>NC_037336.1:0-10000000 GCF_002263795.3 Bos taurus
AAATTGAGGACTATCTTGTAATTAAACTTTAAAAAAAAAAACTTTTAGTACTGTTCTACTGGAGCTTTTTATTTATGTATGTTTATTTTATATATACTTATTTATAGTTTGAAATCTTACTGTAAACTGTGTCCTAAATAGTATTAATTACACTATTTATTAATGGCTATGCCTGTTTTAATAAAGAGTAATATTTTGAAGCCAAAACAAAATTAAGTATACATTTTTCATTTTTTTGCCAACTGTGGAATATCTCATCATATGACCCACAAGCAAGATATTTGCATTATTTCTTCGACATATCATAATGTTCTCCAAGGACATAAGCATAAATAAGCCACAACTGCTAAATGTGGAAATCCAAATCATTAGGTTCCCAATAAGTAAATGATTCTTGTCTTGTGTTTTTAGGTTCCCAGATTGTGGTGAGCCATATCCTCGGCTGGTGGACCTGAATTTAGCTGGCGATCCTACTGAAGGAGCCTCAGTGGCAGTGCAGAGGGACTATGGCTTTTGGTGTCCCTGAGAGTTGAATATTGATCCTGATCTTGGCTGTTCCTTTTTGCACATGTGTGATTGTTCACCTCCTTGTCCAAATATGTACTTTAGGAGAGAAGAGCTTTCATTTGCTCGTTATTTCATAGGATTGATTTCAGTCATTTGCCTCTCTGCCACGTTTACTTTTTTAACTTTTTTGATTGATGTGATAAGATTCCCGTATCCTGAAAGACCCATTATAATTTACGGCGTCTGCTACATGATGGTGTCATTAATTTTCTTTGTTGGGTTTTTGCTTGAGGACCGAGTTGCCTGCAATGCATCCAGCCCTGCACAGTATAAGGCTTCCACAGTGACCCAAGGATCTCATAACAAAGCCTGTATCATGCTTTTATGATACTCTATTTTTTTTACTATGCCTGGCAGCGTTTGATGGTGCTTCTTACCATCACGTGGTTCTTGGCAGCTGTGCCAAAAGTGGGGTATTGAAGCTATTGAGAAGAAAGCCTTGCTATTTCGTGCCAGTGCGTGGGGCATCCCTGGAACACTGACCATCATCCTTTTAGCGATGAATAAAATTGAAGGTGACAATATCAGTGGCGTGTGATTTGTTGGGCCTCTATGATGTGATGCTTTGAGGTATTTTGTTCTTGCACCCCTCTGCCTGTATGTGGTGGTTGGGGTTTCACTCCTTTTAGCCGCATTATATCCCTAAACAGAGTGCGAGTTGAGATTCCATTAGAAAAGGTGAACCAGGATAAACTGGTGAAGTTTATGATCCGGGATTGGTCTGTATCTCATACCACTCATGGTTGTAATGGTTGCTACTTTTATGAGCAAGCTTACTGTGGCATCTGGGAAATAACGTGGATACCAAGAACGCTGCAGAGAAATTCACATTCCATGTCCATATCAGGTAAGGGAAACCTTGTTCTAAATTTCAAAATATATAAGAGTGAAAAGAGCTAATCTTAGCTGTATTTTTTTTTAACTCTTCATGAAAAACCTGAACTTTAAAATTTTGAAGTGAAGTTAATGAACAAATTTATTGTAGTAAGAATGTCATACACACGTTTCTGTTAACATCTTCCTTTTAAAAGATCACTTTCATGAGTCCAAGCCATGGGCTTTTAAGCACTTTACTTCTGTTATCACAGAATAGTTGCTTGTTGACTACTTAGAAGTCTGCAGGTTTGAGGGGAAGATATTGATTAAAAGACAGTGTCTGTGGAAATTTACTGATACTTAGAACGGGAGTTTTTAACAGTTTTGAAAAAATTAGAATGCATTTGTACAAACATTTTTCATCTTTTAGTTGGTCTTAGTTTTTCTTTTTTGCATACTGAATATTTTGTGATTTACCTTTTAATTTAAAGAGATGGATAATCATAGAATTTTAGATCTAGAGAGAACCTTAGAGATGGTTTATTCAAGTTCCCTCTGTAATTCAGAGTTCTTAAACATCTATCTCATTTGAGGCTTAGAAATGTTAAGTGACTTGCTCACTTTATTAAAGTACGTATGCATATAGATAACTTCTGTCTACTTTCTTTCCCCTAGTGGCGCAGAGGTTAAAGCGTCTGCCTGCAATGTGGGAGACCTGGGTTCAATCCCTGGGTCAGGAGATCCCCTGGAAAAGGAAATGGCAACCCACTCCATTATTCTTGCCTGGAGAATCCTATGGACAGAGGAGCTTGTGGGCTACAGTCCACGGTCGCAAAGAGTTGGACACGACTGAGCGACTTCACTTTCACTTTCCCCTAGTAGACAGTGAACTCTTTAAATGCAAGAACATCTTTTTCATATTTTTTCAAAGCATGTTCTATAGGTTAGTAGATGATGGCATTGAGGATGGGAATATGTAGATTGAGAAGAAAACACATTTTTAAGAAACGTTCCACTTGTACTGGAAACAAGGAGTGTGTGATTAGCGCATAGTCAATTCTCGTAAATACTTGATGACTGAAAATGCCATTTCCTTTTTTATTTTGTGGTATAGATAATTCTACACAAAATTACACTTTAATTATTATATCAGTATAATTTATATTATATATAATATTATAAATATTAACTACTGCTTTTAAAAAACCAACCTATAATTGAGAGACCAGAAAAAAATGAATAATTGAAATTTTATTACACTTCTTGATAGAATTGCTTATTAAAAACTCTTAATATGAGTTTTCAGGCCTGAAGCTAAGTAATCAAATTTTGCCTCTAATGAGAGAGAAAGAGATGATTGAATTACATCATGTGCTTCTCCATGTAAGGTTTCTAGGATTACAAATATATATTATCTTAGGACTATAAAAGAAATAACATTTGGCTCCAAAATATAATCTGAAAAATACCAGACCTCAAACATGTAAATTAGTAAATTAGAGTAGCTGGGACGCCACTACTTTTCAAAACATTCCTAAGAATCTTTTAGTGCCGGGGACCAGCCCCGGCTGATCCAGGGTATTCGAAGGAGAGACGGCATAGGCGAGGATCAGGATACAATAGCTTCAATTAGATATTAATTAAAGATATAAAGAGTGATAGAATAAGGATAGCTCAGTAGGAAAATTCAGTGGAGAAAAGAGGCCTGAGTAGCTTGGTTTACGCGGGAGACCAATAAAACTTCAAGACAAGAAGTTTGCACCACTTACGTAGGCTGCAGGCGTCCTTCCGTTCTCCCGAAGGAGAGGAGACACTGAGGCCTCCCCGGTCGGATCTTAGAAGCCCAGGCATAATTAGTAAGCATGGTGGGTTCCGCGCTCCAGATGGAGACTCAACCAGAGTGAGAGAGAGAGCGACATGGGGAGACCAGTATTTCGAGAAACTGATCCCAATTCTTTATTTTCCAGAGTCTGTTTTTATACACTAAGATGTTATACAAAAGTCACGTGGGGACAGCAGTCCTGACTTTTATTAAAGTCAGGTGCTTCACACAAATGTATACAGAGGTCTTAGGGGTGTTACATCATCTTCTGGCCAGGGCGGCCTGCTGACAATTTACGACCCTCTCCTTTTGACAGCGGTCAGTCAGTCAGGACACTTATTTCTCCAGGGCTGATTATTCTCAAAACAGACGCCACCCAAATAAAGTTACATTCCTACAGGGTGAGGGTGTAGTGGGTTTTAGTTAAGGAAAGAATTTACTTAGCCTAAGGTCTAACGTGATTAATATCAAAGGTTAATACTTATTTCTTCTATATATTCATTAATGTGTGTAAGGGCGGGGGATGTGGAGACTTAGCAACAAACATTGGCTCAACAAATGAAAAACCCTTCACCAACACAATTTCTAATTAGCCCATTATACTTATACTAATAGTTTTCTAACTTTTCTAAGGAACCTGTTTTTAGAAGGTTTAAAGCATCTCGTGCCTCTCACGGTTGGGAGGCTGTGAGCAATCACATGTGGCCGGACAAGCCTGTCAGGCAGGCTAGAGAACCTTCAGAGGAGTTTGAGGGTTAAAACACTCTTGTCACACCCAAGAGTTTTTATTGACTGGAGCTCTAGGTTAACTCCTTCTCCGAAAGAGGTGGTGGGGGACAGCCCCCCGTAAAGTCAGAGGTGTAGGTAAGAGCACAAAGTAGTAAAGTAGGCAGGCTCTGGTTATGGGGGTAGATGCTCGAGGAGTTCCAGGGGGACTCCTGAGGCTCGATCCCGCCTTTGCGTATGTCGAGCCTCCTTCCTCATGACCTTTGTCACGGGCGGAGTACCTTACTCTGGCCCCCAACATTTTAGCATCTTTAGAACCAGTTTGAGCTATATAAAAACCTGTGTGTGTATTCATTTCTTTACAGTCATAGGTTCTATAAGTGTTTTTTATTTCCAACTTACAGAAATAATGTTGGATTTCCAACATCCTAAAAAGAATAGAAAATGGTATAATAACTAATGTAGTTATTAAGGTATAAAGTCTGGGTCAGGAATTCCTGGCTTCATATCTCACTCTTATTATTTACTAGTTTTATAGTTTTAGATCAACTTCACCTCTTTCCACTTCAATTCCTCATCTGTAGAATGAGTAATGGAATCTCATAGTAACAAAAGAGTAATTGTGTTAGATATAAATAATAGTAGAATCTGTCTCCTAGGACTGTTTTTAGGGCATCTACATGCAGTTAGAAGAGTGCCTTCCGTATAATAAGTGCTCGAATGTTAGTTCTGTTACTCATTTTTTCATTTATTGTTGCTGCTGTTACTGTTTTACACACACACACGTACATAAACTGTTTTTTAAACCATTCAGTACCAAACTTTAGCAAATGCTAAAGTTATTGAGAATATACATGACAGTTTGTGTATCACTAACTTGTTCATTTTAACTGCAGTAGAGAGATTTAATGGACAAATATACTTTAATTCATTTACTCATTATTTTGCTGAGGGACATAGAGTTCCAAGTGTTTTACTGTTGTAATACCTACCTTCCTTGTACATGACCAGGAAAGTTCATGGGGTGTATACCTAAAAGTGTAGTCGTGGCATTTTAACATATAGCATCTTCAAGTCAAGTGGTTATTTTTATTTACACTGTCAGTATAGAGTTGGAATTCCCCATTTCGCCCCATCTTGGTGTTCTCGGGCTTTTAAGTTTTTGTCAGCCTTAGAAACAATATCTCAAGCCTGTCTTGATGTTTATTTTTATTTCCCTTATGTCTCGGTGTTTTCATATGTTTACTGGCTGTTCCAGGGTTTCTCTTCTGTGATTTGCCTGTTTGTTGCCTTTGTCCTCTGCTCTGTCAGGTTATTTGCCTTTTATTGTTATTCTTGTTTTAATTCTTCTTCAGTTACTTGCATTGCAGATATCTTATCCTGCTTGTCTTTTCACTTTGTGTTTTCTTTGCCTTTTGTGTTTTAACAAATCCCTGCCTACCTCTAAAAATCATAAAAATGGTCTGCCATTTTTTTCCAGCAGTTTTTTTAAATTTGATCTTTTAATTCATGACTCTAATCTCTTGAAATTCATTTTTGTCTATGTTATGAGTAACAATTTTAGTTTTTCATATGAATGGTCCTTTTTGCACCATTTATCAAATAGCCCATGTGAATAACAATGCATTACTGTAACATACAAGTTCCATTTTTAGGCTGTCTTATTTACTGCTCTGTTTGAACAATCTTGTTTCAGTCCCACATTTCCTCTACCTTATGCTTCAAAATTATTTTAACTGTTCTTGGCACTCTTCTGTTTGAATTTTAGAATAATTTCTTCATGAGAAACAGTTTGTATTTTGTTGAAATTGTTTTAGGTTTTAAATGAATCCAGGGGAAATTTCTGTCTTTGTGATACTAAGTTTTAGTATCTTTTTGTTTGTTTATTTATGTATTCATTAATTTGTTCCTAGGTACCTTACAGTGTTTGTTTCAATTGTGAATGAGATCTTTTCTCTGTTACATTTTTCAGTTGGTTATTGCTGGTCTACAAGAATGCCACTGATTTTTATATATTGACCTTATATTGAGCATCCCTGCTGAACTCTTCTGCTAGCTCTAATTGTGTGTAAATTCTCTTACATATTCTTTGTAGAAATCCTGTTGCTGCAAGCAAGGCCAAGTTCATATCTCACATTCCAGTTCTTATGTTTTATTTAAGATTTTTGTGTCTATACTCATGAGATATATAGACTGCAATATTAATAGTTCTTCTTTTCTTGCCACATGTTTTTCCTTTTTGGTGTCAAGGATGTAATAGCTTCATAAAGTGAGGTCTTTTCCTCCTGTTCTTTGAAACTGTTTTTACAATGAATAGAGACTGTCTGCTCTTTGGAAGAGTCGGTATTTCATCCTGTAAAAATCCTCTGTCATGGTATCTTTGAAGTAAAGAGAGAGAAATTTCATCTTTCCAAACTGAAATTCTACGATTTTCCATTCCTCCCTATCTCCTGGCCTTTGGCAACCATTGTTCTACTTTATTTCTCTATGAATTTGACTGCTCTGGGTACCTCATATTAATGAAACTCAAACACTATAATTATAATATTAGTTTTCATTCAGGATTTTACTTCAGAGGAATTTTATACAGACTTGTAAACTGACCACTAGAGCTATTGAATTCCTATTTGAAGTAATATCCATACATAATTGAATACGATTTACTGTTACTGAGCATGCCTAAAAGAATGCTTGTCAAATTTCGATGGTAATTCCTAATGAGAGGTTTTTAAAATGTAGTAAGCAATGATGTTATCCTTGAGGTAGCTGCCTCAGGTGTCTTGGAGAACGTAATATTTGAATATATGTTCATGTGAATATCAGTGCAGTTTCTATCAGTATCATTTCTCCTATTAATGAAACTTTCAAACATTTGAAAATTGTTTGAGGTAGTTGATCACATTGTTTCAAAATACCCAGTTGGGTTTAAAGTAAATTGCATGTATTTAGGTCCCTGATTTGAAGAAAAGTGGGCTTGTGTAAAGTATTTTAAAATATTTAAAATGAATGTCCTTGCTGAAAACAGGAATTCACTGCTTGGATTTTTAAATGCTTTACACCAACTGTTTTTTGCAAGAACACTTTTTTAAAAATGTGTGTTAAATAATTCTTGAGAAAGTAATATTTAATGCCTGAAAAGAGTTGGTCGTGAAATATAGCTTGAGTTTTCAGAATAATGTATATTTTACAGTTTAAAATCAATAAAGTTTATTCCTAGAATATGTTTCATCTTATGTATTATTTAAGTAACAGTAATTTTCCAGGTAGTTTTTTTTTTTCCCTGTAAAGTATTTCCTCCTATTTATTTAAGGGCTTCTAAGAGGCTCAATGGCACCCCACTCCAGTACTCTTGCCTGGAAAATCCATGGACAGAGGAGCCTGGTAGGCTGCAGTCTATGGAGTCGCTAAGAGTCGGGAACGACTGAGCGACTTTACTTTCACTTTTCACTTTCATGCATTGGAGAAGGAAATGGCAACCCACTCCAATGTTCTTGCCTGGAGAATCCCAGGGACCGGGAAGCCTGGTGGGCTGCCGTCTCTGGGGTCGCACAGAGTCGGACACCGCTGAAGCGACTTAGCAGCAGCAAGAGGCTCAAAGCATTTTATGAAAGAGTTACACATTTCAAAATTTGTTGATATTTCTAGAAAGCCATTCACATGTAACATATTTATTAAGAACATGGGGTTTACAGTCCCATCTGTAACACTTTGAGTCTCAGTTTCCTCATGGAAATATAGGGAATAATATGTTAAATACAGTAATATCTACCTCATAGGTGGCTGTGAAGATTCAATGAGAAAGTTAAGCCTCTTACTAGAATGCCATACACAAAGAAAAATTTCATTATTCTGTTGTGGCAAGTACATAATTCCTGAGGTTTAAAAAAGAATTGTTCTTATATTCTGTATTAGAATCATCATTTTGTCTTTTAAACACTGATTTTCAAAAGAACATGTTTCCTTTCCTAAAGTTTCCCCCTTCATTTTTTTCTCTTTCATCCATCTAATCCAATTATCTATATCCCAAGGAATTTTGATACTAGAACCTGTGTTTCAATAATAGAAATGTGTTACCGTAATAGAAGCAGCTTAGCCAAGACTGTCAAGTTCACATTAGAGCCATTTGTAGAATTTTTTAAAAAGTTATTTGTGTAGAAAACAAACAAAAAAACCATTATTTCTATTTTTCAGCCACAGAAGGCAGCCCATCTGTTGTTTATCTAATCTTGATTCAGAAACATACAAAAATAGAATAATAACATCATATCTAACTTACGATTTTAGCTTCATTTTCTGATAACAGTGTTTCCCCTTCACCAGACAATACCAAAAGGAATCAGCATTGTTTATGAAAGGACCATAAGGAAATGGGTATGTTTTGCTTTTCCAACATTAATGACAGCAAATAATTGTCTATAAATATATAGTATATACTACTAATCTTTTTTTTTTTTTTTTCCTGCTACTAATCTTTAAAGTGGTAAGTATCCTGCCTGTGACTTCCTAGCACCAAACTGATTTTTCCTCAGAATTGTTCAGTGCCTGTAATAGAAGGAAAGAGGGAGAGTTACTGAAAAAATATTCGAAGTCTCTTATAGGAAAGTATTTTGAAATATTATATTTTAGAAGTATAGACTATTAAATTTATTTTAAAAATATTCATCCTATTATGTACAGTCTGTAAAATGCTATCAAGGGGCACTTTTGGATAAATACCTTAAAATATACGAGTCATTTTCATCTGTGCTAAACAGACTAAATAGCCTAAGCCATGAGTTCCATTTTAGTCTTAGATCAACTGGTGGTGGTGGTGGTGGTGGTGATTCGTTAAGTCGTGTCCGACTCTTTGTGACCCGTAAACTGCAGCACGCCAGGCTTCCCTGTCCTTCACTATCAAAGAGACCCGTCTTTGTCTTTTTGGGCTATTGTTATAAATCCCATAGACTAGTTGATAAACAACAGAAAGTTGTTTCTTGTAGGCCTGGAGGCTGGGGAGTCCCAAGATCACCAGCAGGTGCCACGTCTGGTGAGGCCTGTTTCCTGGTTCCTAGACTGCCTGCTGCTTCTCCCTGTCCTCGCAGCACGGGAGCCCATTCCTTCCTGGCCTGACCCCTCCCAGAGTGCCTGCCTCCTAGGATCATCACCACGTGCGGGGTGAAGTTTGAGGGCCCATAAACTGTCAGCCCATTGCAGTCCCTAAGTATACTCTGCATTATTTCAGTCTTTTGAAATAATTCGAGCTTTCCTAATAGCCCAGTACATGTTCTTTTTGTTATATGTTCGTTGGGCTCTTGAAAATAATATGTATCAGTGGGAATGCAGTGTTCCGTGTGTATCAGTTACATCAGGTTTGTCACTCATGTAATTCAGATTCCAGTAGCCACGTTGAGTAAAAGCAGAAGTAGGTGAAATTACCTGTAATATATTTTATTTTAACACACCCCAAATATTGTCATTTCAGTGTGTAATCAACATGATAAAACCTAATGCAATAGTTCACGTTCTTTTTTTCATGCTAAGTCTTTAAAATCCAGCATGTGTTTCAGGCTTGCAGCGCATCTCATTGTAGAGCCAGCCACATTTCAGGTACTTCATGGTTGCAGGTGACTACGTACCAGGGAGCCCAGTTCCAGGAGAGATGTGTCTTTAACGTCTCCCACTGGGATTATGAACTCGGCTGTTACTCCTTTTCTATTTCTGTCAGTTTTTATGTATTGATATTTTGAGGTTATGTTATTAGGTACATTCAAGTTTAGAATCCTCATCTTCTTGCTAGACTGAACTTGTATCAGTATGAGATGTTCTTTTTTATTGCTAGTAATGCTTCTTTCTTTAGACACTATTTGACAGTGATGTTGCCACGTCAGTTTTCTGTCCGTGTTAGCTTGGGTATCTTTTACTTTCACCTGTCTAAAAGACCTTCCATCTTAACATGTACCTCTGAATAGTGTATAGTTTTCACTGGAATCAGTTTGAGTATTGGCTCTGTTTATAATGTTGATATTTCAGTGTGTAGACACCATGTTGCTGTGTGATTTCTGTTTGTCCCACCTAGTCTGTGTTCTTTGCTCTTGCCTTCTTTTAGAAGTATGAAGTGTTTCTCTAGTTCTGTGCTCCTCTGTCAGGTTGTTGGGTGTACATTTGCAGACACAGCGTGTGTTTTACATTCAAGTCTAACTTAGTACTCTTACTGCCTCCCTGACACGACTGTTTCCTCCTTGTCACTGTCACACTTTAAACGGTTAGATATATTTTTGGCATTAACATCATTGTTTTGTAGAGTTAGTATTTACCCTCACAGTTACCTCATTGTTGGTCTTTACTTGTTTTTTATATTTCCATCAGAGACTACTTTTCTTTTTCCCAAAGCACTGCCTTAATATTTTTTTTTAGTTCATGTGTGTGGGTGATGAGTTGTCTCATTTCCATTTGCCCTCAAAGTCTCTATTTTGCTTTCACTTTCGAAGAGAGTTTTTGTTGGATGTAGAATTCCAGGTTGGTGGTTATTTGTTTTTCAGCATTTTACAGATGCCAGTCCATTATCTTCTGACTTCCTTGTTCTTGGAAAGTCAGCTCTCAGTGTTGTTGTGCCATTAAAAGCCACACCCTTTTTCCTCTGAGCGCTTGAACATTTTGCTTCTTGCCTTAGGCACCCTCAGAGCTGCTGAAATCAATGTGTGGTTTTCATTTTTGACTCAATGGTCTGATTCTTGAACTAACTCTTGTCACTGTCCCTGTCAGTTCAGTTGCTCCATGTCTGACCCGTTGCAACCCCATGGGCTGCAGCACGCCAGGCTTCCCTGTCCATCACCAACTCCTGGAGCTTGCTCAAGCTCATGTCCATCGAGTCGGTGATGCCATCCAACCAGCTCATCCTCTGTCGTCCCCTTCTCCTCCTGCCTTCAGTCTTCCCCATCATCAGGTTCTTTTCCAATGAGTCAGCTCTTTGCATCAGGTGGCCAAAGTATTGGAGCTTCAGCATCAGTCTTTCCAATGAATATTCAGGACTGATTTGCATTAGGATTGACTGATTGGATCTCCTAGTAGTCCATGGGGCTCTCAAGAGTCTTCTCCAACTCCCCAGTTCAGAAGCATTGATTCTTTGGCATTCAGCCTTCTTCATGGGCCAACTCTCACATCCATACATGACTACTGGAAAAACCATAGCTTTGACTAAATGAACCTTTGTTGGCAGAGTAATGTCTCTGCTTTTTAATATGCTGTCTAGATTTGTCATAGGTTTCCTTCCGAGGAGCAAGCATCTTTTAATTTCACCATCTGCAGTAATTTCGGAGCCCAAGAAAATAAAGTGTGTCACTGTTTCCACTGTTTCCCCATTTATTTGCCATGAAGTGATGGGGCTGGATGCTATGATCTTCATTTTTTGAATGTTGAGTTTTATGCCAGCTTTTTCACTCTCCCCTTTCACTTTCACTAAGAGGCTCTTTAGTTTCAACCCCTGGAGGCATTTCTTATTCCCCTTTCTGTCTTTTCTCCACCATGAGGGTCCCCATTTATAGTTTTTAACAACATAGTTTAACAACAGATTCCTTCAATACATTCTATCCCTTTTCCCTCTTATATATATATATTGTAACCGATCCGTCCTTCAGTTCACTGATCGTCTCTTCAGCTACGTCCAATCTGATGTTAAGCCCAGAGACTGAGTTCTTAAATTCAGTCACTGTTATTGTAAAGTTCTAGATTGGTTTTGATTCTCAGAAATTTTTCCTTTTGTCAAGTATATTTTTGAACAGGTGACATTTGCATCTGATACCTCTAGCATACCTCTGATACGCTGATATATATCTCATACCTCTGGATCTGGTTCAGTTCTTTTTCTCTTGGTCCTGTTTGTTGTTACACCCTCTTTTGCTTGTTTGGTTGCATGTTGGACATTATGTTTGGAAAACCCTAGAGGTTCTGAGTGATGCTGCCTTCTCCAGAGTTTCCTCTGACGCAGACCTCCAGTGGGGACAGAGCTGTCTGTTCACTCAGGGCCTGAGGGACTTGAGGCTTGGGGGTCCTTTTAAGCTCAGTCTCAGCAGCCTTCACCCACCCGCCCCACCCCCCCACCCCCCGCCCCGAACCCCAGGGAGGAGCTTTCCAGCGTCTCCATCTGGAAGCCTGGGCTGCCTCCCAGGGCCGCCCTCTTCTCAGCAGGTCCTGAAGCCCACCGTCTGTCTCCTGAGCACCACGAGGTGACTGATACTCAGCACTCAGCTGGTTTGGGCAGAGTGTTGGGTACATTTTCTGACATCTGGACTGACTTGTCAGGCCTGCGCTTGATTTTTTGTCTCCACAGCCCAAGGAACCCTCCAGAGCTGTGTTAGCCAGTCCCCTCTGCTTGATTTTTTCCCTGCCTTTTCTTCACAGAGTCGGCTTTGCTCAGATGCCTGGAGGGAAGGAGCAGCCCTGTCAGTCTCCAGCTCCCTCACTGGGCTTCCCTTTTGTTTGAAATCTTGGATTGTGGCTGCCTAAGGACCTCTTTTAAACCATATTTAGCGAGGAGCCTGGTAGGCTGCAGTCCATGGAGTCGCACGGAATCCGACACGACTGAACGACTTCACTTTCACTTTTCAGTTTCATGCATTGGAGAAGGAAATGGCAACCCACTCCAGTGTTCTTGCCTGGAGAATCCCAGGGATGGGGAAGCCTGGTGGGCTGCTGTCTATGGGGTCGCACAGAGTCGGGCACGACTGAAGTGACTTAGCAGCAGCAGCAGCTCTTGGTAGGCTGACCTACAAGCTGCTTGCATCTGTCACTGGAAGTGGA
The DNA here is from genome assembly GCF_002263795.3 of Bos taurus. NCBI lineage: Eukaryota > Metazoa > Chordata > Mammalia > Artiodactyla > Bovidae > Bos > Bos taurus. The sequence goes on from NC_037336.1 coordinate 12,707, forward strand.
GACACCCTGGGGGTCTTCTGTCATCTGAAGCCACATGTAACAGTCACAGTACTTGTATTGATCAACTTTGATACTGGGGAAAACAAGAACCAGGGGTCCTTGCTTAGTACCCACGGTTGTGTTTCTGGTCAGAATCCCCAGCTTGCCCAGGCTGTTTCAGTGCCACGTGAACTTGGGAAGGAGGTGGAGCAAGCAGCCCACGCAGCCTGGAGACAGAGGAGCCGGTCTCCCCTCTTCCCTTGCCCCTGCCGGCCCAGGGCAGGCCTTGCGATGACGGGCTGCTGGTGGTGGAGGCCAAGGCTGAGGAGGGAGGGGTTACGTGACCTGTATTCTGTGACATGGTCACATGTGGGTTTTCTTTTTCAGTTTGAAAAAATGACTGCTTTTAGTCTTCCCTCCAGTTTCACTTTAAGGTGGAAAATGAAGATTTTATTCGTAAAGTTGAGCACAGTGACCTTACAGTCTTTTTGAAAGCAACAGTTGATGTTTTAAGAACACATCTCAGAGAACTCCAGTAGATAAAGCTAAAAAAAGAGAACGTGTTCAGGGTGAACTGCGGGCAGGACCCCAAACTGTACCCTGTCTCTCCCAGAGTGTGTAATTGCTGAGATGGGTGGATATAGGACCCAAGCACCCTGGGGACCGAGGTCCTCAAATGACAGCAGAGGTCCGGGCTGAGCCAGGAGCAAGTGGCCTGTGCCCTGGCGAGTGGAGAACCGCGAGGGTGGGAGTGGAGCCAGGAGAGGGGTGGGAGACTCAGGCGGGGTCTGGGAGGCGCTGGCTGTCGCGGCTCGAGGCAGGGACACCCCTGAACCTCCACCATGCAGTCCCCACGGGGCAGAGTCTTCTGGCAGCCGAGGGTCGAAGTAAAGAGGGCGAGTTCACAGCAGGTTGAATGAACCCCTGTACCCACTGTGGGTTCATTTTAAGTGCCTGGAGTGAGGTTGGTCAAGCCCTTGCTGAGCTCGAGTGAGGGAGTCTGACAGGGAGGACCGAGCTCAGGGTGAGAGTGAGGGGCAGCTAGCGTGGTGAGTCCTTCTCAGCTGAGTGGGTTCTGGGGACACCCTTGAGTTCAGGGCTGCCCTTTCAGTAGCCTCACTGGAGGCTTGTTTGGGGGGTAGAGGGGGCAGAAGCCCACTTAGAAGACGTGCTCATTCCCAGGGGTGGTGGTTTCTGAAGGAGTTTATACTGGTTGGTTCGACTGTGACCCAGTACCTTGCAGGGTCGTGTTTGACAGGGGGCCTGAGCTGTGGGCACAGCCTTCCTTCTCCTGCACCCCACACTCACCTGTCGTCTTTTTGACAGCCCCTCCCCTCTCTCTGCACCCTTGACCGTGGGCCTGAGCCCAGCCCCCCTGTTACCACGGAGCCCCTTGTGACTGAGTGGGTTCCAGTTCCGGGCTCCTGGGAGACGTGCTGGAGCTAGAGCCTTCATGCCATTTGGTGGTCATAGTGTGAGAGCAGTGGTTATAGTGTGAGAGCAGAGTGTGTGAGAGTGGTGTGTGAGAGCACTGGTCGTAGTGTGAATAGTGGTGGTCGTAGTGTGAGATTGTTGGTGATAGCTCGGTGGCCAAGGTATCCTACCGTGAAACAGTGGTTGCCCCCGAGTTGGGGGCTGCCCCTATCCACGAGGATGGGTTGCAGAAGGGCCCACCTGTGGGCGTTATTCCAGCACTGCAACCCCAAGGCAAAGGCCAAGACTAGGAAGGACTTGGCTTCAGCCCACGTCCTGGAAGCAGAGTGGCCTGAGGTGAGAGCAGCCAGGGGCTGGGCCCGTTGGATTGGCCCTCACCCGGTGAAGCGTTGGGGTTGTGTTTCATTTTGTTAACATGATTGTGGGCCCTGGGCCTCTTATCTTGTAAGAGGTTGTGCAGTTGCTGCATGGAGGATGGGCGGGGGCCCCACAAGAAGGGAAACACTGGCTGGAGGAGTCACTGGGGCACGTGGACTGAGCTATAGAGTCAGTCCTTGAAGCAGAAAGGCTAAGCCTCTTAATGTCTCCCTTCTTCCAAAGAAAGGATACACGGGCTGGAGGAATGTCTGGGGCATGAGGATTGAGCTAGAGAGTCAGTCCTTGAAGTAGAAAGGCTAAGCCCGTTAATGTCTCCCATCTTACAAAGCACAGACCAGTGTGTCCAGTATTTTAATGATGGGTACCTACTGCTTACGCGTATGACATACACCCTCATAGCTACACATGTCTACTACATGCCTCTTACAAGTGCTAGACACTGTTCTGGGTGCTGAACACTCGGTATGTAGTAGGGGATACGTAGCCCAGGATTTTTTAATTTCTGCAAAGAAAAATAGAAGAATGAAAGACTCCGTGTGGTTCAGTTTAAGCAAGTTCACCACGTGGATGGCCCCGCATGCATGCAAATTGTGGTAAAGTACATATAACATAAATTTAACATTTTAACCAGTTGGTTGAATGACTGGGTGGCTTCAGTGGAGTCAGGCTAACAGATGGCCCTGAGGTGCCATCCACCTTTTTCCCAGAGGAACACTCCAAAGCCTCGTGGCTTGTAGACCTTCCCTTTTTTCTTCACTCTCCCCAGTGGCTCTAGGTCACTGGTCTGTGTGTCGTTTAAGGATCTCTTTATCCACTCTGTTGTTAGGTTTATGTTTTGAAAAGTTTCTCAGACGTCACTGGGTCTTGAGAAGGCAGGCTTGGACTCCGGGTTCTCCCCTGCCACGTGCCTGCCAGACCAAGGTGGAGGCTGAAGGCCGGTCTGAGTTGTGGTGGTCTGTGTGGTCTTGGGGTCAGTGGACCCCATCTTCTCTGGAGGGGCATGGAGATCCTTTGTGTGGAGCCTGGAGAGACTTGACATAGTCAGTCTTCACAGTCTCGCTCTCTTTTTAATTTATGTTTGCATTTAGTTTCTCATTTAACTGTTTTCTAGGAGTTTCCAACTCCTGAAGAACTAAAAATATTCAGGGAGCAGCTTCTTAGAAGAGGAAATCGCTGAGCTGAAAGTAGAAAGAAACAACACCAGGATCAGTAGGGGGATTTTCACGTGTTGACATTTGCCCCACGGGGGTCACCACTGGCCTCCGTGTTGCTGTCTTTAAACTTTGTCTGATTTTCAAGTCATTTTTCACATCTTCCCACTGAGCAGACCAGGGTGGATCAGTTCGGGGTTCTCATACCTTGCTTCAAATTTATGATGAGAGCTAATGTAATTTTAGTACATTTGAGGGGGGAGTTCTCTTAACTTACATTTTTGTCCACGCTACACTTTGTGTGGGATCTTAGTTCCCTAACCAGGGGTTAAAACCCATGACCCGTGGAGAAGTGTGGAGTCTTAACTACTGGGCCCCTGGGGAAGTCCACTCTAACTTTAGACAGAACTGGCGGGATTTTGATGTGCCTCAGCATGTTTCTGGCTATAGCGTGAGGCTGAGAGGAGTTATCAGCCCTGAATTCGAGCATGAGGTTGAAGGTGTTCCTTTGGCCCTGCCCTGCAGCTGCTGCTGGAGCACCTGGAGTGCCTGGTTTCCTGGTACATGCCATCCCTCCGAATGACGGCGGGCAAGCAGCAGACGAAGTCCCCAGCCAGCATGACCAGTGAGGTGGAGGTGCTCAGGGCACTGAAATTGCTCTTTGAGCACCACAAGGCCCTGGACGAAAAGGTACCAGCCACCCAGCTGTCCTGGATTTGTACACTTTCTGCCTTGTTAGGTGGATGATGCATGTATTTATGTAACTAGTTGACTTTTGAGCTTCTTGAATTCTTGTATATACATTTTTTTCTGTAAGAAGTCAGAGTTTTATATGGTTAAAAAGTGTTGCCTGTGTACATGCTCAGTTACGTCTGAATCTTTGCAACCCTGTGGACTGTAGCCCACCATGCTCCTCTCTTCATGGGGCTTCCCAGGCATGAATACTGGATTGGGTGTCCATCTTCTACTCCAGGCAATCTACCCGACCCAGGGATCGAACCTGCCCTCTTGCATTGGCAGGCGAATTCTTTACCACTGAGCCACCTGGGAAGCCCCCAGTTAAAAAGTATTAGTGGACATGAATGTCTCAAGATTTATTATATTCTGTATATCAACTTGCAGTTAAAAACTGGGTAATAGAATTAATTTAGGATAACATTTTGTTCTCTCAAAGTTAGAATTTAAAGCTGTTAACAAGCAGATTTTCTTGACGTTAAGATCAATGAGAGACATTAAAGGTATTCTGTTACAGTATCCATGTACTAGGGTGAGTATACACTAAGAAGTGTACTAACGTATATACACACATCAACACACAGTGACTCGGCCCCTTTTATTTGAGTTGAGAGCGTGATTACGAGTAGCACTCGAAAGGTGTAGTTCGTTAGAAGAATTAGGTGCCACCTATAAAGAGGTAAGTTTGGTCAGTCATTGTGTAATTTCAGTGAAAGGTTTGTCACTTGAATCATTTTAAAAAGGAATGAAGGCTGTAGTGGTGGGCATCAGATGTTATTTATCTTTCTGATTGAAGACCCGCCCACCTGGGTTATTTGAATGACTAGTAAACTAGACTTGTGGCTCAGAGCTGCAGGATCTCTTAAGTACCCCTTTGTCCAGTAGAAGACAAATTCTGACTCTAATCACCTGGTGGTATTCGGGATGGATAGCATCACCATGTATTTTCTTTTTATGTTGTGTTTTCAGTTTGCTGCTGCTGCTAAGTCGCTTCAGTCATGTCCGACTCTGTGCGACCCCATAGACGGCAGCCCAATAAGCTCTTCTGTCCCTAGGATTCTCCAGGCAAGAATACTGGAGTGGGTTGCTATTTCCTTCTCCAATGCATGAAAGTGAAAAGTGAAAGTGAAGTCTCTCAGTCGTGCCCGACTCTTAGCGACCCCATGGACTGGAGCCTACCAGGCTCCTCCGTCCATGGGATTTTCCAGGCAAGAGTACTGGAGTGGGGTGCCATAGAGTTGAGTTTTTCCAGGTGGAGTTTTGCTGTCTTTACTTATTTCTTTACTCTGATTCAATTTTTTTGATTTTAGCAGATGATTCTTACAGAGGAGAATAACCAGGAAAAGATACTAATGGACAGGGTGCTTGATATACATCACGAGCAAGAAAACATGCCAAGCGCCAATGGAAAGACAAGTCCTTGGTCTCGCTCTCTGTCTGGTTCTGTTTTACCATCCAGTCTGTGCGGGGCTGTTGGGACCTCTCACCGATGCACTATGTAGGTCTGAGCGGCCGTGAGGGTCCTGTGAGCTCCCATAGTGCAGAAGGCAGTTTTGACCTCACCAATTGCCCAGAAGTACTGTGTTCCCTCCCTCCCAAAAGCAGGCTGTGTAAGGCTTCCTTTCCCACTTAGAGACCCTCCGATGGCTCTCTAACCCATGAGGAAGACCTGGCTAAGGTGATCAAGCTCCAGGAAATCATATAGAGGCAATCACGGGAGCAGAGCCAGATGAAGGAGCGCCTGGCAGCCCTCTCTGCCCACGTGACAGAGCTGGAGGAGGACTTGGACACAGCCAGGAAGGACCTCCTCAAGTCCGAGGACATGAACACAAAACTGCAGCAGGGTGTCCACTGCTGCCTCTCTTAGATTTCCTGCCCATTTACTTCACCACAGAGCACTGAGTAGACTTCCCTGTGCTGTACACTAGGTCCTTACTCGTTGACTTTATGTGTAATATCAGTGCTGTATATATGTCAACCCGAGTCTCCCGGTTCATCCCCCCGCACCCTCCCCCCCCCCCCCCGCAACTGCCTGTCAAATGTGTTCCTGATGATGCTGAAATTTCCTTCTGATTCACTCATGCGAGTCTGGCGACACCTGTGGAGCTCGTTCTCTCAGAGAGATGGGAGCATGCTGTGTGGGCTCTGCTGAGGCAGCTTGCCTGGCCATCTTCTCGAGTTTTCTGAGGTTTTGCTCCTTGAAGGGATGTGTGACAGTGATACTGGTGGTCAGACAAGTCGAGTGGCGTTTGCTCACCCTCAGATCCTCAGGCCCGAGCTGTGTAACCATGTGGAATCGTGATGTTTCTGGCGGTCGTGTCTGCGGGTGTCGTGATTTATGAGAAACTCCCTAGCGGTCACTGTGAAAACAGAAGAGTGTTGGGGATTCAGGCCTCCTTCTGTGAGCCTCACCTCTCCTCTGTGCACAGACAGACGGCACCCACCCAGCCCACCCCTCCCCGTGAGACCGTCTCAGAGAGAACCCCTCCAACATGTGGTACAGCAGGTGTACTTGTTTAGTAGCTTGGTGTGAGTAATTCTGTTTGAGAACTCAAAACAGAAATATTCGCACAGGTTTGTATAACCTACTCACACTATTCTTTGGCAACAGGAGGAGATTAGGTGTCAGAGTTTAATATGTATAGAATTCTAGAAAAAGCGTTTTTAAGACCTTTCACTTTTAATGTTAGGACTTTGCCCACATTGGTTACTTAGTGACAAGGGAGGGACCTGAAATGGATTTTGAACTGGCAGACAGGAGTTGCACCAGCAGCAAGTTCTGGTCCTGGTTTGAGCGTTTCATACATATGGTGTAACTCTGCTTTAGAAGAATTAGGCTTGAGAAGGCTGCTCCCAGCTGTGTACAATTTGACTTCTGTTTCCACTCATTAATATTCTTACTTTAATTCTGAGGAAATTGCATGAGACTTTTCCAACTTTTACTTGAGGAAACAAGCCACAGAGCTCCCTGTTGGATCTGTTGAAGGTCCCTCCCTGTTCTGGGTCAAGCCCGCCTGTATAGTATAGCAGACAGAGGTCCTGACTTCATGCCAGATACCTTCCCTCCTGGAATTCTTGCAATAACAGGGTAGTTTAGTATACTTTTTGTTTGCTGTTTGGGTTTATTATGTAGAAAAGAAGCTTGGTAAACTGAGTGGCTGGACAGAACGTTAAGACAGATGGGTGCCAATCGTGGCAAATGTGGTCTTTAGGGTAGGCACATTTTTGCTCACGTCTGAGAAAACTGCCATGTCTAGGACTTTTATTTTGAGGACGTTAACTTTATGTTTGATTTGAAACTTAGGACGACGTCAATGATAAACTTAAAAATGAAATTGCAAATAAGGATTCTAGGCATCGACAGGTAATGGCCTTTATGAACTGTGTCTGACTTTTATAGTAGTGAATTACTGAGGAAGGAAAGTAAAGATCTTTTCATGTGACTCCCATGTTGGAAATCAAGTCCCAGTATAAAGTTCTTATGACCCTAAAATATTGCGTTCAAAAGTGTGGATATACATCATGGTAAATCAGCTGTACTGGAAGGAAATACATTTTTAAAAAATTGGGGGTGACTGCAACTTACAGGTTTGAATTATTTGGGACTTGGTTTAACCATTTTGTGAAATTCCACTCCTGACTCTTTTGTTTTACTTGAACGTGACTCTGTTGGCTTGTTAGAGTTTTTACTGAAAGAGCAGAGAGCAGCAGGGAACTTCACAGCAGCTGGCTGCCTGTTGGGAACTGGGGTCACTGTGACAAAAAGCAGGATTAGAGCTCCGGTCTGATTAGGGTTTGTACTTCCTGTGGTTTGGTGATCCTTACTCGCTCCTGTTCCTGAGTGGTCTCAGATAATCGGGATTTAACCAGGAAAACCAAATCTGGCTTCTCCAAAACAAAGTAAGTCAGTCTGATGTGTGCCAAAGTGTATCATTGTCCCCACCACAAAAATAAAATACTAGAAAGCCATTGAAACGTATGATGGGGAATACTAATTAAGAGCATTACGATATACAAAATAATGGCTGTAAAAGGCAGATCAGAAAATACTATGTACCATATGCTATTGTTTTCTGAGGGTTTTAAAGCATATCATATTGTTTGTGTACGTACATAGAGTAATATGCACACAGAAAAAGTAAGAAAGCTGCTTAGAAACAAATGCTAACCTCTCAGGAACCTGAGCTTATAGATACTTCAATTTTTTTTCTTTTTTTTAAAAAAGAAACTGTCTAAATGTTCTACATTGAAAGTTTTTCAGAGTAAGAAGATCTGTTAAAAGAATAATCGTGCATTTACAAATACTAGTTGACTGGCATTTCACCAGGCACGCTCTTATCAGGTCTGTATTTCAGAGGAGATGAAAGCCATATTTTGGCTTACATGCCCGTGGCCATCTGCAGTCAGTAGGGTTCCCTCTAAATGATGATTCTGGTGATGTTTTAAGAAGGGTCCATACTGAACCCTTCTTCCCTTAACTTGTCAATAAGAATGAATAAGATTCTACAGAAAACTGATCTTCTTTAATATATAAGAACTTTTTTTTTTTTTTTAAGACGTCCTTGGGGAACGTTTAGGAAAAGCAAATCTCTGGCAGGAGGTGTTCTGCTCACTGAGACCAAGCCCAGGAACACTGAGAAAATTTACCCTGACGCAGCTTCCGAAACAGAATGAATCCAGTAGACATGTGCATTTAGGTTTTGTCTCAGCTTACTTAAAGCAACAGTGGCTACACCTCTCGGCCTATTTTGATCCTCTGCTCTCCCTTTGTAGACGGAGGATAAGAACCGCCAGTTGCAGGAGCGCCTGGAGCTGGTAGAGAAGCTGCAGCAGACACTGTGGAGGGCGGAGACGCTGCCTGAGGTAGAGGCGGAGCAGGCACAGAGGGTGGCCGCGCTCTCCAAGGTACTGCTCTGGGTCCCTGGGGGGCAGGCGCGGGGAGGGCCTGTTCCGGTGCTGTCCCACCGCGCCCCTGCCCGTGCTGCTCAGTCCACACAGCATCGCAGAAGCGGGGGTCGTGCTGCCCGTCTGAGATGGGAGCGCTCCCTGAGTGTCAGGCAGCCCCTGCTTCTGCGTCATCCCTACGTAAATTTCCCTCGTTTTGTCCCATGTTCTGTGTGTCCCCAGGATGCTTCAGCTCCGAGTCACAGCTGCTCGGAGTTCAGTCAGCCACTCAAATCCTAGCAGGATAGAGACCTAGAAAAATCCCATTCTCGTTTAAGAAATGGCCAAAAATAGCTCTGTAATGAACACAGTTTTAAGTCATTATCCATACACTTGTTGAAGAAGTCCCAGCAGGGCACGTGTAGACCCGGGGCCCCACTTCCCGCTTGCCATCCCCGGGAGCCCACGGGTGAGAGGCCGCGTCCCAGGGATGTGGCGCTGCTGGGGGCATCGTCCCCACTGCCAGCCAGCCAGCCACCCCGTCCTTCTGGTGGGAAAGGTGTTGCCCGTGCTGCCGGTGGGCACTGGCTGGGCATGGAGAGTTGGGCCGGGTCTGTGCTGACGCGGCTTTCGGAAGCGTTGCCCGGAGCTCAGTGAGCGCCTGAGGGGCGGTCAAGTCGCTGGCGGCCGGCGGTGTAGGGTGCTCTCAGACCCTCCCCGAGCAGGGTCACTAACAGCCGCCAGGGGGCGCCCTTCTGCCTGTGACCTTCCTCTCCAGGCTTGGTTTCTCCTCTCCCCTGGCATCTCTGCTGTCCGTCCCCGGTCGGCCTTCTAGTCCGACCTTTTGTCTTCCGGAAGCTGTACCCACTCAGGAGGCTAAACAGTTCGAACTTCCTTCCCAGCTTAGGAAGGTAGAACGTGTGCCTCGCGCTTGCCGCTGCCTGCTGCCCACGCTGGCTAACCACAGGCAGTCCGAGGAGGGAGCGCAGCGGCCGCGGGTGCGAGCCCGGGGCAGGGGGAGCACGTCTCCTCTCACGAGCTGGTCACCAGCACCCTCCGTGAGCCACATGTCACACACGAAGCCGCCCAGGCTGCGTGAGCAGGCGTGCGGGTGTGACCCCCACGAACCCGGGCCCGTGGTCCGCACAGAGCATGGCCCACTTGCCGCCCCTGCAGTCACAGCCCGTGTGCCGTCAGGACAGGGTTGTTGCGAATGGAGCTGATGCTGTTTTTGGCCGACAGGCGGCAGAGAGACACAGCAGCATCAAGGATAGGCTGCGCCAGATGGAGGCCCAACTGGAGGAGGAGAACAAGGAGCTGCAGCGGGTGCCTATGCTGACGGGGAGGCGGCCCCTGGGCGGGAGACGCGGCTTGGGCAGGGGCCAGTGCTGCCTTTCTCTGCCGCTCCCGTCTCTGCCGCCGAGTGTGTGCATGTGTGAAACTGAAGGCATGGCGCCCAGGTGTGGAACCTGCTTGCTCGGACGTGGCGCTGGAGTCCCACATGCCAAACTGCTGGTCGAGACATGGTGTGTGTGTAGGATGGCTGTTCCTAGGCAGGAGGAGAACAGTAGTTGTACTGTGACAGAAGGCGTGTCAGGAAAGGGTGATGATGGAGGCTCGCATCACCAAGTCCTGAGAGAGGTTTCCCGAAAAGGTTGGCCACACAGCGATACAGACCATCCAGGAAATAGAGTGGGGATCCCGGGTCCAGCCTCACGTGTCAGTACTGTCCCCACCATGCCTGTGTTCTTGGCCCTGGACTGCAGAGCTTCACAGGCGGGCTCCCAGGGGGCAGTAGTTCTGACTCCCATCGTGAGACCCGTGGTGAGGCGCCCTCACCGCTTAGGCAGAGAGCTCAGTGTCTCCCGATCAGGGGTGCACTTCCTTACTTTCAGAACTGCTGCTCAGAGGCTGTTGAAATCGGGATGCTGTTTATGACTAAGCCAATTCAAAGTCAACTTTTGTTTTGCTTTAAAAATCTTTGAATGCCAATGCCTTATTGTGGAAGCTGTGACAGGTTTTGTTTCCTTGGGCTCAAAAATCACTGCAGACGGTGACTGCAGCCATGAGATTAAAAAAGGCTTGATCCTTGGAAAGCTATGACAAACATAGACAGCATATTGAAAAGTAGAGACATCACTTTGCCGACAAAGGTCCATATAGTCAAAGCTGTGGTTTTTCCGGTAGTCACGTATGGGTGTGAGAGTTGGACCATAAAGAAGGCTGAGCACTGAAGAACTGATGCTTTCGAATTGTGTTGCTGGAGAAGACTCTGTTTTAACAGAAAATAAACTGTTTTTAAATGTATTATGATGGAAAACTTCAAACATGCACAAAAGTGGATGGAGTAGTATAATAAATACCCATGACCCGTCCTGTCAATTAGTCTCAGCAATTTCTAACACAGAGCCAATCTCAAATAGATCATTCTTTTGTCTTCTCTCCATTTTTTTTTAATACAGTAGGTCCTAAAAGCTTTTTAAACCTTGAAATTGATGCTCATTTTATAAAACACAGACTTGCCAACTTTGTTATTACATTTAAAAATTGCTTGAGGTAATTATTTCCAGTTTTTTAATATGAATTTTCATATTGGAAAAGACCCTGATGCTGGGAAAGATTGAAGGCAGGAAGAGAGTGGATGACAGAGGATGAGATGATTGGACGGCATCACCAACTCAATGGACATGAGTTTGAGCAGATGCTTAGCAGAAGTCGAATTACATTTTCCTTATGGCTAATCCACTGCTGCAACATGTATAGCATTTCTGGTTTTGAACACTGAATGTGTTTGCATTATAGATGGGTTTAGAGTGTGTGGCCATTATGTGTGGTTCAGAATTCTGAGTAGTCCTTTCTGGGTTCACCCGAAAGCTGAGACAAAGCGTGAGCCTTTCACGTGGACTGTGCTGTGCGTCAGAAAGATAATACGAGCCACATACACAATCTAAAATTTCCTAAAAACCAACGGGCTACTTGACGTCCTTCTTTCACTGCAAGTCTTGAAATCCTCTGTGTGATTTCCACATCGAGCTTTGCACCAGCCTGTCTCACGTGCTCAGGGGCTGCACGAGGTGAGTGACTGCCATGGCCGACAGCACAGAGCTGCTGGGTTGAGTTGAGTGACTCAGAAACTTGGCCTGTTTGACTTGTTTTACCCCATGAGGAAGTGAAGTGGGCTGTAGAGGAATGAATGTGAGGAATGTAGGTGAGCTCCATGGAGACAGTTTAAAGCAATGAGAGGAGCGAGGGCAATACAGTGAGTCGTATCCCCCTGACCCAAACCCCCGCCCCAAGTCCAGCTTCTCTCTACCGACTTCATCGTTGTTAATGGCTTGCCATGTTTCCTCCAGAGAAACCTTTTCTACACCTGAGAGGGAACTTCCTCTTCATTATGGTTTATAAAGGTTAATATTGTTCTGAGTGTTTATATTTGCTAGGGACTCTTAGAGAACTTTTTCTCAGAATTAAAATGTTGGGAGTTGATACCTACTAACGTAACCTGTTCTGCACATTTTGGTGCAAGTCATTTTACATCTGGAAAGCAAGTGGTGCAGGCTGTGTCATTTGCTGTTTCATAGGACCAGCTGATTCTAAACCTGGAAACCCTGAGAGCCGAACTGGACCAGACGAGACTGCAAGGGGCTCCCTTCCACCACGGGTAGGCTGCTCTCCCGGACAGCTCCCCTCAGCGCTTTCGAGTGTCACAAGGGCCTGTCTGGTGTGTGGACAGTATGACTGGGTGTTGCTTATGGTTGCACCTCAAGGAGCCTGTAGCTTCGTGGCCAGCAAGAGGGAAGAGACAAGCATTGTTCCTTAGGGTCAAACTTGGTACCACGGAGTGTTAGTCACAGGATTGACAACACTCAAAACCACAGGCAGAGGTTTGGAAGTGGGGGGCCGACCAGTTGATATTTGGGTGTATTCATTTGAGGGGCCTGACAGACTGTGACACTGATGTTTCTGAAGAATCGCAGAAGGTTAATGACCTGTAGTCTTTTTTTTTACGTGAATGGAGCCTGAGACATGACTTGGCATTGACTGCGGTGGGAGGAATCACCTGGCTTGTGAATGAGGAGAGTAGAGTACTGAGCATCCTGATTTTTTCTTAACTCGTTGTTATAGGGGCAGTAATTCTTATTAAGTATTTAAATGTTTCTTTGGCTTCATCACGGAAAATGGTCACAAGTGAGAGATAAACTTTAGCAAAGGTTATTAAGTGCTTAACTGGTGACATTCATTCATCTGTACGAAATCGACTACTGCTTGAATCCTGACTTAGGAGACAATTTGGAGCCCATACGCATATTTCTGTGTTTGTGTGCTTAGGGGATCCTTGCAGTCCAGGGCCCCCACCCAGCCTTCTTCTAGAGAAAAGGAGATGTCATTTGAGACACAGGCAGAGCCAGAAACTGGTCCTGTGTCCGAAACCACAGCGGATAGAGTTCAAGGAGAGCACGTGCCCTGCAGAACGGGAGGGGACATGGCCGGACTTGGTGGCAGAGCTCCTCCAGGGTGAGGGGCTGGTGCTGTCAGAGGTGGGGAACCCCTGCTCCCGGGGTGGATGAGGTGAGTGTGAGGAAGACTGCGTAGACAGTGGAGGAAGAGGAGGTGGACATGGCCTCTTGCTCTTGGGGGTTTTTGGGTAACAAGGAGGGCCCTGGTGCCAGGACCTTCGGGTTCAGATGAAGAAGCCTGGGGCCTGGTCACCAGTCCCCTGTGTGTCAGTGAGAGTGAGAGACGAGAAGAGGAAGTAGCCGTGGGGCAGGAGGGGCCACTGTACTCTGAAGACAGTGGGCCACAGCGACTGGTGCGAGGGAGGGGTGTCTCCAGGAGGCAGCTCTCAAGGGGTCACGGCAGTGACTTAGCAGCACAGGTGGGGCCTCGGAGTGGGGCTTGCGGGCAGTGTGGGCTGGGTGGGGGGCACTATGCTGGCTCAGGAGGGAGGGAGTGGGGACTGAGAACCTGGCTCACAGGCAGGGCAGGCATGGCATATTTGGTGGGACCTCCCAGGGGAATTGGTCACCTTGTCTCTGAGACCTTCTCCCGGAGGAAAGAGCTTCAGGTAAGGAGGGGGAGAAAGATGGAGGCTGCACCCCGTGAGAGGACTGGGAGGTGATGGTTGGGGGCTGACCCAACCCGGAGGCCTCTGTGGCCCTCAGAGGACCCTCGAGAGTCCGCAGTCCACAGCGGGACTGTGTCATACCCCCCACCCAGTTCCCAAGTGTGCTCTGGCCCCAAGCCCTTGGGTGGAAGTGGAGCAGAGAAGGGAGCAGTTCTGTCAGGAGGGAGGAGAGACGGGAGGGAAGACAGGTGTGGCTCCGGGAGATTCCAGACTTCCATTTCCTGTGCAGCACAGCGTTCCTCGCAAAACCGTCAAGCAGAGCAGGGTGTGACCCTGAGCAGGCTGAGCTGGTGGTTGGCCCTGGTCACTTTGCAGACGTATGGGGTGTCCTGTCCTCGGAGAAGGGCCCTGTCTCCCGGGTTTAGGGACTCCTGCATGTGAAGACACCACCTTCTTCCCAGAGACAAGACTGAGCAGAGCCCGGGCGGTCCTGCAGTGCAGGCAGCTCACAGTCAAGACGGGGCTGCCCTGCCTCTCAGCAGGCCCCTGCTGAGTGAGCTCCTGGCACCTGCAGGCCCAGGCCTTAGTGCTCAAGGCCTGAGCATCTGTGACACACTCACCTCTGCTTTAATGGGAGACACCAATGGTGCTCAGCTCCGAGCTGTGGGTCCGAGGCCTTTCTGCTGCGGGTTGTCTGAGGCGCCTTTAAAAACACTGAGAGTGGTACAGACAGTGTTCCAGGCAGACTGTTGATTGTGATCCACGGACTTCACTTGGGAGAAGGGAGGTCAGAGCAGGCGTGGGCTGAAGCGGGAGGTGGGGTGTCAAGGGGAAAGCAGAGCAGGTGCAGGCCCCACCCTGGGACCTGAGAGTGGGCTCCAGGGGGACCCTGGACACCCCAACCCCAGACAGCCAATCCTGTCCTAGTCAGCTTCACACCCTCACGTCAGCACTGCCTTCCCCATGTACGGGAGTTTTCCAGTTGCTGGAGATGAGCCCTGAGTGTCTGCAGAGCAGCAGGCGGCCTGTTGCTATTGGAGCAGGAGGGCAGTGCCCTCCCAGGGGCCCTTTTGCTGTGAAATTGCCGATCTTCCAAATGGACAGGCTCTGGCTTAACAGACAGACTGAGCTCTCTTTTCTTCTAACAGCACTCTTCTTTCCTGTGTGTTTCAGCCCACCCCACTTGGGCAGCGCCCCAGACCTGAGGTTTCCTGTGGCTGACCGGCCCAGCATGGTACTAATTAGCACAGTTTTGAAATTGTCCTACAAGTAAATGGATACAACATATCCATCAGCTTATAGTGAGAAGAATTCTCATTGGAAGTTTAAGTGCCTTTATATTTTCACCTCATTCGTGGCATGTATTTTTTCATACATGTCTGTGTTTTGAGCTTCCATATTAAGTGAGCAGTTAGTTTGGGCCAGACATGGTCAGAAGTAGGACTCCAGCAGTGAATTAAAAACCGTGTGTGTTCTTTATCCACTGCTATGTAACGAATTATTGCAAAGCTTAGTGACTTCCCAGTGAGCAGCTCACAGTCCACAGTGCCTGTGCATTGTAGCAGGTGGGCCTGGTTCAGGGCCTCCTGAGAGCACAGACATGGGAAGGCCCCCCAGGGCTGGATGGCAGGCTTTCAGACTCACCTGGCTGCTGGGGACAGGCCCAGGTCCCTGCCGTGTGGCTTTCCCATATGGCCTGGCTCTCCTCGGAACACCCTCTGAGAGCGAGAGCGTGGGGTTTAGCCCGGGGCCTTTCGCGCCCCAGTCTCGAGGCTGCACACCTTCACTTCTGTTTGCGAAAGTGAGCTGCGAAGTCCTGCCTCGCTCAGGGGCTGAGCAGGAGTTGCCCCTTCTGCCTCTTGAAGGGAGGAGGATGGAAGAATTTGTGGACCCCTTTTTAAACCCGCACAGCCTGTCGAACAGTAATGAGCAGGGAAAGGAAACCAGAGAGCCTGAGTTGTCCGAGGAGGAGGGGACGATCGTGTGTGAACAGGATGGCCAGCGAGGTGACACCAGGAGGGTGACCTTGAACCAGAGACCCGGAGGCAGGAAGAGAAGTAGCCACTTGGAGATAGAAAAAGGGTCGTGTCAACCAGCGGGGACAAGGGAGAGAGTGGGCTGCAACAGGGAAGAGCCTGGGCTCAGGCCTGGGCAGATCGAGGCCAGAGCCTGTTTCCTGAAGTGGGGAGGGCTGCCGGGGCGGGGAGCTAAGAGCCGGGCCTTAGCCCTGTTGAGGTGGATGAGCCCATGGGGCTCGTGTCAGGGACGTGTCAGGAGAGCAGCTGAGTGTTCTGGCCTGCATCCGGGAGAGGACTCATTCAGCTCAGGGTGGACTTGGGGCCGTGGACATACAGATGGCATTTAAAGGCACGAGCATGGTAAAGTCACCAGGCGGGTGCTGGAGGAGAGAGATAGGGTGCAAGGGTAGAGCTGTGGGGCACCCCGCATTCCAAAGTTGAGAAGGGGTGCAAGGGACTGAGGAATAACCGCAGGGAGGGCAGGGCCTGGAGCCCAGGGAGAGACATGCTGGTGGGGGGGGGGGCGTGGGGGAGGGCAAGGAGGGGAGGGGGCTTGGTAACATGTGTTCCTGGAGCCCCCGGGGAGCTGCCCTGCAGGGCGGGGCACACAGCCTGCTGACAGAGAGCTGGAGACCGAGCGGGGAGGGGGACCGTAAGGGCCACTCCCAGGGGGCTTTCAGAGACCCGCAGTGGGTGCTACAGGGAGCCCTAGAGGAGGAATCTGCTGGTTCCCCTTGTGCTATTGGAAGGCGAGAGAAGGGAGAGGACGTGCTGACCGGGCTGATGGGGGTGAACCCATAGGCAGCTGGTTCGTCGGAGCGGAGCAGGAATGATGGCAGGTGGTCCTGGAGCCAGTGAAGGGGTAGCCCAGCCCTGGGGCGGGGTCGTGACAAAGACAGGAGGCGAGGGCACTGGCCACAGGGAACAGGGACCCAGCAAGCCAGCACCTCGAGGCTGCCCCTCAGTTCCTTTGAGGTCATGTCTGGGAAAGAAGGCAGGACCTGGGTGACAGTGTGGCAGGGGGGAGGTTTGCAGAGAGAAGGGTGTGAGGTGTGAGAGCGGGAGGGCAGCACGGGGCCCCGCGGGCACTCTCCAGTGTGTCTCAGATGACAGGGCCGCCCTTGCGGTGCAAGGGGCCGTCCCCCAGAACAGCCCAAGGGCCTGTGCCCTGAGGAGAGCCACGGAGGGCTGGCCCTCCCGTCTCCTGGCTGCCCCTGCTTGCTCCTGTCTGTGGGTGTTCAGACCAGCCTGGGAAACGGAGGGCTGGGAGCCTGTGAGGACAGCACTCTCCAGTGAACTGGTACCAGTGATGACCGCTGATAGGGATCCAGTGGCTGCCGAGCTGAAGGGTTCTTTTTTCTTATTTTCCTCCAGCTTGGCTGATGGAGGCATGGATGTATTTTTGTAATTTTCGGTTTCTGTCTCTTATTCCATTAGCCCACCTTTGTGAATAACCTCATAGGATTGCCTGCCTTCCACGCTGAGACCTGAATGTCACCAGGCCATCTAGGAACTGGATTCTCCCCCTGCCTGTTTCTTCAGCCCTGCTCGCTTAAGAGATGGCAGTGTCTCATGAGCATGGTCCATTTATCCACAGTCAGGGCTTCCATGTAAAATTAGGTTCAGTTCCCGATAGACTTGAGCTGCCCTGAATGTTGCTGATGAGACGTGGTCCTCTCATGCCCAGGTGCAGACCCTGAAGGAGCAGGACTGGGAGCGCGTGCAGCAAGCCAGCATGCTGGCCGACGTGGCCCAGGCATTTGAGAGTGACGAGGGCGTGTCTGACGGTGAGGGCGACAGGGTCACCCTCTTCAGCTCAGCCACTCAGCTGTCACCCAGGGGCAGGCTGATGCCAAGACTCTGACTGTGATGCTGCAGGAGCAGCTGGACACCATCAATGAAGAGATCCGGTGGGTGATGCCGAACTCAGCTCCCCAGAAACTCGGTTTCTCTGAGGAGCTGTCTTCTCCTAGGGACGTCTGAGTGTTCCATAGTAAGAAACCTGACCTCAGGTCTGCTTCAAGAATTTTCAGTTTTGAGATTGCCCTTGATTATAGAGCTCGGTCAGCTGGGGCATTCTGTCCACGGTGTGGTGTCAGCACTCTGTGGGGGGGGGGGCGTTGTGGGGTGTCCCCCCTCAGCTCTGAGCCCCAAGGTGGGTGAGGTGCCGAGGCGGTGTCCCCTGCGGCCCGTGCACCCTCCTGTGTCCCTCAGAGCCCCCCACGTTCTGGTGAAAAGCCACCTGGTGAAAGCTGGGGTTTTGGGGTTGGCAAATTCCCACTCAGATCTGCATTTTCCTTTTTAACTTAATGCAGTGTGAAGATTGGCTTGTTGTAAGACAGTGGTCCAAGGACATGTGTTTGAGTTTTTCTCATCTCATCAGTATATTTAAGATGTTTTCTTTAGACACCGTCTTGGCAGTTATAACAATTTTCAAAACGGGATAGAATCCAAAGGCCTGCCTCGTGGTGAGCAGGGGGCCTTGGGTCTGGGTGCAGCCAGGTGGCTGGGGGCCCCGAGGCCTGCCTGGTGCCACACCCGCACAGCTATGCCCGTGTCCCGAGTCCACGTTCAGAGTGGCCGCAGGCTGGTGACCCTGCACAGGACCAGGCAGAGCTGCTGCTCAGACTGTTCTCGCCACGTCAGCCCAGGCCGAGGTGCCCGTTCCTGTCGGCCGAGTGCGGGGCTCCGGGGGAAAGGCAGGGGGTGAACGGGACAACCAGCAAACGCAGGTGGTGTCGCCTGCCCATTTGACGCCAAGACAGACAGCTTTGTGGGCCGTGTTTGAGCACAGATGAGCTCAGAAAGATGGTCTTTCTGCATCCCTGCAGGAAGTATGGAACGGTTATATATTAATATTTTTATTTTTACAGCAAGTTGTCAGGTAAAAGTGATTTTTCCTTATGCGACAAGTTGACTTGATGTAAATGGTAAATTCTGTCCATCAACTTGTTATCAACAGTGAAAAACTTTCAAGATGTATGAGTAGAAGTGAAGCTGGAGAGTTTACTTCTGTAAGAATCTTGTATTTTAATTTGAAAATCATTTTATTTGCATAATCGTGTATTTAAACTGCTATATAAAAACATCCACCACACATTAGGGGAGAAGAGCAGAAACTGTGAATTCTAGGTTAATGCAGCACATTGACATGAATCCAGAAACTCACACAAAGCTGGTGGAGAACTTCATCAAGTGATGCGTTTGTATATATACAACCTTAAAAAAAAAAAAAAAAAAGATCAACTCAGCACTTCATCTGGTCTGGAGACTTGTGTTTAGAAACTGCAGCTTGTTTGTGAATTGCTGTTTTGATTATACAGAGTTCCTGATTCCCAGTGGAAAAGACTTGAGGCACTGACGTGCATCTCTGCCCTGAGAGCAGGGGAGGTAAGGGTTGTCAACTTGAGGTATCTCCTCACAGGAAAGAGAGTTGCCACCAGGGCCCCTTCAGAATGTTAGAGTAAATAAGTGAAATCAAGCGTGAATGATCAGGGCCAGTTTGTAAGACTCAACGCTAAGTTATTCTAAGTTTGAGAATATTCAAAAGAGGAAACGTAGAACCTTTTGGCTGAGATGTTCATTGAGCAACTGTTTCTGGAATTTGCTAATCATGACACAGAATGCCAGCCCAAATTTATTGTCCAGACAGGTTCCTCTGCTGACAAAGGCAGGTGATGCATTTTATTCTATTTTAGGTTGATCGAAGAAGAGAAGGAGAACACGGAGCAGCGGGCCGAGGAGACTGAGAGCAGGGAGGGCAGGGGGAGCTTAGGCAGCCTCCGTCGTTTTAAATCAGTGAGCTCCCTCAACCTGCTTCCCACCTCCTCGCATGCTGGCTCCTGCCCGCCCCTGCCCAAGCCCAGAAGGAGGCGGCACAGCCTGGCGCAGGAGGGAGACCAGCTGGGCATCATGACTCTGGTATGTGTCTGCCTCCTCCCTGCCGCATCCCTCCCCCAGCACGCTGTTTTTTGTTTGTTTTTTGTTTTTTCTCTTTATACCCAGAAGAAAATCAGGTACATTTGCTACGCTCAGAGGTCTAAAAGTTTTTAAACTGCCTAGTCTTTAATCATTCCACAATGGCACAGTGACAAATTAGTCTTGATATTTGGACCACTACTTAGCACGTCATCATGAACTCAGCCAGAGCCTGCCTCTGTAACGTTGGGCCTGGCCTGTGCTGGGCACAGCAGCTGCAGGGAAGTTTCTGTTCTCAGGGAGCAGACAGCTTCGTGAAAGTAACCATAGGCAGCTCTCATGGCATGGGAAAGCCGTACAGCACATTTTCCATTGGGGATGCCTGGCTGCAGGGTGCAGGGCATGCGGTGGGAACAAAACCAAGAATCTACACTGGTCTGCTTGCTGATGGACCTGGCCACGCGCTCAGTCCAGCTCTGCGTGTGAAACCAGGTTAAAAGCCCAGGGCCCCAGGGCCCCAGGGAAGACGTCGGGCTGCCTCACTTTTCCGAGTCTAAAACTGGGATGACGACCTAGGGCTTTTGGTGACAGAGTGTGCGGCTCTAAAGCACATGTTCCAGCTTTCTTGTGTGTTTAGCTTAGGTGTTGTGAGTGCATTGCTGTTTACCCCATGAAATCACGTGTACAACATTCTGCTTTGTAACTGGACTTGTATTATCTCTTTTTTCTGTTACCACCCATTTCATGTTAGCTGCATTGTTAGTCAGCTTATAATTAAATTAACCGTGAATCATTTTAGCGGCCTGTGAAGTGGTAACTAGTCCATTTTGTGGTCTTTTGACACTGTTTTTATAATTTGCATCATTGGCTAATTAGTTGATATTTAAAATTCTTTGATGATTTCTCTGTGGTTTCATGCTTGATTTCTTTCCAAATATTTGGAAAAGAACAGTTCTGTATGTTTTCCTTGCTGTTGGAGTTCTCTGACAGTGTGTCTGCTTTCATCATTGGTTTTGATTCCCTCTCTCATCCTGTTGTCTGCTTAGTCGTCATGAATCCAGATCCCCCCCAGCCCCCGAGGCTGTAGTTTACCCATCCATCTCCCCTCCCCCGTCCCCCACTTGCTCTGGTCATAGCCGTGCTGTGGTCCACAGCGTGTGTCCCCTTAGTCGGGTTTGTGCTTTGTCTTCATGTCTCATTAAATGGTGTTTTTCCCCCATAGCAGTAAGTTGAATTGGTGTATCACTATGCAGTTACAGGAGAAGGCAATGGCAACCCACTCCAGTACTCTTGCCTGGAAAATCCCATGGACGGAGGAACCTGGTAGGCTGCAGTCCATGGGGTCACACAGAGTCGGACACGACTGAAGCGACTTAGCAGCAGCAGCACGCAGTTATAAGCATAATATATGTAGATGGATCCTAAACTACATATCATGTGTAATTCATAAATGAGATTGTGCTTACATAAAGAAATGATCCTCTTAAGTGTAGAATTAATGGACTTTTAGATATGCAGATGACACCACCCTTAAGGCAGAAAGTGAAGAGGAACTAGAAAGCCTCTTGATGAAAGTGAAAGAGGAGAGTGAAAAAGTTGGCTTAAAGCTCACCATTCAGAAAACTAAGATCATGGCATCTGGTCCCATCACTTCATGGGAAATAGATGGGGAAACAGTGTCAGACTTTATTTTTGGGGGCTCCAAAATCACTGCAGATGGTGACTGCAGCCATGAAATTAAAAGACGCTTACTCCTTGGAAGGAAAGTTATGACCAACCTAGATAGCGTATTCAAAAGCAGAGACATTACTTTGCCAACAAAGGTCCATCTAGTCAAGGCTATGGTTTTTCCAGTTGTCATGTATGGATATGAAAGTTGGACTGTGAAGAAAGCTGAGCATCAAAGAATTGATGCTTTTGAGCTGTGGTGTTGGAGAAGACTCTTGAGAGTGAGTCCCTTGGACTGCAAGGAGATGCAACCAGTCCATTCTAAAGGAGATCAGTCCTGGGTGTTCATTGGAAGGACTGATGCTAAAGCTGAAACTCCAGCACTTTGGCCACCTCAAGTGAAGAGTTGACACATTGGAAAAGACTCTGATGCTGGGAGGAATTGGGGGCAGGAGGAGAAGGGGACGACAGAGGATGAGATGGCTGGATGGCATCACCAACTCAATGGACATGAGTTTGGGTGAACTCCAAGAGTTGGTGATGGACAGGGGGTCCTGGCATGCTGCGATTCATGGGGTCACAAAGAGTCGGACACGACTGAGCAACTGAACTGAACTGACACAATATCCTTTCTGTGTTGGTGCTTGTATTTAAGACTGTAAATCTCATCAGCTTTTGCACAGTTAATGTCTCTATTAGACTCGTTAAAAAAGTATCTTCTATGGTTAATAAAATGTAAAGACTGCACCTGCTATTATGCTAGCTTTCATTCTTACATATTTTCACAGGGAACTTGCTTTAATGAATTTATTGTGAGAAGTTTTAAATCAAATTCTATGTCAGGATTTTACATTAATGTCCAATAGGTGGTTAGATTTGTTCAATGTTAAAATAGATATTATGGTAACTTCCTCATCAGTTAAATTACTAATTTAAAGTATAACATGTTTTTGATTAAGAGAAACTAACTTATAGAGAAATTTGGCTGAGAATAGACACCTGTTAAGGCCCTTTGTTGTACAGAATGCTGTGCTTTAATAAATCATGATGTTGTAATAGAATGGTATCTTCCTGAGTAATAATTTATAGTGTTTCTCTAGTAAATCTTGAATAGCTTATTTAACTTCTGTGGTCAAAAAAAATGTTCTGTTTCCAGTCACATGTTCTCTAAATCTTCATGTCACTTACATGTTTGCCATCATTTTTGCTTTACTGTATTTGCCTCTACGGATTCTTGAAATTTTAGCTTCAAAGTCGCAATGAATCTGGTTTCTCTTCATTTCTTTGCATGCATCTATCAGCCTAGTGATTTAAGGAAGCAGCGTCGAAAGGTAAACTGTTTAGTAATTTAGCAGGCCTTTGTTTCTCTGTGAAGTATTAAAGAGTCCTTATCGTTTAACGTGAATGAACACTGTGTGGTTATGTCCTGGTGAATAATTGACGTTTTAATGGAAGTGATGAAACTCACCCACCACTTAAAATGTGCTGATGGTTCTGTTGGAAATAGGTCATTCGTTGGGACAATTGTAACAGTTTGCCTTTCTCCCACTTGTTTGCCTTCTGATCATCTCATGCTTGTTTATAATAGACATAGTATTATTTATTATTTTTAAAAATTTCTGTACTTATGTTTTTGGCCATGCTGCACAGCTTATGGGATCTTAGTTCCCCAAGCAGGGATCAGACCAGTGTCCCGGCAGTGAAAGTGCCAAGTCTTAACCTTTGGACCACCATGGAATTTCCGCTTAGTGTTTTCATGTAAGAAATGACTGAATCAGAGCCATAGATGTTAGATTTGCGGGAAGCCAATTTAATGATGGTGGGTAGCAGTGTGCAGGAGACTCTGTGTGCCGGGCACGTGCTTTCCGAGTCTGTCATCTCATCCCCAGGTGAGGTCCAGGCTGCTGCTATCCCCATTCAGCAGACATAGACACTGAGGCTTAGCGAGGCCGGGCACCCTGCCCAGGCTCTCACACCCAGCAGCGTGGTGCGGACTGGTCTGATCAGAGCCTGGACACTTAACCATGGTGCTGTCCAGCCACCTTTCCTCCAGAGGCTCTCGTGTCCATCACGGCATCCCTGATGGAGGGAGCATCAGGAGGGAGCTCGCTGCCTCTCCCCTCGGGTCACTTGGATGAGCCCCTGTTGTTGGAGTCCAGTGCCCCAAGGGCTGGCCTTCCTTGTCCCTCTCCTGCTCCCAGCCCGCTGACCGAGCACTCCTGGGCCTTCCCGCAGGACTGGGGTGGCGGTACTCCAGTTCAGGCAACTCAGTGCCCGGGAGCCCTTCTGCTGAGCACAGCAGAGCAGCGCTGTCCCCCTGGGTTTGGTCACCTGGGTGTGCCGCTCGCCTGCTCTGTGGCCTGCTTTGCCCTCCTGTTCAGCGAGGACAAGGCACTGCCCTTCCTAGCCACATGTGGCACCAGTGGGGCAGCTCCCATCCTGGGGGAGGGCAGCCAGGCCCAGACCCAGAGGCCTTCCTCAGGAGGAGGCCCAGGAGAAGGGGCTGGCCTGGGCCCTGACTCTGAGGCAGGTGTTTGTCTCCACTGAGTCCATAGTCAACCCAGGTGTGTCACTTCCCTGCTCTGTTCGTTGTTGTTTTCTGATTTTTATAAATGCTTATTTTTACTTGACTTTGAGATTGATCCCTGTTCAGTTCCATGTGGAAAATTTCTAGCCTTTGTAGCCTTCTGTTGTCTGAGGGTTCTTGTTAGAGCTCAGGGGAGGGAGCCCAGTTTATCCAGCTGCTCTTAAATGAGTTCAGCTGTATTTTGCACTAAGTTACTTTGTTGTCACCAAGCTCCTGTGGGGCTGCACGGGATCAGTATTCCTTACAGAATCCCACCAAAAAGGCACAGGTTAGTTGGTCAAAACAACGCACTCATTGTTTATAACAATACATGCCATGCATGTTTCCTAAAACCTCCCCTGGTTTAACCACACACCGAAATGTATCAGTGAGACCTGTTTGGACCCTGCAGGGTTAATCTGTTCCCACACTGTCTTTCCTTTCCTCACACCCAGGACCAGCGGAAACGCTGGGAGTCCAAGAGAGATCATCTTCTTCTTCTTTTTTTTTAATTAGTTTATTTTTTAATTGAAAGATAATTGCTTTACAGAATTTTCTTTTCTGTCAAACCTCAACATGAATCAGCCATAGGTACCCATATATCTCCTCCCTTTTGAACCTCCCACCGCTCTAGGGTGATACAAGATCATCTCTTAGTGAAGACCTGGGGGTGCCTTATGGAAACCACTGTGAGCGAATGACACTCGAACTGCGTGTAAGTACTTCAGTGGGTAGTCCCCAGTCTGTATGTTACCGAGAAATACGATCCAGGCACATGGTGTTCGCGTGGAGGGGTTAGGTACCTTTTCTGTGTTTCTCTTGTTGTCATGGGTTCCAGTAACCTGCATCATCACTACAAATGATCTTGGATGGTGGCACAAGCTGTGTCTTTTTCTCCTTCAAACAGAAAGGTCTGGACGGCTTTGCTGAGAGGTTTTGTACTCTAGCTGTGGTGCTTCTGAGCAGCATCTGGCGATGAGCACAGTCCTTTCATCAGGGCAGTTCATGCCGTGCAGGATTCACGGTGCCAGCATCGCTCTGCTGTCCTGCCCCGCAGGGCCATCTGGTCGCTGGATTCCAGGGAGGGCCGAGGCCGGCTGCAGGGAGGCTCCCGTCCGGGGTCTCTGCACTCAGTCAGATGCTCTCGTTGCCCCATAGCCCCCTTTTTTTGAACAAGACAGTCCTTTAAGATGGCATTAAGCTATAACAAGGGTTTTTTTGTACTTGGGGGAAAGCATAGCTAATAGATCTTCAAATAAGTTTCTGGTTATAATGTAAAGCCTGTGTGATTGCCTTTTTCAGAACAGTCTATTGTTAGCCAATTTGACACTTACCTCACTCCCTCAGCTGCCAGCTATACGGGAAGAGGTAGGAGATGACAAGACCGCCATCAAATGTGAAACCTCGACCCTCGCCTGGCCACGGTCCCTTCGGCTGGGCCGCCTGCGCACGGGGGCGCTGCGCACAGCCACCCATGAGGACCTCAGGGACGCCCACAAGTAAGCGACCTGTGTGTGCGTCGTCAGTTTCAGGAGCCCTGCGCCTCTTGTCTTGAAAGAGTTGCAAGGATGATTTTAAAGGAATACCACTGAGTTCGGTGCCTGTGTTTAGTGGTGAACTTCAGGTGCTGGGGAAGAAGAGCTCAGTGACCTCAGTGATTTTAGAAAACGTCCATCTCTACAGATTGACTCCTGTGGGAGCTTTCTTCCTGCTCTTGGTAGAGGTCTGCCCGGCCTGGGGCACGTTCCTGACAGTGACGGCCCCGTGCCTCTCGGGTTCGCTCTTGAGGGTCCCTCCCTTTTCTGCAGGGGTCTCCTCTCAGGAGACTCTGTCCCCTCCTGTGACTGACACTGTCCTCGTTCAGAACACTACTTGCTGAGCTCCCATCCTGAGCCAGGCAGCACTCAATGGGGGGCATGTGTGTTCACCTGACCAGCAGCCCTGCACGGTGACCGTCGCTCTCCTGCCACGGCCGGGCACGGTTACCCTGTGGGAGGCGGGGGACCTACCCAGAGCAGGGGAGCTCGTCTTCTCCTGGAGCATCATCACCTGCCGAGCAGCGACCCTAAGGGAGGGTCAGAGCGCCCTCTGCACCAGCTGGCCTGGAGTCAAGCCCTCCTCGCGGGAGAGCTCGAGGCAGAGAATCTCAGCTTCCCGGTGCAGTTGTCTGACGCTGGGAGCCTGCATTGCTCGTGTGGAGTGTGGTCGGTGAAGGAGACTCCAACTGTCAGCTGCGAGGTTGAGGCGCGGGTGCTGCTGGGTGCCCGTTTCTATCAGTAGCTCTTGTGGAGGGGTGTGTGTTTGCACAAGGGTGCCAGTTAAAGGTCGTTTTCTCTCCCCGAAGCTCCACAGGCTCTCAGGACAGCCCCGGGAATAACCCCAGCAGCAGCACCAGCAGCCAGGGCTCGCTGCACAAAGCCCCAAAGAAGAAGGGCATCAAGTCCTCCATCAGCCGCTTGTTTCGCAAGAAGGAAAAGGGCCGGCCTGAACACCCCAGCAAGGAGGCGTTAGGACCAGGTGGGTGCTTCACCGTTCAGAGGGAGGAGGGCCTGCAGGCATCTCCCTTCTGTGTCTCCCCTGTTGTCCCCACGAGGCTCCTGTCAATCATCCTGGGGGTCCTCCTGGGAGCAGGAGTGGAGGAGGCGTCTGTCTTCTCAATGGGTCTGAGATGATCGGCTGAGTTAATGAGTGGATGGTTGGATGGATGGATTGATTAGTGAGTGGTGGATGGATGAACAGATGGCTGGCTGGATGGGTGGATGAACGGAGCATGGAAGGAATAAAGCAGATGATTGTACTCCAGTGCTAGAAACATATTCTACGAAATTGATTGAGTAGGAGCTGGGCGATGATTGTTTCATCCTAACAGTGACATGTGTTTGGAAACGGCCTAAGTGCTCCTCAGTGAGGGGTAAGGTACAATCTGTGGACACCCCACAAGGAACAGCCCGCCCTCCTTCCTGCCACCTTCCCCATCCCCAGGAGCTCATCAGGGGTTCTACCCATGCCCCCCACCCCACCCGACAGCCACACAGGTCCTCCTGGGGTCCCCTCATCACACAGGGTTATCATCAGGCCCCCATATCACTCAGCTTCCTCTCCTTGAGGACAGCGTATGTTCCTGCCTCTTCAGCCACAAATGTGTTGAGTCTCGTTTGTGCTGGGTGTGGGATTTACAGGGGTAAGTAAAGCAGATGTGGTCTGGAGCACAGTTAAGTGACAAGAGAGAAAAAGGAGCAGATTATTAAATGCTATCCCTATTAGTAGTAAATACAATGCTGAGATGGATGGTGCATTGATTATGTACCAGATGCTGTGTGTGCCCCTTACCAAGCAGGTGCTGCCCCCTCCCGATTTACAGAGGAGGACACAGTGACAGTCACGTGGTTAGGGAGCGGTTAGGGCAGGTTCACACCCACCCAGTGGGACCAGACACTTTGCCGAGCCCTAGCCACCTCTCTCGTGGATGAAACAGGAATGAGATGGCTCTATGGCATGATGATTCAATGGACATGAGTTGGAGCAAACTCCAGGAGATAGTGAAGGACAGGAAAGCCTGGAGTGCTGCAATCCAAGGAGTGACAAGAGTCGGACACAACTGAGCGACTGAACTAAAACCTGAGTGTGTGCTAACCTGTTTCAGTCGTGTCTGACTCTGCGACCCCAGGAACTGTAGCCCACTAGCTCCTCTGTCCATGGGATTCTCCAGGCAAGAAGACTGGAGTGGGTTGCCATGCTCTCTTCCAGGGCATCTTCTCAACCCAGGGATCGAACCCACATCTCTCATTATCTATTGCATTGGCAGGCAGGATCTTTACCCCTAGCGCCACCTGGAAAGCCCCAGTGAATGCTGACAACTAGAAATGCAGAAAATAAGGGCTGCTCCTAAGTTAAACTGGAAGAGCAGCAAGCACAGGTTGTAAAGAGGAAAACACACGATGAGCGACAACAGCGCCAACAGAAACAAGGGATGCGTTCACCCACAGAAAGAAAATATCTGTGCCGTTCGGAAGAGGAGCCCGTCACCCTTGGAGGGACAGCTGGAACCAGAATGAAAACCGAGGCCATGGTCAGCAGTGCCCACCACACGGCCTGGGTGGCGTGGTGTCACTCACCAGGCTTCCTGTATCCCCAGAGCTGCTGGCAGTAACATCTCTGAGTGCCAGGCCGGGCAGCGTCCCCGAGTGAGCTAAGGCATCACTGCTCTCCTTCCAGTGCTGCTCCGGGGCCCTCTGTAGGCGGCCACCCTCATCCCCTGCCCTGCCACTTGCTGGGGCCCGGCTGTCCCCCTGGAATCCTTTCAGCCCTTGAGCTTGGGTGTTCCCAGCCCTCTGCCACACCGGACTGGGACGCAACTCAGGACTTGGGCTTGAGATATCAAGGAGACCGTGAATCTGGAAGGACACCACCCTGGGGCCTGTGAGAGAGCAGGAGAGCAAAGCCCCTACGGGGAGGAAGCAGAGCTGGGGGAACGTGCCCACAGCCTCCACTGCCTCCTGCACAAGTGCCTTTTCTTTGTCTCTCCTTGACCTGAAACAAAGCCCAGCTGCTGCTGCTCCGCAGGTGATTCCTAAAGATGCACCTCCTGCCAGAGCTATTGTCCTGCTGCTCTGGGGCTGCCTGAGTGTGCTCAGGAGTATCAGACAAGTAGGGCTGCCACACCTCATACTGGAGGTGGGGGGCCTGATACTGGGGAAGGGTCGGAGGTGGGGGGAGGGTTTGAGGGTCGGGGAGGGCCTGATGCTGGCCTAGGGCCGTGACGCTGGACTGGGGTCTGATGCTGGACTAGGGTCTGATGCTGGGGAGGACCTGATGCTGGACTAGGGTGCATCATTTGGATCCCCGTCAAGGTTCCTCGGACACCCCACGCTGTGACCGATGGCGAGCCTCGACACCTGAACTTTGTTCCCACCCTTGGCCCGCTGCCCACACCTCAGCAGCAGAGGGGCCCTGTCCCCGCAGATGCTGAAGTGATGGAGCCTCTTGTCTCCAGAGCCAAGGGCATGAACACACTGTCGGTCGTCCTCTAGGGACACCTATGCTTCCGCCTTCTGGCCTTTCCATTGCATCCGTCCATTTCTCTTAACAGAATGTCCGTGTGATGACACGGGCTCCCATTACCAGCTCTGGTCTGTTCTCAGTGAGAGTACAGCTTACCCTCGGCACTCTTTATTGGCCCTGGGAAATTTTGCTTCAGTACTTTATTGAAAGAAAGCAATAAATAATACTGTGATAAAAATAGTTCAAAAGTAGACTGTACATACTTTGTCACATATTCGGGAAGTTCACAAAAGATTAATAGGAAAATAGAATGATAACAATGAATTGTACAAGTAAATTAAAGGCGGAACCCACATGTAAAGAAACATGCTGTCTCTGTCTACCAAGATACCAGCTGCATAATAAATATCACACTGTGACCTGAACGCATCTCTTGCTGGCTTTTTTAATGTGCCGCTGAAAAAGTAAAAATTACATTTGCTACTTATACAATCCAGAATGGCTATGTCATCACAATCTAAAAATGTACGCCTAGGTCCATTCTTTAAACATGTTTACAATCATGTAAAAAGATGATTTACATAAAAATAAGGCCTTTGTCAGAGCTACACTACCCTGTCTGTCTGGGAAGTGGCACCTTCACTGTCCAGCTCGATGGCTCTGCAGCGGGTGCAGGGCATCGCGATTGGTCCCCAAAGAGTCTCACCGGAGAGGAGGGATCCGGGTCCACAGAGACTGGGTTACAGGAGAGATTTTCAGTCTTCTTCTAGGCATCCTTTCAGCCCAAATTTCATTAGAAGCTCACATTTAACACCCAGTACTTTTAAATCACTTCACGCTGTGGACAAAAAGCATTTCTTGCTAGAAAAAGTACAGTTTAGGCCAGTCGTTAACATCCAACAACAATTGGTTGAAATTAAGTTTGCTTATTTCAGAGTGATTGTTGGAGAGCTTGGTTACATTCTGGAAGGATAATGCACACCGTGTCATGATGATTTTACAATCGCAGGAAAACCCCTTCTCTCATGGTTTAACATTGAAAAATTAAACAAGAATAATTACAATAAATGCATCATTTACAAAAGCCCTGTGTTTGTTCATAGGATTTATACAGACAAGCACTACAGTACATTCATTTGAAAGACTGAAATCAGGTATCAGAACATGAATTGATCTGAAAGGATATTCATAGCCTGAATATACAAGAAAAAGGAAGGAATTATATAAATGAAGTCATAAGTTTACATAAATATCAGAAACATTAAATTCTAAAATATTTTCTCTATGGTATTCATGAATTTTTCACTAATTAAAAACCCTGTAATATCTTCGGGTCCATGTAACAAGTATTAACAGAGTAAAGATTCCATCGAGTTCAAAATGTAGTCTTTGTTGTATACTGGATGCTGTATAAACATCTGGAGAATTCGTGCAGGTAAACTGGAAACACACACACAGAAAAGTCAGTCCTGGGTTGGCAGCTGGTGCCCCAGCCCCTGCCCCTCCTGACACCCCCACCCCCCACCCCATTTGGGGCTTCAGCTGCTTTGAGAATTCAGAGAAACATGGAGGGCCAAGCAGATCAAGGAGAGAACTCTGTGGCTGACTTTATTCTGACATATAGCTAAAAGCTGCTGGTAAAAAAAACCTCAAAAGCCCAATCCAGCTTTCTAGCTGAGATGTGAACAGGACAGAGCAGACAGCCTCCTGCCCTCAGAGTTGCTCGAGCAGGGCTGGGCCCCAGGGCCGGACCCACCAGAGGACCACCCAGAGCAGCACCTGCAAGGGAGCGTAGCCCCTTAGCGGTGGCCGAGCCCCAGATGACGGTGCACCTCCATGTGAAACACTGGCCTCCGCACGGAGAGGCCCAGGGCAGGGCAGCCTCGTGAACCCTGACGCTCTGGGCCCTGTTCCCTCCGAGAACGTGCACGCAGGGCGTGGCCGGCAGCACTGGCGCTGTGGGAGGGATACCCATGCGTCCCTATGCGAGGGGCCTTGGCCATGCTCTGACCACTCCGGCGGCAGTGGGGCGCCAAGGTCACGTTCTCTGGTGTGAGGGTTCTCCCAGGCTAACCTCCAGAGACCCACTGACCCTCCACTCCCTGGGGCGTGGGCTCCGTGCCCCCGCAGGACCAGCCGGCCTGTACTCACCCTGAAGCACATCAGGAGCAAGTCCTGACTGTAGCAGAATCCAGCCCCTGTGTTCCCACCACGCTGCCTGGTCCCATGAGCGCGGGAGGAAGGGTGCAAACACAGAGTGCGGTTAGTCGTGCAACGTCACATGGGGCACGAGGACACACAACGCACACCCGCAGCAGTGCCCACTCCTACTGAGGGTCTGGGGAAACTTCTAGAGGGTGGATGAGCCAGAGAGAGCGAGCCTGGGGGCTGCCACGTGGGGGTCCCTGCCACCCGGGGTAGGGGGAGGGCGGTCAATGGCACATTTGATGACGTAAACGCGGTCATGGGGACAGATACTCCACGTCGGCAGCTGCCAGTCTCTCCTTAGACCTACGGATTCACAGAGCTCCACATTCACAGATTCCACACAGTCTATTGTTATTCAATTTTACACTTACTTCATTCCCTCAGCTGCCAGCTTTACGAGAAAGAGGTAGGAGATGACAAGACCACCATCAAATGTGAGCCCTTGAGATCAGATGAGATCAGGCGCGTTCAGGGTGGTATGGCCGTAGAAGGAGGCGGCTGCCGCCTGGCACCCTAAGAGCCCTGCGCTGTGCCTCCCTTTCTCTCTGACCTGCGGGTCAGGCCAGCCGGCTGCACCTCACCACCGGGGTGCACGCTGTACTTGAGCCGAACGACCCACGGCCAGACTCGGGCCGGCCAATGCCGCCATGCCCCCGAACACTGCCACCCCGCGGCCAGCAAACGCCTGGCCAGGTTCGGCAGCCCGGAGGGCTTCGGGGACCCCCAGCGGCATGCCGGGCGTGCGTGCGTGCGGGGCCTGGGGGGTGGGCTGAGGGGCGCGGAGGTGTCGGCGCCCTCCACCCCGGGCCTCTCCAGGCCCGGCCGCGCTCGGGGAGCCGGGCCTCCCCGGATCCCGTTCGCTGCCCAGGGCCACGCGGCCCTGAGGTGTCTGGCTTTCAGCCCCGCCGCCGCCCGACCCCCGCGGCCCTCGGGCCTCTGAGCCTCCTGTGGGCCTAGGTGCAGCCCAGCCAGGGCCCTGAGCGCCCATCCTGCCCGACACCTGCCCGGTGCCCAAACCCACCAGGAGCCATGGAGGCGCGGTCCACCCGAGCGCCTCAGCCCCGCCCCTTCGCCCTACTGAGGCCCCCACCTTTCCCCCACGCCGCCGGACAAGCACACAACCTTCCTGCGAGAGCAGACGAGCGACAGGCAGGCACATGGACAGACACACAGACAGTCGACAGCCCGCCGTCGCAACCTCGTCAGCCAGAGCCATAGCACCTGTGAGAGGCCGGGGCCAGAGGAACGGACGGGCCGCCGGGTGTCAGGAGAGACAGAGGCAGAAAGAGATGGAAGTTCAGAGATAGACTCCAGGACTGTGAGAGGGAGATACAGATAGACAGACAGACAGATGCGTGCGCGCGCGCGCACACACACACACACACACACGGAGGCAGAGACAGAGGGAGACACAGAGCGAGCGACAGAGAGACAGCAAACAGGAGACAGACAGGGGAGAGAGGATGGCATCGGATCTGAGACAGACACACTGGCACAGCCCGTGACGCACCTCAGAGGAAGGCCACACGGAAGAAGCAGCTTCCCCAAGGGAGGGGGCGTCAGCCTTGGGCCGAGCCTGGCTGGACGCGGTACCCTGGGGCTGGCGGTCACCCGTGGGGACCCCAAGACTTCCTCAAAGCCGAGGTCTCAAAGGTCCCCTTCGGCCTGGCTACCTAAGGCGAGACCCAGCCCCCACCCCCAGGCCAGAGGGTGAGTGTGTGAGAGTGTGTGTGAGTGTGTCGGTGGGTGAGGGTGAGGTCGGGTCGACTTGGGGCCGGGTGGATACCCAGAGTGGAGGGGGGAGGGTGTGGAGGCCGGGGGTTGGGAAGCTTGCGTGTCCTCTTGCTGTCTCTCTCTCCCTCTTTCTCCGTCTCCCTTACCTGTGGTTTCTAGCTCTTGACCTGTCTCGGCGGCAGGGTGTGTGTGTGTGTGTGTGTGTGTGTGTACCTCCAAACCCAAAGCAACTTTCTATGGAGACATAGTGAAGGGTAAATGCATTCTTACTCATCTGATATATCCTAAAACACTGGACATGTCTGGACTCAAACTTTCAGGGCCGCCTTCCTGCCACCTCTGGCAAGCATTGATGGTGCAATAACTGTAATCCTCTAAAGGACCAAAAGTCCTGTACAAGTCCAGACATCTGCTCTGTACAGTCTCTTCCTACAGTACAGAAAAGTATAGAACAGAATGACACATTCTTTGTTAATTGTACAGATGAATCAGCTGCTATCTGCTGCCTAGTCAACATGGTCAACATGAGGGAGTCAAGCAAGAGTTCCAAATCTCTTGAATGTGGTCCTTGGAAATACTTCTGTTCTTAGTTGCTCAGTTGTGCCCAACTTTTATGCGACCCATGGACTGTGGCCCGTCAGGCTCCTCTGTCCGTGGCATTTCCCAGGCAAGAATACTGGAGTGGGTTGCCATTTCCTTCTCCAGGGGATCTTCCCGACCCAGGGATCAAACCCGAGTCTCCTGCAGGCGGATGCCTTCCCATCTGAGCCACGATACAACTAATTGCCTAGTCAAAATACAAAGAAAAGAGCTAGTGTTCTACTAAGTGGAAAGATGATTTAAGAAACGGAAGCTTTCCTTTGTTGGTATATTTGAATCTTTATTTAGTTTTATTTTATTTTTACGATTAAGGCTACTTGAACAAGGCAATGGAGAAACCCCAGAGTTGAAAGGCAATTGACTTTTTAAAAGAAACATGTGGCAGGTGAAACTTTCTTCATTTTTTAGAGTTGGTTCAATGTAAAATCTTTATTCAACAAATATGACTCTTCTGAACTTTACTTCAAATCTCCACAATGAATCACTAAGGCATCAAGGAAGAAAGGAGTAGAGGTGGAGAAAAAAAGAGCAACCTTTCCCCTGGCTCTATCTCAACCAGCTGCTTAGTTCCTTCATCTCATGGACTACGATCTAGGATTATCTTGTTTGTCTGATTTTTGTTTGGGGACCGTTTCTAGTCACAAGGCTAGAAACAGTGGGGGGGAAGCACTTCTTTCAATTCCACATGAGACCCAGTGGACAATCCAGGCCCTGCCCACTGCATTGAGTCTGTAGCAACAGAATCACCAGTGATGCTGATTAACAATGCATATTCCTGGAATCCACTCCATTCGCTACTGACTGTTTGAGGTGGTGGTCTGGAACCTATAACTGGAAACTTTCTTGATTCCAAATCACACCAAAGTCTGAGGACTATGGAAGATCTTCACATTTCTGGAAGAGCCACACACCTACAGAAGGAACCACAAGAGTTGCCTGAAATGGTAAAGGTATAAGTATTGAACTGAAAGTTGGAAAGTCTCCACCTTTGCTATGTAAGTAAAATGATCTTTTTTTGAAATGAAAATGGATAATACTAAAAGTTCACATTGTTCTAGAGCATTTAAAAAACCCTAAATTATAGAAATCTGATGTACGAGTTCCTGGAAAGGAAGAAGCTATATTTATTGATATGTCTTCATGCCTTAGATCGTGCCTTGAATATAGTGTGCACCTCAACAGAAGAAAGAAAAGAACTGAATCAACAAAGATACAAAGAGATCAAAAGTCCTGAGCCAAATGAAAAGTTGAGGCTTCAGAGAACTTTTCTGTCTTTCACACACTGAATAAATATTGAGCACCTACTATGAACTAGTAGGCATGTAATATGTTTCTGGAAATAGAATGCTGAGAAAGGAAGACACACAGTTCCTTCTTTCACTGAGACTAATCTAATGATAAATAACAGGCAGATACTTTGAGAACTTCTATAGCGGCCTCTTCCCTCACCAAAAACTGGGTGTCAGAGAAGGCTTTTCAGACTAATAATTGAGTTGAGATCCATAGGTTGAACCAACGTAAACCAGGGTTGAGATGCAGGAAGAATTTCAGGCAGGTAAAATAGCATCTTGGAAGGCTACGTGACAAGGGAACCTTAGTACATTCAAGAAATGAAAAATGCCCTATGGGATGGAACCAAAAGAGTGCAGAGGGCATTCCAGTGAAAAGAAATCAGAGAAGAAAGTGGGGACCAAGCAATGAAGGGATTTGGTCATATCTTCACTATGATGGGAAAATACAAGAGCAGTTGGAGCAGGGAGGTGATAGAATTGGATCTGCATTTTAAAAAGGTCATTTTGCTCAACATCACTCATGATTGGACAGACTCAACTCCAAACTTCACATTAGTCAGAATGGTCCTCATGGAAATGTCTGTAGATAACAAAAGCTGGAGAGGATGTGGAGAAAAGGGAACTCGCCTCCACTGTTAGTAGGAATGTGAGTTGGTAGAGCCACTATGGAAAAGAGTATGGAGGTTCCTCAAGAAACTAAAACTAGAAGTACCATATGATTCAGCAGTCCCACTCCCAGGCATATATCCACCAAAAGTATAACTGAACAAGATACATGCACCGTCTGTGCACATATATCTGTGTGTGCGTG
Organism: Bos taurus; assembly: GCF_002263795.3. Taxonomy (NCBI): domain Eukaryota; kingdom Metazoa; phylum Chordata; class Mammalia; order Artiodactyla; family Bovidae; genus Bos; species Bos taurus. The sequence continues at coordinate 48,149 of NC_037336.1, forward strand.
CGGGTGCGCGCGAGCTCGGGCGTTCGCCGGCGAGGATGGGGGTGGGGGTGGGGTGGGGCTGGGGCTGGGCTGGGCTGGGGGCTGGAGCTGTTGCAGCCCCCGGGATTGCCTGAGGCACGCCAAGGGAGCCCCAGACGGAGACCCGAGGGACGGTCGTCTGGTTTCCTGGAAGCCGAATGCGGAGGGGCTCGCGGGGTGCGCGGGGGCAACCCAGGTCTGCAGCGGGAGTCGGTGCCCCAGCCACCCACCCCCCGGGAGGGGCTGGGGCTGCAGGAGCCCAAGAGTTGGGACGTGGGGCGGGGGCTAAAGGAGAGGGGAGGCAAAGCGCCTACAGCACCCGGTATTCCCAGGCGGTCTCCCACCCAAGTACTAACCAGGCCCGACCCTGCTTAGCTTCCGAGATCAGACGAGATCGGGCATTCAGGGTGGTATGGCCTTAGACGGAGGCAGCTGCCGCCGGGCGCCCTAAGAGCCCTGCGCTGCGCCTCCCTTTCGCTCTGACCTGCCGGTCAGCCATTCTGTCTACAATTAATTTTACTCCCTCCCCTTTCTCTCCCTGCTTTCTGAGAGTCTCTCTCCTTCCATACTTGATGGTGTAATGAATGGATGCATTAGATCATTTTCCCTCAACATTTTTTTCTCTTTATTTTTACATTGATTTATATGAATTCATCTTCAAGTTTATGGATTATTTCTGCTAGCATCTCAAATGTGCTATTGAACCTATCAATTTTTCATTTCAATTATTCTAGTTTTCAAATCCAGAATTTATATTAGTTTCCTTTAAAAAAAAATAATTTGTAGCTTTTCATTGAGTTTCTGTGTTTGTTGACTTAATATCATACTTTCATCTAATTCTTCAAACATGGTTCCATTATTTCATTTTGTTGTTATCATTATTTTGATATTTTATCTTTTGACCTTCATACTGAATTTATAAGTGATATACTTATATGAGTTATTGGTGGTATGTTATACAAAACTACCATTACAAAAAGTTTTCTGATTTTAACTGTATACTTACCTGTCCCAGCAGGTTGATAAGAAGTCCAAGCCTAAAGCCCCTTTAAGGAGGAGGCAAACTTTCTTTCTTTTTAACTTTCTTTTGCCTAAGACAAGTAGGCATTGTAGGGAGCAGTATCTCAGGTTCAAGGACATTCCTTTTTTTGAGCTTTGGATGTATGTTATAGGAAAGGGTGTGGGCAAAACGCTCACATCCTTGAGATGTTGTCTATTCTCAGAAGCTAGTTGAGAAGTATATATGGCCCTGCTTAAATTAGTGAGGTGGTTACACTCCTACCCCCTTCTGATGTCTGTGTCAGAAGCTTTTTTGGTCACCTTCACTTTAAATAAAATATACACAAAGTTCTGAGTGACTGAGACTGTCTTTGGCCCCAGAAGAATCCATGAATCCAGTGGCAGGAGGAGAAGGGGACGACAGAGGATGAGATGGCTGAATGGCATCACCGACTCAATGGACATGAGTTTGGGTGAACTCCGAGAAGTGGTGATGGACAAGGAGGCCTGGCATACTGCAATTCATGGGGTCGCAAAGAGTCAGACACGACTGAGCGACCGAACTGAACTGAACTGAAGTGGATCAATGAGCTCTAATTAATTGGCCTAAAGAGAAGTAAGTGCTTACAAATCAAACAATTCTAAATTCAAGAAAATTAAAGTAAATGAATTTCATGCTTGTGTGAACTGGGAAATAATCATTATTGAATTGATACATGATATTGATGTTTGTTTATTGATCTAATTAACAGAAACATTGTGAATATACTTCTATAAATGACATAACTTTGGGTGATGTATCCTTACCAGTGTATAGAATGATGATGTAAAGTACAATTCATGGTTGCTGAAGAAAAGTAAGATATGTGTTTTGAATAAAAAGTAATAAGGAATGGAATTACATTCTATTAAGGAAAAGGAAAGTAAGTCTAAAAGTACATTTGTCCTCTAAATGGACAAATGAAGTGATGAATACAGAAAGTGTAAAAAAGGTGTGTGGCAAGTGAAAGAAGATTTTTGTGCATGGTGCAAGTTTGTTAACACATTAAACTACATTTGAAGTCTTATTGTTACTATGACTAAGTGAATAACTATTGCTTCACAGCCAGTACCAAACTGGAATTTGGTTTTCTCTCGCTGATTGAAAGAAGAAAGTTCTCTTGGAAAGTGGCTTTTGATAACAGACTATAGCACACATGAATAAAGCTCATTCTGCTCCTGCAAAAATTAACCCTTATCGGGGAATTTAAAATGGATTAAAAATGGCTATAAACCAAACAGTTGAGGCTATGAGACGTCCAAGATGGCCGCTTGGCTTTTCCTGGCTCCCTGACAAACCTCATTTTTATTTGATAATGCCTTTCCTGGCTTCAGGATTAATATCTCAGAATAGAAAGAAAGAAAGAAAAAAAAAAAAGGTTAAAATGTGCTTTCTACAATCTCCAGTGATTGGGGCACCCATTTTGCTGGACAGGTTGTGCAGACACTGGCAAAAACTTCATGAGTTTCTTCGAGACTACTGCTTTCACTGATGTCCTTGGTCATTGGACAAGGACAACAGAACAAAGGGATCAATTGCATGGGATGGAGTAGACTGCTAAATATGACCACAATTTTCATGACTTTTTGTCTGACATATTATTGGCTTTAATCTGTGTTTTCAGATATAAAGAAGCACTTCTCCTTGAGTTACTGATCGTTTAAAACAATCTAGTGACTCACTCCTATGGGTAAAATTATATCTTTTTTCTCTCTGCCTCATCCCTCCAGAAACTGGAAACACTTGGGTTCTGAATGGCCTTATCAGGTAAATAAAAATACTGTGTCCTGACATATACAGAAATCTAAACATATACTGGGGAGCTCTAAAAGACAAATCCACCTAACTGATGTCAGGCCTATGGCATCTATTATGTTTCACTGGATATTAAGCTCCAGTTTTGTTAAGTAAGGTCTGTATTTCTAAGACTCACTCCTTAGATAGTTGGTTGTGATTATGTTACATTGCTAAGAGGCTTAATTAAGTTGTTAAAAAGGACACTCTGAGTTTGTTTCTAAAGCTTATCTCAGTAACCAGTATTTGAAGGAGAACATAGGCAAAACACTCTCCGACATAAATCACAGCAGGATCCTCTATGACCCACCTCCCTGACTATTGGAAATAAAAGCAAAAATAAGCACATGGAACCTAATTAAAATTAAAAGCTTCTGCACAACAAAGGAAACTCTAAGCAAGGTGAAAAGACAGCCTTCAGAATGTGAGAAAATAATAGCAAATGAAGCAACTGACAAACAACTAATCTCAAAAATATACAAGCAACTCCTACAGCTCAATTCTAGAAAAATAAACGACCCAATCAAAAAATGGGCCAAAGAACTAAACGGACATTTCTCCAAAGAAGACATACAGATGGCTAACAAACACATGAAAAGATACTCAACATCACTCATTATCAGAGAAATGCAAATCAAAACCACCACAATGAGGTACCATTTCATACTACTCAGAATGGCTGCTATCAAAAAGTCTACAAGCAATGAATGCTGGAGAGATTGTGGAGAAAAGGGAACCTTCTTACACTGTTGGTGGGAATGCAAACTAGTACAGCCACTATGGAGAACAGTGTGGAGATTCCTTAAAAAACTGGAAATAGAACTGCCGTACGACCCAGCAATCCCACTGCTGGGCATACATACCGAGGAAACCAGAACTGAAAGAAACACGTGTACCCCAATGTTCTTCGCAGCACTGTTTATGGTAGCCAGGACATGGAAGCAACCTAGATGTCCATCAACAGATGAATGGATAAGAAAGCTGTGGTACATATACACAATGGAGTATTACTCAGCCATTAAAAAGAATACATTTGAATCAGTTCTAACGAGGTGGATGAAACTGGAGCCTATTATACAGAGTGAAGTAAGCCAGAAGGAAAAACACCAATACAGTATACTAACGCATATATATGGAATTTAGAAAGATAGTAATGATAACCCTGTATGTGAGACAGCAAAGGAGACACAGATGTATAGAACAGTCTTTTGGACTCTGTGGGAGAGGACAAGGGTGGGGTGATTTGGGAGAATGGCATTGAAACACGTATATTATCATATGTGAAAGGAATCACCAGTCCAGGTTCGATGCATGATACAGGATACTCGGGGCTGGTGCACTGGGATGACCCAGGGGGATGATATGCGGAGGGAGATGGGAGGGGGGTTCAAGATGGGGAACACATGTACCCCCGTGGCGGATTCATGTCAATGTATGGCAAAACCAATACAATATTGTAAAATAATTAACCTCCAATTAAAATACATAAATTAAAAAAAATAAATAAATTAAAGGAACATCAAAGTAAGAGATACAGGGACTCTCAACCCCTCAGGTGTCACAGTCTGCACTGCTATTCACTTTGTTGGTTATTTGTGGCCTTGTCCATGTAGGGAGACTCCCCAGAATGTGGGTTCAGGCCTCCATAGAGCTCAGTTCCCTTGCTCTGTTTACACCAGGTTTAGTGACATAGGGGAGCAGGCTGCATAGTCAGTTCAGTGATGGCAGGCTTACATTTCAGGGTAAATAGTGGGTGAGAGCCATGAAATAGGTGCCATTCTGTCCACGTGTTCTGAGGAATACCAAAGCTGTAGGGGAGTTCTTCTGATTTGAAAGCCTTCATCAGGTTCCCAAGAACCAGCACAGGTTATAGGAAAATGAGTGGAAAGTGAGTGAAGATCTAACTGTACATTCTCATAACTTCATGAGTGTCTTCCTTTTTAACATGAAAACATCAACACATATATTCAAACTGCGCTCTTGTCCACGATGGGAGAAACTTTGCTGAATGTAGTAATAGACATCAATTAGTAGTCTGATGTCGAATCATGACTGGTTTGCAAGTTCAGATGGGGTCTGTGCCTATTTAGTTGACTGGTGGAATCTGACATGTAGCCCAACGTGTAGGTTGGTTTTGTTTGTGGATATTTGTATTTAAGGGCAGGTTGTGTTTTTGTGAGGATGTGTAAAGGCGAATGTTGTATTTGAAGGAAGTTTAGATTTCATACAGGCATACTCAAGGTGCGGATGGTTAGGTAATTGTAAATTGGTGTTTGGGGAATATTTTCACATGTGTTTTTTTCACCCATGAATTTGGAAATTTGTATGGGTGTAATGGTGAATTTCTGTATGCATAAAGGGCAATGTTAGGAAAACTACTGGGGTATATTATTTTGGGTATACAGTCTTTTGTGTATTTGGGGAATGTAGGATGATCATTTGTGTATTCAGGATATCATTTGTGTATTGTGTATGTTGTATGGATTTGAGGTTTGTGCATGTGTGTATTTTCCAGAGCTGTCTCTGTGTGTTTTGCTGTGTAGGGGGCAAGTCTGTGGCTATTGCATGGGACTTGTGTAGGTGTGTTTTATTTGTGTGATTCTGTATTCTTCATGATGGAAGAATTAATCTGTCTGAGAATTTGGGAATGTGGGGTTATGTATATGCTGATAGTGTGGTATTATATGTGTATTTGGAACAAAGGTTATATACTGCTCTATGTTTGCATATTTGTAGTGTAGTGGGTAATTGTGATTGTATTTGGGGCTTGTGGATTGTTGTGTGTATAATAGTTTGTGTGTGTATTCAAGGGGCATGGCCATTTGCAGGAATATTTGTGGCTGCTATGCATTTGTATTTTTACTAGGGGCCACTTAGGCTTACATATTTTGAGAAGTGAGTATATGTGTATCTGATGGTGAAGTGCAGTTCTATATTTCTACAGAGGAGATGCAGAATTGCATTTATATGTATTAGGAATATGTGATATGATTATTTGTTGGTCTTTGCAGACATAGGACCTGGCTCCTATTAGCGAAGGATAATCTGGCATATGGAAGGTATTTCCTAAATGATTTGCTGTAGGTATTTCTCTGTGTCTTCTTGTGTATTGTAATTTGTATGTCCATCACCATGTGCCTGAGTTATCAGTTTGTTCATAAGGTATGGAAGTGTTAGGTATATTCTAAGTGCATTTCTTTGGAGACTCCTAGGATGTTTATACATGGGTTTGAAGTAAGCAGTGGTCCGTTTGTATATTAGTCTGAGGGTAGATATATGTATATAGTATCTTTTGTTGACATTTTTTGGGATCAGTGGGAAGGTTGTATTCTGGAGAGGTAGCATAGTGTATAGTGTTTGGGGCAGTCTCTACATTCAGGGGTTGGGAATGTTTGCACATATGTGTCCATAGATGTGTGATAACTGTGTATGTATATTAGTAAGATGCAGAGATTGTTGGTGTTTTTGTGTTTTGTGTGTGTCTGAGCATTTGGGGTGTATACACATGGGTGGTGTGTAGATGTGTGTATTTGTGATTTGTGAATATATCAGAAGGCTTAGAGTCCTCTTTGTATATGTCTCAAAATGTAATGCCTAAACATTTTAGTGATGTTGCTTGTATATGTATTCTCAGTATTAGTGAGTTGGACATATAAGTACAGTTGGCTCTGTAACATCATGGGTTTGAACCACACAGTCCACTCCTAGTGGTTTTGTTTTTTCTGTCTATTTTTAGTAAATACTATAGTACTGGATGAAGCACAAGCTGGAATCAAGATTGCCAGGAGAAATATCAATAACCTCAGATATGAAGAGGACACCACCCTTAGGGCAGAAAGTGAAGAGGAACTGAAGAGTCTTTTGATGAAAGTGAAAGAGGAGAGTGAAAAAGCTGGCTTAAAGCTCAACATTCAAAAAACTAAGATCATGGCATCCGGTCCCATCACTTCATGGGAAATAGATGGGAAAACAATGGAAACAGTGACAGATTTTATCTTATTGGGCTCCAAAATCACTGCAGATGGTGACTGCAGTCATGAGATTAAGAGACGCGTCCTCCTTGGAAGAAAAGCTATGACCAATCTAAACAACACATTAAAAAGCAAGACATTTCTTTGCCGACAAAGGTCCGTCTAGGCATAGCTATGGTTTTTTTCCAGTAGTCATGTATGGATGTGAGAGTTGGACCATAAACAAAGCTGATGCCCAAAGAATTGATGCTTTTTAATTGTGGTATTGGAGAAGACTCTTGAGAGCCCCTTGGACTGCAAGGAGATCAGACCAGTCCATCCTAAAGGAAATCAGTCTTGAGTATTCATTGGAAGGTCTGATGCTGAAGCTGAAACTCCAATACTTTGGCCACCTGATGTGAGGAACTGACTCATTGAAAAAGACCCTGATGCTGGGAAAGATTGAAGGCAGGAGGAGAAGGGGATGACAGAGGATGAGATGGTTGGATGGCATCACCAACTCGATGGACATGTATTTGAGGTAGCTCTGGGAGTTGGTGATGGACAGGGAGGCCTGGCATGCTGCAGTCCATGGGGTTGCAAAGATTTGGACACAACTGAGCGAATGAACTGACTGACAGTACTAATACATGATCCATGCATACAGAAGCACTGAATGGAGGGTTGGCACCCTATACCCCAAGTTGTTCGAGGTTCAGCTGTATTTGATAAGTGTAGGTGGTTTGTGTCTGTGTGTGATTGGAGTTCCTGGAGTTATTAGGTGGGTATTCTGGTGGATGTGAGGATTCAGTAGACTGTGTAGGTTACGTGTATGTTCAGAAATCTGGAGTATATGTATTTTAGGGCTGTGGGATTGCATGTGGGTCTTTTTGGAGTTATACATGAGGCAGTTGTGTACTTGCTGAGCCTGTGTGTGTGTGTATTCAGTGTGTACATCTCAGTGGTATATTAGTTGCACATTTGTGTTTAGGCCCATGTTGTGTGTGTTATATATATAGTTGTAAGAGTGGCGTGGACATCTTCAGGGTGAATAGGGCTTTGTCTGTAAAATTTTAGGTAGTAAAAGTTGCTCTGTGTGTATATTTATTCAAGATGAGGGTAGGAATGTATATGTGTGTTCAGAATAGATGTATATGAACACAAACATGCACACATATATGTATGTGTGTGTGTGTGTGTATATATATATATATATATAGTGTCCTTCTGCTTATATATCTGTGGTGGGAGTTGAGGGTCCTACTCTGGGTGTAAGTAGATTGTATGCACATGCTCATATGAAAAGATTTGGAATGCTCTGGAACTGGTTCATACTAGCATCAGATAGTCAATGGTACGTATCTCCTCCCAGCTCTGTGTTCAGTGATGTCAAGTAGGTAGCTTGAAATTGATCATGGTGGGAACATTTATGTAGATATCACAAATACAGTCCTCCTGCCTTTCTCAAAGAACTTTTTATTAAGCATTTATCATCACATATTGATGTTGTGTTTAGAAGTATATATGTGTCAGCAAGAATGTTTGGGCACCAGTGGGAACATTGTAGGACCCTCTTATGTGATTGTGTATCGGGCTTCTGGGGTTTTGGGCCCTTGTATGTGTGAATGGATGCTGGGAGCTGGCGAGAGGCACTCTACTCATGGCAAAGGTCATGAGGAAGGAGGCTTGGCATACGCAAAGGCGGGATCGAGCCTCAAGAGTCCCCCTGGATCTACCCCCAAAAAACCAGAGTCTGCCTACTTTACTGCTTTGTGCTCTTACCTCTGACTTTACTGGGGGCTGTCCCCCCCCCCCACCATCTCATTCTCTCTGACAAAGAGTTAACTTACAGCTCCAATTATTAAAGTTCCTGGGCATTAGGAGTGTTTAAATCCAAACCCCTCAGATAGCTCTCTAACTGGCCTGACAAGTTTACCCAGACTCCTACAGCTATGCATATGATTGTTTACCGTCTCCCAGTCTCCAGAGGCACAGGAAGCTTAAGATATTCAAATAGCTTAGAGCCTCTCAGAGAGTTAGAAACTGTCAGAATAAAACTAGTAAAAGATTTCATTGATGAGCCAATGCTTGCTGCCAAGTTTCCACATCCCCTGTATTGTATGCTTGAATGTGTATTAATTAATATAGTTGGTATGTAGAAAAAATAAGTAGTGGCCTTGGTGTTAGCAACTTTAGACCCTTAAGGTAATAAATTCTTTCCTGTTGTAAACCCACTGCACCTCTGCCCTATAGGAATGCAACTTTATCTAACACCTTCGGAGGATGGCGCCAAACCTTAAAATAATTACTCTTAGAGAAAATAAGTCTTACGGTTGACAAACCTTTGTCAAGAGTTATAAAATGTTAATAGGCCTTCTGGCCAGAAGATGATGTAAATCACTTAAACCATTTGTATCCGATAAATTTGCAGGAAAGAAACCCTGGTTTTTGATAAGGATCAAAGACTGCTGACTTTGCATGATTTCACATCCCCTATTATCCTCTATGTGTAACTTAGGGTATAAAAGCCCCTGTTGAAAATAAAGCTATGGGCCTTGCTCACTGAAGCTTGGTTTCCCCATGTCATTCGTTCTTTTCACATTCTGGCTGAGTCTCCATCTGGAGCGCGGAGGTCCTCTGCGACCTTTATTTGCCTGGGCTTCTAAGACCCACTCGAGAAGGTGTCTAAGGTGGGGCACCTTCCGCTATTCGAGAGGGCGCCTGCAGCCTCCGTGGTCAGAGCTAACCTGGTGTCACAGGTTATACTGATTTTCCGCCTAAACCAAGCTACTCAGCCTCTTTTCTCCACTGAATTTTCCTACTGAGCTATTCTCATTCCATTACTCTTTATATCTCTAATAAATATTTAAATAAATCGCCAACACCGTCTCTCCTCCAAATACCCTGGGTCAGCCGGGGCTGGACCTCGGCAAATGGACCCTCATCATTCTGAATCATTGCATTGTTCCTATCAGGTGGGTCAAAGGATTCCCATCAATATTGGGGATTCCCAGCAGAAATCATGCAGATGGATAGAGGGATGTCTGTACCTCAGGCTGGTGGGCACTCCTTCAGCATTTGTGTGGTGGGTCCTAGCATCTGGGCCCCTAGAGGGGTGGGTCTGGTGGACAGATGGCCATGCAGAGGAGAACTCTCAGAGGTGTCTTGTTGGTGTAACAGGCAGCAGTCAAAAGTCATGGTGCTTCCTGGGTAAGAGGTCAAATAACCAAGTGCTCTCTCAGGAAAAGCCCCTGCAGTTTGGTGGGACATCGCCAGGTGGTGCTGGCTCTTCTGTGGGACAGCTGATGGGCAAGGACAACTCCATAGTGGGTCCAGGTGGTGTAAGTCTACAAAGTCATGTGTGCCTAAACACAGCTGCCCCAGGATGCCATGGGCACTATGGAGTAGCCATCTGTATCACAGTGATACAGTATCATCTGTATTACTAGGTCTCAACTAACCTGTGTGTGTGCGCTCAGTCGTATCTGACTCTTTACGACCTCATGGACTATAGCCTGCCAGGCTCCTCTGTCCATGGGTTTTCCCAGGCAAGAATACTGGAGTGGGTTGCCATTTCCTCCTTCTGGGTATCTTCCTCACCAAGGGATCGAACTCAGGGACCCAGGGATCAATCCACATTGTAGGTGGATTCCTTACGAGTAAGGCACGAGGGAAGCCCTTCAACCAGCTTAGATGTGTGGAAGCCTAACATCCCAGGGATACATAGGACCTCTGGGAATCAGTGAACTGACAAGGATGAAGGTGGGTGTTTTGCAGAAAGTTTTCACTTTTGTCTCAGATTCAAAGAATTTATTAACAAATTGGATGGGTTTTGACCAACACTCAGACATAAATAGTACTGGGAAGTCGCATGACATCACATATCTGGAGTCCCAGTTGGAAGAAGTTTCCAGGCAATGCATGCACTCCATGAGTGAGATTTCAAATGTTACAATTTGGGATTCCAGTTTATAATCCAAGAACTCAAACTGATACCATCATCAATCTGTGAACAAACTGCAGCCCTGGTTTCATTTAATGCTGTTTGTTTGACATGCAAAATTGGAATGTTGTTAAACCTGGGACTTTGTTGGCCAGGGACCCTCCAGTTCAGTTCAGTTGCTCAGTCTTGTCTGACTCTTTGGGACCCCATGGACTGCAGCACTCCAGGGTTCCCTGTCCATCACCAACTCCCATAGCTTACTCAAACTCATGTCCATAGAGCTGGTGATGCTATCCAACCACCTCATCCTCTGTTGCCTGCTTCTCCTCCTGCCTTTAATCTTTCCCAGTACGAGGGTCTTTTCCAATGAGTCAGTTCCTCACATCAGGTGGCCAAAGTATTGGAGTTTCAGCTTCAATGTCAGTCGTTCCAATGAACATTCAGCACTGATCTCCTTCAGGATGGACTGGATGGATATTCTTGCAGTCCAAGGGACTCTCAAGAGTCTTCTGCAACACCGCAGTTCAAAAGCATCAATTCTGTTTTTTTTTTTTTTTTTTAATTTTTAATTTTGTTTTATTCTTAAACTTTACATAATTGTATTAGTTTTGCCAATATCAAAATGAATCCACCACAGGTATACATGTGTTCCCCATCCTGAACCCTCCTCCCTCCTCCCTCCCCATACCATCCCTTTCGGTCGTCCCAGTGCACTAGCCCCAAGCATCCAGTGTCGTGCATCGAACCTGGACTGGCATCTCGTTTCATACATGATATTTTACATGTTTCAATGCCATTCTCCCAAATCTTCCCACCCTCTCCCTCTCCCACAGAGTCCATAAGACTGTTCTATACATCAGTGTCTCTTTTGCTGTCTCGTACACAGGGTTATTGTTACCCTCTTTCTAAATTCCATATATATGTGTTAGTATACTATATTGGTGTTTTTCCTTCTGGCTTACTTCACTCTGTATAATAGGCTCCAGTTTCATCCACCTCATTAGAACTGATTCAAATGTATTCTTTTTAATGGCTGAGTAATACTCCATTGTGTATATGTACCACAGCTTTCTTATCCATTCATCTGCTGATGGACATCTAGGTTGCTTCCATGTCCTGGCTATTATAAACAGTGCTGCGATGAACATTGGGGTACACATGTCTCTTTCCCTTCTGGTTTCCTCAGTGTGAATGCCCAGCAGTGGGATTGCTGGATCATAAGGCAGTTCTATTTCCAGTTTTTTAAGGAATCTCCACACTGTTCTCCATAGTGGCTGTACTAGTTTGCATTCCCACCAACAGTGTAAGAGGGTTCCCTTTTCTCCACACCCTCTCCAGCATTTATTATTTGTAGACTTTTGGATCGCAGCCATTCTGACTGGTGTGAAAATGGTACCTCATAGTGGTTTTGATTTGCATTTCTCTGATAATGAGTGATGCTGAGCATCTTTTCATGTGTTTGTTAGCCATCTGTATGTCTTCTTTGGAGAAATGTCTATTTAGTTCTTTGGCCCATTTTTTGATTGGGTCATTTATTTTTCTGGAGTTGAGCTGTAGGAGTTGCTTGTATATTTTTGAGATTAGTTGTTTGTCAGTTGCTTCATTTGCTATTATTTTCTCCCATTCTGAAGGCTGTCTTTTCACCTTGCTAATAGTTTCCTTTGATGTGCAGAAGCTTTTAAGTTTAATTAGGTCCCATTTGTTTATTTTTGCTTTTATTTCCAATATTCTGGGAGGTGGGTCACAGAGGATCCTGCTGTGATGTATGTCGGAGAGTGTTTTGCCTATGTTCTCCTCTAGGAGTTTTATAGTTTCTGGTCTTATGTTTAGATCTTTAATCCATTTTGAGTTTATTTTGGTGTATGGTGTTAGAAAGTGTTCTAGTTTCATTCTTTTACAAGTGGTTGACCAGTTTTCCCAGCACCACTTGTTAAAGAGATTGTCTTTAATCCATTGTATATTCTTGCCTCCTTTGTCAAAGATAAGGTGTCCATATGTGCGTGGATTTATCTCTGGGCTTTCTATTTTGTTCCATTGATCTATATTTCTCTCTTTGTGCCAGTACCATACTGTCTTGATAACTGTGGCTTTGTAGTAGAGCCTGAAGTCAGGTAGGTTGATTCCTCCAGTTCCATTCTTCTTTCTCAGGATCGCTTTGGCTATTCGAGGTTTTTTGTATTTCCATACAAATTGTGAAATTATTTGTTCTAGCTCTGTGAAGAATACTGTTGGTAGCTTGAAAGGATTCTTCAATATCCGCAAATCAATCAATGTAATACACCACATTAACAAATTGAAAAATAAAAACCATATGATTATCTCAATAGATGCAGAGAAAGCCTTTGACAAAATTCAACACCCATTTATGATAAAAACTCTCCAGAAAGCAGGAATAGAAGGAACATACCTCAACATAATAAAAGCTATATATGACAAACCCACAGCAAACATTATCCTCAGTGGTGAAAAATTGAAAGCATTTCCTCTAAAGTCAGGAACAAAACAAGGGTGCCCACTTTCACCATTACTATTCAACATAGTTTTGGAAGTTTTGGCCACAGCAATCAGAGCAGAAAAAGAAATAAAAGGAATCCAAATTGGAAAAGAAGAAGTAAAACTCTCACTATTTGCAGATGACATGATCCTCTACATAGAAAACCCTAAAGACTCCACCAGAAAATTACTAGAACTAATCAATGACTATAGTAAAGTTGCAGGATATAAAATCAACACACAGAAATCCCTTGCATTCCTATACACTAATAATGAGAAAACAGAAAGAGAAATTAAGGAAACAATTCCATTCACCATTGCAATGGAAAGAATAAAATATTTAGGAATATATCTACCTAAAGAAACTAAAGACCTGTATATAGAAAACTATAAAACACTGGTGAAAGAAATCAAAGAGGACACTAATAGATGGAGAAATATACCATGTTCATGGATTGGAAGAATCAATATAGTGAAAATGAGTATACTACCCAAAGCAATTTATAGATTCAATGCAATCCCTATCAAGCTACCAAAAGCATCAATTCTATGTCACTCAGCTTTCTTTATGGTCCAACTCTCACGTCCATACATGACTACTGGAAAAACCATAGCTTTGACTAGATGGCCCTTTGTTGGCAAAGTAATGTCTCAGCTTTTTAATATGATGTCTAGGTTTGTCATAGCTTTTCTTCCAAGGAGCAAGCATCTCAGTATCATGACTGTAGTCACCAGCTGCAGAGATTTTGGAGCCTAAGAAATAAAGTCAGCCATTGTTGCCATTGTTTCCCCTTCTATTCGCCATGAAGTGATGGGTTCTGAGGCCATAATCTTAATTTTTTGAATGTTGAGTTTTAAGCTAGCTTTTTCATTCTCCTCTTTCACTTTCATCAAGAGGCTCTTCAGCTCCTCTTCACTTTCTGCCATAAGGGTGGTGTCATCTGCATATATAAGGTCATTGATATTTCTCCCAGCAATCTTGATTCCAGCTTGTGCTTTGTCCAGCCCAGCATGTCACATGATGTTCTCTGCATGTAAGTTAAATAAGCACGATGACAATATACAGCCTTCACCTACTCCTTTTCCAATTTGGAACAGGTCCGTTGATCCATGTTCAGTTCTAACTGTTGCTTCTTGACCTGCATACAGATTTCTCAGGAGGCAGGTAAGGTGGTCTGGCATTCCCATCTCTTTCAAAATTTTCCAGAGTTTGTTGTGGTCCACATAGTCAAGGGCCTTAGCATAGTCAGTCAATGAAGCAGAAGTAGGTGTTTCTCTGGAACTCTATCACTTTTTCCATGATCCAAAGGATGTTGGCAATTTGATCTCTGGTTCCTCTGCCTTTTCTAAATCCAGCTTGTACATATGGAAGTTCACAGTTCACAAACTATTGAAAACACACATGGAGAATTTTGAGCATTACTTTGTTAGCATGTGACATGAGTGCATTTGTGCAGTAGTTTGAACACTCTTTGGCCTTGCCTTATTTGCGATTGGAATGAAAACTGACCTTTTCCAGTCCTGTGGCCACTGCTGTTTTCTAAATTTGCTGGCCTATTGAGTGCAGCACTTTCCCAGCATCATCTTTTAGGACTTGAAATAGTGCAGCTAAATCTCATCACCTCCACTAGCTTTGTTCATAGTGATGCTTCCTAAGGCCTACTTGACTTCACGCTCCAGGATGTGTGGCTCTAGTGAGTGATCACACCATTGTGATTATCTGGGTCATGAAGATCTTTTTTGTATAGTTCTTCCATGTATTCTTGCCATCTCTTCTTAATATCTTCTGCTTCTGTTTGGTCCATACCATTTCTGTCCTTTGTTGTGCCTGTCTTTGCAGGAAATGTTCCCTTGGTATCTCTAGTTTTCTTGAAGAGATCTCTAGTCTTTCCCATTCTATTATTTTCCTCTATCTCTTTGCACTGATCGCTGAGGAAGGCTTTCTTCTCTCTCCTTGCTCTTCTCTGGAACTCTGCATTCAGATGGGTGTGTCGTTCCTTCTCTCTGAGCCTTCCCTTCCCTTCTTTTCTCAGCTGTTTGTAAGGCCTCCACAGAAGCCATTCTGTCATCCTCAAGACCATCCCCAAGAAAAAGAAATGCAAAAAGTGTTCCCCCCAGGGCTCAGCAATTTCAAGACTCGTCCCCTATCTTACATATGGTGCCACCAGCCTTGCACTCACAATAGGCAATCAGGGTGCTCAGTGTTAGAGCAGTGTCCAGTTAGAAGCAGTCAAGTTAGAAGCTAGGTCAGAGGTCTGCTCTGCCCTGTCTCTGAAGCCTGGAAAAGACTATTTATTTAATTTCCCTAACAGTGGGGAAGTTGTGTCCCTGAGAGGGAGTTAAGGTCAGAGAACTGGAGAGACTGAGGAGTCCCACTATGAGGAGATATGGCTCTGATGTTCCCAAAGCCTTTAGACGTGCTCTCTGCTCTTTTGTGAAGACTTAGGATTCTTCTAGCAGTCGGAAGCTCAACTCAGTTTCATGTTTCACTGATGGGATGAAGTGACTCTGCCCCCTGCCACCTTTCCCTGCATCCAAAATTAGGGGCACAGTGTCCCACTCCCAGACAGTGAGGGGACTGCACACAAAGACATGTCCGTGCCCAGGGTCCGTGTCCGTGTCCGTACCCTGGCAGAGGCGGGTACTATGAGCAGGCTGTCCTCTTCTCCAGGGTGGAGGTGGACTGGCCTTTGGAGGCCTCCATGCTCCACACCACACACCCTTAGAGCTGAGAGTGTGTGGTCCTCATCCTCGCCACTGCTCCAGCACATGAGAAACACAGAGGAAGGGTGACAGGCCTGGTCCATCTCACTACAGCTCCATCCAGAAGAGGACAGAGCCATTCCAGGACAGAGCCATCTAATCCCACCATTACACGGGGACGTTCTCTCACCCTGGACTCCGGGCCAGCACTGCCCCAAAGTCCCCTCCTTGTTCTGACATGTGAATTGTCTCTGACACTTTCTGAGCCTGAGCGGAATTTCAGCTTCTGCAAACTCCTCCCCTACAGCCTCACAAATTTCAAGGTAGAGAGAGAAGTGGAGATGACAGAGCTAAATCCTGAGAAGAAGGAGATCTTTAGGTTTAGTTCATGTGACATATCCTGAATGCTGTTGCTTGTTTCTGTAATGCTGGTATTGCGGACACTGAGGTGCAGGGAGGGAATTAGGGTATGGATGAGTATCCATGCTGGGGTTCACTTTCCTTCCATGACCTTGTCCCATATGGAAGTCAAAGCAGGTACCTGGGAAGAGTGGACCCTGATCCATTTTCTTCCAGCCAGCAGGGCAGAAAAAAAAAATATTTCAGGAAACTAACTGTGTGGTAGGAAGAAGCTTTTAGAACACAGAGGATGTTCTAACATGAGAGAACAATGTTTTCATATGCATGGTATGCATTTTTTTTGGAGAAGAGTTTTCCTTTCAGGAAAGCTGTGACAAGCATGTTTTGATTGACCACAAGAGGTGTATTTCTGAAGAAGACAGTGTCTTGGACAGTGGAGGGGATGGCCTGGGACACTTGTCACTCTTGATCCATGCTGACAGGCTCTGCCTGGAAGGGGACCTGACTCCCTGGGAGGGAAGGTCCACATACAGTCCCTGGGACTAGTCCACTTACTCTTTGTAGGGCAGCTGTGGCCCATGGGGGTAGCACACTGTTTGTCCCCAATTTGTCCCCCCTGTTTTTCCATCACTCTCTTTTGCTCTTTGTTGGAGAGAAACTTATGGTAGCAGTAAGTATGGACCTATGGGTCCTGGAGTTCTCCTTTGTATCAATGAAACTCTGAAGCTGAGGTCCATGGTGAAGCTCCATCTTCTCCTCTAAGATCTGTCCAA
Source organism: Bos taurus (assembly GCF_002263795.3). Lineage (NCBI taxonomy): Eukaryota > Metazoa > Chordata > Mammalia > Artiodactyla > Bovidae > Bos > Bos taurus. Next base: position 65,222 of record NC_037336.1, read on the forward strand.
CAGCTGTCATGACAGCCTGATCCTCAACAGTCTTAATGTCCATAATCAGACTTCTTTGGACTGTTCCCTGGCTCTGGGCAGTGTCTGGTGCAGGCTTGACTTTTTGCAGGGGCTATTCTGGTCTTTTGATTTATTGGAGAAAATCCACTGCAGAAAGTGCTTAATCCTTTCTCTGAAGTGGTTTTCTGAAGAAATGTGTCCCTTCTTCAGGATTATCTTGTGAGACTTGCTTTGTAGGGACTCTGCTGATTCCTTTTTCTGGCCAGGGTGGCTCATCCTGCAGGCCTGGTAGGACTTCCGTACTGCCAATCACTTTCTATGCTGTCGCAGTTTCGGATTCCTATTAGTCTCTCTCACATCAGTGGAAATGAACTTCCTGTGCTGACTCTGATGTTGAGGCTGCCTTATCAGGGCCTCCTGCTGTCCCTGGCTGCTCCCCCCACTCGATGTAACATCACATGTGAGGGAATCAGACGTGTCTCCACTGGACAAGGTCTCAAAACAGCACAGAGACCCCTGAGAAGCCAAGGTGTTTATGGCAATGATTATATCCAAATGGCAGTCTTTGAGAAGCCTCTCAGTGGCATAGTCTTGAAGGAGCAGGCAAGTGGCCTGCCCTGAGCCTGTTTCTGCCAGTCTGTGAACCCTTGGAACTTAAGCTTTTGAAACTGTTCATCAAAGGATACATCTTCTGGATTTGTGGCAACAGATTTTGTGTTTGAGGAGGGATTTTTATGGGGCCTTGGATACCATGATTTCCTCATATCTACATTAATTATTTGGTGTTTGATTAAGAGACCAGGTTCAAAAGTACCTTTCCAAGTAGTGTCTCTGCCCATTGCCTCTTGTTCTCCAGAAGATTGGGAATATTCATCGAGGTCCATGACTCTCTCACTAGAGCAAGTTTCTGGGGAGGCCTGTCCTCCAGATTCCTCCTGTGGCTCATTCATGAACAATGCTGGATTTGGACTGGGCTCCAGGCTGCCTTTGTCAGCCTCCACAACAGACTCATTGTGCCAAATTCTGTTCTATGTGGGGGCCTAAGAAGGTGGCTTGTCTTCCTGTCCAGTCAGAGGGGCCTCTGAGGGCCTCCGGATGCTTGCCAGTTGAGGTTCCTTCCAGAGCCCCCCGGGGTTTCCTCAGTCACACATTAGGGGGCAGGGAGGGGACTGTCCAGGGTGGGCACTGCCTACATTGTTATCAATTTCTCTCCTGGATGAGGATGAGAATGTTTTCACAAGCCCTCTGGTAACTGGGCTTTTGGGTGGTCCCCAGAGTGGCCTTCAAGGTGGACCTTGGAAGGAATATACAGTGAGTACTTTTCAAATTCAAGCTAAATGTGATCTTGAGGACCTTGGGTAGTAGGACCCATCTGTGCCTGATGCAAAACCTTGTCATATGCACTTCCAGCTCCTATTGAATATAAGGACTGAGGACAAGAGACTTCATGGGAAGTATCATGGAGGCTTTCCTATCCTGAGAGGAACCTGCATTTTCTGTACCCGAAGGAGCATTTGACTCTCCAGGAAGGTCTAAGAAGTGGTTGGCAGTAAGCCTTGAATAACAGACACTGACAGGTATCCGTCACTCATACATCTGCTGTCCCTTCCTGCTTATAAGGACCACCAGGACTTCTGGATGCTTCCTGCCTGGGCTCAACTCTTTCTAACTTAGGTTTTGCACTTGAAACCTTCACTGGAGGGTTGGCTGAGATCATGTACAGATCTTTTAGGATCCTCCCCATGCTCTGCTTTACATCCTGGCACAGGTGCTTCCCTTGTGGGATCCTTGCTGGGTACCAGGACCTCATCTTTTGTGCATCTGGATTGCTTTTGCTTAGACCTCCAGAGGGACTTGAGGGCCCCTTCTTTTCCCGTGCCTGACAAGGCCTTAGGGAATCGCCCTGAATCTGCATCACTTTCTGAGACTCTTGGATTTTGCAGGGCAGGGCTCTCTCTTGTTGCATGAACCTTTCAGAAAGATGATACTCCAGTTTCTCCCAAACCTCAGGGCTGATCAAATACCTAGGAGTGATGGAAACAGAGGTTTGGGCCTGAGAAGACCTGTTCCCCCTGGGGAAGATTGGGGGTGACCTGGCTAAAGACTTGCTGAGATTTTTTAACCAAAGAGGATAAAGTTCTCCCACTTTTTAGTTGCTTTTTTTAAAAAATGATATTCCAGGATTTGAATTGCATTGGGGATCAAAGATTGTGGCTTATTTTGGATTATAGGGCAAGACTTCATAGTACCTAGTCTACAGTTGATAGGGAGATGGTTGGATTGGGAAATACAGTGTGAGATGGGCAGTGGTCTCTAACTGAGCCCAAAGTGGTCCTTGATCTTGGGGCATGGTTAGAGTCAAGAGTTGGAGTCAGGCCTGGATTGTCATATGAGCCCCAAATTGTGGTTGAGAGTGAGGCTTGGTTAGAGTCAAAAGTTGCAGTTGGGCTGGGTTCTCTATGTGAGCCTGAAGTTGTTGTTGTGAGTGAGGCTTGAGTGGAGTCAAGGATAGGAGTTGGCCTGAGTCTTTATGTCAGCCCGAGTTTGTGGCCGTGAGTGAGATATGGTTGGAGTCAAGGGTTGGGGTTGGACCTGGGTTCCCATGTGAGCTCGAGGTTGTGGTTGAGACTAAGGTTTTATTGGAGTCAGCGACTGGGTCAGTCTGGGTCCCCACGTGAGCCTGAGGTAGTGGTCAGTGAAAGTGAGCTGTGGTTGGTGTCAAGGGTTGTGGTTGAGCATATGTGTCCACATAAGCTGGAGGTGGTTGTTGAAAGTGAGTCATGGTTGGAGTCAAGTGTTTTGATTGGATCTGAGTCTCCACTTGAACCTGAGGTGGTGGTTGACACTGAGGCATGGTTGGAGTCAAGAGTTGTCGTCTAGCCTGAGTCTTCATGTCAGCCCAAATGTGGTGATTGAATCTGGGGCATGGTTAGAGTTAAGGGTAGGGGTCTGGCCTGGGTCTCCATGTGACCCAGAGGTGATAGTTGCAACTGGGACATAGTTGGAGTCAAGGACTGAGGCTGAGCCTGGGCTACAGCGTGGGTAACGGCTGGACCAATGACAGCTGTGAAGTTAATTTAGCTTGAATTTGGAATTGTTCAGCCTTAGAGCATTTATTGAATAAGATAGGGTGTTACTCTAGAGGGGACCCAGGTACTGTGTCAGTAGCCACCAGAGACTCATTTGCAGAAAGGGGAGACCCCAGAAGAGGTGCCTGCATGTCTTCTGTAGATGGTTCCCCAAAGTGTCAGGATATCAGGTCTTTTGGGGACCAAGCAGCTGTTCTGGTTTGTCTTTTATGTTCCAGAAGTTTTGGTGACCCAAGGTGTCCTGCTTGTAACTCAGTGACTTAATTCTCATCCCCAGTGAAGTCAGATGGTAGCCTGCCTCCTCCTCTTTTTATTTCTCCTTCCAAATCTTCAGTTCCACTCTCTTGGTAATTCATATCTCTAGCAGCTTCTGGACATACAGGTTGACAAGAGAAGCTACCAGCCTCTACCTGTCTGTTTCTGGGGTGTCTGTTTCTGGTGGGTGGCAGTGAAGGTGTTCTTGCTGGGACTCCAAATGTGTCAATGTGTAGAAGCTCCATGCTCTGGCAGTCCCCTACCAACAAGACAAGTTTTAAAGAGGACAGCTTGAATGGACAAGCCCTGAGACAAGCTTGAATGGACAAGCTCCAAGGGGAGCATGGAGATGACCTTTGTGGGATGGTGCCTAGTGGGAGTGCCATGGAGTTAGCCTAAGTGAGACTCAGCATGGATCCTGATGGTGGTGAGGTGGAGGATGGTGTCAGAGGTGGAGGGCAGGTCCCTTCATCAAGATGACATGGTGGGGAAGGGGAAACAGCAAGTGGCCTTGGTGAAAGACTGTCCAGGGGAAGGAAAGGCTCTGATGTTGAGAGGCACTCAAGGATGAATTTGAGTGAGTGGAAATGAAGGAGGGAACTGAGCCTGGAGAAAAGGTGGAGGCTCAAGGCAGAGGTTGTTTGGGCCAAGGAGACATGGTGGGAGCAGGCTCTTCCCTGGAGCCTGCTGTTGGGCTCCAGTAGGTGTTGCTTTGCATGCCTCCCAGGAGTATCTTGAGAGAAGACCTGATGAAAGTCACCCTTGTCAGGGAACCTTCCCAGGTGTCTGCAGGAGACTTGAGGAGCAAGCTGCAGCCAGGAGCTACTGGGCCAGGAGAGATAGGCAGGTTGGCCAGGGTGGGCATCTACAGCCCACAGCCCTGCACGCCCCGCCCCCCCCCCCATACTGACTTTACAATGCTCCTGCTGTTCCTCACCCCAGGATTTTAGCCATAACCCACCCCCAGGACTCCCTTTCCCAGCTCAACCCCAGCCTACCTACAGCCCTAGGGTCACACCATAGGCTCTGGGAAGAAGAACCACCAAGGAGAGAAGAGGAAGAGTCTCTGCCTTTGCAGAAGTGATAGGTCCCAGACCTCTTCCAGTGCTTCCAGGCAACCTCTGCAAGCTGGAAATCAGCAGACTAGGTCATGGTGAAGAAGCCAGGGCATAGGGGTACTATAGGAGGCTGATTGCTGTGTCCCTTTAAGGGGACACAACTGGGAGATTGGAATCCAAGTATCAGGGTCCAAGGCCACATGATCCCTTCAGTGATGGTGAAGCTTATGATAGGGTTTACATTAACAAAGTGCTTTCATATCCATTACCCCTTGATGCCCTCACCAACCCCTCTGTGGGGAAGAATAGACAGCAGTCACCACATAGACGAATATGAGAGAAGTTAAATGATGTGCAAAACTAATTATCCTCCTGTTAAAATAAATTAATTAAAACAAAAAATGTGTCCACAGTTGGACCTGGAGTCCCACCTCCCAATCCAGGTGCTATTGGCTCAGTGCAGCCCACAGGCACCTGCTGGGCCACACCTTTGGAATCTGGGTAGTATCTGGGTTCTGCTCTTCTTCCAGGAGCTTCCCTGAGGTTTCTGTTTCCCAAGGGACGGGCCCTGCCACTGCCTCTTCTGAGCCGGTGGTCCTGGGCCCTCAGGGCTGGAGAGATGGGGCTAACACCAGGGACACACGTTGCTGAATGGCCTTTCAAAACGTGCCTTTCAAAGCTCCATTTCCATCCCTACTCCCGCCTCCCCCTTTGGCTCCACTTGATGCTGAGACCCACCCAAACATATGAGGGCTTGAGACCCAAGTTTCAGGCTCCCCTCTCAAGAACTAGCATCAGACACTCAGTGTCCATACATAATATGATTGTCTGCATTTCACTAACAGAGCTCTGTGGTTTTTCTTTCTTTTCACGCATTTTTAAGGTGGATAAAAAGATTTTCTGTTTTCATTTTTTGAAGAACATAAGGATTCTGAAGTGAGATTCACCTGGATATTTTGCCATTGTTCCTCTGCTCAAAAATGCACACATTGTCAGAACAGCGGCAGAACAGTGCCTTCTGTCAGGTGGGTCTCTGTTTCCCAAGTCCAGGGCCCCACTCCAAGACGCTCAAGACCTCAGCACTGTCCTCAGATCAGTCCTCGTCCAAGATACCTTTTCATGGCTGGTGAAGCAGTGCTCGCACGCCTGTGCTGTATTTGAGATTGAACTCAGTATCCAGTCCTCGGGCCCTGGTCACTGTGTTTGGGACATACCCTGGAGCCCTCAAACAGACGTGGACAACTGATACCTGAGATCTTTGGAGAGAAATGGTCACTCTGCCCAGCCTGGTTGTCCCCTGAGGGTGACATTTTATTCTTTCATGAGAATAGATGTCCTATTCTTTCCCTTCTCAGGGATCTCTCTAGATGATTCAGAAAAGTAGAAATAATAATAGAAAAGAAATGAGGATCTCATACTTGTGGATCTCTGCCAAGGTTTCCTTCCCTTCCTGATGCTTCCACATTTCCTAGGAGGAGGAAAGGATGGGTTATTCTCGAGGTAGGGAAGAACCAGGAAAATGAACTCTAGTCCACACAGAAAGGCGAGAATGGTATCAATCGCCCAGGAAATGGAACTGGAGTTCAGCCAAATATCAAAAGTGCTTCTCAGATAAAAGAGAGGATTCTCCATTGCCTGCATCAGACTGCTGCCCTTAGGCAACTGCAAACAGCATATGTACTTGGGAACTAAAGTACTAGACCAACATCTTAGAGCTGTGGTCTGGTCACATTTGACTCCTGAGGGTGAGGAGGGAGTAGTAGAAGAGGAGGCTGAAACATGGCCCCTCCTCAGCCATTCAGCCCTGCAGTTCCATTCATCTCCCTTCTCTGACCTCCCATCCTGCCCTCTCATCCTGTTGCTGCTGCTGCTACTGCTTCTAAGTCACTTTAGTCATGTCCAACTCTGTGCGACCCCATAGGTGGCAGCCCACCAGGCTCCCCCATCCCTGGGATTCTCCAGGCAAGAACACTGGAGTGGGTTGCCATTTCCTTCTCCAATGCATGAAAGTGAAAAGTGAAAGTGAAGTCGCTCAGTCATGTCCAACTCTTCAGCCTATCAGGCTCCTCTGTCCATAGGATTTTCCAGGCAAGAGTACTGGAGTGGGGTGCCATCGCCTTCTGCACTCATCCTGTTAGGCAGAGACATTAGTCAAGTTTCAGTTCATTCCACCTGGAACTCACAATTCTTGCACTTACTATGGTTTATATCAGCAGGATACAGATTAAAACCAGCAAAAGAATATAGATCAGAGCTAGCCAAAAAAAAAAAAAAAGATACAGGGAGCCATATGCAATCTTCCAGTTGTCTGGCCTAGTGGGGCTCTACAGACAGTGCTTAGTTCTCTCAGCAAACAGTGTGACAGCATGTGCAGAGTAGTGTCAACCATCATCAAGCCTTGAATGTCCAGGGTTTTTATTGGGGGGTGGAAACAGTGGCTGACTTATTTTTTGGGGCTCCAAAATCACTGCAGATCGTGATTGCAGCCATGAAATTAAAAGATGCTTACACCTTGGAAGGAAAGTTATGACCAACCTAGACAGCATATTCAAAAGCAGAGACATTACTTTGTCAACAAAGGTCCATCTAGTCAAGGCTATGGTTTTTCCAGTGGTTTTTCCACATGTATGGATGTGAAAGTTGGACTGTGAAGAAAGCTGAGCGCCAAAGAATTGATGCTTTTGAACTGTGGTGTTGGAGAAGACTCTTGAGAGTCCCTTGGACTTCAAGAAGATCCAACCAGTCCATTCTGAAGGAGATCAGCCCTGGGTGTTCATTGGAAGGACTGATGCTAACGCTGAAACTCCAATACTTTGGCCATCTCATGCGAAGAGTTGACTCACTGGAAAAGACCCTGATGCTGGGAGGGATTGGAGGCAGGAGGAGAAGGGGACAGCAGAGGATGAGATGGCTGGATGGCATCACCAACTCGATGGATGTTAGTTTGAGTGAACTCCAGGAGTTGGTGATGGACAGGGAGGCCTGGCGTGCTGCGATTCTTGGGGTCACAAAGAGTCGGACATGACTAAGTGACTGAACTGAACTAAACTGAGGTCACATAGGGATGAAGAGCCCATATACTTGACCTTAGTTACTTAGTCATTAGTACTCCTCCCTGAGATCAGACTGATACAGCCTTGCCAGGCCTCCATGTCAACTTAAAACAAGTGTACCCTGTAAGTCACATCATTTCCATAAACTATTTGGCAAGACCAAGGTCTCATTTATACAAATATGATCTTATCAAGCAGGCTATTCCCAGGACTCAAAAGTTATCTTCAAGGATCGAAAGGTCAATGGTCACTCTGGAATGTGAAGGGCTTGAGGGACCTCAAGCTCATTGACTTAACACTTTGCTGCAACTTATGAAAGATGCTGGCAACTTATGAAAAATTTACCCTGAAGGCTTAACTATTTCAATTTGCTTTATATTTTGTGGCCTTGTAAATTTCAAATCATTTTTAATCTAATTTTTAATTCCCTGTATTTGAATATAGTAAAGATTAACTGATTTTTTTAAATTTAGTATCATAAGAGTAAAAATACATACGATTAACCAAAGTTAGAACTCCAGATTTTTAAAAGTATTGATGAAGCTCAAGCAGTTATATTAAAGTAATCAGGAATTCTCTTGAGTTCTAGGTGGAATGAATCGACACTTGACTAATGTCTCTATATAACAGATGATAAGGTAGAATGATTGAAAGAGGAGAGTGAAAAAGTTGGCTTAAAGCTCAACATTCAGAAACCTAAGACCATGGCATCTGGTCTCATCACTTCATGGTAAATAGATAGGGAAACCATGGAAACAATGTCAGACTTTATTTTGGGGGGCTCCAAAATCACTGCAGATGGTGATTGCAGCCATGATATTAAAAGACACTTACTCCTTGGAAGGAAAGTTATGACCAACCTAGATAGCATATTCAAAAACAGAGACATTACTTTGCCAACAAAAGTCTGTCTAGTCAAGGCTATGGTTTTTCCAGTAGTCATGTATGGATGTGAGAGTTGGAGTGTGAAGAAAGCTGAGTGCTGAAGAATTGATGCTTTTGAAATGTGGTGTTGGAGAAGACTCTTGAGAGTCCCTTGGACTGCAAGGAGATGCAACCAGTCCATTCTGAAGGAGATCAGCCCTGGCATTTCTTTGGAAGGAATGGTTCTAAAGCTGAAACTCCAGTATTTTGGCCATGTCATACGAAGAGTTGACTCATTGGAAAAGACTCTGATGCTGGGAGGGATTGGGGGCAGGAGGAGAAGGGGACGACAGAGGATGAGATGGCTGGTGGAATCACTGATTCGATGGACGTGAGTTTGAGTAAACTCCAGGGGTTGGTGACGGACAGGGAGGTCTGCCGTGCTGCAATTCATGGGGTCGCAAAGAGTCGGACATGACTGAGCAACTGAACTCAACTGAACTGAACTGAAGGTCAGATGGGAAGGCTCAGAGGAAGGGAGATGCATGAAGCTGAGGAGTTGGATGGTTAAGGAGGGGCTATAGTCCAGCCTCCTCCTCTGCTACTCCCTCTTACCCCCAAGAGCCCTTTGTGACCAGACCACAGCTCTATGAGGTGGGCCGAATACTTTAGTCCCCAAGTCCACATCCTGTGCTCAGTTGCCTGAGGGCAGCAGTATGATTCAGATGATGGAGAATCTGCTCTTTTCTCTGAAAAGCACTTTTTATATTTGGCTGAACTCCAGTTTCACTGCCTGGGTAGTCATTACCCGAATCACCTTTCTGTGTGGACTGGGGCTCTTTTTCCTGATCATTCTCTACCTCAAGAATAAGTCATCCTTTCCACCTCCTAATGAGAGGGTAACAAGTAGGAAGGCCAGGAGTCTCCAAACGGAAGAAATAGCCTGCAAGTGTCAGACATTTTTATCTCTCTTAAGCAGCAAGAGGAAACAAACTAGCGATAAATTTTTCCTTCTCTATACAAATTTAAAAGGAGGTTTCTCTTAAAACACTGTGTTGCCATAATGACATTTGGTTTCACCTGAAGTTAGCTATTCTCAAACCTTGAGATAACCAATGCATTTCCCTTATGGAAATGTTTGTCTTAAGCTATGCTAATGTACTGTACATTTACCCTAAACTTTGTCTTCAGGTCAGTTCCACCTCTTGGCTCAGAACCTACTTGACAAACCAGCATTTTATACTCAGATATTGTTCCCCTAATCTATGTAAATGAAACTATTTGTATGGTAATCTGTCTTTCTACAAGATTCAAGTTAATCATTTTATGGCCCAGGATGAACCATTTGGTGCCAAGATTATCCCAAAATGCATCTTATGGGTGAGGGGCCTGGTGCCATTCTGAGTTTTAAGACATTCCTTTCTTTCATTAACAGACTGCTGGTGACTATATAACATCCAGCTGAAGACTAGCAGGGGGCACTCTTTCTGCCCCCTTCTGATGCCTATGTCAGAAGCTTTCTCTATCTCCTTTATACTTTAATAAAACTTTATTACACAAAGCTCTGAGCGATCAAGCCTCATCTCTGGCCCCGGATTGAATTCTTCTCCTCCTGAGGCCAAGAACCCCAGCCAGGTTTTCATTCAGCAACAACCTTTCACTAAGAAACATGGAAACATCAGGAATGTAAGGAACTCTTGGCCCAGAGTCACAGGCACATATTTCTCTGTTCTTTTGTATTATTATTTTTACTGTTCTGAGTCAACTAATAAGACCCTTGAGATAGAAAAGAACAGGACATCTATACTCAAGGAAGAATAGATGAATATCTCTCTAGGGACAAATCAGGCTGAGGAGGGATACAGTGAACACTAGGATTTCTATTTAAAGATCTCAACCCATGTATCCAGGTCGGTAGATGGCTCCAAGGCAAGTCCCAAACACAGTGACCAGAGGCCAATGACTGGATCCTGAGTTGAATCTCAGCCAGAGGACAGACTCCTGAGCATCAGTTCAGCAGCCGTGAACAGTGTCTCAGACAGGACTGATCTTCTGGCAGTGCTGAAGCCCTAAGAGCCTCAGAGCAGGGGTTGGAGGGCTGGGGGCCTGGTATCAAAAAGCAGAGACCTACCTTATGGAGCTCAGATGCACCCATAGATCTGAGTATATGTGTGTTTCTTGAGCAGAGGAACAGTGATGAAAGAAGTCCAGAGTGAATCTCACATTGAAAATATTTCATTATGTTCTTCAAAGAAGGAAAACAAAATATTTTATCCCTTTTAAAAATGAGTGAAAGGAAAGAAAAATCACAGAACTCTGTTAGTGAAATGTAGAAAGTCATATTATGTATGGACACTAGTGTCTGATGCTTGTCTCGAGAGGGAAGACTGAGATTTGGGTCTTTAGTCCTCATTTTCTCTCTCTCAGCATCCAACAAAAAGAAGGGGAAGAAGCAGGAGCATCAGGAGAAATGTAACTTTGAAATTTGAAAGTGAGCTCTGACATCCATCCATGAGTGGCCCAAGTGTTAGTCCCCACCTCTCTGGCCATGAGAACCCAGTTCCACAGACTCTGAGGGGGTCTGTGGCATGACTTCTCCCTTGTGAAATGAACTCCAAGAGAGGCTTCTGGGAATGAGACCAGAATCCAGATTCTTCCCAGATTCCATGTGCAGAATGAAGCTATCCAAAACGGCATGTGGGCTGCATTGGACCAATAGGGCCTGGATTGGGAGGTGAGCCCCCCAGTACACGTAGGACACATGGTTTTACTTTGCTCAGATTCAACTGCAAAGTGATGCCTGCCCATTCTCTCCACAGGCAGGTTGTGAGGGCAGCAAGGGGTAATGGATATGGAAACACTTTGTAAATGATAAACGTTTTCAGAGCTTCACCATCACTGTCAGGGGTCATGTGGCCTTGGACACTCATGCTTGGGCTCCAATCTCTCAATGGTGTCCCCTTAAAGAGACAGTGCACTCAACTTCCTGTAAGACCCCTAGGCTCCCATGTTCACCATCATGACCCGTCTGCTGATTTCCAGCTTGAAGAGATTGCCTGGAAACACTGGAAGTGGTTCCAGACCTGACTTCACTTATGGAAAGGTAGAGAATCTTCCCCTTCTTTTCTAGGTGGTTCTTCCTTCTAGAGCCTTTGGTGTGACCCCAGGGATACTGGCAGCCTGGGGCTGAGCTGAGAGGAGTCTTCCCTGGGGCGGGTTAAGGCCAACGTCCTGAGGTGAGCAAAACCAGGAGCACTGTGAAGTCAGCACTGGAACCGTGCAGGCTGTGGGGTGCAGGTGCCCACCCCAGCCTGGCCCACCCAGCCTTTCAGGCCTGGCAGCTCCTGGCTACAGCTTGTTCCTCATGTCCCCTGAAGACACCTGGGGAGGTTCCCTGACAAGGGTGGCTATCATCAGGTCTAATGTCAAGATTCACCTGGTGAGGTTTGCAAATCAGCACCTGCTAGAGCCCATCAACCATGCAGGGAAGAGGCAGCTCCCACCATCTATCCAGCTCCTCTGACCAAGCAGCCCCTACCTTGGGCTTCTACCATTTCTCCAGGTTCAATGACCTCAGTTTCCATTCCCTCATGCTCATCCCTGAGTACCTCTCCAACACCAGAGCCTTTTTTCCCCCTGGAAAGCCTTTCAACCTGGCCACTTATACTTTCCCCTTCCCCACCAAGCCCCCCTTATGTGAGAGCCTGCCCTCCACATCCGACACCCTCCTTTGCCCCACCTCCATCAGGCTCCAAGGTGAGTCTCAGTCAGGGTGACTCCACGGCACTCACACTGGGCACCATGTGACACAGGTCATCTCCACACTCCCCTTGGAGACAAGCCATCACGGCCTTGTCCATTCAAGCAATTCTGTATCAACCTGGCCTGGTGGCAGGAGACAACAAAACCATGGACTTCTCCACCTTGACACACTTAGAGTTCCAGCAAGAACTCCTTCCCCTCTATCCACCTGAGGCCTCATTTTGGGAGACCCCACAAGCAGGCAGGTAGCCTCTCTTTTGTCAGTGTGGATGTCGAGAAGATGCTGGAGATACTAATCACCAATAGAGTAGAACTGAAGATTTGGAAGAATAAAGAAAAAGAGGACGAGGCAGGCTACCAGGTAACTTCACTTGGAAAGAGGATCAAGTCACTCGGTGACAAGCAGGATACCTTGGGTCACCAAAACTTATGGAGCATAAAAAGCAAACGAGAACAGCTACATGGTCCCAAGAAGCCCTGATATCCTGACACTTTGAGGGATCATCTACAGAAGACATGCAGCCAGCTCCTTTGGGGTCTCCTCTTTCTGCACAGTGAGAGCCTGGTGGCCACTGTCACAGTACCTGGGCCCCCTCTTGAGTTATGCCCTGTTTTATTCAGTGAACATTCTAAGGCCGAACTATTCCAAATTCAAGATAAATTAACTTCACAACTGTCATTGTTCCAGCCCTTGACTTACCTGTAGCCCAGGTTAAACCTCAAAACAAGATTCCATCCATGCCCCAGGTGCAACCGTCATCTCTAGGTCACCTCTAGGATCACATGGAGACTCACACCCGCCTCCAACTCTTGGCTCCAACCATGCCTCACTTTGAGCCACCACATCGGGCTCACTTGGAGACCCAGGCTCGACCCCAAGCCTTGACTCCAGTCATGCAGTAGTTTCAACCACCACCTCAGACTCATACGGAGACCCAATACTGACCCCAAATTTGGACTACAGCCATGGCCCAGTTTCAACCAGAACCTTGGGCTTGCATAGAGATACAGGTCCAACCCTTACCCTGGTCTGAAACCTTGCTTCAATGTCAATCACCACTTGAAGCTTCCATAGAATCCCAGGCCAAATCCCTACTCTTTTCTACAACCATGCCCCAGTTTCAACCACCACCTTGGGCTCACATGAATATGCACGTACGACCTGTACACTTGAAAACAACCATGGCCCAATATCAACCACAACCACCTCGGCCTCTCATACGGACCCCAGCCATCTCCTACCCTTGACTCTAACCATGTCCCCATGTCAACCACTAGCATCTCAGGCTCACATGGAGACCCAGGCCCAACCCCAACATTTGACTCCAACCTTACCTCACTGTCAGCCACCTCCTTAGGCTCACATGGAGATTCAGGCCCAACCCAAACCCTTTACTCTGAATGTGTCAAGCATGACCTCAGGCATAGTTAGAGAACACTGTCCATCAATCACCCTCTCTCCAAGTCTGACCATCTTCTCAATACCAGATTGGGTCCTATGAAACATCTTCCCTACAGTCCCAAATGAGGCACATCTTTCATCTCAAATGCAATTGAAAACCTGGAATGTCACTTTTGGAAAAAGTGGCTGAACTTCCCCCTCTTTAGTTAAGAAATCTCAGCAAGTCTTTATCCAGGTCACTCTCAACCTTTCCCAGGAAAATAGGTATTGCCAGGCACACAGCTCTGCCTCCATCCTTCCTAGGGAAAGGATCAGACCTGATATTTTGGAGGTACTGTGACATCAGTTTTCTTAAAGGTTGGTGCACCAAGAGACTGGCCTGCCCTGCAGAATGCAAGCATCTGAGAAACTGATGCAGCCTCAGGATCAATCCACAAGGCCTTGTCAGGTGCAGGGAGGGGCCATCAAGGCCCTCCACAGGTTAGGCAAAATCAGCTGGGACACAGAGAAGATGAGGTCCGAGTGCCCAGCACAAATCCCGCCAGGGAGAGAGGGACACTATGATGTAGGGCAGAGTATGAGGAGGATCCTCAAAGATCTGTACCTGATCTCAGCCAACCCTCCAGTGAACAATCCAAGAGTGAAACCTGAGTAAGAGAGTTGAGAGTAGGCAGGAAGCATCCAGAAGTCTCAGGAGTCTTTATAAGGAGGAAGGCACAGGAGATCCACGAGAGTGAGATCCCTGTTGAATGTCTATATTTCAAGATTTGCTGACAACCTTCTTTTAGACACTCTGAGAGAGATGCATGCTCCCACGGAGATAGAAAATCCACACTGCTTTCAGGATGGGGAAGCCTCCATGAACACCTCCCTTGAGTCTATTGTGGTCAGTCCTGATATGCAACAGAAGCTGGAAACACATGTAGTAAAGTTGAGGGTGAGACACAGGTGGGACCTACGCTTCAAGGTCCTCAAACTCATAGTTAGCTTGAAGGTGAAAAAGGCTCAAGGGTCCACCTTGAAGGCCACCTGTGAATCTGGGGACCCCTCAATAGCCCTATTAACCAAAGGGTTGGGAAAAGCTCCTTAGCCCCATGAAAGAAAGAAAGTAGTAATGAGAGGGGCCAATCCCTCCCTGGAGAGGCTGCTCCCCACTCCTTCACAGGTGAGTGAGGAAGCCCAGGGGCTCTGGGAGGACCCACAGCTGGTGACATTCGTAAGCCCTCAGAGATCCCTCTGAATGCACAGGAAAGCAAACCAACTTCTCATGCCGCAGCATACAGTTTAGGGATCAGAATTTGGCACAGTGCTGTCATGGGGGCTGACAAAGGCAACTTGGAGCCCAGCTGTAGTTCAGCAATGGCCAGCAATGAACCACAGTAGGAAGTTGGGGGACGAGCCTCCCCAGAATCTTACTCTATCATGACATTAGTGGACCTTGATGAATGTTCCACATCTTCCAGGGAACAAGAGTCTGTGGAAGGAGACCCTGCTGGAAAAGGTACTTTGGAACCTAGTGTGTGGGTCAAATCCCTACTCATTAATATGAATTTGAAGAGTCCACGATCTCCAAGGTCCAGTAGAAACCCTTCACTGAATACAAAGTCTCTTGCCTCAAGTTCAGAACATCTAAAATTTGAAGCACATTTTCATAAGCTTGAGTTTCAAGGTTCACAGACCAGCAGAATCAGAATTGAATCTGGGCCACCAGGCTGCTCCTTCAAGACAGTACCATGGATACACTTCTTGAAGACTGTCACTCAGATATGTTCCTTGCTGCAAACATCTTGGCTTCTCAGGAATCTCTGTCTTGTTCCCAAACCTTGTCCAGAGAAGACACATCCACGTCCAATTCTCAGATGCTCTATGATGTTACATCGTGTGGAGGGAGCAGCCAGGGGCAGCAGCTGGCCCTGAGATGGAAGCCCAAATATAAGAGCCAGAAGTGTGTCCCCACTGAAGGGTGAGAGACATATAGAAGTCCCAAAGTAGGGCAGCAACAAAAAAGATTGGCAGAATGAATGGCTACCAGGTCAGAGGGATTAGTCGCTCTGGCCAGAAAAAGGAATCAGCAGAGTCCCTAAGAAGCAAGTTTCGACATTTAATGCTGAAGAAGGGACAGGTTCTTTCAGAAAGCTGCTTCAAAAAAAAGGATTGATCTCCTTCTGCAGTGGATTTCCCCCAGTAAATGCAAAGGACTAGAAGAGCCACAGCAAAAAGGCAAACCTGAAACAGCCACAGCCCAGAGCCAAGAGGCAGTCAAAAACACATCGACCACGGACAGCAGGGCTATTGAGCTCCAACTCTCATGACAGCTGTTGGACAGATCCTAAAGGAGAAGATGGTGCTTCACTATGGACCTCATGCCTTGGAGTTAAATTGGTACAAAACAGAACTCTGGGACCCATTGGGTCCCCATTACTGCAACCAAAGTTTTCTCTCCACCCAAGAACACACAAGAGTGAGAAGAGATATAGCCTGTGATTACCCAGTTACCCCCATGGGCCATAGCTCTCCAAAAGAGAATAAGTGGGCCAGTTCCAGGGATAGCAAGTAGGCCTCCCACCCAGGGAGCCAGGTCCCCTTCCAGGCAGAGCCTGCCAGCATGGCTCGAGTAACAAGTGTCCCAGGCTGTCCCCTCCACTCTCCAAGGCATTGTCTTCTTCAGAAATATGCCTCTTTTGTTCAATCAGAACATGTTTTTCACAGTATCCCTGGTAGCAAAACTTCTCCAAGGAAAAAATGCTTATCTTGCAGAGACCCTTTTTTCCCCCTCATATCAGTGCATACTGTGTGTGCTAATAGCTTCCTGTTACCACACTTTTTCTTTTTTTTTGGTTCCTGAAATGTTTTTTCTTATGAGATCTGGTGGCCTCTGTCTGTGCCCTGCTGGGGGAAAGGCAATGGATAATGGTCCACTCTTTCCAGGTGCCTGCTTTGGCTTCCAGGTGGGATGGGGCCATGGAGGGAGGTCGACCCCAGAGTGGAGACTTACCTTCACCCCAATTCCTTCGCTGCAACTTCTGTTTCCATCATCTCAGCATTACAGAAACAATCAATAGCATTTAAAACATATCAAGGTGAACTAAATCTAAAGATCTCCCCCTTTTCAGGATTTGGCTCTGTCTTCTGCTCTCTCTCTACCTGGAAATTGTGGGGCTGTAGGGGAACGGTATTCAGAGGATGAAATACCCCTCAGGCTCAGAAAGTGTCAGAGACAAACTCACATGTCAGAATAAGGAGGGACATTTGCAGGCAGTGCTGGCCCCTTGAGGTAGGAGAAACCTTGTCCTCATGTCATGGTGGGATAGATGAAACTGCCCTGGAAGCCCCTCCTCTTCCAGAAGGAGCTGGAATGAGATGCACCAGGCCTGTCACCCTACCTCTGTGTTTCTCGTGCTCTTGAGCAGAGGCAAGGTTGAGGACCACACACTCCCAGTCTGAGACTGGGTGGTGGCGATCATGAAGGCCCCCAAGGGCCATTCCATCCCTGTCCTAGAGGAGAGGACAGCCCTGCTCAGAGCACCCACCTCCCCTGGGTAAATGAGCCGGGTTCTTGGCTGTGTGTGGCATCACGTCATGGTCTGAGGGCAGGACGCTGTGCCCCTAGGGTGGGATGCAGGGAAGGAGGCAGGGGGCAGAGGTGTCCATAGACGGTGCAGTGACCAAAAGCCCGTGGTGTCCAACCACCATCTACAGGCCAGAGGAAAGAAGTTAGGGGCCCGGTGGCTCCTGGTGGCCCCACCTCAAACAGGCCTCCCCTCTACGCTGCTCCCAGAGCTCAGACAGAGGGAGAACTCCTAGAGCTCCTCCACAGAGGGCCAGGCTGCCAGAGGCAATGGAGCCTCCAAGAAGGGAAGCTGCACTTCTCCACAATGTAAATAATCAGATTTCACAGGATGGGGAGCCCAGGACAGACTCGTGGTATGTGATTTCTATCTGCACGTGTGGCCCAAGGAGGCTCCCAAGGGACAGGTGAGGGGCTCAACAGGCCCAGGGATGTGCAGGGGTCATAGCAAGTCTCACCTGCTCTCAGCCTCACTCAACCCAGAACCTGGAGAGGGAAGAGACCAGCAGACAGGATGTGTCACCGAGCAGGAAGTCACCTGTGGAGGAAAAGGGTGCTGTCAGCTTTCCTCCCAGGGCCCACCCACACAGGAAAGTAGGGAGACAAGAGCAATCCCCTAGAACAACTGGGGGCTCTATGTCACAGTCACTCCCATGGTGGAGAGACCTGCTCCTGGAGGGGGTCCCTGATCCAGGAGCCAGCGGGAATGGCCCTGCCTCCATGCCTGTCAGGACCCCCACATGTGGGACCAGGCCTGGGGCTGTGGGGACAAAGGACAAGGGCCTGCTTGTGTTGTGTTTTCTCCCTGGAGACTAGTCCTGCCTCTGCACCGCATCCTCCATGGTCAGCATGGCGGCTCAGCCAGGATCTGAGGGAAGGGGTTGCATCCTAGGCATCGAGTGCCCCCCAGAGTTCAGGAGAGGGGAGCACAGAGAATGGATCCTGAGCCCACCTCATGCCAGGTCCTCTCAGAGGCGCCAAGAGGTGAGTGCTGAGTCGGGGGAGCTGGAACTAAGGTGCCTGTCTGGAGCAACGACACAGAAGGGACACTGAGAGAACAGCAAGGAACCAGATGTGGAGAGGCCCTTGCCCTTCTCCTGCCGTGAGGTACAGAAAGGACAGCAATGGAGGGTCCCCCTCAAAGAGTGGGTCAGACCCACACTGACCCCAGATAGGGATCAATCATATACCTGCACTGATCCAGCACAGGGCCCCCAGAAACCCCACACAGAGACCTAGACAGATCCACACTGATCCCAGAGAGTGACCCTTGACAGACCCACAGTGTCCCCAAACAGAAACCTCCCACACACCCACACTGACCTTGCACAGGGCCCTCCCAGAGACCCACACTCACTCCAGAGAGGGACCTCCCACTGACCCACACTGACTCTGCATAGGGATCTCCCACAGACCCACAGCGACCCTGCACAGGAACCCTTGCACAGACCCACACTGAGCCCATACAGAGACCTCTGACAGACCCACACTAACCCCATACAGGGACTCCACTAACCTTATTCGGGAATCTCCCACAAATCCACACTGACCCCACACAAAGCCCTCTGACAGACACACATTTACCCACCCTAATGACACACAGGACCCCCTCACAAACCCACATGGAGCAATCTCACCCAGAGTTCTTTCAGATCATCATACAGAGACCCCCACATAGACCTCACAGACGTTCTTTAGAATCAGAGTGTACATCTGATATCACTTAACAAAGCATGTGCACTGCTGTTTGGAATGTAAATTGGTACAACCAATATTAAAATAGTATGGACATTCTTCAAAAAAATAAAATTAGAATACCATGTGATCCAGGAATACCACTTCTGGTCATACAGCAAAAATTTTAAAAGACTGCAATAATTTCAGGTTATCTTTTCTGACCACAGTAGGATGAAACAAGAAATCCCATAAGAGTAAGAAAATAGGAAAATTGACAAATATGTGGAAAGTAAACAGTACATTCTTTTCCCCCATTCTGGTTTTATTGAGGTAAATTGACATTGACCACTGCATAATTTTAAGACATATAGTGTGATTATTTGGCTTACATACATCATGAAATGATTACCACAAGAGAGTTAGTGAACATCATCTCATACGGATAAAAAAAAAAAAGAAGAAGTGTTTCTGTTGTGATGAAAACTCTTAGGATTTATTTTCTTAACCATCATATATAAAACACACCAATTTCAATTATATTTATAATACTGTATGACACTTTTTAAAAAAAATATTGAGTCAAAGACAAAAACCAAGGGAAAATTAGAAAGTACATTGAGACAAACTAAAATGGAACACAACACACCAAGACTTATAGGATGAAACAAAAGCAATACTACAGGAGATGTTCCTAGTGGTAAATACATACATTAAAAGGTAAGAAAAACTTCAAACAATTTAATTTTAGGCTTCAAGGAACTATAGAAAATTAAAACACTAATCTCACATTTAGCAGAAGGAATTAGAGAATAGAAAAATAATAGAAATTTTAAAAAGTGGTGTTTTTTTTAATCATAAATTTGACCGACTGTTAGCCAGATTAACTAAAATAAAAGAGTGAAGACAAATCAATGAAGTCAGAAATGAAAGAGGAGGCAATACAAATGATGTCTCAGAAATAAAAGAATCATTAGAGTCTATTATAAACAATTATGTCAACAAAGTAGATAACCTAGAAGAAACAGATAAATTCCTATAAACATACAACCTATCAACACTGAACCAAGACAAAACAGAAAGCTTGAACAGACCAATAACAAAGGAGATTGAATCAATCATATAAAAATATAGAAAATCCAGGACCATATGGCTTCACTGGTGAATCTTACCAAGAATTTAAATAATTAATACCAATCCTTTTCAATCTCAACCAAATAAACTGGAGAGAAGGGAACACTTTCAAATTAAGTTTACAAGGCCAACATTACCTTGATACCAAAAGCAGATGAAGACATTACAAGAAGATTATAGGTCAATATCTGGAATGAGCACAGACTCAACAATCCCCCACAAAATATTAGCAAAGCTAATTCAAGAATAAATTAGAAGGGTCATACCCCATGATTAAGTGTGATTTATTCATGGGATGCAAGGATGGTTCAAAATACACAAATCAATCAACATAATACCCTACATTAACAAAATGAAGGGGAACACATGTAATACCTGTGGCGGATTCATTTTGATATTTGGCAAAACTAATACAATTTGTAAAGTTTAAAAATAAAATAAAAATTAAAAAAAAGAGAAAAAAAGAAAAACTCATATGGTCATGTCAATAGACGTGGAAAATGATCTGACAAAATTCAATATTCTTTCATGATAAAAACTCTCAGTTAATTAGGTATAGAAGGATTATACCTCAACACAAGAAAGGCATATATGAAAAAACCATAGCAAACATATTACTCAACAGTGAAAAACTGAAAGCTTTCACTCTAACATCAGAAAGAAGGCAAAAATGCCCACACCCACCACTTTTATTCAACATAGCACTGAAAGTCCTAGCCAGAGGACTTAGGCAAGATGAAGAAATTAAAAGCATTAAAATCAGAAAGGAAGAAGTAACATTACCTTCGTTTGCAGATGACATGATCATATATGTAGAAAATCCTAAAGTTTCCAAAACAATAGTGACAACAGCAACAGAAACCATTAGAACTCATCAATGAATTTAGCAAAGTTGCAGGATATAAAATCAGCATATAGAAGTCATTATATAAAAGCAATGAACAACCCAAAAAAAAAGATATTAAGAAAGAAGCAGGCTTCTTTGCTAACTAAAACTTCTTGGGGGTCTGGACGGTCAACATCTGCCTGAGAAGGTGCGCCGGTTTTACATCCAGATAACCGAGCGGCGGGGAGGCGATAAGTCGCAGCATTGGCGCTCGCCTGGGAAGGGCAAATTGGCGCTCGGACCTGGGAAGAGCACAAAACGCAGGCCCAACTGAGTCTGCGCCTCTGAGGACTACCCGAGTGCCTGAACCTGAGCGGCTTGGACCTGGGAGGTGCATGCAGCCCAGGGCCAGCCTCGGATTGTTCCCGGCGGAACAACCTAGAGTCCGAGCAGTGTGGACAGGGAGGCTACACGCGCCGTGAGCGGGAGCAGACCCAGGGTGGCTGAGGCACTGCGAGCCCACGCCAGTGTTATTTGTTTGCAGCATCCCTCCCTCTCTCCCCACAGCGCGACTGAACAAGTAAGCCTAAAAAAAAAAAAAGTGTCCTCCACCGTGCCCTTTGAGTCAGGGCGGAAACCAGATACTGAAGAGACTAGCAAACAGAAGAAGATATAACAGAGGGAAACGCCTTGGAAGCTACAGGCAATAGATCAAAACCCTGTGGTTACTACAGACTACATAGGAAGGGGCCTATAGATCTTGAGAAATATAAATCTGACCAAGGAACTAGCCAAAAATGAACTGAACCCACAACACCCACAAAAAAAAAAAAAAAAAGTCCTAGATATATTTTTATTATTTTTATGATCATTCTTTCTTTTTTTTTAATTAAAAAAAAAAATAAATTTTAAGTCCTCTATTGTTCCTTTAATTTTCACCTTTATATCCTAGTACTTTGCAAAAAAAAAAAAGACCCTATTTTTTTCTTCTTCAGCAAACTTCATATATATATATTTTATAATTTTTTGACCTTGTTTTTTTTTGTTTGTTTTTGTTTTTTTCTTCTTTTCTTTAACATTGTATTTTTGAAATTCTAAACTCTACTCTAGATTTTTAATTTTCGCTTTTTGGTATATGTTATCAATTTTGTACCTATACTTTTTTTTTATATAATTTCTGTGACTTTTTTTTTTTTTCTTCTTCTCTGTTTCTTTCTCTTCTTCTTTTATATAACATTGTATATCTGAAATTCCAAACTTTACTCTAGATTTTTAATTTATGCTTTTTGGTATTTGATATCAATTTTGTACCTGTATTTTCTTTATAATTTTTGTGACATTGTTCGTATTTGTTTGTTTGTTTCTCTCTTTATTTTTCTTCTTCTTTTTTTTTTTTAACATTGTATTTTTGAAATTCCAAACTCTACTCTAGATTTTTAATTTTTGCTTTCTGGTATTAGTTATCAATTTTGTACTCGTACTTTCTTTATAATTTTCGCGACCTTGTTTGTTTTTGTTTGTTCGTTTTTTCTCTCTTTCTTTTCCTTCTTCTTTTCTTTAACATCGTATTTTTGAAATTCCAAACTCTACTCTAGATTTTTAATTTTCGCTTTCTGGTATTAGTTGTCAATTTTGTACCTGTACTTTCTCTATAATTTTCGCGACCTTGTTTGTTTTTGTTTGTACGTTCTTTCTCTCTTTCTTTTCCTTCTTCTTTTCTTTAACATCGTATTTTTGAAATTCCAAACTCTACTCTAGATTTTTAATTTTTGCTTTTATGTATTTGTTACCAATTTTGTACCTATAAGGACCCAATCTTCAGGACCCATTTTTCACTAAGGAGTGAGATTACTGGCTTGACTGCTCTCTCTCCCTCTGGACCCTCCTTTTTCTCCACCAGGTCGCATGTGTCTCCTCCCTAACCCCTCTCTACTCTACCCAACTCTGTGAATTTCTGTGTGTTCCAGATGGTGGAGAACACTTAGGGAACTGATTACTGGCTGGAACTGTCTCCCTCCTTTTCATTCCCCCCTTTTATCCTTCTGGCCACCTCTGTTACCTTCCTCCTTCTTCTCTTCTCTGTATAACCCCGTGAACATCTCTGAGTGGTCCAGTTGTGGAGTGCACATAAGGAAGTGACTACTGGCTAGCCCACTCTCTCCACTATTGATTTACCTCATCTCATTTGGGTCACCTCTAACTCCCTCCTCCCTCTTCTCTTCTCCATGTAACCCTGTGAACCTCTCTGAGTGACCCTCACTGTAGAGAAACTTATCATCTTTAATGTAGATGTTTTATCAATGGTGCTGTATAGAAGGAGAAAGTTTTGAAACTACTGTAAAAATAAGACCGATAATCGGAAGCAGGAGACTTAAGTCCAAACCCTGACTCCAGGGAACTCCTGACTCCAAGGAACATTCATTGACAGGAGCTCATCAAATGCCTCCATACCGACACTGAATCCAAGCACCATACAAGGGCCAATAAGTTCCAGGGCAAGACATACCAAGCAAATTCTCCAGCAACAAAGGAACACAGCCCTGAGCTTCAAGATACAGGCTGCCCAAAGTCACCCCAAAACTATAGACATCTCATAACTCATTACTGGACATTTCATTGCACTCCAGAGAGAAGAAATACAGCTCCACCCACCAGAACACCGACACAAGCTTCCCTAACCAGGAAACCTTGACAAGCCACCTGTACAAACCCACACACAGTGAGGAAACGCCACAATAAAGAGAACTCCACAAACTGCCAGAATACAGAAAGGACACCCCAAACTCAGCAATTTAAACAAGATGAAGAGACAGAGGAATACTCAGCAGATAAAGGAACAGGATAAATGCCCACCAAACCAAACAAAAGAGGAAGAGATAGGGAATCTACCTGATAAAGAATTCCGAATAATGATAGTGAAATTGATCCAAAATCTTGAAACTAAAATGGAATCACAGATAAATAGCCTGGAGACAAGGATTGAGAAGATGCAAGAAAGGTTTAACAAGGACCTAGAAGAAATAAAAAAGAGTCAATATATAATGAATAATGCAATAAGTGAAATTAAAAACACTCTGGAGGCAACAAATAGTAGAATAACAGAGGCAGAAGACAGGATTAGTGAATTAGAAGATAGAATGGTAGAAATAAATGAATCCGAGAGGATAAAAGAAAAACGAATTAAAAGAAATGAGGACAATCTCAGAGACCTCCAGGACAATATTAAACGCTACAACATTCGAATCATAGGGGTTCCAGAAGAAGAAGACAAAAAGAAAGACCATGAGAAAATACTTGAGGAGATAATAGTGGAAAACTTCCCTAAAATGGGGAAGGAAATAATCACCCAAGTCCAAGAAACCCAGAGAGTACCAAACAGGATAAACCCAAGGAGAAACACCCCAAGACACATATTAATCAAATTAACAAAGATCAAACACAAAGAACAAATATTAAAAGCAGCAAGGGAAAAACAACAAATAACACACAAGGGAATTCCCATAAGGATAACAGCTGATCTTTCAATAGAAACTCTTCAAGCCAGGAGGGAATGGCAAGACATACTTAAAATGATGAAAGAAAATAACCTACAGCCCAGATTATTGTATCCAGCAAGGATCTCATTCAAGTATGAAGGAGAAATCAAAAGCTTTTCAGACAAGCAAAAGCTGAGAGAATTCTGCACCACCAAACCAGCTCTCCAACAAATACTAAAGGATATTCTCTAGACAGGAAACACAAAAACGGTGTATAAACTCGAACCCAAAACAATAAAGTAAATGGCAACGGGAACATACTTATCAGTAATTACCTTAAATGTAAATGGGTTGAATGCCCCAACCAAAAGACAAAGACTGGCTGAATGGATACAAAAACAAGACCCCTACATATGTTGTCTACAAGAGACCCACCTCAAAACAGGGGACACATACAGACTGAAAGTGAAGGGCTGGAAAAAGATTTTCCATGCAAATAGGGACCAAAAGAAAGCAGGAGTAGCAATACTCATATCAGATAAAATAGACTTTAAAACAAAGGCTGTGAAAAGAGACAAAGAAGGTCACTACATAATGATCAAAGGATCAATCCAAGAAGAAGACATAACAATTATAAATATATATGCACCCAACACGGGAGCACCACAGTACGTAAGACAAATGCTAACAAGTATGAAAGGAGAAATTAACAATAACACAATAATAGTGGGAGACTTTAATACCCCACTTACACCTATGGATAGATCAACTAAACAGAAAATTAACAAGGAAACACAAACTTTAAACGATACAATAGACCAGTTAGACCTAATTGATATCTATAGGTCATTTCATCCCAAAACAATGAATTTCACCTTTTTCTCAAGCGCACATGGAACCTTCTCCAGGATAGATCACATCCTGGGCCATAAAGCTAGCCTTGGTAAATTCAAAAAGATAGAAATCATTCCAAGCATTTTTTCTGACCACAATGCAGTAAGATTAGATCTCAATTACAGGAGAAAAACTATTAAAAATTCCAACATATGGAGGCTGAACAACACGCTGCTGAATAACCAACAAATCACAGAAGAAATCAAAAAAGAAATCAAAATTTGCATAGAAACGAATGAAAATGAAAACACAACAACCCAAAACCTGTGGGACACGGTAAAAGCAGTCCTAAGGGGAAAGTTCATAGCAATACAGGCACACCTCAAGAAACAAGAAAAAAGTCAAATAAATAACCTAACTCTACACCTAAAGCAACTAGAAAAGGAAGAAATGAAGAACCCCAGGATTAGTAGAAGGAAAGAAATCTTAAAAATTAGAGCAGAAATAAATGCAAAAGAAACAAAAGAGACCATAGCAAAAATCAACAAAACCAAAAGCTGGTTCTTTGAAAGGATAAATAAAATTGACAAACCATTAGCCAGACTCATCAAGAAACAAAGGGAGAAAAATCAAATCAACAAAATTAGAAACGAAAATGGAGAGATCACAACAGACAACACAGAAATACAAAGGATCATAAGAGACTACTATCAACAATTATATGCCAATAAAATGGACAACGTGGAAGAAATGGACAAATTCTTAGAAAAGTACAACTTTCCAAAACTGGACCAGGAAGAAATAGAAAATCTTAACAGACCCATCACAACCATGGAAATTGAAACTGTAATCAAAAATCTTTCAGCAAACAAAAGCCCCGGTCCAGACGGCTTCACAGCTGAATTCTACCAAAAATTTAGAGAAGAGCTAACACCTATCCTGCTCAAACTCTTCCAGAAAATTGCAGAGGAAGGTAAACTTCCAAAATCATTCTATGAGGCCACCATCACCCTAATACCAAAACCTGACAAAGATCCCACAAAAAAAGAAAACTACAGGCCAATATCACTGATGAACATAGATGCAAAAATCCTTAACAAAATTCTAGCAATCAGAATCCAACAACACATTAAAAAGATCATACACCATGATCAAGTGGGCTTTATCCCAGGGATGCAAGGATTCTTCAATATCCGCAAATCAATCAATGTAATACACCACATTAACAAATTGAAAAATAAAAACCATATGATTATCTCAATAGATGCAGAGAAAGCCTTTGACAAAATTCAACATCCATTTATGATAAAAACTCTCCAGAAAGCAGGAATAGAAGGAACATACCTCAACATAATAAAAGCTATATATGACAAACCCACAGCGAACATTATCCTCAATGGTGAAAAATTGAAAGCATTTCCTCTAAAGTCAGGAACAAGACAAGGGTGCCCACTTTCACCATTACTATTCAACATAGTATTGGAAGTTTTGGCCACAGCAATCAGAGCAGAAAAAGAAATAAAAGGAATCCAAATTGGAAAAGAAGAAGTAAAACTCTCACTATTTGCAGATGACATGATCCTCTACATAGAAAACCCTAAAGAGTCCACCAGAAAATTACTAGAAATAATCAATGACTACAGTAAAGTTGCAGGATATAAAATCAACACACAGAAATCCCTTGCATTCCTATACACTAATAATGAGAAAACAGAAAGAGAAATTAAGGAAACAATTCCATTCACCATTGCAACGGAAAGAATAAAATACTTAGGAATATATCTACCTAAAGAAACTAAAGACCTATATCTAGAAAACTATAAAACACTGGTGAAAGAAATCAAAGAGGACACTAATAGATGGAGAAATATACCATGTTCATGGATTGGAAGAATCAATATAGTGAAAATGAGTATACTACCCAAAGCAATTTATAGATTCAACGCAATCCCTATCAAGCTACCAACAGTATTCTTCACAGAGCTAGAACAAATAATTTCACAATTTATATGGAAATACAAAAAACCTCGAATAGCCAAAGCGATCTTGAGAAAGAAGAATGGAGCTGGAGGAATCAACCTACCTGACTTCAGGCTCTACTACAAAGCCACAGTTATCAAGACAGTATGGTACTGGCACAAAGACAGAAATATGGATCAATGGAATAAAATAGAAAGCCCAGAGATAAATCCACGCACATATGGACACCTTATCTTCGACAAAGGAGGCAAGAATATACAATGGATTAAAGACAATCTCTTCAACAAGTGGTGCTGGGAAATCTGGTCAACCACTTGTAAAAGAATGAAACTGGACCACTTTCTAACACCATACACAAAAATAAACTCAAAATGGATTAAAGATCTAAACGTAAGACCAGAAACTATAAAACTCCTAGAGGAGAACATAGGCAAAACACTCTCCGACATACATCACAGCAGGATCCTCTATGACCCACCTCCCAGAATAATGGAAATAAAAGCAAAAATAAACAAATGGGACCTAATTAACCTTAAAAGCTTCTGCACATCAAAGGAAACTATTAGCAAGGTGAAAAGACAGCCTTCAGAATGGGAGAAAATAATAGCAAATGAAGCAACCGACAAACAACTAATCTCAAAAATATACAAGCAACTCCTACAGCTCAACTCCAGAAAAATAAATGACCCAATCAAAAAATGGGCCAAAGAACTAAATAGACATTTCTCCAAAAAAGACATACAGATGGCTAACAAACACATGAAAAGATGCTCAACATCACTCATTATCAGAGAAATGCAAATCAAAACCACTATGAGGTACCATTTCACACCAGTCAGAATGGCTGCGATCCAAAAGTCTACAAATAATAAATGCTGGAGAGGGTGTGGAGAAAAGGGAACCCTCTTACACTGTTGGTGGGAATGCAAACTAGTACAGCCACTATGGAGAACAGTGTGGAGATTCCTTAAAAAAACTGGAAATAGAACTGCCTTATGATCCAGCAATCCCACTGCTGGGCATACACACTGAGAAAACCAGAAGGGAAAGAGACACGTGTACCCCAATGTTCATCGCAGCACTGTTTATAATAGCCAAGACATGGAAGCAACCTAGATGTCCATCAGCAGATGAATGGATAAGAAAGCTGTGGTACATATACATAATGGAGTATTACTCAGCCATTAAAAAGAATACATTTGAATCAGTTCTAATGAGGTGGATGAAACTGGAGCCTATTATACAGAGTGAAGTAAGCCAGAAGGAAAAACATAAATACAGTATACTAACGCATATATATGGAATTTAGAAAGATGGTAACAATAACCCGGTGTACGAGACAGCAAAAGAGACACTGATGTATAGAACAGTCTTATGGACTCTGTGGGAGAGGGAGAGGGTGGGAAGATTTGGGAGAATGGCAATGAAACATGTAAAATATCATGTAGGAAACGAGTTGCCAGTCCAGATTCGATGCATGATGCTGGATGCTTGGGGCTGGTGCACTGGGACGGCCCAGAGGGATGGTATGGGGAGGGAGGAGGGAGGAGGGTTCGGGATGGGGAACACATGTATACCTGTGGCGGATTCATTTTGATATTTGGCAAAACTAATACAATTATGTAAAGTTTAAAAATAAAATAAAATTAGAGGAAAAAAAAAAAAAGAATCAGAAAAAAAAAAAAAAAAAAGAATAAATTAGAAGGGTCATACCCCATGATTAAGTGTGATTTATTCATGGGATGCAAGGATGGTTCAAAATACACAAATCAATCAACATAATACCCTACATTAACAAAATGAAGGGGAACACATGTAATACCTGTGGCGGATTCATTTTGATATTTGGCAAAACTAATACAATTTGTAAAGTTTAAAAATAAAATAAAAATTAAAAAAAAGAGAAAAAAAGAAAAACTCATATGGTCATGTCAATAGACGTGGAAAATGATCTGACAAAATTCAATATTCTTTCATGATAAAAACTCTCAGTTAATTAGGTATAGAAGGATTATACCTCAACACAAGAAAGGCATATATGAAAAAACCATAGCAAACATATTACTCAACAGTGAAAAACTGAAAGCTTTCACTCTAACATCAGAAAGAAGGCAAAAATGCCCACACCCACCACTTTTATTCAACATAGCACTGAAAGTCCTAGCCAGAGGACTTAGGCAAGATGAAGAAATTAAAAGCATTAAAATCAGAAAGGAAGAAGTAACATTACCTTCGTTTGCAGATGACATGATCATATATGTAGAAAATCCTAAAGTTTCCAAAACAATAGTGACAACAGCAACAGAAACCATTAGAACTCATCAATGAATTTAGCAAAGTTGCAGGATATAAAATCAGCATATAGAAGTCATTATATAAAAGCAATGAACAACCCAAAAAAAAAGATATTAAGAAAGAAACACTATTCTTAGTCAATATAAAGAATAAAAGGCTGTGCCGTGCTGTGTTGTGCTTAGTTGCTCAGTCATGTCAGACTCTTTGTGACCCCATGGACTATAGCCTGGCAGGCTCCTCTGTCCATAGGGATACTCCAGGCAAGAATGCTGGAGATACACTATACTATCTCTCCAGAACACAAACTCCTCACCTCTCTACCAACATATAAATAGAAAGACACTATACATGTATATATATCTTCAATGAATATACAAATATATTACCTATTACCTACTACAACACACATGTATAAACACCTTAGCAGTCTCCAAAGAAATACACTTGGATACTCCTAACACTCCACACATTATGAATACTTTCATAATTCATGCATCTGATGATAGACACATACAAACCAGTACACACAAGTAAGACACATAGAAATATCTCCAGGAAACCATTTATGAATTAACTTCCATATACCAAATGATCCCTGGCTAGTAGGAGCTGGCTCATACATCTGCATATACTAACAAATGAGCGTATCACATATTTCTAATACACTTAAATGAAATTTACTAAATCCCCTGTGTAAACCTGGAACCTCACCTTCTCATCAGATACACACATACTTACTTCTCAAACTATATAAGCCTAGGAGGCCCCTACTGAAAAACAGAAATCCATAGCACTAGCAAATAGTTCTCCAAATGGCCGTGCTTCTTGAATACACACATAAATTCACTATACACACAACTCTCCATAAGCCCCAAATATAACCACAATTACCCATTACACTACAAATATGCAAACATATAATTATATATACTCTTTGTTTCAAACACACTACCCACACTACCTGTATATGCTTACCCACATTCCCAAATTCTCACATAGAATTATTTTTTCCATCTTGCAGAATATAGAATCATCTAAACACTACTATAAACAACCTCTACCAGCCCTATAAAATAGCCACAGACTTTCCCCCTATATAGCAAAATATACATAGCTTCTGGAAATCCACACACACAGAAACCACAGACCCATACAACAAGCACTAGACACAAATGATACCCTCAGTATACAAATGATCATTCGACATTCCTCAAATACATAAAATAGACTGTACACCCAAACTAATACACAACAGTACTTTTCCTAACATTGCCCTTGCACATATGAAAAATCTACCATTCAACACATACAAATCCCCAAATTCATGGGTGAAAAAAGCACATGAAAAATAGTTCTCAAATACCAAACTACAAACACCTAATCACTAACTCCTTGATGCCTGTGTTACAATCTCAACACCCTCCAAATACAACACCCAACCTCACACCCTGTCACAAAAATAGAGGCATGAACTCAAACACAAATAGCCACAGACAAAACCAACCCACACATTGGACTATCTATCATACCAACCAATGAAATACGTACAAACCCCATCAAAGCTTGCCAGTCAATCATGATTTGATATCAGACTACAAATCAATGTCTTTTACTACACTTGGCAAAGTTCCTCTCATCAGGTACAAGAGTACAGTTTGAACATACGTGTTGACTGATGTTTTCACCGGAAAAAGGAAGTCACCTGTGAAACTATGAGAATGTACTTTAGATCTTCACTCACTTTCACTGATTTTCCAATGACTTGTGCTACCTCTTTTTCACGTTCCTTCTTTTCATATTCAAAAGGAGACTCTTCAGGGGAGTCTCCCTACACCGACAAGGGCACAAGTACCCCCCAGGGTGAAAGGGAACACCTGAGCGTTGAAGAATGTGTGTCTCCCTTACCTCAAATACCTCAAGGTTCCTGTAATTGATTCTAGAGGCTGCCATGAGGGCCCGCCTCCGCCCAAGCCAGGATAGCTGTTGGGGCTCCGCCCTCTTATTGCAGCGAGAGCTCCTGTCTTCCTGAGGGGACAACCTGAACAGACGCTGGGAGCAGCTGTTGGATAATGGCCGTCAGCCTGCCCACAGTGGGCGTGCGCATGCGTGCAGACACGCGGCACACAGGCAACTGTCCCATAAGGTTGCTGCGGGAGAGGAGAGAAGTGGAGGGTCTGGGCACGCTGGGGAGGTTCTCTATCCATGGATTCTCACCGGGAATCTTCGTAGCATTATTTTCTTAAAACTAGCTCTTGTGAGATGCATACTGGTGACTTTTACATTGCACACGTGAAATCCATGCATTTAGGTACAAGAGTTTTGGAGAACTCCACCCTAAGCACAATATCCTTAACTTGGAAAAGTGTTTTCATGCCTTTTCATGCACTTGGACTGCAGTTCCTTGGTTCTTATTTATGTCTGTCAAAAAAACAGTAGGTTCTTTTCCCTACTAGGCCAAAAGTTTTCACTAAAGAACAATCTTAACAAAGAATTTCAGACCTGGGAACACTTTGAGATACTGTCTGCTGACTCCAATCCTAGACTATCCAAATGCATTCAGTTTACTAGAATATTTTTTCTTACTGTATTTATTTACTACATGGAGGTGCTTCAATAAATGTTGATTCTCAGATGTTTCCTTGCAGGTTTTTGTTACCAATAACTTTGATCAGGACTTGAAAATGTGGGTCAGTTTCAGTTGAGTAGCATGGGAATAATTTTATGCTCCCTGTCATTTTTATTTGAGAATTTTAGCTGTCAAACCTAAAAAAAACAAATAGTAGCAGAATCAACTTATTGACTTGGATTGGTAATACTTTTGAAAGAAGATTCAAGCATCATATTCTCTTAGTGATCAATTGTAAGATTAGTAACATTTTTACTTCACAGGATATCTCTTAAAACCCCTGGTATTTAACAATACTGAGAGCCTCCTAGCACACAGATTGAAAACTCTACAAGACATAAGCATGGGATCCCACTGTACTTCTAATGTTCCATGCTTCAGTAGAATATGATCGGTCATCTGAAGTCTGTGATCCATACCCAGAGATTTTTTTTTTCCTCAGCAAACTTTACCTGCCCCCACCTTTCTGCATGAATAGTCGGAGATCATGGTAAAATGATTTCTAGTTACTCCCTTCTGTTGCCTGTCTCCCCAAATTACTTTTGGACTGATTTAATTATATCTGCCTCTGTGGTCTAAGATTTTCACAGAGTACAAAATGATTGTAGACATGAGGTGGGTTAATTTTTTTCACAATTCCATTTGTATGTCAGTGGCCCTGGGAAGGGCTCATTCAAACTCTACTCAGAGGCATGAATGAGACTCTTTTAACAACTGATTGACAGGACAAGGGGAAGAATCAGCAAGAAAGCCTGCCTTTCTGGAGTGCCAGGGTACAATATTTTACATCCCCATTCCTCTAGTTTGAAGTTACTGGTTAAAAATAATATCATATTTTCCCATGAGAAAAGCTCAAATAGTGAGAAATGTCTCCAAGTTGTTAATTTCTTCAATCCTTAATTTTTTTAAATTAAGTTTACTGTGATTTTATTTAAATTGATCTCACCTCATCTTCTCAACTAAGGTCAAGGGAGAGGGCACAGAGTAGTTAACCAGAGAATAAAAAATAAAAGTTACATGCATATAAGAAGATATTTTTGTACTGAAGAGTACTAGAGGCCTGGGAAATATCTAGATGGACACATCATTCCCTTCAAGTGACTGGTAAAACTCTGAAACTATCCAATATATATATCATTGAAATCTTTCAGATTTAAAGTTGGGAAAAACGTTAGAAATTGTGAGAATATTAGGCAGGAGTTAAGGACAAATTTCCTACACAGTTGTAACAAAGAAGAGGAAAGAAACCTGAGCTCTGGATTCCCAATTCTCTTTCTTTTTCAATATGATTTAAATACAAAATTTTAAATTTTGAAACTTTTATAAGAAAAGGAGGGGAAAATCTTTGGGTCCTAGGGCTTGGTGAAGAGTTTTTACACATGAGAGCAAAAACATTACTCATAAAAAAAGAGAAATTTGGATTTTACTAAAATTCGGTATTTTCCTACATGAAAAACTCTGTTAAGGACGAGAAGAAGCTATAAGTTTGGAGAAATTATTTGCAAGTCACACATCTGAGAAAAGTTTTTTGTCTAGAGTGTATAAAAAACGATTAAAACTCAGTAAAAAGAGGAACAATTCAATTAGAAAATGGGGAAAGATATGAAGAGACATTTCACCAAAGAGGACATGTGTTTGGCAAGTAAATCATGAATAGATGTTCAAAACTCCTGGTCATTAAAGAAACTCAAATTAGGAACACAATGAGAATAATCACATGTTGATTTAGAACAGCTAAAATGAAAATTAACTTGTTAGTTGAGTATGCCATGAGATTGGATTTCTCATAGTGTTACTAAAGGAACTGTAAAATCATAAAGTCACTCTGGAAAGCAGCTTGTCTGTCTCTTAAAAAAAAAAAAAAAAAAACCTAAATATATACTTACCATGTAGTCCAGCAATTGCATTTCTGGCTATTTACTCCAGGAAAATGAACACAGGGTAACAGGCATCTGGGTACAGTCTGCAGGAGTACAAAGAACAACGATATTCAAGTTCTGTAAGAAAGATCAAGATTTGAATTCCTGTTCCCACTAATTTTTACCTATGTCATGTATGAAAAACTACTTAACCCTGCTAGGCTTCCGTTTATCTTGAAAAAGCAGGTAGACCAAGATAATGCTGAACACTGAGTCAGTTTCAGGCAATGGGAACTGGCTGGGCTGGAGTTGACATTTGGTCCATCTGTTACGAGGAAGAGGTATGTGTTGGGATTCCCCGGTTAGAGGTCTAAGGACAACCAGGAGGGACAGAGAACCACCTAACTCCAGAAATGAGGTGTATGATGGCCAGGCCCCAGGGCACAGACAGCCTGGGGCTGCTGGGGTTGGGAGGAAAATAAGAACTTAGGAGCAGTGGAGTGGCTACTAGTGCAGCTGAACTGCCTGAGCTCCCCTGATCTTCTGGAGAATGTGTGTGGACCTCATGGTGTGGTAGTAGCTCACTGACTCCAGGGCCCTGCGCAGTCTTGCCTGAGGATCCATAACTGAGTTCACCACCAAGAGAGGGAATGCTAGTCTTCCCCCTTCCAGAGACTGCTGGGCTCTTAAGGGCTGATGCTGGTGGTGGACACACGGCTAAGCATGGTGGTACCTCAGTGGTAGAACTCCAGCCAGAGGCAGGGACTGAGGAAATGTGTGGACGCTGGGAAGACACTTTCTTGAGGCCTTCCAAGCTCATCTAGGGGAGAGAGTTCCTGTGCAAGTTCCTGGCTCCAGCAAGTGGTATCCGTGTGAGAGTCCATGTGAGTCCATTTGTGCTCATCTGCCAGTGAGAATCCAGGACATGTGGGCAATGCCAGGATTGGAAAGAATTTGGCCTGAATCTTTTGAATAGCATCTAGTCCATATTGGATATGTGCTAAAGGGGAACTTTACCAGATTATCAGGGATTCTGAAGGCTGGGGCAAGTGCATTGTGAGGCTTCCCGGGATCCTACTGGCCACAGAAAAACTCTGTGACAGGCAGACTAGCAGGAAGGATGATGAGAGAATTGCTTCAAGGCTTATAGGCAGGGTCACTGAGTCCTGAGCCAGCTAAGCAGAAAGGAGACACTAGGCTTCTACTGCTGAAGGTGTGTGGATACCTTGGGAGGCTGACCTGGGCCCCTGGCCAGAAGGGAGCTGTCATGTGGGGTTGAGGGCCAGGAAGGTTCCTGTTGTCTAAGCCACATTGCTTGTAATATTTGTTATGGCAGCTGGAGCTAACTGATGTACTTCCTCCGAAGTCTGTGCACTTCCACAGCAGGAGTGGTGCATGCAAGTGGAGACGCCCTTCTCTCTCCCCCGCTGGACTCCAGTGTCCTCACCCCTGCCACCCTCCCCAACCCCCCGCTCTAATGCTCCTGCCAGTTGCTGTTCCCTTGTCCAGGGAGTCAGATGACAAACCTCAAGTGAAGGGTGAGTACTGAGGATCAGGAGGAGCAATAGGGCCCAAAGACAGGGTCAGGATGAGTCTTTTATTTGTTTGTATTTGGTTTTTCAAGCTTGGTTTGTGGGGGTCACAGCTGGTGGACAAGAAAGCCAAGACGGGACCACTGAGAGCTGATGAGGCTGAGGGAGGGGAGGGAGGAAGGTTCTAGCGAGGAGGCTATTGTGGAAACTGGGTCTGTGGAGGAGAGCAGGCATGGGCTCAGGGAGGGATGTGAGCCTCTGGATCTCATCGATCCAGTTGGTGACGTTGGTGAAGATGCTAGGGTAGATGGGGTGTTGGCTGCAAAGCCCCAGCTGGCCAGCCCCTTCAAAACCCAAAACTAGTGAAGTCACAGACCAGCCCCCCCCCCCCACACACACACACAGAATCACTCTAGGAAAGAAATGGGAGTTCAGATGGGTTACTGAGCCAGGTCTGAGAAGACCAGGTAGCAAAGTGGGGCTTATGAGCCTCTGCCCTCCAGCCTCACTTGGGTGGACCACTGTGAAATTCCAGATAGCAGCAACCCACTCAGACCAGCTTGATTAAGTCATGCAGGTAAGCACTGGAATCATGCCTCAGGAAGTTCCTGATTGACCTTCAGAATAATCACAAATGTAAATCCATCAATATGGAGGCTGTGCCCAGGAAGGGCATGGTGGTCCAGGAGAAAGCACTCTCCAAGGCCAAGAAGGGGCAGCTTCAGGATTTGAACCCAAGAGAGCTGGTCTGTGTGTGGAAACTGGCCAGCTGAAGCTGCTGAAGACCCGGCTTTTGCAAACTCTGAGCTGAAGCAGCACATCCCCACCTGAGTCATCCTCCTTTTTCATTCATTTAGTCTGGGCTTTAGTTTTCTCTCAACTTCTTGGCTGAGTTTCTTCAGAAATTGCTCATACCCAGGCCTGGTGGAGGCAGCCTGTATTGCTCAGGGAGCAGCTGAGGATCTCTTGAAAGCCTCTGAGAGTTATTGGAGTCCTGAAATGCTGTCAGGACAGGACCATCTGGGTGGAAACTCCCTCACTTTATTAGCCAAATGGAAGGTTTCATCATTGGAGGTATGTAGAGGAGCATGGGCCATTTGCTGTGCTTGGTCCCCTTCAAGCACCAGTCCAACACACACATACAGCATTCAGAGCAGCTTATGCCCTTGAGCACAGGGGTGAAATGACAAAGTTCCTTTCTCATGAAGCTTTTGCAAAGAATCTAACTAGACTGCCATTGTCAGACTTGACATGTGGAAGCAAACCATGGAAGGGACAGGACAGGAAGGGAAGGACGTTTCATAGGGTGGAAGCATGCAGCTTTCACGAGCTGAGATTCCAAATAGGACAACCCAACTTTCTGATGCTGGAGCAGAGGGAGCAGTGAGTGCAGACGAAGAGAGGAAGGATGGCCAGGTGGGTGGGAGGAAGAGCAATGACAAGTGGGAAGCAAGGCGGGTAGACGGGACTCAGGTTCCCAGGGCCTTTATGGTGGGGGTTGGAATTGATGCCCATGGAGAACTGTTAGGTCAAGTCTAGCACCTGGATTGCTCTGGTGCTGTGTGGAGAATTAATTGGTTTGGAGGCAGCTACAGGAGAGAAGTGAGAGATTATGGGTGGGGAGGGGTCAGGGCGGTAAGAAACAGTCAAATTTGGGACAATATGTTGAAAGAGGCAACAGGACCAGTCAAAGTTGAGCCTATTTCACCAAACAAGGAAGAAGCACAGAGGGGGAGGAGCAGGCTGAGCACAGAGCCCTGGGGTCTCCAGCATTTAGATGTGGGAAGGGAGGGGACCAGTGCAGAGTGGAGTGGCTGGCTGGTCCTGGTGCCCAGGAAATGGCAGTGAGACTTGCTCAAGTGCTGAATGAGAGAAGGACTCAGGTCCAAGGGTAGCTCTGGCAAGACAGGCTCTTGGAGACACTGGCCATGTGGCTCTGGTGGCACTGGGGACACTCATGTCCAGAGTGGGTTAGATTCAGGGCTGTTATGAGGAGTCTTTGGGGAAAAGGAGGCAGAGAAACTGGGCAGTAGCAGGAGGGAGATTGCCCTGCACATTCACACAGGAGCCATGAAAGGGCTCACGGAAGACATGGAGCAAGGGAGACTCTGGGTACCCAGAGCTCCAGGAGGGACTGACTAGGATGGGCCAGGAGGCTCAAGAGAGATAGAAGATGCTTTCTTGGGGTGAGAAGAAGTGGGCTGGGAAGATGAACGGGGTCTAGTCTGAGTGCTTTGATATTCTCAGTGAAACAGGAAGGAAGCTCTCCAGCTGAGAGGGAGGGGTGGGGAAGTGGCAACTTGAAGGAAAGAGAAGGGTACATGGTGTGGCTGGCCAAAAATCACCCTCAAAAATGGCCATTCTCATCATCAGAACTGTGGTTAAGTTACCTTACATGGCAAAAGGGACTCTGCAGCTGTGATGGAGCAGAGGATCAGGGAATAGGAAGATTATCC
Organism: Bos taurus; assembly: GCF_002263795.3. NCBI lineage: Eukaryota > Metazoa > Chordata > Mammalia > Artiodactyla > Bovidae > Bos > Bos taurus. The sequence continues at coordinate 102,965 of NC_037336.1, forward strand.
TGGATTACCTGGTTGGACCCAACATAATCACAAAGGTCCTCATGGGGAAAGAGGGAGGCAGGGGGTCAGAGTCTGAGGAGGAGATGTGAAGACAGGAGCAGAAGGAGGAGTGATGTGCTTTGGAGACAGAGGAAGGGGCCATGAGCCAAGGAATGCTGGGGACCTCTAAAAAGACATAGAGATGGCTAACAAACACATGAAAAGATGCTCAACATCACTCATTATGCAAATCAAAACCACAATGAGGTAGGTACCATTTCACGCCAGTAAGAATGGCTATGATCCAAAAGTCTATAAGCAATAAATGCTGGGGAAGGTGTGGAGAAAAGGGAACCCTCTTACATTGCTGGTGGGAATGCAAACTAGTAGAGCCACTATGGAGAACAGTGTGGAGATTCCTTAAAAAACTGGAAATAGAACTGCCGTATGACCCAGAAATCCCACTGCTGGGCATACACACCAAGGAAACCAGAAGTGAAAGAGACACGTGTAGCCTAATGTTCATCACAGCACTGTTTATAATAGCCAGGACATGGAAGCAACCTAGATGTCCATCAGCAGATGAATGGATAAGAAAGCGGTGGTACATATACACAATGGAGTATTAATCAGCCATTAAAAAGAATACATTTAAATCAGTTCTAATGAGGTGGATGAAACCGGAGCCTATTATACAGAGTGAAGTAAGCCAGAAAGAAAAACACCAGTATACTAACACATATATATGGAATTTAGAAAGATGGTAATGATAACCCTGAATGCGAGACAGCAAAAGAGACACAGATGTATAGAACGGTCTGTTGGACTCTGTGGGAGAGGGAGAAGGTGGGATGATCTGGAAGAATGGCATTTAAACATGTATAATATCATATATGAAACGAATCACCAGTCCAGGTTCGACGCAAGATACAGGGTGCTTGGGGCTGGTGCAGTGGGATGGCCAAGAGGGGTGGTATGGGGAGGGAGGTGGGAGGGGGTTCAGGATGAGGAACATGTGTACACCCGTGGTGGATTCATGTTGATGTATGGCAAAACCAATACAATATTGTAACGTTCACTGCAGCACTGTTTATAATAGCCAGGGCATGGAAGCAACCTAGATGTCCATCAGCAGATGAATGGATAAGAAAGCTGTGGTACATATACACAATGGAGTATTACTCAGCCATTAAAAAGAATACATTTGAATCAGTTCTAATGAGGTGGATGAAACTGGAGCCTATTATACAGAGTGAAGTCAGAAAGAAAAACACCAATACAGTATATTAATGCATATACATGGAATTTAGAAAGATGGTAATGACAACCCTGTATTCAAGACAGCAAAAGAGACACAGATGTACAGAACAGTCTTTTGGACTCTGTGGGACAGGGAGGGGGTAATGATTTGGGAAAATGGCATTATAACATGTATAATATCATATAAGAAATAAAATAAAATTGTTCTTTGGTTTGAAACAAAAAAATAAAATAAATAAATTTATAGCGAAAAAAAAAGAAAAAGCAAGAAAACATTTTCTCCTAGAGCCTCCAGAAGGGAGCAGCCAGGCCAACACCTTGCCTTTAGACTCGGATGTCTAGAAATGTAAGAGAATACATTCTGTGGTCTGAGCCACCAATTTAAGGTGATGTCACCAAAGCACCAAGAAAGTCACACCAGGGCTTCTTGGACATTGAGAATGTGCCATCATCACCTCAGCTCTTCTCCTCTGGGGTCTCTATCTGGGGTGCCCTCGGCCCTCCCCACAGTGCACCCATACTGCACTCTTTTAAGGCTGGGGAAGGCCAGGCCCCTGTACACTCCAGGCCTCAGGGATTCATGCAGATGAGCCTTGTGGTTGCTGATATTATGGTGGATTCTGGACTAGTATGAGGAAGATGGGAAGGGCTCCAGTAGCCTCCTGACCCCACAGGAGTTCTCAGAAGGCAGAGGAAGCCCCACCACTAGTATATCCCATGGAAAGTGAGCTGTGCTTAGCACTACTGAAAAGACAGAGTAAACTGAGTGTGGGTGTGTGGGTGTGTGGGTGTGTGGGTGTGTGGGTGTGTGGGTGTTGTGTGTGCTGAGTGGAGCCAGGGCAGTGAATTCCACATTGGGTGAGAGGATAGGTCTAAGACAGGTCCAGAAGAGTAGGTACAATCCGGGTAGATGGAGACAGGCCAGGCCAGAAGATTGAAAGCCAAGACTTGCTAAGTACCTCCTGAATGCCAGTACAGTACTAAATTTCCTACAGGGACCTTATTAAGAGGAAGCTTTAGCAAATCTATTTCATGGGTGAGGAAACTCAGCTAAGGTCACAATCCCAGGAAATGACAGACTGAATACAGGAACCATGTCTTTTCTGCCCCACAGTCTAAGCGCTGAGGGCCCCTGTGGTCTGTCTCTACTCAGACCTGTTTCTGGATGCCCTGTGCCAGGGGGAAGACACTTTCAGGGAGAGAAGAGGGGCCTGGGTTGGAGGATGGGAGCCAGAGCAGGTAATATGGCAGAAATGAATCTAGATGGAGTCTCTCAGGAAGGTTGTGGGGACTGAAAGGCTAAAAGAGGCAGGAGTGGGGTGGGGGTTATATGCTGCCTTGGCTCTTCAGGGTCCATCTCAGTGGTGTCCTCATCCTGAGGAGAAATGAGATGAAGAGTTGGCACTATGGATATCCAGCAGGCAAGCAGACAAAGGGCCATGGAAGAGCTTGGCACATGAAGCCAGCTTGGGAGGCTCAGCCCTCAGGGCGATGCGGTGGAGGTCACATTAGGCTTCGAGTGAAAACACAGGGGCCCATGCTGTGCTGCCTTATTTTAGGGTAGCCACTTGTCCTCCTCACGCCTGTTTTCTTATCTATAAAACAAGGCACTACACAGAGTGTAAAGGTTCACAATTAAAATATCCAACAAGGAATCTTCCTTGGTGGTCCAGTGGTTAAAAATCTTCCCTCCTTGCAGAGGACATGGGTTCCATCCCTGGTCAGGGAACTAATATTCCACATGCCACGGGACAACCAAGTCTACATGCTGCAACTACTGAGCCCATGCGCTCTGGAGATCGCATGTGACAACTGAGAGAGGCCCACACTCTGCAATGAAGAGCCTGTGTGCCACAGCTAAGATCCAACACAGGCAAAGTAAAACAAACAAACAGAAAAAACACAAAAGCAAAAACATACATGAAAACGCAAATAGCCAACAATGGACATATATCTGGAATATATAAAATATATAAAGAGCCCCTAAAAGAAGAGACAGAGAACCCAACAGAAAAATAAGAGGGGGGAAAAATCTTGAAAGGAAACGTTACATAAAACAGATATCCAATAATAATAAATATGTGAAAGTATATTTAATTGGTCATTGGGAAAATGCAAACCACAACAGTCTATTAAAATGAGAAAAGATGGAAAATGCTAAGTATTGGTGAGAATATAAACTCTAATCTACTGCTTGAATGAGTGGAAATGGTGAACCACTTTGGAGATGTTCAGTAATATTTGCCAAAGCTGAATATACGCATACCTTTTACTCCAACAATTCTACTCAAGGGTTTCTGTGAAATAGAAGGTAAAACATTTGGAAGTGAAATAAAATGAAAAACTTGGAAAGTAGTAAAATATCCATTAAGAGTGTAATTGATCATCAAATTCAATGCACACAGTAGAGTCCTGTAGAGTAAGGAGACTGAACAGGTAACAGCATGTATGAATTTCACAAATCTAATGTTAAGACTGCCAACTGGAAATAAATTCTACTTACAGAACATTCAGAATCTAATCCAAAGTATTAAAGGTGAAGATGGTGGTTTCTGTTGGGTGTTGGTGACAGGAAGGAAGTGTGAGTTGGGCCTCTGGGGTATTGATCACATGTGGCCTCACTATGTGAAAATTCATCCAGCTTATGAAAAGAGCATGGATATATTCTTTTGTATGTATGTTATGCTTCAGTAAAAACTTTAATATATGCCTCAAGAATAGATGCTGTAGATGCTTTCATGTGCAAGGAACTTAGGAAGGGGAGTTGGCCTGGGGGACACTGCCAAGGGATGGAGTCCAGGAAGACTCATAGAGGGAAGAAATGGGAAGTCCCAGGGGCTCCACAAAGAGAGCAGAGGCAACACAGTCCCTCCCCGAGAGAAACTGAAGCCCTGAGAACAGGTGAGGGAAAAACAGAAAGGCAGATTATTCACTTGGCAGATGGACATTCCTGTCGAGAAGTCCCCAGCACACAGCATGTTCACATGGACAGAGCAGTCTTGCCTTTTCTATCTCCATATAACAGTTTATAGAACTTGTTCTTAATGAAGCTCACCTTACCCTACTGGAGATGGAAGGATTCGAGCAGAGGTGCTGTGAGGATAAGGAGGAAATCAGGGAAGGATGCTGTAGCCTAGCTACAGAGCTCTGTCTCACCAGTCAGCAGTGCCCCCAACATGGGGTTTTCTCTGCACAGCACAGCTTTCATCCTTGTTTCAGTCTTCTATCTATGCCTAATATGCCCTCCCCTGTTTCTCAAACTTTTCCTAATTCATCCTATTCCCTCAACCTCTTTCATAGCAATAGGCCATACTCCTATTCCACAAAGGAAAAAGGCAAATCCTACCAACATCTGCCACTCACTGGTGCTTAGCAACCATTCACCAACCTATCTATCCTTTAACAAACCATCCCATCCACTCACCTTTTGTCTATCACTAACATTGCTTTCCATCCACCTGTTCCTCCATTCACCTACCTACTTTTCCTCATGTCCCATTTGCCCACTCATCTTTTCATCCATCTCTCCATTCTCCCCTCCATCAATGGACCCACTCACTCCATCTCTCTGCACACCATCCTTCCCTTCCACCCATCTTCCCTGCCACCCACTCGTCCTGCACCTTCCCCCATCCATCCTCTCATCATGACACTCATTTATTCTCCATTCAGTTTACTCATTTATTCGTCTGTCCTCATGTTAAGTATCTTTTAACTAATGATACAGGGGACAGTTTTTAGTTGGGACAGACAGCGTAAATGGAATAAATAAGGAGCATTATTTTAGACATGATAAGTGGTGTAAAGGAAACAAAACAGGAAGATGTGCTATTAGGGTTGGCCTGTTTTAGCTCACGTGATCAAGTGAAACTCTTCAGAGGAACAGCTGAATTGCATAGGTAAAGAAACGACTCATGGCAAGGTCAGTCAGGACAGCAAACGAGTCCAGGGAGATAGTCAAGGTGGAGATATGATGTGGGAATGGCCTTGACATAGTCAAGGCAGGAAGGAGGCCTGCTGGCTGGGGTGGTGTGGGTGAGGGACACAGTAGGAGATGAAAGAGAGGAATGGGGCCTGAGATTCAAGGCAGGGAGTTGTGACCTTATTTTAAGTAGAAATGAGAAGGCACTGGGGGTCATGAGCAGGGAACTGGCATGACTCCTGCTCTAAAGCAAATACTCAGATAGCTATCAGGAGAGTAACATAAAGCACACAGGATGGGACCTGAGATCAGTCTGGAGGTCCAGGGAAGAAGGACCCGGGGGCAGCAGTGGGATACCTACCAGGTGCCAGGCCCTGCCTGAGGCATGGACTGGGATATCGAAACAAGAAAGACAGGGTCCCTGTCCTCAAGGAGGAACCAGTCTGTGCGTGTGTGCGTGTGTGTGTGTAAAGTGTGTATACATGTTCTGTATGTGTGTCTGTATGTGTGTGAAATGCATGGTGTCGTGTGTCTCTGTATTGTGCCTGTGTGTGTGTGTGTGAAGTGTGGTATACATGTGTTGCATGTGTGTATGTGTGAAGCGTGGTATACATGTGTTGTTTGTGTGTGTGTCTGTGTATTGTGTGTGTGTGTGTGAAGTGTGTGTGTGTGGTATGAGAGTGCTGCAGACCTGGTTGTTTGTCCTATGATTAGGACGTGTTAGTGACATACTAATAGGCAGGGACCAGAGATGCTGGAACATACCACCCAATGAAAACAGCATCAGTTCAAAATGCCTGTAGTACCTCTGTAGAGAAACACCATATCAAATTATGACCCAACTTAATAATTACAAATAAGTACTCTTTCCCTCCCTAATTTTGCATCATAAGCATTTCACCCAATCATTAAAGTTTTTCTTTAATAAAACTTTTGCTCATAAGTTTTTGCCTACATGTGTCCACTTTCAAACTTAAGAAACACAGTTTTTTTCCTGTGTCATTCAGTTCACCTAATGAGCCTACAAAGTAGATGACTGAACTGGTTTGGGAGAAGAGCAAAGCGAGGTTTGGAATTGATCAGGCAGCCTCAGAGGTCAGAGGTCATACTTGAGTTTTTTTTTTTTTTTTTCCCATTTTTCCCAAGTGCCTCCTATGGCACTGGGAAATCAGAGAGTTTGTCAATGACTTGGAAGGAGTCAGGTCTCAACCATGATCTTTGAGTTGGATCAAGTCATTCAGATCTATGGTTGATTTAAACCTTGGAATCAAGAACCAGAAAGACTTCAAGAACTCAGATTCTTGATTGCAAAGTCAAAGATTCCCAGACTTCAGAGCTTTACACTTAGGGAACACCAAAGCCTTAGAATCACACACTTTCAGAACTAGAACTAGAATGGGCCTGTCCTCTGGAAATGAAGCATAGTGGGCCAAGGGGACCTTTGCCTGGCAACACGTCAAGTGGAGACATACCTCCCTTCTTTGCTCCTCTGTCCTTCTCCCCTTCCTCCTCCTCCCCATTCTCATCCCCCCCAACTAACCCACACCCCCTCACTTTCCTCGTTGAGCATCCCCCAGCCAGTTTTGCAGCAGGATGAGTCACTGGGAAGCTTCATGCCAGGGACTGGGAGGCAGGCAGGGATGATGTAGGAGGTGAAGTTCACAGGAAAGAGCAGCTGCAACATGGCGATGTCACTCCCAAAGGGATGTAACCTCTCAAAGTCTGGGTGTGTGATAATCTGGATCACAGACACCTCCTGGGCATGCTGGTACAGCTGGGTGCTTCCTAACAGAACCCTGTAGTTCCCTGGGGCTTTGGAATTCCTGGAGGAGGAAAGGCACACTGTCACCATCATCTCCAAGTGGGAACTAGCTCTTTCCCTGCATCCTCATCTAACTGCCCACACCCCTCTGGGCCCCTCCACTCCATGGGATGCCAGACAGCTTCTGTCTCCCCATTTCTATTGCTCAGGAGGCCTTCTTTCTTGAGGCTAATTGATATCCTACTTATAGTTTCAAACATATGGCTGGCTTCTCCATCACATACTAGAATTGGAGAAGCACTGAATCCTTGTTCTGGAAAACTCTGTGGGGTCATCAAATGAAGGCCTTTTGATTGTCCATGGCAGGCATTCTGACTCAGTCCCAGCTCTAACTTTACCCTTCCCGAGACTCCATACAACCCACCTTCTGGCCCCACACTCTTCCTGACCATCCCCTCTTTTCAACACCTACCTGCCGAAAGCTTGCTTCTCCACTGAGTTACAAGGACTTGAAAAAGATTCGGTAAATAAATGAGCAAATGAAGGCACGAAACAGAACCTTGCCCTGTTCCCCCAACACAGGTGCTGAGACTTCCCCCCTCCCTCACGGTCTTCACAGCTCATCTACGTGGAGGCCCTCTCTCAAGTTCCCTCACCCAACCCTTCCCCTCCAGCAAGCCCTCCCTCTCCACACATCTTCTCCTGACCCCCCACCCCATGTGCTCTGCCCTTTTCACCCATGCTGGGCTTTCTCTCCTGACAGGATGGAGACATGGTGAGGAAGGATTCGCCACCCCTGATGCCACTGAAGGCCTTGCACAGAGCATGGCACAGAGTGGGTGCCAATGGACTCTGAGCCCTCAGGGCTCCAGGGCCCAGACCTGGGCTGTGATGCCTGAACTCCTTGGTGAGCCCTCCTCATCCGTTAAGAAGCCAGTCACTGAGCCAGCCCCACCTGGCTAGGTGAATCAGACTCCTGGGCAGCCCTGTCACTCTCCCAGGGAGCCCACCTCCCCCTTATGCAGCCTGGCACCATGGCTTCCTGCATGCACACCAGTGACCATGACTCCTCCTGGGCACACAGTTTTGCAGGAGTAATAAGAAGAATCATTCAGCTGCTGGCCACACATGCGGTCCCAGGCCTCCATCTAGAGTCTGACACCTGGCAATAAGGGGGCACTGAGAAGAAGGTGTGATCTGAGATGGGTTCACACCAAATGGCAGCGAGGACTGACACTGCCACTCTCCTGAGGCACGCCTGTGTTGGGGGACGGACACAGGGGCCGAGGGCAGAGCATGAGGAGGATCTGGGCAGGTGAGCAGGGAGGACAGTCCAGGTGGAGGGTACACAGGCCAAAGGCAGGAACAACACACCTTGGAAGGCCACAGACTGCCCAGAGGAAAGCCCAGAGGAGCTAACGTGGGACACCATCCCACTTTTTTCGTCTTCCCCCGCATCCTCCTCCCCTGCAAGCACCTGTGCTGGCAGCCTAGGAAGGAGACTTACTTGAGAAAGCAATAGGTGGTGGAAAGGAGCCAGCTGGAGTTAATGAGGATAGCTCCACAGACATGCAAGCCCTGGGACCACAGCCTCCATGTCCCGGCCACCATAGATCCTTCCCATCTCCTTGGATTTCCCGCACACTATGGAGACTCCCCTGCCGCCTATAATAGAGACACTGGTGGTACTCCAAATGTTGCAACCAGGAAAGCCTCCCTGTTTCACATATGGGAAAATCAAGGCCAGGCCTCCAGCAGCCTAGCCAAAATGACAGGGCTACTTGGACTCTGCCTTCGCTGGCTGCCACTGAGGACTGGACAGCAGAGCACAACACATCAAGCCCTGTGAGGATAAGGACCCAGGGGTCTGGGGGGACCAGTTCACAGGAACATCTCCAGGCAGATGGACGTCCTTGAGCAAGGTTGCCAAGTGCTGGGCATGACACAGACCTCATTTCCCTCACCTAGCACACCTCAATGCCTTGTCTTGTAGATCAAAGAACCAAAGGTCTCAGAAGTTGCCAACATTACTTTCTCAAGACCATGGCTTCTAAGGGCCTGTGCACCTCCACTTTACCCCATGTCTTAGGGAGGAAGACTTGCAGGCAGAAGTTGTGGTGGTGTGTGATCTGGGGCAATTCACTCCCCTCTCAGACTCTGCAGGAGTCTCCGTTTCTAAAAGAAGAAGGAGGGGGCTAATGAGGATTGCCCTAGTTCTGGGACTCACACCTGGGAGGGCAGGAGTGTGCCCAGGCCCCCTGAGCCCGGGCATCCTGGTCTAAGGCCGGGGCTACCAGGGCCTCAGTGAGGAGAATGAGACCCCTGGTCCCTGGACTCAGGCCTATTTACTCAGTAGTCCTAGAACTTTCCTTCACCCAGCCTCCAACCTCTGGGCCAGACCCTGCTAGTCCCCACTCCCACAGCCCCACAAAGGGATTGGGTCTTTTCCCACCCAGAAGCCTCACAGTGGAGGGCCTGACCCACCTGTGTGGGGGGTATCTCTGGGCTGTCTGGTAGGAGGGAAGGGCAGAGAAAAGATGAGGCTTAGTGGCTCAGGACACACAGGCCCTGGTCACAGCCGCCTGCCCTCAGGCCCTGTAGGCTAGGGGATCTTGGCCCGAATGGAGGCCCCAACGAACCTATAGCTCCAGGAGCCAACCGCCGTGGTCGCCAAGTCGGAGCTCCGCCCCTCAACGCTCCCCGATCGCCTGCAGTCCGGCTGGGGAACCTCGCAGCTCCAGGGTGGCCACGGTCAGCAGCAGCAGCCAGCTGCGGGCTGGCCTAGACCTTGGGGGATCCCCGCCTCTCTGTCCGTTGCCAGGGTTACTGACCCCAGTCTGAGCTCACCCTGCTCTGGCCCCGCCCCAGACTAACTCCAATCCCACTCTCATCCTCTTAGTAACTTTTTAAACAACTCTACTTCAATAAAATGTGTATACCATGATGTTCACTTATTACAAAAGACAGTTCAGTGATTTTCAGGAAATTAAAATATATATATATATTTATATTTACATAAACCTTTTACTTTAGAATAATTTTAGGTTTATGAAAATGCTGCAAAGATAATACAGACTTCTAATATCCCCCTCACCCCGTTTCCCCTAATGTTGAGATCTTGTATTACTACAGTACATTTATCATAACTAGTGAGCCAATACTGATACATTGATGTTAACCTTAGTCCATTCTTTTTTTTTTTCCTTCAGTTTAAGTTTGAGGTGCATAGTGTAGTGATTTGCCTTACATGCATCATGAAATGGTCATCACAATAAATTTAATGAAACCACATAGGTACAAAATGAAAGAAATTGGGAAAACAATGTATTTCCCAGTGATTAGAACCCAGGATTTACTCTATCAACTTTCATGTATAACATAGAGCTGTATTAATTATATTTATCATGCTGTATATTACATTCCTAGTACTTATGTATCTTAAAACTGGGAATTTTATTTTCCTAGTACTTATTTACCTTGTAACTGGGAATGTGTGTCTTTGACTGTAGCTATCCAATTCCTACTTCCTGGCCTCGTGTAACCACTAGTTTAATCTATCTCTTTCTATGCATGTGTTTTTGAAGTATACTTGACCTACAATGTTATGTTAGTTCCTGTTGCACAACATAGTGATTGTGATATTTGTACACATTTCAAAATGATAAGTTAGTTACGATACATTACATACAAAGACATTACATAGTTATTGACTATATTCCCCACACTGTACATTTCTTACCCATTTCATACTCATTTATTTTCAACTATAAAAATACCATTTATTTATTTATTCTTTTTGACTGCGCTGGGTCTCTGTTGCTCCACAAGGGATTTGTCTAGTTGTGGAGAGCAGGGGGTACTCTTTGTTGTGGTGTGGTGCTTCTCATATGGTGGCTTCTCTTGTGGAGCACTTTTTCTAGGGTATGGAGGCTTTAGCAATTGAGGAACACGGGCTTAGTTGCCCCACAGCATGTGTTATCTTCCTAGACTAGGAATTGAACACATGTCCCCTGCATTGGCAGGCAGATTCTTAATCACTGGAGCACCATGGAACTCTTACAGCTGGAACTTCAATCTCCCTCAGCTTTTGCTTTCTTCCCCCTCAATCCTCTTTCTTCTGGTAACGACTTGTTTGTTCTCTGTGTCTATAACTCTGCTTATGTTCTATGTTTGTTCATTTATTTTTTAGATTTCACATATAAGTGTCATCATACAATGCTTGTCTTTGTCTGACTTATTTCACTTTAGCATAATACTCTCTGGGCTTCCCAGGTGGCGCTAGTGGTAAAGAACCCGCCTTTCTATGCAGGAGACTTAAGAAACAAAAGTTCAATCTCTGGGTTGGGAAAAGATTCCTTGGAGGAGGGCATGGCAACCCACTCCAGTATTCCTGCCTGGAGAATTTCATGGACAGAGGAGACTGGAGGGCTACAGTCCACAGACTGCAAAGAGTCAGACATGACCGAAGTGACTTAGCACAGAACAGAGCACATAATGTTCTCTAGGTCCATGCATGTTGGCACAAATGGTAAGATTTCATTCTTTTTCAAATATGTGATTTGCCATATTTTCTCCAAGGCTGTGGCTTGTCTTTTAACAGTGGCTTTTGAAGAGCAAAAATGTTTAATTTAATCAAGTCTAATTTACTAATTTTTTCTTATATAACTCATACTTTTGATGTTATAGCTAAGAGATCATGATTTTCTCCTATGTTTCTCTGAGAAATTTTAAAGGTTGTTTCTTACATTTGAAGCCATGATCAAGTTTTAGTTCATTTTTGCCTAGTGTGATATAATAAGTTTCTGTTTCTTAGTTTTTGGTCTTTCTTGTGGCTATCCATTTGTACCAGTACCTTTTCTTGGTTAAAAAATAAAGATTAGAATTTCTTATATTGAATTGTTTTAGGACATTTGTTGAAAATCAATTCATGATAAAAGGTTCTATTCCTGGACTCTCAATTCTGTGCCATTGAATTATGTTCTTTTCCCATGCCAGATCCACTCTCTAAATTAGTATGTTATGGTAAAATTTGAAATCAGGTAATAAAAGTTCTACAACTTTATTCTATTGCCAAATTGTTTAGGCTGTTGTGAATTCTTCATATTTCCCTCTGAATTTTAGGTCAGCTGTCAAATTCAACCCCCCCCCAAAAAAAAAACCCTGCAAGAATTTTCAATGGGACTGCATTGAATTTATAGACCAATTTGAAGAGAATTGCTTTCTTGGTAATATGAAATTTCCTGATCCATGAACAAGAACTATTTCTCTCTTTGGATAGATCTTCAATTTCTGTCAGCAATATTTTGTAGTTTTCAGTGTACAGATCTTATAGTTCTTTATTATGTTTACTGCTAGGTATTTTATCATTTTCCATGCTATTCTAAATGAAATTATTTTTAATTATTTAATTTTAATAAAATATTAATATTTTAATATTTAAATTTAATAAATATTTAATAAATTATTAAATTTAATAAAATTTAATAATTTAAATTATTTAATTTAATTTTTCCCTTTTCATATTTTTGTACCTCATATATAAGAACACCATTTATTTTTATAAGAAATATTGCTCCCTATGAACTTTCTAAACTTCTTCTTTATCCTAGTCTGTTTCATCTTGTTTTACTTTGCTCTGGTGGGCTCACTGGGGTTTTCTAACACATGCAATCATGTCTTCTGCAATAACAGTTCTAATTTTTGCATTTAAAGTTGGATTCCTTTAATTTCTTATTTCCCTCCTATCTTCTTTTCTCTTTCTTTTTCCATTCCTCCCTTCTTTCCTCTCTTTCTCTCTCTCTCCCTTTCTTTCTTTCCTCCACTTTATAGAGTTGGCATTGATAAGGATCCTGTTTTTAAAATATGGTCTATCAACCTTTGTCTTTAATTTTGAGTATTTAATCTATTCACATTAATGTGGTTATTAATACGGTTGGAATTACATTTTCCAGTTTGCAATTTGTTTTCTGTATGTCTCTTATCTTTCCTCCACTTTTGAGACAGACTGGGCCATGGGGCACTTTGCTGAAGTGCTGCAGCGGATTCCCATACACTGGTGTACACATGAGTGAGTCCCACCTGTGAGTTAGAGTCCCACAGTCAACGTACAACTGGCTGGTTTCCAGGCTTGATCACTCCAGTGGGCAGTGCAAAGGGTGCTCCTTCCTTGACTGGCCCTTTCTGGAAGCACACAGGTTGGTGCCTGAATGGATGGACATGCACAGGGGGCGGTTGAAACTGCAATCTCTTTCTGTCATTTTCTCTTTTTTCAGTCTTTTCTGTCCCTCCTCCCTTTACATCTCCCTTAGTCCTATACCCGCACTCCCATCCTTTTAATCCTGAATACTTCTTGTTTGTGTCTTTCAGTTTCTGTCATTGAGGTTGTCTGTCCAACTGTTCCTGCAAGTCTCTGCTGACATTGTGGGCATGGAGGAGCACCTATGCCTTGAAATACAAATACAATCTTCATTGTCTGAGACTCCAGCCTTGGGTTATTTTCCTGTGTGCTTTCCAACCCTTTGCCACCCTTTGGACTGTAGCCTGCCAGGCTCCTCTGTCTGTGGGGTTTTCCAGGCAAGAATACTGGAGTGGGTTGCTTTTTCCTTCTTCAAGAGATCTTCCCAACCCATAGACTGAACTCCTGTCTCCTATGTCTCCTGCACTGCAGGCAGATTTTTTACCCACTGAGCCAACTTAGTGGGAGTTTAAAGAACAAAAAAAGAAGAGAGGAGACTGTTTTGCTATCCTCTGACTTTGCAATGTACTATTCTGCCACCAGGTTTCTCTGCTCATGAGATTCTCCATGAAAGAATACCATAGTGGGTTTCCATTTCCTACCCCAGGTAATCTTTCTGACCCAGGGATTGAACCTGCATCCCTTATGTCTCCTGCATTGGCAGGCAGGTTCTTTACCACTATCACCACCTGGGAAGCCTAGTTGGCCAGGACTCTCTCAGGAAATACCTGATCCATCTGTAGTCCCCCAGACTGAGGGGGAAATAAAAGGCCTTTTAGAATTCAAGCAGGAAAACTATGAGATCTCTGGTGTTGTAAAAATTAACTTGTCTGGCTTAAGTTTGTGGGTTTAATCAATACAGACTTCTTTGTATTATCAGCAATAAGTATACTACTTTCATTGTACCTAGAGTTATTGGAAGTCAATAAATACATGCTGTTTCTATTGTAAAATCTGTCATTGAGGAAAATAAACTGATATGATTAAACTTCTAAGTAAATATGACTGGGATAAGAGTTTTCAGTAAATTCTATGGGAATAATTGGGCTTCCCTGGTGGCTCAGATGGTAAAGAAGCCTCCTGCAAGGCAGGAGACCTGGGTTCCATCCTTGGGTCAGAAAAATCCTCTGGAGAAGGGAATGGCTACCCGTTCCAGTATTCTTGTGTGGACAATCCCATAGACAGAGGAGTCTGGTGGGCTATAGTTCATGGGGTTGCAAAGAATTGGACACAACTGAGTGACTAACACATTCACACTTTTCTGGGAATAATTATGCTTTGGAAATGTCCATCTAGAATAGTTCCTCCTAATTTTGGTAACTTGAAACCAAATTAAGTTAAAGAATGGTAATCTACTGAGCAATCAGAACATTTTAAATGAAATGAAATATTGGAACTTTAATTGCTAAACAGATCTAAATTTACCTATTCTTTTTCCTCTTGTGAGAGAGAAATTAAAGATGCTTGGCTTTATTAGACACATTTCTTGCAGCACATCAAGGAAAGAAATTGTGATTTGGAAAGATATGTGTTTCTAGAAGTTATGGGATATTCCAATTAGGGAATGTTAATGCAAAATGTAGTTCATGGTGGCTTAAGAAAAATAGTATGCATGTTTTCAGAAAAGAAGGTATGAGGAATGGAAATATACTTTGTTATTAATAAAAGGAAAGAGGTAATTTTGTCCTAGAGCTGGTTAGCTCTGCATGGATAAAACAAGGTACAAAATATGGCTACAGAAAATTGCAGAGGATTTCTGGGAAAGGAACACTGAGAAAATAATTTTGTATGAGGTTGAGACTGTCTAAGGTTGGATTACATTTAAGTAGATAGATGGATTTTATTAAGAGTAAGCTGATATGAGACTGGATTTGGTTTCTTTCATAAGAGAATGAAATTTTCCTGAAACGCTGCTTTTGATAACAGGCTGTGAGTTTCTATGATGTTAAGTGATCTGTACTTACTTTTGAATGTTTTTTTTTAGCTCAAGGAATAATTGTTTCACAGCAACCTATGATTCTCTCTGACTGGGTATTTTAAAACTTTTTGGAAATTTTGAAAGATTTCCCAAACATCAAATTCTGGTTGAAATTCTTTTGACTTCCAGTAAACTTTGGAATGCTTCAAGGGGCCCATGGAGCATCCAAAAGAGAGATCCTAAACCAATTGTGCTCATTTAGTATGTTAAGTTACATGGGAAACCTTGTCCAAGCTCACTGTTGCCTGTGTCAGATGGAAGTATCATGCTCTCCCCAATATTATTGTAGCTGCCAAGTAGGGGAAAGGGTTTTGGGTTCTTTAGCTGTTTATTCTTTCACTACCTAAAAAAAAATCCCCTGTAGGAATAATCCCACCATTAGGCTCTCAAGTCCTGTTGCCCATTGCAGTTTTCACTGCATTCAACTCCAAGTTCTTTCAGGAGTTCTTTTTTCCACCTCTGGGATTCCCTTCACTCCAGGCCTTGGCAGCCCATACATACCATGTCACAGAACATCTGTTGTGCTGGTCACTTCCAAGCAGCCCACATCCTAGGCTTCACAGATGCTCATACTCGAGGAATACCACCCCCAGCATAAGAAAACCTATTATAGGGCAAAAGCCTCCAGGTGAGTGTCTCCAGGACACTGAACTACCTTTCTAGGGGCGCTCTTTCTGGATTGCAGGTTATTCAACATGTGAAGATGTAAGCCAGAAGAGAAACCTCTGGAGTATATCTTTAAAACCTGAAAATTTTTCAAAATAGACAGACTGAAAAGGGAAAAACTTAAAACGCTATTGTAGTATGGCCTGGGCTTTATATAAGTTGGAAAGTGGAGAAAGCATTGCCTGAAAATGGCCTGAAAATGGCTCTCTAAATTATAATACCATTTTGCAATTAGTTCTTTACTCTTGCAACATGGAAAAATGGATTGAGGTTCCCTATGTCCAAGCCTTCATGCTCCTGGGATTTCCCTGGTGGTCCAGTGGTCAGGACTCCAAGCTCTCACTGCTGAGGGGCCAGGTTTGATCCCTCGTTGGGAAACTAAAATCCCACAGGTCACTTTGGCAGACAAAAAGGGAAAAAAGGGTTTCATGGTCCTTTACCAAAACCCTACTTTATCTTGCTCCTCTAATCAAAAACCTAGGGAATCAGTAAACACTTCTGATGTTTTAGATGATCCCCTTCCAACCTTCCCCAACTCTCAGGTGAGAAAAAACAAGCCCCACCTACTTCCCAGAACCAGCTACTTCTCTGGGGCCTTCTGACTGACCCCAAACTCTCCCTCCTTATGTTCCTTTATATCCTCTGTTACCTCAGGAGAGAGAGACTAGTCCCTCTGGGGTAATCTGTAGTGGAACTTCCTGTCACCCAGGCTCAGGTTCAAAGTTAGCCCCCACCTCTTCCCCACAAGGCCTTCACCCACTTTGGGAAGTGGCTGAAGGGAACAGAGAGATGACTAGAGTGCATGTCCCCTTCTGAATGGGACACTTAGGAATCTGTAAGGAGAGGTTTTGCAGGTTCTCAGAGAACCCTGAAAAGTTGAGGGATGAATTTATCAGGCTGGAGGTGACATTCTCTTTCACCTGGCAGGACATCATGGTTATTCTGGCATACAGTGGTAAGGGAGTATATTCTAACGAAGGCCAGGAAACATGCAGTGGGTCACTGATCCGTGCCACCAAATTTATCAGGTGGGTGGGGATGCAACCCCAGAACATGACCCACACTGGGACTGTGAAGATCCTATAGGTCAGGCTAGGGTGAGACATATTACTTGTCTATCAGAAGGAATGAAAAAGTTTATGGTGAAACTTTAAATTTCACCTGTAAATTATGATAAGATCTGAAAGGTTACACTGGAAAGAGATGAAAACTTGGCAGTCTTCTTGAACTGGGTGACAGAGGCCTTCAGGAAAGCCTCTGTCCACAGAAGGGAGGATACTATTGGCCATGCATTTTATCACCCAGGCTACTTCTGATATAAGGAGAAAATTACAAAAACTTGAAGCTAGACTCCCAACCCCCTTGTCAATCTTTTTTTTTTTTTTTCATTGTCAATCTTGGTAGAGGAGACATTCAAGGTCTATAGTAACCAAGACTTGATGGAAGAGTCCAATAAAGATAAGGGGCTAGTAAAGAAAACAATTTTGGGCTGCTGTGATTCACTCACTGCCTCGAGTGGACCCTGGAGGGCTGAGATGTCTGGGCAGATGGCAAAGAAGCTGCCTGGGCTTGAACCAATGTGCCTTTTGTCATAAAGAGAGGCACTGTAAGGGGGAATGTCATGAGTGCCCTCCTATGGGATGCCTAAGGAGCAATCCCAACTGTCGCCAGGTCCTTGTGAATCTCTTGGATGAGAGAATCCCACACATTGAATGTTGGGGCCTGAGCACCTGCCTGGCTCCAGATTCCACTTGATCCATCCTCATTACTCCAGGGGAGTCTCGGGTCACCCCTGATATGGCAGGTAGGTGAACTGAATTTCTTGTAGACACTGGAGCTGCCTGCTCTGTTCTGACTTGGCCCTCTCTCCAACTGAGACTGTATTGTGATGAGAGCTGATGGACTGTCAAAGGGAAGGCAATTACATCTTCCCTCACCTGAGGAGTCCGGTTCATTATTACTACTCACTCCCTTTTGTATATTCCAGAGTTCCACGTCCCCCTTCTCAGAAGACTTGATAAATAAGATAGGAGCTAGTATATTATTAGGACGGGGTGAAGTCCAAGAAGGTAGACAATTCAAGCAGAGATTGCATCTATTAGCAACCCCAGATGACCCACCTGCTGGTCATCAAAATATTCCCACCAAAATCAGGGAACAAGTAGATCCTGCACTTGGGATACCTCAGGACCAGGAAAGGGAAAACATGCTCCTCCAATAAAAATAAGGTTTAGGCCTGGGGAAATATACCCCTGGGAAAAACAATATCCTTTAAAACTTGGGGCCATGAGGGAAATCCAACTGTTATTCACCAAATATCTAAAATACAGACTCATTGCTGCTGCTACTGCTGCTAAGTCGCTTCAGTCGTGTCCGACTCTATGCGACCCCATAGACGGCAGCCTACCAGGCTCCCAGTCCCTGGAATTCTCCAGGCAAGAACACTGGAGTGGGTTGCCATTTCCTTCTCCAATGCATGAAAGTGAAAAATGAAAATGAAGTCGCTGAGTCGTGTCCGACTCTTGGCGACCCCATGGACTGCACCCTACAAGGCTCCTCTGCCCATGGGATTTTCCAGGCAAGAGTACTGGAGTGGGGTGCCATTGCCTTCTCTGACAGACTCATTAGACCCTGCCAATCCCCTTGTAACACCCCTATCCTCCCCACCCCCACCCCACACCATTCAGGAGCCTAATAGGGAATATCATTGTACAAGGCTTATGAGCAGTGAATGAACCAGATCAGATCAGATCAGATCAGTCGCTCAGTCGTGTCTAACTCTTTGCGACCCCATGAATCGCAGCATGCCAGGCCTCCCTGTTCATCAAACTCCCGGAGTTCACTCAGACTCATGTCCATCGAGTCAGTGATGTCATCCAGCCATCTCATCCTCTGTCATCCCCTTCTTCTCCTGCCCCCAATCCCTCCCAGCAGCAGAGTTTTTTCCAATGAGTCAACTCTTCGCATGAGGTGGCCAAAGTATTGGAGTTTCAGCTTTAGCATCATTCCTTCCAAAGAAATCCCAGGGCTGATCTCCTTCAGAATGGACTGGTTGGATTTCCTTACAGTCCAAGAGTCTTCTCCAACACCACAGTTCAAAAGCATCAATTCTTCAGGGCTCAGCCTTCTTCACAGTCCAGCTGTCACATCCATACATGACCACAGGAAAAACCATAGCCTTGACTAGACGAACCTTTGTTGGCAAAGTAATGTCTCTGCTTTTGAACATGCTATCCAGATTGGTCATAACTTTCCTTCCAAGGAGTAAGCATCTTTTAATTTCATGGCTGCAGTCACCATCTGTAGTGATTTTGGAGCCCAGAAAAATAAAGTCTGACACTGTTTCCACTGTTTCCCCATCTATTTCCCATGAAGTGGTGGGACCGGATGCCATGGTCTTAGGTTTCTGAATGTTGAGCTTTAAGCCAACTTTTTCACTCTCCACTTTCACTTTCATCAAGAGGCTTTTAGTTCCTTTTCACTTTCTGCCATAAGGGTGGTGTCATCTGCATATGTGAGGTTATTGATATTTCTCCCAGCAATCTTGATTCCAGTTGGTTTTTCTTCCAGTCCAGCATTTCTCATGATGTACTCTGCATAGAAGTTAAATAAATAGGGTGGCAATATACAGCTTTGACGAACTCCTTTTCCTATTTGGAACCAGTCTGTTGTTCCATGTCCAGTTCTAACTGTTGCTTCCTGACCTGCATACAAATTTCTCAACAGGCAGATCAGGTGGTCTGGTATTCCCATCTCTTTCAGAATTTATTGTGATAAATTTATTTTATTATAGCTTATTGTGATCCACACAGTCAAAGGCTTTGGCCTAGTCAATAAAGCAGAAATATATGTTTTTCTGGAACTCTCTTGCTTTTTTGATGATCCAGTGGATGTCGGCAATTTGATCTCTGGTTCCTCTGCCTTTTCTAACACCAGCTTGAACATTAGGAAGTTCACGGTTCACGTATTGCTGAAGCCTGGCTTGGAGAATTTTGAGCATTACTTTACTAGCATGTGAGATGAGTGCAATTGTGGGGTAGTTTGAGCATTCTTTGGCATTGGCTTTCTTTGGGATTGGA
Source organism: Bos taurus (assembly GCF_002263795.3). NCBI lineage: Eukaryota > Metazoa > Chordata > Mammalia > Artiodactyla > Bovidae > Bos > Bos taurus. The sequence continues at coordinate 122,846 of NC_037336.1, forward strand.
ATGAAAACTGACCTTTTCCAGTCCTGTGGCCACTGCTGAGTTTTCCAAATTTGCTGGCAATATTGAGTGCAGCACTTTCACGGCATCATCTTTCAGGATTTGGAAGAGCTCAACTGGAATTCCATCACCTCCACTAGCTTTGTTCATAGTGATGCTTTCCAAGGCCCACTTGACTTCACATTCCAGGATGTCTGGCTCTAGGTCAGTGATCACACCATCATGATTATCTGGGTCGTGAAGATCTTTTTTGTACAATTCTTCTGTGTATTCTTGCCATCTCTTCTTAATATCTGCTGCTTTTGTTAGGTCCATACCATTTCTGTCCTTTATCGAGCCCATCTTTGCATGAAATGTTCCTTTGGTATCCCTGATTTTCTTGAAGAGATCCCTAGTCTTTCCCATTCTGTTATTTTCCTCTATTTCTTTGCATTGATCGCTGAAGAAGGCTTTCTTATCTCTTCTTGCTATTCTTTGGAACTCTGCATTCAGATGTTTATATCTTTCCTTTTCTCCTTTGCTTTTCACTTCTCTTCTTTTCACAGCTATTTGTAAGGCCTCCCCAGACAGCCATTTTGCTATTTTGCATTTCTTTTCTATGGGAATGGTCTTGATCCCTGTCTCCTGTACAATGTCACGAACCTCATTCCATAGTTCATCAGGCACTCTATCTATGAGATCTAGGCCCTTAAATCTATTTCTCGCTTCCACTGTATAATCATAAGGAAATTTGATTTAAGTTATACCTGAATGGTTTAGTGGTTTTCCCTATTTTCTTCAATTTAAGTCTGAATTTGGCAATAAGGAGTTCATGGTCTGAGCCACAGTCAGCTCCTGGTCTTGTTTTTGCTGACTGTATAGAGCTTCTCCATCTTTGGCTGCAAAGAATATAATCAATCTGATTTTGGTGTTGACCATCTGGTGATGTCCATGTGTAGAGTCTTCTCTTGTGTTGTTGGAAGAGGGTGTTTGTTATGACCAGTGCATTTTCTTGCCAAAACTCTATTAGTCTTTGCCCTGCTTCATTCCGTGTTCCAAGGCCAAATTTGCCTGTTACTCCAGGTGTTTCTTGACTTCCTACTTTTGCATTCCAGTCCCCTATAATGAAAATAACATCTTTTTTGGGTGTTAGTTCTAAAAGGTCTTGTAGGTCTTCATAGAACCATTCAACTTCAGCTTCTTAGGTGTTACTGGTTGGGGCATAGACTTGGATTACTGTGATATTGAATGGTTTGCCTTGGAAACGAACAGATCATTCTGTCATTTTTGAGATTGCATCCAAGTACTGCATTTCAGACTTTTTTGTTGACCATGATGGCCACTGCATTTCTTCTGAGGGATTCCTGCCTGCAGTAGTAGATATAATGGTCATCTGAGTTAAATTCACCCATTCCAGTCCATTTCAGTTCGCTGATTCCTAGAATGTCGACAGTCACTCTTGCCATTTCTTGTTTGACCACTTCCAATTTGCCTTGATTCATGGACCTGACATTCCAGGTTCCTATGCAATATTGCTCTTTACAGCATCAGACCTTGCTTCTATCATCAATCACATCCACAGCTGGGTATTCTTTTTGCTTTGGCTCCATCCCTTCATTCTTTCTGGAGTTATTTCTCCACTGATCTCCAGTAGCATATTGGGCGCCTACTGACCTGGGGAGTTTCTCTTTCAGTATCCTATCATTTTGCCTTTTCATACTGTTCATGGGGTTCTCAAGGCAAGAATACTGAAGTAGTTTGCCATTCCCTTCTCCAGTGGACTACATTCTGTCAAATCTCTCCACCATGACCTGCCTGTCTTGGGTTGCCCCATGGGCATGGCTTAGTTTCATTGAGTTAGACAAGGCTGTGGTCCTAGTGTGATTAGATTGACTGGTTTTCTGTGAATATGGTTTCAGTGTGTTTGCCCTCTGATGCCCTCTTGCAACAACTACCGTCTTTCTTGGGTTTCTCTTACCTTGTGTGTGGAGTATCTCTTCACGGCTGCTCCAGCAAAGTGCAGCCATTGTTCCTTACCTTGGACGAGGGGTATCTCCTCCGTGAATGAGCCAGTCATCCCTATTTACCCACTGCTGCCAAACCTATGCACTTTCCTCAACCAAGTGCCAGGAAGCACTCAGTGTTTGTTTAGGACCACAAAGATGCATTTCTCTGTATTCCCCTACATCTAGACTCTCAATACCTTATTGCCTTAGAATGGAGGGACCCTGACACCCTGGAGGCTACTCAGTATCCCTGGACAGTGCTCCCACAGGGTTTTCAGGACAGACCCCATCTTTTTGGAAATGCAAAGGACCTGAGTCTTCATAAGGGTACTATGCAACAATATACCGATGGTTTATTGATAAGTAGTGATGTTACAGGGAAAAACAAAATCTGACTACTGTTGAGTCTGTTTCTTTCACTTTGACCTTTGCTACCTATTGCTTTTGTTCACTGAACGTATACTGTCTATACATAATGGTTTGCCTCAGGAACACTGTCTCTGCCTGTGTGTTAAACCAAGTGCCTTTGTTCAGAGAAACATCCTGACCCTGGCCACCTTTGAATAGCTGCAAGAAAGAAGAAGATATTACCACACCCTCTCCCAGAGCTTGGCTATTCAGGAGATATTTAGGAAAACTTATGGCCTTTTTCTTTACTTTTCCTCTAATTCCTCAGCTCCTCCCCATCTCTATTCTATAAAAGAAACTGGAATCCAGGCCCTGATAAGATATATGTTTTTTAAGACACTAGTCTGCCATCTCCTTGATCTACCAGCTTTCTGAATAAAGTCATTCTTCCTTGCCCCAAAACCTCATCTCCCAATTTATGGTCTGTCACACTGCAGGCAGAAAGAGCCTGGACTCAGAAACAAATATGGTGAGCCAGTCAGAAGCCTCGCTATTCCAGCCTAGCCAGCCCCAGTCAGGGAATACTGGGGCAAGGTCATAGAAGTTGCTAGGACCATTTTCCTGAAGATCTTCCCTTCAAAATTCCCCAAAGTGACACTGACTGCCCCAGCACTTGGCAATTAAGCAAGGAAACAACAAACTTCTGTGAGGTGATTGACTCAATTTTGTAGGGTAAGTCACTCCATTGTGCACCCCAGAATCATATTTCTCCCTCAGTTTGGGCTTTACCTCTACAGGACAAGCCAATTTGTTTAATTGGGGCACCTGATTGGAGAAGGGAATTGTAATGGCCTCTACTCTGAAGGAGATCAGCCCTGAGATTTCTTTGGAAGGGATGATGCTAAAGCTGAAACTCCAGTACTTTGGCCACCTCATGTGAAGAGATGACTCATTGGAAAAGACTCTGATGCTGGGAGGGTTTGAGGGCAGGAGGAGAAGGGGACGACAGAGGATGAGATGGCTGGATGGCATCACTGACTCTATGGACGTGAGTCTGAGTGAACTCTGGGAGTTGGTGATGGACAGGGAGGCCTGGAGTGCTGCGATTCATGGGGTCGCAAAGAGTCAGACACGACTGAGCGACTGAACTGAACTGAACTACCTGGTTTGGGAAGCAGTTCACTGGCTTTGTAGGCTAAGTCTATTTGATTTTGTTAGGTAGGTAGAATAGGGGGAAAGAGTCCAAAATGGCGGTGGCTAAAAGACAAGGAAGGGAAAAGCCCGCGAAAATAGAACAAAAGAAAGTCCGAGGACCAGAGTGAGGACCTCAGGTAAAACAAACACCACTTCTGACTGGCCCAGTTTACATAGGACAGGCCAAGGGAGAGAGAAACATATAAATAGAAGAGCCAAAGCTAGCTCTTTCTCTCTCTCCCCCGCACGCTGGGGCGCTCTTCTCCTCGTGTCTTTGTTTGTTTGTTTGTTTTAATTTTATTTTATTTTTAAACTTTACATAATTGTATTAGTTTTGCCAAATATCAAAATGAATCTGCCACAGGTATACATGTGTTCCCCATCCTGAACCCTGGATCGAAGTGCCCTCACCCTTTGAAGATGGATTTTCCTGCTATCTTCTAAATAAAACAGAGCTGTAACACTGAGCTGTAACACTGATTTGTCTAAGAGCTATAACATGGTCCATTCGAGACCTGAGAGCTATAATATGATCTATCCAAGACCTGAGAGATGTGACCCGCCGAGGGGGCTTTAATGTCCGTCACTCCAAATCTTTGTTGTGACTAGACAAAGAACCGAGGAACATACACTCACGTGACAATTTGAAAACTGGTTCATTGGTTTTGGTTTGCTTTTGTGTGCATCGATGCTGGAATTTGTTTGGACTTTCTGTGTTGGAATTTGTGTCTTTTGTGCTTTGGCATCAGACTTACAGAAATGAGAAATATTCCATTTATCCTGAAGGAGACCCCTTTGGGACATATATTAGATAAATGGGCGAAACCTAGCCATGAGCCTATGATTAAGACATGATATACCATGGTAATAGGTAGGGTATGGACCTAATATATGTCAGGATCAAAAGAGAGCCCCTGCATGGATCTCATAGTTAGAAATGTTTTGCAAAAAAGCAGGGAAAAAAGATTTGATTCCATATGTAGAGGCATTTATGCTATGGCATCAGGAGGAAAAGTAGTCAGAGAATTCCCACCTTATGTGCAGCAATTTGAAAGGAAACCCAGGAAACCTGTTCTACAAGGAAAGAGGGAAAAAGTGAGAGGGGGGACATGTTATTTCAAAACTTAACCCCTCCAGTGTATCCAGCTCCCCAGTAGTCAAGCAGGCGACATTGGTACTTGTTCCAACTGCCCTTTCCCCCCATGCCATCAACACATTCACCACCTCCTATTTCCTCTACTCGTGGAGATTAAGTAGTAGGTTCTATGCTATCCCCTGGCACACAGGGACCTTGTCTGGTATCACCATGTAAGACTTGATAGGGTACCCAATTTGGACAAGGAGCCACTTCCACAGCAGGGCAATTTCCCTTGCACTAATATCCTGTAATAGCCCAGAGGACTCCCTTGGACTTGAAGCATCCTATTTCAATTTCCCCACAAGAGTCCTGGGTAACTTTGACAGTAGGTAAGAAGTTGATGGACTTTCTAATAGATACCACTCACCAAACCTTCCTTATTTATCTTAGGAGGCTTGTAATTATAAAAAAAAAAAAAAAAAAAAACAAAGTCATCCAAGGAAAACATGCCTGTATTTTTGAGTTGCAAAAGTCCTATCTGGTCTTCTCAGGAACTCTCATCTCTGCTATCTTTTTTAAATGCAGATTTTGAAAAGAAGGTAAAGTAATTTTGAAATTGAATTGTTAAGGCTAAATAGATACCATTAAGTGCCTTTTCTGTAAATATATAGCCATATATATAAGTGAGCTTAATTTGTTCTATTTGCCAGAAACCCAACTTTTATTGAACCTCTTTTGTAAACTGATGCACATAGGTTTAATAGAAGTTAAATGAAATCTTGCAGTGATTTTGGAGCCCAGGAAAATAAAATCTGTCACTTCTATTTTTTCCCCTTCTATTTGCCTCCTCAGAAAACCATTTTGCCTTCTTGTATTTCTTTATCTTTAGGATGATTTTTTGTTGCTATTTTAGGTACAGTGTTATGCGTCTCTGTCCATAGTTCTTCAGGCACTCTGTCTACCAGATCTAATCCCTCCAATCCATTTATCACCTCCACTGTATAATCATAAAGGATTTGATTTAGGCCATACCTGATTGACCTAGTGGTTTTCCCTACTTTCTTCAATTTAAGCCAGAATTTTGTGATAAGGAGTTCATGATCTGAGCCACAGTCAGCTCCCTGTCTTGTTTTTGCTGACTGTATAGAGCTTCTCTGCCTTTGACTGCAAAGAATATAATCAAAGAGGAGCAAGAGGAGAGTGAAAAAGCTGGCTTAAAAATCAACATTAAAAAAACTAAGATCATGGCATCCGGTCCCATCACTTCATGGCAAATAGATGGGGAAACTATGGAAACAGTTACAAACTTTATTTTCTTGGGCTCCAAAATCACTGCAGATGGTGACTGCTCATGAAATTAAAAAACACTTGCTCATTGAAAGAAAAGTTATTAAAAAGAGAGTATATTAAAAAGCAAAGACATTACTTTGCCAACAAAGGTCCGTATAGTCAAAGCTATGGTTTTCCCAGAAGTTGTGCATGGATGTGAGAGTTGGACCTTAAAGAAGGCTGAGGCCTGAAGAATTGCTGCTCTTGTATTGTGGTGCTGGAGAGAAGACTCTTGAGAGTCCCTTGGACAGAAAGGATATCAAACCAGTCAATCCTAAAAGAAATAAATCCTGAATATTCACTAGAAGGACTGAAGCTGAAGTTGAAGCTCCAATACTTTGGCTACCTGATGCAAAGAGCTGACTCACTGGAAAAGACACTGATGCTGAGAAAGACTGAAGGCCAAAAAAAAGGGTGCAGCAGAGGATGAGATGGTTAGACTGCATCACCAACTGAATGGACACAAATCTGAGCAAATTCCAGACATAGTGAAGGACAGAGAAGCCTGGCATGCTGTAGTCCATGAGGCGGCAAAACGTTGGACACAATTGAATGACTGAATAATAGCAACAAATATAATCAATCTGATTTTGGTATTGACATTTCATGATGTTCATGCATAGACATCTCGTGTTGTTGGCAGAGGGTGTTTGCTATGACCAGTGTAGTCTCTTGACAAAACACTGTTAGCCTTTGCCCTGCTTCATTTTGTATTCTAAGGCCAAACTTGCCTGTTACTCCAGGTATCTCTTGGCTGCCTATGTTTTTCCTTTCTCTATGATGAAAAGGACATCCATCTTTTTTTGGTGTTAGTTCTATAAGGTCATGTAGGTTTTCATAGAACCATTCAATTTCAGCTTCTTCAGCATCAGTGGTTAGGGAATTGACTTGGATTGCTGTGATGTTCAATGGTTTGTCCTAGAAACAAAGTGCGATCATTCTGTCGTTTTTGAAAGTGCACCCAAGTACTGCTCTTTTGGACCCTTGTTGACTATGAGGGGTACTCTGTGTCTTCTAAGGAATTCTTGTCCACAGTAGCAGATATAATGGTCATGTTAGTTAAATTCTCCCATTCCTATTTTAGTTCAGTGGTTCCAAAGATGTTGAGATTCACTCTGGCCATTTCCTGCTTGACCTCATCCTATTTACCTTGATTCATGGACTTAACATTCAAAATTCTTATGCAATATTGTTCTTTACAGCATCAGACTTTACTTTCACCACCAGATACCTCCACAACTGGGCACCATTTCTGCTTTGGCACAGCTGCTTCATTCATTCTGAAGTTATTCTTGATTGTATTCTGCTCTTCCCCAGTAGTGTCTTGGACATCTTCTGACCTGGGGGGCTCATCTTCTGGAGTCATATCTTTTTTGCCTTCTCATACCGCTTATGAGATTCTCACAGCAAGAATTCTGGAGTGATTTTCCATTCTGCCCTCCAGTGGACCACTTTTTGTCACAGCTCTCCACCATGACACGCCTGTCTTGGCTGGTCTTTCAGAGCATGGCTCAGAGCTTCATTGAGTTACACAGGCCCATCACCACAAAAGGCTGCAATCCATGATGTGGCAGAATACAGTATGATAAATTATAGTTACCATGTTATACATTAGCTCCTCAGGCCTTATTCCTTCATTTTATTTCTCGTTGCATAACAGAATATTTGTATCTGCTTCTAGACGTGTTTCGAATTCCCCCAGGATCACCTACAGACAATTTCTACTGTGTCCTATGATTTCGTTTTTTGTTTGTTTGTTTGTTTGTTTGTTTTTTAGTCCGTCTAGTCAAGGCTATGGTTTTTCCAGTGGTCATGTGCTGGGGTCCAGCCCCGGTGGATCCAGGGAATTCAAAGGGGGGACGGCATCAGCGATCAGGAAACAATAGCTTATTTAAATGTTAATTAAAGATATAAAGAGTAATAGAATAAGTATAGCTCAGTAGGAAAATTCAGTGGAGAAAAGAGGCTGAATAACTTGGTTTACGTGGAAAGCTAATCAAATTCCAAAATAAGGAATTTACATCACCTACATAGGCTGCAGGCGTCCTCCCATTCTCCCGAAGGAGAGGAGACACTAGGCCTCCCTGGTCAGATCTTAGAAGCCCAGGCATAGTTAGTAGGCTTGACGAGCCTCCCCGCCCCAGATGGGAATTCAGCCAGAAGGTGAGAGAAAGAACGACATGGGGAGACCAAGTTTCGGTGAACAAAGCCTGCACTTTATTTTCCAAAGTAGTTTTTGTACCTTAAGTTGTGCATAGAGGATAATGGGTAAGGGGTAGAGTCATGCAAGGACAGCAGTCTTTGATCCTAATCTAAGCCAGGCTTTCAAACTTATCATATGAAAAAGTTTAGGTGATTTACATCATCTTCTAGCCAGGAGGCCTGTTAACATTTTAAGACCCTTTCTTCAGAAAACTTATTTTTCTCTAAAGGTGATTATTCTAAAGTCAGGCGCCACCCTCCAAAAGCATTAGATAAAGTTGCATTCCTATAGGGCAAAAGTGTGGTGGGCTATAACAAGAAAAGAATTATCTCAAAGGTCCAAGGTTACAAACATTAAAGCTACTACTTACATTTTTATACACCAATTATATTAATCAATACACTGCCAGGGACACAGTAAGTAAGGGATATGGAAACTTAGCAGTAAACATTGGCCCAATAAGTGAAAAACCCTTCACCAATACAATTTCTAATCAATCTTTTAACTGCTCAAAGGAATCTGTATTTAGACAGTTTAGAACATCTCATGCCTTTCACAGTTGGGAGGCTCTGAACAATCACATGTGGCCGGAAGAACCTGTTCAGGCAGGCTAGAGGACTTCCAAAGGAGTTTGTAGGTTGAAATACTCTTGTCACACCCAGGAACTTTATTAACTGGAGCTGTAAGTTAACTCTTTTCAAGAGAGAGGTAGTGGGGGGCAGCCCCCCATAAAGTCAGAGGTGTAGGTGAGAGCACAAAGCAGAAAGTAGGCAGACTCTGGTTTTGGGAGTAGATGCTCAAGAATTTCCAGGGGGACTCCTGAGGCTCGATCCCGCTTTTGCATATGCCGAGCCTCCTTCCTCATGACCTTTGCTACGGGCAGAGTTCCTCACACTGGCTCCCGGCAGTCATGTATGGATGACAGAGTTGGACTGTGAAGAAAGCTGATCACTGAAGAATTGATGCTTTTGAACTGTGGTGTTAGAGAAGACTCTTGAGAGTCCCTTGGACTGCAAGGAGATCCAACCAGTCCATTCTAAAGGAGGTCAGTCCTGGGTGTTCTTTGGAAGGACTGATGCTAAAGCTGAAACTCCAATACTTTGGCCACCTCATGTGAAGAGTTGACTCATTGGAAAAGACCCTGATGCTGGGAGGAATTGGGGGCAGGAGGAGAAGGGGACGGCAGAGGATGAGATGGCTGGATGGCATCACTGACTCACATCTTTGGACGTGAGTTTGAGTGAACTCCGGGTGTTGGTGATGGACAGGGAGGTCTGGCATGCTGCAATTCAGGGGGTCGCAAAGAGTCGGACATGACTGAAAGACTGAACTGAACTGAGATTCCACACATATGTGTCTTTTTGCTATTAGGTTTATATTATTTAGCATAATGATCTCCTGGTTCATTCATGTTCTTGCAAATGTCAGGATTTATTTTTTTAGGCTGAATAATATCCCACTGTGTATGTTATGTATGTGTATTTGTGTGTGTGTGTATCACATATTATCATGTATTCTTTATGGATTCACCACGACAAACAGGAAGTTTCTCTCCAAGTCATTACTGTGAATAAATTTTCAAAGAACATAGAAAAATACTATAACTCTTTAGGGTTAAAAACTTTGTTTCCTTTTGCTATATGACCAGAAGTGAAATTGCTGCATCACCTGGTATTCTAATTTTATTATTTGAAGAATTGCCATACTATTTTAAATATTTGTTGTACCAATTTACATTCCAAACAGCAATACACATGGTTTGTTAAGTGATATCGGGCTTGCCATGAACTATCAAAGGGTGTACGCTCAGATCCTAAAGAATGCCTGGGAGATCTGTGTGGGGGTCAAAAGAGAGGTCTCTGTACAATGATCTGAGAGGACTCTGGGTAAGATTACTCCATGTGGGTTTGTGAGAGGGTCCTGTGTGGGGTCAGTGTGGGTCTGTCTGAGGGCTCTGTATGGGGTCAGTGTGGGTCTGTGAAAGGTTCTAGTACGGTAAATGTGCATCAGTCAGTGCCGGGAGCCAGCATATTGCATATTGAGTGCATATTGCATATTGAGTGCAGCACTTTCCACAGCATCATCTTTCAGGATCTGGAATAGTTCAACTGGAATTCTATCACTGCCGGGAGCCATTGTGAGGAGCTCCATCCATGACAAAGGTCATGAGGAAGGAGGCTCGGCACACGCAAAGGCGGGATCGAGCCTCAGGAGTCCCCCTGGAAATTCTCGAGCATTTACACCCAAAACCAGAGTCTGCCTACTTTCTGCTTTGTGCCTTCACCTACACCTCTGACTTTACGGGGGGCTGTCCCCCACTACCTCTCTGAAAAAAGAGTTAGCTTACAGCTCCAGTTAATAATTCCTGGGTGTGACAGTGTTTCAACCTACAAACTCCTTTGGAAGTCCTCTAGCATGCCTGAATAGGTTTTTCCGGCCACATGTGATTGCTCAGAGCCTCCCAACTGTGAGAGGCATGAGATGTTCTAAACTGTCTAAATACAGATTCCTTTGAGCAGTTAAAAGATTGATTAGAAATTGTATTGGTGAAGGGATTTTCACTTGTCGGGCCAATGTTTGCTGCTAAGTTTCCATATCCCTTACCTGCTGTGTCCCTGGCAGTGTATTGATTAATATAATTGGTGTAAGTAGTAGCTTTACTGTTTGTAACCTGGGACCCTTGAGTTAATTCTTTTTCTTGTTATAGCCCACCACACCTTTGCTCTGTAGGAATGCAACTTTATCTAATGCTTTTTGGAGGCTGGCGCCTGACTTTAGAATAATCACCTTTAGAGAAAAAGGCCTCCGGGCCAGAAGATGATGCAAATCACCTAAACTTTTGCATATGATAAGTTTGCAGGAAGAAAGCCTGGCTTACTGCATGACTCTACCCCTTCCCCCATTATCCTCTATGCATAACTTAAGGTATAAAAACTACTTTGGAAAATAAAGTGTGGCCTTGTTCACCAAAACTTGGTCTCACCATGTCATTCTTTCTCTTACCTTCTGGCTGAATTATTCAGCCTCTTTTCTCCACTGAATTTCCTCACTGAGCTATCCTTAATTCAGCCTCTTTTCTCCACTGAATTTCCTCACTGAGCTATCCTTATTCTATTACTCTTTATATCCTTAATTAACATTTAATTAAGCAATTGTTTCCTGATCCTCGCGGACGCCGTCCCCGCTTCGAATTCCCTGGATCCACCGGGGCTGGACCCCGGCAAGTCAGGTCTCTGTGTAGGGTCCATGTGGGTGTTCTAGAGATCCCTGAGCAGAATCAATGTGAATCTGTGTTTGACCCCTGTGTGGGGTTAGTGTGGATTGTGGAAGATTCCTGTGTGAGGTTAGTGAAGCTTCTGTGTAGGGTCAGTGTGGGACTGTCAGAGGTCTCTCTATGGGGTCAGTGTGGGTGTTTTAGAGATCTGTAAGCAGGATCAGTATGAATCTGTAGTTGACTCCATACAGAATCAGTGTGGATTTGTGGAAGATTCCCATGTGAGGGTAGTCAAGTCCCTGTGTGGGGTCACTGTGAGTCTGTGGGAGATCCCTGTGTGGAGTTAGTGTGGGTCAGTGGGAGGTCCCTGTCTGGGGTGAGCGTGGGTCTCTGGGAGGGCCCTGTGCAACATCAGTGTGGGTGTGTGGGAGGTTTCAGTTTGGGACACTATGGGTCTGTCAGGAATCCCTCTCTGGGGTCAGTGTGTTTGTCTAGGTCTCTTTGTGGTGTTATTGGGGGCCGTGTGCTGGATCAGTGTGGGTATGTGGGAGGTCCCTCTCTGGGGTCAGTGTGGATCTGTCTAGGTCTCTGTGTGGGGTTTTGGGGGCCCTGTGCTGGATCATTGTGGGTATATGGGAGGTCCCTATCTGGGGTCAGTGTGGGTCTGACCCACTCTTTGAGGGGGACCCTCCATTGCTGTGCTTTCTGCACCTCACGGCAGGAGAAGGGCAAGGGCCTCTCCACATCTGGTTCCTTGCTGTTCTCTCAGTGTCCCTTCTGTGTCGTTGCTCCAGACAGGAACCTTAGTTCTAGCTCCCCCAATTCAGCACTCACCTCTTGGTGCCTCTGAGAGGGCCTGGCATGAGGCGGGCTCAGGATCCGTGCTCTGTGCTCCCCTCTCCTGAAGTCTGGGGGGAACTCGATGCCTAGGATGCAACCCCTTCCCTCAGACCCTGGCTGAGCCTCCATGCCCACCATGGAGAATGCAGTGCAGAGGCAGGACTAGTCTCCAGGAAGAAAACACAGCACAAGCAGGCCCTTGTCCTCTGTCCCCACAGTCCCAGGCCTGGTCCCACATGTGGGGGTCCTGACAGGCATGGAGGCGGGCTTCCTGCTGGCTCCTGGATCGGGGACCCCCTCCAGGATCAGGTCTCTCCACCATGGAGTGACTGTGACATAGAGCCCCCAGTTGTTCTAGGGGATTGCTCTTGTCTCCCTACTTTCCTGTGTGGGTGGGCCCTGGGAAGGAAAGCTGACGGCACCCTCATTCTCGACAGGTGATGTCCTGCTTGGTGACACATCCTGTCTGCTGGTTTCTTCCCTCTCCAGGCTCTGGGATGAGTGAAGCTGAGAGCAGGTGAGACTTGCTATGATTCCTGCACAGGCCCTGGGCCTGTTGAGCCCCCCACCTGTCCCCTGGGAGCCTCCTTGGGCCACACATGTAGATAGAAATCACGTACCATGAGTCTGTCCTGGGCTCCCCATCCTGTGAAATCTGATTATTTACATTGTGGAGAAGTGCAGCTTCCCTTCTCGGAGCTCCATTGCCTCTGGCAGCCTGGCCGTCTGTGGAGGAGCTCTAGGTGTTCTCCCTCTGTCTGAGCTTTGGGAGCTGGAGTAGAGGGGAGACTCTGGGGAGGGGCCACCAGGAGCCACCGGGCCCCTAACTTCTTTCCTCTGTGCTTGTAGGTGGTGGTGGGATGCCAGGGGCTCCTTTGTCTCTGTGCCATCAGTGAGCACCTCTGCCTCCTGCCTCCTTCCCCACATCTCACCCTAGGGGCACAGAATCCCACCCTCAGACCATGAGGTGACTGCACACACAGCCATGCCCCTTGCTCATTCACCCAGGGCAGGTGGGTGCTCTGAGCAGGGCTATCCTCTCCTCTGCAGCAGGGGTGGACTGGCCCTCGGGGGCCTCCATGCTTCCCACCACACATCCTCAGAGCAGGGAGTGTGTGGTCCTCATCCTAAACTTTGCTCCAGAGCATGAGAAAGACAGAGGTAGGGTGACAGGCCTGGCACATCTCATTCCAGCTCCTTCTGGGACAGGAGGGGTTTTCAGGGCAACTTCATCTATCCCACCATGACATGAGGACAAGTTTCTTCCACCTCTCACTCAGGACCAGCACTGCCCCCAAACGTCCCTTCTTATTCTGACATGTGAGTTTGTCTCTGGCACTTTCTGAACCTGAGGGGAATTTCAGCCTCTGAACAGCACCTCCCCCCACAGCCCCACAAATTCCAGGTAGAGAGAGAGCAGAAGACAGTCAGATCCTGAAAAGGGGGAGGTCTTTAGGTTTAGTTCACCTTGATGTGTTCTGAATGCTGTTGGATGTTTCAGTAATGCTGAGATCATGGAAACTGAAGATGCAGTGAAGGAACTGGGGTGAAGGCAAGTATCCACACTGGGGTGTACCTCCCTCTATGGCCCCATCCCACCTGAAAGCCAAAGCAGGCACTTTTGGAAAGAGTGGACCATTATCCATTGCCTTTCTCCCCACAGGGCGCAGACAGAGGCCACCAGATCTCATAAGAAAAACATTTATTTCAGGAAGCAAAAATATTAGTAGTAACAAGAAACTATTGGCACACAGAGAATGTGCTAATATGAGAAAAAAAAATGTCTTTGCAAAATAAGCATTTTTTTCCTTGGAATAGTTTTCCTATCAGGAATGCTGTGAAAAACATGTTCTGATTGACCAAAAGGGGCATATTTCTGAAGGAGATAGTGCCTTGGACAGTGGAGGGAATGGCCTATGGTACTTACACTCTTGAGCCATGATGCCCGGTTCTGCGTGGAAGGGGACCTGGCTCTCTGGGTGAGAAGGCCCACTTGCTGTCCCTGAGACTGGTCCACTTACTCTCTTTTGGAGAGCTATAGCCCATGGGGTAACTTGGTAATCAAGGGCTGTATCGCTTCTGACTCTTGCTTGCTCTTGGTCGGAGAAAAACCTTTGGTGGCAGTAATGTGGACCTAATGAGTTCCGGAATTCTGCTTTTACCAATTGAACTCCAAGGCATGAGGTCCCTGATGAAGCACTATCTTCTCATTTAGGATCTTGTCCTACAGCTGTCATGAGAGTCTAGCCTCAACAGCCCTGCTGTCCGTGGTGATTAGGTTTTGACTAACACTTGCCTCTGGGCTGTGGCTGTTTTAGGTTTGTCTTTTGGCAGCGGCCCTTCTGATTCTTTGCATTTACTGGGGGAAATCCCCTGCAGAAGGAGATTAATCCTTTTTTTGAAGCAGCTTTCTGAAAGAACCTATCCGTTCTTCAGGATTAGCTGTTGAAACTTGCTTCTTAGGGCCTCTGCTCATTCCTTTTACTGGCCAGAGTGACTGATCCCTCGGACCTGGTAGCCATTCGTTCTGCCAGTCCTGTGTGATGCTGTCCTAGTTTGGGACTCCTATATGCCTCTCTCACTTCAGTGGGGACACACTTCTTCCTCTGGCTCTTATATTTGGTCTCCCACCTCAGGGCCACCTACTGCCCCTGGCTGCTCCCTCCACTCTGTGTAACATCATAGAACGTCTGTGAATTGGACTTGGATGTGTCTCTTCTGGACAAGGTTTGGGAAAAAGACAGAGATTCTTGAGAAGCCAAGATGTTTGCAGCAAGGAACATATCTGAGTGACAGTCTTGAGAAGTATATCCGTGGCACAGTTTTGCAGGAGCAGTCTGGTGGCCCAGCCTCGATTCTGATTCTGCTGGTATGTAAACCCTTGGAACTCAAGCTTTTGAAACTGTGCCTCAAAATTTAGATTTTCCAGATTTGAGGCAACAGACTTTGTATTCAATGAAGGTCTTCAATCAGACCTTGGAGATCGTGGACTCTTCAAATTCATATTAATGAGTAGGGAATTGACCCACACACTAGGTTCCAAAGTATCTTCTCCAGAAGGGTCTCCTTCCACGGGCTCTTATTCTTGTTCCCTGGAAGATGTATCTTACTACAGTCATGATAGAGTAAGATTCTGGGGAGGCTCGTGCCCCAGCTTCCTCCTGTGACTCACTGCTGGTCATTGCCGAACTAGAACTGGGCTCCAGGCTGCCTTTGTCGGCTGCCATGACAGATGCACTATGCCAATTTCTGGTCACTAAACTGTATGTGGCAGTGTGAGAAGGTGGCTAGCTTTCTGTGCAGTCAGAGGGACCTCTGAGGGCTTACGGATGTCACCAGCTGTGGGTCCTCCCAGAGCCCCTGGGCTTCCTCACTCACCTGTGAAGGAGTGGGGAGGGGCCTCTCCAGGGAGGGATTTGCCCCTCTTGTTACTACTGTCTCTCTTGCATGGGGCTGAGGAGGTTTTCCCTTGGTTAATAGAGATATTGAGGTGTCCTCAGATTCACAGGTGGCTTTCAAGGTAGAACCTTGAGCCTTTTTCAACTTCAAGCTAAGTATGAACTTGAGGACCTTGAAGAGTAGGTCCCACCTATGCCTCACCCTCAATTTTACTAAATGTGTTTCCAGCTCCTGTTGAATATCAGGACTGAGGACAGCAGACTCAAGGGAGTTGTTCATGGAGGCTTCCCCATGCTGAGAGAAGTGTGGATGTTCTGTCTTCATGGGAGCATGTGTCTCTCCAAGAATGTCTAAAACAAGGTTGCCAGAAAATCTCAAACTATAGACTTTCACAGGGATCTCACTCTCCTGGATCTGCTGTGCCTTCCTCCCTATCAGGACTCCTAAGACTGCTGGATGCTTTCTGCTGAGGCTCAACTCTCTTTCTGACTCAGGTTTCACTCTTGGATCATTCACTGGAGGATTGGCTGAGATCAGGTACAGATCTTTTAGGATCCTCCCCACACTCTGCCCTACATCATATTGCAGGTCTGTCCCTTGTGGGATTTGTGCTGGGCACTTGGACCTCATCTTCTCTGTGTCCTGGCTGATTTTGCCTCGATCTACAGAGATCTTTGAGGGCCCCTCCCAGCCCTGTTCGTGACAAGGCATTGGGAATTTATCCTAAGGCTGCATCAGTTTCTGAGATGCTCGAATTCTGCAGGGCAGGCCAAACTGTTGCTGCATGCACCTTTTGGAAAACTGGTGCTCCAGTTCCTCCCAAACCTTAGGGCTGGCCAAATCCTCAGGAAGGATGGAGACAGAGCTGTGGGCCCAGAAAGACCTGTTCTCCTGCAGAAGGTTAAGAGTGATCTGACTAAAGACTTGCTGAGATTTCTTAACAAAAGAGGGTAAAGCTCTTCCTCTTTCTAGTTGCTTTTTCCAAAAGAGACATTCCCGGTTTTCAATTGCATTTGAGATGAAAGATTATGCCTTATTTGAGACTGTAGGGCAAGATGTTTCACAGGACCCAATCTGGTGTTGAGAAGATGGTTGGACTCAGAGAGAGGGTGATTGATGGAGAGTGGTCTCTAACTGCACCTGAGCTTGTGCTTGACACGGGCATGTCTGGATTAAGGGTTTGGGTCAGGCCTGGATCTCCATGTGAGCCTGAGGTGGAGGTTGAAACTGCTGCATGGTTGGAAGCAAGGTTAGTGGTTGAGCCTGGGTCTCCATGTGAACTTGAGGTGGTGACTGAGAGGCATGGTTGCATGTCCATGTGATACAGAGGTGATGGTTGCACCTGGGACATGGATGGAGTCTTGTTTTGAGATTCATCCTGGGCCACAGGTTGAGTCAAGTGCTGGGCCAATATCAGTTGTGAAGTTACTTTTGATGAAATTTGGAATGGTTTGGCCTTAGAACTCTCATTGTTAAGACAGGGCATAACTCAAGAGGTGACCCAGGTACTATGACAGTAGCCACCAAACTCTCAGTGTACAAAAAGGGGTGACCCCCAAAGAGATAACTGCATATCTTCTGTAGATGGTTCCCCAAAGTGTTAGAATATCGGGGCTTCTTGGGAACAAGCAGCTGTTCCAGTTTGCCTTTTATGCTCCAGAAGTTTTGGTGACCCAAGGTGTCCTGCTTGTCACTGAGTTACTTGATCCTCTTCCCCAATGAAGTTAGGTGATAGCCTGCCTCCTCCTTATTTTTCTCCTTCCAAATCTTCCCTTCTACCCTCTTTGTGGTTAGTATCTCCAACATCTTCTGGACATCCATGTTGATAAAAGAGAGGCCACCAGCCTCTACCTGCCTATTTGTGGGGTCTCCCCAAAATGAGGCCTTTGGTAAGTGGCTGGGAAGGTTATCTTGCTCGGATTCTAAATGTGTCAAGGTGGAGAAGCTCCAGGCTTTGGCTGCCTCCTGTCACCATGCCAGGGCTGATACAAGACTGGTTGAACAGACAATGCCTGAGATAGCTGGTCTTTAAGGGGAGTATGGAGATGACCTGTGTGGGATGGTACCCAGTGCCAGTGCCATGGAGTCATCCTGAATGAGACTCAGCATGGAGCCTGACGGTGGTGGGGCAGAGGAGGGTGTTGGAGGTAGACAGCAGGCACTCACATGAGAGGGGCTTGGCAAGGAAGGGGACAGGGCAAGTGGCCAAGGTGAAAGCCTCTCCAGTGGAAATAAAGGCTCTGGTGTTGGAGAAGCACTCAGGGATGAATGTGAGGGAATGGAAACAGAGGAGGTTACTGAACCTGGAGAAATGGTAGAAGCCCAAGGTAGGGGACACTTGATCAGAGGAGCTGGGGAGATGGTGGGAGCTGCCTCTTCCCTGCATGGTTGGTGGGTTCTAGCAGGAACTGATTGGCAAGCCTCACCAGGTGAATCTTTACATGAGAGCTGATCAAAGCCTCCCTTCTCAGGGAACCTCCCTAGGTGTCTGCAGGAGACATGAGGAAGAAGCTGCAGCCAGGAGCCCTGGGGCCAGGAGGACTGGGCAGTGCAGGCAGGGGTGGGGATCTGGACCCCACAGTCTGGCATGGCCCCAGTGCTGACTTCACAATGTTCCTGCTGTCCCTCACCCCAGGACTTTGGCCATACCCCGCCCCCAGAACTCCCCCTCTCAGCTCAGCCCCAGGCTGCCAGTATCCCTGGGGTCACACCTTAGGCTTTAGGAGGAAGAACCACCTAGAAATGAAAGGAAAGATTTCCAGAAATGGAATCAGATCCCGGCCCTCTTCCAGGGCTTCCTGGCAATCTCTTCAAGCTGAAAATCGGCATACTGGGTCATGGTGGTGAACATAGGAGCCTAGGGGTCTAAAAGGGAGTGGAGTGCATTGTCACTTTAAGGGTACACCACTAGGAGATTGGAGACCAAGCACCTGTGTCCAAGGCCACATAATCCCTGACAGTGATGGTGAAGCTCATGAAAGGTTTATCATTTACAAAGTGTTTCCATATTCTTTACCCCTTGCCTGTGGGGAGAATGGGCAGGCACCACTCTGCAGTTGAATCTGAGCAAAGTAAAATCATGTGTTCTACAAGTCCTTGAGGGTTCACCTCCCAATGTGGGTGCTATTTGTCCAATGCACCCCACATGCCCTTTGGTACAGAGCCTTTTCCAGGCCCCTCACAGCTTCCTTCTAGTATCTGGGTAATGTTCTCCTTCCCAGAAGCCTCCCTGGGAGTTCTGTTTCTCAAGGGAGAAGTCCTGCCACTGGCCCCTCTCAGAGTCCATGGAGCTGGGTCCTCATGGCCAGAAAAGTGGGGACTAACTCTGGGGGTACTCATGGCTGGATGTCAGAACTCACTTTTAAAAGCTCCATTTCTCTTGATGCTCCTACTTCTTCCCCTCTGTTCCATTCAATGCTGAGAGAGAAAATGAGGACTTAGGATCCAAATCTCAGTCTCCTCTCTCTAGACAAGCATCAGACACCAGCATCCATACATGATATGACTTTCTACATTTCACTGACAGCTCTGTGATTCTTCTTTCCTTTTGCTCATTTTTAAATGGATGAAATGTTTTGTTTTCACCCTTTGAAGGACATAAAGGATTTTCAACGTGAGATTCACTCTAGACTTCTTTCTTCACTGTTTCTCTGTTCAAGAAACACACACATTCTTAGACTATGGGTGAATCCGAGCTTCATCAGGCAGGTCTCTGCTTCCTGATACCAGCCTCCCCACTTCCCAGCTCCTGCTCTGAGGCTCTCAGGGCTTCAGCACTGCCAGCAGGTCAGTCCTGTCTGAGACACTGTTCACAGCTGCTGAACTAGTGCTCAGGAGTCTGTCCTCTGGCTGAGATTCAACTCAGAATCCAGTCATTGGCCTCTGGTCACTGTGTTTGGGACCTCCATGGAGCCACCTACTGACCTGGATACACGGGTTGAGATCTTTAAATAGAAATCCTAGTGTTCACTGTATCTCTGCCCAGCCTGATTTGTCCCTAGAGGGATGACCATCTAGTCTTTCTTGAGAATACATGTCCTGTTCTTTTCCATCTCAAGAGTCATATTAGTTGACTCAGAAAAGTGAAAATAATAATAGAAAAGAACAGAGAAATATGTGCTTGTGAGTCTGGACCAAGAGTTCCTTGCCTTCCTGATGTTTCCATGTTTCCTAGGAGGAGAAAAGGATGAGTTATACTCAAGTTAGTGAAGGATCAGGAAAAAGAGCCCCAGTCCACACAGAAACGTGAGGATTGTATCAATCACCCAGGGAGCGGAACTGGAGTTCACCCAAATATCAAAAGTGCTTTTCAGAGAAAAGAGAGGATTCTCCATTGTCTGCATCATACTGCTGCCCTCAGGCAACTGAGCACAGGATGTGCACTTGGGGACTAAAGTACTCAGCCCAACTCATAGAGCTGTGGTCTCGTCACAAAGGGCTCTTGGGCATAAGAGGGAGTAGCAGAGGAGGAGGCAGGACTGTAGCCCCTCCCTAACCATCCAGCCCCTCAGCTACATGCATCTCCCTCCCTTCCTCTGAGCTTTCCCATCTACTTTCTCATCCTTTTAGATAGAGACATTAGTCAAGTGTCGATTCAGTCCACCTAGAACTCAAAGAATTCCTGGTTCCTTTCACATCACTGCTTGAGCCCCATCACCACTTTTAAAGATCTGGAGTTCCCCCTAATTTTGGTTACTCCGATCTATTTTTACTCTTAGGATTTTTTTTTTTTTTAAATTTCAGTTCAGTTCAGTCCAGTCGCTCAGTCATGTCCGACTCTTTGCAACCCCATGAACCGCAGCACTCCAGGCCTCCCTGTCCATCACCAACTGCCGGAGTCCACCTAAACCCATGTCCATTGATTCGGTGATGCCATTCAACCATCTTATCCTCTGTCATCCCCTTCTCCTCCTGCATGCCATCTTTCCCAAAATCAGGGTCTTTTCAAATGAGTCAGCTCTTCCCATCAGGTGGCGAAAGTATTGGAGTTTCAGCTTTAGCATCAGTCCTTCCAAAGAACACCCAGGACTGATTTCCTTTAGAATGGACTAGCTGGATCTCCTTGCAGTCCAAGGGACTCTCAAGAGTCTTCTTCAACACCACAGTTCAAAAGCATCAATTCTTCGGTGCTCAGCTTTCTTTATAGTCCACTCTCACATCCATACATGGCCACTGGAAGAACCATAGCCTTGACTAGACATACCTTTGTTGACAAAGTAATGTCTCTGCTTTATGCTGTCTATGTTGGTCATAACTTTCTTTCCAAGAAGTAAGCGTCTTTTAATTTCACTGCTGCAATCACCATCTGCAGTGATTTTGGAGCCCAGAAAAATAAAGTCAGCCACTGTTTCCACTGTTTCCCCATCTATTTCCCAGGAAGGGATGGGACCAGATGCCATGATCTTAGTTTTCTGAATGTTGAGCTTTAAGCCAACTTTTTCACTCTCCACTTTCACTCTCATCAAGAGGCTTTTTAGTTCCTCTTCACTTTCTGCCAGAAGGGTGGTGTCATCTGCATATCTGAGGTTATTGATATTTCTCCCAGCAATCTTGATTCCAGCTTGTGCTTCTTCCAGCACAGCATTTCTCATGATGTACTCTGCATAGAAGTTAAATAAGCAGGGTGGCAATATTCAGCCTTGATGTACTCCTTTTCCTATTTGGAACCAGTCTGTTGTTCCATGTCCAATTCTAATTGTTGCTTCCTGACCTGCATATAGGTTTCTCAAGAGGCAGGTCAGGTGGTCTGGTATGCCCATCTCTTTCTGAATTTTCCACAGTTTACTGTGATCCACACAGTCAAAGGCTTTGGCATAGTCAATAAAGCAGAAATAGATGTTTTTCTGGAACTCTCTTGCTTTTTCGATGATCCAGCAGATGTTGGCAATTTGATCTCTAGTTCCTCTGTCTTTTCTAAAACCAGCTTGAACATCAGGAAGTTCACGGTTCACATATTGCTGAAGCCTGGCTTGGAGAATTTTGAGCATTACTTTACTAGCGTGTGAGATGAGTGCAATTGTGCAGTAGTTTGAGCATTCTTTGCATTACCTTTCTTAGGGATTGAAATGAAAACTGACCTTTCCCAGTCCTGTGGCCGCTGCTGAGTTTTCCAAATTTGCTGGCATATGAGTGCAGCACTTTCACAGCATCATCTTTCAGGATTTGAAATAGCTGAACTGGAATTCCATCACCTCCACTAACTTTGTTCATAGTGATGCTTCCTAAGGCCCACTTGACTTCACATTCCAGGATGTCCGGCTCTAGGTGAGTTATCACACCATCGTGATTATCTGGGAGATGAAGATCTTTTTTGTACAGTTCTTCTGTGTATTCTTGCCATCTCTTCTTGATATCTTCTGCTTCTGTTAGGTCCATACCATTTCTGTCCTTTATCGAGCCCATCTTTGCATGAAATGTTCCCTTGGTATATCTAATTTTCTTGAAGAGATCTCTAGTCTTTCCCATTCTGTTGTTTTCCTCTATTTCTTTGCATTGATCACGGAGGAAGGCTTTCTTATCTCTTCTTGCTATTCTTTGGAACTCTGCATTCAAATGCTTATATCTTTCCTTTTCTCCTTTGCTTTTCACTTCTCTTCTTTTCACAGCTATTTGTAAGGCCTCCCCAGACAGCCATTTTGCTTTTTTGCATTTCTTTTCCATGGGGATGATCTTGATCCCTGTCTCCTGTACAAAGTCATGAACCTCATTCCATAGTTCATCAGGCACTCTATCTATCAGATCTAGGCCCTTAAAACTATTTCTCACTTCCACTGTGTAATCATAAGGGATTTGACTTAGGTCATACCTGAATCTTCTTGTGGTTTTCCCTACTTTCTTCAATTTAAGTCTGAATTTGGTAATAAGGAGTTCATGATCTGAGCCACAGTCAGCTCCTGGTCTTGTTTTTGTTGATTGTATAGAGCTTCTCCATCTTTGGCTGCAAAGAATATAATCAATCTGATTTCGGTGTTGACCATCTGGTGATGTCCATGTGTAGAGTCTTCTCTTATGAAGACACAAGGCACAGTCAAAAGAGGGAGGAGTGCATGGTTCCCCAATGGCTGGGATGATCCTCTCACTCATTAGCATATGAATTCCACCCCCTCACAAAACCTGCTGCTGCTGCTGCTAAGTCGCTTCAGTTGTGTCCAACTCTGTGCGACTCCATAGACGGCAGCCCACCAGGCTACCCCGTCCCTGGGATTCTTCCAAGAGAGAACACTGGAGTGGGTTGCCATTTCCTTCTCCAATGCATGAAGGTAAAAAGTGAAAGTGAAGTCGCTCAGTCGTGTCTGACTCTTAGCGACCCCATGGACTGCAGCCTACCGGGCTCTTCTGTCCACCGGATTTTCCAGGCAAGAGTACTGGAGTGGGGTGCCATTGCCTTCTCCATCACAAAACCTAGCCAGGCCTAATACCATGGCCCCAGCCCTTGCCCTCTGCAATGGTTCACACCCTCAAGAGTGGCTTCTCTCTGGATCCTAACAAATCCACCTCTTATCACTTTGTCCCTCAATGAATTTTTGCAATGAGACATCAGAGCCTGAGTTTCATTAGTTTTTGCCAGGCTTGAGTCCCGGGAGAGAGCTGAAGGACAGGAGGAAAAAGCAGTGGGAAAAACGTGCCAAGGAATTCCCTTCATAGCCCACCAGAAAATTTGCTAAATATCTGACCAGTGGTCATAGTTTCATTGGTCTTATCCCTGGCACAAGAAGAGAAAGGACAGAAGAACCCCCACCAACTTGGGTAACAGCTACTGGGGCTCAGCAGATAGCGCCTTTGGGACATGCTGAGGAGTAGCCTCTCCAGAGTCCCTCAGTTGTCCCCCCTGCCACCCTCCTGTTCGCCAGAGGTTCGAAAAACCAAGAAATGAGAGATTGTAAAGGTCCCTCCAGCCAAAAGAGTGAGGACCTCTTACCTTATCCAGAGGTCTTCTGGAGTCTGAGACTGGACCGCGTGAGCTTTCTCCTGAGTTCATTTTTTGCTGTCCCAGTTTCCAGCACGATGGGCCTTCCCCTGCGCTAGGTTTCTTCGCCTTCTGCTTCTAGCGTGGGAGCTTCGCTGAGTTGGGCTCCTGCTGTGCTTGGCCTCTTCCATGCAGAGGTTGTTTCAGCCAGATTAAACCTGAGTCACAGCACCATAGATGTCACTTGAGTGTGTGTTCCTTGGTTCTTTGTCTCGTCACAATAAAGATTTGGAGCAACGGACATTAAAGCCCTCGGCGCGTCACAGCTCTCAGGTCTTGGACAAACCGTGTTATAGCTCTTAAGCAAATCAGTGTTACAGCTCTATTTTATTTAGAAAATAGCAGGAGAGAGACATTGAGAGTGAGTGAGAGAGAGAGAGAGAGAGTGCACGCACACGGGAGAGAGAGAGTCCATGAGAAAGCCCTTTGGCTCCTCCTTTTATACGTTTCTTTCCTCCACCTCAGCTTGCCCTATGTAAATTGGGCTTAGCCAGGAGTGCTGTTTGTTCTGCCTGAAGTCTTCACTCTGGTCCTCGGACCTTCCTTTGACCTTCCTTGTCTTTTAGCCACCGCCATTTTAGACCCCTTTTCCCTATTCTACCTACCTAACAGTTGGACTCAAGAAAGAGATTGTAAAAAAAAAAAAAAAAGAAGAAGAAGAAGAAGAAGAATTTTGTAAGAAATCAAGATTAAATTGCAATGTGGAAAAAAAGGGACAGGGGACTTCTTTGGTGGTTCAATGGTTAAGAATCCACCTTGCAACACAGGGAACACGGGTTCAATCCCTCGTTGGGAACTAAGATCCCATCTGTGGAGGAGCAAATGACACCCCCCACTGCAGTGAAGAGCCCAGGCAGAGCAATGAGAGATCCCTGTGCCACAGCTGAGACCTGATACAGCCAAAGTAACTAAGTAATTTAAATAATAATAATAAGGATAGGAGAAACAAACATTACGTGATTTCACTTACATGAAATATAAGAAGATACACAGAGGCAGAGTATATTAAAGGATATCAGTGGTAGAAGGAAAGGAGGATGATGAGTTATTACTTAGTGGGTGCGAAGTTTCTGTTTGGAGTGATGAAAATGTTTTGGAAATATATATAGCGATTACACAATATTGTAAATATAAGCAATGCCACTGAGTTGTGCACTTAAAGTTGTTAAAGTGCCTTTTTTTTTTTTAATGTAAACATTTGAGGAATATGGTCTCTGAAGCGAGAATAAAATGCTGTCAGAGAAGAGAAAATACTGTCTTAAAATGTTACTGAGAAATAAGAAAAACGTAAGTAACCACAAAAGACTTGGTATTATCTTCCATTACAGGGATGAGGTATATAAGGGAACTATTTGGGTGAACTGTGGGCAGAAAAATCAACAGTGAAAGACATAGAGGAAGAAGGGACAACAGATTGTGGTAACTTTTCAAAGTGGTTTTATTATTAATAGACTTATAGGAGATGCATGCTGAAATAGCCAGCACCCTTCACAAACTGAATTGAGGAAGCATCAATCTTTTCCTTTTACCTGCAACTCAGAATTTCTTTCTCTTTTTTTGCCTCTTCTTTCTGAGGTATGCGTATTATGAGCTTTCTTTCCAGGTCATTAGAGTTTTCTCACAATTGTCCCCATAATAAAATAGAAGCTGATTTGTACTTAGTTTCCATATACACGCAGGGAAAATATGACTTGGTCGATATAATTATTTTTAGGTCTTTGAATAATGTTCAGAGAAGTTCAGCTTCACTTTGGTCACATTATCTCAAAGGGAATTTCCAAACTCACAGAGATACTGCAATAAATGTCTGCAAGTTAAATATCTCCCAGTTAAAGTTGCTTAGAAATCAGATATGAACCTTGTGTTGTCTTTGTTTTAATGGTCACCATAGAATATAATAAAAGTGTTGTTTAAAGAGAAATAAAGAATAGTTGCCAACATAAATGATGGCACCATTTTATTCTCTTAACTATTAAAATAAACTGGGAAAAGCCTTTTGAATTTGCTTAAGAAAAAAGCTGGACACCTTACCTTAGAGAGCAGGTAAGTTCTATTTTCAGATTTCTACAGAATTATTTGTATAACGAAACATATTACTACATAGTCATAGAATTTACTGTTTAAGTTTCATTATGGTACTGTGAAATATTACATGTACCTGACATTTAAGCCAAGTATCTGGTGAGTTGGACATGAGTTAACTTTTCTTTAATCAATCCACAATTAATCACTGTTGCTAGATCAATATGTTTTTAGAATTTATTATTTAAATATAATTTAATGATCATTTGCCCCTTGGCTTATGTTTGTTAGAAAACTTTAACCACATTTTCATACAGTCAACATGTGAAACTATTGCTCTATCCACCTGGTAATACAGAGCATCTCTTCATGGCTACATATTTTTTGTACAACTCATGTGTGATAACTTACCCTTCCTATGTCAATTGCATAAAGTAATAAAAATGACAGTGATAAACATTTTTTCATAACTTGGGGAATGTTAAAGGGAAGGTAGTAAAGCAGAAAGTCAGTGACTTATATTTCAGTAAAGGATACAGAAAATCTGTTAAGGAAAAACTCAAGAAGTACAAAGTATGTTAAATCACTCTGCTCTTACTTTCTATTAATTGCCCGAATGTGCCATAATTGTAGCTTGAGTTTCTCACTTCTGTATTTAAAAACACCACTTATTCTTTTACAATTTGGCAAAGACAGGGCTGTCTATTAAAATAGGAGGTTAATGAAGATGATTTGAATAAATATTCAGAATAAATGAAAGAGTGGCTAATAGAGCATGGTCAGATTTAGTTCTGTATATTTTGGAGACCACCCAGGTTGGAGACAACCAGGGTTTTAGGGCAAGTGACTGAGTTTTAATACATAAGACTACTCTTAAAGGTCTAATTTCCACAGTAAGCCAAGGGAGTGAGAAGTGGGGGATGGATTTGTGTGACCTTCAAATGATTTTTTTCTAATAGAAAACTAGGAAAAATTAGAGAGCAATTCTAAAGTGACCTTTCTGAGTCTCTATCATTCTGAAGTAAATTTTATTATAAGCATTCTGTGTTTTTATGTCTCTTAAATACATGACAAAATAATTATAATGATAATGACATGTAATTAAAATGAATTTTCATTTCATTCTATCAAATATTGAAATATAATTTATTTATTTGACAAATGCATACTGAATACTTAAAATAATCAAAGTATAGAGTGAGGATATAATGGGAAAACTGACAGAACTAATAATTTAATTCATGATGAGACACAGTGTCATATAATTAATTAAATGAGGGATGTATTGTATAATCTAATTCATCAAATCCTTCATAATTTGTCATTATCCAGTCACAATCTTATTATGGGAGAACTAGATAACTAACTTACTAAATGAGAATTTCAATAAAGCCTTCTAGATGATTTTAGTCTTTTTTCCACCTAGCACAATTCCTGAAACATAGTAATTGATAACTGGTTAATAACTTTTCTCACATCCAAAAGAGATGAGTTTATTTTCCTTTCTTTAGAGTTTAAATAAGTAAGATGGCTCAGAAAGTTCATATAATCTGTTCCAAAGTCAAACATTCACTATTCAACATATATTTGAATGGCATAAATTTTGTTTGGTTTTGTTTTTCATTATGTCCAGGTTAGGGAGAAAATGAGGAACTGGCCCTAACTCTCACCACAATAAGATTGTTTTAGAATGATAAGCTAAAGCACTTAACAGTATCGTAATTATTAGGAAAAAAAAATACAAAGCAAGGTAGATAGTTCTAAGAACCACAAGACTTAGAATATTTGAGTAACCATAGCATGGTGGGCTGTAGTTACTAAACTCTACCTGAAAGTAGTGGATTTCACAGAGTTCAATACACTGTGATAGTACTGAGCAAAGATTGGTTTGAAACTGCTAGTCCAGATTCACTACTTCAGGGAATCATTAGGGATTCCAAAGAAGAATACTTAAGTTTGAACTATAGATGATGGAACCTTCTATATACCTGGATTGGATAAAGGGAATTTAAAATATCAGGCTATAAAGGATCCAAGGAAAAGGAAAGCTGGAGGAATCGTGTTTCTTTCTGAGACTGGATCAGTTAATCTTAAAGGAAATGAGAGACAATAACCTGGAGGGGAGTTGTAAATTTATTCTGACTTGTTTGGAAATTAATAGTCATCAACATCCAGCTATTGACTCCTCAAAATTTAGATCAGAACCATGGACGAGGAGTTAGGGTCCAGCAGAGATCCTTAAACATATAGTTTAACTCCTATTGCTTATTGATGCCTAAACTGAAATACAAAAAAGGGATGTGGCATACTCATGCCAACAAGTTAGAAAATAGTACAACGAGATGAAGGAGACAATATTTTGCTTCATTTTCCAAATAGTCCAGTATTTTAAAGAATACCTTCTGTTGATATAATTATTAATTTTTTAAAATATGAAAATGACTGTTGTAGACATATGAGTTCCACTTTCTTATTTTCCATAGAAATACCTGAAAATAGGGGAAATGCTTTCAAGTTGTTCAGGAATATAGATTATGGTTTTGAGTCATGCATTAAACACTTTTTATATTTTAAAATGCAAATTAATTTGTAGGTATTTTTCACATATTCCTTCTCTTTCTAATGGTCTAGACTGAGTGCATTTTCAAGATTAAAATTTTTAAATAATATTCAATTTTCCTGAAATATTCAAGTACTGGTAAGACAAAAGTATCTGCATTTTAAAAGCTTTTGTTTATTTTCTTGGTAATTCATAATCATTTCATTGATTTTCCCCTTTTAGTCTGAAAATGCACTTACCAAAATGGCATTTAGGTTGTCTTTTTCAAATATGATTTGACCTGCTATCTGATAAAGGATCTCAGGGGTAGGATTTTAGAAAAATAGTAAGGGAAAAAATGCTGAGAAGATATAAGTTAATTGATCAATTCATGCAGTAAATCAAGTATTAAATAAAGAATAATCTGTGATTGAATATATAACTTACCCACATAATAACTGTCCCAGTTAATCAGAAGAATATAATTTAGGGGAGAAGTTGGAATAGAGCCCTGCATTCTTTAAAATTATTGGGAATTATTTTATTTATTTATTTATTTTTAATTTTATTTTATTTTTAAACTTTACAATACTGTATTGATTTTGCCATATATCAAAATGAATCCACCACAGGTATACATGTGTTCCCCATCCTGAACCCTCCTCCCTCCTCCCTCCCCATACCATCCCTCTGGGTCGTCCCAGTGCACCAGCCCCTAGCATCCAGTATCGTGCATCGAACCTGGACTGGTGACTGTTTCATATATGATATTATACATGTTTCAATGCCATTTTCCCAAATCATCCCACCCTCTCCCTCTCCAACAGAGTCCAAAAGACTGTTCTATACATCAGTGTCTCTTTTGCTGTCTCGTATACAGGGTTATTGTTACCATCTTTCTAAATTCCATATATATGTGTTAGTATACTGTATTGGTGTTTTTCTTTCTGGCTTACTTCACTTTGTATAATAGGCTCCAGTTTCATCCAGCTCATTAGAACTGATTCAAATGCATTCTTTTTAATGGCTGAGTAATACTCCATTGTGTATATGTACCACTGCTTTCTTATCCATTCATCTGCTGATGGACATCTAGGTTGCTTCCATGTCCTGGCTATTATTAACAGTGCTGCGATGAAGATTGGGGTACACATGTCTCTTTCAATTCTGGTTTCCTTAGTGTGTATGCCCAGCAGTGGGATTGCTGGATCATAAGGCAGTTCTATTTCCAGTTTTTTAAGGAATCTCCACACTGTTCTTCATAGTGGCTGTACTAGTTTGCATTCCCACCAACAGTGTAAGAGGGTTTCCTTTTCTCCACACCCTCTCCAGCATTTATTGCTTGTAGACTTTTGGATCACAGCCATTCTGACTGGCATGAAATGGTACCTCATAGTGGTTTTGATTTGCATTTCTCTGATAATGAGTGATGTTGAACATCTTTTCATGTGTTTGTTAGCCATCTGTATGTTTTCTTTGGAGAAATGTCTATTTAGTTCTTTGGCCCATTTTTTGATTGGGTCATTTATTTTTCTGGAATTGAGCTGTAGGAGTTGCTTGTATATTTTTGAGATTAGTTGTTTGTCAGTTGCTTCATTTGCTAATATTTTCTCCCATTCTGAAGGCTGTCTTTTCACCTTGCTTATAGTTTCCTTTGTTGTGCAGAAGCTTTTAAGTTTACTTAGGTCCCATTTGTTTATTTTTGCTTTTATTTCCAATAGTCAGGGAGGTGGGTCATAGAGGACCCTGCTGTGATATATATCGGAGAGTGTTTTGCCTATGTTCTCCTCTAGGAGTTTTATAGTTTCTGGTCTTACGTTTAGATCTTTAATCCATTTTGAGTTTATTTTTGTGTATGGTGTTAGAAAGTGCTCTAGTTTCATTCTTTTACAAGTGGTTGACCAGTTTTCCCAGTACCACTTGTTAAAGAGATTGTTTTTAATCCATTTTATATTCTTGCCTACTTTGTCAAAGATAAGGTGTCCATATGTGCGTGGATTTATCTCTGGGCTTTCTATTTTGTTCCATTGATCTATATTTCTGTCTTTGTGCCAGTACCATACTGTCTTGATGACTGTGGCTTTGTAGTAGAGCCTGAAGTCAGGTAGGTTGATTCCTCCAGTTCCATTCTTCTTTCTCAAGATAGCTTTGTCTGTTCGAGGTTTTTTGTATTTCCATACAAATTGTGAAATTATTTGTTCTAGCTCTGTGAAGAATACTGTTGGTAGCTTGATAGGGATTGCATTGAATCTATAAATTGCTTTGGGTAGTATATTCATTTTCACTATTTTGATTCTTCCAATCCATGAACATGGTATATTTCTCCATCTATTAGTGTCCTCTTTGATTTCTTTCACCAGTGTTTTATAGTTTTCTATATATAGGTCTTTAGTTTCTTTAGGTAGATATATTCCTAAGTATTTTATTCTTTTCGTTGGAATGGTGAATGGAATTGTTTCCTTAATTTCTCTTTCTGTTTTCTCATTATTAGTGTATAGGAATGCAAGGGATTTCTGTGTGTTGATTTTATATCCTGCAACTTTCCTATAATCATTCATTAGTTCTAGTAATTTTCTGGTGGGGTCTTTAGGGTTTTCTATGTAGAGGATCATGTCATCTGCAAACAGTGAGAGTTTTACTTCTTCTTTTCCAATTTGGATTCCTTTTATTTCTTTTTCTGCTCTGATTGCTATGGCCAAAACTTCCAAAACTATGTTGAATAGTAATGGTGAAAGTGGGCACCCTTGTCTTGGTCCTGACTTTAGAGGAAATGCTTTCAATTTTTCACCATTGAGGATAATGTTTGCTGTGGGTTTGTCATATATAGCTTTTATTATGTTGAGGTATTTTCCTTCTATTCCTGCTTTCTGGAGAGCTTTTATCATAAATGGATGTTCAATTTTGTCAAAGGCTTTCTCTGCATCTATTGAGATAATCATATGGTTTTTATTTTTCAATTTGTTAATGTGGTGTATTACATTGATTCATTTGCAGATATTGAAGAATCCTTGCAACCCTTGGATAAAGCCCACTTGGTCATGGTGTATGATCTTTTTAATGTGTTGTTGGATTCTGATTGCTAGAATTATGTTAATGATTTTTGCATCTATGTTCATTAGTGATATTGGCCTGTAGTTTTCTTTTTTTGTGGGATCTTTGTCAGGTTTTGGTATTAGGGTGATGGTGGTCTCATAGAATGAGTTTGGAAGTTTACCTTCCTCTGCAATTTTCTAGAAGAGTTTGAGTAGGATAGGTGTTAGCTCTTCTCTAAATTTTTGGTACAATTCAGCTGTGAAGCCATCTGGACCTGGGCTTTTGCTTGCTGGAAATTTTTTGATTACAGTTTCAATTTCCATGCTTGTGATGGGTCTGTTAAGATTTTCTATTTCTTCCTGATCCAGTTTTGGGAAGTTGTACTTTTCTAAGAATTTGTCCATTTCTTCCACGTTGTCCATTTTATTGGCATATAATTGTTGATAGTAGTCTCTTATGATCCTTTGTATTTCTGTGTTGTCTGTTGTGATCTCTCCATTTTCGTTTCTAATTTTATTGATTTGATTTTTCTCCCTTTGTTTCTTGATGAGTCTGGCTAATGGTTTGTCAATTTTATTAATCCTTTCAAATAACCAGCTTTTGGCTTTGTTGATTTTTGCTATGGTCTTTTTTGTTTCTTTTGCATTTATTTCTGCTCTAATTTTTAAGATTTCTTTCCTTCTACTAACCCTGGGGATCTTCATTTCTTCCTTTTCTAGTTGCTTTAGGTGTAGAGTTAGGTTATTTATTTGACTTTGTTCTTGTTTCTTGAGGTGTGCCTGTATTGCTATGAACCTTCCCCTTAGGACTGCTTTTACAGTGTTCCACAGGTTTTGGGTTGTTGTGTTCATTTTCATTCGTTTCTACGCAAATTTTGATTTCTTTTTTGATTTCCTCTGTGATTTGTTGGTTATTCAGCAGCGTGTTGTTCAGCCTCCGTATGTTGGAATTTTTAATAGTTTCCTCCTGTAATTGAGGTCTAATCTTACTACATTGTGGTCAGAAAAAATGCTTGGAATGATTTAAATTTTTTTGAATTTACCAAGGCTAGATTTATGGCCCAGGATGTGATCTATACTGGAGAAGGTTCCACGTGTGCTTGAGAAAAAGGTGAAATTCATTGTTTTGGGATGAAATGTCCTATAGATATCAATTAGGTCTAACTGGTCTATTGTATCATTTAAAGTTTGTGTTTCCTTGTTAATTTTCTGTTTAGTTGATCTATCCATAGGTGTGAGTGAGGTATTAAAGTCTCCCACTACTATTGTGTTATTGTTAATTTCTCCTTTCATACTTGTTAGCATTTGTCTTACATATCATGGTGCTCCTGTGTTGGGTGCATATATATTTATAATTGTTATGTCTTCTTCTTGGATTGATCCTTTGATCATTATGTAGTGACCTTCTTTGTCTCTTTTCACAGCCTTTGTTTTAAAGTCTATTTTATCTGATATGAGTATTGCTATCCTGCTTTCTTTTGGTCCCTATTTGCATGGAAAATCTTTTTCCAGCCCTTCACTTTCAGTCTGTATGTGTCCCTTGTTTTGAGGTGGGTCTCTTGTAGACAGCATATGTAGGGGTCTTGTTTTTGTATCCATCCAGCCAGTCTTTGTCTTTTGGTTGGGGCATTCAACCCATTTACGTTTAAGGTAATTATTGATAAGTATGATCCCGTTACCATTTACTTTATTGTTTTGGGTTCGAGTTTATACACTGTTTTTGTGTTTCCTGTCTAGAGAATATCCTTTAGTATTTGTTGGAGAGCTGGTTTGGTGTTGTAGAATTCTCTCAGCTTTTGCTTGTCTGTAAAGCTTTTGATTTCTCCTTCATATTTGAATGAGATCCTTGCCTGGTACAATAATCTGGGCTGTAGGTTATTTTCTTTCATCACTTTAAGTATGTCTTGCCATTCCCTCCTGGCTTAAAGAGTTTCTATTGAAAGATCAGCTGTTATCCTTATGGGAATTCCCTTGTGTGTTATTTGTTGTTTTTCCCTTGCTGCTTTTAATATCTGTTGTTTGTGTTTGATCTTTTTTAATTTGATTAATATGTGTCTTGGGGTGTTTCACCTTGGGTTTATCCTGTTTGGGACTCTCTGGGTTTCTTGGACTTGAGTGATTATTTCCTTCCCCATTTTAGGGAAGTTTTCAACTATTATCTCCTCAAGTATTTTCTCATGGTCTTTCTTTTTGTTTTCTTCTTCTGGGACCCCTATGATTCGAATGTTGTAGCATTTAATATTGTCCTGGAGGTCTCTGAGATTGTCCTCATTTCTTTTAATTTGTTTTTCTTTTTTTCCTCTCTGATTCATTTATTTCTACCATTGTATCTTCTACTTCACTAATCCTATCTTCTGCCTCTGTTATTCTACTATTTGTTGCCTCCAGAGTGTTTTTTATTTCATTTATTGCATTATTCATTATATATTGACTCTTTTTTATTTCTTCTAGGTCCTTGTTAAACCTTTCTTGCATCTTCTCAATCCTTGTCTCCAGGCTATTTATCTGTGATTCCATTTTGATTTCAAGATTTTGGATCAATTTCACTATCATTATTCTGAATTCTTTATCAGGTAGATCCCCTATCTCTTCCTCTTTTGTTTGGTTTGGTGGGCAATTATCCTGTTCCTTTATCTGCTGGGTATTCCTCTGTCTCTTCATCTTGTTTAAATTGCTGAGTTTGGGGTGTCCTTTCTGTATTCTGGCAGTTTGTGGAGTTCTCTTCATTGTAGTGTTTCCTCACTGTGTGTGGGTTTGTACAGGTGGCTTGTCAAGGTTTCTTGGTTAGGGAAGCTTGTGTCGGTGTTCTGGTGGGTGGAGCTGGATTTCTTCTCTCTGGAGTGCAATGAAGTGTTCACTAATTAGTTATGAGATGTCTATGGTTTTGGGGTGACTTTGGGCAGCCTGTATCTTGGAGCTCAGGGCTGTGTTCCTGTTTTTCTGGAGAATTTGTTTGGTATGTCTTGCCCTGGAACTTGTTGGTCCTTGTGTGGTGTTTGGTTTCAGTGTAGGTATGGAGCCATTTGATGAGCTCCTGTCAATTAATGTTCCCTGGAGTCAGGAGTTCCCTGGAGTCAGGGTTGGCACTTAAGCCTCCTGCTTCAAGTTATCGGTCTTATTTTTACAGTAGTTTCAAAACTTCCCCTTCTATACAGCACCATTGATAAAACATCTACATTAAAGATGAAAAGTTTCTCCATCGTGAGGGTCACCCAGAGAGGTTCACAGCGTTACATGGAGAAGAGAAGAGGGAGGAGGGAGTTAGAGGTGACCTGAATGAGATGAGGTGGAATCAATAGAGGAGAGAATGGGCTAGCCAGTAATCACTTCCTTATGTGCACTCCACAACTGGACCGCTCAGAGATGTTCACGGAGTTATACAGAGAAGAGAAGAAGGAGGAAGGAGACAGAGGTGGCCAGGAGGATAAAAGGGGGGAATGAAAAGGAGGGAGACAGATCCAGCCAGTAATCAGTTCCCTAAGTGTTCTTCACTGTCTGGAACACACAGAAATTCACAGAGTTGGTAGAGTAGAGAAGGGTTAGGGAAGAGACACAGGCGACCTGGTGGAGAAAAAGGAGAGTCCAAAGGGAGAGAGAGAGAGCAGTCAATTCAGTAATCTCACTCCCTAGTGAAAAATGGGTACTGAAGATTGGGTTCTTAAAGGTACAAAATTGGTAACAAATACATAAAAGCAAAAATTAAAACTCTAGAGTAGAGTTTGGATTTTCAAAAATACAATTTTAAAGAAAAGAAGAAGGAAAAGAGAAAAAAACAAAGTCGCAAGAATTATAAAGAAAATATAGGTACAAAATTGATAACAAATACCAAAATGCAAAAGTTAAAAATCTAGAGTAGAGTTTGGATTTTCAAAAATACAATGTTAAAGAAAAGAAGAAGGAAAAGAGAGAGGGAAAAAAAAAAAAAAACAAAGTCGCAAAAATTATAAAGAAAATACAGGTGCAAAATTGATAACAAATACCAAAAAGCATAAATTAAAAATCTAGAGTAGAGTTTGGAATTTCAGATATACAATGTTATATAAAAGAAGAAGAGAAAGAAAGAGAGAGAAAAAAAATCACAAAAATTATAAAAATAAAAATAGGTACAAAATTGATAACAAATACCAAAAAGCTGAAATTAAAAATCTAGAGTAGAGACTGGAATTTCAAAAATGCAATGTTAAAGAAAAGAAGAAAAAAAAGAACAAGGTCACAAAAATTATAAATATATATATATATATATATATATGAAGTTTGCTTTAAAAAATAGGTTTTTGGTTTTTTTTTTTTGCAAAGTAATAGTAGGTTATAAAAGTGAAAATTAAAGGAATAATAGAGGACTTAAAATTTTTTTTTAATAAAAAAAAAGAAAGAAAGAATGATCGTAAAAATAGTAAATATATATCTAGGACTTTCTCTGGTTTTGTTGTGGGAATTGTGGCGTCGGTTCATTTTCGGCTAGTTCCTTGGTCCAACTTATATTTCTCAAGATCTATAGGCCCCTTCCTATGTATTCAGTACTAACCACAGGGTTTTAATCTATTGCCTGTCGCTTCCAAAGCGGTTCCCTCTGTTATAGCTTCTTCTGTTTGCTGGTCTCTTCAGTGTCTGGTTTCCGCCCTGACACAAAGGTGATGGTGGTGGACACTTTTGTTTTTTTTAGGCGCACTTGTTCAGTCACTCTGTGGGGAGGGAAGGATGCTGCAAACAAATAACACTGGCGTGTGCTCGCAGTGCCTCAGCCACACTGGGTCTGCCCCCACTCACAGCGTGTGTAGCTTCCCTGCCCACACTGCTCAGGCTCTAGGTTGCTCCGCTGGGAACCATCTGTGGCCGGCCCTGGGCTGCTTGCACCTCCCAAGTCCAAGCCACTCAGGTTCAGGCCCTCGGGTAGTCCTCAGAGGCGCAGACTCGGTTGGGCCTGCGTTTTGTGCCCTTCCCAGGTCTGGGCAGCTCAGGTGATGAGGTGTTTGGCGAGCGTGATTGCTGCGATTTATGGCCTCCCCGCCTCTCGGTTGTACATCTAGGTGTACAACCAGCACACCTTCTCAGGCAGATGTTGACCGTCCAGACCCCCAAGAAGTTTTAGTTAGCAAAGAAGCCTGCTTACAGTTTTATAGATAACGTCTCTCTGGGGCCTGTGATTGCCCCCTTCTGGCTCTGGCTGCCTGTCACCAGAGGGGGATGGTCTGCAGGCAGCTATCTTTGTTGAGTCCTTTGTTCCGTGCACGGGCCTGACGATGTCTTAGGTTAGGGCTGGCTTTTTGCATGTTAGATATCCGACAGTCTGGTTTGCTAGCCCATATTATTTTGCTCAGGTAGCACTCGGGGTATTCAGGCCAAAGCCTTACTCTAAGCGATGCAGCCTGTCCCGCGCCTCCCTGCCCAGCCCCCGCTTGCTAGTGGCGTGTGCAGGCGTCTGCACTGCTTCTCCCCTGCAGGAGTTACCATAGTGCTCGCAATCTGTGGGTTTTAATTGTTTATTTATTTTTCTTCCCTGTTATGTTGCCCTCTGTGCTTCCAAGGCTTGGCACAGATTCGGCAGTGAGAAGGTTTCCTGGTGTTTGGATACCTCTCTTTTTAAGACTCCCTTCCCAGGACAGAACTCCATCCCTCCCTCTTTTGTCTCTTTTTTTTGTCCTTTATATTTTTTCCTACCTCCTTTCGAAGACTTGGGTTGCTTTTCTGGGTGCCTGATGTCCTCTGCCGGCATTCAGAAGTTGTTTTGTGGAATTTACTCAGCGTTTAAATGTTCTTTTGATGAATTTGTGGGGGAGAAAGTGTTCTCCCGGTCCTACTCCTCAGCCATCTTCTGTTTGATCCTGGGAATTATTTTAAAAACCTAAAATGTAATTGTTAGTTGAATGAGATGGCTTATTTGACAACTACAAATATCCTCTCTTCACTATTCAGTTGTTACATATTTAAATGTCATTTTGTGGCCATTGATGATGACTCTCATACACTAGATAGATTTGCAGTTTTTCTCTTCCAAACCCTACTTTATGTACACAGATTTGAATGGCAATTTCACTGAAAATGAAAAATAAGGAGAGTAACATTACATATTTGAAAATAAATTGTGAATATATTGGTTCTTAAGTTTGGAGTAAATGAAATAAAATATTTTAAATACTAAGGTCTAATGCCAGTCCAGGTT
This sequence comes from Bos taurus, assembly GCF_002263795.3. Lineage (NCBI taxonomy): Eukaryota > Metazoa > Chordata > Mammalia > Artiodactyla > Bovidae > Bos > Bos taurus. The sequence continues at coordinate 160,152 of NC_037336.1, forward strand.
CGATGCACGATACTGGATGCTTGGGGTTAGTGCACTGGGACGACCCAGAGGGATGGTATGGGGAGGGAGGAGGGAGGAGGGTTTAGGATGGGGAACACATGTATACCTGTGGCAGATTCATTTTGATATTTGGGAAAACTAATACAATTATGTAAATTTTAAAAATAAAATAAAATAAAAATAAATACTAAGGTCTTGTGTTTTATATAGTTGAAGTAGAGAATTTTGGTGTGATTTAGTGGAATGATTAATTCTCAGTAGTTCTCCCTAGTCTATGCTTCTTGAACTTCTGCCAGTAGAAAGGTATTGGTTTGTTCAAAGGCATAATAGTTATGAGCATATTATTAGAGTTGGTTTTACATTACTTTACAGCAGTGACTAGAAGGAAGAGGAGGTAAAAATAACAGGAATGGAAGAGAGAAAAGCCAGCCTGAGATATTAAGACATGTGATATAGGAACAGAAAGAAACAAACGTTTTCAGGATGCCTGATTATTAGGAAGAGTTGAACAGCTTGAGTACATCGATTAGAAAGAAGCCAATTTATGCAAGTGAGAAAGACACTGTGTGAGACTAAAATTCAAGTGAAACCTACTATTAACCTCAAATGCCTTACTGAATGTAAAAAACAAATATTTTTAAAGTTTGAGATGATACCTTTTGAAAAATAGAGGTAATTATACTTTGCTTGTTATCCTTTTGTTTGAATATAAATATAATATTCTATCTGTAAATTAAGCACATTTGTAAATTAATAATATTTGTAAATTAGGTGCAACAGATGTATAGCTGATTTTGGCCATGTATATATATATATATATCATGATTCCAAATTGGTTGACATTTCCACCTAGGATAGATGGAAGGAAATTTCTCACATATAACATTATCCACATATAAGTGCTTTTTAATTTTCTCTCAAGGTTTCATTTCTGTGCCTATTTTCTCAATAACAAATAGTGAGACTAGGAAAGGGATGACTGATTTTTTTTCTACAGTACCATTTCTTGAATTCTACCAAGGCATATCCAGTTATGTTTGATAATACATGCTAATAGAATAGTTGCATAAATATGCTGCATTCTACAGTGTTAGTTTTTAAATTAGGTATTAAAGTTGTTTATCAGGAATTAATATTTTCCAGAGAGGAACAAAAAGAATGTAAGGAAAGCCTTTCAAAATAAAAATCAAATCTTTTTCTTCAAGTTTTGAATGCTTTCCATTTTAAAATGCCCATGACAAGGAATAATATACATCATCGTATTTACATAGTTATAAAGATTGCTAACTATTTAATTTCAGGTGGCTACAAACTGCTCTGAATCATGGAAAATAGGAATAACATCACAGAATTTATTCTCTTAGGACTTTCTCAGAAAGAGGAAATTGAAATTCTCTGGTTTTTACAGTTCTTACTTTGTTATGTTGCAATTCTGATCGGAAACCTACTTATCATGATTTCTATTATCTCCAGTCAACTTATGAAGCAGCCCATGTATTTCTTTCTGAGTCACCTTCCCTCGCAGACCTTTGTTACACCTCCACTGTGACCCCCAAGTTGATTGCTGACTTGCTGGCAGCAAAGAAGATCATTTCCTACCATGGCTGCATGACACAGCTCTTCACCATTCACTTCTTTGGGGGGATTGAGGTCTTCATCCTCACAGGGATGGCCTATGATCTCTATGCGGCCATCTGCAAGCCTCTGCTCTGCACTCTGATCATGACCAGACAGAAGTGTGTTGCCATGATCACTGCTTCCTGCACTGGGGGGGGGGGGGGGTCCTGCATTCCTTCGGTCAGTTTCTCCTGGCCATCTTTTTACCTTACTGTGGCCCAAATGAAATAGATCATTACTTCTGCAATATGTATCCTTTGCTGAAACTGGCCTGCACTGACACCACCAGAATCAGCCTCCTTGTCATTGCCAATTCGGGCCTCATGGGCCTGGTGACTTTTGTGGTTATGTTGATATCCTATGCTGTGATCTTGTACACTGTCAGGTCCTACTCTGTAGAGAATCGCCACAAAGCTCTCTCAACCTGCAGTTCCCACATCACTGTGGGGGTCCTCTTTTTTGCTCCTTTATTCTTCATTTACATATGTCCAGCAACTACTTTACCAGGAGACAAAGTCTTCGCTCTTTTTTATACTATCATTGCTTCCATGCTCAATCCTCTAATCTACACGCTGAGAAACTTGGAGATGAAGAATGACATAAAGAAATTCTGGTGCCATATGGCAGTAAGAAAGGAAATGAACTAAAAGATACCTCTGATTTTCACCACTAAACTTTTTGACTATATGAATTTTCTACAATGAAGACTTTAAAATGTATAATGCTTGCCTTATATACTTTTTTGTTTCATTTTGTTTTAGCAATATATAGATTTAAGTATGAGCAAAAGCTTACAACTTCCTGTATTTATCCAGACTCTCTACTGTGCTTTTTTCTAGTTTTCTTCTTTTCTTATTTGTATCTCCTTTTCTCCTCTGATGTTTTGGCTTTGTAATCAATTTAGATATTTAGCAGTAGACCATCAAAGGCATCATGTAATACAAATCAACACTGAGAACCCATAGAACCCATTCTTATATGTGACTTTAGTCAATAAAGCCAATTCCAGGTAGCAATAATTTAGAAGATAATTCCAACATTTTACTTGCATCATTTAAAGAATATTCTAAAAGACCAAATTTTGGACCTGAAACTATATTTCTTAAAAATATAGCTTTCTACTCTGATAATTTTATAGCCAGTGGCAATCTGGAGCTTCTCATATGTCCAACACCAGTACTCTTACCTAAGCCCCACATCAATCTCTTTTCTTTTGTTCAAAGGAACTGTCTCTCCCAACTCTGTCTGTGTAAACGTGAACTGCAACTCTGGCTAATTCTAGCACCTGATAGTGTATATTTGTTATGGGCATGTGTTCTGGACCCAGAATTTCTTATTAACTATGAGGACTAGGACATATGCTCAACAAATCATCCATCAAGTGATAATAATAGCCCAACACACAGTCTTGTGAGGACATGGGCAAGACTGAAACACTGCTTGGTCACACAGTAAGGGCTCAATACATATGAGCTATTTTATTGCCCAGTCTGCTGTTATGCATCAGAAATGTAAACATTCTGATAATAACTTTCCTTTGCAGAGGTGAGGATGTGAGAATGGGGCTCATTAATGTCATGCTCCTATTACTAGGCTTCCCTGGTGGCTCAGACAGTAAAGAATCCACCTGAAATGTGGGGAATCTGGGTTCAATCCCTGGGTTGGGAAGATCCCTTGGAGGAGCTCATGACAATCTCTTCCAGTATTCTTGCCTGGAGAATCCCCATGGAGAGAGGTACCCGGCAGGCTACGGTCCAGGGGGTCACAAAGAGTAGGACATGACTGAATGACTAAGTACAGCACAGTGTGCAATGGACACCTATTACTGGTGAAATTAATTTTTTCTTAGACTGGGCAAGTGGAGAATACCACTCAAAGTCAATGATCACATCTTTCACAAGGTTCAAGTTAATAGCAATTTTTCCAACAGGAATTGAAAGTCATCCTGGAGCAACTTTGCCCAATGTTAGAAATGACTATAACAAGATCAGGCCACTAGATAACTGATTAGGAATGGGTAGAGTCTCAAAAGTCTTTTAAAAACTTCGTGGATATGATGTACTTGCATGAGATTTTATTTTCAAGTTGTAGAGAGAGCCAGGTTAGATAAAAATGAGTTGTCAATGTTGAGGATTCTTAAGATGGGTTCATAATATAAAAAAGAAAAATAGTATAGTTCTATGACTCAGTTGAAAATGCCCAACAAATAAACCTAAAAATATTATGTGCTAGAAATTCTTATAGAAAGATCCTAACATATTTGCTTGTTGTTGTTCTAAACCTAGTTCTTGACAGCTATCTGAAAACTCCTGCATAGGGCATGCACAGAATACATGTCAGAGAACATAACAGAGAAGGAAAGTGAAAGATCACATTCTGGTGTGAAATAAGCAGGGTCTTTAATAAGAAGACCAGCCAACTCTCAAAGTCCCTCTGCTTCAGAAGCCCTATCCTCCAACAAACCAGACTTGTATTATTGAAAAATAAAACTTCAAAAATTAACAAATGTTTCTGTTTTACTTTTATTCTTGGAATAAAAGTTGTGAATGTGGATTATTAAAAAACTTGGAGTCTGCAGCAAAATAGATGGACCAGTAAATTATCTTACTAAGTAAAGTAAGTCAGAGAAAAACAATTATATATAATCACTTATATGTGGTTTCACCCATTCCAGTCCATTTGAGTTCGCTGATTCCTAGAATGTCAACATTCACTCTTGCCATCTCTTGTTTGACCACTTCCAATTTGCCTTGATTCATGGACCTGACATTCCAGGTTCCTATGCAATATTGTTCTTTACAGCATCGGACCTTGCTTCTATCACCAGTCACATCCACAGCTCGGTATTGTTTCTGCTTTGGCTCCATCCCTTCATTCTTTCTGGAGTTATTTTTCCACTGATCTTCAGTAGCATATTGGGCACTTGCTGACCTGGGGAGTTCCTCTTTCAGTATCCTATAATTTTGCCTTTTCATACTGTTCATGGGGTTCTCAAGGCAAGAATACTGAAGAGGTTTGCCATTCCCTTCTCGAATGGGTGAATTTAACTCAGATGACCATTATATCTACTACTGCGGGCAGAAATCCCTCAGAAGAAATGGAGTAGCCATCATGGTCAACAAAAGAGTCCATAATGCAGTACTTGGATGCAATCTCAAAAATGACAGAATGATCTCTGTTCGTTTCCAAGGCAAACCATTCAATATCATGGTAATACAAGTCTATGCCCCAACCAATAACGCTGAAGAAGATGAAGTTGAACGGTTCTATGAAGACCTACAAGACCTTTTAGAACTAACACCCAATAAAGATGTCCTTTTCATTATAGGGGACTGGAATGCAAAAGTAGGAAGTCAAGAAACACCTGGAGTAATAGGCAAATTTGGCCTTGGAATATGAAATGAAGCAGGTCAAAGACTAATAGAGTTTTGCTAAGAAAATGCATTGGTCATAGCAAACACCCTCTTCCAACAACACAAGAGAAGACTCTACACATGGACATCACCAGATGGTCAATGCCGAAATCAGATTCATAGTGTTCTTTGCAGCCAAAGATGGAGAAACTCTATACAGTCAACAAAAACAAGACTGGGAGCTGACTGTGGCTCAGATTATGAACTCCTTATTACCAAATTCAGACTTAAATTGAAGAAAGGAAGGGAAAGCCACTAGACCATTCATGTATGACCTAAATCAAATCCCTTATAATTATACAGTGGAAGTAGAAATAGATTTAAGGGCCTAGATCTGATAGATAGAGTGCCTGATGAACTGTGGAAAAAGGTTCGTGACATTGTACAGGAGACAGGAATCAAGACCATCCCCATGAAAAAGAAATGCAAAAAAAGCCAAATGGCTGTCTGGGGAGGCCTTACAAATAGCTGTGAAAAGAAGAGAAGAAAAATCAAAGAAGAAAAGGAAAAATATAAGCATCTGAATGCAGAGTTCCAAAGAATAGCAAGAAGAGAAAGAAAGGCTTCCTCAGGGGTCAATGCAAAGAAATAGAGGAAAACAACAGAATGGGAAAGACTAGAGACCTCTTCAAGAAAATTAGAGATACCAAGGGAATATTTCATGCAAAGATGGTCTCGATAAAGGACAAAAATGGTATGGACCTAACAGAAGCAGAAGATATTGAGGAGAGGCGGCAGGAATACACAAAAGAACTGTACAAAAAAGATTTTCATGACCCAGATAATTACGATGGTGTGATCACTGACCTAGAGCCAGACATCCTGGAATGTGAAGTCAAGTGGGCCTTAGAAAGCATCACTATGAACAAAGCTAGTGGAGGTGATGGAATTCCAGTTGAGCTATTTCAAATCCTGAAAGATGATGCCGTGAAAGTGCTGCACTCAATATGCCAGCAAATTTGGAAAACTCAGCAGTGGCCACAGGACTGGAAAAGGTCAGTTTTCATTCTGATCCCAAAGAAAGGCAATGCCAAAGAATGCTCAAACTACCGCACAATTGCACTCATCTCACATGTTAATAAAGTAATGCTCAAAATTCTCCAAGCCAAGCTTCAGCAATACGTGAACCGTGAACTTCCTGATGTTCAAGCTGGTTTTAGAAAAGGCAGAGGAACCAGAGATCAAATTGCACACATCTGCTGGATCATGGAAAAAGCAAGAGAGTTCCAGTAAAACATCTATGTCTGCTTTATTGACTATGCCAAAGCCTTGACTGTGTGGATCACAATAAACTGTGGAAAATTCTGAAAGAGATGGGAATACCAGACCACCTGACCTGCCTCTTGAGAAATCTGTATGCAGGTCTGGAAGCAACAGTTAGAACTGGACATGGAACAACAGACTAGTTCCAAATAAGAAAAGGAGAACGCCAAGGCTGTATATTGTCAACCTGCTTATTTAACTTCTTTGCAGAGTACATCATGAGAAACGCTGTGCTGGAAGAAGCACAAGCTGGAATCAAGATTGCTGGGAGAAATATCAGTAACCTCAGATATGCCGATGACACCACCCTTATGGCAGAAAGTGAAAAGGAACTAAAAAGCCTCTTGATGAAAGTGAAAGTGGAGAGTGAAAATGTTCGCTTAAAGCTCAACATTCAGAAAACGAAGATCATAGCATCTGGTCCCATCATTTCATGGGAAATAGATGGGGAAACAGTGGAAACAGTGTCAGACTTTATTTTTTGGGGGGCTCCAAAATCATTTCAGATGGTGACTGCAGCCATGAAATTAAAAGACGCTTACTCCTTGGAAGGAAAGTTATGACCAACCTAGATAGCATAGTGAAAAGCAGAGACATTAGTGTGCCAACAAAGGTCTGGCTAGTCAAGGCTATGGTTTCCTGTGATCATGTATGGATGTGAGAGTTAGACTTTGAAGAAGGCTGAGCGCCAAAGAATTGATGCTTTTGAACTGTGGTGTTGGAGAAGACTCTTGAGAGTGCCTTGGACTGCAAGGCGATCCAATCAGTCCATTCTGAAGGAGATCAGCCCTGGGATTTCTTTGGAAGGAATGATGCTAAAGCTGAAACTCCAGTACTTTGGCCACCTCATATGAAGAGTTGACTCATTGGAAAAGACTCTGATGCTGGAAGGGATTGGGGGCAGGAGGAGAAGGGGATGACACAGAATGAGATGGCTGGATGGCATCACCAACTCGATGGACATTAGTTTGGGTGAACTCCAGGAATTGGTGATGGACAGGGAGGCCTGACGTGCTGCAATTCATGGGGTGGCAAAGAGCCGGACAAGACTGAGCGACTGAACTGAACTGATATGTGGTTTTTTTCTTTCTTTTTTCTTTCTTTTTTTTTTTTTTTGTTAGTGGGTTTTTTTTTTAATTTTTTTTATATTTTATTTTGTTTTGCAACTTTACAATATTTATTGGTTGCCATATATCAAAATGAATCCACCACAGGTATACATGTGTTCTCCATCCTGAACCCTCCTCCCTCCTCCCTCCCCATACCCTCTCTCTGGGTCATCGCAGTGCACCAGCCCCAAGCATCCAGTATCGTGCATCGAACCTGGACTGGTGACTCATTTCATATATGATATTATACATGTTTCAATGCCATTCTCCCAAATCATCCCACCCTCTCCCTCTCCCACAGAGTCCAAAAGACTGTTGTATACATCAGTGATTTCTAAAAAAAAAAAAAAATATTACACAGATGGACTTATTTACAAAACAGAAAAAGACTCACAGACACAGAAAACAAACTTATGGTAATCAAAAGGAAAAGGGGAGGGGAGGGATAAATTGGGAGTTTGGGATTAACAGATACAGACTACCAAATATAAAATAGATAAACAACAATGATCTATTGTATAGCACAGGAATCTATACTCAATATCTTGTAATAACCTATAGTGAAAAGTAATCTGAGATGGAAAATATACATACATATGAACACACATATATATGAACTGAATCACATGACTATATACCCAAAACCAATACAACATTGTAAATAAACTATAGTTTAATAAGATAAGCAAGCAAACACTTCATTGTCAATATTAATCATTAACTAGGGAATTATGATTTAACTCTTTCACTTTTGCACTGTGATCTCCTCCCTTCTCAGCTTCTCAAGAGCATCAGCCACATTTCTCTCTTCAGTTGGATCATTAATAGCACATATAATATCAAGAAAGAGCAGTGAGATTCTTTTTAATTTAGTGAGTGACTTTACTAGTTCTTGCATTCAGGTTATTATCTATCTTGCATTATTTTTGGCTAAGACATTTTACAACTCAAAATAGAGATGTTGATTCACACAAAATAATATCAATGTCAACAATGTCTGGCCATAGACATTCAAATTGTGTCAGGTGAAATGCAAGTAATGATAGCCTTTTGGATACTTGACTAGTTTTGCATCAACTTATAAATTCATTTTAGCACCCCTTACTGATGATAAATATGTGGTGAACTGTTGCCTGAACTGATGGTAACATCTTATTGGTTTCTACATTAAATATTAATAATAAAATAGAATCTTTGACATGTGTCAATTCATCATTCACATAAAATTTCAATAATAATCTCTTTTAAAATGTATCCTTTGACAAATGGTAAACTTTAAAGAAACTATATAAATAGATCCATTCATAGATACCCACTGACAGTTTTAAAAAATTCAATGATACATGAAAAGATCTTAGAAGCTTTCAGACAAGCAATCAAGATTAAGTAAATTTTTTAAAAGATGAATTTAGTAGTACAATTTCAACTTTTCAACAAATATAAATACTACATTTGCAGGTAAAATAGATGAGAAAATACGATTGTCTTATGGAATTACATAAAGTAAAATTCAAGAGGCAACTAAGGAATAAATATCTGTATAACATAAGAATGTCCAATATTTATGCTTGACTAAAACTTCTATAGATTAAAACTTTTATAGATTAAAAAGAAATGACCCACAACTTCCTATTCATTTATTTAAAATATACTATTTGTAATTATACATTTGCTTATTTTCTTGTTTATTTCATTGTCTGTCTCTTTTCTTAGTCTCCAGCCTCACTGAGGACAAAGGCTGTTTTGTTCACCACTAAATACATTCTCGAGGGCTTCCCTGGTGGCTCTATGGTAAAGAACCCACCTGCCAATGCAAGAGATGTGAGTTTGATCCCAGGGTCAAGAAGTTCCCCTGGAGAAGAAACATATTGCAGAAACCCACTCCAATATTCTTGCTGGAAAATTCCATGGACAGAGGAGTTTGGCAGGCTACATTCTGTGGGTTTGCAAAAGAGTGGGACATAACTTAGCGACTAAACAACAACAGATGCATTCTCCATAGAGAAACTTTGTCCAAGTCAGACCTTTTAGAATTAGGAGATAGTAAATATTTTTATATGAATGAATTTATGAGGCCATTTTATTTTTGTTATAGTTCTTTTTTAAAATATATTTTCTGAAATATCAGTTCAGTTCAGTCTCTCAGTCGTGTGCAACTCTTTGCGACCCCATGAATCGCAGCACACCAGGCCTCCCTGTCCATCACCAACTCCCGGAGTTCACTCAGACTCAAGTCCATCGAGTCAGTGATGCCATCCAGCCATCTCATTCTCTGTCGTCCCCTTCTCCTCCTGCCCCCAATCCCTCCCAGCATCAGAGTATTTTCAAATGAGTCAGCTCTTTGCATGAGGTGGCCAAAGTACTGGAGTTTCAGCTTTAGCATCATTCCCTCCAAAGAAATCCCAGGGCTGATCTCCTTCAGAATGGACTGGTTGGACCTCCTTGCAGTCCAGGGGCCTCTCAAGAGTCTTCTCCAACACCACAGTTCAAAAGCATCAATTCTTCGGTGCTCAGCCTTCTTCACAGTCCAGATCTCACATCCATGCATGACCACAGGAAAAACCATAATCTTGACTAGACAAACCTTTGTTGGCAAAGTAATGTCTCTGCTTTTGAATATGCTATCTAGGTTGGTCATAACTTTCCTTCCCAGGAGCAAGCGTCTTTTAGTTTCATGGCTGCAGTCACCATCTGCAGTGATTCTGGAGCCCAAAAAAATAAAGTCTGACACTGTTTCCACTGTTTCCCTATCCATTTCCCATGAAGTGATGGGACCGGATGCCATGATCTTCGTTTTCTGAATGTTGAGCTTTAAGCGAACATTTTCATTCTCCACTTTCACTTTCAAGAGGCTTTTGAGTTCCTCTTCACTTTCTGCCATAACGGTGGTGTCATCGGCATATCTGAGGTTATTGATATTTCTCCCAGCAATCTTGATTTCAGCTTGTGTTTCTTCCAGTCCAGCATTTCTCATTATGTACTCTGCATAGAAGTTAAATAAGTAGGGTGACAATATACAGCCTTGATGTACTCCTTTTCCTATTTGGAACCAGTCTGTTGTTCCATGTCCAGTTTTAACCGTTGCTTCCAGACCCGCATACAGATTTCTCAAGAGGCAGGTCAGGTGGTCTGATATTCCCATCTTTTTCAGAATTTTCCACAGTTTATTGTGATCCACACAGTCAAAGGCTTTGGCATAGTCAATAAAGCAGAAATAGATGTTTTTCTGGAACTCTCTTGCTTTTTCTATGATCCAGCGGATGTTGGCAATTTGATCTCTGGTTCCTCTGCCTTTTCTAAAACCAGCTTGAACACCTGGAAGTTCACGGTGCACGTATTGCTGAAGCCTGGCTTGGAGAATTTTGAGTATTACTTTACTAGCATGTGAGATGAGTGCAATTGTGCGGTAGTTTGAGCATTCCTTGGCATTGCCTTTCTTTGGGATCAGAATGAAAACTGACCTTTTCCAGTCCTGTGGCCACTGCTGAGTTTTCCAAATTTGCTGGCATATTGAGTGCAGCACTTTCACGGCATCATCTTTCAGGATTTGAAATAGCTCAACTGGAATTCCATCACCTCCACTAGCTTTGTTCATAGTGATGCTTTCTAAGACCCACTTGACTTCACATTCCAGGATGTCTGGCTCTAGGTCAGTGATCACACCATCGTAATTATCTGGGTCATGAAAATCTTTTTTGTACAGTTCTTCTGTGTATTCCTGCCGCCTCTCCTCAATATCTTCTGCTTCTGTTAGGTCCATACCATTTTTGTCCTTTATCGAGCCCATCTTTGCATGAAATATTCCCTTGGTATCTCTAATTTTCTTGAAGAGGTCTCTAGTCTTTCCCATTCTGTTGTTTTCCTCTATTTCTTTGCATTGATGGCTGAAGAAGGCTTTCTTATCTCTTCTTGCTATTCTTTGAAACTCTACATTCAGATGCTTATATTTTTCTTTTTCTTCTTTGCTTTTCACTTCTCTTCTTTTCACAGCTATTTGTAAGGCTTCCCCAGACAGACCTTTGGCTTTTCTGCATTTCTTTTTCATGGGGATGGTCTTGATCCCTGGCTCTTGTACAATGTCACAAACCTCATTCCATAGTTCATCAGGCACTCTATCTATCACATCTAGGCTCTTAAATCTATTTCTCACTTCCACTGTATAATCATAAGGGATTTGCTTTAGGTCATACCTAATGGTCTAGTGATTTTCCCTCCTTTCTTCAATTTAAGTCTGAATTTGGTGATAAGGAGTTCTTGATCTAAGCCACAGTCAGCTCCTGGTCTTGTTTTTGTTGACTGTATAGAGCTTCTCCATCTTTGGCTGCAAAGAACATAATCAATCTGATTTCGGTGTTGACCATCTGGTGATGTCCATGTGTAGCGTCTTCTCTAAATATACATATGGAAAATTCAATCAGAAAAAAACATATCTTTTTACAAAGGAGTTTGCCTTACAAAGATAAATTGAGAAATTGTCTGCACATCTGCAAGAGATGTGCAGATGCCCCATGGGGGCATGTGAGCTTCCAGGAAAAAAAAAAAAAAAAAAGCATCGAAGTCTTTTCCAGGCATCAGCCAGAAATTATAATGCCCTAACAAGCTTTTTTTTTTTTTTTTCGCCCCAGGAAAAATTAAGTCTTAAATCCTGGGTATACTCTCTGAACTTTTAATTCTAGCTGTAGGGTTCTCAGTATTTCCCATGTCAACTCACTTCAGTCTCCCTCAGCTAACTGATTCTTCCTTGTCCTGACAAATGAACATTATATACTCCATGTCCATAGTCATTATATACTCCATTTCCTCATAGTCTCCGTGTCCCATGTCTGATCTCAGTGCTTTGGATGTTGAGGCAATCAATTCAGTTCAGTAGCTCAGTCGTGTCCGACTCTTTGTGACCTCATGAATCGCAGCACGCCAGGCCTCCCTGTCCATCACCATCTCCTGGGGTTCACTCAAACACAAGTCCATCGAATCGCTGATGCCATCCAGCCATCTCATCCTCTGTCGTCCCCTTTTCCTCCTGCCCCCAATCCCTCCCAGCATCAGAGTCTTTTCCAATGAGTCAACTCTTCGCATGAGGTGGCCAAAGTACTGGAGTTTCAGCTTTAGCAGCATTCCTTCCAAAGAAATCCCAGGGCTGATCTCCTTCAGAATGGACTGGTTGGATCTCCTGCAGTCCAAGGGCCTCTCAAGAGTCTTCTCCAACACCATAGTTCAAAAGCATCAATTCTTTGGCGCTTAGCTTTCTTCACAGTCCAACTCTCACATCCATACATGACCACTGGAAAAACCATAGCCTTGGCTAGACGGACCTTTGTTGGCAAAGTAATGTCTGTGCTTTTCAATATGCTATCTCAGTTGGTCATAACTTTCCTTCCAAGGAGTAAATGTCTTTTAAATTCATGGAGGGAAATATAATTAAGAACTTTGGCATATTTATTTATTAGTTAGAAATTGAGAAATTGAAGCTATGATTTACATCTTTGGCAAAGTATACTGATGGGAAATTTCTATATTTTTAGAGATATTGAGACCTTTTCTATATTACGCATTTTGTCAGAATTCTCCTTAAATGCCAATTGAACATCAAGCAGAATATATCATGTATATATATATACATATATATGTATATATGTCACTTTTCTATAGAGACAAAGGTAAAATATCAGAGAGACACATATTTGTTTTTTATAAATGGAAAACCTGCATGCTAAAAAAAATCTCAAAATTAGTTAAATTTACCAAATACATCTGTAACAGTGGAACTCACAAGCTCTCTTATAAGATTTTATGCAATTAGAGATGGATTCCTGCACAGAAATTCTAATTTTTAAAATTCTGACTTTATCTTAGGTGTGAAGCTTCATCTTATAAGGAATCTGTCTGATGAGTTAAGCAGCTGGTAAGTTAAACCCAGTTCCTAATTATAATAGTGATTTTCCTTAAAATGAATATTTGAACCATTCTGAATGTATTTATGATCTAAACCTTCTAACCAACCTTTGGAAAACTTCAGAAACTTTAAAATGCTATTTTTACTATTTGGGAAAACCTGGCTTCAGCTATCATGAATTGTGATTTGTATATGAGCTCTTAAAGTTATCAGTGCCATGTCTCTCAGCAGCTATCAAAATATTGCTAGATTTATTTGTCTTTTCATATTTCATAAATTTAATCATATTATTAGCTCTTTGGATTCCATTATGGAAAATGTTTAATATGAAGAAGAATGCACTGGCCTAGCAGATAAGTGGACAGTATTGCAGTGAAGGAACTGAAGATATATTTTAAAAAATTAAAATCAAAACACCAGTATACTTCTAAGATTATGTAGAAGCAAAAATATATGATGAAATTTTCAAAAAAGCTATTTGAATGGATAGTATTTAAGTGGTAGGTTCTTTTTCCTAAGTTTAGTTGAGATGAAGAAAAATTATCAAAGGGGAACATAAATATCTGTCTAATTTGGATACGGTTAATTAATTCAAAAGAAAGAAAAAAAAAAGTATTAACTGGCTGAAATAAGCAGTATATTTATCTTCAGAAATGTGGAAAGTCAGCTCAACCCAGACTAAAGAGAACGGTTTGACTTAATGATAGGATGTTTCCCCACAGTGAGCAACCCCAGCCTTCAGGTAAGAAAAAGCAGATTGTTTAAGGCAGGGAAACTCTGCTATGTCTTATCCATATTTACCCCATGTTACAATATTACATATTTTAAATAAGCTATTCAAAATATATAGTAAGAATAATACAGTGTACTCATTGATAGGACAAATATAATGTCAATGAAAATGAATATTTGCTAAATGTTTTATCTTAATATATACCAGTTTCTATCCTAAGCTGTTATATAAGTGAACTCATCATATCTTTACAGCAGATTTCAGAGTTAATTACAGTATTATTCATTTTATAGATGAAGAAGCTGAGGTTATATATTTTATCTGTGATTATGCTCCAAGTGAATTTTGGAGCCAGTATCTCATTCTATGTAGGTCCAGAACTCATAACCTTAATTACCAGAATCTATTACCACTCAAATAGTGTGAGGACCTTCTATATTTATAACACTATAGGGGTTCCAAGAGGAAGGAGGGGAAACTAACATGTTTTTTAGCATCAAGTTCTGTATATGTAAGCTTATTTACATTCCACAGTAATCCTGTAAATTAGGCACTGCATGCTTATTTTAAGGAAGAAGGAAAAAGTATTTAAGGAGGTGAAGACTCTTGCATTTGAGTATCAGAGCTGTGTCTGAACACAACTCTATCTCTGAAGTTTCTGATATTAATATTAATAATATTTCCTATCTTGTTCAGGGAAGGATAGTACAAAATACAATTCCTGAGATGGTGTACTTACATTTTCTCTGGGGCCTTGATCTTATAGTTAGTAATCATGTGTGTGTTATTTGCTCAGTTGTATCTGACTCTTTGTGACCCCATGGACAGTAGCCTACCAGACTCCTCTGTCCATGGAATTCACCAGGCAAAAATATTTATTGAAATGTGTAGCCATTCTCTTCTCCAGGAGATCTTCCGAACCCAGGGATTGAACCCTGGTCTCCTTCATGGCAAGAAGATTTTTACCATCGGAGCTATCAGGGAAGCCCTTAGTAATTGTTGAGGATGGCCAATAATTATTAAATATATGATACTTTCCAGATATTTCTTTAAGAAATTTCATATTTAGAAACTAATTATTCAAAAAATCACCAATAAAGAGATATTATCTTTACCTTGATTTTACAGAGCAGTAAACTGAGGCACAGGAATTGTAATGAAACTGCCACTGTATTTGTTACTTTTTACAGTCTCAATATATCAAGCAGAGAAGGGAAGGCAGAAGAGAGGTAAACAGATGTCTTCCCCAAATTAATGGAGAATCAGAAGTCACACATTATTGGAATCTGGGGAGATCTTCAGAGATTATCTAATCACTTTTATTTTATGAATGGGAGCCTGGGATCCTAGGGAATGAACAATTAAGCAACAAAGTGGGAGGGAAAAACTAGGTATTTTGCCTACTTACATAGTGTATTTACCAGATGATTACCTGAATACAGGTATAACTGCTTCTATTTTAGAGAACTGAAGAGATTCCTTTATATAGTCATGCAGATTGTGTGGGTAAATTCTCTAAGAAATTAAGGGAAGAAGTGCTGCATCTTATTTATTGTATTGTGTTTGGGAGAACTATTTTGGAATTAGAGGAGCCCATTTCTCAGTATATTATTTCCAAACTAGGCAACTATAATTACAGTCTGATAAGATGAAACTCAAATAACTTCTGAATGTTAATTTATTTTGAAAGAGGAAATAATCTTGCAAGAGAAATACAGACAAATAGGAAAAGCAGAGTTGTAGATATATTAACCTAGAGATGTTACAAATAAAGTTTAAGAAATATGAAAGTTTCATGGAGTATTTCACATGAAGGAATTATTTCCTCTTAAAAGTCAAGAGGGCTTCCCTGGTGGCTCAAAGGTTAAAGCATCTGCCTGCAATGCGGGAGACCTGGGTTTGATCCCTGAGTTGGGAAGATCCCCTGGAGAAGGAAATGGCAGCCCACTCCAGTATTCTTGCCTGGAGAATCCCATGGATGGAGGAGCCTGGTGGGCTACAGTCCATGGGGTCTCTAAGAGTTGGACACTACTGAGCGACTTAACTAACTTTAACTTGAAAGTCAAAAAGGATTATGAGTCCACTCATAAAAATGATTTGTTCTTCCGTTTTATCATGAATTACATGACTAAAGGATGATTGATTATTTATTGTATTATTCCTTCAAAATTATAGCACATTGTTCACTTTCCAGTTTTTTAATTGATATTTATTTAACATTGACTCTGTGCCAGCACTGCAAAACCCACCCACACACCCTACACCAATTTTGTGATTTCATTAAAAACCACTTAATCAAGCAAATTCTATCAGATCAGATCAGATCAGTGGTTCAGTCATGTCCGACTCTTTGCGACCCCATGAATCGCAGCACGCCAGGCCTCCCTGTCCATCACCAACTCCCGGAGTTCACTCAGACTCACGTCCATCGAGTCAGTGATGCCATCCAGCCATCTCATCCTCTGTCGTCCCCTTCTCCTCTTGCCCCCAATCCCTCCCAGCATCAGAGTCTTTTCCAATAAGTCAACTCTTCCATGAGGTGGCCAAAGTACTGGAGTTTCAGCTTTAGCATCATTCCCTCCAAAGAAATCCCAGGGCTGATCTTCAGAATGGACTGGTTGGATCTCCTTGCAGTCCAAGGGACTCTCAAGAGTCTTCTCCAACACCACAGTGCAAAAGCATCAATTCTTCGGCGCTCAGCCTTCTTCACAGTCCAACTCTCACATCCATACATGACCACTGAAAAAAACCATAGCCTTGACTAGACGAACCTTTGTTGGCAAAGTAAAGTCTCTGCTTTTGAATATGCTATCTAGGTTGGTCATAACTTTCCTTCCAAGGAGTAAGCGTCTTTTAATTTCATGGCTGCAGTCACCATCTGTAGTGATTTTAGAGCCCAGAAAAATAAAGTTTGACACTGTTTCCACTGTTTCCCCATCTATTTCCCATAGCTACCTCTATTTTACATACTAAATTGGCACATTATTTGTCACCCTACTTAACACTATTAAGATTATCTCTTTTTTTATTCTTTTTTTTAAATTTTATTCATTTTTATTTTTTATTTTCTAATTTTATTTTATTTTTAAGCTTTACAATATTGTATTAGTTGTGCCAAGTTCTTGACAAATATAATTCCTTGGTTCCTCACAAAATAATTTAAATTATGTAAAAACTGGAACTTTGTCTAATTTATCACTGTATTCTTAGCTCTTAGAAGAATATTAGTACTAGAAATTCAAAAGACTTGTATTAAATGAAAATTATTTCAGTGGGTCTCAAAATAACTTGTCTTTAAAAGGCATTGGTGCCATTTTAAGTAGATATTAGGTTTCCATGTTCTCATCAATGATTCGTTTCATTGCTTTTGTCATTTCAGATAACTTTCTTGAACATCAGATCATGGAAGATAGAAATAATGTTACTGAATTTATTCTCTTAGGACTTTCTATGGACAAGAAAGTCCAGATCTTCTGCTTTTTATTTTTCTTATTCTGTTACCTGGGGAATTTGATCATCGTGATTTCTATTACATGCAGTCAGCTAATCACCCAGCCCATGTACTTCTTCCTGAACTACCTTGCACTCTCAGATCTCTTCTACACCTCCACTGTGACACCCAAACTTATGACGGACTTACTGATGGAGAAAAAGGCCATTTCCTATAAAAACTGCATGACACAGCTTTTCACTGCCCACTTCTTTGGGGGAGGGATTGAGGTCTTAATCCTCACAAGGATGGCCTATGACCATTATGTGGCCATCTGCAAACCTCTCCACTATGCCATCATCATGAACAGGCAAAGACGTCACTCAATTCTCATAGCATCATGTGCAGAGGGACTTCTTCATTCTCTTTGTCTCTTTCTTCTTGACATTGTTTTATCTTTCTGTGGCCCCAATGAAATAGATCACTGTTTCTGTGATGTATATCCTTTGTTGAAACTAGCCTGCACTGATACACACAAAATTGGCTTTTTTGTCATTGCCAATTCTGGCTTGATGGGACTGGTGCTCTTTGTGGTTTTGATGGCCTCCTACATTTTGATTTTGTATAATGTGCACACATATTCTGCAGAAAGCTGCCATAAAGCACTTTCCACCTGTAGTTCCCACATCACAGTCATAATCCTCTTTTTTGCACTTGTCATCTTTGTTTACATTAGACCTGCCACAACGTTACCAGAAGATAAAGTGTTTATGCTCTTCTACACAATTATTGTCCCCATGCTCAACCCACTTATCTACACACTTAGAAACATGGAGATGAAAATTTTCATAAGAGTTTGGTGCAATAAAACGTTCTGGGAAGGGAGGTTAATGACTTGAACGTCATTCATCTTTGATGCCAGTGACTGTCTTCTCATCACTCCCTCTGTTGCTGATTCTCTCCTGCTAATGGGAAAATCAGTCAGGATGTGTTAAGGCCAAGCCTTCAACAAAAGCTTGCCTTCAGTGCTTCCTTCTTTATTTTCCTCTCAATGCATTTTCCTTGATTTCACTTTTTGCTAATAATCCCCTTTGTTTAAAAAAAAAAAAAAGAAAAGAAAAGTTTTTACAGAGTAAAAACACACTGAAAAATCTGGAGGGAGAGTGATCCTGCCTGTATTGAAGGCTAAACCTGGGGGAGACCTAGCTCTCAAAATACTTGGCCTCAAGGTATAAAAGGTAATAATATGTTAAAAGGTAAAAGGCAGTTAAAGAATCCACCTGCTAATGAAAGAGACACAGATTCGATACTTTGGCCAGGAAGATTCTCTGGAGAAGGAAATGGCTACCCACTCCAATGTTTTTGCCTGGGAAATCCCATGGAGAGAGGAATCTGGTGGGCTACAGCCCATGGGGATGGAAAACAGCTGGACATGATTCAGTGACTAAACAACAACAAAAAGGCAGTTATAGGAAAATAAGAACAATCACATACTGCAAACTCCTTTCAGAACTATATACCTAGCCTCATATCCTACAACTCTAGATTACTTTTAATCAAGTACCTAGAGATTATTTTGTGTATTTGTGAACTGCTATTATTTCACTTAAGTGAAAATAATATATAGATCTAAATAGAACATAGTGTAAAGTCCAGTCTTATAGTCTACATGGCAAGTCTTATAGTCTGAAAAGCAAGTCACTGTGTGATCTATTTGTCAAGTAACATTGTAAGAATTGTGAAAAATATATGTGTATATATATATATATATATATATATATATACAAACTCATGCTATTTTAACTGGGTTTGACATTAAGTATATATGATGAAGGAATAAAAAAACTACAACTGACTTTGCTACAAAAAAGAAGAAAATATAAATCCCTTAGTTCCTCAAAATAGATGATTTATCTCAAAGTAAAAGACTTTCACTTACTATCTAAATTCAAGCGTAGAATAATCCTAAAATAGTATTTGACAAAATATAGATCAGACTTAGTGATGGGAATATATATATATATATATATATATATATATATTGTTGCTGTGCTTAGGTGTATCTGACTTTGTGACCACATGGACTGTAGCCCACCAGGCTTCTCTGTCCATGGGGATTCTCCAGGCACAAATATCGGAGTGGGTTGCCATGTTCTCCTCCAGGGGATCTTCCCAATCCAGGGACTGAAGCCAGGTCTCCCACATTGCAGGCAGACTCTTTACCAACTGAGCCATCAGGGAAGCCCAAGTATACTGGAATGGGTAGCCTATCTCTTCTCCAGGGGATCTTCCTGACCCAGGAATCAACCAGGGGTCTCCTGCTTTGCAGGTGGATTCTTTATCCAGCTGAGCTACCAGGGAATTCTAATGTGTATACATCCATACCTACAGGATTTTCATGATTTTCTAGTGCAAAGTATACATTTTGTTTGAAATACATTTTTAAGATTGCTGCATTTTCTTATGAAAATGTGCATAGTTTTGGATATAAAATGTAACTATTAATAGTATAGGTTTGTATTCTATATAATGAGTTAAACTATATTTAATACTATAGATTTATTTTAGGTAATAGGATATTTCCCAATGTTTCTCTCTCAAATAATGTAATTTTTAGAATTAATAGAACTGATTATGAATTTTAAAGAATCATATTATTAACATGTCATAAAAATTTTGTTAATTGTTCTCCACACAGACAGGCCATATTAATATTTGGCTATCTTATGTGTGTGTCTCCTTCAGAATTTTCCACAGTTTATTGTGATCCACACAGTCAAAGGCTTTGGCATAGTCAATAAAGCAGAAATAGATGTTTTTCTGGAACTCTCTTGCTTTTTCGATGATCCAGCAGATGTTGGCAATTTATCTCTGGTTCCTCTGCCTTTTCTAAAACCAGCTTGAACATCTGGAAGTTCACGGTGCACGTATTGCTGAAGCCTGGCTTGGAGAATTTTGAGGATTACTTTACCAGCAACAAAGGTCCATCTAGTCAAGGCTATGGTTTTTCCAGCAGTCATGTATGGATGTGAGAGTTGGACTATAAAGAAAGCTGAGTACCAAAGAATTGATGCTTTTGAACTGTGGTGTTGGAGAAGACTCTTGAGAGTCCCTTGGACTGAAAGGGGATCTGACCAGTCCATCCTAAAGGAAATCAGTCCTAGGTGTTCATTGGAGGGACTGATGTTGAAGCTGAAATGCCAATACTTTGGCCACCTGATGAGAAGAGTTGACTCATTTGAAATGACCCTGATGCTGGGAAAGGTTGAGGAGAGGAGGAGAAGGGGACAACAGAGATGGCTGGATGGCATCACTGACTCAATGGACATGAGTCAGTGGACTCATGGATGACCTCTGAGAGTTGGTGATGGATAGGGAAGGCCTGGTGTGC
The DNA here is from genome assembly GCF_002263795.3 of Bos taurus. NCBI lineage: Eukaryota > Metazoa > Chordata > Mammalia > Artiodactyla > Bovidae > Bos > Bos taurus. The sequence continues at coordinate 181,001 of NC_037336.1, forward strand.
TGTGGTTCATGGGGTTACAAAGAGTCAGACATGACTGAGGGACTGAACTGAACTGAATATGTATGTGTCTTATTTTTGTACTTACAAGATACTTTGCAAATATTATTTTGCTTAATATTTAAATGTCAAAAAAATGGTGTTTCAGAATTGTAAATAATAGTCCTAAAGAGGCAGAAGTTATCAAAATAACTGAATGAATATGTTGTAAATGATGTAAATTAACCAAATCTTACTTATTTTCCCAACTGAATTATCTCCTCAAGTGGATCAGATTTGTTTGGAGTTACATTTTCATAAAGATCATCCATTAATCTTCCAAGATAGTTGCAAATATCTGGTAATAACTGATATTTTTCGATATCCCCATCTCTGTGTTTGCTTATAGTGTTTCATAACCTTCCATAGAGACCTCGGCTCTGCCTTTCATGTGTAAATTAAGCATAAACCATAATCCATGAGCTTCAGCCATGAATTACAGAGTTTAATACCAGATATTTTGGGTAAGGAATTTTTAAGAAAGACGCTTACAATATATGCCATTCTTATCTCTCTTGTTAATAAATACAAGTACTAGGAAATAAAGAGGCCAAAACATATTGCTTTATTTCACAGAGACATCATTCATACAAACCTCTCTCTCTCTGGATGAGGTTTAAAATAAGACATTATTCTGCCTGCCTTATTCAGTCTGGATTCATGAGCAGTTCAGGTTGTGGGGTGGTGGTTGCTTTTCGCTAGTAAATCACACTGTATGAGAAAACTCATATATTGATTTTAATTCCTATTACGTGGGGATTTCTTATATTATGTCAAAGGCTCCTAAAACATGATATCATTTATCAAATAATTCTAAGCATTTGAGCATATCAGATCTTATGTAATTTATTCCTCTGCTATGGATATTGTTATAGACTGAAAGTTCATACCTAAATTCTTTTTTAAAGTGATATTTTGAGGTGGGCCCTTTGGAAATGACTGGGTAACTTGGATAAGTTTCAAATTTATGTAGTTCTTCCAACCAATGAGATAAAACTTGGCTAATGATCTATGCTTATTGGTCTGTAATCTCCCTGAAGTCAGAGAAAAGTTACTTAATTGTCTTTGTGCACTCAGTTTATTGCACAATGTATAGAATACTGATTTTACTCTATAGACTTTGTCAATTACTTTAATTGTTTTTTTTAAATTTTATTTTATTTTTAAACTTTACATAATTGTATTAGTTTTGCAAATATCAAAATGAATCCATCACAGGTATACATCTATTGAAGTGAAAATTTTTACTGATATACAATGTAGAAAATATACAAATATACAATATAGAAAATATACAATGTAGAAAGAGAATATGATTAAGTCTTTCTACATTGATTATATATATAGGCTTCCCTGGCCTGCAGTTCAGGAGAACCAAATTTGATCCCTGGGTCAGGATGATCCACTGGAGAAAGTAATGGCTACTCGCTCCAGTATTCCTGCCTAGAGAATTACATGGACAGAAGAGCCTGGTGAGTCCCGGTCCATGGTGTTACAAAGAGTCGTACACAACTCAGTAACTAACACACACACACACACACACACACACACACGCACACACATGCACACACACACACACACACACACACCAGTTTTCTTAAACTATGTCCTTCATTGATATACTGCTCAAGGTGACCACATTCTCTGGAGCCAATCCAGAATTATGTGTAATTCATTTTTCTTCTTGCTAATGCAAGCATACTTGACCATGGTGAGTAAGTGTGATTCTATGTAAGAATATGTCTGAATTGAATTCAGTTAAATTTATTTTCAATATAATTTCAAATATAGGTATATATTGACTTTAGTAGATAATTGTAATAGACCTCATATTAGGTGGCAACCTAAACTTGTCATGACACTTTAGTTGTAAAAGAGTAATTTAAAGAAAAGTATCCTGGCTTTTTATTTTGAGTTTGCAAATGTATTCTGATTCCTTGTCTTATTTTCCTTGTTGATAATGGTGTCTGTCTGTGCTTATATTTTCTATTTCATAAGGATATTATGAGATTAAATTTAAATGACTGAAATAAAAGCATTCTAGTATTTCTGAATATACTTGAAGAATAGAATTATTTTCAACCATGTTAATCTAATTCCAGAAATGATTCTAGTATAACCAATTTGAAAAAGTATGGTACCTTTTACCTTGTATGAAGTACAAATATTATGATAGGGTTTAATGTACATTTAATGTACATGTGAAAGTGATATCTACAAGTTATAATTTGCATGAATGATAGATCAATTAAAAAACAAAATATAATAATGAAAAATAATTTAAATCTAATAGTTACCCACCTAAATGATTAACATTTACAATAGTTAATATCCAGGCTCCATATTAAGCTTGTTTGTTATCAAATACCACCATTCGTAAATGATTAATATATTTTGTTCTCATCATAGTGTTTTGTCTTCATGTACATCTAAGAGGTAGATCAAAATTAAAGATGAGTGCTATAAAAGTTATCCCCTGAAGTTCAGTTGTGTGTTGTGTGCTTAGTCAATCAGTCATGTCTGACTCTTTGTGATCACATGGACTGTAGCCTGTCAAGCTCCTCTGTCCATGGGATTCTCCAGGAAAGAACGCTGGACTGGGTTGCCATGCCCTCCTCCACGGGATCTTCCCAATGCAGGGATTGAACCCAGGTCTCGCACAATGAAGAAGGAGGATTGTTTACTTTCTGACCCTCCAGGGAAGCCTTCTGAAATAACTGATTTGTTGAGAAGATTGGCTAATAATGGTGAATACCCCTGGGATCCACTTCAGTGTAGTTCAGTTCAGTCCCTCAGTCGTGTCCGACTCTTTGCAACCCCATGAATCGCAGCACGCCAGGCCTCCCTGTCCATCACCAACTCCCGGAGTTCACTCACACTCACGTCCATCGAGTCAGTGATGCCATCCAGCCATCTCATCCTCTGTTGTCCCCTTCTCCTCCTGCCCCCAATCCCTTCCAGCATCAGAGTCTTTTCCCATGAGTCAACTCTTCGCATGAGGTGGCCAAAGTACTGGAGTTTCAGCTTTAGCATCATTCCTTCCAAAGAAATCCCAGGGTTGATCTCCTTCAGAATGGACTGGTTGGATCTCCTTGCAGTCCAAGGGACTCTCAAGAGTCTTCTCCAACACCACAGTGCAAAAGCATCAATTCTTCAGTGCTCAGCCTTCTTCACAGTCCAACTCTCACATCCATACATGACCACTGGAAAAACCATAGCCTTGACTAGACAAACCTTTGTTGGCAAAGTAATGTCTCTGCTTTTGAATATACTATCTAGCTTGGTCATAACTTTCCTTCCCAGGAGCAAGCGTCTTTTAATTTCATGGCTGCAGTCACCATCTGCAGTGATTCTGGAGCCCAAAAAAATAAAGTCTGACACTGTTTCCACTGTTTCCCCATCTATTTCCCAGGAAGTGATGGGACCAGATGCCATAATCTTCGTTTGCTGAATGTTGAGCTCCAAGCCAACCTTTTCACTCTCCTCTTTCACTTTCACCAAGAGGCTTTTTAGTTCCTCTTCACTTTCTGCCATAAGGGTGGTGTCATCTGCTATCTGAGGTTATTGATATTTCTCCCAGCAATCTTGATTCCAGCTTGTGCTTCTTCCAGCCCAGCATTTATCATGATGTACTCTGCATATAAGTTAAATAAGCAGAGTGACAATATACAGCCTTGATGTACTCCTTTTCCTATTTGGAACCAGTCTGTTGTTCCATGTCCAGTTCTAACTGTTGCTTCCTGATCTGCATATAGGTTTCTCAAGAGGCAGATCAGGTGGTCTGGTATTCCCATTCTTGAAGAATTTTCCACAGTTTATTGTGATCCACAATAAACTGTGGAAAATAAACAGTCAAAGGCTTTGGCATAGTTAATAAAGCAGAAATAGATGTTTTTCTGGAACTCTCTTGCTTTTTCCATTATCCAGCGGATGTTGGCAATTTGATCTCTGGTTCCTCTGCCTTTTGGAAAACCAGCTTGAACATCAGGAAGTTCACGGTTCACATATTGCTGAAGACTGGCTTGGAGAATTTTGAGCATTACTTTACTAGCATATGACATGAGTGCAATTGTGTGGTAGTTGAGCATTCTTTGGCATTGCCTTTCTTTGTGATTGGAATGAAAACTGACTTTTTCCACTGCTGTGGCCACTGATGACTTTTCCAAATTTGCTGGCATATTGAGTGCAGCACTTTCACAGCACCATCTTTCAGGATTTGGAAGAGCTCCACTGGAATTCCATCACCTCCACTAGCTTTGTTCATAGTGATGCTTTCTAAGGCCCACTTGACTTCACATTTCAGGATGTCTGGCTCTAGGTGAGTGATCACACCATCGTGATTATCTGGGTCATGAAAATCTTTTTTGTACAGTTCTTCTGTGTATTCCTGCCGCCTCTTCTCAATATCTTCTGCTTCTGTTAGGTCCATACCACTTCTGTCCTTTATCGAGCTCATCTTTGCATGAAATGTTCCCTTGGTATCTCTGATTTTCTTGAAGAGATCTCTAGTCTTTCCCATTCTGTTGTTTTCTCTATTTCTTTGCATTGATGGCTGAAGAAGGCTTTCTTATCTCTTCTTGCTATTCTTTGGAACTCTGCTTTCAGATGCCCATTATCTTTCCTTTTCTCCTTTGCTTTTCACTTCTCTTCTTTTCACAGCTATTTGTAAGGCCTCCCCAGACAGCCATTTTGCTTTTTTGCATTTCTTTTCTATGGGAATGGTCTTGATCCCTGTCTCCTGTACAATATATGAACCTCATTCCATAGTTCATCAGGCACTCTATCTATCAGATCCACTTAACTACAGTTAAAAAACTTCACAGGATTTGCCTACAAACAGGAGATGTGGTAGAACTTTTAAGGCTCCAGAGAAAGGTCTTACGCAAACGTGCCATCTATAAATCAACAAAGACCGGTGTTGTAGATGAGCTGGTTGACATTTTTAACCTTACTACTTTATTTCTTTCTTGGTGAACTAATAGCTTCCTGGGGCCCTGACCATGAATCTATGTCAGACATGAGCATAGGTGAGATATATTTTTTTTCCCCAGGAAATCATAGATTCTCAGGTTTAAACGGATCCTAAAAATCATATAATCAGTCCTCATTATCACCAATATTAGATTTAAATTGCTTCTTTAGAGAGGGTGTGGAGAAAAGGGAACCCTCTTACACTGTTGATGGGAATGCAAACTAGTACAGCCACTATGGAGAACAGTGTGGAGATTCTTTAAAAAACTGGAAATAGAACTGCTTTATGATCCAGCAATCCCACTGCTGGGCATACACACTGAGGAAACCAGAAGGGAAAGAGACACGTGTACCCCAATGTTCATCGCAGCACTGTTTATAATAGCCAGAACATGGAAGCAACCTAGATGTCCATCAGCAGATGAATGGATAAGAAAGCTGTGGTACATATACACAATGGAGTATTACTCAGCCATTAAAAAGAATACATTTGAATCAGTTCTAATGAGGTGGATGAAACTGGAGCCTATTATACAGAGTGAAGTAAGCCAGAAGGAAAAACACCAATACAGTATACTAACGCATATATATGGAATTTAGAAAGATGGTAACGATAACCCTGTATACGAGATAGCAAAAGAGACACTGATGTATAGAACAGGCTTATGGACTCTGTGGGAGAGGGAGAGGGTGGGAAGATTTGGGAGAATGGCATTGAAACATGTGAAATGTCATGTATGAAACGAGATGCCAGTCCAGGTTCAATGCACGATGCTGGATGCTTGGGGCTGGTGCACCGGGATGACCCAGAGGGATGGTATGGGGAGGGAGGAGGGAGGAGGGTTCAGGATGGGGAACACATGAGAAATAAAGGAATAAAAAAAAGAAAAAGAAATTACACTGAGAGTCTGCAAGGATATTAAATCTTTAGAAGGGCCAATTATTTTACCAGCAAAATGAGTTTAGTTGAGAATAGCAGAGATTTACAATTTGGGGCAAGCAAATTATCCTAAACCTAAAGTCCTAAAGATCTTGAATAGAGGTTTACTTTTACAGAGGAAAGAGAAAATTGGATGGGGCTGTTTCAGAGAATCCCAGGATGATGACAGCTTCTCTTTGGCTGGCCTGTTGCTAGACAAGGAGAAGTTCTTTCTCCTGCTTGGCTCTGGTAGTGCATGAGAGTTCCCTCTTCAGAGTTTCTTATTTTGTTGTAAATGAGGTTTCCCTTATTTATTTTTACGAATGTTAATCTTAAGATGTGTAATTCTTGCATATGCTTTATACTTCTGAAAAAAATGATTTGTAATAAAGACATTTTTAAACAAGGATTTAAAAATAAATAAATAAATAAATTGCTTCTTTAGGCATGCAAAACTTTGAGGTAGACTCAATTGCAATACTACTAATTTAAAAGCAAAAATATTTTGTTTTTTAAATGATATAGATTTAAATTAGAACAATAGAACAGTTATAATTAAATTAGAATAATTTTACAATTCACGTTCACATCCAAAATTTCCCCAAGTTAATAATACAGCATAATAATTTTCTTAGGATGCTGCATTAATTTTTAATAACATTAAAAACTACTACATGTTGATCAAATGCATGCATTATATTTTACTTACCCATTTCTAATATTGAACATTGGATGTAGCTTCTAAATTTTCCACAGCTCTTAATAATGGTGTTGAACAGAGATGTAAATAATAATTTTTATCTTTAAAATATATTTTCCTTTACTGTTTTTCCTAGAAAAAATACTGTAGATCTAAGAAGTAGAAAAACTGATTTTTATTTTTTTATAATTGTTTCTAAATAGCTTATTAATTATATCTTATTCTTAACTTATGTACACTATACCTTTATCTTACCAGTTGGTTGGCTCTCAACTCAGTATAAGGAATGCACTGAGGCTACTATATTTTGTTTCTAGACAAGCAGGCAGTTTTCACTTTGAATAATGTATACCTATGGCTAATTCATGTTGAGGTTTGACAGAAAACAGCAAAATTCTGTAAAGCAATTATGCTTCAATAAAAAATAAATTAATTAAAAACAATTTTAAAAGTAAATATTTTTATCTTTGAAAGGAAAAAGTAGTTTCCACAGAATATATTTTACTATATTTATGTGTCCTCTTTTTTTGGGGGAGGGGGGTGGGGGAGGGCATTATGTCACCAAATGAGTAATGCAGCATCCTATAACTGGGCTCCCCTGGTGGCTCATTAGTTTAAAAATCCACTGATCAATGTCAGAGTAATGAATTTGATCCCTAAGTCAGGAAGATCCTCTGGAGGAGGAAATGGCAACTCACCCCACTATTCTTGCCTGGGAAAACCTATGGACAGAGGAGCATGGAAGGCTACAATCCTTGGGGTCACAAAGAGTCAGGCATGACTTAGTGACTGAACAACAGAAACACCCTGTAACCAGGAATGATGGATAATGGATGCTTTGGGAAGATGAGAGAAGAAGGTGTGAGAAAGCATGTAGCAGAAACATAAAGGATTGGAAAGCTTCATTCATATCATGGATGGATAATTTCTGCTGTTTAGTAATAAAATCTCAGGAATTTAAAGATATTTAACAGGACACTTTATGATTTTGTGAAAACAAACACACAATACACCTACTAATATGCCTAGTAACTGTCCAAAAGATATTTGTTGACTGAGTGAACTAGTAATAGGTACCTATTGTAAGTAATAGATTTTATGTATTTGGTGTTTATTAGTTGATATATAATTTATATAAAATTTATGTTTCTCATAGATATTTATGATAAACAGAGCTAGAGGACATCAGCACTTGAATTCCTGGTAAGTTTATGGTCTGGGGAAGCAGGACTAATCTTAGCCATGGAACATGGCAATTCACCAAGAATCTCTTGTCACCTGATGTGTTTCAGGCACTGTAGACAATATGCCAGGCACAGTGAGGAAACACACCTGAATAGCTTATGTATTCCTGTACATAAGTACCAGGAGTTACCAGGTAGGGTGTATTGTCAAGGATTTATATATTTCCCTTAACTGCCTGCTTAGAAAGTTATTTATTGACAATGTTTTTCTTTCCACAGTTTGAAGTGAGGGTTAAAATTTAAATTCTCATGGAAAAAACAATAACTCTTACCTGCTTACAGGACCTCTCAGCCTAGAAGGTACATCTGATAGTTACAATTTGTAACCTCACAGACACAGAGGAGGGCTTGGAAACTTGGGACAATAAGATAATAAAATTATCTTATTATCATTTGATAATAAAATTATCAAATGAAGGTGGAACCAGAAAGATAATCCAGATCTCATATACATAGCACCATATTTTCTCCATAAATTGCATATCAAATGATCTCCCAGAGATGCTTTACAGATGACAGCCAATAGGTGTCTGAAGAGATAAAAGTTGTCATAGAAGAAATAAGAAAGTCTTGAAACAAGTATTGGGGCACGAATGTCAAGGACATGGTCCAGAGTTACAGTGACTGCTCTAGTTTTGTGCTAAGAAATTCAGACCACAATCCTTTCATGATTAACAGGTATTAGTATTTATTCCTTTGTAGGTAATTCAGGTCCCCGGAAGATGTTACTTCCTAAATGGATCTCCTCAGGCCTCCCAACAATGTGACTGAATTTGCTTTCTTGGGACTCATGCAGAATCCACACCTACAGAAAATACTTTTCATTGTCTTTCTGTTCATTTTCCTGTTCACTGTGCTGGCCATTCTGCTCATTGTCATCACCATCTCCCTAAGCCCTACACTTTCTGCTCACATATATTTCTTTCTCATTTACTTGGCCTTAACAGATGCTTTTCACACATCTGCCGTTACACCCAAAATGATAATTCCTCTGTTGTACCAAAAAAGAATCACCTCCTGGAGTGACTCCTTGAATCAGATCTTTTTGGCACACTTCCTAGGAGGCTCAGACATCATAGTCCTCACTGTCATGGCCTATGACCGGTATGTGGGCATCTATAAGCCTCTGCACTACACGACCATCCTGCAAAAGGGGCTCTGCCAACTCGGTGGTGGTGGCTTGGACTGGAGGGATCCTATCTGCTGCTGTGCAAATTCTCTTCATGGTTGACTTGACTTTCTGTGGTTTCAATGCCGTTGATCATGTCACATGTGATTTCTTCTCACTCTTGGAAACTGCCTGCAGTGACACAAGATTGGAATGGCAGTGACAGCAAACAGTGGGGCCATGTGTTTGCTCATGTTTTTCCTGCTCCCCATCTCCTGCACAGTCATTCTGAGTTCCCTGAAGTTCTAGAGGAAGATGCCAGGCCCTCTCTGCATGTGGCCCCCGCTGTCAGTAGCGGTGCTCTATTCTGTCCCTGTATATTCTGCTACACACTTCCTGGGACCAGTCACCCTGGGGACAAGTCGGTAGCTGGGCTCTTTACAATCCTCATTCCCATGTTAGATACTATCATTTACACAGTGAGAAACACAGAAGTGAAAAATGCTGTTAGGATTTTGTTGAAGAAGAGAGTAACTTAATTTGTACAAGATGCCAAGTAAGTAATCATTTACACACATAGGGAAAATTGTTCCTGTTGTAGATTGTGAAAGAAAATTTTAAAATTTCGCAGATCACTGACAGAAGAAAACAATGTCCTAAGCATTAACATTTGTTGAATATTTAACAATGACTACACATTTAGGTGAGGGACAGGGAAGACTGGTGAACCGCAGTCCATTGGGTCATTAAGAATTGGATATGACTAGGTGACTGAACAACAACAAGGCATTCATCAAGCATTTTGATAACTTCAGTGCACTTTACCAAGGCTTCAATGTTCATATCCATGGATTCAAAATAGACCTTGGAAAGGATAACAATTACACTCTAGGTGATGATTACAGAATAAGTTTTTTCTCCAGAGTGTTACTGTTGCTCTATTAAATTCTTCATATTGTCACTTGTATGAAATAGGTTTTTCCATAGTACCCTAATTTTAGAACTTCTTTTGTTTTTGCTTAGCCTGTGCTTAAACAAATCAGGGATAGAAACTCTTAGTTAGAAATGTTGAGAAAGACAACATAGTGGAGGTATCCACAGATTTTCTTTTTTTTTTTTTTTCTTTGCCCTACAATTTTATGCAATGCATAAAGTGAGAAACTCACAAAAGGAGAAAGGAATAATTTATGATCAATGTCTAATTCCTTTTGTGACACAAACATTAAGCCAGAACTTTGAAATTATTCCTTATTTATACTTATTTTCATAAATATCTCTATGGTTCACAGTTCTTCTTGAATATGAAAGAATTTTTTTTTCATACCAAAACTTGAGGAGTCATTTGAAACTAGAAGGGTAAACATACTTTATCAAATTTCAAAAGAAAGTCATATGGTTAGAGTCCAAAGCTATTTTTCTGTAGGTCTGATACATATATTTGCATTACATGAACCATTTATTATCTACCAGACACATTCATTTCATTTACTTATCCATGTATTAAACTGGTGTTTTCATTATCATTATCCCCATTTTATAGAGAAGCACATTGATGCCAAAAGTGTTTTATTAACTTACTGAACTTATATCAACTTCAGTTCAATTCAGTTGCTCAGTTGTGTCTGATTCTTTGTGATCTCATGGACTGCAGCATGCCAGGCTTCCCTGTCCATCACCAGCTTCCGGAGTTTACTCAAACTCATGTCCATCTCATCTTTGATGCCATCCAACCATCTCATCCTCTGTTGTACTCTTCTCCTCCTGCCTTCAATCTTTCCCAGCATCAGAATATTTTCTAATGAGTCAGTTCTTCTCATCATGTGGCCAAAGTATTGGAGTTTCAGCTTCAACATCAGTCCTTCCAATGAATATTCAGGACTGATTTCCTTTAGGATGGACTGGATGTATCTCTTTGCAGTCCAACGGACTCTCAAGAGTCTTCTCCAACACCACAGTTCAAAAGCATCAATTCTTCCAGTGCTCAGCTTTCTTTATAGTCCAACTCTCATATCCATACTTCTCCCATAAAGTGTGTCAGGAGTCATTACATTGAAAGACATCTTCCTTTCAAAAGTTGCAGCTGCAAACTTCTAATCCAGGCCTTAAAAAAAAAAAGATCAGTCTTTCTTTCAGAAGAAACACAGCTGTCTGTGGTATGTTTAGGTGTATAGACAAGAAAATTATCTGCAATTTTAATGATTCACTTTGTCCTTCAGGAAGATGGTGTTAAATTTGTTGTAGCCTATTTCACATCAGTTCAGTTCAGTTCAATTCAGTCGCTCAGTCATGTCCGATTCCTTGCGACCCCATGAATTGCAGCACACCATGCCTCCCTGTCCATCACCATCTCCTGGAGTGAGAAACTTTTATGTTTCACTTGATTGTCAATCATTTTCCATTCTGATTTTGATGATTTAATTATATAGTAGAGATATTATCATATTGACCATTTGTGTGGAATTATTTTTACAACTTGTGATTTGCTTTTAATTTTTTATACTGTGCAAAATTTTTGGCCATGTAGAAATACTTAACATCTACCTAATCAAGTCTAACACAATTTTCTTTGGCGTTAATTTCTCACATAGAAAGAATTTCCCTATTTCAGTGTCACCACAATATCTTCATATTCTTCCAACATTTAATTTTTAAATTTTCTATTGTTTTATATATTATGTTTAAGCTTTTGGGCCACCTATATTGTGTTGTGAGGATTTAAGTTGGTAATACATTTTAATTATTTTTATGGCCATTTTTATAGCTGCCTATAGCAGTTCAACTTCAGCTTCTTCAGTGTTACTGGTTGGGGCATGTCCCAGAAGCTTTGTTCCTTATTGGTAGGTGCATCATACTCTTGGGGTACAGTCTGTTCCCTGACTCTTACCCACTTTTTATCTGAATTGTCCTTTAGAGGAAATAATATCATAAATAACTTTGTCTGTGAGCAGGCGGCCTTTGTTGCTGTTTCCTGCTCTGACCCCTACATTAGCCAGGAGATCATTTTAGTCTCTGCCATGTTTAATGAAATAAGCAGCCTGATGATTATTCTCACCTCCTATATTTTCATTTTTATCACTGTCCTGAAGATGCCTTCAACTGGGGGGCACCACAAACCCTTCTCCACCTGTGCCTCCCACCTGACTGCCATTACCATCTTCCATGGGACCATCCTTTTCCTTTACTGTGTTCCTGACTCCAGAAGTTCGTGGCTCATGGTCAAGGTGGCCTCTTTCTTTTACACAGTGGTCATCCCCATGCTGAACCCAGTGATCTACAGCCTTAGGAACAAAGAAGTGAAAGAGACTGCTAGGAAGCTAGTCAATACCAAATTATTATGTCAATGATTGTAAAATGGCTTAGGTTTGCTTTTTCATTTACAAGAGCACTGTAGAGAACTGTCCAAGTTTTCTAGCATTTTTAATAGCATTTCAAATTCCAATTTTTAGGAAACAAAAGAGTGTACACATTTAACGTAATTCCCTTGTTGATACATCATTCAACAACTTTAGTAAACTGTAGAGAATTAGCAATAAAATACTAAATAACACCTAATTAAAGCCTAGACTATTTAAGTCTCTAGATAAAGTGTTTGTCATGTAAAGATTTCTTAAGAAAGACACATTACCATTTGGCAGTTCAGGTGAATCTTCTTTTTCTCTTTTCTTTAAGTCATTATAAGTCATTGAAGAATGGATTTGAGTTGTCATGAAAGTTTATAGTTAACCATGAGGGAGTTACATCAGTTGAATCATAGTAGCTAAGAGTTGTTCAACTGCTACTGCTACTGCTACAGCTAAGTCACTTCAGTTGTGTCCGACTCTGTGTGACCCCATAGACAGCAGCCCACCAGGCTTCCCCGTCCCTGGGATTCTCCAGGCAAGAACACTGGAGTGGGTTGCCATTTCCTTCTCCAATGCATGAAAGTGAAAAGTGAAAGTGAAGTTGCTCAGTCGTGTCCAACCCTCAGCGACCCCATGGACTGCAGCCTTCCAGGTTCCTCAGTCCATGGGATTTTCCAGGCAAGAGTACTGGAGTGAGGTGCTATTGCCTTCTCCAAGAGTTGTTCAACACTAAGACACTAAAGTTAAAAGACATGCCTGTGCTTAGTTGCTTAGTCATGTCCGACTCTTTACAATTCTATGGGCTTTGGCCTGCCAGGCTCCTGTGTCCCTGGCAAGAATACTGGAGTGGGTAGTCATTCTCTTCTCCAGGGAATCTGCATGACCAGTAATCAAACCTATGTCTCCTGCATTGCAGGCAGATTCTTTGCCATCTAAGGTACCAGAGAAGCCTCAATTTAAAGGATATATTTATTTAACACCACATAGAAAGAATTGGTACATTATAAGTGCAAAGAAGTCATGTCTCTGCCCCCACAAAGTCCTGAATATGATTTGATAAAATTCTACTTGTTAATATAAAATTTATTTGCCTTTTGTACATAATTCATCAAAAATAAAATTAAGAAATGCACACTTCAGAAATAGTTCCAGCTAAATCTAAAATAGTCTTTCGTGTCAGTCAAATGACGTATAAAATAGCTATTGCTATACAATGATAACATAACAGAGAACTTCATTGGTAAGTAACATTAATGATGGATTGAATGGGGACCCTGCTAATACCAATTAGAGCATCTTGGTTAACCTGATTTAATTTTGCTTAACTAGCAAACTCATGGACTTCCCTGGTGGCTCAGATGATAAAGAATTCGCTTGCAATGCAGGAGACTTTTGTTCTATCCCTGGGTGGGGAAGATCCCCTGGAGAAAAGGAAGGGAACCCACTCCAGTATCCTTGCCTGGAGAATCCCATGACAGAGGAGCCTGGCGGGCTTCATTCCATGGAGTTACAAAGATTCAGACACGACTGAGCAGCTGACACACTTCACAGTAAACTCACATCCACTCTAAGGAGTGGATTCTATTTGACATGTGCTGTGGTGCTTCTCAGGTGGCACTAGTGGTAAAGAACCTGCCTAACAATGCAGGCAATGTAGAAGACATGGATTCAATCCCTGGGTTGGGAGGATCCTCTGGAGGAGGGCATGGCAACCCATTCCATTATTCTTGCCTGGAGAATTCCATAGACAGTGAAGCCTGGTGGGCTACAGTCCATAGAGCGGCAAGGAATCAAACACCACTGAAGCAACATAGCATGCACACACCTTGGTGTCATGTGTACCCAGCCCCTCCTCCCTAAATAGACTCTACTATCACATAAGATATATATTATCTGCCAGAAATTGGGGGAAAAGCCTAACACTTCTTTGTAAAAGACTATATTTTTTCCCCTGCTAAGCATTTTGTCTAATAGTAATTCTATGTTCATCCATGTGAGAGGAACCACCAAACTTATTCTGTATGTCTGTAGTGATTCCCTGGTGGCGCAGACGGTAAAGCGTATGCCCGCAATGCGGGAGACCCGGGTTTGGCAAAATCCCCTGGAGAAGGAAAAGGCAACCCACTCCAGTACCCTTGCCTAGAAACTTCCATGGATGGAGGAGCCTGGTGGGCTACAGTCCATGGGGTCACGAAGAGTCGGACATGACTGAGCGACTGAGCGACTTCAATAACTAAATATGTTGAGAATATTTTCACATGCTTGTTGGACATTTGTAAATTTTGTGTTGTATCTGATTTGACTTTTTGTCTTTATTGTTTCTTCTCTGTACCTTTTCTTTTCATTTTATTGATAATGTTTTTAATATACAAATATATTAAATTTTGAGGAAGTTCAATTTATTTATTTATTTATTTATTGTCACTTATGTTTTTGTTTCCCTATCTAAGAATCTACTGCCAAATTCAAGGCCATGAAATTTAAGGCCTGTGTTTTTCTTGTAAGATTTTTATAGTTTATGCTCTTTCATTCAGGTCCTTGTTCACTTTCTGAGTTAATTGTTGTATATAGTATGAGGTAAGTGTCCAATCCCATAATTATGCTTGTGAACACCCAGTTGTCCTGGCATCATTTATTTGAAGAAGAATCTATTCTTTCTCCAGTGAATATTAAGAGAATCATAACCTCAGAAGCACCATGATGATGGTGAGGTACAAGTTGGGAGAAATCAGAGCCCATATAGGGCACAGTTACCCAGTCAAAATGTATTTTGAATCTTCCACTAGTGAGAAATAAGCTTGTTGTTATTGTTGTTCAGTCACTAAGTCGTGTCCGAGTCTTTGCCACCGCGTGGACTGCAGCATGCCAGGCTTCCCTGCCCTTCACTGTCTCCTGGAGTTTGCTCACACTCATGTCCATTGAGTCAGTGATGCCATCTGACCATCTTATCCTCTGCTGCTCTCTTCTCCACTAGCCTTCAATCATTCCCAGCATCGGGGTCTTTTCCGGTGAGTCAGCTCTTCATGTCAGGCGACCAAAACACTGGACCTTAAGCTTCAGCATCAGCCCTTCCAATGAATATTCAGGGTTGATTTCCTTCAGGATTGACTGGTTGGATCTTCCTGTCCGAAGGACTCTCAGGAGTCTTCCCCAGCGCCACAATTTGAAAGGACAATTCTTTGGCACTTTGTCTTCTTTATGGTCCAACTCTCACATCCATACCTGGCTACTGGAAAAAACATGGCTTTGACTATATGGACTTTTGTTGACAAAGTGATGTCTCTGGTTTTGAATATGCTGCCTAGTTTTGTCATTACTTTCCTCCCATGGAGCAAGTGCATTTTAATTTCATGGGTGCAGTCACCATAAAGCAATGATTTTGGAGCCAAAGAACATAAAATCTTTCACTGCTTCCACTTCAGCTCCTTCTGCATCAAGTTATTATTATTCTTAACCTGTGTCCTTAAAGCCAAGATGGGTAGTTATGAAAATTAGTGAAAATATCATCCTTTTCATAAACAGATATTTTTAGAAAACATATCATCATCCAAAATTTCTTTTTAGATTCAGTAATAAACATAAACATCTGAGAACATTCTATATTTGAAAAGCCAATGGAAGCTGTTTTCTATCCATAGAATCAATAGTGTAAATATAAAATAAATCTTATAGTACAAATATTGTAAAGTACAAAATATACAGTATAATTATAGTTTAGCAGCCATATGTTCAGAAACATAAGAATATATATATATATCTTCATAAGAAAATTTTAAAAATTAAATATGGATTAATAAAATATAAATCTATTGCTGTATAATTTCCCCTTGTGTATTTATGTATTTTATATCCACATAAAATTTTTTAAAATGTTGTTTATTTTTTAAGATTAAATGAGTAAAGTTGATAATACAAATGCCCTAAGGCTTTAGGGAAATAATATACAATCAATATACCACCTGGGACAGAGTTCAGAGTTAAAATGTTATTAGTTGAATTGCAGGCATCAAGGCAGTACTTCAGTTATATTCTCTAGTTTTCACATGCCTAAGGTCATGATGGCATATATTTGTGATAAAGTTTGGTGCCAGGATTTACTTTTCAGGCTTGATCTTATCTTTGGTATCTCTGAGTTTTCTTAACAGATTGAACATCATAAAGTATGAAATAATTAATGAAAAATACTGGGCACTTTTACTATCCTTTTCAGGTGTGTTTCTATTAAGTACTAAGCAGCAGCATTGCTGGAGTTCATTAATCTTAGCAAAGAGTTCTTCATTAAATTACTCATTCAAGTTCTTCTGTATTTAGGTGAGTTGACTCATGTCTCTTTTGTTTTACTTAAAAAAGAAAATACAAAGATCCAGTAATCTTTGTAGGAGACAAACACATGTGTAAAACAAAGTGTCCACAAAGAACCACTTTTTGGCTGAGAAGGCTTATGGAGTTATATTCCAATTCTTTCTTTCAAATAATTTGTATCCTAGTTTTCTCATTGGGTATTCACCATAAAGTCAGAAATGGAGAATTCTCCTTTTGGCAAAAGGGAGGATTATAACAAAGTGGGCCTTGTCTTCAAGATTTTCCTGTAATTTTCTAGAAATAAAATGACAGTAACAACCATATTTATAAATAATAAGGATATAACCTACAGTAATTGTGAGTGATAAATATGCAAGTTTGTCTGCATACAGAGGGGATGAAACAATGAGTCATATCTATAAAAGTAGGTGGTAAAATAAAGCAAACATCATAAGAAAGAATAAAATAGGGAAATAAATTATAAAGAAATAGGTGTGTACTATATAGCAGAGGTTGATAAATCCACCTTCACTAAGAAGGATGTATTAAGTGATAATGAGGTTGAATTTATAGATCCAAGCAGTTTCTGGGAAAGTCATACTGAATAATGTTAATGTTATACATTTGCTATTAACATTTATTTAGAATCTTAAAGTCACTGTTATACTAAACAATCATGGAAAATTATTCTCATAATCTTGCACAGAGCATTTTAAATTGAAGCAATGTGGCTGGAATAATAGTCATAATCGATCTTTGCAGTGCTGAGACCTTACAAAGTATTGTTACAGAGGATCTGTTGTGGACATGGTCTTTGGAAGATATCTTTCTTATAAGTTCATCATGTGGGAATCAGAGAAAGCTATGCAGCCCACCAAGCTCCGCTGTCCCTGGGATTCTCCGGGCAAGAACATTGGAGTGGGTTGCCATTTCTGTCTCCAATACATGAAAGTGAAAAGTGAAATTGAAGTCTCTCAGTTGTGTCCAACTCTTAGTGACCCCATGGACTGCAGCACACCAGGCTCCTCCGTCCATGAGATTTTCCAGGCAAGAGTACTGGAGTGGGGTGCCATTGCCTTCTCCATCCTTTTCCTCTACTGTGTTCCTAACTCCAGAAGTTCATGGCTCATGGTCAAGGTGGCCTCTGTCTTTTACACCCTGGTCATCCCCATGCTGAACCCACTGATCTACAGCCTCAGGAACAAAGATGTGAAAAAGTCAGTGAAGAAATTCATCAATATTAAATTGTTCTGTGATAAAATGTAAATCTAGAAAGATTTTTTGAGAGTAAGAGTTTCTCAATAGCAAATCGAATCATGAACCTATTTTAACCTTGCAATTGACAGGCCAATTTCTGTTCATGCTTTTATTTTATTAAAGTAACTTTAAAATTACAAATAAAAATAGAAATAAAAGACTACTTAAACTAAAAGTTTGATACAAACATTGAAATGTAATTTTTTGTGTGTATAATATCTGACCTTGTATTTGTCCTGGTTAAATTTCAGTTTAATTCAAGTCATGTGAACTGCAGGACTTTTAAAAGGATCTGAAGAGTTATAGCCTACAGTAAGGAAGTTTACATCTTAATGTAAAAGTAGTACATTGAGAGGTGCTCAGCATAAAACTCTAAGTATCTTAAGACTTTAGTAATTCCATAAGAAACATTTTGGCTTTGGAAGATTCCCAGGCAAACAAAGACAAATTTGAAATATATCTAACTTAAATAGTTCATAATATGGTATAGTTTAAATATAATTGATAATATAACCAGATATAAATTATTTTCTATGTGCTAGTGCAAGAAAATGATACAAACGTTGGAGATATAATGTATACCTATCACTTAAGTTTTTTCACGTACATCATTGTGGTTGTACATTTTTAAATGTATTTATCTATCTCTTTTACTAGAAATTTTACTCAGGTAATTTTCAATCCATTTTAAGTTACAGTATCTTTAAACCAGTTCTCCCATGATAGTATAATATAACAACCAACAAATTGATTATGATTTAGTGTACAGATTTCAGTAAAGCATTAGCTATTTATTCATGAAAAAGAAATATTTATGAACTCCAGTAGGTTGCAACAACAGCTATTTTTGAAATAGTGACTTTACTGAGGCAGCTCTGCTGATTTGAGGCAGATCACTCGACCTTCAAGGCTGAGCTAATGGACCAACTAATCTTCACTCTACAGACCTGTATGTAAATCATCCTCCTTGGACCATTCTTATGTTGGAAGCAATCAAGTCCCTGTTTGGGTCTCATCTGTGTTTGAGTCAAAGTAAAAAAAAAAAAAAAAGAAGGCTAAACTCAAAGGCAAGGTTTGAAAATTTTTGCTTCTTGTAGAGCTGTTATGTTTTAGGTCAGGGGTATAGGGTCATATGAAGAAGTTGGCTCAATATTTGTGCCTGTATGATGCATGCCTTCTCAGTCAGGTCTGACATTGTGATGCCGTGGACTGTAACCCCTTGGGCTCCTCTGTTCATGGAATTTTCCAGACAAGAATACTGGAGTGGGTCGCCATTTCCTCCTCCAGGGGAACTTCCCAGGGTAGGAATCAAATCCAGGCCTCTCAGGGATTGAACCAGAGTCTCTGGCATCCCCTTCACTGGCAGGCAGATTCTCTACCACTAGTGCCACCTGGAAAGCCCTGGCTCAAAATTCACAAAAAATTAATTAAAACATTTACCTCATCAAAGATAGTCAACCTTGATAATTCCAGGTAATTCTATATCAAATAACAGATAATCCATGACTATGACTGGTTTTACCAAAGGTTTTATAATTGACAGGTCACTGGATTGCTTTAAGCAAATGACTGATTGAGACTAAGTATAAGAACTTGCCTTTCCTATTTGTGTCTTACTAATCATTATTAATGTTTATAAGCAGAGAGCAGGGAGGGACCATGTGTTGTAGTTATAATTCAACATATTAAATATTGTTTGTTTTCTCCCATGATTTAGAGTTTTCCATGAAAATTAAATATTTACCATAATGCTTTACACTAAATCACATATCTTTTATTGTTTAGGGATAGACAACAAAATTCCCGACCCTCTTTATGTATGGCGATAGTGATAAGAATTTAACTTTTGCTTGTCATCCAAGGGTCATAACCGAATGTTCCTATCCAGTATAGGGAGTCCCGTCTAGTGTTCTGTGATGACCTGAAGAATGCAATGAGGAGAGGGGAGGGAGCCAAGGATGGGAGTGGGTAGCTCTTCTCTTCTCCAGGTGATCTTTTCCCATCCAGGAATCAAACCCACATCTCCAAAATTGTAGGTAGATTCTTTACCATCTGAGCCACCAGGAAAGCCCTTACATAAGGGAAACTCAGAATCAAAAATTGTAAAAAGTTTAAAATATAAAATCTACTAGATTTAGTAGGAAATTAGTAAAAGAGCTCTTGATTCGAGTTTATAAAAAACAGTTTCTTGATCTGTGATACCTGTCTCCATTCTTCCATATTCTACTAACCACAGCATCCTCCACTCCTAAAGATGGTACATTTCCAGTGTGATCATTACTGTGCAATATCATGATTAATTTTTTCAATACTTAAAAAAACTAATTCCCTAGTATAACCTTCTAGTGAGGTTTATGTTTTCCCAAAGAAATTCAAGTGGTAATTTTGGGGAAGACTTTCAAAGATGAGTATTTGGACAATATCTTTAGCCTTAAATGCAGAACAAGCATCACATGAATAAAAAAAATGTATTCCAATAATCAATGGTCTGTAATAATATTATGGTTTAAAAATTACCCTTTGTGGATACTGTAATGTAATGTTCACTGAACCAAAAGTTTTGAAAAATTGGGTGTCTGGTGAAGAATACTGTCATGAAAGTTGTGGTGACCACAGGAAATGGGAGAAAATGAGGTATGGGTTCTTTTGATTGTCCTGGGGAACTTATAGTAGGAAACTACAAAATTCTGGGCATCAACACTTTGGCAAAATTTACTTTGAAATAAGTTGAAATATCTTTGGTCAGCAATACGTGAACTGTGAACTTCTAGATGTTCAAGCTGGTTTTAGAAAAGGCAGAGGAATCAGAGATCAAATTGTCAACATCCTCTGGATCATGGAAAAAGCAAGAGAGTTCCAGAAAAACATCTATTTCTACTTTATTGACTATGCCAAAGCCTTTGACTGTGTGGATCACAAGAAACTGTGGAAAATTCTGAAAGAGATGGGAATACCAGACCACCTGACCTGGCTCTTGAGAAACCTATATACAGGTCAGGAAGCAACAGTTAAAACTGTACAAGAAATGACAGACTGGTTCCAAATAGGAAAAAGAGTATGTCAAGGCTGTGTATTGTCACCCTGCTTATTTAACTTATATGCAGAGTACATCATGAGAAACGCTGGGCTGGAAGAAACACAAGCTGGAATCAAGATTGTCAGCTGCTGCTGCTAAGTTGCTTCAGTCATGTCTGACTCTGTGCGACCCCAGAGATGGCAGCCCACCAGGCTCCATCGTCTCTGGGATTCTCCAGGCAAGAACATGGGAGTGGGTTGCCATTTTCTTCTTCAATGCATGAAAGTGAAAAGTGAAAGTGAAGTCGCTTAGTCGTGTCTGACTCCTAGCGACCCCATGGACTGCAGCCTACCAGGCTCCTCCGTCCATGGGATTTGCCAGGCAAGAGTACTGGAGTGGGTTGCCATGGCATTCTCTGATAAGATTGCTGGGAGAAATATCAATAACCTCATTTATGCAGCTGACACCACCCTTATGGCAGAAAGTGAAGAGGAACTAAAAAGCCTCTTGATGAAAGTGAAAGAGGAGAGTGAAAAAGTTGGCTTAAAGCTCAACATTCAGAAAACGAAGATCATGGTATCCGGTCCCATCACTTCAGGGGAAATAGATGGGGAAACAGTGGAAACAGTGTCTCACTTTATTTTTTGGGGGCTCCAAAATCACTGCAGATGGTGATTGCACCCATGATATTAAAAGACGCTTACTCCTTGGAAGGAAAGTTATGACCAACCTAGATAGCATATTCAAAAGCAGACATTACTCTGCCAACAAAGATCCGTCTAGTTAAAGCTATGGTTTTTTCAGTAGTCATGTGTGGATGTGAGTTGGATTGTGAAGAAGGCTGAGCACTGAAGAATTGATGCTTTTGAAGTGTGGTGTTGGAGAAGACTCTTGAGAGTCCCTTGGACTGCAAGGAGATCCAACCAGTTCATTCTGAAGGAGATCAGCCCTGGGTGTTCTTTGGAAGGAATGATGCTAAAGCTGAAATTCCAGTACTTTGGCCACCTCATGCCAAGAGTTGATTCATTGGAAATGACTGTGATGCTGGGAGGGATTGGAGGCAGGAGGAGAAGGGGATGACAGAGGATGAGATGGCTGGATGGCATCACTGACTTGATGGACGTGAGTTTGAGTGAACTCCAGGAGTTGGTGATGGACAAGGAGGCCTGCCATACAGCGGTTCACGCGGTCACAAAGAGTCGGACATGACTGAGCAACTGAACTGACTGAACTGAGTGAGTGAGTGAATGAGTGAAGTCGCTCAGTCGTGTCCGACTCTTTGCGACCCCATGGACTGTAGCCTACCAGGCTCCTCCCTCCATGGGATTCTCCAGGCAAGAGTACTGGAGTGGGTTGCCATTTCCTTCTCCAGGGGATCTTCCCAACCCAGGGATCGAACCTGGGTCTCCTGCGTTCCAGGCAGATGCTTTTAACCTCTGAGCCACCAGAAAAGTCCCGACTGAACTGAACTGAGCCCTAAAAGAATCTTCCTTTTTATTAAACCACTAGGAAAGTTCCCTAAATTTCTAAGTGGGAAAACTCTGTGTTAGAGACTATATAGTCCTTCACGTTATAAAATAATTTTCTGTCTCACATGATCTGTGGCATTTTGCAATATTTATGGCATTCCAGTATACTATGACATTTTCCCCCAATTGCCTGTTTGTGTCTGTTAGGATACAATCTGATTTTGTATTAGGCCAAAAAAAAAAAAAAAACAAAAAAACAAAAAACTTCTCCCTTTGAAAAAATATCTTCAAAAATCTGTCTGGTTTCATTCACAATTTGCTTTAGTACCTCTCTAGCCTAGACTCTTGGAGAAGGACAACCCACTCCAGTACTCTTGCCTGGAAAATCCCATGGATGGAGGAGCTGGTAGGCTGTAGTCCATGGGGTCTCTAGTAGTCGGACATGACTAAGCGACTTCACTCTCACTTTTCACTTTCATGCATTGGAGAAGGAAATGGCAACCCAGTCCAGTGTTCTTGCCTGGAGAATCCCAGGGATTTGGGAGCCCAGTGGGCTGCCGTCTATGAGGTCAGACAGAGTCGGACAGACTGAAGCAACTTAGCAGCAGCAGCAGCAGCCTAGACGCTAGAATCTCAATATTTCTCCTGACAATTATTTTCCTGTAGTTTAACTTGCCTTTCTTTTAATTTTTCTTTTTCCCCACTCATTGTACTTGTTGTAGTTGTTTAAAAATAACAAGTCCTGTAAATAAAACCATTTAGTCATTTATTATTTAAATGAGCATTTGGCACTTCAATTCAGTTCAGTTCAATCACTCAGTCATGTCCAACTCTTTGCGACCCCATGAACTGCAGCATGCCAGGCCTCCCTGTCCATCACCAGCTCCTGGAGTCCACCCAAACCCATGTCCATCGAGTCAATGATGCCATCCAACTATCTCATCCTCTGTCGTCCCCTTCTCCTCCTGCCCTCAATCTTTCCCAGCATCAGGGTCTTTTCAAATGAGTCAGCTCTTCGCATTAGGTGGCCAAAGTACTGGAGCGCTTCAACATCAGTCCTTCCAAAGAACACCCAGGACTGATCTCTTTTAGGATGGACTGGTTGGATCTCCTTGCAGTACAAGGGACTCTCAAGAGTCTTCTCCAACACCACAGTTCAAAAACATCAATTCTTCTGCACTCATCTTTATTTATAGTCCAACTCTCACATCCATACTTTACCAATGGAAAAACCATAGCCTTGACTAGACAGACCTTTGTTGCCAGAAAGTAATGTCTCTGCTTTTTAATATGCTGTCTAGGTTGGTCATAACTTTCCCTCCAAGAAGTAAGCGTCTTTTAATTTCATGGCTGCAATCACCATCTGCAGTGATTTTGGAGCCCCAAAAAATAAAGTCAGCCACTATTTCCACTGTTTCCCCATCTCTCTGCCATAAAGTGATGGGACCAGATGCCATGATCTTAGTTTTCTGAATGTTGAGCTTTAAGCCAACTTTTTCACTCTCCTCTTTTATTTTCATCAAAAGGCTCTTTAGTTCTTCTTCACTTTCTGCCATAAGGGTGGTGTCATCTGCATATCTGAGGTTATTGACATTTCTCCTAGCAATCTTGATTCCAGCTTGTGCTTCTTCCAGCATTTCTCATGATGTACTCTGAATATAAGTTAAATAAGCAGGGTGACAATATACAGCCTTGACATACTCCTTTTCCTATTTGGAACCAGTCTGTCATTCCACGTTCAGTTCTGTCACTTTACCTCTTCTACAAATCTTTTTATCTCAATTTGAAATAATTCTGTTTTTTAATACAAAAGATTCCATATCACAAATAATTAATATATTTATATTTAGAAACATATTTACATAATGCAATCCCCAACCTCTCTGTGGGAACATTCACAATCTGGGCTTCTCTATTTAGAAGCACAAACTTTATGTAATTAGGCCTTAAAGCTTTAATTAAACTCCATATTGGAGGATAAAAACACTGTTTCGATCCCTGATCTGGGAAGATTTCAAATATCATGGGCAACTAAGCCTGCGCACCATGACTACCGAGCCTGTGTTCTGGAGCCCATGAACCAAAAATAAATAAATATTTTTTTAAAGAAACAAGTTAGTGTCATATACACAGTGCTTGCTTTAACTGCAACTAGCATTCAATTCTGAACAAAATTTGGAAGAAAGGAATTTAGAATCAGAGTAATACTTTATATAATTAATAAAATTAAAAGTAGAACTTGTTGCACTAATTATCTTTGATCTATATGGACTTCAGCTATTTTTATCATTTATATTTGGCTTACTAATACAAAGCATACTAAGAAATCTATAAAATAGCAAAAAAGTCAAAAACCAAAAACCTTCTATTTCAAGAGATTCTCTTTTAAAAGTCTCCTTTGGTTGGAATTACAAGTATATTTGGTGATTCAATCCCTGCCCTGACCAACCTTCAGTTGAAATATCAGGCCAACTGCTTTGATGTTGCTGACAATATATGCTCAAACAGGTAAGCAGACATTTTCTTCATTTCTTAGCCATCACATATTAAAAATAGCTTACACTTGTAAATGTGAACTTCAATTAGCTACTGAATTGTAGGTTACCTGCTTGGCTAAACCTTCCAAAATTAGCTGCACTAGAATTGTCAATCACTTTGAATAACTTGTGTAATCTTTGTTTTCCAACGCCACTACATAAGTATATATCAAGATTTCCTACACAGGAAACTGCTTGTGTATGTATGTGTGAAAGTGTGTGTATGTTTGGTTTTGTCTCACTTTTTGAGACCCTCTGGACTGTAGCCTGCCAGCCTCCGCTGTCCATGGAATTTTCCAGACAAGAATAATGGAGTGGTTGCAATTTCCTCTTCCAAAGAAACTATGTAGTAACATCTTATTAGGTCAATTACACGGCCTTCTTTCTTCTTGGTATGTGACATAAAGGAGTAGGTGCAGGGATCACATGGATGAATTTAAAATATTGGTGCTATGACCTCTATGACTGTAGTACAAAAATATTGTTGGATCTATCACCAGGATCATCAGTCAGTCAGTCATTTCAGTCACTCAGTCGTGTCCAACTCTATGCTACCCCATGGACTGCAGCACGCCAGGCCTCCCTGTCTACACCAACTCCCAGAGTTTACTCAAACTCATGACCATTGAGTCGGTGATGCCACCAAACCATCTCACCCTCTGCAGTCCCCTTCTCCTCCCACCTTCAATCTTTCCCAGCATCAGGGTCTTTTCCAATGAGTCAGGTCTTTGCATCAGGTGGCCAAAGTATTGGAGTTTCAGCTTCAGCATCAGTCCTTCCAATGAAAATTCAGGACTGATTTCCTTTAGGATTGACTGGTTGGGCCTCCTTGCAGTCTAAGCCAGTATCATAACACCTAATAAATCTCCACTCTACCAAGCCTTAGTTGACGGCACTCATATTCAGGGCATGACAAATAATAACCCTAACTGGCTAAATGCAAAAATATGCATAGTATAATGTGCATTTTGTATAGTGTATTGTTAACTGTGCTTTCATATCAATATATGTAGAGATATATAAGACTAAAAAGCATATCTTATCAGCCATAATTTGGGTTAGGGTCATTGGAAAATATGTTCATATAATTTTTCATGATTTTAAGAAGTATAGGCTCTGTATGGTCTTCCCAAGTGGCACTAGTGGCAACGAACTCTCCTGTCAATGCAGGAGACATAAGAGACATAAGTGAAGTGAAGTGAAAGTCGCTCAGTTGTGTCTGACTCTTTGTGACCCCATGGATTATACAGTCCATAGAATTCTCCAGGCCAGAATACTGGAGTGGGTAACCTTGAAGAGGGGTTTAATTCCTGGGTCAGGAAGATCCCCTGAAGGATAGCATGGCAATCCCCTCCAGTATTATTGCCTGGAGAATCCCATGGCCAGAGGAGCCTGGCAGGCTACAGTCCATGGGGTCGCAAAGAGTCCAACACAACTGAAGTGACTTAGCATGCATGAACACAGCCTCTGTATAGAGGTGAATTATTTTTAAAAACATCAGCAATAGGTCAATGACAAAAGAAATCATACTGTAAATTACAGAAGAGGAAGTTTCCTTTAGTTATTCTGTTTGTAGCTCATGACAATAAACTCTGTAAGAATTCTTCAGGGTTTGAGTCCCCAGGGTTAGGTGGTAAGATATAAAACAAATTAAAATACCATCATGAAGTATAATAGGTCTATCTATTACTCAAGGGTGTTTTCATTCTCCTTCTGCAATTTCATGACTGTTGCAAAAAGGACAGATGTTATTTCTTGCTATCTTTATTAACTATATTTTGCAGGAATCATCAGCTTTCTGATGAAAGGACTGGAAACATTTAAACCAAACTTTCAATTTTGATACTCAACATGTATGCAGCATATTAGTGTTATCAAGGAATCCATCATAAAAATACACCAAAGATATCTGGCGTTTGGTGAGTTGATTCAACCTAGGATCATCCTTTCACTCTGATCTGAGGGATATGGAATCCAGATGGTTTTTGTCAGAGGAAACCTACATGAGCTGAAAACAGCAATATACAGGCTAAATTCTACTTTTATTAGTCCCAGGACCATCGTGCATGTGCAGAAATTTCCTATTATATTTTTCTTTATGTATTAAAAGTGTTTAATCTTTCCCAGGTTAATTCTGCTGTTATCAGGTGACTGCCATAATCCAACCAATGATTTGTTTAGTTCTTTTTTTTTTTTTTTTCTGATTTCCTTCTATGTAGCCGGTGTTTTCATAGAATTGTATTCTATCTTAGGGATATTTAATGCTCTAAGCATCACATTCATTTAGGAATCATTTATATATAATACTACTATTGATAAATACTATTCTTTCTTATTTTCCAGGTAAATAAACTAAAATTCTAAAGGATAAAGCTAATTTCCCATAATCAAATTCACTTAAGTTGTAAAGACTTCAACTTGACACTTCAGAACATTCCTGGGTATACACTGATCACACTGCCCTCACTAGCTTAGGTTGAGCTATCTTCAGTTTCTTTCACTCCACCTTCTCATGTTCCACTGCTCAATTTTAATTCTTATTTATTTTTATTTTTTTAAATCAACAGCCATGGAACTGAATGAAGGAAATCAGAGCTCTGTGAGCATGTTCATCCTCTTGGGCTTCTCAGAATATCCCCGCCTCCAGGCACCCCTTTTCTTGGTGTTTCTAACCATTTACACAGTCACTCTGGTGGGGAACCTTGGCATAATTGTGGTCATAAGGACCAGTCCCAAACTCCACACACCCATAT
Source organism: Bos taurus (assembly GCF_002263795.3). NCBI lineage: Eukaryota > Metazoa > Chordata > Mammalia > Artiodactyla > Bovidae > Bos > Bos taurus. The sequence goes on from NC_037336.1 coordinate 208,654, forward strand.
TTTTTTCTCAGCCATCTATCCTTTTTGGATATTTGCTCTTCCAGCATTATTTATACCCAAACTCCTAGGTATCTTGGTTGTGGAAGACAGAGTTATCTATTTCAAAGGATGCATGGCATAGTTTTTCTTTGGCTGTGCATTTGTGATTACGGAGATGTCCATGCTAGCAGCGATGGCCTATGACCTGTTTGTGGCTGTTTGTAACCCCCTGTTCTACACAATTGCTATGTCTCCTAAGCTCTGCAGCCTCCTGGTCACTGAGACTTACACTTGGGGTGGAATGTGTTCCTTGACAATCACGTGTTCTCTTTTGGAGCTGTCCTTCTGCGGTTCTAATGTCATACATCAGTTTGGCTGTGAGTATTCTGCCATCATCTCTGCTTCCTGTTCTGACACCCATTTCAGTCAACTGATGTGTTTCATCATTTCTACACTCAATGAGGTGTGTAGCCTCCTGATTATCCTCACCTCCTATGCTTTCATAGTTGTCACAATCATCAAGATGCCTTCAGCTGGTGGACTCCGAAAAGCCTTCTCCACCTGTGCCTCCCATCTGACCGCCATCACCATTTTCCATGGGACTGTCCTGTTCCTTTATTGTGTACCCCACTCCAAAAGCTCATGGCTCCTCGTCAAAGTAGCCACTGTGTTTTTTACTGTCATGATTCCTATGCTGAATCCTCTTATCTGTAGCCTTAGGAATAAAGATGTGAAAAAGACAGTCAGGAGTTTGACAACCATGAAACTGCTTTCTCCCTCAGTATAATTCAGAAGTCCAATGGGACTGAAAAACCACTTGAATTAAAGACAAGCTGTGTATTAACCAAATAAGTATGCTTGTGTTCATATTATGCCCAATAATTTTCATATATATTTCTGATGCCAGTTTATCTTTATTATAAGTAAATATATGATTATGTTTCAAATAAATTGTATGTTGTATTTTACATTTTTTTTGATGGTCAGATGAGCTACAATTACTTCTCAGTTAATAGAGAAATAATACATTAAGTAAGTCAGAGTAATGAAAAGGGATATATAGTTAGAGACTCATTTCTTATGCTACAGTTTATATTGTGATTTGTAACAATGCTGCAAACACAGATGATAACTGTGTTTAGCGTCAGGGTTAAGGTTAGGGTTAGTGTTAGGGTTAGGGTTAAATTTGCACTTAGGTTCTCATAACTAACTCTTCTGATTCAATTTTATAAAATGCAACTTTTAGCTCTTCTCAAAACTTTATTTTACACCAAGTAAAATGAGTTTTGAGTTAGCCTTATAAAAGTATTACCTGATTTTAAGCAAGAAGATCCTGAAAATAATAGCTAGTCTCTGTAGGCATCACTCATTTTTTGAATACCAGTATAATAGGGTTCAATCAAAGGTGTTTAATTGAATACTGAGAAAAAGTTAAATGTATTTCTAGGGATATATGATGATTACTCAGTGATAAAGCCCAAGTTAAGAACTGCTCTATTTTCTTTTCTTCTGACAAATACTTGTTTATGTCTCAGGTTTGCACTCATAATCCAAAGGAAAAGAAATGCTCTTCATCAATAATGAAGTATGAAAAAATTATAATGAGATTAACAGAGATGCTTCTGAGTAACTGGACCTAATCATGAATCTACCTCATTCAGTTTAATAAGTCTTTCTTATATTCCTTTGAAGTACCTGCCATTATCACATCTTCTTAATTATGGTAACTTTGAAGTAAATCTCACTATCCATTAGAGCAACTTCTGACATCTTTTCTTCCATGTAAGTGGATCCTGTTTATCCTTGACCATTTCATTTTCATACAAACTTCAGTATTTATTATGTTCATTCTTTTAAAGCCTGAGACTATTAGGGGCTCTAAAATTTACATCACTTGTTCTTTAGCTCTGCATGTTCAAGCAGTCTTTGCTGTAACCATGCCTTCTCTGCTTCATTCATCTATGCTCCTTCATAATCATTACACATTTCTGAAGTTATGATGAGATCATATTAGCTGGGTTTTATTTTACCATTGTTTTAATTTATTCATTTTTATTTTTGGCTGTGCTGCGCAGCATGTGAGATCCTAGTTTCTCAACCAGGGATCAAGTCCGTGCTCCCTGCAGTGGAAGCAAAGAATCTTAACCCCTGTACCCCAGGGAAATCCCACCATTGTTTTTACTAATCTGGCTTTGCCATTTTATTTATTTCTCATTATCATTACTATGATTGATTTGGTTTCTGAGGGAAGAGAGAGACAACAAAGGCATGTTATGTATTGAGTTTGACATATTCAGTTAAAAATAATCCAAATTTTATCTCTTTCTTTACTGATTAGTGGAAAAAATTGGCATTGATAAAATTTTACAGGCATGGCAAATAATAAGATATTGTGAAGAATCTATATTAAGAAATTACAAATCTTAATGAAATAAACACATTCCTTGAAAAAGCAGCATTCAATCTTATACAATAAAAATAGAAAATATAAGTAAAATCTGATCTATTAGTGTAATGGATGTCTGTGTGTGCTCAGCCATGTCTGACTCTTTGTGACCCCATGGACTTTAGCCTGCCAGGCTTCTCTGTCCATGGGATTTTCCTGACAAGAATACTAGAGTGGGTGGTCATGCCCTTCTCCAGAAAATTTCCCTGACCCGGGATTAAACTCCCATCTCCTACATCTTCTGTATTGCAGGTGGATTCTTTACCACTGAGTCACTGGGGAAGCCCAAAGTAATGGAATTTGTTTTTAAAAATTTCCGCACAAAGAAATCCTATGCCCTGTTTATTATGTTGGTGAATTTCTCCAAACACTTAAGAAATATTGTCAATCATGCACAAATCTTTCTAGTGAATAGACTGAGAGAATATTAATAGGGCATTGTATTCACTTAGTCAGATTTTAACAATCAGTTCAAAGAAAGCTATTATGAGAAATAAATTTATAGATCAATTTGTCTCATGAGGTTAATGAATATTCAAGACAAAATATTAACACATTGGATTTTATTCCAGAAACTGAAAAGTGGTTTAATAGTTATGAATTAATAATCATAAACCAACATATTAAAATAAAAGGGAAGATACATAGTTCATGCAAATTACAGTTCTAGAAAAATAATTTGGTTAAATACAAAACTTATTCCACTCTGAATGGTTGATTTTTCTCAACTCACATTAATAAAATTGTTTTAGCTACAAGAAACTTTAAGTAATCCTAATATTAACTATTGAAATTACTGTGATTAATTTTAAAATTTTTTGGCTGTAATACTATGCATATATCTAAATTAACATCTCTCAAGAATGTACAAATCCAAAGGAAGTTCCCTAGAGTTTTAATCGAAAAGTTCATACTTCTTAGATGGCTGTGACAAATGTTTCTAGCATCCATGTCTTTAATAGAAATCAACCTCTTCCTGATAAGAGTATGAGTTTCTCTGGGGACTCAGATGGTAAAGAATCCACCTGCAGTGCAGGAGACCAGGGTTCTATCCATAGGTTGGGAAGATCCCCCGGAGAAGGAATGGTCAGCTATTCCAGTAATCTTGCATGGAGAATTCCATGGACAGAGGAGCTTGGCAGAATACAGTCCATGGGGTCTCAAAAAGTCAGATGACTGACTGACTAACATTATCACTTTCTTGTTGGAGTATAGAATGTCAAAAATAGGTTATCATTGTGAAAAATATGACCTGTTGACCAGTATGATGAATACCAGAAATGACTTTCTTTTGGTGTAATGAAGGTATTCAGGGGTTACAACTTAGCTATCAATAATTTCTTGATAATCCTTATGCTTGCAGGAGACCTGTATTCAATCCCTGGGTCAGGAAGATCCCCTGGAGAAGGAAATGGTAGCCCACTTCAGTATTTTTGCCTGGAGAACTGCATGGACAGAGGACCCTGGCAGGCTACAGCCCATGGGGTTGCAAAGAGCGGACACCACTGAGAGAAAACACACACACACATACGTGTTTGCATGAATAAGTCTTGCAAATTACACTTTTAAACAGTCATTTCTATTTGCTCACCATTAGAACACAATGATGCAATTGATATTTTTATATATACTCATTTATGCAACACTACTGTGTTCTGTTATTATTTTCTCATATTTTCATCGTAGATTCCTTAGGACTGTCTATATACAGAATCTAGCTGGCAAATAAAGACAGTTTTACTTTCTACTTTTCAGTAATTATAATTTTCTTTCCTTATTCAACAAAAATTTAAAATAAGATGTTAATTAAAAGTGGTTAAGGACATTATTTTCTTGGCTGTTATACACAGAGTTAGGAGAAAATCAAGTTATTTTACTTTATGTAGGATTTTTTTCCTATTTTCTGTTTCTATACTAGACATAATATTAGCTAGAGGTATTTTTGTAGATGATCTTTATCAGGTTGAAGGAATTTTCTTATATATCTTCTTTACTGTTATACAGGTAATCATTTTATTTTCTTTCCATCTGAGTCATTGTTTATTTTCCTATTATATACTGTGATATTGTATTTTCTAATATTTCATTCAGTATTTCTGAGATGAAGTACATTAGTTATCTTGATCTATGTTTTTTGTTTGTTTACAACATCTTTGTCTGGTGTTGGTGTTGATGGTTGTTGATTAGTTACCAAGTCATATCTGACTCTTTTGCAACCCCATGGACAGTAGCCTGCCAAGCTCCTCTATCCATAGGATTCTCCAGGCAAGAATACTGGAGTGAATTGCCATTCCCTTCTCCAGGGGATCTCCCTGATACAGAGATAGAACACATGTCCTCTGCCTGCAGATAGATTCTTTACCTCTGAAACACCAGGGAAACCCATGAAACACCAGAGATGTCCAAAAACTCAGAAAGTGATCCGAAATATTGGTGGTGGCTCCTCCTCACTGTAGGGGACACCCACACGCTTTCTTTTCTGGCATGCCTTTCTGCCTTGCTTCGATCTTAACAGTTTCTCTGTGTGCTCTCCCACTTGTTTTGCTATGTCTCTAAAAATAAACTTCATACCTTCATTTACAATTTTTGCCTCCTTGAGAAATTCATTTTTTACTGGGGGACAAATATATATATATATATATATATACACATATACATACTTATGGCTGCCAGTAACCCGCATCTCAGCTATCAGTTTTTAAACTATGAAGTTATGATTCACACATTCTGAACTAATTAATCATTTTCAGGTTTTGCACATTGCTGATTGAGTTGTCTTTGCCTCTTCAACCAAATCCTGAGCTCCTGAAAGTCAGGAAGCAGGCCAAGGAATTCTATCATTGTACTTGCACAACACTGGATTCTAGATATGTGTAGCTGAAAATCAAATCCAGAAATCTTTGGTTTCCATCATAGAGGTTTCTTAGAACCTCTGTCAGAAGCACCTGGGAAATTAGTTGAACTCACGGATATTTGGGAGAGAAACCCAGGAATGGTCATTTTAAACAAGCCTCTTGGAATATTCTTATGTACATGGATGTTTGGGAATTAGAGAGCTGTCACATACAAATAAACACAATCCTAAGTACATGTTTCACACAAGGTATAGGCAAGAGAGTAACAACATCAAGTTTAAATAACATTTCCAGTTTTATTTCTTCCTCTAGCCTCTCCTCCCCTTCCTGTCTGAATCATCCTTCTGGAGCAAAATTCTAATCAAGTCCTTCCTTTAACTGACACCTTCCCAGTTGTGAGACTATAAAACCCATAATCATAAACTTATCCTTTAAGAATCTTTATGGCCCAGTTGCAATCAAATGACATAACTTTTTAACTAAGAGCATAAACTCTGGGGCCAGACTGACTGAATTCAAATCCCAATGTCTCCAGTTTGAGTATGAGCTATATTAATGGGATGAAGAAAAAGTCTTGCATATATCTCTTATCGCTCTGTTTATTCAAATATCCATGCATTTTTTTGTGCTATTTATTATTTAAATGCTTGACAGAGTTTACCATTTAATAGTATGGGCCTGCGGAGAAGGCAATGGCACCCCACTCCAGTACTCTTGCCTGGAAAATCCCATGGATGGAGGAACCTGGAAGGCTGTAGTCCATGGTGTCGCTGAGGGTTGGAGAGGACTGAGCGACTTCACTTTCACTTTTCACTTTCATGCATTGGAGAAGGAAATGGCAACACACTCCAGTGTTCTTGCCTGGAGAATCCCAGGGACAGGGGAGCCTGGTGGGCTGCCATCTATGGGGTCACACAGAGTCGGACCGAAGTGACTTAGCAGCAGCAGTATGGGACTGAGGTTCTCCTTGTAGGAAGATTTTTAACTGAAAATGCAATTTCATAAGAAGATAGAGGCTATTCATATTTTGCATTTCATCTTTGGTAAGTTTATTTGTATGGTTCAAATGATTTTTCTACATCAACTAGGTAGTCAAATTTTTTTGAAGAAAATTATACATAATACTCCCTAATTCTTTTTTCTACATTGACAGTATCTGTAATGAAGTCCCGTTTTTTTTTCTTGAGTAGCAATTGTGTTATGATCTGTTATTTGTAATCAATTTATCTAACAGATGATTGATTTTATGTATCATTTTAAACATCAGAATTTTAGTTTTGCTCAATCCCTTATTTCTATTTCACTGTCCATTTTCTATTTTGTTGATCACCATTCTCATTTTTCCTCCTATTTATTGTGAGATTAAAAATGATGTTTGCTTTTTTATCTTCTTAAGATGGAATCACAGATCATTAAATTTCTTTGCCTAAGTAAAACATTTATGCAAGTAGGTGGTATTTTAAATAGAATGAGGTATTAATAGAGAGAGTACAAAAATGTTGACCTCATGAGTGACAAGTAAAACTGTAAACTAGTCCTTAAGATTCCCTACCATTTGGTGTACACATATCTTCAACTAGCCATTCAATTACACATTAATCTGGGAGCTGCTGGCAAATAATTTTAAAATTATAACTAGTTTTAAATCAGTTGATCATAAGAAAAGAAGACTATCCTGATTGGTGGGTCTCATATAATCTGATGATTTGTTAAAAATGCTTGAATCCCTCTTTAAAGAGATGCATGAATTATAAGAGGGTGTTGAAAGAGAGATTTGAAGTGTGAGAGTGACTTGTGTGGAGAAAACAAAGTGGATACCTAGGAGTGGATTCTAGGAACTGTGAATAACCCCAAACAGATGTCAAGGAAACAATACCCTATTTCTACAACTTTAAGGAACTGAATTATTCCAACAACATGAATGAGCTTGCAAGAGAACCAATTTCTAGGTGAGAAACTTAATGACACTTCGATCTCAGCCTTGCAATAACTTAAATAGAGGGACCAGGTGTATTGCGCCTAACTTTGGGCGTACAAAATTGTGAATTCATAAATGAGTGTTTTTCAAGCCACTGATTCTGCAGCAGTTTATTATGATGAAATAGACCATTCATATACCACACAATTGATAGGTTTTATCAATTTAATTATCGAAAAATGTATATTCAACAAGTTTTAATAAAACAGGGAAATATTGGGATATAATAATAACTGCAAATGCCATAATATCATATTTCTATTCAGTGTGATATTGAATGTGATTTTTACAAAATGTAGATGTCTAAATAAGAAAACTTAGAGGAAAGACTGAAATAAACATAACAGAAACAACACTATGCTTGTTCTATTGAACAGTAATTGTGATTTTCTTTCTGAATTTTGAAATTCACGTCTTCCATGATAAATATAAATATAAACAGGCTGATTGCTAGTGTTATTTTTTCTAAGATGAGAAGATAAACATGCTCAGGCTTCCTATATGGGTTAATGATTTAAAATAAATTATACTCTAAATGTATAATGAGGAGTACGGGATTTTCTTTAAATTGCCTTGTTTGTAGCTCATGGAAAACACCCCAATCACAATTGTCTGGGGTGTGAATCCCCAAAGTCACTCAGGTAGACACAAATATACAGCATGGTCCCTGAGTTGAGTTCACAATATGGCTCACCCTTGGGAGTGTCTCTATTTTTTAATGAGAAAAAAACATAATTTTCTTAATTACTTTACTGAAATATACTTCGGAAGAGGTTACAATACTCTTAGTACAAGCTACAACAATTTTCATTAAATGTAAGTATTTTTGTTAAATACTTTTCAAGATTCTTATTTAAATTAAAGAAGTCTTCAGTAAATCAACCTATAAAGACTACATGGCTTCTAGTGAGTTGTTTAAATTAAGTGATTTACTTTAATTCTGATGTGGGAAACTGAAATTAACAATATTTTTGGCAGAGTAACACCTATGCAACCCTAGTAGCAGTGAAATGGTATTCATTTCATTCATTTCAGGGGAAGAACACAAGATATTGAACTTATTTTTTATATCTTTAAGATTCATGGGACGCATTTGGTTTTGAACTTTGCTTATATAGCTGAATGATGTCCTTGGTGGACATTCAAGTAGTAGTATTTGTTTTCAATAAAAAATAAAAAAATTAGGGAAATATTAAAAAGAAATCTATAAAACTGTAGAGAGATATGCCAGACTTTGCATTAATTTTTTTGAGTTTAAAATCATGCAGGTGAAAGCAATTTGGAGCAGTACAGCAAACTTGAGTTCTGAATTAAACCCCAAAGTAGTCTGAAATATGTTGCCTGGTATTTGATATTAAAAAGTAATAATGCTTTTATATACCAAAAAGTGTGTATTTTGTGCACAAAAATCAAAATTGCTGCAGTCAGTAAAACAAAATAAGTAGCTATCAAGCAGTCTAGATAATGCAGTGATACTGTGCCTGCTAAGATGCTTCAGTCCTTTCTGACTCTTTATGAACAACCCTATGGACTGTAGCCCGCCAGGCTCCTCTGTCCATGGGATTCTCCAAGCAAGAATACGAGAGTGGGTTGCCATACACTCCTCCAGGGGATTTTCCCAACCCAGGGATAGAACCCGTGTCTCTTATGTCTGCTGCATTGGTAATTTAGCTCTTTTAGAGATCACAGAAATCCGGACAGAAGAATTCACATTGCAGGTGAATTGTATGCAGATGATTTTGAATATGGGCAAGCATTTGAGCATGATTTTAAATTAAGATTGAATGAAAATTAGCCCTGAAGGATGGCTGTAGGTAGGCTAAATAAAGACAGCTGCTAAATAGATGTGTGGTGAAAAGTGAAAGTGAAATCGCTCAGTCGTGTCCGACTCTTTGCGATCCCATGCACTGTAGCCTACCAGGCTCCTCCCTCCATGGGCTTCTCCAGGCAAGAGTACTGGAGTTGGTTGCCATTTCCTTCTCCAGGGGATCTTCCCAAACCAGGGATCGAACCCGGGTCTCCCGAATTCCAGGCAGACGCTTTAATCTCTGAGCCACCAGATGTGTTCAGTTCGGTTCGCTTCAGTTCAGTCACTCAGTCACTCAGTCACTCTTTGGGACCCCATGAATCTCAGCACGCCAGGCCTCCCTGTCCATCACCGACTTCCGGAGTTCACTCAGACTCACGTCCATCGAGTCAGTGATGCCATCCAGCCATCTCATCCTCTGTCGTCCCCTTCTCCTCCTGCACCCAATCCCTCCCAGCATCAGAGTCTTATTCAATGAGTCAACTCTTCGCATGAGGTGGCCAAAGTACTGGAGTTTCAGCTTTAGCATCACTCCTTCCAAAGAAATCCCAGGGCTGATCTCCTTCATAATGGACTGGTTGGATCTCCTTGCAGTCCAAGGGACTCTCAAGAGTCTTCTCCAACACCACAGTTCAAAAGCATAGCAATAAAGATGGGAGTGTATTTTGAAGAATATGTTCATTTTGCCCTGGTTACATTTTTCACAACCTTAACCTTGGATGGAAAGGAAATCATAGAGATACAGAAAAGGACAGGGGAAAATGGACAAAACAAAGCTTATGCCTTGATGGCTTGAGACATTAATGGAAATGTGCAGCTAAGAAGGAAACATTAGAAAAGAATTAAGTAAGAAAAAGATTTCCTCTGTGTACGCATTTTTTCTACTTCTTAGTCACTATTTGCACCATTTCAGACTTCATAAAATTATAGGTGGTGCTACATTGTAGAATATTTTGAGGTTATATATTTCAAATTCAAAGTAAACATGAAAAACAGCATTAGAAAACAAGAGAAGAAACTAAATTTGGTGGGAGCCATTTATTACACGTGAAATTTAAGTCTTAAATGTTTTAGAAAATAATTAGTTGGACTTCCCTGATAGCTCAGTTGGTAAAGAATCTGCCTGCAATGCATGGAGACCCCAGTTCATTCCTGGGACGGGAAGATCTGCTGGAGAAGTGATAGGCTATGAACTCCAGTATTTCTGGTCTTCCCTTGTGAGTCAGCTGGTAAAGAATCTACCTGTAATGTGGGAGACCTGGGTTCAATCCCTGGGTTGAGAAGATCCCTTAGAGAAGGGAATGGCTACCCACTCCAGTATTCTAAACTAAATTTACTGGGGGGCAATTATTACATGTGAAATTAAAGTCTTAAACATTTTAGAAAATAATTCACTAATTTAAGTTATATTTTATACATAATTGTGCAGTAAAAACAAATTCTTAGAATTATATTCTAAAGGTAAGATTTCAGAGAGCTTAAGTTGTCAGAGACATATTAATAATGACTGAGGTTAAATTTGAAGGCAAGTTGACCTGACTAAAGAGTATAGATTGTTAACAAGACATCATTCATATTCTCTAGGAGATACAATATGGGACCTTTTACCAAGGGTTGGCTAGTTGGTGAAATCATTAAGGGAAAGTAAACCTGAGGCTTCTCTGATGAGGTGGGTGCTGAAACTCTCAGCTGTGTGACTTGCGACTCCATGGACTGTAGCCCGCCAGGCTCCTCTGTCCATCAGATTTCACCAGCAAGGATACTGGAGTGGGTTGCCAGTTCTTTCCCCTGGGGATATTCCTGACCCAGGGATTGAACTCATGTCCCTTGCATCTCCTGCATGATCAGGAGGATTCTTTACCACCGCACTACCTGGGAAGCCTCTCTCTGATCGGAGAGCACTAAGGAAAAGTGAGAGAAAAACAGAGGACATCCTGAGCAGTTAGAATGGCCTGAACAAACATAAGAATTTGCAAGTGCAATCAACAAGTTCAATTAAATGAAGCTAAAGAAAGGAATTATCCATGTGGAGAAAAGGGAGACAGAGCTGAGAAGGTTGAGAAAATTCAAACAAGAACATTTTCTGAGTCACAGTGACACTCAGTTCTTCCCAGTCCATCCTCTCCTTGCCCCTCCATCAGAAGCTGACTTGCATGCTCCACACCTGTAGACACACGGTATACTGTTTGAGCTTCAACCGTGTCTTATTCGCATTCCTGGGAAATCCCAGACTTCACCACTGCAGACCAGTCCCCTGTCCAGGATGGGAAAAAATACCCTCTATTTCTGTCATGTCTGGTTGCTTAGGGTGAACTCTCTGGGTTTCCCTGGCAGGAACCATAATGATGGATGAGAGAAATCTGAGTGCTGGAATCACCTTCGTCCTCTTGGGCTTCTCAGAATACCCGCAGCTCCAGGTGCCCCTCTTCTTGGTTTTCTTGGCTGTCTATACTGTCTCTGTGGTGGGGAACCTGGGTATGATTGTGATCATCAGAATCAATCCCAAACTTCACACCCCCATGTACTTCTTTCTCAGACATCTCTCCTTTCTTGATTTTTGTTACTCTTGTATAATCACACCCAAACTCTTAGAGATCTTGGTTGTGGACACAAGGACTATCTCCTACATGGGTTGCATGATGCAATTCTTCTTTGGTTGCACACTTGTGATTACGGAGATGTTCATGTTAGCAGTGATGGCCTATGACTGGTTTGTGGCTGTTTGTAACCCCCTGCTCTACAAGGTTGCTATGTCTCCTAAGCTCTGCAGCCTCCTGGTCACTGGAACCTACACATGGGGTGGAATGTGTTCCTTGACAATCACACATTCTCTTTTAGAGCTGTCCTTCTGCAATTCTAACGTCATACATCCCTTTGGCTCTGAGTATTCTGCCATTGTCTCTGCCTCTTGCTCTGACTCTTACTTCAGTCAGATGACATGTTTTATCATTTCTACTCTCAATGAGGTATGTAGCCTCCTGATTATCCTCACCTCCTATATTTTCATAATCGTCAGAATCATCAAGTTGCCTTCAGCTGGTGGACTCCGAAAAGCCTTCTCCACCTGTGCCTCCCACCTGACCACCATCACCATGTTCCATGGGGTCATTCTTCTTCTCTATTGTGTACCCAACTCCAGAAACTCATGGCTCTTTATCAAAGTAGCCACTGTGCTTCACACAGTAGTGATCCCCATGCTAAATCCCCTTATCTACAGCCTTAGAAATAATGCTGTGAAGGAGACCATCAGAAAATTAGTGAACACCAAAATATTTTCTCACTGAATGTAATTTTGAGTGAGAAGAGAGATAGAGGAAAGCACTTTCTTAAATGTGCTTTTTACAGTGTGTTTATGGTTATTACATTTTTCTTCAAATGTGTGCTTATCCGCTGATTAGTGTCCTACCCTTTGCAACCCCTTCTCTGCCCATGGGGAATCTCCAGGCAAGAATACTGGAATGGGTTGCCATGCCCTCCTCCAGGGGATCTTCCAGGAATGGAATGGAACTCATGTCTCCCAAAGTGCAACTTGATTCTTTGGTGACTGAGACACAATGAGATACAATCTCTTGAGAAAATTATATATCATATGAATACAATGTGATTTTTAAACTGTACTGTGATTTTAAAGTATCACCTTCAGTTTTAAAAAATAAATAAATAAAATTATGTTATGTCTCACATTCAGAGTGTTTTAGGCAAAATAAATAATGATTGTCTAAATGCTGTCCATGGGCTTCCCTGTGGCTTAGATGGTAAAGAATCTACCTGCAATATGGGAGACCTGGGTTCTTTCCCTGAGTAGGGAAGATCCCCTAGAAGAGGGAACAACCCACTCCAGTATTCTTGCCTGGAAAATCCCCATGGGCAGAGGAGCCTGGTAGACTACAGTCCATGGGGTCATAAAGAGTCAGATAAGACTGAGTGGCTAAGCACAGCACAGCCAAAGGCTGTCCACATCCTAAAATCCTCAGAATTTGCAAATGATTTCTGTTCCATGTCTTCTTTCTTTCTTTCTTTCCTCTTCCTTTCCTTTCTCTTTTTCTCACTCTCAAATTATGAAATGTGATAAATAGATAGACAAGTAATTTTGTATGATCACCCTGTATGTTACTTTCTTCAAGAAATTAAAGACATTATCAGCTCTTTACAGCATTTCTATAAGCATTTTTCTAGTCAGTGTGCCTCTCTGATGCCTCTAGGAGCAAACTCCATTGAGGAGTTCAAAGATTTTTCATCTAAACAGAGAATAGGTCATGAGAGTTAAAACTTAACTTTATCACTTTTGAAATTTGTATTATTAAAATTTTAGAGTATATTCCCTTATGTCTGGCTTATTTGGCTCAGCATTTTGTTTCAAAAGAATTTAAGTGATTGACTTTAACAGTAGTTCCATTTTTGGTGTTGAAGAATGTTCCACAAAGTAAATACATTGATATGGTAATATGTTTATTCATACTACTACTACTACTACTACAAATGGTTTTTGGCTATTTCCTCTTCTTTATTGAAGTATTATTTATTCATAGTGTTATAATAATTTTAGATGCACAACATAGTGATTCATTATGTTTTTAGATTATACACTAAAAAACTTAGTGGCTCAGTGGGTAAAGAACCTGCCTGCAATGCAGGTGATGCCGGAGATATGGGTTTGATTCCTGGGTGGGGAAGATCCCCTGGAGGAGGGCACGGCAACCCAATCCCATGGGCAGAGGAGCCTACTGGTCTAGAGTCCATGGGGTCACAAAGAGTTGGATACAACTGAAGTGGCTGAGCACAGCACAGAACACAAAGGATAATAGGTATAACTTAATGGTACTAGACAGCGGTATCCTTGTAGCTTATCTATTTTATACAGAATATTTTGTATACTTTGTACTCCTAAATTGCCCCTTCTCCTTTCCTCTATAAATTCTGCAAATAACAATTGTTGGAGAGAATTAGAGTAAAGGGAAACTTTGTGCATTGTGGGTGAGAATGTAAGTTGGTATAACCAATTGCATACTGTATGGAAAACAGTATGGAGCTTTGAACACACATACACAAAAGATAAAAATAGAACTACCATATGAGCAGCAATTTCACTCCTGGTTATTTCACCATTTTTGTCTTTAATGGAAATGCTGCATGAACATTCTTACACAAGTATGTGCTGCATTGCACATGAGCACTCACTGTGTGAGGTATGCCCTGTCTCTGAATGTTCTGGATCAAAGGGTGCTTATTTCTGATCTTTTGCTAAGTGCCATCAAACAATTTTCCAAAATAGATGGATTTGTTTAAATTCCAACTATATTGCTTGTGGGTTCTAATTATTGTCTTTTCTTGCCAACATATTGGAGAAGGCAATGGCACCCCACTCCAGTACTTTTGCCTAGAAAATCCCATGGACGGAGGAGCCTGGTAGGCTGCAGTCCATGGGGTTGCGAAGAGTTGGACACGACTGAGCAACTTCACTTTCACTTTTCACTTTCATGCATTGGAGAAGGAAATGGCAACCCACTCCAGTGTTCTTGCCTGGAGAATCCCAGGGACGGGGAAGCCTGGTGGGCTGCCGTCTATGGGGTCGCACAGAGTCGGACACAACTGAAGCGACTTAGAAGCAGCAGCAGTAGCAGCAGCCAACATATAATACTGTAATAGCAGACATTGTAATATTTTCAGGTTGGTGGGTGAGTAGAGGTACTTCATTTTGGTGATGAATTCAGTTCCACTTTACTAATGTGGTTGAATTCCTATAATTTAGTTATTAGTCATTTGGCTTGTCTTACTTCTTTGTGAAGGGCCTATTCTGGGTTTGTTTTATTTTTTACATATTTTTCTATTAGGTTATTAATATTTTATTATGAAATATGTATTTCGTTATGCATTCTAAATAAAAGTCCTCTGATATGTGTATCATGAATATTTTCTCCTAGATTGTGGCTTGTCTGTTCAATCGGTTCATGATGTATTTAGGGGCACACATTTCCTTATGTTTAATGAATTAATGAATCAGTGTTTATCAAACCGTTTCTTTACACAGTGAAATGCTTCTAATGTCTTACTTAAGATCCACTTCTTACCTCCAAAACAATAAAGATATTTGTGTTTTATGTGCTAAATTATCACAAATTTCATACAGTGTTATATTTTATATTCTACTCCCTCTATTTTCAATTCTGGGTTTTATTTTCTCTTTTTACCTTGATTTTTTAATTTATTTCAAACTGAGAGTAAATTTTGATGGGGCATGACTATAAGCTAACTTTATATTTTGACTTATCAGCATATATTTACCCCAGAAATACTTATTGAAAAATTCACTCATTTTAACACTGCCCTGTGGTGCCAGAATATTCATAAAGTAAACGTCAGTATATCTATAGTTCTATTTCTAGGCTTTCTGTATGCTTCTAGATGTTTTATAATCACAACTACCCTTAACTAATAGGCTTTGCATCCAGTTGAGCAACTCTTAAAAAGTTACTCTTAATCTTCCAGAGTGTTTAAGATACTCTTTATCTTTACCTTTTGAAACAACCTTTAGAATTATTCTTGTTTAGATTTAATGTAGAAATACAGTACAATTGTAGATCGATTTGTAGAGAATGATGTTTGCATCCTCAAGTCTTCCAAATCATAAGCATGCTACATTATCATGTTTATTTAGGTCTACTTCATATTTTACAGTATAAGATATATCATATATTTTTTTAAGTTCTTACATATTTTTAAATTTAATCTCAATTTGTGATTATTTTTCATACTACTTTAAATGTCATTTGTAAAATGTGTATTGTTTTTCAATTGAGATTCAAAGCATTTTGGCCACTCTAAAAATATCTCTTAATAATTTTATAATTTATTTGTAGATTATTTTGGATTTTCAACATGCATATCATACAATCTCTAATCAAATATTTTCTGGATATGTTGTTTCCAATGTTATTCCCTTTGTTTTTTTCTTGTGTTTGGTTAACTAGCTGAAAACATTAGTACAATTTTGAATAAACAGTAAAGTTGTGTATCCTTGACTTCCTTATCTAACAAGGAAAGTATCAATACTCAACATTTCATGCTTAAAATGTTAAGCAAAGTTATCTCATGTATGTTTTTTTGTATGTGTCTGTTTTTTATATTTTGTTTTTTAGTGAGTTGAATTTATCAAGCTAATTTTCCTCATTTTAGCTCCTTTAATACACCAATACAGTATACTAACACATATACATGGAATTTAGAAAGATGATAATGATAACTCTGTATGCGAGACAGCAAAAGAGACACAGATGTATAGAACAGTCTTTTGGACTCTGTGGGAGAGGGAGGGGTGATGATTTGGGAGAATGACATTGAATCATGTATAATATCATGTAAGAAACGAATCAGCAGTCCAAGTTCGATGCAGGTTACAGGATGTTTGGGATTGGTGCACTGGGATGACCCAGAGGGATGGTATGGGGAGGGAGGTGGGAGGGGGGGTTCAGGATTGGGAATACATGTACACACGTGGTGGATTCATGCTGATGTATGGCAAAACTAATAGAATATTGTAAAGTAAACAATAATAATAATAATAAAATTTAGAAAAAACAATACAATATTGCAAAGTAATTAGCCTCTAATTAAAATAAATAAATTTAAATAAAAATAAATAAATAAAAATATTTTTTGTGGTAACTTATATTTTTAAAAAATTTCTAATCCAAATATGTGTTTTTTTGCTGAGAAAATTACTATAAGTATTATATATTTACCTTTTTCTTAGTTGATTTGTTTAATGTGTCAATATTTAATGTATAATTTAAAATTCTATGATCATTAGTAAGATTGTTCTGTAATTTTCTTTTATTGCCTTTTACTTGTTAGTTTTTGCCATCAAGATTATATTTGTCTCTTTCTTTTTTTTTAATGCCATTCTCTTTGAGATGGTTTATTTCAGGAATAATAGCTAAAAGAGTAATTATATATGTTGTCTATGAATAGTGCTATAGTAGGTGTTGGTGGGGTTTAGAAATGTATAAAATTTTGTCCTTTGTTGCTGTTGTTGTTCAGTCACTAAGTCGAGTCCAGCTATTTGCGACCCCATGGACTGCAGCACTCCAGGCTTCCCTGTCCTTCACAATCTCCTGGAGTTTGCTCAGATTCATGTCCACTCTCAGTGATGCTGTCCAACCATATCATCGTCTGTTGCCCTCTTCTCCTGCCCTCGATCTTTCCAGCATCAGGGTCTTTTCCAGTGAGTAGGCTCTTCACATCAGGTGGCCAAACTATTGGAGCTTCAACTTCAGCATCAGTCCTTCCAATGAATACTCAGCGTTGATTTCCTTTAGGATTGACTGGTTTGATCTCCTTGCTGTCCGAGTGACTTTTTTTTAATTAATTTATTTTAATTGGAGGCTAATTACTTTACAATATTGTATTGGTTTTGCCATACATCAACATGAATCCGCCACGGGTGTACATGTGTTCCCAATCCTGAACCACCCCTCACCTCCCTTTCATGTGTTTGTTAGCCATCTGTATGTCTTCTTTGGAGAAATGTCTATTTAGTTCTTTGGCCCATTTTTTAATTGGCCATTTATTTTTCTGGAATTGAGCTGTAGGAGTTGCTTGTATATTTTTGAGATTAGTTGTTTGTCAGTTGCTTCATTTGCTATTATTTTCTACCATTCTGAAGGCTGTCTTTTCACCTTGCTTATAGTTTCTTTTGTTGTACAGAACCTTTTAAATTTAATTAGGTCCCATTTGTTTATTTTTGCTTTGTTTCCAATATTCTGGGAGGTGGGTCATAGAGGATCCTACTGTGATTTATGTCGAAGAGTCTTTTGTCTATGTTCTCCTCTAGGAGTTTTATAGTTTCTGGTCTTACGTTTAGATCTTTAGTCCATTTTTAGTTTATTTTTGTGTATGGTGTTAGAAAGTGTTCTAGTTTCATTCTTTTACAAGTGGTTGACCAGTCTTCCCAGCACCACTTGTTAAAGAGATTGTCTTTTCTCCGTTGTGTATTCTTGCCTCCTTTGTCAAAGAAAAGGTGTCCATAGGTGTGTGACTTTATCTCTGGGCTTTCTATTTTGTTCCATTGATCTGTATCTCTATCTTTGTGCCAGTACCATACTGTCTTGATGACTGTGGCTTTGTAGTAGAGCCTGAAGTCAGGCAGGTTGATTCCTCCAGTTGCATTCTTCTTTCTCAAGATTGCTTTGGCTATTCGAGGTTTTTTGCATTTCCATACAAATTGTGAAATTATTTGTTCTAGCTCTGTGAAAAATACCGTTGGTAGCTTGACAGGGATTGCATTGAATCTATAGATTGCTTTGGGTAGTATACTCATTTTCACTATATTGATTTTTCCAATCCATGAACACAGTATATTTTTCCATCTATTAGTGTCCTCTTTGATTTCTTTCACCAGTGTTTTATAGTTTTCTATATAAAGGTCTTTAGTTTCTTTAGGTAGATATATTCCTAAGTATTTTATTCTTTTCGTTGCAATGCTGAATGGAATTGTTTCCTTAATTTCTCTTTCTGTTTTCTCATTATTAGTGTATAGGAATGCAAGGGATTTCTGTGTGTTGATTTTATATCCTCCAACCTTATTATATTCATTGATTAGCTCTAGGAATTTTCTAGTGGAGTCTTTAGGGTTTTCTATGTAGAGAATCCTGTCATCTGCAAACAGTGAGAGTTTTATTCTTCTTTGGATTTGGATTTCTTTTATTTCTTTTATTTCTCTGATTGCTGTGGCCAAAACTTCCAGAACTATGTTCAATAGTAGTGGTTAAATTGGGCACCCTTGTCTTGTTCCTGACTTTAGGAGAAATGCTTTCAATTTTTCACCATTGAGGATAATGTTTGCTGTGGGTTTGTCATATATAGCTTTTATTATGTTGATGTATGTTCCTTGTATTCCTGCTTTCTGGAGAGTTTTTATCATAAATGGATGCTGAATTTTGTCAAAGGCTTTCTCTGCATCTATTGAGATAATCATATGGCTTTTATTTTTCAATTTGTTAATGTGTTGTATTACATTGATTCATTTGCAGGTATTGAAGAATCCTTGCAACCCTTGGATAAAGCCCACTTGGTCATGGTGTATGATCTTTTTAATGTGTTGTTGGATTCTGATTGCTAGAATTATGTTAATGATTTTTGCATCTATGTTCATCAGTGATATTGGCCTGTAGTTTTCTTTTTTTGTGGGATCTTTGTCAGGTTTTGGTATTAGGGTGATGGTGGCCTCATAGAATGAGTTTGGAAGTTTACCTTCCTCTGCAATTTTCTGGAAGAATTTGACTAGGATAGGTGTTAGCTCTTCTCTAAATTTTTGGTAGAATTCAGCTGTGAAGCCATCTGGACCTGGGCTTTTGTTTGCTGGAAGATTTCTGATTACAGTTTCAATTTCCGTGCTTGTGATGGGTCTGTTAAGATTTTCTATTTCTTCCTGGTTCAGTTTTGGAAAGTTGTACTTTTCTAAGAATTTGTCCATTTCTTCCCCGTTGTCCATTTTATTGGCATATAATTGCTTAGAGTAGTCTCTTACGATCCTTTGTATTTCTGTGTGGTCTGTTGTGATCTCTCCATTTTCATTTCTAATTTTATCGATTTGATTTTTCACCCTTTGTTTCTTGATGAGTCTGGCTAACGGTTTGTCAGTTTTATTAATCCTTTCAAAGAACCAGCTTTTGGCTTTGTTGATTTTTGCTATGGTCTTTTTTGTTTCTTTTGCATTTATTTCTGCCCTAACTTTTAAGATTTCTTTCCTTCTACTAACCCTGGGGTTCTTCATTTTTCCTTTTCTAGTTGCTTTAGGTTTAGAGTTAGATTATTTATTTGACTTTTTTCTTGTTTCTTAAGGTATGCCTGTATTGCTATGAACTTTCCCCTTAACACTGCTTTTACCGTGTCCCACAGGTTTTGGGATGTTGTGTTTTCATTTGCATTCATTTCTATGCATATTTTGATTTCTTTTTTGATTTCTTCTGTGATTTGTTGGTTATTCAGCAGCGTGTTGTTCAGCCTCCGTATGTTGGAATTTTTAATAGTTTTTCTCCTGTAATTGAGATCTAATCTTACCGCATTGTGGTCAGAAAAGATGCTTGGAATGATTTCAGTTTTTCTGAATTTACCAAGGCTAGATTTATGGCCCAGGATGTGATCTATCATGGAGAAGGTTCTGTGTGTGCTTGAGAAAATGGTGAAATTCATTGTTTTGGGGTGAAATGTCCCATAGATATCATTTAGGTCTAACTGGTCTATTGTATCATTTAAAGTTTGTGTTTTCTTGTTAATTTTCTGTTTAGTTGATCTATCCATAGGTGTGAGTGGGGTATTATAGTCTCCCACTATTATTGTGTTATTGTTAATTTCCCCTTTGCATTCATACTTGTTAGCACTTGTCTTACATATTGTGGTGCTCCTATGTTGGGTGCATAAATAATTGTTATATCTTCTTCTTGGATTGATCCTTTGATCATTATGTAGTGTCCTTGTTTTTCTCTTTTCACAGCCTTTGTTTTAAAGGCTATTTTATCTTATATGAATATTGCTACTCCTGCTTTCTTTTGGTCTCTATTTGCATGGAATATCTTTTTCCAGCCCTTCACTTTCAGTCTGTATGTGTCCCTTATTTTGAGGTGGGTCTCTTGAAGACAACATATATAGGGGTCTTGTTTTTTTATCCATTCAGCCAGTCTTTGTCTTTTGGTTGGGGGCATTCAACCCATTTACGTTTAAGGTAATTATTGATAAGTATGATCCCATTGCCATTTACTTTGTTGTTTTGGGTTCGAGTTTATACACCCTTTTTATGTTTCCTGTCTAGAGAATCTCCTTTAGCATTTGCTGGAGAGCTGGTTTGGTGGTGCTGAATTCTCTCAGCTTTTGCTTGTCTGTAAAGCTTTTGATTTCTCCTTCATATTTGAATGAGATCCTTGCTGGGTACAGTATTCTGGCTGTAGCTTATTTTCTTTCATCACTTTAAGTATGTCTTGCCATTCCCTCCTGGTCTGAAGACTTTCTATTGAAAGATCAGCTGTTATCCTTATGGGAATCCCCTTGTGTGTTATTTGTTGTTTTTCCCTTGCTGCTTTTAATATTTGTTCTTTGTGTTTGACCTTTGTTAATTTGATTAATATATGTCTTTGGGTGTTTCGCCTTGGGTTTATCCTGTTTGGGACTCTCTGGGTTTCTTGGACTTGAGTGATTATTTCCTCCCCCATTTTAGGGAAGTTTTCAACTATTATCTCCTTAAGTATTTTCTCTTGGTTTTTCTTTTTGTCTTCTTCTTCTGGGACTCCTATGATTCGAATGTTGTAGCGTTTAATATTGTCCTTGGGGTCTCTGAGATTGTCCTCATTTGTTTTAATTCGTTTTTCTTTTATCCTCTCTGATTCATTTATTTCTACCATTGTATCTTCTACTTCACTAATCCTATCTTCTGCCTCCGTTATTCTACTATTTGTTGCCTCCAGAGTGTTTTTGATCTCATATATTGCATTATTCATTGTATATTGCCTCTTTTTTATTTCTCCTAGGTCCTTGTTAAATCTTTCTTGCATCTTCTCAATCCTTGTCTCCAGGCTATTTATCTGTAATTCCATTTTGATTTCAAGATTTTGGATCATTTTCACTATCATTATTTGGAATGATTTATCAAGTAGATTCCCCATCTCTTCCTCTTTTGTTTGGTTTGGTGGGCAATTATCCTGTTCCTTTACCTGCTGGGTATTCCTCTGTCTCTTCATCTTGTTTATATGGCTACGTTTGGGGTGGCCTTTCTGTATTCTGGCAGTTTGTGGAGTTCTCTTTATTGCGGAGTTTCCTCACTGTGGGTGGGGTTGTACAGGTGGCTTCTCAAGGTTTCTTGGTTAGAGAAGCTTGTGTCAGTGCTCTGGTGTGTGGAGCTGGATTTCTTCTCTCTGGAGTGCAATGAAGTGTCCAGTAATGAGTTATGAGATGTCAGTGGTTTTGTAGTAACTTTGGGCAGTGTGTATATTGAAGCTCAGGGCTGTGTTCCTGTTTTTCTGGAGAATTTGCGTGGTATGTCTTGCTCTGGAACTTGTTGGTCCTTGGGTGGTGCTTGGTTTCAGTGTTGGTATGGAGACGTTAGATGAGCTTCTGTCAATTAATTTTCCCTGGAGTCAGGAGTTCTTTGATGTTCTCAGGATTTGGACTTAAGCCTCCTGCTTCTGGTTTTCAGTCTTATTTTTACAGTAGTCTCAAAACTTCTCCTTCTATACAGCACCATTGATAAAACATTTAGGTTAAAGATGAAAAGTTTCTCCACAGTGAGGGACACCCAGAGAGGTTCACAGAGTTACATGGAGAAGAGAAGAGGGAGGAGGGAGTTAGAGGTGACCTGAATGAGATGAGGTGGAATCAAAAGAGGAGAGAGCAAGCTAGCCAGTAGTCACTTCCTTATGTGCACTTCACAGTCTGGACCGCTCAGAGATGTTCACAGAGTTATATAGAAGAGAAGAGGGAGGAAGGAGACAAAGGTGGCCAGGGGGATAAAAGGGGGGAATGAAAAGGAGAGAGACAGATCCAGCCAGTAAATCAGTTCCCTAAGTGTTCTCCACCATCTGGAACACACAGAGATTCACAGAGTTGGGTAGAGAAGAGAAGGGGGAGGGAGGACACAGAGGCGACCTGATGGAGAAAAAGGAGTGTTCAAAGGAGGAGAGAGTAGTCAAGCCAGTAATCTTGCTCCCAAGTAAAAATGGGCACTGAAGATTGGGTTCTTAAAGGTACAAAAGTGATAACAAATACCAAAAAGCAAAGATTAAAAATCTAGAATAGAGGTTGGATTTTCAAAAATACAATATTAAAGAAAAGAAGAAGAAGAAATCAAAGTCACAAATATTATTTTAAAAATATGTATATGAAGTTTGCTTTAAAAAGTAGGGTCTTTTTTTTTGGCAAAGTAGTAGTATGTTATAAAAATGAAAATTAAAGGAGTAATAGAGGACTTAAATTTTTTTTTTTAATTAAAAAAAAAGAATGATCATAAAAATAGTAAAAATATATCTAGGACTTTCTCTTTTGTTGTTGTGAGCAGTGTGGGGTCAGTTCATTTTCGGATAGTTCCTTGGTCCAGCATATAATTCTCAAGATGTATAGGCCCCTTCCTATGTAGTCGGCAATAATGACAGGGTTTTAATCTATTGCACCTGTCACTTCCAAGGTGATTCCCTCTGTTTTAGCTTCTTCTGTTTGCTGGTTTCTTCAGTGTCTGATTTCCGCCCTGACACAAGGGAGGTGGAGGTGGACACTTTTTTTGGGGGGGGGGGAGGGGGAGGCGGAGCTCACTTGTTCAGTCACACTGTGGGGAGGGAGGGATGCTGCAAACAAGTAACACTGGCGTGTGCTTGCAGTGTCTCAGCCACACTGGGCCTGCCCTCGCTCATGGCATGTGTACCCTCCCTGCCCACACAACTCAGGATCTAGGTTGCTCCACTGGGAACTGTCTGAGGCCAGCCCTGGGCTGCATGCACCTCCCAGGTCTAAGCCACTCAGGTTCAGGCACTTGGGTAGTCCTCAGAGGCACAGACTCCATTGGCCATTCTCCCAAATCATCCCACCCTCTGCCTCTCCCACAGAGTCCAAAAGATTGCTCTATACATCTGTGAATTTTTGCTGTCTCATATACAGGATTATCATTACCATCTTTCTAAATTCCATATATATGCGTTGGTATACTGTATTGGTGTTTTTCTTTCTGGCTTACTTCACTCTGTATAACAGACTCCAGTTTCATCCACCTCATTAGAACTGGTTCAAATATATTCTTTTTAATGGCTGAGTAATACTCCATTGTGTATATGTACCACAGCTTTCTTATCCATTCATCTGCTGGTGAACATCTAGGTTGCTTCCATGTCCTGGCTATTGTAAACAGTGCTGCGATGAACATTGGGGTACATATGTCTCTTTCAATTCTGGTTTCCTCGGTGTGTCTGCCCAGCAGTGGGATTGCTGGATCATAAGCCTGGAGAATCCCAGGGACAGCAGAGCCTGGTGGGCTACCATCCATGGGGTCGCACAGAGTCGGACACGACTGAAATGACTTGGCAGCGGCAGCAGCAAGGCAATTCTATTTCCAGTTTTTTTTGTTTTTTTTTTTTTTTAAGGAATCTCCACACTGTTCTCCATAGTGGCTGTACTAGTTTGCATTCCCATCAACAGTGTAAGAGGGTTCCCTTTTCTCCACACCCTCTCCAGCATTTATTGCTTGTAGACTTTTGGATTGCAGCCATTCTGACTGGTGTGAAATGGTACCTCATAGTGGTTTTGATTTGCATTTCTCTGATAATGAGTGATGTTGAGCATCTTTTCATGTGTTTGTTAGCCATCTGTATGTCTTCTTTGGAGAAATGTCTATTTAGTTTTTAATTTTTGCTTTTTTGGTATTTGTTATCAATTTTGTACCTATATTTTTTTTTATAATTTTTGTGACTTTTTGTTTTTTTTTCTCTTTCTTTTTCTCATTCTTTTCTTTAATATTGTATTTCTGAAATTCCAAACTCTACTCTAGATTTTTAATTTTTGCTTTTTGGCATTTGTTATCAATTTTGTACCTATATTTTCTTTATAATTTTTGTGACTTTGTTTTTTTATTCTTCTCTTTATTTTTCTTCTTCTTTTCTTTAACATTTTATTTCTGAAATTCCACTCTACTCTAGATTTTTATTTTTTGCTTTTTTGTATTTGTTATCAATTTTGTACCTTTAAGAACCCAATCTTCAGCATCCATTTTTACTTGGGAGCAAGATTACTGGCTTGACTGCGCTCTCCCCCTTTGGACTCCTTTTTCTCCAACAGGTCGCCTATGTCTCTTCCCTAACCCCTCTCGGCTGTACCCAACTCTGTGTATTTCTGTGTGTTCCAGACGGTGGAGGACACTTAAGGAACTGATTACTGGCTGGATCTGTCTTTCTCTTTTTCATTCCCCTCTTTTATCCTCCTGGCCACCTTTGTCTCCTTCTCCCTCTTCTCTGCTCTGTATAACTCCATGAACATCTCTGAGCGGTCCAGTTGTACAGTACACATAAGGAAGTGATTACTGGCTAGCCTGCTCTCTCCTCTATTGATTCCACTTCATCTCATTTGGGTCACCTCTAACTCCCTCCTCCCTCTTCTCTTCTCCATGTAACTCTGTGAACCTCTCTGGGTGTCCCTCACTGTGGAGAAACTTTTCATCTTTAACCTAAATGTTTTATCAATGGTGCTGTATAGAAGGAGAAGTTTTGAGACTACTGTAAAAATAAGACTGAAAACCAGAAGCAGGAGGCTTAAGTCCAAACCCTGATTCCAGGGAACTCCTGACTCCAGGGAACATTAATTAACAGAAGCTCATCTAACGCCTCTATACCTACACTGAAACCAAGCACCACCCAAGGACCAACAAGTTCCAGAGCAAGACATACCACGCAAATTCTCCAGAAAAACAGGAACACAGCCCTGAGCTTCAATATACACACTGCCCAAAGTTACTACAAAACCACTGACATCTCGTAACTCATTACTGGACACTTCATTGCACTCCAGAGAGAAGAAATCCAGCTCCACACACCAGAGCACTGACACAAGCTTCTCTAACCAAGAAACCTTGAGAAGCCACCTGTACAACCCCACCCACAGTGAGGAAACTCCACAATAAAGAGAACTTCACAAACTGCCAGAATACAGAAAGGCCACCCCAAACGTAGCCATATAAACAAGATGAAGAGACAGAGGAATACCCAGCAGGTAAAGGAACAGGATAATTGCCCACCAAACCAAACAAAAGAGGAAGAAATGGGGAATCTATCTGATAAATCATTCTGAATAATGATAGTGAAAATGATCCAAAATCTTGAAATCAAAATGGAATTACAGATAAATAGCCTGGAGACAAGGATTGGGAAGATGCAAGAAAGGTTTAACAAGGACCTAGAAGAAATAAAAAAGAGGCAATATATAATGAATAATGTAATAAATGAGATAAAACACTCTGGAGGCAACAAATATTAATTGTGTTTTATTCTTTAAGACAAATCCAGTTTTTCATAGCCATTTTAAATTTACCCAACTCTAACACTATCAGGTAAGTGAACTGCTAGAATTTTGCTTTAAATGTGTAGAAAAAATATACTTTGCCTTGATAACTGGTAAATTATTTACAAATATGCTGGTACCACCATTTGTATTTGTGATACATTCATTTCTCATGGGAGATTTTTTATTAGATATGTGATGAGGAATGAACACAAGACTAAATTATAAGTCTTATGTTTGTGAACAATCATTTAAAAATAGAATGAAAACCTTTCATTGCATCCACTTTCTCAGTATAAATTAAGAAAATTGTTCCATGTATAACCAGAGGGAGCTGCATATCTGGATCTTTTCTTCCCACTTCTTCCAAGAGTGATAAAAATTGAATATCAAACATCTGACAGCACTGTCATACTGCTTTCATTACTGTGCTTCATACCAATTTCCAAAATGCATTTCCTACTTGGAATCTTTGCTAGAGCTTACTTGAATTAACAAAGTTGCAATGAAAAATAAAATCTATGTGTGGATTCTTTTTTTACATGTAATATCAAGGAACAGATTAGTAATTTAGATGAAAATTTGGAGCTTCCCTGATAGCTCAGTTATTAAAGAATTTGCCTGCAATGCAGGAGACCCCAGTTCAATTCCAGAGTCGGGAAGATACCCTGGAGAAGGGATAGGCTACCCATTCCAGTATTCTTGGGCTTCCCTTACGGCTCAGCTGATAAAGAATCTGCCCACAATGAGGGAGACCTGGGTTCGATCCCTGTGTTGGGAATATCCCCTGATGAAGGGAAAGGCAACCCATTCCAGTATTCTGGCCTGGAGAAGTCCATGGACTGTATAGTCTATGCGGTTGCAAAGAATCTGACATGACTGAGCAACTTTCACTTTCCAAGTAAAGAATCACACATAATTACTTAATATCATAAATAGTAATATATAATAAAAAATGCCTAATACTGCCTGCCTATAAGCTGTATTTAAATTAGTATAAATATAACTAACCTTTACCAGTTGATCTTTCAGTAATGTATATGAAATTAACCAGAGGGTACAGATAAAATCAAGAATTATTCCATCATAAATATCCTAACAGGAAAGAAAAAAGAGAGAATTTATCAACACTTTACTATACACCTGTTTCTCTCTTTCGAATGTGTAACTCAAGAGATACTTACCTTTATAACTAAAAATTACTACTAATACTTGTAGACAACATCACTTATTTATCTAATGATAATGTCACTTTATAGGTTTAATTTCTTTTGTAGATTTTATCCCTTCAGATTAATTTCTCCTTAAAAGAGTTAACAGTTTAATTATAACATTTGGTTTATAAATTTGGATTTATATTTTTCTAGGGCTTGTGGGGATTCCTAGGTGGTTCACTGGTATAGAATTTGCCTGCCAATGAAGGAAGACCTCAGCAATACCTCCTGGAGAAGTAAATGGCAACTCACTGCAATATTCTTGCATGAAAAATTTCATGGACAGAGTAGCCTAGGGGGCTATATAGTCCATGGGTTGGCAGGAGTCAGACATGACTGAGTGACCAAGTACGCACACATGGCACACATGAGTATAAATATCTTAACCTACTTCATCTATTTTTTGTATGTGTCAAAAATTAAATACATTACTGATGGTGATAAAGAAAGTGAAGATATAATAGTTATGGGAGTGTTATTCTTTCCCTTTCAAACTGTGAAGCTAAAGAAGTCTCTTGGATGCAAGGAGGTCAAACCAGTGAGTCCTAAAGGAAATCAACCCTGAATATTCATTGGAAGGACTGATGCTAAATTTGAAGCTCCAATACTGGTCACCTGATGTAAAGAATCAACTCATTGGAAAAGACCCTGATGCTGGGAAAGATTGAAGGCAAAATGAAAAGGAGGTGGCAGAGGATGAGATAATTAGATAGCATCATGAACTCAATGGGCATGAACTTGAGCAAACTCTGGGAGACAGTGGGGGACAGTGGAGCCTGCCATACTACTGTCCAGGGGATCACAAACAGTTGGACATGAATTTGAGACTGAACAACAATAGTAATTCTTTCCCTTAACTCTTAGATAAGCAAATTGTAATGAAATGAAACAGTATCAGCCCTATAATTAAGATAACTGATTTTTGTTTTGAATTTATTATAATCTGTGCATTCTCAAGTATCTCAACTGTTATTTTTGTATCAATTTCTCTGTCTATAAAATAGCAATAATGCCTACTGTCATTAATTATGTCAAAGCAATGAACACAATATCTTGGATTCAAGGAGTCTTTTTGGAAATTTTAAAAATCTTGGAGAGGGAAGCATTTGCCAACATCTAGTTTTCCATAATAATGGCTACTCATTTAAATACTGAAATTATTTTTAACAATATTATTAATACAAATTCTCCCACAACAACGTTCACACTTCCCTGCCTTCTTAAACCTTCAGGCAGAGTTCATTCTTTCTTAATGTCTCATGATATTCATGCATGAATAAATACCTGCTCTTATCCTTGGCTTACAGCACCTGCCACTATTTGCTGACATGGAACATTTAATTTTGCATTGAATGTCCATAGAACACATATTCTTCTATCTCCTTTCCCTTCTTGATTCTCATCACTTGATTTTCAAGATTCTAGAAACATTCTTTAATTCATTAACTATTTTTTCCTAACATGTTTTTCATTGTCATCTATCATTCTTTATCACACTGAAGGAGAGTAGATAGCTTTTTGTTAGTCATTTGATTTTACTTACAATTCTAAATGAGACCTCATTTGAAAGAAAAGGACAGAGATTATCTTAAGGCTCTTTCTCTTTTTATTTGATCTAAGATATTCAGTGATTTGCTAATGTTTACACATACTTTCAGTATGGAAATGCAATATATGAGGCAGTTATTAATTGATTCTCTGTTTTTTCAAGTATGTTGGCTGTCAGAGAATAATGATCCTCAAAGACACATTTTATAAGGAAGGCTGAGTGCCAAAGAATTGATGTTTTTAAGCTGTAGTGTTAGAGAAGATTCTTGAGAGTACCTTGCACTGCAAGATGATCAAACCAGTCAATCTTAAAGGAAATCAATCCTCAATATTCATTGGAGGGACTGATGCTGAAGCTAAAGCACCAATACTTTGGTCACCTGATGTGAAGAGCCAACTCATTAGAAAAGACCCTGATGCTGGGAAAGATTGAAAGCAGAAGGAGAAGGGGATGACAGAGGAAGAGATTGGATGGCATCACCAATTCTATGGACATGAGTTTGAACGGAGCAAGCTCCAGGAGATGGTGAAGGACAGGGAAGCCTGGCGTGCTGCAGTCCATGGGCTCACAAAGAGTCGGATACGACTGAGCTACTAAATAGCAACAACAATATATATATGTGACAACCTTGTGTGTGCATGTTAAGTCACTTCAGTTGTGTCTGATTGTGCCACCCTATGGACTGTAGCCAGCCAGGCTCCTCTATCCATGGGATTCTCCCGGCAAGAATGCTGGAATAGGTTGCCATGCCCTTCTCCAAGGTATCTTCCCAATCCAGGGATCAAACCCACATCTCCTGCAGCTTCTGCATTTCAGATTGAATCTGAAATGAATCTCAGTGGTAGATTCTTTACCACTGAGCCACTGGGGAAGGCCATATATGATAACCTTAATCATTCTAAATATAATTAGTTCAATGAATCCACCAGAAAAGTTTGCATATGTGTTATTGCATGCACATACACAAACTCTTTTTATCTATGTATCTATCATCTATCTAAATGCTTTAAACACAAAATATAAATGTACATATATAAATATGGATATCTTTTGTGTGTAAAGCTTGTTATGGCAAAGCTCAATCCTTTTTGAAATTTCAACATCATCTCTCTCAAAGTTTGTTTCATAATTTATATTTTTTCCAACTCTTCCCTTAGATCATCTGTTTACCTTATCTTTATCTTCCAATTCTATTATTCTAATATATATGTTCTCTGTACTAATTATATGACAGTGAAATAAGCCTGCATGCTTTCACATCACAGCTAAAGAAATAGTTATTGATATAAAGGTTACATATAGCAAAACACTATTCCAAGAAACAATTATACGTATGATACCTCAGTTCAGTTCAGTCGCTCAGTCGTGTCTGACTCTTTGCGACCCCATGAATCGCAGCACGCCAGGCCTCCCTGTCCATCACCAACTCCCAGAGTTCACTCAGACTCACGTCCATCGAGTCAGTGATGCCATCCAGCCATCTCATCCTCTGTCGTTCCCTTCTCCTCCTGCCCCTAATCCCTCCCATATCATATTTATGTGATACCTATATAAATATAAATATGCAGATACCTTTAAAAGAAGGAAAGAAAGATGTCTACCATTATTCCCTGAATATTCTTTTCCAGCAAAGAATCCATAGCTATTAATACAATCCAGATGCACAATGAAGACATATTCACTTTCCCCAAATCAGTCTATTAATCTTGGAAAGATTTTGCACATATTATTGACCTTCCTATCCTTCGTTGTCAGTTGACTTCAGTCCACAAGAGCAATATTCTCCTAAAGTACACACATAGACACACACAGACAAGCATGTATACCTACGTAAATGAATATCTTTTTCCGTGTTTCTAAATAATAAAATTGTGTGTGCTTAGTTTCTCAGAATTATAAGTGACTTGTTCTGGGAATAGTACAATGCAAAGTAGTAACAAAAGATTATCTTGCTAATAAAGATATTTATAATTTACAAAGCAGTGGTAGTATTTGCACACATTCATTGTGTTTTAAAAACAAGTGATACAGATACAGATTTTTAGCGAGCTATTACCACTGAATGTAATAACTAGTTTAGATATGGTTTGTTAGTTGCCAAGCCAAAGAGAAAATAATTTCTAAAACTGTTCACTGACATTTTTAGCTTGTGGAACTTCAGTATCTACCCAAAAAAGTCATAATGCTCCAAGATATCACTCTTATTTGCCCTTCTCTATAAAAGGAGACAGATCCAGTCACATCTGTTTGATATATCAATATTTTTAAATGTTGTCCCCCCTTCCCCGCGCCCCCTCCCCTGTTAGTTATCTCTTCTCTCTAAAAAAAGTTTTTTTTTTTTTTTTTTTAATTAGGCAGGAGGGAGAGAAAAAAGAGAGGATTTCTTAATTTCTGTCTCAATCTTTCCAACATATGATAGTTTCAGGATTTAACCAACTTCTGCCTAGAAATTTTCCTGGAATTTGGTTGTTGCTGTTATTATAGTTCTCTTTCTTTTAACCTCCTGTATTCGATTGTTTCTATTAGATTTTAGTAGGTTATGATGGCTGTATTATCTGAGAATCTTGGTGATTTGTTTACTTGGTTCTCAATAAGAGTTGGTTTTTCCTTCTTCACTCTATTATCAGAATTGGTCACATGTCATCTGGTTGCTTTCTCCCAAGGAGACAGTGGTACTGCACCTCCCTATCCATCTGGAAATAGCCAGCTCCATATAAATGTGAACAAAACTGACAAGTATTTTTATGGGAATAAACTTTAAAAGCAACTGTTCAAGCTTCATCATATATTTTAACTTTGAGTACTGGTGACAAGTCATATTTCTCCAATGATCTGTTGCCTGTCTATATGAAGGATTATTATATATACATAGAATTTTGAAAATTATATAACTACAGAAATAGCAACACAGCTAATAATTGTGATTTTCCTTGTCCAGAAGAAATACAAATTTATTGTTTGTTATTTTGATTACCTAAATAGCACAAACTTATTGTAGTAAACTGCACAATTTCAATAAAACAAAGGGAAAAATAGAATGATTTACTCTGTGATTTCCATAATTAACAACGATGATTATTTTTGTATTGACCATGTCTAATATGGGTATGTATGTAAGGTTTAAGGTGTACAATACTTGTGCTTTTATAGCATATACTTACTTTAAAAAAAATTAAATCCTTTGTCTTTCCCCCTAACTTTTCTATCCCAACTATCATCTCTAGGAAAATATATAAAAAAAAAAAACATGACTTGTGAATATTTCCATCACTTGTTCCATGCTCATCTTATTATATGTAAAGATTTCAACAATATCTTTTGTTTTATCAACTCAAAAAATTATATTATGGATTTACTCTGATATACATATCAGTCAGTTCAGTTCAGTTCAGTCACTCAGTCGTGTCTGACTCTTTGCTACCCCATGAATCGCAGCACGCCAGGCTTCTTTGTCCATCACCAACTCCCGGAGTTCACTCAAACTCACGTCCATCAAGTCTGTGAAGCCATCCAGCCATCTCATCCTCTGCCATCCCCTTCTCCTCCTGCCCCCAATCCCTGCCAGCATCAGAGTCTTTTCCAATGAGTCAACTCTTCCATGAGGTGGCCAAAGTACTGGAGTTTCAGCTTTAGCATCATTCCTTCCAAAGAAATCCCAGGGCTGATCTCCTTCAGAATGGACTGGTTGGATCTCCTTGAAGTCCAAGGCACTCTCAAGAGTCTTCTCCAATGCCACAGTTCAAAAGCATCAATTCTTCAGCACTCAGCTTTCTTCACAGTCCAACTCTCACATCCATACATGACCACTGGAAAAACCATAGTCTTGACCAGATGGACCTTTGTTGACAAAGTAATGTCTCTGCTTTTCAATATGCTATCTAGGTTGGTCATAACTTTTCTTCCAAGGAGTAAGCGTCTTTTAATTTCATGGCTGCAATCAACATCTGCAGTGATTTTGGAGCCCCCCAAAATAAAGTCTGACACTGTTTCCACTGTTTCCCCATCTATTTCCCATGAAGTGATGGGACCGGATGCCATGATCTTCGTTTTCTGAATGTTGAGCTTTAAGCCTACTTTTTCACTCTCCTCTTTCACTTTTATCAAGAGGCTTTTTAGTTCCTCTTCACTTTCTGCCATAAGGGTGGTATCATCTGCATATCTGAGGTTATTGATATTTCTCCCGGCAATCTTGATTCCAGCTTGTGCTTCTTCCAGCCCAGCATTTCTCATGATGTACTCTGCATATAATTTAAATAAGCAGGGTGACAGTACACAGCCTTGACGTACTCCTTTTCCTATTTGGAACCAGTCTGTTGTTCCATGTCCAGTTCTAACTGTTGCTTCCTGACCAGGGGCGGTAGCCTAGAGGAGTTACCCCACGCCCAAGGCCAGGGGTAGCAGCCGGGAGGAGCTACCCCATGTCCAAGGAGAGGTGGCTGCATGGGTGCAGGAGGGCCTAGAGGAGCTACTCCATGTTCAAGGTCAGGAAGGGCAGCAGTGAGGAGATACCCCTCGTCCAAGGTAAGGAGCAGCGGCTGCGCTTTGCTGGAGCAGCCGTGAAGAGATACCCCACGTCCAAGGTAAGACAAACCCAAGTAAGACAGTAGGTGTTGCAAAAGGGCATCAGAGGGCAGACACACTGAAACCATAAACACAGAGAGCTGTAGTCAATCTAATCACACTAGAACCACACCCTTGTCTAACTCAATGAAACTAAGCCATGCCCTGTGGGGCCACCCAAGATGGGTGGGTCATGGTGGAGAGGTCTGACAGAATGTGGTCCACTGGAGAAGGGAACAGCAAACAACTTCAGTATTCTTGCCTTGAGAACCCCATGATGTACACATAAATGATGCCTAATAATTACTAATATCATTGTACAACTTCATTTATTAAACTACATTCCCAATGAGAACTACTTTTCACTATAAGAAATTATTTCTCTGTAGAATAATTGCTAGGCCAAACTATACATAACATCCCCCCCCCAGTGGATTTCTTTATTTTATTTTATTTTTAAACTTTACATAATTGTATTAGTTTTGCCAAATATCAAAATGAATCCGCCACAGGTATACATGTGTTCCCCATCCTGAACCCTCCTCCCTCCTCCCTCCCCATACCATCCCTCTGGGTCGTTAAAAAGAATACATTTGAATCAGTTCTAATGAGGTGGATGAAACTGGAGCCTATTATACAGAGTGAAGCAAGCCAGAAGGAAAAACACCAATACAGTATACTAATGCATATATACGGAATTTAGAAAGATGATAACAATAACCCGGTGTACAAGACAGCAAAAGAGACACTGACGTATAGAACAGTCTTATGGACTCTGTGGGAGAGGCAGAGCGTGGGAAGATTTGGGAGAATGACATTGAAACATATACATAACATTTTAATTCATGTCCATTACTAAGTTTTTAAAATTTCTGTGACAACTCTATGGAACTGAATAATAATACTTTCAAATAAGTGATATAACTGAGTCTGTATTACAGCTGGGCCTATTATAGCAATTCTTGTCTAAAGTTCTTACTACAAGAGAACATTTCACAATAAGGATATAGAATTCCCAAGTGAATGATTTGCTATTTGTTGACCCATACATAACTGTATAACTGGAGACAGAAAGGTTTCTCAGTGTTACAAGTAATTTTTATTTTGGTAATAACTACCACTTTATAGACAGATAAATTGACTTTAAGATAAATATTGAAAATTTATAACAAATATATAAGAAATCAAGTTCTGAAATACAACTTATTTTTTCAATGAACTAAGGTATTTGCATGGCCATTGTCTCAGTGCCATCATGACATCCTTGTTACTTAGACTGTATATCATGGGGTTAAACACAGGCATCACAATCATGTAGAAGAGAGAAAGCACTTTGCCAGTTCCTGCGGTCTTGGGTCTTAAATGTGACAAGGCCTGATCCAAAGAACAATGCCACAACCATAAGATGAGTGGAGCAGGTGGAAAAGGCTTTGCCCCGACTTGTGGCTGATGGCAATTAAAGGATTGTGGAGATGATTTTGCCGTAGGAGACAAGTATCAACAGAAATGGAACCAAAGCAAACAGCTCAGCAACTGTGAAGACTAACATTTCATTCAGAAATGTGTCCCCACAGGCCAGCTTGAGTATGGGAAGGATGTCACAGAAGAAGTGGTTGATGAAGTTAGAACCACAAAAGGGCAGAGAGAAAATCTGGCCTGTCTGGCCTATTTGGATTGGGATTCCACTGATCCAGGAGCCAACCACTAGCTGGATGCACACCTTGTAGTTCATGACTAGAGGATAGTGAAGAGGGCTACAAATGGCCGCGTAGCGGTCATAGGCCATCACAGCCAGAAGGAAGTACTCGGTGGCCCCAAGTATAAGAATGAAGCACATTTGTGTGGCACAAGCAACAAAAGAAATCGTTCTTTGTGTCCAAAGACACGTGAGCATTCTGGGGAGTGTAACATAATCTGCTATATGCAGATTTCCAAAAGGGAAAAATTGCCAAATACAAAGGACATGGGGGTCTGGAGACCAGGGTCTAGTTTTATTATCAGAAATATGATGCCATTGCCCATCAAGATAATTATATAGATGAGTAAGAACAGTCCAAATAAAAACCTCTGGAGATGAGGAATATCAGCAAAGTCCAAGAGAACAAACTCCATCAGTTTAGTGAGATTACCTTCTGGTGTTTTTTCTTGGTGTTTCATCTGTGAAAAGGTGGAAATGTAGTATCTACTTTTTATTTTACCATCAGGGATCAGGGCCTGTTTTATAAATTGTATCAGGATACCCAGATTGATTTTCATCATCAATGCAATTGTTTCTAATTTAAGAATTTTATTATTTATGCTTTTCTCCTTTCTCAGTTTATAATCCATGTGTTATCACCATACACTCTCCCTTGAAATGTCTTATAAGGCATTCTTTTCAAATACAGGTCAAAGTCAAAAAGGTTAAAGTGTTAATCATTCAGTCGTGTCTGACTCTCTGATCACATGGGCTGTAGCCCACCAGGCTTCACTGTCCATAGGATTTCCTAGGCAAGAATACTGGAGTGGGTTGTCATTCCCCTCTCCAGGGGATCTTCCCCACCCAGGGATCAAACCCGTGTCTCCTGCATTGCAGGTGGATTGTTTATCAGCTGAGCCACCAGGGAAACACCAAACGCCCTGATCAGCACAGGCATTGGACAAATTGATAATCATTGAAGATAGACCCATAGTGTTGCTATGTGATCTCAGTTTTAAATACTTACATCATTTTGTGGCCGTATCTCATGGCTTATGAGATCTTAGTACCCCAACCAGAGACTGAAGTGAAAGTACAGAGTCTTAATCATTGGACTTCTGGGAATTCCTTTAAATATTTACATTTTTTGGAAATTTTATTGTACTTCTCTGTAACTTTTCTTTACATACTTCAGTAGAACTATTAATATAACAGAAATTATCTTCCTATATATTTTCAGCTACATATTTCAACTCTTCATTTCCCTCCCATCACTTGATGATCTTGATCATACACGTTCTTATATACAATTCACATTATTATGCAGTTTACAAAAAAAATGAGATAATATTTTATTTTATTGTACATAGGGGAATAAAATACATATATTTCAGTAAGATACTATATGGGGGATATAAGAGGGTTTTATTCTGGAAAAGTTGTGTGGGAATAGATACAGATACAAGCAATTAAAAGGGTCACTCTGGGAAAACAGGGGTTGCCTGGAATGTGTTCACTAGCTGTGTAAGATACCTCCTGTCATGCTTTACCCTGGTTCTGTGTGCCTCTCTGAAGTCTTTGTTGTTCCTCAAAAAATAATAATAATAATTCAGATAACGGTTTCTAAACTCACTTTTCTTGAGCCAGGATATTGAGATTTAGCAATGATGGATACACTGATCATTTGCACATTGATTCTGTGATTGCAAATCAGTGGCTATTTTTTAAATCATACTTAAGTTTGAATCCTAACTCTGTTATTTATCATCTGTTATATTAAGTAATTGTTTAAATTTTCTGTTTGCTTTCTTATTTGAGATAATTAAATATATTATTGAAAAAATTACCTATCACTTTTAATATGTTTATGTATAAGTTATAGTCCTATAATTATAATTATTAATATGGTATAATGTTCTTAAATATTTAGTTGCCAGGTTTGTAACACATTCCCTAGAAAAATTGTTTTTGCTAGTTATTGAGTTACTTGTTGATGATTACATTTTTGCATTTTTTTTCCTTTCATCAGAGCCAGGAGTAGAATACGGTCTTAGCTAAATAAGGAATGAGACTCCTCTAGTACAGAATCTCAGAGCACTCACTCAGTTTCAAGGCTGACTCTGCATTGCACCATTGTTACAGTGACTGCCTCCTTAAATATTACACTCCAGTGGCAACCCACTCCAGTACTCTTGCCTGGAAAAATCCCATGGACAGAGGAGCCTGGTAGGCTGCAGTCCATGGGGTCGCGAAAAGTCGGACATGACTGAGCGACTTCACTTTCACTTTTCACTTTCATGTATTGAAGAAGGAAATGGCAACCCACTCCAATGTTCTTGCCTGGAGAATCCCAGGGACGGTGGAGCCTCGTGGGCTACCATCTATGGGATCGCACAGAGTCAGTCGGACACTACTGAAGCGACTTAGCAGCAGCAGCAGCCAGGCATCACTTGACTCAACATGACTTCCAGCCCTGCTTCTCATTTCCCCATCCTTTATGTTTCGAGGTTTTCCATGCAAGCATAGTCTAAATACAGTGTCATGGGCAAAAACTACAATCCTGACAAGATAGCCTGCAATCAAATCATGGCTTCACTTGCCAGCTTGCAAACCGCAATGCAAACCGCTTAATCTCCCTGTGCCATAGATCACTTGGCTGCAAAACTAACAGTTGTACCAACAGTTAGGATTGCTATATGAATTAATTCATTTGATACATGTAAAGCAAATTAAAGATGTTTTGGCATTCATAGAAGTCTATTTAAAAGCTAGCTATTATTTTTGTTATTAAAAACTAAATTTTATTATTCTAAATTTCACTCTCTGTTTTACCACTATGAAAAACTGCTCTCTAATTTACCTTGACTTTGTATCACATGGTTAATGAGGGAATGAAATAAGATATTAAAACTATCATCACAGTGTTATAAAAATCCCAGACTCTTAGATGTGAATTCTCCAAGAATTTTCTCCCAATAATTTCAATAATATTATCACCTCCACTCTTTAGAACTAATAGGGAGAACACACACGACTTTGTAGCACATAGAGTTGCAATTTGGCTAATTCTTTTCATATACCTTTTATTTTCCCACTGATATTACATGATCTGTGATTGAAGGACTGAGACTATTTTCATACTTGGGAACAATATAGAACCTAGAAAATGCTTGTTTACTTAATATGGTGTTCATTATTTGATTCTGAAATTGAGAAAAGGAACAGACACTTTTAAAATTGTCGATCTGAAAAGGGAGAAAAGATTAATATACAAAAGAATAGAATTTTAATCTTTATCATTTATGAATAAAAACATTTAGTATGAGCAATTTCACCCATTACTTGAATAAAATTATTTCCAGTGCTATATAAAATAGTTTTTAATTGTACAGATACATTTTGGTGATCAAATCTTGTATAACATGAAGTAGGTAAGATTTGAGTTTGAATTTTTCAAGAGTGGAACAAGGTGTATTTCAAGTATATTTGTATATCTGATAAAAATTAGCAATGTAATCCTTGAAAATAATTTAAAAACAATGTTGGACTTAAAGCTATCTTTATTATTTTATAAATCCTGAATTCTATAAGTTTCTTTCTTCAAAATAATTGTTCTTTGAATTCCCCAAAGGTTGTAACTTTTTTATGTGTTATGTCATATTAAATCTCTTATTATAATATCAAAAAATAAGCATATATAACTTTTTGTTACAATGTGTTGACTCAAATGAAGTTTTCTTTACTATCATCTATACCTAGGCTTTAATTATTACAATTTTTGACATTTCAAAGTGACTTAGTACCATTATTTATTATTATTATTTAATTGCAATTTTTATTTAATAGAATAAGAAATATATGGAAGTTGCTTTAATAAACCAAAACATTTGCTACCATGTTAAAATTTATAATTTACACATGTTTTAATGGGTAAATTATTAATTTTAAATTTAAAATAAGAATTAAACCTTACTATAATTATTTTCATATTTACCTTTCTTACTTAAGATGTTGCTGATTTTTCTCACTAGAGAAGGTCAGAATATTTAATTTCCTGTAAGTGAAATTACTTGTTTCATCGAAGTTATTCAACTGGCCTTTAAATATTCTGTTCTTTCTAAACATAAAGTGTTCTTTAAAAGTAGTTATCTCTACCCAAGGGATCTCTGCCACCTGGCACATTTAAATTTCCAATTAAAATCATCACTTCTTTCTGGCTTACTTCACTCTGTATAACAGGTTCCAGTTTCATCCATCTCATTAGAACTGATTCAAATGTATTCTTTTTAATGGCTGAGTAATACTCCATTGTGTATATGTACCACAGCTTTCTGTGAGTGAAGTAAGCCAGAAAGAAAAACACCAATACAGTATACTAACACATATATATGGAATTTAGAAAGATGGTAACAAGAACCCTGTGTATGAGACAGCAAAAGAGACACTGATGTATAGATCAGTCTTATGGACTCTGTGGGAGAGGGAGAGGGTGGGGAGATTTGAGAGAATGGCATTGAAACATGTATAATATCATGTATGAAACGAGTTGCCAGTCCAGGTTCGATGCACGATACTGGATGCTTGGGCCTGGTGCACTGGGACGACCCAGAGGGTATGGGGAGGGAGGAGGGAGGAGGGTTCAGGATGGGGAACACAGATATACCTGTGGTGGATTCATTTCGATATTTGGCAAAACTAATACAATATTGTAAAATATTAAAATAGTAAAATTAAAAATAAAATTAAATTAAATTAAAAAAATAAATAAAATAAAATCATCACTTCATGAATTTTCTGACGTTATATTTTAAAAAAAATTTTCCCAGATTGTTCTCACTCTACTCAGAGAACATTTTTCTTTACTCTCTCCAGGGAATAGAGGAGACAGAGTATTTTATTTCTTAGATGTGAACAGGCTGCTAAGTAATATTATTTGTGGGCCCCCCAGGTGGTACACAGGGAAGGCGATGGCACCCCACTCCAGTACTCTTGCTTGGAAAATCCCATGGACGAAGGAGCCTGGTAGGCTGCAGTCCATAGGGTCGCAAAAAGTCAGACA
This sequence comes from Bos taurus, assembly GCF_002263795.3. Taxonomy (NCBI): domain Eukaryota; kingdom Metazoa; phylum Chordata; class Mammalia; order Artiodactyla; family Bovidae; genus Bos; species Bos taurus. Next base: position 248,798 of record NC_037336.1, read on the forward strand.
TGACTGAGCGACTTCACTTTCACTTTTCACTTTCATGTATTTGAGAAGGAAATGGCAACCCACCCTAGTGTTTTTGTCTGGAGAATCCCAGGGATGGGGGAGCCTGGTGGGCTGCCATCTATTGGGTCTCACAGAGTTGGACACGACTGAAGCGACTTAGCAGCAGCAGGTGGTACAGTTGGTAAAGAATTGGCCTGCCAATGCAGGAGATACAAGAGACACAGGTTTGATCCCTGGGTCAGGAAATTCACCTCGAGTAGGAAATGGCAACCCACTCCAGAATCTTTGCCAGGAGAATTCCATGGACAGAGGAGCCTGGTGGGCTACAGAGTCATACATGACTGAGCACACACACTCACACAATATTATTTGGGTCGATCCAAAACAGACATGCATCCAATTTTTACCTTAACTATTATGAATGCATTATGAAGAGCCTCTGTATGATATGTTCCTTGATTCCTAGTTAGAGGACAGATCTGTGTAATAGTTATAATACATATTCTAATGGCAAATATTTTTATGTGCAAAATTAGTGTGTTATTGATTTCTTCAGCAACCTGAGATTTAGCTGATGAATGTATTAAACATATATCAAAATTTTAAAATGTAACCCAAGTTTAATTGTAGTAGGAGAAATTTTTTCCTCCCTTTTGCAGCCTACCATCAATTTTTCCCAAATTTATTTTACATGTTCAAGGTGTGAATACTTTGACTCTAATTACAATAAAATGAGATTCTGGAATAAGTCCAGCTGAGATCATGGGAAAGATGCTAAGCAAAAAGTTTGTGAGTTATATGTTTCAAATGTGGAGAAATTTCTCCAATATTAAGATTGTTTTAAAACCTTGGCTTAGAGCCAGTTTCTCATAACCCCAAAAATTGGATATTGTTTCCTATTATTTAGTAAATAGTGATTTCTTAAGGTGTATGATTATGAAGAAAAAATATTTACAAGAGAGAGAACACATATAGTAATGTGACAATGGGAGTAATTTGGAAGGTTAATTAAAAAGTATCAGGAGCCTCATGGCAAAGATCATGGCAGGCCCGTGAGTAGTGGGTGGTGGGACAGGCTTCTCACGGGGACCAGATGTGATAAAGGACAGAAGGGGAGTCAGAGGCCAACCAGGTTAAGCTCCTGCAGGGGCTCATCCAAGAAATAGTGCTGGAAAGGAGTTACAAGACCTCGTGATTCACAGAATGTAGTATTATTCATGGGCTTCTCAGGTGGTGAAGAATCTGCCTACCAAGGCAGGAAAGGCCAGGGACACAGGTTTGATTCCTGGGTCAGGAAGATCCCTGGGAGTGGGAAATGGCAATCCACTCCAGTGTTCTTGCCTGAGAAATCCCAGGGACAGAGGAGTCTGGCGGGCTATCGTCCATGGCATCTGACAAAGAGTCCAACACAGCTGAGCAACTGAGCACAGATCAGTGCAGTATCAAGAAGTCTTTTGATGGAATAGAATAAGAAATTCTAGAAAAGGTTCAAATATACATGAACATTTGTCATTGACTAAAATAGCCTTCCAAATTGGTAAAGCATGGGCATTTAAAATAACTGTTATTTCGGACAACTGTGCAGGCTTAGAGGGAAAAAAAAACAGTATATGCATTTTTGATAACTATCCCACAGCAGGATAAACCCTAAATTATACACAATTTTGTATATTTTAGAGTGAAATGATGACAGTATTCTAAGAAATCGGTTTTATGGTTTTGGAGTAAGGAAAGTTTAACTCATTAAAATTTAGACTGCAGGACACACACACATACAAACAAACAAAAAACTGTGTAAAAATAAATTATTCTAGATGCTAAAAAGCAGCAAGCCCCATAAGTATCAAATATAATTAATATAATGGAAAAAATTGTTACAATTGATTTCAAATAAAGTGATCTTGGCTCCTTCTTTAATACAGAGGAAAAGTCCAAAGTATAAATTTTAAAAATGGATAAAGCAGATGAATTAACAATTCATAGAAGAAAATTATTCCTTCAACATACAGACTGCAGCTTCATTTGTTAAAAATAATAATAATAAGTAAATTGTAATCTGAACAGTGATACAGTGTTAAAAAGTCTGAGACATTTTCCTATGCATTATGTACATGTGGAGAGGACTATCCAGTTGACCAATACCACAATAGTGCTCACTCTTTGAATTAATCAGTAAGCATGCACACATACTAAGATATGCAGTAGCATGATATTGCAACAAATTTGTGCTTGAAAAACTGTGACTATTTTATGACTTAATGAGCCTTGATTTTGATATTGTCATCTATTCTTTTTTCTCCCACAGTTATATATCTTTAAAATATGTGATATAACTTATCAAAAATTTCTAGTGCTTGAAAGTAGACTGGCTTATTGTGACCAATGCCTCTTAACCACAAAAGTTATTTGTTTTTTATTGTTTTAGAGGTTGGAAAATTAAACTTGGCTTTAACTATGTCCTTTTATAAAGATGTTGATTTATTTTTCAAAGAAATTCTGTAGCATCATCAGTCTTGAATCATATTTTTGTTGTTTAATCACTACTTTTTTATAATAAAAGGTAATTTATTTTTCTAAATTAGTTTCAGAAAAAAATAGAAGCATAGCCAAAAGTAAGAAAGAGTATTATGCTTTTTTCAATGATAGAAAATGCTCATTAAATGAAATTTAAGAAATAGAAGGAGGGGGGGAGGAGCCAAGATGGCAGAGGAGTAGGACAGGGAGAACACTTTCTCCCCCACAAATTCATCAAAAGAGCATTTACACGTCGAGTAAAATCCACAAAACAACTTCTGAATGCCGGCAGAAGACATCAGGCACCCAGAAAAGCAACCCAACTCTTCGAAAGGAGGTAGGAAAAAATATTAAAAACAAAAAAAGAGACAAAAGAGGGAGGGACGGAGTTCCGTCCTGGGAAGGGAATCTTAAAAAGAGAGAAGTTTCCAAACACCAGGAAACCTTCTCACTGCCAAATCTGTGCCAAGCTTTGAAGCACAGAGGGTAACATAACAGGGAGAAAAAATAAATAAACAATTAAAACTCGCAGATTGTGAGCCCTACCGTAAACTCCCCCAGCGGAGAAGCAGCGCAGACGCCTGCATCCGCCATTAGCAAGCGGGGGCTGGGCAGGGAGGCGTGGCGCGGGCTGCATCGCTCAGACTAAGGATCTGGCCTGAATACCCTGAGCGCTATCTGAGCGAAATAATTTGGGCTAGCAAACCAGACTGTGGGATATCTACCACGGGAAAAGCCAGCCCTAACCTAAGACCGCCAGGCCCGCGCACGGAACAAAGGACTGAACAGAGATAGCCGGCTGCAGACCTTCCCCCTCCGGTGACAGGCAGCCAGAGCCAGAAGGGGGCAATCGCAGCCCCAGAGAGACATTATCTATAAAACTGTAAGCAGGCTTCTTGGCTAACTAAAACTTCTTGGGGGTCTGGACGGTCAACATCTGCTTGAGAAGGTGCGCCGGTTTTACACCCAGATAACCGAGTGGCGGGGAGGCGATAAGTCGCAGCATTGGCGCTCGCCAAACACATCACCTGAGCTGCTAGGACCTGGGAAGAGCACAAAACGCAGGCCCAACTGAGTCTGCGCCTCTGAGTGCCTGAACCTGAGCGGCCTGGACCTGGGAGGTGCATGCAACCCAGGGCCGGCCTCGGATTGTTCCCGGCGGAACACCCTAGAGCCCGAGCACTGTTGGCAGGGTGGCTACATGTGCCGTGAGCGGGGGCACACCCAGGGTGGCTGAGGCACTGCGAGCGCACGCCAGTGTTATTTGTTTGCAGCATCCCTCCCTCCCTCCCCACAGCGCGACTGAACAAGTAAGCCTAAAAAAAAAAAAAAAAAAAAAGTGTCCTCCACCGTCCCCTTTGTGTCAGGGCGGAAACCAGATACTGAAGAGACTAGCAAACAGAAGAAGCTATAACAGAGGGAAACGCCTTGGAAGCTACAGGCAATAGATCAAAACCCTGTGGTTACTACGGACTACATAGGAAGGGGCCTATAGATCTTGAGAAATATAAGTCTGACCAAGGAACTAGGCAAAAATGAACTGAACCCACAACACCCACAACAAAACCAAGATAGTCCTAGATATATTTTTATTATTTTTACAATCATTCTTTCTTTCTTTTTTTTTAATTAAAAAAAATTTTTTAAGTCCTCTATTGTTCCTTTAATTTCCACTTTTATAACCTATTACTTTGCAAAAAAAAAAGACCCTATTTTTTTCTTCTTCAGCAAACTTCATATATATATATTTTATAATTTTTTGACCTTGTTTTTTTTTTTCTTCTTCTTTTCTTTAACATTGTATTTTTGAAATTCCAAACTCTACTCTAGATTTTTAATTTTCACTTTTTGGTATTTGTTATCAATTCTGTACCTATAGTTTTTTTTATATATATAATTTCTGTGACTTCTTTTTTTCTTCTTCTCTGTTTCTTTCTCTTCTTCTTTTATATAACATTGTATATCTGAATGACATGAAGTTTGTACCTGTATTTTCTTTATAATTTTTGTGACATTGTTTGTTATTGTTTGTTTTCTCTCTTTATTTTTCTTCTTCTTTTTTTTTTTAACATTGTATTTTTGAAATTCCAAACTCTACTCTAGATTTTTAATTTTTGCTTTTTGGTATTAGTTATCAATTTTGTACCTGTACTTTCTTTATAATTTTCGCGACCTTGTTTGTTTTAGTTTGTTCGTTTTTTCTCTCTTTCTTTTCCTTCTTCTTTTCTTTAACATCGTATTTTTGAAATTCCAAACTCTACTCTAGATTTTTAATTTTTGCTTTTATGTATTTGTTACTAACTTTGTACCTTTAAGAACCCAATCTTCAGGACCCATTTTTCACTAGGGAGTGAGATTACTGGCTTGACTGCTCTCTCTCCCTTTGGACTCTCCTTTTTCTCCACCAGGTCGCCTGTGTCTCCTCCCTAACCCCTCCCTACTCTACCCAACTCTGTGAATTTCTGTGTGTTCCAGACGGTGGAGAACACTTAGGGAACTGATTACTGGCTGGATCTGTCTCCCTCCTTTTCATTCCCCCCTTTTATCCTCCTGGCCACCTCTGTATCCTTTCTCCTTCTTCTCTTCTCTGTATAACTCCGTGAACATCTCTGAGTGGTCCAGTTGTGGAGTGCACATAAGGAAGTGACTACTGGCTAGCCCACTCTCTCCACTCTTGATTCACCTCATCTCATTTGGGTCACCTCTAACTCCCTCTCCCTCTTCTCTTCTCCATGTAACCCTGTGAACCTCTCTGAGTGACCCTCACAATAGAGAAACTTTTCATCTTTAATGTAGATGTTTTATCAATGGTGCTGTATAGAAGGAGAAGTTTTGAAACTACTGTAAAAATAAGACCGATAACCGGAAGCAGGAGACTTAAGACCAAACCCTGACTCCAGGGAACTCCTGACTCCAGGGAACATTAATTGACAGGAGCTCATCAAATGCCTCCATACCGACACTGAAACCAAGCACCACACAAGGGCCAATAAGTTCCAGGGCAAGACATACCAAGCAAATTCTCCAGCAACAAAGGAACACAGCCCTGAGCTTCAAAATACAGGTTGCCCAAAGTCACCCCAAAACTATAGACATCTCATAACTCATTACTGGACATTTCATTGCACCCCAGAGAGAAGAAATACAGCTCCACCCACCAGAACACCGACACAAGCTTCCCTAACCAGGAAACCTTGACAAGCCACCTGTACAAACCCACACATGGTGAGGAAATGCCACAATAAAGAGAACTCCACAAACTGCCAGAATACAGAAAGGACACCCCAAACTCAGCAATTTAAACAAGATGAAGAGACAGAGGAATACTCAGCAGATAAAGGAACAGGATTAATGCCCACCAAACCAAACAAAAGAGGAAGAGATAGGGAATCTACCTGATAAAGAATTCCGAATACTGATAGTGAAATTGATCCAAAATCTTGAAACTAAAATGGAATCAAAGATAAATAGCCTGGAGACAAGGATTGAGAAGATGCAAGAAAGGTTTAACAAGGACCTAGAAGAAATAAAAAAGAGTCAATATATAATGAATAATGCAATAAATGAAATTAAAAACACTGTGGAGGCATCAAATAGTAGAATAACAGAGGCAGAAGATAGGATTAGTGAATTAGAAGATAGAATGGTAGAAATAAATGAATCAGAGAGAATAAAAGAAAAAAGAATTAAAACAAATGAGGACAATCTCAGAGACCTCCAGGACAATATTAAACGCTACAACATTCGAATCATAGGGGTTCCAGAAGAAGAAGACAAAAAGAAAGACCATGAGAAAATACTTGAGGAGATAATAGTGAAAAACTTCCCTAAAATGGGGAAGGAAATAATCACCCAAGTACAAGAAACCCAGAGAGTCCCAAACAGGATAAACCCAAGGAGAAACACCCCAAGACACATATTAATCAAATTAACAAAGATCAAACACAAAGAACAAATATTAAAAGCAGCAAGGGAAAAACAACAAATAACACACAAGGAGATTTCCATAAGGATTACAGCTGATCTTTCAATAGAAACTCTTCAAGCCAGGAGGGAATGGCAAGACATACTTAAAATGATGAAAGAAAAATAACCTACAGCCCAGATTATTGTACCCAGCAAGGATCTCATTCAAGTATGAAGGAGAAATCAAAAGCTTTTCAGACAAGCAAAAGCTGAGAGAATTCTGCACCACCAAACCAGCTCTCCAACAAATACTAAAGGATATTCTCTAGACAGGAAACACAAAAACGGTGTATAAACTCGAACCCAAAACAATAAAGTAAATGGCAACAGGATCATACTTATCAGTAATTACCTTAAACGTAAATGGGTTGAATGCCCCAACCAAAAGACAAAGACTGGCTGAATGGATACAAAAACAAGACCCCTACATATGTTGTCTACAAGAGACCCACCTCAAAACAGGGGACACATACAGACTGAAAGTGAAGGGCTGGAAAAAGATTTTCCATGCAAATAGGAACCAAAAGACAGCAGGAGTAGCAATACTCATATCAGATAAAATAGACTTTAAAACAAAGGCTGTGAAAAGAGACAAAGAAGGTCACTACATAATGATCAAAGGATCAATCCAAGAAGAAGATATAACAATTATAAATATATATGCACCCAACACGGGAGCACCACAGTACGTAAGACAAATGCTAACAAGTATGAAAGGAGAAATTAACAATAACACAATAATAGTGGGAGACTTTAATACCCCACTTACACCTATGGATAGATCAACTAAACAGAAAATTAACAAGGAAACACAAACTTTAAATGATACAATAGACCAGTTAGACCTAATTGATACCTATAGGACATTTCATCCCAAAACAATGAATTTCACCTTTTTCTCAAGCGCACATGGAACCTTCTCCAGGATAGATCACATCCTGGGCCATAAAGCTAGCCTTAGTAAATTCAAAAAAATACAAATCATTCCAAGCATTTTTTCTGACCACAATGCAGTAAGATTAGATCTCAATTACAGGAGAAAAACTATTAAAAATTCCAACATACGGAGGCTGAACAACACGCTGCTGAATAACCAACAAATCACAGAAGAAATCAAAAAAGAAATAAAAATTTGCATAGAAATGAATGCAAATGAAAACACAACAACCCAAAACCTGTGGGACACTGTAAAAGCAGTCCTAAGGGGAAAGTTCATAGCAAAACAGGCACACCTCAAGAAACAAGAAAAAAGTCAAATAAATAACCTAACTCTACACCTAAAGCAACTAGAAAAGGAAGAAATGAGAAACCCCAGGGTTAGCAGAAGGAAAGAAATCTTAAAAATTAGAGCAGAAATAAATGCAAAAGAAACAAAAGAGACCATAGCAAAAATCAACAAAGCCAAAAGCTGGTTCTTTGAAAGGATAAATAAAATTGACAAACCATTAGCCAGACTCATCAAGAAACAAAGGGAGAAAAATCAAATTAACAAAATTAGAATCGAAAATGGAGAGATCACAACAGACAACACAGAAATACAAAGGATCATAAGAGACTACTATCAACAATTATATGCCAATAAAATGGACAACGTGGAGGAAATGGACAAATTCTTAGAAAAGTACAACTTTCCAAAACTCGACCAGGAAGAAATAGAAAATCTTAACAGACCCATCACAAGCATGGAAATTGAAACTGTAATCAAAAATCTTCCAGCAAACAAAAGGCCCGGTCCAGACGGCTTCACAGCTGAATTCTACCAAAAATTTAGAGAAGAGCTAACACCTATCCTGCTCAAACTCTTCCAAAAAATTTCAGAGGAAGGTAAAACTCATTCTATGAGGCCACCATCACCCTAATACCAAAACCTGACAAAGATGCTACAAAAAACGAAAACTACAGGCCAATATCACTGATGAACATAGATGCAAAAATCCTTAACAAAATTCTAGCAATCAGAATCCAACAACACATTAAAAAGATCATACACCATGATCAAGTGGGCTTTATCCCAGGGATGCAAGGATTCTTCAATATCCGCAAATCAATCAATGTAATACACCACATTAACAAATTGAAAAATAAAAACCATATGATTATCTCAATAGATGCAGAGAAAGCCTTTGACAAAATTCAACACCCATTTATGATAAAAACTCTCCAGAAAGCAGGAATAGAAGGAACATACCTCAACATAATTAAAGCTATATATGACAAACCCACAGCAAACATTATCCTCAGTGGTGAAAAATTGAAAGCATTTCCTCTAAAGTCAGGAACAAGACAAGGGTGCCCACTTTCACCATTACTATTCCACATAGTTTTGGAAGTTTTGGCCACAGCAATCAGAGCAGAAAAAGAAATAAAAGGAATCCAAATTGGAAAAGAAGAAGTAAAATTCTCACTATTTGCAGATGACATGATCCTCTACATAGAAAACCCTAAAGATTCCACCAGAAAATTACTAGAAATAATCAATGACTATAGTAAAGTTGCAGGATATAAAATCAACACACAGAAATCCCTTGCATTCCTATACACTAATAATGAGAAAACAGAAAGAGAAATTAAGGAAACAATTCCATTCACCATTCCAACGGAAAGAATAAAATACTTTGGGATATATCTACCTAAAGAAACTAAAGACCTATATATAGAAAACTATAAAACACTGGTGAAAGAAATCAAAGAGGACACTAATAGATGGAGAAATATACCATGTTCATGGATTGGAAGAATCAATATAGTGAAAATGAGTATACTACCCAAAGCAATTTATAGATTCAATGCAATCCCTATCAAGCTACCAACAGTATTCTTCACAGCGCTAGAACAAATAATTTCACAATTTGTATGGAAATACAAAAAACCTCGAATAGCCAAAGCGATCTTGAGAAAGAAGAATGGAACTGGAGGAATCAACCTACCTGACTTCAGGCTCTACTACAAAGCCACAGTTATCAAGACAGTATGGTACTGGCACAAAGACAGAAATATAGATCAATGGAATAAAATAGAAAGCCCAGAGATAAATCCATGCACATATGGACACCTTATCTTTGACAAAGGAGGCAAGAATATACAATGGATTAAAGACAATCTCTTTAACAAGTGGTGCTGGGAAATCTGGTCAACCACTTGTAAAAGAATGAAACTAGACCAGTTTCTAACACCATACACAAAAATAAACTCAAAATGGATTAAAGATCTAAACGTAAGACCAGAAACTATAAAACTCCTAGAGGAGAACATAGGCAAAGCACTCTCTGACATACATCACAGCAGGATCCTCTATGACCCACCTCCCAGAATATTGGAAATAAAAGCAAAAATAAACAAATGGGACCTAATTAACCTTAAAAGCTTCTGCTCATCAAAGGAAACTATTAGCAAGGTGAAAAGACAGCCTTCAGAATGGGAGAAAATAATGCAAATGAAGCAACTGACAAACAACTAATCTCAAAAATATACAAGCAACTCCTATAGCTCAACTCCAGAAAAATAAACGACCCAATCAAAAAATGGGCCAAAGAACTAAATAGACATTTCTCCAAAGAAGACATACAGATGGCTAACAAACACATGAAAAGATGCTCAACATCACTCATTATCAGAGAAATGCAAATCAAAACCACTATGAGGTACCATTTCACACCAGTCAGAATGGCTGCAATCCAAAAGTCTACAAATAATAAATGCTGGAGAGGGTGTGGAGAAAAGGGAACCCTCTTACACTTTTGGTGGGAATGCAAACTAGTACAGCCACTATGGAGAACAGTGTGGAGATTCCTTAAAAAACTGGAAGTAGAACTGCCTTATGATCCAGCAACCCCACTGCTGGACATACACACTGAGGAAACCAGAAGGGAAAGAGACACGTGTACCCCAATGTTCATCGCAGCACTGTTTATAATAGCCAGGACATGGAAGCAACCTAGATGTCCATCAGCAGATGAATGGATAAGAAAGCAGTGGTACATATACACAATGGAGTATTACTCAGCCATTAAAAAGAATACATTTGAATCAGTTCTAATGAAGTGGATGAAACTGGAGCCTATTATACAGAGTGAAGTAAGCCAGAAGGAAAAACATAAATACAGTATACTAACGCATATATATGGAATTTAGAAAGATGGTAACAATAACCCGGTGTATGAGACAGCAAAAGAGACACTGATGCATAGAACAGTCTTATGGACTCTGTGGGAGACAGAGAGGGTGGGAAGATTTGGGAGAATGACATTGAAACATGTAAAATATCATGTAAGAAACGAGTTGCCAGTCCAGGTTTGATACACGATACTGGATGCTTGGGGCTAGTGCACTGGGACGACCCAGAGGGATGGTATTGGGAGGGAGGAGGGAGGAGGGTTCAGGATGGGGAACACATGTATACCTGTGGTGGATTCATTTTGATATTTGGCAAAACTAATACAATTATGTAAAGTTTAAAAATAATATAAAATTTTTAAAAAAGTATAAAAAAAAAGAAATAGAAGGAATTATGTATATACATATGATAAATGGTGTTCTAAATACTGCTTTTTACCTTAACAAAAAGGATATGTACAATATGATTATGATTTGGTTTGCTGAAAAATATGCTTAATCCATGCTGTATGTAATTGCATTTTATTCATTTCTATAACTCCTTGGTTTTCCTCTGTGTGAAATTATCAGTTACAGCCAATTCTAGTTTGATAAAGATTTGATATTATCAATGGTGTGAAATGAGCATTCTCAGATGTGTCCCTTGACACCCATGTGCACACACTTCTTCTGGTACATGGCTAAGGGTAAGCTTTTCTTGATGAAGGCAGGCTGTGTGCTAATATGCTGTACAATTCACTCACCAGCATCAGGCGAGAGCTTTCATTACTCCACATCCTTTATGTATGTGATAGGGTGAGTCTTTTTGTTTATTTCATCCTTGTAATGAATGTGTCATAGATTTCATTTGGTTTAAATCTGCTTTTAATTTGCATTTACTGGTTGCTAGTGAGTTATTTTCTTTTTTCTGGGCATTTAGATTATTCTGTCTTATGAAATGCACCTTTAAGTCTGTTGTCAATTTTTCTCCTGAATTTTTGATGCTTTTGATTTAGAGCACTCCTTTAACTATAGTGTATTTAAACATTTTATGTTGAAATTTTTCACTCTGAATATCCACGAAGTGTAACAGATTAATATTTACATTATGACTAATAATTTTATCAAAAACACTTTTTTCACACCAACGTTATGAAGTTAATAAACATTATCTTATAAAAAACTCATTGTTGCATTTTACTTAAGTTTACAAGTTATCTGAGATTACATTTTAAAATAAATTTTGTGAAGTGAGGGTCAAGCTCTCTTTTTTTGCACCATTATATATAATTAAATTAATATACTCTATTAAAAGGCCATTTTTTTCTACATTTTCTGTAGTATGAACTTTTGCTTATTCAAGTCATTCTATGACTTGTTCTATAGTCATTCAACAAGTATTCTCTAAAGCTTTCCATATGCAGTAATCTTTGCTAGCTGAAATCTTTTGTTTTTAAGTAAGTTATAACAATACAGAGGGAGACAAAATAGAATATACATTATGAATTTTGGGTAAAAATATTAGGAGGCCAGTTGATAGATAAAATATACTATATTGTTTTAGTACTTTGGCCACCTGATGCAGAGAGCCAACTCAGTGTAAAAGACCCTGATGCTAGTAAAGATGAAGGCAAAAAGGAGGAGACAGCAGAGGATGAGATGGTTGGATATTAATAGTGTCACTGACTCAATGGACATGAATCTGAGCAAATTTCGAGAGACAGTGGAGGAGTGAGGAGCCTGGCATGCTATGGTCCATGAAGACACAAAGAGGCAGACATGACTTACCAACTGAACAACAACAACAAATCAAATAAGCAGTGAATTTTTGCTGACAGAGACTAGTCCATTAAATATGAGATCAGCAAAAAAATTAATTTTTTATAAATGCAAACACCAGGGAGATAATCCTGATATCAGAAAGTCAAGCATAAAATGGCAAGTTCATGAGGATAATCAATTTATATTAATACAGGAAGCAAAATTTCAAATAATATCTGATTAAGACAAGAGCAGAACTTAGCGGGGAAAAAGATCACTAGCTCAAAGTAGTGGATAAGATGTTCAACGTTAAGGCGGTCATTTTCTCAAGGCTGTCATGACATCCTTATTCCTCAGAGTATATATCATGGGATTAAACATCAGGGTAACACGGTATAGAAAGGAGAGGGAAAAAATCTTTCCTGTAAAAATGTTTGGAATCACATCATAAATATGTAATGGTTCTGGGTCCACAAAATAAAGGCTCAACTATGGGGCTTCCCAGGTGGCACTAATGGTAAAGAACCTACCTGTCAATGCAGGAGACTTAAGGGAAGCAGGTTCGATCCCTGTGTAGGGAAGATCCCCTGGAGAAGGGCACAGCAGCCCATTCCAGTGTTCTTGCTGGAGAACCCTGTGGACAGAGGAGCCAATTGGGCTACGGTCCACAGGGTTGCAGAGAGTTGGACGCTACTGAAACAACTTAGTGCACACACATGATGTGAGGTGAGCAGGTGGAGAAAACTTTGGCTCATCCCGTTGCTGATGGCAACACAGGATGGAGAAGAGATTTTACTGTAGGAGCCAAGTGTCAACTGAAAAGGGGTCATGACAAATGATTCACTAATAGTACAACTATAGAGACTGACATCTCATTCAGAAAAACATTGCCACAGCCCAGCTTGTAGTTAGATCCAAAAATGACAGAGGGGAAATTTGGCATGTTTGCCTTATCCTGGCTGTAACACCCCTGATCCAAGAGCCAAGCATCATCAGCTGAATACAGAGCTCCTGGTTTAGAAGTAGGGAAAGTTGCGAAAGTTACAGTTGGCCACATAGCAGTCATGGGCCATAACTGTCAAGACCAAGTATTCTGTGTCTCCAAGAATACAAATAAAATATATCTTTGTAGTGCATATTCTGACCAAAGGTTTATGCATATTCTAGAAAGAGTGACAGATACATAACAGATTTCCAGGAAGGAAAAGTTACTGATGAAAAAATACATGGGAATTTGAGAGCCTTGTCAACTCTGATTATAAGAGTATTGTTGTTGCTTCTCACCAGGATAATCACATAAAAAAGGAAAATATTACAAAGAGAAACACTCAGACATTGTAAATACAGAAAAATCAAAAAGAACCAGTGTTATCACTGAAGTGAGATGTGCTTCTTGGTTGTGTGTGTGTGTGTGTTTGATGTTCTCTCTGTGAAAAGAGTGAAATAAGTAATTTTTATTTTTATTTTATATAGTAACTATTTTATATAGTATAGCTATATATAAATGTATATTTGTTGTTGTTCAGTCCTCCAGCCATGTCCAACTTTTTGCATCCCAATGGACTGCAGCACTGGAGGCCACCCTGTCCCTCACCATCTTCTGGAGTTTGCCCAAGTTCATGTCCATTGCATCCATGATGTCATTCAACCATCTCACCCTCTGACGCCCTCTTCTCCTTCTGCCCTCAATCTTTCCCAGCATCAGAGTCTTTTCAAATGGGTTGGCTGTTTGCATCAGGTGGCCAAATTATTAGAGCTTCAGCTTCAGTATCAGTCCTTCCAATGAATATTGAAATATATATGTTTATATTATATAAAATATATATTATAAATATGTAAAAGTACCTATGTACATAAATATCCACTTCATAATCTTAAATTTATCTCTGTTTGTAACTATTATTAAAGCCAATTTAGTCCTTTTTAAAGACATGACCAAACATTATATATTCTGGCTCTGTTTAGTTCATAAAAAATGTGCTGTTTCTTTCAAACATCAAATATCATTTGGCTGATATTGAAATTTCTGTTAGCTACTAAATATTCTTTAAAATGTTGGGAGGCAATAAGAAAAGGAGAAATGCAGTAATTTTCTTCCATATTTAGTTTTTTTCTGAATAAAATTTATTATTTTTGTGATGGGCCTATTATTATCTTTATAATAAATCCATACCACAAAAAAGTATAAATAAATAAGTCAGATATTATCTGAACTCCTGTCACTGTAAAGAAGCCCATTCTCTCTTCTAATACATATCCAGATATTGCTGACATATATACACACCAAGTAGAAAGATGCACATGTGAGATGTTGTATGAATACATGGAAGCTATATCCCTTTGTTTTGCAAAAATAGAGTTATGTTTTGTACATGTATTTATGTACTTACATGTCTGAAAAGCTTGGGATTTCCTCACTGGCTTGGCTCTAAAACATTGTCTTGAGAGACTGTGCAGCATCACATGGTAAACGGGCGCCCGTGAGTAGTATGTTCCAAATGAGAACAGCTTACCTTTGCTTTGCTAGTGTTGTCTTTTGCAGTATTAAAAAAAAGCTTTTAATAAACATCCTTGAACAAACACAACTAACCATCATTCTGAAGCAAATATTTTTTATAAGGCTTCATTGATATAGTTTTTAAAGTAAAAAAAAAAAATCTACATATTTTTTTAAATCACTGTTCTCAAAAGATACAGAATTTATTCCAGATGATTAGAATAAAAACACCTTAATAAAATGACTGCTTACACAGTGTATTACATTCCTAGATCTATTGTAACAAATTATCACAAATTGAGTGGTTTAAAGAACAAAAGTTGACTTTCTCACATCTTTAAAAGCCCAAATCACAGTGCTGGTAGGGTTTTCCTCTACAGACTCTAAAGGGATAGTAACTCCTGGCCTCTTTCAGCTTTTGGTGGTCCCTGACCTGCTTTGCTTCATGGCTGTGTCATTCCTGGTTGCTTCCTCCATCTTCACGTGGTGTTCTTCTGTGTCACTGTGTCTCTATTTTTAACTTAATCTCTCTTCCTCCCTTATAAGAACTAAAACACTGATCATAGGACATAGTGCCCTTCCCTTAAATTGAGATAATCTTATTTCAAAGTCCTTAAGTGAATTACATCTGCAAAGGCTTTTATTTTCCTAACAAGTTCAGGTTTGTAGGTTATAACCTGATATATATTTAGAGGGATCAACATTCAACCCAATGCAGTTTATAGTTTAAATTCCTAATAGTCCTAATACTAAGGAGACACTACAAAAGCAAAACATGAAAGCTATAAGCCAGAGGAAATGACGTCACTAGAGAACAGTCAGCATTGAGGTAACAAAGGATCCTTTCAGGGTTTATACTCTGAAAGGGTTATGGACAGTTGCAAAACAGAGAAAGAAGGAAAAACTGCAAGAAAGCACTCAGATTCCCCTACTCCCACCAACTTGGATGTGGTTGTTGTTTTCTCATCATCTAAATCCAATCATAAGTATGGAAAAGGACAGTGAATATGCCTGAAGGAATGGGAAGTTTCAAGCAAATTTCTTACAGAGCATGACCATGATCATTAGTTATATAGCATTTAACTATCATTTTATTGATCAGGAAATCTCTTAACTCACTCTTTCCTAGTGAGAGGGAAGATAGGTTTTCAGAATAGATCATTGCCATGGAGGTAATGTGTGCTTTGATAACCCAGAAACCCTTAGCTCTTTGAAACTAAGGTCCTTTCACATAATGTGAGATGGCAGTGATGATATTAACTATCATTTTATAGGAACATAGAAACAAATTAGATGATATTTTCTGATGTATTTACGTGAGAAACATAGAAACAAATTGCTTCTGTAATTTCAAGCCTTTGAGTCAGGTTGATAATTTACTTAGTAGTTTTCTCAGTGCTATGGTGATATCTTTGTTTCTCAGAGTATATATAATGGGATTGAACGTTGGGATCAAAACTGTGTAGAAAAGAGAGATCAGCTTCCCAGTTTCTTCAGATTGATTTGGTTTGGGTTGTAAATAAGTGGTAGAGGCTGTGCCATAGAATAAGACCACCACTGTGAGGTGAGACAAGCAAGTAGAGAAGGCTTTAGGCTAAAGCCCTCGCTCTGGCGAATGTTGGAGATTATTTTATCATAGTCAGCAGAAATGGAACCATAATGAATACCACTGCAACTGCATAGACTGCTATCTCGTTCACAAATGCATCCTCATAGGCAAGCTTGAATATGGGGGGGAGGTCTCAGAAAAAATGATTAATTGTGGTAGACCCACAAAAGGGCAGAGAGAAAATCTGCCATGTTTGCCCAATTACAACAGGAACTCCACTGACCCAGGAGGCAGTGACCAGCTGGACGCAGACCTGGGGGCTCATGATCAGACCATACGGAAGAGGTTTACAAATGGCCACGTAGCAGTCATAGGCCATCACGGCCAGGAGGAGACACTCTAAACCTCCAAACAGAAGGACCAAACACATTTGTGTAGCACAGGCAATGAAAGAAACATGCCCTTTCTGGTTCAGGAGGTCCGTGAGAATTCTTGGGATAGTGACAGTTACATAACAGATTTCTAAAATGGAAAAGTGGTTGAGGAAAAAGTACACGGGGGTCTGGGGAATAGGGTCAATTCTTGTTATCAATACAATGACACTGTTGCACATCAGGATGGTCAAATAGAGGACTAAAAATATCCCCAAAAGAATCCATTGGAAATTGGGAATATCAGAAAACCCCAAGAGGATAAATTCCATCATTGTGGTGATATTTGATTTTTCTGTTCTTAATTTGTACTTCATCTGTAGATATGGTAAATTCAAGATGGTTAATTCATTAATGCTTTTGAGCAACATTTCCCTTATGTTAACTGGATTAGATGCATGAACCTATTTACATAATCCCTTCAATTATTTCTGCCTTTGCCTTGCTCAGTTTCTAAGAAATGAGATTTGAAACTTCAGCAATGAACTGATGTGCAGTTAAAATCAATTAGAGAAATAAAATCCTCATTTTTTACACTTGTATGTGCTGATACCAGAGGGCTTCTCTGTATCTCAGCAGTAAAAGAGTTTGCCTGAAATGCAGGGAATACAGGAGATGTAGGTTTGATCCATGGGTAAGGAAGATCCCTTGGAGGAGGGGATGGCAACCCACTCCAATATTCTCACCTAGAGAATTCCATGGACAAGGAGCCCGGCAGGCTATGGTCCATGGGATCACAAAGAGACAGACATGACAGAAGTAACTGAGCAGCAGCAGTAATGATACCAGGAACAATACGATGTATGCATTTTTATTTAGTGCTTATTGTACAAGAATAGTATTAAATTATTTCACCCCTTTTAAAAGTGAAATTATATATGATACAGGCTTGCTATTGTTTTTCTTTGGGTTCATCAATTTCTTTTTCTGTACCTATTGACTTATTCCATTTCCTTTCAATTCAAAGCTTTTCACTTAAAACTTTTGCCTAATTCTAATTCAAAACATTTTAAGCCCTCCCATTTCTACTCCAATGAGAACTGACTTTCTTAAACTCATTTCTTGTTACTGGGGGAACAGATACATGTAATAGTATTGTTCTCTACTGTGTACCTCACCCATCAGTTATGCTATACATGGAAAGCATTAGTTACATCTTGGGGTCCAATAACATTCCCTATTAATACCCATGATACACTGCATTACAAATACCAATTAACCTTTAACTCAGTCCATAAATATGACCCATTCTTCATGATATTTTGGGTTCCCTGATAGCTCAGTTGGTAAAGAATCTACCTGCAATGCAGGAGACCCTGGTTTGATTCCAAGGTCAGGAAGATTCACTGGAGAAGGGATAGGCTACCCACTCCAGTATTCTCAGGCTTCCCTTGTGACTCAGCTGGTAAAGAATCTGCCTGCAAGGCGGGAGATCTGGGTTCGATCCCTGGGTTGGAAAGATCCCCTGGAGAAGGGAAAGGCTACCCACTCTAGTATTCTGGCCTGGAGAATTCTATGGACTGTTCACACGGTCACAAAGAGTCAGACATGACTGAGTGATTTTCACTTTCATGATACTTTAATATAGTCTGTTCTTAACTTATGTGATTCTCTGATCCATTGTCATCTATTTCTCTTACAACCAAATAAAATACTTCCTATGTAATCCCTTTGTAATTTTATCTAATAAGTGTAACTTTATTTAAACCCCATGATTATTTATTTTAGGAATGCAAATGGCAAAAGCAAATGAGTGGGACTAACACACACACACACAGAGGCCTGTTATCTTGCTTTACTTCAAGTTCATGTAATCAGATATCAGGCAGTCAACACTGTGCAACAATTTTCATAACACTTTATTAGTGTTCTAACTGTGTTTTCATATTTCATTAAATCTACTATGTTTGTTCCCATCTTCCATCTCCACAAACTATTGTTTTTGCATTAATACTTTGATAAAAATAAATATTGAGTCAACAAATGTTCTCTCATATTTCTCTATTTCCACTAGAATTAGTTTTCAAAATTACCTTAAGAGAAAGTTTTATTATAACTATTATTATTTCTATTTCATTTATTTCTAATTTTATTTTATCATTAAAAAAGTTAAGAAATATATTGGTTAGTTTAAGTTGTTAACTAATTTTCAGACAAAGATCTCAGAATTTCATATTTTTCTGTTTTATCCTTTTTATCTTAAACCTCAAATTCAGAACTACTTTTAAATAAAACCATCTAACATCTTACCTTCATGGATTTACATGAAGTTATTTATAAGAATATAGATGTTTTGACCCTGTAAATTTTTACAATTCTTTTGAATCAGAAAGTCACTGTCATTCTGGAGTATTCTTCAAAGATCAGCTGCTCCTATGTAGGAAGTAATCATGCTCACCCTGGGGGACATTTTCTCTTGAGTATCAGTTTAATTTCTAGAAGATTGCTTCTGTTCAGTGATCATCTGGGTTTATGTTTTAAGACTACTTTTTCTGTAGATGATTTTTCCTCTGAAGCTCCTTCTTGGCACAAAGGTTCCCCTCTGTGGTGATGGAAAAATGACACTTAATTATCTAGTACCAATAGTGGAAAAATGACACTTAATTATCTAATATCAATTATACTTTCTGGAAAAAAAAATAAAACTTTCAACTTATTGCATTTCAGACCATTAGTAATTTCTGTAAGTTTGCCTTCCTTAATTTTATTCCCATATCTCATTTTTCACATCTTTAGAAAAGTGTGTTACTTACTAATACACAAACGTGGTATGGTTGTTCTTTCCAATACACTGTGGGGAGGATTAGATCCCTTCTCAGAAGTGGAACACTGTTCCTAGATTAACTTTTGTGGAAATTAAAGCATGTTGTATCTGCTGACAAAAATCTGGGTAGTTTTATTCATGTTAGGATATCTAGTTGGTCATCAGCGTAGGTATCTAGCAGATTCAAAATGAAAGGCACCTTAAAAACAGCCTAGAGCCTGTTATGCAGGGTGAAGTAAGTCAGAAAGAAAAAGACAGATATCCTCTATTAACACACACACGCATGCGTGTGTGTGCTTGAGAAAAATGATACTGATAAACCTATTTGCAAGGCAGGAATATAGATGCAGACATAGGGAACAGACTTGTGGACTCAGTGAGCAAAGGAGAGGATGAGACAAATTGAAAGATTAACATTGAGACATACACACCACCACATGTAAAGCAGATGGCTAGTGGGAAGTTTCTAAACATATAAAACAGGGAGCTCAACCTGATGCTCTGTGACAACCTGGGGGTTGGGGGTGGGGTAGAGTGTGGAAGGGAGGTTAAAGATAGAGAAATATATGTACACCTATGACTGGTTTACTTTGTTGTACAGCAGAACCAACACAACATTGTAAAGCAATTATCCTCCAATTAATACATTTTCTTTTTTAAATAAACATTTAAACACAATTATTTAAGACAGGAAAGAAAAACAAAATTTCCTCTGTCAAAATGCTTTTTCTATTTCAGCTAGTTCCAGGCAGGTATGTAGATAAAATTATCAGGAATGAGGTTACAAGGCCAATATCCACTTCTGCTCATAAGTACAATTTTTTCTTTCTGTTTAGAGATTCTTTGACAACTTGAAACACTATTTGTGTTTCTAAAATTGAGTTTCTTTTTTGTATTTTAAATTTGCTTCTCTTTCTTACAGCATGTTCCTCATAAATTGGACTTACGTACCTTTTTTTAGGATTGGTGTTGTATCCATGTCATTTAGTGTCATGTTTACTTACAAATGAGAATTGCACTGATTATTTGTTTCAACTAGGTTTTACTTACAGGATGGAACAAACTGAATGTCCATCACCCATCACCCATGTGAGTAAACTGATCTAATCCTTAAATCTATCATTGGGATAGTGAATTGAATGCTTCTCAATTCAATTCAATATCATCATTACCTGAAAACAAATGGAGAGGGAGGTGGAAGGGGGTTCTGGATGGGGAACATGTGCACATCCATGGCAGATTCATGTTGATGTATGGCAAAATCAATACAATATTGTAAAGTAATTAGCCTCCAATTAAAATAAATAAATTTATATTAAAAAAAATCTACACTCCGTGAAAATACCTCAAATATATCAGTGTAACAAAATAAAGAAACATATTGCAAACATATTACAGCACATGTTTACAGTCAGTGATGAAGAAACTCTGGTTGTTTCCATCCAAGAGTCCCACTGTTCCTACTTCTTCTTTGTAGTTTCCTACTGGATCTTCAGCATGCAGAAAGCTAAGATGCCAAGACAGACAGAACATAAGGAAACAAATATACTATTCAGAGCCTCTATATGTAATAAACACATCACTTCTACCCATATGTCATTGTAGAAACTAATCACCTGGTCCAATATAGTTCTGAGAAGGTTAGGGAATGATGTTCATTGTATGTCAATAAAACAGATGTATTTGAAGAGCATAAAGCCAGATTCTGCCGCAGTCCTCACTTTTGGTCACTAAAAAAGGGTGTTATAGCATGCTGCAACATGTATACCTTTAGACTGATGACTTAGCATGAAACATAACAGAGTAAGTATTCATGGTACATATTTATACAACACAACGTCATTATTATTTTTATTAGGCTTTGATGCTTAAATTAGCAATAGTGGTGAGGCATAATTTACACAACATAAAGCATGACCTTTAAAATTCAGTGATACATTGAGATATACTTGGCTTATAGCATTATATTAACTTCTGCTGAACAACAAATATATTTTAAATGATCATCACAATGTCTAATGTTAATATCTTCAATGTTAATATCCATCACCACCCAAAGTTAAACACTTTTTTCTTGTGATGTGAATTTTTAAAAATTTCTCTTAGCAACTTTCAAATATGCAAAATTATTTAACTATAGTCACCATGCTCTATATTATTTTCTTGGGCACAAAAATCAGTGTGGACAGTGATCAGCCATGAAATCAAAAGGCGTTTGTTTCTTGGAAGAAAAGGTATGACAAACCTAGAGTGAGTATTAAAAAGCAAAGACATCACTTTGCTGACAAAGCTCCGTATAGTTAAAGCTATAGTAGCTTTTTTTCCAGTAGTCACGTATGGATATGAGTTAGAACATAAAGAAGGCTGAGTGCCAAAGAATTGCTGCTTTCAAACTATGGTGTTGGAGAAGACTTTTGAGTATCCCTTGAACAGGAAGGAAATCAAATTGATTAATCCTAAAGGAAATCAACCCTGAATATTCACTGGGAGGATTGGTGCTGAAGCTGAAACTTCAATACCTTGGGCACGTCATGTGAACAGCCAGCTTACTGAAAAAAGGGGAAGATGGAGGATGAGATGGCATCACTGACTCAATGGACATGAGTTTAAACAAACTCCAGGAGATAGTGAAGGACAAGGAAGCCTGACGTGCTGCATTTCATGGGGTTGCAGAGTCAGAAAAGACTTAGCCACTGAACAACATCAGCATCATGCTGTACATTGATTGGATTGCTATACATTTCAATAGTGGTTTTATAAATATGACTAAATTTAAATTTACTGCCTTACTGTTTGTGTTTTGTTTCTCTTATACATGTATTTTCTCATATACATATATATTTTCACTTTTTTCTTATTATATTTTTGTGATTTTAATATACTTTTAGTGTTTATGTATCACTTAGACACCATATCGGAGAAGGCAATGGCACCCGACTCCAGTACTCTTGCCTGGAAAATCCCATGGATGGAGGAGCCTGGAAGGCTGTAGTCCATGGGATCGCTGAGGGTCGGACACGACTGAGCGACTTCCCTTTCACTTTTCACTTTCATGCATTGGAGAAGGAAATGGCAACCCACTCCAGTGTTCTTGCCTGGAGAATCCCAAGGACAGGGGAGCCTGGTGGGCTGCCGTCTATGGGGTCACACAGAGTTGGACATGACTGAAATGACTTAGCTTAGCTTAGACACCATATTAAAAAAGAGAGACATTACTTTGCCAACAAAGGTCCGTCTAGTCAAAGCTATCGTTTTTCCTGTCGTCATGTATGGGTGTGAGAGATGGACTATAAAGAAAGCTGAGCACCAAAGAATTGATGTTTTTGAACTGTAGTGTTGGAGAAGACTCTTGAGAGTCCCTCGGACTACAAGGAGATCCAACTAATCCGTCCTAGGACTGATGCTGAAGTTGAAACTAATATTTTGGCCACCTGATACAAAGAACTGACTCATTTGAAAAGACCCTGATACTGTGAAAGATTGAAGGCGGGAGGAGAAGGGGACGACAGAGGATGAGCTGGTTGGACGGCATCACTGACTCAATGGACATTAGTTTCAGGAAACTCTGGGAGTTGGTGATGGACAGAGAGGCCTGGCATGCTTCAGTCCATGGGGTCTTAAAGAGTTGGATATGACGGAGCAACTGGAATGAACCATTTTTTTATCCAATTTTCCTTATTAATTTTTAGCTGTAACTGTAGAGTTTGTAAAATAAATATTTGCCTAATACAATCTATCATTAAATAAATTTTATACTTTAATATGAATGTTGATATCCTGAAAAGAAAATACTCTTATTTGGACAATCTTATCTTTTGTTTTGTATTATTGCTTTACACTTACTCTTTTTAAATTAATTTTTATGAGAATACAGTTGATTTCCAATGTTACATAGCTTCTACTATACAGCAGAGTGAATCAGTGATACATAAGCATACTTTGACTATTTTTAAGATTCTATTCCCATATAGATTATTGCAGAGTATTGAGTACAGTTCCTGCTATACAGTAGGTTCTTAGTTAGTGAAGTTGCTCAGTTGTGTCAAACACAAATCTTTGTGACCCCAGGTATTGTAGCCTACAAGGCTCCTCTGTCCATGGGGTTTTCCAGGCAAGAATATTGGAGTGGGTTGCCATTTCCTTCTCCACACAGTAGATTCTTACTAGCTATCTATTTAGACAGAGTAGTTTGTATATTTCAACCCCAATCTCTCAGTTTACCTCTCCCCTTCCACCTTTCCCTCTTAGTAATTTTAAGTTTGTTTGCAAAGTGTGTGATTCTATTTTTGCTTTGTTTCAGTTCCAGTTCAGCGGCTCAGTCATGTCTGACTCTTTACGACCCCATGAATCTCAGCACTCCAGGCCTCCCTGTCCATCACCAATTCCCGGAATTCACCGAAACCCATGTCCATTCAGTCGGTGGTGCCATACAACCATCTCATCCTCTGTCGTCCCCTTCTGCTCATGCCCTCAATCTTTCCCAGCATCAGGGTCTTTTCAAATGAGTCAGCTCTTCGCATCAGGTGGCCAAAGTACTGGAGTTTCAGCTTCAGCATCAGTCCTTCCCATGAAAATTCAGAAACTGATTTCCTTTAGGATGGACTGGTTGGATCTCCTTGCAGTCCAAGGGACTCTCAAGAGTCTTCTCCAACACCACAGTTCAAAAGCATCAATTCTTTGGCACTCTTTATAGTCCAACTCTCACATCCATACATGACTACTGGAAAAACCATAGCTTTGACTAGATGGACCTCTGTTGGCAAAGTAATGTCTCCGCTTTTTAATATCCTGTCTAAGTTGCTCATGCTTTTCTTCCAAGAGTAACTCTCTTTTAATTTCATGGCTGCAGTCACCATCTGCAGTGACCTTGGAGCCAAAAAAAAAAAAAAGTCTGCTACTATTTCCACTGTTTCCTCATCTATTTGCCATGAAGTGATGGAACCAGAAGCCATGATCTTAGCTTTCTGAATGTTGAGCTTTAAGCCAACTTTCTCACTCTCCTCTTTCACTTCCATCAAGAGGCTCTTTAGTTTTTATTCACTTTCTGCCATAAGGGTGGTGTCATCTGCATATCTGAGGTTATTGATATTTCTCCCAGCAATCTTGATTCCAGCTTATGCTTCTTCCAGCCCAGCGTTTCTCTTGATGTACTCTGCATATAAGTTAAATAAGCAGGGTGACAATATACAGCCTTGATGTACTCCTTTTCCTATTTGGAACCAGTCTGTTGTTCCATGTCCAGTTCTAATTGTTGCTTCCTGACCTGCATACAGGTTTCTCAAGAGGCAGGTCAGGTGGTCTGGTATACCCACTCTTTCAGAATATTCCAGTTTGTTGTGATCCACACAGTCAAAGGCTTTGGCATAGTCGATAAATCAGAAATAGATGTTTTTCTGGAACTCTCTTGCTTTCTCGGTGATCCAATGGATATTGGCATTTTTATTTCGGGTTCTTCTGGCTTTTCTAAAACCAGCTTGAATATCTGGAAGTTCATGGTTCACATATTATTGAAGCCTGGCGTGGAGAATTTTGATTACTAGTGCGTGAGACGTGTGAGATGAGTGCAATTGTGCGGTAGTTTGAGCATTCTTTGGCATTGCCTTTCTTTGGGATTGGAATGAAAACTGACCTTTCCAGTCCTGTGGCCATTGAGGAGTTTTCCATATATATTGGCATATTGAGTGAAGCACTTTCACAGCATCATCTTTCAGGATTTGAAATAGCTCCACTGGGATTCCATCACCTCCACTAGCTTTATTCATAGTGATGCTTCCTAAGGCCCACTTGACTTCACATTCCAGGATGTCTGGCTCTAGGTGAGTGATCAGACCATCATGATTATCTGGGTGATGAAGATCTTTTTTATATAGTTCTTCTATGTATTCTTGCCACCTTTTCTTAATATCTTCTGCTTCTGATAGGTCCATACCATTTCTGTCCCTTATTGTGCCCATTTTTGCATGAAATGTTCCCTTGGTATCTCTAATTTTCTTGAAGAGATTTCTATTTTTTCCCATTCTACTCTTTTCCTCTATTTCTTTGCACTGATCCCTGAGGAAGGCTTTCATAAATCTCCTTGCTCTTCTTTGGAACTATGCATTCAAATGGGTATATCTTTCCTTTTCTCCTTTGCTTTTGGCTTCTCTTATTTTCACAGCTATTTTTAAGAGCTCTTCAGACAGCCATTTTCCTTTTTTTTGCATTTCTTTTTCTTGAGGATGGTCTTGATTCCTGTCTCCTGTACAATGTCATGAACCTTTGTCCATAGTTCATCAGGTACTCTGTCTATCAGATCTAGTCCCTTAAATCTATTTCTTACTTCCACTGTATAGTCATAAGGGATTTGATTTAGGTTACCGTGAAACCACTGGCTTCTCTGCCTCTCTGTGTAGGCCTTGGTCCGTAGGTGTGGGAACTAACACGACCCGTCCCCTCCTCCTAGATCCAGGATACAGTGGCCATCAGGCACATGGCCTGCAACGAGCAGCAGTGGATGATGATGATCCTGCTGTGTGAGGATGGCAGCCTGGGCATCTACATGGCCAACGTGGAGAACACCTCCTACTGGCTGCAGCCCTCCCTGCAGCCCAGCAGCATCATCAGCATCATGAAGCCTGTCCACAAGCACAAGACAGCCACCATCAGTAAGGCCCCACTGCTGTTGTCACCCTGCTTATTTAACTTATATGCAGAGTACATCATGAGAAATGCTGGGCTGGAAGAAACACAAGCTGGAATCAAGATTTCTGGGAGAAATATCAATAACCTCAGATATGCAGATGACAACACCCTTATGGCAGAAAGTGAAGAGGAACTAAAAAGCCTCTTGATGAAAGTGAAAGAGGAGAGTGAAAAAGTTGGCTTGAAGCTCAATATTCAGAAAACGAAGATCATGGCATCTGGTCCCATCACTTCATGGGAAATAGATGGGGAAACAGTGGAGACAGTAACAGACTTTATTTGGGGGGGCTCCAAAATCACTGCAGACTGTGATTGCAGCCATGAAATTAAAAAACACTTACTCCTTGGAAGGAAAGACCCTGATGCTGGGAGGGATTGGGGGCAGGAGGAGAAGGGGATGACAGAGGATGGGATGGCTGGATGGCATCACTGACTCAATGTACATGAGGTTGAGTGAACTCTGGGAGTTGGTGATGAACAGGGAGGCCTGGTGTCCTGTGATTCATGGGGTTGCAAAGAGTCGGACACGACTGAGCAACTGAACTGAACTGAACTGAACTGATTGAATGGTCTAGTGGTTTTCTCCACTTTCTTCAGTTTCAGTCTGAATTTGGCAATAAGGTGTTCATGATGTGAGCCACAGTCAGCTCCCAGTCCTGTTTTGCTGACTGTATAGAGCTTCTCCATCTTTCACTGCAAAGAATATAATCAATCTGATTTCAGTGTCGACCATCTGGTGGTGTCCATGTGTAGAGTGTTCTTTTATGTTTTTGGAAGAGGGTGTTTGCTATGACCAGTGCATTCTCTTGGCAGAACTCTATTAGCCTTTACCCTGCTACATTATGTACTCCAAGGCCAAATTTGCCTGTTACTCCAGGTGTTTCTTGACTTCCTACTTTTGCATTCCAGTCCCCTATAATGAAAAGAACATCTTTTGGGGGTGTTAGTTCTAACAGGTCGTGTAGGTCTTCATAGAACCATTCGACTTCAGCTTCTTCAGCATTACTGGTCAGGGCATAGACTTGGATTACCATGATACTGAAATGAACATAGATCATTCTGTCTTTTTTGAAATTGCATCCAAGTACTGCATTTTTGACTCTTTTGTTGACTATGATGGCTACTCAATTTCTTCTAAGGGAATCTTGCCCATGATAGTAGATATAATGGTCATCTCAGTTAAGTTCACCCATTCCAGCCCATTTTAGTTCAGTGATTTCTAAAATGTTGACATTCACTCTTGCCATCTGCTGTTTAACCACTTCCAATTTGCCTTGATTCAAGGAACTAACATTTCAGGTTCCTATGCAATATTGCTCTTTACAGCTTCTGACCTTACTGCCATCACCAGTCACTTCCATAACTGAGTGTTGATAACAACAACAACAAGATGCTTTGGCTCCATCTCTTCATTCTTTCTGGAGTTATATCTCCACTGATCTCCAGTAGCATATTGGGCACCTACTGATCTAAATCAACTTAAGTCAACCAAAATCGAGTTAAAATTATTAAAATAGATAGTCTTGGCTCCTCATTACTTCCTGGAATTGAGCCACTTTACAGACCCAGAAACCTTTCAATGAAGGGTAGTTTTGGTCCTCTAAAGAAGGACTTTCAACAATAGCCAGAATTTTTATTTGTAATATTTGTCCCACCCTCCCAAGAGGGACACAAAGATTTTATCAAAGTAAATGCACTTGGGAAAAGGAAATAATCGTAATTTTCTAAAACTACGATTTAGAAGCTTTGAAATTAAAAGATGCTTGCTCCTTGGAAGGAAAGCTGTGACCAACCTAGACAGCATTCTAAAAAGCAAAGACATTATTTTGCCAACTAAGATCCATCTTGTCAAATTATGGTTTTTCCTGTAGTCATGTATGGATATGAGAGTTGGACTATAAAAAAACTTGAACACTGAAGAATTGGTGCTTTTGAACTGGGTGTTGGAGAAGACTCTTGAGAGTCCCTTGGACTGCAAGGAAATCCCACCAGTCCATCCTAAAGGAAATCAGTCCTGAACATTCGTTGGAAGGACTGATGCTGAAGCTGAAACTCCAATATTTTGGCTACCTGCTGTGAAGAACTGACTCATTAGAAAAGACCCTGATGCTGGGAAAGATTGAAGGCAGGAGATTGGGACAACAGAGGATGCAATGGGTGGATGGCATCACTGACTTAATGGACAGGAGTGTAAGTTCTGGGAGTTGGTGATGGACAGGGAAGGCTGGCAAGACAAGGCCTGACTCCCCTGCTGAAATTTGATAGGAACCCCACGATGCCAGTCACAACTGGAGAGGAACCCTGAGTTTCCCGCGTCAACTCGACATGAGGCCATATTTCCCTGCAGCACCTGGAGAGAAATCCTGAGGTGCCCATCACAACTGGAAAGGAGGCCTGACTTTCCTGAGGCACCATGAAAGGTTCCCTGAGTGCTAGCTGCAACTCAGGATGAACCCCAATATTCCCGCCACAACTTGAGAAACACCACGAGATTCCCCCCACAATACAAGATGAGTCCTGAGTCCCCTGCAGTGACTCGAGAGCAATCCCACGCTCCCCCTGGCAACTCAAAAGGAGACTTGACTTCCCTGAGGCAACACGAGAGGTTCCCTGAGGTCCCCATCACAACTCGAGAGGAACCACAAGCTTCCTGCCGTAACTCCAGAAAAACCATGATATTCCCCCCTCAACACGAGATGAGGTCGTTTTCCCCTGCAGTGCCTTGAGAGAAATCCTGAGTTCCCTCTCAAAACTCAAAAGGAGGCTTGATTCCCTTTATGGAACTCAAGAGCTTCCCCAAGATACCCATTGCAACTCAAGAGAAAGCCGAGTTTCCCGCCAAAACTCGAGAAGAGCCCTGTGTTCCCCACCTCATCTCAAGATGAAGGCCAATTCCCCTGCTTCAATTCAAGAGGAATCCCGACTTTCCTCTTGCATATCAAGAGGAAGCCCCTCTCACCTATTGAAAAATTGAGAAGAACCCCGAGTTTCCTGCCGCAAGTTGAAAGGACACTGTGTACCCACTCAACTTGCGATAAGGCCTGATTCCCCTGCACCGACTCAATGGAACCCAGAGTATCCCCTCACACACAAACGGAGGTCTGACTCACCTGTTGCACCTCTCAAAAAAGTCCAACTCCCCCTGCCCCGAAACTCCACAGGAGGCCTGACACCCCTTTCACAACTCGAGAGGAAAGCAGAGTTCCATGCCTCAACTCAAGAGGACGCCTGACTCCCCGTTGAAATTCGGTAGGAACCCTGAGGTCCCTGCCACAACTGGAAAGGAACCCTGAGTTTCCCGCCTCAACTCGAGATGAGACCCCACTGTACTGCAGTGACTCAAGAGAAATTCCGAGGTGCCTCTTGCAACTTGAAACAAGGCCTGACTTCCGTGAGGCAACATGAGAGGTTCCCTGAGGTCCCCATTTCAACTCGAGAAGAACACAAAGCTTACTGCTACAACTCAAGAAACACCACTAGGTTCCCTCATCAACGCAAGGCCCATTTCCCCTGAAGCAACTCGAGAGTAATCCTGAGTTCCGATTCAAAACTTGAAAGCAAGCTTGGCTCCCTTTATGCATCTCCAGAGGTTCCCCGAGATACCATCACAACTCGAGAGGAACCTCGAGTTTCCCACCGCAACTCAAAAAGAGCCCCGTGTTCCCCACTTCATCTCCAGATAAGGGCTGATTACCCTCCTTCAACTCAAGAGGAATCCCAACTTTCCCCTCCCACTTCAAGAGGAGGCCTGTCTCACCCATTGCAACCTGAGTGGAACTCCGAGGTTCCTGTCACAAGTTGAAAGGACACTGAGTTCACCCTTAAGTCAAGATAAGGCCTGATTCCCCTGCAGAGACTCAAACAGAATGCCGAGATTCCCCCCACAACGGGAAGGGAGGTCTGACTCCCCTGCACACCTCTAGAAAAAGCCCGAGTTCCCCATGTCAACTTGACAGGAGGCCTGACACCCCTTTTACAACATGAAAGGAAAGTGGAGTTCCATGCCTCAACATGAGATGAGAACTGACTGCCCTGTTGAAACTCGATAGGAACCCCTATATCCCTGTTGCAACTGGAGAGGAACCCCGAGTTTCCTACTTCAACTCGAGATGAGTCCCAATTCCCCAACAGTGACTGGAGAGCAATCCTGCGTTCACACTGGCACCTCGAAATAAGGCTTGACTCCCTTTATACAAATCCAGAGGATCCCTGAGATACCTGTCACAACTCGAGAAGAACTCTGAGTTTCCTGCCTCAATTCAAGATGAGGCCCTATTCCCCTGCAGTGACTCGAGAAGAATCCGATGTGTCCCTTGCAAATCGAAAGGAGGCTTGAATTCCCTGAGGCAATATGAGTGGTTCCCTGAGATCCCCGTGTGAACTCGAGAGGAACCCCAAGCTTCCAGCCGCAACTCAAGAAAAACCACAAGATTTCCCCCTCAATGTGAGATGAGGCCTGATTCCCCTGTAGTGACTTTAAAGCAGTCCTGTGTTCCCCCTCACAACTAGAAAGGAGGCTTGCCTCCCTCTATGCAACTCCAGAGGTTCCCTGAGTAACCCATCACAACTCGAAAGGAACCCTGGGTTTCCTGCCTCAATTCAAGAAGAGACCTGTGTTCCCCACCTCATCTCGAGATGAGGGCCGATTCCCCTGCTTCAACTCAAGAGGAATCTCAACTTTCCCTTCATACCTGAAGAGGAGGCCTGTCTCACCTATGGCAACTTAAGAGGAACCCCGAGGTTCCTGCCGCAAGTCTAAAGGAAACTGAGTTCCCCCTCAACTAGACATAAGGCCTGATTCCCTGGCACCAACTCGAATGGAACCCCAAGTATCCCCTCACAACACGAAGGGAGGTCTGAGTCCCCATTTGCACCTCTAGAAAAAGCCCGAGTTCCCCACCTCATCTCAACAGGAGGCCTGACACCCCTTTAACAACTCGAAAGGAAAGCATAGTTCCATGCCTCAACAGGACAGGAGGCCTGACTTCCCTTTGAGACTCAATAGGAACTTTGAGATCCCTGTCGCAAGTAGAGAGGAACACCGAGTTTCCTGCCTCAAATCGAGATGAGGTCCTATTCCCATGCAGCGACTCGGGAGGAATCCCGAGGTGGCCCTTGCAACTCGAAAGGAGTCCTGACTTCCCTGAGATTACATGAGAGGTTCCTTGATGTTCCTATAGCAACTCAAGAGGAACCCCAAGCTTCCTTCCACAACTCGAGAAAAACCACAAGATTCCCTCCTCAATGCGAGATGATGCCCAATTCCCCTGCAGTGACTCGAGAGCAATCTCGTGTTTCCCCTTGAAACTCAAAAGGAGGCTTGAATCCTTTTATGTAAGTCTAGAGGTTCCCCGAGACACTGACACAACTCTAGACAAACCCCCGGTTTCCCACCGCAACTCGAGAAGAACCCTGTGTACCCCAGGTCATCTCTAGATGAGAGCCAATTCCCCTGCTTCAATTTGCGAGAAATCGCGATTTTTCCCCTTGACCTCAAGAGGAGGCCTGTCTCACCTATTGCAACTCGAGAGGAACCCCGAGGTTCCTGCTACAAGTCGAAAGGACATCGAGTTCCCCCTCAACTCGAGATAAGACCTGATTCCCCTGCAGAGACTCGAATATAAGCCCAAGTTTCCCATGACAACATGAAGTGAGGTCTGACTCCCCAGTTGCATCTCTAGAGAAAGCCTGAGTACCCCGGGTCAACTCGACAGGAGGCCTGATACCCCTTTTACAACTCAAGAGGAAAGCAGAGTTCCATGCCTCAACAAAAGACGAGGCCTGACTCCCCTGTTGAAACTTGATAGGAACCCCGAGAACCCTGTCACAACTGGAGAGCAACCCTGAGTTTCCCACCTTAACTTGAGATAAGGCCTGATTCCACTGCAGCAACTCGAATGGCACCCCGAGTTTCTCCTCACAACATGAAGGGAGGTCTGAATCCACTTTGCATCACTAGAAAAAGTCCGAGTTCCCCACCCCAATTTGAAAGGAGGCCTGACAACATTTTACAACTCAAGAGGAAAGCTGAGTCCCATGCTGGAACACAAGACATGGCCTGACTCCCCTGTTGAAACTCGATAGAAACCCTGAGATCCCTGTTACAACTAGAGAGGAGCCCTGAGTTTCCCGTCTCAAGTCTAGATGAGGCCCAATTCCCCTGCAGCAATACGACTAGAATCCCAAGGTGACACTCACAACTCGAAAGGAGATCTGACTTCCCTGAGGCAACACAAGAGGTTCCCTGAGGTCCCTGTAGCAACTCGAGAGGAACCCTGCTCTTCCCACACTAAATCGTGAAATCCACCAGATTCCTCCCTCAACCTGAGATGAGGCCCGATTCCCCTGCCATGATTGAAGATAAAGCCCGCATTCCCCTCTCAATTTGAAAGGAAGCTTGACTCCCTTTATGCAATTCTAGAGGTCCAGCAAAATACCCATCGCAATTCGAGAGAAACCCCGAATTTCCCACCACAACTCGAGAGGAGCCCCATGTTCCCCACCTCATCTCGAGATGAGGGCTGATTCCCCTGCTTTGACTCGAGAGGAATCCCGACTTTCCCCTCCCAACTCAAGAGGAGGCCTGTCTCACCTATTGCAACTCCAGAGTACTCTCAAGTCACCTGCCACAAGAAAAAAGGACTCAGAGTTCCCCCTCAACTTGAGATAAGGCCTGATTCCCCTGCAGTGACTCAAATGGAACCCCTACTTTCCCCCTCACAACTCGAAGGGAGGTCTGACTACCTTGTTGCACCTCTAGAAAAAGCACAAGTTCCATGCCTCAACTCGACAGGAGGCCTGACACCCCTTTTACACTTTGAGAGGAAAGCAGAGTTCCATGCCTCAACACAAGACGAGGCCTGACTCCCCTGTTGAAACTCGATAGGAACCCCAATATCCTTGTTGCAACTGGAGAGGAACCCTGAGTTTCCTGCCTCAACTCTAGATGAGGCCCAATTCCTTTGCAGCAACTCGAAAGGAAACCCAAGGTACAACTCGAAAGGAGGCCTGACTTTCCTGAGGCAACACAAGAGTTTCCCCGAGGTCCCTGTCGCAACTCGAGAGGAACCCTGAGCTTCCAGCCACAACTAGAAATAAACGAGATTCCCCCCTCAATGCGAGATGAGGCCCTTTTTCCCTGCAGTGCCTCGAGAGCAATCCCGAGTTTCCTCTTGCAACTTGAAAGGAGTCTTGACTCCATTTATGCAACTCCAGAGATTCCCTGTGATACCCATCACAACACGAGAAGAACCCCGAGTTTCCCACAACTAGAGAAGAGCCCCGTGTTCCCCACCTCATCTCGAGATGAAGGCCAATTCCCCTGCTTCAACTTGAAATGAATCCCGACTATCTCTTTGCACCTCAAGAGGAGGCCTGTCTCAGATATTGCAACGCAATAGGAACCCCGAGGTTCCTGCCACAAGTTGAAAGAACTCTGAGTTCCTGCTCAACTCGTAATAAGGCCTGGTTGCCCTGCAGTGACTTGAATGGAACCCCGAGTTTTTCCTCACAACATGAACAGGTGCAACACCCCTGTTGACCTCTAGAAAAAGCCCGAGTTCCCCGCCTCAATTCTATAGGAAACCTGACACATCTTTCACAACTCGAGGGGAAAGCAGAGTTCTATGCCTCAACATGAGATGAGGCCTGACCTGACTGTTGCAACTTGAGAGGAACCCCAAGATCCCTGTCACAATTGGAGAGGAACCTCAAGCTTCCTGCATCAACTAGATATGAGGCCCCATTCCCCCTGCAGCAACTTGAGAGGAATCCTGAGGTTCCCCTTGAAACTCCAAAGGAGGCCTGACTCCCCTGAGGCAACACAAGTGGTTCACTGATGTCCCCATCACAACTCGAGAGGAACCCCGAGATACCTGTTGCAATTTGAGAGGAATCCTGAGTTTTCCACCTCAACTCAAGATGAGGCCGTAT
The DNA here is from genome assembly GCF_002263795.3 of Bos taurus. Classification (NCBI taxonomy): domain Eukaryota; kingdom Metazoa; phylum Chordata; class Mammalia; order Artiodactyla; family Bovidae; genus Bos; species Bos taurus. The sequence continues at coordinate 282,985 of NC_037336.1, forward strand.
TCCCCTGCAGCAATTTGAGATCAATCCCAACTTCTCCCTCGCAACTCGAAAGAAGGCCTGACTCCCCTTAGGCAACACGAGAGGTTCCCTGAGGTCTCCGTCGCAATTCAAGAGGTACCCTGGCTTCCTGCCGCAACTCGAGAAAAAACACGACATCCCCCCCTCAATGCGAGATGACGCCAGATTCCCCTGCAGTGACTCAAGAGTGGTTGCCGAGTTCCCCCTCGATACTCGAAAGGAGGCTTGACTCCCTTTTGGCAACTCAGGAGGTTCTCTGAGATTCCTGTCACAACTGGAGAGGAACCCCGAGTTTCCTGCCGCAACTCTAGAAGAATCTTGTGGTCCACACCTCATCTTGATATGAGGGCCGATACCCCTGCTTCACCTCTAGAGGAATCCTAACTTCCAATTGCACCACAAGAGGAGGCCTGTCTCACCTATGGCAACTCGAGGATCCCTGAGTTCCCCATCACAACACAAGTAAAGCTCCAAGTTTCCCACCACAACTCGAGAAGAACCCCAAGATCCCCGCCTCAAATTGAGATGTGGCCCAATTCTCGAGTCTTCAGCTACTCAACAGGAATCCCTAGTTCCCCCTCACAGCTCGAAATGAGGCCTGACTCCCCTCAGATCAGATCAGTCGCTCAGTCATGTCCAACTCTTTGTGACCCCATGAATCGCAGCACGCCAGGCCTCCCTGTCCATCACCAACTCCCGGAGTTCACTAAGACTCATGTCCATTGAGTCGGTGATGCCATCCAGCCATCTCATCCTCTGTTGTCCCCTTCTCCTCTTGCCCCCAATCCCTCCCAGCATCAGAGTCTTTTCCATTGAGTCAACTCTTCGCATGATGTGGCCAAAGTATTGGAGTTTCAGCTTTAGCATCATTCTTTCCAAAGAAATCCCAGGGCTGATCTCCTTCAGAATGAACTGGTTGGATCTCCTTGCAGTCCAAGGGACTCTCAAGAGTCTTCTCCAACACCACAGTTCAAAAACATCAGTTCTTCAGTGCTCAGCCTTCTTCACAGTCCAACTCTCACATCCATACATGACCACAGGAAAAACCATAGCCTTGACTAGATGAACCTTTGTTGGCAAAGTAATGTCTCTGCTTTTCAATATGCTATCTAGGTTGGTCATAACTTTCCTTCCAAGGAGTAAGCGTATTTTAATTTCATGGCTGCAGTCACCATCCTCAGTGATTTTGGAGCCCAGAAAAATAAAGTCTGACACTGTTTCCCCATCTATTTCCCATGAAGTGATGGGACCGGATGCCATGATCTTCGTTTTATGAATGTTTTCTGACTCCCCTAAGGCAACACAAAAGATTCCTGAGGCAACATAAAGGCTTCCCACCGTATCTCAAGAAAAACCACAAGATTCCCCCCTCAATGTGAGATGAGTCTCAATTCCCCTGCAGTGATTCGAGAGCAATCACGAGTTCCCCCTCCCAACTTGAAAGGATGCTTGACTTCCTTTTGGCAACTCGAGAGGTTCCCCGAGATTCCCGTTGCAACTCGAGAGGAAGCCCGAGTTTCCAGCCACAAGTCTAGAAGAACCCCATGTTCCCCACCTCATCTTGACATGAGGGCCGAATCCCCTGCTTCAACTCGAGAGGAACCCTGACTTCCCCCTTGCACCTCAAGAGGAAGCCTGTCTCATCTATTGCAACTCCAGAGGATCCCTGAGTTCCCCATCACAACTCGAGAGAAACCCCAAGTTTCCCGCCAGAACTCGAGACTAACCCCGAGTGCCTGGCCTCAATTCGAGATGCGGCCTGATTCCCCTGCACTGACTCGAGAGTAACCCAAAGTTCCCCATCTCAATTCAACACGAGCCCCAAGACCCTGATGCAACTGCAGAGGATTCCCAAGAGGAGCCTACCCCACCCCAATTGGAGAAGAGCCTTCTACCACAACCAAAGAGGAAGCCTCATACCACAACTAAGCAGGAGGCCCAGCCTGCCACAAATAGCCGGGAGCTTCCTGCCCTTTGCAACTAGAAAAAGTGCCCTTTCTCATTACAACCGTGAAGGAGTCACCCAACTCCCAATTTGAGAAGAGCACTCTATGGCATCTAGAGAGGATCCCAACTAGCACAGTTAAAGAGCAGTTCTCAGCCACAGCGTGAGAAGTGGCTGCAAACAACAACTAGAGATGAGCTGATCTACAAATAAAGTGTAAATAGAAAGCAAATAAAGAGTGTACACTCACTACAAAGAGAGTGGACCCCAAGCCACATATAGAGAGTCACCTCCTGCACATTGCATTTAGATAGGAAACAGTTTGCACATTGCTACTAGACAGGATCTGCCCCACTGTAGCTCAAGAGGAGTCTCCATCACACCTTTAAAGGAACCCCATGACATGTGCTGCAACTCAAGAGGCACCCTGAGTTCCCCACTTCAGTTTCACAGGATCCCTAGTCTGGCACAAGAAAATGGGCCACTGCACCAAATGGTGGAGGGGCTCTCTGGCCAAAACTGAAGTGAATTCCCCAGGCACAACTCAAGAGGTCTCCCCCAGGATATCACACCTAGAAAGAAGACCTTCTGCCTCCAATGAGGACAAGCTCCCTGAAGGAAGTGCGGTGGAGGCCCTCACAACTAGAGAGCAGTAATCCCATGAATAGAAGTGAGGAACCCATATCGCCAAAAGCAGAGAGGACCTCTCACGTGGAGACACACACACCCCACCGCAGAGGACACAGCCACACCCCTCAAGAGGAGCCCTCCACCACAACTTGAGAGAAGCCAGCTGGACATCACACACAAAGAGGAGCCCCTCTTCTGCTAATACAGATGAACCTCACACCACAAGGAGAGAGGAGCTTTCACACCACCACTAGAGATAATCAAAGCCCCCACAACTACAGAGTGGACCCCGACCACAAGGATAGAGTAGTCCCTTGCTAAAACTACTGAGCAGCCACCCGTCATTGCAACAAGACAGGAGCCACCATGCACATTACTGCTAGAGACAAGTTGCCTCAAGAAAACTTGACAGGTGGCCCCACCCCAAGTTGCCAAGAACCCTGAGTACCAACCAAGCTCGAGGAGAACACCAACTTCCCTGCCACGACTCCACTGCAATCCTACACCCCGTGCTGCAAATCCAGAGGAACACTGATTTCTCACTGCACTTCGAGAGCAGCTCTCAGTCCCCTGTGGCAACTCTCAAGGAACCCCAAGTTTCCAGGAATAACTAGAGAAGAACCCCGAGTTTCTCCTGCAATTCGACAGGAGGCCTGATTCCCAGTCTAGGCTGCAACTCTAGAGGAAACACGACTTCCCAACCTCAACTCGAGAGGAGTCCTGACTCTCCTCTTGCCCCTCGAGAGGAATCCCCAGATCCCCACCACAATTCGAGAGGAAACCCGAGTTTCCTGCCACAAGTCAAAAGAACACTGAATTCCACCTCAGCTCGAAATAAGGCCTGATTCCTCTGCAGTGACTCGAGAGCAATCCTGAATTCCCCCTCACAACTCAAAAGGAGGCTTGACTCCCTTTGCAACTTGAGATATTCCCCGAGATACCCATCGCATCATGAAAGAAACCTCGAGTTTCACACCACAACTGCAGAAGTACACCTTGTTCCCTACCTCATCTCAAGATGAGGGCCTAATCCCCTGCTTTGACTCAAAAGGAATTCTGACTTCTCCCTCGCACCTCGACAGTAGGCCTGTCTCACCTATTGCAACTCCAGAGGATCCCCAAGTTTCCCATCGCAACTCGAGAGAGACTCTGAGTTTCCCACCACAACTCGAGAAGAACCACGTGTTCTCTACGTCAATTCGAGATGTGGCCTGATTCCCCTGCAGCAATTCGAATGGAACCCGAGTTTCTCCTCACAGCATGAAGTGAAGTCTGACTTCCCTGTTGCAACTCGAGAAAAATCCTGAGTTCCCCACCTCAACTTGATAGGAGGCCTGACACCCCTTTCACCACTCGAGAGGAAAGCGGAGTTCCATGCCTCAACAGGAGACAAGGACTGACTTCCTTGTTACAACTCAAGAGGAACCCACGATCCCTGTCACAACTGGAGAGGATCCCAGAGTTTCCTGCCTCAACTCGAGATGAGGCCGCATTCCACAGCATCGACTCAAGAAGAATCCCGCAGTTCCCCTCGCAACTCGAAAGGATGCCTGACTCCCCTGAGGCAACCCGAGTGGTTCCCTGAGATCCTCGTCACAACTCGAGAGGAATCCTGAGTTTCCCACAGCAAGTGGAAAGGACACCGAGTTCCCCCTCAACTCGAGATAAGGCCTGTTTACTCTGCCGCAGCTCGAATGGAACCCCGAGTTTCCCCTGACAACACGACAGGCAGTCTGACTCCCGGGTTGCAACTCGAGAAAATCCCGAATTCCTCGCCTCACCTCGACATTAGGACTGACACCCTTCTTACCACTCGAGAGGAAAGCGGAGTCTCATGCCTCAACATGAGATGAGGCCTAACTTCCCTCTTACCACTTGAGAGGAACCCCGAGTTTCCTGCTTCAACTTGAGATGAGGCCCTATTCCCATGCAGTGACTCGAGAGGAATCCCGAGGTGCCCCTCTCAACTAGAAAGGAGCCCTGACTCCCCTGAGGCAATCCAAATGGTTCCCTGAGATCCTCATCACAACTCAAGAGGAACCCTGAGATACCTGTTGCAACTGGAGAGGAACCATGAGTTTCCCACCTCAACTCAAGATGAGGTGAACTCAAGAGGATTGCCTCAAAATTGGAGTGGAGCAATCCTGAGAAAAACTAGTGAGGAGATCCCAGTGCCAAAAGTAAAGAGGATGCCCCACCTCACGGAAACAACCCACCAGTATTGAAAAGGAGGCATCACCACAATTCGAGAGGAGCTCTGAGTCCACTGCCTCAACTTAAAAAGAGGCTTCCACAGCAACTTGAGAGGAACTCAGAGTTGTGTGCTATACTCAAGAGGAACACCGAGTTCCTGCCGCAAATTGAAAGGAGCCCTGAGTCCTCTGTTGCAGCTTGAGAGGGACCCTGAGTTCCCCGCCACAACTTGAAAGGATCCCAAGACACCTGCTGCAACTTGAGAGGAGGCATCACCAGAACTCAAGAGGAGCTCTGAGTCCCCTGCCTTAACTCAAGAGGAGCTTGCTTGGCAAATCAAGATAAAACCTCAGGACAACTAGAGAGGAGCACCATGCCACCATAAGAGAGGAGCCCAGGAACACATCACTATGAGAAAGGAGACACCAATAGAATAATTAGTGCAGTGCAACTCGCCACAACTAGAGAGGAGCCCACACACCACATCTGGAGACAAGCTCCACAGCACATTTCAGCTATTGAGGAAAAGCCCTGCCCAATGCACCTAGAGAGGAGACCCGCACCACAGTTAGAAAGTTGACTACCTACCACAACTCGAGAGTTGAACCCCACTGCAACTAGAGAGGAGTCTTTTGGATAAAACTAGTTTGGAAACCCCACCACAACTAGAGATCTGCCCCTTGCACACAGCAACTAAAGTAATGACTGCAACAACTTGAAGGAGCCATCAGATCACAACTAAAAGGAAACCCCCAGTACAGTGCAACTAGAGAGAGCCCCTGGCCATAACTTGTGTGTTGACCATGCATCATTACTAGAGGGGAGAATGCAAACTGCATCTGGAGATGATTTACCCACATACTGTAATGATTGAGGAACACCACTGCCCAACGCAACTAAAGAAGACACGCTGAGTCCTTTGCTGCAACACAAGAGGAGCCACTGGCCCCAGTGACAGAGGAAGGAACCCCTACCAAAACTGGAGAGGTTTCCCTTGCCACACGTAGAGAGGTGACCAGCAAGATATCACACATAGAGTGGAGATCCCTCTGCTGCACATAGAGATGAGCCCCATGAAGTAACTCGAGAGGAGGCCCTCACAAGCAGAGAGGAGCATCCATGCAAAAATTTGTGAGGAACACCGAGTGCCAAAAGAGAGGAACCCCCTTCATAGCCACCCATCACCACCTAAGAGCAGGGACTACTGCAACTCTAGAGGAGCCCCAAGTCCACAACCACAACTGAAGAGAAGGACTCCACTGCTATTTGAGAGAAGCCACAGGCCACAAGGTGAGACCATGCCTCCAGACCCCATACCTAAAGATGAGTCATTCTGAGGAAAATATAGATGAGTCCCCCAACCACAATAAGGAGGCCCTGCACATTGCAATGAGAGTGGACTACCCTCAGATATTTCAGCTGAAGAGCCCTGCACCATAACTAGAAAGGAGCCTGCACACTACAACTAGAGAATAGGCCACTAGCACACCACAACTAGAAAAGAGTAGCCCGACCACAGCTAGAGATAATCCCTAACCACAACTAGAGAGGAGCTTGCACAACACAATTAAAGAGAATCAAACCCACCACAACTACAGAGTTGACCCCAACTACAACTAGAGTAAGGACCCATGCCAAAACAAGTGAGTAGCCACAGGAAAATTGCAACAAGAGAGGAGCTATACTGCACATCCCTGCTAGAGAAGAGTCGACCCAAGACAACTTGTGAGGAGGCTCCCCTGCAACTCGAGAGGAACCCTGAGTAACCTCCAACTAGAGAGGAACTCTGAGTTCCCCACCACGGCTAGAGTGGAACCCTGAGACCTGTACTGCAACTCGAGAGGAACCCTGAGTTTCCACCACAACTCAAGAGGAGTTGTGAGTACTCTGCTTCAACTGGAGAAGGACCCCAAGTTTCTCTCTGCAACTTGAGAAGAAACCCCTGTTCCTGCTGCAACTCACCTGGAGCCCCAGGTCCCCTGTTGCCACTTGGGAGGAACCCCAAGTTCCCCACTGCAACTTGAGAGGAACCCCGAGTTGCCTGCCTCAACTCAAGAGAATGCCTGATTCCCCAGGTGCAACTGGAGAGGAACCCAGAGTTAACCCACCCTAACTCAAAAGGACCCCAAGCGCCCTGCTGCATTTCAACAGGAGACACGATGAGAACACAAGAAGAGCTGAGTCCCCTGCCTCAACTCAAGAGGAGCTCCCATGGCAAACTGAGACAAGACATCAGCAAAACTAGAGGAGCACCATGCCACTGCAAGAGAGGGACTCAGGCACACATAACTACAAGAGAGGGGCACCCACGGCACAATTAGAGAAGTGCATCTCACCACAACTTGAGAGGAGCCCACATACCACACTTGGAGAACAGGCCCACCTCACATTGCAAATGTTAAGGAAAACCCCTGCCCAATGCAACTAGAGAGGAGACTCACCACCACAACCAGACAGTGGACCCCCACTTGAATTAGAGAGGAACCTTCTGGATAAAACTAGATTGGAACCCCACCACAACTAGAGAGTATCCCTTTGCCCACAGCAAACAGAGTAACAACTACAACAACTCAAAGGAGCCACCACACCACAGACAGAGAGAAACCCCTAGTACAATGCAACTAGAGAGAGCCCCAGGCCACAACTAGTGTGTTGAACATGCTCCACAATGAGAGAGGAGCTGGAACCCCAAATCTGGACAAGATTCCCCTGCATACCACAAAGACTGAAGAACACCACTCCCCAATGCTACTAGAGAGGAACAACTGAGTCCTTTGTTGCAATATGAGAGGAACTACTGGCCACAATGACAGAGGAGATGCCCACCAAAACTAGCAAGATTTCCCCCACCACAAGTAGAGAGGTGTCCACCGAGACATCATACAGAGAATCCCCTCTGTAGCAAATAGAGAGAAGCACCCTGAATTAACTCGAGAGGGGGCCCTCATAAGTTGAGAGGAGCAACCACGATAAAAATTGTGAGGAATACCTAGTGCCAAAAGAAGAGAGAAACCCTCCTCAGAGCCCCTCATCACAACCTAAGAGGAGGGACCACTGAAAACGGAGAGGAGCCCTGAGTCCACAACCACAACTCAGGAGGAGGACTCCGCCGCTTAAGAGAAGCCACCGGCAACAATGTGAAGGTATGCGCACAGACATCATACCTAGAGAGGAGTCACTATGTGGTAAATATAGATGAGCAACCTCCAACTCAAGAGGAAACACGAGTTCCTTGCCACAGTGCAAGGGGCACCCTGAGTCCCGTGCTGCATCTCGAGAGGAACCTCAAATTCTTCGGTGCAACTCGAGAGGAACCCCGAGTTCCCTGTTTCTACTCGAGAGGAGGCCTGACTCCCCTGCCGCTACTCAAGAGGAACCCCGTGTTCCCCATTGGAACTCAAGATGAGCACCAAGCCCCATTATGCACCTTGATAAGATTCCCAAGACCATCATTGCAACTCAAGAGCAACCATGAGAATCCAGCTCAGCTGAAGAGGAGCCCTATTCCCCCAGAAACAAAGACAGAGGAACTCCCCACCAGATGGAGAGGATCCCCTCACCACAACAAGAGCGGGGTCCCCAGGACCTTGCACCTAAAAAGGAATTTCTCAGCCACAAATAGAGATGATCTCACTGAAGTATCTCTAGAGGAGCTCCGCAAAATCAGAGTGGAGCAATCCCGTGAAAAACTAATGAGGAGACTCAATGCCAGAAGTAGAGAGGATGCCCCACCCCATGGAGACAACCCACCACAACTTGGGAGGAGCTCTGAGTCCTGTGACTCATCTAAAGAGGGGATTTCCATGGCAATTGGAGGGGAACTCCTAGTTCCTCTGTACTGGAGCAGAACACCAAGTACCCTCCACAACTCAAGTGGAGCCCGGAGTCCACTGCTGCAACTCTTGAAGAACCCCGAGTTCCCTGCCACAATTCGAAAGGACCCCAAGCTGGCTTCTGCAACTCAAGAGGAGGCAGCACCAGAACTCAAGAGGATCTCTGAGCCCCCTTCCTCAACTCAACAGGAGGTCTCAGGGAAAATCGAGATAAGACCTCAGCACAACTAGAGAGGAGCACCATGCCATCACAAGAGAGGGGCCCAGGTCATATCGCTACATATCACTACAAGAGAGGAGCACCCACAGCACAATTAGAGAAGTGAAGCTCGACACATCTAGTGTACAGCCCACACACCACAGCTGGAGAAGAACCCCACTGCACATTGCAAATATTGAGGAAAACCCCTGCCCATTGCCAATAGAGAGGAGACCCCCATCACAACTAGAGACTTGACCACCCACCACAACTAGAGTGTTGAACCCCACTGCAAATACAGAGGAGCTTTCTAGATAAAACTAGATTGGAAAACCAACCACAACTAGAGAGGAGCCCCTCACCGAAACTTGAGAGGAGTTCCCTGATTCATCTTGACAGGATCTACTGCCCCCTTTTAGAGGATTCCCAAGCTCCTACAGTATATTGATATGTGCTTCCTGAGACAAATAAAGAGGAGCCCACAACCTCAAGTACAGAGATGCCCTTACCACAACTCGAGAACCCCATGAACATCACAATTAGCTTGGAGTCTCGTGCCACAATTAGAGAAGAGTGTGCATATCACAACTAGAGAGAAGTTGCCCACAACTGGCCAGGAGCCCCTGGAAATCAACTTAGAGAGGAGCCCGCCGGCACAATAGACAAGCACCCTGCCACAACTCCAGATGAGCCTACATTCCTCATGTGGAGAAGAGCCACATAGACATTCCGCCTATGGAGGAAAAGCCCCTTCCAAGGCATCAAGAGGAGTGCCCTCAACACAACTACAGAGTTGACTATCTGTCGCAATGAAAAAGGGTCAACCCCAACAAAATTATGGTGCTAGAGGAACCCCTAGTGCCAAAGGTGGAGAGGACCTCCCCTGTGGAGACACCCACACTCCAACCAGAGAGGACACATCTACGCAACTCAACAGGAAGCCTTCACCACAACTCGAGAGGAGCCTGCTGGACATTACATATAGAGAGGAGCCACTCTGCTGCTAATAAAGACAAACCTCACACCACAAGTAAAGAGAAGCTTGCACACTAAAGAGATCGAACCCACCACAACTACAGAGTTGACCCCGATCACAATGATGGAGAAGTTCTATGCCAAAACTAGTGAGTAGCCACCCGACCTTGCAACAAGACAGGAGCCACCCTGCACATCCCTGCTTGAGATGAGTTGCCCCAAGACAACTCGAGAGGAGGCCCCACTGCTAGTCAAGAGGGACTCTGAGTACCCCCCCAAACTCGAGAGAAACCCCAGTTTCCCCACCACAGCTCAAGTGGAACCCTGAGACCAATGCTGCAACTCTAGAGGAACCCCAAGTCACTGCGACTCAAGATAAACCCTGAGATCCCCACTACAACTCCAGAGGAGGCCCTTCTCCTCTTCTGCAAATTGAGAGAAATCCTGAGTTACCCAGAGCAACTCAAGAAGAGCCCCAAGCCCCCTGATGCAAATTGAAAGGCTTTTCAGGAGGAGCCAAACCCACCACAATATGAGAGGAGCACTCTACCACAACAGGAGAGGAAGCCCCATACCACTTCTAAAGAGTAGACCCCTGCCCCTGCCACAACTAGAGAGGAGTCTGCAAACCACAACTAGAGAGGAGCTGAAACAAAAATGTAAGTTGACCCCACTGCAACTAGAGTGGAGCCCAATGTGTAACTATACAGTTACATACCACACATAACAATGAGACAGGAGCCAGCTGCTAATCGCTACTAGAGAGGAGTTGCCCCATGCAGCTCAGCCCAATCACAACTATAAAGGAACCCCAAGTCACCTGTCCCAACTCGAGAGGAACCCTGAGTCCTCCACCATAACTATAGGAGCCCTATATCATCACAAAGGAGCCCCTGGCGACAAATAGAGGAGCCCCCCCTCAAAACTGGAAATGATTCCCCTGCCAAAATTAGAGAGGAGCCCTTTGGCACATTGCACCTAGAGAGGTGGCCTCCGCCACAAATAAAGACACGGACCCTGACATAACTCGAGATGAACCTCTAACCATTAGAGTGGAGCAACCATGTGAAAACTAGAAAGAAGTCCCCAATGCCACAAGTAGAGAGAACACTCTCCCCACAGAGAACCCCCAGAGGTTGCACCACTGCAATTAGAGAGAAGCCCTGAGTCCCCACCTGAACTTGAGGGAAGACCTATGCCAAAGCTCAAGAGAAATCTATGGCCACAATGACAGAGGAACCCACCCGCCCAAATTGGAGATTGTCCCACCACCACAACTGGAGAGAAGACCCAGGATATCACACCTAGAGAGGTCCCCCTCCACCACAAATAGAGATGAGCCTCTGCTGCAAGTCGAGTAGAATCCCCTACCACCGACAGAGAGGAATAACCTCGACACAACTAGAGAGTAGATGTCATGTGCAACTAGAGAGCAGCCCCTTGAACATCTGCAATTGAGAGGAGCATCCCTGCACATCGCAATTAGACAGAAGCCTCCTTTCAAAACTAGAGAGGAGGCGCCCATGCCAAAACTAAAGAGGAGGGGCCATGTGATAATTAGAGAGTAGGTTTACGGATATTGCACCTGGAAAGAGTGCCTGTGCACATTGCTACCAGAAAGAAAATCCCCTCCATATTTCGAAAGGAAAATTCGACCCCAACTCTAGAGGTGACCTCTGCACACCATAACTAGAGAAGAGCCCCACTAATACAACTTGAGAGAAGACTGCACAACACAACTAGAGAGGAGCCCACCAACACAACTAAGAGTTGACCCCCCAACACCAGTACCTCATACTGCAGGTAGTTTATCCACCAACACATTGCAACTAAACAGAAGCCACCCTGCACATTGCTACCAGAGAGGAGCCACCCCACAACAACTCGAGTGGAGGTTCCACCTCAACTCGAGGGGAACAACAAGTCCCATGACAAAACTCGAAGGGAGTCCCTCACCACAATTAGAGAGGAGCCCATGCACTGCAACTAGAGAGGAGCCCACCTGGACACCACATGTAGAAAGGAGGCCCCACACCCCACCTCTAAAGAGGAGCAATCTCATACACCACATCTAGAGAAGAGACTTCCCGACACTACTAAAGAGTTGCCCCTCAAGCCACAAATAGAAATGAGCAAGCAAACTGCACAGGGAGAAGAGCCTCACAGCATTATGCAACAAGACAGGAGTTCCCACTCCACAACTATAGAGGACTTCCCTAGGCACAGCACAACTAGGGATGTGCATCCAGACACATCACAATTTTGAGCCCAACCACCAAAACTAGAAAGCCGAATACACACTGCAGCTAGATAATTGATCCTAAAGGTGCAATTAGTGAAGAGCACACCACTGAAACTAGAGAAGAGCCCCCATCCCATATATTGCAACAAGAGTGTAGAATCCCTGTCACAATTATAGTGGACACCCCTGCCACTGGTAGATAGGAGCCCATCCCCACACATCACAATTAGAGAAAAGTGCCCATGCACACCAAAACTAGAGTGGAACACCCAGGTTGATCATAATGAAAGAGGAGGCCCGCACTGCAACTAGAGAGGAGACCCAAGCCATAATTAGAGATAAGATCCCGTGAACATTGCCATTAGAGAGGAGCATACCCAGTCAGTTCAGCTCAGTCTCTCAGTCATGTCCAACTCTTTGCCACCCCTTGAATTGCAGCACACCAGGCCTCCCAGTCCATCACCAATTCCCAGAGTTCACCCAAACTCATGTCCATTGAGTTGATGATGCCATCCAACCATCTCATCCACTGTTGCCCCCTTCTCCTCCTGCCCCCAATCCCTCCCAGCATCAGAGTCTTTTCCAATGAGTCAACTCTTCGCATGAGGTGGCCAAAGTACTGGAGTTTCAGCTTCAGCATCAATCCTTCCAATGAACACCCAGGGCTGATTTCCTTTAGGATGAACTGGTTGGATTTCCTTGCAGTCCAAGGGACTGTCAAGAGTCTTCTCCAACACCACAGTCCAAAAGCATCAATTTTTTGGTGCTCAGCTTTCTTCACAGTCCAACTCTCACATTCATACCTGACTACTGGAAAAACCATAGCCTTGACTAGACGGACCTTTGTTGGCAAAGTAATATCTTTACTTTTCAATATACTATATAGGTTGGTTCATAAGTTTCCTTCCAAGGAGTAAGCGTCTTTTAATATCATGGCTGCAATCACCATCTTCAGTGATTTTGGAGCCCCCCAAAATAAAGTCTGACACTGTTTCCACTGTTTCCCCATCTATTTCCCATGAAGTGATGGGACCAGATGCCACGATCTTCATTTTCTGGATGTTGAGCTTTAAGCCAACTTTTTCACTCTCCTCTTTCACTGTCATCAAGAGCCTTTTTAGTTCCTCTTCACTTTCTTCCATAAGGGTGGTGTCATCTGCATATCTGAGGTTATTGATATTTCTCCCGGGAATCTTGACTCCAACTTGTGCTTCTTCCACCCAGCGTTTCTCATGATGTATTCTGCATATAAGTTACATAAGCAGGGTGACAGTATGCAGCCTTGATGTACTCCTTTTCCTATTTGGAACCAGTCTGTTGTTCCATGTCCAGTTCTAACTGTTGCTTCCTGACCTGCATATAGGTTTCTCAAGAGGCAGGTCAGGTGGTCTGGTATGCCCATCTCTTTCAGAATTTTCCACAGTTTATTGTGATCCAAACAGTCAAAGGCTTTGGCATAGTCAATAAAGCAGAAATAGATGTTTTTCTGGAACTCTCTTGCTTTTTCCATGATCCAGCAGATGTTGGTAATTTTACCTCTGGTTCCTCTGACTTTTCTAAAACCAGCTTAAACATCAGGAAGTTCATGGTTCACATACTCTTGAAGCCTGGCTTGGAGAATTTTGAGCATTACTTTACTAGCATGTGACATGAGTGCAATTGTGTGGTAGTTTGAGCATTCTTTGGCATTGCCTTTCTTTGGGATTGGAATGAAAACTGACTTTTTCCAGTCCTGTGGCCACTGCTGACTTTTCCAAATTTGCTGGCATATTGAGTGCAGCACTTTCACAGCATCATCTTTCAGGATTTGAAATAACTGAACTGGAATTCCATCACCTCCACTAGCTTTGTTTGTAATGATGCTTTCTAAGGCCCATTTGACTCCACATTCCAAGATCTCTGGCTCTAGGTGAGTGATCACACCATTGTGATTATCTAGGTCATGAAGCTATTTTTTTATACAGTTTTCTGTGTATTCTTGCCACCTCTTCTTAATATCTTCTGTTTCTGTTAGGTCCATACTATTTCTGTCCTTTATCGAACCCATCTTTGCATGAAATGTTCCCCTGGTATCTCTAATTTTCTTGAAGAGATCTCTAGTCTTTCCCATTCTGTTGTTTTCCTCTATTTCTTTGCATTGATCACTGAGGAAAGCTTTCTTATCTCTCCTTGCTAATCTTTGGAACTCTGCATTCAGATGTTGATCTTTCCTTTTCTCCTCTGCTTTTTGCTTCTCTTCTTTTCATAGCTATTTGTAAGGCCTCCTCAGACAGCCATTTTGCTTTTTCTGCATTTCTTTTCGATGGGGATGGTGTTGATCACTGTCTCCTGTACAATGTCACAAACCTCCATCCGTAGTTCATCAGGCACTCTGTCTATCAGATCCAGTCCCTTAAATCTATTTCTCACTTCCACTGTATAATCATAAGGCATTTGATTTAGGTCATACCTGAAAGGTCTATTGGTTTTCTCCACTTTCTTCAATTTAAGTCTGAATTTGGCAATAAGGAATTCATGATCTGAGCCACGGTCAGCTCCTGGTCTTGTTTTTGCTGACTGTATAGAGCTTCTCCATCTTTCACTGCAAAGAATATAATTAACCTGATTTTGGTGTTGACCGTCTGGTGATGTCCATGTGTAGAGTCTTCTTTTTTATTGTTGGAAGAGAGCGTTTGTTATGACCAGTGCATTCTCTTGGCAAAACTCTATTAGCCTTTGCCCTGCTTCATTCCATATTCCAAGGCCAAATTTGCCTGTTACCCCAGGTGTTTCTTGACTTCCTACTTTTGCATTCCAGTCCCCTATAATGAAAAGGACATCTATTTTGCGTGTTAGTTCTAAAAGGTCTTTAGGCCTTCATAGAACCGTTCAACTTCAGCTTCTTCAGCATTACTGGTTGGTTGGGGCATAGGCTTGGATTACTGTGATATTGAATGGTTTGCCTTGGAAACAAACAGAAACCATTGTGTCATTTTTGAGATTACATTCAAGTACTGCATTTTGGACTCTTTTTTGACCATGATGGCTACTCCATTTCTTCTAAGGGATTCCTGCCCGCAGTAGTAGATATACTGGTCATCTGAGTTAAATTCACCCATTCCAGTCCATTTTCGTTCACTTATTCCTAGAATGTCAATGTTCACTCTTGCCGTCTCCTGTTTGACCACTTCCAATTTGCCTTGATTTATGGACCTAAAATTCCAGGTTCCTATGCAATATTGCTCTTTACAGCATCAGACCTTGCTTCTATCACCAGTCACATCCACAACTGGGTATTGTTTTTGCTTTGGCACCATCCTTTCATTCTTACTGGAGTTATTTCTCCACTTATCTCCAGTAGCATATTGGGCACCTACTGACCCGGCAAGTTCGCTTTCAGTATCCTATCATTTTGCCTTTTCATACTGTTCATGGGGTTCTTAAGACAAGAATACTGAAGTGGTTTGCCATTCCCTTTTACAATGGACCACATTCTGTCAGACCTCTCCACTATGACCCTTCCCTCTACAAGGCTGTGGTCCATCCATGTGATCAGATTGGCTAGTTTTCTGTGATCACTACTAGAGAGGATCTGGCCCACTGAAGCTCGACTGGAGGATCCACCACCAATCTCAAGGAAGCCCAAGTCACCTGTGGTAATTCAAGAGGCACCAGGATTTCCCTGCTGCAATTTGACAGGAGTGCTTAACTGTAACAAGAAATGGAGCCACTAGCCAAAATGACAAAGGGGCTCCCCAGCCAAAACTGAAGTGGATTTCCCCAGCAAAACTAGAGTGGAGTCCTGCAGGACTTAGAAAGAAGACCCTTCTGCCACAAATAGAGATAAAGTAAGCCGAGTAGAGTCCCTCACATCTAGAGAGCAGCAATCCCACTAATATTAGTGAGGAACCCCTAGCACCAAAAGCAGAGAGGACTCCCCCGTGGAGCCACCCACACCCAAACCAGAGAGGACACAGCCCCACAATTCAATAGGAGCCCACTGGACATCACAGAGAGAGATGAGCCCCTCTGCTGCTCATAGAGATGAACCCCACACCACAAAGAGTGAGGAGCTTGCACACCACTACTAGAGGATATTTAAACCACCACAACTACAGAGTTGACCCCGACCACAACTACAGAGAAGTCCCAGGCCAAAACTAGAGAGTAGCCAACTGACATTGCAACAAGTCATGAGCCATGCTGCACATCCCTACTAGAGATGAGTCAGCCCAAGACAACTCGAGAGGAGGCCCCACCACAAGCCCACTGGAGTCCTTTGCCATCACAAGGAAGAAGCCTCCAGAGATGAAACTAGGAGACCCACCACCACCACCAAAACTGGAGAGAATTTCCCTGCCAAAACTAGAGAGGAGCTCTCTGGCACATTGCACCTAGAGACGAATCCTCTGTGCCACAAAACAGTGATGAAGCCAGTGAAGTAATTCAGGAGAAGCTCGTCACAACTAGAGTGGAGCAACCCCATGAAAAACAGTTAGGAGCCCCCAAAAACAAGTAGAATGAACACCCACCCCACAGAGAACACCCAGATGAGGCACCCTGCAACGATAGAGGGGCCCCCAGAGCCCTCCTGAATTTGAGAGGAGGTGTATGCCACAATGAGAAGCCACTCAAGAGAAGCCAATGGCCACAATGAAAGAAGAGCCCACCCACCAAAACTGGAGAGTATCACCCCTATAACAGCTAGAGAGGAGACCTCTGACATTGCACCTAGAGAGGGTCACCTCCACAGCAAAAAGAGATGAACCCACTCCTGCAAGTCTAGTAGATGTCCCTACAAATGTCAGAGAGGAACAAACTAGCCAAAACTAGCAAGTAGACCACACGCCACAAATAGAGAGCAGCTCTCTAAATATCGACACTTGAGAGGAGGATTCCAGCACAATGCAATTAGACAGATGTCTCCTGCCAAAACAAGAGAGGAGGCACAGATGCCACAACTAAAGAGGAGGGGCCATGCCAAAATTAGAGAGTAGGCTCGCAGATATCACATTTAGAAAGAGTGCCTCTTCACATCACTCCCAGAGAGCAAACCCCCACCACAATTCGAGAGGACCACTCCACCACAACTCTAGAGGTGCCCCCCAAACACTACAACTAGGGAAGAACTCCCTTAACACAACTCGAGAGGAGCCTGCACACCACAACCAGAGAGGAACCCACCCAATACAACTAAGAGTTGACTCCCCACACCAACTAGAGGAGCCCCATGTCACAGGTATTTTAGCCACCTACACATCAAAACTAAACAGAAACAACCATGCACACTGCTACTAGAGAGCAGCCACCCAAAAAAAAAAAACTCCAGTGGAGCCCTACCTCAACTCGAGAGGAACAACAAGTCCCCCCAATGCAACTCGATTGGAGTCCCCCACCACAACTTGGGAGGAGCCTAACACTGCAACAAGAGAGGAGCCAAACTGGACACTGCATGTAGAAAGGAGGCCCCACATCCCGCCCCTAGAGAGAAGCAGTCTTGCAGACCACATCTAGAGAGGAGGATCCACTCCAATACTAGAGAGTAGCCACTCAAACCACAAATAGAGATGAGCCAGAAAATTGCACCTAGAGAGGAGTAGCATAGCACAATGCAACAAGACAGGAGTTCCCACTCCACAACTAGAGAGGACAACTCCAGGAAGAATACAACCAGGGAAGAGCACCGCAGCACTTCACTACTAGAGTGAAGCCCAACTGCCAAAACTAGAGAGTGGAATACATGCCACAACTAGATATCCGACATTCAGGAGTAAGGAGCATATCACTGCAACAACATGGTAAGGAGCATATTGCTGCAACTACAGAGGTGCCACCTCCACCTTAAATCGCAACTAGAGTGGAGCACCACTGCCATCACTAGAGTCAATAACCCTTGTGCAGATAGATAGGAGTGCATCCAACACATCACAATTAGAGGAAAGTGCCCATGCACATCAAAACTAGAGTGGAACTCTGACACGGATCAAAATGAAAGAGGAGACCAACACTGCAACTCAAGAAGAGACCCCTGCCACAACTAGAGATAAGCCCCCCTGAACATTGCCATTAGAGAGGAGCATACCCACACATCACAATTAGACAGAAACCCCTTACCATGAGTAGAAAGGAGCACACAGTGCCACAACTGAAGAAAACACCCACTACCACAACTAGAGAGTAGTCTCCTGCACATTGAAACTAGAAAAAGACCCCTTCACATCACAACCAGAGAGGAGCTACACCCATCACAATTTGAGAAGAGCTCTTCACCACAACTAGAGAGGAGCCCAACTACACAACTAAGGAGGACCCTCCTGCCACAACTAGGGAGGAGGATCCCCCCTGGCAAAGCTAGAGAGGAGTCTGCAAGTGATAACTAGAGAGGAGCTGACCCACCACAAATAAACAGTGGATCCCCACTGCAACTGGAGTGGAGCCCCATGCTGCAACTAGAAAGTAGAGTCCCACAAATTGCAACAAGACAGGAGCCAGCCTGAACATCACTTCTAGAGTATCTGCCCCAGTGCAATTCAAGAGGAGGCTCTACCACAAGTTAAAGGAACCCTCAGTCCCATGCTGAAACTCAAGAGAAATGCCAAGTTCCCCACTACAGTCTGACAGAACCACTATGCTGTAACAAGAAAGGATAACCTGGCCAAATGACAGAGGAGCTCCCCTGGCAAAACTGTAGTGGATTCCCCAGGCAGAAATAGAGTGGAGTCCCCCAGGACATCACACCTAGACAGAAGTCCCTCTGCAGCAAATAGAAATAAGCTCCCTGAATTAAATCGAGTGGAGTCACTCACAACCAGAGAGAAGCAAGCCCACCAATATTAGGAACCTCTAGCACCAAAAGTAGAGAGGACCCTTCCCATGGAGCCACCAACACCCCAACCAGAGAGGACACAGCCCTCCAACTCAAGAGGAGCCCTCCACTACAACTTGAGAGGAGCCTGCTGGACATCACACGTAGAGAGGAGCTCTTCTGCTGCTAATAGAAACAACCCTCACAACACAACTAGACAGGAGGTTGAAGACCACAACTAGAGAGAAGGAAACCAACACAACCACAGAGTTGACCCCGACCATATCTAGAGAGAAGTCCCATGCCAAAACTAGTGAGTAGTCACCCACACACTGTAACAAGAGAGAAGCCAACCTGCACATCCCAAGAGAGGCCAGTCGCCCCAAGACATCATGAGAGGAGGCCCCATCACAACACAAGAGGAACCATGTGTAGCCCCCCAACTTGAGAAGAAAATTGAGTTCCCCACCATGGCTCAAGTGGAGCCCTGAGTCCTGCACTTCAACTCTAAGAGGAACCCTAAGTTCTTTCCACAACTCAAGAGGAGCTCTGAGTACCCTACTGTAACTCAAAAGGACCCCCAAGATTCATGCTGCAACTTGAGAGCTACCCAGTGTTACCAGCTGCAACTTGAGTGGAAACCCAAGTACTCTGTTGCAACTAGAGAGGAACCCTGAGTTTCCCCTCACAACTTGAGAGGAGGCCCAACTCCCTTGCTGCAACTCGAGAGGAAACCCAAGTTCCTTACCTCAACTCGAGAGGAGACCTGACTCCCTTGTTGCAACTTGAGATGAACCCCAAGTTTCCCCAACACAACTCAAGAGGAATCCTGAGTTTCCCACTGAAACTCAAGAGGAACCCAGAGTTACCCACCTCAACTGGAGAAGAGGCCCAATTCCCCTGATGTGACTCAAGAGGAACACCGAGTTCCCCATCACAAATCGAGACGAGCCCCAAGCACTGAGGCAACTCAAGAGGATTCCCAAGAGGAGCCACCCCCACCACAATTCAAGAGGAGAACTCTACCACAACAAGAGAGAGAGCATCATACCACAAATAAAGTGGAGTCCTACCCTGCCACAACTAGAGAGGAGTCTGCAAACCACAACTAGAGAGGAGTCCAAACCACAACTAGAGTCCCCCACTGCATCTCGAGAGGAGCCCTATGCTATCACAAGGAAGGAGCCCCCAGCGACAAAGCTAGGAGCCCCCTGCCAAAACTGGAGAGGATTCCCTTGCCAAAATTAGATAGGAGCCCTCCAGCATATTGTACCCTGGGAGGAGCCCCTCTGCTGCAAATAGAGATGAGGCCCCTTAAGTAACTTGAGACGAGCCTGTCACAACTAGAGCAGAGGAACCCCATGAAAACTAATGAGGAATCCCCAATGCCACAAGTAGAACAAACTCCCTACATAGAACTCTCAGAGGAATCACCACCCCAACTAGAGAGGAGCCCCAAGTCCCCTCCTGAACTTGAGAGGAGGCCTATGCCACAACTCAAGAGAAACCCATGGCCACAATGACAGAGGAGCTCACCTGCCAAAACTGGAGTGTCCCACCACCACAACAGGAGAGGAAACCCTGGACATTGCACCGAGAGAAGGTCCCCTCCACTGCAAATAGAGATGATCCCCGGCTGCAAGTCGAGTACATCCCCCTACCACGGTCAAGAGGAGTATCCTCACCACATCTAGAGAGTAGACCTCATGTCACAACTAGAGAGCAGCCTCTTGAACACCGCCACTTGAGAGGAGCACTCCCACACATCACAATTACACAGAAGCCTCCTTCCACAACTAGAGAGGAGGCTCCCATGCCACAGCTAAAGAGGGGCCATGCCAAAATTAGAAAGTAGGCTTGCAAATTTCGCACCTGGAAAGAGTGCCTGTGCACATCGCTACCAGAGAAGAAACCCCCTTCCCAATTCGAGAGGAACATTCCACTGCAGCTCTAGAGGTGCCCCCCGAACACCATAAATAGAGAAGAAATCCCTTAAGCAACTTGAGAGGAGACTTCACACCACAACTAGAGAGAAGCCAAACCAACACAACTAAGAGTTGACCCCCCACACCAGCTAGAGAGGAGACCCATTCCTCAGGGAGTTTAGCCACCTACACATCACAACTAAACAGAAGACATCCTGAACAATGCTACTAGAGAGGAGCTACGCCACCAAAATTCGAGTGGAGGCCCCACCTCACCTCGAGAGGAACACCAAGTCTCCCAATGAAACTCAAGAGGAGTCCCCCACCACAACTAGAGAGGAGCCCACACACTGCAACAAGAAAGGAGCCCACCCAGACTCTGCATGAGGAAAGGAGGTCCCACACCCCACCCCTAGAGAGGAGCAATCTCGTACACCTCATCTAGAGAGGAGGCTTTACACCACTACTAGAGAGTAGCCCATAAAACCACAAATAGTGATGAGCCAGAAAACTGCACCTAGAGAAGAGCTGCACAGCTTAATGCAACAAGGCAGGAGTTCCCACTCCACAGCTAAAGAGGACTTCCCCAGGCACAAACAGCTAGGGAGGAGTGCCCTGGCACATCACAACTAGAGAGAAGTCCAACAGCCAAAACTGCAGAGTTGAATACACACCACAACCAGATAGATGACCCTCAGGCGCAACTAGAGGATCACACTGCCGGACCTAGAGAGGTGCCCTGCCCTCCCTTACATTGCATTTAGAGTGGAGAACCACTGTCACAACTAGAGTGGACACCCCTCCCACAGGTAGATATGAGCGTGCTCCACACATCACAATTAGAAAAAAGTGCCCACGCACATCACAACTAGAGTGCAACACTCACACGGATCAAAACGAAAGAGGCCAACACTGCAGCTAGAGAGGAGACCCCTGCCACAATTAGAGATAATCCCCCCTTAATATCACCATTAGAGAGAAGCATACCCACACATCACAATTAGACAGAAGCCTCCTTCCACAAGTAGCGTGGAGCCCACCATGTTACAACTAAAGAGGCCTCCCATTGCTGCAACTACAGAGTAGCCTCCTGCACATTAAAGCTAGAAAACGTGCCCCTTCACATCACGACCAGACAGTAGCCACCCCCATCACAGTTTGAGGACAGCACTCTACCACAACTAGAGAGGAGCCCAACTACCACAACTAAAGAGAAGCCCCACAACACAACTAGAGAGGAGTCTGCAAATGACAAGTAGAGAGGAGCTGACCCACCACAAATAAAGAGTGGACCCCCACTGCAACTAGAGTGGAGCCCCATGGCTCAGCTAGAGAGTAGCCTCCCACACAATGAAGGTAGACAGGGACTAGCCTGCACAGCACTACTAGAGAGGATCTGCCCCACTGCAGCTCGAGAGAAGGCTCCACCACAACCCTAAAGGAACCCTGAGTCACCTGCTGTAACTCAAGAGGCATGCTGAGTTCCCTGCTGCAATTTGACAGGAGCCCTAGGCAATAATAAGAA
Organism: Bos taurus; assembly: GCF_002263795.3. Taxonomy (NCBI): domain Eukaryota; kingdom Metazoa; phylum Chordata; class Mammalia; order Artiodactyla; family Bovidae; genus Bos; species Bos taurus. Next base: position 305,254 of record NC_037336.1, read on the forward strand.
AAGGGGCCACTGGCCATAATGATACTGGGGCTCCCCAGATAAAACTGAAGCGGATTCCCCCAGAAAAACTAGAGTGGATTCCCCCAGGACACCACACCTAGAGAGAACCCACTCTCTCACAAGTAGAGACGAGCTCCCTGAAGTAAGTTGAGTGGCATCCTTCACAACAACAGAGAAGCAATCCCACTAATGTTAGTGAGGAACCTGTATCGCCAAAAGTAGAGGACTTTCCCCATGGAGCCACCCACACCCCAACCAGAGAGGACATTGCCCTGCAACTCGAGAGGAGCCCTCCACCGCTACTCCAGAGGAACTCAATGGACATCACACATTGAGAGGAGCCCCTCTGCTGCTAATAGAGAAGAACCCCACATCACAACTAGAGAGGAGCTTGCACACCACAGCTAGAGAGAATCGAATCCACCACAACTAGAGTTGACCCTGACCACAACTAGAGAAATCCCATGTCAAAACTTATGAGTAGCCACCAGCACATTGCAACAAGAAAGGAGCCACCCTCCACATCCCTGCTAGAGATGAATTGCCCCAAGGAAACTCTAGAGGAGGCCCCACCACAAGTCGAGAAGAACCCTGAGTAACCCCCCAACTCAAGAGGAACCCAAGTTCCCCGCCATGCCTTGAGTGGAACCCTGAGTTCCACGCTGTAATTGGAGAGGAACACTGAATTCCCACCCCAACTAGAGGGGAGATTTGAGTCCCCTGATACAACTCAAGAGGAATCCCAAGTTTCCTGCTGCAACTCGAGAGGAACCTCATGTTCCCTGCTGCAAATCTAGAGGAACTCTGAGATCAGGTTTCCACAATCTCCAGAGTGACACCCTTCACAGATCCTGAAGCAGGGTCACAGGTCCACGTTCACCAGGGTGTAAACCCTCCCAGTTCATGTACCTGGTCTCACATGTCCACAGTCTCCAGGTTAACACCCCTCCCATTTCTTGTACCTGGCTCACACATCCACAGTCTCCAGTGTGACCCCATGTCTGAGGCACTGCATCTGGGGTCATGTGGCCACAGTCTCCAATGTGACTCCCCTCTTCCACCTAGGGTCACATGTCCATAGATTCCAGGGTGACACCCCTCCCAGACCCTGCAACTTGGGTTACATATCCACAGTCTCCAGTGTGACCCCCACCTCACCAAACTTTGTACCTCAGTTTACTTGGCCTCAGTCTCCAGGGTGACCCCATATCTCAGACCCTGTACCTGGGGGTCACATATTCATGGTGGCCAGGATAACAACCTTCCTCAGATGCTGCACCTGGTGTCACATGTTCTCAGTCGCCAGGGTTACCCCAACTTCAAGACCCTGTACCTGGGGTCACACATACACAGTCTCCAAGGTGAGCCCCTCACAGACACTCCCCCTGGAGTCACATATCCACAGTCTCCAGAGTGACTCATCCAAAATCCTGTACCTGGGGTCATACGTCCAGTCTCCAGGGTGACTCCCTCCCAGACTCTGCACCTGGGGTCACATGTCCACAGTTTCTGTGTGATGTCACTTCCCAGACACTGAGCCTGTGGTCACAGGTCCACAGGCTCCAGTGTAACCCCCTCCCCAGACTCTGTAATTGAAACCACATGTCCTCAGTTTCCAGTGTGACCCCACCTCTCATAATCTGTACCTGGGGTGAGTTGTCCACAGTTTCCAGGGTACAGCACCTCCCCCCCATCAGACCCTGTACTTGTTTCCACATGTCCACAATCTCCAAGATGACTGCCCTCCCGACCCTGCAGCTGGATTCACATGTCCACAGTCTCCAGCATGAACTCCATTTCACACACTGCACCCTCACATGTCCACATTCTCCAGGGTGACACCCCTTGAAGACCCTTTACCTGTGGTTAAAAGTCTGCTGTCTCCAGAGTGACCCCCCCCCATACACTATACCTGGGGTCACATGTCCAGAGTCCCCTGGGCCATTCCCGTCCCAGACCCTGTACCTGGGGTCAGATATCCAAGTGTCTAGGGTGACCCCATTCAGACCCTGTATCTATGGTCACATGTCCAGTCTCCAGGATGATGTCCCTCCCAGAGAGTGCACCTGGGGTCACATGTCCACAATCTCCAAGGTGACCCCATCCCCTAACCCTGCACATTTGTCACTCATCCACAGTCTCCAGAGTGACCTCACCCCAGACCCTGCACCTAGGGTCACACTTCTACAATCTCCAGGGTGACCCCACCACACCAGACCATGTCCCTGGGGTCACAAGTCCACAGTCTGTAGGATGACACTCTCCCAAACCCGATACCTAGGGTCACATAGCTACAGTCCCCTGGGTGACCCCTCCCAGGCACTGTACCTCGAGTCACACGTCCACAGTCTCCAGGGTGACCCCTTCCCAAGCCCTGAAACTGGGCTCACAATTCCACAGTCTCCAGAGTGACCTCCTCCTGACCATTCCCCGAGGGTCACATAGCCACATTCCCCAGGGTGAGCACCCCAGTCCCTGTCCATGGGGTCACATATCCACAGTCTCCAGAGTGACACTCCTCCCCAGACCCTAAACCTGGGGTCACATGTCCACACTTTCCAGGGTAACACCCTTCCAGACCCTGAAACTAGGGTCACACGTCCACAGTTTCTAGGGTGACTGCACCCTCCAGACCAGAAACTGGGGTCACACATCCACTGTCTTCATGGTGAACCCCCTCCCTACACCCAGCAACTGGGGTCACATGTCCACAATCTCTAGGGTGACCCCACACTCAAGACCCTGCTTGTGGGTTCACACATCCACAGTCTTCAGGGTGACCCCACCACCCAGATCCTGCACCCAGGGTTTTATGTCTACTGTCTCCAGGGTGATACCCCTCTTAGACTCTGAACCTGGAGTCACACATCCTCAGTCTCTGGAGTGACAACACCTCACAGTGCCTCCACCTAAGGTCAAATTTTCACAGGCTCCAGAGTTACCCCATCCCAGACCCTGTACCTGCAGACACATGTCCACAGTCTCAAGGGTGACCCCCTCCAGACCTGTACCTGGGGTCACATATCCACAGTCTCAAAGGTGACACCCTTCCCCACATCCTGTACCAGTGATCACATGTTCAGTCTCCAGGGTGATCCCATCCTCAAGACCCTGTACCTGGTTTCACAAGTCCACATTCCCGAGTGACCCCACCTCCCAGACTCTGCACCTAGGCTCACACATCCACAGTCTCCAGGGTGACCACACCTCCCAGACACTGTGCCTGGGGTCACATATTCACAGTCTCAAGGGTGAACCCCCACCTCCTAGACCCTCTATTGGGGTCACACATCCACAGTCTCCATGGTGAACCCACCTCCCAGAACCTGAACCTGGGTAGCGGTTACAACAGACAATGCAGAAATACAAACGATTATAATAGACTATTATGAACAACTATATGTCAATAAAATCGATAAATGGAAGAAATGGACAGATTTTTAGAAAAGTTCAATTATTCAAGACTGTATCCACAGTATCCAAATTTTGTGAAGATTGAAACGCACACCTGGCCAAAGAAGGTAAAGAGATTGTAAATAAGCATACAAGAGTATACTCAAGATGCTGGTGGAATGCATGTACAGTCAACTTTAGAATACAGTTTGGCACTTTTCTCCAAATCTAAAAAAGTCTCACCTCAGGAATCAAGAAGTGCACCTCTTGTATTTAGACAACTGCTTTGGAAAACTGAAATAAAAACTAGCATCAAGTAATGTACAAGAGCGCTATTCATAATAATTAAAAACTTAAAAATATCAGGATATCCTTCCATAGATGTGCATTCATAGGTAAATTAGGGCACAGACATTTCAAAGGGAGCTCAAAACAGCACACCCAAAATATGCCCAACTGACAAAAGGATTATTTTAGACTGATTAATTTGAAAAAACAGCAGCCCCGGAGAATCTTTGAAAACTATGTAGAAATGCCATTTTATGAAGTAGATTTACATTTATTAAGGATATCTCCATCTGTAAGGACGTGTCCCTCTCTGGACAAGGAAATGGAGAATGACTAAATATCAAGAATGACTTGACTTGACTAAAGATCAAGAAGATCTATGGAGTGGACCTGGATGTTAATCTGCATAACCACCATACCTTTGTTTACTGTGCTTCACTCAATTATCTCTCTTAAATGGCTTCTTCCATTCCCTAACCTCCTTCTTTCATTCTTAGCTGTGATAGCATTTAAGGTAAAGTCTTGGACCATTTCAGGTAACTCAGTTTTCCCAGGTATCTTTCAACTATACAGGAGGTATGCATGGCATATATTAAACTTCTGATTGTTTTTCTCCAGTCCATCTCCCTTTCACTACAAGCATCTCAATGAAGAACATTGAGGGTAGAGGGTAAATTATTTTTCCTCTCACATACTGCAATACAATAGTATACAGAGATATAAAGGAATGAACAACCAACCCACTTATAAAAAAAGAAAAGCATGAATCTAACACTTATATTACTAAGTGAAACGCTGGACTGGAAGAAACACAAGCTGGAATCAAGATTGCCAGGAGAAATGTCAATAACCTGAGATATGCAGATGACACCACCCTTATGGCAAAAAGTGAAGAGGAACTTAAAAGCCTCTTGATGAAAGTGAAAGTGGAGAGTGAAAAAGTTGGCTTAAAGCTCAACATTCAGAAAATGAAGATCGTGGCATCTGATCCCATCACTTCATGGGAAATAGAAGGGGAAACAGCGGAAACAGTGTCAGACTTTATTTTGGGGGGCTCCAAAATCACTGCAGATGGTGATTGCAGCCATGAAATTAAAAGACGCTTACTCCTTGGAAGGAAAGTTATGACCAATCTAGATAGCATATTCAAAAGCACAGACATTACTTGGCCAACAAAGGTCCGTCTAGTCAAGGCTATGGTTTTTCCTGTGGTCATGTATGGATGTAAGAGTTGGATTGTGAAGAAGGCTGAACGCCGAAGAATTGATGCTTTTGAACTGTGGTGTTGGAGAAGACTCTTGAGAGTCCCTTGGACTGCAAGGAGATCCAACCAGTCCATTCTGAAGGAGATCAGCCCTGGGATTTCTTTGGAAGGAATGATGCTAAAGCTGAACCTCCAGTACTTTGGCTACCTCATGTGAAGAGTTGACTCATTGGAAAAGACTCTGATGCTGGGAGGGATTGGGGGCAGGAGGAGAAGTGGACGACAGAGGATGAGATGGCTGGATGGCATCACTGACTTGATGGACATGAGTCTGAGTGAACTCTGGGAGTTGGTGATGGACAGGGAGGCCTGGCGTGCTGCAATTCATGGGGTCGCAAAGACTCGGACACAACTGAGCGACTAAACTGAACTGAAGGAATCCAGCCTCAACTGCTACACACTGTATGACCTTATAAGACATTCTAGAAAAGGTAAAACAGACCTGATAAACAGTTTATGGAATATGTGGCTGAAATATTTCACATGGTATTTTAGTGATGAATACCTGCCGCTATGTATTTGTCTAAGCACATAGATTTTTGTTTTCAGAACCCAACAAGTAAATCATTACCTATCAGTTCAGTTCAGTTATCAACATTTATTTATTTATGGTATGGGAGTGTCAAAGACTGGAATGCAGAATTTAACGAAGATTCTAACAGATTGAGAAATATATGAAAAGCTTCAGACTTCCCTGGTGGGCCGGTGGTTAAGACGTCATGTTGCCAATGGAGGAGAGATTGGTTCAATTCCTGGTCAGGGACCTAAAATCCCACATACCACAGCACAGCCAAGAGATTAAAAAAGAAGAATAATGTTTTTTAAAAAGCCACTCTAAGTGTTAGGACAAAATTATCTGACCTAAGTTCACTGTGGAAATGAATAGAATCTGCAGGCCAAAGGCAAAATGTACCAAATATAAACAATGGGCTCTGTAAGTTCTTTCCGTGAGTGGTTGTAGGACTGAAACTACCATTATCAGTCATTGAATGGAGCAAGCACTGAATTTGATAAATGACAAGTAGTGGAAGCCAAGTTTCTTACCACTGAAGTGGGAAGTTACAGGCAGACAAAGGGAGAAGGTTATAATACCTGTGTCATAAGAAATCAGGTTGGAGACATCATTATAAACTATCTTTAGCCTAATACAGAAACATATAGCTCCATGTGAAAATCTTCATAACCATGTGTATGCACAGTCTGGGATACATGTATATGTATTTCCATGCACTTTTTGCTGAGATTATTAAGTTCCCACATGCAAATTTTTATTAACATTCTTTAATAAAAAGGAACAAGGACTCTTTAAATATGTGGCTGATACTAGGACTGAGACAGTAAATATGTAAAGCAGCATAATCTTAAAATATGAGAAAGAGAACCAAAAAACCCCATGAAAGCTGAATTATGTAAAATAAAAGCAGGAAAGCATGGAAAAAGCTCTCAATAGCCAAAGCAAGAATGAATTAAGCAGTTCTAATTGGCTGGATTATAGTCCAAAGAAAGTGAAAGTGAAGTCTCTCAGTCGTGTCTGACTCTTTGCAACCCCATGGAACATAGCCTATGAGGCTCCTCCAGCCATGAAGTTTTCCAGGCAAGAGTACTGGAGTGGGTTGCCATTTCCTTCTCCAGGGGATTTTCCCTACCAAGGGATCGAACACAGGTCTACTGCATTGCAAGCAGATGCTTTTGTAGTCTGAGGCACCAGGGAAGCTCCCAAAAATTTAAAATAATTAAACAGGTGTCCAAACAGGTTAAAAAAACAAACAAACAAACAAAAAAACATAGGTTTTATGAGTAGCGTTGAATAAAAATCTCTACGCAGAAAGATTCTAAATAATTGATATGGACATTCCGCTGTCCATCAAGTATGTGAAGCTAACTCCCCTCTCCTCAAATGTTGGTCCTGCATTAGGACTTCCTCCTTAATAAGGCAGTCAGGATGGACGTGGGGGAAATCAACAATAAAGACAAATGACAAATGTTGGCGAAAATGTACAGAAATTGGAACTCAAGCTTTACTTGTGGAAATGTAGCATGGTGTGATCTATGTGTGCAAAACCAGCATTTTCTCAAAAACATAAAAATGTAATTATTATATCACTCAGCAATGGCCACAGGACTGGAATAGGTCAGTTTTCATTCCAATCCCAAAGAAAGGCAATGCCAAAGAATGTTCCAACTACTGCACAGTTGCACTCATCTCAAACATTAGCAAACTAATGCTCAAAATTCTCCAAGCCAGGCTTCAACAGTATGTGAACGATGAACTTCCAGATGTTCAAGCTGGATTTAGAAAAGGCAGATGAACCAGAGATCAAATTGCCAACGTGCGTTGGATCATTGAAAAAGCAAGAGAGAAAAACATCCAGAAAAACATCTACTTCTGCTTTATTGACAACGCCAAAGCCTTTGACTCTGCAGATCACCACAAACTGGAAAATTCTTGAAGAGATGGGAATACCAGACCACCTCACCTGCATCCTGAGAAATATGTATGGAGGTCAACAAATAACAGTTAGAAATGGACACAAACAATAGACTGGTTCCAAATCAGGATAGCAGTAGGGCAAGGCTGTATATTGTCACCCTTCTTATTTAACTTATATGCAGAGTACATCATGTGAAATCCCAGGGCTGAATGAAGCACAAACTGGAATGAAGACTGCCAGAAGAAATATCAATAATCTCAAATACGCAGATTACACCACTTTTATGCAGAAAGCAAAGAAGAACTAAAGAGCCTCTTGATGAAAGTGAAAGAGGAGAGTGAAAGAGTTGGCTTAAAGCTCAGTATTCAGAAAATAAGATCATGGCCTCTGGTCCCATCACTTCATGGCAAACAAATGGGGAAACAATGGAAACAGTGACAGACTTTATTTTGGGGGGTTCCAAAATCACTGCAGATGGAGATTGCAGCCATGAAATTAAAAGACACCTGCTCCTTGGAAGAAAAGTTATGACCAATTTGCTGCTAAGTCGCTTCCGTCGTGTCCGACTCTGTGAGACCCCATAGACGGCAGTCCACTAGGCTCCTCTGTCCCTGGGATTCTCCAGGCAAGCATAATGGAGTGGGTTGCCATTTCCTTCTCCAATTCATGAAAGTGAAAAGTGAAAGTAAAGTCGCTCAGTCATGCCCAACTCTTAGCGACCCCATGGACTGTACCCTACCAGGCTCCTGCGTCCATGGGATTTTCCAGGCAAGAATACTGGAGTGGGTTGCCATGACCAACCTAGACAGTATATTAAGAAGCAGAGACATTACCAACAAAGGTCCATGTACTCAAAGCTATGGTTTTTCCAGTAGTCATGTATAGATGTTAGAGCTGGACTACAAAGAAAACTGAGTGCCTAAGAAGTGATGCTTTTGAACTGTGGTGTTGGAGAAGACTCTTGATAATCCCTTGGACAGCAAGGATATCCGACTAGTCAATCCTAAGGGAAATCATCCCTGAATATTCATCAGAAGGACTGATGCTGAAGCTGAAACTACAATACTTTGGCCACCTGATGTGAAGAACTAATTCGTTGGAACAGACCCTGATGCTGGGTAAGACTGAAGGCAGGAGCAGAAGGGGATAACAGGATGAGATGGTTGGATGGCATCACCAACTTGATGGACATGAGTTTGAGCAAGCTCCAGGAGTTGGTGATGGATAGGGAAGCCTGGTGTGCTGCAGTCCATGGGGTCACAAAGAGTCGGACATGACTGAGTGACTGAACTGAATTATCATATGTTTTGGCAACTCCACTCCTAGATATACATCCAAAGAATTTAAAATAGGTGTTCACCGACACAAGCTTCCCTAACCAGGAAACCTTGACAAGCCACCTGTACAAACCCACACACAGTGAGGAAACGCCACAATAAAGAGAACTCCACAAACTGCCAGAATACAGAAAGGACACCCCAAACTCAGCAATTTAAACAAGATGAAGAGACAGAGGAATACTCAGCAGATAAAGGAACAGGATAAATGCCCACCAAACCAAACAAAAGAGGAAGAGATAGGGAATCTACCTGATAAAGAATTCCGAATAATGATAGTGAAATTGTTCCAAAATCTTGAAACTAAAATGGAATCACAGATAAATAGCCTGGAGACAAGGATTGAGAAGATGCAAGAAAGGTTTAACAAGGACCTAGAAGAAATAAAAAAGAGTCAATATATAATGAATAATGCAATAAGTGAAATTAAAAACACTGTGGAGGCAACAAATAGTAGAATAACAGAGGCAGAAGACAGGATTAGTGAATTAGAAGATAGAATGGTAGAAATAAATGAATCAGAGAGGATAAAAGAAAAACGAATTAAAACAAATGAGGACAATCTCAGAGACCCCAAGGACAATATTAAACGCTACAACATTCGAATCATAGGGGTTCCAGAAGAAGAAGACAAAAAGAAAGACCATGAGAAAATACTTGAGGAGATAATAGTGGAAAACTTCCCTAAAATGGGGAAGGAAATAATCACCCAAGTCCAAGAAACCCAGAGAGTCCCAAACAGGGTAAACCCAAGGAGAAACACCCCAAGACACATATTAATCAAATTAACAAAGATCAAACACAAAGAACAAATATTAAAAGCAGCAAGGGAAAAACAACAAATAACACACAAGGGAATTCCCATAAGGATAACAGCTGATCTTTCAATAGAAACTCTTCAAGCCAGGAGGGAATGGCAAGACATACTTAAAATGATGAAAGAAAATAACCTACAGCCCAGATTATCGTACCCAGCAAGGATCTCATTCAAGTATGAAGGAGAAATCAAAAGCTTTTCAGACAAGCAAAAGCTGAGAGAATTCTGCACCACCATACCAGCTCTCCAACAAATACTAAAGGATATTCTCTAGACAGGAAACACAAAAACGGTGTATAAACTCGAACCCAAAACAATAAAGTAAATGGCAACAGGATCATACTTATCAGTAATTACCTTAAACGTAAATGGGTTGAATGCCCCAACCAAAAGACAAAGACTGGCTGAATGGATACAAAAACAAGACCCCTACATATGTTGTCTACAAGAGACCCACCTCAAAACAGGGGACACATACAGACTGAAAATGAAGGGCTGGAAAAAGATTTTCCATGCAAATAGGGACCAAAAGAAAGCAGGAGTAGCAATACTCATACAGATAAAATAGACTTTAAAACAAAGGCTGTGAAAAGAGACAAAGAAGGTCACTACATAATGATCAAAGGATCAATCCAAGAAGAAGATATAACAATTATAAATATATATGCACCCAACACGGGAGCACCACAGTACGTAAGACAAATGCTAACAAGTATGAAAGGAGAAATTAACAATAACACAATAATAGTGGGAGACTTTAATACCCCACTTACACCTATGGGTAGATCAACTAAACAGAAAATTAACAAGGAAACACAAACTTTAAATGATACAATAGACCAGTTAGACCTAATTGATATCTATAGGACATTTCATCCCCAAACAATGAATTTCACCTTTTTCTCAAGCGCACATGGAACCTTCTCCAGGATAGATCACATCCTGGGCCATAAAGCTAGCCTTGGTAAATTCAAAAAAATAGAAATCATTCCAAGCATTTTTTCTGACCACAATGCAGTAAGATTAGATCTCAATTACAGGAGAAAAACTATTAAAAATTCCAACATATGGAGGCTGAACAACACACTGCTGAATAACCAACAAATCACAGAAGAAATCAAAAAAGAAATCAAAATTTGCATAGAAACGAATGAAAATGAAAACACAACAACCCAAAACCTGTGGGACACAGTAAAAGCAGTCCCAAGGGGAAAGTTCATAGCAATACAGGCAAACCTCAAGAAACAAGAAAAAAGTCAAATAAATAACCTAACTCTACACCTAAAGCAACTAGAAAAGGAAGAAATGAAGAACCCCAGGGTTAGTAGAAGGAAAGAAATCTTAAAAATTAGAGCAGAAATAAATGCAAAAGAAACAAAAGAGACCATAGCAAAAATCAACAAAACCAAAAGCTGGTTCTTTGAAAGGATAAATAAAATTGACAAACCATTAGCCAGACTCATCAAGAAACAAAGGGAGAAAAATCAAATCAACAAAATTAGAAACGAAAATGGAGAGATCACAACAGACAACACAGAAATACAAAGGATCATAAGGGACTGCTATCAACAATTATATGCCAATAAAATGGACAGCGTGGAAGAAATGGACAAATTCTTAGAAAAGTACAACTTTCCAAAACCGGACCAGGAAGAAATAGAAAATCTTAACAGACCCATCACAAGCATGGAAATTGAAACTGTAATCAAAAATCTTCCAGCAAACAAAAGGCCCGGTCCAGACGGCTTCACAGCTGAATTCTACCAAAAATTTAGAGAAGAGCTAACACCTATCCTGCTCAAACTCTTCCAGAAAATTGCAGAGGAAGGTAAACTTCCAAACTCATTCTATGAGGCCACCATCACCCTAATACCAAAACTTGACAAAGATGCCACAAAAAAAAGAAAACTACAGGCCAATATCACTGATGAACATAGATGCAAAAATCCTTAACAAAATTCTAGCAATCAGAATCCAACAACACATTAAAAAGATCATACACCATGATCAAGTGGGCTTTATCCCAGTGATGCAAGGATTCTTCAATATCCGCAAATCAATCAATGTAATACACCACATTAACAAATTGAAAAATAAAAACCATATGATTATCTCAATAGATGCAGAGAAAGCCTTTGACAAAATTCAACATCCATTTATGATAAAAACTCTCCAGAAAGCAGGAATAGAAGGAACATACCTCAACATAATAAAAGCTATATATGACAAACCCACAGCAAACATTATCCTCAATGGTGAAAAATTGAAAGCATTTCCTCTAAAGTCAGGAACAAGACAAGGGTGCCCACTTTCACCATTACTATTCAACATGGTTTTGGAAGTTTTGGCCACAGCAATCAGAGCAGAAAAGAAAAAAAGGAATCCAAATTGGAAAAGAAGAAGTAAAACTCTCACTATTTGCAGATGACATGATCCTCTACATAGAAAACCCTAAGGATTCCACCAGAAAATTACTAGAAATAATCAATGACTATAGTAAAGTTGCAGGATATAAAATCAACACACAGAAATCCCTTGCATTCCTATACACTAATAATGAGAAAACAGAAAGAGAAATTAAGGAAACAATTCCATTCACCATTGCAACGGAAAGAATAAAATACTTAGGAATATATCTACCTAAAGAAACTAAAGACCTATATATAGAAAACTATAAAACACTGGTGAAAGAAATCAAAGAGGACACTAATAGATGGAGAAATATACCATGTTCATGGATTGGAAGAACCAATATAGTGAAAATGAGTATACTACCCAAAGCAATTTATAGATTCAACGCAATCCCTATCAAGCTACCAACAGTATTCTTCACAGAGCTAGAACAAATAATTTCACAATTTGTATGGAAATACAAAAAACCTCGAATAGCCAAAGCGATCTTGAGAAAGAAGAATGGAACTGGAGGAATCAACCTACCTGACTTCAGGCTCTACTACAAAGCCACAGTTATCAAGACAGTATGGTACTGGCACAAAGACAGAAATATTGATCAATGGAATAAAATAGAAAGCCCAGAGATAAATCCACGCATATATGGACACCTTATCTTTGACAAAGGAGGCAAGAATATACAATGGATTAAAGACAATCTCTTTAACAAGTGGTGCTGGGAAATCTGGTCAACCACTTGTAAAAGAATGAAACTGGAACACTTTCTAACACCATACACAAAAATAAACTCAAAATGGATTAAAGATCTAAACGTAAGACCAGAAACTATAAAACTCCTAGAGGAGAACATAGGCAAAACACTCTCCGACATACATCACAGCAGGATCCTCTATGACCCACCTCCCAGAATATTGGAAATAAAAGCAAAAATAAACAAATGGGACCTAATTAAACTTAAAAGCTTCTGCACATTAAAGGAAACTATTAGCAAGGTGAAAAAACAGCCTTCAGAATGGGAGAAAATAATAGCAAATGAAGCAAGCGACAAACAACTAATCTCAAAAATATACAAGCAACTCCTACAGCTCAACTCCAGAAAAATAAACGACCCAATCAAAAAATGGGCCAAAGAACTAAATAGACATTTCTCCAAAGAAGACATACAGATGGCTAACAAACACATGAAAAGATGCTCAACATCACTCATTATCAGAGAAATGCAAATCAAAACCACTATGAGGTACCATTTCACACCAGTCAGAATGGCTGCGATCCAAAAGTCTACAAATAATAAATGCTGGAGAGGGTGTGGAGATAAGGGAACCCTCTTACACTGTTGGTGGGAATGCAAACTAGTACAGCCACTATGGAGAACAGTGTGGAGATTCCTTAAAAAACTGGAAATAGAACTGCCTTATGATCCAGCAACCCCACTGCTGGGCATACACACTGAGGAAACCAGAAGGGAAAGAGACACGTGTACCCCAATGTTCATCGCAGCACTGTTTATAATAGCCAAGACATGGAAGCAACCTAGATGTCCATCAGCAGATGAATGGCTAAGAAAGCTGTGGTACATATACACAATGGAGTATTACTCAGCCATTAAAAAGAATACATTTGAATCAGTTCTAATGAGGTGGATGAAACTGGAGCCTATTATACAGAGTGAAGTAAGCCAGAAGGAAAAACATAAATACAGTATACTAACGCATATATATGGAATTTAGAAAGATGGTAACAATAACCCGGTGTACGAGACAGCAAAAGAGACACTGATGTATAGAACAGTCTTATGGACTCTGTGGGAGACAGAGAGGGTGGGAAGATTTGGGAGAATGGCAATGAAACATGTAAAATATCATGTAAGAAACGAGTTGCCAGTCCAGGTTCGATGCACGATGCTGGATGCTTGGGGCTGGTGCACTGGGACGGCCCAGAGGGATGGTATGGGGAGGGAGGAGGGAGGAGGGTTCGGGAATGGGGAACACATGTATACCTGTGGCGGATTCATTTTGATATTTGGCAAAACTAATACAATTATGTAAAGTTTAAAAATAAAATTAGAAAAAAAATAAAATAAAATAGGTGTTCAAATATAAACTTGTACATCAATATTCACAGCAGCAGTGTTCTTGAGGGCCCAAGTTAAAAACAGTGAAAATGCCCACCAATAGGTGAATGGAAGAGCAAATAGGATAGATCCATCCATAGGATGAATTTCTCTGCCATATAAAGGAATATAGTAAAATAGTGCCACAGCCGCAGAAAACAGTAGAGGGCTTCTCAAAAACTTAAACACAGAGTTAACATAGAATCCATCAATTCCAGTCCAGGCTATACACCCAAAATATTTAAAACCAAGAACTGGAACAGATATTTGAACCCCATATTCATAGCAGCATTATTCACAGTAGCCAAAAGGTGGAAGCAACACAAGTGTTCAACAGATAACTGGATAAGTACAATGTAGTATAAACACAATGGAATATGATTCAACCTTTAAAAACAAGATAACTCTCACACATGCTATAATGTGGATGAAACTTCAAGTCATTATGCCAAGTGAAACAAGCCTGACACAAAAGGGAAAATGTTCTATGATTCCACTAGTATGAGAAATCCATATAAGACAAATTCCAAGTAGAGTAAGATGGCCAGGGATTGAGGGTGGTGAGTGTTTAATGGTTGCAGTGTCACCTCAGGAAAAGGAAAAGATTCTGGAGATGAATGGTGGGGAAATTTTTACAACAGTGTGAGTGCAGTTAATGCTGTAGAATTGCATACTTAAAATGACTCAAATGATAAATGCTGTTATATGTTTGTAAGTGCAATGAAAAAATGACACATAGAACAACAGGGAAAAGCACTGAAAACATTCTCAGTGAAAGAAACCACACAGAAAAAGCCACCCAGATCATAGTCATCTTGTCACTTTAAATCCATGAAGGTTTGTTAATATGAGGGAAAGCCCCAGTGATGGCTCCAGAAAAAGAAAACTGCATTAGAATGGAGAAAGACATTTGCACAAAGCTTTGGCAGCTGATGAAAGTTGAACTGGTCCTATGGATAGGATTGTAATGTGGAAACCATAATTAACCCCCATTTTGGGGTTATGGGCTGGTTCCCTGGGAAAGTGACCCTGTTTTGGGTAAAACACATTGCAGTATTTGGTGTGAATGTAGAAAACTTTGTACCACTATTTAAAGTTGAAGCATTTGAAATTTTACTAGAAAGTAAATTACTTTTCAATACAACCATGTATGTCACATACCAGAAAATCAGAGATGACATCGAACATTGCAACAGAGGCCAAGACTTAACCAAACCAAATTCAACTAAAGTAGTGATGCTAATGGAGAAGGCAATGGCACCCCACTCCAGTACTCTTGCCTGGAAAATCCCATGGATGGAGGAGCCTGGTAGGCTGCAGTCCATGGGGTTGCTAAGAGTCGGACACAACTAAGTGACTTCACTTTGACTTTTCACTTTCATGCATTGGAGGAGGAAATGGCAGCCTGCTCCAGTGTTCTTGCCTGGAGAATCCCATGGACAGAGGAGCCTGGTGGGCTGTCGTCTATGGGGTCACACAGAGTGGAACACGACTAAAGCGACTTAGCAGCAGCAGCAGCAGCAGTGATGCTAATTGCCTTGTACTAGTCCATATGGTATTAAAGGCACCATAGGAAGAGTGTATTAGTAGACACCATGCATCGGATGACCCGATGGAACTGAAACTATGGGATGTCTTAATTCTAGTTTTCCACATAGCACTACCCAAAGCAACTGTCAGAACTAAAAAGCGAATTCATGGACTTGTCTGGCAGTCCAGTGGTTAAGACTCTGCACTTCCACTGCAGGGGGTATGGGTTTGATCCTTTGTCAGGGAACTAAGATCCAACATGTCAAGCTGTAGGGCCAAAAAAAAAAAAAAAAAAAGAAAGTCAGTAGAACTGCAAGATCATTTGTGATTCTCTACACTAATAATGAACTATTAGAAAGAGAAATTAAGAAAATAATCCCTTTTACAATTGCATCCCTTCCCCACCCCAGCCCAGCCAAAAAACTAGAAATCTAACCAAGACCTTGAAAGACCTGCAAGCTAAAAACTACAAGACAACGATCAAAGAAACTGAATGGACACAAGTAAAAAGATATCCCATGTTTATGGGTGAAAGTACCATTAAAATATCCATTCTAACCAAAGCAATGTATATTCATGCAATCGCTGCCAACATTTCAATGACATTTTTCACAGAAACAAAAGCAATCTTCACATCTTCACAAAGGAATCAGAAGAGACAAAGGGACCCTGAGAAAGCAGAACAGGCTGGTGGCATGTCTGTCCCTGATTTCAATGTACAATATGCACCTAAAGTCACCACAAGACATGTGGAATTGGCACAGAAATAGGCACAGAGACAAGAGAGCTCAGAAGTAAACCTACAGGTGCATGGTAATTAATTTACAAGAAAGGAACTAAGAACATACACACAGGAAAGGACAGTCCCCCTCCAATAAACCGTGCTGGAAGAAATAGACACCACACACCAAGGAACAATACAGGACCCCATCTTATACCACAGACAAAAACTGACTAAAATCCCACAACTTTCCACATCAAGTGCTAACAGTCCTGGGTCCTCATAAGGCAGACTTTCAGCAATGGCCACACACAGAAAGCTTCTTCCCAATTTTCCTCATATTTTCCTTCAGCAGCACCATCTCCCTGCAGGTCTTGAGGAAACTAGACTTGGGTCAAACTCGACTGAACCCACAATGTCCCAAAGCTGAAGCCCCAGAGGGTCCTGAGGAGACCAGAGTCCTGTCAGCCTCAATTGAACCCCAAAGTGTCCTGAAGCTGAAGCCCCAGCAGGTCCTGAGGAGACCAGATTCCATCAGCCTGAACTGAACCCCACAATGCCCCAAAACTGAAACTCCAGTGGGTTCTGAGGAGACCAGATTCTATCCACCTGAGCTGAACCCCACCATGTCCCAAAGCTGAAACCACATGGGTTCTGTAGTGACCCATCTCCTGCCAGCCTGAACTGAACCCCACAATGTCCCGAAGCTGAACCCCCATCAGGTCCTGAGGAGACCAGATTCCATCAGCCTGAACTGAACCCCACAATGTCCCAAAACTGAGACTCCAGTGGGTTCTGAGGAGACAAGACTTCCCTCCACCTGAGCTGAACCCCACCATGTTCCAAAGCTGAAACCACATGGGTCCTGTCAACCTGAACTGAACCTCACACTGTCCTGAAGCCTCAATGGGTCCTGAGGAGACCAGAGTCCTGTCAGTGGCCACCCACAGCCACTAGAAGTGCTCCAGCAGAGCGGGGAGTTCCGCTTTGGGTAGGGTGGGGGGTGTCATGGAGGCGGGCTCTGCATTATCATGGACAGGCATGATCAAGCAGGTTTGCAGGGGCCAGGACAAGGGTGAGGGAGGCAAGCTCCAGCTCCAAGTATTGTAAGTCCCCCCTTTCTGAGACTGCGTGACCTATGTGATCCAGACTTTGCAAGGAGCAAGCTGAGTTACAGAGACAGAAGGAGCAGGAGGTGATGTAAAATTGTAACGTTTCCTCTTCAGGTTCAGGAACACGGAGGCCTCCCAGGTTCCCAGTTCTTTGTGCCCCAGTGACTGTGAGCTCCTCCTCCAGGGCGTATGGCCAACCCCCACACTAAGTCCCCTTGACATCCACAGCCCTGGCCCAAGCCTAACCCCTCGATCAGGCCCTGATGAAGCTCCCTGCCCCCATGGTGCATCTCACATCCTACCCCAACGTGGTCTTTTTGAAGCCTGAACAAGACCATGCCCCTCTTCTCCCTGTGATTTCCCTTGCCTGATGAAGTCAGGCCTTCATCCGTTCCAGGTGACTCCAAGGGCTTCATTCTCTCCAGACTCCACGTGTGTGGCTGCTGTCTGCCCCCGTCTATATGGGCCTGTGGTGATCTCCTAAAATGAGGGTTATTTGATACACAGATAGTGGGGTGAATTGTGGCCACCAAAGATGTGTCCCCACAGAACAGGGCCATATCTGGGAAAAGGGTCTTTGTAGATATAGTTAAGGATATCAAGGTAAGGTCATCTAGGGTTAGGGTGACCTTCAATCCAACTGACAGAGTCCTTCGAAGAGATGAAAGATGACACAGAGGAGAAGCCTCTTAAAGGTGGAGGCTGAGATGGGAGGGATGAGGCCACAAGCCCAGGGACCCCTGGAGCCCCTGAAGCTAGCAAAGGCAGAAAGGGCACTATCCTGGAGCCTCTGGAGGGACCTCAGGCCTGTGCCATCTTGATCTCAGGTGTCTGGTCTCCAGAACTGGGGGAGGATGGACTCCTGTTGTTTTAACCCACCCAGCTTGTGATCATTTGTTAGAGAACTCACAGAGCAGCCACACAGACCCTGCTCTGTAGCATCCTAGAAGTGTGGATATCACTAAAGGCAGATGGAGCCTGGATTACAGAACCCTTAGAGTCAGCACTAGGCCCACAGAAACGCTAAAGCAGTGGCTGGACGTCAGAATGTTGAGGGGTCAAGTAGGAAGCCTGTCCCTAAGGGTACTGGCTGCACACGCCTCCTCAGGTTCTTACACTGGTACATGTGGTGTAACATGTCAGTTCTGACTGAGGACATTTTTTATCACTGTTCACATTGCTAATTAAGAAGCCACTAGTTACACAGATGAAACCCCAATTAGGACGCTTGCTCCAGGGATGAACAATTCTGAAGATTGCTCATCACAGTTGGGGACTTACGTATGTGCAGCCAGCAGCCCTTCTACACTCCCTACCCCCATCCTTCCCAACGAGGGTCTTCAGTGGGTAGCTGGGAGGCCCCACGGAGTCATCTCTAAGTAAACACTGGCTGACCCCCAGGCTAGCTGCTCCCAAGCCTCATCCACACTTCCCAGGTAAAACACTTGACTATGTGTGAAGACCTCACAGGCTGGAGAAAAGTGTTTGGATCCACTCCAGCGACAGCACGCTTACAGAGCTGGCTCCTGTAGGTCAGGCAGGGTGGTCCTGGCATGGGTGATCTTCTAGAAGCTTTCCACTTTCCTATCTAAGTTACTCCTGTTCTACTCCCACTGCCTGTTTTTTTGCTTCCTCATCTCTGCCTGAAAAGATTTCCAACAGCAGGAACAGGCGACATAGCCCATCCTTAGCAAGTGACAGCCTAGCACCTCCTGAAGAAGGTCCAGCAGAGCCCCACACAGACCAGGTCCCCTGAAACGCCGTGATCCCTCACTCTCTCTCACCAAACCGGCCCTGCAATGTCTAAGCAGAAAAGACGGCATCCAGTACAGCTGCAGGCACTTGAGGGGGTTTATATAGACCTCATCCCAGGCATATGTCCAAAGGGCGGGCCAGTCTGGTCAGCCAATCATTGCCCATCTGGGCTTGTGGTTTCAGAAAATGGGCCTCATTGTGCTGGCCAAGGTTCCAGGAGCACCTGTGGCTCCTGAGGGTGAGGATGGATATGGGGCTGCAGCTCTGACATGTTTTCTAATCATTTTATCTGGCCCACAACTGGGAGAGAATTTCAGAAAGGACTTCTAATGAAAGGGACCCAGGGGTCATGGAGAGGAAGGGTGGTGGGTGGAGCAGGCTCAGTGCCCAGGTGCAATGGAAGCCTCTGGGAAATCTGCTGGTAGGAGGCCACACACAGTGAAGCCCAGGGTCACAGACCTGTCCAGAACCTGCTGTTTGTTACTTCAGGTTCTGCTCTGAGGGGCTCAAGGTAAGATCTGTCCAACAGAAACGCTGGGGGTGCTCTGCAATGAAGGCTTTGTAGACAGTTCCTGGGTGCTGAGCCCTGTGGGATACCTGCCCAGGTGAACCCCATATCCTGGGAGGCACCTGCCCATAAGAATCCTGTACTCCTGGGAGGTGCAAGTGAAAAAGTACTCTCTTTGTGCAGCCACCACAGAGTAGCTTAGCATTTCTCACATGGGATCTCAGTGCTGGGATTAGATGAGAACAAGGATATGTTGGGGGACATCACCTGAAACATACCCAGGTCCACTCAGAGTGAAGAAGTCAGTAGCGGGGTACTTGCTGCTGTGCTGGTGTGGGAGACCTCATGGGTACCTCTTGTTTCTTCCACCTGACACCACAGAGGCCTCTCCAGGACACAGAAGACAGCCTGCCCAGAAACGGTGGGAGCTCCTGCTGACCAGGCATGGGATGTGAGAGGGAAGGACCAGGCCGAGGGGACTTTTCTGCTCTGAGCTGGGAGTGGACAACAACTGGTGAGTGTGATCCAGGAAAGCGGCCCTGGTGATGGGACACTTGTTGAGGCAGTCTGAGAATGAGTTGGAAAAGAATTTCCAGACATAGAGCATTTCAGAAGGGAGTAAGTTTTTATTAAGAACAAAGAGCAGAGATAAAGTGGGCACTGTAAGCACAGCAGGCCAAACCTGCTGACAGACTAGGGAAAGTCGACAGCTTTCATAGCTTCAAGACAAAGAAAATTCCTGCTGGAAGGTTGATGTTAGGTGATTGGTTGGGGCACCATAGGGTGTTTACTGAAGTGGGCTTCTTTGCCTGGTGGGGAGTCAGGAAGCTTGTTAGTGATGATCAGGGGCTTTTGGCAACAGTTGCAAAGGGACTCAGTCAGATTCACAGGTGCCCTTGGTTCTGGCCTCCACTTCTGTTGCCTTGGTGTGAGGCCTCCCAGTTGTGGCCTTGGGGAAGAACTCACCATTCAGAGTAAAAGTTCCATCAACTTATCTCTGTAGGAGAGATCTAGTGATCCTAGGTCTGTTTGGAAAATTCTTGGATACTGCAGGGACACAGACTGAGTGTGAACCTGGTTATTGAACCTTCTTGGAAAAATTAGCATTTTCTCTCTGTTGGCACTAAAAGGGTGTGGGCTGGCAGCTGCCTGATAATCCATTCAAATCAATAGCTTTGGTCAAACTTTTTTGATTTCTGGTACAAGCAGGCAGCTTGCAACTCTTTGCTGCAGGATCATTTCTATTAGAATGTCAACTAATCAAGGTAACAACAGTATGGCACTCAGCACTGTTAGACAATTTCCCAAGCCTGTTTCCTCAGGAGCCGACCCAATATGAGCTAGGAATGGATCACAAGGCTCAGAAAATGCAGGGAAATATACTGGCTATGACTCTGGAAATTAGGGCCTCTTGCAAACCTGGAGTTCTCACACCTTAGAATCTAGACAGTTGCTGATAGATGTCTGAAAAGCTCTCTGTTTTTATGCTTTCATTCATCTGGGAGGTGGGGTCACCCTGAGGACTGTGGGTGTGTGATTCAAAGTGCAGATTTAGGGGAGGGTGTTTTCCCTGGAGACTGTGAACATGTGATCCAAGGTGCATGCTTTAGGACGGGGTCACCATAGAAACTGTGAATGTGTGACTCCAGGTATAGGGTCTAAGAAGTGGGGTTACCCTGCCAATTGTGGACATGTTTCCACAGGGGCATGGTCTGGGGGATGGGGTCATCCCAGAGACTGTGCCTGTATGACTCTAGGTACAGGGTCTGGGGAGAAGTGTCACCCTAGAGACTGTGGAATATGACCCCAGGTGCAGGGTGGGATGAGGGTCACCCTGGAGAAAGTCATCTTGTGATCCTGGATGCATGGTCTAGGAGGGAGTCACCATGGATACTATGGATGTGTGACTACAGGTTTAGGCTTTGGGGTTACCCTGGACTGTGTATATGTACTCCTAGTTGTTTGGTCTGGGGGGTGGAGTCACCCTGGAGACTGTGGATGTGTGACCCCTGGTACAGTGTCTGCAGAGGGGTGTCAGCCTAGACACTGGAAATGTGACCCCAGGTCCAGGGTTGAGAGGGTTCACCCTGGATATTGTGGACATGTGATGCCAGGTGCAGGATCTCTGAGGTGGGGTCTCCCTGGAGACTGTACACATGTCCCCCAGTACAGGTTCTGGGAGGTGGGTTCATTGGGAGACTGTGGACGTGTGACCCAAAGTAAAGAGTCTGGGGAAGAGGCTGATCCTAGAGACTGTGGACCTATGACAATATATATATATAGTCTGGGAGGGAGTAACCCTGGATATTATGTACTTGTGACCACAGGTGTAGGTTTGGGAGGGGTGTCACCTTGAGACTGTAGATGTGAGAACCCAGGTGCAGAGTCTGAGAGCTAGGATCACCCTGGAAAGTATGGACATTTGACCCCAGGTACAGGTTCAAGGAGGTCGGGTCACCCTGGAGACTGTGGACATGTGACCCCAGGTCCAAGGTCTGGAAAGGGGACACCTTAGAGCTTGTAGATGTGCCACCCCAGGTGCAGGGTCTGTGGGGTGGGGTAAGCCTGGAGACTGTGGATGTGTGACCCAAGGTGAAGGTTATGGGGAGGGTCTCACCCAGGAGATTGTGGACATATGACCCCAGATACATGGTCAGTGATATGGGGTCACCCTGTAGACTATGAATATGTTACCTCAGGTACAGGTTCTGAGAGGGGTTTACCCTGGAGACCGTGGTCAAGAGAACCCAGGGGCAGGGTCTGTAAGGTTAGATCACCTCAAGACTGTGGTCATGATACCCCAGACCAGGGTCAGTGAGGTTAGGTCACCCTGGAAAATGTGGACGTGTGACCTCAAGTATCCAATTTGGGGACGATTGTCACCCTGGAGACTGTGGATATATGGACACCATTTGCAGGGTCTGGCAGGGAGGTGTCACAATGGAGACTGTGGATATATGACCCCAGGTGTAGGGTCTGGGAGGGGTGTCACCCTGGATACTGTGGACCTGTGAACTGAGGTGCAGGATCTGGATGGGGTAATATAGGAGACTTTGGATATGTGAACCCAGGTGCAGAGTCTGGATAGGGTCACATAGAAGACTTTGGATATGTGAACCCAGGTGCAGTGTTAGGGAGTCGTCAGCCTGGAGACTGGATATGTGACCTCAGGTACAGGGTCTGGGAAGGGTGTCACCCTGGAGACTATTCATGTGTGACTCCAGGTGCAGGGTATGTGAGAGGGGTCACCTTTGAGACTGGACGTGTGACCACAATACATGGTCTGAGAGGGAAATCACATGGGTGAATGTGGACGTGACACTAGGGACAGGGTCTGGGAGGAGGGGTCACCCTAAGGGCTCTGAACCAATGTGTGTTCCCAGGTACAGGGTCAAGGAGGGTGTCAGCCTGGAAACTGCAGATATCTGACCCCAGGTACAGGGTCTGGGAGGGTGGTCACACTGGAGACTGTGCACAGGTGACACCAGGTGCAGGATCTGGGTGGGGATGTCATCCTGGATATTTTGTAAGTGTGACCTCAGGTACAGGGTATGAAGGGTGTCCTCTGGAGATGGCAGATATTTGACCCCAGGTACAGGGTCTGAGTGGGGGTTCACACTTGAGACTGTGGACATGTGACCCAAGTACATGGTCTGGGAAATGACATCACCCCAGAGAGTATGGACATGTGTCACCAGGTTCAGGGTCTGGGAGAATGCACACAATAGAGACTGGATGCTGCTGCTAAGTCGCTTCAGTCGTGTCCGACTCTGTGCGACCCGATAGATGGCAGCCCACCAGGCTCTGCTGTCCCTGGGATTCTCCAGGCAAGAACACTGGAATGGGTTGCCATTTCCTTCTCCAATGCATGAAAGTGAAAAGTGAGGAGGAGGAGCTAAGATGGCAGAGGAGTAGGACGAGGAGAACACTTTCTCCCCCACAAATTCATCAAAAGAACATTTAAACGCCGAGTAAATTCCACAAAACAACTTCTGAATGCTGGCAGAGGACATCACGCACCCAGAAAAGCAACCCAAGTCTTTGAAAGGAGGTAGGAAGTAATATAAAAGACAAAAAAAGAAGAGACAAAAGAGGGACGGATGGATTTCTGTCCCAGGAAGGGAGTCTTAAAAAGAGAGAAGTTTCCAAACACCAGGAAACCTTCTCACTGCCAAATCTGTGCCAAGCCTTGGAAGCACATAGGGCAACATAACAGGGAGGAAAAATAAATAAACACTTAAAACCCACAGATTGCGAGCCCTACGGTAACTCCCCCAGTGGAGAATCAGCGCAGATGCCTGCACACGCCACTAGCAAGCGGGGGCTGGGCAGGGAGGCATGCATGGCACGGGCTGCATCGCTCAGACTAAGGATCTGGCCTGAATACCATGAGCGCTATCTGAGCGAAATAATTTGGGCTAGCAAACCAGACTGTGGGATATCTACCACGCAAAAAGCCAGCCCTAACCTAAGACACCACCAGGCCCGCGCACAGAACAAAGGACTGAACAGAGATAGCAGGCTGCAGACCATCCCCCTCCGGTGACAGGCAGCCAGAGCCAGAAGGGGGCAATCGCAGCCCCAGAGAGACATTATCTATAAAACTGTAAGCAGGCTTCTTTGCTAACTAAAGCTTCTTGGGGGTCTGGACAGTCAACATCTGCCTGAGAAGGTGCGCCGGTTGTACACCTAGATAACTGAGCGGTGGGGAGGCGATAAGCCGCAGCAATCGCACTCGCCAAATACCTCATCACCTGAGCTGCTCGGACCTGGGAAGGGCACAAAATGCAGGCCCAACCGAGTCTGCGCCTCTGAGGACTACCCGAGTGCTTGAACCTGAGCGGCTTGGACCTGGGAGGTGCAGGCAGCCCAGGGCCGGCCACGGATGGTTCCCGGCGAAGCAACCTAGAGCCTGAGCAGTGTGTGCAGGGAGGCTACACGCGCTGTGAGCGGGGGCAGACCCAGTGTGGCTGAGGCACTGCGAGCACACGCCAGTGTTATTTGTTTGCAGCATCCCACCCTCCCTCCCCACAGTGCGACTGAACAAGTAAACCTAAAAAAAAAAAAAAAAATAGTGTCCTCCACCGTCCCCTTTGTGTCAGGGCGGAAACCAGACACTGAAAAAACCAGCAAACAGAAGAAGCTGTAACAGAGGGAACCGCCTTGGAAGCTACAGGCAATAGATTTAAACCCTGTGGTTAGTACTGACTACATAGGAAAGGGCCTATAGATCTTGAGAAATATAAGTCGGACCAAGGAACTAGCCAAAAATGAACTGAACGCACAATACTCACAACAAAACCAGAGGAAGTCCTAGATATATTTTTATTATTTTTACGATCATTCTTTCTTTCTTTTTTTTCTTTTAATTTTTTTTTAAATTTAAGTCCTCTATTATTCCTTTAATTTTCACTTTCATAACCCATTCCTTTGCAAAAAAAAAAAAAAACCTATTTTTTTAATCAAACTTCATATATACGTTTTTTTATAATTTTTTTGACCTTGTTTTTTTTTTTTCGTCTTTTCTTTAACATTGTATTTTTAAAATTCCAAACTCTACTCTAGATTTTTAATTATAGCTTTTTGGTATTTGTTATCAATTTTGTACCTATAGTGTTTTTTTTTTTTTTTTATAATTTCTGTCACTTTTTTTTTTCTCTGTTTCTTTCTCTTCTTCTTTTATATAACATTGTATATCTGAAATTCCAAACTCTACTCTAGATTTCTAATTTATGCTTTTTGGTATTTGTTATCAATTTTGTACCTGTATTTTCTTTATAATTTTTGCGAATTTGTTTATTTGTGGGTTTTTTTTCTCTATCTTTCTTTTTCTTCTTCTTTTTTTTAACATTGTATTTTTGAAATTCCAAACTCTATTCTAGATGTTTAACTTTTGCTTTTTGGTATTAGTTATCAATTTTGTACCTGTACTTTCTTTATAATTTTCTCAACCTTGTTTGTTTTTGTTTGTTCATTCTTTCTCTCTTTATTTTCATTCTTCTTTTCTTTAACATCGTATTTTTGAAATTCCAAACTCTACTCTAGATTTTTAATTTTTGCTTTTATGTATTTGTTACCAATTTTGTACCTTTAAGAACCCAATCTTCAGGACCCATTTTTCACTAGGGAGCGAGATTACTGGCTTGACTTCTCTCTCTCCCTTTGGACTCTCCTTTTTCTCCACCAGGCCGCCTGTGTCTCCTCCCTAACCCCTCTCTACTCTATCCAACTCTGTGAATTTCTCTGTGTTCCAGACAGTGGAGAACACTTAGGGAATTGATTACTGGCTGGATCTGTCTCCCTCCTTTTCATTCCCCACTTTTATCCTCCTGACCACCTCTGTATCCTTTCTCCTTCTTCTCTTCTCTGTATAACTCCGTAAACATCTCTGAGCGGTCCAGTTCTGGAGTGCACATAAGGAAGTGATTACTGGCTAGCCCACTCTCTCCTCTATTGATTCCACCTCATCTCATTTGGGTCACCTCTAACTCCCTCCTCCCTCTTCTCTTCTCCATGTAATGCTGTGAACCTCTCTGGGTGACCCTCATGGTAGAGAAACTTTTCATCTTTAATGTAGATGTTTTATCAGTGGTGCTGTATAGAAGGAGAAGTTTTCCCACAGTCTGGTTTGCTAGCCCAAATTATTTCGCTCAGATAGCGCTCATGGTATTCAGGTCAGATCCTTACTTTAAGCGATGCAGCCCACGCCGTGCCTCCCTGCCCAGCCCCCGCTTGCTAGTGGCGTGTGCAGGCATCTGAGCTGATTCTCCGCTGGGGGAGTTACCATAGGGCTCCTCCTGTATAGAAGGAGTAGTAGTATTTTTACTACCATAAAAATAAGACCGATAACTGGAAACAAGAGGCGTAAGTCCAAACCCTGACTCCAGGGAACTCCTGACTCCAAGGAACATTAATTGACAGGAGCTCATCAAACGCCTCCATACCTACACTGAAACCAAGCACCACACAAGGACCAACAAGTTCCAGGGCAAGACATAACAAGTACATTCTCCAGCAACAAAGGAACACAGCCCTGAGCTCCAAGATACAGGCTGCCCTAAGTCACCCCAAAACCATAGATATCTCATAACTCATTACTGAACACTTCATTGCACCCCAGAGAGAAGAAATCCAGCTCCACCCACCAGAACACAGACACAAGCTTCCCTAACCAGGAAACCTTGACAAGCCACCTGTACAAACCCACACACAGTGAGGAAATGCCACAATAAAGAGAACTCCACAAACTGCCAGAATACAGAAAGGACACCCCAAACTCAGCAATTTAAACAAGATGAAGAGACAGAGAAATACGTAGCAGATAAACGAACAGGATAAATGCTCACCAAACCAAAGAAAAGAGGAAGAGATAGGGAATCTACCTGATAAAGAATTCAGAATAATGATAGTGAAATTAAACCAAAATCTTGAAATCAAAATGGAATCACAGATAAATAGCCTGGAGACAAGGATTGAGAAGATGCAAGAAAGGTTTAACAAGGAGCTAGAAGAAATAAAAAAGAGTCAATATATAATGAATAATGCAATAAATGAAATTAAAAACACTCTGGAGGCAACAAATAGTAGAATAACAGAGGCAGAAGACAGGATTAGTGAATTAGAAGATAGAATGGTAGAAATAAATGAATCAGAGAGGATAAAAGAAAAACGAATTAAAACAAATGAGGACAATCTCAGAGACCTCCAGGACAATATTAAATGCTACAACATTCGAAGCATAGGGGTCCTAGAAGAAGAAGACAAAAAGAAAGACCATGAGAAAATACTTGAGGAGATAATAGTGGAAAACTTCCCTAAAATGGGGAAGGAAATAATCACCCAAGTCCAAGAAACCCAGAGAGTCCCAAACAGGATAAACCCAAGGTGAAACACCCCAAGACACATATTAATCAAATTAACAAAGACCAAACACAAAGAACAAATATTAAAAGCAGCAAGGGAAAAACAACAAATAACACACAAGGAGATTCCCATAAGGATAACAGCTGATCTTTCAATAGAAACTCTTCAAGCCAGGAGGGAATGGCAAGACATACTTAAAATGATGAAAGAAAATAACCTACAGCCCAGATTATTGTACCCAGCAAGGATCTCATTCAAGTATGAAGGAGAAATCAAAAGCTTTTCAGACAAGCAAAAGCTGAGAGAATTCTGCACCACCATACCAGCTCTCCAACAAATACTACGGGATATTCTCTAGACAGGAAACACAAAAATGGTGTATAAATTCGAACCCCAAACAATAAAGTAAATGGCAACGGGATCGTACTTAGCAATAATTACCTTAAACGTAAATGGGTTGAATGCCCCAACCAAAAGACAAAGACTGGTTGAATGGATACAGAAACAAGACCCCTACAAATGTTGTTTACAAGAGACCTACCTCAAAACAGGAGACACATACAGACTGGAAGTGAAGGGCTGGAAAAAGATTTTCCATCCAAATAGGGACCAAAAGAAAGCAGAAGTAGCAATACTCATATCAGATAAAATAGACTTTAAAACAAAGGCTGTGAAAAAAGACAAAGATGGTCACTACATAATGATCAAAGGATCAATCCAAGAAGAAGATATAACAGTTATAAATATATATGCACCCAACACGGGAACACCACGATATGTAAGACAAATGCTAACAAGTACGAAAGGAGAAATTAATAATAACACAATAATAGCGGGAGATTTTAATATCCCACTCACACCTATGGATAGATCAACTAAACAGAAAATTAACAAGGAAACACAAACTTTAAATGATACAATAGACCAGTTAGACCTAAGTGATATCTATAGGACATTTCACCCCAAAACAATGAATTTCACCTTTTTCTCAAGCACACACAGAACCTTCTCCAGGATAGATCACATCCTGGGCCATAAAGCTAGCCTTGGTAAATTCAAAAAAATAGAAATCATTCTAAGAATCTTCTCTGACCACAATGCAGTAAGATTAGATCTCAATTACAGGAGAAAAACTATTAAAAATTCCAACATATGGAGGCTGAACAACACGCTGCTGAATAACCAACAAATCACAGAAGAAATCAAGAAAGAAATCAAAATTTGCATAGAAACGAATGAAAATGAAAACACAACAACCCAAAACCTGTGGGACACTGTAAAAGCAGTGTTAAGGGGAAAGTTCATAGCAATACAGGCATACCTAAAGAAACAAGAAAAAAGTCAAATAAATAACCTAATCCTACACCTAAAGCAACTAGAAAAGGAAGAAGTGAAGAACCCCAGGGTTAGTAGAAGGAAAGAAATCTTAAAAATTAGGGCAGAAATAAATGCAAAAGAAACAAAAGAGACCATAGCAAAAAGCAACAAAGCTAAAAGCTGGTTCTTTGAAAGGATAAATAAAATTGACAAACCATTAGCCAGACTCATCAAGAAACAAAGGGAGAAAAATCAAATCAATAAAATTAGAAATGAAAATGGAGAGATCACAACAGACAACACAGAAATACAAAGGATCATAAGAGACTACTATCAACAATTATATGCCAATAAAATGGACAGCGTGGAAGACATGGACAAATTCTTAGAAAAGTACAAATTTCTAAAACTGGACCAGGAAGAAATAGAAAATCTTAACAGACCCATCACAAGCATGGAAATTGAAACTAATCAAAAATCTTCCAGCAAACAAAAGCCCCGGTCCAGACGGCTTCACAGCTGAATTCTACCAAAAATTTAGAGAAGAGCTAACACCTATCCCGCTCAAACTCTTCTAGAAAATTACAGAGGAAGATAAACTTCCAAACTCATTCTATGAGGCCATCATCACCCTGATACAAAAACCTGACAAAGATCCCACAAAAAAAGAAAACTACAGGCCAATATCACTGATGAACATAGATGCAAAAATCCTTAACAAAATTCTAGCAATCAGAATTCAACAACACATTAAAAAGATCATACACCATGACCAAGTTGGCTTTATCCCAGGGATGCAAGGATTCTTCAATATTCACAGATCAATCAATGTAATACATCACATTAACAAACTGAAAAATAAAAACCATATGATTATCTCAATAAATGCAGAGAAAGCCTTTGACAAAATTCACCATCCATTTATGATAAAAACTCTCCAGAAAGCAGGAATAGAAGGAACATACCTCAACATAATAAAAGCTATATATGACAAACCCACAGCAAACATTATCCTCAATGGTGAAAAATTGAAAGCATTTCCTCTAAAGTCAGGAACAAGACAAGGGTGCCCACTTTCACCATTACTATTCAACATAGTTTTGGAAGTTTTGGCCACAGCAATCAGAGCAGAAAAAGAAAAAAAGGAATCCAAATTGGAAAAGAAGAAGTAAAACTCTCACTATTTGCAGATGACATGATCCTCTACATAGAAAACCCTAAAGACTCCACCAGAAAATTACTAGAACTAATCAATGACTATAGTAAAGTTGCAGGATATAAAATCAACACACAGAAATCCCTTGCATTCCTATACACTAATAATGAAAAAAAAAAAAAAACAGAAAGAGAAATTAAGGAAACAATTCCATTCACCATTGCAACGGAAAGAATAAAATACTTAGGAATATATCTACCTAAAGAAACTAAAGACCTATATATAGAAAACTATAAAACACTGGTGAAAGAAATCAAAGAGGACACTAATAGATGGAGAAATATACCATGTTCATGGATTGGAAGAATCAATATACTGAAAATGAGTATACTACCCAAAGCAATTTATAGATTCAACGCAATCCCTATCAAGCTACCAACGGTATTCTTCACAGCGCTAGAACAAATAATTTCACAATTTGTATGGAAATACAAAAAACCTCGAATAGCCAAAGCAATCTTGAGAAAGAAGAATGGAACTGGAGGAATCAACCTACCTGATTTCAGGCTCTACTACAAAGCCACAGTTATCAACACAGTATGGTACTGGCACAAAGACAGAAATATAGATCAATGGAACAAAATAGAAAGCCCAGAGACAAATCCATGCACCTATGAACACCTTACCTTTGACAAAGGAGGCAAGAATATGCACTAGATTAAAGACAATCTCTTTAACAAGTGGTGCTGGGAAAACTGGTCAACTGCTTGTAAAAGAATGAAACTAGAACACTTTCTAACACCATACACAAAAATAAACTCAAAATGGATTAAATATCTAAACTTAATACCAGAAACTATAAAACTCCTAGAGGAGAACATAGGCAAAACACTCTCCAACATACATCACAGCAGGATCCTCTATGACCCACCTCCCAGAATACTGGAAATAAAAGCAAAAATAAACAAATGGGACCTAATTAAACTTAAAATCTGCACAACTAAGTAAACTATTAGCAAGGTGAAAAGGCAGTCTTCAGAATGGGAGAAAATAATAGCAAATGAAGCAACTGACAAACAACTAATCTCAAAAATATACAAGCAACTCCTACAGCTCAATTCCAGAAAAATAAATGACCCAATCAAAAAATGGGCCAAAGAACTAAATAGACATTTCTCCAAAGAAGACATACAGATGGATAACAAACACATGAAAAGTTGCTCAACATCATTCATTATCAGAGAAATGCAAATCAAAACCACTATGAGGTACCATTTCACGCGATCCAATGTCTACAAGCAATAAATGCTGGAGAGGGTGTGGAGAAAAGGGAACCCTCTTACACTGTTGGTGGGAATGCAAACTAGTACGCCATTGTGGAGAACAGTGTGGAGACTCCTTAAAAAACTGGAAATAGAACTGCCTTATGATCCAGCAATCACACTGCTGGGCATACACACTGAGGAAACCAGAAGGGAAAGAGACACATGTACCCCAATGTTCATCACGGCACTATTTATAATAGCCAGGACATGGAAGCAACCTAGATGTCCATCAGCAGATGAATGGATAAGAAAGATGTGGCACATATACACAATGGAGTATTAGCCATTAAAAAGAATACATTTGAATCAGTTCTAATGAGGTCGATGAAACTGGAACCTATTATACAGAGTGAAGTAAGCCAGAAAGAAAAATACCAATACAGTGTATTAACGCATATATATGGAATTTAGAAAAATGGTAACAGTAACCCTGTGTACGAGACAGCAAAAGAGACACTGATGTATAGATCAGTCTTATGGACTCTGTGGGAGAGGGAGAGGGTGGGAAGATTTGGGAGAATGGCATTGAAACATGTATAATATCATGTATCAAACAAGTCGCCAGTCCAGGTTTGATGCACGATACTGGATGCTTGGGGCTGGTGCACTGGGACGACCCAGAGGGATGGTATGGGGAGGGAGGAGGGAGGAGGACTCAGGATGGGGAACACATGTATACCTGTGGTGGACTCATTTCGATATTTGGCAAAACTAATACAATATTGTCAAGTTTAAAAATAAAATAAAATTTAAAAAAAAAAAACGAAAAGGACAGTAATGGATTATAATGTACTGAACAAAACAGGAACTCATGAGTTCACACTGATATAATTTAAAAATCAGAAGGGAAAGCTCTTTGTTACAGTAGAAAGCAAACTAGTAATTACAGAAGAAATATGGTTAATAAAAACCATAACAGATGCTAAAACCAGTGGGTAAAATTTTGCTGAGGTATTTATATAGTCTCAAAGCATCTCCTGACAAACTCCTTAATAATTAGAAAGGAAACAGCAATTTTATAGTGGAGAAACCTGGGGATTTCACCTTAATCACATGTCTTCTGATACGACACAATGAGGATACAACATCGTGTTGTAATATTCCCCCCAAAACGTGTAACTTGAATCTAATCATAAAGAAATTTCAGACAAACTCAACACTCTACAAAATAATTGACCAGAATTCCTCACTGATGTCAAGGTCAAGAAAAACAAACAAAAACAGACCAAGCGACAATTTCAGACAAGACATGTCAATTTAATGTGATGGATTAAACTCTGATCCCAGGGGCTGAGAGAGACTAGTATAAAAGGGGTATTATGAGACAAATGATGAAATGTGAATATAGTCTGTGTATGTATGTAATAGATTTGATAATAAAATGGTAGCAGTATAGAAAAAGAAAAAAAAAAAGAAAGTGAAAAGTGAAAGTGAAGTCACTCAGTTGTGTCCGACTCTTCACGACCCCATGGACTGTAGCCCACCAGGCTCCTCCGTCCATGGGATTTTCCAGGCAAGAGTACTGGAGTGCGGTGCCATTGCCTTCTCCAAGAGACTGGATATGTGACCCCAAATACAGTGCCTGGGAGAGGTCAATCTGTGGACTGAAGATATGTGACCTCAGAGAGGGTGTCACCCTGGAAACTGTGAACATGCAACACGAGGGTATGGTCTGGGAGGGGAGGTCACAGTAGAAACTGGCCGTGTCATCCCAGGTGCTTGGACGGATGTGGTAGTGTCACCATGAAGTCTGTGGACTGTATCCACAGGTACAGGTCTGGGGGGGTTTCAGCCTGGAGACTGGAAATGTGACCAGAAGTTCAAAGTCTGGGAGTGGTGGTCACCCTGGAGACTGTGTACATGTGACCAGAGGTAAAAGTTCTGGTGAGGTGGGGTCACCATGGAGAATGTGGACGTGTGACCCCAGGTGTAGGGTCTGGGAGAGGCGGTTACCCTGGAAACTGGAAATATGACCCCAGGTACAGGGTCTGGGTGAGGTGTCACCAAGGAGACTGTGTTTGACCCCAGGTGCTTGTATTTCAAAGGGGTCACGTTTTAGCCTGTGGATGTGTGACCCCAAGTGAAAGGCCTGGGAGTAGGGGTCACCCTGGACTGTGGTCATCTAACACCAGGTGCAGGGTCTGGGGAGAGGGCTTTCTGTGGAGACTGTGGACATGTGACCCCAGGGGTAGGTTCTGTGAGGTGTTTTCTCCCTGGAGAAAGTGGACGGGTGACCCAAAATGCAGTGTCTGGGTTAGAGGCTGACCCTGGAGCCTGTGGATATGTAAAGCCGGGTGAAGTGTCTGGGAGGTGGGATCACCGTGGAGACTGTGGACGTGTGAACCCAGGTTCAGGGTCTGGGAGAGTGTTCACCCCGGAGACTATGGACATGTGACCCTATGAATAGGGTCTACGAGGGGGTTCACCAGGGAAACTGTGGCCATGTGACACTAGGTAAAGGATCTTATGTGGGGTGTAAACATGGAGACTGTAGTCATATAACCCCCGGTGCAGGGGGGAAGGGGGTCACACGGGAAACTGGGTGTGTGATCCCAGGCACATGGTCTGGGAGGGGTTCATCATGGAGACTATGGATATGAAATTCCAGGTATAGGGTCTGGGAGGTGGGGTTACCATGCAGATTGTGTGCAGGTATTTCTGGTTACTGGGTCTGGGTGGTGGGGTCACCCTGAGGACTATGGATATGTGACCCTAAGTGCAGGGTCTGGGGAGGGGTCTCTCCCTGCATACTGTGGATGTGTGATCCCAGATGCAGGATCTGGGACATAGGGTCACTCTGGGCATTGTGGACATGTTACATCAGGTAAACGGTCTGGGACGGGGTTACCCTGGAGACTCTGGACATGTTACCCTAAGTGCAGGGACTGGTAAGTGGTGTCACCCAGGACACTGTGGTAATGAGACCTCAGGTACAGAATCTGGACGTTGGTTCATACTAGAAACTGTGGACATGTGATCCCATGTATATGGTCTGGGAGGGAGTCATCCTGGACATTACAGAAATTTGACCCCAGGTACAAGGTCAATAGGGGGTTACCCTGGAGGCTGTTTAGGTGTGACCCCATGTGCAGTTTCTGGGAGGTGGAGTCACACTTCAGACTGTAGATATGTGACCCTGGTCCAGTGTGTGGGAGGGGGTTACCCTGGATCTTGAGGACATGGGACCTTAGGTGCAGGGTCTGGGAAGTGGTGTCATTCTGGGGATTGTGGACATGTTACTCCAGGTGTATGATCTGGGAGGGGTTCACCCTGGAGTCTGTGGATGGGCAACCCTAGGTGCAGGGACTCGGAGGAGATGTCACACTGGGCAGTGTGGTCATGTGGCCCCAGGTACATAGTCTGGAGGTGGTCTCATCCTGGAGACTGTTTATGTGTGACCCCAAGTGCCAAATCTGGGAGGTGAGTCACCCTTTAGACTCTAGACATGTGACCCCAGGTACAGGGTCTGGGAGGTGGGGTTACCCTGGGGACAGTGGACATGTGACCCAAGGTCCCAGGCCTGGGGAGGGGTCTCACCAAGGAGACTGTGGATATATGACCACACATACAGGCTCTGGGAGGGTGTCACCCTGATGAATGTGGACTTGTGAACCTTGTAAGGTTTAGTCACCCTGAAGACTGTGGACATGTGAACCCAAGTGTGGAGTGTGAGTGGTGTCAACAAGGAGAATTTTGACATGTGACCCCAGGTGCAGGTACTTTGAAGCAGTAAACGTGGAGCCTGTGGATGTGTGAACCCAGAGCAAGGGTCTGGGAGGTGGGGTCGCCCTTGAGACTGGACATGCGACCCCAGGTGCAGGGTCTTGAGGTGGATTCACCTTGGCAACTGTGGATATGTGACTCCAGGTTCAGGGTCTTGGAGGACATTCACCCTGCAGAATGTGGACATGTGATCCCATATACAGGGTCTGCAAAGGTCTCCAGGTTCACCAGGGAGACTGGCCATGTGACACCTGGTATAGTGTCTGAAAAGGGGTGTCAGCATGGGGACTGTGGACATGTACACCAGGTGCTTGGATGTGGGCTGCACCCTGGAGATTGTGCATGTGTGACCCAGTTTTAGTGTCTGGGATATTTGTCACCCTGGAGATGGTGCACCTTTGACTTCAGGTACAGATTCTGGGTGGTGCTGTCACCCTGGGGACTGTGGAAATGTGACAGCAGGTACAGGGTCTGAGTGATAGGGTCACCCTATGGACTGTGGACATGTGATCCCATGTGAGAGTCTGGAAGGGGGCCTCTGTAGAGACTGGATGTCTTACCATAGGTGCAGGGTCTGGGAGGAGGTCACCATGGACACTGTGGATGTTTGACCCCAGGTACTGGGTCTTGGGGGCAGGATCACCCTGGAGACTGTGGACATGTGACCCCAAGTACAGCGTCTTGGAAGTGGGTTCAACATGGGTAATGTGGACGTTTGACCCAAAGTGTAGGGTCTGGGAAGAGGGCTAACCCTGAAGACTGGACGTGTGATTCCAGATGCATGGTCTGGGAGGGTGTAACCTTGGAAATTGTGGATGTGTGACTCCACATATAGGGTATAGGAGGTGGGGTCACACGTAGATATGTGACTCAGGTCCAGAGTCACCCTGGAGATTGTGGACATAGGGTCCCAGGTGCAGGGTCTGGGAGGTGGCTAACCCTGGAGACTGTGGATGTGTGACCCCAGGCATGGTTTCTGGGAGGGTGTCAGCCTAGACTGTGGACATGTGATCCCAAGTGCAGGCTTTGGGAGAGAGGTCACCCTGGTGACTGGACATATGTCACCAAGTGCAGGTTATGGACAGGAGGGACACCCTGGATACTGTTAAAGTGTGACCCCAGGCACAGGGTCTGGGCATTCCCTCATAGCTCAAAAGCTTCCCCCATAGCTCAGTTGGTAAAGAATCTACCTGCAATGCAGGATACTCTGGTTCACATCCTGGGTCAAGACTTCCTGGAGAAGGGAATGGCAACCCACTCCAGTATTTTCGCCTGGAGAATCCCATGGATAGAGGGACTTCACTGGCTACAGTCCATGGGGTCACAAGAGTCAGACACAACTTAGTGACTAAACAACCACCACTAAGGACTGTTAAGGGGTGAGAGGTTAGTAAACAAAAAGTACATAGACAGAGTCTGGCAGAGGGGGTCACCATGGAGACTGTGTACATGTGACCCCAGGTACAGTGTCTGGAAAGGGGGTCATCCTGGTGGCTGTGGACATGTGACCCCAGGTTCAGGATCTGGAAGGAGGGTCACCATGACCCCAGGTACAGGGTAGGTGACGTACAGGGTAGGTGACATGAGGTCACTGTGGAGACTGTGGACATGTGACTCCAAGTGTAGGGTCTGGGAGGGGTTCACATTGGAGACTGTGGACAAGTGACATGATGTGTACGGTCTGGGTGTGGGGATTACCCTGAAAATGGAAATGTGATGCCAGGTACAAGGTCTGGTAAGTAGGTAACCATGGAGACTGTGAACTTGTGACAACATGTATATGGCCTGAAAGTGGTTAACCCTGAGACTATGTACATGTGACCACAGATTTAGGTTTGTGAGGAAGTGTAAGAGTGTGTGAGGGTGTGAGAGAGAATGTAAGAGTGTAAGGGTGTGCAAGGGAATGTAAGAGTATTCGAGGGTGTGAGGGAGAGTTAGAGTGTGTGAGGGCATGTGAAGGAGTGTAAGAGTGTGCAAGGGTGTGCAAGAGAGTGTAAGAGTGTGTGAGGATGTGCAAAGGGCTGTAAGTGTGTACAAGGAAATGTGAGAGTGTGTAAGATGTATGATGAAATGAGAGTGTGTGAGGGTGTGCGAGGGAGTGTCAGAGCATATGAGGGAATGTAATAGTGTGAAAGGGTGTGTGAGGGAGTATAAGAGTGTGTGAGGATGTGTGATGGAATGTAAGAGTGTGCAAGGGTGTGCAGGGGAGGGTAAGAGCATGTGAGTGAGTGTAATAGGGTGCAAGGGTGTGCAGGAGAGGTGAGGGAGTGTAAGAGTGTGCAAGGGTGTGCAAAGGAGTTTAAGTTTGTCAGGTTGTGCCACGGAATGTAAGAGCATGCAAGGGAGTGTAAGAGTGTGTAAGAGTGTCCAATGGAGTGTAAGGGTGAGTGAGGATGTGCAAGGGGGTGTAAGAGCCTGCAAGGAAGTGTAAGAGCATTTAAGGTTGTGCAAGGGAGTATAAGAGCATAATAGGGAGTGTAAGAGTGTGAAGGTTGTGGGAAAGTGTGTAAGAGCATGTGAGGGACTGTAAGAGCATGTGAGGGTGTGCAAGGGAGTATAATAGCATTCAAGGGAGTGTAAAAGTGTGTGATGCTGTGCAAGGGAGTGTAAGAGTGTGCTAGGGTGTGAGATGGAGTGTAAGAGTGTGAGAGAGTGTGCCAGGGAGTATGAGTGTGTGAGGGCATGTGAGAGAGTGTAAGAGTGTGCTAGGGTGTGAGATGGAATGTAAGAGTGTGAGAGCATGTTCCAAGGAGTTTAAAAGAGATCCCAGGTGCAGGGTAGGTTGGGAGTCACCCTGGAACTAGTGGTCATTTCAAGAATTGTAAGAACATGGGAGAAACTATAAGAATGTGTGAGGGTGTGCAAGGAGTGTAAGAGTGAGCAAGGGAATGTAAGTGTGTGAGGATGTGCAATGGAGTATAAGAGTGTGCAAGGGAGTGTAAGAGTGTGTGATGGTGTGAGGGAGTGTAAGGGTGAATGAGTAAGTGTAAGACTGCAAAGGTGTGCAAGGAGTATAACAGTGTGCAAGGTAGTGGGAGGGAGTGTAATAGTGTGCAAGAGTGTGCAAGTGACTATAAGAGTGACCAAGGGTGTGCAAGAGCAGGCAAGGATGTGCAAGAGTGTGTGATGGTGTGCAAGGGTAGGTGAGGTCATTTGCAGATGTGTAAGGATGTGTGAGAGCATACAGTGATGTGCAAGGGTGTGTGAGATTGGGCGAGAGCATGTGAGGGCATGCGAGAGCAAAAAAGAAGCTCTTTTCATCACAGGAGATTGGAATGCAAAAGTAAGAAGTCAAGAGATACCTAAAATAACAGGAAAGTTAAGCTTGGAGTATAAAATGAAGCAGAGCATAGGCTAACACAGTTCTGCCAAAATAATGCACCAGTAGCAGCAAACACCCTCTTCCAATAACACAAGAAACAACTCTATACATGGATATCACCAGATGGTCAATACTGAAATCAAATTGATTACATTCTTTGCACTTGAAGTTGGAACAGCTCTATACAATCAGCAAAAACAAAACCAGGAGCTGACTGTAGCTAGAATCATGAATTCCTTTTGGCAAAAATTAGACTTAAACTTAGGAAATTAGGGGAAACCACTAGGTCATTCAGCTATGACCTAAATCAAATCCCTTATGATTATACAGTGGGAGTGACAAATAGATTCAAGAAATTAGATCTGGTAGACAGAGTGCCTGAAGATTGTACAAGAGGTGGTGATCAAAAGCATACCAAGAAAAAGAAATGCAAAAAGGCAAAATGGTGGTCTGAAGAGGCCTTACAAATAGCTGTGAAAAAAAGAGAAGCAAAAGGCGAAGGAGGAAAGGAAAAATATACCCATTTGAATGCAGAGTTCCAAAGAAGAGAAAGGAGAGAGAAGAAATCCTTCTTAAATGAGCAATGCAAAGAAATAGATGGAAAAAAATAGAATTGGAAAAATTAAAGATCTCTTCAAGTGCTCGCTTCAGCAGCACATATACTAAAATTGGAATGATACAGAGAAGATTTGCATGGCCCCTGTGCAAGGATGACATGCAAATTTGTGAAGCATTCCATATTTTTAAAACCTCAAATAGCCAAAGCTATCTTGAGAAAGAAGAATGGAACTTGAGGAATCAACCTGCCTGACTTCAGGCTCTACACAAAGCCACAGTCATCAAGACAGTATGGTACTGGCACAAAGACAGAAATATGGATCAATGGAACAAAATAGAAAGCCCAGAGATAAATCGATGCACCTATGGACACCACATCTTTGACAAAGGAGGCAAGAATATACAATGGATCAAAGACAATCTCTTTAACAAGTGGTGCTGGGAAAACTGGTCAACCACTTGTAAAAGAATGAAACTAGAACACTTTCTAACACCATACACGAAAATAAACTCAAAATTGATTGAAGATCTAAATGTAAGACCAGAAACTATAAAACTCTTAGAGGAGAACATAGGCAGAACACTTTCCGACATACATCACA
The DNA here is from genome assembly GCF_002263795.3 of Bos taurus. Lineage (NCBI taxonomy): Eukaryota > Metazoa > Chordata > Mammalia > Artiodactyla > Bovidae > Bos > Bos taurus. Next base: position 344,802 of record NC_037336.1, read on the forward strand.
GCAGGATCCTCTATGACCCGCCTCCCAGAATATTGGAAATAAAAGCAAAAATAAATAAATGGGATCTAATTAAAATTAAAAGCTTCTGTACAATAAAAGAAACTATAAGCTAGGTGAAAAGACAGGCTTCAAAATGGGAGAAAATAATAGCAAATGAAGCAACTGACAAATCACTAATCTCAAAAATATACAAGCAACTCCTGCAGCTCAATTCCAGAAAAATAAATGACTCAATCAAAAAATGGGCCAAAGAACTAAACAGACATTTCTCCAAAGAAGACATACAGATGGCTAACAAACACATGAAAAGATGCTCAACATCACTCATTATCAGAGAAATGCAAATCAAAACCACAATGAGGTACCATTTCATGCCAGTCAGAATGTTGGCTATCCAAAAGTCTATAAGCAATAAATGCTGGAGAGGGTGTGGAGAAAAGGGAACCCTCTTACACTGTTGGTGGGAATGTAAACTGGTACAGCCACTGTGGAGAACAGTGTGGACATTCCTTAAAAAACTGGAAACAGAACTTCCTTATGACCTAGCAATCCCACTGCTGGGCATACACACCAAGGAAACCAGAATTGAAAGAGACACGTGTACCCCAATGTTAATCACAGCACTGTTTATAATAGCCAGGACATGGAAGCAACCTAGATGTCCATCAGCAGATGAATGGATAAGAAAGCAGTGGTACATATACACAATGGAGTATTACTCAGCCATTAAAAAGAATACATTTGAATCAGTTCTAATGAGGTGGATGAAACTGGAGCCTATTATACAGAGTGAAGTAAGCCAGAAAGAAAAACACCAATACAGTATATTAATGCATATATATGGAATTTAGAAAGATGTAATGACAACCCTGTATGTGAGACAGCAAAAGAGATACAGATGTATAGAACAGTCTTTTGGACTCTGTGGGAGAGGGCGGGTGGGATGATTTGGGAGAATGGCATTAAAACATGTAAAATATCATATAAGAAATGAATCGCCAGTCTAGATTCGATGCAGGATACAGGAAGCTTGGGGCTGGTGCACTGGGATGACCCAGAGGGGTGGTATGGGGAGAGAGGTGGGAAGGGGTTTCAGGATGGGGAACACGTGTACACCTGTGGCGGATGCATGTTGATGTATGACAAAACCAATACAATATTGTAAAGTAAAAATAATTATAATAATAAAATAAAAAATAATGATGATATCTACTAAGTGTTCTAGATATACTAAATCATTTCCTTTAATGTTCAAAGCTACTTAATGAGTTTTCAACTAAAAAAGATGCACAACTTGAGAGCTGCAAGTTAAATTTTATTGGGGGCAAAATGAGGACTTCAGCCCAGGAGGCTGAGAGATTGCTCCAAAGCAGCAATACAGTAAGGTCAATATATAAGGTTTTGATGAAGAGGGAGTTCAATACCATGGAGCACTCATTTTACAAAAGGTTTTTTTGTTAGTCATGAGGATCTGATGTCACCATGAAGGTATTTAGTGCTTCTCTAGATATGAGATGCAAGGATTGAGATCATAAAATCTGTCCCTAAAAACATCCAACTATCTAAAGACCTGTCTCACCAGATTCCCTGGAGAACAGAGTGCCTCACTCTGCCCTGAGCTTCCTCAAGGGTTACTTCAGGTCAACAGCTATAGCATCACAGGATTCAATCTCCATAAAGTTAGATGGCAAATGCTTTTGTTGTTCAGTCATTGACAATGCTCTTGGTAAGTACCAATTTGTAGTTGACAGATTCTAGTACTAGCCTACTTTTGAAGTGAGGAAAGGAGAGTCAGTAATTACCCAATGTGCTATAGAAAGTGCAGGCACCTCAGAGGTCTGCTCTGTGCTTAAGGAACAGGAAGTCACTGCCAGCTCCTCCATACTCAGTCATACAGTCATCTTTCCAGCTTTCATCATAAGTAGAAATTCATCTGCTTCATCTTCTCTGACCAGTAAGCTCCCTACATCTTTCCCTTCTCAATAATATCTAAATAAATATGAGAATATATGTGACTTGGGGTATGAATTTCCCTTTTTAGTATTCAAAAAGACTCTTCTGCAATAAAGACAGAAAATAAATTGGTAGAGTTCAGATGCATGGTTCAGAGGACAGTCTCCTTTGCATCCATCTCAAGGAGATTTAATGTTGTTCATCTCTGGACTTCATGAGTTTTAGTCACAGTTTCACAGAATTGTTTGTGACTGCACCCTGGCTTCATTGGGAACAGCCATCCTGAGTTGCCTTATATCAGGAAGCCTGCTGGGAAATTTATCCAAATGTCCTCCAAGGAAGACAAAGTTCTGAAGACACATATCAGTGTTGTGGGAAAAGAGTCCAGCCTGATGGAGAGCAGCCAGATAGAAGCCCTGAAGGCCAGACTCCTCTACCAGGATATTTGCAGGGCAGCCCAGCATCTCAACCATTTCCTTCTAAAAGGAAATGCCCACAAAGAGCTTTTCAAGCCTCATGTCCTGGCCCTCAGGGATATGGCCCAGCAAGTCTGCATTAAACTCATATTCCTGCACCCAGTGGATTATGGGAGGAAAGCAGAAGAGCTGCTCTGGAGGAAAACATGCTCTGATGTGGCTCTGCTGCTGCTGAAGACCAACAGAAAGCACATGGACACCTCTGAATAGTGGGAAGGCCCCCTGTGGGTCCATCTGAATGGCAGCCTTGGGTTCTATGAATACCTCTTCCTGTTCCTGCGGGAGCATTACAAACTGGATTTATGGAGGTTCATCGGCTGGCCTCACAACGCCATCCATTTCATCGGCTGCAAGAGAGAAGGTCTTTCATTAGAGGAAGAGATGGCCTGGGCACGAATGGCCTGCCACTGCTGCCTGCTGTACCTGGGAGACTTGTTCTGCTTTCAGAATGAGTTCCTGGCCCTGCCCACAAAGGACCTGGAGGAGAGGTGTTATTATCAAGCCCTGTCAGTGGCACCCCATATGGGCATGTGCTTCAACCAGCTGGGAGCTCTCACAGGGAGCAAGTACTATAACATGGAAGCCACATACTTCTACCAGCACTGCCTCCACTCAAAGTGCCTTTTAAAGGAGGTGTCCTTATCAAATGACTCTACCAAAATGCAGGAAAAAGATACAGTGGGCTGAAGAGGTACCAGGGGAAGAAGCTCTGTCCCAGCCAGAGGCGGTGTTGGGATAACAAAAGGTTAGCTTCCTCTACCTTCAGAATCTCTTACAGCCTCAGAGGAAATTCAAAGCCACCAGGCTTGTGGCCCTGTGCCAGCTGGTTCTGGGAGACTTCCGTCTCTGTCTTTCCTATCAGCCCTGCCCATCCGACCTGAGCCAGGCCTGCAGAGAGAAAAAGCCCACAAAAGGCTACCAGTTCCTCCCCAACCTCCTCATCTTCCACACGGTGGTCCTCTGCCTCATGAGCGTGCACAGCCTGAGGACAGCAGGCTCCAAGCCTACAGGTCAGTGGTCACCTTCACTATGAACTTTTCTCTCATTTAATTCAACATGTGACACCACGCCTCCAGGCTGAGCTTGAGAAAGGGAAGCTGACTCCAGAGGTGGACATCCCCAGGGACAAGGAAGACCAACAGAAGATGGAGGCTGGGAAGGATCATTGAGACCCTCCAGCCCCCTGCCCTGGGACCCACCACAGCCAATCTCAGAAAAACCACAGGTCATCTCACATTTTCAGTGGGAGTGACAACCCAGAAGCCAGTTATCATTCTTGCTGTGACTGGGATGAGATAGGTGAAGATGAAAACACATCCTTAGGCTCACAAGTCAGCTCAGAAGTCAGCAGTGAAACCACTTATTCAGACACAACTGATGAAGAGTAAAGTGGTTCCCTGAATGCCCCTCCTGGGGATAAGCTGAAGATGTGTCAACCTCCCAGTTAACTCCTAGAACAACCAGTTCTGCTAGCCTATCAGCCCAGTTGAGTCACAAGCTCCCAGTCAAACATGACTTTCACTTCACTGCTGTCTTCAGCAAGTTTCCTGACATCTCAGAGTTCTGCCTCCAGCAAAGCATCTATCACAGAGGACCATGTGAGCAGCTGTCTTGAGACAGAGCCTCCTGCTGGCTGCAACTCAGGGCAGAAAGCCTCCATCAGCCAACCCTGCCACAATCTCCAGATCATTCAGAAGAAACTGCAGGTCCTTTCTGCAGCAGGGCTGCAGTCATGGTCAAGGTGAACCTGGGCTGGCCCCATGCCAACTGCAGCCTCCTCACCACACATCAGCAGAGCCTGCTCAGCCTGTGGGACCACCTGTCCATGCTGCTGAACCTGCTGCCCTCCGTGTGAGACCTGCAGCAGCCAGGCCTGAGCCTGTCCCACCATCTCTGTGAGCTACTACAGAGCTGCAAGGGCCCACACCTTCCCCAGTTCCTGCACCTCCTGGAGGACATTGCCCTGGGCCAGCACTCACTGCAGCAGGCTTCCCAGGAGAGGGTGGGCTCGGAGCAGGACCCAGCTCCACTCAACTTCCAGGATGAAGCTGCTGTTTCCTCGGAAACTTTGGCCACTTTGCCATGACACTCCCTGGACAGTTCTGAGGTACAACTCTCATTCAGAGGTCTTTGTGAGCACTGGGTTTGAAGGACCAGACAACTTATCTCAGCAGTTTCTAGAGAAAACTTCCAGGATCAGATCTTTCAAAGACATAGTGCAACTGTGGCTTTAACATGAGGTGGTGCTGCTGGAGAAGACTCTCAGGCACATCCAGATTCAGTCAGCTTTGACCCCTTATGTGTTCCCTGACCCCCAGGCTCTCTGTGAGCACCTGCCAGTCATCTGGCAGCTTGCCACTGGTGGTCAGCTCCTCCTCATTGTACCCAACATTGTGGTGGACATATTGCATATCCTGAGAAGGGAGGACAAGCAGGCGTCAGCAGACATAACCTTCCTAGAGGGGGAGCTGAAGAGAGGCAACAAGTACCTTCTCTGCCAGTCCTTTGTGTCTGTGATGTTGGTGAAACCCAGGATGACCAGGCAAGTCTCTGATGCCTGGGACCTCTGTAACATTCTGGACTTGTGCAGAGGTCTGCTGCACTCATCCTGGCCTGGGACCCCCGACCACAATAGCATGATCACCATCCTCATGGGCATCTGTTTAGACAACCCTAGGAATTTCTCATACCACCTGCCGCTGGCTCTGGGGACGGCAACTGAAGCTGATGTGGAAGTCAAGGACATCCTGCACTTCTACAGGAAGTGGAAGATGGTCAGCTGACATGGTCACATCTCCTTACTTTCTCCCTCAGCACTTACACATCAAACTTAGTCTGTTCACCTCTCTTGTTCACACCTAATGTTAAAGGTGGCCATTATGTAAACTCATATCTGTATCTACATACCTATGGGTAGAGTCTCAATATACCATCGCCCAGTGGCCTTCACATTACCTTCTTTGTCATCTTGGCTTTATATCTCTAGATTAAACTAACTCATTATTTTGTGTTTTTTTGGTAAAGCAGCAACTTAAGAAGGTGTTTCTGAGTCCCCACTCAGATGGTGGAACTGTAATTTGTTTTGCGTTTTTTTTTGTTTTGTTTTTTGCTTTGCTCTGTTTTGTGACATGAAACTTTTTAATGATTAAAATATCATTAATGTGATGGATCATGCCTATTATGTAAGGTTGGCTTTGCCATCTATGAAATCTCAATAAGTGAAAAGTTAAAATTTTTTTTAAAAGAAAATAAATTGGTAGAAGAAATTCAGAGTATTAAATATTTTTTTAATGTTGCGCCAGATCCTTTACCGAGGTCTCTCATTTGACCCAAATACATTAACAAGAGATTGCTAAAGTTCAGTCCCAAACACAGTACTCTCTCATCCCTCTGGCCAGGGATAGGACAATCAGAAGGATAGAGGACTTGAGTAAGTAAGAAAGAGTTGCTCAGATGGAGGGAACAGAAGAGATAGGGATGCATAGATATGGCAAGAGGGGAATCACAAGAAAGCATGTAGGGAGTGATGGAAGAAACAAATAATTGATACAGGGACGTAGTGGGACAGGAAACAGAAGTCAGAGAAGATAGCTGAGCTGGTGTGTCGGGAAATCTCAGCACCTAGCATATAGACCCCAACAAGCCCCATGGCAGAGGACGACCTAGTTAGTGTCCCTGGAGGAGCTCAGGGAAGGAGAGGGGAGCAGGAGGAGAGTGGGTGGGGCCGGGAGATGGCTGCCATGGCAACTAGTCGTTGTTGTCATCATCGTTGTCATTGTCGTCGTCATCGTCATCGTCCTCTGTGTTGATCTCACCCTCCAGCACATCCTCCAGCCATTCCTCCAGCTTCTCAGCAGAGGGCAGGTCCTCCTCATCATCCATTTCCATCTATATGCTGTCCGCGTCAGTAACACTGATGACTCCTATTTATGGGGCTGACAAGTCAATGTTAAATGTCTTCTCCCAGTATGGAACCAGCAGGGGGAAGTCATCAGGGTCAATCCAGATGATGCTTAGGTCAGGATTGTCCGTGTTATCTTGGGCCACGGCCTTGAGTGTCTCTAAGAACTCATAGCCATCAGTATCAGCTTCCTCTGCAAAGGCCACAATATGGATTCCATCCACATCTTCCTCCCAAGTCTCGTACATACTCTCAGGCTTCAGCTTCCTCAGGGTTGATCTTTTGTGTGCCTCCACGAAGTTGATGATCTCCTCTTCACTGTTGGGCTTATCTGGGATGGTCACAGGCTCTTCCATGAAGGCCTTGTAGAAATCAATTTCATTTAGCTTTAGGGTCAGCTTCTTTGCCACCTTGCTGTCGAAGGTGGTGAAGAAGGGGATGTAGGGATGGAACTCCTCCACTGCATCCTCGTAGGCTTTGTAATGCTCTGAGTCCTTGTTCTTGAAGTAGCCAATGAGTTTGTTATCATCTTCAATATTCTCAAATGCCTGCAGCTTTCATTCACCCTCAATCAATTCCACAGGGTCCTCTAGGACATCAAGCAGAGACTCCACCAGGGTGTCAGCAGAAAACTCACCATCATACTCAATGACTTCATCCCCCTTGAAAACATAAATTCTGTCCTCTTCAGTCAGTCCTCCACTGCCTCTTAGCCCCTACATCCCTGAGGTCCAACCCCCTGGATTTAGCCTAGGTGGTTAGTCTTGCCCCAGGGGCTCTCCAGAGAGAAAGAGGTCAGAGGCAGGTGCTAGGGGAGGACAAAGGGACATACAGACTCTAGCAAGATATCTCCCTTTCTCTATCTTCCATAACTAAGGACAGATATTCCTTTTACCACCTCTGAGAACTCTGGCTGCTAATTCCTAGCCTGGGACCTTTAACCTCCAGAGTATTAAATCTTGACAAAACTTTGAACATGTAATTATTTTTATCTTTATGTTCATAACAAAACTTTTTTCAAAAAATCACTTGAAAATGAATATTCTCTTTCAATTTTGAATTGAAAGAAGATAGCAAATAAGTGGAGCATATACCAGAGTGGGTAAAATTATATTTAATCTTTTGCTAAGTAATATTGATACACTACCAGATAAAAATGCACATCTTTGAATCATTTTTCAAATATAACAAACAAGAATTAAAATAGATTGTAAAATCAATTCATAGACTACTTTAACCTAAATGAATACTCTTTTTCAAGGAAATTAATTTTTCAGGTGGTGTATTCACTAATTACATTATGTTCCCCTGGTGGCTCAGTGGTAAAAAATTTACCTGCCAATGCAGGAGGTGCAGGTTCGATCCCTGGTTCAGGAAGAGCCTCTGGAGGAGGAAATGGCAACCCACTTCAATAGTCTTGCCTGGAAAATCCCAGGGAGAGAAGGGCCTGGCAGGCTACAGTCCATGGGTCATAAAGAATCAGACGATTTAGCGACTGAGTATGCAAATATGTAAGAGGTTTATTTCCCCTATTAATACAATTTAAGGTTCTTCTATGTCTAAATATCCAGGAATAAGAATTTTTTTTTAGTTCAAAAACTAAATAAAGTCTATGTTTAACTTTAAAAAAAAAAAATAAGAAAATGCTATCTGTCCTACAGTTCCTTTTGTTACCAGATTTGCCACTTTCTTTTACTTCAGTGAAAAACTATGAACTGACACTTTATTGAATGTACTCTGTTACATAAGAAAAGAAAATACTTCAACACACGTACAGAAGATTCCATCAAATGTAAAATATTTAGTTTGAAGCCTTTACACAGCTACCTGGGGACACCCATTCAGTGAGCCTGAAGTGTCTGCATCCATCTGACTTCCAGGTAGACTATAATCATACCTCCTTCCCAACGGCTTTCACTGGTAGCCTGTGCAAGGTTCAGTGTGGGTGAGGGATTGCAGAAAAGTTAAGAAGGTGGGGCTGTTTCTAAATAATAACACATGATTCTTACTTCTGAAAGTGAATGGACTGTTTCCTAGGTTGCTGGAGGATGTTAAGATGAGGTGGACAATGTTATCTGTCAAGCTGAACAAGCAGGGAAACAAAACCCTTTCTCCCAAGTCATTGGGCCTAACATTTAACCACACCCCAATCAGAGTGAGACGCTGTCACATGACAGAGGGGACCCCGCCCTCTGATAGGAACGTGCTAAAAGAGTGGCTCTGGCTGGGAGCTAAGAGTCCGCAAAGACCCCAGGCCTGCTGGAGCTACTTCAGGGCTGGTTCTGCTGGCAGTTCTTGTCTAAACTGGGAAGCGTGAGGTCTTTTCCTTAAAATGCATCATAAATAATCAAGAACTTCCTCAGCACGCACAGGGATGCCTTCCTGACTGTGATAGTTATGTTCCTAATGAGCTGCCGCGAATCTGAATTTCTGCAAGTGTCATGTGCAAGTGTAAACTCATAATTCAGTTCAGTCGCTCAGTCGCATGCCAGGCCTTCCTGTCCATCACCAACTCCCAGAGTCCGCCCAAACCCACGTCCATTGAGTCCGTGATGCCATCCAACCATCTCATTCTCTGTTGTTCCCTTCTTCTTCTGCCCTCAATCTTTCCCAGCATCAGGGTCTTTTCCAATGAGTCAGTTCTTTGCATCAGGTGGCCAAAGTATTGGAGTTTCAGCTTCAACATCAGTCCTTCCAATGAACAGCCAGGACTGATCTCCTTTAGGATGGGCCGGTTGGATCTCCTTGCAGTCCAAGGGACTCTCAAGAATCTTATCCAACATCACAGTTCAAAAGCATCAATTCTTTGGCGCTCGGCTTTCTTCACAGTCCAAATCTCACATCCATACATGACCACTGGCAAAACCATAACCGTTACTACTTTTTAATATGCTGTCTAGGTTGGTCATAGCTTTTCTTCCAAGGAGTACACATCTTTTAATTTCATGGCTGCAGTAAGAATTTGCAGTGATTTTGGAACCCAAGAAAATATAGTCTCTCACTGTCCATTATTTCCCCATTTATTTGCCATGAAATGATGGGAACAGATGCCATGATCTTAGCTTTCTGAATGTTGAGCTTTAAGTCAACTTTCTCACTTTCCTCTTTCACTTTCATCAAGAGGCTCTTTAGTTATTCTTGACTTTCTGCCATAAGAGTGGTGTCATCTGCATATCTGAGGTTATTGATTCCAGCTTGTGCTCCCTCCAGCCCAGCGTTTCTCATGATGTACTCTGTATATAAGTTAAATAAGCAGGGTGACAATATACAGCCTTGACATACTCCTTTACCTCATAATAGATTCATGCATTTTATTGCCATTCTAGTTCAACTCCAAATTAGTGTCTAAAAATTTATTATCATTTTACTCTTTTTCCTCCTTCTGCCTCACCTTTTCTCCCATAACCAAAATATGTTTAAACTTCCTAAAATATGTATTTAGTAAAAGTGGGCATGTGCATAACTTCCCCAAAGGAGGAGACACCTACTACTGCATTGAGTATAGAGGTTAGTGAATTCAAAGTGATATCTTTAAATGTGTTGCCAGTCATCCCCTCCATCCAAGCAGCTGTTATATGAGCTTATGCTACATTTAATTTATTAGCCTAAGACAAGTTAATTGTATAGTTTCCACAAAATAGAACATGTTGTTCATAGTAACTACATGATAATTCCTTTGAACACAACAGTAATTATACAATGACTTTGGATCTTTCGACAATAGTGTGAGTAATTGGCATTTAGTATTTTAATCTGTGTGAGAGGCCAGCATCCACGCAGACAATGTTTGTACATAAAAGGACACCTTAGCATCTGCATTCTGTTCCCACAGATTTTGCTTCTTTTTTAATTCTCATGGGTTTGCACACAGACCTCTGGGGTAGGAGGGCTGCTGACCCAGCAGTCTTAACATTTAAGGCCACCACACAGAGGCAGCAAAACTTTTTGGCACAGAACAGCATGTACTGCTAGAAGACAATATCAGTAGTTTCCCAGTAAATATACATCTATGAAAAGTTCCATAAACACACAGGTGTAATGGCTTGAATTTTGTGTTTAAATACAACTTTAAAATCATACTTAATGCTGAGTACTTATGAGAGATGATTACACTTTTAAAGATGTTGGAAGACATGTGCTTTTCTGGATTCCAACTCATAAAAACAAGAGAGAAAAGTCACATTTGCCTGAAATGCTGATTTGGCTTTGAAGATCCCATTTTATAGAATATTCCACTCTGGATTATATTTACAGCAGTGAACCCCTTGGTGCTTTTAATTAGCATTCCTCCATTGCCTAGTTAATAGTTTCCTCTTTTGTCCCCCAAAGCTTTCTTCAGTCCCTCCAGTTTTGATAAGAAAATATACCAAGTATACATTTATTTTTACCTGAATATCCTGTTTTGATTATTTGCTTCAACAGAAATCACCTTAGGAGAGTGAAGTCACAAAGACTCCCGGTGAATTTAAAATGAAAAGTATTTTCATTATAAAACTAAAGGGAAGTAAAGAAAATGCAAAAATATAGAAGCCAAACATTTCACTAAGCACTGATTTCATACCTAAGTTTAATAAAATGAAATCAACAGTCTGACAGGTTATAGAATAGCCCCATCCCCCACCCCAACTCTTCTGGTTAGATGAGTGAAAAGTTCTTTAGATTTCAGTTCTGGTGTTTTGGAGTTGGCACCTCCATAAAACTCTCCAGGTTTCCAGTTTAATAACTTAGTTTCCAGCATTTGGTCCAGGTGTGGAAACGTTCAGGCCATACTTGGGACCCTGAGGCCCTGAGGCAGGGGATGTCAGGCTGCCCTAGCCTGGAGGAGGGGACACCTGCTCTGACCTGGCCTGCACCATAACAAAGGCCCTCAGGCACCCCTCTTGCCCTCTGTTTCATGTGAAGCAAAATCAGGAACCACGGGCCTGACTTGCTTCAGCCCAGGAAGAATCACGCCTTCTGATTCAGGTATCAGTTCTGTGATGACTTGTTTTCAGGTGGCTCCTGGGAATGATTTATAGAAACTATAAACTTTGGTTTTAAAAAACTAAAATTGCTTCCAGAGGCAGGGATCGAATTATATCTCTTGCACTGACAGGTGGCTGAGCCACCAGGGAAGCCTATATACATGTATCTGTTGTTGTTGTTATTGTTGTTGTTTAGTCACTAAGTCATGTCTGCTCTTTACAACCCCATGAACTGAAGCATGTCAGTCTTCCCTGTCCTTCACTATTTACCAGAGTTTGCTCAAACTCATGTCCATAGACTCAGTGATTTTATCTAACTATCTAACCCTCTGTCGTCCCCTCTACTTCTTGCCCTCAGTCTTTCTCCTCATCAGGGTTCTTTTCCAATCAGGTGGCCAAAGTATTGGAACTTCAGCTCCAGCATCAGCTCTTCTAGTGAATAATCAGGGTTGATTTCCTTTAGGATTGACTGGTGTGCTCTCCTTTGCAGTCCAAGGGGTTGTTAAGAGGCTTCTCCAGCACAATTCCAAAGCACCAATTCTTCAACACTCAGTTTTTTCTATGCTGCAAATCTCGCATCCATGCATGACAGGAAAACCATATTTCACTATATGTATCTTTGTCAAAAAGTGATGTCAGGGGCAGTCCTAAGATGGCGGAGGAATAGGATGGGGAAACCACTTTCTCCCCAACAAATTCATCGAAAGAACATTTGAATGCTGAGCAAATTCCACAAAACAACTTCTGAATGCTGGCAGAGGACATCAGGCACCCAGAAAGGCAGCCCATTGTCTTCAAAAGGAGGTAGAAAAAAACTATAAAGGATAAAAAGAGAGACAAAAGAAGTAAGGACAGAGATCTGTCCCAGGAAGGAAGTCTTTTAAAAAAAGAGATGTTTCCAAACACCAGGAAATACTCTCACCGGTGGGTCTGTGGCGAGTCTTGGACCCTCAGAGGGCAACATAACCAGGAGGAAAAATAAATAAATAATTAAACCCCACAGATTATGTGCCTAAGAGTAACTCCCAGTGGAGAAGCAGAGCAGACGCTTGCATCTGCCACTAGAAAGCAGGGTCTGGACAGGTAGGCTCAGGCTGCATTGCTTAGGGTAAGGACCGGGCCTGAATGCCCCGAGGGCAATATGAGGTAACTAACTTGAGATACCAACCCAGACTGTGGGATAGCTATCCCACGAAAAGCCCTAACCTAAGACACCACCAGACCCGCTCACAGAACAAGAACCGAGCAGAGGTAGCTGGCTGTGGACCAGCCCATCCCCAACCAGAGGCAGGCAGGCGAGGGCAGCCAGAACTGGAAGGGGGCAACTGTGTCCAGAGAGAGGCATCCTCTACCAAACTGCAAGCAGGCTTCATTGCTAACCAAGACTTCTTGGGATTCTGGACGGTCAACATCCGCAGGGAGGACCACAGACAGAGATCACCCCCCCACCACCACCAGAAGAGACACATGGCACACCTGAGAAGGTGCACCTGTTGTACACCCAGAAAACCAAGCAGCTGGGACGGGGGAGGCGATAAGATGCAGCCCCCAACTGGGGGCGACTATGGTCGCCAAGCACCTGGTCACCTGAGCTGCTCAGATATGGGAAGAGCACAAAACGCAGGGCCAACCAAGTCTGCACCTTTGTGGAGTAACCAAGAACCTGAACCTAAGTGGCTTACAGGCCCACTTCAGACAGTTCCCGGCAGAGCAACCTAGAGCCTGAGCAGTGTAGACTGGGAAAAGCACACACGCCATGAGCGGGGACAAACCCAGTGTGGACGATGACACTGCGAACACGCCCCACACACGCCAGTGATATTTGTTTGCAGTGTTCCTCACTCCCCACAGCACAATTGAACAAGTAAGCCTAAAAAAGTGACCATCACCGCCCCCTTGCACCAGGGCGGAAATTAGACACTGAAGAGACCAGCAAACAGAAGAAGCTAAAATAAACAGAGGGAACCACTTCGGAAGTGACAGGTACAATAGATTAAAACCCTGCAGTTAGCACTGACTACATAGGAAGGAGCCTATAGATCTTGAGAAATATAAGCCAGACCAAGGAACTATCCGAAAATGAACTGACTCCACACTGTCCGCAACAGCTTCACAGAAAGTCCTAGATATATTTTTATTATCATTTTTTAATTTTTTTTAAATTTTAAGTCCTCTGTTACTCCTTTAATTTTCTTTTTTATAACCTACTATTACTTTGCAAAAAAAAAAACCAAAACCCTAGTTTTAAAGCAAACTTCATATATATATATATATATATATATATATATATATATATATGTATATATATATATACATATATATATATTTATAATTTTTGTGACTTTGTTTTTTTCTTTAACATTGTATTTTTGAGAATCTAACCTCTACTCTAGATTTTCAATCTTTGCTTTTTGGTATTTGTTATCAATTTTGTACCTTTAAGAACCCAATCTTCAGTATCCATTTTTACTTGGGAGCAAGATTACTGGTTTGATTGCTCTCTCCCCCTTTGGACTCTCCTTTTTCTCCACCAGGTGGCCTCTATCTCCTCCCTCCCCCTTCTCTTCTCTACCCAACTCTGTGAATCTCTTTGTGTGTTCCAGGCTGTGGAGAACACTTACGGAACTGATTACTGGCTGGATCTATCTCTCTCCTTTTGATTCCACATTTATCCTCCTGGCAACCTCTGTCTCCTTCCACCCTCTTCTCGTCTCTGTGTAACTCTATGAACATCTCTGAGGCATCCAGACTGTGGAGAGTACATAGGGAAGTGATTAGTGGCTAGCTTGCTCTTTCCCCTTTTGATTCCCTCTCTTCTCCTCCTGGTCACCTCTATTTCCCTCCTCCCTCTTCTCTTCTCCATGTAACTCTGTGTACATCTCTGGGTGTACCTCACTGTGGAGAAACTTTTCATCATTAACCTACATGTTCTATCATGAGTACTGTATAGATTGAGAAGTCTTGAGGCTACTGTAAGAATAAGACTGAAAACCAGAGACAGGAGGCTCAAGTCCAAATCCTGAGAACACCAGAGAACTCCTGAATCCAGGGAACATTAATCGACAGGAGCTCATCAAATGCCTCCATACCTACACTGAAACCAAGCATTACCCGAAAGCCAGCAAGTTCTAGAGCAAGACATACAATGCAAGTTCTCCAGCTACACAGGAACATAGCCCTGAACTTCAATATACAGGCTGCCCAAAGTCACACCAAATCCATTGATATCTCAAAACTCATTACTGGACACTTCATTGCACTCCAGAGAGAAGAAATCCAGCTCCACCCACCAGAACACCAACACAAGCTTCCCTAACCAGGAAACCTTGACAAGCCACCTGTACAACCCCACCACAGTGAGGAACCTCCACAATAAAGAGGAACCACAAACTGCCAGAATATGGAAACGCAACCCCAAACACAGCAATATAAACAAGATGAAAAGGCAGAGAAATACCCAGAAGGTAAAAGAATAGGATAAATGCCCACCAAACCAAACAAAAGAGGAAGAGATAGGGAATCTACCTGATAAAGAATTCCGAATAATGATAGTGAGAATGATCCAAAATCTTTAAAACAAAATGGAGTTACAGATAAACAGCCTGGAGACTAGGATTGAGAAGATGCAAGAAATGTTTAACAAGGACCAAGAAGAAATTTAAAAAGAGTCAATATATAATGAATAATGCAATAAATTAGATCAAAAACACTCTGGAGGGAACCAACAGTAGAATAATGGAGGCAGAAGATAGGATAAGTGAGGTAGAAGATAGAATGGTAGAAATAAATGAATCAGAGAGGGAAAAAAAGAATTAAATGAGGACAACCTCAGAGACCTCTGGGACCATGTAAAATGTCCCAACATTCGAATCGTAGGAGTCCCATAAGAAGAAGACAAAAAGAAAGACCAAAAGAAAATACTTGAGGAGATAATAGTTGAAAACTTCCCTAAAATGGGGAAGGAAATAATCACCCAAGCCCAGGAAACCCAGAGAGTCCCAAACAGGATAAACCCAAGGCAAAACACCCCAAGACACATATTAATTAAATTAACAAAGAACAACTATTAAAAGCAACAAGGGAAAAACAACAAATAACACACAAGGAGATTCCCATAAGGATAACAGAGGATCTTTCAATAGAAACTTTTCAGTCCAGAAGGGAATAGCAGGACATACTTAAAGTGATGAAAGAAAATAACCTACAGCCCAGATTATTGTACCCAGCAAGGATCTCATTCAAATATGAAGGAGAAATCAAAAGCTTTACAGACAAAAAAAAGCTGAGAGAATTCAGCACCACCAAACCAGCTCTCCAACAAATGCTAAAGGATCTTCTCTAGACAGGAAATACAAAAATGGTGTATAAACTCAAACCCAAAACAACAAAGTAAATGGCAACGGGATCATACTTATCAATAATTACCTTAAATGTAAACGGGTTGAATGCCCCAACCAAAAGACAAAGACTGGCTGAATGGATACTAAAACAAGACCCCTGTATATGTTGTCTTCAAGAGACCCACTTTGAAACAAGGGACACATACAGATTGAAAGTGAAGGTCTGAATAAAGATATTCCATGCTAATAGAGACCAAAAGAAAGCAGGAGTAGCAATACTCATATCAGATAAAATAGACTTTAAAACAAAGGCTGTGAAAAGAGACAAAGGCCACTACATAATGATCAAAGGATCAATCCAAGAAGATGTAACAAGTATAAATATATATGCACTCAACATAGGAGCACCGCAATATGTAAGAAAATGCTAACAAGTATGAAAGGGGAAATTAACAATGACACAATAATAGTGGGAGACTTTAATATCCCACTCACACCTATGGATAGATCAACTAAACAGAAAATTAACAGGGAAACACAAACTTTAAATGATTCAATAGACCAGTTAGACCTAATTGATATCTATAGGACATTTCACCCCAAAACAATGAATTTCACCTTTTTATCAAGTTCACATGGAACCTTTTCCAGGATAGATCATATCCTGGACCATAAATCTAGCCTTGGTAAATTCAAAAAGAATGAAATCATTCCAAGCATCTTTTCTGACCACAATGCAGTAAGATTAGATCTCAATTACAGGAGAAAAACTATTTAAAATTCTAACGTATGGAGGCTGAACAACACGCTGCTGAATAACCAACAAATCACAGAAGAAATCAAAATATGCATAGAAACAAATGAAAATGAAAACACATCAACCCAAAACCTATGGGACACTGTAAAAGCAGTGCTAAGGGGAAGGTTCATAGCAATATAGGCTTATCTCAAGAAACAAGAAAAAAGTCAAATAAATAACCTAAATACATACATAAATAAATACAACTAAAGCAACTAGAAAAGGAAAAAATGAAGAACCCCAGGGTTAGTAGAAGGAAAGAAATCTTAAAAATTAGGGCAGAAATAAATGCAAAAGAAATAAAAGAGACCATAGCAAAAATCAACAAAGCCAAAAGCTGGTACTTTGAAAGGATGAATAAAATTGACAAACCATTAGCCAGACTCATCAGGAAACAAAGGGAGAAAAATCAAATCTACAAAATTAGAAATGAAAATGGAGAGATCACAAAGGACAACACAGAAATACAAAGGATCATAAGAGACTACTATCAGCAACTATATGCCAATAAAATGAACAACTTGGAAGAAATGGACAAATGTTTAGAAAAGTACAACTTTCCAAAACTGAACCAGGAAGAAATAGAAAATCATAACAGACCCATCACAAGCACATAAATTGAAACTGTAATCAGAAATCTTCCAGCAAACAAAAGCCCAGGACTAGACAGCTTCACAGTTGAATTCTATCAAAAATTTAGAGAAGAGCTAAAATCTACCCTACTCAAACCTTTCCAGAAAATTGCAGAGGAAGGTAAACTTCCAAACTCGTTCTATGAGGCCACCATCACCCTAATACTAAAACCAGACACAGATGCCACAAAAACAAGAAAACTATAGCCAATATCACTGATGAACATAGATACAAAAATCCTTAACAAAATTTTCGCAATCAGAATCCAACAACATATTAAAAATATCATACATCATGACCAAGTGGGCTTTATCCCAGGGATGCAAGGATTCTTCAATATATGCAAATCAATAAATGTAATACACCACATTAACAAATTGACAAAATTCAACATCCATTTATGATTTTTAAAAAATTTCCAGAAAGCAGGAATAGAAGGAACATACCTCAACATAATAAAAGCTATATATGACAAACCCACAGCAAACATTATCCTCAATGGTGAAAAATTGAAAGCATTTCCCCTAAAGTCAGGAACAAGACAAGGGTGCCCACTCTCACCACTACTATTCAACATAGTTTTGGAAGTTTTGGCCACAGCAATCAGAGCAGAAAAAGAAATAAAAGGAATCCAAATTGGAAAAGAAGAAGTAAAACTCTCACTATTTGCAGATGACATGATCCTCTACATAGAAAACCCTAAAGACTCCACCAGAAAATTACTAGAGGTAATCAATGAATATAGTAAAGTTGCAGGATATAAAATCAACACACAGAAATTCCTTGCATTCCTATACACTAACAATGAGAAGACAAAAACAGAAATGAAGGAAACAATTTCATTCACCATTTCAATGAAAATAATAAAATATTTAGGAATACACCTACCTAAAGAAACAAAAGACCTATATATAGGAAACTATAAAACACTGGTGAAACAAATCAAAGTGAACACAAATTGATGGAGAAATATACCGTTTTCATGGATCGGAAGAATCAATATAGTGAAAATGATTATCCTACACAAAGCAATTTATAGATTTCATGCAATCCGTATCAAGCTACCAACAGTATTTTTCATAGAGCTAGAACAAATAATTTCACAATCTGTATGGAAATACAAAACACCTTGAATAGCCAAAGCAATCTTGAGAAAGAAGAATGGAACTGGAGGAATCAACCTGCCTGACTTCAGGCTCTACTACAAAGCCACAGTCATCAAGACAGTATTGTACTTGCACAAAGACAGAAATAGAGATCAATGGAACAAAATAGAAAGCCCGGAAATAAGTCCATGCACCTATGGACACCTTATCTTTGACAAAGGAGGCAAGTATATACAATGGAGAAAAGAAATCTCTTTAACAAGTGGTGCTGGGAAAACTGGTCAACCACCTGTAAAAGAATGAAACTAGAACACTTTCTAACACCATACACAAAAATAAACTCAAAATGGATTAAATATCTAAACGTAAGACCAGAAACTATAAAACTCCTAGAGAAAAACATAGGCAAAACAATCTCCGACACAAATTACAGCAGGATCCTCTATGACCCACCTCCCAAAATATTGGAAATAAAAACAAAAATAAACAAGTGAAACCTAATTAAACTTAAAAGCTTCTGCACAACAAAAGAAACTATGCTTCTGCTAAGTCTCTTCAGTCATGTCCGACTCTGTGCGACCCCAGAGGTGGCAGCCCACCAGGCTCCCCTGTCCCTGGGATTCTCCAGGCAAGAACACTGGAGTGGGTTGCCATTTCCTTCTCCAATGCATGAAAGTGAAAGGTGAAAGTGAAGTCGCTCAGTCGTGTCTGAGTCTTCGCGACCCCATGGACTGCAGCCCACCAGGCTCCTCCATCCATAGGATTTTCCAGGCAAGAGTACTGGAGTGGGGTGCCATCGCCTTCTCCGAAAAGAAACTATAAGCAAGGTGAAAAGACAGCCTTCAGAATGGGAGAAAATAATAGCAAATTAAACAACTGACAAAGAATTAATCTCAAAAATATACAAGCAACTCCTGCAGCTCGATTCCAGAAACATAAACAACCCAATCAAAAAATGCGCCAAAGAACTAAACAGACATTTCTCCAAAGAAGACATACAGATGGCTAACAAACACATGAAAACATGCTCAACATCACTCATTATCAGAGAAATGTACATCAAAACCACAATGAAGTACCATCTCACGCTGGTAAGAATGGCTGCTATCCAAAAGTCTACAAGCAATAAATGCTGGAGAGGGTGAGGAGAAAAGGGAGCCCTCTTACACTGTTCATGAGAATGAAAACTAGTACAGCCACTATGGAGAACAGTGTGGAGATTCCTTAAAAAACTGTAGCTCACCTTTTTTAGGAATTTCTATAGCAAAACACTGTTCTTTATATATTGGTTCCTCTCAATTATTTTGTTTCTGGGATTATAAAATTACACATATAAACATGGAGACAAGATTACATTAAAAAAAAAAAAAAAACTGGAAATAGAACTGCCATATGACCCACCAACACGGAGGAAACCAGAATTGAAAGAGACACATGTACCCCAATGTTCATCGCAGCACTGTTTATAATAGCCAGGACATGGAAGCAACCTAGATGTCTATCAGCAGACAAATGGATAAGAAAGCTGTGGTACACATACACAATGGAATATTACTCAGCCATTAAAAAGAATACATTTGAATCAGTTCTAATGAGGTGGATGAAACTGAAGCCTATTATACAGAGTGAAGTATGCCATAAAGAAAAAACACCAATACAGTATACTAACACATATATATGGAATTTAGAAAGATGGTAATGATAATTCTGTATGCGAGACAGCAAAAGAGACACAAATGTATAGAACAGTCTTTTGGACTCTGTAGGAGAGGGCGAGGGTGGGAAGATTTGGGAGAATGGCATTGAAACATGTATATCATATATGAAATGAATTGCCAGTCCAGATTCAATGCATGATGCAGGATGCTCGGGACTAATGCACTGGGATGACCCAGAGGGATGGTATGGGGACAGAGGTGGGAGGGGGGTTCAGATTGGGGAACACATGTACACCCGTAGTGGATTCATGTCAATGTATGGCAAAACCACTACAATATTGTGAAGTAATTAATTAGCCTCCAATTAAAATAAATAAATTTATATTTAAAATAAATAAATGTGATGTCAATGCTTTTTAATATGCTTTCTAGGTTTGTCATAGCTTTTCTTTTAAGGAGCAAGCATCCTTTAATTTCATAGCTGCAGTCACCTCCACAGTGATTTTGCATCTCAAAGAGAAAAAAAAATCTGTCAGTCTTTCCAGTTTTTCCTTTCAATTTGCCATGAAGTGATGGGACTTTATGCCATGATCTTACTTTTTGGAATCCTGAGTTTTTAAGCCGACTTTTTACTCTCTTCTTTCACCCTCATCAAGAAGCTCTTTAGTTCCTCTTCGCTATCTGCCATTAGAGTGGTCTCATCTGCATATCTGAGGTTTTTTATATTTCTCCTGGCAATCCTGATTCCAGCTTGAGCTTCATCCAGGCAAGCATTTCACATGGTGTACTCTGCATATAAGTTAAATAAGCACAGTGATAATATACAGCCTTGACATACTCCTTTTCCAATTTTGAACCAGGTCCAATTGAGCACAATTCTTACTGTTGCTTCTTGACCTGCATATAGGTTTCACAGGAGACAGGTAAAGTAGTCTGGTATTGCTATCTCTTTAAGAATTTTCCATAGTTTGTTGTGATCCACACAGTCAAAGGCTTTCACACAGTTAATGAAGCAGAATAGATGTTTGTCTGGAATTCCTTTGCTTTCTCTATAAGCCAATGAATGTTGGCAATTTGATCTCTGGTTACTCTGCCTTTTCTAAATGAAACTTGTACATCTCAAAGTTCTTAGTTCACAAACTGCTGAAGCCTAGCTTGAAGGATTTTGAGCATTACTTTTGAGCATTACTTTCCATCATGTGAAATGAGCTCAACTGTACAATAGTTGGAACATTCTTTGTCATTGTCCTTTGGTATTAAAATGAAAACTGACCTTTTCTAGTTCTGTGCCCACCACTGAGTTTTCCAAATTTGTTGATATATTGAGTCCAGCACTTTAGCAGCATCTTATTTGAGTGTTTTAAATAGCTCAGCTGGAATTACATCACCTCCACTAGCTTTGTTCTTAGTGATGTTTCCTTTTTAAATTAATTAATTTGTTTTAATTGGAGGATAATTAGCAATATTTTGATGGTTTTACCCATAAATCGACCACAGGTATACATGTGTCCCTTCCATCCTGAACTCCCACCCACCTCTCTTTCCACCCTATGCCTGTCCCAGAGCACTGGCTTTGGTCACCCTGCTTCATACATTGAACTTCCATTAGTCATCCGTTTTACATATGGTAATGTACATGTTTCAATGCTATTCTCTCAATTCATCTACCCTTATCTTCTCCCTCTGAATCCAAAAGTCTGTTCTTTACATCTGTATCTCCTTTGCTGCCCTGCAGTTGGATCGTTGGTACCATGTTTCTAAATTCTATATATATGTGTTAATATACAGCAATTGTTTTTCTCTTTCTGACTTACTTCACTTTGTATCTTAGGCTCCAGTTTCATTCACCTCATTAGAAGTGATTCAAATGCATTCCTTTTTGTGGCTGACTATATTCCGTTCTGTATATGTCCCACAACTTCCTTATCTATTCATCTTTCATGTCCTACTTATTGTAAATAGTGCTGCAATGAATATTAGGCTACATGTGTCTCTTTCATTCTATTTTCCTCTGGGTGTATGCCCATCTGTGCAATTTCTGGGTTGTATGGCAGTACTGTTCCCAGTTTTTTAAGGAACCTCCATACTGTTCTCCATAGTGGCTGTACCAGTTTGTATTCCTACCAACAGCATAAAAGTGTTCCCTTTTCTCCACACCTTCTCCAGCATTTATTACTTGTAGACTTTTTGATGATGGCCATTCTGACCGATGTGAAATGATACCTCACTGGGTTTGATTTGCATTTCTCTAATAATGAGTAATTGCAGCCATGAAATTAAAAGACGCTTACTCCTTGCAAGGAAAGTTATGACCAACCTAGACAGCATATTGGAAAGCGGAGACATTTTCCAAGAAAGGTCCATCTAGTCAAGGCTATAGTTTTTCCAATGGTTATGTATGAATGTGAGAGTTTGACTATAAAGAAAGCTGAGCACCAAAAAATTGATGCTTTTGAACTGCGGTGTTGGAGAAGACTCTTGAGAGTCCCTTGGACAGCAAGGACATCCAACCAGTCCATCCTAAAGGAAATAAGTCCTGAATATTCATTGGAAGAACTGATGCTGAAGCTGAAACTGCAATATTTTGCCCACCTGATGTGAAGAACTGACTCATTTAAAAAGACCCTGATGCTGGGAAAGATTGAGGGAAGGAAGAGAAGGGGACAACAGGGGATGAGATGGTTGGATGGTATCACCTACTCAATGGACATGGGTTTGGGTGGACTCTGGGAGTTGGTGATGGACAGGGAGGCCTGGTGTGCTGGGATTCATGGGATTGCAAAGAGTTGGACACGTCTGAGTGAACTGAATAATGAGTGATGTTGAGAATCTTTTCATGTGTTTGTTAGTGAACTGCATGTTTTCTTTGGAGAAACATCTCTCTAGGTGTTTTGTACATGTTTGGATTGGGCTGTTCATTTTTCTTATATTGAGCTACATGAGCTGCTTGTATCTTTTGGACATTAATTCTTTGTCAGCTCTTTCATTTGTTTTTATTTTTTCCCATTCTGAGAGCTGCCTTTTTACCTTGCTTATATTTTCCTTCATCATTCCAAAGCTTTTAAGTTTAATTAGGTTCCATTTGTTTATCTTCATTTTTATTTCCATTACTTTAGGGAGGTGGGCCATAGAGGATCTTGTAATGATTATATCGGAGAGGGTTCTGCCTATGTTTCCCTCTAAGAGTTTTAAAGTTTCTGGTCTTACAGTTAGGTCTTTAATCCATTTTGGAGTTTATTTTGTGTATGGTGTTAGAAAGTGTTCTATCTTCATTCTATTACATGTAGTTGACCAGTTTTCCCAGCACTACTTGTTGAAGAGATGATCTTTTCTCCACTGTATATTTTTGCCTCTTTTATCAAAGATAAGGTGTCCAGAGGTACATGAATTTATCTCTGGACTTTCTATTTTGTTCCATTGATCTATATTTCTGTCTTTGTGTCAGTGCCATACTGTCTTGATGACTGTAGCTTTGTAGTATAGTCTGAAGTCAGGAAGGTTGATTCTCCATTCTTCTTTCTCAAAATCAGTTCAGTTCAGTCACCCAGTAATGTCCAACTCTTTGCGACCCCATGGACTGCAGCACACCAAGCTTCCCTGTCCATCACCAAATCCCAGAACCTACTCAAACTCATGTCCATTGCATCAGTGACGCCGTCAAACCATCTCATCCTCTGTCTTCCCCTTTTCCTCCCGCCTTCAATCTTTCCCAAAACTAGGGTCTTTATCAATGTGTCAGTTCTTTGCATCAGGTGGCCAAAGTATTGGAGTTTCAGCTTCAGCAGCAGCCCTTCCAATGAATATTAGGGACTGATTTCCTTTAGTACTGATAGGTTGGACTCCTTGCAGTCCAAGGGACTCTAAAGAGTCTTCTCCAACACCACAGTTCAAAAGCATCAATCCTTCAAGCGCTCAGCTTTCTTTATAGTCCAACTCTCGCATCCATACCAAAGAAGGCAATGGCACCCCACTCCAGTACTCTTGCCTGGAAAATCCCATGGACGAAGGAGCCTGGTAGGCTGCAGTCCATGGGGTCGCAAAGAGTCAGACATGACTGAGTGACATCACTTTCACCTTTCACTTTCATGCATTGGAGAAGGAAATGGCAACCCACTCCAGTGTTCTTGCCTGGAGAATCCCAGGGACGGCAGAGCCTGGTGGGCTGCCACCTCTGGGGCCACACAGAGTCAGACACGACTGAAGTGACTTAGCAGGAGAAGCAGCAGCACATCCATACATAACTACTGGAAAAACCATAGCTTTGACTAGACGGACCTTTGTTGGTAAAGTAATGTCTCTGCTTTTAAGTACACTATCTAGGTTGGTCATAACTTTTCCCAAGAAGTAAACGTCTTTTAATTTCATGGCTGCAATCACCATCAGCAGTGCTTTTGGAGCCCACAAAAATAAAGTCTTTCACTGTTTCCATTGTTTCCCCACCTATTCACCATGAACTGATGGGACCAGATACCATGATCTTAGTTTTCTGAATATTGAGCTTTAAGCCAACTTTTTCATTCTCCTCTTTCACTTTCATCAAAAGGCTCTTTAGTTCTTCTTTGCTTTCTGCCATAAGGGTGGTGTCATCTGCATATCTGAGGTTATTGATATTTCTCCCGGTAATCTTGATTCCAGCTTGTGCTTCATCTAGCCTGGCATTTCGTATGATGTACTCTGCATATAAGTTAAATAAGCAGGATGACAATTTCAGCCTTGATGTACTCCTTTCCCGATTTGGAACCAGTCTGTTGTTCCATGTCCAATTATAACGGATGCTTCTTGACCTGCATACAGATTTCTCAGGATGCAGGTCAGGTGGTCTGGTATTCCCATCTCTTTAAGAATTTTCCAGTTTGTTGTGATCCACATGGTCAAAGGCTTTGGCATAACCAATAAAGTAGCAGCAGATGTTTTCCTGGAACTCTCTTGCTTTTGCCATGATCCAGTGGATGTTGGCAATTTGATCTCTAGTTCCTCTGCCTTTTCTAAACCCAGCTTGAACATCTGAAAGTTCACGGTTCACGTACTGTTGAAATCTGGCTTGGGGAATTTTGAGCATTACTTTGCTAGTGAGTGAGATGAGTGCAATTGTGTGGTAGTTTGAACATTCTTTGGCATTGCCTTTCTTTGAGATTGGAATTAAAACATCTTTTCTAGTCCTGTGGCCACTGCTGAGTTTTCCAGATTTGCTGGCATATTCATGCAGCATTTTCATAACATCATATTTTAGGACTTGAAATACCTCAGCTGGAATTCCATCATCTCCACTAGCTTTGTTTGCAATGATGCTTCCTAAGGCCCATTTGACTTGGCATTGCAGGATGTCTGGCTCTAGGTGACTGATCACATCATTGTGATAGCTTTGGCTATTTGGGGTCTTTTGTGTTTCCACATTAATTGTGAACATTTTTGCTATAGTTCTGTGGAAACAACTATTGGCAATTTGAAAGTGATTGCACTGAATCTATAGATTGCTTTTGGTAGTATACTTATTTTCACCAAGTCCAAGAATATGGTAAAATTCTCTATCTATTTGCATCATCTTTGATTTCTTTCATCAGTGTTTTATAGTTTTCTGTGTACAGGTCATTTGTTTCTTTAAGTAATTTTATT
Organism: Bos taurus; assembly: GCF_002263795.3. Classification (NCBI taxonomy): domain Eukaryota; kingdom Metazoa; phylum Chordata; class Mammalia; order Artiodactyla; family Bovidae; genus Bos; species Bos taurus. The sequence goes on from NC_037336.1 coordinate 370,245, forward strand.
CCTAATTATTTTATTATTTTCATTGCAAAAGTGAATACAATTGTTTTCTTAATTTGTCTCTGATTTTTCATTGTTAGTGTATAGGAATACAAGAGATTTCTGTGTACAAATTTTATCCTGCAACTTTACTATATTAATTAATTAGCTCTAGTAATTTTCTGGTGACTTCTTTAGCACTTTCTATGTGGAGGATCATGTCATCTGCAAACAGTGAAAGCTTTACTTCTTATTTTCCAATCTGGATTCCCTTTATTTCTTTTTCTTATCTGATTGTTGTGGCTAGGACTTCAAAAGCTATGTTGAATAGTAGTGTGAGAGTGGGCACCCTTGTATTGTTCCTGGTTTTAGAGGAAATGTTTTCAATTTTTTTGCCACTAAGGATAATGTTTGCTCTGGTTTTGTCATATATGACTGTTATTATGTTGAAGTATGTTTCATCTATGCCTATTTTCTGGAGAGTTTTTTTTTTTTTAATAGAAATAGGTGTTGAATTTTGTCTAAGTCTTTCTCTGCATCTATTGAAATGACCATATGGTTTTTATCTTTCAATTTGTTAATATGGTGTACCTCACTGAATGATCTGCAGATACTGAAAAATCCTTGCATCCCTGGAATAAAGCCCACTTGATCATGATATATCTGCTAGAATTTTGTTGAGGATTTTTGCATCTATGTTCATCAGTGATATTGGTCTGTAGTTTTCTCTTTTTGTGACATCTTTGTCTGGTTTGATATCAGGGTGATGGTGGCCTCATAGAATGAATTGTGGAGTTTTCCTTCCTCTACAGTTTTCTGGAAGAGTTTTAGTAGGATAGGTGTTACCTCTTTCTAAATTTTTGGTAAAATTTGCCTGTGTCCTGGGGTTTTGTTTGTTGGAAGATTCAACTTCTGTGCTTGTGATTTGTCTGTTCAAATTTTCTGTTTCTTCCTGGTTCAGTTTTACACGGTTATATTTTCTAAGAAATTGTCCATTTCTTTTTTTGTTTTTTTTTGTTTTGTTTTGTTTTGTTTTTAGTTGCTTTAGGTGTAAAGTTAGGTTGTTTACTTGATGTTTCCCTTGCTTCTTGAGGTAGGTTTGTATTGCTATGAACTTTCCTCTTAGCACTGCTTTTACTGAATCCCATAGGTTTTGGGTAGTCGTATTTTCATTATCATTTGTTTCTATGCATATTTTTATTTCCTATTTTAGTTCTTCAGTGATCTGTTGGTTATTCAGTAGCATGTTGTTTAGCCTCTATATGTTTGTGTTTTTTTATAGTTTTTTTTTTCCTGTGGTGATATCTAATCTTACAGCATTTTGATCAGAAAAGATGCTTAAAATGATTTCAATTGTTTTTAATTTCCCAAGGCTGGATTTGTGACCAAGTATGTGATCTATCATTGAGAATGTTCCATGTGTACTTGAGAAAAAGGTGAAAACCATTGTCTCAGTGAAACACCCAGTAGATATCAATTAGGTCTAACCAGTCCAGTGTATCATTATAAGTTTGTGTTTCCTTGATAATTTTCTCTCTGGATTATCTGTCCATTAGTGTGAATGGCACCTTAAATTCCTCCACTATCATTGTGTAACTGACAATTTTCCCTTTAATAGCTATTATTTTTTGCCTTCTGTATTGAGGTGCTCCTATGTTGAGTGCACACTATTTATAATTGTTATATCTTCTTCTTGAATTGATCCCTTGATCATTATGTAGTGTCCTTTGTCTCTTATAATGGTCTTTATTTTAAAGTCTATTTTATCTAAGTGTTGCTACTCCTGCTTTCTTTTCATCTACATTTGCATGAAATATCTTTTTCCAGCCCCTCACTTTCAGTCTGTATGTGTCTCTGGGTTTGAAGTGAGTCTCGTATTGTCAGCATATATAAGGGTCTTGTTTTTGTATCCGTTCAGCCAGTCTTTGTCTTTGGGTTGGAGCATTTAACCTATTTATGTTTAAGGTAATTATTGATAAGCATGATCCCACTACCATTTACTTTATGGTTTGGGGTTCATTTTTATAAACCTTTTCTGTGTTTCCTGTTCCTGTCTAGAAAAATCATAGCATTTGTTGAAGAGCTGGTTTTGTGGTGCTGAATTCTGTCAACTTTTGCTTGTCTGTAAACTTTTTGATTTCTCCTTTGAACCTGAATGTTATCCTTGCTGGTTAGTGTAATTTTGGTTGTAGGTTTTCTGTTTCATCACTTTAAATATATTCTGCCATTCCCTTCTGGCCTACAGAGTTTCTGTTGAAAGATCAGCTGTTACCCTTATGAGGATACCCTTGTATGCTATTTATTGCTTTTCCCTTGCTGATTTTAATATTTACTCTTTGTGTTTAATTTTTGTTAGTTTGATTATTATGCATCTTGCTGTGTTTTGCATTGGGTTTATCCTACAGAGTTTCTGTTGAAAGATCAGCTGTTACCCTTATGGGGATACCCTTGTATGCTATTTATTGATTTTCTCTTGCTGATTTTAATATTTGCTCTTTGTGTTTAATTTTTGTTAAACAAATTTTTGATTATTATGTGTCTTGGTGTGTTTTGCATTGGGTTTATCCTGTATGGGACTCCCTGGGCTTCTTGGGCTTGGGTGGCTATTTCCTTCCCCATTTTAGGGAAATTGTCAACTATTATCTCCTCAAACATTTTTTTATGCCCTTTCTTTTGTCTTCTTCTTCTGGGACACCTATGATTCAAATTCTGAGGCATTTAACATTTTCCCAGAGTTCTCTGAGGCTGTCCTCATTTCTTTTTATTCCTTTTTTTTTTCCCCGTTCTATTTATTTCCACAATTCTATCTTCCAACTCATTTATACTTTCTTCTGTCTCCATTATTCTACTGTTGTTTCCCTCCAGAATGTTTTTAGTCTCAGTTATTGCATTGTTAATTACTAACTGACTATTCTTTATTTCTTCTAGGTCCTTGTTAAACATTTTGCATCTTCTCAATTCAATTCTCTAGTCTATTTATCTGTAACTTCATTTTGTTTTCAAGATTTTTGGATCATCTTTACTATCATTATTCTGATTTTTTTCACATAGACTCCTTATCTCCTCCTCTTTTGTCTGGTTTGGTGGGGTTTTATCATGTTTCTTCACTTGCTGGATATTTCTCTCCCTTTTCATTTTGTTTAGTTTACTGTGTTGGGGTGTCCTTTCTGAAGACTGGAGGGTCATAGTTCCTCTTAACTATAGAGTTTATTCCCAGTGTGTAGGGTTGGACCAGTGGCTTGTGAAGGTTTCCTTGTTGGGGGACCCTGTCTCTGTGTTCTTGTAGATGGAGTTGGATCTCATCTCTCTGGAGGGCAATGTAGTGCCCAGTAGTGAATTTCTGGGGTGTCTATGGGTTTTGTGTGACTCTGGGATGTTTGTCTTTTAGTGTTCAGGGCTGTGTTCCTGTTTTGCTGGAGAATTAGTGTGGGGTGTCTTGCACTGGAGCTTTCTGGCTCTTTGGTGGAGCTTGGTCTCAGTGTAGGTATGAAGGCTTTTGGATGGGCTCTCGTCTATTAATATTCCCTGGGATCAGGAGTTCTATGAGGGTCCAATGTTCTGCAGTTGAGCCTCCTGCCTTTTAGTCCTTCTCTTACTGTAGCATGAAGACTTTTCAGTCCACCCAGCACAGAAGACAAAACTCCTAGATTAATGATGAAATGACTCTCCACAATTAGGAATACCCAAAGAGAATCACAGAGTTACACAGAAAAGAGAAGAGAGAGGAGGGAGATAGAGCTGACCAGGAGGAGAAAAGGGAGAGTCAAAAGGGAAGAGAGCAATCAAGCACAGTAATCAAATCCCTAAGTGAAAATGGATACTAAAAATTAGACTCTTATAAGTACAAAATTACTAATAAATATTAAAAAGCAAAAATTAAAAACCTAGAATAGAGATTAGATTCTCAAAAGTACAATATATGGAAAAATATTGAACACAAAAATTAAAAAAAAAAAAGTACTGTAGGTTCAGTTCAGTGTCAGATAATCCCTTGTTCCAGGTTGTACTTGTTCTCAAAGTCTACAATTGCCCCTCAAATGCACAGCCTCAGTTTAACTTCAGGATTTTAATCTTTTGCACCTGCCACTTCTGAGGCAGTTCCCCTTTCTTTTCTTTGCTTAGGTTGGGCTCTTCTGCTTGCAAGTCTCTTCAGTGTCTAATATCTGCACTGACACAAGGGGGCAAAAGTGGCCACTTATTCAGGGTCACTTGCTCAGTTGTGCTGTGGAAACACCACTTGTTTCTTCTGCAAAGAAACACCACTGGCATATGTGGGGAGTGCTCACAGTGGATGAGCCACAGAGGGGTTGACACAGCCTAAGGTGGCATGCACTTCCTAGATCTAAGCCACTCAGGCTCCCAGGTTCTCTGTGAGGGCACAGTCCCAGGTGGGCCATGTATTTCATATGCTTTCCAGGTCCAAGCCTGCTCCAAACTGCTCAGAATCCTGGGTTTGCCATGCATGTACAGTCCTAGGTGGGCCATGCATCTCCTCAGGGTGGCTACTATCAATCTGTGACACTCCTGGCAGATATGAACTATCCAGAATACCAGGCTTAGTGAAAAGGCAGCCTTCTCACAGCTTGGTGGCAGATGCAGTCTCTGTGGCAAGTTTGGAGCAGACCCTTGCCTTCTGCCTCTGGCTGTCATGCACCTGCCTCTCTGCCTCCAGGGAGGCAGGTTTTCTCTCCTTTGGTATTCGCTAGGGCATGATTCTTTGCTCTGTGACCACACCAGAGGTTACAGTGTGGCATTAGAGCCTTCCCACAGAAAGATCTTTGTTTTTCTTTTTTTGTCTCTCTGGTGTTCCTATGGTTTGGGTTGCTATGCCACATTAGTCCCCTGAGTGTCCTCAGGGCTTTCAACCTCTGTGAAGAAAATAACTGACAGCATGGCATCAGTCAGGCTATCCTGTCCCACTTTCTCATGCCCCCTCACCTTGTGTTCTGTAAACAATGATATTGCTGACCTTGTATGGTTATGTAACAGCTGTAGCACTGTGCATATGCATCACATTGTACCTGCCTGGCCATGAGTCACTTTTGTTCTGTCTTAGTATATCATTCCTACTTGAGTACTCCCAGCTGCTGCTGCCCAGAGAGAATAAACATGTCTGCAGTCCCCATGGCTCCTTGAGTGTTCTTCCAACTTCCCCAGTCACGCCTTATCTACCCTGGGTTCAGTTCACAACACAAGAAGCAAGACAACTGGTGTAGTCAGCAGAATACCCAGCAGGTAGGGGAGTCCGTGGCTCCAATGGAAGGAGGAAGCCAGTGGCCATCACAGAGCATGAGTACCTGATGGCTGTGGTCCTCTTGGCATGGGCGCTGGTGGAACTCTGGGCGGCAGAGAATGGGTCACCATATAGTACTGAAAAGGTATTACAGGTGGTAAGCTCTCATTTGCTGGACAAAGCAGCATGTACTGTCACTGACACCATCAGGTGGATTTTATTGGTGGCCTTGAAGGTGAATATGGAAAGTGTTCTCCATGATGCTCTGCAAGTGTGCAAACTAAAGAGACAAGCAGAGGAACTAGAGCAACTGGTTCAGATGCTGGAACAAAAGCTGCATGGTCTTGTAGAATGTGTCACCTTGGACTATGAGGTAATAAAAGATGAGGAACCCACGGGTCCTTGCTTGTCAGTGAGACCCATTGTACAACAACAACAACAAAAAAAAAAAAAAAAAACATGAGAAGCCTATGGCCCAGGGGGGACATCTCAGTGGTGGCTGAGGGGAGCTGCCCTGCTTCTAAGTAAGGAGAAGTGGCTGGGCTTTTCTGGAGCAGCTGTGAAGAGAGGCCCCACATCCAAGGTAAGAGAAACCCAAGTAAGATGGTAGGCACTGAGAGAGGGGATCATAGGGCAGACAGACTGAAACTACAATCACAGACAACTAGCCAATCTGATCACACAGACCACAGCCTTGTCTAATTCAATGAAACTAAGCCATGCCTTGTGGGGCCACCCAAGACGGCCAGGTCATGGTGGAGAGGTCTGACAGAATGTAGTCTACTGGAGAAGGGAATGGCAAACCACTTAAGTATTCTTGCCTTGAGAATCCCATGAACAGTGTGAAAAGGCAAAAAGATAGGACACTGAAAGATGAAATCCCCAGGTCAGTAGGTGCCCAATATGCTACTGGAGATCACGGAAGAAATAACTCCCAAAGCAAAAACAGTACCGAGTTGTGAATGGGACTGGTGATGGAAGCAGGGTTAGATGCTGTAAAGAGCAATATTGCATAGGAACCTGGAATGTTAGGCCCATGAATCAGGCAAATTGGAAGTGGTCAAACAGGAGATGACAAGAGTGAACATCAACATTCTAGGAATCAGTGAACTAAGATGGACTGGAATGGGTGAATTTAACTCAGATCTACTACTGTGGGCAGGAATCCCTTAGAAGAAATGCAGTAGCCATCATGGTCAACAGAAGAGTCCAAAATGCAGTACTTGGATGCAATCTCAAAAACAACAGAATGATCTCTGTTCGTTTCCAAGGCAAACCATTCAATATCACGGTAATCCAAGTCTATGCCCCGACCAGTAACACTGAAGAAGCTGAAGTTGAACAGTTTTATGAAGACCTACAAGACCTTCTAGAACTAACACCCAATAAAGATGTCCTTTTCATTATAGGGGACTGGAATGCAAAAGTAGAAAGTCAAGAGACACCTGGAGTAACAGACAAATTTGGCCTTGGAATATGGAATGAAGCAGGGCAAAGGCTAATAGAGTTCTGCCAAGAGAATGCACTGGTCATAGCAAACACCCTCTTCCAACAACACAAGAGAAGACTCTACACATGTACATCACCAGATGGTGAAAACCGAAATCAGGTTAATTATATTCTTTGCAGCCAAAGATGGAGAATCTCTATACAGTCAGCAAAAACAAAACTGGGAGCCGACTGTGGCTCAGATCATGAACTCCTTATTGCCAAATTCAGACTGAAATTGAAGAAAGTGGAGAAAACCACTAGATCATTCAGGTATGACCTAAATCAAATCTGTTATGACTATACAGTGGAAATGAGAAATAGATTTAAGAGACTACATCTGATAGACAGAGTGCCTGATGAATTATGGATGGAGGTTAGTGACATTGTAGAGGATACAGGAATCAAGACCATCCCCAAGAAAAAGAAATGCGAAAAAGCAAAATGGCTGTCTGAGGAGGCCTTACAAATAGCTGTGAAAAGAAGAGAAGCGAAAAGCAAAGGAGGAAAGGAAAAATATACCCATTTGAATGCAGAGTTCCAAAGAATAGCAAGGAGAGATAAGAAAGCCTTCCTCAGCAATCAATGCAAAGAAATAGAGGAAAACAATAGAATGGGAAAGACTAGAGATCTCTTCAAGAAAATTAGAGATACCAAGGGAACATTTCATGCAAAGATGGGCTCAATAAAGGACAGAAATGGTATGGACCTAACAGAAGCAGAAGATATTAAGAAGAGGTGGCAAGAATACACAGAAGAGGCCCCCAGTATGACTGAGTTTATGACATATAAGACATATACTCAGGCAGAATTGGTAATTTGGGGCTATGGTTTCAACACAGGCTTGGAGAACCCTTGACAACATGGATGTTGTGACTTTGAGACACAGGGGTAGATGGCGTCCTTTGTTCTGGGGAATGAGGTAGAACAGCTGGCATCCCTAACCACGCACTGCTCATTGAAACAAAAATTGCAGAATGCTAGGTGACTTATGCAGGATGCACCTAACCAAACACACAGCCTCCTAGAGTAGATCAATGCTGCCATCCACACCATGTGGACTAACACAGGAGAGCTCCCAGGTACTGTTAGTAAGTGGCATATCAATGCTGAGTTGACCCATGTGTTGATAGAATTAGACATGAGACAGGTGGTGTTTAACGTGAACACCTGGAGCCCTGACGAGGAACATTTCACTGGCGGTATGTGAAACACCATTTTGAATAGCACTCTGTCCACCTATTTTGAATCTCTACCTGCTATACTTACACCCTATGTGGGATGCCCTATCTATGAGGTGACCTTGATGATGGCTAGCTTGGGAGACACTGAAAGGTGGTGGCAGGCCAAAAGCATTAGGGTTGTGAAGGCCCCCATGGGAAACCAAGCCAGTAAAGGCCCCACCCAGGTAACATGGATACAAATGTGGACTGCCTTGCTAGCAATGGGACTTGACAAAAATAAAATTGATGAGCAACCTAATGCTGTACTCCTAGAGCTGTGGAAGCAATTGAAATTGGAAAAGCAGTTTACCAAATATGAAAATATAGACAGTTCAGCTAGAGGACTTTATGCCAACTGAAGATATTTCTGCTGATGCCCTATTTTTGCTTTGAATAGGGGTCAGGCCAAGGTGCCTACCCAGAGAGTCCAAGCAGGGACCAGAGGCTCCGTGAAGAACTTATAATTCACTGGTCATGCACCAATGTACAAAGAATTATGGCCCTGGTAGACACCAGTGCTGAATGCAGCCTGATATATGACAAACCAAAAAAAAATTTTTTTCCTGGTCCCAGTGTATATACTGATGGCTACAGTGGCCAAACTATGGAAGTAAAGCCTATGTCCTTACTGTTGGAAATCAGATGGCTTCCCATGTGAGTATACACTGTGTAGGTGTTCCCAACTCCAGAATATATTTTAGAGATAGATGTCTTACAAGGCCTCATGTTACAGACCTCTGTGAGGAAATTTTGTCTTCGAGTGTGTATAATAAAGACAGTCATGAAGGGATATACAAAGCATCCCCCAAGGGTGTTGCCAACACTCCAGAGGGCAGTAAATGTGAGACAATATCATCTACCAGGTGACCACAAAAAATAAGTACCACCATTGCCAAGCTGACAAAAATAGACATTGTATGCCCTGCACAGAGCCCATTCAACTCCCCTGTGTGGCCCATCTGGAAACCTGATGGCTCATGGCAAATGACTGTGGATTACAAGGAACTAAATAAAATGGTGGCACGTATGTGTGCTGCCATGCCATCAATCTACAATTTGATGAACCAGTTAACCACAGCCTTGGGCACTTACCACTGTGGTGGATTTAGCTAATGCCTTTTTCTCCATGATGGTAATAAAAGATAGTAAAGTATATGCCTGCAATGCAGGAGACCTGGATTCGATCCCTGGGTTGGGAAGATCCCCTGGAGAAAGGAATGGCAACCTACTCCAGTATTCTTGCCTGGAGAACCCATGGAAAGAGGAGCCTAACAGGCTACAGTCCATGGGATCACAGAGTCAGACATGACTGAGCGACTAACACTTTCAGCAGCTTTAGCTGCTGAGAGTCAAGATCCATTTGCATTCACTTAGGAAGGGCATTAGCAGACATAACAGGTCCTTCCCCAAAGATATTTACATAGCCCAATATGTCACAGGCTGGTTACTGGAGATTTGGAAAAATGAAATGGCCCTACATCAGTGAAATTGTTTCATTATATTAATGATGTGTTACTAACTTCCGGTTTCTTACAGATTTAGAACAATGTACACCCAGGCTTATAACACATTTGAAATCATGTGGATGGGTGATAAACACCACAAAAATCCAAGGGCCTAGATTGTCCGTCAAATTCTTGGAAATTGTCTGGTCAGGTAAGACAAAAGTTATACCAAACTTTAAACAAACGTTTAAAGTTTAAAACAAAAGTTAAACCAAAAGAAAAGTTATGATGGCTGATAAAAGACAAATGTTCCCACTGCCTACAATGGTGACTCAGTTTCAAACCTATAGAGGACGTTCATACCTCACCTAGCCCAAATGGCATGTCCCTTATGCTTGTTAAAAAAAAGGCGGAGGGGGTAACTTGGGACTGGTCAGATACTGTGTAACATGTGTTCTGAGCCATCAAACAAGCAGTTCAACAGACCCAGGCACTGCAGGCTGTGAATCCCACAAAACATTTGAATTAGATGTATACATAGTGGCTCAGAGGGTAAAGCATCTGCCTGCAATGTGGGAGACCTGGGTTCCATCCCCAGGTCAGGAAGATCCCTTGGAGATGGAAATGACACTCATTCCAGTACTCTTGCCTGGAAAATTCTATGGGTGGCAGAACCTGGTAGGCTACAGTCCACAGGATTACAAAGTGTATGCTACTGAGCAACTTCATTACTCATTACCCAGGAATGGTTTGGGTGGGGCTTGTGGCAACGACAAGAGCGGCTAGGTGCTCCTTTGGGATTTTGGTCCCAATTAAGAAGTGGGCAGAAATGAGATACTCGTTGGTGGAGAAGAAATTGGCAGCTGTGTATGACACTTTACTGCCACAGAGGCGATCATAGGGCAGGCCCTGGTGCTTGTCAAGACAACACATCCTATAGTGGGCTTGCTGTGGTCTTGGGTGTCTGCTCCCAAGACAGGAGTGGCACAAACCCCAACTTAGGCTAAGTCAGGGGCATACTTAGAACAAAGGAGTTCTCTATCTGACAGGCCATTGTTTCAAGAGTTAACAGCTAATAATATTTTAGGACCTAATATATTAGGACCGGTGACATTTACAGTGGACACATTGGGAGACACTCCGATGATGAGGCCAGAACCCTCGCTGTTTAAGGAAGGTAAAGCCCCAGTAGATGCCCAGGTTTGGTATACTGATGGGTCCAGCCAGGGCAGGCCTCCTCCTGGACTGCTCTTGCCATGCAGTCTACCACAGACACTATATGGTTTAATTCTGGAGTTAGTCAAAGCAGCCAGTGGGCTGAGTTATACGCTGTCTGGATGGTGGTCAAAAATGAGGCAGCATCCCTTACCATCTGTTCAGATAGTTGGCCAGTTCATAAAGGCCTAACCTTATGTTACTACCTTAAAGACACAGCAATGGCTAATAGGAAACAGACCCTGTGAGAACAAGCCACGTGGCAAGATCTATGGGACTTAGGACAGGAAAAGGACATAACAGTGATACACGTAACTGGGCACCTGCTTATGGCAAGCCCAGAGATTGAGGAGGCTGACAAGTTAGCACATGTCCTATGGGTGGAGAGGTAGCAACTTGGCTACACCATGTCTGCATCATGCAGGGAAGAAAACTATGTGGGCAGTTACCAAAGGATGAGATATTCCCATTTCTTGGAGGGAAATAACAGATGCCTGCCATGATTGCTCCACATGTTCCCAGGAGGCTCTCCATTCCCACAGGCTGGCAAGCACTGATGGACAAGTGGTGTAAGGGGAAGCGTTTCTTTGACCCACTGGAAAGTGGACTCTGTACAGCCTCTGCCAATATCAGAGAATGCCAGCTTTGCTCTGACAGCTGTAGACACAGTTACAGGTCTGCTGTTTGCCTGGCCCTCCTCTGATTATACACAGTCATCAAGGTACCCATTTTACCATAAAGGAAGTCTTGGACTGGCCACAGTTCAATTCAGTTCAGTTGCTCATTCATGTCCAACTCTTTGTGACCCCATGAATTGCAGCACGCCAGGCCTCCCTGTCCATCACCAACTCCTGGAGTTCACTCACACTCATGTCCATTGTGTCAGTGAGGCCATCCAGCCGTCTCATCCTCTTTTGTCCCCTTCTCCTCCTGCCCCCAATCCCTCCCAGCATCAGAGTCTTTTCCAATGAGTCAACTCTTCGTATGACATGGCCAAAATACTGGAGTTTCAGCTTTAGAACCATTCCTTCCAAAGAAATCCCAGGGCTGATCTCCTTCAGAATGGACTGGTTGCATCTCCTTGCAGTCCAAGGGACTCTCAAGAGTCTTCTCCAACACCACAGTTCAAAAGCATCAATTCTTCGGCACTCAGCTTTCTTCACAGTCCAACTCTCACATCCATACATGACTACTTGAAAAACCATAGCCTTGACTACACAGACTTTGTTGGCAAAGTAATGTCTCTGCTTTTGAATATGCTATCTAGTTTGGTCACAATTTTCCTTCCAAGGAGTAAGCATCTTAATTTCAAGGCTGCAGTCACCATCTGCAGTGATTTTGGAGCCCCCAAAAATAAAGTCAGTAACTGTTTCCACTGTTTCCCCATCTATTTCCCATGAAGTGATGGGACCAGATGCCACGATCTTCGTTTTCTAAATGTCGAGCTTTAAGCCGTCTTTTTCATTCTCCTCTTTCACTTTCATCAAGATGCTTTTTAGTTCCACTTCACTTTCTGCCAGAAGGGTGGTGTCATTTGCATATCTGAGGTTATTGATATTTCTCCCGGCAATTCTGATTCCAGCTTGTGCTTCTTCCAGCCCAGTGTTTCTCATGATGTACTCTGCATAGAAGTTAAATAAGCAGGGTGACAATATACAGCCTTGATGTACTCCTTTTCCTATTTGGAACCAGTCTGTTGTTCCATGTCCAGTAATAACTGTTGCTTCCTGACCCACATATAAGTTTCTCAAGAGGCAGGTCAGGTGGTCTGGTATTCCCATCTCTTGAAGAATTTTCCACAGTTTATTGTGATCCACAAAGTCAAAGGCTTTGGCATAGTCAATAAAGCAGAAATAGATGCTTTTCTGGAACTCTCTTGCTTTTTCCATGATCCAGCAGATTTTGGTAATTTAATATCTTGTTCCTCTGCCTTTTCTAAAACCAGCTTGAACATCTGGAAGTTCATGGTTCACGTATTGCTGAAGCCTGGCTTGGAGAATTTTGAGCATTATTTTACTAGTGTGTGAGATGAGTGCAATTGTGCAGTAGTTTGAGCATTCTTTGGCATTGCCTTTCTTTGGAACTGGAATGAAAACTGACCTTTTCCAGTCCTGTGGTCACTGCTGAGTTTTCCAAATTTGCTGGCATATTGAGTGCAGCACTTTCACAGCATCATCTTTCAGGATTTGAAATAGCACAACTGGAATTCCATCACCTCCACTAGCTTTGTTTGTAGTGATGCTGTCTAAGGCCCACTTGACTTCACATTCCAGGATGTCTGGCTCTAGGTGAGTGATCACACCATCGTGACTATCTTGGTCATGAAGATATTTTTGGTACAGTTCTCCTGTGTATTCTTGCCACCTCTTCTTTTTTTTTTTTTTTTTTACTGTACAATATGTATTGATTTTGCCATATATAAACATGAATCTGCCACAGGTGTACACGTGTTCCCCATCCTGACCCGCCCTCCCACCTCCATCCCTGTACCATCCCTCTGGATCATCCCAGTGCACCAGCCCCAAGCATCCTGTATCATGTATCAAACCTAGACTGGCGATTCCTTTCATATATGATATTATACATGTTTCAATGCCATTCTCCCAAATCATCCCACCCTCACCCTCACCCTCACCCTCACCCTCTCCCTCTCCCTCTCCCTCTCCCTCTCCATCTCCCTCTCCCTCTCTCTCTCCCTCTCTCTCTCCCACAGAGTCAAAAAGACTGTTCTATATATCGGTGTCTCTTTTGCTGTCTCACATACAGGGTTATCGTTACCATCTTTCTAAATTCCATATATATGCATTATTATACTGTATTGGTGTTTTTCTTTCTGGCTTACTTCACTCTGTATAATAGGCTCCAGTTTCATCCACCTCATTAGAACTGATTCAAATATATTCTTTTTAATGGCTGAGTAATACTCCATTATGTATATGTACCACAGCTTTCTTATCCATACCTCTGCTGATGTACAGATATCTAGGTTGCTTCCATGTCCTGGCTATTATAAACAGTGCTGTGATGAACATTTGGGTGCATGTGTCTCTTTCCATTCTGGTTTCATTGGTGTGTATGCCCAACAGTGGGATTGCTGGGTCATAAGGCAGTTCTATTTCCAGTTTTTTAAGGAATCTCTACACTGCTCTCCATAGTGGCTGTACTAGTTTGCATCCCCACCAACAGTGTAAGAGGGTCCCCTTTTTTCTCCACACCCTCCCCAGCATTTATTGCTTGTAGACTTTTGGATAGCAGCCCTTCTGACTAGCGTGAAATGGTACCTCATTGTGGTTTTGATTTGCATTTCTCTGATAATGAGTGATGTTGAGCATATTTTCATGTGTTTGTTAGCCATCTGTATGTCTTCTTCAGAGAAATGTCTGTTTAGTTCTTTGGCCCGTTTTTTGATTGGGTCTTTTATTTTTCTGGAATTGAGCTGCAGGAGTTGTTTGTATATTTTTGAGATTAGTTCTTTGTCAGTTGCTTCATTTGCTTTTATTTTCTTCCATTCTGAAGGCTGTCTTTTCACCTTGCTTATAGTTTCCTTTGTTGTGCAGAAGCTTTTAAGTTTAATTAGGTGCCATTTGTTTATTTTTGCTTTTATTTCCAATATTCTGGGAGGTGGGTTATAGAGGATCCTGCTGTGATTTATATTGGAGAGTGTTTTGCCTATATTCTCCTCTAGGAGTTTTATAGTTTCCGGTCTTACATTTAGATCTGTAATCTATTTTGAGTTTATTTTTGTGTATGGTGTTAGAAAGTGTTCTAGTTTTATTCTTTTACAGGTGGTTGACCAGTTTTCCCAGCACCACTTATTAAAGAGATTGTCTCTAATCCATTGTATATTCTTGCCTCCTAAGATGTCCATAGGTGTGTGGGTTTATCTCTGGGCTTTCTATTTTGTTCCATTGATCTACATTTCTGTCTTTGTGCCAGTTCCACAGTGTCTTGATGACTGTGGCTTTGTAGTAGATCCTGAAGTCAGGCAGGTTGATTCCCCCAGTTCCATTCTTCTTTCTCAAGATTGCTTTGGCTATTCGAGGTTTTTTTGTATTTCCATACAAATTGTGAAATTATTTGTTCTAGGCCTGTGAAAAATACAGTTGGTAGCTTGATAGGGATTGCATTGAATCTATAGATTGCTTTGGGTAGTATACTCATTTTCACTATATTGATTCTTCCAATCCATGAACATGGTATATTTCTTCATCTATTAGGGTCCTCTTTGATTTCTTTCACCAGTGTTTTATATATATATATATATGTCTTTTGTTTCTTTAGGTAGATATATTCCTAAGTATTTTATTCTTTTCGTTGCAATGGTGAATGGAATTGTTTCTGCAATTTCTCTATTTTCTCATTATTAGTGTATAGGAATGCAAGGGATTTCTCTATGTTGATTTTACATCCTGCAACTTTTCTATATTCACTGATTAGCTCTAGTAATTTTCTGGCGGAGTCTTTAGGGTTTTCTATGTAGAGGATCATGTCATCTGCAAATAGTGAGAGTTTTACTTCTTCTTTTCCAATTTGGATTCCTTTTATTTCTTTTTCTGCTCTGATTGCTGAGGCCAAAACTTCCAAAACTATGTTGAATAGTGGTGGTGAAAGTGGGCACCCTTGTCCTGTTCCTGACTTTAGGGGAAATGCTTTCAATTTTCACCATTGAGGATAATGTTTGCTGTGGGTTTGTCATATATAGCTTTTATTATGTCGAGGTATGTTCCTTCTATTCCTGCTTTCTGGAGAGTTTTTATCATAAATGGATGTTGAATTTTGTCAAAGGCTTTCTCTGCATCTATTGAGATAATCATATGTCTTTTATTTTTCAATTTGTTAATGTGGTTAATTTGTTAATCAATTACATTGATTGATTTGTGGATATTGAAGAATCCTTGCATCCCTGGGATAAAGCCCCCTTGCCATGGTGTATGATCTTTTTAATGTGTTGTTGGATTCTGATTGCTAGAATTTTGTTAAGGATTTTTGCATCTATGTTCATCAGCGATATTGGCCTGTAGTTTTTTGTTTGTTTGTTTGTGGCATCTTTGTCAGGTTTTGGTATTAGGGTGATGGTGGCCTCATAGAATGAGTTTGGAAGTTTACCTTCCTCTGTAATTTTCTGGAAGAGTTTGAGTAGGATAGGTGTTATCTCTTCTCTAAATTTTTGGTAGAATTCAGCTGTGAAGCTGTCTGGAGCCATGTTAGGCATTACTGACAAAATGGAAGCACAGCCCTAAACCCCCTCCCTTTGCTCCGTAGGCACGGACCCGGAATGAAGGAGTTAGGCTTTGTGATTCTGACTTGTTTTTTCCTTTCCTCAGCTGAGTTGACTGAAGAGAATATTAAGGTGCTTATTGTTTTTGAGAGGAGCATGAGAAGGCATAAAGCCTTCTGCAGCTGTACTCAGAGAATAATTCATAAAGTTAATCATTGACATTTGTTCAAGGACTTTTACAAAAGACTGTTCCAGGGTGAGCATGCAGGCTGCAGCTTGAGACCATGGGAGGGATTGCTATCTGGAGCCCATTTGTGAGAAAAGTTTTTATGGCAAAGGAGTTTGCTGAATTTAGGACTTAGGAATATTTAAAATAGTTAGAAGCTAAAGATTTAAGGATTGCTGTAATGTTAGCATATTCTACTACAGCTTATAGAAATTAGGGACTTTAGCGATATTATTAACTAGAAACCCTTTCTAAGAAATAGTGAGCTTAGGATATTAGGGGAAAACAGGACTTAGAAAGATAAGAAATAAACTGAGGAATGTGGTATGCAGCCCAGACATTAGCATGAGTTACAGTGTATTCACAAGAACACATGAGAAAAAGTAGATAAGAGAATCGCTGAGGAAGGAACTTCTTTTGAGGGGCAAGAATGATTTTTTGAGAAAAATAAATCTGGGTCAGTGGGAACTAAAAATATCAAACCTCTGACCTAATGCTTTTGTAAAAGTATAAAAGAGAATCATAAGCTTGAAATAAACAGGCAGTCCAAGAAAAATGAGAGGCTGCCTCAGTTTCTCACTGACACCGCCCACCCCTTCAGGTTGAATCCCTGGCTGCTGGAGCTGGCATGAAGCCGGCTGGACCTGGGATTTTGTTTGCTGGAAGATTTCTGATTACAGTTTCAATTTATGTGCTTGTGATGGGTCTGATAAGATTTCTATTTCTTCCTGGTTCAGTTTTTGGAAAGTTGTACTTTTCTAAGAATTTGTCTATTTCTTCCAAGTTGTCCATTTTATTGGCATATAATTGCTGATAGTAGCTTCTTATGATCCTTTGTATTTCTTTGTGGTCTGTTGTGATCTCTCCATTTTCATTTCTGATTTTATTGATTTGATTTTTCTCCCTTTGTTTCTTGATGAGTCTGGCTAATGGTTTGTCAATTTTATTTATCCTCTCAAAGAACCAGTTTTTGGCTTTGTTGACTTTAGCTATGGTCTCTTTTGTTTTTTTGCATTTATTTCTGCCCTAATTTTTAAGATTTCTTTCCTTCTACTAACCCTGGGGTTCTTCATTTGTTCCTTCTCTAGTTGCTTTAGGTGTAGTGTTATTTATTTGACTTTTTTCTTGTTTCTTAAGGTATGCCTATATTGCTATGAACCTTCCCCTTAGCACTGCTTTTACAGTGTCCCATAGGTTTTGGGTTGTTGTGTTTTCATTTTCATTCATTTCTATGCATATTTTGATTTCTTTTTTTATTTCTTCTGTGATTTATTGGTTATTCAGCAGCGTGTTGTTCAGCCTCCATATATGGGAATTTTTAATAGTTTTTCTCCTGTAATTGAGATCTAATCTTACTGCATTGTGGTCAGAAAAGATGCTTGGAATGATTTCAGTTTTTTTGAATTTACCAAGGCTAGATTTATGGCCCAGGATGTGATCTATCCTGGAGAAGGTTCTGTGTGTGCTTGAGAAAATGGTGAAATTCATTGTTTTGGGGTGAAATGTCCTATAGATATCAATTAGGTCTAACTGGTCTATTGTATCATTTAAAGTTTGTGTTTCCTTGTTAATTTTCGGTTTAGTTGATCTATCCATAGGTGTGAGTGGGGTATTAAAGTCTCCCACTATTATTGTGTTATTGTTAATTTCACCTTTCATACGTGTTAGCATTTGTCTTACATATTGCAGTGATCCTAACTTGGATGCATATATATTTATAATTGCTATATCTTCTTCTTGCATTGATCCTTTTTCATCATTATGTAATGTCCTTCTTTGTCTCTTTTTACAGTCTTTGTTTTAAAGTTTATTTTATCTGATATCAGTATTGCTACTCCTGCTTTCTTTTGGTCTCTATTAGCGTGGAATATCTTTTTCACACCCTTCACTTTCAGTCTGTATGTGTCCCCTGTTTTGAGGTGGGTCTCTTGTAGACAATATATATAGGGGTCTGGTTTTTGTATCCATTCAGCCAGTCTTTGTCTTTTGGTTGGGGCATTCAACCCATTTATGTAAGATAATTATTGATAAGTATGATCCTGTTGCCATTTACTTTATTGTTTTGGGTTCGAGTTTATACACACTTATTGTTTCCTGTCTAGAGAATCTCCTTTAGCATTTGTTGGAGAGCTGGTTTGGTGGTGCTGAATTCTCTCAGCTTTTACTTGTCTGTAAAGCTTTTGATTTATCCTTCATATTTGAATGACATCTTTCCTGGGTATAGTAATCTGGGCTGTAGGTTATTTTCCTTGATCACTTCATGTATGTCCTGCCATTCCCTTCTGGACTGAAGAGTTTCTATTGAAAGATCCACTGTTATCCTTATGGGAATCCCCTTGTGTGTTATTTGTTGTTTTTCCCTTGCTGCTTTTAATATTTGTTCTTTGTGTTTGGTCTTTGTTAATTTGATTAATATGTGTCTTGGGGTGTTTCGCCTTGGGTTTATCCTGTTTGGGACTCTCTGGGTTTCTTGGACTTGGGTGATTATTTCCTTCCCCATTTTAGGGAAGTTTTCAACTATTATCTCCTCAAGTACTTTCTCATGGTCTTTCTTTTTGTCTACTTCTTCTGGGACTCCTATGATTCGAATGTTGGGGCATTTAACATTGTCCCAGAGGTCTCTGAGGTTGTTCTCATTTCTTTTAATTCTTTTTTTTTTTTTTCTATCCGTTTCATTTATTTCTGCAATTCTATCTATTACCTCACTAATCCTATCTTCTGCCTCCACTATTCTACTATTTGTTCCCTCCAGAGTGCTTTTGATCTCATTTATTGCATTATTCGTTATATATTAACTCTTTTTTCTATCTTCTAGGTCCTTGTTAAACATTTCTTGCATCTTCTCAATCCTAGTCTCCAGGCTATTTATCTGTGATTACATTTTGATTTCAAGACTTTGGATCATTTTCACTATCATTATTTGGAATTCTTTATCAGGTAGATTCCCTATCTCTTCCTCTTTTGTTTGGTTTGGTGGGCATTTATCCTGTTCCTTTACCTGGTGGGTATTCCTCTGTCTCTTCATCTTGTTTATATTGCTGTGTTTGGGGTGGCCTTTCTGTATTCTGGCAGTTTGTGGAGTTCTCTTTATTGTGGAGTTTCCTCACTGTGGGTGGGGTTGTATGGGTGGCTTGTCAAGGTTTCCTGGTTAGGGAAGCTTATGTCAGTGTTCTGGTGGGTGGAGCTGGATTTCTTCTCTCTGGAGTGCAGTGAAGTGTCCAGTAATGAGTTATGAGATGTCAATGTCTTTGGAGTGACTTTGGGCAGCCTGTATATTGAAGCTCAGGGCTGTTTCCTGTGTTGCTGGAGAATTTGCATGGTATGTCTTGCTCTGGAACTTGTTGGGCCTTGAGTGGTGCTTGGTTTCAGTGTAGGTATGGAGGCGTTTGATGAGCTCCTGTTGATTAATGTTCCCTGGAGTCAGGAGTTCTTTAGTGTTCTCAGGATTTGGACTTACACCTCCTGCTTCTGGTTTTCAGTCTTATTTTTACAGTAGACTCAAGAGTTCTCCATCTACACAGCACCATTGATAAAAGATCTAGGTTAAAGATGAAAAGTTTCTCCCCAGTGAGGGATACCCAGAGAGGTTCACAGAGTTACATGGAGAAGAGAAGAGGGAGGAGGGAGATAAAGGTGACCCGAATGAGATGAGGTGGAATCAAAAGAGGAGAGAGCAAGCTAGCCATTAATCACTTCCTTATGTGTGCTCCACAGTCTGGACCACTCAGAGATGTTCACGGAGTTACACAGAGAAGAGAAGAGGGAGTAAGGAGACAGAGGTGGCCAGGAAAATAAAGGGGGGGATCAAAAGGAGAGAGACAGATCCAGCCAGTAATCAGTTCCCTAAGTGTTCTCCACCGACTGGAACACATAAAGAGATTCACAGAGTTGGGTACAGAAGAGAAGGGGGAGGGAGGAGACAGAGGCGACCTGGTGGAGAAAAAGGAGAGTCCAAAGGGGAAGAGAGCAGTCAAGCCAGTAATCTTGCTCCCAAGTAAAAATGGGTACTGAAGATTGGGTTCTTAAAGGTACAAAATTGATAACAAATACCAAAAAGCAAAGATTAAAAATCTAGAATAGAGGTTGGATTGTCAAAAATGCAATATTAAAGAAAAGGAGGGAAAAAAAAAAACTAAACAAAACACAGAGTCAAAAAATTATAATATATATTTGAACTTTGCTTTAAAAAATAAGGTCTCCCTTTTTTTTTTTTTTTTTTGCAAAGTAATAGTAGGTTATAAAAATGAAAATTAAAGGAGTAATAGAGGACTTAAATTTTTTTAATTAAAAAAATAAAGAATGATAGTAAAAATATTAAAAATATATCTAGGACTTTCTCTTGTATTGTGGACAGTGTGGGGTCAGTTCATTTTTGGATAGTTCCTTAGTCCAGCTTATATTTCACAAGATCTATAGGCCCTTTCCTATGCAGTAAGTACTAACTACAGGGTTTCAATCTACTGCACCTGTCATGTCCAAGGAGGTTCCCTCTGTTTTAGCTTCTTCTGTTTGCTGGTCTCTTCAGTGTCTAATTTCCACCCTGACACAAGGGGGAGGTGGTGGACACTTGTTCAGTCGTGCTATGGGGAGGGAGGGATGCTGCAAACAAATAACACTGGTGTGTGCTCCCAGTGTCTCAGCCACACTGGGCATGGCACCCACTCACGGTGCCTGTGCCCTCCCTGCCCACACTGCTCAGGCTCTAGGTTGTTCCACTGGGAAACCATCCGATGCCAGCCCTGGGCTGCATGCACCTCCCAGGTCTAAGCCACTCAGGTTCAGGCACTCAGGCAGTCCTCAGAGGTGCAGATTCAGTTGGGCCTGCGTTTTGTGCCCTTCCCAGGTCTGAGCAGCTCAGGTGATCAGGTGTTTGGTGAGCACGGTCACTGAGACTTATCGCCTCCCTAGTCCCTGCCACTCAGTTGTCTGGGTGTACAACCAGTGCACCTTCTCAGGCAGATGTTGACCTTCCAGAATCCCAAGAAGTCTTAGTTAGCAAAGAAGCCTGCTTGAAGTTATAATGCCTCTCTGGAGCCGCGATTGCCCCCTTCTGGCTCTGGCTGCCTGTCACCAGAGGGGGATGGTCTGCAGCAGGCTAGCTCTGTTCAGTACTTTGTTCTGTGAGTGGGCCTGATGGTGTTTTAGGTTAGGGCTTTTCGCATGGTAGCTATATCACAGTCTGGTTTGCTAGCCCTAGTTAGTTCCCTCACTTGGGTCTCTCTTACCTTGGAAGTGGGGTATCTCTTCACGGCTGCTCCAGCAAAGCGCAGCCGCTGCTCTTCCCTTGGACGAGAGGTATCTCCTCACTGCTGCCCCTCCTGACCTTGAACGTGGAGTAACTCCTCTCGGTCCTCCTAAGCCCATACAGCCACCGCCCATTGGACGTGGGGTTGCTCCTCTCGGCCACAGCCCCTGACCTCGGGCATGGGGTAGCTCCTCACAGCCGCCGCCCCTGACCTTGGACGTGAAGAGATACCCATGTCCAAGGTAAGACAAACCCAAGTAAGACGGTAAGTGTTGCGAGAGGGCATCAGAGGGCAGTCACATTGAAACCATAATAACAGAAAACTAGTCAATCTAATCACACGGATCACAGCCATGTCTAACTCAATGAAACTAAGCCATGCCTTGTGAGGCCACCCAAGACAGGCAGGTCGTGGTGGAGAGGTGTGACAGAATGTGGTCCACTGGAGAAGGGAATGGCAAACCACTTCAGTATTCTTGCCTTGAGAACCCCATGAACAGTATAAAAAGGCAAAATGATAGGATACTGAAAGAGGAACTCCCCAGGTCAGTAGGTGCCCAATATGCTACTGGAGTTCAGTGGAGAAATAACTCCAGAAAGAATGAAGGGATGGAGCCAAAGCAAAAACAATACCCAGTTGTGGATGTGACTGGTGATAGAAGCAAGGTCCAATGCTGTAAAGAGCAATATTTCATAGGAACTTGGAATGTTAGGTCCATGAATCAAGGCAAATTGGAAGTGGTCAAACAGGAGATGGCAAGAGTAAACGTCGACATTCTAGGAATCAGCAAATGAAAGTGGACTGGAATGGGTGAATTTAACTCAGATGACCATTATATCTACTACTGCAGGCAGGAATCCCTTAGAAGAAATAGAGTAGGCATCGTGGTCAACAGAAGAGTCCGAAATGCAGTACTTGGATGCAATCTCAAAAACGACAGAATGATCTCTGTTCGTTTCCAAGGCAAACCATTCATTATCACAGTAATCCAAGTCTATGCCCCAACCAGTAACGCTGAAGAAGCTGAAGTTGAACGGTTCAATGAAGACCTACAAGACCTTTTAGAACTAACACCCAATAAAAATGTCCTTTTCATTATAGGGGACTGGAATGCAAAAGTAGGAAGTCAAGAAACACCTGGAGTAACAGGCAAATTTGGCCTTGGAATACGGAATGAAGCAGGGCAAAGGCTAATAGAGTTTTGTCAAGAGAACGCACTGGTCATAGCAAACACCCTCTTCCAACAACACAAGAGAAGACTACACATGGACATCACCAGATGGTCAACACCAAAATCAGACTGATTATATTCTTTGCAGCCAAAGATGGAGAAGCTCTATACAGCCAGCACAAACAAAACCGGGAGCTGACTGTGGCTCAGACCATGAACTCCTTACTGCCAAATTCACACTTAAATTGAAGAAAGTAGGGAAAACCACTATACCATTCAGGTATGACCTAAATCAAATCCCTTATTATACAGTGGAAGTGAGAAATAGGTTTAAGGGACTAGATCTGATAGATAGAGTGCCTGATGAACTATAGATGGAGGTTTGTGACATTGTACAGGAAACAGGGATTAAGACCATCCCCATGGAAAGAAATGCAAAAAAGCAAAATGGCTGTCTGGGGAGGCCTTACAAATAGCTGTGAAAAGAAGAGAAGTGAAAAGCAAAGGAGAAAAGGAAAGATATAAGCATCTGAATGCAGAGTTCCAAAGAATAGCAACGACAGATAAAAAAGCCTTCCTCAGCAATCAACGCAAAGAAATAGAGGGAAAAAACAAAATGGGAAAGACTAGCGATCTCTTGAAGAAAATTAGAGATACCAAGGGAACATTTCATGCAAAGAGGAGCTCGATAAAGAACAGAAATGGTATGGACCTAACAGAAGCAGAAGAGATTAAGAAGAGATGGCAAGAATACACAGAAGACCTGTACAAAAAAAGATCTTCATGACCCAGATAATCATGATGGTGTGATCACTCTTCTAGAGCCAGGCATCCTGCAATGTGAAGTCAAGTGGGCCTTAGAAAGCATCACTACGAACAAAGCTAGTGGAATTCCAGTTGAGCTATTTCAAATCCTGGAAGATGATGTTGTGAAAGTGCTGCACTCACTATGCCAGCAAGTTTGGAAAACTCAACAGTGGCCACAGGACTGGAAAAGGTCAGTTTTCATTTCAATCCCAAAGAAAGGCAATGCCAAAGAATGCTCAAACTACTGCACAACTGCCTCATCTCACATGCTAGTAAAGTATTGCTCAAAATTCTCCAAGCCAGACTTCAGCAATATGTGAACCATGAAATTCCAGATGTTCAAGCTGGTGTTAGAAAAGACAGAGGAGCCCGAGATTAAATTACCAACATCCACTGGATCATCAAAAAAGCAAGAGAGTTCCAGAAAAGCATCTATTTCTGCTTTACTGACTATGCCAAAGCCTTTGACTTTGTGGATCACAATAAACTGTGGAAAATTCTGAAAGAGATGGGCATACCAGACCACCTGACCTGCCTCTTGAGAAACCTATATGCAGGTCAGGAAGCAGCAGTTAGAACTGGACATGGAAAAACAGACTGGTTTCAAATAGGAAAAGGAAAACGTCAAGTCTGTATATTGTCACCCTGCTTATTTAACTTCTATGCAGAGTACATCATGAGAAATGCTGGGCTGAAAGAAGCACAAGCTGGAATCAAGATTGCTGGGAGAAATATCAATAACCTCAGATATGCAGATGACATCACCCTTATGGCAGAAAGTGAAGAGGAACTAAAAAGCCTCTTGATGAAAGTGAAAGAGGAGAGTGAAAAAGTAGGCTTAGTGCTCAACATTCAGAAAACTAAGATCATGGCATCTGGTCCCATCTCTTCATGGCCAATAGATGGGGAAACAGTGGAAAGAGTGTCAGACTTTATTTTTTTTTTTGGGGAGGGGGGCTCCAAAATCACTGCAGATGGTGCTTGCAGCCATGAAATTAAAAGACGCTTACTCCTTGGAAGGAAAGTTATGACCAACCTAGATAGCATATTAAAAAGCAGAGACATTACTTTGCCAACAAGGGTCCATCTAGTCAAGGCTATGGTTTTTCCAGTAGTCATGTATGGATGTGAGAGTTGGACTGTGAAGAAAGCTGAGCACCGAAGAATTTATGCTTTTGAACTGTGGTATTGGAGAAAACTCTTGAGAGTCCCTTGGACTGCAGGGATATCCAACCAGTACATTCTAAAGGAGATCAGCCCTGGGTGTTCTTTAGAAGAACTGATGCTAAAGCTGAAACTCCAATACTTTGGCTACCTCTTGCGAAGAGTTGACTCATTGGAAGAGACTCTCATGCTGGAAGGGATTGGGAGCAGGAGGAGAAGGGGATGACAGAGGATGATATGGCTGGATGGAATCACCGACTCGATGGGCATGAGTTTGGGTGAACTCCGGAAGTTAGTGATGGACAGGGAGGCCTGGAGTGCTGCAATTCGTGGGATTGCAAAGAGTCAGACACGACTGAGCAAATGAACTGACCTGACTCTCACCCCCATCAGTGTATCTCATCCTCTAGCCTTTGGCAACAGAGCACCCACCCCTTGTGGCTTACCTCTACATTTTGTTTATTTTCTATCTGCTCTCACTGGAATAAAAGCTCTATGAAAGCAGATCTAGGGTCAGTCTTGTTCTCTGATTTTTACCCACACAATCTGGCAAGTATTAGGCACCCAATAGAGGTTTGCTGCAGAAATGACCAAAACCCAAATCCCCATTCCAAAAATAACAGCTTAAAGTTGGTTGAAAAAGCATAAAACAGTGGAGCAATGTATCCTTGCAGTTTTCCCCCACTTCTACTGGTCTGATAATGAGATAACTGCTCACTTACAAGACTTAATGGCGGAGGGGGGTTGGGCAGCAAATGAAGGAAAACAGGAATTAATCAGGGACTTTATATGAAACTCTTCCCACATGAAAAGTGGTTGTTTTGGACTGAGTAACACTGATAAGATTGTTTGGCAGCCTGATGTAGAAAGTAATCTATATAGTAGCAGTATACCATGGTACTTACATGAGTTTACACTGAGTTTACATTAATATGTGTATTAATTTATTGTCAGTCCCTACTGAAAACATGTGCTTTAACAAAAAATTCACATTAAATATGACATCTTTAGAATTTCTTTCCCACATCTTACATTCTTTTAAGAATTTTCTTTTTAAAGTGAAAAAGGCAAGTGCCTTGCTTTGTTCACACATTGTTTCTGGGATCTGTCTTGTGACATCCAAGGTAAATCAGTTCTAGTTTGCTTGATTAGTTAGTGACCTGTCCACACCCTGTGTATGCACAGAATTTTTCTTTAAACATCTGAATCAAAATAATGTTCACATTGATACATGGGCATGTGTACTCTTCTGATGGAAGAGAACCTTGGGAATTTGTGTAAAAACTGAACAAAGTACAAGAAAAACTAGAGCCCTCCCAGGTCCACCACTAAGCAGCCATAATACCATAGACAGGAAACGAGGTGCTGAAGTCTGGAAAATGGAAAGAAGAAGAATCCCTAATTTATGGTGTTGTGAGAATTAAGTAAACATGTCTGGCAAATTGTAATAGCTCATCATTTAGCAATCTTATCATGGGAGACTGGGATTCAATCCCTGGGTGGAGAAGATCCCCTGGAGAAGGGGATGGCTACTGTGGGGAGAGAGCAAATTGGCCAAGATGGCATGTTCATGGCAAAATGGCACGGCTCTCACCCCACATTTTGTAAATAATGACTATGTGGCAGCTGAGACCATTTACAGCACTTGTGCATGTGCGTCACAGAGGTTTATGTAACAGCTGAGATCATTCGTAGCACTGCATATGCACATCATCTTGTGTAGCTCAGTTAAGCTTCTCATTAATTGTATCTTCCCAATAATGGAATGGGACTTCCTTGGTGGCTCAGAGGTTAAAGCGTCTGCCTGGAATGCGGGAGATCCAGGTTCGATCCCTGGGTTGGGAAGATCCCCTGGAGAAGGAAATGGCAACCCACTCCAGTACTCCTCTTGCCTGGAGAATCCCATGGAAGGAGGAGCCTGGTAGGCTACAGTCCATGGGGTCGCAAAGAGTCGGACACAATTGAGCAACTTCACTTAATAATGGAGTAGTGTTTTTATTTTACTCAAAAATCACAAGTTCAATTAAAGTGCTCTTTCCCCCAGAGGAGTAGCATCCTTGATATGATAGGGGCAAAGAAGAGACAGACAACAAATTAATGTATAACTTCCTGGGATTTCTTAGGAAGGAATGATGCTAAAGCTGAAACTCCAGTACTTTGGCCACCTCGTGCGAAGAGTTGACTCATTGGAAAAGACTCTGATGTTGGTAGGGATTGGGGGCAGGAGGAGAAGGGGACGACAGAGGATGAGATGGCTGGATGGAATCACTGACTTGATGGACGTGAGTCTCAGCGAACTCCGGGAGTTGGTGATGGACAGGGAGGCCTGGCGTGGTGCGATTCATGGGGTTGCAAAGAGTCGGACATGACTGAGCGACTGATCTGATCTGATCTGATATATATATTAAATATTATTTTAATTAATTTTAATTGATATTATATTAATATTTAATCTATTGCATGTTGTATTTCATATTAAACATATACTTGAAATTATAAACAAAATGAATACAACAAAAATGCATAATTATTCATTGAGATTTATGGGCAGTTTTCTGTGATCAAAAATTCCCTGGTGGCTCAGTGGAAAAGAATCTGCCTGCCAATGCAGGAGACACCAGTTTGATCGCTAATCCAGGAGGATCCTACATGCCATAGAGCAACAAAGCCTGAGTGTCACAACTATCAATTCTGTGCTCTTGGAGCCTGGGAGCCACAACTACTGAGCCCAAGTGCTGCAGCAACTGAAACCTGCATAGCCATGCTCCCAAACAAGAGAAGCCACCACAATGAGAGGCCCTCACATCACAACTAGAGAGTAGACTTGCTTGCCGCAACTAGAGAAAAGTCTGCACAGCAATGAAGACCTAGTACAGTCAAAGATAAATAGAAATAAATTTTTAAATTAAGAATCAGGGGAACCACGTCAGGTAATGTGGTCAGGAGAGGACTCTTAGAAGAGGTGGTAATTAAAAGAGAGACCTCTAGAACCAGCTGGGCAAAGGGTGGAAAGATTACCACTCCTTGCAGAGCAATATCCTCCCTTTCCTTGCTCTGTGCTTAATAATCAGGGCAGAAACATTTATGTAGGGAATGTTGATTTCCCTGGAATTTCTGTCACACTACCCAAAAGATGAGTAACAGTAGATGTTAACCAATCATGGAGATGCTGGTCTCCTTCCCCAGTGATTGGATTTGGAGTGGGTGTAAGACTGTATACTGGCAAGAACTTAAGCAGATTTTGAGACCCTGAAGCAATATACAAATATGCTCTGTATGACTGAATCAGTTCAGTTTAGTCTCTCACTCGTGTCTGACTCTGCAACCCCATGGACTGCATCACGAAAGGCTTCCCTGTCCATCACCAACTCCCAGAGCTTGCTCAAACTCCTGTACATTGAGTCAGTGATACCATCTAACCATCTCAACACCCTTCTCCTCCTGCCTTCAATCTTTCCCACCGTCAGAGTCTTTTCTAATGAGTCATTTCTTTGCATCAGGTGGCCAAAGTATTGGAGCTTCAGCTTCACCATCAGTCCTTCCAATGAATATTAGGGACTGACTTCCTTTAGGATTGACTGGTTGGATCTCCTTGCAGTTCAAGAGACTCTCAAGAGTCTTCTCCAGCACCAAAATTCAAAAGCATGAATTCTTTGACACTCAGCTTTATGTATGGTCCAACTCTCACATCCATACATGACGACTAGAAAAACCATAGCTTTGACTATCTGGACCTTTGTCAGCAAAGTAATGTCTCTTCTTTTTAATGTGCTATCTAGGTTTGTCATAGCTTTTCTTCCAAGGAATAAAGTGTCTTTCAATTTCAGGGCTGCAGTCACCATCTACAATGATTTTGGAGCCCCAAAAAATAAAGTATGTCACTGTTTCCATTGTTTCCCTATTTACCATGAAGTGATGGGACCAGATGCCATGATCTTCATTTTTTTTGAATGTTGAGTTTTAAGCCAACATTTTTATTCTCCTATTTCACCATCATCAAGAGGCTCTTTAGTTCCTCTTCCCTTACTGCCATAGAGGTGGTAGCATCTGCATATCTGCGGTTATTGATATTTTTCCCTACAATCATGATTCCAGCTTGTGCTTCATCCAGCCTGGCATTACACAAGATGTACTCTGCATATTCATTAAATGAGCAGGGTGGTAATATACAGCCTTCATGTACTCCTTCCCCAATTCTGAACCAGTCTGTTGTTCCATGTCTGATTCTAACTTTTGCTTCTTGACCTGCATACAGGTTCCTCAGGAGGCAGGTAAGGTGGTCTGGTATGCCTATCTCTTTAAGAACTTTTGACAGTTTGTTGTGATCCACACAGTCAAAGGCTTTGGCCTAATCAATAAAGCAGAAGTAGATGTTTTTCTGGAATTCTCTTGCTTTTTTGATGATACAACTTATGTTGGCAATTTGATCTCTGGTTCCTCTGCCTTTACTAAATCCGGCTTGAACATCTGGAAGTTCATGGTTCACATACTGTTGAAGTCTGGCTTGGAGAATTTTGAGTATTACTTTGCTAGCATGTGAGATGAGAACAACTGTGTGGTAGTTTAAACATTCTTTGGCATTGCCTGTCTTTGGGATTGGAATGAAAACTGACCTTTTCCAGTCCTGTGGCCACTGTTGAGTTTTCCAAATTTGCTGGCATAGTGAGTGCAGCACTTTCACAGCATCATCTTTTACAATTTGAAATAGCTCAGCTGGATTTCCATCACCTCCACTTTGTTCATAGTGATGCTTCCCAAAGCCCACTTTCTTCCCATTCCAGGATGTCTGGCTCTAGATGAGTGATCACACTATTGTGGTTATCTGGGTCATTAAGATCTTTTTTGTATAGTTCTTCTGTGTATTCTTGCCACCTGTTCTTAATATCTTCTGCTTCTATTAGGTCCATACCATGTCTGTCCTTTATTGAGCTCATCTTTGCATGAATATTCCCTTAGTATCTCTAATTTTCTTGAAGAGATCTCTGCTGCTCCTGCTGCTACTAAGTCACTTCAGTCATGTCTGACTCTTCGCGACCCAATAGACTGCAGCCTACCAGACTCCTCCATCCATTGGATTTTCCAGGCAAGAGTACTGGAGTGGGGTGCCATCGTCTTCTCCAGAAGAGATCTTTAGTCTTTCCCATTCTATTTTTTCCTCTATTTCTTTGCACTGATCACTTAGGTAGGCTTTCTTATCTCTCCTTGCTATTCTTTGTAACTCTACGTTTAAATGGATATATCTTTTCTTTTCTCCTTTGCCTTTTGCTTCTCTTCTTTTCTCAGCTATTTGTAAGGCCTCTTCAGAGAACCATTTTGCCTTTCTTTTTCTTGAGGGTGGTCTTGATCACCACCTCCTGTACAATGTCATGAAACTCCATTCATAGTTCTTCAGGCACTCTGTCTATCCAGTCTAATCCCTTGAATCTATTTGTCACTTCCACTGTATAATCATAAGGGTTTTGATTTAGGTCAAACCTGAATGGTCTAGAGGTTTTTGCTACTTCCTTCAAGTCTGAACTTTGCAATAAGGAGTTCATGATCTGAGCCACAATCAGCTCCTGGTCTTGTTTTTGCTGACTGTGTGAAGCTTCTCCATCTTCGGCTGCAAAGAATGTAATCAGTCTGATTTCAGTATTGACCATCCAGTGATGTCCATGTGTAGAGTCACCTCTTGTGCTGTTGGAAGACGGTGTTTGCTATGACCAGTGTTTTCTCTTGGCAGAACTGTTAGTCGTTGCTCTGCTTCATTTTGTACTCCAAGGCCAAACTTGCCTCTTAACTAGGTATCTTTTGAGTTTCTACTTCTGCATTCCACTCCCCTATGATGAAAAGGACATCTTTGTGTGTGTGTGTGTGTGTGTGTGTGTGTGTGTGCGTTAGTTCTAGAAAGTCTTGTAGGTCATCATAGAATCATTCAACTTCAGCTTCTTTGGCATTAGTGGTTGGGATATAGACTTGGATTACTATAATACTGAATAGTTTGCCTTGGAAATGAAGAGAGATCATTCTGGTGTTTTTGAGACTGCACCCAAGTACTGCATTTCTGACTCTTTTGTTGATTATGAGGGCTACTCCAATTTTTCTAAGGGATTCTTGCCCACAGTAGCAGATATAATGGTCATCTGAATTAAATTCACCCATTCTGGTCCATTTTAGTTCACTGATTCCTAAAATGTCTAGTTTCATTCTTGCCATCTTCTGTTTGACCATTTCCAATTTACCTTAATTCCTGGACCTAACATTTCAGGTTCATATGCAATATTGCTTTTTACAGCATTGAACTTTGCTTCTATCACCAGTTACATCCACAACTGGGTGTTGTTTTTGCTTTGTCTCCGTCTCTTCATTCTTTCTGGAGTTATTTCTCCACCAATCTCCAGTAGCATATTTGGCACCTACCAACTTGGGCAGTTCCTCTTTCAGTGTCTTATCTTTTTGCCTTTTCATACTGTTCATGGGGTTTTCAAGGCAAGAATCCTGAAGTGGTTTTCCATTCCCTTCTCCAGTGGACCACGTTTTGTCAGAATTCTTCACCATGACCCATCTGTCTTGGGTGGCCCTACATGGCATGGCTCATAGTTTTGTTGAGTTAGACAAGGCTGTTATCCATGTGATACATTTGGTTAGTTTTCTGGGATTGTGGTTTTCATTCTGTCTGCCCTCTGATGAATAAGGATAAGAGGATTGTGGAAGCTCCCTGATGGGAGGGACTGGCTCTGGGAGAATCTGGGTCTTGTTCTGATGATTGGGGCCATGCTCAGTATATCTGTAATCCAATTTTCTGTTGATGGGTGGAGCTGTGTTCCCTCTCTTTTGTTTGGCCTGAAGCCAAACTATGGTTGGGGTAATGGTGACCTCCTTCAAATGGAGTTAAGCCAGCACTGTTGTATTCAGTGCCCCTGACTATGCAGCAGGCCACTGTTGGCCTCTGCCTCCGCCAGAGACTCCTGGATACTCACAGGCAACTCTGGCTCAGTTCTGTGGGGTCACTGCCCCTTTCTCCTGGTTCCTGGGGTCCACAAAGCTTTATTTGTGCCCTCAAGGAGTCTGTTTCCCTAGTCCTATTGAAGTTCTGTAATCAAATCCCACTGGCCTCCAAAGTCAAATTCACTGGGGTTCTCAGTCCCTTCCTCAGATCCCCATGTCAGGAAATCTGTTGTGAGTCCTAGAAATTTTGCCACAGTGCAATATTTTCTTTTGTATAATTCTTCTCCAGTTTGTGATTTGTCTGCTCAGTGGCTCTATGGTGGGGCTAATGGCAACCTCCTCCAAGAGGACTTAAACCACCTGGCTTGTCTCCCAAGTCTCCTGCAGCCAGAGCCCCTGTTCCCTGGCAGGCCACTGCTGACCTGTGCCTCTTAAGGAGACACTCAAACACTCAAAAGTAGGTCTGGCTCAGTCTCTGTGGGGTCTCCAGGTCCTGGTGCACACAAGGTTTTGTTTGAGCCCTCCAAGTGTCTCTGGTGGGTATGTGCTTTTGATTCTAAATGTGATTTTGCCCCTCCTACCATCTTCTTGGGGTTTCTCCTTTGCCCTTGAATGTGGGGTATCTTTTTTTGGTGAGATCCAACATTATCAGGGCCTCCCTGATAGTTCAGTTGGTAAAGAATCTACCTGCAATTCAGGAAGCCCCAGTTCATTTCTTGGGTCCAGAAGATCTCCTGGAGAAGGGATAGGCTCCCCACTCTAGTATTCTTGGGCTTCCCTTGTGGCTCAGCTGGTAAAGAATCCTCCTGCAGTGTGGGAGACCTGGGTTCAATCTCTGGGTTGGGATGAGCCCCTGGAGAAGATAAAGGCTACCCACTCCAGTATTTTGGCCTGGAGAATTCCATGGACTGCATAATCCATAGGGTCACAAAGAGTCAGACACGACTGAGTGACTAACCATCACTTCACATCATGCTCCTGTTGATGGTTGTTCAATAGCGAGTTGCAATTTTGGAGTTCTTGCAGGAGAAGATGAGCACACGCCCTTATATTCCACCATCTTAGGAACAGAAGAATACAAAATGATGCATCCCTGATGAACGTATTGAGTCATTGGACAGCCTTGAAATCTGCTACCAGACTTCACCTAATGTGAGATAAATAAAAATATATTTTTTAGGCAATTGCTAGTTTTTTTCTGTTATTTGTATCTGAAAACATTCCTAAATACAGCAAGGTAGTGGCATAATCATATTTTTAAGATCTAGCTTAAGGGAGATCCTCTGTTTGGGGATCTTATAAGAAGATTTTAGTGCTAAAGTTAGATCACTAACTAAACATTGCAGCAAATTTTCTGTGATGAGCATAGTTTAGGTCACAAATTTCTCATGACACAGACTTAGCAGATGCAAAGGGAGACTTATCACCTTAGAATGAGAGGAAAGACTTTGGAAACCCCTCTCCTTAGATGGAGATTATCTGTTGGATAAGTGTTGACTATTCTGAGAAAAAGCAGAGTTAAGTCTTGGTATAACTGCTACATCAGACTTCATTCAGTCTTTTCTTTATGCCAACTGCTTACCTGTTAGGGAAATAATTCTCGAAGTCCTTCTGTAGTAAAAGTTATGATATTTGATGTTCTATGACTCATTTCTCTGCTGTTTTACATAATTTCTGTGAGAATGAAAATCGGATATGGGATGCAAATAAGCTTTCATTCCCATGGCCAAAAAAAAAAAAAGAAGAAGAAGAAGAATGCTTGAAGAAAAAAAAAATAATATTGTCTCTTGATAAGAAGGATGAGGACCCTTTAGGATAATGATATAGATGAAATGTGACAAGCAATCAGGACTTCACAATTTTTATTATGATATATCAAGACATACTTACCACAAAAAAGGTATCAACGTTGCTGAAACTCCAAACAGAAAAATAAATAAATCCTGAACTTCGATACCAATTAAATCCCATCAGATTAAACTCAATATACAATTCCCACTTCTGGGAGGATTTGAGTCAAATCAAGTTCCATAGCCCTGAAATTTTATGCCTCTCTACTTAATAATACAGACTTAGCCAGAAACTTTCCATAGGATTTAAATAGTGAAGAACAAGTAGTAATGAGGAAATAATACCAGCTAGAATAAGACTTAAGGTCTAATCTGTCCTTGGCAATCAATGAGTTAATCAATCTATGACAGATATTTTTTAAAATCTACTAAATGGCAGCCTTTGACTGTGTGGATCACAATAAACTGTGGAAAATTCTGAAAGAGATGGGCATACCAGACCACCTGACCTGCCTCTTGAGAAACCTATATGCAGGTCAGGAAGCAACAGTTAGAACTGGACATGGAGCAACAGACTGGTTCCAAATAGGAAAAGGAGTATGTCAAGGCAGTATATTGTCACCCTGCTTTTTTAACTTATATGCAGAGTACATCATGAGAAACGCTGTGCTGGAAGAAGCACAAGCTGAAATCAAGATTGCCGGGAGAAATATCAATAACCTCAGATATGCAGATGACACCATCCTTATGGCAGAAAGTGAAGAGGAACTAAAAAGCCTCTCAATGAAAGTGAAAGAAGAGAGTGAAAAAGTTGGCTTAAAGCTGGCATCTGGTTCCATCACTTCACGGCAGAAAAATGGGGAAACAGTGGAAACAGTGGCTGACTTTATTTTTCTAGGCTCCAAAAAGGAATTGGGGGCAGGAGGAAAAGGGGACGACAGAGGATGAGATGGCAAGATGGCATCACCAACTCGATGGATGTGCGTTTGAGTGAACTCCGGGAGTTGGTGATGGACAGGGAGGCCTGGCCTGCTGCAATTCATGGGGTCGCAGAGTTGGACAGGACGGAGTGACTGAACTGAACTGATTTACATTTCAAACTAACTAGTTTTGTATTTTAAACTATTCAATAAAACGTAAGTATTGATTGGCTTTGCTTTGAAAGCCCCAATTGTATTATAAATGCAGGGAACTTGTAGCCATGTCTCCAGAGGCAGACCATGTTTCAAGCACAGTTCCCTTCACTCTGAGGTTCTATCCGTGCTGCCAACCTCTTGGGCTGCCATCTGTCTAGATCTCATATCGGCCAGCAGGAGCTGTAACCGCGTGATTTTGAGTCATAGCCAATGGAGAGAGAAACTATCCATCCCTAAACCAATCACAGGTAAGAGGAGATTAATCAAAACTGAGCCTGGACCAGGGATCGCTACAATCACTGCTATACACTGAGAAAAGGGCAAGTACAGGCTTTGTGAAGCCAGGAGTTTATACAGTCTGGGGGTTCTCTTTAAGTGTTACAGTTTTAAAAATACAAATTTGCTAAGAAAGTGAACATTTATTTATTATTATTTTAGAATGAAAGGAATAGACTATGAATGTATATTTTATTTTTTAAATATAAATTTATTTATTTTAATTGGAGGTTAATTACTTTACAATATTGTATTGGTTTTCCAGAGTATGAATATATAAAAGATGCCAAATGCCATAGACATCACAAAATTTGAAAAGACCATAACATTTTTATAAGTTTACTTCTTAACATGTCTCTTCATACCTTTATTTACAATGTTTTGGCCACATTTTCTTGAATTGCCTCTTCATGTGATAACTGTATAGTCAATAAAGAAAACATAAAGAAATACAATTGTCTTTCCTCTAGTATATATAATTTGAAATTGTCTTCATTATTATCATTTCAAAAACTTTCTTTTGGCATCACAATTTGCTGTCAGTGTTGTCATATAAATTTTCAGGAATGTTATCAAATTTTGGTAGAACTCTATCAATTATTTTCTTCACATATGCTCATAATAGAATTTTCCACAGCTTCTGGATCCATACCTCTCAAATATAAAATCTTCTCCACTATTCACATACGACCAGCCCCAGGCACTACATGACTTTCTCACAGCTTCATACATCCTATGCCTGGGTTGGCACGGCACAATGGAAGTTGGGACTATTTCTGGAAGCCATTTCTACACCAGGGCAGCTAACTGTACATGAGAGCTGGCAAACCAGGTAAATGCATGCCATTAAATCCAAACAAAAATATTCCATATACACCATCCCATTAATTCAGTCCCAGAATTGCACCTAGGCACATCACCCAGCTGAAGTGTAACAGAGTGTAATGAGCGTATAAGACAGTGAAACAAGATCAGTCTTAGCTAACCAGAGTTAAAATGTCCCATTGATACAAATTTTACAAAAGCATATGACCATGTTAAATCGGTATTCAAGTTCCATAAAATTGTATTCTGCTTGGGAACAGGATATGGGAAAAGGTAAGATAATGCACAGTAGATTTTTTGTTATGATGGTCAAATTATGTCTATTCATTAATTAGATATTAATTTATTAATATATTACATTCCTAATGTCTATATCCTATGGCATGAGGGAGAAGGGGTAGACACAGAAATATATCATCAGGCCCTGCCTTTGAAGAACTACTGACCTGATAGGGGAATCACTGTTTATCAGCATAAATTTTCTGCTTTAAAATACTTGATAGAGTAAAATAAAAAAATAAAACATATCTTGGCATTAATAACATCTTAATTTCACATTATACACATTATTACATGAGAAAATAAAGGCTAGTGTATAGCTATTTGAAAAATAATTTGGTTGGAGAATCATACTGACATTATGCAAGGTATACTGCCCACCAAGCTATGGCATTCATTGTTTCATCATGTATACAAACTTGTTTAGCATTTCCATATGTTGTGTGGTTGACAGACTGGAGCATATGATGATTATTTACATATGATAGTGAACTGGAATAAATAGTTATTATTAATACTTTGGAGGACAGGATTAGAATTTTAAATGAACTTGCAAAGCTGAAAAGGTGTCATAAAAAGGCTGATAAGTGATTGTATTGAGAAATGTGTGGTAAAGTACAATTAGAATATTTTTTAACTACACAAACAAAATGTAGCAAATTCTTTAACTTTTGCAGAAATCACCATCTATCACAAATTGAATGCACTTCAGGAAGTATAGCAATTACATTTTTTAAAAGCTTCATTTTGGAGATGGTTTAACAAGAGTGTAATTAAAAGGCTGACACAACACTTGTAGGAGAAAGCAAAAAAGAACTAAAGAGCCTCTTGATGAAAGTGAAAGAGGAGAGTGAAAAAGTTGGCTTAAATCTCAACATTCAGAAAACTAAGATTGTGGCATCTAGTCCCATCACTTCATGGCAAATAGATGGGGAAACAGTGGAAACAGAGACAGACTTTATTTGGGGGGCTCCAAAATCACTGCAGATGGTAACTGCAGCCATGAATTTAAAAGATGCTTGCTCCTTGGAAGAAAAGTTATGACCAAACTAGACAGCATATTAGAAAGCAGAGACATTACTTTGCCAGCAAAGGTCCTTCTAGTCAAAGCTATGGTTTTTCCAGTAGTCGTGTATGAATGTCAGAATTGGACTCTAAAGAAAGTTGAGCACCAAAGATTTTTGGTGCTTTTGACCTGTAGTGTTGGAGAAGACTTGAGAGTCCCTTGGACTGCAAAGAGATCCATGCTAAAGGAGATCAATCCTGGGTGTTCATTGGAAGGACTGGTGCTGAAACTGAAACTCCAATACTTTGGCCACCTGATACGAAGAGCTGACTCATTTGCAAAGACCCTGATGCTGGGAAAGATTGAAGGCAGGAGGAGAAAGGGAAGACAGAGGATGTGATGGTTGGATGGCATCACCAACTCAATGGACATGAGTTTGAGTAACTCCGGGAGTTGGTGATGGACAGGGAAGCCTGGATGCTGCAGTCCATGGGGTGGTAAAGAGTCGGACATGACTGAACGACTGAACTGAACTGAACTGAAAGGAAATTGAAAATATTTTTGCACTACATTTGGTACCATGAAATCTCTCCTGGGTCTCCAAAAAGAATCTGGAGAATTTCTTTTTTTTTTTTTTTGGCTATACCAAACATTTGACCCCTGCAATGGAAGTACAGAGTCTTAACCACTGGACTTCCAGGAAAACTCTCAGGAAATGGCTTTCTGAGGGGTTTTGGCTAGAGTTTCTGCATATGACAGATTTCTATCATATTTTTTCCCAAGTGGAAGGAATGTCAGAGCAGTGACATGGTGGGGGGAGCTTAAAATTAGGGTCTTAGATGTCCTTTTCATTATAGGGGGCTGGAATGCAAAAGTAGGAAGTCGAGAAACACCTGGAGTAACAGGCAAATTTGGCCTTGGAATACAGAATGAATCAGGGCAAAGGCTAATAGAGTTTTGGCAAGAGAACGCACTGGTCATAGCAAACACCCTCTTACAACAACAAAAGACAAGACTCTACACATGGATATCACCAGATAGTCAACACCAAAATCAGACTGATTATATTCTTTGCAGCCAAAGATGGAGAAGCTCTATACAGTCAGCAAAAACAAGACCAGGAGCTGACTGTGGCTCAGATCATGAACTCCTTATTGCCAAATTTAGACTTAAATTGAAGAAAGTAGGGAAAACCACTTAATCATTCAGGTATGATCTAAATCAAATCCCTTATGATCATACAGTGGAAGTGAGAAATAGATTTAAGGGACTAGATCTGATAGAGTGCTTGATGAACTATGGACGGAGGTTCATGACATTCTACAGGAGACACAGATCAAGACCATCCCCATGCAAAAGAAATACAAAAAAGCAAAATGGCTGTCTGAGGAGGCATTACAAATAGCTGTGAAAAGAAGAGAAGTGAAAAGCAAAGATATGAGCACCTGAATGCAGAGTTCCAAAGAATAGCAAGAAGAGATAAGAAAGCCTTCCTCAGAGATCACTGCAAAGAAATAGAGGAAAACAACAGAATGGGAAAGACTAGAGATCTGTTCAAGAAAATTAGAGATACCAAGGCAACATTTCATGCAAAGATGGGCTCGATAAAGGACAGGAATGGTATGGACCTAACAGAAGCAGAAGATATTAAGAAGAGATGGCAAGAATACACAGAAGACCTGTACAAAAAAAGATCTTCACGACCCAGATAATCACGATGGTGTGATCACTCACCTAGAGTGAGACATCCTGGAATGTGAAGTCAAGTGGGCCTTAGAAAGCATCACTACGAACAAAGCTAGTGGAGGTGATGGAATTCCAGTTGAGCTATTTCAAATCCTGAAAGATGATGCTATTAAGTGCTGCACTCACTATGCCAGCAAATTTGGAAAACTCAGTAGTGGCCACAGGATTGGAAAAGGTCAGTTTTCATTCCGATCCAAAAGAAAGGCAATGCCAAAGAATGCTCAAACTAAAGCGTAGTTGCACTCATCTCACACGCTAGTAAAGTATTGCTCAAAATTCTCCAAGCCAGGCTTCAGCAATATGTGAACTGTGAACTTCCAGATGTTCAATCTGGTTTTAGAAAAGGCAGAGGACCCAGAGATCAAATTGCCAACATCTGCTGGATCATCAAAAAAGCAAGAGGGTTCCAGAAAAACATCTATTTCTGCTTCATTGACTAGGCCAAAGCCTTTTACTGCATGGATCACAATAAACTGTGGAAAATTCTGAGAGATGGGAATACCAGACCACTTGACTTGCCTCTTGAGAAACCTATATGCTGGTCAGGAAGCAACAGTTAGAACTGAACATGGAACAACAGACTGGTTTCAAATAGGAAAAGGAGTATGTCAAGGCCGTATATTGTCACCCTGTTTATTTAACTTCTATGCAGAGTACATCATGAGAAATGCTATGCTGGAAGAAGCACAAGCTGGAATCAAGATTGCCGGGAGAAATATCAATAACCTCAGATATGCAGATGACACCACCCTTATGGCAGAAAGTGAAGAGGAACTCAAAAGCCTCTTGATGAAAGTGAAAGCGGAGAGTGAAAAAGTTGGCTTAAAGCTCAACATTCAGAAAACGAAGATCATGGCATCTGGTCCCATCACTTCATGGCAAATAGATGGGGAAACAGTGGAAAGAGTGTCAGACTTTATTTTTGGGGGCTCCAAAATCACTGCAGATGGTGATTCCAGCCATGAAATTAAAAGAGCTTACTCCTTGGAAGGAAAGTTATGACCAATCTAGATAGCATATTGAAAAGCAGAAACATTACATTGCCAACAAAGGTCCATCTAGTCAAGGCTATGATTTTTCCAGTGGTCATGTATGGATGTGAGAGTTGGACTGTGAAGAAAGCTGAGTACCGAAGAATTTATCCTTTTGAACTGTGTTGTTGGAGAATACTCTTGAGAGTCCCTTGGACTGCAAGGAGATCCAACCAGTCCATTCTAAAAGAGTTAAGTCCTGGGTGTTCTTTGGAAGGAATGATGCTAAAGCTGAAACTCCAGTACTTTGGCCACCTCATGCGAAGAGTTGACTCATTGGAAAAGACTCTGATGCTGGGAGGGATTGGGGTTGGGAGAAGGGGACGACAGAGGATGAGATGGCTGGATGGCATCACCGACTTGATGGACGTGAGTTTGAGTGAACTCCGGGAGTTGGTGATGGACAGGGAGGCCTGGTGTGCTGCAATTCATGGGGTCGCAAAGAGTTGGACATAACTGAGTGACTGAACTGAGCTGAATTGAAGTCAGTTTAACCAGTACTTACAAACATTTATATATAATGTTGCACCAAGTACTATAGGCAGTAAGATACATATTTCATGTATCTGTGGGTAAAAGAGGATTTGAAAAGATTAAAAACACAATGACACGCATTTTCTTTCTTAATTAAATAGTTAACAAATTTCACTTATTCCAAAACTACAGTTAGTGACATTTGTCAATTGTATATGTCATTGTTATTTCTCTAAGGTAATATTATGGGATAATTTGAGGTTAATACAAATATAGAAAGTGCTATAAAAATAAGTGTGCTACCCAGAGCAATATCACAGACATACTTAGAGTAGCTGGCTTCTCTAGTTCTCTGTGGTAAAGAATCTCTCTGCCAGTGCAGGAGACACAGTTTTGATCTCTGTGTCAGGAAGATCCCCTGGAGGAGGAAAGGGCAACCTACTCCAGTTTCTTGCCTGGGAAATCCCATGGACAGAGAAGCCTGGAGGGCTACAGTCTATGGAGTCATAAAGAGTCAGACACAACTTAGCAACTAAACAACAACAATGATGAGTTAGCTACAAGTATCGTGCCCCATGTATACCAAAGGATCAGACAGCCTTCCAGAACACCATTACTAGTTAAAAGTCAATACATATATTTATTTTTTGCACAAGACATTTATTTTTTTTTTCACAGAATCATTTATTTCATTTATTCAGTCATCAAGAGGGTTATTATGTCCATCATGTGTTTGTTTGTTTTCTTTTTAATCATTTATTTATTATTATTTATTAGTTTTTTTTACTTTACAATATTGTATTGGTTTTGCCATACATCAACATGAATCCACCACGGGTGTACACGTGTTCCCCATCCTGAACAGCCCTCTCACCTCCCTCGCCTTACCATCCCTCTGGGTCATCCCAATGCACCAGCCCCAAGCATCCTGTATCCTGCATCGAACCTGGACTGGCGATTCATTTCTTATATGATATTATACATGTTTTAATACCATTCTCCCAAATCATCCCACCCTCTCCCTCTCCCACAGAGTCCAAAAGACTGTTCTATACATTTGTGTCTCTTTTGCTCTCTCGCATACAAGGTTATCGTTACCGTCTTTCTAAATTCCATATATATGTGTTCA
This sequence comes from Bos taurus, assembly GCF_002263795.3. Lineage (NCBI taxonomy): Eukaryota > Metazoa > Chordata > Mammalia > Artiodactyla > Bovidae > Bos > Bos taurus. The sequence continues at coordinate 411,276 of NC_037336.1, forward strand.
GATCAGATCAGATCAGATCAGTCGCTCAGTCCTATCCGACTCTTTGTGACCCAATGAATCGCAGCATGCCAGGCCTCCCTGTCCATCATCAACTCCCGGAGTTCCCTGAGACTCACGTCCATCGAGTCAGTGATGCCATCCAGCCATCTCATCCTCTGTCGTCCCCTTCTCCACCTGCCCCCAATCCCTCCCAGCATCAGAGTCTTTTCCAATGAGTCAACTCTTCGCATGAGGTGGCCAAAGTACTGGAGTTTCAGCTTTAGCATCATTCCTTCCAAAGAAATCCCAGGGCTGATCTCCTTCAGAATGGACTGGCTGGATCTCCTTGCAGTCCAGGGGACTCTCAAGAGTCTTCTCCAACACCACAGTTCATAACCATCAATTCTTCAGCGCTCAGCCTTCTTCACAGTCCAACTCTCACATCCATACATGACCACAGGAAAAACCATAGCCTTGCCTAGACGGACCTTTGTTGGCAAAGTAATGTCTCTGCTTTTGAATATGCTATCTAGTTTGGTCATAACTTTCCTTCCAAGGAGTAAGCGTCTTTTAATTTCATGGCTGCAGTCACCATCTGTAGTGATTTTGGAGCCCAGAAAAATAAAGTCTGACACTGTTTCCACTGTTTCTCCATCTATTTCCCATGAAGTGGTGGGACCGGATGCCATGATCTTCGTTTTCTGAATGTTGAGCTTTAAGCCAACTTTTTCACTCTCCACTTTCACTTTCATCAAGAGGCTTTTGAGTTCCTCTTCACTTTCTGCCATAAGGGTGGTGTCATCTGCATATCTGAGGTTATTGATATTTCTCCCGGCAATCTTGATTCCAGTTTGTGTTTCTTCCAGTACAACGTTTCTCATGATGTACTCTGCATATAAGTTAAATAAACAGGGTGACAATATACAGCCTTGACGTACTCCTTTTCCTATTTGGAACCAGTCTGTTGTTTCATGTCCAGTTCTAACTGTTGTTAGTATACTGTATTGGTGTTTTTCTTTCTGGCTTACTTAACTCTGTTTAATAGGCTCCAGTTTCATCCACCTCATTAGAACTGATTCAAATGCATTCTTTTTAATGGCTGAGTAATACTCCATTGTGTATATGAACCACAGCTTTCTTATCCATTCATCTGCTGATGGACATCTAGGTTGCTTCCATGTCCTGGCTATTATAAACAGTGCTGCGATGAACATTGGGTACACGTGTTCTTTCCATTCTGGTTTCCTCGGTGTGTATGCCCAGGAGTGGGATTGCTGGATCATAAGGCAGTTCTATTTCCAGTTTTTTAAGGAATCTCCACACTGTTCTCCATAGTGGCTGTACTAGTTTGCATTCCCACCAACAGTGTAAGAGGGTTCCATATTCTCCACACCCTCTCCAGCATTTATTGTTGTAGACTTTTGGATCCCAGCCATTCTGACTGGCATGAAATGGTACCTCATAGTAGTTTTGATCTGCATTTCTCTGATAATGACTGATGTTGAGCATCTATCTTTTCATGTGTTTGTTAGCCATCTGTATGTCTTCTTTAGAAAACTGTCTGTTTAGTTCTTTTGCCCATTTTTTGATTGGGCCATTTATTTTTCTGGAATTGAGCTGCAAGTGAAAGAAATCAAAAAGGACACTAATAGATGGAGAAATATACAATGTTCATGGATCAGAAGAATCAATATAGTGAAAATGAGTATACTACCCAAAGCAATCTATAGATTCAATGCAATCCCTATCAAGCTACCAACTGTATTTTTCACAGGCCTAGAACAAATAATTTCACAATTTGTATGGAAATACAAAAAAACCTCGAATAGCCAAAGCAATCTTGAGAAAGAAGAATGGAACTGGAGGAATCAGCCTGCCTGACTTCAGGATCTACTACAAAGCCACAGTCATCAAGACAGTATGGTACTGGCACAAAGACAGAAATATAGATCAATGGAACAAAATAGAAAGCCCGGAGATAAATCCATGCACCTATGGACACCTTATCTTTGACATAGGAGGCAAGAATATACAACGGATTAGAGATAATCTCTTTAATAAGCGGTGCTGGGAAATCTGGTCAACCACTTGTAAAAGAATGGAACTAGAACACTTTCTAACACCATACACAAAAATAAACTCAAAATGGATTAAAGATCTAAATATAAGACCAGAAACTATAAAACTCCTAGAGGAAAACATAGGCAAAACACTCTCTGACATAAATCACAGCAGGATCCTCTATGACCCACCTCCCAGAATACTGGAAATAAAAGCAAAAATAAACAAGTGAGACCTAATTAAAATTAAAAGCTTCTGCACAACAAAGGAAACTATAAGCAAGGTGAAAAGACAGCCTTCAGATTGGGAGAAAATAATTGCAAATGAAGCAACTGACAAACAACTAATCTCAAAAATATGCACAAGACATTTAAGTAATCTGCTGCTTTGGTGGTATTTGAAAGCCACTAGGCTTAAGGGTATCCCCTTTCTGAAAGTGGGAAATATAATAAAGAATTGGATAAAAACAGTAGGATTAGAAATCATCTGAACCCAAGAATTCCATGGGAAACAAATTACCATTTATATTTTATCCACATGATTTTATGTAATTTTAAAGATAATATAGGAATGATTTATAATATTTTCCCATATGTGTTAGCCATATTTTATCAAAGATATTAAATACTCTAAATAAATTTCTTACTCTATAGAAAATAAGTATTATGACAAGGAAATCAATCTTAATCATTATCTATTAGGCATGGTTTCAATAGATTATTTCTTTTTAAAAAATAATAAATTTAAGGTTTAGGGGTATAAAGTCTTAGCAGTACAGGGCCTTTTTGTACCTTGAAGTTTCTCCAAAAGCACTCCAGATTTTAAATTCTCTGAGAAAACTCTCTGTAACTGTGACTCTCAGATTAATGTCACTACTTCAGATGGGATTTTTTAAATTATATAATTATAAAAGTCCACAAATCAAATTAGTGTGAAATGTTTACTGCTATATCAGTAAACAAGGATGTCACAGTCATCAGTGATTTTAGCCCTCCAAATGTGAAGTTCTGAGTCCTAAGGATGACCAAGAAGAAGAAAAATATCTGTTATCCAGCAGCCATCAGGCTGCAGCCACTCCCTACAGTGAACACTGAGAAATTCCAGATGTAAAAACGATGCAGGATACTGGCCTCAGATAACTGAGATGCAAATGAAAGGAATGATTTCAATGAGTCCAAACTCTTGCATCTTCCCATACATAAAAAAGCACTAAGTTCCTTAACTTGAGATATCTGGTTTCTTTAGTTTTCAAATATATTTTTTATGTTCAGACTATCTGCCTTTTGTTGCAAATTTCTATATAACCTGACTACCCCCTCCCCCAACTGCCTCCTCAGAGCAGCTCTCTCTGAGTTATTTGAGATGCTCTCTGGATTGAAGTCCTAAAAAATCCAAGTGAATAAAAAATAGCTCTCAATTTTTAGGTTGTGATTGCTTTTTTAAGTCAACATGAGTTAGCAGGGAAGAGTTAGAGAGGACAGAATGGGAGTAGGGGCTTAGAAGTAAGGTTAAAATGTTTTTAAAAAGACTAAAACAAGGGTTTTCTAATGATGAACTAATGATAATAAAATGGAATGAATTAGGGATAATAAAGTTCTTAATCATTCTGAAATCTAAAAAGTATTTTTTTAAAGGGAAGGTGGCAGTATTTTCTGGATGGGCAAAATTTACTTAACAATAATTTTCGAGTTTTCACTAGAGAAGTGCTGTGGTTCTGAAAATGTGGTCACTGGGCCAGCTGCTTCAGCATTCCCTAGGAACTTGTTGCTGCTGCTGCTGCTAAGTCGCTTCAGTAGTGTCCAACTCTGTGCGACCCCATAGACGGCAGCCCACCAGGCTCCCCCGTCCCTGGGATTCTCCAGGCAAGAATAGTGGAGTGGGTTGCCATTTCCTTCTCCAATGCGTGAAAATGAAATGTGAAAGGGAAGTCGCTCAGTCGTGTCTGACTCTTAGCGACCCCATGGACTGCAGCCTACCAGGTTCCGCCATCCATGGGATTTTCCAGGCAAGAATACTGGAGTGGGGTGCCATCGCCTTCTCTGAGGAACTTGTTAGAAATGCAAATTACCAGGCCAGATCCCAGACCTACTGAACCAGAAACTCTGGGTGGGGCCCAGTAATCAAATGTTAACAAAGCCCAAAGATGATTATAATGTTTCAAAGAGGTAGAGAACAAAATTAATAACACTTGGGAACTTAGAGAACTATCAATGCCCAAGCTGGTCTGGAGCAATTAAATCAAAATCTCTGAGGCTGTAGCCTTGGCATCATTATGGTTTTCAACACTCAGGTGCTTCCATGTTGGTTACAGAATCACTTCCTGAGAAAGCCTTCATCAACCCAAGAGAGAGAAAAGAGCCAGTGACAGAGCTCCAAATTTAACCCTCCTCAACAGGATTAATTAAATCTTGTACTGGTTTGTTTTACTTCTTTTTCAATGAAAGATTTTCTTTTTTTTAATTTTATTTTATTTTTAAACTTTACAATATTGTATTAGTTTTGCCAAATATAGAAATGAATCTGCCACAGGTATACCTGTGTTCCCCATCCTGAACCCTCCTCCCTCCTCCCTCCCCATACCCTCCCTCTGGGTCGTCCCAGTGCACCAGCCCCAAGCATCCAGTATCGTGCATTGAACCTGGACTGGCGACTCGTTTCATAAATGATATTATACATGTTTCAATGCTATTCTCCCAAATCTCCCCACCCTCTCCCTCTCCCACAGAGTCCATAAGACTGATCTATACATCAGTGTCTCTTTTGCTGTCTTGTACACAGGGTTATTGTTACCATCTTTCTAAATTCCATATATATGCGTTAGTATACTGTATTGGTGTTTTTCTTTCTGGCTTACTTCACTCTGTATAATAGGTTCCAGTTTCATCCATCTCATTAGAACTGATTCAAATGTATTCTTTTTAATGACTGAGTAATACTCCATTGTGTATATGTACCACAGCTTTCTTATCCATTCATCTGCTGATGGGCATCTAGGTTGCTTCCATGTCCTGGCTATTATAAACAGTGCTGCGATGAACATTAAGTGTGAAACCACAAGCAGAATACAGTCAGGACTGATTAATTCTATTTAAATTTATTAACACTTTTGTCAGTATGTTGCAGGGAGAGGTCAATTCTGGTTCCATGTTGAAACTGTTCCTTTGACTTGCTTTCCATTGAATTGTTATCATAATCATTCATAATGTCCTACCTCAGAGAATCCTGCCCCTCTTCCTGACTGTTAAGCTAAAGTGCCTCTGTTCATAAACCTGTCCACCTGTAGATTGCAGGAAGAAAGAAATTAACATACCCCCTGCCTGAGGCTTGCCATTCTAAGATATATTTGCAAGATTAATGGCCTTTTTAATTTTGTTTCCTCACCTCTCCCCCATCTCTGATCCATAAAAGAACTTGGCTTCCAGACCCTGACAAGATGGTTATTTTGAGACATTAGTCTGCCATCTTCTTGGTCTGCTGGTTTTCCAAATAGTCTTATTCCTTACCTCCACATCTAGTCCCTCAGATTTATTGACCTCTTGTGCAGCAAACAGAGTGAGCTTAAACTCAGTAACAAGTAGATCCAAACTCTGAATAAATAGGGACCCTAGGCTTAATTTTTGTATGTCCAGAAATGGGAGGGGTGTGGTGACCATCCTTGTCCATGGGGTACAGTGAGGACACCTCAATTGCTGAAAATATGGAGAAAGAGCCAGGGCTCCAGTGAAGGAGAAGGTAGAAGAGTTGTACCATCAGAATTCAAACTGGCCCAAACAAGGGTTTACAACAACAAAAACCTGGTATGGTGTTACAGATAAATCTGCATCAGTCAAAATTTACCTGAGGCTACCCTTGTACAGCCAAATGGAGATTAGTCAGACATAAAGATTAGTTATCTGTGAAATTATTCTGAAAAATCACAGGGAACATTTTAAAAATTTGCTGATGTTAAATGTACATACAAATTTCAAGGCACTTACCTCAGCAGATGGTACCAAATCATCCCCACTAAATGTTCTCTGAAATGTGAAATGCAGTGTTTATCAGCAAGTTGTTCAAGAGGCGTTGCTTTTAGGTGTTCCCTGGAAGCTAACCTGAAGAGAAACAGACAGAAATCCAATATTCTTCTGCTATTATTTTCTCTTCACCAAGATTTCAAGAAATTTTATTAAAACTGTAGCAAACACTGTTATAGGGATTTCCATTCTTCATAAGAAAAGTAACATCCAAAAACTGAGACTAATTCACTGATGGGTTTATTAAACATAAAATTTTAATATTCTGATTTAAAAGAAATTAGACAGAAATTAGTTTAACTTTCAATTGAAGATACTAAGTGATGTAGTTACATGACCCAGTATTTTTCTGTAGCATTATACCAAATAATAAGATGTGATTTGGAAATTTGGTTTAGACATTAAAAATCCTGCAGATACAAAGAATTAACATTAAAAAAATGAAAAAGAATAGTTGGGAATCTCAAACGTATAATTTCTTATTTCTAAGACAGCATAAAAAGGTTCTTTAATTGTTCCCTGTAGCAATAGTTCAAAAGCTTTATCTGTACCACAGTCACCAGAGACATAGATCACTGGGCCCCACTCCTGGAGTTTCTGAGTACAGCAATCTAGAGTGCAGACAAATATTGCATTTATAACAAATTCAGTGGTCATGTTAAGGCTCTTGTTCTGGGGACCACACTTGGAGAAGCACAGATTTAGAGCACCAAGAAGATCCCAGCATGTAAAATTTGTTTAAAATTACATGGCATAAAAGATTCACAAATAGATAAAACATAAGTAAATAAATGTACTTCACATACCACCTAACCTAAGAAATTAAACATTACAATGCAATTGTTGTTGTTGTTCAGTCACTAAGTCATGACTCTTTGTGACTTCCTGTACAGTATGCCAGACTTCCCAGTTCTTCACTGTCTCCCAGAGTTTACTCAGACTAATGTCCATTCAGTTGGTGATGCCATATAACCATATATCATCCTCTGTCACCCTCTTCTCCTCCTGCCCTCAATCTTACCCAAGGTCAAGATAGTTTCCAATGAGTCAGCTCTTTTGATCAGATGGCCAAAATACTGGAGCTTCAGCTTCAGCATCAGTTCCTACCAATGAATTATTCAGAGTAGATTTCCTTTAAATTGACTAGTTTAAATCTCCTGTTGTCCAAGAGACTCTCAAGAGTTTTCTCCAGTAACACAATTCAAAACTGTCAATTCTTTGGCAATCAGTCTTCCTTATGGTCCAAATCTCACATCTAAACGTGACTGCTGGAAAAACCGTAGGTTTGACAATACAGACCTTTGCAGCAAAGTGATGACTCTGCTTTTTAATACTCTGTCTAGGTTTTTCATAGCTTTCTTCCCAAGGAGCAAGTGTCTTTTAATTTCGTGGCTGCAGCCACCACCTGCAGTGATTTTGGAAACCAAGAAAATAAAATCTGTCACTGTTCCCCACCCCCCACTGTTTCCACTTTTTCCCCTTCTATTTGCCATGAAGTGATGGGACCAGGTGCCATAATCTTTGATTTTTGTATGTTGAATTTAAATCCAGCTTTCTCACTCTTCTCTTTCACCCTCATCAAGAAGCTCCATTAAAGTTGTATCATCTGCATATCTGATGTTATTGATATTTCTCCCAGAAACCTTGATTCCAGCTTCTGCTTCATCCAGCCCAGCATTTTGCATGATGTACTCTGCATATAAGTTAAATAAATAGGGTAACAATATACAGCCTTGACATCCTCCTTTCCCAATTTTGAACCAGTCCATTGTTCCAAGTCTGGTTCTAATTATTGCTTCTTACTTGCATACAGGTTTCTCAGGAGACAGGTAAAGTAGTCTAGTATTCTCATCTCTTTAAGAATTTTTCAGTTTGTTGTGATCCACTCAGTCAAAGATTTTTTGCATAGTCAGTGGAGCAGAAGTTGATGTTTCTCTGGATTCCCTTGCTTTGTCTATGATCCAATGAATGCTGAAAAGTTGATCTCTGCTTCCTCTTCCTTTTCTAAATACAACTTGTACATCTGGAAGTTCTCAGTTCACACACTATTGAAGCCTAGTCAAAAGGATTTTGAGCATTACCTTGCAAGCACTGCTGAGTTTTCATAATTTGCTGGCATTTTGAGTGCAGAACTTCAACAGTATCATCTTTTATGATCTGAAATAGTTCAGCTGGAATTCTATCACCTCTATTAGCTTTGTTCATAGTAATGCTTCCTAAGGCCCACTTGACTTCACACTCCAAGATGTCCGGCTCTAGGTGAGTGATCACAACATCATGGTTATCTGAGTCATTAAGACTTTCTTGGTATAGGTCTTCTGTGTATTCTTGCCATCTCTTTTTAATCTCCTCTACTTCTATTAGGCCCTGCCATTTATATCCTTTATTTTGCCCATCTCTGCATGACATGTTCCCTGGATATCTCTAATTGTCTTAAAGAGATCTCTAGTCTTTCCTGTTCTATGTTTTCCTCTATTTCATTGCACTGTTCACTTTGGATGGCTTTCTTATCTCTCCTTATTATTCTCTGGAACCCTGCATTCAGCTGAGTATATCTTTCCCTCTCTCCTTTACCTTTCACTTCTCTTATTTTCTCAGCTATTTAAAAGGCCTCATCAGAAAATACCATGAACAGTATGAAAAGGCAAAAAGACATGACACTGAAAGATGAACTCCACAGGTCAGTAGGTACCCAACATGCTAGTGGAGAAGACATGAGAAAAAAGCTCTAAAAAGAGTAAAGAGGCTGAGCCAAAGCTGAAACAATGCCCAGTTGTGGATATGTCTGGTGGTGAAAGTAAAGTTCAGTGCTGTAAAGAACAATATTGCATAGGAACCTGGAATGTTAGGTCCATGAATCAAGGTAAATTGGAAGTGGTCAAACAGGAGATGTCTGTAAAGAACAATATTGCATAGGAACCTGGAATGTTAGGTCCATGAATCAAGGTAAATTGGAAGTGGTCAAACAGGAGATGGCAAGAGTGAACAGCAATATTTTGGGAGTCAATGAATTAAAATGGACCAGAATTGGCTAATTTAATTCAGATGACCATTATATCTACTTCTGTGGGCAAGAATCCCTTAGAAGAAATGGAGTAGCCCTTATAGTCAACAAAAGGGTCCAAAATGCAGTACTTGGGTGCAATCTCAAAAATGAAGGAATTATCTTGGTTTGTTTCCAAGGCAAACCATTCAGTATCACAGTAATCCAAGTCTATGCCCCAACCACTAGTGCCAAAAGCTGAAGATGAATGGTTTTATAAAGATATACAAGACCTACTATAACTAACACCACACACACACACACAAAAAAAAGTCCTTTTAATCATAGGGGACTGGAATGCAAAAGTAGGAGATCAAGAGATACCTGGAGTAACAGGCAAGTTTGTCCTTGGAGTACAAAATGAAACAGGGTAAAGGCTAACAGTTTTACCAAGAGAACTCATTGGACTTGTAAGCACCCTCTTTAAACAACACAAAAGATGACTCGAAACATGGACATGACCAGATAGTCAACACCAAAATCAGATTGATTATATTCTTTGCATCCAAAGATGGAGAAGCTCTATACAGTCACAAAAACAACACGTGGAGCTGCCTGTGGCTCAGATCATGAACTCCTTATTGCCAAATTCAGACTTAAGTTGAAGAAAGTAGGGAAAACCACTGGAGCATTCAGGTGTGACCTAAATCAAGTCCCTTATGATTATACAGTGGGAGTGACAAATAGATTCAAGGAATTAGATCTGACAGACAGAGTGCCTGAAGAACCATGGACAGAGGTTTGTGACATCATATGGTAGGATATGATCAAAACCATCCCCAGGAAAAAGAAATGCAGCAAGGCAAAATGACTGTCTGAGGAGGCCTTACAAATAGCTGAGAAAAGAAGAGATGTGAAAAGCAGAGGAGAAAAGGAATGATATACCTATCTGAATGCAGAGTTCCAAAGAATAGGAAGGAGAGAAAAGAAAGCCTTCCTAAGTAAGCAATGTAAAGAAATAGAGGAAGACAATAGAATGAAAAAGACTAGAGATCTCTTGAAGGAAATTAGAGATACCAAAGGAACATTCCTTGCAAAGATGAGCACAATAAAGGAGAAAAATGGTATGGACCTAACAGAAACATAAGCTATTAAGAGGTGACGAGAATACACAGAAGAACTATACAAAAAAGATCTTTATGACAAAATAACCACCATGGAATGATCCCTCGCCTAGAGCCAGACATCTTGGAGTGCAAAGTCAAATGGGCCTTAGGAAGCATGAACAAAGCTAGTGACGTTAATGAAATTTCAGCTGAGCTATTTCATATCCTAAAAGTGATTCTGTTAGAGTCCTGCACTCAATGTGATAGCAAATTAGGAAAACTCAGCAGTGGCCACAGGACTGGAAAAGTTCAGTTATCATTCCAATCCCAAAGAAGGGCAATGCCAAAAAAATGTTCAAACTAATGCCCAATTGCACTCATTTCACATGCTAGCAAAGCAATGCTCAAAATTCTTGAAGCTAGGCTTCAACAGTACATGAACTGAGAATTCCAATGTACGAGCTGGATTTAGAAAAGGTGGAGGAACCAGAGATCATATTGCCAAGATCCATTGGCTCATATAAAAAGCAAGAGAATTCCAGGAAAACACTTACTGCTGCTTCATTGACTAGACTAAAGCCTTTGACTGTATGGATCACAACAAACTGTGGAAAATTCATCACGAGATGGGAATACCAGACCACCTTACCTGCCTCCTGTGAAACCTGTATGCAGGTCAAGAAGCAACAGTTAGAACTGGATGTAAAACAGTGGACTGATTCCAAATTGGGAAAGGAGTATGTCAAAGCTGTTTATTGTCACCCTGCTTATTTAACTTATTTGCAGCGTACATCATGCAAAATTCTGGGCTGGATGAAGCAGAGCTGTAATCAAGATTCCTGGAGAAATATCAATAACCTCAGATATGCAGATGATACCACCCTTATGGCAGAAAGTGAAGAGGAACTAAAAAGCCTCTTGATAAATGTGAAAGAGGAGAGTGAAACAGCTGACTTAAAACTCAACATTCAAAAAACAAAGATTGTGATATTGGGTCCCATCACTTCATGGCAAATAGATGGGCAAACAATGGAAGCAGTGACAGACTTTATTTTCTTGGGCTCCAAAATCACTGCAGATGGTGACTGCAGCCATGAAATTAAATGACACTTGCTCCTTGGAAGAAAAGCTATGACAAACCAAGACAGCATATTACAAAGCAGAGACATAACTTTGCTGACAAATACCTGTACAGACAAAGCTATAGTTTTTCCTGTAGTCATGTATAGATGTGATATTTGAACCATAAAAAAGGCTGAGCACCAAAGAATTGATGGTTTTGAACTGTGGTGTTGGAGAAGACTCTTGAGAGTTCCCTGGACTCCAGGGAGATCAAACCAATCCTAAAGGAAATCAGTCCTGAATATTCATTGGAGGGACTCATGCTGAAGCTGAAACTCCAATATTTTGACCACCTGATGTGAAGAGCCGACTCATTGGAAAAGACCCTGATGCTGGGAAAGATTGAAGGCAGGAGGAGAAGGGGATAACAGAGGACGAGATGGTTGAATGGCATCACCGACTCAATGGACATGATCAAGCTCTGGGAGATGGTAAAGGACAGGGAAGCCTGGTGTGCTGCAGTCCATGGGGTTGCAGAGTCAGACACGATTGAGTGACTGAAAAACACCTCAGAAAACCACTTAGCCTTCTTACATTTCTTTTTCTTTGGGATTGTTTTGGTCACCACTTCCTGTACAAAGTTATGAAACAGCAATGCAGTTGAAATCACCTATAAATCTTCCCAGATCCATTCCTCTTCCAACTCCAACTCTAGGAATAATCGATATCCTTCATGTTTACTTGTTATTTTTTATGTTTTTCAGAGAATTTCCACAAATCAACAAAAAACAGGAAATACTTTTTTTAAAGTAGATGAATAGCTGATTTTCAGAAGGAACCCATAAGGTCAGTAAATATATGAAGAAGTGTTCAAACTCATTAATAATCAGGGAGAGAGTGAAGTGGAGGCAGGATAAATATATTAAGAGGTATAAGCTACTGTCCATAAAATAAATCAGCTACAAATCTATATTGTACAGCTCAGGGAAATATAGCCATTATCTGGTAGTAACTTTAAGTGAAATATAGTTTTAAAATTTTGAATCATTTTGTTCTTCACCTTTTCTCATATAATATTATAAATCAACTATATTTCAATCTAAAGATTTTTCAAATTTAAATATAAAATACATCACATTGTATATCTTAAATATATGCAATTTTATTTATACTTCAATAAAGCTGATGCTGGGAAAGATTGAGGGCAGGAGGAGAAGGGGATGACAGAGGATGAGATGGTTGGATGGTATCACTGACTCAATGGACATGGGTTTGGGTGGACTCCAGGAGTTGGTGATGGACAGGGAACCCTGCAGAGGTCACAAAGAGTCGGACACGACTGAGTGACTGAACTGAAAGCTGAAATGTTTTTGTCTCATTTAATTACTTTTTAAAAATAACCACATATAGGTAGCCTATATTTATTGCCTTTTAAACCTACTGAATGGATCCAGTGACAAAGGATTCTGCAGACCCCTCTCTAGAATACTATTAAGAGAGGTATGGAAACAAGATGATCCAATCATTGAAAGGTTTATCCACTCCCTGGAGAGTATAAAAGTAGTGAGAGAGGCTGGGAGAGATGCAACCTGAGAGTGAAGCTATAAGAGTGGACCTTTCACAAAAGCACAGGGCCAGATGGCCTCACAGGAGAATTCTATCAAACATTTAGAGAAGAGCTAAAGCCTATCCTTCTAAAACTCTTTCCAAAAATTGCAGAGGAAGCAATACTTCTAAATTCATTCTATGAAGCCACCATTACCCTGATACCAAAACCAGACAAAGACAACACAAAAAAAGAAAACTACAGGCCAATATCACTGATGAACATAGATGCAATAATCCTCAACAAAATTTTAGCAAACAGAGTTCAGCAAAACATCAAAAAGCTCATACACCGTGATCAAGTTGGGTTTATTCCTGGGATGCAAGGATTTTTCAATATATGCAAATCAGTCAATGTGATACACTATATTAACAAATTGAAAGATAAAAACCATATAACAATCTCAATCGATGCAGAAAAAGCCTTTGACAAAATTCAACACCCATTTATGATTAAAAGTCTTCAAAAAATGGGCATAAAAGGAACCTATCTCAACATAATAAAGGCCATATATGATAAGCCTACAGGAAACATTATTCTCAATGGTGAAAAACTGAAAGCATTCCCCCTAAGATCAAGAAAAAGACAAGGGTGTCCACTTTCACCACTATTATTCAACATAGTTCTGCAAGTCCTAGCTACAGGAATAAGAGAAGAAAAAGAAATAAAAGGAATCCAGGTCAGGAAAGAGGAAGTAAACTTTCACTGCTTGCAGATGACATGATACTGTACATAGAAAACCCTAAAGATAGTATCAGAAAATTACTAGAGCTAATCAGTGAATTTAGCAAAGTTTGAGGATACAAAATCAATATGCAAAAATCACTTGCATTTCTATATACTAACAATGAAAAATCAGAAAGAGAAATTAAGAAATCAGTCCCATTCACCACTGCAACAAAAAGAATTAAATATCTAGGAATAAACTTAGCTAAGAAGACAAAAGAATTGTACACAGAAAATTATAAGACACTAATGAAAGAAATCAAAGGCTACATAAACAGATGGAGAGATATTGCATGTTCCTGGGTAGGAAGAATCAATATTGTGAAAATGACTATACTACCAAATGCAATTTACAGATTCAATGTCATCCCTATTAAATTACCAATTGAATTTTTCACCGAGCTAGAACAAAAAAATTCACAATTCATATGGAAACACAAAAGACTCTGAATAGCCAAAGCAGTCTTGAGAAAAGAATGGAGCTGGAGGAATCAACCTTCCTGACTTCAGATTATACTCCAAAGCTACAGTAATCAAGATGGTACGTACTGGCACAATAATAGAAATATAGACCAATGGAACAAGAGAGAAAGCCCAGAAATAAACCCATGCACCTATGAGTACTTTATTTTCAACAAAGGAGGCAAGGATATACAATGGTAAAGACAGCCTCTTCAATAAATGGTGCTGGGAAAACTGGACAGCTACAGGTAAAAGAATGAAATTAGAACACTTCCTAACACCATACACAAAGACAAACTCAAAATGGATTAAAGACTGAAATGTAATACCAGAAACTAGAAAACTCTTAGAGGAAAACATAGAACACTCAAAGACATAAATCAAAACAAGATCCTCTATGACCCATCTCCTAGGGTAATAGAAATAAAAACAAAAGTACTGATTCAAATGTATTCTTTTTAATGGCTGAGTAATACTCCATTGTGTATATGTACCATAGCTTTCTTATCCATTCATCTTCTGATGGACATCTAGGTTACTTCCATGTCCTGGCTATTATAAACAGTGCTGCGATGAACATTGGGGTACACGTGTCTCTTTCCCTTCTGGTTTCCTCAGTGTGTATGCCCAGCAGTGGGATTGCTGGATCATAAGGCAGTTCTATTTCCAGTTTTTTCAGTTCTAATGAGGTGGATGAAACTGGAGCCTATTATACAGAGTGAAGTAAGCCAGAAGGAAAAACACCAATACAGTATACTAACGCATATATATGGAATTTAGAAAGATGGTAACAATAACCCTGTGTACGAGACAGCAAAAGAGACACTGGTGTATAGATCAGTCTTATGGACTCTGTGAGAGAGGGAGAGGGTGGGAAGATTTTGGAGAATGGCATTGAAACATGTAAAATATCATGTATGAAACGAGATGCCAGTCCAGGTTCGATGCACGATACTGGATGCTTGGGGCTAGTACACTGGGACGACCCAGAGGGATGGTATGGGGAGGGAGGAGGGAGGAGGGTTCAGGATGGGGAACACAGGTATACCTGTGGCGGATTCATTTTGATATTTGGCAAAACTAATACAATATTGTAAAGTTTAAAAATAAAATAAAATTTAAAAAAAATTTAAAAAAACAAACAAAAGTAAACAAGTGGGACCTAATTAAATTTAAAAGCTTTTGCACAGAAAAGGAAACTATAAACAAGGTGAAAAAACAACCCTTGGAATGGGAAAAAATAATAACAAACGAAACAACTGACAAAGGATTAATTTCCAAAATATACAAGCAGCTCATACAACTCAATACCAGAAAAACAAACAACCCAATCAAAAAGTAGGGGAAAGACCTAAACAGACATTTCTCCAAAGAAGACATACAGATGGCTAACAAACACATGAAAAGATGCTCAACATCACGCATTACTAGAGAAATGCAAATTAAAACTACAATGAGATATCACCTCACACCAGTCAGAATGGCCATCATCAAAAAGTCTACAAACAATAAATGCTGGAGAGGTTGTGGAGAAAAGGGAACTCTCTTGCACTGTTGGTGGGAATGTAAATTGATACAGACACTATGGAAGATGGTATAGAGATTCCTTTAAAAACTAGGAATAAAAGCACCATATGATCCATCAATCCCACTCCTAGACATATACCCTGAGGAAACCAAAATTGAAAGAGACACATGTATCCCATTGTTCATTGCAGCATTATTTACAATAACTAGAACATGGAAGCAACCTAGATGTCCATCAACAGATGAAAGGATAAAGAAGTTGTGGTACATATACACAATGGGATATTACTCAGCCATAAAAAGAAATGCATTTGAGTCAGTTCTGATGAGGTGGATGAACCTAGAATGTATTATACAGGGTGAAGTGCGTCAGAAAGAGAAAGATAAATACCGTATTGTAACGCATATATATGGAATCTAGAAAAATGGTACTGAAGAATTTATTTACAGGACAGCAATGGAGAAACAGACATAGAGATTAGACTTATGGACATGGGGTGAGGGAAGGAGAGAGTGAGATGTGTAGAAAGAGTAATATGGAAACCTACATTACCACATGTAAAATAGATAGCCAATGGGAGTTTGCTGTATGGCTCAGGAAATTCAAACAGGGGTTCTGTATCAATCTAGAGTGGTGGGATAGGGAGGGAAATGGGAGGTTCAAAAGGGAAGGTATATACGGATACTTATGGCTGATTCATGTTGAGGTTTGACAGAAAACAACAAAAATCTGTAACTCAATTATCCTTCAATTAAAAAGTAAATATAAAAAAATATTGCACAGGAAAAAAAAAACCTATGATGCAGATGAGTGCATGGTATATAAACCAATACTTTAGATTTGATAGATCTTTAGTCAAAAATTTTAAAAATAAATTAAAAAAAAAAAAGAACAGACCTTTCCTGGGATAACCAAACCTGCACCAAGAGAACAGACTGGAGGGAAGGTCAGAAGACCATACCAATCTGTGTGAAAGCATCCTCACATCTTAGAAACTATCAATAACCATTCTCTCCAGGGAGATTTGGGGTGCAGATCTGGATGGTGAGTTTAACAACAAACTGGTTCCAAATAGGAAAAGGAGTACGTCAAGGCTGTATATTGTCACCCTGCTTATTTAACTTATATGCAGAGTACATCATGAGAAATGCTGGGCTGGAAGAAGCACGAGCTGGAATCAAGATTGCTGGGAGAAATATCAATAACCTCAGATATGCAGATGACACCACCCTTATGGCAGAAAGTGAAGAGGAACTCAAAAGCCTCTTGATGGAAGTGAAAGTGGAGACTGAAAAAGTTGGCTTAAAGCTCAACATTCAGAAAACGAAAATCATGGCATCCTGTCCCATCATTTCATGGGAAATAGATGGGGAAACAGTGTCAGACTTTATTTTTTGGGGCTCCAAAATCACTGCAGATTGTGACTGCAGCCATGAAATTAAAAGACGCTTACTGCTTGGAAGGAAAGTTATGACCAACCTAGATAGCATATTCAAAAGCAGAGACATTACTTTGCCAACAAAGGTCCATCTAGTCAAGGCTATGGTTTTTCCTGTGGTCATGTATGGATGTGAGAGTTGGACTGTGAAGAAGGCTGAGCGCCGAAGAATTGATGCTTTTGAACTGTGGTGTTGGAGAAGACTCTTGAGAGTCCATTGGACTGCAAGGAGATCCAACCAGTCCATTCTGAAGGAGATCAGCCCTGGGATTTCTTTGGAAGGAATGATGCTAAAGCTGAAACTCCAGTACTTTGGCCACCTCATGCGAAGAGTTGACTCATTGGAAAAGACTCTGATGCTGGGAGGGATTGGGGGCAGGAGGAGAAGGGGACGACAGAGGATGAGATGGCTGGATGGCATCACTGACTCGATGGATGTGAGTCTCAGTGAACTCCAGGAGTTGGTGACGGACAGGGAGGCCTGGCGTGCTGCGATTCATGGGGTCGCAAAGAGTCGGACACGACTAAACGACTGAACTGACTGACTGACTGACAGCATTTGACTATTAGAATTATGTGCATAATTTTTCTGTTAAAAAATGCTTAATTTTGTTAGGAAGTAATCTGAATCCTTCATCACCATATTACACGTGGTCATATTTTTATAGCCCAAATATCAATAGAACAAATATTTGACATCAGACATATTCCATATAATTGGGGGAACTATGGTCACAAAATTTATGTTTTGATTATCAAAGCATTGTCAAAGTTTGAAATCAGGTCCAATAAGAGCTTTGCAGTGCCTGCTCTATCACTCAGTCTTGTCCGACTCCATGGACTATAGCCTGCCAGGCTCCTCTTTCCTTGGGATTTTTCAGGCAAGAATACTGGAGTGGATTTCTGTTTCCTCCTCCAGGGGATCTTCCTGACCTAGGGATCAAACCTGAGTTTCTTGGGCCTCAGATTATTTATCAACTATGCCACCTGAGTTGTAATGTCTGGTCATTGGCAAGTTTAAAAATCAGTACTTCTCATAATTAAAAAAAATCAATCTGATAATTAAAAGGTGAACCATAATTTATTTTCTTAATAATCTGAAATTATCTTTTCTCCAGGAATATAATTATATTAATACAATACTTGATTATGATTACCTGGGTCTGGTTTGTTCGTTTTTTTTGTTTTGGCCATACTGCTTGACTTATGGAATCTCGGCTCCTTGACCAGGGATTGAACCCCAGCTCACTGGGCCACCAGGCAACTCCCAACCTTAGTCTTTTTTTTTTTTTTTTAAACATGTGAATAGAGTTTTTCTCATATATGAAAGCAATAAAAGGCACTGTGGGTAATTTGAAAGATAAAAGTATACAATATAGAAAGTCCAAAATCTATACTACTTCAGAAATAGCCATTATATGCAGTTTGATGTATTCCTTTAGACTTTTTCTTTGAATGTACTACAAATATTGTTTCAAAATTAGGATTATGTCATATAAAGTTATGATATACCGTTAACATTGCTTCATGACCATATCTCTTCTCAGTATTCTTGGGTAATGATATATCATACATATAAATATTTTGTTCTTGTTGTTTAGTCACTAAGTTGTATCCGACTCTTTGTGACCCATGGACTGTAGCCTGCCAGGTTCCTCTGTTCATGGGGTTTACCAGGCAGGAATACTAGAGTGGGTTGCCATTTCCTTCTCCAAGGGATCTTCCCGACCCAGGGATGGAACGTAAGTCTTCTGCATTGGCAAGCAGATTCTTTACTGCTGAGCTACCTGAGAAGCCCGTGATATATGATAACTGCATGGGATTCTTCTTACAAACTTACCAGATTGTATTTAACTGGTTCCCAAAGCTCAAAGGAAAAATTTGATTAAATTAAAACCATCTTTTTTCTTAAGAGATACTATTCAACCTGAAACTACAGTTGACCCTTAAGCAATGCAGAGGTTAGGGATACTGACCCTCTTCACAGTTGAAAATCCACCCATAACTTATAGTCAGCATAATGTACAGAGGATGAGATGGTTGGATGGTTATGAGTTTGAGTAGGCTCCGGGAGTTGGTGATGGACAAGAAAGCCTGGCGTGCTGCAGTCTATGAGGTCACAAAGAGTCAGACACAACTGAGCAACTGAACTGATGTACCTGTGGTTTTCCTCCATATTTGCAGCTCCAAATCCAGTTTCAACCAACCTGAGACTGAGTGGTACTATTAGTATTTACTATTTTAAAAAACCCTCATATAAGTGGACCCACACGGTTCAAATCTGTGTTGTTCAAGGTTTTTTTGCTAAATCAAGTAAGTATCCAGTAATCATATTATAAGATATAAGAATGGAGCCTTTTGAAGGTATCAATGCCACTCTTGGTTACTCAAGTTTGAACAGAATCTGCTGTGGTAACTGAATGCTGATGTGCTCAGTCATGGCCAACTCTTTGTGACTCCATGGACTGTAGCCTGTTGGGTTCCTCTGTCCATGGAATTTTCCAGGCAAGAATACTGCAGTAGGTTGCCATTTCCTTCACCAAAGTTATTGAATGGTGGTGTGTAAAAATGCAGTGTGTTGGCCTCCATGCTCCAAAGTGAAAACCAAAGGTCAATATACTTCCTCTTTATGAATAACCAATTACGTAAGTAGCCTAAAGAGAGAATTCCTATTGGCTAAGACAAGTTAATGAGACTTGACTTGGAATCCTATCATGTAATATAGCTACTTTAGTGCTACAGTGTAGCTAGATCATCTCTGGCCATTACACATATTTTGATCTTAATGCCCCCAACAAAAGCATCTCACCTAAGGAATGTGTCTTTATTGGTGACTGATTGCATTATCTCTGATTACATCATGGGATAGGAATTCAGTGTCTTTGTGTATAAGAACAAGAAGTGTGATTTAAAATTCATACAGCAGTTATAGGGAAGGAAATGAAGGTGTGAACAGCTAAACAAAAGTTTGGCCTCGTTAGAGAATATAATTTTAATGGAGAAATTAACTTAATTGATATTGATTTGGATTATTTAAAAGGTAATTGTTACAATTGTTTAAAGTAGAAGATAAGAAAGAATAATAGTAGGGCATTAAAGTTAGTGATATCATATTAGTAGACATTATTTTAAGAAACTTACAAGCCCATTTGGAAGTTCCCAGTTATCAATCTAGAAATGTTCATAGACATAAACTATACTCTTTTTTTCTTGTTCTTTTCTTTCTTCTTTTTTTTTTTTAGTAATTCATTGATTAAAAAAAAAAAAAAACAGCAAAATACTGGAACCACAAATATTCAGAATAGATGATAGACTCCTCTCAGCAGAGACAATTAAAAAAGACTTTACAATTCTTCTCACCAGAAGTGTACTTAGTTACAATTCAGTCTTGCAGTCTTTTTTTGTTTATAAGCACACTTCATTACAATAGAATTTTTCTCTATTCTTGTCAAGTTTTTCATCCCTCTACAAAAAGTCAACCAATATGAAAAGTGTTCATGTTCTTTTCATCTAATTATCATAATACTAGGAGTATTTGATTCAAAATCTGGGACCAGAAATTCTTATACTGTCTTCCAGACTCTAGTCCCTTCTTAAGACTCTTTGCTTTCACTCCCACATTCCAACCCCAGCAGAATTAGGCATCACTTCTTCATATATATATATATTTATTTATTTATTTATTTATTTATTTAGCTATGCCAGGTCTTAGAATCTTTAGTTGCAGCATGTGGGATCTAGTTTCCTGAGGGATCGAACCCAGGTCCCCTGTTCTGAGAGTGCAGCATCCCACTGGGGAAGTCCCACTTCCCCATCAGGGAAGTCCTAGTCATCACTTCTCAGGGTTCCCATGATGCCCAGCAGAAAACATGTTATACATTTTGTCTTGCCGTACTGTAATTGTTTACACAGGGGTGACTTTTGAGGACAGCATTTTTTCACAGTTGTATTAGTCTCCGCCCCCCCCACCAACCCTGATCTCCATCCCTTAGATCAGTGCATAGTAAATGCTCACAGAAACTTTTGTCAGATCCATCCAAGGACAAGACTGTTCTTAGAGGCAACACAGGCAGTTCTGAAACATATGGTATGGTTTCTGCTAAAGATGTTAACATGTGGCTGATATCAGAACAGAGCCAAGCAAAGCAGTAATTGTTCCAAGTATTCGTAGAAAACTCAGACCTCCATTTCTTTTCATCTTTCCAGTCCCAGAACAATTGCTCATTTCTAGTAATAGAAAGTTATTGCTAACTGACCCTTCCTTCTTCAGTGGAAAACACAGTTGTCTTAGCAAAGAAAATGGACTGCATAGAACTCAGAACATCTTAAGAAACTGCCCTGAGACAGGTGAAGACACAGGTGTGACTCATCATAGCAACCATCTCCACCATTAGAGGATTAAGTCAGATTTTCACTGTAAAAATATGAACATTGGAGAATTAACTGGAAATCAGAGCATTTAAGAATTCAATCTTCATACCATTAAAGCACATTTAGACCTATAGGAGGTAAAATCCTTGAAATTGTGTCCCCCTCTCTTCTGTCTCTTCAGATACCAATTTGTATAAGTGGCATGGGCCTCAGAAATTTCAATTACCAGAAATATTATTATGCCTGCTGAGCTGCTACTGCAATCATAATTCTTGGAACCACAGGGACTTTTGTGGGCCCCACTGCACTAGAAATAGATGATTTTGTCTTCCTGTGTGACATACTACCAAAGACATGGTTTCACTCTGCCTAATGATAAGCTACCCTAGAGCAGCCGCATGTAGGAGCTTTTAGCATTCACAGATCCTAACTTGTGAATCAGAATCCCAGGTGCCTCTAAAGAGTTTGATATCCACAGCCTCAGAGGATATTTGAGCATTTGTTTAACCTGTGGATCTTGATTTTCTGAGAAAAATAATGAGTCTGGGAGAAGGTTTTAGTTTTTACTAGCTTAGTTACAAGTGTTTCAACCTCTTTTTATGGAAGATGGGGTAGCCAACTCTCCTTCCAATACCTTATTACAATCAGTAATAGATGCAATCAGATAATATAAAGAAAATCATTTGTGAGTTACATTGCATGGAGATACAAGTTATGTTCCTGTTAGGACTTCCCCTTGGCTCTGATATGACTTTACGACATTCTGTGAGCATTTGGTGAGTCACTTATTCTCTCTAGGGCTCTGTTCCCTGAGGTATAATTGGATAATCTTCTATGCCTTTCAAGTTCCATCTTGATATGGCTCTAAAATTCTCTCATCTTCTTATATTTGGAAAAACATCCTCCATCCCCTGAATGTATTTGCTGCCTCTCATCATTCTAACAGCTTCTGAATCTCAGCTGCTTCAAAAAGGCATGCAGATAAAAACACTTTACAATAACCTTATGCAATAACCATGGGAGACAGACAGGCTGGGCCACATAGAGTCATTTGTAAAGATAAAAAGCCCCTATAAGAATGAAACATTTTGTTATGCAGAATCAAGGGATCCAAGAATTAAAAAAAAAAAAAAAAACACCTTGAAGGGCCATGTTTAATGATTTCATAATCATAAATTATGTGCATGGTTATAGGATAAAATCCTAAATAGGATACAACTACCACAAGATGTTTGCCATCCTGAATGAAATCTTACATGTCCAGTAGCCAGGATTTTCCCCTCTCAAAAAGGATTTAAGGAAAACTATTATAAATATTATAAAATCTGTTCTTAAATAACTATCATTACCAATGATTCGTCAGTACCTTCATTATATGTAGCGATTCCCCACCAGTCAACAGAACACATGCCACATTCTTCTCAAACTTTATTTTTTAATATAAATTTATTTATTTTAATTGGAGGCTAATTACTTTACAATATTGTATTGGTTTTGCATACATCAACATGAATCCTAGTTAACATTCCTTTGGTACAACAGGCAAGACAAAGGAAAACTTTCCTTAAATTTTAAAAATGTTAACTCCATCTTCAAGTACACATTTTGGCAAATCTAAAATCTTAATCACACTAATAGAACAACTAAAAATTATTATAAGTTTGCTTTAGGTTTTCCATGTTGAGTGTTTTTCTCAGACCATGACTCCTCTCTGCCTTACAGTGCACCAAAGGGAGGATGGCACCAATAGGGAACTCAAGTCTAGAATCCTCTGTGCAAGTTCAGTCAGTTCAGCCATACAGTCGTGTCTGACTCTTGGTGACGCCATGGACTGCAGCACGCCAGGCTTCCCTGTCCATCACCAACTCCTGGAGCTTACTCAAACTCATATCCATCGAGTCAATGATGCCATTCAACCATCTCATCCTCTGTCGTCCCCTTCTCCTCCTGCCTTCAATCTTTCCCAGCATCAGGGTTTTTTCCAATGAGTCAGTTCTACGAATCAGGTGGCCAAAGTATTGAAGTTTCAGCATCAGTCCTTCCAATGAATATTCAGGACTGATTTTCTTTAGGATTGACTGGTTGGATCTCCTTGCAGCCCAAGGGACTCTCAAGAGTCTTCTCCAACATCACAGTTCAAAAGCATCAATTCTTCAGCGCTCAGCTTTCTTTACCATCCAACTCTCACATCCATACATGACAACTGGAAAAATCATAGCTTTGACTAGACAGACCTTTGTTGGCAAAGCCCTCTCTGTGCAAAGGCTCTGCCAAAGAGATTAGTGTGTCACTATCACTTTAGGTGAATCTGTACTCAATCAATAATTTACTTCTGAGTCACTGATACTACTTGTGAGTTCTTTTGTTATTCTTTATAAGGAATAAAAAATAAGATTATTCTAAACAGTAATGTAAAACTGAGTTATTAATAATCATTTAGGAAAAATACTCAAATATAGCAATAACAATCAAAAAAGATAGTAAACAATCTGTCTTTGATACTATCCAAGATAAGCCAGCCTGCTATCATGACTTTCTTGATTTCACATTCTAACCTCATTGTTTGTTGCTAGATCCTATTTTTGGGGTTCTGTGTCCTACCAACCACCAGCACTGTCTTCTAAACATCTTTAAATCAAGTATGAAGCAATACCACAAAATATGGGATTGTTCATTAAATACTATGTGCCAAGTAATGTGTTAGGCACAGGGAAATTAATAGGACCTAGCTTCTGCCTTGTAAAGTTTCATGGGGTATGAGTCAGACAGATGGAGTTTACAAAAATGGCTATCGTAATGCAATGAATGCTTGCACAATAGAGGTATGCACAAGATACTGTGGAAGCACAGGGAAAGGGGTACAGACATTGATATGCAACCAGGAAAACTTCATAAGCTAATTAATTGTAGTGTTTTAGGGGACGTGGAAAGAGAACTTTTGGGTAAAAGGAATTGCAGACCATGCCATGAGAAAGCATGGCAAACATTTCGGAAACCACAATTGATTTCAAAGACTAGAGAGTAACAGTAGAGAAGGAAGTAGCACTGGGAAGTCAAAGGCATAATTTGGAGAGTCTTAAGTGTCAGCTAATTTGGACTTTCTCTAAAAGTTAATACAGGGCCATTGAAGAATTCTAAGTAGGAGAATGACAAGATCATATTAGCTTTTCTTTAAAAGGCATTGAATTTTTAAAAAATACAGGATGGATCAGATGGAGACAAGACTAGAATCATAGAATCAAGCAATTTCAGTACATCTTAGCATAAATTGTTAAAGGGATGAGTGAAGGAAGGGAGAACAAATGAAGGAACATTGACAGTAAAAAGTGGAGGGAGAAGGCCACTTTCTGAGATTTTTAGTAGATAGACTCAATAGAAATTGGCAGCCAATTATAATTGAAGTAATCCTTCAGCAATCCAAGTCTCTGCCCTAACCAGTAATGCTGAAGAAGCTAAAGTTGATTGGCTCTATGAAGACCTGCAAGACCTTCTAGAACAAACACGGAAAAAATTACATCCTTTTCATCATAGGGGACTAGAATGCAAAAGTAGGAAGTCAAGAGATACCTGGAGTAACAGACAAATTTGGCCTTGGAGTACAGAATGAAGCAGGGCAAAGGCTAAGAGAGTTTTGCCAAGAGAATGCACTGGTCATAGCAAACACCCTCTTCCAACAACACAAGAGAAGACTCTACACATGGACATCACCATGATCAATACCAAAATCAGATTGATTATATTCTTTGCATCCAAAGATAGGGAAGCTCTATACAGTCAGCAAAAGCAAGACTGGGAGCTGACTGTAGCTCAGATCATGAACTCCTTATTGCCAAATTCAGACTTAAATTGAAGAAAGTACAGAAAATCACTAGACCATTCAGGTATGACCTAAATCAAATCCCTTACGATTATACAGTGCAAGTGACAAATAGATTCGAGGGATTAGATCTGATAGACAGAATGCCTTAAGAACTGTGGACAGAGGTTTGTGACATCATACAGTAGGATACGATCAAAACCATCCCCAAGAAAAGAAATGCAAAAAGGCAAAATGGTTGTCTGAGGAGGCCTTAAAAACAGCTGAGAAAAGAGAAGCTAAAGGCAAAGGAGAAAAGGAAAGACATACCTATTTGAATGCAGAGTTCCAAAGAATGGCAAGAAGGGATAAGAAAGCCTTCCTCAGTGATCAATGCAAAGAAATAGAGGAAAACAATAGAATGGGAAAGACTAGAGCTCTTTCAAGAAAATTAGAGATAGCAAGGGAACATTTCATGCAAAGAAGGGCACGATAAAGGACAGAAATGGTGTGGACCTAACAGGAGCAGAAGATACTAAAAAGAGGTGGCAAGAATACACAGAAAAACTAAACAAAAAAGATCTTCATGACCCAGATAATCATGATGATGTGATCTCTCACCTTGAGCCAGACATCCTGGAGTGGGGAGTCAAGTGGACCTTAGAAAGCATCACTACCAACAAAGCTGGTGGAGGTGATGGAATTCCAGTTGAGCTAGTTCAAATTCTAAAAGATGACTCTGTGAAAGTATTGCACTCAATATGCCAGCAAATTAGGAAAACTCAGCAGTGGCCAGAGGACTGGAAAAGTTCAGTTATCATTCCAATCCCAAAGAAGAGTAATGCCAAAGAATATCCTAACTACCACACAATTGCACTTATCTCACATGCTAGCAAAGTAATGCTCAAAATTCTCCAAGCCAGGCATCAACAGTACATGAACTGTGAACTTCCAGATGTTCAAGCTGGATTTAGAAAAGGCAGAGAAACCAGAGATCAAATTGCCAACATAAGTTGTATCATCAAAAAAGCAAGAGAATTCCAGAAAAAACATCTACTTTTGCTTTACTGATTATACCAAAGCCTTTGACTGTGTGGATCACAACAAACTGTGGAAAATTCAAGAGATGGGAATCCAGACCACCTTACCTTCCTCCTGAGAAATCTGTATGCATGTCAAGAAGTAACAGTTAGAACCAGACATGGAACAATAGACTGGTTCAGAATTGGGAAAGGAGTACATCAAGGCTGTGTATTGTCACCCTGCTCATTTAACTTATATGCAGAGTATATCATGCGAAATGCTGGGCTGGATGAAGCAGAAGCTGGAATCAAGATTGCTGGGAGAAATATCCATAACCTCAGATATTCAGATGCCACCACCCTTATTGCAGAAAGCAAAGAAGAGCTAAAGAACCTCTTGATGAAAGAGGACAGTGAAAAAGTTGCCTTAAATCTCAACATTCAGAAAACTAAGATCATGGCACCCGGTCCCATCACTCCATGGCAAATAGATGGGGAAACAATAGAAACAGTGAGAGACTTTATTTGGGGGGGCTCCAAAATCACTGCAGATGGTGATTGCAGCCATGAAATTAAAAGACGCTTACTCCTTTGAAGGAAAGTTATGACCAACCTAGACAGCATATTAAAAACCAGAGACAATACTTTGCTGACAAAGGTCCATCTAGTCAAACCTATGGCTTTTCCAGTAGCCATATATGGATGTGAGAGTTGGATTATAAAGAAGCCTGAGCACCGAAGAATTGATGCTTTTGAACTGTGGTGTTGAAGAAGATGCTTGAGAATCCCTTAGACTGCAAGATCAAACCAGTCAATCCTAAAAGAAATCAGTCCTGAATATTCATTGGAAGGTCTGATGCTGAAGCTGAAACTCCAACACTTTAGCCACCTTTGTCAGATGCGAAGAACTGACTCCTTGGAAAAGACCCTGATGCTGAGCAAGATTGAAGGGAGGAGGCGAAGGGGACAACAGAGGATGAGATGGTTGGATAGACTGATTTGATGGACATGAGTTCCGGGAGTTAGTGATGGATAGGGAAGCCTGGCGTGCTGCAGTCCATGGTGTCGCAAGAGTCAGACATGACTGAGCAACTGAACTATAAGTGAATAGAAGGAAGGAGGCTAGTATGACTGCCAGGTTTCTGGCTGGGGCATCTGATGGCCTGAAACAAAAGTCACGTGTATCAAGACAAAAAAAAAAAAAAAAACTGGTCTCATAGGGAAGGGAGATTATTGGCTCAGCTTTGGCCATGAAGTATGAGGTACTTGGAGTTCATACCATGAAAATATGTATCTGGTACTTAAGACAAAAGTCTACTGGAAGCACAGGTAATGTTTGGAAGTTGAAACCAAAGAAATCTTCTAAATAACTCTGAGACTGTAGAGTATAAGAGTATACCAGAGAAAAAATAATAAATATCCTTAAAAATATCAACACTTGGAGATTAGGAAGACAGGGGGAGATAAACCAGGATTCCCCCAGAGTGATAGACAAAACAAGAGGGTTTCAAAAAGAAAATAATGTGTTTTCTTATCTGCCAAGTATGTTGTCATATAATTTTCATAAAGTATTTATCACAAAGCCTGTCCATAGAGCAGGATGGGCTTTGGACAAGACATATCCAAGACAGTAAGACTCCATAGCAGTGTGAGGTTAGATGGTTTTGCTCACCTTTGTTCCTTTTCTCATTGGAAAGAACACTGGAGAGAAAAGACATTGATCATTGATATTCACAATGTCCATCAGTGAGGAATTAACCAGTTGAATTTCATCAAAATCAATTCAGGTCTACAAATAACATGCTAATGAAGAAAAATATATAGTTTTTAATTTTTTTAACTGGAGGCTAATTACTTCTTGTAACTATAAATACTCCTCTGTAACAACTTTTCAAAGCCATTTAAAATTAATTGAAAGGATCATATGACATGTAAACATCAGGAACTTGCATAGAGTTATCTGGGGAAGCAACAGTGCATAAAACAATTCAACAGAGTTCCATTTCCATCGTTACTTGTGAAAAATAGTGAACTTACTTTACACAGTGAATACTAAATATAAGCAGAAGGGCTTAAATAGCAGTAAAAAGCAATCTGGGTTAAAGAACAAATTTCCCAAAGACTATAAAAAGTCTGTAAGTTTGTTGTTGACATACTTTTCCTCGCTGTCATCTGATGTTGTAAATATTAATAACATTTGCAGTTTCCTTTTTAACTCTATGGAAGTGTGCTGCAGTAACTCTAAGTTGTCCTGACTGGCATAGGCCCATATGTCCATAAACATATTTATATATTTGTAAAATCACAATCATAGTTCTTAAAGCTTATTAAAGGAAGCTGAGAAATAGTATGAATGGTTTTTTTCCTCTTGATGACAGCAACCCAGGAGGGACAGACAAGGAATAAATAATATTGTAAGGTATCAGTCCCCAATCATCTTGCTACCAGGGATTGATTCCTTGGAAGGCAATTTTCTGCCAGACAGTGGAGGGGTGGTGGTGGTGTGGGGATGATTCAAGTGCATACATTTATTGATTTCATTGAGCAGGATGCAGAGTTCAGGCAGTAATGTGAATGATGCAGAGTGGCTATAAATACAGATGAGGATTCACTTGCTTGCCTGCCAATCGCCTCCTGCTGTGCAGCCTGGTTATTAGCCCTGCTGTGCAGAACTGGTACTGGTCTGTGGCCTGTTGCAAGAGATCATGGAGCAGCCTCATGCATCAAAGACTAAAGGAAGGTACCCATAGCAATTCTTTTCATTAAATAACTAATCCATTTCCAAAGTTTTCAGCAGTATTTCTTAATAAAAGTGAATTAATTAAAAATGAAAATTTCAAATACTTAAAAATACAAGCTTAATTTATAAAATTAAATTCAATAGACATAAAGTTACCCTATGAAATTGCTATAAAGGTTTTAAATATTTTTATACTTATCTTTCTCAGACCAGCAACAAAGAGTGTGTAGGTTGGTTGGTTCTAGATCACAAACCAAACTTTTAGTAGGATTGGTCTAGAGAACAATTTCTCTTGAAATATGCATGAGAATGAGAAGGGAGGATGGAACTTCAGTAACTTATTACATATTTTGTGATTCCCTTTCACCAAACTCATAAAAGATAACATATAGACCAGAACACAAAACAGCCAACATGTTCACTGTATACAGATTTAGCACCTCTTCCCTAGACAGTGTTGGATAAATACTGACAACCCTCAAATCTTTAGGCTCTACTGTTCTATGTATCTGGTTATCATCTTGCTTCAGTTCTCATAATCTTCCTCCAGACAGATATAATAAAACTGATTTAATTTCTGCTTACAGTCACATTCCAGTTTGACCTCTCTTACATGATACAAAAATTACCTTTGACTCAAGTTTTAGATGTTTCCAAATGTCAATCATATATTTACAAGTAATCTTTCGGTTTATAACCACAGATATGGTATATAGACACCCTCATTGTGGCAGAGTTTCTGGTACAATTTTCTAAAGAATTTTTTAAGCAAAAAAAAGAAAGAAAAGAAAATGGAAGATTTCTTTTTATTTAAATTCTCAGGGATTTTCTCACTGGTTGACCATTATATTCCAGAAGTGATGGCAAATAAGTTCACCTTAAAAGTAAATTACAGTGGGATTAAATCCCTGGGAATGTGGATTCAGAAAAAGACGGTTGTTATATTTTGACAACTGGAGTCAGATTAGGATAACCTGGTTCCTCCATCTCTGCTGAAGAGATTATAACAAGGCTACAGACCTATCAGAACAACCTCTTCTGGGACAAATTCTAGCTCCCTGTTTCAAATTGCCACACAAATGTCCCTTCCTTTCTTTTTCTGTAATGACTATTAATACATGTATCACAAATGCTCACAATATCAGTGCATCTTGTTGGCATATGAGACAGAGGCATTATTTTTTAAGATCTTTTTAAAATATTTTGACGTTTGTTCCCTCTTCATACAATGAAATGTTTCAGATTTCTTCCATGTAAATAACATTTCAGACATTCATTTTCTAAAAATAGTCCCTGAGATTCAGAAAATATTAAGAATATTGGATATGACTTAAATCCGCTAAGTGTTCATTTGATATTCCCCACCCCCAACAATAAGCGGTTATAAAACTGCTGACATTTGGTTTATTTCTATTTTTAACTTGTATTTTTACAATGTTGTAGTTTTGTAGTTGTACAAATTATAACTTGTACCCTTTTTTCATTTAATATTACCAAGTATTTTCTTCATTAAATTCAACTAGTTAATTCCTCACTAACAGACATTGTGAAAAATATGCCAAATGTAGATCTCTCAAGTGATATCACCTATTATATGTTAATTTTTTAACCAATTCCTATCACAGAGCCTGATTTTTTTCTAAGTTCAAGAAAAAAGCAAATGTGTTTAGCACAGATTGAAAAATAATGAGCACAATATATTTTAGCTTTTCTTACTAATATAATCAGGACTTCGTTCTATAAATACTTAAATATACAATTTTTAGGCATTTCCACACATCTGTATCCCTGAAATATTCAGAAATAGTGCCTTTCTCCAAGCATAATTTGAGGATCTTTGTTTCTTTTATGCTTTTGATTTACTCTTTACAAACATTTGACAGTGAAAATGGATATGTGAATTATGAAACATGTCAGTGTGCCTACAAAGTTCAGCACCATAGGATAAAATAAAATAGACTTTTACTGGTCTTATATTGGAGAAAGTGAAAGTGTTAGTTGCTCAGTCCTACCCGACTCTTCAGGACCCCATGGACTGCTGCCCACCAGGCTCCTCTGTCCATGGGATTTTCCAGGCAACAATACTGGAGTGGGTAGCCATTTTCTTCTCCAGGGGATCTTCCCGACCCAGGGATCAAACTCAGGTCTCCTACACTGCAGGCAGATTCTTTACTGACTGAGCTACCAGGAAGCCCAAGGAAATGGCGACCCACTCCAGTATTCTGGCCAGGAAAACCCCATGGACAGAGGAGCCTGGAAGGCTGCAGTCCATGTGGTGGAAAAGAGTGGGACATGACTGAAGAGACTAAGTGTGTGCATGGTAAGGCACACACTTACCATGGACTACAAGGTTGCTGCATGATCCAGCCTCCACCAGATGGCAAAACTGCCTCCCGCCTTTCTTCCCTTTGATTTTGCTGCAGCCCCTCAAGCCTATCAGCTTCTTGAGGACAACCAAACTTTTCCCACCTTGGGTATTTCTACTGTCATTTCCTCCACCAAGAATCTCTTTCCTCCTCCTCCTCCACCAAATGATTAATTCTTACCATTTAGGTCTGGGTCTCCTGGGAGACACTGCCCCTTGACTTCTCTGTCTGAAGTAACTGCCCCAGCTATTGTTAAACTCCTTCATAGCACCTATTACTATATATTATTCACTTAGTAACTTTTTTTCTCTTTCCTCATTTGTATATAAATTCCATTGGAGGTAGAAATAATGTTTATATTGTCCATCATAAGATAGCAGAGTGCCTGGAATGGGCTAGGCATTTTAACAAGAGGAGAAACATAGGCCAAATAAGTGAAAATGCCAAGGTGCATGCAGTGAAAACCCCGGGTAGCCAGAGACAAAAACCCAGTGAACACCATCATTAAAGGGACTGAGAAAAAAGTAGAAGAAGCCTGCATAGAAAATTTGGGAAGACAGGGAATGGGATACCCAAAAGGATTTCTGGAGGGAAAATAACCTAATCATATTCAGACTAACTGGATATCTACTGTATTAATGTGTCAGAGGACTCCAGAAATACATTACACTATAACTATCTTAAGTAGAAGAAACTTTCCCTCTTACATAAGGTTGACCCTAGTAATGCTGCTTGAGTCAGTGTCTGCCTGGATTATCTGCACTCTAAATGCCAACTCTATAAATTAAGCCTGTCAAGGGACAGTTTTGCCGTAACATGCATAATAAACCTTTAAAATTTATTTATACTCCATTCCTTTTCTCTGGCCAAATTAAATTCTCCTTTCCTAAGGAATGATGCTAAAGCTGAAGCTCCAGTACTTTGGCCACCTCATGAGTTTCCAAAGAGTTGACTCATTGGAAAAGACTCTGATGCTGGGAAGATTGCGGGCAGGAGGAGAAAGGGACGACAGAGGATGAGATGGCTGGATGGCATCACCGACTCGATGGACATGAGTCTGAGTGAACTCCGGGAGTTGGTGATGGACAGGGAGGCCTGGCATGCTATGATTCATGGGGTCGCAAAGAGTCGGACACAACTGAGCGACTGAACTGAACTGAACTGAAGCTACTTTTGCCTCACTTCAGACTGTGGCATAATTCAACATGTCCTAAACAATTACATGGAGACTGTGGCCCTCCTGATTTCCAAAAATGATCTAAACATAAGAAGAATTTTCTTAGATTAGTCCAGATACCAGTATGTGAATCAGTCATAATAATGACATGGTATGAAAATGCTATGAAGTTACAGGTTCACAGTAAGTCCTTTATTCAGTATCCCAAGGAAACACTACCTTCCAGTAGGCAAATATAAATATTCTTTTTATTAATCTGTCACATCAAAATATGCATGCTGAACCTCCACAGAAGTAAATACTCATTATATTAAGAGGCAGGGTTTCAAATGTTAAAACAATTTCATCTGATTTGAAGACTTATCTAAATAACTTGAGGGTCTGTATTCAAGTTGATTAAAGTTAGACATAAGTAAAAGGACAGAATACAGACATAATAGAGATTTACTAAAGAGAACCATTTCTTAAAACAGTTTTAAAAGGTTTTTGAAAACTGCCTTAAGTCAATTTTACAGAGAAAAAATACCTCTAATGATTGGGCTTGATGACTTAATAAAACATTCATTTCTGATCCAGCAGGATTCTTTTATCTAAACATATTTACAGTTTTAGCAGTCACCTGACAGTTTCCATGTCTGACTGCATCAAAACATAATAGCCCAAGTATAGGAACTAGCCTATACAGACTTTGAACTTGAAAGGCTTGTAACAAGCTTAATTGCTTGCTGGAAATTTCTGTGACTAAAAATTGCATAGAAATGATGATGCATCACTGTTGTTGAAAGACTTGAAATCCTCATCCCAAGAAAAATCATACTTTACATATGAGACTTATTCTGTGAAATACAAAATATTGAATCATTTCATATACTTGAAGCTAATATAATGTTATATGTCAATCGTACCTCAATTAAAAATAATAAATACACAAAATATATAGCTATTAAAAAGACAATAAAACTTCAATAACTTAGGGGAAGAAGACTGTCAGTTTTTAACACAGAGCATGCTTTAAACAACATTCACCCACTGAAAATGATATGTTCACAGAAATTTAAGTATACTATCCATTTTTAACATTTTTTAAAACAAATCTCACAAGAAGATTCACTTTAGATATAAATAGGCTGTTCCATAACAGAAAAAGGAAAATAAACTGTTACAATGTTAATAGGAGCCATGGTTGTATCCCTGAACTTTCAGGACATTTTAAGTTTGAGGATATACTTAAGCTTGCTCTCTTCACTGGTATCCAGACATCCACAGGGATACTTGCCTCTATTAAATACATTTGGTACATCATCATACCTTTCAATATAGTAATTTTTCTAGGTGGTTGTCATGACATTTGATCTATCATTGCAGTGGTAATACTCTTGCTTTATTTAAATTTTTTTTATCAGACTTCATTACAGCCTCAATCTACCATTCATGGCCCTAATAAATCCAAGAATATAGAAAAGAGTTGAAATCCTCCAATTTTTATATGTCTGGTATAAGTGGAATCAATAATTCCTTTATCAGGAGATCTGCCATCCTGTAAAGAACTCTCTGTTCTTCTTCAGTTTTTGTTCATTTGTAGTCTTTTGCAGTGTTTCATCTTCCATAAGGATTTTCCTCAATGCTCTTATAGTCTCCTTTACCTCCCAAATGTTGGCGTTTGCATTTTAAATATTTTAAATATGCCTACCATGAATTCAAGGACACGTTTTGCTGAGAAAAATATTAATAACTGCTACATGGGTATTCTGTTCAGCTGGAAAAGAAGTCTTCCATCTTAGGGACTTCTTTCTGGAGCACTGCCTTTTCAGAGGTATTATCTTACTTCTGGATGTCTGGACCACTATTTGCAAGCCTGTTGGCTCAGTGTGAACACTGCTTTAACAAGTTCGGGTGCTGATGCTCCAAGTGCAAATCTATAGAGGTAGGTGAGTTGTACTCTGACCACAGGAGCCTCCTAACCAATGACAGGACGGACCACTGGTCTCTAAGTAGTTTTAATCAGCAGCTTAAAACTACTCAGCTCAGTATAGCACACGTTTAGCAGTGAACCATAAGGCCACAGGACACATATAACCATGGCAGCTGCCAAAGTGGCAGGTCCATGACTACCCTGAGAAAATTTAGTGAGCTGGTGAGTAAGATCACCTCTATTAATACATCTTGTTTCAAGTTTTGTTTTTTCTTAAGGGCAAAAACTTCACCTAGTTTTTCATCTGTGTCTTTTCTTTTTAAAAAAATATAAATTTATTTAATTGCAGGCTAATTACAATATTGTATTGGTTTTGCCATACATCAACACGAATCCGCCATGGGTGTACACGTGTTCCCCATCCTGAAGCCCCCTCCCACCTCCCTCCCCATACCATCCCTCTGGGTCATCCCAGTGCACCAGCCCCAAGCATCCTGTATTCTGCATCGAACCTGGACTGGCGATTCGTTTCACATATGATATTATACATGTTTCAATACCATTCTCCCAAATCATCTCACCCTCACCCTCTCCCACAGAGTCCAAAAGACTATTCTATACATCTGTGTCTCTTTTGCTGTCTCACATATAGGGTTATCGTTACCATCTTTCTAAATTCCATATATATGCGTTAATATACTGTATTGGTGTTTTTCTTTCTGGCTTACTTTAGTCTGTTTAATAGGCTCCAGTTTCATCCACCTCATTAGAACTGATTCAAATGTATTCTTTTTTTACGGCTGAGTAATATTCCATTGTGTATATGTACCACAGCTTTCTTATCCATTCGTCTGCTGATGGACATCTAGGTTGCTTCCATGTCCTGGCTATTATAAACAGTGCTGCGATGAACACTGGGGTACAGGTGTCTCTTTCAATTCTGGTTTCCTCAGTGTGTATGCCCAGCAGTGGGATTGCTGGGTCGTATGGCAGGCATGTCTTTTCAAAGTAGAACAAGGTGGTACCGCACAGGAGAGGCAAAGACCACACCCTCACCGATCCCCCGGAAAGCTGATTAGTCCACTTGTGAGTCTGAGCCCAGCTTTTAGAGCTTGATGAGCAACAGCTAAGTGTCAGCACTGCTTGTGATAATTAATTACAGGATCTGGCTCACAAAGCTCAACTTGTACCGCAAGTTCTACAAGAAAACTGGTTAATACTGATTTGGCTCTGCTTGGCTAAATTTATCTCATCCCACCAAATTCATTTGTTTAAAAGCTCTCACTCTTCCAAGTAACATCACTGTGCGGACAAACTTTTGGATGGAGAGTCGCAGACTGAACATGTTTTTTAACCACACTCTTGTAAATGTCGCTTAAGTATTTTATTCACTATGGTGTTAATTCTGCCCATGCTACATCACCAATACTTTCAGTGGGCCATTAAATAATTTACGTTTGTCAAAAGCCTTTTGCCATATAAAAGTTTTAAATTTTTACGTAATGAAAGGGTATTATTTCTCAAGCTCTTTAATTTTTCCTGACTCAGATGGAGTCAAAAGTTTCCAAGGCAAGCAATTTCTTTAAAATGAAGACAATTTGACTTTGATTCCTCTAAAACCTTGCGGTCGACCCAAATCTCCTCATTGAAAGGACTTCCTTTATTTATAGAGTATATGTTTATTAAAAAAAGTTGAATAACTATGCAAGCAGCTTCTAAGTAGAAGCTCTAATAAATTCTAAAATCAGTCTGTACACTAAGAAAAAATTTGATCCCTAAAGCCTCTCCAATCTATGCTCAATGAAAACAGCAAACAAAAGGTCTCAATATTAGTAGAAAACCGAGTTCTTCAAAGCAAGTAAAATTCGGGTTTACTCCTTCTAGAAAGTAGAGGAGAAAGTTTCAGATTATAAATGACAGAGCTGCCCTTGTTTAAGAGAACAATGGTGATGGGCCTCAATTATGAAGAGAGTGAAAGAGTTCTGAAAACGAACAAAAAGGAAAGCTGTAGCTTTGACGCAATTTTATCAATCCTTGACCAAGCCGAAGATTAATTTTTAGAACGCTGCCTAACCTTTCATGATCCGTGACAACATATCAAATGAGCAGAGGTACAAAGGACGGATGCGATTTCCAAATGCCACGCTCGAACCAACTGCAGTCACCCGCATGCATCGTGTGAAGGCGGGACCAAAGCCGCCTGTGGGGAGCAGGAGCGTTTATGCGCATCCAAGGCACTCTCCCGTCTCCTGTGGGCTGCTCGCTGAATCACGCCAGTCCTGCTCGAGAGCGCCCGCTTCGGCTCGCCCGCAGAACCATTTTCTGGCGATAGGGATCGCGGGGAGCGGTGCCCGAGGAAACCGCGGGCAGAGCGAACTGTGATCTGACTCTCAGCAAAAGGAGCCCGGGCCGGGACTGCGGCTCGGTGCCGGCCCCGCGGGCACTGCGTGCTGAGCCGAGGCCAGCTTCAGGCCTGCTCCGGTGACGAGAGTGTCCTCAGCCCTCTGGGGTTTTAGTCAGGCAGTTGAGCGTCTCCTCCCGCCCCCGGTCTTCCTCCCGCGCCCCTCCCGGACCTCCCCGCCCCTCCCCCGCCGGCCAGCGCTCCGACCGCGGCCGCCGCCATTCATCAACCGGTTCACGCCGGTAGCCGCCGCCGCGCCGTGACGTCCGCGGGGCCGGGCTTCCGCCCCCTGTCGCCGGCGCTCGGCCTGGAGCCTGGCCGCGATTGGTCACCGGGGCCCTTACGTCACGCCGCGTATAAATGGAAGACCCTATGACGCAAGGGCGCCGCGACGCGCGCATTGGCTGCCTGGGCTGCGGGCGGCGAGGCTGCGCGCTCTTCCCCGGGCCGCTCACTGCAGGACCGACTCCGGTGCCCCTGCCGCCTGCGAAGCCGCCGCCACCGCACGACCCCCGCCGCCGCCCCTGCCCCGCCGCCGCCGCCGCCGCCTCGGGACCGGCTGTATGGTTAGGCCACAATCTTCAATGAGTAGACATATTCCTGTGAGTACGCACGCCCCGCGCCGCCGCCTTTGTTAGCAGCTTGGCGCCCGCCCGCGTCCCGGCCCGAGGCCCGGCGGCGGGCGGGGCGGCCTGCGGCACAGAAGCCGCTTTGTGACCGTCGCCGGCCCTGACGTCCGGCGGGCCGGCCGGCGCCCCAGGCCCCTTTGTTTGCTGCGGGGCTCGGCAGCGGGGACGTGGCCCGGGCGGGGCGCGGGCTGCGCGTCAGTGCTGCGGGCGCGCCCCCGGACGCGGCGGGCGGGCAACGCAGCGCTTGCGGACCGTGCCGGGACTCCGGCGCCGGCCGGCGGGACTCGGCCTGTGCGGCCATCCTGCGCTCCGCGGCCGCGACCGGCGCTCGGACAAAATGGCTTCGGCGCCGGCGCCGGCCTGAAGGCGCGGCGCAGACCCGTGACCCAGGCTGCGCGGCCCCGCCAGGTGAGCCGCCCGCCCCTCCCGGGCGGCGGGAGCAAGTCTGGGCTTGTCGCCGCCCCGAAGCGGGGCGCGCCGGCAGGCGAGGAGCGGCCAGCCTTAGAGCCGTGGGAGCGGCTGGCACGCTCCGCTCAGGCCTCGAGCGACTCACGGCGCTCAGTAATCTGGGCCTTCGGGCTGTTGTTGAAACTCTTCTTGTTGCCTCTCGCCGGCTTGTGGTACCGTGGCCAACCAGACCAGTGAGGTTGAGCTCCCACCCGTGGAACTCTCTAGTATTCCACGAATACTAAGTTGTTTGCACAGTAGTCTGGCACCGTTGATTTCATGAGATCTAGATTATGAGCCTTTTTTTTTTTTTGGCCTCAAGGAAAGACTTGTGGGATCTTAGTTTACCGATCAGGGGTTGAACCCTTGACAGTGAGAGCTCAGAGCTTCCCTGGTA
Organism: Bos taurus; assembly: GCF_002263795.3. Classification (NCBI taxonomy): domain Eukaryota; kingdom Metazoa; phylum Chordata; class Mammalia; order Artiodactyla; family Bovidae; genus Bos; species Bos taurus. The sequence continues at coordinate 449,498 of NC_037336.1, forward strand.
GCTCAGCTAGTAAAGAATCCGGCTGCAACGCGGATCCTCGGTTCGATTCCTGGGTCGGGAAGATCCCCTGAAGAAGGATAGGTTACTCAATCCAGTATTTTCGGGCTTCCCTGGTGGCTCGGACTGTAAAGAATCCGCCTGCAATGCGGGAGACTTGTGTTGGGAAGATGCCTGGAGGAGGAGGGCATGGCAACCCACTCCGGTGTTTTTACTTGGAGAATCCCCATGGACAGAGGAACCTGGCGGGCAAACGGTCCGTGGGGTCGCAAAGAGTCGGACACAACAGAGCGACTGAACACACAGCACAGTGAGAGCACGTAGTCCTAACCACTGAACCGCTAGGAAATTCCCATCCTGTTACTCTTTTTCTATGAATTTTTGTGTGATGGCAGTGAAAAAGTTGAAGACAGGAATGCTAGATCATTCTCAGGAGTAAGCAGCATTTTATACATGCACTATTCCAGGTGCATTATATAAAGTATAAGTTGTGGGAGAAACTCCAATTAACCATTTGTCAAACAGTTACAGAGATATATTGCTTTGACTCTGCAATATGACAAATTTCTGCACAGATATTCCCGCCGCACCCCAACCCCACCCCCAATTCCCCGCCCCGGCCGTGTGTGTTTCTGTGATTATATGCAGTTGATAGTGGGATGGGGAAATTACTTGGGATTTCCAAACTTCCTATCATAGTTTTTGCTGGGACGAAGAAATTGGAAATAGGGGAACGTCTTGGGCAAAACAGAAAGACGTTAGATATTTATGCTTTTGTGGAAATCCATCATCTGTCTTTCCCTCACCCCCCCACAATCACAGCGTGGCTCCACTCAGGAAAAAAAAAAAAAATCCTAAAATAACCACCGTTTCGTTAAATAAATTATTTCTTTCTGTGATTTCTCCTTAAACAGCCTACTTGGAAAAGATGTGGCCAGACTAGGCAGTAACAGGAGTTTTAGCTGTTAAATATGGAAATCAGTGGTGTGCAATACTGTCTCTATAAAATAGCTTGCAATTGAAAGAGGGTAGCACTTGGAAATCAGAATACTGAAATAAGAGCCCTTGACCTTAACAGCTTTGCAGATTGCTTTAATTCACTGTCATTGGAAAAGTGCCAGAATAAACTGTTCATTCTAAGGAAGTAGTATAACGATTTTATTAATTTATCCACTAAAGGTCTGTCTAGTCAAGGCTATGGTTTTTCCAGTGGTCATGTATGGATGTGAGAGTTGGACTGTAAAGAAAGCTGAGCGCCAAAGAATTGATGCTTTTGAACTGTGGTGTTGGAGAAGACTCTTGAGAGTCCATTGGACTGCAAGGAGATCCAACCAGTCCATTCTGAAGGAGATCAGCCCTGCGATCTGGAAGGAATGATGCTAAAGCTGAAACTCCAGTACTTTGGCCACCTCATGCGAAGAGTTGACTCATTGGAAAAGACTCTGATGCTGGGAGGGATTGGGGGCAGGAGGAGTAAGGGGACGACAGAGGATGAAATGGCTGGATGGCCTCACTGACTGGATGGACGTGAGTCTGAGTGAACTCCGGGAGTTGGTGATGGACAGGGAGGCCTGGCGTGCTGCAATTCGTGGGGTCACAAAGAGTCGGACAGGACTGAGCGACTGAACTGAACTGAGAATACCTGTAACGTGTTAGAGGCAGTGGCTGGCTCTTAGTGCTCTTGTTAACCTGCTGTTAATATTTTTTCAGTCCTGTTTACTTCCCACGACACAAGTTCCTTATAAACTACTTGGAAGAAGACTAATGTCAACATCAGTGCTTTTCCTGTATATATTCTGAAAATATCCTGTGAACATTCATATTATGTTTGATGTTAGCATAAAACTCATTTAGGTCTTTAAGGGGAACTTGGGAAAAGTATAATTGGTAACAGTTAACTTGCTTTTTGAGACTTGTGGGCAAAATGTAAGGTAATTCACACCACCCCACCACCAGTTCCCCTTGACACCAGTTCCCCTAGATTACCACCCCAGGAAGTGACAACACACACTGGTATTCTTGCCTGTAAAATCACATGGAGAGAGGAGCCTGATGGACTAGTCAGTGGGGCTGCAGAGTCAGACACAGTGTAGTGACTAAACAACACTACACTTCCCTCTGTCGTTTTCTTTGGATTAGATTTCAGTTTAAGACGGAATTAGTGAAATTTTGATTTTAAAATACAAAGGGAAAGGGAAGTCGCTCAGTCGTGTCCGACTCTTCGCGACCCCATGGACTGCAGCCTACCAGGCTCCTCCGTCCATGGGATTTTCCAGGCAAGAGTACTAGAGTGGGGTGCCATCGCCTTCTCCGATGAATGAGTGTACCTATTTGTAAAAATGTGACTGATGAAAACAGTGCAATCACTAGGTTATCACACTGTGGGAGTTCAGTTGTCAAGAGGGAGCAACTCAAAGGACATCACACAATCTATAAACCAGCTGGAAGGAGCCATCCAGACTTTGCCCTTCTGAACCCTTTCTGGGCAATGATTAGAAAAGTCCTCATAGGTGATGTACTGTGTGCAGAAGCGCTGATCAGAATCAGGTTTGGCATGGTACACGACTGTATTGATGGTTTGAGTCACGTCACTGTCTGGCTTAGGCTTCCTAATGAGGATCAGGCCCCCACCGGCAGCAACAAGCTTAATAAGGTGGTCCTTTGGATGGTGTTTGAAGGTTCCCCCAAAATACAAACTACAAAAGAGTATTACAATTATGGACATGTTTTTTATAGTTATAAATGGAAGTTCTGTGTATGTGTATGTAGTGTGCTTATGTTTCATGTAACCAGTTGATAAACTTCCAGACTCAAATGAGGGATAACTGTTAAAGGGAAATAGTAAGTTAATAGGTTGTGAAGGAATGAATGGGACAGTATATATGGTAGCATTTTGAAAATGAGTTTCTTTTCTTAATGTATTGACCAATATAGTGAATTTTTGTAATATGTAACAATATTTTGCCAGTTGGAAAAAATCAGTATAGAAAGTTGTGCATAATAGTTTATAACAGTGTTAAGCAAATAGCTGAGTATTAAAAGGAATAATTAATAGAAGAATGTATATAAGGGATATTCACCAAATGTAACAGTGATATTCTTTGAGCAGTAGTTGTATTAGATCAGTAATTTTAATTTAAAGTAATCTTTGCTTATTGACTTAACCTGTAGTCACCCTGTATTTTTGTGGTTCAAGTGAAAGTTAAAAAGTTAGCTTGGGCCAGAATTTGAAAAGATAGCTATGCAGTTAAATACTGTAAAAACATGTTCCTTTTGAATTGAAAGCAACATTTTTCTCTGTTTTAAACAGCAGTTCTGTGGTGTTCTCGGTCACACATTTATGGAGTTTCTGAAGGGCAGTGGAGATTACTGCCAGGCACAGCACGACCTCTATGCAGACAAGTGAACTGCAGAAATTCATTACTGCTCAACCAAGAAGCCCCCAAAAGACTGGTTAACCTGGACACAGAAGTGTTGAATTGAAATCCACAGAGCATTTTTATACAAGAGTTCTAATCTGGATGGGGTAAACCTCAGTGCACTTCCTTTCTATTGCCTCAGTATTACTGGATTGAAAAATTGCTGCTTCTTGTTAAGAGGTTCATTCATTCATTACTCCCAACTTCATACTTAAAAGCACTGAGAATTTCAAGTGGAGTATATTAAAGTTGACTGTGTTTCTTTGCATCATTTCTGTATTCAATTTTTTAAATTCTTTCATATCCCTATTGAGTGTTTTTTAACTAAATTAACATGGCTCGAATGAACCGCCCAGCTCCTGTGGAAGTTACATACAGGAACATGAGATTTCTTATTACACACAACCCAACTAATGCAACATTAAGCAAATTTATAGAGGTGAGTTTTGATGCTTTTTAATAGCTTAAACTGATTGTAGTGTAATAGTGGAGCTTTTATATAGCAGTGTTTTGAAAATTGTGAGGTGGTTGATGACAATAGCTCCAACTCCCAGAAATATCACTGTCTTCTCTAGGTTAGGTGAATTATTTTATACATTTTTGAGAAGGGCATGTACTTGAAATAGATTAGGTTTATAAGTTAATATCTAATTCTTCATGCCTCACAGTTTTCTTCATTTAAATTTATATGTGAACTGTTACCTGTGGCTGTTGCTTATAAAGTTGTTGGAAGGAGGCTCACTTTGTGGGTTTTTTACATTTTCTAAGCATAATGGCTGACAACTATAAACCAAAGTTAGTTTATGTCTTGGCCCTCTTGACACTTAGGATACAATCTTCAGCCACTGATTTAACTGTGTTTCTGGTGGTTGCTAGATAGTCAAAACTGTCTCACTGCTTAACCTCTTGACTGTCAGAAAGGATTGTAATGTTGAATAATTAATTTGTATGCACATGCATTTCATTTTATAAATATCTATAGATAATCAAATAAAAAATAGCCCCCCCAGATCATAGAAGTGCTTTTAAATTTTATTATCATCAATGTATTTTTTAAATGCCAAGTGTTATAATTAGTAATAATACATTGCATTTCAAAGCCTATAATCTTAAATGGTGGGAAGTTTAACACTGCATTTTTGAGATTTTAGATTTTTTAAGTATATTTTTAAGGCTCTAAACTATATACTGTATGCTGCAAATGAGAAGAAGTTTAAAGAATTAATATATGTCAAGTCAAATGACTTTGTCATGAGTTATTCCTTTGGTTCCTGAATGGCTTCTGATTCTCTTTGTCAGTGCCTCAGCCAGCCAGCATTGCCATGACTGTAAACAACTTCAGTAAATGAAGGGTCGTGGACTTTTTTTTAACTTAAAATTTATTAAAAATCTGTGGTTTAACATTGCTGTTCAGTGCTATTTTAGTATAGTCATTTAAAGTAAAAGATTGCTTCTCTTTTCAACATATATGATTTTCTGTTAACCAGCAGTACCTATTAGATGATCAAAATGACAAACTGAGCAAGAATAATGTGATTATTTTCCCATCCCATCCTCTAGAGCCCATTAAAAATAAGAACAAAACAAAAGAAAAAACGTTTGTATAAACCCGTCTCTGTTTCCATGTTTTTATCCAGGAACTTAAGAAGTATGGAGTCACCACAATCGTAAGAGTATGTGAAGCAACTTATGACACTACTCTTGTGGAGAAAGAAGGCATCCATGTTCTTGTAAGTGTTTAATGGTTCCTCTGTGTTTATAGTACTGTGCTGCAAGTTTAAGTTGTTATAAAATTATAGTCTTAGTTTCCAATTAAGGTGAAAGCTGACCAGAGATTTAAAGTAATAAAAGATCTTCATAAAGATTCAGCATTTATTTGCATTTCTTTGACTGTGGGGTTTCATAAAGAAGCACTTACTAAAGATAAAATGCTTTTGAAAACATTTGGGTGTTAGAATTTTAGAATTATTAGTGTGGTATTTATATTAAAAATCTAAAATGTATATTCTTTTGACTTAGGATTGGCCTTTTGATGATGGTGCACCACCATCTAACCAGATTGTTGATGATTGGTTAAGTCTTGTGAAAATTAAGTTTCGTGAAGACCCTGGTTGTTGTATTGCTGTTCATTGTGTTGCAGGCCTTGGCAGGTAAGAGGGTTTTGTAAACCCATTTAATGGTGTCGATCTTAATTCTTAGTGAAAGCTTCATTTTTGGCTCCTGTAAAGACAGTCACCAGTTTGTGAATCAATTTGCTTTGTTGGCTTACTGAAAGTAGGTGAGTGTAACAGAGTAATGTATTCCAGTATATTTGGAACTGACGAGTGCTGTTGCTAAAATTTATTATACTTGCTTCTATGGGCAGAATTGCTTAATTATGTGTTCTAAGTTGTACCTATAGTCACTGTCCGAGCTTACTGGGAAAATCACTAAGATGGATTTGCATTGAATGTGGTATATTTTTGCATCCTGATTCAGTAGGAACTCATTACCCAGTAGTGCCAAAATACATGTGTCCATATTATTACCAATGCCCTTGGCCCCTGCTGCCCCCAAAAAAGTCCAAGTGGAGAAGAGTGAAATGAAACAGCATGGCCCTGGAGAGGTGGGCATGCAGCTGTGTCTCAGTCTAATTGATCATGAAACAAAGCAAATTTTTCTGGAAGATACTTAAGTGGAAAGTATTTTTCACTGCTAGGAACTTAAGGAAATATTGTCAGCATTTATCAAGATACTGCTCTCCAGTAATAGAAGTCTTAATTTCTAGACTTACTTGTGTTAGTTTATGTAGTTACTAGTTTTCTTTTTGTTATAGATGAAAACCTGGATATGCGAAAGTGATATTTTATTAATGTCCAACATTTTCTATAAATACTAACACAGGAAGTGTGGCATAAATAATAGTGGTTTTGGATAGGGGAATGTTTGGAGTATTGAATTTTCCAGAATTTGACTTTGAAAAATAATATATCAAAAATTCTTCACCAGAGCTCCAGTGCTTGTTGCCCTAGCATTAATTGAAGGTGGAATGAAATATGAAGATGCAGTACAGTTCATAAGACAGTATGTATTTAATAAGTTCTTTTCATTTGCACTTTTTATTTCCTCATTGAATGTTGGTGAATTTAAATATATTAATACTATGAAAGCAATTTGTTTCTAAGAGCCTATCTGACCATTTTGTTCATTATTGAGATAGTATTGACACCAGGAAATATCTTTCCCATTCACATAGATGTTCATACTATAAAAATTCTAATCCAGTAATAATTCTGTGAATTATTGATTTACTTTAAATTCTTGATGAAGTTGTTTATTTGCCTTTTTATTGAGGTGTAGTTTATATAGAGTAAAATGCACAGATCTCACAGATAGATGACCATAACAGCCAAATAAAATAGCTACTCAATGCAGTGTATAGAATATGTTAGTGATTCCAGAAAATGCCCTCATGCTCTTTGTAGTCTCCCAGCCACCAGAGGCACTTTCTTTCGGCTACATATTACAGTAAACTAGTTTTGCCTTTTCTTGGACTTTATATGAATGGATTCATAAATTTTGACTATTTTAATCACCATCACCCCAAAGATTGAGAAAATTAACTTTTTACAGCTCTTTTCCCCTTTACACATGTTGCCGGTCCATATTTCTCCATTAAGTCACAATTTAATAATCAGAAGATAAATTGCTACAAGAAAGGTGATAATTGCCTGCTATGGAACAGTAAATGTTAATATGCCAGAAGGACTTTGCTTTAATTACGTCCTTTGTTTTCTTCCTTCTAGAAAGCGGCGAGGAGCTTTTAACAGCAAGCAACTTTTGTATTTGGAGAAGTATCGTCCTAAAATGCGGCTGCGCTTCAAAGACTCCAATGGACATAGAAACAACTGTTGCATTCAGTAAAACCAGGGTGCATGATGCCATTGATTGGAAGTGGAACCTGAGACAGGATGGAATTTGTCATACATAGCAGATAGCCCGGTTGACTTGGTGAATAAGTCTGATGAAGCTTTCATAAGGAGTGTTGAAAAGCAGTTTTACCAGGCCATAGGCCTGGCAGAATTGTAGTCTCTGTTCAGGTTATGATAAACCTATTTGGATACTAGTAAAGAATTCTTGCTGTTCAGCATTTAATATGTGCTTATAATTTGTACCAATTGACCTTTCCTGAAATCATGCAGTATTGAGTCATGTCATTAAATCTGTTTCCATGCCAGAATCTTACCAATATGTAATAAATTTAGAAAGACTAGGTGCCAAAATACCCAGCACAATACTTGTATATTTTTAGTATCATATAGAACAAATCCCAGGAACTATGAACACTCTGGACCTTATGTGGTTTATTCCTTGCATCATTTCAAACATAGAAAATAGGGCCTATGAGGTTTGTTTGCTCACAATATGTTTACATCTCCCACATTCATACCAGTATCCATCAGATTTGCTCCCTTTTTAATTAACCAAGTCTTACAGTGATTATTTAATATCTTTCTATAAATCTCATTTTATGTTGTAGAAGGCCTCCATTTTGAAAATCTACATTGTACAGAAGCACATGTCTTTAATGTCTCCAGACAAAAGCCTTACAGTTCATTTTAATGTTTGCACTTTGGGGTGCAACTTACAGGGAGGGCCTGAAAAAAGAATGGGAGGGGACTATTAAGTATTTTTAGTAAAATGTTGCCTTTGTCTTGTGCAGAACATGTAGAATATGCGCTTTAATTTAGTAAATATTTTTTTAAAAGGTAGAAATACTTTGTTACTGTAACTAAAATAATTCTTAATCAAAATTTCTGAAATTCTTGTAATTTTTTTTCATACTTACCTGAAGTTGTTTACCGACTTAGTTTTAAGTGTGATTCCCAGCCTCTCTTGCAAAATAAAGTGGGTTTCTGCTAATGAATTGAGCAGACGTTTAATATTTTATATACCTTTTGAGCTGTGTAACTTAATATTTGGATACTTGACAATTTGTTTTATTATGTAATTGATAAAATGGTGATGTGTATTAACGTTAGCTCAACCATCTATTTATACTGTCCGGGAACAAGTGGTTATAGTTCTGTGGGAGAAATAATTTGTCAGTGTTCACCAGCTTGTAAAAATCTAGTGCAAGAGCTTAAACATTAAATAAACGATGATATGCGTTTATCGTCACTGAAGTTGTTTTGCTTCTCGTTAGCTTATTTTGTAGGACACCATGTGAAAGAATTGGTCTTAGTGCTATTTGAAGTGTGGATTTTGGTTAACAAGTGAAGGATTAAATGAAGTTGACATGATAAGTTCCTTGCAGACACAGGGAACTTTATTGAAAGTGCTTTCCATTATAAACTTTTTAAGGTTTAGATGACTTTGGACCAATGACCCAATTCTGTTCTGAGGAGAAACTAGTAGAGGAAGGCCATGATTTGAAGCGCAGTTCTACCAACCAAGTGGTTTTGTGCAGCTTACCTTCTGGGCATGTGTTCTCATTTGCGTATCAATAATTGCATACCTTTTTAAGTTTTGAAGTTAATTCAAATCTAAGCTTTTGGCATGTGAAGTTAAGTTTCAGCCATCTGAAAAGCTTTTGTATAGTTCAATGTTAATCTGAAAGAGACACATGTCTGATCTTTTTTCTTTTTTAATAAAACTGAGTAAAAGCCTCAAAATTTGAGTGAGCAACAATGCTTCACCTTATGTTTTAAAGAATTAGATTCCATCTCTTCATATACCAATTTAGCGTTTAATATACTCCATTCTTGAAACTTGAAGCCAAAACAAAAGGGGGTCCTGGGGGCCATTGCTTCTTTAAATCTTAGATCTTTTGTGATGGGCTAGTAACTTGACCTGGGTTCTTTTGTTTTGCAGCCTGCTCTTGGGAAGTGTAATTGATCATTACATGATAATTAGTATTATCACTGCTGCTGGTACTGCTGCTAAGTCACTTCAGTTGTGTCCGACTCTGTGCGACCCCATAGATGGCAGTCCACCAGGCTCCCCCGTCCCTGGGATTCTCCAGGCAAGAACACTGGAGTGGGTTGCCATTTCCTTCTCCAATGCATGAAAGGGAAAAGTGAAAGTGAAGTCGCTCAGTCGTGTCCGACTCCTAGCGACCCCATGGACTGCAGCCTACCAGGCTCCTCTGTCCATGGGATTTGCCAGGCAAGAGTACTGGAGTGGGGTGCCATTGCCATCTCCCAGTATTATCACAGAACACATAAAATAGCATCTGTGTTTACTGAGAAGTCCTTCATGATTAGTGAAAAACATTTTGAGTTTGAAACATTTAGTTTGCGGTGTTGGATTGTCAGTTTACTTTATAAACCTCATCTCTGCAATGTTCAGCATGATGAGATTTAATTTTTATCTATTTTGTATCTTGTAAATAAAACTACAGAAATCCTCATATCCTGGGAGATTACATGTATCTAATAGTTGAAATACGAACTGTCTTGAATACATGAAATTATCAGATGGTGTTTTAAAATTCAGTATGTTATTAATCGTAAGAGAAAATACAGTCTAGTTAGAGGAAAAACCTAAAAAAATAAATGTCAGTGGTCATTTTGCATCACAGAAACTTCTGTTATTCCTTCTAATGCCCCCTTTTCCTGAGACAATGCTCTTATTCCCACAGCTCCATGCCTAGACACATTCAACCCAGGCATGCGACCACATCTGGTCATCCCTCTTCAACCAGAGTACTTAAACATTATATTGTGGTCCCCCAATTTAGCTTCAGAATCTTAATCTCTGGAATCTTTTTAACTGCCATTCTGTTCTTAAATACTATTTGATAAGCATCTAAGAGTATCATGGAGAACATGAAAGACAGTGATGTCAGGTTTTAGTCACTAAAATGAGCACCCCTTTTTTTTCATGTGCAGACAAATTCTTTTAAAGTACAGTTTTGAAGAAACAGTAGTGTTTGCAGTGTATGTTTACACATTCCCTGATACCTTGAGTAAGTCGTGTGTGTGTGTGTGTGTGTGTGTGTGTGTGTATACACCTCCCTACACCTGAATTGAATATGTTAGAGACGGGTTTAAAAAGTGGGGGCTTCACTGGCAGTCCAGTGATTAAGACTCCATACTCAGAATGGTAGAGGGCGAGGGTTTGATCCCTGGTCAGAAAACAGATCCTGCATGCTGTGGAGTCAAAAAAAGTGTCTGACCCAGTGTTTCTGCATTACATTTGGGCTAACTAGCCTGGGAAAGGAAAGGAAAAAATACATATTTACCTTCAATGAATTAGGGCAGTTGTATGCATTAAATTGTGAATGGAAGACTTAGTAATAATTACACAAATTGACAAATACTGTCAGACTAATCAGTTGATTGATGCACCTTTTATGATAGCTACTGCATATTAAGGGTTCTTACCAAGTTTTCATAATTTGATTACCTATGTTGGTTTTCACAAACTTGACACATTAAGGGATATGAGCCTCTAGTTAGGTGACTAGCTGATACATGGTTTAAAACTCAAGGAATGAAACCTGTGTGACTATCTACTGTACCACAAAAGTATGTCTATACACGTATGCTTGGCCGTTTTTTCTGTTACCAGTTGTTAAAGAATTTTATATGACTTTTTTTGAATTGAAGGATAATTGCTTTACAGAATTTGGTCTTCTGTCAAACATCAACATGAATCAGCCGTAGTATATGACTTCTTAAACTCTTGCCTGTGGAACTCATTTTGTTTAAGAACAAAGTGTTCTTTGTAAACGCTGTGATTTTGTAAATTTCTTTAGATTGAAACCTGTTTTATCTTTGCAGGAAAAAAGCTTTTTTAATTAAGTCAGGATAATAGAGGTGCCTGGCAGGCTATATATAGTCCGTGGGGTCCCAAAAAATCAGACACCACTGAGTGACTTTCACTTTCACTTTTCACCTCAGGCTAAGATATGCTGCAGAAGCAACCACTCTGAGAATAACTTGGATTTATTTCTCACTTAAGCTTCATACCTACCAGAAGGACCCAAGCTGTTGGAGCATCTACCCTGGGACAGTGCTAGTTGTGAAAGAAGGCAAAAAAGGCTTTGGAGTGTCAAATTTCTTGACTAAGAAATCATACTTCTATTCAACTCATTGGACAAAACTGGCCACTCAGAACATAAACTGTACTGAAAAAGACAAAAATAGCATTAATCACTACCACATCAGCTTATAAAATGGGTATCTTAAGCAACATCCTACATAACTGGAATAAACATTAGGGGACAATGTTTCCCAACAACCGAAATAGAGGTCATGAAGTTTGTTAAAGTGTGTGCATATTAGGGAATCATAGGTGCTTATTTAAACCTATAATTTTAAATAAAACTTTAGCTGTGGTGATTTGGCTTACTAGTTTCATATATGTATATATACGTACATATGTATATATTTGTGTGTGTGTGTGTGTATGACTTGTTACATTTGCTAGGAGCTGCGATTCATGGGATCACAAAGAGTCGGACATGACTGAGCAACTGATCTGATCTGATCTGATCTGACTCAAGTATTAAATGCCAAATTATCAGGTGCTCTTTTGTAACTCCAATACATATATATCCATCTTAGGAAAAAAGTTTTTCATTCTGAAAGTACTAATAATAGTCTCTGTAGTTTGTTGGCAGGGCTGGGGCAAATAAGCAAAATTCTAACTCTGAAAGAGCTATTGAGTTTTTCAATTGACTAGAATCAGGAAATTGTGCAATAGTTTCATAGATGTTCACTGAGTGAACATTATGTACCATGTGTTTGGCACTGAAGACAAAGTGATTAGCACAAACTTGGTCCCTGACTTCATGAAATTTAGACTAGCAGTTTGTCTTCATGAATTTAAAATGCTGTGTATAGCATAACAAAACCAGTGTATCTAAACCAACACAACCTTTTCCTAAAGGTTCTGGCTTGCAAAAGAAATATGTTAAAATGCCCCTGCTGCAAAAGTATATTCAAATAATTTTCACGGGTAGCTATCAGACAAAAGCCATTAGCACACAGAGTCAAATAAAGCAAATATTTGGTGGCTCAGACGGTAAAGAATCTGCCTGCAATGCAGGAGACCTGGGTTTGATGCCTGGGTTGGGAAGATCCCCTGGAGGAGGGTATGGCAACCCATTCCAATATTATTGCCTGGAGAATCCCCATGGACAGAGGAGCCTGGTGGGCTACAGTCCATGGGGTCACACAAGAGTTGGACAGGACTGAAAGACTAAGCACAGCATAGACATTAATTAAATAATCATTGTAGTTATGCCTGTTACATATGCTGTGCATGAAAATACTGCCAGATTTTGGTAGGGCTCATGGGTACTTAATGGCACCCCACTCCAGTACTCTTGCCTGGAAAATCCCATGGACGGAGGAGCCTGGTAGGCTGCAGTCCATAGGGTCACTGAGGGTCGGACACGACTGAACGACTTCACTTTCACTTTTCACTTTCATGCATTGGAGAAGGAAATGGCAACTCACTCCAGTGTTCTTGCCTGGAGAATCCCAGGGACAGGGGAGCCTGGTGGGCTGCCGTCTATGGGGTCGCACAGAGTCAGACACAACTGAAGTGACTTAGCAGCAGCAGCAGCATGGGTACATCAAACTAAACCCATCACAGAAATGTGGCTCAAACAGCAAAAAATTGACATGATGAATTTGGCAATGAGTTGTTTGACTGGTCACACATACAAATGGGATTCCCTGGTGGCTCATACGGTAAACCATTTGCCTGTAGTGCGGGAGACCTGGGTTGCGAAGATCTCCTGGAGAAGGAAATGGCAATCCACTCCAGTACTCTTGCCTAGAAAATTCTGTGGACAGAGGAGGCTTGAAGAGTCAGACACAACTGAGCAGCTTCACTTCATGTACAAATCAGGTTGTTCTTGTGGAGGATCTAGTGACCAAGAATTTTTACTTGGAAAATTATTCTGCCCACTAATTCTACCTCCTGATGGATTGGAAAAAAGGCTCTCATGACTTTGTTCTAACAACCCTGACAGAGAAACAATGAAGGCTGCTTCTCTCATCTATCATTTTTCTTTCTTTTTTTTTTTTAATTTGTTTATATTAATTAGAGGCTAATTACTTTACAATATTGTAGTGGTTTTTGCCATACATTGACATGAATCAGCCATGGGTGTACATATGTTCCCCATCCTGAACCCCCCTCCCACCTCCCTCCGCATCCCATCCCTCAGGGTCATCCCAGTGTACCAGCCCCGAGCACTTTGTCTCATGCATTGAACCTGGACTGGCGATCTCTTGCACATATAACATACATGTTTCAATGCTACTCTCTCAAATCATCCCAGTCTTGCCTTCTCCCACAGAATCCAAAAGACTGTTCTATACATCTGTGTCTCTTTTGCTGTCTCACATACAGGGTTATCATTACCATTTTTCTAAATTCCATATATATGTGTTAGCATACTGTATTGGTATTTTTCTTTCTGGCTTACTTCACTCTGTATAATAGGCTCCAGTTTCATCCACCTCAATAGAATTGATTCAAATGTATTCTTTTTAATGGCTGAGTAATATTCCATTGTGTATATGTGCCACAGCTTTCTTATCCATTCATCTGCTGATAGACATCTAGGTTGATTCCATGTCCTGGCTATTATAAACAGTGCTGTGATGAACACTGGGGTACATGTGTCTCTTTCAATTCTGGTTTCCTCGGTGTGTATGCCCAGCAGTGGGATTGCTGGGTCATATGGCAGTTCTATTTCCAGTTTTTTTAAGGAATCTCCACATTGTTCTCTATAGTGGCTGTACTAGTTTGCATTCTCACCAACAGTGTAAGAGGGTTCCCTTTTCTTCACACCCTCTCCAGCATTTATTGCCTTATTCATTTATTGCATTATTCTCATGACGTGCTCAGCATATCGGTTAAATAAACAAGATGGCAAGAGAGAGCTCTGTAGTACTCCTTTCTTAATCTTGAACTGGTCAGTGGTTCCATACAGGGTTCTAACTGTTGCTTCTCCACCCGCATACAGATTTCTTAGGAGACAGGTAAGATGGTCTGGTATTCCTGTATCTTTAAGAGCTTTCCACAGTTTGTTATGATCCACACAGTCAAAGGCATAGTCGATGAAACAGAGGTGGATGTTTTTCTGGAATTCCCTTGCTTTCTCTATGATCCAGAGAATGTTGACAATTGGATCTCTTGTTCCTCTGCTAAGCCTAACTTGGATATCTGGAAGTTTCTGATTCACATAATGCTGAAGCATAACATGCAAGATTTTTAAGCATGACCTTACTAGCATGGGAGATGAGTGCAATTGTCCGATGGTTTGAACATTCTTTAGTACTACCCTTCTTGGGAATTGGGATGAGGATTGTCCTTTTCCAGCCCTATGGCCACTGCTGGGATCTTCCAGATTTGCTGACATATTGAGTGCAAAACTTTGATGGCATCATCTTTTAGGGTTTTGGATAGCTTTACTGGAATTCCATTGCATTCACTAGCTTTATTGAGAGCAGGGCTGCCTAAGGCCCACTTGACTTCACACTCCAGAATGTCTGGCTCTGGGTCACTGACCACACCATCATGGTTATCTGGTTCGTGAAAATCTTTTTTGTACACTTCTTCCATCTCTTCTTGATCTCTTCAGTGTCTACTATGTCTCTATCATTTCTGTCCTTTATTATGCCCGTATTTTGGCAAAACATTCCCTTGATATAACCAATTTTCCTGAAGAGATCTCTAAGCTTTCCCCTTCTGTTGTTTTCCTCTATTTTTATGTACTGGTCTTCTTGTCTCTCCTTGCTATTCTTTGGAACTCTGTCTGCATTTAGTTGGATGTACCTTTCCCTTTCTTTCTTGCTTTTCACATCTCTTCTTTCCTCAGCCATTTGTAAGTCCTCCTTAGATAATCACTTTGCCTTCTTGCTTTTCTATTTCTTTGGGTTGGTTTTGTTCACTGCCTGTGCAATATTACAGACCTCCGTCCATAGTTCCTCAGGTACACTGTTTACTAGATCTAATCCCTTTAATCTACTCATCACTTCCACTGCATATTCATTGAGGATTTGATCTAAGTTGTACCTAGCTAGCCAATATTTACATTGGTTAGAATGGGGCCAATTTAACTTTTCCTCAGTGTTAGTTGACTCTGTGACCTGAATGAATTAATTACAATTTATTCTAATAATGACTTAATCCTGCTCAAATTACCCTCACAGTTTTAATTGATAGCATTGTCTAAATTTATGCTTGCTTTTCTTTCTTTTTATATCCTTTTATTTTACCATCCAGCTTCAAAAGTAGAAGCCTGCTATTATTTCCCACCTCATTCTATTGAGTAGCTTTAATTCCTATTAATCTTTATTTTCACATTAATCTGCTTCTCTACATTTAATTAATTACACTTCAGGATCTCTTCTTGGGACTTTCCTGGTGGTCCAGTGGCCAGGACTCTGGGTTCCCAGTACAGGTGGCCCAAGTTCCATCTCTGGTCAGGGAACTAGATCTTGCTAAGACTTGGCACAGCCAAATAAATAAATAAATAAAAATTTTAAAATTTCTTATTAGGCATTGAATTTTTGTCCCCATCCGTTTATTACTTATAGTCTGTGTTTATTACAGATTTATCTGTATAAGAAAGAAGTACTAGAACTTAGTCAAAAAGAGGCATGGACAAGTTTGCAGAAATTGACTTTCACTTTTAATAATGGGGGAAAAGCAGGGTTGTGATTGATAGTCAATTGCTATCATCTCTAAATATGACTTTATTACTGATTTTAACCACCAAATCTAGACTTTCCAGAAGGATTACAGCTTGTTTACCTCATTTCTTGGCTAAGGTTGAGAGCTACATTTCCCAGAATCCATTTTACTATATGGTTCCAGGCTAGAATTGGACACAAGAATTTGTATGAGATTTGGAAAAATGACAGAAATTGAAGCCTTAATGGTCATTGCTGCCAGACTAGGGGACAGTAGAGACAGAGGTGCCTGATGAGCCCCACGTTTTCCCGTCTCATCTCTTGCCTCTTGCCACCTGCTGGGCCACTGGTAGCCTCTGACCCACCATAGGACACTTAGATGGTGACAGCCACACAAAGGCAACTATTTCCCCAGTGGTGACACTTGAAGAAATCTTTCCACAAGTACTCTTCCTGCAGTCCCACTCTGGCAAGCAGTTGTGTTTGTTTTGTTGAATTTCCCCACCATCTTCAATTTGTCCCCTCACACCAGTGCTTCACATGGAGTGTTTGGTACCTATTTCTCTGATCCTGTCTTCCTTTCCAGACTTTCACTTTTGCAACCCTGCTTATGTTTGTTTGAGGTCTAATTGTTATAATAAATCCCTTCTTCTCTTTATATTTGCAGTGGCTCTGTTTTCCTACTGATGCACTTGGGATCTTTTTGCTCTGCCATCTTCAACAACATCATAGCTGCAAAATGGCCAACAACCACCAAGCATTATGCCCTCACAGGACATTGCCAAAGCATGAAGCAGGAGTATTGGTGCTAAAAAAAAATCTATCTCCTTACATTCTTCTCCTCTTTCATGGAGGAAAAATTTTATCTCTGCAGTACTCCCCATCAGTCTCATCAGTCAAAACAGAGTCATGTATCTTCTACTGATCACTGACATAGGGGCTGCAGGCCATGACTGGCTTGGACCTATCCTTGGCCGAATATCAGGATAACTTAGAAAACTTTCAAAACATGCTTTCACCTGTGCCCAATTTGCAGAGATTCTCTAGATTTAATTGCTCTAGGGTGGTGCCCTGGCATTAAATTAAATATGCAGCCATGGTGGAGAACAACTGCTTGGATCAAACATGATTCATTTGTTGGATCTATGGCACAACAAACAAAATCAGAGTTCTGTATAAGGTAGAAGGATTAAATGGCTGTGGGAAAGGAAATCAAGAATGTCTTAGGATTTTTTTTTAATCCATCTAGATTATCTCATCTAAGATAGCTAGAAATATGACTAAAATTCCATCTGACTTGCATCATATGACATCACTAAGCACTACCAGGTTCTACATTTAATGTATATGTTCCATTTTGACTAACTTTAGGAGTGGCATAGGGCTTCCCTCATAGCTCAGTTGGTAAAGAATCCTCCTGTAATGCAGGAGACTGTGGTTCAATTCCTGGATCAGGAAGATTCACTGGGGAAGGGATAAGCTGTTGTTGTTCAGTCACTAAGTCATCTCTGACTCTTCTGTGACACCAAGGGCTGCAGCCCACCAGGCTCCTCTTCCATGGGATTCTCCAGGCAACAATATTGGAGTGGGTTGCCATTTCCTTCTCCAAGGAATAGGCTACCTACCCCAGTATTCTTGGGCTTCTCTTGTCGCTCAGCTGGTAAAGAATCCACCTTCAGTGCAGGAGGCTTGGGTTGGAAAGATCCTCTGGAGAAGGGAAAGGCTACTCACTCCAGTATTCTGGTCAGGAGAATCCATGGACTGTATAGTCCATGGGCCAAAGAGTCGGGCAAGACTGAGCAACTTTCACTTTCTAGGGATGGCATAGAACAGCCATTCTCCCATCTGTTAGCTACTTGAGGCAAAGCAGTCTGAACCCGCTCCCAAACCAAGTTACACAAAGCTCAAGCTACACACAGACTCTTCGGTGGGGCACATACAATTTTGAAATAAATGTACAAATCACTTATCAAGAGAAATCTTAAGTGATTTCCAGAAATTTCCTAGTCATGTCAAGGATTTGACTAATGGTATTCCAGTCAGATAAACTATAAAATGCTAAGGGAGTCCCAAGATTGGACATTGATCAGAATATTCCAGTCTAGCTGCTGCTGCTGTGGCTAAGTCGCTTCAGTCATGTCTGACTCTGTACGACCCCATAGACAGAAGCCCACCAGGCTCCCCCATCCCTGGGATTCTCCAGGCAAGAATACTGGAGTGGGTTGCCATTTCCTTCTCCAATGCATGCATGCATGCTAAATCGCTTCAGTCATGACCAATTCTGTGTGACCCTATGGACAGCAGCCCACCAGGCTCCTCCATTCACAGGATTCTCCAGGCATGAATACTGGAGTGGCTTGCCATTTCCTACTCCCCAGTGCAGCTATATATTTGTTAAAAATGCTTTTGCTAAGAGCTGCATGGGGGGAAAATAGCTTTGAATGTAAGAAAATGTGCATTCTAAGAAAAGGAAATACACCAGGTCCTTAGTTTTGCAATCTAATCAGTATTAAAATTATTAGTCACTGTCACATGCACTCCAGGGATCTATCAAATCTAAAGTATTGATTGGTTTATATACCTTGTAGTCATCTACATCATAACTTTTTTTCCTGTGCAATATTTTTTAGAATTTATTTATTTTTTAATTGAAGAATAATTGCTTTACAGAATTTTCTTGTTTTCTGTCAAACCTCAACATGAATCAGCCACAGGTATACATATATACCCTCCCTTTTGAATCTCCTTCCCATCTCCCATCCCAATGCACCATTCTAGATTGATACAGAGCCCCTGTTTGAGTTTCCTGAGCCACTGGCTATCTAGTTTACATGTGGTAATGTAGGTTTCCATATTACTCTTCCCATATATCTCACCCTCTTCTCCCCTCTCTTCATGTCCATAAGTTTAATCTCTATGTCTGTTTCTCCATTGCTGTCCTGTAAATTCTTCAGTACCATTTTTTTAGATTCCATATATATGTATTACAATATGGTATTTATCTTTCTATTTCTGGCTCACTTCACTCTGTATAATATGTTCCAGGTTCATCCACCTCATCAGAACTGACTCAAATGCATTCCTTTTTATGGCAGAGTAATATTCCATTGTGTATATGTACCACAACTTTTTTATCCATTCATCTGTCGATGGACATCTAGGTTGCTTCCATGTTCTAGCTATTGTAAATAGTGCTGCAATGAACAATGGGATACATGTGTCTCTTTCAATTTTGGTTCCCTCAGGGTATATGTCTAGGAGTGGGATTGATGGGTCATATGGTGCTTTTATTCCTGGTTTTTAAAGGAATCTCCATACCTCTTTCAAAGTGGCTGTATCAATTTACATTCCCACAAACAGTGCACTAGCATTCCCTTTTCTCCACATCTTCTCTAGCATTTATTGCTTGTAGACTTTTTGATGATGCATAGTTTTTGATATACAAGTACTCAAAGGATTGACAAGCAAAGTTCACCATTGTTTTTTCCTTAAAGAAATCATGCTTAATCAGTACTTGAATGTAGGAGCTGCTTCAGGCTGCTGTTTACTAAGGTGACAAGTTTGCTCAGAAGGAATATTGGTTTTAAGATATTTATGCTTGCTTATTTAATCATTAATTGATTTAAATTTAAAAATTGAAGCATAGGTGACTTATCATATTATGTTAGTTTCAGGTGTAGAACATAGGGATCCAAAATGTTTATAGATTACATCTACATATATATACATATATATGTGGCCCATCTTCTTTATCCATTAATATATAAATGGGCACATAGATTGTTTCCACGTCTTGGTTATTGTGAATAATACTGTTATAAACATTGGGGTACGTGTATTATTTTGAATTTGTGTTTTCATTTTTTTCTGAATATATACCAATTTTCTGAAATTGCTGGCTTAAAACCCAACATTCAAAAAACAAATTTCACGGCATTCAGTCCTATCACTTCATGGCAAATAGAGGCGGAAACAATGGAAAGAGTGACAGACTTTATTTTCTTGGGCTACAAAATCACTCTGGACACAAAACTAAAAGACACTCTTTGGAAGAAAAGATGGAAGACCTAGACAGCGTATTAAAAAGCAGAGTCATCACTCTGTTGACAAAGGTTTGTATAGTCAATGCTATGGCTTTTCCAATAGTCATATATGGATGTTGGTGTTGGACCATAAAGAAGGCTGAGTGCCAAAGGTGCTTTCAAGCTGTGGTGTTGGAGAAGACTCTTGAGAGTACCCTGGACTGCAAGGCGATCAAACCAATCAATCCTAAAGGAAATCAGTCCTGAATATTCACTGGAAGGACTGATGCTGAAGCTGAGGCTCCAATACTTTGGCCACCTGATGCAAAGAGCTGACCATTAGAAAAGACCCTGATGCTGGGAAAGATGGAGGGCAAGAGGAGAAGGAGGCAACAGAGATTGAGATGGTTGGATGGCATCAACAACTCAATGGGCAAGAGTGGAACGGAGAACAGTTTTCCTTCACCGAAAGCTATACCAAATGGTTTTGGTACCAGTCCGCTGACTCCTTCAGCTAGGATATCGGCACTGAACATTGTGGGGGATCTCTTACGGAAAGTAGGAGCTTTAGAATCCAAATTAGCAGCTTGCAGGAATTTTGCAAAGGACCAAGCATCACGAAAATCCTATATTTCAAGGAATGTTAACTGTGGGGTGATGAATAGCAATGGCACGAAGTTCTCTCAATCAGCGCACACGTCTTTCTTCAACAAAGGGGCAGTAAACGGCTTTGACCCGGCTCCTCCTCCTCCTGGTCTGGGCTCCTCGCGCACGTCGTCAGCACCGGGTATGCTGCCGCTCAGTGTGTGAGTGCCCGGCCTCCAGCTGGGGGCTCCTGCCCCGCTCCAAGCACCAGAACACCCATGCCTCACCCCTCGGTGCCTGGGCCCAGCTCGTGCCCCTCCGCCCGCCTCCCCACGGCTGGCAGAGGGCAGGCTGCATGCAGTGGCGGCTGCTGGGCCCGGTCCAGTTCCAGGACTCTGCGCAATATCAATACTGGCTATTTTCTCTTCTCGCCGTAGTGCCGTTGGTTTCACATGATTGCACTTTTGTGGGTCACAAGGTGATACAGGCGTGTATTACTCGGTCACTGGATGCAGAAGTACCCATTCATCACAGCATCTCCTAGCCCCGCCCTGCTGTACTGGTAGGATTTAGTTGTGTTTAGGACATTGCAGATCTTCTAGAAGTTCTTCCCCAAATCAGGTCAACTTGTGGTCTCCTCCTGAGCTCCCAGCCAAGCATCTCCAGTGCTGATGATCATGTGTTCCCCCCACCCCCCCAGGTTGGGCCTGTGGCTGGTGAAGAGTCAGGAAGGCCACTGAACTAGGGAGCATTTTCTGCACCTTCTGGTTTTCCATTCCATAGACTTGCCTCCCCGAGCCAGCCACAAAGGCCCGTCTGAGATAGCAGGAGCTTTGGGGCCTGGGTGCTCTCAGGGCTGGGCCCTGCCGTCTCCTCCTCCACTGCCTCAGACTTGGGGGAGGGGGTGGCGGCCGCACCCTTGGCAGCTCTCTGGTCCTTCAGTGAAATGACATCTTCAGAGTGCTTTTGTTTTGTCTCCGGAGGGCCTGTCCTGTTGTGTCAGGAAGGGTTGCATGGCCTTATTCCAGGGGCCGGCTGGCGCCAGCTCCAGGAGGCAGACTGACCATAAGTGGTCCTCCCTGTGCATCCTTTGATTACTCTCATGCTGCATTTACTGTTTACATTTGTTTTATTGTACATAGGTTTGTAAGCATTATTGCCTAAGATATTTGTATATAACTTCGGCTTTGTAGCTTTTATTTATTCAGAACTCATATGGCATGTTAAAGACTTACGATGGTGTAAGTCTATGGTGTAACTACTCCAGGCAGCTGTATAGGGTCATCATGTGGTTAAAAAAAAAATACTTACCCTCGAAAAAATCTTTTAATGTGGAAACAATAAATTTCACAGGAAAAAAAAAAAAAAGAAATTGCTTCAAATAACCCAGTGTTTATTTGACTTTATGCATAGACATCTTCAAATGGTCAATACCAAAGTTAAATTGTTTGCATTCTTTGTAGCCTAAAATGGAGAAGCTGTATACAGTCAGCAAAAACAAGATGGGGAGCTGACTGTGGCTCAGATCATCAGCTTCTCACAGCAAAATTCAGGCTTAAACCACTAGGGAAGCCAGGTACAACTTAAATTAAATCCCCTGTGAATATGTAGTGGAAGTAGCAAATAGATTCAAGGGATTAGATCTAGTTAACAGTGTGCCTGAGAGTTATGGATGGAGGTCCATAATATTGTACAAGAGGCAGCAAACAAAACCATTCCAAAGAAATAGAAAAGCAAGAAGGCAAAGTGGTTCTCTAAGGAGGCTTTACAAACAGCTGAAGAAAGGAGAGAAGTTAAAAGCAAGGGATAAAGGGAAAGGTACATACAACTAAATGCAGAGTTCCAAAGAATAGCAAGAAGAGACAAGAAGACCTTCAATGAACATAAAAGAAGTGCATAAAACTAGAAGCAAACAACAGAAGGGGAAAGGCTAAAGATCTTTTCAGGAATATGGGAAATATCAAGGGAACATTTTGCCCAAAGATGAGCACAATAAAAGACAGAAATGGTAGAAATCTGCTAGACACTGAAGAGATCAAGAAGAGATGGAAAGAGTACACAAAAGAACTGTACAAAAAAGATCTTCATGAGCTAGATTACTACCATGGTGTGTGGTCAGTCACCCAGACCCAGACATTCTGGAGTGGCAAGTCAAGTGGGCCTTAGGAAGCACTGATAATTTAATAAAGCTAGTGGATGTGATGGATTCCAGTACAGCTATTCAAAACCCTAAAGGATGAAGCTATCAAGTTGCATTCAGCAAATCGGGAAGACTCAGCAGTGGCCATAGGGTTGGAAAAGGTCAATCCTCATCCCAATTCCCAAGAAGGGTAGTACTAAAGAATGTTCAAACCATCGGACAATTGCACTCATCTCCCATGCTAGTAAGGTCATGCTTAAAAATCTTGCATGTTATGCTTCAGCGTTATGAAAATCAGGAACTTCCAGATATCCAAGCTAGGCTTAGAAAAAGCAGAGGAACAAGAGATCCAATTGTCAACATTCTCTGGATCATAGAGAAAGCAAGGGAATTCCAGAAAAAACATCCACCTCTGTTTCATCGACTATGCTAAAGCCTTTGACTGTGTGGATCATAACAAACTGTGGAAAGCTCTTAAAGATACAGGAATACCAGACCATCTTACCTGTCTCCTGAGAAACCTGTATGTGAGTGAAGAAGCAACAGTTAGAACCCTGTATGGAACCACTGACCAGTTCAAGATTAAGAAAGGAGTACTACAGAGCTCTCTTTTGCCATCTTGTTTGTTTAACCTATATGCTGAGTGCATCTTGAGAAATGCTGCACTATATGAGCTACAAGCTGGAATCAAGACAGGTGGGAGAAATATCAGCAAACTTCAGATATGTGGATGATACCACTCTAATGGTAGAAAGTGAAGAGGAACTAAAGAACCTCTTGATGAGGATGAAGGAGGAGAGTGAAAGAGCCAGCTTAAAACTAAATATTAAAAAAACAAAGATCATGGCATCCATCCCATTTATTCATGGCAAATAGAAGGGGAAAATGTGGAAGTAGTGACAGATTTCTTCTTCTTGGTTTCTAAAATCAGTGTGGATGGTGACTGCACAATGAAATCAGAAGATCATTGCTTCTTGGCAGGAAAGCTATGACAAACCTAAACAGTGCGTTTAAAAGCAGAGATATTGCTCTGCTGATAAAAGTCATGGCTCTGGTCTTCCCAGGGGTCATGCATGGTTGTGAGACCTGGACTGTAAAGAAGGCAAAATGCCAAAAATTGATGTCTTTGAACTCTGGTGCTGGAGAAGACTTCTGTAAGTTCTTTGGACAGCAAGGAGATCAAAGCAGTCAATCTTAAGGAAAAACAACCCTGAATACTTATTGGATGGACTTATGCTGAAACTGAAGCTCCAGTATTTTGGCCACCTGATGTGAATAGCCGATTCACTGGAGAAGTCCTTTATGCTAGGAAAGATTGAGGACAGAAGGAGAAGAGGGCATCAGAGGATGAGATGGCTGGATGGCATCACCAGTGCAATGGACATGAACTTGGGCAAACTTTGGGAGATGGTGAGAGACAGGGAGGCCTGTTGCATTGCAGTTCATGGAGTTGCAATCAGTCTGACACAACTGGGTGACTGAACAACAACAGCATAACCAGTGTACACAACAATTCTAGTAGAAGTTTCAAGAAGTGCTCATTCTACCAATGTATTTTCATTTAGTATTTTTTTTACAAGACTCCATATAAATTTGTCTCATTTGGAAAACTCACAACAGAAAACTGGAGGGCGTGAAAACTATAAAACTTTTAGAAAATATTTTTTAATTTTTTTAACACTAACTAGCTAATGGAAGTAAGTGGATTGTTGTCTACCTCCAATATTTATTTAAAAATTAGTTTCCTTCAATATATTTTAAGCAAATATTTAAGAATATTGGTTAAAAGGGATGAAATAAATAAAACAGTTGCTTTATTTGAGTAATAAACTAGATTCCAGCAGGCTCTGTTGGGTCTGCCATGCTAATCTCTGGAAATATGTGGAGCATGTCTCACTGTGCAGTGTGAGAAGAGTCTCATTTTAAGATACCCACGGATACACAAGAAAGTGGTAATATTGGTAACCCCCAGGAAAGGGAAATAGCATTTTGGAGAAAAGGGATGAAAGAAACTTCCACTGTTTTCCTTGCTGTATACATTATAAATGTTGCATCATATGAATATATTACCTATTTGTTCTAGTTCTATGAAAAATATCATTGAAAGTTTGCTAGGAATTGCACTGAATTTATAGATTGCTTTGGATAATATTGCAATGCGGGAGACCCAGGTTCGATCCCTGGGTTGGGCAGATCCCCTGAAGAAGGAAATGGAAACCCACTCCAATATTCTCGCCTGGAGAATCCCATGGAGCGAGGAGCCTGGTAGGCTACAGTCCATGGGGTCACAAAGAGTCAGACACGACTGAGCAACTTCATGTTGGATAATATACTCAATTTAACTACACTGATTCTTCCAATCCATGGTATAAGGTATATTTCTCCATCTATTTGTGTCATCTTTTATTTCTTTCATCAGTGTTTTATACTTTTCTATATAAAGGTCTTTTGTTCTTTAGGTAAATTTATTCCTAAGTATTTTATTCTTTTCATTGCAATGGTGAAAGGGATTGTTTCCTTAATTTTTCTTTTTGATTTTTCATTGTTAATGTATACAAATGCAAGGGATTTCTGTGTATTAACTTTATACCCTACAACTTTACTATATCCATTGATTACCTCTAGTAGAGGCATCATGACACCACTGTAATTTTCTGGTGACATCGTTAGGGTTTTCTTTGTAGAGGATCAAGTTTTCTGCAAACAGTGAGAATTTACTTCTTCTTCTCCAATCTGGATACTTTAATTTCTTTTTGTTCTCTAATTTCTGTGGCTAGGACTTCCAAATCTATGCTGAATGGTAGTGGTGAGAGTGGGCAACCTTATCTTGTTCTTGATTTTATAAAAAAAGTTTTCAGTTTTTCACCATTAAGGATAAGGTTTGCTGTGGATTTGTCATATATGACTTTTATTATGTTGAAAGAAGAGAAGTGAAAAGCAAAGGAGAAAATGAAAGATATAAGCATCTGAATGCAGAGTTCCAAAGAATATCAAGTAGAGAAAAGAAAGCCTTTCTCAGTGATCAATGCAAAGAAATAGATGAAAACAACAGAATGGGAAAGACTAGAGATCTCTTCATGAAAATTAGAGATAGCAAGGGAACATTTCATGCAAAGATGGGCTCAATAAAGTACAGAAATGGTATGGACCTAACAAAAGCAGAAGATATTAAGAAGACGTGGCAAGAGTACACAGAAGAATTGTACAAAAAAGATCTTCATGACCCAGAAAATCACAATGGTGTGATCACTCACCTAGAGCCAGACATGCTGGAATGTGAAGTCAAGTGGGTCTTAGAAAGCATCACTATGAACAAAGCTAGTGGAGATGATGGAATTCCAGTTGAGCTATTTCAAATCCTGAAAGATGATGTTGTGAAAGTGCTTCACTCAATATGCTGGCAAATTTGGAAAACTCAGTAGTGGCCACAGGACGGGAAAAGGTCTGTTTTCATTCCAATCCCAAAGAATGCTCAAACTACCGCACAATTGCACTCATCTCACACACTAGTAAAATAATGCTCAAAATTCTCCAAGCCAGGCTTCAGCAATATGTGAACCATGAACTTCCAGATGTTCAACCTGGTTTTAGAAAAAGCAGAGGAACCAGAGATCAAATTGCCAACATCTACTGGATCATCAGAAAAGCAAGAGAGTTCCAGAAAAACATCTATTTCTGCTTTATTGACTATGCCAAAGCCTTTGACTGTGTGGATCACAATAAACTGTGGACAATTCTGAAAGAGATGGGCATACCAGACCACCTGACCTGCCTCTTGAGAAACCTATATGCAGGTCAGGAAGCAACAATTAGAATTGGACATGGAACAACAGACTGGTTCCAAATAGGAAAAGGAGTATGTCAAGGCTGTATATTGTCACCCTGCTTATTTAACTTCTATGCAGAGTACATCATGAGAAACGCTGGGCTGGAAGAAGCATAAGCTGGAATCAAGATTGCCGGGAGAAATATCAATAACCTCAGATATGCAGATGACACCACCCTTATGGCAGAAAGTGAAGAGGAACTAAAAAGCCTCTTGATGAGAGTGAAAGAGGAGAGTGAAAAAGTAGGCTTAAAGCTCAATATTCAGAAAGCTAAGATCATGGCATCTGGTCCCATCACTTCATGGCAAATAGATGGGGAAACAGTGGAAACAGTGTCAGACTTTATTTTGGGGGGCTCCAAAATCACTGCAGATGGTGATTGCAGCCATGAAATTAAAAGACGCTTACTCCTTGGAAGGAAAGTTATGACCAACCTAGATAGCATATTCAAAAGCAGAGGCATTACTTTGTTAACAAAGGTCCATCTAGTGAAGGCTGTGGTTTTTCCAGTGGTCAAGTATGGATGTGAGAGTTGGTCTGTGAAGAAAGCTGAATGCCGAAGAATTTATGCTTTTGAACTGTGTTGTTGGAGAAGACTCTTGAGAGTCCCTTGGACTGCAAGGAGATCCAACCAGTCCATTCTAAAGAAGATCAGTCCTGGGTGTTCTTTGGAAGGAATGATGCTAAAGCTGAAACTCCAATACTTTGGCCACCTCATGCGAAGGGTTGACTCATTGGAAAAGACTCTGATGCTGGGAGGGATTGAGGGAAGGAGAAGAAGGGGACAACAGAGGATGAGATGGCTGGATGGCATCACTGACTCGATGGACATGAGTTTGCGTAAACTCTGGGACTTGGTCATGGACAGGGAGGCCTGGCGTGCTGAGATTCATGGGGTTGCAAAGAGTCAGACACGACTGAGACTGAACTAAACTGAACTGATCTTTCTTCTATGCCTACTTTTTGGAGAGTTTTTAATAGAAATGTGTGTTGAATTTTGTCAAAGGCTTTCTCTGCATCTATTGAAATAATCATATGCTTTTATCTTTCAATTTGTTGATATGGTGTATCACATTGATTTACAAATATTGAAGAATTCTTGCATCCCTGGAATAAAGCCCACTTGATTATGATGTATGATTATGATATATGATATGTTGTTGGGTTCTGTTTGCTAGAACTTTGTTAAGGATTTTTGCATCTGTGTTCATCAGTGATGTTGGCCTGTAGTTTTCTTTTTCTGTGGCATTTTTATATCAGAATGATGGTTACCTTGTAGAATGAGTTTGGGAGTTTTCCTTTCCCTGCAATTTTCTGGAAGAGTTTGAGTAGGATACGTGTCAGCTTTTCTCTAAATTTATGGTAGAATTCACCCGTGAAGCCATCTGGTCCTGGACTTTTGTTTGTTGAAAGATTTTTTATTATGGTTTCAATTTCCATATTTGTGATTGGTCTGTTCAAATTTTCTATTTCTTCCAGGTTCAGTTTGGAAGGTTATACTTTTCTAAGAATTAGTCCATTTCTTCCAAGTTGTCCATTTTTATTGGCCTATAGTTGCTCACAGTAGTCTCGTATGATCATTTGTGTTTCTATGTTGTCTGTTGTAATTTCTTGATTTTCATTTCTGATTTTATTCATTTGATTCTTCTCCCTTTTTCTCTTGCTGTGTCTGGCTAATGGTTTGTCAATTTTATTTATCTTCTTAAGAACTGGCTTTTAGTTTTGTTGATCTTTGCTATAGTCTCCTTCTTTTCTTTTTCATTTATTTTTGCCCTGATTTTTATTATTTCTTTCCTTCCACTAACTTTAGGATTTTTGGTTCTTTTCCTAGTTGCTTTAGGTGTAAAATTAGGTTGCTTTCTTGATGTTTCTCTTGTTTCTTGAGGTAGGCTTGTATTGCTATGAACTTCCCTCTTAGCACTGTTTTACTGAATCCCATAGGTTTTGGGTAGTCATATTTTCACTATCATTTGTTTCTATGCATATTTTGATTTCCTTTTTGATTTCTTCAGTGTTCTGTTGGTTATTCAGAAGCGTAGTGCCTAGCCTACATATGTTTGTGTTTTTTATAATTTTTTCCTGTAGTTGATATTTAACCTTACAGCACTGTGATCAGAAAAGATGCCTGAAATTATTTTATTAAAAAAAAAATTTCCTAAGCCTAGGTTTGTGGCCCAGGATGTGGCCTATCATGGAGAGTATTCCATGTGCCCTTGAAAAAAAGGTTAAATCCGTTGTTTTTCAGTGACATGCCCTGTAGATATCAATTAGGTCTAACTGGTCTGATGTATCATTGAAAGTTTGTGTTTCTTTGTTAATTTTCTGTCTGGATGGTCTGTCCATTGGTGTGGGCGGAGTATTAAAGTCCCTCACTACTATTGTGTTGCTATCAATTGCCTCTTTAATAGTTGTTAGTATTTGCCTTATGTATTGAGGTGCTCCTGTGTTGGGTGCATATATATTTTTAACTGTCTTTTCTTCTTCTTGGATTGATCCCTTGATCATTATGTAGTGTCCTTCTTTGTCTCTTGTAGACAGCATATATAAGGACCTTGTTTTTGTATCCACTCAGCCAGTCTTTGTCTTTTAGTTGGAGCATTTAACCC
Source organism: Bos taurus (assembly GCF_002263795.3). Classification (NCBI taxonomy): domain Eukaryota; kingdom Metazoa; phylum Chordata; class Mammalia; order Artiodactyla; family Bovidae; genus Bos; species Bos taurus. The sequence goes on from NC_037336.1 coordinate 478,738, forward strand.
ATTTACATTAAAGGTAATTATTGATCAGTATAATCCCATTACCATTTATTTTATTATTTTGGGTTTGTTTTTATAAACCTTTTCTGTGTCTCCTATCTAGAGGAGATCCTTTATCATTTGTTGAAGAGCTGGTTTGGAGGTGCTGAATTCTCTCAGCTTTCGCTTGTCTGTTAAGCTTTTGATTTCTCCTTCAAATCTGAATGAGATCCTTGATGTGTAGAATAATCTTGGTTGTAGGTCTTTCCCTTTCATTACTTTAAGTATATCCTGCCATTCCCTTCTGGCCGGCAGAATTTCTGTTGAAAGATCAGCTGTTATACTTATGAGGATACCATTGTATGTTTTTTGTTGATATTCCCTTGCTGGTTTTGATATTTGTTCTTTGTGTTTAATTTTATTAGTTGGATTAATATGTTTCTTGGTGTGTTGAGCCTTGGGTTTACTCTATATGGGACTCTGAATTTGTGGATTTGGGTGTCTATTTCCTTCCCCTTTTTAGGAAGCTTCAAACTATGGCCTCCTCAAATATTTTCTCATACCCTTTCTTTTTGTCCTCTTCTTCTGGGACACCTGTGATTAGAATGTTGGGGTGTTCAACATTGTCCCAGAGGTCTCTGAGGCTGTCCTCATTTTATTTTAATTCTTTTTTCTTCTTCCTGCTCCGTTTCATTTATTTCCATCATTCTGTCTTCCAGCTCACTTACCCTTAATTCTGCCTCGGTTACTCTAGTGTTAATTCCCTCCAGAGTGTTTTTAATCTCAGTTATTGCATTGTTCACTACTGATTGACTCTTCTTTATTTCTTCTAGGCTCTTGTTAAACATTTCTTGCATCTTCTTAATCCATGTTTCTAGTCTCCATTTTTTCCCCAAGATTTTGGATCAACTTTACTATCATTATTCTGAATTCTTTTTCAGATAGACTCCCTATCTCCTTCTCTTTTGTTTGGTTTTGTGGGGTTTTATCATTTTCCTTTACTTGCTGGATATTTCTCTACCTTTTCATTTTGTTTAGTTTGCTGTGTTTGGGGTCCTCTTTCTGCAGGCTAGAGGGTCGCAGTTCTTCTTAATTTTGGAGTCTGCTCCCTGTGGATGGGGTTGGAAGGTTTGTGAAGGTTTTCTGGTTGGGAAACTTCTGTCTGTGTTCTGGTGGATGGATCTGGGTCTCTCTCTGGAGAGCAATGCAGTGTCCAGTAATGAGTTTGGGGTTTCTATGAATTTGGTATGACTTTGGGCACCCTGTCTTTCAATGTTCAGTGTTGTGCTCCTGCTTTGCTGGAGGATTAGCATGGGATGTCTTACACTGGAGCTTGCTGGCTCTTGGCTGGAGGTTGGTCTCAGTGTAGGATGAAGGATTTGGGGTGGACTCTCATCTATTAATGTTCCCTGGGATCAGGAGTTTTATGATGGTCCAAAGTTCTTCTGTTAAGCCTCATGCCTCTGGGTTTCAGTTCCCCTCTTACAATAGCATCAAAACTTCTCCATCCACACAGCATAGAAGACAAAACCCCTAAATGCTGAAATAATTATCCACAAGCAGGAACACCCAAAGAGATTCACAGAGTTATATAGGGAAGAGAAAAGGGAGGAGGGACATAGAGCTGACCAGGAGGAGATAAGGGAGAGTCAAAAGGGAAGAGAGTAATCAAGTCAGTAATCAAATCCATAAGTGAAAATGGATACTAAAAATTAGACTCTTAAAGGTACAAATTTAATAACAAATATCAGAAAGCAAAAACTAAAAACCTAGAATAAAGATTAGACTCTCAAAAGTACAATAAAAAAAGCACACAAAAATATTTTAATATATTGTGGGATCAGTTCAGTGTCAGATAATCCCTTGTTCTGGATTGTACTTATTCTACAATCCATGTGATCGCAAAGAGTCAGACATGATTTCACTTTCATTTTATTCTCATAGTCTACAGTGTCCCTCAGATGCACAGTCTCAGCTTAACTGCAGAATTTTAATCGGCTGCATCTGTCACTTCTGAGATGGTTCCCCCTTCTTCTTTGTTTAGGTTTGGCTCCTCTGCTTGCGAGTCTCTTCAGTGTCTAATCTCCGCCCTGACATGACAGGGTAAAAGTGGCCATTTATTCAGGCTCATTTGCTCAGTTGTGCTGTGGAGAGAGAGGGACACTACAAACAAGTACCACTGGCATGTGTGGGCACACTGAGTGGATGGACACATGGGGGTTTCCACAGCCCAAGGTGGCATGCACTTCCCAGGTCCAAGCTGCTCAGGTTCCCAAGTGCTCCAAAAGGGCACAGTCTCAGGTGGGCCGGGCATCTCCTTGGGGGAGCTGGTCTCAGGCTGTGACACTGTTGGCAGATAGGAATCATCCAGGATCCCAAGAAGATGTGTGTGAGGAAACTAATAAGATGGTTCCAGTCAAGCTGTCTCACCCCACACTCTCAGCCCTTTTGCCCCATGCTCTGTAAACAATGACTATGCATGGTTATGTAACAATTGAGATCACTTGTAGCACTGCACATGTGCGTCATCAGGTACTCGCTTGGTCACGGGCTACTTTGTGCAATACGCCTGAGTGAACTTCACCATGAAAGCCCTGGAATCTGCTGCATTGGGATTACACTGGAGCAACATCATGGCTATGTTCTGTGAGATTATGTTATGGCTACGTTACGGTTATGTTGTGGCTGCTGCTATGGCTGTTGCGCCAGCCAGGAGAAAGGCTGTGTTATGGCCACCATAACATGGATTATTCTCTGGAGAGAATAAACTGTGTCTTCAGTTCCTATGGCTCCTTGCGTCTTCTTCCAGCCTCTTAGCTTGAGCCTTGCCTACTCTGGGTTCAGCAAACAGTGAGCACAGTGTGAACAGCAAGACAATTGGCATTACACACAGGATCAGCAATACAATGAGGTTAGTGACTTGTCAGCCTGCTCACAGCTGGGTAGGAGATGCAGTTTCTGGGGCCAAGATTGAAGCAGCCCCTTGCTTCCCATCTCTGGCTGTTGTGCACCTGCCTCTCTGCCTCCAGGGAGGGAGGTCCTTAAATACCAGCTGGCTCTCTCCTTTGGTATTCCCTAGGGTGCAATCTTTTGTTCTATGAGTGTGTCAGGGGTCACAATGTGGTGTTAGAGACTTTCTGCAAGAAAAGTCCTTTGTTTTTCTCTGTCTCCCTGGCATTCCCACAGTTTGGGTTGTTTTGTCACTTAAGTCCCCTCAGAGTGTCCTCAGGGTATTCAACCCCAGTCCTTACCCTAAGGACCTAGCATGCAGCCTGCAGCTCCACACCCAGCCCCTACTTGCTGTGGGCAGACAGGAGTGTGTGAACCACTTCTCTGCTGGTAATTGCCTGTGGTGCGAATTCTGTGGTGATTTTATTTTATTTTAATTATGCTGCCCTCTGAGATTTCAAAGTTCCCCCATTGACCCCGCCTGTGAAAGGGTTTCCTATTGTAGTGGAAACTTCTCCTCCTTCAGGATTCCCTCCCCAGGACAGGTATTTGTCCCTAAATCCTTTGTCTCTTTTTCTTTATCTTTTGTCCTATCTTATTTTGAAGAGATTGGTTTGCATCTCTGGGTATCTGGGGTCCTCTGCCAGTGTTCAAAAGTTGTTTTGTGGAAGATACTCTAAATGCAGATATTCTTTTGATGTATTTGTTGGGGGGAAGTGGTCTCTCATCCTATTCCTCCATCATCTTGGGACCACCTCCTGTTACATTCTTAAAAAGAAGAAAGAGGAAGCAAAGGGGGGAAGGGGAAAAGTAGAAAATAAAAGAAACCTGATATAGCACAAAGTAATAATATTAGAAAACTGAGTAAGAACTGAATCTATTGGGCAAAACTAATACAATTATGTAAAGTTTAAAAATAAAATAAAATTAGAAAAAAAAAAGAAATAAGCCTTAAAAAAAAAAAAAAAAGAACTGAATCTAACCCTTTAGAACTTATTGTCTACTGAGGGAGTTGGAGAGCTAAATCCTCATAATAAAAAGTGTTGAATTTGTTTTCCACTCTCATGGTAACCATAGATTTGGAGTCTAACCTCCAGAGAAAATTCAGTAGAACACCCTTGACTTCTGATGCCAAAATTTTAGAATCTTTGTTCCAGGTGAGCAGGGGGAGAACACTTTGATAAGTCTCATTGATGTTCTCAATTTCTAAAATATAATGCCTTTGAACATTTAGATCCAAGTCAGTATTTTTCAGGCTTCCCAGGCAGCACAGTGGTGAAGAATCCACACGCAATGCAGGAAATACGGCAGGAGCCTCCGATTCAATCCCTGAATGGGGAAGATCCAGGAGTAGGAAATGGCAACTCACTCCAGTATGCTTGCCTGGAAAATTCCATGGACAGAGGATCCTGGCTGGCAACAGTCCTTGGGGTCGCAAAGAGTATCCACGACTGCATGACTGAGCATGCACACACATTATTTTTCAGTTGTATGCATACTTTCTAAAATCTCATGTCCACTAAAACAGATACTAGATTTGAATGTAGTCAGTATTTAAGTGTGCTTGAAGATAATTAACAAAGACAAGTTTCTTTTTTTAATTGAAGTATAATTGATTCCAATATTGTGTTACTTTCAGGTGTATAGTATGCTGATTTATTTTTGCTTTGCAGATTATATTCCAGTATACATTATTACAGATATGAGTACAGTTCCCTGTGCTATGCAGTAAATTCTTCTTGCTTATCTATTTTATGTATAGTAGTTTGTATCTGTTAATATCATACTCTTCATTTGTCTCTTACCACACCTTTCCCCTTTGGTAACCATAAATTTGTTTTCTATGCCCATGAGTTTGTTTTGTATACAGATTCAATTTTATTATCATTTAGATTCCACATATAAGTGATATCATGTAGCATTTGTCTTTCTCTAACAAAGCATAGTATGCTCTAGGTCCATCTAGGTCCACTGTCGCAAATGGCATTATTTTATTCTTTTTTATGGGTGAGTAATATTCCATTATATATATAAAACACACATTTTCTTTTCTTTTTTTTTTTGTTTTTGTTTCTCAGAATCTTAATTTTTTTTAATTTTATTTTATTTTTAAACTTTACATAATTGTATTAGTTTTGTTAAATATCAAAATGAATCCGCCACAGGTATACCTGTGTTCCCCATCCTGAACCCTCCTCCCTCCTCCTTCCCCATACCATCCCTCTGGGTCGTCCCAGTGCTCTAGCCCCAAGCATCCAGTATCGCGCATCGAACCTGGACTGGCATCTTGTTTCATACATGATATTTTACATGTTTCAATGCCATTCTCCCAAATCTTCCCACCCTCTCCCTCTCCCACAGAGTCCATAAGACTGTTCTATACATCAGTGTCTCTTTTGCTGTCTCGTACACAGGGTTATTGTTACCATCTTTCTAAATTCCATATATATGCGTTAGTATACAGTATTGGTGTTTTTCCTTCTGGCTTACTTCACTCTGTATAATAGGTTCCAGTTTCATCCACATCATTAGAACTGATTCAAATGTATTCTTTTTAATGGCTAATACTCCATTGTGTATATGTACCACAGGTTTCTTAGCCATTCATCTGCTGATGGACATCTAGGTTGCTTCCAGGTCCTGGCTATTATAAACAGTGCTGCAATGAACATTGGGGTACACGTGTCTCTTTCCCTTCTGGTTTCCTCAGTGTGTATGCCCAGCAGTGGGATTGCTGGATCATAAGGCAGTTCTACTTCCAGTTTTTTAAGGAATCTCCACACTGTTCTCCATAGTGGCTGTACTAATTTGCATTCCCACCAACAGTGTAAGAGGGTTCCCTTTTCTCCACACCCTCTCCAGCATTTATTATTTGTAGACTTTTGGATCACAGCCATTCGGACTGGTGTGAAATGGTACCTCATAGTGGTTTTGATTTGCATTTTTCTGATAATGGGTGATGTTGAGCATCTTTTCATGTGTTTGTTACCCACCTGTATGTCTTCTTTGGAGAAATGTCTATTTAGTTCTTTCGCCCATTTTTTGATTGGGTCATTTATTTTTCTGGAGTTGAGCTGTAGGAGTTGCTTGTATATTTTTGAGATTAGTTGTTTGTCCGTTGCTTCATTTGCTATTATTTTCTCCCATTCTGAAGGCTGTCTTTTCACCTTGCTAATAGTTTCCTTTGATGTGCAGAAGATTTTAAGGTTAATTAGGTCCCATTTGTTTATTTTTGCTTTTATTTCCAATATTCTGGGAGGTGGGTCATAGAGGATCCTGCTGTGATTTATGTCAGAGAGTGTTTTGCCTATGTTCTCCTCTAGGAGTTTTATATTTTCTGGTCTTACATTTAGACCTTTAATCCATTTTGAGTTTATTTTTGTGTATGGTGTTAGAAAGTGTTCTAGTTTCATTCTTTTACAAGTGGTTGACCAAATTTCCCAGCACCACTTGTTAAAGAGATTGTCTTTAATCCATTGTATATTCTTGCCTCCTTTGTCAAAGATAAGGTGTCCATAGGTGTGTGGAGGGATTTATCTCTGGGCTTTCTATTTTGTTCCATTGATCTATATTTCAGTCTGTGTGCCAGTACCATACTGTCTTGATAACTGTGGCTTTGTAGTAGAGCCTGAAGTCAGGCAGGTTGATTCCTCAAGTTCCATTCTTCTTTCTCAAGATCGCTTTGGCTATTCGAGGTTTTTTGTATTTCCATACAAATTGTGAAATTATTTGTTCTAACTCTGTGAAGAATACTGTTGGTAGCTTGATAGGGATTGCATTGAATCTATAAATTGCTTTGGGTAGTATACTTATTTTCACTATATTGATTCTTCCAATCCATGAACATGGTATATTTCTCCATCTATTAGTGTCCTCTTTGATTTCTTTCACCAGTGTTTTATAGTTTTCTTTCCGTTGCAATGGTGAATGGAATTGTTTCCTTAAATTCTCTTTCTGTTTTTTCATTATTAGTGTATAGGAATGCAAGGGATTTCTGTGTGTTGATTTTATGTCCTGCAACTTTACTATAGTCATTGATTAGCTCTACTAATTTTCTGGTGGAATCCTTAGGGTTTTCTATGTAGAGGATCATGTCATCTGCAAATAGTGAGAGTTTTACTTCTTCTTTTCCAATTTGGATTCCTTTTTTTCTTTTTCAGCTCTGATTGCTGTGGCCAAAACTTCCAAAACTATGTTGAATAGTAATGGTGAAAGTGGGCACCCTTGTCTTGTTCCTGACTTTAGAGGAAATGCTTTCAATTTTTCACCATTGAGGATAATGTTTGCTGTGGGTTTGTCATATATAGCTTTTATTATGTTGAGGTATGTTCCTTCTATTCCTGCTTTCTGGAGAGTTTTTATCATAAATGGGTGTTGAATTTTGTCAAAGGCTTTCTCTGCATCTATTGAGATAATCATATGGTTTTTATTTTTCAATTTGTTAATGTGGTGTATTACATTGATTTGCGGATATTGAAGAGTCCTTGCATCCCTGGGATAAAGCCCACTGGGTCATGTTGTATGATCTTTTTAATGTGTTGTTGGATTCTGATTGCTAGAAGTTTGTTAAGGATTTTTGCATCTATGTTCATCAGTGATATTGGCCTATAGTTTTCTTTTTTTGTGGGATCTTTGTCAGGTTTTGGTATTAGGGTGATGGTGGCCTCATAGAATGAGTTTGGAAGTTTACCTTCCTCTGCAATTTTCTGGAAGAGTTTGAGTAGGATAGGTGTTAGCTCTTCTCTAAATTTTTGGTAGAATTCAGCTGTGAAGCCATCTGGACCTGGGCTTTTGTTTGCTGGAAGATTTTTGATTACAGTTTGAATTTCCATGCTTGTGATGGGTCTGTTAAGATTTTCTGTTTCTTCCTGGTCGAGTTTTGGAAAGTTGTACTTTTCTAAGAATTTGTCCATTTCTTCCTCGTTGTCCATTTTATTGGCATATAATTATTGATAGTAGTCTCTTATGATCCTTTGTATTTCTGTGTTGTCTGTTGTGATCTCTCCATTTCCGTTTCTAATTTTATTGATTTGATTTTTCTCCCTTTGTTTCTTGATGAGTCTGGCTAGTGGTTTGTCAATTTTATTTATCCTTTCAAAGAACCAGCTTTTAGCTTTGTTGATTTTTGCTATGGTCTCTTTTGTTTCTTTTGCATTCATTTCTGCTCTAATTTTTAAGATTTCTTTCCTTCTACTAACCCTGGGGTTCTTCATTTCTTCCTTTTCTAGTTGCTTTAGGTGTAGAGTTAGGTTATTTATTTGACTTTTTTGTTGTTTCTTGAGGTGTGCCTGTATTGCTATGAACTTTCCCCTTAGGACTGCTTTTACCGTGTCCCACAGGTTTTGGGTTGTTGTGTTTTCATTTTCATTCGTTTCTATGCAAATTTTGATTTCTTTTTTGATTTCTGTGATTTGTTGGTTATTCAGCAGCGTGTTGTTCAGCCTCCATATGTTGGAATTTTTAATAGTTTTTCTCCTGTAATTGAAATCTAATCTTACTGCATTGTGGTCAGAAAAGATGCTTGGAATGATTTCTATTTTTTTGAATTTACCAAGGCTAGATTTATGGCCCAGGATGTGATCTATCCTGGAGAAGGTTCCATGTGCGCTTGAGAAAAAGGTGAAATTCATTGTTTTGGGATGAAATGTCCTATAGATATCACTTAGGTCTAACTGGTCTATTGTATCATTTAAAGTTTGTGTTTCCTTGTTAATTTTCTGTTTAGTTGACCTATCCATAGGTGTGAGTGGGGTATTAAAGTCTCCCACTATTATTGTGTTATTGTTAATTTCTCCTTTCATACTTGTTAGCATTTGTCTTACATACTGCAGTGCTCTTGTGTTGGGTGCATATATATTTATAATTGTTATATCTTCTTCTTGGATTGATCCTTTGATCATTATGTAGTGACCTTCTTTGTCTCTTTTCACAGCCTTTGTTTTAAAGTCTATTTTATCTGATATGAGTATTGCTACTCCTGCTTTCTTTTGGTCCCTATTTGCATGGAAAATCTTTTTCCAGCCCTTCACTTTCAGTCTGTATGTGTCCCCTGTTTTGAGGTGGGTCTCCTGTAGACAACATATGTAGGGGTCTTGTTTTTGTATCCATTCAGCCAGTCTTTGTCTTTTGGTTGGGGCATTCAACCCATTTACGTTTAAGGTAATTACTGATAAGTATGATCCCGTTGCCATTTACTTTATTGTTTTGGGTTCGAATTTATGTACCGTTTTTGTGTTTCCTGTCTAGAGAGTATCCTTTAGTATTTGTTGGAGAGCTGGTATGGTGGTGCAGAATTCTCTCAGCTTTTGCTTGTCTGAAAAGCTTTTGATTTCTCCTTCATATTTGAATGAGATCCTTGCTGGGTACGATAATCTGGGCTGTAGGTTATTTTCTTTCATCATTTTAAGTATGTCTTGCCATTCCCTCCTGGCTTGAAGAGTTTCTATTGAAAGATCAGCTGTAATCCTTATGGGAATTCCCTTGTGTGTTATTTGTTGTTTTTCCCTTGCTGCTTTTAATATTTGTTCTTTGTGTTTGGTCTTTGTTAATTTGATTAATATGTGTCTTGGGGTGTTTCACCTTGGGTTTATCCTGTTTGGGACTCTCTGGGTTTCTTGGACTTGGGTGATTATTTCCTTCCCCATTTTAGGGAAGTTTTCAACTATTATCTCCTCAAGTATTTTCTCATGGTCTTTCTTTTTGTCTTCTTCTTCTGGAACCCCTATGATTCTAATGTTGTAGCATTTAATATTGTCCTGGAGGTCTCTGAGATTGTCCTCATTTCTTTTAATTCATTTTTCTTTTATCCTCTCTGATTCATTTATTTCTACCATTCTATCTTCTAATTCACTAATCCTATCTTCTGCCTCTGTTATTCTACTATTTGTTGCCTCCAGAGTGTTTTTAATTTCATTTATTGCATTATTCATTATATATTGACTCTTTTTTATTTCTTCTAGGTCCTTGTTAAACCTTTCTTGCATCTTCTCAATCCTTGTCTCCAGGCTATTTATCTGTGATTCCATTTTAATTTCAAGATTTTGGATCACTTTCACTATCATTATTCGGAATTCTTTATCAGGTAGATTCCCTATCTCTTCCTCTTTTGTTTGGTTTGGTGGGCATTTATCCTGTTCCTTTATCTGCTGAGTATTCCTCTGTCTCTTCATCTTGTTTAAATTGCTGAGTTTGAGGTGTCCTTTCTGTATTCTGGCAGTTTGTGGAGTTCTCTTTATTGTGGCTTTTCCTCGCTGTGTGTGGGTTTGTACAGGTGGCTTGTCAAGGTTTCCTGGTTAGGGAAGCTTGTGTCGGTGTTCTGGTGGGTGGAGCTGGATTTCTTCTCTCTGGAGTGCAATGAAATGTCCAGTAATGAGTTATGAGATGTCTATGGTTTTGGGGTGACTTTGGGCAGCTTGTATCTTGAAGCTCAGGGCTGTGTTCCTTTGTTGCTGGAGAATTTGCTTGGTATGTCTTGCCCTGGAACTCGTTGGCCCTTGTGTGGTGCTTGGTTTCAGTGTCGGTATGGAGGCGTTTGATGAGCTCCTGTCAATTAATGTTCCTTGGAGTCAGGAGTTCCCTGGAGTCAGGGTTTGGACTTAAGCCTCCTGCTTCCAGTTATCAGTCTTATTTTTACAGAAGTTTCAAAACTTCTCCTTCTATACAGCACCATTGATAAAACATCCACGTTAAAGATGAAAAGTTTCTCTACTGTGAGGGTCACTCAGAGAGGTTCACAGCATTACATGGAGAAGAGAAGAGGGAGGAGGGAGTTAGAGGTGACCCAAATGAGATGAGGTGGAATCAATAGTGGAGAGAGTGGGGTAGCCAGTAGTCACTTCCTTATGTGCACTCCACAACTGGACCACTCAGAGATGTTCACGGAGTTATACAGAGAAGAGAAGAAGGAGGGAGGAGACAGAGGTCGCCAGAAGGATAAAAGGGGGGAATGAAAAGGAGGGAGACAGATCCAGCCAGTAATCAGTTCCTTAAGTGTTCTCCACCGTCTGGAACACACAGAAATTCGCAGAGTTGGGTAGAGTAGAGAGGGGTTAGGGAGGAGACACAGGCGACCTGGTGGAGAAAAAGGAGAATCCAAAGGGAGAGAAAGCAGTCAAGCCAGTAATCTCGCTCCCTAGTGAAAAATGGGTCCTGAAGATTGGGTTCTTAAAGGTACAAAATTGGTAACAAATACATAAAAGCAAAAATTAAAAATCTAGAGTAGAGTTTGGAATTTCAAAAATACGATGTTAAAGAAAAGAAGAAGGAAAAGAGAGAAAAAACGAACAAAGAAAAACAAACAAGGTTGCAAAAATTATAAAGAAAATATAGGTACAAAATTGATAACTAATACCAAAAAGCAAAAATTAAAAATCTAGAGTAGAGTTTGGAATTTCAAAAATACAATGTTAAAAGAAAGGAAGTAGAAGCATAAAGAGAGAAAACAAACAAACAAACAAAAACAAACAATATCGCAAAAATCATAAAGAAAATACAGGTACAAAGTTGATATCAAATACCAAAAAGCATAAATTAAAAATCTAGAGTAGAGTTTAGAATTTCAGATATACAATGTTATATAAAAGAAAAAGAGAAAGAAACAGAAAAAAAAAAAGTCACAGAAATTACAAAAAAAACTATAGGTACAAAATTGATAACATATACCAAAAAGCTAAAATTGAAAAACTAGAGTAGAGTTTGAAATTTCAAAAATACAATGTTAAAGAAAAGAAGAAAAAAAAAAACTAGGTCAAAAAATTATAAAATATATATATATGAAGTTTGCTGAAGAAGAAAAAAATAGGGTTTTTTTTTTTTTTTTTGCAAAGTAATAGGTTATAAAAGTGAAAATTAAAGGAACAATAGAGGACTTAATTTTTTTTTTAATAAAAAAGAAAGAAAGAAAGAAAGAATGATCGTAAAAATAGTAAAAATATATCTAGGACTTTTTCTGGTTTTGTTGTGAGTATTGTGGGTTCAGTTCATTTTTGGCTAGTTCCTTGGTCCAATTTATATTTCTCAAGATCTATAGGCCCCTTCCTATGTAGTCCGTAGTAACCACAGGGTTTTCATCTATTGCCTGTAGCTTCCAGGGCGTTTCCCTCTGTTACAGCTTCTTCTGTTTGCTGGTCTCTTCAGTGTCTGGTTTCCGCCCTGACACAAAGGGTACAGTGGAGGAAACTTTTTTTTTTTAGGCTCACTTGTTCAGTCGCGCTGTGGGGAGGGAGGGAGGGATGCTGCAAACAGATAACACTGGCGTGCGCTCGCAGTGCCTCAGCCACACTGGGTCTGCCCCCGCTCACGGTGCGTGTAGCCTCCCTGCCCACACTGCTCGGGCTCTAGGTTGTTCCGCCGGGATCAATCCGAGGCCGGCCCTGGGCTGCATGTACCTCCCAGGTCCAAGCCGCTCAGGTTCAGGCACTCGGGTAGTCCTCAGAGTCGCAGACTCAGTTGGGCCTGCGTTTTGTGCTCTTCCCAGGTCCGAGCAGCTCAGGTGATGAGGTGTTTGGCGAGCGCCAGTGCTGCGACTTATCGCCTCCCCGCCACTTGGTTATCTGGGTGTAAAACCGGCGCACCTTCTCAGGCAGATGTTAACCGTCCAGACCCCCAAGAAGTTTTAGTTAGCAAAGAAGCCTGCTTACAGTTTTATAGATAATGTCTCTCTGGGGCTGCGATTGCCCCCTTCCAGCTCTGGCTGCCTGTCACCGGAGGGGGAAGGTCTGCAGCCGGCTATCTCTGTTCAGTCCTTTGTTCCGTGCGTGGGTCTGGGGGTGTCTTAGGTTGGGGCTGGCTTTTTGCGTGGTAGATATCCCACAGTCTGGTTTGCTAGCCCAAATTATTTCGCTCAGATAGCGCTCAGGGTATTCAGGCCAGATTCTTACTCTCAGCGATGCAGCCCGCGCCGCGCCTCCCTGCCCAGCCCCCGCTTGCTAATGGCGTGTGCAGGCGTCTGCGCTGCTTCTCCGCTGGGGGAGTTACCGTAGGGCTCGCAATCTGCGAGTTTTAATTGTTTATTTTTTCTCCCTGTTATGTTGCCCTCTGTGCTTCCAAAGCTCGGCACAGATTCAGCAGTGAGAAGGTTTCCTGGTGTTTGGAAACTTCTCTCTTTTTAAAACTCCCTTCCCGGGACGGAACCCCGTCCCTCCCTCTTTTGTCTCTTTTTTTGTCTTTTATATTTTTTCCTACCTCCTTTCGAAGAGTTGGGTTGCTTTTCTGGGTGCCTGATGTCCTCTGCCGGCATTCAGAAGTTGTTTTGTGGAATTTACTTGACGTTTAAATGCTCTTTTGATGAATTTGTCGGGGAGAAAGTGTTCTCCCCGTTCCTACTCCTCCGCCATCTTGTATAACACATTTTCTTAAGCCAATCATCTGTTGATGGGCACTCGGGTTTTTCCATGTTTAAGCTATTGCCAATAATGCTTAAGTGAACATTGGGGTGCATGCATCTTTTAAATTAGTATTTTCATTTTTTTCCAGATACATATCAGGAGTGGAATTGCTAGATCATATGGTAACTCTATTTTTAGTTTTTAGAGGGACTTCCATATTATTTTCCATAGTGGCTGCACCAATTTATATTCTGACCAACAGTGAACAAGGTTTTCTTTCCTCTACACCCTCTGCAGAACTTATTTGCAGATTTTTGGATGATGGGCACTCTTACCAGTTTAAGATGATACCTCTTTGGATTTTTGATTTGCATCTCCCTGATAACTAGTGATGTTGAGCATCTTTTCATGTGTGGTTAGCCATCTGTATGTCTTTTTTTGAAGAATGTATGTTTAAGTCATCTGCCCATTTTTATTTAGGTTGTTTTTTGATACTGAGTTATATAAGCTCTTTGTGTATTTTAGATATTAACCCTTTGGGTCACGTCATTGGCAAATACTTTCTCCCATTCATAGGTTGTCTTCATTTTGTTTATAGTTTCCTTTGCTGTGTAAGAGCTTGTAAGTTTGATTAGGGCCCATTTGTGTATTTTTGTTTTTATTTATTTTACCTTGGGAAATTAATCTAAAAATACTGCTACATTTATGAAAATAATATTTACCTATATTCTCTTCTAGGAGTTTTATGGTGTCATGTCTTATATTTCAGCCTTTAAACCATTTTGAGTTTATTTTTATATATGGTATTGTTACTGAAATTGCAAGTCTGTGTGCCTGACATACAGTGAGGCCATCAGTACTAAACATTAGTATTTGGAACAGAAAAAAGTTTATTACAGCTTCATACAAAGAGATGGGTAACCCTAAGAACTCCAAAGTTACTAAAAGCTTTCAGCAAGTCCTTTAAAAAGCAAAAGGTGAGGGATGGGGATGGTTAGTTGTTGCAGACTTCTGGGTGTCAGATCCTTTGTTCTTGAGGTCCAGTCATGGTCAGGTAACAATGTTTGTGTAAATCTCTACCAAATGAATGTTATTCTCTGTCCTGACCAGACAGGGCAAAGCCCCAAGGCACAACTTTTACTCTCCAAGTTCCCAGTCCTGGCTAACAGGAGGCAGATCTTAGTTGGCAGCTCCTTCAGGGCCAGATTCCCATATCCTGCCCAGCTGTCATCCCTGAAGAAGACAGGCATCCAACCCAACTGACCCTCAGTCTCCCCAGGCCACCAAAATGGGGAGACCAAGTCTCACAGACTGTGACTCAGACAGACGGCCACTGCTAGTGACTCACAGAGACAGGCATGGGGGAGAGGCTCACCACTCCTCAAGGCCTGGGCCACAACTAGTGGAGGGCCATAGTGAGGGCTCTGGAGCCCTCTACGATGTCATCCCCAGTCTGTTCCCTGAGCCCTCCAGCTCACCCACTGGCCCAAGCCTGTGTAAGCTGGACGGTCTCCAGGAGAAGGCCTGATTTTGCCTCTTACCTCATTTTCCACCTGATGACCACCACACCACCGACACTTGACTGAATAATTTTCCTAATGGTCCTTCATTGACAGTTATCAGTGGGCAGGGCTGATCAATAGCAGGAAAACTAACAGTTGCTCATTGACAGTTAGTTGCTAGTGGGCAGAGCCCAATGAGGCACCAAGCAATGGCTGAGCAAGACCTGTTGCCTAGTAACGGGGAGCAGAGTAATGAGGCACAGCAATGGCTACGTGCTAAGAGCTGTGCTCATCCTGCTCTATTACAATATGATGGAATGTTCTTGTTTCATTGACTTACATGTTGCTATCCAGCTTTCCCAACAAATTTATTGAAGAAACTATTTTTTCTCCATTGTATATTCTTGATTTCTTTGTCATAGATTAATTGGCCATATTTAGGGGATTTGTTTCTGGGCTCCCTATCCTGTTACATTGGTCTAGTCTGGTTTTGTGCCAGTACCATGCTGTGTTGATTATTGTAGTTTTGTAGTATAGTTTGAAGTCTGGAAAAGATATACCTCCAACTTTGTTCTTTTATTCCTCAGGATTGCTTTGACAATTCTGTCTTTACTGGTTCCATATAAATTTTGGGATTGTTTTAGTTCTGTAAAAAATGTCCTGGGTATTTTGATAAGGATTGCATTAAGTCTATAGATTGCTTTGGGTAGTATTGCCACTTTAATAATAATTCTTCCCATCCAAAAGCTTGGAATACCTTTTTTTTTTTTTTTTTTTTTTTGAGTCATCTTCAGTTTTATCAATATTTTATAGTTTTCAGTGTATAGGTTTTTTATCTCCTTGGTTGAGTTTTTCCTAGGCTTTTATTTTTTTGTCATTTTAAACAAGATTAAAAAAAATTTCTATTTATGCTATTCCATTATTAGTATAAAGAAATACAACATATTTCTGTATATCAATCTTGTATCCTGCTACCTTGCTGAATTCATTTATTAGCTCTAATAGTTTTTGTGTGGAGACGTCAGGCTTCTATATATAGAGTATCATGCCATCTGCAAATAGTGACAGTTTTACCCCTTCCCTTCCAATTTGAATACTTTTTTTCCCCCTTTTTCTTGTGCGATTATTGTAGCAAGAACTTCCAGCATTATTTTGAATAGAAATGGTGAGAATGCACATCCCTGTCTTGTTCCTGAATTTAGCAGAAAGGCTTTCATCTTTTCACTGTTGAGTATTAGGTTGACCGTGAGTTCATCATAAATGACCTTTAATTTGTGGAGATATATTCCCTTTGGACCCACATTTGTGAGAATTTTTATAATAAATGGATGTTGAATTTTGTCAAATACTTTTTCTGCATCTATTGAAATGATCATGTGATTTTTGCCTTTCCTTTAATGAATGTAATGAATCACATTGATTGACTTGCAAATGCTGAACCATCTTTGTGACCCTGGGATAAATCCAACTTCATCATGGTTAATGATCCTTTTCAAGTGTTGTTGAATACTGTTTGCTAATATTTTGTTGAGGATTTTTCCATCTGTAGTCATCAAAGATATTGTCCTTAGCTTTCTTTTTTTGGAGTGTCTCTGTCTGGTCTTAGGTATCAGGATAATAGCGGCGTCATAAAAAGAATTTGGGAGTGCTCTTTCCTCTTCAATTTTTGGGAAGAGTTTGAGAAGGATAGATGTTAGTTCTTCTTTATGTGTTTGGTAGAATTACCCTTGAAGTTGTCTGGTCCCAGATTTTTGCTTGTAGGGAGTTTTTTAAATTATAGTTTCTGTTTCACTTCTAGTGTTTGGGCTGTTCAAATTATTTATTTCTTCTTGACTCCGTCTTGGCAAGCTGTATGTTTCTGGAAACTTGTCTATTTCTTCTAGGTTGTCCAATTTCTTGGTACTGTCTTATGATTTTTTTTGTTGTTGTATTTCTGTGGTATCAGTTGTTATTTGCAACAAGTTGTGTTTTTTTTTTAATTAAAGATTCTTTAACTGTTCTCTTTTCGGTTGTAATTATCTAAAGCTGACATTGCAAAGTATTTTCTGTGATTATAACTTATCAAATCTCATATAGGATACCGATGCAGGTAATTTAAAATATCTTTCCCAGAATTTCTCTTCTAAATATATGGCAAATACCTGAATTTTAGACTTATGGCAGCTTGCATTTAGAACCTTGCTTCATCATTAACAAGTTGTTTGACCTAGAATATTATTAACCCCTGTGAATCTTAGTTTTCTTACCTGTAAAATAGGAATAATAGTAACTGATTGGGCTTGTTCTAGTACCTGAGATACAGAAAACACTGAATAAATCACTATAACACCATATTCCTCTCCTTAAGGCACATCCATAATTAAGTAGTCAAAGTAATGATGTTTGTTACTTGAGGACCAGGAAAGTGATTAGTAAAATAGAAATTGTAATCCTTGTGTTACCTACTTAAAGTCAGGGCCTGGAATTTGATTTTCTCCTTCTTACAAACAAGTTAGTATGTTACTGTTTCATGAATACTGGTCAATAACACATGACCCATGGGCAGATACAAAGGACTTTGTTACTCACAGCACAATAAGCAGCATGGGCTCCAGGTGGATGGTACCTATGTAGGAAACTGCTCTGGATACAAAAATGCAGAGCTTTGGGAATTAAGCAAACCCATTCTTTGAGGGAGACATTACCTCATCCTCAAGGTTACTCACTGCAAACATAACCCTGAGAAACATCCTGGGTAAGGAGCAATAAGAGACTTGGATCTTCGGCATATCTAGAAAGAAGGTGCAGGGATGCTTAGGGCCCCTAGTGAAGTGCCTCAACTCCTACATACCTCATTAGTGACACTGATACTGAGTATAGGTTGAAAAGTGCTTTTACAGCTTTTTGGGAAAAAATTAATAAATGTGACAACTCCTAGAATTTAGCATAATGCTTAACACTGTCAGTGTTTAATAAATTAGAAATATGGCAACACACAATCTAATTAGTATACTTATTAAATTATTTTTGTCATAATTTTATTTCAAAATTAAGATTAATTAAAGGACAATAATTTGTTAATTAAAGTGAAATTCCCGTGTTTTATAAAGCCAGGAGATCACCTGAGTTTCTAGTAGGAAAAGTAGATATCTATCTGTGAGAGAGAATAATAGAAATAAAGAAGACAACTTAGGTGTTTAAATAGGTAAGTGGCCAGAATTGACAATACAAAAGTAAACACATCCATAATTATTGAATTTGCCTATAATTTTTAACTGCCTAAATCTATTCAAATTGTAATTTAGAGACAGGAGTAAATACAAGTAGGTGACTGACTGTGCTGCATTTAACCTCAAGACCTACAGGATCACATACCAATCAATGCTGCTCTGCAGAGCTGCCTTATCTGGATCTGCTCTTTGGCCTTCACACATGGCACCACTTCCTTTTATCCTTTCAAAGCCAACTTTCTATATCATGAGGGAGCTGCTTGATTAACCTCAATATATTCATTGGGCAATAATTTCTTAACATGTTCTGATCAGTTTCAATTCTGCCTTCCTATCATATGCAGAATTTGAAGGGCGTGCTCAAGAGCTGTTGTCACCCCCAAGCACAGCAGGGTGTGAATTAAGCCCTTCATGCTGTCAGAGTGGAAGGTACCCCACCAAAGTCTACTGCTACAATTTCCAAAATTCCTTACAATTTTCATTTGCAAATAATTACACCATTGGATCAAACCCAAGTGTCCCGCATTACAGGCAGGAGAACTGGGTTCCATCCCTGGGTTGGGAAGCTGCCCTGGAGGTGGGCATGGCAACCCACTCCAGTATTTTTGCCTGGAGGATTCCATGGACAGAGGAGCCTGGCGGGCTACAGTCCATGGGGTCGCAAATAGTTGGACACAACTGAGTGAATTTCACTTTTTTTTTTTTCATACCATAAAATATGAAAAATTTAACAGTGTTTGGAAGGTAGAGAAAGTTGAGTTTTTACCAGTAAGAAAAGCTTACAGATGAATGATCAAAACCCACAGAGTGCAGATTTCTTACTTCTGGACCACCTGGAGTCTTCTGCAGTCAAAAGCCCTTGGTCTCTCTCTTCTTGCTCCTGCCTTAAGATCCCCATAGGCTTCTTCATCCTTTCCACCTCTCTCCTTCCATCCTCCCCATCTACTTCCTTTTCCTCATTCTGGCTGAGGCTTCTGAATCTAACTGCCTGAGCTAGAGGATGAGAGAGAAGTGGGGATGGGAGGTGTAGGGGAGGACTGCAGTCTCTCAGCTTTACACAAAAGGGAGAAGAGAGGAAACATTACCTGGTTCAGTCTCAAGGTCAAAATGACCAGGACCACAAACCTTTATTTTACTATTGAATCTTGTGTGTAATTTTTCTAAAGAGTATTAAATTTTCTGGGTTTCCCAGGTGGAGCTAGTAGTGAAGAACCCGCCTGCCAATGCAGGAGACATAAGAGATGTAGGTTCATTCCCGGAATTTAAAAGATCTTCTGGAGGAGGGCATGTTAACTAACTCCAGTATTTGTGCCTGGAAAATCCCATGGACAGAGGAGCCTGGCGGGCTATAGAGTCAAGAATCAGACTCAACTGAAGCGATTTAGCACACACACACACACTGTATTTTTTATCCATCTCCTTGCCTTTTCCTGGCTTGCTGCTGCTGCTGCTGCTAAGTCGCTTCAGTCATGTCCGACTCTATGCGACCCCATAGACGGCAGCCCACCAGGCTCCCCCATCCCTGGGATTCTCCAGGCAAGAACACTGGAGTGGGTTGCCATTTCCTTCTCCAACGCATGAAAGTGAAAAGTGAAAGTGAAGTCGCTCAGTCGTGTCTGACTCTTCGTGACCCCATGGACTGCAGCCTACCAGGCTACTCCGCCCATTGGATTTTCCAGGCAAGAGTACTGCAGTGGGGTACCATTGCCTTCTCCGTTCCTGGCTTGAGGTGAATTATATTGGGGATTAGAGGGAAATGGAGTCTCTTAGCAAGAACCAAGAATCTCTTACCAAGATTCCTTTTACATATTTGTGGTTCACTAGCAATATCACATGGAGAAAGCAATGGCACCCCACTCCAGTACTCTTGCCTGGAAAATCCCATAGACGGAAGAGCCTGGTAGTCTGCAGTCCATGGGGTCGCTGAGGGTGAGACACAACTGAGCGACTTCACTTTTACTTTTCACTTTCATACATTGAAGAAGGAAATGGCAACCCACTCCAGTGTTCTTGCCTGGAGAATCCCAGGGACGGGGGAGCCTGGTGGGCTGCCGTCTATGGGGTCGCACAGAGTCAGACATGACTGAAGCGACTTAGCAGCAGCAGCAGCAATATCACATATTTCTTTAGCTCCTGACCCTATTGTCTACCCCAGTAATGAGCCTACATCTTAGCTTGCTTCCTGCTTGTCATGGAGCACACAATACTAAATTGCTAAATTGCTCTTTTTTTATTACCTCCCTTACTTCTGTTACTGTATCATACTTCTGTCATGTGGTGATACTTACCAAATTGTATCATACATAAAAAGTATGTATATATGCATCCATTATATTCTATGCTATATTGTAAACTATTTAAAAACTTGTTCTCAAATACACACACCTAACACCTGATACATACTAAGAACATACAGATGCTCAATACATGTTGGTTGAATAAGAGTATGAATAAATAACTGTTCTCTCCTACAACTCTGTGGTAGCTCTGCTCTTTTTTGGCATCTTTAAACTTTGATATTTTTACTACACATTTTTTTCTCACTAAAATGTCTCCATTACCTTCACTTTCTCAGGTCATTACATATTGTCTACTGTTGTGATAGGGTGACACATTTTAATAAATTTGTAACGCATTTTTAAATGTCATCTTTAGTGAACATGAAATGAACTCTATGCAGCTATGCGGCAGATGAGGCACTTTCATCTGGAATGAGTGCAGACCACTTTTTTCATTTGGAAATGTTATCTGCAATCTTCCTAAGTATGAAGATATGGTGCTAATATGTAAAATTGAAAAGAAGCTATCTTTTAGTAAGAGAAGCTTTATTAAATGTGAATGAGTGGGAAGACGTTTCAAGAAATGTGACAGTTTGGGAGAAAGTGATGTTTAAAATTTTTAAATATTATGCACATATGAAGTAAATTACTGTAAAGAATGATTTAAAGTGGAAAATAAAATGTGAAGTGCACTGCTACTCTGCTGTGTAAGTCCCTCTAGTAATTGCAGTCAGAGCTCCAGTCCTAAATAACATTATTTCTAGATTTGTCAATTTCATTGACTATGTACTACATATTGATCCTTATTACAAATTGTTTTTAATACTGACTAATTTTTCATCTACATCATCTTCCAAATTAAATAGTTGTTTTTTATTTCCATTCTTGACCCACCATTACTAGGTATGCAAACTTTGGCAAGTTTCTTAACTCACTGTGATTCAGCTTTTCTTTCTCTCAAATGCAGAAAAGCTAAGGATTCAGATTAAGAAAAGCTAAAAGTTCATAGGAGTGTCAGGAAGGTTAAAGGAGTTAAAATATTTAAGGAACTATGCCCAGCACATAGCAAATGTCATTAAGTAATAAGTATTATTATTGTTGTTTTCTTCAAGTTTACACTTATAAATTAACATTATATTCTTGTTTTTATTTCACCATTTTATGTTTTTAATATGAATTTATTTATTTTAATTGAAGGCTAATTACTTTACAATATTGGTTTTGCCTGAGGGATGGTATGGGGAGGGAGGTGGGAAGGGGGTTCAGGATGGGGAACACGTGTATACCCGTGGTGGATTCATGTTAACATTATATTCTTAAATTTAGTTTCTCCTTCCATCGACTTAGAACATATATATTGGCTTCCTACTATGTAAGCTATTCTTTCCTTTTCTTTCATCTATCCTTTTAGTTTATGAAAATTATGTGATTAATTTAATTTATTAACTTAATTCAATAATTCAATTTTGTAACCAAAATTAAAGTTTCTGCAACAAGAACCCAAAGTATAGCACAGGAAATTAGACTCAATACTTTGTAATGTCTTATAAGGAAAGGAAAAGAATATGAAAAACTGAATCTAATTTTGCTGTACACTTGAAACTAACACAACATTGTAAACAAAAGTGAAAGTGTTAGTCCCTTAGTCTTTTTCAACTCTTTGCAACCCCATGGACTGTAGCCTGCCAGACTCCTCTGTCCATGGGATTCTGCAGGCAAGGATACTGGCTGCGAAGTTGCTTCAGTCGTGTCCGACTCTGTGCGACCCCAGAGACGGCAGCCCACCAGGCTCTGCCGTCCCTGGGATCCTTCAGGCAAGAACACTGGAGTGGGTTGCCATTTCCTTCTCCAATGCATGAAAGTGAAAAGTGACAGGGAAGTCGCTCAGTCGTGTCTGACTCTTAGCAACCCCATGGACTGAAGCCCTCCAGACTTCTACATCCATGGGATTTTCCAGGCAAAAGTACTGGAGTGGGGTGCCATTGGAGTGGTTGGTATTTCCTTCTCCAGTTGTAAACAAATTTTAATTTTAAAAAACATTTCTGGAGTTTCCTGGCAGCACAGTGGTAAGAATCCAGCCAGTGCAAGGGACATGGGTTTGATCCCTGATCCAGGAATATTCCACATGCTGTGGAGCAACTAAGCTTGTGCACAACAGCCACTGAGCCAGCGCTCTAGAGCCTGCCAGTCGCAACCACTGAGCTCCCACGCTAAAACCCTTAAGGTCTGCATGCCCTATGGCTCCTGAGCCCTTACTACCGAGCTTGTGCCATAATTACTGAAGTTCCAGCACCAAGAAGAGAAGCCTTCTTGTGGTCCACAAGAGAAACCACTGCAGTGAGAAGCTCGAGCACTGCAACAAAGAACAGCTCCCACCCGCTGCAACTAGGGAAAGCCCTCACACAGCAGTGAAGACCCAACACAGCCAAAAATAAAAATAAATAATTTTTTGAAAAAGTTTCTGTATTTTATGTAGAATACTCTTTAAAACTGAAAATTTCCACCAAAAAGATAGCATTTATATTATTACAACATAAATACTATTTGCTATGCTACTGCTGCTGTTGCTAAGTCGCTTCAGTAGTGTCCGACTCTGCGCGACCCCATAGAGGGCAGCCCACCAGGCTCCCCCGGCCCTGGGATTCTCCAGGCAAGAACACTGGCGTGGGTTGCCATTTCTTTCTCCAATGCATGAAAGTGAAAAGTGAAAGTGAAGTCGCTCAGTCGTGTCTGACCCTCAGCGACCCTATGGACTGCAGCCTACCAGGCTCTTCCGTCCATGGGATTTTCCAGGCAAGAGTACTGGAGTGGGGTGCCATTGTCTTCTCCGACTATTTGCTATACAGTGAAGTAAATCATGTGATTATGCTTCATTATAAGTCCAACATCAAAAAATAATGTTTTAAGCATTGATAAAAACTTTCCTCACATTCAATCAACAGTTCAAACCATTCCATATTTTAGTTTGCTATGTTTAAATCATTGTTTCTTATGAAACTTTTAATTTTTGCCTGGTGTTTTTAATTGCTTTTCTTTTGCCTTGCTGGTAAAAGGACCATAGCCCTTTAACACATGATGAAGGTTACCCATCCTGCACTATTCCTTTCTGCTGCAGGACTGCTCTAAATTTCTTTGGTTTCCTGCTCCCATCTGGACAAATTGATCCTGAATTTCCTCTGGCTCAGCGTCATTTTTTTCACACTATCCTCTTTTTCCATTTCATTACTTGTCTTGCTAAACTACATCCTCAAAAAAGATGATTGGGAGGCAAGCTTTCTGAATTCTTGCATGTCCAAAACTGTATTTCCTGCCTTCTGATCCTTTATAATTATCTGATAATTTAATTGAGCATAAAGTACTGAGTTCAAAATAATTTGGTGAGGTTCACCAACATATATCATTTGCTAATTTCCATTCTGTTAATTAGAAGACAGATGCCAACTGGATCCTCATTTCTGTAAACATGGATTTTCTTCATGGAAGCCTTTAGAATGTTATCCTTGGCAATTTGAAATATGTTTTATTATTGTTTTTATATAGCTTACTTGATTCTTCATAAGTATCCTCATAAAAAAGCTTTATGTTTTAAGTCCTCAGGAATTTCTTTTCTCTAGTAATTTCCTCTCCTCTATTTTTTCAATACTCTTTTGCCTAAAATACATTGTTTGTCAAACACTGACGTTCCAGGATTAAACCACTACAGATGATGTGTCTGTCTCTATCTTTTTCCTTTTCATTCCAGGAGACTTCCTTGCTGCTGCTAAGTCGTTTCAGTTGTGTCCGACTCTGTGTGACCCCATAGATGGCAGCCCACCAGGCTCCCCCATCCCTGGGATTCTCCAGGCAAGAACACTGGAATGGGTTGCCATTTCCTTCTCCAATGCATGAAAATGAAAAGTGAAAGTGAAGTCGCTCAGTCGTGTCTGACTCTTCACGACCCCGGGCTCCTCTGTCCATGGGATTTTCCAGGCAAGAGTACTGGAGTGGGGTGCCATTGCCTTCTCCAGAGGTTAGACTAGTGTGTGGTAATTGGGTTCAGGAAAGCAAGTGTAACCCAATGACAAACATCTGGTGTATGTATAGAAATGGCAAGAAGGATACACATTATATGGAGTGAAATTTGGTGATGAGACTAGATATTAAGGGATTGAAGACTTTTTTCTTTTTAATTTCTATTAGTTGTTTTTTTTTTTTAAAGAATCAGTGGACATGTGTTACTTTTATAAGAAAATTACTGGTCTTTTTAAGCTTGTTGGGGAGGGGAAGGAAAAGGGACATATGAGCATGATTAATTTCTGTAGAGAAAGAGTCAGAAGGTGTTAACAGGGAAACAAGCCAGAGAGGAAAGGGGAAGACCAATAGAGCAGGATCTCTGTGCATGTGGGAAGGTGGGAGAGCAAACACACATAGTAACATTAGCCCTGGGGAGGAGAAAAGTCTCTCTTATGCTGAGACGAGAAGGAAAAAGAGAAGGTCACATGCAGAAGATATGTTTGGACACAGTTTTGAGGAGAGAGAATAGCCTAGGAGGCAAAAGACCAAGGTCCAACCCTAGGTCATGACTTCCTGGCAGAAACCAAGGGCCAGTTACCTAACCTTTTATCTCCTCCAAATAAGGCCAGCAGTCATGTGGGGCTGTTGAGACAACTAAACATAGAGTGTGGATGGTATTTGGCAATCATTCTCAGCAAGTGCTCCTTGTTTGCTCTTTTATCTCTCTGCCTGGCTGCCTGGACAGAAAGATTATAACAACAGAATTCCCATTGCTGTTGTTCAGTCCCAAAGTTATGTCTGACTCTTTGTAACCCCATGGACTGTAGTATGCCAGATTCCTCTGTCTTCCACTATCTCCCAGAGCTTACTAAAATTAATGTCCATTGAGTCTGTGATGTTATCTAACCATCTCATCCTCTGCCACTCGCGTCTTCTTCAGCCTTCAATCTTTCCCAGCATCAGGGTCTTTCCAATGAGTCAGCTCTTCCCATCGGGTGGCCAAAGTACTGGAGCTTCAGCTTTAGCAACAGTCTTTCCAATGAACGTTCACGATTTATTTCCTTGGGATTAACTGGCTTGATCTCCTTGCATTCCAAGGGAAACTCAAGAATCTTCTGCAGCACCACAATTTTAAAGCATCCATTCTTCAGTGTTCACCCTTATTTATGGACCAACACTCACTTCTGTGCATGATTACTGGAATAACCACAGCTTTAACTCTATGGATCTTTGTCAGTAAAGTAACGTCTCTGCTAATTAATACCCTGTCTAGATTTATCATAGCTTTCTTTCCAAGAAACAAGCATATCTAATTTCATAACTGTAGTCACCTTATGCAGTGATTTTGGAGCCCAAGAAGAGAAAATCTGTCACTGTTCTACTTTTCTTCTTCTATTTGCCATAAAGTGATGGGACCAGATGCCATGATCTTAGCTTTTTGAATTCTGAGCTTTAAGCTAGCTTTTTTCACTCTCTTCTTTCACCCTCAATGAGAGGCTTTTTATTTCCCCTTTGCTTTCTGCCTCGAGTGGTATCATCGCTATATCTGAAGTTGTTGAAATTTCTCATAGCAAGTTTGATTCCAGCTTGTGATTTATCTGGCCCAGCATTCTGCATGATGTACACTGCATATATTCCCTGGAGAAGGAAATGGCAACCCACTCCAGTACTCTTGCCTGGAGAATCCCATGGAAGGAGGAGCCTGGTAGGCTACAGTCCATGGGATCGCAGAGTCAGACATGACTGAGAGATTTCACGACGACGACACTGCATATAACTTAAATAAGCAAAGCGACAATATAGAGTCTTGTCATACTCTTTTTGCTATTTTGAGCCAGTCTGTTGTTTTATGTAAGGTTCTAACTATTGCTTCTTGACCCACAAAAAGGTGTCTCAGGAGAGAGGTATTCCCATCTCTTTAAGAATTTTCCAGTTTATTGTGATCCATACAATCAAAGACTTTAGCATAGTTAATGAAGCAGAAGTAGATGTTTTTCTGGAGCTCCCTTGATTTCTCTATGATCCAACAAATGTTGGCAATTTGATCTCTGGCTCCTCTGCCTCTTAGAACCCAGCTTGTACATCTAGAAATTCTTGGTTTATGTACTGCTGAAGCCTAGCTTGAAGGATTTTCAGCATAACCTTGCTAGCATGTGAAATGAGCACAGTTGTACAGTAGCTGGGACATTCTTTAGCACTGTCCTTCTTTGGGCTTCCCTGGTGGCTCAGAGGGTAAAGCATCTGCCCGCAATGTGGGAGACCTGGGTTTGATCTCCAGGTCAGGAACATCCCTTGGAGAAGGAAATGGCAACCCACTCCAGTACTCTTGCCTGGAAAATGCCATGGACAGAGGAGCCTGGGGGGCTACAGTCAATGGGATTGCAAAGAGTCATACATGACTGAGCAATTTCACTTCTTCTTTGGGATTGGAATGAAAACTGACCTTTATCAGCCCTGTGGCCACTGCTGAGTTTTCTAAATTTGCTGACATATTGAGTGCAGCACTTAACAGCATCATCTTTCAATATTTTAAATAAAGCTCAGCTATTTAAATACCAGAATATGGTCACTTCCACTAGCTTTGGTCATAGTGATGCTTCCTAAAGCCCACTTGACCTCACACTCCAGATGTCGAGCTCCATGTGAGTGACCACACCATCTTGGTTATCTGGGTCATTAAGACCTTTCTTATACAGTTTTTCTGAGTATTCTTGCCACCTCTTCTTAATCTCTTCTGCTTCTGTTAGTGCCTTACCATTTCTGTCCTTTATCATGCCCATCCTTGCATGAAATATTCCCTTGATATATGCAATTTTCTTGGACAGACTTCTAGTCTTTACCATCCTGTTCTTTTTCTCTATTTCTTTGTCTTGTTCATTTAAGAAAGCATTCTTATCTCTCCTTGCTATTCTCTGGAACTCTACATTCATTTGGGTATATCTTTTCCTTTCTCCCTTGCCTTTTGCTTCTCTTTCCTCAGCTATTTGTAAAGTCTCCTCAGACAACCGTTTGCCTTCTTGCATTTCTTATTCTTTGGGAAGGTTTTGGTCACTGGCTCCTATACAGTTATGAACTTCAGTCCATAGTTCTTCAGACACTCTGCCTGCCAGATCTAATCCTTTGAATCTATTCATCAAAGATGAATAGTATTCATCCATACTACACTGTATAATCACAAGGGATTTGATTTAGGTCAGATCTGAATGTGCATGTGCATGCTCATTTGTATGTGATTCTTTGCAACCCCATGAATTGTAGCCCATCAGGCTCCTCTCTCCATGGAATTTTCCAGGCAAGAATACTGGAGTGTGTTGCCATTTCCTTCCCCAGGGGTCTTCCCAACCCAGGGATTGAACCCAGGTCTCTTGTGTCTCTCCATTGGCAGGTGAGTTCTTTACCAGCTGAGTCACCTCCCTACTTTCTTTAATTTAAGCCTGAATTTTGAGTAAGGAGCTCATGATCTGAGCCATAGTCAATTCTAGGTTTTGTTTTTACTGACTGTATAGAATTTCTCCATTTTTGACTGAAAGAACACAAACTGATTTTGATATTAATCATCTAGTAAAATCCATGTGTAGAGTCATCTCTTACGTTGTTGGCAAATGGTGTTTGCTATAACCAGGGTTTCTCTTGACAAAACTCTTGTTAGCCTTTGTCCTGCTTCATTTGGTCTCCAAGGCCAAACTTGCCTGTTATTCCAGGTATCTCCTGACTTCCTACTTTTGCATTCCAATCCCCTGTGATGAAAAGTACATGGTTTGGGGGATGTTAGTTCTAGAAGGTCTTGTAGGTCTTCATAGAACCAGTCAACTTCAGCTTCATCAGTATCAGTGGTTGGAGCATAGACTTGGATTACTGTGACGTTGAATGGTTTGCCTTGGAAATGAACCAAGATCATTCTGTCATTTTGGAGATTCACCCAAGGACTGCATTTTGGACTCTTGTTGACTATGTGAGAGAGACTCCATTTCTTCTAAGGGTTTATTGTCCATTAGTTCAGTTCAGTTCAGTCGCTCAGTCATATGCAATTCTTTGCAACCCCATGGACTGCAGCACATCAGGCTTCCCTGTCCATCCCAACTGCCAGAGTTTACTCAAACTTATGTCCATTGAGTCAGTGATGCCATCCAACCATCTCATCTTCTGTCATCCCATTCTCCTCCTGCCTTCAATCTTTCCTAGCATCAGGGTCTTTTCAAATGAGTCAGTTCTTCGCATCAGGTGGCCAATGTATTGGAGTTTCAGCTTCAGCATCAGTTCTTCCAATGCATATTCAGGACTGATTTCCTTTAGAATGGACTGGTTGGATCTCCTTGTGTCCAAGGGACTCTCAAGAGTCTTCTCCAACACCACAATTCAAAAGCATCAATTCTTTGGCACTCAGCTTTCTTTATAGTCCAACTTTCACATCCATATATGACTACTGGAAAAACCATAGCTTTGACTAGATGGAACTTTGTTGGCAAAGTAATGTCTCTGCTTTTTAACATGCTGTCTAGGTTGGTCATAACTTTTCTTCCAAGGAGCAAGCATCTTTTAATGTCTTGGCTGCAGTCACCATCTGCAGTGATTTTGGAGCCCCCCAAAATAAAGTCTGTCACTGTTTCCACTGTTTCCCCCTCCATTTTCCATGAAGTGATGGGACCATATGCCATAGTTGTAGATATAATGGTCATCTGAATTAAGTTCTCCCATTCCTGTCCATTTTAGTTCACTGAGTCCTAAGATGTCAATGTTCAACTTTGCCTCTCCTGCTTGACCACATCCAATTTGCCTTGATTCATGGACCTAACAGACTTCCCTGGTGGCTCAGACACTGAATAATCTGCCGGCAATGCAAGAGAACTGAGTTCGATCCCTGGTCAGGAAGATCCCTTGGAGAAGGAAATGGCTATCCACTCCAGTAGTCTTGCCTGGAGAATTCCATGGACAGAAGGGCCTGGCAAGCTATATTCCAAGGGGTCACAAAAAGTCAGACATGACTAAGGGACTAACATGGCTCTAAAATTCCAGGTTCTTATTCAATATTGCTCTTCATATCATTGAACTTTACTTTCACCACCAGATAGATACATCCAGAGCTGAGTATCATTCCTGCCTTGGCCCAGCCCCTTCATTCTTACTGGAGATATTAGTAATTGCTCTCTGCTTTTCCCTAGTAGCATATTGCACACCTTCCACCTAGGGGGGTTAATCTTCTGGCATCATATCTTTTTGCTTTTTCATACTGTCCATGGTGTTCTCCAGACAAGAATACTGGAGTGGGTATTCTTCACCACTTCACCAGTGGACTACATTTTGTCAGAAACTTCATCACGGCCTGTCCATCTTGGGTGGCCCTGCATGGTATGGTTCATAGCTTCATTGAGTTATGTAAGCCCCTTCTCCACAGCAAGGCTGTGACCCATGAAGGGGTTTTTGTAACTCAGTGATCCATGAATTCCAGAGCTATTATTTAATAGCCCAGCATGGCCAGTCTTGTTGTTGTTTCAGCCCTCAGCTTGGCACCAGACTCCAGTGCATGAGTCAGTATAAACTTCCATTCCAAGTTGCTGATGGGCTATCCCACACACTACCCCTCCTCAGGACCAGATTCCACCTCACTCACCTGCTTCCTGCCTGGATCCTTGATGCTACTGTATGCACTGTAAAAACCATTAATTATACATATTGAAACAATTTCTGAGAACTTTTAAATAGTTAAATACATGAGATAGTATATTTTATAATAAATAACAATGTTAAGAGAAAATATTTACTAGGAAAATTTAAGAACATTACATCCATCTTGAGTCAACAGATGTTTATAAAAATTTAAATGATAATAAATAATAGCAGATATTAATTTTTTGTCATCATAGTTATGATTTTTGTAAAACTTTAGTAGAACTGTTTGGTGTACTAGAATTCATAGCATCAAAAAAAAAGTTTAAAAACTATATTTCATTGTTAGCTATTTAATTTCCTTTGTATTTTAAAGTCTTTGAAGGAAAAAAAAAGTCCTTTTGGGAATTTTTATTTCTGTAAGGAGGTATTATAAATATAATATTAATTTTTTCAATTAAGATTTTCAAGTTTCTCATTCACATTCTTATACAAATTGTTCAAGTGAGATAGGATATATTATGCTATTGCATATATAAAGGGCTGATGGAACAAAAGAAAGCCTTTTTATTATACTTTGAAGGTTACAACACTAACATAGCAGGATTTACTAATAACCACTGTTTACCTGCAAAAGAAGTTCATTTACTGCTGAGGAAGTTAATGGATGTACCTAGAGAAGGCAAATGTTTCTCATGTGACACCTTGCCATAAAGTCTGTTCTGTCATAAAGTCTGTTACCTCCAAGGAAGAGGTTGCAATTGGTATGCACGTACTGAAAACTGAGAAGAAGACAGGAATTTGGTAGTGATTTTATTTGAAGCCAAATTCATGTTCCATTGCCACATTTTTAGGTTCAAAGCTTAAGGAAGAAAATATTTGTCTAAGGGAAATATCTCATGGAAATAAATTAAATGTGTATATGTAAAAGCAAGAATTTTAAAAATTTACTTTCTACCATGAAATTTTTGAAATTTTTCAAATATGTGCAAGAGACCCTCTTTTACCCATCATCTAACATCTGCAATTATCAGCATTCTGTTTTCCTATTTTTATCTAGTCTCAATACATGGCTTTAAAATTTTATTGGTATTTTCTGGAGTCTTTTTAACTTAAATTCCAGATATGGTTCACTCATATGAAGTTCCATATATCTTTTTTTAAAATACCATAATTATTTTTAATCAGCTCATGATTCCATAGCTACCAATAGCCAGATCCAGGACTTTAACTTAGACTGCATACTTTCCAAGTTTGAGCTCTTAACCACTAACTCAAATGGTATATGATTCCTTCTGAATTTCCATTATAAACACTGGCTTTTAAAAATGCCTAACAGAGGATCTGAGACATTACTTTGCCAACAAAGGTCCATCTAATCAAAGCTATGGTTTTTCCAGTAGTCGTGTATGGATGTGAGAGTTGAACTATAAAGAAAGCTGAGAGCTGAAGAATTGATGCTTTTAAACTGTGGTGTTGGAGAAGACTCTCGAGAGTTCCTTGGACCTCAAGGAGATCCAACCAGTCCATCTTAAAGGAAATCAGCCCTTGGTGTTCATTGGAAGGACTGATATTGAAGCTGAAACTCCAATACTTTGGCAACCTCATGGAAAGAGCTGACTCATTTGAAAAGGCCCTGATGCTGGGAAAGATTGAGGGCAGGAAGAGAAAGGGATAACAGAGGATAAGATGGTTGGATGGCATCACCAACTCAATGGACATGGGTTTGGAGACTCTGGCAGTTGGTGATGTACGGGGAGGCCTGGCGTGCTGCGGTTCATGGGGTTGCAAAGAGTCAGACACAACTGAGCAACTGAATTGAACAGAGGATCTGAGACATGAGATGTAAGAGCAGAAAAAAAAGGCTCACCCATCAGCACACAGTCTTCCCAAAGCCTTCCTAAGCCTACAGCTGTCTCTTAACACACCCCTTGACACATTCTTGCCCACCAGAGAGGCAAGATGCAGCTGCACCTACCAAGAAATCTGCACAAGCCTATTAGACCTGTCTCACCCACCAGGGGACAGAAATCAGAAGCAAGAGGTACTACAGTCCTGCAGCCTGTGCAACAGACCACAAACACCAGAAATGTGGACAAAGTGAGACCTCTGGGACAACATTAAATGCATCAATATTCACAGTATATGGTTCTCAGAAGGAGAAGAGAGAGAAAAAGCCTGACAAAATATATGAAGAGATAATAACTGAACACTTTCCTAACATGGGAAAGGAAACAGTCACCCAAGTCCATGAAGAGCAGAGTCCCATATAGGCTAAACCCAAAGAGGAACATGTCAAGACACACATCAACCAAATTGAAAAAAAATAAAGATAAAAAGAAAATATTAAAAGTGACAAAGGAAAAGCAACAAATAAGATGCAAGGGAATTCCCAAAAAGTTATCAGCTGATTTTTCCTCAGAGACTGCAGGCCAGAAGGGAGTGGCACAATATATTTAAAGTGATAAAAAGGAAAAACCTATAGTCAAGAATACTCAGAAAGGCTCTTATTTAACTGTGATGGAGAAATAAAAACATTTACAGATCAATAAAGGCTAAGAGAATTCAGTACCACCAAATCAGCTTCACAACAAATGTTGAAAGAACTTTTCTAGGAGGAAAACAAAAAGCCACAGCTAGAAACAAAAAACTTAAGAATGAGAAAGCTCACCAGTAAAGGTAAATAAACAGCATGGGCAGTAAATAATCCATATACAAATATGATATCAAAACTAGCAATCATGAGAAAATGAGAGTACAGATGCAGAATATTGAAAATGTATTTGAAATGAAGAGACTAGAAACTTCAAACAATCTTGTGTGTGTGTGTGTGTGTGTGTGTGTGTGTGTTGTGTCTAAACCTCTTGGTAAGTGCCAACCAAAAATCTATCATAGATAAACACACACACACAAAAAAAAGAAACCCAAATACAATACTAAAAAGAGTCATCAATCACATGAGAAGAGATCAAAAGAGGAAGACAAGAAAGAAGTTTTAAAAAAAAAAAAATCCAAAACGATTAACAAAGTGGCAATAAAAACATACATATTGATAATTACGTTAAATGTAAATGGATTAATTACTCCAACCAAAAGGCAGAGACTGACTGAGTGTGAGAGGGTCAATTCTTAGGCAGGTTGATAAGAAGTCCAGGGTCCCTGAGGAGGAGAAATTGGTCTGCAGCCCCGGAGGAGGAGAAAGGGGTCCAGAGTCCTCGAGAAGGAGAAAGGGGTCAGAGGCTCCCAAGGAGGATAAAGGGACAAATACTTTTTTTCCTACATTGTTTTTCCTTAGTCAATATAACAGTGTATCTTGCTCTAGGATATGTTTCTCTTAACAAGAACCTTCTGGCTAATCTTGTTTTCTTAAAACTTGTAAATTGTGGGAGTGGGTCTGGTAAGACCTTTACAATCTTGAGACATTCTTTTGATTTTTTGTAATAACCAATTTAAAAAGTGTATAGCTCCCTTGCTAAGACTAGCGAGGGAGGCACTCTCCATCCCCCTTCTGATGTCTATGTCAGAAGTTTTCTCTGTCCCTTTTTCACTTTAATAAATCTCTGCTACACAAAAGCTCTTGAGTGATCAAGCCTAGTCCCCAGTTCCAAAGCTAAATCTTCTTCAGAGATAACGAATCCAACATTGTTCACCATAAGCTATCAAGTGGATGCAAAAATAAGACCCATCTCTTTATGCTGTCCAGAAGAAACCCACTTTAGATCTAGGGACACACATAAACTAAAAGAATGGCGGGGGGTGGTGAATAGAAAAAGATATTCAGTGCAAATGGAAATCAAAAGGAAGTTAGAGTAGCAATACTCAAATCAGACAAAATAGACTATAAAGACTATTATGAGACAAAGAAGGACACTACCTAATAATCAAAGGATCAATCCCAGAAGAAGATACGACGATTGTAAATATGTATGCACCCAACATAGACGCACCTCAAAATATATAAGGTAAATGCTGATACCCATAAAGGAGGAAATCAGAAATAATACAAAATAGTGGGAGATTTTAACACCTCAATTTCATTAATGAACAATTCATCCAAACAGAAAATCAATAAGTAAGCACAGACTTTAAATGACACATTAGACCAGATGGCTTAATTGACATTTGTAGAGCATTCCATACAAAAGCAGCAGAATACACATTCTTCTCAAAGGCACATGGAACTTTCTCCATGATAGATCACATCTAGGATCAAAAATCAAACCTTGGCAAATAAATCAAATTGAAATCATATCAAGCATCTTTTCTGACCATAGTACTATAAGACTAGAAATCAATTATGGGGGGGAAAAAAACTAGAAAATACAAACACGTGGTGACTAAACAATACTTTTGTAACCAATGTATCACAGAAGAAATAAAAGAGAAAATTAAAAAGTACCTAGAAACAAATGGAAAATTTGATGATCCAAAACCTATGGGACATGGCAAATCAGTTCTAAAGGGGAATTTTATAGCAAAATAATCTTACCTCAGGAAATAAGAAAATTATAACAAACAAACTTTACACCTCAAGCAACTAGAGAAAGAAGAACAAACAAAACCCAAAGTTAGTAGAAGGAAAGAAATTATAAAGAGCAGAGCAAAAATAAATGAAATACTAATGAAAAAACAATAACAAAGATGAAACTAAAAACTAAACTAAAATCTTTAGCCAGATTCCTCAAGAAAAAAAAGGGAGAGGATGCAGATCAGCAAAGTTAAAAATGAAAAAATAAAATAAAGAAGTTACAATGGACACCACAGAAATACAAAGGATTATACAAGACTACTATAAGCAACTATATGCAACTATATGGTTGTATTAAATGGACAATCTGGAAGAAATGGACAAATTCTTCAAAAGGTACAACCTTTCAAATCTATACTAGGAAAAAACAGAAAATATGAAGATCAATCACAAGTACTGTTATTGAAACTGTAGTTTAAAAATTATCAATAAACAAGTCTAGGACTAGATAGCTTCACAGAAGAATTCTATCAAACATTTAGAGAAGACTTAACACCTATTCTTCTGAAACTCTTCCCAAAAACTGCAGAGGAAGAAACACCCCCAAATTCATTCTATAAGGTGACAATCACTCTAATAGCAAAACCAGACAAAAAAAAAAAAAAACCACACACACAAAAAAGGAAAACTACAGGTCAATATCACTGATGAACATAGACACAAAAATCCTCAACAAAATACTAGCAAACCTCATCCAACAATACATTAAAAGGATCATGCACCATGATCAGGTGTGATTTATCCTTAGGATGCAAAGATTCTTCAATATACACAAATCAATCAGTGTAATACACCATATTAACAAATTGAAGAATGAAAAATATATGATCATTCCAATAGATGCAGAAAAAGTTTTAACAAATTCAGCTTTTATCACAAAAGCTCCTTAGAAAGCGAGCATAAAGGGGACATGTATCAATAAAGGCCATACATGACCAATCTACAACCAACATCATACATAGGGTGAAAAGCTGAAACATTTTTTCTAAGATCAGGAACAAGACAAGGATGTCCACTCTTGCCATTTTATTCAACAAAGTTTTGAAAGTCCTAGTCAGGGTACTCAGAGAAGAAACAGAAATAAAAGAAATCAAAGTTGGAAAAGAAGTAAAACCGTTTGCTGATGACATGATACTATACATAAAAAATCCTTAAAGTGCTAGCAGAAACTATCAAAGCTCATCAGTGAATTTGGTAAAGTTGCAGGATAAAAAATTAATACACAGAAATCTGTTGCATTTCCATACACTATCAACAAAAGATCAGAAAGAGAAATTAAGGGGAAAAATCTCTTTTATCATTGCATCAAAATGAATAAAACACATAGAAATAAACCTACCTAAGGAGACAAAAAAATCTGTGCTCTGAAAATTATCAAGGAAATTAAAAATGACACAAACAGATGGAAAGTTATACCATGTTCTTGGATTGGAAGAACCAATATTGTTAGAATGATTATACTACCCAAGGCAATATACAGATTCAGTGCAATCCCTATCAAATTGTTGTTGTTGTTGTTCAGTCACAAAGTTGTATCCAACTCTTTGTGACCCCATGGACTGCAGCATGCCAGGCTTCCCTGTTCGTCACCATCTTCCGGAGTTTGCCCAAGTTCATGCCCATTGAATCGGTGTACAACCATCTCATGTTTTGCCACCCTCTTTTCCTTTTGCCTTCAATCTTTCCCAGCATCAGGGTCTTTTCCAATGAGTTGGTGTTCACATTAGGTGGCCAAAGTATTGGAGCTTCAGCGTCAGCATAAGTCCTTCCAATGAGTATTGAGGATTGATTTCCTTTAAGATTGACTGGTTTGAACTCCTTGCATTCCAATAGACTCTCAAGAGTCTTTCCCATCACCACAATTTGAAAGCATCAGTTCTTTGATGTTCAGCCTTTTTATGGTCCAATTCTCACATCCATACATGACTACTAGAAAAACCATAGCTTTGACTATATGGACCTTTGTCAGCAAAGCAATGTCTTTGTTTAATAGGCTGTCTAGGTTTGTCATGGGGCTTCTGGTAACTCAGCTGGTAAAGAATCTGCCTGCAATGCAGGAGACCCCGGTTTGATTCCTTGGTTGGGAAAATTCCCTGGAGAAG
The DNA here is from genome assembly GCF_002263795.3 of Bos taurus. Taxonomy (NCBI): domain Eukaryota; kingdom Metazoa; phylum Chordata; class Mammalia; order Artiodactyla; family Bovidae; genus Bos; species Bos taurus. The sequence goes on from NC_037336.1 coordinate 515,205, forward strand.
GGACAGGCTACTCACTCCAGTATTCCTGGGCTTCCCTGGTGGCTCAGATGGTAAAGAATCCACCTGCAATGTGGGAGACCTGGGTTGGGAAGGTCCCCTGGAGGAGGGCATGGCAACCCACTCCAGTATTCTTGCCTGGAGAGTCCCCATGGACAGAGGATCCTGGTGGGCTACAGTCGTGGGATCACAAAGAGTCAGACATTTCTGAGTGACTAAGCACAGCACAGGTTTGTCATAGCCTTCCTTCCAAAAAGCAAGAATATTCTAATTTCATGGTTGCAGTCACCATCTGCAGTCATTTTGGAGCCCAAGAAGAGAAAATCTGTAACTGCTTCCACTTTTCCCCCTTCTACTTGCCATGAAGTGATGGGACCAGATATCATAATCTTAGCTTTTTAATGCTGAGTTGTAAGCCAGTTTTTTCACCCTCTTCCTTCACCCTCATCAAGAGGCTCTTTAGTTCCTCTTTGCTTTCTGCCATTAGGGTGCCATCATCTGTATATCTAGGATGGTTGATATTTCTCCGGGCAATCTTGATTACAGCTTATAATTCAGCTATCCAGCACGTAGCATACTCTGCATATGTATGTACTCTGCATATGCACGTACTCTGCATCAAAGGAGCCGTGGCTGTGCGGGCACAGGAGGGCTGAGAGGAGCTACTCCACGTTCAAGGTCAGGAGGGGCGGCTGTGAGGAGATACCCCTCGTCCAAGGTAAGGAGTAGTGACTGCTCTGCTGGAGCAGCCCTGAAGAGATACCCCACGTTCAAGGTAAGAGAAACCCAAGTAAGACAGTATGTATTCTGAGAGGCATCAGAGGACAGACACACAAACCATAATCACAGAAAACTAGTCAATCCAATCACACAGACCACAGCCTTGTCTAACTCAATGAAACTAAGCCATGCCGTGTGGGGCCACCCAAGACGTGTGGGTCATGGTGGAGAGGTCTGATAGAATGTGGTTCACTGGAGAAGGGAATGGCAAACCACTTCAGTATTCTTGCCTTGAGAACCCCATGAACAGTATGAAAAGGCAAAATGGTCGGATACTGAAAGAGGAACTCCCCAGGTTGGAAGATGCCCAATATGCTGCTGGAGATCAGTGGAGAAATAACTCCAGAAAGAAAGAAGGGATGGAGCCAAAGTAAAAACAATACCCAGTTGTGGATGTGACTGGTGACAGAAGCAAGGTCCAATGCTATAAAGAACAATATTTCATAGGAACCTGGAATGTTAGGTCCATGAATCAAGGCAAATTGGAAGTAGTTAGGAGATGGCAAGAGTGAATGTCGACATTCTAGGAATCAGCGAACTAAAATGGACTGGAATGGATGAATTTAACTCAGATGACCATTATATCTACTACTGTGGGCAGCAATACCTTAGAAGAAATAGAGTAGCCATCATGGTCAACAAAAGAGTCCAAAATGCAGTACTTGGATGCAATCTTAAAAACGACAGAATGATCTCTGTTCATTTCCAAGGCAAACCATTGAGTATCACAGAAATCCAAGTCTATGCCCCAACCAGTAATGCTGAAGAAGCTGAAGTTGAATGGTTCTATGAAGACCTACAAGATCTTTTAGAACTGACACCCCCAAAAGATGTCTTTTTAATTATAGGGGACCGGGATGCAAAAGTAGGAAGTCAAGAAACAACTGGGATAACAGGCAAATTTGGCCTTGAAATACAGAATGAATCAGGGCTAAGGCTAATAGACTTTTCCGAAGACACTCTACTGGTCATAGCAAACACCCTCTTCCAACAACACAAGAGAAGACTCTACACATGAACATCACCAGATGGTCAACACCAAAATCAGATTGATTATATTCTTTGCAGCCAAAGATGAAGAAGTTCTATACAGTCAGCAAAAACAGGCCCAGGAGCTGACTGTGGCTCAGATCATGAACTCCTTACTGCCAAATTCAGACTTAAATTGAAGAAAGTAGGGAAAACCACTAGACCATTCAGGCATGACCTAAATCAAATCCCTTATGATTGTACAATGAAAGTGAGAAATAGTTTTAAAGGACTAGATCTGATAGATAGAGTGCCTGATGAACTATGGAAAGAGGTTCGTGACATTGTACAGGAGACAGGAATCAAGACCATCCCCATGGAAAAGAAATACAAAAAAGCAAATGGCTGTCTGGGGAGGCCTTACAAATAGCTGTGAAAAGAAGAGAAGTGAAAAGCAAAGGAGAAAAGGAAAGATATAAGCATCTGAATGCAGAGTTCCAAAGAATAGCAAGAGGGATAACAAAAGCCTTCCTCAGTGATCAATGCTAAGAAATAGAGGAAAACAGAATGGGAAAGACTAGAGATCTCTTCAAGAAAATTAGAGATACCAAGGGAACATTTCATGCAAAGATGGGCTCAATAAAGGACAGAAATGGTATGGACCTAACAGAAGCAGAAGATTTTAAGAAGACATGGCAAGAATACACAGAAGAACTGTACAAAAAAGATCTTCATGACCAAGATAATCACGATGGTGTGATCACTCACCTAGAGCCAGACATCCTGGAATGTGAAGTCAAGTGGGCCTTAGAAAGCATCACTATGAACAAAGCCAGTGGAGATGATAGAATTCCAGTTGAGCTCTTTCAAATCCTGAAAGATGATGCTGTGAAAGTGCTGCACTCAATATGCCAGCAAATTTGGAAAACTCAGAAGTGGCTACAGGACTGGAAAAGGTCAGTTTTCATTTCAATCCCAAAGAAAGGCAATGCCAAAGAATGCTCAAACTACCGCACAATGCACTCATCTCACATGCTAGTAAAGTAATGCTCAAAATTCTCCAAGCCAGGCTTCAGCAATATGTGAACCATGAACTTCCAGATGTTCAACCTGGTTTTAGAAAAGGCAGAGGAACAAGAGATCAAATTGCCAACATCTACTGGATCATCGAAAATACAAGAGAGTTCCAGAAAAACATCTATTTCTGCTTTATTGACTATGCCAAAGCCTTTGACTGTGTGGATCACAATAAACTGTGGACAATTCTGAAAGAGATGGGCATACCAGACCACCTGACCTGCCTCTTGAGAAACCTATATGCAGGTCAGGAAGCAACAGTTAGAACTGGACATGGAACAACAGACTGGTTCCAAATAGGAAAAGAAGTACGTCAAGGCTGTATATTGTCACCCTGTTTATTTAACTTCTATGCAGAGTACATCATGAGAAACGCTGGGCTGGAAGAAGCATAAGCTGAAGTCAAGATTGCTGGGAGAAATATCAATAACCTCAGGTATGCAGATGACACCACCCTTATGGCAGAAAGTGAAGAGGAACTAAAAAGCCTCTTGAGGAAAGTGAAAGAGGAAAGTGAAAAAGTTGGCTTAAAGCTCAACATTCAGAAACCTAAGATCATTGCATCTGGTCGCATCACTTCATGGCAAATAGATGGGGAAACAGTGGAAACAGTGTCAGACTTTATTTTTTGGAGCTCTAAAATCACTGCAGATGGTGATTGCAGCCATGAAATTAAAAGATGCTTACTCCTTGGAAGGAAAGTTATGACCAACCTAGATAGCATATTCAAAAGCAGAGACATTACTTTGCCAACAAAGGTCCGTCTAGTCAAGGCTGTGGTTTTTCCAGTGGTCACGTATGGATGTGAGAGTTGGACTGTGAAGAAAGCTGAGCACCGAAGAATTGATGCTTTTGAACTGTGGTGTTGGAGGAGACTCTTGAGAGTCCCCTGGACTGCAAGGAGATCCAACCAGTCCATTCTAAAGGAGATCAGTCCTTGGTGTTCATTGGAAGGACTGATGCTAAAGCTGAAACTCCAATACTTTGGCCACCTCATGCAAAGGGTTGACTCTTTGGAAAAGACTCTGATGCTGGGAGGGATTGGGGGCAGGAAGAGAAGGAGATGGCAGAGAATCAGATGGCTGGATGGCATCATCTACTCAAAGGACATGAGTTTGGGTGAACTCCAGGAGTTGGTGATGGACAGGGAGGCCTGGTGTGCTGCAATTCATGGGGTCACAAAGAGTCGGACACGACTGAACTGAACTCTGCATATAGGGATAGGCTGCCCACTCAGTAGCCTTGGGTTTCCCTGGTGACTCAGACAGTAAAGAATCCACCACCAACATGGGAGACCTGGGTTCAATCCCTGTGTTGGGAAGATCCCCAGGAGAAGGGCATGGCAACCCACTCCAGTATTCTTGCCTGGAGAATACCCGTGGACAGAGAGGCCTGATGGGCTACCGTCCATGGGGTCTCAAAGAGTCAGACATGACTAAAGCAACTTAGCACAGCACAGCACTCTGCATATAATTTCAATAAACAGAGTGACAATATATGCCCCTGTCATATTCCTTTCCCAATTTGGAACCAGTCATTTGCTTCTTGACCCACATACAGGTTTCTCAGGAGACAAGTAATATGGCCTGGTATTCCCATGTGTTTAAGAATTTTCCACTTTGTTGTGATCCATACAGTAAAAGGCTTTTGCGTAGTTAATGAAACAGAAGTAGATACTTTCCTGGAATTTCCTTGCTTTCCCTAGGATTCAACAAATGTTGGAAATTTGATCTCTGCCTTTTCTAAACCCTGCTTGTTCATCTGGAAGTTCTCGTTTCAAGTACTGCTGAAGCCTAGCTTGAAGGATTTTGAGCGTAACCTTACTAGCATGGGAAGTGAGTCAATTGTCCAGGACTTTGGGCATTCTTTAGCACTGCCCTTCTTTGGAGTTGGGATGAAAACTGACCTTTTTCAGTCTTGTGGCCCTTTCTAGGTTTTCCAAATTTGCTGGCATATTGAGTGCAGCACTCAAATTGGGTGCATCAAATTATCAGTGGCATTATTTGCAGATCTAGAATGAAAAATCTTAAAATTGGAGACCCTAAAGATCATGAATAGCCAAAGCAATCTTGAGAAAAAAATAATAGGATGGAAGGAATGAGGCTCCCTGACTTCAGACTACACTGTGAAGCTACAGTAATCAAAACAGTGGATTTCCCTGGTGGCTCAGTGGTAAAGAATTGACTTGCAGTGCAGGAGACACGTGTTTGATCCCTGGGTTGGGAAGATCCCCTGGAGGAGGAAACGGCAAGTCACTCCAGGGTTCTTGCCTGGGAAATCCCATAAACAGAGGAGCTTTGCAGACTACAGTCTGTAGGGTTGCAAAAGAGTCGAACACAACTTAGCAACTAAACAGCAATCAAAACAGTATGGTAGTGGCACTAAAACTGACTTATAAACTAATGGAACAGGATAGAATGCCATAAATAAACTCACATGCCTATGGTAAATTAATCTATGACAAAGGAGGCAGGACTATACAGTTGAGAGAAGACAGTCTTAACAAGGTGTGTTGGGAAAACTGGAGAGCCACATGTAAAAATATGAAATTAGAACATTCTCTAATACCATATACAAAAAAAAAAAAAAACCCTCAAAATAATTTAAATATTTTAATGTAGGACCAAATACTATAAAACTTTTAGAGGAAAACTTTGTCAGAACACTCTGATATAAATCACAGCAATATCCTTTTGGATCCACCTCACAGAGTAATAAAAATTAAAAAAAAAAACAAGTAAAAATGTATATATATATATATGTACATGTATTATGTACATATAATATACATGTATCATATGTACAACTGAATCACCTTGCTATACACCTCAAAGTAGCACACACTGTAAATACAATCCAAGATAAAACAACAATTAATAAAGAAAAGCATACTATTACCACAATTTTTAAATGCCTTAAATTCCTAGCCTATGTTTAATTTTCCCTGATTACTTTAAAAGTGTTTTTACAGTTTAGTTATCACTTGGTCCCTTTATTTAGTTTGTTCAATTGTTTATTCATTCAAATAAGAATACAAACATTCATACATTGTATTTGTTTCATGTGTAAATTTCTCTAAGTCAAGATATTTTCCCCTTCATTTTAGTTCTTTTTAAAACAATGTTAAACAGAGTGAAGTAAGCCAGAAAGAAAAACACCAATACGGTATACTAACGCATATATATGGAATTTAGAAAGATGGTAATGACAACCCTGTATGAGAGACAGCAAAAGAGACACAGATGTATAGAACAGTCTTTTGGACTCTGTGGGAGAGGATGGGGGGAATGATTTGGGAGAATGGCATTAAAACATGTATAATATCATATAAGAAACTAATCGCCAGTCCAGGTTTGATGCAGGATACAGGAAGCTTGGGGCTGGTGCACTGGGATGACCCAGAGGGATGGTATGGGGAGGGAGGTGGGAGGGGGGTTCAGGATGGGGAACACGTGTACACCTGTGGCAGATGCATGTTGATGTATGGCAAAACCAATACAACATTGTAAAAAAACAATGTTATTACTTTGTTGAATAAACTTGATAATTTGACTTGCAGAATTGTCCACATTTTTTATTTGACTATCATATCTTTGTAGTGAAGGGAAGAACAATATTCAGACTGCTTCTGAAAAATAATCAGAAACATTTTTTTAGGTAGTTAACAAAGCTTATATCATGGGATGATCTTAAAGATAAACACATATCAAAAGCCTCAATCAAATATTCAGGTCCAGAAGTAAAACAAAATCTTTTCATTTCCTACTGAAGAGGAAGGAAAAGCCAATCCCATCAGCAGAAACACCAGCATTTGTGGTATCTATGCTGAGCAATCTCACCGTGAAGGTGTGTAGCTCCTCTAATGAGTTCAGGTGAAAATACATTATCACAAAACCCCCATTAGACACATCCTCTCACAAATGCACAGAGTGACCATCAGAGAAATATAGTGGCTGTGACTGATTAATAATTTTTCCTGCACTGGAAAATCAAACTCTTATAATTGAACTAATAATAGACCTATTAACAAAGAAAACTTTGACGATTTCAGATTAATTACCGTTTTCTAGAAGTTTATTCTTTTATGTATCATTTGATTTGGTATCTGGTTTTGCTAAATACTAACTGTACCATTCCAGAGAAGGCAATGGCACCCCGCTCCAGTACTCTTGCCTGGAAAATCCCATGCATGGAGGAACCTGGTGGGCTGCAGTCCATGGGGTCACTGAGGGTCAGACACCACTGAGCGACTTCACTTTCAATTTTCATTGTCATGCATTGGAGAAGGAAAGGGTTCTTGCCTGGAGAATCCCAGGGACGGGGGAGCCTGGTGGGCTGCCGTCTATGGGGTTGCACAGAGTCGGACACGACTGAAGTGGCTTAGCAGCAGCAACTGTACCATTCAACCATTTGTCATTTACCTAAAATGTTAGTCTGTGTATGTCTAAATGCTTCATTATAACATGAACAGAATACCCACTTCATCCCACCTCCACAAGGAGCTGAAGCTGGGGTGCTCCACCCCATCTTTAATCTATCAGAATTTGATATCCTCATCCTTTAATCAGTGATAACATATTTGAACCAAGCATCCCTCCTGCCACTCATAGTGGGGAGCCAAAAGTCTTGCAATGGCATAAAAAAGTCAATGGTTAAGGTTTTTGGTTTAAATGTATTTGGCTTAATCTGCACATGAGCTCAGTCTTCTGTTAACTTTCCCCCTCTTTCCCCGTGTTTATTACGTACTAAGTCACTACTGTTGTGTCTGCGGTTGGGAGGGGAGCAACATAACAATGGTGATGGCTGCATTGAAGGTCACCTCTCTAGGAGCTACCAAAACTGTGGACTCTTAAGTTCCCAACAAAGCGACACATTTCTTCAACTTTCGTAGGTGCCATAGAAAGAAAAGAAAGTGTGCTCAGTCGTGTCCGACTCTTTGCGACCCCATGGGCTGTAGCTTACCAGGCTCCTCTGTCCATGGGATTTTCCAGGCAATAGTACTGGAGTGGATTGCCATTTCCTTCTCCAGGGGATCTTCCCGACCCAGGGATCGAACCCAGGTCTCCTGCATTGTAGACAGACGCTTTACCGCCTGAGCCACCAGGTGCCATAGTCATGTAAGTTCTACTCCAGAAATGGAGGAAATGACTCCTCTTCTATACTACACTTGCTCTTCTGGTACCAACAGAGCTGAGCTTTGTAATATCTGTATATCTCTCAGATTCCTTCATTGAAAACAACTCCCTTGTCTTCTGTCTACAGAAACACTGGGACAAAATTACTCTGAACCTAGCTCATGAATCAATACCCACATCATTCAGTCTCTACTCCCATTGACACCTGGTCCCTGAGGAGTGCTGGAGTGGGTTGACTGGGGCATCAATGGATAAGGACAGAGTAAAATATGATGGTGACACACAATAAATATCCTTTCATTAATACATTAAATGGAATCTCATGTTTGAGATTGGAGGAATTAAAATTGTTAAAATGTCCATATCACTAAAAACAATCTACAGATTTAATGCAAACTCTATCAAAATACCCATGACATGCTTTGCAGAACTAGAATGAATAATCCTAAAACTTGTATGGAACAACAAGACCCCAAATTTCCAAAGCAATCTTGAGGAAAAAAAAAAAAAAAAGTTGGAGGTATCAGGCTCCCTGACTTCTACAAAACTATACTACAAGGTTATAATAATTTAAAGACTATGGTTCTGGTAAAAAAAAAAAAAAAAAAACGTAAACACAGGTCAATGGATCATTGAATAGAGAGCTCAGACATAAATGCACACACACACACACACACACACACATACAGTCAATTAACTTACAACAAAAGAGGCAAAAATATACAGTGAGGAAAAGACAGCCTCTTCAATAAGTAGTACTGGGGAAACTGGACAGCCATATGTAAAGGAATGAAATTAAAATATTTTCTCATATCATATACAAAAATAAATTCAAAATGTATCAAAGACCTAAATATAAGACTAGAAAATGTAAAACTTCTAGAAGAAAACATAGGCAATACACTCTTTGACATAGGTTTTAGAAATAATTTTTGGCTCTGTCTCCCCAGGCAAGGGAACAAAAGCAAAAATAACCAAATGGTTGACCAGTTTTCCCAGCACCACTTGTTGAAGATATTGTCTTTTCTCCATTGTACACTTTTGCCTCCTTGACAAAGATAAGGTTGTCCATAGGTGCATGGATTTATCTCTGGGCTTTCTATCTTATTCCATTGGTCTATACTTCTGTTTTTGTGACAGTACCATACTGACTTGGTGACTGTAACTTTGTAGTATAGTCTGAAGACAAGAAGCTTGATTCCTCCAGTTCCATTCTTCTTTCTCAAGATTTCTTTGGCTATTTGGAATCTTTCATGTTTCTATACAAATTGTGAAAGGATTTGTGTAAAAGAATAAAATTAGATACTTCCTAATATCACACACAAAAATAAACTCAAAATAGATTAAAGACCTAAACATAAGACCAGAAACTACAAAACTCTTAGAGGAAAACATAGGCAGAACATTCTCTGATATAAATCAAAGCAAGGTCCTCTATGATCCACCTCCTGGAGTAATGGAAATAAAAACAAAAATAAACAAATGGGACCTAATTAAACTTAAAGGCTTTTGCACAATGAAAGAAAATATAAGCAAGGTGAAAAGACAACCCTCAGAATGGGAAAAAATAACATCAAGCCAACAAACAAAACTGACCAAGAATTAATCTTTAAAATACACAAGCATCTCAATACCAGAAAAACAAATAAGCCAATCAAAGAGTGGATAAAATATCTAAACAGACACTTCTCCAAAGAAGACATACAAATGGCTAATAAACATATGAAAGATGCTCAACATTGCTCATTATTAGAGACATGCAAGTTAAAACTACAATGGGGTATCATCTCACATCAATCAGAATGGCCATCATAAAAAGTCTACAAACAATAAATGCTGGAGAGGGTGTGGAGAAAAAGAAACCCCCTTATACTGTTGGTGGGAGGGGAAACTGATAGAACCACTGTGGAGAACAGTATGAAGATTACTTTTTAAAAAATTAGGAATAAAGCTACCATATGACCCAGTAATCCTACCATGTGGCATATACCCTGAGGAAATCATAACTGAAAAAGACACATGTATCTCAATGCTCTTTGCAGCATTATTTACAATATATAGGACATGAAAGCAATCTAGATGTTCATCAGCAGATTAATGGATAAGGAACTTATAGTACATATACACAATGGAATGTTACTCAACTATAAAAAGGAACACATTTGAATCAGTTCTAATGAGGTGGATGAACCTAGAACCTATTATACAGAGTGAAGTTAAGTCAGAAAGAGAAAGACAAATATCGCATATTAAGACATATATATGGAATCTAGAATGATAGTACTAATGATCCTACATGCAGGGCAGCAAAGGAGACACAGATGTAAAGAATAGACTTTTGAACACAGTGGGAGAAGGAGAGGGTGGGATGATTTGAGAGAATAGCATTGAAACATATACACTGCCATGTGTAAAGTAAACAGCTAGTGGGAGTTGTGTGACACGGGAAACTGAAAACCAGTGCTTTGTAGCAACCTGAAGCTCAGGATGGGGTGGGGAGGGATGTGGGAGGGGGATTCAGGAGGGAGGGGACACGTGTATGCCTATGGCTGATTCATGTTGATGTATGGCAGAGGCCATCACAATGTTGTGAAGTAACTATCCTTCAATTAAAATAAATTAATGTTTTTTTTTTTTTAAAATAATATACCATTAACAACTGGGATCTGTTCCATGAATGGAAATTTGGTTTAACATTCAATATAACTCATCATATTAATAAACTAAAAAGAAATTTAAAAAAATAAATAAATGGGACTACAGCAGACTAAAAAGTTTTTATAGAGTGAAGGAAACTGTCAACAAAAAGGCCACCTACTGAATGGGAGAAGGCATTTACAAATGATATATTCAAAATATACAAATAACTCATACAACTCAACATCAAACAAAGGAAACTATAAGCAAGGTGAAAAGACAGCCTTCAGAATGGGAGAAAATAATAGCAAATGAAGCAACTGACAAACAACTAATCTCAAAAATATACAAGCAACTCCTGCAGCTCAATTCCAGAAAAATAAACGACCCAATTAAAAAACGGGCTAAAGAACTAAATAGATATTTCTCCAAAGAAGACATACAGATGGCTAACAAACACATGAAAAGATGCTCAACATCACTCATTATCAGAGAAATGCAAATCAAAACCACTATGAGGTACCATTTCATGCCAGTCAGAATGGCTGAGATCTAAAAGTCTACAAGCAACAAATGATTGAGAAGGTGTGGAGAAAAGGGAATCCTCTTACTCTGTTGGTGGGAATGCAAACTAGTACAGCCACTATGGAGAACAGTGTGGAGATTCCTTAAAAAACTGGAACTAGAACTGCCTTATGACCTAGCAATCCCACTGCTGGGCATACGCACCAAAGAAACCAGAATTGAAAGAGACATGGGTACCCCAATGTTCATCACAGCACTGTTTATAATAGCCAGGACATGGAAGCAACCTAGATGTCCATCAGCAGATGAATGGATAAGCAAGCAGTGGTATATATACACAATGGAGTATTACTCAGCCATTAAAAAGAATACATTTGAATCAGTTCTAATGAGGTGGATGAACTGGAGCCTATTATACAGAGTGAAGTAAGCCAGAAAGAAAAACACCAATACAGTATACTAATGCATATATATGGAATTTAGAAAGATGGTGACAACAACCCTGTATGTGAGACAGCAAAAGAGACACAGATATATAGAACAGTCTTTTGGACTCTGTGGGAGAGAGCGAGGGTGGGATGCTTTGGGAGAATGGCATTGAAACATGTATAATATCATATGTGAAACGAATTGCCCGTCCAGGTTCGATTGATGATACAGGATGCTTGGGCCTGTTGCACTGGGATGACCCAGAGGGATGGTATGGAGAGGGGGGTTCAAGATGGGGAACACATGTACACCTGTGGTGGATTCGTGTTGATGTATGGCAAAACCAATACAATATTGTAAAGTAATTAGCCTCCAATTAAAATAAATAAATTTAAATTAAAAAAAAAAAAAACTCAACATCAAAAAAACAAGCATCCTGATTAAAAAATAGACATTTTTCCAAAGAAGGCATACAGATGGCCAACAGACACATGAAAATATGCTCAACATCACTAGTCATCAGGAAAATGCAAATTAAAACCACAATGAGAGGGAGACAGATGGCCGAGGAGTAGGTAGATGTGGAGTACATCTCTCTCCACAGAAAAGCATCAGGAATACACTTTCAGACACAGAAGTTCTCATAGGACACCAGCTAAGAATGAGCAGAAGTCCATGACGACTGGGAAGGAATATATAGATCCACACAAAACTTGGTAGGACAAAAGAAGGAAGAGAAAAAGGATAGAGTTAGCAGGACTGGAACTGCACCTGGGAGGTGGGGGAACTGAAGCAGGGGTCAGATACACACATCAGGGCAATTGTTTGGGACAGAGGAGAAGCATATGAGGCTGTTGGAGAGTGCAGCAGCTGATCTGTGATAATCTGAATGGAATGAGAAGCACACAGACAATCCTTGCCACAGACCTATGTACATTGGACAGGGACACAAGTCCCCTGAAACGCATGATGGCTAGGAGCTGGAACATAGGCATTTGAGAGCAATCCTAGGGCAAAGTATGATGTTGACTATGAGGAGATGGCCCAAGGGACATGAGGGAGGAGATCGTGCTGGAAGATGCCTTTGGAGGAAAGCAGAGAAGACATGGAGGCAAGGTGATAATGCTGAGTCACACACAGGGAGTGGAGCCATCACCATAGCTTCTCTCTCCTCACATGCCAGGACTAGCAGTTGACCAATAGAGAAAGACTGATGTTCCGAGCAAAAGAAAAGCACCCCAGCCAAGGGGGGGCCATTAACTACTTGACACACCAGGTAACAGAGAAGGACCAGCCAAAAAGGCCACATTGAATCCCAGCTGGCAGAGGTTAGAAAAAGACTCTAATAACACCACAGCTCCTGCAGCTGAGACAGTTGGGATCCCTAAACACTTGGTGCCGCCAGGGTCCCATGATCTAAGCAGCTGCACTACCTCCACCCCTCATCCTCTTTGGGGCAAACCCAAGTCCTCCAGGGCAGCCCCAGGAGCAAACTTTTATAGACAACCCACATGCAGAGGTGGAGATAAAATCACAATTGAACCTAGAGACAGTGTGGCTAAGGAAGAGGATCAAAACCTTCCCACCAACTGTACAAGCTGCAGATTAAATCCACAAGATCAACTAGGCAGGCTCTGTGTCTGCGGAAAAAAGAAAATGCACTAGCTCTGGAAGCTGTGGACATTGTAGGCAAGACCACACAGGAGTAAGGCCAGATTTGACACTGAGCTGTCCCCACAGCAGGTCCAGGGATAAACCCAGTATTGGAGGGCCTCCTAGGGAGGTGGAGGTGAACTGTGACACACAGTAAGAGAAAGGACACTGACAGCTGGGATCCAAGAAAAACATTTATTTTTATTTGTTCTGTAGCACATGTTGGATTATTTTTTTCCTCCTTTTCATCTGTTGCTGAGGTTGTTCATTTAATATTACTATTAATTCTATTTACATTTTTGAAGATTTTTAATCACACTTTTTTTTTTATTTTATATACCTCTGCCACTACATTGGCCTCTTGCAGTTCTGTGGGGATTTTTTGTTTTGCTTGCTTGATTGTTTTCCTTATTATTCTTTTCCTGCTATAGTTATTATTTAATATATATAAATCTTTTTTATATACTTCTATTTAACTTTGCTTTTCTATTTTTTCTTCTACCTTCTACTTTTTTTCCTTTCTTTTCTTTTTTCCAACATGTGTGTTACTTTGTTATTGCTTTCTTTCCTTTATTCCCCAGTTGGCATTTTGCTTTGGTTTTGTTTTCCAGTTTGTACTTTAGTTTTGTTTTTGATTGGTTGATATCATTTTTGGTTTCCTTTGCTCATTGGCTCACTCTCTTTTACTTTCTTTTCTTTGAACTTTTGTGGTTTTGTATGTATGGGTATGTGTGTGTTTGTGTTCCATTCTTTTTGTTATTATTAGTCTGATTTTTTAAATACCATTTGTCTGGGTTCGTCTTTTGTTTCTTGTTATGTTCTGTTTTTTGTTTTTGTGTGTTTGTTTTAATTCCTTTTAATGGCCTAACAAATGACATGTGGAATCTCAATTCTCCAGCCAGAGATCAAGCCTGAGCTTTTGGATTGGGAGCACTGAATCCAGGACCCTAGACTGCCAGAGACTCCTAACCCCAGGAAGTATTAATTAGTGAGAACTCCCACAAAAGCCTCCACCTGTATACAAGACTCAGCATCACCCAATTGCTGGCAGCACCTAGTGCAGGATGTCTCACCCAAACAACAAGCAAGACAAAAACATGAACCCAATCATCAGCAGACAGGATTCTCACCAACACCCCCAAACATACCACTTCACACAGCCCTGTCCACCACAGAAGGGAAAAAAAACTCACTTACTCCCATCAAAATGCAGGCACAAGTCACTACCAACATGAAGCCTACACAAACCACTGAACCAACCTTACCCATTGAGGGCAGAAACCAAAAGGAAAAAGGAATACAACCCTAAAGCCTGAAAAAAGGAGACCTCAAACACAGTAGGAGGAGGCAATGGCAACCCACTCCAGTACTCTTGCCTGGAGAATCCCATGGAAGGAGGAGCCTGGTAGGCTACAGTCCATGCGATCGCTAAGAGTCGGACATGACTGAGCGACTTCACTTTCACTTTTCACTTTCATGCACTGGAGAAGGAAAAGGCAACCCACTCCAGTATTTTTGCCTGGAGAATCTCAGGGACAGAGGAGCCTGTTGGGCTGCCGTCTATGGGGTCGCACAGAGTCGGACACGACTGACATGACTTAGCAGCATCAGCAAACACAGTAAGTTAGGAAAAAAAAATGATAAGACAGAGAAATATTATGCAAATGAAGGAACAAGGCATAAACTCATCAGTTCAGTTCAGTCGCTCAGACGTGTCCGACTCTTTGTGACCCCATGAATTGCAGCACTCCAGGCTTCGCTGTCCATCACCAACTCCCAGAGTTCACTGAGACTCAAGTCCATCGAGTCGGTGATGCCATCCAACCATCTCATCCTCTGTCATCCCCTTCTCCTCCTGCTCCCAATCCCTCCCAGCATCAGAGTCTTTTCCAATGAATCAACTCCTCGTATGAGGTGGCCAAAGCACTGGAGTTTCAGCTTTAGCATCATTCCTTCCAAAAAACACCCTGGATTGATCTCCTTTAGAATGGACTGGTTGGATCTCCTTGCAGTCCAAGGGACTCTCAAGAGTCTTCTCCAACACCACAGTTCAAAAGCATCAATTCTTCGGCGCTCAGCTTTCTTCACTGTCCAAAACTCATAAGACCAAATAAATTAAGCAGAAATAGGCAAACTACTTGAAAAAAGAATTCAGAATAAAGCTAGTAAAGATGATTCAAAAATAGAATGGAAAAAAATGTAAAAATCAATTAACACACTAACAAGGAATTAGAAGAAAAAAGAATAAACAAACAGAAACAAACAATACAATTAATGAAATTAAAAAGACTCTAGAAGGAATCAATAGAAGAAAACTGAGGCAGAAGAGTGGATAAGGGAGTTGGAAGATAGCATGGTGGAAATAACTGCTGAAGAGCAGAATAAAAGAAAACAAATGAAAAGCATTGAGCATAGTCTCAGAGACCTCTAGGGTAATATTAAATGCACCAACATTCAAATTATAGGCATCCCAGAAGAAAGAGAGAAAAAGGGTCTGAGAACATTTTTGAGAGACTACATTCAAAAATGTTCACAACATCAGAAAGGAAATAGTCAATCAAGTCCAAGAAGTGCAGAGAGTCCAATAGAGGATAAATACAAGGACAAACATGCTGAGACACATACTAATCAAACTAAAAAATATCAAACACAAGGAAAGAATATTAAAAGCAGCAAGGGAAAAGCAACAAGTAACATATAAGGGAAACTCCATACAATTAATAGCTGGTCTTTCATCAGAAACTCTGCAGATCAGAAGGGAATAGCAGACTATATTTAAAGTGTATGAGTGTCAGCTCAGTTGCTCAGTAGTACCTGACTCTGCAATTCCATGGACTGTTGCCCACAAGTTTCCTCTGTCCATGGAATTTTGCAGACAAGAATACTGGAGTGGGTTGACATTTCCAACTCCAGGGGATCTTTCTTACTCAAGGACTGAACCTGTGTCTTTTGAGTCTTCTGCATCGGCAGGTGATTCTTTACTACAGCACCACCTGGGAAGCTATATTTAAAGAAATGAAAGGAAAAAAATTCTACAACCATGATTAATCAACCCAGAAAGGATTACATTCAAAATTGATGGAGAAATCAAAAGCTTTACAAACAAGCAAAAGTTAAGAAAATTTAGCGCCACTAAACCAGGTATACAACAAATGTTAAAGTGACTTCTATAGGCAAGAAATACAAGAGAAGAAAGAGACCTACAAAAACAAACCCAAAACAATTAAGAAAATGCCAATAGGAACATATATATCACTATGTACTTTAAATGTCAATGGATTAAGTGCTCCAAGCAAAATAAACAGACTGGCTGAATGGAAAGAAAAACAAGACCCATATATATGCTGTTTACAAAAGACCCACTTCAGGCCCAGAGAGAGACACATATAGACTGAAAGTGAGAGGATAGAAGAAGATATTCCATGCAAATGGAAATCAAAAGAAAGTCAGAGTGGCATTTCTCATATCAGGCAAAGTAGAACTTAAAGATATTACAAGAGATAAAGGGCACTACATAATGATCAAGGGATCAGTCTAAGAAGACATAATGATTATAAATATCTAGGCACCCAACACAGGAGCAACTCAATACATAAGGCAAACACTAACAGACATAAAATGAGAAATTGACAGTAATATAATAATAGTAGGGAACATTAACACCCCACTTACACCAATAGATCATCAAAACAGAAAATTAATAAGGAAACAAAAACACATTAGACCAATGAACCTAACTGATATCTTCAGGACATTCCACCTAAATGCAAAGGAATACACTTTCTTCTCAAGTGCACATGGAACATTCTCCAGAATAGACCACATCTTGGCTCACAAATCAAGCCTCAGTAAATTTAAGAATATTGAAATTATATCAAACATCTTTTCTGACCACAACTCTATGAGACTAGATATCAATTATGGGGGGAAAAATGTAAAAAATAAAAACACATGGAGATTAAACAATACATTTCTAAATAAAGAGCAAGCTACTTAGGAAATGAAAAGGGAAATTTTAAAAATCCTAGAAACAAATGACAATAAAAGCACAATGTCCCAAAACTTATGAGATGCAGTAAAAGCGGTTCTAAGAGGGAAGTTTTTAGCAATACAATCCTACCTCAAGAAATGAAAAAAACATCAAATAGACACCATAACTTTAAAACTATAACAACTGGAGAAATAAGAACAAAAAAAATCCGTAAATTAGTAGAAATAAGAAATCATAATGATCAGAGCAGAAATAAGTAAAATAGAAATGACAGAGACAATAGTAAAGATTAATAATAAAACTAAAAGCTATTTCTTTGAGAAGATAAACAAAATTGACAAACAATTAGCCAGACTTATCAAGGAAACAAGGGAGAAGAATCCAATCAGCAAAATTAGAAATGAAAAAGGATAGGTTACAGACAATGCAGAAATACAAAGTATCATAAGAAAGCAAATACAGGCCAATAAAATGAAAAACCTTAAAGAAATGTGCAGATTCCTAGAAAAGTTCAACCTTCCAAGACTGAACCAAGGAAGAAATAGAAATTATGAACAAGCCAATTACAAGCACTGAAATCAAAACCATGATAAAAAAAAAAAAAAATCCCCAAAACTGAAAGCCCAGGGCAAGATGGCTTCACAGGTGAATTCTATCAAACATTTAGAGATGAGCTAATGCTTATCCTTCTTGAAAATCTTTCAAAAAATTTCAGAATAAGGAACACTTCCAAGCTCACTCACAAGGCCACCATCACTCTGATACCAAAACAAGACAAAGATATTACACACAGAAAAGACAATTACAGGCCAATATATCTGATCACCCCTCATGAATCACTGTCTTGTCCTGGTGAAGGGGCTTGTGTAACCCAATTAAGCTATGAGCCATGCCATTTAGGGCCAACCAAGAAGAATGGGTCATAGTAGAGAATTCTGACAAAACATGACCCACCAGAGGACAGAATGGCAAACCACTCCTGTATACTATCCATGAGGACCCCGTGAACTGTATATAAAGGCAAAAATACATGAAACCAAAAGATGAGCCCTCCAGGGTGGAAGGTGCTCAATATGCTACTGGAGAAGAACAGAGGACAATTACTAATAACTCCAGAAAGAATGAAGTGTCTGGGCCAAAGCAGAAATGATGCTCAGTTGTGGATGTGTCTGGTGATGAAAGTAAAATCCAATGCTGTAAAGATCAGTATTGCATAGGAACCTAGACTGTTAGGCCCATGAATCAAGGTAAATTGGATGTGCTCAAGCAAGAGATGGCAAGGGTAGAAATTGACATCATAGGAATCAACAACTAAATAGGACAAGAATGGATGAATTTAATGCAGATGACCATTATATATACTACTATGGGCAAGAATCCCATAGGAGAAATGGAGTAGGCCTCATAATCAACAACAGAGTCTGAAATGAGGTACTTGGGTGCAATCTCAAAAATGATAGGATGATCTCGGTTTGTTTCCAAGGCAAACCATTCAATATCACAGTAATCCAAGTCTATGCCCCAAATACCAGTGCCAAAGAAGCTGAAGTTAATCAGTTCTATCAAGACCTAGAAGGCTTCCTAGAATTAACCAAGACAATCTACACATCATAGAGGTTTGGAATGAAAAAGTACTAAGTCAAGAGATTCCTGGAGAAACAGGCAAGTTTGGCCTTTTAGTACAAAATGAAGCAGGGCAAAGGCTAACAGCACTCTGCCAAGAGAACTCAATGGTCATAGCAAACATCCTCTTTCAACAACACAAGAGATGACTTTACACATGGACATTAATAAATGGTCAGTACTGAAACTGACTGATTACATACTTTATAGCCAAAGAAGGAGAAGCACTATAAAGTCAGCCAAAACAACACATGGAGCTGCCTGTGGCTCAGATCATCACCTACTCACAGCAAAGTTCTGGCTTAAACTAAAGGAAGTGAGGAAAATCACTAGGCCAGTTCTGTATGACTTAAATCAAATACCCTATGTATTCAGAGGAAGTGACAAATAGATTCAAGAGATTAGATCTGATAGACAAAGGGCCTGAAGAACTAAGGATTGCGGTTTGTAACATTGTACAGGAGGCAGTGGTCAAACCATCCCCCCAAAAAAGAAATTAAAAAAGGCAAACTGGTTGTTGGAGGAGGCCTTACAAATAGCTCAGAAGAGAAGCAAAAAACAAAAGAGAATAGGAAAGATATACCCATGTGAATGCAAAGTGCCAAAGAATAGCAAGGAGAGATAAGAAAACCTTCCTAAGTAAACAGTGCAAAGAAATAGAGAGAAACAATAGAATGGGAAAGACTAGAGATATCTTCAAGAAAATTAGAGATACCAAGGGAACATTTTATGCGAAGATGAGCACAATAAAGGACAGAAATGGTATGGGTCTAACAGAAGCAGAAGATATTAAGAAGAGGTGTGCAGAACTGTATAAAAAAGGTCTTAATGCCTCTGAATAACCATGATGGTGTGATCACTGACCTACAGCCAGACATCATGGCTAAGTCAAGTGGGCCATAGGAAATATCACTACAAACAAAACTAGTGGAGGTGATGGAATTGCAGCTGAGCTATTTCAAATCCTAAAAGATGATCTTATTAAAGTGCTGCACTCAATATGTCAGCAAATTTGGAAAACTCATCAGTGGTTACAGGACAGGAAAAGGTCAGTTTTCACTCCAATTCCAAGGAGAAATGCCAAAGAATGTTCAAACTACTGCACAATTGCACTCATTTCACATACTAGCAAGGTCACGCTCAAAATTCTCCAAGGTAGGCTTCAACAGTACCTGAAAAGAGAACTTCCAGATGTTCAAGCTGGATTTAGAAAAGGCAGAGGAACCAGAGATCAAATTGCAAACATCTGTTGGATCATATATAAGCAAGAGAATTCCAGAAAAACATCTACTTCTGCTTCATTGACTATGTTAAAGTCTTTGACAGTGTGGATCACAACAAACTGTGGAAAATTCCTGAAGAGATGGGAGTACCAGACACCTTACCTGCCTCCTGAGGAACCCGTATGCAGGTCAAAAAGCAACTGTTAGATCTGGACATGGAACAACGGACTGGTTAAAAATTGGAAAAGGAGTACTCCAAGGCTGTCTCTGTTACCCTGCTTATTTAACTTTTATGCAGAGCTGCTGCTGCTGCTGCTAAGTCGCTTCAGTCGTGTCCGATTCTGTATGACCCCATAGACGGCAGCCCATCAGGCTCCCCCGTCCCTGGGATTCTCCAGGCAAGAACACTGGAGTGGGTTGCCGTTTCCTTCTCCAATGCATGAAAGTAAAAGTGAAGTCACTTAGTCATGTCCGACTCTTTGCGACCCCATGGACTGCAGCCTACTAGGCTCCTCCATCCATGGGATTTTCCAGGCAAGAGTACTGGAGTGGGGTGCCATTGCCTTCTCCGTTATGCAGAGCACATCATGTGAAATGCTGCACTGGATGAAGCAGAAGCTGCAATCAAGATTGTGGGGAGAAATAACTTCAGATATGCAGATGACACTATACTTATAGCAGAAAGTGGAGAGGAAAAAAAGAGTCTCTTGATGAAGGTGAAAGAAGAGAGTGAAAAAGCCAACTTAAAACTCAACATTCAAAAATACTAAGATTATGGCATCTGATCCCATCACTTCATGGCAAATAGATGGGGAAACAATGGAAACAGTGACAGAATTTATTTTCTTGGGCTCCAAAATCACTGCAGATGGTGTCTGCAGCCATGAAATTAAAATAAAATTAAAAGTTCCTTGGAAGACAAGCTATGACCAACCTAGACAGCATATTAAAAAGCAAAGACATCACTTTGCCAACAAAGAACAAAAGTCTGTATAATCAGAGCTATGGTTTTTCCAGTAGTCATATATGGATGTAAGAGTTGGACCATAAAGAAGGCTGAGCACCAAAGAATTGATGTTTTCAAGCTGTGGTGTTGGAGAAGACTCTTGAGAGTTCCTTGGACTGAAAGGAGATCAAACCAGTCAATCCTAAATGAAATCAACCCTGAATACTCATTGGAAGGACTGATGCTGAAGCTGAAGCTCCAATACTTTGGCCACCTGATGCGAAGAGCCATACTCATTGGAAAACACCTTGTAGCTGGGAAAGAGGAAAGGTAGGTGGAGTAGGGGATGACAGAAGACAGATGGTTGGAGGATATTATTGACTGAATTGACATGATCTTCAGCAAGCTCCTAGAGATGGTGAGGTACAGGGAAGCCTGGCGTGCTGCAGTCTGTGGTGTCATAAAGAGTCAGGTGCCACTGCTTGAATGAACAACAATAACAACAAAATGGAGTGCCTGAAGAACTATGGAAAGTGGTCCATAATATTGTACACGAGGCAGTGAACAAGACCACCCTAAAGAAAAAGAGATGCAAGAAGGCAAAGTGGTTGTCTGGGGAGGCTTTATAAGTAGCTGAGGAAATAAGAGAAACAAAAAGCAAGGGAGAAAGGGAAAGGTAGACCCAACTAAATGCAAATTTATAGAGAATAGCAAGGAGAGACAAGAAATGCTTTTCAATGAACAATGCAAAGAAATAGAGGAAAACAAAAGAAAGGGTAAGACTAGCGATTTCTTCAAGAAAATTGTAAATATTGAAGGAATATTTCATTCATAGATGGGCACAATAAAGGACACAAATAATAAAGACCAAATAGAAGCAGAAAAGATCAAAAAGAGATGGAAAGGATACACGGAAAAACTGTGCAAAAAGAATTTTAATGAGTCTGATAACTACGATGGTGTAGTCTCTCACTCAGAGCCAGACATTCTGGAGTGTGAAGTCATGCAGGCCTAGGGAAGCACTGTTAGCAATAAAGCTAGTAGAGGTGATGGAATTCCAGCACAGCTATTTAAAATCCCAAATGATGATGCTAATAAAGTGCAGCCCTCAGTATGTCAGCAAATTTGGAAAACCCAGCAGTGGTCACAGGACTGCTGCTGCTGCTAAGTTGCGTCAGTCATGTCCAACTCTGTGTGACCCCATAGACGGAAGCCCGCCAGGCTCCTCTGTCCCTGGGATTCTCCAGGCAAGAACACTGGAGTGGGTTGCCATTTCCTTCTCCAATGCATGAAAGTGAAAAGTGAAAGTGAAGTCGTTCAGTCTTGTCCGACTCTTAGCAACCCCATGGACTGTAGCCTACCAGGTTCCTCTGTCCATGGGATTTCCCAGGCAAGAGTACTGGAGTGGGGTGCCATTGCCTTCTCCAGTCACAGGACTAGAAAGGATCAATCTTCATTCCAGTTCCCAAGAAGGGCAGTGCTAAAGCACGTTCAAACCACTGGACAATTGCATTCATCTCCAATGCTAGTAAAATTTCGCTCAAAATTTGTCAAGCTAGGCTTCAGCGTTATGTGAACTAAGAACTTCCAGGTGGTGAAGCTGGGTTTAGAAAAGGCAGAGGAACCAGAGATTAAATTGCAAACATTTACTGGATCATAGATAAAGCAAGGAAATTCCAGAAAAATATCTCTCTCTGTTTCATTGGCTACGCTAAAGCCTTTGACTGTGTGGATCATAAGAAACTGTAGAAAACTCTCAGAACTCTCGGATGAACACCAGATCATCTTATCTGTCTCCTGAGAAACCTGTATGCTGGTTAAGAAGCAAATGTTAGAACCCTGTATGTAACAACACCCTGGTTCATGATTGAGAAAGGAGTATGACAAGGCTGTTTATTGTCACCTTGTTTATTTAACTTATATGCAAGGCACATTATGTGAAATGCTGGGCTGGATAAGTTATAAGCTGAAATCAAGATTTCTGGGAGAAATATCAATAACCTCAGATATGTGGATGGTACCACATACCATCCAATGTGGAAGCAGTGACAGATTTCCTCTTCATGGGCTCTAAAATCATTGCAGATGGTGACTGCAGCCATGAAATTAGAAGACAATTGCTTCTTGGCAGGAAAGCTATGACAAACCTAGACAGTGTATTAAAAAGAGAAGACATCACTTTGGCCACAAAGGTCTGTATCATCAAGGCTATGGTCTTTCCAGCAGTCATGTATCTATGTGAAAGCTGAGCAATAAAGAAGGCAGAGCACCAAAGAATTGATGCTTTCAAACTGTGTTGCTAGAGAAGACTTTTGAGAGTCACTTGGAAAGCAAAGAGATCAAATCCATAAATCTTAAAGGAGATTAACTTTGAATACTCATTGGAAAGACTGATGATGAAGCTGGAGCTCCAATACTTTGGCCACCTAATGTGAAGAGCTGACTCATTGGAAAAGTCCCTGATGTTGGGAGAGATTGAAGGCAGAAAGAGAAGAGAGTGACAGAGTTTGAGACAGTTGGGTGGCCTCACCGATTCAATGGACATGAATTTGGGAAAACTCCAGGAGATGGTGAGGGATAGGGAAGCCTGGCATCCCACAGGCCATGGGGTCACAAAGAGTCAGAGATGTCTTGGTGACTGAACAACAACAATATCTATGATCAACATAGATGGAAAATCCTCAAAAAAAAAATCTAGCAAACAGAATTCAGCAACATACTAAAAAGATCAGCATTATCAAGTTGGGTTTATCCCAGGGATGTAAGAATTCATCAATATACACAAACCAATCCATGTGATATATACCATACTAACACACTGAAAGATAAAAACCATGGTAATTTCAATAGATGTGGGGAAAGCTTTTGACAAAATTCACCACCCATTTATGATAAAAAAAAAAAAAAAACTCTTCAAAAAATAGGCATTGAAGGAAACTACCTCAACATGCAACAGGCCATATTTGATAAACCCACAGCAAACATTATTTCCAATGGTGAAAAACAGAAAGCATTCCCTCTAAAATCAGGAACAAGACAAGCATGCCCACTCTCACCACTATTATTCAGCATAGTTTTGGAAGTCCTAGCTATGGCAATCAGAGAAATAAATAAATAAAAAGAATACAGATTGGAGTAGAAGTAAAACTCACTGTTTGCAGATGACATAGTACTATACATAGAAAACGCAAAAGATAACATCAGAAAATTACTAGAGCTATACAAAATCAATACACAGAACTCACTTGCATTCCTATACACTAGCAATGAAAAATAAGAAAGAGAAATTGAGGAATAAACCCCACTTACCATTGCAACAAAAAGAACACAATATGTAGGAATAAACCTGGGTAAGGAGACAAAAGATGTGTATACAGAAAACCAGGAGACACTGATAAAAGAAATCAAAGATGACATAAGGAGATAGAGAGATATTCCATGTTCCTGGCTTGGAAGAATCAATATTGTGAAAATGACTATACAGCCAAGTGGAATCTCCAGATTCAATGTGATCCTTATCAAAAAACCAATGGCATTTCTCACAGAACTAGGGAAAAAAAAACACCTCACTATTTATATGGAAACACATAAGACCCCAAATAGCCAAAACAATCTTGAGAAAGAACAAAGGAGGTGAAGGAACCAACCTTCTGGACTTCAGACTATACTACAAAGCTATAGCCATCAAGACAGTATGGTACTGGCATAAAAACAAAAATATAGACCAATGGAACAAGGTAGAAAGACCAGAGATAAAGCCATGCATCTATGGCAATAATAATCTCTTCAGTAAGTGGGGCTGGGAAAAAACTGGACAGCTATGTGTAAAAAAATGAAATTAGAACACTTTTTAACACCATACATAAAGGGTGGGGAGAAAAGTGGGAGGGGATTCAAGATGGGGGAGACACATGTATATCTGTGGCCAATTCATGTTGATGTATGGCAAAAACTGTCACAATATTGTAATTATCCTTCAATTAAAAATAAATTTTAAAAAAGAAAGAGAGAGAAAGAATACACCTGCCAATGTGGGGGTTCAATCCCTGGTCCAGGAAGATCCTACATGCCATGGAGCAACTAAGTCTATACACCACAACTATTCAATCTGTGCTCTAGAGCCCATGCTCCACAATAAGAGAAGCCATCACAATGAGAAGCCCATGCACCACAACAAAGAATGGACCCTGATCTTCTCAACTAGAGAAAAGCCCAGACAGCAATAAAGACACAGCACAGCCAAACAAACATAAATAAATTCATTTTTTAATAAAAGCAGTCACATACTGAAAAAAGTTTCTTACAAAGCATAGAATTTATATAACATTAGTGTCCAGGATATGAACAGAGTTCCTAAAAATCAGTAGTAATGAAAAACAAAATGCCCCAGTATGAACTGGTTGATGTATTTAAACAGTTATATATCACATGCACAGATATACCATTATATCCACTACTGTGGGCAAAATCCCTTAGAAGAAATAGAGCAGCCCTCAGAGTCAATAAAAGAGTCTGTAATGAAGTACTTCAGTGCTGTCTCAAAAATGACACAATGATCTTGGTTCATTTCCAAGGCAAACTATTCAACACCCCAGTAAACCAAGTCTATGATCCAACCACTAATGTCAAAAAAGCTGAAGTTGAATGGTTCTATGAAGACCTATAAGACTTTCTAGAACTATCACCAAAAAATATATCCTTTTCATCATAGGGAACTGGAATGCAAAGTAGAAAGTTAAGAGATATCTGGAGTAACAGGCAAGTTTTGCCTTGGAGTACAAAATCAAGCAGAGAAAAGGCTAACAGAGTTTTGCCAAGAGAACAGACTGGTCATGGCAAAAACCCTTTTTCAACAACACAGGGGACAACTTTACACATGGACATCACCAGATGGTTAATACTGAAATCAGATTGATTATATCTTTGCAGTTAAAGATGGAAAAGCTCTACACAGTCAGCAAAAACACGACTGGGAGCTGACTGTGGCTCAAATCATGAACTCCTTATTGCAAAATTTAGACTTAAACTGAAGAAAGTAGGGAAAACCACTAGGCCATTCAGGTATGACCTAAATCAAATCCCTTACAATTATATAGTGGAAGTGACAAGTAGATTCAAGGGATTAGATCTGATAGAGTGTCTGAAGAACTATGGACAGAAGTTCATAGCATTATACAGAAAAGACAGTGAAAGTGAAAGTTGCTCAGTCATATCCGACTCGTTGTGACCCTATGGACTATACAGTTTATGGAATTCTCCGGGCCAGAATACTGGAATGGGCAGCCTTTCCCTTCTCCAGGGGATCTTCCCAACCCAGGGATCGAACCCAGGTCTCCTGGATTGCAGGTGAATTCTTTACCGGCTGAGCCACAAGGGAAGCCCAAGAATATTGGAGTGGGTAGCCTATTCTTCTTCCAGGGGATCTTCCCAACCCAGGAATCAAACTGGGGTCTCCTGCATTGCAGGTGAATTCTTTACCAACTGAGTGAGTTACAAGGGAAGCCCAAGGCAGTAATCAAAACCATCCCCCAAAAAAAGAAATGCAAAAAGGCAAAAGGAGGAGGAGGCCTTACAAATAGCTGAGAAAAGAAGAGAAGCAATAAACAAAGAAGAAAAAGAAAGATATACCTATTTGAATGCAGAGTTCCAAAGAATAGCAAGGAGAGATAAGAAAGCCCTTCTAAATGAACAATGCAAAGAAATAGAGGAAAACAATAGAATGGGAAAGACTAGAGATGTTTTCAAGAAAATCAAAGATACTGAGGAAATGTTTCATGCAAAGATGGGCACAATAAAGGACAGAAGTGGTATGGATCTAACAGAAGCAAAAGATATTAAGAAGAGGTGTGCAGAATACACAGAACTATATAAAAAAGATTTAATGACCTGGATAACCATGATGATGTGATCACTCATCTATAGTCAGACATCCTGGAATGTGAAGTCAAGTGGGCCTTAGGAAGCATCACAACAAACAAAGCTAGTGGAGATGATGGAATTGCAGCTGACCTACTTCAAATCCTTAAAGATGATGTTGTTAAAGTGCCGCACTCAATATGTCAACAAATTTGGAAAACTCAGCCGTGGCCACAGGACTGGAAAAGATCAGTTTCATTACACTCCCAAAAAAGGACAACGCTAAAGAATGTTCAAACTACTGCACAATTGCACTCATTTCACATGTTAACAAGGTCATGCTCAAAATCCTTCAAGCTAGGGTTCAACAGTATGTGAACTGAGAACTTCCAGATGTACAAGCTGGATTTAGAAAAGGCAGAGGAACCAGGGATCAAATTGACAACATTTATTGGATCATAGAGAAAGGAAGGGAATTCTGGAAAAATATCTACTTTGGCTTCATTGTAGAAGCCTGGCATGCTTCAGTCTGCTGCTGCTGCTGCTAAGTCGCTTCAGTTGTGTCCGACTCTGTGTGACCCCATAGACAGCAGCCCCCAGGCTCCCCCGTCCCTGGGATTCTCCAGGCAAGGACACTGGAGTGGGTTGCCATTTCCTTCTCCAATGCAGGAAAGTGAAAAGTGAAAGTGAAGTCGCTCACTCGTGTCCGACTCTTAGCGACCCCGTGGACTGCAACCTACCAGGGTCCTCCATCCATGGGAATGCTTCAGTCTAGGAGGTCCCAAAGAGCAGGACACGACTAAGAGACTGAACAGTAACACTATGAGCCAAATATTGTGCCAGGTGCTAGATATAAAGGTTTGAGCAGCATATGCTTACCACTATTTTGAAGCCTGGAATCTGGGATAGAGGAAGAACATTAACCAATTAATGTACACATGCTTCCAGAGTTAGGACAAAGCTGAGGAGTGCCCCCCAAAATATAATGAGAGACCTATGGTGTAGAGAGTTAGGGACCATGCCCTATCAGAAGTGATTTTTGAGTGAAGCCAGAAAAATAGATAGTTTTATGAGTGCATTTATATGAAAGATCCAGCATGGGCAAAACTAGAAAGACCAATAGTATACTAATGAAAGTGACTACTGGCTGCTTAGGGATGGTGGATGGGGGACTGGAGTTGATAATGACTAAAAGGTATGAGATTTCTTTTTTAAATGATTAAAATGTTCTAAAATTGACTGTGGTGATGGTGTGAAACTCTGTGATTGTACTAAAAATTATTCAATTGTATACTTAAATGGACAAATTGTATGATATATAAATTATGTTTCAACAAAGCTGTAAAAAGTTCTGCTAAAAATTTTGCTTAAAAAGAGCCTCCAAAAAAGTGGGCAAAATAACTACAGACATTTCACTAAAGAAGACATACAGATGGCTAACAAACACATGAAAAGTGCTCAACATCACTCATTATTAGAGAAATGCAAATCAAAACCACAATGAGGTAGCATCTCACGCCAATCAGAATGGCTGTCATCAAAAAGTCTACAAACAATAATGCTGGAGAGGGTGTGGAGAAAAGGGAACCCTCTTACACTGTTGGTGGGAATGCAAACTGGTACAGCCACTATGGAGAACAGCGTAGAGATTCCTTTAAAAACTGGAAATAGGACTGCCATATGACCCAGCAATCCTACTGCTGGGCACACACCCTGAGGAAACCATAATCTAAAGACACACATATACCCCAGTGTACATTGCAGCAATATTTACAGTAGCTAGGACATGGATGCAACCTAGATGTTCATCAGCAGACAAATGGATAAGGAAGTTGTGGTACATATACACGATGGAATACTACTCAGCTATAAAATGGAATGCATTTGAGTCAATTCTAATGAGGTGGATAAAACTGAAGCCTATTATACAGAGTGAAATAAGTCACAAAGAGAAACACAAATACTATTAACACATATACATGGAATTTTGAAAGGTGGTAACGATGATCCTAAATCCAGGGTAGCAAAAGAGACACAGGTGTATAGAACAGACTTATGGACTCTGTGGGAGAGGGTGAGGGTGGGATGATTCGACAGAAGAGCATTGAAACATGTATATTATCATATATAAAATAGATGACCAGTGCAAGTCTGATGTATGAAGCAGGGCACCCAAGGCTGATGCTCTGGGACAACTCAGAGGGATGGGGTGGGGAGGGAGGTGAGAGGGGTTCAGGATGGGGTGACACTGTGTATCCGTGGCTGATACATGTTGATGTATGGCAAAAGCCATCACAGTATTATAAAGCAATTGTCCTCCGATTAAAATAAATTAATTAATTTTTTAAAGTCCTCCAATGCTTCCAGTTGTGCTTGTAATAGACTCCAAATCCCCTGCTTTAACCTACCAGGCTCTTGCCAGTCTCTGAGCTTTCAGTCTGGCACCCTATCCTCCAGTCACACTAGATTTTTTCTGTTTCTAGTATATCCCAAATTTGTCACCACAGTAGAGTTTTGGATTTAGTGTTTCTTCCCTGGAACTCCACACCTCCACAACCTCTTTGGTTATTAGTGAATAACCAGACAGCCTCGTCCCCTTACTTTCCAGGTGCTCTAGGCCAGTGAAGTCCTCTTCCCTGGCCTTCCTTCCTACCCTTCCAATATGTATTCTGACTTCCAATTTGGGATTAGCAACACTTTCTAAATATTCCTATTGTTAAGACCACCCAAGAGAGCTTTTATTGTAGGGCCTGGGTCCTCCTGGCAAATGCTGCGTTTGCCTGAGGCTTCCTCTCTGTAGATGTTAAGTTTCACATAGGATTCTGTAACTTTTTCTTCAGCAATAGTTTGAATTCAAACTCAGATAATAAACAAGTTCTTAGCTTTTAGTGATATAATTAGGGAGAGTTATAAATGGGCAATCTAGCCCAGGAATGCTAGGACTGGTACCTTTGAGAAAAGTCATGACTACAAAAGTCCCATGAAGAGAAGCCCCTTAACACCCATCCTGGAGCAGACCTGTCCATGGACAGGCCTTTGGCTGTTGCTCGAACTTGTTGAATTTCTTCATGGTGTTCCTTCTCTATCTTGGGACTGGACGGCATAGACTCAATGTGTCTCAGGAAACTGCAAGCTGCAAGAGTGACAACTGCCTGTATTTTGTAGTCTGCCTAGCATGTGCAGTGTTAGGGTGGGCTGCAACCCTCTTGGTGCCTTTTGCCTTCCCACATAAGACTTCCTTTTATTATAATTATTAATATATCTGGTGAATCTGGCTTTCTGTGTCCTCAAAGTACAAATAACAGCTCTCACAACTGGAAGATCAGTCTTGAAACAGTGGAAAGTTTATTTACCTGCCTTTCAGCAGGTGCCCTTCATCTCCTTGACTTCGCTGACTTCTGACTACTCCCTGAGGACCTTATTTGTTTTTTAACCCTCTCAAGTGGAGGCTACATGTTTTTCACACCTCTCTTACATTGGGCTAGGCTTTACATTTCTCTATGGAAGCTACTTCTCCACTATTTCTTTCTCTCCCTTTGGGGGAAAAAATTAAAAACTGCTCCTTTGACCTTCATGCTCCTTAGGTGTACAGGTATCCATGTCTTTGTCACAGTCATCTGCCTTTTCCTAGTCCTCCCACTTTCATGATGGCTATAGCTTCTAGCTCAGCCTTCTGCACTCTGTTCCTACCATCATGCTCAAGGGACGACTCATTTAATATGATGAACCTCAGGTCCTTGACATTAACCTCCACTTTACCTTAACTACACATTCTTGATGTCATATGTAAGAATTTGACATCACTTGAGATTATAGTCTCCAATTGTCCTGATTTCAAACACCCTATGTTTGAGTCACCAGCCGGGCCTTCACCACACTTGGTTTACTGTCCACAGTCCTATAATTTTATCGTTCAGATACCAACCTATTGGACTGCACCCTTTTCTCAGTTTCCATCATCTCCTTCCTGTCTTTACTTTCTGCATTACCAGTTTATTATTGTTATTACTTCCTAAAAAGTATCTTTGATTCATTTCTTCTCTTCTTCCACTACACTGTCTGGCAAAATCAACTCTAATTGAATTGAATTACCCACATCATCAGTGCCTACGCCTATGCTTCGTTTTATTGGGTTGGCCAAAATATTCATTTGGGTGTTTCCATAACATCTTACGAAAAAACCCGAACAGCTTTGGTGGCCCACCCAGTATCAACACAAACCTTAAACAGGCACCCAGCATTACCCAGAACGTCTTCCGCATTTCCCTTGGTAAGTTTGCTTTCCATTCCTAGACACGAGTTTCACTGCTTCTCCTTCTTTTCCCATGTGCCAACATGCAACCTCTGTTTCCACTTAGTCTTTAGAAAAGAACTGCCTCCATCATCTCACAGCAGCAAATCAATAGCTTTAATGACAGCTTTAGCCATTCTTCCCTCCTAATAAAAAGGTGAGAGTATCCTAACATCTACGTAAGGCCAAGCTACAGTGGTTTATCGTTAGCACTCTAACAGACTAACTGAACCCTCACACACATGCTACTCTGCTTTGAGCAGGTCTCTGTTCCTCCTGTCATGACTTCATTTATATGTCTCCTTTAACAAAACTTCTGAGAACAGTGGCTATACATGCTGCCTCTGTTTTTTCTCTTATCAATATCCACTGTGGTTTCTTCTATTTCCACAGAGGAAGCTTTAGCTGCAAATCAGCTTGTCTCTCAGTATCAAGCTTGATACTATTCCTCTGTTTCTTATGTGACAAAACTATCACGAATTGCATATCTTCTATCAGACACTATGAATCAAAAACTATTCTCAAAACCCTAAAATAAACTACAGAAAGAAAATTCCAACAAAGTCAACCACACTTTTTGCAGAGCATAATTATGAGAAGAGCACCAGAACCCATAGTACCTCAGAGGCTGTTCAGTGTGATTTGTGCTGCAACACATTGACTGAAGGTTTACAGTTTTGTCTGTCCAGGGTTAACTGTCAGTGCCTTACTCTAAGTCCAAGATCACTCTTAAAATATATCAGAACCAAGTACCATTATAGGAAATTAATGCTGACCGAGGCCAGGGCGGCTGGGGTGGGAGGTGAGCACAACAGTGCTGCCTACTCCTCCGGCCCATTCCTGGAATGCTGCTGGGGTTGAGCTGGGGCTCAGGCCTTAGTGATGATCAACTGCTCCATCGCAGAAACTGCAAGAATTATTTTGGACTGCTACCTGCTACTCAATGCCAAGATGGTGAAACTTAAGGTCTTCATTCAGAAGAAGTAAGTCAAGAAAAACCCAAGGCTTACGTGCTCCTGAGCTGCTGTGAATGGCCTCGGTGTTCTTTACCACTGTTTTGTGTAGGATGTCACTGAGATCTCTGAAATGGAGCCTCCTGCTGCTGTCACTCCTGAGTTTCCCAGATGGGTTGGTACCTCAGTCTGCCCTACTGCAATGTGATAAAACAGGTAAACTGGACATACTTCTATGAGTATGAGCCCATTTACAGATAAGACTTCTGCTTCACACTTTGAAAGTATTCAAACTGCTCTCATTAAAACCCATTTCTTATCATCCTGGTGACCTCACACCCCTCAGATGTGAAGCCTTGGCAGGCCATTAGACTTATGAGGTTCTTACATTTTTCTTTTTAGGCCAATAGACTGAAAGGAAGACAAAGTGTTAGCATTATTCTTAGAGGATGAACACTTTCTTTATGTGGACATAATAAGACAAGGTGAAGCTCCAGTACTTTGGCTACCTGATGTGAAGAGCTGACTCATTGGAAAAGACCCTGATACTGAGGGCAGGAGAAGGGAGTGACAGAGGATGAGATGGTTGGATGGCATCACCAACTCAAATCAGCTTGCATATAAACTCATATAGACATGAGTTTGAGCAAACTCCAGGAGATAGTGAAGGACAGGGAAGACTGATGTTGCCCCTGACCTGTGGTTTATTTTAACAACAATCAAGTTAGGCCTTTTGAAGGTGATATTCAGTGGAATTAAATATCTTATAAAGGAATGGGATGTTTTTGTTAATAAAACTAATAGGACCAAACAGTTTGAATATGTTATTCTATAGACTAGAGCTTCTAAAATGTATTTCACTGAGTTATAAGCTCATTTGTCCATAACAACTAAACAATGTGGAGTATTATTCATTGAATAATCTAGGCAGTTCAGAATTTTGTGTATATCTTACATGATTACAAGTTTTAAAAAGTATTTAGTTCTGTTTAGAAAAAAATGAAGTTACACCAAGCAAAATTT
This sequence comes from Bos taurus, assembly GCF_002263795.3. Classification (NCBI taxonomy): domain Eukaryota; kingdom Metazoa; phylum Chordata; class Mammalia; order Artiodactyla; family Bovidae; genus Bos; species Bos taurus. The sequence continues at coordinate 548,313 of NC_037336.1, forward strand.
CATCTGTTATTGGTCATTTAGAAGGTATTTCAAGATGCTGCAGTACTAAAGAATTAACAATTATTATTTAGTATTACTTAGAATTTTGCACTTTATGGGTGTTTGAATGTTTTGGTTGTTTCAATACTGTATAAAGAGTATAAAATTTTTCAGTTACAAAAAGAATTAGTGTTGAGGGAAGGAAGGCGGGGCAAATAGGGGTAGTGGATTAAAAGGTACATATTATGTATAAAATAAATAAGCTACAAGGATATATGGTACAACACAGGTAACATGGTCAATTTTTGTAAAACTATGAATGGAATATAACCTTGTAAATTGTAGATCACTATTTCGTATGCCTGAAACTTACATGATAATGTACATCCACTATACCTCAACAAAGGGAAAAAAAGAACCTGGGAAAAACTAGTGGTATATGGAACAAAATTAACTAAATAAGGCAGGCAATGTGCTTACTACTAGGGATGTAGAAATGAAATGACACTCCAGTTCCCTAAGAGCTCAAATACTAATGGGAAAGACAGCAGACTAATAAGACAAGAGACTGGTTCCAAATAGGAAAAGAGAGTACGTCAAGGCTATGTATTGTCACCCTGCTTAGTTAACTTATATGCAGAGTACATCATAAGAAATGCTGGGCTGGATGAAGCCCAAGCTGGAATCAAGATTGTTGGGAGAAGTATCAGTAACCTCTTTGCAAGGACATATTCTTCATATCTCTTATTTATATACCTAGGAGTGGAATTACTGGGTCATATGGTAACACCGTGTTTAACAGTTTAAGAACTGCACACTGTGTTCCAAAGCAGCTATGCCATTTTGCATTCCCACCAGCAGTGCACAAGTATTCTGATTTTTCCACATCATCATCAATAACTGTTATCATCTATTTTTTTTGATTATAAAGTGTATGTAAAGTAGTATCTCACTGTGAGTTTTTTTTTTTAATTTATAATATTAGTTTCAGGTGAACAGCAATGACTCAAGATTTTTACAGATTATACTCCATTAAAAGTTATTACAAGATAATTGCTCTATTCTCCTGTGATATACAGTATCCTGGTTTCTTGTCTATTTTATGCATAGTAGTTAGTATCTCTTAATCTTCTGCCTTTAATTTATCCCTCCCCATCCCCCTTCCATTTTGATTACCACTAGTTTATTTTCTGTGTCTGTAAGTCTGTTTCTGTTTTGTATACATTTGTTTGCATTATTTTTTAGATTCTATGTATAGTTAATATCATACAGTATTTGTCTTTCTCTGACTGATTTATTTCACTAAGCACAATATTCTCTAGGTCCATCTTCAGTGTGGTTTTGATTTACATTTCCCTAAAGACTAATGTTGAGTATTTTTTGGTATGTTTATTGGCTATTTGTATATTTCCTTGAGAAATGCATTTATATATCCTTTGCCACCTTTGAATTGGGTTATTCATCTTTTATTGTTCAGTTGTAAAAGTTCTTTGTATATTTTGGATACAAGTCTATCACCAGTTATATGATTTGCAAATATTTTCTCCCATTGAGTGGTCTTTTCACTTTCTTGATAATGTCACTTGAAGCACAACAGTTTTTAATTTTGATGAAATCTAAGTTATCTATTTTTCTTGCTGTTGTTGCTCGTGCTTAGGTGTCATACTTAGGAAACTATCACCAAATACAAAATCATGAAGATTTACCTTCATGATTTCTTCTAAGAGTTTTATAATTTTTGCCCTTCACTTAGCCCATTTTTTAAAACTTTTTATTTTGTTTTGGGGTATAGCTGATTAACAATGTTGTGGTAGTTTCAGGTAAACAGTGAAGGGACTCAGCCATATATATATATATATATCTATTCATTCTCTCCCGAACTCCTCTCCCATCCAGGCTGCCACATAACATTGAGCAGAGTTCCAAGTGCTATATAATAGGTCTTGTTGGTTGTCCATTTTAAATATAGCAGTCTGTATGTCCATCCCAAATTCCCTAACTATCCCTTCCCCCATCCTTTCCCCCTAGCAACCATAAATTCCTTCTCTAAGTCTGTGAGTCTGTTTCTGTTTTGTAAGTAACTTCATTTGTTTTACTTCTTTTTAGACTCAACATATAAGGGATGTCATACAATACTTCTCTGTCTGACTTACTTCAAGCAGTATGACTCTCTCTAGGTCCAACCATGTTGCTATAAAAGGCATTATTTCACTCTTTTTAATGGATGAGTAATATTCCATTGTATATATATACCACATTTTCTTTATCCATTCCTCTGTTGATGGACATTTAAGTTGGTTCCATGTCTTGGCTATTGTAAACAGTGCTGCAATGAACACTGGTGTGTGTGTGTGTGTGTGTGTGTGTGTGTGTATACATATATATATATATATATATATATATATAGTTTTGGATCATGTTTTTCTCTGGATGGATGGGCTTCCCTTGTGGCTTAGCTGGTAAAGAATCCTCTTGAAATGGCAATGCAGGAGACCTGGGTTTGATTTCTAGGTTTGGAAGATCCCCTGTAGGCGGGAAAGGCTACCCACTCCAGTATTTGGCCTGGAGAATTCCATGGACTGTATAATCCATGGGGTCGCAAAGAGTCAGACACGACTGAGTGACTTTCACTTTCTCTGGATAAAGTGAAATCCCAGGGCAGGGATTATAGGATCATATGGTAACTCTATTTTTAGTTTTTTAAGAAACCTCCATACTAATCTCTATATGCAAATAACTATCATTGTGTCTTTTCCCATATCTTTGTATTCTTTCTTTTCTGCCCATTTTACATTGGCCAATATTGAATAACGGTGGTCGTAGTAGGAGCCTTACTCATCCCTGGCCTGAGTGAGGATGTTTCTAATGCTTCATCATTAAGTGTTGTGGATTCAGACAATTATCATTGAACTAAATCTTAAGAGGATGCAAGAGCAATCCAGAGAAAGTGGTGGAAGGAATTGTGGGGGCATTTGTATCAGTTGGGAGGAGGACATTCTTGTCAGGGGTAATAGCATGAGCAAAGACTTCATGTTGAGGGACAGTAAGGATATGTGTAAAAAACAGCAAGAAATTTTGTGTTGTGTATCATAAATTTTAAAAGTAGAGAATAGGGAGAGAAGAGACTGAGGAGCTAGAGAAGGACCAATGCTACAGGATCATAATGGCCATATTAAGAAATTTGAATTTTATTCTTTTTACTTTGGAAAGCCATGGAACGATTTCAAGTAGGGTGTTGACACTGTCTCTGAGGGTCTTTATCATACCTTCTTTGTTAAAAGATGTTTAATTATTTTCATGTTTACAGTATGTCTGACTAGGTAATGAATCAATAGGAATTCCAGAAACACAGCAAGATTCTCTAGTACTTTCTTACCGTTGAAAGCATCTCCTTGGTCAGAAAGGCCTTCTGTCCACTCTAAGTGAGGTAAAGCATGACTACATGTCCCCTGTACCAACTGCTGTCAAAGAATTTACCAAGTTGCTTGGTAAATGTACAAGCAATTACAAGTTACTGTAATTGTCCACTGGCTCGTCTTTCTTACTCTTCTGAGTTCCTTGATGCCAGGAGGAATGCTTTTTATTTCTGAAACCCATTGAGGGTATATAATGGAGCAGATTTAATAAAGGAGCAAATAAATGTAGTTGTGGGTTGGCAGGGAGAGAATTACAGAGGAGTTAGGAGAGGTAATGTCATTCAGATCATTAAGGACAGAACTGGTTAGAAGACTGTGTCTCAGGTCTCTTTTTGCTCCCTCCCTGTACCTTAAAGTTGCTGAAGTGGGTAAAGGTGCTTTTATACCTTGTGCAGTCCTGGTGCATGGAAAAGCTTTATGGCATTATTGGACTTACACTCTCTAGCTCTCCCTGAACTCTGTTATGCTGTGCAAATTGGATGGGGCATGCAGTTCCTCTCTATCCCTTGTTTGCTGCTGAAAGCCTGGGTGGCTGGGAGCCATCTCTCTGAATAAAATAGTCAAACTATGGGGGGAAAGGGAGCGAGCCTATAAGTAATGAAGTGCACAGAGTTCTGGACAAAGCCTTTAAATTTCGTGATGAGCTCAATAAAATGACTTCAGGATATTTTAATCCCACAGTTTTGATCCCATGTTTAGGAACAAAAACATTTACATCTCTGAAACTAACTTGAAAGTGTATCTAAAAAGTTTTTTTCCAGAGAAAACCTCATTAAATAAATTTAACATTTTTATCGATTTTCTGCACCTTACAGTTAATTGTTTCAATTATTCCCCATCTTTACTCTGATACAGTGCTGTTGCTGTTGTTCAGTCACTACGTCATGTCCAACTCTTTGTGACCCCATGGACTACAAAGTGCCAGGCTTCCCTGTCCTTTATTATCTCTCAGAGCTTGCCAAACTCATGTCCAGTGATGCCACCCAACCATCTCATCCTCTGTCACCTCCTTCTCTTCCTGCCCTCAATCTTTCCCAGAATCAGGGTCTTTTCCAATGAGTCAGCTCTTCCTGTCAGATGGTCAAAGTACTGGAGTTTCGGCTTTAGCATCAGTCCTTCCAATGACCATTCAGAGTTGATTTCCTTTAGGGTTGACTAGTTTGATCTCCTTGCAGATCAAGGGACACTCAAGAGTCTTCTCCAACACCACAATTTGAAAGCATCCGTTCTTCAGCGGTCAGTCTTCTTTATGCTCCAACTCTTACATTTGTACATGACTACTAGAAAAGCCATAGCTTTGATTACATGGACCTTTGTTGGCAAGGTGATGTTTCTGCTTTTTAACACCCTGCCTAGGTTTGTCATAGCTTTCCTTCCAAGGAGTAAGTGTCTTTTAATTTCATGGCTGCAGTCACTGTCCATAGTGATTTTGAAGCCCAAGAAAATAAAATCTATCTCTTTTCCCACTATTCCCCCATCTATTTGCCATGAAGTAAAGGAACTGGATGCCATGATCTTCGTTTTTTGAATGTTGAGTTTTAAGTCAGCTTTTTCACTCTGCTTTTCACTTTCATCAGGAGACTCTTCAGTTTGTCTTTGCTTCCTGCCATTAGAGTGGTATCATCTGCATATCTGGGATTGTTGATATTAGTCCCAGCAATCTTGATTTTAGCATGTAAATCATCCACTCTGGTGTTTCCCATGGTGTTCTGTGCATGTAAGTTAAGTAAGTGGGTGATATGCAATATGCAACTTAATGTACTCCTTTCCCAATTTTGAACCAGTCCATTGTTCCATGTCTGGTTCTAACTGGTGCTCCTTGACCTGCAAATGGGATTCTCAGGAAACAGGTAAGGTGGTCTGGTATCCACATCTCTTCAAGAATTTTCTACAGTTTGTTGTGATCCACACAGTCAAAGGCTTTAGCATAAGCAATGAAGCAGAAGTAGAAGGTTTTCTGAAATTCCCTTGCTTTCTCTAGGATCCAGTGAATGTTGGAAATTTGATTTCTGGTTCCTCTTCCTTTCCTAAATCCAGCTTTTATATCTGGAAGTTTTCGGTTCATGTACTGTTGAAGTCTGGCTTGAAGGATTTTGAGCATTACCTTGCCAGCATGTGAAATGAGCACAATTTGCATGTAGTTTGAACATTCTTTGGCATTGCCTTTCTTTGGAATTGAAATGGAAAATGACCTTTTCCAGTCCTGGAAAACACTGCTGAGTTTTCCAAATTTGCTGGCATATTGAATGCAGCACTTTAACAGCATCATCTTTTAGGATTTCAAATAGCTCAGCTGGAATTCCATCACCTCCATTAGCTATGTTCATTGTAATGATTACTGAGGCCCACTTGACTTCACAGTCTAGGCTGTCTGGCTCACACCATTGTGGTTATCCCGGTCACTGAGACCTTTTTTGTATAGCTCTTCTGTGTTTTTGCACCTCTTCTTAATCTTTTCAATTTTTAATGGTGACAAACATTTTTTATACTAAAAGTCAATCTTTTTATCTGCATCATGGTCTTTCATGACCACTTTTCCTGCCAGGCTCAATTTTGCAGGATCCAAATTTTGTCAATTTTCATTCTATTAAATATTTTTTTATAGTCAGTTAGTTAAATCTATGATTTTTCTAGTAGTCATGTATGGATGTAAGAGTTGGACCATAAGGACGACTGACTGCTGAAGAACTGGTGCTTTTGAATTGTGGTGCTAAAGAAGACTCTTGAGAGTCCCTTGGACTGCAAGGAGATCAAAGCAGTCAATTCTAAAGGAAATCAACCCTGAATGGTCATTGGAAGCACTGGTGCTGAAGCTGAAGCTCCAATACTTTGGTCACCTGATGCAAAGAGTTGACTCATTGAAAAAGACCCTGATTCTGGAAGAGATTGAGGGCCGGAGGAGAAGAAAGTGACAGAGGATGAGATGGTTGATGGCATCATTGACTCAGTGGACATGAGTTTGAGCAGACTCAGGACAGTGAAGGACAGGGAGGCCTGGCTTGCTGTAGTCCATGGGATTACAGAGAGTTGAACACAACCTAGCAATTAAACAATAAATGTACTGTCAGTTTTCACTACTTTTAGTTGTCTTGTCTTATTTTCTGTCGTATTTAATTTTCCTAAGTTAATTGAGAGTTTTCAATGTTACCAATTGTTCAGTCACTAAGTTGTGTCTGATTCTTTGTAATGTTACCAGTACAATCTGATTGTTTTCAAAAGATTGTTTAAGACAGTGTCATGCATGAAATTAGAGCTTTCCCAGTGCTATTATGTGGGAACTGGATAAGAATTACATAGTTTGGGTTTACGTCTGGAAGCAAAAAGCAAGATAAATGAGAATCTGGGTTTTCAGACGGTTCAAAATAATAGAGTTCAAAGAACATGCTTTGTGACAAATATGCTGGCTTTTTAAAGTTAGAAATCTTTGTTTTGTATTGTGCTAAGTCGTTTCAGTCTTGTCCGACTCCTTGCGACGCTAATGGACCATACGCCCAGTGGGCTCCTCTGTCTATGGGATTCTCCAGGCAAGAATACTGGAATGGGTTGCTGTGTCCTCCTCCAGGGGATCTTCCCAACCCAGGGGTTGAACCGCAACTCTTACATCTCCTCCATTGGCAGGCAAGCTCTTCACCACTGATGCAACCTGGGAAGCCCCACCAGTATTGAGTTGGCCAAACATTTCCTTCCGGTTTTTAAGTTAAAATGAAAGATGCATTTTTAATTTTCACCAAGAACTTTATTGAACAATGTACTCATTGTTCACCACCATTTTGTTCCACTACCTTCTGCCATTTTTTCAGACAATGATGGAATTCCATCCTCCCCAGACATTTTATCTCTTTGAGCAAAGAACTATTCCAGGTGCCTTTTACAGTCTTCCAGGGAACTGTAAAATTTTTCCATTAAGAGAATTTTGTAAAGACTGAAATAAATGGACATCCAAAGGTACACTGTCTGGTGAATACAATGAATGAATCAGAACTTTCCACCCAAGCTGTAACAGCTTTTCTTGGTCATCAAAGAAACATGTGGTCTTGCATTGTCCTGATGAAAGATTATGCCTTTTTTGTTGACTAATTCTAGATGCTATTCATCGACTGCTGCCTTTAGTTGGTCTCTTTTGTAGCAGGTACTTGTTGGAATTAATCTTTTGGTTTTCCAGCAGGAGCTCATAATAGAAAACTCCCTTCCAATCCTACTTTATATACAATATCACCTTCTTTGGATGAAGATGGGCCTGTGGTATGGTTGGTGGTGGTTCATTTCCCTTGCTCCACGATCTCTCCCATTCCACATTGATGTACAGTATCTACTTTGCATTGCCAGTCACAATTTGTTTTAAGAACAGAATACTTTTTATGTCTAAGTAGAGAACTGCATATGGAAATATGGTCAAGAATTTTTTGTTTTCGTTTAACTTATGTGAAACTCAAACATCAAAGTAATTAACATAACCAAGCTGGTGTAAATGATTTTCAATGCTTTATTGGATATTTTGAGTATGCCAGCTATCTCCCACATGGTATAACATTGTTTGATAACAATTAATGTCTTGATTTGATTGTTGTCAACTTCAACTGTTCTACCAGATAGTGGAGCATTGTCCAGCAAGAGATTTTCAGCATAAAACTTTGCAAACCACTTTTGATATGTTCAATCATGGCCATATACTGCACAATGTGTTTTTTTTTTTACATTTCAATTGCATATTTACCTTTCTTGAAACAATAAAGCATAATATGCCAAAAATGTTGCTTTTCCCTTCCATCTTCAATATTAAAATAGCTACACCAATTTTGATAATTTTTTAAAATGTATGTGACAGCACAGGTGTCACAGTATAATGTAGCAAAATTGTTTCAAATAAAGTTAAAGACAAGGAAGTGCTACTAGCACTAGTTCTAGTTCTAGTTCTACTAGAACCATCTTACACAGAAGAAATGTACAAAAAAGCTCTTAATGACCCAGATAACCATAATAGTGTGGTCACTCACTTAGTCAGACATCCTGGAGCGTGAAGTCAAGTGGGTCGTAGGAAGCATTGCTACGAACAAAGCTAGTGGAGGTGATGGAAATCCTAAAAGATGATGCTGTTAAAGTGCTGCACTCAATATGCCAGCAAATTTGGAAAAGTCAGCAGTACATGAACAGAGAACTTCCAGATGTACAAGCTGGATTTAGAAAAGGCAGGGGAACCAGAGTCAAATTTCCAACATCTGCTGGATCATAGGGAAAGCAAGGGAATTCCAGGAAACATCTACTTCTGCTTCATTGCCTATGCTAAAGACTTTGACTGTGTGGATCACAACAAACTGTGGAATATGCTTCCTGAGAAACCTGTACGCAGGACAAGAAGCAACAGTTAGAACTGAAGATGGAACAATGGACTGGTTCAAGATTGGGAAAGGAGTAAGGCAAGGCTGTATATTGTCAGGCTTCCCTTGTAGCTCTGTTTATAAACACTCTGTCTGCAATGCAGGAGACCCAGGTTCGATCCCTGTGTTGGGAAGATCTCTTGGAGAAGGAAATGGAAACCCAGTCCAGTATTCTTGCCTAGAGAATTCTGTGGACAGAGGAGCTTGGCAGGCTATATACAGTCCATGGGTCACAAGAGTATATTGTCACTCTGCTTATTTAACTTATATGCAGAGTACATCAAGCTAAATGCTATGCTAGATGACTCAAAAGCTGGAATCAAGATTGCTGGGAGAAATATCAACAACCTCAAATATGTAGATGATAAAGGCATAAAGTGAAGAGGAACTAAAGAGCCTCTTGATGAAGGTGAAAGAGGAGAGTGAAAAAGCTGGCTTAAAAGTCAACATTCAAAAAACTGGAAGATCATGGCATCTGGTCCCATCACTTCATGGCAAATAGATGGGGAAAAAGTGGGAACAGTGTCAGACTTGTTTTTCTTGGGCTCCAAAATCACTGTGGACTGTGGCTGTAGCCACAAAATTAAAAGATGCTTGCTTCTTGGAAAAAAAGCTATGACAAACCTAGACATTGTATTAGAAAGCAGAGATGTCACTTTGCCAACAAAGAGGCATATAGTCAAAGCTATGGTTTTCCCAGTAGTCATGTATGGATATGAGAGTTGGACCATAAGGAAGGCTGAGCACTCAAGAATGGATGCTTTCAAACTGTGGTGTTGGAGAAGACTCTTGAGAGTTCCTTGGACTGTAAGATCAAACCAGTCAACCCTAAAGGAAATCAACCCTGAATATTCACTGGAAGGACTGGTGCTGAAGCTGAAGCTCCAACACCTTGGCCACCTGATAGGAAGAACTGACTCCTTGGAAAAGATCCTGATGCTGGGAAGGATTGAGGGAAAGATGAGAAGGGGGCACCAGAGGATGAGATGGTTGGATGGCATCACTGACTCAATGGATATGAGTTTCAACAAACTCTGGAGATAGTGAAGGACAGGAAAGCCTGGCATGCTTCCGTTCATGGAGTCGCAGAGTCAGACACGTCTTAGGGCCTAAATAACAAGAAAAAAGAACCATTTTATGGAAAAAAACTGAATGAACATTTTCGTCAGCCCAAAAAATGTGAAAGACTTATGGTTTGTATACTTTCTTGTTATTCCATTTTATTTTTTCATAAATACATGAAAATTTCTCTAATACGGTAATTTTCCCCCATTTATTCTAAGGGGATTTTCTATCTAATGCTCTTCTATTCAAGGTCTCCTGAATGAATTTCTTTATGGTGGAATTTGGGCTTTTCTCATAGCTCAATTGGTAAAGTATCCGCCTGCAATGCAGGAGACCCTAGGCCAGCAAGATCCCCTGGAGAAGGGATATGCTACCCACTCTTGTATTCTTGGGTTTCTCTTGTAGCTCAGCTGGTAAAGAATCTGCCTGCAATGTGGGAAACATGGGTTCAATGCCTGGTTTCAGAAGATCCCCTGGAGAAGGGAGAGGCTACCCACTCCAGTATTCTGGCCTGGATAATTCCATGGACTGTATAGTCCATGGTGTTGCAAAGAGTTGGCCATGACTGAGTGACTTTAACCACCACTTTGGTGGAATTTTGTTTATGAAAATAATCTTTTTAAAAAACTTAATTAATTAATGACTGTGTAGAGTCTTCATTTCTACTCAAGGGCTATTCCTTAGTTGTGTGTGGACTTCTCATTGTAGTGACTTCTCTTGTTGTGGCCAGGTGTTTGTAGGCTGAATAGTTGTGGCACATGGGCTTAGTTGCCCCCAACATGTGGAATCTTCCCCAACCAGGGATTGAACCCATGTCCCATGCACTGGCAGGTGGTTTCTTAATCACTGGACTACCAGGGAAGTCCTATGACAATAATCTTCTAAGGCCTTTTTCAAATTTCACATTGAGGTCCAGGAGAAGAGTAAACTTAGATTTATTTTTGAAGTTGATTCCAGATACTGGACATGAAAAAACAAACAAAAAAACCAGCAAAAAACTTGGCTATTCATTTCTATTTACCTTTCTCAAAAACAACAAAAAAAAACTTTAAAAAAGAGAGATTATAAAACAAAGTTCTGAGGAACTGATGAAGCAAGACAGGGCTTGAACTCTAGGATTCCAGAATTAGAACTATCTAAACTCCTTATATTGTCTCCCTGCTTATTTAACTTCTATGCAGAGTACATCATGACAAACGCTGGACTGGAAGAAGCACAAGCTGGAATCAAGATTGCCGGGAGAAATATCAATAACCTCAGATAAGCAGATGACACCACCCTTATAAGAAAGTGAAGAGGAACTCAAAAGCCTCTTGATGGAAGTGAAAGTGGAGAGTGAAAAAGTTGGCTTAAAGCTCAGCATTCAGAAAACGATGATCATGGCATCCGGTCCCATCACGTCATGGGAAATAGATGGGGAAACAGTGGAAACAGTGTCAGACTTTATTTTTTTGGGCTCCAAAGTCACTGCAGATGGTGACTGCAGCCATGAAATTAAAAGATGCTTACTCCTTGGTAGGAAAGTTATGACCAACCTAGATAGCATATTCAAAAGCAGAGACATTACTTTGCCAACAAAGGTCCGTCTAGTCAAGGATATGGTTTTTCCTGTGGTCATGTATAGATGTGAGAGTTGGACTGTGAAGAAGGCTGAGCACCGAAGAATTGATGGTTATGAACTGTGGTGTTAGAGAAGACTCTTGAGAGTCCCTTGGACTGCAAGGAGATCCAACCATCCATTCTGAAGGAGATCAGCCCTGGGATTTCTTTGGAAGGAATGATGCTAAAGCTGAACCTCCAGTACTTTGGCCACCTCATGCAAAGTGTTGACTCATTGGAAAAGACTCTGATGCTGGGAGGGATTGGGGGCAGGAGGAGAAGGGGATGACAGAGGATGAGATGGCTGGATGGCATCACTGACTCAATGGACATGAGTCTCAGTGAACTCCGGGAGTTGGTGATGGACAGGGAGGCCTGGCGTGCTGCGATTCATGAGGTCGCAAAGAATCGGACACGACTGAGTGACTGAACTGATCTGAAACTCCTTATTGCCAAATTCAGACTTAAAGAAAGTAGGGAAAACCACTAGACCATTCAGGTATGACCTAAGTCAAATCCCTTATGATTATACAGTGGAAGTGAGAAATAGATTTAAGGGACTAGATTTGATAGATAGAGTGCCTGATGAACTATAGAAAGAAGTTTGTGACATTGTACAGGAGACAGGGATCAAGACCATCCCCATGGAAAAGAAATACAAAAAAGCAAAATGGTTGTCTGGGGAGGCCTTACAAATAGCTGTGAAAAGAAGAGAAGTGAAAAGCAAAGGAGAAAAGGAAAGATATAAGCATCTGAATGCAGAGTTCCAAAGAATAGCAAGAAGAGATGAGAAAGCCTTCCTCAGTGATTGATGCAAAGAAATAGAGGAAAACAACAGAACGGGAAAGACTAGAGATCTCTTCAAGAAAATTAGAGATACCAAGGGAATATTTCATGCAAAGATGGGCTCGATAAAGGACAGAAATGGTATGGACCTAACAGAAGCAGAAGATATTAAGAAGATGTGGCAAGAATACACAGAAGAACTGTACAAAAAAGATCTTCATGACCCAGATAATCATGATGGTGTGATCATTGACCTAGAGCCAGACATCCTGGAATGTGAAGTCAAGTGGGCCCTAGAAAGCATCACTACAAACAAAGCTAGTGGAGGTGATGGAATTCCAGTTGAGCTATTTCAAATCCTGAAAGATGATGCTGTGATAACGCTGCACTCAATATGCTGGCAAATTTGGAAAACTCAGAAGTGGCCACAGGACTGGAAAAGGTCAGTTTTCATTCCAATCCCAAAGAAAGGCAATGCCAAGGAATGCTCAAACTACTGCACAATTGCACTCATCTCACACGCTAGTAAAGTAATGCTCAAAATTCTCCAAGCCAGGCTTCAGCAATACGTGACCAATGAACTTCAGACGTTCAAGTTGGTTTTAGAAAAGGCAGAGGAACCAGAGACCAAATTGCCAACATCCGCTGGATCATCGAAAAAATAAGAGAGTTCCAGAAAGACATCTATTCTGCTTCATTGACTATGCGAAAGCCTTTGACTGTGTGGATCACAATAAACTGTGGACAATTCTGAAAGAGATGGGCATACCAGACCACCTGACCTGCCTCTTGAGAAACCTATATGCAGGTCAGGAAGCAACAGTTAGAACTGGACATGGAACAACAGACTGGTTCCAAATAGGAAAAGGAGTACGTCAAGGCTGTATATTGTCATCCTGTTTATTTAACTTCTATGCAGAGTACATCATGAGAAACCCTGGACTGAAGAAACACAAGCTGGAATCAAGATTGCCAGGAGAAATATCAATAACCTCAGATATGCAGATGACACCACCCTTATGGCAGAAAGTGAAGAGGAACTCAAAAGCCTCTTGATGAAGGTGAAAGAGAAGAGTGAAAAAGTTGGCTTAAAACTCAACATTCAGAAAATGAAGATCATGGCATCCGGTCCCATCACTTCATGGAAAATAGATGGGGAGACAGTGGAAACAGTGCCAGACTTTATTTTTTTGGGCTCCAAAATCACTGCAGATGGTGACTGCAGCCATGAAATTGAAAGACGATTACTCCTTGGAAGGAAAAGTTATGACCAACCTAGACAGCATATTCAAAAGCAGAGACATTACTTTGCCAACAAAGTTCCGTCTAGTCAAGGATATGGTTTTTCCTGTGGTCATGTATAGATGTGAGTTGGACTGTGAAGAAAGCTGAGCACCGAAGAATTGATGGTTATGAACTGTGGTGTTGGAGAAGACTCTTGAGAGTCCCTTGGACTGCAAGGAGATCCAACCTGTCCATTCTGAAGGAGACCAGCTCTGGGATTTCTTTGGAAGGAATGATGTTAAAGCTGAAACTCCAGTACTTTGGCCACCTCATGTGAGGAGTTGACTCATTGGAAAAGACTCTGATGCTGGGAGGGATTGGGGGCAGGAGGAGAAGGGGACGACAGAGGATGAGATGGCTGGATGGCATCACTGACTCGATGGACGTGAGTCTCAGTGAACTCCGGGAGTTGGTGATGGATAGGGAGGCCTGGCGTGCTGCGATTCATGGGGCCGCAAAGAGTCAGACAGGACTGAGCGACTGAACTGAACTGAACTGAACTGAAACTTCCATTCTGGAAGAGCATTTGGTTTGGGGAGCGCTCAGAATACCATAAGAACTGGTAAGAGTAGAGCACAGATCTTCACCACCTTCCTATGAACTATTGCTCTATTAATGTTTCATAGTACATCCTCCATTGTGGCCATCTTGCTGTTGCCTTGAGGCTTAAATAAACAAGTAAAGGTTTTAAAAGCTATCATTTTTTAGTGGGTAATTGCAATGGTTCCTCCAGTTAGGATACATTCCTGGTATGGTTGAGATAGGGGTTAGTCTAACCTGCTGTGGAAGCACGTAAATTAAACCAGCGTTTTTCATATTTTTTGGTCTCAGAACCCACCTCTATATGCTCTTAAAAATTACTGAGTTCGTAGACTTTTTATGTGCGTTAGTTACATGTATTGATATTTTGTGTCTTAGAAATTAAACCAAAGGACAATTAGGAACATTAAAAAAATAACAACATACATTGTTAACATAAATATTTATTATGAAAAATATATTCTCCAACAAAACTTAATGAAAGAGTGGCATTACTTTAAATGTTTGCAAATTGCGCAATGTCTGCCTTAGTAGATAATGGCTGAATTCTCATATCTGCTTCTGCATTAAACTGCTACACGTTGCTTCGGTTGAAGGAGACGAAGAAAATTTAGTCTTAGGCAGTTGCAAGAACTGGAGACCCTCTCAAACGTCTTGGGGGCCCTGCAGGAAACCTATGGCCACCGTTGAAAGCTGCTGAGTTAGATCAGGAGGCCTCTCGAGTCCTGAAAGCAGAGAGGATAGCTAACATGCGCAAGCAGAGGGCGAGGCGGTTCGCGAGCGGACTGTGGTGCAGGGCCAGCAGGGATCCCTCGGCTCGGGGTCGGTCGGTTCCGCCCTCGCCCGCCATTCTGGGACCCATGTCCCGTTCATGAAGATCAGCGCAGGGGTAGAGACGTGCTCATCAGTATCACACTGAGCGAGCAGTCACCGACCCGCGGAGGAGAGAGCGCGCGCATCTCCAGCGGGCCCGCGGGCGGGCCGCGCCCTCGGAGGCCCGAGTCCCGCAGCGCGCAGGCGCGGCGCTGCCCCGGAACGGTAAACAGTGCGGTCACGTGACACGGCCGCGCTCCAGCCGCCGGGCCGCCGCCGCACGCAGATGGCTTCGGGGTCTCGCGCCGCTGCACGGTCCCCACGAGGCGCGCTCTGCTGGGGCGCTGAGCGGCGGCGGCTGCACGAAGGTTGAGGAGGGCGGCGCGGAAGCCGGGGCGCCGGGGTCCGCGGCGTCCGGCTGGCCGTGAGGAGGAAGCGGCCTCGGCAGCGACGCCTGCGTCCCGCGCGTACCCCCTCTCGGCGCGCCGGCCCCCTCCTCCGCGCGGCGCGGCCACCATCTTCCCTCGCTGCCTGAGGTAGCGCTTGTCGGCGGAGCTGGTGAGTGGCGGCGCGGCGGCGGCCGGCGACGCGCGGCCCTCCCCCTCTGCCCCGCGCCCCGCGGCCTCCCGCCCTCCGCCGGCCGGGCTCCGCGCTTCCTTCCCGCGCAGACCGGGACGCCCCCCGGCCTCTTGCGCAACGCCTCGGCCTGTCCGCGCCGCCTCGGCCGCCCGGGACCGTTTGGGCCGCGGTGGCGGGGCCGCCCGGCGAGGGTCGGGCCGCGGCCTTCCCGCCGGCTCCGCGCCCCCGCCTCGGGTGAGTCCCGCCGCCGCGCGGGCGCTCGGGCGGGGAGGCGCGGCGGCGCAGCGGCGCGGCCCGGAGGCCCAGCCCGCAGGCCTCGCCCCGGCTCTGCAGCGTAGAGCCTGGGGCCCGGGTCCGCCCGCGGAGCCGAGCTGGGTCCCCACCGCCGGGACTCGGGGTCGGCGCTCCATTCTCCCTCTCGCGGCTGCGCGCTTTTGTGGTCGGGCCCCAAACTGTCGCCTCCTTTTGCATAGTTTGAAGTGAGGAGCCCGGAACCTGGCCTTCGACAATACTTGTAATTTAATGAACCACTTGTCGACCCGTGGGTGTTAATGGTGCTAAATAGCTGGTCACCTGACCGGGGGTGGGGAGGACGGAGAAAGGGGGAGAATGCTGGTGCCGCACAGCGCCCTTGCTTCTGCCCAGCCCTGTATCGCGGGGTCCGAGGGTTCGTTCCCGTCTTTGAGTTTTTAAATGCTGTTTTTCAAGACTCTAATTCTAAGAAGAGTGTGTGATAATTGGTGCTGTTCAGGAATTATTTGCATGATCATGAATAGTGATTACTGTAGGCGGCAACAACGCTTTAATATCTTCCCAGTCCTAATTTTCATTGCGTTTATTGATAATTTAAAATGAAACAGGTAATTGAGCCTTTGCAAATGCGATCTTTACCTAGTTATTTTAAGCTGGTTTGGGGGGAGGTACTTAAATACTACATTGTTTTTATTTAGTTACTATTTTGGGTTCGAACTTGTCTTCCCTTTTCTAAGCTGGTTGAGATCTTCCAAAATTGTTCCTATTATTCATTCATTAGCTACCATTTTTTGAATCTTGAATGAAGTATTTGGGATTGAGAAAATGTTTGTAGATGTGTTTTTCTGGTAGGCGAGAGAGGAGTCAAAGAACCAGGAAATTTTTGCAGCATTCTTATATTATTGAACTTGTATCTTCATTCCAGAGCACACATGGTGTGTTGTGAATATTATTGTTTCAAATAATGATTTCTTTACCATTATTACCACTTAGACCTTTCCTTTATTATTTCTACCCAGTTCTGTTTACTGGACGTATATAACGATATTGAATTTTCCCTCCATCAGCATCGTCGTCATCACTATTTTAAAATATATACTCCATTTCCCCATGATAGTAACAGAATTGAAGGAAGTACTTTTTAACAGTTCTTATTGTGCTGATGAAAACAGTAACAGTTCAGTCAGTTCCTTAGCAGCAGAAAGACATCCACTCAACCGAGGTGAGCCTCTTGTTAAGTATGCAGAACTACAACCGTAGAGTGTAAGCTTTATTTGGTAGCTGTACTGGAGATTTGTGAGGAGTTAGTGATGGACGGAGGAGCCTGGTAGGCTGCCGTCCATGGGGTCGCGAAGAGTCGGACACGACTGAGCGACTTCACTTTCATTTTTCCCTTTCATGAGTTGGAGAAGGAAATGGCAACCCACTCCAGAGTTCTTGCCTGGAGAATCCCAGGGACGGTGGATCCTGGTGGGCTGCCGTCTATGGGGTCGCACAGAGTCGGACACGACTGAAGCGACTTAGCAGCAGCAGCAGTAGCAGTGATGGGACAAGTTTCCCCGTTTCATGCAGCCATTTGTTGAAGAACATGGAAATGTAACTAATACTGCTTTTGCATCCATTGGGAGGATACTGAACTTCCTTAACGATCACACTGAATTAGTTATGCGTTAACAGTGCTCTTGGGATAGACGTCAGATAACTGTCTAGCTGATACTGTGACATATTCATCTGTTGCATACTCAGATGAGAAGTGGTCTGTGTAAATGTAGGTGAAAAATCACATTGGTTCAAAGCAACGTTCAGGATGGAGATAAGGAAAGGAAGTTGTCTTTATTTAAAACTGTAATGTTAAAATCATAATTATTTTGAGTACTAGAATCGGGAAGGGTTGATAATTTTTGACTTTATAATAGTTAATAAAACTTTTTAAAATTAATTTTTCACTGAAGGATAATTGCTTTACAGAATTTTGCTGTTTTCTGTCAAACCTCAACATGAATCAGCCATAGATATACATATATCTCATCCTTTTTGAAACTCCCTCCCATCTCCCTCTATAGGTTGATACAGAGTCCCTGTTTGAGGCAGTTAATAAAATTATTTTTGATGAAAGTTAGTTTTGGGTACTACAATATAAATAATGGTTATCTTTCTTGACATGATAACTTTTTACCTTTTTGGTATCTCTTGGTTACTTAAAGGTGTTTTTTTTTTATCTTTACAGAGATATCTCATGAAATCTTTTTTAGTTAATAATTTTTAAGGATAATAATCTGGAGGTAAGATCTTTATTATTTTTTAATGAGGAAATATAGTTATTGATTAGCCTCTCAGGTTTGTGGATCACCACCAAAGTGTTAGGGAGTGCAAGATTCTTAAAGTGCTGACTTCTAAATGTTTTTATTCATCTACATTTCATCAATTCTTTGGACTTGTGGTTGCTGGATTTCTTTCTTGGAACAGTACATCTTAGGCTCTGTTTCTTTCATTTTTTAGAGCACCCTCTGAGAATCCTGTAATATCTTTTCAGAAGTGTAGATATCTCATTTTTTAACTACAAAAATGACTTGGCAAATTTTTACATATTTCTAGCACTTGCATTTTTAAGAACAGTAAAAAAAAAAAAATTCTACTTTAATGTTGCCCTTTAATTACATAATGATATTGACAGTATTGATTTGATTCAAAATATTTGAGACTCAGGTACTATTTGTATTCTCATGGAATGTATTCTAGGTTGAGAAACCAGATTCAGATGGGCGCTGTTAAATCATTGAATTAGAGTTAAAAGAAGATATTTCAAGAGTTACAAAACACATTGTATGAGGAATTGCCAAGTGTATAGACTGGACAGTTATTGCCATGGATTGTGTATTTAATCTAGATCATTTTTAATGATCAAGATTTAAATATTTAGAATCATTTGTATAATGGAGTGAGGGTGAAGAGAAACAGTTAAGCAGAAACTTAAATAGTATCCTGACATTTTATCTTTTGTCACAGTCTAACTTTATTAGAATTTTGAATGGCATAGTGTATTGTACACAAAGGCTTAAGTTTTAATTCACTCATAATTTGTGTGAGATGGTCACATGAAAACATTCTAAAATTGTAGACTTTGAAAATTGTGAAATTTGTGGTTCATCATTTCCACAATAATGATGTACACACTAAAGATATCTATTTTATTTTTCGTATGTAGGGAGTGGCTAAGTGCATATTTCCCAATTTATTTTGGAAGTGGGCATGTCATTTGTGTTCAATATTTTAAGGATTTCATTAATGATATAAAGATTGATATGTGTTATGCATGTAGACTCCATAAAGTATGATAGGTTAAAAGTGCAGGCTCGGGAAATCTTGCTGCCTGGATTCCAGTTTGGGTATAGAGGCATACCTCTTTTATTGTACTTTGCAGATACTGCGGGTTTTTTTTTAAACAAATTGAAGGTTGTGGCAATCATGTATGGACCGAGTCTTGCAGCCAGTTTTTTTTTAAACAGCATTTGCTCACTTTGAGTCTTCTATATCACATTTCGTTAATTCTCACAATATTTTAAACTTTTTGTCATTATTGTGTTATTGTTTTGTGATTGGTGTTGATGTTAATGTTGTCATTTTGGGTTACCACAAACCACAACCCTAATAAGATGGTGAAGTTAATTGTAAATGTTGTGTGTGTTGTGACGCCTCCACTGACTGGCTGTTCCCTGTCTTTCTCCCTCTCCTTGGGCCTCCCTAGTCATTGAGATGCTATAATATTGAAAGTAGGCCAATTAATAACCCTGCCATGACCTCTTAACTTTGCGAGTGAAGAGTCCATGTCTCTCAGTTGAAATCGAAAGTTAGAAATGACTGAGGTTAATGAGGAAGGCATGTTGAAAGCCAAGATATCTCCCAAAGTAGGCCTCTTGTGCCAAACGGTTAGCTAAGTTGTGGATGCAAAGAAAAAGTTCTTGAAGAAAGTTAAACGTGCAGCTCTGGTGAACATATGAATAAAGAAAGTGAAATGACCTTATTGCTGATACAGAGAAGGTTTTAGTGGTGTGGATAATCAAACCAAACACAACATCCCGTTAAGCCAAAGTCTAATCTAGAGCAAGGCCTTAACTCTCTTCTGTTCTTTGAAGGCTGAGAGATGTGGGGAGACACAGAAGAAAACTTGGAGCTAGGAGAGGTTGGTTCACGAGGTTTGAGGAAAGAAACTGTCTCCATAACATAAAAGTACAAATGTGTGAAGTAGTGCATGCTGATGTGAAAGCTGCAGCAAGTTATCCAAAGGAACTAGCTAAGATAATTCATGAAGGTGGCTACCCTGAACAACAGATTTTCAGTCTAGTCAAAATAGCCTTCTGTTGGAAGAAGATGCCGTCCTGGATGTTCATTCATAGTCAGAGAGGAGAAATCAGTGCCTGGTTTTAAAGGACAGGCTAGTTCTCTAGTTAGAAACTAATGCAACTGGTGACTTCAAGTTGAAGCCAGTGCTCATTCTAAAAATCCTAGGGTCCTTAAAAATTACGTTAAATCTACTCTGCCTGTGTTCTGTAAATGGAGCAACAAAGCCTGGATGACAGCACATCTGTTTACAGGATGGTTTACTGAATATTTTAAGCCCACTGTTACCCTGTTGCTTAGAAAAAGGTTCCCAAGTGTCACTGCTCATTGACCTGGTCAGTGCACCTTGTAATGTCTGCTCACAACAACATCCGTTCTGCAGCCCATAGATCATGGAGTCACTTCGACTTTCAGGTCTTACTTTTAAGAAATACCTTTTGTAAGGCTATAGCTGCCATAGATACTGATTCCTCTAAGGGATCTGGGCAAAGTCAGATAAACATTCAGAGGAGTTTGGAAGAAGTTGATTCCAGTCCTCATGGATGGCTTGGAGGGTTTCAGAATTTCAGTGGAGGAAGTAACTGCAGATGTGGTGGCAATAACAAGAGAACTAAAATTAGAAGTGGAGCCTGAAAATGTGACTGAATTACTGCAACCCTGTAATAAAATTTAAATGGGGGAGGTGTTGCTTCATCCATTGTTGCTTATGAATGAGCAAAGTCAGTGGATTCTTGAAATCTACTCCTGGTGAAGATGCTATATAGATTGAAATGACAATACAGGATTTAGGTATTACATTAACTTAATTGATAAAGCAGCTGCAGGATTTGAGAAGACTGACTCCAGATTTGGAATAAGTTCTGTGGTGTGTAACGTGCTATCAATAAGCATGTCATGTTACAGAGAAATTGTGGGAGGAAGAGCCAATCGGTGTATTAGACTTCATTGTTGTCTTGTAAGAAATTGCTGCAGCCACTCCAACCTTCAGCAGCCACCAGCATCGAGGAAGGACCCTCCATTTGCAGAAAGATTACACCTTGCTGAAGTTTCAGATGATGCATTTCTTAGCAATAAATTATTTTTAATTGAGGTTTGTACATTGTATTTTTAGATATCATGCTATTGTATACTTAGTAGACTAGACTATAAACATAACTTTTATATGCAATGAGAAACCAAAAAATTGGTGTGACTTACTTCATTGTGTACAATACTCACTTTATTGTGGTGGTCTGGGAATTACACTGCAGTATCTTTGAGGAACACCTGTCCTGGGTACATGACCAGGACAAGTTTTATATTTTATCATTGTTTTAGTAGTGGTACTTTTATTTTTTCTTACTGCTACTATTACCACCTGTTAGAAATTTGCTAATAGTGAACATGCTTGGTGAATTGACAGCTTAATTGACTTACATAATGGTCTGGGCCTCGCTTTGCTCATGAGCAAAATAGAGTAATCTCATCTACTCTGTTTGTCAAGAGTTGTGAGAGACTAGTGAGATACGCATGCAGTACAGTTAGCATAGGGCCTCACACGTAGTACATGTGAAGTATGTGTTAACTTGGACTGCCATAGTTTTGATGATGAGCTGCTTGTACTATTTCTGTGGTTAATCCAAAGTACCGATGCTTCCGATAATGACAATAGGGCATCCTAGTTGTAAATTTTAAAGGTAACTTTTTCACTGAGGGCTAATTCTGCTTTTGCCAGTTTCAGCTTGAGGGTTCGTTTTCTAGGTTGTTAGGTCTTCTCTGATCTTAGTATGGCAGTCATCTTGGATTCTTAAATATTCTTTTTACCTGATAAATTCAGTAACAAAGTTATGATCCTTCTTTTTTTTGTTAGGTAGTCTTGCACATAGATTCTAACTAAAGAAACTGGACCCGAATTTGAAATGGGCTTGTAGAGCAGGTGATGAGGTTGCATTGCTTTGTAGAAATGTACTTTTTAGAATTATGTCAAATCACTCATATTAACCATTTAGTGATTTTTCTTGACTCTGTCCCGAAAGGATAATTTATTCTTCTTTAACATTGTTGTATTAATGGTGGTGAAGAACTGACCTTTGTGTCAGAGGTGGTTTTGAGTTCTGTTACTTACTTACTCTGTAATATTGGGTGTAACTTGGCTCAGCTTTAGCTCACCAAATTGTGTGGCTGTGAAGTTTAAAGACATTATATATTTAAGTTAGCTTGTTGCCTGGCCCATAATAGTCAATGAATTTTAACTGTAAAGAGATAATGCTAGGTAGTGGTTAAGTGTATTGACTCTTGAATGAAACATTTGGGATTCAAATTTCAGCTCCACCACTGACTACAGCAAGTAATTTAATCTCTCTGATCCCAATTTTATTTATTTCTGTATAATCAGGATTATAATATAGCATTGTCGAGAGGATTAAATTAGTAAGTGTAAAGCAGGATTTCTTAACCTCAGCACTGTTTTTTGGCTGGCTCGTTCTTTATAACGGGGCTTTCCTAAATGCAGTGTAGTATGTTTACTAGCTGCCAGTATCATGCATGCCCTCTAGTTTTGTTGACCGAAAATGTCTCCATACATGGCCAAATACCCTCTGGAGAGGCGTAATTTCCTCCGCTGGAGAACTGCTGATGTGGAGCAGTGTCAACCAGAGCACATTAAGTTTTATATTTTATCACTGTTTTAGTAGTGGTACTTTTATTTTTTCTTACTGCTACTATTACCGCCTGTTAGAAATTTGCTAATAGTGAGCGTGCTTGGTGAATTGACAGCTTAATTTAAACTGTAGTGTAGGGGTTGGAAGGAACCCAGGGCCTTTGCATTTAGGTCTTTACTTGAATTGATGTTCCCCATTTATCTGATCATTCCCTCATTTCAGATTTTGGCTCACATGTTGCCCTTGTTAGCAAGGCCTTCATTTACTGTCATACATAGAAGGCCTTTCTCTTCTCACCACTATTACAGTGTTTAATTATTCTTCATAGATTTTATAATGTCCTGATACATGTTTGTCCCCTCTACATTCTTATGTGCTTGCACACACACACGACTTTAATAGCTTTAGTGGTTTATTGTTAAGCCTTGTACGTGTGTGTGGGGGTGTGATTTTTTTTTTTAAGGAAAATGTGATAAAATACATAATTTTATTTTGAGGATATTTCTGAGAGTTTGGGGTAGTTTTAATTCACTGTTAATAAAGGGAATTTTGGTAGAAGTGTAGTTTTTTTCCGTTGATGCTTTTTAAATCTTTTTGCATTTTGTGCATGCAGGAAACACTTAGAAAACAATATATGTTGGTTTTATCTGTGTAAACAAAATTTGGCTGCACTGTAATTCTCTGTTACAGATGAAACAAGTGGGAAATATCTTTGGACTCAGATTTAGCATGTTAGTACTAATACTTATTTTTGGTTGTATTCTGAGTCTTTCTAAATCTTCCATTAGGACCAAACTCTACCTTTCATAGTCAGCACCTGCTGTTCATCTGTTTGAAGTAGTCCCTGGACCGTTAGGGCCCAGCTCACATCGCCTGCTTAGCCTTTCTTGGCCCCATGGATTTTACCTTGCTCTGTGGTGCCATCTAAGCCCTTGAGTTTGACCCTTTCATGTTTTGTTGTGATGTTTGCCTGTTGTCGTATCTGTTTATATGTTTATACTTTGTTTTGCATCATAAGTTCCTTGAATTTGATAATAGGGTTTGTTTCACTGGTATATTTACAATAGTACTTTATAGTAGATACTTGATAAATACATGCATAGAGGAATAATTTTGAATTAAGAAATTATTCAATTCTCTGACTTATGCATCTTATTGTCATATTTGAGGTGTGACTGTGAACCCCCAGAAGTAGTTTCTGATTTTAATATATATGTATTCCCTAGTTAATATTATCAATTTAATTGCATAAATGCCTTTCATTAGCATCTTAAAATACATCCTGGATAGGTTTGTTATGTTTTAATTTTTAACTTTGTGATGCCAAATATAAAGATGCATTTAAGTACAATTTCAGTGTAAGAAACAGGAATTTGTCTATTTATTTATTTTTTGGTTGCACTGCCTGGCTTGTGGGATCTTAGTTCCTCTACCAGGGATCAAACCCCAGGCCTTCAGCAGTGATCCTCCAGAGTCTAAAAACTCTGGTCTGGTTGTATGTGTGCTCAGTTGCGTCTGACTCTTTGTGACCCCACAGACTGTAACCTCCCAGGCTTCTCTGTTCATGGGATTTTCCTGGCGAAATAATGGAGTGGGTTGCCAATTCCTTCTCCAGGGGATCTTCCCCACCCAGGAATTGCCCTTAAGTCTCCTGCATTACAGGTGGAGTCTTTACCACTGAGCCTCTGGGGAAAAAAGGAATTCCCAGAAATTTGTTTAAATCAAGCAATTTGTTTAATTATAATAAAAGGGACACCAAATCATCTCTTAAATTTCTCCTTTATTGGATCAGTTATCTTTGTCTATCTGCATGGCTAGGTATTTCAGGACATTGTATATTAGGTTAGTGTTCTTTGGGTATTTTTTGACCTTATTTTCAAGTAGTTTTAGATTTATAGAAAAGTTGCAAACATGGTGTAGAATCTAGTTTTCTTGATTGTTACACCCGACATAATGCTAGTGTCTTTTTTTTTTTCTTCAGTGTTTGTCTGACTGCATTGGGTCTTAGTTGCAGCGCTCCAGTTTTCCTGTGGCTCTTCAGCTCAGTAGTTGCAGCCTGGAGCTTTGTTGTCCTGAGGCCTGTGACATCTGAGTTCCCTGAGAAGGGATCAAACCCTGTTCCCTGCATTGAAAGGTGGATTCTTAACTGTTGGACCACTCGGGAAGTCCTAATGCTTTTTGTTTTTAATCAAAACTAGAGATTAACATTACTATTAACTGAACTCCAGATTTTATTCTGATTTCACCAGTTTTTCCACTACTCTCTTTTTTCTGTTCCATGATCCAGATCAGGATACCACATTGCATTTAGTAGATTAGGGTATTTGTGTTAAGTAAGTTAATATTTCTACAGTTGGCTAACATTTGTTTTACAAATTAGCATGGAGAGTTTATTTTTGATACTGAGTACTTGATACATAAAACTGATTTTAAAAAAATGATTTATACTTCCAATCAGTGTTACTTTCGAGACAATCTTGCCATATGGCTGTATACTGTGATTTTTTGGCATTGTTTGGAATTGGCTCCAAAGCCTATTGGAACAACTTATGAAAATTCAATCTTATCAGTTTATAACAATTGCACAAAACACTTCTGTTGAAATTGTCTTGTTTGGACCCATAAGTTTGGGGTGCTTTATACCATATTTTGTCTTGTAAGATCCCCAGTTGCCTTGGCATATTCAATGTGTCTTGGTAACTGCTTAGTGATCACTTGCTGAATAAATTAAAGATATTAAAGAAATGTAACTTTGCTATACTGGTCTTTCTTGACTTTTTATGCTGTTTTCCTAATCTGCTTATTTAATCCAGGGCAACATACTTTACAAGTCATACTAGTTTTGTCCAAAAAGAAAAAAAAAATTGGAGAATTAGGTTCACCCATCTTATATACAGTGTGCTTTACTTTTTTTTTTTTAAATTGATCTTTAAAGACTAAATATTGTCTTCTGTTGAAACTACCATGTATACAATAGATAGCTAGGGGGAACCTGCTCTCTTGTGCCGCGAGCTCAGCGCGGTGCTCTTCTGTGACCTAGAGGGATGGGATGGGGGCTGGGATCCGGGTCCAGGAGGGCGGGGATATATATGTATGTACGGCTGATTTGCTTCGTTGTACTGCAGAAGCTAATACAACATTGTAAGGCAACCATGTCTCAATTAAAAAAAAAAAAAAAAAGGCGGCTATACCAGAGGTTCTGAAGAGACTTTTTAGTAAAAGAGTTTGGGATGGTTCAGTAGTAGTATCACTGAAAAAAAATACTGCTTGTTTAGAATGGGCTGGTCTTCGGTGTAGCTCGGTGATTTCAAGCTGTATAACTGTATCTTCTGAATGTCGTGAATGTACCCAAAATGCACATGATCAGAAGTTGGTGCAACAAAGACTGACCTTGGGTGAAATTTGTAGAATTTCCCAAACTTGTGCTGCTGTGGGAATGAGTGCATAGTTAGTAGATTCAACATATAAATTTATAAAGAAAGATAACTGTTTCTTGAATTGGAATTGCCTTTTTTTCTTTGTTTCACCTGGAATGCAACTCTGAAGAGGAGTTTGTTTTGGCTTGTGATTAACTTTGGATTCTAGCATATTCAGATAAACAAATTTGTTGGTAGTTCTAGCTAATTTGTAAACATTTAGTAACATTTTTGTAAATTATTTTTAATTACCAGAACTTTATTATACTAAAATTTCTTTGGAATCTAAAAATGTATTAGTGGAAGTATTGGGGATGTATGATAATTGACCTTTTTAGGTACTGAGATTAGATAGCTTCAAGAAATTAAAACTGTTCCTGACTTTTCATCACTATTGTAGCTCAGTTTTCTCTAAATGTTGTAATTAGAGAATGCATGTAAGATAATCAGTAAAATAGTTAACATTTTGGTGCTTTGTTGATATTTCAGTGTAAATAATTTGCAAAATTTGAGAAGAGATACTGAAATCTTATATTTAGAAGAGGATCAACTTTTGTAAGAGGCCATTTTTTTCCTTTTCTTTAAATTTTAAATTGAGTTGCAGTGAAACTGCATCCATTTAAAATGAACAGATTGGTGAACTTTCATGGGTATATGTACTCAGTCAAATTTCAGGGTATATGTACAGTCAAATTTCAGGACATTTTCATCATCCTTCAGAGTACATTCCTGTTATTTGCAGTCAGTCCCTCTCTTATCCAAGGCCCTAGGCAACTACTGATTTGTTGGAAAATGTTTTTAAAAGAAGAACCTTAAAGGAGTCAAATCTAGTTGGAAAATGTTTTTAAAAGAAGAACCTTAAAGGAGTCAAATCTAGTTAGTTTCTACCTTTGTAGAAGGGTATCTTTCTACCAGTATGAAAGGGTTAGAGTTACAGCAGTGGGCCATATAGTTACAGCAGTGGGCCATCCACCTAGGTTTGGATGTTTAGGTCTGACTTCAGGGAACATGTTTAAATGCCTTTTGTTTCCAAAACTAGGATATTAATGGAGTCTGTTATTATTATCACTGGGAATAAGTGAATTAAAAATGTAGGTAAAATGTTTAGCAGCATATAATATACACCCAGTAAGTTTGTAGAGTGTTTTTGAACTTCCTCTTCTCATTTTTACAGGATAAAGAATTCAAGGACAGTTTGAGGAAAGTTTGGTAGAATTGGAGCTAATGTTTGTAATTTTGAAATCCAAGATGTTGTAGGTTAATTAGTGGAATTTTCTAGCTAATTAAATATTACTAGATCTTATTTCAGAGAAGGCAGTGGCACCCCACTCTAGTACTCTTGCCTGGAAAATCCCATGGACTGAGGAGCCTGGTGGGCTGCAGTCCATGGGGTCACTAAGAGTTGGACATGACTGAGCGACTTCACTTTCACTTCTCACTTTGATGCATTGGAGAAGGAAATGGCAACCCACTCCAGTGTTCTTGCCTGGAGAATCCCAGGGACAGAGGAGCCTGGTGGGCTACCGTCTTATGGGGTTGCACAGAGTGGGACACGACTGAAGCGACTTAGCAGCAGCAGCAGATCTTATTTAGTTGACTCGTCCCTGTCACCCAAAATACATTATTAGTTCATTATTCTCTGAAACCAATAATAATTCAGCTTTTGATAATTAAGGCTCCTCTGGAGCTTGAAATGAACTTTATTGAGCAATGTCTAGGTACAGTTTGAATAGGGGATTAGCTTGATATCTGTATAAGCCCCACATAGCTCACTAAGACAAATATAAATCTGATACATTCTTTTCTTGACATTTATTTTATCTTAAAAGGGATGCTCCCTCCAAGTGTGTGTGTGTGCACATCTGTGCCTGCGTGTGTGTACTTTTTTTGAGTTTTGATTTGTTGGGTTTAATTAATAGTTTCTTTCCATTTTTTTTCTTGTTGTCCCACAAAAAAATTTTTGTGTTTCTTTAAATAATTTAAATGCGTTGTAAATAAAGCAAGGGTGTTTACAGTTTTAATAAATATGGGACAGTACTTTAAATGATTTGATTTTAGTTCTTTTATATGACCTTTACTAATAAGCAGTGTCTGAGTCTTAAATTTATGAAGAGAGTGTGGTTAAAAACATATGGTTTTTATGATTTAAACCATGTAATTCTTTCAAATGTGTCAAGTTAATGGACTATATATACATAGTTTTTTTCTCTAAAATTAATTAAGTGAACCTTTAATAGGGTCTCTGTTAAAATGAAATTCTACATGCATGATGGAGAAACATTGTTTACCAAAGATTGGTTCTACATGTCCAAATGTATATTCTAAAAGCAGTGAGGATTTTTTTAAAACAATTTAGAAATAACCTAAGTGTGTTCATAGACTCAAAACTATTAAAATAATTTGGTTTTAGGTGATTATCAGTTGATAGCTTTATTTCTTATGGTATTTTTTTTGTCTTTCTATAGGGCTGAAAGACACACAGAAGTCTTCATGGATATAGTTGATACATTTAATCATTTAATTCCTACTGAACACTTAGATGATGCCCTATTTCTAGGATCCAACCTGGAGAATGAAGTCTGTGAGGATTTTAGTACAAGTCAAAATGTCTTAGAGGACTCGCTGAAGAACATGCTCAGCGATAAGGATCCTATGCTAGGATCTGCAAGTAACCAGTTCTGTTTGCCTGTTTTGGATAGCAATGATCCCAATTTCCAGATGCCTTGTTCAACAGGTAATTCTTACTTTTTTTTTTAGTCTGCAATTTAAAATAAAAGGAATTTTCAGCAGTTTTTTTTTTTTTTTTTTTTGATGAGGGTAGTATATTTAGGATTCTTTCCTTTGGATTTAGAGCTCCTTTTCTAGTCATCAGAATTAGAATTTAAATTTTCTTCCAAAGAATGTGGAGTTATCTTTGAGGATGTTGTGGATATAGATAGGGTAACTGTAATTTATCATCCAGAATGGGATGCCTTTTTTGAGAATCATAGGGGGTGCTGTTAATAATTACATTATGACAACAGGTATAAATTGGGACTTCTAGCAGATAGTGATTGCCTCATAAGTTGCGACGTGATGTCATCCTACATCTGTTGGAGTCAAGGGAAATGGCTGAATTGACCTTTCCCAGTGCCCATCCTAGCTCTTATTGTGTGTTCCCATTTCAAGTCTTTTAGTATTTTGTACTTGTGTAATATCTCAAAAAACCAGAGAAAGAGCTCTAGGCCTGTGCTGTCCAGCATAGCAACCACTATCCACTTAACTGTTAACCACCTGAAATGAGTCTGTCTTAGTTGAGATGTGCTGTAAATTGCACATTTTAAACATTCATTGTGAATAAAAAGATTATAAAATGTTTCATCAAGTTTTAAAAATGTAGATTACATGTTGAGGTGATATTTTGGGTATTTTTGGTTAAATAAAATATTAAAATTAATTTCACCTGTTTTTAGTTTTTTTTTTTAAGTGGTTCCTTGAAAATTTAAAATTACTTATGTGGCTTGCATTATATTTCCACTGGACAGATGACAGTTCTTTCAGATCTATAGTTGAAGTAACTGAAAGTAACTTTCAGAGGATAACTTTCTGTACTGCTAATCAAATTCTTAATAAGAGATTACTTCAGAGATCATATTAATATGTGGAAAAATATGTAGGTTTTTTTTAATAAAGCAGAGAAAATATTACAACAAACTTTGGAGCAATTAGCTATTCTGTAAGCTAAAATTAGACAAAGGAAAAGCAGCTTCACATGGAGAAGTTAGGTTTTTAGTTCAGGTTTATGTGGTAGTGTTCTGTTTTGCAATGACTCAAGACTTACGCACTACAGTTTTTAAGTAATTTTCATTACCTTTTTAAAATTTCCTACCTAATGTTTTGATATAACAATACTTAAAGTTTGGATTAGGTGGCCTGCTATTCATTTGTAAATTTTTCAGATTACTCTGACTCAACACTTTGGCTTCTAAGAATCTTTCATTTTAACAACTCTTTAATACTGAAGTCTTTTGAACTGTTTGCTAATAATGGTGCATCTCTGAATTATATACATTACGTTGTGTTATTGCATAGGTTTACATTGTTTTTTGTTGTCATTGTATTAAATGTTTTAAGCTTTTAAAATTTTGTTTTATGTATGCATTGTTCCTGTGTCAGTACAGTATATCTAATTATTGTCAAGCACTTTTGACACTGTTTGGTTATATGTACAACGTTTCACAGCTTAGTCTGATTTCAAGAAGAACGATTATTGAATACTTAAATGCTTATTACTAGAAGTACAGTTACCCTTAAGGATGTTCTATTAGGCCTGGAACTGGCAAATTTATCTTTTAGTCCCTGAGTAGTACTGGTGTTCTTACTTACAGTCTTTTTTTAAAATTTCTGTTGATGTGAAAAGTTTTTTTTTGCATATGAAAAGTCTCTGGCTGAATATTTCTTTTGCTAATAGAAGACTTAGAACTCTATATTGAAATACTTAAATTTTTTTGAGTTCTGGTTAATGCTTGTTTACAATTTCATTGTAAACTTTTAACTTTTTTATTAAGAACCTACAAATAGAAATATTTTTTAAATTTTCCTGTTTTGTTTGCTACAATTATTTATCTTGGTTTTAAAGCAAAACTGTGTTAATATATATGGTATGCATCCATACACTTTGAAGATATGTAAGGAAATATGTGTGGGAAATTTTAAGATTATAAAGTTCCTTGTAGGATTGCTTAGATTGCATTATGCCATAAAGCAGTGGATTTATCTTGGATTATTTCAAAATTTCTTTGGTCCTTTGGGATATTTGGTTCAGTAAAAGGCCAACATATTTTCTAATGACAGCAGAGTAGAAAACATTAAAAAAATTTTTTTGTAAACTATTTAGTGAAACCCTATTGTAACTTTAAACTGTTCACAGACTGCTTCAGCTTTTTGATATAAACTAAAAAGGATAAGCTTCTTAGCCAGATGTTTGTACTTGGCTCTGTAGGTTTTTACTAACTGTCTTGACTAAAGCTTTGCAGGATAATGGCTCTTTAGTATTTCTCAGGCCATCGAAAGTTATAGATTATGGTTATTTTGTATCCTTGGTTTTAACAGTGCAAAAGATAGCAAACAATAACTGCTGTTTTGTTCTTCTATGCTGACATAGGTTGGTTGCTGTAGTTGTTAAAGAGCTACTGTTGAATGTCTTCCATTATATTTCTTATATAAATTTTTCATTATATTTCATCATCTCCAGAAATCCTAGAGAAACTTTAAGTTATAAAAATAGGAAAGACACATGGAGGATCACCTTTAGTGCTGTCAGATGCCCAGAGTTAGGATGCTTACTGTTTAATCTTGAGAGATAACCAGTAGATTTCTGATCCTCTTTTGGATGCTTTTGACTCTAAAAGTATTCATGTAAATGTAGTGTTTGCATATGGTTTTTAGATTTGCCTGGTAATAAATTTAAAAAATATTCTAATAATTGAGGAAACCCTTTAAATTTGGAAAGTGTTTGATCTTGATGATTAAACCAGTTATTTGTATTCTTAAAAATTCCTGTTATCTTTAAAAGAAAAATAATATTTTCCCAAGTAATAGGTTCAGGATATTGACTGTATTGGTTAAATATACTACATTAGGAATGTATTAAAAATCATTGAAGTGCTATTTGAAAAACTGACATTGTCAGTGTAATAAGTGTTAATTTTATCTTTTACTTTACAAACAACCATGATTCATAAGTGTGAAACAAATCTTGTATTTATGAAACCGTTTCTTTATGTGATAGAAGAGAAATGTTCAGTGGCTGTAATTTGATTTATTTCCTTGAGACCAGGAGGAGGAGGGATGTGCTGTAGATAATATGGATATTCAGAGCACCCTTTCATTTAGGTAGTGCTTGTAGCTACTGCATCCTTGTGTGAAACCAGGGTGTCCTTTCCAGGCTATATCATTGCTTAAAAAACCATCATTGACTGAATTAAAAAAAAAAAAAAAAGTCCCTAATGTAGCATGGTTTTGGAGATTAAAAGCATCAAACAGTCATTGAATTCAATAGCTTACATATTTGCCAAGAGTTGATTCATATCATGTGGTTAGGTGTTTTTTCAGTTGTAAAGAAATTCATATTGTATAGTTTTTTCAGTTGTAAATTTCTTCTACCATATATATGTGATAGTTGTTTCCTATCAAGAATGCCACTGGTAATTTATGACATCAAGTAGAGTTGTTTAATAAGAATTTTAGCTTGTGCTGCTTTTCTTCTGAGCAAAATATTGTTAATACATGTTAAGACTAGTTTTACAAGCTTCTCAGCAGTAATGTGATTTGGGCCTTTTTTTTTAGCACACAAATTTTTAACTTTTAAACATAGTCCTGTAGTTAGGGGCTCCTTCATTATTAAAGGCAGAATTCATCTGTGTAATATTAAAAAAATTATGGTACTTGTTCTGAAAAGATGATTGTTCTTTTTGCATCACTGAGATTTGTTTAAAAGGTATTTACAGCTTTTTATGGCTTCATGCTACTCTTGGACAACGTTTCCAGTTAGTACACTGAACTAAACACAATGGACCCCTGGTTCAATAAGATTCAGTTGTCAGATAGTAGTTTTTGTTTTCCTTGTTTGTATGTTGTATGTGGGGGCAGCAGACGGTGCTGATTTATTACATTTGCAGATCCATCTTCACATACGCATTCGTTACATATTTGTACTGGGGTCTTTTTTCCACTAATATTATTTTTCTGAATAGTAGTGTTCACTGATTTTTTTTTTTAAACTTCTGTGCTTTAGTGAACATTTTTTTGCCGTTGATCTTTTGAGTTACACTTGAACAATAAAATACAAATTTAGTACATGTAAAGTAGCTATGCAAATGAAATGACAGTATATTGGTTAAGACAAAATGTATACCCTTTAGTTGAATGTTAGTAAAGAGTAACTGATCAACCTTGTAAGAACATTCATAGCCTTTAAGAATAGAGATTTTTTTTCTGTTGAGATTGATGATTAATATTATATGCTTTGAGTTAGAGGGGTTTCAGTGAAATTCGGGTATGTATGCATGCTGAGTCTTGGGACCCCATGGGCTGTAGCCTGCCAGGATCCTCTGTCCGTGGGATTCTCCAGGCAAGGATACTGGAGTGGGCTGCCCGTGCTTTCCTCCAGGGGATCTTCCCAACTCAGGGATCAAACCCACGTCTCTTTATGTCTGCCTGCATTGACGGGTAGTTCTTTACCGCTAATGCTATCGGAAGAACAAACAAAAGAGAGGCAAACACCTTGTACAATCAGTGGAGAAGAGAAAATACTGGAAAGTGGAAACAGTAGGACAAAACAGCAGCCATAGATTTTTGAAAGTTTGTCACTTGGACAAGAGATTTGACTCATTTACGAATAATGGGAAAGAGAAGGGGCAGAGTTTGATTGGCTGAAAGGGAGAACTTGGGATTCCTTCAAGATAGAATGATAGGTTCCCTGGGGTTATGGGATTTATGCCTTTGCTGGGTGTGACCCCCTTGGCCCAGGTCTTTCATTGGGGCATTTTGTCCCATAGAGTTTCTGTTAGGTGACCTTTCATGGCCAGTGTTCTCCCAGAGTCC
Source organism: Bos taurus (assembly GCF_002263795.3). Lineage (NCBI taxonomy): Eukaryota > Metazoa > Chordata > Mammalia > Artiodactyla > Bovidae > Bos > Bos taurus. The sequence continues at coordinate 581,978 of NC_037336.1, forward strand.
TCTGTCATTGTCTGTCCCAACATAAAGTGCCTGTTATTTCTTACTAAAAATTAAATTATGTTTACTTTAATACTAAATCTTGTTTGTAGACTTAATGTATTTCATTGCTTCTTTAAATTATTTGAAATACAACTTGAAAAGCATAGTGACAACTACTTTTACGTAAGCAACTTTCATTGCTCTTAATTCACTGTTTCTTTCCGTCTTATTTCTTACTCCCTCACTGTATTCAATTTAGACATTTTAAATAGATAGTCAATTCTTTACAAACATGTATTTTTCATTAATCATTGCCACAAGTCATCCTTAACTACCAAAATAACAGAATTGAACTCAGATAAAATAAATAAGCCCTTTAACACAAACATTAAAATGCCAGTTTCTAAATTCAGAAAATGAAGAGAGGAAAGTTTTGGCCCAACCAGAGTTTCCCAGTTTACGGTTTTAGTTGGTATATTTTGTGGCCTTTCTGTTTTACCTCTGTTTGATTCAGTTGACTTTTGTTTTTCTTAGTTTGATGTAGTATAAAGCAGAACATATTTTAATTTTACTTTACATTGAGCATTTAATTTTCTGTCTTTTAAGTTTAAAATGTGGAATAAAATTAATCATGTGTTCGTCTCTGTATTCCTAGTATCTTTTGGTTTCTTCCTTTCCCCTGTTACTTAAAATTTGCTCTGTGTTATCATTATTTTTAGTTTCTGGCTGTCCTGGGTCTTCAGTGCTGCACACAGGCTTTCTGTGGTTGTAGTGAGTGGGAGGCACAGCCGTGCGCAGGCTGCTCTTTGCCGTGGCTTCTCTGGCGTGGAGCGCGGGCTCCCGGGCGGGGGCTTCAGTCAGGGCTCTCAGGCTCTGTAGTTGCAGCTTGCAGAATCTAGGACAGGGGCTCAGCAGTTGGGGTGTGCTGGCTTAGTTGTCCCGAGGTGTGTGGAATCTTCCAAGACCAGGGATTGGCAGGCGAATTCTTTAACACTGGACTACCAGGGATGTTCCAGTGTTACTATTTTTTAGCTTGCATTTCTAAACTGTTATAGAACAGACTTCTTTACTCACGGTCCTGGGCATACTTCTGAGTTTACTGAAACTACTTGCTCCCAGCGCCCTCTGTCACTGTCCTGTTCTGTCTGTGTTTGCCGTGCTCCAGGCTTGTACACCTGTCATCCCCAAGTGTCTCTGCTCTCCTTGAGTGAAGCTGTTGTTTTCCTGGATGTCAGTTTCTTTACTATGCCCTCTTTACTTAATGACATCCTTAGTACATTTCTAATAATATTACACTTGACTAATAATTTGCCTTTGTAGAAACAAAATTGAATATCACTTACCTTAAAATTTTGTAACTGGTATTCCTGATGGGTTGGCTGCTTGGGTTTGTATGAGGTTTGTTGCTTTGTTAGGTGGCCTTTTCTGTACCCTACCCTGCTTTCAGTTTAGTTGCTCAGTTGTGTGTGACTCTTTATGACCCCATGGACTGCAGCATGCCAGGTTTCCCTGTCCATCACCAACTCCCGGAGTTTACTCAAACTCATGTCTATTGAGTTGGTGATGCCATCCAACCATCTCATCCTCTGTCATCCCCTTCTCCTCCCATCTTCAGTCTTTCCCAGCATCAGGGTTTTTTCCAATTAGTCAGTTCTAGCATCAAGTAGCCAAAGTATTGGAGTTTCAGCTTCAGCATCAGTCCTTCCAATGAATATTCAGGACTGATTTCCTTGATTGGTTGGATTTCCTTGCAGTCCAAGGGACATTACTAGCAAATCATTACTTTGCTAGTGTGTGAGATGAGCGCAATCGTGCGGTAGTTTGAGCGTTGTTTGGCATTGCCTTTCTTTCGGATTGGAATGAAAACTGACCTTTTCCAGTTCTGTGGCCACTGCTCAGTTTTCCAGATTTGCTGGCATAGTGAGTGCAGTTTCTCAAATACCACAATTCAAAAGTGCTCGACTTTTTTTAAGTCCAACTCTCACATCCAAACATGGCTACTGGAAAAACCATAGATTTGACTAGATGGACCTTTGTTGGCAAAGTAATGTCTCTGCTTTTTAATATGCTGTCTAGGTTGGTTGTAGTTTTTCTTCCAAGAAGCAAGTGTCTTTTAATTTCACGGCTGCAGTCACCATCTGCAGTGATTTTGGAGCCTAAAACAATAAAGTCTGTCACTGTTTCCATTGTTTCCCCCATCTATTTGCCATGAAGTGATGGGACCAGCTCCCGGTCTTGTTTTTGCTGACTGTATAGAGCTTCTCCATCTTTAGCTACAAAGAATATAATCACGCTGATTTTGGTGTTGACCATCTGGTGATGTCCATGTGTAGAGTCTTCTCTTGTATTGTTGGAAGAAGGTGTTTGCTATGACTAGTGTGTTCTCTTGGCAAAACTCTGTTAGCCTTTGCCATGCTTCATTCTGTACTACAAGGCCAGATTTGCCTGTTACTCCAGGTATCTCTTGACTTCCTACTTTTGCATTCCACTCCCATATAATGAAAAGGACATCTTTTTTGGGTGTTAGTTCTAGAAGTGGGTGGGCCTCATCAAATCAGTTGAAGGCCTGAAGAGAAAAAAAAAGTAGAGGTTCCCCAAGTAGGGAATTTTGTCTCCAAACTGCCTTCAGACTCAAGCTGCAACATCAGTTCTTCCCTGGGTTTCCGGTCTACCCTGCAGGTGCGGGCTCACTAGCCTCTGCTGCTGATAAGTAGCTTCAGTCGTGTTTGACTCTGTGCGACCCCAGAGACGGTAGCGCACCAGGCTCCCCTGTCCCTGGGATTCTTTAGGCAAGAACACTGGAGTGGGTTGCCATTTCCTTCTCCAGTGCATGAAAGTGAAAAGTGAAAGTGAAGTCGCTCAGTCGTGTCCGACTCTTAGTGACCCCATGGACTGCAGCCCACCAGGCTCCTCCGTCCATGGGATTTTCCCGGCAAGAGTACTGGAGTGGGGTGCCACTGCCTTCTCTGTCACTAGCCTCTACAATTACACAAAACTTTTCTTAAGATAAAAAAGTCTCAATCAGTCAAGCAAGCAATCTCATGTGCTCTCCATACACACACATTCCATCTTCTCTGTAAAATCTGACGAGAGGTAGGAGAGATTTGCAAACTCTGAGAAGTCTGTTAATAGGTTTATTACTAACAAAACTAGCAATATAACTTATAGGTTAAGAAATTTTGAACAGAAGGGAACAAATGCCAACTGACCACAGAAGAAACAAACAACAGGGTAAAATTCAACACTGACAAAAGCTAGAGAGCAATACACAGGATTCTGAAATCCATTAAGTAAGAATTACTGGGTATCAGAAATTTTATATCCATTATGGAATGATAGAGGGTACTGACAGTGAGTTAGGCCAGAAATAAGGAATTAACTTAAGGACTAAATACTGAGAGGTCAACTTCACGCCTTCCCTGACTTCAGCACCCAGTAAAGCTGATAGCCAAGCACTGAACTCCAATCAAGGAAATATCTTCTTAACCCTAAACTGAAAGAGAATGAACAAGCTGCAGGAAACAAGACCACAACCTCCTAATAATAAGGAGCCTCTCTCCCTGGCATTCAAAGATTCTTAAGATAACCATAGGATTATCTAGTTAAAGCCCACTTACCCCACAGCAAAATTTAACATTAATTTTCTATTTCCTCCTATTTTAAACAACAATCAACCAAAAATAATCATTTAGGGGAAGTCTGCAACACTATGGGAAACATCAAAATAAACAAAACAAATTTATACTATAAAGAAACTCTTACTATATACCTATCCCTGGAGAAGGAGAGGGCAGCCCACTCCAGTATTCTTACTTGGAGAATCCCATGTACAGAGGAGCCTACGGTCCATAGGGTCGCAAAGAGTCAGACATGACTGAGGCGACTTAGCACAGACACATGCAGTATACACCTATGACAACAGAGGACTTTTTAAAAATGTTACAGATAAAGAGAACAGTTCTCAGAAACAGTAACTGATAAAATTAAACATTTAAAGAGATGGAAAATACGTCAGTGAATGTCTAAAAAGACACAAAGCAAAACGATGGAAAAGATGCAAGAAAGATAAGAAAAATGGGCAATTAATCCAGAAGGGCCACCAGTTACTAGGAATTTGCAGAAAAAAACACGAGAAAACTTCCCAGTACTAAAGGGATCACTCTTCAAATGAAAAGGCCCACCAAGTGCCAGCAAAAATAAATCAAAGACTAAACACTAAAAGATGAGAACATCCTAAAGCTGGTACAGACTGTGGCTCACATTATGAACTCCTTATTGCCAAATTCAGACTTAAATTGAAGAAACTAGGGAAATCCACTAGACCATTCAGGTATGACCTAAATCAAATCCCTTATGACTATACAGTGGAAGTATAGTGAGAAATAGATTCAAAGGATTAGATCTGATAGAGTGCCTGAAGAACTATGGATGAAGGTTCGTGATACTGTACAGGAGACAGGGATCAAGACCACTCCCAAGAAAAAGAAATGCAAAAAGGCAAAATGGCTGTCTGAGGAGGCCTTAAAAACACCTATGAAAAGAAGAGAAGCAAAAGGCAAAGGGGAAAAGGAAAGATATACCCATTTGAATGCAGAGTTTAAAGAATAGCAAGAGGAGAAAATAAAGCTTTCCTCAGTGATCAATGCAAAGAAATAGCAGAAAACAATAGAATGGGAAAAACTAGAGATCTCTTCAAGAAAATCAGAGATACCAAGGGAATTTTTCATGCAAAGATGGGCACAATAAACAACAGAAATGGTATGGACATAACAGAAGCAGAAGATTTTAAGAAGAGGTGGCAAGAATATGCAAAAGAACTGTACAAAAAAGATCTTCAAGACCCACATAATCATGATGGTGTGATCACTCAGCTAGAGCCAGGCATCCTGAAATGCAAAGTCAAGTGGGCCTTAGGAAGCATCGCTACAAACAAAGCTAAGAGAGGTGATGGAATTCCAGTTGCTCTATTTCAAATCCTAAATGATGATGAAACTGCTGCACTCAATATGCGAGCACATTTGGAGAACTCAGTAGTGGCCACAGGACTGGAAAAGGTATGTTTCGTTCTAATCCCAAAGAAGGGTAATGCCAAGGAATGCTCAAAACTACTGCACAATTGAACTCATCTCACACACTAGCAAAATTCTCCAAGCCAGGCTTCAACGGTATGTGAACCGTGCACTTCGAGATGTTCAGCTTAGATTTAGAAAAGGCAGAGGAACCAGGGATCAAATTGCCAACATCCGTTGAATTGTCGAAAAAGCAAGAGAGTTCCAGAAAAACATCTACTTTCGCTTTATTGACTGACAAAGCCTTTGACTGTGTGGGTCACAGTCAACTGTGGAAAATTCTTAAAAGAGATGGGAATACCAGACAACCTGACCTGCCTCTTGAGAAATCTGTATTCAGGTCAAGAAGCAACAGTTAGAACTGGACATGGAACAACAAACTGGTTCCAAATCAGGAAAGGAATACATCAAGGCTATATATTGTCACCCTGCTTATTTAACTTACATGCAGAGTACATCATGAGAAATGCCGGGCTGGATGAAACACAAGCTGGAATCGAGATTGCCGAGAGAAATGTCAATAAATTTCAGATGTGCAGATGACACCACACTTATGTCAGAAAGCGAAGAGGAACTAAAGAGCCTCTTGATGAAAGTGAAAGAAGCAAGTGAAAAAGTTGGCTTTAAAGTTCAACATTCAGAAAACTAAGATCATGGCATCTGGTCCCATCACTTCATGGCAAATAGATGGGGAAATGGTGAGAGACATTATAATTTTAGGCTCCAAAATCACTGCAGATGGTGACTGCAGACATGAAATTAAAGGACGCTTGCTTCCTTGGAAGAAAAGCTATGACCAACTTTGACAGCATATTAAAAAGCAGAGACCTTACTTTGCCATCAAAGGTCTGTGTGGTCAAAGCTATGGTTTTTCCAGTAGTCATGTATGAATATGAGTGTTGGACTGTGAAGAAAGCTGAGTGCTGAAGAATTGATGCTTTTGAACTGTGGTGTTGGAGAAAACTCTTGAGAGTCCCTTGGACAGCAAGGAGATCATCTAGTGCATCCTAAAGAAAATGAGTCCTGGATATTCATTGGAAGGGCTGATGCTGAAGCTCCCAATACTTTGGCCACCTGATGCGAAGAACTGATTCATTTGAAAAGACCCCGCTGCTGGGAAAGATTGAGGGCAGGCGGAGAAGGGGACGACAGAGGATGAGATGGTTGGATGGCATCACTGACTCAATGGACATGGATTTGAGTAGACTGTGGCAGTTGGTGATGGACAGGGAGGCGTGGTGTGCTGCGGTTCATGGGGTTGGAAAGAGTCGGACACCACTGAGCAACTGAACTGAACCCACATTATGTACAATAATCTGCTTCACTCAAACTCTGTTGTTTTAAATCTCATGTGAAAATACCTTCACAGTCACATTTAGGCTGGCACTTCACTAAATATCTGAGTACTGTGGCATAATAAAGTTAATTCAGAATATGATATTCTTTGAACTTTTTTTTTTCTAATTTTATTTTATTTTTAAACTTTACATAATTGTATTAGTTTTGCCAAATATCAAAATGAATCCGCCACAGGTATACATGTGTTCCCCATCCTGAACCCTCCTCCCTCCTCCCTCCCCATACCATCCCTCTGGGTCGTCCCAGTGCACTAGCCCCAAGCATCCAGTATCATGCATCGAACCTGGACTGGTAACTCGTTTCTTACATGATATTTTACATGCTTCAGTGCCATTCTCCCAAATCTTCCCATCCTCTCCCTCTCCCACAGAGTCCATAAGACTGTTCTATACATCAGAGTCTCTTTTGCTGTCTCGTACACCGGGTTATTGTTACAATCTTTCTAAATTCCATATATATGCGTTAGTATACTGTATTTATGTTTTTCCTTCTGGCTTACTTCACTCTGTATAATAGGCTCCAGTTTCATCCACCTCATTAGAACTGATTCAAATGTATTCTTTTTAATGGCTGAGTAATACTCCATTGTGTATATGTACCACAGCTTTCTTATCCATTCATCTGCTGATGGACATCTAGGTTGCTTCCATGTCCTGGCTATTATAAACAGTGCTGCGATGAACATTGGGGTACACGTGTCTCTATGTGTTGTCATGAAGCTAGTTTTAATCTCAAGATTTTTGGGAATGTCGTTCACAGGGAGTTTGCAGGCAGAGTCAGCTTATATGGTCCCCAGGTCTTTTCTCTCAGGGATTAGATATAAAGGAAGTTGATGAAATAGTTAATACCATGTGGATTAACATCCACATGTGCTGGGTACTGTATAAAAGTACTTTGCCAATGTTATCTCTTTGCTATAGATAAGTAGAATTAATCCCATTTCATAGCTGAATAAACTGGGATTTTGAGGTAGTTAAGTAATTTCCAAAATTTATAATAAGTCATAGTACTTGAACTGGAATAGATTTTCTTCCTGCCTTCAAGTACATGAGTGCTCTTAAGATTAAGACTAGAAAAATTAGAAGATGTTTTCTTTTTTTGTTTTTTAAAGTTCTGTTAAAAGATCAAAGGAGGTGGTAGTAGATATTCAGTACATTTTTTAACTGGAAAAAAAAAAAAGTACAAAGAAGGGAGAGAAGTAGGGCTCAGTCGTGGGACCAGAGATTAAAGTAGTAAATAAAGTACTGTCTGCAGGTGGGGCTCTGCTTTGGCTCTCAGATTTTTCAAAGTTGTTGAAGAGGAGAACAGTGTAGGTAAAAACAAATCCAGTGCCCAGGAAAAGGGAAGCTATTTCTGATATTAAAATTAGACATTTCATTCACAGTTCGATTGTGATGTGATATGATAAAAGAAAATCCTTAACATACTGTCAGTGAACATCGGACCTTTTCTTGTGGTATCCGTCAATGTGTATCCCAGTAGAATTACAGGGACTAATGGAATGGTCTGACCTAGTCCTAGGTTCGATACTAGGTTATTTTTCAGACACCTCATCTTGGATATCATTTTCAACATCAGATTTCTGAGTATATTGATAACTTATCTTCTCTGTCTGAGAACTGTTGGCAATGCAATGATCTCTCACCTTTCACCTTCTTTTTTGCCAGCTAAGTGCATAGAGAAGCTATATAAACAAACTGGGCTTTGATGGGATATGAAATTTTAAAGGCACTGGTAGTGATGTCTTTGTGAATAGTAGGAGGCTGCTCTGCCCTCCCTGTGGAGAGGAGGACAGAGTCAATATTTTTCTCAGAAAATGATTTTGGATTCTCTAACGTGTAAATAGGAGAAGCCTAATTTCAGACGTAAATGAAGATCATTTTATAGCCCATGGTTAAACTGGCAACTTGTTGAGTAAAATTCATAGTCTTCTAACCCCTTTAGTTCCAGTATATTATTCTTGCAGTTTTCTTCCAGTCAGGCAGGATTGCAGAATCCTTTGTGGCCATTGTCACCATGAGCATTGCCTGAATTCTGTTTGAATCGGTTTAGCCCTGTGCTTTCTACTTCTGCCACTTGTACTTTTTCATACTTATTCTGTTTGCCTTAGTTGAGAATGTTCTGAAAAAAGATTTCTGGACTGGAGCTACTGTTTTTGGTACTGTCCTTTGTGATATCTTCTTCCCTAAAATACTGTTTTTCCTTAATTTTGAATCTTTTATCATAAACTTTTGTCTATGTCTCTAGGTCATCTTGAATGATAATTGATTACTCAGTTTATATTTACATAGCAAAGAGGTAAATTGTCATGGTATGATTATTTAGAAGTTTATTGAAATCAAGGAATCTAAAATGATGACATTGTTCTAAACACAATTTTACTCCTTTTGCGTGGTAAAGCTGTTTTCCTGTAACTAGAGTTCAAGATTAGGATGAGAGCAATTTACTGGTTGGCTTGTACAACTCCAGTGAGTACCAGTCAGAGAATACAATGTGAATGATGCCCCTTTGAGTGGATAGCAGCTTGGGGTAGTTAGTTAAAGGGAGTGAACATTAATTTCTATTTTTGGCATCCGGTCCCATCACTTCATGGGAAATAGATGGGGAAACAGTGGAAACAGTGTCAAACTTTATTTTTCTGGGCTCCAAAATCACTGCAGATGGTGACTGCAGCCATGAAATTAAAGACGCTTCCTCCTTGGAAGGAAAGTTATGACCAACCTAGATAGCATATTGAAAAGCAGAGACATTACTTTGCCAACAAAGGTCTGTCTAGTCAAGGCTATGGTTTTTCCTGTGGTCATGTATGGATGTGAGAGTTGGACTGTGAAGAAGGCTGAGCGCCGAAGAATTGATGCTTTTGAACTGTGGTGTTGGAGAAGACTCTTGAGAGTCTCTTGGACTGCAAGGAGATCCAACCAGTGCATTCTGAAGGAGATCAGCCCTGAGATTTCTTTGGAAGGAATGATGCTGAAGCTGAAACTCCAGTACTTTGGCCACCTCATGTGAAGAGTTGACTCACTGGAAAAGACTCTGATGCTGGAAGGGATTGGGGGCAGGAGGAGAAGGGGACGACAGAGGATGAGATGGCTGGATGGCATCACTGACTCGATGGACGTGAGTCTCAGTGAACTCCGGGAGTTGGTGATGGACAGGGAGGCCTGGCGTGCTGCGATTCATGGGGTCGCAAAGAGTCGGACACGACTGAGCGACTGATCTGATCTGATCTTATGCTTTCTTTTTTTTTTTTTTTAATTTATTTATTTTTTATTTTTTTTTAAATTTTATTTTATTTTTAAACTTTACATAATTGTATTAGTTTTGCCAAATATCAAAATGAATCTGCCACAGGTATACATGTGTTCCCCATCCTGAACCCTCCTCCCTCCCCATACCATCCCTCTGGGTTGTCCCAGTGCACTAGCCCCAAGCATCCAGTATTGTGCATCGAACCTGGACTGGCAACTCGTTTCTTACATGATATTTTACATGTTTCAATGTCATTCTCCCAAATCTTCCCACCCTCTCCCTCTCCCACAGAGTCCAAAAGACTGTTCTATACATCAGTGTCTCTTTTGCTGTCTCGTACACCGGGTTATTGTTACCATCTTTCTAAATTCCATATATATGCGTTAGTATACTGTATTTATGTTTTTCCTTCTGGCTTACTTCACTCTGATCTGATGCTTTCTTTAACAGGAGAAGAGGTACAGCTGAGAAATCTCATTGTAAGACCATTGGTTTGGAAATGTAGGCTAAAATTTGATTTCTCTCTGTGATTATTGAACTACTACCTCCTGGTGGTGGTGTACAAAAAGAGAAAACTATTACTTGTATTTTAAGTCAGAAAGGCAAGGTATTTTTTTCTCTTGTCAGAGCAAAAATCGTTTGATAATTTCATCAGTTTTGTCAGAGTCTGGAAATTTTTTTGTTGTTGTTATTTAAAGATGTAGAATTCATAAAATATGTCTGGTACAATATTTTGAAGGGAGTATTTGTCAGATTTTAAAGATATCTTAAATTGTACTTAAAATACAAGAAGAACATAACAGACATGAGTCAGTTTTGAAGATATATAAATTTGAAGTTTCTCTTTAACAAGGTTTAGAATGGTCATATTTTCAGATTGGCTTTTCATAAGTTTTTTAAGCCCGTAACTCTGTTGTTTTAGAATACTAATGCAGTGAGCCTGACCTGTGAGTCCTAGTTTTGTGCAGAGGTATGAAAGAGAAGTGTTTTTAAATCCTTTATCCTACAGTATTTTGAAAATAATGTGTTATGCTTCTTGTTGATCATCTTTTATTTTCTGAATTCTCTTACCTTTCTACCTCTTCTTTTCTTCTCAGCTGAATTCCTTTCAGCCTCATTATTTGCAGAATGTTTTTTTTCCCTCCAGAATTAATTGCTTATTTTATCTATAATGAAAATTAGTTTTTATACCTTATTTGGATCATAGCTCAGAATTAAAGCATGTAAGCATATCACATTTGTATATAGCTAATTTTTTCCCTTTTTTCAATATTTATTTTTAATTGATTATTGGTTTACAGTATTGTTTTGATTTCTGTCATACATCAACATGAGGTAACCATAGCTGCACATATGTCCCCTCCCTCTTGAATCTCCCTTCTACCTCTTACCTGTTTTACCTCTCTAGGTTGTTACAGAGCCCCAGTGTGAGCTCCCTGAGTCCTACAGCAAACTCCCATTGGCTGTCTATGTACATATGTTAGTGTATAGCGTCCATGCTGCGCTCCATTCATCTCCCCCTCTCCTTGTTGTTCCCCACCCTTGTCCGTAAGTCTGTCCTCTATGTCTGCATCTCAATTGCTGCTCTGTTAACAAATTTGTCAGTACCATGCTTCTAGTTGCCATAAGTATGTAGCTAATTTAAACAAGATTGTTAGCTCCTTAACAGTTCAACAACGATTTGCATTATTAAGTTTTTTCTTTTGTAGGTGATTTTGCAAGTAATTATGTTGGTACATATTAACATAGTGGAATAAAAAAGTTTTATGGCACTGTGTGTGGGTAATGGGTAATATTCTTTGGGCAGAAAGGCTAGTAGTCTATGATTTTGCAATTTGATAGACTAGGGTTCTTAATTTGATAATTGTTTAATGTGGTACCAAATGATAGAATATACTTGTAATTATCGAATATTGTTCCATGTTAGATGAGCGAAAGTTGGTACTTAGCTTACTTACTAATCAACATGAATGGCTTATAAACAGCTTGTTAATCTTTAAAGTGGTGAATTATTTTGCTTTGTAGTTTGAAAATAATTTGGGTATAAAGAAAGCTAAAGATCCTTGCTTTCTTCATCTTGATTTTGATTTTCTGTTCATCTAATTACTCCGATAATTTTATTCTAATTTTTTTCCCCATCAGGGAGAAAATGGAATTATGAAATCTCTACTTTTTACTTTGCTATCTTTTGATAGTGAAAAAGGAATTCTGATAAAAGAGCTGCACCTGCAGTTCTTATGAGATCTTGACAGGACTGTTTGACTGACTTTTATTGGTCAGAGAGAGAGATTAGCTTGTTTTAGGGCCCTACCCCTGGCCTGCCCTCCTTATCCTGGAGATGAGTGTACCTGCCAGCCAGAGGAGTTGAATTTCATAATTCTGTGGCAGTGGCTGCTGCTGCTGCTACGTCACTTCAGTCGTGTCCGACTCTGCGAGACCCCATAGACGGCATCCCACCAGGCTCCTCTGTCCCTGAGATTCTCCAGGCAAGAATACTGGAGTGGGTTGCCATTTCCTTCTCCAATGCGTGAAAGTGAAAGTGGCAAATCCCTGCTATTAAAAAATTAGGAAAATCTGGTTACGTGGATTTTTCCATATCAAAGATCTAGGCATCCTTGATCTCCTGGCTGACCCTAGAAGTGCTTTATCTGTTCAAGGCTTTCTGTTCTTTTCCTGGTTTGTTGCTGTCATAGATTTGATTCTTATGAATTGTAACTCACTGGGTCATCTTGATGAAAAAGTTTTGGTCTTTTGGCCTAGGTTTAGGTTCAGCTGGGAGTTATAGGAAACTTTAAGTAACAGTGGTAATAAAGGAATGCTGCCAGCAGAGAACCCACTTCAGTATTGCCTTTGTGATGGAGTTGCTTCACCATGAGTCACCCCCTCTTCCCAGGGCAGTCTGCATCCAGTGACTGTGCTATGGGGGTACAAAAGCTGGTGCCATCATCACAACTCCTGATGACTCACCTCAAGAAGTGATGATTGAACTCAGGAAGATCCGCCTCAGCTTTTGAGCTCCCCCCAAGGCTGGCTGAGGCCTTTGTTCCTGCTGTACCACATCCCAGCTTTTCCTTTGCTCCATCCCTGCTTCCCCCCTTCCTTCTGCAGACGTCTGTCCCAAGAGTATTCCCCAGTAAATCTTGTGCATGGCATGCTGATCCTCCCTCTGTCTGGCTTACTGGCATAGAGTTAAACACCACCACCTGTGTTAGATAAGTGCATCTTGAAAAAAAATAATTTATTTTGTTATGAAATAACTCAGAAGAAAGTAGCCGAGAGCTGATGGGGCTCCACAGTGTCAGGGACTTAAGTTCCCTCTTCCTTGCACTATCAGGTATGATCCTTGGCTCTAGAGTCACTTCATAGTTTGTGATGGCTCTTCCAGCTGTCGGGTTGGTGCCAGGCCAGTAAAAGGGAAGGTAAAGGCATGCCCCCTTCCTTTATGATCACCTTCTGAGAATTGCATGTACCATTTGTCCTTTCATTCTGGTGGTTGTTGCTTGGACAGTGGCCAGATCTGATAGTAGGGTAGATTGAAAAGTGTAGTCTTAATTTGGATGACCATGTGAAATAACAGGAATTCATGAGTGAGGAAGGAAGGCTGAATGGACATTGAGCAGCTGCTAGCCAGTGGGCTCAGGCACAGTGTCTTTAGTTCACTCTGTTCAGGCGCTGAGATCAGGACCTGTTTTTCATGATAGGTCTGTGTCAGCTCACAGATCTACCTGGGTTTAAATACTTGACCTGTTTCCAGAACTGAACCTGCTATACTCTTCAACGATTTTTTCCTAGGGTGAGTGTATGGTTTTCACTCCTAACTAATAGAACATGGTCTTAGTTTGTAAAACGACTTTCCAGGTAGCTCAAATGATTTAGAATTTGCCTGCAATGTGGAGACCTGGGTTTGATCCTTGGGTCAGGAAGATCCCCTGGGGAAGGACATGGCAACCCACTCCAGTGTTCTTGCCTGGAGAATCCCATGGACAGAGGAGCCTGGTGGGCTACAGTCCATGGGGTTGCAAAGAGTCAGACACAACTGAGCGACTAACACACTTAGTTTGTGAAATTTAAGTCTTTGTTCATAGATCATCATCACCTGCTCATATGAAAAGTTTTAGCCCGAGAATGATTCTTGTATTGTGGCACCCTGAAGAGGGGGTGGGTGTCAGAATTGTTGCTTCTGTACCGGAGGCTTCATTTCATTAAGGGATGGTATCCAAACCTTCTGACTGTAAATGTTTATCACTAAAACATTTTAAAGTGCTCATTCATCCTTATATGTGTGTTTATATACTTGTCCTACTTTGTTGTTGTTTAGTCACTCAGTTGTGTCAGACTCTTTGCGACCCCATGAACTGCAGCATGCCAGACTCTTCTGTCCTCCACTATCTCCCACTATCAGATTCATGTCCATTGAGTCAGTGATGCCATCCAGCCATTGAATCCTCTGCCACCGCCTTCTCCTTTTGCCTTTAATCTTTCTTGGTATCAGGATCTTTTCCAGTGAGTCAGCTCTTCTCATCAAGTGGCCAAGTATTGGAGCTTCAGCTTCAGCAGCCATTCTTCCAATGAATATTCAGGGTTGATTTTCTTTAGGATTGACTGGTTTGATCTCTTTGCCATCCAGGGAACTCTCAAGACTCTTGTCCAGCATCACAATTTGAAATCATCAGTTCTTCAGCACTCAATCTTTATGGACGAACACTCACATCCATATATGACTACTGGAGAAACCATAGCTTTGACTATACAGACTTTTGTTGGCAAAGTATGTCTCTACTTTTTAATATGCTATCTAGGTTTGTCATAGCTTTCCTTCCAAGGAGCAAGCATCTTTTATTTAATTTCTGTAGTCACTACCTAGAGTGATTTTGGAGCCCAAGAAGATAAAATCTGTCATTGCTTCTGCCCTTTCCCCATCTATTTGCCAAGAAGTGATGGGACCGGATGCCATGATCTTCGTTTTTTGAATGTTGAATTTAAGCCCGCTTTTTCACTCTCCTCTTTTCACCCTCATCAAGAGGCTCTTTAGTTCCTCTTCACTTTCTGCCATTAGAGTGGTGTCATCTGTATATCTGAGGTTGTTGATATTTCTTCTGGCAATCTTGGTTCCAACTTATGATTCATCCAGCCTGGCATTTCACGTGATGTACCCTGCATGTAAATTAACTAAGCAGGTACCTCGTTGTACTCCTTACTCAGTCGTGAACCGGTCTGTTGTTCCATGTCCAGTTCTAACTGTTGTTTCTTGACTTGCATACACATTTCTCAGGTCAGGTGATCTGGTACTCCCATCTTTTTTAAGAATTTTCCACAGTTTGTTGTGATCCACACAGTCAAAGGCTTTAGTGTAGTCAGTGGAGCAGAAGTAGATGTTTTTTTCTGGAACTTCCTTGATTTCTCCATGATCCAACGGATGTTGGCAATTTGATCTGGGTCCTTTGCCTCTTTGGAAACCCAGCTTGTATGTCTGGAGTTTCTTGGCTCACATACTGCTGAAGCCTAGCTTGAAGGGTTTTGAACATGGAAATGAGCATAGTTTTATTTATTTTAAATTTATTTTTTAAATGCGGAAAATTGCTTTACAATGCTGTATTGGTTTCTGACATACAGCAACACTAATCAGCCTTAATTGTATATACATCCCCTTCGCCTTGAGCCTCCTCTCCCCTCATCCTAACCCTCTAGGTCATCACAGCATCAGGCAGGACTCCTTGTATTGTATAACAGCTTCCCACCAGCTGTCTATTTTTCACATGATAGTGTACAAAGTCAGTGCTACTTTCTCCTTTCAGTTCACCCTCCCTTTCCTCTGCTGTCCCCACATGTCCGGATTTCACATCTGTATTTCCATTCCTTCCATGCATACATAAGTTCATCAGTACCATTTTTCTAGATTCCATGTGTATGTGTTAATATATGTTATTTATTTTCCTCTTTCTGACTTAGTTCATTGTGTATAACAGGCTCTGTTTCATTCATCTCACTACCACCGACTCAGTCTATCAGTGGATACCTAGGTTGCTTCCATATCCTGGCTATTGTAAATAGGGCTGCAGTGAATTTTGGGGTACACGTGTCTTTTAGATTTGTGGTGTTCTTAGGGTATATGCCCAGTATTGGGATTTCTGGATCATATGGTAGATTAAGTTCTAGTTTTTTAAGAAATTTCTGTAATGTTTTCTGTAATGGCTGTATCAATTTATGTTCACACCAACAGTGCAAGAAGGTTCCCTTTTCTCCTTATCCTCTCCAGCATTTATTGTTTGTAGATTTTTTGATGATTGCCATTCTGACTGATGTTCATTTGCATTTCTCTAATAGTGATATCGAACATCTTTTTATGTGTTTATTGGCCATCTGTATGTCTTTGGAGAAATGTCTGTTTAAGTCTTCTGCCCATTTTTTGATCTGTTTGTTTTACTGATATTAAGCTATATGAGCTGCTTATATATTTTAGAGAGTAATCCTTTGTCAGTTGCTTCCTCTGCAATTATTTTCTCCCATTCTGAGTGTTGTCTTGTGTATTGTTTCCTTTGCTGTGAAAAACGTTTATGTTTATTAGGTTATGTTGATTTTTTTTTTTTTTTCCCTCCATTTCTTTAGGAAGTGGGTCACAGAAGGTCTTGCTGTGGTTGATGTCAAAGAGTGTACTGCCTATGATTTCCTCTAAGAGCTGTATAGTTTGTGGTCTTATGTTTAATTCTTTAATCCATTTTGAGTTTATTTTTGTTCATGGTGTTAGGAAGTGTTCTCTTCATTTTTTTACATGTAGCTGTCTATTTTCCCGCAGTTCTTATTGAAGAGGTTTTCTTTTCTTCGTTGTATATTCTTGCCTCCTTTTTCAAAGGTAAGGTGCCCATAGGTGTGTGAGTTTATCTCTGGGTTTTCTGTCTTGTTTCCTTCTGCTGTATTTCTGTTTTTGTGCCAGTACCATACTGTCTTGATGACTGTGGCTTTGTCATATAGTATAAAGTCAGGAAAGTTGATTCCTACAGCTCCATTTTTCTTTCTCAAGATTATTTTTGCTATTTGGGTTCTTTAGTGTTTCCATATGGGTCTCCTGGTGGCTCAGCTGGTAAAGAATCCACCTGCAATGCAGGAGACCTGGGTTTGGTTGCTGGGTCAGGAAGATCCCCTGGAGAAGGGAATAGCAACCTACTCTAGTATTTTTGCCTAGAGGATTCCAGAGATAGAGGAGCCTGGTGGGCTACAGGCCATGGGGTTGTGAAGAGTCGGACACTGCAAAAATTTTAATAGTCATTTCCCATTTCATTGAAATTACTGTGAGCAGTCTGTTTAAAAGTTTTTAAAAATATATGTAAAAATAGCTACATTGATGACATCCTTAAGTATTGCAGAATGCTGAAGGCAAACAAATGCCATTAAAGGTGTCAACTTTTTTCATTTTATGAAATTCTTTTCTCTCATGAAGCTAGCAAGGAATCCTGTCAGTTTGATTAAATTTTGGTAAAGTTTAATTCTTTTAAGTTTTTAACTCACAATATACATAGAAGTATTTTGTCTCTGGACACAGATTGATTTTGTATGCACCCCTTTAGGTCTTCTTAGGACACCACTGGCAAATGTATACTTAAGTCTAATGAAAGCTCTTATACAGGTGTCTGTTGAAAGAAATGGTAATGCATTTTATTTAGAGGCAGTACTGTTTGAATATATATTGACGTATTTCTTCATACCTTTCCCCCGGAATGTTTCACCAAATGTTTTGTTAAGTGTTTTGTTTGCCTGACAAACTTTAAACTTCATTAAGAATCGAGGAACTCCTAGTAAAATGTCAATATTTGTAGCTCATTCAGTATATTAATATAATCCTTGACCTCACCTTGGTGTCTTACATGTATTTTTCTTTTGCTTAATTTTTCTTACCTTTTTTTCTTAAAGATATTACTTTGTATTGTATATCTTTTTAAAAGCCACTTTAAATCTGTTTTGAAAAAAGATGGACTATAAATCACTTATATGCTGTTTAGATATCTTAATTAAGGACATACTTTCATCTTGGCCTTTTTTTGTCCTGAAACTTTGTAGTTTGAAAACTGAAGACATACTGAAGCAAAGAATAGTAGAATATACACACATTTACCCATCACCAAGATTCACCTCTTAATGTTTTGCTGTATTTTCTGCATCTATTTATCAGTTTACTTATTTATCCAGTTCTTCTGTCCAATTAGTTTAACTTCACCATGTATTTCCAGAAAAAGGATTTCTACATAGCAATGTCTACACTGAAAAAATAGTTTCCAAAAATCTCATACGTATCCATATTCAAATTTGCCATGTGTCCCCTAAATACCATTTTCACTTGATTTGCAGTCAAGGTCCTAGTGTTTAGTTCCATATCTGAGGTCTCCCACACACTTTTCCAGTGATACTGACTTTGAAGAGATAAGACCAAAAATGTCTATAAGGATTATGCCAAGTTTTGGATTGTGTGTGTGTGTGTATGTGTGTGTATGATGTCAGTTGGCTTGTTCCTCTATTTCTTCAATTTCCTGTAAATTGTAAGTTAGGTTTTAAATACGCTTGATGAGATTCAGGTTAAATGTAATTTGGCAAGACTCATGGATGAAACTATGTAGTTAATATTACATCACAATTGAAGTTTTACACTGTTTAGTTTTGATGTTAAGTTTTGTTGCTGGGTTAAGGTGGTGGCAGCCAAAGCTCTCCATCCTGAATATTTGAGTTATTAGCAAGTAATTTGTAGGGGTATAACTTTGCAGTATGGAAATATTTAGTTCTTCAAATAGCCTTTATGGTTTTGTGCAGCTGTTGATGGTATTTGGTGGAATCAGTTATGGCAAATGATGATTTTCTAGTTCTTTCTTTTACATTTTTTGTTGTTATTGCCATTCTTCTGGTTAAGACAAGTTTTCCTCCTATTTTTTCTAGGTTTAAGGCTTAACAATGATAAAAATCTTTTTAATCAAGTTTGATACACACAAGTCACAGGAAAATTGTCAAACAAATGACTTTGACTAATGGGCAAGCAATGTTGTCTTTAATATGGAAATATTCATATGATATTTTAGGAAAATAGTTATTGCGTGTAAAAAATTTCCAAAGGAGCAGATAGTTTTAAAGCCATTTTTTATTTTAACTACTTTGGATGGGTCATTTTCTAAAATAATTAGATAGCTCTTCCTTTTTAAAAGACAATATAATGAACATAATTTGACTGTTGATTGCATTATCCTAAAAAATAAATTATTATATAATTCATTATTAGGGGCTTCCCAGGTGGCTCAGTGGTAAAGAATCCACCTGCCAATGCAGGAACTGCAGTTTGATCCCTGGGTCGGGAAGATCCTCTGGAGAAAGAAATGGCAACCCAGTCCAGTATTCTTGCCTGTGAAATCCCATGGACAGAGAAGACTGGCGGGCTGCAGTTCATTGGGTCACAAAAGAGTCAGACACAACTTAGTGACTGAGCACACCATCATTCATTACTAGTGTTATCCTTAGGTATTGTGTTAGTAGGTGGGACTTTCAGTTCCTACATTAATTGAATCTGAGACAAATACACCTGGAAAATTTTTTTTAATGGTTTACTTCTCCTTTTTTATATGATGTCTGTGGACTTCATGGTGTATCTTTCTCAGACATGTGGTGTATTCTCTCCATCTAATTTGAGAGTCCAGGAAACAGATTACTAGAAATGTGTGAAATAAATGTAAGATTGTCCATGCTTATGGATAAAGATGTCTTATAAATGTAACATGTGGCAGAAATAAACTTTAGTTGTTTTTCTCTAAGGACTTCTGTTTACTTGATTTTCCTTAGAAAGGGTTCTAGAATTAGAATTTTAACTAAAATGAACTTGGTAAAGGATCTCTCAGTCCATTATTGCTCCAGGAGCCCAGAGGGGCTATTGAAGATAACAAAGTATTTACTGACTCAAACCTATATTGTAGAATGGAATGAGATATGTTTTATGCTATATAGTTGCTTGAAGCTAAATATGTAAAATATTAATTCATTTTTTACTCATTATGACTCTTAACCTAAGTATATGTAAGTTTATCTACTACAGTTATGTTTATTAGAATTCATTACTTATATTTTCCAAGTTACAGCAATTCTCTTATGTGTTCTAAATTTACTGCAAATTGATACTTTTTCTTTAAGTTTTTAAAACTTTTCAGTTTTTTGGTACAAATGACATATAAAGTTGTATGGTATTTTAAATGCATATCTTGGTGATTTGATACACATTGTTAAAGAATTCTCTCCATCTAGTTAATTAGTATATCTATCACCTCATATATTTATCTTTGTGTATGTATGATAAGGACATTTAAGTTTGTTTCATCCTGTATAATTGAAAGCAGTTTCAGTTATGCAGTAGAGTGGTATTGAATATAGTCACCATCCATGCTTTTACATTAGCTCCTTAGACCTTAATCATTTTACAGCTGAAAGTTTGTACCCTTTTACCAACCTCAGTCTCATTATTTCCCCTGGGAAACTACCTTTTTACTCTTTTTGTCTAAGTTTGACCTTTTTTTAGATTCCGCATGTAAGTGATTGCTGTGTAGTATTTGTGTTTTCTTTGTCTGGCTTATTTCACTTACCGCAATACCTTCAGGGTCCATTCGTGTCATCCCTAATGGCAGGATTTCTTCTTTCTCATGAATAATATTCTACATTCTCATGAGTAATATTCTACAGAGTATATATATTCCACATCTTTATCTAGTCAGCCTTTGTTAGATGAGGTTGTTTCCGTATCTTAGCTGTTGTAACTAATGCTGCAATGGATGTGGGAGTGCAGATATCTCTCCAGTATCCTGTTTTCATCCCCTTTGGATATATACCCAGCAGTGAAATTGCTTCATAGTATGGTAGTTCTAAATGCTTGTTCAGTCACGTCCTACTCTTCGCAACCCCATGGACTCTAGCTTGCCAGGCTCCTCTGTCCATGGGATTATCCCGGCAAGAATACTGGAGTGGGTTGTCATTCCCTCCTCTAGGATATCTTCCCAACCCAGGGATAGAACCCATGTCTCCTGAATTGTGAGGTGGATTCTTTACTGGCTCAGGGGTAAAGAATCTGCCTACAATGCAGGAGTTGTGGCAGAAGCCGTGGATTCTATCCCTGAATTGGGAAGATCCCCTGGAGAAGGAAATGCAATCCACTTCAATATTCTTGCCTGCAAAATCCCACGGACAAAGGAGCCTGGCAAGCTAGAGTCCATGGGGTCGCCAAAGAGTCAGGCAGGCCTTAGTGACTAAAATAACAACATGGTATTTCTATTTTTAGTATTTTGGGGAACTTCATAGCGATTGCAGCAGTTTACATTCCTGCCAACAGTACAAGTGTACTTTTTCTCCACATCCTTGACAACACTTATATTTCTCTTGTTTTTTTTTGAAGATAACCTTTCCGACAGGCATGAGGTGATATTTCATTGTTGTTTTTATTTGCATTTCCCAGGTGATTAGGGATTGTTGGCACCTTTTCATGAATTTATTGGCCATTTATTTGGATGTCTCCTTTGGTAAAATGTCTATTTAGTGCTTCACTCATTTTTTAATTGGATTATTTTCTTGCTGTTGAGTTGAATGCTTCATATATTTTTGATACTAACCTCGTATTAGCTGTAGGATATGCAAGTATTTGCTCCAGTTCTATAGGTTGCCTTTTCATTTTGTTGATGGTTTCCTTTGTTGTGCAGAAGCTTTTAGTTTGATGTAGTCACACTTGTTTATTTTTGCTTTTGTTGCTTTTGCTTTTAGTGTCAAATCCAAAAAATTACTGCCAAGACCAATATCAGGGAGCTTTTTCTCTTATGTTTTCTTCCAGGAGGTTGTATGTTTTCGTGTCTTATGTTCATGTCTTTAACTCATTTTGTGGTGGTTTTTGTGTGTGGTATAAGATAGTGGTCTAGTTTCATCCTTTACATGAGCTATTCAGTTTTCCCAACACCATTTATTGAAGAGACTACTACTTTGTGTATTCTTGGCTCTGTTGTCATAAATTAATGACAGTGTATGCATGAATTTGTTTCTGGGTTCTCAGTTCTATTCTGTTGATCAGTGTGCTTGTTTTGATTGTTTTATGGTATGATGGATATATGGTATGTATGATATAGTTTGAAAATGGTATAGCTTGAAAACAGGAAGTATGATGTCTCTAGTTTTGTTCTTCTTTCTTAAGATTGCTTTGGCTATTCAGGGTCTTTTGTGGTTCCATACAAATTTAGGATTGCCTATTCCATTTCTGTGAAAGAGCCATTGGAATTTTGTTAGGGACTGCATTGAATCTGTAGATTGTTTGGGGCATGTTATTAATAGATATTTTGTTGTTCAGTTGCTCAGTAGTGTCTGACTCTCAGTGACCCCCATGGATTGTAGCCCACCAGCCTTCTCTGTCCATGTAATTTCCCAGGCAAGAATACTGGAGTACGTTGCCATTTCCTTTTCCATTATTAGCTATGTTCTTCTCCAAATATCTAAAACATTAAAATGTAGCACAGGCAGTGAAGATTTCATTTTTGGTAAATTTCAGTCTTCAAAACCAATAGCTTTAATCTTTGGTTTTCTAAATTCTTGATGTCCTTGATGAAGATTCTTTAATCTTCATCTTTTAAAAAATATACATATAATTCTCTTTCCACTTGATGCAGTTTACTAGATACCCCAATTTTTCTTTTAGTATTCACATCAGCAAAAATATCAATAAGAAGATGAATTAGGTTGTTCAGTTAAATTCAACCTAGTGAAACTGCTGTGTTAACTCTGTTCCAGCATCCACTTACAGATATATATCCAAAAGGAATGAAAACAGGGACTTGAATACTTGTACAACAATGTACAGCAGTATTGTACCCAACAGCCAAAAGTGTCCACTAAGCAAAAGCTGATTTCCTCCTTGATACAAAGCATCACAGAGCATGTCCACATCATTATTTAGTTTGGACAGAAAGAAAGAATATTCCTGAGGAGATTCTGCCAACTGTTGTTGTACCAAAGAAACATCCTGTTTTAGTTTCTCGGCCACTTCTCCAGATTTCCATGGGTAATAATTCTTTTTTCCTATTTTCTCCTTCTAAAAGTCGATAAAGCTTGTGAGTAGAATAATCCTTGGTATCAAAGGTATTCCCAGGATTTATCTGCTGAGATACTGATGGGTCTGTTAGCGTTTTCAGTCACTGCTGGGGCATCAAATTACTTTGACTAAGTACTTGAACCAAGTTTTCAAGCAGACAATTCATGTCCTAATGCTTTCTTAATTCAGTTTCATGTGATGATTGTACATGTTCAAATGATGCCTTTTGTTTTATCAGCTGATTTAAAAATAACTTTTGTCTGGCTGTGTAATAGTCTTGTTTACTCTGCAGATCAAATCTCCCTTTCTAACTGGCATATTCAATAACTGGACACTTTTTTTTTTTTTACCATAGCAGGCAAAAATTTTGTCTTTATGTGAATGATTTATTCATCAAGTATCAGAACTTCACTGTTGAAGCTAGGAATTTTAGCATCCAGATTATCTTTGCCAAGAGCCTTGCTAGTGAGGCTATGAAGATTCTTCTTTGCCCATTTTATACCTGATTTCAAGCTCAAATTATTTGCTTACAAGTGAATTAACTAATGTTGAGCAGAAATGTATGTCAGCTGAAGTCCATAGCAGCCCAGGAGATGACTTTTACTGATATTATATACAACATTAAGTAGAATGTAAACTCCATGAGGGCAGGAATTTGTCACTGTTTTTGATATATCTGTAATTCCTGTAACAGCAGCTGAAACACACAGTGAATGTTCAGTCTTAAGCACAGCTTGGATAAACAGATGCGTGAGTATATACAAAAATTCAGGGTTTCCAAATTTTTATCTCAAGAGATTAGAACCACCTTATAAATTTGACTCCAATCAGGAAGTTACCATGAGTAACGAAAGAAAACGAATAACAAACCTCTACTCCATATCACCATTCAGGTATGATCTAAATCAAGTCCTTTGATTATGCAGTGGAAGTGAGAAATAGATTTAGATAGAGTGCCTGATGAACTATGGACGGAGGTTTGTGGCATTGCACAGGAGACAGGGATCAAGACCATCCCCAAGGAAAAGAAATGCAAAAAAGCAAAATGGCTGTCTGAGGAGGCCTTACAAATAGCTGTGAAAAGGAGAGAAGCGAAAAGCAAAGGAGAAAGGAAAGATATACCCATTTGAAAGCAGAGTTCCAAAGAATAGCAAGGAGAGACAAAAAAGCCTTCCTCAGCGATCAGTGCAAAGAAATAGAGGAAAATAACAGAATGGGAAAGACTGGAGATCTCGTCAAGAAAATTAGAAGTACCAAGGAACAGAGATGGGCACAATAAAGGACAGAAATGGTATGGACCTAACAGAAGCAGAAGATTTTAAGAAGAGGTGGCAAGAATACACAGAAGAACTGTACAAAAAAGATCTTCACGATCCAGATAATCATGATGGGGTGTGATCACTCGCTCAGAGCCAGACATCCTGGAATGTGAAGTCAAGTGGGCCTTAGAAAGCATCACTACAAACAAAGCTAGTGGAGGTGGTGGAATTCCAGTTGAGCTATTTCTAATCCTGAAAGACGATGCTGTGAAAGTTCTGCACTCACTGTGCCAGCAAATTTGGAAAACTGAGCAGTGGCCACAGAAATGGAAAAGGTCAGTTTTCATTCCAATCCCTACGAAAGGCAATGCCAAAGAAATGTTCAAACTACGACATAATTGCCTTCATCGCACACACCAGCAAAGTAATGCTCAAAATTCTGCAAGCCAGGCTTCAATAGTACATGAACCGTGAACTTCCAGATGTTCAAGCTGGATTTAGAAAAGGCAGAAGAACCAGAGATCAAATTGCCAACATCCGCTGGATCATCGAAAAAGCAAGAGAGTTCCAGAAAAACATCTATTTCTGCTTCATTGACTATGCCAAAGCCTTTGACTGTGTGGATCACAATAAACGGTGGAAAATTCTTGAAGAGATGGGAATCCCAGAACACCTGACCTGCCTCTATTGAAACCTGTATGCATGTCAGGAAGCAACAGTTAGAACTGGACATGGAACAACAGACTGGTTCCAAATAGGAAAAGGAGTTCGTCAAGGCTGTATATTTTCACCCTGCTTATTTAACTTATATGCAGAGTACATCATGAGAAACGCTGGGCTGGAGGAAGCAGAAGCTGGAAACAAGATTGCTGGGAGAAATATCAATAACCTCAGATATGCAGATGACACCACCCTTATGGCAGAAAGGGAAGAACTAAAAAGCCTCTTGATGAAAGTGAAAGAGGAGAGTGAAAAAGTTGGCTTAAAGCTCAACATTCAGAAAACTAAGATCATGGCATCTGGTCCCATCACTTCATGGCAAATAGATGGGGAAACAGTGGAAACAGTGTCAGACTTTATTTTGGGGGGCTCCAAAATCACTGCAGATGGTGACTGCAGCCATGAAATTAAAAGACGCTTACTTCTTGGAAGGAAAGTTATGACCAACCTAGACAGCATGTTAGAAAGCAGAGATATTACTTGCCAACAAAGGTCCATCTAGTCAAGGCTGTGGTTTTTCCAGTGTTCATGTATGGATGTGAGAGTTGGACTGTGAAGAAAGCTGAGCGCCGAAGAATTGATGCTTTTGAACTGTGGTATTGGAGAAGACTCTTGAAAGTCCCTTGGACTGCAAGGAGATCCAACCAGTCCATCCTAAAGGAAATCATTCCTGAATATTCATTAGAAAGTCTGATGCTGAAGCTGAAATTCCAATACTTTGGGCACTTGATGTGAAAAACTGAATTATTTGAAAAGACCCTGATGCTGGGAAAGATTGAAGGCAGAAGAAGGGGATGACAGAGAATGAGATGTTTGGATGGTATCACCGACTCAATGGACATGGATTTGAGTAAACTCTGGGAGTTGGTGATGGACAGGAAGGCCTGGCATCCTGCAGTCCATGGGGTCTCATTGAGTCGGACAGACTGAGCAACTGAACTGAGCTGATCGGAACTCCGTATCACAGTAGCATTGGCTAACTCCTTCAAGAACCCAGAGTAAAATAATCCTTATAGTTTTTAAAAACCAGAGATTATAAGGAAGTATCCCGACATGAAACAGCCAAACAACAGAAAAACTACCTGCTCAGAAAGATAGAATTAGTAATGCATCAGAGCTAAAGCTGCAATACAACAGATAAATGTTACTGTGTAAAAGAAACTTTGACATTAAATAGTGATTGGAAACAATCTTAATTGCACCAAAAAGAATAAAATACCCAGGCATTGTATTTGAGTTTTGATGCAGTTAGGTTATGTTTTCAATCTGCTGATGTTAATAGGAATTACATTGGTTGTTATAGGAGTTACAGACATATCAGAAAACAGTGTCAAATTCCTGCTCTCATGGAGTTTATATTCTATTTAGTTTTGTATAAACTATCATTAGAGTCTTTTCACGGGGTGCTATGGATTAAGGATGTTAATCAGTTTTACATACTGAAAAATACGTAATCCTCTAAGAACTTTTTGCTTAACCTCATTTGTTTCTGGTTTTCTTTTATGTTTGAATAAAAGCAAAGAATGAAGTGCCTTGTTGGGATCTGGTTCATTGCAGTGTGAAAATAAATAAAGCTAAGATTCATATTATAGGAGAGTTAGTCACTTCTTTTCACCCAGTTCCTGTTTTATGGTAACATTCTCATTAAAATGCATTCCAAGCACCAGCAGCATGTGATTCCACAGTTGTAAGGTGTAATGATTTGGCAAAAAGTGGTTGGTGCTCTTTGGTTGGTGCTCTTTGTTCATTTAAGAAACAGTTGTTGGGTGCCCATCATGTGCTGGAGGATACAGTTGGGTTTGAGACAAAATCCCTGTTCTGGAGCTTCTAAGTAGAATGTAAGGTGATAGAGACTGTCTGGTTGGTTGTTTGGTGGCCAGCACCATCTCAGAGAGTTGGGCTGGTTAGGGCAGCTCTGTGGGTGGAGGTGACCCAAGAGAAGCAGTGTGCTTGGACACATATAGTGGCCAGCCTTTTGAAGATCGTGGGTTCCTGGGTAAGGGAAGAACATTCCTAGTAGAGAAATAGCAAATGGAAAGTATACTTAATTTAAGTGGTTGTTAGTTAATCCTTTTGTCAGATTAAAATAATCCAATGTTAATAAGTAGTTCTACAGTTGATCCTTGAACAGTGTGATTTAGGGATGTCAGCCTTCAGCACAGTCAAAAATCTTGAGTATAATGTAGAGTCTGCCTTCCATATCAGAGGTTCCTTGCTGTCCACAGTTCCTCCGTATCTGCGGTTCCAAGTTCAGAGGTTGAGCCAACCATGGATCATGTGATCATAAATATGATCATAAATTTATGATCATATGGATGGATCATAAATATTTACAGTTGAAAAAAAAGTTGTGAATAAGTGGACTCCTACAATTCAAACCTATATTATTCAAGGGTCAACTATAGTATCTCCTTGGGTTGTGTTTATAAGAATACCTTAATATTTAGTTTTTCGGCCAAGTTGAGTCTGTAATTAGTGGATTATGTAAATCAACTGTAAGACAATGATTTCCAACCAACCAAGGAGCAGATTCTGAAGCAACTCAATACTCCCCAGTACCCACTTAACACTCCAGTTTAACTTAACTCTTAAGTTTTCTGGGGTTGGCTGGGTGTGGCCAAGTGCTTCTTCTATGTGCTTCTTAGAATTATGGAGTGGAGCTAATTCAACTGAAAAATTGTTATGTACATTTTGATATTTTCCTTAATTTCATAATGTTACCTGATAGTTAAAAAAAAAAAAAAAACAACCCTTTGGTACATTTTTTTGCCCTTATATCCTATACTTAGGTACATATTTAGATATTTATGAAATCAGATACTTAGGTATTTATGATATTAGGTTTTTGTGTTTTCTGATTAGGTTTTCTTTTTAAAAAACTTAATTAATTAATTAATTTGACTGTGCTGGGTCTTAGTTGTGGCACATGGAATCTATTTCCTTCACCAGGAAACAAACCTGGGCCCCTACATTGGGAGCATGAGGTTTAGCCACTGGACAACGAGGAAAAGTCCCCTCTGATTAGGTTTCTATTTTCTGTATTTCATGGATATGATATGTAATTAACATAATGGAATATCTCTTTTTCTCTGTGCTTGGTAGAAGTCTGAAAGAGTCTCTGTCTAGGTCCTTACAGTTGAGTTTCAGTGTTAGCCACATATCACCTTTTATATTTATTCATCAGTATAGTTGTCTTGCCCTGTTCTTTTTGTGTGTTTACTACAAACTCCTGGAAAGAATTTTAATGCTCTCACCCCCAGTATCTCTCCTCCACATTCTGATTTCACTCTCATCAGCTGCTTTGGGTTGCAAGCAGTGTCACTCTGCCAGATGCGATTTTTGGTTCACCATTCCTGGTTATTCTCTCACCTTCTTGTCTTCTCTCAGTTTTTTCTGATTCTCCTCTTCATCTTCTTGACCTCTAGGCACTGGAGTATTTCAGGATTCAGATTTTAAGCATCTTCTCTATTTTTACTCACTTTTATGGTGAATTGAAAAGTGAAAATGAAAGTGAAGGTTGCTCTGCTGCTGCTGCTGCTAAGTCGCTTCAGTCTTGTCCAACTCTGTGCGACCCCATAGACGGCAGCCCACCAGGCTTCCCCGTCCCCGGGATTCTCCAGGCAAGAACACTGGAGTGGGTTGCCATTTCCCTCTCCAATGCATGAAAGCGAAAAGTGAAAGTGAAGTTGCTCAGTCTTGTCCGATTCTCAGCGACTCCATGGACTGCAGCCTACCAGGCTCCTCCGTCCATGGGATTTTCCAGGCAAGAGTACCAGAGTGGGGTGTCATTGCCTTCTCCCCCATGGACCTGCCAGGCTCCTCTGTCCATGGAATTCTCCAGGCCAGAATACTGGAGTGGGTAGCCATTCCCTTCTCCAGGGGATCTTCCCAACCCAGTGATTGAACCCAGGTTTCCCACATTGCAGGTGGATTCTTTACCCTCTGAGTCACTGGGGAAGCCCTAATTTTATGACTTAAAACACGCTTTGTAATTCAGCTCTTAAATATATATACTCCAGACTCCTGTATTTACTTCTTTGGCTGTCTGTTGGGCATTTTAAGCTTAATGTCTAACACTGAACTCGTGGTACCTGCTTCTCCAACTCCCAGTTCTCCTTGTACCACTTTATGCCTACAGTGTCCCTCATTTCTAGAAATGTTAACTTCTTTGGAGTTGCTTAACAAAAAACATTGAAGTCATTTTTATTTCTTTCATGTTCTGTATTCACTTGATCAGCAGATCCTGTTGGCATTGTTTTTAGAATATGTCCAGACTCTGGTATCTCATACAGTCTCACTTAGTTCACTGCCACTGTGGTTTTAGTCATTACCATTTCTCATCTGGATTATTGCATTAGCCTGGAAGTGGTTTCCCTGCTTCTGCCTCTGGGGTTTTTGTCCCATATGTTTTCAGAACAGCATCTAGAGTAATCTTGGAGAGTTAGATCCTATCACCCTTTTATTCACAATGCTCTGGTCCCTTTCCATTTCACACAAAGGAGAAAACTAAAGTTCTCCTGGCCTATGAGACTGAACCTAGCTTACCCCCTGTACCTTTCTATTTTTACCTGCTCTTCTCCCCCTT
This sequence comes from Bos taurus, assembly GCF_002263795.3. Taxonomy (NCBI): domain Eukaryota; kingdom Metazoa; phylum Chordata; class Mammalia; order Artiodactyla; family Bovidae; genus Bos; species Bos taurus. The sequence goes on from NC_037336.1 coordinate 611,276, forward strand.
TTTGCTAATCTGGCCACATAGACTTGCCCCCATTTTTCTGTTCTTTCACCATCCTGGGCATACTCCTGCCTCAGAGTCTAGGTACTTGATGTGCCTTCTAACTAGAAAGCTACTCCCTCAACTTGTTCTGCTTTTGCTGAAAATTCACCTCGGCATTGCTGTCCCCAGGCTCTTTCTGGCCTGAGCAGTGAGCTTTTCTCCTGGCCTGGAAGCTCTTGGCAGGAGACAACCAGTACCAGTATCCCCGGCTCTCCCTGGCCTCTCAGTTTAAAATTATAGACCACTGTTTGTTCCCTTCTTTGTACTCCCCATTCTTCCCTTTTGTTTATACACTATATATCTTTTTTATTTGTCTCATCCTAGTTAAAAGGAAGCTTCATGGCAACAGTTTTTAAAATTTTTCCTGTTTTTTGGAAAACATCAAAGCAGTGAAGTGAAGTGAAGTTACTCAGTTGTGTCTGACTCTTTGCGACCCCATGGACTGTAGCCTACCAGGCTCCTCAGTCCATGGGATTTTCCAGGTAAGAATACTGGAGTGGGTTGCCATTTCCTTCTCCATCAAGGCAGTGAGACTAGTATAATAAATGAACCCTCATCTACCTGTTACTTATACAGTTAGTTAATATTAATAGTTCTTCTTTTTCCATTTAAACCCCACTCATTTCTCCTTCAGCACAGTTCAGTCACTCAGTCGTGTCCAACTCTTTTTGACCCCATGGACCACAGCACACCAGGCTTCAGTCCTCCTTACCTCCCCTCAACCAAGATTATTTTGAAGAAGAGCTCAGAAACCATATAATTTCATTTGTAAATATTTCAGTATGTATCTCTAAAATAAAAGAATTCTTTATTTTTAAAAAAATCATCAATATTATCCTGTCTAAAATAAAGATACATTTTAATGTTTCCAAGTATGCAGTCAGTGTTCATTTATTTACCCAGTTCCCACACATTTTTCCTTTTACGGTTTGAATTGGAATTGAAATAGGTCAATATGTTCATATGTTCATTTGGTTGCTATGTGACTTTAGTATGTATCAGTCTATGTAAATGCTTACCCCCCATAACGGTTACTAAATGGCCTCCCAGCTGAATCCTCCTGCCCTTGCAGGAGGTGCAGGAGAAATGGGTTCAATACCTGGGTCAGGATGTTCCCCTGGAGAAGGAAATGCAACCCTCTCCAGTGTTCTTGCCTGGGAAATCCTATGGACAGAGGAGCCTGGAGGGCTATCGCATAGGGTCTCAAGGAGTCAAACACAACTGAGCGACTGAACATGCACACACTTTTCTATTTCTAATCCCTTACTTCTTCACGTTTAGCGGAGAAACCGGGTTGTTTGTCTTGAGAATTCTGTGTCATTGGTATCTGGAATAATCTATGCCAGCATGTGACACATAGTAGGTGCTCAATATTTTTGAATGAATTACTATAAAGGTACATAATTTATGGTATTTTAGGATGGAATTAAAATGCTCAAAAGTTAGGGAATGATTATCATCTCACTTTTATAATGTGGTAGAATCATTTTGGCAATAAGAGAAATTATTTTGACAGTTGGGGAGGGGTCAGAGTGAAGGGTACTTAGGGCTACAGAAAATGGTTTGAAAAATAATTATAGTATCTGCTAAGATATTATAATGGCTACTCTCTTATGTTTTCAGTCAAGCATTCAGTCAGGCACATGTTAGTATAGTTTTTACAGTAGCCTTTCAGTGGAGGGAGATACGACCTACGTTTTCCCAGTGAACTGAGGTTCAGTTGGGGAAGCAGAAGGAAAGTGAGTGGGTGCTGAGCATTAATGTTTTTCTTCATAAATTTTATAGAATTAGGCACAATTCTTTAAAATCAGGTACATGTATAACTTTACAAAGGGAAGATTTAAAAAGTGGCACCAGTGATTATGTATTTTTGGGGGAAATTCTTTTTGACAAAGTGTTTTTAATGTGATATGGATTAGAAAGTATGAGTAAGAAGAAGGAGAAAGCTGCTTTCTGAAATACCTATCGTTGCATTTTGGTGTATGTTTTATTGGTATGTGTGTGAGAACATAAAGTTTGGGAAGCAGTTTTACCATGTGCACTTCTTTCCCTCAAATAATATGCCTTTAACATTGAAGGTTCTAAAGATTTGCAGTGAAAAAACTGTTTTAACATCATTTAACCTTTTAGTCTTTTAGATTTAGATTTAGTCTTTTAGTGTCTTTTAGATTTGTTTGATAGAAACTCTCTGTGAAATACTAATCAGTTTTTCCCAAAGCATGAATTGTTTGACAAAAGTCGAAATATTTGTTTAAATACTTAAATATTTGACAAAAGTGAAAATATATGTTTAAATATAAGACTTTAGAATGTGTTAAATTTCAACAGAAAGGATGGATAATTTAATCCTGTTGGAGTAACTGAAGACAGTATTCTGAAGAAAGATTATGAGATAATCGGAGAAGGCAATGGCACCCCAGTCCAGTACTCTTGCCAGGGACGGGGGAGCCTGGTGGGCTGCCATCTGTGGGGTTGCACAGAGTTGGACACAACTGAAGCGACTTAGTAGCAGCAGCAGCAGCATGAGATAATACTAAAATAAAGGTAAACGAGGGAAAATACTTGCATTAAATAGGTAACGAAGATATTACACAAAGAGTTCATATAAATTATTGAAAGAAAAACGCATTAAGACAAGCCTAGACGAGAAGGCCGAGCTAAAAAAAATACAGAAAAGCAGTATGTATGTCAGGCTTATAATAACTGTGTTTCTTTTAAAAATCTGCAACTCAGTGTTAGTAAGTTCTTAATTGAGACTTAATATGAAACTTTTTGTGCTGTAAATTGTTTATACTCTTTATCAAAAGTCATGGGTTGAGGTTGAAAAATAGAATATATAAATTTGCCTTCTTTGACTCAGTAAGCTTGTGTTTTAAAATTTATTGTAGAGAAGAAGTTTAAGAGGGAAAAAAGGTAGTAGCATTATTTGTATTTTTAAAATTATTCACCCCCAAATGACTCATTGTATAGATAACACACAAATTGATGATGTGTGTCATAACGTGGACTCTGTTTGGAAGGAGCGTGTGAATCATCCATAAAGGAGACACTTTCTGAAGGGAGGCCCTTAGAGGCTGAGTGGTGGTCTGCTGCTGTGTCAGAGGATAAACCTGAGGGGGCTCTGTTACGAGGATATATCTGTGACAGTTTTTATTTTACTTCACATCACAAACTCTGAAATAGATATGTAACCTTTATCGTTGTGACTTTGCAGAAAGACCATGCTCTTTAGGTTTTTCTCAAGTCTGATAATTAGGGCCAAGTTTCATAATAGAGGAGATAAGTTCCTAGAAGCAGTGGAGTTTGGCCTTTGTACTGCCAGCGTGAGTTGAATTAAGGCTTGTCAGATGTGACGTCTCTGCAGTACTGTGGTTCTCCCTTCTGTATGGTGTAAAGTGACTTAAACTTACGCCAGTTTTGAGAAATTTAATAAATTTTACTTAAACAAGGGAACATTTCACCTAAAAATGGGCACAATAAGGGACAGAAACAGTAGAGACCTAGTAGACACTGAAGATCAGTAAGAGATGGAAGGAATACACAGAAGAACTGTACAAAAAAAGATCTTAATGAACCGGCTAACTATGGTGGTGTGATTCTGGAGTGTGAAGTCAAGTGAGCCTCAGGGGTCACTGCTGTGAAGCTAATGGATGCAATAGAATTCTAGTTCAGCTCAGTCGCTTAGTCGTGTCTGACTCTTTGTGACCCTGTGGACTGCAGCATGCCAGGCCTCCCTCTCCATCACCAACTCCTGGAGCTTACTCAGACTCACGTCCATTGAGTCAGTGATGCCATCCAACCATCTTATCCTCTGTCGTCCCCTTCTTCTCCTGCCCCCAAGCTTTCCCAACATCAGGGTCTTTTCCAATGAGTCAGTTCTTCGCATCAGCTCACCAAAGTATTGAAGTTTCAGCTTCAGCATCAGTCCTTCCAATGAATATTCAGGACCAATTTCCTTTAGGATGGACTGGTTGGATCTCCTTGCAGTCCAAGAGACTCTCAAGAGTCTTCTTCAATACCACAGTTCAAAAGCATCAATTCTTTTGTGCTCAGCTTTCTTTATAGTTCAACTCTCATATCCATACATGACTACTGGAAAAACTACAGCTTTGACTAGATGGACCTTTGTTGGCAAAGTAATGTCTCTGCTTTTTAATATGCTATCTAGGTTGGTCATAACTTTCCTTCCAAGGAGTAAGTGTCTTTTAATTTCATGGCTGCAATCACCATCTTCAGTGATTTTGGAGCCCCCCAAAATAAAGTCTGTCACTGTTTCTGTTTTTTCCCCATCTGTTTGCCATGAAGTGATGGGGCCAGATGCCATAATCTTAGTTTTCTGAATGTTGAGTTTTAAGCCAACTTTTTCACTCTCTTTCACTTTCATCAAGAGGCTCTTTAGTTCTTCTTTGCTTTCTACCATAAGGGTGGTGTCATCTGCATATCTGAGGTTATTGATATTTCTCTCGGCATTCTTGATTCCAGCTTGTGCTTCATCCAGCCCAGCATTTCTCATGATGTACTCTGCATACAAGTTAAATAAGCAGAGTGAAAATATCAGTCTGTTGTTCCATGTCCAGTTCTAACTGTTGCTTCCTGACCTGCATACAGATTTCTCAGGAGGCAGGTAAAGTGGTCTGGTATTCCCATCTCTTCAAGAATTTTCCACAGTTTGTTATGATCCACACAGTCAAAGGCTTTGGCATAGTCAATAAAGGAGAAGTAGATGTTTTTCTGGAACTCTCTTGCTTTTTCTCTGATCCAGCAGATGTTGGCAATTTGATCCTTTGGTTTCTTTGCCTTTTCTAAATCCAGCTTGAACATCTGGAAGTTCACGGTTCATGTACTGTTGAAGCCTGGCTTGGAGAATTTTGAGCATTACTTTGGTAGCATGTGAGATGCGTGCAATTGTGCAGTAGTTTAAGCCTTCTTTGGCATTGCCTTTCTTTGGGATTGGAATTAAAACTGAACTTTTCCAGTAGTAGGATTTCCAGTAGAGCTATTCAAAACCCTGAAGAATGATGCTGTCAAATTGTTGCACTCAACATGTCAGCAGATTTGGAAGACCCAGCAGTGGCCACAGGACTGGAAAAGGTTGGGCCTCATCCCAGTTCCCAAGAAGAGTAGTAAAGAATGTTCAGACCATCGGACAGTTGCACTCATCACCTATGCTAGTAAGGTCATGCTTAAAATCTTGCATGCTAGGCTTCAGCATTACCTGAATCAAGAACTTGCAGACGTCCGAGCTGGGTTTAGAAAAGTCAGAGGATCCAGAGACAAATTGCCATTCCCTGGATCATAGAGAAAGCAAAGGAATTCCAGAAAAACATCTACCTCTGTTTCATAGACCATGTTAAAGCCTTTGACTGTGTGGATCATAGAAATTGTGGAAAGCTCTTAAAGAGATGGGAATACCAGACCATCTTACTTGTCTCTTGAGAAACCTGTATTTGGGTCAAGAAATGGAACCATGTATGGAGCAACAGATTAGTTCAGGATTGAGAAAGGAGTATGACAGAGCTGTCTTCTGCTGTCATTCTGTTGATTTAACCTATATGCTGAGCACATCATGAGAAATGCCGGGCTGGATGAGTTACAAGCTGGAATCAAGGTAGGCCGGAGAAACATCAGCAACCTCAGATATGTGAATGATACCACTCTAATGGCAGAAAGCGAAGAGGAACTAAAGAGCCTCTTGATAAGTATGAAGGAGGAAAGTGAAAGCTCCAGCTTAAAACTAAATATTAACAAAACTAAGATCATGGCATCCAGTCCCATTACTTCATGGCAAATAGAAGGGGAAAAGGTGGAAATAGTGACAGATTTCCTCTTCTTGGGTTCTAATATCACTGCAAATGGTAACTGTAGCCATGAAATCAGAAGATTATTTCTTCTTGGCAGGAAAGCTATGACAAACCTACAAAGTGTGTTGAGAAGCTGAGACATGACTGCCAACAAAGGCCCGTATGGTCACTGTGGTTTCCCCAGTGATCACTTATGGCTGTGAGAGCTGGACTGTAAAGGAGGCAGAGTGTCAGAAGAATTGATGGCTTCGAGCTGTGGTGCTGCAGAAGACTCCTGAATGTCCCTTATACAGCAAGGAGATCAAACCAGTCAATATTAAGGGAGATCAACTCTGAACACTGGTTGGAAGGACTGCCGCTGAAGCCTGAAGCTCCAGTATTTTGGCCACCCAATGTGAAGAGCTGATTCATTGGAAAAGTCTCTGATGCTGGGAAAGATTGAGGGAAGAAGGAGAAGAGGGCATCAGAGGATGAGATGGCTGGATGGCATCACTGACTCGATGGATATGAGTTTGAGTAAACTCCGGGAGTTGGTGATGGACAGGGAGGCCTGGCGTGCTGCAATTCATGGGGTTGCAAAGAGTTGGACACGACTGAGCGACTGAACTGAACTGAGAATAAACAGAGATTTGAAAAGAGAACAGATTCTATGTCACTGCTTTCTATTCATTTTCTTAGTGGAAATTGTTGGACTGAACTTTCCAAAACTTAAATATCTAGTTGGATGGGTTTTACAAGAGATTGTTCATTCTATACTCTGATTTACTTTAATCAGACAAATGGATTAGAAGAAAGAAATTTCAGGTACATTTTTAATGGAAGATTTGTTCTTGGGAGAATAGAGGGGAAAAAGAATACATAAATTGTGATGGTGGGGTCCATAATAGGGGAGACTGTGAACCAAAGTCCACAGTTGCTAGGTGCCAGATTCTGTTCTAAGCCCTGCACTCACACTGACGTAATAATTACAGTGCACCGCTGACCACTAGCATGATCTCTGCTTCATAGAGCAGCTTGAGGCACAGCAAGGTTAAGCAGATGCATTGGTTTTGGGGGGCGTACTGCTTGAGAGCCCTGGAAATGTTCAAGACAACCTAGAGCTTGATTTTTTTTTTTTTTTTGCTTCTCGGTGTTATGGAGAGACCAGTGTGATTGTGGCACTGTGAGTCAGTGGTCAAGAAGTGAGGAAAGTGGGTGGGGGCTGCTCTTCTCTGGATCCCGGAGGCCTTGGCTGGGATTTTGAAAATGTATCTGAAGTGTGTGAACATACATCTGTATTGGTAAGGTTTGGAGGATAGAAGAATGGTAACATGATATAACTTTATATTTTGAAAGAATCTAAGATATAGTTATGACGTCTGGAAAACAAACTGTGAGTATGAGTATGTGTCTGTGGCGGGTGGCCATGGAGGATCCTGGGACACTGAGGGGCTTGATGGGAGATGATGGGGGTGTGGGGAGAAGGTGAACTGTGGGAGTAGTCAGTGGTGATCAGACAGGTGATGTGTTTTGTAGATAGAGCTAGCAGGTTGAGCTGACCCTTGAATGTAGGATATGAGGAGAGAGGCGCTGGGGATAGTTCTAGAACGTTAGCATTGAGCAGCTGGGTTCCATTACCGGGACTGTTTTAGGAGGGCAGTTTTACTGAGGGGAGGGGAAATGGGTAGAATCAGTGTTTCTTTTCTATGTTGACATTGAGATACCTGTTTGACAACCTAGTGGACATGTTAGATCACACTCTTAGGAGGTCATATGTGAGCTTGGAGCTGGGGAATATAACTTTGAGAGTCAAGTGAGTATATATGGACTGGATGAAATCATTTAGGGAGAAGTGAGTACACATAAAGGGGAGATGGAAAGACTGAACCTTTTAAGTCCTTTGGTGTGTGATACCTGCAAGAAGAATCTATAAAGGGTGTTGAGAAGTAGACAGTGAGGGAGGAGTGTGTGATGTTCAGAAATCAAGTGAGAAACGGGTTCAGGATGGGTAGAGGGGTCAGCTGTAGCTGCCAGGAAAAGGGAATAAGGTAAAACCTAGTAATTGACCTCTAGATTTGTCTTTGCTAAATCCTGTTGATCCTGCTGTGCAGTATAGCCCTAAAATTCAGACTGCCCTTTTATAATCCTGGCAATGAACACTGTTAATCAGGTTTTAATCACTTTTCTCCTGGACTGTTTTTTGAATTATTACTTTCCCTCCTGATTACAATACAAAATGCATGTTTATTATAGAAAATATACAGTGATTGAAACCCCGCTTCCCCAATTCCTTACTCCACCTTACCACCAGATAGTCACAGATAACCTTCCTTCCCCCATCCATTTCTATCTCTTCATACATGTATGCATATAATGCTTAACTTTTGCTTTTTAAAATAAACATGGTAGAACTAATTATCTAATGTTAGAGATTCTCTGAGAATGTGTATGAATGTGTGGCAGCATCCATCATGGTGGAGTAACCTTCTAATGGAACTCCCCACGTTTCCCCCAATTATATCTTAAATATATTTAAAAAATCTCAAATAAAATATGAGAGTCCTGATGAATTTTCCAAAGATAAATTCTTCTCTAAGCCTTTAGTACATATAGCATAGTGATAAAAAACATGGACTCTGTTTTTGAGAGTAACCCATGCATATAGCAGGAAATGTGGAAAATAGGGAAAAAGTATATTATTTTATAGAATAATTGTTGTTATAATTTTCATCCATTTCTTGCTGATCTTTTTTTTTTTTTTTTTTGGTTTGTCTAAATGTGCATGCACAACATTTTGTTTGTTACTAACAAGGATCACACTATGTTTTCTAGCCAGCATTTTTTCATAATTTATTCTCTCTTCTATACTTATATAATATTTTGGTCAAAGTATATAAGGAGTTTCATAATTCTGTTTGTTGTCAAATTGCTCTTCAAAAGGACTGTACCATTTGAAAGTATATTTATAAAGAATTTTGTTCTCTTTAAATTTTTAGGATAGACCACTTTCTTGTTGAACTCTTAAATGAAGTTCTACTTGGATACAAAGATGAGGACTAGATAACTTCTTGAGGTTCCTTCTAACCCCTAGGATGAAGATAATAACTAACATTTGTGTAGTGCTCTAAAGTTACAAAGTGAGTTCTCATACATCATCTCACTTGATCCTCACAACAGCCCTGTGAGGTAGGTAGGACAGGTATTGTTGTTCTCGTTTTAGAGATAAAAGAAACTGGTAGAGAGGTTAAGGATTTGGTCAGGTTTTATTTAAGTGTTTTAGCAGGGACTTGAATCCAGGTCATATGACTGCAATAATCACGTTCTTTTCACAAGATTTTATACAACTGCACATTTAGAATTGCTGTATGTCAGCTAGTAAAATGACATTTGTTCGGTACAGAAATAAACCTGTTGATAATATAAATACAGTGTCTTGCATTCCTTTTCCATGCCTCCTCCCCTGCCATTAAATGAATGACTCTCTTTTGATTAGGGGAAGGTAACTTAATTATATAGTTATATTAAACATCTACTGTTTTCCCCAACTTGTGGGGGGAGGGGGAAGTTACATTGTGTTTTTCATTCTGTGTGTGTGTGTGTTTGCGTGCGCATGCACTTGATGTAACTCAAAAGTATATCTCCATTACTTAGTCTCACACATGTAGCATAAAAGTCTTCAAGGAATAGATTACAGCTAGAACTTGAATCTTTTGGTTCTAGCATGATCCTAGAATTGCAAGCTTTTCAGGGTATTTACTCTTTTTTGTACTTCTTTAACCAAACTTGGGATTAATTAAGTACTCCAGGTGTAGCTGCTTACGATGTTCACAGAGGTACAGTGAGTGATAAGTGAGAGTGTGTGACAGTGGAGGGCAAACCAAGAAGAATCACAGCTAGTCTTCTCTTTGACCAGTTGCCTCATAAGGTAGAAGTTTGTAAACTGAATTGGGAGCTTGTTAGTGGCATTATCCTATTTTAGGAAACTGTCTCACAGTGTTTCCTGTACTGCCTTTAAACACTTAACATCACCAATGTTTAAAAAAATTTTTGTTTTGTTTCTTTTTTTCCTAGTTGTTGGTCTTGACGATATTATGGATGAAGGAGTTGTTAAAGAAAGTGGCAATGATACCATTGATGACGAAGAACTGATTTTACCTAACAGGAATTTGAGGGACAAAGTAGAAGAAAATTCAGTGAGATCACCAAGAAAATCACCTCGTTTAATGGCACAAGGTAACTCTACCAAAGAGACCTAGCTAGGAAATCAAATGAGGGACAGATGTGATCGAGTGTAAACTTGCTGAGCAGTGATAGTATTTTCTTGGTGTTTGCTAACCTGAGGCATTTTGATCATCAGTTTTGAGATTGTATCAATCTGTTGGTATGATTTAAAAAAAATTTTCGTTGAAATTACACGATTCAGAGAGTTGACTAGTATCTATGAGTTTCCAGTACTTGCCATCCTACTACTTTTTTCCCTTTTCTTAGAGAAAACTGGTTTTATTAATTATTGTTACTTTTTTGGTATTCCATGTCTCTTAAGTAACACGTGTATATTGCTACTTCTTGACTATTCTGATGATTGTATTTATTGATTTCCCATTCTGGATGGTGAATTTAGCACTCTTTTCTCCTCTTGTTCCCCCATGAAACAAAAGTATATTTTCTCATTTTTCTAATAGATAATTTCACAAGATCAGTAGGAATTACTTACGTTATTATGAGTCAGTATGCTGTTAGTGATGATCCTTTTAATAAACTGTTCTATACAACTTTGTCTTTCTGATTTAATAATTGATCATTTGCTTATTAGTTTACACGTTTGCACACACAGCTTTTAATGTACATATCAGTAATTACACCCTAACTACTCTGCCAGTGATCTGAATCGTTTCTGAATATATTTGTGCATATCAGGCATTCTGTCATTTTCATCTTGCTGAGGAAAGTGTCTTTGGGGACCTTCTGATCTGCTGCTATGTGCAGTGCTATGTTAGCCCTATGTAAGCTAGAGGTGTGGTTCTTGTCCACAGAGCTCCCTTTACTAGTCTTCTGAGGATTCTGTTCTGTATTGCAGTTCCTATTTACTTTTCTTTGGTTTAGCTCCTTCGTTGGCCTCTTCTAGTAGTTTTGTGAGGAAAAGGAGTATGTATATATATATATTTTTAAACCTTGTATGTTTGCAAATGTATTTATAATCTGCTCTCACATTGGAATCATAGTCTGATTAAACATAGAATTCAGGGTTGCAAATTGTTTTTCCTCAGAAACTTGAAAGTGATACTCTATTTTGAGTCTGGGAAAATCTCTTGAATTATTTCACTGATTATTTTCCCCTTTATTTTCTCAGCTCTTGTTTCCTGAAACTATTATTCAAGTATTAGATAGTAGGGACGGGCTCTTCTATTTTCTTCACTTATCCACCTCTATCTTCTTCCTCTTCTTACTGAATTTTTCTCATGTTTATCCATCAACTTTTTCATCAAATTCTGAGTGTTCTTTTTTTGTTTTGGGAATAATGTTTTTTGTAGCATTTTGCCGTTGTTTCACGCATGTGGTATTTTATGTTGTCTTTCATAAGGTACTTCGGTTCAATTCAGTTCAGTCGCTCAGTTGTGTCCGACTCTTTGTGACCCCGTGAATTGCAGCCAGGTCTCCCTGTCCATCACCAACTCCCGGAGTTGACTCAGACTCACATCCATCGAGTCAGTGATGCCATCCAGCCATCTCATCCTCTGTCGTCCCCTTCTCCTCCTGCCCCCAATCCTTCCCAGCATCAGAGTCTTTTCCAATGAGTCAGCTTTTCGCATCAGGTGACCAAAGTACTGGAGTTTCAGCTTCAGCATCATTCCTTCCAATGAATACCCAGGACTGATCTCCTTCAGAATGGACTGGTTGGATCTCCTTGCAGTCCAAGGGACTCTCAAGAGTCTTCTCCAACACCACAGTTCATAACCATCAATTCTTCGGCGCTCAGCCTTCTTCACAGTCCAACTCTCACATCCATACATGAACACTGGAAAAACCATAGCCTTGACTAGACGGACCTTTGTTGGCAAAGTAATGTCACTGCTTTTGAATATGCTATCTAGGTTGGTCATAACTTTTCTCCCAAGGAGTAAGTGTCTTTAAATTTCATGGCTGCAGTCACCATCTGCAGTGATTTTGGAGCCCCCCAAAATAAAGTCTGACACTGTTTCCACTGTTTCCCCATCTGTTTCCCATGAACTGATGGGACCAGATGCCATGATCTTCGTTTTCTGAACTTTGAGTTTTAAGCCAACTTTTTCACTCTCCTCTTTCACTTACCTCAAGAGGCTTTTGAGTTCCTCTTCACTTTCTGCCATAAGGGTGGTGTCATTTGCATATCTGAGGTTATTGATATTTCTCCCGGCAATCTTGATTCCAGCTTATGCTTCTTGCAGCCCAGGATTTCTCATGATGTACTCTGCATATAAGTTAAATAAGCAGGGTGACAAGATACAGCCTTGACATACTCCTTTTCCTATTTGGAACCAGTCTGTTATTCCATGTCCAGTTCTAACTGTTGCTTCCTGACCTGCATATAGGTTTCTTAAGAGGCAGGTCAGGTGGTCTGGTATGCCCATCTCTTTCAGAATTGTCCACAGTTTATTGTGATCCACACAGTCAAAGGCTTTGGCATAGTCAATAAAGCAGAAATAGATGTTTTTCTGGAACTCTTTTGCTTTTTCGATGATCTAGCGGATGTTGGCAAGTTGATCTCTGGTTCCTCTGCCTTTTCTAAAACCAGCTTGAACATATGGAAGTTCACGGTTCACGTATTGCTGAAGCCTGGCTTGGGGAATTTTGATCATTACTTTACTAGCGTGTGAGGTGAGTGCAATTGTGCAGTAGTTTGAGCATTCCTTGGCATTGCCTTTCTTTGGGATTGGAATGAAAACTGACCTTTTCCAATCCTGTGGCCACTGCTGAGTTTTCCCAATTTGCTGGCATATTGAGTCTGCACTTTTCACAGCATCATCTTTCAGGATTTGAAATAGCTCAACTGGAATTCCATCACCTCCACTAGCTTTGTTCGTAGTGATGCTTTCTAAGGCCCACTTGACTTCACATTCCAGGATGTCTGGCTCTAGGTCAGTGATCACACCATCGTGATTATCTGTGTCGTGAAGATCTTTTTTGTACAATTCTTCTGTGTATTCTTGCCGTCTCTTCTTAATATCTTCTGCTTCTGTTAGGTCCATACCATTTCTGTCCTTTATTGAGCCCATCTTTGCATGAAATGTTCCCTTGGTACTTCTCATTTTCTTGAAGAGATCTCTAGTCTTTCCCATTCTGTTGTTTTCCTCTATTTCTTTTCATTGATCGCTGAGGAAGGCTTTCTTATCTTCTTGCTATTCTTTGGAACTCTGCATTCAGATGCTTATATCTACTTAACAGTGTTTTAAACTTTTTAAAATTTCTTCTCCTTTTTCTTTTATTTTTTTGCTTCTGTTTTTCATGTTAAGAGACTTTCCTAAAATGTCTGATCATTGGTAGTTTGCTCAGTGTTTAATGTTTTGTTGACTGTGAGCATTCTCTATGTTAATCTGGCTGTGTAAGTTTTTGGAAGAATCCCTGATATTAGAATTTAGATTGTTAGATTACTAGCATACATGGAAACCCTTTAGGGAAGCTGACGGGGGCATCTCAGCTTTCAGCACATAGAGATTCACATAATCTTAAAAATTTCAGTGTACTTTACAGCCACTCTTATTTGTGCTTAATGTTCCTTAGTCTTGAAACTGTTTTTATACTCCTTAAAGAGTAAGCGTCTGGTCTTGGATAAGAAACTGGGAAGAGCAGTTGCCCAGTAGATGGAACAGAGGAGAGGGAGCGTGGGGTCCAACTGCTTCTTAAATAGCTTGGCTTTCAATTCCTCATGTGAACTGCCTGCCTTCCTCTCTGTTTTAGGATCATCTGGGGTCACCAGTTCCTAAACCTTTGGAGATGCCAGTGGTGTTGGTTTGGCCAGCCCTGCCAGTTAGTGTTTACCTTGGGGGGATTTTCTGCATCAGTGTTTGATCATCTTTGTTTGGCTTCCTAAATTGTCCCTGTTTACTCTTATTCTTCCTTTTCTTTTAGATTTGTAGTTTTGGATAGTTTTGATGTGGGGTTTAAGAAGTAAATTAACTGAGATGTATATATTTACTTATCTTTTCCTCACTTTTTTTTTTTTTAATTGGTTATTTGGTAGATATTTGTGACTTTGAGAAATGAAAGAATAGAATGAACATTACAGACAACTATAAATGTGTGGCCTATGTAGTCTGGCTTCAAACTAAGGCAGTTCATAGTTAGAGGAGATAGTTAAATTATCCTTTGCTAAGTAATCAATTACTAATGAAAAATAGCTTTTTGTTTAAATACCTTCACAGTTGTATGTGCTATTCATTTATCAACCACTTAGATAATGGGTTTTAAAAGTTTTTCATTTATTTCAGGGCAGATAAATATAGTAGAGTTATAAATTATTACAGACTGCTTTCAAAACTTTAAAAATCATCAAAGTATTGATAGCAAATCATAAAAATTTTAGTTATTTAAAAATGTTCATGTATCTGAGCTTGAGTGGTTCATAATCCAGGAAGTAATTTTTTAAAGTTGTTGGGTACCTACCTGAAGACTAGATATTGTACCAAGTCTTGGGGGGATTAGGAAAGGTCTCTAAGGTTAGGATGACCATATAATTTATAATCCAAACGGGGACACTTGAGTGTCGTGACTGCAGGCATTTTCTAGGGAAGTTAGAGACGGAGGAGGACACGTAACGCCTTCTGTAAGACAGTCACAGCTCAGGGTTAGTGATACGTGACAAATTAGGAGAATGTTCTAAATTGCATTGTAGGGTTTTGTGTTAAAAAGGAAAGAGGCTTTTTTAAATTGGTGACTTTTAGTTTTCCTGCAGAGTTGATTCAGAGGTATTGATATGCGTAGGCTTGGATATATAGCTCCTTATTTTGTATTTCAGTTTGTGGGTTGTTTTTCTGCTTAGTGAATTGTTATATTTTTTTCTTAGTGAATTATTTAGCTTTCTTTCCAATTTCTTTTCACATTGTGTTTCTGTTTTCCTTGGAGGATGTATCCAGTAAATTATTTTCATACTTTCCGCATTTTCCCTTCTGAAACATTTTCTTGGTTTCAGTCTTTTTAAATATAATTTCTTTTTTGGTTGATCTGTGTACTTCAGTGTATATTTGACTTCTTGGTATATTTAAACTAGTGAAAGAATAGATTGAATGCTAAAATGGAGATACAATGGAAGTACATTTATAAGGGCATTAGAATTCCTTTGAGGCTGTAATGAAACTCATGCAGATCCTATTGAGATAGATGGTTTAGTTTAGATTTAATTGCACTTGAATTTATTTGGTTTTATATATTTAAAGGTATTTAATATTTAAAACTGTATGATAACCTTGTTTGAAATGGGTAGTAATATAAAGGATCTTAATTAATTTTAGTCTCAGCTTATTTTTATAAAAAGGAAACTTGATAAAAAATATTTGTCTTATTGTAAAGTATAATATCAGTCTGAATTTTATAGAGGTTTTTTTTCCTGCCTCAGAATTGATAGAACTTTGCTAATTATAAAATTTAACATATCTAAAATATGGTCCATCACGAGTAGATATTTAGTACATTTTCATTGAAATGGGAAAATGAATTTTATAGCTCAGAATAAATTGCACTGAAATAAAAATAAAAACACATGACAACATAACTAAGTTATTTTTATTTATTTTTTTCCCTTGTGATAGAACAAGTAAGAAATTTGCGACAAAGCACTATTGCCAAGCGTTCAAATGCAGCACCTTTAAATAGCACAAAAAAGGCATCTGGGAAGACTGTGTCTGCCCCTAAAGTAGGCGTGAAACAACCAGAAAGGTGTCAGATTAAAGAAGAAGCTGGTACATCACCGAAATCAGAACACCAAAAAGAGAGCAGAAAGAGCAACCGACACAGTGGACAGGTTGAAG
Source organism: Bos taurus (assembly GCF_002263795.3). Taxonomy (NCBI): domain Eukaryota; kingdom Metazoa; phylum Chordata; class Mammalia; order Artiodactyla; family Bovidae; genus Bos; species Bos taurus. The sequence goes on from NC_037336.1 coordinate 627,096, forward strand.
CAGCAGTTTCATCTTGTCTTGAAATGAAGGATGAAGCTGGATTAGATTCTGAGCAGAAGTGTAATAATCAGGGAGAAGCAAATGTGCCATCTCATGAGTTAAATTCTCCACTCCTTTCAGAGACTTGTATTAATATTGAAAAAAAGAAAAGTGAAACTCTGGAATGTAAAACGAAGTCTGTTAGCCCATTATTTAAGTTTTCAGATAAAGAAGAAGATGGACGAAACGATTCCATTTCAGGTAAAATGGATGAGACTATTGTTGAAGAAATGAAGGCGGAAGAAGTTGAACAAGAATCAAAGGTGACAGTTAAATTACCCCACAAAGATGACAATGTCATTAAGGAACCTGCATCTTGTGATGCTTTCTCTGGCAGTTCTGCTTGTACAAACCCAAACAAGACAGAAAAGAACTTTGTCAGTTTGTCTGGTTCTGTGGATAAAGTAAGTGAATGTAGTTTGGAATTGCAGGATAGCATGGAAGTTGCTGTTAAAGCTAAGAACTCCCCTCTATTTCAAAGAAATGAAATAGAAATGGCTTATTGTAAAGGTACAGAGTCTAATGATAAGCAATTGGAGGGCACCAGATTTAATAAATCAAACTTGGAGGTGGTTAATACTGGTGCTTTTGAACCAGAAAGTAATACTTTAGAAAATGCTATTTGTGATGCACCTGACCAAAATTCAGAACAGTTGAATATTGTTGAAGATATTAAAATGGAGTTTCATGAAACAGCAACCCTTCAGGATGATAGAGATAGTCAGTCAAGTAGTGTTTCTTCTTTAGAATCAAAAAACATAAAATCGAAACATAAAAAACCTGTAATTCATCCTAAGCAAACCTTGACCACAGATACTCAGAAAAAAGTTGCTACAGCAAAGCATGAATTAATGCATAACAAAACTAAAGCTAATGTCAAAAGTGTGAAGCGGAATGCTGATGAATCAGAATCTAAGCAGAATTTTCATAGGCCAGTCAAAGTGAGAAAAAAACAAGTTGATAAGGATTCAAAGATTCAGAGTTGCATTTCTGGGGTTAAATCTGTGAAAAATCAAACTCATTCTATATTCAAAAAAACATCACAGGATCAAAATTTAGTACAGATTTCCAAACCCTTAACTCATTCTATGAGTGATAAACCTCATGGTCACCCTAGTTGCTCTAAAGAACCTCACCATTCTGTACAAACTGGACACTCATTGCAGGCCAGTCAGAAACAGTGCCATAAGCCCCAGCAGCCGACCCTAGCCGCGAGAACCAATAGTCATGCGAAGGAAGAGCTGGAGCATGCAGGTGGTGGAGAACATTTAAAGGAAGAAGAAAAATTGAAATTAAAAAAACCTGAGAAGAATCTACAACCCCGCCAAAGAAGAAGCAGCAAAAGTTTTTCTTTGGATGAGCCACCATTGTTCATTCCAGACAACATAGCTACTGTAAAAAGGGAAGGCTTAGATCATAGCTCTTCATTCGAATGCAAATATATCTGGACTCCCAGCAAGCAGTGTGGGTTTTGCAAAAAACCACATGGCAACAGGTGTGTGTGTGTGTGTGTGTATGTATGTATGTGATATGTATATTAAAGAGAAATTGCTATTTTTTAGAGTGAGATTAGTGGGAGAACTTTTTATAGAAAGATGATTTAATATGCAAAGACTTTTGCAAAAACAAAACCCCCCCCCTCAGTCCTGGATGATAGAAAGATGGAGCCACTGTTCAGTATTCTAGAACACTTTAAAATACATAGTCTGACCAAAAACTGATATATATGGAATTGTTTTGTCATTGTAATCAGTTAGACTGTAACTTAGTCATTGCATCTTAAAAAAAAATCAGAAAAATCTTATAGTGCTTTGGGCCTGTAAGTTATATGTTATTTTGTTTGGCTTGAAAAGAATTAGTAATAAAATGTGAAGGGCATAATGGAGATTTTATATATATATACACACATACACTTTTGTTTGTTTATTTTTAATGAAGCAGTTACTCTGACTTAATACTGCTACTTTATAACTATCAAACTTGACTTTAGAATGAAATTTGATAGCTAAAACAACTATTAAATTACCCAGGGGAATTTTGTATGTAACATGGGATGGAGTGAAACATATATTTTGTTTTTTGCTATTTTAGTGATTTGGATTTTCTGTGAATTCTCCTCTTTTAGGAGGTGATTTTATAGTGCTGCCCTTGACATTCTTTCCACAGGACTCAGTGTTACCCCTAGTTTTATGACACTGCCATCCTCTCCGCTTCCCCTCTGCCCCCTCCCCACCCCCCCTGTATTTTTTATTTGCTAGCTTTTTCAGAAAAAGAGAACAAGAGATGAAGTGGAGTTTTCAGCTACAAGATTATCCTGTTCAAGTGTTGAGATTGCTGTTGGAACTTCTAACAACATTGATATAATAAAAGAACATTATAACTTACACACTGTAATATTATCTTTACTCATGAAAGTGAATGTTAGTATGAAAATGAAACTCTTTAGGGAGGGACAGTTTAGTGCAGTGTGCTGTACTACATTATTTGGTGTGGAAGATGGTGGTTGGGAGTTGCTGGGGCTGTTCTGTAAAAAATAACTTTTACATCAAGTTCCTTCATTTGTGATTCAGCCTGTAGCCTATTTTTAGTGTCAGCGGTTACTTTATAACAGCATATTCCCAGTTTTTAAAACTTCTGACTTATTTGAATATAGTGCTACATTTGCCCTCACTTTTGTGCTCTTTATGCTTTTTTGTTTGCTTGTTTAAAATACCTTATTAAAATATTCTAAAGTGGGCTTAAGAGAATTAAGGGCTGGATGGTCCTTATGTATTTTAGAAGACCTTGTTTCTTTGCAAGCATCTTCTAAAAATGATCACACTGACGTGTTGTCAGAGTAATCAGATAGAAGCCTTAAAGTGAATGAGTTTCTGCATGAAACTTTGGCCTAGAGTTGGAAGCCATGGTATAAAGTAGCTTTTTTGAGATAACTTCTGTTATGATGGCCTGGTCCTCAGGAGTTTGCCCAGGCTTTTGAATGAAGACTGTCACTTCACCAACATCAGTTATTTTCCTAATACGAAGATTTAGTGTTAAGTCTCATTGTTCTTTTACCTAAAGCTGCCTTTTGAATCTACCCTATAAAACCTAGAATTTCTTTGTCTCCATCTGGAAAATGACCTAATATTCTAATATTAGATGTGTAGGGATTTTGAGTTTACCCTATGTAATTGAAATGAATATTATAATATTGGAAAATCAATTTTGGAAGCAACATTTCTCATTACTTCAATTATGTGAATAAAAAAGCTTAAGTTATTGATTGTTTTTTTCTTTACATGTTAATTAGCCTTCACTACTTTGATGCGTTCTGCTTGTATACACTGAGGTTACTCAAAAAAATGCAACCGCCATGCAGCATGTAATTTTCCTAGTTTAATCCATGTTAAGTACATGAATTTATTAGGAAGGACATATGTGGAAATAATTTTCATCCATTTCTTTCATCTCATGTACTAGCTACATTCAGTAAAAACTATTTGTTAATGTGACTTTTTTTTTAGCACTTGTGATATATTTATTCCTATAAACGTTATTTTATTACTTCAGCATTTTATATATAATACAACTGAGGTTAGCTTCATGTTTATGCTTCCATTTGGAAATTATATTTTTAAATACAGATTTGTTCATTGCGTGGCCAAATGTAATATTTGACCTTAAGAAACTTCTGTACATGTCCTAAAGGCAGTAAGCATCGACTGCCTTACGGTTTACGCTTCATCCTGTTTCAGCTTCCATTTATTTTCCGGATTCTCCTTACAGCTAAGGCATATTCATTATTGTAAAAACCAGACTATTTAATCGTTTTTTTTAAAGTTACCTTTAAACTTCTTTTTAAACATAAACTAGTTGGCATTTTGGAAGGAAGAACTCTTAGTCTTTTCACAATACCTATGTTGTAGTTTCTAGTATTCCCTCCCTCTCCAAGTGACATTTGCATCTTCAGTTTGTATTACACTTTCTTGTCCAGTTTTAAAAGATTAGTTCATTGGATGAAATTTAGAAACAAAAAAGTCTACTTAGCATAATTGAGTCATAGCTTTAAGCAAGAAACCTTTTTCTTAAAAATGGAAATTTTCTCTTAGTGATTCTGGTTTTTCTCAGGAGTTTACAGGTTTGATAGATAAATATTTTTCTCTGCAGATTAGATTGTTAGTGACAACAACAATAATTTAGTGTTTATGTGGAAATCATTTTATCCTAGGGAAGAGTGAGTACATGTACATTCACAGTAATACAGTCTCAATTACTTTTATATCTAGAACATGATGGCTCATCTTAAAATATCTCTGTTGTTTGTGACTTTTTAAGAACAGGAATTCTCAACGTTGCCTTTGTGGTTTGCTCTGAAGAAACATGGAAATTTTCTAAGAATATGTTTTAATTTGTGCCAAAAAGATTAGAATTAGGATTACATTTTAAACTGTTTAAATTATAATAGAATTTAAAATTTTGTGTATGAACATATAACAGTAGTAGAACACAACAGATATTTTTAAAGTTTTCCATTTAACTGATTTCATGCTGACTTGGTCCAATTAATTCAGAGCTAAACTTCACATGTTAATTGTTTTTGGTGAAATATTTAACACCCAGGTTATAGTCTTCTTTGAGTGATTTTGCCTGTTGGTGATGAGAATTTCAAGGACAGAGCAGAAAGTAGGAGAGTATGTTCACTATTTGATCCATACTCCATTTTTAAGCCATGAGAAATATGAAAAGGGAAGACAATGTATCTTCTCTTTTTTGAAAAGCCATTTAAAAATATATATATGGTTATAAAGTTTGTAATACTGCTAATTATTTCCTTTTTTGAAATTCTCCGGTTTCATTTTCAAGTCAATTACATTTTCCCTTAGGACATGGTAATAATATTCATCAGTGTAATTTTTTGGTTTTTCAGAATTATATTTTAAGTATATTACTTACATAAAATATAAATCATTAAGATTACATCTGTGGTTGGCACTATAGTTTTGAGATTTGTTTTTCAGAGCTTCTCAAGTTCGAGGAGGTATTTCCAGAATAAACTTGGGGTATGGTGATATAGTGAATGCTTTCTACATAATAAAGTGACTCTTCCCTGGTCAAATAAAGATTTGAAATTTCCTAATATGTGCTTTATAGTTTGTTAGTTAGGTTTGGATTTGGGACAAAAGCATAGCCATGGTCATAGTTGAAACTATTCCAGGCTTGCTTTGAAGAAATTGTTAATATAGCTGTGATGGGGAACACATTAGCTTTCCTTCAGTATTTCAAAAGAATCAACCTAGGTAGTTATTTTCAAGAAATGGGAGTTCTTACAACTTTGCAGTCTGAAATAGAAGAACTTTTCTATTTTTTAAGCTTTGTATTTTTCTGTTGGCTATATGATCTGTATCAATGAAACATGCAATAGACCTATCTAAAATCTTCCACGCCTAGAAACCATTTCTATCTTGCAGACAAATACCACATTGTTAGAAAGTTTTCTCATTAGGGCTATGAATCCAAAATATTCTGTATTTTTACTTAAAGCATGAGTTTTGTTTTTTTAATTTGTGTTTTTCAATGATTTTTTTTTTATTGAACCATGGAAGAAATGGTGACTTAACCCTAAAAAGCTAGCATAAGTATCACCACTTCAAGAATGGTGAATTACAGACATGAAAAAACCAAGTTTCCTTAGTGCACAGCAGTGGTTGGTCCACAATATAGACAAGGGCACACGAGATGGAAGAGTGGAGTGGTCTGCAGTCAGGGACTTGATTTCAAGATATCCTGCAAGGTTTGAAACTCAGGCTCTGAATTTTATAGTCTCTGAGTTAAAATAGGACCTCTGATTATATTTAGAGAGAGTAGGCTATATCACCCAGTATATTACCTTTAGCATCTTACTGGACAATATTTTAAAAGGAGTTTACACTGGCATCTGTTGCCACCAACTGCTTTATTTTACCATTTCAGTTTGTACTCGTGGATTATGGTTTAATATGCAAGTCTACTGTGTTTCAAGTGTCTGTAATTATATGTTTGTAGGGCTTTTGTACGGAGAAGGCAGTGGCACTCCACTCTAGTACTCTTGCCTGGAAAATCCCATGGACAGAGGAGCCTGGTAGGCTGCAGTCCATGAGGTCACCAAGAGTCAGACACGACTGAGCGACTTCACTTTGACTTTTCACTTTCATGCATTGGAGAAAGAAATGGCAACCCACTCCAGTATTCTTGCCTGGAGAATCTCAGGGATGGGGGAGCCTGGTGGGCTGCCGTCTATGGGGTCACACACGACTGAAGCGACTTAGCAGCAGCAGCAGCAGGGCTTTTGTAAATAGGCATTTGATCTAATATAACCTCTTCTATGATTAATTAAGTACAGTAACAAAGTTTTGTCATTGGTGGTGGCACTATTCTTATCAAAATCAGCACAAAGTTTTTAGATCATTAAAGAACGTATTTAAATTCTCCTAAATCTTTCAGATATACCATGAATTACTAACCTGAAGAAGAAAAAAAGAAAATTAGTTAAACATAATTAAGCTTTTGTCATTTTCTTAACAGTGGGTTGAAAAGTATGTGAAAAAGATAATTTCACCTTCAAATTGCTGTTTATGCATCTGTTTTGCTATTTTATTCTAAAGTAATTCCAAATATTCTAAGTTAAAAAAGCGAACTTTTTAGAGTGGTAAATATGCCCTTAGTCTTTAATTGGCTAGTGAAATTATTTGTTAGATAAAATGCAGTAAAGAGGAACTACAAGGAGACTGTTTGGAAATTAAAGAAAACTCAGCCTGAAGAGTAATATCTTCATGTTGATAGTTGGTCATTATTTGGGAAAACAGGTTTATTATCTGAGGTACAAGGTCAAGTAGTAAGCTCACACTCAAAAGTATGTAAAAAATTCTTAAGCTAAATCAGTCTGACATGATGAACCAGAATATTTTGAGCTCTAAGAATAGTTACATAGTTAAGGTGGTTAATAAGGAACAGTCAGTGAGGCTCAATTAGTTTTTGAATTGCATTTTTGTTGCATCTGGTTTTTCTTTTTGTCACTTAAATTAGTTGGGTAAGTGACTCCAATTTTATGTATAAATTCAGGTCTATGTGGTAAATGTAACTTGGATAGGTTGAATGTCAAAGCTTATCACTCTTCTCAGTGGAGAAATACCCTTATTCTGTATGTTAATTATTCCATACAGTATGCAGACAGACCAGTTGCCCTTTGTTTTTATCTTTATGTGCTCCACCAACCTTCCCCCCTACCTCCCCCCCAGTATTTTCTCACTTACATTAGAGGGGAAATACTGACTTCTTTAAAAAGTTTCATTTTCATACAATATTCTTTTCTTGGAGAACTCGGACACTGTTGAACTGATAGAATGTGTAAGGACAGAAAACATGCACAATACCACAATACAAAAAATTCAGTTTAGGCTCACTTGGCATTGGTTTTTTAGAAAATGTATCAAATCAGAGTGTTCTTTTTTCTTTCCAGGTTTATGGTTGGCTGTGGGAGATGTGATGACTGGTTTCATGGTGATTGTGTTGGGTTAAGTCTTTCTCAAGCACAGCAAATGGGAGAGGAAGACAAAGAATATGTGTGTGTAAAATGTTGTGCTGAAGAAGATAAAAAGACTGAAATAGCTGATCCAGATATTTTGAGAAACCAGGCTAAAGTTGAAATCCATAGTGAAGATAAAGCAATGGAATATGAAAAGCTTGGGTTACCAAAGCACACTACAACAAATGATAAAACCAAGTATGTAGATGATACAGTGAAGCACAAGGTCAAAATTTTAAAACGGGTGAGCTCATTACGCATTCTTTTTATTTAAGAACTTGTGTAGACTGGGAATTTGAAATTTTTTAGATTTCACTGTAGTGTACATTTTCACATTTATTTTTCCACAAAAATGAAGGTTTGCTTAAAATGTTTTGTTAGTTTTGGTGAAACCAGTTAGTGACATCTTCGAAATATGCAGATTTATTCCTTAAGTCTTTGGTATTTGGATTTTCAGTGGTAGAATGTGTATGTGATCTTGTGGGGCTAGATATAAATTGTGCTTACTGAGAAGTTTTTCTAAAAAGCTTTTCAGTCCATAAATATCTGTGAATCCTTAAAACCACATTTGGAATTATTATTTTCAAGTGCAAGAGTTCTCTCTGTAAGGAAATGTAATCTTCATTCTTTTGATTTTTGTTCCCAGTATTTGCTTGGAAGCCTTACTTCATAATTTCTCCCTTATAATGTTGTGCCTTAAAAAGTTAGTTTCCCCTCATCTTTCATTTTCAACTACTGTATTTTCTAAAGAGGGAGAGGGTGGGAAGATTTGGGAGAATGGCAATGAAACATGTAAAATATCATGTAGGAAACAGAGTTGCCAGTCCAGGTTCGATGCACGATGCTGGATGCTTGGGGCTGGTGCACTGGGACGGCCCAGAGGGATGGTATGGGGAGGGAGGAGGGAGGAGGGTTCGGGATGGGGAACACATGTATACCTGTGGCGGATTCATTTTGATATTTGGCAAAACTAATACAATTATGTAAAGTTTAAAATTAGAAAAAAAAAAGTTTTAAGATATTTAGTCAATTACAGGAGAAGTGTATAAAGGACACAGCCTTTTATTTAATTAAGTTTTATTTTCCTTGTCTACCTTTTTTATACTATGATTTTTTAAATCATTGGTTATTCTTGTAGGTGGCTCTAGGGAGGAAACACTGGTAACAAACATATATGGATGGTCAAATATAATAATTCCAAGATACAGTGAACACAAGTTATAGAGTTGGAAGGAGCCTTGGAAATTTTTTAGTCTGACCATTCAGATTAAAGAACATAGGCATGTTTTCTCTAAAACTTTCTTACTTACAAATGCAGTTTTTCCAGACATTCCTTATGTGACAAATCTGGATTAAATTCCAGTTTGCCAAATCCTTGTGGCATCCAACATTTTCTGTCTACCAAGACTTTCTCAGAATTAGATTATGTCCTCCTAATATTTACTATTTTTCTGTTGATTTGATTAGCACCAAAGTAATGGATAATATAGAACTGAGTGCTGTCGCAGATGGTTCATAGCAAGCCTTTGGGAAGGTTCTTTTAATGTTTAATCATCATTTCTTGGGTACAGTTTCTTGGCCACTCAGAAATATAACATTGTTTTGTCATAGAAAACCTCCATCTTGTCTAAAAAGACATTATAAAGCATTAACACTGAGTGTTTTAAGAACCCTCTAGCCAGTCTTACCAGATACGGAATTGAGGTTAGTCTGATTTCATAAGTAAATACATGAATGAAGTGATTACTGCTTCCTTTTCTTTTTCATGTTGAATTGTTGAATCTTCTTTGAACTACTCTGAGTTTAGTTTATGGAATATGCTTTTAAAAGATCACTTCTTATGATTTTATATTGAACTATTTATTGAGTTCCTATTGTGTGCCAAGCATGATACCAGATTTGAGTATGTATCACTGATTGAAATATGTTCCTGCTCTCAACTCTAGTTGGAGAGGTAGAAAATAAGTAAATAAAAAAGAGGATTCCCTGTCCAGAGAAAATCAGTGTTTTTTTTTGTATATATTGTCTTCCTAAAAACTATGATTTTATTGCTATACATAATGTTCTTATTAATATGATATTACTTGTTTCCAAGGGTCTCCAAATTCTGGTTTCATTTGTAGTTCTTTGTGGGTTATAATTGTAGCTACACTGAACATTTGATACTTTTATAGGTAAATATGACTTTGTTCTAGATAGTAGTAAAGAAAAATATAGATAATTGATATCTTTATAATTTCTCCCTGCCATTCTTTTTTTTTCATATCCACATGCGACAAACGGAAATCTTATATTTAATTTTCTTTCTAGTACAATTATTGGGAATATAATCTCAGTGTTTTTAGGTTCCCTTTTATAGACTACTGTGTGTTCTGCAGAAAATAGGTGCTAAACAGGTGGGTTTTGGAAGAAAGGATGAAGGTCCTTCTTGCTGTTGAGAGTTATGTGTATCTTCACAGAACAGTTACTGGGCCAAAGACTGGGGCATGATCTTAAAAAGCTGTCATGCTAATTAGGTTTAATTTGTTTCATCTACATACTTATGAAGGTTGCTTTGTATTTTAAAGGTAGTTTAGTAGTTTTCATTCTAATGAATTAAATACTATTTTTCCTAGGAATCTGGTGAAGGCAAAAACTCATCAGACTGTAGGGATAGTGAAATTAAAAAATGGCAGCTAGCACCTTTTCGAAAGATGGGACAACCAGTGTTACCTCGGAGATCCTCAGAAGAAAAAAGTGAAAAAATGACAAAAGAGTCTACAACCGTTATTTGCACAGGAGAAAAAGCTTCAAAACCAGGTAATAAGAACAGTAGAAATTATTGTATACTAATGTTTTTATATTTTAATGGCAAGAAAAATAGTTTAGGTGATTGACTTTACTTGAAATAAGACATTATTGTTTGGAATTCTTGGGAAGTACTAACAACCTCAGTAAGATTTAAATACTAATGGGAAATTACAGATAATAGGGAGATAAATAAAATAATAGGGAGACAAAAAAAATTAGAGAATTTAGGCACTGAGGAAAAACTTGACTAATGGAATAGAGAGTCAAGGTCAAGGGGAGTGGGAGGAATTTGTTTCAAAGAAAATGGAGGCAGTGGGATCTGAAGGAATGCAGAATTGTTTTGGAGGCAGGAATCCACAGAGGGCACTGCTGAGCTGAAGGCTTTGAAGTGGAAGCAGTCTGCATTTGAAGAGCAAGAAGGTCCCTGTGGAATGTTTAGAATGTTACAAATACAGGAGGGATAGAATGGTGGCAGAAGGTGAGTTGAGAGAAAATTATGTAGAAACTCTGAGGCCATGACAGGAGTTTATTGTTTATTCTGAATAGAGTGGGGAGCCTTTAGAGGAATTTATTATAGGGAATGCTGGTTCACTGTTTTTTTTTGTGGAGACTGGACTGTCAGGAAATAGGAGAGAAGGAGAGTAGACTGGTTAGGAGTCTACCAGGATCTATGAGAAAGGATGGTAGCCTGAAACAGCACAGTAAGGGTGGTGAAGGTGGTCAGGTTCAGATACGTTTTATAGTAGACTTGGTAGAACTTGGTGACAGGTTAGATGTAGGTAGGTGAAAGAAAAAAGAGTCTTAGCAGATGATTAGATCAGTGTTGGTGTTCTTTGTGGAGATGAGAGAGATTTGGGGAGGAAAAATTGAAAAATTATGTTTTGGGTATTTTGAAATACTTCCTAAGAGACCCATAAGGAGATACTTAGAGTAAATCTTTGGCTGATGAGTCTGGATTTTGGGCCATGCAGTATAAATTTGGGATTTAATGGTGCTTAGTTGTTACTTTAAAGCATGCACTTAAATGTGAAGAGCTATGTAGCGAGTTTGAGGATGAAGGAACAGAAGCAGAAGCCTCGGGGCATGTCAGCATTTAGAACTTGGGCAGGAGAGAGGCTCCAGCAGAGGAGATCAAGAGATGGCCTTTGATGTAAGAGAACTGAGAGACCAGGGCGACCTGGAGGCCAGGTTAAGTTCTGAGAAGAAAGTAATGATCAACTGTCAGATGCAGTCTTGATAGCTATTTGGGCTTCCCTCATACCTCAGTTGGTAAAGAGTCTGCCTGCAATGCAGGAGACCTGGGTTCGATTCCTGGGTTGGGAAGATCCCTTGTAGAAGGAAATGGCAACCCATTCCAGTATTCTTGCCTGGAGAATCCCATGGGCAGAGGAGCCTGGGAGTTCATGGGGTCTCAGGAATCAGACATGACTTAGCAACTAAACCATCCAACCAACCAGTGGGGCCAAAAGCCAGTTGTAGTGGTGGATGGAAGAATGGAGGGTGAGGAAGTGCAGATGGTGATTGTGCATAACTAGGAATTTTGCTGTTAAAGGAAATAGAAATGGTGTAATGACCTGAGTGACTTGAGGCGGATATGAGGTCAGGATTTCTCTTTAAGAAGATAACATGTTTGTAAGGTTATTGGGAATGATCCAGTAGGGAGAGAATTTGATGAGGTAGGAGAGAGATGATGGTTGAGGTTCAAAGTCCTTGAGATCAGAGGGGATGGGATTCCCCCGGAGGGGTTGGTCATAGGAAGGGACAGCTGATGCACTGTAATAGTAGGAAGGCTACATGCAGAAGGAGTGGGGACGTGTGAGTGAAGTTAGTAGGTTTGGTGATGGGAAAACAGGTTACATTGTTTTTATTTCCTTAGTGAAATATGAAGTGAGAAAGTCAGATGAGGTTGAAGTTGGAGAGGCAGGTATTATTGGTTTGAGAAGAAAGAAGAAAAAGCCTAAAATACATGTTTTGGAAAGTGGGAGAGCAAATTTAAATTCTAGGACCTTTTAATAGGATTAGGGCAGTACATTGAGTTATCCACTTGAGATTTTTAGTTATAAATTTAAAGTGAGATCTGTTAGCACCAGTTCTTGCTTTCTCTAGTTATCTTTAGCTGTTTGTAGGCTATTTGGGTGAAGGATAAAAGTTAGCTTTCACCAGGTTATCGTTTTTGTCAATGTAGATGTTTAAAGGAGAGAGAATAAAGATGCTAAGGCTACAAGGGAAAGGTACATTTTGGGCTATCTGATCACATTGTGTGGATATATATAAAAATAAAATGAACTTCCCTGGTGACTCAGTTGTAGCAAATCTGTTTGCCACTGCAAGAGACATGGGTTTGATCCCCGTGTCAGGAACATCCCCTGGAGAAGGAAATGGCCACCCACTCCAGTATTCTTGCCTGGAAAATCCCATGGACAGAGGAACCTGGTGGGCTGCAGTCAATGGGGTCGCAGAAGAGTCAGACAAGACTGAGTGACTAAACAACAACATATATATTCCCTTCTCCAGGGGAACTTAGTTTCTAAGTAAAACTCATTTAGAACTTTTTTTTTTATGTATAATTGCCATATAACATTAGTTTCAGTTGTACCATATAATGTTTTGATATATGTATATATTGCAAAATGGTCCACTGCAATAAGTTTAGTTAACATCTGTCATCATACATAGGTTAGAATTTCCTTGTCAAGAGTATTTCAATGTGGGATATGGATTCTGATCTAATGATTTAAAAAAAGGGATTTTTTTTTTTTTTTCTCGTGGCACATGGGATCTTAGTTTGCCAACCAGGGATGGAACCTGCACCCCTGCAGTGGACACACACAGTCTTAACCCCTGGACCACCAGGGAAGTCCCTAAAAGTAGTGATATTTAATCAGTCAGCTCTGTTATAAACTTATATTGTACATTAAAAAGGAAAATATTTTTTTAAAAGCAGCTTAGTGAGTTTTGATATCCATTTAAATTAGGTGCTCATGAGAAGCAGGAGATAAAGAAGAAGAAAACTGAAAAGGGACTGCCTGGTGTGCATCCTCCAGCCGTTCCTGCTTCCAAGCCTTCTGCAGACCAGATCCGACAGAGTGTCCGGCATTCTCTAAAAGACATTCTTATGAAAAGGTAACACACATTGATAATGTAGAAGATTGAATAATGTACGCTTCATGTATTTGAAAAATAATTGAGTTATTCTAATTTTAAGACTTACAGACTCAAATTTGAAGGTACCAGAGGAAAAGGCAGCAAAAGTTGCCACAAAAATTGAAAAAGAGCTTTTCTCTTTTTTTCGGGACACAGATGCTAAATATAAGAACAAATACAGAAGTTTGATGTTCAATTTGAAAGATCCTAAAAACAACGTAAGTATATATATATATATTTTTTTTTTAACGTAAGTATATTTTGTTCATGTCTGGACATTTATGTTCCCAGCTTTCCTACTGAGCACATACACAACACGTAGGGGTTAATAATTTAACACAATAGATCTATAATTTATTTCTTGAAGTGAGACCAGTAATTTTAATAAAGTCTTCTGCTATTGAATTGAGTTACAAATTCTGCACAGTGGTGACTAGTGTTATACAGTGTCTTTTAAAATATAAAATACTAAATATGTCTTAACCTGATTTATGTGAATTCTTTCCTTTATGTCCTTTGTTTAATCCAGGTCATTAAAAAATTGATTCCTGTGTAATCTTCAAAAATCTGTTAAGGAAAATTTTATAACACTATAATTAATACTTTCTGATTTAAATTTGAAAGTAGAGCTACGCTGCTTAAAATAATTTACATTTTGATAAAAAGATAGCTTTTAAAATATTGTTATTAATTTAAAAATGACTTTAATTTTAAAAATCTTTTAGCAATGGAGTAAACTTTAATTGAATAACTGATCTTTTCCTAGGGTTTTTTTATTTGGGACTTAAGAGACTGTGGGTGTAGATTCAAACTCCTTAAATATTTGCTTAAGTTTTACAAGGTTTTCACATGAGTGCAACAATTTGTGTAATGATACTTGCTGTAAGTGTGATATGAGATATTTTCTTGAAGTCTTCTAACTACTACTTAAGAAAAATCTTCATGTAAATTCTGCTGTCATGGTCCAGGGGATCAGATACTTTTTGAATTATATAATCTAAAAACTTTTCTTCAAGTAAATACTTACTTCCTTTAGGTTTTTTCTTGTAATTGGTTCTTTGCTTGGGAGTTCCCACAAAGCCTGTTAGGGTTCAAAGATGAGAAGTTTTAAGAATACGAAAGACTGTGTTCAGTAAAGTTCCTTTAGGCAGTAGCTTTTATGTAGTCATGGGTTGGCTGTTGTGATAGTATGTGTCCCTGGGAAGACTTAATACAGTTTTGGATAGATGTTGTAAAAACTTCACCACCATACATGCTTCTCCATTATGTGTTGATTTTTATACAAAATGTTTATTTTGCTGCCTTATTTGATGTTTCTAGAACACAAGGCTGTTATTTATTTTATTTGTAGTAGGTGATATGTGAATCATTAAACATTTGTAAATCAGATTTCAAAATTGCATCTTTATGATGTTTCTATACAGCAGCTTCTCCTTTTAAAAATGTTTTCTCTCCTTCCCATTTTTAAATACCTCCAGATATTATTTAAAAAAGTGCTGAAAGGAGAAGTAACCCCTGATCACCTTATAAGAATGAGTCCAGAAGAGCTAGCTTCTAAAGAGTTAGCTGCTTGGAGACGAAGAGAAAACAGACATGTAAGATTATCTATGAATATGTGTTTGTCTATATTAAAACGTACATTTTTTAGCCACAGAGAAAAGGTATATACACAGAGGAAATTAAACTCAGAGTACACAGTTACAGACCTTTTGTTCTGTACTTCTCATTACTTATCCTCCATTACTGCTAAGTTGCTTCAGTCGTGTCCGATTCTGTGCGACCCCATAGACTGCAGCCCACCAGGCTCCTCCATTCATGGGATTCTCAGGCAAGAGTACTGGAGTGGGGTGCCGTTACCTTCTCCGCATCCTCTGTTAGCCTATTCTTAAATTTTTTCTGTTTTCTTTTCTGTTCTGCTTTTTCCTCATTTTCTCGTTATCAGCTTACATAATCTTATATTTTGTAAATCAGAAGGGTGGAAAAATTGGTCAGTCTATTCTCACTCACATTTGCACATTTCACAAACACAATTTGAAGATTATGAATTTTGGTAATTTGTACAGCCAAATTAAGTCAGAATGAAAAAGTTTATGTTTATAACCCCATAATATTCAGTTTCAAATACCAAATGCTTTGAAAAATAAGGGCTTCTTTTTCCCCTGTTACAAATTTATTGATAAAATGTGATCCTGAAGTGTCATGTATGAAAGTTCATAGTCACAGAAATACTTTTTGTTAAGTGACAGTGTTCCAGATTTAACTTCTGGGGAGTGTTAGAACATCAGGTTAAGAACCTAAGAGGAACTTGTTCTCATTTATTTCTCTGTGGCAGCTGCTAAAATAGTAGATTAGAAAGCAGATTTTAAATGTAAATATTATGTTTCATCACTTTGCAAATAACATTGCACTTCAGTTGCCTCCAGTTACTATACATTGACCTGGAGAAGGAAATGGCAACCCTCTCCAGTACTCTTGCCTGGGCTATAGTTCATGGCGTTGCAAGAATCGGACACGACTGAGCGACACACACACACACACACACACACACACACACACATACACACACACAAATATATTGAAACCTTTCTGGGCTGAGATATGAGGTCTCATTCTTAAAACCCTAGCACTTAAAACAATCTCTGACATTTGCAAGTACTCAGTATATATTTGTTTTTTGACAGACAAACTAAAGGTTAAAAACCATCTATGATTTTAATTGTAAAGTATTTCTTTAAAATATTTCCTGTTAGACCATAGAGATGATTGAGAAAGAGCAGAGAGAAGTGGAAAGACGACCTATCACAAAAATAACACATAAAGGTGAGATAGAAATTGAGAGTGATGCTCCAATGAAAGAACAGGAGGCAGCCATGGAGATTCAGGTAAATGATGATGATAAAAATAGCATGTTTTATAGTGCCGAAAACATGAGGATTCAGAAAAGGTTTATTTGCCTAATATTCTTAAAGCAGAAAAAATAATTTTTTAAACTGTGTTTATTAGAGTAGTTTGATGGTTTTTTGAGAGTGTTTAAAGTATTGTTTCTCTCTATGAAGCGTACAGACCACCTGCATCAGACACAGACAGTTAAACACTTGATAAGGTAGATTCTTAGGGTCTTTATGATTTAGAAATTTTCTTAGTAGGCCTTAAACTCTGTAGGTGCTTCTTAGGCAGACTGTACTTTGAGATCTGGTGTGACTTTTCTTATTTTCAAACATCAGTGAGGTAATAATATGAAATCTTATTTGAGGCCTTGGAGAATAGGAATGTTTGAGTTTTTACTCCATTTTATGTCATAATTAACATCTAGCACTTATTTTTTAAAGAAATAGTGAGAAACAACATATGACTGGGACAGTTTCATTTTGGGGAAAAAATAGCAGTATGAAATACAAGTTCATATATAACTGAGACCAACTTTTTTCTGTTAACCTAATTTTTACTTTTACTTTTGTTAGGAACCTACAGCTAATAAGTCAATGGAGAAGACAGAAGGATCTGAAAAACAAAAAGGAGAGGTTGACTTGATGTCTAAAGATACCACTAGTCAACACAGACAGCATCTTTTTGATCTTAACTGCAAAATTTGCATAGGTAATTGGAATTATTTCTTCCTAAAATCTTGCTTTCATTTTGAAATGTGGACACTTGTGATTTAAGTTGGCTTTTGTTTCCCCAGTGTTGGTGTGAGTCAGTCTATGACTTAAAGGGTAGTAGTGAAATCAGTTTAGTGAGTAGTAACTAGCATTTCAGAACAAACAAAAACAGAAAATGGGAAACATCACAGTGAATTACACTGATAAAGATAAGTGCAATTTTGAGAGACCATGTTGTTCAGTCGCTCAGTTGTGTCTGACTCTTTGCTACCCCATGAACTGCAGCATGCCAGGCTTCCCTGTCCTTCACCATCTCCCGGAGCTTGCTCAAACTCCTGTCCATTGAGTCGGTGATGCCATACAACCATCTCATCCTCTGTCGTCCCCTTCTCCTCCTGCCTTCAATCTTTCCCAGAATCAGGGTCTTTTCCAATGAGTTAGCTCTTCGTATCAGGTGGCCAAAGTATTGAGTTTCAGCTTCAGCGTCAGTCCTTCCAATGAATATTCAGGACTGACCTCCTTTAGGATAGACGGTTGGATCTCCTTGCAGTCCAAGGGACTCTCAAGAATCTTCTCCAACACCACAGTTCAAAAGCATCAATTCTTTGGCTCTTGGCCTTTATGGTCCAACTCTCAACATCCATACAGGATTACTGAAAAAAACTGTAGCTTTGACTATATAGACCTTTGCTGGCAAAGTTATGCCTCTGCTTTTTAATATGCTGTGTTGGTTTGTCATGGTTTATCTTCCAGGGAGCAAGCGTCTTAATTTCATGGCTGCAGTCACCATCTGCACTGATTTTGGAGCCCAAGAAAATAAAGTCTGTCACTGTTTCCACTGTTTCCCCATCTATTTGCCATATTACAAAAAACTCCACACATGCATACGTACATGTATTACACACATTACAAACACACGGGTATTTGGAGTGTGTATGTATGTTTATGGATCATGATGTAAAGTATACTTTACAAATTACAATGAAAACTACTGAAAACCTTCTTTGGTAAGCCATATTAAAGATTTTAGTCTTTTATCTAAGAGCAGTGGATAGTGATTGAAGGGTGTTTATCAGGGGAGTGACATGATCAGATTGGAATTTTGAAGATTTCTTTGACTTTGAGTAGATATTATGGTGAAGGAAGCTAAGTGGTAGACCTTTATGCACTGGTGCAAGACGGAGATGAAATGGTTTTATTTAAAGTGGATGCATTGGAGGTGGAGGTGAGTAAGCTTTGAGATACTCAGGTAATACTGATAGAATGTTGGAGACTGACTGGATTTAGGGCATAAGAAATGGGGATGTGGAGAAAAGAAAATGGAATGTGTTGAGAAAGTTTATATTCAGTTTATTGGGAGCGATGGAGGATTAATCGTTTTTTAAATTAACTCTAGAGTTGTTACTCTCAGTTTTAATTTTTTTACTGTGGTATGACTTTGTTCAGTGAGATGAAAGATTCTTTAGGTTAATCCGTATGCTGTCCTCCATCACTGTATTAGAGACCGACTGAAATGTATTATAAATTTGGTAACTTTCTGATAATAGAAATAATGTCTTCTAGGAATGGTGTGTTCATATTTTTACAATGTATACAATGGTAAAGACTTAAAGACAGGATGTTTTTAGATATTGTTATCCCTGAAGAAAGCTATCTTATAGTGTCATAGTATTTTTAGTGTACTCATTAGTTTGTTTTGTCTGGGAAAAATCTTAGTAATTTTTCTATTATTTTGAATCTATTAATTTCTATTAATTTTAATGATTAACATTGTAACATTTATAATCAATGTAATATTTAATATTGTAATATCTCAGATTTAATGGTAGCCCACAATACATTTGTTAAACACTACTAGACTTGACCTATTTTTAGAAAGGTGGAATGATTTTTTCTTGTGGTTCTGTAGGTAAAACTAGTGTCATTTTCTAAACTTTACTAGTGTTTTTCATTCTTAGTAAATAATTAAGTCACTTTGCAGTATGCATATGTCATGAATTGCTGTTGTATGTAATATGATGTAATATACAGATTTGTTTTACTCGGTCTTCACATTACCTCTCAAGACTGTTCGAATTTGGTATAGTTTAGTTTAAAAAATGTTTGCTAGGGGATCAGACTACCTGTTTTAGGGTATGGTTATAATGTTTCCTTTTCAAAAGCTTGTCTGAGTTGTTTAAGGTTCTCTTTTTCCACATCAATAAGAGAGTGTGTTCCATAAATCATTGTGAGAAATGATTATAGTTAAAAACTATCCCCAGTATGCAGCAGTGCAGTCAGGGAAAGTGAATAACTCTAGAAGTGAAAATGGATAAAGTTACAGAAATTTCAGTTTACAAAAGTGGTCTATTTTCATGTTTTCTGGCTTTAGGTCGAATGGCACCACCTGCAGATGATCTTTCTCCAAAAAAAGTGAAAGTTGTTGTTGGCGTGTCTCGTAAACATTCAGACAATGAAGCAGAAAGTATAGCAGATGCTTTGTCTTCAACCTCAAATATTTTGGCCTCTGAATTCTTCGAAGAGGAGAAACAAGAATCTCCAAAGTCAACATTCTCTCCTGCTCCACGGTAATTTTCCCTTCGTTATAAATTCTAATCTTTATCTCTCTTTGCTAGTTTGTACTTGGAAGTCTTCAGAAGCAGAAAAGTGACATGTTTCTTAAGATGGTAACTGTACCTTCCTTTATTTTCAACTAATTGAGATTTTTAAAGACTCTAAAAGTTAGAATTGAGTATGTGCAGACTTGACTTTCGGAGAAGGCAATGGCACCCCACTCCAGTACTCTTGCCTGGAGAATCCCATGGACGGAGGAGCCTGGTAAGCTACAGTCCATGGGGTCGCTAAGAGTCGGACACGACTAAGCGACTTCACTTTCACTTTTCCCTTTCATGCATTGGAGAAGGAAATGGCAGCCCACTCCAGTATTATTGCCTGGAGAATCCCAGGGACGGGGGAGCCTGTTGTTCTTCTGTCTGTGGGGTCGCACAGAGTCGGACATGACTGACGGCGACTTAGCAGCAGCAGCAGACTTGACTTTAAAGCTCTCTTTCATTATATTAGTCCTAAGAGGCAATAAATAAGTCTAAGAAATAAGTCTTTCCTAAAAGGCAAGAATTAAAGAAAAATTGCTTGCATTTCTCTGGACCCCATTAGTCCACCTAAGCCAGTCTAGAAGAAAATCATGTAAAACATGAGTATGTTAATATGAGTGTGTTTTATGAAGTGAAAATATAAACTCTTTAATCATAGCTTTATGTACTTTGGCCTTTTGATTCATTTATTTACTTTGGCTCTGCTGGGTCTCTGTTGCTGCATGTAGGTTTTTTCTAGTTGCAATACATGGGCTTCTCATTGTGGGGGCTTCTGTTTGTTGGGGAGCATGGGCTCTAGGCATGCAGGCTTCAGTAATTGTAGAGTGCTGGCTTAGTATTTGTGGTGCATGGTCTTAGTTGCTCTGCGGCATGTGGGATCTTCCCAGACCAGGGATCAAATGTGTGTCTCCTGCTTTGGCAGATGGATTCCCAACAACTGGACCACTAGAGAAGTCCTACTTTGGCCTTCTTGATATGCTAAAGTAGAAATAATTGATGAGCAAGTAGAATATACATTTATCATGAGCAGATCTTTAGGCTGAAAATTTCTTAATGTCATTTTTTTTTTTTTTAGCCCAGAGATGCCTGGAACTGTTGAAGTTGAGTGTACCTTCCTGGCTCGATTGAACTTCATCTGGAAAGGTTTTATCAACATGCCATCTGTAGCAAAATTTGTTACCAAAGCCTACCCAGTATCTGGTTCCCCTGAATACTTGACAGAGGTATTGTAAACTTTTCTGCTCTTCTATGCCTGGGTTGACATAAATTTTATAAGACATAAATCTTACATATGCCTGTTTTCTTTTAAGACTAAGATAAACTCTTCTTTGTATTAGAATGAAATTAATTTAAGTCAGTGTAATATTGCTTATCTAATCTATCAACTGTTTCTGAAGGCAAAAGGCAAGGAAACTGCATAATAAAATAATAAAAATATTTATTTTCATTCATGGTAAAAGTATTTATTGACAGTGACTCTTAAACATTGAATTAATGTAATTATAAGTTCACAAGTAGAGTTTCAGAACTATAGAAAGTTGTTCTCTGAAAGTTTTAAATCCATGTCTTACTCTTTCCAAGATGTACTCACTATATCAATTAAAAATTAATGGATATTTTGCATGGATATCTAAGTTTTTCTTGAAATACAGACTTACATAAAGATTAACATGTTTATGGCCTCCAGTGCTAGTCTGTTGGGAAAACTTTTCATTATTAACAAGTCTTCTGATTCCCCTATTGCTTGTATTTCCACAACTTCATGACTATGGTTCTTACCTGCCCATTTCTGTGAATGAGGTAAAGACCACAGTTGAGCCTTGAGTAACATGAGTTTGGACTACTTGGGTCTACTTATATATGAATTTTTTCAATAGTGAATACCACAGTACCACATGACCTTCAGTTGGTTGAATCCTCAGATGTGGAACTGTGAATACAGAAGGCCGACTATGTGTTACACTGAGATTATCTACTGCACAGAGGATGGGCACCCTTAATCCCCATGTTGTTCAAGGGTCAACTGCCTAGTTGAAACTTTCCAGCTAGTTGACAGTCCTGAGGTCAGTGACCGTGGTTGCTGCAGTGGTGCCCTTGGTTGACTTTATACCTGAGACAATAGGAAAGGACTAGTAAGCAGCATTTGTGGGAAATAAGCAGCTGTAGTACTATAGTATATACAATATTATATCAGTAATATGATAAATGAGAAAGTACGACTTTTTAAAATTCTTTTGAATAGTTTGTACTTTTCTGTGTTTATGCAAAAAGGAAAATAAATCAGCATATGTGTACTGTATTTTTGTTGAGATTACTTTTTGCTATTATGCTATTTAACATTAAATTTTCTATCCATTCTCAGTCTGCTGACCATAAAGGCAAAGTTTTCAGTGTTTTATAAGACATAAATCTTACATATGCCTGTTTTCTTTTAAGACTAAGATAAACTGTTCTTTGTATTAGAATGAAATTAATTTAAGTCAGTGTAATATTGCTTATCTAATTTATCAACTTATTTGTCTAGTTGTGTTTTTGATTAATAAACAACTTAGTTATTACTTTTGCATATAGTTCGCTTGGGAAGTAATATTTTAAACACATTGATTTTATACGAAAAAAATTCAATAGACCCATTATGCTTTTCTTATAGCATAATTAGTCTTCTAAATGTCTAGATCAGTCCACAGTGAAAATAACGCTTCTTTTAAATGAATAATTAAATCCTAAACTATGGAAACCTTTTAATTTTAAACAAAACTATTATTCTTTTTTCTGAGCCAGTTTATATGTGGTTGTTTTTCAGAACTCCACCTCTGCTTCCTACTTACTTCTAGTGTGATTTGGACTAAAATTCTAAATAAACTATTTAAAGCAATTAATTATTTAAATTTAATTGAATTAATATTGATTATGATTTTTCTGTCTTCATCAAAAAACAAATATACTGATTAAAGTTTCAAATATTCTTAACTACATACCTCATAATTGATTTTATATATAGTCCTCTTTTCTTAGATTGGGCCTTTAAAAAAAAATGAACCTTGCATTAATTACAATATTATTCTCTTCTGTGCAAAAGTATACTGTATAGTTAAACTTGATAACTGCTGAAATCCAGCAGTTAGTGACTAAGGCATACCCCAGTTCACTATCACCAAAAAAAAAAAAAAGATGGGGAAAACAGTGCCCCCTAATATTCTGAAGTCTGCTGTATTCTTCCTGGGTTGTCAGAATGGGATGCTGGCACTGCTGCTTTTTCTTGACCTGAGATTCTTTCTTAATTGTATTTGAGCATCCACCTCAGTTATTTGGAGTTGACATTTGAGGTAAAGCCTAATTGCTCTCCCTATATTTTCTTATATTCGTTGATGTATTTTATAATCTTTTTTTAAATCATTTTTCAAATTAGTCTTAGAGCTAAATTTGTATGAAGTATAGATATTATAATGAAGATAAACTGTATACATTGATCACCTTCATTTTTTACCACAGGACCTACCAGATAGTATTCAAGTAGGTGGTAGGATATCACCTCAGACAGTTTGGGATTATGTGGAAAAAATTAAAGCCTCAGGAACCAAGGTGAGGAGCACTTTTTCTCTCTACCAATATGTGAAAATATTTGAAAAGTAAACCACTGAGATTTCTTATGCAAGGTCCCCTAGGGAGGACCTATATTGACATAATATGCCATTGGCTAAGGCTCAAACCCATTATTCCTTTAGTTTTTTTTTTTTTTTTTTCTTTTCCCACTTTTGGTATGCTGTCTCAGTGATTTCTATCATTGTTTTGAAAGGAATGTTTTAGAATAAGTATTGAGATTCATTCTGGAATGTTGCCTTGCTTTGATTATAGACATTTGTTTTGGTTGGGGCACAGGCTAAGCTGTTGAGACAGAGATCCTAAAATACAGTGGCTCAAAAAAATAAACTTTTCCTGTTATGTTAGGTAGGTCCGTAATTTAGAGTCTTTGAGTTGTTAGATCATTCATGGATTGGGCTCTTCTGTCTTATTGTTTTTAAGACTGTGGCCCTTAGCAATCAAGCAAAGTCAAAGCTGATTTATCAGCTCCAAGTGGGGGAAAAAAGAAAAATGGCTGTTGAGCTGTTTTAAAAGCAAGACCTGGAATGTGCAGTTTTCTTTTCACTTCCTCTAACTGCCATTGGCAAGAGCTTATACTCTATTAGGCTGGGAAGTATGATCTCTGTTGGATGGCCATGTGCCCAACCGAAGGTTTAGAGGGCTCTCTAGTAGGAAATGAGGAGGATAGATACTGGGATATAGTTAATAACCTTTACAGCAATATTTCTCTTTTTCTTTTCTCTCTATATCTTCTATCATTTCTTTAACTCATAGAACACTGCTACACAGGAATATTTAATCATTAGAAGAAATCATTTTTCTCTCCAAGGATGTTAATACTCAGCATGTTACAGACATTCAAAAAATAAATCTTGAATAAATGAACTTTAATTTTTTTCTCTTATGATCAGAAGTCTTTAGTAAGGTTAGTAATCAAAATGGATGCTCTTTAGCTGAAAATAATTTTTTTTTCTAATATAGATTGTTGAATTTAAACTGATACAGTGTTAGAATACAGATAAAACTTTGAAGCACTATAAAAAAGTTTTATTTATTTGCTTTCACTTTCTTATGATAGTGAAAGTCAGGAAAAGTGTTGGGAAATATTACTCTTGGACATTTGGGGAATTGCTCTTCATCTGCCCCTTTATTATCGCAAATAATGGCATAGTGTGCCTCCATCTAGAACTGACCAAGACACTGTCACAGTTATTGCCTCCAGATAAGGGCATTCGAGGTGACAAATCTAAGAGTTGGAGCCTTAGTCCAGCTCACTCACTCTCCTCCTATGGTCTTGCATCAGTTTAGGCTTTGTGGTTGACCTGACTCCACTTTTTGATTGTATACTTTCATGAAAAAACATCTGTTTTTCATTCTACCAAGTTAACACCAAATTGGGACAATTTTTTTTTTTTTTAAATCTGAAACAAAGCCGAGAACTCAGAGGCAAGCAAATAAGTTTCTGAGTATGCCAAATGATTTTATAAAATTTATGGCCTATGTGTATTTGAGGTCATTTCACTCAGCCCCCTTTATTCCTAGATTCAGTTCCTGTAAGTTGGAATATCAGTGGACTTGTGCATTTCTCTGTGTTTGTAATAGTGGGGCAGTGGTGGTGGCTGCTATTAATTTGCAGTGTGCTGAGAATATAGACAGCCGTCTGTAAAAGTTATAACATTGGAAATAGGACTTGGTATAGATATCAAGACATGTGGCTTCAAATACCTTCTTTGCCACTGATAAGTGTGTCACCTTGAACAAATTAATTACTTTAGGACTGAGTTTCTGTGAAACACTTTCAGATGAAACATATCCACCTCTGGATCAGCACAGATCTTTTCCTAAAAGTTGTTTCCTTATAGTATTCATATCTGCATTTAAGTTGGTAAGCCATGTTATTACTTGGTGTCAGAAAACATAATAGATTTTTATAATTGAGAATGGTATTTAAAACCAAGCTATTGTTTAGGTTATTATTTTTATTATTTGTTATTTTCTTGAATAGGAAATTTGTGTGGTTCGCTTCACACCTGTGACTGAAGAAGATCAAATTTCTTATACTTTGCTGTTTGCATACTTCAGTAGCAGGAAGCGCTATGGAGTGGCTGCTAACAACATGAAGCAGGTCAAAGACATGTACCTTATCCCTCTGGGCGCTATGGATAAAATCCCACACCCTCTCGTGCCCTTTGACGGACCTGGTAGGTATCTGTTTAATTAGTAGAATTTGAATGAAATGGGGTGAGAGGGCCAGAGTGGGAAAGCTGAGCCTGCTTTCCTTCTTGGGTCTTGGCCCTCAGGATCTGCCCAGACAGGAACAGGCACCTGTTTAGGAGACTGTAGTAAGCAGAATTTTACTCTTTATTATAATGGTTGAAAATGACTCTCGATTGATGTTTTTGATTCTGTACAGGCCTTGAATTGCATAGACCTAATCTGTTGCTGGGCTTGATTATTCGTCAGAGGCTGAAGCGGCAGCACAGTGCTGGTGCTGGTGCTGGTCGCACAGCTGAGACGTCTGACAGCGCACCGGTGACAGTGCCACCTGACAAGAAAAGCAAGACAGAAGTATCCACAGAGGGGGCAGCAGAGGAAGAAAGCGACTTTTTTAATTCTTTTACAACCGTATTACACAAACAGAGAAATAAGCCTCAGCAAACTCTTCAGGAAGACCTTCCAACAGTCATTGAACCTTTATTGGAAGTCACCAAACAAGAACCACCAAAACCTTTAAGATTCCTTCCTGGGGTCTTGATTGGCTGGGAAAATCAACCTTCTACTCTGGAATTAGCAAATAAACCTCTTCCTGTGGATGATATCCTTCAGAGCCTTTTGGGCACCGCTGGTCAAATGTACGAACAAGCTCAGTTAGGGACAGAACAAAACACTCCTAAAGAAATTCCATTTATAAATGAGCAAGCTAATCCAAAAGCAGGGACGATAGATACAGGAGAAGCAACTGGTGGTGAAGCCAAGGAAGTGAAAGTTAAAGGAGATAGCCCTTCAGAATTGACAGATAATGCAATAGGAGAAGAGACGTCTGCACTGGGGGTCTCTTCAGTTTCTGCTGGGCCTTTGACAAGTCTTAGTCTCAGAGGTAAACCACCAGATGTTTCTACAGAAGCATTCCTAACAAATTTATCAATTCAGTCAAAACAAGAGGACACTGTGGAGAGTAAAGAGAGAGTGTTAAAACAGCTGCTACAAGATCAAGAGAATAATTTACAAGATAACAGGACTTCAAATACTAGTCCTCCCTGTAGGTCTAATGTAGGGAGAGGAAATGTAGATGGTAACGTGAGTTGCAGTGAAAATGCTGTTACTAACACGACAAGGGCCCCGCAGTTTATCAACCTTAAAAGGGATCCTCGGCAAGCAGCTGGAAGAAGTCAGCAGGTGACTACTCCTGAAAACAGAGAAGGAGAAGGCTGCCGTCATGGAGAGAAGCCGCCGCTGCCTGGCCCATCGCACTTAACTGAGCAGAGCAGCGTGGAGGAGAAGATGCCTTCTGTAGAAAAAAGCCCCTGTGTTCAGCACAATGACGATTCAGGAGCTGTACAAGACTCACCATCAGTAGAAAACATACAGTCTTCTCAAGTGGAACAAGCAAAACCCTTACAGGAGATTTTAATGCAAAATATTGAAACTGTGCACCCATTTCGAAGAGGATCAGCAGCAACAGCATCTCATTTTGAGGTTGGAAACACATGTCAATCCGAATTTCCTTCTAAAAGCATCAGTTTCACTTCGAGAAGCACCAGCCCCAGAACAAGTGCAAACTTTTCACCCATAAGGCCGCAGCAGCCCAGCCTTCAGCATCTCAAGTCTAGCCCACCTGGGTTTCCATTTCCGGGACCTCCTAATTTCCCCCCACAAAGCATGTTTGGATTTCCTCCACATTTGCCACCCCCGTTACTTCCCCCTCCAGGCTTTGGCTTTGCCCCAAATCCCTTGGTTCCCTGGCCACCTGTTGTCCATCTGACTGGCCAGCCGCAGCGTATGATGGGTCCCCTCTCACAAGCATCAAGGTATCTGGGCCCACAGAATTTTTACCAAGTTAAAGACATTCGGAGGCCGGAACGGCGCCATAGTGACCCGTGGGGTAGGCAAGACCAGCAGCAACCGGACAGACCATTTAACAGGGGCAAGGGGGATCGTCAGAGGTTTTACAGTGACTCACACCACCTGAGACGAGAGCGCCACGAGAAGGAGTGGGAGCAGGAACCCGAAAGGCACAGGCGCAGAGACAGAGCCCAGGACAAGGACAGAGACAGGAAGGGCAGGGACGAAGGTCATAAGGATAAAGAGCGGGCACGGCTGCCTCATGGGGAGCGCGGGGCAGACGGCAGGGCGAACAGGGAGAGCAGAAGTGCAGACAGGAAGCCCGACAAGCCGAAGGGCGAGGACCAGGAGAAGGACAAGGAGCGGGAGAAGAGTAAGCATAGAGAGGGAGAGAAGGACAGAGACAGGTACCACAAAGACAGGGACCACGCTGAGAGAGCTAAGAGCAAGAGGTAAAGCCAGCGGGCGGCTGTAGGGGTGCATTTAATAACTGTTCAATGTCGTGTCTTTGAAACTTCATGACTGCCTGCTAGGATCTTTTGTGCCATCTTTTGAATTTTTAATATTGGTGGTTTGCAGAAGAATAAATTGTGTGTGTTGGTGCAGAGTGCTCTGTACCAGTGCTCATCATCCCTTCTTCATACCAACAGCCCTAGTTACAGGAATTAATATTTTTTAAAATTTACATTGCTGTATATTCAAAGATTTGTTTTATTAATATGCAATAAAGGCTTAGAAATTTTAGTTTTATTCCTTAATTGGTAAATATGGTTAACTGTGGAATATATTTACCACCTCTAGTGAATGTCCTTTCTATAATGACTAATTTGAGAGTAATGTGTACTCTGTAAGTTTGTTTTAAATTGCACTGTTTTTAAAGAAACTCTAGAGGAGCAACAAAAAGCCAAGCAACTTCATAATCAGATTATATTAATCATTTTGTTCGGCAGTTTTTGACCAAGAATCAAAGCCCAAGGAGTACATGTATTGCTTTTAATCTGCACTCACTGAAGGCGTTTATTATTGTGCTACAGCTTTGTGGTAGTCCATTATTATTCTTTTCTTTTTGGCTCTTCAGAAACTTGAATACTTAAGCTTGTACATGATTTTGTGTTTTGCTATCCTTTTTACTGTAAAATGTAAATATTTTAAGGGATATTTTGATTCTAAATATGATAAAAGAATTTCTCACCTATTTTGTGTGTGTGATTTGAAATTCAGTAGTAAAAGAGTTTCTTCTTTGAGGCTTTAAATACCTTTAGACATTGTTTTTCTGTTACTCAACTTATAGGTTGAGTAAGATGAGGGGAAAAATGATTTCTTTATCTTAGATTATAGACTATTGAGATAAATCATGTAGTTCTGATGAGACTAGAATTTAGAGCTACTGCTGAAAAACTGCAGCTGTAATCCAATTTATAGGTATGTTTCTGAAAACTGGTGCACCATCAGAATTTGATACACTAATTATTGTAAGACCATAGGACTTTTATTTAAGAGAAACATGTGAATCTCTTTGTAAAATGTGTAATTAGCCCTAGCTTGTTTGGGGAGTAAATAATTATAATGTTGTATGCTCATTTTTCTTGAAAGCACAGGTAGGCTATTGTTAATCCAAACCTAAATTTATTTCCACCCTAAATTGCATAATACTATATTGATTGCTTTAAAGTAGTAGCTACCAAATGATGCTAATCCTTGAGACCAAAAGGAGAGAAAGAAAAGCCAGTATTTGTATTTACCTGTATTAGTGAAGAAAAATACACATGACTTCACAAAATTAGGAAGATAAGTTTATTTTCCTAAAAAGTTTACAGATAATGGGTTTTGAAACTGAATCAGCCTTGCTGTTTTTAACTGGAGAGAAAATGAGTGGAAATTCAAAACCAAATCATTTTGTCTAATTTGCAACAATTTGAAGTCCCTTTTTTTTGTCATCCTTATCCGATGAAATTTATCATCACCTGGAGTCTGAAACAGGCTTGCCTGGTGACTCAGATGGTAAAGAATCCACCTGCAGTGCAGGAGACTTGGGTTCATTCCCTGGGTTGGCAAGATCCCCTGGAGATGGATATGGCAACCCACTCCAGTGTTTTTGTTTGGAGAATCCCCATGGACCGAGGAGCCTGGTGGGCTACAGTCCATGGGGTCGCAGAGTTGGACACAACTGAGGGGCTAATCACAGCATACAGCACAGGTTCTGAAACAAGAGGATTTGTATTTAAATAAAATTGTTTTTGTTTTTTTTTTTTAATTTGCACTTTTTCTTTTGGAAACTAGCTTGTTAGAAAACAAATCAGTGCAGATTAAAAAAACTAAGGTCAGTCAGCTTTTGCATCATTATGAAGAAATTGTTACTAAGGTTTTACCAAAAAAAAAAAAAAGCCCCCAAACCAAAGAAACCTTAGGTTTTTTATTTCATAACTGGTTCCTGGCTGCCCCCCACCCCCCCCACCCTGCCCCATACCAAAATCCATGGATGCTCAAGTCCCTTATATAAAAGGGCATAAATTTGCATATAACCTATGTACTTATATACTTCACATCATGTCTATCTAGATTACTTATAATTTTGTAAGTGTAATACAATGTAAATACTATGTAAATAGTTGTAAATATGAGGCAAATGCTATGTTAATAGTTTCCAGTGTACAGTAAACTCAGGTTTTAGTTTTTGGAATTTTCTGGAATTTTTTCCCCCCATCTGATGTTGAATTCAAAGATGAAAATCCACAGGTGTGGAAAATCAACAATTTATATCTCAGTAAATGTGCTTTCACTGATCCAACTGATCAGACAGCAGGTTTCTTCTGCAAGATACAAGTAAAGAAGAATGGGTTAACCACCTGAGGAAAGCCTTTAAGTCAGTTTTTGATTACTCTTAGCAAATAGTTTTTATACGTATAGCTGGGAAATGTAAAATTCTTTGTTCATGTCTAGTAGAATCATGGTAGATTCCATATAGCTCTCTGTTAGTAATGACCATCCTCTGGGATTGCAGGGCTACTGAATGCTGGAACCAGGTCTCTTAACCCCAGGGACTGACTACTGTGGAGAGTAAGTATGGATATATTGAGTATTTTGAGGGTTTTGTGAGAAAAGAAAGGGAAAATGAGAAAAGTTTTCAGTGAGGAGCAGTAGCTCCAAAGCCATTCTCATGCTTTGTCTCACCTACCAACCTCCTTACACAAACTAGTGAAAGTCACCTCTCTGTTTCTCCTGTTTTAAGAAAAGCTTGGTCTTTAAAAACAGTTTGATGCTTTAAAAAATTTATAACAATCTTATGATAGTTTAAACACTTGTTAAGTAAAATGTACCAGGATGTCTCAGCGCTTACCAAGTCCACTCCTTGTAATCCTTGTGTCCATAAGAAAGCTTTCATGTACCCTCTGTGGGTCAGACCTCATGCTGAGTGCTTTATGTGAACCTTGGTCAGCCTGCAAGGTGAAGACTTACCTTAGAGCTGAGGAAACTGGTACTCAGAAACCGGTACTGCCCTGAGGTTATATTGCTGTTGTCAGAACTTGAATCCTAGCTCAGTTCTACTTTTTCTCCGAAGTCCAGTGGTGTGGTTGTGCTCTGAGGCTGGAGAATGGAAGAGGGACAGAAGCCTTATGAGTGCACTTAGCTTTCACAGCCTTTTTTCCTGCTGTCTCATCTACCTGTGGACCACCCATGCCTCAGAATGAGCAAGAAGACATGGCCGAAAGTCTATGGGTTCTGTACAGATGTGCAAAGTTTGTATTCATTTCAAACCCTCATTTGCCAGTCCTCTTTTATTAGTTTCCTTTTGCTGCTGTGACAAATTATTACAAGTTTAGTGGCTTGAAATCACACAGATTGATCTTACACTTCTATGAAGTAAAGTCTGATGTGTTTCTCTGGTGTCAGAGGGTGCATTCCTTATCTGGAGGCTTTGAAAATAACTCATTTCCTTTCTTTTTCCATCTTCTGGAGGCCACCCACCTACTTTGCCGCATAGCGCCTCTCTCTGTCTTCCAGATCAGTGACATGAGTTTTACTCTCTGCCATGTCTGACCCTTCTTATTTCCTGTTCCACTTTTTTAATGACCCTTGTGAGCACAGTGGGTCTATACAGATAGTCCAGGACAGTCCTACTTTATGGTCCACTGATTGGCAACTTGAATTCCATCTGTGACCTTAATTCTCCTTTCCCTGTGTAACCTAGCCTATTTATACATTCCAGGGATTGAGATTTACAACTTTGAGGGCCATTATTTACATTATTAACTTGCTTAAATTGTAGTGAACGAGATCTTAATTACAAGTCTTTTGGAGTTATAAAACATCTCGGTTCAGTTCAGTCGCTCAGTCGTGTCCAACTCTTTGTGACCCTATGAATTGCAGCACGCCAGGCCTGCCTGTCCATCACCAACTTCAGAGTTCGCTCAAACTCACGTCCATCTAGTCGGTGATGCCATGCAGCCATCTCATCCTTTATTTTCCCCTTTTACTCCTGCCCCCAATCCCTCCCAGCATCAGAGTCTTTTGCAATGAGTCAATTCTTTGCATGAGGTGGCCAAAGTACTGGAGTTTCAGCTTTAGCGTCATTCCTTCCAAAGAACATCCAGGACTGATCTTCTTTAGAATGGACTGGTTGGATCTCCTTGCAGTCCAAGGGACTCTCAAGAGTCTTCTCCAACACTGTGGTTCAAAAGCATCAATTCTTTGGCGCTCAGCCTTCTTCACAGTCCAACTCTCACATCCATACATGACCACTGGAAAAACCATAGCCTTGACTAGACGGACCTTTGTTGGCAAAGTAATGTCTCTGCTTTTGAGTAAAACATCTAAGGCCATGTAAATGCTTAAAAGTTAAGGAAAAATACAAACAGTAGAGAAGAAAATGGAGTGACAAGCTTCTTGAATATTAACATGTTTTTGTATGTGTGATAACATAAAAGTCAAGTGTTGATTATGTTTATTGCCCTTTGTGGTCATTAGTAAGTAGCAACCTGACCTAAAGTTTTTGAGGAATCTGAGGAGATGGATATAATGCAACTGATGTGTTCATACATTGAACTATTTGCTTTAATAAGACCTGGTTCTTCATCAGCAAGCTCCTAGAATGCACAGAACTTGATTTATGCCCAGCCACTGTTAAAAATACTGAAAACAGCTATATATAACTTTACCAGTTAATAAGTAGTTTGCTTTCCAAAGCAAATCATGAGTAAAATTGGTTACTTCTATTATGAAGGTGCTAAACACCCTGATTTTTTGATTTGTTTCATAAAGAATTTCATTAATTCATGTGTAGAGCAAGAGGGTACAAAACACAAAAATTATGTAAATAGCTAGAAGTAATTTCTTGGCTAAGGTGTTTCAGCTTACTTTAAAAAATGTTCTCATGTTTATATTCATCACTTTTGTTACAGAAGCATCATGCCATTTGTAGTAAAATTATCTGAAAGTTTTTTATTATTTTTATTTTGTGCTGGAAAAGCATGTCACATAGGAAATCATCCTCAACACCGTCATCACTTTAGGATAGCAAAAACAAATGTTGATAATTTACCACATGAAATTTTGGATTTTAAGGTGAAAAAATATTTTAACCATTTTGACCTATGAATTTTACCTACAGACTCTAGGTTGCAATTTTCAGTCTTGTGCCTATTCTTCAGGCATTTGCTCAATTCTTGGAATTCAGTGGTGAGTAGTACCCTATTCAGTGCTTGCAGTGAGGTATAGAAGGCATCTGAATGTAAGATGCCAGCTGTGAGAAGCAGCAGTTCTCAAAGATAACTAGTTTCAAGACCCCTTTATATTCTTAACAATTATTGAAACCTCTAAAGAGCTTTTGTTTTTACGAATTGTCTATACTTAGCATATTAGAAATCAAAATTTTATCATGAGCACTTTTTTATTTTTTAAATTATTTATCTTAATTGGAGGCTAATTACTTTACAATGTTGTGGTAGTTTTTTTGCCATACATTGACATGAATCAGCCACTGGTGTACAGGTGTCCCCCATCCTGAACCCCCCTCCCCCTCCCTCCCCATCTCATCCCTCTGGGTTGTCCCAGAACACCAGCTTTGAGTACCCTAATTGTAAAAAGAAATACTTGTTTGACAGTAATCTCACTCTGTGTTAATAACATTTTATATAACATAACTTCCAAGCTAAGTCAATTTAGTTAATACAGTGGTGGTTTTCATATTTGTACATCTCTAACGTCTGACTTAAGATGGCTGGACTCTCTTCTGTATTTAATGTTTAGTAGTAGTGTCATTTTGTTCAAAATATGATGAAGGAAATCTGACTTCCCATGGATTTGTTGTTGAGAAAGGAATCACTCTTTTTGTGGATTCCCTGAGAATATCTAGGGGTCCTCAGGGGTCCTTCAGCTATACTTTGGGAGGTGACTCTTTAAAGAAAAACCCAATGTGAAGGGTGTGTGATTTAGGCGAAGCCTTCATAACCTTCCTAGAACAACTTTCTTGCCTTTATGCATAAAATGTGTACATTTAAAAGTCAACTATCAAAAAGAATTTATTTAGAGCATTTGTGATCTCAATAATTCCAAAGTTAAATGGTATGGACTAAAGCAAATTTATGGCAGTTTTTCAGCATATGTTGGAGTTGTGTGGTTTCTGTTAAAAAACAAAACTTTTGAATCAGTGCATAGAGACTTTGCAGTTT
The DNA here is from genome assembly GCF_002263795.3 of Bos taurus. Taxonomy (NCBI): domain Eukaryota; kingdom Metazoa; phylum Chordata; class Mammalia; order Artiodactyla; family Bovidae; genus Bos; species Bos taurus. Next base: position 661,111 of record NC_037336.1, read on the forward strand.
TGCCTTACATTATATTTTGCTCACACATTTTCTAATGTTGATGGTAATAGTATGTATGGGGGCATTTGTATCTCATCAAATGACACGAAAGTTCTTAACTTTCATTCTGGAGCTTTTCTAAACTAGCTTTCTGATTGCAGTATAGGGGCAAAAGTAAGTAAAAAAAAAATCTCAGATTTTGCAGTGATAAACTGTTCACTTAGCTTGTTTGTATAGACTGGAATCTGAACAGGCAGATTTTGCTTTTTAATAGCACTCGGAAGTTAAATGTGCATCAATCCTATGTGTGTAAAATCTTTTCTCCATTTAATAGATAACTATAGAGTTTTTCTTTTCAACTTTACACATGCTCCTTATTACTAAGATTTTTTTCCTCCTTACTGTCGTGTTCTACCTGTTAGTACTTTCTGTCAGTCATGTGCTGTCAGGTGGTTTTTTTGGTGGCAAAATTGTCGTAAATCCCAAACTGAAAATGATAAGTAACAACAGCAATGATAACTACCTCCCAGTCTAAATGGAGAGAGGGGTGCAAATGTTTACAATTATGTTAGTAACGGATGTTTGGGCAAAATGGACTTCCTCAGTTATGCTTTTAAAGGTACAGATATCAGGACAAAAATTTTGAATAACATTATTCAGAACCTGTTTTAAGCTCAATTTGGAGACCTGTAGAATTGAATGCTGCTAAGTCATGTCCGACTCTCTGTGACCCCATAGACGGCAGCCCACTAGGCTCCTCTGTCCCTGGGGTTCTCTAGGCAAGAACACTGGAGTGGGTTGCCATTTCCTCCTCCAATGCATGAAAGTGAAAAGTGAAAGTGAAGTCGCTCAGTCGTGTCCGACTCTTAGTGCCCCCATGGACTGCAGCCTACCAGGCTCCTCCATCCATGGGATTTTCCAGACAACAGTACTGGAGTGGGCTGCCATTGTCTTCTCCGTAGAATTGAATAGTTAAATGTAAATGAAGTTTAACTTAAATATTTGATCAGTCATATAAGTACATGGCTTAAAATGTCAAGAAATTCTACAGGTTTATAAACAAAACCCAACAGTGTTAGCACTGCTCTCCAGAAGTAACTGCTTTCAAATCTGTTAGACGTTTCTTAGGATATTTGCCTTTATATTTGTGAGTGACATGTATATGCTATTTTTTTTAACTTAAAAAAATGAATATTTTTTGATAACTTGCTGTGGAAGACAAAGATTTAACCTTTAACAGCCAACTCTCCTTTCCCCCATTTTCTGCCTCCCCACAATCACTCAGTGATTTTTGGCTTACTTAGGTCCATATTCAAATTTCACATTATTTCAATTGTAACTATTCATAGCTGAGCCATGTAATAGACTATGATATTTCCTTTCTTAATAATTTAAATTTTTCCTTTGGTTAATACCTTTTACCTTTTTCTTATTTTTCTTTCACTAATTTATTCTCACTTAAATTTCATTTAAAAACAATTTACAGATGAATAAACACTAATGGAGTGAAAACCAGGACTCAGATAAATTGGATGTTGGATAAAATGACCAAAGTCTTTTCTTCAGCTATATTTTATAAGCTTATATAAAAAGAACTGTTAAAAAAAAAAAAAAAAAAAAACTGTTTTCTCCACACCCTCTCCAGCATTTATTGCTTGTAGACTTATGGATTGCAGCCATTCTGACTGGCGTGAAATGGTACCTCATAGTGGTTTTGATTTGCATTTCTCTGATAATGAGTGATGTTGAGCATCTTTTCATGTGTGTGTTAGCCATCTGTATGTCTTCTTTGGGGAAATGTCTATTTAGTTCTTTGGCACATTTTTTGATTGGGTCATTTATTTTTCTGGAGTTGAGCTGTAGGAGTTGCTTGTATATTTTTGAGATTAGTTGTTTGTCCGTTGCTTCATTTGCTATTATTTTCTCCCATTCTGAAGGCTGCCTTTTCACCTTGCTAATAGTTTCCTTTGATGTGCAGAAGCTTTTAAGTTTAATTAGGTCCCATTTGTTTATTTTTGCTTTTATTTCTGATATTCTGGGAGGTGGGTCACCCTCTTACACTGTTGGTGGGAATGCAAACTAGTACAGCCACTATGGAGAACAGTGTGGAGATTCCTTAAAAAACTGGAAATAGAACTGCCTTATGATCCAGCAATCCCACTGCTGGGCATACACACTGAGGAAACCAGAAGGGAAAGAGACACATGTACCCCAGTGTTCATCGCAGCACTGTTTATAATAGCCAGGACATGGAAGCAACCTAGATGCCCATCAGCAGATGAATGGATAAGAAAGCTGTGGTACATATTCACAATGGAGTATCACTCAGCCATTAAAAATAATACATTTGAATCAGTTCTAATGAGATGGATGAAACTGGAGCCTATTATACAGAGTGAAGTAAGCCAGAAAGAAAAACACCAATACAGTATACTAACGCATATATATGGAATTTAGAAAGATGGTAACGATAACCCTGTATGTGAGACAGCAAAAGAGACACTGATGTATAGATCAGTCTTATGGACTCTGTGGGAGAGGGAGAGGGTGGGGAGATTTAGGAGAATAGCATTGAAACCTGTATAATATCATGTATGAAACGAGTCGCCAGTCCAGGTTCGATGCACGGTACTGGATGCTTGGGTCTGGTGCACTGGGACGACCCAGAGGGAGGGTGGTGGCGAGGGGAGGAGGGAGGAGGGTTCAGGATGGGGAGCGCGGGTATACCTGTGGCGGATTCATTTCGATGTTTGGCAAAACTAATACAATATTGTACAGTTTAAAAATAAAAGTAAAAAAAAAAAAGTAAAAAAAAAGAACTGTTAACATTTAAAGTACTTCAGGTAATAGAAAACAGTTGATTCCAGTAAACAGTATGCCAGAGAAATAACTATCAATACATTCATATATATATGTATTGTATACTTAAGTTACTAATTTGTTAACCTAATCTTATTCATCAGCATTACAAACATTGTATCCTGATTTAATTAACTCATTTTTTTTTTTTTGTATCCTAAAAAAAATACATCTTTAATTTTGCCAGCAAAATTTCTTTTAAAAATCTCTTGAGTAACAATATTTACCTTTTGGCCATATTCAAAGCCTCCTAGATAACAAATACCTTCATAGTTTAAAGCAACACATTTTTTGTTTGTATCAGTATCCTCAGAATTAGGTTGCCATCTAGGTAGGCTTTAATAAGAGTCTGATTTTGAATTATGATTAAATGATGCCATTTATTACAACAGAATGTCCCATTGCTATAAATCATAGATACAGAGATACTTAATCTCCTAAGTTAACTGCTATTTTCAAGGTCTGATTGTGGAGGCCAATTGCTAGAAAACCATTTTCTTCATTTTGAGCTTTTCCTATCCATACAATTAAACCTTCAGTTTCAGTAGTACCAAAATTTAAGGATCTGAACTGAAGATTTCTCATTCTGTAATCTGGATCAATGTATTTAATGTAAGGATTAGCCATGCATTTTGCAGTTGAAAAGGAAGTATTGTTTTCACAATACCTTCCCACCCAACCCAGAGCACAAACAACTGTAAGAAAATAATTGGTCAGGTATACATAGAGATTGGTGGAGGCAAAGATTATTCAAACAGTACAGACTGGTCACATGTGTTTCCAGCTCAATGTGGCAAGCAGCTACAAGAAAAAGTTATGCCATTTACTATATATTTACCCCCTATTTTTGCACACATTGTATCCACAGGCTGTCCCATCACAGTCACCTACATTTGAGCCACCCTTTGCTCCTAATTCAGTTAATTGTAATTCTTGATTATTTATAATAACTTCCCAGACACAACCTTGAAAACCTATGGGTTCATATGCTGTTGCCATGGGATTTATAAAATTTAAGGATGATGTTTCTTCAATGTAGATATTTGGCAAAACTAATACAATATTGTAAAGTTTAAAAATAAAATAAAATTTAAAAAAAAGCAGTATTTGTGTCCAGGGAAGCTCATTTTAGTCTTGACATTTTCTTTCTTTTTTTTTTAATATAAAACTTGTTCATAATTTTTAATGAAAATTTGTTTATAAAAATGAACTAAAAATTAATACAGAATGTTAGTAATTCCCTTAAAATGAGTAACACTTTTTTTTTTTTAGGTAAAACTTGGGTTGGCTATAATTTGTTTTTTTTTTTAACTTTACAATATTGTATTGGTTTTGCCATATATCAACATGAATCTGCCACAGGTATACACGTGTTCCACATCCTGAACCCTCCTCCCTCCTCCCTCCCCATACCATCCCTCTGGGTCGTCCCAGTGCACCAGCCCCAAGCATCCAGTATCATGCATTGAACCTGGACTGGCGTCTTGTTTCATATATGATATTATACATGTTTAAATGCCATTCTCCCAAATCATCCCACCCTCTCCCTCTCCCACAGAGTCCAAAAGACTGTTCTATACATCTGTGTCTCTTTTGCCATCTCGTATACAGGGTTATTGTTACCATCTTTCTAAATTCCATATATATGCGTTAGTATACTGTATTGGTGTTTTTCTTTCTGGCTTACTTCACTCTGTATAATAGGCTCGCTGTGGTACATATACACAATGGAGTATTAGCCATTAAAAAGAATACATTTGACATTTTCTGTTAAATTTATCCCATCCAAATCCAGGTAGCTTTCTGCACCATCTCTTCCTGCTTTAATCACATGCCAAGTACTTCTATTAATAGTACTTTTTGGAGAGTTTCTAGAAGGATGGTTCTGTCACCAAGATTGTAGCTGATTTGAACAGAACCATTTACTAAAGAAATACGTAAAAAATCACCTCCCTCGCTTCATCAGAGCAATTCTTCAGAGTGATTTCACAGTCCTGGCTCCCAGGTTTGAAGTCCTCAGAAAATCCATCAAATAAAAGTGGAGAAAGAAAGAAAAAACATTAAAATAGTTACTCTAATTAAGACTCTTGCCCTTTTTTTGGGGGGGTGGGGGTGGGGAGATTACAAATTTTGATCACAATTATGTTAGTTTTTTTTCCATGTTTGGATCAAAATACATCTATACATTCATACTCATATCCTGTATTCTTTTGTTCTGGAGTTGGCCACATATATTATCCCTATTTGTAATTCTTTCACAGTGAAGGAGTATATTGTGGTACCAAGTTAAAATGAGGTTTTTCTTTTAACTAGTTAAGGGTGAATGTGTAAAGAAATTGGATGCTTTATTCCAAGGCACTGATGCTTTTTTTGATAAGATTAGGTTAACAAATTAGTCATTAAATATATTATATATATATATATATATATATATATATGTATTGATAGTTATTTCTCTGGCAGTTATTTCTCTGGCATACTGTTTACTGGAATCAACTGTTTACTATTACCTGGGTGAGGGGGGATAAGTAACTGGAAAAAACGCACAAACTAAAAGGTGAGAATTCTGTTTTATTTGATGGATTTTCTGAAGACTTGAAACCTGGGAGCCAGTACTCTGAAATCACTCTGAAGGACTATTCTGATAGAGTGAGGGGGGCCAGCCAGGATGTAATCAACGAAGACCAGGTAGTCAGAAGATCAGAAGAGTACTGTTAAAGAAAATCCAACATCTCAAGGAAATAAGTGCTTTTCTATGTATGGGAAGATGCAAGAGTCTGGGCTCAGTGAAATCATTCCTTTGATACACATGTCAGCTATCTGGGGCCAGTATCCTGATATCCTGTCTTCATCCTGAGTCTTCAGCATGCACTGTTGGTTCATCAACTGATGGCTAGATGGTGGGCATCCTGTTGTCTCAGGGCTTGCCTAGGGAGGCTGTCATGTGATGGCTGGATGGTTGCAACATCCTGTTTACTGATAAGGTAGCAGCATTTCTGCTTCACATAAATGAGCAGTTAGTGGTGGTGCTATGAAAATTCTGTATCTTGGGCCTTCCCGAAGTTTCAGCCATGCTCTTGGCATCAAGTTCTATCTACAAGTACACAAATCTCTAGTTGAACTCTGCTTGAGTTACTTTAAAGGCACCTCAAGCTCCAAAGTTTCTCTCAAATCTGTGAACTTCCTTCCATATACCTGGTCTTTCCAAACTCAGTCACTCAATCCACCCATTTTCCAAATTTAAGTGTGATCATGGCCAACCTAGATAGCATATTCAAAAGCAGAGACATTACTTTGCCAACAAAGGTCCGTCTAGTCAAGGCTATGGTTTTTCCAGTAGTCATGTATGGATGTGAGAGTTGGGACTGTGAAGAAAGCTGAGTGCTGAAGAGTTGATGCTTTTGAACTGTGGTGTTGGAGAAGACTCTTGAGAGTCCCTTGGACTGCAAGGAGATCCAACCAGTCCATTCTAAAGGAGATCAGTCCTGGATGTTCGTTGGAAGGAATGATGCTAAAGCTGAAACTCCAGTACTTTGGCCACCTCATGCGAAGAGTTGACTCATTGGAAAAGACTCTGATGCTGGGAGGGATTGGGGTTGGGAGAAGGGGACGACAGAGGATGAGATGGCTGCATGGCATCACCGACTCAATGGACGTAGGTTTGGGTGAACTCCGGGAGATGGTGATGAACAGGGAGGCCTGGCGTGCTGTGATTTATGGGGTCGCAAAGAGTCAGACACGACTGAGTGACTGAACTGAACTGAACTGATGGGTCTATATAATCAAATGGATTTTATTAGCATTTTGTTCATTGTAAACATCTTTGTTCTGTCCACTTCTCTCCTGCCACTTTAAATTTACTATCCTCTCTAGCTTAATTTTTTTTTAATTTTATTTTTAAACTTTACAATATTGTATTAGTTTTGCCAAATATCAAAATGAATCCGCCACAGGTATACCCGCGTTCCCCATCCTGAACCCTCCTCCCTCCTCCCTCCCCTACCCTCCCTCTGGGTCGTCCCAGTGCACCAGCCCCAAGCATCCAGTACCGTGCATCGAACCTGGACTGGTGACTCGTTTCATACATGATATTATACATGTTTCAATGCTATTCTCCCAAATCTCCCCACCCTCTCTCTCTCCCACAGAGTCCATAAGACTGATCTATACATTGGTGTCTCTTTTGCTGTCTTGTACACAGGGTTTTTGTTACCATCTTTCTAAATTCCATATATATGCGTTAGTATACTGTATTGGTGTTTTATTGTTCAGTTTGCTCATTTCAAAGTATTAAATCTTTAGCAGAAACAAAAAACAAGATAAAGTTTATCTTTTAAAAACTGTTTTCCAAAATTAGAGATCTAAAATCAACTAGGGTAATTTTTATCATTTTGTTTTAAAATTTTGCACTATTTGAAATTGTTCAAATCATTAAACTCTAAAGAGAAACAGAAACCTGGTTAAAAGTTAAGAATTTGTTTTTCACCATATGAAAACCTAACTAGCTGCTGATGTCTAATGTGGGTTTTGACATTGTGTATTAAGTGTTTGGACATTTTTACTAATAGATCTTAGCAGAGGATCAACTGGAAGCCTTGGTTCATGTTTACAACAGACAACTCTTAGAGAAGGTCGAAGTACGGGGCAGTCACCTGTATTTTATACAAACTTAAAAGAATGAAACATACTTTGCTGCTGCTGCTGCTTAGTCGCTTCAGTCGTGTCCAATTCTGTGTGACCCTATGGACTGCAGTATGCCACGCTCCTCTGTCAATGGGATTCTCTCAGCAAGAGTACTAGAGTGGGTTGCCATACCCTCCTCCAGGAGATCTTCCTGACCCAGGGATTGAACCTGGGTCTCCTGCATTGCAGGCAGATTCTTTACCGCTGAGCCACCAGGGAAGCCTGAAACATTTTACCACCTGATTATTAATAAGTTTATGTTTTTCATCTGATAATTACCTTCAAGTTAATCCAAGCCTGAGAATGTAGATATAGATTTAATATTTTAAGGTTTTCATGAATTCCTTACATGAGTGTCAAATGCAACACCAATTATGACATGAAACTGATAAATCTCTTTTCATCTTTGTAAATAGTGTCTAATGGACTGAAAAAGGAAAATCTTGGCTATTATGAACTGAAATGCAAAGCCATTTAATAACAGATGTAAGAAGATGTGCTTTTTTTCTATGTGTGTTAATGTAAGTGAGCTTTTTATTTTATATACATAAACATAATGATGTATCTATCTCCCGGGGTTTGCTCAAACTCCTGTCTGTGGTCTCAGCGATGCCATCCAACCACCTCATCTTCTCTCGTCCCCTTCTCCTGTCCAGTATTTCCCAACATCAGAGTCTTTTCCAATGAGTCAACTCTTCGCATCAGGTGGCCAAAGTATTGGCACTTCAGGTTTGGTATCAGTCCTTCCAATGAATATTCAGGGTTGATGTCCTTTGGGATTGACTGGTTTCATCACCTTGCTGTCGAAGGGACTCTCAAGAATCTTCTCAAACACCACAATTCAAAAGCCATCAATTCTTTGGTGCTCAGCCTTCTTTATGGTCCAACTCTCACATCCATACATGAAAAACCATACTGGAAAAACCATAGCTTTGACTAGACAGACCTTTGATGGCAAAGTAATGTCTCTGCTTTTTAATATGCTCTCTAGGTTGGCCATAGCTTTTCTTCCAAGGAGGAAGTGACTTTTAATTTCATGGCTGCACTCAACAACGTACAGTGTTAAGTCATTAATCTAGTTTTTTGCCTTTTCTCCCTCTGGGTCAGGCCTGTGCTAACTTGTCTTTTAGACTGATAGCTATCTCATAAGTATTCACCCCAGAGGCATTTGCTGATTTTTAAGCAAATACATTCATTTTGGCTTACTGAAATTTAGAATGACAGAGGTTAAGATCACCCAGTGTGGTTGCTAAGGATGCAAAAACCTGTACCTCATGGCTAGAAAATCTGATTTACTAAAACTGAGATGAGATCTCAGAAGTATATTTTAATAAACACCAGTATTTCTGACTTAAATGCGGCATCAATTCAATTCAGTATTTTCACAAATACTGAGTTAAAGTTTATTTTAAGAATACAGAGGTTTATAAAGTGTATGTCCTTTCGAAATTAATACTAAAGCAATACAAAATTCACTGTAAGACATTTAAACAATATCGAAGAGTGTAAAGTAAAAGGATGAAATTTCACTGTTCTTTCTCTTAATTCCCAGGAATCGTTAATGTGTTTTGCCTATTGCTTCTTTTAAATACTTGCAAAATATTTTTAAAAATAGACCTGGGTAAAAATAGTCCATGGTTTACATGGGACGACAGAGGTTGAGATGGTTGGATGGCATCATCGACTCAATGGACATGGGTTTGGGTAGACTCCAGGAGTTGGTGATGGACGGGGAGGCCTGGCGTGCTGCGATTCATGAGGTCACAAAGAGTTGGAAACAACTGAGTGAGTGGACTGAACTGAATTGAGAAAAGCCAACCTGTAAAGGCTACATACTGTGTGATTCCAATTCTATGGCATGCTGGAAAAAGCAAAACTATGAGGACAATAAAAATATCAGTAATTACCAATAGAAGGGGAGAAAGGAGGAGTCCAAGCAAAGAGGATTTTAGGACAGTAAAACTGCATGATACTATAATGGCAGATACGTGTCATTATATATTTGTCAAAATCCTCAGAATGTACACTAAGAATGAACCCTAATGTAAGTTCAGTTCAGTCGCTCAGTCGTGTCCGACTCTTTGTGACCCCATGAACTGCAACACGCCAGGCCTCCCTGTCCATCACCAACTCCCGGAGTCCACCCAAACCCATGACCATTGAGTCGGAGTTGCCATCCAACCATCTCACTCTCTGTCATCCCCTTCTTCCCTCAATCTTTCCCAGTATCAGGGTCTTTTCAAATGGGTCAGCTCTTCGCAACAGGTGACCAAAGTATTGGAGTTTCAGCTTCAACATCAGTCCTTCCAATGAACATCCAGGACTGATCTCCTTTAGGATGGACTGGATGGATCTCCTTGCAGTCCAAGGGACTCTCAAAAGTCTTCTTCAACACCACAGTTCAAAAGCATCAATTCTTTGGTGCTCAGCTTTATAGTCCAACTCTCACATCCATACATGACCACTGGAAAAACCATAGTCTTGACTAGACGGACCTTTGTTGACAAAGTAATGTCTCTGCTTTTGAATATGCTATCTAGGTTGGTCATAACTTTCCTTCCAAGGAGTAAGCATCTTTTAATTTCATGGCTGCAATCACCATCTGCCATGATTTTGGAGCCCAGAAAAATAAAGTCAACCAGTGTTTGCACTGTTTCCCCATCTATTTGCAATGAAGTAATAGGGCCGGATGCCATGATCTTAGTCTTCTGAATTGAGCTTTAAGCTCAATTAGAGCTAAAGTTGAGCTTTAAGCCAACTTTTTCACTCTCCTCTTTCACTTTCATCAAGAGGCTCTTTAGTTCTTCTTCAGTTTCTACCATAATTCAATTTCTGCCATGACATAAGGTGGTGTCATCTGCATATCTGAGGTTATTGATATTTCTCCCAGCAATCTTGATTCCAGCTTGTGTTTCTTCCAGTCCAGCATTTCTCATGATGTACTCTGCATAAAAATTAAATAAGCAGGATGACAATATACAGCCTTGATATTCTCCTTTTCCTATTTGGAAGCAGTCTGTTGTTCCATGTCCAGTTCTAACTGCTGCTTCCTGACATGCATACAAATTTCTTAAGAGGCAGATAAGGTGGTCTGGTATTCTCATCTCTTTCAGAATTTTCCATAGTTTATTGTGATCCACACAGTCAAAGGCTTTGTTATAGTCAATAAAGCAGAAGTAGAAGGTTTTCTGGAACTCTCTTGCTTTTTCCATGATTCAGCAGATGTTGGCAATTTGATCTCTGGTTCCTCTGCCTTTTCTAAAACCAGCTTGAACATCTGGAAGTTCACAGTTCATGTATTGCTGAAGCCTGGCTTGGAGAATTTTGAGCATTACTTTACTAGAGTGTGAGATGAGTGCAATAGTGTGATAGTTTGAGCATTCCTTGGCATTGCCTTTCTTTGGGATTGGAATGAAAACTGACCTTTTCCAGTCCTGTGGCCACTACTGAGTTTTCCAAATTTGCTGTCATATTGAATGCAGCACTTTCACAGCATCATCTTTCAGGATTTGAAATAGATCAACTGGAATTCCATTACCTCCACTAGCTTTGTTCATAGTGGTGCTTCTAAGGCCCACGACTTCACATTCCAGGGTGTCTGGCTCTAGGTCAGTGATCGTACCATCATGATTATCTGGGTCATGAAGATCTTTTTTGTACAGTTCTTCTGTGTATTCTTGCCACCTCTTCTTAATATCTTCCATTTCTGTTAGGTCCATACCATTTCTGTCCTTTATCGAGCCCATCTTTGCATGAAATGTTCCCTTGGTATCTCTAATTTTCTTGAAGAGATCTCTAGTCTTTCCCATTCTGTTGTTTTCTTTTGTTTCTTTGCATTGATCGCTAAATAAAGCTTTCTTATCTCTTCTTGCTATTCTTTGGAACTCTGCATTCAGATGCTTATATCTTTCCTTTTCTCCTTTGCTTTTTGCTTCTCTTCTTTTCACAGCTATTTGTAAGGCCTCCCCAGACAGCCATTTTGCTTTTTTGCATTTCTTTTCCGTGGGGATGGTCTTGATCCCTGTCTGCTGTACAATGTCACGAACCTCATTCCATAGTTCATCAGGCACTCTATCTATAAAATCTAGGCCCTTAAATCTATTTCTCACTTCCACTGTATAATCATAAGGGGTTTGATTTAGGTCATACCTGAATGGTCTAGTGGTTTTCCCTACTTTCTTCAATTTATGTCTGAATTTGGCAATAAGAAGTTCATGATCTGAGCCACAGTCAGCTCCCGGTCTTGTTTTTTCTGACTGTATAGAGCTTCTCCATCTTTGGCTGCAAAGAATATAATCAGTCTGATTTCGGTGTTGACCATCTGGTGATGTCCATGTATAGAGTCTTCTCGTGTTGTTGGAAGAGGGTGTTTGTTATGACCAGTGCATTTTCTTGGCAACACTCTATTAGTCTTTGCCCTGCTTCTTTCCGTATTCCAAGGCCAAATTTGCCTGTTACTCCAGGTGTTTCTTGACTTCCTACTTTTGCCTTCCAGTCCCCTATAATGAAAAGGACATCTTTATTGGGTGTTAGTTCTAAAAGGTCTTGTAGGTCTTCATAGAACTGTTCATCAACTGTTCAGCATTGCTGGTTGGGGCATAGACTTGGATTATTGTGATATTGAATGGTTTGCCTTGGAATGCATCCAAGTACTGCATTTTGGACTCTTTTGTTGACCATGATGGCTACTCCATTTCTTCTGAGGGATTCCTGCTGGCAGTAGTAGATATAATGGTCATCTGAGTTAAATTCACCCATTCCAGTCCATTTTAGTTCGCTGATTCCTAGAATGTCGACATTCACTCTTGCCATCACTTGTTTGACCACTTCCAATTTACCTTGATTCATGGGCCTGACATTCCAGGTTCCTATGCATTATTGCTCTTTACAGCATCGGACCTTGCTTCTATCACCAGTCACATCCACAGCTGGGTATTCTTTTTGCTTTGGCTCCATTCCTTCATTCTTTCTGGAGTTATTTCTCCACTGATCTCCAGTAGCATATTGGCACCTACTGACCTGGGGAGTTCCTCTTTCAGTACCTATCATTTTGCCTTTTCATACTGTTCATGGGGTTCTCATGGCAAGAATACTGAAGTGGTTTGCCATTCCCTTCTCCAGTGGACCACATTCTGTCATATCTCTCCACTATGACCCTCCCATCTTGGGTTGCCCCACGGGCATGGCTTAGTTTCATTAAGTTAGACAAGGCTGTGGTCCTAATGTGATTAAATTGACTAGTTTCTTGTGAGTATGGTTTCAGTGTGTCTGCCCTCTGATGCCCTCTTGCAACACCTACCATCTTACTTGGGTTTCTCTTACCTTGTGCATGGGGTATCTCTTCACGGCTGCTCCAGCAAAGTGCAGCCGCTGCTCCTTACCTTGGACGAGGGGTATCTCCTATAGTGCATGTCAAAAAGAGAAATATGAAAATACCTGAATGGCACATTTATTTCAGCAGCTGCTTTTTTCTTTTTCATTATACATATTTTCCATATATATATTTTCCATACACACACACACACACACACACACACTCTGTATCTTGCTTAGGTTCAAGCGTACTTTAAATTTTAAACTGTCAGTTGAGCTTACTCCTTGGAAGGAAAGTTATGACCAACCTAGGTAGCATATTCAAAAGCAGAGACATTACTTTGCCAACAAAGGTTTGTCTAGTCAAGGCTATGGTTTTTCCAGTGGTCATGTATGGATGTGAGAGTTGGACTGTGAAGAAGGCTGAGCACTGAAGAATTGATGCTTTTGAACTGTAGTGTTGGAGAAGACTCTTGAGAGTCCCTTGGACTGCAAGGAGATCCAACCAGTCCATTCTGAAGGAGATCAGCCCTGGGATTTCTTTGGAAGGAATGATACTAAAGCTGAAACTCCAGTACTTTGGCCACCTCATGCGAAGAGTTGACTCATTGGAAAAGACTCTGATGCTGGGAGGGATTTGGGGCAAGAGGAGAAGGGGACGACAGAGGATGAGATGGCTGGATGGCATCACTGACTCGATGGACGTGAGTCTGAGTGAACTCTGGGAGTTGGTAATGGATAGGGAGGCCTGGCGTGCTGCGATCCATGGAGTCACAAAGAGTCGGGCACAACTGAGTGACTGATCTGATCTGAGCTATCTTTGAATTTCCAAGGAGCTTGGAGTGCATGATCATTTTCCTATATAAAGTTCAATTTTAAAAGGGTAAAAGGAATACCATGTCTCCCCTTGTCTCACTGTTTTAGTGGGAGTGGAGGTGGGTGGGCTGTGGCCTGATGCACTGGTACTCCATAGATGAACCTTTTCTTTAACTGCTGTTCCTCCTCGACCCTCTAGACCTCTTGTTAGGCTCCCACAGTATCATGTTCTCAAATCTGGGAACCAAATAGTTGTGCTCCCATTTGCAGTGGCCTGTCAGAGCACTCGTAGCTTTATCTATAATTTTCAGTGCTTTACGTTTGTACCTATCAGAGGGTTTCTTTCAGTTCAGTCACTCAGTCGTGTCTGACTCTTTGCGACTCCATGAACTGCAGCACGCCAGGCCTCCCTGTCCATCACCAACTCCTGAAATCCACCCAATCACATGTCCATTGAGTCGGTGATGCCATCACACCATCTCATCCTCTTTCGTCCCCTTCTCCTCCTGCCTTCAATCTTTCCCAGCATCAGGATCTTTTCAAATGAGTCAGTTCTTCACATCAGGAGGCCAAAATATTGGAGTTTCAGCTTCAATATCAGTCCTTCCAATGAACACCCAGGGCTGACCTCCTTTAGGATGGACTGGTTGGATCTCCTTTCAGTCCAAGGGATTCTCAAGAGTCCTCTCCAGGGTGTGGAGAAAAGGGAACCCTCTTACACTTTTGGTGGGAATGCAAACTAGTACAGCCACTATGGAGAACAGTGTGGAGATTCCTTAAAAAACTGGAAATAGAATTGCCTTATGATCCAGCAATCCCACTGCTGGGCGTACAAACCGAGGAGACCAGAATTGAAAGAGACACGTATACCCCAGTGTTCATCGCAGCACTGTTTATAATAGCCAGGACATGGAAGCAACCTAGATGTCCATCAGCAGATGAATGGATAAGAAAGCTGTGGTACATATTCACAATGGAGTATTACTCAGCCATTAAAAAGAATACATTTGAATCAGTTCTAATGAGGTGGATGAAACTGGAGCCTATTATACAGAGTGAAGTGAGCCAGAAAGAAAAACACCAATACAGTATACTAACGCATATATATGGGATTTAGAAAGATGGTAACAATAACCCTGTATACAAGACAGCAAAAGAGACTCTGATGTATAGAACAGTCTTTTGGACTCTTTTGGAGAGGGAGAGGGTGGGATGATTTGGGAGAATGGCATTGAAACATGAATAATACCATATATGAAACGAGTCACCAGTCCAGGTTCCATGCATGATACTGGATGCTTGGGGCTGGTGCACTGGGATGACCCAGAGGTATGGTATGGGGAGGGAAGAGGGAGGAGGCTTCAGGATGGGGAACACATGTATACCTGTGGCGGATTCATTATGATATATGGCAAAACCAATAGAATATTGTAAAGTTAAAAAATAAAAAATTAAAAAAAAAAAGTCCTCTCCAACACCACACTTCAAAAGCATCAATTCTTCAGCGGTCAGGTTTCTTTATAGTCCAACTCTCACATCCACACATGACCACTGGAAAAACCATAGCCTTGACTAGACGGACGTTTGTTGACAAAGCAATGTCTCTGCTTTTTAATATGCTATCTAGGTTGGTCATAACTTTACTTCAAAGAGTAAGCGTCTTTTAATTTCATGGCTGCAATCACCATCTGCAGTGATTTTGGAGCCCAGAAAAATATAGGCAGCCACTGTTTCCACTGTTTTCTCATCTATTTGCCATGAAGTGATGGGACTGGATGCCATGATCTTAGTTTTCTGACTGTTGAGCTTTAGGCCCACTTTATCACTCTCCTCTTTCACTTTCATCAAGAGGCTTTTTAGTTCTTCTTTACTTTCTACCATAAGTGTGGTGTCATCTGCATATCTGAGGTTATTGATGTTTCTCCCAGCAATCGTGATTCCAGCTTGTGCTTCCTCCAGCCCAGCGTTTCTCATGATGTACTCTCCATATAAGTTAAATAAGCAGGGTGACAATATACAGCCTTGACGTACTCCTTTTCCTATTTGGAACCAGTCTGTTGTTCCATGTCCAGTTCTAACTGTTGCTTCCTGCTTCTAACTGTTGCATATAGGTTTCTCAAGAGGCAGGTCAGGTGGTTTGGTATTCCCATCTCTTTCAGAATATTCCACAGTTTATTGTGATCCACACGGTTAAAGGCTTTGGCATAGTCAGTAAAGCAGAAAGAGAAGTTTTTCTGCAACTCTCTTGCTTTTTCGATGATCCAGTGGATGTTGGCAATTTGATCTCTTATTCCTCTGCATTTTCTAAAACCAGCATGAAAATCTGAAAGTTCGCAGTTCATGTATTGCTGAAGCCTGGTGTTGAATAATTCTGAGCATTACTTTACTAGCGTGTGAGATGAGTACAATGGTGCGGTTGTTTGAGTATTCTTTGGCATTGACTTTCTTTGGGATTGGAATGAAAACTGACCTTTTCCAGTCCCGTGGCCACTGCTGAGTTTTCCAAGTTTGCTGGCATACTGAGTGTAGCACTTTCACAGCACTTGCACATCATCTTCCAGGATTTGAAATAGCTCAACTGGAATTCCATCACCTCCACTAGCTTCGTTCGTAGTGATGTTTTCTTAAGGCCCACTTGACTTCACATTCCAGGATGTCTGGCTCTAGGTGAGTGATCACACCATCATGGTTATCTGGGTCGTGTAGATATTTTTGTACAGTTCTTCTGTGTATTCTTGCCACCTCTTCTTAATATCTTCCATTTCTGTTAGGTCCATACCATTTCTGTCCTTTATCGAGCCCATCTTTGCATGAAATGTTCCCTTGGTATCTCTAA
This sequence comes from Bos taurus, assembly GCF_002263795.3. Taxonomy (NCBI): domain Eukaryota; kingdom Metazoa; phylum Chordata; class Mammalia; order Artiodactyla; family Bovidae; genus Bos; species Bos taurus. The sequence goes on from NC_037336.1 coordinate 677,597, forward strand.
TTATCTTGAAGAACTCTCAAGTCTTTCCCATTCTGTTGTTTTCCTCTATTTCTTTGCATTGGTCACCGAGGAAGTCTTTCTTATCTCTCTTTGCTCTTCTTTGGAACTCTGCATTCAAACAGGTATATCTTTTCTTTTCCCCTTTGCTTTTTGCTTCTCTTCTTTTCACAGCTATTTGTAAGGCCTCCCCAGACAGCCATTTTGCTTTTTTGCATTTCTTTTCCATGGGGATGGTCTTGATCCCTGTCTCCTATACAATGTCATGAACCTCCGTCCATAGTTCATCAGGCACTCTGTCTGTCAGATCTAGTGCCTTTAGTCTATTTCTCATTTCCACTGTATAGTCATAAGGGATTTGATTTAGGTCATACCTGAATGTTGTACTGGTTTTCTCTACTTTCTTCAATTTAAGTCTGAATTTGGCCATAAGGAGTTCATGATCTGAGCCACAGTCAGCTCCTGGTCTTGTTTTTTGCTGACTGTATAGAGCTTCTCCATCTTTGGCTGCAAAGAGTAGAATCAATCTGATTTTCATGTTGACCATCTGGTGATGTCCATGTGTAGAGTCTTCTTTTGTGTTGTTGGAAGAGGGTGTTTGCTATGACCAATGCATTCTCTTGGCAAAACTCTATTAGCCTTTCTTTAAAATATATCAAATAGTTGACTTTAGTTTCTATAAGCTAGTAGACTAGATAGCATGGTTAACCCCATCTCCATCATGAAAATAAGTAGAAATGTTGGAGAAATTATTTTAAAACACCTTTTTAAATAAATTGATGATCTGGAAAGAAAGAACACTAAGAGAGAAAACAGATAATAACAGAAACAAAGAAAAGAACAAAGTGAAAAAAATGGAAATAGAAGCTTAGTAAATATGATGATAAAAATCAGATTTTCCTTGAGGTTATTTGTCAAGCCTGTTAAACCCAAGCTTCAGAATTCAACTCTTCAAGGAAAAAATAAATTGTACTATACTTAAATGCTGCAGATATTAAAAAAGATAATGAGAGATTCTAATGGCATATTTATGGCAATATATTGGAAGATTAAGAGAAAACAATGAATTCCTAAAGACATCAGATCAGATCAGATCAGTTGCTCGGTTGTGTCTGACTCTTTGCGACCACATGAATCGCAGCACGCCAGGCCTCCCTGTACATCACCAACTCCCGGAGTTCACTGAGACTCATGTCCAGGGAGTCAGTGATGCCATCCAGCCATCTCATCCTCTGTCGTTCCCTTCACCTTTTGCCCCCAATCCCTCCCAGCATCAGAGTCTTTTCCAATGTGTCAACTCTTTGCATGAGGCGACCAAAGTACTGGAGTTTCAGGTTTAGCATCCTTCCTTCCAAAGAACACCCAGGGCTGATCTCCTTCAGAATAGACTGGTTGGATCTCCTTGCAGTCCAAGGGACTCTCAAGAGTCTTCTCCAACACCACAGTTCAAAAGCATCAATTCTTCAGCGCTCAGCCTTCTTCACAGTCCAACTCACATCCATACATGACCACAGGAAAAACCATAGCCTTGACTAGATGAACCTTTGTTGGCAAAGTAATGTCTCTGCTTTTTTATATGCTGTCTAGGTTGGTCATAATTTCCCTTCCAAGGAGTAAGTGTCTTTTAATTTTATGGCTGCAGTCACCATCTGCAGTGATTTTGGAGCCCAGAAAAATAAAGTCTGACACTGTTTCCACTGTTTCCCCATCTATTTCCCATGAAGTGATGGGACCGGCTGCCATGATCTTCATTTTCTGAATGTTGAGCTTTAAGCCAACTTTTTCACTCTCCTCTTTCACTTTCATCAAGAGGCTTTTTAGTTCCTCTTCACTTTCTGCCATAAGGGTGGTGTCATCTGCATATCTGAGGTTATTGATATTTCTCCTGGCAATCTTGATTCCAGCTTGTGTTTCTTCCAGTCCAGCGTTTCTCATGATGTACTCTGCATGTAAGTTAAATAAACAGAGTGACATTATACAGCCTTGATGTACTCCTTTTCCTATACATCTTATAATATCTGAATTAAGAAAATTAAAAAAACACATGGATATATCAATAAGAATTAAGGCAATTGAATCAGTTATCAAAATTTTCCGTCAGAGACACATCAGGCCAAGATGATTATACTAGTTCTACCAATTAAAGAGAAATAATTACCATCTTACACAAACTCTTCCACATACATGAAAGATATAATACTTTATGATTCATATTCTGAGTATAGCATAAGCCTGATATAAAACTCTGTTAAGGACACTATCAGTTTAGTTTAATTGCTCAGTCATGTCTGACTCTGTGACCCCATGGACTGCAGCATACCAGGCTTCCCTGTCCATCACTAACTCCCTCCCAGTTCACCCAAACCCATGTCCATTGAGTCAGTGATGTCATCCAACCGTCTCATCTGTCATCCCCTTGTCCTCCTGCTTTCAATCTTTCCCAGCATCAGGGTCCTTTCCAATGAGTCAGTTCTTTGCCTCAGGTGGTCAAAGTATTGGAGTTTCAGCCTCAGCATCAGTCCTTCCACTAGACTTCCACTGCAGAAGACAGTGGCAAACCACTTCAGTATTCTTGCCTTGAGAACTCTATGAACAGTATGAAGGACAGTATGAGAGGGGATAGCTATAGAGTGATCTCACCTAGCTGTTAGAATTCTAAACAGAATACTATCAAACAGAATCCAACTTTATGTGTAAAAAAGATATGTCATAACCAATTTGAGTTTACCACAGGGTTACAAATTTAATTTATCATTAGGAAATCAACTAACATAATTGACCATGTGTATGTATGCATGGGAGCTTTGCAACCCCAAGAACTGTAGTCTGACAGGATCCTCTGTCAGTGGAATTTTCCAGGCAAGAATACTGAAGTGGGTTGCCATTTCCTTCTCCAGGGGATCTTCCCAACCCAAGGATCAAACCTATGTCTCTTGAGTGTCCTGCATTGGCATGTGGGTTCTTTACTAGCTGAACCATCAGGGAAGCCCTGATAACTCACTATATTAAAGGAGAAAAATCATATGATTATCTCAGTCTATACAAGAATACTTGATAAAATTCAACATCAAATTAATGATGAAAACTCAACAAATTAGGGCTAGAATTTTGTTTCCTATAAAAGGGGTTTACCAAATACCTGTAATAAAATTTACCATAACTAATACTGAAATGTTAAAAATATTCTTTTTAAGAAGAACAAATTATGTGTCCACAAAAAGATATAATATGTATAAGGTTGGAAAGGAAGAAAAAACTGTCATTATTCTTAGATGAAATGTTTATTTATTGAAAAAAATCTTTAATAATATATCAAAATAGATAAGATTTAAAACTAGGTTACTTAAAACAAACCCAATATGAAAAAGCTAATTATCTTTCCATATATCAGTAAGAAAATGTATTAAATGGTTTAAAAATGTATAAATCTCACAAAACTCATGTAGGATTTTGGGGAGAGAACTATAAAACTGTGTAAAATTAAAAACATGTAAAAAGAGACATATTCATGAATCAGAAAGGTAAAGCACTGTGCCCACAGAGAAGCAGCAAATGAGTCATGTGATATAATGGCAGAAGCAGATCACACTGGAAATTGTGAATTAACAAACAAATCAGAATATCTTCCATTAGCACAGGGAAGACTGCAAAGTGTGTCACCACTAGAAATAGCTGGTTTGATGAGTATTTGACAAGGCCAAAAGAAGAAACCAACCAATAAGTAAAAGTTGCCCAGATTTACAAATTTGTCACAATTCGATTTAAAAATTTTCCTCCAAGTGTAAGTATGGAAACATTGAGGGTAGGAGGTGGCACTCATCAAATTAAATTCATAATCCAATTCCTACTGCTGCTACTGCTAAGTCGCTTCAGTCGTGTCCGACTCTGTGCGACCCCATAGACGGCAGCCCACCAGGCTCCCCTGTCCCTGAGATTCTCCAGGCAAGAACACTGGAGTGGGTTGCCATTTCCTTCTCCAAAATCCAATCCCTGGATGTTTCCAAATTTGGACCCTAGTTGGCTTTTCCAATTTTCTGAATTCTGTAACTACATAAACACCTTCCTACAGACTGATATATAAATGTTATGGTTCTATAGTACCTTCCTTCAGGACACAGGTCGGGTGTGAGTCTTTCACTCGGCACATTACTGGTGTCACTGGTTTAGCTCTGCCTTGCCACCCAGACCTGGGGGCCTTGTTGGGCCCTGCCAGCTTCTGAAATGCTCCAGGACAGGTCATTTAGCTGTTTGACCCTCCATTTCCTCACTTGTAAATTAGAGGGAATAATAGATTCTACCTCAGGGGACAGTCCCAAGATGACAGAGGAATAGGACAGGGAGACCACTTTCTCCCCAACAAATTAATCAAAAGATCATTTAAATGCTGAGCAACTTCCACAAAACAATTCTGAATGCTGGTGGAGGACACCAGGCACCAGAAAGGCAGCCCATTCTCTTTGAAAGGAGGTAGGACAAAATATGAAAGACAAAAAGAGAGGCAAATGAGTTAGGGATGGAGACCCATCCTGGGGAGGGAGTTGTGAAGGAGGAGAAGTTCCCAGAGAGTAGGAAACCCTTTCATAGGCATCTGTGGGAGTTTTGGAATCTCAGAGGTCAACATAATCAGGAAGAAAAAAAAAAAAAAAAACCACAGATTACACACCTAACCGATGCCAGCAGAGAAGTAGCCCAGATGCCTGTGTCTGGCACCAGTGAGTGGGGGCTGGACAGGGAGGCGCGGGCTACATAATTGGTGTTTAGGGTAAGACTGGGCCTGGATGCCCTGAGGACAATCTGAGGGAGCTAACGTGAGACAGCAACCCAAACTGTGGGATCACCAGAGAGAAGAAAAGAACTTTCCTGTGAAAGGCTCTAACGTGCAGCCTGGCCTCAATTCTCAACGAAGGACTGAGCGAATACCAAAGGAGAGCTAGCTGGCTTCATACAGTCCAAGCATCCTCCACCTAACTGTAAGCAGGCTTCTAGTTGCTAACAATGTCTCCCTGGGATCCTGGATGGTCGACATCTTCCAGGAGTGTCACAGCCTGAGATCAGCTCCCCAGAGGAGACACATGACATATCTGAGACGGTCCTCTCCTAGTGCACCCAGGAAACTGAGCGGCCAGGACCCGGGAGGTGATTAAGACGCATGGTCCACCTGGGACAGTGTACTTGCCAAGCACCTGGTCGCCTGAGCTGCTCAGAGCTGGAAAAGGCAAAAAATGCATGTCCAACTGAGTCTGTGCCCTTGCAGAGTACCCAAGAACCTGAGCAGCTTAGACCTGGGAAGTGCACAAAACACAGGGCCTGTTTTGGACAGTGCCCCTGCAGAGCACCCTGGAGCCTGAGCAGTAGGGACCCAGGAAGCACATGCTGCCTTGAGCTGGGGCAAACCTAGTGTGGTCCATACACTGCGAGCACTCCCCACACACACCAGCGATATTTGTTTGCAGTGTCCCTCCCTCCCCACAACACCCCTGAACAAGTGAGCCTAAATAAGTGACCACCTTCGCCCCCTTGTGTCAAGGGAAAAACTAGACACTTAAGAGACTCGCTAACAGAGGAAGCCAAAATAAACAAGAGGGAACTGCTCTGGAAGTGACAGATGCAACAGATTAAAACCCTGTAGTTAACATTGACTAAGCATTGGAGGGGGCCTATAGACCTTGAGAACAAGTACAAACTGGAACCAGGAACTATTTGAAATTGAACTGACCCCACACTGCCCACAACAGCACCAGAGAAATTCCTAGATATATATATTTTTACTATTATCACTTTTTATCTATTTTTTAAAAATTTAAGTTATTTACTACTCCTTTAAATTTCATTTTTATAACCTACTACTACCTTGCCAAAAAATGACCCAATTTTTAAAGCATATTTCATATATATAGTTTTTATAATTTTTGTGGTTGTTTTTGTTTTGTATTTTTAATATTTTTTTAGAGAGAGTCTAACCATTAATCTAGATTTTTAATCTCTGCTTTTTGGTATATCAGTTTTGTACCTTTAAGAATCTAATCTTCAGCATTCATTTTCACTTAGGGGTGTGATTACTGGCTTGATTGCTCTCGCTCCTTTTGATTCTCCCTCTTCTCCTCCAGGTCACCACTATCTCCTCCCTCCCCTCTCTCTTTTCTACTGTGTGAATCTCTCTGGGTGTTCCGGGCTTGGAGAACACATAGGGAACTGATTACTGGCTAGATTGCTCTCTCCCCTTTTGACTTTTCCTCTTCTTTCCTGGTCAACCCTATCTCCCTCCTCCCTCTTCTCTTCTCCATGTAACCCTGTGAACCTCTGGGTGTCCCTCACTGTGAAGAATCTTTTCACCATTCACCTAGAAGTTTTATTATCAGTGCTGTATGGATGGAGAAGTCTTGAGGCTACTGTAAGAATAAGACTGAAAGCCAGAGGCAGGAGGTTTAACTCCAAAACTTGAGAACACCAGAGAACTCCTGATTCCAGGGAAAATTAATAAACAAGAGCTCACCCAAAAGCCCCCATACCTATATTGAAACCAAGCTCCACCCAAGAGCCAACAAGTTCCAGAGCAAGACGTACCATGCTAATTCTCCAACAAAATATGAACACAGCCCTGAGCATTAAAAGACAGGCTGCCCAAAGCCATGCCAAACCCATAGGCACCCCAAAACTCACTACTGGACACTTCATTGCACTCCAGAGAGATTCAGCTCCACCCACCAGAACACAGACACAGGCTCCCCTGACCAGAAACCTTGACAAGCCACTTGTCCAACACCACCACAGGGAGCAGGCTCCACCATAAAGAGGAACCACGAACTTCCAGCCTACAGAAAGGGCACCCCAAACACAGCAATCTAAACAAAATGAGAAGGCATAGAAATATTCAGCAGGTAAAGGAACATGATAAATGCCCACCAAACCAAACAAAAGAGGAGGAGATAGGGAGTCTACCTGAAAAAGAATTCAGAATAATGATAGTACAGATGATCCAAAATCTTGAAAACAAAATAGAGTTACAGATAAACAGACTAGAGACAAGGATTGATAAGATGTAAGAAATATTTAACAAGGACCTAGAACAAATAAAGAAGAGTCAATCAATAATGCAATAAATGAGATCAAAAGCACTCTGGAGGGAACCAACAGTAGAATAACTGAGGCAGAAGATATGATAAGTGAGGTGGAATGTAGAATGGTGGAAATAAATGTAGCAGCAAGGAAAAGAGAAAAAAGAATTAAAAGAAATGAGGACAACCTCAGAGACCTCTGAGACAATGCTAAACACCCCAACATTCAAATCATAGGAGTCCCAGAAGAAGACAAAAGGAAAGGGCATGTGAAAATACTTGAGGATATAATAGTTAAAAACTTCCCTAAAATGAGGAAAGAAATAGCCACCTAAGTCCAAAACCAGAGAATCCCAAACAGGATAAACCCAAGGGGTGTTTCTGTCCCAAACAGAAACACCCCAAGACACATATTAATCAAACTAACAAAGATCAAACACAAAGAATAAATATTGAAAGCAGCAAGGGAAAAGCAACAAATAACACACAAGGGGATCCCCATAAGGATAACAGCTGATCTTTCAATAGAAACTTTTCAGGCCAGAAGGGAATGGCAGGACATACTTAAAGTGATGAAAGAGAAAAACCTACAACCCAGATTACTATACCCAGCAAAGATCTCATTCAAATATGAAAGAGAAATCAGAAACTACAGACAAGCAAAAGCTGAGAGAATTCGGCACCATCAAACCACCACTTCAACAAATGCCAAAGGATCTTCTCTAGACAGGAAACACAGAAAAGGTTTATAAACGCGAACCCAAAACAACAAAATAAATGGTAATGGGATCATACTTATCAATAATTACCTTAAATGTAAATGGGTTGAGTGCACCAACCAAAAGACAAAATTGGCTGAATGGATAAAAAACAAGACAATCTATATATGCTGTCTACAAGAGACCCACCTCAAACCAAGGGACACATACAGATTGAAAGTGAAGGGATGGTAAAAGATATTTCATGCAAATGGAGACCAAAAGAAAGCGGGAATAACAATACTCAGATCAGATAAAGTAGACTTTGAAATAAAGACCATGAAAAGAGACAAAGGACACTACATAATGATCAAAGATCAATCCAAGAAGAAGATATAGCAATTATAAATATATATGCACCCAACATAGGATCGCCTCGATGTAAGGCAAATGCTAACAAGTAAAAAGGGGAAATTAACAGTAACACAATAATAGTGGGAGACTTCAATACCCCACTCACACCTATGGATAGATCAACCAAACAGAAAATTAGCAAGGAAGCACAAACTTTAAATGATAAAATGGACCAGTTAGACCTAAATGATATCTATAGGACATTTCACCCCCAAAACAATGAATTTCACCTTTTTCTCAAGTGCACATGGAGCATTCTCCAGGATAGCATTCATCCTAGGTCATAAATCTAGTCTTGGTAAATTAAAAAAAAATCGAAATCATTGCAAACATCTTTTCTGATCACAATGCAGTAGGATTAGATGTCAACTACAGGGGGAAAAAAAACCTATTAAAAATATAAACATATGGAGGCTAAACAACACGCTTCTGTATTACCAACAAATCATGGAAGAAATAAAAAATAAAATCAAAATATGCATAGAACCAAATGAAAACGAAAACAAGACAACCCAAAACCTATGGGATTCAGGAAAAGCAGTGCTAATGTGAATGTTCATAGCAATACAAGCTTACCTCAAGAAAGAAACAAACAAAAATCAAATAAATAACCTAACTTTACACCCTGAAGAAACTAGAAAAAGAAGAAGAACCCCAGGTTTAGTAGAAGGAAAGAAAGAATAAAAATCAGAGCAGAAATAAATGAAAAAGAAACAAAGGAGACTGTCACGGTCTTCGTAGACTGGTGCCGGGGACCAGCCCCGGCTGATCCAGGGTATTCGAAGGGGAGACGGCGTCGGCGACCTATTCAAATGGTAATTAGAGATATAAAGAGTAATAGAATGAGGATAGCTCAGTAGGAAAATTCAGTGGAGAAAAGAGGCTGAGTAGCTTGGTTTACGCGGAAAATCAATATAACCCGTGACACCAGGTTAGCTCTGACCACGGAGGCCGCAGGCGCCCTCTCGAATAGCGGAAGGTGCCCCACCTTAGACACCTTCTCGAGTGGGTCTTAGAAGCCCAGGCAAATAAGTGGTCGCAGAGGATATCCACGCTCCAGATGGAGACTTCAGCCGGAAGTTAAAGGAAAGAATGACATGGGGAGACCAAGCATTGGTGAGCAAGGCCCGTAGCTTTATTTTTAACAGGGGCTTTTATACCCTAAGTTACACATAGAGGATAATAGGGGATGCAGAGTCAGCAGTTTTTGATCCTTATCAAAAACCAGGGTTTCTTTCCTGCAAATTTATCGTATACAAATGGTTTAGGTGATTTACATCATCTTCTGGCCAGAAGGCCTACTAACATTTTATGACTCTTGACAAGGACTTATCAACAAAGACTTATTTTCTCTAAGAGTAATTATTTTAAGGTTTGGCACCATCTTCCAAAGATAAAATTGCATTCCTATAGGGCGGATGTGTAATGGGTTTACAACAAAGGAAAGAATTTATTACCTTAAGGGTCTAAAGTTACTAACACCAAGGCCACTACTTATTTTTTCTACATACCAACTATTAATTAATACATATTCAAGGATACAATTCAGGGGATGTGAAAACTTGGCAGCAAGCATTGACTCATCAATGAAATCCCTTACTAGTCTTATTCTGACAGTTTCTACCTCTCTGAGAGGTTCTAAGCTATTTGAATATCTTAAGCTTCCTGTGCCTCTCGAGGCTGGGAGGCTGTAAACAATCATATGCATAGCTGTAGGAGTCCCGGTAAACTTGTCATGCGAGTTAGAGAGCCATCTGAGGGGTTTGGATTTAAACACTCCTAATTGCCCAGGAACTTTATTAATTGGAGCTGTAAGTTAACTCTTTGACAGAGAGAGAGAGAGATGGTGGTAGGGGACAGCCCCCAGTAAAGTCAGAGGTGAGAGCACAAAGCAATAAAGTAGGCAGACTCTGGTTTTTTGGGGGGTAGATGCTTGAGAATATCCGGGCGGACTCCTGAGGCTCGATCCCACCTTTGCGTATGCTGAACCTCCTTCCTCATGACCTTTGTCACGAGTGGAATGCCTCACCGGCTCCCGGCAGACTGGGACCTGGGGACTGAAGTTGACGAGAAGAAGGGGGACCCAAGTCTTGGGTGAAACAAGGGTACTTTATTTGCAGAAACGCATGCTTACATATCTTCAATAAAATGATTACTCGGCCATTAAAAAGAATGAAATTCCACCAGTTGCAACAAAATGGATAGTCCTTTAAGTACAAGGTCACTGAAGAGAGTTACTGAAGGAAATCACTGAAGGGAATCCAAGCAGGTGCCCTTTCCCATGATCTCAGTCCTGAGAAATGCATGCAGCTCTGCTCGTTCCTGTTTTCCAGGAACTGATAAGGAATAGAGAGTCCTTGAGAAACAGCACACAAGGAAGAAAACATTGGATCCCTTAAAGTTGAACGTCCCCTGACAATTCCCCCTTTTTTATTTTTGCATAATTGGGGGTGACTGTAGATACTTTTGTGAAAAAGGCCCTGACCAATTGAGTTTGTTTAGTTTGAACAATTTTAGTTGAAAGGCATCAGTATACTACAAATATAATCACCAGGATAATTATCAGCATTATAGTTTCAGATCCAATACTATGTGTAATATTTTGAAACCATCTTTGAGGGTTTAGCCCAGATAATTGATTAGCTAGCTGTTCAGCTAAGGTTTCCAAATTTTTGGAAGAGGGTAGACTCTTAGAGAAGGTTTAAAATATTTCCTTTTGCAACAATTGTACATTTAAGGAAGCGTTATTATGTGTATCTTGCAAATGAAATTTGATTGGTTTCCAATTGTAAGCATTATGGTTGAACTGAACAGGAGTGATACAAAATTAAGTAGAATTCCAATCACAATTTAATAATATTTGTTTTTGTAAATCTATTAATTGATCTCCAACCCATTGGATGGCTGTTTTTAATTCCTGAATTTTATCCTGAACTTTTTCATCTATCTGAACCTGAGTGACCCATATAATATGAGCATCTTTAGTCCAATTTTGAATAAAGTTTTGTGTTTGAAGTTTGTAAAGCAGTGTCTGCAACAGCAACAGTGGTGCAAATGGCTATTAACCCCAAAATGCCAAGAATTAGCCATTCAATGAATCGCTTAGATCATTAGAGTAATTAGTGAGTAACCAGGAGGCAAGTCCTGCCATGGGACCCTCTTCCCAGGGTCGTTGGAGATCTACTGGCAACCACAGACTACGTCGAGATTGAAGAATCACAAGGGATATGTTTTTTAGAGAAATAGAGGAATTAAGACAAGTATACAATTTGCAATCTATACAAGTCACAGAACGTAAAGTCTTATTAAATTGTAAGTTTCCTATGGCTATAACAAAAGAAAGGGGAACACAAACTTGCATAAAATATGAATGATTATAATGGAAGGAATAGTTACTATGACTACGAGTGGTCTCTGAAATATCTAGTCCAAGTTCCAAGTTTTTCAGTACTTGCAGCAAGTTTTCAGATGTCCCATTGTTCAGGCCCTATTTGTTTATTGAGAACAATTTGAGGGCGAGGAGGTGCCATTTCACCATCAAGCCAGCCAAGAAGTCCTTTGTCATGGAAGTGTTTCATTGAACTGTTGGTAATCTTCCATGCTAATTGAGAAACATAATCACATATAGTATTATTAATACCATCTGAGCAGTTAGATAGCCACATACCATGGGGTCCTGAATCAACAATGGTGTAATTGGCCACAAACATTAATTTCCCTGATTTAGCTTGACATCTATCCCAATAAACATGAGTATATTTAGGTTTATTTATTTATTTTTATTTTTTTTAACTTTACAATATTGTATATTTAAAGTCCTTATAAGTAAACTCCTACATTCCAACTTTTGTCCTTTTCCTAGAGTTTTGGTAGTGTTGACATGGTTTTCATAAGAGGACAGGGCAGTAAACAGTCCAAGCAATGTGTGGAAGTTCTTTTTTGAAGGCAGGACAAAAGTCCACGTTTGTTGATGAACATTAATACATTATTCTGGTGGGCCCATGCATAAAGGAAGGATTTCATAACCTAGAGAAATGTTAATTAGCCTTCCTTCTTTCTCAGGATGAGAGGGCCCCTCCAAGTTCCAAGGAGGAGGCATATGTACTGAGTCATTAGTGGATATGATTGGTCCTATGTCTGTCCATTTTTATAACCTGCAATAAAGGGGGGTTAGGTATATAAGCCCAATAAGTGTGATTAATCAAGTCAGCCTGAGCGGGGGAAGCAAAAGCAAGCAGAGCAAGCATAGTGACAAAAATATTTTCAGGATTTGGAGGCATTCCTTGTTGAGAAACCAGATTTTCAGCCTGATTAGTAAGGGTTTTTATCTGTCTCCAAGTAGGGAGATCATAAGGTTGATGACGTCGAGTGTGGCGTTTTTTGGAAATTTTTAAAGCCACCATGGCTTGTACTGGAATCTCCTCCTCCTGGGGATTTTGCCATTTCTTCTCTGTCAATCTTGGACGCTTGTGGCTCCCCTGGGGCAGATCTTCCGAAGAGGGAGCCAACTGATTTCGTTGGATCTATCTGGAGAAATACAAGCATACCCCTTTCTCTGTAATATTAATTTTTTAAATTTCTATTGTTTAGTCAACCCGTCTTGATACGAAATGGGCGGAGGAAGGGAGGTATCCTTCAATGTCTTGAAATGTTTTTCTGCTTTTGTCAAAATATCTCCTTGCAGTAAGTTTAAAAAAAATTAGAACAAAGAAAGCTGTATTAACAATAGTTATAGGGTTAAAGAATATATTGCATTGGAATCTAGTAAAGTCTGCTCTGGATAAGGAACATAGAAGTGTTCCTGTGTATTCTTTCTTTTTAAATTTTTTTATTTGTAGTTTCAGTGTGTGATGTATTCATTCAACTATATCCTGTGCTTGTGGATTATAAGGAATGTCTGTAATATGTTTAATAAGAATGGATGTAAAATTTTTTTGAATTGCCTAGAAATATAGGTAGGGCCATTGTCTGTTTTTATAGAACTAGGTGTTTCCATTATTGTAAAGCAAGTTAACAAGTGGGTTATAACATGTTGTGTAGTTTCACCTTGGAGACGTGTGGCCCATATAAAAGAAGAATTTGTTATCAACTGAGACATGTAAGAAGGAAGAGGGAGAAAGTTTAGGGCAATGAGTTATATTTATTTGCCATGGTTTATTGGGTTGTAATTGTCGAGGATTGATATTTTGTGCAATGGGTCGAAGATGTAGGGGCCTACAAGTAGAGCAATTATTAATGATTTTTTTAGCATGTCGGTATGGAACTTTCTAAATTTGATGTAATGAGCCAGCATTATTTTTTAATAGAGCATGTTACTCTTCAGGCGTAGCAAAAGAGACAAGTTTATCAGCTTGTTCATTGTCATGAGCCATAGGGCCAGGAAGACAAGAATGTGCTCGAATATGGGTAATATAAATGGGGGGAGTGAGGTTCTTAACAATAGATTGTAGTTCAAGAAAAAGTTGTTGAATAATATAGATTGATTAAAATTTATGGTAGAAGTTTTTATATATTGTAATACAAAAACTGAATATAAAGAATCAGAAACTATATTAATAGGGTAAGGATGTAGGTGAATAACCTGAATGAGAGCATACATTTTATTTTGTTGAGCAGAGTGAAATTTAGTATAAAAAACTATATTCTTTGAGAGACAAGAATGAGGACTTAGCATTTTTAGTCCCATCTATATAAAAAACATCAGCTTGAGGTATAGGTTGTGATGTGACAATGTGAGAGGTAATAAATTCAGTATTTTTGAAGAAATTTCAAAGTTTGTTAGAGGGATAATGAAATGAAATTTCTTTAAAATATTTCAGAAAGGCTATTTGGAAATCGGTAGAAGTTTGTAATGTGTTTTTGAATTGAGATTTATTAATAGGTACTACAATTTTATGCAGATCAGAGCCAATTAGAATCTTAGCTCTATTTTTTCCATTGATAATGATTAGAGCGATCAAATCAAGATAGGGTGTAAGTGACTTTGTCCCTCTAAAATGGGTATAGATCCATTCTATTGGGTATTCTTGTTGGATAAGAAGTCCTGTGGGAGAATGGAGAGAGAGGGGAGTATAAATAACTCTAGAGGTCTAATACGAGTAAGAAACTGTTTTTGCAATTTATTTTGTATTAAACAGAGTTCTCATGTCTTTTGTGAAAGTGAACGAGGGCTATTTAAATTGGGATCTCTTTTTAAAGTGTTAAATAAATTAGTCAGTTGATAATTTGTAATGTCTAAAGAGGGTCTAATCCAATTTATATCACCTAAAAGTTTTTGAAAATCACTTAAGGTTGATAATTTATTAACATGAATCTGTGTTAGTTGGGGAGTAATATGTTGTCCATTAACAATAAATTTTAAGTAATGGTAAGGTGTAGAGGTTTGAATCTTTTCAGGGGCAATGATTAATCTAGAATCTTTTAAGTATTGTTGAGCTATGTCAAACATCTGTATGTTTGACATATGCCCCGTCAATTCCACTCTGGGCATATAATCGAGGAAAACCATATCCAAAAGATACATTTGCCCCAGTGTTCATTGCAGCACTATTTACAATAGCCAGGACACGGAAGTAACCTAAATGTCCATCAACAGAGAGATGGATAAAGAAGATGTGGCTACAAAAAGGAATGAAATTGTGCCATTTGCAGAGATGTGGATGGACCTAGGAACTATCATACAGAGTGAAGAAAGTCAGAAACAGAAGAACAAATATTGTCTATTAATGCATATATGTGAAATCTAGAAAGTGATCTTATTTGCAAAGCAGAATTAGAGACACAGAGATAACAAATGTTTGGGGGAGTGGAGGGGTGGGGTAAATTAGCATATTGCAATTGAGATACATTATTGATAGCTTGCCAGGTTGCTCAGTGGTAAAGAATCCACCTGTCAATGCAGGAGAGGCAGTTTCAGTCCCTGGGTGGGGAAAGAAGGATCCCCTGGAGGAGAAAATGGCAAGCCACCCCAATATTCTTGACTATACAGCTCCATGGACAGAAGAGCCTGGTGGGCTACATGGCGTCACAAAAGTCAGACATGGCTGAGCAACTGAGCACCCAAGCAAACTATTGGTACTATGTGTAAAATATATAGCTAATGCAAACCTACTGTATAGCACAGGAGACTCTACTCAGTGCTCTGTGGTGACTTAAATGGAAAGGAAATTCAAAAAAAGAGGAGACATATGTATACACATAGCTGATTTACATTGCTCTATAACAAAAACTAACACAACATTGTAAAGCAATTCTACTCCAATTAAAAAAAATTCAGATTTGAGAAGGATGACTCATTTGCTCTTAGATTATATTTTCATTATTATTCACTCCAACTTTTTTCAAAACTATTTGAAGGAGTAAAGATAAATTGCATACTGTTATTCTGAAATACATTCTAAGCATCTGGTTTCAATCAATTCGTTTTCAATATTCATGAATACTTCTCTGTATGTAATCAGTCTGCCTGTATATGTATCTATATATTGATTAGTACTTTTGGTACATTGCATAGAGTTATTAAAACATTCCATTTTTAGAGGGAAAAAAGTTAAATTCTGTCATTTAGATCATGATTTTTCTTCATTATTTTGACTTCACCACAAATATATGTTTTTATTTATTTTATTTTATTTTTAAACTTTACATAATTGTATTAGTTTTGCCAAATATCAAAATGAATCCATCACAGGTATACATGTGCTCCCCATCCTGAACCCTCCTCCCTCCTCCCTCCCCATACCATCCCTCTGGGTCGTCCCAGTGCACTAGCCCCAAGCATCCAGTATCGTGCATTGAACCTGGACTGGCATCTCATTTCATACATGATATTTTACATGTTTCAGTGCCATTCTCCCAAATCTTCCCACCCTCTCCCTCTCCCACAGAGTCCATAAGACTGTTCCATACATCAGTGTCTCTTTTGCTGTCTCGTACACAGGGTTATTGTAAATATATGGTTTTTAAGATCAACTTTACTGTAAAAATTACTGTAGAAAATAATTTCAATTGAAAATCTAAAACTTTACAGTCTCCCATATGATACTTTTTCCCATCAAAATAGTTTTATTTATTTTATAATTTTCTATAATATTTTTAAAAAGAATTAAAATCTTATTTATAGCATAGCAGGGTATTCAGTTCAGTTCAGTTCAGTCACTCAGTCGTGTCCTAGTCTTTGCAACCCTATGGACTGCAGCACGCCAGGCCTCCTTATCCATCCCCAACTCCCGGAGTTTATTCAAACTCATGTCCATTGAGTCGGTGACACCATCCAACCATCTCATCCTCTGTTGTGCCCTTCTCCTCCTGCCTTCAAGCTTTCCCAGCATCAGGGTCTTTTTCAATGAGTCAGTTCTTTGCATCAGGTGGCCAAAGTATTGGAGTTTCAGCTTCAGCATCAGTCCTTCCAATGAACATTCAGGACTGATTTTCTTTAGGATTGACTGGTTGGATCTCCTTGTAGTCCAAGGGACTTGCAAGAGTCTTCTCCAACACCACAGTTCAAAAATGTCAATAGTAGGGTATATCTTTGATCATTTTTTGTTCAGAATTCTATGAGAGTGACAAACTTTTTTCTGTCATCTTTTATCAAATTTTCTAGACTATTTAAATGAAATGATTTCATTACTGTGTCTATCTGTCTTTGCCATCTCTCTATATGATCTATTTATATACATACTATATATATATATATATATACACATGCCCAAATAAATTTTAAGTTAATTCCCTGGGCTTTCATCACTTGAGACTTTAAGCTGCTAAAAGTTGACTATTGTTACAAGCACTAGCTCTTTAGGTTAACCTATCCTATTATTTCCTTCAGTTTTTTTTTTTTTTTAATTATTGGAGTATAGTTGGTTTACAATGTTGTGTTAGTTTCTGCTATACAGCAAAGTGAATCAATTCTACATTTTAATATATCCACTCTTTTTTAGATTATTTTCCCATATAGGTCACTACAGAGTATTGAGTAAAGTTCCCTGTGTTATACAGTAAGTTCTTATCAGTTATCTAGTTTATATATAGTAGTGTGTATCTTTCAATCCCAATCTCCCAATTTATCCCTCATTTTCTATTAATAATAGCTTTTCCTTTAGTAGTAATACAAGTGCACCATCTTGGTAAAGTTTTGAATACTTTGCTGTTCACTAAAATAAAAAACTATTTTTTGAAAATGATCACAGTTTGCATTTATCATTTGTGAACTGCTTAGTAAAATGTATAGCAGGCATTTCACACTGCACTATATGACAAACCCTAGAGATTCTACACCACTGTACACATATAGGTTGAACACTTCCCTGGTTCTGTGAAAGAAGGTCAGGGAAGTCCTAAGGAAGGAAGGTCTGAGTCAAAATCTGAAGAATGAAGAAATCTTAGCAGGATGTAGATGAGAAGATGAGGGCATTTTGGGCAGAGAAAAGAGTATGTGTAAACCTCCTATTCCAGGAAAGAGAGTAATGCATTCCAGGAGCCAGGAATGGACATTTTTGAAGAGCAGGATCTGTTTCTGATGTCTTGAAGGAGACAGAGTCCCAAAGCCAGACATTATCTCATAGTCACACCTCTGATGGAATTAAACACTTCTTTCACTAAATCACTAGTATTCTAACCCTCAAATGTCTTCCATTTATCTATGCTCTTGACTTTTGGAGGAGTGTTCTCCAAAAGTCAAAATAACTCTCCAAGAATCAAGAGTATTGTTAAATGGAAGACATTTGAGGTTTAGAATACTAGTGACCAGAGAATACAGGATTAAAGATGTTTGAATTAATGTATTTGATAAAGTGATCTGAGGAAGATTAAATTACAACATTTATGACTGTGATGCTACAATAAAACCCCCCAGTCATGCCAAGGCATATAAAACAAAACTGGTGTTGGGCTCCTAGACTTTTGGTACCACAGGGGACACAGAGACTGAGGCTTTCTGTTCTATGTGGAGGGCAAGGTGGGAAGAGAAACAATAGATTATCCAGTCTCAGGATACCAGGAGGTGGCAGAGGGATCCCATTTTCCTGTATTTTTCTGGCTCTTTTTTTCCAGCTTCCTTAACTGCAAGTTTCCTAAATTCCCTGCCACACTCTCCTGGGAGTCCCAGCCAGCCCTAAAACAGGATTGGGTGGGTGGGTGGGGGCGCCACACAAACTGAAGCAGGACTCTGAACTGGCAGCTGGAGTCTCACTTGGGCCATCCCATTAGCCTCAAGCATCATGGCTGTGCCTGCCGCAGAACTGGATTTTTAGGACTCTGAGCATGGTGTTATGGAAATCTTCTTTCACACCAATTTTGCTATGATGTTTAGAACTGCACCAGACATGACAAAATGAAGCATATGTGTTGATTTATGGAAGATGCATAACCTGAGATGTTGAGTAGCATGTGCTTTAATTTCCCCCACAGTATGCCTTATCAAAGTCTCATGTAGACTTTGTGTTTGTGGATATTGTTACCTCTTGCCCTAGGGGTTCTTAGAGTTTTAGTAGAGGATCCTGGTGGAATGAGGAAGATTTAAAGGTGGCTGCATTCCACTGCACCTCCCATCAATCTTTACTATAGGAAGAGAGCTGGGATAGGGGAAGATGTTTGGGGAAATTACAGGAGGAGATGAAAGCGTGCAGTGCAGTGGGTGTGGGATGCAGCTTGGGAATGACCAGTGGTACAGAATCAAATTTTTTCTCTTGTCCATGAAGATGAGTTTATGCTACTGGCTGCAAGGATATGAGAAGAATGACTCTGATCCCACTCACCTTGGAAAGGAGAGAATGAGACTGCCATGCTTTCCCTGCAACCACTCACCCTGAAGAGTGGGTGATGTGCAGGTGATCCAGAAGTTCCAAGGCAAGCTGGGGATTAAAGGGTCTTCCCCCTTTAATCAGACGTAGAAGTACTGTTATATCAGCTGTAGCCCATATGGGGAGCACTCAGGACACTTCTAGATTCCTCAAGGCAGTTCTCTGATATACCCAGTGGTAAGGGTATAATCAGTCATAAGGTACAGTGAGGAATGTACCCTGATGAGACCTAGAAAATTGAACACTCCTTATTGTTGCACTGGACATGGGACCGTTTTCCCCTCAGATTTCCTTCTGTTGCACTGGAGCTGATATATCTGCCTGTGATACTCCCAAAGATCTTAGCCACGTGGAAGGTATGGAGGAAGAAGCTTAAAGACAGAACCTTGTTCCTGAATTGAGTTACGAACTTGCTTGATTGGATTGCATTTGGCACAAAACATCTAGAACATCTAGACTAAACAGACAGGTGGATTTGAATTAGTAAATTAAAGCAATGCTAAAAATAAAGCTGTACATTTTTCTTTAATTTTTAAAAATATTTTAATTGGAGGATAATTGCTTTACAATGTCGTGTAAAGCAATCTTGCCATACAACAATGTGAATCAGCCCTAAGTATATATTTGACCATTCCCTCTTGAACATCCCCCTTCCTACCACCCCTCCAGGTTGAGCTTCCTGTCATAGAGCAAATTCCCATTAACTATTAACATCTGTTTTACATACGGTAATATATATGGTTCAAAGCCACTCTCTCAATTCTTCCCACCCTCTCCTTCCCCTATTGTGTCCACAAGTCTGTTCTCTATGTCCACATCTCTATTCCTGCCCTGCAAATAGGTTCATCAGTACCATCTTTCTAAATTCCATATATATGCATTTATATATGATATTTGTTTTTCTCTTTTTGACTTACCTCACTCTGTATAATAGGCTCTCAATTCATCCACCTCCCTAGAACCACCTCAAATTCATTTCTTTTTTTTTTTTTTTTTTTTGACGTTTTTGGAATTTTTATTTTGTATTGGGGTAATTAACAACATTGTGATAGTTTTAGGTGAACGGTGAAGGGACTCAGCCACACATGTACATGTATCCATGCCTATGTGCATGCTAAGTCACTTCAGTCATGTCCAACTTGATCCTATGGGCTCTAGCCCTCCAGGTTCCTCTGTCCATGGGATTTCCCATGCAACAATACTGGAGTGGATTGCCATGCCCTCCTCCAGAGGATCTTCCTGACTCAGAGATTGAATCTACATCTCATACATCTCCTGCACTGGCAAGCAGCTTCTTTGCCACTAGTGCTACCTGTCAAGCCCCCATACATGTATCCATTCTCCCCCAAACTCCTCTCCCATGCAGGCTGTCACATATCATTGAGAAGAGTTCCCTGTGCTATACAGGAATTCCATGTTGCTTATCCACTCTTAATAGAGCAAAATGTACATGTCCATCCCAAACTCCCTAACTATTCCTCCCCATCCTGCTCCCCCCCCACCCCACAACCCCCCAACTTCCCACCACTGGCAGCCATAAGTTTGCTCTCTAAGTCCATGAGTCTCTTTCAGTTTTGTAAATAAGTTACAAATGATATATTTCTTTTTAGATTCCACATATAAGGGATGTCCTATGATATTTCTCCTTCTCTGTCTTACTTCACTCAGTATGACAATCTCTAGGTCCATCCATGTTGCTGCAAATGGCATCACTTCATTCTTTTTAAAGGCTGAATAATATTCCATTGTATATATGTACCACATCTTCTGTATTCCTTTTTTTAAATCAGAGAAATACAATATTTTAATCATTTAAAAAAGGAGTACAGTAGAAACTACCACAACATTGTAAAGCAACTATAATCCAATAAGAATTAATTTTAGAAAGGGAATGAATTTATAATAAACTACATGTATCTATTTTTTTTGAATCAAAGTTCAAGTTTTTCTTTCTTTTTTAATATAAATTTATTTATTTTGATTGAAGGCTAATTACTTCACCATATTGTAGTGGTTTTGCCATACATTGACATGAATCTGCCACGGGTGTACACGTGTTCTCCATCCTGAACCCCCATCCCTCCTCCCTCCCTATACCATCCCTCTGGGTCATCCCAGTGCACCAGCCCCGAGCACCCCGTATCATGCATCGAACCTGGACTGGCGATTTGTTTCACATATGATAATATACATGTTTCAATGCCATTCTCCCAAATCATCCCACCCTCTTCCACTCCCACAGAGTCCAAAAGACTGTTCTATGCATCTGTGTCTCTTTTGCTGTCTCGCATACAGGGTTATCATTACCATCTTTCTAAATTCCATATATGTGTGTTAGTATATTGTATTAGTGTTTTTCTTTCTGGCTTACTTCACTCTGTATAATAGGCTCCAGTTTCATCCACCTCATTAGAACTGATTCAAATGTATTCTTTTTAATGGCTGAGTAATACTCCATTGTGTATATGTACCACTGCTTTCTTATCCATTCGTCTGCTGATGGACATCTAGGTTTTTCCCATGTCCTGGCTATTATAAACAGTGTGTGATGAACACTAGGGTACAGGTGTCTCTTTCAATTCTGATTTCCTCGGTGTGTATGCCCAGGAGTGGGATTGCTGGGTCATAAGGCAGTTCTATTTCCAGTTTTTTAAGGAATTTCCACACTGTTCCCCATAGTGGCTGTACTAGTTTGCATTCCCACCAACAGTGTAAGAGGGTTCCCTTTTCTCCACACCCTCTCCAGCATTTATTGCTTGTAGATACTTTTGGATAGCAGCCATTCTGACTGGTGTGAAATGGTACCTTATTGTGGTTTTGATCTGCATTTCTCTGATAATGAGTGATGTTGAGCATCTTTTCATGTTTTTTTTAGCCATCTGTATGTCTTCTTTGGAGAAATGTCTGTTTAGTTCTTTGGCCCATTTTTTGATTGGGTCGTTTATTTTTCTGTAATTGAGCTCAAATTCATTTCTTTTTATGGCTGCATAATATTCCATTATATAAATGTACCACAACTTCTTTATCCATCCATCTGTTGATGGATATCTAGGTTGCTCCCATGTCCTAGCTATTGTAAATAGTACTGCAATAAGTATTGTGGTACATGTATCTTTTTGAATTATGGATTTCTTAGGGTACATGCCCAGTAGAGGGACTGCTTGCTCATATGCTAATTATATTCCTAGTGTTTAAAGAAATCTCCATGCTGTCTCCATAGGGGTTGTACCAGTTTACATTTCCACCAACTGTGCAAGGTGTTTCCCTTTTTTTCTACATTATCTTCAGCATTTATTATTTGTAGATTTTTTGATGATGGCCACTCTGACTGTGTCAGGTGATACCTCATTTTAGTTTGGATTTGCATTTCTCTAATAATGAGTGATATTGAGTATTTTTCACGTATTTATTTGCCATCTGTATGTCTTCTTCACAGAAATGTCTGTCTAGGTCTTCTGCCCATTTTTGATTGGATTATTTGTTTTCCTGATATTGAGCTTCATGAGCTGTTTGAATATTTTGGAGATTAATCCTTTGTCAGTTGCTTCCTTTGCAATTATTTTCTCCCATTCTAGGGGTTCTCTTTTCATCTTGTTTATGGTTTCTTTGCCATGCAAAAGTAAAGCTGTACCTTTGTAGTACTGAATTTTAGTACTATCCTATTTGTGAAATATAATGTCAAACATGCTGGGGGAGAGAAGAGAATGTACTCTTTCATTATAACACAGATTTCATTTCACTTTCTCAAAAGGAAACAGACTGAGTTAAATCTATGGACAGCATAATCTGAGCCTCACCTTGTTCACAGTAGATTCCAGTGATTCCTAGAGGACAGTGACAGTTATAGCCATGAAACAGTGAGACACAAGTTGCTCCTTAGGTGCAGTGGTGTGGAGGGTCACGCTCTGAGTCACAGGTGGAAACTGTCTTGGTGCAGAAGGCTCCTTTCCACCCACTAGGACAGTTACAGCTGTAGGGTAAGAAAGAAGACAACATGATTTGAACACTTGATCAGAGATGGATATATACTTGTGTATCATCCTGATGTTAACTTGGCAATTTTGCTAAGGTTCCAAGATAAAAAAGATGATGTGTAGGAAAGCCAAGATTCACATTGTCAAAGGAAAGAGCTAATAACTGGTTATGGGACTCTACATTAAGGATGTAGAGTCCTTAATGTTGAAAGAAGTTGAAAGAAAAAGGAAGTTGAAAGAAAATATGAGAATCATTTATTTGGAAAAAATAGTGTTATAAGTCCCTCTCCCTACACTACCATGCTCCCAGGGGGAAGGCTGTGAATGGAGTGACTGTCTCCTAACCTAAGCCTGGAAAATAGAAGTTCAGCTTCCCTATGTTCTCTGACACTGATGGATGGACAGACCCAGCTCCTTGGGCTGCAGACGCTGAACACTCTTCCAAGATGAGGCCAATGGGAGTGAAACAGAAATGTTTTGTGGAACTCTGAGTTAGGATCAGCTTGCAGACATATGAAAAGGACCTTGTCCAAAGTATATCCTGGTATCTGAAGGAAACTTGGCAATAAGAGGCAGTGAATTTACAGCTGGAGCAGAATCTGAGAGGGAAACGGCAGTGAGCAGTGCAAAGAGCGACTTTATCTTGGTGTAAAGAGTGATATTGGGAGGAACCTAGCAGTCTCTGATGAACCCATAAAAAGTACAGTAGCCAGATAAAATGCAGGGCACTTTCACAGAGCTAGAACAAACAATTTTACAATTTGTATGGAAATACAAAAAATCTCGGATAGCCAAAGCAATCCTGAGAAAGAAGAATGGAACTGGAGGAATCAACCTGCCTGACTTCAGGCTCTACTACAAAGCCACAGTCATCAAGACAGTATAGTACTGGCACAAAGACAGAAATATAGATCAATGAAACAAAATAGAAAGCCCAGAGATAAACCCACGCACCTACGGACACCTTATTTTTGACAAAGGAGGCAAGAATATACAATGGAGAAAAGACAATCTCTTTAACAACTGGTGCTGGGAAAACTGGTCAACCACTTGTAAAAGAATAAAACTAGAACACTTTCTAACACCATGCACAAAAATAAACTCAAAATAGATTAAAGATCTAAATGTAAGACCAGAAACTATAAAACTCCTAGAGGAGAACATAGGCAAAACACTCTCTGACATAAATCACAGCAGGATCCTCTATGACCCACCTCCCAGAATACTGGAAATAAAAGCAAAAATAAACAAATGGGACCTAATTAAAATTAAAAGCTTCTGCACAACAAAGGAAACTAAGCAAGGTGAAAAGACAGCCTTCAGAAAGGGAGAAAATAATAGCAAACAAAGCAACTGACAAACAACTAATCGTAAAAATATACAAGCAACTCCTGCAGCGCAATTCCAGAAAAATAAATGACCCAATCAAAAAATGGGCCAAAAAACTAAATAGACATTTCTCCAAAGAAGACATACAGATGGCTAACAAACACATGAAAAGATGTTAAACATCACTCATTATCAGAGAAATGCAGATCAAAACCACAATGAGGTACCATTTCACGCCAGTCAGAATGGCTGCTATCCAAAAGTATCTACAAGCAATAAATGCTGGAGAGGGTGTGGAGAAAAGGGAACCCTCTTACACTGTTGGTGGGAATGCAAACTAGTACAGCCACTATGGAGAACAGTGTGGAGATTCCTTAAAAAACTGGAAATAGAACTGCCTTATGACCCAGCAATCCCACTGCTGGGCATACACACTGAGGAAACCAGAAGGGAAAGAGACACGTGTACCCCAATGTTCATTGCAGCATTGTTTATAATAGCCAGGACATGGAAGCAACCTAGATGTCCATCAGCAGATGAATGGATAAGAAAGCAGTGGTACATATACACAATTGAGTATTACTCAGCCATTAAAAAGAATACATTTGAATCAGTTCTAATGAGGTGGATGAAACTGGAGCCTATTATACAGAGTGAAGTAAGCCAGAAGGAAAAACACCAATACAGTATACTAACGCATACATATGGAATTTAGAAAGATGGTAACAATAACCCGGTGTACGAGACAGCAAAAGAGACACTGATGTATAGATCAGTCTTATGGACTCTGTGGGAGAGGGAGAGGGTGGGAAGATTTGGGAGAATAGCATTGAAACATGTAAAATATCATTTAAGAAATGACTTGCCAGTCCAGGTTCGATGCACGATACTGGATGCTTGGGGCTAGTGCACTGGGACGACCCAGAGGGATGGTATGGGGAGGGAGGAGGGAGGAGGGTTCAGGATGGGGAACACATGTATACCTGTGGCGGATTCATTTTGATATTTGGCAAAACTAATACAATTATGTAAAGTTTAAAAATAAAATAAAATTAAAAAAAGAAAAAACCACAATGAGGTACCATTTCACACCAGTCAGAATGACTGCGATCCAAAAGTCTACAAGCAATAAGTGCTGGCCTCTTACACTGTTGATGGGAATGCAAACTAGTACAGCCACTATGGAGAACAGTGTGGAGATTCCTTAAAAAACTGGAAATAGAACTGCCTTATGACCCAGCAATCCCACTCCTAGGCATACACACCGAGGAAACCAGAATTGAAAGAGACACGTGTATCCCAATGTTCATCACAACACTGTTTATAATAGCCAGGACATGGAAACAACCTAGATGTCCATCAGCAGACGAATGGATAAGAAAGCAGTGGTACATATACACAATGGAGTATTACTCAGCCATTAAAAAGAATACATTTGAATCAGTTCTAATGAGGTGGATGAAACTGGAGCCTATTATACAGAGTGAAGTAAGCCAGAAAGAAAAACACCAATACAGTATACTAATGCATATATATAGAATTTAGAAAGACGGTAACGATAACCCTGTATGCAAGAGAGCAAAAGAGACACAGATGTCTAGAACAGTCTTTTGGACTCTGTGGGAGTGGGAGAGGGTGGGATGATTTGGGAGAATGGCATTGAAACATGTATAATATCATATGAGAAACAAATCTCCAGGCCAGGTTTGATGCAGGATACAGGATGCTTGGGGCTGGTGCACTGGGATGACCCAGAGGGATGGTATGGGGAAGGAGGAGGGAGGGGGGTTCAGGATGGAGAACACGTGTGGATTCATATTGATGTATGGCAAAACCAATACAATATTGTAAAGTAAAATAGTAATAATAATAAACAAATGACAAATGGGTAAAAAATAAATATCAGATAAACAAGAAATATTTTTTTAGTATAAGTATGTTCCATTCAATATTTGAATTTCAGTTAAGCAATATTGGATATACTAAAAAATAATTGCCAGCATCTGCTGGGTCATAGAAAAAACAGTAGAATTCTAAAAAAATCATTTAGTTCTGCTTCATTGACTATGCTAAAACCTTTGACTGTGGGTCACAACAAACTGTGGAAAATTCTTGAAGAGATTGGAATAACAGAACACCTTACCTGCCTCATGAGAAACCTGTATGCAGGTCAAGAAGCAACATTTAGAACCGGGCATGGAACAATGAAAGTGAAAATGAAGTCGCTCAGTTGTGTCCGACTCTTTGTGATCCCATGGGTTGTAGCCTACCATGCTCCTCCATCCATGGGATTTTCCAGGCAAGAGTACTGGAGTTAGAACTGGGAATAGAACAATGGACTGGTTCAAAATTGGGAAAGGAGAATGTCAATGTCAAAGCTGTATATTGTTACCTTGCTTATTTAGTCTATATGTATAATACATGATATAAAATGCTGAGCTGGATGAAGCTCAAGCTGGAATCAAGATTGCCAGGAGAAATATTAATAACTGCCGATATTATTACCTTAATGGCAGAGAGCTAAGAGGAACTAAAGAGCCTCTTAATGAAGGTGAAAGAGGAGAGTGAAAAAGCCGGCTTAAAACTCAACATTTGAAAAACTAAAATCATGGCATCTGGTCTCATCACTTCATGGCAAGCAGATGGGGAAAAAGTGGAAACAGTGACAGGCTTTATTTTCTTGGCCTCCAAATTCATTGCAAAACGTGACTGCAATCATGAAATTGAAAGATGTTTGCTCTTTGGAAGAAAAAATATGACAAACATAGATAGCATATTAAAAAGCAGCGACATCACTTTGCTGACAAGTCTGTAGTCAAAGCTATGGTTTTTCCAATAGTCATGCACCAGTGTGAGAGCTAGACCATAGAGAGGGCTGAGTGCCAAAGAATTGATGGTTTTGAACTGTAGTGCTAGGGAAGACTCTTGAGAATCCTTTGGACAGCAAGGAGGTCAAACCAGGCAATCCTAAAGGAAATCAACCCTGAATATTCATTGGAAGCACTGATATTGAAACTGTAACTCCAATAGCTTGGCCACCTGATGTGGAGAGCTAATTTATCGAAAAAGACCCTGATGCTGGGAAAGATTGAAAGCAGGCGGAGAAGGGGGTGACAGAGGATGAGTGGTTGGACGGCATCACTGACTCAATGGACATGAGTTTGAGCAAACTGTGGGAGATACTGAAGTACAGGGAAGCCTGGTATGCTGCAGTCCATGGGGTCATAAAGAGTCACAAATTTATCTGGGTGCCCTGTACTTTCCCCCCTAAATCTGACAACTCTGTAGGACATGGAGAAATGGTTATGTTTAAATCCCTGCCTGGCCCAGAGCATGCTAAATTGTCAGGTAAATAGTGTGAGTCAAGGAGACCATTCAAGGATAGTGTAGGTGCACAGTGAGAAACCATTGGCCCAGGGAAAGACAGTGACAGATCACACCTGTTTCTGAGACCTTGCATTCATGTGACTAGCCCTGGCTGGGTTTAGGGTAATAGCTTCAAACAGTAAAGTGTTATTAGTATTTTGAAGTGGACCCTTTGAATTCATGACTAAGAGTGTATTTTTTGGGAAGTTAAAACAGAAAGTTCAATGGACTTCTGCATGTTTTAATCCAGGACCAAGCAAAGGACAACTCCGTGAAATGTGGCATGGATATTTTGATTGGGACTGTAGGTTGCTTAGTAGGTTGGGGTGGTATAACCATTTTAATAATTTTAACTCTTCTAAGCCAAGAGGATGGACATCTTTCCATTTCTTTGTTATCATCTTCAATTTCCCTTTTCAGTGTTTTATAGTTTTCTGACTGTATGTCTTTAACCTACTGGCTAAATTTATTCCTAGGTATTTTATTCATTTCGATGCAATTTTCAATAAGATTATATCTTAACTTACTCTTTCTCATAGCTTATTGTTAGTGTATCAAAATATCCACGACATTTTTCACAGAACTAAAGCAAATCATCCTCAAATTCATGTGGAACCACAAAAGACTCCAAGTTGCCAGAGAAAAAAGAACAAAGATGGAGGCATCTCATCTCAGACTTCAGACTATACTACAAAGCTACAATAATCAAAACAACATGATACTGGCACAAAAGTAGACATATAGATCAATGGGGGAGAATAAAGATTTCAGAAATAAGCTCATGAACTGTGGTCAATTAATCTATGACAAAGAAAATAAGAATGTATAATGGAGAAAAGATGGTCTCTCCAAGTGATGCTGAGTTAACTGAACAGCTACATGTATAAGAATGACATTAGAACACTTCCTAACACCATACACAAAAATAAAGTCAAAATGGATTAAAGACCTAAATGTAAGACCTGAAAACATAAAATTCAGAGAAGAGAATGTAGACAGAACACTCTTTGAGATAAATCATAGTAATGATTTTGGATATGTCTCCAAAGATGAAAGAACTAAAAGAAAAAAAAAATGAAATCTAATTAAGCATAAAAGCTTTTGCATAACCAAAGAAACAATAGACAAAAAAGGAAAGAAAACCTATGGAATGGGACAAAACATTCACAAATTCTATGAGCAACAAGGAATTAATGCCCAAAATATATAAACAGCTCATATAACTCAATATCAAAAAAAAAAAAAAAAAAACCCAATCCAAAAAAAAAAAAAGCAGAAGACCTAAATAAACATTTTTCCAAAGAAGACATATAGATGGCTAACAGGCACATGAAAAAATGCTCAAAATTATTAATTGTTAGAGAAATGAAAGTCAAAACCACAGTGATATGTCATGTCACACCCGTCAGAATAGCTATTAGCAAAAAGACAACAAATAACAAGTGTTTACAAGAATGTGGAGATAAGGGAGCCCTTGTACACTGTTGGTTTGCTTCTATGGAAAACAGTATGGAGGGTCCTCAAAAAACTAAAACTAGAACTATTATATGATCCAGCAGTTCTGCTGCTGGGTGTGTGTGTATATACACACACACACACACACACACACACATATATATATATATATATATATATATATATATACACACATATACATACATACCTGGAGGAAAAAAAAAACACACTGCTTTTAAAAGATACATGCACCTTAATGTTTATAGCAGCACTGTTTAGCCAAGATATTGAAGCTGCCTAAGTGTCCATTAGCACCTTTAGCAGATGCTAGCAATACTTCTGAAGCTATTTTTTGCATTTGATATGGGGTAAAGATTCAGTTAGCTTTCCACATGGATGGCCAATAGTCCTAACACTCTCTATTGATTAGTTCACCCTTCCCACTGATGAGCATTTCCATTTATGCATGATCCTATGTGTCTTCATCCTTTTCCATTAGTCTGTTGGTCTAATCTTGTGTCTTAATTGTGTCTTAACTTTTCCTGCTTTATAATGTTTGGAAGGAATGATGCTAAAGCTGAAACTCCAGTACTTTGGCCACTTCATGCGAAGAGCTGACTCATTGGAAAAGACTCTGATGCTGGGAGGGATTGGGGGCAGGAGGAGAAGGGGATGACAGAGGATGAGATGGCTGGATGGCACACCGACTCAATGGACATGAGTCTGGGTGAACTCCGGGAGTTGATGAAGGACAGGGAGGCCTGGCGTGCTGCGATTCATGGGGTCGGAAGAGTCAGACACGACTGAGCAACTGAACTGAACTGACTGAATATGTCTTGATATCTAGGATGGAAAGTTCTGCTACCTTGTTTTTCTATTCATGACTGTCTTGGTTATAATCTTGGCCCTTTGCTCTTTCACATATTTTCCCATCAACTAATCCTAAAGTATGGATGTGAGAGTTGGATTATAAAGAAAGCTGAGTGCTGAACAATTGATGCTTTTAAACTGTGGTATTGGAGAAGACTTTTAAGAGTCCCATGGGCTGCAAGGAGATCCAACCAGTGCATCCTAAAGGAAATCGGTCCTTAATATTCATTGGACGGACTGACGCTGAAGCTGAAGCTTCAATACTTTGGGCACATGATGTGAAGAACTGACTCATTGGAAAAGACCCTGATGCTGGGAAAGATTGAAGGCAGGAGGAGAAGGGAACGACAGAGGATTAGAAGGTTGGATGGCATCACTGACTCAATGGACATGAGTTTGGGTAGGGTCTGGGAGTTGGTGATGGACAGGGAAGCCTGGTGTGCTGCAGTCCATGGGGTAGCAAGGAATTGGACACACTGAGTAACTGAACTGAACTGAGTTCTAAATTCAAGATAGGTGAATTTTCTTTATTTATTTTTGCTGTAAAATGGGTTTTTTCTTAATTTTTTTTTTCTTACATTGAGGGTGTAGCTCTTACAGGCCCTATGCTTATGAATAGTATACTTTTAAAAATCCCCACTTACAGAAACCCTTACCTGGTCCACTGTAGTCTGCGCAGCCCTCAAATGTAAGTTTACCCTGTTCCCAGGTTTTAGCAGGAACTCGCAAGAAAAGCCAATTGTGATACCTATTTTCTAGACTCTTGCTTTCATTTCATATACTTTTCACTTCAGATACAGTGTTCTGAAAATATGCATTTTATATTTTATTCAGATTTGAATACTTTCATTTGGAAATATCATTCAGTGTATAATATCTCCCATACTTTCCCAGACAGCACTCTTATTTCCCAAACATCAATAAACTTTCTTAAAATAAATAAAACATAATATTTATAAACATCTTTCTATATTTATAAATTTCTCTACAGCTTCATATTTAATGGTTTACATTTCATTGAATTATTCAAATATACTTTATTCTCACAGTCATTTGTGAGATATTATGTTTTAAATTTTCACTTTCTACAAACAACACTGTGCTATAACTCTTATAACTAAATGTTTCAGCATATCTATGGTAATTTTCTCAATATAAATTCAAATATTATCATGACTTCTAGGCTTGATAAATATATATATATATATATTTATAAACAACAGAAGATGAGATAAATAATATATTTTTTCCAACCTGTCCTTCATAATAATTGAACCAATTTCCATTAGTAAAATCAGCTTTTGAGGATGCCTCTGAAATAACAGATTTGTATATAATTGAAAATATGGAATAATTTAACTGGTTTCTTATTTTTATTAACCCAATAATTATTATTTTATTTAATTAAAATAAAAATGTTTTATTAAATAAAAATGTTATCAATAGCTTGATAAACATATTTACTAAGAATATATTCATTTTGGATAGGAGACCTAAATAGATATTTCTCCAAAGAAGACATACAGATGGCCAACAGGCACATGAAAAGATGCTCAACACCACTCATTATTGGAGAGATGCAAATCAAAACTACAAAGAGATATCACCTCACACTAGTCAGAATGTCCATCATTAAAAAGCCCACAAACGGTAAATGTTGGAGAGGGTGTGGAGAAAAGGAAACCTTTCTACACTGTGGGTAGGAATGTAAATTGGTGTAGCCGCTATGGAAAACAGTTTGGAGGTTCCTCAAAAATCTAGAGTTACCACGTGGCTCAGTAAGACCACTCTTGGTACTATATCTGGAGAAAACCCTAATTAGAAAATATACATGCATCCCAATGTTCATTGCAACGCTATTTAGGGGATAGTTGACATGGGAACAACCTAAACACCCATTAACAGATGAATGGATAAAGAAGTGGTATATACACACAATGGAATATTACTTAGCCATAAAAGAGTGAAATAATGCCATTTGCAGCAGCATGGATGGACCTAGAGATTATCCTACTAAGAAAGTCAGAAAGAGAAAGACAAATTATCACCAGTTCAGTTCAGTTCACTCACTCAGTTGTGTTTGGCTCTTTGCAACCCCGTGGACTGCAGCATGACAGGCTTCTCTGTCCATCACCAACTCCAGGAGCTTACTCAAGCTCATGTCCATTGAGTTGGTGATGCCATCCAACCATCTCATCTTCTGTTGTTCCCTTCTCCTTCCCCCTTCAATCTTTCCTAACATCAGGGTCTTTTTCAATGAATCAGTTCTTCGTGTCAGATGGCCAAAGTATTGGGAGTTTCAGCTTCAGCATCAGTCCTTCCAATGAATATTGAGGATTGACTTCCTTTAGGATTGACTGGTTGGATCTCCTTGTAGTCCAAGGGACACTCAAGTCTTCTCCAACACCACAGTTCAAAAACATCAATTCTTAGGCACTCTGCTTTCTTTATGGCTCAACTCTCTCATCAATATATGACTACTGCAGAAACCATAGTTTTGAGTAGACAGACCTTTGTTGGCAAAGCAATGTCTCTGCTTTTTAATATGCTCTCTTGTCACCCTGCTTATTTAACTTATATACAGAGTAGATCATGGGAAATGCTGGGCTGGAAGAAGCACAAGCTGGAATTAGGACTGCCAGGAGAAATATCAAAAACCTCAGATATGCAGATGACACCACCCTTATGGCAGAAAGTGAAGAGGAACTCAAAAGCCTCTTGATGAAAGTGAAAGTGGAGAGTGAAAAAGTTGGCTTAAAGCTCAACATTCAGAAAATGAAGATCATGGCATCTGGTACCATCACTTCATGGGAAATAGATGGGGAAACAGTGGAAAGAGTGTCAGACTTTATTTTGGGGGGCTCCAAAATCACTGCAGATGGTGACTGCAGCATGAAATTAAAAGATGCCTGCTCCTTGGAAGAAAAGTTATGACCAACCTAGACAGCATATTCAAAAGCAGAGACATTACTTTGCCAACAAAGGTCCATCTAGTCAAAGCTATGGTTTTTCCAGTGGTCATGTATGGATGTGAGAGTTGGACTGTGAAGAAAGCTGAGTGCTGAAGAATTGATGCTTTTGAACTGTGGTGTTGGAGAAGACTCTTGAGAGTCCCTTGGACTGCAAGGAGATCCAACCAGTCCATTCTGAAGATCAGCCCTGGGATTTCTTTGAAGGAATGATGCTAAAGCTGAAACTCCAGTACTTTGGCCACCTCATGTGAAGAATTGACTCATTGGAAAAGACTCTGATGCTGGGAGGGATTGGGGGAAGGAGGAGAAGGGGATGACAGAGGATGAGATGGCTGGATGGCATCACCGACTCAATGGACATGAGTCTGGGTGAACTCCGGGAGTTGGTGAAGGACAGGGAGGCCTGGCGTGCTGTGATTCATGGGATCACAAAGAGTCGGACATGACTGAGTGACTGAACTGAACTAGGTTGGTCTTTAACTTTCCTGCCAAGGACTAAGCGTCTTTTAATTTCATGGCTGCAATCACCATCTGCAGTGATTTTGGAGCCCCCTCCCACCAAAAAAAAAAAAAAAAAAAACAACTGAAGTCTGTCACTATTTCCACTGTTTCCCCATCTATTTCCCATAAAGTGATGCGACCAGATGCCATGATCTTAGTTTTCTGAATGTTGAGTTTTAAGCCAACTTTTTCACTCTCCTCTTTCACTTTCATCAAGAGGCTCTTTAGTTCTTCACTTTCTGCCATAAGAGTGATGTCATCTGCATATCTGAGGTTATTGAT
Organism: Bos taurus; assembly: GCF_002263795.3. Taxonomy (NCBI): domain Eukaryota; kingdom Metazoa; phylum Chordata; class Mammalia; order Artiodactyla; family Bovidae; genus Bos; species Bos taurus. The sequence continues at coordinate 711,309 of NC_037336.1, forward strand.
ATTTCTGCCGGCAATCTTGATTCTAACTTGTGCTTCATGCAGCCCAGCATTTCTCAAGATGTACTCTGTGTATAAGTTAAACAAGCAGGGTGACAATACACAGCGTTGAATACTCCTTTCCCAATTTGGAACCAGCCTGTTGTTCCATGTCCAGTTCTAACTGTTGTTTCCTGACATGCATACAGATTTCTCAGGAGGCAGGTCAGGAGGTCTGGTATTTCCATCTCTTTCAGAATTTTCCACAGTTTATTGTGATCCATACAGTCAAAGGCTTTGGTATAGTCAATAAAGCAGAAGTAGATGCTTTTCTGGAACTCTCTTGCTTTTTTGATGATCCAGTGGATGTTGGCAATTTAATCTCTGGTTCCTCTGCCTTTTCTAAATCCAGTTTGAACATTTGAAGTTCATCGTTCATGTACTGTTGAAGCCTGGCTTGGAGAATTTTGAGCATTACTTTGCTAGTGTGTGAAATGAGTGCAATTGTGCAGTAGTTTGAGCCTTCTTTGGCATTGCCTTTCTTTGGGATCTGAATGAAAACTGACCTTTTCCAGTCCTATGGCCACTGCTGAGTTTTCCAAATTTGCTAGCATATTGAGTGCAGCACTCTCACAGCATCATTTTTTAGGATTTGAAATAGCTCAGCTGGAATTCCACTACCTCCACTGGCTTTGTTCATAGTGATGCTTCCTAAGGTCCACTTGACTCCCCATTCCAGGATGTCTGGCTCTAGGCGAATGAGAACACCATTATGATTATCTGGGTTGTGAAGATCTTTTTTGTACAGTTCTTCTGTGTATTCTTGCCACCTCTTCTTAATATCTTCTGCCTCTGTTAGGTCCATACCATATCTATCCTTTATTGTGCCATCTTTGCATGAAATATTCCCTTGGTATGTCTAGTTTTCTGGAAGAGATCTCTAGTCTTTCCCATTCTATTGTTTTCCTCTATTTCTTTGCATCTTTTGCCTTTCACTTCTCTTCTTTTCACAGCTCTTTGTAAGGCCTCCTCAGACAACCAGTTTGCCTTTTTGCATTTCTTTTTCTTGGGCATGGTCTTGATTACTTCCTCCTGTACAACATCATGAACCTCTGTATATAGTTCTTCAGGCACTCTGTCTATTAGATCTAGTCCCTTGAATCTATTTGTCACTTCCTTGTATAGTCATAAGCAACTTGATGTAGGTCATACTGAATGGTCTAGTGGTTTCCTCCACTTTCTTCAAGTTAAGTTTGAATTTGGCAATACGGAGTTCATCATCTGAGCTACAGTCAGCTCCGTTTTGTTTTTGCTGAGTCTATAGAGCTTCTCCATCTTTGGCTGAAAAGAACATAATCAATCTGATTTCAATATTGAACATCTGGCGATGTCCATGTGTAGAGTCTTCTCTTGTGTTGTTGGAAGAGGGTGTTTGCTATGACCAGTGTGTTCTCTTAGCAAAATGCTACTAGCCTTTACCCTGCTTCATTCTGTTATCCAAGGTCAAATTTGCCTGTTACTCCAGGTATCTCTTGACTTCCTACTTCTGCATTCTAGTCCTTTATTTTTTGGACATATTTTTTTGGATGTTAGTTCCAGAAGATCTTGTAGGTCTTCATGGAACCATTCAACTTCAGCTTCTTCAGAATTACTGGTCGGGGCAAAGACTTGGATTACTGTGATATAGAATGGTTTGCCTTGGAAATGAATAGAGATCATTCTGTCATTTTTGAGATTGCATCCAAGTATTGCATTTTGGACTCTCTTGTTGACCATGATGGCTACTCCATTTCTTCTAAGAGGTTCATACCCACAGTAGTAGATATAATGGTCATCTGAGTTAACTTCACCCACTCCAGTCCATTTTACATATATCATATGTAAATGATATCATTTATGCATGGAATCTAAAATGTGATGCAAATGAACTTGTTTACAGAACAGAAACCATTCATAGTAGAGAACAGACTTGTGGTTGCCGAGGGGGAAGACAGTAGAGGAGAAATGGATTGGGAATTTGGGATTTGCAGAGGCAAACTAATATATATGGAATGGAAGAACAACGAAGCCCTACTCATGGACAGCACAGGGAACTTATTCAATATCATGTAATAAACCATGGGGCTTCCCTGGTGGCTCAGGTGATAAAGGATCTGCCTGCGATGTGGGAGACCTGAGTTAGATCCCTGGGTCAGGAAGATTATCTAGAGAAGGGAATGGCAACCCACTCCAGTATTCTTGTCTGGGAAATCCCACGGATAGAGGATCTTGGTGGGTTCCATAATGGAAAAGAATATGAAAATGAATTGTATATAGGTATTACTGAATCACTTTACTGCACACTAGGAGCTAATATGATGTTGTAAATCAAGTATACTTCAATAAAATAAATTAAAAAAGAACCTATTCATTTCAAATTTCTATATTTTCCTACATTATTTGGCAGTCTAATCAATTTTATTTCACCAAAATTTATTTATTGCTCTCTCTATATATATATGCATAGATATATCTATTTAGTATCTCCTATGTGCATAGCACTGTGCCAGGTCCTATGGAATGAGCAGGTGTGTCAGGCGAGGGCGATGATCAGGGAGAGCACTGCCCACTCTGAGGGACCAAGTGAGAAGCACAGAGAGGTACTGCTGGGAACCTGAGACCAGCACGAGGAAAAGTTTGAGGGGTGAGAAAATGACTAACATTACCACTGCATGTTCCTCAATGCACTGTTAGAATTTAAAATAAAAATTCCCTACAATTTGAAACTTAGAGGTGAAGGGACATACATAAAAAGGTAAAAGAAGAAACATAAGTCTCTGAGAGGTATTGACATTTCATTAGATAAGGTGATTAGATGTGTCATAATGAAAGAAGATTTATATACTTATTGAATCTGAGTTAATTGTTGTGTAAAAGAAGTTTGAAAAGTTGTGACTTTCTCCAAAAAACAAAATACAGAATTAACTGCTATAAAATTGCATAATGATTTTGTTTATTATTTGAAGATCCCAAGGAGCATAAAATATGTAAAGATCTTTATACAAAAATAGACCATCTTAACCAATTCATAAATCTCTCTAATGTCATTACATTTTAAAATAATAATTTCACCATCTAGTGATTCATTTTATTTACTTGAAAAAAGAAACCTAAGAACAAATTGATCTCACTGCCTTATAGGCAGATATGGCAATAATAAACTATTTTGCTATTAAGTGGGTCTTAAATCACATTAATTATAAAATAATGCAAATGCTATAAACTTACTTGAAAATAATCTTTTGTTTTCTAATCCTTGAAATTAATTCATTAGCATTTATTTCTTTAACCACGTGTTTACTACTCTTCCCTGAGGAAGAGTGGGTTTTGGAGAGGTATGTGTGAGATGGGGGATGTTCACATAGCGGGAAAAGCAGAAAAAAACAGAGATGGATATTCGTTTATTTAAAGAATATTTATCATTACTGTGTTTACATGCTAAGTGTCTGTCGTTGTGCTGAACAATGAGCCTTCTGCAACACTTACATCCCTATTCTTGACCTCGTAGACTCTGTTTTGAGGTGATCAAATTAGTAAGCAGAGTGTTAAAATGAATGATATTAGAACCCTTTGGAAGGATACCTATGCAATCTTAGTGAGTTCACTTAGTGCTGAAGTGAGATTTACCACAGAATGCAAGCATTGAAGGGACGAGGCAGAGGTGAGGGGGCTGGAAAAGGAGACTAAATGGAGGGCTGTGGATGACCAGCTGAGGTGGTTCAACCTGTAAATGATACACAGACATATGAGGAATTACGTGAACAAGGAGCTGTATTTAAGAACACTGATATGCTTATAGTTTTCTTCCTTGTGCAAAACCTTTTAAGTTTAATTAGATCCTAATTGTTTATTTTTTGTTTTTATTTCCATTATTCTAGCAAGAGGGTCACAGAGGATCTTGCTGTGATTTATGTCAAGAGTGTTCAGACTATGCTTTCCTCTAAGAGTTTTATAGTTTCTGGTCTTACAGTTAGGTCTTTAATCAATTTTGAGTTTATTTTTGTGTATGGCATTAAGAAGTGTTCTAATTTCATTCTTAAAAGAACATAGCTAACCAGTGTTTCCAGTGCTATTTATTGAAGGGACTATCTTTTCTTTATTGTGTATTTATGCCTCCTTTTAGTTGCCCATAGGTGCATGGATTTATCTCTGGGCTTTCTGTCTTGCTCCATTGGTCTATATTTCTGTTTTCATGCCAGTACCATACTGTCTTGATGACTGTAGCTTTATAAAGTGAAAAAACAGTCCTCAGAATGGGAAAAAATAAGAGCAAAAAAAAAAAAAAAAACCAACAAAAGGTTAATCTCCAAATTATACAAGCAGCTCATGCAGCCCAATAGAAAAGAACAAGCACCCAGTCAAAAAGTGGACAGAAAACTTAAACAGATATTTCTCCAAAGAAGACATACAAATGGCTAACAAACACATGAAAAGAGGCTCAACATCACTCATTATTAGAGAAATGCAAATCAAAACTACAATGAGGTATCATCTCACACTTTGCTGAAGTATGACCTTCATCAAAAGTCAACAGACAATAAATGGAATTTACAGACAGAAATAATGGAGAGGGTGGGGAGAAAAGGAAGCCCTCTTGCATTGTTGGTGGCAGTGCAAACTGATATAGCCACTATCTAGAACAGTATGGAGCTTCCTTTAAAAACTAGAAATAAAGCTACCATATGATTCACCAATCCCACTACTGGGCATACAACCTGAGCAAACCATAACTAAAAAATACACATGTACCCCAGTGTTCACTGCAGCACTATTTACAGTAGCTAGGACATGGAAGAAATCTAGATGTCCACCGATTGTTGTTGCTGTTGTTCAATTGATCAGTTGTGTCCGACTCTGTGACCCCACGGACTGCAGCAGACCAGGCGTCCCTGTCCATCATCAACACCCACAGCTTGCTCAAATTCATGCCCACTGAGTCAGTGATGCCATCCAACCATCTTGTCCTCTGTCATCCCCTTCTTCTCCTGCATTCATAATTTCCCCACATCAGGGTCTTTTCAAATGAATCAATTCTTTGCATCAGGTGGCCATAGTACTGGAGTTTCAGCTTCAGCATCAGTTCTTCCAGTGCACATTCTGCTGCTGCTGCTGCTAAGTCGCTTCAGTCGTGTCTGACTCTGTGCGACCCCATAGACAGCAGCCCACCAGGCTCTCCCGTCCCTGGTATTCTCAAGGCAAGAACACAGGAGTGGGTTGCCATTTCCTTCTCCAATGCAGTTTCAGAAAGTGAAAAGTGAAAGGGAAGTCGCTCAGTTGTGTCTGACTCTAGCGACCCCATGGACCGCAGCCTACCAGGCTCCTCCGTCCGTGGGATTTTCCAGGCAAAAGTACTGGAGTGGGGTGCCATTGCCTTCTCCGAATGCACATTCAGGACTGATTTATTTAGGACTGACTGGTTTGATCTCCTTGCAGTCCAAGGGACTTTCAAGAGTCTTCTCCAACACCATAGTTCAAAAGCATCAGTTCTTCCATGCTCAGCTTTCTTTATGGTCCAACTCTCACATCCCTACATGACTACTAGAAAAACTGTAGCTTTGACTATACCGAGCATTGTCAGCAAAGTAATGTCTCTGTTTTTTAATATGTTGTCCAGGTTTGTCATAGTTTTTCTTTGAAGGAGCAAGAATCTTTTAATTTCGTTGCTGCAGTCATCATCCATAGTGATTTTGGAGCCGAAGAAAATAAAAATGTGTCACTGTTTCCATTGTTTTCCCATCTATTTGCCATGAAGTGATGGGACCGGATGCTATGATCTTCATTTTTTGAATGTTGAATTTTAAGCCAGCTTTTTCACTGTCATCTTTAGATCTCATCTCAAGAGTCTTTTTAGTTCTTCGCTTTCTGCCATGAGAGTGGTGTCATCTACATATCTGAGGCTGTTGATATTTCTCCTGGCAATCTTGATTGCAGATTGTGCTTCATCCAGCCTGGCATTTTGCATGATGTACTCTCATATAAATTGAATAAGCAAGGTGACAATATACAGCCTTGACATACTCCTTTCCCAATTTTGAACCAGTTCATTGTTCCACGTCCAGTTCTAACTGTTGCTTCTTGACCTGCATACAGGTTTTGCAGGAGGCAGGTAAGGTGGCTTTGTATTCCTATCTCTTTAAGAGTTTTCCACAGTTGTGATCCACACTGGCTTTAGCATAGTGAATGAAACCGAAGTAGATATTTTTCTGGAATTCTCTTGCTTTTTCTATGATCCAAGGGAGTTGGTAATTTGATCTCTGGTTCCTCTGCCTTTTCTAAATCCACTTGGTACATTCAGAAGTTGTCACTGATAGATGAATGGATAAGTGGTACATATACACAATGTAATATTACTCAACTATAAAAAGGAATGCATTTGAATCGGTTCTAAAGAGGTGAATGAACCTAGAGCCTGTTATTCAGAGTGAAGTGAGTCAGAAGGATAATGACAAATATTGTATATTAACACATGTATAAGGAATCTAGAAAGAAAGTACTAAAAAGCCTATTTGCAGGGCAGTAAAGGAGAAGCAGACATAAAAGACTTTTCAACACAGCAGGGGAAGGAGAGGGTGGGATGATTTAAGAGAGTAGCATTGGAACATATACATTCAGTTCAGTTCAGTTCAGTTGCTCAGTCATCGCTTTACGACCCCATGAATCGCAGCAGACCAGGCCTTCCTGTCCTTCACCAACGCCCGGAGTTCACTCAGACTCACGTCCATCAAGTCAGTGATGCCATCCAGCCATCTCATCCTCTGTCATCCCCTTCTCCTCCTGCCCCCAATCCCTCCCAGCATCAGAGTATTTTCCAATGAGTCAATTCTTCGCATGAGGTGGTCAAAGTACTGGAGCTTCAGCTTCAGCATCATTCCCTCCAAAGAAATCCCAGGGCTGATCTCCTTCAGAATGGACTGGTTGGATCTCCTTGCAGTCCAAGGGACTCTCAAGAGTCTTCTCCAATACCACAGTTCAAAAGCATCAATTCTTCAGCGGTCAGCTTTCTTCACAGTCCAACTCTCACATCCATACATGACCACTGGGAAAACCATAGCCTTGACTAGATGAACCTTTGTTGGCAAAGTAATGTCTCTGCTTTTGAATATGCTATCTAGGTTGGTCATAACTTTCCTTCCAAGGAGTAAGTGTCTTTTAATTTCATGCTGCAGTCACCATCTGCAGTGATTTTGGAGCCCCCCAAAATAAAGTCTGACACTTTTTCCACTGTTTCCCCATCTATTTCCCATGAAGTGATGGGACCAGATGCCATGATCTTCATTTTCTGAATGTACCATGTGTAAAATAAGATAGCCAGTGGGAATTTGTTGTATGATTCAAAGCCTCCTAGGATGCAAAGAAACACAACACCAGTGCTCTGTGACACCTAGAGGGGTGGGATGAGAAAGAGGTAGGAGGGAGGTTCAAGGGGAAGAGGACATATGTATACCTCTTGATGATTCATGTTGATATATGGCAGAAACCATCACAAAGTTGTAAAGTAATTATCCTCCATTTAAAAATAAAATTAAAAAAATAAAGTACATTAATCTGGTATGTGTAGGATGCCCCCGTGGTGTAACAATAGGCTCTCTAGTGATGTAGGTTTACTCTTGGTGGGGTCTTACTGACCCCATCTTACTGAATTTTTGCTACCAGACATTGGTTGGTAAGCTCTGGCACTGTACAGTTTGTTTTGCAGATCATCAGACTCTGTCACAGTAACGCAGCTCTACCAAATGTTGAAAGCCAGTCACCAGCAATTGACAAATGAATGGAAATAGCTTGGTGCAACGAGGCCTGGACAGGGAAATCACTCTGAGGATGGAAAGATTGGCTTGGGTATGAAAGCACTTTGTAGGTGAGTTGGTACTAAGATGAAAGATTCTAGCAACAGTGAACCTTTATGGAGGCTCACCTTGTGCAGGAGCTCTGCTAAGCAGATCAAATTTGTTAGCCCATCAGCCCTCCTGACATCTCTCCTGGGGGCACTGCCCTCAGCCACATTTTATAGAGCAGGAACTGGAGAGGCAGAGCAGGAAGCAGTTTGCATGGCTGGTAGTGGGTGAGGAGTCTACACACAACTGCAACTCTAGTCTGTCAATCTCATGGAAATCTTTGGGGCTCTGTTCTCCAGGTATAAGAGACTGAGCATTGTATTATGTTAACAGTTGAATTCAATTCTGTTAGAGAAGGGGAATTATTTTGGGGAAACTCTTTGAGCTGTTTGGAGTAGATGGTGGATCCTAGTTGCACTGATGTAAGCATAAACCTGTACTATATAAAAAAAGAAAAAAAAAAAAGCAAAAACAGCTAAACTGCTCTGTCCAGTGCCAGGAGGGAAACTTGGTTTATTCTAATCAAGAGAATCATTCACAACAAAATGAAGCAATGACAAAAAGAAAACAAAGAGATGGAGTGAAATGGCCAAGTATTTATTGCCTTGGTGGGATGACCAAAACACAGGCTGAGAGTTGTTTATGTAGATATAAACATTTCCCTTCCATATCTACATGAATCACTCTCAGCTCCCAAACCAACATAAACAGTCTGATCTACCTCAAAGTGAGTGGCCTTGTTAATTTAGTAAAAATCAAAGAGTTTGATTGTCAGTAGAGGCTGTATGAATGGAAGCAGGGCCACGGAATTAGAGATGGCTTTGAGAATATTCTCCCTTCTCATGAAATCTGCATTAATCTTGGAAAGGTCTTTGGACTTTCATAGTTTATGTAGATCTCAAGGGCCTTATAGAAAGTGAATGCCATCTGAGTTATACAAAAACCAGGAGAGAAAAGTTGTAATCCTTAAACCACAGTAATAAGGAGGCTTGATAAAATCTACACTGGATCCTTACTTTTGACTCTTATTTTCTGTTGCTGCTGCTAAGTCGCTTCAGTCGTGTCCGACTCTGTGCAACCCCATAGATGGCAGCCCACCAGGCTCCCCCGTCCCTGGGATTCTCCAGGCAAGAACACTGGAGTGGGTTGCCATTTCCTTCTCCAATGCATGAAAGTGAAAAGTGAAAGTGAAGCCGCTCAGTCATGTCTGACTCTTAGCAACCCCATGGACTGCAGCCCACCAGGCTCCCCTGTCCACAGGATTTTCCAGGCAAGAATACTGGAGTGGGTTGCCATTGCCTTATTTTATAGCTACTCCAATAATATAGCAACAGAAAATATAAGTTCAATTATAATTTATAGCCTTCAAATCCATTTTCCGTAGGTGGAGCCAAATAGTGGATTACTTTGTTTCGGCCACTAAGAACCAGATGTGGAGGGAAACTGGAATAAGACATCCCCCAATTTTAAAGATAACTATTTATAACTATGATCATGAATAATTTTTCATTTTATACTTTATGAATTTTACATAGTCGTGAGAGGGATTTAATGGAGAAGAAGCACACACTCCTGGCTTCAAGCTCTCACTATGTCAGAAACAACAACAGATCTGGTGGAAGGAGGCGGCACAGCTCTAGTCAAACCTTTACTCCTCTTTGTCCAGCTCTGGACTCAGGCTGCCTTCAGATTCAGGATCTGCCAGCTAGTAGCTCTGTGACTTTTAATGTGTTACTCACAGTCTCTGAGTCTTGACCCAAAACCTAAAGGTTTGGTTTTGGGTCCTGCTGGACTATTTACAAGTTTCTCAAACCTTGTCTTGGTTCACTCGTAATCTCTGGGACTTAGTGTCCCATCCATGATGCTGAATTAAAGAAAATTGCCTTGACTAGTTTAGACAGTTTTAATTAGAAGCAATGGAAATAATGTAAGCAAAAAATGGTTTGGTTTGTTAGCTACAAAGTGTTGGACAATTGAAAAGTATTATTTTGATTATCACAAATCCAGAAAATGTTCTTTATTAATCAAAATAATCTGCAAGAATTTCTCAGTGTCCTTCTGAAACCTAGTCCCTCTAAAATCAAGTTCCTCTGCTAAGTTTGTGGTTCATCTCTCTATCAAGGATGTTATTCCCTTTCTTATCCAACCCCATTCCCCTCAAGATTGAGGAGTATCAAAGAAAAGGGGAGATTAAACTCCCAGGCCGCCAAAACTTTCCATGTCCCTCATTTCTTTTTGTTAGAAAAAGGCTTTCAGCCTCCTAGGCCTCCTCTGAGTTCCAAAGGGCAAACAGTTACTAATTAGGGGAGTGAGGGAATGCAGAAACAGCAGTGCACAGTGGGATAGGGTCCGGTTCCTCCTTGGGTGACATGCATATTTAACAATCTGATACATGTCTCTGGGTTCTTCTACAGGAAGTAAGGTCCTCACCCAGGTGGAGGATGGTAACTTCAGGCTGAGCATAAGCATGTGGACCCAGTCTGGGTGGAACTGAAAAGCCAATGTATCAGAATAAAGTCACCCTGAAGCCCTTACCCCCAATTTTTCCTATAAAATCTCTTATCCAAAAACTACTTTTGGCAGGTGAGAGGACCAGTGTTCTTGTCTTCTATGAAGAAAGAATCCCACAAAGAGATCAGTTTATTGAAAGCACGTATGCATAGGAGAGCACATGGAGAAGTAGTTTATTTGGGGCATATATGAATGGTACACACTTGGAGAAGAAGAGTGTGGGCATCCTTGCAAGTGAAGGGCACACAATAGGGGCAGCTTAGGATGTTAATATGGTGTTAACCTTCTGGGGTTTAGATGAGGGTGAGTCTGTGATTCTTCATTTGGGCTTCTACCAGGTGCCGTTTTGAATCTTTCTCATGAGCTCCTAAGTGAAACCCAAGAGGGCGGGGTGGGGTCAAAACTGCAATGCTAATAATATAATGATATTACAATGAGGACAATGTTACTAGAGGACCACTAGAGACCCCCTCTGCCCATGTGTCCTGCTAGAAAATCTCTTTGAACACAAAAATATTCAGGATGAGGTGGGCCTCCTCATCTTTTATTGATTAGGGCTCACAGTTTCAATGGTAGTTTGTCTCTCAAAGGATCAGCATGAAACTGGCTGCAGAAGATTAACCTGACACCTCTCTATCTCCTACCTCAAGGTGCATGCTTCACAGTTTTCATGGTCAGAGTTTCCTGCTCAGATGTTACAAACTTTCTATTTTAGATGCCATTCCTCTGTGTCACAGCCTCATTAAGTGCAAAACAAGGAGGTGGCTTTGCCTTCTGTTTAATGACTATACATGGAAAACTCAGCAGTGGCCACAGGACTGGAAAAGGTCAGTTTTCATTCCAATCCCAAAGAAAGGCAACCCCAAGAAATGCTCAAACTACCACACATTTGCACTTATTTCACACGCTAGTAAAGTAATGCTCAGAATTCTCCAAGCCAGGCTTCAGCAATATGTGAACTGTAAACTTCCAGATGTTCAAGCTGGTTTTAGAAAAGGCAGAGGAACCAGAGATCATATTGCCAACATCCGCTGGATCATCGAAAAAGCAAGAGAGTTACCGAAAAACATTTATTTCTGCTTTATTGACTATGCCAAAGCCTTTGACTGCATGGATCACAATAAACCGTCAAAAATTCTGAAAGAGATGAGAATACCAGACCTCCTGACCTGCCTCTTGAGAAATCTGTATGCAGGTCAGGAAGAAACAGTTAGAATTGGACATGGAACAACAGACTGGTTCCAAATAGGAAAAGGAGTTCGTCAAGGCTGTATATTGTCACCTTGCTTATTTAACTTATATGCAGCATACATCATGAGAAATACTGGGCTGGAGAAAGCACAAGCTGGAATTAAGATTGCTGAGAGAAATATTAATAACCTCAGATATGCAGATGACACCATCCTTATGGCAGAAAGTGAAGAAGAATTAAAGAGCCTCTTGATGAAAATGAAAGAGGTGAGTGAAAAAGTTGGCTTAAAGCTCAACATTCAGAAAACTAAGATCATGGCATCCAGTCCCATCGCTTTATGGCAGGTAGATGGGGTAACAGTGGCTGACATTTTTGGGGTCCAAATTCACTGCAGATGGTGACTTCAGCCATGAAACTAAAAGACACTTACTCCTTGGCAGGAAAGTTATGACCAACTTAGATAGCATATAAAAAAGCAGGACATTAGTTTGCCAACAAAAGTCCATCTAGTCAAAGCTATGGTTTTTCCAGTAGTCATGTATGGATGTGAGACTATAAAGAAAGACTATATAGAAAGAGACTATATTGTGTGTGACTGTAAAGAAAGCTGAATACTGAAGAGTTGATGCTTGTGAACTGTGGTGTTGGAAAACACTCTTGAGAGTCCTTTGGACTGCAAGGAGATCAGTCCATCCTAAAGGAGATCAGTCCTGAGTGTTCATTGGAAGGACTGATATTGAAGTTAAAACTCCAATACTTTGGCCACCTGATGTGAAGAGCTGACTCCTTGGAAAAGATCCTGATGCTGGGAAAGATTGAGGGCAGGAGGAGAAGGGGACGACAGAGGATGAGATGGTTGGATGGCATCACTGGCTCAATAGACATAAGTTTGAGTAAACTCCGGGAATTGGTGATTAAGCCTGGCGTGCTGCAGTCCATGGGGTTGTAAAGAGTCGGACATGACTGAGCAACTGAACTAAGCTGAACTGATGAGGACGCTGTTGTAATCCTGCCTCCAAACCATCAGAGAGTTCATGGTTTTTTAACATGAGCTGTCTGTTCTTCTTTCTTGATCCTGCAATAAACCTTTCTCTGTTCCAAACTTGGATGTTTCAGTTTGTTTGACCTTCCTGTGGGTTGAACACATAAACTTGGGTTGACAACATATCTATCTTGATGACATATATTCCAAGGTGGCTCTTAAATGGACACATGTAGGGCCTTTGTTCCACAGCGTTAATGAGTATGTGAACCTCACACACCTGCACCTTCAACTTCAGGTGCTCTGTTCCTGCCACTTTCCCATTCTGAATTATTACATTCTTTATTAGTAGTAGTTTACTTATTATCACATTAAAAATAATGAAAACACCTAGTAATTCACCTGAAGAAAGACCTGATTCTTTAGATAAAATGAGATAAATTTGTGTTTTTAAATAATTAAGTTAGTTGTGGGACAAATTAAAATGCATAAGTTGTAGAGCAAGTAAAACATTTTATTAAGAATTGTAAGGAAGTAAAGATATATTCATAATGGTAAAGCTGTGCCAAAAAGTATTGTTCTCTGATGGTGGCATCCCAAGCCTCAGAGTTTGTCCTTTACACTTCCACTTGGTAAAACTATACATGTCCTTCCTGAAAAATATCTATAAAATTCAGCTAATAAACTAACATTTTTCATTTATTACTGTGCACATTAGGTGTCCTGGACAACCCAGAGCATAGCAAGCCTATTCAAACTCAGATTGGATTAATTCAGACTGGACTCCCCTCCTACCACAAACTCATATTCAGCAGGTCACATGAATATTTCTCTGTAATATATTCTAAATTAATTTTTTCTTTCCTTTCTGTGGCTATTTCATAAAACTAGGACTTTTACAGCGTGCATGGATTTCCAAAACTGTCTCCGAGTAACCCCCATATACCCATCCTGCAAAGGATGTTAAGACATGCAAACATCTGTCATTACCATGGCTCTTTCCTGCTCAGGAACTATGTGTGTCTCATTCTTGATGTAAATAAAATCTGTTACCTTTCATGTAAGTTTCTCATCCTTCTATACTTCTTCAGTCACATTTCTCATAGACACTCAATAGAATATTTTGGTTGGTCAATTTAGTTTCATTACTGTGAGCATGGGATCAGTTTACTTGTCCTTCCATTTGTACTTTTGCTTAGAACTTTTGGAATGAAGATTCCTTCTACTTTTTCATTGATTCATTAACTGAATGAACACTTAATGAAAGCTTGCTACTCTAGGTGTGAAGGATACAATGGTAGGATGAATGATCAGGCCTCTTGTCAGAGAAAAATAGTAGCCAATATACAAACAAATAATAAACAATGTAGGGGAACAATATATTATGGAGAAAGTAAAATACAATATCGTGATAATGATCAGAGGGAGGGGATGGCTTTGGGCTGATCTTAGGGAATCCCTTTCTGAGGAGGTGAGCCAATGACTAGAGGGAGGCAGCCAAGTGGAGACTGGTGGCAAAGGTCCTCCAGCCAGAAGACATAGCAGGAAGGTCTGGAAACAGAAATGAACTTGGTGTGTTCAAAAATAAAAGTAGGCTAACTGTGGTGAGTGATGAGTAAGAGAGCATCTGAGAGGTTGCAGGGCCAGATTACTTAGGGCTTTATAGCTTGTTGGGAAGGGTTAAGACGTGTCTTCTCATGTTCTGAGAAATTTAAGTGTTTTGGTAAGAAACAGGAAGATCTAATGACCATCTCCTCCCCCATCCACCACCTCTCTAAGTGTTTTCTAAACCAGGCCAAGGTACAGTGATGAGCAGCTCTTTGAACTTTGCACTTTGTTTTTGATCATTTCATAGTGAGGAGGTGGAAGGGAGCTGTTAGGGACTTTCACAACCACCTGCTATCCCCTGTCTTCCAGGGGAGACTCTGACACTCCAATACCCCACGTACTTTGCAGTAGCCCATGTTAGCAGTGAATCATACCTTCCAATTGTCCTGGGGAAGAAACTTGGAGAAATCACTTCTACGGCCATCTCACATATGTATGAGATATTAGAAATATATGGGTAGCTGGAATGTAAGAAACTGAAGGATAGAGTGCTTCCTCCCTCTTTATTTGATATATTCCTGGAGCCTGCCATGTGCCACTTATGCACAGAGGATGTGCTCAATGAAATAACTTATTTATAAGACAAAATTCCTTTGGTTTATTTCTTCCTAATCAACAGGCTTATATTTTGTTTCATATTAAAGTAGTTCAGAAATCAAAGTTTGCAGCCTTGCTGGGGTCCACCTAGAGAGGGTCCTTTCCAAAAGAACCCAAATACAAAAGCAGATCACACATGCAAACTGTATGTAAGCCCTTGTATGGCAAACATTTCTGGAAACATTCTCTCAACACTATGAATTTATGATGGCTTATTTTTTCATGGTGCTTGGAATGAGATGTAGTGATTCATTTTCATTATTTAAAAGAAGGGATAAACACTGTGCCGATCCTTCCCTACTTGCCTTTATCTGTCCCCCAGTCACCTAGCAAGTCTCCATAAAAACATAAGAATCAGTGTGTGTTCCTAGTTTGTGCCAGTGGAGACCAGGTAGAATGCAAATCACCTGCCACTTTGTTTCCTAATAACATCACAATTACTAGACCATTGATCCATTCTCCACACATATGCCACCATTGCCACAGTTAATCAGGTGACAAGGAGAAGCATCACCCTGGCCCAGTATTTGGGTGGCCCTCAGGAGTTTCCAGGTTTCTGAAATGGCTTTTCTTCTTAGTGTGAACTTGAAGAGTAAAAATGCAACCTTGAAAAGAAGAAAGTGCTTCATATTTTAAAATGGAAGAAATGAATAAAGCAAGAGGACAATTATTTTTAATTTTTAAAATAACATTTTTCAGATTTCTCTGATGGTCCAGTGGTTGAAAATCCATCTGGCAATGCAGGGGAAATGGGTTTGATCCTTTGTCTGGGAAGATTCCACATGCTTCAGGGCCTCAGTGCTGCAGTAAGCCTGAGCACCTCAACTACTGAGCCAGCGCTCCAGAGTCTGTGCTCCACAGTAAGCGAAGTCACCACAATGAGAAGGCCATGCACCACAACTAGAGCCTCAACTTGCTGCAACTAGAGAAAGCCCGTGTGCAGTAACGAAGACCTGGAGCAGCCAAAATAAATAAATATTAAAAAATAAAGTAACATTTTTCAATGTAGGGAGAAATATCAATAACCTCAGATATGCAGATGACACCGCCCTTATGGCAGAAAGTGAAGAGGAACTAAAAAGCCTCTTGATGAAGGTGAAAGTGGAGAGTGAAAAAGTTGGCTTAAAGCTCAACATTCAGAAAATGAAGATCATGGCATCTGGTCCCATCACTTCATGGGAAATAGATGGGGAAACAGTGAAAACAGTGTCAGACTTTATTTTTGGGCTCTAAAATCACTGCAGATGGTGATTGCAACCATGAAATTAAAAGACACTTACTCCTTGGAAAAAAAATTATGACCAACCTAGATAGCATATTCAAAAGCAGAGACATTACTTTGCCAACAAAGGTCCATCTAGTCAAGGCTATGGTTTTTCCAGTGGTCATGTATGGATGTGAGAGTTGGACTGTGAAGAAAGCTGAGTGCCGAAGAATTGATGCTTTTGAACCGTGATGTTGGAGAAGACTCTTGAGAGTCCCTTGGACAGCAAGGAGATCCAACCAGTCCATTCTAAAGGAGATCAGCCCTGGGTTGTTCTTTGGAAGGAATAATGCTAAAGCTGAAACTCCAGTACTTTGGCCATCTCATGCGAAGAGTTGACTCATTGGAAAAGACTCTGATGCTGGGAGGGATTGGGGGCAGGAGGAGAAGGGGATGACAGAGGATGAGATGGCTGGATGGCATCACCGACTCGATGGATGTGAGTTTGGGTGAACTCTGGGAGATGGTGATGGATAGGGAGGCCTGGCGTGCTGCGATTCATGGGGTTGCTTAGAATCGGACACGACTGAGCAACTGAACTGAACTGAACTGAATACACATTATGGAGAAGGAAATGGCTACTTACTCCAGTATTCTTGCCTGGAGAATCCCATTGACAGAGAAACCTGGCAGGCTACAGTCCATGGGGTCACAAGAGTTGGACACAGCTTAGTGACTAAACCACCACTATATATATATATATATATATATATATATATATATATATATGCACTTCTATTTCATTGACTATTCCAAAGCCTTTGACTGTGTGGACCACAACAAACTCTGGAAAATTCTTAAAGAGATGGAAATACCAGACCTCCTGACCTGCTTCTTGAGAAATCTGTATGCAGGCCAAGAAGCAACAGTTAGAACTGGACATGGAACAACAGACTGGTTCCAAATTGGGAAAGGAGTATGTCAAGGTTGTATATTGTCACCCTGCTTATTTAACTTATATGCAGTGTACATCATGAGAAATGCTGGGCTGGATGAAGCACAAGTTGGAATCAAGATTGCTGGCAGAAATATCAATAACCTCAGATATGCAGATGACATCACTCTTATGGCAGAAAGTGAAGAAGAACTAAAGAGCCTCTTGATGAAAGTGAAAGAGGAGAGTGAAAAAGTTGGCTTAAAACTCAATGTTCAGCAAACTAAGATTATGGCAACTGGTCCCATCACTTCATGGGCAATAGATTAACAGTGGAAACAGTGGCAGACTTCAGTTTTGGGGGCTCCAAAATCACTGCAGATGGTTATTGCAGCCATGAAACTAAAAGACACTTACTCTTTGGAAGAAAAATTATGACCAAACTAGACAGCATATTAAAAAGCAGAGTCATTACTTTGCCAACAAAGGTCCATCTAGTCAAAGCTATGGTTTTTCCAGTAGTCATGTGTGGATGTGAGATTTGGACTATAAAGAAAGCTGAGCGGCAAAGAATTGATGCTTTTGAACTGTGGTACTGGAGAAGACTCTTGAGAGTCCCTTGGACAGCAAGGAGATCCAACCAGTCCATCCTAAAGAAGATCAGTCCTGGGTGTTCATTGAAAGGACTGATGTTGAAGCTGAAACTCCAATACTTTGGCCACCTGATGCAAAAAGCTGACTCATTTAAAAAGACCCTGATGCTGGGAGGGATTGAGGGCAGGAGGAAAAGGGGATGACAGAGGATGAGATTGTTGGATGGCATCACCGGCTCAATGGACATAAGTTTGAGTAAACTCTGGGAGTTGGTGATGGGCAGGGAGTCTTGGCGTGCTTCAGTCTGTGGGGTTGCAAAGAGTCAGACACAACTGAGCAAATGAACTGACTGACTGATTGTGTATATATATATATAGAGAGAGAGAGAGAGATAGAGAGAATTTTTGTATGCTTAGTTGTATTTTCTTTTAGACGAAAGTGGAATCTTGTATTAAATATATAATGTATATATTATGTCAAAAATTTATATAGCAGGAAAAGCATTAACTCTTTTCTCATAGCATTAAATGTTTTTAAATGATGGCATAATAGTCTTTTATATCATGATATTTAATCAACCATCAATTATTGGGCAATTGACTCATTTCTATATTTTGTTATTAAAAATAATGCTATAAGAAATATTATCATGTGCATATATTTGTGCATTTGATAATAATTTCTTTATTATAAATTTACAGAAGTAAAATGCTAGGGTAAAAGACATGGATGCTTCATGGTGTCTTCAACTGTCATGGATATTTTCACAGCTACAATTAACCCACCAAACATGTGGACACCTGCCTCTTCACAGAAACCACAATGTAAGATGTTATCATCTGTTTTATTTTTAAAGGAAATAAATTTTAAAAAGTCTTTTGCCATTTTTAATTGTGGTTGAAAGCCTTTTAATGAATTTATTAGTCATTTGTAATTTTTCCCTTTCAGTTTCTAATTTTTCTGCTTTTCTCTATTTACTCTTTTATTCTATACCCAGTTAAATACTTGAAAGACCTCTTTATACTTTAAGCACATTAGCTATTTGTCACATGTTGTAAATACTTTCTCCAATTTAATATTTGCCATTTGATTTTGCTTATGATGGCTTTTTATTTTTAGGTAGAGAAGTTTATTATACTTATGTTGCATTTTTTTTCTCTCAGGGATTTGCCTTTCCACATATCCATAGAAAGGTCTTTTCCAGATATATAATGTATGATCTTATTTACATATGGAATGTAAAGTCTTCCTTTTGCAGAGTGAAATGCACTCAGCAGAGAGGAAAAGTGTAAGTAGAGGGTGGAGTCAGGTGGATCTGGATTCAGTTACAATCTCTGCCACATGATGGATAGATGACTGAAATCTGTCAATTTTTCTACCTTTAAAATGGGGACAAATGTAACTATTCCATCCCTGGGACGGGGGAGCCAGGTGGGCTGCTGTCTATGGGGTCGCACAGAGTCGGACATGACTGAAGCAACTTAGCAGCAGCAGCAGCAGTGAGTATAATGTTTGGCAACAGGTAGGACTTATTTTCCCTTTCATACTCTCAGAAATTCATCATGGTATTTCCTTTATGAAAAAAGATTTCCTTTTTGCAAAAATGGTGGGAAGCTAATATTTTTGTATTATAAAAATAATCACATGTTGAAAAGAACTTTATTTAAATCACTGTAATATATATTAATGTCTGAAGTGTTCATTTAAAACCATTTCTCTTTTATATGAATAAATAAAATTGTTATGAGGAACTGCTAAAATACAGTTTTGACTAAAAACATGACAATGCTATATTTAGAGAAACGTTTGGATAATACTGATTGTTATATTTGTTTCTTTCACAGAGAGATACTTTGTGTCATTCAATGCAAGATACAGTGTAAAGGCAATTATAGTGGAAGTGATTTGTAGAATATATATCGTATACTTCCATTGCTATTTATATAGCAGGTTAAACATAATCTGCTTAGTATAGTACCATGCACTAGGTATTCCATGCCTAGATCTTCCATGTGATAAAGTAGCTATAAAAAAGACTTTTGGAGCAATGATATTGGAAAAACTGGTGAAGTTCCATATGAGTGATAGCTACTTTTTGACAGTAAGAGAATTTTTAAGTTATTTCAGGAAACTCTTACTGTTCCCTTATGGGCTCTGGTATGAAAAACCCCATGCAATTTAAAGAGAGAAAGAAAGAGAGAGAAAAAATGATAAAAGCTGAAGTACCCAGAAACTGTATGCACTAACAGTGTGAAGCATTCTCAGGTTAAAATAACATCTTCACGGTGTTGTTAATGCATTATTGTATGTCCACTCTATTCAAATGAGTAATGTTTAATAATCTCTGTAACAATGAACATGAGTCACTGTGACACTAGAATAATCAATAGATGGATTAATAGATTTTCCCATGTTTACACTAGTTAAAAGTAATGTTTAATTCTATATTAGAATTAAATAGGTCTTTCAGTGAAAGTAACAGATCTTAGCACATTGATGAAAGCTGTGATTCTCCTCTCTAGAAAAATGTACACAGGTACACATACAATTGTATGTGTGATTTTAGGGGATGCAAGGACTCTCTGAGTCCCATCCATGATCCTCAGCCTGAGAACCCTTCAGCTCCGTAGGAGATACACCTTCAGAGATGAGGGGAAAATCCTTCTTATTAGGACAGGGGAAACAGCAAGGCTCTCTGTGCCTAGCATATATAGACTTTTTAATGTGGAGAAGGGTTAAATAACTTCTTCATGAACATGAAAGGTTATAAAGAAAATAAAGTAAAAGTTTGCATTGTACTGAGAACTTCTGGATTCGAATTATGTACCTAGACACTTTATAGAAATTTGAAAGTCTATGTCAGAGATTCTTTTACTGGGTGATTAATCATCATTCCAAAGACAAATGTGATAACCTTAACCTAATCATTACATTTTTCCATAAAACTCTTGTATTTGCTTTGTTATGATTAACTAATGTAGTGGCTTCCAAATCTGGGGAGGCTTACTGAAATGCAAAATTTTCAGTTCAGTTCAGTCACTCAGTCGTGTCCGACTCTTTGCGACCCCATGGACTGCAGCATGCCAGGCCTCCCTGTCCATCACCAACTCCTGGAGCCTACCCAAACTCATGTCCATTGAGTTGGTGATGCTATCCAAGCATCTCATTCTCTGTTATCCCCTTTTCCTCCTGCCTTCAATCTTTCCCAGGATCAGGGTTTGTTTGTTTTTTAATTTATTTTTTCTAATTTTATTTTATTTTTAAACTTTACATAATTGTATTAGTTTTGCCAAATATCAAAATGAATCCGCCACAGGTATACATGTGTTCCCCATCCCGAACCCTCCTCCCTCCTCCCTCCCCATACCATCCCTCTGGGTCGTCCCAGTGCACCAGCCCCAAGCATCCAGCATCGTGCATCGAACCTGGACTGGCAACTCGTTTCCTACATGATATTTTACATGTTTCATTGCCATTCTCCCAAATCTTCCCACCCTCTCCCTCTCCCACAGAGTCCATAAGACTGTTCTATACATCAGTGTCTCTTTTGCTGTCTCGTACACCGGGTTATTGTTACCATCTTTCTAAATTCCATATATATGCGTTAGTATACTGTATTGGTGTTTTTCCTTCTGGCTTACTTCACTCTGTATAATAGGCTCCAGTTTCATCCACCTCATTAGAACTGATTCAAATGTATCAGGGTCTTTTTAAATGAGTCAGATCTTCACATAAGGTGGCCAAAGTATTAGAGTTTCAGCTTCAACATCAGTCCTTCCAATGAATATTCAGGACTGATTTCCTTTAGGATTGACTAGTTGGATCTCCTTGCAGTCCAAAGGACTCTCAAGAGTCTTCTCCAACACCACAGTTCAAAAGCATCAATTCTTCAGCGGTCAGCTTTCTTTATAGTCCAACTTTCACATCCATACATGATGACTGGAAAAACCATAGCCTTGACTAGATGGACCTTTGTTAACAAAGTAATGTCTCTGCTTTTTAATATGCTGTCTAGTTTGGTCATAACTTTCCTTCCAAGGAGTAAGCGTCTTTTAATTTCATGGCTGCAATCACCATCTGCAGTGATTTTGGAGCCCCCCAAAATAAAGTCTGACACTGTTTCCACTGTTTCCCCATTTATTTCCCATGAAGTGATGCGACCAGATGCCATGATCTTCGTTTTCTGAATGTTGAGTTTTAAGCCAACTTTTTCACTCTCCTCTTTCACTTTCATCAAGAGGCTCTTTAGTTCTTCTTCACTTTCTGCCATAAGGATGGTATCATCTGCATATCTGAGGTTATTGATATTTCTTTTGGAAATCTTGCTTCCAGCTTGTGCTTCATCCAGCCCAGCGTTTCTCATGGTGTACTCTGCATACAAGTTAAATAAGCAGGGTGGCAACATACAGCCTTGATGTACTCCTTTCCTTATTTGGAACCAGTCTGTTGTTCCATGTCCAGTTCTAACTGTTGCTTCCTGACCTGCATACAGATTTCTCAAGAGGCAGGTCAGGTGGTCTGGTATTTGCATATCTTTTAGAAAAAAATTTTAACCCCCATTTAGAGATTTTGATGAAGCAATTCTGGGAAGGGTCCAGAAATCTATATTTTAAAGAAGTCACCTTGTATTATTCTTTAGAGCTAGTGAGATCAGCTCTGGATAATCAGGTTTTTAGTATAGCTGTGATCTGGTTGTGATGATAGGTTTGTCATTCTTGTCCATAATTTACAGTACATAGTAAATTCTAGTTGTTGATGGAGGAGATACAGACATCGAGGAAGGATTAAAGAAACGAATGATAAAATTAAGGGCTAAGCTAAGGTCCTGGAGTTTCCATAAGACCTGGATTAAGAGGCAATTACAAAGTAGAACCGCCCAAGAGTTTCATCCTAAAAAGCTTAGTGTGCTTCGGAGCCTGTCAATCTAGTAGTTTCTGTTGGAGGAAGGGCCAGCTGTGTGTGTGCTGAATGTAGGTTCATTAACACATTTCAGGAAAAAACGACAAGTATTGATGAAAGCCTGTTTGTTCTCGTTAACAAAATGTGGAAAAACGTTCCCAACAGAAAGGAAAAAACAAGACAGCAGGACACCAGGAAAGACATCAACAACTTTAAAAGTATGAAGTTCTCTGACAGCAGGATAGGATACCCTTTATTGTGTTTATCATGTACTGCTGCTGCTAAGTCACTTCAGTCGTGTCCGACTCTGTGCGACTCCATAGATGGCAGCCCACCAAGCTCCCCCGTCTGTGGAATTCTCTAGGCAAGAACACTAGAGTGGATTGCCATTTCCTTCTCCAATACATGAAAGTGAAAAGTGAAAGTGAAGTCACTCAGTCATGTCTGACCCTCAGCGACCCCATGAACTGCAGCCTACCAGGCTCCTCCATCCATGGGATTTTCCAGGCAGGAGTAATGGAGTGAGGTGCCTAGTTTCTGGTATAAGCAGTTAACACAATTATTTTACTTATTTAATTCACAGGTACTCTATGGGGTATTTTTTTTTTTTAACAGAGAAGAAAATGAAGGCTCAGGGACTGTAAGCAACAGGCTAAAAGTCACACAGCTACTAGCTGGCAGAGGCTGAATCTGAAGGCAGCCTGAGTCCAGAGTCAGAGAAGGAGCAGCAAGGATGTGACTGGATCTGTGCCACCTTCTTCCACCAGCTCTGTCATCATTGCTGACACAGTGAGAGCTCAAAGCCAGACAGTCTGTGTGCTCTCTCCATTAACTCACTCTCAGAAGGAGGAAAGTGCTGTGATTGCCCCATTTTACAGCCAAGGCACAGTGAGTCCATGGGAGATTGGCTGGCTTGCCAGGGCTGTGGTGCTTGCAGGTGGCAGGGTGGGACACACATCCAGGAAGCTGGGTTCCAGAGTTCACACTCACATCCCTGACACTATATCCAAAGCATCTGTGGAAACATTTTGTCTGGGAACAAATGACCCCCACAAGGTCTCTGTTCCATTGAGTGGAAGATGTGCTTTCCTTCACGTTTATTTCCCTCCCATTTACCCATATTTTTCTTTGAATATAATATTTTAAAAGTTCATTGATTTATTTTGCCCTTCAGATGATCTCTTGCAGTGAAAGAATTGTTAAATGTTTATCATAGGCCTTAATATTCTTTAAACTGTTCTTAAAGATACTCTTCTGAGAATCCAGCTCTGATTACATATTCAAAGAAAATGTTTCTTTGACAGCCCTGGCAGGATGAACTAATTTTATAGAAACCTGACCTTGTACTATGTTAGATTAGCTGTGTTGTTTTCGTGTGTTTCAAGTACATGGCTCCCTGGATCTTCATTTAGGCAGAAGTCGGTGGTGGAGAGAAGAGTGTTGCCAGGCAGGCAGAGAACTCAAGTGCCCAAAATGAGTTTAAGGTCTCATCACATCCTGGTCTCCACCCTTGGGCTTTTGATCATGGGTGAGTGGCTTAGGAACAATACAGCGAGCAGCCTCTTGACCAAATATTCTGGGATAAGGAGCCACCAAGGCACTAGTGGTTAAGAACCCGCCTGCCAATGCAGGAGACACAGAAGATGTGGGTTCGATCCCTGAGTTGGGAAGATGCTCCTGGAGAAGGTATGGCAAACCACTCCAGTGCTCTTGCCTGGAGAATCCCATGGACAGAGGAGCCTGGTGGACAACAGTCCATAAAGTCGCAAAGAGTCAGACATGACTGAAGCGACTTAGCATGCATGCACACACAGGAGCCACCAAAAACTTATTTTCACCAAATGCATTATTATAGTAATTCAAAGCATACCTTTATGTTGTAACCTACTGTGAATCAGCTTTATAGGGAAGGTCTGAGCCTATGTTCCTTTTTGAACACAGGGACATAGACTAAGGCAATATGATTGCTTGCTCAAACACAATGTTTTCTCTTAATCCCCTTGGCCTCTCATGATGTCTGTGAGCCATATCTTGATGGTGTGGGTAGCAGTCTGTCTCTCATCTTTTATATCAAGTATATTCCAAAGTTATATGGAATGTCAATTTTTACTGTGACTCCATGAGGTCTACCATACTTACCCATATTAAAAATATCCTATATAAAAAATCACCCACAATCTTGATACCCCATATCATGCTGTACTTGTTTTTTCCACTCCACAGAAATTATCACCTTATACTACTATATAATTTACTTATTTATTATATTTAGTGTTTATTGTCTGTTCCTGCCTTTATCCAACTAGTATGTAAACCGTTGGGTGCAGAAATCCTTGTTTTGTTCACTGAAACATCCCAACACTTACACATGGATAGTAAGCAATTAAAAAAATGATGAATGAATACTTTCCATTAAAATCCCACTCTGATCAAGTCCAATTAGAAAGCAATCCTCATTGCTTGTTTTGGAACTAGAAGTATACTGTAAAAGTTTTTTCTTTTCTCAGATTTTGAGAAAAGTAGGTATGGTGTAAAATCTGTGTATGCCTTACCTTGAAAGCCATTTTAGAAATTGGCTCCATTTGGCAGGGGATCTGGAATGTATTCACTGTAGCCACCTGCATAAAACTGACTGAAGGCATTGAGACCAGCCAGTTTTCCTGGGGAGATGGTGGATTTATTTTGCTGATCATCTACCTTCAAAAGGAAAAAAAAAATCAAAACCTATTAAAAAAGAAATTGATTCCTCAGAGTAAACTGTTAAGATGCTCTTTCAAGAGAAATGCAAATCAAAACCACAATGAGGTTTCATCTCACATCGGTCAGAATGGCTGATATCAAGAAGTCTACAAAAAATAAATGCTGGAGAGGGTGTGAAGAAAAGGGAACCCTCTTACACTGTTGGTGGGAATGCAAACTGGTATAGCCACTATGGAGAACAGTGTGGAAATTCCTTAAAAAACTGGAAACAGAATGGCCATACTACCCAGCAATGCCCTGGGCACACACACTGAAGAAACTAGAATTGAAAGAGACATATGTAGCCCAATGTTCACTGCAGCATTGTTTACAATAGCTAGGACATGGAAGCAACCTAGATGTCCATCGGCAGATGAATGGATAAGGAAGTTGTGGTACATATACATAATGGAATATTACTCAGTTATAAAAAAGAATGCATTTGAGTCAGTTCTAATGAGGTGGATGAAACTGGAGCCTATCATACAGAGTGAAGTAATTCAGAAAGAGAAACACCAATCCAGTATATTAATGCATATATATGGAATTTAGAAAGACAGTAATGATGACCCTATATGCAAGGCAGCAAAAGAGACACAGATGTAAAGAACAGACTTTTGGACTCTGTGGGGCAAGGTGAGAGGGGATGATTTGTGAAAATAGCATTGAAATGTGTATATTACCATATGTAAAATAGATGACCAGTACAAGTTTGATGCATGAAGCAGCGCACTCAATGCTGGTGCTCTGGGAGAACCCAGAGGGATGGAGTGGGGAGAGAGGTAGAAGGGGGTTTCATGATGGGGGGACACATGTGCACCTGTGACTGATTCATGTCAATATCTGGCAAAAACCACCACAATATTGTAAAATAATTATCCTTCAATTAGAATAAATTAATTAATTAAAAATAAAACCCCAGATGGCCCTTGTTTTAAAAAAAGAATTAAAATGTGTATATAAAGTTGAAAAAATAAAAATAAAAACACTTCACCACTTAATTCCCTGCTTCTCTGCATAACATATTAATATAGCAGTCATGATTTTTCATTTTTATCAAAATCAAAGTTCTTCAAAGTTTAGGAGCTAGCATCCTATTGGGCCTCCTCCATCTGGTCTCCATTTCCTCTCCCATCTATTCTCAAACGACCACCTGTCTTTTATTAGAAATTGGTAATTGACCATGGCACCCATCCCCCTTCTTAAATTTCTCAGTAGCTCTCCATAGCACTCTGGGTTAAAATCTAAACTTCTTAGATAAGTCTTTTGATGATACAGACCTTGTCTACCTCTTTTGCTTCTCCTGGCCTGAAAGCCAAATGGAATTATCTGCATTTCTTAAGCCCACTCTAGCCCCTGTTCTTTTCTTGAACTGCTATTTACTTGAAGGTATGTATTGTCACCTCTTTAAAGAAGTATTGCATGAATCCTCTCTCTCACCTTATTTATGTTAGTCATCCTCTAGTTTACTCCCACAACCACCTAGCTGCAATCATCCCCTAGTGCTCCATTTTGTGTGCCAAATCTGTGAACTTCGTGGGACGGACAGCCTGACCCATTTATCTCTGTCCCTCAGCAGCACTCAGTAAGATCGTGGGACAGATGGAGTGGTGAGTCTGTACCTTCAGCCAGCCCGCTTGGAAGGACCTCCCCAGATGGACTTTGTGGATCCCATGACTCAGATCCAAGGGATTGCTGCTGACACTTGCTGTGGCAGATCCCGGGTTGTAACTGTAAACCACGCGGCCTCTACACAGACCAATGGCCAGGAAGTCATCACCTCTCAGCCCTGGAAGGAGAAGACACAGAGGGCAGGCCCAATGAGAGGGAACCCAGAAGGCCAGGAAGCTCACTTCACCCTCTAACTCTTGAGTTACATACCCAAGCAGCAAGTTATAACTGGCATTTAACTTCTCATTCAGTTATAACTGGCACTCAGCTATGTGTGCAACTGCATGTTATTGTCCAAATCCACAGACACTGTCTGAGCATGAGGGTTCTGGTCAATTCAGGGGAATGCTCGACAACTAACAAGGGGGGATTAAAATGTCCTTTTAGTCTAAATTAAATTCAGTGTGTCCTTTACCACAATTAAAACTTCGTAAATGAGTAGAACTACTCTGGTAGTGAACTAGATTTGCATGACTGAGATAACATAACATCAGTTTTGAAGTTCTCTCTGTGGTTGAGGAGAATATAAAGATGATTTATTTATGTAGTTGTTCAGAGTATGTTCTTATTATTCTATTGCTAAAACTCTTGGCCATGCTTCCATGACTAGTTCAAGGCTGGCTGTTTCTGTGTTCCCTCTTTGCCCTCTCCCTGTACTAGTCCAGGACAAGCCACACTGCACAGCCAGTTGCTGTGACAATAGTAGAATTTTTCTTATTTGTCCTCGAAGCTCTAGCCCTGATTCCTTCAGTGTATTCTGATCCAACTAAACTGTTTTGAAGGATCAGTCATGGAGGTGAAGAGAAGTAACTTTAAGGTATAGTTTCTTACATCAATGTATATGCCTTGTGTCACTTTCCTGTAATTTACTGTGATGAGAATTTTTTGGCTTAATAGTTATATAAGCAGTAATCTATATCAAACAGCCACCCATGCTATGGACTAATTTTATTTCTGAATTCAACGTTTTTTAGGACACTATTTTATGCGTAGCTCTGAGAAATAAAGGAGCAAATTCACACAATAACAGATGACATTTGGCATTTATATTAATATGATTATACAGAGACTTTTAATGACTGACACAGAGTTTTTTCATGAGAGGAGTTTTTTTACTCCCCTCCATATAAGGTTAACAAGGAAGATGATTTGCTAGGATCTACATACTTTTGTCATTTTTAACCTATTTGAGCACTGCTCAAAGGTCACAATTTTTACATATTTCTCAGTCAGTAAAGTGAATTAGCATACCTTCTTTTTGAGCAATCTTAAGCACTCAAGTTATTTAATAATGTAGATGACATGGATGATACAGTCCAGGATGTTTACTTTCAAGAAAAAGGAGATTTGATAGTTTGAGGTTATCAGGCAGAAATTCTCATGGTTTCTAGTCACCTGATGAACATTTTTCTGTTGTAGAACATAGGCAGACACTGCTAGTTGTGATTAGGTGTGCTTAGGCTGTGCGGCTGGGTGATGTGCCCAGAGAGGAAGGAGCTGCTCTGCTCTCATACTCTTCTTCCAATTAATTTTTGGCTGCACTGGGTCTTTGTTGGTGTGTGAGGGCTTTCTCTAGTTGTGGTGAGGAGTGCACAGGCTTCTCACTGCAGTGGCTTCTCTTTTTGCAAAGCACATGCTTTATGTGCAGCAGCTTTAGTAGATGTAGCATTTGGGCCCAATAATGTAGGCTCTAGAGTGCAGGCTTTAGTAATTGTATGGCATGTGGAATCTTCCTGGATCAGAGACTGAATCCATGTCCCCTACATTGGCAGGCAGATTCCCAACCACTGGACCACAAAGGAAGTCTGAGCTGATGGTTTTGTGTGGCATTCTCTCTTCATTTTTCTTTTTCTGTAGATGACATTCACCTCATTTTTTCCACACAAGAACATCCAGCTATATTTATGTGCTCTTATTTCTGTTACTGTTAATAACTAACACTTGAAGTAAACAAGCAAATTAATTGCATGAAACATGAGGTAACCTTTCATAATTATCACAGCATACAGCATACGGCATATCACACAGGTGATGGACAGAGAGCCACACACACAAAGTGCTTAGCTGCTGCTGCTAAATCACTTCAGTCGTGTCCGACTCTGTTCGACCCCATAGACAGCAGCCCACCAGGCTCCCCCGTCCCTGGGATTCTCCAGGCAAGAACACTGGAGTGGGTTGCCATTTCCTTCTCCAATGCATGAAAGTGAAAAGTGAAAGTGAAGTCACTCAGTCGTGTCCGACTCTTAGCGACCCCATGGACTGCAGCCTACCAGGCTCCTCCGTCCATGGGATTTTCCAGGCAAGAGTACTGGAGTGGGGTGCCATTGCCTTCTCCAAGTGCTCAGCTACAAAGATCAAATATTCAGGGAGCTGCGTATGTTTTTCTGAAAAAGTCTGTCATAGAATCACACTTTTTAATACAAGAAAATATTGAGATTTAAAATTATATTTCAATGATGTGAACAGTGATGCATGTCCTCCCATCCCCTTACTTATGTCCTAACTTTTCCAGCAGAGTCTAGATCAATCTATGCCCATAGAGTATTATGAATGAACCCTGAAAGCTGTCTATGGTGAGTCCTTTAGTGAGTGAAACAATCAGTAAGCATGTGATTATTGATTTCTCAACCAGTACCTGACATTTGAATATTGCAATGGGGCATATAAAGAAAAATTAAAACCTTAGTTCATCCAAAAGGAATTTAATATTAATCTTGCTAAGGGATTATGCAATTGCTTCTATACTACTATTTTTGCTTCGTGAAAATGGTAACAGCAGAGTGTACGTGCCTGTGTGCTCAGTTGTGTCTGACTCTTTGAAGCCGTGGATTGTAGCCCACCAGGCTCCTCTGTCCATGAAATTTTCCAGGCAAGAATACTGCTTTGGGTTATCATTTCCTACTTCAGGGATCTTCCTGATCCAGAGATTGAACCATGTCTCCTGCATTGGCAGGTGGATTCTTTACCATTGCATTACCCATGGGATAGGAGCTACCTGTTCTCTACAGGCTTTGTAAAAGTAGGATATAGGTTTGTAGGAGAACCACTACCTGAATGGGTTGTATCAAGAAAAGGAAGAGGCCTGGGGCAAATGCTCCAGCAGGAGGGAACAGGGAAGGGGGAGAAGATGGGGTGATGGTGCTTAGATGGAATAAACTGGCTGCTCACACAGACTGGTGGGCTGGGGATGGGCTGAGAGAGTGCAACCGGGGATGCCATTGGGGCTGCTGCAGCACTAATTGTAGAGGACTGGCTGAAGTAGAAAAAGGAAAAGATAGGAAACATACAAAAATGGAGCAAACTCCCTGACTGTCCTATTAATAGCTGGATGAGAATTCTACTTTCTGAGTTCCATCTCTTCTATTAGTAATGTACTTCTTTGCATTTGATGATGCCTATGTTCCAGACAAGTATTAGACACCGCAATGGATGCTGTGTGTACCAGAGATAATTTCAGATATTTGGATTAGTGTTGTCAACAAAGTTGTAGCAAATTTGAAGTTCACAACCAGCTCACAAATTTAAGTACATATATTGTGCTTCCCTAAATTGATTACACATTTTAGTGTAATAGAGACAGAGATTTCTGTATTCATTCATTCAAAACTGCAATGAGTGTCTACATGTGACAGATACTTTTGATAGAAAAACAAAAACCACAGACCTAGTTGAGAGAGATCCAGACAAAAAATTATAATAAAATATAACTGTTCCCTGCAAGCTGCAGTGAGATGAATTCTTAAATTTCTTAGAAGTGTTAAGGACTTAAAATGATCTTTTGAACCAAAGCTTAAAAAATAGCAGAGTTTTTGAGGCATGAAAGTGAAGTGTAGGTGGCTTGGGAAAATGGGGCAGCCAGGGCAAAGGCATGAAGGTGGAGGGCATGGTGATGTGGCACAGTGACATGACCCAGGATGTACATAGGTGCTGATGTTGAGGCGGAATGAAGGAAAAAGAGATTGTGCAAGTTGGTGAGGGCTTGATACAAGTTTGCATATGTTATGCAAAGGATCTTAATGGTATATTATGAGGAAACATGCTGATTAGGCAGAATACTTTGGGACTTCAACGTGGAGAATAGAGGAGGAGAGGGCAGGATGACACACAGAGAGGAGGTTATTGCTTCTGTGATAGCCTGTGATAGATAAGTTGGGAGCAAGGAGAGGAAGAAAGAAGGAGAAAACGTGAAAAAGTCATTTGAAGGTGAAATAGACAGACCTTTGTGTTTGATAGAATGTGGGGGATCAGGGAGAGAAGACAAGAAACTTGTCTGTCTTATTCACAACTGTGTCTCCAGCACCTGGAAGAATGCCTCTTCTAGGCTCCCAGTAAATACTGGTCAAAATGAATTGAAGGGAGGAATCCAGATGACAGGGTAATTTGTCCAGAGTCCAATGTTTGTGAAGTCTGGCAAAATCAGAATCTGGCTTTGGGGACTCAAGGAAGAACAGCACCAGTATGGGAAGTGAAGGTCACTTGCCTTTTCATGTCTGAAAGTAGAGGTTGGTGTACGTTTCAAGTTATCATCTGAATTCTGTGGCTTTGTGCATCTTTTAACATGAGAAAGACAAAGATAGCATGTGAAATGATGATTTTAATAACAACCAAAACATAGGTCAGAGATTGATGTTACTAAACAGTAGCACCTAAAAGAGGAGATACCACCGATAGAAACACTAACTTGGATGCTAGTTTCTTACATAGAACAGACAATTGCAAATTTTCTGATTAATATTGATCATAAAAATATATTTTAGGAGGAGGAGGGGTTGAAGATGGCAGAGGAGTAAGATATGGAGTTCATCTTCCTGCATCAAAAATCAAAGATCAAGATACATCAAAAATACATTTGCATGTGGAACAACTCCTACAGAACATCTGCTGAACACTGGCAGAAGACCTCAGACTTCTAAAAAAGCAAATTAAATTCCACATAAGTGAAGTCGCTCAGTCATGTCCGACTCTTTGCAACCCCGTGGACTGTAGCCCACCAGGCTCCTCCATCCATGTGATTCTCCAGGCAAGAATACTGGAGTGGGTTGCCATTTCCTTCTCCAGGGGATCTTCCTGACCCAGGGATCGAACCCAGGTCTCCCTCATTGCAGACAGATGCTTTAACCTCTGAGCCATTCAACATAAGTCAGTAGGAAAAGGCAATAAGAAAATAAAGATACAAAGCAAATGGGACAGGTCCTGTATCTCAAAGAGGAAGAAAAGTTTCCATACACTCAGAAATCCCCGTACCTGTGGGGACAAGAATGAGCCTCAGAACATCAGAGCGAAGCACAGTAACAAGTATGTAGAAGACAAAGCAGGAAGAATTTGACAAAAAGATCAGTGCCTGAGTAGCACTTCCCAGCTGAGAGGCCGTTTGCACGCCCAACGCAGCAAGTGGGGCTGGGTGCTGAGGCTCAGGCTTCCGGGGTCGGACACCAGGGAGAAGATTGGGGTTGACTGCCATGGAGATATCTGAGGGGGCTGGTACTACACAGCTGAGGGAGTCCAGGGAAAGGCCTGGGCCTGCCAAAGGGTCAAGAGTTCATTGTCCTAAGGAGCCTCTAACCCGGTGGGCCCTCTAACTTAAAACAAGCATTCCCAGACTACAGGACCCCGTCTTTGTGAATGCCATAGGTAGGACAAGCTGGTTGTGGTCTGCCACCTCAGAGGTGGGCCTGATGGTCACCAAAGCAGCCACCAAGTCGTGAACAGGCACAGGTTACTGCCCACACCTTCTTGGGAGCCTATGCAGCTTGGTTCTTCCTAGGGACCCAAGACCTGGGGCCAATTCCTCTGGGAGAATGCACAATCCACCTGAGACGGTAGTAACATCTGGCAGGTCTCTACCACTGCAAGCACTCCCTGCACATCCCAATTGTGGCTACTATACTCCTCCCTCTCCTCAGCCTGACTAAGTGAGCCCTAATAAGCCTCATTCTTTGCCCCCTCTTGTATAGGTTGGGAAGAGATGCCAGAGGGTGGCCTATAAACAGAGGCAGGGCCAAAAGCAAAGCAGAGCAGCAGGGGGTGTGTGATCAAAGATGAGAATAGGAGCTCACTCCTGCAGTGGGAGGTGCAATGGATTAAATTCGTGCACTGAGCTTGAGACTGTGGACTTTGGGGGCAATTGTGGACTTTGGAATCAAGAACAAGCTGGAGTAACGCCAGCTCTGAGTAGGAGATGACACTACAGTCCACAGAAGGCCCAGAGATCTTCTTAGAAACATTGGAGGATTTTCTGAGTAGTCAGATTGACTAGAATACACTCTGTGATTAGGATAACTGATGTCACAGGATAATATTCTTCTTACAACCACTCTTTCTCTCTCTTTCTGTTCCTTTGCTATTAAACTTTTTATTTTTACTTTTACCTTTTTTAATGTTCTATTTTTATTTTTAGTATAAGTTTATTTATTTTAATTGGGGGCTAATTACTTTACAATATTGTATTGGTTTTGCCATACATCAACATGAATCTGCCACGGGTGTACACATGTTCCCAATCCTGAACCCCCCTCCCACCTCCCTCCCCATTCCATCCCTCTGGGTCATCCCAGTGCACCAACCCCGAGCACCCTGTATCATGCATCGAACCTGGACTGGTGATTCATTTCACATATGATAATATACATGTTTCAATGCCATTCTCCCAAATCATCCCACCCTCGCCCTCTCTCACAGAGTCCAAAAGACTGTTCTAGACATCTGTGTCTCTTTTGCTGTCTCGCATACAGGGTTATCGTTACCATCTTTCTAAATTCCATATATATGTGTTAGTATACTGTATTGGTGTTGTTCTTTCTGGCTTAGTTCACTCTGTATAATAGGCTCCAGTTTCATCTACTTTATTAGAACTGATTCAAATGTATTCTTTTTAATGGCTAAGTAATACTCCATTGTGTACCACAGCTTTCTTATCCATACCTCTGCTGATGGACATCTAGGTTGTTTCCATGTCCTGGCTATTATAAACAGTGTTGCGATGAACATTGGGGTACATATGTCTCTTTCAATTCTGCTTTCCTCAGTGTGTATGCCCAGCAGAGGGATTGTTGGGTCATATGGCAGTTCTATTTCCAGTTTTTTAAGGAATCTCCACACTGTTCTCCATAGTGGCTGTACTAGTTTGCATTCCCACCAACAGTGTAAGAGGGTTCCCTTTTCTCCACACCCTCTCCAGCATTTATTGCTTGTAGATACTTTTGGATAGCAGCCATTCTGACTGGCGCGAAATGGTACCTCATTGTGGTTTTGATATGCATTTCTCTGATAATGAGTGATGAGCATCTTTTCATGTGTTTGTTAGCCATCTGTATGTCTTCTTTGGAGAAATGCCTGTTTAGTTCTTTGGCCTATTTTTTGATTGGGTCGTTTATTTTTCTGGAATTGAGCTGCAGGAGTTGCTTGTATATTTTTGCGATTAGTTGTTTGTCAGTTGCTTTGTTTGCTATTATTTTCTCCCATTCTGAAGGCTGTCTTTTCACCTTGCTTAGTTTCCTTTGTTGTGCAGAAGCTTTTAATTTTAATTAGGTCCCATTTGTTTATTTTTGCTTTTATTTCCAGTATTCTGGGAGGTGGGTCATAGAGGATCCTGCTGTGATTTATGTCAGAGAGTGTTTTGCCTATGTTCTCCTCTAGGAGTTTTATAGTTTCTGGTCTTACATTTAGATCTGTAATCCATTTTGAGTTTATTTTTGTGTATGGTGTTAGAAAGTGTTCTAGTTTTATTCTTTTACAAGTGGTTGACCAGTTTTCCCAGCACCACATGTTAATATACCTCCATTGTATATTTTTGCCTCCTTTGTCAAAGATAAGTTGTCCATAGGTGCGTGGATTTATCTCTGGGCTTTCTATATTGTTCCATTGATCTATATTTCTGTCTTTGTGCCAGTACCATACTGTTTTGATGCCTGTGGCTTTGTAGTAAAGCCTGAAGTCAGGCAGGTTGATTCCTCCAGTTCCATTCTTCTTTCTCAAGATTGCTTTGGTTATTTGAGTTTTTTTTTTTTTTTTTGTATTTCCATACAAATTGTGAAATTATTTGTTCTAGTTCTGTGAAAAATACAGAACTTGGTAGCTTGATACAGATAGCATTGAATCTATAGATTGCTTTGGGTAGTATACTCATTTTCACTATATTGATTCTTCCTATCCATGAACACGGCATATTTCTCCATCTATTTGTGTCCTCTTTGATTTCTTTCACCAGTGTTTTAGAGTTTTTATATATAGGTCTTTTGTTTCTTTAGGTAGATATTTTATTCTTTTCATTGCAATGGTGAATGGAATTGTTTCCTTAATTTCTCTTTCTGTTTTCTCATTGTTAGTGTATAGGAATGCAAGGGATTTCTGTCTGTCAATTTTATATCCTGCAACTGTAGTCTATCCATTGATTAGCTCTAGTGATTTTCTGGTGGAGTCTTTAGGGTTTTCCATGTAGAGGATCATGTCATCTGCAAACAGTGAGATTTTTACTTCTTCTTTTCCAATCTGGATTCCTTTTATTTCTTTTTCTGCTCTGATTGCTGTGGCCAAAACTTCCAAAACTATGTTGAATAATAGTGGTGAGAGTGGGCACCCTTGTCTTGTTCCTGACTTTAGGGGAAATGCTTTCAATTTTTCACCATTGAAGATAATGTTTGCTATTGGTTTGTCATATATAGCTTTTATTATGTTGAGGTATGTTCCTTCTATTCCTACTTTCTGGAGGGTTGTTATCATAAATGGATGTTGAATTTTGTCAAAGGCTTTCTCTGCATCTATTGAGATAATCATATGGCTTTTATTTTTCAATTTGTCAATGTGGTATATTACATTGATTGATTTGTGGATATTGAAGAATCCTTGCATCTCTGGGATAGAGCCCACTTGGTCGTGATGTATAATCTTTTTAATGTGTTGTTGGATTCTGTTTGCTAGAATTTTGTTAAAGATTTTTGCATCTATGTTCATCAGTGATATTGGCCTATAGTTTTCTTTCTTTCTTTCTTTTTTTTTTTTTTGTGGCATCTTTGTCAGGTTTTGGTATTAGGGTGATGGTGGCCTCGTAGAATGAGTTTGGAAGTTTACCTTCCTCTGCAATTTTCTGGAAGAGTTTGAGTAGGACAGGTGTTAGCTCTTCTCCAAATTTTTGGTAGAATTCAGCTGTGAAGCCGTCTGGACCTGGGCTTTTGTTTGCTGGAAGATTTCTGATTACAATTTCAATTTCTGTGCTTGTGATGGTTCTGTTAAGATATTCTATTTCTTCCTGGTTTGGTTTTATAAAGTTATACTATCAGCAACTATATGCCAATAAAATGGACAACTTGGAAGAAATGGACTAATTCTTAGAAAAGTACAACTTTCCAAATGTTCTATTTTTAAACGGATTTGTTTTATTTTATTCACATTTCTAGAATAGATTTTTATTATATTGCATTTCTACCATGTTTTCATTTTGTATTTTTGCTACTCTAGTTTTTAATTTTTTTTTTAATTTCTCTTCTTTTTCAGTTCCTTTCTTCTTCTTCTTCTTTTTTTTCTTTTGTGTGTGGGAGTTTGTGAGTTTCTTTGTGTATTTCTGTCTAATTAATGTAGTTTTTACCATTTGTCTTGGGGTTTTGTCAGTCTGTCCTTTTTTGTTTGTAGGTTGGTTTGATTCCTGCCCCGCCCCACCCTCCACCGTTTCTTTCTTCCCTTCTGTGCTATATGACTTGAGTCTTGCTGCTCCAACAAGGGTCAGGCCTGAACCTCTGAGGCAGGAGTAACATGCAGCAGATGAAGGATCATGGTAAAAACCCACCAGGCCAAGCAAATAAAGAGAAAATACTCAGTCCACCCAAAATAAAAATTAGGAGGAATGATAGTAAAGATGATCTAAAATCTTGGAAATAAAATGGAGGCACAAAAATATAGAATGTAGGCATGTATTGAGAAGATACAAGAAACATTTAACAAGGACCTAGAAGAAATAAAGAACAGATAATCAACAATGAACAACATAATAACAGAAATAAAAGCTACACTAGAGTGAACCAATAGCAGAATGAGACAGAAGAACAGATAAGTAAGCTGGGAGATAGAATGCTGGAAATAACTGAAGCAGAGTGGAATAAAGAAAAAATAATGAAAATAAATGAGAACAGTCTCAGAAACCTCTGGGACAACATTAAGCACACCAACATTTGAATTATAGGGATCCCAGAAAGAGAATAGAAAAGGAAATGGTATGAGAAAATACTTGAGGAGATTATAGATGAAAACTTCCCTAGCATGGGAAAGGAAATAGCCACCCAAGTCCAGGAAGCCCAGACAACCCATAAAGAATAAACCCAAAAAGAAACACACCAAGACATGTATTAATCAAAGTAACAAAAATTAAACACAAAGAAAAAATACTAAAACCAGCAAGGGAAAAATAATAACATACAAGGGAGTTCCAATAAAGCTAATAGCTGATCTGTCAACAAAAAACTCTGCAGGCCAGAAGGGAGTGGCAGGATATACTTAAAGAGATGAAAAGAAAAAAAAAAGCTACAATGAAGATTACTCTGTCTAGCAAGGATCTAATCCAGGTTCAAAAGGAAAATGAAAAATTTTACAGATAAGCAAAAGTTAATAGAATTCACCACCACCAAAATAGCTCTACAACAAATGCTAAAGGAACGTCTCTAGATAGTAAGCACAAGAGAAAGAAAAGATCTACAAAATCAAACCCAAATCAATGAAGTAAACAGTAATAAGGTCATACATATAAATAATTACCTTAAATGTAAACGGATTACATTCTCCAACCAAAAGACACAGACTGGTTGAATGGATACAAAAACAAGACCTCTATATATGTTGTCTACAAGAGACTCATTCCAAACCTAAGGACTCATACAGACTGAATATGAGGGACTGGAAAAAGACATTCTATACAGATGGAAATCAAAAGAAAGTGAATGTAGCAATATTCACATCAGATAAAACAGCCTTTAAAATCAATACAATGAATCAAGGAATCAATGATCAAGAAGGGATCAATCCAAGAAGAAGATAAAGCAATTATATATGCATCCCATAAAGGAATATCACAATACATATGGCAAATGCTAACAACTATAAAAGGGGAAATTGACAGTAACACAGTAATAGTGGGGGACTTTAACACCTCACTCACACCAAGGGACAGAGGGAAGTTTATAGCAGTACAAACCTACTTCAAGAAATAAGAGAAACATCAAATAAACAAAATATTACACCTAAAGCAGCTAGAAAAAGAAGAATAAAAAAAAATCCAAATTAGTAGAAGGAAAGAAATCATAAAGATCAGAGCAGAAATAATTGAAAAAGAAATGAAGGAAGCAATAGCAAAGACTAATAAAACTAAAGCTTGTTCCAAAATTGACAAACCATTAGCCAGAATCATCAAGAAAAAAGGGAGAAGACTTGAATCAATAAGATAGAAATGAAAAAGCAGAGTTTATAACAGATGACACAGAAATACAAAGAATCATAAGAGACTACTATGAGTAACTATATGCCAATAAAATAGACAACCTCAAAAAAATAGGCAAATTCTTAAAAAGTACAACTTTCCAAGGCCAAACCAAGAAGTACAAAATACAAACCGACCAATCACAAGCCCTGAAACTGAAACTGTGATTTAAAAATTCTTCCCCCCACCCCCCCCCAAAAAAAAAAAAAATCCCAAGGCCAGATGGCTTCACAGGCAAATTTCATCAAAAGTTTAGAGAAGATCTACCACCTGTCCTGCACAAACTTCCAAAAAATTGCAGGGGGGATGTGAGGAACTGCCAAACTCATTTTATGAGGCCACCATCACCCTGATAGCCAAATAAGACAAAGGTATCACACACACACACACAAAAGAAAATTACAGGCCAATATCACTGATGAACATAGATGCAAAAACCCTAAAGAAAGTGCTAGCAAACAGAATCCAACAACATATTAAAAGAATCATATACCATGATCAAGTGGGGTTTATCCCAGGGATGCAAGGATTCTTCAGTATATGTAAATAAATTAATGTGACATACCATATTTGCAAACTAAAAATAAAAGCATATGATCATCTAAGTAGATGCAGAGAAAGCTTTCAACAAAATTCAACACCAATTTATGATAAAAATTCTCCAGAAAATTTGCATAGAAAGAATCTGTCTTTAGGCCATATAGACAAACCCACAGCAAGCATTATTCTCAATAGCAAAAAACTGAAAGTATTTCCTCTAAGAACAGGAACAAAACAAGGGTGTCCACTCTCACCACTATATTCAATTTAGATCTGGAAATCCTAGTCATAGGCAATCAGAGAAGAAAAAGAAATAAATGGAAATCAGATTAGTAAAGAAGAAGTAATACTCTCACACTTTGTAGATGACATGATACTACACATAGAAAACCCTAAAAGTGCCACCAAAACCCTATTAAAGCTAATCAGTGAATTCAGTAAAGTCACAGGACATAAAATTAATACACAGAAATCCCTTGCATTCTTATACACTAACAATGAAAAATCAGAAAGAGAAATTAAGGAAACAATTCCATTCACCATTGCAACAAAAAGAGTAAAATACATAGGAATGAAACCTACCTAAAAAGACCAAAAATTATATGTATGCCTGTATGCCAAAAACTATAAGACACTGATGAAAGGACTCAAAGATGACACAAACATATGGAGAGATATACTATGTTCTTGGATTGGAAGGGTCAATATTGTGAAAATGACTATACTACCCAATGCAATCTACAGATTCAGTACAATCCCTACTAAACTACCAATAGTATTTTTCACAGAACTGACCAAAAAAAATTCACAGTTTGTATGGAAATGCAAAAGACTTCAAATAGCCAAAGCAATCTTGAGAAAGAAAAATGGAGCTAGAGTAATCAACCCCCCCGACTTCAAATTATTCTATATAGCTACAGTCATCCAGACAGTATGGTACTGGCACAAAAAATAGAAATATTGACCAATGGAACAACATAGAAATCCCAGAATAAACCTACATAAATACGGGCGACTTATCTTTGACAAAGGAGGCAAAAATACACAATGGAGAAAAGACAGCCTCTTTAGTAAGTTGTGCTGGAAAAGCTGGATAGTTCTGTGTAAATGAAATTAGATTTCATACTCTGTGAAAATGAAATTAGAACACTTCCTAACACCATACACAAAAATGAGCCCAAACGGACTTAACTTACTTAATTGTAAAGCCAGAAACTGTAAAGCTCTTAGAGGAAAACATAGGAAGTACACTTTTTGACATAAATCACAGAAGATTCTCTCTGACCCACTTTCTATATTAATGGAAATAAAGATAAACAAATGAGACCTAATAAAATTTAAAAGCTTTTGCACAGCAAAGAAAACTATAAACAAGATGAGAAGACAACCCTTAGAATGGGAGGAAATAATTGCAAATGAAGCAACTGACAAAGAGTTAATCTTCAGAATGTATAAACAGGTCATACAGCTCAATATCAGAAAAACAACCAAAAAATGAACAGAAGACCTAAATAGACATTTCTCCAAAGAAGACATACAGACATACAATAAAAGATTCTCAACATTTCTCATTATTAGAGAAAAACAAATCAAAATTACAGTGAAGTATGACCTCACAAAGATCAGAATGGCCATTGTCAAAAAATCCACAAACAATAAATGCTACTGAGGGTGTGGAGAAAAGCAATCCCTCTTGCACTGTTGGTGGGAATGTAAACTGATACAGCCACTATGGGAAAAGTATGGAGGTTCCTTAAAAAACTAGGAATAAAGCTTGCTTCAGTTCAGTTCAGTTCAGTCGCTCAGTCGTGTCCAAATCTTTGTAACCCCATGAATCGCAGCATGCCAGGCCTCCCTGTCTATCACCAACTCCCGGAGTTTACCCAAACTCATGTCCATCAAGTTGGTGATGCCATCCAGCCATCTCATCCTCTGTCATCCCCTTCTCCTCCTGCCCCAAATACCTCCCAGCATCAGGGTCTTTTCCAGTGAGTCAACTCTTTGCATGAGGCGGCCAAAGTATTGGCTTATAATCCAGCAATTCCAGTACTGGGCCTATACCCCGAGAAAGCCACGATTCTAAAATACACATGTACCCCAATGTTCATTGCAGCACTATTTATAATAGCTGGGACATGGAGCCACCTAGATGTTCATTGACAGATGAATGGATAAAGAAGTTGTGGTACATATATAAGAAGGAACAAATTTTTTTTTTTTTTTTTTTTACAATTTAATCATCAATTATTTTTTTTTCTTTTTTTAATTTTTTCTTAAAACAAACAAACAAAAAAAACCCAACCTGAACCCTCCTCCCTCCTCCCTCCCCATACCATCCAAATTTGAGCCAGTGAGGTGGATGAACTTAGAGCCTGTTATAGCAGAATGATGTAGGTCAGAAAGAGAGAAACAAATATGGTATAATAACTCATATATGGAATCTAGAAAAATGGTACTGATGAACCTAGTAGAGAGCAGACTTGTGGACTTGATGAGGGAAGGTAAGGGTGGGATGAACTGAGAAAGTAGCATTAACATATACACACTAATATGTGTAAAATAGATAGTGGGAAGTTGCTAAATAACACAGGGACCCCAACCTGGAGCTTTGTGATGACCTAGAGGGGTCAGATCAGGGGAGGGAAGAAGGCTTAGGAGGAAAGGTATATATAAAATTATCATTGATTTGTGTTGTTGTATGGTAGAAACCAACAGAAAATTGTAAAGCAATTTTCTATTGATTTAAATACTAAAAATAAAAAATAATAAATTTAAAAGGAATGTATATTTCCTTATCCAATAATTTTATGTTGCATAAATTGCTGAATCCTCCCTGCCTATGATATTATGAACAAATACTGTATATCTTAGTTCATCCCTATATTTGTGTGGTTTTCTTGGTGGCTTAGTGGTAAAGAATCTGCCTGCCAGTGCAGGAGACAGGAGTTCGATGCCTGGGTCAGGAAGAACACTTGGAGGAGGAAATGGCAATCCATTCCAGTATTCTTGCTTGTGAAATCCCACAGACCGTGGAGCCTGGTGGGCTACAGTCCATGGGGTTGCAAAAGAGTTGGGCACAATTTAGCAACTAAACAATATATGGTCTAATTTCGCTAGTCTCTAGAGGTTTTGAATGGTTGCTGTAAAATGTTAATTGCATAAAAAAAGCACCCAAGGTTCTTGATGTGGGCTTCCCTGGTGTCTCAGACGGTAAAGCGTCTGTCTGCAATGCAGGAACCCTGTTTCGATCCCTGGGTCGGAAAGATCCCCTGGAGAAGGAAATGGTAGCCCACTCCAGTACTCTTGCCTGGAAAATCCTGTGGATGGAGGATCCTGGTAGGCTACAGTCCATGGGGTCACAAAGAGTTGGACACGACTGAGCGATGTCACTTTCACTTTCAAGGTTCTTAATAAAATTCTATTTTTTAAAATTCAATAAGGCTTGTGAGTTAATATTTTAACCAGCACCATCGTGTGATTCTGATACATGTGTGAAGTGCTTCTACTTGGAGAAATCCCACCTTGAGAAGCTCTTTGGGCCGACTTGCATTTCTAAGCTGGTGTTTTGCTCCCTCTGGTGGTAACATGTGGAATTGTATGTTTCTGATTTCTCATTTTCACTGATAAGGTAACTATGGGTTGCTGCTGCTGCTGCTGCTGCTAAGTCGCTTCAGTCGTGTCCGACTCTGTGCGACCCCGTAGACGGCAGCCCACCAGGCTCCTGCGTCCCTGGGATTCTCCAGACAAGAACACTGGAGTGGTTTGCCATTTCCTTCTCCAATGCATGAAAGTGAAAAGTGAAAGTGAAGTC
Source organism: Bos taurus (assembly GCF_002263795.3). NCBI lineage: Eukaryota > Metazoa > Chordata > Mammalia > Artiodactyla > Bovidae > Bos > Bos taurus. The sequence continues at coordinate 753,896 of NC_037336.1, forward strand.
TCTCAGTCGTGTCCAACTCTTAGCGACCCCATGGACTGCAGCCCACCAGGCTCCTCCATCCATGGAATTTTCCAGGCAAGGGTACTGGAGTGGGGTGCCATTGCCTTCTTTGAACTATGGGTTATCCAGCCTTTATTTAGCAGTGCTGTAAGCCTACAGATACAAGTGCTGCATTAGTACTTACCTTCCTGCATACAAAACAGACATGAGAAGACCAGAAAGTGTAATGGGTAAAATTTCACACTTCTAGAAATGTTGTGGCCAAAACATTTTACATTTTTTTTTTTCATTTGGAGAATCTTGAGGACATTTGTAATAGAAGAGTACTGAAGAGGCATTTGGTGGTAGCATTTTCTGGGCCAATGTTTATCCCTTCGTTTGGTCTTCCTCTGTGAGTCTTTTAGGATTCAGACTCGAGGTTTGTGATGCTCATTTGAATTTTTCATTTGCCAGTTTTTGTGTGTGTGTGTGTGTGTTTGTTTTTGCTAATGAGAAGGATATAATTGAAGGCAGAGTAAAGAGTTAGGGGTAGAAATTCCTTCTTCTTTTCCTTCTTTCCTCCTTGCCTTCTGGCAGTCATTCAGCAGATGCCTATTAAAGCCCCCTGGGAGACTTTGTGACTTATGTAGTGATAAGACACCATTTCTCTGAATGAGATGAGAAATGCAGCCACCAAGGCTTGGGGTGAAAGCTCCAAGCCCAAGTTCAGGGCAGCTCAGAGGGAGGAACGAGTAACTGAAAGGGTGGAGGAGGGTAGTGCTGGGGAAATCCAAACAGAGCAGAAGGCATCTAAACTGGAACCCCTGAGAATGGCCACTCTAAGAGGCTTTGTGCAACAGAGTTGCCTGACTTACATGACATACAATTATGTGTTCCTTTTGTGATTGTTTTATTCATGCATTCAAAGAAAATTGTATGTCAGGCAGTGTGTTAAGTGTGGATATATAAGGTTCAAGAGGGTTTGTAACTGAGTAAGATCCTGTGGGGCCTTCCCAGAAAAGATATCCCTCCCACCACGTCCTCTCCCAGCCTTTTGTCTGTAGAGAAACTTTAGTCAACGAATAAATTTAATCAGACAAGCGAGAAAATGCAGAAAGGAGGACAGTCAAGCATGACAAAGCTAATAATATTAATAGTTTCACTGTTAAACAAAATTAAGGACCTTTAGCTCCTTCTCAAGTGCTCAGATAATATTCTGAGCCATGTCCTTTGAGCTATTTTGCAGGTACTGAAACCCCCACAAGGTGGAAGAAATTAACTTCATGCTGCCCACAAGCACGTAGACACCAGAACGATCAGAACCAGGAGATTGATAATGTTGACTCCTGATTACCTCATCACCAACCAATCAGAAGAATGTCCATGAGCTGATCACACAGCCCACAACTCCCCACCCTCACCCTGTTTTAAAAACCTTTGCCTGAAATCCTTTTGGGAGTTTGCGCCTTTTAAGCACTAGCTGCCTGGACTCCTGGACTCTTTGCTTGGCACCTGCAATAAACATTGTACTTTCCTTCACCACAACTTGGGTCAGTAGACTGGTTTTACTGTGGGGCAAGTGGACCCAAGTTTGGTTTGGTAACAGGATGGTTTGGTCTCTGTGTCCCTAGTGTTCCCATTGTGGTAGATAGAAACCAATTATATACAAAATGAGTTGTAAATTGAGGTAAGGGCTTTGAAGGAAATAAGCAAGAGGCTGAGGTAGAGAATACCATGGATGGGGGAGGTGAGACCTGCTCTGTGGAGGTGGCTCAAGAAGGCCTCCTGGAGACATTGCAGACTACCGTGTGTGGGGCAGGTGCTCCCTGCTATTAGTCCATGTCTGAGCCACGGCAGTCCTCCCAGCACTGTTAGGCAATCACCAGCATTATGCCCATATGAGTGGTGAAAAAACTGAGGGACAGAGACAAGAAGTAACTTAACCTGTGGTTTGTTAAGTGGCAGAGATCAGATCCAAACCTACATTTCAGGCCCAGAGGCTGCTATCTTCACTACTCTGACAGGCATCTCCTGCCAAGTTGGGAGTGGGAAAGTGCTCATGAGAAAAGGGGCCCTCATCCCCTCAGAGGTGGGGAAGGCTATACACCACCCTACCCTAGGAGTGTGGGCTCCTTTCAGACACATGTTAACATAGACACAGGCACTGAGTGAGCGGAAAAGAACAGCATGTGTTACCCGTGTGTTAACATGTGTTAGTTAGTTAGCATGATAGAATCACTGATGAGAAAGGTTATTTTCTGGTGACACATGTTGATTTCACAGTTGAGGACCGTGAGCTCAGAGAAGATAAATGATTAAATGCTTAACTATTTATTTGCTGACTTGGGGATAAAACATATGTGTTTTTCTTTGATTCCACATGTCTATAACTGGTTTCTACTTAATGCAGGCAAATTTAGCTTATATGTTGCTTTCCCACCAATCATAGGGCACTGGAGTACATGGTCACAGGCCCCAAACATTCTTGATTTCTTACTTCTTTAATTTGGACGGTTTTCTTTGAGGGCAACCATTCCCATTTAATGATGCATCATAAAATGTGTTCCTTCTGAGAATTTCCCATCTCTCCTTTTCTGTGGAAATGGAAAGAAATAGGACAGGGCCAATTGTTAAGCTGACATCTTGTGTGACTCGCCCCCTTCTGTATCTTCACTTGCTGGCAGGAATTACAATTCCCTGATTATAAGAGGTGGCCTGGAGTGACCAGCACTCAGGGTGCCAAGGGCTGCTGCACATCTTGGATGAGGTGCAGGCTTGAGCAGCAGACAGGCGGAGGCTGGCCTAGGCAAGTGTCTACTTATCCACAGCCAGAGTCCCTGAGAATCTCTCAAGTACTGTTAAGGAAGCTAAGCAAGATCAAGGACTCTGCCATGGCCCTTCCGTCCAGTGAAAAATATCAAGTTGTCTTGGACTGCAGAGTGGTTGTTTGCCAGTTGAAACTTTAAGTGGAACTTGTAATCAGAGCTGATGTCTGGGACCCGCGAGTATGCCAAGAATGAGGTGTATCCAAAGGCATCCATCCCACTGAATGCAGCTTGCCATATAGTCTGTTTACTGTCACGTTAATTATACTCAAGTGCCCTTCAGCACTGAGCAACTCAGAGGCTCCATAGGAAATTCAAATTCAGAACAAAGGAAGTGTGGTGTTTTTTAAATCCTATCTATAAGCCTTTCACTCACATATCCTTTCAAGATAATGAAGAATTTACTTAAAAATCAAGATCCTGCATTTTGGAAGTTAATTTTAGAAAAGATCACACCAGTCAAAGTATTTAACTAGGTGCTTTGTAACCATAATTTGGCATTCAAACACTGTTTATGATTTAGAAAGAGGGACACATGCAGCTTGGAACAAGCTGAGCTTCTCTAATCCTTCACTTTTGCATGAGCCAGGGCCATCAGACAGGGATACAAAGGCCAAGAAATGGGGAGGAAACAGGTCACTTTCCATCACCATGTGTTGAATGACCAGACCCATTCTTGAAGTAAAGGTCTTTGTCTAAAAGAAATGTTCTTCCTTGCTTTTTTCCCACACGTGTTAGATAGTAAAAGCATGGATTTCAACAGGCCTGAAACTCTAGGGAGATTTAGTAGAAACAAGAAATGGTAAAAACTGAAAGTGCCTGGCCTGGGTAGACAAATAGGATTGAGTTGTGAAGTGCTGTTAGCTGGCTAGCCTCTCTTTTCGGCCTGGCTTTAGTCTTGGAACCACATTTTCTCTTTCATTGCTCTGTTTACTTCATCAATATTCCCAAGTGGCTTTTATTTCCACACTCACAGAGGACCACAGGGAGCAGGAAGGGGAATTTTGATCCTCATCCTAACTGTTGTGAATGGTTTTCCCAGATTAAAGGATGTTCCTAGAATCCAGCTCTACTAGTTCAAGTCAGCTCAACAGAGAAAAGAAGAGCCTGTCTCAATTACCTTATAATGCTCCCTTCTGAAGAGATGATGAATGTCTCAGGAAGTTGTAAGAAGAGAATTTTTACAAGCCCTAAGAAATATCTTCACTCTGGTACTAACGCTTAAACCAGCTTGTTATGTCTGGTTATAATTGTTTACACAACAAATAATTCTGCTATTTTGGGAAAAAGATTTCTATTTATCAGAGGCTTTTATTTCTGCTTGTTTCGTATAACTAGTCAAGTGTAGGGATTGGTGTGGAATCAGCTGAACACTTAATTTTGATATTTTATTAAAATTTTATCAGTTTATTCCTTGGGATGTGTGTGCTAGGATAAATATACTTTTTCTCCAAACTCATTGGATTCTGAATTAGGATTTTGAGACATATCACTATTTCTATCTACCTATCTATCCATCTATATACATACACACATATACTATATATATATATATATATAGTGATGCATCATTAAATATGGTGAAAAAATCTATTTCTGCTTTATTGACTATGCCAAAGCTTTTGACTGTGTGGATCACAATAAACTGTGGGAAATTCTGAAACAGATGGGAATACCAGACCACCTGACCTGCCTCTTGAGAAAGCTATATGCAAGTCAGGAAGCAACAGTTAGAACTGGACATGAAACAAATAGGAAATTTGTTCCAAATAGGAAAAGGAGTATGTCAAGGCTGTATATTGCCACCCTGCTTATTTAACTTACATGCAGAGTACATCGTGAGAAACACTGGGCTGGAAGAAGCACAAGCTGGAATCAAGATTGCTGGGAGAAATATCAATAACCTTAGATATGCAGATGACACCACCCTTATGGTAGAAAGTGAAGAACTAAAGAGCCTCTTGATGAAAGTGAAAGAGGAGAGTGAAAAAGTTGGCTTAAAACTCAACATTCAGAAAACTAAGATCATGGCATCTGGTCCCATCGCTTCATGGGAAATAGATGGGGAAACAGTGGAAACAGTCTGACTTTATTTTTCTGGGCTCCAGAATCGCTGCAGATGGTGACTGCGTCATGAAATTAAAAGATGCTTACTCCTTGGAAGGAAAGTTATGACCAACCTAGATAGCATATTCAAAAGCAGAGACATTACTTTGTCAATTAAGGTCCATCTAGTCAAGGCTATGGTTTTTCATGTGGTCATGTATGGATGTAAGAGTTGGACTATAAAGAAAGCTGAGTGCCAAAGTATTGATGCTTTTGAACTGTGGTATTGGAGAAGACTCTTGAATGTCCCTTGGACTGCAAGGAGATCCAACCAGTTCATCCTAAAGGAGATCAGTCCTGGGTGTTCATTAGAAGGACTGATGTTGAAGCTGAAACTCCAATACTTTGGCCACCTGATGCAAAGAGCTGACTCATTTGAAAAGACCCTGATGCTGGGAAAGATTGAGGGCAGGAGGAGAAGGGGATGACAGAGGATAAGATGGTTGGATGGCATCACCGGCTCCATGGACATGGGTTTGGGTGGACTCCAGGAATTGATGGTGGACAGGGAGGCCTGGCATGCTGCAGTTCATGGGGTCACAAAGAGCCGGACATGACTGAGCTACTGAACTGAACTGAATGAAGTAATTTGTGGCTTCCATTTCAAAGGTAATAAGACTTCCCATCAGGGATTTCAATGGTTCTGTAGGAAAGATGGTTGAAGGAAATGAAATAAGATTGGCTGGAATTGAGCCAAAATAAAAATACTGAGAGTGTTTTCATGTTGGCATTAAAAACAGTTAAAATAGAATTCAGTTAAATTTAATACTAAAATACAGTAATGTCTTTCTCTTATAACATTTCTTCCTATTACAACTAAGTCTGCTAAAGGTTTTAGTATAGTCAGGATAGATCAACAAATATATCTCTAGTTCACTGTCTGACCCCAAATATGATATTGGTGACGTGGGATAAGAAAATACCATCCTTACCCTCAAGTGTGTGGCCACTTAGCTTACTTAACAGAACAGACTGAGGCTTGGCTAATGATAGAAATCCACCTGGCAGGTGACAAGCAAAGGTCATTTCTGGTGGAAAGAATAGCATATTCTAAGACAGGGAGACCAAACAACATGACATATTCAGAGAACACATGGAGTTTGCAAGGTTTAGAATGAAGTATGAAAAGGAAACTGGAAACAAATAAAATGAGATAGTTAGTGGTCAAATTATGAAGTGTTTGATATTTTCCTCATAATTTTTGCATAAGTTAAGCAATGATCAAATTGCCTTTTACAAATATCACTACAGTGATGAAATGTGAAAGCTGGGTTAAATGAAGGGAGAGGGAGGAGCGGCCTTCAGTCAAGAGTGATAATGAGGACTTTGAGGACCTCAGGAATTCTAACAATGAGTTGAGCTTACACTGAATTGTAACTGTAAGCAATTTGTGAGTGACTCATTGAAAAACATAATGGTATGATATTGATATAAACAATAAAAGAAATATGTTATCAATGATAGTGCTAAAAAGAAGCAGGCAAGATAGTGAAGGTGGAGGTTAGCTGTGCTTACAGGGATGGGTTTGTCATGCTCTCAGAGCCTCTTGATCTGAAACCATGCTGACAAATGACAGGTCTACATCACGTGACCTGTGATCTCATACTGTGGCTAAGCCTGACTGAGAAGGACTTGATATGGAGAATAGAATGTAAATATCTTATTAATAATATTTTATATTCATTAAAGGGAGCTTCCCTGATAGCTCAGTTGGTAAAGAATCCACCTGCAATGCAGGAGACCCCAGTTTGATTCCTGAGTCAGGAAGACCTGCTGGAGAAGGGATAGGCTACCCACTCCAGTGTTCTTGGGCTTCCCTTGTGACTCAGCTGGTAAAGAATCCACCTGCAATGTGGGAGACCTGGGTTCGATCCCTGGGTTGGGAAGATACCCTGGAGAAGGGCAAGGCTACCCACTCCAGTATTCTGGCCTGACGAATTCCATGGAACTGTATAGTTCATGGGGTCACAAAGAGTCAGACATGATTGAGTGACTTTCACTTTCATATTCATTAAATATTAGGTTAAATAAAATATATTATTAAAATAAATTTCCCTGTTTCTTTTTACTTTTAAAAATGTGCCTGTGCTGCACTTAGTCACTCAGTCATGTCCAACTCTTTGAAACTCTGTGGACTGTAGCCTGCCAGGCTCCTCTGTCCATGGGGATTCTGCAGGCAAGAATACTGGGTTGCCATGCCCTCCTCCAGGGGATCTTCCCAACCCAGGGATTGAACACAGGTCTCCAAAATTTGCAGGCAGATTCTTTACCATCTGAGCCATGAGGGAAGCCCAAAAATGTGCCTACTAGAAAATACAGTTTCACAGGCAGCTCACCTCCTATCTGCTGAGCAGAGCCGTAGGGAGAACTGCATATCTCCTGACAGGTAAGTTCTTTCTCTAAACCCTTTGCTGTGACTTCCTTCGAGGGACTTTTTCTTTTGGTAACTTTGAAGCTGTGAAAGAAACATCTCTTCAAGAGCAATAGGAATAGAAGGGGTCAAAGAATGTCTGGACTGCGCTCAGAGGGCCCTGTGTCCTCACCCACACTGTTTCCATCCTGCTGGATCAGGTAGGAGGACACAGAGGGGCTAACATAGAGGCCTTTCATTCTCATGAGTGATTCTTTCCAGTTCTTTAAAGTAAGCTGTTTATGATCTTTAACCAGCAACATTGGGTGAAATTGGTGGCTCTGTTAAATAGATTCCCAGATCAGACTCTGGGACCACCAGTCCTCATTAAATCAGGTGAATGAACAGACTGTGAAGAGACTATTTTAGGGTTATTAAGTGCATTTTTTTCTTTTGTAATCCTAGTTGTCTCATGGCTTCCACATGTGAAATTATGCATTTTTCTTTAGTTCTACTAAAGTGACAGCAGTGGATTGGGAATGAGGAAGCAAGGAACTGACATTTGAACTAAACTTATTTAGTGTGTGGAAGAAATGAGGGAACATCTCAGGCACTGAAAGAACCTAATATATCTCATCATTTTCTAGGATCGTTAAAAATTCTAGAAACCCTCATGAAAGGAGTGTCACAATCTTTACTATAATACATGCTATGCTGTGACTTTACTATAATACATCCTATGCTATAGCATCTCTGCACAGCATGTTTTAGTATGCTTACAGAACATATTTTAGCAAAATACATCACAAAAAGGGTATAAACTTCTGTCTTCTAGAAAATTTACTTAGGCAAATTTTTCTCATTCCCAATAAAGGCAGAGAAATAATCATTATTGTTTTAAATGTTACTATTTTATATATATATATATATATATATATATGTATATATGTATGTATTTTTTTTTCCTTTCAAAAACCTTCTGTAGTTAGTCCCTTTCCTTCTCCATCTGAATTGCTGAAGCTTTATGCACAGGAGTGACCAAGATGAGCTGGTGGGATGAAAGGAAGGAGACATGTCTCAAGCCCAGAAGGCAGATCCATCTTCCTTTCCTGGCTGCCGTGAGATCCAGGCTGTCAGCAGAGTGATAGAGCCTCAGCTCAGCCTGGATTCTGGATTTCCTCACTTGTGTGAACTCAGGCAAGTTAACGTCTCTTCTAATTTCTTCATATGTAAAATGAGGATAGTAAGTACCTAAACATTTTGTAAAGGGTGAGAAAAGCATGTGGCCGCAGGAAACACATCTAAACAAAGCATGTATCACAAGTGGGCAGAGCTTTGCACCAGCCCTGCAGCCCTACTCTGTTTTCCCAGTCTCGAAGGTGACTAGTGGAGAAGGCAATGGCACCCTACTCCAGTTCTCTTGCCTGGAAAATCCCATGGACGGAGGACCCTGGTGGGCCACAGTCCATGGGGTTGCTAAGAGTCAGACATGACTGAGCGACTTCACTTTCACTTCTCACTTTTATGCACTGGAGAAAGAAATGGCAACCCACTCCAGTGTTCTTGCCTGGAGAATCCCAGGGATGGGGGAGCCTGGTGGGCTGCCATCTATGGGGTTGCACAGAGTCAGACACAACTGAAGCGACTTAGCAGCAGCAGCAGCAAGGTGACTTGTTTATGCCTTTTCTTTTCTCCTCTAACATCTGATATTCATCTCTCTCTCAGTTAACGATGTTGCTTCTTGTTTCACTGAGAAAAATAAGTCCTAAGAACAGAGAATTACCCATCCTTTCATCACGGAACCTTCCTGCCCTCCACACTCTCATTTGATTTGCCTGTTCTCTTTCTCCTCTGTTTACCAGGCTAATTCTATCTTGGTGTTGGAACCACCACTCCCTGAGACAAGGACATCACTCCAGCAATTCTTTACTATCTCCTAGGGGACACTAAATTCTTCTTTTTTATGGAATCATTCCCTTCAACATCAGACATGCTCACATGTCTCCAGCTGAGGCACTGCTTTCCTCAACCCCATGTTCTTTTCAGCTGCCCCCGTCTCTGTTCCTCTCTGCTCATGGCAAGACTTTTCTAAATAGTATCTGTATGATTCTTTGAACTTTATACCACCCATTCATTCCATATTTCATTCCAGCCAGATTATCTTTTCTATCTTTCCTTTGAAACCTCTTCTTCTCTTAGGTTGCCTGTGACCACCATCTTTCTAATTTCAATTTAAATTATTTGTTTCTGTCTTATCCTATGCCTCAAAGGCAGTTTACATAGTTGGTAATTTCTTTTCTGTTGAAATGCCTGCTTTGCCTGAGTTCCTCTGATGTTCTTTCCACCACGAACTGCTCCTCCTTGTCCTCCCACAGCCTCCATCCTCTCTGATGACTCCTAAGTCAAGGTTTCCATTTTTGTCTTTTTCCCAGAGCTCCAGATTCATATATCCAACTACCTACTAGATATCTGTTATACATTTTCATGTCCAACAAGAATCTCAAGTTGAACATACACAAGGCAGAACTCTTTATTCTCATGCTTTTATAACCCATCCCTACCAACCAGATCTCTTCCCCAGTCTTTTCTTCCCTGTCTTTGTTCAGAAAAAAAAAACACTAGTCATCATTCTTAAATTGTTTCTTTTTCTGCCACCTCAATCAGTCAACTGGGAAGTCTTGTCAGCTTCATCTTCAAAATGTATCCTTAACCTCACTGCTTCTCACCACCCATTAATGCCATCATAGTTCAGTGTATTGTTCTCTCAAGCTTGGACAACTGTATTTCTGTGTTTGCTTACCTAGTCTCCTTTGCCACCTTTGTCCCCTTATAGACTATTTTCTATATCCAGCTGGTACAACCATTTAGATATTAGTTACATATTAAAAGTCCTCCAAATAAATAAAATAAATAAATAAAAGTCCTCCAGTGTTTTCACTTGAATTAAATAAAGTTCCTTAGCATAGTCTAAAGCCCCTACTCTCCAAATTTATTTTATATCCATTTGTTCTGGCTCACTCTGCTCCAGCCATGCTAACTTCTTTGTGTTTCTCAAACTAAATGCACTCAGAATTCTGCTCCTCTGGTTTTCAATACCTAAAGCATAAGCTCCCTGGAGGGTGCATGGCCACTCCCTCACTTCTTTCAAGATTCTGCTCAATGGGCCCCTCTTCAGGGGCTTTTCCTGACCACTCTGATCTCTTCCTGTCCCTCTCACTTTCTTTTTAATTATTTATTTATTTTATTTGTTAACTTTACAATATTGTATTGGTTTTGCCATATATGAACATGAATCCACCACAGGTATACACGTGTTCCCCATCCTGAAGCCTCCTCCCTCCTCCCTCCCCATACCATCCCTCTGGGTCATCCCAGTGCACCAGCCCCAAGCATCCAGTATCGTGCATCGAACCTGGACTGGCGACTTGTTTCATATATGATATTATACATGTTTCAATGCCATTCTCCCAAATCATCCCACCCTCTCCCTCTCCCACAGAGTCCAAGACTGTTCTACACATCAGTGTCTCTTTTGCTGTCTTGTATACAGAGTGAAGTAAGCCAGAAAGAAAAACACCAATACAGTATACTAACGCATATATATGGAATTTAGAAATATGGTAACAATATCCCTCTCACTTTCTATTTGCTTAACCTGTTTTGCTTACTTCAGCCTAATTACATTATATGCTATTTATTTGTTTACTTTAAATTGTCTCCCTCCCCAACTAGGTGTAGGCTCCATCAGGACAAAGAGCTTGCCTGTCTCTTGTGGACTCTAGGATGTGTGACAGTGCCTGGCTTAGGTGAGTCCAGAATACATATTATCAAACGATAGAATGGGCTCACATAAAGGGCTTAACATAGTGTTGAAAACATAGTGAGTGATATTTATGTGTGTTTGTATGCACTTAGTTGCTTAGTCATGTCTGATTCTTTGTGATCTTATGCACAGTAGCCTGCCAGGCTCCGCTGTTGATGAGATTCTCTGGGAAAGAATACTGGAGTGGATTGCCATTCCCTTCTCCAGGGGATCTTCCCAACCCAGGGACTGAACCCAGTTCTCCTGCTCTGCAGGCAAAATCTTTACCTTCTGAGCCACCAAACAAGCCCAGGGATACATATACCTATATGTTGTTGCTCTGATGTTATTATTTATATAGTATCTTAACTGTTCTGTTCTAAAGTGATGAAGGGAAAAATTGGTGCTCTTGGATGAGTTTGAAAATAGAATTTCTGTACAACCACCAATGCTAATCATTGGTTATTTATTTTTTTGCATGTTTCTAGTCATCTGCCATTAAAGAATTTCTGGATTTTTGCAAAAAACATTAGAATTTTGACTCTTTGAATATAGGCAAAAATTGACATAATATATTGTACATTGATACTGAATCAAGACAGAGGACCCTAACTTGACAAGTCAGTTGTCTTTCATAACTAAGTTATATAAATATAACTATAATTTCATGAGTTTTTATCTTACAAACATTGTTTTCTGTTTGATATTTGATAGTAATATCTTTTGTAACCTATAAGCTAAAATAGTAAATATTTTTCTTTGAGCAATAGTTGATAGTTTTTGACGATTTTTTTTTTTTTTGGCTTTTACATGACAAATATATGTATGATTCCCTCACAATGTTGCTTAAATTTTTATAATATAGACTTGAAAAAATTTCTTAAATTCATTAAGGAAGAATTCTTGAAAATGAACAGTATTTTCAGAATAGAGTCTCTTGTCTAAATCTAGTTCTTCAAATAAAACTCATCGTTCTGTTCTTATACAAATACCAACGACTGTGGTTGATTTTTACTTGGATTCTCTATTTTATATAAGCTGCAGAGTGAACACTAGGCAGCACTGACCTAGTGAAAATCCAATTCAGTTGTTCCTTTTCTATTGTATATTGTAATAAAGCAACAGATGGTAGATGGATTTTCCCCTGGAAACTGATTTAGAAAGACTCCAATATGCTAGTCTTGCAAGTGTGGTGTTCAGTAGCATACGGTACCTTGAAATAGATATTTAACTTTGCCAGGAAAATCAATACATACTTAGGCAGATGGATGTTTCCCTAGTGGCTCAGATGGTAAAGAGTCTGCCTGCAATGTAGGAGACCTGGGTTCTATCCCTGGCTTGGGAAGATCCCCTGGAGAAGGAACTGACAAGCCACTCTAGTATTCTTGCTTGGAAAATTCCGTGATGGAGGAGCCTGGCCGGCTACAGTCCATGGGGTCGCAAATGGATATATTTGGAAAAATACAGGACCGATGCTTGCCTCTCCAGGTTTCTTTGGTAAATTTGAGTATAAGCACCTTTCTTCTTTTTATTTTTAACTTCTTAATGTTGTTGTTTAGTGGCTAAGTTGTGTCTGACTTTTGCAACCCCATGGACGGTAGCCTGCCAGGCTCCTCTGTCCATGGGATTTTCCAGGCAAGAACACTGGAGTGTGTTGCCATTTCCTTCTCCATGGAGTCCTCCTGACCCAGGGATCAAACCTGTGTCTCCTGCTTTGGCAGATGGATTCTTTATCACTGAGCCACCAGAGAAGCCCTGTCAATTCCTGCTCATACTAACTCTTACCACTCTCACTTCTTTATCTAAAGAAGAGAAAGTTAAGAACAAAGAGTTTACATTGAAATCAGAAAACTGATGAAAATGTAAAGCCTCATAGTTCTAACCAGGAAAAGAAATGGTAAATGATTAGAAGTCTGAGCAGCACATTATTTTAAGATGTTCAATTCTTAGAAATTAGTGCCACCTTCTGGCTTCTCAAAGTACTGCTTAAAGTCTCAACCAGGTTTTGGTAGGACTTTTACAGTACTATGAAATACCAAAAAAGAAAAAGAAGGACGAATCAAGATGTTGGAATAGGTGGACATGTAGCTCTGCTTCCCCAGCAAACATCAAAATGTGGGACAATTCTCACGGAAAACTAACTGGAAACTGACAGAACTCCTATACAACCAAAGCTGCAAGAAAGAGCTCCACTTAATTGAGTAGGACGGAAAAAAAGGATTTGCGTTGGTATTTGTGCTCCTGGGAAGGATCTGGAAAAAAAAAAAAGGAAAGAAGGAAAGAAAGTCCACACATACAAACCCCTGCCCTGGGAGAGAGAAGATCAAGTCATTCTGGGTGTCTCAGTCTTGAGTTTCTGTGCAGAGGACATGAGACCCCGTGTCTGCTGGGAAGTCCTCTGAGAAAGAGAAGGGTTGGAGAAGCCTAGATTTGACTTTACTCAGTAGGAGTGTCTGTGCTGATATGCTAACCATCAGAGCACTGCTGCCTGCTGCCTCATTTTCCAATCCAAAAGGGCTTTACCCTCTGAGCCACCAGGCAAGCCCAGGGATACACCACAGCCTGGCGCAAGATCTGGGCAAAGACTTAGACTGACTACACAGAGTTGGATGAGGGGTGCCTGGGGTGTGAGCCAGTGGCAGCCATTTTCTGCTGTTCAGATGTGCTCAGTTGTTTGTCTCCCAGAAAGAGCACCCAGGTCTGCCCACTCCACTTGGCACCTTAGTGCTGGATCTGGGGTTGAAAGGTCCTGGAGAAGTCAACCTCAAGGCAGTCTAGATCCTAGGCAGCAACATAGCCACTTTAATTGCTATAGCAACAACACACTGACCTCCAACTTATTGAACTTGAAGGCTTATTGAACTTGGCCTTTAGGGCTTATACTGCAGCTGAGGAGAAGACACAGACCCTGACACAGACACAGACCCTGACACAGACCCTGACAAGGTGGTAACAATTATAGAGCAGAAAGGAAGCCCTGCCTCATATCCTCTTACACAGCCTTTAAGTTCCCCAACACAGAGCTAGCTCTCAAGATGGTGGGGGAATAAGACAGGGAGACAACCTTCTCCCATACAAATAAAAATTCATATGCATGTAGAACAACTCCCACCGAACACTTTCTGAATGCTGGCAGAAGAACCCACTTCCAAAAAGCAAGCCCACCTCCTAAGAATGAGTGTGAGGGTCTCTTTGGGTGTTCTTAGCTGTTGAGTGTTGTTTCACCATTAGTCCTGGGATTTTGTCTTCTGTGGTGTGTGAGCTGTGAAGTCTTGGTGCTTCAGTAGGAGGTTGGGCCTGAACCCCCAAGACTGGAGACCTGAATCCAGGATTTTGGACCACTAGAGAACTCTCAATCCTATAGAACATAAATAGGTAAGAGCTCTCACAAAGGCTTCCATCTCAACATTAAGACCAAGCCCTACCCAAAGGCCAGCAAGCTCCAGTGCTGGAAGCTTCATACCCAAACTTTAGCAAAACAGGAATACAACCCTGCTTATTAGCAGAAAGGTTACCCAAAGTCATATCAAGCACATAGGCACCCAAACACACTACTGGGCATGATACTGCCCTTCAAGAGATAAGATCCAGCCCCATTCACCAGAACACACTCATAAGTCTCCCCAACTAGGAAATCTTCACAAGTCATTGGTCCAACCCACCCATGGGGAGCAGACTACACAATGAAGAGCAACTATGAACTTTCAGCCTGCAGAAAGGAGATACCAAACACAGTAAATTAAATAATATGAAAAGACAGAGAGACATCCAGCAGAAAAAATATGGTAAAAACTGACAAGACCAAACAAATGAAGAAATAAGCAGTCTACTTAAAACAGAATTCAGAGTAATGATAGTAAAGATGATCTAAAATCTAGAAAAGGAGGGACAGATAGACTGGAGGCACGGATTGAGAATATACAAGAAATATTTAGCAAGGGCATAGAAGAATTAAAAAACAGACAACAGTGAACAATACAATAACTGAGATTAATAATACTTTAGAGGGAACCAACGGCAGAATAAATGAGGAAGAAGAATGCAGAAGTGTGCTGGAAAATAGAATGGTGGAAAAACTGAAGCAGAGGAAAATAAAGAAAAAAGAATAAAAGGAAATAAGGACTTCTGGGATAACATTAAGTGCACCAACATATGAATTATAGGGACCCCAGAAGAAGAGGAGAAAAAGAAATGGAAAATACTTGAGAGGATTATAGTAAAAAACCTTTCACATAGGAAAGGAAATAGTCACCCAAGTCCAAGAAGCACAGAGAGTCCCGTACAGGATAAACCCAAGGAAAAACATACCAAGACACATATAAATCAAACTAACAAAACCACAAAGAACAAATATTAAAAGCAGCAAGGGAAAAGCAACAAATAATGTAAAGGGATTCCCCATAAGGCTAACAGCTGATCTTTCAACAGAAATTCTGCTGGCCAGAAGGGAGTGGCTGGATATACTTTAAGTGATGAAAGTGAAAAAGCTACAGCAAAATTTGCTCTATGAAGCAAAGATCTCATTCAGATTCTAAGGAGAAATAAAAAGCTTTACAGATAAGCAAAAGTTAAGAGAATTCACCACCACCAAACCAGCTCTATAATGGTAAAGGAATATCTCTAGACAGTAAACAGAAGAGAAAGAAAAGACATACAAAATCAAACTCAAATTAATAAAGTAAATGGATCATACATATCAATAATTACCTCAAATATAAACGGATTAAATGTTCCAAGCAAAAGACACAGTTTGGCTTAATGGAAACAAAAACAAGACCTCTCTATATGCTGTCTACAAGTGACTCACTTCAGACCTAGGGACACATACAGATTGAAAGTGAAACCTGAAAAAAGATATACCATACAAATGGAAAAAAAAAGCAGGAGTAGCAATACTCATATGAGATAAAAGAGACTTTAAAATCAAGACTATTATAAGAGACAATGAAGGATACTGCATAATGATCAAGGGATCAATCCAAGAAGAAGATATAACAATTATAAATATATATGCACCCAACATAGGAGCACCTCAATACATAAGGCAAATGCTAAAACTATTAAAAGGGAAATTGACAGTAACACAATAATAGTGGGGGGTTTAATACCCCACTCACACCAATGGAGAGATAATTCAGACAGAAAATTAAGGAAATACAAACTTTAAATGATACATTGGACCAGTTGTACCTAATTGATATCTACTGGGCATTTCATCCAAAAAAAGTTGATTACACTTTTTTCTCTCATACACATGGAAAATTCTCCAGGATAGACCACATCCTGGGTCACAAATCAAGCCTTAGTAAATTAAACAATGATTGAAATCATTTCAAGTATCTTTTCCAACTACAATGTTATAAGATTATATATCAACTACAAGGGAAAACTATAAAAAAAAAGCACACTATGGATGTTAAATAATACACTGTTGAATAACCAAGAGGGCACTGCAGAAATCGAAGAAGAAATAAAAAAATCCCAAGAGGCAAATGACAATGAAAACACAACTCAAAACTTATGGGATTCAGTAAAAGCAGTGCTAAGAGGAAAGTTTATAGCTATACAAACCTACC
Source organism: Bos taurus (assembly GCF_002263795.3). Lineage (NCBI taxonomy): Eukaryota > Metazoa > Chordata > Mammalia > Artiodactyla > Bovidae > Bos > Bos taurus. The sequence continues at coordinate 770,534 of NC_037336.1, forward strand.
TGAAGAAACGAGAGAACCATCTAGCAACCTAACCTTATACCTAAGGCAACTAGAAAGATAAGAATAAAAAACTTCAAAGATAGTTTGCATTACCATATGTAAAATATATGGTCAAAGGGAATTTGCTGTATGTTTCAGGAAACTCAAACAGGGGCTCTGTATCAACCTAGAGGGGTGGGCTGAGGAGGGAGATGGGAGGAAGGTTCAAAAGGGAGGGGATATACGTACACCTATGGCTGATTGTTGTTGAGGTTTGATAGAAAACAGCATAATTCTGTAAAGCAATTATCCTTCAATTAAAAAATAAATTAATTAAAAAACTTCAAATATAGTAGAAGGAAGTAAATTGTAAAGATCAGAGCAGAAATAACTGGGAAAGAAATGAAGGAACAATAGCAAAGATCAATAAAATTAAAAGCTGGTTCTTTGAGAAGATAAACATAATTGACAAACTAATAGCAGACTCGTCAAGAAAAAAATTAAGAAGACTCAATAAGATTAGAAATGGAAAAGTTACAACAGACAACACAGAAATACAAAGTATCATAAGAGATTACTATGAGCAACTATATGCCAATAAAATGAACACCTCAAAGAAATGGACAAATTCTTAGAAGAGTATAAACTTCCAAAACTGAACCAAGAAAAAATAGAAAATGTGAACAGACCAATCAGAAGCATGGAAATTGAAACTGTAATAATAAAAAAAAAAATTCCAACATGCTGCTGAATAACCAACAAATCACAGAGGAAATCAAAAAAGAAATAAAAATTTGCATAGAAACGAATGAAAATGAAAACACAACAACCCAAAAGCTGTGGGACACTGTAAAAGCAGCCCTAAGGGGAAAGTTCATAGCAATACAGGCATACCTCAAGAAACAAGAAAAAAGTCAAATAAATAACCTAACTCTACACCTAAAGCAACTAGAAAAGGAAGAAATGAAGAACCCCAGGGTTAGTAGAAGGAAAGAAATCTTAAAAATTAGAGCAGAAATAAATGCAAAAGAAACAAAAGAGACCATAGCAAAAATCAACAAAGCCAAAAGCTGGTTCTTTGAAAGGATAAATAAAATTGACAAACCATTAGCCAGACTCATCAAGAAACAAAGGGAGAAAAATCAAATCAATAAAATTAGAAATGAAAAGGGAGAGATCACAACAGACAACACAGAAATACAAAGGATCATAAGAGGCTACAATCAACAATTATATGCCAATAAAATGGACAACGTGGAAGAAATGGACAAATTCTTAGAAAAGTACAACTTTCCAAAACTCGACCAGGAAGAAATAGAAAATCTTAACAGACCCATCACAAACACGGAAATTGAAACTGTAATCAAAAATCTTCCAGCAAACAAAAGCCCAGGTCCAGATGGCTACACAGCTGAATTCTACCAAAAATTTAGAGAAGAGCTAACACCTATCCTACTCAAACTCTTCCAGAAAATTGCAGAGGAAGGTAAACTTCCAAACTCATTCTATGAGGCCACCATCACCCTAATACCAAAACCTGACAAAGATCCCACAAAAAAAGAAAACTACAGGCCAATATCACTGATGAACATAGATGCAAAAATCCTTAACAAACTTGTAGCAATCAGAATCCAACAACACATTAAAAAGATCATACACCATGACCAAGTGGGCTTTATCCCAGGGATGCAAGGATTCTTCAATATCCGCAAATAAATCAATGTAATACACCACATTAACAAATTGAAAAACAAAAACCATATGATTATCTCAATAGATGCAGAGAAAGCCTTTGACAAAATTTAACATCCATTTATGATAAGAACTCTCCAGAAAGCAGGAATAGAAGGAACATACTTCAACATAATAAAAGCTATATATGACAAACCCACAGCAAACATTATCCTCAATGGTGAAAAATTGAAAGCATTTCCTCTAAAGTCAGGAACAAGGCAAGGGTGCCCACTTTCACCATTACTATTCCACATAGTTTTGGAAGTTTTGGCCATAGCAATCAGAGCAGAAAAAGAAATAAAAGGAATCCAAATTGGAAAAGAAGAAGTAAAACTCTCACTATTTGCAGATGACATGATCCTCTACATAGAAAACCCTAAAGACTCCACCAGAAAATTACTAGAACTAATCAATGACTATAGTAAAGTTGCAGGATATAAAATCAACACACAGAAATCCCTTGCATTCCTATACGCTAATAATGAGAAAACTGAAAGAGAAATTAAGGAAACAATTCCATTCACCATTGCAACGGAAAGAATAAAATACTTAGGAATATATCTACCTAAAGAAACTAAAGATCTATATATAGAAAACTATAAAACACTGGTGAAAGAAATCAAAGAGGACACTAATAGATGGAGAAATATACCATGTTCATGTGTTGGAAGAATCAATATAGTGAAAATGAGTATACTGCCCAAAGCAATTTATAGATTCAATGCAATCCCTATCAAGCTACCAACGGTATTCTTCACAGAGCTAGAACAAATAATTTCACAATTTGTATGGAAATACAAAAAACCTTGAATAGCCAAAGCGATCTTGAGAAAGAAGAATGGAACTGGAGGAATCAACCTACCTGACTTCAGGCTCTACTACAAAGCCACAGTTATCAAGACAGTATGGTACTGGCACAAAGACAGAAATATTGATCAATGGAACAAAATAGAAAGCCCAGAGATAAATCCACACACCTTTGGACACCTTATCTTTGACAAAGGAGGCAAGAATATACAATGGATTAAAGACAATCTCTTTAACAAGTGGTGCTGGGAAAGCTGGTCAACCACTTGTAAAAGAATGAAACTAGAACACTTTCTAACACCATACACAAAAATAAACTCAAAATGGATTAAAGATCTAAACGTAAGACCAGAAACTATAAAACTCCTAGAGGAGAACATAGGCAAAACACTCTCTGACATACATCACAGCAGGATCCTTTATGACCCACCTCCCAGAATATTGGAAATAAAAGCAAAAATAAACAAATGGGACCTAATTAAACTTAAAAGCTTCTGCACATCAAAGGAAACTATTAGCCAGGTGAAAAGACAGCCTTCAGAATGGGAGAGAATAATAGCAAATGAAGCAACGGACAAACAACTAATCTCAAAAATATACAAGCAACTCCTACAGCTCAACTCCAGAAAAATAAATGACCCATTAAAAAATGGGCCAAAGAACTAAATAGATATTTCTCCAAAGAAGACATACAGATGGCTAACAAACACATGAAAAGATGCTCAACATCACTCATTATCAGAGAAATGCAAATCAAAACCACTATGAGGTACCATTTCACACCAGTCAGAATGGCTGCGATCCAAAAGTCTACAAATAATAAATGCTGGAGAGGGTGTGGAGAAAAGGGAACCCTCTTATACTGTTGGTGGGAATGCAAACTAGTACAGTCACTATGGAGAACAGTGTGGAGATTCCTTAAAAAACGAAATAGAACTGCCTTATGATCCAGCAATCCCACTGCTGGGCATACACACTGAGGAAACCAGAAGGGAAAGAGACACGTATACCCCAATGTTCATCGAAGCACTGTTTATAATAGCCAGGACATGGAAGCAACCTAGATGTCCATCAGCAGATGAATGGATAAGAAAGCAGTGGTACATATACACAATGGAGTATTACTCAGCCATTAAAAAGAATACATTTGAATCAGTTCTAATGAGGTGGATGAAACTGGAGCCTATTATACAGAGTGAAGTAAGCCAGAAGGAAAAACACCAATACAGTATACTAACACGTATATATGGAGTTTAGAAAGATGGTAACAATAACCCTGCGTACGGGACAGCAAAAGAGACACTGATGTATAGAACAGTCTTATGGACTCTGTGGGAGAGGGAGAGGGTGGGAAGATTTGGGAGAATGGCATTGAAACTTGTGTAATATGTATGAAACGAGTTGCCAGTCCAGGTTCGATGCACGATACTGGATTTTGGGGCTAGTGCACTGGGACGACCCAGAGGGATGGTGTGGGGAGGGAGGAGGGCGGAAGGTTCAGGATGGGGAACACATGTATACCTGTGGCAGATTCATTTTGATATTTGGTAAAGCTAATACAATTTTGTAAAGTTTAAAAATAAAATAAAAAAAAAATTCCAACAAATAAAAGCCCAGGACCAGATGGCTTCACAGGTGAATTTTACCATAAATTTAGAAAATAGCTGGCACTTATATTATTCTAACTCTTCTAGAAAATTTCAGAGGAAGTAAAACTGCCAAACTCATTCTACAAGGCCACCATCAACCTAATACCAACACCAGACAAAGATGCCAAAAGAAAGAAAATTACAGGTACATATCATTGATAAACATAGATGTAAAAATACTCAACATAATTCTAGCAAACAGAATCCACAACACATTAAAAAGATCAGGCATCATAATCAAGTGGGCTTTAACCCCAAAGATTTAAAGATTCTTCAATATATGTAAACAATCAATGTCATATACTATATTAACAAATTGAAAGATAAAAAGCATACAATCATCTAAATAGATACAGAGAAAGCTTTTGAAAACATTCAACACCCATATATGATAAAAACTGTCCAGAAAGTAGGCATAGAAGGAATATACCTCAAAATAATAAACATATATATGACAAATCTGTAGCAAACATTATTCTCAATGGTGAAAAACTCAAAGCATTTCCTCTAAGATCTGGAGAAAGAAATGACAACCCACTCCACTATTCTTGCCTGGATAATCCCATGGGTAGAGGCGCATGGCAGGGGGTCCATGGGGTTGCAAAGAGTTGGACACAACTGAGTAATTAAATCGCCTTTAAGATCATCACTCACCTAGAGCCAGACATCCTGGAATGTGAAGTCAAGTGGGCCTTAGAAAGCATCACTATGAACAAACCTAGTGGAGGTGATGGAATTCCAGTTGAGCTATTTCAAATCCTGAAAGATGATGCTGTGAAAGTGCTGCACTCAATATGCCAGCAAATTTAGAAAATTCAGCAGTGGCCACAGGACGGGAAAAGGTCAGTTTTCATTCCAATCCCAAAGAAAGGCAATGCCAAAGAATGCTCAAACTACCGAACAATTACACTCATCTCACACGCTAGTAAAGTAATACTCAAAATTCTCCAAGCCAGGTTTCAGCAATACTTGAACTGTGAACTTCCAGATGTTCAAGCTGGTTTTAGAAAAGGCAGAGGAACCAGAGACCAAATTGCCAACATCCACTGGATTATCAAAAAAACAAGAGAGTTCTAGAAAAAAACATATATTTCTGCTTTATTGACTATGCCAAAGCATTTGACTCTGTGGTTCACAATAAACTGTGGGAAATTCTGAAAGAGATGGGAATACCAGACCACCTGACCTGCCTCTTGAGAAATTTGTATGCAGGCCAGGAAGCAACAGTTAGAACTGGACATGAAACAACAGACTGGTTCCAGATAGGAAAAGGAGTACATCAAGGCTGTATACTGTCACCCTGGTTATTTAACTTCTATGCAGAGTACATTATGAGAAACACTGGGCTGGAAGACGCACAAGCTGGAATCAAGATTGCCGGGAGAAATATCAATAACCTCAGATATGCAGATGACACCACCCTTATGGCAGAAAGTGAAGAGGAACTAAAAAGCCTCTTGATGAAAGTGAAAGAGGAGAGTGAAAAAGTTGTCTTAAATCTCAACATTCAGAAAACTAAAATCATGGCATCTGGTCCCATCATTTCATGGGAAATAGATGGGGAAACAGTGGAAACAGTGTCAGACTTTATTTTTGGGGGGCTCCAAAATCACTGCAGATGTTGACTGCAGCCATGAAATTAAAAGACGCCTACTCCTTGGAAGAAAAATTATGACCAACCTAGATAGCATATTCAAAAGCAGAGGCATTACTTTGTCAACAAAGGTCCGTCTAGTCAAGGCTATGGTTTTTCCAGTGGTCATATATGGATTTGAAAGTTGGACTGTGAAGAAAGCTGAGCGCCGAAGAATTGATGCTTTTGAACTGTGGTGTTGGAGAAGACTTTTGAGAGTCCCTTGGACTGCAAGGAGATCCAACCAGTCCATTCTGAAGGAGATCAGCCCTGGGATTTCTTTGGAAGGAATGATGCTAAAGCTGAAACTCCAGTACTTTGGCCACCTCATGCGAAGAGTTGACTCATTGGAAAAGACTCTGATGCTGGGAGGGATTGGGGGCAGGAGGAGAAGGGACGACAGAGGATGAAATGGCTGGATGGCATCACTGACTCGATGGATGTCTCAGTGAACTCTGGGAGTTGGTGATGGACAGGGAGGCCTGGGGTGCTGCGATTCATGGGGTCGCAAAGAGTCGGACACAACTGAGCAACTGAACTGACCTGAACTGAACTGAAGGGACAAAAGACCTGTATGCTGAAAAGTATAAGACACTGATGAAAAAAATCAAAGATGACATGGATGGAGAGTCATATCATGTTCTTGGTTTGGAAGAATGAACATTGTGACAATGACTATTATACCCAAAGCAATCTAAGGATTCAGTGCAATCCCTATCAAAATACCAATGGTATTTTTCACAGAACTAGACCAAACAACTTCGTAATTTGTATGGAAATACAAAATACCCCAAATAGCCAAAGAAATCTTGAGAAAGAAAAATGGAGCTGGAGCAATCAACCTTCCTGCCCTCAGACTACACTACAAAGTTACATTCTCAAGACAGTATGGTACTGGCACAAAAAACAGAAATATAGACCAATGGAACAAGATAGAAAGCCCAGAGATAAACCCCATGCACCTATGAACAACTTACCTTTGACAAAGGAGGCAAGAATTTACAGTAGTGGTACTGGGTAAACTGGACAGCTGTATGTAAAAGAGTAAAATTAGAATGCTTCCTAACACCAAACACAAAAGTAAACCCCAAATAGTTTAAAGACCTAAAGGTAAGACCAGAAACTTTATAGGCAGAACACTCTTTGACATACATCACAACATGATGCTCTGTGACACACCTCTTAGAATAATGGAAGTAAAAACAAAAATAAACAAATGAGACCTAATTATACTTAAAAGCTTTTGCACAGCAGAGAAAACTATAAACAAAGTGAAAAGACAACCCTTAGAATCAGATAAAATAACACCAAATGAATCAATTTACAAACAATTAATCTCCAAAATGTACTAGCAGCTCAGTGACAACAAACAAACAAACAAACAAAAAACCCAGTCAAAAAGTGGGCAAAAGATCTAACTAGACGACATTTCTCCAGACAAGACATACAGATGACTAATAAATGCATGAAAAAATGCTCAGCATCGCTCATTATTAGAGAAATGCAAATCAAACCCACAATGAGTCATATCACACCAGTCAGAATAGCCAACATCAAAAAACCCACAATCAATAAATTCTGGAGAAGGTGCGGAGAAAAAGGAACCCTCTTGCACTGTTGGTGGGACTGCAAATTGATACAGCTGCTATGAAGTGCAGCATGGAGATTCCTTAAGACAACTAAAAATAGAGTTAACATATGACTCAGCAATCCCACTATGGGGCATTTACCTTGAAGAAACCATAGTCGAAAAAGACACCTATCTCAATGTTCATTGCAGCCCTATGTACAATAGTGAGGACATGGAAGCAGTCTAGATGTCCACTGATAGATGAATGGATAAAGAAGTTCTGGTACATATATACAATGAGATAAAATAGCCATAAAAAGTACTGCATTTGGGTCAGTTTTAATTGAGGTGGATGAACCTAGAGTCTATTATACAGAATGAAGTAAGTTAGAAAGGGACCAACAGATATAATATATTAATGTATGTATTTGGAATCTAGAAGGATGGTACTGATGAGCCAATTTGCAGGGCCCAATGGAGATGCAGACATAGAGAACAGACTTTTGGACACAGTAGGGGAAGGAGACAGTGGGACAAATTGGGAGAGTAGCATTGAAGAATATACTTTATCATATATAAAATGGATAGCTATTGGAAAATTTCTGTATGATGCAGGGAGCTCAAACCTGGTTCTCTGTGACAACCTAGAGGGGTGGTATGGGGTGGGGGGTTAGCAGGAAGTTCAAGAGGGATGGAACATGTGTTCATCTATGGCTGACTCATGTTAGTACATGGCAAAAACAAGCACAATGTCATAAAAATGTATCCTCTAATTATAAATAAAGTGAAAAAATCCCCAAACACAAAACACACGCCCTGTCAAGGAGATTTCAGCCAACACAGCATATTAAAAAGCAGAGACATTGCTTTGCCGAAAAAGATACATCTAGTCAAAGCTATGTTTTTTCCAGTAGTCATGTATGGATGTGAGATTTGGACTATAAAGAAAGCTGAACACTGAAGAATTGATGCTTTTGAACTGTGGTGTTGGAGAAGACTCTGAGAGTCCCTTAGACTTCAAGGAGATCAAACCAGTCAATTCTAAGGGAAATTGGTCCTGAGTATTCATTGGAAGGACTGATGCTGAAGCTGAAACTCCAATACTTTGGCCACCTGATGCCAAGAACCGACTCATTGGAAAAGACCCGGATGCTGGGAAAAATTGAAGGAAGGAGATGGGGATGACAGAGTATGAGATGGTTGGATGGCATCACCAACTCAATGGACATGAGTTTGAGCAAGCTCTGGGAGTTGGTGATGGACAGAGAAGCCTGGCATGCTGCAATCCATGGGGTCACAAAGAGTCAGACACGACTGAGTGACTGAACTGAACTGAACTGAACTGACATACCATAACCAACCTTCCCATCAAAAGTATTGGCAACATATAGTTTACTCAAAAATGATCTCATATTAAAGTGTGAAAAGAGAAAGTGCTAATTATTCAGTCATGTCTGACTCTTTGTGACCCTGTGGACGGTAGCCTGCAAGGGTCCTCTATCCATGGGATTCTCCAGGCAAGAATACTGGAGTGGGTTGCTATTTCATTCTCCAGGGGATCTTCCCAACCCAAGGATTGAACCCAGGTATCTTGCATTGCAGGCAGAATCTTTACCATCTGAGCCACCAGGGAAGGTACTCTTATATGAAAATATCACTTCAAGACCACAAGAGATAACTGTTTGTCCTAAATTCATAGAGACAGAGGAAGTTAAATAAAATAAAAATGACAGGAACTACTATCAATTAAAAGAGCAAGAGACACCCCCAACTCCCCCCCCCCCCCCCCCCCCCGCCACACACACACAGAAAAGAACAAATAATGAATCAGACATTACTGGTCCAACAGACCCAGAGTTCAAAGAGGATGTAATGAAAATGCTTACTGAATTAAGAAAGATTATCAATATAAACACAGATAGCTCTAACAAGGAACTAGAAATTATACAGGAGACACAATGAAAAATAATTCAATTTCTGAGATAAGAAGCAATCTATAGACTGAACTATATTCAACATCATGTGATAGCCTATAATGGAGAAGAATCTGAAAAAAGAATATATCTGAATCACTTTACTGCACACTTGAAACTAACACATTATCAATCTGCTATACTTCAAAAAAGAAGAAATCTAGAATGAATGGCCAATTAAATGACAGAATAATGAATTAGTGGTGTGAAAGATTAAATAATGGAAATCACCCAGTCAGAAGAAAAGATAGAAAAAACTAATAAAAACACTGAAAAGAACTTACTAGATCTATGGGAAAATATAAAGCAAGCCATCTTATGCATGGTATGGGCTGGAAACTTACCAAACTTAAAGAAGGAAACAGATATCCAGATGCAGAAAAAGCAGAGGGTCCCAAACAAGATGAACTCAGACAGACATACACCAAGATATATCATAATTAAAATGGCAAATGTTAAAGAGAGGATTCTAATGATAGCAAGAGGAAAACAGTCAAGGGAATATACAATATACAATAATATACAATACAATATACAATATACAAGGGAATATCTATAAGCTTTCAACCGATTTTTCTGCAGAAGCTTTGCAGATCAGAGGGACTGACATGATATATTCAAAGTCTTGAAAGGGAAAATCTGCAACCTAGGGTACTCTATCCAGCAAGCTTATAATTTAGAATAAAGAGAGATAAAAAATTTCTCAGGCAAGCAGAAACTAAAAGAAGCCAGCAACACTAAACCTACCCTAAAAGAAACATGAGAGGGTCTTCTCTAAGTAGAAAAGAAGCAAGAATATATAGGAAAAGAAAAGAAAATCACATAGGAATTTAAAATATATAATCAATATTGAAAGTCACCTAAATAAATCAGTACATACACTATGAAACAATAAAAGAATTCTAAAAGCAATTATAACTTCAATAAACAGTAAAAGGCTAACACATGAAGATGCAATATTGGACATCAAAATTACAAAATGTGGGGGAGGGGAGAAAAAAGTATATTTTTAAGAATATATCTAAACTTAAATGACTATCACTTTAAAGCAAGTAGACATAGTAATGGGTCAATACGCATGAACTTCATGGTAACTATAAATCAAAAATATACAATAGATTCACAAAAGCCAGAAAGAAAGGGACTCAAGCATACAACAACAAAAATTCATCATATCACAAAAGGAAAAACAACAAAAAAGAAATGAACAAAGGACTACAAAAACAACTGTAAAACAAGAATTAAAATATCACTAAGTACAGACTATGACCCGTGCGTTCTCTTGGCAAAACTCTATTAGCCTTTGCACTGCTTCATTCCGTATTTAAAGGCGAAATATGCCTGTTACCCCAGGTGTTTCTTGACTTCCTACTTTTGCATTCCACTCCCCTATAATGAAAAAGACATCTTTTTTTGGGTGTTCTAAAAAGTCTTGCAGGTCTTCATAGAACTGTTCAACTTCAGCTTCTTCAGCATTACTGGTTGGGGCATAGACTTGGATTACTGTGATATTGAATGGTTTGCCTGAGATTCCATCCACGTACTGCATTTCAGAATCTTTTGTTGACCATGATGGCTACTCCATTTCTTCTAAGGGATTCCTGCCCACAGTAGTAGATATAATGATCATCTAAGTTAAATTCACCCATTCCAGTCCATTTTAGTTCACTGATTCCTAGAATGTCGACGTTCACTCTTGCCAACTCCTGTTTGACCACTTCCAATTTGCCTTGATTCATGGACCTAACATTCCGGGTTCCTATGCAATGTTGCTCTTTACAGCATCACACCTTGCTTCTATCACCAGTCACATCCACAACTGGGTATTGTTTTTGCTTTGGCACCATCCCTTCATTCTTTCTGGAGTTATTTTCCACTGATCTCCAGTAGCATATTGGGCATCTACCGACCTGGGGAGTTCCTCTTTCAGTATCCTATCATTTTGCCTTTTCATACTGTTCATGGGTTCTCAAGGCAAGAATACTGAAGTGGTTTGCCATTCCCTTCTCTAGCGAACCACATTGTGAACTTCCAAATGTTCAAGCTGGTTTTAGAAAAGGCAGAAGAACCAGAGGTCAAATTGCCAACATCCACTGGATCATTGAAAAAGCAAGAGAGTTCCAGAAAAACATCTATTTTTGCTTTATTGACTATCCCAAAGCCTTTGACTGTGTGGATCACAATAAACTGTGGAAAATTATGAAAGAGATGGGAATACCAGACCACCTGACCTGCCTCTTGAGAAACCTATATGCAGGTCAGGAAGCAACAGTTAGAACTGGACATGGAACAACAGACTGGTTAAAAATAGGAAAAGGAGTACATCAAGCCTGTATATTGTCACCCTGCTTATTTAACTTCTATGCAGAGTACATCATGAGAAACGCTGGGCTGGAAGACGCACAAGCTGGAATCAAGATTGCCGGGAGAAATATCAATAACTTCAGATATGCAGATGACACCACCCTTATGGCAGAAAGTGAAGAGGAACTAAAAAGCCTCTTGATGAAAGTGAAAGTGGAGAGTGAAAAAGTTGACTTAAAGCTCAACATTCAGAAAACGAAGATTATGGCATCCGGTCCCATCACTTCCTGGGAAATAGATGGGGAAACAGTGTCAGACTTTATTTTGCGGGGCTCCAAAATCACTGCAGATGTTGACTGCAGACATGAAATTAAAAGACACTTACTTCTTGAAAGGAAAGTTATAACCAACCTGGATAGCATATTCAAAAGCAGAGACATTACTTTGTCAACAAAGGTCCGTCTAGTGAAGACTATTGTTTTTCCAGTGGTCATGTATGGATGTGAAAGTTGGACTGTGAAGAAAGCTGAGCGCCAAAGAATTGATGCTTTTGAACTGTGGTTTTGGAGAAGACTCTTGAGAGTCACTTGGACTGCAAGGAGATCCAACCAGTCCATTCTGAAGGAGATCAGCCCTGGGTGTTCGTTGGAAGGACTGATGCTACCTCATGCGAAGAGTTGACTCATTGGAAATACTCTGATGCTGGAAGGGATTGGGGGCAGGAGACAAAGGGGACGACAGAGGATGAGATGGCTGGATGGCATCACTGACTCAATGGACATGAGTTTGGGTGAACTCCAGGAGTTGGTGATGCACAGGGAAGCCTGGCGTGCTGCAATTCATGGGGTCGCAAAGAATTGGACACGACTGAGCGACTGAACTGAATTGAAGTACAAGCTGTCAATGGATAAAATGCTCTGATCAAAAGACACAGATTGGCTTATAGGACAAAAAGCAAACTAATAAACAAACCAAGAACCTGTAATATTTTGTGTTCAAGAGACTCATTTCAGGGCAAAAACATATACAGAGTGAAAGTGAATGGACAGATAAAGATATTACAGGCAAACAGAAGCAACAATAAAGTGGAGGTAGCAATACTTAGACAAAATAGACATTTTTTTTAAAAAGAGAATAAAGCACAGCAAAAGAGACACTGATGTATAGAACAGTCTTATGGACTCTGTGGGAGAGGGAGAGGGTGGGAAGATTTGGGAGAATGGCAATGAAACATGTAAAATATCATGTAGGAAACGAGTTGCCAGTCCAGGTTCGATGCATGATGCTGGATGCTGGGGGCTGGTGCACTGGGACGGCCCAGAGGGATGGTATGGGGAGGGAGGAGGGAGGAGGGTTCGGGATGGGGAGCACATGTATACCTGTGGCAGATTCATTTTGATATTTGGCAAAACTAATACAATTATGTAAAGTTTAAAAATAAAATAAAATTAGAGAAAAAAAAAAAGAGAATAAAGCAAGATAAAGAAGCACACTATATAATGATTAAGGGATTAATACATAAAAAGGATATTATACTCATTGACACATGTATACCCCATATAGGAACATCTAAATATTTAAAGCAAATACAGACATAAGGGGAAAAACTCACAATAATACAATAATAGTAGGGGATTTTCAGACTCCATTGTCATCCATCAGTGATAAATCATCCAGACAGAAAGGCAATAAGGCAACAGAGGTTCTAAATAACACATTAGACCAGTTAAAATTAATTGATAGCTACAAGATGCTGCATCTAAAAAATCAAAATAAGACTTTCTTGGTCGTACAGTGGATAAGAATCCACCTGTCAGTTCAGGGAACATGAGTTCTATCCCTGGTCCAGGTAGATTCCACAGGCTCCAGAGCAAGTAAGTCCATGTGCCACAACTACTGAGCCAAGATGAAGCAACTACTGAGGATAACAAACCCTAGAGCCAGCAAGTTATAACTGCTGAGCATGTGTGATGCAACTTTTGAAGCCCATGCACCTACAGCCTCTGCTCCCCAACAAGAGAAGACACCACAAAGAGAAGCCCATGAACCACAAGTAGAGAATAGCCCCTACTCTCTGCAGCTAGAGAGAAAGCTCACATGCAGCAACAAAGACCCAGTGCAACCAAATTAAAGAAATAAAAACAAGCAAACCAAAACCAAAAAAGCAGAATTCACATTTTCTCAAGTGTGCATGTAATGCTCTCTAGGACAGATCACATGCTAGGTCACAAAACAAGCCTCAATAAATTAGGAGGATAGACATTATTATATCAAGCATCTTTTTTGATCATAATAATATGAAATTAAAAAGCAACATTAAGAAGAAACATGGGAGACAAACAAACACACAGAGATAAACAACATGCTAATAAAAAGAACTAAAAAGCAATGGGGTGATGGTGAAATCAAAGAAGAAATTAGAAAATGAGACAAAAGAAAATGAAGACACAGCTTTACAACATGTATGGGATGCGATGTACCAAAATAACTTCTAACAGGGAAGTTGATAGAGATAAGGTGTTTCCCAGTCAGAATGGCTGCGATCCAAAAGTCTACAAATAATAAATGCTGGAGAGGGTGTGGAGAAAAGGGAACCCTCTTACACTGTTGGTGGGAATGCAAACTAGTACAGCCACTATGGAGAACAGTGTGGAGATTCCTTAAAAAACTGGAAATAGAACTGCCTTACGATCCAGCAACCCCACTGCTGGGCATACACACTGAGGAAACCAGAAGGGAAAGAGACACGTGTACCCCAATGTTCATCGCAGCACTGTTTATAATAGCCAAGACATGGAAGCAACCTAGATGTCCATCAGCAGATGAATGGATAAGAAAGCTGTGGTACATATACACAATGGAGTATTACTCAGCCATTCAAAAGAATACATTTGAATCAGTTCTAATGAGGTGGATGAAACTGGAGCCTATTATACAGAGTGAAGTAAGCCAGAAGGAAAAACATAAATACAGTATTCTAACGCATATATATGGAATTTAGAAAGATGGTAACAATAACCCTGTGTACGAGACAGCAAAAGAGACACTGATGTATAGAACAGTCTTATGGACTCTGTGGGAGAGGGAGAGGGTGGGAAGATTTGGGAGAATGACATTGTAACATGTAAAATATCATGTAAGAAACGAGTTGCCAGTCCAGGTTCGATGCACGATACTGGATTTTGGGGCTAGTGCACTGGGATGACCCAGAGGGATGGTATGGGGAGGGAGGAGGGAGGAGGGTTCAGGATGGGGAACACATGTATACCTGTGGTGGATTCATTTTGATGTTTGGCAAAACTAATACAATTATGTAAAGTTTAAAAATAAAATAAAATAAAAAAAAAATAAAGTATTTTCATGGATTAAAAAATAAAAAAAAAAAAAAGAGATAAGGTGTTTCTAAAGAATCAAAAAATGTCTCAAATAAATGAACTAACCTACCACCTAAAAGAATTATAAAAAAAGAATGAACAAGCCCAAAGTCAACAGATTAAAGGAAATAATAAAGATCAGAGAGGAAATTTTAAAAATAGAGATAAATTAGAAAGAACAATAAAAACAAGAGATGTGTTTTTGAAAAGATAAAATTAGATCTCTCACCAGGCTCATCTAGAAGAGAGAGGATGCAAATAAACAAAATGATAAATAAGAGTGGAAATAACAACTGATACTACAGAAATATAAAAAAAATCATAAGAGAATACTATGAACAATTATATGTCAACAAATTGAACAACCTAGAAGAAAGGGACAAATTTCTAGAAACATACAGCCTGCCAAGAAGAAAGAGTCAATCTTCTTGACAACAGTCAAGAAGAAAGAGACAATCACTAGAAGTGAAATAAAATCTGTAAAAACAAAACAAAGCAAAAAACCAGTTCCCTGAAGACAGAAGTCCAGGACTGAATGACTTCACCAGGAAATTCTACCAAACAGACAAAGGAGAACTTATACCTATTTTCAAACTATTAAAAAAAAAAAAAAAACTGAAAAGGAGGAAACACTTCCAAATTCATTCAATGATGTCACCAACATCAGAAAACACCAACACCAACACCAGAAAAAGAATATTGCAGGTTTTTTCTTCAGGCAGGTTCTTTACCATCTGAGCCTCCAGGGAAGCCCATATCTCAACAAAATAAAGACCATTTATGACAAATCCACAGCTAACATAATATTCAAGATTGAAAAACTGAAACCCTTCCTGCTAAAACCTGAAACAAGACAAGGATGCCCACTTTCACCACTTCTTTTCAGTGTAGAATTGGAAGCCCTATCCACAGCAATCAGATAAGGAAAAGAAATAAAAGTATCCAATTTGGAATGGAAGAGATAAAATAGTCATTATTTGGAAATGATATGATAATACATACAGAAAACTCTAAAGACTCCACAAAAACTACTAGAACTGATAAATTTAACAAGGTAGTAGAATATAAGACTAAAATGCAGAAATCTGTTGCATTTCTTTACACTAACAATGAAATATTTGAAAGGCAAAGGAAAGAAAAGGATCCCTTTTAAAATTGCATTTAAAAAATACTTAGGAATAAAACTGACCAAGGAGGTGAGAGACCTATATGCTGAGAAGTATAAAACATTGATAAGGAAATTAAAGATCATTCAAAGAAGTAGAAGATATCCCATGTTCTTGGATTGGAAGAATTGATATTGTTAAACTGGCTATAAACCCAAACCAATCAATAGATTTAATATGACCCCTATCAAATTACCCATGTCATTTTCACAAAACTGGAACAAATATCCTAAAATTTACAAGGAACCATAAAAGGCCCTAGAATTGCTACAACAATCCTGAGGAAAAGGAACAAATCTGGAGGCATAACTCTCTCAGACAATGCTACAAAGTTACAGTAATCGAAACAGCATGGTACTGGCACAAAGACAGACATATGGATCAATAGAACAGGACAGAAAGCCCAGAAATAAACCCATACACCTATGGTCAAGTAATCTTTGACAGAGAAGGCAACAATATACAGTGGTAAAAAGATAGTCTGTTTAGCAAGTGGTGTTGGGAAAGCTGGATGTGCATGCACGCTGTTGCTTTAGTTGTGTCTGACTCTGTCAACCTGTGGACTGCAGCTCTCCTAGCTCCCCTGTCCATGGGATTCTTCAGGCAGGAATACTGGAGTGAGTGGCCATTTCCTTCTCCAGGGGATCTTTCTGACCCCAGAATCAAATCCATGTCTCATTATGTTTCCTGCATTGGCAAGTGGGTTCTTTACCACTAGCACCACCTGGCAAGGCCCAGGAAAGCTGGACAACTGCAGGTAAATCAATGAAATTAGAACATTCCCTCACACTGTATACAAAAGTAAACTTGAAATGGCTTAAAGACTTATGTAAGACATGACACCATAAAACTCTTAGAAGAGAACATTGGCAAAGCATTCTTTGACATCTATTGTAGCAATTTTATCTTAGGTCAGTCTCCCAAGGCAATAGAAATAAAAACAAAAATAAAGAAATGGGAAGTAATTAAACATAAGTTGTTTCTTTCACAACAAAGTGAAAGTGAAAGTGAAGTCACTCAGTCATGTCTGACTCTTCGTGACCCCATGGACTGCAGCCTACCAGACTCCTCCGTCCATGGGATTTTCCAGGCAAGAGTACTGGAGTGGGGTGCCATCGCTTTCCCCTTCTTCCTTTCACAGCAAAGTAAACCATAAACAAAACAAAAAGACAACCTGTAGACTGGGAGAAGATATTTGCAAATGATGTACTAACAAGGGCTTAATTTCCAAAATGCATTCAGCTCATATAACTGAATAAAAAACCCAAACAACCCAATTGAAAAATGGGCAGAAGACTTAAATAGGCTTTCTCCAAAGAAGACATACAGATGACCAAAAGACACATGAGAAGATGTTCAGCATCACTAATTATTAGAGAAATGTGAAGAAAAACCACAATGAAGTATCAACTTGTATGAGTCAGAATGTCTATCACCAAAATATAATAAATGCTGGAGTGGGAGTAGAGGAAAGAGAATCCTTCTACACTGTTGGCGAGAATAAATTGGTGCAGTCACTATGGAAAACACTATCAGATCAGATCAGTCACTCAGTCGTGTCCGACTCGTTGCGACCCCATGAATCGCAGCATGCCAGGCCTCCCTGTCCATCACCAACTCCCGGAGTTCACTGAGACTCACGCCCATCGAGTCAGTGATGCCATACAGCCGTCTCATCCTCTGTCGTCCCCTTCTCCTCCTGCCCCCAATCCCTCCCAGCATCAGAGTCTTTTCCAATGAGTCAACTCTTCGCATGAAGTGGCCAAAGTACTGGAGTTTCAGCTTTAGCATCATTCCTTCCAAAGAAATCCCAGGGCTGATCTCCTTCAGAATGGACTGGTTGGATCTCCTTGCAGTCCAAGGGACTCTCAAGAGTCTTGTCCAACACCACAGTTCAAAAGCATCAATTCTTCGGCGCTCAGCCTTCTTCACAGTCCAACTGTCACATCCATACATGATCACAGGAAGACACTATAGGGGTTCTTTAAAAAAACTAAAGATAGACCTACCATATGATCTAGCAATCCCATTCCTGGGCATATATCCCAAGAAAAACATAATTCTAAAATATCCATGAACCCAAATATTCATAGCAACACTATTTACAATAACCAAGACATGGAAGCAACCTCAATGTCCATTGACAGATGGACAGATGAATGGATAGGGAGTGGTGTATATATATATATATGGCTTCCTGGTGGCTCAGCAGTAAAGAATCTGCCTGCAAATGCAGGGACTTGGGTTCTATCCCTGGGTCAGGAAGATCCCCTGGAGGATGGCATGGCAACCTACTAAGTATTCTTTCCTGGAAAATACCATGGGCAGAGGAGCCTGGCAGGAGCCTGGCTCTTTCTAGTCTATAAGGTCACAAAGAGTTGGACATGACTGAAGTGACTGAGCATACTATATATATATATATATATACTATATACATATATGCACTCCCTCTCTCTCCCTCTCTCTCTCTATATATATATAAAATGGAATATTAGTCATAAAAAAGAATGAAATGTTGCCATCTGCAACAACATGAATGGACCTACAGAACATTATGCTTAGTGAAATAAATCAGACAGAGAAATACAAATATTATATGATACTATTTATACATGTAATCTAAAAAATAATACAGATGAATCTATGTACAAGACAGAAGTATACTTACAGATATAGAAACTTTTATGATTACCAAAGAGGAGAGGGTGGGAGGGTCAAATTAGGAATATTGGATTAACAGATAAAAACTAATATACATAAAATAAACAATAAGGATTTACATATAGCATAGGAATTATACTCAAATATCTTACAATAAGCTATGAAAGAATGCAATATGAAATTTAAAAAATCCAAACTGAATCACTATGCTGTACACTTAAAACTAACACAATATTATAAGTCACCTATACTTTAATTAAAAAAAAAAAACAAACCTGAAATGTATGGGTTCACACTTGCAATACAGTTTATGGCATAATATTAAGAATGATAACATTTTCCTATATCTGTAAAACTCCTATTACATAAACTGTGCAGATTTATACTAGGTTTATAATCTTTGTGATGAATTAAACTTCCCAGACATTATATACATGGAATATTTCAAAACTGATATGTTTTGAACACTTCTCATTCTTAAAGTTTCTTTTTACCATATTCCTTAAATAATAAATTAAAAAGCATCAAGGTTGTAATGGGTCATCATTCAAATTCAGTGGAAAAATCTTTTTAACTTTCTAATCTTTTTAAAAGCCATGTATCTATAAATGTACTTTTTATTATCCACAGTAACAAAAACAATAACAATTACAATGTGTGATATGTTCCAGTTGCTAGGTGCTCTGTCTAAATTATTTTGTTTCTCAGAGTACCCCAATGAGATGTTCTTATTCCTAGGTTCTTACTTTATGGAGGAAGAAATTGAGGGTCTGAGAGTTAAAGAGCTAAAAAATGGTGGAGTTGGTATTTGAATCCAGTCACATTTGACGTCAAAGCTTGTGCTCTTTCTAGTAATGGTTGAGCTATTCATGAAAAGCTATCGGTAGATGTTTCTTATTTTTAAAGTTTGTAGTCCTCACAAATTGGTTTCATACAACTTTATTTTATTTTTTCCCCAAGTCCTGCCTCAAGGACTCATGAAAACTGATAGAACTCATATTTCTTCTTCCATACTCCCTCATGAAAAATGTAAAACATTTCATTGTTTTGCAGTGTCAAACACTTAATTGGTACCTAATATATACCAGTGAATTTATCAAGAAATAGGTTTTTCTAGGGTCTTGTTTTCTAATATTCAGAGAATGTGAATGAAAAATAGTGATTAAAAAGATTAGTATATTTTTAAAGGTTTCTAAGTATTTCAATGTTTGAACACACACATATACATTTATATTCAGATAGTTAACTATAATTTAATTTTGTTTTTGATATTGTGCAGAAACAGTTTAGGAAAAGTAAAGATCTTAAGGCCCCCAAAGAATAAGGTTGATTCATCAAAGAGCAACATGTACTATAATTGTGACTGAGAGAAAAGGAAAAGATTTTACAAGCACCATATTTTTAAGATATCTGTGACTTAGCTGTCAAAGTGTTGGGAGTCAGCAATATACTAACTCATTTTTGGGGACCACAACACATGATGGCATGTCAGAAGCACAGGTGGGGCAGAAGAACCTCCCTCCTCTGGTCTCCTAACAGGGTGTCTCCCCTTGCAGAGGAGGGTGGAGTTTGCTTGTTGGAGACATGAAATTCAGAGCAAAGAGGCAGATGACTGGCACAGGCCTCAAGGACTGGGGTTATAATCCTTATTCCAGAGCTTGCCAGAAGGCCACCACTGATGTTATGACTTTCCTCTCTGAATGCTCTTTCCTTTCATGTTGTTTTTCAGTAGCTTAAGTCATGTCTGACTCCTTGTGACCCCTTAGACTGTGGCATGTCAGGCTCCTCTGGTCCTTTGCTATCTCCCAGAGTTTACTCAAATTCACATCCATTGACTCAGTGATGCTCTTTAATCATCTCATCCTCTACTGCCCCCTTATCCTTCTGCCTTAAATCTTCCCCAGCATCAAAGTCTTTTCCAATGAGTTATCTCTTCCCATTGAATTCTCCCTTTGTGTTCTCCTGATTAGCTAGCACTGCCACTGAGAGTTTATGCTGGGGGTAGTGGCTGGGGCCTTCATTCCTGACAGCCCTGGCCATGGTGGGCCTGCTGCCCAGCTTCATGAAGGCTGTGTTAATTCTCCACACTAGATGTGTGAAGCAAGGCCCAGAGTAGACGCCTTGGTGCTTGAAGCCTAGGGAAGCCAGTGGTGAAACTACCTCAGAATAAAGTTTCTAAATTCATGAACTAAAATGTACAGAATTATATAAGAAAACATTTTTTGAAATATAGTTTAAAAATATACGAATTTTGTGATAAAATAAAAGTATACTTCTTTCACAATGCATTTGAATAGAAAGATCAGCAGCAGGTAGATAACTACAGCAATTTCAAATTGTGAAGAGCACAAGAGTATTTTAATACAGTGTATAGTGTAACATGATGTAAGAGGAATCTGATTTTTCCTTGGTGACAAGATCACAGATTCTGATGACATTGTTGTGGTTTGTTGCTGACATCCATAATTGAGGATTTGTTAAATTTCTGTGGGGGTTTGTAAAAAAAATGTAATTTTTTTCTTCTTAACCATGTTCAGAGCTTCTTTGACCTGGAGGATGGCCTGAGTCCTGCTGAGCACCCTTGCACCTGCTGACTGTCCTGACCTGTAGCGTGTGCCTGGCCCGCCCCTTTCCATGCAGGCCTGCCTTGTCCTGCTCTGTCTACCATGTTTAATCCCACCCTCCCCCCCGCCCCTGCATAATATAACTTTTAAAAGCCCTGTTTTGACCCAGTTGTAAGGCCTGGTTAGAGGCTGGTCAGTTCCTTTCTTGAGCAGATAGGTCCATATCTCCCAAATATTAATAATTCCCATGTTGTGGTCCAGACCATGACAAATCATTTTGATTTGGGACCCGGTCCTAGACAGTGGGGACAGTCACTCTGCTCTGGAGCTCACAAGTCACTTGGTTAGCCAATCCACAAGGAGCGCTTGAAGCCTAGCTGGTGTCCTCCCACCCCCACCACACCTAAGTGGCACCCTGCAATTGGTGTGGGGACACCCAGTCTCATCTTGAGAGAGACTACCCTTCTGCTGCCCCATAGCACTGAATCTGTGTGACACATGGTACTAATATGCAGAAGACGCAGCACTGGGCATCAATTCTAGTTTTAAAACACACAGGGTAACTTGCAGGACAGCAGAGTGACCCTGAAAGGTGGCCCGGGTGGTGTCATCATAGACTAGTTTGCCATTCTGAAAAGCCAATAGGTTTTGGATGATGGGTTTCATAATAAGACCAGTATCTGCCATTGCTCAATTTGTTTCTCTGTAAATTAAGTCTGTTGATTGGAAATAACATTCTGCACAATGGTTTTGCACTGTTGACTAAGTTCATCAGTAGAAATACTGGAAGAAACATAACAAGTTGAACAAATAATTAGGACAACAGGACATATTCTTGTCACCACCATGATCTGCCATTGGTGGTGGGGTAGTCCCCCTTAAGCCTTGAGACCACATCTGTGTCAGGGTTCTTTGTAGTCACTGGGAAATGAAAAATTTGAAGTGCCACTTGTGAAGTCATTTGTATTAGGGAAAATCGTTGCTGAAGCCTTGCATTGCCTCTGATTCTGCTGCCACAGACATTTCCACATGCTGCCAGATTGTATCCTAAAATCCTCTAAATACTCTTGCTCCTTTTACACAAAAATATGTGTAACATTTTTTCTCACAGGCCTTTCAGTAATAGGTGACATTCCTCTTTCTAGGTTTTTGACAGTCTGACAAGAGTAATTTGTCTAGATACTACTTTAATTACGTTTCCTTGATTACTGCTAAGTTTGAGCACCTTTTATTTGTTGGCTACTGCATATCTTTCAGTGAAATATCTGTTAATAAACTTTACTCATTTTTCTTTTGAGTTTATTTTGACATTCTTAAGAGCTGTCTCAGGGCTATGTTAATCCTTTGTGTGTCATATTGAAAATAGTTTCTCCATGTCTATTGTTTTTCTGCTAACTTTAGATATGATATCTTTTGTAACCCAAAACTGTATTTTTTAAAATACTATTCAAATATTTTCTTTATAGCTACAGAATTCCTTGACTTGATTAAGAACTCTTCCATCATCTTTAGATTGCACAAGTAATTTCCACGACTTGGTTTTAAGATATTTACTAATTTATATTTATCTTGAATAATTCTGGATTTTATGTTAATGTATTTTAGTACATATCAAGATCAAAAGCTTTGAAATTTTTATATATTATGTGAAAATTTATTATTGTATTTTCTTTTCATCTAGGAATTTGATTTTTCCCCCTAGCCATTCATGTATTATTTTAAAATCATTAAGATTTTATACTTTCTGAGATAAGGCCCTGGACCTTTCTCATCAAATTTAATCTAAGTATTTTGTGATTTTTTTGGGTCACAAGTGTGAGTGGAATTTTTCTTTTTAAGTTTTTACATATATGTAGATTTTGCTAGTGTAACAAGATCAGCAATCAATGAAAGGAATAGAGGAAAACAACAGAATGAGACAGACTATAGATCTCTTCAAGAAATTTATACCAAGGGAACATTTCATGCAATGATGGGATCAATAAAGGACAGAAATGGTAGGGATCTAACAGAAGGAGAAGATATTAAGAAGAGGTGGCAAGAATACACAGAAGAACTGTACAAAAAATATCTTCATGACCCAGATAATCACAATAGTATGATCACTCACACACACCTAGAGTCAGACATCCTGGAATGTGAAGTCAAGTGGGTCTTAGAAAGCATCACTAGGAACAAAGCTAGTGGAGGTGGTGGAATTCCAGTTGAGCTATTTCAAATCCTGAAAGATGATGCTGTGAAAGTGCTGCACTCAATATGCTAGAAAATTTGGAAAACTCAGCAGTGGCCACAGGACTGGAAAAGGTCAGTTTTCATTCCAAATCCAAAGAAAGGCAATGCCAAAGAATGCTCAAACTACCGCACAATTGCACTCATCTCACATGCTAGTAAAGTAATGCTCAAAATTATCCAAGCCAGGCTTCAGCAATATGTGAACTGTAAACTTCCAGATGTCTAAGCTGGTTTTAGAAAAGGCAGAAGAACCGGAGATCAAATTGCCAACATCCACTGGATCATTGAAAAAGCAAGAGAGTTCCAGAAAAACATCTATTCCTGCTTTATTGATTATGCCAAAGCTTTTGACTGTGTGGATCACAGTAAACTGTGGAAAATTCTGAAAGAGATGGGAATACCATACCACCTGACCTGCCTCTTGAGAAACCTATATGCAGGTCAAGAAGCAACAGTTAGAAGTGGACATGGAACAATAGACTGGTTCCAAATAGGAAAAGGAGTACGTCAAGGCTGTATATTGTCACCCTGCTTATTTAACTTATATGCAGAATACATCATGAGAAATGTGCTGGAAGAAGCACAAGCTGGAATCAAGATTGCTGGGAGAAATATCAATAACCTCAGATATGCATATGACACCACCCTTATGGCAGAAAGTGAAGAACTAAAGAGCCTCTTGATGAACGTGAAAGAGGAAAATGAAAAGTTGGCTTAAAGCTCAGCATTCAGAAAACTAAGATCATGGCATCTGGTCCCATCAGTTCAGTTCAGTTCAGGAGCTCAGTCGTGTCCGACTCTGCAACCCCATGAATCGCAGCACGCCCAGGCCTCCCTGTCCATCACCAACTCCCAGAGTTCATCCAAACTCATGTCCATCGAGTCGGTAATGCCATCCAGCCATTTCATCCTCTGTCGTCCCCTCCTCCTGCCCCCAATCCCTCCCAGCATCAGAGTCTTTTCCAATGAGTCAACTCTTTTCATCAGGTGGCCAAAGTATTGGAGTTTCAGCTCTATCAGTAGTCCTTCCAAAGAACACCTAGGGCTGATCTCCTTTAGAATGGACTGGTTGGATCTCCGTCACTTCCTGGCAAATAGATGGGGAAACAGTGGCTGACTTTATTTTTATGGGCTCCAAATTCACTGTAGATGGTGGTTGCAGCCTTGAAATTAAAAGACGCTTACTTTTTGGAAGGAAAGTTATGACCAACCTAGACAGCATATTGAAAAGCAGAGACATCACTTTGTCAACAAAGGTCTGTCTAGTCAAGGCTGTGGTTTTTCCAGTAGTCATGTATGGATGTGAGAGTTGGACTATAAAGAAAGCTGAGCACCGAATAATTAATGCTTTTTAATTGTGGAGCTGGAGAAGACTCTTGATAGTCCCTTGGCCTGCAAGAAGATCCAACCAGTCCATCCTACAGGAGATCAGTCCTGGGTGTTCATTGGAAGGACTGATGTTGAAGATGCAACTCCAATCTTTTGGCCACCTGATGCAAAGATCTGACTCATTTGAAAAGACCCTGATGCTGGGAAAGATTGAGGGCAGGAGGAGAAGGGGACAACGGAGGATGAGATGGTTGGATGGCATCACCAACTCAATGGACATGAGTTTGGGTAGACTCCAGGAGTTGGTGACGGACAGGGAGGCCTGGCGTTCTGTGCTTCGTTGGGTCGCAAAGAGTCGGACACAACTGAGTGACTGAACTGGAACTGGAACAAGATATTAAAATAGAAGTTTCAGTTGAAAACCAAGAAGATAGGAATGACACGTGATCATGAGGTCACTGGGATTTGCAAAGCAGAGTTGCTAATCAGCTGGTGACTCGAATTTCTCATGTCATTAAAGGTGAAAGAAGCCCATAAAGCCTTTCCCTTCAGGCTTCCACCTTAAATCAAGAGAAAGGAATTGGGATGCAGCTTGGAGATCTTATTGTGTATTCCTGAAATTTGAGGTAGGTACGTGGTGAGCAGACTCCAGCCTGGAAAGTCTAAGTGATGCTGTGCTGATGCTGGAGCAAGTGTGAGCCTGATTGTTGACCAGGATGAGGCAGGCTCCCATCATTTGCAGAGTCAGGAGGTGCACATGTTTCCCTGATGTGGGTCCTATAGAACAGACACACTGAGGTGTTTGTTTTCAGTTCTGACTAAAAGAAGTACTTCAGGGGATAAGAGCTCTGAGGGGGAGGGCTGGAGATATCACTAAAATGCTAGAGATAAAACACGCAAGAACTTCTCCAGGACAAAGAAAATTGCAAGTGAGAGATTAACAGCAATGGGATCTCCAAAGAGTCCATTGAAGTGCCGCACAAGACAAGGCAGGCTTTAATATCTGCTCGACCGTGAGACAAGCAAAGCTAAATCAACTGGACCCTATCAATCAAGAGAAGGGTTTCCTGTCTCCTTGCCCTCCATGAGCCCCATGCCCCACAGTCAGTGGAACAGGGGAGGATTTGTCGTTCTATTTACTCTCATTATACAGTTTCTAAAGAGTTTAAAGCAGATAGAAGATCTGCCAATCCTCTTAAAATGGACAACCTAGTTAATAAGTGGAACTGATGTTTTTTGACCCAGGAAAGATCATGTCTAAATTGTCATTTGAGGGAAAAAAGAAGAACTAATCACTGAGTAAATTTAAAAGAAGAATGGAGGACTGAGTAAAGTAGCTTTACACCCATACTATTGTGAACAAAAACTGCTGATTTTCACTTTTTGTCTTGGAACTAGTGATGACACCAGGTTTTCTCATTTAAGTAATACCAACAAGAAATTGATTTGTATTTTATTTTCTGTATTGGTTACTTAGTATTACTTTTTACTCATTGCATTTGCTTGGATCATTAAAGACAATGGTGAATAATGATAGTAACAGTAGATATCTGTAGGGAAAGAGCAAATTAGCCAAGATGGTGTTGTGAGGGTAACAGGCAGGAAGGCCAGGGGTCTTCAAATGAAGGAAATAGCCTGCAAGTGTCAGACATTTTTTATCTCTCTTAAGCAGCAGGAGGAAACACACTAGCGATATCTTTTTCCTTCTCTATACAAATTTAAAGAAAGATGATGTTGTGAAAGTGCTGCACTCAATATGCCAGAAAATTTGGAAAACTCAGCAGTGGCCACAGGACTGGAACAGGTCAGTTTTCACTCCAATCCCAAAGAAAGGCAATGCCAAAGAATGCTCAAACCACCGCACAATTGCACTCATCTCACACGCTAGTAAAGTAATGCTCAAAATTCTCCAAGCCAGGCTCCAGCAATATGTGAACTGTGATGTTCAAGTTCCTGATGTTCCTGATGTTCCAGCTGGTTTTAGAAAAGGCAGAGGAACCAGAGATCAAATTGCCAACATCCGCTGGATCATGGGAAAAGCAAGAGAGTTTCAGAAAAACATCTATTTCTGCTTTATTGACTATGCCAAAGCATTTGACTGTGTGGATCACAATAAACTGTGGGAAATTCTGAAAGAGATGGGAATACCAGACCACCTGACCTGCCTCTTGAGAAATTTGTATGCAGGTCAGGAAGCAACAGTTAGAATTGGACATGGAACAGACTGGTTCCAAATAGGAAAAGGAGTTCATCAAGGCTGTATATTGTCACCCTGCTTATTTAACTTATATGCAGAGTACATCATGAGAAACGCTGGGCTGAAAGAAGCATAAGCTGGAATCAAGATTGCCAGGAGAAATCTCAATAACCTCAGATATGCAGATGACACCACCCTTATGGCAGAAAGTGAAGAGGAACTCAAAAGCCTCTTGATGAAAGTGAAAGTGGAGAGTGAAAAAGTTGGCTTATGGCTCAACATTCAGAAAACAAAGATTATGGCATCCGGTCCCATCACTTCATGGGAAATAGATGGGGAAACAGTGGAAACAGTGTCAGACTTTTTTTTTCCTGGGCTCCAAAATCACTGCAGATGGTGACTGCAGCCATGAAATTAAAAGACACTTACTCCTTGGAAGGAAAGTTATGACCAACCTAGATAGCATATTCAAAAGCAGAGACATTACTTTGCCAACAAAGCTTCGTCTAGTCAAGGCTATGGTTTTTCCAGTGGTCATGTATGGATGTGAGAGTTGGACTGTGAAGAAGGCTGAGCACCGAAGAATTGATGCTTTTGAACTGTAGTGTTGGAGAAGACTTTTGATATTTCCTTGGACTGCAAGGAGATCCAACCTGTCCATTCTGAAGGAGACCAGCCCTGGGATTTCTTTGGAAGGAATGATGCTAAAGCTGAAACTCCAGTACTTTGGCCACCTCATGCGAAGTGTTGACTCATTGGAAAAGACTCTGATACTAGGCGGGATTGGGGGCAAGAGGAGAAGGGGATGACAGAGGATGAGATGGCCGGATGGCATCACTGACTCGATGGACATGAGTCTGAGTGAACTCCGGGAGTTGGTGATGGACAGGGAGGCCTGGCATGCTGCGATTCATGGGGTCGCAAAGAGTTGGACATGACTAAGCGACTGATCTGATCTGATCTGATACAAATTTAAAAGGAGGTTTCTCTCAAAATACTGTGTTGCCATAATGACACCTGATTTCACCTGAAGTTAACTATTCCCAAACCTTGAGATAACCAATGCATTTTTTTTTTTTTTATGGAAATGTTTGTCTTAAGCTGTGCTAATGTACTATGCATTTACCCCAAACTCTGTCTTCAAGTTGGTTCTGCCTAATGGCTCAGAACCTACTTGACAAACCAGTATGTTATACTCAGATATTGTTCCTCTAATCTATGTAAATAAAACTATTTGTATGGTAATCTGTCCTTCTACAAGATTCAAGTTAATCATTTTATGGCCCAGGATGAACAATTTGGTGCCAAGATAATCCCAAAATGCATCTTATGGGTGAGGGGCCTGGTGCTATTCTGAGTTTTAAGACATTCCTTTCTTTCATTAACAGACTGCTAGTGACTATGTAACATCCAGCTGAAGACTAGCAGGGGGGTACACTTTCTCCCCCCTTCTGATGCCTATGTCAGAAGCTTTCTCTATCTCCTTTATACTTTAATAAAACTTTATTACACAAAGCTCTGAGTGATCAAGCCTTGTCTCTGGCCCCGGATTGAATTCTTCCCCTCCTGAGGCCAAGAATCCCGGCTGTCTTCTCATTCAGCAACAACCTTTCAGTGTGCTCAGGCTCTCTCACCCCACAGCCTCTTGTTCTTGCCCCACGTTTTGTAAACAATGATTATGTAACAGCTGAGATCACTTACAGCACTGTGCATGTGCATCATGGGACACTTGGTTGGATACGGGCTACTTTTGTTATATGAGCTCCACCTAAAATTGTGGCAGCATTACGGTGTGTCACAACTGTGTCCATTGAGTCAGCCATATGAGGAGAGAATACAGCATGTCTGCTGCTACGGCTGCTGTGTCAGCCATATGAGAATACTGTTATGGCCACTGTGCCAGCCAGGAGAGAGTTTGTGTTAGGTTATGCTATGGCTGCTGCTATGGCTACTGCATCAGCCAGGAGAGATTAAATGTGTCTTCAGTTCCTAAGGCTTTTTCCAGCTTTCTCACTCACACCTTGTCTATCCTGAGTTCAGCAAACAGTGCGAGAAGCAAGAGCATCCTTGTCAGCCTCTGAGTTTAAGAAGTTTTAGTGTTTCTCTATTAGGAACAATATTTATATATGCTTTTTGTTTTAGTTTAAGCTTTATTAAATTTTAGTATTTTTATTCTATTTTTGGTTTCTATTTCTACCTGCTAATGTTCATATAAACAATAAGACAAAGCACATCTGTTGAATTTAATCAAATGTCTTATGTGAATCTATTAAATGACATTTTGGTATCTACTATTATGATCATAAAATAGTTACCTTTAGTTTATTTACTTGACTTTGAATTATACTGATAAATTTCCTGCTATTGAGTAACCTTTGTATTGTTAAACATTTCCAACTTAGTCATAATATATAATACTTTGGTACATTATTGGATAGTATTGACTAATATTTAGATTTTTTTTTTTTTTTTTACCTTTAAAGTCATTTAGCCTGATTGGTTTTTAGGTTTCTTGTATTGTACCAATGTCATACTAGCTTAGTAAAATGAATTTGAAAGCATTCACCTTTTTCTATGATTTGAATAGTGTAAGCCTCAAATATTCTGTTCTTTTTTTTTTTAATTTTATTTTTTAACTTTACAATATTGTATTGGTTTTGCCATATATCAAAATGAATCCACCACATGTATACATGTGTTCCCCATCCTGAACCCTCCTCCCTCCTCCCTCCCCATACCATCCCTCTGGGTCATCCCAGTGCACCAGCCCCAAGCATCCAGTATCATGCATTGAACCTGGACTGGCGACTCGTTTCATATATGACATTATACATATTTCAATGCCATTCTCCCAAATCATCCCACCCTCTCCCTCTCCCACAGAGTCCAAAAGACTGTTCTATACATCAGTGTCTCTTTTGCTGTCTCGTATAAAGGGTTATTGTTACCATCTTTCTAAATTCCATATATATGCATTAGTATATTGTATTGGTGTTTTGCTTTCTGGCTTACTTCACTCTGTATAATAGGCTCCAGTTTCATCCACCTCATTAGAACTTATTCAAATGTATTCTTTTTAATGGTTGAGTAATACTCCATTGTGTATATGTACCACAGCTTTCTTACCCATTCATCTGCTGATGGATAAGATAGACTACCTATAAGACCATATCATTGAGGTGACTTTTAATATATTAAGTATTGAACTATCTCCCAGATGCTAATATAGTAATTAAAAGATTATTTTTCACCTATTAGGCCAGTTTGGATAATTGTGGTTTGATGGAATGAACAAAAGGCATTTTCTCTAAGTTTTAAAGATTGTTTGCAAAGGAGCTTGTATATTTTATTCTTAAAAAAATTTCTTCTTTATTGGAACTTCCCTGGTGGTCCAGTGGTTAAGATTCTGCCTTCCAATGCAGGGGATTTGGTGTGATCCCTAGTTGGGGAACTGGGGTCCCACATACCATAGGACAACAAGCCCAAGGGCTGCAATTACTGAAGCCTGCATGGTCTAAAGCCTGTGCTCCACAACATGCTCTGCAATAAGAGAAAGGCTTGTGCACTGTAACAAAGACCCTGTGCAGCCAAAAATAATTTCTTCTTTATTTATCATCATGCCAGATACATAAGGAAGAAATCACAATGAACAGCTAAATCTATTCTGCTGATGTGTACCCAGAACTCAGGATTCTATTTTCATGAAGTTGCCTACCAACCTTAGAATTCATATCACATGTGACAGATTGGAGTTAGAAACAAAGGAAGATGACTTGTCTGAATCCCCTTTCCCTTCCATTTCTAATATAAATATAACTAACAATAAGGACATGACTTAGCAACTGAAAAACAACAACAAAAAATGAAGACAATTTTAAAATCATTGAGGGACATAAAATATATCTCTAGTAAGAATAAATACAAATGATGTTCTTGAATAGGCAGTTTTAATATGCTAGACTCATCTATTCCCACTAAATTGTTTTATCAATTGATTGTGATTTTAATGAAATATATGCAGGCATATGTTAAGACTCCAGCAAAAAACATCTGGAAGATTTTTAATTTAAAAATGGATATTTAACACGTGTACACCTGTGGTGTATTCATGTTGATGTATGGCAAAACTAATACAATATTGTAAAGTAATTAGCCTCCAGTTAAAATAAATAAATTTATATTAAAAAAGAATAGATTTTTAGATTAGTGAAAAAAAGGATTATTTAATAAGCAGTATGATAAACTGATGGGCTTCCCAGTTGGTTCAGTGGTAAAGGATGTGGCTGCCAATGCAGGAAATGCAGGAAATGCGGGTTTGATCACTGGTTTGGGAAGATCCCCTGGAGGAGGAAACGGCAAACTACTCTAGCATGTTTGCCTGGAAAATTCCATGGACAGAAGAGCCTGGTGGGGTGCAGTCCATGGGGTCCCAAAGAGAAGGACACAACTGAGCTATTGAGCATGCATGCACATGATAAACTAATAAGTAAGGGCAGATTCCTTCAGTTCAGTTCAGTCACTCAGTCATGTCCGACTCTGTGACTCCATGGACTGCAGCATGCCAGGCTTCCCTGTTCATCACCAACTCCCAGAGCATACTCAAACTCATGTCCATCAAATCGGTGATGCCATCCAACCATCTCATCCTCTGTCGTCCCCTTCCCCTGCCTTCAATCTTTTCCAGCATCAGGGTCTTTTCCAATGAGTCAGCTCTTCACATCAGGTGGCCAAAGTATTGGAGTTTCAGCATCTGCATCAGTCCTTCCAATGAATACTCAGGATTAATTGCCTTTAGGATAGACTGGTTGGATCTCCTTGCAGTCCAAGGGACTCTCAAGAGTCTTCTCCAACACCATAGTTCAAAAGCATCAATTCTTCGGTGCTCAGCTTACTTTATAGTCCAAATCTCATATCCATATGTGACTACTGGAAAAACCATAGCCTTGACTAGACAGACCTTTGCTGGCAAAGTAATGTCTCTGCTTTTTAATATGCTGTCTAGATTGGTCATAGCTTTTCTTCCAAGGAACAAGCATCTTTTAACTTTATGGCTGCAATCACAACCTGCAGTGCTTTTTCAGCTTACCCCCCATCCCCCCAATAAAGTCTCTCACTGTTTCCATTGTTTCCCCATCTATTTGCCATGAAGTGAAGGGACCAGATGACAAGATCTTAGTTTTCTGAATGTTGACTTTAAAGCCAACTTTTTCACTCTTCTCTTTCACTTTCATCAAGAGGCTCTTTAGTTCCTTTTAGCTTTCAGCCATGAGGATGGTGTCATCTTCACATCTGAGGTTATTGATATTTCTCCCTGCAATCTTGATTCCAGCTTGTGCTTCATCCAACCCGCATTTCACATGATGTACTCTGGATGTAAGTTAAATAAGCAGGGTGACAATATACAGCCTTGATGTACTCCTTTCTCGATCTGGAACCAGTCTGTTGTTCCATGTCCAGTTCTAACTGTTGCTTCTTGACCTGCATACAGATTTCTCAGGAGGCAGGTCAGGTGGTCTGGTATTCCCATCTCTTTGAGAATTTTCCACAGTTTGTTGTGATCCACACAGTCAAAGGCTTTGGCATAGTCAGTAAAGCAGAAATAGATGTTTTTCTGGAACTCTCTTGCTTTTTCCATGATCCACCAGACGTTGGCAATTGTGTGGTAGTTTGAGCATTCTTTGGCATTTCCCTTCTTGAGGATTGGAATGAAAACTGGCCATTTCCAGTCCTGTGGCCACTGCTGAGTTTTCCAAATTTTCTGGCATATTGAGTGCAGCACTTTCACAGCATCACCTTTTAGGATTTGAAATATCTCAACTGGATTTCCATCACCTCCTCCAGATTTGTTGGTAGTGATGCTTTCTGAGGCCTAGTTGACTTCACATTTTAAGATGTCTGGCTCTAGGTGAATGATCACACCATCGTGGATATCTGAATCATGACATTCTTTTTTTGTATAGTGTTTCTGTGTATTCTTGCCACCTCTTCTTAATATCGTCTGCTTCTGTTAAATCCATACATTTCTGTCCTTTATTGTGCCCATCTTTGCATGAAATGTTCCCTTGGTATCTCTAATTTTCTTGAAGCGATCTCTAGTCTTTCCCATTCTATTGTTTTCTTATATTTCTTTGCACTGATCACT
Source organism: Bos taurus (assembly GCF_002263795.3). Classification (NCBI taxonomy): domain Eukaryota; kingdom Metazoa; phylum Chordata; class Mammalia; order Artiodactyla; family Bovidae; genus Bos; species Bos taurus. Next base: position 803,848 of record NC_037336.1, read on the forward strand.
GAGGAAGGCTTTCAAATTTCTTCTTGCTATTCTTTGGAACTCTGCATTCAAATGGATATATCTTTCCTTTTCTCCTTTGCCTTTAGCTTCTCTTCTTTTCTCAGCTATTTGTAAGGCCTCCTCAGACAACCATTTTGCCTTTTTGCATTTCTTTTTCTTGGGGATGATCTTGGTCATTGCCTCCTGTACAATGTCACAAACCTCCATCAAATGTTCTTTCAGGCACTCTATCAGACCTTATCTCTTGATCTCTTTGTCACTTCCACTGTATAATTGTAAGGGATTTGATTTAGGTTGTACCTGAATAGTCTAATGATTTTCCCTACTTTCTTCAATTTCAGTTTGAAACTTAACTATTGAACATGCATGCACATGATGAACTAATAAATAAAGGCAGATTCCTTAACTTACTCCATATCCCAAGTAAATTCCAGCTGGTTTAAAAACTAAATTTTAAAATGAAATTATAACAGCTTTAGAAACAGAAACCATGGGCCAATCTATTTATAGTCTTCCTAAGATTGACATAATAAATGGAAGCAGAAATAAAGAGTGATACATTCAGGTACTTAAAACTCAAAATCTTTATGCCAAAAACATGGAAAAACAAAATAAAAAGACAACTGGATTTTACTTTGTGGGTATACCATATTTTGGTTATCTGTTTTTCTGTTGATATATTTTTTTATTTGCTTCCATTTTCTTTTGCTATTATAGATGATTCTGCTATGAGTAATCCTATGCAGGTTTCTGTAAAGACATAGATTTTCATGTTTCTTGGTTATATACTAGAAGTGGAATTGCTTAATTGTTGTCATTTAACATTTAACTGCCAAATGATTTTCGAAATTGGCTGCACAATTATGAAATCCTACCAACAATGTGCAAAGTACTGATACATATAGCAACAAGGATGAACTTCAAGGGCATTATACTAAGTGGAAAAAGCCAGTTAGAAAAGGCCTTAAATTATGCTGAAACCGTGTATAAGCCCTTGTGTCCTTGTCTTTTGAAGTAAACTACTGACTCAAGAGTTAATGATTGGGAAATGTGAAGATGTAGAAGCAAAGAATAGTTGCGGGGCTAGGCAACTGGTAACAATTTAGACTATAATTCTGCCACATAACAGAATCACCAAACTCCCAGTTTCCTGAAAAATATGGATACAGACCTGACACACATTCCTAAGTTGGTTTTAATAGGAAGCAGACGCCCCTCTAGATGAAAACTGACCACAGAACATAGACCTTAGACTGATTGAAACCAGAAAGCTGATGATGCTTGAAAATTTACCTTGATGCTAACCAATCCAAGAATCGTCTGCTAGATGATCATGCCCTGCTTCTTCAAAACTGTAAAACTCCTCCTTCTTCCCTCCAGGGTAGGTCACGTGGTCCTCAGGGCATTAGCCCACTGTGGCCCCCTTTGCTTGGCAAAACAATAAAAACTACTCTTTTTTTTACTACACCCAAAACTGTATATTGGAGTTTCTATTCAGCATTGGTGAACAGAGGCTGAGTTTTGGCAACAATATGACTCAACTTATATTTAAGTGTCTGGAATAAGCAAATTCATACAAAGAGAAAGTGGATGAGTGGTTGCTAAGGGATGAGCCAGGTGAATAATGAAGAGTGAAACCTAATTCATTCAATTAATTGTTGGTACAGGATTCTTCTAAGGCTGACAAAAATGTTCCGAAATTAGATAGCAATACAATTATGATTATACAGTGGAGGTGAGAAATAGATTTAAGGGACTAGATATGATACACAGAGTGCCTGATGAACTATGCATGGAGGTTTGTGACATTGTACAGAAGACAGGGATCAAGATCATCCTCATGGAAAAGAAATGCAAAAAAGGAAAATGGCTGTCTGGGGAGGCCCTACGAATAGCTGTGAAAAGAAGAGAAGCGAAAACCAAAGGAGAAAAAGATAAAAGCATCTGAATGCAGAGTTCCAAAGAATAGCAAGGAGAGATAAGAAAGCCTTCCTCAGCGATCAATGCAAAGAAATAGAGGAAAACAACAGAATGGGAAAGACTATAGATCTCTTCAAGAGAACTAGAGATACCAAGAGAACATTTCATGCAAAGATGGGCTCGATAAAGGACAGAAATGGTATGGACCTAACAGAAGCAGAAGATATTAGGAAGAGATGGCAAGAATACACAGAAGAACTGTACAAAAAGATCTTCACGACCCAGATAATCCCAATGGTGTGATCACTGACCTAGAGCCAGACATCCTGGTATGTGAAGTCAAGTGGGCCTTAGAAAGCATCACTGTGAACAAAGCTAGTGGAGGTGATGGAATTCCAGTTGAGCTATTTCAAATCCTGAAAGATGATGCTGTGAAAGTGCTACACTCAATATGCCAGCAAATTTGGAAAACCCAGCAGTGGCCACAGGACTGGAAAAGGTCAGTTTTCATTCCAATCCCAAAGAAAGGCAATGCCAAAGAATGCTCAATCAGATCAGATCAGATCAGTCGCTCAGTCGTGTCCGACTCTTTGCGACCCCATGAATCGCAGCATGCGAGGCCTCCCTGTCCATCACCAACTCCCGGAGTTCACTCAGACTCACGTCCATCAAGTCAGTGATGCCATCCGGCCATCTCATCCTCTGTCGTCCCCTTCTCCCCCTGCCCCCAATCCCTCCCAGCATCAGAGTCTTTTCCAATAAGTCAACTCTTCGCATGAGGTGGCCAAAGTACTGGAGTTTCAGCTTTAGCATCATTCCCTCCAAAGAAATCCCAGGGCTGATCTCCTTCAGAATGGACAGGTTGGATCTCCTTGCAGTCCAAGGGACTCTCAAGAGTCTTCTGCAACACCACAGTTCAAAAGCACCAATTCTTCGGCGCTCAGCCTTGTTCACAGTCCAACTCACATCCATACATGACCACAGGAAAAACCATAGCCTTGACTAGACAAACCTTTACCGCACAATTGCACTCATCTCTCATGTTAGTAAAGTAATGCTCAAAAATCTCCAAGCCAGGCTTCAGCAATACATGAACCGTGAACTTCCAGATGTTGAAGCTGGTTTTAGAAAAGGCAGAGGAACCAGAGATCAAATTGCCAACATCTGCTGGATCATTGAAAAAGCAAGAGAGTTCCAGAAAAACATCTTCTGCTTTATTGACTATGCCAAAGCTTTTGACTGTGTGGATCACAATAAACTGTGGAAAATTCTGAAAGAGATGGGAATACCAGACCACCTGACCTGCCTCTTGAGAAACCTATATGCAGGTCAGGAAGTAACAGTTAGAATTGGACATGGAACAACAGACTGGTTCCAGATAGGAAAAGGAGTACGTCAAGGCTGTATATTGTAACCCTGCTTATTTAACTTCTATGCAGAATACATCATGAGAAACGCTGGACTGGAAGAAGCATAAGCTGGAATCAAGATTGCCGGGAGAAATATCAATAACCTCAGATATGCAGATGACACCACCCTTATGGCAGAAAATGAAGAGGAACTCAAAAGCCTCTTGATGAAGGTGAAAGAGGAGAGTGAAAAAGTTGGCTTAAAGCTCAACATTCAGAAAACTAAGATCATGGCATCCAGTCCCATCACTTCCTGGGAAATAGATGGGGAAACAGTGGAAACATTGTCAGACTTTATTTTTTGGGCTCCAAAATCACTGCAGATGGTGATTGCAGCCATGAAATTAAATGACACTTACCCTTGGAAGGAAAGTTATGACCAACCTAGATAACATATGGAAAAGCAGAGACATTACTTTGCCAAAAAAGGTCCGTCTAGTGAAGACTATTGTTTTTCCAGTGGTCTTGTATGGATGTGAGAGTTGGACTGTGAAGAAAGCTGAGCACTGAAGAATTGATGCTTTTGAACTGTGGTGTTGGAGAAGACTCTTGAGAGTCCCTTGGACTGCAAGGAGATCTAACCAGTCCATTCTGAAGGAGATCAGCCCTGGGATTTCTTTGGAAGGAATGATGCTAAAGCTGAAACTCCAGTAGTTTGGCCACCTCATGTGAAGAGTTGACTTATTGGAAAAGACTCTGATGCTGGGAGGGATTGAGGGCAGGAGGAGAAGCGGACGACAGAGGAGAAGATGGCTGGATGGCATTACCGACTCGATGGACATGAGTTTGAGTCAAGTCAGGTAGTTGGTGATGGACAGGGAGGCCTGGCGTCCTGTGATTCATGGGGTTGCAAAGAGTTGGATACGGCTGAGCGACTGAACTGAACAATTAGTGAAAGAAGTAGTGGCTACACTGGTACATTTTAAAAGGGTTAGAGGGTTAGGGTTAGGAGCAATTTCATCTCAATACAGTTGCTAATTTAAAAAAAGACAAATGGACAGGAGAGAAAATTCTTTTTATTGTAATACACACTACAGTCAAAATGCACTTTTCCTTTTTACAAAGAGCTGGTTCGAAATGAAAGGCAAGGCAAGGATAATCATCCAGCAGTCCAACAATCTCCACTGCTCTCCCCACAGCCCGTCTGACTCCACAAAGTTTTCCCAGACGCTATGGTCATGGGGCATGCGGGTGGGGAAGGAAGCGTGGTAGATAGGGAGGGGGCAGGAAGTGAGTAGGAGGAAGGGTGGGGGTGTGCGGGCTGATGAATGCATGTGTGAATGCTAAGTCTCCTCAGTCATGTCCAACTCTTTGCAGTTCTACTGACTGTAGCCCGCCAGGCTCCAGTGTCCATGGGGTTCTCCAGGCAAGAAGACAAGTGGGTTGCCATGCCCTCCTCCAAGCTATCTTCCCCACCCAGGAAACAAACACCTGTCTCCTGCAATTCCTGCATTACAGAGGGATTCTTTACCACTGAGCCACCAGGAAACCCTGGGTCTGGGGAGGGAAACACTCATTTGCAGCTTTTGCTGATTTTCAGACTGTAAATATTCCTACCTAATTGGTTTCAAGCCACTGTTGACAATCTCAGCTTGAACACACACACCGCAGGCAAGTGAGACTGGGCACAAAATCTGATTTACTGGGAAATACAAATACAAATAGCTCAATCTCACCTATAGATAAATATGAATCCAAACTGTGAGAGCAACTTTTTTATCTCATGTGATTAAAAAATTTTTGGAAAGCCTCTCTTATATTTTGGTGGGACCATTAATTGTTTAAAGGACAGTTTGGTAAAATCTTTCAAAATTAAACACAAGCATACTATTTGACCCAGTAATTCCACTAATAGAGAATTTCCTCCTGCTGATGATTTTCCAGAGAAAGAGAAATTCTGTATGCTCTTGGGGGAACATAAGATGTAACAATTTTGTCTTTAACAAGAAGAATATAAAACTGCTAAATAAATGAGAAAAATAAAAATGGATAAAAGATTCACATAAACTTATTGGCAAATAATAAAAGCCCTAATTAGAAGCATGAAATTTATTTTTTTTAATTAATTTTATTTTATTTTTAAACTTTACATAATTGTATTAGTTTTGCCAAATATCAAAATGAATCCACCACAGGTATACATGTGTTTACATGTATGAAATTTACATGCATGAAATTTAATGTATGAAAAGTTAAATGTTTGTTTAATGTTGGAGAAGGGAACTCCAGTATTCTGGCCTGGAGAATTCCTTGGATTGTACAGTCCATGGGGTTGCAAAGAGTTGGAAACGACTGAGCGACTTTCACTTCACTTAATGTAGGAACAAGGAAGAAAAAAGTGAACTGTACTTAAATAAACATATGGTATATCTGAAATTAGGGCTAAATAATGGCAATAGTCATTGTTCTTAAAAAATAAGGGAGAAAATATAAAAATCTATTTTCCTGTCTAAATCATATCTATCATTACTGTGGGGAGGAAACCATAATTATGGTAGAAGGAAGATTTTCAGAAATGCAGGGGAAGGAGCAGATCCATGGGGCTGTCTGTCACTTGGGGAAAGAACCATGGCTCAGATATGCACAAATCTCTCTCACAGTGCATGAATTTAATGTGTTCATTCAGCAAATATTTGTTACTCTACCAACAGTACAGGAAAATCATAGCACCTAATAACTCTGGGGGAAACAGAAACAAGAAAGATGTAGTCCTTTGTGTAACTCAACTCGGTTCTCTCTTTCTTTTTAATGGAAAGAATTTCTTGCTCTTTTCACTCCACCCCTATTTTTCCAAACAGCAAATTTGAGAGTAAGGCTGCATTTGTTTTGTATTCCCTATGGCATCTGATCCTATGGCATTCCATCAAGTTAATTCATTCCAGTTCAGTTGCTCAGTCATAAAGATTTGCCGATGTACAGAAGATTTGCTACATGGGCAAATCTTCAATAGTTGATCTGAAATGATGCAGGTTATGTGTTCTGAACAAGATGAAAGAAAGGGGGAATATATAAAAATTGTCCTATGCTTAGTCGCTCAGTCATGTCTTTGTATGAGTCTTTGCAACCCCAGGGACTGTAGCCCGCCAGGCTCCTCTGTCCTTGAGGATTCTCCCAGGCAAGAATACTGGAATGGGTTGCCATTCCCTTCTCCAGGGGGTCTTCCCAACCCAGGAGTAAAACCCTGGTCTCCTCCATTGCAGGCAGATTCTTTTTTACCATCTGAGCTATGAGGGAAGCCCATGAAATTATTACAATAAAATGTAAGGGATTTGCAAATGGCACTCTATCTTCTGAATAGGCAAAGGTTGAAAGTTTAGAAAGCTATTTTTTCTTGTATTTAACTTTCTGTTTAACTGTAACTCAGACAAGCTTACGAATCGAAATTGTACAGCTCACCTAGTGAACTCATTGTCTCTGTGTAATCATCATTCAAGGTAAGAACTGCTAGATTATGTTTATTATTGTTTTGTTTAAGATTTTGCTTCAACAGTCAGGTCTGCCCTTCAGTTATTTTTCTTGTCAAGTTTAATGTCTAAATTACACCTGCCTCATGGGAGAATTTTCCCTCTTGTTTTATTCATATGAAGAGTCTATGTAAGACTGGTGCTATTTTTTTCCCTTAAATAATGAGTTCATAAGTGAAGGCACATGAGTTTTGCATTTTCTCAGTGGGAAGATTTTTAATTAGGAATTTAATTACAAGGCTATTCATGTTTGTTACTTTTCTAGTTTTAATTATGTTTTACCAAAGTTATATGCATTTATATAATTTTTCAACTGTATTGACATGAAGTGGTTCATTATACTCTCTTAGTAAGTATCTGGATGATTTGAAGTGATATGTATGTCTTACTGATTTTTTTAAAAAATTCTCTGTATGATCATTTAAGTGTCTGTGTAATATCTGCATCTAGAGGAGGAGCTAAGATGGCAGAGGAGTAGGACGGGGAGAACACTTTCTCCCCCACAAATTCATCAAAAGAACATTTAAACACCAAGTAAATTCCACAAAACAACTTCTGAATGCCGGCAGAGGACATCAGGCACCCAGAAAGGCAACCCAAGTCTTCAAAAGGAGGTAGGGAAAAATGTAAAAGACAAAAAAAGGGACAAAAGAGGGAGGGATGGAGTTCAGTCCCGGGAAGGGAGTCTTAAAAAGAGAGAAGTTTCCAAACACCTGGAAACTTTCTCACTGCCGAATCTGTGCCGAGCCTTGGAAGCACAGAGGGCAACATAACAGGGAGGAAAAATAAATAATTAAAACCCGCACATTGCGAGCCCTACGGTAACTCCCCCAGTGGAGAAGCAGTGCAGACGCCTGCATACGCCATTAGCAAGCGGGGGCTGGGCAGGGAGGCACGGCGCGGGCTGCATCGCAAGAATCTGGCCTGAATACCCTGAGCATTATCTGAGCGAAATAATTTGGGCTAGCAAACCAGACTGTGGGATATTTACCACGCAAAAAGCCAGCCCTAACCTATGACACTGCCAGGCCCGCGCACGGAATAAAGGACTGAACAGAGATAGCCAGAGGCAGACCATCCCCCTCTGGTTATAGGCAGCCAGAGCCGGAAGGGGACAATCGCAGCCCCAGAGAGACATTATCTATAAAACTGTAAGCAGGCTTCTTTGCTAACTAAAACTTCTTGGGGGTCTGGACGGTCAACATCTGCCTGAGAAGTTGTGCCGGTGCACAACTAGATAACCGAGCGGCGGGGAGGCGATAAGTCGCAGCAATCGCATGCGCAAAACACCTCATCACCTGAGCTGCTTGGATCTGGGAAGGGCACAAAACTGAGGCCCAACCGAGAGTCTGCACCTCTGAGGACTACCTGAGTGCCTGAACCTGAGCGGCTTGGACCTGGGAAGTACAGGCAGCCCAGGGCCGGCCGCGGATAGTTCGCGGCGGAGCAACCTAGAGCCTGAGCAGCGTGGGCAGAGAGGCTACACGCGCCGCGAACGGGGCGGGGGGGGGGGGGGGGGGCAGACCCAGTGTGGCTGAGGCACTGCGAGCACATGCCAGTGTTATTTGTTTGCAGCATCCCTCCCTACCTCCCCTCAGTGCGACTGAACAAGTGAGCCTATTAAAAAAAAAAAAAAAAAAAGTTAAGTCCTCTATTATTCCTTTAATTTCCACTTTTATAACTGATTACTTTGCAAAAAAAAAAAAGACCCTATTTTTTTAAAGCAAACTTCATATATATATATTTTTAATAATTTTTTGACCTTTTTTTTTCTTTTTCCTTCTTTTCTTTAACATTGTATTTTTGAAATTCCAAACTCTACTCTAGATTTTTAATTTTAGCTTTTTAGTATTCGTTATCAATTTTGTACCTGTAGTTTTTTTGTTGTTGTTGTTTATGTTTTTATATAATTTCAGTGACCCTTTTTATTTTTTCTTTTCCTCTGTTTCTTTCTCTTCTTCTTTTAAATAACATTGTATATCTGAAGTTCCAAACTGTATTCTAGATTTTTAATTTATGCTTTTTGGTATTTGTTATCAATTTTGTACCTGTATTTTTTTTTTTTAATAATTTATGCGACCTTATTTGTTCTTGTTTGTTTTTTTTTTTTTTCTCTCTCTTTCTTTTTCTTCTTCTTTTTTTAACATTGTATTTTTGAAATTCCAAACTCTACTCTAGATTTTTAACTTTTGCTTTTGGCATTAGTTATCAATTTTGTACCTATATTTTCTTTATAATTTTTGCGACCTTGTTTGTTTTTGTTGTTCGTTTTTTCTCTCTTTCTTTTCCTTCTTCTTTTCTTTAATACTGTATTTTTGAAATTCCAAACTCTACTCTAGATTTAAAATTTTTGCTTTTATGTATTTGTTACCAATTTTATACCTTTAAGAACCCAATCTTCAGTACCCATTTTTCACTAGGGAGCAAGATTACTGGCTTAACTGCTTTCTCTTCCCTTTGGACTCTCCTTTTTCTCCACTAGGTCGCCTGTGTCTCCTCCCTAACCCCTCTCTACTCTACCCAACTCTGAATTTCTGTGTGTTCCAGATGGTGGAGAACACTTAGGGAACTGATTACTGGCTGGATCTGTCTCCCTCCTTTTCATTCCCCCCATTTATCCTCCTGGCCACCTCTGCCACCTTCTTCCTTCTTCTCTTCTCTGTATAACTCTATGAACAACTTTGAGCAGTCCAGTTGTGGAGTGCACATAAGGAAGAGATTACTGAATAGCCCACTCTCTCCTCTATTGATTCCACCTCATCTCATTTGGGTCACCTCTAACTCCCTCCTCCCTCTTCTCTTCTTCATATAACCCTGTAAACCTCTCTGGGCGAAACAAGTTTCAGGGCAAGACATACCAAGCAAATTCTCCAGCAGCAAGGAACACAGCCCTGAGCTCCAAGATACAGGCAGCCCAAAGTCACCCCAAAACCATAGACATCCCATAACTCATTACTAGGCATTTCATTGCACTCCAGAGAGAAGAAATACAGCTCCACCCACCAGAACACCAACACAAGCTTCCCTAACCAAGAAACCTTGACAAGCCACCTGTACAAACCCACACAGAGCGAGGAAACGCCACAATAGAGAACTCCACAAACTGCCAGAATACAGAAAGGACACCCCAAACTCAGCAATTTAAACAAGATGAAGAGACAGAGGAATACCCAGCAGATAAAGGAACAGGATAAATGCCCAACAAACCAAACAAAAGAGGAAGAGATAGGGAATCTACCTGATAAAGAATTCCGAATAATGATAGTGAAATTGATCCAAAATCTTAAAATCAAAATGGAATCACAGATAAATAGCTTGGAGACAAAGATTGAGAAGATGCAAGAAAGGTTTAACAAGGACCTAGAAGAAATAAAAGAGAGTCAATATAAAAACACATGTATACCTGTGGTGGAAAAAAAAAATTTAAAAAGCAAAAAAAAAAAAAAAAAACAAAAAAAAAAAAAAAAAAAATATATTAAAAAAATGAATAATACAATAAATGAAATTAAAAACACTCTGGAGGCAACAAATAGTAGAATAACAGAGGCAGAAGATAGGATTAGTGAATTAGAAGATAGAATGGTAGAAATAAATGAATCAGAGAGGATGAAAGAAAAACTAATTCAAAGAAATGAGGACAATCTCAGAGACCTCCAGGACAATATTAAATGCTACAACATTCGAACCACAGGGGTCCCAGAAGAAGAAGACAAAAAGAAAGACCATGAGAAAATACTTGAGGAGATAATAGTTGAAAACTTCCCTAAAATGGGGAAGGAAATAATCACCCAAGTCCAAGAAAACCAGAAAGTCCCAAACAGGATAAACCCAAGGCAAAACACCCAAGACACATATTAATCAAATTAACAAAGATCAAACACAAAGAACAAATATTAGAAGCAGCAAGGGAAAAACAACAAATAACACACAAGGGAATTCCCATTAGGATAACAGCTGATGTTTCAATAGAAACTCTTCAAGCCAGGAGGGAATGGCAAGACATACTTAAAGTGATGAAAGAAAATAACCTACAGCCCAGACTATTGTACCCAGCAAGGATCTCATTCAACTATGAAGGAGAAATCAAAAGCTTCTCAGACAAGCAAAAGCTGAGAGAATTCAGTACCACCAAACCAGCTCTCCAAAAAATACTAAAAGATATTCTCTAGACAGGAAACACAAAAACAGTGTATAAACTCGAACCCAAAACAATAAAGTAAATGGCAACAGGATCATACTTATCAGGACATTTCATCCCAAAACAATGAATTTCACCTTTTTCTCAAGAGCACATGGAACCTTCTCCAGGATAGATCACATCCTGGGCCATAAATCTAGCCTTGGTAAATTTAAAAAAAAATAGAAATCATTCCAAGCATCTTTTCTGACCACAATGCAGTAAGATTAGATCTCAATTTCAGGAGAAAAACTATTAAAACTTCCAACATATGGAGGATGAACACCCTGCTGAATAACCAACAAATCACAGAAGAAATCAAAAAAGAAATCAAAATTTGCATAGAAACGAATGAAAATAAAAACACAACAACTCAAAACCTGTGGGACACTTTAAAAGTAGTCCTAAGGAGAAAGTTCATAGCAATACAGGCATACCTAAAGAAACAAGAAAAAAGTCAAATAAATAACCTAACCCTACACCTAAAGCAACTAGAAAAGGGAGAGATGAAGAACCCCAGGGTTAGTAGAAGAAAAGAAATCTTAAAAATTAGGGCAGAAATAAATGCAAAAGAAACAAAAGAGACCATAGCAAAAATCAACAAAGCCAAAAGCTGGTTCTTTGAAAGGATAAATAAAATTGACAAACCATTAGCCAGACTCATCAAGAAACAAAGGGAGAAAAATCAAATCAATAAAATTAGAAATGAAAATGAAGAGATCACAACAGACAACACAGAAATACAAAGGATCATAAGAGACTACTATCAACAATTATATGCCAATAAAATGGACAACATGGAAGAAATGGACAAATTCTTAGAAAAGTACAACTTTCCAAAACTCGACCAGGAAGAAATAGAAAATCTTAACAGACCCATCACAAGCACGGAGATTGAAACTGTAACCAAAAATCTTCCAGCAAACAAAAGCCCAGGTCCAGATGGCTTCACAGCTGAATTCTACCAAAAATTTAGAGAAGAGCTAACACCTATCCTGCTCAAACCCTTCCAGAAAGTTGCAGAGGAAGGTAAACTTCCAAACTCATTCTATGAGGCCACCATCGCCCTAATACCAAAACCTGACAAAGATCCCACAAAAAAAGAAAACTACAGGCCAATATCACTGATGAACATAGATGCAAAAATCCTTAACAAAATTCTAGCAATCAGAATCCAACAACACATTAAAAAGATCATACACCATGACCAAGTGGGCTTTATCCCAGGGATGCAAGGATTCTTCAATATCCGCAAATCAATCAGTGTTATACAACACATTAACAAATTGAAAAACAAAAACCATATGATTATCAATAGATGCAGAGAAAGCCTTTGACAAAATTCAACATCCATTTATGATAAAAACTCTCCAGAAAGCAGGAATAGAAGGAGCATACCTCAACATAATGAAAGCTATATATGACAAACCCACAGCAAACATTATCCTCAATGGTGAAAAATTGAAAGCATTTCCTCTAAAGTCAGGAATAAGACAAGGGTGCCCACTTTCACCATTACTATTCCACATAGTTTTGGAAGTTTTAGCCACAGCAATCAGAGCAGGAAAAGAAATAAAAGGAATCCAAATTGGAAAAGAAGTAAAACTCTCACTATTTGCAGATGACATGATCCTTTACATAGAAAACCCTAAAGACTCCACCAGAAAATTACTAGAACTAATCAATGATTATAGTAAAGTTGCAGGATATAAAATCAACACACAGAAATCCCTTGCATTCCTATACACTAATAATGAGAAAATTGAAAGAGAAATTAAGGAAACAATTCCATTCACCATTGCAACGGAAAGAATAAAATACTTAGGAATATATCTACCTAAAGAAACTAAAGACCTATATATAGAAAACTATAAAACACTGGTGAAAGAAATCAAAGAGGACACTAATAGATGAGAAATATACCATGTTCATGGGTTGGAAGAATCAATATAGTGAAAATGAGGATACTACCCAAAGCAATTTATAGATTCAATGCAATCCCTATCAAGCTACCAACGGCATTCTTCACAGAGCTAGAACAAATAATTTCACAATTTGTATGGAAATACAAAAAAACCTCTAATAGCCAAAGCTATCTTGAGAAAGAAAAATGGAACTGGAGGAATCAACCTACCTGACTTCAGGCTCTATTACAAAGCCACAGTTATCAAGACAGTATGGTACTGGCACAAAGACAGAAATATTGATCAATGGAACAAAATAGAAAGACAGAGATAAATCCACACACATATGAACACCTTATCTTTGACAAAGGAGGCAAGGTTATGCAATGGATTAAAGACAATCTCTTTAACAAGTGGTGCTGGGAAAGCTGGTCAACCACTTGTAAAAGAATGAAACTAGAACACTTTCTAACACCATACACAAAAATAAACTCAAAATGGATTAAAGATCTCAACGTAAGACCAGAAACTATAAAACTCCTAGAGGAGAACACAGGCAAACACTCTCCAACATACGTCACAGCAGGATCCTCTATGACCCACCTCCCAGATTATTGGAAATAAAAGCAAAAATAAACAAATGAGACCTAATTAAACTTAAAAGCTTCTGCACATCAAAGGAAACTATTAGCAAGGTGAAAAGGCAGCCTTCAGAATGGGAGAAAATAATAGCAAATGAAGCAACGGACAAACAACTAATCTCAAAAATATGCAAGCAACTCCTACAGCTCAACTCCAGAAAAATAAATGACCCAACCAAAAACATGGGCCAAAGAACTAAATAGACATTTCTCCAAAGAAGACATACAGATGGCTAACAAACACATGAAAAGATGCTCAACATCACTCATTATCAGAGAAATGCAAATCAAAACCACTATGAGGTACCATTTCACGCCAGTCAGAATGGCTGCGATCCAAAAGTCTACAAGCAATAAATGCTGGAGAGGGTGTGGAGAAAAGGGAACCCTCTTACACTGTTGGTGGGAATGCAAACTAGTACAGCCACTATGGAGAACAGTGTGGAGATTCCTTAAAAAACTGGAAATAGAACTGCCTTATGATCCAGCAATCCCACTGCTGGGCATACACACTGAGGAAACCAGAAGGGAAAGAGACACGTGTACCCCAATGTTCATTGCAGCAGTGTTTATAATAGCCAGGACATGGAAGCAACCTAGATGCCCATCAGCAGATGAATGGATAAGCAAGCAGTGGTACATATACACAATGGAGTATTACTCAGCCATTAAAAAGAATACATTTGAATCAGTTCTAATGAGATGGATGAAACTGGAGCCTATTATACAGAGTGAAGTAAGCCAGAAAGAAAAACACCAATACAGTATACTAACGCATATAAATGGAATTTAGAAAGATGGTAACAATAACCCTGTGTACGAGACAGCAAAAAAGACACTAATGTATAGATCAGTCTTATGGACTCTGTGGGAGAGGGAAAGGGTGGGGAGATTTGGGAGAATAGCATTGAAACATGTATAATATCAGGTATGAAACGAGTCGCCAGTCCAGGTTCGATGCACGGTACTGGATGCTTGGGGCTGGTGCACTGGGACGACCCAGAGGGAGGGTAGGGGAGGGAGAAGGGAGGAGGGTTCAGGATGGGGAACGCGGGTATATCTGTGGCCGATTCATTTCTATATTTGGTAAAACTAATACAATATTGTAAAGTTTAAAAATAAAATAAAATTAAAACAAAAATATCTGCATCTAGTTCTGATGCTTGTTTCAGACTTTTCTTTCTTTACTCTTCATCTTTTTAAAAAAAAAATGAATTCTTTTAACATGTCTTGTCATTTTTTTGTTGAAAGCTGGACATTATGTGTCACATAGTAGGATATAAAGTTTTGTACTAATCTGGCTTAGAGGTCGGCTTTATTTAATGTTTGCTGAAGCTGTAGCTGCCAGAGGCTTCTAATTCCTCTAACGCCTGTGATTTTGTCTTCTTTTGTTGACTGTGATTCTCCCCAAGGAGAGCACATCTTGGTGGTGACCCACTGATTCTACCCTGGAGCCCAGGTATGTGGTGATGAGTGTGGATGGAAGAGTCCTATGGTCTCATGATTACCTTCCAGTTTTTCAGGAGGAGGCTGTTTCAGGAGTAATATTTCTAAGATTCATTTTCCTCCTCAGATGAGACAGAAAGGCTGGCGAGGGTGAAATGGGAAACATGCCACCTATGAGGTGAGATAAGGTGCTGGAGAAGCCTTTTGCCCTGGAAAGCAGACTGTGGTGGTCTCTGCGACACCTTGCTCTCCATGGTGCCTCTCTGTTGTGTCTCTGACCACATCTTCTCCATTCCTTTGCTCCTTTTTCTTTTCTACCTAAATTCTAAATGCTATAGCTCCCAGGATGTAGCTTTCTCTCCTTTCCCTTAAGTGATTTTATGTATTTTCATGAGTTTAAAACTATGTGCTGACAATCCCCAATTTCATTTCTGTGGGCCAAACCTCTCATTTGAAGGTAAAATGATATATCCAACTGTCTCCTTGAAATCTCCACTCACATATTCTACAGGCATTGGAAGTAAAACTATTTTCAACTCAAGTTTTTTTTTTTTTTTTTGTCTCACATTTCAGTAAACCATTTTATTATCTAAGTTGCCCAAACATCTGGGAGCCAGATTTTATCCCTTCTCCTCCTCATCTCTGATATAGGATGTTGGTGAGTCATAGAATCCATTTCTAAATAAGACTTGACCTTGGCCAAATTTTCCCCACTCCCATCAGACAACATGGCTGTTTCTATGGACTGCCTTCACTTCCTCTGTCTCCCTTCTGCTACTCCCTGTGCAACAGAGAAACCCAAGTGATATTCTCCAAACATGAATCACTCCCCTCTTTAAACCCACATGAACGCTGAGGAAAATCCACTCATCATCATGACCCACAAAGGCCTGAATGATATGGTCTCTCCTTAACTTCTCTAAAGCCACATATGCTGCCCTCGCCTTGGGTTTTAGACTCTAACTTCATCACTTCCCTCACCAATCCTTATCTAAGTAGGTCACACCCTTAATGACAGATGTTATTAAGAGAGTATAATGATAGATAATTACTAAGAGAGTATAATGAACCACTTCATGTCAATACAGTTGAAAAATTATATAAAATGCATATAATTTTAGTAAAACACACCCTGTCATCTGTTTATTTCCAACATAGCACCGATCCCAGTTTGGAATCTGACATTTATTTACTTATTTGTTTTTGCCTGTTTCCTTTTTAGATATTATACCTCATGGAGGAAAGAGGATTATGTTTGCTTATTTGCCAAGTTTTACTGATACTAAACACCGAGGACAGGCCTGGCACATAATATGTTCTTAATTAGCATTTGTTAAATGAATAAATTATAGAGTTTTACAATTAAAATAACATAGTTAAACCATATTTATTATCTCATAGATTGCCAGATAATTTCTAATGCTAAAAAAGTAAAGCATATTGATGCCAAATTTAATACATTTCTGTGCCAATGGAATGAACTATCATTGATAATGAATACATCTCAACTACCTAGGGTTTTGTTCAGATAACATCTTAATTACATCGTGAGACTTGATCAATGGTTCACAATTTTATACTTGAACAGTTTTCCTAAGAAGACAGTTCTTATTTCAGTTTCTGTTAAAATAATGAGTCACTTCCATGAGTAGATTTTGCTTTAAACACTATATAACTAGATTGGTGTGTTTGAGGCATCTTCATGGGATTCAAAATAAGATAAGTAATATAAAAGAAAAGAACAGAGGCTGTGTAGTCAGTTAAGGGTTCTGATTAAAGTCCTGCAACTATTTATCCATTCCTCAGGAGTTCTTGCCTCCATTAATGTTCTCATCTATAAAATGGGGGAAATAGTAATAGCTGCTCTATGTGGTCTATTGAGGATAAAACGAGATATCCTATACAAAGCTCTCAGTTGTAAGCACTCAATCCTTGCCCACTCTTCTTAGCCATTCCATGAACTGTCATGACTTGTAATAGTTCAGTTCAGTTCAGTCGCTCAGTCGTGTCTGACTTTTTGCTGCCCCATGGACTGCAGCGTGGAACAGGCCTCCCTGTTCATCACCAACTCCTGAAGTTTACCCAAACTCATGTCCATTGAGTCGGTGATGCCATCCAACCATCTCATCCTCTGTCATCCCTTCTTCTCCCACCTTCAATCCTTCCCAGCACCAGGGTCTTTTCCAATGAGTCGATTCTTCACATCAGGTGGCCAAAATATTGGAGTTTCAGCTTCAACATCAGTCCTTCCAATGAACACTCAGGACTGATCTCCTTTAGGATGGACTGGTTGTATCTCCTTGCAGTCCAAAGGCTCTCAAGAGTCTTCTCCAACACCTTGGACTTGTAACAAAGGAGACAAAAAATAAAGCTGCATTTGAATCAGTAGGAATAGCTCACAATTCATTTTCCCTATTGTCAATCTAGGATTCTGATTGGAATTTAAAAAAATTCTTTTTAAATCAAAGAAAATCATATAGGTCTATTTGGTGCTGGACTTCTCATGGCCTTTTTGCCTATATACAAATGTGTACAACATTCCTTAAACATATTTAATCATCATACTTTTTATCCTCTCAACCTCAGCCTCCAGCAATTAGTGTGTAAACTTTGGAAGACATTTACTAAATCCCATTATCTTCTTGATCTTTTTTTCAGCCAATAATTTTAACACTTAAGTTCAAATATAATGAAGCATAAAGCAAAATGAAGTCATGAATTGGTTATCTTAGCCCAGTGAGTTATTATAAGGAATGAATAGTCAGGAGCAGATTTCATGTTGTATGTGTAGAAATAGTCATGTTCAAAGTATTCATCATACAAATATATTTCGGATTTGAGTGAGTTTTACTTAGAAAACAGACTGAGGCTAGCAGAAATAAGAGAACAGTACAAGTATGGACAGAGTCAGAATAAATTATATTGAAAAATATAAAATTCAAAAATTGAAGAAGAAAATGACAGAGCTGGCTCTCCCCTACCCTGAACCTAGATTTGGCTCTTTTCTCCAAGAATAGGGACTTCTCATCACATGAGTCCAACAATGTTGACTTCAATATAACAGCTATAAAGTGAGATGAGGATTTTTTAGTTAATAAAATAATACCCTACTCCAGCAGAACAAGCATTGAATAACCAAAAAAGCCTTTGTTAGAGAGGTACATTGAGTCTTTTGATTTTCAGGAAGGAAAATCAAGTAATTCCTTAATTATCACAACACATAAGAGATTGGCTGTTGAGGCTTTCCATCTTCATTTTGCTATATGGATTGGTAGCAACTATAATAGCAACTATAAGATTATCTCAGTCCTAAAGATCCAGGACCCCAAAGATTCTCAAAAGTGCTTATTTATTATCAAAAGTCATAGAGGAGGAAGGTGTGATGCAACAGCATTGTGAAGGCATTTTACAGCCACCAACAAAAAAGCCTCTGAAATACACATTTCTTAAATATTCTATTTTTAAAGCTTATACAACCAGTCAACCTAAATGCAGTGGATATAGCAATCCCTATCATGGTTGTGATAGCAAGACTGACAATGACTTGGGGACTCACTGGACAAGGCAGCCACACTGATGTTCCTGCAGCAAAGCCCCCTTTGGTGTTTGCTGTCAACAAGGTGTGTGTTAAGCTATCTACCTGGAGACTGACAGGGATACACTCCAACAAGCAGAATTATCAGCCACTCACCCGATGACAGCTTTTCTTTCCCTAGGGCTTCAAGATTTAAGGCAGAAACAGTCTCAGTTTAACAATGTCAAGTTGATTTAATACACAAGAACAAAAAAGATGAGATTCAAAAATATTCTTGGCTCCTTTAGAATGGCAAAAAGTATTACAAAATGTCATTTTAGGAACTAAATCATTAGATGCAGTTTTTAGACTTCTGGAAAAGATTGGATGTTCCATGCCAGGTGTTAAGTTATGATGCAAATCAAAATGGGCAGTAAAATGCTAACTTTCAAAGAACTTTACATGCCACTGGCACACCAGTTACACTCTAATGACCAAAAGGCATTAGAGGCAAGAAAGAGTTAATTCACTCCAAGAAAATCCCTTATTCAGGACCAAGGTGCTATCAGTAGAACAAAGGAATAAAAATATGCCTATATTAGTTTATTGTTTAACCCATAGAAAAAACTTAGTTTAAAATATACAAATAGATGAACTTTTATGAATTATGCCTGTTTGCTCTTCAGATATTTAATTTCAGAAATGAATAGGAAGTCCAGTGCCGGGGACCAGCCCCGGCTGATCCAGGGTATTCGAAGCGGGGACGGCGTCGGCGAGGATCAGGAAACAACTGCTTAATTAAACGTTAATTAAGGATATAAAGAGTAATAGAATGAGGATAGCTCAGTGAAGAAATTCAGTGGAGAAAAGAGGCTGAATAATTCAGCCAGAAGGTAAGAGAAAGAACGACATGGTGAGACCAAGTTTCGGTGAACAAGGCCCGCACTTTATTTTCCAAAGTAGTTTTTATACCTTAAGTTATGCATAGAGGATAATGGGGGAAGGGGTAGAGTCATGCAGTAAGCCAGGCTTTCTTCCTGCAAACTTATCATATGCAAAAGTTTAGGTGATTTGCATCATCTTCTGGCCCGGAGGCCTTTTTCTCTAAAGGTGATTATTCTCAAGTCAGGCGCCAGCCTCCAAAAAGCATTAGATAAAGTTGCATTCCTACAGAGCAAAGGTGTGGTGGGCTATAACAAGAAAAAGAATTAACTCAAGGGTCCCAGGTTACAAACACTAAAGCGACTACTTACACCAATTATATTAATCAATACACTGCCAGGGACACAGCAAGTAAGGGATATGGAGACTTAGCAGCAAACATTGGCCCAACAAGTGAGAATCCCTTCACCAATACAATTTCTAATCAATCTTTTAACTGCTCAAAGGAATCTGTATTTAGACAGTTTAGAACATCTCATGCCTCTCACAGTTTGGAGGCTCTGAGCAATCACATGTGGCCGGAAAAACCTATTCAGGCAGGCTAGAGGACTTCCAAGGGAGTTTGTAGGTTGAAACACTGTCACACCCAGGAATTATTAACTGGAGCTGTAAGCTAACTCTTTTTTCAGAGAGGTAGTGGGGGACAGCCCCCCGTAAAGTCAGAGGTGTAGGTGAAAGCACAAAGCAGAAAGTAGGCAGATTCTGGTTTTGGGGGTAGATGGCTCGAGAATTTCCAGGGAGACTCCTGAGGCTTGATCCCGCCTTTGCGTATGTCAAGCCTCCTTCCTCATGACCTTTGCCACGGGCGGAGCTCGCTCCCCACAGTCCAGTTCTTAGCACTCCTTATATCATGTTCTCCTTAGAAAAATAAGGACTCAAATACCATTTCAGGAATCATCGTTCATTTTAAGTAATTCATACATTTTGAGACATGAGCCATGTTTTTGACAGCGAGTGTTTATAATTCCCATTTGCAGTTCACATTCAGATTCAGGGTTTATGACAACATGATTACAACCAAATTGGGATCATTTAACATTGTCTTAGTCTCACCTTTGGATTTATCCTGAATTTCTGAAGAATAGGGGTAGGATAACACAAGGGAAGGCATATAGAACACTCATAATTGTGAAAAGTATGTAGTGTAAGATACATTGAATAATCTTAATCAACATAGGGGCATATGATGTCAGGTCTTGGTTATGAGCTGTAATTAATTTTCAGAAGTATTCTCTTTTCTCCCTCTCTATTTTTTTTTCTCACTATCCCCCAGTTTAATCTTTGTCTTTAAAAGTGCATAATGGTAGGAATCCCAGACCCCACTCGTTGAGTCATTTAATCTCTGATATTAGGTCATGGCACTTCCCTGGTGGCTCAAGATGGTAAAGAATCTGCCTGCGATGCAGGAGACCTGAGTTTGATCCTTGGGTTTGGAAGATCCCCTGGAGAAGGGAGTAGCTACCCACTTCAGTATTCTTGCCTGGAGAATTTCAGGGACAGAGGAGCCTGGCGAGCTACAGTCCATAGGGTTGGAAAGAGTCAGACATGAGTGAGCGACTAACACTTCCTCAGTTCTCCTTCACATTAGGTCATGAGTTTCCTGCAGTTATCAGTTTAATTACTTTGATTAGTCAATTCTACAGTAAATGCTACTTTCAAAAATACTTCATTGCTGGAGTAATTTTTTTTTATAAGAAATTGTTTATTTATTTCCGTTGAAAAAAAATCCTCCCTTTGTAAGTATCAATCTTTTCAGGTTTAGTTGGTCATATCAAGTACATGAATTGCAACTCAAATCTATCCAATTTTATGAGTGAAAATTCATAAAATGATTGTGTGGTTCTTATCAAAGAGTCATCATTTGGTAAAAGGGCCAAGAAGAAAGCAAGGATGAAGTCAATGACTCACTGAAGAAAATGGAAACAAAACAGAATGCTAAGGGATAAATGCATAAAGTAATTTTAAGCACTTTTAATTTTTACTGAATTGTGATGCAGAGAAGGAAGAGTAGCTTCCACTTAAACTTATTCTGTTCAGATTAGGCCTAAGTGGCCTTACCTGTTTCTTCATACTGGAGAAAGCCTGTCCAGAAGGACACATTTCCATGAAATGTCCACTTAACCTTGACTTTCTATAGTGAGGCTGCTGTTGGTATCAGCTGAGGATTCAGTCACTCTGCCTTACCAAAGGCTGCCTATTATCTTTCCCATAGCTCAAGAAGCATGAACTCAGAGGATGCAAATTTGAGTCAATTAATCATATTGGGGGGAGTGGATGACTTTAAAGGACTTTAAGAACAAGAATAAACAGCTTTTGATATTGTTTCTTCTAACAATATCAACCAACTGGAATCATAAATACATTTATAGATTATATATCCCAAGCATTTCAAGCATAATTTGAAATCAACTTTGCCAAATTAGTCTCATGAAATCAGTGGTATGAATAAAAATTTCAGGTCATGTTTCAAAGATAATCGCTAAATTGGTAGTTTAAACTTTTGTGATCACAGCTTATATATATTATTTATTTAAAATTATATACATATAATAAAATAGCATGGGCATCACAAAACACACAAACCCCCAAGAAATTGGGGGTTTAAAAACATTAAAAAAAGAAAAGTAATATTTTCTTCCAATACCACAGTGGAGTGTACATACACCACTTTGAGAGCTGCTCCAATGTATTCTGTGAAAGACTTGTTCTTGTTCCATGAGAAAGAAGAGTACCATGGTTTAGTGTTGTGCTGTTATATAACTTCTTGGAGTTTTTGCTGTGTGACTACACACTATGAGCTCCCGAAAGGGGACATGTTAAAACTACACAATGTTTTAAAGAAAGGCTGAAGTCAGAGAACTGTGGACTCAGATTTATCCACAACTCATGAGCTATGTCACTTTTGACTAGTTATTTAAATTCTTGCAGCCTCAGTTTCCCTATCTGCATGATGAATAATGACTTTTGCCTCCCTAGGTTATTGTGTGGACCATGCAGGAAGATGTAAACACTTAGCTGAGGGCCTGGCATACCAAAAGCTCTCAATAGATGTGAGTTTATCTCAACCCCTCCTGTTGCTCTGGTTTGTCATGGATACAGTTTTGGAAAGTTCCATATTAGCCCCTTCATTCATTGATTATTTTATTGGTTTGCCTTTTCAATATGACAAATACTTATTGACTTTTGTCTAAGTGATAGGCACAGTGGTAGGCTCAGGGTACCAGCTTAGATGGTTATTCTGAAGAACTTTCAAATAATTTCCAATTCAGCAAAAATTGAAAGGCTGTCATGTGCAGGCACTGTTGGCCCCTTCCCCACTGTGGTGATGGCTCAAACCAGGTAATGTATGTTTCACACAGCAGTCTGAGAGAGGGATGTGGTGTGTAGCCAGCATTAAACGAGAAACACAAAATGAATGGGGGCTAGAGGATAAGTGAAGGTCTGTCCATGGCAAGTTTATAGGTTTATACATCATTTTGAACAGTTCTTATCTCATCCTAAAAACACAGGAACACAGGAAATCATTTTCAAGCTCAAAGTCATAAGATGACAAAATATTAGAAAAGACACAATATGAGCATGTCAGTGATTATGAACAAACACAAACCACAAACTGGAGAGCTGCTGCCAGCATGCAGAGTGAGAGGCAGTTTACAGGACACAGCAGCACCTTTGTCCCTGTTAATTTTATTTTTATTTTTTTTACTTTTTTTTTTCTTTTTCTTTTCTTTTCTTTTTTAACTTTACAATATTGTATTGGTTTTGCCATATATCAAAATGAATCTGCCACAGGTATACATGTGTTGCCCATCCTGAACCTTCCTCCCTCCTCCCTCCCCATACCATCCCTCTGGGTCATCCCAGTGCACCAGCCCCAAGCATCCAGTATTGTGCATTGAACCTGGACTGGTGACTCGTTTCATATATGATATTATACATGTTTCAATGCCATTCTCCCAAATTTCAATCAATAAATGTCATTGCCTCTTTGCAAAATGTTGACTTTGTAGTCTTGCATGCAGCATACAAGCTTTCCCTTTCTGTGAAGAATTTTTGATATGTTCGCACTCTGCTGCTTGTCGCTGGTGGGGTCATCACAGCAGCACAGCTTTCAACCCAGTCGAGCGTAACCTGATGGGTGTGGTGGGATCTGACAGTGTTCATTTTATATACAAAATCGACTCTGGACTGACAGACTTGTGAAGTTAAAGTCTCTGGTGAGCTGAGAACAAACTGCAGAGCTTTACATTTCCACGTGTGGGTGACGAAGTTAATTGCCATGAATATATTCAGGAGAATATATTTTGCCCCTGTCCATAGTCTATCCATTTTAAAGACATTTTTAACAAGCAGAAAATGCTTGTGTTGGAAGGGAGCATTCTGGGAGGTAGGTAGACAATGACAAAGCCCTGGAATGAACAGGCTATTAGAGTTTAATGCTCTACTGACAGAATTCCAGAGGCAAACAGGGAGAGTTTGATAATGAATAGTCTTTGTTCTCCATTTAAAAGCAGACAATAAGAGATGCATGCCTCCCTAGGATTTGAAATGTGAAAATCTACAGAATTTGATTTTTTAAATTAACATGATTGTTAGAAATTGCCTTGGGGGTAGTTTTAAAAGAGGGGTAATGTTTCATACCACTAACTCTATGTTTCATAAGGCTTCCCTGGTGGTAAAGAATCCTGCCAATGCAGAAGATGAGGGTTTGATCCCTGGGTCTGGAAGATCCCCTGGAGAAGGAAATGGCAGCCCAATCCAATATTCTTGCCTGGGAAATCCCCTGGACAGAGGAGCCTGGAAGGTTACAATCCTTGGGATTGCAAAAATGTCAGACACAGCTTAGTGGATAAACAACAATAATGCTTCACAAGTAAGGTCTAAAGTATAATTTCTAGATTATTTTTCTAATTTGGAAAAATAAAGCTTTTTATTTTTGCTGCTTGCCTTGATATTTCTTTTACAACATTGGAATAATGTTCATTCCATGCTTCCATTGAGTTGCAAAATATATTTTATAAACTTACGGTTTATTAAATCTTATAGACCGAAATAAGATAAATAACCCAAGAAAGTCCATAAGTATTTTGTTGAGAAGGAGTTTAAGGACTTATGAACAAAATCAGAAATATTTGATAAAATATATCAGGATATAAAGTTCAGAGAAATTTTGACACTGATTGCATTAGTAAGAATTAGGTTTAAGTACAAATAATAACACATAGCAAAACAGCAGAGGTTTAAATAAAATAGATTATTTCTCTTTCAATAACAAAAATCTGATGATGGCAAGCCCTGACTGTTGTGATAGTTTTATAGTTATCAGGGATTTAGCTTTTTCATCTTTTCACTCTACCATCCTAGCACGTGTCTTCCATGTTCAAGGCTGCCTTATGATCCATGATGATTTCTGGAATTTGAAACATCTCATCCACATTCCAGGCTTGAGAAAAGAGGAGGGTTGGTGGGGGTCGGGGGGTCATTCCACTTTTAAGGAGTTTTTCCAGAGGTCATCACAATCCTCTAATCCTTTCATTTGCATCTGACTGTTGTTCATAATTTAATCCCATGGCTGCACTCAGCTTTAAGGGAGACTAGGGCATTTCAGCTGGGCACAGGATTGCCTCAAATAAAATCATGGGTGTATTATTAAAAAAGGAAAAAATATATTGGTGAAACAACTCTCAGACTGCAAGAACTGGTATAATTGCCCAAGTCAAAATATTTATTATCTCATTTACTTAATAGATATGTGGGTGTACACACATACACACATATATATGTATAACTATATATAACTATATATATATATATATAAAACTAAATCCAAATTCAACCATTGGTAGGAAGTATAATGTCTTTAGAGAAAGATTATAGCATTAACTATAGATATATTAACAATTTATAAACCTAATGACTTTGACCAGAAAATATTTCCCAGATACTAATGTATATATTTTAAGAGACTCATTTCTTATAAACACAAAGTACTTGTAATAATTATTGGAAAAATAAACAGTAACTTTGCTGGAACTGCCTCTGACATGAACAGAGGAAAAGTACCAATCCATGTGCAGATATCCAAAGGGCAGCTGTTATGAGCATTTTGGTGTATATTGAGATATCAGTTCAGTTCAATTCAGTCGCTCAGTAGTGTCCGGCTCTTTGCGACCCCATGAATTGCAGCACGCCAGGCCTCCCTGTCCATCACCAACTCCCGGAGTTCACCCAGACTCATGTCCATTGAGTCGGTGATACCATCCAGCCATCTCATCCTCTGTCATCCCCTTCTCCTCCTGCCCCCAACCCCTCCCAGCATCAGAGTCTTTTCCAATGAGTCAACTCTTCGCATGTGGTGGCCAAAGTACTGGAGTTTCAGCTTCAGCATCATTCCCTCCAAAGAAATCCCAGGGCTGATCTCCTTCAGAATGGACTGGTTGGATCTCCTTGCAGTCCAAGGGACTCTCAAGAGTCTTGTCCAACACCACAGTTCAAAAGCATCAATTCTGCGGCGCTCAGCTTTCTTCACAGTCCAACTCTCACATCCATACATGACCACTGGAAAAATCATAGCCTTGACTAGACAGACCTTTGTTGGCAATGTAATGTCTCTGCTTTTGAGTATGCTATCTAGGTTGGTCATAACTTTTCTTCCAATACATACTTATTATAATTTCTGCTTTTTCATATGCATCAATCTAACTTTTTTTCTTTATAGATAGAAAAAAAATGAAAAGCAGGAGATGTGCACCTTCCCACTGAGCAAAAGGAAAGGCAATTCCTTCAGTTCTTATAAAGGAGGAAAAGCAGACATCTCAAGGGTTGCCTTCAACTCAGAGCGAATGCAATCACTTTCCCAAGTGCTTCTTCATGTGGTCACAATCCCCTCTGGGATTAGGGTGATCTTTTTAAACACTTCTTTGTTACCAGGAGCTAGAAAACACTGGGTTTGGACGTGGTGGGAAAGGGGGGATGCTGAAGTCAGGTGAACAGCAGGGCAATCAAACAGCTGCTGAGTTGGAGAGAAAAAGCTGGAGCACATCAGACTGGATGCTGTCAAAAGAGTCACAAGCTTACATGACAGAAAATTATACATTTTTGAGATATGCCATCACAAAATGCCAGCCTGACATTAAGCTGCTTTATAGAGGCATCATGTCCTTAAACAGTCTGCTGATTATCTGTGTCCCTGGGGTATACTCTCCTCCCAGATTTTATAATACCCTGGCTTATCTCCAATCACAGCAAAGAGTGTCACCAACTTAGAAAAATTCTTAAAAGGAAATTAATTTTGATTTTCTTTGACATCCTAGAGAGCTTTCTTTTTAGCTAGGATGGAGATCTGGCCTTCTCTCTCACATTAAGATGTGGCAGTTTGCTGTGCATTTGAGAATCTTGGCTTGACATGCTTAAGAAACAAAAGCATTTAAAAAATTGAAGTATAGTTGATTTTTACAGTGTTGTGTTAATTTCTGCTGTACAGCAAAGTGATTCCGTTATACAAATATATATAGAAATATTCTTTTCCATTATTGTTTGTCTCAGTATATTGCATAGTTCCAAGTGTGATATAGTAAGACACTGTTGTTTATCCAACCTATATATAATAGTTTGCATCTGTTAACCCCAAACTCCCAATCTGCCCCTTCCTGTTCCAGGCAACTGCAAGTTTGTTTTCTATGTCTGTGAGTCTGTTTCATAAGTAAGTTCATTTGTATCATATTTTAGATTCCACATGTAAGTGGTATTTATCTTTTCCTGTCTGACTTATTTCAGTTAGTATCATAATCTCTAGGTTCATCCATGTTGCTGCAAATGGCATTATTTTATTCCAAAAACATTTTATGTATCATTAGTAACATGTTAGTAACATCTTCATTAGTAACATGAAGACTCTCACATTAAATCTCTAAGGCAGGTCCTATTAGATTAACTGAGGCTGGAATTCTGAGAAACCCTGATTTAATACAGGGTCTTGCATCAAGACTTGAAGAAAGCAGCACTGCCCTGACTGAGAATCAGGCCCTGCAATCAGTGTGCTGGGTTCAAATCCCCTTGCACCTGCTGACTAGACAGTAGAGGTCACTTTCTTCAAATCCTGTGTCCATTGAGTGATCTAAGTTGGGAGGGTATAAACTAGGAAGTATTTATAGAGGGAACACCAGAAGGCAAGATACAAAAAACAGCCTCTCCCCTTTGTCTTTGGAATGAGGTAGTTAAGAAAGCAAGAAGAGGTCGCTCCTGGTAGGAGCAGGCAGCAGGAAGAGTGGACGAGGAGTGCTAAGCACTTTACAAAGAAGGAGCTGGAGTTAGTCTCCCTCAGCTCTGCCATGATCACCCAGGAATGAATCCCCCAGTGAAATATCAACAAGGTAGGAAATGTCATAACTGTATTTTCTACCATCTCCCAAAGAATATATTGCCCTGGCAGACATGGCTATAATTTGAAAGGAGAGTGCTACACAGCAAATGCAAGTGCTGATAAAATAAAACAAGCTGATTTTCCCATCTTCTAGTATTAACAAAAAGGCCAAGATATGTAAGGAAGTCTTGGTTTTATTCTGTGCCTGTTCTCACGTTCAATTGTAACTGGGCAACAACTATATTCATTGGTTTGCTCTGCACTTCTGTCTATTGAATAAACATATATTCAGCGTGTTCTGGATGACCCACTGGAGGTCAGATTGGTCCAACCAATGATTTGGGCACCACCATCTACCTAAAATGAGAGATACCAAGGGAATATTTCATGCAAAGATGGGCTTGATAAAGGACAGAAATGGTATGGACCTAACAGAAGTGGAAGATATTAAGAAGAGGTGGCAAGAATACACAGAAGAACTGTACAAAAAGATCTTCACAACCAAGATAATCCCAATGGTGTGATCACTCACCTAGAGCCAGACATCCTGGAATGTGAAGTCAAATGGGCCTTAGAAAGCATCACTATAAACAAAGCTAGTGGAGGTTATGGAATTCCAGTTGAACTATTTCAAATCTTGAAAGATGATGCTGTGAAAGTGCTGCACTCAATATGCTAGCAAATTTAGAAAACTCAGCAGTGGCCACAGGACTGGAAAAGGTCAGTTTTCACTCCAATCCCAAAGAAAGGCAATGCCAAAGGATGCTCAAACTACTGCACAGTTGTACTCATCTCGTACGCTAGTAAAGTAATGCTCAAAATTCTCCAACCCAGTCTTTTTTTTTTTTTAATTTATTTTATTTTTAAACTTTACAATATTGTATTGGTTTTGCCAGTCTTCAACAATACATCAGCCATGAACTTCCAAATGTTCAAGCTGGTTTTAGAAAAGGCAGAGGAACCAGAGATCAAATTGCCAACATCTGCTGGATCATTGAAAAAGCAAGAGAGTTCCAGAAAAACATCTATTTCTGCTTTATTGACTATGTCAAAGCCTTTGACTGTGTGGATCACAATAAACTGTGGAAAATTCTTCAAGAGATGGGAATACCAGACCACCTGACCTGCCTCTTGAGAAACCTATATGCAGGTCAGGAAGCAACAGTTAGAACTGGACATGGAACAACAGACTGGTTCCAAATAGGAAAAGGAGTACGTCAAGGCTGTATATTTTCACCCTGCTTATTTAACTTCTTTGCAGAGTACATCATGAGAAATGCTGGGCTGGAAGAAGCACAAGCTGGAATCAAGATTTCCAGGAGAAATATCAATAACCTCAGATATGCAGATGACACCACCCTTATGGCAGAAAGTGAAGAGGAACTAAAAAGCCTCTTGATGAAAGTGAAAGTGGAGAGTGAAAGAGTTGGCTTAAAGCTCAACATTCAGAAAACGAAGATCATGGCATCTGGTCCCATCACTTCATGAGAAATAGATGGGGAAATAGTGGAAAAAGTGTCAGACTTTATATTTCTGGGCTCCAAAATCACTGCAGATGTTGATTGCAGCCATCAAATTAAAAGATACTTACTCCTTGGAAGGAAAGTTATGACCAACCAGATAACGTATCCAAAATTAGAGATATTACTTTGGCAAGAAAGATCCGTCTAGTGTAGGCTATGGTTTTTCCAGTGGTCATGTATGGATGTGAGAGTTGGACTGTGAAGAAAGCTGAGCACCGAAGAATTTATGCTTTTGAACTGTGGTGTTGGAGAAGACTCTTGAGAGTCCCTTGGACTGCAAGGAGATCTAACCAGTCCATTCTGAAGGAGATCAGCCCTGGGATTTCTTTGCAGGGAACGATGCTGAAGCTGAAACTCCAATACTTTGGCCACCTCATGCGAAAAGTTTACTCTTTGAAAAAGTGTCTGATGCTGGGAGGGATTGGGGGCAGGAGGAGAAGGGGATGACAGAGGACGAGATGGCTGGATGGCATCACTGACTTGATGGATGTGAGTCTGAGTGAACTCCAGGAGTTGGTGATGGACAGGGAGGCCTGGCATGCTGCGATTCATGGGGTCACAAAGAGTTGGACATGACTGAGTAACTGAACTGAACTGAAGTGAACTGATCTACCTACAGTTTAAACGAACTAACGAACAAAAATTCCACAGTTGTTCTTCATTCAGCCCTTCTCATGTGTTTTTCAGCAAGTTCTACCACCTGTCTCCAAAACTAATCTCAAGTTCACTCACTTCAGTCTCCACTGCCATTATCTTTGTCTAAGTTAAAACTTCCCTGGTAACTCAGTGGTAAAGAACTCACTTGCCGGAGTCTTGGGTTTGATCCTGGGGTGGGGAAGATCTCTTGGAGAAGGAAAAGGCAGCCCACTCCAGTATTCTTGTCTGGGAAATCCAACTGACAGAGGAGCCTGGTGGGCTATAGTACATGGGGTTGCAAAAGCTGGACACAACTTAGCAACTAAAACAAAGGCAAAGCTATCTTTTGTCAGGATTTGGGAACAGAAGCTTTCTAAAATCAACCTCCAAAATAAAAATGGTTTAAGCAAGTACATATTTAACCCTTGACTGTTTGACCCTCTCCCTACTCCCCATGGCTTTCTAAGGCCTCTAGAAACAACCCATGCCTTGCTCCCTGTGTTCCAGCAGTGGAAGCACCTCTCATTCTTCAAAAGGCTCAGGCTCTCTCTCCAGGGTCTTCTATCTCCTGTACCTTCTGGCTGGAGATTTGTTTTTCCTCCTTATTCTTAGGCCTCAGCAAAGACCTTCCGTTTCCTGAGGTCAATCTAGCTGTGAACATTGTACCCCCCCACCCATCACTCTTTCATCTTGATTTCCTTCATAATTCTCTTCATTTGCATTGTGTCGTTAGCCATTTCTATTCTCCTTTTTATCTTCTCAGTTAGAATGTATGTTCTATAAGGGAAGGATTTTCTAATGGATCTGGCATATTTGTGGACATTTTAATGGGTAGGTTAAATATCCTGAGACATCCTTCTGCATGGGCACATGTAGGAATTTCTTCTTACTAACACTGAGGCAAAGAGCCTAATAAATTTTGCCTGATCTTTTTTTGTTTAAATAATCCATAAATCTTTGCATCTTTGGAAGCCTAGTGAGACTAAGAGAGGGACACAAACAAGCATTTTTGTAAATATGTGCAGATGTTCATAAATATATTCATTTCTTATTTCAGTCAGTCTTATTTTCAGGTAGGAAGCAAAATTAATGATTTATCCTATAGTAATCAAATGTATTGCCATCAGTTACATTTTCCATTAGCTTTTATTTAAGTGGAATGATTATGTCTATGAAGCATGAGATTTTTATAAGGAAGGACAAGACACCATCAGTTACATTTGTCTACAGTGCTGCTTGCAAAGATAAAGCTCACTTCAAACATGGCCCTGCCACAGCTGCAGGGGGAGCTCCTCTCTCAGCGATGCATCGAATCTGTTGTCAGTTCCCTGCAAAGATGTATGTATGCATCAAAAACATCAGTACTTTCTGGTGGCAGATTCTTTATTCTAGTTTCAATTTTCATGCCTGTAGCATCAGGTGTGTGTGTGTCGGGGGGGAGGGGGGCAGATTTTTGATGAGTCATCACAATCTGGATGTATTTGTGTCACTGTGTGCATGTCCTGGGACACAGGGTCTGTGCTTACTTTGGGAGACTTATTCTAAAATTTGGTAATGAATACCACTAGTTACAAAGGGATAAACTGTTTTATTTAATCGTTATGGTGAAAATAAAGATGAATTAACTCCAGTCCTGAATTGATTCAATATTAATACCAAATACTTTTAATTATTTCTGAAAATGTTCACAGACATACTTATTTCTGTATATCAAAGCCAATATTTCATTCTTAGGCAATTTGTTTCTTAAAGTATTTTATATTATAGTTTCTTGTTCAGTTTAGTAATACAGGGTTTATACATTGTGAATTTTCCTGAGGAGAAGAACATGGCTCTTATTTCTGATTTAGTTTCTTGAGATATAATAACTATGTCACTGATTTTGTTATCTTTAAATAAAAACAACTTCATAATACATAGATATTTGTTAATATTATATCCTCAGTTTAACAAAATTATGTAAAATAATTTGATGTTATGTATTGTTCTGATTTTCCTTGTTACTCTGAGTATTAGAATAACCTTGATATGTAATAATACAGAGATTTTCTGTAGTCTAACTTTAGGGAAAACTTATCATCTCCTTTGTAATTACTCAGTGGGTATGAGAAATACTTACTCAGTGATCCATCTTATTAATGTGTCTTGTCTTGACTGACTTGAAAAGAATGGAGAAGGATTTGACAGATTTGCTCAGTGAGGTGATGTTCTTCATTTTTCTGAGTAATTTTCTCTCCTCTTCACCCCCTTCTACCTGGACTCATGCTCAGCAATGAAAACTCTTACCTGCACTGCAGAGGAGTCCAGATCTCCCATATGGACAGAGGCAGACAATTTCTGTCCTAGATTTCAGAACACATGTGACACCATTTCTACATGGGTCATTTTCACAAGTTGCAAGCCGGCACAGTTTCCCCAAGTACAGCTTTGGCCACTCACAAAACCAAGTCTCATGATCACTGAGAAGGGAAAAGCAATTATAAAATCAATCAAAAAAAAAAAAAAGAAAGAAAAAAACCTTGATCTTTCACACACACACACACACAGGAAAATAACAATAAAGTCTGTATGTGGAACTTTTTCTTCTGCTTTTCTCTTTCTGTGTTTTTAAACTTTTAAGTATTTGTAGCGGTGTACTTTACATTGAAAGCAGACCCATGTACTCTATGTTTTTTTTTTTTTTTTTTTAATTCCGCAAGGCGGGAAGGAGGGAAGACGGCAGGCGGCTCCGGCCGATGCCTTCTGCCGCCGCCGCCGCCGGGGCTGCTACTGCTGCTGCTGCCACGTGTCCGCCTCCTCCCGCCGCTGCTCTGAGCCCCAGACCCCGCCGCAGCTCCCCGTGTACTCTATTTTAAGCTATTTTAATTTTTTATTTATTTTATCTTTTATTTCACCTAATATGCCAGAAAAACATCTATTTCTCCTTCATTGACTACACGAAAGTTGTTGACCATGTGGATCACAATAAACTGTGGAAAATTCTTAAAAAATGGGAATACCAGATCACCTTACCTGCCTCCTGGGAAATCTGTATGCAGGTCAAGAAATAGCAGTTAGAACCTTACATGGAACAACGGACTGATTCAGAATTGGGAAAGGAGAACATCAAGGCTGTATATTGTCACCCTGCTCATTTAACTTATATGCAGAATACATCATGAGAAATGCCAGTCTGAATGAAGCTCAAGCTGAAATCAAGTTTGCTGGGAGAAATACATATAACATCAGATATACAGATGACACAACCATATGGCAGAAATCAAAGAGGAAGAGCCACTTGATGAAAGTGAAAGAGGAGAGTGAAAAAGCTGACTTAAAACCCAGCATTCAGAAAACTAAGTTCATGACATCCAGTCCCATCACTTCATGGCAAATAGATGGGGAAACAATGGAAACAGTGATAGACTTTATTTATTTTATTTATTTTTTTTGGGGGGGGGCTCCAAAATCACTGCATATGGTGACTGGAGCCATGATATTTAAAAGACACTTGCTCCTTGGAAGAAAAACTATGACAAACCTAGACAGCATATTAAAAAGCAGAGATATTACTTTGCTGACAAAGGTCTGTCTAGTCAAAGTTATGGCTTTTCTAGTACTCATGTATGGATGTGAGAGTTGGACCATAAAGAAGGCTGAGTGTCAAAAAAATGGATGCTTTGGCACTGTGAGCGTCCCTTGATCCTCAAGGAGATCAAATCAGTCAAACCTAAAGAAAAATCAACCCTGAATATTCACTGGAAATACTGAAGCTGAAGCTCCAATACTTTGACTACCTGATGGGAAGAGCCAACTCATTGGAAAAGACCCTGATGCTGGGAAGGAATGAAGAGAGGAGGAGAAGGGGGCAACAAAGGACAAGATGGCTAGATGACATCACCAGCTCAATGACATGAGTTTGAGCAAGCTCCAGGAGATGGTGAAGGACAGGGAAGCCTCGTGTGCTGCAGTCCATGTGGCTGCAAAGAGCTGGACACTACTGACTGACTGCAGAAAAGATGCCTTTTCAGGGCTTCATTAAACAGGGGCGGTGTTGTGTCAATAAAACATTTTAAATGTCTATTAGAAAAATCCATTTTACTCTCAAAGCTCTTAGGATAATTTCACATCGAGGCTAAGCTTCCTCCACCAAAAATAAGCCCCTGTGGTAATTCGGAAAGAAAGCTCAGTGGGGAGCTGTAATGACCACACAGCTTTCCAGGGAAGACTGGTTTAGTGACCCCAGGCCCAGAATCATCTGTGAAAGCAAAGCTCGGGAAAAATACTCCTCTCATCTGGGGAAACACTCTCCAGAGGGAGAGTGACTTGAGTCTGTGGTGTCTGTGCTCACTGCATTTATTCCATTTTTAAAGTAGCAGTAGTTTTCATTTTCCCTTGCAGATTCATCCCTCCACCAATCTCAGCCCTGCCCCACCCTGCCCCCGACTGTGGGGGGGTGGGGGGGGGAGGCACGATCTTGGTGTCAATCACAGTGACTATTGTAAAGTGGATCCCAGGGCCAAGGGCTGGTAACATCTACCTATCTAGATAGAATAGAATAGACACTATGAGAATAGATACTAATGCATAGCAACAAAAATGTAAGAGACTATATCTACTACTGTGGGCAGGAATTCTTTAGAAGAAATGGAGTAGCCATCACGGTCAAAAAAAGAGTCCAAAATGCAGTACTTGGATGCAATCTCAAAAACGACAGAATGACCTCTGTTCATTTCCAAAGCAAACCTTTCAATATCACAGTAATCCAAGTCTATACCCCAACCAGTAACACTGAAGAAGCTGAAGTTGAACGGTTCTATGAAGACCTACAAGACCTTTTAGAACTAACACCCCCAAAAGATGTCCTTTTCATTACAGGGGACTGGAATGCAAAAGTAGGAAGTCAAGAAACACCTGGGGTAACAGGCAAATTTGGCCTTGGAGTACGGAATGAAGCAGGGCAAAGGCTAATAGAGTTTTGCCAAGAGAATGCACTGGTCATAGCAAACACCTTCTTCCAACAACACAAGAGAAGACTCTACACATGGACATCACCTGATGATCAACACCAAAATCAGATTGATTCTATTTTTTGCAGCCAAAGATGGAGAAGCTCTACAGTCAGCAAAAACAAGACTGGGAGCTGACTGCAGCTCTGATCATGAACTCCTTATTGCCAAATTCAGACTTAAATTGAAGAAAGTAGGGAAAACCACTAGACCATTCAAGTATGACCTTAATCATATCCCTTATGATTATATAGTGGAAGTGAGAAATAGATTTAAGGGACCAGATCTGATTGACAGAGTGCCTTATGAACTATGGACGGAGGTTTGTGACATTGTACAGGAGACAGGGATCAAGACCATCCCCACGGAAAAGAAATGCAAAAAGGCAAAATGGCTGTCTGGAGAGGCCTTACAAATAGCTTTGAAAAGAAGAGAAGTGAAAAGCAAAGGAGAAAAGGAAAAATATAAACACCTGAATGCAGAGTTCCAAAGAATAGCAAGGAGAGATAAGAAAGACTTCCTCAACGATCAATGCAAAGAAATAGAGGAAAACAACAGAATGGGAAAGACTAGAGATCTCTTCAAGAAAATTAGATATACCAAGGGAATATTTTATGCAAAGATGGGCTCGATAAAGGACAGAAATGGTATGGACCTAACAGCAGTGGAAGATATTAAGAAGAGGTGGCAAGGATACACAGAACTGTACAAAAAAGATCTTCACGACCAAGATAATCCCAATGGTGTGATCACTGACCTAGAGCCAGACATCCCAGAATGTGAAGTCAAGTGGGCCTTAGAAAGAATCACTATAAACAAAGCTAGTGGAGATGATGGAATTCCAGTTGAGCTATTTCAAATCCTGAAAGATTATGCTGTGAAAGTGCTGCACTCAATATGCTGGGAAATTTGGAAAACTCAGCAGTGGCCACAGGACTGGAAAAGGTCAGTTTTCATTCCAATCCCAAAGAAAGGCAATGCCAAAGAATGCTCAAACTACCACACAATTGCACTCGTCTCACATGCTAGTAAAGTAATTCTCCAAGCCAGTCTTCAGCAATACGTGAACCGTGAACTTCCAGATGTTCAAGCTGGTTTTAGAGAAGGCAGAGGAAACAAGATCAAATTGCCAACATCGGCTGGATCATGGAAAAAGCAAGAGAGTTCCAGAAAAACATCTATTTCTGCTTTATTGACTATGCCAAAGCCTTTGACTGTGTGGATCACAATAAACTGTGGAAAATTCTTCAAGAGATGGGAATACCAGACCACCTGACCTGCCTCTTGAGAAACCTATATGCAGATCAGGAAGCAACAGTTAGAACTGGACATGGAACAACAGACTGGTTCCAAATAGGAAAGGGAATACGTCAAGGCTGTATATTGTCACCCTGCTTATTTAACTTCTTTGCAGAGTACATCATGAGAAATGCTGGACTGGAAGAAGCACAAGCTGGAATCAAGATTTCCAGGAGAAATATCAATAACCTCAGATATGCAGATGACACCACCCTTATGGCAGAAAGTGAAGAGGAACTAAAAAGCCTCTTGATGAAAGTGAAACAGGAGAGTGAAAAAGTTGGCTTAAAGCTCAGCATTCAGAAAACGAAGATCATGGCATCTGGTCCCATCACTTCCTGGGAAATAGATGGGGAAACAGTGGAAACAGTATCAGACTTTATTTTGGGGGGCTCCAAAATCACTGCAGATGATGATTGCAGCCATGAAATTAAAAGACGCTTACTCCTTGAAAGAAAAGTTATGACCAACCCAGATAACATATCCAAAATCAGAGACATTACTTTGGCAAGAAAGGTCCGTCTAGTGTAGGCTATGGTTTTTCCAGTGGTCATGTATGGATGTGAGAGTTGGACTGTGAAGAAAGCTGAGAGCCGAAGAATGGGTGCTTTTGAACTGTGATGTTGGAGAAGACTCTTGAGAGTCCCTTGGATTGCAAGGAGATCCAACCAGTCCATTCTAAAGCAGATCAGTCCTAAGTGTTCATTGGAAGGACTGACGCTAAAGCTGAAACTCCAGTACTTTGGCCACCTCATGTGAAGAGCTGACTCATTGGAAAAGACTCTGATGCTGGGAAAGATTGGGGGCATGAGGAGAAGGGGACGACAGAGGATGAGATGTTTGGATGGCATCACCGAGTCAGTGGAGATCAGTTTGAATAAACTCTGGGAGTTGGTGATGGACAGGGAGGTCTGGCGTGCTGCAGTTCAGTGGGTTGCAATGAGTCAGACACGACTGAGTGACTGAACTGAACTGAGGGAACGTAGAAAGGTTATTGATATTATTTGGGTATTAGATCCAACCATTACACAAGAATTATATAAACTAGATATTTGTACCCCCTTTTAATTTTTAAGCCAGTTTGAGTTGGGGTTTTGTCACTTGTAGTAAAGGTCCGTTTAATATTGATATTCTTCCCTTTCATTTTTTCTTTCTCCTTATACTTTGGTCCACCATATACCTTGCCATGTATGGATCTAGGTTTTTATATTTTTTGCTTTTATCTTATATTCTAAATACCAGTGTTAATTCTTAATGGTGGATGTCAGGACTGCCCTGAAAATTAGGAAGCTAGCATCTTTTGTCTTAATGACTCAGTCTCCCAATCTACTGATAATTGCAGACTTTACCAACGCTATGGAATTTTCCATTTGTCCT
This sequence comes from Bos taurus, assembly GCF_002263795.3. Classification (NCBI taxonomy): domain Eukaryota; kingdom Metazoa; phylum Chordata; class Mammalia; order Artiodactyla; family Bovidae; genus Bos; species Bos taurus. The sequence continues at coordinate 841,450 of NC_037336.1, forward strand.
TCTCATCTTTCTGTTCTCTTGATATCTTCCTTATATCTTTGAATCCCCTTAGTCCAAGATAAATTTGCTCACAGGAACGTATCAGATTCTCTCATGCTAATGAATATCCTACTGGGAAATGTGGTGAAGTTTCTAAAAACGTCTATATAATATTTCCCTATAGTAATGGGGGAGCACTGTAGAGAAAACATGAACCACGGAGCAAGTAAAGCTAGCTTTGGTGGGGTGAGAATTAGAGACCCTCACATTTTGCCAACACATAAAGTGATCTTGTAAGTGATTAATAATTTACTCATTTTATAACTGTCATGGCAACTCTAATAGCAGTTTACACATAGTAGATAGAAAATCACATAGGTTTTTAGAGTTGGGAAAAAAAATAAAAAATCAGTGTCAGTCAGGTGGTTATAAAGCATCCTAGACAAACTCTTCTGTTTTGGGGCAAGAGAACAGTCTTAAGTACTCTTTAGCCTATGTAGTTCCTTCTTGCTCGAAGTGGTGAAAGAATAGCCAAACCACTTGGCAGGTACAGATATGCCTTCTGGTGTGACTTAAAAGTTAGTTAGACACTCTCCAGGTCCATCCACATCCCTAGAGAGAATCATACAGAGTAAAGTAAGTCAGAAAGAGAAAAACAAATATCACATTTTAATGCATATATAACTGCTTAGCAGGTGGCACTAGTGGTAAAGAACACCCCTGCCAATGCAGGAGGCATAAGAGACAAGAGTTCAAACCCTGGGTTGGGCAGATACCCTGGAGGAAGAAATGGCAAACCACCCCAGCATTCTTGCCTGGAAAATCCCATGTACAGAGGAGCCTGGTTGGCTACAGTTTTTAGGGTCACAAAGAATCAGACACAACTGAAGTGATTTAGCACAGCACACAATGCATATATGTGGAATCTAGAAAAATGATATAAATAATCTTATTTGCAAAGCAGAAATACACATACATGAAGAACAAATAATATGTGTACCCAGGGGGAAAGCAGGAGTGGGAGGAATTGGGAGATTGGGTTTGACACCTATACAGTACTGATACTGTGTATAAAATAGATAACTAATGAGAACATACTGGGTAGCACAATGTACTCTGCTTAATGCACTGTGGTGATCTGAATGGGAAGGAAATCCAGAAGAGAGAGGGTATATGTGTATACATGACTGATTAATTTATTGTAGAGTAGAAACTAACAGCATTGTGGAGCAACTATACTCCAATAAAAATTAATTTTAAAAAAAGGTTGGTTAGCAGCTTAATGCTCTTTGGAAAGTAAAACTGTTAGTCACTCAGTCCTGTCTGATTCTTTGCAACCCCACGGAATACTGGCCACCACGCTTTTCTGTCTATGGAATGCTCTCAGCAAGAAGACTGGAGTGGGTTTCCATTCCCTTCTCCAGGGGGTCTTCCCGACCCAGGGATCAAACCTGGATCTCCTGCATTGCAAGCAGACACATTACCATCTGAGCCATTATTTAGCATGGTGTTTTTGGGGGCAATGGATGAATCTAATGTAATTTCACCTTCACTCACCTAACTTGGAGTTGAAAGTTCAGCAACAAGTGTATATTTTCTAGGACAAAGTCTAGGTGTATAACACTCCTGAAAGCTGCATGCTAGAAAAATCAAATTTATCTTTCTGTAATAAAGGAGAACAGCACATATGTAAAGGTCGAATGAATCTAAATATTGATTGACTGCTTTAATAATAAAGACCTAAGATGCTATGTTAAACAAAACTAATTTAAAAAGAATAAAGCTAACTTTAATCATGTATCATTGATAAATCAATCCTCATTTCCTTTTTGTTTTCAACAGGTTTTGGGAGAATTTGCCTGTATAAATTCATGGGAAGATGACAACGATGTGCACTGTACATCAGTTTACAGCTAGAGCAGAGAAAGGAATAGTGATCCTCTAGAAAACACTCCATGAAAGGAGAAAAATACCTTCTTTGGCTCAGTTCAGCTTAGTACAGTCATTCAGTTGTGTCAGACTCTTCATGACCCCATGGACTGCAGCATGCCAGGTTTTGCTGTCCATCACCAACTTCTGGAGTTTGCTCAAACTCATGTCCACCAAGTCAGTGGACAACCATCTCATTAAACCATCTCATCCTCTGTAGTCCCCTTCTCTTCCTGCCCTCAATCTTTCCCAGGATCAGAATCTTTTCCAATGAGTCAGTCCTTTGCATCAGTTGACCAAAGTATTGAAGCTTCAGCTTCAGCATCAGTTCTTCCAATGAATATTCAGGATTGATTTCCTTTAGGATTGACTGGTTTGGTCTCCTTGCTGTCCAAGGAACTCTCGAGTCTTCTATAACACCACAGCTCAAAAGTATCAATTCTTCAGTGCTCAGCTTTCTTTATGGCCCAACTCTCACATTCATACATGACTATTGGAAAAACTATAGCTTTGACTAGATGGACCTTTGTTGGCAAAGTAATGTGTCTGTTTTTTAATATCCTGTCTAGGTTGGTCGTAGCTTTTCTTCCAAGGAGCAAGCATCTTTTAATATCATGTTTGCAGTCACCATCTGCAGTGATTTTTGAACCCAAGAAAATAAAGTCTGTCACTGTTTCCATTGATACCCATCTATTTGTATGAAGTTATGGGACTGGGTGCCATGATCTTAGTGTTTCAAATGTTGAATTTTAAGCCAGCTTTTCCATTCTCCTCTTTCACTTTCATCAAGAGGCTCTTTAGTTCCTCTTTGCTTTCTGCCATAATGGTGGTGTCATCTGCACATCTGAGTTTATTGATATTTCTCCCTGCTACCTTGATTCCAGTTTGTGCTTCATCCAGTCTGACCTTTTGCATGACGTTTTCTTCATATAAGTTAAATAAACAGGGTGACAATATACAGCCTTGACTTACTCCTTTCCCAATTCTGAACCAGTCCATTGTTTTATGTCTGGTTCTAACTGTTGCTCCTTGACCTGCATACAGATTTTTCAGGAGGCAGATAAAGTGGTCTGGTATTCCCATCTAGTTCAGAATTTTCCACAGTTGACTGTGATCCACACAGTCAAAGGCTTTAGCATAGTCAATGAAGCAGAAGTAGATGTTTTCCTGGAATTCTCTTGATTTTTCTATGATCTAATAGATGTTGGCAATTTGATCTCTGGTTCCTTTGCCTTTTCTAAAACTAGCTTGAACATCTGGAAGTTCTCCTTTCATGTACTATTGAAGCCTAGCTTGGAGAATTTTGAGTATTACTTTGCTAGTGTGTGAGATGAGTGCAATTGTGTGGTAGTTTGAGCATTCTTTGGCATTTCCCTTCTTGAGGATTGGAATTAAAACTGACCTTTTCCAGTCCTGTGGCCACTGCTGAGTTTTCCAAATTTCCTGGCATATTGAGTGCAGCACTTTCACAGCATCATCTTTTAGGATTTGAAATATCTCAACTGGAATTCCATCACCTCCGCTAGCTTTGTTTATAGTGATGCTTTCTAAGGCCCACTTGACTTCTCACTCTAGGATGTCTGACTCTAGGTGAGTGATCACACCATCATGGTCATCTGGGTCATTAAGATCGATCTTTTCTGTAAAGTTCTTCCGCGTATTCTTGCTACCTCTTTTTAATATCTTCTGCTTCTGTTAGGTCCATATCATTTCTGTCCCTTATTGTGCCCTTCTTTGCATGAAGTGTTCCCTTCTTGTCTCTAATTTTCTCTAAGAGATCTCTTGTCTTTCCCATTCTATTGTTTTCTTCTGTTTCCTTGCATTGATCCCTTAGGAAGTTTTTCTTATCTCTCCTTGCTACTCTTTGGAACTCTGCATTCAAATGGATATTTCTTTCCTTTTCTTCTTTGCCTTTAGCTTCTCTTCTTTTTTCAGCTATTTGTAAGGCCTCTTATGACAACCATTTGCCTTTTTGCATTTTTTCTTCTTGGAGATGCTTTTGATCACATCTCCTGTACAATGTTATGAACCTTCATCTGTAGTTCTTCAGGCACTCTGTTTATTAAATCTAATCCCCTGAATCTATTTATCACTTCCACTGTATAATCATAAGGGATTTGATTTAGGTCATAACTGAATGGTCTAGTGGTTTTCCCTACTTTCTTCAATTTAAGTCTGAATTTTGCAACAAGGAGCTCAGGATCTGAGCTACAGTAATCTCCTGGTCTTCTTTCTGATGACTGTATAGAGCTTATCCATCTTTGGCTGCAAAAAAATATAATCAATCTGATTCAGTATTGACCATCTAGTGATGTTCTTGTGTAGAGTCATCTCTTGTGTTGTTGGAAGAGGGGGTTTGCTGTGCATTTTGTTGGCAAAACTCTGTTAGCCTTTGCTCTGCTTCATTTTGAACTGTGATGTTGGAGAAGACTCTTCAAAGTTCCGTGGATTGCAAGGAGATCAAACCAGTCAATACTAAATGAAATCAATCCTGAATATTCTTTGAAGACTGATGCTGAAGCTGAAGCTCCAATACTTTGACCAGTTGATATGAATAGCTGACTCATTGGAAAAGACATTATTGCTGGAAAAAACAGAAGGCAAGACAGAGGACAAGATGATTGGATGGCCTCACCAACTCAACAGACATGAGTTTGAGGAAACTGGGATATGGTGAAAGACAGGGAAGCCTGACCTGCTGCAGTCCATTGGGTTGCAATGAGTCAGACATGAGTGAGCGACTGAACAACAATAATAACTGGTTCATTTTGTAGTCCAGGCCAAACTTGCCTGTTATTCCAGGTATCTCTTGGCTTCCATTTTTTTGCATTCCAATCTCCCATGACAACAAAGGACTTTTGTGTGTGTGTGTGTGTGTGTGTGTGTTACTTCTAGAAGATCTTGTAGTTCTTCATAAAACTGTTTAATTTCAGCTTCTTTGGCATTAATGGTTGGGATATAGGCTTGGATTAATGTGATTTTGAATGGTTTGCCTTGGAAATGAACTGAGATCATTCTGTCATTTTTGAGATTGCACCTGAGTACTGCATTTCAGACTCTTGTTGACTATGATGGATACTTTTTTATTCTAAAATATTTTTTGACCACAATAGTAGATATAATGGTCATCTGAATCAAATTTGCCCATTTCTGTCCATTATAGTTCTGATTTTTAAAATGTCAGTGTTCACTCTTGCCATCTCCTGTTTAACCATTTCCAATTTACCTTAATTCAAGGACCTAACATTCTAGGATTCTATGCAATATTGTTCTTTACAAGAACCACCAAACACATCCATACCTGGGCATTGCTTCTGCTTTGGCTCAGCCTCTTCATTCCTTTTGGAGCTATTTCTCTGGTCTTCTCCATTAGCGTATTATGCACCTACCAACCTGGGAAGTTCATTTTTCAGTGTCATATATTTTTGCTTTTCATTCTGTTCATGGTGTTCTCAAGGCAAGAATGCTGAAGTGATTTGCTGTTCCTTTCTTTAGTGGACCACGTTTTGTCAGAACTCGCCACCATGACCTGTCCATCTTGCTTGGCTCTATATGGCATAGCTCATAGTTTCATTGAGTTAGACAAGGCTGTGATCCATGTCATCCAATTTGTTAGTTTTCTATAATTGTGGTTTTCATTCTGTCTGCCCTCTGATGGATGAGGATAAGAAGCTTGTGGAAACTTCCTCACGGGAGGTACTGGATGGGGGGAAATCAAGTGTTGCTCTGGTGGGCAAATGGAGAAGGCAATGGCACCCCACTCCAGTACTCTTGCCTGGAGAATCCTATGGACAGAGGAGCCTGGTAGGCTACAGTAACATAGGGTCGCTAACAGTCGGACTCGACTGAATGACTTCACTTTCACTTTTCACTTTCATGCACTGGAGAAGGAAATGGCAACCCACTCCATTGTTCTTGCCTGGAGAACCCAGAGACGGGGGAGCCTGGAGAGCTGCCAGCTATGGGGTCGCACAGTTGGACACGACTGAAGTGACTTGGCAGCAGCAGCAGCAGCAGTTGGTGTGCAAAGCCATGCTCAGTAAATCTTTATTCCAATTTTCTGCTAATGGGTGGGGCTGTGTTCCTTCCTTATAGTTTGGCCTGAGGCCAAGCTATGGTAGGGGTAATGGTGACCTCCTCCAAAAGGACTTTTGCTATGCCTCCTAGGACTGCTGCAGTCAGTGCCCCTGACTCTGCAGCAGACCACTGTCAACCACTGGCAAGTCTGGCTTAGTCTTTTGTGGGATCATTGCTCTTTTCTCCTGGGTCCTGGTGTACACAAGGTTTTCTTGTCCCCTCCAAGAGTCTGTTTTCCCAGTTTTATAATCAAAACCCACTGGCCTTCAAAGTCAAATTCCCTAGGGGTTCTCAGTCCTTTTGCCGCATCTCCAGGTTGGGAAATCTGTTGTGGGGCCTAGAACTTTTGTAACAGTGGGAGAACTTCTTTTGTATAATTGTTCTCCAGTTTGTGGGTGGCCTGTGTGGCAGCTCTGTAGTGGGGCTAGTGGCAACCTCCTCCAAGGTGACTTATGCCACACACTGAGACTCTCAGGACTGCTGGCACCAGAGCCCCTATCCCCACGGCAGGCCACTGCTGACCCATCCCTCTGCAGGAGACACTAACACTCAAAGGCAGGTCTGGCTCAGTCTCAATTAATTGAGCCTGTCACTGCTCTGTTCCCTGGATTCTGGGGCAAAGGTTTTGTTTGCACCCTCTGAACATCTCCAGCGGATATGAAGTTTGATTTTAAATGTGCTCTGCCCCTCCTACTGTCTTGCTGCAGCTTCTCCTTTGCCCTTGGGGGTGGGGTATCTTTTATTGGTGGGTTTCAACATTCTCTTGCTGATGATTGGTATCAGTTCAGTTCAGTTCAGTCACTCAGTCATGTCTGACTCTTTGCGACCCCATGAATCGCAGCACACCAGGCCTCCCTATCCATCACCAACTCCGGGAGTCTACCCAAACTCATGTCCATCAAGTCGGTGATGCCATCCAGCCATCTCATCCTCTGTCGTCCCCTTCTCCTCCTGCCCCCAATCCCTCCCAGCATCAGAGTCTTTTCCAATGAGTCAACTCTTCACATGAGGTGGCCAAAGTATTGGAGTTTCAGCCTTAGCATCAGTCCTTCCAATGAACACCCAGGACTGATCTCCTTTAGGATGGACTGGTTGGATCTCCTTGCAGTCCAAGGGACTCTCAAGAGCCTTCTCCAACACCACAGATCAAAAGCATCAATTCTTTGGTGCTCAGCTTTCTTCACAGTCCAACTCTCACATCCATACATGACCACTGGAAAAACCATGGCTTTCACTAGATGGACCTTTGTTGACAAAATAATGTATCTGCTTTTTAATACGCTATCTAGGTTGGTCATAACTTTCCTTCCAAGGAGTAAGGGTCTTTTGCTGCTGCTGCTGCTGCTGCTAAGTCGCGTCAGTCATGCCTGACTCTGTGCAACCCCATAGATGGTAGCCCAACAGGGTTCTCTGTTTCTGGGATTCTCCAGGCAAGAATACTGGAATGGGTTGCCATCTCCTTCTCCGATGCATGAAAGAATATGAAAAGTGAAAGTGAAGTCACTCAGTGTGTACAACTCTTATTGACCCCATGGACTGTAGCCTACTGGGCTCCTCCATCCATAGCTGGTTGCAATTTGGAGTTCTCACAGGAGAAGATGAGTGCACATCCTTTTACTCTGCTGTGGTCTTTCAGGAATGATTCACAAAAGGAATAAATGTGTGTGTGTGTGTGTGTGTGTGTGTGTGTTTTGTTTGTTTCTTTCTGTTCTGGGATCTATCCAATTCTATCTCATGGATATTTTGTGAAGAAAATATGAATTTATGTTTTAATCTCTCTCTCTTTCTTCCTCTTTCCCTCATTCTCTCTCATGGTTCATTGTATAAAAAGTCTTCATTGGTAAAAGAAAGATGATTATAAATTCCTTTCCAGCATGGACATCTTTTCCATTTCTTTAGTTTGGCCTTATAAAATGGTATTAAAACTTTGCTTTCAAATGAGGAGCCTTAGAAAATATCAAACCTTAAACGTAGAGCTAACATGGCAAAAATAGCCATAATATAAATAAATTAAATGAGATATCCATGAAAATGTGCCTAGCACAATATGTGACACTGATCAGCTATTTGTTTTTATTTAGAGAAAAGAAGGGGCATAGGTGAAACACAATTAATTGAGCCTGAATCAGTTAATGATGGCATAAGAGCTATAGAATGGAATCAGATACAAAGAGAAGTAGACTCATTTGACTCAACAGTTTGACTCTTAGGAATATAGCAAATAAAAATGAAAACATATGCCTGCACAAAACTCATAATGAATGTTCATAGAATACTCATGAAAACCAAAAGATAAAAAACAACCCAAATATCCATCAGTTCAGTTCAGTCGGTCAGTCGTGACCGACTCTTTGCGACCCCATGGATGGCAGCACGCCAGGCCTCCCTGTCCATCACCAACTCCCGGAGTTCATATAAACTCATATCCATCGAGTCAGTGATGCCATCCAGCCATCTCATCCTCTGTCGTCCCCTTCTCCTCCTGCTCCCAATCCCTCCCAGCATCAGAGACTTTTCCAATGAGTCAACTTTTTGCATGAGGTGGCCAAAGTACTGGAGTTTCAGTTTTAGCATCAGTCCTTCCTAAGAAATCCCAGGGCTAATCTCCTTCAAAATGGACTGGTTGGATCTCCTTGCAGTCCAAGGGACTCTCAAGAGTCTTCTCCAACACCACAGTTCAAAAGCATCAATTCTTCGGCGCTCAGCTTTCTTCACAGTCCACCTTTCACATCCATACATGACCACTGGAAAAACCATAGCCTTGAGTAGCCGGACCATTGTTGGCAAAGTAATGTCTCTGCTTTTCAGTGTGCTATCTAGGTTGGTCATAACTTTCCTTCCAAGGAGTAAGCATCTTTTAATTTCATGGCTGCAGTCACCATCTTCAGTAATTTTGGAGCCCCCCAAAATAAAGTCTGACATTGTTTCCACTGTTTCCCCATCTATTTTCCACGAAGTGATGGGACCAGATGCCATGATCTTCTTTTTCTGAATGTTGAGCTTTAAGCCAACTTTTTCAATCTCCACTTTCACTTTCATCAAGAGGCTTTTTAGTTCCTCTTCACTTTCTGCCATAAGGGTGGTATCATTTACATATCTGAGGTTATTGATATTTCTCCTGGCAATCTTGATTCCAGCTTGTGCTTCTTTACGACCAAGATAATCATGATGGTGTGATCACTCACCTAGAGCCAGACATCCCGGAATGTGAAATCAAGTGGGCCTTAGAAAGCATCACTACGAACAAAGCTAGTGGAAGTGATGGAATTCTAGTTGAGCTATTTCAAATCCTGGAAGATGATGCTGTGTAAGTGCTGCACTCAATATGCCAGCAAATTTGGAAAACTCAGCAGTGGCCACAGGACTGGAAAAGGTCAGTTTTCATTCCAATCCCAAAGAAAGGCAATGCCAAAGAATGCTCAAACTATCACACAATTGCACTCGTCTCACATGCTAGTAAAGTAATACTCAAAATTCTCCAAGCCAGGCTTCAGCAATACATCAACTGTGAACTTCCAGATGTTCAAGTTGGTTTTAGAGAAGGCAGAGGAACCAGAGATCAAATTGCCAACGTCTGGTGGATCATGGAAAAAGCAAGAGAGTTCCAGAAAAACATCTATTTCTGCTTTACTGACTATGCCAAAGCCTTTGACTGTGTGGATCACAATAAACTGTGGAAAATTCTTCAAGAGATGGGAATACCAGACCACCTGACCTGCCTCTTGAGAAACCTATATGCAGATCAGGAAGCAACAGTTAGAACTGGACATGGAACAACAGACTGGTTCCAAATAGGAAAAGGAGTACATCAAGGCTGTATATTGTCACCTTGCTTATTTAACTTATATGCAGAATACATCATGAAAAACGCTGGGCTGTAAGAAGCACAAGCTGGAATCAAGATTGCAGGGAGAAATATCAAATATCCATCAACTGACAGAAAACAGCTAATATGAAATTTGCAGAATAGGGAAATCTATAGAAACGGTAGATTAGGGATTGCCTAGTGCTGAGTTGGGGAGTGGAGGGACTTAGGGGTAATAACAGTACAAGTTTTCTTTGTGGTGTGAGTTTCATGTTCTAGAATTGATTGCAGTGATAGCTACACAGTTCTATGAATATACTAAATATTGATATTTAAGCAGGCAAATTTTATAATATGAATTATATCTTAATAAAACTGTTAGCATATATAATGAGTTTGAGTAAACTCTGGGAGTTGGTGATGGAAAGGGAGGCCTGGCATGCTGCAGTCCATGAGTTTGCAAAGAGTCAGACATGACTGAGTGACTGAACTGAACTGGGCTCAACTGATATACAATGAAAAGCAAATATAAAAAAAAAATAAAATGAGCATATATGTATATAGTCAAAGAAGTAGGAAGTAAATAATAAAAAGAAGTGGGCTGGGAAAGAAGGATGAGCTAGAGGATATTGATGGGTGAGAAAATAAAATGGTGCATTAATACTATTGATGAATACATTATATCATACATCCCCCAATTAAAAAAAAAATTCAGGATCTTGAGATTACACTTTGTATCCACCCCCAAAATTATTTCAGAGTAAATTTCTTACTCTGTGTTCATTGTAAGATTAGGCAGTTTCCAGTTCGCCACACCATAAGAGCATTTGGAGCAGGACCTAATATAATAGAGTCAGTGAACATAATGCTTATGAACCTCTGGAGTTCTCATATAATTTCCTGTAAAGATAATGTGCCTATTTGGAGGCCTTTTCAGGCTAGGAGAGTTGTTATAAACTTTTAAAATGCTATTTTAACTCCTACTAAAAAGAAACAAATTTTTTTCTTAAAATATTTACACCAAGAAAGTGTTGTTTCATGCATTCCCTTGACCTTAGACATGTTTTACTCAACTGTTTTCATAGTGAGTTCAACTGTTGTCAGAAGGTGGAAACATAGCCCACAATGTTGATGATTGCTCTTTTCTAAAGTTAAGAACTATTTACAAAATTTCTGTTGAGGGTAGAATTTATTCTTCACAAATATAAGGAATAGTAAATAACGACTCTCTAGAATGATACACATTTATGAACACTGAAACACTTTTATGAGCATTGCTACATTGTTGAATTTGCAATAAGAAATGGATTTTTTTTTTTTTTTTTGCAATTTCTCACTTGTTCCAGGTTCTCTTTTTCCTCAGACCTTTATGTTCTAATTTTGGGTTAGGAAAAAGCAAGAAATTTAGAGGACTTCTTCCTTTTTATATTTTTATACTTATGAAAGTGAAAGTGAAGTTGCTCAGTCATGTCTGACTCTTTGTGTCCCTGTGGGCTGTAGCCCACCAGGCTCTTCCATCCATGGGATTTTCCAGGCAAGAATACTGGACTGGGTTGCCATTTCCCACTCCAGGGAATCTTCCCCATCCAGGGATCGAACTCAGGTCTCCCGCATTACAGGCAGAAGTTTTACCATCTGAACCACCAAGGAAACCTTTTACTTATACAAGCTTGCATCTTATACTACACTTTGCATCTTCTGTTAATAAGAAGGTCACATCCGGAACTGTCAAATCTCCTTATATAAAGTTTCAGTGTCCTGAGAGATACAGACCAGAAATTACTAACTGGCAAGATGTTTATTACCTATCCCTTGAACCACACGGTATATTTAGCTTATAATTCTTATGGTCAGACACAAGCTTTGGCACACAACTATAAGAAAGAATGTCAAATTTGCCACTCAATATTGACTCTCTGTACAAGAGATCATTTCCTCAACCCCAAGCCAAGTTTAGGCCTTTATTTTGTGCAGTTTCATCCCTATAGCATGTCTTATATATTTATATTAGTCCAGATAGTGTTCTTTATTTATCTGACTCCTTTTATCCTTCTATGAAAATGATTGTTCAGATATTTTCTAGTCTCTAAGCCCTGTGACCCACATTGGAATGAGATGACTTAATTTCTGACTCAATAGTTAAAAGTACAGTCATAAACATTAACACTTGACTTTCCACATTATCTCTTCCTGCACTTACTTCTTCATCCTTCTCTCTTTTTACCCTATTGAAGGATTTTTTTTTTGTAGGGAAATAATCATATTGTATGTTAGAATTATCACTCTGGAGCTGTTACTGATCCAATACAAAAGCCTACTGAACCCAGGTTGTGCTGAAGGAAATAGCAGCCTTTATTATAAGGTGTCCAAAATAGAGTCAAGTTAGGAAAATTGACAGCTCATGCTCAAAAGACTGAACTCCCTAATGGCTTTCAGGAGAGGGTTTTTAAAGGCAAGATAAGTTCTTATTGCCATTTTCTTAATTGTTCTGGGTTTGTCTTTGCAGGTCTTTTTTCTTCTCTTCCTCTTTTGTTCTCTCTCCTGTGGTTTGAGTTGTGTTTGAATTGCTCGTGTGTGTGTGTGTGTGTGTGTGTGTGTGTGTGTATGTATCTATTGTAGTTTTGGATTTGCTGTTCCCATATGATTTTAATGTAGCAAACAAAAATAAACCCCAATTAGGAAAAATGACAATAGAAACTTGCAAATCAATACTTATCTTAAATGCAAATAGATTAAATGCTGTAACCAAAAGACATAGACTGGCTGAATGGATACAGAGAAAAGATCCATATATATATATATATATATATATATATATATATACATACACATACATACCGGAGTCCAACTCCAGCAACCAGGGATTCAACCTGCAGAGATGAAAGTGTCGGCCAATGAGACAGCCTCTCATTTTTCTATGGACTGCCTGTTTATTTCAAGTTTAAGATTCTCTTTTATACTTTTACAAAAACATTAGGCCAGAAGTTTGACATTTTCAGTTCCCCCTGTCCCAGATTTATTATCTCCGTAAATCATTGTTGCTCTTCAAACAGAGTTCCTGCTTCAGTGATTCTCTTGGAATCAGCCTTATCATCTATTATCTACTTCCTCTAATGTGTCCTATAGTTAACTTGTGATTACATTGTAACTCATGCTACATTCCTCAGTTTACTACTTATCTTCCTAAATCCTGTTTGCCCCTAACATCCTGAGCTCACTATCTCTTAGAAAGGCTTCTAGCTATAGTGTCTCTAAAAATTCCTAACTTCTATAAACTATAGTAAAATATGCTAACTTTACAACATTCCTTAAATCTTTAACTTCTAACTATTTTAATTATTTCTAAGCCCTAAATTCTGTAAACTCCTTTGCCATAAACATTCTCCTCACAAATAGGCTTCGGATATCAATCCCTCCCATGGCCTCAAGCTATAGCCTATGTGCTCATCCTGGAACACTCTTTTGTAAAAGTCCTTGAACAAATGTCAATGACTAACTTTATGAATTATTTTCTGAGCACAACTGCAGAAGGCTTTGTGCCTTCTCATGCTCCTCTCAAGAACAATAAGCACCTTAATATTCCTTTTCAGTCAACTCAGCTGAGGAGAGGAAAAGACAAGTCAGAATTACAAGGCCTAACTCCTTCATCCCGGGATCCATGCCTGTGGAATGAGGAGAGAGGGGGCTGGGGACCATGCCTCCATTTTGTCAGTAATGCCTAATGCGGCTCCCGATATATATATATATATACACACACACACTCTATGAGAGACTGATTTCAAATTTAGGGACACATACAGACTAAAAGTGAAGGAATGGAAAAAAGTATTCCATGAAAATGGAAATCAAAAGAAAGCCTCAATAACAATATTCATATCAGGCAAAATAGACTTTAAAATATAAATACTATTATAAGAGAAAAAGAAAGACACTTCATTATGATTAAGGAATTAATCAAAGAAGTAGATTTAACAATTATAAATACATATGAACCTAACATAGGAGAAAATCAATTTATAAAGCAAATAATAACAGCTATAAAGGGAGAAATCAACAGTAATCCTGTAGTAGTAGGAGACATTAATACTCCACTATCATCAGTGGACAGATCATCCAGACAGAAAATTAGTAAGGAAACAGACAGATTAAATGACAGATTGGATCGGATGGGCATAAAATGATATTTATATAGCATTCCATTAAAAGAGATTAGAAATAAACTAGAAATGAATGAATCACTGAATAAATCAAAGAGAAAATCAAAACATACCTAGAGACAAATGAAAATAAAGTACAATGATTCAAAACTTATGGGAGTTAACAAAAGCAGTCCTAAGAGGGAAATGCTGGGTACAACAGACTGGTTCCAAACAGGAAAAGGAGTACCTCAATGCTGTATATTGTCACCCTGCTTATTTAACTTATATACAGAGTACCTCTTGAGAAACGCTGGGGCTGGGTGAAGCACAACCTGGAATCAAGATTTCCAGGAGAAATATCACTAACCTCAGATATGCAGGTGACACCACCCTTTATGGCAGAAAGTGAAGAACTAAAGATCCTCCTGATGGAAGTGAAAGAGTAGAGTGAAAAAAGTTGGCTTAAAGCTCAACATCCAGAAAACTAAGATCATGGCATCTGGTCCCATCATTTCATGGCAAATACATGGGGAAACAGTGGAAGCAGTAGCTGACTCTATTTTTGGGGGGGCTCCAAAATCACTACAGATGGAGACTATAGCCACAAAATTAAAAGACGCTTACTCCTTGGAAGGAAAGTTATGACCAACCTAGACAGCATATTAAAAAGCAGAGACATTATTTTGCCATCAAAGTTCCATCTAGTCAAGGCTATGTTTTTTTCAGTAGTCTTGTATGGATGTGAGAGTTGGACTATAAAGAAAGCTAAGCACTGAAGAATTGATGCTTTTGAACTGTGGTGTTGGAGAAGACTCTTTTGAGAGTCCCTTGAACTGCAAGGAGATCAAAACAGTCCATCCTAAAGGAGATCAGTCCTGAATATTCATTGGAAGGACTAATGTTGAAGCTGAAACTCCAATACTTTGGCCACGAAGAGCTGATTCATTTGAAAAGACCCTGATGCTGGGAAAGATTGAAGGCAGGAGGAGAAGAGGATGACAGAGGATGAGATGGTTGGATGGCATCACCGACTCAATGGACATGGGTTTGGGTAAACTCTGGGAGTTGGTGATGGATAGAGAGGCCTGATGTGCTGCGGTCCATGGGTCACAAAAAGTCGGACACGACTGAGTGACTGAACTGAACTGAACTGAAAAGGGAAATTTATAGCAATGCAATCTTATATTAGGAAGCAAGAAAAATCTAAAAAAACAAAAAACAAACAAAAAAAAACAGCCTAACCTTTCACCTAAAGTAACTAGGAAAAGAACAGACAAAATCTAAAGCTAGTAGAAGGAAACAAATCATAAAGATCACAGCAGAAATAAATAACATAGAGATAAAAAAAAACAATAGCAAAGATCCAGGAAACTAAAACCTGGTTCTTTTAAAAGATAAACAAAATTGATTAGCCTTTAGCCTGACTCATCAAGAAAAAAATGGAAGAAGACTCAATAAAATTAGAAATGAAAAAAAAAATTACAATGCACACCACAGAAATACAAAGGATCATAAGAGACTATTACAAGCAATTGTTTGCCAATAAAATGGACAACCTGGAAGAAATGGACAAATTCATAGAAAGGCACAATCCCCCAAGAACGAACCAGGAAGAAACAGAAAATATGAACAGACCAATCACAAGTAATGAAATGAAAACAATGATTAAAAAAAACCTCCCAACACACAAAAGTCCAGATACATATGGCTTCACTGGTGAATTCTATCAAACATTTAGAAATGAATTAATAGTTATTCTTCTCAAACTCTTCCAAAAATTTGCAAAGGAAGGAACATTTCCATGGTCATTCTATGAAGCCACCATCTTCCTGATACCAAAATCAGACAAAAATACCATGAAAAAGAAAATTAAAGGCCAATATCACTGATGAACATAGACCCAAACATTCTCAACAAAATACTAGCAATCTCAATCCAACAACATATTAACAGGATCATGCTCTGTGATCAAGTAGGGTTTATCTCAGAGATGCAAAGGTTTTTAAATATCCAAATCAATCAGTATGATACACCACATCAGCCAATTAAAAAATAAAAACCATATGATCATCTTAATAGATGCAGGAAAACGTTTTTGAAAAAATTCAACACCCATTTATGATAAAAACTCTCCAGAAAGTGGGCAAAGAGAGAACGGATCTCAACATGACCAGATAACATCATATTCAACAGTGAAAATCTAAAAGCATTTCCTCTAACATCAGGAAGAAGACAAGGATGTCCAATCTTGCCGCTTTTATTCAATATGGTTTTGGAATTCCAAGCTATGAAAATCAGAGAAGAAAATAAAATAAAAGGAATCCCAACTGGAAAAGAAGACATGAAAATACTAAAGACACTACCAGAAAGCTACTAGAGCTCATAAATGAATTTAGCAAAGTTGAAGTTTTCAAATTAATATGCAGAAATATGTTATTGTTTCTATACTCTAACAACAACAACAAAAAGATCGGAAAGAGAAATTAAGAAAATAATCGCACATCACATCAAAAATAATAAAATGCCTATGAATAAATCTACCTAAGGAAGCAAAAGACCTGTACTCTGAAAACTGTAAGATGCTGATGAAAGAAATCAAAGATGACACAAACAGATGAAAAGAAATATGTTCTTTGATAGGCACAGTCAGCATTGTCAAAATGACTTTACTACCCTTGGTAGATTCAGTGCAGTCCATCTCAAGTTAACAATAGTATTGTTCACAGAACTAGAACTAGAAGAAAAACTTAAATTTGTATGGAGACACAAAAGGCCCCAAATAGCCAAAGAAACCTTGAGAAAGAAGGATGGAGCTGAAGGAATCATGCTCCCTTATTTCAGACTATACTACAAAGCTACAGTCCTCAAAACAGTATGGTGTGTGTGTGTGTGTGTGTGTGTGTGTGAAATCACTTCAGTTGAGTCCAACTCTTTGTGACCCCATTGACTGTAGCCTGTCAGACTCCTCTATCCGTGGATTCTCCAGGCAAGAGTACTGGAGTGGGTTACCATGCCCTCCTCCAGGGGATCTTCTTGACCCAGGTATCAAATCTGGGTCTCCCACATTACAGGAAGTTTCTTTACCATCTGAGCCACCAAGGAAACCCTAAACAGTATGATACTGGCACAAAAATAGGAATACAGATCAATGGAACAGGACAGAAAGCCCAGAAATAAACCCACACACCTATGTCAATTACTGTATGACAAAGTAGTCAAGACTATACAATGGAGGAAAGACAGTCTCTTCAATAAATGGTGCTGAGAAAACTGGACAGCTGTATGTGAAAACAAAAGTAGAAAATGCTCTATCACCATACACAAAAGCACACTCAAAATGAATTAATGAC
Organism: Bos taurus; assembly: GCF_002263795.3. Taxonomy (NCBI): domain Eukaryota; kingdom Metazoa; phylum Chordata; class Mammalia; order Artiodactyla; family Bovidae; genus Bos; species Bos taurus. Next base: position 858,729 of record NC_037336.1, read on the forward strand.
CTACATGTGAGACTGGACACTATAAAACTTTTAGAGGAAAACATATAACACTCTCTGACATAAAGTACAGCAATATCTTTGTCAATCCATCTCCCAAAGTAATGGAAATAAAAAAAAAAAAAAAAACAAATATAATCTAATTAAACTCAAAAGATGTTTCACAATAAAGGAAGCCATAATCAAAATAAAGACAGTCCACAGAATGGGAAGACATATTTTCAAATGATTCAGTTCAGTTCAGTCACTCAGTCGTGTCCGACTCTTTGTGACCCCATGAATTGCAGCACGCCAGGCCTCTCTGTCCATCACCAACTCCAGAAGTTCACTCAGACTCATGTACATTGAGTCGGTGATGCCATCCAGCCATCTCACCCTTTTTCGTCCCCTTCTCCTCCTGCCCCCAATCCCTCCCAGCATCAGAGTCTTTTCCAATGAGTCAACTGTTCACATGGGGTGGCGAAAGTATTGGAGTTTCAGCTTTAGCATCAGTCCTTCCAAAGAATACCTAGGACTGATCTCCTTTAGAATGGACTGGTTGGATCTCCTTGCAGTCCAAGGGACTCTCAAGAGTCTTCTCCAACACCACGGTTCAAAAGCATCAATTCTTCAGTGCTCAGCTTTCTTCACAGTCCAACTCTCACATCCATACATGACTACTGGAAAAACCATAGCCTTGACTAGACGGACCTTTGTTGGCAAAGTAATGTCTCTGTTTTTGAATATGATATCTAGGTTGGTCATAACTTTCCTTCCAAGGAGTAAGCATCTTTTAATTTCATGGCAAATGATTAATCCCCCTAATTTACAAACAACTTATGCAGCTCAATATTATCGAATCAAACAACCAAATCAATTTAGTGGTCAGAAGACCTAAATAGACAATTCTCAAAAGAAGATATGCAGATGGCCAAGAGGCACATGAAAAGGTGTTTAACACTGATAATTAGAGAAGTGAAAATCAAAACTACAAGGGGATATCACCTCACACCATTCAGAATGGCTATCACAAAAAAATACACAAAGAATAAATGCTGGAGAGGATGTGAAGAGAAGGGAACTCTCCTACACTGTTGGTAGGAATGTAAATCAGTGCAGATACTATGGAGAAACATATGGAGGTTCCTTAAGAAACTAAAAATAGAGCTATTATATGATATTGCAATTTCACTCCTGGACTTATACTCAGAGGAAAACAGTCTGAAAAGATATCTGCACCACAGTGTTCATCTCAGTGATGTGTATAATAGAAAAGACATGAAGCAACCTAAATGCCCATCAACAGAAGAGTAAAAATGATGTGGTCACAGATACAAGGGAATGTTTCTCAGCCATCAAAAAGAATGAGATAATAAAATAGCCAATTTGCAGCAACATGGATGGTCCTAGAGATTGTCTTTCTGAATGAAGTATATCAGACAGAGAAAGAGAAATATTGTATGATATACCTTGTATGCAAAAATCTAAAAAAATGATGAAAATGAACAAATTCAGACTTAGAGAATGAACTTACGGTTACAAGTGCAGAATGGTGAGGGGAGAGATAGTTAAGGAGTTGGGACTGACAGTGTACATACTCAGTTCATTTCAGTACCTCAGTCGTGTCCGAATCTTTGTGACCCCATAAAATGCAGCACGCCAGGCTTCCCTGTTCATCATCAACTCCTAGAGTTCACCCAAACTCATGTCCATTGAGTGGGTGATCCCATTTAACCATCTCATCCTCTGTCATCCCCTTCTCCTTCTGCCCAGTCTTTCCCAACATCAGAGTCTTTCCAAATGAGTCAGATCTTTGCATCAGGTTGCCAAAATATCGGAGTTTCAGCTTCAACATCAGTCCTTCCAATGACAACCAGGACTGTTTTTCTTTTGGATGGACTGGTTGGATCTCCCTTCAGTCCAAGGGACTCTCAAGAGTCTTCTCCAACACCACAGTTCAAAAGCATCACTTCTTCTGTGTTCAGCTTTCTTTATAGTCCAATTCTCACATCCATACATGACTACTGGAAAAACCATAGCCTTGACTAGATGGACCTTTGTTGACAAAGTAATGTCTCTGCTTTTTAATATGCTGTCTAGGGTGGTCATAACTTTCCTTCCAAGGAGTAAGCGTCTTTTAATTTCATGGCTACACTTACCATCTGCAGTGATTTTGGAGCCCCGCAAAATAATAAAGTCTGACACTTTCCACATCTATTTGCCATGAAGTGATGGGACTGGATGCCATGATCTTAGTTTTCTGAATGTTGAGCTTTAAGCCAACTTTTTCACTCTCCTATTTCACTTTCCTCAAGAGGCTCTTTAGTTCTTCACTTTCTGCCATAAGGGTGGTGTCATCTGCATATCTGAAGTTATTGATACTTCTCCCAGCAATCTTGATTCCAGCTTGTGCTTCTTCCAGCCCAGCGTTTCCCTGGTACTCTGCATATAAGTTAAATAAGCAGGGTGACATTACACAGCCTTGATGTATTCCTTTTCCTATTTGGAATTAGTCTGTTGTTCCATGTCCAGTTCTAACTGTTGCTTTCTGACCTACATATAGGTTTCTCAAGAGGCAGGTCAGGTGGTGTGGTATTCCCATCTCTTTCAGAATTGTCCACAGTTTATTGTGATCCACACAGTCAATAGTCCATAAGGCAGAAATAGATGTTTTTCTGGAACTCTTTTGCTTTTTCAATGATCCAGTGAATGTTGGCAATTTGATCTCTGGTTCCTCTGCCTTTTCTAAAACCAGCTTGAACATCTGGAACCTCACAGTTGACATATTGCTGAAGCCTGGCTTGGAGAATTTTGAGCATTACTTTACTAGCGTGTGAGATGAGTACAATTGTGCAGTAGTTTGAGCATTCTTTGGCATTGCCTTTCTTTGTGATTGGAATGAAAACTGACCTTTTCCAGTCCTGTGGCTACTGTTGAGTTTTCCAAATTTACAGGTATATTGAGTGCAGCACTTTCACAACATCATCTTTTAGGTTTTGAAATAGCTCAACTGGAATTCCATTACCTCCACTAGCTTTTGTTGTAGTGATACTTCCTAAGGCCCACTTGACTTCACATTCCAGGATCTCTGGCTCTAGGTGAATGATCACACCATCGTGGTTATCTGGATCATGAAGATCTTTTTTGTATAGTTCCTCTGGGTATTCTTATCTTCTGCTTTTTTTAGGTAAATACCATTTCTGTCCTTATTGAGCCCATCTTTGCATGAAATGTTCCCTTGGTATCTCTAATTTTTTTTGAAGAGATCTCTAGTCTTTCCCATTCTTCTCTTTTCCTCTATTTCTTTGCATTGATCTCCGAGGAAGGCTTTCTTGTCTCTCCTTGCTATTCTTTGGAACTCTACATTCAAATGGGTATATCTTTCCTTTTCTCCTTTGCTTTTCGCTTCTCTTCCTTTCACAGCTATTTGTAAGGCCTCCTCAGACAGCCATTTTGATTTTTTGCATTTCTTTTTCTGGGAGATGGTCATGATCCCTATCTCCTGTACAGTGTCATGAGCCTCCATCCATAGTTCATCAGGCACTCTGTCTATCAGATCTAGCCCTTTAAATCTATTTCTCACTTCCACTGTATAATCATAAGGGATTTGATTTACATCATACCTGAATGGTCTAGTGGTTTTTCCCACTTTCTTCACTTTATGTCTGATTTTGGCAATAAGGTGTTCATGATCTGAGCCACAATCAACTCCTGGTCTTGCTTTTGCTGACTGTATAGAGCTTCTCCATCTTTGGCTGCAAATATAATCAACCTGTTTTCCCTGATGTCCATGTATAGTCTTCTCTTGTGTTGTTTGAAAAGGGTGTTTGCTATGACCAGTGCATTCTCTTGACAAAACTCTTTTAGCCTTTGCCCTGCTTTCTTCTGTACTCCAAGGCCAATTTGCCTGTTACTCCAAGTATTTCTTGACTTCCTACTATTGCATTCCAGTCCCCTATAATGAAAAGGACATCTTTTTTTTTTTTTTTTTTTTTTCCGAGTTAGTTCTAAAAGGTCTTGTAGGTCTTCATAGAACTGTTAAACTTCAGCTTCTTCAACGTTACTGGTCAGGGCATAGACTTGGATTACCGTGATATTGAATGGTTTACCTTGCAAACAGAGATCATTCTGTCATTTTTGAGATTGCATCCAGGTACTGCATTTTGAGCTCTTTTGTTGACTATGATGGCTACTCCATTTCTTCTAAGGGATTCTTGCCCACAGTAATAGATATAATGGTCATCTGAGTTAAATTCACCCGTTCCAATCCATCTTAGTTAGCTGATTCTTATAATGTCGACATTCACTCTTGCCATCACCTGTTTGACCACTTCCAATTTGCCTTGATTCATGGACCTAACATTCCAGGTTCTTATGCAACATTGCTCTTTACAGCATTGGTCTTGCTTCTCTCACGAGTCTCATTCACAACTGGGTGTTGTTTTTGCTTTGGCTCCATCCCTTCCTTCTTTCTGGAGTTATTTCTCCACTGATCTCCAGTAGCGTATTGGGCACCTACCAACCTGGAGAGTCATCTTTCAGTGTCCTATATTTTTGCCTTTTCATACTGTTCATGGGGTTCTCAAGGCAAGAATGCTGAAGTGGTTTGCCATTCCCTCTCCAGTGGACCACATTCTGTCAGACCTCTCCACCATGACAGCTGCACGACAGCACAGGAGCAGCTGAAAGGAACTACCCCACATCCAAGCTAAGGAGCAGCGGCTGCACTTTGCTGGAGCAGCTGTGAAGAGATACCCCATGTCCAAGGTAAGAGAAACCGAAGTAAGAAGGTAGGCACTGAGAGAGGGCATTAGAGGGCAGACAGACTGAAACCACAATCACAGACAACTACCCAGTCTGATCACACAGACCACAGTTGTCTAACTCAATAAAACTAAGCCATGCCATGTGGGGCCACCCAGTGTACACACTACTATGTTTGGAATGGACAACCAGCAAGGACCTACTGTATAACACAGGAAACTCTGCTCAAATTGGGGAAAAAATTAAAAAAAAAAAAGAATAGTAATAAAAAGCCATCAAAGTTATAAAATGGGAAAAACAATGCCAGGTAACATAGGTTAAGTACCAACTGAATATTGTGAATGATGAGAAATTTCCTCATTAAAGAACAATGATTAATTCATGGAGAAGAGAGACTCTGAGCTATACGTTGATGTATGGGTAAAAACTAGTTACCCAACTAGTTAAGTAGAAATGGAAGTAGATAGTATTTCAGTGGAAGGCATGAATCCAGGGCCAGAAGAACACAATGCAAGATGTTTTGGAGAACAGCAAGTATCATAGCTTGAATGAGTGTAGGATCTGTGTCAAGGAAAATTATAATACTGAGGCAGATTGTGAAGGAACATGGATGCCAATCTAAGAAACTCAGAATTTATACTTGGATAATGGGAAGGCATTAAACTTTTTTTATTTTACACTGGGGAGACTCTGTGAATATAGTAACTTTTGTTTGTAAGTCTCAAGTGTTTTTGTCAAGTTGTACTGTGTCTAAAGCTTCTGAAATTACTTGCACAGAGCTTAACTGAACATTCCCAAGGTCTCTAAAGACAGCACTGATTGCAAAGTGAGTGGGTTGGTTTGAAGCTGTAACATACAGCCTTAGATTCAATAGCCAGCATTTAGCATGCTGTTTGTAAAAATCTCTCTTAGCTCTCCTCTCTGGAGAGAAATGTCTTGGAATTAGTTACACATCTGAGATCCCATGTAATATCCTTGATAGAAGGAATCAAACAGTAAAATGAAATAATTTTCTTCCCACTATAAGTTGGTTTTTACTGAATCTTGATTAGTTTGAAATATTTGGGGTTTTGCTTATTCAAATGCTAAGTATAATAATGTAATAATCAAAAAAAAAAAAAAAGGCAAGGTAAGGGAGAGGATTGGGGATGTGTGTGATCAGCTCTTGTACATCCTTCTTTTTTTAAAAAAATTATTTATTTTTTATTGAAGGTTAATTGCTTTACAGAATTTTGCTGTTTTCTGTCAAACCTCAACATGAATCATCCATAGGTTTACATATATTCCCTCTTGAAGTTCCCTCCCATCTCCCTCCCCATCCCACCCCTCTAGGTTGTTATAGAGCTCTTGTTTGACTTTCCTGAGCCATACAACAAATTCCCATTGGCTATCTATTTTACATATGGTAATGTAAGTTTCCGTGTTGCTCTTTCCATACATCTCAGTCTCTCCTCCCCTCTCCCATGTCCACAAGTCTATTCTCTATGTCTGTTTCTCTACTGTTTCCCTGTAGGGAAATTCTTCAGTACCATTTTTCTAGATTACGTATATATGTGTTAGAATACGGTATTTCTCTTTCTCTTTCTGACTCATTTCACTCTGCATAATAGGTTCTAGGTTCATCCACCTCATTAGAACTGACTCAAATGCATTCCTTTTTATGGTGAGTAATACTCCATTATATATATGTACCACAGCTTCTTTATCCATTCATCTGCCAATGGACATCTAGGTTGCTTCCATGTCCTAGCTATTGTAAATAGTGCTACAATGAACAATGGGATACCTGTGTCTCTTTCAATTTTGGTTTCCTCAAGGTATATGCCTAAGAGTGGGATTGCTGAGTCGTATGGTAGCTTTATTCCTAGTTTTTTAAGGAATCTCCATGCCATCTTCCACAGTGGTTGTATCAATTTACATTCCCACCAACAGTGCAGGAGTGTTTGCTTTTCTCCACATCCTTACCAGCATTTACTGTTTGTAGACATTTTGATAAGGGCTCTCTGACTGGCGTGAGGTGATATCTCATTGTAGTTTTGATTTGCATTTCTCTCAGTACTTTGGCCACCTCATGCGAAGGGTTGACTCATTGGAAAAGACTCTGATGCTGAGAGGGATTGGGGGCAGAAGGAAAAGGGGACAACAGAGGATGAGATGGCTGGATGGCATCACTGGCTCGATGGACGTGAGTCTGAGTGAACTCTGGGAGTTGGTGATGGACAGGGAGGCCTGGCGTGCTGCGATTCATGGGGTCACAAAGAGTCGGACATGACTGAGCGACTGAACTGAACTGAACTGAATAAGAAGTGATATTGACATCTTTTCACATGTTTGTTAGCCATCTGTATGTCTTCTTTAGAGAAATGTCTGTTCAGGTCTTTTCCCCACTTTTTGATTGGGTTGTTTGTTTTTCTGGTATGAGTTGTATGAGCTGCTTGTATATTTTGGAAATTAATCCTTTGTCAGTTGTTTCATTTGCTATTATTTTCTCCCATTCTGATGGTTGTCTTTTCACCTTGCTTGTAGTTTCCTTTGCTGTGAAAAAGCTTTCAAGTTTTCAGGTCCCACTTGTTTACTTTTGCTTTTATTTCTGTTAATCTAGGAGGTGGGTCATAGAGTATCTTGCTTTGATTTATGTCATCAAGTGTTCTCCCTATGTTTTCCCCTAAGAGTTTTATAGTTTCCGGTCTTACATTTAGGTCTTTAATCCATTTTGAGTTTATCTTTGTGTATTGTGTTAGAAAGTGTTCTAATTTCATTCTTTTACATGTAGCTGTCCAGTTTTCCCAGCACCATTTATTGAAGAACCTGTCTTTGCCCCATTGCATATTCTTTCCTCCTCTGTCAAAAATAAGGTACCCATAGGTACATGGGTTTATTTCTGGGCTTTCTCTCTTGTTCCATTGGTCTACATTTCTGTTTTTGTGCCAGTACCATACTGTCTTGATGACTGCAGCTTTGTAGTAGTTTAACCTGAAGTCAGGAAGGTTGATTCCTCCAGCTCCATTCTTTCTTAAGACTGCTTTGTCTATTCAGGATCTTTTGTGTTTCCATATGAATTGTGAAATTTTTTCTTCTAGTTCTGTGAAAAATGCCATTGGTAATTTGATAAGGATTTCATTAAATCTGTAGATTGCATTTGGTAGTATAGTCATTTTCACAATACTAATTCTTCCTACCCAGAAGCATGGAACATCTCTCCTTCTGTTTATGTCGTCTTTGATTTCTTTCATTAGTGTCTTATAATTTTCTGTGTACAGTTCTTTCATCTTCTTGGGTAAGTTTATTCCTAGATATTAATTTTGTTGTTTTTGTTGCAATGGTGAATGGGATTGATTCCTCAATTTCTCTTTCTTATTTTTCATTGTTAGTATGTAGAAATGCAAGTGATTTTTGTGTATTGATTTTGTATCCTGTAACTATGCTAAATTCACTGGGTAGCTCTAGTAATTTTTTGATACTATCTTTAGGGTTTTCTATATACAGTATCATGTCATCTGCAAACAGTGAGAGCTTTACTTCTTTTTTTTCCCATCTGGATTCCTTTTATTTCTTTTTCTTCTCTGATTGCTGTAGCTAGGACTTCCAGAACTATGTTGAATAATAGTAGCAAAAATGGACACTCTTTGGTTGTTCCTGATCTTAGAGGGGATGCTTTCAGGTTTTCACCATTGAGAATAATGTTTGCTGTAGGCTCATTATATATGGCCTTTACTATGTTGAGGTAGATTCTTTCTATGCCCATTTTTGGAAGAGTTTTGCTCATAGATAGGTGCTGAATTTTGATTTTGTCAAAAGCTTTTTCTGCATCTATTGAGATGATCATATGGTTTTTATCACATTGATTGATTTTCATATATTGAAGAATCCTTGCATCCCTGCAATAAACCCAACTTTATCATGGTGCATGAGCTCTGTACATCCTTCTGATTGGCTTTTTGCAGTTAATTTCTTCCACCTGGTGGGAGTTTTGTTGTTGTTTAGTCTCTAAATCATGGCCAACTCTTTGCGACCCCATGGACTGCTTCACGCCAGGCTTCCGTGTCCCGCACTATCTCCCAGAGTTTGCTTAAACTCATGTCTGTTGAATTGGTGATGCCATCCAGCCATCTCATCCTCTGTAACTGCCTTCTATCTTTCCCAGAATCAGGGTCTTTTCCAGTGAGTCAGCTCTTCACATCAGGTGGCCAAAGTGTTGGAGATTCACCTTCAGTATCAGTCCTTCCAATGACTATTAAGGGTTGATTTCCTTTAGGATTGACCGGTTTGATCACCTTGCTGTCCAAGGAACTCTCAAGAGTCTGCTCTAGAACTACAATTGGAAGCATCAGTTCTTCAGAGCTCAGCCTTCTTTATGGTCCAACTCTCACATCCATCCATGACTACTGGAAAAATTGTAACTTTGACTATACAGACCTTTGTCAGCAAAGTGATGTCTCTGTTTTTTTAGTACACTGGGTGTACATTAGTATGTGCAAGTAGTGGGAGTTTTAATCTCTGCAAAACAACTCAAGGATATGGCTCAGGATATGATCTATAGCCCTTGAAGAGAAACTACTGGTCACTGACTTTGTTTTATGACTAAACTATTATCATTTTGTCTTGTTTGACTCTTTTCCTTGATTCTGCCTTGTTTCACTTCTCTGCATAAAATTGCTCTTTGGAACTGGGGGAAGACCTAGGAGGCTAAAGCTTTTTCTACAAACAAGAGTTGGGAAACCTGGGGCTCTCTTCCTGGGAAGGCCCACAATCTGCCTCCGTTTCAGAGCCACACTGTGGAATACGTCCTGGGGAGGGCAATGAGACAAGTGGGTGCTTCTTTCCTAGTTCTGCTGTGTTTTCTTCTTATTCCTGCTAGGGTCATCCAGTAGTGCTCACCTCCAGCAAGTTGCAGTGATATCTTTGCACGTGGATTCCTACTGGGGATATCCAGCCTTTGCCCCAGCCAGCTGCCCTGCCAGGTTCAAGTGTCCCTGTGGACAGATCAAAACCAGCAGTTTTCAGCACCACCTCCATGTAGGTAACTTACCTCTCAGTAAGTTCTGCTGGCTCTCTTTTATTGTGGGAAGAGTGCTAGTAACTCAGTAGCAGTCCTTTTGGTAGCTTCTCAAGGATTCCTCATATCCCAGAGGACGAGTGTCAGCAGTACCCCTGCCTGTGGCTTCCTGGGAGCCTCTTCAGTACCCTGATGGGGAGTTTCCTCTCCCAGTTCTGACCTTTGGCACATCCATGAACTTTTATACATCCAGTGACCACACTCTATGCAAAATGGTCTAAATACCAGCCAATGCGTGTAAAGAGAGGAGAGGGAATGCGGGACACCTGGGTTCGATCCCTGGGTTGGGAAGATCCCTGGAGAAGGGCAAGGCAACCCACTCCAGTATTCTTGCCTGGAGAATTCTATGGAGAGAGGAGCCTAGCATGCTACAGTCCATGGGGTCACAAAGAGTCAGACACAACTGAACACTTTTATTTATATTTATTTATATGAAACATACTTAGCTAACTTGATGATTGGTTTCTGGTTTGGGCAACTGCATAGATTTTGATGCCATTCTTGGAACTAAAGTTTACAGATTTGGAATATAGAGGGAATATATAATGAGCTGACTTTTACACATACATTATTTGAATCATCCATAAATATCCTAGTGGATATTTGAGGTAGTGTCAAAATAAGCTGCATGAATGTAAAAATAATTTAGCTTTGATTAGAATTAAAGGAACTTATGGATTACAATGCTAGTTAGTGTTGAGGGAGAGGCAACTGAAGGAAAATAAACTTTGACTCAAATAGCTAAAGAATTGGAAGCACTGGATCAGCAACTTTACCGTGTAAATGAAATGATAAAAATTGCTTTAAAATTATTTATTCATTATACTTTTGTTTTCACTGCATGGAAAGATACCGTGTGTGTGTGGAAACATGGCATAGGAAACTTCTTTTTTAGCTTAAACGAATCTATACTCTTTCTTGAATAAACAGTTACCATACACGAAATAGCTGTTCTTCTGGGGACAATTTGGTTAGTTTCTCAGGGACAGCTGTGAAGGTGAAAGCTATGTCCTTGGGAGAAAGGTGACTAGATAGAAAGCATCCCAACTCCTTTTAACACAACTGTTTTTGTGGATAATGATGATGATGATGATGGTAATTCATTAACAGATGAACCATCAGGGAGGAGTGCTAAGTTGAGAGAATGTCAGAGCAACAGGACTAAACAAAGACCATCCCTAGCAAAGTGGGTGCATGGTTGTCCTTTGTTTGGGGCCATAATGTTTTCCCTTAGCTTATAATTATATTGAACGTACTAAATAAATATAGAGTTACCTCTTCAAAGTAACTCTGAAAAAGAAAGGCTGTTGTTTCATTTTAACTGCTGTACTATCTGGAAACTCATTCTATTAGGGTTCAAATTTACATAATTTAGGGCATAGTATTAGAGTATTATTTTGTATTAAGTTGACAAAATTGAGATACGAAGCTCGGAGAACTGAAAATAGCTTTCCTGAAGAAAGAACTAATCTAAGAAAGAAAGATCTAATAATGAATCACTGTTTTGCTACTTTTGATCTAAGTGTGCTATTTTTCCTTTTTATTTTTCCTTTAATCCTGAAAGTGATAATTTGAGTTTTAAATACAAGAGGTTGAAAGTGGTTTCAGATATTTTCAATTAAAAGTTTAAGTTTTCACGTTTTTTGCCCTGGAAAAGACTAAATCTCTTCTTGAAATTGGTCGACATGATGTTAAAATGAACTATTTCTTTGAAAACCCTGTACAATGGGCTAGCATTCATCAAAAGATGCTTTGGCTGGAGGCAAGCTTCTCAGTTCAGTGACCTTATGGACATAAAGGACGGTTTTAAAAGGCATTGATATCTAGTTAACACTTTTTTGGACACTCAGATGTAACAATTTTTTTCACGTTGAATGGATTAAAAAAAAAAAAGAATAGTCAGCTTTCAATAGATTCAATTAGTTTATTCCCATCAATTACTCAATAAGATTGGCTCAATAAGATTTTGCTATTTGGGGGGGGGGGGATCGTTTTAAGTCTCTTTTCCATCAGTTTGTTATTTTTAAACCTCCAATGATTCACCATAAAATGCATCTCCATCTGCAGGAAGCAATTCTTAAATTGCTTCACTCAACAAATTCAAAATTGCTAGGCTCACTATAGCACAGAAATAGGACTGATTTGGAAGGGATTACCTCTTGGGTTCAGAAAATCTTCTGAGACAGGTTATGGCATGGAGACAAATCTCTGAATGTTAGAAATTACTTTTATATTTTTTATTGTAAATTGTTTGAAGTTTTGCTACATTGTTTTGAAATATTTCCTGGTAAAAAGTTATACGTCCTAGTGACCAACATCTATGAGTTATTTAGATGGTGTAAATATTTTTTTTAAATATAAATTTATTTATTTTAACTGGAGGCTAATTGCTTTACAATATTGTATTGATTTTGCCATATATCAACATGAATCCGCTACAGGTGTACACATGTTCCCCATCCTGAACTCCCCTCCCACCTCACTCCCCATACCATCCCTCTGGGTCATCCCAGTGCACCAGCCCCAAGCACCCTGACTTATGCATTGAGCCTGTTCTGGTGATTCATTTCACATATGATATTATACATGTTTCAATGCCGTTCTCCCAAATCATCCCACCCTTGCCTTCTCCCACAGAGTCCACAAGAATGTTCTATACATCTGTGTCTCTTTTTCTGTCTCGTATACAGGGTTATCATTACTATCTTTCTAAATTCCATATATATGTGCTACTATATTGATGTTTTTCTTTCTGGCTTACTTCGCTTTGTATAATAGGTTCCAGTTTCATCCACCTCATTAGAACTGATTCAAATATATTCTTTTTAATGGCTGAGTAATACTCCATTGTGTAAATGTACTACAGCTTTCTTATCCATTTGTCTGCTGATGGACATCTAGGTTGCTTCAATGTCCTGGCTATTATAAACAGTGCTAGTGCTGTGGTGAACATTGGGGTACATGTGTCTGTTTCAATTCTGGTACCCTCGGCGTGTATGCCCAGCAGTGGGATTGCTGGGTCATATGGCAGTTCTATTTCCCATTGTTTAAGGAATCTCCACACTGTTCTCTATAGTGGCTGTACTAGTTTGAATTCCCACCAACAGTGTAAGAGGGTTCCCTTTTCTCCACACCCTCTCCAGCATATATTACTTGTAGACTTTTGGACAGCAGCCATTCTGACTGGTGTGCAATGGTACCTCATTGTGGTTTTGATTTACATTTCTCTGATAATGAGTGACGTTGAGCATCTTTTCATGTCTTTGTTAGCCATCAGTATGTCTTCTTTGGAGAAATGTCTGTTTAGTTCTTTGGTCCATTTTTTGATTGGGTCATTTATTTTTCTGAAATTGAGCTGGAGGAGTCGCTTATATATTTTTGAGATTAATTCTTTGTCAGTTGCTTCATTTGCTATTATTTTCTCCCATTCTGAAGGCTGTCTTTTCACCTTGCTTATAGTTTCCTTTGTTGTGCAGAAGCTTTTAATTTTAATTAGGTCCCATTTGTTTATTTTTGCTTTTATTTCCAATATTCTTGGAGGTGGGTTATAGATGATCCTGCTGTGATTTATATCAGAGAGTGTTTTGCCTATGTTCTCCTCTAGGAGTTTTATTTATTTATTTATTGTATTGGAGAAGGCAATGGCAACCCATTCCAGTACTCTTGCCTGGAAAATCTCATGGATTGGGGAGCCTACTGGGCTGCCATCTATGGGGTCGCATAGAGTCGGACATGACTGAAGCAACTTAGCAGAAGGAGCTTTATAGTTTCTGGTCTTACATTTAGATCTTTAATCCATTTTGAGTTTATTTTTGTGTATCATGTTAAAAAGTGTTCTAGTTTCATTCTTTTACAAGTGGTTGACCAGTTTTCCCAGCACCACTTGTTAAAGAGATTGTCTTTTCTCCATTGTATATTATTAACTCCTTTGTCAAATATAAGTTGTCCATAGGTGCGTGGATTTATCTCTGGGCTTTTTATTTTGTTCCATTGATCTATATTTCTGTCTTTGTGCCAGTACCATACTGTCTTGATGCCTGTGGCTTTGTAGTAGAGCCTGAAGTCAGGCAGGTTGATTCCTCCAGTTCCACTCTTCTTTCTCAAGATTGCTTTGGCTATTCAAGGTTTTTTTTTTTTTTTTGTATTTCCATACAAATTGTGAAGTTATTTGCTCTAGTTCTGTGAAAAATACCATTGGTAGCTTTATAGGGATTGCACTGAATCTATAGATTGTTTTGTGTAGTATACTCATTTTCACTATATTGATTCTTCCAATCCATGAACATGGTATATTTCTCCATCTATTAGTGTCCTGTTTGATTTTTTTCACCAGTGCTTTATAGTTTTCTATATATAGGTCTTTAGTTTCTTTAGGTAGATATATTCCTAAGTATTTTATTCTTTTCATTGCAATGTTGAATGGAATTGTTTCCTTAATTTCTCTTTTCTCATTATTAGTGTATAGGAATGAAAGGGATTTCTGTGTGTTGATTTTATATCCTGCAACTTTACTATATTCATTGATTAGCTCTAGTAATTTCCTAGTGGAGTCTTTAGGGTTTTCTATATAGAGGATCATGTCATCTACAAACAGTGAGAGTTTTACTTTTCTTTTCCAATCTGGATTCCTTTTATTTCTTTTTCTGCTCTGATTGCTGTGGCCAAAACTTCCAAAACTATGTTGAATAGTAGTGGTGAGAGTGGGCACCCTTGTCTTGTTCCTGACTTTAGAGGAAATGCTTTCAATTTTTCACCATTGAGGATAATGTTTGCTGTGGGTTTGTCATATATAGCTTTTATTATGTTGAGGTATGTTTCTTCTATTCTTGCTTTCTGGAGAGTTTTTTTTTTTTATCATAAATGGATGTTGAATTTTGTCAAAGGCTTTCTCTGAATCTATTGAGATAATCATATGGCTTTTATTTTTCAATTTGTTAATGTTGTGTATTACATTGATTGATTTGCAGATATTTAAGAATCCTTGCATCCCTGGGATAAAGCCCACTTGGTCATGATATATGATCTTTTTAATGTGTTGTTGGATTCTGATTGCTAGAATTTTGTTAAGGATTTTTCCATCTATGTTCATCAGTGATATTGGCCTGTAGTTTTTTTGTGTGGCACCTTTGTCAGATTTTGGTATTAGGGTGATGGTGGCCTCATAGAATAAGTTTGGAAGTTTATCTTCCTCTGCAATTTTCTGGAAGAGTTTGAGTAGGACAGGTGTTAGCTCTTCTCTAAATTTTTGGTAGAATTTAGCTGTGAAGCCGTCTGGACCTGGGCTTTTGTTTGCTGGAAGATTTCTGATTACAGTTTCAATTTCCGTGCTTGTGATGGGTCTGTTAAGATTTTCTATTTCTTCCTGGTTCAGTTTTGGAAAGTTGTACTTTTCTAAAAATTTGTCCATTTCTTCCACGTTGTCCGTTTTATTGGCATATAGTTGCTGATAGTAGTCTCTTATGATTCTTTGTATTTCTGTGTTGTCTGTTGTGATCTCTCCATTTTCATTTCTAATTTTATTGATTTGATTTTTCTCCCTTTGTTTCTTGATGAGTCTGGCTAATGGTTTGCCAATTTTATTTATCCTCTCAAAGAACCAGCTTTTGGCCTTGTTGGGTTTTGCTATGGTCTCTTTTGTTTCTTTTTCATTTATTTCTGCCCTAATTTTTAAGATTTGTTTCCTTCTTCTAACCCTGGGGTTCTTCATTTCTTCCTTTTCTAGTTAATTTAGGTGCAGAGTTAGTTTATTTATTGACTTTTTTCTTGTTTCTTGAGGTATGCCTGTATTGCTATGAACCTTCCCCTTAGCACTGCTTTTACAGTGTCCCGTAGGTTTTGGGTTGTTGTGTTTTCATTTTCATTCATTTCTATGCATATTTTGATTTCTTTTTTGATTTCTTCTGTGGTTTGTTGGTTATTCAGCAGCGTGTTGTTCAGCCCCTATATGTTGGAATTTTTTATAGTTTTTCTCCTTTAATTGAGATCTAATCTTACTGCATTGTGGCCAGAAAAGATGCTTTGAATTATTTCTTTTCTTTTTTTTTTTGAATTTGCCAAGGCTAGATTTATGGCCCAGGATGTGATCTATCCTGGAGAAGGTTCCGTGTGAGCTTGAGAAAAATGTGAAATTCATTGTTTTGGGGTAAAATGTCTTATAGATATCAATTAGGTCTAACTGGTCTATTGTATCATTTAAAGTTTGTGTTTCCTTGTTAATTTTATGTTCATTTGATCTACCCGTAAGTGTGAGTGGGGTATTAAAATCTCCCACTATTATTGTGTTATTGTTAATTTCCCCTTTCATACTTGTTAGCATTTGTCTTACATATTGCCCTGCTCCTATGTTGGGTACATATATATTTATAATTTTTATATCTTCTTCTTGGATTGATCCTTTGGTCATTATGTAGTGTCCTTCTTTGTCACTTTTCACAGCCTTTGTTTTAAAGTCTATTTTATCTGATATGAGTATTGCTACTCCTGCTTTCTTTTGATCTCTATTTGCATGGAATATCTTTTTCCAGCCCTTCACTTTCAGTGTGTATGTGTCCCTTGTTTCGAGGTGGGTCTCTTGTAGACAACAAATATCAGATCAGATCAGATCAGTCACAGTCGTGTCCGACTCTTTGCAACCCCATGAATTGCAGCACGCCACACCTCCCTGTCCATCACCAACCCCCGGAGTTCAATCAGACTCACCTCCATTGAGTCAGTGATGCCATCCAGCCATCTCATCCTCTGTTGTCCCCTTCTCCTCTTGCCCCCAATCCCTCCCAGCATCAGAGTCTTTTCCAATGAGTCAATTCTTCGCATGAGGTGGCCAAAGTACTGGAGTTTCAGCTTTAGCATCAGTCCTTCCAAAGAAATCCCAGGGCTGATCTAATTCAGAATGGACTGGTTGGATCTCCTTGCAGTCCAAGGGACCCTCAAGAGTCTTCTCCAACACCACAGTTCAAAAGCATCAATTCTTCGGTGCTCAGCCTTCTTCACAGTCCAACTCTCACATCCATACATGACCACAGGAAAAACCATAGCCTTGACTAGACGAAATTTTGTTTGCAAAGTAATATCTCTGCTTTTGAATATGCTATCTAGGTTGGTCATAACTTTCCTTCCAAGGAGTAAGCATCTTTTAATTTCATGGCTGCAGTCACCATCTGTAGTGATTTTGGAGCCCAGAAAAATAAAGTCTGACACTGTTTCCACTGTTTCCCCATCTATTTCCCATGAAGTGATGGGACTGGATGCCATGATTTTCGTTTTCTGAATATTGAGCCATAAGCCAACATTTTCACTCTCCACTTTCACTTTCATCAAGAGGCTTTTGAGTTCCTCTTCACTTTCTGCCATAAGGGTGGTGTCATCTGCATATCTGAGGTTATTGAGATTTCTCCGGGCAGTCTTGATTTCAGCTTGTGCTTCTTCCAGCCCAGCGTTTCTCATGATGTACTCTGCATAGAAGTTAAATAAACAGGGTGACAATATACAACCTTGACATTCTCCTTTTCCTATTTGGAACCAGTCTGTTGTTCCATGTCCAGTTCTAACTGCTGCTTCCTGACCTGCATATAGGTTTCTCAAGAGGCAGGTCAGGTGGTCTGGTATTCCCATCTCTTGAAGAATTTTCCACAGTTTATTGTGATCCACACAGTCAAAGGCTTTGGCATAGTCAATAAAGCAGAAATAGATGTTTTTCTGGAAATCTCTTGCTTTTTTGATGATCCAGCGGATGTTGGCAAGTTGATCTCTGGTTCCTCTGCCTTTTATAAAACCAGCTTGAACATCAGGAAGTTCACAGTTCACGTATTGCTGAAGCCTGGCTTGGAGAATTTTGAGCATTACTTTACTAGAGTGTGAGATTAGTGCAATAGTGTGATAGTTTGAGCATTCTTTGGCATTGCCTTTCTTTGGGATTGGAATGAAAACTGACCTTTTCCAGTCCTGTTGCCACTGCTGAGTTTTCCAAATTTGCTGGCATATTGAGTGCAGCATTTTCACAGCATCATCTTTCAGGATTTGGAATAGTTCAACTGGAATTCCATCATCTCCACTAGCTTTGTTCATAGTGATGCTTTCTAAGGCCCACTTGACTTAACATTCCAGGATGTCTGGCTCTAGGTCAGTGATCACACCATCGTGATTATCTGGGTCGTGAAGATCTTTTTTGTACAGTTCTTCTGTGTATTCTTGCCATCTCTTCCTAATATCTTCTGCTTCTGTTAGGTCCATACCATTTCTGTCCTTTATCGAGCCCATCTTTGCATGAAATGTTCTCTTGGTATCTCTAATTCTCTTGAAGAGATCTCTAGTCTTTCCCATTCTGTTGTTTTCCTCTATTTCTTTGCATTGATCGCTGAGGAAGGCTTTCTGATCTCTCCTTGCTATTCTTTGGAACTGCATTCAGATGTTTGTATCTTTCCTTTTCTCCTTTGCTTTTCGCTTCTCTTCTTTTCACAGCTATTTGTAAGGCCTCCCCAGACAGCCATTTTCCTTTTTTCCATTTCTTTTCCATGGGGATGGTCTTGATCCCTGTCTCCTGTACAGTGTCACAAATCTCATTCCATAGTTCATCAGGCACTCTATCTATCAGATCTAGGCCCTTAGATGTATTTCTCACTTCCACTGTATAATCATAAGGGATTTGATTTAGGTCATACCTGAATGGTCTAGTGGTTTTACCTACTTTCTTCAATTTAAGTCTGAATTTGGCAATAAGGAGCCACAGTGAGCTCCTGGTCTTGTTTTTGCTGACTGTATAGAGCTTCTCCATCTTTGGCTGCAAAGAATGATTTTGGCATTGACCATCTGTTGATGTCCATGTATAGAGTCTTCTCTTGTGTTGTTTGAAGAGGGTGCTTGTTATGACCAGTGCATTTTCTTGGCAAAACACTATTAGTCTTTGCCCTGCTTCATTCCATATTCCAAGGCCAAATTTGCCTGTTACTCCAGCTGTTTCTTGAATTCCTACTTTTGCATTCCAGTCCCCTATAATGAAAAGGACATCTTTTTTGGGTGTTAGTTCTAAAAGTTCTTGTAGATTTTCATAGAACCATCCAACTTCAGTTTCTTCAGCATTACTGGTTGGGGCATAGCCTTGGATTATTGTGATATTGAATGGTTTGCCTTGGAAATGAACAGAGGTCATTCTGTTGTTTTTGAGATTGCATCCAAGTACTGCATTCGGACTCTTGTTGATCATGATGGCCACTCCATTTCTTCTGAGGGATTCCTGCCTGAAGTAATAGATATAATGGTCATCTGAGTTAAATTCTCCCATTCCAGTTCGCTGATTCTTAGAATATAGGCATTCACTCTTGCCATCTCTTGTTTGACCACTTCCAATTTGCCTTGATTCATGGACCTGACATTCTAGGTTCCTATGCAATATTGCTCTCTACAGCATCAGACCTTGCTTCTATCACCAGTCGCATCCACAGCTGGGTTTTCTTTTTGCTTTGGCTCCAACCCTTCATTCTTTCTGGAGTTATTTCTCCACTGCTCTCCAGTAGCATATTGGGCACCTACTGACCTGGAGAGTTTCTCTTTCAGTATCCTATCATTTTGCCTTTTCATACTGTTCATGGGACTCTCAAGGCAAGAATACTGAAGTGGTTTGTCATTCCCTTCTCCAGTGGACCACATTCTGTCAGATCTCTCCACCATGACCCACCCATCTTGGGTTGCCCCATGAGCATGGCTTAGTTTCACTGAGTTAGACAACGCTGTGGTCCTAGTGTGATTAGATTGACTAGTTTTCTGTGAGTATGATTTCACTGTGTTTGCCCTCTGATGCCCTCTTACAACAACTACTGTCTTACTTGGGTTTCTCTTACCTTGAGTGTGGGGTATCTCTTCACGGCTGGTCCTGCAAAGCGCAACCATTGCTCCTTACCTTGGACGAGGGGTATCTCCTCACTGCTGCCCTTCCCGACCTTCAATGTGAGATAGCTCCTCTAGGCCTTCCTGCGCCAGTGCAGCCACGGCTTCTTGGATGTGAGGTTGGTCCTCCTGACCACCGCCCCTGGCCTCAGGCTTAGGGGCATGGAGTAGCTCCTCCCACCTGCTGCCCCTGGCCTCGGGCTTGGGGCATGGGGTATCTCCTCCCGGCCATCACTCCTGACTTTGGACGTGGGGTAACTCCTCTCGTCGCCACCCTGACCTCAGACGCTGGGTATCTCCTCTCGGCCGCCCCCCCGACCTCTGACTCGGGGTAGCTCCTCTCGGCCGCAACCCCCCCCCCCCGATCTCAGATTCGGGGTAACTCCTCTCGGCCGTTCCTGCGCCATGGCAATCTGGTACTCTTGGCCACTGCCCCTGACCTCGGACGTGGGGTAACTCCTCTTGGCCGCTGTCCTTCGGGCATGGAGTCCTCCTGGATTCTGCCCCTGACCTCGGACATGGGGTGGCTCCTCTTGGCCGCACTTAGCGCGCCCGTCGCAGCCGCCTGTGCTTTAGCGTGCCTGTCGCAGACAACATATATAGAGGTCTTGTTTTTGTATCCATTCAGCCAGTCTTTGTCTTTTGGTTGGGGCACTCAACCCATTTACATTTAAGGTAATTATTGATAAGTATGATCCCATTGCCATTTACTTTATTGTTTTGGGTTTGAGTTTATACACCCTTTTTGTGTTTCCTGTCTAGAGAAGATCATTTAGCATTTGTTGGAGAACTGTGTTGGTTTTGATGAATTCTCTCAGCTTTTGCTTGTCTGTAAGCTTTTGATTTCTTCTTCATATTGGAATGAGATCCTTGATGGGTACAGTAATCTGGCTGTAGATTATTTTCTTTCATCTTTTTAAGTATGTCCTGCCATTCCCTCCTGGCCTGAAGAGTTTCTATTGAAAAATCAGCTGTTATCCTTATGGGAATCCCCTTGTGTGTTATTTTTGTTTTTACCTTGCTGCTTTTAATATTTGTTCTTTGTGCTTGATTTTTGTTAATTTGATTAATACGTGTCTTGCGGTGTTTCGCTTTGGGATTATCCTGTTTGGGACTCTCTGGGTTACTTGGATTTGGGTGATTATTTCCTTCCCCATTTTAGGGAAGTTTTCAACTATTATCTCCTCAAGTATTTTCTCATGGTCTTTCTTTTTGTCTTCTTCTTCTGGGACTCCTATGATTTGAATGTTGGGGCTTTTAACATTGTCCCAGAGGTCTCTGAGTTTGTCCTCATTTCTTTTAATTTCTTTTTCTTTTTTTCTCTCTGATCCATTTATTTCTACCATTCTATCTTCTACCTCACTAATCCTATCTTCTGGCTTTGTTATATTTGTTCCCTCCAGAGTGTTTTTGATCTCATTTATTGCATTATTTCTGGTTTTAGAAAAGGCAGAGGAAACAGATTTCAAATTGCCAACATCTGCTGGATTATGGAAAAAGCAAGAGAGTTCCAGAAAAACATCTATTTCTGCTTTATTGACTATGCCAAAGCGTTTGACTGTGTGGATCACAATAAACTGTGGAAAATTCTGAAAGAGATGGGAATACCAGACCACCTGACCTGCCTCTTGAGAAACCTATATGCAGGTCAGGAAGCAGCAGTTAGAACTGGACATAGAACAACAGACTGGTTCCAAATAGGAAAAGGAGTACGTCAAGGCTGTATATTGTCACCCTGCTTATTTAACTTACATGCAGAGTACATCATGAGAAACGCTGGGCTGGAAGAAGCACAAGCTGGAATCAAGTTTGCTGGGAGAAATATCATAACCTCAGATATGCAGATGATACCACCCTTATGGCAGAAAGTGAAGAGGAACTCAAAAGCCTCTTGATGTAAGTGAAAGTGGAGAGTGAAAAAGTTGGCTTAATGCTCAACATTCAGAAAACAAAGATCATGGCATCCGGTCCCATCACTTCATGGGAAATAGATGGGGAAACAGTGGAAACAGTATCAGACTTTATTTTTCTGGGCTCCAAAATCACTGCAGATGTTGATTGCAGCCATGAAATTAAAAGATGCTTACTCCTTGGAAGGAAAGTTATGACCATCCTCGATAGCATATTAAAAAGCAGAGACATTATTTTGCCAACAAAGGTCCATCTAGTCAAGGCTATGGCTTTTACAGTGGTCATGTATGGATGTTAGCGTTGGACTGTGAAGAAAGCTGAGCACTGAAGAATTGATGCACTTGAACTGTGGTATTGGAGAAGACTCTTGAGAGTCCCTTGGACTGCAAGGAGATCCAACCAGTCCATTCTAAAGGAGATCAGCCCTGGGTGTTCTTTGGAAGAAATGATGCTAAAGCTGAAACTCCAGTACTTTAGCCACCTCATGTGAAGATTTGACTCAGTGGAAAAGACTGTGATGCTGGGAGGGATTGGGAGAAGAAGGAAAAGGGGACAACAGAGGATGAGATGGCTAGATCGCATCACTGACTCGATGTACGTGAGTCTGATTGAACTCCGGGAGTTGGTCATGGACAGACAGGCCCGGCGTGCTGTAATTCATGGGGTCGCAAAGAGTCGGACGTGACTGAGCGACTGAACTGAACTGAACTGACTGATTACATTATTCATTATATATTGACTCTTGTTTATTTCTTCTAGATCCTTGTTAAACCTTTCTTACATCTTCTCAATCCTTGTCTCCAGGCTATTTATCTGTGATTCCATTCAAGATTTTGGATCATTTTCACTATCATTATTTGGAATTCTTTATCAGGTAGATTCCCTATCTCTTCCTCTTTTGTTTGGTTTGGTGGGCATTTATCCTGTTCCTTTACCTGCTGGGTGTTCCTCTCTCTCTTCATCTTGTTTATATTGCTGTGTTTGGGTTGGCTGTTCTGTATTTTGGCAGTTTGTGGAGTTCTCTTTATTGTGGAGTTTATTCACTGTGGGTGGGGTTGTACGAGTTGCTTGTCAACGTTTCCTGGTTAGGGAAGCTTGTGTCGGTGTTCTGGTGAGTAGAGCTGGATTTCTTCTCTCTGGAGTGCAATGAAGTGTCCAGTAATGAGTTATGAGATGTCAATGGGTTTGGAGTGACTTTGGGCAACCTGTATATTGAAGCTCAGGGCTGTGTTCCTGTGTTGCTGGAGAATTTTTGTGGTATATCTTGCTCTGGAATTTGTTGGCCCTTGGGTGGTGCTTGGTTTCAGTGTAGGTATGGAGGCGTTTGATGAGCTCCTGTCGATTACTGTTCCCTGGAGTCAGGAGTTCTCTGGTGTTCTCAGGATTTGGACTTAAGCCTCCTGTTTCTGGTTCTCAGTCTTATTTTTACAGTAGCCTCAAGACTTCTTCATCCATACAGCACTGTTGATAAAACATCTACGTTAAAGATGAAAAGTTTCTCCACAGTGGGGGACACCCAGGGAGGTTCACAGAGTTACATGGAGAAGAGAAGAGGGAGGAGGGAGATAGAGGTGACCCAAATGAGATGAGGTGGAATCAAAAGAGGAGGGAGCAAGCTAGCCAGTAATCACTTCCTTATGTGTGCTCCACAGTCTGGACCACTCAGAGATGTTCATGGAGTTACACAGAGAAGAGAAGAGGAAGGATGGAGACAGAGGTGGCCAGGAGGATAAAGAGGGGAATCAAAAGGAGGGAGACAGATCCAGCCAGTAATCAGTTCCCTAAGTGTTCTCCACCAACCAGAACACACAAAGAGAGATTCAGAGTTGGGTAGAGAAGAGAAGGGGGAAGGAGGAGATAGAGGCAACCTGGTGGAGAAAAAGGAGAGTCCTAAGTGGGGAGAGAATAGTCAAGCCAGTAATCTCGCTCCCAAGTAAAAATGGGTACTGAAGATTTGGTTCTTATAGGTACAATATTGATAACAAATACAAAAAAGAAAAGATTAAAAATCTAGACTAGAAGTTGGATTTTCAAAAATACAATGTTAAAAAAAGTCAGAAAAATTATTAAATATATATATATATGAAGTTTGCTTTAAAAAATAGGGTCTCTTTTTTTTTTTTGCAAAGTAATAGTATTTTCAATAAAAATGAAAATTAAAGAAGTAGTAGAGGACTTAAAAATTAAAAAAACTTTAAATAAATAAATAATGATAGTGAAATAGTAAAAATACATCTAGGACTTCTCTGGTGTTGTTGTGGGCAGTGTGGGGTCAGTTCAGTTTCAGATAGTTCCTTGATCTAGCTTATATTTCTCAAGATCTATAGGCCCCTTCCTATCTATTAAGTACTAACTACAGGGTTTTAATCTATTGCACCTGTCACGTCCAAGACGGTGCCCTCTGTTTTAGCTTCTTCTGTTTGCTGGTCTCTTCAGTGTCTAATTTCCACCCTGACACAAGGGGGCGGTGGTGGACACTTTTACAGGCTCACTTGTTCAGTCGTGCTGTGGGGAGGGAGGGATGTTGTGAACAGATAACACTGGTGTGTGCTCGCAGTGTCTCAATCATACTGGGTTTGCTCCTGCTCATGGCGTGTGTGCTTTCCCTGTCTACACTGCTTAGGCTCTAGGTTGCTCTGCTGGGAACTGTCTGAGGCTGGCCCTGGGTTGTGTGCACTTCCCAGGTCTAAGCCTCTCAGGTTCAGGTACTTGGGTAGTCCTCAGAGGTGTAGACTTGATTGGGCCTGTGTTTTGTGCCCTTTTCTGGTCCAAGCAGCTCAAGTGATCAGGTGTTTGGTGAGCGCGGTCGCTGCGACTTGTCGCCTCCCCTGTCCCTGCCACTCGGTTTTCTGGATGTACAACCGGTGCACCTTCTCAGGCGGTTGTTGACCATCTACAATCCCAAGAAGTCTTAGTTAGCAAGGAAACCTGCTTGCAGTTTGGTAGATAATACCTCTTTGGGGCCGCAATTGCCCCCTTCCGGCCTGTCACTGGAGGGAGATGATCTGCACCCAGCTAGCTCTGCTCAGTCCTTTGTTCTGTGAGCGGGTCTGGCAGTGTCTTAGGTTAGGGCTTTTCACATAGTAGCTATCCCACAGTCGGGTTTGCTAGCCCAAGTTAGTTTGCTCAGATTGCCCTCAGGGCATTCAGGCCTGGTCCTTACTCTAAGCAATGCAGCCCGCGCCTCCCTGCCGAGCCCCCGCTTGCTAGTGGCAGATGCAGGCATCTGTGCTGCTTCTCTGCTGGGGGAGTTACCCTTGTGCACATAATCTGTGGGGTTTAATTATTTATTTTTCCTCCTGGTTATGTTGCCCTCTGTGGTTCCAAGGCTCACCACAGACCCGGCAGTGAGAGTGTTTCCTGGTGCTTGGAAACTTCTCTCTTTTTAAGACTCTCTTCCCAGGATGGAGCTCCACTCCTACCTCCTTTGTCTCTCTTTTTGTCTTTTATATTTTTTTCTACCTCCTTTTGAAGACAATGGGCTGCTTTTTGGTGTGCCTTATGTCCTCTGCCAGCATTCAGAAGTTGTTTTGTGCAATTTACTCAGCGTTCACATGTTCTTTTGATGAATTTGTAGAGGAGAAAGTGGTCTCCCTGTTCTATTCCTCCACCATCTTAGGACCGCCTCCCGGTGTAAACTTTCCATTCAGTAAAAACTGAATTAAAATTGTCTATGCAATTTAAAATAGCATTTGAATAGACATATTTAAATACCTTTTTCTCAGAATTTATAAATCTTGAATTCAATTCTGCATTTATTTCATTTCAAGTTAATCCTGCCCTACCCCCTTCCACAGCACAAATATGTAAAATATTAGTTTTCAGTACAGAAAAGCTCTTTCTACTACTCATATAATAAGGTGGAATTTTTGGTATTTATATTAAAGTGTAAAATGGGTTCAGAAAATCTTCATTTATCTTCAGTGTTTTAAGTCTAATGCAAGTAAAACAGAAACCAAAAAAGGCATGTCAAAGGACAAAGATTTGTTTGCTCTTTCAATTAGATGTAGTAAGCTATTATTCTCTTTAGGAGGTTGCTTATTCTACAGAATTTTAAAAGACAAGACACAATTTATCTTAGTCCTAGGTCAGCATTTTCCTGAAACTGACTTAGCCTTTCACACAAGAAAGAAGAGACACACTAGAAATTTTAATTGAAAATCTCTGTATTAAGCTCTAATATCTAAAATCAAGTTGTTGTTGTTTTTTTTTTTAAATAAAATGAAACTAGCTAAACAGTAAGCTGTTTAGGAGTCTTTATTCTCAAAAATATTATTACTGACTAACTCAATTCCTTCCGGATAACCATGATAGTGTGATCACTCACCTAGAGCCACACATCCTGGAATGTGAAGTTAAGTGGGCCTTAGGAAGAATCACTACAAGCAAAGCTAGTAAAGGTGATGGAATTCCAGTTGAGATATTTAAAACCCTAAAAGATGATGTTTTTAAAGTGATGCACTCAATATTCCAGCAAATTTGGAAAACTCAGCAGTGGCCACAGGATTGGAAAAGGTCAGTTTTCATTCCAATTCCAAAGAAAGGCAATGACAAAGAATCTTCAAACTACTACACAATTGCACTCATCTCACATACTAGCAAAGTAATGGTCAAAATTCTCCAAGTCAGGCTTCAGCAGTATGTGGACCAAAAACTTCCAGATGTTCAAGCTGGGTTTCGAAAAGGCAGGAGAACCAGAGATCGAATTGCCAACATCCGTTGGATTATCGAAAAATCAAGAGAGTTCCAAAAAAACATCTGTTTCTGCTTTATTGACTATCCCAAAGCATTTGACTGTGTGGATCACAATAAACTGTGGAATATTCTGAAAGAGATGGGAATACCAGACCACTTTACCTGCCTCTTGAAAAATCTGTATGCAGGTCAAGAAGCAACAGTTAGAACTGTACATGGAACAACAGACTGGTTCCAAATAGGAAAAGGAGTACGTCAAGGCTGTATATTGTCACCCTGCTTATTTAACTTATAAGCAGAGTACATCATGAGAAATTCTGGGCTGGATGAAGCACAAGCTGGAATCAAAATTTCCAGGAGAAATATCAATAACCTTAGATATGCAGATGACACCACCCTTATGGCAGAAAGAGAAGAATTAAAGAGCCTCTTCATTAGGGTGAAAGAAGAGAGTGAAAAAGTTGGCTTAAAACTCAACATTCAGAAAACTAAGATCATGGCATCTGGTCCCATCACTTCATGGCAAATAGATGGAGAAACAGTGGCTGACTTTACTTTTTTTTTGGCTCCAAAATCACTGCAGCTGTTGCCTCCAACCATGAAATTAAAATACACTTTCTCCTTGGACGAAACACTATGACCAATCTGGACAGCATATTATAAAACAGAGATAATACTTTGCCATCAAAGGTCTATATAGTCAAAGCTATGGTTTTTCCAGTAGTTATGTATGGATGTGAGAATTGGACTATAAAGAGAGCTGAAGAATTGATGCTTTTGAACTGTGGTGTTGGAGAAGACTCTTGAGAGTCCCTTGGATTGCAAGGAGATCCAACAAGTCCATCCTAAAGGAAATCAGTCCAGAGTATTCCTTGGAAAGACAGATGTTGAAGCTGAAACTCCAGTACTTTGGCCATCTGATGCAAAGAACTGATTTATTGGAAAAGACCTTGATGCTGGGAAAGATTGAAGGTGGTATGAGAAGGAGAGGACAGAGGATGAGATAGTTGGATGGCATCATCGAGTTGATGGACATGATTTCTGTCAGTTGGTGATGGACAGGGAAGCCTGGTGTGCTGCAGCCCTTGGGGTTGCAAAGAGTCAGAGACAACTGAGCAACTGAACTGAACTGAACAATTCCTTTAGGAAACCTCTAACTATGAAGGTGTATCATAATATGTAAAACAGACTACTTAAGGGATATTTGATTACAAAGGGTGCCACTCAAATCTCCAATAAATAGGTTCATACAAATACTTTTCAGGGATATCCCATCTGCCAAAAGCAAGGCTGTCACACTGTGCTTGGTTTTGCTCTGAAGTTCCTTGAAGACACTCCATAAGCCTCCTAGAGGTGCAAAAAGGCAGATCTTTCATCCACCAGCTGCTCCAGCCTAAGCCAGTTTGCTTTCATTTTGAATCATTCATTTGCTCACTCAGTCAACCAACATTTACCAACTTTTCTATGACAGACACTGCCTCTCACTGTGGTGAAACTGTATTGAATATATAACCTGAATGGGGAGGCAGGAATTAAGAAGTTAAATCTAAAATTACAAATAATGTTAAGTGTAAGAAAGATGATCACAGATGTTTTGGAAGAGGACAATAGATGCTCCTTTTAAGATGAATGACAAAAGGGAATTTTTGGTATAATTAATGAGCAATTAAACAAAAACCTAAAAAATAACTAATGGGCCTAGGTGAAGAGTGGGGAGCATTTCAAAAAGTTAACAACATATATAAAGACCAGGATATGAGCAGAACCTGACATATCCCAGAACTCCACAGCAGCCATTTTTGCCTTAAGTTGGGTGAAGGGAAAGAGTTTGAAGAACCAAGCAGAGGCTAGATCCTGCAAGAATGTCTGTAATTTTATGTCAAAGTATATCCAACATTTGACTTCAACATGATTAGTGTGACTTTTTTCCTCATCAGTTGAGCAAGGTGGTACTCTGTAGAAAAGTCCTACTATCCATTATAACACAGTGTTCATCTTTCTTTCTTCAACAAATTCCTTCAGCTATTAATGTCACAACCCTCCCCAGCTTTTAAAGCAATGGCATCCTAGTATATATGGGAAAAAATTCAACTTTTAAAAAAAGTCCAGAGCCCAAAGGGCTGGGCACCCTCTGGCTCTTGCTTCCCACTGTGCTTCTGCTTCAGCCATCCTGGAGGTGCCATGTCAAGTCCCCTTAGCCCGCCAACCAGAGAGTTTCCCAGGGCAGTTCCCTGGGAGTCCAGGCTCACTGCACTCTGCCAATTTCCTAGCACAAGAGTGCAAATTATTTTTGCCTTGGTCTTAGGATTTTACACAGGCTCTTTCTTCCCCTGGGCAGACATAGCCTGAAAGAGCAGTGTTAATGCTCCTGGGACAACCTTCAAACAATGGTAGTTGGAAACGAGTGGAAAAATGCTTCTTCCTTTCACCCTTTAGCTGCCCATTTCTTGGAGACTTTCTGTAATTCTCAGGAGGTCCCAGTAGAACTGAGCCTTTGTCACCCAGAGCAGAGGTGCAATGACTTTCTCTTCCTTTGACTGTGCCTTGATCTGTCTCCTGGTCCCCTGTCCTTCACTAGCTCCTTGTCATCACCTCTAAGAAGTTGCTTACACCTACGCTTGTGATACAACCTCTGCTTTTGGGGGGAACCCATACTGTGGTCCTGACCTTTGCAAGCATCCTGTGTTTATTTTTCAGTGAAGCCCATTGTGTTCTGCCTGGAACTCTCCTCTTTGGATATCTTTACAAGGCTGGTGCCATGTCGTTATTAAATTGCAGCTGAAATGTTACATTCTGAGAGGGGTCTTTAATCTCATGTTACACCCATACTGCTCATCTCTGTTCATTACATTATTCTTTTTTTTTTTTTTTTTAGGGAAAGCAGGCTAGATTTATTAAAAAACTATAAAAGGTTACAATATAAATCAAACAAAATTAGTTGTTAAAAGTTAAGTGACTCATATGTATCCAAATTCTGACCAAATAAAGACAATCCAATGCATAGGAAGAATATTCTATGGCTCAAGGAGCAAACAGCAATAAATAGAAATGTCAATACAGAAACCACATATACAAATCTACAGTTTTAATGTAACAACAAATCATAAGTACATGTGTTAGCTATCTTTCTCTAACATTAAAGTAGTAGTATATGTTTCATTTTCTGTAAAAACATATATAATGCATAAAACCTTTAATCCCATGTAATATAGTCTAAGAAGTGTGAATCATGCAGTATGTTAAGGTTTTCTTATGTGAAGATATACATTTCAGTCTATTATCACAAGCATTGTAAAGGTGACCCACAAAAATGTTTATCGTTTGCAACTGTATATAGAGAACAAACCGCCCAGAAATTAGTATTTCTTATTAATCTTACTGAGTGGTATTAAAGTGGCCTGCCTGAAAGGGCAAATCACTTATCTGCAAGCTTAAAATAGCAGAGATCAATGTATATTAAATAATACATGAGTGAAAAAAATATACAATGTACAATAGCAGGAGGTTACAAAACTGAATACTGTGTAAAAGATTTATTAGTCTGTACAAGTTTGTACCAAGATTTTCACTGCAACAGTATTTTTCCATACACATCGAAATCTGGAAGCAATATGCCTTTTTCAAATTATAGTTTAGTGTTTTTTCCCCCAACCCTCAAAACACAGAAATATGTTTTTGAATATCAACTAGTCATTTATGGAAGTCATAAGATACAGATATTCATTAACATTACACAAGCTATAATTGAAGTACCGGAACAAACACCACCACCATTTGTGGGAAAATGTGTTGGTTTTAAAGGTGATAAGTGCTACATGAGTTACACAAACATACTACTCCTGTCCTTCTGAAACCAAAATGGGGGAATCTTATTGCAATTCTGTCAAATACCACACAACCCAAAACGCTGCACAGAGGCTCATGAAGCCAGGTACACATCACAGAATTAAAACTCCAGCTAAGCAATGAGCTGCTCCTCAAGTCAAGGAAGACCAAACTCCTTTAACATATTAATGCTACTTCTGAAGTATCATCAGAACAAACGGGGATTTAATTATAAATTGGCCTCGACCACATCCTGCAAAGAGGATTTTGCTTAGTACTAAAGAGAATCCGTCAGCGAACATCCTAGGAAAGCTGTGGAATCATGCTCTTTGTTATTCCTGAAGGGAAATCTGCCAGGTTTGATGACATCTGTTTATCTCCCAGTGGTCCTGGGAGTTCTACGATACCAATTAATTCAGTAATTGATAAGTATTTAAGCGAAAAAGAGACCAAAACTAGACCTTGTATCAACATATACTAGAGAGGTGGATTTTTAAAAAATCACATGATGAATGTAAATCATAAAATCAAATGTACTTATAAAGGTACACCTATTTTATGTTACATAAAAAACTGCAGATTGCAAACTGTGCATGCTTACGTTTTACCTGGAAAAGTCAATGAGTGGGCTTTCTCATAAATATTTACTGCCATGATACAAAACAAATACGTGCAAACTGCAAGGTCCCTAAAATAGCAGTTAAGAGAGTTTATATACAGAAAGATGACATTATCTGATCAAATACGCAAGAGATGGCGTTTCCCAGAGTTTATAACACAGAACAGTAACCACCACATGCTCTGCCTCCTTGGCCTTCTTCCCTGTGTGTCAGCTTGACTCCTTTATTCTGGTTCTCACTTTTCCACAGTCCAGGGGTCTGAATGATCTTTTCAACAAGTTCCTCAAAAGCACACTGTACACCATCACAGGTTTTTGCACTTTCCTCTATAAATAACATGGAATGCTTTCCTGCAAATTTCAGGCCTTCATTTCTATCAACTTCACGATTTTCCTTATCAATTTTGTTTCCAACTAGCATGTTTACTATGTCATTTCTCGTGCAGTATGTTTCCAACTCATTTAACCAATTATCCAGTTTAACAAAGGTGTCTCTTCTTGTGACATCATAAACTAATATAACACCCTGTGCACCTCTATAGTAGCTGGGAGTTAATGTTCTGAACCTTTCTTGACCAGCAGTATCCCATATTGCAAGTTTTGCCTTATTTCCATCCACTGAAATTGTTTTCACCTTAAAATCAACACCTATTGTTGCTGCAAGTTCTGGATCAAAAGTATCATCTGTGAACCTCAAGAGCAGGCTGGACTTGCCCACACCGCTCTCGCCGATGATGAGGATCCTCAGGGTGGTCAGCACGTCCTCGTCCATCCTGACCCTGCTCCGCACCGCGAGCAGCCGCTACATTATTCTTAATATGCTTATTACAAGTGACCAGTTTTTAAATGCTTCTGTTTATTTTCTTATTAACTTAGTTGATTACTTACTTTCTACCACCTAGCATGCAAGTTCCAGGTGAGCAGAAGCCTACTACACTATGAAGTTGTGCTCCCAGAGCTTAGAAAAATGGCTGTCACGTAGTGGTTACCCAATAAATGGGTGTTGAAGGACTTTAAAAATGAAATTCTGTTCGTTTTAAAGGTGAAACAAAATATACAAGGTAATATTGCTCTAAGAACACATATAGCTAAAACTCTTATATGTTTCCACTGCTTAATATATACATATTTATAGTGATTACCTTGTGAGAGAGGAGCACATGTGCATTTCCGGTGCAGGGAATGCTGATTACTTTGATCTGCGCTATGAATACTTGAGTATGTACACTGATACATATGTGAAAATTCATTGAGATGTATGTGCTTTACTGTAAATTATCTTTAAATATAGACTTTAAAAGTTTTGACCTGGTTTGGTCATTGGTGAAAAAAATATAAATGAGTTCCACATTATTAAGACTATAAAGGCTTATTTTGTCTCAATATATTTTCAGATAGTCCATCAAATACTAATTTTTGAAATATCAGTAATCAAAGAATACTTTGGGTACATTTTTACATTTGTTTTCAAAATTACTTTCTTAACACAGCAAAAGATCAATCTTTGCCAATTAAATTCCTGCAGAGAAAAAGTCTTCATTCCATGAGAACGCTTTTAAAAATAGGACTTTTGATAGTGGAGTTTGCATATTAATTTAAATTACTTTGTCAGCTGTTGTGAAAATGCTATATCTTAAAGTCCTTAGCGTTGGTCCTATGAGGAACTTCTCTATTGGTTATGTGGAGCACTTCTATTTTTAATAAATTTGTATTTGCCTGTTCTTTCTATGTAGGTCTCAAATTATTACTCGTGTTCAGTTGCAAAGTTGTGTCCAACTCTTTGCAACCTCATGAACTGTAGCATGCCAGGCTCTTCTGTCCTCCACTATCTCCGGAAGTTTGCTCAAATTTATGTCCATTGAGTAGGTGATGCTATCTATCTTATTCTCTTCCACCCTCTTCTTTTACCTTCAATCTTTCTCAGCATCAGTGTCTTTTCCAATGAGTTGGCTCTTCTCAAGTGTCCAAAGTATTGGAGCTTCAACTTCAGTACCAGCCCTTCCAATGAATATTCATGGCTGATTTCCTTTGGGATTAACTGGTTTGATCTTGCAGCCCAAGGGACTCTCAAGAGTCTTCTCCATCACCATAGTTCAAAAGCATCAGTTCTTCAGCACTCAACTTTCTTTATGCTACAACTCTCACATCCATACATGACTACTGGAAAAACCATAGCTTTGACTATATGGACCTTTGTTGGTAAAGTGATGTCTCTGCTTTTTAATATGCTGTCAAGTTTGTAATAGCTTTCCTTCCAAGGAACATGTCTTTGAATTTCATGGCTGCAGTCATCATCCACAGTAACTTTGGAGCCCAAGAAATTAAAATCTGTCACTGTTTTCACTTTTCCCTTTCTATTTGCATGAAGTGATGTGACTGGATACCATAATCTTAGTTTTTTGAATGTTGAGTTTCAAGCCAACTTTTTCACTCTCCCCTTTCACCCACATCAAGAGGCTCTTTAGTTCCTCTTCACTTTCTGTCATTAATGTGGTATCATTTGCATATCTGAGGTTGCTAATATTTCTCCCAGCAATCTTGATTCCAGCTTGTGCTTCATCCAGCCTTGTATTTTAATGATGTACTCTGCACATATGTTAAATAAGCAGGGTGACAATATACAGCCTTGTCATACTTCTTTCAATTTTGAACCAATCAGTTGTTCCAGGTGCAGTTCTAAGTGTTGTTTCTTGACCCACATATAGGTTTCTCAGGAGACAGGTAAGATGGTATGGTATTTCCATCTCTAAGAATTGTCCACAGTTTGTTATGATCCACACAATCAAAGGCTTTAGCATAGTCATTGAAGCAGAAGTAGATGTTTTCCTGGAACTCTCTTGCTTTCTCCTTGTGCAGTCAGTGTTGGCAATTTGATCTCTGGTTTCTTTGCCTCTTCAAAACCTAGTTGGTATATCTGGAAGTTCTTGGTTATGTACTGTTGAAGCCTATCTTGCAGGATTTTGAGTATAACATTACTAGCAGGTGAAATGAGCTCAATAGTTTACCAGTTTGAACATCCTTTGGTGTTGCCATTCTTTGGGACTGGAATGAAAACTGACCTTTTCCAGTCCTGTGGCCACTGCTATGTTTTCCAAATTTACTGTCATATCATGTGCAGCACTTTAACATAATCATCTTTTGGTATTTGAAATAGCTCAGCTGGAATTCCATCACCTCCATAGCTTTGCTCAGTGATGCTTCCTAAGGCCAGTTGACTTCCCACTCCAGGATGTCTGTCTCTAGGTGAGTGATCACACCATGTGATAATTCACATGAAGACCCTTTTTTGGTAGAGTTCTTCTTTGTATTCTTGCTATGTCTTCTTTATCTCTTCTGCTTCTGTTAAGCCTTTCCATTTCTGTCCTTTATCATGTCTATCCTTGTATGAAATATTCTCTTGATCTTTCCAGTTTTCTGGAAGAGTTCTTTAGTCGTTCCCATTCTAGTGTTTTTGTCTCTTTGCATTATTCATTTAAGAAGGTCTTCTTATCTCTCGTTGCTATTCTTTGGAACTCTGCATTCAGTTGGGCATATCTTTCACTTCCTCCCTTGCCTTTTGCTTCTCTTCTTTCCTCAACTATTTGCAAAGCCTCCTCAGAAAGCCATCTTGCTTTAGACCTGGAGTTGACTGACTTAGACCATGAGCTCCTTATTGCAAAATTCAGGCTTAACTTGAAGATAGTAGAGAAAACCACTAAGCCATTCGGGTATGACCTAAATAAATACCTTATGATTATATAGTGGAGGTGATGCATAGAGCAAATGGATTAGATCTGGTAGACTGAGTGCCTGAAGAACTATAGACAGAAGTTCATAACATTGTACAGGAGACAGTGAACAAAATCATACTAAATTACTTGGCTAGATTAACACAAATTTAAGTTTAGTGTCAAAATGTAAATCTGATATTCTTCAGTATCTTAATCACAAATTATATACTTTATAAATAGCAATTAAGGCTTTTTGTGGTATAGTGGTGATGCACATAGGCCATAAGACACTGAAACCTAGGTGTAATTCAGTAACAACAGGGCAAACCTCATCTTCTGGCCAAATAGGCTGCTTCTTTTCTGATGTGGGTTGAAAGGCTAGATGTTCTCCAATCCAACAATAGCTGTCAACTGTTTTATAGCTGCTCCATGAAAATCTACATTCAGTGTTTCATTCTTTGGGGTGAAGAACTAAACATTTCCTTCATACTTTAAGAACAGTTCAATGCCACCTTCTCAGTGATATCCATAGCCAGAATCATTTGTATTTTATTGTCACACTCATGATATTCACTTATGCATTCAAACATTCAGTAGATATTTATGAAGTCCTGACATGTGTCAGATACAGAGTGGCCTTGAGAATGTAAAGACACATAAGACACGACTATACCTTAGTTTAGATTAGCAGTTCCTAAAATTAGTTTTTCATCAGTAGTTCTTCAAATTAGTTTTAGTAAAGTAGTTTGTCAAAAATGGTTAATTCTCCATAGACTCCACCATGGAACCTTTGGAGGCAGAACTTGTTGGTGTGGAAATTGGAGGTATGCATTCACAAGTTCCTAGATGCTTATGATATCAGCTCTGGCGACCCAGTCTGTACCCTTTCACAATATTCCTATTTCTATTTCCAGAAATATTTCTATTTTTATTGCATAAACCTAACCCATTTTGGAAGTTAAAAAAGAAGATTTTGAACAAGTCTCTCCAACTTTTAAAAATGAAAGTATTGGTTATGGTTGTACTCTTTGGGGGTAATATTCTTCTAATGTGAATATTATATGTGTGCATGCTAAGTCACTTTAGTCACGTCTGACTCTTTGCAACCCAGTGGACTGCAGCCCGCCAAGCTCCTCTGTCCATGGAATTCTCCAAGAAAGAAGACTAGAATGGGTAGCCATTCATTCTCCAGGGGATCTTCCCAGCCCATGATTGAACTTGGGTCTCCTGCTTTGCAGGCAGATTCTTCACCATTTGAGCCACAAGGAAGTAAAATTGGTATATAGTTAATATCAAATATTTGTCCAACAATAAATGAAGATTGACAGTCTTTTCAAAGTGAGCCTTCTTCAAACAAAACATTATTATATGGCATAGCTTCAAGACTTAGAAAGAAACTTAAAATTTTGCATCTGAGATTCTTTGTTTCTATAGTAAAAAAGAAAAAGATGTTCAATTCTTCTTGTCATGCCTTGATTTAAATGTCTAAATAATCTACACATTTTTTATTGAATAAAAGAAGCATAGCTCTTTATCTACTGGCATGGGTCACACAAGGGTCATCTTATACTTGTTTTATTTAAGAGTATTGAATTTTATTTTGAGTATATTTACAGGATTAAAACTCGATATATTTTAAGTTTGTATTTTAAGGTATTTTGTCTAAAAAAACTGGACATATTCCCGAGTTTGAATGTTAGTAGTATGAAACCAAGTCACAATTGGAAATATCATAGTCTCTATAGACAAAACAAAAAGAGAGAAATGCATATATATGTTGGGCTAAAAAAATGATATTACTTTAGGTTAATGTATTAAATATTTGGAAGATTCCAGAAATAAGTCCTGTCAGGGAAACTGTAACATAACACACTGTAAAAATGATGAACTCCTTAGGCATTTGATAACAAAGTAATAAGAAGATGATGAGGAGTTAAAGAAGTTAGCTTCTGCTATGATTTTTTCTTTAGTCTATTATCTTTATTGATGGCTTATAAGACTTCAATCTATCAATAAATAATGACCTTTTATTCTAAATGCTACCTTAACTGTGCCTGTCACACATTGTGGGAGATTACTATAATTATGAAAGGTCAAAAGTACCCACAGAAGTGTTAAGTCAAATGCTATAAAATTGTGTTGACATTTTACAAAAGTGAAAAATGTGCAATACTAGTTTCAAAATGTTAATATTACCAAGTAAGGAAAATATGCCTGGGAAAATTAACTCTGAGTATAGAAGTGGCCACTTCTATATGGTCAAACTGAAATCAGATTGATTATATTCTTTGTAATTGAAGATGGAGAAGATCTATACAGTCAGTAAAAAACATCAATTCTTTGGTGCTCATTTCTTTGTAGTTCAACTCTCAATCCATACATGACCACTGGAAAAACCATAGCCGTGACTAGGTGGACCTTTGTTGGCAAAGTAATGTCTCTGCTATCTAATATGCTGTCTAGGTGATTATAACTTTCCTTCCAAGGAGTAAGCGTCTTTTAATTTTATGGTTGCAATTATCATCTGAAGTGATTTTGGAGCCCAGAAAAATAAAGTCAGCCATTGTTTCCACTGTTTCCTCATCTATTTGCATGAAGTGATGGGATCAGATGCCATGATCTTAGTTTTTTGAATTTTGAGCTTTAAGGAAACATTTTCACTTTCCTCTTTCACTCTCATCAAGAGGCTCTTTAGTTTTTCTCCACTTTCTGCTATAAGGGTGGTATCATCTGCATTTCTGAGGTTATTGATATTTCTCCCGGCAAACTTGATTCCAGCTTGTGCTTCTTCCAGCCCAGCGGTTCTCATGATGTACTCTGCATGTAAGTTAAATAAGCAGGGTGACAATATACAGCCTTGACGTACTCCTTTTCCTATTTGGAACCAGTCTGTTGTTCCATGTCCAGTTCTAACTCTTGCTTCCTGACCTGCATATAGGTTTCTCAAGAGGCAGGTCAGGTGGTCTGGTATTGCCATCTCTTTCAGAATTTTCCACAGTTTATTGTGATCAACACAGTCAAATGCTTTGGCATAGTCAATAAAGCAGAAGAAGATGTTTTTCTGGAACTCTCTTGCTTTTTCGATGATCCACCGGATGTTGGCAATTTGATCTCTGGTTCCTCTGCCTTTTCTAAAACCAGCTTGAACATCTGGAAGTTCACGGTTGACGTATTGCTGAAGACTGGCTTGCAGAATTTTGAGCATCACTTTACTAGCATGTGAAATGAATGCAGTTGTGCGGTAGTTTGGGCATTCTTTAGCATTGCCTTTCTTTGGGATTGGAATGAAAACTGACCTTTCCCAGTCCTGTGGCTACTGCTGAGGTTTTCAAATTTTCTGGCATATTGAGTGAAGCACTTTCACAGCATCATATTTCAGGATTTGAAATAGTCCAACTGGAATTCCATCACCTCCACTAGCTTTGTTTATAGTGGTACTTCCTAAGGCCCACTTGACTTCACATTCCAGGGTATCTGGTTCTAGGTGAGTGATCAGACCATTGTAATTATCTGGGTCATGAAGATCTTTTTTGTACAGTTCTTCTGTGTATTCTTGCCACCTCATCTTAATATCTTCTGCTTCTGTTAGGTCTCTACTATTTCTGTCCTTTATTGTGCTCATCTTTGCATGAAGTGTTCCCTTGGTATCTCTAATTTTCTTAAAGAGATCTCTAGTCTTTCCCATTGTATTGTTTGCCTCTATTTCTTTGCATTGATCGCTGAGGAATGCTTTCTTATCTCTCCTTGCTATTCTTTGGAAGTCTGCATTCAAATGGCTATATCTTTCCTTTTCTCCTTTGCTTTTTGCTTCCCTTCTTTTAACAGCTATTTTTAAGGCCTCCTCAGACAACCATTTTGCTTTTATGCATTTCTTTTTCTTGGGGATTGTCTTGATTCCTGTCTCCTGTACAATGTCATGAACCTCCTTCCATAGTTCATCAGGCACTCTGTCTGTCAGATCTAGTCCCTTAAATCTATTTCTCACTTCCACTCTATAGTCATAAGGTATTTAATTTAGGTCATACCTGAATGGTCTAGTGGTTTTCTCCCCTTTCTTCAATTTAAGTCTGAATTTGGCAATAAGGAATTCATGATCTGAGCCACAGTCAGCTTCCAGACTTGTTCTTGCTGACTGTATAGAGCTTCTCCATCTTTGGCTGCAAATAATATAATCAATCTGATTTTCCTTCAAATCAGACATTTGGAGGTCCGGTAGGTCAGGACACTGTCTGGCTCATTTATTGAAATATAATTTAAGCAGTTGACCTAGAAACAAATTGATGGGACAAAGATCCATCAGTAAGATAGAATTTGCAGATATTAGGACCTATTAGATATTAACCTAACCTCCAGCAGCTAAATGCACTGCCTTCTTTTAAGGAAATGTGAATACAGTTCTATTTATGTTGAGCACAGGATATAATAAGAATATTAGTTCAGTTCAGTCACTCAGTCATGTCTGACTCTGTGACCCTATGGACTGCAGCATGCCAGGCTTCGCTGTCCATCACCGAATCTCAGAGTTTGCTTAAACTCATGTCCATTGAGTCGGTGATGCCATCCAACCATCTCATGCTCTGGCATCCCCTTCTCTTCCTGCCTTCAATCTTTCCCAGCATCAGGGTCTTTTCCAATGAGTCAGGTCTTTGCATCAGGTGGCTAAAATATTGGAGCTTCACCTTCAGAATCAGTCCTTCCAATGAATATTCAGGACTTATTTCCTTTAGGATGCACTGGTTGGATCTCCTTGCAGTCCAATGGACTCTCAAGAGTCTTCTCCAACACCACAGTTTAAAAGCAGCAATTCTTCCATGCTCGACTTTCTTCATGGTCCAACCCTAACATCCATACATGACTACTGGAAAAACCATAGCTTTGACTAGATGGAGCCTTGTTGGCAAAGTAATGTGTCTGCTTTTTAATATGCTATCTAGGTTGGTCATAGCTTTTCTTCCAAGGAGCAAGCATCTTTTAACTTCGTGGCTGAGGTCACCATCTGCAGTGATTTTTGGAGCCCAAGAAAATAAATTCTGTCACTGTTCCATTGTTTCCCCATCTATTTGCCATGATATGATGGGGCCAGGTGCCGTGATCTTAGTTTTCTGAATGTTGAGCTTTAAGCCACTCTTTTCACTCTCCTCTTTCACTTTCATCAAGAGGATCTTTAGTTCCTTTTCACTCTCTGCCATAAGTGTGGTGTCATCTGCATATCTGAGATTATTGATATTTCTCCCAGCAATCTTGATTCCAGCTTGTGCTTCATCCAGCCAGGCATTTTGCATGGTGAACTCTGCATGTAAGTTAAATAAGCAGGGTGACAACATACAACCTTGACATACTCCTTTCCCAATTTGGAACCAGTCTGTTGTTCTATGTCCAGTTCTGTTGCTTCTTGAACTCTATACAGATTTGTCAAGAGGCAGGTAAGGTAGTCTGGTATTCCCATCTCTTTAAGAATTTTCCACAGTTTGTTGTGATCCACATAGTCAAGGGCTTTAGTGTAGTCAATGAAGCAGAAGATTTTTTTTTTTTTTCTGGAATTCTCTTGATTACCTAGACTACTATGCAATCCAGACTGAGAAGATTTTAACTAAAAGGAAAGGGTCTTTTTGTTGGCTTTTGGAAAAAGAACATTGGTATTGAGCACAAATATTTTAAGATATATCCTATTTAAAGTTTAGATAACAGCTTTTCTCACAATGTCAATGATTTCATTTTGGCTCAGTTGTTAATCAAATCAAGTAAAAATGTATCACACTACTATAAAATAAAATTTATTATCATTAGAATATTGAATGATACAAGAGAAAATGGAGGCATCATTATCATATCAGCATTTTGGACTTTGGAGACATAAAATTTTTTTTAATATGTGTTTTATCTTAGAGATGACCTATGAAATCTTCACAGTTTGTTATCACCAGAGTTGAACTGGAAACTAATGCCCATATGAATTAAAGCCAAAGTTTTAGAACATAGCTGGTTAACCTGTCCTAAATTCTCGGAATCTCTGTACTTCAGAGGACCTTAACACTATTCTGATCTTAACTCTATTCTCATCTTGATGTCCCTGGCATCTTTCAGTAAGGTGAATCTACCAACCAATCCATCACCTAGAAGGTAAAACCTAGTATGTCTACTTGCCCTTCATTCTTGTCAACCTGACTCTGCTGCCCTGGGCCAAAGCCTTGATTCGCTGTCAGTGACAGACTGAACATTGCAGTTCCTGGGAACCACCCTCACCTCTGCACATTTTCTTCTGAGTTATCCCACAGTCTAGCTTTACTTTTCCTCCAGTTCTCCTCTTTTTTGCATGAGTAATTTTCATTTACTCTTCAAGAATGAGGTCAGTTTTTCCCCAGAGGAAACTGTTCCATAAGCTTGACAGGTCTTCTGTTGGGAAAGGAAGTTTCTTACAGACTTTCAACCTCTATTGTGGTGATAAAAAAGGACCCTGGGCTGGGACTATCTCCTGACCTAGAGGTAAAGAGGCCACACATGCCTGTACCGAGTGCAGCACCTCCTGGGAGTTTATTTTTCACCTGTTTCATGCTTAATGATCGCTCTTTTGTTATGCTGACATGTGTGTGTGTCAAAGGCATTTATTTAGACTTTGTGGGCAGGAACTAGGTCCTTCTGCAGTTCCACAGGAGAGGTTTGGAGGCCAGTTCCCCAGCATCAGCTGCTGGGGTTGGGGCTTGGTTAGAGGAACTTGGTCCATGAGAGAAGGAGGCACACCATGGGAGCCGATTTTGTTGTCCCTTCTATAGAGAAGAGTAAGGAAAGATCAAGTAAAGCCCTGTTCCATTTGTGCTTGACTGTGTTGTGTTTTCTCCAGCAACTCTGATACGAGATACCACAGGCAGAAATGTGTGAAGTCGTCCATGGAACTGGTAACTGTTGTTCTACTCCCCTGGGATTGGTGCTTGGTATAAGGTGTTCTGCTCTAAACTTCTATGAACTTGACCTAAGTAAGTCTCTCTATTCCCCCAAAGCACCTGATGCATATTTCCATGTTAG
Source organism: Bos taurus (assembly GCF_002263795.3). Taxonomy (NCBI): domain Eukaryota; kingdom Metazoa; phylum Chordata; class Mammalia; order Artiodactyla; family Bovidae; genus Bos; species Bos taurus. The sequence goes on from NC_037336.1 coordinate 900,184, forward strand.
TATTCACCACATTATTGGGATGCATGTCTGTCCAACGGTTACAGTCCAACTCTACTGTATGTTGCTTGGGAGATCAGGGACCCTGGACTGGAACAACTGCCTTCCATAATCTGTTAAATTGTTTTCATAACTTGAAGCATTTCCTACTTGACCATGAGCCCCAAGTCTATATGTCTATTCTGGATCTTTCTTGTGAGTTCCAAAGCTTTATTACTGTTATACGTTCTAAACTGTTCTGTCATTCTATGCCTCACAGTGAGTTAAATCATTTATTCATAGGTCAGACCCTTCAATATGAAATATTGCATCTTAAATCATTTTGTATACCTAATTCTTGTGTACTAAATGATTATTATGTGCTAAAACTCTTTGTTTAATTATTTTTCTCATGCATATAATTTTTAAAGCAATTTTAGGTTCAGTGCAAAATGGAGTGAGACTACAAAGAAATCCCATATACTCCCTGCCCCAAGTGCACAGTTTCCCCCATTATCAAACTCCCATACCACACTGGGATATTTGTTATATTTAATAAAGTTTCACTGACACATCCTTACTACCTGAACTCCATAGTTTACATTAGTGTTCACTTTTGTTTCTGTAAATTTTATGGGTTTTGACAAATGTATAGTGACATATATTCACAGTTTCATGTAGAATAATTTCTGCCCCCAAAGTACTCTGTGCTCCACTTATTAATCTCCTCTTGAATATATTTTATTACAAAATCATATAATTGGAATCTTAAAGTATGCAGCCCTCTCAAATTGACTTCTTTTACTTAGTAGTATGTATTTGTTTCCCCTGTGTCTTTTCATGGCTTGATAACTCATTTCTTTTTGGTGGTGAATAATATTTCATTGTCTGGATGTTCATGTTTATTTATTCATTCACCTGCTGAAGAACGTTTTGGTTTGACAATTGTGAATAAAACTACCATTTTTCATACTGTAAAAAGTCTCTTTGCAGATACATTTAAGCATTTTGAGATAAGGAGATTATATCTTGGATTACCTGATGGGCCCAAAATGTCATTACAATTAGCCGTATATAAGAGAGCCAGATGGAGAAGGCAATGGCAACCCACTTCAGTACTCTTGCCTGGAAAATCCCATGGATGGAGGAGCCTGGTAGGCTGCAGTCCATGGGGTCACCAAGAGTCAGGCATGACTAAGTGACTTCATTTTCACTTTTCACATTCATGCATTGGAGAAGGAAATGGCAACCCATTCCAGTATTCTTGCCTGGAGAATCCCAGGGACAGAGGAGCCTAGTGGGCTGCCGCCTATGGGGTCACACAGAGTCGGACACGACTGAAGCGACTTAGTAGCAGCAGCAGCAAGAGAGGCAGAGAGAGAGAGAGAGAAGACTCAGAATGAAGAGAAGGAGATGTGACAGTGGAAATAGAGATTGGGACAATGCAGACAGCCAAGGAGTGCTAGCAGTTGGAAAATACAAGACAGATTCTCTCCTACTGATTCTGGAGATATAGCTGTCATATAGCTATATGTCAAAGACATATAGCTGTCCTTGGTTTTAGCCCGGTGAGCCTGTTTTTGGACTTTTAGCTTCCAGAACTGTAAGAAAATAAGTTTCTGGTGTTTCAAGTCACTAACTTTGTCATAATTTGTTATAGTAGTCAGATAAATGAATACACGTTCTTAAAATGTTTCTGAACTTGACCATATGGTGCAGGTAAGAAGACAAATGAGGCAATGAACTTGATGGTGAAAAGTGGGAGTAAGGTCGATGTGATAGGCTGGCAGTAGCATGAACAGCTATGTGATAGGTAAGCTACTTTCATTTCCCAGTGACCAGTAAGAAGCCAGGACAGTTTTAAAGTAGGGGAGTGGTACTATTACCTTTGTCTTTGAGAGATGGAGAGTCTGGAATTAAGGACACTGACTAATGATATTGTTACTCTGATAAGAGTTTGAACTGTACTGAGGAGGAGAGTTTTGAATTTAAGAGATTTTTCTGAAGTGGAATTGGAGCAATATGGTAATTACATCATTTTTGAGTTATGTTATCATTCTGGGATCAACACTAGGAACAATTCCCTAGTAATGGTTTCTGCTTAGAAAGTGTGGGCTTTTTCTACTTAAATCATAGAAATTCTTCCAAAAAATGAGTTGAGTATTATTTTGAAATTATTTATCAGAGACAATTTATTTTTAAAATGTGACTTTGAACAATCATTCACATTCTTTTTTTCTTTTTTAAACTTTTTATTTGTGTTGGGGTATAGCTGATTAACAAACAATGTTGTGATAGTTTCAGGTGAACAGCATCATTCTCATATTTTTGATAGTTTTTTTTTAAGTGTGAATAAATCAGCCCAGAAATTTATACCACACACTACTTCCATCAATCAAAATCTATTAATTAATATAATGATATAATTTTCAGTTCAGTTCAGTCACTCAGTCGTGTCTGACTCTTTGCGATCTCATGAATTGCAGCATGCCAGGCCTCCCTGTCCATCACCAAATCCCAGAGTTCACCCAAACTCACGTCCATCGAGTTGGTGATGTCGTCCAGCCATCTCATCCTCCGTCGTCCCCTTCTCCTCCTGCCCCCAATCCCTCCCAGCATCAGAGTCTTTTCCGAGTCAACTCTTCGCATGAGGTGGCCAAAGTATTGGAGTTTCAGCTTCAGTATCATTCCATCCAAAGAACACCCAAAGCTGATCTCCTTTAGAATGGACTGGCTGGATCTCCTTGCAGTCCAAAGGACTCTCAAGAATCTTCTCCAACACCACAGATCAAAAGCATCAATTCTTCAGCACTCAGCTTTCTTTACAGTCCAACTCTCACATCCACACATGACTACTGGAAAAACCATAGCCTTGACTAGATGGACCTTTTTTTTGGCAAAGTAATGTCTCTGCTTTTGAATATGCTGTCTAGGTTGGTCATAACTTTGCTTCCAAGGAGTAAGTGTCTTTTAATTTCATAGCTACAATCTTCATCTGCAGTGATTTTGGAGTCCTCCCAAAAATAAAGTCTGACACTGTTTCCAGTTTCCCCATCTATTTCCCATGAAGTGATGGGACTAGATACCATGATTTTAGTTTTCTGAATGTTGAGCTTTAAGCCAACTTTTTCACTCTCCTCTTTCACTTTCATCAAGAGGCTTTTTAGTTCCTCTTCACTTTCTGCCATAAGGGTGGTGTCATCTGCATATCTGAGGTTATTGATACTTTTCCCAGCAATCTTGATTCCAGCTTGTGCTTCCTCCAGCCCGGTGTTTCTCATGATGTACTCTGCAAAGAAGTTAAATAAGCAGGGTGACAATATACAGCCTTGACATTCTCCTTTTCCTATTTGGAACCAGCCTGTTGTTCCATGTCCAGTTCTAACTGTTGCTTCCTAACCAGCATACAGATTTCTCAATAGGCAGGTCAGGTGGTCTGGTATTGCCATCTCTTTCAGAATTTTCCACAGTTTATTGTGATCCACACAGTCAAATGCTTTGGCATAGTCAATAAAGCAGAAATAGATGTTTTTCTGGAACTCTCTTGCTTTTCCCATGATCCAGCGGATGTCGGCAATTTGATTGGTTCCTCTGCCTTTTCAAAAACCAGCTTGAACATCAGAAGTTCACGGTTCACGTATTGCTGAAGCCTGGCTTGGAGAATTTTGAGCATTACTTTACTAGCGTGTGAGATGAGTGCAATTGTGGGGTAGTTTGAGCATTCTTTGGCATTGCCTTTCTTTGGGATTGGAATGAAAACTGATCTTTTCCAGTCCTGTGGCCACTGCCAGTGATCTCCAATATCACTTGAATGATGAATCAAATTATTGTGAATTTACGTAACCATCTTTTCAAGAATTAAATCCCAGAGGAAAAGATAAGATTTAATAAATAGCATTCTTGATATACATTGTTGGAATAATTTTCCTAATAATAAAATAAGCTAGTCATATTAGGAAGTAATGAGTTTTTAGTGCTCATTCTGATGAATAAGTTCAATTCTTACACAAATGAAGCAAATAAACATAGAGTCACTTTCAGGTTGATCTGTACTAGTAATAATTACTACCCATGGCTGATTCATGTTGCTGTATGGCAAAAACCAGCACAATATTGTAAAGTAACTAGCCTTCAATTAAAATAAATTAATTAAAGTTCTAAGAGAAGAAAAAAATAATTACTTTGTAAAAGGTTAATAAATGCCAAGTAAAAGCAGATATGCCCTGCTAAGCTGCTAAGTCACTTCAGTCGTGTCCGACTCTGTGTGACCCCATAGACGTCAGCCCACCAGGCTCCCCAGTCTTGGGATTCTCCAGGCAAGAACACTGGAGTGAGTTGCCGTTTCCTTTAGGTAGATATGGCCTACCTAAAGGTTAAGATTATACCTGTGGCGGGTTCATTTCGATATTTGGCAAAACTAACACAATATTGTAAAGTTTAAAAATAAAATAAAATTTAAAAAAAAGAAAAAAAAAAAGAAAACAGTTAAAGTGAAAAAAAGAAAGCACAGATGATTACATTTATTGACTGACGCTGACAGAAAATAGACAATTCTGGAATGATTGATACTTAAATCTCAAACAGGCATCTTTAACCTGTAAAAATGAAGATAATTTCAGGGACCCACCAAACTCATTCTGTCAACTAATGTATTTCTGTTCCCTTGTTTTCTAAGGGTCATCAAAATCAGTGGCTAGTTTTCTTTATAAGTATCTTCATGATATATGTTGTATTAGTGGAGCTGATAGCCACACAAGGCACAGGCGTAGGGGACAGGACCTCAAGTGTTACTCTCGTCTCCAAAATCCCCCATCAGTACTTTATGATGTGGTCCTGCTCTTTTCTTGATCTTCCCCTCATTACTTCAAAATCACATCCTCTAGCTGGTTAGCAACGTGTAGTACTCCATTCTTTTGACTGTTCCCAGAACACCCTGTCCCTTCTTCAAATGGCAGCCAATTCCTGTTCCTGCTTCAGGACCCATTCATGTCCTCTCTTCTGAGAAGACATCTGATCCTTCCAGGTGAGATTCCTTTGTAACGGTATTGACAACAATGTGCCGGCATTGTGGAGTTACTCATTCTCCCTTGCTTAGTTGTAAGGCTCTTTGGGGTGGGACACAGAAACTGACTCATGAAGTTTATATTCAGTACTTGGCACAGAGTGTCTGCTCCATAGCAGATGCTGTTCAAATTTCTGCTGAATAAATACATAGAGTTTTCAGGGATAGAGGTTACTTAGTGACAGAAGGCTAGATGGGTAGGTTTTTTTTTTGTTATCTTTGACTTAAATCTGCATTTTGTATCCTGGTGTTATGAGAATACCATTTATTTATTCACTTTCAGTTGACATTAGCTGAATATTCTTTTTCTTTCCTGCAATACTCAGAAAATAATCATATGTAGATGTGTAGTTTGCTCTATACCAACCTATGAAACCAGACTTGTTAGATTTTTCTCACCTGATACGTCATTCTAGAATTACTATTTTAAAAGTCATAATTTAAAAAGTCATGTTTTTAATGCCACTGAACAGCTTTCAGTGGTCACCTGTGTTTATTTCTTCTTTTATTTATTTTTTCTTAGCACAGAATAACAACTTTAATAAATGTATCAGTCTCCTCTAGATATAAACATTTACTGTACTAGAACATACACAAGTTTTGGAGGTGCCTGGCTGTAAAATACCCTTGTTTTGTAATAAGCTTTATTTATGTCTGAAGATAAGTGTAATGGAGAGTGATTCATGAGAACTCAAATTACACTTAATTTGTTTTAATAGCAAATAAGAAAACTCCACTTTTTTTGTACACCATAAATTTTCTTACATGTTCATGTCTCAGACGGAACATACCTAAAGATTGGAGCTATGTACATATATAGCAGAGATCAAAGAGACCCCAGGTCACCCATCTGTCCCTGGATAATAGAAATTGCACACAGGTACAGAAGATGTAGGAGAACTTGATGCAAAGTTAAAAGCAGAGGAAGAGCTGAAAATGATCTAAAGGTTTAATAGTTTCTCCAGCTCACACACAGATATATAAGCAGAAAATAAAGATGGTGAAGAAAAACCTTCATGCAATCTTTTACTGGATGCTAAACTATGCAAATGTGATATCTAGAAAAGCAAGCTTAAAAATAAAAACAAATAAAGTAATAATTGAACAGAACTATCAATGGCTGCACATCTTTATAAATTTAGTCTAGGCAAGTTTACTAAGCAAACATAAAAAACCAAGACAACAACCCTCAGGGGAAAAATAGTCAGATCTTTTTACAATGTATTCTCTAAAAGGCCAATATTTTAAAAAAGTATGAGACATGCAAAGAAATAAGAGAGTATGAGGCTTCTTAGGGAAAAAAGTAATGAATAGAAACTATTTCTGAATGTCTTCAGATGTTGGATTTAGCATAGAAAGAGTTAAAAACACCTTTTATAAATATATTCAAAGAAACTGTATTTAAAGAATTAAGGGAAAGTATGATGATAATCATTCAGTGAACAAAAAATCCAATAAAGACATGAAAACTATTTCTAAAATAGAGAACCAAATGAAATTTTGTAATTGAAAGGTACAATGATGGAAATGAAAAATTTACTAGAGGGGCTCAACAGAAAACTTGAATGCAGGAAGACTGAAGATAGATAAATAGAAATTATCCAAATAGAAAAATAGAGAAAAAAAAAATCAACACAGTCTCAGGGACATGTTCATTTCAGTTCAGTTCAGTTCAGTCTCTCAGTAGTGTCCTACTCTTTGCAACCCTGTGGACTGCAGGAAGCTAGGCTTCTATGTCTATCACCAACTCCCAGAGCTTTCTCAAACTCATGTCCATTAGGTCGGTGATGCCATCAAACCACCTCATCCTCTGTCAGCCCCTTCTCCTCCTGTCTTCAATCTTTCCACGCATCAGGGTCTTTTCAATAAGTCAGTTCTTCACATCAGGTGGCCAAAATATTGGAGTTTCAGCTTCAGCATTAGTCATTCCAATGAATATTCAGGACTGATTTCCTTTAGGATTGATTGGATTGATCTCCTTGCAGTCCAAGGGACTCTCAAGAGTTTTCTCCAATACCACAATCCCCACCCCCAAGCCCATGTTGATTTTCCATTCTCTTTTATTTATTTATTTTTTAAAATATAAATGCATTTATTTTAATTGGAGGCTAATTACTTTACAATATTGTATTGGTTTTGCCATACATTGACATGAATCTGCCACGGGTGTACACGTGTTTCCCATCCTGAACCCCTACTCCCAGCTCCCTCCCCATACTATCCCTCTGGGTCATACCAGTGCACCAGCCCCGAGCATCCTGTATCCTGCATCAAACCTGGACTGGCGATTTTTTTCACATATGATAATATACGTGTTTCAATGCCATCCTTCCAAATGATTCCACCTTTGCCCTCTCCCACAGAGTCCAGAAGACTGTTCTATACATCTGTGTCTCTTTTGCTGTCTCGTATACAGGGTTATCATTACCATCTTTCTAAATTCCATATGTATGTGCTAGTATACTGTATTGGTGTTTTTCTTTCTGGCTTACTTCACTCTGTATAATAGGCTCCAGTTTCATCTACCTCATTAGAACTGATTCAAATGTATTCTTTATAATGGCTGAGTAATACTCCATTGGGTAAATGTTCCACAGATTTCTTATCCATTCATCTGCTGATGGACATCTAGGTTGTTTCCATGTCCTGGATATTATAAATAGTGCTGCAATGAACATTGGGGTACATGTGTCTCTTTCAATTCTGGTTTCCTCCGTGTGTATGCCCAGCAGTGGGATTGCTGGGTCATAAGGCAGTTCTATTTCCAGTTTTTTAAGGAATCTCCACACTGTTCTCCATAGTGGCTGTATTAGTTTGCATTCCCACCAACAGTGTAAGAGGGTTCCCTTTTCTCCACACCCTCTCCAGCATTTATTGCTTGTAGACTTTTGGATAGCAGCCATTCTATTCTGACTGGTGTGAAAGGGTACCTCATTGTGGTTTGATTTGTATTTACCTGATAATGAGTGGTGTTGAGCACCTTTCCATATATTTATTAGCCATCTGTATGTCTTCTTTGGAGAAATGCCTGTTTAGTTCTTTGGCCTATTTTTTGATTGGGTCGTTTATTTTTCTGGAATTGAGCTGCAGGAGTTGCTTATATATTTTTGAGATTAGTTGTTTGTCAGTTGCTTCATTTGCTATTATTTTCTCCCATTCTGAAGGCTGTCTTTTCACCTTGCTTATAGTTTTCTTTGTTGTGCAGAAGCTTTTAATTTTATGGGTCCCATTTGTTTAATTTTGCTTTTATTTTCAATATTCTGGGAGGTGGGTCATAGAAGATCCTGCTGTGATTTGTATCGGAGAGTGCTTTGCCTATGTTCTCCTCTAGGAGTTTCTGGCCTTACATTTAGATCTTTAATCCATTTTGAGTTTATTTTTGTGTATGGTGTTAGAAAGTGTTCTAGTTTCATTCTTTTACAAGTGGTTGACCAGTTTTCCCAGTACCACTTGTTAAAGAGATTATCCTTTCTCCATTGTATATTCTTGCCTCCTTTGTCAAAGATAAGGTGTCCATAGGTATGTGGATTTATCTCTGGGCTTTCTATTTTATTCTATTGATCTATATTTCTGTCTTTGTGCCAGTACCATACTGTCTTGATGACTGTGGCTTTGTAGTAGAGCCTGAAGTCAGGCAGGTTGATTCTTCCAGTTCCATTCTTCTTTCTCAAGACTGCCTTGGCTATTCAAGGTTTTTTGTATTGCTTTAGGTGTAGAGTTAGATTATTTATTTGACTTTTTTCTTGTTTCTTGAGGTAAGCCTGTATTGTTATGAACCTTCCCCTTAGCATTGCTTTTACAGTGTCCCACAGGTTTTGGGTTGTTGCAACACCACAATTCTAAAGCATCAGTTCTTCAGTGCTCAGCTTTCTTTATGGTCCAACACTCACATCCATACATGACTACTGGAAAAACCATAGCCTTGACTAGATGGACCTTTGTTGGCAAAATAATGTCTCTGATTTCTAATATGCTATCTAGGTTGGTCATAACTTTCCTTCCAAGGAGTTAGCGTCTTTCAATTTCATGGCTGCAGTCACCATCTGCAGTGATTTTGGAGCCCCACCCATTAAAGTCTGTCACTGTTTCCATTGTTTCCCCACCTATTTGCCATGAAGTGATGAGGCTGGATGCCATGATCTTAGTTTTCTGAATGTTGATTTTTAAGCTAACTTTTTCACTCTCCTCTTTCACTTTCATTAAGAAGCTCTTTAGTTCTTCTTCGTTTTCTGCTATAAGAGTGGTGTCATCTGCGTATCTGAGTTTATTGATGTTTATCCTGGTAATCTTGATTCCAGCTTATGTTTCATCTAGCCCAGCATTTAACATGATATATTCTGCATATAATTTAAATTAACAGGGTGATAATATATAGCCTTGATGTACTCCTTTTCCAATTTGAACCAGTTCATCATTTCATGTCCAGTTCTGACTGTTGCTTCCTGACCTGCATATAGGTTTCTCAAGAGGCAGGTCAGGTGGTCTGGTATTCCCATCTCTTTCAGAATTTTCCACAGTTTATTGTGATCAACACAGTCAAAGGCTTTGGCATAGTCAATAAAGCAGAAATAGATGTTTTTCTGGAACTCTCTTGCTTTTTTGATGATCCAGCGGATGTTGGCAAGTTGATCTCTGGTTCCTCTGCCTTTTCTAAAACCAGCTTGAACATCTGGAAGTTCACGGTTCACATATTACTGAAGCCTGTCTTGGATAATTTTGAGCATTACTTTCCTAGCATGTTAGATGTGGTAGTTTGAACATTCTTTGGCACTGCCTTTCTTTGGGATTGGAATGAAAACTGACCTTTTCCAGTCCCGTGCCTACTGATGAGTTTTTCAAATTTGCTGGCATATTGAATGCAGCACTTTCAGAGCATCATCTTTTAAGATTTTAAATACCTCAACTGGAATTCCATAACCTCCACTAGCTTTGTTTGTAGTGATGCCTCCTGAGGACCACTTAACTTTGCATTCTAGAAGTTTGGCTCTAGGTGAGTGCTCACACTATTGTGGTTATCTGGGTCATGAAGATCCTTTTTGTGTAGTTATTCTGTGAATTCTTGCCAACTCTTCTTAATATCAGACATGTGGGACAATATAATATAATAGCAAAAACATGTGGGACAATGTAAATCATAGAGACCTTTGTGTAATGAGTGTTACTAGGGAAATAGAAAAAGGGGGTAAAAATATTTGAAGAACGTGGTTAAACTCTTCCAAAACTTTATTAAAAACATCAATTTACAAATCCATGAAACTCAATAAATCTCATTGAGATTCAAACTCATGAAATCTCAAGTAGAATCAACAGAAAATTATCCATATTTAGACATATAATAGTCAAGTATGTGGAGGCCAAACCCAGAGAGAAAACCTTGAAAGTAGCAAGAAAAAACAACTCATCAGATACAAGGAAACAAGAGTATGATAGTTAGCTTATTTCTTATAAGATTTAAGGGAGGCCAGAGGGCACTGGAATAAGATATTCACTTTGCTGAAAAAGCTGTCAACCAAAAATTCTATGCCAAGGATTTTAATTGCAACAATGAGAAATATTTACTTACCATAAAATAAATCAGTAAAGGAGAAATTTGCTAACAAAGTTTCATCTAGTCAAGGCTATGGTTTTTCCAGTCGTCATGTATGGATGTGAGAGTTGGACTGTAAAGAAAGCTGAGCACAGGAGAATTGATGCTTTTGGACTGTGGTGTTGGAGAAGACCTTGAGAGTCCCTTGGGCTGCAAGGAGATCCAACCAATCCATCCTAAAGGAAATCAGTCCTGAATATTCATTGGAATGACTGATGCTGAAACTGAAGATTCAATACTATGGCCACCTGATGTGAAGTGTTGACTCATTTGAAAAGACCCTGATGCTGGGAAAGATTGAAGACAGAAAGAGAAGGGGACACCAGAGCATGAGATGGTTGAATGACATCATTGACTCGATGGACATGAGTTTGGGTAAACTCCAGGAGTTGGTGATAGACAGGGAGGTCTGGTGTGCTGCACTCCATGGGGTCGCAAAGAGTCGAACATGACTGAGCGACTGAACTTAACTGAACTGAAAGGAGAAATAGAGGAAGAGTTCACCTACTGAAAGAGGAGGGTAAAGTGTGGCCTATTTGTGGAGGTTTGGTGGGACAAATATCTGTGAGTTATTTTCTTTTTTAAAATTTTTAATTGGAGGATAATTGCTTTACAATATTGTGTTGGCTTCTGCCATACATATGTTAACATGAATCAGTCATAGGTATACGTATGTCTTCTCCCTCTTGAACCTCCCCCACCTCCCACACCATCCCACCTCTTTATATTGTCATGCTGCTACTGCTGCTACTAAGTCGCTTCAGTTGTGTCCGACTCTGTGAGACCCCACAGATGGCAGCCCACCAGGCTCTACCATCCCTTGGATTCTCTAGGCAAGAATACAGGAGTGGGTTGCCATTTCCTTCTCCAATGCATGAAAGTGAAAAGTCAAAGTGAAGTTTCTCAGTCGTGTTCGACTCTTAGCGACCCCATGGACTGCAACCTACCAGACTCCTCCGTCCATGGGATTTTCCAGGCAAGAGTACTGGAGTGGGGTGCCATTGCCTCTATGTTGTCATAGAGCACCTAATTTGAGATCCCCACATCATACAGCAAATTTCCCCTGGCTATCTATTTTACATATTAGAACTCTTTGGTTATAACTATGTATGGAAGTGTGTGTGTTTATATATGTCCCAGTATTTCTGTAATTACCTACTTGATCACCTACCACTAGAACACAGGCACAAGTCACCTCTAATAAGAAATCAACACTAACCACCCAACTAACAGTTACCTCCAAGGTACAACCCTACAGCCTGGGAAAAAGCGACCTTGAGTGGAGCAAGTTAGAAAAAAAGAAGATGAAAAGAAGAGAAGTGAAACACAAATTAAAGAGCAAGGTAGAAACTCACAAAACAAAATAAACAAAGAGGAAATAAATAATATCCCTGAAGAGAATTCAGAATAATGATAGTAAAGATGCTCTGAAGACTTGAGAATAGAATGGAGAAAATGTAAGAAGCATTTAACATAGTTAATGCAATCAGCAAGGACATAGAAGAAATAAAGAATAAGCAAACAGAGATGAATAACACAATTACTGCAATTAAAAATACTCTAGAAGGAACCAATAGCAGAATAACTGAGGCAGAGAAATGGATAAGTTAGCTGAAGGATATAATGGTGGAAATAACTGCTGAAGAGCAGAATAAAGGGAAAGGATTGAAAAGAATTGAGGACAGCTTCAGAGACCTTTGGGACAATATTAAATTTACCAACATTTTAGTTATGGGGTCCCAGAGGAAGAAGGAAAAATAAAAAGGCACTGAGAAAATTTTTGAAGAAATTATAGTTGAAAACTTCCCCAACATTGGAAAGGAAATAGTCAATTAAGTCCAAGAAGAGCAAAAAGTCCCTTTTAGGCTAAACCCAAGGAGAAACACATTGAGACACATATTAATAAACCTAACAGAGATTAAGCAGGAAGAAAGAATATTAAAAGCAGCAAGGGAAAAACAATGAGTAATATACATGGGAAAACTCATATGATTAATAGCGGATCTTTCAGCAGAAACTCTACAGGTCAGAAGGGAATGGCAGGATATATTTAAAGTACTGAAAGGGAAAAACCTACAACCACAATTACTATACCTGGCAAAGATCTGATTCAGAATTGATGGAGAAATCCAAAGTTTTATGGACAAGCAGAAGTTAAGAGAATTCAGCACCATCAAACCAGCCTTGCAACAAATACTAAAAGGACATACATAGCCAGTAAACACAAGAGAAAAGAAAGAGCTACAAAAACAAACCTAAAACAGTCAAGAAAATGCCGATGGGAACATATATATCAATAATTATCTTAAATGTAAACAGATTAGTGCACCAACCAATATGGACTGACCAAATGGATACAAAAACAAGACCCATATATATGTTGCCTACAGGGGACCCACTTCAGCCCTAGAGGCACATACAAACTGCAAGTAAAAGGATGGAAACAGATGTTCCATGCGAATGGAAACCAAAAGACAGATGGAGTGGCAATCCTTATTTCAGACAAAATAGACTTTAAAATAAAGAATATTATAAGAGACAAAGAAGGACATACATAATGATCAAGGACTCAATCCAAGAAGAAGATATAACAATTGTAAATGTGTATGCACCCAACATAGGAACACTTCAATACATAAGGCAAAAACTAACAGGCATAAGAGTAGAAACTGACAGCAACACATTAATAGTAGAGGACTTTAACACCCCACTTTCCCCAATGGACAGATAGTCAAAACAGAAAATCAATAAGGAAACACAAACCTTAAATGAAACATTAGACAGATCAGATCAGATCAGTCGCTCAGTCATATTCGACTCTTTGTGACCCCATGAATTATAGCACGTCAGGCCTCCCTGTCCATCACCAACTCCTGGAGTTCACTAAGACTCATGTCCATCGAGTCAGTGATGCCATCCAGCCATCTCATCCTCTGTCGTCCCATTCTCCTCCTGCCCCCAATCCTTCCCAGCATCAGAGTCGTTTCCAATGAGTCAACTCTTCGCATGAGGTGGCCAAAGTACTGGAGTTTCAGCTTTAGTACAATTCCTTCCAAAGAAATCGCAGGCTGATCTCCTTCAGAATGGACTGGTTGGATCTCCTTGCAGTCCAAGGGACTCTCAAGAGTCTTCTCCAACACCACAGATCAAAAGCATCAATTCTGCAATGCTCATCTTTCTTTGATGCTCTAGTCCAACTCTCACATCCATACATGACCACAGGAAAAACCATAGCCTTGACTAGACGAAACTTTGTTGGCAAAGTAATGTCTCTGCTTTTGAATATGCTATCTAGGTTGGTCATAACTTTCCTTCCAAGGAGTAAGCGTATTTTAATTTCATGGCTGCAGTCACCATCTGCAGTGAATTTGGAGCCCAGAAAAATAAAGTCTGACACTGTTTCCACTGTTTCCCCATCTATTTCCCATGAAGTGATGGGACCGGATGCCATGATCTTCGTTTTCTGAATGTTGAGCTTTAAGACAACTTTTTCACTCTCCTCTTTCACTTTCATCAAGAGGCTTTTTAGTTCCTCTTCACTTTCTGCCATAAGGGTGGTGTCATCTGCATATCTGAGGTTATTGATATTTCTCCTGGCAATCTTGATTCCAGCTTGTGTTTCTTCAAGTCCAGCGTTTCTCATGATGTACTCTGCAAAGAAGTTAAATAAGCAGGGTGACAATATACAGCCTTGACGTACTCCTTTTCCTATTTGGAACCAGTCTGTTGTTCCATGTCCAGTTCTTTTTTTTTTTTTTTAATTTTTTAAATTTAATTTAATTTTATTTTATTTTTAAACTTTACAGTATTGTATTAGTTTTGCCAAATATTGAAATGAATATTTCTTTCTCAAGACTGCTTTGGCTATTCCGGATCTTTGGTGTTTCCATATGAAGTGTGAAATTTTTGTTCTAGTTCTGTGAAAAATGCCATTGGAGTAATTTGATAAGGATTGCATTAAATCTGTAGATTCCATTTAGTAGTATAGTCATTTTTACAATATCAGTTCTTCCTACCAAGGATCATGGAATATTTCTCCATCTGTTTATGGCATCTTTGATTTCTTTCATTAACGTCTTATAATTTTCTGTATACAGTTCTTTTTTTCTCCTTAGGTAAGTTTATTTGTAGATATTTTATTCTTTTTGTTTCAATGGTGAATGGGATTGATTCCTTAATTTCTCTTCCTGGTTTTTCATTGTTAGTATGTAGAAATGCAAGTGATTACTGTGTATTGATTTTGTATCCTATGACTTTGCTAAATTCATTGATTAGCTCCACTAGTTTTCTGATAGTATCTTTACTATCAGATACATAGATCTTTCTATGTATCTTTTCTAAGTATCTGTCCATTTCCTCTGGTTTGTCCATTTTATTAGCATATAGTTGCTCATAATATTCTCTTATGATCTTTTGTAATTCTGTGCTGTTTGTTGTAACCTCTCCTTTTTCATTTCTAACTTTATTGATTTGATTTTTCTCCCTTTTTTTATTGATAAGTCTGTCTAGTGGTTTGTCAATTTTGTTTATCTTCTCAAAGAACCAGCTTTTCGTTTTATTAATCTTTGTTATTGTTTCCTTCATTTCTTTTTCATTTATTTCTGCTCTGGTTTTTATGATGTCCTTCCTTCTGCTAACTTTGGGAGGTTTTTGTTCTTTTTCTAGCTGCTTTAGATGTGGAGTTAGGCTGTCTATTTGATGCTTTTCTTGTTTCTTGAGGTATGATTGTATCACTATAAACTTCCATCTTACAACTGCTTTTGCTGAATCCCATAGGTTTTGGGTCATCATGTTTTCATTGTCATTTGTTTCTAGGAATCTCTCGATTTCTCTTCTTATTTCTTCAGTAACCTCTTTGTTATTTAGCAATGCATTATTTAATCTCCATGACTGTGTGTTTTGCTGTTGCTTTCTGTTTTTGTTTTTTTCCCCTGTGATCGATATCTACTCTCATAGCATTGTGGTTGGAGAAGGTACTTGATAAAATTTCAGTTTTCTTAAATTTACTGAGGCTTGATTTGTGGCTCAAAATGTGGTCTATCCTGGAGAATGTTCCATGTGCACTTGAGAAGAAGGTGTATTCTTCTGCATTGGATGGAATGTCCCAAAGATATCAACTAGGTCCATTTTGTCTAATAGATAGAGTGCCTGATGAACTATGGAATGAGGTTCGTGACATTGTACAGGAGACAGGGATCAAGACCATCCCCATGGAAAAGAAATTCAGTAAAGCAAAATGGCTGTCTGGGGAGGCCTTACAAATAGCTGTGAAAAGAAGAGAAGTGAAAACCAAAGGAGAAAAGAAAAGATATAAACATCTGAATGTAGAGATCCAAAGAATAGCAAGAAGAGATAAGAAAGCCTTCTTCAGTGACCAATGCAAAGAAATAGAGGAAAACAGCAGAATGGGAAAGACTAGGGATCTCTTCAAGAAAATCATAGATACCAAAGGAACATTTCATGCAAAGATGGGCTCGATAAAGGACAGAAATGGTATGGACCCAACAGAAGCAGAAGATATTAAGAAGAGATGGCGAGAATACATGGAAGAACTATACAAAAAAGATCTTCATGACCCAGATACTCACGATAGTGTGATCACTGACCTAGAGCCAGACATCCTGGAATGTGAAGTCAAGTGGGCCTTAGAAAGCATCACTACGAACAAAGCTAGTGGAGGTGATGAAATTCCAGTTGAGCTATTCCACATCCTGAAAGATGATGCTGTGAAAGTGCTGCACTCAATATGCCAGCAAATTTGGAAAACTCAGCAGTGGTGACAGGACTCGAAAAGGTAAGTTTTCATTCCAATCCCAAAGAAAGGCAATGCTAAAGAATGCTCAAACTACTGCACAATTGCACTCATCTTACACGCTAGTAAAGTACTGCTCAAAATTCTCCAAGCCAGGCTTCAGCAGTATGTGAACCGTGAACTTCCTGATGTATAAGCTGGTTTTAGAAAAGGCAGAGGAACCAAAGATCAACTTGCCAACATCTGCTGGATCATTGAAAAAGCAAGAGATTTCCAGAAAAACATCTATTTCTGCTTTATTGACTGTGCCAAAGCCTTTGACTGTGTGGATCACAATAAACTGTGGAAAATTCTGAAAGAGATGGGAATACCAGACCACCTGACCTGCCTCTTGAGAAATTTGTATGCAGGTCAGGAAGCAACAGTTAGAACTGGACATGGAAAATACTTAGGAATATATCTACCTAAAGAAACTAAAGACCTGTATATAGAAAACTATAAAACACTGGTGAAAGAAATCAAAGAGGACAATAATAGATGAAGAAATATACCATGTTCATGGTTTGGAAGAATAAATATAGTGAAAATGAGTATACTACCCAAAGCAATTTATAGATTCAATGCAATCCCTATCAAGCTACCAACGGTATTCTTCACAGAGCTAGAACAAATAATTTCACAATTTGTATGCAAATACAAAAAACCTCTAATAGCCAAAGCGATCTTGAGAAAGAAGAATGGAACTGGAGGAATCAACCTACCTGACTTCAGGCTCTATTACAAAGCCACAGTTATCAAGACAGTATGGTACTGGCACAAAGACAGAAATATTGATCAATGGAACAAAATAGAAAGCCCAGAGATAAATCCACACACCTTTGGACACCTTATCTTTGACAAAGGAGGCAAGGATATACAATGGATTAAAGACAATCTCTTTAACAAGTGGTGCTGGGAAAACTGGTCAACCACTTGTAAAAGAATGAAACTAGAACACTTTCTAACACCTTACACAAAAATAAACTCAAAATGGATTAAAGATCTAAATGTAAGACCAGAAACTATAAAACTCCTAGAGGAGAACATAGGCAAAACACTCTCTGACATACATCACAGCAGGATCCTCTATGACCCATCTCCCAGAACATTGGAAATAAAAGCAAAAATAAACAAATGGGACCTAATTAAACTTAAAACCTTCTGCACAACAAAGGAAACTGTAAGCAAGATGAAAATACAGCCTCCAGAATGGGAGAAAATAATAGCAAATGAAGCAACTGACAAACAACTAATCTCAAAAATATACAAGCAACTCCTATAGCTCAACTCCAGAAAAAAAAAGACCCAGTCAAAAAATAGGCCAAAGAACTAAATAGACATTTCTCCAAAGAAGACATACTGATGGCTAACAAACACATGAAAAGATGCTCAACATCACTCATTGTCAGAGAAATGCAAATCAAAACCACAATGAGGTACCATTTCACACCAGTCAGAATGGCTGCTATCCAAAAGTCTACAAGCAATAAATGCTGGAGAGGGTGTGGAGAAAAGGGAACCCTCTTACACTGTTGGTGGGAATGCAAACTAGTACAGCCACTATGGAGAACAGTGTGGAGATTCCTTATAAAACTGGAAATAGAACTGCCATACAACCCAGCAATCCCACTGCTGGGCATACACATCGAGGAAACCAGAAGGGAAAGAGACACGTGTACCCCAATGTTCATTGCTGCATTGTTTATAATAGCCAGGACATGGAAGCAACATAGATGTCCATCAGCAAACGAATGGATAAGAAAGCAGTGGTACATATACACAATGGAGTATTACTCAGCCATTAAAAAGAATACATTTGAATCAGTTCTAATGAGGTGGATAAGACGGGAGCCTATTACACAGAGTGAAGTAAGCCAGAAAGAAAAACACCAATACAGTGTACTAACGCATATATATGGAATTTAGAAAGATGGTAACAATAACCCTGTGTACGAGACTGCAAAAGAGACACCTATGTATAGATCAGTCTTATGGACTCTGTGGGAGAGGGAGAGGGTGGGGAGATTTGGGAGAATAGCATTGAAACATGTATAATATCATGTATGAAACGAATCGCCAGTCCAGGTTCGATGCACGATACTGGATGCTTGGGGCTGGTGCACTGGGATGACCCAGAGGGAGGGTAGGAGAGGGGGTGGGAGGGTGGTTCAGGATGGGGAACGCGGGTATACCTGTGGCAGATTTATGTTGATGTATGGCAAAACCAATACAATATTGCAAAGTAATTAGCCTCCAATTAAAATAAATAAATTTATATTTTAAAAAAAGACAAGGGAGAAGTATAGACAGAAACAAGGAATTTATGAGTAAATTTGTTATGTTTGAGAATAGACATTCTGCCAATCTTAAAAGAACAGGTAACAAGGCTTATTTCTTCCTTACAAGAGCCCACCAACCCTCAGTCCACGTGAACATGCTATCGTTAGGAGAGAACAGAAGTGAGGAGGGGACGCAGCTACCAGGAAGTGGTCTGACACAAACATGCTATGCAGCTTTGACCTTCCTCCAGTGACTGTTAACACACTATCAATTTTAGTTTGATATTAAACTATTAAACTTTGAAAATTTTGCTTATTTTTTAGTTGAAGGATAATTAGTTTACAGAATTTTGTTGTTTTCTGTCAAACTTAAACATGAATTAGCGACAGATATACATGTATCCCCTTCTCCTCAAAACTCTTTCTCATCTCCCTCCCCATCCCACTCCTCAGGTTGATACAGACCCCCTGCTTGAGTTTCCTGAGACATACAGCAAATTCCCGTTGGTTATCTATTTTACATATGGTAATGTAAGTTTCCCTGTTACTTTCTCCATACATCTCACCCTCTCCTCCATTGTCTCCATGTCCATAAGTCTGTTTAATATATCTCTTTCTCCATTGCTAACCTGCAAATAAATTCTTCGATAATATCTTTTGAGATTTCATATATATGCATTTTCATACAATATTCATCATTCTTTTTCTAACGTACTTTATTCTTAATAATCGGCTCTAGGTTCATCCACCTCATTGGAATTGACCAAATGTATTCACTTTTATGGTTGAGTAATAGTCCATTGTATATATTTACCACAGCTTCTTTATCCATTCATCTGTCGATGGACATCTGGTTGCTTCCCATGTTCTAGTTATTATAAATAGTTCTGCAGTGAACAATGGGATACATGTGTCTTTTTCAATTTTGGCTTCTCAGGGTATATGCCTAGGAGTGGGATTGCTGGGTCATATGGTAGTTTTATTCCTAGTTTTTTTTTTTTTCCCCCAAAGAATTTCCATACTGTCTTCCATAGTGGCTGTGTCAATTTGCATTCCACACCATCTCTAGCATTTTTTTTTTGGTAGACTTTTTGATGATGGCCATTCTGACTGGTGAGAGGTGATATCTCATTGTAGCTTTGATTTGCATTTTTCTAATAATGAGAGATGCTGAGAATCTTTTCACTTGTTTATTAGCCTTCTGTATGTCTTCTTTGGAGAAATGTCTGTTTAGGCCTTTTCCCCACATTTTGATTGGGTTGTTTGTTTTTCTGATATTGAGATGTATGTATTTTGGAAATTAATCCTTTGTCAGTTGTTTCACTTGTTATAATTTTCTCCCATTCTGAGGGTTAACTTTTCACCTTGTTTATAGTTTCCTTTCCTTTGCAAAAGTTTTCAAGTTTAATCAGATCCCACTTGTTTACTTTTGTTTTTATTTCTCTTACTCTAGGAGGTGGGTCATAGAGGATCTTGCTTTGATTTATATCATCGAGTGTTCTGCCTATGCTTTCCTCTAAGAATTTTACAGTTTCTGGTCTTTCATTTAGGTCTTTAATCCATTTTGTGGTTATCTTTGTGTATAGCATTAAAAAGTGTTTTAATATCATTCTTTTACATGTAACTGTCCAATTTCCCCAGCACCACTTATTGAAGAACCTGTCTTTGCCCCATTGTATATTCTTTCCTCCTTTGTCAAAAATAAGGTACCCATTGGTGCATGGGCTTATCTCTGGGCTTTCTGTCTTGTTCCATTGGTCTATATTTCTGTTTTTGTGTAAGTATCATAGTGTCTGGATGACTGTAGCTTTGTAGTATAATCTGAAGTCAGGATGGTTGATTCCTCCAGCTTCATTCTTCTTTCTCAAAACTGCTTTAGCTATTTAAGGGTCTTTTGTGCTTCCATATGGAGAAGAAAATGGCAACCCACTCCAGTATTCTTGCCTGGAAAATCCCATGAACGGAGGAGCCTGGTAGGCTACAGTCCATGGGGTCGCAAAGAGTCGGACATGACTGAGCAACTTCACTTCATTCACTTCATACTTTATCACTGAAGAAGTAAATGGCAACCCACTCCAGTATTCTTGTCTTGAGAATCCTATGGGCAGGGAAGCCTGGCAGGCCGTGGTCCATGGGGTCGCAGAGAGTTGGACATGACTGAAGTGACTGAGCAAGCAAGCGAGTGCTTCCATATGAATTGTGAAAATTTTTGCTCTAGTTCTGTGAAAAAATGCAACTGGTAATTTGATAGGAATCACATTGAATCTGTAGATTGCATTTGGTGACAATAATTTTCACAATATTGATTCTTCTTACCCAGGAACATGGAATCTCTCTCCATCCATTTATGTCATCTTTGATTTCTTTCATTAGTGTCTTATAATTTTCTATGTACAATTCTTTTGTCTCCTTAGATAAGTTTATTCCTAATATTTAATTATTTTTGTTTCAATACTGAATGGGATTGATTCCTTAATTTATCTTTCTGATTTTTCATTGTTAGTATATAGAAATGCAAATAATCTCTGTGTATTGATTTTGTATCCTGTGACTTTGCTAAATCACCGATTAGCACTAGTAATTTCATGATCTAGTAAGATCTAGTAAGTATCTTTAGGTTTTTCTATGTATAGTATCATGTCATCTGAAAACAGTGACAGCTATATTTCTTCTTTTCTGATATGGATTCATTTTATCTCTCTTTCTTCTCTAATTACTATAGCTAGGGCTTCCAAAACTTTGTTGAATAATAGTTGTTAGTGTGGACACACTTGTCTGGTTCCTGATCTTAAGGGGAATTCTTTCAGTTTCTCACCATTGAGAATAATGTTTGCTGTAGGCTCACCATATATGGCCTTTACTATGTTGAAGTAGGTTCCTTCTAAGCACCATTTTTTGAAGAGTTTGAATCATAAATAGATGTTGAATTTTGTCAAAGGCATTTTCTGCATCTATTGAGATTATCATATGGTTTTTATCCTTCAGTTTGTTAATATGGTGTATCACATTGATTGATTTGCATATATTAAAGAATCCTTGCATCCCTGGAATAAACCCAACTTGATCACGGTGTATGAGCTTTTAGATGTGTTGCTGGATTCTGTATGCTAAAATTTTGTCGAGGATTTTTGCGTCTATGTTCATCAGTGATATTGGCCTGCAGTTTTCTTTTTTTGTGTTGCCTATGTCTGGTTTTGGTATCAGGGTGATGGTAGCCACGTGGAATGAGTTTAGAAATGTTCTTTCCTCTACAATTATTGAAACTTTTAGAAATACAAGTATTAGCTCTTCTCTAAATCTTTGATAAAATTCACGTATGAAGCCATCTGGTCCTGGGTTTTTGTTTTTTGGGAGATTTTTTTTTATCACAGCTTCAATCTCAGTGCTTGTAATTGGGTTATTCATAATTTCTATTTCTTCCTGATTCAGTCTTGGAAGATTGAACTTTTCTAAGAATATGTCCATTTCATCCAGGTTATCCATTTTATTGCCATATAGTTGTACATAATAGTCTCTTATAATTCTTTGTATTTCTGCATTGTCTATTATAACATCTCCTTTTTTATTTCTAATTTTGTTGATTTGATCCTTCTCTCTTTTTTTCTTGAGGAGTCTGGCTAAAGGTTTATCAATTTTGTTAATCTTCTCAAAGAATCAGCTTTTAGTTTTATTAATCTTTACTATTGTTTCTTTCATTTCTTTCTCATTTATTTCTGCTCAGATCTTTATGATTTCTTTCCTTCTGCTAATTGGGGGAGGGGGGGTTCTTCTTTTTTCCAGTTGTTTTAGGTGTAAAGTTAGGTTGCATATTCGATGTTTTTCTTGTTTCTTGAGGTAGGATTGTATTGCTGTAAACTTCCCTCTGAGAACTGCTTTGGTTGCATCCCATAGGTTTTGAGTTGTCATGTTTTCATTGTCATTTGTTTCTAGGAACTTTTAAATTTTCCTTTTGATTTTTTCAGTGATCTGTTCATTATGTAGAAATGTACTGTTTAATCTCAATGTATTTGTGTTTCTTATAGTTGTTTGTGTTTTTTTTTTTTTTTTTCTTGTAATTGATATCTAGTCTCATAGAGCTGTGATTGGAAAAGATGCTTGACATGATTTCAATTTTCTTAAATTTACTGAGGTTTGATTTGTGACCCAAGATGTGGTCTATCCTAGAGAATGTTCCATGTGTGTTGGGGGCCGGTGTGAGGCACTCCACCCATGGCAAAGGTCATGAGGAAGGAGGCTCGATATACGCAAAGGCGGGATCGAGCCTCAGGAGTCCCCCTTGGAAATTCTCAAGCATCTACCCCCATAACCAGAGCCTGCCTACTTTGCTACTTTGTGCTCTCACCTACACCTCTGACTTTTTGGGGGGCTGTCCCCCACCACCTCTTTTGGAGAAGGAGTTAACTTAGAGCTCCAGTTAATAATAATTCCTTGGCGTGATAGGAGTGTTTCAACCTACAAACTCCTCTGAAGGTTCTCTAGCCTGCCTGACAGGCTTGTCCAGCCACATGTGATTGCTCACAGCCCCCCAACCGTGAGAGGCATGAGATGCTTTAAACCTTCTAAAAACAGGTTCTTTAGAGAAGTTAGAAAACTATAAGTACAATGGGCTGATTAGAAATTGTATTGGTGAAGGGTTTTTCATTTGTTGAGCCAATGTTTGTTGCTAAGTCTCCACATCCCCTGCCCTTACACACATTAATGAATATATAGAAGAAATAAGTATTAACCTTTGATATTAATCACATTAGACCTTAGGCTAAGTAAATTCTTTCCTTAATTAAAACCCACTACACCCTCACCCTATAGGAATGTAACTTTATTTGGGTGGCGTCTGTTTCAAGAATAATCACCCCTGGAGAAATAAGTGTTCTGGTTGACTGACTGCTGTCACAAGGAGAGGGTCATAAATTGTCAGCAGGCCCCCCTGGCCAGAAGATGATGTAACACCCCTAAGACCTCTGTATACATTTGTATGAAGCACCTGACTTTAATAAAAGTCAGGACTGCTGTCCCTGTGTGACTTTTATATAACACCTCAGTGTATAAAAACAGACCCTGGAAAATAAAGAATTGGGATCAGTTCCTCGAAAGACTGGTCTCCCCATGTCGCTCTCTCTCTCATCTGGCTGAGTCTCCATCTGGAGCACGGAACCCGCCATGCTTACTAATTATGCCTGGGCTTCTAAGATCTGACTGGGGAGGCCTCAGTGTCTCCTCTCCTTCGGGAGAACGGAAGGACGCCTGCGGCCTACATAAATGATGCAAGCTTCTTTTCTTGAAGTTTTATTGGTCTCCTGCGTAAACCAAGCTACTCAGCCTCTTTTCTCCACTGAATTTTCCTACTGAGCTATCCTCATTCTATTACTCTTTATATCTTTGATGAATATTTAAATTAAGTCGCCGACGCCATCTCCCCTTTGAATACCCTGGATCAGCCGGGGCTGGACCTTGGCACATGTGTACTTGAGAAGAAGGTGTATTCTTCTGCATTTGGATGAAATGTCCTGAAGATATTAATGAGATCCATCTCATCTAATGTGTCATTTAAGACTTGGGGTGTTAAAGTCTCCTACTATTATTGGGTTACTGCTAATTTGTTCTTCTATGTCTGTTAGAGTTTATCTTATGTATTGAGATGCTCCTATGTAGGTGAGTAGATATTTACAATTGCTATGTCTTCCTCCTGGATTGATCCCTTGATGATTATGTAGTGTCCTTCCTTATCTCTTGTAATATTCTTTATTTTAAGATATACTTTGTATGATATGAGGATTGCTACTCCAGCTTTCTTTTGCTCTCCATCTGCATGGAATATATTTTTCTATCCTCTCACTTTACATCTAGCTGTGAATGAGGTTTGAAGAGGGTTTCTTGTTAGCAACATATATATGGGTCTTGTTTTTTATCCATTCAGCCAGTCTGTGTCTTTTGTTTAGAACATTTAATTAGTTTCATTTAAAGCAAGTATTCATAAATATGTTCCTATTGCCATTTTCTTAATTGTTTGGGGTTTGTTTTTGTAGGCCTTCTTCTGTATTCTATTTCCTGACTGTATAAGTCTCTTTAACATTTGTTGTAATGTTGGTTTGTTGGTACAGAATTCTCTTAACTTTTGCTGGTCTGAAAAGCTTTTGATTTCTCCATCAATTTGATTGAGATCCTTGGTGGGTAGAATAATCTCGGTTGTAGATTTTCCCCTTTCAGTACTTTAAATATATCCTGCCATTCCTTTCTGGCCTGTAGAGTTTCTGCTGAAAGATCATTAAACACATGGGGTTTCCCTTATATGTTACTGGTTGCTTTTCCCTTGCTGCTTTTAATACGCTTTCTTTGTGTTTAATCTTTGCTAGTTTGATTAGTAACCTGTCTCAGCATGTTTCTCCTTGGTCCTGTATGGGACTGTTTGCACCTCTTGTACTTGACTGACTATTTCCTTTTTCATGTTAGGGAAATTTTCAACTATAATCTCTTCAAAAAATTTCTCATACCATTTCTTTTTATCTTCTTCTTTGGGACCCCTATTTTGAACGTTGGTGCATTTAATATTTCCCAGAGGTCTCTGAAACTATACTCAGTTCTTTTAATTCTTTTTACTTTATTCTGCTTTTCAGCAGTTATTTCCACCATTTTATCTTCCTGTTCAATGATCTGTTCTTCTTCAGATATTCCGCTATTGATTCATGCTAGAATCAATTGAATAGAATCATATTTTTAATTTCAATAATTCTGTTATTTGTCTCTATACATTTATTCTTTCATTCTTCTAGGTCTTTGTTAATTGATTCTTACATTTTTTTCATTCTGTTTTCAAGGTTTTTAATCATCTTTACTATCATTATTCAAAATTATTTTTCAGGTAGTTTGCCTATTTCCTCCTCATTTATTTGGACTTCTGTGTTTCTAGTTTGCTCCTTTATTTGTGCAGTATTTCTCTGCCTTTTCATTTTATCCTTAACTTATTCTGTCTGAGGTCTCCTTTTTCTCACACTTCAAGGTTGAATTCCTTCTTCCTTTTGGTTTCTGTCCTCCTAAGTATGGTCCAGTAGTTTGTGTAAACTTCATATAGGGTAAGATTTGTGCTGAGGGTTTTTTTTTTTTTTTTTCCCCCACTCGGAAGGGCAGGGTTGAGTGAGGTTGTAATCCTGTCTGCTGATGACTGGGTTTGTATTTTTGTCTTATTTTTTGTTTGGATGAGGGATCCTGCACAGGGTGCTACTGGTGGTTGGTTGATGCCATGTCTTGTATTCAAGTGGTTTCCTTTGTGTGAGTTCTCACTATTTGATACTCCCTAGGGTTAGTTCTTCTTATCACAGCTATTTGTAAGGCCTCCCCAGACAGCCATTTTGCTTTTTTGCATTTCTTTTCCATGGGGATGGTCTTAATCCCTGTCTCCTGTACAATGGCACGAAACTCATTCCATAGTTTATCAGGCACTCTATCTATCAGATCTAGGCCCTTAAATCTACTTCTCCCTTCCACTGTATAATCATAAGGAATTTGATTTAGGTCATACCTCAATGGTCTAGTGGTTCTCCCTACTTTCTTCAATTTAAGTCTGAATTTGGTAATAAGGAGTTCATGATCTGAGCCACAGTCAGCTCCTGGTCTTGTTTTTGTTGACTGTATAGAGTTTCTTCATCTTTGGCTGCAAAGAACATACTCAATCTGATTTCAGTGTTGACCATCTGGTGATGCCCATGTGTAGAGTCTTCTCTTGTGTTGTTGGAAGAGGGTGTTTCCTATGACCAGTGCATTTTCTTGGCAAAACTCTATTAGTCTTTGCCCCTCTTCATTCCGTATTCCAAGGCCAAATTTGCCTGTTACTCCAGCTGTTTCTTGACTTCCTACTTTTGCATTCCAGTCCCCTATAATGAAAAGGACATCCTTTTTGGGTGTTAGTTCTAAAAGGTCTTGTAGGTCTTCACAGAACCGTTCAACTTCAGCTTCTTCAGCATTACTGGTTGGGGCATAGACTTGGATTACTGTGATATTGAATGGTTTGCCTTGGAAACGAACAGAGTTCATTCTGTCATTTTTGAGATTGCATCCAAGTACTGCATTTCGGACTCTTTTGTTAACCATGATGGCTACTTCATTTCTTCTGAGGGATTCCTGCCCGCAGTAGTAGATATAATGGTCATCTGAGTTAAATTCACCCATTCCAGTACATTTGAGTTCTCTGATTCCTAGAATGTCGACATTCACTCTTGCCATCTCTTGTTTGACCACTTCCAATTTGCCTTGATTCATGGACCTGACATTCGAGGTTCCTATGCAATATTGCTCTTTACAGCATCGGACCTTGCTTCTATCACCAGTCACATCCACAGCTGGGTATTCTTTTTGCTTTGGCTCCATCCCTTCGTTCTTTCTGGAGTTATTTCTCAATTGATCTCCAGTAGCATATTGGGCATCTATTGACCTGGGGAGTTCCTCTTTCGGTATCCTATCATTTTGCCTTTTCATACTGTTCATGGCTGTGAAAAGAAGAAAAGCAAAAAGCAAAGGAGAAAAGGAAAGATATATGCATCTGAATGCAGAGTTCCAAAGAATAGCAAGAAGAGATAAGAAAGCCTTCCTCAGAGATCAATGCAAAGAAAAAGAGGAAAACAACAGAATGGGAAAGACTAGAGATCTCTTCAAGAAAATTAGAGATACCAAGGGAACACTTCATGCAAAGATAGGCTCGATAAAGGACAGAAATGGTATGGACCTAACAGAAGCAGAAGATATTAAGAAGAGGTAGCAAGAATACACAGAAGAACTGTACAAAAAAGATCTTCACGACCCAGATAATTACAATGATGTGATCACTCACCTAGAGCCAGACATCCTGGAATGTGAAGTCAAGTGGGCCTTAGAAAGCATCACTATGAACAAAGCTAGTGGAGGTGATGGAATTCCAGTTAAGCTATTTCAAATCCTGAAAGATGATGCCATGAAAGTGCTGCACTCAATATGCCAGAAAATTTGGGAAACTCAGCAGTGATCACAGGACTGGAAAAAGTCAGTTTTCATTCCAATCCCAAAGAAAGTCAATGCCAAGGAATGCTCAAATTACTGCACAATTGCACTCATCTCACATGCTAGTAAAGTAATGCTCAAAATTCTCCAAGCCAGGCTTCGGCAATATGTGAACCATGAACTTCCTGATGTTCAAGCTGGTTTTAGAAAAGGCAGAGGAACCAGAGATCAAATTGCCAACATCTGCTGGATCATCAAAAAAGCAAGAGAGTTACAGAAAAACATCTATTTCTGCTTTACTGACTATGCTAAAACCTTTGACTATGTGGATCACAATAAACTGTGGAAAAGTCTTCAATAAATGGGAATAGCAGAGCACCTGTCCTGCCTCTTGAGAAATTTGTATGCAGGTCAGAAAGCAACAGTTAGAACTGGACATGGAACAAAAGACTGGTTCCAAATAGGAAAAGGAGTACATCAAGGCTGTATATTGTCTCCCCGTTTATTTAACTTATATGCAGAGTACATCATGAGAAACCCTGGGCTGAAAGAAACACAAGCTGGAATCAAGATTGCCAGGAGAAATATCAATAACCTCAGATATGCAGATGACACCACCCTTATGGCAGAAAGTGAAGAGGAACTAAAAAACCTCTTGATGAAAGTGAAAGAGGAGATTGAAAAAGTTGGCTTAAAGCTCAACATTCAGAAAACTAAGATCATGGCGTCTGGTCCCATCACTTCATGGCAAATAGATGGGGAAACAGTGGAAACAGTCTCAGAGTTTATTTTTCTGGGCTCCAAAAATCACTGCAGATTGTGATTGCAGCCATGAAATTAAAAGACACTTACTCCTTGAAATGAAAGTTATGACCAACCTAGATAGCATATTCAAAAGCAGAGACATTACTTTGCCAACAAAGGTCTGGCTAGTCAAGGCTATGGTTTTTCCTGTGGTCATGTATGGATTTGAAAGTTGGACTGTGAAGAAAGCTGAGCACCAAAGAATTGATGCTTTTGAACTGTGGTGTTGGAGAAGACTCTTGAGAGTCCCTTGGACTGCAAGGAGATCCAACCAGTCCATTCTGAAGGAGATCAGCCCTGGGATTTTTTGGAAGAAATGATGCTAAAGCTGAACCTCCAGTGCCTTGGCCACCTCATGCGAAGAGTTGACTCATTGGAAAAGACTCTGATGCTGGGAGGGATTGGGGGCAGGAGGAGAAGCGGATGACAAAGGATGAGATGGCTGGATGGCATCACTGACTTGATGGACGTGAGTCTGGGTGAACTCTGGGAGTTGGTGATGGACAGGGAGGCCTGGCGTGCTGCGATTCATGGGGTCGCAAAGAGTCGGACATGACTGAGGGACTGAATTGAACTGAACTGTGGGTTAGTTCTCTGGTAGTCTAGCTTATTAGTGTCAGTGTTCCACTCCAAAGGCTCAAGACTTAATCTCTGGATTATGGCGATAGCCTTCTGACTTGTCTTACAGCTTCTGCCTTGGCCAGCTTCAGTTAGTTCTCCATCACATTCTGCATGATTCATTTTGGAGGTCGGAAGTCCAAGATAAACCTGCTAGCTAGGCAAGTTTCCTTCAGAGACCTCATCTCTCAGCTTGTGAGTCTAATCTATTAAATTTCCAATACCATGGATATACTGCATATTGGGGAACTTCCCTGGTGTCTCAAATGGTAAAGCATCTACCCGCAATGTGGGAGACCTGGGTTTAATCCCTGGGTCAGGAAAATCCCCTGGAGAAGGAAATGGCAACCCAATCCAGTGCTCTTGCCTGGAAAATCCCATGGACGGAGGAGCCTGGTAGGCTACAGTCCATGGGGTCGCAAAGAGTCAGACATGACTGAGCGACTTCACTTATACTGCATATCATATTGGTATATGTAATATATGTATGCAGGTCAGGAAGCAATAGTTAGAACTGGGTGTGGAACAACAGACTGGCACCAAATAGGGAAAGGAGTATGCCAAGGCTGTATATTGTCACTCTGCTTATTTAACTTATATGCAGAGTACATCATGAGAAATGCTGGGCTGGATGAAGCACAAGCTGGAATGAAGATTTCCAGGAGAAATATTAATAAACTCAGATGTGCAGATGACACAACCCTTATGGCAGAAAGCAAAGAATGAAAGAGCCTCTTGATGAAAGTGAAAGAGAAGAGTGAGAGAGGTGGCTTAAAACTCAACATTCAGAAAACTAAGATCATGGCATCTGGTCCCATCACTTCATGGCAAATAGATGGGAAAACAATAGAAACAGTGACAGAATTTATTTTGGGGGAGCTCCAGAATCACTTCAGATGGTGATTGCAGCCGTAAAATTAAAAGACACTTGCTCCTTGGAAGAAAAGTTATTACCAACATAGACAGCATACTAAAAAGCAGAGACATTAATTTGCCATCGAATATATGTCTAGTCAAAGCTATGGTTATTCCAGTAGTCAGGTATGGATGTGAGAGTTGGACTATAAGGAAAGCTGAGCACGAAAGAATTTATTATTTTGAACTGTGGTGTTTGAGAAGACTCTTGAGAGTCCCTTGGACTGCAAAGAGATCAAACCAGTCCATCCTAAAGAAAATATGTCCTGAGTGATCATTGGAAGGACTGATGCTGGAGCTGAAACTCCAACACTTTGGCCATCTGATGTGAAGAGTTGACTCCTTGGAAAAGAGCCTGATGCTGGGAAAGATTGAAGGCAAGAGGAGAAGGAGTTGACAGAGAATGAGATGGTTGGATGACATCACTGACTCAATGGACATGATTTTGTGTAAACTCCAAGAGTTGGTAATGGACAGGGAGGCCTGGCGTGCTGCAGTCCATAGGGCCTCAAAGAGTCGGACACAAAGAGCGAGTGAACTGAACTGAAGTGAATATATGTATATCTATGATTTATACATTAAAAAAGTAAGTTTTTTTTTGTTGTTGTTGTTTGTTTGTTTGCCACCCCTGAGAAACAATATTCATCTCTTGGGAGCAATATTTCCCTGTTAAGAATGCATGAACCAGGGAGACAAGAGCTGATTTTATTATCACACCTCCATTTCCCAAGCAGAATGGGAGATTTTCAAAGCCAGGTGTAAGTGAAATGTGATGAAATTAATGTTTAACTATAATGTTGAAACTAAAAGCTTTTCAAAAGCATTCAGTAAGATTCAAATACAGGAAACTAAAATTTTACAGCTGAAGACTAAACAAGGCCACCACTTATACCCAAAATATATGTATTTAGAGACTTCTTGTTTCAATGAACATGAAGATTATACTAACCTCTCTGAAAATGGACATAGTTATGAACAGAGATAAGAAGCAAAATGTAAGAACATAAAACCGAGTGTTGATAGGCTACTTAAGTATAAAAGCAGCAGGTTTCTTTTGCAGGTGTTATTTGCATAATAATTGCACGCTTTGTGCATAGTACCTCTGTGCTGATGACTGCACTGTAGACTTAAAAATAAGTCAACAAAATGCTAAATAAACTACTAAAAACTGAATGGTATTTTATGGTTATTTAAAGTAATTATGTTTCATAACAGGAAAAATTGGATATACCTTTGTTTATGTCAACTCATTTGTTCAAAATGTTCTCCCAACACTTTACAACAAATTAAAGGTGGGCAGCATAGTGATAACACTGTGAATGCAGTATTTATTTTTCACCTGGAGGTATCAGTTCAGTTCAGTTCAGTCACTCAGTCGTGTCTGACTCTTTGCAACCCCATGAACCGCAGCATGTCAAGCTTCCCTGTCCATCACTAACTCCCGGAATTTACCCAAACTCATGTCCATTGAGTCGGTGATGCCATCCAACCATCTCATCCTCTGTCGTCCCTTTCTTCTGGCTTCAATCTTTCCCAACATCAGGTCTTTTCAAATGAGTCAGCTCTTCTCATCAGGTAGCCAAAATATTGGAGTTTCAGCTTCAACATCAGTCCTTCCAATGAACACCCAGGACTGATCTCTTTTAGGATGGACTGGTTTAATATCCTTGCAGTCCAAGGGACTCTCAAGAGTCTTCTCCAACACCAGTTCAAAAGCATCAATTCTTCGACACTCAGCTTTTTTATAGTCCAACTCTCACATCCACACATGACTACTGGAAAAAACATAGCCTTGACTAGATGGACCTTTGTTGGCAAAGTAATGTCTCTGCTTTTTAATATGCTACCTAGGTTGGTCATAACTTTCATTTCAAGGAGTAAGCGTCTTTTAATTTCATGGCTGCAATTACCTTTGCAGTGATTTTGGAGCCCAGAAAAATAAAGCCAGACACTATTTCCCCATTTATTTGCCATGAAGTGATGGGACCAGATGCCATGATCTTAGTTTTCTGAATGTTGAGCTTTAAGCCAACTTTTTCACTTTCCTCTTTCACTTTCATTAAGAGGCACTTTAGTTCTTCTTCACTTTCTTCCATAAGGGTGGTGTCATCTGCATATCTGAGGTTATTGATATTTCTCCCGGCAATCTTGATTCCAGTTTCTGCTTCTTCCAGCCCAGTGTTTCTCATGATGTACTCTGCATATAAGTTAAATAAGCAGGGTGACAATATACAGCCTTGATGTACACCTCTTTTCAAATGTTCTCACAGAAATCAAGAAAAAAATAGTTTTTCTCTGGAAATTCAGTGAGTAACTTGCATGCTGACCCAGATTAGAAAGGAAGTAATTGAGATCAGGCAAAGGGGACAGAAAGAGGACTGGTGCAAGAATTATTTCTGAGCAGAATAGATATGAATTAAGAAAGGCTTAGAAATTAGTCAAGACCACTTGATTGAAATTGGAAGACTCAAGAAGACATTTAAATTCTAGTCCACTAGGTTAGAGAACAGAATACAGTACAGTATCATAAAGAGTCCTGCCCATAGTATTTGGGTCATGCTGTTGAGTTTTATTCTTGGAATTCTTATAGTCAATTGGCTATATCCTCTCTCTTATTTAGATTATTATTATTTATCTATGTTTTTTACTTAGAATATTTTTCTGCATGAAAAGGAATGATATACCGATTCTCACTACAACATGAATAAATCTTGAAAGCATGCTAAGTGAAAAAAGTGAGACACAGGCACAAAAGTCCATGTATTATATGATTCCATTTTTGTGAAATATTTCATCCCATAAAAATAAAAAGTAGATTAGTGATTGCGAAGGGCAGGAGACAATGGGGAATGGGGAGTTTACTGTTGGGTATGGTGTTTCCTTCCAGAATGATAAAAATGTTCTGGATCCAGATAGTGGTGATAGTTGCACAACATTGTCAATATGCTAAATGCACTGAATTGTACTTTTCAATCGTTAAAGTAACAAATTCTATGTTATGTGTATTTTACCCCATGTGCAAAAGAGTCCTTTCCATTGATTTGACCCACACACAATTATGCTTCTTTCCAGTAGTAAACCTAAGTTTCCTTTACAGTGGTAAATCTTTGGTGAGGGCCTGAAGCTTTTGCAGTTTGGGGGATGTATAAGAAAAATAACTCAGAATTACAAATACAAAATACCCATGGCTTCTCTGGGTTGGGCCTTCACACCTATGGGGCCCTGAGCTCCCATCCATTGTGCCCAACACTTCTCTGCTCCTTCCATGAGGCCTGTGAGAGGGAAAGTCATGTCTTCTGGCCTAATTTCCATCAGCTCCCGTTCCGGTCCATACTAGCTACTATTCCAGGAGGCGTTTAAAAGGCCACCAACTGTCAATTTTGACACCTTGTATCAATTTTGAAATACTTACTCCTTTTTTCCTGAGTAAGATGAAGAGTCCCATGTCTGCCAGGCCTCTCCTAGCTAGACATGCCACTGCCAGCTCAGCTGAACCACATATTGGTTGGCAGGGCTCCTACTGCTGGGTAGTGAGTTGCTCAGGGTATCAAGAGAGTTAGTGCAGTGTGAGGGCAGAAAAAATAAGTTCAAATGAGAATCTATTTTCATTATTATGATAAATATGGGAAATAAATATATCATACTATTACTAGAAATAATTCAGACCAAGAAATTATTCAGATAAAACATAAAAAGTTAAGGAAGATGAGGCTACATGTTGTTTACATTCCCAAGACAATGAAATCGGGACAATAAACACACATTCAGGCAGGCAAAAGTCTAAACTGTGCAGACCCACTCCCAGTTACCACAATTGCAAGTAGGACTTTTTAAAATATATAAAAACATTGCATAAGAAAAGCCACAGAAAAATAAACAATTATTAAGAATGGAGCAATACTGGTCTAGTAAACTTGAAGTAAACTTTGAGCTGGAGGTGGCTGTGGGTGGCATGTAGAGGAATGAGGTTGTACATGAAAAAAGGATTAAATTTTGGATTATAAATAAAAATGTTTGTATAATCCCAACTTTGGAGAATATCTTTAGGTCCCTCCAGACTTTTAGGTATCATTCTCACATGGGCAGTAAGTGAGAGTAAATTAGAAACATTGTGGTCTTGTAATATGCCCCATGAGCATTTTTTCTCCTTTTTATTTTTTATTTACTTATTTATTTTTACTTGAAGGATAATCGCTTTGCCGAATTTTGTGGTTTTCTGTCATGCATCAACAAAAATCAGCCATAGGTACACCCATGTCCCCTCCCTCCTGGGCATTCCTCCTATCTCCCTCCCCAACCCACCCTTCAGCCTGTTGCAGAGCCCCTATTTGAGTTCCCTGAGTCATACAGCAAATTCCCACTGGCTATCTATTTTATACATGGTATTGTATATATCTATGTTACTCTCTCCCTACATCTCCCCTTCTCCCTCCTCTTCTCCCACCGTGTCCATAGGTCTGTTCTCTATGTCTGTTTCTCCATTGCTGCCCTGAAAATAAATACATCAGTCCCATCTCTTCAGATTCCATATATATTTTTTAGTATATGATATTTATATTTCTCTTTCTGACTTACTTTAGTCTGTATAATGAGCTCTAGCTTTGTCTACCTTATTAGAACAGATTAAAAAGTGTTCCTTTTTATGGCTGAGTAGTATTCCATTGTATATATGTACCACAGTTTCTTTATCCATTCATCTGTCAATGGATATCTAGGTTGCTTCCATGTTCTGCTACTTCTACTGCTGCTAAGTTGCTTCAGTCGTGTCCAACTCTGTGCGACCCCATAGACGGCAGCCCACCAGGCTCCCCCGTCTCTGGGATTCTCCAGGCAAGAAGACTGGAGTGGGTTGCCTTTTCCTTCTCCAATGCATGAAAGTGAAAAGTGAAAGTGAAGTCGCTCAGTCGTGTCTGACTCTTCATGACCCCATGGACTGCAGCCTACCAGGCTCCTCCATCCATGGGATTTTTCAAGCAAGAGTACTGGAGCAGGGTGCCATTGCCTTCTCCTTCCATGTTCTAGCTATTGTAAATAGTGCTATAGTGAACAATGGGGTACATGTATGTTTTTCAGTTTTTATTTCCCCAGGATATCAAAGGAATTCCTAGGAGTGGGATTGCTGGGTCATATGGTGGCTTTATTCCTAGCTTTTTAAAGAATCACCATACCGTCTTCCAAAGTGGCTGTATCAGTTTACATTTCCCACCAGCAATGCAAGAGTGTTCTCTTTTCTCGACACCCTCTCCAGCATTTTTTTTTTTTTGTAGACTTTTTGATGATGGTCATTCTGACTGGTGGGAGGTGGTATCTAATCGTAGCTTTAATTTGTATTTCTCTAATAAATGATGTTGAGCATCTTTTCATGTGCCTGTTAGCCATCTGTATGTCTTCTTTGGAGAAATGTCTCATCAGGTCCCTTTCTCACTTTTTGATTGTTTGTTTTTCTGGTGTTGAATTGTATGAGCTGCTTGTATATTTTGGAAATTAATTCTTTATCAGTTGTTTCATTTGTTATTATTTTCTTCTATTCTAAGGGCTGTCTTTTCACCTTGTTTGTAGTTTCTTTTGCTGTACAAAAGCTTATGTTTAACTAGGTCCCACCTGTTTATTTATTTATTTATTTTATTTCCATTACTCTAAGGAGGTGGGTCATAGAAGGTCTTGTTTTGATTTTTGTTATCGAGTTTTCTGCCTATCATTTCTTCTAACAGTTTAATAGTTTCTGGTCTTACATTTAGGTCTTTAATCCATTTTGAGTCTATCTTTGTGTATGGCATTAGGTAGTGATCAACTTTCATTCTTCTGCATGTAGCTGTCCTTTCCCAACACCATTTATTGAAGAGGCTGTCTTTGCCCCATTGTATATTCATGCCTCCTTTGTCAAAAATAAGATACCCATATGTGCATGGGTTTATTTCTGGGCTTTCTCTCTTGCTCCATTGGTCTGTATTTCTGTTTTTGTGCCAGTACCATACAGTCTTGATGACTGTAGCTTTATAGTATAGTCTGAAGTCAGTATATTTCTCCATCTATTAGTGTCCTCTTTGAGTTCTTTCACCAGTGTTTTATAGTTTTCTATATATAGGTCTTTAGTTTCTTTAGGTAGATATATTCCTAAGTATTTTATTCTTTTCATTGCAATGGTGAATGGAATTTTTTCCTTCTGGTTTCTCATTATTAATGTATAGGAATGCAATGGATTTCTGTGTGTTGATTTTATATCCTGCAACTTTACTATATTCATTGATTATCTCTAGTAATTTTCTGGTGGAGTCTTTAGGATTTTCTATGTAGAGGATCATGTCATCTGCAAACTGAGAGTTTTACTTCTTCTTTTCCAATTTGGATTCCTTTTATTTCTTTTTCTGCTCTGATTGCTGTGGCCAAAACTTCCAAAACTATTTTGAATAGTAGTGGTGACAGTGGGCACTCTTGTCTTGTTCCTGACTTTAGGGGAAATGCTTTCAATTTTTCACCATTGAGGATAATGTTTGCAGTGTGTTTGTTATATATAGCTTTTATTATGTTGAGGTATGTTCTTTCTATTCTTGCTTTCTGGAGAGTTTTTTTTTTTTTATCATAAATGGATATTGAATTTTGTCAAAGTCTTTCTCTGCATCTATTGAGATAATCATATGGCTTTTATTTTTCAATTTGTTAATACTGTGTATTACATTGATTGATTTGCAGATATTGAAGGATCCTTGCATCCCTGGGATAAAGCCCACTTGGTCATGATATATGATCTTTTTAATGTGTTGTTGGATTCTGATTGTTGGAATTTTATTAAAGATTTTTCCATCTATGCTCATCAGTGATATTGGCCTGTAGTTTTTTTTGTGTGGCACCTTTGTCAGGTTTTGATATTAAGGTGATGGTGGCCTCAAGAATGAGTTTGGAAGTTTGCCTTCCTCTGCAATTTTCTGGAAGAGTTTGAGTAGGACAGGTGTTAGCTCTTCTCTAAATTTTAGGTAGAATTCAGCTGTGAAGCCTTCTGGACCTGGGCTTTTGTTTGCTGGAAGATTTCTGATTACAGTTTCAATTTCCGTGCTTGTGATGGGTCTGCTAAGATTTTCTATTTCGTCCTGGTTCAGTTTTGAAAAGTTGTACTTTTCTAAGAATTTGTCCATTTCTTCCACGTTGTCCATTTTATTGGCATATAATTGATGATAGTAGTCTCTTATGATCCTTTGTATTTCTGTGTTGTCTCTTGTGATCTCTTCATTTTCATTTCGAATTTTATTGATTTGATTTTTCTCCCTTTGTTTCTTGATGAGTCTGGCTAATGGTTTGTCAATTTTATTTATCCTCTCAAAGAACCAGCTTTTGGCTTTGTTGATTTTTGCTAAGGTCTCTTTTCTTTTGCATTTATTTCTGCCCTAATTTTTAAGATTTCTTTTCTTCTACTAACCCTGGGGTTCTTCATTTCTTCCTTTTCTAGTTGCTTTAGATGTAGAGTTAGTTTATTTATTGACTTTTTTCTTGTTTCTTTAGGTATGCTTGTATTACTATGAACCTTCCCCTTAGCACCGCTTTTATAGTGTCCCACAGGTTTTGGGTTGTTGTGTTTTAATTTTCATTCATTTCTATGCATATTTTGATTTCTTTTTTTATTTCTTCTGTGATTTGTTGGTTATTCAGCAGCGTGTTGTCCAGCCCCTATATGTTGGAATTTTTCATAGTTTTTCTCCTGTAATTGAGATCTAATCTTACTGCATTGTGGTCAGAAAAGATGCTTGGAATGATTTCAATTTTTTTGAATTTGCCAAGGCTAGATTTATGGCCCAGGATGTGATCTATCCTGGAGAAGGTTCCGTGTGTGCTTGAGAAAAAGGTGAAATTCATTGTTTTGGGGTGAAATGTCTTATAGGTATCAATTAGGTCTAACTGGTCTATTGTATCATTTAAAGTTTGCATTTCCTTGTTAATTTTCTGTTTAGTTGATCTAATCCTTAGGTATGAGTGGGGTATTAAAGTCTCCCACTATTATTGTGTTATTGTTAATTTCCCCTTTCATACGTGTTAGCATTTGTCTTACATATTGTTGTGCTCCTATGTTGGGTGCATATATATTTATAATTGCTATATCTTCTTCTTGGATTGATCCTTTGGTCATTATGTACTGTCTTTCTTTGTCTCTTTTCACAGCCTTTGTTTTAAAGTCTATTTTATCTGATATGAGTATTGCTACTCCTGCTTTCTTTTGGTCTTTATTTGCGTGGAATATCTTTTTTCCAGCCCTTTACTTTCCATCTGTGTTTCCCCTGTTTTGAGGTGGATCTCTTGTAGAGAACATATATATGGGTCTTGTTTTTATATCCATTCAGCCAGGCTTTGTCTTTTGGTTGGGGCATTCAATCCATTTATGTTTAAGGTAATTATTGATAAGTATGATCCCATTGCCACTTACTTTATTGTTTTGGGTTCGAGTTTATACACCCTTTTTGTGTTTCCTGCCTAGAGAATATCTTTTAGCATTTGTTGGAGAACTGGTTTGGTGGTGCTGAATTCTCTAAGCTTTTGCTTGTCTGTAAAGCTTTCGATTTCTCCTTCATAGTTGAATGAGATCCTTGCTGGATACAGTAATCTGGGCTGTAGCTTATTTTCTTTCATCACTTTAAGTATGTCTTGCCATTCCCTCCTGGCCTGCAGAGTTTCTGTTGAAAGATCAGCTATTATCCTTATGGGAATCCCCTTGTGTGTTATTTGTTGTTTTTCCCTTGCTGCTTTTAATAATTGTTCTTTGTGTTTGATCTTTGTTAATTTGATTAATATGTGTCTTGGAGTGTTTCACCTTGGGTTTATCCTGTTTGGGACTCTCTGGGTTTCTTGGACTTGGGTGATTATTTCCTTCCCCATTTTAGGGAAGTTTTCAACTATTATCTCCTCAAGTATTTTCCCATGGTCTTTCTTTTTGTTGAATGTTCAAATTCGAGTGTTGGGGCGTTTAATATTGTCCTGGTGGTCTCTGAGATTGTCCTCATTTCTTTTAATTCATTTTTCTTTTTTCCTCTCTGATTCACTTATTTCTACCATTCTATCTTTTACTTCACTAATCCTATCTTCTGGCTCCATTATTCTACTATTTGTTGCTTCCAGAATGTTTTTGATGTCATTTATTGCATTGTTCATTATATATTGACTCTTTTTTATTTCTTCTAGGTCCTTGTTAAACCTTTCTTGCATCTTCTTAATCCTTGTCTCCAGGCTATTTATCTGTGATTCCATTTTGATTTCAAGATTTTGGATCATTTTAGAATTTCTTTATCAGGTAGATTCCCTATCTCTTCCTCTTTTGTTTGGTTTGCTGGGCATTTATCCTGTTCCTTTACCTGCTGGGTATTCCTCTGTCTCTTCATCTTATTTATATTGCTGAATTTGGGGTGGCCTTTCTGTATTCTGGCAGTTTGTGGAGTTCTCTTTATTGTGGAGTTTCCTTACTGTGGGTAGGGTTGTACAGGTGGCTTGTCAAGGTTTCTTGGTTAGGGAAGCTTGCGTTGGTATTCTGGTGGGTGGAGCTGTATTTCTTCTCTCTGGAGTGCAATGAAGTGTCCAGTAATGAGTTATGAGATGTCAGTTGTTTTGGAGTAACTTTGGGCAGTCTTTATATTGAAGCTCAGGGCTGTGTTCCTGTGTTGCTGGAGAATTTGTTTGGTGTGTCTTGCTCTGGAACTTGTTGGCCCTTGGGTGGTGTTTGGTTTCAGTGTAGGTATAGAGGCGTTAGATGAGCTCCATTAATTAATGTTCCCTGGAGTCAGGAGTTCTCTGGTGCTCTCAGGATTTGGACTTAAGCCTCCTGTTTCTGGTTTTCAGTCTTATTTTTACAGTAGTCTCAAGACTTCTCCTTCTATACAGCACCGTTGATAAAACATCTAGGTTAAAGATTAAAAGTTTCTCCACAGTGGAGGACATCTAGAGAATTTCACAGAGTTACATGGAGAAGAGAAGAGGAAGGAGGGAGTTAGAGGTGACCCAAATGAGATGAGGTGGAATCAAAAGAGGAGAAAGCAAGCTAGCCAGTAATCACTTCCTTATGTGCACTCCACAGCTAGACAGCTCAGAGATGTTCACGGAGTTATACAGAGAAGAGAAGAGGGAGGAAGGAGACAGAGGTGGCCAGGAGGATAAAAGGGGGAATCAAAAGGAGCAAGACAGATCCAGCTGGTAATCAGTTCCCTAAGTGTTCTCCACCATCCGGAACACACAGAGAGTCACAGAGTTGGGTAGAGAAGAGAAGGGGGAGGGAGGAGACAGAGGCAACATGGTGGAGAAAAAGGAGAGTCCGAAGAGGGAGAGAGCAGTGAAGCCAGTAACCTCGCTCCCAAGTAAAAATGGTACTGAAGATTGGGTTCTTAAAGGTACAAAATTGATAACAAATACCAAAAAGGAAAGATTAAAAAATACAGAGTAGAGGTTGGAATTTCAAAAATACAATATTAAATAAAAGAAAAAAAGCAAAGTCACAAAAATCATATATATATATATATATATATATATATATATATATATATGAAGTTTGCTTTAAAAAAATAGGGTCTTTTTTTTTTTTTTTGCAAACTAATAGTAGGTTATAAAAGTGAAAATTAAAGGAGTAATAGAGGACTTAAAATTTAAAAAAATTAAAAAAAAAGAATGATTGCAAAAATAGTAAAAATACATCTAGGACTTTCTCTGGTGTTGTTGTGGGTATTGTGGGGTCAGTTCATTTTCGGATAGTTCCTTAATACAGCTTATATTTCTCAGGATCTATAGACCCCTTCCTATGTAGTTGGTACTAACGACAGGGTTGTAGTCTACTGCACCTGTCACTTCCAAGGCAGTTCCCTCTGTTTTAGCTTCTTCTGTTTGCTGGTCTCTTCAGTGTCTGATTTCTGCCCTGACACAACAGGGGTGGTGGTGGACACTTTGTTTTAGGCTCACTTGTTCAGTCGCGCTGTGAGGATGGAGGGACACTGCAAACAAATAACACTGGCATGTGCTCGCAGTGCCTCAGCCACACTGGGCCTGCCCCTTCCCACACTTCTCAGGCTCTAGGTTGCTCCACCTGGAACCGTCTGAGGCCGGCCCTGGGCTGCATGCACCTCCCAGGTCTAAGGCACTCAGGTCCAGGCACTCGGGTAGTCCTCAGAGCCGCAGACTCAGTTGGGCCTGCGTTTTGTGCCCTTCCCAGGTCCGAGCAGCTCAGGTGATGAGGTGTTTGGCGAGCGCAGTCAGTGCGATTTATCACCTCCTCAGTCCCTGCCACTCGGTTTTCTGGGTGTACAACCAGCGCACCTTTTCAGCCGGATGTTGACTGTCCAGAACCCCAAGAAGTCTTAGTTATCAAAGAAGCCTGCTTGCAGTTTGGTAGATAATGTCTCTCTGGGGCTGTGATTGCCCCCTTCTGGCTCTGGCTGCCTATCACCGGAGGAGGATGGTCTGCAGCCGCCTATCTCTGTTCAGTCTTTTGTTCTGTGTGCGGGCCTGGTGTTGTCTTAGGTTAGGGATTTGCGTGTGGTGGCTATCCCACAGTCTGGTTTGCTAGCCCAAGTTAGTTCGATCAGATTGCCCTTGGGGCATTCAGGCCCGGTCCTTACTCTAATCAATGCAGCCTGCGCCTCCCTGCCCAGCTCCCGCTTGCTAGTGGCTGGTGCAGGCGTCTGTGCTCCTTCTCCACTGGGGGAGTTACCGTTGGGCTCATCATCTGTGGGTTTTAATTATTTGTTTATTTTTCCTCCCTGTTATGTTGCCTTTGTGCTTCCAAGGCTAGCCACAGACTCGACAGTGAGAGTGTTTCTTGGTGTTTGGAAACTTCTCTTTTTAAGACTCCCTTCCCGGGATGTAGCTCTGTCCCTACCTCTTTTGTCTCTTTCTTTTTTGTCTTTTATATTTTTTCCTACCTCCTTTCGAAGACAATGAGTTGCTTTTCTTGGTGCCTGATGTTCTCTGCAGCCATTCAGAAGTTGTTTTGTGGAATTTACTCAGCGTTTAAATGTTCTTTTGATGAATTTGTGGGGGAGAAAGTGGTCTCCCTGTCCTATTCCTGCGTCATCTTAGGACCCTCCCTTTGTCTTCTTTGTTTATAGTGGATTTTTTTAATTAATTAATTAATTTTAATTGATGGCTAATTACTTTACAGTACTGTAGTGGTTTCCCTTGTCTTAAGACCTTAGACTTACATGGACTTTGGAAAAGAAAAGTGTAGAATCAGATTTGGGAGAAGGATTGTTTTCCCATCCCTGTGATCCAAGTCACTCTAGATCTAGAGGACCAAGGATTCCTAAGGTTTTGAGGTACCCAATTTCTGTCTGCTTTTCATTTTTCTCACCCTCAAGATTATTGTCCACTTCTGATTTTAGTAATATGTGTTCTAAGAATCCATAGATACTGGTCTTTCTCTGTTAATCTTTATCATGCTCAAAATTATCTGTAAGAATGTCTTTTGTTAACTACAAATTGGCACTTGTCATGGGCACTTTTTATCTATCTCTACAAGGATTAAATTTCATGCTGCTGTATCTGCTGACCTTCAATACCTCCTGAAAGGAATTCATGATGGAAAACAGAAATGAGGCAGGGGAAAAACTGCCAGGACAGATATTCAGATAGTTAGATATTTTCAGGAGCTGATTTTATGAGCCCAATTCTTGTATCTCTCCATATCTAAAAAGCACTAAAATGCTTCATGGTGATGACTGTTCCTTATGACTAACAAAACTTCACAAGACTAGTAGAAATTTTCTGGAAAAATATATGCTTGAAAGCATATATTCTCCTTTCACCAAAATAACATATACACTGACCTTTCCCCACTGCCTCTTTGGGGAAGTTTCTCTTCTAGAGGATTAGTGGAGCCCTGTCTTTTCTTGGAAGAGGAAGGAGAATATAAGATGTGAACATCTTATTATTGGCTGTGCTTATTATGGGAAATGTGAGGTGGAAGTTGGAGATCCAAAGGATTCATGAGGTCAGGTCATGGGGAGGATGCCCAGAGAGAGACAAGAAATATAGGCTTTGTCTGTGGGTCAATGATTTCGATTATGCCTTCTTTATAGCCTTCTGGTTTCCATGGAAGCCCTTTAGAAGGCAGTCCCATGGGGGCAAGGAGGATAGCCAAGTAGATGAAACTCTCTAGTTCATTTTATAAGAGGCACTCAGCTTGTGTCTGTTTTGTTCTCCCCCCACCCCCCATCTATCTATTATCTATCATGCATATCTGGTGGCTCAGTGGTAAAGAATCCACCTGTAATGCAGGAGCTGCTAGAGATGTGGATTCAGTCCCTGGATTGGGAAGATCCCCTGGAGGAAGGCATGGCAACTAAGTCCAGTATTCTTGTCTGGAGAGTCCCATGGACAGACAAGCCTGACAGGCTATAGTCCATAGGGTTGCAGAGAGTTGAACATGAATGAAGTGACTTAGCACACATTCACATTATCTATCATATATCTATCTTCAATCACCTGGGTGTCTATGTAAGACTATCTTTGAAGAGGAAATATACTGACATATATATCCAGTGGACCATCTGGTTAATGTATCAGAAGGAGACTAAGTAAAATAGCACTATAGTTCCAGTGTGTGCTGGAGTTGGCTCAGACCATCTTGCTAGTTGAATTTCAAAATTTCTTTTTTTTTAAAATATACATTTATTTATTTTAATTGGAGGTTAATTACTTTACAATATTGTATTGGTTTTGCCATACATCAATATGAATCCACCACGGGTGTACACATCTTCCCCAACCTGAACCCCCCTCCCACCTGCCTCCCTGTACCATCCCTCTAGGTCATCCCAGTGCACCAGCCCCAAGCATCCTGTATCATGCATCAAACCTGGACTGGCGATTCATTTAATATATGATATTATACATGTTTCAAAGCCATTCTCCCAAAGCATTCCACCCTCTCCCTTTCCCACATAGTCCAAAAGACTGTACTTGTTGATTTTTGGAAATTTGTGGAGCTTGTTGATGTTAGCATGGTAACTTGAAATTGAAGCTCCAATTCATGGTTAGGGAATTAAACCAGTGAAATCAGAAAACGCTACAAATCAGACTCTCTGGCCTGTCCTGCTTTCCTGCAGAGAGCTTGTTTTAAAATGCTTTCTAGCATACCACTGCCAGTTTTCAAATTTTAGGGAACTTTAGAATTTATCTGGGGATATGTAAAAATTTTGAGTACCTGGGCACCACTTCCAGAAATTTCATTTAAATTGGTAGAGGATATTTTTAATATTGACTATTAAAAGTATCCCTAGAAAGGACCTTAG
Source organism: Bos taurus (assembly GCF_002263795.3). NCBI lineage: Eukaryota > Metazoa > Chordata > Mammalia > Artiodactyla > Bovidae > Bos > Bos taurus. The sequence continues at coordinate 944,429 of NC_037336.1, forward strand.
GGAAAACCACTGTTTAAGGTGCAGCTCAAAGAGGAGGAGTATGTTACAAAGCCTGATAAAGTAGAAATGGAAGCAAAGAGTGTTACAGAAATAAGTGAATTAGGGTTTCCAGCTCCATGAGGTAGAATTAGAGCTTGGCAGGAATATTTAGTCCTTCTGTTAAGACTTTATCAAATCGATAGGCCACTTTCAGGGGAAGCTGAGAGCTGTGTGACTAAACGTCATTGCTATTGTTAAAAGAATTCATCATTGGAGGGGTAATTGGGACAACAAAAAATCTTTAGATAAGAAGGATGCTAGAATTTAATGACTATCCAGGGATTGGATAGATTGAACCATGAGATTCTGATTTAATTTATGACAGAATTCCATGTTCAAAATAATCCTGCTGGGGAAAAAAAAAAAAAAAAAAAAACAGAAAAAAGGAATAAACATTCAGATCTTTGGGATTGCATGTCTAGCTCTTTATAAATAAATACTTCTGCTCAAATGGCCACCAGGTACACACTTTCCTTTGAGTCAGTGTAGTTAACACTAGTTTTTATAGCTTCTGTATCCTATGATTTGTTTTAGTATCGTTGTTCTTGTGTTTTTAACTGTGCTATCATACAGAAGAAGTTTCACATCAATATCAGGACTAAAACACCTTCAAAACATATTGATAGTTAAAATATCACATATTTAGACATTTTAAAGAATTGTTCTGCTACTGTTTTCTACATTTGTTGGTTAAATGTTATGGCTTAAAGTTATGGCAAAACTATTTTAAACTACGATTATTCATTACACTGCATTAATTGAAGTAAAAAAAATAAGTCAAAGGTGTTTCCCAACATGATTTTTGCTCATGGCAGGTTACTTGATTCTGATTTCCCCAAATAATATGGTTATAGCAGTGAGAGAGGAGTGCAAACACATTTTGTTTGGCCTTGACTCTCACAGATTATGATATTACCTAGCAAAGCAAAACATTCTGAAATCTAGGTTGATGACACTGGTTAAAACCAGCCCTACTGTAAATGCATCTGAACACTTTTGAACTACAGCAGTTTCCCCACAAATCAGCCTATCAGCCCCATTAGCACTTGAAGCAGATAAAAATCTGAAGCTGACTTCCTGCTGCTTGTCTCTTAAGTGTCAGAAATAATGTATTCTGTGTTACAAATGTCCAGGAGGCACACATGTCTGTTACTCCTGACACTGCTATAACTTGTTTTCCAAGCTAAACATCTGTCCTTATGCTCACTAAAAATTGCTTTCAAAAATAGGAAATTGTGTAGAACCAAACTAATAAGTGATCAGCTTGACACAGGCAAATTACCAAAAAGAAACTCACTCTGTATCCGGAACTCCTACTGATATCAAACATTGTTTGGCTCATATTAATAATATTTTTTATTCATTTCTTTGTTTATTTGTTTTTTTATATCACAATTGATTACCTACGAACAGTAAGACTAAACTAACCCTAATTATCAAAACTTTGGACAAGATGATTCTGACATTATACAGGAGGTAGTGACCAAAATCATCCCCAAGAAAAAGAAATGCAAGAAGGCAAAGTGGTTGTCTGAGGAGGCTTTCCACACAGCTGAGAAAAGGAGAGAAGTGAAACAACAGGGAAAGGGAAAAGTATACCCAACTGAATGCAGAGTTCCAGAGAATAGCAAGGAGAGATAAGAAGGCCTTCTTAAGTGAACAACGGAAACAGAGGGAAACAGTAGAATGAAAAAGACTAGAGTCTTTCAAGAAATTTTTTTCTCAATTTCTTTCAATCTCTTCAAGATAATTGGAGATATCAAGAGAATATTTTCTGCAAGGATGGGCATGATTAAACAGAAACAGTAAGGACCTAACAGAAGCAGAAAATATTAAGAGGAGGTGACAAGAATACACAGAAGAGCTATACAAAAAAGTATTAATGACCTGTGTAACCACAATGGTGCAGTTACTCACCTAAAGCCAGAGATCCTGGAGTGTGAAGTCAAGTGGCCCTTAGGAAGCATCGCTACGAACAAAACTAGTGGAAGTGATGGGAATTCCAGCTTAGCTAGTTAAAACTCTGAAAATGATGCTGTTAAAATATCATTTAATATGCTAGCAAATTTGGAAAACTCAGCAGTGGCCACAGAATTGGAAAAGTCAGTTTTTGTTCTATTCCCTTAAAAGGGCAATGCCAAGGAATCTTCAAACTGCTGTACAATTGTGCTTATTTCACATGCTAGCAAGTTTATGCTCAAAATCTTTCAAGCTAGGTTTCAGCAGTTTGCAAACTGAGAACTTCCAGATGTACAAGTTGGAATTAGAAAAAGCAGAGGAGCCAGACATAAAATTGCCATCTGGTGGATCATAGAAAAAGAAAGAGAATTTCAGAAAACATCTGCTTCTACTTTATTGGCCACATTAAAGCCCTTGACTATGTGGATCACAACAAATTGGAAAATTCTTTAAGAGATTGGAACACCAGACCACCTTACCTGCCTCCTGCAAAACCTATATGCAGGTTAAGATGCAACAGTCGGAACTGGACATGGAATAATGGACTGGTTCAAAACTGGGAAAGGAGTATGTCAAGGCTGTATACTGTCACTCTGTTTATTTAACTTGTAGGCAGAGTACATCATGTGAAATGCTAGAGTGAATGAATCACACAAGCTGGAATCAAGATTGCCAGGAAAAATATCAACAACCTTGGATATGCAGATAATACCATTCTAATGGCAGAAACGAAAGAGGAACTAAAGAGGGACCTTCTTGATGAAGGTGAAGAGGAGAGTGAAAAAGCTGGCTTGAAACTCAATATTCCAAAAGCTAAGATCACGGCATCTGGTCCCATCATTTCATGATAAATAGAAGGGGAAAAAGTGGAGAGACTGACAGATTTTATTTTCTAGGGCTCCAAAATCACTGCAGATGGTGACTGCAGCCATGAAAATAAAAGATACTTGCTCCTTGGAAGAAAAGCTATGACAAATCTAGATAGTGCATCAAAAAGCAGAACCACCACTTTACAGTCAAAGGCCCATATAGTCAAAGCTATGGCTTTTCCAGTAGTCTTGTACAGATGTTAGATTTAGACGATAAAGAAGGCTGAGCATTGAAGAACTGATACTTTCAAATTGTGGTTTTGGAGAAGAGTCTTGAGAGTCCCTTGGACTGCAAGGAGATCAAACCAGTCAATCCAAAGGAAATCAACCCTGAGTATTCATTGGAAGAACTGATGCTAAAGCTGAAGCTCCAATACTTTGACCCCCTGATATGAAGAGCTGACTCATTGGAAAACATCTTGATGCTGGGAAAGACTGAAGGCAAAAGGAGAGGAAGGCTGCTGAGGATAAGATATTTACACAGCATCACTAACTCAAGGGCTTCCCTTGTAGCTCAGTTGGTAAAGAATCTGCCTGCAGTGCAGGAGACCTGGGTTCAATCTCTGGGTTGGGAAGATCCCCTAGAGAAGGAAAGGCAACCCACTCCATTATCTTTGCCTGAAAAATCTCATGGACAGAGGAGCCTGGTGGGCTGCAGTCCATGAGGTCGCAAAGAGTCAGGCATGTCTGAGCGACTAACACTTTCTTAGTTACTTACTAACTCAATGGACATGAATTTGAACAAACCCAGAGAAAATGAAGGACAGGGAACCCTGCTGTGCTCCAGTTCATGGGGTCCCAAAGAGTGGAAACGACTTAGCAAGTGAATAACAACAACAATTAGAGATTACATGGGATTTTATGACTCTAGATTTGGAAATAAGTAACATAGCAGCTGATGAGGAAACACAAACCGAACAGTGTGTGCTTAGCCAACAATATTCTTTTCTATTTATCTGAAATTTAGCAAGTATTTATTAAGAATCTGCTATATGCTGAATGTGTGCAAAGATGAATAAAACATATGCTGTCCTTAAAGAGCTAATAGTTTAATGGAGATGATTTACATAAACTAATAATTCCAATCAGCACAATCATAAAGATATTCAGAGATTCTGAGATTTAATTGTGTGCATTCTCAGTCACTCAGTTGAGTCTGACTCTCTGCCACCTCATGAACTATAGGCCAGCAGGCTCCTTTGTCCATGAGATTTTCCAGGCAAGAATACTAGAGTGGGTTGAAGATCTCCTCCAGGAGATCTTCCTGACCCAGGGATGGAAACCATATCTCAGGCATCTCCTGCATTGCAAGAGAACTTTATTGCTGAGTGATCAGAGAAGCCCACCAAGTCAAGGTTTAATTAATGTACTATTAATGCAAGTCCAAGAAGTCCTAGAGCAAGGTTTGTTTCTGAGGATTTGCAGGATTTTAGAGATGAAGGAAGAGGGAAGTGGGGAAGAGAAGAGTAAGAGCACCAGCCACAGATTTGACTTCATGCCTGTCTGCATCTCTATTTCCATACTGGATTCTATCCAAGCTGCTAGGATTTTTAATTGACTAGTCATATGGCATCGTTTAGTATTCAAGGTTCTGGGTCAGAATTTCCCACTACATATATCATCTGAGCCACATATGAAATTCAGCAATTTCTAGAAGCCACGTTCAGAGAAGGCAATGACAACCCACACCAGTACTCTTGCCTGGAAAATCCCATGGATGGAGGAGCCTGGTAGGCTGCAGTCCACGGGGTCGATAAGAGTTGGACACGACTGAGCGACTTCACTTTCACTTTTCACTTTCAGGCATTGGAGAAGGAAATGGCAACCCACTCCAGTGTTCTTGCCTGGAGAATCCCAGGGAAGGGGGAGCCTGGTAGGCTGCCATCTGTGGGGTCGCACAGAGTCAGACACGACTGAAGCGACTTAACAGCAGCAGCAGAAGCCACATTATAAAATGTAGGAAGAAATAATTGAAACCAATTTAATACTATGTTCTATTTTATCCAATATATCCAAACCATTATCTCTTCAAAATATAATCTATATATTGGAACATTACATATATGCAGGTCAGGAAGTAACAGAACTGAACATGGAACAACAGACTGGTTCCAAATAGGAAAAGGAGTACGTCAAGGCTGTATATTGTCACCCTGCTTATTTAACTTATATGCAGTGTACATCATGAGAAACGCTGGGCTGGAAGAAACACAAGCTGGAATCAAGATTGCTGGGAGAAATATCAATAACCTCAGATATGCAGATGACACCACCCTTATGGCAGAAAGTGAAGAGGAACTCAAAAGCCTCTTGATGAGAGTGAAAGAGGAGAGTAAAAAAGTTGGCTTAAAGCTCAACATTCAGAAAACTAAGATCATGGCATCTGGTCCCATCACTTCATGGGAAATAGATGGGGAAACAGTGGAAACAGTATCAGATTTTATTTTTCTGGGCTCCAAAAGCACTGCAGATGGTGATTGCAGCCATGAAATTAAGAGACGCTTACTCCTTGGAAGGAAAGTCATGACTAACCTAAATAGCATATTCAAAACAGAGACATTACTTTGCCAACAAAGGTTCATCTAGTCAAGGCTATGGTTTTTCCTGTGGTCATGTATGGATGTGAGAGTTGGACAGTGAAGAAAGCTGAGTGCTGAAGAATTGATGCTTTTGACTGTGTTGTTGGAGAAGTCTCTTGAGAGTCTCTTGGACTGCAAGGAGATCCAACCAGTCCATTCTAAAGGAGATCAGCCCTGGAATTTCTTTGGAAGGACTGATGCTAAAGCTGAAACTCCAATACTTTGGCCGCCTCATGCAAAGAGTTGACACATTGGAAAAGACTCTGATCCTGGGAGGGATTGGGGGCAGGAGGAGGAGGGGACGACAGAGGATGAGATGGCTGGATGGCATCACTGACTCGGTGGACATGAGTTTGGGTGAACTCTGGGAGTTGGTGATGGAGAGGGAAGCCTGGCATGCTGCGATTCATGGGGTCGCAAAGAGTCGGACATGACTGAGCGACTGAAATGAACTGAACCAGTTATTATGAATAGACTGTTTTCCCTAGAACCTCCAATACCTTCTACATTGTTACTTACAGAATTCTTAAGATTGTTCATGTTATTTTGCCGTATTCCTACGCTCTTCAGTCTAAAGAATCCTGAGGCTGACTGTTCAGGAAATTAAATAAATGGTTTTATTCAGACTTCAGACACAAAACAGAGCAGACTTTTGACCTTGCTTTTTACCTGCCTGGACTGCCCTGACTGTGAGTGCCCTGGCAGCATGCTGTGAGTGTAAGGCTTATGGCAGCATAAATAAGATAGGTGATGAATCCTGAAATTGTTGAGCCTTTGGAGGGAGTCAGACCAACCAAGCCTCAGGCTTAACAACATTCTAAGTTTTAAAATGGTTCTATGAAGACCTACAAGACCTTTTAGAACTTGGAAGTTCTAGAACTTGGTGTCCTTTAGACACCCAAAAAAGATGTCCATTTCACTATAGGGGACTGGAATGCAAAAGTAGGAAGTCAAGAAACACCTAGAGTAACAGGCAAATTTGGCCTTGGAGTACAGAAAGAAGCAGGGCAAAGGCTAATAGAGTTTTGCTAAGAGAACTCACTGGTTGTAGCAAACACCCTCTTCCAACAACACAAGAGAAGACTCTACACATGGACATCACCAGATGGTCAACACTGCAATCAGGTTGATTATATTCTTTGCAGCCAAAGATGGAAAAGATCTATACAGTCAGCAAAAACAAGACTGGGATATGACTGTGGCTCAGATAATGAACTTCTTATTGCCAAATTCAGACTTAAATTGAAGAAAGTAGGGAAAACCACTAGACCATTCAGGTATGACCTAAATCAAATCCATTATGATTATACAGTGGAAGTGAGAAATAGATTTAAGGGACTAGATCTGTTAGACAGAGTGCCTGATGAATTATGGATGGAGGTTTGTGACATTGTACAGAAGACAGGGATCAACCATCCCTATGGAAAAGAAATGCAAAAAGGCAAAATGGCTGTCTGAGGAGGCCTTACAAATAACTGTGAAAAGCAAAGGAGAAAAGGAAAGGTATAAGCATTTGAATGCAGAGTTTCAAAGAACAGCAAGGAGAGATAAGAAAGCCTTCCTCAGCGATCAATGCAAAGAAATAGAGGAAAACAACAGAATGGGGAAGACTAGAGATCTCTTCAAGAAAATTAGAAATACCAAGGGAACATGTCATGCAAAGATGGGCTCGCTAAAGGACAGAAATGGTATGGACCTAACAGAAGCAGAAGATACTAAGAAGAGGTGGCAAGAATACACAGAAAAACTGCACAAAAAAGAGCTTCACGACCCAGATAATCACAATGGTGTGATCACTCACTTAGAGCCAGACATCCTGGAATGTGAAGTCAAGTGGGCCTTAGAAAGCATCACTACGAACAAAGGTAGTGGAGGTGATGGAATTCCAGGGGAGCTATTTAAAATCCTGAAAGATGATGCTGTGAAAGTGCTGCACTCAATATGCCAGCAAATTTGGAAAACCCAGCAGTGGCCATAGGACTGGAAAAGGTCAGTTTTCATTCCAATCCCAAAGAAAGGCAATGCCAAAGAATGCTCAAACTGCCACACAATTGCACTCATTTCACACGCTAGTAAAGTAATGCTCAAAATTCTCCAAGCCAGGCTTCAGCAATACGTGAACTGTAAACTTCCAGATGTTCAAGCTGGTTTTAAAAAAGGCAGAGGAACCAGAGATCAACCTGCCAACATCCGCTGGATCACTGAAAAAGCAACTCAATGGACATGAGTTTGAATAAACTCCGGAAGTTGGTGATGGACAAAGAGGCCTAGTGTGCTGCAGACCATGGGGCTGCAAGGAGTCACACACGACTGAGTGATTACTGAACTGAACTGAAATGATGATATCAGTTTGGGTCCAGGGATTATAAGCAGAACCCACACTGAAATCTTTGAAGTCTCACCCACGCACCCACTGCCTGGGACCTTTTCCCAATTGGGACTCCAGATGTGTTGTGTTGTGGGACTTCCCAGTGCTATTTAAGTCTGGATGTTGGTCAAAACCCAGTTTGATGATGGGTTTTGCTGTTTATATTTCTCTTTTCTTTTAATGCTAGTATATTGAAAGTAAGCTAGATAACTCTCATAAATATTGGTATTATTTATTTGTAAAAAGAAATATAATCTATATAGAAAAACTTGTCCATGAGGTATTTTACTTTTTAAAAAATTCCAGATGTATTTTGCACCATAATGCACAACTCCAGTCTAGCAGCATGTCAGGTCGCCAGTTGCTGCTGGTGGTGTTGGCAGAACAGTGCTCCCAGAGAGCTCACTGTTTAGGGCTCCCCTTTATCCACTCAATCCTGTGTGAATAAGAATCTTGACAACTTAACAGATGCCTTTTTTCAGGATGAACCAGAGTAAGTCACTTTTTATTATCCCCTCAGGGCAACCAGAAAGCGACTCTATGGGAGCTGTAGATGGCTAAGTTGCTTTAACTCTAAATTCTTGCAAACACTGGGGATTTTCATATTTTATTTTCCAACTATGAGATTGCTCCAGGGACTGAGTGTGAAGGAAGGAAGAAAGCTGACATGTGAATCATTTGTTAAATAAATAATGTATGTATATAAACAGCTTTACTGAGATGTAATTTATATACAATGAAATTCACTCATTTGAGGTGTAGAATTCGGTGATTTTTAGTATATTCATAGAGCTGTGCAACCATCACAGTAATCCCATTTTGTTTTTAATTTATTTTATTTCTTGTTAAAAGTAACATTTAAACCATCTAGTTCTTAGGCATACTTACTATTTGCAACTTTCCCCAAAACCAAGACAGATAATCTATGTCTACATATTTCAATATGGTTTGGTTATACTTTTCTGTATTTTTAAAATAAGCACTATAAGAGAAATTGGGCTTCCTTGGTGGCTCAGCAGTCAAGAATCTACCTGCAAAGCAGGAGCTGCAGGGTACATGGGTTCAATCCCTGGGTTGAGAACATCCCCTGGAGGAGGGCAACCCAGGTCAGTATTCTTGCCTGGAAAATCCATGGACAGAAGGGCCTGGAGGGCTATAGTCCTTAGTGTCACAAAGAGTCAGACATGACTGAAGCAAATTAGCACACACATAAGCATTGGAGGAAGCTCAATTAAATATTTTTCTAGGCAGTCATTTCTGGGATTTTCCTGAACATGACATTGATCTGAGGTGAAACACATGAGATAAAGCCAAGAGAATTCTGAGTGGGGCTTCTGAATCATCTTGGGGCTCAGCTGCTTATGATGTACAGCTGGTGACCTGAGAGGTGGAGCCTGCATTTCATGACCCATAGAGCAGAATGCTCTGCTTTCAGGACCTTCCAGTGTGCCCTACACTGGAGTGACTCATCCTCTTTTCAACATCTACTCTTTAAAAATGCTTTTTTCAATTTATTAAACAAAAAACAACTCACCTGTTTCTCCCATCCCTCTTGCAATCATCAATCTGTTCTCTGGGTCTATGAGCTTGAGTTTCATGTACATACATTAGATTCCACACATAAGAGAGATCATATGCTATTTGTCTTTCTCTGTCTGACTTATTTCACTTAGCACAATGCCCTCTAGGTCCATCCATGTTGTTGCACATGGTAGGATGTACAACAACACATATTTTTTATGGCTGAATAATATTCTTTTATATGTGTACCATGATTTCTTTATTCATCCATCAATGGACATTTAAGCTGTTTCCATATCTTAACTACTGTACATAAAGTCTTTAAGATATTTTCATTTCCCTGAATGGAAACTCCACTCCTATTAACATTCACTACCCATTCTTTCCCAATTCCCCAGATCTAAGCAACAACTGATCTATTTTAGATCTCTGTAGATTTGCTTAATCATGCTATTTCAAATAAATGGAATCATGCAATATGTGTTTGTTTGTGACTGGCATCCTTCATTTAGTATTGTTTTTAATCCATCCATGGTTGTAGCATGTATCAGTATTCTACTACTTTTTATGGAAAAATAATATTTCATTGCATGGATATACAATATTTTGTTTACCTGTTCATCAATTGATAGACCTCTGGGGGGTTTGCACTTTTTGGCTACTTCAAATAATGCTGCTATGAATATTCATGTACAAGTTTTTCTATGCACATATGTTTCAATTTCTTTTGGATATAAATCTAGTAGTGGACACTATTCTCCAAAGTGGCTCAGTTCAGTTCAGTTAATTTCAGTTGCTCAGTCATGTCCGAATGTTTGCGACCCCATGAACTACAGCACGCTAGGCCTCCCTGTCCATCACCAACTCCCGGAGTTCATTCAAACTCACGTCCATTGAATAAGTGATGCCATCCAGCCATCTCATCCTCTGTCGTCCCCTTTACCTCCTGTCCCCAATCCCTCCCAGCATCAGAGTCTTTTCCAATGAGTCAACTGTTTGCATGAGGTGGCCAAAGTACTGGAGTTTCAGCTTTAGCATCATTCCTTCCAAAGAACACCCAGGACTGATTTCCTTTAGAATGGACTGGTTGGATCTCCTTGGATCATTGAAAAGGCAAGTCCAGGGGACTCTCAAAAGTCTTCTCCAACACCACAGTTCAAAAGCATCAATTCTTCGGTGCTCAGCTTTCTTCATGACCAAGATAATCATGATGGTGTGAATACTCACCTTTCCAACAACACAAGAGAAGACTCTACATATGGACATCACCAGATGGTCATCACTGAAATCAGAATGATTATATTATTTGCAGCCAAAAATGAAGAAGCTCTATACAATCAGCAAAAACAAGACCAGGAGCTGACTGTGGCTCAGATCATGAACTCCTTATTGCCAAATTCAGACTTAAATTGAAAAAAGTAGCTCAAACCACTAGGCCATTCTGGTATGACCTAAATAAAATCCTTTATGATTATACAATGGAGGTGGTGAATAGATTCAAGGGGTTAGATTTGGTAGAGTGCCTGAAGAATATGGACAGAGGTTTGTAACATTATACAAGAGGCTGTGACTAAAACCATACGAAAGGGCGGGGGGATGCGAAACAGAAAGTGGTTGTCTGAGGAGACTTTACAAATAGCTGAGTAAAGAGAAGTGACGGGCAAGGGAGAAAGGGAAAGCCATATCTGACAGAATGCAGAGTTCCAGAGAGTAGCAAGGAGAGACAAGAAGGCTTTAAGTGAACAAAGAATAGAGAAAAATAGTAGAATGAGAAAGACTAGACATATCTTCAAGAAAACTGGAGATATCAAGATAATATCTCATGCAAAGATGGTCATGATAAAGGACAGAAAAGGTAAGGACCTAGAAGAAGCAGAAAAGATTAACAAGAGTTGTCAAGAATACACAGAACTATACAAAAAAGGTCTCAATTGCCCAGATAATCATGAGGGTGCAATAACTCATCTAGAGCCAGACATCCTGGAGTATAAAGTCAAATGGGCCTTAAGAAGCATCACTACGAACGAAGCTAGTGGAGGTGATGGAATTTCAGCAAAGCTATTTCAAATCCTGAAAGATGGTGCTGTTAAAGTACTTCACTAAATATGTCAGCAAATTTGGAAAACTCAGCAGTGGCCACAGGGCTGGAAAAGGTCAACTTTCATTCCAATCCCAAAGAAGGGCAATGCCAGAAACATTTAAGCTACCCTACAACTGTGCTTATTTTACATGCTAGCAAGATTAGGCTAAAAAAATTCTTCAAGTTAGGCTTCAGCAGTATGTGATCTGAGAACTTTCAACTGTACAAACTGGATTTAGAAAAGGCAGAGGAATCAGAAATCACATTTCTAACATTCATTGACGCATAGAGAAAGCAAAGGTGTTTCAGAAAAACATCTACTCCTGCTTCATTGACTATGCAAAAGCCTTTGACTGTGTGGATCTCAACAAACTGTGGGAAATTCTTAAAGATATGGAAATAGCAGACCACCTTACCTGTCTCCTGAGAAACCAGTATGTAAGTCAAGAAGCAACAGTTAGAACTGGACACAGAATAATGGACTGCTTCAAAATTGGGAAAGGATATATGCCACAGAATATATGTCAAGGCTGTATATTGTCACTCTGTTTATTTAACTTGTATGCAGAGTATATCATGTGAAATGTTGGGCTGGATAAATCATAAGCTGGAAACAAGATTACTGGGAGAAATATCAATAATCTCAGATACGCAGAGGACACCACCCTTATGGCTGAAAGTGAAGAGGAACTAAAGAGCCTCTTCATGAGAGTGAAAGAAGAGAGTAAAACAGCCAGCTTAAACCTCAACAGTCAAAAAGCTAAGATCATGGGATCAGGTCCCATCAGATCATGGCAAACAGCAGGGGACAAAGTGGAAATAGTGACAGATTTTATTTTCTTGGGTTCCAAAATCACTGTGCATTATGAATGCAGATATGATATTAAAAGATGCTTGCTCCTTGAGTGGAAAGTGTGAAAAACCTAGACAGGGTATTAAAAAGCAGAGACATCACTTTGCTGACAAAGGTCCATATAGTCAAAGCTATGGTTTTTCCAATAGTCACATATGGATGTGAGAGTTGGACCATAAAGAAAGCTGAGTACTGAAGAATTGATGCTTTTGAACTGTGGTGCTGGAGAAGACTCTTCAGAGTCCCTTGGACTGCAAGAAGATCAAAGCAGTCAATCTAAAGGAAATCAACCCGAATATTCATTGGAATAACTGATGCTAAAGTTGAAGCTACAGTGTTTTGGCCACCTGATACAAAGAGCTGAATCATTGGGAAAGACTCTGATGCTGGGAAAGAGTGAGAGCAGGGGAAGAAGTGGGCAACAGAGTAAGAGATGGTTGTATGGCAGCCCTGATTCAATGGACATGAGTCTGAGCAAATTCGTGGAGATAATGAAGGACAAGTAAGCCTGGCATGCTGTAGTCCATGGGGTTGCAGAGTCAGACAAGACTTAGGGACTAGACAGCAAAGAACAGCGAAGTGTAGAAGTGCTGGGTAATAGAGACTTCTAGTTGATAGGATGGTAGATAAAGCCACATAAAGAGAAAGCTTCCTAATCACCTTGCACTGTGGTTAAGTCCTTAATATTCATCCCAAAGCCAACTACAAACAACCTCTATATTCAGAAAAATACACTGTATTCAGCATTTTCTTGAAGGCTTTGCAGATTTCCTTTGTCTGCACCAAAGATAAATGGCAATAGGATAAAGAACAACACTTTCAACTTCGGCTTTTGCACTTGACAAAGTCCAGTTCTTACCTTTCCTTTAGTATATTAAAGTCTGTTTAGGTAAATGTGTAGCTTATCATGAATACTAAGCAAAGTGGTAGGTAAAACTTTCTTAAAATTATTGCTTGTACTAAATGTCAAATGGCAGGGAGTGAAATTAAATTAGACATGAAAGAGGCTATAAAGGTAAAATCAAAGTTGATTTCACAGAAAAACTGAGTTACATAGCTTTTAGGATGAGTTGAATTTTTAAAGTAGTGAGAAAATGGATTCTGCAGATGGATTCTCCCCTCGCTGTGCACATCTCACTCTATTGACTTCAGTGAGCCTTATCAGTGGGAAATGGGGAAAGATGGATTCTCTGTTTCTCTTTTCATGTCCTGGCTCCAGAGCCCTTCACAAAGCACATAGCATGCATTAGTTTTGGGTACTATTCAGATAAAAGATACCTGGCTAAGAAAATATTTGCAATTCTGCCCAGTCTTTACTCAGGAGATCTAGATAAACAGTTATTCTCTGTTTATTAGTGTCTTTACTCTCTGGTGTGCATACTTAAGAATTACCTTAAAATAATCTGTAATGCAGATGATTTTAGCAACTAACCGCAGATGAGTGTTAAATATTGTTAGCTGAATAATACTGACAATGAGAATTACCAGATAACATTTCTAGGCTTCATAGTATCCTTTGCAACCTGGTGCTATAGGATGACATGAGAGTTTGCGATTTACTTGAATGAGCAGTTTACTGAAATATTTTATAGTTGGTTGCTATATAAAAGGGAAATGGTATCCTAAAATCTAGGATAGCCTATTAATACATGAATTCATTGGTTCTAAGTTTGGATACTGTATGATGTGCCTATTTAATATGGTAATTCCTCTTGCTTCTTTGATTGCTAGTTCAGTTCAACAGTTGAAAATCATATCTCTGCCAGGGAACATAGATATTGTATTAATTGCTAAGTCATGAAATGAGTAATATCCTGGGAGTATTTTCAAATCTATGTGGGAGTTCAGAGAGGGATGCTTTGCTCAGAAAAGTGGAGTAAAGCATCAGTAATGGCTTTGAGGGGCCAAGTGGAGCCCAGCCTTATGGCCTAAGGAGAACTGACCAGGAGGCAGGAGAGGCCTTCAAGGCCAGAGAAGTCACTTCAGCTATTATAAGTGCTACATGAAACTTTGAACTGAGTGATACTTTTAGAAGAAAGAAGAAAAACAGATATTTCTTATTCTCTTTATTAAATCATATAGAAGCTCTCAGAAGTGACTGTTCTAGTCCATTTCACAATATTTATAGAGGAACTTCCTATGAGTCTTGCTTTAGGTTCCTAGGGTTGTAACTACACTTGTTTTCAGTGCTACTTTCTTTGTAGCTGTGCTTTGGGACCACTTGTCTTGTCCAAGCCAACTAAGGGAGGGAAAAGTAAATTTGTGGGAGAAAGGAGCAGAGTGGGTCAGCAACCATGGTCCCAGTGGAAGGTGGCTGTGAGGTTGGTGGGAGAGACCACAGCAGGGTGGTGACCAGAAGTGGTGGTAAGAAGTAGGCATGAGAGGTGGGGGAAGGAAAGGGAGAGGGAGCAGTGATCTCATTCCTTAATGTCAAGTTTCAAACAAAAGAGTTTGAAAAATAAATATTTTATAAACTGTGACATGGTGGAGGTTGAGTCGCTAAGTCTTGTCTGACTCTTGGGATCCTATGGACTGTAGCCTGCCAAGCTCCTCTGTCCATGGGATTCTCTAGGCAAGAATACTGGAGTGGGTTGCCATTTCCTTCTCCAGGGGGTCTTCCCGACACAGGGATTGAATGTGGGTCTTCTGTACTACAGTCAGTCTTTACTAACTGAGCTACAAAGGAAGCCAAAACTGTGACACAGCTTAATCTAATCTCTGTCCTGGGAGGGACTGGTGGAAGGTTTGAGCATCTTCATCTTGGTCATCTTGGTCTGGTCAGACCCTGTGCCCTGGGATGAGTCCCTGAGGTGAAATGAGCATGCGGACCATATTTGCTGCTGGCACTGGCCACCAGCACTGTCTGCCTTGCACACATTCCAGGCCTTTCACTTCCCATAGTTTCCCGTGTGTGTGTGGGTGTATGTGGTATGGGGCAGTGGCTTGTCCTTTTTGCTTAGCAAGACTCTGGCTCTGTGGTTTGTTTGACTCCACATTCCAGTGAAATGTGCATCCATGTTTCTAAATATATGGATGGTTGCTGCTAAATAAGTTAGGTGAATCAATTTGCTGTTTGCTGAATCCTTTGGCAAATTGCATCTGTTTTATTCTTTACCTGTTACCACCTAAAGAAAAGTCTCATCTTTATCCATACCTTTTTTTCTCCCTCTGTTTATCTATATTTGGGGTACATGTATAGAAAATCACTTCTACTTTCAGCAAAATTACAGAACCACTTAAGGTTTGATTTATAATTTTCCAAAGTAGTACATTTTGTATACAATGTACTCTTAGATGCCAAAGATAAGGGGAGGTCATGCTCACTGTCTCCCACCACCCACTTTTCCTTCTCCTTTCTGCTCTGTGTCCTGGAGACTAACCCCATTGGCTCCACCTCTGGGACCCACTGCAGGGTGGCTTCTGTCTAGTCTCAATTAATGGAAAGCACAGCCAGGAAACTGGAGGGTGGAGGAAAAAGGAGGCAGGCATTGTCTCCTGCTCCAGCCACGCTTTCTGGAGGGTGCTGACCCTCTCAACACTGCCTCCTTTTCAGCCCCCATTCTCACTGGGCTTTCTGTCCCTGCAGTCCCCAGGAAGCAGCAGCTTCCCCTGTGATGGCCTCTAGGTTCTTTCACATCACTTTTTGTTTCCCTCGATGTCTCAGCATCTCTGAAAATAAAACCTGTTAGTCTCTTGAGTCAGCTGATTTGGATTCTGTCTCCTGCCAGGATCGTGACTAATATTAAGGAAAGTGTTTTCCTAAAACATACTTTGTAAGCTTTCAGAAGAGAATCACTTATCATGCTTTTAACTGCATGGGTGCTGATTTCTACCTGGTGATGGCTGGACAGACCACAGACCCAGGGTGAGGAGTGCTGGAAAAGGCATGGGAGGGTCCATTTATGATCTCTGGGGGCTTCCTGGGTGACTGAAGCGTGGGAGGTACTGCTGCATGGCAGCCCCCTTGAAAACCATGAAGCTTCCAGGTGTGACTCTAATGTCTTGCCTTCAGGCTGCTGGCCCATCACGCTGTTATTCCTCTTTCTCTTCGAACCCCTTCTACATGCTGCTTTTTATGATTTTGTGTTTCCATTTGTCAGTAATTGATGCTTAGATTCCTATTGTTTAAATTAACTATGAACATCCTGGCAGTGTGTCTGTGGTTGGATGGCTGAGTCTGGATGTATCTGGTGGACATTTCTGTTGGTTCAGGCTTCTGCTCACATATTCATGTCTTGACTCTGAGACTTTGGGGTGTGGAGGAAGTTGCATGGCCTCTGAAGATTTCATTTTCTTGTGGATGAAATCATAAAGTGACATCCACTGTCTTCCTCAGTGGGATAGTGTGAAGACATAATGAAAAAACATTGGAGCAGTTTTTAAATTAATAGGAACAATGCTATTATTATGAACATCTGTGAGGTCCAGTTTCCTCTTTTATAAAATAGGAAATACTAGAGTGGGACTGGGAGTTTAGAGGTTAATTCAAACTTCAAAACTTTTTGTCTCTAAGAATCCATACATGGTGTTAAAGCCAAATGAAAACTGTAGATGTGTCTACATGTTGGAGACAGTTTTGCTTTAACACTCATCTTATACTGGCAATGCATTGAGGAGGTAGGTCTTGGAGAAGATGAGGAACAACTACTAACTATAAATAAAAATCTTTGTATTATTATTTTCCCTCTCAAGTGAGTTTGTAGGGTTCATAAGATTTCTAAGTTACCAAATTTGGACAAATCTCTCAAAATCATATATGGAATAGCAGTGTTTTGAATCAATTAAATAATAGTTTTTCATTTTAATGTATCAAATACTTGATGTAATGGTCTTAACTGTGTACTCCCCAAACATATATTGAGGTCCTAACCTCTGAGATAATGTGTATGGAGATCATCTAACAGGTAGGTAAGGCTGCAAGAAGTCATTGGAATGGAGTTCTAGCCCATTGGAAGGCTGTGTCCTTCTAAGCGCTCACTCTTTCTGTGCAATTACATTGAGGAAAAGCCATGTGAAAAACAGCAAGCAGGTGGCTGTCTATGAGTCACGTAGAGCACTCTTACCAGAACCTGACCTTTGTTGGCTCCATGATCTTGGACCTCCAGCCTCCAGAACTGTGGGAAAATAAATTTCTGTTGTTTCAGCCACCTTGTCTATGGTATTTTGTTCTGGTAGTCCAGGCAGACTCATACACTTGAATTAGCTTTAATTGTTAGTATCATGGGCTTCCTAGGTAGCTCAGTAGTAAAGAATCTGCCTGACAATGCAGGAGATGCAAGAGACATGGATTTGATCTCTGGATCAGGAAGATCCCTTGGAGAAGGAAATGGCAGCCTACTTCAGTATCTTGCCCGGAAAATTCCAGGGACATAGGAGACTGGCTGGCTATAGTACCTGGGTGCTCAGCGTTGGATATGACTGAGCACATGCACCCACTCACCCACATTAGTATCACAGATTATCAACAACTCTTTAAATTCTTTAGGTCTAAGAAGGGAAGATAATTGGGCATGGCCAGAAAAGATAAAGTGTTGTGCTTTAGTGAGTTTAAATGAAAATATAACTATTCATACTTAACTTAACATTTGTCCTTCATAAGAAGCATTATTAACTGTGCTTACTGTGGAAAAATCTGTTAAATTTTGTGATCAGGTAGAATTTTTAGATAGTAACTCTCTAAAAAAAAGAAGGTAACTTAAGGTCTGTGGCAGGTTCACAGGTGTATTGAGTGGGTGGCTCGGTAATTTCTTCCTCAGATACAAGTGTTGTCTTCATTCTGATATGGTGGCCCTGGAGTCATGCCCTGTAATTGTCAGGCAGAATGGGTGGTCAAGATTACTAGAGAAGGTCGGCCCACCTGGCATCTGGGCTTCCTAGGTGGCTCAGTGTTAAAAAAAATTCGCCTGCCAATGCAGAAGATGAATGTTCAATCCCTGGGTCGTTGGGAAGATCCCCTGGAGGAGGAAATGGCAACTCACTCTAGTATTCTTGCCTGGAAAATTCCATGGATAGGGGAGCCTTGTGGCTACAGTCTATAGGGTCACAAAGAGTTGGACACTACTGAGTGACTGAAGACACAACTCCATAAGGTAAACTAAAGATAATCATTCTTTTTATCTAGTATGGGTAATTTTACAACACTAACTCTGACATCTAGTCAGAAAGCAGGATGTGTGACCCACGGCACCCTCTATGGGAGCTTGTTGTTGTTGTTCAGTCGCTCAGTCCTGTCCAATGCTTTATGACTCCATGGACCGCTGCATACTAGGCTTCCCTCTCCTTCATGGTCTCCTGGAGTTTGCTCAAATTCATGTTCATTGAATCAGTAATGTCATCAAGCACCCCATCCTCTGTCATCCCCTTCTCCTCCTGCTCTCAATCTTTCCTACATCAGGGTCTTTTCCAATGACTTGGCTCTTCACATCAAGTGGCCAAAGTATTGAAGCTTCAGTCTTTCCAATGAATATTCAGGGTTAATTTCCTTTAGGATTGACTAGTTTGATATTCTTTATTGTGCCCATCTTTGCATGAAATATCCCCTTGTATCTCTAATTTTCTATAGGGAGTTGGATGACCCCATTTCTAGTCCTGCCTTGACAACAGCTGGCTTTGTGACTTTGAACAAGTCATTTTACCTCTCAGTGTCCTCATCTGTTTTTAAAAAGGGGGAACAGTGCTAGAATGATGTCTGTGATTCTTTTGAAATCTTATAATTTATAAATGTGCTTGCCAGTACATTGTAAGTTTGCTAAACTTTCATTTATTAGTCTGAAAAGAGAATGCTGCTAAAACATTGCTATTAATTCTTTTAATGATAGGCAAATATACTCATTATACTCTTAGCTTTTTCAGTGTATTCTTTTCATTTTTCCCATATAGAAAATAAAATACTGTCATTTTTAACTGACAAGAAAAACAAAATGAACAAAATCTGTGTGCTCTATAAACCAAGTTTCTCTTTCAAGACATTTTATGTAAATACATATGCCATTTTAAAACTTGTTATGCTAGTGAAAGTACGCTAGGTGGAAGCAAAGAGTAAGCTAAGATTAAAAGTTGGCCAATGATATTTCCCGTGGTGAATGAACCAGGCTTTTGGGATAGTAAAGGTCATTGAAATTAGAGGTTACATTCCTTTTTAAAAGATGTTAATTAGAATAAAACAAACAAACAAAAAAACACTGTCTATTAAAGCCATTGAAATGAAACAAGTGGACCACAGTTTAAATGTAATCTTTACTCTCCTTATAGACTTTGGCTGGTATCATAAGAAATCAAATATTGAATTATTACTCTCAGTTTCTGAGATCCAATCAATAGTTTGCATAATACAGTAATCAAGCAAATGATGTTATTTGTAGGTCATTTTTTAAAGGTTTACAGTGATAAAGTATAATAAATTGAAAAAAATGTTTAAAGGAGGTACTATTGAGCTCAGCTATGGGAAGTTTATATTATTGTATATAATTTTATATTACAACATAATGTAATTCACTTCTTTAAAAAATTTTATTTTTTTCCTTCCTTTTAAAATTAATTGGGTCCTTCACAGATGCAGAAAACAAACTATGGATACCAAAGAAAAAAGCAGAGTCGGAGGAGATAAATTAGGAGTTAATATAATTAGGGATTAACATAAACATACTACTATATATAATAGATAAACAAGAAGGACCTACTGTATAGAACAAGAAGCTATTCTCAATATCTTTTAATAACCTATAATGGGAAGGAATCTTAAACAGACTATACACATATCTCAATCTCTGTTTTGTACTTGAAATTAGCACAACATTGTAAATTAACTAAACTTTAATAAAAATTTTAATTTGGCATTATAATTCAGTTCTCAAATGTGAAATGATGTGATTTCCATGTCTAGGCTTGTAGGAAGTCCAACTCAGTTTATTGTCATCAACTTTAAGCGAATTTCTTAGTGATTGTTAAAATGCTCTGCAAGAGGGAAAAGCTTTTATTCTCAAAAAACATCTTCAAGTTGTTAGTGTAGGTGGTAAGTCATGAGAGGTACACTCTGTGCAATGACAATTTCTATACAATGTTTTAGATAAGATACACTGTTAGATCAAAGATGGCACCAGGGTTGAGAAATACCTAATGGTAAATTCAAGGTGCACGGGAACAGTGGTGCAGCTGTAGTTTTGACTTTGACTTTGACAGAACTCTTTTGGGGTTGCCATCAGTAAAATCAGCCCTGCATAACCTTTATAACCTTAGAGGCAATCATTAACTTTCACTGGGGAGCAGACTTCTAACATGTAAACTATGAAGGCAAGCTCAGATGGTCTGAATGCTGCAGTTGTCACTTCAGAAAAGTCAATGACTTGTTGCACTAAGGCCAATGGAATGAATTAGACATCCTATATTAGAATTTCTGTTCTTAGCTTTGTTTATTTTCCTCTTTGGCCCAGACAAGTAAGAATAGGACATAAATGATATATATGCAAAGGATATAAATGATACATATGCAAAGGTTTGGGCCCTCTCTATGCTTTTGGCTAATCCTGTCACTGATGGTAGAACTGTGAAGTGAGATTTTCTTTTGTCATACATACTCTCCACAATGTTGATGCAGGACTTAAGGGCATAGACCACGATGATCCATATGTGTACTTGAGGTGACAGAAGCATCAGGTGATGGGGATGTAAACATGTACCATCCCACATTTGCATAACGAAGGTGTCAATAACTTAAGAAAGCAGTGTGGAGGATTAAACAAAAGATGCAAGTGTTCACTCACATGCCCTGGGTGTAAAAGGGTGAATATCTGGCCAGTGTTATCAAATGCCTCTGAAGAAAACCTATGTTTCTAGAGAAAAATTACAGCTCTATAATTTATTCATGTTCTCCAGGTGTAAAATGTCACCCATCCTGTTCATCAGTAACAGAAACAGAAAAGAACAGTAACAGAAAAAGAAGGAAAATTTAATGTCAGACACAAGAAAGTGAACACATTTTACCTACTCTGGGAAGCAGGTAAATTGGAGAATTCTTCCATGAAAAAATTAGAATAATTTTACTGGCCTGGATAAAATAGGAGTTGTAATTCTTTTCATTTGATATAAATTATTTTCACTTATTTCTAGTATCTTTGTTATTGTACTTTATCTACATGGATTATCCCATCAGAATAGTCATGTTAACAGGTACATAATTCTATCAAAGTTCCCCTTAACCATCACCTTTTAAGATATATAGTTAAATTCTGTGTTAATTGAGAATTAATCTAGTCAATCATATCTTTAGCTTTCAATAACTCTAGAAAAATGCCACAGAATGAAAGTTCCTTACCACATGCTATGACAACCTATATAAAGGGAATAATTGGCTTCTTCTTTTTAGACTCTAATAGCCTTGCAGGAAAGGCCTTTTGCAGTTTTATTTTCTGTGAATTTGACATACTGAATATAAAAGTTAAATATTGACACCACCTGGGACTTTCTCAGGGCCTCTGTTGGGCTCAGCATGTTTTACACCCCCTCTCTGAAAGCTGCAGCATCTCTGAGCACATGCACAACTTCAAAGCAGGTTACTCTTTCTCCATGATATGAAGACAGAAGGTGAAGGGATGGACGGTGGAAGAGGTTTGTAGAGAATTAACATGACAGGAACCAGAATGAGAATGTGGATCACATTTTGACAGTCCAGAAACTGAATCACAGCCTTCTGGGTTAGGGTTGATATCCAAGAAAGTGATAACTTCCTAGTAATATCACAGGTGTCATGAATTCCTAGTGGTATAGGAGGATTCTGGAAGCCTTGGATAATTAACACATAAGGAAGTTACTGAGTGATGACATTATCAATATGTAGAAACTGACAGTGACAATAACAGCCTACAATTGGATAGAGGCTGTACCTTATACTTCATAATTCAACTGTTATATTAATACTTAGTACTAAACAGAAGTAAAATTTCAATAAATATTTGTCTGTTAAAACATCTTTTAAAATAAATATTAGCTCACTTCATTTCATAGAAGCTCTCTGGGAAAAATTGGGTGGGTGTCATTATGCCAATTTTGTTGTGAAACAGATAAAGACCAATAAAATAATGACGAATTATGGAGTCAGGTGATTTGGGTTCTTAGCTCGGTTTTGCTCTTACTAGCTATGGGATGCCTATCTGAACTCTGTGAGCCTCAGTTATCTTAAAAGAGAAGTAGGGTTAGTAACAAAAAACAAAGAGTTATTGTTAGGAATAAATGAATTTACATATGCTGTGGGTCTGGGCCAATGTTACTGATCCACGTCCTGCACCTACTGAGAGACAGAAATGAGATGAGAGCTCAGAGCTCCTGACTTTGAGTCATATGTTCCTTGCAGTCAGTCAGACTTAAGACAGCCATTTACCAGTCATTGTATTGTGAGTCATGTCCGAAGCACCTGACCAAAAGGCTTGGAAGTTTTATTATTACTTTGTCTTATGGAAGCTTAAAAAGTCATGATCATAAAACAATTAGTGATTCTGCTGATCTGGAAACAATGTCACATGAATTGAGATGGATTTTCCTTTTAATTTTTTTTTCCTTGCAGGCTGAGTGTGGTCAGCTCTTTTCTGAGATGACATTTCTTAGATGCCACTTCAACTCAATATTCTATATCCCTCCTGTGACCAGAAATGCCCAGTAGCTGCTTAACTTTAATTCTAATATATTATCAAAGCCTTACAATGGGAACCAGCTGGTACAGAATCTCTGGCACAAGAGATCATTAAGCAAACCTAGAGCTGCTGCTGCTGCTGCTGCTAAGTTGCTTCAGTCATGTCTGACTCTGTGCTACCCCATAGATGGCAGCCCACCAGGCTCCCCTGTCCCTAGGATTCTCCAGGCAAGAACGCTGGAGTGGGTTGCCATTTCCTTCTCCAATGCATGAAAGTGAAAAGTGAAAGTGAAGTCTCTCAGTCGTGTCCATCTCTTCACGACCCCATGGACTGCCGCCTACCAGGCTTCTCCGTCCATGGGACTTGCCAGACAAGAGTACTGGAGTGGGTTGCCATTGCCTTCTCCAAACCTAGAAGCTGCTGCTGCTGCTGCTAAGTCGCTTCAGTCGTGTCCGACTCTGTGCGACCCCATAGACGGCAGCCCACCAGGCTCCCCCATCCCTGGGATTCTCCAGGCAAGAACACGAGTGGGTTGCCATTTCCTTCTCCAATGCATGAAAGTGAAAAGTGAAAGTGAAGTCGCTCAGTCGTGTCCGACTCTTCACGACCCCCTGGACTGCAGCCCATAGGCTCCGTCCATGGCATTTTCCAGGCAAGAGTACTGGAGTGGGGTGCCATCGCCTTCTCCAAACCTAGAAGCTAGGTTCCAGGATAGATGTCATGTGGGAGCCACTTCGAACCACTGACTAGGAGCAGGATGTCTGTGTTAGGTCATATGCAGGTAGGAATGAAGATATTTTTTCTAGTTGTGGTTGTTCAAGGTCACCTCCATTCATAAATTTAAATGAAAACATGAATTGCAGCGTATAATAAGTTGCCTGGACTTTTGTTCTTTTTATGCTTAGATTCGTTTCTCTATTCTGGATTGAAGTCTCATGCTTTTGCTGCTAATTTATGAAAACAGCATGGCATAAAGGAAAAAGCATAGGTTGCTGATTACTTATGGTAAGGGTCACTTAACTCTTTTGTCTTTTTCTCACTGTATAGTGTGGAAAATAAGAATACAGAGGTTGAGAAGATAATTTGTATTGATGTGTATGAAATGCTTTGAAAATTTAGAGTGACAACAAATGCTGGTTTGTAAAATGAATTTCATTACTAGCAGAAAGTGGAGGAGCACATTGATGGCTTGGTTGATGGGCCCTGTGCCTGTATCTCAGTGCCAATTACCCAAGCATGAGCTTCACACCCATATCATACCCCCATCTTTCCACATTGCTCAGCACGACATTAGAAAGTAGGGCTTCCCTGTGGCTCGGGGAGTAAAGAATCCATCTGCAGTGTGGGATACCTGGGTTCAATCCCTGGGTTAGGAAAATCCCCTGGAGGAGGGAATGGCAACCCACTCCAGTATTCTTGACTGGAAAATCCCTATGGACAAAGGAGCCTGGAAGGCCACAGTCCATAGAATCACAGAGTTGGACATGACTGAGTGTCTAAAAACAGCACATTAGAAAGCAAGCTCCATGAGAGCAGGCATTTATGTATGATTAGTTCAAAGAGGTTTCCAAAGTGCCTATGATAGTATGAGGCAGACAGCCAGCACAATTGTTTGTTCGATGACTGACTGATGTAAAGCAGGCAGGCACAGATATCTGCTTTTGCTCACCTTTCAGCTGTGTGTGTGTAGAAGGGAACTGGGGAAAGCTTGGTGGTAAGTATTGTATGGAGAAGGCAATGGCACCCCACTCCAGTACTTTTGCCTGGAAAATCCCATTGATAGAGGAGCCTGGAAGGCTGCAGTCCATGGGGTTGCTGAGAGTCAGACACGACTGAGTGACTTCACTTTCACTTTTCACTTGCATGCATTGGAGAGGGAAATGGCAACCCACTCCGGGGTTCTTGCCTGGAGAATCCCAGGGACGAGGAAGCCTGGTGGGCTGCAGTCTATGGGATCGCACAGAGTCAGACATGACTGAAGTGACTTAGCAATAGCAAATATTGTATATGTGTTGTTGTTTAGTCACTAAGTTGTGTCTGACTCTTTTGTGACCCTGTGGACTGTAGGATCCTCTGTCCCTGGGGTTTCTCTGGCAAAAATACTGGAGTGGGTTGCCATTGCCTTCTCCAGGGGAACTTCCTGACTCAGGGATTGAACCCACATCTCTTGTGTTTCCTGCTTTGCAGGTATATTCTTTACCACTGAGCTACCAGGGACGCTCCTATTGTATTATATATATATATATACATATACATGTATATTACACCTCATCTTCAATAGTAAACATTAATCTCCTAATTCTCAGTTTGGGGTCAAATAGTATCTTTAAGGATACATTTCCTCCTGACATTCCAACTCAAGTCACAATTCAAATCCCACTGGTTCTGATTGCTCTTGGATCAATCTGCTAGTGCCCTCAGCTTAATGAAACCTCACCAAGCCCTGAGGGTCTTACAGAGAAACAGCATCATGCAAACACATCAGAGGAAGCCAGTGCATTCAAGAATTCACTAATGATATTCAACAGGGACTGTTAACATTAAAATCAGTCTTTAAATAAAGAGTTTCTTACATTGGAGCTAAATCCATAAGTACTTCAGCAGATGCTGGAGCCTGGCTGAAAATATTGAGTGCCCAATTTCTATTGAGTCCTGGAAAGATGTTACCTGGATTTACTAGCAAGCAGGGCAGGTCAAATGGGATCCAGGAGCTTGGTCATCAATGATGTTTCAATTCAGTTCAGTTCAGTTCAGTCGCTCAGTCGTGTCTGACTCTTTGCGACCCCATGAATAGCAGCACGCCAGGCCTCCCTGTCCATCACCAACTCCTGGAGTTCACTCAGACTCACATCCATCGAGTCAGTGATGCCATCCAGCCATCTCATCCAATGATGTTTACTGATCTGTTATTTAAGGAATTTTAATGAAAATAAAGTCACATGCAGTGAATTGCTTCTAATCTAATTTCACTGCATCAAGCTAACCTCTGCTCTAATAAACTAAAGCCCAGGGAATCTAACAAAAAGTAAATAGGTGGTGACTGGAGACTGTGGGGAATTGCAGTCTGCAGGTCTGTGTCAGCTGCTAATTGTGCTAGAGCCCTCGGTTTTTACAGCTGCAACACTCAGCATATCTGTCCCCCGAGAGAAAACAAGTCAGTTGGAGCTTTTTCTCCCCTTAAATCAGGAAGTAGATCTCAGTACTGCACTTGTCATCCAAAGGGATGCATATCCATCTAATCTCTTAGAATCACCTACTTCTTTGGGTTATGGAACCCTACATTTTGTATAAATAAATTCAGGGTGATTTTAGCATGCATGACTTGGAATCCTAAAACCACTGACTGCACCTGTGTGACTTTCTCAGCTTTCTGAACCTCTTGGAGAGGAAGAGAGCTCTGTCATCTGCTAGTGCTATTAATTTTTTTCTCCGTTTAATATTTTATCAAAGTAGTAGGGGCATAGGATAAAAGTTTAAGTAGATTCGAGGGACTCGTAATAAAAGATAGCAGTCCCTCACTCATCCTTCTCCACCATCTGGCCCATGTCTCACAGAACACAGCTTGTTTTGCTGTTTCCAGTTCTTCTAGTCTTTTACTCCCATTGGATGATTGCAATGCTTTTTCTTGGTTAGTCACATTAACACGCCCTGTTAATTCTCTGCAGAGAAATGGGGTTTAGTTAATTTAAACTACTTTCTTCCAATATTTGTAACTTGTGATTGACATATCCTATGTTACCATTGTGCCATTATATTATACACCCACATCTTTGTTTCTTTCCGTATCAAATGTACTCAGTATTCCTTGCCTTCCTGCTCTGTTGGATTGAAATACTAGCACCCTGCCCCAGTTGCATTCCTCAGTCCTCATGGCCAGCTCCTGTCTCTAGTTAGTTCCACCTGAACTTTAAGAATGTGAAGGTTGATCCTATTACATTCTGTTCTGTAAACATGTTTCAGTTTTGTACAGTTTCCTGAGCGCAAATTCTAAAAATTGGATACCAAGAGGCCCACATTACATCACTATTATTTAAATGTGTTCCCTGTACAGATTAGCAGCATGCTGGGATTAGAGATATCAATTGAGATGAGTGTCTCACAATTTCTTTCACACTAACATATCAAAGGGGTCTTCGGGACCCAAAGCCACAGAGAGGTTCCTTTCTAAACAATTGTTTTTTATCTGATTATCAAAGTAATGCTCATTTAGACAAAAATGTGAAAAATAAAATTTTGTAAATTTATGTAAAAAAATGTGTAAAGAAAAATTTAAAAATTCCATTCCATAAAGGTATATAAAAATCTTGGGTTATTTATCAATTTTTTTTCTCCACTTAAATGTCAGATGGATAAATCACACTGGTCAATCCAATCTAGCTTCAGAACTCAGCAAGGAAGTGGGGTCCTTGGGGTGTTCTCTGGGGGGTGTTCTCGGTTGTTATAAGTGTACCTTACAGAGGCTACTTTCCCAAAGTAGCCCAACTGCCCCTTTGTCCAATTCCATATGCTATCAGAAAGAAGTGTTTAACTAAGTCCCTAAACACTGTTGTTCATATCAACATTTCCTGTGTTGTCATCAAATTTCTTCCCCTTTCTTCCTCTCTTAGAAAATGAGTGCTCATCTTTCACTGTGCCAGGCATTACCAAAGGTATTCTGCTAACTCGTTATATTTGAGGAGTGAGAAGATGACATGTTAGGTCATTCACCGGAAGGACCAGGTATAAGTGGGTCGCTCAGGAGCAGCCTCCTTGAGAAGCCCTCACTGCCCCTGTGACGCTGGTGCTCCACCTGCTCCTTCTTTGAAGGTATCTGCTTTACCAGCTGCTTCCTGACCTCCTGTCTCTGTGCTGCCTCATCCATTTGCTTTCTGTGGTCTCCCCAACAAATCTCTCAAAACAGGTCCTTGAGACCCAGAGATGATAGCCCTGTCTGTCTCTGGTCCCCACTCACTGCTCTGCGGCTTCTTCCCCATCTTCCTGCCCTTTGTTTCTGGTGCTTCACTCTTAGTGGTAGCTCAGGCTGCTAGCCCAGACCACCACACACCAGGAGACTAAAACAGCAGAGATTTATTTCTCACAGGTTTCAGAGACTGGCAAGCCCATGGTAAAGGTGCCAGCAGAGTCCGTGTCCTGGTTTGTAGATGGCTGCCTTCTTGCCATGTCTTCCGGTGCTGGCAAGCAAGGTCACCTCTCGCTATATCACACTATTAAATAACACTCCTGACAACCCCACCCTCATGACCTGATTATCCCCCAAAGCAGTGCCTCCGTCCCACCTCCAAGAACTGTCACACTGGGCTTAGGGCTTGGGGAGCACGTTCAGTTCATACACCCACCTCAGGTGGCCTCATCCTCTTCTGCTCCTTTTAGATTGTTCCACGGCCCCCTCCCTATGCCCTCTTCCCACAGAAGCTGATATAATTTTTCTATAAAATGCCCGCTTGCTCTACGTGCTTCTCTGTTTTGCTTCCTTTCAATGATTATGTGGTTCAAACTGAAGCTCTACACAACTGACCCCAAATCTGTAAATTAGCTCTAATCATTGTCAACATTTGCAGCTGTTTCTGGACATCCACATTTGGATGTGTTTTGACTCCTGAGGACACAATGACCCAAACTGAACTCATCCTCTTCCCTCTTCCTCCTGCAATGATTCTGGACTTCTGATGGCCTGGTTCAAAACTCAATAATCATCATTTACACCTTCCCTTGTTCCCTATTTATCAGTGAATTTTTTAGTACTATTCTGTCTGGCACATAATGTTTGACATTCTTTCTCCTCTTCTCTCTGCCAACTGATGCTTTGCTTTCTTATTTCTGATCCTAGGAAAAGTTTTAGGATAAAGGGTACAGTGCCATGTATTCAGTCTTAAGAGAAACACACATCATTATGCTGTGATGTAATGAGCTGTCCCATATTAATCATTTCATTAACGACATACCTGCTCTTTCACTCAGCTCTTTGGAAGTATAGGTTTGTATCTTTCCTTAGTCAAACGTATGTATTTCCTTTATTATCTGTTTAATAAAACCAAGCTCCTAGATCATTGTTTATCCCAGGTGGTACTAGTGGTAAAGAATCCACCTGCCACTGCAGGAGATACAAAAGACAAGAGTTCAATCCCTGGAGAAGGAAATGGAAACCTACTCCAGTATGCTTGCCTGGAAAATTCCATGGGCAGAGGAACCTGGCAGGCTCTTCCATGGGGCCACAAAAAGTTGGATATGACTGAGCATACACACACATATGTACAAAAGAAATATTTTTTTTCAGTTGTTTATCTAGCTTTTCCTTCCAAACTCCTCACCTGGAATGGAAGGTGCTGAAGTGGGGACTTAGATGCCTGTGCTCTGCTGTATTTCCTACCTTGAATAAAGAGCCTGACACATAGTGTGCATAATATTTTCAGTTCGGTTCAGTTGTGTTCAACTCTTTGTGACCTCATGGACTGCAGCATGACAGACTTCTCTGTCCATCACAACTCCCAGAGATTGCTCAAATTCACGTCCATCCAGTTGGTGAAGCCATCCAATAATCTCATCCCCTTTCTCCTGACTTTGATTTTCCCCAATATCAGGGTCTTTTCCAATGAATCAGTTCTTTGCATCAGGTGGCCAAAGCATTGGAGCTTCAGCTTCAGCATCAGTCCTTCCAAAGAATATTGAGGACTTCTTTCCTTTAGGACTTGTTTGATCTCTTGCAGTCCTTTGGAAGAGAAGACTCTTAAGAGTCTTCTCCAACACCACAGTTCAAAAGCATCAATTCTTTGGTGCTTAGCATTCTTTATGGTCCAACTCTTACATCCATGCATGACTAATGGAAAAACCATAGCTTTGACTAGATGGACCTTTGTCAGCAAAGCAATGTCTCTGCTTTTAAATATGCTGCCTAGGTTGGTCATAGTTTTTTTTTTTCAAAAGCACATATCTTTTAATTTCATGGTTGCAGTCACCATCTACAGTGATTTTGCAGCCCAAGAAAATGAAGTCTGTCACTGTTTCCATTCTTTCCCCATCTATTTGCCATGAAGAGATAGGACCAGATGCCGTGATCTTTGTTTTTTGAATGTTGAGTTTTAAGCCAGCTTTTTCACTCTCCTCTTTGACTTTCATCAAGAGGCGCTTTAGCTCCTCTTCACTTTCTGCCATAAGGGTGGTATCATCTGCATACCTGAGGTTGTTGATATTTCTCTCAGTAATCTTGATTCCAGCTTGTGCTTCATTCAGCCCAGAATTTCTCATGATGTACTCTGTATATAAGTTAAGTAATCAGGGTGACAATATACAGCCTTGATGTACTCTTTTCCCAATTCAGAACCAGTACACTCTTCCATGTCCAGTTCTAAATGTTGTTTCTTGACCTGCATACAGATTTCTCAGGAGGTAGGTAAGGTGGTCTGGTATTCTAATCTCTTTAAAATTTTTCTACAGGTTTTTTTTTGTGTGTGTGTGTGTGATTCACACAAAGGCTTTGGCATAATCAATAAAGCAGAAGTAGATGTTTTTCTGGAAATTTCCTGCTTTTTATATGATCCAATGGACGTTTGATCTCTTGTTCCTCTGACTTTTCTAAATCCAGCTTGAACATCTGGAACTTCTCATTGCATGTACTATTGAAGCCTTGCTTGGAGAATTTTGAGCATTACTTTGCTAGTGTGTAAGATGAATGCAATGGTGCTGTAATTTGAACATTCTTTGGCATTGTCTTTCTTTCTTTTTTTTTTCTCTCTCTAATTTTATTTTATTTTTAAACTTTACATAATTGTATTAGTTTTGCCAAATATCAAAATGAATCCGCCACAGGTATACATGTGCTCCCCATCCCGAACCCTCCTCCCTCCTCCCTCCCCATACCATCTTTCTTTAGGACTGGAAAGAAAACTGATCTTTTCCAGTCCTGTGGCAACTGATGAGCTTTCCAAATTTGCTGGTATATTGAGTGCAGCACTTTCATAGCATCATCTTTTAGAATATAAGACTTAAAATAGCTCAACTGGAATTCCATCACCTCCACTAGCTTTGTTCATAGTGAGGCTTCCTAAGTCCCACTTGACTTTGCATTCCAGTATGTCTGGTCTAGGTGAGGGATCGTATCATTGTTGTTATCTGGGGCATTAAGATCCTTTTTGTATAGTTCTTCTGTGTATTCTTGCCACCTTTTCTTAATACCTTCTGCTACTGTTTAGGCCCATACTGTTTCTGTCCTTTATTGTACCCATCTTTGTATCTAATTTTCTTGAAGAGATCTTTAGTCTTCCCTATTCTATTGTTTTCCTCTATTTCTTTGCATTGATCACTGAGGAAGGCTTTCTTATCTCTCCTTGCTATTCTTTGGAACTCTGCATTCAGATGTGTATATCTTTCCTTTTCTACTTTGCCTTTAGCGTCTGTTCTTTTCTCAGCTATTTCTAAGGCCTCCTCAGACAAGCGTTTTGCCTTTTTGCATTTCTTTTTCTTGAGGATGGTTTTGATCACTGTGGCTGTGCAATGTCACGAACCTCCATCCATAGGTTTTCAGGCACTCTGTGTATCAGATCTAATCCCTTGAATCTATTTGTTACTTCCATTGTATAATTGTGAGGGATTTAAGTCATACCTGAATGGTCTAGTGGCTTTCCCTATTTCTAACAAACTAGGAGAAAGTTCTGGAGCATTCTGACAAAACGTAGTCCACTGGAGAAGAGAATGGCAAACCACTTCAGTATTCTTGATTTGGGAACCCCATGAACAGTGTGAAAAGGCAAAAAGATATGACACTGAAAGATGAACTCCCCAGGTCAGTAGGTTCCCAATATGCTACTGGAGAAGAGTGGAAACATAACTCCAGAAAGAAAGAAAAGACAGAGCCAAAGTTAAAACAGTGCCCAGGTATGGATGTGACTGGTGATGGAAGTAAAGTCTGATACTGTAAAAAATAAGAAAAATATTGCATAGGGACCTGGAATGTTAGTCTGTGAATCAAGGTAATTTGGAAGTGGTCAAACAGAAGATGATGAATGAACATTGACATTTTAGGATCAGTGAACTAAAACAGACTGGAATGGGTGAATTTAATTTAGATGATCATTATATCTACATCTTTGGGGAAAAATCCCTTAGAAAAAATGGAGTAGCTCTAATAGTCAACTAAAGAGTCTGAAATGCAGTACTTGGGCGCAATCTCAAAGATGACAGAATGATCTCTGTTCATTTCCAAGGCAAAACATTTGATATCACAGTAATCCAAGTCTATGTTCCATCCACAAATGTCAAAGAAGCTGAAGTTGAACAGGTCTATGATGACCCACAAGACCTTCTAGAACTAACACCAGAAAAGATGTCCTTTTCATTTTAGGGGAGTGGAACACAAAAGTAGGAAGTCAAGAGATACCTGGAGTAACAGGCAAGTTTGGCCTTGGAGTACAAAATGAAGCAGGGCAAAGGCTAACTGAGTTTTGCCAAAAGAACACACTTGTCATAGCAAACACCCTCTTCCAACACAGGAGATGATTCTACACATGGACATCACCAGATGGTCAATACTGAAGTACGATTGATTATATTATTTTCAGCTGAAGATGGAAAAGCTCTATACAGTCAGCAAAAACAAGACCAGGAGCTGACTGTGGCTCAGATCTTGAATTCCTTATTACAAAATTATTACTATATAAGTGGAATTACATTTCTCACTACAAATAATGAGGTGGAAATCTCATTGCCAAATCGATCACCTGTATTTAGATTTCTAAATCAGTTGTTTCAGAGCAAACCAATAAAATTAGTTTATTGAACTCTACTTTGAAGATAAGGCAAGTAGAAGGCAAGCATGAGACTCCATTCAGCTGGCACATCACACCCTCTGTTGGAGTTTATGTATTCAGAATTGCTTTCCACTAGTGGCCATGATGTCCCACTGCAATCTGGTCACAAGGCTGGGAATGGTGTCATCCTCTGTCTGTGAAATATTGTTAAAATAACTTGTCCTGTCCTGCGCTAAACAGATATGTCATCCATGTGCTAACACCATTAAATATCCCACTTTAAAAAAAAAAAAAGTAGGCTCCTGTAAAGTTATCACTAAGTTCTAGATGGGACCAGATGTTGTAACTTTTAAAGATGACATTGGTCAACATCATCAACTGTTCAGGCAGACCCACTGACAAAAGTTATTTTCTTCAATATATTTTCTAAAATAGCTTATAATTGATAGAAATACTGAAATGTGATTTAATTCTCTTGGTTAAAAGTGGAAATGTAAGTGGTCTGTAAGTGATTGCTACATAAATTACTTTGTTTCCCTGAATTTCTCTCCAGTGTGTCAGATATAATTTATTGATTTAATTTATAACCTTTGTGAATTAACACATCGATTTCATCCAAATACCATAGCAGAATGTGTTGGATACATAAGCCTTGACAAACAAGTAGCTTCAGTAAGGAAAAACCTAATGTTTAAGGCACACACGTGCACCAAGAAGTCCTGTGTAGTATAAGCACATATTTTACAGAGACCCAGACAGTTCTGGCTCTTGTTTTATCAAAGGTCAGGAGCACAAACGTGAACTAAATAACAGAAATTAAAAGATAAACACTGACACCGGAAGCTCACAAGAGTTAGCAAGAAACACGTTCTTAAAAGTCATTAAACGATTTTGAAAAGAAATTCAAGCTGCAGGGACTGAGCTCTGAGATCAGAACAATAAGCTCCATGAATTGGAACAGAGGCTTTCTGAAAGAAATGTCTGCAGTTTTGAAGAATACTTTTCCCAGACAAGCTTCTTTGTGAGCTTTTTCTTTTCTTTTTTTTTTTTAACAAACATGCCTATTTTTGACCCAGCTCAGAAATGAAATATTTCAAAAGCCCTTTCATACTCAACATGTCTAAAATTACTTCTTCAAAGTTACACTTTAAGGGGCCACAGAATAGTGAGATTAAGAGGAGAACCATGCTTGTGAAATGTTTACCTGTATCATGAAGACACACACAAACCTCCCCCCTAATTAATTTCTTTAGTATTTTAGGGAAAATAAAAATATACTGTTTGGAAAGCATGATAATATATCAGGACTGGGAAAGGGTTTCAAAACTTGCTTTAATTTTTTCTTGATTTAAAAGTTTTAAAAAGGAGTTTTTATGAGAAATATTTTTAATGAGTTTTGTTTTTGGAATAGCGTTACAGTGAATGTAAAAAATTATCTCCAAATAAAAATACTTTCTGGGGAAATGAAATCACATTCAGTGTTAATTTACTTAGTTAGATAACCACTGATGAACTTATCCACACATCCCAGTGAGACAATCATCCTAATCGTAGGTTTGGTTGGTTTGATTTTCATCACAGGCAAAAATGCCAAGTGAGGTAGCTTACACCAATGAGTCAAAATCAGAGAATGTTTAGTGCCACTTGATTCTGCATGGACCTGTGAAGACACGTATTTACATGTATCTGTGAACCAGAACATTATAAATGTAGAGAAGGAAATGGCAACCCACTCCAGTGTTCTTGCCTGGAGAATCCCAGGGACGGGGGAGCCTGGTGGGCTGCCGTCTATGGGGTCGCACAGAGTTGGACATGACTGAAGTGACTTAGCAGCATGAATTAGACCAGAATGTTATTTTTCTTTGAAGAGCTAGATTTAAAGTGGTTCAAGCTTGTACTGTTCCTATTTTGGAAGGTGAGTCTTTCTACTAATTCTCAGAGGCCATTGTTCTTATTTCTCTGCAATATTTTGTGTTCTGTCCATGGTGGACAATATGTGTTGCTTTGCCTGCCTAGTTCTCTTCCTTCATGAGTACCAACCCAGGCCAGCCCATCCAATCTACCTTGCCATAATAATATTTCAAAGAAAGTTTTTCCTAGCATATGATGAAAGGATGGAGGAAAGAGTATATCTTTGTCCTGAACTAATGCTGTGAAGATGCTCTAGCTGGAATGCCAACAGCTTCTTTTCTAGCTGCCTGGTAAGAAGCAGCAGAATGAAGCCAGAGAGAAAAACAGAGTAAAGATGGAAAGAGGTGCAGAGTCAGGACTCATCCTTGCCTGGAAGCCTTGGACTTTCTAATAAGAGACAAGCAATGACTCCCTTTTTGTTATAATCTAGTTTGTATTGGGTTTCTGTCCCTTGCACCCAAAATAATCTGGTTAATCCAACAGATAAGAAATAAAAAAAGCTAGAAGGGAAATAATTTACAGCAAATTCTAAGACAATGCTTTTTGTGCTTACCCACAAATAGCAAAAATTGGCTTTCTATGTGCCCTTATGTATACACAGAGGGAAAAATAAGAAATTTTCACTGTAATGTATCTCAAACTCAGAGACTGTTTGTATATTTTACAAAATGTGTTGGTAGATCACATGCTTTAGTCTGCTAGTAAATTTATAAAGGTGATGAAAGAGGTATATTTACAGATCAAAGGTATGATCACTTTAGCAAAAACTATATTGTTAATGACTATTATTTTTGCTTATTTGACTAAATTATTTAATGACACAGTATCATCTGGCCACGTTGATGGGCAGTGGTGGGTAAAGATTATAAGTTGAGGGAGATTAAAGGCAAAATGTTCAGAGTAATTTATTTAACCCTAAACCATCCCCACTTCCTCACTACCTACACAAGACATATGCAAATACACTTAGTTACTGCACATTACAAATAATATAATTATTGAATTAAGTACAAGTTTATAGTCAATAAACCAAGAGAACTAAATTGTATGAATGTATTTGGACACAACTGTACATCTGTTGTAAGAAATCCTCGGATCTCAGGCTGTGTCTCTGTACTAGACGGATTTGACTCTTCAAACTGAATTGAAGAATTCTAGCTCAATTCCATCAGGGCATTTGTCTGAACTAATCTTTTGAATGGAGAAATCAGATGAGGTGAACTGGCTTGTACAAGTAAATACCACCTCCGTACTCATAATACCATATCTATTAGATCCTCCTCTAATGGCTTTGAAAGTGTTTGCAGCAGCTATTCTTTAGACTGAATCTGGGAACAGATCCTAAAGCTCTCTTTGGGTCTGCTGCTTTAACTGTTCAGTAACTATTAGTGTTCTGTTTATAATTCAAACTTTACCCATAAATAAATCCAAGAAATGTAGAATTTCACAGTTGGTAGGGACCATAAAACACCTACATCACTTACCAGTTAATTGAAATCTCATGTTCAGAGCTCTCATGTGCCTGTCCAAGGACTCAAGTGGCAGAATCAGGCCTGGACACAGATCTTAGAGGCCTTCCATTGGAAAGCCATTTTTCAAATACTCTGCAAACAGCCTGGCATTTTTCATTGTATTGATTTGGTTTTATGTTTAATTTTATGTTTCAACATAGTATCATAAATCACAATAGATTGTTATACTAAATAATTTAAAATTCATGTTATTGAAGAATAATGATTCTTTATTGGTTTAATTTCCATTGAGTACTATAAAATATACTAACAATTTTAGATTCTTTCTTTAGTATGAAACCATATTAATCATTCTTCCTGGTAATATCATTTAATTTTCATTAAGTTCTTTTCATCTAGAAGGTATTGGGCTAATTTTGTGTGTTTGCTTGTGTGTTTTTAAATTAACACAAGATAGTAGACATAGGAAAATATGTTAAACAGAATAAAGAATTTTGTGTAAAATCCTGAATATAGCCTAGTTTATGTGTCACTACTCTGTTTGGCTACACAAGAGAGTTAGAAGAAAGTCTTCTATTTTCCAGGATAAAATAACTTCATAAACACTGTAAAGCAAGACTTTCAAGAATTCTGAATAAAAATGTTTGTAATATAATACCAAGTATTAAAATCATGAAATATAAGTTTGTAGTTTTTAAAAATCTTTATTTTTTAAAGATGAGGAAGATGGTACTGTGCAACATAATTTTTGAGGAAAATGTATTGAGTCTGACCAGGATGGGGAACATGTGTATGCCCGTGACAGATTCATGTTGATGTGTGGCAGAACCAATACAATACTGTACAGTAATTAGCCTCCAATTAAAATAAATAAATTTAAATTAAAAAAAAACAAAAATAAAATCACTCAAAAATTATTTAAAAAAATTAATGTATTTTAGCAGCTTAGAGCTTGCTGATGGAACTAAATGTGTTTAAATATCAGTGCCCAAATTTTCTATATTATTTGATCTTGGGAAAAATTTAACCTCTTTGTGTTTCAGGTTTCTCATCTAAAAAAAAAAAAAAAGGAAGTAATAAACAGTTCTTATCTCAAAGAATTGTTGGGAAAATTAAGCTAATGTATGAAAAGGACTAAAAATGCACAATAAATGTTTGCTATTTTATGAAGAAAATTACTTGATATTACTCTTTAAAACTGATAAATAATTACTGCAAGCTTCATTTGGTTGTGTTTCTACTGATTTGTTTGAAAGAGAAGTGATGCTTTTTATATAACAAATGATTTTTCTTGAAGAAAAAGGACTGAGATTTATCAGGGCTGTATATGTACTTGTGTGACTGGTCTGTGAATCCTGCCTTAATGCTTCTTGAGATTTGCTCAATGTGATTCAAAGCTCTAATCTCTTGACATTTTCTATTCTTTTTTTATTTTATTTTATTTTTAAACTTTACATAATTGTATTAGTTTTGACATTTTCTATTCTTGTAATCAACTCTTTCCTGGATACCAGCAAAGATGTTAAAAGGCAGTATGGTAGTATGTGTGTGTGCATGTGTGTGTTCAGCAGTGTTTGACACTTTGCGGCCCAATGGATTGTGGCCTGCCAGGTTCTTGGGTCCACAGAATTTTCCAGACGAGAATACTGGTTGCTATTTCCTTCTCCAGGGGATCTTCTTGACCCAGGGATGAAACCTGCATCTCTTGCTTCTCCTTCATTGACAGGTGGGTTCTTTACCAGCTGAGCTACCAGGGAAGCCCACAAAAGTTGTAAAACATTCAGGAATATTGTTATAACAGCATAATAAGCAATTAATCAGGAAAAAAAGACCTCTGACAGAAAGCACACTTTGAGTATATTTTGTATTAAGCTCTTCTGTTTTGTGGAATTGATTAAATGGTTCTTTTCTATAGAATTACTGGAGAAAAACAAATATGTTTCAAAGTGAGGGTTGTGACGTATGTTATTTATTTAGGACAATATGGCAAGGTTATCAGTAATGAGCCTTATATAGAATGCTCATTCAAAAGTGCTTTCCTTGTTCACTTTGCATCCTCCTGTGGTTTCACCAAAATGGAGTATTAAATACTACACTAATGCCTCAGGAGTAAAAATGCTTTGAACTAAATGGTGCAAGAAATGCATTAGGCATTTGATTAAAACAACATTAAATATGTATGCACAACCCAAAGACTAAGAGAAAATGCAATAGGTCTTGCTTTTACATTGGTTCAGAGCTTCCAGGCTTCTCCTTTCATTATTAATCATACTTGGCTGCCTAGAATGCTTGTGCTCTGTCATTTCCTTGTAGGAACTGCCATCCTGTGAAGATGGATATGCCCTTTTCCTCTCTCTTCTCCCAAAAGACAAATTCTCCATCTCAGTCACTTCCTTATAGCTTGTGCACACATCTTTGCCTTTTGTGCAGTGGAGGAGAACATGCTTCTCCATTTATTTGTCTCTCAGAAATGTGAGACAAGTGCCTTTTCTCTTTGTCTCACATTGTAAAGTTTCTCATTGCAATCTCAGCCACACTGACACCTGCCTCCAGGAGCAAGCTAGTGACACCACAGACAAAAAGCTCCCAACAAGGTGCTGCACCCCTGCATACACACTCTCTCTCTTTCTCTGTCTCTCTCCCTCTCCCTCAAATTTCCACCTTCCTTCCCTTCTCTTTCCCCTCTCTTTACATTGTCTCCTGAACCAAGTTTTCAATTAAGACCATTCTATTTACTTCGTTTCAAACAGCGACAAAATTGCATAGTGTTCAAGGGACCAGGGTTAAGCTATTTACTGCTTAAAGAGATCTTTCTGCATCTGGGCATTTGAGTAGTGTTCTGTAATTCCTGACATACATACACACTTATTTACACATTTTTCTCTTCTACTTTTTATGGTGTATCTATCATTCCTGTCCTTCTTATTGGTTCTATATTTTCTGAATTATCCAAAGAGAACAATATGTTGCCTACAATAATTTGAGATTAAAAAAAATGTATATACTAAATTGAAGTATTTTAAATTATACTCCTAGTGAAGCTTCCATAATATATGTATATAAATATACAAATCAATATGAAAAATTAAGGGCTTATCAATGGATTCTTTTAAAACCAGATAGAAGTAGATGCAGTTCTACTAGAAAAGAGAAGAAAATGTCTGTGTTTTACACATTTCACTTCCCCAATTGCCTTCAGCACACAATTTAAATACCTTTGCGTGCCCCCTGGCTCCTCGTTTACCTCCACCTTTATTGTTCTCCTGTAGATATCCTATATTCTAGCTTTACTGACTTCTTTGGAATTCCTCAAACTCTCTAGTTATGTTATTTCCATGCCTTTGTACATGCAACTCTTTTTCTTAGGCAAGTTTTTTTTTTTTTTTTTTGTCTGTAACTCTTTCAGTTCAGTTCAGTTGTTTAGTTGTGTCTGACTCTTTGCGACCCCATGGACTGCAGCACACTAGGCCTCTCTGTCCATCACCAACTCCCAGAGTTTACTCAAACTCATGTCCATCTAGTCGGTGATGCCATCCAACCATCTCATCCTCTGTCGTCCTCTTTTCCTCCTGCTTTCAATCTTGCCCAGCATCAAGGTCTTTTTAAATGAGTTAATTTTTCATGTCAGGTGGCCAAAGTATTGGAGTTTCAGCTTTAGCATCAGTCCTTCCAATGAATATTCGGGACTTATTTCCTTTAGGATGGACTGGTTGGATCCCCTTGCAGTCCAAAGGACTCTCAAGAGTCTTCTGCAACACTATAGTTCAAAAGCATCAATTCTTTGGCACTCAGCTTTCTTTGTAGTCCAACTCTCACATCCATACATGACTACTGGAAAAACCATAGCTTTGACTAGACAGACCTTTGTTGGCAAAGTAATTTCTCTGCATTTTAATATGCTGTCTAGGTTGATCATAACTTTTCTTCCAAGGAGTAAGTGTCTTTTAGTTTCATGGCTGCAGTCACTATCTGCAGTGATTTTGGATCCCCCTCCCCCAAAAAAAAACCTCTTTAGGAGGACATTATCTGTTTAGTTCTCAGGATAGGTTAGATGCCTTCTACTGCTCATATCTTTCACATATTTCTTTCATTGCCTTTTTATTGACTCACTCATTCATTCAATACATATATATTCTGTACTTCATAGATTCCATGTGTATAATTGTCTGCTGACATGTCTCTCATCCACTAGACTGTGACTTCTCAAAGGTAAGAGACATGCAGTTGATTATTGTTCTTTCTGGTTCTCATATTCTGTAAAGTTATTGTGAAAACTAAATTAGCAAATGCTGGCATATTGCCCCTAGGGAAATTACAATGTTAGTGTCCTGAAAGGCTCTGGTCATATTTCCCTCAACCAAAATACCATTATGTAGATTCATTTGTTAATGTCCTGGTAAAACAATCCAGTCTTATCAGTGTCAAAAACTTGCTTTTCCCTATAAAACTTTTTCTGTCTAACACTTAGTGGTTATTTAAAGAATTGTTCCATAGCCTCCTGATCTGTAAAACTGATCTTGCAAGCAAGTTTAACACTTTCCATATGTTTCAAGGGGAATACCTGCACCAAAGTTCACATGTACAAGTCAGCCAGCATGAATAGGAAAGGGCTTAACATTTTCTGACCCTAGATAAAATGACTAATTTTTTGGCTTTCAGCCTTATAACAATGCTGTTCAATGCACTATTTTAGTGGTCACTATCCTATGAATCGACAACTTTAGTCAAATTTCCATCTCTTCCATAGCTTCTCACAAAATATGGCTGTTACTTTAGCACTTTCTGGAGTGGCCTTATGTATAGATCAGTGAATTTCCCCTGTCTTTTTTCTGGATATGTTGCTCTATTAATAATTAACCCATGACCATCAACACTCTAACTTACATCTAAACAAAGCATATCCAACACATGACCTGCTTGAACTTAGGGACATTTGGCAGAATGTTCACACTATGTTTGTGGACCAATTTAAACAGTGAAATCACAAACAAAAAGCCAAAAATGCAAAAATTGTGGCACTAAATAGATCCCCAAAATACACCTCTTTTTATATCATGAGAGCTGAAACAAGAAGGCAGAGGGTAACCTTGTCAGCCTTCAGGTGAAGTGTACACACACATCAGGTGACTCACACTTTTCACCACTCTGCACATATTGGTGGATGTCTATGAAAATGCCACCAGCATTTATATTGGTATTAAAAATGAATTTTATGGAATAGATGAATTTCCAAATATGGAATTCATGAATAATGAGGATCAATGCTATTTTTGTTGTACTAAATAATGGGAGCTCAATAAATGTTTACTGATAGGATGAAGAGTGCATGCTATGTGTAAAGCTATTCTCAAGGTTCAATGAATTGAAACTACTAATTAGATACTATAGATTTGGCCAATTTTTAAGCCAAGCAGCCTAATATTTAAAGAAAAATCTTGTGTTCATACTATATTTATATTAAAATGCTCTCACACATTTATTCAGTCTAATGCTTATCATGGAATCTGGTCCCATCACTTCATGGCAAATAGATGGGGAAACAGTGGAAACAGGACAGACTTTATTTTGGGGTGCTCCAAAATCACTGCAGATGTTGACTGT
The DNA here is from genome assembly GCF_002263795.3 of Bos taurus. Classification (NCBI taxonomy): domain Eukaryota; kingdom Metazoa; phylum Chordata; class Mammalia; order Artiodactyla; family Bovidae; genus Bos; species Bos taurus. The sequence goes on from NC_037336.1 coordinate 986,043, forward strand.
AGCCATGAAATTAAGACACTTGCTCCTTGGAAGAAAAGTTATGCCCAACCTAGACAGCATATTAAAAAGCAGAGACATTACTTTGATGACAAAGGTCCATTTAGTCAAAGCTATGGTTTTTCCAGTAGTCATATATGGATGTGAGAGTTGGGCTATAAGGAAAGCTGAGCGCCGAAGAATTGATGCTTTTGAACTGTGGTGTTGGAGAAGACTCTTGAGAGTCCCTTAGACTTCAAGGAGAGCCAACCAGTCCATCCTAAAGGAAATCGGTCCTGAATATTCATTGGAAGGACTGATGCTGAAGCTGAAACTAATACTTTGACCACCTGATTCGAAGAAGTGACTCATTTGAAAAGATCCTGATGCTGGGAAAGATGGAAGATGGGAGCAGAAGGGGATGCCAGAGGATGAGATTGTTGGATGACTTCACTGACTCAATGGATGAGTTTGAGAAAACTCCTGGAGTTGGTGATGGAGAGGAAAGCCTGGTGTGCTTCAGTCCATGGGATTGCAAAAAGTTGGACACGACTGAGTGCCTGAACTGAACTGAACTAAACTGAATGCTCTCCAAACTGAGCTATTTCAGCTCTCTCATGCATTTCTTAAGTGCTTTCTTCAAAGAATAGCCTAACCAGTCTTTATTCAATATGATAGTAAAAGATTTTTTTGTGTGTAAAGCTATAGGATATGTCTGTAAGTGGTGATCTCCTGTAAGAGAAAAGCAAACTAACGACATCAGCTCTCTCAGGTGCAAACTACCAAAAAGTCCCATTTTTAATGAAGAAACAAAGACATTTGAAGGTCACCACTTCCACCATGTGTGTGTGCTTATGCTCAATTGCTCAGTTGTGTCTTACTCTTTGTGATTGCATGGACTCTAGCCAACAGGCTCCTCTGTCCATGGAATTTTCCAGGCAAGAGTACTGGAGTGGGTTGCCACTTCCTACTCCTGCGGAATCCTCCCAACCTAGGGATCAAACCCACCTCTCTTGCATCTCCTCCACTGGCAGGAGGATTCTTTACCACTGTGCCACCAGAACATTTACAGTAAAAATAAAGTTAGTACATACAGAGAAGTAGTTCTTCATGAATGATAGTATGAACCTTTACACAGAAGTCAGTGTAATCTCCTGACACATATACACATTAGGTTACTTTCAATTAGCAGAGACTGTGAATGGATGCACACTTACCCTCTTACTTGGTTCTCTTTGTGTTAAGCAAAAAACATTTCAAATGTTTGTAGATCTAGTGATGTGGTCTAGAAACATGACTGCTAATGTGCCAATGTGCAAACTCAAATCTATTGTCATCAGCAACTGATATAATTTATTTGAAAGTCACTCAGTCGTGTCTGTCTCTTTGAAACCCCATGGACTATACAGTCCATAGAATTCTCCAGGCCAGAATACTGGAATGGATAGCTGTTCCCTTCTCCAGGGGATCTTTCAAACCCAGGGATTGAACCCAAGTCCCCCGTATTGCAGGCAGATTCTTTACTGGCTGAGCCACCAGGGAAGCCCTCATTTTCTTATAACTGAGCAGTTATGGAGGATCAGGGGCTCAGACTCTCCTCTGGAAGCTTCCTTTGCTTAAGCAAAAGGGAAAAAGGGAAAGGAACATCTCATACAGAAGATGTCACCAGAGTGAACCCTGCCATACTGAATGTGAGGCCATTCGGAAATAATTTATTTAGTCAACAAATATCCATGGAGTTCTGACAAATATTCATTGAACACATTCTCGCTTGCTCAGTCATTTCAGTTGTGTCCGACTCTTTCCAACCCTATGGACTGTAGCCCTGCAGGCTCCTCTGTCTATGGGATACTCCAGGCAAGAATAATGGAGTTGGTTACCATTTCCTCCTCCACGGGACTCTTCCCGACCCAGAGATATAATTGAGTCTCCTGCATTGCAGGCAGATTCTTTACCATTGGGCCACCAGGGAAGCCCTGAACACATTATAGACCTGCATTAAGTGCCAGGAATAAACTGTGAGTAATTCCACAATTTCATAGGTATGGTTCCATCCCTACAGAGTCTACCAGAGATATACACTTACCAAGTAAAAATAAAAATAATAATGTAAGTACGATTGTAAAGGGTACCATAGAGAAAGTAAGTCTAGTGAAAGGAGAAAATAATTGTTCAGTGATATAGGGGCAGAAGTTAGATGGATTTCATTAAGATCTTTGTTAAGAAAGGGATTTTTGAATGGATGTTTAACAAAGAAAACCAGAAGGGAAAGAGACACGTGTACCCCAATGTTCATTGCAGCACTGTTTATAATAGCCAGGACATGGAAGCAACCTAGATGTCCATCAGCAGATGAATGGATAAGAAAGCTGTGGTACATATACACAATGGAGTATTACTCAGCCATTAAAAAGAATACATTTGAATCAGTTCTAATGAGGTGGATGAAACTGGAGCCTATTATACAGAGTGAAGTAAGCCAGAAGGAAAAACACCAATACAGTATACTAACGCATATATATGGAATTTAGAAAGATAATGATAACCCTGTATACGAGACAGCAAAAGAGACACTGATGTATAGAACAGTCTTATGGACTCTGTGGGAGAGGGAGAGGGTGGGAAGATTTGGGAGAATGGCATTGAAACATGTGAAACGTCATGTATGAAACGAGATGCCAGTCCAGGTTCAATGCACGATGCTGGATGCTTGGGGCTGGTGCACTGGGACGACCCAGAGGGATGGTGTGGGGAGGGGGGGAGGAGGGAGGAGGGTTCAGGATGGGGAACACATGTATACTAATTAAATAATTTTCTATTAAAGAAAAAAATAAAGAAAAAAAATACAAGAAAAAACTATTAAAAAAAAAGAAAAACATCCTCCTATAGTAAAAGCTGTGGGAAACTATTTCAGGCCCAGGGAATAGTGATTGGGAAGGTTCTGAGGTTGCTGTGAACTTGCCTTGGTTTAGCAATGGTCAAATAGCCATTGTGAGCAAGGGGAGTTGACACAAAGTGCTACCGGAGATTTGTCCATTGATAGACAGCACAGGGCTTTGCAGAACAGGGTAAGAAGTTTGAAGTTGATTCTAAGTATACTTGAAAGCTTTTGAAGAGTGTTAAAAAGGAGAGGGATCATTACGTGAACTGTATTTTAAAAAGACTGTGTTGCTGGCTGGACAATTTGTGATAGGGTGCAAGTAGAGACTGGGGTACCAGTTAAGAGCTTTTGCAGTAGTTGAAGTAGGAGAACATGGTGGTTTTTTTCCTGATTGTCTCCAAAACAGTTTTTTTTTAAAAATTGTAGAGAGAACAAGATGGCGGAGGAGTAGGTGGATGTGGAGAGCATCTCTCTCCACAGATACATCAGGAATACACCTTCAGACACAGAAGTGCATGCATAACATCTGCTGAGAGTGCACAGGAGTACCTGACTAGTGGAAAAGAATATACAAAACCATGTAAAACTCGGTAGGACAAAGGAACTAGGGGGGAAAGCCGGAGTGTTAGTAGGAATGGACTTGCCCTTGGTGAGTCAGGGAACTGAAGCAGGGTCCGATCCCCACATCAGGGAAATTGTCTGAGTCAGAAGAGAAACATTTAAGGCTGAGAGTAAAACAGCTGATTTGTGGGAGCCTAAATGGAATGAGAATCAGACAGTCCTTGCCACAGTCATACATACCTCGGAGAGGGACACAGGTCCCCTGGAAGGCACAGTGTCTGGGAGCTGGAAGGGAGTGTGAAGCAATCTCAGGGCGAGGGCTGCTGTTGACTGTGGAGAGATGGACCGAGGGGATGTGAGGCAGGAGCTCGTGGTGGGAAATGCCGATGGAGGAAAGCCAGGCATCTATGGAAGCAAGGCGATACTGCTGAGTTATGCATAGTGGGTGGAGCCATCAACATAGCCTCTCTCTCCCCACATGCCAGCATCAGCAGCTGAACAATAGAGAGGCTGGCCCATCAAAAGCCTGACACACTGAACCACAGAGTAGGACCCCATCCAGGGGAGACCCTCTATGTGCCCGATGCACTGAACATCAGAAAAGGACCCCAGGCAAGGGAGCACTCTAAGTGCCTGAATGGGTGGAACTATGGAGAAAGACTGGCCAAAGAGGCCTTTTGATAACCAGCTACAAGAGGCTTGAAAAAAGATTCTGATAGGGCCATAACTCCTGTGGTGGAGGAAGTCAGTGTCTCTGGACACTTGGTCCCACCAGGGCCCCTGCAAGCCAAGCAGCTGTGCCACATTCACGATCAACTCTCACTGGGGCAGAGCTGCCACAGGCAAAAAATGTCTTGCATCTATGTGTGCATGGTAGCTTTGGTCATGTCCAAATCTTTGCGACATGGTAGGCTGTGGCCTGCCAGAATTCTCTGTTAGGGAATGGGGGGTGGAGTTCTCCAGGCAAGAATACTGGAGCTGGAGAGTATTGGCCAATACTGGTTGCTATACCCTTCTAGGCATTGGCACCCCACTTCAGTACTCTTGCCTGGAAAATCCCATGGGCAGAGGAGCCTGGCAGGCTGCAGTCCATGGGGTCGCGAAGAGTTGGACACGACTGAGCGACTTCACTTTCACTTTTCACTTTCATGCATTGGAAAAGGAAATGGCAACCCACTCCAGTGTTCTTGCCTGGAGAATCCCAGGGATGGGGGAGCTTGGTGGGCTGCCATCTATGGGGTCGCACAGAGTCGGACACGACTGAAGTGACTTAGCAGTAGCAGTAACAGTATACCCTTCTAGAGCACTATATTTCCTGCTGCCCTAACTGCCAACCCCACTGAGTACCTGGTGCTGCCAGAACCCCTGCGACCTAAGCAGCTATACCACCTCCACACATGGCCCTCACAGGAGCAAACCCAAGTCTTCCAGGGCAGCCTCAGGAGCAAATCCCATTGGACAACCCACGTAGTGGAAATAAAGCCACAATTGAAACCCAGGGGCAGTGTGGCAAAGGAAGAAGATCCAAAACCTTGGCACTGGCTGTACAAACTTCAGGAAAAATCCACATGTTTAACTAAGCAGACTCTGTGTCTATGGAATATATATAAGGCCTTTGAGAGCTCCCACAAAAGAAAATGCACTAGTCCTGATAGCTGTGGACATTGGAGGCAAGAACACATAGGAATAGGGCCAGATTAGAATCCGAACTGCCCCCACAGCAGGTCCAGAGATCAGCACAGTGTCGGACGGCATCTTAGGGAGGTGAGGTGGACTGTGACTCCCAGCGAGGGAAAGGACTCTGACAGCAGTGACTCAAGTAAAACATTTATTGTTCTTATTTTTTTATTGGTTCTGTAGATTCTTTTGTATTTTTTTCTTTTCTTTTCCTTTCTTTCCTCCTCTGTTGTAGTTGGGCTTCCCTCGTAGCTCAGTTGGTAAAGAACCCACCTGCAATGCAGGAGACCCTGGTTCGATTCCTGGGTCAGGAAGATCTGCTGGAGAAGGGGTAGGCTACCCAGTCTAGTATTCTTGGGCTTCCCTTGTGGCTCAGCTGGTAAAGAATCTGCCTGCAATGCAGGAGACATGGGTTCAATCCCTGGGTTGGGAAGATCCCCTTCAGAAAGGCTACCCACTCCAGGATTCTGGTCTGGAGAATTCCACGGGCTGTACAGTCCATGAGGTCACAAAGAGTCAGACACAACTGAGTCACTGTCACTGTTGTAGTTGTCAATTTTATTGGCACTAAGAAATCCAGTTAAGCTTTTAAGCATTCCCCGCCCCCCACCCCCCCGCCCCCCAGTCTCATTTTTTATTTTTGTTATAAACCTCGGCCTCTACGTTGGGCTTTTGCAGTTCTGTGGAGTTTCCCCCCTTTTTTTATTTTCTCTTTTTTTAATTTTAATGTTTTAAACCCATTATTATTTTTTCTACATTTTTTCCTGTGTCTGTTGTTCCTACTGTTCTTTATGCCTTGCAGTTAATCTTTTATATATATATATATATATTTTTTTTCTGTATCTACCTCTAATTAACTTTACATATCTATTCTTTCTTTCTCTATTTTCCTCTAAACATATTTGTTACTTTTATTTTCATTGTTTTATTCCCCAATTGGCACTTTGCGTTAGTTTTGTTTTCCAATTTGTGCTTTAGTTAGCTTTATTCTGGTAAATACAATTTTTGGTTTCCTTTGTTTGCTGTGTCAGTCTATTGTACTTTATTTTTGTTGGATTGTTTTGATTTTGCTTATGGGTATATATGTATATGTGTATATTCAGTAACAGTTTTTATTGTTGTTATAAACTTCTGCCTCTATGTTGGGCTTTTGTAGCTCTGTGCAGTTTTCCTCCCCCCACGCCTTTTTCTTTCTGCTTCTTTTTTCTTTTCTCTTTTTTATAATTTTAATTCTTTATTTTTTTTCATACATGATATTTTACATGTTTCAATGCCATTCTCCCAAATCTTCCCACCCTCTCCCTCTCCCACAGAGTCCATAAGACTGTTCTATACATCAGTGTCTCTTTTGCTGTCTCGTATACAGGGTTATCGTTACCATCTTTCTAAATTCCATATATATGCGTTAGTATACTGTATTGGTGTTTTTCCTTCTGGCTTACTTCACTCTGTATAATAGGCTCCAGTTTCATCCACCTCATTAGAACTGATTCAAATGTATTCTTTTTAATGGCTGAGTAATACTCCATTGTGTATATGTACCACTGCTTTCTTATCCATTCGTTTGCTGATGGACATCTAGGTTGCTTCCATGTCCTGGCTATTATAAACAGTGCTGCGATGAACATTGGGGTACACGTGTCTCTTTCCCTTCTGGTTTCCTCAGTGTGTATGCCCAGCAGTGGGATTGCTGGATCATAAGGCAGTTCTATTTCCAGTTTTTTAAGGAATCTCCACACTGTTCTCCATAGTGGCTGTACTAGTTTGCATTCCCACCAACAGTGTAAGAGGGTTCCCTTTTCTCCACACCCTCTCCAGCATTTATTATTTGTAGACTTTTGGATCGCAGCCATTCTGACTGGTGTGAAATGGTACCTCATAGTGGTTTTGATTTGCATTTCTCTGATAATGAGTGATGTTGAGCATCTTTTCATGTGTTTGTTAGCCATCTGTATGTCTTCTTTGGAGAAATGTCTATTTAGATCTTTGGCCCATTTTTTGATTGGGTCATTTATTTTTCTGGAGTTGAGCTGTAGGAGTTGCTTGTATATTTTTGAGATTAGTTGTTTGTCGGTTGCTTCATTTGCTATTATTTTCTCCCATTCTGAAGGCTGTCTTTTCACCTTGCTAATAGTTTCCTTTGATGTGCAGAAGCTTTTAAGTTTAATTAGGTCCCATTTGTTTATTTTTGCTTTTATTTCCAATATTCTGTGAGGTGGGTCATAGAGGATCCTGCTGTGATGTATGTCAGAGAGTGTTTTGCCTATGTTCTCCTCTAGGAATTTTATAGTTTCTCGTCTTACGTTGAGATCTTTAATCCATTTTGAGTTTATTTTTGTATATGGTGTTAGAAAGTGGTCCAGTTTCATTCTTTTACAAGTGGTTGACCAGATTTCCCAGCACCACTTGTTAAAGAGATTGCTGAATAACCAACAAATCACAGAAGAAATCAAAAAAGAAATCAAAATTTGCATAGAAACGAACGAAAATGAAAACACAACAACCCAAAACCTGTGGGACACAGTAAAAGCAGTCCTAAGGGGAAAGTTCATAGCAATACAGTCACACCTCAAGAAACAAGAAAAAAGTCAAATAAATAACTTAACTCTACACCTAAAGCAACTAGAAAAGGAAGAAATGAAGAACCCCAGGGTTAGTAGAAGGAAAGAAATCTTAAAAATTAGAGCAGAAATAAATGCAAAAGAAACAAAAGAGACCATAGCAAAAATCAACAAAGCCAAAAGCTGGTTCTTTGAAAGGATAAATAAGATTGACAAACCATTAGCCAGACTCATCAAGAAACAAAGGGAGAAAAATCAAATCAATAAAATTAGAAACAAAAATGGAGAGATCACAACAGACAACACAGAAATACAAAGGATCATAAGAGACTATTATCAACAATTATATGCCAATAAAATGGACAACGAGGAAGAAATGGACAAATTCTTAGAAAAGTACAACTTTCCAAAACTCGACCAGGAAGACATAGAAAACCTTAACAGACCCATCACAAGCACGGAAATTGAAACTGTAACCAAAAATCTTCCAGCAAACAAAAGCCCAGGTCCAGACGGCTTCACAGCTGAATTCTACCAAAAATTTAGAGAAGAGCTAACACCTATCCTGCTCAAACTCTTCCAGAAAATTGCAGAGGAAGGTAAACTTCCAAACTCATTCTATGAGGCCACCATCACCCTAATACCAAAACCTGACAAAGATCCCACAAAAAAAGAAAACTACAGGCCAATATCACTGATGAACATAGATGCAAAAATCCTAAACAAAATTCTAGCAATCAGAATCCAACAACACATTAAAAAGATCATACACCATGACCAAGTGGGCTTTATCCCAGGGATGCAAGGATTCTTCAATATCCGCAAATCAATCAATGTAATACACCACATTAACAAATTGAAAAATAAAAACCATATGATCATCTCAATAGATGCAGAGAAAGCCTTTGACAAAATTCAACACCCATTTATGATAAAAACTCTCCAGAAAGCAGGAATAGAAGGAACATACCTCAACATAATAAAAGCTATATATGACAAACCCACAGCAAACATTATCCTCAATGGTGAAAAATTGAAAGCATTTCCTCTAAAGTCAGGAACAAGACAAGGGTGCCCACTTTCACCATTACTATTCCACATAGTTTTGGAAGTTTTGGCCACAGCAATCAGAGCAGAAAAAGAAATAAAAGGAATCCAAATTGGAAAAGAAGTAAAACTCTCACTATTTGCAGATGACATGATCCTGTACATAGAAAACCCTAAAGACTCCACCAGAAAATTACTAGAACTAATCAATGATTATAGTAGAATTTTAATTCTTTAAGTGATTATATTTTTTTCTACATTTATTCCTTTGTTTGCCTTTCCTACTGTTCTTTTCCCCTAGCAGTTATTCTTTAATTATATAAATCTTCATCTACCTCTATTTTAACTTTGCATATCTATTCTTTCTTTCTTTTTTCTCTCTTTTCCTCTCAACATATGTGTTAGTTTTAATTTCATTGCTTTATGTCCCAATTGTCACCTTGCTTTAGTTTTTTTTTTCCAGTTTGTGCTTTAATTAGTTTTGTTCTTAACTGGCAAATGTAATTTTTTATTTCCTTTGTTTGCCACATCAATCTACTATACTTTATTTTTGTTGGACTGTTTTGACTTTGCTCATTGGTATATAGGTATATGTGTATATTCCATTACTTTAATTATTATTTGCCTGATTTTGTAACTGCCATTTGTCTGGGGTTCATCTATGGTTTCTTATTTTTGGATATTTGTTTTAATCTCATTTAATGTCATAACAAACCACTTGTGGAATCTTCATTCCTGACCAGAGATCTAGCCTGGAGCCTTTGGAGTGGGAGCACTGACTCCAAGACCCTAGACTACCAGAGAACTAACCCTAGGGAGTATCAAACAGTGAGGAGGCACACAAGCAAAACCAGTTGAATCAAAACCCGGCATCACCCAAACACCAGTAGCACCCTGTGCAGGATCCCTCATCTAAACAACAAACAAAACAGCTAAACAACAAACCCAATCATCAGCAGACAGGATTACCACCTCACTCAGCCTTGCCCATCAGAGGAAAAACAAACAAACAAAAGCTCAGCACAAATCTCACCCTACATGAAGCTTACACAAACCACTGGACCAGCCTTGCTGCTGCTGCTGCTAAGTAGCTTCAGTCGTGTCTGACTCTGTGCAACCCCATAGATGGCAGCCCACCAGGCTCCCCCCGTCCCTGGGATTCTCCAGGCAAGAACACTGGAGTGGGTTGCCATTTCCTTCTCCAATGCATGAAAGTGAAAAGTGCAAGTGAAGTTGCTCAGTCATGTCTGACTCTTAGCGACCCCATGGACTGCAGCCCACCAGGCTCCTCCAACCATGGGATTCTCCAGGCGAGAGTACTGGAGTGGGTTGCCATTGCCTTCTCTGGACCAGCCTTAGGAGGGCAGAAACCAAAAGGAAGAAATAATTCAACTCTTTTGAAGCCTGGGAAAAGGAGACCTAAAACACAATAAGTTAAAAAAAATAATGAGAAGGCAAAGAAATACCACACAAATGAAGGAACAAACTAGAAACACAGAAGTCCAAATAAATGAAGAGGAAATAGGCAAACTACCTGAAAAAGAATTCAGAAAACTGATAGTAAAGATGATCAAAAACCTTGAAAACAAAATGGAGAAAATTCAAGAATCAAGGAACAAAGACCTAGATGAATTAAAGAATAAACATACAGAGACAAACAACACAATTACTGAAATTAAATATACTCTAAATGGAATCAGTAGCAGAATATCTGAAGCAGAAGAACGTATCAGTGAGTTGGAAGATAAAATGGTGGAAATAACTTTTGAAGAGCAGAATAAAGTAAAAAGAATGAGAAGAACTGAGGACAGACTCAGAGACCTCTAGGACAATATCAAACACACTAACATTCAAATTATAGGGGTCCTAGAAGAAGAAGAGAAAAAGAAAGGGTATGAGAAAATTTTTGAAGAGATTATATTTGAAAATTTCCCCAACATGGAAAAGGAAATAGTCAATCAAGTCCAAGAGGCACAAAGAGTCCCATACAGGATAAACCCAGGAGAAACATGCCAATTCAGTTCAATTCAGTTGGTCAGTTGTGTCTGACTCCCTGCGACTCCATGAATCTCAGCACACCAGGCCTTCCTGTCCATCACCAACTCCTGGAGTTCACCCAAACTCATGTCCATCGAGTTGGTGATGCCATCCAGCCATCTCATCCTCTGTCACCCCCTTCTCCTCCTGCCCACAATCCCTCTCAGCATCAGGGTCTTTTCCAATGTGTCAACTCTTTGCATGAGGTGGCCAAAGTATTGGAGTTTCAGCTTCAGCATCAGTCCTTCCAATGAACACCCAGGACTGATCTCCTTTAGGATGGACTGGTTGGATCTCCTTGCAGTCCAAGGGACTCTCAAGAGTCTTTTCCAACATGCCAAGACACATACTAATCAAACTAACAAAGACTAAACACAAAGAAAGAATACTAAAAGCAGCAAGGGAGAAGCAACAAGTAAGATACAAGGGAAACCCAATACACTTAACAGCTGATCTTTCAGCAGAAGTTCTGCAGGCCAGAAAGGAATGGCAGGATATATTTAAAGTACTGAAAGGGAAAAATCTACAACCAAAATTACTGTAACCAGCAAGGATCTCATTCAAAATTGATGGAGAAATCAAAGATTTTCAGACAAGGAAAAGTTAAGAGAAATCAGTACCACCAATCAGCTTTACAACAAATGTTAAAGGGATTTATATAGTCAAGAAATACAAGAGAAGAAAAAAGATTTACAAAATCAACCCCCCAAAATTAAGAAAATGGCAATAGGAACATATATATAAACAATTACTTTAAAAATAAATGGATTAAATGTTCCAACCAAAAGACACAGACTGGCAGAATGGATACAAAAACAAGACCCATATGTATGCTGTCTACAAGAAACCCACTTCAGACCTCAAGACACATATAGACTGAAAGTGAGAGGATGGAAAAATATATTCCATGCAAATGGGAAGCAAAAGAAAGCTGGAGTAACAATCCTCAAATCAGACAAAATAGACCTTAAGATAAAGAATATTACAAGATATAAGGAAGGACACTACATAATGATCAAGGGATCAATCCAAGAGGAAGACATAACAATTGTAAATATCTAGGCACCCAACATAAGAGCACCTCAATGCATAAGACAAACACTAACAGACATCAAATGAGAAATTGACAGTAACACAGTAATAGTAGGAGATAAATTAACAATTTATTATCTTTAACACCTTGTTCACACCAATGGATAGATCATCAAAACAGAAAATTAGTAAGGAATCACTAGTTTTGAATGACAATTTAGATAAGCTGAATCTCATTGATATCTTCAAGACATTCCATGCAAATGCAGAAGAATACACCTTCTTCTCAAGTGCACATGGAACATTCTCTAGTATAGACCACATCTTGGGTCACAAATCAAACCTCAGTAAATTTAAGAAAATTGAAATCATATCAAGCATTTTTTCTGACCACAATGATGAGACTAGATATCAATTACAAGAAAAAAAGTATAGGAGACACAAACACTTGGAGATTAAACAACGCATTTCTAAATAAACAACAGGATACTGAAGAAATAAAAAGGGAAATAAAAACTTTTCTAGAAACAAATGACAATGAAAATACAACTCAAAACCTATGGGATGCAGCAAAAGCAGTTCTAAGAAGAAAGTTTATAGCAATACTACCTTACCTCAAGAAACAAGAAAAACATCAAATAGACAACCTAATTTTACACTTAAAATAGCTGCAAAAAGAAGAACCAAAAAACCCCAAAATTAGTAATAGGAAAGAAATTATAAAGATCCAAGCAGAAATAAATGAAAAAGAAATGAAAGAAGCAATAATAAAGATTAATAAAATTAAAAGCTTGTTTTTTGAGAAGGCAAACAGAACTGGCAAACCTTTAGCGAGACTGATCAAGAAAAAAAAGAGAGAAGAATCAAATCAACAAAATTAGAAATGAAAAAAGGAGAGGTTACCACATACCGTGCAGAAATACAAAGGATTATAAGACACCACAATGAAAAACTATATGGTAATAAAATAGATAACCTGGAAGAAATGGACAGATTCTTAGAAAAGTTCAATCTTCCCAGACTGAACCAGCAAGAAACAGAAATTATGACCAACCGAATTATAAGCACTAAAATTGAAGCTGTGATCAAAAGTCTTACAAAAAAAAAAAAAAAAAGCCCAGGGCCAGATGGCTTCACAGGAGAATTCTATCAAACATTTAGAGAAGAACTAATGCCTATCCTTCTAAACTCTTTCAAAAATTGCAGAGGAAGGAACACTTCCAAACTCATTCTATGAGGCCACCATCACCCTGATACCAAAGCCAGACAAAGACAACATTAAAAAAAAAAAAAGAAAAGTACAGGCCAATATCAGTGATGAACATAGATGCAAAAATCCTCAACAAAATTTTAGCAAACAGAATCCAGCAGCACATCAAAAACCTCATACACCGTGATCAAGTTGGATTTATTCCAGGGATGCAAGGATTCTTCAGTATATGCAAATCAATCAATGTGATACACCATATTAACCATTTTATATTTAGGATACAAAATCAATACGAAGAAATCATTTTCTATATACTAACAATGAAAAATCAGAAAGAGAAATTAAGGAATCAATCCTGTTCACCATTGCAACAAAAATAATTAAACATCTAGGATGAAACTTAGCTATGGAGACAAAATAACTGTACATAGAACCCAATTACATCTTAACAAAGCTGTTAAATTTTTTAATGATACTTAAAATTATGTATGGAATAACTTGGCAAATCTACTGTATACTGTAACTATAAATTACAGATGAGAATTTTTACTTGAAAAAATGTAAAATATCTCAACAATTTTTTGTATTGACTATAAGTTGAAATGATAATATTTTTCATATGTTGGGTTAAATAAATGAATAGCTAAAAAAATAAAACACTAATGAAAGAAGTCAAAAATGACATAAATGGATGCAGAGATATTTTATGTTCCTGGGCAAGAAGAATCAATATTGTGAAAGTTATTGTCACCAAGAACAATCTACAGATTCAATGTCATCCCTATCAAATTACCAATGGCATTTTTCACAGAACTAGGACAAAAATTTTCACAGTCCATATGGAAACACAAAAGATCCCAAATAGCCAAAGCAGTCTTGAGAAAGAAGAAAGGAGCTGGAGGAATCAACCTTCCTGACTTCAGATTATACTACAAAGCTATAGTCATCAAGACAGTATGGTACTGGCACAAAAAACAGAAATATAGACCAATGGAACAAGAGAGAAAGCCCAGAGATAAACCCATGAACCTATGGGTACCTTATTCTTGACAAAGGAGGAAAGAATATACAATGGGGCAAAGAGAGCCTTTTCAATAAATGGTGCTGGGAAAACTGGACAGCTACATGTAAAAGAATGAAATCAGAACACTTCCTAACACCATACAGAAAGATAAATTCAAAATGGATTAAAGACCTAAATGTAAGACCAGAAAGTATAAAACTCTTAGAGAAAAGCATAGGTAGAACATTTGATGACATAAATCAAAACAGGATCCTCTATGACTCACCTCCTAGAGTAATAGAAATAAAAACAAAAGTAACCAAGTGGGACCTGATTAAACTTGAAACCTTTTGTACAGCAAAGGAAAGTACAAGCAAGGTCAAAAGACAACCCTCAGAATGGGAGAAAATAATAGCAAATGAAACAACTGACAAAGGATTAATTTCAAAAATATACAAGCAGCTCATACAACTCAATATCAGAAAAACAAACAACCCAATCAAAAAGTGGGAAAAAGACCTAAACAGACATTTCTCCAAAGAAGACATACAGATGGCTAACAAACACATGAAAAGATACTCAACATTGCTCATTATTAGAGAAATGCAAATCAAAACTACAATGAAATACCACCTCACACCAGTCAGAATGGCCCTCATCAAAAAGTCTACAAACAATAAATGCTGGAGAGGGTGTGGAGAAAAGGAAACACTCTTGCACTGTTGGTGGGAATGTAAATTGATACAGCCACTATAGAAGACAGTATATGTATAATATCATATATGAAAAAAAAAAAAAAGAAAAGAAAGCTTTTCACTGTTAAAAAAAAAAACAACAAAAAACATTAAGAATAAAACCACCATATGACCCAGCAATCCCACTCCTAGGCATATACCTTGAGGAAACCAAAATTGAAAGAGACACATGACACGTATATCCCATTGTTCATTGTAGCACTATTTACCATATCTAGAACATGGAACGGAGAAGGCAATGGCACCCTACTCAAGTACTCTTGCCTGGAGAATCCCATGGATGGAGGAGCCTGGTAGGCTGCAGTCCATGGGGTCGCTAAGAGTCGGACATGACTGAGCAACTTCACTTTCACTTTTCACTTTTATGCATTGGATAAGGAAATGGCAACCCACTCCAGTGTTCTTGCCTGGAGAATCCCAGGGACGGGGGAGCCTAGTCCCTGGGATTAGCCTATGGGGTTGCACAGAGTCAGACACAATTGAAGCGACTTAGCAGCAGCAGCAGCAGAACATGGAAGCAACCTAGATGTCCATTGACAGATGAATGGATAAAGAAATAATGGTAAGTATACATAATAGAATATTACTCAGCCATAAAAAGGAATGCATTTGAGTCAGTTCTAATGAGGTGAATGAACCTAGAACCTATGATTCAGAGTGAAGTAAGTCAGAAAGAGGAAGATAAATATCATATTCTGATGCGTATATATGGAGTCTAGAAAAACGATACTGAAGAATTTATTTACAAGGCATTAATGGAGAAACAGACATAGATAATAGACTTATAGACATGGGAAGAGGGGAGGAGAGGGTGAGATGTATGGAAAGAATAACATGGAAACTTGCATTATCATATGTAAAATAGATAGCCAAGGGAATTTTCTGTATGGCACAGGAAATTCAAACAGGTGCTCTATATCAACCTAGAGGGGTGGGGTGGGGAGATAGATGGGAGGGGGTTTCTAGAAGGAGGGGATATATAAACAACAGGGCTATAAACAAGATATATAAATAACCTATGGCTGATTCATGTTTAGGTTTCACAGAAAGCAGCAAACTTCTGGAAAGCAATTATCCTTCAATAAAAAATAAATAAATTAAAATTTGTAGTATAGCTGATTTATAAAATTTATTTGTTTCAGTTTTATAGCATAGTGATTCAATATTTTTATGTATTGTACTCCATATGAAGTATTTACAAGAAAATGGCTATATTTCTCTGTTCTGTTCAATATATCCTTGTTGTATATTTATCTCATACATAGTAGTTTATGTCTCTTGATCCCACACTACTATCTTGACACTCCACCCTCTGCCTTTTTCTCTTTCCATTGGTAACCACTGGTTTGTCTCTCTTTATCTGTAACTGTTCTGTTATGTACATTCATTTGTTTTATTTAAAAAATTCTACATATATGTGACAAAACATGTAGTATTTGTCTGTCTCTCATATTTCACTAAGCATAATATTCTCTAGGTCCATCCATATTGCTGCAAATGGCAGAATTTCATTCTTTTTAATGCTTGAAGAACATTTCATTGTATATATATTCTTTAGCCATTTGTCTGTTGATGGGTGTTTAAGCTAATTCCATACTTGGCTATTGTAAATAATGCTGCTATGAGCATTGGCATGCATGTATCTTTTCTAATTAGTGCTTTTGTTTGTTTGGAATATGTACCCAGTAGTGAGATTGCTGGGTCATTTGGTAGTTCTATTTTTAGTTTCTGAGGAACCTCCATACTGCTATTCATAGTTGCTGCATCAGTTTACATTCCCATCAACAGTGTACAAGAGTTCCCTTTTCTACATACCTTTATCAACATTTATTTGTAGACTGACAGGTGTTAGGTGATATCTCATTGGGGTTTTGATGTGCATTTTTCTAATAATTAGCAATGTTGAGCATCTTTTCCTGTGTTAGAGAAGATGGTGTTTTTTTGTTTTTGCTTTTTTTAAATTGAAGTACAGTTTTTGGAGAAGGAAATGGCAACCCATTCCAGTATTCTTGCCTGGAGAATCCCATGGGCAGAAGAGCCTGGCTAGCTATAGTTCACGGGGGTCACAAGAGTTGGACTTGGCTTAGTGACTAAACCAAACTAAATCACCATAGTTGATTTAGAATGCTGTGTTAGTTTCTGATGTATAGCAAAGTGATTCAAATATATATATATATATATATATATATGTATATATGTATATATATATATATATTTGAAAAGGGAAAGAGGGTTCTATTTGGTGAATTAGTGAATTGAAAAGGGAAAAAGGGTTCTGTTTGGTGAACTGGGAAGATGGTGCTGCTATCCACTAAGGAGGGAAGATGGCATGTTTGCCTTTGAGACATCCAAGTTGAGTTGGCAATTGGTTTATACAACAAGGATGATCAAAATGGGCACTGTGAGCAGACAGGTGACTCTTGCATTTGTAGGAATGGATGAAATTGTCTTTGGAGAGGAAGTAAGGCGTAATTGGAAGAGAATGAAGAAGATAGCAAGATTTCGTTTTTTTAGATGGCTGAGTAATATTCCCTTGTACCACATTTTCTTTATCCATTAAGCCACAGGCACTTAGGTTGCTTCCATATCTTCACCATCGCAAATAATGCTTCAATGAATAAAGGGGTTCACATATTTTTTCTAATTAGTGTTTTCATTTTCTTCAGATAAATATCCAAAAGTGGAATTCCTTCTTAGTAAGACAATATAGTAGTCATATTTAAAATTTTTAGGAACCTCTATTCTGTTTCCACAATATCTGCACCAATTTATATTCCTACCAAACAGTGCAGGACTTCCCAGGTGGCACTAGTGGTAAAGAACCCGCCTGCCAATGCAGGAGACAGAACAGATAAGGTTTCAATTCCTAGGTGGGGGAAATCCCCTGGAGGAGGAAATGACAACCCACTTCAGTATTCTAGCCTGGAGAATCCCATGGACAGAGGAGCCTGACAGGATATAGCCCATGGGGTTGCAAATAGTAGGACATGACTGAAGCAACTTAGCATGCACTGACAGTGCAAGAGGATTTTCTTCATATCCTTTTCAGCACTTGTTATCTGTTGTCTTTTTGATGATAACTATTTGACAGGTGTGAGGTGATACCTCACTGTAGTTTTTATTTGCTTTTGCCTGATGATCAATGATGTTGAGCTTCTTTCCATGTGCCTGTTGAATATTCCCTAATTTTAAATTGCACATGTACAATAATGTTGTTACAGTGACTTAATAAATAAACAAATTTTAAATTTTTTAATTAAAACTTTTTTTGCTAAAATGATATGTATCAAACCTCTGTGAATTAATATTGTGAGGATAGAATGGAATTTTAAAGCAAAGAATTTCACATAGGCATCAGCTTTGTCAGTTTGAATTAGTTATGTGCTGTGCTATGCTTAGTCATTCAGTCATGTCTGACTCTTTGCCATCCCATGAAATATAGCCCACCAGGCTCCTAGGTCCATGGGGATTTTCTAGGCAAGAATACTGGAGTGAGCTGCCATGACCTCCTCCAGGAGAATTTCCCAATCCATGGATGGAAACCAGGTTTCCCCCATTACAGGTGGATTCCTTACCATCTCAGCCATCAGGGAAGTCCACGAATACTGGAGTGGGTAGCCTCTCCCTTCTCCAAGGGATCTTTCCAACCCAGGATTGAACTGGGCTCTCGTACATTGCAAGAGTTTTACCAACTGAGCTACCAGGGAAGCCCTTTTGGATTTGCTATACAAAATATGATTAGCTAATAAAGGTTATAGCTTGGATTTGAGTTTAAATACAGTAACTCCTTTAATCCAAGTAGCAGCTCTGTGAGGCATGTACTGTCATCATTCCTATTTCATGAGAGAGAAAAAGGTAACCAGGAACTTAAGTAACGTGGTCCAAAATGGGTATAATCTGTCCTTAGTCATTATCATTTACTTCTTAGATGATCTCCAACATTTCTTCAAAAGTATTTCCCTATAAATTCTGTTTATCTTTTCCCAAATTAACATTTAGACTTGAAAAAAATGTAATAAATATTTCTTCTCCTACAGTAACTGACAGCTCACTGCCATTAGGAAAAAAAAAAACCTTTAGGAGAAGAAAATGACTTGAATACACTGTTGGAGAGTCTGCTTTGTGAGCTCTAATTTCATTTGTATCTCAAAACTACAAGCACAATCCAATTACTCATGGTAGAGAAGCATTCATTTTCTGCACCTCAAACTTATAAGATCTTCTGTGAGCTGGGTGGGGGAATTCAGTGTGAATCCTGGCCCACCTGTTTTGCTACCAGCAGACTTATATCCCATCTGTAGGTGGCAGTAAGTCATTACCGGTTTTGCTACTCTGCCCAGTGGAAGATTAAATGCAGTTTAGAGAAACAGAATATAAAGAGAATATTGTTCTACCTTTTGGCCAATATAAAAACAATAACTCTCAGGTTTTTTCAATGGAGGTTTGTTTCCCTCTCCTATTTTAATTTGAAGTAAAACTGAAGTTTTTATGTATTGTCAGTGGACTTTTTCTCTAGGATGAACCTACATT
This sequence comes from Bos taurus, assembly GCF_002263795.3. Taxonomy (NCBI): domain Eukaryota; kingdom Metazoa; phylum Chordata; class Mammalia; order Artiodactyla; family Bovidae; genus Bos; species Bos taurus. The sequence goes on from NC_037336.1 coordinate 1,005,313, forward strand.
CACATCAGGTTAAACAAACCTAGAACAAGAGAGTAAAGCTCAGCAGCTCAAGAAACCCATTGTTTCTTAAGGTGATATGTGGAAGCAAGATTATATCAGCTTTTAAAGTTTGCTGTTACATTAAGCAAAGACATTTTGCTTTCAAGCATATGCATATAAAACATCAAATAATTACTCTTCCTATTCCACAATAAAAATTCTTTCTTTCTAAAGCACTCACTGATTTTTATCATAAGTGTTTAAAAGAAACACACACACAACAAAAGTAAGGAATTATTGAATTGCTGTTTTTCCCTGCTTTGTCCCCTGCCCTGTGGTTTTTCATATGCAAAGCTTGCTTCCTCACAGATGGAATCCATGAGTCCTGCCATTCAAGGAGACACAGCAGGACCTGTAGAGTATTTGTTGAAGCTGAAATTGACTTTGTAATTTAGCCTTGAACCTTGAAGCCTTATAAGTCACTATAAATCAGAAACACCAGATCCACAAGTATAAGGGAAATAGAGTGAAACGTGAGTTTCCCCTCATAGTTCTCCTCTTGTTAATACAATTAAACTATAACCGGCTCCTTTAAAGCTTGTGATTTAGCAGTTAGCCAAGTAAAGTGACAATTTCAGGCTACAGTGGACAAAACCATAGAAAAAATAATACACAGCCAATCAGTAAAGCAATCACTGTCATGTTATGCCAACAGAGGCTGCCAGGTTTCTAAAAGAAAACAATCTTCTTCCCAGCACCATGAATACATTGCATTTCTGCTTAGCCTAGCCTCATGGACACTTCCTACTGGCATAAGCCAGCTTTTTCTGCTTTTATTATCTGTTTTTGGATTCCTTTAAAAACATTTACCTGGGGCCACAGAAATTAAGTAATTTTTTTCCTTTTAATGGCTTGGGGATAAATAGTTAACATCACTTTGCCTGTGCTGCAAGAATGCTTTTGGCCTGAAATAAGCTTTCTATTACTGTATTTGCTATGTAAGCATGGGCTTCTTATTTTGTACAGGGTATCAACTATCATGGAATTCCAGTTGAACTATTTCAAATCCTGAGAGATGATGCTGTGAAAGTGCTGCACTCAATATGCCAGCAAATTTGGAAAACTCAGCAGTGGCCACAAGACTGGAAAAGGTCAGTTTTCATTCCAATCTCAAAGAAAGTCAATGCCAATGAATGCTCAAACTACCGCACAATTGCACTCATTTCACATGCTAGTAAAATAATGCTCAAAATTCTCCAAGCCAGGCTTCAGCAATATGTGAACCGTGAACTTCCTGATGTTCAAGCTGGTTTTAGAAAAGGCAGAGGAACCAGAGATCAACTTGCCAACATCTGCTGGATCATAGAAAAAGCAAGAGAGTTCCAGAAAAACATCTATTTCTCCTTTATTGACTATGCCAAAGCCTTTGACTGTGTGGATCACAATAAACTGTGGAAAATTCTGAAAGAGATGGGAATACCAGACCACCTGATCTGCCTCTTGAGAAATTTGTATGCAGGTCAGGAAGCAACAGTTAGAACTGGACATGGAACAACAGACTGGTTCCAAATAGGAAAAGGAGCTCGTCAAGGATGTATATTGTCACCCTGTTTATTTAACTTATATGCAGAGTACATCATGAGAAACGCTGGACTGGAAGAAGCACAAGCTGGAATCAAGATTGCCTGGAGAAATATCAATAACCTCAGATATGCAGATGACACCATCCTTATGGCAGAAAGTGAAGAGGAACTCAAAAGCCTCTTGATGAAAGTGAAAGTAGAAAGTGAAAAAGTTGGCTTAAAGCTCAACATTCAGAAAACGAAGATCATGGCATCCGGTCCCACGACTTCATGGGAAATAGATGGGGAAACAGTGGAAACCGTGTCACACTTTATTTTTCTGGGCTCCAAAATCACTGCAGATGGTGACTGCAGCCATGAAATTAAAAGACGCTTACTCTGTGGAAGGAAAGTTATGACCAACCTAGATAGCATATTCAAAAGCAGAGACATTACTTTGCCAACAAAGGTCTGTCTAGTCAAGGCTATGGTTTTTCCTGTGGTCCTGTATGGATGTGAGAGTTGGACTGTGAAGAAGGCTGAGTGCTGAAGAATTGATGCTTTTGAACTGTGGTGTTGGAGAAGACTCTTGAGAGTCCCTTGGACTGCAAGGAGATCCAACCAGTCCATTCTGAAGGAGATCAGCCCTGGAATTTCTTTGGAAGGAATGATGCTAAAACTGAAACTCCAGTACCTTGGCCATCTCATGTGAAGAGTTGACTCATTGGAAAAGACTCTGATGCTAGGAGGGATTGGGGACAGGAGGAGAAGGAGACGACAGAGAATGAGATAGCTGGATGGCATCGCTGACTCAATGGACGTGAGTCTCAGTGAACTCTGGGAGTTGGTGATGGACAGGGAGGCCTGGCATGCTGAGATTCATGGGGTTGCAAAGAGTCGGACACGACTGAGCGACTGATCTGATCTAATCTGATCTGATCAACTATCATAAGCTTTGTTCCTGCACGAGAGTCCACAAGACAGGGGTTCTATTATTTTCCAGTCTTTACTGCAGGAGCTGGTAGAAGACAAGCCAGTATGATATCTACGTGTTAAATTGTAGGTTTTGCTGCCCTAGCTTTCCCGATCTAATAGGTAATATTTATGCTTTGTTTTAATTTTTATTTTTGAGCAGTTTGTTTCATATTTTAACACAATGGTTCAAACATTCAAAGTGCATTTTATTTTTGATGAGCAGAGAAGGTCTAACCTTTTACCAAGCACTCAAGTACCAAGTGGTCCTTCTTTTATGGGTAGACTAGTATGGGCCTGCAGAACAGTGTGTAACCAAATGTTCACAAGAGGGCTCTCTAGTCATCCAGTTCTGACTACTGCCTAAATTGTTTTCCTGTGAAGAAGAACATGGTGGCTTTGTCAGTTGGACTGACTGACCTGACTGCAATAAAGACATTAATGACTCCATAGTGTAGCTTTTGATTCTGCCATGGTGTCTGTATGATCTGGGAAATTAGCTAGAATCTTCTCCTTGTTTCAGGGAGCTAGGAAGAAGGAGTAAGTTAGACCCAGAGCATGGGGCTTGTACAGAAGATATCATGTGTACCATGTGAAAAGGATCATGAGGAAACCTAAGAAAATATTATTGAAATAACAAGTCGCCTAGGATTCAAACAGATTCAGTCTAAAATCCCAGATAAGTCAGTTATAATACTTACTCTACAAACTTTAGCAAGCTATTTAACCTCTTTGAGCTTCAGGTACCTTATTTTGTAAAATAAGATCTGCAATGTCTACTCTAGAAATGCATAATTAATCAGACAGAGTACTCAATACCATTCACAAAAACATAGTAAAGCATTTCATAAGTGATAGGTGTCCAAACAGCAGCAACAGCAGGGAATCATTTCAGTAGACCTGCCCACCCATAGGATGCATGGAGGTGCTGGTGTGGAGCAGAGGCTAAGCAGCCTGCCTGACGTGTGAACCTACCACCACCACTAGTGTGACTTACTGATCACTTATTCTCCCTCTGTCTTAGCTTTTACCATTTATACCATGGAAATAACCATAGCAGGAAATCTATTGCTTTGTTGTAAATGTTAGTTGAGATAATGCATATAGAATAATTAAGATAGTGCAAACAATTAGTAATGTCAGTTATTTTTACTATAATTAACATTATTGGTGGTGAAAATAAAGTCTGATATTGTAAAGAGCAATATTGCATAGAAATCTGGAATGCTAAGTCTATGAATCAAGATAAATTGAATCTTGTCAAAAAGGAGATAGAACATCAACATGTTAGGAATCAGTGAACTTGAAATGGAAGGGAATGGGTGAATTTAATTCAGATGGCCATTATATCTACTGCTGTGGGCTACAATCCCTTAGAAGAAATGGAGGAGCCTTCATAGTCAACAAAAGAGTCTCAAATGCAGTACTTGGGTGCAATCCCCAAAATGACAGAATGATCTTGGTTTGCTTCCAAGGCAAATCATTCAATATCACAGTAATCCAAGTCTATGCCCCAACTAATAATGCTGAAGAAGCTGAAGTTGACTGGTTATAGAAGACCTACAAGACCTTTTAGAACTAATACTAAAAAAAAGATGTCCCTTTCATCTTAGGAGATTGGAATACAAAAGCAGGGAGTCGAGATTCCAGAAAAACAGGCAAGTTTGGACTTGGAGTACGAAATGAAGCAGGTCAAAGTCTGATAGATTTTTGTCAAGAGAACACATTGGTCATAGAAAACACCCTTTTCCAACACAAGAAATGACTTTACACATGGACATCACCAGAAAGTCAATACTGAAATCAGGCTGATCATGTTCTTTGCAGGCAAAGATAGAGAAGTTCTTTACAGTTAGCAAAAATAAGACCTGTAGCTGACTATGGCTCAGATCATGAGCTTCTTATTGCAAAATTCAGGCTTAAATTGAAGGAAGTAGGGAAGACTACTAGGCCATTTAGGTTTGACCTAAATAAATCCCTTATGATTATACAGTGGAGGTGACAAATAGGTTCATGGGATTAGATCCAGTAGATAGAGAGCCAAAAGACTTTGGAGGGAAGTTCATAACATTGTACAGGAGGCAGTGACCAAAACCATCCCAAAGGAAAAGAAATAAAAGAAGGCAAAGTAGTTGTCTGAGGAGGCTTTACAAATAGCTGAGGAAAGAAGAGATGGAGAAAGGAGAAAGGGAAAGATATACCCAAATGAATGCACAGTTACAGAGAATAGCAAGCAGAGATAAGAAGGTTTTCTTAAGTGAACAATAGAATGAAATAGAGGAAAAGAATAGAATGGGAAAGACTAAAGATCTCTTTAGGAAAATTGGAGATATCAAGGGAGCATTTCATTCAAGAATGGTCACAAAAAAGGACAGAATGGGTAAGGACCGAACAGAGGCAGAAGAGATTAAGAAGAGGTGTCAAGAATACACAGAAGAACAGAAGAACTATACAAGGAAGGTCTTAATGACTCAAATAACCATGGTGGTCAGTGTGGTCACTCACCTAGAGCCAGACATCCTGGAACATGAGATCAAGTGGGCCTTAGGAAGCATTACTATGAGCAAAGCTAATGGAGGTGATAAAATTCCAGCTGAGCTACTTAAAATCCCAAAAGATGATGCTGTTAAAGTCCTGCACTCAATATATTAGCAAATCTGGAAAGGTCAGTTTTCATTCCATTTCCAAAGAAGGGAAATTCTAAAGAATGTCCAATGTACTGTACAGTTGAGCTCACATGCTAGTAAGGTTATGTTCAAAATCCTTCAAGTTAAGCTTCAACAGTGCATGAACTGAGAACTTCCAGATGTACAAGCTGGATTTAGAAATGACAGGAGAACCAGGGATCAGATTGCCAACATTTGTTGCATCACTGAGAAAGCAAGAGAGTTCCAGGAAAACATCTACTTCTGCTTCATTGACTACACTAAAGCCTTTGATAATGTGGATCACAACAAACTGTGGAAAGTTCTTACAAAGATGGGAGTACCAGACCACCTTACCTGTTCCCTGAAAAACCTGTTTGTGAGTTAAGAAGAAGCAATTAGAACCAGACATGGAACAACTGACTGATTCAAAATTGGGAAAGGCAATTTCCAATTATGGCAAAGCTCTATATTGTCACCCTGCTTACTTAACTTATCTACAGAGTGCATCATGCAAAATACCAGGGTGGGTGAATCACAGTTCAGTTCAGTTCAGTCGCACAGTCTGACTCTTTGCAACCCACAGACTGCATGAAGCATGCCAGACTTCCCTGTCCATCACCAACTCCCAGAGCTTGCTCAAACTCATGTCCATCGAGTCAGTGATGCCATCCAGCCATGTCATCCTCTGTCATCCCCTTCTCCTCCTGCCTTCCATCTTTCCCAGCATGAAGGTCTTTTCTAAGGAGTCAGTTCTTTGCACCAGGTGGCCAAAGTATTGGAGCTTCAACTTCAGTATCAGTCCTTCCAATGAATATTCAGGACTGACTTCCTTTAGGATTGACTGGTTTGATATCCTTGCAGTCCAATGGACTCTCAAGAGTCTTCTCCAACACCACAGCTCAGAAACATCAATTCCTTGGTACTCAGCCTTCTTTATGGTCCAACTCTGACATGCATACATGACTACTGGAAAAACCATGGCCGGAATCAAGAATTGATCACAAGATGAATCAAGATTGCCAGGAGAAATATCAACAACCTCAGATATTCAGATGATACCACTTTAATGGCAGAAAGTGAAAGGGAATTAAAGAGCTTTTTGATGGAAGTGAAAGAGGAGAATGATAAAACTGGCTTAAAATTCAACATTAAAAACACTGAGTAGAATGCAGTAGAATAGGACAAAGTGGAAGCAGTTACAGATTTTATTTTGTTGGGCTCCAAAATCTCTGTGGATTGTGACTGTAGCCACAAAATTAAAAGACACTTGCTCCTTGACAGGAAGGCTATGATAAACCTAGATAGTATTAAAGCTTAAAAGCAGAGACATCTGCTCTGCTTTAAAAAGCAGAGACATCACTTTCCTGGTAAAAGTTAGTACAGTCAAACCTATGGTTTTTCCAGTAGTCATATATACAGATGTGAGAGTTGGACCATAAAGAAGGCTAAGTCCTGAAGAGTTTAAGCTTTCAAATTGTGGTACTGGAGAAGACTCTTGAGAGTCCCTTGGATGGCAAGGAGATCAAACCAGTCAATCCTAAACGAAACCAACATTGAATATTTATTGGAAAGATTGATGCTGAAGCTAAAGCTCCAATACTTTGGCCAACTGATGGGAAGAACTGACTCATCTGGGAAAAGATTCAGATGCTACAAATGACTGAATGCAAACGGAGAAGGGGGCAGTAGAGGATGAGATGGTTAGATAGCACCACTGACTTATTGGACATAAATTTGAGCAAACTCTGGAAAATACTGAAGAACAAGGAAGCCTGGTGTGCTGCAGTCCATGGGGTCACAAAGAGAAAACATGACTTAGTGACTGAACAACAACAAGAGCAGCAACGTTTTTTTTTGTTTGTTTGTTTGTTTGCTTGTTTATTCCCTCCCTCTCATCACCAAGATCATTTGGAAATAGAATAGAGGTAGCCCATGTGGTTGGAAAAGACAAAGGATGTGTCTTTACAACTCAAGTGTAGCCACACACTGGACTTTCTCTGTATGGAAGAGAGGCCATGACTCAGTGACACTGGTGATTTACAGGAATCACAGGACACTTCCCTCCTCTGAATATTTGCATCAAAAGCATGGACTTGAAATCAGCATAGTGGGTATTAATAAAGATTGAAGAATTTCTTCATACTTCGGATCAACTCATGATGTTTCAGTAGGTTCTGAATCTCACTACGTAAATAAATCTGTAAATATTTGAAAAAGTGGGAAGTCTTATAATTAATCCCCATGGGCAGTATAGAAGCTGCTTGTTCAAATCAAAAAGAGCCTTCAAATTCTGTCTTTTTCAACATCCTGTACCTGTATAATAAAAATGTCCCTGCATCTGGATGGTGCTATGCAGTTTAAAGCATTTCCATACTGCAGTTTTGCTTCAGTCTCTTACTGCTCTGAGAAACTGGTCCAGCCAGCACTGAGATCCTCTTCATCTTATGGGCAAGAAACTGAGGATTTGGGAGGTGAAATGATTCACATCAAATCACATAGCTTTTAAGCTGCAGAGTAAGTTAAAAAACTCCTCAGCTGCATTTGATAGCAATGATTTTGCAGCTTAATTTTAGGTTATATAAGACTATACTGCCACAAGTTCTATTGGAGTTACTGCCACATTAAAAAAAAATTCTACTTTCACTAATTATAAAAAGGAAACCTTTCTAATAAATGTACATGTGTGCCTTCTATACACATCCTCTATATTTATATCTGCTACTGAGGTTATTTCAGTTGAACATTTCTCTATTTTTTTCTAGGAATATTCTCTGAAAAAAGAGATATCAGAAAAATATTATGGATGCAGAAATTAGAATAGAACTTTAGTTTAAAATAAAGATGTGATAGCTCACACTATAAAAATTTCAAGGACAAAGAAAATCCTTTATTTTTGTAGTCTTGCTTATGGCTTATTTGCCTACATCTGAGAAACAACAAAAGAATCACAGCTGGATTTGTAGATGCTCCAATAAGGGAAAATGTAGAGGTATATACGAAAGCAGTTTTTCTTTTTTTTTTTTTTTTTAATCTTATTCTAAAAAGTGAAGGGAAAAAATGAAAGCACCAATGAAATTGAGATGGGAGCAGGAAAAGCAAATGTGGGAGAATGGATAACCTTTGATGTCAAGTTGACTTCTCATATCTATGTGGTCCAATTTCACTTTGAATATTAGCTGTGTGATCTGCAGTCCCCCATTCTATAAGGGTAGAAAGGTGAAGACAGATTATTTCAGAGGTTTCTCGAAACTCTAATACATATCTCTCCTGCCAGATGACCTTTGATAAATTGCAGTCTTCCTTTCAGTAAAAAGTTCCCCCAGATGGGTTCAGAAGGGATGATGTTCACCATTATTAAGTCTCTAGTCAGCCATGCCAGGCAGTTGAGAAATTTCACTGGAGTTTTTCCTTACATGGCAGTTTTAGATGTTTTAGTAATGCAAATTGAAGAAGAAAGGAACTTGGTAGGAATATGTGAAAACTAGGCCTATATTACATGATAAGTGCTTTGGATTGTATACAAGTTACATGTAAATATTTACCTAAAAGTGCAATGTATCAAAATTGAGCTTGTTGTGAAGGAGTACAGTATATTAATGGGCTTCCCTGGTGGCTCAGAGGGTGAAGAATCTGCCTGCAATGCGGATTCAATCCCTGGGTTGGGAAGATCCCTTGGAGAAGGGCATGGTAACCCACTCCAGTATTCTGGCCTGGAGAATCTCACAGACAGAGGAGCCTGGTGGGCTACAGTTCATAGGATTACAGAGTCCAACATGACTGAACAACTAACACTTTCACTTTCACAGTGTATCCTCATACCAGCACTTATATTGTGGCATTTTCATCCCCCTTAAACTTCTTTTTTCCCCATTTCCACTTTCTCAACTAAGCATTCCCAACTTTGTTCCTGTCTTGACGTACCGGAGATTCATTCTTGGAGGCTCTGCAATTGGCTTTCCCAGGAGCCCTGCAATTTTGATAGTGCTGTCTCAGGTAGAACCTCCTGCTCCAGCCTTGGCATCCGGGCTGGCACCTGGCATTGTCTGTCCTTGCAGCCCACAGCTGCAAGATGGAGCATGCTCCACTTCCTTAAACTTATTGAATGTAAGATTTTTGATTTATTTATTGTGTTGTGCTTTTTTTTTTTTTTTTTTTTATGCCTTGCAAAATGACTAGGATATATATCCTACTATAGTGGGTGATCTGAAGCTAAACAAAGGTTGGAGGAACAATGTTAAATGGAAAACTCTGTCTTTCACACTGTTCTCAGCTCAGTATATTTGCAGGGGTCATTCCAAGTATATGGGGATTGAACATCAACCAGTGTGTCTTTGAGAATTCTGCACTGCACCCCAATAGGGCAACCACATAATCATAGGGTCCAGTTCAAGATAAAAATACAGAGTTCAAAATGAAGAAAAAAGCTTTGCACTTTCTCTGGTGGTCTCTATCCCTACCTGTTACCATGATCTCTATTTGTGTTTGTCTAATGCTCTCATGTACCCAACTCTTATGTTTCATGTGCCCACACCCAGGCCCCTGTTAAGAATAGAGGTGGCCAGAGCCACTGAGTGGAGGCAGGGAGGAAGGTGCTGGAGAACTTTTCCTGGAGACCTGGGAAGTGTGGGAATTCAGGATTCCAAGACCTTAGCATGTGCCCCTATTTATTCTTACTTCACTTACAAAAACAAAATCAAAGACAATATATGAAGAGTTTCAAGACAACAGCATCAGAGCATAAACCTTTGGTGCAGACCCTTTCCAACATGAAACTCACCATGCAGATGTGGTGGTCTCACACCCTTGTCATGGGCTGAATGGGCCCTAAGAGGGAAGATGTGTGGGATAAGGAGCACAATTGACTATTGGGAAGTAGTGATGCCTCTCTCCTGAGTCCTGTGGGGAGAGGGCTGATATTGTCTTTCTCCTTATCTTTTGCAATTGTTTCTTCCCTTGGTCTACATTTTAATCTACTTTGTTTTATATAAATATGATGAACAAGAAGAAAGTATAATAAACTATAAGTATTCTAATAAAGTATATTTTATATAAGTGAAGTTAATACTTTCATGCAAATAAATATGAATGCATGTCAAGGTTTTATTTAACTCAGTAATTAATGAGGGGATCAGTAATATATCAAACTAATATCAAGAATACTTGAGAAGTAATATTAAGGTAAAATTGGTTGATTAGATGTAGAGCTGGTTAACATCCAACAGGATAATAAACTGCAAAATTTAGAGTACTTTTCCATTGGAAAAATTATTTTCATCTCCGTCTGACAAAACTCTCCAAGTTCATCTCTGCCCCTACAAAGTTGTAAAATAGACCAAACAATAGAAAGGCAATGCCAGCACTGGAAACTGAACTCCTAGAAAATACAAATAATCTTTTCTACCGTTCCACTTTGAGAACGATTTATCTGTCAAAATCAACCTAGGCTTATCTGAATTTTAACTTCATCCAACCATGATATTAAAAGATTTCCTCAGAAACAGATGTTTAACATACACATGGAAAAGTATAAAATTAGAAAATATTTCTCAATGTATTTAAATCAACAGACATTTAGATCACTCTCAATATGTAAATTAGTTAATATACTTCTAGACTGTAAACAACATTTTCGGAAGAGCCTTCAGACTTTGAGACAAATGTCTGGGTGATCTCAATCAGATGAGAAAAGACACTTGGGAGGAGACAGGAAATCACAGCCATGTGTTTACCATTTTCCTGGCTCCCAGGACCTCCCCAGTGGCTCTGAGCGGTCCTGCCTCAGCTGACATCTAGTGTCCATTCATGTCTGCATCCCTGTCCAGGTGTACAAGTGGAAAACAGCAAACTTTCAGGACTCCTGAATGTGATAGTGGGTGGTCCACCCCAAAGCCAGTGAGACACTGAGTCACCTCCACTCTATCCTGGGCCTTCCTCTTCCCACTTCAGCAAACTCCTGCTTTTCTGACCCTTTCCTCTAAACCACCCTTCCCAGCCCCATCCTTTCTCCATCTTGGTAGCAGAAAACATCACTTTGTATTCATGGGTATAAATGTTTATGGCTGACATTTAGGACTAAAGCAATTTTGAGGCTTTAGTTTTTGTTTCTGTGTGGATAGGTAGATTCTTTCTCTCTCTCTCTCTCTCTTTTGTCACTAAGTCATGTCAGACTCTTGCGTAGGGAAAGGAAATAAAAAGCCCAAAGCATTTGTGAGAGAACAGAGGGGAAGGCAAGTGTTTAGGTGTGACCTTACCAGAGAGTTCTAACATCCAGATAACTTCCTATCTTAACACTAGACTCAAATATTTAGACATGATTTTCTGTCAGTTCTATTGAACTTAAACTGTATTAGTCATAAGACCTGTTAATACAAGACTGAAAAGAGAAAACTGAATATCTTGAAGCCTATGTATGGCAAGGTAAAGCCATACATAGTCAAGAATAAAGGATTCTTGATATTGTAGCATACAACCCATGTGTATTCTTAGTTGTACAATTTGAGAAGTCTTTTAAAAGTAGAAAAAAATTCTTTTTGTATCATCACTTTGTATCATCATGTACTCACATTGCTTCTGAGAAAGAGTGTACTGTGTGATGGGAAAAGGTATTTCTGGAAAAAAATTTAGGGGCAAAACTAGAAACTTCTACAAATTAGGGTTAAACAGGCTATCCTCTGTAGGACTTCTTTAACATGTTTAAATATGTTGTGGAACTCTGAGAGGGGAATAGACGATATGACTGTATCTTAAAGAAAAAAAAATGTTGTCTTCCACCTCTTTTCTTGAGGAATGCTCATTAATATATCTTGAAAAATAGTTTTAGAAATTCCCATCTAGCTTAATCCTCTCTTTATAAAAATGAACCCAGAAACGATAAGTGGTATACTTGAGAGCAGGGGCAAGACAGTCTCCTACCCATTAGCCTGGTCTTCAAGGAGAAAGCTGTGATTTTTGTAGACAGTCCAGAGCATAATTGTAATCCTCAAATCAGAGAGCTCTTGAAAATGGTTACCGAGTCACTTAATTTGGACAACTAAGTTCTTTATGTGATGGAGCAGGTAGATGATTTATATTGCAAAGCTTGGGACAGAAAACATTGACTTAAAGTCTGGAAGGCTGTGATTTATCCTCTCTGTTATCAGTGTTGACTTGAACAGACCTCTGAACTCACACCCCAGTTTTCCATTTGTGAAACAGAAATATAAACCTGTCTTCCAAAGACACTTTAAGTATTAACATCATTTTAAAATAAAATCACATCAGAACAATGTCATTATTTAATTTTCCAAAAGAAAAACACTTGGTGATTGTTAGGTTAATGGCAATTAGCAGTGTTAATAGGTGGACAGTACTTGCTTGAAACCACAATTGCATTTTAATGTCAATAGACAATAATCAAATTTATTCCCCAGTGCTCTTCTATCTAGTCTTTATATTCTCCAGACTTTAGCAATTTTAACTCTTGGCTATGAATCATTTGATTAGTAGGCAGGTGAGAAAAACTAATTTTTACTTAAATGTTTTTTAGACTAAAGTTTGAGCAATTTTCATAAGGTACTTAATGTGATAGCAAATGGGCCAGGAACAAAATGTAAGGTGTGAGAAATTTGTTTACTGCCAAACCAAAAGGATTGGCTTGTTTTCTTCCTAAATTAATTATTTACAGCATTTTACAAACCAAAGCCAAGGGAGTCTAGAGCTCTCACATTTGATTTGAGCTTTATCTTTGCTCTGATTTTATTTGTCAAGCTTTTCACACAATTTTAACAGTGTTTTGTCTAATTATATGTAAAAATCATAGTGATTAACACAGTTTACTAAATCTTTGTGTATATGTGTGAGTGCGTGCACAAATTCAATCTTTAAGTAAACCGTATAGATTTAAAACAAGAACAAATACATCTAGTTAAAAAACAAACAGGTTTTTAACACATATTCCCTACTAAAAACCCATTAGCAAATAGATTTTTAAGCAGAACAGTAAAGGATGGTATCTTAGCAGCTCATATTTTGACTTGCTTGTTCTTTGAAGTAGAGTAAAAAAATGTTAGCATTCTATAAGACAAGGTGAGGAAGATAGTTTTCAGATGGGATTTAAGACAGGGAGGTCTCTTATGCCCAGGAAGATCAATCAGGTTAACATTTTCCATGTATTATTACCTAAGGGAAGAGAAAATTGAAGATGAAAATTTCCCCCCTGCTTGTTTGACCTTGCTGCATAAATACGATGTAAAAACTCTGTGTGGAATTTGACAGTGGTCTTTTCCCATTAATAAAGTCTTGAAACACATAACTCTTTGAGTCTTTGAAAATTTGGTGTAAATTATATACTTTCTTTCATGTTTAATCTATTTGTTCTCATTTAAATACAATTGTATTTGCAATCACGACTTTAATGAAACTCCTCAGATGACTAAAATGCTTTCTTCTCTATAAAAAGAAATGCCAGATCCTTGTTGCTACACTCAAGACTGGCAGTAATAAAAGTAGTTAGAAAATCAATTTAAACTCAATTTGTACTTTACCAAAAAAAAAACCTGTGATGCTGATGTGGTACACTGGTGATGGTTAAGCTTTCCAAAGATGGGATCCACTTTTATAAGCAACTAAAAAGTCTGTAACTTCAGTCGCACTCTTAATGCAATAATAAATGACCCCACAGCAATCCATTTTCACCATACCTGGTACTTGTAGAATGGGGGAGAGAAATGAGATCAAAAGATAAACAACTGGATGTGAAATGTGGGCTGTTTTAACCTGAGATTGTACTTCACATGTATAAGTGATACAGTGGGTAGCCTTTTCCCTTCTCCAGGGGATCTTCCCAGCCTCCCAGGGATTGAACCCAGGTCTCCCACATTGCAGGCGGAGTCTTTACCAGCTGAGACACAAGGGAAGCCCAAGAATACTGGCATGGGTAGCCTATCCCTTCTCCAGCAGATCTTCCTGACCCAGGGATTGAACCCAGGTCTCCTGCATTGCAAGTGGATTCTTTACCAACTAATCTAGAAGATCTATACAAAAAAAGGTCTTAATGACCCGGATAACCATGATTGTGTGGTCACTCACCTAGAGCCAGACATCCTGGAGAGGGAAGTCAAGTGGGCCTTAGGAAGACTACAACCAACAAAGCTAGTGGAGGTGGTCCAATTATAGCTGAGGTATTTACAGTCTTAAAAGATGATGCTGTTAATGTGCTGCACTCAGTATGCCAGTAGATTTGGAAAACTCAGCATGGGCACAGGACTGGAAAAGGTCAGTTTTCATTCCAATCCCAAAGAGGAACAATGCCAAAAAATGGTCAAACTACTACACAGTTGCACTCATTTCACACACTAACAAATTAATGCTCAAAATCCTTCAAGCTAGGATTCAGCAGTACATGAACAAAGAACTTCCAGGTGTACAAGGTGGATTTAGGAAAGTCAGGGGAACCAGAGATCAAATTGCCAGGATCTGTTGGACCATAAACAAAGAAAAGTGGAAGTGAAGTCGCTCAGTCGTGTACGACTCTTTGCGACCTCATGGACTGTGTAGCCTACTAGGCTCCTCTGTCCATGGGATTTTCCAGGCAATAGTACTGGAGTGGATTGCCATTTCCTTCTCCAGAGGATCTTCCCGATCCAGGGATTGAACCCAGGTCTCCCGCATTGTAGACAGACGCTTTACCATCTGAGCCACCAGAGACTAGCTAGGGAATTCCAAAAAAATATCTATTGCTTCATTGAGTACGCTAAAACCTTTGACAGTGTGGACCACAACAAACTGTGGAAAATTCTTAGAGAGAGTGGGAATATCAAACCATCCTACATATCTCCTGAGAAACCTGTATGCTGGTCAAAAAGCATTGGTTGGAACTGGAAATGGAACAGTAGACTGGTTCAGAATGGGGAAAAGAATACTTCAAGGCTGTATATTGTTACCCTGCTTATTCAACATATATGCAGAATACATTGTGTGAAATGCCAGACTGGATGACTCACAAGCTGGAATCAAGATTTCCAGGAGAAATAGCAACAACCTCAGATATGTATATGAGACCACTTTAATTGCAGAAAGTGAAGAGGAACTAAAGAGTCTCTTAATGAGGGTGAAAGAGGAGAAAAAAAAAAAAACTGGCTTAAAACTAACATTTAAAAAACTAAGATCATATCATGGCAAATAGATGAGGAAAAATTGGAAAGAGTGGCATGTTTTATTATCTTGGGCTCCAAAATCACTATGGACTGTCACTGCAGCCAAGAAATAAAAAGGCACTTGCTCCTTCGAAGAAAAGCTAGACAACTTATTAAAAAGAAGAGACATCACTTTGCCTACAAAGGTCCATACAGTCAAAAGTATGGCTTTTCCAGTAGTCTTGTATATATACTTGAGAGTTGGATCATAATGCTGAGCACTGAAGAATTCTTTTAAATTGTGGTACTGGAGAAGATTCTTGAGATTCCCTTGGAAAGCATAGATATCAAATCAGTCAGTCATATGGATGTGAGATTTGGACTATAAAGAAAACTGAGAGCCAAAGAATTGATGCCTTTGAACTGTGGTGTTGGAGAAGACTCCTGAGAGTCCCTTGGATGGCAAAGAGATTCAACCAGTCCATCCTAAAGGAAATAAGCCCTGAATATTCATTGGAATGACTGATACTGAAGCTGAAACTCCAATACTTTGGCCACCTGATGTGAAGAACTGACTCATTTGAAAAGACCCTGATGCTGGGAAAGATTGAAGGCAGGAGGAGAAGGGGACGACAGAGGATGAGATGGCTGGATGGCATCACTGAGTCAGTGGACATGAGTTCAAGTAAACTCCAGGAATTCGTGATGGATAGGGTCCATTTAGTCAAGGCTATGGTTTTTCCAGTGGTCATGTATGGATGCAAGAGTTGGACTGTGAAGAAAGCTGAGTACCGAAGAATTGATGCTTTTGAACTGTGGTGTTGGAGAAGACTCTTGAGAGTCCCTTGTACTGCAAGATCCAACCAGTCCATTCTAAAGATCAGCCCTGGGTGTTCTTTGGAAGGAATGATGCTAAAGCTGAAACTCCAGTACTTTGGCCACCTCATGTGAGGAGTTGACTCATTGGAAAAGACTCTGATGCTGGGAGGGATTGGGGGCAGGAGGAAAAGGGGATGACAGAGGATAAGATGTCTGGATGGCATCACCGACTCAATGGTACATGAGTTTGAGTGAACCCCGGGAGATGGTGATAGACAGGGAGGCCTGGTGTGCTGCAATTCATGGGGTCTCAAAGAGTTGGACAAGACTGAGCCACTGAACTGAACTAAACTGAGGGACACTTGGCATACTGCAGTTCATGGAGTTGCAGAGAGTCGGATATGACTGAGCGACTGAACTGAACTGAACTGACTGAAAGGAAATCAACCTTGAATATCCATTGGAAGGACTAATGCTGATGATGAAGGTCCAATACTTTGGCTACCTGATGCAAAGAGATGACTCATTGGGAGAGACCCTTATGCTGGGAAAGAGTGAGGGCAAGAGGTAAAGGGGGTGACAGAGAATGAGATGATTGGATGCATCACTCTCTCAATGGACATGAATTTGAGCAAACTCTGGGGTATAGTGAAAGACAGGGAATCCTGGCTTGCTGCAGTCCATGGGGTTGCCAGGAGTTGAACATGACTTAGTGACTGAACAGCAAAGGTTAAACTGCTTTTAATGAACAGAGTACCTACATAAATTTCAACCCCTTGGACTGTAAACTGCCTGGTTCCTCTGTCCATGGGACTTGTCAGGCAAAAATATTGGAGTGGGTTGCCATTTCCTACTCCAAGGGATCTTCCCAACCCAGGGATCAAACCAATGTTTCTTACATCTCCTGCACTGGAAGACAGATTCTTTAGCACGCTGCGACCTGTGAAGCCCATAAATGCCTTAAATGCACAAAGAATGAGGAAATGAAAGAAATGGAGACATTACATACATTTGTAAGTTTTTATCTGAAACTTGGTGGCATGTTTTCCCTTTTCTACTTGTTTGAACAGTAGGGGCCCCCTATAACTGAGATTTTGGAGGCTCAGCAAACTTTTATAGATAAGAATCAGATCAGTTGCTCAGTCGTGTCCGACTCTTTGTGATCCCATTTATCGCAACACGCCAGGCCTCCCTGTCCATCACCAACTCCCGGAGTTCACTGAGACTCACATCCATCGAGTCAGTGATGCCATCCAGCCATCTCATCCTCTGTCGTTCCCTTCTCCTCTTGCCCCCAATCCCTCCCAGCATCAGAGTCTTTTCCAATGAGTCAACTCTTCCCAGGAGGTGGCCAAAGAACTGGAGTTTCAGCTTTAGCATCATTTCTTCCAAAGAAATCCCAGGGCTGGTTTCTTTCAGAATGGACTGGTTGGATCTCCTTGCAGTCCAAGGGACTCTCAAGAGTCTTCTCCAACACCACAGTTCAAAAGCATCAATTCTTCGGCGCTCAGCCTTCTTCACAGTCCAACTCTCAAATCCATATAGGACCACAGGAAAAACCATAGCCTTGACTAGCTGGACCTTTGTTGGCAAAGTAATGTCTCTGCTTTTCAATATGCTATCTAGGTTGGGCATAACTTTCCTTCCAAGGAGTAAGCGTCTTTTAATTTCATGGCTGCAATCAACATCTGCAGTGATTTTGGAGCCCAGAAAAATTAATTCTGAAACTGTTTCCACTGTTTCCCCATCTATTTCCCATGAAGTGATGGGACCGGATGCCATGATCTTCATTTTCTGAATGTTGAGCTTTAAGCCAACTTTTTCACTTTCTACTTTCACTTTCATAAAGAGGCTTTTGAGTTCCTCTTCACTTTCTGCCATAAGGGTGGTGTCATCTGCATATCTGAGGTTATTGAGATTTCTCCCAGCAAGCTTGATTCCAGCTTGTGTTTCTTCCAGTCCAGCGTTTCTCATGATGTACTCTGCATATAAGTTAAATAAGCAGGGAGACAATATACAGCCTTGATGTACTCCTTTTGCTATTTGGAACCAGTCTGTTGTTTCATGTCCAGTTCTAACTGTTGCTTCCTGACCTGCATACAAATTTCTCAGGAGGCAGATCAGGTAGTCTGGTATTCCCATCTCTTTCAGAATTTTCCACAGTTTATTGTGATCCACACAGTCAAAGGCTTTGGCACACTCAATAAAGCAGAAATAGATGTTTTTCTGGAACTCTCTTGCCTTTTTGATGATCCAGCGGATGTTGGCAAGTTGATCTCTGGTTCCTCTGCCTTTTCTAAAACCAGCTGGAACATCAGGAAGTTCACGGTTCACATATTGCTGAAGCCTGGCTTGGAGAATTTTGAGCATTACTTTACTCGCGTGTGAGATGAATACAATTGTGTGGTAGTTTGAGCATTCTTTGTAATTGCCTTTCTTTGAGATTGGAATGAAAACTGACCTTTTCCAGTCCTGTGGCCACTGTTGAGTTTTCCAAATTTGCCGGCATACTGAGTGCAGCACTTTCACAGCATCATCTTTCAGGATTTGGAATAGCTCAACTGGAATTCCATCACCTCCACTGGCTTTGTTCGTAGTGATGCTTTCTAAGGCTCACTTGACTTCACATTCCAGGATGTCTGGCTCTAGGTCAGTGATCACACCATCGTGATTATCTGGGTCATGAGATCTTTTTTGTACAGTTTTTCTGTGTATTCTTGCCATCTCTTCTTAATATCTTCTGCTTCTGTTAGGTCCATACCATTTCTGTCCTTTATCGAGCCCATCTTTGCATGAAATGTTCCTTTGGTGTCTCTGATTTTCTTGAAGAGATCTCTAGTCTTTCCCATTCTGTTGTTTTCCTCTATTTCTTTGCATTGATTGCTGAAGAGAGCTTTCTTATCTCTTCTTGCTATTCTTTGGAACTCTGCATTCAGATGTTTATATCTTTCCTTTTCTCCTTTGCTTTTCACTTCTCTTCTTTTCACAGCTATTTGTAAGGCCTCTCCAGACAGCCATTTTGGTTTTTTGCATTTCTTTTCCATGGGGATGGTCTTGATCCCTGTCTCCTGTACAATGTCACAAACCTCATTCCAGAGTTCATCAGGTACTCTATCTATCAGATCTAGGCCCTTAAATCTATTTCTCACTTCTACTGTATAATCATAAGGAATTTGATTTAGGTCACATCTGAATGCTCTAGTGGTTTTCCCTACTTTCTTCAATTTAAGTCTGAATTTGGTAATAAGGAGTTCATGGTCTGAGCCACAGTCAGCTCCTGATCTTGTTTTTGCTGACTGTATAGAGCTTCTCCATCTTTGGCTGTGAAGAATATAATCAATCTGATTTTGGTGTTGACCTTCTGGTGATGTCTATGTATAGAGTCTTCTCTTGTGTTGTTGGAAGATGGTGTTTGTTATGACCAGTGCATTTTCTTGGCAAAACTCTATTAGTCTTTGCCCTGCTTCGTTGCATATTCCAAGGCCAAATTTGCCTGTTACTCCAGGTGTTTCTTGACTTCCTACTTTTGCATTTCAGTCCCCTGTACTGAAAAGGACATCTTTTTTGGGTGTTGAAGGCAATGGCACCCCACTCCAGTACTCTTGCTTGGAAAATCCCATGGACTGAGGAGCCTGTTAGGCTGCAGTCCATGGGGTCACTAAGAGCCGGACACGACTGAGCTACTTCACTTTCACTTTTCACTTTTATGCATTGGAGAAGGAAATGGCAACCCACTCCAGTGTTCTTGCCTGGAGAATCCCAGGGACGCGGGAGCCTGGTGGGCTCCCGTCTATGGGGTCGCACAGAGTCGGAAACGACTGAAGTGACTTAGCATAGCAACTTAATACAAAAATTCCTCTAGTAAAAGAGACATTTAAATCCTGAGGATAATTTCAAAGATGGTGAATGCAGACAAAGTAGCAAATAGGAAGGGTTAAAAATGTATAGATATTATTAGTCTAAATATGTGGTGACAAATTGATATGAAACAGGTACATTTCCCTCTTGGTATTCAGAGTACTTGAGTGATTACTGGGCTGGATTAACTAAAATATTTCTAGTGTGGCTAGATGCATTCCACTGTGATATAATGGCTAAGACGAATGTTCTTGTGTTGGGTGTTACCATTCAGTACGCAACAGATGGAAAAGTTATGTCACAATACCTAAATTTTTTGTGTTCTGTAATAGCTGTCACTATTGTCATTTCAAGTTTGATTTATGTCTCCTACGTCATTTTGAAGTGCTAAATGATTTGAAAACTAAATATCTCAGAAATCATGAAAAATAACTTCTCTTCACCTGACAATGTCAAAAAAGATATCTATGCAATAATATGGAAAAAAATGGATGAAAGAAAAGAAGAAGTCAGCTTTCATTTCTCTTCACACTGGACACCGTAGTTCCCTAATATTAAGAAACATACATTTTCTGAGGTTCTTGTTGTAATTTTATGTATGGACTTGACTGGTTACAAGATGCCTGACTAAACATCATTTCTGGGTGTGTCTCTGGGGCTGTTTACAGTCAATGTTAGTATTTGAATTGGTAGACTGAGTAAAGCAGGTGGCTCTTTGCAGTGGATTGGGCCTCACTCAATCCCCTGAGGGTCTGAGCAAAACAAAAAAGATTAAGGCTAAGTGTAGTCTCTGCCTGACTGTTAGCTATGGCTATGACCTTCTATCATCAATGTCAGGGGTTTCAGGCCTTCAGACTCAAACTGAAATCCATACAACCAACTTGCAGGTGGCACATTGTGAGACTTAGCCTACACAATTCAATGAGCCAATACTTACATATATAATGTATACTTGCTGCTGCTAAGTCGCTTCAGTAGTGTCCGACTCTGTGTGACCCCACAGACTGCAGCCCACCAGGTTCCCCCGTCCCTGGGATTCTCCAGGCAAGAACACTGGAGTGGGTTGCCATTTCCTTCTCCAATGCATGAAAATGAAAAGTGAAAGTGAAGTCTCTCAGTCGTGTCCGACTCCCAGCGACCCCATGGACTGCAGCCTAACAGGCTCCTCTGTCCGTGGGATTTTCCAAGCAAGAGTACTGGAGTGGGGTGCCATTGCCTTCTCCATAATGTATACATACATTACTTAAAATGGAAAAGTGGAATTGAGTTGGACTTTCCTGGTCAATCAATTGACTAAAACTATTGGCATAGTGCAGTGATTTGCAAACTATAGTCTTTGGCACAAATTTTGCCAGATATCTTTTTTTGTTTAAATAAATAAAAGTTTGTTGGAATACTGCCATGTACATTCAATTATATATTGTCAGTGACTGTGTCTATGTTACAGTAGTGGGGTTGAGTAGTTGTGAGGTAAAGTCTAAAATACTTGCTACCTGTCCCTTTATGAAAATGACTTGCTGATCCCTGCCTTAGCACATGAAGGACTGCACTGGTCTTTGGTGAATTAAAACTAAGAGAGCAAGCAGATGCACAGAAAGCACATTCATTTGCATCTAGGGATGACTGACTTTCTATGCATGGTCAAATCCATTTCTCATTGCTTAGCTCCTCGTAAAATTAAGACTAAGTCTAAAACTCATGTCCCAATAATTGCTCAGTATTATATCAGTGACATACATTCTTGTTGCAGTTGTATAGGGTATATTCGCAAACCTAATGCTCCCTTATAATTATTGCTTGCTTGCTCAGTCGCTTTTGACTCTTTGCAACCCTACGGACTGTAGCCAGCCAGGCTCCTCTGACTGTGGGATTTTCCAGGCAACGATACTGGAGTGGGTTGCCATTTCCTTCTTCAGGGAATCTTTCTGACTCAAGGATCGAATTGAATCTCTTGTGTCTCCTGCATGGGCAGGCGGATTCTGGATTCTTTACCACTAGAGCCAGCCAGCCTATTTTAAAACATCTGGTAAACTGGCAAAGAAAGGAGAAAGTAATTTAAATGTTATATGTTTAATTTGCTAATCTTCACATGCCCTTTGGAAGCAGTTTGTTCAAAGTCCATAGAGATTAGAGTACTCAGAATAACCCTTCTGTATAATTTTTCTAAACTGAATTTTACTACATATAATTCAGATTTCTCTGAAATGAGCAACTACAGGGGTTTGAAAATTCTAGCATGGATTTATAACAAAATTTAAAAAAGATTGGATACTGTCCAGAAACATGTGGTGGTACTCAAGACAGAATGACATTTGCTTAGTAAAGCTGCTGAAGAGTTACTCCCCTTAAGATTTTCAACATGAAATTTGTCTTCTAAGCAGATTATTTTCATAGGCAAAGGAGAAGCAGCACTTAATATCAGCAAATTATATTAACCAAGCTGCTAAAATATTATGAAGATTTTGTCTATAAATAGCTATATAACTGTTTTTTTTTGTGTGTGTGTGAACCTTAAAGTATAGCTCTGACACTGGAGCTCTGTTCCATTATTATTCTACTCTAGTCTAGAGCACACTTCTTTTAGGGTTATCTCTTGTTAAAAAGATAATCATTATTATGATTATTAATTACCAGTATTATGGTAATTAATGGTTATAGTAACCATTCTATGGCTATTAATAGAGATAAACACTATTATGCTTTTTTTTTAGTCTTATTTTAAGTTTTTATTTTATATTAGAATACTTTGGTTAACAATGTTGTGATAGTTTCAGGTATATAGCAAAGTGACTCAGTTATTCATATACATGTATCTATTCTTTCTCAATTTATTTTCCCATTTAGGTTATTACATAATATTGAGCAGAGTTCTATGTGCTATACAGTATGTCCCTTTTGATTATCCATTTTAAATATGACAGTGTGATATCAATCACAAATTCTAACTATGCTTTCCTCCCACCATCCCCCTGCTAGTAACCATAAATTGGTTCTTAGTCTGTGCATCTGATTCTCAAGTAGTCATATTTTATTATTTTTTTTCAATGTCATTCTCCCAAATCATCCCACCCTTTCCCTCTCCCACAGAATCCACAAGACTGTTCTGTACATCTGTCTCTTTTTCTGTCTCACATACAGGGTTATCGTTACCATCTTTCTAAATTCCATTTATATGTGTTAGTATACTGTATTGATGTTTTTCTTTCTGGCTTACTTCACTCTGTATAATAGGCTCCAGTTTCATCCACCTCATTAGAACTGATTTAAATGTATTCTTTTTAATGGCTGAATAATACTCCATTGTGTATATGTACCAAAGCTTTCTTATCCATTCATCTGCTGATAGACATCTAGGTTGCTTCTATGTCCTGGCTATTATAAACAGTGCTGCGATGAACATTGGGGTACCTGTGTCTCTTTCAACTCTGGTTTCCTTGGTGTGTATGCCCAGCAGTGGGATTGCTGGGTCATAAGGCAGTTCTATTTCCAGTTTTTTAAGGAATCTCCACACTGTTCTCCATAGTGGCTGTACTAGTTTGCATTCCCACCAAAAGTGTAAGAGAGCTCCCTTTTCTCCACACCCTCTCCGGCGTTTATTGCTTGTAGACTTTTGGATAGTAGCCATTCTGACTGGTATGAAATGGTACCTCACTGTGGTTTTGATTTATTATTCTTAACATGTTTGGATAAGTGGGCTTGCATTCCAAGAAGATACCCATCAGAATGTTCAGGGGTATGTATGTGTATGTGTGTGGGTTTGTAGCTGAAACATTTCTCCCTCATTAGGAGACATTCCCCAAACTTCAGATGATGGTTCCTGGATTAGAACAATTAAACTGTGATGAGAAATTGTTATTTGCATTTTCTAGTAAAAACATCATGTACACGTGCTATAGTCTAAAATACCGATGTCTTTATACCGTAAGACTCAGAAAGCAGAAGAGTACAAGGCCTTTCTTCTTGTCTTTGTAATAATGACTCATTTTGAATATAGATGACCTACTACTTTGCAAACAAAGTAATAAAACTCATAGACATAAAAAGAATTCCATCAGGTTACTTTGCCCATCCCTTTTGGATCCAGAAATGTTGAATATTGATATTTAAATTTCTCTGCTATTTTGAAAACTGTCTTGAATACAAAACTCCTTTTTTGATAAAATAGGAGAAAAGAAGAGCAGTTTAGAAGTCTGTCTGGCTAGGCTTGGGAGCAGGATCAAGTCAGATGGTGTGGACAGACCCAAAGTGTAAAATGTGTTGGAAAAGAGCTTGAAACATCTTCGAGAGGTGCATTTTACTGTATGGTGGCAAGAGAGGAAAGGAACCTCTGGCTTTGGCCAAAACATAGATGAGAAGTGAATTTTCAAAGGCATTAAGCCATTTCAGATCCATGTTCTCTAAGTCAGGATGGGACTCAGTAGCAAGTTTATTTTGATTCTTTGGTAGGAAAGCTTTTACACCACTGGTTGCATTCCAAGTGTGGGCAGACATCCACTGAGGGCAGGGTATTGATCATGGTAGTGGTTCTTAGAGACCTACTTCTTTGGTCTGTGTTTTTCTCATTGGACTGAAGCTGCTCACAGCCTCACAGAGACATCCTTCAGTACATATTCTGGTTTTCCCTTTGGGTTACTGTACGTACTCCTGAACTGTCCAACTGTAATCATGTTATGATTGCATGTTGGTGTTTTAGACGGAACAGCAAAAAATGAAATCATCATTCTCATTCTGATGATCTTTCCTGTGTACCTTTCACCATCTGCACTCTCCTTGTATTAGACTTTTGACCTCCTAGGGGCTGTTCTTATGATCCTTCTGAGAATCTCTTTTTGTTATTGTTTCAGAACTGAACAACTCCAGTGTACTATGTTATTGACATATATGGGGAGATGGTGAAATGAAGTCATAGTTGCCATAGTTGCCAGATCAGTCTGTCCTGGATGTAGTGATGCAAAGTGTGGGTTATGGGGGTTCAGCTTTGGCAATCAAGATAGAAATCTCATGGTTTACAGGATATAAAAAATGTTTTCTTCGCTGGCTACACAGTTGGCAAATCTCCATTTGACTGGCCATAGAAAAGCATGTACAAATCTAAAAGACCTTAAATAGTGTTTGCCAAAGCCTGTTGATGTTTGAATGGATTTCTCTAGAGTAGAGACTGAGAGTTTGAAAGATTGAGAAATGGATATAGACGTTTCTGAATAATGTATGTGACAGAAGAGAGATACATTTCTGTGAGAAGAGTCACCCTAAGATCCGAAGAGCTGATAATGCTTCTACACTTGAGTTAAAACTCCCTGTGTATAGTACAATGTCTTGAATACACATCTTTGCTTCACAAACTCCTTGGGTCTTAATTGGTCCTCAGGCAATACTTGCTGGAGAATGAAACTACAAAGTATGATTCAGCCTAGGGTTGCTTATAACTATCCTTCTAGGATGATTATCTTTACTTTTATTTTCAAGTATAAATTAAATAACAAAATTAGAAGTAATATGAGATTCTTTTATGAAAATAAGAGATTTCTTTTACTTAACATGTACCTGGTTTACAATATCAGAGGCAGTAAATGTTCTAAAGTAAAACTAACCCTTCCCTCCCTACTTCTCCAAGTTGGTGACATTAGATATTTGTGCAGAAAATTAGATGGTATTTATTTTCTTTGCTGTATAACAAAACTACCACACAACCAGCAGATTAAAACAATATACATTTATTATCTCATTGTTTTCCTGAGTGAAAAGTTTGGGAGAGCCTCACTGGGTCCTCTGTGTAAGTTATCACAAGCTCAGTCAGGGTGTTGGTCAGATTTGGGTCTCATTGCAAGATTCAGCTGGGGAAGATTTGCTCCCAAGCTTATGAATTTGTGGTAAAATTTAGTTTCTTACAGTTAAAGAAGTGAATAATTAGAGCTGCTGCCTGTCAGTCAGTGGCTATCCTGGTTGCTGCCTGGGGGAAGCTGCCCTCACTGCCTTGTCAAATGGACCTTCCTCAAATTGCTTCATGCTTTATCAAAGTGAGCAAGAGAGTCTCCTTGCTCACAGTGTTGTGTGACTAAATCATGGAAGTTGCATCCCATCACCCTATTTTATTGGTTATTCTGTTGGTTAAAGGCAAGTCACCGGTTTTAGATATTAGAAAGTCAATAAGAGAAGATTTGTTCTTGTTTCTATTTCACTTAATTAAACAAAAATACATTTTTCTGCAGGGTCTGAAGACTATCTTGCTGGATAATTTTTGCATTGTTATAATTTTAAAAATAATCACTATAGTGGGTTCCTTATAAAACAGAATTCTTATTAAATAAAGGCTTGACTTTGTTTCCTTCATATAAGTGACCATAGCCAACTAAAATTCACTCATTCAAAATCCTTTAAAACTTTACCTGTTATCCTTTTCCTATATGAGATGGGTTACTTTTTACAAATGTGTAAATCAAGTCAGAGTTATTTGGAAGCAAATAGTTTTATATACTCTAAGACCTGGTAACTTCCTTTCTCACTGTGCATTTTCTTCTAGTTTATTAAGGCCAGTTTCTGGTTGCCTGAAAAGTTCATTATCCTGACTTTGTCATGTCTGTCCATCCCTCTGCCCTTGTCTTTGACATTTTGTTCTCTCCATCTATCATTTTCTTTTTCTGTTTGAGTGATCAGTTTCAGAGCCTACCTCTGCCTGCCACTTCCTATTCTTTTTTGATAGAATTTTTCTGTTTCTAACAGTCTGCACATAGGTGTTTACATTTATACAGTAATTAACTACTTGATAACTTGCCCCCTTAGAAACCTGAATTAATTAACATATTTCCTAAGAGGAAAATTTTTTTGATTTGAAAAATTTTCCCTTGACTTGAATTATTATAATTCACAAACTATTGCACAATTGCACTCATCTCACACATTAGTAAAGTAAGGCTTAAAATTCTCCAAGCCAGGCTTCAGGAATACATGAAGTGTGAATTTGCAGATGTTCAAGCTGGTTTTAGAAAAGGCAGAGGAACTGGAGATCAAATTGTCAACATCCGCTGGATCATGGAAAAAGCAAGAGAGTTCCAGAAAAGCATCTATTTCTGCCTTATTGACTATGCCAAAGCCATTGACTGTGTGGATGACAATAAACTGTGGAAAATTCTTAAAGAGATGGGAATATCAGACCACATGAACTGACTCTTGAGAAACCTGTATGTAGGTCAGGAAGCAACAGTTAGAATGGGACATGGAACAGACTGGTTCCAAATAGGAAAAGGAGTACGTCAAGGCTGTATATTGTCACCCTGCTTATTTAACTTACATGCAGAGTACATCATGAGAAACGCTGGGCTAGAGGAAGCACAAGCTGGAATCAAGATTGCCGGGAGAAATATCAATAACCTCAGATATGCAGATGACACCATCCTTATGGCAGAAAGTGAAGAAGAACTAAAGAGCCTCTTGATGAAAGTGAAAGAGGAGAGTGAAAAAGTTGGTTTAAAGCTCAACATTCAGAAAACTAAGATCATGGCATTCAGTCCCAACACTTCATGGGAAATAGATGGGGAAACAGTGGAAACAGTGTCAGACTTTATTTTTTTGGGCTCCAAAATCACTGCAGATGGTGATTGCTGCCATGAAATTAAAAGACGCTTACTCCTTGGAAGGAAAGTTATGACCAACCTAGACAACATTAAAAAACAGACACATTACTTTGTCAACAAAGGTCCATCTAGTCAAGGCTATAGCTTTTCCAGTGGCCACATATGGATGTGAGAGTTGGATTATAAAGAAAGCTGAGCACCGAAGAATTGATGTTGTTGAACTGTGGTGTTGGAGAAGACTCTTGAGAATCTCTTGGACTGCAAGGAGATCCAACCAGTCCATCCTAAAGGAGATCAGTCCTGGGTGTTCATTGGAAGGACTGATGTTGAAGCTGAAACTCCAATACTTTGGCCACCTGATTCGAAGAGCTGACTCCTTTAAAAAGACCCTGATGCTTGGAAAGATTGAGGGCAGGTGGAGAAGGGGATGACAGAGGATGAGATGGCTGGATGGCATCACTGACTCAATGGACTTGGGTTTGGGTGGACTCCGGGAGTTGGTGATGGACAGGGAGGCCTCGTGTTCTGTGGTTCATGGGGTCACAAAGAGTCAGACATGATTGAGCGACTCAACTGAATTGAACTGAATGTCTACCAAAAGAACTATCTTTTTCATATTCTTTCTATTATGCTTTATCACAGGATATTGAATATAGCTCCCTGTGTTATACAGTAAGATATCAGAAGCAGAAGATATTAAGAAGAGGTGGCAAGAATACACAGAAGAACTGTACAAAAAAGATCTTCATGACCCAGATAATCATGATGGTGTGATCACTCACCTAGAGCCAGATATCCTGGAATGTGAAGTCAAGTGGGCCTTAGAAAGCAGCACTATGAACAAAGCTAGTGGAAGTGATGGAATTCCAGTTGAGCTATTTCAAATCCTGAAATATGATGCTGTGTAAGTGCTGCACTCAATATGCCACCGAATTTGAAAAACTCAGCAGTGGCCACAGGACTGGAAAAGGTCAGTTTTCATTCCAATCTCAAAGAAATGCAATGCCAAAGAACGCTCAAACTACCTCACAGTTGCACTCATCTCACACGCTAGTAAAGTAATGTTCAAAATTCTCCAAGCCAGGCTTCAGCAATACGTGAACTGTGAACTTCCAGATGTTCAAGCTGGTTTTAGAAAAGGCAGAGGAACCAGAGATCAAGTTGCAACATCTGCTGGATCATTGAAAAAGCAAAAGAGTTCCAGAAAAACATCTATTTCTGCTTTATTGACTATGCCAAAGCCTTTGACTGTGTGGATCACAATAAACTGTGGAAAATTCTGAAAGAGATGGGAATACCAGACCACCTGACCTGCCTCTTGAGAAACCTATATGCAGGTCAGGAAGCAAGTTAGATCTGGACATGGAACAACAAACTGGTTTCAAATAGGAAAAGGAGTACGTCAATGCTGTATATTATCACCCTTCCTATTTAACTTATATGCAGAGTACGTCATGAGAAACACTGGACTGGAAGAAGCATAAGCTGGAATTAAGATTGTCGGGAGAAATATCAATAACCTCAGATATGCAGATCACATCACCCTTATGGCAGAAAGTGAAGAGGAACTAAAAAGCCTCTTGATGAAAGTGAAAGTGGAGAGTGAAAAAGTTGGCTTAAAGCTCAACATTCAGAAAATGAAGATCATGGCATCTGGTCCATCACTTCATGGGAAATAGATAGGGAAACAGTGAAAACAGTGGCAGATTTTATATTTGGGGGCTCCAAAATCACTGCAGATGGTGACTGCAGCCATGAAATTAAAATATGCTTACTCCTTGGAAGAACAGTTATGACCAACATAGATAGCGTATTGAAAAGCAGAGACAGTACTTTGCCAACAAAGGTCGGTCTAGTCAAGGCTATAGTTTTTCCAGTGGTCATGTATGGATGTGAGAGTTGGACTGTGAAGAAAGCTGAGCACTGAAGAATTGATGCTTTGAATTGTGGTGTTGGAGAAGATTCTTGAGAGTGCCTTGGACTCCAAGGAGATCCAACCAGTCCATTCTGAAGGAGATCAGCCCTGGGATTTCTTTGGAGGGAATGATGCTAAAGCTGAAACTCCTGTACTTTGGCCACCTCCTGGGAAGAGTTGACTCATTGGAAAAGACTCTGATGCTGGGAGGGATTGGGGGCAGGAGGAGAATGGGACGGCAGAGGATGAGATGGCTGGAATGCATCACTGACTCAATGGGCGTGAGTCTGAGTGATCTCCGGGAGTTGGTGATGGACAGGGAGGCCTGGCGTGCTGTGATTCATGGGCTTGCAGAGAGTTGGACATGACTAAGCAACTGAACTGAAGTGACTGATATACCCATCATATATATAATAGTTTGTATATGCTAATCTCCAAATTCCTAATCCATCCCTCCTCTACCCACTTCCCCCTTGGCAACCCCAAGCCTGTTCTCTATGTCTGTGAATCCGTTTCTGTTTCGTAGATATGTTCATTTGTGTCATACTTTAGATTTCATATATATGATTTTATGATATTTGTTGTTCCCTTTCTGACTTACGTTAGTATAATAGTCTCTAGGTCCACCATATTGCTGCAAATGGCATTATTTCATTTTTTTTAATGGCTAAGAAGTATTCCATGGTGTATATGTATCACATCTTCTTTATCTAGAATGGGACTTTATTTGAAAACAGAGCTTATACCCCATTGACACAAAAATCATTTGCACAATGTAAACTACTACTTGATCTCTCCTTTCTCTCCAGGTAGCAACATTTATGAATTGAACTATCATCATTTAGGTGTATATAAAATTCACCTCCCCTCAATAGGGCTTTATGAGCTGTAATTAGAGTCAGGATGGACTAGTAATAAGACCCTGACCTTCAGGACTGCAGGGCATATGACAGAGGTGTAGCAGGACTTGTGCATTTACACCTGTGGCATACTTATTACCCAAACACAGTCATACACTCTGTAATGATGTATGAAAAGTATTTAAATTGATAATGCAGATTAATTAATGTGGAAAAGCATGATTGAAAGAATTAAAAAGCTAGAGACAAATAACCAAATTAAAACTAAGGGGAAGAGAGAATGGGAGATGTCCAGTAGTATCAATTAATGTTTATCCTAGTATGTGCTAGTTTGACGTATAGGGCTTTTTTAAAAAAATAATTAATTAGTTAGTGGTGCTTTATCTTCATTGCTAAACAGGCTCTCTAGCTGCAGTGAGTGGGGGCTACTATTCATTGTTGTGTGCAGTCTTCTTATTGTGTGGCTTCTGTTGTTGCAGAGCCCAGGCTCTAGGGTGCATGGGCTTCGGTAGTTATAGCATGCAGGCTCAGTAGCTGTGGTGCATGGGCTCAAGAGGGCAAGGAGTTCAGTACCTGTGGTACAAGGGCTTACTTGCTCTGTGGCTTGTGAGATCCTCCTGAATCATGGATTGAATTGGTGTCACCTGCATTTGCAGGTGAATTCTTAACCACTGGATCACCAGGGAAGTCCCTTAGTTCAGTTCAGTGGCTCAGTTGTGTCCAACTCTTTGCAACCTCATGGGCTACAGCACTCCAGGCTTCCCTGTCCATCACCAACTTTCAGAGCGGGCTCAAACTCATGTCCACTGAGCCGGTGATGCCACCCAACCGTTTCATCCTCTGTCATCCCTTTCTCCTCCTGCCTTCAATCTTTCCTAACATCAGGGTGTTTTCAAATGAGTCAATTCTCCTCATCAGGTGGCCAAAGTATTGGAGCTTCAGCTTCAGCATCAGCCCTTCCAATGAATATTCAGGACTGATTTCTTTAGGATGGACTGGTTGGATCTCCTTGCAGCCCAAGGGACTCTTAATTAAGAAATCTCCAGCACCACAGTTCAGAAGCATCAGTTCTTCAGCCCTCAGCTTCCTTTATGGTCCAACTCTCACATCCATACATGACTACTGGAAAAACCATAGCTTTGACTAGATAGACCTTTGCTGGTCTATCTGCTTTTTAATATGCTGTCTAGGTTGGTCATAGCTTTTCTTCCAAGGGACAAGCATCTTTTAATTTCATGGCTGCAGTCACCATCTGCAGTGATTTTGAAGCCAAAGAAAATAAAGTCTGTCACTGTTTCCATTGATTCTCCATCTATTTGCCATGAAGTGATGAGACCAGGTTCCATGATTTTTGTTTTTTGAATGTTGAGTTTTAATCCAACTTTTTCACTCTCCTCTTTCACTTTCAACAAGAGACTCTCTAGTTCATCTTCATTTTCTGCCATAAAGGTGTTGAGGTTATTGATATTGATCTCCTGGCAATCTTGATTCCAGTTTGTGCTTCATCCAGCCCGGCATTTCACATGATGTATTCTGCATATAAGTTAAATAAGCAGAGTGACAATATACAGCCTTGATGTATTCCTTTCCCAATTTTGAATCAGTCCTTTGTTCCATGTCTGATTCTAACTGTTGCTTCTTGACCTATATACAGATTATTCTGGAGGCAGGTAAAGTGGTGGTATTCCATCTCTTTTAAGAATTTTCCACAGTTTGTTGTGATCCATGTAGTCAAAGGTTTTGGCTTGGTCAATGAAGCAGAAGTAGATGTTTTTCTGAAACTGTCTTGCTTTTTCTATGACCCAATGGATATTGGCAATTTGATCTCTGGGCTCCTCTGTCTTTTTTAAATCCAACTTGAACATCTGGAAGTTCTTGGTTCACATACTGTTGAATCCTGTCTTGGAGAATTTTGACCATTACTTTGCTAGCATGTGAGATGAGTGCAATTGTGCGGTAGTTTGAACATTCTTTGACATTGTCTTCCTTTGGGATTGGAATGAAAATGACCTTTTCCAGTCCTGTGGCCACTGCTGAGTTTTCCAAATTTGCTGGTATCTGAGTGCAGCAGTATAATAACATCATCTTTTAAGATCTGAAATAGCTTAGCTGAAATTCCCTCACCTCCAGTATCTTTGTTTGTAGTGAAGTTTCCTAAGCATGAACAGTATGAAACAGTATGAAAAGGCTAAAAGATATAACACTGAAAGATGCCCAGATTGGAAGGTTCCCAATATGCTACTGGAGAAGAGTGGAGAAATAACTCCAGAAAGAATGAAAAGACTGAGTAAAAGTGAAAAAAGCATCCAGTTTTGGGTGTGAGTGGTGATGGAAGTAACATCCAATGCTGTAAAGAACACCGTTGCGTAGGAACCTGGAATGTTAGGTCCATGAATCTAGGTTAATTGTAAGTGGTGAAACAGGAGATGGCAAGAGTGAACATCAACATTTTAGAACTGCAAAGGGTGAATTTAATTCAGAAGACTATTATATCTACTACTGTGGGCAAGAATCCCTTAGAAGAAATGAAGTAACCCTCATAGTCAACAAAGGAGTCTGAAATCCAGTATTTGGGTGCAATCTCAAAAGTGATCTCTTTTCATTTCCAAGGCAAACCATTCAATATCACAATAATCCAAGTTTATGACCCAACCACTAATGCCAAAGAAGCTGAAGTTGAATGGTTCTCTAATGACCTCCAAGACCTAGAACTAACACCAAAATAAATAAATAAATAAAATAAAATAAAAAGAGACGTCCTTTTCATGGTAGGGGATTGGAATGCAAAAGTACAAAATCAAGAGATACCTTGAATAACAGACAAGTTTGACCTTAGAGTACAAACTGAAGTAGGGCAAAGGCTAACAGAGTTTTGTCAAGAGAATGCAGTCATCATAGCAAAGACCCTCTTCAAACAACACAAGAGACGACTCTATACATGGGCATCATCAGACGGTCAATACCAAAATCAGATTGGTATTATTCTTTGCAGACAAAGGTGGAGAAGCTCTATATGGTCAGCACAAAAAAGACTGGGAGCTGACTGTGGCTCAGATCATGAACTTCTTATTGCAAAATTCAGACTTAAATTGAAGAAAGTAGGGAAAACCAGTAGAACATTCAGATATGACCTAACCCAATCCCCTTACAATTATACAGTGGAAATGACAAATAGATTCAAGGAATTAGATCTAATAGAGTGCCTGAAGAAATAGGGACAGAGGTTTGTGACATAGTACAGGAGGCAGTGATAAGAACATCCTCAAGGAAAAGAAATGCAAAAATACAAAATGGATGTCTGTGGAGGCCTTACAAATAGCTGAGAAAAGAAGAGAAGGTAAAGGCAATGTAGAAAAGGAAAGATATACCCATCTGAATGTAGAGCTACAAAGAATAGCAAGGATAGATAAGAAAGCCTTCCTCAGTGATCAATTCAAAGAAATAGAGGAAAACAATACAATGGGAAAGACTAGAGATCTCTTGAAGAAAATTTGAGATACCAAGGGAACAATTCATGTGAAGTTGGGCACAATAAAGGACAGAAATGGTATGGACCTAACAGAAGCAGAAGATATTAAGATGTGGCAAGAATACGCAGAAGAATTACGCAAAGTATATCTTCATGACCCAGATAACCAGTATGTTGTGATCATTCACCTAGAGCCAGACATCATGGAATGTGAAGTCAAGTGGGCCTTAGGGAAGTGTCTACATGTGCTTTTAGAGAATAGAAGCATGTTCAATTCTAAGAACAAAACATCCATAATCCAAACTAGCCTATTAATGGAGCTCTTGTTCTTTTTCTAATAACTCAGGCTCTGCTCCTAAGGATAGTTCTTAAGTTTTTCTCTGAGAAATTTCATATATGATTCAGATATACAGTCATCCAACAGATAGCTATATTTGGGTACAGTGGCATGAAGGTTTCATGGTGTATTGAGCCCTCATGCAGATAGGAGTACGTCTATTTGTTTTCCCATGCTTTCTCATATTTAAGTTACTCTAACAACCTATTAGCAGAGCTCTTTTATCAACTAAGTGATTTACTGCTAGTATCTGGGATCTATCATGAATTTACAGACTCAGTGAATCCAAGACCATGACCTTCCTCTCGCTAATGACCTTCGACATTTTTGTGTACTGATCACACAGCTGAAACAGCAAACCCCACTATTTTGGCAAGTGTGCTATTTTATCCCAAAGCTGATAGGGAATGGGAAAATATCTTTCTCCTCTGTCAGCCACACACAGATCTGAGGCAGAATCTACAGAGCTATCTGAGATTTATTAGATCATTAAAAACACCCAAGCAATGGAAGTAGATGGCTACTATTTCTTCTTATTTGAAGCCTACATGTAGTTAGAATTCTGAAATGCCTAAAGATCAGCTCTCATTGACTGCACATAGATAACCAATAGAATGGTTGTCTTCCTCCATCTCTGGTGGTCAATTATTCAAGAGCTGCCTTTTGTGTGTATAATCGTTCCTAAGTAGACAAATCTTTAAATAAGTCTTTTCTAATAACTCCTTGTGAATTAGACTATGGAGAATAGAGTCTGACATCAAGATATGATCTTGTAAGATAAAACCACAGAGAACAGACATGAACAATCAAGGAGGGATTATCAGAATACTGAAAAATATGAATGGTGACTATAGGGAAAAGGCTTCACATCTGACAGGAGTGAAATAAACATTCACTTTCCTCTCAGATTTTCTCTTTAAAGGAAGAATATAGTTTCTGTCTTATAATAGGTAGGAGTAAAATAAGAAGATAGGCAAAAGACAACATATTTCTAAAAACTGGGGGCTGTGGAGTGATGGAAGCAGATTCCTTTTGCTTCGTTTTAATTTAAATTTAGATATTGGAGTACTACATACATTTCTGTAGTGATTCCTTGATTCATTGTATGGTTTTGTGTTACAGTCTGAAATCTTTCTGAAGTTTTATGACTCATGTTAATGGGAAGGTAATGTCAAATATAATTTTTACTTAACTATTGGAGTGTACTTATCTTTATCCAAGAATACAATGACTTGTAATTGGGATGAACTGAGTTTTATTTGTGATGTTACCAAATTTTTGTTTTTTAATATCTGAATTGTATGCAGGCAAATTCAAAACCAGAAAAAACAAATCAATAAAGATGGATAAGAAATAATGGGTAATGTTTTGGAAGTAGGATTTATTTAAATAACTTTCACATATGATTTGTCTTAAATTCTTTAAAACTGTTTAGAGACATTAAATGAAAAGGTATTAAACATAGAATCAGTATTATCTAAATTCTCCTTCCCTTTACAGTTAAGACACCCTCCCCCCAGCCTGATAATCTGAGTAGAATCTTTTCTATATCCCATTTTAGGGCAGGGCATCTGACATGGTTGTCATGGGGTTCTCTCACAGTTCACAGCAGTGCTTTGCAAATAAGAGGTTTAGTTCAAGTTTGTTACAAATGGCCTGGTTCATGAAACTTAATCCTGCCCTTCTCCAGTCTCTTACATTTTAAGCCTCCTCTCCTGCTTTACATTACCTTAGAAACTTGAAACTTTGCTAGATTCAGCATATGTGAAATCTCACTGGATACCAACCAAGAAGGAATATTAATATTGGTTGAATTCTAATATAGCTCTCTTTATTTAATATATATGGCATAGAGAACAGAGCAGTACTTATATGAAGTTCTTAAATTTCTTATAAGATTAATATGAAATAGCTCACATGAAGAGTTCTTTTTTTTTTTTTTTTTAATTTAATAAATATCAGTGAAATCCTCATTGGCCCATACTTATAGTTAAATATTTGATTATTAAGCTTCCTAGGATAAAGAATGTTCTCAAAATATCCTTTCAATTTGTTGAAGGAAGAACTGAACTTCAGTGAAGCAATCAATGAACTGAGGTTTTGCCCTGCGAGCAAGTGGTATAAGGAAATGGAAATACAAAAGCAAGATGTAGGATGATTCTTGTTTATAAGGGAATGAAATATAATCATGGGAAATAAGCATAAAGAAATTAAACAGAAAATAATACCATGCAGATCAGCAAGATGGCAGAATAAGAAGCTCCAGAAACTCTTCCTCTCCATGGACACAATTATTCAACAACGATACACAGAACAAGTCCCTTTGTGAGGACTTCAGAGGCTCAGTTAAGAGGCACTTGTACTCCGTGGGAATGTGAAACCAGGTGCATTGAGGCTAGTAGGAAAATTTGACACTCATTCATTAAAGCTCTCCCCCAGACTCAGCGAGACACAATGGGGTGAAAAATTCTGGCTCCTAGTTTCTCTCTGAAGAGGGAAATAGAAGACTAAAATACACATCTAATCTGCAGACTCTTCAGGGTGCTGCCCAGCAGACTACTTTCTGTCTTGCCAGAATCTAAGTGCTAACAGGAAAGGGCTTAAGGTTGGAAGTCGCTGAAACAAAGGTTTGGACTAACACATTGTCACTCACTACAAACATTGCACCACCCCCCGCCCCTCCCCAACCCCAGCTCAGTGGAAAAAAAGGTCAAACCTTTCAACTGCTGATTTTTCCCTATGAATGGAATGTGTATTCAAAATAATAGCTTTTAAAGGAGGCTGCCTGAAAAATGGGTTTTCTGTCTCCTTTGTTTTAAGTCACTGACAATACAGTCAGCCCTTTTCAGCCCTCTGTGTCCTTGGGCTCTGAATTTGCAGATTTAATCAAATACATTTAAAAAATATTCAGAAAAAAATTCCATAAAGTTGAAAGCAGAACAAAACAAAACTAGAATTTGCTGCTTGCCAGACACGACTGAGCGACTTCACTTTCACTTTTCACCTTCATGCATTGGAGAAGGAAACGGCAACCCACTCCAGCGTTCAGCGTTCTTGCCTGGAGAATCCCAAGGATGGAGGAGCCTGGTAGGCTGCTGTCTTCGGGGTCGCACTGAGTCGGACACGACTGAAGCGACTTAGCAGCATCAGCAGCAGCAGCGATTATTTACATAGCATTTGCCCTATATTTACAACTATTTACAGAACAATTTGCACTGTACTAGGCATTATAACTAACCTAGAGATGGTTGAAAGTATATGGGAGGATTGTGCATAGGTTATATTCAAGTATGATAGAGCAACTGAAAAAAGAAACTGGCAAATTCCTATAATAGGGAATTTAAAATACAGGACAAGAGAAGACACATCCACAGAAAAGCTTTTGAAAGATTCCCAGACTCTAGCTGGGCTGATTAGTGAAGGATCTTTCATATACAAAGCAAGTCCATATTGCTGGGAGAGACAACTGTCTCTTCAAATATGTGGATCCATCACAAAGTCACAAGACACAAGAAGAAACAGAAAAACATAACTCAATTAAAAAAAAAGTCTCCAAAAATCAACCCAGAGATATATAAATTACTGACAAAAAAAAAAAAAAAATTACTGTGAAAGATGCTCAATAAGCTCAGGAAAATGAAGAATAAAGAAAATAAGGTCAATAAAGAGATAGAAAATATAACAAAGAATCAAGCAGAAAATTTGGAGCTGAATATACAAAACTGAACTGAAAATTCACTAGAAGGGTTTAACACGGGATTTGATCAAGCAGAAAAAGTAATTGTTAGATTCAAAGAAAGGTCATTTGAAATTATCCACTTAAAGGAGCAAAAAGAAAAAAAAAAAAAAAGGATTGCATAAAAGTGAAGGAAGTCTGAAAGATTTATGTGCTCAGTCACTTCACTTGTGTCAGACACTTCAGTTGTGTCTGCTCTTTGAGAGTCCTTGGACTGTAGCCCACCAGACTCCTCTGTCCATGTGGATTCTCCAAGCAAGAATACTGGAATGGGTTGCCTTGTCCTCCTCCAGGGAATCTTCCTGACAGGGATCAAACCAGTGTCTCTTATGCTACCTGCATTGGTAGGTGGGTTCTTTACCACTATAGCCACCTGGGAAGCCCTAAGGGACTTATGGAACACTATCAAATAAACTACTCATGGGAGTCCCAGATAGAGGAGAAAGAGAGAGAAAGGCAGAATGCTTATTTAATGATGTAATGGCTGAAAACTTCCCAAATCTAGAGGAGAGAACAGACATCAAGATTCAAGAAGCCCAAAAGATTATCAAGAAGAATTCAAAGAGGTCCATAACAGGACATGCTGTAATCAATTTGTCAAATGTCAAAATATAAGAGAATTTTGAAAGGAGAAAGAAAAAAGTGAGTTGTCACATACAAGGGAATCCCATAAGACTCTCAGTAGATTTCTTATCAACAACTGTACATATCAGATGGGAGTGGGATTATATGTTCAAAGTGCTCAAAATAAAAAGCTGCCAAATATGAAACCTGTATCTTGGAAAACTGTCCTTTAAAAATGAAGAGACAAAGATTTTCTCAAAGAAATAAAGGCCAAACAAGCTTATCACTACTAGAACTACATTACAAGAAATGCTGAAAGGAGTCCTTCAAGTTGAAATGAGAGAACACTAGACAGCAACATGAAAGCATATGAAAATATAAAGCTCACTGGTCAAGGGAGCTAAGGGCTTCCCTAGTGGCTCATCAGTAAAGAATCTGCCTGCAATGCAGGAGAGGTGGGTTTGATCCCTGGGTCAGGAGGATCTTCTGGAGAAGGAAATGGCAACCTATTCCAGTATTCTTGCCTGGAGAATCTCATGGACAGAGGAACCTTATGGGTTAGAGTCCATGGGGTTGCAAAGAGATGGACACTTAGCCATTAACC
This sequence comes from Bos taurus, assembly GCF_002263795.3. Lineage (NCBI taxonomy): Eukaryota > Metazoa > Chordata > Mammalia > Artiodactyla > Bovidae > Bos > Bos taurus. Next base: position 1,044,319 of record NC_037336.1, read on the forward strand.
AACAAGAACAACAAAGAGGGCTATATGGACATATGTGTATGTATGCCTGCTAAATCACTTCAGTTGTGTCTGACTGTGTGACGCTATGGACTTCAGCCTTTGACTTCTGTCCATGGGATTCTCCAGGCAAGAAGACTGGGGTGGGTTGCCATGCCCCACTCCAGGGAATCTTCCCAACATAGGAATTGAACCTGTGTCTCATGTCTACCTGCACTGGCAGAAGGGTTCTCTACCACTAGTGCCAACTGGGAAGCCTATACAGACACATACAGTAGTGTAATACTGTCATAGTGGTGCATAGTCACTTTTAGTTCTGGGACTGAAATTAAAGGACAAATGATTAAAATATTATGTAAAATATGTTAATTACCTACATACTACCTGTATCTATATATCATAAGTTACATAAAGTGTAGAGGCAGGGAGAAGTAAAAGATTAGAGTTTTTGTAGTAATTGACATTGTTACTATCAATTTAAAAATAAATTTAGAATTGTTATTAATAAAAGCTGTTCTAAAGATAACATGATAAGCATAAGAAAATGCCTATAGAAGATGAAAGAAAGAAAATAAGAAAGTAATCAAAGTATGTCACTAAGAAGAAACATTAATAAAACACATACAAAGAGAGCAAGAGAGGAAAGGAGGTGGGGGTGGGGTGGGGAGAAGCTTCAAGACAGGCAGAAAACAATGACTAAAATGGAAATAGCAAGTATTTATCAGTAATTACTCTAAATGCAAATGGAGTAACTTCCCCATCAAAAACCATAAAGTGGCTTAATGGATTAAAAGAAATTTTAAAAAAGATCCAACTGCTAATATATTCTGTTAAGAGACTCACTTTCCATTCGCCTGCAATGTGGGAGACCTGGGTTCTATCTCTGGTTTGGGAAGAGCCCCTGGAGAAGGGAAAGGCTACCCATTCCAGTATTCTGGTCTGGAGAATTCCATGGACTGTATAGTCCATGGGGTCGCAAAGAGTCAGACACAACTGAACAACTTTCCCTTTCATTTTCATAACCTGAAAGGATGGAAAAATATATTTCAAAATGGTAACCAAAAGATTGCAGAAGTGGCTACACTTATATCGGACAAAATAGACTTCAGTCAACTATGTCACAAGAGACAAAGCATGATGTTATATAATAACAGTATAATCAGTTCCTGAATGTTTATTGGAAGGACTGATGTTGAAGCTGAAACTCCAATACTTTGGCCACCTGATGAAAAGAACTGACTCATTGGAAAAGACCCTGATGTGCTGGAAAAACTGAAGGCGAGAGGAGAAGGCAACACCAGAGGATGAGATGGTTGGATGGCATCACCGACTCGATGGATATGAGGTTGAGTAAGCTCTGGGAGTTGGTGATGGACAGGGAAACCTGGAGTGCTGCAGTTCAAGGGGTCGCTGGAGTGCTGCAGTTCAAGGGGTCACAAAGAGTTGGGCATCACTAAGCGACTGAACTGAATCAATTGACTAGGAAGATACAACATATAAAAACTGAGCACCCGACATCAGAACTCTTAAATATATGAAACAAACATTGACAACTAAGGGAGAAATGGATAGCAATAAATTAATAGCTTTTTTTTTTCACTCATGAGATTTTAATAGCCTGCTTTTAATAAATATAGAACATACAAACAAAAAATGATAAGAAAATAAGGGACTTAAACAATACTCTAGAACAAGTAGACCTAACAGACATAAAATATATTCCATCTTACAGCAGGAGAAAACACAACTTCCTTAAGTGAACATGAAACATTAACCAGAATAGATTACATGTTAGGTTGCAAAACAAATATTAAAAAGTTTAAGAAGAGTGAAATCATATCAGGTATCTTTTCTACTCACAGTGGGATAAAACAACATCAACAAACCGAAGAAAAAATGGAATATCCATAAATATGTGCAAATTAAATACAGTGTTCTTAAACAATGGGTCAAAGAAGAAATCAAATGAGAATTTGGAAAATATCTTGGGATAAATGAAAACACAACATATTAAAACTTATGGGATGGAGCAAAAGCAATAGTGAAGGAAATTTATAGCAATAAACCCTTTCATTAAAAAGGAAGAAAGATCTCAAATCAACACCACTTTACATTACATAGAACTAAAAGAAGAAAAAACTAAGTTCAAAATTAGAAAACAGAAGTAAATTATACAGATTACAGCAGAAATAAACAAATGAATAGAAAAAGTAAGAGAAAAAAAAAAAACACAAAACTGAGCTGGTTTTCTGAAAAGTTCAATAAAATTAACAAACCTTTAGCTACACAAATTAAAAAACAGAGAGAACACTCAAATAAAATCAGAAGTGAAAGAGACATTACAACTGGTGCCACAGAAGTTAAATATATATATATATATAGTGATGACTATGACCAATTATATGACCACCTGATGTGAAGAACTGACTCATTGGAAAAGAGTGGGGGCAGGAGGAGAAGGGTACAACAGAGGGTAAAATGGGTGAATGGCATCACCAACTCGATGGACATGAGTTTGAGCAAGCCCCAGGAGTTGTTGATGGACAGGGAAGCCTGGCATGCTGCAGTCTGTGGGGTCAGAAAGAGTCATACATGACAGAGTGACTGAACTGAACTATTATAATTGTTATGACAAATTATAAACCAACAAATTGGATAACCAAAGAAAAATGGATAAATTCCTAGAATCATACCGCCTACCAAGACTGACTCATGAATAGAAAAATCTGAATAGATCAGTAGAGAAGAAAGAATCAGTAATAAAAAACCTCCCACCATTCAAGCTTTTTTGGTTTCAATGCAAATTTTAAGATTTATTTGTTCTAGATCTTTGAAAAAATGCCATTGACAATCTGATAGAGATTGCATGATCTATAGATTGCCTTCCATGTTATAGTCATGTTCACAGTATTGATTTTTCTAATCCAAGAACATGGTATACTTTCTGTTTGTGGTATCTTTGATTTTTTTCATCAGTGTCTTATAGTTTTTGGAGTACAGGTCTTTTGTCTCTTTCAGTCAGTTTGTGTGTGTGTGTGTGCATGCTCAGTCGTGTCTCACTCTTTGTGACGCCATGGACTGTAACCTGCAAGGCTCCTCTGTCCATGAAATTTTCCAGGCAAGACTACTTCAGTTGGTTGCCATTTCCTATTCCAGGGCATCTTCCCAACCTGGAGATTAAACCCATGTCTCTTGTGTCTCCTGTGTTAGCAGGCATATTCTTTACCATTATTACCAACTGGGAAGCCCTTAGGTAGATTTATTCCTAAGTATTTTATTCTTTTTGATATGATGGTAAATGACATTATTTCTTTAACTTTTCTTTCTGATCTTTTTGCTATCAGTGCATAGAAATGCCATATATTTCTGTGTATTAACTTCAAACTATACTACAAAGCTATAGTCATAAAAATAATATGATGCTGGCACAAAAACAGAAAGACAGATCAATGGAACAGGATATAAAGCCCATAACTGAACCCATACATATATGGCTGATTAATCTACAACAAAGGAGGCAAGATTATACAATGGAGGAAAGACAGTCTTCAATAAATGGTCCTGGGAAAACTTGACAGCTACATGTAAAAAAATGAAATTAGAAAACTCTTTAACACCGCACACAAAAATAAACTCAAAACAGATTACAGATCTAAATATAAAATAGATAGTGTAAAACTCTTAGAGGAAATATAGGCAGAACACTGTTTGACATAAATCACAGCAAGATCTTTTTTGATCCACTCCTAGAATAATGGTAGGGATAATGGTGACCTTCTTCAAAAAGACTTATTTCAGCACACCACAGCTCTCAGTTTTTATTCCAATAACAAATAAGGGCAATTCCAAAAAGTATTCAAGGTACTGCACAATTGCACTCATTTCACATGCTAGAAAATAATGTTCAAAATCCTCCAAGCTAGGCTTCAAATGTATGTGAACCAAAAACTCCCAGATTTTCAAGCTGGATTTAGAAAAGGCAGTGTAAACAGAGATCAGATTGCCAACATCCACTGGATCATAGAAAAAGCAAGAGAATTCCAGAACAAAAAAATCTATGTCTGCTTCACTGAATATGCCAAAGCCTTTGACAGTGTGGATCAGAGCAGACCATGGAAAATTCTTAAAGAAATGGGAATACCATACCACCTTACTTGTCTCCTGTGAAATCTGTATGCAGATCAAGAAGCAACAGTTAGAATGAGACATGAAACCACAGACTTGCCCCAAATTGGAAAAGAAGTATATCAAAGCTGTATATTGTCACATTGCTTATTTAACTTATATGGAGATTACATCATGTAAAATGCTAGGCTGGATGAAGCACAAGCTGGAATCAAGAGTGCTGGGTTCAGTTCAGTTCAGTCGCTCAGTCATGTCCAACTCTTTGCAACCCTATGGACTGCAGCATGCCAGGCCTTCCTGTCTATCACCAACTCCCGGAGCCTACTCAAACTCATGTCTATTATGTTGGTGATGCCATCCGACCATCTCATCCTCTGGCGTCCCATTCTCCTCCTGCCTTCAATCTTTTCCAGCATCAGGGTCTTTTCCAGTGAGTCAGTTCTTCACATCAGGTGGCCAAAGTATTGGAGTTTTAGCTTCAGCATCAGTGCTTCCAGTGAATATTCAGGACTGATTTCCTTTAGGATGGACTGGTTGTATCTCCTTGCAATCCAAGGGACTCTCAAGAGTCTTCTCCAACAGCACAGTTCAAAAGCATCAATTCTTCCGCACTCAGCTTTCTTTATAGTCCAATTATCACATCCATACATGACTAGACTACTGGAAGAACCATAGCTTTGACTAGACAGACATTTGTTGGTAAAGTAATCTCTCTGCTTTTTATTATTCTGTCCAGGTTGCTTCTATCCAAGGAGCAAGCATCTTTTAATTTCATGGCTACAGTCACCATCTGCAGTGATTTTGGAAAATGTCAAAGAAATTAAAGTCTGTCACTGTTTCCATTGTTTCTCCATCTATTTGCCAGGAGTGATGGGACCAGATGCCATGATCTTAGTTTTCTGAATGTTGTGTTTTAAGCCAACTTTTTCACTCTCCGCTTTCACTTTCATCAAGAGGCTCTTTAGTTCTTCTTCACATTCTGTCATAAGGGTGGTGTCATCTGCATATCTGAGGTTATTGATATTTCTCCTGGCAATCTTGATTCCAGCTTGTGCTTCCTCCAGCCCAGCGTTTCTCATGATGTACTTTGCATATAAGTTAAATAAGTAGGGTGACAATATACAACCTTGATATACTCCTTTCCCAGTTTGGAACCAGTCTATTGTTCCATGTTTGGTTCTGACTGTTGCTTCTTTACCTCCAGATTTCTCTGGAGGCAGGTCAGGTGGTCTGGTATTCCCATCTCTTTAAGAATTTTCCATAATTTATGGTGATCCACAGAGTCAAAGGCTTTGTTGTAGTCAAATAAAACAGAAGTAGATGTTTTTCTGGAATTCTCTTGCTTCTTCGATGTTCCACCAGATGTTGGAAATTTCATCTCTGGTTCCTCTGCCTTTTCTAAAACCAGCTTGAACATTTGGAAGTTCACAGTTTACCTTCTGTTGAAGCCTGTCTGGGAGAATTTTGAGAATTACTTTGCTAGCGTGTGAGATGAGTGCAATTGTGCTGTAGTTTGAACATTCTTTGGCATTGCCTTTCTTTGGGATGGGAATGAAAACTGACCTTTTCCAGTCTTGTGGCCACGTTTCTGGAAAAGACTGCTGGGAGAAACATCAATAACCATGTGTATGTCCAGTACTTTGGCCACCTGATGCATAGATTGATTCATTAAAAATGACTCTGATACTGGGAAAGATTGAAGGCAGGAGAAGAAGGAGACAACAGGATGAGATAACTGGGTGGCATCGCTGACTCAATGTAGATGAGTTTGAGCAAGCTCCAGGAGATGGTAAAGGACAGAGATGCCTGGCGTGCTGCAGACCATGGGTTTGCCAAGAGTCTCACATGACTGAGTGACTGAAGAACACAACAAAAGTAATTAAGCATAAACAAAAATAAACAAACGGGAACTAATTTAACTCAAAATTTTTCCATAGTATAGGAAACCATATACAAAATGAAATGACGATCCAAATAATGGGAGAAAATATTTGTAAATTATTTGACATATAAATGTGTATTTTCCAAAATTTACAAACAGCTCAATGTCAAAAAACATACAACCCAATTAAAAACTGGACGGAAGATATAAGCAGACATTCCTCCAAAGAAGACATTCCTCCATTCCTCTTAGATGGCCAAGGGGCAAAGGAAAAGATATTCAACATTGCTAATTATTCAGTTCAGTTCAGTTGCTCAGTCGTATCCGACTCTGTGCGACCCCATGAATCACAGCACGCCAGGCCTCCCTGTCCATCACCAACCCCTGGAGTTCACCCAAACTCATGTCCATCTAGTCAGTGATGCCATCCAGCTATCTCATCCTCTGTCGTCCTCTTCTCCTCCTGCCCCTAATCCCTCCCAGCATCAGGGTCTTCTCCAATAACTCAACTCTTCGCATGAGGTGGCCAAACGATTGGAGTTTCAGCTTCTGCATCAGGCTTTCCAATGAACACCCAGGACTGATCTACTGTAGGATGGACTGGTTGGATCTCTCTGCAGTCCAAGGGACTTTCAAGAGTCTTCTCCAACACCACAATTCAAAGCATCAATTCTTTGGCACTCAGCCTTCTTCACAGTCCAACTCTCACACCAATACATGACCACTGGAAAAACCATAGCCTTGACTAGATGGACCTTTGTTGACAAAGTAATGTCTGTTTTTTAATGTTGTCTAGGTTAGTCATAACTTTCCTTCCAAGGAATAAGCGTCTTTTAATTTAATGGCTGCAATCACCATCTGCAGTGACTTTGGAGCCCCAAAATATTAAGTCTGACACTGTTTCCACTGTTTCCCCATCTATTTTCCATGAAGTGATGGGACCAGATGCCATGATCTTCGTTTTCTGAATGTTGAGCTTTAAGCCAACATTTTCACTCTCCTCTTTCACTTTCATCAAGAGGCTTTTTAGTTCCTCTTCACTTTCTGCCATAAGGGTCGTGCCATCTGCATATCTGAGGTTATTGATATTTCTCCCGGCAATCTTGATTCCAGCTTATGCTTCTTCCAGCCCAGCATTTCTCATGATGTACTCTGCATGTAAGTTAAACAAGCAGGGTGACAATATACAGCCTTGACGTACTCCTTTTCCTATTTGGAACCAGTCTGTTGTTCCATGTCCAGTTCTAACTGTTGCTCCCTGACCTGCATATACGTTTCTGAAGAGGCAGGTTAGGTGGTCTGGTATTCCCATGTCTTTCAAAAATTTCCACAGTTTATTGTGGTTCACACAGTCAAAGCTTTGGCATAGTCAATAAAACAGAAATAGATGTTTTTCTGGAACTATTTGCTTTTTCGATGATCCAGCAGATGTTGGCTTTGATCTCTGGTTCCTCTGCCTTTTCTAAAACCAGCTTGGACATTTGGAAGTTCATGGTTCACGTACTGCTGAAGACTGGGTTGCAGAATTTTGATCATTACTTTACTAGTGTGTGAGATAAGTGCAATTGTGCGGTAGTTTGAGCATTCTTTGGCATTGCCTTTCTTTGAGATTGGAATGAAAACTGACCTTTTCCAGTCCTGTGGCCACTGCTGAATTTTCCAAATTTGCTGGCAAATTGTGTGCAGCACTTTCATAGCACCATCTTTCAGGATTTGAAATAGCGCCACTGGAATTTCATCACCTCCAAGGGCTTTGTTCATAGTGATGCTGTCTAAGGATCACTTGACTTCACATTCCAGGATGTCTGGCTCTAGGTGAGTGATCACACCATCGTGATTATCTGGGTCATGAAGCTCTTTTTTTGTACAGTTTTTCTGTGTATTCTTGCCACCTCTTCTTAATATCTTCTGCTTCTGTTAGGTCCATACTATTTCTGTCCTTCATTGAGCCCATCTTTGCATGAAATTTTCCCTCAGTATCTCTAGTTTTCTAGAAGATATCCCTAGTCTTTCCCATTCTGTTCTTTTCCTCTATTTCTTTGCATTGATCGCTGAGGAAGGCTTTTTTAAATCTCGCCTTGCTATTCTTTGAAACTCTGCATTCAGATGCTTATATGTTTCCTTTTCTCCTTTGCTTTTCACTTCTCTTCTTTTCACATCTATTTGTAAGGCCTCCTCAGACAGCCATTTTGCTTTTTTGCATTTCTTTTCCATTGGGACGGTCTTGATCCCTGTCTCCTATACAATGTCTCAAACCTCCGTCCATAGTTCATCAGGCACTCTGTCTATCAGATCTTGTCCCTTAAATCTATTTCTGACTTCCACTGTATAATCATAAGGGATTTGATTTAGGTCATATCTGAATAGTCTGGTGTTTTTCCCTACTTTCTTCAATTTAAGTCTGAATTTGGCAATAAGAAGTTCATGATCTAAGCCACAGTCAGCTCCTGGTTTTGTTTTTGCTGACTGTATAGAGCTTCTCCATCTTTGGCTGCAAAAATATAATCAATCTGATTTTGGTGTTGACCATCTGGTGATGTCCATGTGTAGAGTCTTCTCTTGTGTTGTTGGAAGAGGGTGTTTGCAATGACCAGTGCATTCTCTTGGCAAAACTCTATTAACCTTTGCCCTGCTTCATTTCGTACACCAAGGCCACATTTGCCTGTTACTCTAGGTGTTTCATGACTTCCTACTTTTGCATTTCAGTCCCCTATAATGAAAAGGACATCTTTTTTGGGTGTTAGTTCTAAAAGGTCTTGTAGGTCTTCATAGAACCATTCAACTTCATTTTCAGCATTACTGGTTGGGGCATAGACTTGGATTACTGTGATATTGAATTGTTTGCCTTGGAAACGAACAGAGATCATTCTGTTGTTTTTGAGATTGCATCCAAGTACTGCATTTCGGACTCTTTTGTTAACCATGATGGCTACTCCATTTCTCCTAAGGGATTCCTGCCCACAGTAGTAGATATAATGGTCATCTGAGTTAAAATCACCCATTCCAGTCCATTTTAGTTTGCTGATTCCTAGAATGTTGACGTTCACTCTTGCCATCTCCTCTTTGACCACTTCCAATTTGCCTTGATTCATGGACCTGACATTCCAGGTTCCTATGCAATGTTGCTCTTTACAGCTTCGGACCTTGCTTCTATTACCAGTCACATCCACAGCTGGATATTGTTTTTGCTTCGGCCCCATCCCTTCATTCTTTCTGGAGTTATTTATCCACTGATCTTCACTAGTATATTGGGCACCTACTGACCTGGGGAGCTCCCCTTTCAGTATCTTATCATTTTGCCTTTTCATACTGTGTATGGGGTTCTCAAAGCAAGAAAACTGAAGTGGTTTGCCATTCCCTTCTCCAGTGGGCCACATTCTGTCAGACCTGTCCACTATGACCCTCCCGCCTTGGGTGGCCCCACACAGCATGGCTTAGCTTCATTGAGTTAGACAAGGCTATGGTCCCTGTGATCAGATTGGCTAGTTTTCTGTGATTATGGTTTCAGTGTGTCTACCTTCTGATGCCCTCTCGCAACACCTACCATCTTACTTGGGTTTCTCTTACCCTGGATGTGGGGTATCTCTTCACGGCTGCTCCAGCAAAGCACAGGCACTGCTTCTTACCTTGGATGAGGGATATCTCCTCACGGCCGCCTCTCCTGACCTTGGACGTGGGGTTGCTCCTCTTGGCCGCCTCCCCTGACCTCGGGCATGTGGTAACTCTTCCCGGCCTCTGCCCTGCAAATCTTCCCGGCCTCTGCAAATCTTAAATAAAACACAAGCAAACCAATTTCAAGCAAACCTCAGACGTGGGGTAGCTCCTCTTGGCTGCCCCTGTGCCGATGCAGCCTGGCACTCTCAGTCGCTGACCATGACCTTGGGCTAGGAGTAGCTCCTCTAGGCCACGCTTCTGCATGGTCCATCTCAGCCTGTGCACTTCTGCGTGGTCCATCTCAGTCTGAGCAATAATTTCTCAGCTAATTATTAGAGAAACATAAATAAAAACTACAATGAAATGTTTCCTCACAGCAGTCAGAATGGCCATTATCAAAAAAACCCTGCAAACATAAATACTGGAGAAGGTGTAGGGAAAAGGGCACCCTCCTACACTCTTGGTGGGAATATAAATTGACACAGCCACTATTGAGAAGAGTATGGAGGTTCCTTAAAAAACTAAAAATAAAGCTACCATTTGAACCAGAAATTCCACTTTTGAGCATATATCAGGAAAAAAATTTGTTTCAAAAGTATATATGCACCTCAATGCTCACTGGAGCACTATTTACAATAGCAAAAACATGGAAGCAACCTATATGTCCATTAGCAGAGGAACTGATAAAGATCATGTTGTGCATATATACAATGGCATATTACACAGCCATTAAATAGGATAAAATAATTTCACTTGCAGCAACATGGACTTTGAGATTATATTAAGTGATGTAAGTCAGGCAAAGAAAGATAAATATCACATGGTATCACTTATATGTGGAATCCAAAAAATGATACAAATGAATTTATCTGCAAAATAGACTTAGATTCACAGACTTAGAGAATGAACTCATGGCTAATAGGGCAAAGAGGAAAAGGGAGGAAGAGAGTGGGAATTTGGGATTTACATGTACGCATTGCTATATATAAATTAGATAACCAATAAGGGCCTACAGTATAGCAGAGGGGACTCTGCTCAATATTATAATAAGCTAAATATGAAAAGAATTTGAAAAAGAATTAATAAATACAACATCCCAACAAAGAACCCCAATACTAGATGGCTTCACTGGAGAATTCCACAAGATACTTAAAGAAGACTTAATATTGATATTTTTCAAATTTTTCCAAAATTGAAGAGGAATGAACACTTTCTAACTCACAATACAAAGGTAGCATTATCTCAATACCAAGGTTAGAAAATGACACTACAAATAAAACTACAAGCTCATAGGCTTGATGAATATATATGCAAATCTTAAATAAAACACAAGCAAACCAATTTCAAGAGCACATTAAAAGAATCATATGCAAGACCAAGTGAAATTTATCCCTGTGATGAAAGAATAGTTAAATATACAAAAGTCAACCAATGTGACACACCACTAACAGGGATAAAAATCACATGATTATCTCAGCAAATGAAGAAAAACCACTTGACAAAATTTAACCTTATTTCATGATAAAAAGACTCAACAAAACAGGAAAAGAACTTGAACAGACTTTTCTCTGAAGAGGATGTATAAATGGCATATGTAAAAGGTTTATGAAGTCAAGTGGGCCTTAGGAGGCATCACTATGAACAAAGCTAGTGGAAGTGATGGAATTCCAGTTGAGCTATTACAAGTCCTAAAAGACGATGCTGTGAAAATGCTGCACTCAATATGCTAGAAAATTTGGAAAACTCAGCAGTGGCCACAAGACTGGAAAAGGTCAGTTTTCATTGTAATCCCAAGGAAAGACAATGCCAAAGAATGCTTAAACTACCACAGAGTTGCACTTATCTCACACTCTAGTAAAGTAATGCTCAAAATTCTCCAAGACAGGGTTCAGCAATACATGAACAGTGAACTTCCAGATGCTCAAGCTGGTTTTAGAAAAGGCAGAGGAACAAGAGAACAAATTGCCAACATCCACTGGATCATCAAAAAAGCAGAAAAGTTCCAGAAAAACATTTATTTCTGCTTTATTGACCATGCCAGAGCCTTTGATTGTGTGGGTCACAATAAACTGTGGAAAATTCTGAAAGAGATGGAAATACCAGACCACCTGACCTGCCTCTTGAGAAACCTATATGCAGGTCAGGAAGCAACAGTTAGAACTGGACATGGAACAACAGACTGGTTCCATATAGGAAAAGGAGTATGTCAAGGCTGTATATTGTCACCCTGATTATATAATTTATGCAGAGTACATCATGAGAAATGCTGGGCTGGAGGAAGCACAAGCTGGAATCAAGATCGCCAGGAGAAATATCAATAACCTCAGATATGCAGATGACACCACCCTTATGGCAGAAAGCAAGGAAGAACTAAAGAGCCTCTTGATGAAAGTGAAAGAGGAGAGTGAAAAAGTTGGCTTAAAGCTCAACATTCAGAAAACTAAGATCATGGCATCTGGTCCTATCACTTTATGGCAAATAGGTAGGCAAACAGTGGAAACAGTGTCAGACTTTATTTTTTTGGGCTCCAAAATCACTGCAGTTGGTGACTGCAGCCATGAAATTAAAAGACGCTTACTCCTTGGGAGGAAAGTTATGACTAACCTAGATAGCGTACTAAAAAGCAGAGACATTACTTTGCCAACAAAGGTCCAGCTAGTCAAGGCTATGGTTTTTCCAGTAGTCATGTGTGGATGTGAGAGTTGGAGTATAAAGAAAGCTGAGCACCGAAGTATTGATGCTTTTGAACTGTGGTGTTAACCAGTCCATCGTGAAGGAGATCAGTCCTGGGTGTCATTGGAAGGACTGATGTTGAAGCTGAAACTCCAATATTTTGGCCACCTGATGCTAAGAGCTGGCTCATTTGAAAAGACCCTGATGCTGGAGGTGAAGGGGACAACAGAGGATGAGATGGTTGGATGGCATCACCACGTCAGTGGAGATGAGTTTGAATAAACTCTGGGAGTTGGTGATGGACAGGGAGGTCTGGCGTGCTGTGGTCCATGGGGTCATGAGGAGTTAGACATGACTGAGTGGTTGAACTGAACTGAAAAGGTATATGAAAAATCTGTATGCAGGTCAAGAAGCAACAGGTAGAATTGGACATGGAGCTACAGACTGGTTCCAAATTGTGAAATAAGTACATCAAGGCTGTATGATGTCACCTGCTTATTCAACTTATATGCAGAGTACATCATGAGAAATGCCAGGCTGGATGAAGCACAAGCTGGAATCAAGATTGACGGAAGGAGTATCAGTAACCTCAGATATGCAGATGACACCACCCTAATGGCAGAAAGCGAAGAACTAAAGAGACTTTTGATGAAAGTGAAAAAGGAGAATGAAAAAGTTGGCTTAAAACTCAACATTCAGAAAACTAACATCTTGGTATTTAGTCCCATCACTTCATGGCAAACAGTTGGGGAAACAATAGAAATAGTGACAGACTTCATTTTTTTCGGCTCCAAAATCACTGCAGATGGTGACTGCACCCATGAAATTAAAAGATGCTTGCTCCTTGGAAGGAAAGGTATGACCAAACTAGACAGCATATTAAAAAGCAGAGACATTACTTTGTCAACAAAAGTCCGTTTAGTCAAAGATATGGTTTTTCTAGTAGTCATGTATAGATGTTATATTTGGACTATAGAGAAACCTGAGTGCTGAAGAACTGATACTTTAAACTGTGGTGTTGGAGAAGACTCTTTAGAGTGCCTTGGGCTGAAAGGAGATCCAACTAGTCAATTCTAAAGGAAACCAATCCTGAATATTTTTTAGAAGGTCTGATGCTGAAGCTGAAGCTCCGATACTTTGGCCACCTGATGCAAAGAACCGACTCATTGGTAAAGCCCCTGATGCTGGGAAAGATTGAAGCTGGGAGGAGAACAGCAGAGGATGAGATTTTTGGATGGCATCACTGATACAATGGACATGAATTTGAGCAAGTTCTGGGAGTTGGTGATAGACTGGGAAGCCTGGCATGCTGTAGTCCATAGGGACACAGAGAGTCGCACACCATTGAGTGATTGAATGGAACCGAAATGAAAAGGTGTATGAAAAGATGCTCAATATTACTAATCATCATTTAAGGTCAGTCTCTCAGTAGTGTCTGACTCTGTGACCCCACGAACTGCAGCATGCCATTAGAGATTTATGTAATGACACCTCACATTTTTTAGGATGGTCATTATAAAAAATAAAAAAAAAAGGAAGAAAAAAAATCAGAAGGTAGAGGTGTTGACGAGGCTGTGAAGAAATTGGAATCTTTGTACACTGTTGGTGGGACTCTAATATGATGCAGCTGCCATGGACAATGTTCCTCAAAAAGTAAACTTTCATATGGTCCAGCAATTCCATTTTCAGATTTATCCAAAAGAACTGAAAACAGGAGCTTAGAAAATATTTATACTTTCATATTCTTTGTGTATTATTTATAATAGCAAAGAGGTGGAAACAATCTTAATGCTGATCAAAGGGTAAATGGATAAAGAAAACACAATATGTACATGCAGTGTATGTACATCTATACATCTTCATCCTATCAGTGAAGGAAATCTTATCAAATGTTACAACGGGGAAGAACCTTGAGGACATTATGCTGAGTGAAACGAACCAGTCTCAGAAGGACAAGCACAGCATAGTTCCACTTGTATGAGGTATCTAGGGTAATCACATTCTTAGAAGAAGAAAGGAGAATGGTGGTTATCATGTGCTGTGGGAAATTGCTGTTCAATGGGTATCAAGTTTCAGTTGTGCAAGATGCAAAAACTTTAAAATCTTTGGTACAACAATGTGCCGACAGATAACAAAGTTTTACAGTATGCTTCAAAATTTAGGAAGATAGATCTTATGTGTTTTTTATCACCATAAAAAGAAAACAGCACACAATGTGCATTATGTAAAACAGTTAAATAGTTGCAATAGAATAATTAAGAGAAAAACACCATTTCAAAAGTTGTGAGGAGGAAAAGTGTTGATTAAAAGCATGGGTTCTTAGGTGTAAATGTCTGGGTCTGAATCACAGAATAGTTGTGTGTCCTTGGACAAGAAACTGATCCTTTCTTTGCCTTAACTTTCCTCCTCTTTATTTGAAGAGAGTAGTTTACTTCATAGAATTTTTGTTTGTTTGTTTTTTGGCATGAATTAAAATAGAAAAGATTCTTGGAACTGTACCTGGGACATAGTTCTCTATGTGGTAACTATCATTGGTAATAATAGTATTAAAGACAGTTTTACTTTTTACTTTCAAAATTACCAAAAAACAAAACAAAATTCTCTTCAAATTAATGTACATTTTTAAAATCCCATCTTTAGCATAATTTTGAGATTTAATTCTCTTGGTTTTGGTCTGGCTTTGTTACAGGTTTCTGTTCTGAAAAGTACCATTTTGTACATAATAATTTATATGTACATAATGTTCTCTACTAGACTACTGATGAGCACGGCAGGGTATAGAACCTGTTTTTAATTATTTTGGCCAAAGTATATGATTCAAATTTAAGTAGCTTCAGCTCACTTACCCCCCAAATTTTCACCATCCTTTTACCAAAATCACAGAGAAAAAGGAGTAGCAAGATGTGTAATTCACAGCAAAATTGGGGAGTTGCCTGGACTGGTTTCTAGTCTGAGAAGTCCACAGGTGATGAGCTTTGGATTTAACTCACCTTGGAAGGAGGAAGTGATCCCCTCACACTCTTGAATTGGGATGAACATGAAGAGGCAGTGTTGAAACAGCTTTAGAGAGTCTAAGTGCATCTCTTTTTACCACCCTGCATGCCAAGTCACTTCACTCATGTCCAACTCTTTGCAACCCTATGGACCATAGCACTCCAGACTTCTCCATCCATGAAAGGATTCTCCAGGCAAGAGTATTGGAGTGGGTTGCCATGTCCTCCTCCAGGGGATCTTTCTGACCGAGGGATCTAACCTGCGTCTCCTGCATTGCAGATTCTTTACCATTAAGCCACAGGGAAGCCTGTTTAATACCCTAAAACTATCCAAGTTCTTTTCAAGTTTCTTTATTTTATTTAAAAATAAAAAATTGTAACCCCTATGTGGGGATGGGCATTCAGTCAACCTAAAGTGTGAGGAAACTTGTCATACATATTTTCATCATTTTCAACAACAATTGACATTTATTGAACATGTTGAATTCTATGAATTAAAGATATAATTCATTAATGTTTGCTTCTCTGGTGGCTCAGACAGTAAACAATCTGCAACCCAGGAGACCCAGGTTCAATTCATTAATGTTTATGTTATAGCATATTACATGTCATTTGTAAGAAAATATGGAACTCCCAATATAAAAAGTGGATGACTGTAAGAAATTAATAAAGATTAAAATCACATTGGCTTTTTCACAAAACTATGTGTGTTTCATATATTTTCCACTGTTTGATTATTCCATGTCATGATTCTAAATATTTGGCTATCTTGGGCTCTAGCATTGCTTTTTAAAACATGAAAACCAACTTTATACCTATCTTGACAATTCACTCAACAGTTCTGAATCTGCTGCAGCAGAAAATGAGGAACAGTGAAGTATGTTATAAGGGAAGGAAAGAGTTGGGAATCAGAAAACTTGGGATCAAGTCTCTTCCCTCTTTACCATGAAAGTTTGGACATATGATATTGAGTTTCCTTACCTTTATATACATATAAAAAAATCATTCTTTGGAGTGTTCTTGTGAAGACAGATGAGCTAATATATATATGGCCATATTTGGAAAACATAATACGGATTCCCTGGTAGCTCAGCTGGTAAAGAATCCTCCTGCAATGCAGGAGACCCGGGTTCATTCCCTGGGTGGGGAATATCCCCTGGAGTAGTGATAGGCTACCCACTCCAGTATTCTTGGGTTTCTCTGGTGGCTCAGCTGGTAAAGAATCAGCCTGCATTGAGGAGACCTGGATTTGATCCCTTTGTTGGCAAGATCCTCTGGACAAGGGAAGGACTACCCACTCCAGTATTCTGGCCTGGAGAATGCCATGGACTGTATAGTCCATAGGGTGGGAAAGAGTCAGACATGACTGAACAACTTTCCCTTTCACTTTCAGTATGCTTAAGCACATTACAATATTTCAGTGTGGTTTTTTTGGATGCCTGTAAGCACTCAACAGGAGACAGCACAGGAAAAACAGAAATAAAAGAAAATTTCCAATTCATTAGGGAACTACATATTGTCAGCTTTAATGCTAACCAAAATTAGCACTTTGGAGCTCTAATTATACAAGTTAACTCTCCATGATGATCAAATGAACCAGAAAAATTCTTCATCTTAAATTTATTGCATAAAGCCACACTAAGAAACATGTACCCAATCACATCATTAAAATTAAAAGAATTCAGCAAGTTGCCTTGTCTCTGGAGGGGAAGACAGTCTCTCTTCTTTCAATTTAGTTTCATTCAATATTTCTAAGAAAAAATTCCTGGCCACTGTAAATCTGAAAATCTGAGAAGGAACTTGTATACAGCATAATTCAAGCACTATCATAGGCTATAAAAATATGTTTACGTACCGTTTTGTATCTTATTAATCTTTCCCCACTATTGGACTGATTCTTAAAATAAAACATATTATATGCAACGTGTTAGAGGAAAATGAATTGCTCAATTTAATAAAATTTTATAGTGACAGGTAGTATCAAATATATTTAATTATAGTTGTATATATTTATTTATTTATATTTATATTATTAAATATTTATATTTAATTATATTCAGCTCTAAAGTATCAGAGATGAACATTCTGATATTTTGTTGAGAGCTTTTATAATGAATCTGTTTTCTAAAGAATATGATTAATGCTTAATAACTTAAACACTTTGAAGTACTGAGGGCACATTTGAAAATTTACACAACTGAAAATTTCAATAACCAATTGAAAATTTATCAGAGTTTCTAGAATAATGCAATCCAGATGAAAAAGTACACATACTGAAGTACTTGGCATACTTCTAAAGCAAAATTTTAAAAGATGAGTGATAGTACCCTTCTCTTGCCATATGTAATAACAGAAACTTGCACTGTTATGAAGTCTATTCCATAGAGGTAGTAAAAATACATTCACAAATATTAACAGTGGTTATCTCTGTGGGCTGAAAATTTTAATGTACATTTTTGCTTATTTGTATTTTCTAAATTTTGAACAGTGAACACATCTAGTTTTTAACATTAATTTTAACCAACTGCCCTAGTTTGCTCAGAAATGAGAGGTATTTCAGCTCACGGGAATTTTCAGAGCTAAAACCAGGGAGGTTCTTGGCAAAACAAAATTAGATTGATCATACTTCAAAATCCTCATGTTCTAGGAATACCCTCTAGAGTTCCATTTGCGTGAACTTTATATTGCAGGGACATACAAGACACATTTACCATCATAGTTAATGTGGGCCTGTATTAGAAATGGGAGAATAGCTATTGGGAATGCATAAATCCTTAGTGAGAACTAATAAGATCTCCTATTACTTCATGTACAGCATGTTAAAAGCTCACTCTGAACTGAAATTCTACAGAAGGAAGCCACTCTGCACTGTATGCTTTCTGTAACCTTCTGCCTTTCTTCCCCTGACCCTTCCATCAAGTGGCCTATCCTGTTGTCTGCTTCCTTTATGTACTGTTTTGGAAATTGATCCTCTAGGTCAACCAGAGATTTTCCCACATGTGGATTCTTACCAGGTTCATTTTTATAATGTCTCATATTTGCTTACAGATAGACTGTGTCATAAGAACAAAAAGAAAGGGCTCTATAAACAAAGTAGACATTGTGCCACATATATCATTTGAGGAAAAATATAAGTGCATATCTGTTATGCCTCTCAAGTGTTTCTTAGGCCAGTTGAGTCTAATGAATTAAAGGCTCAAGGATAATATTTTGAGATAATCCATTGACTGGCTGAGTGACCTTAGGCAAATCACTTAATCTTTCTTCTCTGAAGTGTGATAATCCACAGAAGGGAAATAATCATTCTTAGCTCATAAATGCTTGGTGAGAATTACATTATTTAATGTACATAAATCATTCAGTGAGAATATTAAAATTCAAAGTTAAAGCAATTATTTGCTGACTAGAGAGGGATTTTTAAAGAGATTTTTATGAAAATAAATTACACAAAGTTGAAATGTTCATCTACTTTTACTAATATTGCTTATAATGGAGTTAAAAATCAAACACTTGGGTTGAATTATTTTAAAAATTAAAATTTGATACAACAGACTTTTTTCAGTATCTTTAGCATTTTTATTGTTTAGACTTACAGTCTTACATATGCTTGCTAAGCAATTTGATAAAAACAGTCTGATTTGGAAAATACAACTTATTTTTAAATTTTTAGAAGTTTCTGCTGAAACTTGAACTTCAGGGTATCCAAAACCAAGGGAGGTTTGCAAAAATGTAAACAATGATGAGAGGATTTTAATTACAAATCAAAACTTTTATATAATAGAATACTATTCAGCTTTTCAATAGAAGTTGTAGAATAATAATTGATGGCATGGAAAGATATTTATGTAAAATAGAAAAAAGAGATAAAGACAATTTGGATGATATACTACTTTTTATGAAGATATTCATGGAGATATAAGAACTTCTGTCACTGATGTCATGGCTATCTCTGCATGCAATAAGAATGGTATTAGAATGGAATAAGAATTTGTTCCTTTTGCTTATTTGATTTTCTAAAATTTGGACATTGAACATATGATATTTTAAAACTTATTCTCTTAAAATATAAATTCAGTTTTGTAAAAGACAGCCAAAAGTTAAATGCTGTATTGACATTTTTCTGTTTTTCTAGATTCTATGCATTTCTTCTAGTCAACCTACCTATCTTATTGTTAAATACATCTTTTACAAAAGAGATGACCATCTCTCCCCATACAAATTTATTACAATATTATTGACCATATTTCTTAAGTTGTTTACTTCTTTGTTCCTGAATTATTCTGTAATTGAAGGTTTGTATCTCTTCAGTCAGTCAGTTCAGTTGCTCAGTCGTGTTAACTCTTTGTGACTCCATGGACTTCAGCACGCTGGGCTTCCCTGTCCATCACCAACTCCCGGAGTTTACTCAAACTCATGTCCATTGAGTTGGTGATGCCATCCAATCATCTCATCCTCTGTCATCCCCTTCTCCTCCCACCTTCAGTCTTTCCCAGCATCAGGGTCTTTTCCAATGAGTTGGTTCTTCACATCAGGTGGCAAAAGTATTGGAGTTTCAGCTTTAGCATCGGTCGTTCCAATGAATATTCAGGACTGATTTCCTTTCAGATTGACAGGTAGACTCTCCTTGCAGTCCAAGGGACTCTGAAGAGTCTTTTCCAACACCACAGTTCAAAAGCATCAATTCTTCAACCCTCAGCTTTCTTTATAGTCCAACTCTCACATCCATACATGACTGTTGGAAAAACCATGGCTTTGACTAACTGGACCTTTGTTGATAAAGTAATGTCTCTGCTTTTTACTATGTTGTCTAGGTTGGTCATACCTTTTCTTTCAAGGAGCAAGTGTCTTTTAATTTCATGGCTGCAGTCACCACCTGCAGTGATTTTGGAGCCTCCCCACAAAATAAATAAATAAATAAATAAATAAATAAATAAAAGTCTCTCACTGCTTCCATTGTTTTCCTTTCTATTTGCCATGAACGGATGGTACCGGATGCCATGATCTTAGTTTTCTGAATGTTGAGTTTTAAGCCAACTTTTTCACTCTCCTCTTTCACTTTCATCAAGAGGCTTTTTAGTTCTTCTTCACTTTCTTTCATAAGGGTGGTGTCATCTGCATATCTGAGGTTATTGATATTTCTCCTGGCAATCTTGATTGCAGCTTGTGCTTCATCCAGCCCAGAATTTCTCATAATGTACTCTGCATATAACTTAAATAAGCAGGGTGACAATATACAGACTTGATGTACTCCTTTCCCAATTTGGAACCAATCTGCTCTTCCATGTCCAGTTCTAACTGTTGCTTCCTGACCGGTTGATATTTCTCCCGGCAATCTTGATTCCAGCTTGTGCTTCATCCAGCCTGGCATTGTACGTCTTAGTACTCATTTAAAATAAAATCCATATTATTGGCACATAATTGTCGATAGTAATCTCTTAATGATTCTTTATATTTCTTTATATTTATGTGGTATCATTTGTAACTTCTTTTACATTTATGATTTTGTTTATTTGAGCCCTCTCTTTATTTCTCTATGAACCTGGCTAAACATTTATCAGTTTTGTTTATCTTTTCAAGGAACCAGGTCTTACTTATATTGATCCCTTAAAAAATTTTTTTGCTCTGATTTTTCCTTCTACTAACTTGGGATTAGGTTTCCTTTTCTATTTTCTACTAGTTTTAAGGTTAGGTTGTTTATTGAAATTTTTCTTATTTTCTGTGGTAGATTTTGTTGCTTTATGTTTATACATTCCCTTTAGAAAATTCATAGATTTTTTATTATCATGCTTTATTTTTCACTTTCTGAGATAGTTTTTATATCTTCCTCCTATTGGTTATATTGTTTAGCCTCTATATGTTTGTGTTTTTTTTTTTTTTTTTAAGTTCTTTTCTTGCAGTTTATTTCTAGTCTCAATAAACTGTGTTTGGGAAAGATATTTGCTATGATTTGAATTTTTAAAATTTACTGAGACTTGTTTCATTGCCTCACATATGATCTATTTTGGAGAATGTTTCACGTGCACTGGAAAAAAATGAATTTTGCTGGTTTTGGACAGTATGTTTTATTTTTATCTGTGAATACAATCTGATTAAATGAGTCACTTATAGCTAGCATTTCCTTATTGATGTTCTGTCTGATAAGTTGTTCATTGATGTAAGTGGGTGTTAAATTTCCCTACCATTATTGTATTATTATCAAGTTCTCTCTTCATGTTACTTAATATTGCTTTAGGTATTTATGTCCTCCTGTGTTGGTGCATCTCCTTCATAGATTACAGCCTTGTCATAGTGAAGGGGCTTGCATAACTCATGAAGCTATGAAGCATGCTGTGCAGGGCCAACTAAGATGGGTGGGTTATGGTGGAGAGATATTACAAAATGTAGTACACAGGAGGAGGGAATGGCAAGATACTATAGTATTCTTGCCTAAAGAACCCCATGAACAGTATGATAAGGCAAAAAGTTATGACACTGGAAGATGAGCTCCCCCGGTTGAAGTTGTCCAATATAACGACTGGGGAAAAGTGGAGAAATCGCACCAGAAGGACTGGAGAAGCTCGCCAAAGCAGAAATGATGCTCAGTTGTGGATGTGTCTGGTGGTGAAAGTAAAGTCCAATGCTATGAACAATATTGCATAAAACCTGGAATATTAGGTCCATGAGTCAAGGAAAATTGGACATGATCAAGCAAGAGATGGCAAGAATGAATATCAATATCTTAGGAATCAGTGATCTAAATATGGATGGAAATGAGTGAATTTAATTCAGATGATGACCATTATATCTACTACTGTGGGCAATAATCCCTTAGAAGAAAGAGAGTAGCTCTCATAGTCTACAGAAGAGTCCAAAATGCAGTACTTGGGTACAGTCTCAAAAGCAATAATTATCTCGGTTTATTTCCAAGGACAATAATTCAACATTGCAGTAATCCAAGTCTATACTCCAACCACTAATAGCAAAGAAACTGAAGTTGAATGGTTCTATGAAAACCTACAAGACCTTCTAGAACTAACACCCCCCCACCCCAAGATGTCCTTTTCATTATAGGAAATTGGAATGCAAAAGTAGGATATCAAGAGATACTTGGAGTAACAGGCAAGTTTCGCCCTGGAGTACAAAATGAAGCAGGGCAAATGCTAACAGAGTTTTGTAAAAAAAAAAAAAAAAAAACCAAACACACTGGTCATAGCAACCACACTGTTTCATCAACACAAGAGACAGCTCTACACACGGACACCACCGAATGGTCAATACCTAAATCACATTGATTATACTTGCAACCAAAGATGGAGAAGCTCTATAAAGTCTACAAACACAAAACCTGGATCTGACTGTGGAGCAGATCATAAGCTTCTTATTGCAAAATTCAGGCTTAAAGTGAAGACAGTAGGGGAGACCACTAGGCCATTCAGATATGACCTAAATCAAATCCTTTATGATTATACAGTGGAGGTGAAAATAGATTCAAGAAATTAGATCTGGTAGGTAGAGTGCTTGAAGAACTATGGATGGAGATTTTTAACATGGTACAGGAGACGGTGACCAAAACCATCCCAAAGTGGGGAAAAAAATGCAAGAAGGCAAAGTGGTTGTCTGAAGAGGCTTTAAAAAATAGCTGAGATAAGAAGAGAAATGGAAAGGGAGAAAGGGAAAGATACACCCAACTGAATGCAGAGTTCCAAAGAATAGCAAGGAGAGATTGCTAATGCTATGCTAAGTCACTTCAGTCATGTCCGACTCTGTGTGACCCCATAAACAGTAGCCTACCAGGCTCCCCCGTCCCTGGGATTCTCCAGGCAAGAACACTGGAGTGGGTTGCCATTTCCTTCTCCAATGCATGAAAGTGAAAAGTGAAAGTGAAGTCGCTCAGTGGTGTCCAACTCTTAGCGACCCCGTGGACTGCAGCCTACCAGGCTCCTCCATCCATGGGATTTTCCAGGCAAGAGTACTGGAGTGGGGTGCCATTGCCTTCTCCGAAGGAGAGATTAGAAAGCCTTATTAAGTAAACAATGAAATGAAATAGAGTAAAACAACAGAATGGGAAAGACTACATAACTTTTCAAGAAAAAATTGGAGATATCAAGGAAACATTTCATACAAGGATGCACAAGATAAAGGATAGAAATGATAAAGACATAACAAGTAGAGAAGAGACTGAGAACAGGTGGCAAGAATACACAGTAGAATTATACAAAAAAAGTCTTACTGGTGCAGATAACCATGATGATGTGGTCTTTTACCTAAAGTGACCACTCACCTTCATCCTGGAAGGTGAAGTTAAGTGGGCCTTAGGAAACATCAACACAAACAAAGCTAGTATAGGTGATGGAATTCCAGCTGAGCTATTTAAAATTCTAAAAGGATGCTATCAAGGTGCTGCAGTATCAATATGTCAGCAAATTTGGAAAACTCATCAGTGGCCACAAGACTGGAAAAGTTCAGTTTTCGTTTCAGTATCAAAGAAGGGTAATGCCAAAAAATGTTCAGAATATCACACAATTACACATGCTAGCAAGAATATGATCAAAGTCTTTCAAGCTAGGATTCAGCAGAGTTTCTGAGATGTAAAAGTTGTATTGAGAACTTCCAGATGTACAAGCTAGATCTAGAACAGACAGAAGAGCTAGAAATCAAATTGCCAACATATGTTGGATCATAAAGAAAGCAACAGAATTCCAGAAAAACATCTACTTCTCTTTCATTGACTATGAGAAAGCCTTTGACAGTGTGGATTGCAAAAATCTGTGGAAAATTTTTACAGAGATGAGAAAACCAGACCAAACCTGTATGCAGGTCAAGAAACATCAGTTAGAACCGGACATGGAATAATGGACTGACCCAAAATTGGAAAAGGAATATGCCAAGACTGTATATTGTCACCCTGCTTATTTAAATTCTATGTAGATTACATTACGCAAAATACCAGGCTGGGTGAATCACACGTTGGAATCTAGATTTCTGGGTGAAGTATCAACAACCTCAGATATGCCACTTTAATGGAAGAAAGCAAAGAGACTCTTAAGGAGGGGAATGGGGAGAGTGAAAAAGCTGGTTTAAAACTACACTCAAAAAACTAAGATTGTGGCATCTGGTTCTATCACTTCATGCAAATAGATGGGGAAAAAGTAGAAATAGTGACATATTTTATTATGTTGGGCTCCAAAACCACTGTGGACAGTGATTGTAGCCATGAAACTAATAGATGCTTGCTCCTTGGAAGGAAAGCTATGATAAACCTAGGCAGAGTATTAAAAGCAGAGACATCACTTTGCTGACAAAGGTCCATATAGTCAAAGGTATAGTTTTTCCAATAGTCACATATAGATGTGAGAGTTGGATCATAAAGAAGGTTGAGTGCCAAAGAATTCGTACATTTGAATTATGGTGGGGAGAGTCCCTTGGACTGCAAGGAAATCAAACTAATCAATCCTAATGGAAAACAGCCATATTCATTAGACTATTCATTAGAAGGACTGATTCCGAAGCTAAAGCTCCAGTTCTTTGGCCACCTGATTTGACAAGATGACTCACTGGAAAAGACCCAGATGCTGAGAAATGTTCTGGGCAGGAGGAAAAAGGGTTGGCAGAGGATGAGATAATTGGATAGCATCACTGACTCAATGGACTTGAGTTTGAGCAAACTCTGAGAGATACTGAAGGACAAGGAAGCCTGGTGTGCTATAGTCCATGGGGTCACCAAGAGTGGAACATGACTTAGTCACAACAAAGACAACATTTATTGGTGCATATTTGTTATATAATCTTGTTGAAAGATCCCTTTATTATTATGTGATACATTATGTAATTGATTCCTTAATTATTATACCACTGTATGTCTTTTATTGAAACTTTATTACATTTACAGGAAAAGTAATTTTTGACAGGTATTTACTAATTGCCATTTTGTTCATTATTTTCGGGTTATTTTTGTAGTATTTTTCTGGTCCTTGTTTCTTTAACTCTCTTTTCTTGTGATTTGATGACTATCTTTGGACTTTGGATTCTCTTCTCTGTTATTTATTTATTTTGGTGTTTTATCTATGTAGGTTTTGAGTTTGTGGTTACCATGAGTTTCATATATAACAGTTTATATATATGTGATTTTTTAAAACTTTAAGTTTGA
Source organism: Bos taurus (assembly GCF_002263795.3). NCBI lineage: Eukaryota > Metazoa > Chordata > Mammalia > Artiodactyla > Bovidae > Bos > Bos taurus. The sequence goes on from NC_037336.1 coordinate 1,069,769, forward strand.
ATGCATTCTAACCATTCTGCAGTTTTACTCCCCCAGAACATTTAATATTTTTCACTTTTCATTTTACATCTTTTTATTTTGTGTATTTCTTATTATTTATTTTGGATATAGATTATTTTACTAATTTGTCTTTCAACCTTCCTCTGGTTTTATATGTGGGGGAGCCACTATCTTTACTGTATGTTTGCTTTATCAAAGATATTTTTTCTTTCATTATTTTGATACTTCTAGTTGTTGCTTTTTCTTTTTTTACTTAGATAATTTCCCTTTAACAGTTCTTGTATGAGTGTCTTAGTGATGCTTAACTGTTTTAACTTTTGCTTGCCTAAAAAACTTATCTCTCCTTCAAATTTGAATTTAGTGACTAAAACCTTGACAGAGTATTCTTGGTTCTATGTTTACTTTTGTTTTTCTTTCTTTTTTTCCATCTCTTTGAATATATGATGCCACTGTCTTCTGGTCTGCAAAGTTTTGCTGAAAAGTCAGCTGATAGAGGATGAGATGATTGGATATGGGTGGTCCTTTATACATAATTGGTTATTTTTCTCTGTTTTTTAAAATTCTTTTTATCCTTAATGTTTAGCCATCTTAGTTATATTGTGTCTTTATGTGGACATCTTTGAGTTCATCTTGTTTGGGACTTTGTGTTCTCTGGATTTGGATGGTCTATTTCTTTTCCCAGATTAGGGAAATTTTCAACTATCATTTCTTCAAATATTTCTTTGTCTGTTTCTTCCTCTCTTCTGGTACCCCTTAATGCAAATGTTTGTATGCTTAATGTTATCTTAATGTTAGTATGCTTAACCAATTTCATTTTTAAAAATTCTTTTTTTTTTTAATGTTCAGCTTGTGTGATTTTGACTATTCTGTCTTCCAGTTTGCTTAGCTGTTCCTTTGTGTGATCTAATCTACTGCTGATCCCTTTTACTATAATTTTATATCAGTTATTATATTCTTTAGCTCTGCTTGGTTGTTTTTTGTATTTTCTGTTTGTTGAAATTCTCATTGTGTTTATCCAATCCTCTCTGGAGTTTGGTGAGTGTCTTTATGATTATTTCATTTATCAGGTAGATTTCCTATCTTCACTGTTTTAGTTCTTTTTCTGAAGTTTTATCTTTGGAGGATATTCCTCTCTTTCCTCATTTTGCCTAATTCTCTGTGTTTATTTCTATGTATTAGGTAGGTTGGCTACATTTGCCAATTTTGGAGAATTGGTTCTATGTAGGAGATATCCTATGGGCTCCAGCACCACACTCCTCTCTGGTCACAAGAGTTATAGAGGTAACCCTATAAGCGATGCATTGGTCCTTCTGTTGTGGTGGGCTGACTACTGTAGGCATGGTGGTTTGGGTTTTGGACCGTTTCTGATTGACTGGCTGTGCTGTGTGGTGGCATTACGTTTTCTTGAGTGAGTAGCTTATTTCTCTTTGTCATAGAGAAGCTGAGATGCCGTGCTTCTGGCTCTATATCTTGGTAGGCCTGAAGCATTAGGTCTTTATCCAATCTGTATTTTTGTTCATTTCTCATTTGGGAAGATATTTATCATTTATGAACTTGCTTTTGTATTTTCAGTAGCCTATTTTAAAATATTTTTTTTCACTGATGCTGGGTATACGACACTAAGGAGGTGCATCAAAACATGAAGTTACAGAGTCCTTGTGACTAAGGAGATCATTTTTTTCATAAAAAGGAAAAAAAAAAAACACAATAGCAAAGATCAATACAAAATTATTTTTAATTTGTGAGAGGAAGAGTTAAGAAAAATTAAGCAAACCATTTAGAATTAACTTTATATATATTTCCTTGGCTTTTTCCATCTCTTGGCTGTTTTCTGCTAAAGATATTTCAGTGCATCTATCTCACAATTAATTTCAGTGGCATATTTCATAAGCACATAAGTAAAATAGTTTGTTTTCCCTCTAGAGACAAGTAGAATGTATGATTTTTTTCCCCTTTAAGGTAAGCATGTTTGATTTCCCAAATCTGAAAGGTATGAATCACTGGCACTAAATAACAGTGAAATTAAATTCTTTAAATGGCTACTGTAGTACTGTATTACATGCTCATAAAATATTGCTCATGCATAATTGCCATAGCTGCTGCTAAGTCACTTCAGTCGTGTCCGACTCTGTGCGACCCCATTGATGACAGCCCATCAGGCTCCCCTGTCCCTGGGATTCTCCAGGCAGGAACACTGGAGTGGGTTGCCATTTCCTTCTCCAATGTGTGAAAGTGAAAAGTGAAAGTGAAGTTGCTCAGTCGTGTCCGACTTAGCGACCCCGTGGACTGCAGCCTACCAGGCTCCTCCATCCATGGGATTTTCCAGGCAAGAGTACTGGAGTGGGGTGCCATTGCCTTCTCCAATTGCCACAGCTACAGAGTTTTAAAGCCATGCTATTACAATAGCAAAAAATTGAACAGGACTAACCCTTTCTAAGGAATATTGCAAAATTGATGATAATACTGAGTGCCTTTATAGGTACAAAATATAAACCTTCCTTTCTATTATTGCTGGGTTTGGCTATTAAACAACAATGCTGTTAGCTTGTGGATTTTAAATTTTGGACATGAATTAAATTTTCCAGAAAGTTCATCTCTTTATTTACCTGACCTAGACTTGAAAATTAATGTTAAATCAGATTCTCTATATGGATAATTTGGAATATAGATAGCAGTTAAATGAATCTCAAAATTAGTAATATTTGACTAAAAAATATTTTGATTATATTTTGACAATTTTTCAAATGGACAACTTTTATTAATGTGAAAATGACATTTTAAATGTGCTTTAAAGCAAAATGGAGTTAGAAAAAAAATACACTCATTTGAAAGCTCTTGGCACTGTGCTAAGAAATCTCTTGTAGTAATATAATATTATAATTTACAAAATGCAAGTTAACAGAATCTTCAATTTAACATTTTCAACGATGAAATTAAGGTCAAGAATTTCACATTTATGATAGCACATATAGAAGGGCATTCAATATAAACACGTCCATCCCTATGAAGCTTGCAAATTTGACAATGCTGAATGGAAGGTTTTAGAATCACATTCACAAGTGATGCATCACAAGAATCACAAATCTGGGCCCTTAGGCTCTTATTCTGAAACATTTATGTTAACTTTTCTATTTCATGTTATTTGTTGATACTACTCCATACAAAAAGAAGAGGAGAAGAAGTGATGTAATAAACTTGTTCATTTATAAAAATTATTGCTGCTCTAATTCAGTGCAAAGCATGACTATGTAATACCAGTCTAATGTTTACCAACTGCATTATTGCTCTAAAGAGAGTGGATAGCATACACACTGAGCCTCAACTTGGAATTTTCATTAAAAAACTTAGGTCAGACTCAGAACTAGGAGAGGTTAACTTCAAATGTTAGCAGCTCTGACCTCTGTGATCAGTCCAAAATCTTAGATGAATTGTGGCATTTAGCTCTGAAGAATAGCTGAATTGAAAAACTCATATCAGCAGATGGCAGTAAAGGTATACAACAGAGATGGAGGCACTGAAAGGCATTTTGTCCCCAAATGATAGTATCTAATTGATAGTGTGATTGCTTTAACTCCTTGCTTACAACAGGAAAACATGGGAAAATATATTTAAAATATTGCACATCAGGTAATATGGATGAAAGTGTCCAGAGACATACAGCTTTCCTTACTGCTTCCTGTATCTAATGCTATTGTCATGGCTATGTGAGCAAATTTAAGAAAATTCTGCTGAAGAGAATTATGGTTTCATAGAGCCCTATCAACACACCCATATTTCCTGAGATTGTCAGTGAGACACAACAAACCTATATGTTAAAACTGTAAAGAAAGATCAGGCACAAAAGTCATAGTGTAATATTCCTTACCAAATAAAAGCAGTGTAAACACACCAAAATATCCCAAAGCATCCTTTTTTGTTTAGATTGGAGTTTGCCAGCCTGGCCACACAAGCAAGTTGTAAAGGGACACTGCATGACTGTCATGAGGACTTCCTGTCTCTGGATGATTGCCATATTCATTGCTTTTAGGCCATTTTCCTTAGCCTTTTCTTTGATTGACAGAGTCCACATATACTTACTAGTAAATTGCAAAGAAAACCAAGCCATTATCCTGTGAAGCACTGATACTAAAGAAAGGATCTGTGAGGATACCTGAGTACCACTGAAGCTGGAGCCTCCTTTACACCATTGATTAACCAGAAAAGTCATCAAAGAACTGTGCAGCCAGCTGTCATGAAATATCAGGGATGCCACAAGGTTTGTGGTTGTACTTCTGACCACACTACTAAAGTCATGTGCAATGGAACTCACTGTGTATTCTACAGATTTCATGCTTTCCTTGTAATTCCTCAGAAAGGAAAAATGGCTAGAATTCCCTTACTTTCTTTACTTAGTAAAAGCATTCATACAATGACCATTACAACTATACAAATTAAAATTTGCACCCAGAAATATTGCATTTTTTTTAACCCAACATCTGTCTTTAACCTACCTGAACATAATAAAATCTTCAGTGGTACACTGGAGCGGCTTGTAGTGGCTAATGAGTGCTGCGTTTGTGCAGTTTCTCAATTCCACATCAGTGAATTCATGTTGGTAGCTTGAAATTGGCTATGGTGAGAATATTTATTATGCCTGGGGAATTGACAGAAGCTACAAATCAAATCAACCGCCTCTCCTACCATTTTTCTTCTGAGAGCATGTTCTTAAAAACTTACTAGCACAATGCTGAACTTCTTGAATATTTCTTAGTGGGGTAAGCATATATTCAGAACAAGGACAACTTGAAAGTTGTAAGCCTAAGCTTCACTGTTGACATTTCATTTGGAATTTCTGTAGAAAATCTGTTTTATTCATAACCTATTAGTATATAGCTCTAGGTTGGAAAGAATGCCAAAGAGTGCTCAAGTTCAGTTCAGTTCAGTCGCTCAGTCATGTCCGACTCTCTGAAACCCCATGAATTGCAGCACGCCAGGCCTCCCTGTCCATCACCAACTCCGAGAGTTCACTCAAACTCACGTCCATCGAGTTGGTGATGCCATCTACCCATCTCATCCTTTGTTGTCCTCTTCTCCTCCCAGCATCAGAGTCTTTTCCAATGAGTCAACTCTTTGCATGAGGTGGCCAAAGTATTGGAGTTTCAGCTTTAGTGTCAGTCCTTCCAATGAATACCCAATTGCACTCATCTCACAAGCTAGCAAAGTATTGCTCAAAATTCTCCAAGCCAGGCTTCAACAGTACATGAACAGTGAACTTCCACATGTTCAAGCTGGATTTAGAAACAGCAGAGGAAATCAAATTTCCAACATCTATTGGATTATCAAAAAAGCAAGAGAATTCTAGAAAAACATCTACTTATGCTTTATTGATTATACCAAAGCTTTAACCGTGTGGATCACAACAAACTGTGGAAAATTCTGAAAGACATGGGAATACAAGACCACCTAACCTGCCTCTTGAGAAATCTGTATGCAGGTCAGAGGTCAGGAAGCAACAGTTAGAACTGGACATGGAACGATAGACTGGTTCCAATTTGGGAAAGGAGTACGTCAAGGCTGTATATTGTCACCCTGCTTGTTCAACTTATATTCAGAGTACATCATGAGAAACGCTGGGCTGGATGAAGCACAAGCTAGAATCAAGATTGCTGGGAGACATATCAATAACCTCAGATATACAGATGACACCACACTTATGGAAGAAAGCAAAGAACTAAACAGCCTCTTGATGAAAGTGCAAAAGGAGAGTAAAAAAGTTGGCTTAAAACTCAGCATTCAGAAAACTAAGATCATGGCATCCAGTCCCATCCCTTCATGGCAAATAGATGGGAACACAATGGAAACAATGGGAGACTTTATTTTTTTTTGGGGGGGGGGGCGCTCCAAAATATCTGCAGGTGGTGACTGTAGCCATGAAATTAAAAGATATTTACTCCTTGGGAGAAAAGTTATGACCAACCTTGACAGCATATTAAAAAGCAGAGACATTACTTTGTCAACAAAGGTCCATCAAAGATATGGTTTTTCCAGTAGTCATGTATGGATATGAGAGTTGGACTAAAGAAAGCTGAGCTGTGAAGAATTGATGCTTTTGAATTGTGGTATTGGAGAAGACACTTGAGATTCCCTTGGATTGCAAGGAGATCCAATCAGTCCATCCTAAGGAAATCAGTCGTGAATATTCATTGGAAGGACTGATGTTGAAGCTGAAACTCCAATACTTTTGCTACCTGATGTGAAGAACTTATTCATTTGAAAAGATCCTTATGCTGGGACAGATTGAAGGTGGGAGGAAAAGGGGGCAACAGAGGATGAGATGGTTGGATTGCATCACCGACTCAACAGACATAAGTTTGTGTAAATTCCAGGAGTTGGTGATGGACAGGGAAGCCTGGCATGCTGAAGGCCATAGGGTCACAAAGAGTCAGACATGACTGAGTATCTGAACTGAACTGAACTGAATTGACTAGGTTGGATCAACTTATACTGATGATGAATGTGAGTTCCAAAAATATTATACCTAAAACTTGCACTATTCATTATACAAATACCGGGTATTATTTGCTTTTGCCCTCATTTCTCATATTTACTATTATTTTAATTCTTTATTTTTAGCAGCTTGCGGGGGGTATTTATATTCAATCCACTGAGTAATCAATCAAAATCCAATAGTTAAACATATTGATTTCAAATTCTTTTCTTTCCAACACTTGAACTCTCATACAAACATTATTTTGAGAGACTAAATTTTCTTGAGTTTAAAATAATTGGGATGTAGGTTCATGATACTGTACAGAAGGTAGTGATCAAGACCATCGCCATGAAAAGGAATGCAAAAGCAAAATGCTTGTCTGTGGAGGCCTTACAAATAGCTGACAAGAGAAAAGAAGTGAAAGGCAAAGGAGAAAAAGAAAGATATACCTATTTGAATGTAGAGTTTCAATGAATAGCAAGGAGAGATAAAGCCTTCCTCCATGATCAATGCAAAGAAATAGAGGAAAACAATAGAATGGGAAAGACTGGAGATCTCTTCAAGAAAATTAGAGATACCAAGGGCACATTTCATGCAAAGATGGGCACAATAAAGGACAGAAATGGTTTGGATTTAACAGAAGCAGAAGACATTAAGACGAGGTGACAAGAATACACAGAAGAACTATACAAAAAAGATCTTCATGACTCAGATAACCACAGTGATATGGTTACTAACCTAGAGCCAGACATCCTAGAATGTAAAGTCAAGTGGGCCTTAGGAAGCATCACTATGAACAAAGCTAGTGGAGGTGATGGAATTCCAGTTGAGCTATTTCAAATCCTAAAAGCTGGTGCTGTGAAAGAGCTGCACTCAAAATGCCAGTAAATTTAGAAAACTCACAGTGGACACAGGACTGGAAAAGGTGAGTTTTCATTCCATTCCCCAAAAAAGGCAATGCCGAAGAATGTTCAAACTGCCACACAATTGCACTCATCTCACATACTAGCAAAGTAATGTTCAAAATTCTCTAAATCAGGCTTCAAAAGTACGTGAAATGGGAACTTTCAGATGTTCAAGCTGTATTTAGAAAAGGCAGAGGAACTAGAGATCAAATTGCCAACATCCATTGGATCATTGAAAAAGCAAGAGAGTTCCAATAAAACATCTACTTCTGCTTTAGTGATTACACCAAAGCCTTTGACTGTGTGGATCACAACAAACTGGAAAATTCTTCAAGAGATGAGACTACCAGACTACCATACCTGCCTCTTGAGAAATGTGTATGCAGGTCAAGAAGCAACTGTTAGAACCAGACATGGAAAAATGGACTGGTTCAAAATTGGGAAAGGAGTATGTCAAGGTCTTTTCACCCTGCTTATTGAACTTCTAGGCAGAGTACATCATGAAAATTGCCAGACTGGATGAAGCACAAGCTGGAATCAAGATTGCTGGGAGAAATATCTATAACCTAGCACATGCAGATGACACCACCCTTATGGCAGAAAACAAAGAACTAGAGAGTCTCTTGATGAAGGTGAAAGAGAAGAGTGAAAAGCTGGTCTAAAACTCAACATTCAGAAAACAAAGATCATGGCTTCTGGTCCCATCACTTCATGGCAAATAGATGGGGAAACAAAGGAAACAGTGACAGACCTTAGTTTCTTGGGCTCCAAAATCACTGCAGATGGCGACTGCAGCCATGAAATTAAAAGATGCTTGCTCTGTGTAATGCAAGTTATGACCAACTTGGACAGCATATTAAAGAGCAGAGACATTACTTTGCCAACAAAGGTCTGTCTAGTCAAAGCTATGGTTTTTCCAGGAGTCATGTATGGATGTGAGAGTTGGACTATAAAGAAAGCTAAGCACTGAAGAATTGATGCTTTTGAACTGTGGTGTTGGATAAGACTCTTGAGAGTCCCTTCGACTGCAAAGAGATCCAACCAGTCAATTCTAAAGGAAATTGGCCCTGAATATTCATTGGAAAGACTGATGCTAAATCTGAAACTCCAATAGTTTTGCCACCTGATGCAAAGAACTGACTCCTTGGAAAATACCCTGCTGCTGGGAAATATTGAAGGCAGGAGGAGAAGGGGACGACAGAGGATGAGATGGTTGGATAGCATCACCACCGTAATATATGTGAGTTTGAGAAAGCTCCAGGAGTTGGTGATGGACAGGGAAGCCTGGCATGCTACAGTCCATAGGGTCACAAAGAGTCCGACACAACTGTGCGACTGAACTCAAAGTTTGTCAAGTTGAAATAGCATAAGAACAAACTCAATTTGTTGAAAAATATATTATCAATTTTGAAAAAATGGCAATTCTGATGATATGTGATGTGGTTATGAATGATGTTAAAGAGAAGTTTTCTCAAGAAAATAACACGTGTGTCCCCATGTTTTTAGAAGTGTTAGAGTGATGGTAATTCTTTGCTATGTTAACAAGTTTGTAGTTATAGTTTTTCTATATTTTAAATACTGCATTTTCCATATGGTTAGTATTATTTGTAGCACGTGACTTTCCTGGCAGCATATTTTAACTGAGGTTTGAAAAAAATATTTTAATGTTAAAATATTTTACTCTTTATGTTTAATCCAGTTAATTCATGAAAAATTTCACCTTTTATTAAAAATTATGAAGTGAAAGTAGATTAATAGAGATGCAAATGGTTTAAATTTCAGATGTGCTTTCTTAGCCAAAGTTGTAATAGTCTCATCACTGTAAGTGTAAAAATGCTGTACTGTGCTTCTAGTTAGCTGAGTCTCAGATCAATAACTTTCATTTCATATTTCTTTGCCAGCTAGCATCCCATATGTGTCCCTTGTCTTAGCTCATTTCACTTTTTTTTTCCCTGGGAAATTACATCCATTTCTCATTCTTATTTATAGGGTTTTCTTCATTATTTCTAAGATCTTGTATATGCCACTTTCCTCTTATTGTCCTTATTATACACCTATGCCACATATGGCTTCCCATCTTTAAAATTTCTGACAAGAAAAAAGGAAAAGTCAAATGAATTCTTATCCCAAGCAAACTTTCAATTTGGAGACAATCAGACAAGTAAAATTTTAGAAATTCAATCAATATTAAAATAAATGGAACTAATGAATGTCTGTATTCTAGGCTCAATGGTTAAAAGAATGAGTATTCCTTCTTTTATGTTGAGTCTATTTCTTATTAATAGTTTCAATGAGAACACTTCTAATCTAAAGATTGAGGAGATTTACTAGGATAAGTGATTAGGATGATGAAAAATGTGCTTTTTTCACCCTTACAAGAGAGACAACACACTTTTGGAGTTGCTTCCGATAAGAAAACAATTACACTAAACCATTTGGAAAATTTCCAGAAGCTGATATATGAAATACTCCAAATAGAACCAAAGTCCACATCTTCTAACTTGGAGAGAAAAATCACTGATTGTTAGAGTTGATTTCAAAATTTTGTATTACTTGGTTCAAAGATAAAACAAAATTATTGCAAGTCTAAGAGGTCCAAGATGACAAAGAAATTTTATAAGTTTTAAAGCCTCTACTCTGTTAATTTTATTACATAATATTAATCCAAAAGTGATTAAGGCAGCTTTTAAAATGAGGTTAAATATTGAAGAAGAGAAGAGAAAAATTGTCTAGGAAAAGAAAGCATAACAGAAATTAGTATTTAGCCAGATTATCTTAAATACAGCTTCAAATGAATATGTTTATTTCAATAATAATAAATAAATGAATAGATGCCTATTACATAAGAAACTGTAAGGTGGTGAGAAGATAGAAAACAATAAAGCAGTTGTCCTCTGAAGGTTGTCACAGAGGGTAGGGAGCAGAAATATCGTCCTTCTCCAAGAGGTCAATTTTCATTGAAACCAGAGGGATTGGAGCCAAGACACAAGACCAGTAGTGTAGATTAGTGCTAATGGGGCTGACAGATGTGTGTTACATCTTCAGGGGTCATTCAAACTGAGTTAGCAAGTAATGGCAGGAAGATCTCACTCACAGAACACAAGCTGGGACCTCTTTATTGACAGACTCATGAGGCAAAATGAAAGTCAGAAATTCAAAGAATGACTATCTTTTTTGCCTATAGAAACAAACAAAAAGTTGAAATGTCATTATTCTCATCTTTAGCATTTTTGCTCATCTTTTTGATCCTCAAGCCAACATCTCATGCCTTTCTGTTGCTTTGTCCTGTCTCCTAACTATTGCAAGAATACTTATCTAATCAGTACAGACTGGAATGCATTGTCTCAAAGGATAGAAATCTTCATAGAGTATGCATTGTTGTAAACAATGACTTTTTATAATGAAATATAATGGAATTAATTTGCTGTAATAAAAGTCTATGTTGCATTTATTATGGACCCAGTATTATTCTAACTACTTTAAAATATTAAGCAACATCCACCCCATGAGTTAAGTAGGAATACATTTCCCATTTAGAGATGAGGAAATTGAATAACTGAAGGGTTAAGTAATTTATTCAAGTTCAAATTGTCCCTAAGTGACAGAGTTGGATTTTGAAGATGGAAGCAGAGATTGGAGTGAAATCAAGAAACACCACCTGGCAGAGACCAAAATCTATTAGAGGTGAGAAACACATTTTCCTCAAGCCTCTTGAGGGGGGGTCATTCTCCCAACACCTTGATTTATTTACTTTCTTTTTTTATTTTTTTTAAATTTATTTATTTATTTGGAGGCTAATTACTTTACAATATTGTGGTGGGTTTTGCCACACATTCACATGAATCAGCCATGGATGTACATGTGTTCCCCCATCCTGAAGCCCCTTCCCACCTCCCTCCCATCCCATCCCACAAGGTCATCCCAGTGTACCACCCCTGAGCACCCTGTCTCATGCATTGAACTTGGACTGGCAATCTATTTCACATATGGTAATATACATGTTTCAATGGTATTCTCCCAAATCATCCCAACCTCACCTTTTCCCACAGAGTCCAAAAGTCTGTTCTTTACATTTGTGTCTCTTTTGCTGTCTCACATATAGGGTCATTGTTACCATCTTCCTAAATTCTATATATATGTGTTAATATACTATATTGGTGTTTTTCTTTCTGTATATATTGTATTGGTGTTTACTTCACTCTGTATAATAGGCTCCAGTTTCATCCACCTCATTAGAACTGACTCAAATGCATTCTTTTTAATAGCTGAGTAATATTCCACTGTGTATATGTACCACAGCTTTCTTATCCATTCGTCTGCCAATAGACATCTAGGTTGCTTCCATGTCCTGGCTATTGTAAACAGTGCTGGAATGAATATTGGGGTACATGTGTCACCTTGATTTAGTACTTCTGGCCTCCAGAACTGTGAGAGGATACATTCCTGTTGTCTCAAACCCTCAAGTTTTGGTCACAGCAGCCACAATAAGCAAATATAGAGCAGAAAGCTTTTCCTTTTAATGAAACAATATTAAAAGCAAGAGGCAAGGATTGGAATATTATGAGTGTTCATGTTAAAATGGAATTCAGACATGAATGAAATTAGAATGTATATATGTTGCATTATCAGTGAAAACTTTATTAAGATATACAGATAATTTAAGTGATTTGATTTAGCAAATATCTCAGCTCTGTGAAGCGGCTATGAAAGAGATAGAGCAGAGAGCAAGTGTATATCCTTAAGATTTTCATCAAATCAGATCACATCACATCAGTCGCTCAGTCGTGTCTGACTCTTTGCGAAACCATGAATCGCAGCACGCCAGGCCTCCCTGTCCATCACCAACTCCTGGAGTTCACTCACCTCCATCGAGTCAGTGATGCCATCCAGCCATCTCATCCTCTGTCGTCCCCTTCTCGTCCTGCCCCCAATCCCTCCCAGCATCAGAGTCTTTTCCAATGAGTCAACTCTTCGCATGAGGTGGCCAAAGTACTGGAGTTTCAGCTTTAGCATCATTCCTTCCAAAAATTCCCAGGGCTGATCTCCTTCAGAATGGACTGGTTGGATCTCCTTGCAGTCCAAGGGACTCTCAAGAGTCTTCTCCAACACCACAGTTCAAAAGCATCAATTCTTCGATGCTCAGCCTTCTTCACAGTCCAACTCTAACATCCATACGTGACCACAGAAAAAACCATAGCCTTGACTAGATGAACCTTTGTTGGCAAAGTAATGTCTCTGCTTTTGAATATGCTATCTAGGTTGGTCATAACTTTCCTTCCAAGGAGTAAGTGTCTTTTAATTTCATGGCTGCAGTCACCATCTGCAGTGATTTTGGAGCCCCCAAAATAAAGTCTGACACTGTTCCCACTGTTTCCCCATCTATTTCCCATGAAGTGGTGGGACCGGATGCCATGATCTTCATTTTCTGAATGTTGAGCTTTAAGCCAACTTTTTCACTCTCCACTTTCACTTTCATCAAGAGGTTTTTGAGTTCCTCTTCACTTTCTGCCATAAGGATGGTGTCATCTGCATATCTGAGGTTATTGATATTTCTCCCAGCAATCTTGATTCCAGTTTGTGTTTCTTCCAGCCCAGCGTTTCTCATGATGTACTCTGCATATAAGTTAAATAAACAGGGTGACAATATACAGCCTTGACATACTCCTTTTCCTATTTGGAACCAGTCTGTTGTTCCATGTCCAGTTCTAACTGTTGCTTACTGACCTGCATACAAATTTCTCAAGAGGCAGATCAGGTGGTCTGGTATTCCCATCTCTTTCAGAATTTTCCACAGTTTCTTGTGATCCACATAGTCAAAGGCTTTGGCATAGTCAATAAAGAGGAAATAGATGTTTTTCTGGAACTCGCTTGCTTTTTTGATGATCCAGTGGATGTTGGCAATTTGATCTCTGGTTCCTCTGACTTTTCTAACACCAGCTTGAACATTAGGAAGTTCACAGTTCACGTATTGCTGAAGCCTGTCTTGGAGAATTTTGAGCATTACTTTACTAGTGTGTGAGATGAGTGCAATTGTGCGGTAGTTTGAGCATTCTTTGGCATTGCCTTTCTTTGGGATTGGAAAGAAAACTGACCTTTTCCAGTCCTGTGGCCACTGCTGAATTTTCCAAATTTGCTGGCATATTGAATGCAGCACTTTCACAGCATCATCTTTCAGGATTTGAAAGAGCTCAACTGGAATTCCATCACCTCCACTAGCTTTGTTCGTAGTGATGCTTTCTAAGGCCCACTTGACTTCACATTCCAGGATATCTGGCTCTAGGTCAGTGATCACACCATTGTGATTATCTGGGTCGTGAAGATCTTTTTTGAACAGTTCTTCTGTGTATTCTTGCCATCTCTTCTTAATATCTTCTGCTTCTGTTAGGTCCAAACCATTTCTCTCCTTTATCGAGCTCATCTTTGCATGAAATATTCCTTTGGTATCTCTGATTTTCTTGAAGCGATCTCTAGTCTTTCCCATTCTGTTGGTTTCCTCTATTTCTTTGCATTGATCACTGAAGAAAGCTTTCTTATCTCTTCTTGCTATTCTTTGGAACTCTGCATTCAGATAATTATATCTTTCCTTTCCTCCTTTGCTTTTCACTTCTCTTCTTTTCACAGGTATTTGTAAGGCCTCCCCAGACAGCCATTTTGGTTTTTTGCATTTCTTTTCTATGGGAATGGTCTTGATCCCTGTCTCCTGTACAATGTCATGAAGCTCATTCCATAGGTCATCAGGCATTCTGTCTATGAGATCTAGGCCCTTAAATCTATTTCTCACTTCCACTGTATAATCATAAGGGGTTTGATTTAGGTCATACCTATCCCACATTGAAGGCCAGGAAGGGCGGCAGTGAGGAGATACCCCTTGTCCAAGGTAAGGAGCAATGGCTGCGCTTTGCTGGAGCAGCCATGAAGAGATACCCCATTCCCAAGATAAGAGAAACCCAACTAAGATGGTCAGTGTTGCAAGAGGGCATCAGAGGGCAAACACACTAAAACCATACTCACCAAAAACTAGTCAATCTAATCACACTAGGACCACAGCCTTTTCTAACTCAATGAAACTAAGCCATGCCTGTGGAGCAACCCAAGATGGGCGGGTCATGGTGGAGATATTTGACAGAATGTGGTCCACTGGAGAAGAGAATGGCAAACCACTGCAGTATTCTTGCCCTGAGAACCCCATGAACAGTATAAAAAGGCAAAATGATAGGATACTGAAAGAGAAACTCCCCAGGTCAGTAGGTACCCAATATGCTACTGGAGATTAGTGGAGAAATAACTCCAGAAAGAATGAAGGGATGGAGCCAAAGCAAAAACAATACCCAGCTGTGGATGTGACTGGTGATAGAAGCAAGGTCCAATGCTGTAAAGAGCAATATTGCATAGGAACCTGGAATGTGAGGTTCATGAATCAAGGCAAATTGGAAGTGGTCAAACAAGAGATGGCAAGAGTGAATGTCAACATTCTAGGAATCAGCGAATTGAAATGGACTGGAATGGGTGAATTTAACTCAGATGACCATTATATCTACTACTGCGGGCAGGAATCCCTTAGAAGAAATGGAGTGGCCATCATGGTCAACAAAAGAATCCAAAATGCAGTACTTGGATGCAATCTCAAAAACGGCAGAATGATCTCTGTTCGTTTCCAAGGCAAACCATTCAATATCACAGTAATCCAAGTCTATGCCCCAACCAGTAACACTGAAGAAGCTGAAGTTGAACGGTTCTATGAAGACCTACAAGACCTTTTAGAACTAACACCCAAAAAAGATGTCCTTTTCATTATAGGGGACTGAAATGCAAAAGTAGGAAGTCAAGAAACACCTGGAGTAACAGGCAAATTTGGCCTTGGAATACGGAATGAAGCAGAGCAAAGACTAATAGAGTTTTGCCAAGAAGATGCACTGGTCATAACAAACACCCTCTTCCAACAACATAAGAGAAGACTCTATACATGGACCTCACCGGATGGTCAACACCGAAATCAGATTGATTATATTCTTTGCAGCCAAAGATGGAGAAGCTCTATACAGTCAGCAAAAACAAGACCAGGAGCTGACTGTGGCTCAGACCATGAACTCCTTATTGCCAAATTCAGACTTAAATTGAAGAAAGTAGGGAAAACCACTAGACCGTTCAGGTATGACCTAATTCAAACCCTAAATCAAATCCCTTATGATTATACAGTGGAAGATTTTCATAGTGTAGTCTAATTTGACAAAAAACATTGATATAATCTGGAGAAGGAAATGACAACCCACTCCAGTATTCTTGCCTAGAGAATCCCATGGACAGAGGCGCCTGGTGGGCTGCCATCTGTGGGGTTGCACAGAGTCAGACATGACTGAAGTGACTGAGCAACAGCAGCAGCATTGATACCATAAGTCTGTTGGAAACATATAACTCTAGTATATACATTTATTGTAATTCAGAAAGAGTAATAAAAACATTCTAACAGACCTCTGTAAAGTGCAAAGGTGATTATACTCACTATTTAACTAACAATAACAGCTTCAAGGGGTGAATATAGTTATAGTAGTGATTAGAAAAGATGCCAGAAAATTATTTAGCAATTTTCATTCCTTTTTTTCTTTTGAAATTTTGATATATAGAAACATCACCTTTAAATTTTTTATTACCTCTAAGGGAAAGAGATTATAATTACTATCTATGACAAAATAAACATTGATATTGAAAGGTTTTTATAAATTTCAGACATTTTGTTCATCAAACCAAGGTAGCATTTCCAGGGTGGCTTATTTTAATGGTGAGTCATGTACAAATATTAAGAATAATACTATAAATTTTAAAATCATATGTTCTTTATGATAAAGAAAGATCTTGATAGTGGTATTTTAGACAAATGGAGAAAACCCATTCTTATTTTCAAAGATTGCCTAGGATCCCAAGCTTTATGTGAGCATAGAAGCACAGCTACACTACACTGTGAAATGTAAAGGGAAGAACAAAGTGTCCACAATGAGGAAGCCTTCCCATCCTTGCTAAAGGATCCTTAAGTGTTCTTTCTACCCAAAAACTTTTTCTGAATCGAGAAATGTTTCTCATCTTGTCTGTATAAGAGCCAGAGCCTAGAGTCTCTTGAAGTGATGGTTTTCAAAGAAAAAAGCACTAGATATAATAGGAATATTAGGGAATTTCCTAGTGATTTAGTGGTTAGAACTTGGCCCTTTCACTACTGGGGCACAGGTTGAATCCCTGGTTGGGGACTAAGACCCTACAAGCTGTGAGGCACAGTAAAATAAAAAGGGGGGATATTAAAATACACAATGTTAAAGGTTTAATTCCAAATGAATACTTTAATGGAGAATTATAAGGATCAATTTATTTTTCTTTCTAGCACGTAGGACAAAATATGTATCTATTCCACCTTCTCTTTTCACGATCTTTTTGCAAAACATCCAAATACAAGGCAGTTCCATGCACTTTTTACCCGTGGAATAAAAGAATTTGATAAACTTTACAAAGATGATTTCTCACAACCAGTTAACAGTGCTATACTTGAAAATTCCAACATGGAACAGCATAAACCATATTTAGAGCTAAGGAATCTTAGTAGTGGGAAGGACTTGTGATGCATAGTCCATTCTTCCACTCAAAGGAAGACCGTTTTTAAAGGTTTTGTGAAGAATGAACCTCAAGTTACAAATATTTCATTGAAGGAGAGCTCATTATATCACAAGGTCATTTTTAAATAGTTTGACAGCTCTGCTACCATTTGTACAAAGTCCATTCTTTCTTTTTTCTTTGAAGATTTTATTAAGCCAGGTACTTGTTGAACATCATACTGGATTATCTCAAGGCAGCTGTTCTCAGGTGGAGGTTTTTGCCCCACCACCCCACCTATCCCTGCGGAACACTTAGGAATGTCTGGAGACACGTTTGTTACTGCACGGGGAGGAGGATGCTACTGAAATTTAGTGGGGAGAGGTCAGCAATGCTGCAAAAATTCTTACAATAAATGTGGCAACAAAGGATCCAGCCCCAAATTATCAATACTCCCCATCTTGGAAAACTCTGCTTTAAAGTAAAATCAGAGTGCTTCAGTTTTACATGTTTTTGTTGCTGTTCTGTTGCTCAATCATCTCTGACTACTTGCGACCCCATAGATTGCAGCAAGCCAAGGCTTCCCTGTCCTTCACTATCTCCCAGAGTTTGCTCAAACTCAGGTCCATTGAATTGCTAATGCCACCCAACCAGCTCATCCTCTGTCACCCCCTTCTCCTGCATTTGGTCTTTCCCAGCATCAGGATCTTTTTCAATGAATTGGCTCTTCCTATCAGGTGGCCAAAGTATAAGAGTTTCATTTTCAGCATCAGTCTTTCCAATGAATATTCAGGACTGGTTTCCTTTAGGATTGACTGGTTTGATAAACTTGCTGTCCAAGGGACTTTCAAGAATCTTTTCCAACACCACAGTTTAAAAGTATCAATTCTTCAGTGCTCAGCCTTCTTTAAGATCCAACTCTTACATCCATCCATACATGATTACTAGAAAAACCATAGCTTTGACTATACAGACCTTTGTCTGTAAAGTAATGTCTTTGCTTTTTAATATGCTGTCTAGGTTTGTCATAGCTTTCCTTCCAAGGAGCAAGTGTCTTTTTATTTCATGACTGCAGTCCCTGTCCACAGTGATTTTGGAGCCCAAGACAATAAAGTCTGTCACTGTTTCTATTTTTTCCCTCATCTATTTGCCATGAAGAGATGAAACTGGATGTGATGCCATCACCTTAGATTTTTAATGTTGAGTGTAAACCAGCTTTTTCACTCTCCTTTTTCACCTTTGTCAAGAGACTCTAAAGAGTTCCTCTTCACTTTCTGCCATTTGGGTGGTGTCATCTGCATTTCACTTTCTGCCATTTGGGTGGTGTCTTCTGCATATCTAAGGTTACTGATATTTCTCCCAGCAATCTTGATTCTAGCTTGTGCTTTCCCACCCTGGCGTTTTGCATGATGTAGTCTGCATAGAAGTTCAATAAGCAGGGTGACAAGACCTTGACGTACTCCTTTCCCAATTTTGAACCAATCCATTTTCCCATGTCCAGTTCTAACTGTTGCTTCTTGACCTGCATACAGGTTTTTCAGGAGGCAGGTAAGATAGTCTGGTATTCCCATCTCTTGAAGAATTTTCCGTATTTTGTTGTGATCTACTTAATCAAAGTATTTAGCATAGTCAGTGAAGCAGAAACAGATGTTTCCATGGAATTTCCTTGCTTTTTCTATGATCCAATGGATGTTGGCAGTTTGATCTCTGGTTCCTCTGCTTTTTCTAAATTCAGCTTGTACATCTGGAAGTTCTTGGTTGCACACTGTTGAAGCCTAGCTTGGAGGATTTTGTCCATTACCTGGCTAGCATGTGAAATGAGAGCAATTTTCTGGTAATTTGAACATTCTATGGCATTGTCCCTTTTTGATATTGGAATGAAAACTGCCCTTTTCTAGTCCTGTGGCCACTGCTGAGTTTTCCAAATTTGTTGACATATTGAGTGCAACACTTTAACAACATCATTTTTAGTATTTTAAAATAACTCAGCTGGAATTCCATCACCTTCACTAGCTTTGCTTCCATATTTTGTTGTGATCTACTTAATCAAAGTCTTTAGCATAGTCAGTGAAGCAGAAATAGATGTTTCCATGGAATTATGCTTTCCATGGAATTAGCAATGCTTACTAAGGCCCACTTGATTTCACACTACAGGATGTCTGCTTCTAGGTGAGTGATCACACCATTGTGCTTATTTAGGTCATTAAAACCTTTTTTATATAGTTCTGTTGTGTATTCTTGCCACCTCTTCTGCTTTTGTTATGTCCATACCATTTCTGTCCTTATTATGCCCATCTACACATTAAATATTCCCTTGGTATCTCTAATTTTCTTGAAGTGATCCCTAGTCTTTCCCATTCTATTGTTTCCCTCTATTTCTTTGCATTGTTCACTTAAGAAGATGTGTGTGTGTGTGTATGTGTGTGTGTGTGTGTGTGTGTGTGTGTGTGTGTGTGTGTGAGTTGCTCAGTTCTCTCTGATTCTTTGTGATCCTGTGGCCTGCCAGGTTCCTCTCTCCATGGAAATCTCCAGGCAAGAATACTGGAATGGGTTGCCATTTCATCCTCCAGAAGATCTTCTTAACCCAGGGACTGATCCCAGGTCTCTTGCATTGTAGGCAGATTCTTTCCCATCTGAGTCGCCAGAGTCATCTGTATCTTTCTATATGTATCTTTGTGAGCATGCTAAATGTAAGACTCTTTGAGACTCAATGGACTGTAGCCTACCAGGTTTCTCTGTTCATGGATTTCTCTAGGCAAGAATACTGGGGCAGGTTGCCATGCCCTCCTCCAGGGAATCTTCCCAAGCCAGGGATTGAATCCATATATTATGATATCTATCTACATCTAAATACTTTTCCCTTAAAGATTATTATAAATTATTGAGTATAGTCTCCCATGCTATACAGTGTCTCCTTGTTGGTCATCTACTTTTATATATAGTAGTCTGTATATATTAATACCAAACTCCCCCTAATTTACCCCTCCCCCACCTCTGTCCCCTTTGGTAACCATAAGTTTGTTTTCTATGTCTGTGGGTTTATTTCTGTTTTGTAAATAAGTTCATCTGTATCTTTTTTAAGATTCAATTTACTAACAATATCATATGATATTTATCTCTTTCTGACATACTTCACATATGGCAATCTCTAGGTCCATCCATGTTGTTGCAAATGGCATTATTTCATTCTTTTTTATGGCTAAGTAATATTTCATTGTATGCATATATCATCACATCTTTTTCATCCTTTCATCTGTTGATGAACATTTAGGTTGCCTCCAGGTCCTGGCTATTGTAAATAGCACTGCATTAACATTGGGGTGAATGTATCTTTTCAAATTATAATTTTCTTGTTATATATGACCAGGAGTAGGATGGCAGGATCAGAGAGTAGCTGTATTTTTAGTTTTTTAAAGGGAAACTTCCTGCTGTTCTACATAATGACTGCACCAGTTTGCATTCCCACCAACAGTGTAGAAGGGTTCCTTTTTATCCACACCCTCTCCACCATTTATTATTTAAAGACATTTTGTTGATGGTCATTATGACTAATGTGAGGTGATATATCATCGAAGTTTTGTTTTGCATTTCTCTAAGAATTATCAATGTTGAATATTTTTCATGTGTCTGTTGGCCATCTGTATCTTCTTTGGAGAAATGTCTGTTTATATCTTCTGCCCATTTTTTATTTTATTTTATTTTATTTTATTTTTTTTTAGTTACAAAGACTATTTGCATATTTTGGAAATGAATCCCTTATCTGTTGCATGATTTGCAGATATTTTTTCCTATTCTAAAAGCTGTCACTTAGTTTATGGTGTCCTTTGCTGTGCAAAAGCTTTTCTGTTTAATTAGGTCACATTTTTTCATTTTTGTTTTTATTTATATTACTCCAGGAGACGAGTAAAAAAAAAATTGCCATGATGCTTAACTTTTTAAGAAATGATCAAATTGTTTCCCACAGCAATTGGACCATTTTAAATCCCCCCCAGCAATGTACTGGGATTTCAGTGTTTTCATCAACAATTGTTATTTTTATAGCAACATTTGTCATTTTTAATTAAAAATGTATATAGCCATTGTAGTAGGTATAAATTGGTACCTCAGAGTGGTTTTGATTTGCATTCCACTAATGCCTAATGAGTGAGCATCTCTTCGTGTATTTACTGATCATCTTTGGAGACATGTCTATTCAAGTCCTTCACCTGTTTTGAAATTGAGTTGTCTTTTGATGTTCTTTCTCCTTGTACACAGAGTCAAAAGCTTCCTCAAATTAATTTTCATTCATTAATCATAAGGCTACTTCCTTGAAAGAAGATAAAATCCTTTGATCTTGATAGTTATTAAATGTGGTTTCTTGAACAATTCTGGCAGGACTTATTTTACCTTCTCAAGAGGATTAAGAAAAAAGTTAAAAGTGCAAGGATTTTATTTTCCGTAAGATTTTAGGTAGATTATTTAAGGGATACTATTATTTCTGAATTGGAGAAAGAGTATTTGTAAATACATTGGTAGGCAAACAAAGATATCTCTAATAATGAGGTTAATTAGATGTCTAAAATAGTTCAGAAATTATTTTGAAACTGTTTTTAAACAATTCAAACCTAGGAATAAACTTATATTAATTGTCAGAGTTAGTAGGTTAATTTAATTACATTCAGATTGGGTATGATTAACAAGTCAAAAAACTAAATTTAATCATTGGAAAAATTAAAAGAATAAGTTTTTCTAGAACCCCCGTTCAAATTAGTTATACTGGTAATTTGTTTTGTATACATAAATCAATATTTAAAAAGTAACTTGGACACAAAAAAAAAAAAAGGAAAAAAACTAATTTATTCAGAAACGAAGATCATGGCATCTGGTCCCATCACTTCATGGGAAATAGATGGGGAAACAGTGGAAATAGTGTCAGACTTTATTTTTTTGGGCTCCAAAATCACTGCAGATGGTGACTGCAGCCATGAAATTAAAAGACACTTACTCCTTGGAAGGAAAGTTATGACCAACCTAGATAGCATATTCAAAAGCAGAGACATTACTTTGCCAACAAAGGTCCATCTAGTCAAGGCTATGCATTTCCCAGTGGTCATGTATGGATGTGAGAGTTGGACTGTGAAGAAAGCTGAGCACTGAAGAATTGACGCTTTTGAACTGTGGTATTGGAGAAGATTCTTGAGAGTCCCTTGGAGTGCAAGGAGATCCAACCAGTCCATTCTGAAGGAGATCAGCCCTGGGATTTCTTTGGAGGGAATGATGCTAAAGCTGAAACTCCAGTACTTTGGCCACCTCATGCGAAGAGTTGACTCATTGGGAAACACTCTGATGCTGGGAGGGATTGGGGGCAGGAGGAGAAGGGGACGACAGAGGATGAGATGGCTGGATGGCATCGCTGACTCCATGGACGTGAGTCTGGGTGAACTCCGGGAGTTGGTGATGGACAGGGAGGCCTGGCGTGCTGCGATTCATGGGGTCGCAAAGAGTCGGACAAGACTCAGCGACTGAACTGAACTGAACTGAACTGAAACACAAATGAGAACGGAATATACATATATTTGTGAATTGAACCACCTTTTAATATGTACAGATAATCTAAATGATTTGGCCTTAATAGTCAGCTGTTGAGTGACTGAGAAAAAAGTTTTTAAAAACCAATAGTATTCTTCCTCTTGAATGTTTTCATGATTCACTCTGATTCATAATGGACGTTGATTTAATGATTATGCAATCTAAAAAATGGAATTAAAATTGTTCTAGATTCCTAACAGATTGTCATTGGTCATGCCTGAATTTTGTAATGGCCCAAATTAAATGTTTGGTCAGTTCCTGGATCCAATTAAGTGTTAAACAGCAGCAACAACAACAACAACATTGAAGAGAGAATGATTGGGGGCATTACGAAGTATTGATATTACTAACACCATCATTATAACTACCACTAATTACTAATGATTACTAATTAATACTTACTAAATGCTAAAGATCAAGTGTTTTTTATATTAACTCTCAACAACCTCCAGAAGTAGTTATCTTAAAGTAGCTTACAGTATTACAAGTAGTACTGTATTTATTATACTGTAAGTGTTATCTTACAGTATCCATTTTACAGGCAAAGGAATGGAAGCACATAATTTCAAGTGATTTGCTGAAGCTCACAAGAAACAGAACGAGGAATGTGGTCCCAGGTAGTGTGGCCCTGAATATGTAAATTTAACTCCCATGCCAGTGGTCCCAAAACTTGTCTCCACATTGGCATCACTTGGTCTTACAAATCTGGGGCTAAACCCCAGACCAATTAACTCCCAGGCTCTGGGTAGAACACAGGTTTATGCAGCTTCTGAAGTAACCCATGTGATTTCAGACAAATTTGGGAATCTTGGGTTGCCTTAAACTGCAGAGGTCAAAGAAACCAGTTTTTGAGCCAGGAAACCCACAACTGAAGCATTAAGAAGAAGGGATAATCTTAAATATACAGTGAACTACAAGCACACACAGCATTCTTATACTCCTAAAGCAACAAAAGAATTTAAGCTGCAACAAGATGAAATTGGGTAGTTTTACTGTTGTTATCCTACTCATCAAAGCAATAAGAAGTGATGAGCTTTTTAAAGAAAAAGATATCTACTCTTTATTTGGAATAAAAGTGGTGAAAGTGAAGTCACTCAGTCATGTCTGACTCTTTGCGACCCCATTGACTGTAGCCTATCAGCCTCCTCCGTCCATGGGGTTTTCCAGGCAAGAGTGCTGGAATGGTTGCAATTTCCTTCTCCAGGGGATCTTCCCAACCCAGGAATTGAATCCGGGTCTCCTGCATTGCAGGCAGATGCTTTACCGTCTGAGCCACTAGGAAATCTATTTAATTGGAATAAAAGTGGTAGTATGTTTAGAAATAGGGGCCTAGGAAAACAATTTAAAGCTTTTTTACCAGGTCTCTGAATTTCAATATGTAATTCCAGTTTTTGATATTCTCTAAAACTAGGTAGGTAAAAACCTGATTCCAATATTTAATATATCTAAAATATTAATTTTATTCTTTTTTTTTTTTCAAACAAATGGAAATAGAACACATCTTGCATGGATTCCTACTGTACAAATCAGTAAGTCAGAAAAATGAACATCAACTGTAAATGCAAAAACATGTATGATAACCACTTTTGTTTCCCTCCTTATGGGGAACCCGAACCCTAATCGTCCTGTGTACCATACATTACAGAAAGGGAAGAAGCTGGGACTAATGAGAGAGCTAGAAATATCGGAATGTGTGAATTGGGCTGGTCACTTATGTTTCTGGAGTTTCAGTTTATTCATCTCAAACATCAGTAGACTTTTACTCTAGAGTTTTGGGTAATGAATATTTTAAGCTGTGTACATTATGTATAGTCTCTATTTCACACTCTTCTCCTTCCTTTCTCTTCCTTCAGTCAGTTCAGTTCAGTTCAGTCGCTCAGTTGTGTCTGACTCTTTGCAACCCCATGAATAGCAGCACGCCAGGCCTTCCTGTCCATCACCAATTCCTGGAGTTCACTCAGACTCACGTCCATCGAGTCAGTGATGCCATCCAGCCATCTCATCCTCTGTCGTCCCCTTCTCCTCCTGCTCCCAATCCCTCCCAGCATCAGAGTCTTTTCCAATGAGTCAACTCTTTGCATGAGGTGGCCAAAGTACTGGAGTTTCAGCTTTAGCATCATTCCTTCCAAAAAAATCCCAGGGCTGATCTCCTTCAGAATGGACTGGTTGGATCTCCTTGCAGTCCAAGGGACTCTCAAGAGTCTTCTCCAACACCACAGTTCAAAAGTATCAATTCTTCGGTGCTCAGCCTTCTTCACAGTCCAACTCTCACATCCATACATGACCACAGGAAAACCATAGCTTTGACTAGATGGACCTTTGTTATCAAAGTAACGTCTCTGCTTTTTAATATGTTGTCTAGATTGGTCATAGCTTTTCTTCCAAGGAGCAAGCATCCTTTAATTTCATGGCTGCAGTCACCACCTGCAGTTATTTTGGAGTCCAAGAAAAGTCTGTCACTGTTTCCGTTGTTTCCCCATCTATGTGCCACGAAGTGATGGGACTGGATGCCATGATTTTTGTTTTTTGAATGTTGAGTTTTAAGCCACTTTTTTTACACTCCTCTTTCATTTTCATCAAGAGGCTTTTTAGTGCCTCTTCACTTTCTGCCATAAGAATGATATCGTCTGCATATCTGAGATTATTGATATTTCTCCTGGGTATCTTGATTCCAGCTTGTGCTTCATCCAGGCCAGCATTTCACATTATATACTCTGCATATAAGTTAAATAAGCTGGATGACAATACACAACCTTGACGTACTTCTTTCCAAATTTGGAACCAGTCTGTTTTTCCATGTCTGGTTCTAACTGTTGCTTCTTTATCTGCTTACAGATTTCTCTGGAGAAAGGTTAGGTGGTCTGGTATTCCCAATACTTGAAGAATTTTCCACAGTTTCTTGTGATCTACACAGTCTAAGCCTTTGGGGTAATCAATAAAGCAGAAGTAGATGTTTTTCTGGAACTCTTGCTTTTTCAATGATCCAACAGATATTGGAAATCTGATCTCTGATTCCTCTGTCTTTTCTAAATCCAGCTTGAACATCTGGAAGTTCCTGGTTCATGTACTGTTGAAAAGCCTGGCTTGGAAAATTTTGAGCATTACTTTGCTAGTATGTGAGATGAGTGCAATTGTACCATAGTTTGAGCATTCTTTGGCCTTGTCCTTCTTTAGAATTGGAATGAAAACTGACCTTTTCTAGTCCTGTGGCCACTGCTGAGTTTTCCAGATTTGCTGGCATATTGAGTGCAGCACTTCCATAGTGTCATCTTTTAGGATTTGAAATAGCTCAAGTGAAATCCCATCACCTCCACTAGCTTTGTTCATAGTGATGCTTCCTAAGGCCCATTTGACTTTGCATTCCAGGATGTCTAGCTCAGGCTGGGTGATCACACTATCATGGTTATCTGGGTCATGAAGATCTTTTAGTGTATAGTTCTTCTGTGTAAATACAAAGAAGACATATTTAGGAAGGTGCAAAACACTTTACCTTCATCATCTCTTTTAGTCTATTATGTAATAATTATCATCTACATTCTGCAGATGAAGATACTTCTGTTAATTAACTTGCCTAAAACTACACAGAAGGTTTTGGCAAAGTTAGGACTTGAAACTCATGTCAATTAATCTCAAAGATGCTTTCAATTCTTCTCAATAACTAGGATTCATAATGCAAAAGGAAGAGAATATTTGTGATGTTAGGTAAGATAAAACATTATATTTTAGAAATTTGGAGCCTGAGATGGCTATGGAATACAGTTAGATTTCATAATAGGAAATTAATTTATTAGAATTTTAAAGTTCAGGTTTATACTGCCCTCCGTATTGTATTTTAGCTCGATGGATTTTACATTGATGATGATGGCAAATATTTATATATATGTCAAAACCTAAGAAGACCAATGATAATGCAAGCATGCTATAGAACTTATTGAGAAGTGGACTATGGAAAAACATTCTCTTAACTTTCTCATTAGTCGTTTTTGACCATATTACAATTAACACTTCAGTACCCTTCACTGGGTAGCAACTAAAATAGCAATTTAGTTTTTATTCAACCACATTTACTAGAAAAGTAGAACTGAATTAAATGCAATCTAGAAAACAAATAGTGAAAAAAATTTCATGAATATTAATTGAAAAGCAGACAAATGTGATGCATTGGAGATTGTATCACAAAGTGTACAATTCATTCTTTTGTGGAATTGCTATTTCCAAACAAGATAGATTACTTTAGTCACTTTAAAAAATGTAAATGTGAAGCATGCATGGAAAAAAGATAGTCTTATATTATGAGCAATATGATAGATTTCTTCATAAAGGAATATGGTTTTGAATAAAGTACTCCCTTTGGCTTCATCTTAATAAAATCATATTCAATGAATATGAATCATTAGTGAATATAAAGCAGTGAACATGCATACATATTCAGATGAGATTGTAGGTTGCTCTGGATTTGCTAGAAATTCCCATCTGTCATTATTTTGTTTTTTTAACTTTGTCCTAAAAATACTTAATAGGGCACACATAGTCACTGTAAATTGTATGCCTGCTTAAAAATACATCAGGATTTAATTTATTGAATGATATTTAATTAGTTGAGATGAGCTGAAATGTGGCATTTCATTTTCTAAAACTGTGTGGGAACATTAATCATATAGATACTTAAATTATAATTTATGTACTGAGTAAAGTTTCAATTTGTCTGTATGAAACTGAGTAAACACCCAAAGTGAAACAAAATTTATTTTAGATCAAATTGACTTTTTTCTGATCAGTGATGGTTTATATCACCATGCAAGATTAATTAAAGGCAATTTTTTTGTTTCCTCAATTTTATTAAGTGATACAAGACTCTTATTCATGGAACCATTTTAAAAACATAGAGCATTTTTAGTAGTTTGACTAATTTACTTTATTTTTCCTGATTTTCAAATACCTGACGGACAAATGAAGAACTCCATAAATCAGTTGGTCACTTTAATCTATACAAAATTAAATTTTTAGTAGACTGTTCATTCATCTGTATTGAATTCTTACTTTGAGTATTATTTACTTTATATCAATATTATTGTGATAGTTACTAAAGAAGAAAGCTAAACTCTTTTGGACAGGAGTCTAATACTCAGTAGAGATGACAGTTCATGCTATATCATTCCTAGATCATTGGGAGTTTGGGAAAATAGCAAACTGTTCTTTGTTACTCCGATAGCAATCACAAAATCTATTAAGTTGTTTCTGGCAGGAACCACAATTAGTTGTGATATTGGTGGTGAGACAAATTAGAATACATTTAAAAGGAGCAAAATCTCTTAAAGATCAACTGGAGAAAGACTCAGTTAAGTTTAGTTCAGTTGCTCAGTTGTGTCCAACTCTTTGTGACCCCATGAATTGCAGCACGCCAGGCCTCGCTGTCCATCATCAACTCCTGGAGTTCACTCAGACTCATGTCCATCAAGTCAGTGATGCCATCCAACCATCTCATCCTCTGTCGTCCCCTTCTCATCCTGCCCCCAATCCCTCCCAGCATCAGAGTCTTTTCCAATGAGTCAACTCTTTGCATGAGGTGGCCAAAGTACTGGAGTTTCAGCTTTAGCATCATTCCTTCCAAAGAATCCCAGGGCTGATCTCCTTCAGAATAGACTCTTGGATCTCCTTGAAGTCCAAGGGAGTCTTAAGAGACAGAGATGTATAGAACAGTCTTATGGATTCTGGGGAGAGGGAGAGGGTGGGATGATTTGGGAGAATGGCATTGAAACATGTGTAATATCTTATGTGAAACGAATCACCAGTCCAGGTTCAATGCATGATACTGGATGCTTGGGGCTGGTGCACTGAGATGACCCAGAGGGATGGTACGGGGAGGGAGAAGGGAGGAGGCTTCAGGATGGGGAACACATGTATACCTGTGGCGGATTCATGTTGATGTATGGCGAAACCAATACAATATTGTAAAGTAATTAACCTCCAACTAAAATAAATAAATTTATTTTAAAAAAAGGGTCTTCTCCAACACCACAGTTCAAAAGCATCAATTCTTCAGTGCTCAGCTTTCTTCACGGTCCAACTCTCACATCCATACATGACCACTGGAAAAACCATAGCCTTGACTAGACGGACCTTTGTTGACAAAATAATGTCTCTGCTTTTCAATATGCTACCTAGGTTGGTCATAGCTTTTCTTCCAAGGAGTAAGTGTCTTTTAATTTCATGGCTGCAGTCACCATCTGCAGTGATTTTGGAGCCCCAAAAAATAAAGTCTGATACTGTTTCCACTGTTTCCCTATCTATTTCCCATGAAGTGATGGGACCAGATGCCATGATCTTCATTTTCTGAATGTTGAGTTTTAAGCCAACTTTTTCACTCTCCACTTTCACTTTCATCAAGAGGCTTCACTTTCTGCCATAAGGGTGGTGTCATCTACATATCTGAGGTTATTTATGTTTCTCCCAGAAATCTTGATTCCGTCTTGTGCTTCGTCCAGCCCAGAGTTTCTCATGATGAACTCTGCATATAAGTTAAATAAGCAGTGTGACAATATACAGCCTTGATGTACTCCTTTTCCTATTTGGAACCAGTCTGTTGTTCCATGTCCAGTTCTAACTGTTTCTTCCTGACCTAGATACAGGTTTCTTAAGAGGCAGGTCAGGTGGTCTGGTATTCCCATCTCTTTCAGAATTTTCCACAGTTTATTGTAATCTACACAGTCAAAGCCTTTGGCATAAGTCAATAAAGCAGAAATAGATGTTTTTCTGGAACTCGCTTGCTTTTTCGATGATCCAGCGGATGTTGGCAATTTGGTCTCTGGTTCCTCTGCCTTTTCTAAAACCAGCTTGAACATTAGGAAGTTCACGGTTCATGTATTGCTGAAGCCTGGCTTGGAGAATTTTGAGCATTACTTTACTAGCATGTGAGATGAGTGCAATTGTGCAGTAGTTTGAGCATTCTTTGGGATTGCCTTTCTTTGGGATTGGAAAGAAAACTGACCTTTTCCAGTCCTGTGGCCACTGCTGAGTTTTCCAAATTTGCTGGCATATTGAGTGCAGCACTTTCACAGCATCATTTTTCAGGATGTGAAACAGCTCAACTGGAATTCCATCACCTCCACTAGCTTTGTTCGTAGTGATGCTTTCTAAGGCCCGCTTGACTTCACATTCTTATATGTTCTCTTAATTTGATATACAGGCTTTGGTTGAATAATTTATTTAGGATTCTCTTATGCAAGGAGTAATCTATACCCTGTCTGACATTTGGGAAGTATTTGTCAGCTTTTCTTTTCTTTTTTTTTTCAGTTAAAAATGTTGATTATTTATTACTTACATATTAGGATTATTGTCATTTCATAATATTACTAAAGATGGAAGTTTCTTCTTTTTTTTATAGATATAGATTGAATTTTGGAATAATAATAAAAAAGTATTAAATCCCAGGGATTGAACCTGTGTCTCCTGCATTCCAGGTGGATTCTATACCATCTGAGCCACCAGGGAAACCCATAGAGTTTTGGAATGGTAAACAAAAATTATTAAATTCGTCCTATTAGTTTAGTGATATTTATGGAATATTCGTAAGATAAAATGGTGTTTGATACAGTTTTTTTTTTAATCAAATAATTATGTGCATATAGTTAATACTACTATACTGTATACTTAATAAGGGTTAAGATGGTAAATTGTATATGTTTTTTAATCACAAAAAAGCCATGATTTATGTTGTTTACATTAGTACAGATAACTTGTGCTGTGCTACGTGTGCTAAGTCCCTTCAGTCATGTCTGAGTCTTTGCAACCCCATTGACTGTAGCCTGCCAGGCTCTTCTATCCATGAGATTCTCTAGGCAAGAATACTGCAGTGGGTTGCTATGCCCTCCTAAGAAATAACTTACTCAGTAGTTTTTGATTGGCTTGATACTTCACTTGTTTATAATCTTAAGCAGTATATTAGAATAAGCTGTCAGATGCTTTAGTTTATCTTTTGGTAACTAACCCCAAACATACAATTTTATCTGAAAAAGTAGCTTAAATCTAATTGAGCAATGAATACCTAAAACATAATGGAATCTCTCTCCTCTCTGCTTCCTCCTTTAGGCCCTCTTTCTAGTGAATGTGAAAGTGTTAGTTGCTAACTTGTGCCCAATTCTTTGGAACCCCATGGACTGTAGCTCACTAGACCCCTCTGTCCATAGACTTCTCCAAGAAAGAATATTGGAGGGGTTGCTGAAGAAAGAATTCATAGGACCTGGACTCCATCTTAGGCCTATTCATGCTGATCATGCTCAGCCACCTTTCCAATGGACTCTGAACTCTGTGTTTAGTGCCTATGAAAACAACAACAGAAGGATAAGACCACCTCCAGACAGGGGAGCCTTGAAGATCATATCTAGGTTACTCATCACTTAGGAGAAAACATACACTAATCACCCCTTCCTCCAGACAGGCCATAAATTTTTCTGTATCTATCGGAGTGTAACCTCAGGTTTATTGATTATTGGCTAATTGTTTGACTGTTTGAACACATGAGCACATAGCACGTGAATGATGGGG
The DNA here is from genome assembly GCF_002263795.3 of Bos taurus. Lineage (NCBI taxonomy): Eukaryota > Metazoa > Chordata > Mammalia > Artiodactyla > Bovidae > Bos > Bos taurus. The sequence continues at coordinate 1,100,828 of NC_037336.1, forward strand.
TTATTGGGATTGTGTTTTCCTTGGTTTATGTAAGTCTCCAGGAATTTGGAGTGGTGGGTTCAGACACATACACATGGGATATAAAAGATTTTCACAAATGCTGGTTGGAGTCCTTGGCTAAGAGGAGACTTTGCCTTGGGCTCGCCAGTGTAATAAACTGCACTCCACTATCTGCACTGTCCTTCTGAGGGAGTTTGTTTCCTGGAACACGTGGCTACAACGTTGCCATTCCCTTCTCCAGGGGATCTTACTGACTCAGGTATCAAACCTGGGTCTCCTGCACTCTAGACATATACTTTACCATCTGAGTCACCAAGGAAGACCCCCTTGCTAAGATCATACCAAGAGCCCACAGTTGTGGTTAGTTGGGATTAGTTTTGGTTTGGGGCTCGTTAAAGGGGGCACTGCCCTTCAAGCTGTTTCTTCATTATTCAACACAAAGACACATAAAATAACATTGCATCTATATATCCAGTTACTCTAAAGTGAAAATATATTAGATTCAACCAAATGAGATTGATAGTATTTGAACATTTTTAAAATAAAAATGTTATTTCATGTTCCAATCTGATAGCCATCACAAGTGCTTTCTATTGGCTGTCTATTTTTAGAACTAAATGAAATAGAAATTATTATCATCTTATAGATGATCTTGAAGTTCAGAAAAGTTAAGTTCTTGTCGATCACTACAAAATTAGGGAAATCTCTGGTTTTGAATTGTGTATTTTCTGACTAACAACAAGGAAAAGAAATCTCCCATTCCTTCTGTTGCCCATGGAGAAGGACCCCTGGGGTCCATGAGTATCATGAGGAGTGAGATGTGAAGTCCTTTGTCCTTGTGTCTCAGCCACTTCTAAGCACACCGAGCTGTGGACCCCAGATGACAGACTGGATGCCAGAGGTAGTGATGTGTGTGAAGGAGAAAACTTTCTGGGTTGTAGTTCAGAATTTCTTCTGCTTTCAGAATTCAGTTCTTCTTAGGGTTTTAGGGCTAATCAGTTCTCAAGATGGAAAAAACAAAGAGAATGCATAGATAACTGAGGATTAGGCCTGACCCTTTCACATGTGGAATATTCCTTTACTGGGAAGTGAGAGAAAAATTTGAAATAGAGGTAGAAGTATTGCAAAATAAGAGAAAGCATTTTAAAAATAATAAAATGATAGAGTAAATTTATGAAAAACTGACTTCACTAAACATCTTGGAGAAATGAAACAGGAAGCTCTTTCCAAGTTAAAGATTTTGTTTATGAGTAATTCTGCCTTTAAATAGATTCCTTGCTAAAAAAAGTTTTGAATTTGAGTTTCTGGAATTTGTGTACATAATGGGAACTAATGGGGGATAAAAATATGTTTTGAGTCTTAAATTTTATACAAATGGTGATATAAGGATGCCAATATTTATTAAAATAGGAAATAATTTTTCTCAAAATTTATGAAATGAGTGTGTGGATGTGTCATGCAGGACTGGAGCTTGGGTGTCAAGTTAAAAATTAAAGAGCTATACATTTTATCATTTTGAGATTATCCACAATTTAAGAATTCTGATGTACAGAATTAAATGTTAATGCTAATAGAATAGGGTCTCTTTCTAAATTCCTATTTCCATGATTTAGACTCAAATTTGTTCTTAGAAAGATAACTTCATAGCACTAGAAATAAAAGAGATGGGAAGAAGAAATCCTTCAATGGCAATATGCCCATCATTGTGGTTATCTACAAATTCTTCCTTCCTTCCTTCCTTGTTGAATATGTAATTGCAATTGAAAGGCACTTTTATTTGACTGTGAGTGTATATTTTATAACTCATTTTATGAAAATAGTCAACCTTGTGAAAATTAATGGACTTTAAAAATATCCTGTGTAAACTTTGGCCAAAAAAAAAAAAAAAATTGTGCTATTTGGCACATTATTGATCTTCGAATGCTAATTCAATTCTATTTTCTGACATTTTAAATTGGTTTCAGAAATTTCAATGCAGTGCATAACTAAGATAAAGGTATTAGTTTGCAGTCTAGGGCAGAGGTCCACAGTGGAAGGTCAGAACTAAATCCCACATGCAGAAAATTGTCTTGATTAGAGCCACAGCTATTTACTGATATTATGTCTGTGGTAGTTCTAGGGGGTACAAGGATAGAATAGTTAAAATACAAGTTGACTGTTCAGCTTGAAAAGTCTAAAATATTACTATATGGCTCTTTAGAGGAAATATTTGTCAACCCATGCCCTAGAGCTCATGAAAAACTGGAACTGAGCTTTAAAATGAGTGCTGAAGAATTGACGATTTTGCATTGTGATAGAGAAGACTCTTGAGAGTCCTTCAGACTGCAAGATCAAATCAGTCAGTCCTAAAGGAAAACAACCCTGAATATCATTGGAAGGACTGATGCTGAAACTCTGATACTTTGGCCACCAGATCCAAAGAGCCAACTTGTTGGAAAAGCCCACGATGCTGGGAAAGATTGAAGGCAGAAGAAGGAGCGCAACAGAGGACTAGATGGTTGGATGCCATCACCAATTTGGACTGGACTTGTTTTTGCCTCTTTAGGTAATGAGTGGTGGGCTCAGATGACAGAAGATTATACGGACCTGCCCAGTCCAAAACCAGTTCCAACGTGGATCTGTGTGTATATGTAATTTTTGTGTATTTGACAAAACACATTTCACTTTTCACTTAAAAGGAGAATGTTAGTTAAAATAGCTACAGGCTAATAGGAAAATAAGAATCACAGTGCAAACACTTAAAAGTTGATTGAGAATGGGGTAAATGCATTCTGTATTGAAGTGGTCTAAAATACAAGCCTTAATGTTACTCATCAAGCAGTGAGCTAAATGCCTCGTATGTAGAAAATGGTTAAGTGCTTTGCCCTTTAAAAAAGGAATACAGAAAATGTTGCCCTTTTAATATGTCCTGTAGCTTGCCCTGGATTTGAGAATGAACAGACATGGCATTAAAAATGATAAAGCAATGAATCATAAAGCTGCAAATTTCCTTTTGTGTCACAGCTCATTCATGTTCAGAAGGCAATCTTCAGTATGTATCAATTTCTCCACATGGGGTGGAAACTGAAGAAACTATGAGATAAAACACTGAATAAGCATAAAAATGTTTTGGCCTTTTCATTTTCCTTGTTTTGACATTTCTGCTGTCCATGTGTTAATTGGAGATCTTACTAGTTCTAGCTGTAAGTTGATATCTAAAGCAGAGAGAGAGAAAGAGAAAAAAAAAAATCAAATGAGAAAAGCCCCCCAAACCCCACTGGTCTATATCTCAGATGGAATCCAAAACAAACATGTGAAACGTTGCTCAGTCATGACTGACTCTTTGTGACCCCATGGATTATACATTCTATGGAATTCTCCAGGCCAGACTACTGGAGTGAGTAGACTTTCCCTTCTCCAGGGGATCTTCCCAACCCAGGGATCGAACTCAGGTTACCCACGTTGCAAATGGATTCTTTACCAACTGAGCTATCAGGGAAGCCCTAAAGTAAACATATTCATTTTTTTTTTTTTAATGTTAAAAGCATTTTAGGTTCTTTACATTCCCTTCACATGTTACTTGTCTTTTCTTTTCATGCATTTGAAAGTCACCAACTCTCTTCTGCAGGGCTTCCCTGATAGCTGAGTTGGCAAAGAATTCACCTGCAATGTGGGAGACCTGGCTTCCATCCCTGGGTTGGGAAGATCCCCTGAAGAAGGGAAAGCCTACCCACTCCAGTATTCTGGCCTGGGTAGCAAAGAGTCAGACAGGACTGAGCGACTTTCACTTTCAACTCTCCCCCTGCATGGTTCATTTTAGTTTCTAAAAATGCCAGGGTAAGTGAGAAAAGGTAAAAATATGTTTGAAAAGTCTCTATCTTAGTTCCTCAAGATACAATTCAACATAATGATGAGTGGGAGTAGAAAGTTCCTGTTAATTAAAAAAGTAAGAATTATAAAGCAGCACATCATTTTCTTGGTTACTGACAGACTGGACTTGAGGTCACTTGTAGATTTAATCTAGGGACCTGGTTAGAATCAGGCGATAAGAGTACAACAGTTCCATGATTTTGAACTTTACATGTGGACCTATATATAAACGTTCATGCAATGACTTGCTTTTCCTTTAGTAACAAGATTTAACTATTTGATATACCACTTCAGAAAAACATTTGACTGGTGACTGGAAAATGGGGAAAAGTATGTCATGCTCTATTCCAAAAGCACTTAATTTGGGGGCTACTTTTGTGATAGAGTGAGACAATTTCTATTAGGTGCACATATAAACATGTGATATGACTGGAAAAATACTAGAAAGGGTGAGTTTTGATTCCAATCCCAAAGAAGGGCAGTGGCAAACCATGTTCAAACTACTGGAGAATTGCACACATTTTGTATGCTAGTAAGGTTAACTTCAAAATTCTTCAAGCTTGATTTCAACAGTATGTGAACTGAGAACTTCCAGATGTACAAGCTGGATTTAGAAAAGACAGAGGAACAAGAGGTAATATTGTCAACATTCATTGGATTATAGAAAAAGCAAGGGGATTCCAGAAAAAACATCCACTTCTGCTTCATTGACTACATTAAAGCCTTTGACTGTGTGGATCACAAAAACTGTGGAAAATTCTGAAAGAGATGGGAATATCAGGCCACTTTATCTGTCTTCTGAGAAACTTGTATGTGATTCAAAAAGCTACAGTTAGAACCTTACATGGAACAACTGACTGGTTCTGACTTGTTCAAAATTGGGAAAGGAGTAAGACAAGGATGTATATTGTCACCCTGTTTATTTAATTTATATGCAGAGTACACCATGCAAAATGCCAGACTGGGTGAATCACAAGCTGGAATCAAGATTGCTGGGAGAAATATCAACAACATCAGATATGCAGATGATACCACTCTAATGGCAGAAAGTGAAGAGGAACTAAAGAGCATCTTGTTGAGGGTGGAAAAGGAGAGCGAAAAATCTGGGTAAAACTCAACATTAAAAACACCAAGATATTGGCACCTGATCTTATCACTTCATGGCAAGTAGAAGGGAAAAAGTGGAAGCAGTGACAGATTTTAATTTCTTGGATTTCAGAATCACTGCAGACAGTGACTGCAGCCATGAAATTAAAAGACATTTGCTCATTGGAAGGAAAGCTATGACAAAACTAGACAGCATATTAAAAAGCAAATATGTCAGTTTGTCTACAAAGGTCCTTATAGTCAAAGCCATGGTTTTTCCAGTAGTCATGCACAGATGTGAGAATTGGACTATAAAGAAGGCTGAGCAGTTAAGAACTGATGCTTTCAAATTATGGTTCTGGAGAAGATTGTTGAGAGTCCCTTGGACTACAAGGAGATCAAACCGGTCAATCCTAAAGGAAGTCAAACTTGAATATTCATTGGAAGGACTGATGCTGAAGCTCCAATACTTTGTCCACCTCATGTGAAGAACTGACTCATTGAAAAAGACCCTGATGCTGGGAAAAACTGAAGGCAAAAGGAGAAGAGGGTGGCAGAGGGTGAGATAGTTAGATAGCATCAGTGACTCAATGGATATGAATTTAAGTGAACTGTAGGAGACAGTGGAGGACAGGGAAGCCTGGTGTGCTGAAGTCCTAGGGTCACTGAGTCAGATATGACTTAGTGACTGAACAACAGCAACAACAATAACAATGTAAACATATGATGCATCCTTCTCTGCAGTATTTAGAAGACTGAGAAACTTTCCATGAACAGCCAAGACAGTGCCCTGGGAAGGAAGTTCTTCTCATTTTGCTTATACATGGTATCCTGTGTGCATGTCCCTCTTAACTTTCCCAGATTTGCTCCTTGGGACCGAATGGAAACCATAGTTGTCACTTAAGTTTAACTTAGTGGCTTCTCTGTATTTCTCTGTGGATTTCTCTATCAAATTCATCCTTTATACATTTTTCAGTAATTGAACATCATAATATGTGTCCAGTCTTTCTGTTACTCAATTATTCTTCCTGATCTTTCAAGCTTTGCTCAGCCTACAGTCAGTCCACACCTTCCTCAGGCCACCCTTGCAGCTCTACAACCAGCATTCATCATCTTTCTTTGCCTCCATGTGACATTCCCCATGTTGTATATTTTCCTTCTAAAGTAGGTTCCATAATAATATGAAGTGCCACATCTGGGGCCAGGTTGTCTGCACTTGAATGCTAGCTGTCTGAGTGACCTTGTGCAAGTTATTTAGTATTTCTGTCCTCTTCTGTAAAATGAGAATGACAGTAGCATTTTTTCTCATGGGATTTTTATGATTACTAAATGAGACAATATAGTTGAAACATTTGGAATAGTGCTGGAGATAAACAGTAAACACTAAAGAAAATTTTTAACTGTTTCAGAATTACTGAGTATAATTGACAAATAAAATTATATACTTAAAATGTACAATGTGATGGTTTGATATACATATCATAGTATACATATTATATATATATATTCACAATGTATAATATGCATTATGAACAGCTTCCCACTGTTAAGTTAATAAGCACATTCATCTCCTTATATATAAATGTTTTTTCCTCTTTTTTCATAGGAACACTTTAGTTCTATTTTCTTATCAGATGTAATGCTATAATATTACTATCTATAGTCGCCATGTTGTACATGAGATTCTCAGACCTTATTTATCTTATATCAGAAAGTTTGTGTCCTTTAACCAGCCTCCTCCCTATTTCTCTCACTTCCTAGTCCCTATTAATCACCATTCTACTCTCTATTTCTATGAGTGGCTTTCCTTCACAACAATTCCATATGTAAACGATTTGCTTTTCTCTGTTTCTGTCCAGTTTGTTTCATTTAGCATAACGCCCTCCAGGTTCATCCATGTTGTTGCAAATGGAAGATTTCCTTATTCTTAAAAGCTGAATGATATTCCATTGTGTGTGTGTGTGTGTGCATTTTCTTGATCCACTCACTGGTAGACCAACTCTGGTTGTTTCCAAACTGGCTATTGTGAATAGTGCTCTGGTGAGATATTCATTTTATAAACTCTGGATATGTGCCTAGAATTTGAATTGATGAGTCACATGTTAGTTTTATTTTCAGTTTCTTGAGGAATCTCCATACCACTTTCCATAGTTGTTTCACCATTTTGGATTCTCACCAATAGTATACAGAGCTTCTATTTTCTCCATATCCTTGCCAATACTTATCTCTTGTCATTTTCACAATAGCTATTCTAATAACTGTGAAGTGATACATCAGTGAGGTTTTGATTTGCATTTCTCTGATGGTTAGTATTGTTGGAAATCTTTTATGTATCTGTTGGTCATTTGCATTTCTTCCTTGGAAAAATGTCTGTGTGGTTCCTCTGTGAGTTTTAATTAGATTTTTGTTTTCTTTTTTCTTTTTTTTTTTAACTGGTTGATGAAGGCGTATTTATTTATGTTTGTTCCTTTGCTTTTGGTGTTAAATTTAAAAAAATATATATTTCCATTACCAGTGTCAAGGAACTTAACCTTATGCTTTCTTTTAAGAGTTTATGGTCCTAGGTCTTGCATTCAAGTCTTTAATCCATTTTGAGGCTTGTTTGTGTGTGTGTGTGATATAAAATATAGATACAATTTCATTATTTGGCATGTGGCTGTTTCATTTTCCAAACACCATTCATAGAAGAAATTATTCTTCATTGTGTGTATTGGCTACTTTGTCACAAATTAGCTGAATAATATGTATAGGTTTATTTCTTGGCACTTTAAACTGTTCTATTCATCTATATTGCTGTTTTTTATCTTTCTTAAAATTAACCTAATTAATTTTAATCAGAGACTAATTATGTTACAATATTGTGGTGGTTTTTTGCCATACATAAAGATGAACAAGCCATGGGTGTACATGTGTCCCACCATCCTGAGCCCCCCCACCAATCTCATCCCGTCCCTCTTGGTTGTCCTTGAGCAGCAGGTTTGGGTTTCTTGCTTCATGAATCAAACTTGTACTGGTTATCCATTTTACAGATGGTAATATACATGTTTCAATGCTATTATCTCATATCGTTCCACCCTAAACTTGTCCCACATAGCCCAAAAGTCTGTTCTTTACATATATGCTTCTTTTGCTGTCTTGCATATATGATTGTCATTACCATTTTTCTAAATTCCATATATATGCACTAATATACTTTATTGGTGTTTCTCATTCTGGCTTACTTCACTTTATATAATAGGCTCCAGTTTCATCCACCTCATTAGTACTGACTCAAGTGCATACTTTTTATAGCTGAATAATATTCCATTGTGTATATGTACCATAACTTCCTTATTCATTCATCTGCTAATGGACATCTAGGTTGCTTTTATGTCCTAGCTATTATAAACAGTGTTGCAATGAACATTGGGGTACATGTGTCTCTTTAAATTCTGGTTTCCTCAGTGTGTATGGCCAGCAGTGGGGTTGTTGGATCATAAAGGAGTTCTATTTCCAGTTTTTTAAGGAATCTCTACACTGTTCTCCATAGTGGCTGTACTAGTTTGCATTCCCACCAACAGTGTAAGAGGGTTTCCATTTCTCAAACCCTCTCAAGCATTTATGGCTTGTGGACTTTTTGATGGCAGCCATTCTGACTGTCATGAGATGGTGCCTCACTGCATTTCTCTGATAATGAGTGATGTTGAGCATCTTTTCATGTGTTTGTTAGCCATCTGCATGTCATCTTTGGAGAAATGTCTGCTGGCTCATTTTTCGATTGGGTTTTTTTATTTTTCTGGTATTGATCTGCATGAGTTGCTTATATATTTTGGAGATTAATTCTTTGTCTGTTGTTTCATTTGCTAATTATTTTTTCCTATTCTGAAGCTTGTCTTCTCACCTTGCTTATAGTTTCTCTCAACCCACTCCAGTACTCTTGCTGGAAAATCCCATGGACGGAGGAGCCTGGTAGGCTGAAGTCCATGGGGTCGCTAAGAGTTGGACACGACTAAGCGACTTCACTTTCACTTTTCACTTTCATGCATTGGAGAAGGAAATGGCAACCCACTCCAGTGTTCTTGCCTGGAGAAACCCAGGGACTGCGGGGCCTGGTGGGCTGCTGTCTATGGGGTCGCACAGAGTCGGACACGACTGAAGCGACTTAACAGCAGCAGCAGCAGCAGCATGGTTTCCCACATTGTGAAAAAGTTTTTAAGTTGAATTAGGTCGCATTTGTTTATTTTTGTTTTTATTTCCATTACTTTGGGAGGTGGATCATAGAGGAACTTGCTGTTGTTTATGTCAGAGAGAGTTCTGCCTATGTTTTCCTCTAGGAGTTTTATAGTTTCTGGTCTTACATTTAGATCTTTAATCCATTTTTAGTTTATTTTGTGTATGGTGTTAGAAAGTGCTTCATTCTTTTAAAGGTGGTTGACCAGTTTTCCCAGCACCGCTTTTTAAAGAGATGTCTTTTCTCCATTGTGTATTTTTGCCACCTTTGTCAAAGATAAGGTGTCCATAGGTGCATGGAGTTATCTCTAGGCTTTCTATTTTGTTCCAGATTAAGACCATCCCCATGGAAAAGAAATGCAAAACAGCAAAATGGCTGTCTGGGGAGGCCTTACAAATAGCTGTGAAAAGAAGAGAAGTGAAAAGCAAAGGAAAAAAAGAAAAATATAAGCATCTGAATGCAGAATTCCAAAGAATAGCAAGAAGAGATAAGAAAGCCTTCCTCAGCTATCAATGCAAAGAAATAGAGAAAAACAACAGAATGGGAAAGACTATAGATCTCTTCAAGAAAATTAGAGATACCAAGGGAACATTTCATGTAAAGATGGGCTCGATAAAGGACAGATATGGTATGGACCTAACAGAAGAAGAAGATATTAAGAAGAGGTGGCAAGAATAAACAGAAGAACTGTACAAAAAAGATCTTCATGAACCAGATAATCACGATGATGTGATCACTCACCTAGAGCCAGACATCCTGGAATGTGAAGTCAAGTGAGCCTTAGAAAGCATCACTGCAAACAAAGCTAGTGGAGATGATGGAATTCCAGTTGAGCTATTTCAAATCCTGAAAGATGATGCTGTGAAAGTGCTGCACTCAATATGCCAGCAAATTTGGAAAACTCAGCAGTGGCCACAGGACTGGAAAAGGTCAGTTTTCTTTTCAATCCCAAAGAAAGGCAATCCCAAAGAATGCTCAAACTACTGCACAATTGCACTCATCTCACACGTTAGTAAAGTAATGCTCAAAATTCTCCAAGCCAGGCTTCAGCAATATATGAACCGTGAACTTCCAGATGTTCAAGCAGGTTTTAGAAAAGGCAGAGGAACCAGAGACCAAATTGCCAACATCTGCTGGATCATTGAAAAAGCAAGAGAGTTCCAGAAAAACATCTATTTCTGCTTTATGCCAAAGCCTTTGACTATGTGGATCACAAGAAACTGTGGAAAATTCTGAAACAGATGGGAATACCAGACCACCTGACCCGCCTCTTGAGAAAACTATATATAGATCAGGAAGCAACAGTTAGATATGGACATGGAAAAAGAGACTGGTTCCAAAATACGAAAAGGAGTATATCAAGGCTGTATATTGTCACCCTGTTTATTTAACTTAAATGCAGAGTACATCATCAGAAAAGCTGGGCTGAAAGAAGCACAGCTGGAATCAAGATTGCTGGGAGAAATATAAATAACCTCAGATATGCAGATGACACCATCTTTATGGCAGACAGTGAAGAGGAACTAAAAAGCCTTTGATGAAGGTGAAAGTGGAGAGTGAAAAAGTTGGCTTAAAGCTCAACATTCAGAAAAAGAAGATCATGGTATCTGGTCCCATCACTTCATGGGATATAGATGGGGAACAGTGTCAGACTTTATTTTTTTGGGCTCCAAAATCACTGCAGATGGTGACTGCAGCCATGAAATTAAAAGACACTTACTCCTTGGAAGGAAAGTTATTACCAACCTAGATAGCATATTGAAAAGCAGAGACATTACTTTGCCAACAAAGGTCCATCTAGTCAAGGCTATGCATTTCCCAGTGGTCATGTATGGATGTGAGAGTTGGACTGTGAAGAAAGCTGAGCACTGAAGAATTGACACTTTTCAACTGTGGTGTTGGAGAAGATTCTTGAGAGTCCCTTGGAGTGCAAGGAGATCCAACAAGTCCATTGTGAAGATCAGCCCTGGGATTTCTTTGGAAGGAATGATGCTTAAAGCTGAAACTCCAATCGTTTGGCCACCTCATGTGAAGAGTTGATTTATTGGAAAAGACTATGATGCTAGAAGGGATTGGGGACAGGAGGAGAAGGGGACGACAGAGGATGAGATGGCTGGATGGCATCACTGACCCGATGGACATGAGTCTGAGTGAACTCCGGGAGTTGTTGGTGGACAGGGAGGCCTGGCGTGCTGAGATTCATTGGGTTGCAATGAGTTGGACACGACTGAGCGACTGAACTGAGCTGAATTGAACTGATCTATATCTCTGTGTTTGTGCCAGTATCAGCTGTCTTGATGACTATAGCTCTATAATATAGTCTGAAGTCAGACACGTTGATTCCTCCAGTTCTATTCTTTCTCAAGTGTGCTTTGGCTATTTGAGATTTTTTTGTGTTTCCATATGAATTTTGAAATTATTTGTTCTAGTTCTGTGAAAAATACTGTTGGTAGCTAAACAGGGAATGTTTTGAATCTATAGATTGCTTTGGGTAGTATACTCATTTTCACTATATTGTTTCCCCCAATCTACTAACATGGTTCAGTTCAGTTCAGGCCAAAGTACTGAAGTTTCAGCTTTAGCATCATTCCTTCCAAAGAAATCCCAGGGCTGATCTCCTTCACAATGGACTGGTTGGATCTCCTTGCACTCCAAGGGACTCTCAAGAGTCTTCTCCAATACCACAGTTCAAAAGCATCAATTCTTCAGCACTCAGCCTTCTTCACAGTCCAACTCTCACATCCATACATGACCACTGGGAAACCCATAGCCTTGACTAGATGGACCTTTGTTGGCAAAATAATGTCTCTGCTTTTCAATATGCTATCTAGGTTGGTCATAACTTTCCTTCCAAGGAGTAAGCGTCTTTTAATTTCATGGCTTCAATCACCATCTGCAGTGATTTTGGAGCCTGTTTCCCCACCTATTTACCAGGAAGTGATGGGACCAGATGCCATGATCTTCATTTTCTGAATGTTGAGCTTTAAGTCAACTTTTTCACTTTCTACTTTCACTTTCATCAAGAGGCTTTTGAGTTTCTTTTCACTTTCTGCCATAAGGGTGGTGTCATCTGCATATCTGAAGTTATTGATATTTCTCCCGGCAATCTTGATTCCAGCTTGTGTTTCTTCCAGCCCAGCGTTTCTCATGATGTACTCTGCATATAAGTTAAATAAGTAGGGTGACAATATACAGCCTTCACGTACTCCTTTTCCTATTTGGAACCAGTCTGTTGTTTCATGTTCAGTTCTATCTGTTGCTTCCTGACCTGCATATAGGTTTCTCAAGAGGTATTCCCATCTCTTTCAGAATTTTCCACAGTTTATTGTGATCCACACAGTCAAAGGCTTTGGCATAATCCATAAAGCATAAATAGATGTTTTTTCTGGAACTCTCTTGCTCTTTCAATGATCGAGCAGACGTTGGCAATTTGGTCTCTGGTTCCTCTACCTTTTCTAAAACCAGCTTGAACTCACAGAAGTTCATGGTTCACATATTGCTGAAGCCTGGCTTGGAGAATTTTGAGCATTACTTTACTAGCGTGTGAGATGAGTGCAATTGTGTGGTAGTTTGAGCATTCTTTGGCATTGCCTTTCTTTGGGATCGGAATGAAAACTGATCTTTTCCAGTTCTTGGACACCTATAATTCGAATGTTAGGGCGCATTACATTGTCCCAGAGGTCTCTGAGGTTGTCCTCATTTCTTTTAATTCTTGTTTCTTTTTTTCCTCTCTGCTTCATTTATTTCGACCATTCTATCTTCCAACTCACTTATCTTCCCTTTTGCCTCAGTTATTATACTGTTGTTTCCCTCCAGAGTGCTTTTGATCTCAGCTATTGCATTATTCGTATTGATTGATTCTTATTTAGTTTTTCTAAGTCCTGGTAAACATTTCTTGCATTCTAGTGACATTCTAGTGACATTCTTATCACTAGTCTATTTATCTGCAGCTCCATTTTGTTTCAAGATTTTGGATCATCTTTTCTATCATTATTCTGTTTTCTTTTTCAGGTAGACTCACTATATCCTCCTCCTTTGTTTGATTTGGTGGTTTTTTTTTTTTTTTTTTATCATGTTCTTCACCTGCTGAATATTTTTCTGTCTTTTCATTTTATTTAGATTGTTGTGTTTGGCGTGCCTTTCTGCAGGGTGGAAATTCATGGTTCTTAATTGTGCCATCTACTCCCTGTGGGTGGGGTTGGCAAATGTCTTGTCAAGGTTTCCTGGTTGGGGGAGCTTGGATCTATGTTCTGGTGAGTGGAACTCAATCCTTTCTTTCTGGAGTGCAATGAAGAGTCCAGTAGTGAGTTTTGGGATGTCTATGGGTTTAGCATGGCTTTGGGGAGCCCATCTTTTAATGTTCAGGCTTGTATTCCTGTTTTTCTGGAAAATTATCATGGTGTGTCTTTCACTGGATCTTGTTGGCTTTTGAGTGGAGCTTGGTTTCAGTGTAGGTGTGCAGACTTTTGGGTGAGCTCTTGTCTATCAAGGTCCCTGGATTCTGGAGTTCTCTGATGTTCTAAAGTTTGAGTTAAGCCTCCTGCCTCTGGCTTTCGATTCTTCTCTTACAGTAGCCTCAATACTTCTCCATCCATACAGCATAGAAGATAAAATCCCTACGTTTATTGGTGAAACAGTTCTCCACAGCCAGGAAAGCCCAGATAAAGTCACAGAGTTATATAGAGAAGAGAAGAGGGAGGAGGGAGATAGAAGTGACCAGGAGGAGAAAAGGGGGAGTCAAAAGGGAAGAGAGCAATCTACCCCATAGTCTAATCCCTAAGTGCTCTCCACAGCCTGGAACACCCAAAGAGATTCACAGAGTTATGTAGAGAAGAGAAGAGGGAGGAAAGAGATAGAGGTGACCTGTAAGAGAAAAGGGAGGGTCAAAAGGGGAGAGAGCAATCAAGCTGGTAATCAAATCCCTAAGTGAAAATGGATGCTGAAGATTAGATTTTTAGAGGTACAAAATTGATAACAAATATCAAAAAGCAAAGATTAGAAACAGAGAATAGATATTAAGCTCAAAAATACAATATAAAAATACAAAACATAATCAATATAATAATTAAAAAATATACATGGAATTAAAAAAAATAGGGTTTGTTTTGGGAGGAAGATAATAATAGGTTATAAAAATGAAAGTTAAAGGAGTAATAAAGAACTAAACTAAAGCAAAATTAAAAGGTGGTAATAGTAAAAATATATCTAGGAATTTCTCGAGCTGTTGTGGGCATGTGGAGTCAGTTTGTTCCATCTTGTACTTGCTCTCAAGGTCTATAGGTGCCCCTCAAATGTCTCCAGTATTAAATGCAGGGTTTTAATCTGTTGCACCTGTTACTTCCAGAGCAGTTTTCCCTTCTTTGTATATTTTGGTTTCTTCTGTTTGCAAGACTCTTCAGTGTCTGATTTCTACTTTGACACAAGGGGGCAAACGTGGCCACTTATTTAGGCTCACTTCTTCAGGGTGTTGTAAGGAGGGAGGGACACTGCATACAAATACTGCTGGTATGCGTGGGGAGTGCTTGCAGGGGATGGACTACAGTGGATTTGCCATAGCCCGAGGCAACATATGCTTCCTGGGTCTACACTGTTCAGTCTTCACGGTGCTCTGCAAGGGCACTGACCCAAGTGGGCCCTGCATTTCATGCACTTCTGAGGTCTAAGCTTTCAGGTAGAGTGCAAGGGCACGGACCAGGATGGGCTGTGCATTTTGAGCCTTTTCCAGGTCTGAGGAGCTCAGGCTACCAAATGCTTGGCGAACGCACTGTCCCAGGTGGGCTGTGCATCTTATTCACCTGCCCAGTCTCAGAGGCTCAGTTTCCAGGATGCAATGTGAGAGCATAGTCCCAGGTGTGCCGTGTGTCTCCTCTGGGGAGCTGATCTCAGGCTGTGACACTCCTGGCAGATGTCAACCATACAGGATCCCAGGAAGACGAGGTTAACAACTGGAAGCCTGCTCACAGTTTGGTGGAAGATATGGTCTCTGTGGAGATTGCAGCAGCCCTTGCCTTCCGCAGGATGTTGCTCGCCTGCCTCTCTGCCTCCGGGGAGGGAGGGTCCTATAGGCAGCCGGCTTGCTCTCCTTTGGTATTCACTCAATAGAGCCTTTTGTGTGTGGGGATACAACTTTCCCAGGAAAATTTTTGTTTGTTTGTTTTGTTTTGTTTTGTTTTTTGTTTTGTCTCTCTAGTGATCCCAAGATTTGGGTTGCTATCTCACCTTAGCTCCCTCAGATTATTCTCAGGGCATTCATGCCTGGTCCTTACGCTAAGGACTGATGATGCAGCCTGCGCCTTCCTGCCCAGCCCCAACTTGCTGGTAGCGAACAGGAGCACCTGGGCCACTTCTCTACTGGAAGTTGCAATTAGTTGCATATTCTGTGAGTTTTTTTCTTTTTTCTTCCCAGTTATGTTGCTCTGGGAAATTCCAAAGCTTGCCACAGGCATGCCCGTGAGAGGGTTTCCTACTGTGTGGAGACTTCTCCTTCCCGACTCCCTCCCCAGGATGGATCTCCATCCCTAAATCTTTTGTCTCAGTCCTACCTCCTTTTAAAGAGATTGGGCTGCCTTTTGGGGTGCCTGGTGTCCTCCACCAGCATTCAGAAGTTGTTCTGTGGGAGTTGATAAAATCATATTTGATTAATTTGTGGGGGAGAAAGTGGTCTCTCCATCATATTCTTCTGTCATCTTGGGACCGCCCCTCTATATTGCTGTTTGTGGTGCCAGTGCCATACTGCTTTGATTACTATCAGCATTGTTATTATAGTTTGAAATCATAAAGTGTATTCCTCTAGCTTGGCTCTTCTTTCTCAAGATTCCTTTGGCTACTTTGTGTCTTTTGTGGTTACATGTAAATTTTAGGACTTTTTTTTTTTCTATTTCTTTGAAAAAAGGTTATTTGGATTTTAGTTGCATTGAATCTGTAGATTCCATTGGTTAGTATGGACATTTTAACAATATTAATTGTTCTAATCCATGAACATATGATATATTTTCATTTATTTGTGTTTTCTTCAACTTCTTTAATCATTTTTTAATAGTTTTCAGTGAACAAATCTTTCATCTCCTAGTTTAAACTTATTCTTAGATATTTTATTCTTTAGATGCCATAGAATATTTTTTTGATATTTCATAGTGTATAGAAATACAACTGATTTTTTTGTATATTGATCTTTCAGGCTTCAACTTTACTGAATTCATTGGCTATTTGTCAGAGTTTTTTTGGTGGAATTTTTATGATTTTCTCTAGATAATATCATGCCATCTGCAAATAGAGACACTTTAATATCTTCCCTCACTCCCCAATTTAGATGTATTTTATTCCTTTTACTGGCCTAATTTCTTTGGCTAGGACTTCCAATACTATGTTGAATAAAAGTGGTTAGAGTGGGAATCTTTGTCTTTTTCCTGATCTTAAAGATAAAGCTTTCGTTTTACAATGACTTTGTGTATTAAACACTCATTCCTATCCTCAGAATACTCTTTCACTGTTATAAATATTGCAATTTTAGCAGTGGAAAGTAAGAAGGGACAAAAAGAACTATCCATCTCCCTCTCATATATGTTTTATCCATACGCTTCATTCTTAGGACACACCAATCTCCCCAGGTGCTGGATGAAAGACAGGATGAGGGGACGAGACCTGCATGTGGTCACTTGCTTTTTGGGCATTGGAGGTCCTAGAGAGTTCAGCAAATACCCCACTCATGTTCCAAAGGCAGACACTAGTGAATGAAGGGCTAGCTATTTTTCCTGTTCTTGCTCTAAGGCAAGAACAAGGCTCTAGAAAGCTAGGGCCTAAACCAGGAGAAACATGGTCACAGAACTCCAGTTGGTGACTGGTTTTCCCAGATGACATTTGGCCACCTGTCAAACTCCCTTCAAACTCCACTGATAAGTCTGTGCCCTTGAAGACCTCATCCTAATTGAAAATAAGCTTAGGAAGGGGTGAGCAACAGTACTTCTGCAGGGGTGCTGTCCTTGCAAGCCCTTCTTCCCTCATTTTGTCTGACTCCTGGACAAAGTACCACTGGTGTGGACCAGTCATGGATGAGCCACAGACATCAGGCCCACAGGTTCTCTCAAGCCCTTTATACCACTCACTCGCCGCTCTCTCTTGATGACCATTGAGAAACACAATATCCAAATATTTTGGATCCAGTTTATCTCAAATCTTCACTATGTGGGTCAATAATAGTGTTCCCATGAGATCTTCTTATCATTATGAATATGAGCTGGTGAGGAGGTGGGAAGAATGAGCTTCTTTTCCAGGAATCTGGAAAGACTAGCTCTCTTGCCATTTTTACCACCATAAACCATAAATACTGTCTGAGAACTCTGAAAATTTCAGCTGGGAAACATGCAGTCACAACTCTTCAGTGACATTAAACTAAAAGGCAACATCTTGATTAGGCAGTTGTACTCCAAAGAAATGAAAAAAACAAACAAACAAACAAAAAACAGAAGACATGAACAAGAGGAAAAGAGAGAGAAAAGACACTGAAAGGAACAAGCCAGAGGGCAGGAAAGAGATACAGAAGCAGAAAACCTAGGTCAAAATATAAAACACTAAATGGCCTCAATGCCTCAGATCAGTGCTCGTTTTCACCATTACATGTCACTTTATCTGTGATCTTATCCTATACCCAGTTTGTTTGTTTTTATCATGTAAAGACTTTGGAAATCAAAAGTCCTTTTTCAAACATTTTTTCTGTATCCAATGAGATGATCAGGATTGTTACATTTCATAATCTGTAGATGTCTAATCATCTTTGCATCCCTGGAATAAAAAACACTTGTAATATTGTATAATCCTTTTAATGTGCAATTAAATTCAGTTTGATAATATTTTGTTGAATATTTTTGTATTTATGCTTATCAGAGATATTGGCCTGTGATTTTTTAAAATGTACTTTCCTTCTCTGGTTCCCTGGTAGTACAGATGGTAAATAATCTGCCTGCAGTGCAGGACACACAGGTTCAATCCATGGATCAGGAAGATCCCATGCAGGAGGAAATGGCAACTCACCCCGGTACTCTTGCCTGGAAAATTCCAAGGACAGAGGAGCCTGGCAGGCTACAGTCCATGGGTTTACATGGAGCTAGACACAACTGAGTAACTAACATCACATTGTCTGGTTTTAGCATCAGGATGGATAATTTTGGCCTTATAAAGTGAATTAGAATCATACCCTTTTCTTCTATTTTTTTGGAAAAGTTGGAGAATTGTTACTAATTTTTTTTTCTTTAAATTATTGGTAGAATTTACCAGTGAAGCCATCTGGTCCTGGATTTTCCTTTGGAGCTTTTTATCACTAATTCAATACTCTTACTAATAATTGATCTGTTCAGTCTTTCTTTCTTTTTTTTTTTATGATTTAATTGTGATAGGTTGTATGTTTCTAGGAATTTATCTGTTCTTCTTGATTATCTAATCTGTTTTTCATAGTAGGCTTCTTAAGATATTTTGTATTTTTGTGATATGAATCATAAATTCTCTTCTCTTTGATACTTTTGTTTTGTTTTGACTGTTTGAGTCATCTCCTTCACTTTTTTCCCTATCTAATCTTTTCTATTTCCTTCCTTCTACTAATTTTTGGGCTTAGCTTCTTGTTTTTCTTAAATTTTGAGGTGTAATGTTAGGTTACTCATTTGAGATTTTTTTATTGTAGCACTTATTGGTATAAGTATTATTGGTATAATTCTCTTTTAGAGCTGCTTTTGCTGAATCTCACAAGTTTGTTATGTTGTGTTTCCATTTGCATTTTTCTCAAGATATGATTTAATTTTTCTTTTGATTTCTTTTTTGACCATGTTGTTTAACCTATTGGTGCTTACAAAATTTCCAGTTTTCTTCTGTTAATTGATTTCCAGTGCATATTAAAACTCTCAGAAAAGATTGATTTCCCTCTTGATTAAATTTATTAAGA
The DNA here is from genome assembly GCF_002263795.3 of Bos taurus. Taxonomy (NCBI): domain Eukaryota; kingdom Metazoa; phylum Chordata; class Mammalia; order Artiodactyla; family Bovidae; genus Bos; species Bos taurus. The sequence goes on from NC_037336.1 coordinate 1,119,901, forward strand.
TTTGTTTTGTAGCCAACGTATTATATATCTTGGTGAATATTCCATGTACGTTTGAGAAAAATGTGTTTCTGCTGCTATTGAATAGATGTTCTGTGTATATCTGTTAGGTTCATCTGATCTAAAGTTCAATTTAAGTCCATTGTTTCCTCATTAATTTTTTGTCCGTACCATCTGTTTCTGAATGCAAGTTGTTGAAGTTGCCTACCATTATTGTTGCTATTTCTACCTTTATATCTATTGATAATTACTTAATTATTAAGATATTGCAATAATGGGTGTATAAATATTTATGATTATTATATCCTCTTGATGAATTGACACATTTATCATTATTGTATAATTACCTTTTTTGTCTCTTGCTATTCTTTTTGGCTTAAATTTAAAGTTGTCTGTTATAAGCATAGTTATCCCTGCTTTATTTTATCTTACATCTGCATAAAATATATTTTTCATCCTTCGTTTCCAGTCTATTTGTTTTTAATGCTGAAGGGAGTCTATTATAGGCAGTGAATAATTGGGTCTTGTTTTATGTTACCCATTCAATCACTCTTTCTTTTGGTTAGAAATTTAGTCCATTTACATTTAAAGTAATTAATTTATTGGTATAGACTATGGATATTTTGATAATTGTCTTTTCATTGTTTTGTAGTTTCTTTTTTTCTTTCCTTATTGTCTTAATTTTTGATTTAATGATCTTCTGTCATGATATATTTTGATTCCTTCAAAAAGTCTACTGTGTATCTATGAACTTTTTTTTTTTTTTTTTGTCAAATGTGTTTACCATGTGGCTTACATAAAAGAGCTTACAGTTATAACAACCTATTTAAAAAGTAACAACTTAACTTTGGATACTCACAGAAGTTCTACAATTTTACACTTTCTCCCACATCTGAAGAAACAAGATAGTGTAGTAGAAGGAGGTGCACTCAACTTCTCCTGCAAGAACTTGAAAGTTGCAACTAACCACTGAACAACCATCAACAGGAGAATGTTGGATTCCATGAAAAAAGATACCGCACATACAAGGGCAAAGAAGAAGCCCCAACAAGACAATAGGAGGGGGAAAAAAATCACATTTAGAATCAAAGCCCATACCCACCAGAGACTCTCAGAGGGCTCAAGCAAAACCTTGTGGACAGCAGAACACAGGGACCTGCCTTTGAGTATTTGAGTGTCTCCTGTGGAGACACAGGTCAGCAGTGGCCTGCTGCAGGGACAGGGGCTCTGGATGCAAAAGACCTGGGAAGAGCAGTGTGGCTTAAGATCTCTTGGAAGAGGTTGCCACTAGTCCTATCATAGAGCCACCAACAGACGACCCACATGCTGGAGAACAATTATACTAGAAGTTCTCACACTGTTGTGAAGGCTCTAGGGCCAAGAAAAGATTTCCCAATCTGGGGATCTGGCAAAGGGACTGAGAACCCCCAGGAATTTGATGCTGAAGGCCAATGGGATTTGATTACAGAATTTCCACAAGAGTGCAGAAACAGACTCTTGGAGAGCACAAACAAAACCTTATTTTCACCCAGGACCCAGGAGAAAGAAGCCGTGACCCCACAAGAGACTGAGCCAGACTTGCCAGAGAATGTCCAAGAGTCTCCAGTGAAGGCGTGGGTCAACTGTGGCCTGCTGGGGAGTCAGAGGCACTGAATACAATAGTCCTGGGAGCCAAGGCAAGCAGCATAAATCCTTTTGAAAGAAGTTACCATTGCCATCGTTACCCTACCATAGTTTGGCCTCTGGTCAAACTATAGGAAGGAAACACAACCCAACCATCAACAAATAATTGGATTAAAGGTTTACTGAGTATTACCACACCAATCAGAGCAAGATCCAGTCTCCCCCACAACTAGTCACTCCCATCAGGAAGCTTCTACAAAGATCCTATGCTTATCCATCAGAGGGCAGACAGAATGAAAACCACAACCACAGAAATCTAACCAAACTTATCACATGGACCACAGACTTGTCTAATTCAATGAAATTATGAGCCATGACATGTAGGGCCACCCAATATGAATGGGTCATGGTGGAGAGTTCTGACAAAACGTGGTGCACTGGACAAGGGAATGGCAAAACAAATCAATATTCTGGCCTTGAAAACCCCATGAACAGTATGAAAAGGCAAAAAGATAAGACATTGAGAATGAACTACCCAAGTCAGTAGGTGCCCAATATGCTACTGGAGAAGAGTGGAGAAATAGCCCAAGAAAGAATGAAGATGCTGAGCCAAAGCAAAAACAATGCTGAGTTGTGGATGTGACTAGTGATGGAAGTAAAGTCTAATGCTGTAAGGAACAATATTACATAGGAACCTGGAATGTTAGGTCCATGAATTGGAAGTGGTTAAAAAGGAGATAGAAAGATGAACATCGATATTTCAGGAATCAGTGAACTAAAATGGACTGGAATGGGTGAATTTAATTCAGATGTTCATTATATCTGCTACTAAGGGCAAAAAGCCCTTAGAAGAAATGGAGTATCCCTCGTGTCAACCTAAGAGTCTTAAATGCAGTATTTGGGACAATCTAAAAAGAACAGAATGGTCTCTGTTGGTTTCCAAGGCAAATCACTCAATATCATAGATCAACTCAGTCCAGTTAAGTCACTCAGTCATGTCCAACTCTTTGTGACCTCATAAATCGCAGCATACCAGGCCTCCCTGTCCATCACCAACTCCCGGAGTTCACTCACACTCACGTCCATCAAGTCAGTGATGCCAACCAGCCATCTCATCCTCTGTCATCCCCTTCTCCTCCTGCTCCCAATCCCTCCCAGCATCAGAGTCTTTTCCAACGAGTGAACTCTTCGCATGAGGTGGCCAAAGTACTGGAGTTTCAGCTTTAGCGCCATTCCTTCCAAAGAACACCCAGGGCTGATCTCCTTTTTAATGGACTGGTTGGATCTCCTTGCAGTCCAAGGGACTCTCAAGAGTCTTCTCCAACACCACAGTTTAAAAGCATCAATTCTTTGGTGCTCAGCTTTCTTCACTGTCCAACTCTCACATCCATACATGACCACTGGAAAAACCATAGCCTTGACTAAATGGACATTTGTTGGCAAAGTAATGTCTCTGCTTTTGAATATGCTATCTAGGTTGGTCATAACTTTCCTTCCAAGGAGTAAGCGTCTTTTAATTTCATGGCTGCAGTCACCATCTGTAGTGATTTTGGAGCCCCCCAAAATAAAGTCTGACACTGTTTCCACTGTTTCCCCATCTATTTCCCATGAAGTGATGGGACCGGATGCCATGATCTTCGTTTTCTGAATGTTGAGCTTTAAGCCAACTTTTTCACTCTCCACTTTCACTTTCATCAAGAGGCTTTTTAGTTCCTCTTCACTTTCTGCCATAAGGGTGGTGTCATCTGCATATCTGAGGTTATTGATATTTCTCCCAGCAATATCACAGTAATCCCAGTCTATGCCCCAGCCACTAATACCGAATAAGCTGAAATTGAATGATTCTATGAAGACCTACAGATCTTTTAGAACTAACACCAAGAAAAGATGTTCTTTTCATCATAGGGTACTGGAATGCAGAAGTGGCAAGTCAAGAGATCCCTGGAGTAATAGGCAAGTTTGGTCTTGGAGTACAAATGGAAACAGGGCAAAGGCTAACAGAGTTTTGCAAAGAGAGTGCCCTGGTCCTAACAAACACCCTCTTCCAACAGCACAAGAGATGACTCTATACATGGACATCACCAGATGGTCAATACTAAAATCTGATTGATTATATTTTTGCAACCAAAGATGGAGAAAGTATACAGTCAGCAAAAAGAAGACTGAGAGCTGACTGTGGATCAGGTCATGAACTCCTTATTTCCAAATTCAGACTTATTGAAGAAAGTAGGAAAAATCACTAGACCATTCAGGTATGACCTAAATCAAATTTCTTATGATTATACAGTGGAAGTGACAAATAGATTCAAGTGATTAGATCTGATAGAGTGCCTGAAGAACTATGGATGGAGGTTTGTAAAATTGTACAGGGGTCCATGATCAAAATCATCCAAAAGATAAAGAAATACAAAAAGGCAAAAGGATTGTCTAAGGAGGTCTTACTAATAGCTGAAAAGAAGAGAAGCAAAAGGCAAAGGAGAAAAGGAAAGATATACCCATTTTAATGCAGAGTTCCAAAGAATAGCAAGGAGAGATAAGAAATTCTTCCTCAGTGAGCAACACAAAAGTAGTAGAGGAAAACAGTAGAATGGGAAAGACTAGAAATCTCTTCATCAAAATTAGAGATACCAAGGGAACATGGACAAAATGGACGTGATAAAGGACAGAAATGGTATGGACCTAATAGAAGAAGAAGAGATTAAAAAGAGGGGGCAAGAATACTCAGAAGAACTATACAAAAAAGATCTTAATGACCCAAATAACCACAATGGTGTGCTCACTCATCTAAGGCCAGACATCCTAGAGTCCAAAGTCAAGTTGGCCTTAGAAAGCATCACTATGAACAAAGCTAGTGGAGGTGATGGAATTTCAGCTGAGCTATTTCAAATTCTAAAATATGATGCTGTGAATGTGTTGTGCTCAATATACCAACAAATTTGGAAAACTCAGCAATGGCCACAGGAATGGAAAAGATCAGTTTTTATCCCCATACCAAAGAAAGGCAATGCCAAAAACTATTCAAACTACAACATAATTATATTCATCTCATAAGCTGGTGAAGTAATGCTCAAAATTCCCTAAGCTAGGCTTCAACAGGATTTGAAGTGAGAACATCCAGATGTTCAAGTTAGATTTAGAAAAGGGAGAACAACCAGAGATCAGATTACCCACATCCACTGGATCATAGAAAAAGCAAGAAAATTCCAGGAAAAACATCTACATCTGCTTCATTTACTATACTAAAGCCTTTGATTTTGCAGATAAAAAAAACACTGTGGAAAAATTTTAAAGTGATGGGAATACCTGACTCTTGAGAAATCTGCATGCAGGTCAGTTAGAATTGGACATGGAAGATGGACTGGTTCCAAATTGGGGAATAAATACATTAAGAGTGTATACTGTCACCTTGCTTATTTAACTTGTATGCAGTGTACATCATGTGAAATGCCAGGCTGGATGAAGCACAAGCTGTAACCAAGATTACTGGGAGAAATATCAATAACCTCAGATATGCAGATGACACCACCCTTATGGCAGAAAGTGAAGAACACCTAAAAAGTTTCTGATGAAATGAAAGAGGAGAGTGAAAAGCCTCTTTAAAGTTCAACATTCAAGAAATGAAGATCATGGCATCAGGTCCCATCACTTCATGGCAAATAGATGGGAAACAGTGAAAACAGTGACAGACTTTACTTTTGGGGGCTCCACAATCACTGCAGAAGGTGACTGCAGCCATGAAATTAAAAGATGCTTGCCCTGTGGAAGGTAACTATGACCAACCTATATAGTATATCAAAAAAACAGAAGCATCACTTTGCTAACAAAGGTTCATACAGTCAAAGCTATGGTTTTTCCAGTAGTCGTGTATAGATATGAGGTTTGGACCATAAAGAAAGCTGAACACTGAAGAACTGATGCTTTTGAAATGTGGTGTTGTAAAAGACTCTTGAGAGTCCCTTGTACAGGAACAAGATGAAGCCATTCAATTCTAAAGGAAATCAACCCTGAATATTCATTTAAAGGACTGATGCTGAAGCTGAAGCTCCAATACTTTGGCCACCTAATGCGAAGAATTGACTCATTGGAAAAGACCCTGATGCTGGGCAAGATTGAAGGCAGGAGGAAATTGGTATGACAGAGGAGGAGATTGTTTTGTGGCCTCACTGACTTCTTGGATATGAATTTGAACAATCTCCAGAAGTGGTGATGGACAGTGAAGCAGGGCATGTTGTAGTTCATGGGCTTGCAAAGAGTCAGATATGACTGAGTGATTGAAATAACTAACTATCCCACATTTTATGTTCTTAATGTCATGATTTTCATATTCTTATATTTTTTAATTAACAAAGTTTTATAATTTGCAATACTTTTTTCTTTAATATTTATACTAGAGTTATAAGTGATTAATCCATCACTTTTGCAATATTAGAGTATTATATTAATAGATTTAACTATATATTTACCTTAACCAATGAGTTTATGCTGTCATATATTTTTAAGTTGTTAGCTATCATTCTTCCATTTCAGCTGGAGGAACTTCATTTAACATTTTTCATAAAATTTGTCTAAGAGTGACAAACTCCTTTACCTACTTTTTATTAGGAAATTTTTAAATCTCTCCTTCAATTTTGAAGAACAGTTTTACTAGGTAGAAAATTCTTGGTTGAGAGTTGTTTTCTTTCAGGACTTTGAATATATAATGCCACTCCCTTCTTTAAGCAGATTTTCAGCTGAAAAAAAAAAAAAAAAAAAAACTGCTAAAATCTTAGAGAGCTTCCCTTGTATGTAAAAAGTTGTTTTTCTCTTACTGTTTCAGGATTCTCTTTGCCTTTCAGTTAGTCACTTCAATCACTCAGTCATGTACTACTCTTTGTGACCCCATGGATTGCAACATGCCAGGCTTACCTGTCCATCACCAACTCCCAGAGCCTATTCGAACTTAAGTGTATCGAGTTGGTGATGCCATCCAACCATCTCATCCTGTGTCATCCCCTTCACCTCCTGTCTACCATCTTTCCCAGCATCAGGGCCGTTTCCAAAGAGTCAGTTCTTCACATCTGGTGGCCAAAGTATCGGAGCTTAAGCTTCAGCATCAGTCCTTCAATGAATATTCAGGATTGGTTTCCTTTAGAATTGAGTGGTTTGATCTCCTTGCAGTCCAAGGGACTCTCAAGAGTCTTTTCCAACACCACAGTTCAAGTCTTCAGCGCTCAATCTGCTTCACAGTCCAACTCTCACATCCATACATGAAAAAACATAGCTCTGATTCAATGGACCTTTGTCAGCAAAGTAATGTCTCAAAGTAATGTTTTTTAACATGCTGTCTAGGTTGGTCATAGCTTTTCTTCCAAGGAACAAGCATCTTTTAATTTCATGGGTGCAGTCACCATCTACAGTGATTTTGGAGCCCAAGAAAATCATGTCTCTCACTGTTTCCATTGTTTCCCCATCTATTTGCCATGAAGTGATGGGACCAGATTCCATGATCTTAGCTTTTTGAATATTGAGTTTAAAGGAGGTGTTTTCACTCCTCTTTCACATTCATCAAGAGGCTTTTAGTTCCTCTTCACTTTCTGCCATAAGAGTGGTGTAATTTGTATATCTGCAGTTATTGATATTTCTCCCGGCAATCTTGATTCTAGCTTGTGCTTCATCCAGCCTGGCATTTCACATGATGTCCTCTGCATATAGGTTAAATAAGCAAGGTGACGTATACACCCTTGACGTACTTCTTTCTCAATTTGGAACCAGTTCGTTGTTCCAATCGATTTTAACTTTTGTTTCTTGAACTGCATACAGATATCTCAGGGGGTAGATAAAGTGGTTTGTTATTCCCATCACTTTAAGAATTTTCCACAGTTTGTTGTGATCCACACAGTCAAAGGCTTTGGCATGACATTATTGACTAATAAAGCAGAGATAGATGTTTTTCTGGAAGTCTGTTGTTTTTTTTCTATGATCTAACAGATATTGGCAATGTGACCTCTGGCTCCTCTGTCTTTTCTAAATCCAGCTTGAATATTAGGAAGTTCATGGTTCATGTAGTGTTGAAGCCTGGCTTGGAGAACTTTGAGCTTTACTTTACTAGTGTGAGATGACTGCAACTGTGTGGTAGTTTGAACATTCTTTGGAATTTCCCATCTTTGGGATAGGAATGAAAACTGACCTTCTCCAGTCCTGTGGCCATTTGCTGAGTTTTCCAATTTGCTGGCATACTGAATGCAGCACTTTCACAGCATCATCTTTTAAGATTTGAAATAACTCAACTGGGATTCCATCACCTCCACTAGTTTTGTTCATAGTGATGCTTCCTAAGGCCCACTTGACTTTGCATTTCAAGATGTCTGGGTCTAGGTGAATGATCACACCATCATGGTTATCTGGGTCATGAAGATCTTTTTTGTACAGTTCTTCTGTGTATTCTTGCCACCTCTTATTAACATCTCTGCTTCTGTCTTTATACCATACCATTTCTGTCTTTATTGTACCCATCTTTGCATGAGATGTTCCCTTGGTATCTCTAATTTTTTTGAAGATATCTGTAGTGTTTCTCATTCTATTGTTTCTTTATTTACTCTATTTCTTGCCTTTAATATTTGATAATTTAATTACAATGTGTTTCCATATGGGTCTTTTAGATTCTTTTTTTCTTTTGCCACTTCTGTTGCTTCCTTTATCTGAATGTACATTTCTTTCCCCAGGTTAGGAAATTTTGAGCTATTATTTTTTGGGGGCATTTTTTCCAAACAAAAGTGCTCACATGCCTGATAAGAACTCCTGTTTTTAGTAGTCTTGTGAGGCTTATTTCTCTTGTCCCATTGGCTTTCAGATCTAGGTATCTTGTCAGTCAGTCCATCTTTTTGTGGGAGTCTTAGAAGTTGACATGTTAGATGTGTGATACAAATGCTTTGCTTCTTAGTTAGAAGCTGAAAGTTAGCTGTTTCTTTCCAATTTTATGATACCATGAGGTTTACGAAGAGGGAGCTTCTCAGCTTCTCTTACTTGTCTTGATGTGTTTTCTCATTTGCCCAATGTGTAAGACTTGCTTATCCAATTTCTGGATTTCCCTTAGAGGGAATTGTTCTACATGTTGCTGTATGTTCAGTGCATTCATGGGAGGAGAAAAAAATCCGAAGTTTCCATCTTGGTCTCTTGAATTATATAAAGTGTTTTTGAAAAGTTGGCTTGAGAAAGGCTTATGGCACAAGTGCTGAATAAAAATGTTGAAAAATAATGATAAAAAATCTTTTATACCTAATAATTTAGCTACTTAAAAAGATTGGAAACATTTAGTGTTGGGGAAACTTTGGAGAAATTGATATTGCCAGTAAAAGTGTAACTGATAAGGGCTTAATGGATAATATAAAATGCACCACCACAGGACTCAGTATTCCATGTGAAGGTGCTTGGAAATGATCCTAAATATAGGAAAGGTATTCATTGAGTGCCTTCCTGAGGGGCGTGGGAATATCTAGATACTTCTATGCTACACACACATCATTAGTAACCAGGGCTACTGCTTTCTGTTCACTTTGTCAGCCATCTTTTACCATTTCCTCTGCACCATGAGATGCCACCTGCACCATGTTGGATCTGATATGGAGTTCAAATTTGGGATTCTCATGGGTGCCTCAAGGCTCTGTCATAAATATATACCCATTAACATTGAACTCCTCATCTTCTATTAATGGTCCTACAGTTCCACTTCTTTTTCTTCCTCAAGTTATGGATAAATCTCTGAAGATGTAGGGAAGCAGAAGACCTTGGCAATAATTTCATCATTCTATTCCAAACCTTATTGTTATGTTCACCTAAGATTCAAGGGATCAGAACTAGTAAACAGAGTGCCTGAAGAACTATGGACAAAGATTCATAACATTGTACAAGAGGCGGTAAACAAAACCATCCCAAAGAAAAAGAAATGCAAGAAGGCAATGTATTTGTCTAAGGAGGCTTTACAAATACCTGAGAAAAGAAGAAAAGTGAAAAGCAAGGGAGAAAGGGAAAAGAATACCCAACAGAATGTAAAGTTCTGTTAAGTTCAAATAGTAGAGAGATAAGAAGGCCTTCTTTAATGAACAATGCAAATAAATAGAGGAAAACAACAGAAGGGGAAAAACTAGAGATCTCTTCAAGAAAATTGGAAGTATCAAAGGACTACTTCATCCAAAGATGGATACAATAAATGATAGAAATTGTAAAGATCTAATAGAAGCAGAAGAGATCAAGAAGAGATGACAAGAATACACAAAAGGACTGTACAAAAAAAGTCTTAATAATCCAGATAACCATGATGGTGTGGTCACTCACCCAGAGCCAGACATTCTGGACTGTGAAGTTAAATGGGTCTTTGGAGGCACTGCTGCCAATAAAGCTAGTGGAGGTAATGAAATTCCAACAGAGCTATTTAAAATCCTAAAAGACGATGCTATTAATGTACTTCACTCAATGAGTCAGCAAATTTGGAAAACCCAACAATTACCACAGGATTGGAAAAGGTGAATCTTCATCCCAATTCCCAAGAAGGGTAGTACTAAAGAATATTCAAACTACCAGACAATTTCACTAATCTCCCAGGATAGAAGGGTAGTACTAAAGAATATTCAAACTACCAGACAATTTCACTAATCTCCCAGGATAGTAAGGTTATGCTCAAAATCCTTCAAGCTAGTTCTCAGCATAACATAAACGGAGAACTTCCAGATGTATAAGTTGGGTTTAGAAAAGAAAGAGAAATCAGAGATCACATTGGTAACATTCGTTGGATCATAGAAAAAGCAAGGAAATTCCCGGAAAAAAAAAAAAAATCTACCTTTGTTTCATTGACTATGCTAAAACCTTTTAGTGGATCATAACAAACTGTGGAAAACTCTTAAACAGAAGGTAATACCAAATCATCTTACCTGTCTCCTGAGAAACCTGTGGGTCCAGAAGCAACAGTTAAAAACTTAATGGAACAACTGACTGGTTCAAAATTGAGAAAGGAGCATGTTAAGGCTGTATATCATCCCTCTGTTTATGTAATTTATATGCAGAGCACACCATGCGAAATGCCAGAATGGATGAGTTACAAATTGGAATCAAGATTGCTGGGAGAAATATCAACAGCCTCAGACATGCAGATGATACCACTTTAATGGCAGAAAGTGAAGGGGAATTAAAAAGTCTCCTGATGAGGGTGAAAAACCCTTTTGAGGAGAGTGAAAAAGCTGGTAAAGAATCTTCCTGCAATGCAGGAGACCCCAGTTTGATTCCTGGGTCAGGAAGATTTCTTGGATAGGGATAGATTACACACTCCAGTATTCTTGGGCTTCCCTGCCCAGTCACTGCAGATGGTGATTGCAGCCATAAAATTAAAAGACACTTGCTCCTTGGAACAAAAATTATGACTAATCTAGACAGCATATTGAGTTATCAGGGAAGCCCAAGCATGGACAGCATATTAAAAAGCAGAGACAATACTTTGCTTACAAAAGTCTGTATAATCTAGGCGATGGTTTTTCCAGTGTCACATACAGATGTGAGAGTTGGACCATAAAGAAGGCAAAGTGCCAAAGAATTAATGTTTTCAAACTGTGGTGCTGGAGAAGACTCTTGAGAGTACTTTGGGCAACAGGGAGATCAAACCAGTCAATCCTAAAGGCAATCAATATTTCCTTGAATATTCATTGGAAGGACTGATGCTGAAGCTGAAGCTCCAATATTTTGGCCACCTGATGTGAAGAGCCAACGTTTTGAAAAATACCCTAATGCTGGGAAAGATTGAAGGCAGGAGGAGAAGAGGACAATGGAAGATAAGATGGTTGAATGGTATCACCAATTCAATGGACATGAACTTGGGCAAACTCTGAGAGATGGTAAAGGACCAGGAGGTCTGATGTGCTGCAATTCATGGGTTCATAGAGTTGGACATGACTTGTTGATTAAACAACGCCGACAATGGCAGTGTGGAAGCCATGGGCTTTTTCTTCCTTCAATGTCTTGAATTCTTCCTATTTTAGGCATACAGTAAATATCTAAGATTTATTCTGATAGGCCTGACTCTTCAATGTTAATAGAATATGAAGAGGTTTAGAAATTTGTTTCCTCTCTCTTCCAAGACTGCTTTCCTAAAAAAAAAAAAAAAAAGTTAGTTGGAAATCAGTGCTATTTAACAACCTCTTTGTTTAAAGCAGCAAATGCCCTCTTTTTCACTGGGCAAGGCACCTCAGCATTGAATGTGGATGAATGAAAACCATTTATTTCTAGTGGGATATTGCTTTAATATCCCACTAGTAATATTCCCCTTATATTGTAAAGGGGGAAATTACAAGGAAAATGTATTGTTCACTATTATTTTGTCTTCTAGGTATACACAAAAATCTTCTTATTAGGAACTGGCCCTGCAGCCCCTGGACCTGAGAAGTGAGTTCATTATTTAAGCTACTGAGGGCCAGGTTCAGTTAGTTTTATTTATATAATCTTCTTCCACAAAAGTATGTCATATTCCTAAATTTTCTCAAAACAAACATACAAACAACAAAAACTCCCAAGTACTTTCAGGGATCTTTTCAGCCAACATATTACTTGCTTTTTGCAACACAGGTTGAAAAGCATATCTTTCCTATTTTCCATCTATGCTGTCATTATGGCTCCTTGTTGTTGTTGAGTCATAAATTATGTTTGACTCTTTTGTGACCCGTGGATTGTAGTCCACTAAACTCCTTTGTCCATGGGCTTTCCCAGGCATGAATAATGGAATGGGCTGCCAATTCCTTCTTCAGAGGATCTTCCTGACCTAGGAATTGAACTCAGGCCTCCTATTTGGCAGGTGGATTCTTTATAACTGAACCACCAGGGAAGCCCCATTATTGCTCCTACTATGCTTCAAAATGTTACCACTGATCAGTAGAGAACTTTGGCGATTTGGCCAACAGTGATTTTGATTGATTTGGTTTTGTTCACATTTACGTTTACTAAAGTTTTTCTATTATTGGCTTTCTGCCTGCGAGTATTACTTCAAGATGATTCAGATCAAAGTCTTTCTGGTTAGAAATGTGATGAAAGCTACGATCATCTGTGTAGAGAGTCAGGGGACTCTTCACGTGGAATATAAATTTGCTTATAAGGTAAAGGGCTTGTGTTAGGTGAGGGCTGCACCCTGGTGTTGCTCAACTCAGCTTGAATTTTAGCTGAATAATTCTTTGCAGCTCCATTTGTTACTTAATGTAGCTGTGCAAATGTATTGGTCTTTTGGTCTTTGACATTCACCATACATCTCTTAGAGTACTTAACATTCTTTCTATTCCATTTAGGTGGGAAAAAAAAAAGCTAAATTTTCCTTTTTTACTGTTGATATAGATTATTTTAAATGATTTCTTACTTGAAAACTGTGATAGAACTCTATGGAGTGAACATGTGGTTTACTGTACCAAGTTGTTTTGTTGATTTAGCTCCCAAGTGAGCAAGAAAGTAAAAGGCAGAACTGAACAGTTTAGACCAAATAAGAGAGTTATAATCCAGATGACAAATATAACTCATTAAAATGTGAAATAAAGTGGCTGACATTAAATTTAGATTTCTTAAATTCATAGGGATTAACTGTATGTAAAATATTGTGTATAGAACATTGAAAACATCTGTTTTCAATCCAGATAGTCAATACTGAAATCAGATTGATTTTATTCTTTGCAGCCAAAGATGGAGAAGCTCTATACAGTCAGCAGAAAACAAGGCCAGGAGCTGACTGTGGCTCAGGTCATGAACTCCTTATTGTCAAATTCAGACTTAAATTGAAGAAAGAAGGGAAAACCACTAGGCCATTCAGGTATGTCCTAAGTCAAATCCTTTATAGTGGAAGTGACAAATAGATTCAAGGGATTAGATATGATAGACAGAGTGCCTAAAGAACTATGGATGGAGGTTCATGACATTGTACAGGAGGCAGTGATCAAGACCATCCCCAAGAAAAAGAGAGGCAAAAAGGCAAAATGGTTGCCTGATGAGGCCTTACAAATAGCTGAGAAAAGAAAAGAAACTAAAAGCAAAGGAGAAAAGGAAAGATGTACCCATCTGAAAGCAGAGTTCCAAACAACAGCAAGGAGAGATGAGAAAGCCTTCCCCAGGGATCAATGGAAAATAATAGAGGAAAAAAATAGAATGGGAAAGACTAGAGATCTCTTCAAGAAAATTAGAGATACCAAGGGAATATTTCATGAAAAATGGACATAATAAAGGACAGAAATGGTATGGACCTAACGGAAGCAGAAGATATTAAGAAGAAGTGGCAATAATACACAGAAGAACTGTACAAGAAAGATCTTAATGACCCAGATAACCACGATGGTCTGTTCACTCAACAAGAGCATGACATCCTGGAATTTGAAGTCAAGTGGGCCTTAGGAAGCATCACTATGAACAAAGCTAGTGAAGGTGAAGGAATTGCAGTTGAGCTATTTCAAACCCTAAACGATGATGCTGTGAAAGTGCTGCACTCAATATGTCACCAAATTTGGAAAACTCAGCAGTGGCCACAAGACTGGAAAAGGTCAGTTTTCATTCCCAACCCAAAGAAAATGGGAAAGAATGTTCAAACTACCACACAATTGCACTCATCTTACATACTAGCAAAGTAATGCTCAAAATTCTCCAAGCTGGGCTTCAACAGTACATGAACAATGAACTTACAGATGTTGAAGCTGGATTTAGTAAAGCCAGAGGAACAAGATTTCAAATTGCCAAAATCTGCTGGGTCATGGAAAAGCAAGAGAGTTCCAGAAAAACATATTCTTCTGCTTTATTGACTACGCCAAAGCCTTTGACAGTGTGAATCACAAAAAACTGTGGAAAATTCTTAAAGAGATCAGAAAAAACAGACCACCTAACCTGCTTCCTGAGAAATCTGTATGCAGGTCAAGAAGCAAAATGAAAGGTTGTTGTCGAATCACGCAAAGACGCCGGGATTCTTGGCCCCCAGAGGAGAAGAATTCAATCTGGGGCCAGAGATGATGCTTGATTTCTCAGAGCTTTTGTGTAATAAAGTTTTATTAAAGTATAAAGGAGATAGAGAAAGCTTCTGACATAGGCATCAGAAGGGGGCAGAAAGAGTGCCTCCCTGATAGTCTTCAGCTGGATGTTACATAGTCACTAGCAGTCTGTTAATGAAAGAAAGGAATGTCTTAAAACAGAATGGCACCAGGCCCCTCACCCATAACATGCACTTTGGGATAATCTTGGCACCAAATGGTTTATCCTAGGCTATAAAATGATTAACTTGAATCTTGAAGAAGGGCAGACCACCATACAAATAGTTTCATTTACATAAATTAGGGGAACAATATCTGAGTATAACATACTGGTTTGTCTAGTAGGTTCTGAGCCAAGAGGCAGAACTGACTTGAAGACAGAGTTTGGGGTAAATGCATAGTACATTAGCATAGCTTAAGACAAACATTTCCATTAAAAAAAGGCATTGGTTGTCTCTAGGTTTGAGAATAGTTAACTTCAGGCGAAACCAGGTGTCATTATGGAAACACAGTATTTTAAGAGAAACCTCCTTTTAAATTTGTATAGAGAAGGAGAAAATATCGCTAGTTTGTTTCCTCCTGCCACTTAAGAGAGATAAAAATGTCTGACACTTGCAGGCTATTTCCTCCGTTTGGAGACCTCTGGCCTTCCTGCCTGTTGCCCTCTCAAAAAGTTAGAACTGGACATGCAGAAACAGATTGGTTCCAAATTGGGAAAGGAGTACATCAAGGCTGTATATTGTCACCCTGCTTATTTAACTTATATGCAAAGTACATCATGAGAAATCTGGGCTGGATAAAGCACAAGCTATAATCAAGATTGCTGGGAGAAATATCAATAATTTCAGACATGCAGATGACACCACCCTTATGGCAGGAACTAAAGAGCCTCTTGATGAAAGTGAAAGAGGAGAGTGAAAAAGTTGGCTTAAAACTCAACATTCAGAAAAGTAAGATCATGGCATCTGGTCCCATCACTTCATGGCAAGTAGATGAGGAAACAATGGAAGCAGTGAGAAACTTTATCTTCTTGAACTCAAAAATCACTGCAGATGGTGACTGCAGACATGATATTAAAAGATGCTTGCTCCTTGGAAGAAAAGCTATGATCAACCTAGACAGCATATTGAAAAGCAGAGATATTACTTTACAGACAAAGTTCAGTCTAGTCAAGGCTATGGTTTTTCCAGTAGTCATGTATGAATATGAGAGTTGGACTATAAAGAAAGCTGAGCACCAAAGAACTGATGCTTTTGAACTGTGGTGTTGGAGAAGACTCTTGAGAGTCCCTTGGACTGCAAGGAGACCCAACCAGTCCATCCTAAAGAAAATCAATCCTGAATGTTCATTGGTAGGACTGATCTGAAGCTGAAATTCCAATATTTTGGCGTCCTGATGCGAAGAACCAGCTCATTGGAAAATACTCTGATGCTGGGAAAGATTCAAGGAGGGAGTAGAAGGGGACAACAGAGGATGAGATGGTTGGATGGCATGACCGACTCAGTGAACATGAGTTTGAGTAAGCTCTGGGAGTTGGTGATGGATAGGGAGGCCTGGCCTGCTGCGGTTCATGGGGTCGCAAAGAGTCGGACTTGACTGAGCGATTGAACTGAATCCAGTGAAAGAGACTTCCTGCCCTTCCTATGCATATTTACAGGGGGTGCACAGGGGCAACAATCACTTTCAGCCCATCAACTGATGGTAATCATGTGAGGATCCTTTGTCCACAGATATTTGAAACATTTAAAAATGGACTAAAAAATGTCGAGTCAAATTTTAGTTATCGAGCCTCCATCTGATAATGCTGCTGCTGTTGTTGCTAAGTCACTTGAGTCGTGTCTGACTCTGTGTGACCCCATAGACGGCTTCCCACCAGGCTCCTCTGTCCCTGTGATTCTCCAGGCAAGAACACTGGAGTGGGTTGACATTTCCTTCTTCAATGCATGAAAGTGAAAAGTGAAAGTGAAGTCATTCAGTCCTGTCCAACTCTTTAGGACCCCAGGGACTGTAGCCTACCAGGCTCCTTCACCCATGGGATTTTCCAGGCAAGAGTACTGGAGTGGGTTGCCATTACCTTCTCTCATCTGATAATGAAAACTGCCTGATCTTTACTTTTTATCAATGCAAAAACTTTCTTTAAGAAAACTTTTAAAATGTGAAGATAAATATTTTAGGATTGATTTCAGATTTGTTTTCCTGTTTTCCCTGAAAGTAACTAAGTTTTTGTTTGGGTAAAACAAGTTACAATAACTTATTAAATATATAATTACTAGTATGCATACATGTAATGTATTTTTAAAATTTTAAATATAATAGAAGACTTTTTTCCTTGAGGTTGGATACAAAATCTTGACTCGTCTGTATCTGTTCAGAGGTAACAGTGAAAATATGAAGGATTAAACTTCAGAGTTGAAGTACAAAAGGAATCTAAGGGTCTGAGGATTTTTAAAATGTAGTTTAATATCCCATTACTTTTAAAAATAGCTTTCACCTCTGTATCTTTGTCTACCTATCTACCTATCTCATTATGGTCTGTCATTTTCCCTCAGTCATCTACATCCATTTATCCACTTGGATTCTCATGGAGAGAGAAAGTAGTCCTCTACATGACCATCCAGCTGAGAGTACACATGTTAATTAGTGCTTACACTTCTCTACATATAAATTTAATTCTAAAGTAGTAACTTGAGTTGAACAGAGCTCAAATATTATTCTCTTTTTGCAAACAAAAAGAAATAGCAGAATTTATTTCCTTTTTTTTTTTTTAACACTGAAGGAAAGAAGCCTCCTTTAGGAGAGTAATATATTTTAAAAGCTGCATAAACTTTTTTTTTTTTTTAAACAACAAAAGACTGAATTGTAAGCCCTGCCTTTTCTCCCTACAAAATTAATCTATAAAATCGAGACAGCATGTCACATCCTGACATTTACATTTGATTATGGTATAGACTTTTTTTTAATCACAATTTTTCTTTGCCTAAAAAATTGTTTCTGTATTTACAACCTCTTAGAAAAGAGGTATAATTTGTCAGAAGATCATGATTTCAGTGATTCCTCACATTTTTTATTCATTTTAGAAGTTTCAAGGTGGAGGCTAGGTCTAGTTTGCTAGTCTTTGGAAATTTTATTTATTCTCATAGTAGACCATGGGTATTCAGAAAGATACAGGGCAGGTGCCTCTGACACATCAACTGTGGCACTGAGGGCATTGCACAAAATGACTGTTGTTCCTTCTCCTTATTACATATTTGGAAGCAACTGACAAACAACTAATCTCAAAAATATACAAGCAACTCCTACAGCTCAACTCCAGAAAAATAAATGACCCAATCAAAAAATGGGCCAAAGAACTAAATAGACATTTCTCCAAAGAAGACATACAGATGGCTAACAAACACATGAAAAGATGCTCAACATCACTCATTATCAGAGAAATGCAAATCAAAACCACTATGAGGTACCATTTCACGCCAGTCAGAATGGCTGTGATCCAAAAGTCTACAAGCAATAAATGCTGGAGAGGGTGTGGAGAAAAGGGAACCCTCTTACACTGTTGGTGGGAATGCAAACTAGTACAGCCACTATGGAGAACAGTGTGGAGATTCCTTAAAAAACTGGAAATAGAACTGCCTTATGATCCAGCAATCCCACTGCTGGGCATACACACTGAGGAAACCAGAAGGGAAAGAGACACATGTACCCCAATGTTCATCGCAGCACTGTTTATAATAGCCAGGACATGGAAGCAACCTAGATGTCCATCAGCAGATGAATGGATAAGAAAGCTTTGGTACACATACACAATGGAATATTACTCAGCCATTAAAAAGAATACATTTGAATCAGTTCTAATGAGGTGGATGAAACTGGAGCCTATTATACAGAGTGAAGTAAGCCAGAAGGAAAAACACCAATACAGTATACTAACTCATATATATGGAATTTAGAAAGATGGTAACAATAACCCTGTGTACGAGACAGCAAAAGAGACACTGATGTATAGATCAGTCTTATGGACTCTGTGGGAGAGGGAGAGGGTGGGAAGATTTGGGAGAATGACATTGAAACATGTAAAATATCATGTATGAAACGAGATGCCAGTCCAGGTTCGATGCACGATACTGGATGCTTGGGGCTAGTGCACTGGGACGACCCAGAGGGATGGTATGGGGAGGGAGGAGGGAGGAGGGTTCAGGATGGGGAACACATGTATACCTGTGGCAGATTCATTTTGATATTTGGCAAAACTAATACAATTATGTAAAGTTTAAAAATAAAATTAAAAAAAGAAATTAACCAAACATTAAAATTAACACCTCTTTTCTCAGGTAAAGGACTTCTGCAATTCATACTCTAAAAAATTATAGTTGATTTACAATATTAAGTTAGTTTCTGGTATACACCAAAGTGATTCATACATATATATATATATATTATAATATATATACTATACACGAGTTAGTAATATATGCTTCTGAGTCACTTCAGTCGTGTCTGACTCTGTGCGACCCCATAGATGGTAGCCCACCAGTATGCCCCGTCCCTGGGATTCTCCAGGCAAGAACACTGGAGTGGGTTGCCATTTCCTTCTCCAATACATGAAAGTGAAAAGTGAAAGAGAAGTCTCTCAGTCATGTCCGACCCTCAGTGACCTCATGCACCGCAGCCTTCCAGGCTCCTCCATCCATGGGATTTTTAGGCAAGAGTACTGGAGTGGGGTACCATTGCCTTCTTCAAGGGATCTTCCTGACTCAGGGATTAAAGCTGGGTCTCCTGCCTTGCAGGCAGACAGATCCACATTTTCAGTCTTTTTAATTATAGGTTACTGTGAGATATTGAATATAGTTCCCTGTACTATTCAATAGGACCTTATTATTTGGCTATTAATGTTTTATATAAAGTAGTATGTATCTGGTGGGCTGCTGTCTATGGGGTCACACAGAGTCGGACACGACTGAAGTGACTTAGCAGCAGCAGCAGCAGCAGTATGTATCTATTAATTCCAAACTATTAATTTATCCCTTTCCCTCTTTTTCCTTTGGTAACTATATGCTTTCTATGTCTGTGAGTGTGTTTCTGTTTTGTAAATGACTTCATTTTTATCTTTTTTCCTAGATTCAATACATAAAAGGTTTAATATGATATTTGTCTTTGTCTGACATTGACCTACTATGACAGTCTGTTGCTTCAAACTCAGCAGTGGCCACAGGACTGGAAAAGGTCAGTTTTCATTCCAATCTCAAAGAAAGACAATGCCAAAGAATGCTCAAACTACCGCACAATTGCACTCATCTCACACGCTAGTAAAGTAATGCTCAAAATTCTCCAAGCCAGGCTTCAGCAATACATGAACCATGAACTTCCAGATGTTCAGGCGGGTTTTAGAAAAGGCAAAGGAACCAGAGATTAAACTGTCAACATCTGCTGGATCATTGAAAAAGCAAGAGAGTTCCAGAAAAAAAAAAACATCTGTTTCTGCTTTATTGACTATGCCAAAGCCTTTGACTGTGTGCATCACAATAAACTGTGGAAAATTCTGAAAGAGATGGGAATAACAGACCACCTGACCCACCTACTGAGAAATCTGTATGCAGGTCAGGAAGCAACAGTTAGAACTGGACATGGAACAAGGAACTGGTTCCAAATAGGAAAAGGAATATATCAAAGCTGTATATTGTCACCCTGCTTATTTAACTTATATGCAGAGTACATCATGAGAAACGCTGGGCTGGAGGAAGCACAAGCGTAAACCAAGATTGCTGGGAGAAATATCAATAACCTCAGATATGCAGATGACACGACCCTTATGGCAGAAAGTGAAGAAGAACTAAGGAGCCTCTTGATGAAAGTGAAAGAGGAGAGTCAAAAAGCTGGCCTAAAGCTCAACATTCAGAAAACTAAGATCGTGGCATCCAGTCCCATCACTTCATGGTAAATAGGAGGGGAAACAGGCTCCAAAATCACTGCAGATTGTGATTGAAGCCATGAAATTAAAAGACGCTTACTTCTTGGAAGGAAAGTCATGACCAACCTAGATAGCATATTCAAAAGCAGAGACATTACTTTGCCAACAGTGGTCTGTCTAGTCAAGGCTATGGTTTTTCCAGTGGTCATGTGTGGATGTGAGAGTTGGACTATAAAGAAAGCTGAGCACTGAAGAATTGATGATTTTGAACTGTGGTGTTGGAGAAGATTCTGGAGAGTCCCTTGAACTGCAAGGAGATCAAACCAGTCCATCCTAAAGGAAATCAGTCCTGGGTTTTGGAAAGACTGATGTTGAAGCCGAAACTCCAATACTTTGGCCACCTGATGCGAAGAGCTGACTCATTGGAAAAGACCCTGATGCTGGGAAAGGTTGATGGCAGGAGGAGAAGGGGATGACGGAGGATGAGATAGTTGGATGGCATCACTGACTTGATGGAAATGGGTTTGGGTGGACTCTGGGAGTCGGTGATTGACAGGGAAGCCTGGCTTGCTGTGGTTCATGGGGTCGCAAAGAGTCGGACATGACTGAGGGAGTGAACTGAACTGAATAGTCCATTGTGTATGTATGTGTGTGTGTGTGTGTGTGTGTGTGTGTGTGTGTGTATCTCATATCTTCTTTATTCCTTCATGTATTATTGGACACATAGACATGCTTTCATGTCTTGGGTGTTGTAAGTGCTATGGACATCGGGGTGCATGCATCTTTTCCAATTATAGTTTTGTTCAGGTATATGTCCAAAAGTGGATTGCTGGCATATCTCTAATTCTAAAGTATGTCATTAAGCAAATAAAGAAGATAACATTGTGATAATGATTTATGGGGAGAAAGAAATGGCCACCCACTCCAGTAGTCTTGCCTGGAGAATCCTTTGGACAGAGGAGTCTGGAGGGCTGCTGTCCCTAGGATCACACAGAGCCAGACACGTCTGAAGTGACTTAGCTTGCATACATGCATTGGAGAAGGAAATGGCAACCCACTACAGTATTCTTGCCTGAAGAGTCCCAGGGACAGAGGAGCCTGGTGGGCTGCCGTCTGTGTGGTCGCAGAGACTCAGACATGACTGAAGTGACTTAGTAGCAGCTGCAATGATATTATGACATATTATTGGGGAAGTGGTATTACTAGAAATCAGAGGTTGTTAGTGAGGGTGGTCTTTAGGCATGGAAAGAGGAACAGATGGGAAGGACACTAAAAAATAAACAAACACAAAAACTGATTATATCAATATGTAATAGACATATGAGGTACAAATGATGTAGAATCTCTACAAAAATGAGAACTGGGAAGATGAAGCTCATATTTTCAAGTGAAAACTTTTTTAAAAAAGATGCCCTTGATGAGCATTCAGGGTCCAGGCAGAAAAATGCCTGACAGAACAAAAAGTGCTTCTTGTCAATTTTGAGTTAAATTTTAAAATATGAGCTTCCAAGTTAATCAAGAAAGCTCAAAGAGTCATTATAAGGATTAGAATGCCTAATATTTGTGAAATATCTAGCACAGTGTTTATTACATAGCAAGCATTATATGAGCTCCTTTTTACTGTGTTTATTACAGCTGGTCCTTGACCAATCCTATGGGGTAGATATCACCATTACTCCCTTTTCATGTGCATCTCTGGGGGTCAAGTCATATCCAAGGAGAAACTCTGTGTCCTCACTGAATTGTCTTGGTGGAACTCTCATTAAGGTGACCACCCTTGTCTGGCCAAGGAGTGAGCAGAAACACAAGTTGCTATTCTCAGATGCACTCTTTATTTTGAAATTTATTTATTTTTGGATGCACCATGTGGAATGTGGGATCTTACTTCCCTGACCAGAGATGCAACCTGCTCCCCTGTAGTAGAAGCCCAGATTCCTTACCACTGGACTGACAGGGAAGTCCCTCGATTTTGAAATTTAAATCTCAAACTATTGAAATTCATCAACATTGCACCCTGAAAAGGCTGACCTGGATCCCTGGAAGATACCCTACTGTAAATTCTCTCTGAGCCTGATTCTTGAGATTTCATTTCAGTTCTTGAGCTACTCTGTACCTTTCCATTACATTCTGTTTTTTCCATTGTGACTTCAGCCCTTCAGTTCTCTGCTTGGGTGAAAGGTTGGCATGCACTTTTCAAGGTCCCCTACATTCTACCTGAGTTGGCCCAGGAAATGGGGAATTGCTGGAATCCTTTGTCTTGGGAAAGGGAGGACTTGGAAGGCCCAGTACAGACCTGACACTTGATTTCTCTAATACAATAAAATCATGCTGATAGAGGTGGCCTTAAACTTTCTTCACCCAATTATTTGTGTCATCAAAGTAATGATTATCTGTAGAGTCTGTAGCATTTGTTTAAGTGCTTATGTTCATCCTGATAAGTCTCTTTGTAAATGTCTATAAGATTGTCTGATTGTTTTGTTCATAAATCTGTTTTTATTTTCTCTTATTGAGCCTGTATATTATTGGCCCTTTAAGAGACGGGACCACATGTTTTTCTACCCATTGTTACCTGCCATATTCTAGCTTTGCCATGTGTATCCAAAGCCATTTCTGACACCAGGCCCAGTTGTCTTTCTCCTGAAGCCTTGATTTCTGCATGATCCAACACATGTTCCTGCTGTTACCCTCTTGGAATGCTCTCCCTCTCCCACTTCATCTTTTACAATCCTACACTTTCAAGTCTTAAGTGGTCCTCCTTCATTATATATCAATCCATGCTGATTTCTATTTGAACTCCTAATGCTCTCCAATCAGGGCCTCACAGTATAGTAATTGTTTCACATGTGAGTATTTAAATTCATACATGAGTGGTAAGATTCAGGTAAACAGTGATCAACTGCTTTCCCCCCAATATTTTATTGTCAAAAATTTAAACACAAAATAGAGATATTTCACGGTGTGAACAGTCATGCACATACCTTGATCTTATAGTCAAAAGTTTGCTATATTCACTTTATCATGTATATATCCCCTCAGTATATCCTTCCATCCTTCCATTGTTTCACCTTATTTTTTTTGTGATACATTGAGAAATAAGTTGCAGACATCAGCATGCTTCATCTCCAACAATTTAGCATGCCTCTCACTAGAGTCGCCAATTTTTCACATTGTTTTTTTACTAATTTTTCACTACTTCACAGTTCTCTGTTGAGTACTGACCATTCATTAGAACATCAATATTTTCATATTGGGTTGAATTTAGACAGCACTTTGAAATTCACTGGAATCTAAAAGTGTGGAAGCCCAGATAAATAGTTTTTGGAGCCTCAGAGGAACATGGATGTGGGTGGGTCTTGTGGAGCTGGGAAGAGACATATTAATGCATAGTTTGAACCAGTCCAACTTGTGAACTATGGAATATATTTTAGGTGTTGCTCAGGCAAAGTTTTGGAAAGCAGTTGGCAAAGAGACCAGATACGCCACCATCTGACTGACTGGAGTACTGACATGGTGCTACTTACACCGAGTGCTTAATAAAGAAGAGAAGGACAACCCAGTTTCTCTAAAGATACATTGAAATGAGATAATAAAATAGCCACAAAAGGCAGAAAATGGGTGCCTGTGAAGCAGCTCATACAGCTTTATTACAGTTAGTTGGGTTCACTCTTAATTCTTTCACAGAATAGCACACACTCAGCAACATGTGAACCGTGAACTTCCACATGTTCAAGCTGGTTTCAGAAAAGGCAGAGGAACCAGAGATCAAATTGCCATCATCTGCTGGATCATCGAAAAAGCAAGAGAGTTCCAGAAAAACATCTATTTCTGCTTTATTGACTATGCCAAAACCTTTGACTGTGTGGATCACAATAAACTGTGGAAAATTCTGAAAGAGATGGGAATACAGACCACCTGACCTGCCTCTTGAGAAATTTGTATGCAGATCAGGAAGCAACAGTTAGAACTGGACATGGAACAACAGACTGGTTCCAAATAGGAAAAGCAGTACGTCAAGGCTGTGTATTGTCACCCTGCTTATTTAACTTCTATGCAGAGTACATCATGAGAAATGCTGGACTGGAAGAAGCACAAGCTGGAATCAAGATTGCCGGGAGAAATATCAATAACCTCAGATATGCAGATGACACCACCCTTATGGCAGAAAGTGAAGAGGAACTAAAAAGCCTCTTGATGAAGGTAAAAGAGGAGAGTGAAAAAGTTGGCTTAAAGCTCAACATTCAGAAAACCAAGATCATGGCGTCTGGTCCCATCACTTTATGGGAAATAGATGGGGAAACAGTGGAAATAGTGTCAGACTTTATTTTTCTGGGCTCCAAAATCACTGCAGATGGTGACTGAAGCCATGAAATTAAAAGACGCTTACTCCTTGGAAGAAAAGTTATGACCAACCTAGATAGCATATTCAAAAGCAGAGACATTACTTTGCCAACAAAGGTCCATTTAGTCAAGGCTATGGTTTTTCCAGTGGTCATGTATGGATGTGAGAGCTAGACTGTGAAGAAAGCTGAGCGCCGAAGAATTGATGCTTTTGAACTGTGGTGTTGGAGAAGACTCTTGTGAGTCCCTTGGACTGCAAGGAGATCCAACAAGTCCATTGTGAAGATCAGCCCTGGGATTTCTTTGGAAGGAATGATGCTAAAGCCGAAACCCCAGTGTTCTGGCCACCTCATGTGAAGAGTTGACTCATTGGAAAAGACTCTGATGCTGGGAGGGATTGAGAGCAGGAGGAGAAGGGGACGACAGACGATGAGATGGTTGGATGGCATCACTGACTCGATGGACGTGAGTCTGAGTGAACTCCGGGAGTTGGTGATGGACAAGGAGGCCTGGTGTGATACGATTCATGGGGTTGCAAAGAGTCGGACATGACTGAAGTGACTGAGCATAGTACAGCAAAATGTTATTGTCATAACCATTATTCACCCTGACTTATTTAGGTGTTATACATTTATATCTATATCCCTTCATCTTTCATCCATGTATCTCTGGTCATCATCTTTTTGGAGAGTCCTCTCTTGGTCCTTATATTGACAAGAAAAGCCACTTTCTGGATGACATTCTATCACTGCATTCTATTTTACCCGGAAGCCCAACACAATTACTTACTGTATCCTTTTTAACCTATTTCTTATCTTTCTACCTAAAATTTTATAACTCTAGAATCACATTTTCCCATTCCCCTGTGCAATGATAGGCTCTCAGAGAGCTTGATCCATAACAGACCCCTTATGAAAATGTATCGAATTATAGATACAAACAAATATGAATAGGGGAAAATTTGTTCCAGTATTGTTCCAAATGTCCTTTCTGCGTTTGAGCCCTACCTATGCAGGCCTTCTTCCTTCTCCACTTCCAGATACTTTTTATTGAGGTATTGTTGGCTTATAACATTACACATTCCATCCACATAACGCTGTTTATACTTCTGTATAAACTATAGCATGCTCACCACCAAAAATATAGTTTCCATTTGTCACCATATACTTGATTCATGTACCCATTTTGTCCTCGCCTGTGACCTCCCTTGTTCTGGCAGTCACTACTGTATTATCTTGTTCTACATGTCTCTTTTTGCTTAGTTTGGCTTATTCATTTATTTTGTTTATTTTTGTTTTCATATAAAAGTGTAATCTTGCTGTATTTGTCTTCCTTTGTCTGACATTTCATTTCGTGAAATACCCTCAAGATTCATCCATGTTGTTGCAAATGGCAAGATTTCATCTTTCTAATGGCTGGGTACTGTTCCATTGTATGCAGTTACCACATCTTCTTTATCCTTTCATCTGTTAATGGACATTTATGTTGTTTCAATATCTTGGCTATTGTGAATAATCCTGCAATGAACATAGTGGTGCATATATCTTTTCTAGGTAGTGGGGAGTTGTTGTTGTTGTTGTTGTTGTTTTTTCAGATAAATACCCAGGAGTGTAATTACTGGATCATATAGTGGTTCTGTTCTTCATTTTTTTGAAAGCTATTTTGTTTTTCATTTTTTTTTAAAGCTGCATAGTACTTACCATAGTGGCTGTACAAATTTACATTCCCACCACAGTATATGAGAGTCCCATTTTCTCTGCATTCTCATCACCACTTGTTATTTATTGTTTTTTGTTTTTTTTTTTAATGATAGCCATTCTGACAAGCATAAGGTGATATATAAGGTGATATCACATAAGGTGATATTTCATTATGGTTTGACTTGCATTTTTCTACTAACTAATGATGTTGAGTATTTTTTCATGTACTTGTTAGTCATCTGCATGTCTTTTTTGCAAAAATGTTTATCCAGCTCCTCTGCTAGTTTGAAATTACAGTTGTTTGATTTCTGTTGTTGTTGAAGTATATGAGTTCTTTATATATTTTGGATATATAATCATATATGATTTGCAAGTATCTTCTTCCATTTGGGAAGCTATCGTTCTGGTTTATTGAATATTTCCTTTGGTGAACAGAAGCTTTTTAGTTTGATGTAGTCTTTCTGGACGTGTCTCCTCAAGCAAGAGGAACAAAAGTAAAGATAAATAAATGGAAATACATTTCTTTTATTGTTGTTCAATTGCTCAGTCATGTCTGACTCTTTGCAGTCCCATGGACTGCAGTATGCCAGGTTCACCTGTCCTTCACCATCTCCAAGAGTCTGATCAAACTCATGTTCACTTAGTTGGTGATACCTTCCAATCATCTCATCTTCTGTCGTCCCCTTCTCCTCCTGCCTTCAATCTTACCCAGCATCAGTGTCTTTTCTAATGAGCTGGTTCTTTGTATCAGGTGTCCAAAGTACAGGAGCTTCAGTTTCAGCATCAGTCCTTCCAATGAATATTCAGGGTTGATTTCCTTTAGTATTGACTGGTTTGAGCTCCTTGCAGTCCAAGGAACTCTCAAGAATCTTCTCCAATGCCACAGTTTGAAAGCATCAATTCTTAACCACTGAGCCTTCTTTATGGTCCAACTCTCATATCCACACATGACTACTGGAAAAACCATAGCTTTGACTATATGGACCTTTGCCAGAGAAGTAGTCTCTGATTTTTAATATGCTGTTTAGGTCTGTCATAATTTTTCTTCCAAGGAGCAAAAAAGTGTCTTTTAATTTCAGAGCTGCAGTCACCGTCCACAGTGATTTTTAAGCCCAAGGAAATAAGATCTGTCGCTATTTCCATTCCCCGCCCCCCCATATGTTTGCAATGACGATAGGGGACTACATGCCATGATTTTAGTTTTATGAATGTTGAGTTTTAAGCCAGCTTTTTCACGCTTCTTTTTCATCTTCATAGAGAGGCTCTTTAGTTACTTTTCATTTTCTGCCATAAGGGTGGTGTCATCTGCTTATCTGAAGTTATTGATATTTCTCCGGGTGATCTTGTTTCCTGCTTTAGTTTCATCCAACCTGGCATTCTGCATGATGTACTCTACATAGAAGTTAAATAAGCAGGGTGACAATATACAGCCTTGATATATACTCCTTTCCTGGTTTTGAACCAGTCCTTTGTTCCATGTCTGGTTCTAACTGTTGGTACTTAACCTGCATATGGGTTTTTAAGGAAGCAGGTAAGATGGTCTGGTGTTCCCATCTCTTAAAGAATTTCCAAGTTTTTTGTGATCCATACATTCAAAATCTTTAGCATAGTCAATGAAGCAAAAGTAGATGTTTTTCCAGAATTCCCTTTCTTTTTTGTGATCCAACAGATATTGGCAATTTGATCTCTGGTTCCTCTGCCTTTTTTGAATCCCAATACTTACCTAATATTTACCCTCAGTGGACCTGCACTCAGACTTGACTCTCTGAACTGTGCCACAAGTTACAAAATCATCTACCCCATCTCTGAAAACTCCCACACCTTTAGCATGCTGGTCTCAGCTAGAGGTTATGAGATGACTAGATCTAATGGAGGAAATTGATCACAAGCTGTGAGTGATTGAGAGGCTTGCTTAATGTATTAAATCTCCTAAGGATGTTTACATATTATCAAGAGTAGTAAACTCTGGCAGTGTGATTAAGCAACCGAAATAATTTCAGGCAGTTTATATGAAAAAAGATCCAGGGATTTAGCTAAATAAAAACAAAATCTGAATGCCCTTAAAATTGAGAAAAGTTAGTTACTTCTTCTTTGAGTGCAATATAGCCTCAACTGACATTGTGCATGTTTACAGTACACAGGGAATGCTGATTTTCATTGACTCTGACAATTTATATGGTAGTTGACATACTGAAGAATGCAGAGAATGATTAGGGTGTGAAGCTCTCTCAGATTATGTCAGTTGAAGAATCACTTAGGAGTTGGAAATATTTAGTTTGCAGAAGAAAAGACTTAGGGAAGATCAGTAAAATTGTTTCATCTATTTGAAAATAACTATTGACCACCTAATATATGCTAGCACTAAATTAGGAGCTGGGGGAAAATGGTGATGAAAATCAAAGTAGAAAAAAAAAAAAAAATCAAAATAGTCCTATTCACAGAGAACTTAGATTCCGTAGTTAAGGAAATGAAGATGATCAGGTAGAAAAGGAAATAAAGACTATTAGGCAGAAAAAAAATATATTCTTTTCCTTTTCTTTGTCTTAAAAGAGCAGATAAAGGACCAATACACACAAAATTGCATAAAAATACATTTACTTGATCTAAATAAGTCTCTAACATTTACAGAGTAGGAAAACCTAGAATAAGATGATTTCTGGGATGGCAAGTTCCCATTATTGATAATATTTACTTAATATTAGCAAGGTTCAAGGTGGCTGTAGATGAGAGTCCATTGGCACTGGGGACAAAAACAGAAACTTGTCCATAAATTCTATAAATCTTTGTTAGTCAAGATCACAAATTTTCACTTATGATGACCAGAGAAATGAGCACAATTGTTTCTTCAGGTCATGTTTATAAAAAAAGGAGTCATTTGATTTGGAATTCTTGATCCTTTTATGAAACGAATCGCCAGTCCAGGTTTGATCCAGGATGCAGGATGCTTGTGGCTGGTGCACTGGGATGACCCAGAGGGATGGTACTGGGAGGGAGGTGGGAGGGGGGTTCAGGATGGGGAACACGTGTACACCCATGGCAGATTCATGTTGATGTATGGCAAAACCAATACAATATTGTAAAGTAATTAGCCTCCAATTAAAATAAATAAATTTATATTAAAAAAAAAAGGAAAGGATGAAGGGTCCTGAGGAGCCTCACATGAAGAATAAACAGCTGACAACTCTCTTAACAGGAAATGTAATCTAGGTCACATAAGGCAAAGATTAAGGCAGGAGCATGTCACCTACAAAAGTAGACAGCAATGGGTGCAGCAGAAAGGGTGTCAAGTGTGACTCTTTTTCTAAATTTCTGATTTTCCCCTGAGTCTCATGGCTCCAAGCAAGTCCCTTTTCCTCTCTGGCATGAAATTTCTTCAGCAGAAAAATGAGGGATTATATTATTATCTCTAATGCAACTTTTTAGTCTCATGTTTAAACACTTCAGAAAGCATTAAATGCATATTTTGTAAGGCTATTTAACTTTTTAATTGCTGAGTAATACTCCATTGTGTGTATGTACCAAAGCTTTCTTATCCATTCATCTGCTGATGGGCATCTAGGTTGCTTCCATGTCCTGGCTATTATAAACAGTGCTGCGATGAACATTGGAGTACACGTATCTCTTTCCCTTCTGGTTTCCTCAGTGTGTATGCCCAGCAGTGGGATTGCTGGATCATAAGGCAGTTCTATTTCCAGTTTTTTAAGGAATCTCCACACTGTTCTCCATAGTGGCTGTACTAGTTTGCATTCCCACCAACAGTGTAAGAGGGTTCCCTTTTCTCCACACCCTCTCCAGCATTTATTGCTTGTAGACTTTTGGATCGCAGCCATTCTGACTGGTGTGAAATGGTACCTCATAGTGGTTTTGATTTGCATTTCTCTGATAATGAGTGATGTTGAGCATCTTTTCATGTGTTTGTTAGCCATCTGTATGTCTTCTTTGGAGAAATGTCTATTTAGTTCTTTGGCCCATTTTTTGATTGGGTCATTTATTTTTCTGGAGTTGAGCTGTAGGAGTTGCTTGTATATTTTTGAGATTAGTTGTTTGTCAGTTGCTTCATTTGCTATTATTTTCTCCCATTCTGAAGGCTGTCTTTTCACCTTGCTAATAGTTTCCTTTGATGTGCAGAAGCTTTTAAGGTTAATTAGGTCCCATTTGTTTATTTTTGCTTTTATTTCCAATATTATTATACACAATGGAGTATTACTCAGCAATTAAAAAGAATACATTTGAATCAATTCTAATGAGGTGGATGAAACTGGAGCCTATTATACTGAGTGAAGTAAGCCAGAAAGAAAAACACCAATACAGTATACTAACGCATATATATGGAATTTAGAAAGATGGTAACAATAACCCTGTGAACGAGACAGCAAAAGAGACAGTGATGTATAGAACAGTCTTATGGACTCTGTGGGAGAGGGAGAGGGTGGGAAGATTTGGGAGAATGGCATTGAAACATGTAAAATATCATGTAGGAAACGAGATGCCAGTCCAGGTTCGATGCACACTTGGGGCTAGTGCACTGGGACGACCCAGAGGGATGGTATGGGGAGGGAGGAGGGAGGAGGGTTCAGGGTGGGGAACACATGTGTACCTGTGGTGGATTCATTTTGATGTTTGGCAAAACTAATACAATTATGTAAATTTTAAAAATGAAATAAAATTTAAAAAAAAAGAAAAAGAGGATCCCATTAAAAAAAAAAAGGATATTTAACTAAATTTTTTGGACCATTAAGATAGCATTTTGGAAATAAAATGTGTCATCTCAGTGGACCAATTAGAATCATCACATATAAAAAATACTGCTCTTTTGGTTCTTGAATCTGGCAATAAATTCAGCAATGAAAAGTCTTTGAATAAACACTTAGAAATATTTTCAAATAGCTTGCATGTGATATTTTAAAGCAGTTATTCTCTCAAATAATAAATATTATTGCAGCTTGTATTCCTCTGTTTTATTCTGTGAATTGGATATCTGAAATCCATTTCAACAAAATTGGTGATTTCAGAGGCAATGCATATCTGAAAGAACACACTATTCTTGCTTGAGAAAAATCTGAAAAAGAGATATTAGTTTATATGAGTCTTTTAATAAGGAATACTAATTTTATTATACTATTCCTCCTTTCATTACACAGTAGGATATTGTGCTGAACATTCCTGCTATTTTAGACTTCTTAAAAAGATGTGCCTACAATAGAATATAATTGGCCTATGTAATTTTCAAGAATGAAAATTATCCTTTCTAAAAGCTTTTTGTATAGTACCCAATAATTGTAGCCTAATGAATTTGTAACAAAATGGGATGGCTTTTTCACAATAACAAAGGTATTAAAATTTTAATTTACAATAAGTACAACAGCGTATGACAATTCATGAGTATCTTCAAAATATCTTTAAGTTTACTACATCTACATATTGTGTAGCCTGAAAAAAATTTATAAATCTATCTACTCCTCTTATTAATTGCAGAATTGACTGATGATGTACTAATTCCACTTTTTGTTTCAGTATGTCATCACAATTAAAATATAATTTTCACTCAACTTCACTTTGTGAAATACCCTAAGAAGGAAAATAGTAATTGAATAAGTCAAAGTTGAAAATAGAAACTCAAAGAAGTTTTAGATTTTGTATACTTTTTATTTTTATAATAGTCTAGTTTTCAAAACTGTTATACTTACTAATTTGCTAAAGCATATTTTAAAGTTAAAAAGATAGAGAATTTTGAATATGTCTTGTTTCATGAAATGTGCAAAGTAAAAAACATTTTACCTATATTTGTTACGTATAATATAGTACATGGTATGCTGGGTTGTGATTAGCGGTAGCCTCTGGATTCAGACCTTCTGAACTTGGAAACCTCTCTCTATGCTTTCCCACTGCCCCAAGGCTCTGGTGCCTTCCTGTACTCCTCTTTAAAATGAGTATAATAGAACCTCAATGGATGGTTTACAATAAATAATTAAATCTAGGTAAAGAGCCTAAAAATGTGTTTACAAAGTACTAGGAGCTTAGTTAGTGGTAGCTATTTCATTATTAACATTATGATTTGGACATTTTTTCAAGAAGAAATTAGAATCAATTGCTTCTCTATCTAATCTTCAAGGCCATTTATTCTTTTGCAGCACAACTTCTGGAGTTCTCTTTAGGCTTAAGTCAATTTTCTAATTTCTCATATGAACATTTTGATCAACTGTGAATTTGTCTATGCCAAACCCAATGCCTAAATATTTTCTTTAAGAAGCTATATTTCCACAACATTCATCTACTTACCTAATCTCCTTTGGTAAGATTTTCATGATGCCGTCTAATTGATTTTCTCTCACTTGTCATATACTCAACCTTTACATGCTTGCTTATACTCGGTTGATTCATTTCACTGGTCATTTTGGGGGCCATTTACTTACTTACTAAATACTTACTGTATTCCTAGAATTTTTTATAGTACTTTAAGTGTGACAAAGGGAATAAATTTTTGGTTTTGAAGATGAATCTATCCAAAAGACCGACGGAGAGTATCACAAGACATGAGTATGCCAGGAATTGACAGTAAAGAAGAGGAGTGTGAGTTGGGGCCAGTCTAGACTACCGTCCAGGAGCATATTGTACAATTCAGGAGAGAATTTCAGCGGAGAAACTAGCAATGTAGGAAAAGGTTAGGATTGTGTTTGGAGTAGTTAAGAGCTGTGACTTTAATAGAATTGGATAGTCCATGCTGCATCACGAAGAAAAGAAGCTGAAAATGACCTTGATTCTAAGCCTCATGATTTGTCCTTGAAATGATAAAGGATAAAGGAGGAACTCATAGATGCTTTGACTTGAGATGATTTTGTTTTAGGAGTATTTCAGGAAGGAAAATATGAACACCACTAAACAGGGAATCTAGAGTAAAACTATCTAAGTACTGCTTTTAAGTACTCATTGCATGACCTTATGATAAATTACTTCATCTCTTTAAGCCCCAGTTTTTTCATCTTTTAAGTAGGTGTCATAGAAGTAACTACCTCTGCAATATATTGTCAAGACAAAATGAGATTGTATGTAAAAGGATGTGTTATAGTGCAAAATATGTATCGTTATTATATAGCTATTAATGGGCATGAGTAAATAACTAGATGGAGATTATTGTTATGCAAGTGAAGTTTCTAGCATGCCCTTGTAGATAAAATTTTGTTTGTTGGATCCACCCAAAACTTAGCAGACATGTCCACTTCACAGTCACCTGGACAACCTTCTCTACTGTCATGGAAATAAATCTGCCTTTCATGGTACAGACTTTTTGTGTGTGTGCTTGGTCTACTATTCTACTCATCTTCTTTTTATACAGTATACAACAGTCTGCCTCTGATAGCTCCAGGCTTATCACTTTCCCACCCATGAAACTCTAAAAGGAGGCAACCTTAATAAGTAAGGAACTTCTCAAACACATTTCCACCAGAGGGTAGTGGATTAATTATCCTACTGTCTAATTTGCAGTGCAAAGACAGTAGCCTTCAGGATAAGCCACTGTATCTCCTATATCACACAAAATACATATCAGCTTCCTCCAAATAGTATTGAAACATGTGTATTATCATATGTGAAATAGATTTTCAGTCCAGGTTCGATGGATGTCACAGGGTGCTCAGGGCTGGTGCCCTGGGATGACCCTGAGGGATGGGATGGGAAGGGAGGTGGAGGTAGGTGAGAGGGAGGTTCAGGATGGGGAACACATGTACATGCATGGCTGATTCATGTCACTGTATGGCAAAAACCACTAAAATATTGTAAAGTACTTAGCCTCCAATTAAAGTAAATAACTTAAAAAAATAAAATAAATAAAAATTAAAAAAAACTTCTTTAGCAGATTTTTAAAGGTATGTTGAAATATATATTGTGTAAATCTGTTGAAAGACTTTCCAATCTTTTCAAGAAACAGACAAGCTGAAAATGAATATATGTTGAAAGAGAAGTGAAAAGATATAGAGAAGATTTTTACTTTCACTAAACATATTGTTATCTCCTTAATATATTCCTTGAATAATACCTATAATGAACATTTAATAAATCTAAACTGATAAATATATTGTGTGTATATATATATATATATATATATATATAAATTTTTAGACCTGCCTGTTGATTAAAAAAATATGTTGTTAATAATCCATAGGAAAATTCCATAAGAAGAAACATATGAATGACTTTGATCCTCCTGTCCATGTAAAAACAGAATCAGCCATAAAATTCAACTAATAGATCTTAGGAAAACTTTGGAGGAAATTCAGAATATAGTGCACGCGAAGTCGTTTCAGTTGTGTCTGACTGTCTGTGACCCTATGGACTGTAGCTCACCAGGCTCCTCTGTCCTTGGAATTCTGCGGGCAAGAATACTGGAGTAGGTTGCCATGCCCTTCTCCAAGGGATCTTCCTGATCCAGGGATTGAACCCTGTGCCTGTTATGTCTCCTGCATTGGCAGGTGCTTTCTTTGCCACTAGAGATACCTGGTAAGAGGTGCCTAAATATAATTAAATATAGTGTCTAAAATATTAATAAAATGCCTAAATATAGTGCCATTAAACAATCAAATGATTCAGGGACAAAAACATGAGGAAGTAAGTTTATTTAATTGGAAGGAGAAATATCCATAGAAAACTTCATTATACTTTTATGAAGAGTTTTAATGAGATGACAAAAAATAAAAAGTAGTGAGGATTTTTGCTAGTCCAAGGGCAGCAATAGAAGAAATAGATTTTTATGGATGATAAATCATTATAATAATACTACACATTTGAGGGACACTTGATGCTTCAAAGAACTTTCATATGTATGATACTCACAGAGGCCTGCATAGCAGAAAATGGGTGATATTATCTTTATGTTTCAAAGAAAAGAACAGAGGGTAAAATCCTTCTTTGGAGTTATATGGACAGTGCTTTGCTACCTCATTTCCCATTCACAGGATTTTGCCCATAAGGTGTCTTGTGCCTTCATTTGTTTAAACTTTTATATTATTTTTTGAATTTTTAAATTTATCTTGAAGTATAGTTGATTTACAATGTTATGTTAGTTTCAGGTATACAGCAAAATGATTTAGTTATACACAGACACATATATACATATATATATTATTTTACATATTCTTTTCTATTATGGTTTATTTATATTATTATTATTATTTAATATAAATTTATCTATTTTAATTGGAGGCTAATTACTTTACAATATTGTATTCATTTTGACATACATCAACATGAATCCACCATGGGTGTACATGTGTTACCCATCTTGAACCTCCTTCCCACCTCCCTCCTCGTACCATCCCTCTGGGTCATCCCAGTGCACCAGCCCCAAGCATCCTGTATCATGCATCAAATTATTGTAGACTATCAAATATAGTTACTGGTGTTTTACAGTAGAACTTTGTTGTTTATCCATTCTATATACAATAGTTTACATCTGCTAGTCACAAACTCTCAGTTTGTCCCTCTCCCATCCCCTTCCTCTTGCAACCACAAGTCTGTTTTCTATGTCTATGGATATATTTCTGATTTGTAAATAAGTTTATCTGTGTCATATTCTAGATTCCATATATAAGTGATGTTGTATGGTATTTGTCTTTCTCTTTCTGATATCACTTAGTATGATAAGCTGGAAGTAAAGGAACCTCTATGATAAACATCTACCAGTGTTGCTGTACATGGTATTATTTTATTTCCTTTTATGTTGTAGCTTCATTTTGAATCATGATGAACATGCAAAGACCTATGATTTTACTCTATATCAAGATATAGCCTAATGGGCATTGCTCTATGTTTTGATGATACATCAATGAATGGCATCATTTGCGGTTTTCTGTGTCCACACTACTGTACATTTCCAACATTGGCATTTTGGGATTTTGATGTGATTAGTATTCAGCTTTTCTTCCTAACAATCACTATTTATTCAGATCACCCCTGACAAGAGACAGTGGAACCATGTCATTAACAAGGGGAACTCAGCCTGCTAGTTACTGTGCTGGATGTTATAGAGGATGTGGCAATACATGTCTTATCATTGTTGTTCAGTCACTAAGTCATGTGTGTTTATGACCCCTGTTGGTCACTGTCTCCTGGAGTTTGCTCAAACTTTTGTGCATTGAATCGGTGATCCAACCATCGCATCCTTTGTTGCCCCCTTCTCTTCCTGCCTTCAATCTTTCCCAGTATCAGGGTCTTTTCCAATGAGTCAGCTCTCTGCATCAGGTGGCCAAAGTATTGGAGCTTCAGCTTCAACATTACTCCTTCCAATGAATATTCGGGATTGATCTCCTTTAGGATTGACTCGTTTGATCTCCTTACAATCAAAGGGACTCTCAAGAGTCTTCTCCAGTACCACAGTTCAAAAGCATCAGTTCTGTGGTGCTCAGCCTTCTTTATGGTCCAACTCTCACAACCATACATGACTATGGGAAAAATAATAGCTTTCACTATATAAACTTTGTCACAAAGTGATGTATCTGATTTTTAATATATTGTCTAGGTGTGTCACAGCTTTTCTTCCAAGGAGCAAATGTCTTTTAATTTCATGGCTGCAGTCACCATCTGCAGTGATTTGCGAGACCAACAAAATAAAATTTGCCACTGTTTCCATTGTTTCCCCATCTATTTGCCATGAAGTTATGGGACTGGATGCCATGATCTTAAATTTTTGAATGCTGCATTTTAAGCAAGGTTTTTCATTTTCATCAAGAGGCTTTTATTTCCTCTTTACTTTCTGCCATTAGGATAGTATCATCTGCATATCTGAGATTAGCTATTTCTCCCAGCAATCTTATTCCAACTTGTGATTCATCCAGCCTGGTATTTTGCATGTACTGTGCATATAGGGAACTTCTCCATGTGGCTCAGTGATAAAGAATGTATCTTCAGTGCAAGAGATGAAAGAGATGTGGGTTTGATCCCTGGGTGGAAAAGATCCACTGGAAAAGAAAATGGCAACCCACTCCAGCACTCTTGCCTGGGAAATCCCATGGACAGAGGAGCCTGGCAGGCTACAGTCCATGGGGTCACTAAGAGTCTGACACTACTGAGTGACTAAGTGCAGCACTATGCATATAAATTAAGCAGGGTGACCGTATACAGCCTTGACATACTTCTTTCCCAATTTGGAACCAGTCTGTGGTTCCATATCCAGTTCTAACTGTTGCTTCTTGGCCTGCATAAAGATTTCTCAGGAGACAGGTCAAGTGGCCTGATATGTCCATCTCAGTATAAAACAACACTAGCTGGTTTAGGTGTCAGTTAAACTCAAGTGCTTTGTGGTTCATCAACCTCTGAGTCCGGATGTAGCCGTGAGATTCCCCAGTTGCAGTGGGTGCTGTGGGTGCTGCCCTGGATTGCTTGACTCACTTCAGGAAACTATGAGCACCCTTTCTCTGGAGCTCCCTTTAGGGTCAGTTGTAGTCTTGCTGGGACTGTTTTGCAATTCAGTTTCTACCTTTTGTCAATGTTGCCCTTCTTACTGCCTTACAGATGAGCTCTCCCTAATAAAAGTCTTTGCAAGCAAATCTCCACCGTCTATTTCCAAGGATCCTGACCTAAGACACTATTTATTAAATTTTGATGGCTGAGAACCAACTCTACTAATTGCAGGAGTTAAATCATGTATTCAATTTCCCTCTGTAAATATTTTTAGGAATCCTCAGGACTGCTTGCACGTGGGATGTTCAAGTAGCAGACTTATTCATTTTTGATTTCTGGGCATCGCCAATCCAAACCTTTACTTTTTCTTATTCCAGTAATTCTCCACAAAGGCTATGCTGACTAGAATTGTGTTTTTATTACTTTTATTTGAGGACTGTGTGCTAGAGCAGGTGGAATTCTTCTTCAGCACAATCTCTGCTACTGCACCCTGGTAACAAGGATGAGTGTCATTGCTAACACAATGAAAACAGGAGAATGTTCCTTTGCTGTTTTATTCATTTGGAAGATAGGAGAGCACTGCGTTGAGTTCATCCTATTTCAACACCTATAATTGAAAATTTCTGTCCTTCAATCAGTGGGAACTTTACTGAAGTGAGTAATAAGCCCTTATGTAAATTTTTAGGGTATTTGACATAGGGTGTTGTCCTGGAATCTCCTTCTTTTTATCTGTGTAATATTTTTGTCTTTGAAGGCAGGATTGGGATTCTGATATTAGTGGCAATTAACATTAAGCCAACTATTACAAAGCTAAGAAGTAGGAAGGACCAGGACAGAATTTGATATCAAACACCATAAGATAGGAATTAACTGTCTCATGATGGCACTAGAGCAATTATCTGAAGAAATATTAAAAGTTATTGTTCTATATTTGTTGAATTAGAACAACAATGGCCCCGGTACTAATGCCTAGCTATGAAACCAGCTTTCAAAATAAAATTTTAGCAAATCTTTTAAAAAGTCTTAAGCTACTCTTAAACAAGTCTGCATGAGTCAGAACAGAGTTCACAGGTTTAAATTGTGAAATAGTTTATATCGATATGTTCAGTTCAGTTCAGTCACTCAGTCATGTCCAACTCTTTGTGACCCCACAGACTACAGCACACCAGGCTTCCCTGTCCATCACCAATGCCCACAGCCTACTCAAACCCATAGTCCATCAAGACGGTGATGCCAGACAACCATCTTAACATCTGGTGTCCCCTTCTCCTCCCACCCTCAATTTCCCAGCATCAGGGTCTTTTCAAATGAGTCAGTTCTTCGCATCAGGTGGCCAAAGTATTGGAATTTCAGCTTCAGCATCAGTCCTTCCAGTGAACATTCAGGACTGATTTCATTTAGGATGGACTAGTTGGATCTTCTTGCCATCCAAGGGACTCTCAGGTGTCATCTCCAACACTATAGTTCAAAAGCATCAGTTCTTCAGTGCTCGGCTTTCTTTATAGTCCAACTCTCACATTCAAAATGACTCCTGGAAAAACTACAGCTTTGACTAGACAGAAGTTTGTTGGCAAAGTAATGTCTCTGCTTTTTAACAGGCTGTCTACTTCGGTCATAGTTTTTCTTCCAAGAGCAAGCATCTTTTAATTTCATGGCTGCACTCACCATCTGCAGTGATTTTGGAGCCTAAAAAAATAAAATCTGTCACTGTTTCCATTGTTTTCCCATCTGTTTGACATGAAGTGATGGGACTGGATGCCATGATCTTAGTTTTCTGAATGCTGCATTTTAAGCCAATGTTTTCACTGTCTTCTTTCAAAAAGACATATTATCAAGAAGCATATTTCAACATACTGAAAAGTGAAAGTAAAGTGAAAGTGAAGTCGCTCAGTGGTGTCCGACTCTTTGCGACTCCATGGACTGTAGCCTACCAGGCTCCTCCATCCATGGGATTTTCCAGGCAAGAATACTGGAGTGGGTTGCCATTTCCTTCTCCAATATATCTTCCTGACCCAGGGATTGAACCCGGGTTTCCCACATTGTAGACAGATGCTTTACCATCTAAGCCACCAGGGAACCTTTCAACATGCTAAATTCCTTTATTTAATATATTTATTTAATTTATTATTTACTTATTTTTTAAATTTAATTCATCTTTATTTAATATTTAACATTAAAGGGATTTACTATTAAATCCCTTTACATAATATCAAGAGGCATATTTCAACATATTAAATCCCCTTATTTAACTGTTTTGTGTGGCAAGAAGTGTTTTCTGATACTATCAATTATGATTTCTGCTTAAATTACTATATATTTAATTTGCCATTAAGTCTTCATTTGCTTCCTTTTGCTTTCTTATATAACCTTACACTAATGCATTTTAGAATTGTACAGACAGAAGACTTTTAGAGGCTGAAGTCTATTTTGCTATATACTCTGCCACCACGTAGGAGTAATTCAAACTTCCTCAGTAGCTCCTTTGACAGTTAAAAAAATCTACCACTAACAGTAAAGGATGAAAAAGTGTCTGAAGCATTCCTCAGTGTATGTTGTTAACCTTTAAATGAATTTTTTTGCCTTTATTTTAATTTATTGTTATTTCTTGCACTGGAAATTACAATGTTTGATGTGATTTGCTGAAGAGCGAAGTGGTTTTGTACCTTGAACTTTATGTCCTCATTATACCCCATCTCTATACAATTTCCTCACAAGTGATGTTATTACTCTTCACCATGATGTCTTTGCTGATCCTTTCCACATGCTGGCCCCTGGTAAATTCCTAATTCTCCTTGCAGATCCAGCTCATTTCCTCCTCTGTTCTCCATTTTATAGATGCAGTTGCTGACTGCATCTCTCTTCCTCTTAGGTGGAGCCTTTGTGCTGCTGTCAGGACTCAAGAGTTGGCCAGTTCTCTGGTATCTCAACACAGGAAAATGAGAAGCTGTGGTCCTGAGTCTTCACTTCTGTAACTTTTCTGCTAGCCATTTCATTTGAGGAATTTGAACTGAATGTGCATTTAAGAAGAACAAATATGTGATTATAATTACTTGAAATTTTTTAGATTACACTAAATTTATATATACTGATCAAATCTATTGATATATTGTTCAGTGAACATATTGTGAAGACTCAGGTTCATATTCAAATTATGATGTCTTTTCTCAGAAAACTCTGTTTCTGCATCACCAAGTACCAAACTGATATTTAACTTCTTTGCTTCTCAAAATACATATGAAAGTTAACAGAGGAGTCTATGCAGTAATCTTAACCCTTTTCACCAACTTCTAGACTCAAGGGCATTCTTTAAAGATTTTCTTTAATTTACTTAAAGAAATCTTAGGTTTGCAGTGGATAGATAGCATTATAGATTGCTGTATAGCTAATATTGATGTATGTTATGCATGCACATATTATGTATGATTAGTGTGTGTTGTATAGGTGAAAGAGCAAAAGCAATGGTTAAATCGGTGTGTTTATATACTTGTCAAAGTAGTAACAAAATATTATGGTGTATTTTCTATACTGAGCTCCAGTTTTCTCTAGGAAATACCAGATGGAGGAGCTGATGGAGAAGATAAGGAAATTAATATTGAAATGATGAAGTCTGACCTTTTTAAGATGAAAAGCTTGTCAAACTTTCCATTGACATGGCAATGTTTAATGAATAAATCTAATATCTTATAGATTTATCAAAGTTCAAAAATTACCTTCTGTTTTAGGAAGTGAAGGTTCTCACTATTGCATAGTTTCTTGGCTCTAAGACTAAAGTCATGGAATCCTAGCTTATATAATATTAACTGTTAGGAATGTGTGAAAATTTCTATATATTTTTGAAAATAACAAACATAAAGAATATTTTGAGTTATTCTCAAAATTATATCTGATAGTCCATTATGAATATTCTTCTTACATGAACTTGGGTGGTCTTCTGCTCATTTTCTATTTGGAATTATAGGTCAGTACCAGCTGAGTTGTAATGCAGAAAATTTACATGGGAATATAGCAAAGTACTGCAATCTGATTTTGAGCAGAATTGTCTGTAAGGCCTTTGACAATTAAATGCAGGTATTGTAAGAAGTTGTTGTTTGTTCCTTTCTTATTTTTTCATAAACTATTTACTAGTAAATTTATTCATCTGATATAGCCAAAATCAATCCTAATCAGAATTCTTTTTACTTCCTATTTTTTTAAGTTAATTCTGGTTTTGCATTATAATAAATTTTTTATCTACTTTCCTGATCAAACAACTGTTGGAACTGAACTAATAAAATAAAATGTATTCTACCTTTCTATTTCCCTCACACATAGATATACATCTACCTGTATGAAGATTTTATCTCATAGAAATTAATAAGATCAAAAAAGAGGTAAAAATCAATCCACTTATAAAACTCAATAGCAGTTTTTATTAGATTATTTTGTTTTCTGACAAAGTATCTAGGACAGTATTGTGACAAAGTCTGTGTTAGTCACTCAGTCATGTCTAACTCTTTGCGACCCCATGGACTGTCACCCACCAGGCTCTTCTGTCCATGGAGTTCTCCAGGCAAGAATACTGAAGTGGGTAGTCATTCCCTTCTCCAGGGGATCTTTTCAACTCAGGGACTGAACCTGTGTCTCTTGCATTGCAGGTGGAGTTTTTACTGTCTGAGCCACCAACATGGGTGATCTGACTCGTGTCTCAAGAGTTAGACATGACTTAGTGACTAAACCTCCAGTGTGACAGAAATGCTTGCAATGGTTTTCCTTACCGTTTGTTTGAGCTTTCTCAAGTACTGAGGTTCTTGCTATCTAATTATTAGGAATTTTTCCAGCCTCTGTTCTGGCCTTAAACCAAGCATTAATTCCTTTACACTGACTTGCTAATAACAAGTTGCTGACAAAGATGTGTATGTATAGTCCTGACATTCATACAATTCTTGGCCAATACCTACTTTGCTTTGTCTACCCAGAAGTTAACCAAAATGAATGATTAGATACTAGAGTGTGCCTGAGATGTACATGGATAACTTTACACCTTTGGATACATATTTGAGAAAATGTTGTCAGGTATTTGGAATGGTGAACTAGGGAAGGCAGAAGAGGGTATGGGGTTCTAAAACATGCAGATACCACAGTAAATTCCTTAGAAGAAAGGACATAGGGGTTCTTTAGGGGGAAAAAAAAGTAATGAATAATAAGTCAGCTTTTGTATACAACAGACACAAAAGGTACCAAAAAAAATTAAACTTAGAAGATATATATATAGTAAGACACTTTTTAAACTTCCCTAAAGGAGAATAGACCTTGTGGAAACCAAGATTTTCTGTGATCCCTTTCAAAATTTGTTGAAGTGAAAGACAAACTGTGCATGAGTATGAATTACAATGTATCTGTAGAACTGTGTACTCTGCTCCATTTCATTTAAGAAGAACTTCTATCTTGATATTGAATTGACTTCAATCACTGAAAGTGGCTTATTCAAGTTTGTTCTACTCTGCCATCTCCTCTCCTACAGATATGATGCAGATTTAGTTGGAGGAAGTAGTGACATAACAAAATAAAAATCAAAGCCATATTTTACGTGTTTATCTTTGAGCTCATTCCATTAAGTTTTGAAAATAAGTTCTTACCAACCATGTTATGGTATTTTATCTTCACAAACTCTTAAATACAGAAGACAAATTTCATCAACATTTATATAATTAAAAAGGAACCTTTTCTGCATGCTTTTTAGGATCTGTTCTGACTTTGTGTAGAAAGACCTCTGTTAGTAAGAACTCATGATTTCAATTCTAAAGTATGCACTTGTCAGGCTTTCCTGATAGCTCAGTTGGTAAAAATCCACCTGCAATGCAGGAGACTCTGGTTCAATTGCTGGGTCAGGAAGATCCTCTGGAGGAGGGATAAGCTACCCCCTCCAGTATTCTTGGGCTTCCCTGGTGGCTCAGCTGGTAAATAATCCACCTGCAATGTGGGAGACCTGGGTTGGGAAGATCCCCCAGAGAAGGGAAAGGCTACCCACTCCAGTATTCCGGCCTGGAGAATTCTATGAACTGTCTAGTCCATGGGGTCGCAGAGTCAGGCATGATTGAATGACTTTCACTACTTCAAGGATGAAGAGATAGAAGTGAAGCACACAAGATGGAGTGAGAATGAGGCATAAATCACTGAATAAATTGAGATAAATCAAAGCAGTCATAGGCCAAAATTTTACTGGAAGTCAGAAATAACAGCCTTAATGTCTACATGTTTCACCACTTCCTTGCTTTTCTGCCAGGAGTCTTTTCTCATGTATATTTCATCTCCTGGCTCCAGAATTCTAAAGGAATTGCTGTTTTCAGTTGTTCTTTATTTTTGCATGTATTAAACACCTTCCTCTCTAATAATTCCAGTTGGCAATTAAATATGCTCAAATCTCTTTCATCTTATATTTTTTCTCTCTTAATTTCTCACCTCTCTCTAGATCTCATATTACCTTTTTAATATTTCACAGTAAAACTTTTTGAAAGCTGTCTATACTTGTTATTTCAATTTCCTCCAATCTGTCTTACTGTATCTTCCTGCAATAATGTCTTCAGGGCATGGAATCATGCAGACAGTTC
Organism: Bos taurus; assembly: GCF_002263795.3. Taxonomy (NCBI): domain Eukaryota; kingdom Metazoa; phylum Chordata; class Mammalia; order Artiodactyla; family Bovidae; genus Bos; species Bos taurus. The sequence continues at coordinate 1,164,446 of NC_037336.1, forward strand.
AATGGACTATCAGAGCATTTCATAAACCTTCCCACTGCTTTCCCTGGCACTCTACTCCTTTTGTTTGCTTCCTACTTCTCAGACTGGTACTCCTTCTCAGATTCTTTTATAATGTCATCTTCTTCTACTCAGTCATGAAATATTAGCTTCTCTTCTGGGTGTTGTATCCATATACACAACTTGTAAACCCCGCTTTGATGTATCAAGCCACCTAATTTCATCAATGTTCAACCATTAGCAATCTTCTGTATCAAAAATGATTTTCTTGCATTGTTTGCTAAAATCTATGTAGTTGCACAACAGAAGATGTGTATTCATTTCTGATACCTCTCTTTTGCTTTGATACCTTACTCCTACTTAGGTGTTTTTCCTTTTAGGTTTGTTGAGGTCTAATTGACATAGAGCACTGTATGAAATTAAGGTGTACAGCAAAATGATTTGACTTAAACACATCATGAAATGATTATCTCAATAAGTTTAGCTAATGCCCATCTATTTCTGCTTTATTGACTATGCCAAAGCCTTTGACTGTGTGCATCACAATAAACTGTGGAAAATTCTGAAAGAGATGGGAATACCAGACCACCTGACCTGCCTTTTGAGAAATCTGTATGCAGGTCAGGAGGCAACAGTTAGAACTGGACATGGAACAACAGACTGATTCCAAATAGGAAAAGGAGTACGTCAAGGTTGTGTATTGTCACCCTGCTTATTTAAATTATATGCAGAGTACATCATGAGAAACGCTGGACTGGGGGAAACATCAGCTGGAATCAAGATTGCCGGGAGAAATATCAATAACCTCAGATATGCAGATGACACCACCCTTATGGCAGAAAGTGAAGAGGAACTAAAAAGTGTCTTGATGAAAGTGAAAGTGGAGAGTGAAAAAGTTGGCTTTAGGCTCAACATTCAGAAAACAAAGATCATGGCATCTGGTCCCATCACTTCATGGGAAATAGATGGGGAAACAGCAGAAACAGTGTCAGACTTTATTTTTTTGGGCTCCAGAATCACTGCAGATGGTGACCGCAGCCATGAAATTAAAAGACGCTTACTCCTTGGAAGGAAAGTTATGACCAACCTAGATAGCATATTCAAAAGCAGAGACATTACTTTGCCAACAAAGGTCCATTTAGTCAAGGCTATGGTTTTTCCAGTGGTCATGTATGGATGTGAGATTTGGACTGTGAAGAAGGCTGAGCACCAAAAAATTGTTGCTTTTGAACTGTGGTGTTGGAGAAGACTCTTGAGAGTCCCTTGGACTGCAAGGAGATTCAACCAGTCCATTCTGAAGGAGATCAGCCCTGGGATTTGTTTGGAGGGAATGATGCTAAAGCTGAAACTCCAGTACTTTGGCCACCTCATGTGAAGAGTTGATTCATTGGAAAAGACTCTGATGCTGGGAGGGACTGGGAGCAGGAGGAGAAGGGGACGACAGAGGATGAGATGGCTGGATGGCATCACTGACTCGATGGACGTGAGTCTGAGTGAACTCCGGGAGTTGGTGATGGACAGGGAGGCCTGGCATGCTGCAATTCATGGGGTCACGAAAAGTCAGACATGACTGAGCAACTGAACTGAACTGAATGTTCATCATCTTGTATAAATATAAAATTAAAGAAATAGAGGAAAATTTTCTTTGTGATGAGAAGTCTTAGGATTTAATCTCAACAAATTTCGTATATAACATACAGCAGTGCTAATCATATTTATCATTTATCACATTATTTCCTTATTTGTAACTTAAAATTTGTACCTTTTGACTGCCTTCATCCAACTCCCCTCCCCCATTCCTTGCCTCTGAAAACCACAAGTAACTGACTGTTTTCCCCACACTGTACATTTAATAATCATGATTCATTTATTTTGCAGATGGAAGTTTGTGCCTCTTAATCTCTCTCACCTATTTCTATCCTTCCCACCAACCTGTTCCATTCTGGCAACCAGCTATTTGTCCTCTGTATCTATGACTTTATTTTGCTATGTTTGCTCCTTTGGTTTGTTTTTTAGATTTCATATATAAGTGAAGTCATACAGTATTTGTCTCTCTTTGTCTGACCTAATTCACCTTGCATAATATTCTCTAGGCCCAACTTAGTTGCTGCCAATGACAATATTTCATTCTTTTTTATGGCTAAGTACTATTTAATTGTGTTTGTGTGTGTGTGTTTGTGTGCTTGTAATTTGTTGTCTTTTTGATAATAGTCTTTCTGACAGGTGTGGGATGATATCTCATTGTGGTTTTGATTTGCAAACCCCTGTTGACTAGTGGTGTTGAGCATCATTTCATGTGTCTGTTGGTCATCTATATGTCTTCTTTGGAAAAATGTCTATTCAGATTCTCTGCCCAATTTTTAGTCAGATTATTATTATTTGACATTGTGTAGTACAGGTTCTTTGTATGTTTTGTATATTGACTCCTTATTGGACACATTATTTGCAAATATCTTTTCTTTTTCAGTAGTTAGCCTTGTTATTTTGCTGATAATTTGCTTCACTCTGTAAAAATATTTTAATTTGATGCAGTACCATTTCTTTATTTTTGCTTTTGTTTTCTTTGCCTGAGAATATATAACGTATTTTAAAAATTATTACTAAGATCTGTGTCAGACTACTTATTATTATTACTATTTTTTTTTCTAGCAGCTTTATGGTTTTAGGTCTTACATTTAAGTCTTTAATCCATTGTGCATGGATTTTTGTGTGTGGTGTGAAAGAGTAGTCCGGTTTGATTCTTTTGCATCTGACCAGTTCTCCCAACACCCTTTATTAAAGGGACTTTTTTCCCCCATCATTATATATTTTTGTCTCCTTTGTTGTAGATTAAATAACCAGAGAAGCCTAGGTTCATTTCTGGGCTTTCTCTTCTGTCTCACTGGTTTCATTTGTTTGTTTGTTTTGGTGCCAGTAATGTACTGTTCTGATTATACTAGTTCTGTTATTACATATTTTTTAGTACAAGTTTGAAACCATGGAGTAAGATAATTCCAGTTATGTTCTTTTTTCTCAGGATTGTTTTGGATATTTGGGTTCTTTTGTGTTTTCATACACATTTTAGAATTCTTTACCTTAGTTCTATAAAGTGTCATTGGTGTGTTGGCAGGAAATGCACTGAACCTTTAAATAGCCTTGGGTAGTAAGATTGTTTTAATTTTCCAAACCATGGACACAGTAGATATTTCAGTGTCTTATAGTTCAAGTATAAATATTTTATCTCCATAATTAGATTTATTTTAGGCATTTTATCCTTTTTTGATATGATTAAGTGTAATTGTTTTTTTGAAGGATAATTGCTTTACAGAATTTTTATGTTTTCTGTCAAACCTCAACATGAATCAGCCATATGTACACATATATCTCCTCCCTTTCGAAACTCCCTCCCATCTACCTCCCAGTCCTACCCCTCTGGGTTGATACAGAGCCCCTGTTTGAGTTTCCTGAGCCATACAGCAAATTCCTATTGGTTATATATTTTACATATGGTAATGTAAGTTTCCGTGTTACTCTTTCCATACATCTCATCCTCCCCTCCCCTCTCCTCATGTCCATAAGTCTATTCCCTAAGTCTGTTTCTCCATTATTGCCCTATAAATAAATTCTTCAGTACCATTTTTCTAGATTCATATATATGTGTTAGAATACAGTATATATCTTTCTCTTTCTGGTAATAGGTTCTAGGTTCAACCACCTGATTAGAACTGACTCAAATGTGTTCCTTTTTATAGCTGAGTAATACTTCATTGTTTATATATACCACTACTTTATCCATTCATCTGTCGATGGAGATCTAGGTTGCTTCCATGTTTGAGCTATTGTAAATAGTGCTTTAATGAACAGTGGGGTACATGTGTCTCTTTCAATTTTGGTTTCCTTGAGATATATGTCTAGGAGTGGGATTGCTGGGTCATATGGTGGTTTTATTACTAGTTTTTAAAGGAATCAACATACCCTCTTCCATTCTGGCTGTATAATTTACATTCCCACCAACAGTGCAAGAGTGTTCCCTTTTCTCCCCACCCTCTCCAGCATTTATTGTTTGTAGACTTTTTGGTGATGGCCATTCTGACTGGTATGAGGTGATATGTCATTGTAGTTTTGATTTGCATTTCTCTAATAATGAGCGATGTCAAACATCTTTTCATGTGTTTGTTAGCCACCTTTAAGTCTTCTGTGGAGAAATGTCTGTTAAGGTCTTTTCCCCACTTTTTGATTGGGTTGTTTGTTTTTCTGTTATTGAGTTGTATGAGTTGCTTGTATATTTTGGAAATTAGTCCTTTGTCAGTTGTTTCATTGTCTATTATTTTCTCCCATTCTGAAGGTTATCTTTTATTTGCTTTTTCTTTCCACTTTCTGAGGGTTGTAGTTTCCTTTTCTGCAAAAGCTTTTAAGTTTAATCAGTCCCACCTCTTTACTTTTGTTTTTATTTCTGTTACTCTAGGAGGTGGGTCATAGAGGATCTTGCTTTGATTTATGTCATCGAGTGTTCTGACTATATTTTCCTCTAAGGGTTTTATAGATTTTGGTCTTACATTTAGGTCTTTAATTCATTTTGAGCTTATCTTTGTGTATGGTGTTAGGAAGTGTTCTAATTTCATTCTTTTACACTTAGTTGCCCAGTTTTCCCAGCACAATTTATTGAAGAGGCTGTCTTTGCCCTATTGTATATTCTTGCCTTCTTTGTCAAAAATAAGGTACCCATAGGTGCATGAGTTTATTTCTGGGCTTTCTATCTTGCTCCATTGATCTATATTTCTGTTTTTGTGCCAGTACCATACTGTCTTTTTTCGTTTTTTTTTTTTAATTTTATTTTATTTTTAAACTTTACATAATTATATTAGTTTTGCCAAATATCAAAATGAATCCATCACAGGTATACATGTGCTCCCCATCCTGAACCCTCCTCCCTCCTCCCTCCCCATACCATCCCTCTGGGTCGTCCCAGTGCACCAGCCCCAAGCATCCAGTATCGTGCATCGAACCTGGACTGGCATCTCGTTTCATACATGATATTTTACATGTTTCAATGCCATTCTCCCAAATCTTCCCACCCTCTCCCTCTCCCACAGAGTCCATAAGACTGTTCCATACATCAGTGTCTCTTTTGCTGTCTCGTACACAGGGTTATTGTTATCATCTTTCTAAATTCCATATATATGCGTTAGTATACTGTATTGGTGTTTTTCCTTCTGGCTTACTTCACTCTGTATAATAGGCTCCAGTTTCATCCACCTCATTAGAACTGATTCAAATGAATTCTTTTTAATGGCTGAGTAATACTCCATTGTGTATATGTACCACAGCTTTCTTATCCATTCATCTGCTGATGGACATCTAGGTTGCTTCCATAGCTTTGTAGTATAATCTGAAGTCAGGAAGGTTGATTCCTCCAGCTCCATTCTTCTTTCTCAAGACTGCTTTGGATGTTTAGGGTCTTTTGTGTTTCCATATGAATGTGAAATTTTGTTTCCAGTTCTGTGAAAAATACCATTGGCAATTTTGATAGGGATTGCATTAAATCTGTAGATTGCATTTGGTAGTATAGTTATTTTCACAATATTGATTCTTCCTACCCAGGAACATGGAATATCTCTTCATCTGTTTATGTCATCATTAGTGTCTTATAGTTTTCTGTGTACAGTTCTTTTGTCTCCTTAGGTAAGTTTATTCCTAGATATTTAATTATTTTTGTTGCAATGATGAATGGGATTGATTCCTTAATTTATCTTTCTGATTTTTCATTGTTAGTATATAGAAATGCAAGTGATTTCTGTGTATAGATTTTGTATCCTGAAACTTTGCTAAATTCACTGATTATCTCTAGTAATTTTCTAATACTATCTTTAGGGTTTTCTCTGTACGGTATTATGTCCTCAGCAAACAGTGAGAGCTTTACTTCTTTTCCGATATGTATCCTTTTTTTTTTTTTTTTCTTTTTCTTCTTGGATTGCTGTAGCTGGGACTTCCGGAACTATGCTGAATAATAGTGGTGAAAGTGGACACCCTTGTCTGGTTCCTGATTTTGGGGGGAATGTTTTCAGTTTCTCACCATTGAGAATAATATTTGCTGTAGGTTTATCATATATGGCCTTTACTATGTTGATGTAAGTTCCTTCTATGCCCATTTTTTGAAGAGTTTGAATCATAAATAGGCTCTGAATTTTGTCAAAGGTTTTTTCTGCATCTATTGAGATGATCGTATGGTTTTTATCTTTCAGTTTGTTAATATACTGTATCACATGATTTATTTGCATATACTGAAAAATCCTTGCACCCCTGGAATAAACCCAACTTGATCATGGTGTATGAGCTTTTTGATGTGTTGCTGAATTCTGTTTGCTAAAATTTTTGTTGAGGATTTTTGCATTTATGTTCATCAGTGATATTGGCCTGCAGTTTTCTTTTTAGTGTTTTCTTTGTCTGGTTTTGGTATTGGGGTGATGGTGGCTTCATAGAATGTGTTTGGAAATGAGGAGATGGTTCGATGGCATCACCAGCTCAATGGACATGAGTTTGAGCAAGCTCTGGGAGATGGTGAAGGACAAGGAAGCCTGATGTGTTGCAGTCCATGGCATCACAAAGAGTCGGATTCAACTGAGTGACTAAACAATAACAAAACCAACAACAACAGTGTGTACAGATAAAAGAGCATACAAGCTCTTTGTCAATCATAAGTCTGACCATCTGGCCATTCTCTTATAGGGGGTCACTTTTGATGAACATACATTCTTAATTTTAGCATGAATCAATTTATCAATTGTTTTCTTTGTGGTCATAATTAGTCATTTCTATACCATCTTTAAGGTATCTTTGCCTGCCTAATGTCACAAAGTTTTTCTCTCCTGTTATCTTGTATAAGCTTTATTTAGGATCTACACTTTACTTAGAATTGACTTTTGTATACGACGTGAAATAAGGTGTTGTGGTATGTTGAATAATGGCTCCAAAAGACACTCATGTCCTAACAGTTGGAATCTGTGAATATAAAAGTGCAAAGGGACTTTGCAGGTGACTTTGCAAAGGGACTTTGCAGATTAAAGATCTTGAGATGGGGAGATTATTCTGATTTGGTCATAAAATTAGTCAAAAGCGTCCTTTTAAAAGGGAGTCAGAGGGAGATTTGACAGTGGAAGTGGCAGGTTATATGACTATAGAAGCAGGGATTGAAGTGATGTAGTCACAAGCCAGAAAATGACAGCAGCCATCAGAGGCAAGGAATAACTTCTCTGGAGTTTGCAGAAGGAACCGGTTCTGCTAACAACTTGATCTTAATAAGACACATTTTATGCTTCTGCTCTCCAGAACTGTAAAAGAATACATTTTTGTGGTTTTAAACCACTTAGTCATGGTAATTTGTTACAGCAGCAACAAGGAATTAATACAAAAGGTCAATTTTCAATTTTTTCTCTTGATTTCCAGTTGATCCAAAATCATCAAAGCAAGTAATTCTCATGATGTTTTTATTGAATTCTCAGATATTTATAGAATATATATTTTTAAATTTCTAGTATCCCCACTCTATTCTTTTTAACATTTACTTATTTTTGTGAATATATACATTTAAGATAATGCTTTTATTGTTTACTTTTTACTCAAGCAATATACAAAATAAACATGAAAGTGCACTAAAAACTGAAAGTACAACTGTCAGAAGTGATTAGACATTGGAGAGTGTGTAGAGAGAAGAGAACCCTCCTACACTGTTGCCAGGAATGTAAATTAGAACAGTCACTGTGGAGAACAGTATGGAGGTTACTCACAAAACTAAAAGTAGAGCTATTGTATGATACTGCAATCCTACTCCTGATCATATATCCAGCGAAAACCACAATTTGAAAAGATACATGTGCCCCAATGTCACTGCAACAGTATTTGCAATAGCCAGGACATAGAATTAACATATGTGTCCATTGACAGATAAATCAGACATATATAATTTCAGTTCAGTCACTCAGTTGTGTCTGACCCTTTGTAACCCCATGGACTGCAGCACGCCAGGCTTCCCTGTGCTTGCTCAAACTCATGTCCGCTGAGTCAGTGATGCCATCCAATCTTCTCATCCTCTGTCATCCCCTTCTCCTCCTGCCTTCCATCTTGTCCAGCATCAGGGTCTTTCCCAGTGAGCCAGCTCTTTGTATCAAGTGGCCAAATTATTGAAGCTTCAGTGTCAACTTCAGTCCTTCCAATGAATATTCAGGACTGATTTTCTTTAAGATTGACTGGTTGGGTCTCCTTGCAGTCCAAGGGACTCTCAAGTCTTCAACACCACAGTTCAAAAGCATTGATTCTTCAGCACTCAGCTTTCTTTACAGTCCAACTCCCACATCCATACATGACTACTGGAAAAACCATAGCTTTGACTAGACAGACCTTTGTCAGCAAAGTAATGTCTCTGCTTTTTAGTATTCTGTCTAGTTTGGTCATAGTTTTTCTTCCAAGGAGCAAGCATATTTTAATTTCATGGCTGCTTTCACCATCCACAGTGATTTTGGAGCCCGCCCCCCCCCCCCCCAAAATCAAATCTGTCACTGTTTCCATTGTTTCCCCATCTATTTGCCATGAAGTAATGGGACTGGATGGCATGATCTTAGTTTTTGGAATGTTGAGTTTTAAGCTAACTTTTTCACTTGAAATTATCATACTATGTGAAGTAAGCCAGACAAAGCCAAATATATGACATCAATTATGTGTGGAATCTAAAAAAAAAAAAATGATACAATTAAACTTATTTACAAAGCTGAAATAGATTCATAGACATAGAATATAAAACAGGATAGGGGAAAAGTTGGGGGGATACATTAGGACTTTGGTAATAACATATAAATACTACCATATAAAAGATAAACAACAAGGACTTATTGTATAACACAAGGGACTATATTAAATATCTTTTAATAACTTACAAAGGAGAAGAATCTGAAAGAGAATATAACTGAATTAATTTTCTGTACACATGAAAGTAACAACTTTGTAAATCAACTGTACTTCCATAAATAAAAAATAAATGACCAGCATTAATATTTGGTGAACACTTCCATAGATATGAAGGTAGATAACTGAATAGATGAATATGTAGAAAAGTTTTTTTCTTTTTATTGAAAGAAAATCATATTTTCCATGGATTTAAAAATGAAAATTACATTATATCAGTAGTTTTCAAACTTTTAGGTCTAAGAACACTTTGAAAGTGGAAAGTAAAAAGTGAAAGTGTTAGCTGCTCAATCGTGTTTGACTCTTTGTGACTTCATGGACTATCATCCACCAGGCTCTTCTGTCCATGGAATTCTCCAGGCAAGAAGACTGAAGTGGGTTGCCATTTTCTTCTCCAGGGGATCTTCCTGGCCCAGGGATAAAACCTGAGTCTCTTGCACTGCAGGCAGTTTCTTTACCATCTGAAGTACCATTTAGCATACTTAAAATCTACTGAGAAGTTCCAAAAGCTTTGGTTTACACGGTTTCTATCTCTTAATACTTAACTGGATTAGAATTTAAAACTGAGAAAATTTTCAAGTATTTTCCGATTAGTTTAGTTAAAAGTAATAGTAAAATCTATGACTTATAACCTAAATAAACATATTTTGTGAAAAGCATTGCATTTTCCAAAACAAAAATGAAATAATCAGAGGAGAAGTATTATTCTATACTTTTGCAAATATATTTAGTGTAATGCTTAATAAAAGACAGATGGATTCTTATATCTACATCTGTATTCAATCTGTTGCAAATTGTTGCTTTGGTTGATGTATAGGCATTCTAGCCTCACAAAGAATGTAGTCGGAAAGAAAGGACTAGTTTAGTAGCTTTTTAAATACAGACAAATTGGACAAATAGTAATTCCTTAAAGTTTAGTTGCATAGAGGAATCTGAAACTATGTTAATGGTTGCTACTGCTGCTGCTGCTGCAGCTGCATCGCTTCAGTCATATCTAACTCTGTGTGACCCCAGAGACGGCAGGCCACCAGGCTTGCCCGTCCCTGGGATTCTCCAGGGAAGAACATTGGAGTGGGTTGCCATTTCCTTATCCAATGCATGAAAGTGAAAAGTGAAAGTGAAGTTGCTCAGTCATGTTCGACTCTTCGTGACCCCATGGACTGCAGCCCACCAGGCTCTTTGATCCAGGAGGACCCACTTTTCTTGCTTTTCCAGGCAAGAGTACTGGAGTGGGTTGCCATTGCCTTCTCACTACATACTCTGTTATATTAAAATTCCATTGGTCTTTCTTGCACTTTGAATGGGTATTCTACTTGTGCATGATTTTATAATATCGTGCATTAACTACTTGAAAAACGTTAGTTCATAGGCTGAATAAATCTTTTAAGTGTTGACATATTTTACTATATAATATATTTTTTAAAAAAATGGATGCTTGGGGCTAGTGCACTGGGACCACCCAGAGGGATGGTATGGGGAGGGAGGAGGGAGGAGGGTTCAGGATGGGGAGCACATGTATACCTGTGATGGATTCATTTTGATATTTGGCAAAACTGATACAATTATGTAAAGTTTAAAAATAAAATAAAATTAAAAAAAAAAACAAACAAACAAACAAAATATTCATTGATATAACTACTGAACTCATCAGACAGTATTGGGAAATTTTGAAGCTTATCATAGAGAAAGTAAGTTTACTAAAACTGCAATTTTTCTTAGGAAACTTGAGTTTTATCATTGTCAACAGATATTGTTAGTGCTTAACTTAAAATAATAAGCTTACTTTGTTAATTTTTGAGAAAAATACTGTAAAATACACAACTCTAAGTAATTATAGGTTATCTTTTAGTCATTTTTCACATCATAGTTTCATTGTAGCTGCTTCAATTAGCAACTTAAAAGATGCACATGATCTTTTCCTCAAATAAGTTATTGTACTTTATTGTGCAACATGTATCAATAGTATGTAACAGACTTGCTTTATGTATACTTCACCTTTTATACATAGAAAATTAGAGTTTCACACACAAGGATTGAGAATTTTAAAAAGTGAATTCATTTTCCTGCACCATTTAAGGATATTTCTGTGTCTATTTGTACTTTGAGTCCATAGTGGAGTAGAATAAAATGAACAAATACAATTTGGGGCCATTGCCAGAAGCTTCATCCATTCTGACCTTTGTATCATGAGTAAAAACATCACTACAGTGAAAAAGACAAATGGCTTAGTTTAGGTAAAAAACAAACAAACAAACAAAAAAACTAGATATTATGGAAACCTGAAAGGGTTGTGAAGATACTCAGGAATCTGGATAAATTTGAATAATATCTGTATTACAGTTCAATCAATTTAAAAGAAACAACATAGAGTGAAACTAGACCAGAAACTGACTGTGGCTCAGGTCACAAACTCCTTATTGCAAAACTCAGACTTAAATTGGAGAATGCAAGGAAAATCACCAGGGCATTCAGGTATGATCTAAGTTAAATCCCTTATGACTATACAGTGGCAGTGGCAAATAGATTCAAGGGATTAGATCTGATAAAGTACTGGAAGAACTATGGACAGAGGTTCATAACATTGTACAGGAGGCAGTGATCAAACCACCCCCAAGAAAAAGAAATGCAACAAGGCAAAATCATTACCTTAGGAGACCTTACAAACAGCTGAGAAAAGAGAAGTGAAAGGCAAAGGAGAAAAGGAAAGATATATCCATCTGAATGCAGAGTTCCAAAGAAGAGCAAGGAGAGAGAAGAAAGCCTTCATAAGTGATCCATGCAAAGAAATAGAGGAAAACAATAGAATGGGAAAGACTAGAGATCTCTTCAAGAAAGTTAAAGATACCAAGGGAACATTTCATGCAAAGATGGGCTCAATAAAGGACAGAAATGGTATGGACCTGAAGAACCAGAAGAGATTAAGAAGAGGTGACAAGAATACAAAGAAGAATTTAATATCTTCTTGAAAAAGATATCTTTTAAGATATTAAACAATTATCTTAATGATCTGGATAACCACTATGGTGTGATCACTCACCCTGAGTCAGACATCCTGGAATGTGAATTCAAGTGGGACTTAGGAAGCATCACTATGAACAAAGCTAGTGAAGGTGATGGAATTCCAGCTGAGCTTTTTCAAATTCGAAAAGATGATGCTGTTCAAGTGCTGCTCAATATGTCAGCAAATTTGGAAAACTCAACAGTGGCCATAGGACTGGAAAATGTCAGTTTTCATTCCAATCTCAAAGAATGGCAATGCCAAAGGTATTGCCAAAGGTAACATAATGCTCAAAGGTATTGCTTAATCTCAGATAAGTGTTTCTTTAACATCTCAGCAAGAATGCCATGAGGTTTAAGCCTCAGGCTCTACAAGAATGGAATAAAACAACACTCAGATCTCAAGAATGGTTCAGAGAAAAGTGCCAGAAAAGATTGTGAAAGAAATTAAAATACGAAAGAAAAATTCTAGCTCATCCATTCAGCTTCTTGTCACTTTTATCTTTGAGCTGGGAGTTGGTGATGGACAGGAGGCCTGGCATGCTGCAAATCATGGGGTCACAAAGAGTTGGACACGGCTGAGCTACTGAACTGAACTGAACTGAACTGAAGTTGGAGAAAATGAATAATATTTGAAATAATTCTTGTCTATAGAATGCAAACTAATTGTGTTTAGTAAAATGCAATTGCTTATTACCCTAAAACTGCTTTCCATCTTTTGGCAAGTTTTACTTTACTCCTTGAATTTTCCTTTGCACTGGCTATAATGTCTTACCAGTTTCATCATTAATTATATGTTAAATAAAATCTTTGACTTGAGCTCATTTTATATGTCTTTTTGAAGTGTCCTTTAACAAAGGAAAATAAGCTAATTTCAGTTTCTGAAATTATTAGGTACATCAGGAGAAATGATTCACATTATATTAGAGTAAATAAAATGAAGAGTAAATAAAATGAAAATCAACTTCAAGGAGAAAAATTTCATCAAATGCAATGTGAATTAGTTCCCCTGGTATTAAGCAAGTTGGAAATCTTAAACTGGACAGCAATGCCCACCATCACAGACAATCAAGATTGGGAAGAAAAACAAGGAAGAATTCAAAATACAATTAAAGAATCTTATAGCAGTGAGATCAGATTGGTATCTAAATAATAGAAACAGATGTCTAAAAAATACAATCTACAAAATAAACTGATATCTAAAAAATAGAAACAGATATTCCATGAGTGCTCCAAGCTATAGAACCTATTGAGACTATAAATCCAGTAAAAGAATAACACAAAATGAAAATATAAAATAGAGTAAATCAATATTGCAGAAGTAAGCAAACAAACTGGACAAAAGAACAGCACTAAAGATTTAATCATGAGCAGCAATGGACATAGACATAGACAATACTTTTGTGGACTCAGTGGGGGATGAAGAGGGTAAGGCAAATAGAGAGAGTAGCATTGAAACATATGCATTGCCATAAGTAAAACAGATAGCCAGTGGGAATTTGCTGTGTAACAGAGTGCTCTGTTGCTCTGTGATAATTTAGAAGCAGGGATGATGTGGGAGTTGGGAGGGAGGTTCCCGAGGGAGGGGACATACATATGCCTATGACTGATGTTGATGTACAGCAGAAACCAACACAATATTGTAAAGCAATTATCCTCCAATCAAAAATACATAAATTAAAAAAGATATAAGTATGAAATATGAGTAGCAAAGGACAGGGTAAACATAGTTGAAAATCATTCTTTTGAGATCATCCTAAATGTTCCTTACTAGAGTACACTCAGTCCATCCAAATTTTTATCATATTTCTGAGGGCTTCATCTAAACAATTCTCCAAATTAGCCCCTGCCCAACAGAGAAAAATGCACTTTTACATTTTCCACCTCTCCTGAGATCCATTGGCAGTTCTTTAGGCTTTTATTTTTAGTGTTTTTCCCTTATTTTACCCATGACTTCCTGATCAATTTCTCAGGCTGTTTTTCTTTTGAATTTGAGAGTATAATTAAACTTTTTATTATAGTATTATTTTTAACTCCTCTTTTTACTGGGAGGAGGCAGTTAGGGGAAATGGGAGCACATTTAGAATATTGACCTCTGTACCAGCATCTTGTGTTTTCTGCTCTTGAATACATAAAAGGTTGTGTCATAAAATGACATTGGTTTGTTCTTCTCTCTTGAATTGTTAGCCTGTTCTCCACCCTAATCCTTTTGGCAGGGGGGAGGATGGTTTATTTTATTATGCACAAATGGACAGTCTGTACCCTGCTCCATCCACTCTTTTTACTCAGAAGTTTATATTGTTTAGTATATTTATAAATTGCTTTATGTTACCATTTCAGATGTATTTTTGAGATACAACTTAGAAATATGGTATATAGAGCAATATGGAACAGAACTGAATATTTAGGTTAAACTGTTGTGCCACATGCACAGGTTTGTTTTTCAAAGCCTCAAAAACTGAATTTTAAAAATTGATTATGTACTTTAAGCAAGATTTATGTAGCACCATGCAGGAATAAGTTGCTTATAAATGAAGCTCAGCCATTAACATCACTGACAAGGATGAACAGTCTTATCTAAGTTTCAGTTCAGTTCAGTTCAGTTCAGTTGCTCAGTCCTGTCCAATTCTTTGTGACCCCATTGACTGCAGCATGCCAAGCCTCCCTGTCCATCACCAACTCCCGGAGCTTGCTCAAACTCATGTCCATTGAGTCAGTGATGCATGCCTTCTAAGTATATCAACATCCCACTGTGAACCATAGGTACCTGGTATTATAATACATGATTAAGGCTGCTTTCATATAGGTAATAAGAATGAAAATAAAAATAAACAGTTAAGCTTAGTTCTGCCTATAGTCTGCTAAAGAGTAATAGGTTTTGATTCATTATACTGCTTTATTAATAAGCAATTTATTACTATATAATGGTGAAAGTGAAAGTCACTCAGTGGTGTCTGACTCTTTGCAACCCCTTGGACTATAGCTTGCGAGGCTCCTCTGTCCATGGAATTCTCTAGGCAAGAATACAGGAGTGGGTAGCCAGTTCATTTCCCAGGGGATCTTCCAAGCCCAGGAATCAAACCCATGTCTCCCACATTATAGGCAAATTCTTTACTCTCTGAGCTACTAGGGAAATCCCATAAAGAAATTCAGATTTGCTAGTAACATGTAATGGTGGGTTTGGAAATGGAAGACCTACATCTACTGATATATTTACATGATTTAACAGTAAATTATTCAACGAATATGAGTCTTAATGTTTGATTGGCACCTTCACTTCTGAATCATTTAATTTTGTATCACAAAACTTAGAGGAATTCTTTAGTTTTCACAAACAGTACTAAAGACATTATACTTCAAACACAATTATGTTAAATTATTTGACTTTTAGAATTGAAAAATTAGTTACAATTAGTAAATGAGTACTAAAATATAAGATTTTCAAATAGAAATATTAAAGAAAATTATAAGTAATGACAACTCTTAGATACATTTTTATATTATACCTTAAGGATTGAGTAATCCATATGCCACATTGAATTTAGTTCATCATTGCTCACTGAACCCAAAGGTAAAAAGCAAATATGAATCTCTCCTGTATCTCTTTCTCCATTTTATCCCAGTTCATGCTACCTTTGGACAGGAGTTGAAAACTCTAGAAGAGTTCATTATTAAGCCATTGAAGAAAAGTCATTCTGTTGCTTAAGTCATTCTGATGTTAAGTTAAACACTTTGACCTTTAAACTGATTGGTTAGAAATAACATATTTTAAGGATGGCAGCCAACACAAATGTACAGATTAATACTGGCAACGATATAAATCTGCTGTAATCCTTGCCTTTTGGGGGACTCTTTACCTGCTCTCAGTGTCAATGCTGAGAACTTTGTACTTTCCTTCTCTCTAATAAATCCTATATGCTTACTACCATAAAAAAAAAAATGTCATTCGGTTGCTTCACTGAAAAGATGCTTAATGATTAACACAGAAAAATGAACCTATTTTTTTCTGAAATAATTCTTTATGCTTTTAAGTTGTGTAATAATTTGTTTCAATAAATCTTTAATGTATTGAGCTTTTTTTGAATATTTATCCAGAAAATATTTTGAAATTCTATAAAGTCTAAAATTATGAAATTTTGTTTATCTTAATGAAATTATTGATTTGTTACCCAATTAAGATTTATTAACTATAAGAAATGCTACTTAAAATGAAGAAATGTAATTTTTATTTGTAAAACAGTGGATTCTAGTTTCTATACATCTCTTTTCAAGAGATAATTCTAATAATCTTGAGTAAAATTTATGTGTTTTGTGTATATAGTACATATTTAAATATATCACAGTATATATTGCACATGCATATGTTATTAATTTCATAAGAAAGGAATAATAATGAAATAAGTCAAAGAGAAAGAATGATAGCCTACTCAATTAAAAAAAAAAAGTTGGTTTGCTTGTATATTGAATTGGGTTATAGATATGCGATTTTCTAAGCATCAATACTTCATCACTTCACTGAAATATTGAAGGTATTTATGGTTTATATGATTATATGGTTTACTACTTCCACTAAAAATGAGTTTTTCTCTATTTGAACTATTCTTATAAATGCTCCCAAACATGAATGACAGCTTGATATGAGATCATGTATAAACAAGTGATAAGAAGAGATTCACCATCATCATTTTGAATTAAAATAAAACTCATACAATTGAAATAAAATTAAAACTCATAGAATTGAATTAAATTGAATTAAATTAATTGAATTGAATTAAAATAAAACTTATAGAATTGATGGTGATGGATACAGATAATATGTTTCTTAAATCAGGTATACAGGTAGTCAAATTAAAAAATTTCCATAAAGTGACATGGATTTCTATAATACCATGTCCCATAAACACACACACACACACAATTTTCATGGTACTTTGTATTTTTCAGAACACGTTTATGTACATTGTTTCAAACTTTGTGAATTTGATTGTAAAATTTACACCTGCTTGCTTGTAGTCAGAAATACAGGAAGTTTAATTGATTGACTCTATGTTGTACAGCTGGCTCATAACTAAACTTGGGCTCAAGTCTTGGGTAATTTTTTCCCCTCCGTACACTTGAATCAGAACTGCCTGTGCCAGCAGCTGATGATCTCTTCCTCCCCGGTGCCTGCCACCTGGGTGAATGTGATAAAGACTGTTCTCCAAGTTTGCCCTGAGTTCTCTGTTGAACACAGGCTCTTGCTGCAGCTCTAGGACTCCACTTTTGCTGTCCTGAAAGGCCTGTATTTGTCCACAGAAGCAAACCAACAGCAACCTCAGCAGTTCAGGGTTTGCAGATAGCATGGAGCACAGGTAGCAACGTGGGCACTGATATTTATCTAGGATGTGGTTGGGGTGAGCTGGCTGGTCCCTGGACAGACAACATGCAGAGAAGCTCTGAAAAGGGCAAAGGAGCCTTCAGGCAGGCTGGCATGCATACCTAATTATTGCTTGTTTCCCACATGCTGCAGAGTGGGACAGTTTATGAAATTTAAAGAGAACCTATTTTAATTTTTCCAAGCCTGGTAGCTGTGCTTAATCAGTAAAGGAGAGTCTTAGAGGAAATGCATCTTCATTTGGAAGAAATGGATAAGAATGGAAACTAAATATTATACCAATTTCATCCCACTACTGTAGCATTTCTGATTTAGAATTTTTCATGGTCAAATTCTTCTTTTTCATGGTGGATATGTCTACCAAACAGATGCAACATGAGTGACATTCATTCAAACAAAATATCCTGGGTCTCCCATTCCTAGAGTCCTCATCAGGAATGCATGAGGAAGGAGAGATTGAAGCCTATCTGAATAGAGTGTTTGAGCTCTTATGCAATTTATTGTGTGCTCAACCACAGTATTAAGCACATTAAATATGGTAACTCTCTCAATCCTAACAATAACAATATTTAAACATCTTTGGCATTGTCATTATTAATAGGATTCCATTTTACAGAGATGTTCAGTAATGTGCCAAATGACAGAGCCATGTGGAGCAGCTCCGCAGTAATTTTCCTAATCACAGATCACACTGCTCTTGAACTGAGCATGGCTGGAAATTCAGTCCTGACTGGGCTCATTCATTTCTTTCTGCCCCTTCCTCTGTCTACCAGAAGTGAACTTGTTCCTTATTGGTCCATTCCCTTTGTAATAATATAGGAAGCAGAGTTGAATTGCTCACTGATTTATTTCTTCATAAAATTTAGTCATAGAACTAGAATCAATCTAATTGTCCTTAACACAATTCTTCTCTTTAAAGGGATGCTTAATGAATCATATTGTTCTAGGTCAAGGCTTGGCAAACTTTCACCCATGGACCAAATTTTTCCATCTGGTTTTGTAAAAGAATGTTTTTGGAACCCAACATTGATTTATTTACTTTCTTTATGGCCACTTTCAGGTTACACTGGCAGAGCTGAGCATTTGTGACAGACACTGTCTGGCCTGCAAAAAAGTTTGCTCTCTGGTTATTACAGAAAAATTTACCAACCCCCATTCTGCTCTTGATTGTTGAAGTAGACCTAAGGAAAAAAATTATGTTTGATTCAAGCTCTGTTTTGACTAAACCTTGAAAATCTATGTCCTTTTGTTGGAAGAAAGTATAGCGATGGTTAACAGAATGATTTCCTAAAGTAAAGTTTCAATTACTACTAATTTTTTATTGCAACTATCAAAGTTGAGTAACTCACAAACAGAACTTTAAGAACTATTCTAATCAGGTGTTGATATATCTATGCTGTGGTTGAAGTACTTGAGTGGGTAGGTGAAATAGATGTAAAATCCAACTGGGAAAATGAGATATTCCCTAGTTAGAGAAGAAACATAAGCCCAGATTCCTGGTATGGTGAATCTCCACTCAGTGCTTGTTCTTACTGTGTACTGCTGTTAGAAAAGCTTCACAGTTAGCTCTCTCATGGAGTTAGGCTCATAGGATCTCTCCATTGAATGATTAGATATAGGACACAGACCATATCTTATTCATCTAAATACCCCTTAGGGCCTAGCAGAGTGAGGTGCACTTTACAGGCACTCAGTCAAAATTTGTTGAATTTGATTTTGCTATCAGAAACAATGTTACAATTAAGGCAGTGTTTGTGTATTTTATGAATGGTAATGCATGACTTCTTCCACCCCTGCCCTCAACTCCACTCTTTCCAAGCTCCATCAGGAGCTAGTAAGGAGGGGCAAAGATATTCAAGGATGTTTATAGTACATGTTGTAAAACTGATTTAAAAAAAAAACATAGCAAACTTTCTAAAGGCAAAGATGTTTTTAATATAGTGTCAGGAAGTAGTGTGGGATTTCATTGGCCTTGACATGAAAGATATCTAATGAAGATATTGTGTGTTCTTCTGGGAGTCATTTTATAGAGAAAGACAGGTTATGATTCTGTTTAATTTTAATCTTAAAGTTTAATTTTCTTCTCTTCAGTAATATAAAAAATCTCTTCTTTCAATCCTTCCTCTCTCTCTCTCTCTCTTTCTCTCTTTAGTCACTAAATTGTGCCTGACTCTTGTGACCCCATGGACTGTAGATTCTCCAGGCACAAATACTGGAGTGGGTTATCATTTCCTTCTCCATCATTCCTTCCTAGATACACCAAAAAGGAGGCCCCAGTAATTTTATCTGTTCTATCAATTCCTACCAGGAATAAGTTCCTAAGACGAGTCCTTTTACTCTCTTTCTTAATGCAAGCACTAATAAGAAAAATTATTTCTGAATTCTGTTCTCCTACTAGAGCTGCTCATGGAATTTCTTCCAGCAACTCAGTCAGATGTCTGTGCCTAGTTCTCAGATCATATCCTTCCAAAGGCCTGCTTCTTTCCTCTCAAAGTAAAAGCACAGGATGGATTAACCTGCATGGTAATGGGCCCCATGACAAAACCTGACTGGTGCTGCTTGCTGACCAGGCACCATCCCCTGGTAGTACAAACAGAGGGTTCTGTGTGCCCCGCCCCCACCCCGTGACATATCAGCAGCTCCTCTGCTGGACTCTTGAATTCTGAATTGTTCAGTGGCAGTTTCAAAAGCTTTCTTTCCTATCTTGACTACTGTTCTCAAAGCTGTCTCTCTCCCACAGAGAGTTCTTTTAAAACTATCCTTTTGAAGGAATTTTACTGTAACCCCATAAGGGTTCAAGGTTTATTTCTCTTTTGTTCATTTTCAAGATCAGTTAGTTGAGGCAAATTGAGATAAATCTACAGTTTTGAACGAGGAATATAATTCAAAGTTGGCATTGACTAATCAACCTGATATTTCTTTATTTTTTTCCCTTTAATAGTTGATGATACAAAGTACAAATGATCAACAAATGTTTGTGAAAAGAAATTCAGTTTTTGCTAATATGTTCAGGAATAGAAAAATTAGCAAAACAAAAAGCAAATTCCCCTATACATGCAAAAACCAAAAATCAAACCAAAATTTTCTGTTACAATCTAATATGAAACATCTGTTTTAATTTCCTCACAACATTTAATTGATTCTACACATATTACTAAACCATTCTAGCATGACCTAAATCAAATCCCTTAAGATTATACAGTGAAAGTGACCAATAGATTCAAGGGATTAGATACAGTACTTGGAAAACTGTGGACAGAAGTTTGTTAATCACCCCCAAGAAAAAGAAATGCAAAAAGGCAAAGTGGTTGTCTGAGGAGGCCTTACAAATAGCTGAGAAAAAAAGACAAGCAAAAGACAAAGGAGGAAAGGAAAGTTATGTCCATTTGAAAGCAGAGTTCCCAAGAATAGCAAGGAGAGGCAAGGGAGCCTTCCTAAGTGATATATCCAACAAAATAGTGGAAAACAATAGAATGGGAAAGACTAGAGATCCCTTTAAGAAAATTAGAGATAGCAAAGGCACATTTCAAGCAAAGATGGGCACAATAAAGGACAGAAATGGTATGGACCTAACAGAAGCAGAAGATATTAAGAAGAAGTGGCAAGAATACACAGAAGAACTACACAAATGAGATCTTCAGCTCAGTCATTTCAGTTCAGCTGCTCGGTCATGTCTGACTCTTTGCGACCCCATGGATGGCAGCAGGCTAGGCCTCCCTGTCCATCACCAACTCCTGGAATTTACCCAAATTCATGTCCATTAATTGGAGATATCATCCAACCATGTCATCCTCTGGGTCCCCTTCTTCACCTGCCTTCAATCTTTCCCAGCATCAGGTCGTATCAAATGAGTCAGTTCTTTCCATCAGGTGGCCAAAGTATTAGAATTTCAGCTTCAACATCACTCCTTCGAATGAACACCCAGGACTGATTTCCTTTAGGATGGACTGGTTGGGTCTCCTTGTAGTCCAAGGGACTCTCAAAAGTCTTCTCCAACATCACAGTTCAAAAACATCAATTCTTCAGTGTTCAGCTTTCTTTACAGTTCAACTCTCACATCCACACATGACCACTGGAAAAATCATAGCCTTGACTAGATGGACCTTTGTTGGCAAAGTAATGTCTCTGCTTTTTAATATGCTTTCTAACTTTTCTGCCAAGGATTAAGTGTCTTTTAATTTCATGGCTTCAATCACCATCTGCAGTGATTTTGGAGCCCCCAGTAATAAAGTCTGCCACTGTTTCCCCATCTATTTCCCATGAAGTGATGGGACCGGATGCCATGATCTTAGTTTTCTGAATTTTGAGCTTTAAGCCAACTTTTTGACTCTTCTCTTTCCATTTCATCAAGAGGCTTTTTAGCTCTTCTTTGCTTTCTGCCAAAACAGTGGTGTCATCTGCATATGTGAGGTTATTGATATTTCTCCCAGCAATCTTGATTCCAGCTTGTGCTTCATCCAGCCCAGAGTTTCTCATGATGTAATCTGCATATAAGTTAAATAAGCAGAGTGACAATATACAGCCTTGACATACTCCTTTTCCTATTTGGAACCAGTCTGTTGTTCCATGTCCAGTTCTAACTGTTCTTCCAGACCTACATACAGATTCCTCAAGAGGCAGGTCAGGTGGTCTGGTATTCCCATCTCTTTCAGAATTTTCCACAGTTTATTGTGATCCACATACTCAAAGGCTTTGGCATAGTCAATAAAGCAGGGATAGATGTTTTTCTGGAACTCTCTTGCTTTTTGATGATCCAGCAGATGTTGGCAATCTGATCTCTGGTTCCTCTGCCTTGTCTAAAACCAGCTTTAACATCTGGAAGTTCACGGTTCACATATTTTTGAAGCCTGGCTTGGAGAATTTTGAGCATTACTTTACTAGCGCATGAGACAAATTAAATTGTGTGGTAGTTTGAGCATTCTTTGGGATTGCCTTTCTTTGGGATTGGAATGAAAACTGACCTTTTCCAGTCCTGTGGCCACTGCTGAGTTTTCCAAATTTGCTGGCATATTGAATGCCGCACTTTCACAGCATCATCTTTAGGATTGGAAATAGCTCAACTGGAATTCCATCACCTTCACTAGCTTTGCTCAGAGTCATACTTCCTAAGGCCCACTTGACTTCACATTCCAGGATGTCTGGCTCTAGATGACTGGTCACAGCTTCGTGATTATCTGGGTCATGAAGATCTTTTTTGTACAGTTCTTCTGTGTATCCATCACAGTGACAGCAACAATTATGTGAGACAAAGATACAGGCTGTTTGTCATTCCATGGGCACTTTTTCTCACTAATAATCTCTCATTTGACTTTTGGTAGGTCATTGTCTACAAAAGACAAAAGTCCTCGTATGACACTGATGTCAGCTTGGGTTTACCCGTTTAGAGCACCAGCCTGAACAGAGCAAGCACACATGGCATGTACCTTCATAGCCTTCAAAAAGAGCACTTTGAGTGACAGTATGGAACTGGGCCTGCAGCATAAGACCAGAGGAAGGGAATTCCCATAGGTTGGTTGTTTCTTTGGCTATAAGCTGTTTTTAGATGGTTAAAACACACTTTTTAACCTTCCAAGTCTATGTAATTCAAAACATTGCAAAGCCAGAAAATCACTTTGCTTTCTTTGTGGCTTTAAAGTGTAATGTTTGTCTCCTTTGTTCTAGGTTTTGATTTTTTTGTTTCTCCAGCAATGCACTATTAACCTCCAAATTTCATGGTCAACTAATACCACTTAGGTTTCCCATATAAAACTCAGTTTTTCTTTTTTTTTAAATCTTCTCTCTTGTAACATAATCAAGTATTCTAAAGCCATTACTTAAACATGAGTGCTTACACTCCTGGGAAATAAACAAGGCTGACATAATTTTGACAAGTTAATTTCTTTCTAAAATATAACAGAAATTCTCAGTTTTAACTTAATGTTCAAAACTTTTAACTGTATCTCGTTTTCCAAAAATGCTACTTTAAAGAATTTTTCTCATATTCAAATAACAAAAGAGGTTAAATTGTGTTTAAAAGTACAGAATGATGAATCAGTTTCCAAAATACTTTAAAGTAGATGAGAAACTTACTTGGGAAATGAGTTGCCTTGAAATGGATCATCGGACCAAGTACTGAAGACATAACATCTCCAACGTAGGGAAGTATTTGAAGTATGGTATATTCATTTCAAAAGAGAGAAAGCAATTGTCACATTTGGAACACTGCAAGCAACACACTTTAGTGGTATTCATCCATAAATGTCAGAGACCATAAGGTAGAGAACCCTGCACATGGAAGTATTTCCTTAAAAAAAATATTGTTAATACTATTTTTTTAAAGACAGCTAATTTTATGATAGTGCTTTAAGAGTAATAGGAATTTTCCCAATTTTTAAATGAATACCATGTTTGAAATGCCTTTTTCCAAGTTACCAAGCATGAATACATTTCATGTTTGGTTATTTATGTTACAAAAATGTGCCATCTGAAACATTTTCCACATTACTGTTTCCCTGCTATAGCCATATGCCATCACTTACATATGCTCGCTATATCTTTCTTGCTGGTTCAGAGCCTGTTTGTAAGTCGTGATTCATAACTAACTCATAAATTGAAGAAATTCTAAAGAAAACTAGAAAGAACCAACATTTCACTTTAGTATTACTTCATACACTGGGCTAGAAAGGTTTCTCCCAAACATTTAAATGAATACTTCAGTAATTTAGTAGGTTAACATTTGAGAAAGAAACATGAAATACAGAAGGTCAAACTTTTAATACTCTCTGTAGGGAATTGTACCATTCAAAGCCTTTGTTGTTATACTCAAGTAGATGTTAATGATTCTGTTATGTTCCTTCTCCAGGGTTGTAAAAAAGTCAGTTCTAAGTAGGAATCCCCATTGAAATATGGAAAACATAAATCTACATCTAAAAAAAAATTATATGAGTATATTCTAATAGCATTCTATTGCTAATCAAGTAGATGAGAATATAGCATTCATAGTTAACGTTCATTAAAACAGTAACACTAATATTTATAAATATTTGGCACAAGAAGGTGAGGGTGGGATGCTTTGAGGGAATAGTATTGAAACATGTATGTTACCATATGTAAAATAGACGACCAGTGCAAGTTTGATGCATGAAACAGGGCTCCCAAAGCCAGTGCTCTGAGACAACCCAGAGGAATAGAGTAGAAGGGGATGGGAGGGAGGTTCAGGATGGTGGGGGTGGGGGCACACATGTATACCTGTGGCTGATTCATGTAGATGTATGGCAAAAACCATCACAATATTGTAAAGTAATTATCCTCCAGTTAAAATAAATTGATCAATTAATAAAATAAATATTTGGTCCAATCTCAAGAAATTTAGATATATAAGTATAATACATTTGTAAAGTCATTGTCTTGAATAATTAACAGTCAGTCTGCAGGAAAAAACTTTAAGCAAAAATTTTGAATGAGTGATAAAACACCCTAAAATTGTGTAGAAAAAAATCTTTGTCCCTGCATATATGAAATAACAGTTTTCATTAGATTTTTAAAATATTCTGATCCAAATGGCAGTACATCAAATTACACACTTAAAATTTTTTAATTTTATTTAATGAAATCACACTTCAATAAAGAAGCTAAAACTCTGTAACACAAAGAGATTATAAATTTGTTACATAGTGGGGCTATTCATATTCAGTAATATAATATTTTTAATGATACTTAAATACTTTATAAGTAGTATTACTAAGTTTTGAGTTATCCTTTTACAATTATTATTTTAAATGAATTAATCTCATGAAATCTTGAAGCACATAAAATTTGCAAAATATTTTATTGTCATATGTGCTTGATATACTGAACAAGTGTAATACATGGGATGTCAGAAATCCAACCTTATGTTTTGTGTCTCTCACAATGGGGGTAATTTTATCTACCTCTGGAGGAAAACTTGGCAGTGCCTGTAAGTCCTACATTCTTTCTGAGTTATACAGTGATACAGAGATGAACTAAGCTAAGACATTTATCAGCACTTAAGTTTCCCTTCAGAGACCTGACTTCCGCAGCCCCCTCCACTAGCCAAGGCCTGTAGAGCGCTTGAAATCAGCTGTCTTTAGGGGCAGGAGGAAGCTAGGTCCTGTTCTTTTTCTCCTAGGGTCTCCCCTCAAGCTAGCTTCTGTTTTAGGTACTTTCAGCTTTGAAGAGAAGGTGAAGTGGGTGGAAAGGAAATAGAGTTCATGGTAAAGAGTAGGTGTTAGATGTGGCCATCAATACTGTTAAAAACAAACAGTCCTTTGCTCTCCAAGAAGAACAGATGTCTAAAACTGTTTTTCTTACAGTAAGGATGTCATATAAAATATAGGATGCTCAGTTAAATTTCAATTTCAGATAAATAACACATAATTTTTCAGTGTAAGTAAGTCCCAAACATTGCATGAGATAAACTTATATGAAAAAACTACGTGTTGTTTATTTGAGATTCTAACTTAACTGAATGTTCTATGTTTTAACTTTTTACATCTGGCAACTGTATGATTCGTGAGCATTTGTGTAATCTTTAGACACACTTTGCCAGCGGCAATTTTCTAGGACTTAAGCCCCACATCTTTAACTTGACCCTACTCTGATTTTTCACTTTATACAGACTCTTGTTGTACTTTGAACTTTTTTTTTTTTTTTTTTGCATTGCCTTCTTTGGGACTGGAATAAAAACTAAACTTTTCCAGTCCTGTGGCCACTGCTGAGTTTTCCAAGTTCACCAGCATATTGAGTGCACCACTTTAACACCATCATCTTTTAGGATATGAAATAGCTCAACTGGAATTCCATCACCTCCACTAGCTTTGTTGGTAGTAATGCTCCCTAAGGCCCACTTGACTTTATACTCCAGGATGTCTGGCTCTGGGTGAGTGACCACACAGTAGTGGTTATCTGTGTTATTGAGACCTCTTTTGTACAGTTCTTCTGTGTATTCTTGCCACCTCTTCTTATTTTCTGCTTCTGTTAGGTCCTCACCATTTCTGTCCTTTATTGTGTCCATTTTTGCATGAAATGTTCCCTTTCTATCTCTAATTTTCTTGAAGAGATTGCTAGTCTGTTCTATTTTTCTCTTGTATTTCTTTGCATTGTTCACTTAAGGTTTTCTTATCTCTTCTTGCTATTCTTTGGAACTCTGCATTTGAATGAGTATATCTTTCCTTTTCTCCTTTGCGTTTTGCTTCTCTCCTTTTCTCAGCTATTTGTAAGTCTTCTGTAGAAAACTATTTTGCCTTTTTGTATTTCTTTTTCTTGGTGATGGTTTTGGTCACCTTGTCCTATACAACGTTATGAACATCCATCCATAGTTCTTCAGGTACTCTGTCTATCAGATCTAATCCCTTAAATCTATTTGTCACCTCCACTGTATAATCATAGGGATATGATTTAGGTCATACCTGAATGGTCTAGTGGCTTTCCCTGCTGCTGCTGCTGCTGCTAAGTCGCTTCAGTTGTGTCCAACTCTGTGCGACCCCATAGATGGCAGCCACCAGGCTTCGCCATCCATGGGATTCTCCAGGCAAGAGTACTGGAGTGGGTTGCCATTGCCTTCTCCAGTGGTTTTCCCTACTTTCTTCAATTTAAATCTGAATTTTGCAATTAGGAGCCCATGATCTGAGCCACAGTCAGATCCCAGTCTTGTTTTTGTTGTGTAGAGCTTCTCCATCTTTGGCTGCAAAGAATATAATCAATCTCAGTTTGATATTGACCATTTTCAATTTCCATGTGTAGAATCATTCCTTGTGTTGTTGGAAGAGGGTGTTTTCTATGACTAGTGCATTCTTTTGGTAAAACTCTGTTAGCCTTTGCCTTGCTTCAATCTGTACTTCAAGGTCAAATTTGCCTGTTACTCCAGGTATCTCTTGACTTCTTACTTTTGCATTCCAGTCCTCTGTGATGAAAAGGACTTCTTTTTTTGATGTGAGTTCTGGAAGGTCTTGTAGGTCTTCACAGAACCATTCAACTTCAGCTTCTTTGGCATTCGTAGTTGGGACATAGACTTGGATTACTGTGATACTGAATGGTTTTCCTTGGAAACAAACCAAGGTCATTTTGTTATTTTTGAGATTGCACCCAAGTACTGTACTTTGGACTCTTGTTGCCAATAAGCGCTATTCCATTTCTTCTAAGGGAAGGATATAATGGTCATCTGAATTAAATTCACCCATTCAGTTCTCTATGTCATAACACTTTTCATACATTTTTAACAAAGTCATCCTTAGACAAATAAAACTATTGCTAAATTTTTCATTTGTGGGAGTTTTGGAAAAAATGGGACAGAAAGACATTCTTATAATTAAAATAGAATGATGAAACTCTATAGAGATGGAGCTGTGGCCTTTTTTTCTTGTGGATAAACTTTTTGTTGTTGTTGTTTTTTTTTTTAAATCCACAAGGAATTTTTTTTAATAAGCATTCACATATGAATTAAAATATTTGGATTCATAATCAGGCTTACTTATTCTGAGACATAGTGAACTCACCAAGAGCAATAAAATTATAATTTAAATTGCCAAAAAATGACTTCCATGTTACTTTGAAGGAGCATAGCTATTGTGTAATTTAGGTATAATTTAGGTGTGTGTGCCTTTTTCCCAGCTTCCATGCTCCTTGAACCTTTTTATCAGAGCTGACAAATTTTATGAAAATTTTGACAGGAAAAAACAATTATAGCCATAAATATTTGCTATTGAGTTGCTTTCTAACCACATTAATTTTCTCTGTCATCCTATTTAGTGAATATGTTGAAAAGCAGAAGTGCACTGAATGTAGAAAACAAGACTAATTGGGGTTAGATGGAGTGTTTTCCTACTGCTTCCAAAAGCCTTTCAGCAATATTATTTCAACACGGTCCAAATTTATTTTTCCTATAATTATAAATAAAAAAAAATAACTCATGGCCCTTATATAGAAATTTATATCAAACGTCTTAAAAATATGTCATGTAGTAATCAATTAGTGGTTTCTGGCTACAATATAGATATCTGCAATGTACGAATGTGTTAAAAGATCGTACAGAGAGATCTAACATATAATATTAACTTTAACATGGTTAAAACTTTTAAAATGAGTCTGATCCATGGGAAAATACAATAAATTAACCCAGGAAAAAGAACTTTTAAATCTCTAAATTTTATGAAATTCTAAAATTGTCTAAAGAAGGTATGGAATCTCAGTCTGAGTTTGAAGCACCTTATGAGCTTCCCTCATAGCTTAGCTGGTAAAGAATCAACCTATAATGCAGGAGACCCTGGTTTGATCCAGAATACCCACTCCAGTATTCTTGGGCTTCCCTGGTGGCTCAGTAAAGAAAACTTGACTGCAGCGCAGGAGACCTGGGTTAGGAAGATCCCCTGGAGAAGGGAATGGTTACCCACTTCAGTATTCTGGACTGGAGAGTTCCATGGACAGAGGAGATTGACAGGCCAGACACAACTGAATGACTTTCATTTTCACACTTTCATATTAAAAATATGAATTAATTTAATTGATATAATCAAATGCATTTCTAAAGTATGAAGCAGAACTATAGTCAGTTAATAACAACACATTGTAATTTATCCAGGAGAGCACCATGGAGAATGTTATGATAAAGAAAACACAGAAGAGACTAATATCTGTATTCTGAACAAAGCGCAACTGTAAAACACAAGTGATAGTCTCTCTAAATAGAAATGGCACTCCTTTCTACATGAGTCACAATTCTCTTGTGTTTATATAAAGGTCTTGATCTAACCCCAGAAAATAATACTAACATACAAATAAAGCTTTAAATGCAGTAAATCATGAATTATCCGTATACCATCATTTCAATTCTTGGTATTAGACAAAACATAATATTGGAGATTATTCCTTCTTTGTAATGGAAGTAAATTGATTTACTCAGTAGATATTAAAAATTAGTAATATTGAAACATTTTTGTTAAATTCTTCTTACATTCTCCAGAAAGAACATCATACAAAGGCAACACAATTATTAGCAAATATCCTTTTAGTTTAAAACTATCACATTCCTTTTTTTATAAATCTAATTTTATTAAATTCTGCAATTAAAAAGAGTATCACCAGTTAATAAGTGCGTATATCACTTTTCCTAAAGATTCATCACTTAAACATAGTATGTCTAACAAGAACATTCAAATATATACAATTTATAATCATTCACATTATTCCAAAATTATTAATATAAAATTAAATATCAAGATCAATGACATAAAATTAAATGCTATACATATTAATCATGAGAAACTTCAGTGTCTTAAAAGATTTGTATATATATATATGCTGCTAAGTCGCTTCAGTCATGTCCGACACTGTGTGACCCCATAGATGGCAGCCTACCAGGCTCCCCCGTCCCTGGGATTCTCCAGGCAAGAACATTGGAGTGGGTTGCCATTTCCGTCTCCAATGCATGAAAGTGAAAAGTGAAAGTGAAGTTGCTAAGTCGTGTCCGACTCTTTGTGACCCCATGAATCGCAGCACGCCAGGCCTCCCTGTCCATCACCAACTCCCGGAGTTCACTCACACTCACGTCCATCGAGTCAGTGATGCCATCCAGCCATCTCATCCTCTGTTGTCCCCTTCTCCTCCTGCCCCCAATCCCTCCCAGCATCAGAGTCTTTTCCAATGAGTCAACTCTTTGCATGAGGTGGCCAAAGTACTGGAGTTTCAGCTTTAGCAACATGCCTTCCAAAGAAATCCCAGGGCTGATCTCCTTCAGAATGGACTGGTTGGATCTCCTTGTAGTCTAAGGGACTCTCAAGACTCTTCTCCAACACCACAGTTCAAAAGCATCAATGCTTCGGTGCTCAGCCTTCTTCACAGTCCAACACTCACATCCATACATGACCACAGGAAAAACCATAGCCTTGACTAGATGGACCTTTGTTGGCAAAGCAATGTCTCTGCTTTTGAATATGCTATCTAGATTGGTCATAACTTTCCTTCCAAGGAGTAAGCGTCTTTTAATTTCATGGCTGCAGTCAACATCTGTAGTGATTTTGGAGCCCAGAAAAATAAAGTCTGACACTATTTCCACTGTTTCCCCATCTATTTCCCATGAAGTGATGGGAGCGGATGCCATGATCTTCATTTTCTGAATGTTGAGCTTTAAGCCAACTTTTTCACTCTCCACTTTCACTTTCATCAAGAGGCTTTTTAGTTCCTCTTCACTTTCTGCCATAAGGGTGGTGTCATCTGCATATCTGAGGTTATTGATATTTCTCCCAGCAATCTTGATTCCAGCTTGTGCTTCATCCAGCCCAGAGTTTCTCATCATGTATTCTGCATATAAGTTAAATAACCATGGTGACAATATACAGCCTTGACGTACTCCTTTTCCTATTTGGAACCAGTCTGTTGTTCCATGTCCAGTTCTAAATGTTGCTTCCTGACCTGCATACAGGTTTCTCAAGAGGCAGATCAGGTGATCTGAATAGAAGGCATCTTTCAAATCAACTACTGAGAAATATTTGGCTCGTTCAGGAATTTCAGACAGTAGAGTATAAGGCTTAGGCACCACAGGGTGTAAAGGAACTACAGCCTCATTTATTATATGTAAATCTTGAACTAGTCTCCATTTACCATTTGATTTCTTTATACCCAAAATAGGAGTGTTGCAAGGACTGTTACAGGGAATTAATAGTCCCTGCTCCTTTAAATTTTTGATGATGGGTTTTAACCCTTCCTTAACCTCAGGTTTTAGTGGATACTGCTTCTTATGTGGAAATAAGTGCAGGTCTTTGAGTTTGACAACTACAGGAATAGCATTTTATTCTGGACCCATAGATTTTCCATCAGCCCATACTCTAGGATTTACACTTTGTTCAACTAAAGGGAGATAAAGGGAGTGCTCCATATTCGTGAAAACAGAGGCATGGACCTTGCTCAGTATATCCCTCTCCAAAAGGGGTGAGGGAGATTCTGGCACGATCAGAAATTCGTGTGAAAATAGCACAGAATCCCAGTTGCAAGATAAAGAATAACTGAAATAATACCTTTTGGCTGGTCCAGACAGTCTCATCATGGAAAAGGATTGGGAAGAAAGTGGGCCAGGGGCTTCAGTAAGCACAGAATACGTTGCCCCAGTATCTAAAAGGAAATCGACGGATTGGCCCCCCACAATTATTAATACCCAGGATTCCTCATGTGTAATTAGGACAGGAGCTTGTGTGGGGACCCCCGGGCACCTTCAGTCCTGATTGTCTTGAGAGTCTGACCCTGGAGACCTATGCCTCTGGGGGCAGTCTCTCTTCCAGTGTGGTCCTTTGCAGACTGGACATGGAGCCGGGGGTGGCTTAGATGCCTGAGGGCAATCCCGCTTGAGTTGCCCCTCCTTTCCACAGTAATAGCAAGCCCATTCCTTTTCACCTAGGTCCCTCTGGGCATCTTTCTCACGCTGTTTAAGAAAGTTTTCCATAGCCATTGTGAAGGCTTCTGCCTTTTCCTTTGTCTTTTTTGCCTTTCTTTCTTTCCCTCATATTCCGTATCATAATAGACTGTCTGAGCCAGTTGTAACAGAGTATCTAAAGACTGATTTGGTCCATACGCCCGTTTTAATAGTTTACAGCGGATATCTGGAGCTGACTGAGTGAGAAATCTATCTTTTAAGATCACTTTTCTCTTGGTACTTACAGAACCGGTCTAATTTTAAAACAGTATTATACTTAAGAGACCCTCCAACTGGCCACTGTTCGCCATCCTCCAATGGATATCGTGGCCATGTAGTATCACATAGGAAGACCAGGTGTGTCTTCTTTAAGCCCTGGGGATCAAATCTATCCCAGTATTTCAGGATACAGTTCAAAAGGAGTGAGGCTGGAATTGTTAGCTCCCATCTGTAAGAGAGAAAAAAAGCGACCAGCACCATTTTTCTACCGGAGGCATCCCTCCCTGCTCTAGATGGGGGTGTAGACAGATGTTTCACCAAAAGTTTTTCCTTCCTGGTTGGACTTAGTCTGTCCCTTACCGATGCAGGCACCATCCTCATCCCTCCCAGTTCTACCACCAAGAAAGGGTGGGATGTACAGGGGTAGACATGATAGCATCCTTAACTGATGTCCAGCTCTTCACCATTAACGTTGCTTACCTCTGGTGCCACCCGGGATGCAATCAGAGTAACCTTCCAGAATGCCTCCCAAGCTAAGACCGCTGGGGGAAACATTCATCACCTGAGTGCCTGTGCACGACCCTGAGTATATTCCCGATCACAATAAGACCGATGTAAGCATAAAGCTGAGATGTTCTTTTCAAGCATCACCACACCAGTATAAGAGCCTCCTCTGGTCCACTAAGAGCCAAAGTTACCAAAGGAAAAAAAAAACATTGCGGTCCCAATCTGAGTAACCTTTAACCTCAGAGATGTTCTTGGAGCTAGAGCTCCATCTAGCTTCTGAACTTCCGATTCTTAGCGAGGCTAGGCACTGTCTTGACTACCAATCCAAGTTTGGGACCTAAGCCGCAGTACACGGTAACAATATAGATCACAAGTCCCTTGAAAGTCTATGATCCAGTAGCTTAGGTTAGTACTTCTAATTCCCAAGGAGTTATGAAATGGTCAAAGAGACTGAAAAGTTTGACTGAGAAAGGAGAGAGCAGTCCACACGCTTTGCGCATTTCTAGTTGGTTCCCGAAGGAGACATTGGGTGCCTCTTGGCATTGGCAGGTCGGTATAAACCCCTGACAGGTTTCTGCCATAAGCCCTATGAGATCACTGTGGAACCACAGAGCTAGGCCCCTCATTTGCTTCGCTCAGGGCATGTCATTCATTCACACAAGCACACCGTAGCGTTAGTAAAGCACAGCAGAAAACGTGTTCGCTAAGAGAACAAAGAACTAGAGCTCCAAGCATCCTTACCTTGTCCTGAAGGATCCCGGATGAGCCCTCAAGATGAAAGGTTGTTGTTGAATCATGCAAAGAGGTCAGGATTCTTGGCCCCCGGAGGAGAAGAATTCAATCCGGGGCCAGAGACAAGGCTTGACCCCTCAGAGTTTTTGTGTAACAAAGTTTTATTAAAGTATAAAGGAGATAGAGAAAGCTTCTGACATAGGCATCAGAAGAGGGCAGAAAGAGTGCCCCCCCTGCTAGTCTTCAGCTGGATGTCATATAGTTACTAGCAGTCTGTTAATGAAAGAAAGGAATATCTTAAAACTCAGAATGGCACCAGGCCCCTCACCCATAACATGCATTTTGAGATAATCTTGGCGCCAAATGGTTCATCCTGGGCCATAAAATGATTAACTTGGATCTTGAAGAAGGGCAGATCACCATACAAATAGTTTCATTTACATAGATTAGAGGACCAATATCTGAGTATAACATACTGGTTTGTCAAGTAGGTTCTGAGCCAAGAGGCGGAACCAACTTGAAGACAGAGTTTGGGGTAAATGCATAGTACATTAGCATAG
Organism: Bos taurus; assembly: GCF_002263795.3. Taxonomy (NCBI): domain Eukaryota; kingdom Metazoa; phylum Chordata; class Mammalia; order Artiodactyla; family Bovidae; genus Bos; species Bos taurus. The sequence continues at coordinate 1,198,164 of NC_037336.1, forward strand.
CTTAAGATAAACATTTCCATAAGAAAAAGGCATTGGTTAACTTCAGGTGAAACCAGGTGTCATTATGGCAACACAGTATTTTAAGAGAAACCTCCTTTTAAATTTGTATAGAGAAGGAAAAAATATCGCTAGTTTGTTTCCTCCTGCCGCTTAAGAGAGATAAAAAAATGTCTGACACTTGCAGGCTATTTCCTCTGTTTGGAGACCCCTGGTCTTCCTGCCTCTCAAGACCTCACACTTTCAACGCAAGGGGTGTGAGTTGTATCACTGGTTAGGGCAATAGGATTCCAAATTTCATGCAGCATGGCCAAGAAAATAACCCAAGTCTCATGGAATAAATTACTGCCTTTACTCTGAATAATTTCCCTATAGTAGACAGTCACCTTTATATTAATTCATAAAAGTTGATCAACTTGTTAAGTGGCTAATAAGAATTATCAAGTACTCTTGCTGCTGCAAGCAGAGCTGCTGTGTTTGCTGTAACTACTGTTCTCCCTAGAAAGCACTTGCAAAAATCGGGACAGAACTAACATTTCTCCTTCTGACCATTGCTACCTCATTCCCCAATTTAAAGCAAGAGGAGAGTTGCTCTGCATCTGACCAAAGTAATGCACAAAGAAACAAGTTGTGATTAAAAAAAAAAAAAAAAGAGAGACCCATCCTTCGTTGTCACAACCAATCTAGTGATGCTTTTCTTTATTCCTTGGTTTCTTTGTCAAAGAAGGTCGATGATCATGTTCTGCCCTTTGAGTCTCTCTCCTTTCTCAGTCAAACTTTTCAGTCTCTTTGACCATTTCATAACTCCTTGGGAATTAGAAGTACTAACCTAAGCTACTGGATCATAGACTTTCAAGGGACTTGTGATCTATATTGTTACCGTGTACTGCAGCTTAGGTCCCAAACTTGGATTGGTAGTCAAGACAGTGCCTAGCCTCGCTAAGAATCGGAAGTTCAGAAGCTAGATGGAGCTCTAGCTCCAAGAACATCTCTGAGGTTAAAGGTTACTCAGATTGGGACCGCAATGTTTTTTTTCCTTTGGTAACTTTGGCTCTTAGTGGACCAGAGGAGGCTCTTATACTGGTGTGGTGATGCTTGAAAAGAACATCTCAGCTTTATGCTTATATCGGTCTTATTGTGATCGGGAATATACTCAGGGTCGTGCACAGGCACTCAGGTGATGAATGTTTCCCCCAGCGGTCTTAGCTTGGGAGGCATTCTGGAAGGTTACTCTGATTGCACCCCGGGTGGCACCAGAGGTAAGCAACGTTAACGGTGAAGAGCTGGACATCAGTTAGGGATGCTATCATGTCTACCCCTGTACATCCCACCCTTTCTTGGTGGTAGAACTGGGAGGGATGAGGATGGTGCCTGCGTCGGTAAGGGACAGACTAAGTCCGACCAGGAAGGAAAAACTTTTGGTGAAACATCTGTCTACACCCCCATCTAGAGCAGGGAGGGATGCCTCCGGTAGAAAAATGGTGCTGGTCGCTTTTTTTCTCTCTTACAGATGGGAGCTAACAATTCCAGCCTCACTCCTTTTGAACTGTATCCTGAAATACTGGGATAGATTTGATCCCCAGGGCTTAAAGAAGACACACCTGGTCTTCCTATTAATTCCCTGTAACAGTCCTTGCAACACTCCTATTTTGGGTATAAAGAAATCAAATGGTAAATGGAGACTAGTTCAAGATTTATGTATAATAAATGAGGCTGTAGTTCCTTTACACCCCGTGGTGCCTAATCCTTATACTCTATTGTCTGAAATTCCTGAACGAGCCAAATATTTCTCAGTAGTTGATTTGAAAGATGTCTTCTATTCAGTGCCTTTGGTGGAAGAAAGTCAATTTCTATTTGCTTTTGAAGACTCTACGCAGCCAGCTTCTCAGTTAACCTGGACAGTTTTGCCCCAGGGATTTCGTGACAGTCCTCACTTGTTTGAACAAAGTTTGTCACGGGATCTACAAAACTTTAATAGCTCTGAAGCAGTGGTGTTACAACATGTACATGATATTTTGCTCTGTGTTGAAACAGAGGAAGCTTGTTCACGAGCCTCAGAAGATTTCTTAAACTTTCTGGCAGGCTGTGGTTACAAGGCATCAAGAGAAAAGGCTCAGCTTTGTCAACAATCGGTTAGATATCTGGGCCTAATCATATCAGAAGGGACTAGCGCCATAGGCCCTGAGAGAAATAAACCTATACTAAATCATCCCCTACCTACGACTTTAAGACAATTGACAGGATTTTTGGGAATCACAGGTTACTGTCGCATTTGGATTCCAGGTTATGGGGAACATGCCCAGCCTTTATATAAACTTATAGCTGAAACTCAGCAGGCCCAAACTGACAAACTGGTTTGGTCTCCAGAAACTCAAAAGGCTTTTAAGGTTCTTCAGATTGCTGTCCTGCAAGCTCCCGCTCTAACCTTGCCCACAGGGTCAGAATTTAATTTGTTTGTCACTGAAAGAAAAGGTATGGCCTTAGGAGTTTTGACACAACCCCAAGGGCTTTACCAGCAACCTATTGCTTATCTAAGCAGAGAATTAGACGTAATTTCACGTGGGTGGCCCCACTGCCTAAGAGTAATTGGGGCAGTGGCTTTATTAGCACCTGAAGCTTTAAAAATAATTAATGGATGAAACCTTACTGTACTGACTTCTCATGATGTGAGTGGAATCTTAAATTCTAAGGTTAATATTTGGATGACAGACAGTAGGCTTCTTAAATATCAGTCACGGTTGTTAGAAGGACCCGTAACTAAACTCAAAGTTTGTGGAAATTTAAATCCTGCCACTTTCCTTCCTGAGAAGGAAAATGAAACACCTGATCACGATTGTTCCCAATTCCTCACTTTAAACTATGCAGCTCGGGAAGATCTAATGGATACCCCATTAGACAATCCTGACATAGAAATATTTACAGATGGCAGTTCTCTTGTTTGGGATGGAAAGCGTAAAGCAGGTTATGCCGTGGTGACTGCCGAACAGGTTTTGGAAGCAAAATCTCCCCCCCAAGAAATCAGTGCTCAGTTAGTGGAACTTATGGCTCTGACCCGAGCTCTAAAGTTAAGCAAAGGGTAGCAGGTAAATATATACACTGATTCTAAGTATGCTTACTTGACTTTATATGCTCATGCTGCAATATGGAAAGAAAGTTTAAAACAGCAACGGGAGAACCTATTAAGTATTTCAGAGAGATGGAGAGACTTTTAACTGCTATATATTGTCCTAAAGAAGTAGCTGTTATGCATTGCAAAGGGCGCAGCAGGGATGGGAGTAAAGTAGCCCAAGGTAATCGGTTGATTGTCAAGCCAGAAAAGCGGCACTTTACGAAACCCTTTCACTGCAGACAGCTTTGATCTGGACACGTCCTGTGGAGCAGGAAAAAAACACAATATACTGAGGAAGAATTAGAAAGATATGAGAAACGAGGAGCAAAGGTTACTGATAAAGGATGGTTGCAGTCCGAGGATGGACGATTAATAATTCCTGAAAATGCTCCGTGGAAAATTCTTAAGGGTTTACATCAGAGTTTTCATTTGGGTGCAGAGAGTACTTACCAAATGGCTTCTCGTTTGTTTGAATGTTAAAATGTAATGAAAAATTTAAAGAATATTATCAAAAGGTGTGAGGTTTGTCAGAAAAATAACCCAAAGACTGAAAAGCTAGCAAAATCTGGATTACAACGAAGTGGGAAGTATCCTGGAGAGGACTGGGAAATTGATTTTACTCATATGCCAAAAGCTAATGGATATTCTTGCTTACAAATTTGGGTAGATACTTTTACTGGTTGGATTGAGGCTTTCCCCTGTTGTAATGAACAGACTAAGGAGGTTATAAAGATTTTAATCCATGAAATTATCCCCAGGTTTGGGCTGCCTTGGAGCCTTCAGAGTGACAATGGCTCCGCCTTTAAAGCTGCTGTAACTCAGGGAGTATCTAAAGCTCTAGGAATAGAATATCACTTACACTGTTCCTGGAGACCCCAATCCTCAGGAAAGGCTGACAGAGCTAATGACATTATCAAAAGACATTTGCGCAAATTAACTCAAGAGACACGGGACAATTGGATTAAAGTCCTCCTCATAGCTTTAATGAGGGCTCGAACTGCCCCAAGAAACTTCCCCATAGCTCAAATGGTAAAGAATCTGCCTACCATGCAGGAGACCAGGGTTCAATTCTTGGGTTGGGAAGTTCCTCTGGAGAATGGAATGGCAATCCACTCCAGTATTCTTGCCTGGAGAATTCCATGGACAGAGAAGCCTGGTGAGCTACAGTCGGTGGGGTCTCAAAGAGTCGGACACGACTGAGTGACTAACACACACACACGTCCCCCTTTGAATGTATTTATGGAAGGCCTTTCTTATGCACAGACTTTGTTATAGACCCCAAAGCCTTGGAATTAACTAGTTATGTAACTCAGCTCTCAGCTTTTCAGCAGGCATTAACAGAACTCCGGGAGATGACTCCTGACCCCGCCTCTGAGTCAAGCAAGCCTCTATTTGAGCCAGGAACCGAGGTCCTCATAAAAACATTGGGATCTGGGGGCCCATCCCTTGAGCCCCTCTGGGAAGGCCCTTACCAGGTTATTCTTTCTTCTCCCACAGCTGTCAAAGTGCCAGGAATTGATTTGTAGGTACATCACACTCGAATTAAGAGGTAGCACCCTGAGCGAGACTAAGTGACTTCATTTTATATCTGTACTTTCTATGCTCTGACTTTGTACTTTTCAGATGGGCCTGATAATCTATGTGAGCCTACTTCTGCTGACTCCAAAAATCCTGAGTCTGCTGTTTAATCCTCAAGACAATGCCTTCCTGTCCTGGACTCACTCCTACGCTGCATTCCACAATCGGTCTAACTGCTGGGTTTGTGGAGCACTCCCCTCTTCATTAGTGGAAGGTTTCCCGTGGTGGACCACTTCAAGGAAAAGACTTTCTCCAAGTCTGTGAATACCTTCGCCAACAATCACATGCGATGCCTCTTCTTCATCTGATGACATCTACCAACCCTAAAATGGACTGGTGCAACACTTTGTACTTTAACTATGGACATAATGTGACTTTTAATTTTGATTATACATTGTCTTGGTTCAATGACTATTTTGCTACACATAAGGAAAATAGGTCTAGATCTAATGGTTTTTTACCTGATGTTTATCAAATATGGGATGAGGTTATATGGCTAACTCCTGAAAAATGACGTTTAATATATACTGCCCCTATATGTTGGGAACAAACAGAGCCATCCCCAAAAGTCAGCCAACAACGTAATTACAATGATTGGAAACAATTGGGATTTTTGCCTCAGGAAATATGCAATGTAATCATTCCCGTGTTTTCCAACCCCAGTTGAGGTCCTCCCTTTGTCTGACCAGGTACTAATTGGGACTGGATATCTCAGTCACACTGGCTTGCTCCAAACGGGACTTACTGGATATGTGGCTCTTACCTATGGGCATGGCTTTCCCCTGGTTGGATAGGGAGATGCACACTGGGTCTAGCCCTTATTCACGGCTTTATATTTTCAGAGCTTCCAGAAAAGCCTGCTAATTTACCCCACCTTAAAACTCGGTGGGCAAGATCTGTATTTCACTGGTATGATTATTTGGCTGCAGTGTTTGTTCCCTCTTTGGGAACTACAGATGTTATGCTACGAGTGGATGCTTTCACTAGTTTTTCAACAGGTATTACAAGATTCTTAAAAGGCTATTTCAGCTCTTAATGTTAAACAAGCACAAATTAGAAAGGTGGTTTTACAAAACAGATTGGCTTTAGATATTCTGGCAGCTGCACAAGGAGAAATGTGTGCCATTATTCATACACAATACTGTACATATACACCTGATATGAGCACGAATGTTATTCATTTTATTAAACACATGAACAAGATGATTGGGGCCATGGATACTCCTGAAGCCTCAATTGCCTCACTTTGGGAAAGGTTAACTAGTTCCCCATGGTAGACAACTATCTTAATTACAATAATTCTGATTGTTTTGTTTTTGCTGTTTGCTCCTTGCATCTGTAACTGTATAACTGGATTTGTTTCTAGCCGCATGAAAGCTTTTAAGTTACAAATGGTTGCTTAAATTCCTGCTACTGCTGCAGCTTCCTCCAACTACTATTTGGGGCCCCTGGATCAGATATCCTCAATATGAGGATTAGGAGAATATGTTGCCTCACCAATTTAGGGACAACGTCCCTTGTCAGCTCGGAAGCAGTTATGGAATGAGAACAACGCCCCTTTTCCCTAGGCAACATAATTCTCCTAAAAGAAAAGGGGGGAATGAGAGGGTAACAGGCAGGAAGGCCAGGGGTCTCCAAACGGAGGAAATAGCCTGCAAGTGTCAGACATTTTTATCTCTCTTAAGCAGCAGGAGGAAACAGACACAATATTTTTTCCTTCTCTATACAAATTTAAAAGGAGGTTTCTCTTAAAATACTGTGTTGCCATAATGACACCTGGTTTCACCTGAAGTTAACCAATGCCTTTTTCTTATGGAAATGTTAATCTTCAGTTCAGATCAGTTCAGTCACTCAGTCGTGTCCTACTCTTTGCAACCCCATGAATCGCAGCATGCCAGGCCTCCCTGTCCATCACCAACTCCTGGAGTTCACTCAGACTCAAGTCCATCAAGTCAGTGATGCCATCCAGCCATCTCATCCTCTGTCGTCCCCTTCTCCTCCTGCTCCCAATCCTTCCCACCATCAGAGTCTTTTCCAATGAGTCAACTATTCGCATGAGGTGGCCAAAGTACTGGAGTTTCAGCTTTAGCATCATTCCTTCCAAAGAAATCCCAGGGCTGATCTCCTTCAGAATGGACTGGTTGGATCTCCTTGCAGTCCAGGGGACTCTCAAGAGTCTTCTCCAACACCACAGTTCAAAAGCATCAATTCTTTGGCGCTCAACTTTCTTCACAGTCCAACACTCACATCCATACATGACCACAGGAAAAACCATAGCCTTGACTAGACAGACCTTTGTTGGCAAAGTAATGTCTCTGCTTTTGAACATGCTATCTAGGTTGGTCATAACTTTCCTTCCAAGGAGTAAGCGTCTTTTAATTTCATGGCAGCAGTCACCATCTGCAGTGATTTTGGAGCCCCAAAAAACAAACGTTTCCACCGTTTCCCTATCTATTTCCCATGAAGTGATGGAACCAGATGCCATGATCTTCGTTTTCTGAATATTGTGTTTTAAGTCAACTTTTCCACTCTCCTCTTTCACCTTCGTCAAGAGGCTTTTTAGTTCCTCTTCACTTTCTGACATAAGGGTGGTGTCATCTGCATATCTGAGGTTATTGATATTTCTCCCGGCAATCTTGATTCCAGCTTGTGCTTCTTCCAGCCCAGCGTTTCTCATGATGTGCTCTGCATAGAAGTTAAATAAGCAGGGTGACAATATACAGCCATGACGTACTCCTTTTCCTATTTGGAACCAGTCTGTTGTTCCATGTCCACTTCTAACTGTTGCTTCTTGACCTGCATACAAATTTCTCAAGAGGCAGGTAAGGTGGTCTAGTATTCCCATGTCTTTCAGAATTGTCCACAGTTTATTGTGATCCACACAGTCAAAGGCTTTGGTATAGTCAATCAAGCAGAAATAGATGTTTTTCTGGAACTCTCTTGCTTTTCTGATGATCCAGCGGATGTTGGCAATTTGATCTCTGGTTCCTCTGCCTTTTCTACAACCAGCTTGAACATCTAGAAGTTCACGGTTCACGTATTGCTGAAGCCTGGCTTGTGCTAATGTACTGTGCATTTACCCCAAACTCTGTCTTCAAGTTGGTTCCGCCTCTTGGCTCAGAACCTACTTGACAAACCAGTATGTTATAGTCAGATATTGGTCCTCTAATCTATGTAAATGAAACTATTTGTATGGTGATCTGCCCTTCTTCAAGATTCAAGTTAATCATTTTATGACCCAGGATGAACTATTTGATGCCAAGATTGTCTCAAAATGCATGTTATGGGTGAGGGGCCTGGTGCCATTCTGAGTTTTAAGACATTCCTTTCTTTCATTAACAGACTGCTAGTAACTATATAACATCCAGCTGAAGACTAGCAGCGGGGGGTACTCTTTCTGTCCCCTTCTGATGCCTATGTCAGAAGCTTTCTCTATCTCCTTTATACTTTAATAAAACTTTATTACACAAAAGCTCTGAGAGATCAAGCCTCGTCTCTGGCCCTGGATTGAATTATTCTCCTCTGGGGCCAAGAATCCCAGCGTCTTCAGGTGATTCAACAACAACCTTTCAGTCTTAGCCACTTGACTGCCAGAGAAGTCTCTGCCCCTTTTTAAGTTTGATTGTTTATGTTTTATTTTTTTAATGTTGAATTGCACCAGTTCTTTGTATATTATGGATATTAGGCTTTTATTGAATATCTTCTCTAGTCATAAAGTAGGTTTTTTGTTTTCTTGATAATTTATCTGAGTTCTCTACTCTGTTACATTCGTCTATGTGTATGTTTTTGTGTGAGTATCATACTGTTCAATTTTGTAGTACTGTTTGAAATGAGGGGTATATCTTCAGGTTTATTTTCTTTTTCAAGATTGTTTTAACTACTCTAGGTTTTTTACATTTCCATACAAATTTTAAAATTTTGTGTTCTAGTTCTCTGAAAAGTGCTATTAGTATTTTGATGGGAATTGCATTGAACAGGCAAATTGCTTTGCATAAAATGTTTGGTCATTGTAAAAACATTAATTTTTCCAATTCATGAACATGGTGTACCTTTCCATCTGCTTGTGTAGTCTTCAGTGTCTTTCATCAGTGTCTGGCAGTTTCTTAGTGCAGGTCTTATGTCTCATTGTTGTTGTTGTTTTTCAGTCACTCAGTCGAGTCCAAATTTTTGTGATCCCATGGACTACAATGCTCTAGGCTTCCCTGTCCTTCACCATCTCCCAGAGTTTGATCAAACTCATGTCTACTGAGTAGGTGATGATATCCAAGTATCTTATCCTCTGTCTTCCCCTTCAGTATTTCCCAGCATCAGGGTCTTTTCCAATGAGTCAGTTCTTTGCATCAAATGGTCAAAGTATTGGAGCTCTGGCATCAGCATCAGTCCTTCCAATGAATATTCAGGATTGATTTACTTTAGGATTGACTGGTTTTATATCCTTGCAGTCCAAGGGACTCTCAGGACTCTTCTCCAACACCACAGTTCAAAAGCATCTATTCTTTGGTGTTGAGCTTTCTTTATGTTCCAACTCTCCATACATGATTACTGGAAAAAACATAGCTTTCACTGTACAAACATTTGTTGGAAAAGTAATGTCTCTGATTTTTAATATGCTGCCTAGATTTGTCATAGATTTTCTTCCAAGGTGTAATTTTCTTTTAATTTCATGGCTGCAGTCACCATCTGCAGTGATTTTGGAGCACAAGAAAATAGTCTGTCACTGTTTCCATTGTTTTCCCATCTATTTGCCATGAAGTGATGGGACTGGATGCCATGATCTTAGTTTTTTGAATGTTGAGTTTAATCGAGATTACATAACTTAACAGTTGTTTGTTTAAAAGTATTTCAAGTCAACTTTGCTCAAAATATGGGGGGATACAAATGCATCAAATATAGATCCTTAATTCATTGAGCTTCCATTATAACTGGAAACAATATTGAAATAATTAATTGATTAGTTCATTCAGCAAATAATGAGCATGTTATATCATGAGAAAGAGGTAAGAACATGAGTAAAGGCAACAATGGAATAGCCTGGAGAGAAAAGTCTAGTTCAGGTTACCAGAAGGGCAGACTATGTAACAGAAAATAGACTTGGAGAAGCCTCCTATAGGCTGGCATGCCAGAATAGAGAGATGAAACTTCATTCTGCAGCCAGCGATACTAAACTTTTATGAGCAAAGAAACAGAAAAGTAGACCTTCAGGAATGCAAATCTCCCAGCAATGTACAGATAGCTTGCATTAGGAAGAGTGAGATGTAGTGAATTCAGATTCAACAAGTATAGCAATAGCTCAGGTGGTGAAATTCAGGGTCAAATCAAGGATGATAGCAATAGTAAAAGAAAGGAGGAACAGATGGAGAAGATATTCTGAATAAGAAGGGACAGGACTTGGAAATGGGTAAACTGTAGGTTAAGGTGAAATGAGATCTCAATAGGGAAAGTAATGCTTTCAAGTCTGAGTAATCTGGATAGTAACAGAAGGGATAGAAACTAAAGCAGGAAACTCAGGAAAAAGGATTAGCAGTGGGAAGGGTGATAGAGTCAGTCTGTATATTTGATTCTGTTATACAAATGTGGTATCTATGTAGAAGTAACAAGTAGATGATAAAAAATATATGTGTGCATTCACACACACATGTGCCATGCATACACACATGTTTGCAAGAACTCAAGGAAGAGAGTAAACTGTTTTGTGTTTCCCCAGCTTTGAAAATAAAATATCTATCTCTGGAAACACTGCTCATTAGTCTAACATTACTACATCTTTCCTCCTCAACTTTAGCCCATGATACAATTTTATGAAAGCATCACAGGCATAAGATAGTCTGTTCTTCTAACCCTACTACAACTTGGCATTCCATGTTATTCTAAGTCTCTCATTTAGTTTTCATTATTCAACTCTTTGTCTCATTTATTGGTCCTTCTAATATTCCTTTATTTTTCTTATAACTTGCATTGGCGTTTTTAAGGACTAGATAGCAACATAATATGAACACAATTTTTAGCCACCTATAGTTATTTAGGGGCTTCCCAGGTGGTGCTAGTGGTAAAGAATCTACCTGCCAATGTAAAAGGCACAGGAGACATGGATTCGATCTCTGGGGCAGGAAAATCCCCTAGAGAAGAAAATGGAAATACACTCCAGTATTCTTGCCTGGAAAATCCCATGGCCAGAGGAGCATGGAGGGCTATAATCCATGGGGTGATAAAGAGCTGAACACAACTGAGCATGCATGTACCCCATAGTAATTTTGAAGTCTCTGATATAATATCAATGATATAATTAGGAAGTTATATCAAGCATTGAAAATAATCACCAATTCTGAAAAAGTTAAGGAATAAATTACTACAAATAGTAAGGAATTGACTATAACTACAGGAGCATACTATTTCAGCTATGTAACTACATGAGTTGAAATGCCTCAAAGTTCAATAAAAACTTGGACACATGAAGGTCAAAATCCAGAGATAAACCTAAAAACGTTCAGACATTTAGTTCAATAAGCTCAAAAGTGGGGGAAAAAATGCATTAGGAATTCCATGAATTGCCTCCACTTATGTGCTTGGTTTTTTTATCTATGGCCCATATGACAGCACAGTCTCATTCAGCCAAACTGCTTTGATTCTGGCTAAGAACTATGAGTACAAAAGCACTTGAATATATGGGAAATTGTTGGGTTCAAGTGTGGGGCAAGCAATTGGTATGAAAATAAGGGGAAGTTTAAAAATTCATATCGTAAACCAATTTTCCCTTTCCCATTAAAAACTAGTGGGATAGAAATCTGCTTCCAAAGAAGCTTTTTTGAAATCACAGCTAGAGATTGCAAACATACTGTTTAGCTGGTAGGCCCACTTTGTCTTCTTTCTATAACTGGATATGTACTTCTGTTGGATTAAAGATAAAAATACATTGTAAAGTGCTACACAGTATGAACCCAGTGATTAATGGCATTTTGTGCACACAGAATCTAAAGAATCTTTTTTAAAAATTGTAAGCATAGAGGAAATGTAGAAACTTTTTTACTTCCTTGTCTTTCTATACTTTATTTCATATCAATAATGCAGATATAAGGGGTAAAGAATGGAGTAAAATATTAAATATATATTTATACACACGGGAAGTGCTCTCCATATGAACAAGTTCCTTTCTGAGACTGTGTTCATAAGTCCAGTTTGTTCAAAAATCTCCAAAAAAAATTAGCCTAAGTACCCAACTAACACAATCGGCTATATGGTACTCACAGTAATTGGTTCATAATAATTTTCACGCAAATAATACATAAAAAAAACAAATACAAAAAATAAACACTTATAATATTATAGCTCAGTTTAGTTCAGTCCCTCAGTCGTGTCTGACTCTTTCTGAATCCATGAACTGCACCATGCCAGATCTGTCCATCACCAACTCCTGGAGCTTGCTCAAATTCATGTCCATCGAGTGAGTGATGCCATCTGACCAACTCATGCTCTGTTGTCCCTTTTTCCTCCTGCCTTCAATCTTTCCCTCCAAGCTCTGACTAGATGGGACTTTGTCTGCAAAGTAATAACTCTGCTTTTTAATATGCTGTCTATGTTGGTCACAGCTTTTCTTCCAAGGAGCAAGTGTCTTTTAATTTCATGGCTGCAGTCACCATCTGCAGTGATTTTGGAGCCCAAGAAAATAACGTTTGTTACTGTTTCCATTGTTTCTCCATCCGTTTCCCATGAAGTGATAGGACCAGATGCCATGACCTTAGTTTTTTGAATGTTGAGTTTTAAGCTAGGTTTTCCACTCTCTTTTTTCACTTTCATCAAGAGGCTCTTTAGTTTCTCTTCAATTTCTGCCATAAGGGTGGTGTCATGTGCATGTCTGAGGTAATCAATATTTCTCCTGGCAATCATGATTCAAGTTTGTGATTCATCCAGTCCAGCATTTTGCATGATGTAATCTGCATGAAAGTGAAATTGAAAGTTGCTCAGTTGTCTCTGACTCTTTGCGACCCCATGGAATATCTGGTCCCTGGAATTCTCCAAGCCAGAATACTGGAGTGGGTAGCCTTTCCTTTCTCCAGGGATCTTCCCAACCCAGGAATTGACCCCCAGGTGTCCCACATTGCAGGCAGAGTCTTTACCAGCTGAGCCACAAGGGAAGCCACAAAAGAAGCACTCTGCCTTGAAGTTAAAAAAAGCAAGCTGGCCATGTACAGTGTTGATGGACTCCCTTCCCAAATTAGAACCAGTCTATTGTTCCATGTCCAGTTCTAACTGCTGCTTCTTAAATGCATACAGATTTTCAGAAGGCAGTTAAGGTGGTCTGGTATTCCCATCACTTGAAGAATTTTCCACAGTTTGTTGTGATCCACACAGTCAAAGGCTTTAGTGTAGTCAATAGATCAGTTGTTTTTCTGAAATTTTCTTGCTTTTTCCATGATCCAATAGATGTTGGAAGTTCTATCTCTGGTTCCTCTGTCTTTTCCAAATCCAGCTTGAATATCTGAAAGTTCTTCATTAACATACTGTTGAAGCCTGGCTTGGAGAGTTCTAAGCATTATTTTGCTAGAATGTGAGATGAGTGCAATTGTGCAGTAGTTTGAACATTCTTTGGCAATGCCCTTCTTTGGTATTGGAATGAAAACTGACATTTTCCAGTCCTGTGGCTACTGCTGAATTTTCCAAATTCACCAGCATGTTGAGTGCACTATTTTAATGCCATCATCTTTTAGGATATGAAATAATTCAGCTGGAATTCCATCACTTCCATTAACTTTCTTCGTAGTGATGCTTTCTAAGGCCCACTTGCTTTACTCTCCAGGATATCTGACTCTAGATGAGTGATCAAATCATCATGGTTATCTGGGTCATTAAGATCTTTTCTGTATAGTTCTTCTGTGTATTCTCGCCACCTCTTCTTAAGGTCTTCTGTTTCTGTTAGGTTCTGAACAGTACCTTAAAATGTTAAGGATTACAGTACAATAGCTCACATATAGGGGTTCACAATCAAGTGAACTGGCAAGAAGAGTTACTGACTGGGGGAAGGAGAAGAGAAAGGAGATGGTAGAGCTGGAGCATCATTAGCAATAGGAGATGGAAGACAAGCTGCAATTTCTCTCATGTCTAATGCTGATGGCACAGATTCCTGGATTTAATTCTATATACCTTCTTAAAAAATGATTCAGTTATGTTTTGGTAGTAGCTCTTTTTCTCATCACAGATGACACACAGATCACATAGGTGATAGTACTGATTGCATTCTGAATGGTTGCTGAAACTTTCATGTACTGTTCTATGTTTGGGTCCTGTGCCTCAAAAACAGTGCCTCCTCAAATAAAGAAATCCCCTTGCCATTTCCTTTGTTGTGACTCTTGCCTTAGCCATACCAGCTACATCATTCCTGCTTTTACATTAGCTTTGGGCACCCTGGGCTTGGAATAAAGATACTGTACTATAGAACCAAAAAAATGATGCCCTTTCATTATAGGGGACTGGAATGCAAAGTAGGAAGTCAAGGAACACCTGGAGTAACAGGCAAATTTGGCCTTGGAATACAGAATGAAGCAGGGCAAAGGCTAATAGAGTTTTGCCAAGAAAACACACTGGTCATAACAAATACCCTCTTCCAACAACACAAGAGAAGACTCTACATATGGACATCACCAGATGGTCATCACTGAAATCAGAATGATTGTATTCTTTGCAGCCCAAAATGAAGAAGCTCTATACAGTCAGCAAAAACAAGACCAGGAGCTGACTGTGGCTCAGATCATGAACTGCTTATTGCCAAATTCAGACTTAAATTGAAGAAAGTAGGGGAAACCACTAGACCATTCAGGTATGACCTAAATCAAATCCCTTATGATTATACAGTGGAAGCGAGAAATAGATTTAAGGGACTAGACCTGATAAACAAGGTGCCTGATGCACTATGGAAGGAAGTTCCTGACATTGTACAGGAGACAGGGATCAAGACCATCCCCATTGAAAAGAAATGCAAAAAAGCAAAATGGCTATCTGTGGAGGTCTTACAAATAGCTGTGAAAAGAACAGAAGTATGGGGAGGGAGGAGGCAGGAGGGTTCAGGATGGGGAACACAAGTATACCTGTGGCAGATTAATTTTGATATATGGCAAAACCAATACAATATTGTAAAGTTAAAAAATAAAATAAAATTAAATTAAATTAAAAAAATTAAAAGAAGAGAAGTGAAAGCAGAGGACAAAAGGAAAGATATTTCCATTTGAATGCAGAGTTCCAAAGAATAGCAAGGAGAGATAAGAAAGCCTTCCTCAGTGATCAATGCAAAGAAATAGAGGAAAACAACAGAATGGGAAAGACTAGAGACCACTTCAAGAAAATTAGAGATACCAAGGGAACATTTCATGCAAAGATGGGCTCGATAAAGGACAAAAATGGTATGGATCTAACAGAAGCAGAAGATATTAAGAAGAGGTGGCAAGAATACACAGAGGAACTGTACAAAAAAGATCTTCATGACCAAGATAATCCTAGTGGTGTGATCACTGACCTAGAGCCAGCCATCCTGGAATGTGAAGTCAAGTGGGCCTTAGAAAACATCACTATGAGCAAAGCTAGTGGAGGTGATGGAATTCCAGTTGAGCTATGTCAAATCCTGAAAGATGATGCTGTGAAGTTCGGCACTCAATATGCCAGCAAATTTGGAAAACTCAGCAGTGGCCACAGGACTGAAAAAGGTCAGTTTTCATTCCAATCCCAAAGAAAGGCAATGCCAAAGAATGCTCAAACTACCACACAATTGCACTCATCTCACATGCTAGTAAAGTAATGCTCAAAATTCTCCAAGCCAGGCTTCAACAATATGTGAACCATGAACTTCCAGATGTTCAAACTGGTTTTAGAAAAGGCAGAGGAACCAGAGACCAAATTGCCAACATCAGCTGGATCATAGAAAAAGCAAGAGAGTTCCAGAAAGGCATCTATTTCTGCTTTATTGACTATGCCAAAGCCTTTGACTGTGTGGATCACAATCAACTGTGGAAAATTCTGAAAGAGATGGGAATATCAGACCACCTGACCTGCCTCTTGAGAAATCTGTATGCAGGTCAAGAAGCAACAGTTAGAAGTGGACATGGAACAACAGACTGGTTCCAAATAGGAAAAGGAGTACATCAAGGCCGTATATTGTCACCCTGCTTATTTAACTTCTATGCAGAGTACATCATGAGAAATGCTGGGCTGAAAGAAGCACAAGCTGGAATCAAGATTGCTCGGAGAAATATCAATAACCTCAGATATGCAGATGACACCACCCTTATGGCAGAAAGTGAAGAGGAACTAAAAAGCCTCTTGATGAAAGTGAAAGTGGAGAGTGAAAAAGTTGGCTTAAAGCTCAACATTTAGAAAACGAAGATCATGGCATCCGGTCCCATCACTTCATGGGAAATAGATGGGGAAACAGTGTCAGACTTTATTTTTCGGGGCTCCAAAATCACTGCAGATGGTGACTGCTGCCATGAAATTAAAAGACGCTTACTCCTTGGAAGGAAAGTTATGACCAACCTAGATAGCATATTCAAAAGCAGAGACATTACTTTGCCAACAAAGGTCCATCTAGTCAAGGCTATGTTTTTTCCAGTGGTCATGTATGGATTGTGAGAGTTGGACTGTGAAGAAAGCTGAGCACCAAAGAATTGTTGCTTTTGAACTGTGATGTTGGAGAAGACTCTTGAAAGGCCCTTAGACTGCAAGGAGGTCCAACCTGCTCATCCTAAAGGAGATCAGTTCTGGGTGTTCATTGGAAGGACTGATGCTAAAGCTGAAACTCCAATACTCTGGCCACCTCACATGAAGAGTTGACTCACTGCAAAAGATCTTGATGCTGGGAGGGATTGGGGTCAGTAGAAGAAGGTGACGACAGAGGATGAGATGGCTGGATAGCATCACCAAGTCGATGCACATGGGTTTGAGTGAAGTCCGGGAGTTGGTGATGGACAGGGAGGCCTGGTGTGCTGCGATTCATGGGGTCGCAAAGATTCGGACATACTGAGTTACTGGACTAAACTGAACTGAACTATAGCACTCTGTGAAGTACTGTGAAGTAAAGTATACAGAAGTGTAACCACTTGTAGAGGATAACAACGTACACCAGATATGTAAACTAACTTATGGGATTGGACATGCTAATGCTGCGACTGGTGCACTAAGCGCAGCCGAGAGGAGCTACCCCACGTCCGAGGTCAGGGGCCGGGAGGACCCCTTGCCCAAAGAGAGGCAGCCAAGAGGAGTTACCCCACATCCAAGGTCAGGGGCAGTGGCCAAGAGTGCCAGACTACAACGGCGCAGGAAAGGCAGAGAAGAGCTATCCGATTCCGAGGTCAGGGGCGGCGGCTGGGAGGAGCTACCCCACACCCTCATGCCTGAGGCTAGGAGCGGCGGCCAGGAGGACCAACCCCATACCCAAGGCCAGGGGTGGCGGCCGGGAGGACCAAACTCATGTCCAAGGAGTGGTGGCTGCCCAGGCGCAGGAGGGCCTAGAGGCGCTATCCCACGTTGAAGGTCAGGAAGGGCGGCGGTGAGGAGATACGCCTCATCCAAGGTAAGGAACAGCAGCTGTGCTTTGCTGGACCAGCTGTGAAGAGATACCCCATGTCCAAGGTAAGAGAAACCCAAGTAAGATGGTAGGTGTTGCAAGAGGGCATCAGAGGGCAGACACACTGAAACCATACTCACAGAAAACTAGTCAATCTAATCACACTAGGACCACAGCCTTTTCTAACTCAATGAAACTAAGCCATGCCTGTGGGGCAACCCAAGACGGGTGGATCATGGTGGAGAGATCTGACAGAATGTGGTCCACTGGAGAAGGGAATGGCAAACCACTTCAGTATTCTTGCCTTGAGAACCCAATGAACAGTATGAAAAGGCAAAATGATAGGATACTGAAAAAGGAACTGCCCAGGTCAGTAGGTGCCCAATATGCTACTGGAGATCAGTGGAGAAATAACTCCAGAAAGAATGAAGGGATGGAGCCAAAGCAAAAACAATACCCAGCTGTGGATGTGACTGGTGATAGAAGCAAGGTCCAATGCTGTAAAGAGCAATATTGCATAGGAACCTGGAATGTGAGGTTCATGAATCAAGGCAAATTGGAAGTGGTCAAACAAGAGATGGCAAGAGTGAATGTCGACATTCTAGGAATCAGCGAACTGAAATGGACTGGAATGGGTGAATTTAACTCAGATGACCATTATATCTACTACTGTGGGTAGGAATCCCTCAGAAGAAATGGAGTAGCCAACATGGTCAACAAAAGAATCCGAACTACAGTACTTGGATACAATCTCAAAAACGACAGAATGATCTCTGTTCATTTCCAAGGCAAACCATCCAATATCATGGCAATCCAAGTCTATGCCCCAACCAGTAACACTGAAGAAGCTGAAGTTGAACGGTTCTATGAAGACCTACAAGACCTTTTAGAACTAACACCCAAAAAAGATGTCCTTTTCATTATAGGGGACTGGAAGGCAAATGTAGGAAGTCAAGAAACATCTGGAATAACAGGCAAATTTGGCCTTGGAATATGGAATGAAGCAGAGCAGAGACTAATAGAGTTTTGCCAAAAAAATGCACTGGTCATAGCAAACACCCTCTTTCAACAACACAAGAGAAGACTGTACACATGGACATCACCAGATGGTCAACACCGAAATCAGACTGATTATGTTCTTTGCAGCCAAAGATGGAGAAGCTCTATATAGTCAACAAAAGCCAGACAGGAGCTGACCGTGGCTCAGATCATGAACTCCTTATTACCAAATTCAAACTTAAATTGAAGAAAGTAGGGAAAATCACTAGACCATTCAGGTATGACCTAAATCAAATCCCTTATGATTATACAGTGGAAGTGAGAAATAGATTTAAGGGCCTAGATCTGATAGATAGAGTGCCTGATGAGCTAGGAGACAGGGATCAAGACCATTCCCATGGAAAAGAAATGCAGAAAAGCAAAATGACTATCTGGGGAGGCCTTACAAATAGCTGTGAAAAGAAGGGAAGTGAAAAGCAAAAGAGAAAAGGAAAAATATAAGTATCTGAATGCAAATTTCCAAAGAATAGCAAGAAGAGATAAGAAAGCCTTCCTCAGTGATCAATGCAAAGAAATAGAGGAAAACAACAGAATGGGAAAGACTAGAGATCTCTTCAAGAAAATTAGAGATACCAAAGGAACATTTCAGGCAAAGATGGGCTCAATAAAGGACAGAAATGGTATAGACCTAACAGAAGCAGAAGATATTAAGAAGAGGTGGCGAGGAGGAGCCAAGATGGCGGAGGAGTAGGACGGGGAGAACACTTTCTCCCCCACAAATTCATCAAAAGAGCATTTAAACGTCGAGTAAATTCCACAAAACAACTTCTGAATGCCGGCAGAGGACATCAGGCACCCAGAAAAGCAACCCAACTCTTCGAAAGGAGGTAGGAAAAAATATTAAAAACAAAAAAAAAGAGACAAAAGAGGGAGGGACGGAGTTCCGTCCCAGGAAGGGAATCTTAAAAAGAGAGAAGTTTCCAAACATCAGGAAACCTTCTCACTGCCGAATCTGTGCTGAGCTTTGGAAGCACAGAGGGCAACATAACAGGGAGAAAAAATAAATAAACAATTTAAAACTCGCAGATTGCGAGCCCTACGGTAACTCCCCCAGCAGAGAAGCAGCGCAGACGCCTGCATCCGCCATTAGCAAACCAGGGCTGGGCAGGGAGGCGCGGCGTGGGCTGCATCGCTGAGAGTAAGAATCTGGCCTGAATACCCTGAGCGCTATCTGAGCGAAATAATTTGGGCTAGCAAACCAGACTGTGGGATACCTACCACGCGAAAAGCCAGCCCTAACCTAAGACCGCCAGGCCCGCGCACGGAACAAAGGACTGAACAGAGATAGCCGGCTGCAGACCTTCCCCCTCCGGTGACAGGCAGCCAGAGCCGGAAGGGGGCAATCGCAGCCCCAGAGAGACATTATCTATAAAATTGTAAGCAGGCTTCTTTGCTAACTAAAACTTCTTGGGGGTCTGGACGGTCAACATCTGCCTGAGAAGGTGCGCCGGTTTTACATCCAGATAACCGAGTGGCAGGGAGGCGATAAGTCGCAGCATTGGCGCTCGCCTGGGAAGAGCAAATTGGTGCTCGGACCTGGGAAGAGCACAAAACGCAGGCCCAACTGAGTCTGCGCCTCTGAGGACTACCCGAGTGCCTGAACCTGAGCGGCTTGGACCTGGGAGGTGCATGCAGCCCAGGGCCAGCCTCGGATTGTTCCCGGCAGAACAACCTAGAGTCCGAGCAGTGTGGACAGGGAGGCTACACGCGCCGTGAGCGGGGGCAGACCCAGGGTGGCTGAGGCACTGCGAGCCCACGCCAGTGTTATTTGTTTGCAGCATCCCTCCCTCCCTCCCCACAGCGCGACTGAACAAGTAAGCCTAAAAAAAAAAAAAAAAAAAAAAGTGTCCTCCACCGTGCCCTTTGAGTCAGGGCGGAAACCAGATACTGAAGAGACTAGCAAACAGAAGAAGATATAACAGAGGGAAACGCCTTGGAAACTACAGGCAATAGATCAAAACCCTGTGTTTACTACGGACTACATAGGAAGGGGCCTATAGATCTTGAGAAATATAAATCTGACCAAGGAACTAGCCAAAAATGAACTGAACCCACAACACCCACAAAAAAAAAAAAAAAAAAAGTCCTAGATATATTTTTATTATTTTTACGATCATTCTTTCTTTTTTTTTTAATTAAAAAAAAAATTTTAAGTCCTCTATTGTTCCTTTAATTTTCACCTTTATATGCTATTACTTTGCAAAAAAAAAAAGACCCTATTTTTTTCTTCTTCAGCAAACTTCATATATATATTTTATAATTTTTTGACCTTGTTTTTTTTTGTTTGTTTTTGTTTTTTCCTTCTTTTCTTTAACATTGTATTTTTGAAATTCTAAACTCTACTCTAGATTTTTAATTTTCACTTTTTGGTATATGTTATCAATTTTGTACCTATAGTTTTTTTTTATATAATTTCTGTGACTTTTTTTTTTTTTTCTTCTTCTCTGTTTCTTTCTCTTCTTCTTTTATATAACATTGTATATCTGAAATTCCAAACTTTACTCTAGATTTTTAATTTATGCTTTTTGGTATTTGATATCAATTTTGTACCTGTATTTTCTTTATAATTTTTGTGACATTGTTCGTATTTGTTTGTTTGTTTTCTCTCTTTATTTTTCTTCTTCTTGTTCTTCTTTTTTTTTTTTAACATTGTATTTTTGAAATTCCAAACTCTACTCTAGATTTTTAATTTTTGCTTTCTGGTATTAGTTATCAATTTTGTACTTGTACTTTCTTTATAATTTTCGCGACCTTGTTTGTTTTTGTTTGTTCGTCTTTTCTCTCTTTCTTTTCCTTCTTCTTTTCTTTAACATCGTATTTTTGAAATTCCAAACTCTACTCTAGATTTTTAATTTTCGCTTTCTGGTATTAGTTATCAATTTTGTACCTGTACTTTCTCTATAATTTTCGCGACCTTGTTTGTTTTTGTTTGTTCGTTCTTTCTCTCTTTCTTTTCCTTCTTCTTTTCTTTAACATCGTATTTTTGAAATTCCAAACTCTACTCTAGATTTTTAATTTTTGCTTTTATGTATTTGTTACCAATTTTGTACCTATAAGGACCCAATCTTCAGGACCCATTTTTCACTAGGGAGTGAGATTACTGGCTTGACTGCTCTCTCTCCCTTTGGACCCTCCTTTTTCTCCACCAGGTCGCCTGTGTCTCCTCCCTAACCCCTCTCTACTCTACCCAACTCTGTGAATTTCTCTGTGTTCCAGACGGTGGAGAACACTTAGGGAACTGATTACTGGCTGGATCTGTCTCCCTCCTTTTCATCCCCCCCTTTTATCCTTCTGGCCACCTCTGTTACCTTCCTCCTTCTTCTCTTCTCTGTATAACCCCGTGAACATCTCTGAGTGGTCGAGTTGTGGAGTGCACATAAGGAAGTGACTACTGGCTAGCCCACTCTCTCCACTATTGATTCACCTCATCTCATTTGGGTCACCTCTAACTCCCTCCTCCCTCTTCTCTTCTCCATGTAACCCTGTGAACCTCTCTGAGTGACCCTCACTGTAGAGAAACTTATCATCTTTAATGTAGATGTTTTATCAATGGTGCTGTATAGAAGGAGAAGTTTTGAAACTACTGTAAAAATAAGACCGATAATCAGAAGCAGGAGACTTAAGTCCAAACCCTGACTCCAGGGAACTCCTGACTCCAAGGAACATTCATTGACAGGAGCTCATCAAATGCCTCCATACCGACACTGAAACCAAGCACCACACAAGGGCCAATAAGTTCCAGGGCAAGACATACCAAGCAAATTCTCCAGCAACAAAGGAATACAGCCCTGAGCTTCAAGATACAGGCTGCCCAAAGTCACCCCAAAACTATAGACATCTCATAACTCATTACTGGACATTTCATTGCACTCCAGAGAGAAGAAATACAGCTCCACCCACCAGAACACCGACACAAGCTTCCCTAACCAGGAAACCTTGACAAGCCACCTGTACAAACCCACACACAGTGAGGAAACACCACAATAAAGAGAACTCCACAAACTGCCAGAATACAGAAAGGACACCCCAAACTCAGCAATTTAAACAAGATGAAGAGACAGAGGAATACTCAGCAGATAAAGGAACAGGATAAATGCCCACCAAACCAAACAAAAGAGGAAGAGATAGGGAATCTACCTGATAAAGAATTCCGAATAATGATAGTGAAATTGATCCAAAATCTTGAAACTAAAATGGAATCACAGATAAATAGCCTGGAGACAAGGATTGAGAAGATGCAAGAAAGGTTTAACAAGGACCTAGAAGAAATAAAAAAGAGTCAATATATAATGAATAATGCAATAAGTGAAATTAAAAACACTCTGGAGGCAACAAATAGTAGAATAACAGAGGCAGAAGACAGGATTAGTGAATTAGAAGATAGAATGGTAGAAATAAATGAATCAGAGAGGATAAAAGAAAAACGAATTAAAAGAAATGAGGACAATCTCAGAGACCTCCAGGACAATATTAAACGCTACAACATTCGAATCATAGGGGTTCCAGAAGAAGAAGACAAAAAGAAAGACCATGAGAAAATACTTGAGGAGATAATAGTGGAAAACTTCCCTAAAATGGGGAAGGAAATAATCACCCAAGTCCAAGAAACCCAGAGAGTCCCAAACAGGATAAACCCAAGGAGAAACACCCCAAGACACATATTAATCAAATTAACAAAGATCAAACACAAAGAACAAATATTAAAAGCAGCAAGGGAAAAACAACAAATAACACACAAGGGAATTCCCATAAGGATAACAGCTGATCTTTCAATAGAAACTCTTCAAGCCAGGAGGGAATGGCAAGACATACTTAAAATGATGAAAGAAAATAACCTACAGCCCAGATTATTGTACCCAGCAAGGATCTTATTCAAGTATGAAGGAGAAATCAAAAGCTTTTCAGACAAGCAAAAGCTGAGAGAATTCTGCACCACCAAACCAGCTCTCCAACAAATACTAAAGGATATTCTCTGGACAGGAAACACAAAAACGGTGTATAAACTCGAACCCAAAACAATAAAGTAAATGGCAACGGGAACATACTTATCAGTAATTACCTTAAATGTAAATGGGTTGAATGCCCCAACCAAAAGACAAAGACTGGCTGAATGGATACAAAAACAAGACCCCTACATATGTTGTCTACAAGAGACCCACCTCAAAACAGGGGACACATACAGACTGAAAGTGAAGGGCTGGAAAAAGATTTTCCATGCAAATAGGGACCAAAAGAAAGCAGGAGTAGCAATACTCATATCAGATAAAATAGACTTTAAAACAAAGGCTGTGAAAAGAGACAAAGAAGGTCTCTACATAATGATCAAAGGATCAATCCAAGAAGAAGATATAACAATTATAAATATATATGCACCCAACACGGGAGCACCACAGTATGTAAGACAAATGCTAACAAGTATGAAAGGAGAAATTAACAATAACACAATAATAGTGGGAGACTTTAATACCCCACTTACACCTATGGATAGATCAACTAAACAGAAAATTAACAAGGAAACACAAACTTTAAATGATACAATAGACCAGTTAGACCTAATTGATATCTATCGGTCATTTCATCCCAAAACAATGAATTTCACCTTTTTCTCAAGCGCACATGGAACCTTCTCCAGGATAGATCACATCCTGGGCCATAAAGCTAGCCTTGGTAAATTCAAAAAAATAGAAATCATTCCAAGCATTTTTTCTGACCACAATGCAGTAAGATTAGATCTCAATTACAGGAGAAAAACTATTAAAAATTCCAACATATGGAGGCTGAACAGCACGCTGCTGAATAACCAACAAATCACAGAAGAAATCAAAAAATAAATCAAAATTTGCATAGAAACGAATGAAAATGAAAACACAACAACCCAAAACCTGTGGGACACGGTAAAAGCAGTCCTAAGGGGAAAGTTCATAGCAATACAGGCACACCTCAAGAAACAAGAAAAAAGTCAAATAAATAACCTAACTCTACACCTAAAGCAACTAGAAAAGGAAGAAATGAAGAACCCCAGGGTTAGTAGAAGGAAAGAAATCTTAAAAATTAGAGCAGAAATAAATGCAAAAGAAACAAAAGAGACCATAGCAAAAATCAACAAAACCAAAAGCTGGTTCTTTGAAAGGATAAATAAAATTGACAAACCATTAGCCAGACTCATCAAGAAACAAAGGGAGAAAAATCAAATCAACAAAATTAGAAACGAAAATGGAGAGATCACAACAGACAACACAGAAATACAAAGGATCATAAGAGACTACTATCAACAATTATATGCCAATAAAATGGACAACGTGGAAGAAATGGACAAATTCTTAGAAAAGTACAACTTTCCAAAACTGGACCAGGAAGAAATAGAAAATCTTAACAGACCCATCACAAGCATGGAAATTGAAACTGTAATCAAAAATCTTCCAGCAAACAAAAGCCCCGGTCCAGACGGCTTCACAGCTGAATTCTACCAAAAATTTAGAGAAGAGCTAACACCTATCCTGCTCAAACTCTTCCAGAAAATTGCAGAGGAAGGTAAACTTCCAAACTCATTCTATGAGGCCACCATCACCCTAATACCAAAACCTGACAAAGATCCCACAAAAAAAGAAAACTACAGGCCAATATCACTGATGAACATAGATGCAAAAATCCTTAACAAAATTCTAGCAATCAGAATCCAACAACACATTAAAAAGATCATACACCATGATCAAGTGGGCTTTATCCCAGGGATGCAAGGATTCTTCAATATCCGCAAATCAATCAATGTAATACACCACATTAACAAATTGAAAAATAAAAACCATATGATTATCTCAATAGATGCAGAGAAAGCCTTTGACAAAATTCAACATCCATTTATGATAAAAACTCTCCAGAAAGCAGGAATAGAAGGAACATACCTCAACATAATAAAAGCTATATATGACAAACCCACAGCAAACATTATCCTCAATGGTGAAAAATTGAAAGCGTTTCCTCTAAAGTCAGGAACAAGACAAGGGTGCCCAATTTCACCATTACTATTCAACATAGTTTTGGAAGTTTTGGCCACAGCAATCAGAGCAGAAAAAGAAATAAAAGGAATCCAAATTGGAAAAGAAGAAGTAAAACTCTCACTATTTGCAGATGACATGATCCTCTACATAGAAAACCCTAAAGAGTCCACCAGAAAATTACTAGAAATAATCAATGACTATAGTAAAGTTGCAGGATATAAAATCAACACACAGAAATCCCTTGCATTCCTATACACTAATAATGAGAAAACAGAGAAATTAAGGAAACAATTCCATTCACCATTGCAACGGAAAGAATAAAATACTTAGGAATATATCTACCTAAAGAAACTAAAGACCTATATATAGAAAACTATAAAACACTGGTGAAAGAAATCAAAGAGGACACTAATAGATGGAGAAATATACCATGTTCATGGATTGGAAGAATCAATATAGTGAAAATGAGTATACTACCCAAAGCAATTTATAGATTCAACGCAATCCCTATCAAGCTACCAACAGTATTCTTCACAGAGCTAGAACAAATAATTTCACAATTTGTATGGAAATACAAAAAACCTCGAATAGCCAAAGCGATCTTGAGAAAGAAGAATAGAACTGGAGGAATTAACCTAGCTGACTTCAGGCTCTACTACAAAGCCACAGTTATCAAGACAGTATGGTACTGGCACAAAGACAGAAATATTGATCAATGGAACAAAATATAAAGCCCAGAGATAAATCCACGCACCTATGGACACCTTATCTTCGACAAAGGAGGCAAGAATATACAATGGATTAAAGACAATCTCTTTAACAAGTGGTGCTGGGAAATCTGGTCAACCACTTGTAAAAGAATGAAACTGGACCACTTTCTAACACCATACACAAAAATAAACTCAAAATGGATTAAAGATCTAAACGTAAGACCAGAAACTATAAAACTCCTAGAGGAGAACATAGGCAAAACACTCTCCGACATACATCACAGCAGGATCCTCTATGACCCACCTCCCAGAATATTGGAAATAAAAGCAAAAATAAACAAATGGGACCTAATTAACCTTAAAAGCTTCTGCACATCAAAGGAAACTATTAGCAAGGTGAAAAGGCAGCCTTCAGAATGGGAGAAAATAATAGCAAATGAAGCAACGGACAAACAACTAATCTCAAAAATATACAAGCAACTCCTACAGCTCAACTCCAGAAAAATAAACGACCCAATCAAAAAATGGGCCAAAGAACTAAATAGACATTTCTCCAAAGAAGACATACAGATGGCTAACAAACACATGAAAAGATGCTCAACATCACTCATTATCAGAGAAATGCAAATCAAAACCACTATGAGGTACCATTTCACACCAGTCAGAATGGCTGCGATGCAAAAGTCTACAAATAATAAATGCTGGAGA
Source organism: Bos taurus (assembly GCF_002263795.3). Classification (NCBI taxonomy): domain Eukaryota; kingdom Metazoa; phylum Chordata; class Mammalia; order Artiodactyla; family Bovidae; genus Bos; species Bos taurus. The sequence goes on from NC_037336.1 coordinate 1,224,867, forward strand.
GGGTGTGGAGAAAGGGGAACCCTCTTACACTGTTGGTGGGAATGCAAACTAGTACAGCCACTATGGAGAACAGTGTGGAGATTCCTTAAAAAACTGGAAATAGAACTGCCTTATGATCCAGCAATCCCACTGCTGGGCATACACACTGAGAAAACCAGAAGGGAAAGAGACATGTGTACCCCAATGTTCATCGCAGCACTGTTTATAATAGCCAAGACATGGAAGCAACCTAGATGTCCATCAGCAGATGAATGGATAAGAAAGCAGTGGTACATATACACAATGGAGTATTACTCAGCCATTAAAAAGAATACATTTGAATCAGTTCTAATGAGGTGGATGAAACTGGAGCCTATTATACAGAGTGAAGTAAGCCAGAAGGAAAAACCTAAATACAGTATACTAACGCATATATATGGAATTTAGAAAGATGGTAACAATAACCCGGTGTACGAGACAGCAAAAGAGACACTGATGTATAGAACAGTCTTATGGACTCTGTGGGAGAGGGAGAGGGTGGGAAGATTTGGGAGAATGGCACTGAAACATGTAAAGTATCATGTGGGAAACGAGTTGCCAGTCCAGGTTCGATGCATGATGCTGGATGCTTGGGGCTGGTGCACTAGGACGGCCCAGAGGGATGGTATGGGGAGGGAGGAGGGAGGAGGGTTCGGGATGGGGAACACATGTATACCTGTGGCGGATTCATTTTGATATTTGGCAAACTAATACAATTATGTAAAGTTTAAAAATAAAATAAAATTAGAGAGAAAAAAAAAAAGAAGAAGAGGTGGCAAGAATACAGAAGAACTGTACAAAAAAGATCTTCACGATCCAGATAATCACGACGGTGTGGCTGACCTAGAGCCAGCCATCCTGGTAAGTGAAGTCAAGTGGGCCTTGGAAAGCATCAGTATGAACAAAGCTAGTGGAGGTGATGGAATTCCAGTTGACCTATTTCAAATCCTGAAAGATGATGCTGTGAAAATGTGGCACTCAATATGCCAGCATATTCGGAAAACTCAACAGTGGCCACAGGACTGGGAAAGGTCAGTTTTCATTCCAATCCCAAAGAAAGGCAATACCAAAGAGTGCTCAAACTACCGCACAATTGCACTCATCTCACACACTAGTAAAGTAATGCTCAAAATTCTCCAAGCCAGGCTTCAGTAATACGTGAACCGTGAATTTCCTGATGTTCAAGCTGGTTTTAGAAAAGGCAGAGGAACCAGAGACCAAATTGCCATCATCCGCTGGATCATCAAAAAAGCAAGAGAGTTCCAGAAATGCATCTATTTCTGCTTTATTGACTATGCCAAAGCCTTTGACTGTGTGGATCACAATCAACTGTGGAAAATTCTGAAAGAGATGGGAATATCAGACGACCTGATCTGCCTCTTGAGAAATCTGTATGCAAGTCAGGAAGCAAGAGTTAGAACTGGACATGGAACAACAGACTGGTTCCAAATAGGAAAAGGAGTACATCAAGGCTGTATATTGTCATGCTGCTTATTTAACTTATATACAGAGTACATCATGAGAAACACTGGGCTGGAAGAAGCACAAGCTGGAATCAAGATTGCTGGGAGAAATATCAATAACCTCAGATATGCAGATGACACCACCCTTATGGGAGAAAGTGAAGAGGAACTCAAAAGCCTATTGATGAAAGTGAAAGTGGAGAGTGAAAAAGTTGGCTTAAAACTCAACATTCAGAGAACCAAGATTATGGCATTCGGTCCCATCACTTCATGGGAAATAGATGGGGAAACAGTGGAAATAGTGTCAGACTTTATTTTTCTGGGCTCCAAAATCACTGCAGATGGTGACTGCAGCCATGAAATTAAAGACGCTTACTCCTTGGAAGGAAAGTTATGACCAACCTAGATGGCATCTTCAGAAGCAGAGACATTGCTTTGCCAACAAACGTCTGTCTAGTCAAGGCCATTGCTTTTCCTGTGGTCATGTATGATGTGAGAGTTGGACTGTGAAGAAGGCTGAGCGCAGAAGAATTGAGGCTTTTGAACTATGGTGTTGGAGACGACTCTTGAGAGTCCTTTGGACTGCAAGGAAATCCAACCAGTCCATTCTGAAGGAGATCAGCCCTGGGATTTCTTTGGAGGGAATGATGCTGAAGCTGAAACTCCTGTAGTTTGGCCACCTCATGCGGAGAGTTGACTCATTGGAAAAGACTCTGACGGTGGGAGGGATTGGGGGTAGGAAGAAAAGGGGACGACCGAAGATGAGATGGCTGGATGGCATCACTGACTCGATGGACGTGAGTCTGGGTGAACTCCGGGTTTTGGTGATGGACAGGGAGGTCTGGCGTGCTTCGATTTATGGGGTTGCAAAGAGTCGGACACGACTGAGAGACTGAACTGAACCGAACTGAACTGAATGCAAATTCACATCCTGGAAAGTTTGCAACTTGAAGGTTCTAATAGAGCAGGCTTACTGTACACACACAAACACATTTAGTACATTATCTGAATATATATTTATATTACTTAGATATAGGCTTAGATAACTCTGCATTGACCTCTGATTGTATGATTTATTGGGTCCAGCATTGGAGTAAATAGGTAGATCATATATAAAAAACATTGGCAGATGGTGGCTCTGTATGCGTGTGTGGGTGTATGAGAATCCATATGAAGAAGCCTATATAATGTGTGTTGACCATATGGGCCTGAAGCTCAAAGGTATGGTTTATTTTGAAGGTATAAATTTTAAACTCAAGGGAATATTGCTGGTGAAGCTGAACAATGAAATTGGAAAATATATCCAGTGGAAATTTAGTGGAATTTAAAGAAAAGAAAGATCAGGACCTAAGGAATTGTGAAGAGGAAGAGAAAATAACAAACAGGAATGAAATGGGATAGTTAAGAGAATAGGTATCACAAGGGAGTGTGGCATTAGAGAAACAGAAAATGGAGTCTTTTGGTAAAAGAGAACCTCAAAATGTAAAGGCTCTGGATCAGCTTTTTTTGGCTGAGCTTGGAAGTAAGAAACCAGAAGTATTAAAACAGATCAAATAAATGAGTGTTTTCTTTGAAGAAGAGAGAAAAGCAATGGGGTAGTAGCTAAAGAGTAATGGGGTTCTTGGGATGACATATTAAATGGGAAGACTAAAGTGGTTTAAATGCTATTGAGAGGATCTAGCAGAATTGAAGAAATTGAGGGCACAGGAGAGTGAACATTTTAAGCCTTCTGTAAAGGAGAGGGGAAATATGTGATGACTATTTTAGTGTTCTTAGCTGCAAAAAAAACAAAATTCACTTTCCTGATTGGTAGAACCTCTGTCACGTTTATGTCCAAGTTGTAAGGCAGGTGGAAATTTGAGCCATGTGTTACATTACAGAGGCAAGTCTCATAACATGTGATTTTATAAAATATAGAAGGATATTAAACATGATGGACATCCAATATAGAAGAGATATCTACTGTAAAAGCCAACACATTGGTGGAAGAATGACCCTTAGTAGCTTAGATATTCTCTGTGGTATGGAAAGAAGAAATAATAAATTAATGAGGATCTGAAAGTTAGTTTTGAGAGATGTCATTGAAGGGTAATGATTTCTCTCAGAGAAGCAGGATATAAATTCATTCTCTGAGACTGCAGGGAGAGTGATGATCTGTGGCTTGGCAATATGAAAATTTAAAATGGTCATTGAGGAGACTGAGAAAGAAGGCTGAAAAACAAACATAACGTTTATGAACTGCATAGATATTTTCACAGTAAGACGGTGAATATAAGTTTATAACTTTTCCAATTAAATGACTTTATTTTTAAAGAACCACAGGAGACAGGGTGGTGACATAGAAAAAATGAATTTTCAGGCTTCAATTTTATTTGGAAGTCATGTAAAATGGTAGAGAAGAGCAGGATGTTAAATATATTAGTAAGAGATGGGTCATAGATGTACAAATCCCAAATAAGCTTGCATAACCATCATTGCCATTAGCTAGTGTTATGGTATAACACCTGAAGTGTAGTTGAGGAATTAGGCACATAAGGACAGATCCCATATGATGTGAGTTGGCCTGTTATTTCAGCCCATCAATTGTTTTTGACTTTAATTTTGTCATCCCTTAAATTCAGTTTTTTCCCCTGGCTTTGTTGCAGCTAGAAATTTGATAAACAGATTACATCTCCATCCAAATACGTGCTGAAGAAGTTGAGCAGGACAAGCTAATTATATGGCCCTATAATATGCTAAAGAAATTAACCCCATCGCTTAGATACATGGACTTGAGTAATCCTTTTTCTCAGTGACAGAATCATAGAATTTTAAAAGCTACTCCCATAAACTTCCTTCTTAATTCTTTCATAGCTGAGCAAGAAGATGCTTAAGAAGTTACATGATTTTCTCAAAGTCACCAACTAGGTGGTAAAAGTTCAGGCTCAGAACTGAGTTTTGTGACAACTGAGGCTGGGATGGTTTCTCTTCCCACACTACTCCTTTCCCTTATATGATTCAAATTCTTTTCAAATTAGAAGATTTCTATATTTTAAGTAGATTTTATTTTCTATTAATGAATGTAGAATAAGATTACTATGCCTTCAGTCAAACTATTTCTCCACTTTTAAGCAGCTCTTTTTAATACAACTAATTACTATGGATGAGATCTGAGGGAGAACGTTACATTCACATCATCTGTCTGTATCCTAAGATTATAGTTAGGAGATAAATATTTCTTTGGAATCATGACAACATCAATGCAAATTAAGCTGAAATTTGAGTTCTGTAATTATAAGCACATTTTGATTCTGTCTGTTCCTTAAGGCTATGTTGACTAGAAACTGCAAACTGTCTTTATAACTATTGACTGACTAAGAAAAATAAAGTATTCATTCATAGTCAACATTCAAACTGTAATATACAAAATTTTATTTGAAAATTTTTCTGAACTGTAAGTTTAATTATAAATGGTGTTAGACTATTTAGACTTATAAAGTTTTATGAGTATCTCTATTTTTTTTTTCCAGTTGGGAACACATTAGAATTAGATTTAAGGATGTTTTCACACTCATTTAATTACTGCAGTACTATACCATAGGTTTTGAAATCCATTTGGGGTTTACACTTCAGCTCTGTCACAGTACAGTTGTGATTGTCAGAGAGGGGGCCAAGCAGTCTTCCCAGGTTCAGTTTACTCACATGAAAATTGGGATTATATAACCTACCTCAATGGGCTGTGAGAAGTAAATAACTATATGATATTTTGAAGTGTAAAGAACAATTGCTATTTTATGATATAAGATGCATTTTTTGAGTTCCTAGAATAAGAAGAATAGCGGAAAAAATCCTACACATAAAATCTTCTTTTTTTCTGGATGAAGTTAGTTTCAACTATAAATTTTACCATGGTAATGCAGCAAACAGAATTATAGTATTTGTACTGCAAAATGTGACCATGACTATATTCTTTTGTATACTGTGAACAAAGAGGAATAGAGAAAATTGCTCACCACTCTGTTCTACAAGGGTCAACCCACTGCAGTTGCCAACTGACATTGCCCCCCAGGGAGAATTCTGGATGGAATCAAGATAAGGCCTTCTGTGTTTTGGATAAGCAGCCCCTAAATGGTTAGATATATATTTCCGGAAGGATTCCAATGATTCCAGAGTCTTGCGTTTTTTCATACGTAGAAAAGCACTAAGATCATTAACTGGAGATATTTGTTCTTTATGACTAACAGTAACCTTTTACCAAGATGTGTGCTTGACTACATGTATTTCCCAGCCAAAAATTTTATATATATTTATGTATACTGGTTCTTTTCCAACATTTTCACAGCAGTTCCTCAGAGCTGTCTTGGGCTATGGTTCTCAGTAAAATCCTAAGTAAAACTTAAACTCACAACTCTTGTGTTGTGTGCTGTTCTTTAAGTCAAGAACATTCACTATTAACTGTGAAACTATCTTGTTGCTTATAGTCTTGCTTAAAAATGGTTATAAAATTGCTGACATCAGTCTTCTCAGGAGTTGACAAGCAGATCCCATCTGAATGTATTCTTCTTATTTTTGCACATAAAATATTATTGGAGCCACACCCAGTATTTACGTAACATCTATGGCTGCTTTCATATCAAGTAAGCAGTGTGGCTTGCATATACATAATTATGAATGATTTGTGTCATTGTACAGTATAAACTAACACAACACTGTAAAGCAATTATCCACCAATTAAAAATAAGTACCATTATGAATGTTTTCACTCATTTTTTAAAACTCACATATTCTTAGACACAAAGTAAATGACAATCAAAATAATGAAATCTTACTAATAAGGGTCTATTCAAACTATTTTTTGAGATCTTCCTTTAGCCAAATTTTAATGAAATCAAATAAAATGGTAGAAAAAGATAACACAGATCAAAAGTTTTTTAGAAATGCTACCCTATTGTCATTAAAGTATTATAACTCCTAATGAATCTCTTTAAGCTTTCCCACATAAGTTGGTATTTATTTTCACATCTAGAAAGAGAAATAGTATTCAGGAGGATCCATAATAATGCTACTAAGGGAGCAATTACTGGATATTATTGTGCAGAAAATACTATAATAGACATTTTATAGCCGTTACACTTAGTCATCTAATTCTGTCAACATATTAGTTTTATACTGTTGCATCATAAATTATCACAAACCTAGTGGCTTCAAACAAGGCACACTTCTTTTTTTTCACAGTTTCCACAAGCTGGGTTCTCTGCTCAGGCTTACACTGGGGTGAAATCAAACTACTGGTGAGGGACTTCATCTCACCTGAGCCTCAGTATCCTCTTCTAAGCTTCCCGGTTATTAGCAAATTCACTTCCTTCTAGATGGAGTAATGAGATCCTCTTTTCTCTTGCTGGCTATCCATTGCTCTCAGGTCCTAGAGGCCACTCATGCTTCACTGCTATGCGACCACCATAAGCAGATCACAGCACAGATGTTTGTTTTACTCCAGACTTGCAGGCATGCCTCCCTCCAGTTTCTCCCTTTATACTCATTCTGGCAAAATTTATAATCCTGGGGGTGACAATGTTGTCATCTTTGCTGTGTAACACAACCCCATCAAGAAATCTGACTATCTTACACTTATAAGTTCCACCCATATTTAAGGGGAGGGGACTCTACAGGGTAGAAGTCCAGAGGAGGAATCCTGGGGACCATCTTAAAATTCTGCTACCACAACTATGTACATATTCCTTCAATTTTATGGATTAGGGAATTCAGATTTATACAAGTTTAGTGATTTGCTTAAATTCATAATGCTGACATATGGCAGGGGTGATATCAGTCTGATTTAAAAGACAGAACTCAAAACAATTATGTTTAACATCCTCTTTAGAACTAATGTCTGTTCTCTGGTGGCACAGATGGTAAAGAATCTGCCTGCAATGAAGGAGAAGCAAGTTCTATCAATGGGTTGGGAAGATCCTGTGGAGAAGGGAATGGCTACCCACTCCATTCTTGCCTGGAGAATTCCATGGACCTAGGAGACTGGCAGCTATAGTCCATGGGGTTGCAAAACGTTGGATATGACTGACTGACTAACACTCTCACTTTTCACTTTTTTTTTAGGCCTAATGGTAATCAAATTTTCCTTAGTGTAGTTAATTCACTTCCTTAGTTTCAATTTTCCAGTCTGTATAGAAAACTTCCAAATGTATGTCCTTAATTCTGATGCCTTGCTTGACCTATAGGTCCCTATCTCTTAGCATCTTCTGCAACTTTATAATTTCATGACTCAGTTCAAATTCAAATCAACCAAAGCCAATTTTAGGAAATTATCCCACCTAAATAAAGTTCCAGTTTCCATTAGGTGCATTATCATTTTTCTTGCCTGTACTGCCATATTTTTTACTTCCCTCTACTCAGCTATATTGTGGCCTAGTTGAAAGCTAATATCCTTTTCCTGGTTTTTCCAGGTGGTTCAGTGGGAAATAATTTGCCTGCCAATACAGAAGACACAAGAGGTATGATTTCAATCCCTGGATTGGGAGGATCTCTTGGGGGAGGAAATGGCAACCACTCAAATATACTTGCCTGGAGAATACCAAGGACACAGGAACCTGACAGGTTGCAGTCCACAACATTCCAAAATGTTGGACATTACTGAATATGCACACATGCATCATTTTCCTATAACAGGACACATCTACAGACAAAGGCTCCATTGATACATGGTTTGTTTTTTTTTTTTTTAGTACCCAGGAATAGTCAGTTAGTAACTAGTTCTTTTATTTCTTAATTTGAAATACATCTGATATCCATCTGTTTTGCTTTATTCATTACATTTAGTAATGATAATGCATGATTTGCCCTTTTTTTGGTAAATGTTCTTTTACACTCATTTAATAAATGTGCTAGTTGTTTTCCGAATACTGTAACATGCATTCCTTTTACTCAGAGGGAGCATTTCAAATGCATTTAATTTATTTAAAGATGTAGACTCCAATAGCAAAAAAAAAAAAAAAAGTAAATAAAAAAGAATTACAGATATGCTGCCAACAATTCGATTAAAATCATTAGCGATTAATAAATTGATTATTAAATTATAATTAAATATATAGAATCTACTTTCATAGCATAATCATACCTCCATGAATGCTAATTTAAAAAGTTGTTTTTGAAAATTAGTAAGGTAATGCCTTAGATAGGCTTGCATAGCTCTAGATTTCTGAGTACCTACAAGGACTTCCTGAATTTAATGTTAGTTGGTGGGAATAAACACATGTAATATGCATAATCTGTGAAAGGCAGAGGAGAAAAGGAAAGATATATCCATCTGAATGCAGAGTTCCAAAGAATAGCAAGGAGAGATAAGAAAGTCTACCTCATTGATCAATGCAAAGAAATAGAAGAAAATAATAGAATGGGAAAGACTATAGAGATTGTTTCAAGAAAATTAGAGATAGCAAAAGAATATTTCATGCAAAGATGGGCACAATAAAGGATAGAAATGGTATACCTAAAAGAAGCAGAAGATATTAAGAAGAGCTCGCAAGAATACACAGAGCTATACAAAAAAGATCTTCATGACTCAGATAACCATGATGGTGTGATCACACGTCTAGAGCCAGACATCTTGGAGTGCAAATTAAAGTGGGCTTTAGGAAGCATCACTACAAACAAAACTAGTGGAGGTGATGGAATTCCAGCTGAGCTATTTCAAATCCTAAAAGATGATGCTGTGAAAGTGTTGCAATCAATATACCAGCAAATTTAGAAAACTCAGTATTGGCCACAGGACTGGAAAAGGTCAGTTTTCATTTCAATCCCAAAGAAAGACAATACCAAAAGAATGTTCAGACTACCATACAATTGTACTCATCTCTCATGCTAGTAATGTAATGCTCAAAATTCTCCAAGCTGGGCTTTAATAGTACATGAACCATGAAATTCCAAATGTTCAAGCTGAATTTAGAAAAGGCAGAGGAACCAGAGATCAAATTGCCAACATTCCTTGGATCATAGAAAAGCATACAGAATTCCAGAAAAACATCTACTTCTGCTTTATTGATAATGCTAAGGCCTTTGTGTGAATCACACCAAACTCAGTAAAATTCTTCAAGTGATGGGATGCCAGACCACCTTACCTACCTTCTGAGAAATCTGTATGCAGGTCAAGAAGCAACAGTTAGAACAGACATGGAACAATGGACTGGTTCAAAACTGGGAAAGGAGTACGTCAAGGCTGCATATTGTCACCTTCCTTATTTAACTTATATGCAGAGTACATCGTGTGAAATGCCAGGCTGTATGAAGCACAAGATGGAATCATGATCACCAGGAGAAATATCAATAACCTCAGATACACAGATGATACCACCCTTATGGCATAAAGTAAAGAGGAACTAAAGAGTCTCCTGATGAAAGTGAAAGCAAAGAGTGAAAAAATCTGTCTTCAAGCTCAACATTCAAAAAACTATGATCTTGGCATCTAGTCCCATCACTTCATGACAAATAGAAGGGGAAAAAAATGGAAACATTGAGAGACTTTATTTTCTTCGGCTCCAAAATCACTGCAGATGGTGACTGCAGACATGAAATTAAAAGATACTTGCTCCTTGATAGAAAATCTATGACCAACCTAGAAAGCATATTAAAAAGCAGAGACATTACTTTGATGATAAAGGTCCAACTAGTCAAAGCTATGGTGTTTCCAATAGTCACATATGGATCTGAGAGTTGAGCCATAAAGAAAGCCGAGGGCCGAGGAATTGATTCCTCTGAACTGTGGTGTTGGAGAAGATTCTTGAGAGTCCCTTGGACAGCTAGGAGATCCAACCAGTCCATCCTAAAGGAAATCAGTCCTGAATATTCATTGGAAAGACTGATGCTGAAACTGAAACTCCAATACTTTGGCCACCTAAGGTGATGAACTGACTCATTGGAAAAGACCCTGATGCTGGGAAAGATTGAAGGTGGGAGGAGATGGGGACGACAGAGAATGAGATGGTTGGATGGCATCACTGACTCTATGGATATGAGTTTGAGCAAGCTCTGGGAATTGGTGATGGAAAGGGAAGCCTGGAGTGCTGCAGTTCATGGGGTGACAGAGAGTCAGACATGACTTATTGACTGAACTGCACTGATCTAAACTGAGGTTAGCCTGGCATGCTGAAGTCTATGTGATCACAAAGATTCAAACATGACTGTGTGACTGAGTTGAACTGAATATGCATATCATATTTATGTTAGAAGAATCAAAATAATTAATTTTGAAAGAATTTAGGACTTTGGTACTTTGTAATCACTATATTAACATCAGATTAGTGGATTAATTTTTCTAAGACTATATAGATGTCGTTCGAATTTGAGGATTTTTTTTAAGGATATTTAAAAGGACCCTTTTAAATGCATGTTTTTTATTATGAAATAATTTAGAAAATTTTATTAATAATTATCTTGAAAATATAACATTTACAAAGCATATTTTAAAAGTAGAGAAATAGTCTCTTATTATTATTTATATCATATTAAAATTGCTATGTTAACTCTTGCTATTTTATATAATTTTTCCATACCAGGTCCAGCTTTCATCTGGGAACAAACTTAGTGAATTGCCTTATTTTAGCAGATATATTTTTGAGGACTTTTGCCGTGTAGTTAAATTTCTCTGAACAACAGCATACTTAAATAAGCACAGGAACAGAAGTCAAATGTATTTGTTAGTAGGAAGAGACTGTGGTACAGGAATGAGATGCAGATGTGGTCTGAACATTTTAGCAACTTCGCGTTAGGAGAGCGACACCTTTATCACTCCTGACTGCTAGCTGTGGACTTGATGTGAGCTGAATGTTTTCCAGATTAAATCAAAAAGCAAAAATTGAGTCATAAATCCTATGGAGTTTGCCCTGGGAAACATACTAGGAAACAAAGTGGAATGGCAGCCCTAAGTGTCGCCAAGAGGGACTGGCAAAAGCAAACAGAAGATAGAAATAAAAAAGTAAAATTGATACAATTAAGTTACAGAGTGATTTCAGTCTCAAAATCCCCATTCAAAGTTTATGTTATTGTTTTAAAAGTTACCCACAGCAAAATCTCTTTGCAGAGTCCCCATTTCCAGGATCCACTGAAAATTCTTTCCTTGGGCTCAGTAAGGCCAGAAGGGATTTGTCAGAGTTTTCTAATTTACAACTATTCGATAAAATCAGAAGGTAGCTGGGTCACTGGAAGGCAAAACATCCAAACCAATATTTTGATGGCTTAGAGAAAATAAAAGTGATGTATGAAATAGCAAGTCCCATGGAGCAATATCAAGAAAAATGAAGGAAAAATATATAGTTACAAAAGATATTTAAAGCAAGGAGTCTCATAGGGCCTTATTTTCATTTGAAAGCTAGAACCAGGAGCAAAGCAAAGATTCACTTAGTTTGAGCAGGTTAGATATATCGGGATAGTTTTATTTTACTTAAAATAAGTATGAGAAACATATTGAGGATGTGAGGTTCTTCCTCTGTCCACCCCACATTCTGGCCTTTCTCTTATAGTCCTCCTCCTCCCATCTACTTCATCCTATCTGCAGGGGGAAGTTTTGAAAGCTGGCTAGAAATAGAGGAAAAGGAAGTTCTCCCAGACAGTTGATAGCACATTGCTCTCAATATCTAGTGCAACATATTTATTTGACCTCTGTGAGCCTGAATCAAACATCCATTAACTGAGTAGTCATTTCTGCAGGTTTGAATTAAAAAAATAAATAAATAAAAATAAAAACATTTGATATTAGAATAACTGAAGTTCAATGAAAAACAATTGTTCATGCAGTATGTGATTTTGAAAGTATTCTAGACTTTCCCAGGAGCCACGATTTATGAATTATTTAAGTTTCTTGTCATTGAGAATAGCCAATTGTCTTCTTATGTAAAGTCCTTCTAGATGCTGTATCAATGGCTATCAATGACAGTGAGTTTCTTGATCACTGCTATGTTCCAAGAACTAATTTTGATGTGCAGATAAAACTTTTCAAATATTTAAATACAATCAGAAACTCAAGGCAGCATGGCATTAGCAAAAAGGAGGAAGGAAGGTATAGTATAGGGAACTATATTCAGTATCTTGTTATAACCTATAATGGAAAAGAATCTGAAATTATACATATAAGCTGTACACGTTAAGCATTGTAAATCAAATCTACTTCATTTAAAAAAAAAAAAAAAGACATGATTTAAGAATGAGGCCATGAGCAGTGAGAAAGATGATGAGGGGAGAGACGTGGAGGAAACCAAGCATGACTGCACCTTGGTCCTCAGTGATGCCTCAGTTTTGGCCCAGTCGGTTAAGAACACTCTGTCCAATGAAGATGGAGGCAGTCTTTCTGTAAGAAAGTGAATATTATTGTCTTGCATCAAACAAAGAAAAAGCTTCTGGTCTAAATTCAAATATAGTTTGGAACATATGTTTTGTAGTCATCAGCAGGGTGGACTTAGGCTGGAAGTTTGGTTTCTGTGTAGATAGCAATGACAGGAACATGTCAAGGTGTAGATGAAAGACTTGTAAACATAGGACTAGAGTCTCTGGGAATAACCAGGCAGGCCTCCCAAGTTGGGATGAAACATTTAAGAGAGGGCCGGGAAAAACCTGGCAGGGCTTTTATTGTGTTTAGTGGGTAGGGCTGGGCTGAGTGTTTCTTGGCCTGGATCTGGGCTGATATGGCTTAAATTTCCCACTGTTGCAGAAGCATGCCCAGAGAGGGGGCATCAGGAGAAGGCAGAGTCAGGTTTAAAAAGCAAATATCAGAAAATGTATAAGAATTTTTACTGTAATACTCAGCAGAAATTGCCAGGTGGGGTTTGTGTATTTACATTGCTCTCGTCCACATCAGCTTATATCTTCTCTCTCTTTTTCTTTTTTTTTCCTGTTAGCTTACTTCTTAGGTCTCCTTAATATTTGGACACTATCCATCACTCTAGTTAAAATCCTAAAAGATGATGCTATAAGTGCTGCACTCAGTATGCCAGCTAATTTGGAAAACTCAGCATTGGCCACAGGACTGGAAAAGGTCAGTTTTCATTCCAGTCCCTAAGAAGGGCAATGTCAAGCAATGTTCAAACTACAGCACAATTGTGCTAATTTCACATGCTAGCAAGGTAATGCTCAAAATCCTTCAAGCTAGGCTTCAGCAGTACCTGAAGTGAGAACTTCCAGATGTACAAGATGGATTTACAAAAGACAGAGGAACCAGAGATCAAGTTGCCAATATCTGTTGGATCACAGAAAAAGCAGGAGAATTCCAGGAAAAAAAAAATCTACTTCTGCTTCATTGACTGTGCTAAAGCATTTGACTGTGTGGATCACAACAAATGGAAAAATTCTTAAAGAAATGGGAATATCAGACCACTTTACTTGTCTCCCGAGAAACCTATAAGTAGATCAAGAAGCAACAGTTAGAAACGGACATGAACAATGAACTGGTTCAAATTGAGAAACTGGCACAAAAGGCTGTATATTGTCACCCTTCTTATTTAACTTCTATGCAAAGTACATCATGTGAAATGCCTGTTGGATGAAGCACAGGCTGGAATCAAGTTTGCTGGGAGAAATACCTACAAGCTCAGATACATAGATGATGCCATTCTAATGGCAGAAAGCGAAGAGGAACTAAAGAGCCTCTTGAAGAAAGTGAAAGAAGAAGTTAAAAAGTTGACTTAAAACTCAACATTCAGAAAATGAAGATCATGGCATCTGGTCCCATCACCTCATGGCAAATAGTTGGGGAAAAAGTGGAAATAGTGACAGACTTTATTTTCTTAGGCTCTAGAATCACAATGGATGGTGACTGCACCCATGAAATTAAAGAACACTTGCTCCTTCAGAGAAAAGCTGTGACAAACCTACATAGCATATTAAACAGCAGAGACATCACTTTTTGGACAAAGGTCCATATAGTTAAAGTTATAGTTTTCCCAGTAGTCCTGTATACAGATGTGAGAGTTGCACCATAAAGTAGGCTTAGAGCAGAAAAAATGATGCTTTCAAATTGTGGTTCTGGAGAAAACTCTTGAGAGTCCGTTGGACTGCAAGGAGATCATACCAGTCAATCCTAAAGGAAATCAACCCTGAATATTCATTGGAAGGACTGATGCTGAAGCTGAAGCTCAATACTTTGGCCCTGTTATACAAAGCACTGACTTACTGGAGAACATCCTGATGCTGGGAAAGATTAAAGGCAGGAGGAGAAGTGGATAGCAGAGGATGAGATGGATGGATGCATAACTGATACAGTGGACATGAGTTTGCGTAAACTTCAGAAGATAGTGAAGAACAGGTAAGCCTGGTAGGCTGTAGTCCATGAGGTCACAAAGAAACAGACATGATTTAGTGACTGAGCAACAACATCCCCCTAGTATGTATTGAATGATGACTATATTTATTCATTTAAAATATCAAATCTATTTTTCACTACTAACAAAAAATTTAAAACTTTGTACTTTTAGGAATCATGTAGTTTACCACTATATAAGCTGCATATTATTAGTCTTGTTTGTTCAGTTCAGTTCAGTCCCTCAGTCATGTCTGACTCTTTGCAACCCCATGGACTGCAGCACGCCAGGCTTCCTGTCCACCACCAGCTCCCGGAGCCTGCTCAAATTCATACCCATCAAGTCAGTGATGCCATCCATCCATCTCATCCTCTGTTCATCCCCTTCTCCTGCCTTCAATCTTTCCCAGAATCAGGGTCTTTTCTAATGAGTCAGTTCTTCACATCAATGGCCAAAGAATTGGAGTTTCTTTTCGGCTTCAACATCAGTCCTTCCAATGAACACCCGGGACTGATCTAGAATGGACTGGTTGGATCTCCTTGCAGTCCAAGGGGTTCTCAAGAGTCTTCTCCAACACCACAGTTGAAAAGCATCAATTCTTCTGTGCTCAGCTTTCATTGTAGTCTAACTCTCATATCCATACATGACTACTGGAAAAACAGTAGTTTTGACTAGACGGACCTTTGTTGGCAAAGTAATGTCTCTTTTTAATAATCTGACCAGGTTGGTCATAACTTTCCTTCCAAGGAGTAAGTGTCTTTTAATTTCATGGCTGCAGTCACCATCTGCAGTGATTTTGGAGCCCAAGAAAATAAAGTCTCTCACTGTTTCCATTGTTTCCCCATCTACTTGACATGAAGTGATGGGACCAGATGTCTTGATCTTAGTTTTCTGAATGTTGTTTTAAGTCAACTTTTCACTCTCCTCTTTCACTTTAATCAAAAGGACTTTTAGTTCTTCTCTACTTTCTGCCATAAGGGTGATGTCATCTGTGTATCTGAGGTTATTGATATTTCTCATGGCAATCTCGATTCTTGTCTCATTTGTACCTATATATTTTTAAAGCTTAAAGACAGATTCAATATCAATTATGTGGAAGGAAAAAATTCCACTAATTTACCTGAACAACACTTTATGTGTGTGATTCTTATACTAAGTGACTTTTCAAATGTTAGTAACTGACACACAATAGCTATAATTACAATCATCTAAAAATTATAAGAAGATGAGCTGTGAAAATTACTTTTCACTGAAAGATGTTTTTAGCCAAAACACATAACTTTAGTAGGGCCAGAGTTTTTCTCTCTCTCTCTCTTTTTTTTAATATTAATACAAATTATATAATTTCTTTTATCTACAAATGTTTCATATCATGTTCAAAGTTATTTCTCTATACTCCTATTTATTTAGAGAAAATAAAACTTGTAAAAATTTTTGCAGTTTTGGTAATAGTTCACATAAAGTAATTTCCATTGAAATTTCAATATATTGAAATATAATTTACAACCTTTTAAAATTGATGTAAGCCATATTTGTGGGTCAAAGCATAGAAAAAATAGTTTAAAAATCAACAGAATGAAAAAAAAAAAAAAGTGTTATATTTGAGGCACCACACCCAGATGAAATACACTGGGAAGATCACTGCTGAAATTTGACCACCACTAACAGCATGGCATTTGCTGTTATTTACATGTTAATATAGTATAACATAGGGGAGTATAATTTGCTCCTCCAAAATGTGTCTCTTTGGCATGAGGACTTTCCTGGTGGCTCAGACAGTAAAGCCTTCCCTGGTGGCTCAGACAGTAAAGAATCCATCTGCAATGTGGGAGACCTATGTTAATCCCTGGGTCTGGAAAATCCCCTGGAGAAGAGCATTCCAAGCCACTCCAGTATTATTGCCTGGAGAATTCCATAGATAGAGGAGCCTGGAAGGCTTTAGCTCGTGGGGTTGCAACTAACCCCATGAGTGAGCAACTAACACTTTCACTTCACTTCACTTGGCATGAGGACTAACTTAGGCAGATTAATTTTAAGAAGCAGAAGAATTAGGAAGAATGTTTGACATTTCTCCTAACAGCCTAAAATAATTGTTCCTGAAATAGAGCTATCATCAGAGGTAGCTTCAAAGGATGTGGGCTGGATGTAGTAGGGGAACAGGGCCTGGAGATCAGAGTCCACTCTGCATCCCATTGTTTCTGCAGGCCCAACAAACATTTACCAATCAAACATTTGCTTTTTCACATTCATGTGAAGTGACTTCTTGCCCTTTGAAGTACCAGACCACTACCCAAAACATCCTCTGTTGCTTTTAGCTGAAGATAGCATTTAAGGTAAGGGTTTCAGACATTCTGGCAAGTTACTCATTTTTCCTGGGTCTCTCCCAAGTATACCAGTAATTGAACTTCTGTTTGTCTTTCTCCTGTTAATCAGTCTCATGTCAATTTAATTCTTAGATCAGCCAGAAAAACCTGCAAGGGAAGAGGAAAATTTATTCATCCTCTATAGTAGAAAAGTAGAAAGTTTAACCCTCCCAAGGATTGTCTCAAAAAAAAAGATCTTTACAGTTCAGTGTTAATTTTAACAAGAGATGTGAAATATAGAAAATCAGACATTAAACAGATGTGTGCAATTATAAAAATTGGTATCTAAATAGTGTTTGACAATATCATGCAAAATCTTAACTATCCTGGATAGGAGACCTATCCATCTAGGTCAAAGGCTATTGAATCGGGAACATCTGAAGAGCTTCACTGAAAACAACTGTCCCTAATGTATTTTCTGTTGTGTACAGAGCTTATTACATTGCTAGAGCTTCTCACCTGAGCAGTATAATCTTTTATTTTTAGCTCCTTTGGATGTCCCAATAACATTTCTAAAAATAATATTTTCTTTGAACATGCAATTTTGTGCATCATTGCCCATAATTGCATCTTTAAAATGCATGCTGTGAATATTTAGCCCTAAAGCAAACCATGAACTTTCTAAAATGAAGCATGCTTTGATTGCTATGACTTAATTTTCTCCATGAAATGAATATCCCCCATGTATATAATATAAGAAGAACAATGCTAGGGGAAGAATCTGTCTCCCAGATGGCCTGTCTGGTTCTTATTTTCATAACATGCATATTCAACAAAAATGAGGTCATGCTTATCTCTAATCCCTAGGCAATCCCAAGGTAGCAGAAACATAAAGACTATCAATACACCATAACCATGGGAACTTGGGACTGCAAAGGAGAATTTCTCCCCCCTCTACATTCTTGAATAAAGCTTATTTCAAAAATTCTTTATAAAGGATGTATTCTTGCAATTTGTAATCTATATATATTGTTCAGCAATATCCTATTGATTTGATTTTCTTGAATCTCAAAGTTGGATATAGTGGTATTTTTTTTTTTTTTCATTCAAAAAAGTACTTATTGAAAACACTAACTCAAAAAGATATCTACACACCTTCTTCACTGCAACATTATTTATAATGGCCAAGATGTGCAAACAGCCTGAGTTCACCAATGGATGAATGGATAAAGAAAATATGATATGTATATATGTATATATATATATATATAAAGTACTTATTGAGCACATTTTAAGCAACAGACATCATGCTAAATGCTACCACTGAGTATATGTGGTAGGTCTCACAAGGAATAGTAAACAATCGAATACACTAAATGATTACCCATTGTGAAATATGCCATGGAACAACCAATCACAAGGTTGAGATGCAAAGTAACAGCATAGTCAGCAAAGCTGTCTCTGAGACAGAGCTTTTAAATTAGACACGAAGGGGTTAGATTATAGTCATAAAATGAACTATAGCCCACTGGCCAAATGCTGACAATTGCCTGGTTTTGTTTTTATTTTTATTTTATTTATTTTAATTGGAGGCTAATTACAATATTGTAGTGGTTTTGCCATACATTGACATGAGTCAGCCATGGGTGTACATGTGTTCCCCATCCTAAGTCCCCCTCCCACCTCCCTCCCCATCCCATCAGAACAGAGCCACACTCTTGTTTTACTTTTTTTTTTTTTTCTTTCTAGATATTTATTTATTTTTAATTGACTGATGGCTGGTTTACAATACTGGTTTGATTTCTATCAACACGAATTAACCATAGGTGTACATATGTCTCCTCCCTCCTGAATCTCCCTCCTACCTCCTGCCCTCCTACCTCTAAGCTATTACAGAGCCCCAGTTTGAGTTCTCTGACTCATACAGCAAATTGCTATTGGCTGTCTAATTACATATGTTGCTGCATATGCATCCATGCTGCTTTCTCCATTTATATTACCCTCCCCCTCATCTCCCCCACCCTTGTCATTAATGTTTTCTATGTCTGCTTCTCAATTGCTGCTCTGCTAACCCATCTGTCAGTACCATCCTTCTAGATTCTGTATATAAGCATTCAGTTCAGTTCAGTCACTCAGTCATGTCTGACTCTTTGCTAACCCATGGACCCCAGCACACCAGGCTTCCCTGTCCATCACCAACTCCTGGAGTTTACCCAAACCCATGCCCATTAAGTCGGTGATGCCACCCAACCATCTCATACTCTGTTGTCCCCTTCCCCCACCTTCAATCTTTCCCAGCATTAAGGTCTTTTCAAATGACTCAGCTTTTTGCACTAGGTGGCCAAAGTATTGGAGTTTCAGCTTCAATATCAGTCCTTCCAATAAAAACCCAGGACTGATCTCCTTTAGGATGGACTGGTTGGATCTTCTTGCAGTCCAAGGGACTCTCAAGAGTCTTCTCCAACACCACAGTTCAAAAGTATCAATTCTTTGGTGCTCAGCTTTCTTTATAGTTCAACACTCACATCCATACATGACTACTGGAAAAACCATAGCTTTGACTAGAGTACATCATGAGAAATGCTGGACTGGAAGAGACACAAGCTGGAATCAAGATTGCCGGGAGAAATATCAATAACCTCAGATATGCAGATGACACCACCCTTATGGAAGAAAGTGAAAAGGAACTAAAAAGCCTCTTGATGAAAATGAAAGTGGAGAGTGAAAAAGTTGGCTTAAAGCTCAACATTCAGAAAATGAAGATCGTGGCATGCGGTCCCATCGCTTCATGGGAAATAGATGGGGAAACAGTGGAAACAGTGTCAGACTTTATTTTTCTGCTGGGCTCCAAAATCACTGCAGATAGTGACTGCAGCCATGAAATTAAAAAACGCTTACTTCTTGGAAGGAAAGTTATGACCACCCTAGATAGCATATTCAAAAGCAGAGACATTACTTTGACAACAAAGGTTCGTCTACTCAAGACCATGGTTTTTCCTGTGGTCGTGTATGGATGTGAGAGTTGGACTGTGAAGAAGGCTGAGCACCGAAGAATTGATGCTTTTGAAGTGTGGTGTTGGAGAAGACTCTTGAGAGTCCCTTGGACTGCAAGGAGATCCAACCAGTTCATTCTGAAGGAGATCAGCCCTGGGATTTCTTTGGAAGAAATGATGTTAAAGCTGAAACTCCAGTACTTTGGCCACCGCATGTGAAGAGTTGACTCGTTGGAAAAGACTCTGATGCTGGGAGGGATTGCGGGCAAGAGGAGAAGGGGACAACAGAGGATGAGATGGCTGGATGGCATCACTGATTCGATGGACTTTAGTCTGGGTGAACTCCGGGAGTTGGTGATGGACAGGAAGGACTGGCGTGCTGCAATTCATGGGGTCACAAAGAGTCGGACACGACTGAGCGACTGATCTGATCTGATCTGATCTGACTAGATGGACCTTTGTTGGCAAAGTAATGTCTCTTCTTTTTAATATGCTGTCTAGGTTGGTCATTACTTTCCTGCCAAGTATGTGCATTAATATATGATATTTGCTTTTCTTTTTCTAACTTACTTCGTTATGTATAATAGGCTCTAAGTTCATTTACCTCATTAGAACTGACTCATATGTGTTCCTTTTTATGGCTGAGTAGTATTCCATTGAGGAGAAGGCAATGGCACCCCACTCCAGTACTCTTGCCTAGAGAATCCCATGGACGGAGGAGCCTGGAAGGCTGCGGTCCATGGGGTCGTTAAGAGTCCGACACGACTGAGGGACTTCACTTTCACTTTTCACTTTCATGCATTGGAGAAGGAAATGGCAACATACTCCAGTATTCTTGCCTGGAGAATCCCAGGGACAGAGGAGCCTGTTGGGCTGCCGTCTGTGGGGTAGCACAGAGTCAGACAGGACTAAGGCGACTTAATACCAGCAGCATCAGTATTCCATTGTATATATGTACCACAGCTTCTTTATCCATTCATCTGTTGATGGACATCTAGGTTGCTTCCATGTCTTGGCTATTGTAAATAGTGCTATTATGACCATTGGGATACATGTTTTTCAGTTTTGCTTTCTTCAGTATATATGCATGGAAGTGGTATTTCTGGGTCATATGGTGGTTTTATTCCTGTTTTTTTAAGAACTCTCCATACTGTTCCATAGTGACTCTATCAATTTACATTCCCACCAATAGCATAGGAGAGATCTCTTTTCTCCACACCCTCTCCAGCACTTGTGATTTTTTTTTTTTTTTTTTAATTATGGCTATTCTGTCTGGGGTTTTACGAGTTGTCTGTGGCTGTTTTTGGACCAGCAGAGCTGAGTGGTTGCAACAGAGATGATCTACCCATTTGAAAGTCTTCACTATCAGCCCTTTTATTAAACAAATTTTCTGGTCTTGGTAGAAGGTGTCATCCACTCAAAGAATTGAGAAGCTTTTCAAACAGAGGGAATCACAGGGGCAAATTTACTGACATCAAAAATAAAAACAAAACCCATGGCATATTAAAGAAATTGAAAGTAAGCCAGGTAACAAGAGGTGAGACGAGGAGTCAGGTGACCCTGAGCCTTGGAGGGTGTGGTGAGCAGTTTGGGTTTTTAATTCTTAGTATTAGAAAATGTGGAGGATTTTTAGAGGGGAGTGATATAATCTTATATAATCTGATTTTTCAGAGATTTCGCAGCTGATATTTACTTATTATTTGCATATTGTCAGCCATTTGTATCCATTGATCAATGTCATTCTTACATATTATAAAGTAAGAACTATTATTTTCCCTGTTTTACAAAAAAGGCTATTTAGTTTGCTCAACATGATACACTACATGGTAGAGGCAGTATATAGACTCAAACATTTTTTTTGTTTTTATTTTATTGAAGCATATTTTATTGAAATATGTTATTTTATTTTATTGGAGTACAGTTGATTTACAATGTTGTGTTAATCTCTACCACACAGCAAAATGGTTTGGTTATACATATACAAGCATATTCTTTTTCATATTCTTTTCCATCGTGATTTATCTTAGGATACTGAATATTGTTCCCTGTGCTATATAGTAGAACCTTGTTGCTTATTCATTCTCTATATAATAGTTTCCATCTGCTAACAGAAAACTCCCAGTCCATCCATTTATCATCCTCCTTCTCATTGGCAACCACAAGCCTGTTCTCTTTGATTGTGGGTCTATTTATCTTTTGTAAATAAGTCCATTTGTCTCATATTTTAGATTTCACATATAAATAATATCATGATATTTGTCTTTCTCTGACCCTCTTCCCTGAATATGATAATCTCTAGGTCCATTCATGTTGCTGCAAATGACGTTATCTCATTCTTTTTTACGGCTGAGTTATATTCTATCTATATTTCCACTATGAATGCAGGGGTGCATATATCTTTTCAAATTATAGTTTTGTCAAATCCAAACATTCTTGATGCAGAATCCATGCTTTTCACTACTTATCTGAGGTTACCTCACTTGTCTGAATGTCTGTAGAACCATATCTGCTGTGATGTCTAGGGTGGTCGTGTGTGTGTGTGTGTACTGGACAGAAATGGAGAAATGAGTATCTTAAGTGACTGTGGAAATAGTAAAGGTGTAATAAATAATGGAAAGCCCTGGTATACGGGACTGGAACTTAAATGAAAATATTGAATGACTTAGAGGAATGTCTTAGAGGAAGAATAATTTTGAGAAAGAAATAGTTATCCACATTCAGTACCAAGAAATGGTGAAGTGGCATGAGAGCTGAAAAGTGTACCCTAGATTTTTCAGTCTGGAGACCATTGTTCTGGACAGAGCAGTTAACTAGTAAAGTATTATTCAGAAACCATAATTTGTGCTACAGAGAAATAAGACAATTGTATGAAACCCATATTTCTGTTTTTTTTTTCCAGAAAGGTAACATGAATATGATTAAACTATGATAGAAGACTCATTTCCTTTCCTTCTGAGTTTTCTTTTAATTTATTATTTTCCAGTTTACCAAAAATGTCACCTATAATATTATGCTCTATTTTCTACATTAAAACTTCAGGAGATTAATATTATATTACATAATATTTTCATTTTATATTTCATTAATTATAGTGAACTTTTTTATGAGTAAAATATCTGAATTTTAAAAATAGAATTATAATTTCTGTTCTTTGGATCTAGTTGATTTGCTTTCATATATAGGTTGAAGAAACCACTTTGATAACATTAGAAATAAGGTATAGTAGTTATACTTTTTCTTAAATATAGCCTGTCACTGAATATACTGAGTTTGAATAAACAAGTTGAGAATTGAAGGCAATGAGTTGCTAAATATTCAAGTGAAGTAATAGCAGTTGCAATTCTTTTATTTAGGAAATAACTACCTTCAACAATATTAATATAATCAAAAAAGTTAAGTGGGATAGTGTAAATTTTTAGAGAGCATTAAAACATCAAGAATCTTTTCTGTAAAAAGTTACTGTGTGACTTTTCATCTCAGAAAAGTCAATTATTCAGTATAACAAATTTAAGTTGATTATAGGAGAAATATTCTCTCCTATAAGGAGACAATTGCATTTAAGTTATGAGCATTAAAAAATATCTACTACTCAAACTGCCTCATAATTTCCTCATGTCTGGGTATATAGAATTTTAAGATTTACATATTTTAAAATCATCAACATACTCATTACTATTCAATCATATTCAACATGTCATCTAGATTTTGAAACTACATTTTGCAATAAGGTAAACCAGAGAAATAACTATGACACAAATTAAGTTTAATGTATTTGCTGGTTGAAGATGAATAAGGCAGTACACAATGGTAAGAATAAATATTATAGTTTTCTAAGGTAACAATTATACTGAAGTGTACATGACACAATTGGGAGGAAAGGTTTAATATATTTTGTAACTGAAAAATGAGTAAAAGGATAAAATTGTATTTAGTGTCTCAAATAGGTGCCACATATTAATATTATTGCAATAAATTTTAGACTATAATTTAGATGAGCAGTTTCTCCTGAAGTTTTTATGTCTAATTCTAGTTATATTGAATTTACCTATAGAATAATATTATAATAAAGCAATGTCTTGAATAAAAATGTTCATGCTTTTGTCTCTAGGTATATTTACACACACACATGTGCACACAGATTCATTATAATTAGTCACCTTCACCAATGGCAGGACTCAAAGAATTCACATTCTGAAGTTATTTATTCAAATAAACACACTCTTAGAAACCTCAAATATAACTGGAACAGCACTTGAAAAGATCCCATAGTCTTTTAAAAAAATTATTTATCCTTATTTTGGAAGCATCAAAGATTTCATTAGCCAATCACAAGCCACTTATAGGGATTCAATGTACTTTAAAAAATGTTTGAAGGTAGAGACACAACATCAATCCTTCTAAACTGTTGTTCAGTCTTTAAGTTGTGTCTGGCTCTTTGCGACCCCATGGGCTACATGGCACACCAGGCTCCCCTGTCCTTCACTATCTTCCAGAGTTCGCTCAAACTCACATCTACTGAATTAGTGATGCCATCCAACCATCTTATCCTCTGTTGCCCAATTCTCCTCTCACCCTCAATCTTTCCCAGCATCAGGGTCTTTTCCAATGAGTTGGCTCTTCACATCAGGTGGCCAAAGTATTGGAATTTCAGCTTCAGCATCAGTTCTTCCAATGAATATTCTCGTTTGATCTCCTTGCAGTCCAAGGGACTCCCAAGAGTCTTCTCCAGTACCACAGTTCAAAAGTATCAATTCTTCAGTGCTCAGCCTTTTTTTATGGTCCAACTCTCACATTTCATACATGAATACTGGAAATACCATAGATGTAACTATATAGACCTGTGTTGGCAAATTAATGTCTCTGCTTTCTAGGTTTGTTACATTTTTCTTTCCATGGAGCAAGCATCTCTTAGTTTCATGACTACACTCACCATCCACAGTGATTTTGGAGCTTTGAAAGAAAGAAATTTGAAACAAATTCTGTCACTGATTCCACTTTTCCCCTTTCTATTTGCCATGAAGTGATGGGATCGGATGCTATGATCTTAATTTTTTGAATGTTGAATTTCAAGTCAGCTTTTTAATCTCCTCTTCACCCTCATCAAGAGGCTCTTTAGTTACTTTTTACTTTCTGCCATTAGAGTGGTATCATCTGCATATCTGAAGCTGTTATTTCTCCCATCAATCTTGATTCCAGCTTTTGATTTATCCAGCTCAGAATTTCACATGATGTACTCTGCACAGAAATTAAATAAGCAGGGTGATAATAAACAGCCTTGTCTTACTATTTTCCCAATTTTGAACTGGTCCGTTGTTTCATGTCCATTTCTAATTATTGCTTCTTGATCTTTATGGAGGAGTCTCAGGAGACAGGTAAGGTAGCCTGGTATTCCCATCTCGTGAGGAACTTCCTACAGTTTTGTTTTGATTTTTTTTTTTTTTTTTAGTGATCAACACAGTTAAAGGCTTTAGTGTAGTCAATGAGGCAGAAGTAGATGTTTTTCTGGAATTTCCTTGCTTTCTCTATGATCCGACAGATGTTGGCAATATGACTTTTGGTTTCTCTACTTTTTCTAAATTCAACTTGTACCTCTGGGAGTTCTCAGGTCATGTATTGCTGAAACCTAGCTTGAAGGCTTTTGAGCATAATCTTCCTAGTATATGAAATGAGTATAGTTGTATGGTAGTTTGAACATTCTTTGGCATTGTCTTTCTTTGGGATTGGAATGTAAACTGATCTTTTCTAGTGCTATGGACACTGCTGAGTTTTCCAAATTTGCTGATATATTGAGTGCAGTACTTTAACAGCAGCATCTTTTTGAATTAAAAAAAAAAATCAGCTGGAATTACATCACCTCCACTAGCTTTGTTTGTAGTAATATCTCCTAAAGTCCACATGATTTCACACTCTAGGATGTCTGGTCATAAAGTAATTGTGTACATGCATGCTCAGTCATGTCTGACTTTTTGTGACCCTATGGACTGTAGCCCATCAGCCTCCTCTGTCCATGGGATTTTCCAGGCAAGAATACTGGAGCGGGTTGCTATTTCCTTCTCTAGGGAATCTTCCTGACCTAGGGATTGAACTCATCTCTTGCATTGGCAGTTGGGTTCTTTACCAGGTGAGTTACCATGTAAGCCCCATAAAGTAACTAACTGAAAGTGAATTATAAATAGGAAGAATATTTTCCCCACATGTGTAATGTTTCTACAAAGGTGAAATAAATGGCTTCAAATGTATTCTACTGCTAAGTAATGAGAAATGAATTGGGTTTAGAAATACATTGTAGACTAATATCCAAAGTACATCTTCTACAAATTTACTTTTATGTTGTTTTATTATCTATATTTATATTTATCTTTCCAAATATTTATACTGTACTCCAGTATATTTGGAAGTAGTGCCAAAATATAGTAACATCAAAAATCTTCTTAAATTTGTAAAATAATTTTGAAAATGTCTTGACTGGAAAATCCCATCATTATCCAAATTCCTACTTTTGTTACGTACTATTGTTGAGGCAATATTCTTTTGAGTGAAAGAGATAAACTTTTTTCACTCTTGAGATGAGACAATTTATATTTGAAACTTTGTGTATTTTTCTGAAATTGTGTATTTTGCTGAATCTATGGAACATTTTGATGATATTTGGAACTAAGCAAACTTTATTTTATTTTGTGTATTTCACTCTTTTTCTCATCTATTTATGAGTTAATGAATTTCTTATTTCTCCTATTTTCATTTTGTTTCTTGAGTTGTTTTCTTATTTTGTTTTATTGTTGAAAAGTAATAGCTTACTCTAATATTCTTAATAAAATGTGCAGTTTCATCTTCTCAATGATTCCTTAATCATTGCCATCTCATGGTATATTTTTAAACATTTCTTTCACTTAATTATAGGTTAGTGAATTTTGAGTTCTTTTATGAAAAGTGGCCATGGATGCTTACATATATAGGTTGTGCATAAATGTGTACTTATTAATTTGTTACTAAAGGAAACTGAAATGTCACAACATAAAATTGGGTTTGAAGCAGGCATGGTATCAGGTCTGTGGTGACTATGAGTCTATTTTCTTCAACTTCAGTTTTGTCCTGGCCATCTAAGAAACTCAAAACAATTATTTTAGTGCTTTTATCAGGTGTGGGCAGCATTCTCACTCACTTCTGAAAAGTTCTGGTGGTGGCAGTCAAATGACAAAACCTCATGTTATAGCTAACAGAATTATCGA
Organism: Bos taurus; assembly: GCF_002263795.3. NCBI lineage: Eukaryota > Metazoa > Chordata > Mammalia > Artiodactyla > Bovidae > Bos > Bos taurus. The sequence continues at coordinate 1,252,150 of NC_037336.1, forward strand.
CCTTCTTTGGGAAACGGAGCATAAGAGCCCACATGAGCCACTCCATTTCTCTGTCCTATCCCTGAGAGCTTTGCTCTTTTACAAACAGTGCAACATGGAAGAAGCACTTCATAAATTGTGCAATTCTTTGGCTTATATTGGCTACAATTTTGACTGCAATTCTATGGATAACATTTTTCACATAATTTATAAATCTTATTCTTTATTTCAGTTAAAAACTTAGTCAGTTATACATATATATATATATATATATATATATAAGTCATGTGGTACCAGCATGCTTGCTGTAAAACTAGCAGACCAAACAGCAGAGCTTCACACATCTCAAACTTATTCACAGAGTCAGTTAAAATAACAGTTTCAGTTCTTTCATCTGGTGGCTTTCTCCATAGCTCTAAAAATATATGTGTACTAATTTTTTTAATTTACAAATTTTAGGTATTATTTATTGATTTATTAAGAAAGAGGAAGACTTGAGTTTTTTTACATTATTCACATATTCTGACTATCTATATATCTATGTGTCTTAATCTGCATGTAAGTATCACAATTTCAAACTATTTTGATCAATTCAATTGCACTCTTTTAATTATATTAATAATGTTCAATGCAAATATATTTATGATATTTTCCTGTGGTCATGTATGGATGTGAGAGTTGGACTGTAAAGAAGGCTGAGTATCGAAGAATTGATGCTTTTGAACTGTGGTGTTGGAGAAGACTCTTGAGAGTCCCCTGGACTGCAAGGAGATCCAACCAGTCCATTCTGAAGGAGATCAGCCCTGGCATTTCTTTGGAAGGGATGATGCTAAAGCTGGAACTCCAGTACTTTGGCCACCTCATGGGAAGAGTTGACTCATTGGAAAAGACTCTGATGCTGGGAGGGATTGGGGGCAGGAGGAGAAAAGGACGACAGAGGATGAGATGGCTGGATGGCATCACTGACTCAATGGACATGAGTGTGAGTGAACTCCGGGAGTTGGTGATGGACAGGGAGGCCTGGCCTCATGGGGTCACAAAGAGTCGGACACGACTGAGCAACTGATCTGATTTGATCTGACAAACATTTTTGTGCTTTTAATTTTCCTTTTTTCTGTATCCTGTAATTGTTTTAGCCATTATCAGACACACAGCTCTGCCCCATTATATCAGTTAGTCCCTCCATGAGCACCTGTCCTTCTTTACTTGAGAGGTCCTTCTCCTGGAGCTTGCTGCATGACACTGACCTCTGGGCCTAACTGAACAGCTCTGGGATAGGACCTGCCTTCACTGCTCTCCTATGACTGCCCCAGCCCTTAGATCCCGGGTGTTCCTTTTCCTTTTTCACTCTCTTCCCTGAGTTTTATCCCTAGTGTCTCATAAAGAATGACTCAAGTTGGAGATGGTTCCTGTCACAGAGCTGGTCAGGGACACTTCCACGAAGCGTGATCTTTAATCAGAAACTTGAACCATCAAAGATCTAGAACGAGGGAGTAGTGACATTAAAAGTTCCTAAGGAAGTAGTGTGTTATGGGTGTTAGTAACAGAGGCAAAGATATGGCTTACTTAAGGAAAAACTATGGATGGTACTTTACAAGGTCCAAGATTTATTTAAACAGGATCCAGATCATTTAGGGGCTTTTAATCCATGATAAGAGTTTTAGAATTTATTTTCATTTCAGTGAGATGTCACTGGCCAGTTTTAAGCCAAGGAGTGATGAGATATTATTATAATAAAGAAATGCCAAGGACGGGTGTTCTTGATGACCTGATTTTCTTCATCTGAAGAAGAAAAAGCCAATGAAGTACATAGAAAAAAATGATCAAATATATTTTAGTAATACAGACTAAGGGGGTAGGTATATCTAGTAAAAAAGTGTTTTTTTTTTTTTTTTAATAACAGCAAATGTTAACACATTTGTAGGATAACAGTTCTAAAATATGTTTAGCAAAAATGTATACCCATTTAAGGAATATGCAGTTGGTGAAGAAATAAATGCAAATGCAGAAAACATTTTTTAAAGTTTTGACAACGAATTGAAAGGCAAAAAAAACCCCCAAAACAAACAAACAAAAAACATTCAGCTTGGTGGGGAAGGGTATTTAAGGAAGGGTTTAGAAATATAGATGCCAAAAAGGTTAGTGTAGATAAAAAGGATGCAGGAAACATGGAGATGCTGAAGGTGAAGGTAGCAAGTGGAGAAAATGTAAAACCAGGGACGTGATTGCACAAGAGTTCACACAGAGACTGACAGATTGAGGATTCAGAGTACTGAGAACAAGGAGACTGCTTATTGATCTAGAGAGATTCTGAGGAAGGAAAAACAGAGGAGGAAACAGATATCCATCAAGTAAGGAGTATGAATGTCTCTTTATGTACTTAAAAAATACATTGAGCATCTATTTGTTAGGCATATGCCAGGTGCGAGGGATGTGATGCCAAAACAGGTTTTCTGTTCTTAATTGTTCACAATTAGTCAGAGTAACAAAGAATTAAATATGCTTCATTCAACTGGATGCTGCAAGACAATACAAGTACCCAGGGATGGAGTAACTCTTCTGATTAAGGTGGAAAGCTGAGGGAAGGCCTCACAGAGCAGCTGGTGATTTTCTGATTTCCTGCAAAATGAACATATATGAGTATATACTCAATAGTAGACACAGAGAGGGTGGTTGGAGGGAATTTCTGACAGAAGTAATACATTTTTTTAACAGAAAAAACAATATTAGACTTTGGAAAGGGCAAGTTTTATAATATGTAAATAAAAATAAATGAAGTCGCTCAGTCGTGTCTGACTCTTTGTGACCCCGTGGACTGTAGCCTACCAGGCTCCTCTGTCCATGGGATTTCCCAGGCAATAGTACTGGAGTAGATTGCCATTTCCTTGGAAAATCCTCAAATATTCAGAAAACAAGAATAGAAAGCAAAACCTAGATCATGAAATCCCATGAGGAGGATGCTTTAGCATTTAGGTATTATCATAGAAAATCTTGAATAATAATCAGATTTTTAAATTCAGAAATATTCTTGTGATCAAAGTAGAGTGATTATTTTGGGGACTGAGTGGAAAGGGATTGAGATTGGAGGCAAAGACTGTAACACTATAGAGATATTTTAAAATAGAAAAATTAAACAAGAGCAGTGGGAAGGGAAAGGAAGTATGTGAAAAACATTTTTAAAAAATTAATAGAATAGGACTTGGATAGAGCTGACTTAAAGGCGGATGAAGACCACCAGACTTCCCCTATAAGCAACTGAGATAATTATGACTCTATGTAGCTAGGCTGTGGATATAGAAGAAAAAGCTGGCTTGGCTTAGACAGATGATGGACCTAGGATATAGGAGAAATGTTTGAGTAGGGGGAAGGCGTGGGATAATTAAGAAGAAGAGAGAAAATGAGTCAGCTTTCTTGAGGGCCTGCTACATACTAGGAACTGTGCTAACACATGGCCTTTGTGGTTGTTTTTGAGAGAGTCAATTTCTAGGTAGGTTGCTAAGAAGAAGTCTGGGGTCCCTGAGAAGGAGAGAGGGATTTGGGGCTCTTGAAGAGGAAATAGGGGTCTGTAACTCTCAAGGAGGCGGAAAGGAAAAACGTCTTTCATTTTTTTTCCCCTCTACATTCCTTAGTCTTAGTCACATAAAATGTTTTTTTTTTTTTTTTTTTTTATCCCAGAACTGATGATTATACAACAACACAACTCAGCTTGAACTCTATACTAAGGATTATATAACAGCAATGTATCCTGCTTAAGGGTAGTTTCTCCTTCCTGAAAACCTTCTGACTAATCATGTTATCTTCAATTCAGTTCAGTTCAGTTCAGTCACTTAGTCATGTCCGTCTTTGCAACCCCATGGACCACAGCACACCAGGCCTCCCTGTCTATCACCAACACCCTGAGTTTACTCAAACTCATGTCCATTGGGTTGATGATGCCATCCAAACATCTCATCCTCTGTCATCTCCTTCTCCTCCCACCTTCAATCTTTCCCAGCATCAGGGTCTATTTACATGAGTCAGTTCTTTGCATCAGGTGGCCAAAGTATTGGAGTGTCAGCTTCAACATCAGTCCTTCCAATGAATATTCAGGACTGATTTTCTTAAGGATGGACTGGTTGGATTTCCTTGCAGTTCAAGGGACTCTCCAGAGTCTTCTCCAACACCGCTGTGATCTTACAATGTATATCATGAAAGTGGGTCTGGTAAGATCTTTCTATTGATAAGTTCTAATCCTGATATCTTAAAATGTAAATTGTGGGAGTAAGTCTGATAAAATCTTTACAACATTGAGGCATTCTTTTGATTTGTTATTACAACGAATTAGAAAGTATATAGCTCCCTTGCTAAGACTAGCAAGGGGGGCACTCTCTGCCAACTTCTGACGTCTATGTCAGAATCTTTCTTTGTCCCTTTTCTCTGTAATACAACTTCTGCCACACAAGAGCCCTAAGTGGTCAAGCCTGGTCTCTGGTCCCAAAGCTAAATCTTTGGAAATCATGAATCCAACATCATTCACTGTAAGCTATCAGTTTCATTTTCACTTTTACATTTGAGAAGTTCATGGCTCAGATAAGCTTTTGCTCAATTTTCTCTGGCTATTAAGTATCAGAGTTGGCATTCACTACATATTTTATTTATTAGTATTCTTCTCTTATTTTGTTGTATAAAACTTGGGAGAATGTTGGTATATAGTTATTATTTGAAGGCATGGGGATATAAGAGACATGGAGGCAAAGAAAAGAGTATTTAGAAAAAAGAAAATAAGACAAGAATGACAGACTTGAGAAGCAACTAGAGAAGACTGGTAATGGCTGGAAGGTGAGATAAAACAAAAATAAAACTACAGTTTTTTGAAAGAAGTCATGCAAGAAGGACATTTAAATGAACTTATATAACTAGTGTTAAATGCCATGGAGAAACGAAACTGTAAATAAGCTCATTGGACTTGAACATTCCTAAACTCAAGCACAATTTATGTGTTGGGGACAGAACTCCAGCTGTAAAAAGTGGATATTAATAGAAGGTGACCTATAGTTGATAAATGAACAAGAACAGATGATTAGTTTAGGCAACTCTTTAAAGAAAGTTAGTTACACAGAGAAAAAGTGGCTAGAAGTGTATATAGAACTAAATAAGATATTTCTAGGGCAGTTATTTAATAAGCACGAGAAAATTTGGGGCAGTTGTGAAGTAAGAAAGAAGGAAGATATGGAAGAGAGAGGTACATAATACAGCAAGGTATTGGAGGGACAGAGAAGAAAGGGATAGAGTATAAATCCCAGGCAGAAGGTAGGAATCCATTTGAATGAGAATCACACATTTCATTGTCAAGTGATATTAGAGTAAGCTGAGTAAGAGCAAATATAAGTAAGAATGTAAGTGTATGGTATGTCAAAAGTGTTTACTCCTTCTGGCTTCTGTTTTAATCATGAATTCAGAGGCAAGGTGTTCTGGGAATGAGAAGATGGCACTTCAACATTGTGACTGATCTAGAACAACTATTCTCAGAAAAAGGGGAAAAACAGTGGATTAGAGAAAAGAAATAGTGTTTTCAGATTTGTGCCATTTCTTTTCCAGTACAAGTGAAAAATCACATAAGGACATGAGTGGCATCAAATGAGGGATCTGGCTAAATTATAAAGAAAGGATTTGAGCTGTAATTGCAGGTAGATTAAGTTGGCAGGAATGGAACTGAAACTGGAGGACAGTTGAAAGACAGGATTAGCAACCCAATGAAGGATGAGTCTAGAAGAGAGGAGTTCCAGGCAAGAGAACCAGTTGCTCATGACAACTCTCACTGGGTAAAGATTGTAGGTCAGACTAGATGTGACAGACTTATCACTTTGGCATAATAATAATAATAATAAAATTATGGAGAATCAAGAAGAGATGAATAAAAGAGATCTCAGAAGGTAAAAATCCAGTTGAATTATGAATTGTTTGGAGCCATCATATACAGACATCACTGAAGCAGAAGCTCTGTCAAATCAGTACTTCATTGCAGCTTGGTCCATTGAGGAAGTCATACCTAGGATACAAAAGAAACTTCTACATCTACCGGCTTTATGATAGGTTTATTTCCCCTCTGCTCTCATCAACTTTATTAGGTTAAAGCATTACACAAAGGCTTCCTTCAAAATGACCCTCAAAGTCTGGTGAAACTGAAAGTTGCTCAGTCTTATCTGACTCTTTGAGACCCCATGGACTGTCGCCCACCAGACTCCTCTGTCCATGGGATTCTTCAGGCAAGAATGCTAGAATCGGTAGTCATCCCCTTCTCCAGAGGATTTTCCCAACCCAGGGATCAAACCCAGGTCTCCTGAATTTCAGGTATTCTTTATTGTCTGAGCCACAGGGGAAGCCCTAGAGTGTGATTCAAATTGGAAGCCCGTGTAAACCAAGCTTGTAGCTATGCTGCCTAGACAGTGGTGTAGTACTTGATGTGAATGTAAAGGGATGTGGAGGATGCTGTTCCTGATAATGGAGCATTTAATTCCGAAGCTCCTTACTGTCAAGAGGCAAGATGGCACCCAAACTGTACTGACTCAGCTCTTGGGAAGCAGAAGCTCAAAACTGCAAAGGTTGTAGTGATTAAAAGATACAATTAATGCATCAAGTTCTCTGTATCAGTATCACAGTGTTTTAAAACTAATCTTTCACTATTAAAAAAAAAAACAACAACAAAAAAACAAGCCAGTATTAGTTAAGTTGAACAGAATGTGGGAACCTACAAATTCTGAAGAGCCACTCCATGAAAACAAGTTAAAACATGATATTAGAAAGGGGAAGAATATTTACTGGTATGGTGTTCTACAATATCTCATTTTTTATTTCAAAAGAAGGTCTTGCAATATTGATTTCATACAATATGTATCAAAATTGATTACTAAATTCTAACATGTTAGGGGGCCATCAGTATGGATAATGAAGAGTTTGAACAAAGGTAGCATAGAATTACACTTGTTGAATATTGGTAAATGAGTAAGCAAACAAAAGGGCAGGTAAGTAACTGGGTAGATAGACAAAAGTATGGATAAATGAAAGTCTTGGTGGTTGGTGATGGACAACACAACAACCAGATCAGTTTAATTCCATTCCTGGGGAGACCCTCAGACTACTTTGCTAGATGTTTATACTGGTTAATCAACCTAAATCACAAAAAAATATTTTGCTATTATTGGCAAATATCTAGCAAGAAGTTATTCTACCTATTTTTAAACTTTGGGGATTAAATAATGATGACTTTATTTCCTTTTCTATAGATTATTTGAGTTAAAAAATTCTCTAAATGTACTTTATTTCCAGAGCAGATACTGTTTAATATTGGTAGTTCTGTTGGATATTTCTTTCCTGTTTCTCTAAGATGTGTTCCCTACCTCTCCTCCCCATCTCCACTCTGCTCTCAGCCCATGGAGGCTAATCTATATGAACCTCATCACTGGGCCACTCTGCCTTCTGGTGCCCTACTGGGTCCAATCAGTGGGGACCCCCAAGAAGAGCTCCATGAGGCAGGGCAAAATGAGTATGGACTGATATGGTGCCAGCTTCATCCTGCACAGGGTACTCCTCTGCTCATGCTGAGCCCCCTTACTGAAGGTCACCAGCCCTCTCTACTCAGCTCTCCCTTTCCAGATTTTGGTAACAGCTGGCATCCTTCTCTATGATATAACTTTGGAGTAATAAAATATCCTCTCTTACTAGCCCTAAGATACCACACGGTCCTTTATGATTTCTCTATTCCTTGACCAGATGGTCTTAAACATGTCTGTGAATCATCCTCCAGTTGCCCTAATTTGAGTGTGTGCTTCCTGCTGGCACCCTGACCAAGACAATTTCCATTTTCATTTTCATTTTATTTTGTATAAGGCAAAATTTCAAATGTATATTTCTCCATGTTTCTTAACTAGTTTATACTAAGTAACATTACTGGTAGAACAATGCATTCTTTACTCTTTGGCTTGTGAGACAACCAAAGATATCTAGCAAAACACTTTAGGTATAGATATATATGTGCCCATCTTAAAAAAAAAAAATTGAATCAATGGTGTTGGTTGGAATGGTTATGTTGAATTAGTAAAAGGTCAGAAGGCTTTGCCTTGGCAAGAATGGTGTGATATCTGAAAATTAGATGTAGTAGTTATTATAAAGAAAGACATTGCTTCTCAGAAATTCTTCCTTAAATGGAAAGCAGACTCATCAATTTTAATATTGCAGATGATTGACTGGAAAGAAAGCCTTATGTGCCAAAACAAGTGTTAATACTTGAAATAGCCTCTTTTTCTTATTTTTGGCACCCAACAAAAGGACAATGTGGACGATCATAAAAAGCAGTGAAAACAAGCCCTCTTAATAGAATATCTTTATTCTAAGCTGAAATCCATTAACTTCAGAAAATACCTTAAATACACAAGGTATTATCATATGGTAACTGTACTTCTCAGTTTAGTTCAAACACTCAGTCTTATCTGACTATTTGTGACCCCATAGACAGCAACATGCCAGGCCTCCCTGTCCATTACCAACTCCCGGAGCTTGCTCAAACTCATGTCCATTGAGTCAATGATGACATCCAACCATCTCATCCTCTGTCATCCCCTTCTCCTCTCACCTTCAATCTTTCCCAGCATCAGGGTTTTTCCAATGAGTTAGTTCTGCCCATAAGGTGGCCAAAGTACTGGAGCTTCCACTTCAGCACCAGTCCTTCCAATGAATATTCAGAACTTATCTCCTTTAGGAAGGACTTATTGGATCTCCTTGCAACTCAAGGGACTCTCAAGGGTCTTCTCCAATACCACAGTTCAAACACATCAATTCTTCAGCACTCAGCTTTCTTTATAGTCCAACTCTCACATCCATACATGACCACTGGAAAAAACATAGCTTTGACTAGACAGGCCTTTGTTGGCAAAGTAATGTCTCTGCTTTTTAATAAACTGTCTATGTTGGTCATAAATTTCCTTCTAAGGAGCAAGCATCTTTTAATTTCATGGCTGCAGTCATCATCTGCAGTGATTTTGGAGCCCAAGAAAATAAAGTCTGTCACTGTTTCCATTGTTTTCCCATCTATTTCCCATGAAGTGATGGGACCAGGTGCCATGATCTTAGTTTTTTTGAATGCAGTTTTAGCCAACCATTTCACTCTCCTCTTTCACTTTCATCAAGGGTCTCTCTAGCTCCTCTTTGCTTTCTGCCATAAGGATGTTGTCATCTGCATATCTGAGGTTAATGGTAATTTTCCTGGGAATCTTGATTCCAGCTTGTGCTTCATCCAGGTCGGCATTTCATTTGATGTACTCTGCATATAAGTTAAATAAGCAGGGTAACAATATACAGCCTTGACGTACTCCTTTCCCAATTTGGAACCATTCCATTGTTCTATGTCTGGTTCTAACTGTTGCTTATTAACATGCATACAGATTTCTCAGGAGGCAGGTTAGGTGTTCTGGTCTTTCCATCATTTGAAGAATTTTCCACAGTTTGTTGTGATCCACACAGTCAAAGACTTTAGGGTAGTCAAAGAAGCAGAAGTTTCTCTGGACTTATCTTGCTTTCTCTATGATTCAGTGAAAGTGAAATCTCTCAGTCATGTCAGACTCTTTGCAACCCCATGAACACTAGCCTACCATGCTCCTGCATTGATGGAATTTTCCAGGCAAGAGTACTTGAGTGGGTTGCCATCTCCTTCTCCAGGGGGTCTTCCCACCCCAGGGATCAAACCGGTGTCTCCCTCATTGCAGGCAGACACTTTACTGCCTGAGCCACCAGAGAAGCCAATGATCCAGTGGAAGTTGGGAATTTGATCTCTGGTTTCTCTACCTTTTCTAAATCAAGCTTGAGCATCTGGAAGTTCTTGGTTCATGTACTGTTGAAGCCTACGTTGGAGAATCTTGGGCATTACTTTGCTAGCATGAGATAAGGGCAATTATGAGGTTTTTTGCATTGCCTTTCTTTAGGATTGGAATGAAAACTGACCTTTTTTAGTCCTGTGGCCACTGCTGAGTTTTCCAAATTTGCTGCTGGCATATTGAGTGGAGCACTTTAACAGCATCATCTTTTTGGATTTGAAATACCTTGGTTGAAAATCCATCACTTCCACTAGCTTTGTTTGTAGTGATGCTTTCTAGGACCCACTTGACTTCACACACCAGGATGTCTGGCTCCAGATAAGTGATCACACCTATGTGGTTATCTGAGTCATTAAGATTTTTTTTTTTTTTTGTATAATTCTTTTCTGTATTCTTGCCACCTCTTCTTAATATCTTCTGCTTCTGTTAGGTCCATACCATTTCTGTCCTTTATCGAGGCCATCTTTGCATGAAATGTTCCCTTGGTATCTCTAATTTTCTTGGAAAGATCTCTAGTCTTTCCCATTCTGTTGTTATTGTCTATTTCTTTGCATTGATCATGAGGAAGCCTTTCTTATCTCTCCTTGCTATTGTTTGGAACTCTGCATTCAGATGGGTATATCTTTCCTTTTCTTCTTTGTCTTTCACTTCTCTTCTTTTCTCAGCTATCTGCAAGTCCTCCTCAGACAACTATTTTGCCTTTTTGTATTTTTTTTTTCTTGGAAATTGTTTTGATTGCCTCCTCCTGTACAATATTACAAACCTCAATCCATAGTTCTTCAGGCTCTCTGTCTATCAGATCTAATCCCTTGAATCTATTTGTTACTTCCACTGTATAATCATAAGGGATTTGATTTAGGTCATACCTGAATGGTCTAGTGGTTTTCCCTACTTTCTTCAATTTAAGTATGAGTTTTGCAATAAGGAGTTCATGATCTGACCAACAGTCAGTTTCAGACTTATTTTTGTTGACTCTATAGAAAGTTCTATATCTTTGGCTGCAAGGAATAATATCAATCTGAATTTGGAAATGACCATCTGATGATGTCCATGTGTAGATTCATCTCTTGTGTTGTTGGAAGGGAAAGTTTGCTATGACCAGTGTGTTCTCTTGGCAAAACTCTGTTAGCCTTTGCCCTGCTTCAGTTTAGTCTGTACTCCAAGGCCAAATTTGCCTGTTACTCCAAGAATCTCTTGGCTTCCTATTTTTGCATTCCAATCCCCTATCATGAAAAGGACATTTTTTTTTTTTTGGTGTTAGTTCTAGAAGGTCTTGTAAGTCTTCATAGAACTATTCAACTTCAACTTCTTTAGCATTAGTGGTTGGGGCATAGACTTGGATTACTGTGATATTGAACGGTTTGCCTTGGAAATGAATTGAGGTCATTCTGTCATTTTTGAGCCTTACCCAAGTACTGTGTTTCAGACTCTTTTGTTGAGTATGAGGGTTACTCCATTTCTTCTAGGGGATTTCTGTCCACAGTAGTAGATATAATGGTCATCTGAGTTAAATTCACCCATCCTGGCCCATTTTAGTTCACTAATTCCTAGAATGCTGATGTTCACTCTTGCCATCTCCTGTTTGACCACTTCCAATTTGCCTTGATTCATGGACCTAACATTCCAGGTTCCTACGCAATATTGTTCTTTACAGCATCGGACTTTACTTCCATCACCAGTCACAGTATAAATGTGCTTCTAGGTCATTCCTAATTGATTTTAATCACTTAGAGTAGTCTACAGAATAAAATGTTAATTCTTTTTTTATAATGGGCATTTTTTCCTTCAATGCGAGAATGTGTTAAACAGATATATAAAACCAGTATTGAATGTATGGCAGTATTTTATATCTAGAAGCTTATTTTGAATACTCTGTGTATTTATACCCTCTACCTGACTGTCTGGTCAGGTAGAATGGAACAACAGACTGGTTCCAAATAGGAAAAGGAGTACGTCAAGGCTGTATATGATCACCCTGCTTATTTAACTTATATGCAGAGTAAATCATGAGAAACGCTGGACTGGAAGAAACACAAGCTGGATTCAAGGTTGCTGGGAGAAATATCAGTAACCTCAGATATGCAGATGACACCAGCCTTATGGAAGAAAGTGAAGAGGAACTAAAAAGCCTCTTGATAAAAGTGAAAGTGGAGAGTGAAAAAGTTGGCTTAAAGCTCAACATTCAGAAAATGAAGATCATGGCATCCGGTCCCATCATTTCATGGGAAATAGATGGGGAAACAGTGGAAACAGTGTCAGACTTTATTTTTCTGGGCTCCAAAATCACTGCAGATGGTGACTGCAGCCATGAAATTAAAAGATGCTTACTCCTTGGAAGGAAAGTTATGACCAACCTAGATAGCATATTCAAAAGCAGAGACATTACTTTGCCAACAAAGGTCCATCTAGTCAAGGCTATGGTTTTCCCTGTGGTCATGTATGGATGTGAGAGTTGGACTGTGAAGAAGGCTGAGCACCGAAGAATTGATGCTTTTGAACTGTGGTGTTGGAGAAGACTCTTGAGAGTCCCTTGGACTGCAAGGAGATCCAACCAGTCCATTCTGAAGGAGATCAGCCCTGGGATTTCTTTGGAGGGAATGATGCTGAAGCTGAAACTCCAGTACTTTGGCCACCTCATGCAAAGAGTTAACTCATTGGAAAAGACTCTGATGGTGGGAAAGATTGGGGGCAGGAGGAGAAGGGGACGACAGAGGATGAGATGGCTGGATGGCATCACTGAGTCAATGGACGTGGGTCTGGGTGAACTCCAAGAGTTGGTGATGGACTGGGAAGCCTGGTGTGCTGCGATTCATGGGGTCGCAAAGAGTCGGACACGACTGAGCAGCTGAACTGAACTGAACCTGACTGTCACTAATACCCCTAGAAGCTACTCTTCCCTTCTTGATCTTGTACCAAATGCAGAAATAAAATATTTCTTGATCTTGTACCAAAAGCAGAAACAAAATGATGTTACCAGCCTAAGTTTAGTTAGACATATTCAAATTAGAGCTTGATGTACAGTTTTTGTTTTTGTTTTTGTTTCCTACCAGATCAGGTTGGCCTTGCAAGTATACAGAGCACTGTGAATTGGATAATAAATAGTGAGGGAGTCCTCAAAATGGGGAGGAGAAGAAACATCTTCCATGAAGAAGGCAGCTGAACAAAGTGGATAAATCCTGCACCTGTAAAGAGCACCCTGTTTATGAACAGGATACATGAAGTTCCAAGCCAGACAAATGAAGAGGTTGGTACTGGAGTATAACAAATAGTCTGGGGTGCTATGGAAACACATAGGAGAATCTTTTACAGAGACAAATGATGCCAGGGAGGCACTACCAGCAGGTGTGAACTCTGAAATGAACTTTAAAAGGAGGGCCTGAGTTAGCCAGCAGCATACTGCAGGAAAAGTCCAAGACATGGAAGCATCAGGTACAGAGACACAGGTTGGAAAAATGAGACAGTTCACTGAGCAATAACAATACAGTGTGCCTGGAGCCTAGGGTATAGGAGGCAAATGCTTTCAAGGGAAAGGAAGGTTGCTAAGAGATGAAACTGGCTGGGTGTGCTGAACTAGGTCACAACACAGCTTGAATTTACTATATATGGAAAGCCACTGAGGATTAAGAAAAGGAGAGGCAGTGATAAACCTTATGGTTCAGAATGATAATTCCTGCAGTAAGGTAGGGCATACATCAATTGTTTAACAGTAGAGAGTAGGCTAGAGGATGAACAGAACTGTTATGCTGCCTGATATCAAGTATTAATAGAAGATAAGGAAAGCCTAAATTGGTGTAGTGAACAAACTAATTAGCAGTTCAGTTCAGTTAAGTTCAGTCGCTCAGTCATGTCCAACTCTTTGTGACCCCATGAATCGCAGCACACCAGGCCTCCCTGTCCATCACCAACTCCTGGAGTTCACCCAGACTCACGTCCATCGAGTCAGTGATGCCATCCAGCTACCTCATCCTCTGTTGCTCCCTTCTCCTCCTGCCCCCAATCCCTCCCAGCATCTGGAAAAGACTAGACTCTTTCCCAATGAGTCAACTCTTCACATGAGGTGGCCAAGGTACTGGAGCGTCAGCTTTAGCATCATTCCCTCCAAAGAAATCCCAGGGCTGAACTCCTTCAGAATGGACTGGTTGGATCTCCTTGAAGTCCAAGGGACTCTCAAGAGTCTTCTCCAACACCACACTTCAAAATCATCAATTCTTTGGTGCTCAGCCTTCTTCACAGTCCAACTCTCACATCCATACATGACCACAGGGAAAACCATAGCCTTGACTAGACAAACCTTTGTTGACAAAGTAATGCCTCTGCTTTTGAATATGCTATCTAGGTTGGACATAACTTTCCTTCCAAGGAGTAAGCGTCTTTTAATTTCATGGCTGCAGTCACAATCTGCAGTGATTTTGGAGCCCAAAAAATAAAGTCTGACACTGTTTCCACTGTTTCTCCATCTATTTCCCATGAAGTGATGGGACCGGATGCCATGATCGTTTTCTGAATGTTGAACTTTAAGCTAACTTTTTCACTTTCCACTTTCACTTTCATCAAGAGGCTTTTTAGTTCCTCTTCACTTTCTCCCATAAGGGTGGTGTCATCTGCATATCTGAGTTATTGATATTTCTCCAGGCAATCTTGATTCCAGCTTGTGCTTCTTCCAATCTAGTGTTTCTCATGATGTACTCTGCATATAAGTTAAATAAGCAGGGTGACAATATACAGCCTTGACGTACTCCTTTTCCTATTTGGAACAAGTCTGTTGTTCCATGTCCAGTTCTAACTGTTGCTTCCTGACCTTCATACAGATTTCTCAAGAAGCAGGTCAGGGTATTCCTGGTATTCCTATCTCTTTCAGAATTTTCTACAGTTGATTGTGATTCACACAGCCAAAGCTTTGGCATAATCCATAAAGCAGAAATAGATTTTTTTCTGGAACTCTCTTGCTTTTTCGATGATCCAACGGATGTTGGCAATTTGATCTCTGGTTCCTCTGCCTTTTCTAAAACCAGCTTGAACATCAGGAAGTTCACGGTTCTCGTATTGCTGAAGCCTGGCTTGGAGAATTTTGAACATTACATTACTAGCGTGTGAGATAAGTGCAATTGTGCAGTAGTTTGAGCATTCTTTGGTATTGCCTTTCTTTGGGATTGGAATGAAAACTGACCTTTCCCAGTCCTGTGGCCACTGTTGAGTTTTCCAAATTTGCTGACATATTGAGTGAAGCACTTTCACAGCATCATCTTTCAGGATTTGAAATAGCTCAACTGGAGTTCTATCACCTCCACTAGCTTTGTTCATAGTGGTGTTTTCTAAGGCCCACTTGACTTCACGTTCCAGGATATCTGGCTCTAAGTGAGTGATCACATCATTGTGATTATCTGGGTCGTGAAAATCTTTTGTACAGTTCTTCTGTGTATTCTTGCCACCTCTTCTTAATATCTTCTGCTTCTGTTAGGTCCATACCATTTCTGTCCTTTATCGAGCCCATCTTTGCATGAAATGTTCCTTTGGTATCTCTAATTTTCTTGTAGAGATCTCTAGTCTTTCCTATTCTGTTGTTTTCCTCTATTTCTTTGCATTGATCGCTGAGGAAGTCTTTCTTATCTCTTCTTGCTATTCTTTGGAACTCTGCATTCAGATGTTTATATCTTTCCTTTTCTCCTTTGCTTTCCACTTCTCTTCTTTCACAGCTATTTGTAAGGTCTCCCCAGACAGCCATTTTGCTTTTTTGCATTTCTTTTCCATGGGGATAGTCTTGATCCCTGTCTCCTATACAATGTCAGGAACTTTCCTCCATAGTTAATCAGGCACCCTGTTTATCAGATCTAGTCCCTTAAATCTATTTTTCACTTCCACTGTATAATCATAATGAATTTGATTTAGGTCATACCTGAATGGTCTAGTGGTTTTCCCTACTTTCTTCAATTTAGGTCTGAATTTGGTAATAAGGAGTTTGTGATCTGAGCCACAGTCAGCTCCCAGTCTTGTTTTTGTTGGCTGTATGGAGCTTCTCCATCTTTGGCTGCAAAGAACATAATCAATCTTATTTCAGTGTTGACCATCTGGTGATGTCCATGTGTAGAGTCTTCTCTTGTGTTGTTGGAAGAGGGTGTTTGCTATGACAAGTGCATTTTCTTGGCAAAACTCTAT
Organism: Bos taurus; assembly: GCF_002263795.3. Lineage (NCBI taxonomy): Eukaryota > Metazoa > Chordata > Mammalia > Artiodactyla > Bovidae > Bos > Bos taurus. Next base: position 1,268,127 of record NC_037336.1, read on the forward strand.
CAGCAGTTACTAGTAAGGAAAGAAGTGAGGGAGGGGTAAGATACGGGTATGGGAATAAGAGGTATAAACTACTAGACATAGTATAAATAAGCTACAAGGATACATTGTATAGCACAGAGAATATAGCTAATATTTTATAAAATCTTTAAATGGAGTGTAATCTATAAAAATATCAAGCAACTGTATTGTGTATTTGAAACAAACTGACATTATAAATTAGCTATACTTCAATAAAAGAGTGGATCTAACATAATGGAGATAAAATACAAAAGTGTAATTATAAATAATTATTTGAAAAGACATTGTCACTTTAAGTTATTTTCTCTCCTGAAATCTGTACTTGTCAAGTTCTTTTTTTATTACCACAGGTATGTATGAGAAATCAATCATAAGTGCCAAATGTATTAAGTTTTACTCCTCCTCTTGGTCATTTCCAATTCATTCACTAGAATGAAAACTTAAATTTCAAAATCTTATCTTTTTTCTTAAAATAGAGTTCATACATTTTTAAATAAATATTTTAATAATTAAGGGAAAAATAAAGAGTTTACATATGATGCTTGCCTATATTCCCACATGGAACAGAATATGCTCTCCTAGGATCTGTCTTCTCTATCATCTTTCCCTCCCAGTCCTTCTGTCGGCAGTAGCCAGACCTGACAGCATGTGTCATGGGGTTAATGGAGTTGAAGCTGCAGGGCCTCATGGGCACTGACCCTCAAGAGCTCCAGCAGGGTGTTCACACTACCTGGTGCTTATAAGTCTCCTCAAGTAAGTTAGTACAACTCCAAGATGAACTACATTCTGAAGTTCTTGGTCACATTCCTCCTTGGGTTGCATAATTTTGAGTGGCCTGGGGCATTCTGTGGACCTAGTAGTGGTAGTTGAGTTGGGAATATCTTTATTTGGAATTTGTAAGCAGTTATTTATGAGATTCACACTGGCATGTGATATAATTGGCTGATTTCTAACTGTCCTAGTATGGAAACAGGTGTCAGGAACACTGGTGGCCACTGTGCTGAGTCACTTGGGGTCATGACAAGGAGTTACACATCCAGTGGCCATTTAAAGTATGGATATATTGCAAGAACTGTGGGATTTATTTCAGATTAATCAATATGAGAAAACTCTTGAAATGGCCTGAAATATACAAAGGAAGCATTATACATATTTCCCAAGGTTTGCTGTGCCTAACTATAGGCTGTCTCAAAGCAGAACATGAGGCAAGTATTGAGTGTAGATGGTTTACATGGGATGTGATCCACAGATTCAGGCCTAGGGTAGGAGGGGAAAGGTGAGGCCACATGGAGTGTGTGACTGGGAGTCCTGCTGTGGACTTCAGGATGTGTAGGGACCACCTCTCACAAGCTCTCACTTTGAGGGCAGAAGGCAGAGGATGGAGGATTTCTGTGCCCACAAGGTGTTAATGGTCCTCCATTTGACTGAACTCCCACGAGCTGCCTGGGCACCAGGGCAGAAGGCTCCAGACCAGAGAAGCAGAACAGGACCCATAGGCAAGAACTGTGCCCAATGCTCACCCAATCTGAGGCTGAAATTAGATGTGGGCCTAAGATCTGTGATGTGGGAGATGGAAATTTTTTACCTCCGTTCTGTGATGAAGAAACTGAAGTTCAATGAGGATAGTGAGGTTCCTAAGATTGCATGGTAGGGAAAGATTTCAATGTACACTTGCTTAATGTGCATGGAGGGGATCTGAGCCAATGGGAAGAACACTTGGCACCGTTCACTGACAGGGTACATACTGCGGAAGCAGTGGGGAAGCAAGGAGTCAACATGGTGGTTAAGGAATATGCTAGTATTTCCCAGTGCTGGCTGTGGGAAGGTGAGTTGTTGATCACTCTTTGCTTGTAGAAAAGCATATTAAGCTTTATGAACACATTACAGATTCATATAGACCTATTGGAGACTCTGAATAAGAAAGTATACTGGACATGGAAAAACAGACTGGTTTCAAATAGGAAAAGGAGCACGTCAAGGCTGTATATTGTCATCCTGCTTATTTAACTTACATGCAGAGTACATCATGAGAAACGCTGGGTTGGAAGAAGCACAAGCTGGAATTAAGATTGCTGGGAGAAATATCAATAACCTCAGATATGCAGATGACACCACCCTTATGGCAGAAAGTGAAGAGGAACTAAAAAGCCTCTTGATGAAAGTGAAAGTAGAGAGTGAAAAAGTTGGCTTAAAGCTCAACATTCAGAAAATGAAGATCATGGCATCTGGTCCCATCACTTCATGGGAAATAGATGGGGAAACAGTGTCAGACTTTATTTTTGGGGGGCTCCAAAATCACTGCAGCCATGAAATTAAAAGATGCTTACTCCTTGGAAGGAAAGTTATGACCACCCTAGATAGCATATTGAAAAGCAGAGACACTACTTTCCAACAAAGGTCCGTCTAGTCAAGGCTATGGTTTTTCCAATGGTCATGTATGGATGTGAGAGTTGGACTGTGAAGAAAGCTGAGCACCAAAGAGCTGATTCTTTTGAACTGCGGTGTTGGAGAAGACTCTTGAGAGTCCCTTGGACTGCAAGGAGATCCAACCAGTCCATTCTGAAGGAGATCAGCCCTGGCATTTCTTTGGAAGGAATGATGCTAAAGCTGAAACTCCAGTACTTTGGCCACCTCATGCAAAGAGTTGACTCATTGGAAAAGACTCTGATGCTGGGAGGGATTGGGGGCAGGAGGAGAAGGGGACGACAGAGGATGAGATGGCTGGATGGCATCACTGACTTGATGGACATGAGTCTGAGTGAACTCCAGGAGTTGGTGATGGACAGGGAGGCCTGGCCTGCTGCGATTCATGGGGTTGCGAAGAGTCAGACACGACTGAGTGACTGAACTGAACTGAAATGAATACAAGATAAAAAATTCAGTTTTTAAACTGAATCAAAGAGCATAGTTGCTCAGATCCCGTTAGATACCAATCCTCAAATGCCGGAGGAGTGGTGACATTCTAATACAGATGACTTACAATAAGGTTTTATACATTTGACCACAGCTACAGCCCAAAGGGGAATACAATGAACATTTACTAACTACTTCATTCCAGGCAGCACAGTAATCCTTTTACATATGTTTGTTGATTTAAATAGTGAAGTGAGGTGTTTACATGATTAAATAAATAATCTGAGAGTTCATTTTCCAGTGGTATCCAGGTGGTTGTTGATGGCGGTAGACGATACCTCAGGTTTACCAGGATTTAATCTCTCTTGAAATAGAGGAAAACAACAGAATGGGAAAGACTAGGGATCTCTTCAAGAAAATCAGAGATACCAAAGGAACATTTCATGCAAAGATGAGCTCGATAAAGGACAGAAATGGTATGGACCTAACAGAAGCAGAAGATATTAAGAAGAGGTGGCAAGAATACACAGAAGAACTGTATAAAAAAGATCTTCATGACACAGATAATCACGATGGTGTGATCACTGACCTAGAGCCAGACATCATGGAATGTGAAGTCAAGTGGTCCTTAGAAAGCATCACTATGAACAAAGCTAGTGGAGGTGATAGAATTCCAGTTGAGCTATTCCAAATCCTGAAAGATGATGCTGTGAAAGTGCTGCACTCAATAGGCCAGCAAATTTGGAAAACTCAGCAGTGGCCACAGGACTGGAAAAGGTCAGTTTTCATTCCAATCCCAAAGAAAGGCAATGCCAAAGAATGCTCAAACTACCGCACAATTGCACTCATCTCACACACTAGTAACGTAATGCTCAAAATTCTCCAAGTCAGGCTTCAGCAGTATGTGAACCATGAACTTCCTGATGTTCAAGCTGGTTTTAGAAAAGGCAGAGGAACCAGAGATCAAATTGCCAACATCCGCTGGAATATAGAAAAAGCAAGAGAGTTCCAGAAAGACATCTATTTCTGCTTTATTGACTATGCCAAAGCCTTTGACTGTGTGGATCACAATAAACTGTGGAAAATTCTGAAAGAGATGGGAATAACAGACCACCTGATCTGCCTCCTGAGAAATTTGTATGCAGGTCAGGAAGCAACAGTTAGAACTGGACATGGAAAAACAGACTGGTTCCAAATAGGAAAAGGCATATGTCAAGCCTGTATTTTGTCACCCTGTTTATTTAACTTATATGCAGAGTCCATCATGAGAAATGCTGGACTGGAAGAAACACAAGCTGGAATCAAGATTGCCAGGAGAAATATCAATAACCTCAGATATGCAGATGACACCACCCTTATGGCAGAAAGTGAAGAGGAACTAAAAAGCCTCTTGATGAAAGTGAAAGAGGAGAGTGAAAAAGTTGGCTGAAAGTTCAACATTCAGAAAACGAAGATCATGGCAGCCGGTCCCATCACTTCATGGGAAAGAGATGGGGAAACAGTGGAAACAGTGGCAGACTTTATTTTTCTGGGCTCCAAAATCACTACAGATGGTGACTGCAGCCATGAAATTAAAAGATGCTTACTCCTTGGAAGGAAAGTTATGACCAACCTAGATAGCATATTCAAAAGTAGAGACATTACTTTGCCAACAAAGGTTCGTCTAGTCAATGCTATGGTTTTTCCTGTGGTCATGTATGGATGTGAGAGTTGGATTGTGAAGAAGGCTGAGCACCGAAGAATTGAGGCTTTTGAACTGTGGTGTTGGAGAAGACTCTTGAGAGTTCCTTGGACTGCAAGGAGATCCAACCAGTCCATTCTGAAGGAGATCAGCCCTGGCATTTCTTTGGAAGGAATGATGCTAAAGCTGAAACTCCAGTACTTTGGCTACCTCATGGGAAGAGTTGACTCATTGGAAAAGGCTCTGATGCTGGGAGGGATTGGGGACAGGACGAGAAGGGGACGACAGAGGATGAGATGGCTGGGTGGCATCACTGACTCGATGGATGTGAGTGTGAGTGAATTCCAGGAGTTGGTGATGGACAAGGAGGCCTGGCGTGCTGCGATTCATGGGGTCACAAAGAGTCGGACACGACTGAGCGACTGATCTGATCTGATCTGATCTGGTCTACTTCCAGAAGTTGGAGAACTGAATTCTGCGGCATTGTGCCTGGCGGTGGAGCTAAAATGACTGGGCAGCTTTTGAATGAATGTGCTCACAGCTGCTGCTCAGCTCTCCGGGCCAACTTCTGGAACCACTCCGGCTTGTGGTCCCGGTCGCCTGCGCAGGTGCCCTGGGGCTAGCAGAGCAGCGCAGACTGGATGCTGAGCAATCTCCCTCTCCCCACTCCACTCCTGCACAGTTTCCTCCCAGCAAGTGTGGCTTTTGCATACTTCAGAAATAAACGTTTAGATTGTTAAAGCCGATGAGACTTCTGCGGCAGCTTGATACTGTGGCTTGGAGAAAACATCATCTGAATCCAAGGTACTGTAACTTCAATGGTCATCTATGTCCTTTTAAGTGCAAAATAGTGTCTCCTACTTCTAGATTATTTTGTTTTAAAAATGTTTACCATATATTTTGTAATAAAGGTGTTTGTGAACTGTGTGAACATTTTGTAAAAATGTACAGAATGTACTCAGAGATGAAAAGTCTGCTCACAGGCCTAATACAATCACAGCTTTGGTGTATATACTTCCAGTTTTATTTTCTATGTATGAGTACACATATTTTTACAATGTTGAAAAATCACTGACAGTAATACTACAGCCAAATCACTGCTTCTTATATAAAATATCGTGAGCAACTTTTGTCCAATGTCATTAGATATTCTTTGTAGTTTGGTTAGTGGAAGATGTAAATAACTCCTTATCTTTGTCTCACTTGCCAGCTTTCTTTTTCCTGTTTTAAAGTGCACTTTTCAATATTACTTTTTCATTGCGAAAAGGGGATAGATATCCTGTTACCTTGATCCAGGAACCTAGTCCCTTATGATAAGAAATGTTGTCCTTAAATTCCAGCTTGTACACCAAAAGTTCATTTGCTCACAGCAAGTCAATCAGATATTCAAGTAAAATAACAGTTGACTGGTTAAGAGTTGACTAAGGTAATCCTAACATTAACCCTAATTGTTCACCTTACTGATAGTCCCGTAAAAGCATAATCTTGTAAATTTTTACCGTGAAACTTATCTTAAATATTTATTTTGTTATACAGACTTTTATTTTTCTTACATACTGAACTATCTGAAAAACACTACAACCCTAAAAATCATGTTATAATGATTGGGTTCAAGGAGAAATAATTATGAGTCAAAATATCTAGAAATATGAACTTTCTAACTGCAGAATTGATATGTTACAAAAAGAAGTTATGATAATGTTTAAATAGGAAAAACATTGCACCGTTAGTCCATCTAATGAAAAAAAAAAAAAAAAAAACACTAATCCAAGATAGGATGAATAGTTTTTATTTGTTGAGACATTTAAAAAGATTGTGCTGCCCTATCCTAAATGTTAGTATTATCTATACAATACAGCTCTTTCTTTTGTTTTGCTTTTTCTTGTTTATCTGTCACTGACATAGAGGGCATTTTTCAGCTTTTTCTAGGGGCACTGCTCAGTTAATTTTGCAGAAAACATAAATGATGAAACCATGTGAAACTTGGCCATATAATGGTTCACCAGCATCCTATTATCCAAAAAATAACTTCTATTCTGCACTTGAAGAAAATGTGCATGGATTTGTAGGCTTGTGAAAGGAGCCATACTAGAAACTCTGCATGTAGAAGTTCTTTGTATACATAACAACACATCGATAGGCAGTACCATGCAAGTTCTCCCATCAGTTCAGTTCAGTTCAGTCGCTTAGTCATGTCTGACTCTTTGCGACCCCATGAATCGCAGCACGCCAGGCCTCCCTGTCCATCACCAACTCCCGGAGTTCACTCACACTCATGTCCATTGAGTCAGTGATGCCATCCAGCCATCTCATCCTCTGTCGTCCCTTTCTCCTCCTGCCCCCAATCCCTCCCAGCATCAGAGTCTTTTCCAATGAATCAACTCTTCCCATGAGGTGGCCAAAGTACTGGAGTTCCAGCTTTAGCATCATTCCTTCCAAAGAAATGCCAGGGCTGATCTCCTTCAGAATGGACTGGTTGAATCTCCTTGCAGTCCAAGGGACTCTCAAGAGTCTTCTCCAACACCACAGTTCAAAAGCATCAATTCTTTGGTGCTCAGTCTTCTTCACAGTCCAACTCTCACATCCATACATGACCACAGGAAAAACCATAGCCTTGACTAGATGGACCTTTGTTGGCAAAGTAATGTCTCTGCTTCTGAATATGCTATCTAAGAGGCTTTTTAGTTCCTCTTCACTTTCTGCCATAAGGATGGTGTCATCTACATATCTGAGGTTATTGATATTTCTCCCGGCAATCTTGATTCCAGCTTTTGCTTCTTCCAGTCCAGTGTTTCTCATGATGTACACTGCGTATAAGTTAAATAAGCAGTGTGACAATATATAGCCTTGACATCCTCTTTTTCCTATTTGGAACCAGTGTGTTGTTCCATGTCCTTCCAGCTAAATAGAAACACACTGAAAAAAGGCTCACTGAGGTGTCTAATTCTGTCATATTTTTCATGTAGAGTCTATGATGGTCAAGTCCTTCAGGGAAGTTTGATATTTCTTATAGGTGGGCACTAAGGTTTTGCTAAGGTATGGGGAAATTCAACAGTGTTCTGGAATACCAAGGACAAAAACAAAACACCAGTAGTTGGTAACCATTTATGTCGTGATTACAGGTGACAGCTACCTATACTAGGGACTTTAGAGATGATTGAATCTAACAAGTGTATGAGGTTATAAATGAGGGAACTAAAATAGAGAGATTAAGTAACTTGTGGTACTGTATACAGTTAAGATGTGAAGGAAACAATATTCAAAGATAGTATAAGTGGCTCAGTGGTGTCCGACCCTTTGTGACATGGACTGTATAGTTCATGGAATTCTCCAGGCCAGAATACTGGAGTGGGTAGCCTTTCCCTTCTCCAGGGGATCTTCCCAACCCAGGGATCGAACCCAGATCTCCCACATCGCGGGTGGACTCTGTACCAACTGAGCCACAAGGGAAGCCTTAGTATACTGGAGTGGGTAGCCTATCTCTTCTCTAGTGGATCTTCCTGACCCAGGAATTGAACCAGGGTCTCCTGCATTGCAGGTGAATTCTTTACCAACTGAGATATCAGGAAAGTCACCTGATTCAAAGACAGGTGATATCCAAAGCCTGTGCTCTTGGCCATTTTGTTACACTGTCTCTATGTCTGAGGGAATCTCACAGATCACCTTGCCACTTATTCCTTGCATGACATTGACCAGCAAAGTTAATATTCCTCAACTTATCCTCTGATTAATTAATATCCTGCCTTTTCAGGGAATTACTGTGAATATCAGAAGGAGTCAGCTAATGTCAAAGTATTCTGTCAGCTTGAAATGTCACATAAATGTGAGCTATTTTACAGTCACCATTACTGGTCAGAGTAATTGTCTTCATAATTAGAAACATCCAGCAGTTTCTCTAATGAAAAGAATGAATCTGAGACCTGGGACTCAGACTGTGGTCCACAGATCTGTGTCAGCATCTCTCAGGAAGTTTTTAGAAATGGAGAATCTTAGACCCCAACCACACCTACTGAATTAGAATCTTCATTTTTACAAGATTTTCAGATGATTCTTAACTATATTAGGTTTGAGAAGCCTGAAGATAGAGGCTGGAAAAAGGGTAGTTATCTGTTTAGCAGTTTTAGAGGCTGTATTTAGATTTTAATACAGGTGAAAGATTGGGAGGCCTGCAAATTGTTCGTCAACCTTCTTCAAGTTTCTCCAGATCACTGAGCTGTGCCCATATGAGTGGTTTAGACTTAAGATCTGAGTATACCCATCTATCCCAGGCAGTTTCTTAGCCCAAATTGTACTGAGTCACAAGAATGGGCTTTTCTTACAAGCTCCCTTATAACAACACCTGAAGCTCTGGCAATCTATCAGACTGTGGGGATAGACATGTGCGGTACTGATGTGATTTCCAAGAGATAGTCTTATTTTTTGTTCTTTTGTTATTGGTATATTTTACTTTATGTATGATATTTACTGTTTTTACTGGAGGAAAAATGGTATCATGCTCACTTAGAGAGATCTGGCATATATTGGGAGTTGATATAGGTTGCATACATCAGGGTTTCAAATTCTAAAAGAGGAATGATACCAATGAGAAATGAGACCAATGATGTGACATCTTTGGACAGACATAAGGAACATCACAGGAAGTTTTAAGACTTCTACCAAAGGAATAAAGAGAGTAATAATTCTCTTTGTAAGGCAGTAAAGGGAGTTAGATGAGAGAAATGTGTGTAGAATAATGAAAACAGTCAGTTTCAGCAATGGATTTCTTGAAGTTTGACTATAGGAAAAATATGGGAAAGAAATGAGGAAAAATGGCAATAATAATAAACCTTTGAAATTTTTTCCTTAAAGAACTTTTAGCTGAAAAACTAACTGGAAAAAACTAAAGACATTTTGAGGAAAGAAATAGGGTTTTTAATTAAAAACTAAGATGCAGAATCTGAATACAAAAATGGAAGCCAATAAATGAGTTCAAAAGGCATGATACAGACTGCTCAGAAGGAGAAAAAAGCATGAAACAGAAAATTCACTAAGGAGTGTATTGTCCAGAAAGAATTTAAGAGGAGGCAAGGTGTAGGATGGATAAAGGATCTCAACAAATCACACAACCACTAGATCCACTGGACAAGAAATTGAGTTTTCTAACATATTCAAGTATTCTTTACAAAAATGTATAAATATATTTAGTAGAGGGAATATTTATCAGAAGATTAAGAAAATTATATTCCTTTTTAAAAAACAAAAGTGTCTCTAAGTTGCTTCTGCTTAGGATGGTCAGAGATTTACAAAGACCCACAGGGGAATTCTAAAGGTGAAGGGTTAATATTCTTGAAGACACCAGCTTGAATGATGGGAAGGCTTCATAGTTTGGATAGAAATCAATTTTATAATCAGAATCAGATTTAGGAGCAAAGGCTTTAGAGGAAGTACAAGATATTTTTAAAATGATGATATGAAGGAAAAGGCTTTTATATACAATTTTTATAAACTATTGTATTACATATATTCAAAGTAAACAGGTAGGATTTACAGTCATTGAAAGTGTCTTATGTGAACATGAAAACAAAGACTAACTTGGGGCAGAGCAGGAAATTAATTATTCCATTAGCATGTGACAAGAGCAAGCAAACAAAGCAACAACAAAACAATATATTAAAGGAAGAAAGTAAACAAACCTACAATATATTTTTAGAAGAAAATATTTTATAGAATGTGGTGTCTAAGGTGAAGGCCTTACTAATAACTATACAATTTCAAAATCCATTTGCAAATTGATTACATCAAAACTGAAAACATCATGTAATAAAATGCTTCATAAATAAATGTCATATATATTATATATAATATGTATCAGAATATATAGAAAAATTTTTAAATTTTATTTAAATGTAGTTGATTTACAGTATCAAGTGTACAGCACAGTGGTTCAGTTATAATTTTTTTTTTAGGAACTATATAAGCAATAAACATATCAAAGATTCTTAACCTAATGAGGTTTCAAGAAAATGAAAATCTAAAGTTCAGTGAGATGCATGTTTCACTCTATTAGATAGACACACTCTTAGAAAGGCTTGATTATGTTAAATGTTGACAGTTTTACAAGGGATCCCTCACTCTCATACAATGCTAGTAGAAGTACAAATTGAGGCAATGTGTTTGGAAGTTTCCATTGTAGATGCTATGCACACTTTAAATGATTGTTTCATAACCAAGAAATTATACTTCAAGTAAATATTCTTATGTGACATACCTGTCTTTGCTTGATTATAAAAATATTGTTTTTTTTAATAATGTTTTACATGTTTGACAGTAAGAAAAATGTGGAGAACCCAAAATGTCTATCAGTAGGGGAATGGATAAATGCATTTAATGATATGTCAGAATAACCTACTGTAATTACAGAGAGATAGTTTATGTAAATAATATTTACATTACAAATGTCCATGATATGTGGTTCAGTGAAAATAAGTTGCAGATATATGTACTTATATAAACATATTTATATGTGTATATATATTATCACTTTAAAGTGTTTATATAATTATATAATTTCTTACATATTAAAACAGTCTTCAAAATAGAAAGTAAAACTGTGAACTGGAAATATGTGGAGATGACTCTGGAAAGGGATGAGGAACTGTTGGTTTTAACATAATTATTGCATTATTTGAATTCATATAGCAGGCAAGGAGATTTATGATAAAAATAAAGATTAAAATAGTTGGTACTTCTCTGTCCATATCTTTATCCCTTTTCACAAAGAAAGCTGTTGTTTGTTACATTCTGAATCTCTATATCTTCTGAGGCTGTCTCTCCTCCAGCTGAGCTGCAACTCTCCCCTTCAGTAACAGCAATGGTACCGTCCACAAGTCCAAGATGCTGCATGTTATTCAACTATGTGCTCAGTTTCCATTCTAAAACTTGTTTTCTACCCTGATTCCACAAATTCAAAGACAATTTTTGAATAAAAAATGGCTAGAGCATTAGCTCATTAAGATATTAATGCAACTTTAAAATGCGAGAAATAGGGACAGGGAAAGAGACAGGATTTGTGTGAGACAGCTGACAAAAACAGACAAAAATGTCTAAGTGTAATGTTAGGTTACCACAAAGAAAAAAGGGAGTAGTAAATTTGAAAGTTCATCATAGTCATCATTCTGGGTAGTTTCTCTTGATAGAAAACAGAGACAGACAAATGAGTTGTGAACATGGAAGAAATGTTGGACACTATTTTAAATTTGTGGTTGAATATGCCTTGTTTCCAGTTTGTGATTAGATTTCAGTGCTGATAGGTAAGAGCTATCTCATGCTGCTCTCATAATTTTCCATCTTGATCCTTCAATTTCTAGTCCCTTACGGGGATTCCCAGTCAATTACAAGGAATGTCTCTGGTCTTGAAGCTTTTAACCCAGCTTTTAGTTCTGGGGTCAAGGATACTTTTTTGTAGCATTACAATCAAATTATATTTCCAGTTATAGCAAGTTCTAAGATTGTCATTTCTTGATAAGATTTTGGAAAAGGATATGTTTTTACATCTAGAGATTCACCTTTTGAGTCCCTGAAAGTGGAAACCAATTACATTTTCATAATATTTTTCACTGACAAGTTTCAAAGCATTTTCATGACATTCATTAAGGTTTGCAGGGGATCTATATAAATGAAGAGAAATTTTCTCTGAAATGGAGGATTAAAAAATAGTTTAATAGGACAAAAATATGTTAAAAAATCTATGGAGATGAGGAGAAACATAATGGTTCAAAATCAATTATATGCCATTTGCACGAAGCAAATTACATAGACCAAACTGTGATTACTGAAGGCTTTTCTCACATCTCAGTTTACGTACGGTGTCACGTGACTTATGCTGTGTCTAATACACTATCACCATTATCATCATAATTACTGTGCCCAGACACTAGTCTAACTTAACATCAGTTACCAGTTATTATATACTCCCAACAGTTCTGTTTGCATTTAGAATCTGGGGGTTGGAATTATATTATTATCTCATTTCAAGTTGAGGAAACTGAGGCACTGAGATAAGTTCCTTATCCAAAGTCACACATAACAAGTAGTAAATGAGGATTTTAACTCAGTGTTGGTGCTTGGGGGGGGGGGTGTATATATCTAATTATACTTTGTAATATGTGATCATACTTTTTGGATCACATGAATGATGACTGAGAAACAGTCTTTCTCTAAAGCAGCAGTGGATGTGTTTAAGGGATACTGAGAGGCCCCAGTTCAAGTGGAAGATCTTCCTTATTAAGTTTCAATTACCTGAGAAGTCAATGTTAGATAATTTCATCGGAATAGAGTATTTTTTGTCATTACAAAATATAGAGTGTGATATAAAATGGTAAATAACAGAAGAAGAAATCTAAATGGATAATGAACACATGAATAGATTTTTTAACTTCACAAGTTATCAGGGAAATGCCAGTTAAATGACTAAGAAGTACCTTTTCATATCTTATAGTTGGCAAAGATTTAGAAGTCTGACAATGTCAACCATTTGTAGTGATGTGTAGATACAGTAGCTCTCACCTTTCACAGGTTAGAATATAGACCACTGTGAGAGCAAACTGAAATTGTCTAGTGTAGTCATGGATGTTCATACATTTTGAGCCAGTAATTTTACTTTTAGTTACTGACTAAAAGTAACTAAAATAGAGAAAGCACATATGTGCATAAGGCGACATTTACAAAATTGAAAATTTTGAGGCATTGGTTATATGGAAGAAAACAACAATAGAAAGGATATAAATGAATGAAAATGACTGAATAAGAGCTACATGGATACAAATGGGTCAATTAAAATAGTTTATATAAACTATATATAAACTTCTATATATAGAGTGGATAAACAAGAACTTACTGTATAGCACAGGGTACTATATTCAATATTTTGTAATAACCTATTATGGAAAACAATCTGAAAAAAGGATATATGTGTGTGTGTGTGTGTGTGTGTGTATAAACTTCCTTTTACTGTACACCTGAAACTAACACAATATTGTAAATCAACTATCCTTCAACTAAAAATCACATATAAAACATAGTTGATTATCAGGAGATATATACAGAATAATGGGATTTATACAATGTTTGAAAACTTCCAAAATGATACTTCTTTGGGGGGGTGCTATATTTAAGTGGCTTAACAATGTATAAAGTGGGGGGTGGTCCCAAGACAGAAGAGGAATGGGATGCGGAGACCACTTTCTCCCCAAAAAATTTATCAAAATATCATTTGAATGCTGAGCGACTTCCACAAAACAACTTCTGGATGCTTTTGGAGGATACCAGGGACCCAGAAAGGCAGCCCATTATCTTTGAAAGGAGGTAGGACAAAATATAAAAGACAAAAAGAGAGACAAAAGAATTATGGACAGAGACCCATCCTGGGGAGGGAGTTGTAAAGGAGGACTAGTTTCCAAACAGCAGAAACCATCTCACTGGCTGGTTTATGGAGAGTTTTGGAATCTCAGCGGCAACATAACTCGGAGGAAAAAAAAATACCCACAGAATACTTGCCTAATCACCACTCCCAGCGGAGAAGTAGCCCAGATGCTCATGTCCACCATCAGTGAGCAGGGGCTGGACAGGGAGGTGCAGGCTGCATCGTTGGTCCTTAGGGTAAGGACTGGGCTTGAATGCCCTGAGGACAATCTGAGGGAGCTAACATGAGATAGCAACCCAAACTGTGGGATAGCCAGAGAGGGGGAAAAAAAAAAAAGAGGATGTTCCCATGAAAGGCTCTAACCTAACAAGCAGCCTGGTCTGCTCACAGAATGAAAGATTAAGTGAATACCAAAGGAGAGCTAGCAGGCTGCGTACAGGCCCCTCCCCCTACTGGAGGCAGAGAGGCAGGCAAGCGACAGTCAGAGCTGGAGGGCAAGGGGCAATCTCGGCCCCAGAGATGGCATCCTTCACCAAACTGTGAGCAGGCTCCTAGTTGCTAACCACGTCTTCCTGGGATCCGGGCTGGTTGACAGCTGCCAGGATGGTCACAGCCTGAGTTCAGCTCCCCAGAGACACATGGTACACCAGAGACAGTGCTTTTGCGGTACACCTGGGGAACCGAGTGCTGGAACTGGGGAGGTGATTAATTAAGATGCATGGCCCACCTGAGACAGTACGCTTCCCAAGTGCCTGGTCATTTGAGCTTCTTGGACCTGGGAAAGGCACAAAACGCATGCCCAATCAAGTCTATGCCTTTATGGAGTACCCGAGAACCTGAACCTGAGTGACTTAGACCTGGGAAGTGCATGAAACACAGGGTCTGCTTTGGATAGTACACCAGCAGAGCAACCTGGAGCCTGAGCAGTGTAGACCAAGAAAGCACATGCCTCAGTGGGCTGGGGCAAACGCAGTGTGATCTATACACTGTGATCACTCCCCACACATGCCAGTGATATTTGTTTGCAGTGTCCCTCCTCCCCACAATGCAACTGAACAAGCGAGCCTAAATAAGTGACCACCTTTGCCCCCTTTTGTCAGGGGAAAAATTAGACACTGAATAGACTTGCAAACAGAGGAAGTCAAAATAAACAAAGAAGAGGAAACTGCTCTGCAAGTGACAGGTGCAACAGATTAAAACCCTATAGTTAACATTGACTAAGCATTGGAAGGGGCCTATAGACCTTGAGAAGAAGTACAAGCTGGAACAAGGAACTATCTGAAATTGAACCGACCCCACACTGCCCACAACAGATCCAAAGAAATTCCTAGAAATATTTTTACTATTATTACTTTAAAATTGTTTTCATTTTTTAGTTCTTTATTATTCCTTTAATTTTCACTTCTATAACCTACTGTTACCTTGCAATAAAACACCCTATTTTTTAAAGCAAATTTCATATATATATATTTATAATTTTTGTGATTGATTTTGTTTTCTATTTTTAATATTGTATTTTTGAGAGTCTAACTTCTATTCTATATTTTTAATCTTTGGTTTTCGGTATTTGTTATCAATTTTGTACCATTAAGAATCTAATCTTCAATATCCATTTTCACTTAGGGGTGTGATTACTGGCTTGATTGCTCTCTATCCTTTTGCCACCCCCTCTTCTCCTCCTGGTCACCTCTATCTCCATCCTCCCTCTTCTCTTCTCTATGTAACTCCATGAATCTCTCTGGGTGTTGCAGACTGTGGAAAGCACATAAGGAATTGATTACTGGCTAGATTGCTCTTTTCCCTTTTGATTCCCCCTCTTCTCCTCCTGGCCACCTCTATCTCCCTCCTCCCTCTTCTCTTCTCCATGTAACTCTTTGAATCTCTCTGGGTGTTCCTCACTGTGGAGAATCTTTTCACTATTACTCAAGATATTTTATCATCTGTGCTGTATGGATGGAGAAGTCTTGAGGCTACTGTAAGAATAAGACTGAAAACCAGAGACAGGAGGCTTAAATCCAAAACTTGAGAATACCAGAGATCTCCTGACTCTAGGGAACATTAATAGAAAAGAACTTAGCCAAAAGCCTCCATACCTACACTGAAACCAAGATCCACCCAAGAGCCAACAAATTCCAGAGCAAGACATACCATGTCAATTCTCCAGCAATGCAGGAACACAGTCTGAGCATTAAACTACAGGCTTCCTAAAGCCATGTTAAACCCATAGACACCTCAAAACTCACTACTGATCACTTCATTGCACTCCAGAGGGAAGAGATCCAGCTCCACTCACGATAAAATAGATGAAAGCTCCCCTAACCAGGAAACCTTGACAGGTCACTACTCCAACCCTACCCATAGGGAGCAAGCTCCACAATAAAGAGGAACCACAAACTTCCAGCATACAGAAAGGCCACCCCAAACACAGCAATCTAAACAAAATGAAAAGGCAGAGAAATATTCAGCAGGTAAAGGAACATCATAAATGCCCACCAAATCAAACAAAAGATGAGGAGATAGGGAGTCTACCTGAAAAATAATTCAGAATAACGATAGTAAAGATGATCCAAAATCTTGAAAACAGAATGGAGTTACAGGTAAGTAGAGACAAGGATTGAGAAGATGCAAGAAATGTTTAACAAGGATCTAGAATAAATAAAAAAGAGTCAATCAATAATGAATACTGAAATAACTGAGATCAAAAGCACTCTGGAGGGAACCAACAGTAGAATAACTGAGGCAGAAGATATAATAAGTGAGGTGGAAGATAGAATGGTGGAAATAAATGAAGCAGGGGGGGGGGGAAGGAATTAAAAGAAATGAGGAAAACTTCAGAGAACTCTGGGGCAATGTTAAATGCCCCAACATTCAAATCATAGGAGTCCCAGAAGAAGACAAAAAGAAAGGACATGAGGAAATATTTGAGGAGATAATAGTTGAAAAGTCCCTAAAATGGGGAAGGAAATAGCCACTCAAGTCCAAGAAACCCAGAAAGTCCCAAACAGGATAAACCCAAGGTGAAACACCATAAGACACATATTAATCAAATTAACAAAGATCAAACACAAAGAGCAAATATTAAAAGCAACAAGGGAAAAGCAACAAATAACTCACAAGGGCATCCCCATTATGATAACAGATGATCTTTCAATAGAAACTCTTCAGGCCAGAAGGGAAGGGCAGGACATACTTAAAGTGATGAAAGAGAAAAAGCTACAGTCCAGATTACTATGCCAAGCAAGGATCTCATTCAAATATGTAGGAGAAATCAAAAGCTTTACAGAAAAGCAAAAGCTGAGAGAATTCAGCACCACCAAACCAGCTCTTGAACAAATGCTAAATGATCTTTTCTAGACAGGAAACACAGAAAACGTTTATAAACTTGAATCCAAAACAACAAAGTAAATGGCAGCGGGATCATTCTTGTCAATGATCAGTCCTTAAATGCAAATGGATTGAATGCCCTAACTAAAAGACAAAGCCTGGCTGAATGGATAAAAAAAAAAAAAACAAGGCCCCCATATATGCTGTCTACAAGAGACCTACCTCAAAACAAGGGACATGTACAGACTGAAAGTGAAGGGTTGGAAAAAGATATTTTATGCAAATTGAGAACAAAAGAAAGCAGGAGTAGCAATTCTCATATCAGATAAAATAGATTTGAAATAAAGGCTGTGAAAAGAGACAAAGAAAGACATTACTTAATGATCAAAGAATCAAGCCAAGAAGGAGATATAACAATTATATATGCACCCAAAATAGGATCACTGCAATAGGTAAGGCAAATGTTAACAAGTAGGAAAGGGGAAATTAACAGTAACACAATAATAGTGGGAGACTTTAATACCCCACTCACACCTATGGATAGATCAACCAAACAGAAAACTAGCAAAGAAACACAAACTTTAAATGATACAACGGACCAGTTAGACCTAATTGATATCTATAGGACAATTCACCCCAAAACAGTGAATTTCACCTTTTTCTCAAGTGCACATGGATCATTCTTCAGGATAGATCACATCCTTGCCCATAAATCTAGCTTTGGTAAATTTAAAAATATATATATTGAAATCATTTAAAACATCTTTTTCTGATCATAATTAGGTAAGCTTAGATGTCAACTACAGGGGGGGAAAAGCTATTAAAAATACGAACATATAGAGGCTAAACAACACACTTCTGAATAACCAACAAATCACAGAAGAAATAAAAAAAAGGAATCAAAATATGCATGGAAACAAATGAAAATGAAAATACGACAACCCAAAACCTATGGGATTCCATAAAAGCAGTGCTAAGGGGAAGGTTCATAGCAATACAAGCTTACCTCAAGAAACAAGAGAAAACTCAAATAAATAACCTAACTTTACACCTAAAGCAAACAGAAAAATAAGAAATGAAGAACCCCAGGTTAGTAGAAGGAAAGAAATCATAAAAATAAGGGCAGACATAAATGAAAAAGAAACAAAGGAAACGATAGCAAAAATCAACAAAACTGAAGTCGATTCTTTGAGAAGATAAATGAAATAGCGAAATGATTAGCCAGACTCATCAAGAAAAAAAGGGAGAAGAATCAAATCAACAAAATTAGAAACGAAAATGGAGAAATCACAGAAATACAAAGGATCCTAAAAGACTACTATCAGCAACTGCATGACAATAAAAATGGACAACTTAGAAGAAATGGACGAATTCTTAGAAAAGTATAAGCTTCCAAAAGTGTATTAGGAAGAAATAGAAAATCTTAGCAGACCCATCACAAGCACAAAAATCGAAACTATAGCCAAAAATCTTCCAAGAAACAAAAGCCCAGAACCAGATGACTTCACAGGTGAATTCTACCAAAATCTTTCTAAGTTAGAGTTATAGAGCTAACTAAGTCATAGAGAGTTATAGTTATAAATCTCTAAGTTATAAAGCTAACACCTATCCTACTCAAGCTCTTCCAGAAAATTGCAGAGGAATGTAAATGTCCAAATGCATTCTATGAGGCCTAATACCAAATACCATCACCTTAATACCAAAACCAGACAAAGATGCCACAAGAAAAGAAAACTACAGGCCAATATCACTGATGAACATAGATGCAAAAATCCTCAACAAAATTCTAGCAAACAGAATCCAACAACATATTTAAAAGACCATACATCATGACCAAATGGGCTTTATCCCAAGGATGCAAGGATTCCTCAATATTTGCATATCAATCAAAGTGATACACCAAATTAACAAATTGAAAGATAAAAACCATATGATTATCTCAATAGACGCAAAATAAACCTTTGACCAAATTCAACATCTATTTATGATAAAAAACCTTCCAGAAAGTAGGCATAGAAGGAGCACAGCTCAACATAATAAAAGTCATATATGACAAACCCACAGCAAACATATCCTCAATGGTGAAAAATTGAAACCATTTCCTCTAAAGTCAGGAACAAGACAGGGGTGCCCACTTTCACCACTACTATTCAACATAGTTTTGGAACTTTTAGCCACAGCAATCAGAGAAGAAAAATAAATAAAAGGAATCCAGATTGGAAAAGAAATAAATCTCTCACTGTTTGCAGATGACATGATCCTCTACATAGAAAACTCTAAAGACACCACTAGTGAATTACTAGAGCTAATCAATGAATATAGTAAAGTTGCAAGATATAAATTTAGTACACAAAAATCCTTTCTACTCCTATACAGTAACAATGAAAAAACAGAAATGAAATTAAGGAAACAAATCCATTCACCTTTGAGATGAAAAGAATAAAATACCTAAGGATAAATCTACCTAAAGAAACAAAACACTTATGTATAGAAAAATATAAAACGCTGGTGAAAGAAATCGAATATGACACAAATAGATGGAGAAATATACCATGTTCATGAATTGGAAGACTCAATATAGTGAAAATGAATATACTACCCAAAACAGTCTATAGATTCAATGCACTCCCTATCAAGCTACCAATGATATTTTTCACAGAACTAGAACAAATAATTTCACAATTTGTATGGAAATACAAAAAATCTTGAATAGCCAAAGCAATCTTGTGAAAGAAGAATGGAACTGGAGGAATCATCCTGCCTGACTTCAGACTATACTACAAAGCAGCAGTCATCAAGACAGCATGGTACTGGCTAAAAGACAGAAATATAGATCAAGGAAACTGCCGGGGTCCAGCCCCGGTGGATCCAGGGAATTCGAAGCAGGGACGGCGTCGGCGAGGATCAGGAAACAACTGCTTAATTAAACTTTAATTAAGGATATAAAGAGTAATGGAATAAGGATAGCTCAGTGAGGAAATTCAGTGGAGAAAAGAGGCTGAAATAAGGATAGCTCAGTGAGGAAATTCAGTGGAGAAAAGAGGCTGAATAATTCAGCCAGAAGGTAAGAGAGAAAACGACATGGTGAGACCAAGTTTCAGTGAACAAGGCCTGCACTTTATTTTCCAAAGTAGTTTTTATACCCTAAGTTATGCATAGAGGATAATGGGGGAAGGGGTAGAGTCATGCAGCAAGCCAGGCTTTCTTCCTGCAAACTTATCATATGCAAAAGCTTAGGTGATTTGCATCATCTTCTGGCCCGGAGGCCTGTTAACATTTTAAGACCCTTTCTTCAGAAAACTTACTTTTCTCTAAAGGTGATTGGTCAGGAGCCACCCTCCAAAAGCATTAGATAAAGTTGCATTCCTACAGAGCAAAGGTGTGGTGGGCTATAACAAGAAAAAGAATTAACTCAAGGGTCCCAGGTTACAAACATTAAAGCTACTACTTACACCAATTATATTAATCAATACACGGCAGGGACACAGCAGGTAAGGGATATGGAAACTTAGCAGCAAACATTGGCCCAACAAGTGAAAATCCCTTCACCAATACAATTTCTAATCAATCTTTTAACTACTCAAAAGAATCTGTGTTTAGACAGTTTAGAACATCTCCTGCCTCTCACAGTTGGGAGGCTCTGAACAATCACATGGGGCCAGAAAAACCTATTCAGGCAAGCTAGAGGATTTCCAAAGGAGTTTGTAGGTTGAAACACTGTCACACCCAGGAATTATTAACTGGAGCTGTAAGCTAACTCTTTTTTCAGAGAGGTAGTGGGGGACAGCCCCCCGTAAAGTCAGAGGTGTAGGTGAAGGCACAAAGCAGAAAGTAGGCAGACTCTGGTTTTGGGTGTAAATGCTCGAGAATTTCCAGGGGGACTCCTGAGGCTTGATCCCGCCTTTGCATATGCCTCCTTCCTCATGACCTTTGTCATGGGTGGAGCTCCTCACGCTGGCTCCCAGCAGTGATAGAATTCCAGTTGAGCTATTCCAGATCCTGAAAGATGATGCTGTGGAAAGTGCTGCACTCAATATGCAATATGCACTTAATATGCAATATGCCGGCTCCTGGAAGGAAACAAAGTAGAAATTCTAGAGATAAATCCACCCACCTGTGGATACCTTATCATTTACAAAGAAGGCAAGACTATACAATGCAGAAAATAGAATCTCTTTAACAAGTGGTGCTGGGAGAATTGGTCCACTACCTGTAAAAGAATAAAGCTAGAACACTTTCTAACACCGTGCACAAAAATAAGCTCAATTCCAGAAAAATAAATGACCTAATCAAAAAAATGGGCTAAAGAACTGTCACGCGAGTGTATGTTCCTCGGTTCTTTGTCTCGTCACAACAAAGATTTGGAGCAACGGACATTAAAGCCCTCGGCGCGTCACAGCTTGGACAAACCGTGCTGCAGCTCTTAGGCAAATCAGTGTTACAGCTCTATTTTATTTATAAGATAGGAGGAGAATCCAAGACTCCAAGAGAAGAGAGTGGAGAAGCGCGTGGGGAGGGAGAAAGAGAGAGAGAGAAAGAGAGAGAGAGAGCGCGCATGCACTCGGGAGAGAGCGTCCAAGAGAAAGCGCTTTGGCTCCTCCTTTTATATGTTTTTTCCTCCACCTGGGCCTGCCCTATGCAAATTGGGCTTAGCCAGGAGTGCTGTTTGTTCTGTTTGTTCTGCCTGAAGTCTTCACTCTGGTCCTCGGACCTTCCTTGTCTTTTAGCCACCGCCAGTTTGGACTCCTTTTCCCTATTCTACCTACCTAACAGAACTATACAGACTTTTCTCCAAAGAAGACATACAGATGGCTAACAAACACATGAAAAGATGTTCAACATCACTTACCATCAGGTAAATGCAAATTAAAACCTTAATGAGATACCATCTCATGCCAGTCAGAATGGCTGCTATCAAAAAGTCTACAAACAATAAATGCTGGAGAGGGTGTGCAGAAAAGGGAACACTTTTATATTGTTGGTGGGAATACATACTAGTACAGCCACTATGGAGAACAGTGTGGAGATTCCTTAAAAAAACTGGAAATAGAACTGCCATACAACCCAGCAATCCCACTGCTGGGCATACACACCAAGGAAACCAGAATTGAAAGAGACACGTGTACCCCAACGTTCACTGCAGTTTTGTTTACAACAGCTAGGAAGGACATGGAAGGAACCTAGATGTCCAATGGCAGATGAATGGATAAAAAAGCTGTGGTACATACGCACAATGGAATAATACTCAGCTATGAAAAAGAACACATTTGAATCAGTTCTAATGAGGTGGATGAAGCTGGAGCCTATTATACAGAGTGAAGTAAGTCAGAAAGAAAAACACCAATTAATGCATACATATGGAATTTAGAAAGATAGTAACAATGACCTTGTATGTGATACAGCAAAAGAGACACTGATATAGAGAACAGACTTTTGGACTCTGTGGGAAAAGGTGAGGGTGGGATGATTTAAGAGAAGAGCATTTAAACATGTATATTACCATAAGTGAAATAGATTATCCATCCAAGTTGGATTCATGAAACAGGGAACTCAAAGGCAGTTCACTGGGACAACCTGAGGGATGAGATGGGGATGGAGTTGGGAGAGGGGTTCAGGATGAGGGACACAGGTACACTCATCGCTGATTCAGGTCATTGTAAGTCAAATCCCTTAAAACTGTAGAGTGAAAGTGAGAAATAGATTTAAGGGACTAGATCTGATAGAGTGCTTGATGAACTATGGACAGAAGTTTGTGACATTGTACAGGAGATAGGAATGAAGAGTATCCCCAAGAAAAAGAAATGCAAAAAACCAAATTGCGTGTGAGGAGGCATTATAAATAGCTGTAAAAAGAAGAGAAGTGAAAAGCAAAGGAGAGAAGGAAAGATATACTCATTTGAACGCAGAATTCCAAAGAATAGCAAGGAGAGATAAGACAGCCTTCCTCAGTGATCAATGCAAATAAATAGAGGAAAACAATAGAAAAGGAAAGACTAGAGATCTCTTCAAGAAAATTAGAGATACCAAGGGAACATTCATGCAAAGATGGACTCACTAAAGGACAGAAATGGTAGGGACCTAAGAGAAGCAGAAGATATTAAGAAGATGTGGCAAGAATACACAGAAGAACTGTACAAAAAAGATCTTCATGAACCAGATAATCATGATGGTGTGATCACTCACCTAGAGCCAGACATCATGGAATGTGAAGTCAAGTGGGCCTTAGGAAGCATCACTACGAACAAAGCTAGTGGAAGTGATGGAATTCCAGTTGAGCTATTTCAAATCCTGAAAGATGATGCTGTGAAAGTGCTGCATTCAATATGCCAGCAAATTTGGAAACCTCAGCAGTGGCCACAGGAAACTATCATACAATTGTGCTCATCTCACATTCTGGCAAAGTGTTGCTCAAAATTCTCCACGCCAGGTTTCAATAGTATGTGAACCGTCAATTTCCAGATGCTCAAGTTGGATTTAGAAAAGGCAGAGGAACCAAAAATCAAATTGCCAACAACTATTGGATCGTAGAAAAAACAAGAGAATTCCAGAAAAAGATCTATTTCTCCTTTATTGACTATGCTAAATCATTTGACTGTGTGGATCACAACAAATTATGGAAAATTCTTAAAGAGATAGGAATACCAGACCACCTTATCTGCTTTCTGAGAAATCTGTATGCAAGTCAAGAAGCAATATTTAGAAATGGACATGGAACAATAGATTGATTCCAAATTGGGAAAGGAGTACATCAAGGCTATATATACTGTCACCCTGCTTATTTAACTTATATGAAGAGTACACCATGTGAAATGCCTGGCTGGGTGAAGCAAACACAGGAATCAAGATTGTGGAAGGAATATCAATAACCTCAGATATGCAGATGATATCACCCTGCTGGCAGAAAGCGAAGAAGAACTAAAGAGCCTATTGATGAAAGTGAAAGTAGAGCATGAAAAAGTTGGTTTAAAACTCAACATTCAAAAACTGAAGATGATGGCAAATCACTTCATGGCAAGTAGGTGGGAAAACAATGCAAACTGTGACAGACTTTATTTTCTTGGGCTCCAAAATCACTGCAGATGGTGACTGCAGCCATGAAGTTGAAAGATGCTTGTTCCTTGGAAGAGAAGCTTTGACCAACCTAGACAGTGTATTAAAAAGCAGAGACATTAATTTGCCCCCAAAGGTCAGTCTAGCCGAAGCTATGGTTTTTCCAATAGTCATGTTTGGATGTAAGAGTTGGACTATAAAGACAGCTGAGCACCAAAGAATTGATGCTTTTGAACTGTGGTATTGGAGAAGACTCTTGAGAGTCCCTTGCACTGCATAGAGATCCAAACAGTCCATACTAAAGAAATCAGTCCTGAATATTCATTGAAAGGACTGATGCTGAAGCTGAAATTATAGTACTTTGGCCACCTATTCTGAAAAACTGACTCATTTGTAAAGACCCTAATGCTGGAAAAGATTGAAGGCAGGAGGAGAAGGGGACGACAGAGGATGAGATGGTTTGATAGCAACATCGACTCAACAGACATGGATTTGAACAAGCTCTGTGGGTTGGTGACGGACAGGGAAGCCTGGCGTGCTGAAGTCCATGGACGGCAAATGGTCGGACATGACTGAGTGACAAAACTGACTATTTGGGCTTCCATAGTGGCTCAGTGGTAAATAATCTGCCTGCAATGTAGGAGGCATGGGTTTGATCCCTGGGTAGGAAAGATACCTCTGGAGAAGGCAATGGCAACCCACTCCAGTATACTTGCTTGAGAAATCCCATGGACAGAGGAGACTGGGCAGCTGCAGTCCAAGGGGTTGCAAGAGTCAGACATGACAGCAACTAAACCACTGTTCTTTATTTATATGAGTAAAATAATTCACAATAAGCAAATATTTAGTCATAAGAAAACAGAAACTGCAAAAATTGATGTTATCCTGTCACTTAAGTGTAATTTAAAAAATTCAGTGTATTTTCTTACCATCATAGGATTAGTTTATACCTGACAGTATATCATATATACATTTTTTTTTTTTTGCCCCAAAAGGTATGCCATGTATTTTTCTCCAGCCTCTGTTCAAATGCTAATATTCTGGCTATGAAAACACATTAAAATATCATTGAACAACACACCACAAGGCAGCTTATTATAAGTGACTGTTTTCCAATCACAGCTACCTAACTGAGGTTGCAGAGCTAATATGCATACTTCTGTGGGGGGTATGGAGAAGTTTGATGAGCTTCCTAGCGGACCTGCAGGACCCAAGGGCCGATCAGAGGGTGTCTGAATATTTGAAGAAGAGAGTGGGCATCTGCATATGTTATGGGCCAAGAGTTGTCTGTCAGGTTAAACTGAACCTACTTTACAATTTAGCTTAGGGCCAACCCTGGAGAGGATAATAAATAAATCCACTGGATTTAAGGTCATGCTGTAGCTAACAAGCAATTTGAAACAATAGCTTGTCATTAAAACCACTGTCTAAGACATATCATTTCATGAGCATCTTAATGGATTTAAGTATTTTTAACCAGGACAGTTTTTTTTTTTTTTTTCCCCAATGTTCCTGGTGTGACTTATTGAAGATTGAGGATTCCTGTGTAGTTCTGTGTGCATTTGTAAAAGAGGTCTCCTTTTCAGCACAGTCTGGGGAAACTGGCTCTGCTTTTAGGAAAAGTTGGGAGGTCATGTTCATGAGGTTATTTAATGGGTCAATACAAAGGCAGAACTACTAAGTGCTAGCCTGACACTATGTCAGTAGAGGTTTCTTTTGTCACATGCCACCATACCCCATAAGGTTAATGTGCATCTCCTTGTTCTTCAGAGAAAGCAAGAATTAAAACCTCAGTCAGGTTCATGATTAGGGTGAGACAAGTGATGTATGTAAAGGTAAGTCTCATTCTGTCTCTATTTAAAATTTTGACATTTTATTTGTCACAGATTAATATATTAATTTTCATACTGTTCATGGGATTCTCAAGGCAGGAATATTGTCCATGAAGAGTACGAAAAGGCAAAAAGATAGGACACTGAAAGATGAACACCCCTGGTTGGTAGGTGCCCAATATGCTACTGGAGAAGAAAGGAGAAACAACTCCAGAAAAAATGAAGAGACAGAGCCAAAACAAGAACAATACCCAGTTGTGGATGTGATGGGTGATGAAAGTAAAGTCTGATTGCTGTAAAGAGCAATATTGCATAGGAACATGGAATGTTAGGTCCATGAATTAGGGCAAATTGGAAATGGTCAAACAGGAGCTAGCAAGAGTGAAGGTCAACATTTTAGGAATCAGTGAACTAAAATGGACTGGAATGGGAGAATTTAACTCAGATGACCATTGTATCTACTACTGTGGGCAAGAATCCCTTAGAAGAAATAGAGTAGCCATCACAGTCAACAAACGAGTCCAAATGCAGTTCTTGGATACATTCTTAAAAATGACAGAATGATCTCAGTTAATTTCCAATAAACTGTTCAACATCACAGTAATCTAAGTCTATGCCCCAATTTAATTCTGAAGAAGCTGAAATTGAAAGCTTCTATGATCTACAAGACCTAGATATAACACACACACACACAAAAGTCATTTTCATGGTAGTGAATTAGAATGCAAAAGTAGGAAGTCAAGAGGTTCCTGGAATAACAGGCAAGTTTGGCCTCGCTGTACAAAATGAACAGGGCAAAAGCAAACAGAGTTTTGCCAAGAAAATGCTCTGGCAAACACTCTCTTCCAACAATACAAGAGATGAATTTGCACATGAATATCATAAGATGGTCAATACCAAAAACAGATTGATTATATTCTTAGCAGCTAGAGATGGAGAAGCTCTATACATTCAGCAAACACAAGACCTGGGACTCACTGTGGCTCAGATTCAGTTCAGTTCAGTCACTCAGTCGTGTCCGACTCTTTGCGAACCCATGAATCGCAGCATGCCAGACCTCCCTGTCCGTCACCAACTCCTGGAGATCAGATCTTGCTTCTATCACCAGTCACACCCACAACTGGGTATTGTTTTTGCTTTGGCTGCATCCCTTCATTCTTTCTGGAGTTATTTCTCCACTGATCTCAGCTCAGATTATCCATTCCTTTTTGCAAAACTCAGGTTTAAATTGAATAAAGTAAGGAAAACCACTAGGCCATTCGGGTATGACCTAAATCATATCCCGTATCATTATACAGTGGAGGTGACAAATAGATTCAAGGTATGAGATCTTGACTTAGACAGAGTGCCTGATAAACTGTGAACAGAAATTCATAACATAGAATAAGAGATAGTGAACAAAACCACACCCCAAGAAAAAAAGAAATGCCATAAGGCAAAGTGATTACCTGAGGACGCCTTACAAATAGCTGAGAAAAGAAGAGACATGAAAGGCAAAGAAGAAAAGGAAAGGTATACTCAACTGAATCCAGAGTTTCAGAGAATAGCAAGGAGTGCTTTTTTTTTTTAAAGCCTTCTTAAGAAAACAATGCAAATAAATAGGGAAAACAATAGAATGGGGAAGACTGGAGATCTCTTTAAGAAAAATGGAGATACCAAGGGAACATTTCATGATGATGGGCACAATAAAGGACATAAATGGTATGGACCTAACAGAAGCAGAAGATATTTGAAGAGATGGCAAGAATACACAGAAGATCTGTACAAAAATATCAGCTGAGCTATTTCAAATCCTAAAAGATGATGCTGTTAAAGTGTACACTCAATATGCTGGCAAATTTGGAAAATTCAACAGTGGCTACAGGACTGGAAAAGATCATTTTCATTCCAATCCCAAAGAATGTCAATGCCAAAGAATTTTCAAACTACCCTACAGTTGCACCCATTTCACATACTAGCAAGTGTATGATCAAAATCCTTCAAGCTAGGCCTCAGCAGTACAAGAACCAAGAACTTCCAGATGTATAATGTATTTAGAAAAGGCAGAGGAACCAGAGATCAAATTGGAAACATCTGTTAGGTCATAGAAAAAGCAAGGGAATTCCAAAAATAAATCTACTTCTGTTTCATTGACTAAGTTAAAGCCTTTGATTGTGTGGATCACAACAAACTGTGGAAAATTCTTAAAGAGATGGGAATACCAGACAACCTTACCTACCTCCTGAGAAACCTGCATGCAGGCCAAGAAGCAACAGCTAGAATTGGACATGGAACAATGGACTGTTTTAATTTTGGAAGGGAGTAAGTCAAGGTTGTTTATTGTCATAATGCCTATTTAACTTCTATGCAGAGTACATCATGCAAAATTCTGGGCTAGATGAAGTTCTAGCTGGAATCAAGATTTCTGGGAGAAATATCAACCACTGTAATGGCAGAAAATGAAGAACAACCAAAGAGCCTCTTGTTGAGGGTGAAAGAGGAGAGTGAAAAAGCTGGCTTAAAATTCAGCATTTAAAAAATGAAGATCATGGCATCTGGTCCCATTACTTCATAACAGAATGTGGAAAGAGTGACAGATTTTATTTTCTTGGGCTCCATAATCACTGTGGACATTGACTGCAACCATAAAATTAAAAGATGTTTGCTCCTTGGAGCAATA
Source organism: Bos taurus (assembly GCF_002263795.3). Taxonomy (NCBI): domain Eukaryota; kingdom Metazoa; phylum Chordata; class Mammalia; order Artiodactyla; family Bovidae; genus Bos; species Bos taurus. The sequence goes on from NC_037336.1 coordinate 1,296,944, forward strand.
GCTATGACAAACCTATATAGTGTATTAAAAGACCGAGATATATTTTTGCTGACAAAGGTTCATATTGTCAAATCTTCGGTTTTTCCAGTAGTCATGTATGGATGTGAGAGTTGGACCATAAAGAAGGCTGAGCACCGAAGAAATGAGCATTCAAGCTGTGGTGCTGGAAAAGACTCTTGAGTGTCTCTTGGACTGCAAAGAGATCAAACCAGTCAATACTCATGGATATTCTTTGGAAGGACTGATGCTGAAGTTCCAATACTTTGGCCACCCAAGGCGAAGAACTGACTCATTGGAAAAGACCCTGATGCTGGAAAGATTGAAGGCACGAGAGAAAGGGGACGACAGAAGATGAGACTGTTGGATGGCTTTGCTGACTCAATGGACATGAGTTTGAGAAAATTCCTGGAAACTGTGAAGGTCAGGGAAGCATGGAGTGCTGCAAGCCATGGGATTACAAATAATTGGACATGATTTAGCAACTGAACAACAATAAATATCAATTAACTGTATTTTAATATATATTAAAAACTCATAGAACTAAAGACAATCACTCAGTTCAGTCGCTCAGTCGTGTCTGACTCTTTGCGACTCCATGAATCGCAGCATGCCAGGCCTCCTTGTGCATCACCATCTCCTGGAGTTCACTCAAACTTACTTCCATCGAGTTGGTGATGCCATCCAGTCATCTCATCCTCTGTAATCCCCTTTTCCTCCTGCCCCCAATCCCTGCCAGCATCAAGGTCTTTTCCAATGAGTCAACTCTTCCCATGAGGTGGCCAAAGTACTGGAGTTTCAGCTTTAGCATCATTCCTTCCAAAGAAATCCCAGGGCTGATCTCCTTCACAATGGACTGGTTGGATCTCCTTGTAGTCCAAGGGACTCTCAAGAGTCTTCTCCAACACCACACACAGTTCAAAAGCATCAATTCTTCGGCGCTCAGCTTTCTTCACAGTCCAACTCTCGCATCCATACATGACCATTGGAAAAACCATAGCCTTGACTAGACGGACCTTGTTGGCAAAGTAATGTCTCTGCTTTTCAATATTTTATCGAGGTTGGTCATAACTTTTCTTCCAAGGTGTAAGCATCTTTTAATTTCATGGCTGCAGTCACAATCTGCAGTGATTTTGGAGCCCCCCCAAAATAAAGTCAGCTACTGTTATTCCATCTATTTCCCATGAAGTGATGGGACCAGATGCTATGATCTTCATTTTCTGAATGTTGAGCTTTAAGCCAACTTTTTCACTCTCCCCTTTCACTCTCATCAAGAGGCTTTTTAGTTCCTCTTCACTTTCTGCCATAAGGGTGGTATCATCTGTATATCTGAGGTTATTGATATTTCTCCCAGCAATCTTGATTCCAGCTTGTGCTTCTTCCAGCCCAGTGTTTCTCATGATGTACTCTGACCCCTCCTTTTTTTTGCATTATGGAGATCCCACAATTATGTGAGCATAGGGTAAACAAATGAATTCAATCCATTTTCATTCTACTTATTCAGCAAACATTTAGTGAACACCCCCCTGGTGGCTCAGAGGGAAAAGAATCTCCCTGCAATGCAAGATACCCAGGTTTGATCCCTGGGTCAGGAAGATCCCCTGGAGAAGGGATGGGCTACTCACTCCAGTATTTTTTCCCAGAGAATCCCATGGACAGAGGATCCTGACAGGCTACAATCCATGAGGTTGCAAAGTCTTACACAACTGAGTGACTAACACTTTCATTTCTATATGTGCAAACATAGTGTTGGGTGCTGTAGACTTTTAATTCTGACAATATTTCACCTATGTGATCTGGAGTAGATGAATTAAAAACTGAGGCTATTGATGGAAAACATAGTAGTGTATATTTTCAATATCAACCAATTCTTTAGTTTCCATTTCAGAAGTTCCTTTTTCCTCTACAGCTATTTAACCTGCAGCACAAGACATCCTCACACTGAGAAGTTGCTCTAACAAGAAAAAAAGCCCCTCAGAGATGGAAGCCTTCATACCAGACTGTTGTCAGAGGTTTCTTTTGTTCACATTGGTTCCTTTTTTTTTTTTTAATATTACTAATTTAATCCTGACTAAAAAAGTTAAATAGGTACTATTATTATTTGATTTTCAGAATGATAAAACTGAAATATGAACTGAAGCTTGCTCAAAGTCACTTGCTCAAAGTCCCAGATCTGTTACAGGAAAGAAACAAATTTAAACACCTCTATTGTTCAAAATGATTTGATAAATTTCACTAATCCTTGTTCATTCAGCAATTGTAACTTCTAGTGAAGAGAGAAATATAAAAAAATAGATTTAGACTTTTATTTTCTAATGACTTTCAATCATTTCAAATTGAGGATCACCTAAGAAATTCATAAGCACATGTATTAGATAACTATAGTATATACACTATTACTCTCCTGAAAAAATTGGACCACTGGGTTCAATGACATAAAATGCCCAAGTTAGCTTATTCATTTCCATGAACTGAGTGTATCATTTTTCTACAGAAATTGTATTGACTTCTTATTGAACACCAAATAGATTTTAATATTTAACAGGTTAAAGCATTCCATGTCATAGAGGATAAATGTATTTGCTCTCTGCTCTCTGTTTCCAAGTCCAGCTCCTTCTATAGCAAAATGATTACTTATTCAGGATACAGTTAAAATTGAACTTTTTCTGTTTTTTTTTTTTTTAAATGATTACACTGTCTGCCTGAATTTGGGACCCTCAGCTGGATTAATGGAAGTAGTTTAAATCTAAACTTAGCTTTTATCTTTTCAAGGTATTTTCTGCTTTAATGTGTAATATTTTTTTGCCTTTTCAGTCATGGGCTGTTTCAGAATGAAGGACAGAATATGTGCAGCTATTTGATACAACACACTTTTGACAAGGACGTGTTTACCTGTCAGATAGCCACCCTATATGCTGGTTGATGAAAGGATTCTTAATGATATGTATACCTGTGGCGGATTCATTTTGATATTTGGCAAAACTAATACAATTATGTAAAGTTTAAAAATGAAATAAAATTTAAAAAAATTTCAAAAAAAATGATATGTTCCTTTTTGGCAATAGAGTTCTTCAAGGACAACTCTGGCTCTCATGGGTGATGCTGGGGATGCTGTTCCATTGCAAGGAAGGGCACATGCTAATATACAGCCACTAGATGTCCTGGGAAATAAAGCTATATAGGCCTTGGAGAATATCATAATTATTTCATTCTTTTAATTTTTAAAAATCCATGTAAGAGGAGACTCATCAATAAATGTACTATTGCTTTAATAAACCAGCATAATATGTGTAACTCAAAATACCAGTTTTGATCAACATTCCCCCTACCTACCACTCTTCAGAAACTGTAGAAAATGCAGTACTATTATTTTATTTTATTATTTTATTTTTTAAAATTTTATTTTATTTTTAAACTTTACAATATTGTATTGGTTTTGCCAAATATCTAAATGAATCTGCCACAGGTATACATGTGTTCCCCATCCTGAACCCTCCTCCCTCCTCCCCCCGCCCCCCCATACCATCCCTCTGGGTCGTCCCAGTGCACCAGCCCCAAGCATCCAGTATCGTGCATCGAACCTGGACTGGCGACCCGTTTCATACATGATATTATACATGTTTCAATGCCATTCTCCCAAATCTTCCCACCCTCTCCCTCTCCCACAGAGTCCATAAGACTGTTCTATACATCAGTGTCCCTTTTGTTGTCTCGTATACAGGGTTATTGTTATTTTAAAATGTTCTTAGATGTATAAAGAAACACATGTTCCTAGAGGGGAAGTTTGTGTACTGCTGGGTAACTTGACAGATCACCTACGTAATACGGCTATCTAAGAATTCAGTTGTTCACATCTAATCAAGAAACTTGATAACTGATAATAAGCATTTAGAGAGTGCCAAACCCAAAGCAGAGCAAATATTTATCTTCCATCAGTAGGCTACTGCTGTGACAGAGTTAATAAACTAACTACAGTCTCCCACAAAGCAGAAAGAAGTGGTATATCTTGGGTGTAATAATCACTTTTGATGCAGTGATTCTTAACACATGATTATTTTTCTTGGGAAACAATTTCTTTCAAGGACTAAATAAAGCATATTTTAGGTTATTTTTGTAAAAGGCACCTGCAATTTTTAAACAGTAGCAAACAGCAGGGGATAATGTGAGAGAATAGTTTTTTCATATCTTGCTAAATACAAATGGAAAATTATTAAAAACATTTTTTATTATGAAATGATTTAAAAGTAAAATTATATAGATACCTTTGTGTGGGGGAGGTCTGTCACTTATAACCTAAGAAACAACTTATGATCTTTACATGTAGAGGAGGGCTAGCAGTTGTATGACACTGGCTATTATTCAAGGATTTTTCCACTTATTGGAATTTCTAGGCCAAGGCTCAGAAAGACAACTTTTAAACTATATATACATGACTGTTACCTTTCTCTCTTTTACCTTTGTTGTTTTTAGCTTTTTTTGTTTGTTTGTTTGTTAAGTCAAATATATTTTGGTTTGTGGTAATTTCCAAAAAGTGGTAATAGGGCAGTTTTATGCTGAGAAATTAAATATGAGCTGCTCCTGCTTAGCCAACATGTATATTCCAGCCTTACAAAGAGGGGGGATGAAACATGCTCTGTCTACCCGCTTCACCCCAATGAACAGATGCATGAGGAACTCATTGGGAGAAAATGTGATTATGAGATCCTCTGAAGATTCATGTCTTTCCCATTACCTTAAACTCAGAGAACCTCTCATTTGCAAAAAATATCACAATGGCATTTGTACATTTATTTCTGGGACTATTTGATTCATTTCTGCCATCCCCTCTGTGAAGGTTCTGAGAACCATGGTTTCAACATGTTTCCATGTATATTCAGCTTGGCCAGAGTAATGAGTGATTTTGCAATTCAGAAGAGACCAGTGTCTCTCTGCTCCTTCACCAGTGTCCCTGGGGAGCCCTGGGGCTCTGGGTTTGGTCCCCCTTAGGGGAGTCCAGGAAAGTTGCTGTCTCTGCTGAAATCACATTTACCTTTGCTCACAGACTGGGAGTCAGAACTCAGATTCCTCTCAACACAGTTCAGAGGCAGAGAAGTCCAGAAGCCTCGAGGGTACTTTAATCTTCGTTGTCCATGCCTCTTCCTTCCTCCTTCTTAATTCAAAGTTGTGGCAAGGCTCTGCCAGAGAAAGAGCAGCATGCTAATTTTGTAAACATATTACCATTTATGATTGATTAGCTTGTATTACAATAATGACTAATAATGCTATTAAATTATTAAGGATAAATTAGTTGCCAGCAATATTCATTATTGCTCCAAACTTTGGTATGTTCAGCCTTTGTAGTTTACTGCTCACAGGTAATGTGACTCATGTATTTGTTCAACTCATAAAGTATTTATTGAGGGCTGTTCGAAACACTGCTCCTGCCCCAGGGGATGGATGTTAAGAGAAGAAGGCAGGTTGCTCCTGACCTCAAGGAACCTGCCAGTCAAAAACATAAACCTGTTCTTCTGTGATATGAGACCTTGGTGCATTGGTAGGAGTCAGTAAGAAAGTAAGATGGGGCTTCACAGCTGAATTCTACCAAAAATTTAGAGAAGAGCTGACACCTATCCTACTCAAACTCTTCCAGAAAATTGCAAAGGAAGGTAAACTTCCAAACTCATTCTATGAGGCCACCATCATCCTAATACCAAAACCCGACAAAGATGCCACAAAATAAGAAAATTACAGGCTAATATCACTGATGAACACAGATGAAAAAATCCTTAATAAAATTCTAGCAATCAGAATCCAACAACACATTAAAAAGATCATACACCATGATCAAGTGGGCTTTATCCCAGGGATGCAAGGATTCTTCAATATCCACAAATTAATCAATGTAATACACCACATTAACAAATTGAGAAATAAAAACTATATTATTATCTCAATAGATGCAGAGAAAGCCTTTGACAAAAGTCAACATCCATTTATGATAAAAACTCTCCAGAAAGCAGGAATAGAAGGAACATACCTCAACATAATAAAAGCTATATATGACAAACCCACAGCAAACATTATCCTCAATGGTGAAAAATTGAAAGCATTTCCTCTAAAGTCAGGAACAAGACAAGGGTGCCCACTTTCACCATTACTATTCAAGATAGTTTTGGAAGTTTTGGCCACAGCAATCAGAGCAGAAAAAGAAATAAAAGGAATCCAAATTGGAAAAGAAGAAGTAGAACTCTCACTGTTTGCAGATGACATGATCCTCTACATAGAAAGTAAGATGGGTGGGGGAAGTGTTCTAACAGAGATGAAAAGTCTATCGGACTCTGCAAAGTTTTCTAGCCAAGAAAACAAACAAAAAATAAGGAGAATATTATATTGTTATTCTCATTTTTGATCTTCTCAAGTTACAGAAATGATTAGCTCTTATTGTAGTCATTTTATTCAGGTTGGCTTTTTTGTTGTATTTCACTGTTTTTGAAGTTCATTAATCCTTTTTTTGTAACCCTAAAAGTTTGCAGAAAGCAAATTTAAGCTAAAATAATAAGTATTCCTTCCAATGTATTAATATTTTCTGACATCCACAAGAGACAAAGTAACTATAATCTACATATTGTTATGTATTTATCTATCTCTTGCCTTGGATATACCTACCTATCAGTTTTATCATGGTTCATGGTATCTAATTATAGGACAGGTCTCCTGAGCTGGCTGGAGAAGCATTCTGGGAAATCATTAACAGCACCACAGCCAGAAAGTGTTCTGGCCCTTTCGTCCAAGTTTGGACTGAGATATAGAAATTAATCGGGGGACAGAACATGGTGCTTGTCATAACTGACTCTCATTTATCTGCTTCTCTGTAAAGGTAGCCTGTTAATAGTAATGTATCTTAAAATCTCACAGTGGCACAATTAAAGCTCTACTTTAATTTAGTGACATTTTTCCTAGATACAATACTATGTTATTTCTTTTGACTCACAAGGTCATAAAAATTTTTTCTAAAGTTGTAGAATCATAGCTTATAAAATAACAGAGGGCTTCATTTAGATTCCCCACCATGTGCACAAAAATAGATTATTTTATAATTTTCTAAAATTGAATGAGCAGTAAAAGTTGTCCTGCTGGCTCATCCAAAGTACTTTGATGGGAGAAGTGAGAAAGATTTCATTTAGATAGTCTAAATCTTCATGTTCTTTTAGTTAATGGTTATGTAAATTTTATAGCAAGTGATGATCCTAAATAAGAAAATCATAGTGTAAGGAATAATTACCATATATTTATTTAGTTGCTTCTGGTATGGAAAATGTGCTTATGATATAAAAGTAAATTACACAGCAATGTGGAGAATGATGGACTTTTTGTGGTTTGAGCAGTCTTAATGTCAGACAGGATTGTGATGGTGATGATGGATTATTGATATTTCATCTCATGACAGTAAGATGATATGAAGAGGAATGTTTCACAACACAAATATGATGATGCCAATACTTAGAATAGTGCCGTCATCTGGCTTTTTTCTTCTAAATTTAGTGCATGGGCTAATTTATGGGAGATAGGTATACATTCTGAGCCTCTTTAATTCCTTGAGTTATAAGATTAGAAGTTGCAATTTCATACAAATTCAGAAAAGTTTAGAAGAAAAGATACAGAATCTGGCTTGAATATGAAAGGTAGTAATAAATAAGATCCAAAGAAACGAGTATGGAAAATTTTACATATGTATAAATACATATTATTTGTATACATATATGTATTTACATATACAAATAAACATATACACACATGTCACATACATTACACTACACATATATTGTATAAAAATTATATTAAGAACATGAAATGACAGGTGACAGGGAGAAAATATTTGCAAATCTTTTGTATCTAGTGAAAAACTTGTACCCAGAAAATATTAAAAAACAACATAATAATAAGAAAAATAATCCAAATTTTAAAAAAGGAAATATTTAAAAAGAAAATACAACAAAGATTTATGAGTGATCATTAAGTACATGAAAAGATAGTCAACATTGTTTGTCACTAGAAAAATACAAACTAAAACCCTAATAGGTATCACTTCATTAGAGTGGCTATAATTCAAAGGCAGACAGTAGTAAGTGTGGGTGAAAGCATGGAGAAATGGAGCTCATACATGTGTATAGGGGTGTAAAACAGTTTAGCCATTTGGGAAAACAGTTCAGCAGAGTCTTCAACAGTCTTAAGTTTGTCATACAAGCCAGAGTTTCTGCTCCTAGGTATATTTGTGAAATTGCTCAGTCATGTCTGACTCTTTGCAACCCTATGGATTGTAGCCTGCCAAGGCTCTTCCATCCATGGGATTTCCCAGTCAAGAATACTGGAGTGGGTTGCCATTTCCTTCTCCAGGGGCTAGGTATATACTCAAGTGAAATAAAAACATGTCCACATAAAGACCTGTACATAATGTTTAAAGCAGCATTATTCATAATAGCTAAAACCTAGAAACAAACATCTAAACATCCACCAATCAGTAAATGGATTAAAAAATATATCATATTCATACAACAAAATGCTATTGGTAATAAAAAGCATTTTGGAGTCTCCTCTTTGGGGTTTCAAAGAGCTGGACATGACTGAGCGACTGAACAACAATAACAACAATAAAAATGAATAGAGTATTGAAACTAAATGCTAAAAAGCACTTTGCTATGTAAAAGAAGATGGGTAAAAGTCGACATATTGTAAAAGTTTATTTTATTAAACATCAAGAAAAGGGAAGTTTATAAACAGGTAAGCTTACCATAATCTTGGACTAGGGGATGAGAAGAGGAAGTGAATACAACTAGGTACAAAGGGATTTGTTGGGGTGATGTAAATGTTCTAAAGTTGGATTTTTGTGATGGTTGTATAGCTCTAGATATTTACTTAAAATGGGTGAAATGTATAATATGTCAATTAAAACTCAGTAATGCTCTTAAGTAAATTATACTGTTAGATATTAATTAGTGCTAAAGCTTCAAAGTAGAATCAGCAGGATAAACACTTTAGAGACTAGGAAAATTCAATATTTATAGAATTCCTGAGAGGAATTTTTAAAAAGATTTTGAGTCCACAAACAGCTGTCTAAAACATATGTTGGTGTCTTGTATCAGTTGTTACTCTCCCTAGATTCACCAGCTCCCTGAGAATAGACATCAGTCTTCTTGTCATTAGTTTAGTCCTGGCTTAGAATGCTTCCTGTCTCGGTGGTGTCACTGAACACATTTGATAAGTGAGTGAGTAACATGATCCTCATCTGGGTAGTCAACCTTCAGAAGAGAAATTTCCCATCCTCTCAGCTGGGGTTTATGATCAGTCATGAGGTCACTGAAAAGAATAAAACAGGTGATAACAGAGGACCCTTAAGTGAAGCCCCATGAGGACAGGGATAGCTGAGACCAACCAATCCTAACAGAAAGAAAATTAACATATTCAAAATGGAAGATTTGAGGGAAATGTTTAAAAAAACAATTTTTTTAAAATCCATGCTTACAATATAAGAGACTTGTAGAGTTGGAGCAGAGACATAGTGCTAGCAAATGGGAAGAGTTCAGGAGAAAGGCCTGAGGAAGGAGAGTGGGAAGGGCTCCTGGCACACAGAGCAGAGGGCTTCGCAGAGACAGCCACCTGGAGAGGGGAGGGCACTCTGTTCTCCCAGCCAGCAGTGACCTAAACATAAAAACACCACCCTGACCTCATCCTGCTCCTTCTTCCTGATGTCCCTCTGGGGCTCTTCATGGTCCAGCCCTCATCAAAGCCTGGGGCCCCGGGAGCCTGTTGATATATCCCTCTGTCTCAGCTTCTTCTACAAATCATGGTGGACGGTGGATACTGTGACACAAATGGAGCATTCAGCTCAGGACTGAGCCTTGGACCACTGGTCTGATGTAAGGAGGAAAGAGCTGAAGTAAAATGCAGAGGCTGAGGATTAATATCTCTTACCTAAATTGCTAGGCTGGACAAGCTAGGCTGCATTTGAAGGCAGGCTGAGGAGGTTTTAAGACCATCTGCTGGTATGGCAGGGGTGAGATTTCAGAAGGCAATTAATGGACCAGATTACAGGAGCTGGGAGAGGTAAAAGAAAACAAGTGTTTATCTTTTCTGTACTGAGTCGCATTAGGTTTGTGGTCCTAATTTTGCCACTCAAAAAAGCAAAACCATTTATCACGTTTTCCTGCACTTAGAATAAATAGCCTCTAAGAGAAGATAATTGATCTTGATTCAGGAGGCTCAGGATACCCATGAAGCAGGGATTCAAGATGTGACGCACCTCCTAAGCGATGTGCTTGTCTTTAGATTACTTGTTTCTCAGGTTTGGGCCACAAATGGAATGGCTTAAAACAAAAGAAGTGTAGTCTCTCTGTTCTAGAGGCTGGAAGCCTGAAATCAAGGCACCAGCAAGGCCATGCTCCCTCTGAAACACCACAAAAACGTCCTTCTGTGCTTCCTCCCAGCTTCTGGTGGTGGCTGCCAATCCTTGCTGTTCCCTGGACTGCAGCTTCATCACTAGATCTCTGCCTATCTTCACATGGCCATCTTCCCTGACTCCACATCCCTCCTTCCTTCTAAGGGCACTGGTCATCAGATCCAGTGCCCACCCTATTCAGTATGGCTTCATTTTTTCTTTACATCTGCAAAGACTGTGTCTAAACAAGATCATATTCATAGATACCAGGGACAAGGAATTCAACAAAATTTTTTTTGGGGGGGGCACATCTCCCAGTGCAAAACAATGAACAATAATAATAAAAATAATAAATATGGCTTTATTTTTATAAAAAATTTAATATACTACTTTCAAACTCCTTGCTCCCCTTTGTCTATTTTTTCAAATCTCTACACTGAGTGGCAGGTGGGCAGGTGGGCACAGCACATAATACAGGGGTGGGCAGAAAGGCACTGTCTTACTTTCTGCAACCGCAGATCTTATTTGACCCTCTTCTATCACTGACTCTGAACTTACTACCACTTCTTCTGCTTAATACGTAGCCTATGATTAAATTTATTCCTTTACAGTTTTAAAATGGTAAGATAATCCCTAGGGCTTTCTTGGTGGCTTAGATGGTAAAGAATCCCCCTGCAATGCAAGAGACCTGGTTTGATCCCTGGGTCAGGAAGACCGCCTGCAGAAGGAAACGGCAACCCACTTCAGTATCCTTGCCTGGGAAATCCCATGGACAGAGGATCCTTTCAGGCTGCAATCCCTGGGGTTACACAGAGCCGGAGACACCTGAGCAGTTAACACACCAGAATGAACTTACTAACTACTATATGATATAAAGGAAAGTTCTTTTTAAATTTTAAACTAAATACCACTATGTGATACTGTTAGTTTAGTTTAGTTCAGTTCAGTTCAGTCACTCAGTGACGTCCAACTTTTTGCAACCCCATGAATTGCAGCACGCCAGGCCTCCCTGTCTATCACCAACTCCCGGAGTTCACGGAGACTCACATCCATCGAGTCAGTGATGCCATCCAACCATCTCATCCTCTGTCGTCCCCTTCTCCTCCTGCCCCCAATCCCTCCCAGCATCAGAGTCTTTTCCAATGAGTCAACTCTTTGCATGAGGTGGCCAAAGTACTGGAGTTTCAGCTTTAGCATCATTCCTTCCAAAGAACACCCAGGACTGATCACCTTTAGAATAGACTGATTGGATCTCCTTGCAGTCCAAGGGACTCTCAAGAGTCTTCTCCAACACCACACTTCAAAAGCATCAATTCTTTGGTGCTCAGCTTTCTTCACAGTCCAACTCTCACATCCATACATGACTACTGGAAAAATCATAGCCTTGACTAGACAGACCTTTGTTGGCAAAGTAATGTCTCTGCTTTTGAATATGCTATCTAGGTTGGTCATAACTTTCCTTCCAAAGAGTAAGCATCTTTTAATTTCATGGCTGCAGTCACCATCTGCTTTGATTTTGGAGCCCAGAAAAATAAAGTCAGCCACTGTTTCCACTGTTTCCCCATTTATTTCCCATGAAGCGATGGGGCCAGATGCCATGATCTTCGTTTTCTGAATGTTGAGCTTTATTGAATTGGTTAAAACAAGTAATAATTTCAGTGATATCAGTTTACATACTTGACCACCTCTCTTTATATATGTGTTTATTACAGTAAGTAAATAAACTGAATATAAAGACAGTAAACATCTTATGTATTGTAGGGATCTGTAGTAGTCAACATATAATGGTTGTACCAAATAGTGATATTTACTGCTTAGTGTTCAAGTTCTTTAGGCTACCCAATATGTTCTAAAAATATTTATTGAATGAGTGTGTAGATACATTTCAATCTATGCTGTATCTGTGCTTTATTGCTAAACAATCAAACCTTTTACTGATTTAAGCTAGAATGACTAACTTGTTCTTAAAGCACCATTGAGAAATAACTACATATAGTATAAAGCATTCTGAAAGGAAAGAAATCCTTTGTGTCTTGCTGATCCTGCTCACAGTACCAGTTGTCTCACTGTTCAAATTTTCTGGACTGTTTGCTGAATCCAGAGCAGGCAAGATGTGAGGTAAGAGGCTGGAAGGAGACTTGAGGACCTGTAGGAACTGCAGACATGTTTATTCTCTCCTGGCTGATGCAGCAGCCATAGCATAACCTAACACAACACCACCTCTCTCCTGGCTGGCACAGCGGCTGTAACACCATTGTCTCCTGGCTGATGCTGCAGACACGCTGTATTCTCTCCTCTAGTGGCTGACCCAGCAGACACAGCTGTGGCACAGCAGTAATGCTGCAGCTTTTTTTAGGTGAAGCTCAAACAGGTGTAAGCCCAAAGTATCCTGTGACCACGTGAGAACCTCATGACATGCATGCACAGTGCTACATGATCTCAGCTGTTACATAGTCATTATTTGCAGAATGTGGGGTGAGAGGGCCTGAACACGCTATCTTGGCTAATTTGCTCTCTACCCACACTTTGAAAACATAATTTTGATTAATGAGCATTGTTATATAAGTTAGGATTCTTCACTGAAAATAACATAATTCCCAACTCAAACTGGCCTAAGTGATAATAAGAATTTATTGTCTTAGGTAACTAAAAATCTCTGTAGATGGACAAGTTTCAACAGGGTTGATGGATTTCAACCTAATGGATTTCAACAGGGTCTTAAGTTTATTTTTGGCTATTTTTCAGCACTTTTCTTCTCTGTGAGTTGGATTTTTACTAGGCTGACTTCCGTGGCTCAAACAGGAAGGCTGCTGACCATTGTGGTCTATATTATTCATCCTCCAGATCCAGAGAACTGGGCTTATTAAATGTTTTCATCAAAGGATCTGAGATTCACACTGATTGAGTTGAGTGTGGTCACAGGCTTGCCCTGAGCCATTCCTCCTGGCAGGGGAATGAAACATACTGATTGCTTTAGATAAATCAGACACTGTCCCCAGATCAGTGCTAATAGGTGGATACCTGAATGAAAATTAAAATAAATTTAAGAAGTGGTACAGCAGGAGATACGGGTTCTCTGGTGGCTCAGTGGTAAAGAATCTGCCTGCTAAGGCAGGAGATGTGGGTTTGATTACTGGGTCAGGAAGATCTGGAGCAGGAAATGGCAGCCCATGCAGTATTCTTGCCTGGGAAATTCCATGGACATAGGAGCCTGGCAGGGTCGCAGAAGATATAGCAACTGAACAACAGTGACATCAGAATGATCAATAAATGTCCATAACAAATGTTCATAATCTTTTCCAATAATGTTTTTGATCTCTTTTGGCGTGGCTATGCATATCCCCAGAAAAATGCATATAACCATATAATTTCTATAAGATATTTTCTTCTCTGTTTTTATTATTTATTTTATCATTTTTATTATTGTATAAAAACACAACTTTAGATTTACCCTCTTACATTTTTAAGCACATAATACAGTGTTGTTAAGTATAGATACAACGTAGAGCAGAACTCTAAAGCTTATTTATTTTATATAACTGAAATTTTACACCCATCAACCAGCAGCTCATTTCCCAACCACCTCTCCTCTCCACCCACATGACTGAGTGACTAACACACACACACACACACACACACACACATACATACACACAGTAGAATGTTATTCAGCCTTAATAATGAAACCCTGCTCCATGCAACCACATGGATGAATGTGGAAGATGCTATGCTATGTGAGATGTGTCAGTCACAGAAGGACAAAATTGTGATTCCACCTACATGAGGTATCTAAAAGAGTCAAACATCTATTTTGTTTACATTTTTTTGTAAGTTTGAGTTTCTTCAGATAAAGTCCCTGGGCCATGAAGACAGAAGTCTAATTTCTCCAGCTGAAATGAAAAACAATTCTTTCATCAATGTTAATTTTTAATTTCTTAAAATGAAGATGCATTTTACTTCTCTCCATTTTTGACAAGTTTCTAAGATTATGCTATGTTAAAATGTAATTTAGAGGAGTATATGTGTTTTATTATTGAATATATATTTTTCTTATATCAAAGTTATATTACTGTATGGGATCATATTATGGTAATTCCACATTTGCAAAATGAAATAGTATTGATTATCACTCAAGATCTTTAATAAGTATTTTTCATCTAAAGCTTTAAAGTTAAAATTTTTAAATTATATTGGTAGGAAAATAATTTTATTAATATGTAAATACTTATCCCAGACTTAAATATTAAAACCATCTTAAAATGAGGACATTCAGTTTTTCCAACTATTTAGGTAAGGGTAGAAATACAAATATGGACTATTGTATTTGTACAATACAAAATATTGAAGACAATGAGATTTACTTGTCTGATAGGACATATATTAAACAAATCTCAGTCATTAACTTGTAAAATATATTTGTCTTAAATTAATATGAAGATTATATCTCATTAGAATGTACGCAGCAGTTTATTCTAATATTGCAAAGTCTGTTTCGACCATATTTGATTTTTGAAAACAACTAAACCACTTAGAAACAAGGTAAAATATCCAGTAAATAGTTAAGTCATATAATCATGAGTCAATACAAACTCATGTTGATTTTTAAAAGTTTTTTTCTGAAACTAGTGGACTTGTCTATGCAAGTGGACCTTGGCTATGCAAGGTCACTAGAAGCTCAAAATAATAATATTGCTTATAAGGTACTGAGGGTTTCCAGATGTCTTACATTAAATATTTACGACTTCTTGCCTTGTCTTTATGTCTAAGAAATGAATTCAGAAAATACAGCACATTTATATGAGTTACCTTGTTATAAGTTGACTTGTGAATAAATATTTTCTCATTCTTTAGGCTTGGTGTTATATCTGATTTCTTGGATGTCCTAGCATAAGTGTAACTCACTCAGTATTTCTATGTCTTTATTGTATATTATGAATTAATGTTAATTCATTCAATAAATAAATATTTGTTTAGTAACTACTAGCCTAACCTAGGTTTTTCAGAAATTAGAGCCTGAGATAAAGCTAGCATTCTGCTATTTTTTCAGGAGATTTAGTCCCAAGGAGCAGAAATGAGAGAAGAGAGCCCTGAGGCAGGAAAGGAGAGAAAACCTATGAAGAAGTGGGTAATTCACCAGCCCCCACTCGATGTCAAGAATATGCTATTGCTTAGTTTCATACAGTTATCTTCTGAGAGGTCATATAAATGGTTACTTCTGAAGTTTGAGTAAGAGTAAATATTTCCCTGCTTTTTTTTCTCTACAGGGTGAGGTTGTGGACTTTCCCGCATTCTGGATTGTGCTTACATGGGTATGTACACAAAGCTGCTGTGGTTGTCTTAAAGGGAACAGTGGGTGAGAGGATACCGGCAGGGCCTGAGACAAATTGCTATTAGGATGTGGTCTGTGGAGTGTGCCATGCAAGCTCGGCTACCTTAGTGATAGCTGTGGCCAGAACAAGGCTGAAATATCAGAGATGATCCCCAGTACATGAGTATAAAGAAGACGATCTAGTACATGAGAGTTGCCTGATACACATCCTGTGTACTACAGATACTGAGGACAGATCGGACACAGAATGTTCACTTGTACTCTGTTCTAACATTGGGAGATAGACAATAAAGAAATACATAGTCCGTTTCGCATGTTGAAGATTAGAAGATAAGTGCCACGGGAAACACTAAGCATGTGGAGGGTAGTGAGGGATTTGGGGCTGGCAGGATTCAATTATAGATATGGATGGTGAGGGTTAGCCTGATTGAGAAGGTGACGTCTGAGTAAAAGCAGCCAGCACACAGTCCCAAGATACTGAGCCGGAAGGAACTGATGTGGCGGGGTGCAGTAACAGGGGCAGGAGGGAAAGAGTGAGGCAAACCCGGTCAGGCAGCATCTCAGAGGACACCATAAAGGCTGCCCTTTTCAGTCCGAATGAAAAGAAGAGCCTTAGCAAGGTTTGTGCCAAAAAAGGATTATACCAGTGTATATATCAGGTTCTGACTTCTATATTGAGAACAGACAATGAAAGTACAAGGTGGAAGCAGGAACATCAGACGGTATATTGGAATATTTAAACTAATTTTATACTAACCAGTTCCTTACTATGAAAAACTTTGATGATAAAAATTATTGATGCTAAAACACTATTTGTAGGATAGAATATTATTTTAACATATCACACCATCATAAATATATCTAGATAAGCCCTAATTATATGAAATGTTTTATTTTGTTTTGAAATTTGCAATCTGATTTGATCATTTGATTTTGGATGAATGTGAAAAATAATTCTCTAATCAAATTTTCAATTATGGATTGTACCATGGAAAATAAGCTACTGTATTTTCTGAGGATATAGGTGCTTTAAATATAATGCTAATTTTTGTTTAAAAAAATCTCTCAATTACACATTGCTTCTGATAAATAATCTGTTGTTTAATTTTTAAAGTGCATTAAAATTAAATCTGAGTCTTGCTTTTTGTGTTCACGTAGAAAGATTTTAATGTCAGGGACCGTTACTGAAAAAGATTCATGAAGTGAACTTACATTTTTAGTAGTATTTTCCATTTAGCTTGAAGAGAATATGAATTAAAAATGTAAATGTATCATCTGATATAAAATAAATGATGTAATATGGATTTTAAAAGTTCTTCCTCTTTTATTGTTTATTGTTTTATTGCACAAAGGTTGTAAATGATGGATATTACCAATAATTTGCTTTATATTATACATAATTTGCATAGCTATCTTCTTGGCTTCATTATGGTGATTTCACTTTTTTGAAGAAAAACAAAAATATACATTTTTTTGTCCATAATTATTGGGGTTATAGGATTCCCTGCAGTAGGCCATGGCAATCTACTCCAGTATTCTTGCCTGAAGAATCCCCACGGACAGGGAAGCCTGGTGGGCTACAGTCCATGAGTTCACAAAGAATCAGACACAACTGAGCAACTAAGCACACATTTAACAACTGAATATAAATTACTGAAACACTAAATTTTTATACTCATTGTTTTTCTGTGTTTTTCATGTTTCTATTTACCTATGAGAAAAACACTAATTTTTTTGAAATGAGACAGTTTAATGTATTCTTATTTTTTTGCATTGTTACCTTATTTTTCCCCTATTTTTTACTTACTATGGCTCATTTCTTTTTTTTTTAAGACTTGTTCTTTAAACTATTGTAGAACTAATCAATGTTAATGAGGTTATATTTTAAATTATTATTCTAATTAGTTATCCCTATTTGAAATATAATTAATCCTTTGAATTAATTATTTTCACATGAATATGCATGATGTCTTTTTCTAGGAAGCCTATCTAGTTTGCTGATTGTCCTATTAATTATCTAGATAACTTTTGGTTATCTTCATCCAATAATGTCTATTGAGGCTTAGGTTTATGAAATACTACTATGACAAGTGACACGACTTGGCGACTGAACAACAACAACTATGGCAAGTGCTGTAAGAGCCTTCTACTGTTTCATTACTGTGGCTCACCCTTTCCAAATCTATTTAATTTTCTACACTTCATTCTCTTTCTTGTCTATAACTTAATTTCTCTGATACTTTAGATGCAATGAAAGAGCTTGCAGTGGTCGATCACAAATATCACTTCATAATTTGAGTGGTCATCTATATTTTATTCCTCCAGGAATATCTCCTCTTCTTTAGGAATATGAACTCCCATAACTTTATGGAACTAATTCTACCATATTCACTCTACTACAACTCCCAAAGATTCCTGTTAATTTCAGCAGTAGATTCATTAGCCAGTGGGGTGAGCATGTGACCCAAACCTAGCTAATCAATGTTCTTCTCTTAGGTTTGTTTTACTTTCTCAGACTAAAAACCAATACTATGAAAGAAGAACTACAAGTGATGAGTTTTCCAGCTGGTAAATTTTTCTGAATTAGTTATTTTGGGGTGCATGTGGCTGCCATACCTCTTGCTGGGAAGCCCTTCTAATTTAATGTGATGATTGCACTGCTGTGTATCCAGGTAAAGTAATTTGACCAGCAAATGGAAAAAGAAAATTAGAGACAGTCAATAAAAAGGCATTATTATGATTTTTCCACCTTTGGTTCTAGCTGCCTTTGAGTTCAACTGTATGAAGCTCTTTCCTTGGTTTGATTATATAAGACAATACCGAATTTCTTGTCTATTAATAAATTACTTCTGACTGTAATTTTCTACATAGTTGGAATTAGTTTAGGGTCCCTAAGTGCAAGATATCCCTTGTGACATGGTATATCACATTAGTGGACTTGCAGATATTATGGCTGGGGTTAAAGTGTTAACTCTGTAGATGGAAATGACAGGGGAAGATAGATTTCTATAATTTGCTCAGGACCATCCAATTACACTTAGCAGGAATCAGAGAAATGTAACCTTAGGCAAATGATATACTATTTTTTAAAAATCAATTTATTTTTATTTAATTTAAGGATAATTGCTTTACAGAATTTTTTTGGTTTCTGCCAAACATCAACATCAATCAGCCATAGGTATACATATGTCCCCTCCCTCTTGAACCTCTCTCACATCTCCCTCCCCATCCCATCCCTTTAGGTGATTACACAGCCCTTGTTTGAGTTCCCTGAGTCTTGTTTATTAATATAGTAGAAAATTTCATTTGGACATCACAATTCCCTTATGATGTAGGTATTATTATGTCTATCTATAGATGCAAAACTGTAGCTTAAAGAGTTTCATATCTTAACCATCTTTTAAGGTCATTAAGCAGCAAAGTGAAAATTAGTATTCTATTTTCAGATTCCAAGTTCTGTGTTCATTCCAATGTCATACAGCCACTTAAGGAAAGTTTGATCAAAACATAGTCTTGGAAAGGCTGATTAAAAAAATATTCCAGAGGTTGGTTGAGGGTTAGAAACTGGATACAATATTGGGAAGAATGAGCCCATGTCTGCTTCTCTTAGGTCTTCCTGTCCTGCTGAGCCCTATGTAGCTGTCAACCGCCATCCAATCTTCCAACCTGAACCACAAGGCATGCAGAATTCCAGCATTGTATCTAAATTTGATCCTTCCAGACAACTTGGGATTCTGTATTCCAACCACATTGTCTAAACCAGATCTTATGAGAAGCTTGCTTTCCGTGGCTTCAGAATGCATGGCAGTCCCTAACACATGAGCTTGTCTCATTATGATTCTTTCACATGCATGAATCCAGAGAATGCTTTCTTATCTTAGCTATCATTTTCATCCTTGCTTTTTGGATTCATTATTACTAAGATTTGGAAAAGAGAAGGAAAGAGTGTTCATTTCATTCAATAGTTTGACTCAATGAGTATCTACTATATCAATCCAAAGGACTAGGAATGAAGGGATAAATGCAAATTCTTTGGTCTTCTTTCATCATTGTCCTAATCAAGTCCAGTCAGAGAAACATAACCCACCAGGACATTTATTTTTTTTTTCTTTTTAAATTTATTTATTTATTTTTCTTTAAACTGGTTTTTATTGGAGTATAGTTGCTTTACAATGTTGTATTAGTTTCTCCTGTACAGCAAAATGAATCCACCATACATTACATATGTTCCCTCCCTTTTATTTATTTATTTAATTATTATTATTATTATTTTACTTTACAATATTGTATTGGTTTTGCCATACATCAACATGCCTCCGCCATGGAATTCCATCAACATGCATCAACTGGAATTCCATCACCTCCACTAGCTTTGTTTGTAGTGATGCTTTCTTTTTTTTTTTTAATTTAATTTAATTTAATTTTATAACTTTACAGTATTGTATTTGTTTTACCATATATCAACATGAATCTGCCACAGGTATACACATGTTCCCCATCCTGCACCCTTCTCCCTCCTCCGTCCCCATGCCATCCCTCTGGGTCGTCCCAGTGCACCAGCCCCAAGCACCCAGTATCATGCATCGAACCTGGACTGGCGACTCGTTTCATATATGATATTATACATGTTTCAATGCCATTCTCCCAAATCATCCCACCCTCGCCCTCTCCCAGAGAGTCCAAAAGACTGTTCTATACATCAGTGTCTCTTTTGCTGTCTCGTATACAGTGTTATTGTTACCATCTTTCTAAATTCCATATATATGCGTTAGTGTACTGTATTGGTGTTTTTCTTTCTGGCTTACTTCACTCTGTATAATAGGCTCCAGTTTCATCCACTTCATTAGAACTGATTCAAATGTATTCTTTTTAATGACTGAGTAATACTCCATTGTGTATATGTACCACAGCTTTCTTATCCATTCGTCTGCTGATGGACATCTAGGTTGCTTCCATGTCCTGGCTATTATAAACAGTGCTGCGATGAACACTGAGGTCCACGTGTCTCTTTCAATTCTGGTTTCCTCAGTGTGTATATCCAGCTGTGGGATTGCTGGGTCGTATGGCAGTTCTATTTCCAGTTTTTTAAGTAATCTCCACACTGTTCTCCATAGTGGCTATACTAGTTTGCATTCCCACCAACAGTGTAAGAGGGTTCCCTTTTCTCCACATTCACTCCAGCATTTATTGCTTGTAGACTTTTGGATCGCAGCCATTCTGACTGGCGTGAAATGGTACCTCATTGTGGTTTTGATTTGCCTTTCTCTGATAATAAGTGATGTTGAACATCTTTTCATGTGTTTGTTAGCCATCTGTATGTCTTCTTTGGAGAAATGTCTATTTAGTTCTTTGGCCCATTTTTTGATTGGGTCGTTTATTTTTCTGGAATTGAGCTGCAGGAGTTGCTTGTATATTTTTGAGATTTGTTGTTTGTCAGTTGCCTCATTTGCTATTATTTATTCACTTTCTCCATCTTAAGGAAGAAACTGACATAAAAAAACAAAGAAATCTTCAGTATTGCCAGGAGAATATTTATTTATTTATTTATTTTAAATTTTATTTTATTTTTTAACTTTACAATATTGTATTGGTTTTGCCATATATCAAAATGAATCCACCACAGGTATAAGACCACTTTACTCACCATGGAAAAAAAGCACCACTAATAAATGTCATATAACTAATATATAATCTCTTATTCCTGATAATAATAGTTCTCTGCCCATGCTCATAAATTAATATTAAACCATTATTATCATGAGATCCTGAATTTATAAGCTAAATTTGGCCTCTGAGCAGATTCACAATTGCTTTCCTAGGCAAGAATGTTGGCTTTTCATTCTTACTTTTCTGCTTGTCTTGTAATTTGAAATTATACTCATAGTATGGCAATATACTTGTGACAGTCAGGTTTTAGAATTGCTAGATATCTCCTTAGCATTGAAAAGTAATCCAAAGCCTCAGGTACATATTGATTCATTTGAAAACCAACTCAATAATTTCTCTAGTGAGAGAATGGAATGAATATCATCTTACTTAGGAACTAAAGAACATATGTCCCAACAGTTTCTGATCATACTTGAAAGCTAGTTCCTTTGGGTACAGTTTCTAGTTTTCAGTTGTTTTGGAGTAGGAAATAAAAAGTAAAGTATTAGCAGGTTTCTTCAATATGACATCTCTTATTGCTACAATTCTACCTTGGGCTGATTCCACACTAAAAGCGCCTAGGCATGACACTAGAGAAATTAAATTTTTAAAAAGATGTACAGTGCCAGTTCTAAATTAAAGCATAAACCAACAAACTTTTAAAGTTTTAGAAACAACCAAAGTATCCACTGTATGATGAATCTTAAGGCTTCAAACCATGAATTGGTTATTTTCCCTAAAATTTTAGATTGATGTTCACACAACTGCCATACATTACATATGTCAAGCATTAGTAAAGGACCTGAAAATTAGTAGGTATTCTAAAAATGTTCAATTAATAAATTGAATAAATTAAAAGCAAAAGAGTTTTTCAAAATTTATAAAGTCTTCTTTATAATTAACCTAAAATTCCAAATACTGTGCTTTTCAGATGTGAATCCTTACTCACGAGGGTTCCTCATTCCTTTTCTTCATCTACACTTTGGCCCGTGTTATAGGCAAAAAATGGTACTAAAGTTTATGAACTGATTCACAAAGCCCTAGGAACAGATTAGGAAAATAGGGTTTTATGTCTATTCAATCATTTCAGAGACAGTGAATTGAGGGGACTCAATATATAGCTGATAAATATATGTTAAGTAGAAAGTGGGCAGAAGGAAGTAATTTCCAAATTGTATGTAAGTGACACTATGCATTGGGAAGACATTACAAAATCTGGGGTTTGGGATAAAACAAAAGGAACAAGGCAGTATTTTGATCTATAGAGGCTATAAAGTCTTGGGGAGAATGTACATGGGCTTGGATATACCTAAAACAGTTAAGGGTTTTGCTACATACCACTCTTGCATTATTAAACTAGCCAGTATATTATCAGCTTAAAAAGTAACTAGGTAAATATTTTTTCATTTCAAAAATTTCAAGCTGGCATATTGAAGTATCACTCTCCCTCTTGTTTGGCACTATATTAATGCCTCACAGTTTAAACTTTGTAGGCAATTGGTCAAGAATGCTTATGTTCATGTATTATACTTTTATCTGTTAAAATTATCTTTAAATAAAAATGATTATTTCATTTTCAAATTTTCTAACACCAAGTGTTATTATCAACAAAAAAGGAGTCAATGAAATTAGGTTTAAACCTCATTTTCAGTTCAGTTAGGTCACTCAGTCATGTCCAACTCTTTATGACCCCATGGACTGCAGCACACCAGGCTTGCCTCTCCACCGCCAACTCCCAAAGCTTACTCAAACTCATGTCCATTAAGTCCGTGATGCCATTCAACCATCTCATCCTCTGTCATCCCCTTCTCCTCCCACCTTCTATCTTTCTTAGCATCAGGGTCTTTTCCAATGAGTCAGTTTTTTGCATCAGGTGGCCAGAGTATTGGAGTTTCAGCTTCAGCATCAGTCCTTCCAAAGAATATTCAGTACTGATTTACTTTAGGATTGACTGATTGGATCTCCTTGCAGTGCAAGGGACTCTCAAGAGTCTTCTCCAACACCACAGTTCAAAAGCATCAATTCTTCATCACTCAGCTTTCTTCACAGTCCAACTCTCACATCCATACATAACTACTGGAAAAACCGTTGCTTTGACTAGATGGACCTTTGTTGGCAAAGTAATGTTTCTGCTTAGGCTGTCTAGGTTGATTGTAACGTTTCTTCCAAGGAGCATGTGTATTTTAATCTCATGGCTGCAGTCACCGTATGCAGGGATTTTGGAGCCCTCCCCCCCAAATAAAGTCTATCACTGTTTCCATTGTTTCCCCATCTATTTGCCATGAAGTGATGGGACTGGATGCCATGATCTTGGTTTTCTGAACGTTGAGTTTTAAGCCAACTTTTTCATTATCCTCTTTCACTTTCATCAAGAGGCTTTTTAGTTCTTCTGTCATAAGGGTGGTGTCATCTGGATGTCTGAGGTTATTGATATTTCTCCCAGCTATCTTGATTCCAGCTTGTGCTTCATTTTAATAATACCTAAACTCAATAAGTATGGATATTATAGAAAGTATAACATTGAAATGGGTATTGTAGGCATCAGAAAACACTCCAAGATTGATACTTTCCCTAATGGACCATGGAATCTTTTGCAAGAGATAAAGCATATCTTATAAAACAAGTTAGAGAGTAAAAAGAAAACGCAGCCAAAACAGAGCAATGCATTATAAAATGCAAAATGGTCTATAATGAAAGCCAATGCTCTATGCTATGCATCTTTCATTTGATATTAAATATTTTAAGATTTGAAATAGCTCAACTGGGATTCTATCATCTCCACTAGCTGTTTTCATAATAATGCTTCCTCAGGCCCACTTGACTTCACACTCCAGGATGTCTGGCTTCTAGGTGAGTGATCACATGATTTTACTTATCCAGGTTATTCTAGCTAAGCTATTTCAAATCCTAAAAGATGATGCTGTTAAAGTGCTACCCTCAATATGCCAGCAAATCTGGAAAGCTCAGCAGTGAGCAAGCACTGGAAAAGATCAGTTTTCATTTCAATTCCAAAGAAGACCCATGCCAAAGAATGTCAAACTACTGCACAGTTGTGCTCATTTCACATACTCTCAAGATAATGCTCAAAGTCCTTCAAACTAGTCTTCATCAGTGAGTGAAACAAGAACTTCCAGATGTACAAACTGGATTTAGAAAAGGCAAAGGGACCACAGATCAAGTTGCCAACATCAATTGGATCATAGAAAAAGCAAGGAAATTCCAAAAAAAAAAAAAAAAAACACCTACTTCTGCTTCATTGACTACATTAAAGCCTTTGACTATGTGGATCACAACAAACTGTGGAAATTTTTGCAAGAGATGGGAATACCAGGTCATCTTAACCTGCCTCCTGAGAAACCTGTATGCAGGTCAAGAAGCAACAGTTAGAAGCAGTCATGGAACACTGGACTGGTTCAAAATTGGGAAAGGAATATGTCAAGGCATATATCATCACCCTGCTTATTTAACTTCTATGCAGAGTGCATCATGTGAATTGCATGGGTTGGATGAACCTCAAATTGGAGTCCATATTTCTGAGAGAAATATCAAAAAACTCAGACATGCAGATGACACCACCCTAATGGCAGAAAGTGAAGAAGAACTAAAGAGACTCTTGATCAAACTGAAAAAAGAGAGTGAAAAAGCTGGCTTAAAACTAAACTTTCAAAAAACTAAGATCATGACATCTGGTCCCATTACTTCATGAAAATAGATTACAGAATAATGGAAGCAGTGACATATTTTATTTTCTTGGGCTCCAGAATCACTGTGGACAGTGACTGAAGCTGTGAAATTAAAAGATGCTTACTCCTTGGAAGGAAAGCTATGGCAAATCTCGATAGTGTATTAAGAAGCATCCTTTCCTGACAAAGGTCCATATATTCAAAGCTATGGTCTTTCCAGTAGTCATGTACAGATGTGAGAGTTGGACCATCAAGAAGGCTGAGCACCACAGAATTGATGCTTTTGAATAATGCAAATGAATCACCTTTGGAAACAGGATCCACCTTGCATTTCCACAGCACTGAAGGAGAGACATAACATTTCCTCAGATTACTTAATTATCAGAAAATTACTACCAATAGAATAAATATTAGCATCAGTCCTACTAAAAAAAGATGTCTTTTATCTCTAAAATGCCACAAGTGGGGTTGAACAAAGCAATTATTTCTACTTATACCTCAGTTTACTTTGACAGATTTTTTCAAAGTTTAGAAAAATAGCTTCTAAATAGGTCACAGCTTTGGCAAACAATTCATTTTTGTTATCAATATTCTAAATTAGTTCAAAAAGTTCCATGTATCAGAATTTAATTTGGTCTGCCCACTTCTTGTTACAGTTGTATTTACAGCTGCCATTCACCCATCCTTTCTCTAACTGGTTAAAAAAGATTTAGCATGTTCTTGAGTGTTAAACATTCATTCCTACTGATTCCTTAATTGAATTTTAATATAGAAGTATTGAATAAAGTCACAAATTCGATTGTTTTTCAAATGTTTCTAATTATATCTGTTAGGCTTTGTGTAATACAGCTTTTTTTCTGATTTTGTTGAAAGGACTTTAAAATTTTTTATATCTCTGTGAAATAATCATATGGAATAAGTCTGGTAACCTCATTATGTTTCCCTAGTCTTTTCCTTTCACCAATCCTCAGAGAGAGTTCATGCCTTGTCTTTCACTAAAATTACACCACTCTCCTTTCAGTGAGAAAAGAGTAGCTCTGAAGAAGCTCCCATGAGTGCTTCCAGGCACTGTTAATAAGGTGTTTGTGCTTCTCCTCGGGTCCCTAGGATCTCTCCAACCCATCGCATTGCACCCCAGCACAGTCCTGGACACCATTCTACCATCTCTGCTTTTTATTGTTGTTGTCATTCAGGTGCCAAGGCATGTCCAATTCTTCATGACCCCATCGACTGCAGCACACCAGGCTTCTCTGTCCCTCACCATCTCCCGGAGTTTGCCCGATTTCATATCCATTGCATTGGTGATGCCATCCAACCATCTTATCTTCTGTCATCCCCTTCTCCTCTTGCCCTCAATCTTTCCCAGCATCAAGGTCTTTTCCAATGAGTTGGCTCATTGCATTGGGTGGCCAAATTATTGGAGCTTCAGCTTCAGCATTTGTCCTTCCACTGAGTATTCAGGGTTGATTTCTTTTAAGATTGACTGGTTTGATCTCCCTGCTGTCCAAGGGACTCTTAAGAGTCTTCTCCAGAACCACAGTTCGAAAGCATCAATTCTTTGGCTGTCTGCCTTTTTTATGGTCTTGCTCTCACAACCTTATGTGAGTTTAGTGGGAAGTAGTGACTACTGGAAATACCATAGCCTTGACATTATGGGCTTTTTTCAGCAAATGATGTCTTTGCTTTTTAACACACTGTCTAGATTTGTCATAACTTTCCTGCTTTTCCTTACACATGAAGTTTTTTTTTGTTTGTTTGTTTCTATTGACCCATTCCCATTTGCGTACAAACTTACCGTTATTTTGCTCCTCTTAAAAGAAACAGAGGAACAAAGTTCCATTCTCTTTTATCCCCACCCACCATCAGAAAACACTGTCCCTCCTTAAAGGTTCCAGAAGCTTACCCTCACCCTCGGGACAAAGGCCAGGTTCCTCTCTGGGCTACTGAGCTCTTCAGCCTCAGCTTTGACATCTTAAGGTCCTGTCACTCTGAATTCACTTCTTAACTACAGTCCCCTGCTCCCAAGAGTTCACTGTGTGAGCTGTCTCTGTCAAAGCCAGAACCAGGTCACTGTAAGGGTCACAGGTTATCTGTCTTGTTACCTCTGTATTCCTGGTACTTTAACACAGGATAGGCAATCTGAAAATATTTAAATTTGAGTGAATAAATGAAGGGAGTAAGAACAGAGGATGCTCAGTGCTGCTCAATAAATATTTGTTGACTACCCAACTGGGAAAAAAAAAAAAAATTGAAGAAGAAAGTGTTTCCAGTAAAAAAATACAGCAATTCGGTTTTGAAGCATGATTTATAGATTCTTAGATGATACTAGCCAGGATAATTTCTAACATTCTCTTTGTTTAAATGTAAAAATCTAATAAAAAGTTTCTTCCTAACCAAATGGAAATAAAATGTTCTTCTTCCATTACGTTTTGCAAAATTATTTCCCATGAGTTGTCTGCAATACTGACAGGTTATCAATGTGTATAAAAATTTCACAACCTTTAAAATAAATGCTGATTTCTTAAAACGTTCTTTATTTTTTATCCTCCAACTAAAATAAATAAATTTATATTTTAAAAAAAGTAAAAACAGAAGGGGTAAAAAAAAAAAAAGTTCTTTTTTAATGGTGGATCTACTCTACTGATGATACAATTTTTCATCATGAGATCACAGTGTAAGAATTTATCTTTCTTTACTTTGTGGGGAAATGGGTGTTTTCCAATAGGATAAACTATATATAAAATTAAAGTAAGTGTACCTCCCATTGTGGTTGGCAGGAAGCTTGTACTTCACTTCCCACTTCACTTCTGTAAATAAGAAATAAATCTGAATTCTTTGAGAAAGCCACTTATTAAAAGCCACTTATTACTCTAGCTTCTTTGAACTCTGTTTTAATATAGAGTTGCCATTATGCAAAAAAATGCCTTTGAACTATTGGCATTTTATATATATATATATATATATATATAATGGAGATGGAAGCTGGCATTTGGAATTACTTGAAGAGAAGTAGCTAAATTAACAAAAGACACTGAAAGTAATGTAGAAAATATAAAATTTGCCTTTTTCTCCATGCTCAGATTTTATAGATTCAAAGAGTGAAGAGAAAAATTTCATTAAAAAAAATCTCCAAGATGTATACCTAGCCAGCTAGCTTTTACTGATGTTCAGGCTACTTATAAATGTCTATAGACCACATATATCTTATTTTAAATATGTTATTTATTTATTTATTTGACTTTGCTTGGTCTTACTTGCAACATGTAGCATGAGGGCTCTCTAGTTGTGGCATGAAGGCTCTCTAGTTATGATGCTCAGGTTCTAGAACTCATGGGTCAGTAGTTGTGGCGTGGGGGTTAGTTGCTCCTCAGCATGTGAGATATTAGTCCCCTGACCAACCAGGAATTGAACCCATGTCCTCTGCATTGCAAGGTGGATTTTCAGCCACTTGAACCCCAAGGAAGTCCCACCTCCATATATTCTGAGATAATCGTTGTTCACCAACACATTGATATTGATGCACTGAAAATAATTTAGCATTTAATACACAAAGCTATATGTTGTCGATTATCATTTTTCAATCAATAAATAAAGCTTTACCAGTGAGAAAATGCCTAATTTCACTTACTAGGATTATTTTCCCATACTATTTTATTTAAACATATAATTATTCTCTGTTATCTCATACTCCTGAAAATGTGAAGTTTCACAACAGACTGTTAATCCATCTTATTTTTTACAACTAGTGAATGACAAATTAATTAGTTAATTTTAGCTGAGCTTTTTCATAGGCATTGAAAAAAACCACTGTGTTCCTATAGACATACTTTAATGTGAATACTCTGAGACTTATTCTGTTGAAATCTAGATTCACATGGAACATGACTTAAAATCCTGTGTTGGACATATTAAGTGCTAAAGGGGTCTGTTGTGACAGATACACACACACACACACAGTTTTGAGTTTTGAAGGTAATCAAATGTGTGTTAATAAAATAATGGGGGACCAAATACAATATATGGTGGGGGTACTTCCAACCACTGGGTTATATTAGTAAGACTAAAGAATTCTGAATAAATCTGACCACATTTAAGTGAAGTTGGTACCAGAGCAAATGTTTAAAACTTTTGTGAAAAGGAAGAATATAATTCAGTCTCTGTCATCTAATGCATATTTTTGGGTAAGTGTTTCAATGTATTTTTCTTTTTCTTTGTTTTATACTTTGTAGAACCCTTAGAAAGAACATCACCAGAAGAACAAAGAAATGTATTGGACAATCACTGTAAGCATCCTGTTCTCAGAAGCAGTCTTTACACTTTTCTCTCCCGAGTAAAAACAGCAGATATGCGCAGCCACCAGACAGATATAGAGCAGGCTTCCTCCATCACTTGTCAGGCATTCTTCTCTCACAGAGAAAACTAAGTGGACTGTCTCAGCTCAATTTTGACTATTTTAAAAATATGAACACCAGAAAAGTAGGATATGTTTTGAAACTTTAATAGTAGAACTGAGTCAAGTCTCTCATGAAGATGGTTATAAGTGACAGCTCTTTATGAAGAGAAAGGCTTGCGCTATCACTTATCTCCCTTCTGCCTCACTTGGGGACAGAACACTTCCTCATGAACACGTTGTGATGATTACTAAGTGCAGCTACAAAATGCATTTTTTTCTGAAATTTTCTACATTACTATATGTAAAATAGATAATCAATGGGAATTTGCTGTATGGCTCAGGAAACTCAAACAGGGGCTCTGTATCAACCTACACGGGAGGGAGTTTTAAAAGGGAGGGGATTTATGTATACCTATGGTTTATTCATGTTGAGGTTTGACAGAAAAGTGCAAAATTCTGTAAAGCAATTATCCTTCAGTAAAATAAATAAATTTAAAAAAATTTAAAAAAGAATTAAATATTTTATATCAATTGTAGCAGACGTTTACTTAGTGTTCATATTCTATATAGTTCGGGGAAATGAATCTTTTCTACTACACAACAGACTTCATTTGAAGTTAAGAAATAATTACATGCAATCAGAATTCAGCTGTCAGATATAATTTTCTTTTTCATCTAAAGAAGATAAATCAGGAAGAAATACATATTCTTGTTTCATTAACAATTTCTGTGTGAAATTATTCTTTTAGCTCTTTAATAAAGATTTCTGGCTTTCTTCTTTTGATCTGTAATGAACTGATAAGACAAAGTAACTGGACACATTTCTTAAATTTCACTTGACCTCTGTCTTCAATATAGCTTCTTTGTACACAAATGATAAAATAAGATTTGGACATTTTTATGTTGATGATAACTGGAATTAAAATGTTAATAACTATTTTTCAATTCTGAAAAAAATCAATAAAATGTTACTACCTATGGGAAATTTTTCTGTAGCAGAATAATGAGTTGAGATGCTAATATTAAATTCAAAGGAATCTTATAAAAGTGAGCATTATTTTGGAAGAGCAAATAATAATTAAATGGTTCATATCTGTTTAGTTGATTGATATTTACTTATACTTTACCTACTATTTGGTCATATGAAGTTATCCAGATGGAATTAATTTCATTCTTTTTGCCTTTCAAATACACTGAAGTACATCCATTTCTTTGTAGTCTGTTTCTTCATCTGATATTCATGAGGGGAGACATTACAGAGAATTCCAGATGCATGAACCTAAACAACTAAATTAATCTTCTTGAGCATCACTTTACTCCCATATAAACTTGATACAGCATTTCCTACATCTCACTGAGTTAGAGTTGCAAAATTTAGCAAATGAAAGTATAAATATGAATTACATATAATTTTTAACATGTGTGTGTATGCACAATTTGTCCAACTCTTTGCAAACCGATGGACTGTGACAAGCCATTTCCTAATTCAGGGATTTTTTTTTTTTTAAACGCAAGTGTGCCCTAATTTTTTAGTACAAGTATGTCCCAAATAGTGCATGGAAAATATTATACTAAAAAAATATTCACTATTCCTATGAAATCTGAATTGAATAGGTTGTATCTTTCACCTGGCAATACTACATTGAGTTGTTTTGGGGATTAAATCAGATGACTTATCTAGCATGTCTGATAAAAATGGTTAAATACCTAACAATTTTTTTTTCTTGCCTAGTCCCATGATTTATTTTATTAAAGAAATGTGACTTAAATTAGGCCATTTATTTATCTCCTGTATCTGGTGAAAAGCCTGACATATTACAAGGACATTAGTAAGTATATATAGAACAGAATGGGCTTCCCTGGTGGCTCAGAGGTTAAAATGTAACAGAATAGACAGAATAAATGGTGTGTTTGTGTGTGTGTGTGTGTGTGTGTGTATGTGTTTAGGGGCTGGAGTTGAAAATTATTTAGTATGTAAAGGGGAGATTGATTATGATAAAGGCTCTCAACATGGCAGAGTAGAAGGATGTGAGATCATCCCTTCTTGTGAAAACACTGAGAACTGCTAAAACCATCATCAACAACAACAAAATGGTGGAACCTACCAAAAAGCATACATTACATCTAAAGACAAAGAAGCCACATGAGACAATAGGTGAGGTGTAATTACAATAAAACCAAATCTCAAACCTGACAGGTTAGTGACCCACAAATGGGAGAATAATTGTACCACAGAAGTTTTCCCATAGAAGTGAAAATCCTGAGCCTCACATCTAGAGGTCTGGCAATGGGAAGAGGGACCCCCAGAGAATCTGACTATGAAGGCCACTGTGATTTGATCACAGGTATTCCACAGGACTAGGAGAAATAGAAACTCCACTCCTGAAGGGTGCACAAAGGTCAAGTGCACACCTGGACCCAGCAGTGAAATAAGATATTGGGGCATAAATTCCCTACTAGTACTGGAGGTTTTCCTGCAGAGACAGGGTAAACTATGACTGATTGTGGGGATAAAGATGCTGGTGGCAGCATTGTTAGCAAGTATTTACTAGCATGAGTCCTCCTGGAGGCCACTATTTCCTCCCAAAGACATACCCCCAACCAACAGACTGTAGTCTTCAGTGGCAGGATGGCTCAGACCAAACAATCAATGGGGTGAGACCACAGCCCCACCAATCAGCAGACAGATTGCCTGAAGTCTTATGGAGCATGTCCCTACCTACCAGACGGACAAGACCCAGCTCCACATATGAGTGGGCAGGAACAAGTCTCTCCCACCATGAAGCTTGCACAAGCCTCTTAGTCTCATCCACCAGTGGGAAGACAGAATAAGCAAGAAGCTTGTGGAATGGAAACTGCAGTTACAGAAAGTTAGACAAGATGATATGGCAGAGGGATATGTCTCAGATAAAATAACAAGATAAAACTCCAGTACAGCAACTAACTAAAGTAGGGATAAGCAATCTACCAGAAAAAAATAATTCAGAATAATGAGAGTGAAAATGATCTGACACCTCCGAAAAAGAATGGAGGCACAGATTGAGAAAGTACAATCCTTAAGAAAAGACATCCTTAAGAAAGGCTTACATGAACTAAAGAACAAACAAGTAGAAGTGCACAATACAATAACTGAAAAGAAAAATACAACAGAAGGAATCAATAGAAGAGTAACTGAGACAGAAGAATAGATAACTGAGCTTGAAGACAGAGTTGTGGACACCATTGCTACAGAACAGAATAAAGAAAAAATAATGAAAATAAGTGAAGATAATCTAAGAAACCTCTGGGATAACATTAAATGAGCCAACATTCACATTATAGATGTCTCAGAAGGAGAAGGGAGAGAGAGAGAGATGGCCTGGGAAAATATTTGAAGAGTTTTCAAAAACTCTCTGAAACATTCCCAAACGTTAGAAAGAAAGCAGTCACTCAAGGAACACACCAAGACACATATTCGTCAAACTGATAAAAACTAAAGACAAAGAAAAAAATAATAAAGCAAACAGGGGGAAAGAAACAGGGGAAAAGCAACAAATAACAAAAGGGAAATTTTATTATTTGTATGGAAACACGAAAGACCATGAATAACTGAAGCAATCTTGAGAGGGTAAAACAGAGCTGTAAGAATTAGGTTCTCTGTCTTCAGACTATACTACTAAGTTACAGTGATCAAAACAATATGGCACTGGTACAAAAAAGAAATATAGATCAAAAGAAGAAGATAAAAAACCCAGAAATTAACCCAAACATTTATGATCAATTAATCTATGACAAAGGAGGCAGTACCATACAATGGAGGAAGCACACACTCTTCAATAAATGGTTCTGGAAAAATTGGACAGTTATTTGCTTAAAAAATGAAATCAGAACACTCTTTAACACCACACACAAAAATAAACTCGAAATGAATTAAAGATCTAAGTGTAAGACCAGATACTATAAAACTCTTAGAGGCAAACATAGGTAGAATGCTATTTGGCATAGCCACAGCAATATCTCTTTTGATCCATCTCCTAAATAAATGGAAATAAAACAAAACAAAACAAAACAAATAAATGGAGACTAATTAAACTCAGAAGCTTTTGCACAGCAGGGGAAAGCATAGACAAAACCAAAAGGTAATCCATAATATGATGTATGAAACGAGTCGCCAGTCCAGGTTCGATGCACGGTACTGGATGCTTGGGGCTGGTGCACTGGGACGACCCAGAGGGAGGGTAGGGGACGGAGGAGGGAGGAGGGTTCAGGATGGGGAACGTGGGTATAACTGTGGCGGATTCATTTCGATATTTGGCAAAACTAATACAATATTGTAAAGTTTAAAAATAAAATAAAATTAAAAAAAAAAGAAAATATTTGCAAACAATGCTACTGATGATAGATTAGTCTTCAAAATTTACAAATAGCTCATGTGGGTCAATAAGCAAACAAACAAGTGACCCACTCAAAATATGGGCAGATGACCTAAAGAGACATTTCTCCAAAGAAGACATACAGATGGCTAAGAGGCACATGAAAAGATGTTGAACATAGTTAATTATTAGAGAAATGGAAATTATAACTACAATGAGATATCACATCAAACTAGGTAGAATGGCCACCATCAAAAAAATTTACAAACAATAAAGTTTGGAGGTGTGGAGCAAAGGAAATCCTCTCACACTTTTGGTGGGAATGTAAATTGGTGCAGCCTCTATGGAGAACATTATGGGGGACCCTTAAGAAACTAGTAATAGAACAACCGTAAGATCCAGTAACCCCAGTCCTGAGCATATGCCATCTGGAGAAAAACATGGTCCAAAAGGATACAAACACCCCAATATTCATTGCAGCACTGTTCGCAAAAGCCAAGGCATGGAAGCAACCTAAACAGATGTATAAATAAAGAAGATGTGGTAAATACATACAATGGAGTACTACTTAATCATAAAACAAATGGAATAATGTCATTTGCAACAACATGGATGGAACTGGCAATCATTATACTAAGTGAAGTTAAGTCAGACAGAGAAAGACAATATCATATATTGCTTATATGTTGAATAAAAAAAAACTTATTTGCAAACCAGTAACAGATTCATAGACTTAGAGGATGAACTTGGTAGAGGGAGGGATAGATTGGTAGTTTGGGACTGATATGTAAACACTGCTATTTAAAAAAATGGCCAACAAGGACATACTCTGTAGCACAACAAACTGTTCACCGTTCTGTAATAAACTAATTGGGAACATAATTTGAAAAAGAATATATATGTATATGTACAATAATTACTTTGGTGTACACCTGAAACTAGCACAACTGTGCTCTAATATAAAATAAAAACATTTATAAAGTATATTTTTTCTGGAAAAAATAAAATTGAATTAAAATATGTAAAATAACATATAAAAAAAGAAATGTGGAGATTAATACATTTATGATTTATCAACATATTTAAGCATGCTTTGACCACTATTTTGTGGAATTAGAGACTTAGAAAGACTTTGGTAGATACTTTAGTCCATTCTTCTTTCCTCAGAGAACATTACACATAAACTATACTGGAATAACCACAATATTTAACATTGATAAAATAATCTAGTACCTGAACTTTTATAATTTTCCTTAACATTTTCTCACTTGTTACATTTAAGCTTTGCTTTGAGAATAGCTGTCAGTAACACTAGTTTTAAAGTTCTTTGTATATGTATGCTGCTGCTGCTGCAAGTCGCTAGGTGTGTGTTAATATTGTTGTTGTTGTTCAATCACCCAGTCATGTCAGACTCTGTGACCCCATGGACTGCAGCACGCCAGGCCTCCCTGTCCCTGACCATCTCCTGAAGTTTCCCCAAGTTCATGTTCATTGCATCAGTGATGCCATCTAGCCCTCTGATCCTTTGATGCCCTCTTCTCCTTCTGCCCTCAACCTTTCTCAGCATCAGAGACTATCCCAGTGAGTCATCTGTTCTCATCAGATGACCACAATACTTGAGTTTCAGCTTTAGCATCAGTTCCTCCAGTGAATATTCAGGGTTGATCTCCCTTAAGATTGACTGGTTTGATCTCCTTGCTGTCCAAGGGACTTTCAGGAGTTTTCTCCAGCACCACAGGTCAAGGGCATAAATTCTTTGGCATTCTACCTTCTTTAAGGTCCAGCTCTCACATCCATACATGACCACTGGGAAGACCATAACCTTGACTATATGGACTTTTGTCAGCAGAGTAATGTCTGCTTTTCAACATACTGTCTAAGTTTATCATTGCTTTCCTGCCTGGAAGCTATTGTCTTCTAATTTCATGGCTGCAGTAACCATCCACAGTGATTTTGGAGCTCAAGAAGAGGATATTTGTCACTACTTCTACTTTTTCCCTTGCTATTTGCATACAGTAATGGGGCTAGATGTCATGATCTTGATTTTTTATTAGTTAGCTTTAAGCCAGCTCTTTCATTCTTCTCCTTCACCCTCATTAAGAGGGTCTTTAGTTCCTCTTCTCTTTCTGCCATTAGAGTGGTATCATCTACATACCTGAGACTGTTGATGTTTCACCCATCTATCTTGATTCCAGCTTGTAACTCATCCAGCCTTGCATTCTTCATGATGTGCTCAGCACAATATATTTATAATTAACATAAATAAAACATATTGTCCTGAAGTGGGGGTCAGCAACTATGGACCCTGGTCCAAATTTGACACACCACTTGGTTTTATATGGTCTATATCCACAAGCTAAAAATAGTTTTTATATTTTGTGGTCCTTCAGGGGAAAAAATTAAAGAATTACAATTTATGACATGTGAAAAGCATATGAAATTCAAACTAAATAAAAATGTATTGGAACACAGCAATATCTATATATCAATTTGTTTACATACATTCTTTTAAAATTAATTTATTTTAATTGGAGGCTAATTACTTTACAATATTGTGGTGGTTTTTGCCATACACTGACATGAATCAGCCCTGGGGTTGCACATGTGTCCCCCCCGTCCGGAAGCCCCCTCCCATCTCCCTTCCCATCCAATCACTCTAGGTTGCCCAGGGCACTGGCTTTGAGTGCCCTGCTTCATTCACTGAACCTGGACTGGGGATCTAGTTTGCATATGATAATATACATGTTTCAATGCTATTCTGTCAAATCATCCCATACTTGCCTTCTCTCACAGAGTTCAAAAGTCTGTTCTTTATATGAGTGTCTCTTTTGCTGTCTTGCATATAGGGTCATTGTTACCATCTTTCTAAATTCCATATATATGTATTAATATACTGTATTGGTATTTTTCTTTCTGACTTACTTCACTCTATATAATAGGGTCCAGTTTCATCCACCTCATTAGAACTGACTCAAATGTGTTCTTTTTATAGCTAAGTAATATTCTACTGTGGAGAAGGCAATGGCACCCCACTCTAGTACTCTTGCCTGGAAAACCCCATGGATGGAGGAGCCTGGTAGGCTGTAGTCCATGGGGTCGCTAATTCAGACACGACTGAGCGACTTAACTTTCACTTTTCACTTTCATGCATTGGAGAAGGAAATGGCAACCCACTCCAGTGTTCTTGCCTGGAGAATCCTAGGGATGGGGGAGCCTGGTGGGCTGCAGTCCGTGGGGTCGCACAGAGTTGGACATGACTGAAGCGACTTAGCAGCAGCAGCAGCAGCAGCAATATTCCACTGTGTATATGTACCACAAATTTCTTATCCATTCATCTTCTGATGGATATTTAGGTTGTCTACATGTCCTAGCTATTGTATGTTTGCATAATTTCTACGGTTGGTTTAGCATTATGTGATGATTGCTGCTGCTGCTGTTAAGTCGCTTCAGTCGGGTCCGACTCTGTGCGACGCCATAGACGGCAGCCCACCAGGCTCCCCTATCCCTGGGATTCTCCAGGCAAGAACACTGGAGTGGGTTGCCATTTCCTTCTCCAATGCATGAAAGTGAAAAGTGAAAGTTAAGTCGCTCAGTCGTGCCCGACTCTTAGGGACACCATGGACTGCAGCCTACCAGGCTCTTCTGCCCATGGGATTTTCCAGGCAAGAGTACTGGAGTGGGTTGCCATTGCCTTCTCCAATGTGATTATTAGTTTCATGTATTAATTTCACTAGGCTATGCTATTTAGTTATTTAATCAAACGTTTGCCTTTGCAAGCTATGCAAACTTTGCAAACTATGCCAAAGTCTTTGACTGTGAAAATCACCACAATAAACTGTGGAAAATTCTGAAAGAGATGGGAATACCAGAACACCTGACCTGCCTCTTGAGAAATCTGTATGCAGGTCAGGAAGCAACAGTTAGAACTGGACATGGAACAACAGACTGGTTCCAAATAGGAAAAGGAGTACGTCAAGGCTGTATATTGTCACTCTGCTTATTTAACTTATATGCAGAGTATATCATGAGAAACGCTGGGTTGAATGAAGCACAAGCTGGAATCAAGATTGCTGGGAGAAATATCGATAACCTCAGATATGCAGATAATACCATCCTTATGGCAGAAAGTGAAGAACTAAAGAGCCTCTTGATGAAAGTGAAAGAGGAGAGT
This sequence comes from Bos taurus, assembly GCF_002263795.3. NCBI lineage: Eukaryota > Metazoa > Chordata > Mammalia > Artiodactyla > Bovidae > Bos > Bos taurus. The sequence goes on from NC_037336.1 coordinate 1,334,926, forward strand.
GAAAAATTGGCTTAAAGTTCAACATTCAGAAAACTAAGATCGTGGCATCTGGTCCCATCATGTCATGCCGAATAGATGGGGAAACAACGAAAGAATTCATTTTCTTCGGTTCCAAAATCACTGTAGATGGTGACTGCAACCTTGAAATTAAAAGACACTTACTTCTTGGAAGAAAAGTTATGACCAACCTAGACAGCGCATTCAAAAGCAGAGGCATTATTTTGTCAACAAAGTTTCGTCTAGTCACGGCTATGGTTTTTCCAGTGGTTGGTCATGTATGGTTGTGAGAGCTGGACTATAAAGAAAGCTGAGCACTGAAGAATTGATGCTTTTGAACTGTGGTGTTCCCGTGGACTGCAAGGAGATCCAACCAGTCCATCCTAAACAGATCAGCCATGGGTGTTCATTGGAAGGACTGATGTTAAAGCTGAAACTCCAATACTTTGGCCACCTGATGCAAAGAACTGACTTATTTGAAAAGAACCTGATGCTGGGAAAGATTGAACACAGGAGGATAAGTAGACAACAGAGGATGAGATGGTTTGATGGCCTCACTGACTTAATAGACATGAGTTTGACTACACTCCGGAAGTTGGTGATGGACAGGGAGGCCTGACGTGCTGTAGTGCATGAGGTCACAAAGATTCGGACATGACTGAGCAACTAAACTGAACTGAACTTGATTAAACAACTAGGTATTTGGAAGATGTGCTTCACATTTACAATTAACTGACTTTAGATAAAGAAGATGAACCTCAACAGTGAGGATAGAGCTCATTCCATCAGTGGAGGCCTTGAGAGGTTTCCTGGAAAATAAGAAGACTGTAATATGAGCTCCTGCCTTTACTTTCTAGCCTGCCAGTCTGCCCAATAAATCTACATTCAAGGCTGTGGCACTAACTCCTGCCTGAGTTTCTAGCTTGCTAACATGCCCCACAGGATTTATGATTTGTCAACACCAAATCTGTGAGCCAATGTCTTATAATAAATAATATATATGTAATATTTCTCTGCTCATGGGGTTCTCAAGGCAAGAATGCTGAAGTGGTTTGCCATCCCTTCTCCAATGGACCTTGTTTTGTCAGAACTCTCCACCATCACCCATCCATCTTTGGTGGCCCTGTGCAGCATGGCTCATAGTTTCATTGAGTTACACAAAGCTGTGATCCATGTGAGCATTTTGATTAGTTTTCTGTGATTGTGTTTTTCATCCTATCTGCCCTCTGATGGATGAGGATAAGAGGCTTGTAGAATCTTCCCGATGGGAGGGACTAGCTGTGGGGAAAACTGAATCTTGTTCTGGTGAGCAGAACCATGGTCAGTAAATTTTTAATCCAATTTTCTGCTGGTGGGTGGGGCTGTGCTCTTTCTTTATACTTTGGCCTGAGGTGGCCCAGTCCAAAAGTTTGCAGTCATTATGGTAGGCTATAGGCACTGTGGTAGGGGTAACAGTGACCTCCTCCAAAAAGACTTATGCCAGCATGCCATGTTTCACAGGTCTGATGCTGCTCCCAGGACTACTACTTCTATCAGTACAGGACTGATTCAAAATTGGGAAAGGAATACATCAAGCCTGAATATTTTCACTCTGCTTATTTAACTTCTATGCAGAGTATGTCATGTGAAATGCCAAGCTGGATGAAATTCAAGCTGGAATAAAGATTACCAGGAGAAATATCAACAAACTCAAATATACAGATGACACCACTCTAATGGCAGAAAGTGGAAAGGAAATAAAGAGCCTCTTGATGAAGGTGAAAGAGGAGAGTGAAAAAGCTGGCTTAAAATTCAACATTCCAAAAACTAAGATCATGGCATCCAGTCCCATCACTTCATGTCAAATAGACAGGGAAAGAATGGAACCAGTGACAGACTTTATTTTCTTGGGCTCCAAAATCATTGTGGAGGCTGACAGCAGCCATTACATTAAAAGACACTTATTCCTTGGAAGAAAAGCAATGAAAAATCTAGACAGCATATTAAAAAGCAGAGACATCACTTTCCCAACAAAGGCCCATATAGTCAAAGCTATGGTTTTTCCAGTAGTCATGTATGGATGTGAGAGTTGGGCCATACAGAAGTCTGAGCACTGAAGAATTGGTTCTTTCATACTGTGGTGTTGGAGAAGACTCTTGAGGGTACCTTGGACAGCCAGGAGATCAAACCTGTCAACGGTAGAGGAAATTGGAAGGTCTGATGCTGGAGCTGAAGCTCAATTACTTTGGCCACTTGATGTTGAGAGCCAACTCTTTGGAAAGCACTCTGATGCTGTGAAAAATTGAGGGTAGAAGGAGAAGGGGACAGCAGAGGATGAAATGGTTGGATGGCATCATTGACTCACTGGACATGAGTTTGAGCAAACTCCAAGAGATACTGAAGGGCAGGGAAGTCTGGCATGCTGCAGTCCATGGGTTCATAAAGAGTCATACATGACTTGGTGACTGAATAAATACATCAGTTTTTCCCTGAAGTGTCCTGAATGATGCTTGCTACAATGGCAGAAATCAAGCAGTTGTTATGAGGACTGCATGATCTACAGTAAATCACTTGCAATCTTGCCCTTTATAGAAAAGTCTGTGGACCCTTGTGATAGACATATATGTTGATGTGATAGACATATATGTTGATGTGCATCCCCATGGACTGTAGCCCACCAGCTTCTTCTGTCCATGGAATTTTCCAGGCAAGAATACTGGAGTGGCTTGCCATTTCCTTCTCCAATCAGTTCAGTTCAGTTCAGTTCAGTCGCTCAGTGGTGTCTATTTGCGACCCCATGAATAGCAGCACGCCAGGCCTCCCTGTCCATCACCAACTCCCGGAGTTCATTCAGACTCACATCCATCGAGTCAGTGATGTCATCCAGCCATCTCATCCTCTGTCATCCCCTTCTCCTCCTGCCCCCAAACTCTCCCAGCATCAGAGTCTTTTCCAATGAGTCAACTCTTTGCATGAAGTGGCCAAAGTACTGGAGTTTCAGCTTTAGCATCATTCCTTCCAAAGAAATGCCAGGGCTGATCTCCTTCAGAATGGACTGGTTGGATCTCCTTGCAGTCCAAGGGACTCTTAAGAGTCTTCTCCAACACCACAGTTCAAAGGCATCAATTCCTTGGCGCTCAGCCTTCTTCACAGTCCAACTCTCACATCCATACATGACCACTGGAAAAACCATAGCCTTGACTAGATGGACCTTTGTTGGCAAAGTAATGTCTCTGCTTTTGAATATGCTATCTAGATTGGTCATAACTTTCCTTCCAAGGAGTAAGCATCTTTTAATTTCATGGCTGCAATCACCATCTGCATTGATTTTGGAGCCCCCAAAAATAAAGTCTGACACTGTTTCCACTGTTTCCCCATCTATTTCCCATGAAGTGATGGGACCGGATGCCATGATCTTCATTTTCTGAATGTTGAGCTTTAAGCCAACTTTTTCACTCTCCTCTTTCACTTTCATCAAAAGGCTTTGAGTTCCTCTTCACTTTCTGCCATAAGGACCGTGTCATCTGCATATCTGAGGTTATTGATATTTCTCCCGGCAATCTTGACTCCAACTTGTGTTTTTTCCAGTCTAGCGTTTCTCATGATGTACTCTGCATATAAGTTAAATAGGCAGGGTGATAATATCCAACCTTGACATACTCCTTTTCCTATTTGGAACCAGTCCGTTGTTCCATGTCCAGTTCTAACTGTTGTTTCCTGACCTGCATACAGAGTTCTCAAGAGGCAGGTCAGGTGGTTTGGTGTTCCCATATCTTTCAGAATTTTCCACAGTTTATTGTGATCCACACTGTCAAAGGCTTTGGCATAGTCAATAAACCAGAAATGGATGTTTTTCTGGAACTCTCTTGCTTTTTCCATGATCCAGTGGATGTTGGCAGTTTGATCTCTGGTTCCTCTGCCTTTTCTAAAACCAGCTTGAACATCAGGAAGTTCACTGTTCACGTATTGCTGAAGCCTGTCTTGGAGAATTTTGAGCATTACTTTACTAGCATGTGAGATGAGTGCAATCGTCTGGTAGTTTGAGCATTCTTTGGCATTGCCTTTCTTTGGGATTGGAATTTGAAGTAAATCATGTTTCTTCATTTATCCACACAACTTTGTTTTCAATCATTATTTACTTGTGCCTGTGTACCAGGACTTTTGAGGGAACTAAAGAATCAATGACATAGACTTTGTGCTGATAATTCTCACAGACTAGCATGGTGATGATCATGAGAGCAGGCATTGCAAACAAACCTGCATGTTGAGGCTGTTAAAATTAGCAGACACTAAATTCAGTCCAAAATGTCCATAAGACATTTAGTCTACCCCAAAACTTCCTTGAATTAGTTCCTATCCAAAACATCCATGAGCATTTTTGGTTCATGCCAAATGGTTTTGGACAGGAACAACTATCAAGGACCTTTTGTCATGGACCTGACATCTTATAGACATTCTGGATTGACCAAATTTAGATATTACCTAAAGAGGCCACAAACTCAAATGCCTTCAAGGATGGGTAGGTAATAAAATCAATTAACATATGTGGAACAGTGGGGACCACTACGTCTCAGAACATGCAGTCTCCACATGCTGATATTTTAATCTGAAGAACTTAAAAGTCGATCCAAGCCAAACAAAACAAATCTTCAGGCTTCAAATGATGACAGTTTGAAACCTCTGAGATGAAACACATCTCTCCTCATTTCATAAGTGGGCATTAACAAATCAAGATCTTAAGGACTTTGACTAAAGAACTTCTATTTATTCAAGGCATAGATCAGACTGGAAAAAGATCTTCTGGCTCCTGCTGAATTTCCTCACTTCTTTCCATGGAAAGACCTTTGAAGATTAAGACAGGATTATCAGAGGAGGAATGGAATTCAAAACTAGAGAAAGAACCTTTCCCTTCAGAATTTACAACAAGGAATACATTAAGTATACATTTACAAATTTATGTCATCTATGATGTTTCCAGGTGCCCTGAAGTTTGAAGGAAGTGGGTAAAAACAATATTTTCCTGTTGTTTTTTGTTTTTCATTTTCCTGATTAACAATAAATGGACTTTCATACATTTACAAATTATTTATTTCTACTCCTAAAAATATTTTTATTTTATCTAATTTTCCATAAGTTGTTTTGCTTTTTTCTTATTAATTTATGGGAATTAAAAATGTTATAATATTAACCCTTTGTGTACACCTTTTGCATACATTCTTTTTGTGCATTTTTCCCATTTTTTGGCTTATTTTTCCAATTTCTTCAGTGTCTTCTGAGGAATTGGAGTTCTTGTTTTTTTTACACTTATCTTTTCCTTTATTGTAAAGCATTTCTGTGTGTGTCTTACAAAATACTTACCTATCCCAGCTCAAAAAGAAACTTTATTGTATACTCAGGTAAAGTTGCTTCTCGAATTTTTATATTTGTCTCTGATTTCACTTGGAGTAATTTTTCTAGATGGCATGATGGGGAGGAATGTTTACTTTTTCTCATGTGGAGAAAGTAAGACAGATTGGTAGTTTTTTTACAAAGTTAAACAGCTTTATATGATTCAGCAATTTTCCTCCTATGTATTTATTGGAAAGATTTAAAACTTCTTATCCACACAAAACCTGTACATGAATGTTTCTTACATGTTTTTTTATAACTGCCCAAATTAGAACATAGCTATGGTCTTTCAATAGGCATATGGATAAGCAAACTGTGTACACCTATACAATGGAAAACTATTCAGTGTTTAATAAAAATAGCCATCAAGCAACAAAAAGACATGGAGGAAATTTACATGCATATGTGTCATGCTGTATGATTCCAATATATGCTAGCATGAAAACAGGAAAACTCTAAATGCAATAAAAAAGCAAAGCAGTGATTGCCAAAAATCCATGGAGATGGAGAAAAATACAAATAGTATAAAACGCACAGGGGATTTTTATGGTGATGAAATTCTACATCCTATTGGTTATAATGGTGAATACATGGCTTTACACATTTGCCAGAACCATAGGACTGTACGACACAGAGTGAGTGCCAAAGTTTACTATTCATTTCAGTTAAAAGATATATCAATAATAGTTCATCAATTGCTGATACAAGATGTTAATAAGTTGGACGTGTGCATAACAGTAGAGGATGTATGTGAACTCTGTACTAATTGCTTAAGAAAAAGTTTTTAAAATAGAGAAAAAGTAAAACAAAAAGCTGTGAGTATTATATTCTAGCCTATGGCAATTAAAGGAAAGAACCATCAAGGAGGATGAAGGGGCTATTCTGCCTCTATCTCTCTGAGAATTTAGGCTTGAGACCATCATGACCCAGAATTTCTGGTGGTGATTGAGTGTACATAATGAAAGAGAAGGAGAAAGTCAGGGGTCATGATCTTGGAACAAAGACCCTGATGACTGGAAGAGTTAGCTTCATGGCTCTTCATTACTTTCTTTTGTGATTGTGTTCCTAAATCAGAATTTGTAATTTAGTATTATTTTTCTTAAGAAGCTCCCACACTCAGAATGATATAAACTTAAGTCCCTACAAAACCTGGAAAGGACTTACAAAAGAAAGTCACCCAAATCTGATGTTCTGGCCCAACATAAGAAAAGTAAGGAGGCCCAGTGAGTCCTTAGTTTATACGATTCATATAGCTCTTTTTCTCTTGGTCTGCTAATCATATTTTTTAATGCCTTGCTGAACTGAAACTGCCCAGATTAAGCTATTTTCTTAAGAATTCACCTAACTCTGAAATTTCCTGGGATCTTAAAGATGAAAGCCAATATGATTCAGATTTAAATCAGATTATGAGTTTCTTGAATAATTCACAATATTTTAGCATACCTTTTTCACATGAACGAGATTTGATATATTAATGTGTGCTAAGTCACCTCAGTCATGTGGACTGCAGCCCACCAGGCTCCTCTGTCAATGGGATTCTCTAGGCAAGAATACTGGAGTGGGTTGCCATGCCCTTCTCCAGGGCATCTTCCTGACTCAGGGATTGAACCTGTGTCTCCTGTAGCTCCTGCATTGCAGGCAGATTCTTTACCACTGAGCTACCAGGGAAGCCCCCTGTTACATTAATAGATAGCTTTATAATACATACTGTATATTCAAGTCAGCACAGAATATTATCAGACAAAAAAGATAGGCAGTTTTCTCATATCTTTGTGTTTGCTTGTTTCCTTTATACTGCAGGTTCCAGTAATTAGAAACACTTCTGATAGCTTTAGAGAGAAACAGAAGACTAGTCATATATTTTTACAAGCGTTTCTGCTTCTCTAAATGAATCATATATGAGGCAGAATGGTGAACTATTACTAAATACGCTGAGGCTAATGGAGCTTTAAATAAAATGGTAACAGAGTCTTAGAAACTAAATGTTTCTAAATTCAAAGGAATGGTTTGTCTTTACCAAGGAAAACAATATCTCCCTGCACAGAAGCAGTATTATCAGTATGGGCCTTCTCCTTCTGAGAGTGCCATATAACAATGCCGGAAGAGTTAAAACTAATGGCTTGGAATATAAGAGGCCTAAATAGCCTATGAAGTTGGAAAAAATTCCAACAGTTCATAAGAGTGAACTGATGCACTTGATGGAACAAAAAATTGCCCAATTTCAGAGAACCCCAAATATTTTTAAACTACTTTTAATTTAAAAATATCTGAATCTTGGAAGATGGCTGCATGACACCTTTAAAGTAATATAGATGTCTTTTTAAGGATCTAATTTTGTTAGTGAATATTATTAGGATTCAACTATACCAGTGGGTTCTAACTAGGAGTAATTTTGCTCTCAATGGGACAGTTGGTCATGTCTGGGGACATATTTGATTATCACAATCGAGGGCTGGTCCTGGTGGTATCCAGTGGGTCAGGCTGCTAAAGCTCCTATGATGTAAGAGACAGCCCACACAAGGGATACCAGAGGTGCCACATTTGAGAAGCTGTGAGAGTGACAAACAGCTGAAAATAAATATCAAATTTATATAATCATGGTTTGGGTCATATCAAGAAGTACCAGTGATTTGGGTATTTTATTTTTATTATTATTTTTAAAATTTTAATTGGAGGCTAATTACTTTACAATATTGTGGTGGTTTTTGACATACATTCACATGAATCAGCAATGGGTGCACATGTGTTCCCCATCCTGATCCTCCCTCCCACCTCCCTCCCCATCCCACCCCTCTGGGTCATCCCAGTGTACCAGCCCTGAGCACCCTGCCTCATGCATCAAACCTGGACTGGTGATCTATTTCACATATGGTAATATATATGTGAAATATTGAAATAATATATATATTTCAATCCTATTCTCTCAAATTATCCCACCCTTGCTTTCTCCCACAGAGTCCAATAGTCTTTTCTTTACATTTGTGTCTCTTCTGCTGTCTCACATATAGGGCCATTGTTACCATCTTTCTAAATTCCATATATATGCGTTAGTATACTGTATTGGTGTTTTTCTTTCTGACTTACTTCGCTCTGTATAATAGGCTCCAGTTTCATCCACCTCATTAGAACTGATTCAAATACATTCTTTTTAATAGCTGAGTAATATTCCATCGTGTATATGTACCACAGCTTTCTTATCCATTTGTCTGCCAATGGACATCTAGGTTGCTTCCATGTCCTGGGTATTGTAAACAGAGCTGCGATGATCATTTCTTTTCAGTATGACCTAACAGACACTGTCAGTTAAGGGAAGGGCCTTCTCCATGTGTTTTCTTTTCTTCCAAAGGGTAACTTCTCAGTTCAACTTTAAAAATGGTGGCCAAATTAATTCTTGCCCTTGTAATCCTAGCTCTGGGGTGTTTTCCAAGAAACATCTCTTAAAAGCATGCTGTTGGAAGATGAGGCAAGATACTTTTTTTTTTTTTTTTAACCTCTACCTACCATCACCAAAGCAAAGAGCATAATGTCACATAAAATTTCTTACTTATTCATTAGGGAAAATAGGAAGTAAGAAACAACAATTTCCTACTTCAACAACAGTAACAAAAACATATTTAGAAAATAAATATCTGCAACTTTGCTCTGCTCCTTATTCAAATGTGAAAATGCATTAGGTCTGTAAAAACCAGCAGAAATAATAGAAAAGTGTGTTGACAGAACTTGTAGGTGTGAGATGAATTGCAGTCCACCAAAATATATATCCATCCAGACCTGGAAAATGTGATCTTATTTTGAAAAAGAGTATTTGCAGATACAATTGAGGTAGCATCTTGAAATAAGGCCATCCTGATGAGGGTGGGCCTTAAGTCTGATTATTAGTGTCCCATTTAGAGAACAGAAAGGGAAAGAGAGTGTGACAGTGGCAGTGTTGTGAAGATGGAGGCAAAGGCTGGAATTATTTGGCCCCAAATCAAGGGATACCTGGAACCACAAGCAGCTGGAATAGACAAAGAAGGCTCTACCACAGACTCTCAGAGAAAGCCAATACCTCCTTTTAATTTATGGGCTCCAAACAGTGAGATAACATATTCCTGTTGTTAAGCCACCACTCAAGGAGATTTGTTACAGCTGTTTCAGGATATGATTGATACTATAGAGCCAAAGATCTGAAACACCTGAGGTACACCTTGGGCATCTGTTGGTGTCCATGCTGGTGTCCCAGGAAGCTGGAGGAGTGGCATGTTTGACAATTCCAGGTGATTCGAAGGAGTGTCAATAGGGGCAGAAATGAGCATCAGTATGTGCTGGAGGTCTGTTGTGAAGGGCAACAACACATGACTGGATGCTGCTTGTGAGTAGGATAGCCAATAAATACCTAGTGTCTGAAGGAGCTTGATTTCAACAGCTAAGAAAGTCCCAAATGGTGATTTGTGAGGTAAAGACCATCACTGTGAAGCTGAGAATTGGTGACTTTGGGGAAGGACTCCAGTCGCCAACTGGAGTGAAGGAGACAGGAGAGATGCATGGGTGTTGGGGAGCCATCCTGTTGATCAGGGCCCTGGTTCTAGGCCCTGGAGAGTTACTAAGGGTCCTTGAAGCCCAGCATCTATTTGACTCATTGGAAGGCAGTGGAGCTCATTCACACACAGTTTCCCCAAGATAATGCTGAAATTGTTGACTTTGACCAGGTTTTTCTGAAAGTCCTAAATATAAAAGTATTATAGCTACCATTAATAAGAGATTAGAAAGGCAAGTGAGGGGCAATAAACATAAAAAGACTGTATGTAAAAAAATATCAATTAATAAGATGATACAATCAAAAAACTGTAGCAATAACACTGCAGATATATTTGCCTTGTTCAGGATCTAGAATAATACCTGACACATAGTAAGCACTCCATAAATTACTATTGAATTGATGAGTAAATTTATGGATGAATGAACATATCCTTTGGGGGAGAAGATAAAAGTTTATACTCAGTTCTTCATTGAACAAATTCCACATTGAAACTATGATGCCAACTATCATTACTATTAAGTTTTATTAAAATACATAAACATCCAACATAAATTATATAATTTCCAATGATATTCTATTTCTAAATTAAAAATTAAATCATGTTTGATGAGAGTGAAAGAGGAGAGTGAATATTCTGGCTTAAAACTCAACATTCCAAAAATGAAGACCTTGGCATTTGGTCCCATTACTTCATGGCAAATAGATGGAGGAACAATGGAAATAGTGACAGACTTTATTTTCTTGGGCTCCAAAATTACTTCAGATGGTGACTGCAGCCATAAAATTAAATACACTTGCTCCTTGGAAGAAAAACTATGACAAATCTAGATAGCATATTAAAAAGCAGAAACATTACTTTGCCAACCAAGGTCCATCTAGTCAAAGCTATGTTTTTTCCAGTAGTCATGTATGGATGTGAGAGTTGGACTATAAAGAAAACTGAGCACCAAAGAATCGATGCTTTTGAACTGTGGTGTTGGAGAAGACACTTGAGAGTCCCTTGGACTGCGAGATCAAACCAGTCAATCCTAAAGAAATCAGTCCTGAATATTCTTTAGCAGGACTGATGCTGAAACTGAAACTCCAAGACTTTGTCCACTTGATGTCAAGAACTGGCTCATTGGAAAAGACCCTGATGCTGGGAAAGATTGAAGATGATGGAAAGGAAAGCCTAGCGTGCTGCAGTGCATGGAGTTGCAAATAGTTGGACATGATGGAGTTACTGAACTGAACTGATGTTTGGCTATATATGAAAATGATTCATTTAAAACTAAAACACTTGCCATTAAATATTTTATTTAAGTACACTGAAATAATCTACAATGCATAATCAAAAGAGAGTAATTTATCTGTGTCTTATGAAAGCATGTAATAATGTGTTAAATATTCTAATATTTCATGTAATTGATGTTGAAGGTTATTGCTTCAGACCAGTGTTCCTTAAGTATTTGATTGTATTTTAAACACAAAAGCACTTAAACAATCACTTTGGAAGATCTGGGAATCTCTTATAAAATTAAGACTAAAGCTACCCCATGACTTAGCAATTTCACTCTTGTGAATTGACCCAAAAGCAATAAAAAAAAAATCATGTTTCTGAAACGGCTTTTACAAAAATGTCATAGTAGTTTTTTAATAATAGCAAAATGTTGAAAACCGCTCAAGTGGCCATCCAAAGGGGGCATGTAATGAAATATTATTTTTTAATCTTTAAGTCATGTCCAACTCTTTGCAACCCCATGGCTGTGGCCTGCCAGGCTCCTCTGTCCATGGAGTTTCCCAGGCAAGAATACTGGAGTGCATTGCTATTTCTTTCTCCAGAGGATCTTCCCAACCCAGGGACTGAACTCATGTTTCCTGCATTCACAGGCAGAGTCTTTACTGCCACCAGGGAAGCAGAATGGAATATTACTCAGGAATAAAAAGTAATGAACTACTGCTACATGTGGCTTCCCAGGTAGTGCTAGTGGTAAAGAACCTGCCTACCTAGGCAGGAGATGTAAGAGATACAGGTTTGATTTCTGGGTTAGGAAGATCCCCTGGTACATGCTCACACCTTCACTTTATCATGTACTAAAGTAACCTTTGGTGGTAACTGGACTCATTGAAGTTGAATTTTATTGTTTAGTTGCTAAGTTGTGTCCAACTCTTTGAATGAACCTACGGTTCTTATTTTGAAGGAATATTTAGTATGTACATCCTCTCAAAATCAAATCCACTTGATGAGACTCACTTTTTTTTTTTTTTGAGACTCACTTTTAAAAAGGAAAAAAGTCCTCAAAATATTTCACTAGTAATTTATCTTCTTGAAAGAAGTGAAATATTTATAAAAATAAATTTATTTTATATTTAAAAATATAGTTTATAGATTATAACCATACAGTAATATTTGGTATAACTTTTCTTAAATCCTTCTTAAAATTAATAGCACAATATAACAGTATTTACAACACATTCTATTTTGCACATTGTGCTCCAGGCTATTTTTGTCAAGAATAGTTGTTGATTTCATCAGTTTCCCTAGAGTGTCTCTCCATATGTTGTTATTCAAATAATTTTCATTTGTAGCACATCTCTTGTCATAAACACTTTTGATTATCTAATTCTAGGCCATTGTTAGGTAGCTGGAATCCGCCAGAGTATCCTTAGACAATGACTTTTAATGTAATAATTGACTTTATGTACTCCTGTAACATTTGCCATATTTTCAACTGTTCTTCAAAATCAATTTCTTATCATTAATTTTATGTTATTTGAAAATCAGAGAGAAACATCCAAAGACAACCCTGATTGGTTATGAGAGTCTTCCTTTCAGGAAGACTAATAAGTGGGCAATTATTTTAACAGTGAATATTTTTATACCATGGCAAACTTAACTGCCTTATGCCACACTGAAGGTGGGGACTCAGATTATAGAGCATTCAAATAATGAATACTTACACAAGGAGTTGTTTGTCTATGCTTTATTATTAAATAGAATTAACATCACTGATAGTGGCTGCTTGATAGGGAGCACTCACACACTCACTCCTTGAACAGCTCTGTCTCCAATATCTTACAGAGACAGTATGGAGTGTGGGGAGATGTGAGAAGACAAAGGGAAAGACATGGACTTTTCTAGAAACTGGCAGATTCATCAAGTTTCTTCCCCAGATGTCAGATTTATGACAAATTTTAAATACTGTTTTATATAGCAGATGAAAGCATGTGGAGATCTTGAGATTTTTCTGTCATTCTCTAATAGAGACACATGTGAGCTATGGAGCACTGTGGAGGAGAGCAACTTTTCATCAACTAGCTCACTTTGTTATTTGAAAGATGCAACTAACTTTCACCTCAGCAGTGTTTGTCTGTAGGTTTTACATTGTCATTGCTCTGTGACAATCTGTTGTCATTTTTACATGTGAGTGTTGTAATTACACAGTCAGAATTTACAGCAGGAAACTTTTGTGTCTGATTTCTTTCACTGTTGGTTATAACATGATGCAGGCTTTCAAAACCATTTATGTATTTCAGATTATCTTAAAGCCATTAGTGTAATAGTAAATGTGTATTTTATTACATCAATACACAACTAAATGAACACATACTACTTTAGAGGAAGTAAATATTAGTATGTGTATACCATCTCTCTAGCATCTGTTCTCTTATTCATTAAAATATCAGACTTTGCCTGACTGTTCTCTGGAGAGTTAACCACAGAAAAAGAACAAAAGAGAGTAATTTTAAATGACTCTTTTAATTTCAGATAACTTGAGGTAAAATTTAAAACTAGATTTACTAATACTTTATAAACAAATAAATTATTAAAGTTTGTAACGGTCAGAGAGTAGAATGCAGCATCTATGACACATAAGAGTCTCATAGTTACATTTTCATATATTCTTCAGCCAAAAAAAAAAAAAAAAGAAGATAGGAGGAACACGTGAAAAACTGTGTAGGAAATGTCTAACTGTGGTAAAATATCCATAATAGAAAGTTTACCATTTTAACCATTTTTAAGTGTACAGCTCAGTGGTATTAAGTATGTTCATGTTGTTGTACAATCATCTTCACCATCCATCTCCAGAACTCTTTTCATCCTGCAAAATTGAAACTCTATACCCATTAAACTATAACCTCTTATTATCCCACTTCCTCAGACCCTGGCAAGCACCATTCTTCTTTAAAAAAAAAAAAATAAATAAATAAAGTGAGAGATATGACTTTAAATGACTCTTTTAAAGTCATTTAAAAGACTTTTAAGTGACTCTTCTTTTTACTTGAACCCCTAGAAGCCAGTGCAGGGTTATTAAGTGGTCCAGTTTCCATATCAATATGTCCCAGGGAAGAGGGAGTCCTGAGAAAAGGGAGAGAGATGAAGAACAGCCAGGCAGCAGAACACATATAACATTTATCTACTAAGTTCTCTGCCTTACATGGGTGTGACTCCTTGTCCACCCCCCCCCAAATTATAATAGCAACACCAAAGATCACTGATCACAGATCACCGTAACAAATATAATAATAATGAAAAGCTTTGAAATACTGCAAGAATTGGCAGAATGTGATACAAAGACCCAAAGTGAGCAGGTACAAAAAAAAAAAAAAAAAAAACAAAAACCAATGTGTGAAGTAAAAATGTAAAAGAAACAAAATCTAAAATCACATTTATGATATGTGATAGTATTTTGAGTTACATTTGTATTTATATTTTGTTTCTCTCAATGAAGTATTTTAATGTGATTTAATGAACTTTTGAATATAACAATGTTGCTAATTTAATTGGGACCATCTTTATGGGATAAAGAGGAGTAAAGTAGGAGCAAACATGTAAAAATTACATCACAATTGGAGAAAGAGACTGTTCATCTTCTTAGGTGCCTACCACTCCATAATTGCTCATGTAGTGAAAGTTCAATAAATGTTTTTGAAGAGATAAAAGCTGGCCATATTGATCATATACACTCACATCCTCCTGCAAGAAAATGGCTAGCCCTCTTCATTTTCTTTCTCGGCTATCTTACCGCTCCTTCATTCATATTTCCCATTTCAGCATTGAGAGACTATTTTTACTCTCTCAAAATAATAGACTAGTAAATCTTGCAAATACCAAGAAAATAAAATTGTAGTAACAATTGCCAAGTCAATAATTTTAAAAGTTATTCTCTAAGGTGATATTTCTTAAAAACTTTAATTATAAATGACAGTGATTGACAGATTAGGTGAAGTGGGAATAATTCCATCCTTCTGTAAAGATTTTTTTTCCCTAAGGATATGAAGTCCATTTAATAACAAAGGTTTATATTTCAAATAGAGGCTAATAAATATGCTATTATAGTGATCATTTCTTAGAATTCCCTTCCCTTTCTTTCATCCTTTTTATTAATCCCCTCCTCTCCCTGAAACTCTGACAATTGATTAAGTTGTTATAATTGATTCAAACAACAGTTCCTTATATCATACCTGTAGACACTATTTTCAGTTTTTCCAATTATGCATATTCATTTGTTTGCAATCAATGACACCCAAGCTTAAACATTATTTATACTTCACCCCTCCCCCTTTCATTTTCTGCTACTAGGCTGCCTATGCTATTCTTAACTCTATTCTTTCTTCCATACTTCTTCAGGATCTTACCTCTCCAATACTACAATTTTCTCCTTTTTTAAAAAACAAAAGTCCCCTTATTAGCCCCTTCCCTTCTTCTTGTAAGAGCTCCAACTCTTGCTTCTGACTAAAAATCTTTCTTAGATCCCCTTTGGCCTTCAGCCTCTGCCCTAGTTCTACCATTTCTGCATAATGACTGGGTCTTGGTCTCTTTTAATTTCACCTCCTATAATTCTGGTTGTGGGTCTACATTTTATAACACCAAATCCAATGTTCCTTTCTGAACCCTTATTTTTCTTGATCTTTGTCCTTTACCCAGTGGAAAAGCCTGAGTCTTGAATGTCTCTCCTTTAACTTTCTGAATGATTACTTTGTTCTATTTTGCTCCTTGCTTGTTTGACAACCCGTTACTCTTTTGTCACTTTAATAATTTTCCGCTAATCTAACTCTAAATTTTGGTTTTCCCATTGTGGAGACTGCAATTCATTTTCTATTTATCCTTCATTTCAAGCTGATCAGCACTACCATTATTTATTTATATTTATTCTTTAGCTTTAAATATGAGTTAATTTATTTTTAAAAGGTAGACTTCTATCACTATGGTAAATGGATACATTAGCATTTTCAAAACTAAATGAAAATTATATTAGCTTCCAAGGGCTGCCATAATAAATATCACAGACTTGAGTGACTTAAACAACAAAAGAGTATTTTATGGCAGTTTGGGGAGAAAATCCAATATCAAGGTATTGGCGGGTTCAGTTTCTTCTAATGCCTCTCTGCTGGCTAGCAGACTGCTGTCTTGTCATTGTGCCCTAAACGGGTCTCTCTGTGTGCACGTGTTTCCTTTTGTGTCTACATTTCCCCCTTTTGTAAGGACACCAGTCAGACTGGATTAGGACCCATCCTGATGACCTTATTTTAACTTAATCATCTCCTTCTTTTTAATCAAAAAGTTTTCCAGCTTTATTGAGGTTGACAAATGCACATTTTGTGTATTGAATTTGTACAATATAATTATTTAGTATATGTTCACTTTATGAAATGATTGTCACATCAATCTAATTAGCATAAACTATCACTTAATATATTAATAGTTACTTTTTGTGTGGTGAGAGCACTTGAGATCTACTCTCTCAGTAAATTTCAAATATAAAATATATTAATACTAACTATAGTCACCATATATACAATATATTAACTACAGAAGATACACAAATGGACAAGAGATATATGAAAAATCCTTATTGTCACTAATCATCAGGGAAATAAAAATTAAAACCACAATGAGGTCATACCAACCTGCAAGGATGGCTGTTATCAAAAGGTTAAAAGATAACGAATGTTGGTGATGATATGGAGAAAAGGGAACACTTGTGCACTGTTAGTGGGAGTATAAACTGGTGGAGCCACTTTGTAGAAGTTTGGTGGTTCCTCAAAAAATTAAATATAACACCACCATATGATCCAATAATTCCATTCTGGGAATCCCCAGAGGTAGTAAAATAGCTTAATAAAAGAGATATCTTTCCTCTCATGTTCAATGTAGCATTATTCATAATAATCAAAGTATGAAAGCAACCTAAGTGTCTGTAAACAGCTAAATGGATAAAGAAAAATACACACACACACACACACACACACACACACATGCACTAGAATATTCTTGCCTGAAAAATCCCATGGACAGAGGAACCCGGCAGCTATAGTCCAAAAGGTCATAAAAAGTTAGACGTGACTAAGCATGCACATATCTTGAACCTCTTTTAGGGGATTCCTTGGTGACTCAGAGGGTAAAAAAAATATGCCTACAATGCAAGAGACCTGGGTTAAATCCCTGGGTCTGGAAGATCCACTAGAAAAAGGAATGCCTACCCATTCCAGTATTTTTTCCTGGAGAATACCATGGACAGAGGAAGAAGCCTGGCAGGCTACAATCCATGGGGTCATAAAGAGTGGGAATGCAAACTAGCCACTATGGAGAACAGTGTGCTGATTCCTTTAAAAACTGGAAATAGAACTGCCTTATGATCCAGCAATCCCACTACTGGGCATACACACTGAGGAAACCAGAATTGAAAGAGACATGTGTACCCCAATGTTCATCGCAGCACTGTTTACAATAGCCAAGACATGGAAGCAACCTAGATGTCCATCAGCAGACGAATGGATAAGAAAGCTGTGGTACATATACACAATGGAGTATTACTCAGCCATTAAAAAGAATACATTTGAATCAGTTCTAATGAGGTGGATGAAACTGGAGCCTATTATACAGAGTGAAGTAAGCCAGAAAGAAAAACACCAATACAGTATACTAATGCATATATATGGAATTTAGAAAGATGGTAACAATAACCCTGTATACGAGACAGCAAAAGAGACACTGATGTATAGAACAGTCTTTTGGACTCTGTGGGAGTGGGAGAGGGTGGGATGATTTGGGAGAATGGCATTGAAACATGTATAATATCATATATGAAATGAGTTGCCAGTCCAGGTTTGATGCACGATATTGGATGCTTGGGGCTGGTGTACTGGGACGACCCAGAGGGATGGTATGGGGAGGTAGGAGGGAGGAGGGTTCAGGATGGGGAACACATGTATACCTGTGGTGGATTCATTTTGATATATGGCAAAACCAATACAATATTGTAAAGTTAAAAAAAAAAAAAAAAGAGTTGGACATGACTGAGTGACTAACACTTTCACACAAACACACACATGTATATGATTGAAACGTATGTATACATATATGTATGCATACATTGAAATGTATATATGTAAACATATACATATATGCAATGTATTTCAATCATATATATGGAATATATAAATATTATCCAGCTTCACAAAAGAAGGATTTTTTTTTTTTCCTGCCATTTGTGACAACATGAATGAACCTGAAGGACATTATGCTTAATTACTTCTTTAGAGGCCAGTCACATAGTGGAATACCAAGACTTGGAGACTGTACAAAAATTTTAGAGGAGACAATTCAGTGCAAAAGAGTATCTATAAAAATAATCATAATAATTAATATCTAGATTGACCTTTTATCTTCTTCAAGATTCCAAATCTGAGGAAAAACAATTGAGAAATGTAGACACACTAAAGATATATCAGCACCAAACTGAGACTTTAGGTAATCTGAAAGATCAAAAAACAACTGATAGGAAAATAACTTTCTCCCTGGATGGTAAAATACCATGTCAGTTTCCAAAGCCCTTGACATCACCCCGCAGGTCATATGGGAGGAACTCACCTTTGCTCAGGGTTCCGTGTCTCAGACTCTCAGCTCAAGTAGGCTGTTTTTAATCCCTGTGTGTATGATAGACACTATATCTTCTCTTTAGCTGAAGACTTGCTAAGTGAAATTAATCCAGTTAAAATTTTGTTGTTCATTTCCACAGTCCTATTTGACTCTTTGTGATCATGCCACGCTTCCCTGTCCATCACCATCTCGCAGAGCTTGATCAGACTCATGCCCATTGAGTTCATGATGCCATCCAAACATCTCATCCTTTATTGTCCCCTACTCCTGTCTTCAATTTTTCCTAGCATCAGGGTCTTTTCTAATGAGTCTGCTCTTTACATCAGATATCCAGTGTATTGGAACTTCAGCTTCAGCATGAGTCAGGATTGATTTTCTTTATTTTTTTTTTTTTTATTTTCTTTAGGATTGACTGGTTTGATCTCCTTACAATGTAAAATAGATATGATATTGTTTAATCCTCTTGAAGATAATACAGCCCAAGAGAAATTAAAAAGAAAGTTACTAAGTTAAATTGTCTCTGTGCAATTTCAAATAATCTTATCTACAGAGAAAATTTTGTTGTTCATTTCCACAGTCCTATTTGACTCTTTGTGATCATGCCACGCTTCCCTGTCCATCACCATCTCGCAGAGCTTGATCAGACTCATGCCCATTGAGTTCATGATGCCATCCAAACATCTCATCCTTTATTGTCCCCTACTCCTGTCTTCAATTTTTCCTAGCATCAGGGTCTTTTCTAATGAGTCTGCTCTTTACATCAGATAACCAGTGTATTGGAACTTCAGCTTCAGCATGAGTCAGGATTGATTTTCTTTATTATTATTATTATTTTTTTTTTTTTTGATTTTCTTTAGGATTGACTGGTTTGATCTCCTTACAGTCCAAGGTACTTTCAAGAGTCCTCTCCAGCATCATAGTTCAAAATCATCAATTCTTCGGCACTCAGCCTTCTTTATAATCCAACTCTCACATCCATACATGACCACTGGAAAAGCCATAGCTTTGACTATATGAAACTTTGTTGGCAAAGTAATGTCTCTGCTTTTAATATACTGTCTAGACTTGTGATAGTTTTTCTTCCAAGGAACAAGTGTCAATTTCATGGCCACAGTCACCATCTGAAGTGATTTTGGAGGCCAAAAAAATAAAGTCTGTCACTGTTTCCATTGTTTCCCCATCCATTTGTTATAAAATGATAGGCCTGGATGCCATGATCTTTGTTTTTTGAATGTTGAGCTTTAAGCCAGCTTTTTCTCTCTCTCCTCTTTCACCTTCATCAAGAAGTTCTTTAATTTCTATTTGCTTTCTGCCATAAGGATGCTGTCACCTGCATATCTGAGTTTGATATTTCCCCCTGCTGGAGTGGTAGCTGTGTGGTGCTGGAGCTGATGTAAGGAGATGCCCCACAACCAAGGGCACAGAAACCCCAACAAGGTGGCAGGAGGTGGGGAAGTCGCATTTAGAATCAAACACCATACTCACCAGAGATGCTGAGAGGGTTCAAACAAACCTTATGAGGATCTTACCAGGACCCAAGGGCCCCACAGAGACTGAGACAGAACTGTGTTTGAGTGTCTCCTGTGGAGGTATGGGTCAGCGGTGGACTACCACAGGGGCAGGGGCTCTGCATGCAGCAGATTTGGGTATGGCATAAGCCCTGTTGGAGGAGGTCGCCATTAACCCCACCATAGAGCCACCAGAACTTACATAGGACTGGGAAAAGAAACTCTTGGAGGGCATAAGTAGAACCTTGTGCACACTAGAACCCAGGAGAAAGGAGCAGTGACTCCACAAGAGACTGACTCAGATTTGCCCACGAGTGTCCATGAATCTCTGGTGGAGGTGTGGGTTGGCAGTGGCCTGCTGCAGGGTTGGGGGCACTGAGTGTAGCAGTGCATGCATGGGACCTTTTGAAGGAGGTAGCCACTATCTTTATTACCTCCACCATAGTTTGCTGCTGCTAAGTTGCTTCAGTCGTGTCAGACTCTGTGCAACCCCATAGACCAGGCTACGCCATCCCTGGGATTCTCCAGGCAAGAACACTGGAGTGGGTTGCCATTTCCTTCTCCTCAAAGTGAAGTTGCTAGGTCACGTCCGACTCTTCACAACCCCATGGACTGCAGCCCACCAGGCTCCTCCCTTGAGGCAAGAGTACTGGAGTGGGTTGCCATTGCCTTCTTCCTGCCATAGTTTGGCCCCAGGTAAGTGACAGGGAAGGAACACAGCCCCACCCATCAACATAAAATTGTATTAAAGATTTACTGAGCATGGCCCCACCCATCAGAACAAGACACAGTTGCCCCCAGTCAGTCTCTCCCATCAGGAAGTTTCCATAAGCCTCTTATCCTTCTCCATCAGAGGGCAGGCAGACTGAAAACCACAATCACAGAAACCTAACCAATCTTATAGCATGGACCACAGCCTTGTCTAATTCAGTGAAACTATGAGCCATGCCATGTAGGGCCACCCAAGATGGACAGGTCATGGTGGAGAGTTCTGACAAAACATGGTCCACTGGATAAGGGAATGGCAACCCACTTCAGTATTCTTGCTCTGAGAACCCCATGAACAGTATGAAAAGGCAGAAAGATAGGACACTGAAAGATGAACCCCCCAAGGTTGGTAGGTGCCCAATATGCTACTAGAGATCTGTGGAAAAATAACTTCAGAAAGAATGAAGAGATGGAGCCAAAGCAAAAACAACACCCAGTTGTGCATGTGACTGGTGATGGAAGCAAAGTCCGATGCTGTACAGAGCAATAGTGTGTAGGAACCTGGAATGTTAGGTCCACGAATCAAGGCAAATTGGAAGTGGTCAAACAGGAGATGGCAAGAGTGAAGATTGACATTTTAGGAATCAGCAAACTAAAATGGACTGAAATAGGTGAATTTAACTCAAATGACCTTTATATCTACTACTGTGGGCAAGAATCCCTTAGAAGAAATGGAGTAGCCATCATAATCAACAAAAGAGTCTGAAATGCAGTACTCGTATGCAATCTCAAAAACGACAAAATGGTCTCTGATCGTTTCCAAGGTATACCATTCAATACCCCAGTAATTCAAGTCTATGCTACAACCAGTAATGCTGAAGAAGCTGAAGTTGAATGGTTCTATGAAGACCTACAAGACTTTCTAGAATTAGCACCTGAAAAAGATGTCCTTTTAATTATAAGGGACTGGAATGCAAAAGTAAAAGTCAAGAGATATCTAGAATAACAGGCAAATTTGGTCTTGGAGTACAGAATGAAGCAGGGCAAGAGCTAATAGAGTTTATCCAAGAGAACACACTGGTCATAGCAAGCACCCTCTTAAAACAACACAAGAGAAGTCTCTACACATGGACTTCACTATACAGTCAATACTGAAATCAGATTGATTATATTCTTTACAGCCAAAGATGGAGAAACTCTATACAGTCAGCGAAAACAAGACCCAGAAGCTCATTATGGCCAAATTCAGACTTAAGTTGAAAAAAGTAGGAAAAACCACTAGATGATTCAGATATGACCTAAACAAAATCCCTTATGACTATACAGTGAAAGTAAGAAATAGATTCAAGGGATTAGATCTGATAGACAGAGTGCCTGAAGAACTATGGATGG
Source organism: Bos taurus (assembly GCF_002263795.3). Classification (NCBI taxonomy): domain Eukaryota; kingdom Metazoa; phylum Chordata; class Mammalia; order Artiodactyla; family Bovidae; genus Bos; species Bos taurus. Next base: position 1,357,280 of record NC_037336.1, read on the forward strand.
AAGTAGGTATCAAGGACATCCCCAAGAAAAACAAATGCAAAAAGGCCAAATGGTTGTCTGAGAAGGCCTTAATAGTAACTGTGAAAAAAAGAGAAGTGAAAGGCAAAGGAGAAAAGGAAGGACATATCCATTTGAATGCAGAGTTCCAAAGAATAGCAAGAATAGATCAGAAAGCCTTCCTCAGTGACCAATGCAAAGAAATAGAAAAAATAGAATGGGAGAGGCTAGAGATATCTTCAAGAAAATTAGAGATACCAAGGGAACACTTCATGCAAAGATGGGCACAATAAACAGCAGAAATGGTATAGACATAACAGAAGCAGAAGATATTAAGAAGAAGTGGAAAGAACACACAGAAGAACTATATAAAAAAGGACTTCATGACCCAGAAAATTACGATGGTGTGATCCCTCACCTAGAGACAGACATCCTGGAATGAGAAGTTAAGTGGGCCTTAGGAAGCATTACTACAAACAAAGTTAGTGGAGGTGATAGAATTCCACATGAGCTATTTCAAATCCTAAAAGATGATGCTGTGGAAATGTTGTACTCAATATGCCAGCAAATTTGGAAAACTCAGCAGTGGCCACAGTGGTGTGATCACTCAACTAGAGCCAGACGTCCTGGAATGTGAAGTTAAGTGAGCCTTAGCAAGCATCACTATGAACAAAGCTAGTGGAAGTGATGGAATTCCAGTTGAGCTACTTCAAATCCTGAAAGATGATGCTGTGAAAGTGCTTCACTCAATATGTCAGCAAATTTGGAAAACTCAGCAGTGCCATGCAATTGGAAAAGGCCAGTCTTCATTCCAATCCCAAAGAAAGGCAATGCCAAAGAATGCTCAAACTACTGCACAATTGCACTCATCTCACACGCTAGTAAAGTAATGCTCAAAATTCTCCAAGCCAGGCTTCAGTAATATGTGAACTGTGAACTTCCAGATGTTCCAGCTGGTTTTAGAAAAGGCACAGGAACCAGAGATCAAATTGCCAACATCCACTGGATCATCAAAGAAGAATGAAAGTTCCAGAAAAACATCTATTTCTGCTTTATTGACTATGCCAAAGCCTTTGACTGTGTGGATCACAATAAACTGGAAAATTCTGAAAGAGATTGGAATACCAGACCACCTGACCAGTCTCTTGAGAAACCTATACGCAGGTCAGGAAGCAACAGTGAGAACTGGACATGGAAAAACAGACTGGTTCCAAATAGGAAAAGGTGTACGTCAAGCCTGTATTTTGTCACCCTGCTTATTTAACTTATATGCAGAGTACATCATGAGAAACCCTGGGCTGGAAGAAGCACAAGCTGGAATCAAGATTGCCGGTAGAAATATCAATAACCTCAGATATACAGATGACACCACCGTTATGACAGAAAGTGAAGAGGAACTAAAAAGCCTCTTGATGAAAGTGAAAGAGGAGAGTGAAAAAGTTGGCTTAAAGCTCAACATTCAGAAAACGAAGACCATGGCATCTGGTCCCATCATTTCATGGTAAATAGAGGGGGAAACAGTGGAAACAGTGTCAGACTTTATTTTTGGGGGGCTCCAAAATCACTGCAGATGGTGATTGCAGCCATGAAATTAAAACACGCTTACTCCTTGGGAGGAAATTTATAAACAACCTAGATAGCATATTCAAAAGCAGAGACATTACTTTGCCAACAAAGGTCCGTCTAGTCAAGGCTATCGTTTTTCCAGTAGTCATGTATGGATCTGAGAGTTGAACTTTGGAGAAAACTGAGGACTGAAGAACTGATGCTTTTGAACTGTGGTGTTGGAGAAGACTCTTGAGAGTCCCTTGGACTGCAAGGAGATCCAACCAGTCCATTCTGAAGGAGATCAGCCCTGGGATTTGTTTGGAGGGAATGATGCTGAAGCTGAAACTCCAGTACTTTGGCCACCTCATGTGAGGAGTTGACTCATTGGAAAAGACTCTGATGCTGGGAGGGATTGGGGGCAGGAGGAGAAGGGGACAACAGAGGATGAGGTGGCAGGATGGCATCACTGACTCGATGGACATGAGTTTGAGTGAACTCTGGGAGTGGTGATGGAAAGGGATGCCTGGGGTACTGCAATTCATGGGGTCGCAAAGATTTGGACATAACTGAGTGACTGAACTGAACTGATCTTATTGACTATGCCAAAACCTTTGACTGTGAAGATCACAACAAACTGTGGAAAATTGTTCAAGAGATGGGAATACCAAACCACCTGACCTGTCTCCTGAGAAATCTGTATGGAGGTCAGGAAGCAACAGTTAGAACTGGATGTGGAACAACAGACTGTTTCCAAATCAGGAAAGGAGTATGTCAAGGCTGTATATGGTCACCCTGCTTATTTAACATATATGCAGAGTACATTATAAGAAACACTGGGCTGGATGAAGTACAGCTGGAATCAGGATTGCTGGGAGAAATATCAATAACTTCAGATATGCAGATGATACCACCCTTATGGCAGAAAGTGAAGAACTAAAGAAACTCTTTATGAAAGTGAACTAGGAGAGTGAAAAATTTTGCTTAAAACTCTCAGAAGGCTGAGGTCATGGCATCTGGTCCCATCACTTAATGGCAAATAGATGGGAAAACAATGGAAACAGTAACAGACTTTATTTTTTTGGCCTCCAAAATTACTTCACATAGTGATTGCAGCCATGAAATTAAAAGACGCTAGCTCCTTGGAAGAAAAGTTATGACCAACCTAGACAGCACAATAAAAAGCAGAGACATCACTTTGCCAACAAATGTCCATCTAGTCAAAGCTATGGTTTTTCTAGTAGTGACATATGGATGTGAGAGTTGGACTAAAAAGAAAGCCGAGGGCTGAAGAATTGATGCTTTTGAACTGTAGTGTTGGAGAAGACTCTTGACAGTCTCTTGGACTGGAAGGAGATCCAACCAGTTCATCCTAAAGGAAATCAGTCCTGAATATTCATTGGAAGGCCTTATGCTGAAACTGAAACTCCAATACTCTGGCCACCTGATGGGAAGAACCGACCTATCTGAGAAAACCCTGATGCTGGGAAAGATTGACGGCAGGAGGAAAAGGGGACAGCAGAGGATGAGATGATTGGATGGCCTCACCAATGTGATGGACATGAGTTTGAATAGGCTCCAGGAGTTGGTGATGGGCAAGGAGGCTTGGCATGCTGCAGTCCATGGGGTCCCAAAGAGTCAGACATGACTGAGCGACTGAACTAAACTGAATTGAACTTAACCTGTAATCCTGATTCCAGTTTGTGCTTCATCCACCCTGGATTTTGCATCATGTACTCTGCATAGAAGTAAAATAATCAGGGTTACAATAAACAGCTTTGGCATAGTCCTTTCCCAATTTGGAACCAGTCCATTGTTTCATGTAAGGTTCTAACTGTTGCATCTTGATCTGCATACAAGTTTCTCAGGAGGCAAGTCAGGTGGTCTGGTATTCCCTTCTCTTTTATGTTTCCACAGTTTGTTGTGATTCACACAGTCAAAACCTTTAGTGTAGTCAAAGAAGCAGATGTTTTTCTAGAATTCTCTTGCTTTCTCTAGGGTCCAACAGATATTGGAAATTTAATCTTTGGTTCTTCTGCTTAACCTACATCTAGCTTGAACATCTGGAAGGTCTTGATTTACATACCATTGAAGCCTGGCTTGGAGAATTTTGAGCATTTCTTTGCTAGTGTGTGAAATGAGTGCATTTGTGTGGTAGTCTGAACATTCTCTTGCAATGCCTTTCTTGGAATTGGAATGCAAACTGACCTTTTCCAGTCCTTGTCCACTGTTGAGTTTTTCATGTTTGCTGGAATATTCATTGTGACACTTTAACAGCATCATCTTTTAGGATTTGAAATAGCTCAGCTGGTATTCCATCACCTCTACTAGTTTTTTTTGTTTTTGTTTTTGTTTTTGTAGTGATGCTTCCTAAGGCCCACTTGACTTCACACCAGGATGTCTGGCTCTGTGAGTGATCACACCATCATGGTTATCTGAGTCATTAAGATCTCTTTTTTCTTGTTCTGTGTATTATTGCCACCTCTTCTTAGTATCTTCTACTTCTGTTAGGTCTATAATTGTTCTGTCCTTTATTGTGCCTGTCTTCACATGAAATGTTCCCATGTTATCTCTAATTTTCTCAAAGAGATCTCTAGTGTTTCCTATTCTGCTGTTTTCCTCTATTTATTTGCATTGATCACTTAAGAAGTATTTCTTATCTCCCCTTGCTTTTCTTTGGAACTCTGCAGTCAGATGGGTATATCTTTCCTTTTCTCCTTTGTGTTTTGCTACAAACAACAACAACAAAATTAGATGTACATAATTAAACAGCAGGACTATTTAAATACCTTATTGATGAGCTCAGTTTTTTAAAAACGGATGATGCATGAAAAGATACTCAGTCATGAATGAAAAGAAAAAATAAAAAGTAGAAACATAAAATAATTTCCAGAAGGAAAAAGTTTAAAATAAATTTGACAAACTGCTAATATTTTAAACAGGAAGAATTCATATCTGCTGCTGCTGCTGCTAAGTTGCTTCAGTCGTGTCCGACTCTGTGCGACCCCATAGACAGCAGTCCATCAGGCTCCCCCGTCCCTGGGATTCTCCAGGCAAGAACACTGGAGTGGGTCACCATTTCCTTCTCCAATGCATGAAAGTGAAAAGTGAAAGTGAAGTCACTCAGTCGTGTCTGACTCTTCGTGACCTCATGGACTGCAAACTTTCAGGCTCCTCTGTCCATGGGATTTTCCAGGCAAGAGTACTGGAGTGGGGTGCCGTTGCCTTTTCCATCATATCTGCTAATATATGTTAAAAATACATCTGTATATATGTTTATTTACACCATTGCATGTATAACTAAATTATCTGTCTATCCTTAGTATTGGATAAATTAATACTTAATGTATTGGTAAGAGATCACTAGGGGAATATGATTCTTGTTTTGATTCTAAAATACCTGTTGATGCCTGCAATCATTTTGCAACCATAGACACTGAACTTGGTGTGTCTACGTAGCTCTCCTCTGCCTAAATCACATTCCTGGGAAGATGCTAAAGAAAGCAAAAATATTTACCTAAAGCAGAATACATATGTAAAATCAAAAGTAGAAAAGGTAATCACTTCCCTGATGGCTCAGACAGTAAAAAGTCTGCCTGCAATGTGTGAGACCCAGGTTCAATCCCTGGGTCAAGCAGATCCCTTGGAGAAGGAAATGGCAATGCACTCCAGTAGTCTTGCTTGGAAAATCCCATGGACAGAGGAGCCTGATGGGTCTTTGGGGTCACAAAGAGTCGGACATGACTGAGTGATTTTCACACACGTGAGGAAGTTGGGAAGGTTGAGATGTCCGCTTTAGGTAGGTATCTATGTTTGAAATCAGATCTAAGAATTCAGAGGCTAAGAGATCAAACAGACTAGGACAGACCAAATGGGAATGGTGAAAAGAAATGGATCCTGAGTAGATGATATTATTTTTATAGGAACATATTTAACAAGCCTTTTAGAAAACATTTTAAACATTTTAGAATGATGAATGCTTATATTATTTTTGGGAAAGCTATTAATTATTTATCTGAAGTTATTCTTCTGGGTTAAGAGCTAGTACTTTTTAAATTACCTTTAGAGATTTTTCAGGCTCAGAACTAGTCAGGCTCTAATTTTTTCTGTGAAGAAAGTAATGGGAAAAAAAAGACTGGAAATAAGCAAACTTAATATGAAAAGCAAGAATGTATGAATTACAGAAGATTTAAGATCTAAGGTTGTATGCAGATCAAGGAAAGATGATGCAAACATAAGTTTTTGCTTCTAATGAAGCACGTGAGGCTTATGTAAAATTAGAGGTGATGACCTGAACCAGAAGTTAGCAAAATATGGCACTAGGCCAGATCCAGTCCATGGCCTACTTCTGTACAATGCATAAGCTATGAATGATATATACATATTTACATTTTTAAGAAGTTGTTTCATTAAAAAAAGAAAAGAAAATCTATGAAAGAGACCCTATGTGCCCCACAAAGCCTAAAATATTTATTGTTTGGACCTTTATAGAAAAAATTTTCTGACTCTTCAAGCAAACCATTTCTGAAGTTTCTTAAGCTAGATTTTTAAGGTATAGTCACCTTAATGACTGCAGTGTTGCCAGAGTCATTCAATAAAATGCAGGATATTCACTTAAATCTGCATTTCAAATAAAATATTTTTGGACTAGTATATCCCATGAAGTATTTGGGATATACTTATACTAAAATGCTATTCATTATTTTTCTGAAATTTAAATTTCTCTCAGAAACTTGTATTTTATCTGGCAACTATATGATTGCAGATATATGTGAATGCTCTGATAATATTTTGTATCTACAGCTAGTTGAGCAATTTGCCCAAAAAGTATTGATAGACAAATAATCTAAAGTTAGGTCTGGAAAGAATATTATTGAGAGGTTATAGGCCTTTGTCTTTGGACCTATTTAATCATTGTTTAAATCAATGCACTGGATAAAGTTCAGTTTATATTTATATAAACCACATGAAAGGGGGCATAAATCTTTAGAGACAGCTAAGGACTATTTTTGGAGAAGGAAATGGCAACCCACCCCAGTGTTCTTGCTTGGAGAATCCCAGGGACCTGGGAGCCTGGTGGGCTGATGTCTATGGGGTTGCACAGAGTTGGACATGACTGAAGCGACTTAGCAGCAGTGGCAGCAAGGACTGTTTTAAATTTCAGATGGTCCAATCAGTGGAAAACTGATAGTGATAAGCAAGAAATGACCAGAGGGAGAAGGACTTAATAATTAATGAGGTGTATCTGAAACTGGAGGACTTTATTTTCTTCCCTAAAGTGAGAGTAACTGACATTTTATTTACTCCCTCACAACTATGTGGAGAATTATATTTGTGAAATGTATTTTGAGAGTGTGCTTTCATTAGAAAGGAGTATTTTCTAAAGTTTGAAAATGTCAGGTAATGTTGGAAGAGTAAATGAGAGCAAAACTGTCTAAGTCTCTACATTAAAAACAGATGGAAATAAGTTCACTAGCAGAGATTTTGGCAAATACATAATTTCAAAATAATATGAATAGTGATGTGGAACAGGAAAAATCAGAATAAGAATGATGTGTGCAAGACTGGATATGTATTATATTTGTAAATCAATATGAATGATTGCAATTATAGAATGTGATGTAAAAAACCTGTATAGGAATAGTGTAAATAGTATTTATATGAAGGTCACAATTACTACCAAAATTTCTGGCTTTGAGTTAAAAAGCAGAAGCATAGCATTCTAATCTAGAACTGTGTGAAGCATTAATGTGAGATGCTAATGCCTCAAAATATATGAATAGTGAAATGTCAGAGTGTATTTTTTTAAAGAGAGCATTTCAAATTATCTAAATGCAAATTAACCTGATATATGCAGATTACAATTTTTAAAAAATAAAATTGAGTTTAAAATGAAGGGACCATTGCTTTACAATAGGGAACAGTCCTACACAGCTATGCTTTGGGTTTTTGAACATATGTTCAAACATCTGAAGAATGGTATGGTTGATTTCACAAACTCTAATTGTGTCCAGAGTTACACATTCATCATTTTTAGCAATTTGCAATGTTGGCTATTTTCAAGTGACTGCATAGCAACTTTTTGGGTATTCATACATAATGACTTTTATCACCTGTATAAAAAGTGAATTATAGATCAATTTAACATGAAATATGTACAGTTACATTTCTATCTAGTAAAGAAACAGAAAAAAAAAAAACATATAAACTCAATGTGTAAGATAAAAACTCATTCAGCCTTCTTTTCTTTTTGTTTTCAAATGTTAATTGTGTACAATTTCTTTCCAGAACATGGTTTTGGCACTGCAAACACTAATTTGAATAAGGGAACAAATTTTAAGTGGCTCTTTTGCTTTTTATGCCAAGAAATGTCAGATGTGCTGCACATAGGAATTCACAGTAGGTAGGGCTTTTAGAGTCCTTCTTAAACTAGGTATTACAAATTTGTGAAAGACTAGAAAACATTTTTCTGAAAACTTCAAATCATAGAGAACTTCAACAGTTGTTTGGTGGTGTCACTGAAATACATCTAGTTAAAGACATCATTTTCCAAATTTCTTTTACATCCTAGAAAGAAATGTAACTACATCACTCTGCATGAAAGTACAAACTCTGAACAACCTACTTCCACATATTCCAAAGTCTGTGCACAATGAATGCATATTGATACAAATGTGAAAGATGTGATTAAGTAAATATGATGCATACTACAGAAAATCATGAGTATGGAAATATTGCTTGTTCCATGTAATTAGATATGATAAAAAATGACCTTCTGAAAATAATTGCCAATCAGTATTGTAGAATGAGATATAGGTGCTTAGAGTCTGTCTGTGGGATTTGGAATTCACATTCATGTAAAGGAATTCAGTATTTGAATAACGGAAGAATTCAAGTGTAATGTCCCATTTGATATGCATGTGATATGTGTGTGTAATGATGCCAACATGATAGAAATAACAAGTAAAATTTGTCAATTTTTTTTTTTAAGAAAATTTACATTGTCGATTTCAGACTTCTATTTTACTTCAAGATTGCAAGTTATCCCATTTTATTTATTCTGAGTTCTTTAATAGAAAGCTCTAGAGGATAAGCTTCAGTGGTTTATGATACTCCAAGCTCAAAATTTACTAGAGTTGCTTAAATTTTTTTTTTAAAGTAGTAGATATTTTTGAAATACTTTTAAAAATTAAGGGTTATTTTTTTATTTATTCAGGAAAAAGGATTATAGCAAAAATTGAGTGATAAACCAAAAATATTTTGTCTAGTTCTTATGTTGATATGTTTTAAATCCTATGATATATCCTGGAAAATTTTTGTTAGTTTGACCTCAAGCATGTTTGTAAGTATCATAGTCTAAATAGTTTAGACTTTAGGGCTTCCCTCAAAGCTCAGTTGGTAAAGAATCTGCCTGCAATACAGGAGACCGTAGTATGATTCCTGGGTTGGGAAGATCCCCTGGAGAAGGGATAGGCTACCCACGTCAGTATTCTCAGGCTTCCCTTGTGGCTAAGCTGGTAAAGAATCCACCTGCAATGCGGGAAACGTGGGTTTGATCTCTGGGTGGGGAAGATCCCCTGGAGAAGGGAAAGGCTACCCACTCCAGTATTCTGGCCTGGAGAATTCCAGGGACTATACAGTCCATGGGGTCACAAAGAATCGGACACAAATGAGAAGCTTTCACTTTCACTTTACCTACAAAAGAAGGGTAAATGTATTCTAATAAAGCCAAGTTAGAAGTGCTGCCTGAATATTCAGGCACAGATTGAAATGAATATAAAGTTTGAAAACTGTTCAAATCCAAAACTAGTTCAGATGGGGAAAAAGTCAGAGATTTGGGCTATAAATTTGTTATAGAGAGAGCAAGTTTTATATTTTTTATAAGTATGATAGCATTTATTTACTTAAATAGCTAAATGGTTATTCAGTTATTTAAAAATAGTTTTATTTAAATTAAATAAAAATATATGTTTTCCTTTTATATCTCAGCTGCTACACTAGATGCCTTGGTTGGAAAGATGTAAATGAAGACAGTTACTGTCCTTGATATCTTCCTATCTAGGAGGAAGACATAAGTAAGTATGCTATGAAAAAGTCTATACACCAATAGGGAAAGGCACAACATAATATGGGAAAATAGGTTGGAAACAAAAGCAGATTGGGATGTGAATCACAGAAGATGGCTTCCCAAAGAAAATAATAATTGACCCAAGTCTTTAAGGCAGAAAAGCAGCTGACCAGATTAGGAAGACTATTCCACATATAAGGAAGGGTTGAGAGCATGGGGCATGATGTCTGAATGGGCAAGAGAGGCTGGGAGATTACAAATCCCTCAGCATAACTGGATTGGAATTTTGAATGGCAAGAGATTGGAGGAAAACAAAGCCAGAGAAGTAAGCAGGAATCAGATCAAGGAGAGCAATGTGTGTCAGAAAAAGAAATGAGTTTGGAAGAAAAACCAAGCATGGATCATTTGTAAAAAAAAAGACTGTCATGGATCCAGGCGAATAAAGCACCTGGGTGTCAATGAGAAATTGCATTCTCTCACTCCATGAGGGAGACTAAGTGTCCCAATTAGAAACAGCAAATGAAGTGAAACTGCAGACTTCAAGATATTCCCTACAACTCCAACTCCAAACAGCATCCTTTCCCCCAAAGCCATTTGCTTTTTCAGAAATTGTTCTGTGAGTAATGTCAGAGGAACACACAGCAAATGCACTTTTAGAATTCCTAGGCTGGAAAATACTAGTGTAACTGTAGAAGAATAAGAATTAGCCAAGATGGAAGGAGTCAGGCTCTCTTACCCCATGTTCTCTCACTCTCACCCCATATTCTGTAAACAATGACAGCATGGTTATGTAATAGCTGAAGTCATTTATAACACTGTGCACATACATCATGATGAATTTGGCCATGTGCCACCTTTGTTCATGTAAGCACCACCTGAAACAGCCCTTGCAGCTGTCAGCCACCTGTGAATAAAGCATGTCTGCAGTTCCCAAGGCTCCTCTCATTTTCTTTCAGCTTTCCAGCTCATGCTTTGCCTACACTGGATTCAGCAATCAGCAAGACAATTGGTATAGTTGGCAGGATACCCAGCAGCTAGGGGAGCCTGAGGCTACAATGGCCACAGTGGCCACAGCATAGCATGTGGTACCTGGTGGCTGCTGTCCTCTTGGTGTGGGCCCCAGTGGAAGACTGGAAGGTAGTGGATGGGTCACGGGTTAGCCTTGAAAACGCATTACAGGTGGTCAGTTCCCATTTGCCAGACAAAGTAGCTCATACTACCATACTGCGGCTGGCACCGTGGGGTGGATTTTGTTGACTACCCTGTAAGCTAATATGGATCATGCCCTCCGTGATGATGCAGAAGTGTGTGAATTGCAGAGATGGGAGAAGAGTTAGAACAGCGTATACCTATGCTGGAGCAAGACATGCATGGCCTTGTTGAACCCAGCTTCTTGGACAATGAGGTAATGAGGGACAGTGACAATGAACATTATGAGACCACAGGTCCCCACATGTTAGAGAGGCCCACTGTGCAACAAAAGGCAAAACATGAGCAGCCTATGGTCCAGGGGAGCATCCCCAAGGGGCCCCAATGTGACTGAGTACACAATGTATCGATGATATTCCTAGGTGGAGTTGGTTGATTTGGGTAAGCAATTTCCACAGAAGCAAGGGGAACCCTTGGTAGCTTGGCTTTTGTGACTCTGGAACATGGGGGAGGATGGGTTTTATTTGTTTCATGGATGAGACAGAACACTTGTCATCTATAACTGCTCACCTCTCATTGAGACAAAGATTATAGAATGTTAGGTGACTCATGCACGGGGCACCTAACCAAACACATGCACTGATAGAATGGATTAACACTGCCATTTGCTCCATGTGGACAAATGTGGGTGAACTCCCAGAAACTGTGAGTAAATGGCATATCTTTGCTGAGTTAACGCAAGTTGTGAGAGAGCTGGGCATGAAATTGTTTATGTTTAACCTAAATACTCAAGGTAGATGATGAGCATTTTACAGCAGCATGTGAGATGCCATTTTGAACAATGCCCCATCTACCTCTTTCAGACCCTTAATGGTATTCTTGCGCCCTGTGTGGGCCACCCCATCTACAAGGTGATCTCAATGGTGGTGAGCTTGCGAGAAGTAGAGGGACAGTGGCAGGCAAAGCAGGTTAGAAATGTGAAGACCCCAAAGGGGGCCAAGCTGGTAAAGACCCCATCTGGGTGACGCAAATGCAAATGTGGGCCAATTTGCTGGCAGCAGGAGTTAACAGAAATAGAATTGATAAACAGCCCAATGCTCTGCTCCTAGAGTTATGGAGGCAACTGAGACCAGAGAAACAGTACCAAGTGTGGGAAGTACCCACAGCAAGAGATACAGGTGGTTCGGTTAGAAGATTACATAGCACCCAAGGATGTTCCACTGGATGCCCTTTTCCATTCTGAATAGGGCTCAGACCAATGTGCCCACCCAGAGAGCCCAAGCAGGGACAGGAGGCCCCATGTAGAGCTTGCATTTCACTGGTTACAGGCTAGTGTATAGAGAGTAATGGCTCTGGTTGACACTGGTGCTGGAGGCAGCTTTATTTATGGCAAGCCAGAGTAGTTTCCAGGTCTTTGTGCACAAATTAATGGCTATGGCAGCCAAGCAGTTAAGGTAAGGCCTGTGTCCTTACCTTTGGAAATTGGACGGCTCCCTATATGGATGTATACTTTGTATGTATTCCTGATCCTGGGATATATTTGGGGGCTAGATGTTCCACGAGGCCTAATGTTGCAAACCTTTGTGGGGGAATTTCGTCTTCGAGTGCATGTGATGAAGGCTGTTGTGAGGGAATACACAAAGCATCCCCCACAGTTTTTACTCACACCTTGGAAGGTAACCTCTGTGAGACAGTATCATCTACCAGGTGGGCATGAAGAAATAGGTGCCACCATTGCTGAATTGGCAAAAGTGGGCATTGTACCACCTGTTCATAGTCCATTTAACTCTACAGTTTGGCCTATTTGGAAATCTGATGGGTCATGGAGAGTGACTTGGACTACAGAGAACTGAATAAGGTGATGCCACCTATGCATGCTTCTATGCCAGAGACTCATGACTTGATGGACTGACTGACCACAGCGTTGGGTGCTTATCACTATGTGGTGAACTTACTTAAGGCATTTTTCTCTATTGTTATAACTGATGAGAGCCAAGACTAATTTGCAGTCACTTGAGAGGGATGCCAGTGGACATTCCAGGTTCTTTCCCAAGGGTACCTGCACAGCCCAACTATTTGCCATAGGACGTGGCAAATGGAAGTGCCCAACATCAGTGAAGCTGTTTCATTATATTGATGATATATTACTAACCTCTAATTCTCTTGAAGATTTAAAACAGTGTGCACCAAAGCTTGTAAAGTATTTGGAATCATGTGGGTGGGCTGTGAACACCACCAAATCCTGTCTTTGAAGGGGTGGGACCAACACCTATGGGGATTTTTCTGGGTCCTTAATGAGAAACCCTGCAGGGGTGGAGTTGCCCTGTGGAGGCTCTCCTGTGTCATGCTACCACATCCACACAATTGCAAGTAACAACAACAGACATTTTGTTAAAGCTTGGATACAGAATCCAAAGTAATATCCTGCTGCCAGTTCTGACTGGGATTTCACAAGGACAGACAGTGGACTGGACTTGGCCATGGAGGATAAAGGCATACCATATAAATTAGGTGGTTCTTCTAGCCCCGTGGGGTCAAGGACTGCAACATGAGTTCCAGGTGGTATCCTGGGTGATGAATTCCTGGCCCTCTCATGTGTGAATCACCTATCCAGTACCTGGCATTGGGTTTTTCTATGTAATGGGAATGTAACTTGTGCTCTAGTAGTTTGTTGCTGTAGCCTCTACTGTTGCTGCGGGATGTGGGTCCAAGTGTCAGCATTACTCACCAAGTGGGTATCATGGAAGACAGACTGCATATAGATTTTGAGGTGAGAGACCCTGAAGAGATGGAATATAGTTAGGCTCTCTCACCCCACATTCTGTAAACAATGAATTTGTATGGTATGTAATAGCTGAGATCATGTATAACCCTGCAAACACACATCATGATGTAATCTCTTGGCCATGTGCCACCCTTGTTCATGTATACATATATAAGCACCACCTGAAACAGCCCTTGTGCCTATGTCAGCCACCCATGAATAAAGCATGTCTGAAGTTCCTTAGCACTTAGTGTGGCCGAGAGGAGCTACCCCACGTCTGAGGTCAGGGGCAGAAGCCGGGAGGGCCCCATGCCCAAGGGGAGGCAGCCAAGAGGAGTTACCCCACGTCCAAGGTCAGGGGCAGCAGCCGAGAGTGCCAAGCTGCAACGGCGCAGGAAGGGCCGAGAGGAGCTACCCCACGTCCAAGGTCAGGGGCAGAAGCCGGGAGGAGCTACCCCGCGAACGAGGTTAGGGGCAGCGGCCAAGAGAAGCTACCACAAGTCCGAGGGCAGGGATGGCGGCCGGGAAGACCTACCCCACCTCCAAGGAGCGGTGGCTGAGCGGGTGCAGGAGGGCCTGGAGGACCTATTCCACATTCAAGGTCAGAAGGGGCGGTGGGGAGGAGATAACCCTCCTCCAAGGTAAGGAACAGCAGCTGCGCTTTGCTGGAACAGCCATTAAGAGATACCCCAGGTCCAGTTCAGTTCAGTTCAGTTCAGTCGCTCAGTCGTGTCTGACTCTTTGCAACCCCATGAATTGCAGCATGCCAGGCCTCCCTGTCCATCACCAACTCCCGGAATTCACTCACACTTATGTCAGTAGAGTCAGTGATGCCATCCTGCCATCTCATCCTCTGTCGTCCCCTTCTCCACCTGCCCTCAATCCCTCCCAGCATCAAAGTCTTTTCCAATGAGTCAACTCTTCGCATGAGGTGGCCAAAGTACTGGAGTTTCAGCTTTAGCATCATTCCTTCCAAAGAAATCCCAGGGCAGATCTCCTTCAGAATGGACTGGTTGGATCTCCTTGCAGTCCAAGGGACTCTCAAGAGTCTTCTCCAAAACCATAGTTCAAAAGCATCAATTCTTCGGCACTCAGCCTTCTTCACAGTCCAACTATCACATCATACATGCCACAGGAAAAACCACAGCCTTGACTAGATGGGCCTTTGTTGGCAAAGTAATGTCTCTGATTTTGAATATGCTATCTAGGTTGGTCATAACTTTCCTTCCAAGGAGTAAGCGTCTTTTAATTTCATGGCTGCAGTCACCATCTGCAGTGATTTTGGAGCCCCAAAAAATAAAGTCTGACACTGTTTCCACTGTTTCCCCATCTATTTCCCATGAAGCAGTGGGACCGGATGCCATGATCTTCATTTTCTGAATGCTGAGCTTTAAGCCAACTTTTTCACTCTCCACTTTCACTTTTATCAAGAGGCTTTTGAGTTCCTCTTCACTTTCTGCCATAAGGGTGGTGTCATCTGCATATCTGAGGTTATTGATATTTTTCCTGGCAATCTTGATTCCAGCTTGTGTTTCTTCCAGTCCAGTGTTTCTCATGATGTACTTTGCATATAAGTTAAATAAGCAGGGTGACAATATACAGCTTTGGCATACTCCTTTTCCTATTTGGAACCAGTCTGTTGTTCCATGTCCAGTTCTAACTGTTGCTTTCTGACCTGCATATAGATTTCTCAAGAGGCAGGTCAGGTGGTCTGGTATTCCAATCTCTTTCATAATTTTCCACAGTTTATAGTGATCCCCACAGTCAAAGGCTTTGGCATAGTCAATAAAGCAGAAATAGATGTTTTACTGGAACTCTCTTTTTTTTTTGATTATCCAGCGGATGTTGGCAGTTTGATCGCTGGTTCCTCTGCCTTTTCTAAAACCATCTGGAACATCTGGAAGTTCACAATTCACATATTGCTGAAGCCTGGCTTGGAGAATTTTGAGCATTACTTTACTAGCATGTGAGATGAGTTCAATTGTGCGGTAGTTTGAACATTCTTTGGCATTGCCTTTCTTTGGGATTGGAATGAAAACTGACCTTTTCCAGTCCTGTGGCCACTGCTGAGTTTTCCAAATTTGTTGGTATAGTGAGTGTAGCACTTTCACAGAGAAACCCAGGTAAGATGGTAGGTGTTGCAAGAGGGCATCAGAGGGCAGACACACGGAAACCATACTCACAGAAAACTAGTCAATCTAATCACACTAGGACCACAGCCTTGTCTAATTCAGTGAAACTAAGCCATGTCTGTGGGGCCACCCAAGATGGGCGGGGCATGGTGGAGAGGTCTGACAGAATGTGGTCCACTGGAGAAGGGAATAACAAACCACCTCAGTATTCTTCCTTGAGAACCCCATGAACAGTATGAAAAGGCAAAATGATAGGATACTGAAAGAGGAACGCCCCAGGTCAGTAGGTGCCCAATATGCCACTGGAGATCAGTGGAGAAATAACTCCAGAAAGAATGAAGGGATGGAGCCAAAGCAAAAACAATACCCAGCTGTGGATGTGACTGGTGAGAGAAGCAAGGTCTGATGCTGTAAAGAGCAATATTGTATAGGAACCTGGAATGTCAGGTCCATGAATCAAGGCAAATTGGAAGTGGTCAAACAGATACGGCAAGAGTGAACGTTGATATTCTAGGAATCAGTGAACTAAAATGGACTGGAATGGGTGAATTTAACTCAGATGACCATTATATCTACTACTGCAAGCAGGAATCCCTCAGAAGAAATGGAGTAGCCATCATGGTCAACAAAAGAGTCTGAAATGCAGTACTTGGATGCAATCTCAAAAACGACAGAATGATCTCTGTTCATTTCCAAGGCAAGCCATTCAATATCATAGTAGTCCAAGTCTATGCTCCAACCAGTAATGCTGAAGAAGCTGAATTTGAATGGTTCTATGTTACAAATAGCTGTGAAAAGAAGAGAAGCTAAAAGCAAAGGAGAAAAGGAAAGATATAAACATCTGAATGCAGAGTTCCAGAAGGCACTCAGAAGGCTGAGTGCTGAAGAATTGATGCTTTTGAACTGTGGTTTTGCAGAAGACTCTTGAGAGTCCCTTGGACAGCAAGGAGATTCAACCAGTCCATTCTGAAGGAGATCAGCCCTGGGATTTCTTTGGAAGGAATGAGGCTAAAGCTGAAACTCCAGTACTTTGGCCACCTCATGCGAAGAGTTGACTCATTGGAAAAGACTTTGATGCTGGGAGGGATTGGGGTTGGGAGAAGGGGATGGCTGGATGGCATCACTAACTCGATGGATGTGAGTCTCAGTGAACTCCAGGAGTTGGTAATGGACAGGGAGGTCTGGCGTGCTGCGATTCATGGGGTCGCAAAGAGTCGTACACGACAAAGCGGCTTCAATTTCACTTTTCACTTTCATGCATTGAAGAAAGAAATGGCAACCCACTCCAATGTTCTTGCATGAAGAATCCCAGGGACAGGGGAGCCTGGTGGGCTGCTGTCTATGAGGTCGCACAGAGTCAGACACAACTGAAGTGACTTAGCAGCAGCAGCAGCATGAAGACCTAAAAGACCTTTTAGAACTAACACTCAAAAAAGATGTCTTTTTCATTATAGGGGACTGGAATACAAAAGCAGGAAGTCAAGAAACACCTGGAGTAACAGGCAAACTTGGCCTTGGAATATGGAATGCAGAAGGGCAAAGACTAATAGAATTTTGCCGAGAAAATGCACGGGTCATAGCAAACACCCTCTTCCAACAACACAAGAGAAGACTCTACACATGGACATCACCAGATGGTCAACACCGAAATCAGATTGATTATATTCTTTGCAGCCAAAAATGGAGACGCTCTATACAGTCAACAAAAACAAGACCAGGAGCTGACTGTGGCTCAGACCATGAACTCCTTATTGCTAAATTAAGACTGAAATTGAAGAAAGTAGGGAAAACCACTATACCATTCAGGTATGACCTAAATCATATCCCTTATGATTATACACTGGAAGTGAGAAATAGATTTAAGGGAGTAGATCTGATAGATAGAGTGCCTGATGAACTATGGAAGGAGGTTAGTGACACTGTACAGAAGACAGGGATCAAGACCATCCCCATGGAAAAGAAATGTAAAAAAGCAAAATGGCTGTCTGGGGAGGCCTTACCAATAGCTGTTAAAAGAAGAGAAGCGAAAATCAAAGGAGAAAAGGAAAGATATGAGCATCTGAATGCAGAGTTCTAAAGAATAGCAAGAAGAGATAAGAAAGTATTCCTCAGTGATCAATGCAGAGAAATAGAGGAAAACAACAGAATGGAAAAGACTAGAGATCTCTTCAAGAAAATTAGAGACACCAAGGGAACATTTCATGCAAAGATGGACTCGAAAAAGGACAGAAATGTTATTGACTGAACAGAAGCAGAAGATATTAAGAAGAGGTGGCAAGAATACATGGAAGAACTGTACAAAAAAGATTTTCACGACCCAGATAATCACGATGGTGTGATCACTCACCTAGATCCAGATATCCTGGAATGTGAAGTCAAATGGGCCTTAGAAAGCATCACTACGAACAAAACTAGTGGAAGTGATGGAATTCCAGTTGAGCCAGTTCAAATCCTGAAAGATGATGCTGTGAAACTGGTAAACTCAATAGGCCAGCAAATTTGGAAAACTCAGCAGTGGCCACAGGACTGGAAAAGGTCAGTTTTCATTCCAATCCCAAAGAAAGGCAATGCCAAAGAATGCTCAAACTACTGCACAATTGCACTCATCTCACACGCTAGTAAAGTAATGCTCAAAATTCTCCGAGCCAGGCTTCAGCAATACGTGAACCATGATTCAAGTATTGAATTTACTGATGTTCAAGCTGGTTTTAGAAAAGGCAGAGGAACCGGAGATCAAATTCCCAACATCCGCTGGATCATGGAAAAAGCAAGAGAGTTCCAGAAAAACATCTATTTCATCTTTATTGACTATGCCAAAGCTTTTGACTGTGTGGATAACTATAAACTGTGGAAAATTATGAAAGATATGGGGATACCAGACCTCCTGACCTGCCTCTTGAGAAACCTATATGCAGATAAGGAAGCAACAGTTAGAACTGGACATGGAACAACAGACTGGTTCCAAATAGGAAAAGGAGTATGCCAAGGCTATATATTGTCACCCTGCTTATTTAACTTCTATGCAGAGTACATCATGAGAAACGCTGGGCTGGAAGAAGCACAAGCTGGAATCAAGATTGCCAGGAAAAATATCAATAACCTCAGATATGCAGATGACACCACCCTTATGGCAGAAAGTGAAGAGGAACTAAAAAGCCACTTGATGAAGGTGAAAGAGGAGATTGAAAAAGTTGGCTTAAAGTTCAACATTCAGAAAATGAAGATCATGGCATCCGGTCCCATCACTTCATGTGAAATAGATGGGGAAACAGTGGAAACAGTGTCAGACTTTATTTTTTGGGGCTCCAAAATCACTGTAGATGGTGACTGCAGCCATGAGATGAAAAGATGCTCACTCCTTGGAAGAAAAGTTATGACCAAACTAGATAGCATGTTGAAAATCAGAGACATTACTTTGCCAACAAAGGTCCGTCTAGTCAAGGCTATGGTTTTTCCTGTGGCCATGTATGGATGTGAGAGTTGTACTGTGAAGAAAGCTGAGTGCCAAAGAATTAATGGTTTTGAACTGTGGTGTTGGAGAAGACTCTTGAGAGTCCCTTGGACTGCAAGGAGATGCAACTAGTCCATTCTGAAGGAGATCAGCCCTGGGATGATGCTAAAGCTGAAACTCTAGTACTTTGGCCACCTCATGTGAAGAGTTGACTCATTGGAAAAGACTGTGATGCTGGGAGGGATTGGGGGCAGGAGGAGAAGAGGACGACAGAGAATAAGATGGCTGGATCGCATCACTGACTCGATGGACGTGAGTCTGAATGAACTCCGGGAGTTGGTGATGGACAGGTAGGCCTGGCGTGCTGCGATTCATGGGGTTGCAAAGAGTCGGACACGACTGAGTGATTGAACTGAACTGAAGTTCCTAAGGCTCCTGGCATTTTCTTTCAGCCTGATGGCTCATACCTTGCCTACTCTGGATTCAGGGATCAGCAAGATGGTAGATCATGATTGAACCTAAAGAATGCAGAGAGATATTGGTGTGGAAGATGTTGTGAAGCACTTGCTTTCAAACATAGCTGCCTTCTTTCTTGTACATGTGTCAATCTTAAAAATGCTCCCTTAATAAAATTCCGGTTTTATAATCTCTTTCTAGTATTCTGCTTCTCTGGGAACTCACCCTGTAACAACTGGGGAGCAAATTTAGAAAATGGCCTGACATGCAAACTCTTCAGGCAAGATGAAGAGGCATCCCCTAAGCCCCAAGTGCAGAGTGACTGCTAAATAGAGCCAAGAGATTTCATAACAGGGAAGAACGAATCCACTTTGATATTGGATCTGTTTCTTTTACTTTAACCTTTGTATTCTATTGCTTTTGCTACAAATTAGTCACTAAAGGGATGTTGCCTATAAGCTCAAATTATACATAATGATCTGTCTTTGAGAACTCTGCCTTCTGTGTCATGAATATTATAAGCTAAAACACCTCTTTCTAGTTCACATAAAATATCCTGAATGGGCCCACTGGTGAATGACTGCAGGAAGGGAGAATTAACATATGCTCTCCAACGTTTGACTAGGACTAGGAAATGATGACTGTACCTATTGAGTCTAAAAGAAGCCTGAATTCTAACTCTCTAACTCGAGGAAGATCGTCCTTTGGGACGATAGTCCACCATTTTCTCTATCTGCTGGCTTTCCAAATACAGTTGCTATTCCTTACACCAACACCTTGTCTTTCAATTTATTGACCTATCATGTGGTAAGTAGTATATGCCTGCACTCAGTAGCAGTTTCATGTTAGAGACCAATCTGGGTTTAGTATGTTTTAGAGATAAGGTCAGTTCAGTTCAGTTCAGTCACTCAGTCTCATCTGACTCTTTGGGATCCCATAGACTGCAGCATGCCAGGCTTCCCTGTCCATCACCAACTCCCAGAGTATACTCAAACTCATGTCCATCGAGTTAGTGAGGCCATCTAGCCATCTCACCCTCTGTCGTCCCCTTCTCCTCTTGACTTCAATCTTTCCCAGCTTCAGAGTCTTTTCCAATGAGTCAGTCTTTGCATCAGGTGGCTAGAGTATTGGAGTTTCAGCTTCAGCATCTGCCCTGCCAATGCATATTCAGGACTTATTTCCTTTAGGATTTACTGTTTTGATCTCCTTGTAGTCCAAGGGACTCTCAAGAGTCTTCTCCAACACCACAGTTCAAAAGTGTCCGTTCTTTGGCACTCAGTTTTCTTTATAGTCCAACTCTCACATTCATACATGACTACTGGAAAAACCATAACTTTGACTAGATGGAAAATTAAGATCTCTGCTTTTTAATATGCTATCTAGATTGATCATAACTTTTCTTCCAAGGAGCAAATGTCTTAATTTCATGGTTGCAGTCACCATCTGCAGTGATTTTGGAGATCAAGAAAATAAATTCTGCCACTATTTCTATTGTTTCCCCATCTATTTGCCATGAAGTGATAGGACCAGGTGCCATGATCTTAGTTTTTCTGAATGTTGAGTTTTAAGCCAACATTTTCACTCTTCTCTTTCTTTCATCAAGAGTCTCTTTAGTTCCTCTTTGCTGTCTGCCATTAAGACGATAATATCTGAGGTTATTGGTATTTCTTCTGGCAATCTTGATTCCAGCTTGAGCTTCATCCAGCCCAGCATTTTGTATCATGTACTATGCATATAAATTAAATAAGCAGGATAACAATATACAGCCTTAACATTCTCCTTTCTCAATTTTGAACCAGTCCATTGTTCCATGCCCAGTTCTAAATGCTGCTTCTTGACCTGCATACATGTTTCTCCTGAGGTGGGTAAGGTGGTGTAATATTCCCATCTCTTTAAGAATTTTCCATAGTTGTGATCCAGACAGTAAAATGCTTTGGTACAGTCAATAAAGCAGATGTAGATAATTTTCAGGAACTCTCTTGCTTTTTTGATTATCCAGCAGATGTTGGAAATTTGATCTCTGGTTCCTCTACCTTTTCTAAATCCAGCTTGAACATCTGGAACTTCTCTGTTCATATACTGTTGAACCATGGCTTAGAGAATTTTTAGCATTACTTTGCTAGTGTGTGAGATGAGTGCAGCCCTTTTTAGAGCTAAAATTTGATTATAGCTCTGTCACTTTGACAGTAGAGAACCTGAAGCTCAAAAGAATCATGATTCCCCTAGTTCTGCACAGCCAATTAAGCACTGGGTTGAGGATTCCACATCTTCTCACTTCTAGCATATTGCCTTTTTCCAGCATAAAGAAGTAGACCTCTGCTTATCAAAAATATGTGTTTCTGGGAATTTTCTTCAGCATATTGTTTGCTTATAACCACAGGAGAAACATGAAAATTCCTAGAGAATGACTTCACTTCCCTCTTATATCACTATTTATAAAACGTAAGGAGCATGTGGTTTTTAAGATGAAAGAAACAAAAGCCTCCCAAGATCTTTGGAATTTAGCTTAGAACCCTTTTTTGTAGAGTTGAATTTCCTCCACTACTAGGGATAAATCAGTGTACATATTTGAAAAGAACCACAGAAAGAAATTCCATTATTCTAGGTGTTCGATTCTTTTTCATCCTGGTTAAAATGTACTTATATTAGTGTAATAGCATCTATTGATATGAGGACTTTATTAGTCACCAAACTGCAGATAATTCATGATAACTATCTCCCATTCCAAAGATGGTACACACATCTAAGCGGTACACATTAAGAAGAGGTCAGTTGGTCCAATTATCCTCACCCTCCAAATCTATATTAGAGAGGGCAGAGCCCAGCACAGAGAGAAGTGGTGCAGGGAATCACCAGCAAGACAGTCATGCTCCTGTGGTGAGAGAATGAACTTGTTCTCTCCATCAGGAGCCACTGAGAAATCAGATTTCACACTTTTCCTGATTTCTTCTACTCTTGAACTGACCCTGGGAAGAGATGTAACTATGGAAGAGATAGGAGGATGTGAACAATCTCAAATTGGGTGTAGGAATGAAGCAATTAGGTCAATTGGATTAAACTGTTTTTTTTATCAGCAAGTTACCTGAAAGCTTTGGACTGTATCTATGTTATCTCAAATAAAGAAAAGATAAACATAGCAGAAAATATCTTGATTGCTGGGAGAAATTAAATTATTCCTGAATGTAACCTGCCAATCCAGCTCATTTAAGAAACTAAATTCATTACTATGTCAATATAGATGACATTGCATACCCTATATTCTTAAGGGAGATTTTAAAACAGAAATGAGTGAGTGGTTAAAAGAACAATTTTTTTTTTTTTTGCATCAAATTCAACTTGGTTTGAGTTCTGGCTTTGCTCATCACTGTGTGACCATGGAAAATTACTTTCTCTGTGCCTCAGTTTCTCCTTTAGTAGGATGGGGATATTGACAATTGAGGTTTACACATTTTATGGTGAATTCCAAGCCCACCAGGATTCCTCTTCTTGGGCGGTGCTTTCTGATATCTTTTAGCAGCCAGGCTGATACAGCAGTTTTAGCCACAGTTACTGGGCTATGGGTGGTGAACTTAGTCATGCATCTCCTCCCCAGGGTTGATCTTAGACTCAGTCTTTCCCTAGAGGAAGGACTCTACAGTGTTGAGTAGGACTCTACAGTGTTCAAACACCATTGTCAGCTAGGACCTGACAAGAAGAATGAAACACAACTCCAGCAGAGAAAGTATATGGATGCTTTTGTTCCTAGTTACTGGGGAACTAGTTTTCTGGGGATACATTTTCATCTTATTCTGGAGTTTTATAAGATGCCACATTTATATTTTCAAAATTAAATTTTTCTGTCTTTGCTGACATTAACTTGGATTAGAAAAGAAGCATAGTTTAAAGAACTTGGATTCAAATTCCAATTCCAAACTTATTGGCTAAGTAACCATGTTACTTAGACCCTGCATCATTTTCTCTCCCATAATGGGGAAAGAATAGTAATTACTTTGACATAATATTCATCCTTGAGTAATACATGACTCGCTACAGGCTAAGGTTAAGAGAAATGCCTAAAACATCTTAGTTCAATTCAGTTCAGTCTCTCAGTCGTGTCCGACTCCTTGCGACCCCATGAATTGCAGCACGCCAGGCCTCCCTGTCCATCACCAACTCCCGTAGTTCACTCAGACTCACGTCCATCGAGTCAGTGATGCCATCCAGCCATCTCATCCTCTGTCGTCCCCTTCTTCACCTGCCCTTAATCCCTCCCAGCATCAGAGTTTTTCCAATGAGTCAACTCTTCGCATGAAGTGGCCAAAGTACTGGAGCTTCAGCTTTAGCATCATTCCTTCCAAAGAAATCCCAGGGCTGATCTCCTTCAGAATGGACTGGTTGGATCTCCTTGCAGTCCAAGGGACTCTCAGGAGTCTTCTCCAACACCACAGTTCAAAAGCATCTATTCTTCGGCGCTCAGCTTTCTTCACAGTCCAACTCTCACATCCATACATGACTACTGGAAAACCATAGCCTTGACTAGACGGACCTTTGTTGGCAAGGTAATGTCTCTGCTTTTGAATATGCTATCTAGGTTGGTCATAACTTTCCTTCCAAGGAATAAGCGTCTTTTAATTTCATGGCTGCAATCACCTAAAGTATCCAATAAATATGAGCTATTATTTTTTGAATTGAATTTCATCACTTTGGAAACTAAAATAACTTAGACTAATAAAGTATCATTTACAGACTTCCCTGGTTGCCCAGTGGTTAAGAATCCACCTGTCTGCAGGAGGCATGGGTTTGATCCCTGGTCTGGGAAAAGCCACATGCTGTGGAGCAACTCGTTAATTGCCAGCAACACTGAGATTACCCATATCATCCATTCCTTATTTTTAATCCACAAGCAACAAACAGGACTAGAGAAAGAGGGTGACGAATATACATGTGCAGAGTGGTTTTGATTTCCAATTCTCTCTCTCAGTTCAGTTCAGCTGCTCAATCATGTCCAACTCTTTGCAACCCCAAGGACTGTAGCACACCAGGCCTCCCTGTCCATTACCAACTTCCAGAGCTTACTCAAACTCATGTCCATTGAGTCAGTAATGCCATCCAACCATCCCATCCTCTGTTGTCCCCTTCTCCTCCTGCCTTCAATCTTTCCCAGCATCAGGGTTTTCTCCAATGAGTTAGTTCTTCACATCATGTGGCCACAGTATTGGAGTTTCAGCTTCAGCATCAGTCCTTCCAATAAGTATTCAAGACTTATTTCCTTTAAGATTGACTCATTGGATCTCCTGGTAGTCCAAGGGACTCACAAGAGTCTTCTCCAACAGCACAGTTCAAATGAGTCAATTCTTTGGTACTCAGCTTTCCTTATAGCCCAACTCTCACATCTATACACAACTATTGGAAAAATCATAGCTTCGACTAGATGGACCTTTGTTGGCAAAGAAATGTCTTTGCTTTCTAATACAGTGTCTAGGTTGATCATAGCTTTTCTTTCAAGGAGCAAGCATCTTTTA
Organism: Bos taurus; assembly: GCF_002263795.3. Classification (NCBI taxonomy): domain Eukaryota; kingdom Metazoa; phylum Chordata; class Mammalia; order Artiodactyla; family Bovidae; genus Bos; species Bos taurus. The sequence goes on from NC_037336.1 coordinate 1,382,343, forward strand.
ATTTAATTCCTGCAGTCACCATCTGCAGTGATTTTGGAGCCCAAAAAATAGTCTGACACTGTTCCCATTGTTTCCTCATCTACATATTATCTCTCTACATATTCATATTTATTCATACCCATATCTATGATCCTAGAACAGATAATATATATCCACAGAGATATCTTAACAAAGTAAATTAAAGTAATTGAAATTGATTTAGTATTTCAAGGGCAGACAGTTTAACAAATAAATTCTTTTGCTCAGATGTTTTTCAATTTCAGTAATCAAATTGCATTTATGAGTAAGGCTATGATGTTGCCACTTAAATACAATTTCTATTGATTGTTTCCTGCCAAAACACATTATAATGATGAAGAAAATACTTGCTTAAAACTCAGTTTCCCAGAGGCCATGTGATTTTTTTTTTTTTTTTTTTTTAGCTCTGGGCCTCCTAGGTCTTCTGTTTTGCTATTGTTTTAACAACTCTGTAGGACAGGTCAACATCAGCCATCCTGTTTGCTATTGCTTTATTATTGTATCCTCTAAGTTTATGTGTTCCAATTCTTTGTGCTGATTTCTTCTAGATAACTGTAAATTAGAATTTTACTATTTCATACATTGTATTAAAGACCCAGGTTCAATCCCTGGGCCAGGAAGATTTCCTGGAGAAGGAAATGGCAACCCACTCCAGTATTCTTGCCTGGAAAATCCCATCGATGGAGGAACCTGGTAGGCTACAGTCCATGGGATTGCAAAGAGTTCGACACAACTGAGCAACTTCACTTTCACAGTATAATACAAAAGTTTAGTACAGGTTTTTCTTTCATTATGTAACTGTTAAAATAAAAGAAAAAAGTACTATTAACAAGCTGTAATTAACTATCAGTAATACATTCTCATATAGAAGAGCTTAGTGCTGTCTTTGAAAGAGTGTACTGCAGCAATTGTAAGAAAATAGCCATTATTATCACTAAAAAATAGCACCTGATCATAAAACTTTACCATATTTCTTGAGATGGGGATCAGTAGACCTACTAAAAATTTGAATAGATGAATGAGATTAATGTAGTTTTCCCTTCATTAATTTGTTTTATTCTCCTCTCCAACTTTAGCTAAAAAAAAATCGTTTCTACTTACAGTTTTTCTTTTAAAACAATAACTGGTAGAAAGCCATTCTTACATATTCATTTTCATGATAACATAATATTCTCTTTGTCTCAATCACTCATTTCTCTTTTCCAAAAGCCTGGCACCTTCTGATTTTTAATTTTAGATTAAATGACATTTGCTAGTTTTAAATTTATAAGTGGGTCTTCCTCCACTTCCACCACACCCCAGCCTATTTTTATTTGCTACACCACTCTGTTTCAGAGTCTGTATGTCAGTTTGAATTATATATTTGAACATTTACTTCTCAATTGGTTTATACCTCTTGTAAAGACAAAAAGCAGGGAATATGTCCATCTTATTCTTCAGCATGTGACCATTGTTCAAAGCAGATAAGAAAAGAATGAAAATTAGAACACTTCCTAACACCATACACAAATATAAACTTAAAATGGATTGAAAAACTAAATGTAAGGTCAGAAACTATAAATCAGAGGAAAACACATGTAGGACACTTTCAAATCACAGCAAGATCTTCTATGACGCACATCCTAGAGTAATGGAAATGAAAACACAAATGGGATCTAATTAAACTTCAAAGTTTTTGCACAGCAAAGGAAACCATAAAAAAGAAGAAAAGACAATCCTCAGAATGGGAGAAAATAATTGCAAATGAAGCCACCAAAAAAGACTCAATGTCCAAGCAGTTCATGCAGCTCAATACCAGAAAAACAAACAATGCAATCAAAAAATGGACAGAAGACACAGACAGACATTTCTCCAAAGAAGACATACAGCTGGCTAACAAACACATTAAAAAAAAAAAAAAAAAAAGTTCGACATCATTTATTATTAGAGAAACACAAATCAAAAGTACAATGATGTATCATCTCATGCCAATCAGAATAGTCATCATAAAAAAATCTACAAACAATAAATGCTGGAGATATGTGGAGAAAAAGAAATTCCCACCTCTTGCACAGTTGATGGGAATGTAAACTGATACAGCTACTATGGAGAACAGACAATAGTGATTTAGATTCATTTATTGCAAATTCAAGTTTAAGTGTTCCATATTTACAGTTTTATATTAATTTTTTTTGCACTTTCAACATGACTATATTCCAAAGGACTGTGTCAGTTTTATTTAGGTAAATAAATAAATAATAATTCACTATGTTTTCAAAGGAAAAAAAAAATTACCATAGAACCCAGCAACCCCACTACTGGGCATATGCCCTGAGAAAACAACAATTTTAAAACACACATATGCCTCAATGTTTATTGCAGAACTATTTATATTAGTCAGGACAAGAAAGCAACCTAGACGTTCACCAACAAATAAATGAATAAAGAAATTGTGATACATATATACGATGAAATATTACTGAGCCATAAAAAGTAATGAATTTGAGTTAGTTCTAGTGAGATGGATTAACCTAGAACCTATTATATAGAGTGAAGAAGGTCAGAAAGGGAGAAACAAATGTCATATATTAACTCATATATATGGAATCTAGAAAAATGGTACTGAGGAACATATTGAAGAGTCAAACATAGAGAAGAGACTTGTAGACATGATGGGGAGAAGGAGAGGGAGGGACACATTTAGAAAGTAGCATTGAAACATATACATTACCATATATAAAATAATTGGTTAGTGAGAATTTGCTTTATGATGCAGGGAGCTCAATCCAGTGCTCTGAGATAACCTAGAAGGGTGGGCTGGGGTGGGGGGTGGGATGGAGATCTAAGAAACATATGTATACCTAGAGTTGATTCATGTTGATATATGGCAGTAACTAACACAATATTGTAAAGCAACTATCCTCCAATTAAAAATAAAGAGATATGTAAATAATGTGTGGTGAAAATGTGCACGAATGACTTCATCTAATAATTTGCAAATGAATTAATACATTATTATGAGAATGAGAGAGATTGCCTCTGAAAGAGTTGAAAGGTTGTTGCTGAACCATGAAAGGCACCGGGATTCTTGACCTCTGGAGGAGTGGAATTCAATCCAGGACCAGTGACAAGGCTTGATCACTCAGAGTTTTTGTGTAATAAAGTTCTATTAAGGTATAAAAGAGATAGAGAAAGCTTCTGACATAGACATCAGAAGGGGGAAGAAAGAGTGTCCCCCTGCTAGTCTTTAGCTGGATGTTATATAGCTACTAGCAGGCTGCTAAATAGAGAAAGGAAATATCTCAAAACTCAGAGATTGGCACCAGGCCCCTCACTCACAATATGCATTCTGAGATAACATTGGCATAAAGTGAGTTGTCCCCTTCCATAAAATGATTGACATGAATCTTGAAGAATGGCAGGTTTCCAAGCAAAGACATAGTCTCATTAACATAGCCTATGAGGATATTTGCATTAGTAAAACACACTGATTTGTCAAGTCCATTCTGAGTCTTAGGTGGAACTGACTTGAAGACTGAGTCTAGGGTAAATACATAGTTCATTAATATAGTTGAAGACAAACATTTCCATAAGAAAAACACATTGGTTAGCTCAAGGTTTGAGAAAAGTTAAATTCAGGTGGAAACAGGTGTCGTCATGGCAACACAGAATTTAAAAAGAAGCCTCTTTTTAAATTTGTATAGAGAAGGGATAAAAATCTAACACTTGTAGTTTGTTTACTACTGCTGCTTAAGAGAGACATAAAAAATGTTTGACACTTGCAGACCCCTGGCCTTCCTGCTGTTACCCCCTCATTCCCCCCTTTTCTTTCAGGAGAATTATGTTGCCTGGGGAAAGGGGCATCATTGTAACTCTGTAAATGCTTCCGAGCTGAGAAGAGGAGTCGTCCCTTAATTGTTGTGGCAACACATTCTCCTAACCCTCATAATGAGGGTCTCTGATCCAGGAGCCCCAAGTAGTAGTTGGAGGAAGCTGCTGCAGTCACAGGATTTTGAACAACCATTTGTAACTTAAAAGCCTTCATGTGACTAGAAACTAATCCAGCTACACAATTACAGATGCAGCAAAAGCAGAACAATCAGAATTATTGCAGTTAGGATAGTTTTCCACCATGGGGAACTAGTTAATGTCTTCCAAAGTCAGGCAGTTGAGGTTTTATGAGTATCCATAGCCTGAATTATCTTGTTCATGTGCTTAGTAAAGTGAGTAACATTAGAGTTTATATTGGATATATATATATATATATATATATATATATATATATAGCACTGGGTATGAATAATGGCACAAGTTCCTCCTTGTGCAGCTGTCAGAATATCTAAGGCCAATCTGTTTTGTAAAACCACCTTTCTAATTTGTATTTGTTCAGCATTAAGAGCTGAAATAGCTTTTTGAGAATCTTCTAAAACCTGTTGAGTAGAGTTAGTCAGAACATCAACTCATAGCATAACATCTGTACTTCCCAGAGAGGGAACAAATATTGCAGCCAAATAATCATACCAGTGAAATACAGACCTTCCCCAGTGAGTTCTAAGGTGTGGTAAATTATCAAGCTTCTCTGGAAGCTCTGAAAATATGAAGCCCTGAGTAAAAGCTAGACTTAGGCTGCATCTCCCTATCCAGCCAGGGGGAAGTCACGCTCATGTATAAGACACATATCCAGTAGGTCCGGTTTTGAGCAAGCCAGCATGACTGAGGGATCCAGTCCCAATCAGTGCCTGGCTAGGCAAAAGGAGGACCTGAACTGGGGTTGGAAAACACGGGAATGATTACATTGCATATTTCCTAAGCAAAAATCCCAATTGTTTCAATCATTATAATTAAGTTGTTGGCTAACTTCTGGGGATGGCTCTATTTGTTCCAAGCATATGGGGGTGCTAGATATTAGAGATCCCTTTTCAGGAGTTAGCCATATAACCTCATCCCATATTTGATAAATGTCAGGTAAAAAGCCGCCAGATCTAGACCCATTTACCTTCTTATGTGTAGCAAAATAGTCATTAAACCAAGACAATATATAATCAAAATTAAAAGTCACATTATATGCATAGTTAAAGCACAAAGTGTTGCACCAGTCCATTTTAAGACTGTTAGATGTCATCAGATTAAGAAAAGACATCACGTATGATTGTTGTTGTCAAAGGTATTCACAGACTTGGAGAAAGTCTTTTCCTTGAGGTGAAGATGTCTACTATGGGAATCCTTCCACTAATGAACAGGGGAGCACTCTGCAGACCCAGCAGTTAGACCAATTGTGGAATGCAGCATAGGAGTGAGCCCAGGACAGGAAGGCATTGTCTTGAGGATCAAATGGCAGACTCAGGATTTTTGGAGTCAGTAGAAGCAGGCTCACATAGATTATCAGGCCCATCTGAAAAGCACAAAGTCAGAGCAGGAAAGTGAAAACATAAAATTACATCACTTAGTTCTGGTCAGGGTGCCACCTTTTAAGTAGAGTGTGATGCACCCACAAATCAATTCGTGGCACTTTGACAACTGTAGGAGAAGAAAGAATAACCTGGTAAAGGCCGTCGCAGAGGGGCTCGAGGGATTGGCTCCCAGATCCCAATGTTTTTTATCAGGACCTTGGTTCCTGGCTCAAATAGAGGCTTGCTTGACTTAAAGGCTGGGTCAGGAATCACCTCCCAGAGTTCTGCTATAGCCTGTTGAAAAGCTGAGAACTGAGTTACATAATTAGTTAATTCCAAGGCTTCAGGATCTATAACAATGTCTGTGCATAAGAAGGCCCTTCCATAAATATATTAAAAGGGGCACAGTCCCTTCTTTTTGGGGGCAGTTCGAGCCCTCATTAAAGCTATGGGTAGAACTTTAAGCCAATTGTCCTGTGTCTCTTGAGTTAATTTGCACAGACGTCTCTTAATAATGTCATTAGCTTTTTCTACCTTTCCTGAGGATTGGGGTCTCCAGGAACAGTGTAAGTGATACTCTATTCCTAGAGATTTTGACACCCCTTGAATTACAGCAGATTTAAAGGCAGAGCCATTTTCACTCTGGAGGCTCTGTGGCAGCCCAAACCTGGAAATAATTTCATGGATTAAAATTTTTACAACCTCCTTAGCCTTTTCACTATGACAGGGAAAAGCCTCAATCCATCCAGTCAAAGTATCCACCCAAACTTGTAAGCAAAAATATCCATTTGCTTTTGGCATATGAGTGAAATCAATTTCCCAGTCCTCTCCAGTATATTTTCCACTTCATTGTAACCCAGATTTTGCTAGCTTTTCAGTCTTAGGGTTATTATTATTATTATTATTATTTTTTTTTTTTGACAAACCTCAGATCTTTTGATAATGTTCTTTAAAGTTTTCATTACATTTTTACCTTCAAAGAAACTAGAAGCCATGTGGGTAAGTACTCTCAACACCTAAATGAAAACTCTGGTATAAACCCTTAAGAATTTTCCATTGAGCATTTTTGGAAATTATTAATCGTTCATCCTTGGACTGTAACCATTCTTTATCAGCAATCTTCACTCCTCTTCTCTCATATCTTTCTAATTCTTCCTCAGTATATTGTGTTTTTTTCCTGTTCCACAGGACCTGTCCAGATAAAGTCGTCTGCAGTTAAGGGATTTCATAAAGCACGGCCTTTCTGGCTTGACAGTCAGCCAGCTGATTACCCTTGGCTACTTTATTCCCATTCCTGCTCTGCCCTTTGCAATGCATAACAGCTACTTCTTTAGGAAAATATGTAGCAGTTAAAAGTCTCTCAATCTCTCTGAAATGCTAAATAGGTTCTCCTGTTGCCTTTTAAAACTGTCTTTCTTTCCACATTGCAGCATGTGGATGTAAAGTCAAACAAGCATACTTAGAATGAGTGTAGATATTTACTCGCTGCTGCCTCTGGTAGAAAGATGGCTCTGGATGCTTTTTTTTTTTTTTTTTCTCTCTCTCTTACAGATGGGAGCTAACAATTCCAGCCTCCCTCCTTTGAACTGTATTCTGAAAACCTAGATAGATTTGATCCCCAGAACTTAAAGAAGACATGCCTGATCTTCCTATAGGATAGTGCATGGCCACGGTATCCATTGGAGGATAGCAAATGGAGGCCGGTTGGAGGGTCTCTTAATTATAATACTGTTTTACTATTAGGCCAGTTCTAGAAAACCAGAGGAATGGGTAAAAGTAGCATATGTGTTGCCCTTTTTCTCTCTGTGAGGCATGCCAGACTTACATTCTAAGGGTATAGATTTGGGTATGAAACCTTCAGCTCCCTCCTGTCCTCCTATTTTGCCCCTGTACCCAGGGCTCCAAACTGAGCAAACTGAAAGTCAGGGGACCCTCCCCAGGAAGAGTTGCCCTGGTCTCAGTAGAAGCCCAAACCAAAATTCAAGTTACCTTGATCTTGGTAAAAACCCAAATTGAGATTCAAACTGCCCGAGTAGTGGTCTAAACAACCCATCTGAGTACAAAATCAGACTACTCTGGTTTCAATAGAAACTCAGACAATCAAAGTAAGAGAAGCTCAGACAGCAAAAGCTAAGGGTGAAATACAGCATGAGATGGAAGATAGGAGACAAAGAGATAAAGAAAAGCAGGTTTCTCCAATCTATCCCTGGGATCATATGCGCAGAACAGCCAGAGAGGCTGAGGAACACAAGCTGTTGTCTCTTCAGGAAGCACCCATCGGGAGAAATAATCAGTCTATGAGAGTTAATAAGCCATTTTTCTCATCAAGAAATACAAAGAATCAAGGAAGATCTGGGAGACTATTTAGAAGACCCAGAAAAATATATTAGAGCTTTTAAAGGTGTTACCCTGCTTTATGACCTTACTTGGAAGGATGTGATGTGTATCCTGGGACAAACACTAACTCCCAACCCCAAAACTCGGGTTTTGGGGAAAGCTCTTGCCTATGGAGATGAATGGCTTGGTAATAAATCAGTAGGGAAGAGGAGGGATGAGATAGTCACCCTCCCTAGTGGGAATCAGGCAGTTCCAACTATAGAACCAAATTGGAACTATGCTACAACATGGCTAAAGGAAGATGGGATCAGAGCAATTTTGTCATATGTGTTCTTAAAAGACTCAGGACATGCTAAGACTTTATGCCAAATTGGCCTAGATAGATTGAGGGAAACCTTTTGCAGATTCACTGAGATTGATCCTTGAGATTGATCGCTGAGATTGAAAACGAAGGCAGAAGAGTGATCTTAAAATATTTCTCACTCAGTCAGTTCCAGATATCCACCATAAGCTATTAAAACAAGCATATGGATCAAATTAGAAAGGACCCTGATGCTGGAAAAGATGGAAGGTGTGAGAAGGGGATGGCAGAAGATGAGATGGTTGGATGGCATCATCGACTCAATGGACATGAGTTTGAGTAGGCTCCAGGAGTTGGTGATGGACAGGGAAGCCCAGTGTGCTGCAGTCCATGGGGTCACAAAATCAGACACGACTGAGCTGAACTGAACTGACAGGCCAAATCAGTCTTTAGATAATCTGTTGCAACTGGCTCAGACAGTCTATTATGGTAGGGAATATGAGGAAAAGAAAGAAAAATAGAGAAAACAAAGGAAGAGGTGGAAGCCTTTGTAATGGCTGTCAGGACTGTTCTTAAACAGCCTGAGAAAAATTTCTAGAGGGATGCAGGTGAAAAGGGGTGGGCTTGCTATTATTCTGGAAAAGAGGGACACCTCAAGCGGGATTGCCCCAGGGATCTAAGTGCCCCCCAGCTCCATGTCCGGTCTGTAAGGGACCACACTGGAGAGTTGTGTGCCTCAGAGGTGTATGTTTCAGGGCTCAGACTCTCAAGACAATCAGGACTGAAGGTGCTCTGAGGTCCCCACACAAGGTCCCATCCTAATTACACCTGAGGAACCCCAGGTATTAGTAACTGTGGGGGTCAATCTTTAGATTTCCTTTTGGACACTGGGACAACTTACTCTGTGCTTACTGAAACCCCTGGCCCAGTTTCTCCCCGATCTGCTTCTGTAATGTGACTGTCGATATGAAGCCAAATGTTATTATTTCAGTTATCCTCTAAGCTGTAACTAGGACTCTGTGCTATCTTCACATGAGTTTCTGATTGTGGCAGTCTCCCTCACCCATTTTGGGGAGGGATATACTGAGCAAGGTCCATGCCTCTGTTTTCATGAATATAGAAGCATCCCTTTCTCCCCCTTTAATTGAATAAAATGTAAATCTTAGAGTGTGGGCTGATGGGAAATCTGTGGGTCGAGCACAAGATGCTATTCCTGTAGTTGTCAAGCTCAAAGACCTGCACTTATTTCCACATAAAAAGTAGTATCCACTGAAATGTAAAGTTAATTAAGGGTTAAAAACCTGTCATTGAGAATTTAAAGGAGCAGGGGCTATTAAGTCCCTGTAACAGTCCATACAACACTCCTAATTTGGGTGTAAAGAAGTCAAATGATAAACGGAGACTAGCTCAAGATTTACAAATAATAAACGGGGCTAAAGTTCCTTTATACCCCATGGTGCCTAATCCTTACACTCTATTGTCTGAAATTCCTGAAAAAGCCAAATATTTCTCAGTAATTGATTGAAAAGAAGCTTCTTTATAAATTTGTTTAGAAAAGGGGGAAAAAAAAATCTAACACTTGTAGTTTGTTTTCTCCTGCTGCTTAAGAGAGACATAAAAAATGTCTGACACTTGCAGCCTATTTCGTCTGTTTGGAGACCTCTGGCCTTCCTGCCTGTTACCTTCTCAGAGTCAAGGCCCATTTTTGTGTGAAAGGTCTTGTTTGATATACAAGTGTAACATGTATGTCTGGCAGACAGTGAAGGTTGGAGCTGAATTGCAAATAGGTAGCTATCATTGTAGATGTCATGTGAGGCTTCAGGGTTCTGTTGGACCCTCTCATCTACGAGGAGACAGATAATGTAAACACAGTTAAGTAAAGAGAGATCAAAGTGAGTGCTCTAGAGTTTGTTAAGTCAATGCCTTTTTAACACACACTGCAACTGATTCCAGTATTCTTGCCTTTCAAATCCCATGGACAGAGAGGAGCCTGGTGGGCTACAGTACAAGGGGTCACAAACAGACACAACTTAACAACTGAACACACACACACATTAAAAAATAGGATAGTTTAGTATTTTAATTGACATATTCTATTATTTTCAGTTCAGTTCAGTCGCTCAATCGTGTCCAACTCTTTGGGACCCCATGAATTGTAGCACACCAGGCCTCCATGTCCTTCACCATCTCCCAGAGTTCACTCAAACTCACGTCCATCGAGTTGGTGATATCACCCAGCCATCTTAACCTCTGTCGTCCCCTTCTCCTCCTGCCCCTAATCCCTCCCAGGATCAGAGTCTTTTCCGATGAGTCAACTCTTTGCATGAGGTGGCCAAAATATTGGAGTTTCAGCTTTAGCATCATTCCTTCCAAAAAACACCCAGGACTGATCTCCTTTAGCATGGACTGGTTGGATCTCCTTGCAGTTCAAGGGACTTTCAAGAGTCGTCTCCAACACCACAGTTCAAAAGCATCAATTCTTTGGCGCTCAGCCTTCTTCACAGTCCAACTATCACATCATACATGGCCACAGGAAAAACCGCAGCCTTGACTAGATGGACCTTTGTTGGCAAAGTAATGTCTCTGCTTTTGAATATGCTATCTAGGTTGGTCATACTTTCTTTCCAAGGAGTAAGCGTCTTTTAATTTCATGGCTGAAGTCACCATCTGCAGTTACTTTGGAGCCCCCCAAAATAAAGTCTGACACTGTTTCTACTGTTTCCCCATCTGTTTCCCATGAAGTGATGGGACCAGATGCCATGGTCTTCGTTTTCTGAATGTTGAGCTTTAAGCCAACTTTTTCACTCTCCACTTTAACTTTCATCAGGAAGCTTTTGAGTTCCTCTTCACTTTCTGCCATAAGGGTGGTGTCATCTGCATATCTGAGGTTATCAATATTTCTCCCAGCAATCTTGATTTCATCTTGTGCTTCTTCCAGCCCAGCATTTCTCATGATGTACTCTGCATAGAAGTTAAATAAGCAGGATGACAATATAAGCCTTGACGTACTCCTTTTACTATTTGGAACCAGTCTGTTGTTCCATGTCCAGTTCTAACTGCTGCTTCCTGACCTTCATATAGGTTTCTCAAGAGGCAGGTCAGATGCTCTGCTATTCTCATCTCTTTCAGAATTTTCCACAGTTTATTCTGATCCACACAGTCAAAGGCTTTGGCATAGTCCGTAAAGCAGAAATAGATGTTTTCCTGGAACTCTCTTGCTTTTTCCATGATCCAGTGGATGTTGGCAATTTGATCTCTGGTTCCTCTGCTTTTTCTAAAACCAGCTTGTACATCTGGAAGTTCACGGTTCACATATTGCTGAAGTCTGTCTTGTAGGATTTTGAGCATTACTTTACTAGTGTGTGAGATGAGTGCAATTGTGCGGTAGTTTGAGCATTCTTTGACATTGCCTTTCTTTGAGATTGGAATGAAAATTGACCTTTTCCAGTCCTGTGGCCACTGCTGAGTTTTCCAAATTTGCTGGCATATTGAGTTTAGCAGTTTCACAGCATCATCTTTCAGGATATGAAATAGCTCAGCTGGAATTCCATCACGTCCACTAGCTTTGTTCATAGTGTTGCTTTCTAAGAACCACTTGACTTCACATTCCAGGATGTTTGGCTCTAGGTTAGTGATCACACTGTAGTGATTATTTGGGTCGTGAAGATCTTTTTTGTACACTTCTTCTGTGTATTCTTGCCACCTCTTCTTAATATCTTCTGCTTCTGTTCGGTCCATACTATTTCTGTCCTTTATCGAGTGCATCTTTGCATGATACGTTCCCTTTGTATCTCTAATTTTCTTGAAGAGATCTCTAGTCTTTCCCATTCTGTTGTTTTCCTCTATTTCTTTGCATTGATCACTGATGAAGGCTTTATTATCTCTTCTTGCTATTCTTTGGAATTCTACATTCAGATGCTTATATCTTTCCTTTTATCCTTTGCTTTTCACTTCTCTTCTTTTCACAGAAATTATTAGTTATGTTTAAATAATTTTACCTTAAAACTTTTTAATAAGCAATAGTAAAAATCATTTTAATTGACTTTTCTTCAATTTTATAAGCAACTTAACCTTGGAAGGAAAAATAATTTTAATCGTGCCTATCAAAAGAATAATCAGTAAATTTATCAAATATCATGCCCACATGCCAATAGAGTTAAATATATCTATATCCATTTATAATATATACAGATATAAGTTGGTACAGTTGAATTCATTAGTGTCTTAATTTCATCTAAGTATGTAATATTTATTTCAAGTACCTGCACCCGAATATATTTTTCTTGAATTTCAATTTGAAATCTACCATCACTGGACACTCTGGAAAAGCTATGACCAACATAGAAAAGATATTAAAAAGCAGAGATGTTACTTTTCTGACAAGGTCTGTCTAGTCAGAGCTTTGATTTTTCCATTAGTCATGTATGGATGTGAAAGTTGGACAATAAAAAAAGCTGAGCACTGAAGAATTTATTCTTTTGAACTGAGGTACTGAAGAAGATGCTTGAGAGTCCCTTGTACTGTAAGGAGATTAAACCAATCAGTCTGAAAGGAAATCAGTCTTGAATATTCATTGTAAGGACTGATGCTGAAGTTGAAGCTTCAATACTTTGGCCACCCGATGAAAAGAACTGGGTCATTGGAAAATATTCTGATGCTGGGAAAGATTGAAGGCGGGAGGAGAAGGGGATGACAGAGGATGAGACGACTGGATGGCAATGCCAGCTCTATGGACATGAGTTTGAGGAAGCTCTGGGAAATGGCGATGGACAGCAAAGCTTGGCCTGCTGCCGTCCATGGGATCACAAAGAGTTGGGCATGACTGAGTGACTGAACTGACTGACTGGACACTCTAGAGGACACACATTGTGGCAGATAAAACTATAGATCTCGAATATGGACATTGTGTTTCAGATTTAGATTTGACATAAGCTAGCAGTTTCCATGAGTTAATTCTCTTGGATTTGTTTTCACACCAGTAACATACAGGGCTCAACTAATGTAATTCTAAGATATTTTCCAATAATAGATAGTTTTAAAGTCCCCCAAGGATCCTAAGCTTATATTGTATTAATCTTTCATGTTTTAAATTTTATCTGTGTGTTTATGTGTACAGTATGATATAATTTGTTAGAAATACATTTGCAAACAATGAAGTTGTGGTTCTCTGGAAACTCAGCATGGAGGTGAGAAAGGTTCATGACACTTCCCAGTGTGCATGTAAGCAGGTTGTTATACATGTTTACCTCACTGGTTATTAACCTCTTACTGAAAAATCCCCCATCATTGCTATATTATCCATGATTGTAATGTGAAAAAGTTTTACTGCATGTGGATATAAAATTAACACAAAGAAACCCCTTGAATTCCTATACACTAACTATGACAAAACAGAAAGACATTAAGGGAACAATAACATTCACCACTGCAAAAAAAAAAAAAAAAAAGAATAAATACGTAGGAATAAATTTACCTAAAGAAACAAAAGACCTATATATAGAAAACTATAAAACACTGATGAAAGAAATCAAAGATGACACAAATAGATGGAGAAATATACCATGCTTGTGGACTGAAAAAATCAATATAGTGAAAATGAATAAATTTATAGATTCAACTAAATCCCAATCAAGCCACCAAAGGTATTTTTCACTATAACAAATAATTTCACAATTTGTATGGAAACGCATACACACACACACACACACACACACACACACAAAACCCTCGAATAATCAAAGCAAGCTTGAGAAAAAAGAATGGAACTGGAGAAATCAACCTGCCTGACTTGTCTATACTACAAAGCTCCAGTCATCAAGACAGATATATAGATGAATGGAACAAAATAGAAAGCCCAGAGATAAATCCACGCATCTTTGGACACTTTATCTTTGACAAAGGAGACAAAAATATACAATGGAGAAAAGACAATCTCCTTAAAAAGCAGTGCTGGGAAAACTGGTCAACCACTTGTGAAAGAATGAAACTAGAACACTTTCTAATACCATACACAAATATAAACTCAAAATGAATTAAAGATCTAAATATAAGACCAGAAACTATAAAACTCTTAGGGAAAACAGGCAGAACACTCTCTGACATAAATCACAGCAACCTTCTCTATGAGCCACTTCCAAGAGTAATGGAAATAAAAGCAAAAATAAACAAATGGTACCCAATTAACTTAAAAGATTTTGCACAATGAAGGAAACTACAAGCAAAGTGAAAAGGCAGCCTTCAGAATGGGAGAAAATAAAGCAAAAGAAGCAACTGACAAAGAATTAATCTCAAAAACATACAAGCAGTTCATGAAGCTCAATACCAGAAAAATAAATGACCCAATCAAAAAATGGACCAAAGAACTAAACACACATTTCTCCAAAACAGACATGCAGATGGCTAGGAAACACATGAAAAGATACTGAAAATCACTCATTGTCAGAGAAGTGCAAATCAAAACCACAATGAGGTACCATCCCATGCCAGTCAGAATGGCTGCCATCAGGAGGGAGGAGCCAAGATGGCGGAGGAGTAGGACGGGGAGAACACTTTCTCCCCTACAAATTCATCAAAAGAGCATTTGAACGCCAAGTAAATTCCACAAAACAACTTCTGAATGCCGGCAGAGGACATCAGGCACCCAGAAAAGCAACCCAAGTCTTCGAAAGGAGGTAGGAAAAAAATATAAGAGACAAAAAAAGAGACAAAAGAGGGAGGGATGGAGTTCCGTCCCAGGAAGGGAGTCTTAAAAAGAAAGAAGTTTCCAAACACCAGGAAACCTTCTCACTGCCGAATCTGTGCCGAGCTTTGGAAGCACAGAGGGCAACATAACAGGGAGAAAAAATAAATAATTAAAACTCGCAGATTGCAAATCCTATGGTAACTCCCCCAGCAGAGAAGCAGCACAGATGCCTGCACACGCCATTAGCAAGCAGGGGCAGAGCAGGGAGGTGCAGCGCGGGCTGCATCGCTTAGAGTAAGGACCTGGCCTGAATACTCTGAGCACTATCTGAGCGAAATAATTTGGGCTAGCACACCAGACTGTGGGATATCTATCACGAGAAAAGCCAGCCCTAACTTAAGATACCACCAGGCCCATGCACTGAACAAAGGACTGAACAGAGATAGCCAGCTGCAGACCTTCCCCCTCGGGTGACACACAGCCAGAGCCGGAAGGGGGCAATCTCAGCCCCAGAGAGACATTATCTATAAAACTGTATGCAGGCTTCTTTGCTAACTAAAGCTTCTTGGGGGTCTGGACGGTCAATATCTGCCTGAGAAGGTGCACCTGTTGTACACCTAGATAACTGAGCGGCGGGGAGGCGATAAGTTGCAGCAAGCGCGCTTGCTAAACACCTCATCACCTGAGCTGCTTGGACCTGGGAAGGGCACAAAACGCAGGCCCAACTGGTTCTACGCCTCTGAGGACTGCCCGAGTGCCTGAACCTGAGCAACTTGGACCTGGGAGGTGCAGGCAGCCCAGGGCTGGCCACGGATGGTTCCTGGCGGAACAACCTAGAGCCTGAGCAGTGTGGGCAGGGAGGCTACATGTGCCATGAGCGGGGGCAGACCCAGTGTGGCTGAGGCACTGCGAGCACATGCCAGTGATACTTGTTTGCAGCATCCCTCCCTCCCTCCCCACGGTGGACTGAACAACGGAGCCTAAAAAAAAAAAAAAAAAAAGTGTCCTCCACTGTCCCCTTTGTGTCAGGGCGGAAACCAGACACTGAAGAGACCAGCAAACAGAAGAAGCTATAACAGAGGGAACAGCCTTGGAAGCTACAGGCAATAGATTAAAACCCTGTGGCTACTACTGACTACATAGGAAGGGGCCTGTATATCTTGAGAAATATAAGTCGGACCAAGGAACTAGCCAAAAATGAGCTGAACCCACAATACTCACAACAAAACCAGAGAAAGTCCTCGATATATTTTTACTATTTTTACGATCATTCTTTCTTTCTTTTTTAATTTTTTAAAAAAATTTAAGTCCTCTATTATTCCTTTAATTTTCACTTTTATAACCTTTTACTTTGCAAAAAAAAGACCCTATTTTTTTTCTTTAGCAAACTTCATATATATATTTTTTATAATTTTTTGATCTTTTTTTTTTTTTCTTCTTTTCTTTAACATTGTATTTTTGAAATTCCAAACTCTACTCTAGATTTTTAATTTTAGCTTTTTGGTATTTGTCAATTTTGTACCTATAGTTTTTTTTTTATATAATTTCTGTGACTTTTTTTTTCTCTGTTTCTTTCTCTTCTTCTTTTATATAACATTGTATATCTGAAATTCCAAACTCTACTGTAGATTTTTAATTTATGCTTTTTAGTATTTGATATCAATTTTGTACCTGTATTTTCTTTATAATTTTGTGACATTGTTTTTTTTTTTTTTTTTTCTCTCTCTCTCTCTCTTTCTTTTTCTTCTTCTTTTTTTTAACATTGTATTTCTTGAAATTCCAAACTCTACTCTAGATTTTTAACTTTTGCTTTTTGGTATTAGTTATCAATTTTGTACCTATATTTTCTTTATAACTTTTGCGACTTTGTTTGTTTTTGTTTGTTCTTTTTCTCTCTCTTTCTTTTCCTTCTTTTCTTTAACATCGTATTTTTGAAATTCCAAACTCTACTCTAGATTTTTAATTTTTGCTTTTATCTATTTGTTACCAATTTTGTACCTTTAAGAACCCAATCTTCAGTACCCATTTTTCACTAGGGAACGAGATTACTGGCTTAACTGCTCTCTCTCCCTTTGGGCTCTCCTTTTACTCCACCAGGTCGCCTGTGTCTCCTCCCTAACCCCTCTCTACTCTACCCAACTCTGTGAATTTCTGTGTGTTCCAGACGGTGGAGAACACTTAGGGGACTGATTACTGGCTGGATCTGTCTCCCTCCTTTTCATTCCCCCCTTTTATCCTTCTGGCCACCTCTGTCTCCTTCCTCCTTCTTCTCTTCTCTGTATAACTCCATGAACATCTCTGAGCGGTCCAGTTGTGGAGTGCACATAAGGAAGTGATTACTAGCTAGCCTACTCTCTCCACTATTGATTCCACCCCATCTCATTCGGGTCACCTCTAACTCCCTCCTCCCTCTTCTCTTCTCCATGTAACACTGTGAACCTCTCTGGGTGACCCTCATGGTAGAGAAACTTTTCATCTTTAACGTAGGTGTTTTATCAATGGTGCTGTATAGAAGGAGAAGTTTTGAGACTACTGTAAAAATAAGACCAATAACTGGAAGCAGGAGGCTTAAGTGCAAACCCTGACTCCAGGGAACTCCTGACTCCAAGGAACATTAATTGATAGGAGCTCATTAAACGCCTCCATACTGACACTGAAACCAAGCACCACACAAGGGCCAACAAGTTCCAGGGCAAGACATACCAAGCAGATTCTCCAGCAACAAAGGAACACAGTGCTGAGCTTCAAGATACGGGCTGCCCAAAGTCACCCCAAAACCATAGACATCTCATAACTCATTACTGGACACTTCAGTGCACTCCAGAGAAGAAATCCAGCTCCACCCACCAGAACACCGACACAAGCTTCCCTAATCAAGAAACCTTGACAAGCCACCTGTACAAACCCACACACAGCAAGGAAACGCCACAATAAATTCCACAAACTGCCAGAATACAGAAAAGACATCCCAAAATGAGCAATTTAAACAAGATGAAGAGACAGAGGAATACCCAGCAGATAAAGGAACAGGATAAATGCTCACCAAACCAAACAAAAGAGGAAGAGATAGGAAATCTACCTGATAAAGAATTCCAAATAATGATAGTGAAATTGATCCAAAATCTTGAAATCAAAATGGAATCACAGATAAATAGCTTGGAGATAAGGACTGAGAAGATGCAAGAAAGGTTTAACTAGGACCTAGAAGAAATAAAAAAGAGTCAATATATAATGAATAATGCAATTAAAAACACTCTGGAGGCAACAAATAGTAGAATAACAGAGGCAGAAGAGAGGATTAGTGAATTAGAAGATAGAATGGTAGAAATAAATGAATCAGAGAGGATAAAAGAAAAACGAATTAAAAGAAATGAGAACAATCTCAGAGACCTCCAGGACAATATTAAACGCTACAACATTAGAATCATAGGGGTCCCAGAAGAAGAAGACAAAAAGAAAGACCATGAGAAAATACTTGAGGAGATAATAGTTGAAAACTTCCCTAAAATGGGGAAGGAAATAATCACCCAAGTCCAAGAAACCCAGAGAGTCCAAACAGGATAAACCCAAGGCGAAACATCCCAAGACACATATTAATCAAATTAACAAAGATCAAACACAAAGAACAAACATTAAAAGCAGCAAGGGAAAAACAACAAGTAACACACAAGGGAATTCCCATAAGGATAACAGCTGATCTTTCAAAAGAAACTCTTCAAGCCAGGAGGAATGGCAAGACATACTTAAAATGATGAAAGAAAATAACCTACAGCCCAGATTATTGTACCCAGCAAGGATCTCATTCAAGTACAAAGGAGAAATCAAAAGCTTTTCAGACAAGCAAAAGCTGAGAGAATTCTGCACCATCAAACCAGCTCTCCAACAAATACTAAAGGATATTCTCTAGACAGGAAACACAAAAACGGTGTATAAACTCGAACCCAAAACAATAAAGTAAATGGCAACGGGATCATACTTATCAGTAATTACCTTAAATGTAAATGGGTTGAATGCCCCAACCAAAAGACAAAGACTGGCCAAATGGATACAAAAACAAGACCCCTACATATGTTGTCTACAAGAGATGCACCTCAAAACAGAGGACACATACAGACTGAAAGTGAAGGGCTGGAAAAAGATTTTCCATGTAAATAGGGACCAAAAGAAAGCAGGAATAGCAATACTCATATCAGATAAAATATACTTTAGAACAAAGGCTGTGAAAAGAGATGAGGATGGTCACTACATAATGATCAAAGGATCAATCCAAGAAGAAGATATAACAATTATAAATATATATGCATCCAACATGGGAGCACCACAGTATATAAGACAAATGCCAACAACTATGAAAGGAGAAGTTAACAATAACACAATAATAGTGGGAGACTTTAATACCCCACTCACACCTATGGATAGATCAACTAAACAGAAAATTAACAAGGAAACACAAACTTTAAATGATACAATAGACCAGTTAGACCTAATTGATATCTATAGGACATTTGATCCCAAAACAATGAATTTCACCTTTTTCTCAAGTGCACACAGAACCTTCTCCAGGATAGATCACATCCTGGGCCATAAATCTAGCCTTGGTAAATTCAAAAAAATAGAAATCATTCCAAGCATCTTTTCTGACCACAATACAGTAAGATTAGATTTCAATTACAGGAGAAAAACTATTAAAAATTCCAACATATGGAGGCTGAACAACATGCTGCTGAATAACCAACAAATCACAGAAGAAATCAAAAAACAAATCAAAATTTGCATAGAAACGAATGAAAATGAAAACACAAAACAACCCAAAACCTGTGGGACACTGTAAAAGCAGTCCTAAGGGGAAAGTTCATAGCAATACAGGCATACCTAAAGAAACAATAAAAAAGTCAAATAAATAACCTAACTCTACACCTAAAGCAACTAGAAAAGGAAGGAATGAAGAACTCCAGGGTTAGTAGAAGGAAAGAAATCTTAAAAATTAGAGCAGAAATAAATGCAAAAGAAACAAAAGGGACCATAGCAAAAATCAACAAAGCCAAAAGCTGGTTCTTTAAAAGGATAAATAAAATTGACAAACCATTAGCCAGACTCATCAAGAAACAAAGGGAGAAAAATCAAATCCATAAAATTAGAAATGAAAATGGAGAGATTACAACAGACAACACAGAAATACAAAGGAACATAAGAGACTACTATCAACAATTATATGCCAATAAAATGGACAATGTGGAAGAAATGGACAAATTCTTAGAAAAGTACAACTTTCCAAAACTGGACCAGGAAGAAATAGAAAATCTTAACAGACCCATCACAAGCACGGAGATTGAAACTGTAATCAAAAATCTTTCAGCAAACAAAAGCCCAGGTCCAGATGGCTTCACAGCTGAATTCTACCAAAAATTTAGAGAAGAGCTAACACCTATCCTGCTCAAACTCTTCCAGAAAATTGCAGAGGAAGGTAAACTTCCAAACTCATTCTATGAGGCCACCATCATGCTAATACCAAAACCTGACAAAGATCCCACAAAAAAAGAAAACTACAGGCCAATATCACTGATGAACATAGATGCAAAAATCCTTAACAAAATTCTAGCAATAAGAATCCAACAACACATTAAAAAGATCATACACCATGACCAAGTGGGCTTTATCCCAGGGATGCAAGGATTCTTCAATATCTGCAAATCAATCAATGTAATATACTACATTAACAAATTGAAAAATAAAAACCATATGATTATCTCAATAGATGCAGAGAAAGCCTTTGACAAAATTCAACATCCATTTATGATAAAAACTCTCCAGAAAGCAAGAATAGAAGGAACGTACCTCAACATAATTAAAGCTACATATGACAAACCCACAGCAAACATTATCCTCAATGGTGAAAAATTGAAAGCATTTCCTCTAAAGTCAGGAACAAGACAAGGGTGCTCACTTTCACCATTACTATTCAAGATAGTTTTGGAAGTTTTGGCCACAGCAATCAGAGCAGAAAAAGAAATAAAAGGAATCCAAATTGGAAAAGAAGAAGTAAAACTCTCACTATTTGCAGATGACATGATCCTCTACATAGAAAACCCTAAAGACTCCACCAGAAAATTATTAGAACTAATCAATGACTATAGTAAATTTGCAGGATATAAAATCAACACACAGAAATCCCTTGCATTCCTATACACTAATAATGAGAAAACAGAAAGAGAAATTAAGAAAACAATTCCATTCACCATTGCAAAGGAAAGAATAAAATACTTAGGAATATATCTACCTAAAGAAACTGAAGACCTATATGTAGAAAACTATAAAACACTGGTGAAAGAAATCAAAGAGGACACTAATAGATGGAGAAATATACCATGTTCATGGATCAGAAGAATCAATATAGTGAAAATGAATATACTACCCAAAGCAATTTATAGATTCAATGCAATCCCTATCAAGCTACCAATGGTATTCTTCACAGAGCTAGAACAAATAATTTCACAATTTGTATGGAAATACAAAAAACCTCGAATAGCCAAAGCGACCTTGAGAAAGAAGAATGGAACTGGAGGAATCAACCTACCTGACTTCAGGCTCTACTACAAAGCCACAGTTATCAAGACAGTATGGTACTGGCATGAAGACAGAAATATAGATCAATGGAACAAAATAGAAAGCCCAGAGATAAAGCCAAGCACATATGGACACCTTATCTTTGACAAAGAAGGCAAGAATATACAATGGATTAAAGACAATCTCTTTAACAAGTGGTGCTGGGAAATCTGGTCAACCACTTGTAAAAGAATGAAACTAGAACACTTTCTAACACCATACACAAAAATAAACTCAAAATGGATTAAAGATCTAAACATAAGACCAGAAACTATAAAACTCCTAGAGGAGAACATAGGCAAAACACTCTCTGACATACATCACAGCAGGATCCTCTATGACCCACCTCCCAGAATATTGGAAATAAAAGCAAAAATAAACAAATGGGACCTAATTAAACTTAAAAGCTTCTGCACATCAAAGGAAACTATTAGCAAGGTGAAAAGACAGCCTTCAGAATGGGAGAAAATAATAGCAAATGAAGCAACTGACAAACAACTAATCTCAAAAATATACAAGCAACTGCTACAGCTCAACTCCAGAAAAATAAATGACCCAATCAAAAAATGGGCCAAAGAACTACACAGACATTTCTCCAAAGAAGACATACAGATGGCTAAGAAACACATGAAAAGATGCTCAACATCACTCATTATCAGAGAAATGCAAATCAAAACCACTATGAGGTACCATTTCACACCAGTCAGAATGGCTGCGATCCAAAAGTCTACAAGCAATAAATGCTGGAGAGGGTGTGGAGAAAAGGGAACCCTCTTACACTGTTGGTGGGAATGCAAACTAGTACAGCCACTATGGAGAACAGTGTGGAGATTCCTTAAAAAACTGGAAATAGAACTGCCTTATGATCCAGCAATCCCACTGCTGGCATACACACTGAGGAAACCAGAAGGGAAAGAGACACGTGTACCCCAATGTTCATCGCAGCACTGTTTACAATAGCCAGGACATGGAAGCAAGCTAGATGTCCATCAGCAGATGAATGGATAAGAAAGCTTTGGTACATATACACAATGGAGTATTACTCAGCCATTAAAAAGAAAACATTTGAATCAGTTCTAATGAGGTGGATGAAACTGGAGCCTATTATACAGTGTGAAATAAGTCAGAAAGAAAAACACCAATACAGTATAATAACGCATATATATGGAATTTAGAAAGATGGTAACAATAACCCTGTGTACGAGACAGCAAAAGAGACACTGATGTGTAGAACAGTCTTATGGACTCTGTGGGAGAGGGCGAGGGTGGGAAGATTTGGGAGAATGGCATTGAAACATGTATAATATCATGTATGAAACGAGTTGCCAGTCCAGGTTCGATGCACAATACTGGATGCTTGGGGCTAGTGCACTGGGACGACCCAGAGGGAGGGTATGGGGAGGTAGGAGGGAGGAGGGTTCAGGATGGGGAACACACGTATACCTGTGGCGGATTCATTTTGATATTTGCAAAACTAATACAATTATGTAAAGTTTAAAAATAAAATAAAATTAAAAAAAAAAAAAGAATGGCTGCCATCAAAAAGTCTACAAACTATAAATGCTGGAGAGGGTATGGAGTAATGGGGAACCCTCTTATACTGTTGCTGAGAATGCAAACTAGTACAACTACTATGGAGAACAATGTAGAGATTCCTTAAAAAACTGGAAATAGAACTGCCATACAACCCAGCGATCCAATTGCTGGGCATACACACCGAGGAAGCCAGAATTGAAAAAGACACATGTTCCCTGATGTTCACTGCAGTACTGTTTATAACAGCCATGATATGGAAGCAAGCTAGATGTCCATCCCCAGATGAATGGATAAGGAAGTTGTGGTACCTATACACAAGGGAATATTATTCAGCTATTAAAAAAAAAAAAACACACATTTGAGTCAGTTCTAATGAGGTTGGATGAAACTGGAGCCTATTATACAGAGTGAAAGTGACAGTCCATTCACTGTGTCATGGACTATACAGTTCATAGAATTTCTAGGCCAGAATATTGAAAGTGAAAGAGGAGAGTGAAAAAGTTGGCTTAAAGCTCAACATTCAGAAAACTAAGATTATGGCATCCGGTCCCACCACTTCATGGGAAATAGATGGGGAAATGATGGAAACAGAAGCTGACTTTATATTTTTGGACTTCAAAATCACTGAAGATGGTGATTGCAGTCATGAAATTAAGACACTTACTCCTTGGAAGGAAAGTTATGACCAACCAAGACAGCATATTAAAAAGCAGAGACATTACTTTGTTAACAAAGGTTCGTCTAGTCAAGGCTATGGTTTTTGCAGTAGTCATGTATGGATCTGAGAGTTAGACTGTGAAGAAAGTTGAGTGCTGAAGAATTGATGCTTTTGAACTGTGGTGTTGGAGAAGACTCTTGAGAGTCCCTTGGACTGCAAGGAGATCCAACCAGTCCATCCTAAAGAAGATCAGCCATGGGTGTTCATTGGAAGAACTGATGTTAAAGCTGAAACTCCAATACTTTGGCCACCTGATGCAAAGAGCTGACTCATTTGAAAAGACCCTGATGCTGGGAAAGATTGAGGGCAGAAGGAGAAGGTGACGACAGAGGATGAGATGGTTGGATGGCATCACTAACTCAATGGACATGAGTTTGGGTAAACTCCGGGAGTTGGCGATGGACAGGGAGGACTGGCTTGCTGAGGTTTATGGGGTTGCAAAGAGTCGGACACGACTGACTGAACTGAACTGAATTTGGGAGTGGGAAGCCTTTCCCTTCTCCAGGGGTTCTTCTCAACTCAGGGATCAAACCCAGATCTCCCACATTGCAGGTGGATTATTTACCAGCTGAGCCACAAGGGAAGCCCAAGAATACTTGTGTGAGTAACCTATTCCCTTCTTCAGCAGATCTTCCCAAACCAGGAATCAAACCAGGGTCTCCTGCATTGTAGGCAGATTCTTTATCAACTGAGCTATCAGGGAAGCCTTTATACAGAGTGAAGTAAGTCAGAAAGATAAATACCAATAGAGTATATTAGTGCATATATATGGAATTTTGAAAGATGGTAATGATAACTCCATATCAAAGACAGTAAGAGAGACATAGATGTAAAGAAAAGACTTTTGGATTATGTAGGAGAAGGAAAGGTGGGACAATATGAGAGAATAGCATTGAAACATGTATATTACCATATGTAAAATAGATGACCAGTGCAAGTTCAATGCATGAAGCAGGGCACTGAAAGCTGGTGCTGTGGGACAACCCAGAGGGATGGGGGGGGGATGGAGGTGGGAGGGGGTTCAGGAATGGGGGGACACATGTACACCCTTGGCTGATACATGTAGATATGGCAAAACCACCACAATATTGTAAAGCAACTAACCTCCAATTAAAATAAATTAACTAACTAAAAAAAAGTTTTGCTGCATGTAATTTAAGTTTTTCTATGGCTAGGTGAACAGAAGATGGTGTAAGAAAAGGGAGATAAGAGGACCTTTGGTAAGACTTGTCTTTTATAATTACATTTCACAACACACTTTTGCTTCTTTATAAAATAATGCATCAAAAGACCCAAGACTTATTCAGGTTTGTAAGTTTTGATTAAAAAAAAACAAAACTAAACTAAACTAATCTAAAGATCTCTTATCTTTCCAAAGTATTAGGAAACATTAGAGTTAAAGAGCTTTCATCCTGTTTTATAGCTTGCTGAAATTATGTTCCAATTTTTCTACCTTATTTTTATCTCTACTATAATCCACTTTAAATCCTACTCTCAGTTTCATCATTCTGAAGTAAACTTTGATCATTATATATTTTTTCAATTAAAAATCATTGATAATGAGTTTAATATTGTTTATAATTTTTTCTTTCTTTCTTTTTTTTTTTTTTTGTCCTTGTCACATGGCATGTGGGATCTTAGTTACCAGTGAAAAAGTGAAACTGAAGTCTCTCAGTCATGTCTGACTCTTTGCAACCCCATGGACTGTAGCCTATCAGGCTCCTCTGTCCATGGGATTTTTCCAGGCAAGAATATTGGAGTGGGTTGCCATTTCTTTCTCCAGGAGATCTTTCCAGCCCAGGGATTGAACGAGAGTCTCCCGCATTGCAGGCAGATGCTTTACCATCAGAACCACCAGGTTGGCTTCCAGACCAGGTATCAAAACCATGCCCCCTGCATTGGGAACAGGCAGTCTAATCAGTAATAGCCTAGTGAAGTCCTTTTCAATTTTTTTAAACTTTTACTGAGATAGTTATAGACTCATATATAAGTGTAAGAAATAATATAGAGATCCCTGTGCACCATTCCCAATTTATCTCAGTGATAACTTTATTCTATGAATTTAATATATTTAATCTGTCATTTAGGATTTTTACAAAATGAATCCCACCTCAATTTTCAGCTTTATTTCTCATCTGATCCCACATGTGTCCTTCTGCCAAGCCAAACTAGACAACTCTTTTCCCCTTCATGTATGTGCACATTCTTTCAATTTGTCCTTTTAAATACCATTTTGGCTACCACTTTGTCCATGGAATAATTTTATGGATTACCTAAGACATAAGAAAGGAACAATTATTGTTCATGAAAATATTTTCATAAGCTATCTATTGTGGGTCTGTGAGAGAAATGGCAATAAAATTTTGTTAAACTATCCTACAATATAAATGATTAAAAATGTCAAAAATTCAAGGAGAAAGCAGGAAACAGAGGGTAATGAGAAGAGAGAAGACAAATATATGAAGAATTTTTAAGGAAAGATTTAACATGCACTTTTAAGATATGTTCATGTATTTGTGTGTGTATGCAAGTTTGCATGTGTGTGCTATAAAAGCCTTCTGTGAATGATTATATTCTTTTGTGGAAAGGGCAAAGAGGCTCATGGTTTGGGATCTTGGTATATTGAGCAGTCTAGTTACTATGCTATTTTGTTGTTGTTCATTCACTAAGTCATGTCCGACTCTGCAACCCCATGGATTGCAGCATGCCTGGCTCTTCTGTCCTCTGCTCTCTCCCAGAGTTTGCCATCTCATTCTGTGCCACCCCCTTCTCTTTTTGCCTTCAATCTTTCTACTCATCAGAGTCTTTTCCAATGAGTTGATTCTTCACAACAGGTGGCCAAAGCATTGGAGCTTCAGCTTCAGCTTCAGCATCAGTCCTTCCAATGAGTAGTCAGGGTTTATTTCCTTTAGGATGGGCTTGTATGATCTCCTTGCAATCCAAAGGATTCTCAAGTGTCTTCTCCAGGACCACAATTTTAAAGCAAAACTCAGCCTTCTTTATGGTCCAACTTTCACATCTGTACATGACTACTGGAAAAATCATAGCTTTGACTATACAGACCCACGTCAGCAAAGTGATGACTCTGCTTTTTAATATGCTATGTATATTTGTCATAGCTTTTATTCCAAGGAGGAAGTATCTTTTAATTTCATGGCTTCAGTCACTTTCAACAGTGATTTTGGAGCCTAAGAAAATAAAATGTCACTCTTTCCATTTTTCCCCCTTCTATTTGCCATGAAGTGATGGGACAGGAAGCTATGATCTTAGTTTTTTAAATGTTGCTATTCAAATCAGTTTTTTTTCAGTCTCCTCTTTCACCGTCATCAAGAAAGTCTTTAGTTCCTCTTCACTTTCTGCCATTACAGTTGTTTTACCTGCATTTCTGAGGTCGTTGATATTTCTCCTGGCAATCTTAATTCCAGCTTGTGATTCACCCAGCCTGACATTTCACATACTGTACTCTGTATAGAAATTAAATAAGCAGGGTGACAATATACAGCCTTGGCACACTCCTTTCCCAATTTTGAACCAGTCAGTTGTTCCATGTCCAGTTCTAATTGTTGTTTTTTGACCTGCATACAAGTTTTTCAGATGACAGGTAAAGTGGTTTGGTACTTCCGTCTCTTCAATAGTTTTCCACAGTTTGTTGTGATCCAAACAGCCAAAGGCTTTTGCATAGTCAATGAAGCAGGAGTAAACATTCTTCTGGAATTCCTTTGCTTTCTCTATGATCCAATGCAGGTTGGAAATTGGATCTCTGGTTCCTCTGCCTTTTCTAAATCCAGTGTATATATTTGGAAGTTCTCAGTTTACATACTGCTGAAGCCTAGCTTGAAGGATTTTGAGTATAACCTTGCTAGCATGTGAAATGAGTGCAGTTGTACAGTAGTTTGAACATTCTTTGGCATTGCCCTTCTTTGGGATTGGAATGATACAGACATTTTCCTGTGCTGTGGCCACTGCTGAATTTTCAAAATTTGCTGACAAATTGAGTGCAGCACTTTAATAGTATCATCAGTTTCATGATTTACCTTTTTAGGAGTTATTATGTTAGGAGTTACTACATCTTTAGGAGTCACTGTGTTAGGAGCATAAAATAATCTGGTTTCACTTGCTTCCCTCAATTCTATCAGTTTTCTATGTAATCCAATAAGCTCCTTTTTTTTCCCTATTATATAATGATGTAAGTTCTCTGAGGAATGACTACAGGGCCTGTGGAAGGCAGAATGATGTGTCCCCCCTACCCACCATAGACGTCCACACCCTAACTGTTAAGATCTATGCAAATGTTACTTTACCTGACAAAGGGAAATTAAGGTTGTAGTTGGAATTAAAATAAACCAATGATGAGATATAGAGATGATCATGGATTATCCCAGTTGCCTTTGTGCAATAACAAGTGTCCTTAAATATAGAAAAGGGAAGTGGAAGAGAGTAAATCTATTGACATAATATGAAAAAGATTGGAGCCATCATTTTTTCCTTTGAATATGAAATTAAAGGGGTCCTGAGTTAAGGAAAGCAAGAAGTCTCTGGGAGCCAGAAGAGGCAAGGATAAAGATTAGCCCCTAGAACCTCCAGAAAGGAGTACAGCCCTACCATCATCTTGATCCCAACATGCTGGGAACTGATCTACAGAGCTTTCAGATAATAACATTTGTGTTGGTGCATTCACTAAGTTGTGTGATAGCTATAGAAGCAACAGAAAACTAATATAGGTCCTCAAGAAGACACTCCTGTGGGGGTGGTGGTGATGCTGAGCTGAAGTTCTGTAGCTTAAAGAAGGGAGAGGGAATGGCAACTGACATGTGTATCACACATGTCTTCTTTTCCCTATGTCCCCTCAATCTGCACTCTGTACTCAGAGTACTTGCAAACTTAGGGATAAAAATGTGCTTTCTTCATCTTCATACCAAAGTTCCCCCTGGTGGCTCAGTGGTAAAGAATCTGCCTGCCAATGCAGGAAACACAGGTTTGATCCCTGGGTCAGAAATATGCCCTGGAGACTTAAATGGCAGCCCACTCCAGTATTCTTGCCTGGGAAATCCCACAGACAGAAGAGCCTGGTGGGCTACAGCCAGACACAACAGTGGCTAAAAAATAAAATATAACAACATTTTCATACCACTTCTAACGACTAATTTCATGTGTAATACTGATACGTATATGTTCAATTCATGTTTATTTAATTGGATGTGTTAAATTATAGGGGAAACAGGATGTTAATTAAGGCTATAAGAGAGAAATGTCATCTTTTTTTTATGGACAGAGGAGAATATGTATTTTCTTCTCTTCTTAGATAGGCATTTCTAGATTATCACCAGTGTAAATAGATTGATGGGCATGTAATTTTTACAGTTACGAACACCTGGACATGGGTGGGGAGCTGTCACTTTTTACCAGCTGAACTTGGTGCTTACTGGTGGAGAACACAGCAACAAGTGGTGAGAAGGGTAGGGAAGAGGGGAGCCTTCCCATGCCCTTGCTCCAAAAACAGAATTCTCTGTCATACCCATAGGTAGTTTCACCTGTCAGTCTCTGCCTTTGACTTCAATCCCCATTCACTTTCAACTTAACATCTTAATATTTCAGCAGTTGTCATTTACTAATAGATATGCAAGATTGCCCTCTGCTTTTAAAGACAGACTCAGATAGGAATTTTATGGCAACACCCATTTCTCAGCCCTTCTCTGATGATGTAGACCTATCACTCCTCTGGAGGGAGACAAGTCATTGTTATTAGATGCTGACTGTATCTGTCTTCTTTGGCCCTAGAAAATCCCACATTCAGCCACTTGATCTATTGTTAACATATAAGTTCAGACTATTGTAATGTGCCTTTAAAATATGTTCCAGTTAATGTGAAAACAAAGCAGATATGTAGGCAGTCTTCTTTTTTTTTAATTAAACAAGACAAAACACTTAGTAAAACCTCTCATTTTTATTTCTAGGTTTGCAATATATTCAGTGCAGCTAATCTTTAAGCATATATGGAATATACACAGACAGAATATAAAATAAATAATTTATTGGTTTTAATGTATTGGCATTTAAATGCTCCTTTATTGTGCTATTTATAAAACTGTTTTATAGAGCACTAAAATGTATGGGACTGTTTAAAAATGTTAATCCTATAATTAATAGTCAGAAGCATACGCTTTCCTCCAGCACAAAGTGTTGATATTCTAAATCTGTCACTCTGAACTTTACAGTTGGAGACAGCCATCTGCCTGCACATAGCCATCTAAAACAAAGCAAGACTATAGGCTCTTATGTCTCCCGTGATGAGATGCAGGATCAAGATAAAGTAAGCAACAGGTTCGGCTAATATGAACTAAGACAGTACATGTTGAGGAAAACAACTGATATTAAATCAAACTGATTCTATAAGTCAGTGTTATTAGGTGATTAGACATATGATTTTATGAAGTAAAGACCCTGATATAATGCCAAGTAGATGGGAAATAGTGGATGGGTGACCTACTACTGAGTCATACAGCTTTGCACACCCTTGCTTTGTGTTGTTGAATCTAATGCTATTTTAGTTAAGGCTCATGTGTAGCTGACATCTGACATCTCCATTTTGCTGTGAGAATTCAAGGTTGTTAAGACAAAATAACATTTTTACAAAGGTTGAGAGTATTTACTGAAAGGAAAAAGAAGCAAGGCTATGAGGAAAAAATCAATTTTGAAGATATACTTACATGTAGATATCTCTGCAGTTATATATATATTTTCAGAGAGTCATGTTATTCCATTATCTGTATCTAGATTTTTCTGAAATTCAAATCTTCTTAATCTACTTTCCACATTTTAGTTTTACTGAAATAGTTATGGAAAGATACTACCACTTCTCTTCAGATCACCTAATACACTTCTTGGCTTAATTTTAGTTGGGTCATGAAAAATTATTAGATTAATTTTCACTTCTTTGGTTTTATAATTTTTGAAAATTTTATTCTTTTTAAAGAAACCTCTCTATTCCTTGAAATAAAGGTTTGTTTGTTTTTTTTTTTTTTTAACATGAAAGCATGAGGAAAATTAGAAATTCTACGTCGTGTTAAATTTGATTTTCTGATAAGTGTGGCAATAGAACATGGTGGCTAAATATGAATTCTGGGGTCTGATGAAATGGCTTTTAATTCCATCTCCACCATGCGCAAGCTGTGTGACCTAAAGAGGGTAATTTAACAGCTCGAGGCCTTCGGTTTCTCATTTGTAAACAGGAGTGACTTAGAGTGCTGACTTCAGGTTGGTTGCTCTGAGAACTAAGTGAAATAAGATGCATGAAGCAACCAGGATGCTGTCTGGTCGATCAGAACTCTTCACAATGACAATATGCAAACTTCATTCCTAAAGCGGAAGCTCACATATTTTAGATGTAGCAATCTCTCTGCAAATGTAAGCATATTAATACTTATATTTCTCAGAAATTGTATATTACAGGATCACATGGTAGCTCTCCTGGGCATATATCCAGAGAAAACCAGAATTTGAAAAGACACATTTATCCCCAGTGTTCACTGCCACACTGTTTACAATACCCAGGACACGGAAGCAACCTATTTCTACATTGATGAATGAATGAAGATGATGTGGTACTGATATAAAATGGAATGTTCAGTTCAGTTCAGTTCAGTACCTCAGTCGTGTCCGACTCTTTGTGACCTATGAATTACAGCACGGCCAGGCCTCCCTGTCCATCACCAACTCCCAGAGTTCACTCAGATTCACGTCCATCGAGTCAGTGATGCCATCCAGCCATCTCCTTCTCTGTCATCCCCTTCTCCTTCTGCCCCCAATCCCTCCCAGCATCAGAGTCTTTTCCAATGAGTCAACTCTTCGCATGAGGTGGCCAAGGTATTGGAGTTTCAGTTTTAGCATCATTCCCTCCAAAGAACACCCAGGGCTGATCTTCTTTAGAATGGGCTGGTTGGATCTCTTTGCAGTCCAAGGGACTCTCAAGAGTCCTCTCCAACACCACAGTTCAAAAGCATCAATTCTTTGGCACTCAACTTTCTTCACAGTCTAACTCTCAAGATCCATACATGACTACTGGAAAAACCATAGCCTTGACTAGATGGACTTTTGTTGACAAAGTAATGTCTCTGCTTTTGAATATGCTATCTAGGTTGGTCATAACTTTCCTTTGAAGGAGTAAGTGTCTTTTAATTTCATGGCTGCAATCACCATCTGCAATGATTTTGGAGCCCCCAAAAATAAAGTCTGACACTGTTTTCACTGTTTCCCTATCTATTTCCCATGAAGTGATGGGACCAGATGCCATGGTCTTAGTTTTCTGAATGTTGAGCTTTAAACCAACTTTTTCACTCTCCACTTTCACTTGCATCAAGAGGCTTTTGAGTTCCTCTTCAACTTTCTGCCATAAGAGTGGTGTCATCTGCATATCAGAGGCTATTGATATTTCTCCTGGCAATCTTGATTTCAGCTTGTGCTTCTTCCAGCCCAGCTTTTCTCATGATGTACTCTGAATATAAGTTAAATAAGCATACTCAGCATAAAAAAGAATGAAATAACGTCTTTTGCAGCAACATGGATGGAGATAGACATTATAATAGCAAGTGAAGTAAGTTAGACAGAAAAAGACAAATATCAAATGATATCACTTATATGTGGAATCTAAAGAAACATGTCACAAATGAACTTATTTGCAAAGCAGAAATAGACTCAAAAACATAGAAAACAAACTTATGGTTACCAAAGTGAAAATATCAGGGGGAGGGATAAATTAGAAATTTGGGAGTAACATATAAATACTACTATATACAAAATAGTTAAACAACGAGGACCTACTGTATAACACAGGTGATGATATCCCCAATGTTTTATAATAACCTATTTGGGAAAAGAATCTGAGAAAGAATATATATATATATATATAATTTGGCTGTACATCTGAAACCTAATACAATACTGTAAATCAATTACATTTCAAAAGTAAATAAATTAAAAGCTATATGAAATATATTAAATATTAATATATAAATGAAATCATAAGAAATATCCATATATAGATAGGTAGAGAGAGGTGGTTTAGAGAGTGTGTATCCAAAGCAAGATTTTTACCAGGTAGTTGAAATACACTGAAACTGGCTTACAATGCTAATTTATTGAAATGTACACTTAGAAATCATGGCATCTGGCCAAACTGGGTAATGCTGTATATGAGAAGTCTTGTCATGGTACCAGATCCCTGAATTGTGAACCTTAGGTGGTATTCATCATCTGTGAATCTGGATTCTAAGATCCATCCTAGTATGATTTATATTAATAGCATCAGATTAAGAACACAGATCTGTCCTTGGATTTCTTTATGACTAAAAAAGAAAGGGGGTAAACTCAAATATAGGGGGTAAACAGCTAAAAATAAACATGTATTAGTTCAGTTCAGTTTAGTCACTCAGTTGTGTTCGACTCTTTACGACCCCATGAATTGTAGCACACGAGGCCTCCCTGTCCACCACCAACCCCCAGAGCTTACTCAAATTCATGTCCGTTGAGTCAGTGATGCCATCCAACAATCTCATCCTCTGTTGTCCCCTTCTCACCACCTTCAATCTTTCACAGTATCAGGGTCTTTTCAAACATGTACAAAAAGAATAAGGATTTACTGTATAGCACAAGGAATGATACGCAATACCTTGTAATTAATAATCTATAATGAAGTATAGTATGCAAAAAAAGAATAACTATGCTGTATACCTAAAACCAATATAACACTGTAAATAAACTATACTTCAATTAAAAAAAAATTGAGCAAGGGAAAATGTGTACTTTTTGCAATTAGATATTTCTAGTTCTAAAAATATACATCTCATCACATTCTAAGTTTTATACTGAAATATTTCCTCAAAAGGCAAGAACAACCAAAAATTATAGATAATACTATGATATAATCTAAAAAGTCCTACTTCAAGAATTTTGTTTCATATATCAATGACTTAAATTTTCTTTAAAAAATTCATTGGTAATGATTATTCACAGTTTCTAACTATTTTGCGCTTAGAAATATATATTCTATCGTAGATTATCTAGATTTAGCATCATGTTAACATCCAATTTATTTAACTTTTATTCAGAGTACAGCATGAGAAATTTGGACTGGAAGAAACACAAACTGGAATCAAGATTGCCGGGAGAAATATCAATAACCTCAGATATGCAGATGACACCATCCTTATGGCAGAAAGTGAAGAGGAACTCAAAAGCCTCTTGATGAAAGTGACAGTGGAGAGTGAAAAAGTTGGCTTAAAGCTCAACATTCAGAAAACGAAGATCATGGCATCCGGTCCCACCACTTCATGGGAAATAGATGGGGAAACAGTGGAAACAGTGTCAGACTTTATTTTTCTGGGCTCCAAAATCGCTACAGATGGTGACTGCAGCCATGAAATTAAACGCTTACTCCTTGGAAGGAAAGTTATGACCAACTTAGATAGCATATTCAAAAGCAGAGACATTACTTTGCCAAGAAAGGTTCGTCTAGTCAATGCTATGGTTTTGCCTATGGTCATGTATGGATGTGAGAGTTGGACTGTAAAGAAGGCTGAGCGCCGAAGAATTGATGCTTTTGAACTATGGTGTTGGAGAAGACTCTTGCGAGTCCCTTGGACTGCAAGGAGATCCAACCAGTCCATTCTGAAGGAGATCAGCCCTGGGATTTCTTTGGAAGGAATGATGCTAAAGCTGAAACTCCAGTACTTTGGCCACCTCATGCGAAGAGTTGACTCATTGGAAAACACTCTGATGCTGGGAGAGATTGGGGGCAGGAGGAGAAGGGGACGACAGAGGATGAGATGGCTGGATGGCATCACTGACTCGATGGACGTGAGTTTCAGTGAACTCTGGGAGTTGGTGATGGACAGGGAGGCCTGGCGTGCTGCGATTCATGGGGTCGCAAAGAGTCAGACACGACTGAGGGATTGATCTTATCTGATCTAATCTAACATCCAATTTATTAGTTTAAAAATATTGCAAATTCAACAGAAAAAAAAACAATTAAAATATAAATGGTAGAAAGTGCTTAATAATGTTGCAAACAATAAACTATTCCTAAAAGTGAATATAGTACAGAGTTCCTTGCTTATTTTCCTGAACTCAGGGTCTTTCATTTTGCCACCCAAACACCAAACAGTCAAAGCTTAGTCAAGCCTGGGGTTTAACTCCAGGTAAACCTGGGTTTTTGTTTTTTGGGAGAAAAGTATGAGTTACTGCATGAAGCATTAAAGCCACAGAGTGAGGAGTCAAGGAGGAAGAGGGCAGTAGTGGACCCTGGATCCTCTGTTGTTTGGGCCATGACCAGGGACACACTCATAACTGAGGACCCCTGCTTTCATGGCATCAATTTCACCAGTCAGTAAATTTGGGCTGGAAATAAATAAAATAAAATATCAAAACGTTTTTGATGGGTATGAAAGGTATGATGGGTATGAAGGGTAATTTGGTATCATGAAATTAAAAAAGGAAAAACATTCTCAGTTTTACATATGGAGTTAAAAGAGCTTTATCATCCAAATTATCTCCCTAGAGGTCCACTCATAGTACATAACACAGATGGTCTCAGATGGGAGCAGAGGAGACAAGTCTCATGGTGCTTTGCAAACATGAAATAGTCACTCAAAAATCGAGCAATAGTGATATGTTTTCAAAACCATCTCACAGTTAAAAAATAGACTTTAAGGATATAATATGTTTACAATGAATATCAAAAGAGACCATGTTTCTAATTCTGTGCTTTTGGCTGTACTTACTGGCTTACTTATTGGAGAAGGGAATGGCAACCCACTGCAGTGTTCTTGCCTGGAGAATCCCAGGGACGGGGGAGCCTGGTGGGCTGCTGTCTATGGGATCTCACAGCATTGGACACGACTGAAGTGACTTAGCAGCAGCAGCAACTGGCTTACTTGGCTAAATAGTAACAGGTTCATTACAGTCACACAAGATTGGGAAGAAGAGTGGAATAACAGATATATGTACCTTTGACATCACTTTTCGAGGCCCCACACTTTGGTATTAAAAAAAGAGTTATTTAACACAATCTTGGAAAAGTAATGAAATTATCTTCCATCTGAATCATCACCTAATAGTAATTCCTATCACTCCCCCCAATATAGAACAAGTGATAAATTTTACATAAAAAATAATGAGAATCTTCATGCTTAGTGCAAGCACAGGCCAGCTGCATAGACACCTAATGCCTTTGTCATCTGCTAAGGGCATTTTTTGCTCTCTTGCCCAGCACTGCTCTAGTTAACTGAAATACTCTTAGGAAGTCATTAGATGCTGGCAATAGGATAATTTCCTTTTGATTCATAAATAGCTTCATTAATTCTTAAACATCAAAAAATAACTTTATTTTTTGAATAAAGTTCTTCTGAAACACCAAAACAACTTCAATATGGATATCTGCTTATGAAGTACAAAAAAAGCAATTTAATTAACAAATAAGCAATAAAATATTATTAATTAGAACTTAATTGTTTCTATGGTGATGAAGATGGATGCATCATAATTTTCAAGAAACTAAGTAAATAACACTACATTTGAATTGCAACTCCTATTTTGTATGGCTATTGCAAATATATTTTGAATGACAAGTTTAATGAAAAAAAAAGAAAAGAAAACAAATAGTGTTTGCTTTGCAATCCTGAACCAAAAATGTTCTATTAGAATTCATTTTTAAATAAAATTAGACAGATATTTCTTGTTTTTGCTAATAGCCTTCAAGATGTTTATGATAGATTTCTCTTCTTTTCCATCCTCTGGAAAAGTTTTATAAAAGAAATAAAGGAGGACAGTGAAGTTCGTTTACCTTGTTCTCAGAACTGGAGGGTAAATTGGAGCAGACAGTCACATTAGAAGGAGAAGGCACCCCCTGGGAGGAGGACAGTGATGCAGGTGAGCCTGTTGTGACACAACGGCCCCTGGCGGGAGGCAGGTGCTATGCTGGGGGCTAGCAGGACCCCATGAGGAATGAAAGACTGGGACCTTTTGGATGGAGTGGGATACTTTGATCTAAAGTTATAAACAGATCAGGAAAAAAAAAAATATATATATATATATATATATATATGTAAAAGAGCCAGGAATTTAAATAGAAATAACAAAAACTTTGGTTTAAAATAAGGGGGAAAAGCTCCAAGCAAAAGACAAAGACTGGATGAATGGATACAAAAACAAGACTCCCATATATGCTGTCTACAAGAGATCCACGTCAAAACAAGGGACATATACAGACTGAAAGTGAAGGGCTGGAAAAAAATATTTCATGCAAATGGAGACCAAAATAAAGCAGGAGTAGCAATTCTCATATCATATAAAATAGACTTTGAAATAAAGGCCATGAAAAGAGACAAAGAAGGACACTGCATAATGATCAAAGGATCAATCCAAGAAGAAAATATAACAATTATAAATATATATGCACTCAACATAGGAGGACCTCAATACATAAGTCAAATGCTGCTGCTGCTGCTGCTAAGTCGCTTCAGTTGTGTCCGACTCTGTGCGATCCCATAAATGGCAGTGCACCAGGCTCCCCCGTCCCTGGGACTCTCCAGGCAAGAACACTGGAGCAGGTTGCCATTTCCTTCTTCAATACATGAAAGCGAAAAGTGAAAGTGAAGTCGCTCGGTCATGTCCGACTCTTAGCGACCCCATGGACTGCAGCCCAGTAGATTCCTCCATCCATGGCAAATGCTAACAAGTATGAAAGGGAAAATTAACAATAACACAATAATAGTAGAAGACTTTAATATCCCACTCATACCTATGTATAGATCAACCAAACAGAAAATTAGCAAGGAAACACAAACTTTAAATGATACAATGGATCAGTAAGACCTAATTGATACATACATACATATATATATATATATATATGACATTTCACCTCAAAACAATAAATTTCACCTTTTTCTCAAGGGCACATGGAACATTCTCCAGGATACATCACATCCTGGGCCATAAATCTAGCCTTGGTAAATTCAGAAAAATTGAAATAATTTCAAGCATCTTTTCTGATCACAACGTGGTAAGATAAGATGTCAACTACAGGGGAAAAAAATTAAAAGTACAAATATATGGAGGCTTAATAACAGACTTCTGAATAACCAAAAAATCACAGAATAAATCAAAATATGCACAGAAATGAATGAAAATGAAAACACAGCAACCCAAAACCTACGGGATTCAGTAAAAGCAGTGCTAAGGGGAAGGTACATAGCAATACAAGCTTACCTCAAGAAACAAGAGAAAAATCAAATAAATGACCTAACTTTACACCTAAAGCAACTAGAAAAAGAAGAAATGAAGAACCCCAGGTTAGTAGAAGGAAAGAAATCATAAAAATTAGAGCAGAAATAAATGAAAATAAACAAGCGGGACTATAGCAAAAATCAACAAAACTAAAAGCTGGTTCTTGAGAAGATAAATACAATAGACAAATCATTAGCCAGACTCATCAAAAAAAAAAAAAAAGTAGAAGAATAAAATCAACAAAATTAGAAACGAAAATGGAGAAATCACAACAGACAACACAGAAATACAAAGGATCATAAGAGACTACTGTCAGCAACAATATGACAGTAAAATGGACAACTTGGAAGAAATGGACACATTCTTAGAAAAATAAACTTTCCAAAACTGAACTAGGAAGAAATAGAAAATCTTAACAGACCCATTGCAAGCATGGAAATCAAAGCTGTAATAAATAATCTTCCAACAAAGGAAAGCCCAGGACCAGATGGCTTCACAGGTGAATTCTACCAATAATTTAGAGAAGAGCTAACACCTATCCTACTCAAACTCTTCCAGAAAATTGCAGAGGGATGTAAACTACCAAATCATTCGACAAGGCTACCATCACCCTAATACCAAAACCAGACAAAGATGAACAATAAAAGAAAACTACAGGCCAATATCATTGATGAAAATAGATGCAAAAATCCTCAACAAAATTCTAGAAAACAGAATCTAACAACATATTCAAAAGATCACACATCATGACTAAGTGGGCTTTATCCCAGGGATGCAAGGATTCTTCAATATTTTCAAATCAATCAATGTGATACACCACATTAACAAATTGAAAGATAGAAATCATATGATTACCTAAGTAAATGCAGAGAAAGCCTTTGACAAAACTCAACACCCATTTATGATAAAAGCCCTCCAGAAAGCATGCTTAGAAAGAGCATACCTCAACATAATAAAAACCATATATGATAAACCACAGCAAAAATTATACTCAATGGTGAAAAATTGAAAGCATTTCCCCTAAAGTCAGGAACAAGACAAGGGTGCCCATTCTTACCTCTACTATTCAACATCATTTTGGAAGTTTTAACTATAGCAATCAGAGAAGAAAATAAATAAATAAATAAATAAAAGGTATTCAGACTGGAAAAGAAGAAAACTCTCACTGTGTGCAGATTACATGATCCTCTACATAGAAAACCCTAAAGACACCACCAGAAAATTGCTAGAGCTAATCAATGAATATAATAAAGTTGCAGGATATAAAATTAACACAGAGAAATCCCTTGCATTCCTATACACTAACTATGAGAAAACAGAAAGAGAAATTAAGGAAACAATTCCATTTACCATTGCAATGAAGAGAATACAATACTTAGGAATAAATCTACCTAAAGAAACAAAAGTCCTATATATAGAAAATTAAAAAACTCTGATGATAGAAATCAAAGATGACACAAATAGATGGAGAAATATACCATGTTCATGGATTAGAAGAATCAATATAGTGAAAATGAGTATACTACCCTCCAAAGTAATTTATAGACTCAATGTACTCCCTATCAAGATACCAATGGTATTTTTCACAGAACTAGAACAAATAATTTCACAATTTGTATTGAAATACAAAAAACCTCTAATAGTGAAAGAAATCTTGAGAAAGAAGAATGGAACTGGAGGAATCAACTTGCCTGACTTCAGACTATACTACAAAGCTACAGTCATCAAGACAGTATGGTACTGGCCCAAAAACAGAAATATAGACCAATGGAACAAGATAGGGGGACAATATGAGAGAATAGCATCAAAACATGCATATTACCATATGTGAAATAGATCACCAGTCCAAGTTTGATGCATAAACAGGGAACTCAAAGCTGGTGCACTAGAACAACCCTGAGGGATGGGATGGGGATAGAGTTGAGAGGCAGGTTCAAGATGGGGACACATGTACACCCATGATTCATGTCAATGTATGGGAAAAACCACTAAAATATTGTAAAGTAATTAGCCTCCAATTAAAATAAATTAATTAAAAAATAAGAGGAAAAAAACAGCAGTCATCCAAGGTTCAACTGAAAGCAAATAAAACTGTCACGTTTGTTCTCCATGGTGGATTTTTAAAATGTTGGAAATGTGACCCTGGGTGAATCATAGAGTCCATCTCTGTAGTTCTGTGAAGCTGTACTAATTTCTTCAAAGTCCTGGGCAACCCAAATATATCAGCCTGCATAAGGCTCAGACTCAGCTCTTGAGAATAATTAAAACTTGGGCTGAACACAGTTTACTTTGGCTCCTCATGAGCCTGAAACAAAGTAATACCATACTACATTTTAGTGGTAAAATTGCTTGAATGTGAATTCTTTTTAGGTTGATCACTGAAATATATTTTCTTCAAAGTCACTTGCATTCATTTGAGAAATTAAGCAAGAGATACTTTAGGAATGTTACAAACGACTCCCTACTCTTTTCACAAATTTTACAGCCAGTTTGACTTTTTCTTCCCTAAAAACTGATGAACAAAAGCCAGTTTTCTTTTAATTAAATTTACATTCCTTATTTTTACATTCAAAGCTTCTCAATAATCAGATACCTCTGTCTTTCAACCTGTTTTATCACGATTCCTAATAAATACCTTAATTTCTCTCAAACCTTATGAAATTACTATTCCTTAAAGGTCCAGGCTTTCCTAATTGTTGAAGTTTGTTGAAACCATTTTCTACACATTCTTATTCCTTTGTTCCTATGTATAGGCTTCCAAGATGGCTCAATGATAAAAAATCCACCCACCAATGCAGGAGACACGGGAGACTGGTGTTCGACCCCTGGGTCAGGAAGATTCCTCTGGAGGAGGAAATGGGAAGTCGATCCAGTATTCTTTACTGGAAAATCGGATGAACAAAGGAGCCTGGTGGGCTACAGTCCATGGGGCTGCAAAGAGTCACATGAATTAGTGATAGCACACTATCGCACATTCCTATGTATTAGTTCAGTTCAGTTCAGTCGCTCAGTCATGTCCGACTCTTTGTGACCCCATGAAGTGAAGCAGGCCAGGCCTCCCTGTCCATCACCGACTCCCAGAGTTCACTGAGACTCACGTCCATCGAGTTAGCGATGCCATCCAGTCATCTCATCCTCTTTCGTCCCCTTCTCCTCCTGCCCCCAATCCCTCCCAGCATCAGAGTCTTTTCCAATGAGTCAACTCTTCCCATGAGGTGGCCAAAGTACTGGAGTTTCAGCTTTAGTATCATTCCTTCCAAAGTAATCCCAGGGCTGATCTCCTTCAGAATGGACTGGTTGGATCTCCTTGCAGTCCAAGGGACTCTCAAGAGTCTTCTCCAACACCACAGTTCAAAAGCATCAATTCTTCGGTGCTCAGCCTTCTTCACAGTCCAACTTTCACATCCATACATGACCACAGGAAAAACCATAGCATTGACTAGACGAACCTTTGTTGGCAAAGTAAAATTCTATCAGTTTGATGCAGCTCCACAATCAAAACTTTCTCTGACTTCATTCTATTGTTTTAGAGTAGATCTCCCCCTTTGTACTCAATATGTTTATCCCTTTAAGGTAATTTCTGTCAAGTTAAATGGCAATGCTAATTTGTATTACATCGGGCTTATAACTCAACATTTCTTGTTCTAATTAATTTTAGTTTTAGTGTTTTTGAATGATATCATCATGTTGGTTGGTTTGATATTCTTGCAATCCAAGGGACTCTCAAAAGTTTTCTCCAACACCACAGTTCAAAAGCATCAATTATTCAATGCTCAGCTTTCTTTATTGTCCAACTCTCACATCTATACATGACTACTGGAAAAACCATAGCTTCCAGTTGCTGATTATATAAAAATAATTATTATCAATTGACCATATTAATATTATCAACAATGTAAGAAATGAGAATAAAATTATAGTTCTCAGTCTCATAACTTACATTGTTAATTATATTAATATGGCTGTCATTTGGTTGTGTTTAATGAACATCTGCATAGCTTATATTTTTTGATTTTTATGTAAAAATGATTGAAAATTTAACAGGCAGAATAAATCTGTTTTTTTTTTTAAATATATAATGCAATGAATAAATTTTATTTATTTTTATTCCAAAGTCAAAGTAAATTCATGGCATAATTTACAGCTAATAAAAAATACTAATGGTCAAGGACTATTAATAATATGTCTGATATAAAATCTGATCCTAAGAAGATAGAAGATTTGGTTAATGCTGTTTTCAAACTTTGATTTATGAGTCTGACATTTTAATTGATTGATCAATTGATTATAATTATTTTTATGTAATCAGCAACTGAAGTGTGCAAAATATTGATTTATTCAGGTGAGACATGGGCTCCCTAAGCAGTTACACTAGGAGAAAAAGAACATTTAACTCAGTCTAATTTGGTTTCTGAGAAAACTGTGATTGACTCCAGTTCACGAAGTTCATTGCAAGAGTTAGACAAAATGGTGATATCATTCAAAAACACTAAAATTAAATTAGAACAAGAAATGCTGAGTAATAAGTCCCATGTAATTCACTTTTAGCCTACTGTCTCTATGGATGTGTCAATTTTGAACATAATATAAATGGTATCATTTACATGTAGTCTTTTATGGTGGGCTTTTTCACTTAGCATAATGTTTATTTTAAAGTTTTATCCATGGTTTTTGTATGTAAAATAAATTTATTTATTCACTTAGTATGACAATCAGTGATGCTAATTAACCATCTCATCCTCTGTCGCCTCGTTCTCCTTTTGCCTTCAATCTTTCCCAGCATCAGGATCTTTTCCAATGAGTCAGCTCTTCGCATCAGATGGCCAAAGAAATGGAGCTTCAGCTTCGACTTCAGTCCTTCCAATGAATATTCAGGACTGATTTCCATTAGGATTGACTGGTTTGGTCTCCTTGCAGTCTAAGGGACTCTCAAGAGTCTTTTCCAGCACCACAGTTGCAAAGCAAAAATTCTTTAGCACTCAGCCTTCATTATGGTCCAACTCTCATATATATTCTTTATATATATATACTTGCCTGTGCTATACCGTAGCACCTTGTTGTTTATCCATCCTATATATAATGGTTTGCATCTACTAACCCCAAACTCCCAGCCCATCACTCTCCCTTTACCCCTCTCTACTGGCAACCACAAATCTGTTCTTTATGTCTGTGAATCCCACTCCTGGGCATATACTGACAAAACCATAATTCAAAAAGATACATACGCCCCTATGTTCATAGCAGCACTATTCACAATAGACAAGACATAGAAACAATCTAAATGTCATCGATAGATGAATGTATAAAGATGTAGTGCATATATACAATAGACTGCTACTCAGCCATAAAAGTAATGGAATAATGCCATATACAGCAAAATTGATGCAACTAGATATTGTCATACTAAGTGAAGTTGATCTGATAAAGAAAGACAAATGCCATATGATATCGCTTATATGTGGAATCCAAAATATGGCACAAATGAACCTATCTTCCCTTTTATAAACTAACAAAACCTATTTTTTGCTTTTTGTCAGTTTTATGTTCATATTTCTTTGTCAGTGTGTCTTACTCTAGCTCCTATTTTTTCCTAATCCATCCTTAATCTTCTTTTTCTTATTACCCTGATTGAAAGTATATATTCTTCTATTATTTGGTACTATTTACCTTTCAGTTTTATCTTCTTCCAATACCTTAATATATGTCCAATATATGTTCTAAACACTTTCTAATTTTTCGGTGTTCAATACCTCATGCTTTACATATGCTAAGATTCCCCTAAAGTAAACTTTACCTAACTTTCTCTTAGGACACAACTCCAAAGTTATTTTCATGGATAAAGATGCATTTATTTACTTTATACCTTTTCTAATCCATGAATACCTTCTGAAATATGATGTAAAAGAAGCAAATAATTTTTAAGTATAAAATATAATAGAGCATTATGGAAACTGAACTCTAGGATCCTTAAATAAATATATACATTCCCATTTTAAAGCTGATACTATTTACATTTTTTAGAGAAAATTGAATTTATAATTTATAAAGACATTATTTTTGACTAAGAGCATATGTTTATTTAGTGGATACATTTAGATTTAGAAATCATTAAAGTTTGAATATCTTTCCATTATGAAGATTAATAAATACATAAATCAACAGTATTTTTATT
Organism: Bos taurus; assembly: GCF_002263795.3. Classification (NCBI taxonomy): domain Eukaryota; kingdom Metazoa; phylum Chordata; class Mammalia; order Artiodactyla; family Bovidae; genus Bos; species Bos taurus. Next base: position 1,426,359 of record NC_037336.1, read on the forward strand.
TTTATTTTGTATTTTTAAAAATTATAAATGTGTGATAACACATTTACAGGAGATTTGGAAAATACAGAGCAAGTTTGCATATATGTCCACTATATTATAATTATTTTTTAAGTAGATAGTATTTTTAGTTGGAGTTTTAATATCAAGCTCTCAAAACTTAATAGAATGAATATACAGAGAAGTAGAAGGATACAGTAGACCTGTGAACCAATTCAACATAATTAAGACTTATACAATTTTCACACAACTATAGGATAAAAATTCTATTCAAGTTCTCATAGACTATAAACTTGGAGACACTGGAACATATTCAGGGACATAAAAGAAGTTGCAAAAATTTTCATGATCTAAAGGTACTGTGAAATCATGGAGAGTCTATTCTCTTATTAATGTAGATTTATGTTAGAAAGCAATATCAAAAGATATTTGAAAATAACCCACATATTCTCAAGTGCAATGTAATATTTACCAAGAGGCCATTGAAAGCCTCAATCAAATTTGACTGGAAAAACATAGAAGGTTAATGTATAGAAGAAAGCATTTAAATGAAAAATTAGTATCAAAATGAGAAATTATTATTAAAGATACTTTAAACAAAATCCCATTTCTTTGTAAATTAAATGTCCACTTTTAAATGATGGGTGTATCTAAGAAGCCATAACAAGGAAAATTAGAAAATATTTGTAAAGAATAACAATGAAAAGAAAATTTATCAGAATTTGTTGCACACAGCTGAAGCTGCTCAATGCAATTCAGTACAGTGTGGAACCTTGAATAAGGCACAAAGACAAATAATGGACACTAAAATAAATTTTTTTGAAATTTGATTAAAAAATCTGTATTTTAGTTAATAATATTGTATCATTTGTTAATTTCCTCTTTTTTTTTTTTTTTTTTAAGAGCACAGTATTTCTTTATATTCTCAGAATTGGATTGGAAGTTTCAAGACTCATTCAAAAATTTTTAAATAACTTAGGTAATTAATTTTCTAGACTTTTAGCCATAATACTAGATGCCAAGATACATGAAATATATAAAAGTTTTGAGTGAATATAAATTAGAAATCTAAAATTTTATTCATACTAAGTCAAAAAAATGGAATCAAAATGTAATAATTTTTTTTAGCTAGGAAAAATTTATACATTTTCTAATATATGCATTACATTATATATACTATATATTCATGTGTGTGTGTACAAAAGTTTTTTTACTATGCTTGATAAAGTCTTGAGAAAGAATAGCAACAATAAAAAAGATGGAGACATTGAAAAACATAAACTAAATGAAATGGGAGCACTGAATATGAAATATAAAAAAATGAAACAAACTAGATAAAGGTAAACGATGAAAAGGTAAAAGGTAACAAACAGCCCAGTCGTTTTTAAACATGGATGCTCATTATAAACACATCTGAAGCTTGGAGATGTATAGCAATACTTAGGCATTTGTAGTTTTTGAAAAACTCCAAGATAATTCTGCTACGCATCTGGATTTTTAAAAGTGATGACAGGTTTTTCTATTATACAGTAGTTTCAGTGATATAGAATTCTATTATCTCCTGTTGATCAATCATGATACAATGGTATTTATTAATAGTTACATAATCACTCTAGTAAAAGATGTTTATCAATGTTAACAATCAACAACCAGACAAAAAATATAAGATAATTACAATTGCAAGCCATAATGGGAACATGATTAATTTAACAATATAAAATTGTTAAATACAATTTGAGGGGTTAAGTAGAATGATGTGATGAGTGGAAGTGCATAGATGCACGTGTTCTCATCTGCCCAGCCAGTCTATAACTTTTGATTGATACATTTAATCCATTTACAGTTAAGGTAATTATTGATATGTTTTATCCTATGACCATTTTCTTAGTTGTTTTGGGTTTATTTTCTGTAGATCTTTGCCTTCTCTTGTGTTTTCTGTATAGAGAGGTTCCTTTAGTGTTTGTTGTAAAGCTGGTTTGGTAGTGCTGAATGTTCTTAACTTTTGCTTGTCTGGAAAGCTTTTGATTTCTCCATCAAATCTGAATGTGAGTCTTGCTAGGTAGAGTATTCTTGGTTATAGGTTTTTCCTTTTCATCACTTTAAACATATTGTGCCATTCCTTTCTGGTTTGTAGAGTTTCTATTGAGAAATCAGCTAATAACCTTATGAGAATTCCTTTGTATGCTATTTCTTATTTTTCCCTTGTTGTTTTAATATTTTATCTTTGACTTTAGCTTTTGTCATTTTGATTACTATGTGTCTTGGTGTGTTCCTCCTTGGGTTTATCCTGCTTGGGACTCTGTACTTCCTGCACTTGGTTGACTATTTCCTTTCCCATGTTAGGAAAGTTTTCACTTATTTCTTCAAATATTTTCTTGTGTCCTTTCTCTCTTCTCCTGCTGGGACCTGTATAATGCGAATATTGGTGTCTTTAATGTTGTCCCAGAGGTCTCTTAGGCTGTCTTCATTTTTTTTTTTTTTCATTCTTTTTTCTATATTCTGTTCTGTGGCAGTGATTCTCATCAATCTATTCTCCAGATCACTTATCTGTTCTTCTGCATCAGTTATTCTGCTATTGATTCCTTCCAGTGTATTGTTCATCTGTTTGTTCTTTATTTCTCTAGGTCTTTGGTAATCATTCTTTGCATCTTCTCAGTTTTTGTTCCATTACTTTTCTGAGATCTTGGATCATCTTCACTATCATTATTCTGAATTCGTTTTCTGGAAGATTGCCTATCTCCATTTCATTTAATTGTGTTTTTGGAGTTTTATCTTGTCCCTTTATCTGGAACAAAACTCTTTGCTTTTTCACCTTGGTTATCAAAACCACATTCTGTGATGTGGTTTTGGTTCTAGCGACTGCAGGCTTGTGACTCATCTTGTTTGTTCTGTCTGCCTTCTGGTGGATGAGGCTAAGAGGCTTGTATAAGCTTCATGATGGTAGGGACTGGTGGTGGGAAAAACTGGGTCCTGCTCTGGTGGGCAGGACCATACTCAGTAAAACTTTAATCCAATTACCCACTAATGGGTGTGGTTGCACTTCCTCCCTGTTAGTTGTTTGGCCTGAGGCAACCTAGCCCCGGGGTCTATGGGTTCTATGGGCTCTAGGGTAGGGTTAAGAGTGACCTCCAAGAGGATTTATGTCAGGGGCCCGTTCCAGGACTGCTGTTGCCTTTGCCCCAATCTCCATGGCAAGCCACTACCAACCCAGACCTCCACAAGAAGCCCTTCAACATGAGCTGGTAGATCTGGTTCAATCTCCTGTGGGGTTACTGTATACCTTTCACCTGGGTCTTGGTATGCACAATATTTTGTTTGTGCCATCCAAGGGTGGAGTCTCTGTATCCTCCAGTCCTGTGAAAGTCCTGTAATCAAATCCCACTGGCCTTCAAAGTCAGATTCCTGATTTCCAATCCCTTTGCTGGATCCCCAGGCTGGAAAGCCTGACATGAGGCTCAGAACCTTTACAACAGTGGGAGAACTTCTTTGGTATTATCATTTTCCAGATTATGGGTTGCCTACCTGGTGGGTATGGGATTGATTTTATTGTGTTTGCAACCCTCCTACCATCTTGTTGTGGCTTCTTTTTTGTCTTTGGACATAATTTTTTTTTATTGGTGGGTTCCAATGTCCTCCTGTCAATGGTTGTTCAACAGCTAGTTTTTAGTTTGGTTCTCTCACAGGAGGAGATGAGCACACACTTCTACTCCTCCAGCTTGACTACAGGCCCCCAGTATTTTTAGTAAGCATTTTGAGTCAAATAGGAACAGCTATTTTATTAATTAAATTTAGTTCATTTCATCCTTTATGGAGTGATACCATGCTTAAATTCTTCCAAATTTACATAAAAATTTTAGGACAAAAGAATATTCTAAATTATCAGCGAGAATTAAAAACAAACAAACAGAAGACTGTGATTGCTTATTACCCAAAGATTTCATCCAAGTTAGAGAAAGACAAGTGAACAATCATAGTGTCATGATGAAAGCCATAAACTTAACCCAATGACCATAAGAATGTGTGCACTGGCAAAGACAAATGTAACTTTTTCTTCTACTCTGATAAGGACAGCAGTGCTTTCTCGGGTTCATAGGAGCCCCAGAGTGTGTATTTCAGTAAAAGGACTCCTATAAGAAATCTTGACCTAGAAGTTACTCTCCAGGATTTAAAAACTGAAGATGAGCCAAGAGAGAAGTCCTGCTTATCAATCTAGAATTCACTGCGCTTCGTTTTTTCATTTATTTATTCAACCGATGAGGACTTATGAAGTTCTCTCTGTGCACAGAAATTAAATGACATGGTTATTGGTAGAACACTGCCCTCCTTTTTGTGGACTTTCAGTTTTGTGAGGTTGAAAAAAATAGGCAATTGCAAACTTGTATGACACATTGAGTGCCTGCTTTAAACCTAGCACATATTTCAAAATGTGTTAACATAATTTAATACTCAGTCAGTTCAGTCATTCAGTCGTATCCGACTCTTTGCGACCCCATGAATTGCAGCACGCCAGACCTCCCTGTCCATCACTAACTCCCAGAGTTCACTCAAACTCACGTCCATCGAGTCGGTGATGCCATCCAGCCATCTCATCCTCTGTCATTCCCTTTTCCTCCTGCCCCCAATCCCACGCAGCATCAGAGTGTTTCCAGTGAGTCAACTCTACACATGAGGTGGCCAAAGTACTGGAGTTTCAGCTTTAGCATCATTCCTTCCAAAGAACACCCAGGGCTGATCTCCTTTATATCTCCTTTATAATGGACTGGTTGGATCTCCTTGCAGTCCAAGGGACTCTCAAGAGTCTTCTCCAATACCACAGTTCAAAAGCATCAATTCTTCAGCACTCAGCTTTCTTCACAGTTCAAAAGCACATCTATTTTATTCCTAAATTCACAGGTGAGAAAATAGAGATACAAACTTAATAAACCTGCTCAAGATCATAGGAAAATATATAGTAGAAATGAATTTGAACCCATAAAGTCTGAACCTTGAACTATTAATAAAGCTTCTCAAAACTTATAGACTTGTGGCGGAAGGTGAGAGGGGACATACCAATGATCGGATTATGGATAGATGCTATGGGAAGATAATTGAGTAAGGACTGTTGGGAAAGGCTTCTTCAAGAGGTTTACAGCTTAATTTTAAAAGGCCAGATGGAATTGGCTGGAGTAGGATGGCAGGACAAACATCTGTGATGTTGAGAGAGTGCTCAGAGCCCCACTAGGGAGTGTTTAAGCCCCAAAGAGAGACAGGAAGTGAGGAGAATTGCATGTGGTCTGTCATGGAGACAGCTACAGTGTGTTTGTGTGTGTATGTGTGTGTGTGTGTGTGTGAGAGAGAGAGAGAGAGAGAGAGACAGAGCAATGGGGCAGGGGAGGGTGGAAAGAGAGAATAGGTGAGTCTTTGGATATAGGTAAAAGCTGGGCTGTGGGGAGATTTTTTGTCCACTTTTAAGACAACATGAGGTTGTAGGAGATAGACATTGATGGCCTACATCTATTTTTAAATTATTATAAATGTTTTAGTGTGAAGAATTGTTTGTAAGGGAGAAGTAGCTGGTAGAAACTGAAATATTACAATAATAAAAGTAATCAGGTACTTGAGCTAAAGAACATTATTGGGAATGTAGAAATTCTTCATTTCTCTAAAAATTTAAAAGACATTTGGGGTTTAGAGTTTAGTTAAACTACTCCATAATGTGGCTACCTCAGCATCCATGTTGTGTGGCCAACAGAGTTGCAGGGTACTTGGATTTACACTGGTGCCTCCCAAGAGTGCACACCCCAGGCAGCAACTAGCTGGGGCACTAGTAATTGTGATACCCTCGTGATGAGCAATCTCCAAGACCCAAAACCTTTTCTTTCCATGTCCCTTAGATAAGACCCGCAAAGAATTTAGCAAACCCTGCTCTTTTGGGTTTGAATTGACCCACCTGGCTTTAGCCTAGCACCCCCAAGGTGCTCCATCTGAGGACTCTAATAAAAGCATGTGACCTAGGTCCTGCTTCTCTCTCTACCTGCACCCTGCCTTCAACTTCCTGCATGGCCCTCCAGAACTTGTGAATGATAAGCTTCTCTATTTCAATTTCACTATGGTCCGTTGTTGAACCACAGTTCACTGTCCAATGCCTGAGGATCTACTTAACAAACGTATATTGAACAGAGTCACAACATTTTATTTCTAAAAGGACCTTGTGATCAGTTTTACACATGAGGTGTGCATCGTTTAGGGGCTTTCAGGTAATAGAGGTGTGTTCAGAAATGGTAATAAAATGATTTTAGCAAAGAGGGAATTTGGAAAAGTTTAAGACAACCAGAAAGAGATAGAGAAGTGTCACAGGGACAGAATCTGCCACTATCATTGGGTCTGAATGTGTGTAAGCAAGTGAAATACATTCTTTTCTGTGGACAAACATGTAGACAGAGGAGGAGGACCACTTGATAGGTGTTGTGGCTTCAGAGAGAAGAATGCAGAAACTGCAGTTTTATAACCCGCTCAGAAAGAGTGAAGAATAAATAAATGTATTTCTTTTTCTTTCTACTCCTTCCATATCTTGCCATCCTACTGACCAAATATATTTGGAAGGGGCGCTGGGTGGTTGTATCCCATGGAAGCCAGTCTTCCAAAATATCAAGCAGGGAAGAAAAAGATGGAGAATAGATATGGAAGTGAAGCAAAGAATGTCTAATCTAGAGGGAATGAGAGAAAAGTGTGGTAGATGATTCTTAGTTTTGTCACTGGGTAACTGAATGAATAATGAATACTAACATTTAGTGACATGGAAGATATTAATTTCATAGTATAAGTGGATGCTCTCTTATAGAAACTCTTAGTAGCACCTAGCCCCCTTTTCCAAAAATGACTGATTTTTTTTACTTAATTTATTTTTTTGGCTATTTGGGAGAGAAGAAACTTGAGCATATGAACTTATATCACCACTTTGCATGAGAAACCAGTGAAATACATCTTTCAAAAAGAAACACTGATCCATTTCATTATGTTCTTGCTCAGTTGGGTCATGAAATCATGGCCCTGAATGTCATTGTTTATCTGGGGAGCAGCTAACAGAATTGCTAGCGATGTGGCCAAGGGCTATAGCCGTTTCTCCAAAGAGAAAGCCATACAGTTATTACAAATGCCTACTGCATCAAGGAAATAATTTAAGAGATTTATTTCATTAGGCCTAATAAAATAGAGCCGCAAATAGTTGAAGCAATGATGGTAAAATGTTCATTTCAAAGTTCAAACTTAAAAAAAATTTTTTTTCACAATAAATCTACTTTCAAAACATAATAGCTTACACTAAAGGGTCGTCATTGGTTTCTTATTGCTGCGAAGAACATGATAAATAAGCTTTGGAATCTTATACAAGCATACACACAGAAATTAAACTCAAATTCAAGTGTAAGATCATTGACTAAAATTATTTTGTTGTGCATAGAACAAACTCAGGGAGCCGGCACTCTAAGTCAGTTTCCACTTAAGTCCTAAGGAAAGATCCAAATATGGCTGTATCTTTCACTAATTTTAAAAATGTTTTGCTTACTATTTTCCCTTTATACAAGCTTTGGATTAAAAAAGAATGTTAACTTATTTGTGCAGGTCAATCTTTTCCAAAAATATACTAGATGACCTAAGAAAACAAAATTAGATCAAAAGTTGCTGAAGCAAAGGATAGTCACAGATATTATAACATCATTGTCTATCTCATCTTGTTCTTAAACACTCAGTGTTATATCACTAATGCAGCATATTTAACCTTGTCCGATATGAACATCTATTAATGGCTTGTCTGTGAGAAGCTGGGCTATTGGCTTTAGCTAGGAAAGTACTCAGGACAGTAGAGACAGTCTTCTGTGTATTCGAAAGTGATACCTTAAAATAGCTTTGTAATATTTGGGTTTAATCTCAAAAAAAGTAGACATGTTAAATAAGTGCTCCAAGTTCATAATTTATATAAATTTTAACATAACATTTCAGAGGACTATTGGGACTACCCAAGGTGAGAATAAATGGTTCACAGGCATTACTGTGTAGCAAATGTCAATAACCAATGATAAATGGGACTGCATCTGATGTCTACACATCTAAGATCTTATTTTCCTGAGTGTGATAAACTATTTACCCCTTCAGGGCTTCCAAGAAGGACTCACCTAAAGGTGAACAATCGTGGCACAAGCACTGGGGCAAAATGCAAAAAATAAATTATTAAGAGTAAAGTTTTCATAGTCGTGACTTCTCTTCCAGCCAAGAAAGCAAGCAGAAGTGTTTTCTCCCAAAGTAAAACTCCATTTATTATTTTTGTTCTCTATTTGTTTTATTATGAAACTGCTATTGTGATTATATTTGGTAGAAATGGTAAAGTGTGCTCATCTATTCCATTAATCCTACTATATGCTAGGTAGTGAGTGTGGAAAGGATATATGTCAGACATCATTAAGAAGTTTGGGTTAGGTGAGTCAAATTGATAGACAAACAAGGTAAATTAGGATGAGCTTCACAGGAAGAAATTAGGTCGGCATCAAGAATTTAAGGAGGCTTCTCAGGGAGGTCAACTGATCTAAATCCTGAAGGCTAGAGATGAGATCCCCGTGGCAGAAACTGTCCTAGGCTGAAAAAAACAGCCTGTTAAAAAATGAAAATATTTCCATTGATATGATTGGAAATTTTTACAAGCTATAGAGAATGAATTTGGAAGTCAGTATAAATTGCTATGAAATTATCATTTATTCTTAAGTGCCATCTTTTGAACATTTTGTCTTTAAGTTGCTGAGAAGTCCCAGGTGTTCTTCAGAGCTTCAGATCAGAGTCATACATGCAACTGTGCAGCAACTTTGGGTGTACCCCAGTCACCTGGGCTCCCACCCTCTCCATCCCCCAAATCTCACCCTCTTAGGTGGTTCTCCCACATGGCTACAACTTAGGCTAGAAACCTGAGAACAGTCCTTTGTGCTCCTTCATTCTTGAGCTACACATTTACCCCATCACCAGGATCTCTTCAACCTAGAGATACTTATGGGGTAAGTATCTCTAGACTCAGCCTGCTGTTACTAGCATCATTTCCTGCCTGGGTGATTGCAAAAACAATCCAATTGATTTCCTTATATCCAGTCTGGATCCTGTCCATTTATTTGCCACAGTGCAGTGAGAGTGATCATGTCAAAAGGTGATTCTGAGCACATCATCCCCCTTCTCAGAACATCAGAGACACCCTCCCTGCTCTCAGGATCCAGTATAATCTTATTCTCTGGCTCTCAAAACCCTTCACAAGTTGGTTCTATTAATACCTCCTGAACCTTTCATTTCTCAGCTTTCAAAAAAATTGTTCTTTGCTTTGTTCTACTTTTCCTGATTGATACCTATTTGTACTTATATTCTTAACTTAGAAGATAGTTCATTTAGAAAGATTCACTTGACACTCAAGTTCAGTTTACACACACATCCTATGTATTTAGAAACCTGTACTTTTCTTTGAAGTCTCATCACCTTGTACTGCAATAGCTTATTTGTTTGTATATTTCCCCTAGAATCTAACTGTAAATTCAGGGATTTTATGTACTTCTTCCCTTTTCAGGGTATTTGATGTGCCCACTCAGTCCTTTGAATTGTGTTGGCATTGTGTTTATGGAATATTGAATAAGTGTGTAGGGTCTTGATTAGAAAAGCCATTACATATCATGGTGAGAAGCTTGGACTTTATTGTATATATGTCAATGCTTTTAATTATATGCCAGGAATACTGGGATCCATAAGATAAATTCAGGGGAGTTTCTGGGAACATTAGTATTCCTCAAAGTTAATTAACATGTGATTTCAATTGTGTAATTAATACTTGCATGCCTAAAACAAAACATAACATTTTAGTGAGCTTTTCTTGACACTGCTGCTATATTGGAGCAGATATCTGTGTTCCTCTACCATTCTCAGCATTTAATTGTACACCATGGAGATTCCCTAGAGAAGCTGTTGCAAGTGTTGGCAGGTTTTATGCAGAGTGGAATGACAGGTCCAGATTTAAATGACACATAATTTGAAAGTACATTTTTTATGGTAAGTGATAAGCAAGTATCATACTTTATACATCAACTATCTCATAAGGATGGCTGATGCAGGCTTGCAGTCTTCACATCTCCAGTTTAGGGTCTCACTCACTGTTGATGCCATGACCAGCACTACAAATTATTTCTTAAGTAATCTTTTTAGGAATTTTTGATGACCATAGTAAGAGCACTAGCATCTTTTCAGCTTCCACATCATGAAAGAAGCATCATGCCTGAGTGGAGTGATCCCTCACATGACACCGTTTATGCTGAAGGGAACACTGCACCCAAAACACAAAGCTCTGGCTTCTTCCGCACATGGCACTAGTGATTGCCAACGCAGCTTGTAAGTGTGGGAGAGCTAATTCCAAGGGAAAGGGGCTTTACCCACTGGCCCACTGGGAGCTTGGGTAGAGAGAAGGCCTGTAGGTAAATTTATCTCCCTTCTTTCCACAAGCAGTTCTGCTGTGAAGTCATGTGTAAGTCTCTCTTCAGATGTTCTGCAGGGATGAACAATCAGAAGCAACAGTCGTGAAGTTGTGGTCCCTTAGTGACACACCACTTCCTGTTCATCCTCATGGCCCTCTGCTTCACTTTCCTTCATCCCTCATTCTAGGGGCTGAACTCCACATAAGTGTTTAAGGAAGTTTCTATTTTCTAGGAAATTTGGTGCAAGAAAGCCAGATTTTAGAAAGTGATGACAAACTGTTTCTGCACCTGGGAGACCCTGATTAAACAACTCTTTGCCTTCTTCCTTCCCTGAAACTCCCTCATGCATCCCTGTGTCCATGATTTTTGAGCTACCATCCCATTATTTTAAAAGATTTATCATATTTCTCATGACATGTGGCTTTGAAAACCAAAATGAGTATATGCATCTGTGTGATTTAAAAAGTAGCCACACAACAAGAGTGAGTTTTCCAGTCTCTCTCTGGTTTGTTCATCATGGTCTATGCCCAGGAAATCCACTTATTCAGCTACCTCAGTGGGTCTCCAGTGCTCTCTGATTTTGATTTATCTGACCCAACAAGACATCTAGCAGGAGCTGGGAGAGGAGCATGAGACTGAGGTTAGCATAGTATTGGTTCCTGTGAAATTGTCTCTGAGGTCACCTAGAGCTGGATGCATTTCTCAGTGGAAGGCACTCATCCACATCTTCCCCTTACCTCATCTCTTTGGGCCATGTGTGGTGATAGTTCATCAGGTGCTTCCTGGGGTCTCTGTGCTGACTTTGTGATTCTACCACACTCCACCCACCCCTGTATCAGTGCCATCTACTAAGTAAATCCTGCTTGAGTTGTAACATGTTGTGGATTTATTTCCTGTTTGGACCCTGACTGATACACATGTCAACATACCTGTGAGTGAGCTTGCAGAATGGATTTAAGGTATATTAATATATGAAATCACATATAGGAAGTAAAGGGAAGTAGGGCTAAGAGAACAGTTTTGGAGACTATCAGAATTTAGAGAAATTTGGTACAAATGATGACTTGGCCAAGATAGAAAGGAAAAAACAATATTAAGGGTTAGGTGGAAAATCAAGTATAAAGTATTTTGAAGTTAAGGAATTGAGGCTTGAGATATGTTAAATGATTTGTAGCCTTTAAGCCATCATTGTCAATCATGGCGACAGCAATTTCTGTAGAGGTGTTTGAAGCAAAAAAGCAGTCAGTCATGAACTATGTTCTGAGTAGGAGGAGTGGAGGTTAAGAGAGAAAGTGAGATCTACTCTTGCCAAAAACTTAAAACCTAAGGGAAGAAAAAAGAGTTTCTGAAGTGATCAGATGCTCAAATACTCATAGAAACTTCAACTGAAATGACACTTATCCAGTTTGTCCATCATCATCACCTTTCTTTTCTGTCTAGTGTTCTTTTGGTAATTTATTTTATATAAATGATTCTACTAAACAAATAACTAAAAAAACATTGTTCAAATGAGTTACTGGTAACAAAATATTGTTACTGGTAACAAAATTAATACAAATTAATGTTGTAAAATATTCTTTTCAATTATCAGTGAATTTTAAAAATTATTTTTGACATTTTGATTTGTTTCTAATTGAATTAAATGCACATCATTTATATAATAAACAAGAATTATTGGTCTTTTAATTCAAATATTTCACCTTGAAGAACATTATCTAATCTATTTTGAGTTAATTCAGTCATACCACTTTAACAGCCAATTGTGTATGTAAAATGGTTACACATGTGTGTACATGTGTATCAATATATATATGTGTGTTTGTATTTGGATATATATATATATATTTCTATATAAAACTTTTCCTCATGTATAGAATACAGTAATTCGGTCACTTAGATAGTATGTTTGACCATTATTTACTTCCCTGGTGGCTCAGATGGTAAAGCATCTGCCTACAATGCAGGAGAACTGGGATCAATCCCTGGGTTGAGAAGATCCCCTGGAGAAGGAAATGGCAACCCACTCCAGTAATCTTGTCTGAAAAATTCCATGTATGGAGGAGCCTGCTATGTTACAGTCCATGGGGTCGCAAAGAGTTGGACACGACTTCACTTTCACTTTGAACATTATGCCATTTATCACAAAAATTTTGTGCTTCCTGACTTCACTTCCTCTTCTAACATGCATCTAGGCTATAATATGGTTTGAATGTTTGAGTCCTCTACCAATTTATATATTGAAATTCTAGCCCTCACAACAATGCTATTAAATCTTTGGGAGGTGATTAGGTCATGAGAGTGGAGCTCTCATAATGAGATTAGTGCCTTTACTGAAGAGGCTCAGGAGAGCTCCCAGACCATTTCATCAAGTGAGGACACAGAAAAAAAGTCCTCTTTGAATCAATAAGCCATCAGCAACCAAACATCGAACCTGCCGGTGCCATGATCCTGAACTCCCAACCTCCATCACTGTGAGGAATCAATGTTTGCTGTTTATAAGCTATTCAGTCTCGGAATGTTTTGTAGCAACCTGAATGGACTAAGACAGTGTACACACGTGGTGGATTCATGTTGATGTATGGCAAAATCAATACAATATTGTAAAGTAAAAAAAAAATAAAAATAATAAAAAAAATAACCCCCCCCCAAAAAAAAAGAGTGCTTTCCAAAAAATAATAGTATTTGAATCATTAGACTGAGTAGAGAAGATCTGTGCTACCCAGTATGGCACTCACTGTCCAACCTGTTGTTGAGCCCTAATAGGACAAATCTATGTAAGGAGTGTGAATTACTTCTTTCTTTTCTTGAGCTGGGATGTCTACATCTTCTCCCCTTGGACAGATTCTCAGGACTTAAGACTCCTGGATTTAGATCGGTGGCCTCCAGTCTAAGGTCTTGGGATTCAGGCTGGATTATACCATTAATTTCCCTGGTTCTTCAGCTTGCAGACAAGAGATCATGAATCTATCAACACCCACAATGGCTTAAACCAATTTCCATAGTAAATCTTTCTATATATATATATATATATATATATATATAGAGAGAGAGAGAGAGAGAGAGAGAGTATATATATATATATATATATATATATATATTTCCTATTGATTTTGTTTCTCTGGTGGATTCATTATACTGTGTGTGCTTAGTCTCTCAGTCATGTCTGACTGTGGCTCTGTGACTCCATGGACTATAGCCTACCAGGATCCTCTGTCCATGGGGATTCCCCAGGCAAGAATACTGGAGTGGGTTGCCATGCCCTCCTCCAGGGGATCTTCCCAACCCGGGGATCAAACCCAGGTCCCCCACATTGCATGTGGATTCTTTTACAGTCTGAGCCATCAGGGAGCCCTTGGCTCAGTAAGGGCTCACAATGAATGGTTGTGTGGAGCCCTTATGCTGAGGAGCTAGTGCTTGATTTATCATTTAAGAGACTCTTGTGGATTTGGCTCCAATTTCCTTCCAGGCCCACCAGTTTTCTTTTTACTGCTAAACTGCAAAGGAAAAAAGACAAAGATGCAGAAGAAAGCAGAAGTCACACTTAAGCATCCTGAGTAGCTGCTGAGGTTTGTCCATCCTGTGGCAAAGTTATTAAGAAGGCTGTGTGATGTCTGTCTACAGAGGAGCCACAGTCATCAACTGCAATGATAGTAACTAGATTTGCTGTCGTGAACCACCAAGTAAGAAAGAATGAAGCCTCTAGGGAACATAACCTGCCCTTTATAGGCTTAACAATAAATGTTGTCTTTGATGCATGAGCCTGGTGGGGCCACAGAGATCAAGGTAATGAGAGCTACGTAGATGGCTGCTTCAGAGACAGAAGTAAGGAATAAATCTGCGTCAGCTGAAAATTTCTGGTTCATCTATCCTTCCTTAGCTCTCTATGACTTGAGTGCTATTTCTTGTCCCTTACACGTCATTTCCTTTCTGATATCTTGTCAACATCCAAAACCTATTATCTTACAATGAAATAGATTTTTTTCTTTCAAAACTATCTCTCAGTTCTCCTTATTCAAAGTGAAGATCTCTGAGGTATTTTTGGCTTATCTTTCCTTTTTCTTCATTTTGTGGCAGACAGAATGCTATTTAGGCTTAAATCTCTGCTGCTATTTAGGCTTAAGTCTCTCTGAATTTGGACTATTGAAATACTTTTCCAACTGTTCTCACAAACTTTGGCTTTTCTTACAACTGATATAGCAAAGGCTAACAAATTTAAGTTTTAAAACAACAAGATAACTTCCTCTGCTTTCAAACATTTAGTGAATAACCTTAATTTCTTGAGAATCAAGTATTATGAAGTTTAAACATCCCGGTGTTACTTATAAAAGTGAAAGATTCAAAATAGGATTTTGTCCACTGTTTACCTTGGTTTACATGCAGACTTCATTTTTTTAATCTCTCATATATAATATTATACATGTTGTAAGTAATTGTATTTAATGACATAAATAGATCAATAAAAATACCCCAGAAGGTATTTGACACCAAAATATTTTGCATTCTTTTCCCTGCTGTAACAAAATGAATTTAACATATTGCAGAGATAGCCAACACTCTTTCTCTGTGTTTTTGCTCTGTGGGTGCTCCCTATAATTTTCCTTATGTTTGTCCCTGTGGTTCAAGATCTGTCTATTCTTGGATGCTTTTTAAAATCCCTACCTACAGAATGTCTTCCTTTCTGTATTAAGTCGTTGATGATTGTTTCCTAGCAGGATTGTTTCTCTTTTATGTATATATTTTTTCCCTGGTAGCTCAGCTGTTACAGAATCTGCCTGCAATGCAGGAGACACTGGTTCAATTTCTGGGTCAGGAAGATCCCCTGGAAAAGGGATAGGCTACCCACTCCAGTATTCCCTGGTGGCTCAGATAGGAAAGAATCCACCTGCTATGCAGGAGACCTGGGTTCAATTCCTGGGTTGGGAAGATTTCCTGGAGGAGGGCATGGCAACCCACTCCAGTATTCTTGCCTGGAGAATCCCCATGGACAGAGGAGCCTGGCAGGACTAAGCAACTAAGCACAGCACATACAACCTCCTTTTTACTCATTTTTATTTATTTGTCCTCACTTCTTCAAGGATCAGCTTAACCTCAGTTTTCAAGCTGACCTGAATCCTCTCCTCTGTGTCCCTATACTGCCTGTCACATGATGTCAGAATTATGCAAGTTTCATAATTTATGTACCTTTATGTCTCCAGTGTCATATAGTAAGTACAATGCATTTTAGTTTTTTGTTCACTTCTACCTTCAATCCATCTTCCTCACCTTTTCCTCTACAGCAGGAGTTGGATTCTAATGCTGTATTTGAGAGTAAGTAAGAATTTAATGGGCTTCACTTGTGGCTCAGATGGTAAAGAATCTGCCCACAATGCAGGAGACACAGATTTGATCCCTAGGTCAGGAAGATCCCATGGAGAAGGAAATGGCAAATCCATTCCAGTATTCTTGCCTACAGAATTCTATGGACAGAGGAGCTAGGTAAGCTATAGTCTATAGGGTCGCAAAGAGTTGGACACTTTCACTTTCAATATTTTAGTAGTATGAAGGGACAGTGTGAAATAGGCTGTTCATTTTAGACTTCTGATTTTCAGGTTCATGTATGCTCAGTCACTCAGTCATGCCCAATTTTTTGGAGTAAATGGAGTAAAATTCAAGCTTTGTTCACACCCAGACACTCCAAGAAAAAAGCTAGTGGCAAAAGGTGAGTGCAACTAAAGAAAAAAGATAGGGTACCTACTCTTGAGGTCAAGGATGACTTCCCTCTCTGCACATGTACAGGAAGCCCCACCCCTTAATAAGTGTGAACATGCACCCATAGGCCTCTGCATGGGATCCATCTTAGCAAAAAGTTGCACACTCATCTTGGGGAGGATCCAAGGACCAGTCAGGTGTGAAGAAAGAAACAATATACCTGGCCAAAGGTAAGCAAAAACCCAAAGGACTGTCCTCTGTAAGTGATTTCAGTCACCTCTTTACTTTGCTCCTCCTCACCCAGGACACCCACGCTCCTCTCCTGGTATGTATCTCTGTTTAGCTTCTGACTTACTGCATTCCTCCTCATTAGAGAGGATGCCCATACTCTTTCTCTCTAAGGGTGTATTTCTGCCTTGCTTCTGTTTTAAGTAAACTGTTTCTCAGTGTGCTCTCCTAAACATTGTGCTGTCTCTAATAACAAACTTTGTACCTGTTTTTACAGTTTGTGACCCTTGAAACATTCTTGTTTTCAAATTGGGGAAAGAGCCAGGGCAACTTTGCTTCTAGCCTGTAGCCCCCTGTGGTCTAGTGGCTAGGATTCTGGTTTTCTACCCAGGCTCAATTCCTGGGCAGGAAACTAGGCTCTGTCTTCAGGAGGGCTCACTGCTATCTCTCTGAAATCAGAATCAACCAGGGAAGTTGGTGACCCTGTCTACCAGAATCTGTGGGAGGGTAGGTGCTAAGTTAGACAAGCTCCTAATAAAAAAACATAGATGACCTAGCCACACTGACCACCTGCTCATTAACAGCCTCTACTACATTTCCACTAGATCACTCCTGAGCTCAAACTTGTGCTGCCTGTGTGTCTTTTCTCAGCAGAATAGAGCTAAATCTCTCTCATCTATTGCAATAGTTTTGAATATAGTCATCCTTGCCCATTTAACTCTGCCCTGTGAAAAATTTGTTGATGGAGCAATTCCCTCTTTTTCAGATAGAGTAATATTTCTCACCTTTATTGTTATTTCAAAAACAAAACAATACAAAACAATTCATCTGTTTTGTACATTCTGGACATTTGACTATCTCAAGTAAATACTGTATTTCTCAGTCTCTCTTGATGTTAAATATTCCAATGTAAGTTCTAGCCAATGGATATAGAAGTAAAATGTGAAACATTTGGAGGTGTTTTCTAAGGGAGTGGGCATTCTCTTGGTTATTCCTAGCATCATTAAAATAAGCCAATTTTTCCTATACTATCATTTAGTTAATTATAAATAATGTACAAAATTACTTTATGGGTTTTTTGAATGTGACTATTGAAACGAGTTTTTATTAATTATCATAGATTTTGGGTTGATATGTTTAACTACGATGTAGTCACTGTAAATAAAACCTTTACTTTGTACTTGTTTTACCATTTATATTTCTTATTTATGTTTTTATTTCATCAGTGATAATTTCCACAACAATGGTAAATGATGATAGAAACAGTTTCTCTTTTTATTCATGTCTCAATAGCACTTTTTTCTATCTCATTATTATCTTATAATTAACTGTGATGCTTTCTGTTTGCTTAACATTATTTTAATCATCGTGTTCTCTCATCCTTGTTACTCTAGGAAGTTTAATCAAAAGGATGCTAATAATATGAACTTCTGAAATGTTTTGATATTTATTAAGATGATCTGGCCTATAATAATTTTCTTATTGGGCATAAAGATGGTATAAATATATATCTAATACTAGGTACTTTTTGATTACCTGTATTATTTGAGACCCCAAGGACTACATAGTCTTTTGAGTTCTCCAGGAAAGAATACTGGAGTGGGTAGCCTTTCCCTTATCAAGGGAATATTCCCAACCCAGGGATTGAACCCATGTCTCCCACATTGCAGTTGGATTCTTTATCATTTGAACCATCATGGAGGCCTCTTTGTTATTCCTAGGGCCATCTATTTATTTTTCCCAAAATTTAAGAGAGAAAATATTGGCATTATGTTTATTATCTTATTCTTTGTTATTTTGAAATTCTTAACACATGCTATTTAAGATCTCCAAAATGCCAGTATGCCTACTGTAGAACACTTATTTCTTTCCATGTATGGGTACTTTGCTATAGAACTTCTAGTTTTTCATAGCAAACTGAAAACTTGAAAGAAAAGACCAACAGTATGTAGATTAAATGCCTAAATATAGTCTTGTTCAAACTTGTGGATATAGGAACTTGATCACTATTGGTCTTGTCTACTTAGGGACATATGAAATACCCTGATCCAATGCTGAATCTTCTCAATCTTGAATCTTAATTTATCATGAACAATTTGTTCTCTCTGATTCTCTTTCAGATATGTAAATACTTTAAAATAATGTGCTGTTACAGGTTCCTCAACTATGCACACCCTTGTAGTATTGAATCTTGTTTTGAAATGCATATTTAAAAATTTTAACATATCCAAGAGTACTGCATTTTTTTAATAGTAGGAAAATGCTACAGTAATAGTGTTTACTTCTATCATCTCATTTGATTCTCAGAAATAAAATCTGCAAAAATAGCAGAGTAGAAGTTTTATGGGGCTTCCCAAGTGGCACTGGTGGTAAAGCACCTGCCTACCAAAGCAGGAGACAAAAAAGTGACATGGGCTCAATGCCTGGATCAGAAAGATCCCCTGGAGGAGGCCATGATAACCCACTGCAGTATTCTTGCTTGAAGAATCCCATGGACAGAAGAGCCTGACAGGCTGCAGTCCAAAGTGTTGCAAAGAGTTGGACACCACTGAAGCAACTTGGCATGCATGCAGAAGTTATACCTATTTTTAAGATGAAGCAGTGAAGATTTAAGAGTTAGCATAGCCTATATAAGGAGAAACATTACTTTGCCAACAAAGGTCCTACTAGTCAAAGCTGTGGTTTTTCCAGTAGACATGTATGGCTATGAGAGTTGGGCTATAAAGAAAGCTGAACACCAAAGAACTGATGCTTTTGAACTGTGGTGTTGGAGAAGACTCTTGAGAGTCCCTTGGACTGCAAGGAGAGCCAACCAGTCCACCCTAAAGGAGACCAGTCCTTTGTATTCATTGGAAGAACTGATGCTGAAGCTGAAACTTCAATACTTTGGCCACCTGATGTGAATAACTGACTCATTGGAAAAGGCCCTGATACTTGGAAAGACTGAAGGCAGGAGAAGTGGACAACAGAGGATGACATGGTTGGATGGCACCACTGACTCGATGGACGTGAGTTTGAGCAAGCTCCGGGAGTTGGTGATGGACAGGGAGGCCTGGTGTACTGCAGTCCATGGGGTCACAAACCGTCAGACACAACTGAGCGACTGAACTGAAGTGATAAACTATATGATCTTGTGCCAGTTACTGAGGGTGGCTTGAAACAGAAATCTGGTTTTATCCTGTGGCTGTTTGCTCTACACCGTATGCTGTCTTTTCATTTAGAAGTGACAAGGTTATCACCAGATTTGAAGATGTGGGGATATGAACTGTGTCACTTTCAGCTTTGCATTCTGAGAATCCAGCAAAGAATAGTCTACTCCAAGAATGTCAAACAAAATAATGCCTAATTTTCAAGTGTTCATATATCAAAAAGAGAATCAAGAGGGAAGAGTTGCAAAGGGTAAATGAAACACTAAAATAATCAACTTACCCTTTTAAACTCAGCTTCCAATTTCATCTCTCAAAATTACAAGTTCATAACACCCAGGTATTAAATATTCAATTAATTAGTAAATGGGTGTTTTAATAGAACTATGATTGAGTTCTAACTTGGTATTAACACATAAGTAACACTCAAGCAACAGTGTTTTAAGTTTGGATGAGAGGTTACTGAAGCATCCCAGTTGAAAAGCAAGACAATAAAGAGAGGATGTTTAGGTTAAAACACACACACACACACACACACACACACACACACACAATTAAGTAATGTTTTACCAGTCAGCAAAAGTGTAACAGAAATTATATTCCTCACAGTGAAATTTTGTTGAGTCCAGTGAGTCCAGTGGGAGTCCATTATTACAAAGCACTTTTTAAGGACATTTACTGAACTAATGCTGATTTAAGATCTTATATCCCAATTCTGGTTAAAGAAACTCCACAATGAGTTGAGGACAAAATCTGATGAGATGTCACAGTGACATTTCACTTACACAGAGGCAGATTTATAGTAACCCCACTCATCCAGAAAACAGTGGTAATCAGGGCATCAATCAGCCAGGCCTCTGTGCAGCCCTATCTGTCAGCAGAGTCATTATATCATCCTAGGGAACATGGGCTAACCCTCAGTTCTGAACCAGGCACTGGGGTGTTCAATAACACTGTACCAAGTCAGATACAGGACAACAGACTGACAGCAGCAAAAGAAGTTATAAGTACTAAAAGATAAAATGATGGCAAATGGTGACCACTAAAGGCCATCTCTGCAATATTTGATGTTTGTAAGAAAATATTCGCTAGTAGATTGTGTGTTCTGTTTAAGAAGATGAGAAAAAGTAAACACCTTTTGCATGCTTTAAGTATTTACTTTTCCAAACAATTATTTAGAATGTGTTTTGGGGCTACTTAAAAAATGAAATGCTGTTTTATTTATGTAGTATATTTAATTTTTGAAGAACTTTTTGAAGATATGTAGTCAAATAAACGTTTTATTTTTACATGCTACCATGAAATTACTTATCCTACCTTTTATTTTTTGAAGGGAAATACTGCATGAAATTAGCACTACAACACAAGACTCAATGAGATATGAAATTATTCTAATGAAACTGCTAGTCAAAGAGCCAGTGTCATAAAAGACAAGTAGTTACAGATGTCTTCCTCATAAAACAAAATCTTACCCTGACATGAAGAGGACCCTGGGGCTCTGTGCCCCTTCTTCTTGAACTCTTACCTCTTTCCCTTCATACTATTAATAACTTCTGCCCTTCTTAAATGTTTCGCCTGTCTTCTTATACATATGTTCCACCATGGCCATCTTCTTTTCTGTTATACTTGCCAGCTGCCTCTCTAACAACTATAATTAATTCTCCAAGCATCCTCACTAGATGCATCCTTAGAGCAAAATAAATTCCAGTAGAATTAAAGACCTTAATATAAGAAAAAAATAAACTGAATACCTATATATAGAAAACTATAAAACACTGATGAAAGAAATCAAAGAGGACACTAATAGATGGAGAAATATACCATGTTCATGGATTGGAAGAATCAATATAGTGAAAATGAGTATACTACCCAAAGCAATTTATAGATTCGGTGCAATCCCTATCAAGCTACCAACAGTATTCTTCACAGAGCTAGAACAAATAATTTCACAATTTGTATGGAAATACAAAAAACCTCGAATAGCCAAAGCGATCTTGAGAAAGAAGAATGGAACTGGAGGAATCAACCTACCTGACTTCAGGCTCTACTACAAAGCCACAGTTATCAAGACAGTATGGTACTGGCACAAAGACAGAAATATAGATCAATGGAACAAAATAGAAAGCCCAGAGATAAAGCCACGCACATATGGACACCTTATCTTTGACAAAGGAGGCAAGAATATACAATGGATTAAAGACAATCTCTTTAACAAGTGGTGCTGGGAAATCTGGTCAACCACTTGTAAAAGAATGAAACTAGAACACTTTCTAACACCATACACAAAAATAAACTCAAAATGGATTAAAGATCTAAACATAAGACCAGAAACTATAAAACTCCTAGAGGAGAACATAGGCAAAACACTCTCTGACATACATCACAGCAGGATCCTCTATGCCCCACCTCCCAGAATATTGGAAATAAAATCAAAAATAAACAAATGGGACCTAATTAACCTTAAAAGCTTCTGCACATCAAAGGAAACTATTAGCAAGGTGAAAAGACAGCCTCCAGAATGGGAGAAAATAATAGCAAATGAAGCAACTGACAAACAACTAATCTCAAAAATATACAAGCAACTCCTACAGCTCAACTCCAGAAAAATAAATGACCCAATCAAAAAATGGGCCAAAGAACTACATAGACATTTCTCCAAAGAAGACATACAGAGGGCTAACAAACACATGAAAAGATGCTCAACATCACTCATTATCAGAGAAATGCAAATCAAAACCACTATGAGGTACCATTTCACACCAGTCAGAATGGCTGCAATCCAAAAGTCTACAAATAAATGCTGGAGAGGGTGTGGAGAAAAGGGAACCCTCTTACACTGTTGGTGGGAATGCAAACTAGTACAGCCACTATGGAGAACAGTGTGGAGATTCCTTAAAATACTGGAAATAGAACTGCCTTATGATCCAGCAATCCCACTGCTGGGCATACACACTGAGGAAACCAGAAGGGAAAGAGACACGTGTACCCCAATGTTCATCGCAGCACTGTTTATAATAGCCAGGACATGGAAGCAACCTAGATGTCCATCAGCAGATGAATGGATAAGAAAGCAGTGGTACATATACACAATGGAGTATTACTCAGCCATTAAAAAGAAAAACATTTGAATCAGTTCTAATGAGGTGGATGAAACTGGAGCCTATTATACAAAGTGAAGTAAGCCAGAAGGAAAAACACCAATACAGTATACTAACGCATATATATGGAATTTAGAAAGATGGTAACAATAACCCTGTGTACGAGACAGCAAAAGAGACTGATGTATAGAACAGTCTTATGGACTCTGTTGGAGAAGAAGAGGGTGGGAAGATTTGGGAGAATGGCATTGAAACATGTAAAATATCATGTATGAAACGAGATGCCAGTCCAGGTTCGATGCACGATACTGGATGCTTGGGGCTAGTGCACTGGGACGACCCAGAAGGAGGGTATGGGGAGGGAGGAGGGAGGAGGGTTCAGGATGGGGAACACATGTATACCTGTGGCGGATTCATTTTGATATTTGGCAAAACTAATACAATTATGTAAAGTTTAAAAATAAAATAAAATTAAAAAAAGAAATAATAAAACCTTCATGGCACAGAAAGTCTACATAAAATTAAAAAAACAAAAAAACAAAAACCTTGATTAAGAGAAACCTTCATAAAACCAGACACCAAAAGTTAAAGATAAATTTGATTAAATAAAAAAAAAATAATTTCTGTTTCCAATGTATATGACAGAAGAGATCAATATATATAGACCAAAAAGCCAAAAAGGAAAAAAAAAAAAAAAGGTCAGAACATAAAGAAACCAAAAAAGAAATATGAATAATTTACAAACATAAATAAAAGGTCAATACTGACTATTTTCAGTTTCTGCAAAACTGATTGGCAAGATTTGAGAAACTGATTCATTTGAAAACTTGACGGTGAGGCATTAGTGAATCTTGATGTTGTAGTAGGTTGTTGCCAGTGGGGGAATTGAAATGGTGCCCTCTATTTAGAATCTACTTAACTGCCAATATTTATTTTGTATTTACTTCACAGGTGACTCAGTGGGTAAAGAATCTGCCTGCAGTGTGGGAGACTAAGGAGACACATTTGGTCCCTGGGTCAGGTGCTCAGAAAATAATTCATAAAGTTAATCATTGACATTCATTCAAGGACCTTTACAAAACAGTGTTCCAGGATGAACATGTAGCCCACAGCTTTAGGCCATGGGAGGGATGGCTATCTGAAACCTATTTGTGAGGAAAATGTTTACGGCAAAGGAGTTTGCTTAATTTAGGGCTTAGGAATAATTAAAATAGTTAGAAGCTAAAGATTTAAGGAATGTTGTAATGTTAACATATTTTACTATAGCTTATAGAGATTAGGAATTTTGGAGATATTAGTGGTTAGAAGCCTTTTTAGAGAAAGTGAGCTCAGGGTACTAGGGGCAAACAGGATTTAGAAAGATAAGAAATAAACTGAGTAATGTGGTACGCAGCCCAGACATTAGCATGAGTTACTATGTATTCACAGGCACCCATGAGAAGAAGTAGATAAGAGAATCGCTGAGGCAGGAACTCCTTTTGAGGGGCAACAATGATTTATGGAGACAACAAATCTGGGTCAGGGGGAACTGAAAATGTCAAACCTCTGACCTAATGCTTTTGTAAAAGTATACAAGAGAATCTTAAGCTTGAAATAAATAGGCAGTCCAAGAAAACTGAGAGGCTGCCTCGTTTCTCGCCGACACCACCCATCCTTTCAGGATGATTCCCTGGCTGCTGGAGCTGGACTCCAGTAAGTAATTATCCTCTGTCAGGGGATGTTCAACTTTAAGGGATCCACTGTTATTTTCTTCTTTTGTGTGCCGTTTCTCAAGGACTCTCTATTCCTTATCACTTCCTGGAAAACAGGAACAAGCAGAGCTGCACGCAGTTCTCAGGACTTAGATCATGAGAAAGGGCACCTGCCTGGATTCCTTTCAGTGACTCCCTTCAGTGACTCCCTTCAGTTACCTTTTACCTAAAGGTAAGCTATTCAGTTATGCTCCTCTTTCAGGATATGGAATGCTTTCTGGCCCTTTGAAGATTGTTATTTGCTTGGCTTTGTTTTTGCTCAATTTTTTACTGCTTAAAGCTGCCTTGTATGAAGATATATAAACATGCGCTTCTGCAAATAAAGCACCCTTGTTTTACTCGAGACTTGGGTCTCCTGTGTCCTTCTTCTCATTGACTCCAGTCCCCAGGTCCCGGTCTACAAAGATTGTGACAATCCTCCAATTGAAATCAATATATTAATTAAAAAAATAGAATTAAATTAAAACAAAGAGATAGAAGTAGATCTATATACATTGATAGGTAAAGATCTCCAGTAACTATTATTAAATAAAAACATCAAAGAACAGTTTATTAATGACAATCTTTATTTTTTGTACAGTATGATACTTGACATTTAAAAATGTTTCTAGGGAGATACAACTCCTCCTAGAACTGCCCAGCTCAGAGAGACAACAAGACTTAGCCAGAAGTAGGCCTTTGACAAGCAAACTAATCAATTCACAAACTTACTTCCCATACCTGATCTGTGTGTGCTCCAGGGAGAAATATTCCTCTGCCTTAATCATTCCAAGGCAGGTTCCAGGCAGCTAGAGACCATCCTATAACCCAAAGTCCACTGAAATTATTCAAGCCAGTCAAACCTAAACTATTTACCCTGCTTTACCTGCCCTTTCTTGAGAAAATTCCAATAAATACAGTGATCTGAGTGTTCCCTTCTCTCCTGTCTCCAAACCTGTTGTTCCTCCAGGGACCCTGTGTGATCATCAGCTGTGCCTCTTGAATCTAGGGGAACTGTGAGTACACTTAACATTCCTATCAATGTTGTCCTCTCCACGATGTCATTCTGTCACTTTCATAAATTAAGATCTCGTGCAAACCAAACAGAACAATGTTTACAGTGTACCTTCAGTCAGGGAAAAAGAATATATATGTATACATTCTTAAATACATCTTTGTGTGTGTGTGTGTATATATATATATATATATATATATATATATATATGCATATACATATTATATAGGTATGTTGCACATATAAGTAAGTATATGCATAAGAGGACAGTTTCAGGAAAGGTATATGAGAAAGGATTTGGGGGAATGGAAATAAAAAATATTGGGTAGGAAAGAAAATAACTCAATACATACTCTTTTGGATAATTTAAGTTTTTTATATACATTATCTTTATAATGGTAAAAGAACAATCTGAAGATGACTCTGGCTGTTTTGTGGGGAACACATTGGAGAATGCAAGACAGGTGGAGAAGCCTGGGGGAATGAGTGCATCAAGCAGAGAGGATGGTTCAACAGACTAGGGAGAAAACAGGGAGAAAAATGGATGTATTAGAGGTCCATATTAGTGGTAGACACATAGCACTTGCTGGTAGATAGAATTTTGGTGACAAGGAAGAGAGGAATTGAGAATTGGTTTAGGGTTTTGACCCAGGCAATTTAATAAACTGGAGTGCTGATTAAAACCATGGGAGAAGTGTGAGGGGCAGATTATAGGAGATGCTTAGACAATCCTACTTTGAGGCTGAGGAGATTGTATTTGGAGATTTGCATGATCTCGTTCTCCCTTCTCTCGGGAAGAGAGGGGATTGGTAAATGTTCTTCATAGCCTCTTTCAGGGGGTACTTCATGCTCTGAGACAGAATTATATTATTTCCAGAAGTTAGTTTAGATATGATTTAACAAAAGGGAAATGTGTATTCATATATCTTCCTTTGGCTGAAAAAATATATATGGGTTTTATCATGTGAAGTTTCTATGACAGAACTGGTAATTTCTCTCAGTGCTTTAAAATAATAAAAAAGTATTCTAGCTGATTTCTCCTAGTTTTATTAACATGTGATTGACACACAAAAGTTGTGTGTATTTAAGGTATTCAACATGATGTTCCTTGTATCCAATTGTCTTCATCACAGTTAGTAAACTGGGCTATGGAAGTGGGATCATGGCTATCAAGAGAAACCACTTTTCTTTGAAGCAGGTACCAGCTAACTTTACAGCTTGACCAAGGAAAGTGCACTGCTTTCCCCATCTAAGAAGGAATGATTTCACATTACAAGAGAAAATTGAAGTCAAAGAAAAATCATAGGGGTCATGGGGCTTGTGAAACCAGTGCAAATCAAATTATATTGGATTATTTTATAGCATAAAATAGAAGAAGAAAATAAAGGAAATGTGCTGAAAAATTCCAGTCTAAACTAATTCATGCTATTTTACTGCCTTCAAGCGAGCGAATTAATGTTTTAAGGTCTGGAAATGAAAAACAAAGTAATCCCTCAGCCTGCAGGATACTTGTCACAAAGCAATGAAATAATCAGATATAAGCAAGAAAATGAATTTAAGAAACTGTCTTAATTTAAATTTTATTCCTGCTAATAATAAACATACAAGTAGAGGTGTCAAGTTAGAGATACCAAGTTGATATATAAGATTTCAGACAAGATGTACCTTCATTGTCAGTCAACAGATAATTTATGCTATGGCATTACTTCATTTAACTTCTTGCTACCTTAGATTCTAAAATTGTACTGTTTTTTCCTTTACATTCTGTAAACAATTTCTATCTTTTATATTTTAACATTATCAAGTGTTTAGTACCTTCAAAAGTATATACATGATATATAAAGACATGCTTTTGTAGTGAAAAATAGAAATAATTTCTATTAGAAATCTGTTATAATTCATTACAATAGATTAAAATAAAGCTTACTGTATTGAATGACATTAACCTACTTTGAGCAAAATTATTCCCAGACAATTCATTTAAATTAGTATTCTTATTTATCTTGTTTACTGGCTGAATAGTGATTCAAGAACAATAAACATAGTCTAAGCATTTATTATATTTTGTATATATTCATTAAACTCACATTATGTATTTATATATTATATATTATAGTACATACATAGATTTTTATATTATATAATATTATTACATATATTCATTATACTTTGGGGTTAGATATATCTTTACAGTTTTAATCTCAAATTTGGTCATTTCTGAAGAGAATAATAGTGCAGTTCCCTATAGGCTACTCTATGTGTTTGGTCCACTACAGAAAGGGAACGCTTTGCTTGATGGTTTTCATTTTGGGGCAGTTGTGAGTTCTATTCAAGAGAGCAGTTTGCACATGAAATATATCATGTATGTGTCTGTACTAGGTAAGGAGGAGATAATGGCAAAGATGGAGACAACTTTTGCTCTTGTGCACGTTACAACTTCAAAATTATTTAGAACACTGAGAGGTATGAGGAAGGACATATATCTACTCTAACTGACTAATTTTAAGACTTAAAGTGTGAATAAATGAATGGTTAATCAAATTTGTATAATTGAATTAAATACCAGAACGGTAGCTCAGGGGCTTCCCCAATGGCTCAGATGGTGAAGAGTCTGCCTGCAATGTAGGAGATCCATGTTCAATTCCTGGGTCAGAAAGATCCTCTGAAGAAGGAAATGGAAACCCACTCCAATATTCTTGCGTGTGAAATCCTATGGACAGAGAAGCCTGATGGGTGACAGTCCATAGTGTTGCCAAGAGTCTGACAAGACAGTGATTAACACTTTCACCTTCATTTTTCACTTTCATTGTGTTAACAATTTTTCTCTATTGTTTACAGAAATGTGGGTTTCAGTTTTGAGTCAGGAACAACGATCTTAGAAACACTG
Source organism: Bos taurus (assembly GCF_002263795.3). NCBI lineage: Eukaryota > Metazoa > Chordata > Mammalia > Artiodactyla > Bovidae > Bos > Bos taurus. The sequence continues at coordinate 1,454,614 of NC_037336.1, forward strand.
TTATATGTGCTTCCTAGAGATTATATACAGGAACAAGAAGTAGGATTTCTGGGCCTAGAATGTACCTATATGCAACTTTATATAATAAACAGACTCTTTCATTTTGTTAATACTTGTTACTATTTATTGCTAAACTTTAAAAAATTCTGCCTACCTAATCTGTGTTTGACAGACCTAATTGTGACCTTAATTTGTATCTTTTCATATCTCTTTTGTTCAGTTTTTCTGCTGGGTTGTTGTACTAATTTATATCTGATCTTTTTTTGTTTGTTTTTAATATAAATTTATTTATTTTAATTGGAGGATAATTACTTTACAATATTGTATTCATTTTTCCATATGTCAACATGAATCCACCACGGGTATACATGTGTTCCCCATCCTGAACCCTCTCCCACCTCCCTCCCCATACCATCCCTCTGGGTCATCCTAGTGCACCAGCCCCAAGCATCCTGTATCATGCATTGAACCTGGACTGGCAATTCATTTCATATATGATATTATACATGTTTCAATGCCATTCTCCCAAATCATCCCACCCTCTCCCTCGCCCACAGAGTCCAAAAGACTGTCCTATACATCTGTGTCTCTTTTGCTGTCTCACATACAGGATTATCATTACCATCTTTCTAGATTCCATATATACGCATTAGTGTACTGTATTGGTGTTTTTCTTTCTGGCTTACTTCACTCTGTATAATAGGCTCCAGTTTCATCCACTTCATTAGAACTGATTCAAATGTATTCTTTTTAATGGCTGAGTAATACTCCATTGTGTATATGTACCACAGCTTTCTTATCCATTCATCTGCTGATGGACATCTAGGTTGCTTCCATGTCCTGGCTATTATAAACAGTGCTGCGAAGAACATTGAGGTACACATGTCTCTTTTATTTCTGGTTTCCTTGGTGTGTATGCCCAGTAGTAGGATTGCTGGATCATAAGGCAATTCTATTTCCAGTTTTTTAAGGAATCTCCACACTGTTCTCGATAGTGGCTATACTAGTTTGCATTTCCACCAACAGTGTAAGAAGGTTCTCTTTTCTCTGCATGCTCTCCAGCATTTATTGCTTGTAGACTTTTGGAGTTTTCTAACACCATACACAAAAATAAACTCAAAATGAATTAAAGATCTAAATGTAAGGCCAGAAACTATAAAAGTCCTAGAGGAGAACATAGGCAAAACACTCTCTGACATACATCACAGCAGGATCCTCTATGACCCACCACCCAGAATATTGGAAATAAAAGCAAAAATAAACAAATGGGACCTAAATAAAATTAAAAGCTTCTGCAGAACCAAGGAAACTATAAGCAAGGTGAAAAGACAGCTTTTAGAATGGGAGAAAATAATAGCAAATGAAGCAACTGACAAAGAACTAATCTCAAAAATATACAAGCAACTCCTGCAGCTCAATTCCAGAAAAATAAATGACCCAATCAAACAATGAGAAAAACTAAACAGACATTTCTCCAAAGAAGACATGCAGATGGCTAACAAACACATGAAAAGATGCTCAACATCACTCATTATCAGAGAAATGCAAATCAAAACCACAATGAGGTACCATCTCACGCCAGTCAGAATGGCTGCTAAATCTGATCTTTATAACATTCAGGAAATAGCTATTTGTCATTTTTATATGTTTTAAATATGTTAGACAAATTATGGCTTATTTATGACTTTCTGTATCTTTAGAGAAACAGTCCTTCTCAATTGTACTATAATCAAATATATTGAATTTCAAAATTTATCTTAAAGATTTGGAGTTTCCCTCATTCTGGGATAGCCTTCTATTCAGGCCCCTCTCATAGACATTGGGGATTCAGTTCCAGATCACTGCAATACAGAAAATATGTCAATAAAGCGAGTCCCATTTTTTTTTTTTGTTTTGCCAGTGCATATAAAAGTGTACCTTTAAACTGTACTATAGTAGTTTGCAATAGCATTATGTCTAAAAAACGTGGTGTATACAACTTAATTAAAGATAATGCAGTTGAAAAATGGCACCAATATACTTGCTCAATGCAGAGTGGCCAAAAAAACTTCAATTTGAGAAAAATGCAGTCTTCATAGAGAATGATAAAGAAAAGCACAATAAAATGAGGTCTTCCTATATATACTTCTGTAGTTTTAAATGTTTTCCTATCTTACCCTGAAGTGAAGGAGAGAATACTTTACATACTTCCTAAGCTTTAAATTTTTACCTTTCTTAATTCAAGTAGAATTAATTTTTGTGAACAGTAAAGTCAAATTTTGTGGGTTTTTCTTACTGGGGTAGTTAATTTTCTCAGCATCATTTAGTAAATCATGCTTATTTATTTTGCCATTGTTCTATGTGCTGTTCCTGTACTAACACTGTCAGTTCAGTTCAGTTCAGTGGCTTAGTCATGTTTTCTTTAGACTCTTTTCAACCCCATGGAGTGCAGCACACCAAGCCTTCCTGCTCATCACCAGCTCCCAGAGTTTGCTCCAACTCATGTCCATTGAGTTGGTGATGCCATCCAACCATATCCAACCATCTCATCCTATGTCGTCCCCTTCTTCTCTTGGCTTCAATCTTTCCCAGCATCAGGGTCTCTTCCATTGAGTCAGTTCTCCACATTAGGTGGCCAAAGTATTGAAGTTTCAGCTTCAGCATCAGTACTTCGAATGAATATTCAGGACTGGTCTCCTTTAGGATTGACTGGTTTGATCTCCTTGCAGTCCAAGGGACTCTCAAGAGTCTTCTCCAACACCACAGTTCAAAAGCACCATTTCTTTGTCACTCAGCTTTCTTTATAGTCCAACTCTTACATCCATACATGACTACTGGAAAAAACATAGCTTTGAGTAGATGGACCTTTGTTGGCAAAGTAATGTCTCTGCTTTTTAATTTGCTGTCTAGGTTGGTCATAGCTTTTCTTCCAAGAAGCAAGTGTCTTCTAATTTCATGGCTGAAGTCACCATCGTCAGTGATTTTGAAGCCCAAGGAAATAAAGTCTGTCAAGGTTTCCATTATTTCCCAATCTATTTGTCATGATGATGGGACCAGATGCCATGACATTAGTTTTTTGAATGTTGAGCTTTAAGCCACCTTAAATGAATGACTGAATATGACTGACACCTATTAATACCTACCAAATTCATCTTGCTCACATATTGAATGTTGGGGAACTTTAGGACTTATTCATGTACTGATTTGAACATGGACTCTCTCCTAAAGTCTGTGCCCCAAATGAAAATCTTGGCTTTTTCAGAAGTAGCTTTATGGAACTCTTTATTGCAAGTAACCTTTTAGAAGGAAATGGCAACCACTCCAGTATTCTTGCCTGGAGAATTCCATGAACAGAAGAGACTGGAGGGCTACAATCCATGGGATTGCAAAGAATGAGACACAGTTGAAGCAACTTAGCACCTATTGGAAGTGCACGGGAGTGTTGAATATGTAACCCTCAATACATTTTTAGGGACATTTATATGAACGTCCAAACAGTCTGACCACACAGTTTCAAATGATCACAATCAGAAAATTAATTTGACTTCATGAAGAAAAACTAATCATGAAAGCATGCACACTAATGCTACTAAACCTTTAGGATGAAAACACAGAAAGAGTTGAGGTTTGTGAACTCTTCATAGTGTAAGAAGCTTTATTTTCTACATAATAAGAAAGAAGAAAGAGGTGGGAGGGCTAATGCTAGTGATTGGGTAGATGAGACATTCGTGGATCCCAGAAAGAAGATTCTACAACTTTCACCTTTCAAGAAGGATGATTTGCAAATTAAAATTTTATTCCATACACTATAAAGCAGAATTAAAGTCAAAATCAAATATACCTCTAGGTAATAGCACAACTTGAAGATTTAAAAATTCTAAATACTTGAGTAATCAAGGAGAATGGGGATGCAAAGTGGCTGGTTAGACTTGAACATTCTAATGAAATCTCAGATTTAATTCTAAGCAAGCAGAATCCACTCTAACCCATATATATATTTATTTATTTAAATCACATTTGAAAATGTTTGGTTTTAGGAGCTGGAACTAAATGATAAATTATTAACTATATTAAGTCTAAAGGAAAGAAAAATGATAGGATATCCAGAAATCATATAATTTAGAATAAGAACTGTTGTTATTTGGCTTGGAAATATTTAGTACAGGCTTAAATATCCTTAAGAAATTGAAAGGCTTTAGTAGGTAGAAAACAGTTGCACTACATCAGAGAAGCTATATTTGGAGATTTCAGCATAATAATGTTATAGTTTTTATAACAACCAAAAAATGTAATTGGTTGCCTTTTCCAGTAGTAATATTTACATAAAATCTTTATGCAGAGCCCCGATGACCACCTGTCATAGATTCTTTAGAGAGCATTTGAATTCAATTGAATGTTGAGTTATTCAGCTACTAAGTTCTTCACCAAGTCCTGAATGTCATCTTTCATGTATGACACTTGTCAGGGAATACATTTGTATTGTTTTATATTTGTTGGGATATAATTGAGATTGTATATTAGTAGCAAATCTTGCAATCAAATGTTCCTAAGAAGCTTTTTAACAATTAAATTATTCATTCTAATTAGAAGAAATGTAGAGATGTATGAGATTTGAGTTATGTGACAATTGTTCTGCTTTCTAATTTTATGTAAAACAATAAAATTTAGGAGTTTAAAGTCTTGGAACCTCATCATTTTAAGAAGAAACCTCATTAAGTCCAACCCAAGGAAAACAATGAAGTTTTTTATTTACTGTAATTTATAAATCAGAAAAGATAAGTTATTTAAATATTTCACTGCCTAAAAGTTCAAATTTTTCTTAATGAGTTGTATATTAAAAGGTCTGATTACTTTCTTTTTTTTTTTTTTCTTTTAAATTATATTTTTAATACTGCCCTGCTTTCAATACTCCCAGAAGGTTTAGTAAAGCTGGACAAAATGTTTTACTAAAAAAATCTTCAGTATTACAAGACCAAGTTTCTAACAATCTGTTGCCAACTTCCATTAATTATACTTACTTTTTAATTTTCCTATCAATTTGTACTTAAAACTTCATACTTATTTTTGCTTTTAGAAAAACTCCTTGTGAAATGGTTAATTCTGGAGGGGAAGTACTGTGTTCTTTGCTGGATTCACACCATTCTCTCCATTCCAGTCACCAAAGGGCAAGTTGCTCCTTTTAATCTTTTGTCCTTTCTGTTTCCTTGACTTTCTTTTCTTCTTTCTTGCTTTCTTTACAATCAAAGAGGCTTGTATTCCTAATAGCCAGATCTGAAGACTTACATATTTCAAATACACTTCGTGTTTTACAACTGTATCAAATTAATAATGAAGATATTTGGATCTGGATTTTATCACATACTTGTTTTGATTTTTTATTTCTTTTGGACTCTAGAAACTAGGGCATGATCCACTAGAGACTGCAGTATAAAGACAAAGAAAAGATCTACAAAATTTGCCCTAGTTATGACATTCTTCTATCTTATAGATGTTATAATAATCACACTGTTTCTCTTTCAATTGTCAATTCATTTTATTCTAAATGATGAAACTGTTGGTAGAAATGTTGTAAGGGCTTATTCTTTTTTTTTTTAATTTATTTTTTAATAAAGTATAATTACTTTACAGAATGTTGTTGTTTTCTGTCAAACCTCAACATGAATCAGCCATAGGTATACATATATCCCCTCCATTTTGAACCTCCCTCCCATCTCCCTACTGACCCCGCTTCTCTAGGTTGATACAGAACCCCTGTTTGAGCTTTGTGAGACATTCAGCAAATTCGTGTTGGCTATCCATTTTACATATGGTAATGTAAGTTTCCATGATATTCTTTCCATACTCTTTCCATGGAAAGAGTATATCAAGTATACTCATGATACTCTTTCTCACCCTCTCCCCAAGTCCATAAATCTATTCTCTATGTCTGTTTCTCCATTGCTGCCCTGTAAATAAATTCTACAGTACCATGTTTCTAGATTCCGTATATGTGCGTTCAGTTCAGTTCAGTTGCTCAGTTGTGATCAACTCTGAGATCCCATGGACTTCAACACGCCAAGCCTCCCTGTCCATCACCAACTCCAGGAGTTTACTCAAACTCATTTCCATTGAGTCAGTGGTGCCATCCAACCATGTCATATTTTGTCGTCCCCTTCTCCTCCCACCTTCAATCCTTCCCAGCATCAGGGTCTTTTCAAATGAGTCAATTCTTCTCACCAGGTGGCCAAAGTTTTGGAGTTTAAGCTTCAGCATTAGTCCGTCCAATGAATATTCAGGACTGATCTCCTTCAGAATTAACTGGTTGGATCTCCTTGCAGTTCAAGGGACTCTCAAGAGTCTTCTCCAACACTACAGTTCAAAAGTATCAATTCTTTGGTGCTCAGCTTTCTTTATATGTGTGTTCAGTTCAGTTCAGTTCAGTTCAGTCACTCAGTCGTGTCCGACTCTTTCCGACCCCATGAATTGCAGCATGCCAGGCCTCCCTGTCCATCAACAACTCCCGGAGTTCATTCAGACTCACGTCCATCGAGTCAGTGATGCCATCCAGCCATCTCTTTCTCTGTCATCCCCTTTCCTCCTGCCCCCAATCCTTCCCAGAATCAGAGTCTTTTCCAATGTGTCATCTCTTCACATGAGGTGGCCAAAGTACTGGAGTTTCAGCTTTAGCATCGTTCCTTCCAAAGAACACCCAGGGCAGATCTCTTTTAGAATGGACTGGTTGGATCTCCTTACAGTCCAAGGGACTCTCAAGAGTCATCTCCAGCACCACAGTTCAAAAGCATCAATTCTTCAGCACTCAGCTTTCTCCAAAGTCCAACTCTCACATCCATACATGACCACTGGAAAAACCATACCCTTGACTAGACATACCTTTGTTGGCAAAGTAATGTCTCTGCTTTTCAATATGCTGTTTAGGTTGGTCATAACTTTCCTTCCAAGGAGTAAGCGTCTTTTAATTTCATAACTGCAATCACCATCTGAAGTGATTTTGGAGCCTAGAAAAATAAAGTCTGACACTGTTTCCACTGTTTCCCCATCTATTTCCCATGAAGTGATGGGACCAGATGCCATGATCTTTGTTTTCTGAATGTTGAGCTTTAAGCCAACTTTTTCACTCTCCTCTTTCACTTGCATCAAAAGGCTTTTTAGATCCTCTTCACTTTCTGCCATAAGGGTGGTGTCATCTGCATATCTGAGGTTATTGGTATTTCTCCCGGCAATCTTGATTCCAGCTTATGTTTCTTCCAGTCCAGTGTTTCTCATGATGTACTCTGCATATAAGTTAAATAAGCAGCGTGACAGTATACAGCCTTGACATACTCCTTTTCCTAGTCTGTTGTTCCATGTCCAGTTCTAAATGTTGCTTCCTGACCTGCATATAGATTTCTCAAGAGGCAAATCAGGTGGTCTTGTATTCCCATTTCTTTCACAATTTTCCAGTTTCTTGTGATACACACAGTCAAAGGCTTTGGTGTAGTCAATAAAACAGAAATAGATGATTTTCTGGAACTCACCTGCTTTTTTGATGATCCAGTGGATGTTGGCAATTTGATCTCTGGTTCCTCTGCCTTTTCTAAAGCCAGCTTGAACATCTGGAAGTTCACGGTTCATGTATTGCTGAAGCCTGGCTTGGAGAATTTTGAGCATTACTTTACTAGTGTGTTAGATGCATGCAATTGTGCGGTAGTTTGAGCATTCTTTGGCATTGTCTTTCTTTGGGATTGGAATGAAAACTGACCTTTTCCAGTCCTGTGGCCACTGCTGAGGTTTCCAAATTTGCTGGCATATTGAGTGAAGCACTTTCACAGCATCATCTTTCAGGATTTGAAAGAGCTCACCTGGAATTCCATCACCTCCACTAGCTTTGCTCATAGTGATGCTTTCTAAGGCCCACTTGACTTCACATTAGACTATGACATTTATCTTTCTCTTTCTGACTTACCTCACTCTGTGTAATAGGTTCTAGGTTCATCTACCTCATCAGAACTGACTCAAATGTGTTCCTTTTTATGTCTGAGTAATATTCCATTGTGTATATGTACCACAACTTCTTTATCCATTCATCTGTCAATGGACATCTAGGTTGCTTCCATGTTCTAGCTATTGTAAATAGTTCTGCAATGAACAATGGGATACATGTGTCTTTTTTCAATTTTGGTTTCCGCAGGATATATGCCTATGAGTGAAATTGCTGGGTCATATGGTGGTTTTATTCCTAACTTTTTAAGGAATCTCTATACTGTCTTCCAGAAGGCAATGGCACCCCACTTCAGTACTCTTGCCTGGAAAATCCCATGGACAGAGGAGCCTGGTAGGCTGCAGTCCATGGGGTCACGAAGAGTCAGATACAACTGAGCGACTTCACTTTCACTTTTCACTTTCATGCATTGGAGAAGGAAATGTCAACCCACTCCAGTGTTCTTGCCTGGAGAATCTGAGGGACCAGGGAGCCTGGTGGGCTGCTGTCCATTGGGTCGCACAGAGTAGGACAAGACTGAAGCGACTTAGCAGCAGCAGTAGCAGCAGCATACTGTCTTCCATAGTGGCTGTATCAATTTATTTTCCCACCAAAAGTGCAAGAGTATTTCCTTTTCCCCACACCCTCTCCAGCATTTATTGCTTGTAGACTTTTTGATGATGGACATTCTGACTGGTGTGAGGTGATATCTCATTATGGTTTTGATTTGCATTTCTCTGATAATGAGTGATGTTGAGCATCTATTCATGTGTTTGTTAGCCATCTTTATGTCTTCTCTGGAGAAATGTCTGTTTAGATCTTTTTCCCGCTTTTTAATTGGGTTGTTTGTTTTAACTGCTTGTATATTTTAGAAATTTATCTTTTGTCAGCTGCTTGATTTGCTGTTATTTTCTCCCATTCTGTGGGTTGTGTTTTCATCTTGCGTATAGTTCCCTTTGCTGTGCAAAAGCTTTTAAGTTTAATCAGGTCCCACTTCTTCACTCTTGTTTTTATTTCCATTACTCTAGGAGGTGGGTCATAGAGGATCTTGCTTTGATTTATGTCATTGAGTGTTCTGCCTATGTTTTCCTCTAAGAGTTTTCTAGTTTCTGGTCTTACATTTAGGCCTTTAATCCATTTGAGTTTATCTTTGGGTACGGTGTTACGAAGTACTCTAATTTCATTCTTTTACATGTTGCTGTCCAGTTTTCCCAGCACCATTTATTGAGGAGACTGTCTTTGCCCTATAGTATATTCTTGCCACCTTTGTCAAAAATAAAATACCCATAGGTGCATGGGTTTATTTCTGAGCTTTCTATCTTGCTCCATTGGTCTATATTTCTGTTTTTGTGCCATCACCATACTGTCTTGATGACTGTAGCTTTGTAGTATAATCTGAAAACAGGAAGGTTGATTCCTCCAGCTCCATTGTTCTTTCTCAATACTGCTTTGGATATTTGGGGTCTTTTGTGTTTCCATATGAATCCATGTGAAATTTTTTGTTCTAGTGCTGTGAAAAATACCATTGATAATTTTATAGGGATCACATTGAATTTGTAGATTGTATTTGGTAGTATAGTTATTTTCACAATATTGATCCTACTCAGGAACATGGAATATCTCTCCATCTGTTTATGTTGTCTTTGATTTCTTTCTTCAGTGTCTTAAATTTTCTGTGTACAGTTATTTTGTCTCCTTAGGTAAGTTTATTTCTAGATATTTAATTCTTTGTGTTGCAATGATGAATGGGATTGATTCCTTAATTTATCTTTCTAATTTTTTATTGTTAGTATATAGAAATGCAAATGATTCCAGTATACTGATTTTGTATCCTGCAATTTTTCTAAATTCACTGATTAGCTCTAATCATTTTCTGATACTATCTTTAGGGTTTTCTCTATACAGTATCATGTCATCTGCAAACAGTGAGAACCTTACTTATTATTTTCTGATCTGGATTCCTTTTATTTCTTTTTCTCCTCTGATTGCTGTAGTAGGACTTTCAGAACTATGTTGAATAATAGTGGCAAAAGTGGACACTCTTGTCTTGTTCATGATTTTAGGGGGAATGCTTTCAGTTTTTAACCATTGAGAATAATGTTTTCTGAAAGCTTATCATAACAACAACATTTACTATGTTGGCTTTTTATGCATCTATTGAGATTATTGTATGGTTTTTATTTTTCAATTAGTTAATATGGTGTATCACATTGATTTATTTGCATATATTGACAAATCCTAGCATTCCTGGAATAAACTCAACTTGATCATGGTGTATGAGCTTTTTGATGCGATGCTGAATTCTGTTTCCTAAAATTTTGTTAAGGATTTTTGCATCTATGCTCATTAGTGATATTAGCCTGTAGTTTTCTTGTTTTGTGTTGTCTTTGTTTGGTTTTGGTATCAGGGTGATGGTGGCTGCATAGAATGAGTTTGGTAGTGTTCCTTCCTCTGCAATTTTTTGAAAGTTTTTTAGGTGAATAGGCATTAGCTCTTCTCTTGATGTTTGATAGAATTCTCCTGTGAAGCCATCTGGTCATGGGCTTTTGTTTGTTGGGGAGTTTTTTGTTTTTGTTTTTTTCTGGTTCAATTTCAGTGTTTGTAATTGGGTTGTTCATAATTTCTATTTTCTCCTGGTTTCAGTCTTGGAAAACTGTAATCTTGGTTGTAGATTTTCCCTTTCAGTACTTTAAATGTATCCTGCCATTCCCTTCTGGCCTGCAGAGTTTCTGCTGAAAGATCAGCTGTTAAGCATATGGGGTTTTCCTTGTATCTTACTTGTTGCTTCTCCCTTGCTGCTTTTAATATTCTTTCTTTGTGTTTAGTCTTTGTTAGTTTGATTAGTATGTGTCTTGGCATGTTTCTCCTGGGTTTATCCTGTATGGAACTCTTTGTGCCTCTTGGGCTTGATTGACTATATCCTTTTCCATGTTGGGGAAAGATTCAACTATAATCTATTCAAAATTCTTCTCATACCCTTTCTTTTTCTCTTTTTCTTCTGGGACCTCTACAATTCAAATTTTGGTGCATTTGAAATTCTCCCAGAGGTCTCTGAGACTATCCTCAGTTCTTTGCATTCTTTTTACTTTATTCTGCTCTTCAGAAGTTATTTCCACCATTTTATCTTCCAGCTCATTGATTCGTTATTCTGCTTCAGATAACCTGCTACTGATTCCTAGTAGGGAATTTTTAATTTCAGTAATTGTGTTGCTTGTCTCTGTATGTTTATTATTTAATTCTTCCAGGTCTTTTTTCATTTATTTTTGCATTTTCTCCATTTTGTTTTCAAGGTTTTTGATCACTTTTTGTTATCATTTTTCTGAATTCTTTTTCAGGTAATTTGCCTATTTCCTCTTCATGTATTTGGACTTCTGTTTCTAGCTTGTTCCTTCAGTTGTGTAGTATTTGTCTGCCCTTTCATTATGTTTTAATTTATTGCGTCTGAGGTCTCCTTTTCCCAGGCTTCAAGGTTGAATTCTTTCTTCCTTTTGGTTTCTGCCCTCCTAAGGCTGGTCCAGTGTTTTTTGTAAGCTTCATATAGGGTGAGATCTGTGCTGAGCTTTTGTTTGCTTTTCCTCTGAAATGCAAGGCAGACTAAGGTGGTCATCCTGTCTGCTGAAGATTGAGCTTGTAATTTTTTGTTTATTTCTTTGTTTAGATGAGGTGTCCTACACAGGGTGCTACTGGTGGTTGGGCAATGCTGAGTCGTGTAGTCAAGTTGTTTCCTTTGTGTGAGTTCTCACTATTTGATACTCCCTAGGCCAAATCCTTTGACTGTGTGGATCACAATAAACTGTGGAAAATTCTGAAAGAGATAGGAATACCAGACCACCTGACCTGCCTCTTGAGAAACCTGTATGCAGGTCAGGAAGCAACAGTTAGAACTGGACATGGAACAACAGACTGGTTCCAAATAGGAAAAGGATTACGTCAAGGCTGTATATTGTCACCCTGTTTATTTAACTTATATGTAGAGTGCATCATGAGAAATGCTGGACTGGAAGAAATACAAGCTGGAATCAAGATTGCCGGGAAAACTATCAGTAACCTCAGATATGCAGATGACACCACCCTTATGGCAGAAAGTGAAGAGGAACTCAAAAGTCTCTTGATGAAAGTGAAAGTGGAGAGTGAAAAAGTTGGCTTAAAGCTCCACATTCAGAAAACGAAGATCATAGCATCCGGTCCCATCACTTCATGGGAAATAGATGGGGAAATAGTGGAAACAGTGTCAGACTTTATTTTTCTAGGCTCCAAAACCACTGCAGATGGTGATTGCACCCATGAAATTAAAAGATGCTTACTCCTTGGAAGGAAAGTTATGACCAACCTAGATAGCATATTCAAAACAGAGACATTACTTTGCTAACAAAGGTTCATCTAGTCAAGGCTATGGTTTATCCTGTGGTCATGTTTGGGTGGAAGAAGGAAATGGCAACCCACTCCAGTGTTCTTGCCTGGAGAATCCCAGGGATGGCGCAGCCTTGTGGGCTTCCGTCTATGGGGTCACACAGAGTCAGACACGACTGAAGCGACTTAGCAGCAGCAGCAGCAGCATGTATGGATGTGAGGGTTGGACTGTGAAGAAGGCTGAGCACCGAAGAATTGATGCTTTTGAACTGTGGTGTTGGAGAAGACTCTTGAGAGTCCCTTGGACTGCAAGGGGATCCAACCAGTCCATTCTGAAGGAGATCAGCCCTGGGATTTCTTTGGAAGAAATGATGCTAAAGCTGAAACTCCAGTACTTTGGCCACCTCATGCGAAGAGTTGACTCATTGGAAAAGACTGTGATGCTGGGAGAGATTGGGGGCAGGAGGAGAAGGGGACGACAGAAGATGAGATGGCTGGATGGCATCACTGACTCAATGGATGTGAGTCTGAGTGAACTCTGGTAGTTGGTGATGGACAGGGAGGCCTGGCGTGCTGTGATTCATGGGGTCGCAAAGAGTCGGACACGACTAAGTGACTGATTTGATCTGATCTGAGGGTTAGTTCTCTGGTAGTGTAGGGTCTTGGAGTCAGTGCTCCCACTCTAAAGACTCAGGGCTTGATCTCTCAGGATCTGGTCCAGCCTTGCTTCCCATGTTCTCTGTGACCATGGATCCAGTTGTTAGTGTCTCTGGGATGCAGTCCTTATATATGAAACAGAGCTGAACATAAGAAGATCTCTAGGGATTACAAAGTGATCTGTCCAGATTTGTGTCATTTGAAGAGTCTGTAACTGAGGCTCAGAGCAGGATATTTCACAGTCTCAGCACAGACAATAAGTGCAGGTGGAGACTGAAGGCCTGTTCACTGTGGAGCAACTCTATTTCCAACTTCTGGATACAAACAGGCATATAATATTTCCTAGTAGTTTTAGAAGCAAAAAATTCAAAATTCAGGAATATGAATTTGTGGCATCTTCTGAGGTGTTTCCTTGACTTGCTAATGGCTGTCTCCTGCTACCTTCTCATGCGATCTTCTCTGTGTCGCTCCAGTATACTTGCCTGAGAAATCCCATGGGCAAAGGAGCGTGGCAGGCTCACTGGAATATCCCTCAGTGTTTCAGTGGTTAAGACTCAGAACTTACAATGCAGGGGGCATGTGTTCCATCCCCAGTCATGGAAGTTCTGTGTGCCTGAAAACTGGGCTTTCTTCTTGGTAGGTGTTAAGCCGATAGACTCAATCAATCCAAAGTGTGGGAGAAGGAAAATTTTATTATGAATTGCAGCAAGAAAGGAGAACACTGGGGCTCTTTCCCAAAGCAGTGTCTCCCTGACAGCAAGTTTAAGGAAGTTTTAAGGGAAGGGCATGGGCTTCCCTGGTAACTCAGTTGGTAAAGAATCTATCTGCACTGCAGGACACCTGGGTTCTGTTCTTGGGTCGGGAAGATCCCCTGATGAAGGTCAAAAAGAGTAAGGCATGATTTACAGCAGCTTTATAGTCTTGATATCAGGCGGAGTGAGTCCTTCAAATTTACTTTTCAGAGTTGTTTGGGACATACTATGTCTTTGAATTTCCATGTGAATTTTGCAGTCAGCTGATCATTTTCTTAACCGGAGGTCTTCTGGAATCTGAGACTGAGCTGCATGAGGTTTCTGCTGTCCAGGTTTCAAACATGCTGGGCTACTTGTCACTTCCACTGCACTGGGTTTTCTTTGTGTTCAACTTCCAACATAAGCACTTTCCCTGAGTTGGGCTTCTGCTGTGCTTGGCCTCCACCTCACAGGGGCTGAGGGGAAGTTGTTTCAGCCAGGTTAAATCTGAGTCATGGCACCATATATGTTGGGGCAGTTTGTAATTTCCTTGGTTCTGTCTCACCACAACAAAAATTTGAAGTGTTACAGCTCCATGTTACAGCTCAGTTTTATTTAGAAAGTGAAGGAAAATACATCCTTGATACATGAGGGTAGGTCAACCCAAAAGAGGTGAAAGGAAGAGAAGCCCCCAGGGCTTATTATTAAATAATGAAAAAATTCAAGAAATTAGGAAGATATATATGATCATTGATATAAATGACTGTATTATCAAGTGCAAGATTGGTATAAGCATTTTTAATTAGTAATCATCCCATACACAAATATCCTGCTTTGAATTGTTGTGACCAAGATTCTGTAACTTAAGGCAGGTGACTTATCCTTACTCAGATGAAAAAGTGAGCATGTTTGCTTGATTTCTGGGATATTTTCCAGCTTAAAATTTCTCTTATACCTATGACGTCAGCAACAGGCTATATTCAAGACATTTTTAATATAGTATAAAAATATAATAGCACCTTTTAACACCATTTAAGACAACCTTGTCACTGTGTGACTTCATCAATGTGAATGAAGAAAAATATGACTTTTTCTTACTTGTGGCTCAGACAGTAAAGCATCTGCCTGCAATGTGGGAGACCCGGGTTCGATCCCTGGGTCGGGAAGATCCTCTGGAGAAGGAAATGGCAACCCACTCAAGTACTCTTGACTGGAAAATCCCATGGATGGAGGAGCCCAGTAGGCTACAGTCCATGGGGTCACAAAGAGTCAGACACAACTGAATGACTTTTCACTTCATTTCATATACTTTAAGGAAGACTATGTACGCTCATAACACAGTACTGTACAATAGAGCAATGGAAAGACATTTTAAATAAAATCAAATCCCTTGGACTCTGAATAAGTTCTCTGGTTATCATTGCATTATTCTCTAGATTACAGGAAACAATGCTTGAGAATATTAATCCCTGCTTCTGAAGTCCTAATCAAAGCTGCTGGAAAAGGTTGATTTGTAATACTGTCGGGCTCTAGAGGGCACTGCTGTACTGTGTATCAAGTTGGGTTTCTGGACATAGGTTTAATCAAGGTTTCATTAAAGAATTCTGCAGGTTTCTGGTACAAAAAAAGCACATAAACTATTTATAATCAATTCAAATTTTGAGAAAGCTAGGAAACTGTGTAAAATATTTATATATAGTTTTCAGAAATGAATGTTTCTTTTGTTGGTAAGAATATCTGTCTTTCTGCAGCAACTAAATCTGATTGTAGATAGGAATGTTTTTATTAACTTTTCCAGTCAAGTTCTCATGAAGGACAATATACATTACTGTTATGGAATTATATAAAGCATTCTGACTTAAAATTCAAAAAATATAAACAGAAATAGCATAGGTGTTTCCTGAATCTTTTAATTGGCTTTGCCATTGCTATGCTCAGTTAATCTGTAATCAGAAGGCTCTGAATAATTATATAAACTCTCTGACTTATGACATCTTTTAAAAATAAAGAAGCTCATAAACAGTGGCAGTTCAAAATAATCTCAAAGGTAAGTAACAAGATGTATACTATTAAACCGTGAGAAAGGACTGTCAACGTGAGAGCCAAATACAGTAGTTAAGATCGAAGTCTCATAGGTTTTAAAGCATATTAAAAAAAATCTTGAAATGTTGAATTATTTCAGTTAAATCTGTTATTTATGGATTATGAATACTTAACAAAATCTGTAAATTAAAATCTCAAATCAGGGTACACAAGTATTTGTATTGAAGAATGATATAATTTTTTTTTAACATATATGCAAGATTAACTCAACTATCACTCACTGGTAAAGCACTAAGAAAAGTTAATTTAACATTTTCAAGTTTAACAATGGTAGCTTCAAGGACATAAATTTCTCTAAATTAAAATAGGAATTCTGTTTGTATTACTGTAATATCTGGTCGGTATCTCATTCATGGATAGATCATAAAAGGCATAATTCACCATCATGTGTGTGTGTGTGTGTGTATATATATATATATATATATATATATATATATATATATATATATATGTTAGATTTCCTCATTAATCACTGTGTATATATGGTGTGATTTTCAGTTTAGATTGCTTACTCTAATTCTTGTATATTGTGATATACAAGAAAGAGGAATTCTAGGGTCCAATACAGAATTTTGGAGGATTTTGCACTATAATCCTGATCTAAAGATTCAATGTACTGTCCCTGAATAAGGAATGGAGGGAAATTTTTGAGATACATTTAGGAGATATAGTTGATAGAAATTGCTAACTGCATGAAAGGGCAGGTGATGGAAGAATGGATTGACTGTGATTGTATATGACAGTGGAGACATTAACTAATACACATGTTTCTATCTTGATATCTTGGTTGGCAACAAACATGTACTTCTAAAATCACTAGTGTGTAATATGAAATAAATACATCATATCTAATAGCCTCCATCAGTTTTTCTCAATTAACCCATAGACGTATAACTTGAAATTGTCCATATATACACGTGGACATTTATTACTCTGAGGGTAATAAACTAATATATGCTTAGCTGCAAAGATTTTGGAACAGGGTTCAACACAGATGCTCAAGTGCAATTCTGCAATAAGCTCTCTTTTCCAAGTCTGATGCTTCCAAATTAGAGGAAATCTTGGGTATTCTCACAAAGTCCAACTTGAAGTCCACTTGAAGCAAAGTGAAGAAAAAGCTAAATCATTTTACATTTTCAATAATCATTAATTTTAATGTAAAGAAATTGACTTCAATCAATTTAGAATCATTCTCTGACTCCAGATGCCAGGCTTCAAGTTTTCAAGCTGAAGTTCTTTCTAAACATTGTGAGGAGGAACAAGCTAATCATTTTGTATTTTGTTGGAATTTCTGGCTCGTGAAATTCATAAGCATAATAAATAATTGTTTCACACTAGTGGGTCTTGGGTTGATTTATTACTAACACTAACTGGAGCACCTCTCCAGGGTTAGACACTATCATGTTATGCCTGAACTAGTGAGAAAAGTTTCTTTCAATCTGTTCCACTGCAATTCAATCCATCAACAAGTCTATTGCTTCTACACAAAAAATAAAAAAATCCAATCATTTTTCACCATCTTCATGGTTACCAACATTGTTTCCCTAATTTCTCTTGCAGAATGTGTTTACCACACAGTAGCCAGAATCACATATATTTAATAAATGCATCATATCATGTCTTTTTGCTTCTCTAAACTCTTATTATTTCCCAGTCACATTGAAATGGAAATTTCAAGTTTCTAATATGGACTATCAATTCCACAGGAATCTTTTTACCTAATGTCTTACACCATGTGTCTTTGTCCAGTTCTTCTTAAGGGAGTATTACTTGCATACACCAACCTCACTCTCACTTAAGGAATTTTATGCTGGCAGGTTCTTTGTCTGAAATATAACCCCCCAAATATTTTTCTGACTAGGTCCTCCATTTGGTCATGTGTTTTCTCAATCATCACCCTTATGGAGATACCTTTATTTCCCAGTCTAACTAAACTGGTTACTTAAGTGAGAGAAGAATCAATGTTCTCTGATTCCTTATTTAATCTTTTATATATTACTTAACTCTAACAGTTGGGCCATACATGTAATTATTCATTTATCAGTCCATTGCTCACTTTCTCTACCAGAATATCAGTTCTTTGATGACAGGGACTTCATTTGGTTCACACTGTGTTCCCAGAGCCTAGATGCACAGTGAACACTGTTATATAGGTAGGTCTCCAGGATGAAGTTTGGAGACAGATTAGGATAAACATCCTGGAAGAACCCTCTGGATTTCTGAAGTAGTTTAGAGGAGAAAGAGGCAATGGTACACAGAGTATTAATAATTTGTTGTTCAGTCACTAAGTCATGTCTAACTCTTTGTGACCCCATGGACTGCAGTACAGCAGGCTTCCCTGTCCTCCATTCTCTCCTGGAGCTTGCTTAAACTCATGTCCATGGAGTCAGTGATGTCATAAAAACATTCCAACTTCTGTCACTCCCTTCTCCTCCTGCCCTCAATCTTTCCCAGCCTCAAGGTCTTTTCCAAAGAGTTGGCTTTTTGCATCAGGTGGTCAAAGTTTGGAGCTTCAGTTTCAGCATCAGTACTTTCAATGAAAATTCAGCATTGATTCCTTTTAGCATTGACAGGTTCGATCTCCTTGCTGCCCAATGGAGTCTCAAGAGTCTTTTCCAACACCATAATTCGAAAGCATCAATTATTCTTTAGGTCCTTCTTTACTGTCTAATATAATCTCACATTATACATGACTAATAGAAAAACCATAGCTTTGACTATACAGACCTTATGGCAAAGTGATAGCTCTGTTAGATTTGTGATAGCTTTTCTTCCAAGGAGAAAGTATCTTTTATTTCATGGCTGCAGTCACCATTCACAATAATTCTGTAGCCCAAGAAAAATAAATCTGCCACTGTTTCCATTTTTCCCCGTCTATTTGTCATGAAATGATTAGACCAGATGCCATGACTTTAGTTTTTGAATGTTGAGTTTTAAGTGAGCTCTTTCACTTACAGAGGAGACTCTTTCACCGTCATCAAGAGGCTCTTTAGTTCCTCTCTTCTTTCTGCCATTAGAGTGGTATCACCTGCATACCTGAAGTTGTTGCTATTTATCCTGGAAATCTTGATCCCAGCTTGTGATTTATCTAGCCTGGCATTTGGCATTTATGTTAAGCAAGCAGGGTGGCAATATACAGCCTTGATGTACTTCTTTCCCAATTTTGAACCAGACAGTTATTCCATATCTGGTTCTTACTGTTGCTTCCTGACCTGCATACAGGTTTCTCAGGAGGCTGGTAAAGTGGTCTGGCATTCTCATCTCTTTAAGAATTTGTCCACAGTTTGTTGTGATCCACACAGTCAAAGGCTTTAATGTGGTCAGGGAAGCAGAAGGAGATGTTTTTTTCTGGAATTCCCTTGCTTTTACTATATCCAACAGATGTTGGTCACCTTTTAATGTTAGGGATGAATGACCAGCCTAAGGCTATGTCTGTCTTTCCAGTCTAGATCCCAAAGAGTACTTTAACAGATGTAGATATTGAGGATGTACGTAGATTAGAAACACATTCACCCACCATTGTAGTTGATAATCTTTTCCAGTTCCAATCTTCACTCAGCACCAGGACACCCAAGGATATTACCAGGTGGAGTAAATGGCTATCATTATGGTCAGTTCAGTTCAGTTCAGTCGCTCAGTCGTGTCCGACCGTTTGCGACCCCATGAATCACAGCACGCCAGCCCTCCCTGTCCATCACCATCTCCCCTAGTTCACACAGACTCACGTCCATTGAGTCAGTGATGCCATCCAGCCATCTCATCCTCTGTTGACCCCTTCTCCTCCTGCCCCCAATCTCTCCCAGCATCAGAGTCTTTTCCAATGAGTCAACCCTTTACATGAGGGGGGCAAAGTACTGGAGTTTCAGCTTTAGCATCATTCCTTCCAAAGAAATCCCAGGGCTGATCTTCTTCAGAATGAACTGGTTGGATCCCCTTGCAGTCCAAGAGACTCTCAAGAGTCTTCTCTAATACCACAGTTCAAAAGCATCAATTCTTCAGTGCTCAGCTTTCTTCAAAGTCCAACTCTCAGATCCATACTTGACCATTGGAAAAACCATAGCCTTGACTAGACGGACCTTTGTTGGCAAAATAATGTCTCTGATTTTCAATATGCTATCTAGGTTGGTCATAACTTTTCTTCCAAGAAGTAAGCGTCTTTTAATTTCATGGCTGCAGTCACTATCTGCAGTGATTTTGGAGCCCCCCAAAATAAAGTCTGACACTGTTTCCCCATCTATTTCCCATGAAGTGATGGGACCGGCTGCCATGATCTTCGTTTTCTGAATGTTGAGTTTTAAGCCAACTTTTTCACGCTCATCATATGGTATTTGCCATTAATTTAGTCAATCTTTATTTTTTATTTATTTTTTTAAATTTTATTTTATTTTATTTTTTTAAATTTTATTTTATTTTAAACTTTACATAATTGTATTAGTTTTGCCAAATATCAAAATGAATCCACCACAGGTATACATGTGTTCCCCATCCTGAACCCTCCTCCCTCCTCCCTCCCCATAACATCCCTCTGGGTCGTCCCAGTGCACTAGCCCCAAGCATCCAGTATCGTGCATCGAACCTGGACTGGCATCTCATTTCATACATGATATTTTACATGTTTCAATGCCATTCTCCCAAATCTTCCCACCCTCTCCCTCTGCAACAGAGTCCATAAGACTGTTCTATACATCAGTGTCTCTTTTGCCGTCTTATACACAGGGTTATTGTTACCATCTTTCTAAATTCCATATATATGCATTATTATACTGTATTGGTGTTTTTCCTTCTGGCTTACTTCATTCTGTATAATAGGCTCCAGTTTCATCCACCTCATTAGAACTGATTCAAATGTTTTCTTTTTAATGGCTGAGTAATACTCCATTGTGTATATGTACCACTGCTTTCTTATCCGTTCATCTGCTGATGGACATCTAGGTTGCTTCCATGTCCTGGCTATTATAAACAGTGCTGCGATGAACACTGGTGTACATGTGTCTCTTTCAATTCTGGTTTCCTCAGTGTGTATGCCCAGCAGTGGGATTGCTGGATCATAAGGCAGTTCTATTTCCAGTTTTTTAAGGAATCTCCACACTGTTCTCCATAGTGGCTGTACTAGTTTGCATTTCCACCAACAGTGTAAGAGGGTTCCCTTTTCTCCACACCCTCTCCAGCACTTATTATTTGAAACTAGAACACTTTCTAACACCATACACAAAAATAAACTCAAAATGGATTAAAGATCTAAACATAAGACCAGAAACTATAAAACTCCTGGAGGAGAACATAGGCAAAACACTCTCTGACATACATCACAGCAGGATCCTCTATGCCCCACCTCCCAGAATATTGGAAATAAAATCAAAAATAAACAAATGGGACCTAATTAACCTTAAAAGCTTCTGCACATCAAAGGAAACTATTAGCAAGGTGAAAAGACAGCCTTCAGAATGGGAGAAAATAATAGCAAATGAAGCAACTGACAAACAAATAATCTCAAAAATATACAAGCAACTCCTACAGCTCAACTCCAGAAAAATAAATGACCCAATCAAAAAATGGGCCAAAGAACTAAATAGACATTTCTCCAAAGAAGACATACAGAAGGCTAACAAACACATGAAAAGATGCTCAGCATCACTCATTATCAGAGAAATGCAAATCAAAACCACTATGAGGTACCATTTCACACCAGTCAGAATGGCTGTGATCCAAAAGTTTATTTTATTTTTTAACTTTACAATATTGTATTGGTTTTGTCATATATCAAAATGAATCCGCCACAGGTATACATGTGTTCCCCATCCTGAACCCTCCTCCCTCCCCATACCATCCCTCTGGGTCATCCCAGTGCACCAGCCCCAAGCCTTCAGTATCGTGCATGGAACCTGGACTGGTGACTCATTTCATCAATAAAGACTGGAGAGGGTGTGGAGAAAAGGAACCCTCTTACCCTGTTGGTGGGAATGCAAAGTAGTACAGCCACTATGGAGGACAGTGTGGAGATTCCTTAAAAAACTGGAAATAGAACTGCCTTATGATCCAGCAATCCCATTGCTGGGAATACACACTGAGGAAACCAGAATTGAAACAGACACGTGTATCCCAATGTTCATCGCAGCACTGTTTATAATTTAGTCAGTCTTTAGAAGCAAAAAGTTTATAGACTGAATGAATAGACAAGTGAATGGATGAATAAATTATGCATTTCCCTGGGGAAGTAACAACCAAAGTGTGTCATTTCTTGTCTATAGGAAAAAGCTCATAAGCCTTAAAGAAATCCTAGCCCCAATTTACAACAGCTATAAGTTTTTATCTATGATTCTAAACATCTCACCTTAGTTTTCTCAACCACATGATGAACATATAAAAGACATTACACCTTTTATTTTAATGCAAAATTAAAATATTTAGTTCATTGCTGCTGGCAATAACATGGGATTGAACAAATGCAATTTTCCTTTTCCAAAGTTAGAGATATAGTCCCTATGTTCAGGTTGGTCCTGGCTGTGTTTCAGATGTCCTGCTACACACCTGCCTGGACTCAGGCCCCAGAGTATCATGGAGTGACTGAGGAGAGCCTGGCAGATCTTGCCAAAGTGAGTGGACCTCAACCTGAAACCAGTATGGAGTTGAAGGAATTAAACTTTTAATGCTGAAGAATTATAACATATTTTCTCAACAAAAAGGAGAAATGATATAAATAATACAGTGGTACCTAATTTTCATTTTGTATTCATTATTCTCCCTCAAAATGTTTCTCTGGGGGTAGAATATTGATCACATGGAAATAAAGTTTTCATCAGAGAAGGTATACCAATAGAGATGTTCATGTAGCCATGCTTACAGGTGGCAAAGGCAGTGATATTAAAACTGCACCACTTTTTATCTGACCTGTTTTGCATTTATATTGTGAAATCTTCTAAAGAAGAGAATATTATATGTGAATATGAGATATTTGAGTTGGAAAATAGATCTTAAATCACCTTGTCCTCACAATGTCAAAGTAGGTTTTCTCTAACAGACTCTATGATTCAAAATATATAAATATAAAAATATATATATCACCATTATCATGTTTTTCTCTTAAGGGATAAGACAATATAAGTTTCTTTTGATATTTTTGGTAATTTATAGCTATATAGGCCTGAGTTTGATTAAATATTTTCATTGATTTGTCTATAGTGATGGAATTCTTTTGAAAATATGTTTAGAAAAAACATTATGTATGATTTTCTGTACTGTATTTAATAGTAATTCCATATGGTACAATAATGGTTGTAAAACAGAGCCTTTCCAGTACAAAATCTAAAAATGTTTGGAGCTTGATGAGATATAACTAGTTGGTATATAAAAACTAAGCACCCGATCTTTATTTCCACTTTAAATAATTGAAATAAAAGTTAGTGTCAAATCTCAGTGGTTTACTAGATATTAAAACTATATACACAGAAAGTACTATTGAAAGTTTGTTTTTTTTCACTCTATTGACTTTGTTAATCACTTAGCTACTCTTCCAATGACAGCTAAAAAGGGACTATTAAGATGGACAATTGTCCAATATCTGTCACAAAATAATCCATGTACCATTCAGAAGTTGATAACTATGTTCATAAGTTATGATTGTATACATATATATTTATAAAATATTAACACTATGTTATATTAATTTTAAACATAGCATACTGAAATGTGAAAATAAATGTGAGATTAACATATAGTGTAATTAAAAGGATTGAATGCTGTCTATTTTTACTAACTATGAAATGAACAAAGTTAACTTATATCTCAGTATGCTCATCACATAGATTTCACAGAATAGTGGAGTAGGAGGACATGCACTTGTCTTCTCCTGTGAGAATTCCAAAACTACAACTTGCTGCTGAACAACCAACGACAGGAAAATGTTTGACTCCACCAAAAAAAAAAAGGTTACCCCACATTCAAGGGAAAAGAGGAACCCTCCACAAGATGGGAAGAGGGGCGAAATTGCCTTTAGAATCAAACCCCATATTACCCAGAGATGCTTGGAGGGATAAAACAAAAACTTGTGCAAGCAAATAATGCTGTGAACAAAGCTAGTGTAGGTGATGAAGTTCCAGTTGAACTATTTCAAAATCCTAAAAGATGATGCTGTTAAAGTGCTGCATTCAATATGCCAGCAAATTTGAAAAATTCAGCAGTGGCCACAGGACTAGAAAAGGACAGTTTTCATTCCAATCCCAAAGAAAGGCAATGTCAAAGAATGTTTAAACTACTACACGATTGCACTCATCTCACACACTAGCAAAGTAATGCTCAAAATTCTCCAAGCCAGAAAGACAGAGGAACAAGAGACCAAATTGCCAACATCTGTTGGATCATTGAAAAAGCAAGAGAGTTCCAGAAAAACATCTACTTCTTTTTTATTGACTATGCCAAAGACTTTGACTATGTGGATCACAACAAACTGTGGAAAATCCTTCACGTGATGGGAATACCAGACCACTCGACCTGCCTCCTGAGAAATCTGTGTGAAGGTCAAGAAGCAACAGTCAGAACTGGGCATGGGACAACAGACTGGTTGCAAATGGGGAAAGGAGTACATCAAGGCTATATATTGTCACCCTGCTTACTTAACTTATATGCAGACATCATCATGTGAAATGCCAGGCTGGATGAAGCACAAGCTGGAGTCGGGATTGTTGGGAGGAATATAAATAACCCCAGATACACAGATGATACCACCTTATGGCAGAAAGTGAAGAAGAACTAAACAGCCTCTTGATGAAAGTGAAAGAGGAGAGTGAAAAAGCTGGCTGTCAGGAGCCACATTATGCATTACTGACAAAACAGAGGCATGACCCCAACCCCCTTTCCTCATCTCGCAGGCATGGCCATACTGCCTTGTTTGTCGATCAGCTGCCCAGAAATGTCTCTGTAGCTCTTACTACACAGGAAATTATAGACAGGAAAATAGAAAATAAGGTCAATTCTTTAGAAGAAGCAGTCCTGCTTATAGGGCAAGAAGTTATGAATTTACAAATTAAGTTGTCTTTAAGGTGCCATGCTGAATTTAAATGGATGTGCATTACCCCTCTACAAGTGAATGACTCCATACATTCTTGGGAACACATTAGGAATCATTCAGATTTTAGTATTGATATTTCTAAGTTACATCAGGATATTCAGAGTATGAAACAGGTGGAGTCTGACTTTTCCTCTCAATGGCTTTGTAATTCCATTTTTAAAAAATCTGGAGGGATATGTTTCCCAAGGATCCTTTTTTACAATAATGATTAATGTGGCCATGTGCTTATGCCTGTTGGTTCTGATTTGTGTAATAGCCCCATGCCTTTTCAGAATACTCAACCAAAGTGTCTCTGCTTTATCTACTGAGTTTCATACTTATGCTCTAAAAAATAAGAAAGGGGGAGATGTCGGGAGCTGCATTGGCATTACTGACAAAATGGAGGCACGGCCCCAACCCCCTTTCCTCATCTCGCAGGCATGGCCCCAGGATGAAGGAGTTAGGCCTTATGATTCTGACTTGTTCTTTCCTTTCTTCGGTTGAGTTGGCTGGAAAGAATGTTAACGTGCTTGAGAGAAGCATGAGAAAGCACAACGCCTTCTACAGTTGTGCTCAGAAAATAATCTATAAAATAACAATTGACATTTGTTCAAAGATCTTTACAAAGAATGTCCCAGGATGAGCACATAGGCCACAGCTTGAGGCCATGGGAAGGATTATTGTCTGAAACCTGTTTGTGAGGGGAATGTTTATGGCAAAAGAAGTTTGCTAAGTTTAGGGTTTAGGATTAATTAAGAATAGCTAGAAGCCTTTGCAGGAGATAATGATCTTAAGATGCTAGGGGCAAACAGGATTTAGAAAGATAAGAAATAAACTGAGGAATGTAGCATGAGTTACAATGTAATCACAAGTTAAGTACAGTAAATCTGGGTGGGGGAAACTAAAAATGTCAAACCTCTGACCTAATGCTTTTGTCAAAGTATAAAAGAGAACCTGAAGCTTGAAATAAACATGTAGTCCCTAACTGTGAGTCAGAGGCTACATTATCATCACCGACACTGTCCATCTCTTCAGGTTGAATCCCTGGCTGCTGGAGCTGGACTCTGGCAGCTGGCTTAAAACTCAACATTCAAAAAACTAAGATTATTGCATCCAGACCTATCACTTTATGGCAAATAGATGGGGAAACATTGGAAACAGTGGCAACTTAATTTTCTTGGGCTCTAAAATCACTGCAATGGTGATGGCAGCCATGAAATTAAAAGACGCTTGCTCCTTGGAAGAAAAGCTATAACCAACCTAGACAGCATATTAAAAAACAGAGACATTACTTTGCCAACAGAGGTCTGTCTAGTCAAAGCTATGGTTTTCCAGTAGTCATAAACGGATGTGAGAGCTGGACTGCAAAGAAAGATGAACACTGAAGAATTGATAGTTTTGAACTGTGGTGTTAGAAAAGACTCTTGAGAATCTCTTGGACTTCAAGGAGACCAAACCAGTCAATCCTAAAGAAAATCAGGCCTGAATATTCCTTTGAAAGGACTGACACTGAAACTGAAGTTCTAATACTTTGGCCACCTTATGGGAAGAACTCACTGATTAGAAAAGACCCTGATGTTGGGAAATATTGAAGACAGAAGGAGAAGGGGACAACAAAGTATGGGATGGTTGGATGGCATCATCAACTCAATGGACATGCATTTGAGCATGCTCTGGGAGTTGGTGATAGATAGGGAAGCCTGGTATGCTGCAGTCCATGGAGTCGCAAGTAGTCGCACATGACCTAGTGACTAAAATGAACTGATACTCATCACAAAAACTAGAGAGCAGATATGTAACAAGTGGATTGTCTTTGTAAGTTTCAATCTTTGGAAAATCAGCAATAGATCTATGTGAAGGGTCTGGCCTTTCTTGGATGTCAGGAGACAATAAGACCAGGAGCATTTATGCATCGGTGATGTACATACCTCTACAAATGCCAACCTCATTTTTAGAGTGGACATCATGACATTAATTTTTATTTGAAAGGAACAAGATATATTGATTTCCCTC
Source organism: Bos taurus (assembly GCF_002263795.3). Classification (NCBI taxonomy): domain Eukaryota; kingdom Metazoa; phylum Chordata; class Mammalia; order Artiodactyla; family Bovidae; genus Bos; species Bos taurus. The sequence goes on from NC_037336.1 coordinate 1,481,447, forward strand.
CATAGTCTTAGAAGTATAACTCATGCTTAATAATAGACTTAAGAGATTACCATATTTTCATAACATGGCTAATAGTGAACTCTTGGAGTCTCAGTTGTTGGTATGAAGCAACCTTACCGAATGCTGCATGCACTCAGGATCCAAATCTGGGAAGTTCAGCCTTGAGTCCCAAACACTTAGCATGGGGTCTTTTACAAATTTTTGAATAATTGAATGCGTGAACTGATGTGTTCTCAAATGAGATAGATAAATGACAAAGCATTCCAGATAGACAGAACACCTTTGAAGAACATTAGAGTCACTTGTATTTGAAACTCTGCTACAAGAAGATATGTGAACAGAGTTGCAGATCCTTCAAAGAGCTGTGTTTTCTATGTGCCTTATGGACTGACAGCTGTAAGAAGTAAATGGTGCTCAGATGTTTACAATTGGTCCCCTGCTCTTCTCACTCTGTAAATGGTCCTTGGATGCCTTTGTTCACTTTCATAGTTTTAGCTGCTATTTTTATATCTAACATTCCCAAACACATTTTTAATTCATATCATTATTTTTAGCCACAGACTCCCTAATATAAATCTGTCTGCTGTACATATCTAACTAGAGACTTATTCCCACCTGAGTCCAAATCTACAGAGTATTGAACAGAGTTCTCTGCTTATAATAACCTAAATGGGGGAAAAAATGAAAAAGAGTGAAGACATGTATATGTATAACTGAATCACTTTACTGTACACTTGAAACTAACACAATAATGTTAGTCAACTATACTCCAAAATTTTTTTAATTGAAATTTCAAATCTATTATACATATTAAAAATACAAGTTTGTATGTTACTATTTATATCAGAATCTTAAACATAACCCTTCATATCCTCTGAGGTTCAGCATTTCTAGAGAGTTGGGTCTCTCCATCCAGCCTTAGCTGCTGTTCAGCAGGGTTTCCCTTCCTCCTGAGAGGCAGTCATTTATGCTGCCTCTAGGAGAGTCCAGTGAGACTGAGCTCTCAGTCCTATCTATGGTCATGCAGTTCCTTGCAGGAGAGCAATTCCTCTTGTAAATTCTACATTATTCTTCCCTTTTGTCTCTCTCAATTCCTGGGATTACTTCCCCCCCCCCCCCCCCACAAAGAAGTAGCACAGAGGAGACCAGGCTGACACACCACCAACATCTGTGTCTCCTCTGGTGGTACTTGTTGGTGTCCTGCCCTGTGCACTGAAATTTCAGCAAAAAACATAGGAGTCATTCCTCCCTTCTTTTCTCCTTAATCTGCTTGACACTAGCCATTACTGATTCTAAATAAAAGATGCATCCATCCCTCACTATTTCTGCCAGTACTGACTTGTGTCAGGCACTCACCTTTCCTTAGATTTATTGGAATAGCTTCCTGTCTGGTCTTCTGAGTCTAGTCTCATATCTTGACATTTAGTCTCCAAACAACATACAGAAGTCCAGCTGATTCACCTAAACCAGGTCTGAACACACTCTCATTGCTCAAAACCTATCACGTACCAAATTTCATTGTCCGATCAGAGCTTACATTTTGAGGGTGGTCTCTCGTGTCTTCCTGTCTTGTAATTTCACTCCCAAAACACAAAACAAGCCATTAAAAATGTCTATCTATTTGTCTAGAAATTTTCCCTCCTCTTCTGGTAAACTCTGAGTTTATAACCAAGATCAGACATAATTTTCTTCTTAAATCATATCCACCCTCCCCCAAGGTGAGATAGACACCTTTCTTCTATGCAACATACGATTCCTTATGGTATTTATAAATCCATCAAGAGAATGACTCTCGGTTTTGTTTTGTTGTATCACATAGCCTTGTTGGTGATGACATTCACCACTATGGCAGGGATGCTTTTGGTATGGGGAGCATCTACCTCTTCCCAATACTTGAAAGCTGTTTCAGACTCTGTAAGAGAGGGATCAGGTAAAGTGTCTGATTCTGAGATGCCTGCTCTGACAGTATTTTGCTTCCCCTCCACCCATTTCTTCTGAAAATACTATACTCCCTGAGGGGCAGATGGGGCCTGCTTTGAGTGTCTTTATATCTCAATATCTCTCCTGAGAAACCTGTATGCAGGTCAAGAAGCAACACTTAGAATGAGACATGGAACAACAGACTGTTTACAAATTGGGAAAGGAGTATATCAAGTCTGTATATTGTCACTCTGCTTGTTTAACTTCTATGCAGAGTACATCATGCAAAATACCAGGCTGGATGAAGCACAAGCTGGAATCAAAATTGCTGGAAGAAATATTAATAACATCAGATATGCAGATGACACCATCCTTATGGCAGAAAGTGAAGAACTAAAGAGCCTATTGATGAATGTGAAGGAGGAGAGAGAAAAAGCTGACTTAAAATTCAACATTCAATAAACCAAGATCATGGCATACAGTCCCATTATTCCATGGCAAATAGACAAGGAAACAATGGAAACAGTGACAGCATTTATTTTCTTGGGCTCTAAAATCAATGCAGATGGTGACTGCTGCCATGAAATTAAAAGATGTTTGCTCCTTGGAAGAAAAGCTATGGATAACATAGACAGTATATTAAAAAGCAAAGGTCTATTTAGTCAAAGCTATAGTTTTTCCAGTAGTTATGTAGGGATGGGAGAGATGGGCCATAAAGCACGCTGAAGAATTGATGCTTTCAGATTGGGGTGCTGGAGAAGACTCTTGAGAGTCCCTTGGACAGCAAAGAGAGCAAACCAGTCAATTCTAAAGAAAATCAACCCTGAATATTCATTAGAAGGACTGATACTGAAACTGAAGCTACAATATTTTGACCATCTGATGCAAAGAGCCAACTCACTGTAAAAGACCCTGATGCTGGAAAAGATTGAGAGCAGGAGGAGAAGGGGGTGACAGAGGATGGGATGGTTGGATGGCAGCTCAGTCAGCAAACTCTGGGAGATAGAGAAAGACAGGGCAGCCTGCTGTGCTGCAGTCCATGGAATTGCAAATAGTCAAACATACTGAGTGACTGAACAACAATATCTCAATACCTTGGAAAGAATCCAACCATTAACTAAGAAGTCAATACATATTTACTGAATAGATAAAGTATAAATGAATATTATAGGCACATCTGAGGTCAGAACAAGTTTTGGTCAAACAGTGTTCTTAAGAAGCTTAATTTATATAGTCTCATAGTAAGCACATGGGATTGGCTTTCCAAGGTTACCAATTACATACACCTGCTCAGTGGGTAACCACATTGCCAGAAAGGTTCCGAAGGAAGGAACCTGACCCTGGTAATCAAAAGAGTTTCTTAAAAAGCCTAAAGGGACTTATCCACCACACCCAGCAGCATCTACTTCAACCAGTATCTTTTTTGTAATTAAGAGCCAGTGCAGTATCTCTCTGACTAGTCCTTTGCCCACTAAGGTGACTGTGTGCTATTAGTCACATCCTGCACCCTCTAAGTGACTTTATTTATCTCAATAATCTACAGCATATCAGGAGTTTAAAACATTGTAAAATTGAAGAATCTTTATGAGAGGATTGGAGGAATGGTAAGACAGGAACTGGGGGGAAACAGTAGAACCAGATGAGTAGGATGTTCACGACTAATCAGAAGCTCTCTGGCACTCTGATGGGTTAAAAATTTAGCACTCTATCTTAGTTTTTTGAATATTCACTGCTGTAACCAAGTAACCACAAAATTTCAGTAGCTTAATGACCATTCATCTTTCTCGATTAGCTGCTAATAGAAGTATCTCTATTCAGTGGGATTAAGAGGGTGAGATTTTTCCATACAGTAATGCAGGACCTTAGGATCCTTCTGTCCTGTGCCCCAACTGCTAACCAGTGTCTTAGAGGCCTCTACATACAGTCAGAAGGTGACAGGAGAAAGTGCAGAAAAAGCTGGCATGAACTCATTCTCATCAGTTCAATGGCACCCTCTATATAAGGTATAGGCAAACTTATTTTCTGTACAGGTAAAGAGTAAATGCTTTAAGCTTTTTTAGCCCATTCATCTCTGTCACAATTACTCATCATTATGATTTTATTCTGAAAGCAGCCAAAGATAATATGACATGATTGGACGTGGCTGTGTTCCAGTGCAACTCTATTTACGGGCACTGAAATTTGAATTTTATTTAATTTATTTTTATTTAATTTTATATGATCTATTTTAATTTAATAAATTCCCCAGAACATTATTTAAAAATATTTTCCCAACTATTTTAAAATGTAAAATGCTTTCTCTGTCCTTAAGCCTTGTGAGGATAGGTAAGTAGTAGGCTGAACTTAGCCTGTAGCATCAACTTGCTGACTTTCAACCTGGAGACAGATTACCTGGAAGAAGTTACTCCTGTCTCATCAGCTGCCTTTAGTAAATGCTGACTGATAGCTAGTGGTGTTCCCTTAGTCTGTGCCTCTGGCTACTTAAATATCCATACACAACACTTTCTCCCATATAGAATATACCCAATCCCTTCCTAAGAGTCACAGCACACGTTCTCATACAGATACTACATCCAGCTCAAAGTCAAGAGTTTCTGGGTGATATCCAAACCTTCCCATTAGATCTGGATTTTACAGACTCAAAAACAACCCTCACCTTTAATCTAAACAAATGAATCAAGGACAGGATACTTACACTGAATGTCCCCTCAGAAAGGGAAGGGTGGGAATACATGTGTGAAGTGAAAGTCGCTCAGTCGTGTCCAACTCTTTGTGACCCCATGGACTATACAGTCCATGGAATTCTCCAGGCCAGAATACTGGAGTGGGTAGTCTTTCCCTGCTCCAGGGGATCTACCCAACCCAGGGATTGAACCCAGGTCTCCCATATTGCAGGCAGATTCTTTACCAACTGATCTATCAGGGAAGTCTGGGAACATATAGCTAGAGGCATGTGTTAAGAGGCAAAGCAGGAAGTTATCCCCTGTGACATCTCTGCCTCACCCTACAGAGAGTTAGTTCTTATATGAGACTGATCTCCTGTCCACAGTGCCTGGATCACCTCTCTGGTCACATCTGAAACGGACTCTGGGCAGCATATGCCCCTCATGGAAGACAGAACACAATGTTTCATGCTGCTGTGAAATTGGGGACCGCACAGAAGCACGCTGGCTGTGACAGACCATGCAGAAGCATGGCTGAGAGGAGCTACCCCTTGACCAAGGTCAGGGGCGGCAACAGAGAGCGCCAGGCTGTGACAGTGCAGGAGCAGCTGAGAGGAGCTACCCCAGGTCCGAGGTCAGGGCGGTGGCTGAGAGGAGCAACCCCATGTCCAAGGAGCAGCAACTGCATGTGAGTGCAGGAGGGCCAAGAGGAGCTACTCCATGTTCAGGGTCAGGAGGGGCAGCCATGTGGAGACACCCCTTGTCCAAGGTAAGGAACAGCAGCTGTGTTTTGCTGGAGCAGCCATGAAGAGATTCCTCATGTCCAAGGTAAGAGAAACCCAAGTAAGACTGTAGGTGTTGCCAAGGAACATCAGAGGGCAGACAGACTGAAACCATAATCACAGAAAACTAGCCAATCTGATCACACTGGCCACAGCCATGTCTAATCCAGAAAACTAAGCCATGCTGTGTGGGGCTACCCAAGACAGACGGGTCATGGTGGAGAGGTCTGATAGAATGTGCTGCACTGGAGAAGGGAATGGCAAACCACTTCAGTATTCTTGCCTTGATAACCCCATGAACAGTATGAAAATGCAAAGTGATAGGATACTGAAAGAGGTACTCCCCAGGTCGATAGGTGCCCAATATGCTACTGGAGATCATTGGAGAAATAACTCCAGAAAGAATGAAGGGATGAGACAAAGCAAAAACAATACCCAGTGGTGGATGTGACTGGTGATAGAAACAACATCTGATGCTATAAAGAGCAACATTGCATAGGAATCTGGAATGTTAGGTCCGTGAATCAAGGCAAATTGGAAGTGGTTGAACAGGAGATGGCAAGAGTGAATGTCAACATTCTAGGAATCACCGAACTAAAATGGACTGGAATGGGTGAATTTAACTCAGATGACCATTATATCTACTACTGTGAGCAGGAATCCCTTAGGAGAAATGGAGAAGCCATCATGGTCAACAAAAGAGGCTGAAATGCAGTACTTGGATACAATCTCAAAAACGACAGAATGATCTCTGTTCGTTTCCAAGGCAAACCATTCAATATCATGGTAATCCAAGCCTATGCCCCAACCAGTAATGCTGAAGAAGTTGAAGTTGAACGGTTCTATGAAGACCTACAAGACCTTTTAGAACTAACACCCAAAAAAGATGTCCTTTTCATTATAGGGGACTGGAATGCAAAAGCAGGAAGTCAAGAAACACCTGGAATAACAGGCAAATTTGGCCTTAGAGTATGGAATGAAGCAGAGCAAAGGCTAATAGAGTTTTGCCAAGAGAATGCACTGGTCATAGCAAACACCCTCTTCCAACAACACAAGAGAAGACTCTACACATAGACATCACCAGATGGTCAACACCAAAATCAGATTGATTATATTCTTTGCAGCCAAAGATGGAGAAATTCTATACAGTCAGCAAAACTGCAGCTCAGATCATGAACTTCTTATTGCCAAATTCAGACTTAAATTGAAGAAAGTAGGGAAGACCACTAGACCACTCAGGTATGACCTAAATCAAATCCCTTATGATTATACAATGGAATTGAGAAATGGATTTAATGGACTAGATCTGATAGACAAAGTGCCTGATGAATATGGACAGAGGTTCATGACATTGTACAGTAGACAGTGATAAAGACCATCCCTAAGAAAAAGAAATGCAAAAAAGCAAAATGGCTGTCTGAGGCGGTCTTACAAATATCTGAGAAAAGAAGAGAAGCTAAAGGCAAGGGAGCAAAGGAATGATATAAGCATCTGAATGCAGAGTTCTGAAGAATAGCAAGGAGAGATAAGAAAGCTTTCCTCAGCGATCAATGCAAAGAAATAGAGGAAAACAACAGAATCGGAAAAACTAGAGATCTCTTCAAGAAAATTAGAGATACCAAGGGAATATTTCATGCAAAGATGGGCTCAATAAAGGACAGAAATGATATGGACCTAACAGAAGAAGAAGATATTAAGAAGAGGTGGCAAGAATACACAGAAAACTGTACAAAAAAGAGCTTCACAACCAAGATAATCACGATGCTGTGATCACTCACCTAGAGCCAGACATCCTGGAATGTGAATCAAGTGGGCCTTAGAAAGCATCACTACGAGCAAAGCTAGTGGAGGTGATGGAATTCCAGTTGAGCTATTTCAAATCCTGAAAGATGATGCCGTGAAAGTGCTGCAAACAATATGCCAGCAAATTTGGAAAACTCAGCAGTGGCCACAGGACTGGAAAAGGTCAGTTTTCATTCCAATCCCAAAGAAAGGCAATCCCAAAGAATGCTCAAACTACCGCACAATTGCACTCATTTCACACGCTAGTAAAGTAATGCTCGAAATTCTCTGAGCCAGGCTTCAGCAATACGTGAACCATGAACTTCCAGATGTTCAAGCTGGTTTTAGAAAAGGCAGAGTAACCAGAGATCAAATTGCCAACATCTGCTTGGTCATGGAAAACGCAAGAGAGTTCCAGAAAAACATCTATTTCTGCTTTATTGACTATGCCAAATCCTTTGACTTTGACAGTTTATTGTGGATCACAATAAACTGTGGAAAATTCTTAAAGAAATGGGAATACCAGACCACCTGACCTCCCTCTTGAGAAACCTATATGCAGGTCAGGAAGCAACATTTAGAACTGGACATGGAACAACAGACTGGTTCCAAATAGGAAAAGGAGTACATCAAGGCTGTATATTGTCACCTTGCTTACTTTACTTATATGCCGAGTACATCATGAGAAACGCTGGGCTGGAAGAAGCACATGCTGGAATCAAGATTGCGGGGAGAAATATCAATAACCTCAGATATGCAGATGACACCACTCTTATGGCAGAAAGTGAAGAGGAACTAAAAAGCCTCTTGTTGAAAGTGAAAGAAGAGAGTGAAAATGTTGCCTTAAAAGCTCAACATTCAGAAAACGAAGATCATGGCATCCGGTCCCATCCCTTCATGGGAAATAGATGGGGAAACAGGGGAAACAGTGGAAACAGTGTCAGATTTTACTTTTGGGGTGCTCCAAAATCACTTCAGATGGTGACTGCAGCCATGAAATTAAAAGAAATTAAAATTTTTTAATTTAAAGAATTAAAAGTAAGTGAAATTAAAAGACACTTACTCCTTAGAAGGAAAGTTATGACGAGCCTAGATAGCATATTCAAAAGCAGAGACATTACTTTGCCAACAAAGGTCCGTCCAATCAAAGCTATGGTTTTTCCAGTGGTCATGTATGGATGTGAGAGTTGGACTGTGAAGAAAACTGAGCACTGAAGAATTGATGCTTTTGGATTGTGGTTTTGGAGAAGACCCTTGAGCGTCCCTCGTACTGCAAGGAGGTCCAACCAGTCCATCTTAAAGGAAATCAGTCCTGGGTGTTCATTGGAACGACTGATGCTAAAGCTGAAACTCCGATACTTTGGCCACCTCATGCAAAGAGTTGATTCATTTGAAAAACTCTGATGCTGGAAGGGATTGGGGGCAGGAGGAGAAGGGGACAACAGAGGATGAAATGGCTGGATGGCATCACTGACTCGATGGAAGTGAGTCTGGGTAAACTCCAGGAGTTTGTGATGGACAGGGAGGCCTGGCGTGTTGTATTTCATGGGGTCGCAAAGATTCAGACACAACTGAGTGAATGAACTGAACTGAAAGACATGTCATACTTGCAATTTTTTTTTTTTAAACAAAGTTTTGGTTTCTTGGAGAAACGTTAACAGTGAGGAAGCACTGCTCTCTTTGCATCTAGTCTGGTCAATGTTAGTGTCAACCTGCAACATTCTCTTTTTGTTCCAATTCTCAAGTTGATATTATTTTTGGTTTTCTTCACCTTTTACAACTTTATCTCTCAACAACAGCTAAGTTGAGGTCGTCTGAACAATATGCTTGAAGCAGATGGAGCATCCTTTGAATTGATCTTTGCTGCATGGCTTAGTTCTTATGTATACAAAATAGATCTTAATGAGCTTATTAAACTTATTGGCATTATATATTCTGTGTTGCTCTCGGCATAATTATTCTTAATTCTTGTTTGGGGAGCGATTCTATGTGTTGCTCTTGGCAGTATATATTCTTAATTCTTTTGGGGAATGCGGTTCTAGAAATAGTCAACTTTTATAAACTCTAGAACTTTCAATCATATGTTAGATCTTTAAAGTTCTCTTTACCTAGAAAATGACAAATGCATTTCCTGAACATTACAGGCCAGAGGTCAATTCATATCTATGAATGAGAACTAGCTTTGTACATCAAACAGATGCAAGAAATTGGGTTGTGGGTGAAGGAGGGGATTGGGAAAATGTGTTTTTGGCTGTGTAACTATTTCTGAGGGGCACTTCTCTTTTATAGAGGGGGTCATGAACTGTTCTGTTGCAATGTGGTAGTGAATTTTAACTCTTATTCTGAAGGTTATGGTAAGCATTTAGACTACTGGCTTCAATTAAAACCAAACGTAGAAAATGAAAATATATCTAAAGGGTAGTGCAGTATACTGAAGCCCAAAGGCCCTAAGATATATGTAGCTCACAAGCTCATCACTGTTTTGAACATAGGAGACAGTTTTTTCAGAGCTATCATTAATCATGAACACTACCATGGGAACTATCATTCCAAAATAAACAAGGCTTCTATTTTTCATAATTTTAAAGCTTGTTATATATACCAGGCCCTGAAATAGTAACATTTGAAAAAAAATCATATTAAATTATACCAGATATAATTATATTTGTATAAATAAAAGCTATATATATCCACTTTATTGAAAAACTAAAAGTTTCTTTTTCCTGAACATTTCATTTCCTAAGTATTAAAATATACTTTAAAATACAAATATTGATACATTTTAATTGTCAAGGAAAGTATACAATGCACAAAGATTTGAATGAGGTAGAAATAGAATTTTGGAAAGTTTCTACAATGTAGGAAAATGAAAATATATTTAGATAAAAGATTTTAGGCAAAATAAAAAAGCTAAATTGGAATTGATATGAACCCAATTTATAATTTAACACAACCTAAACATTTCTTGTTTGTACTCTTCTCTTAAAAATCTTTGCATTCACTTCTTCTTATTTACTTTATTGTACTCTTTTTCATTTTGCCCCGGAAAAACTAGATAGATAGAAAAATAAAGGTAGCACATTTGAACTTCTTATGGAAATTGCTATTCTTCTTAGATGACTATTATCCTACTTGATTGCAATTGTGGTCAAATAAACATATGTGAAGATGGCCAATCATATCATAATAGTTACCAAAATGGAGCCTTTCCCATGTCTAGACATAGTGCGAAGTGCATTACTGCTATACAATGTCATTTTGTCCTCATGTCAGCCATTATTACTGTTCTTATTTTAAAGATAAGGACACTGAAATTCAGAGGTTCTTTCGCCAAGATTATGTCTATAGGAAGCAAGACAGCTGAATCTGAAATTTGATACAGATCTGACTTTGACTCTCTGCCACAGAAATGCAACTTGAATCACAGTCATGTTTCACAAAACCAGCTAATTAACTAGAGGCTAAAAGTTTCTCTAGTCCTCATCTGAGTAACACAGCAGAGTCAATCCTTCTGGAACTGTCACATATCAACCATGTTTTGTGATCAAATCTGTGAAATAAGAACAAAAACATTTTCCATTCCTTTTATGGAAAGATTTGCCTTCATTTGATAAATATTATGATAGACCATTTAATTCGCCTAAGGTATAGTGCAGAAGTAAAAAAAAAATGGCATTATGAAAGTCAATTGTTCTTCTTAATATGATAGAAAAAATTAATTGAGTTTCTAGAGTGTGAAGGATTAAGGATTCCTAGAATTATAAGATGAGCATAGGCTCTGGGGAGGGAACACTGGTAGTGAGGCTCAGAGGGATCTTAATACTTGAGGTTGGAATGGTCATGGGGTTTCAGAAAACAAAGATGGATAATATTCAATGTTCCTTATTTTTCCCTTGTTTTGCTATTCTCTGAAATACTTGACCCCATTCCTAACTTTCATCACCTGAGGTTTCCAGGTGTTCCCTGGAAAAATCTAAGAAAAAAGGATTATGTTGAGTCTTAATTTGAGAAAGAACAAAGGAGAAAGGACAACTATATTGAAAACAGTAGCTAATAATAAGTGCTTCCTAGGTATTTGGCACCATTTTAGGAATTGTTTTTAAATGTACAGTTAACCATGCATCTTGTCACTGTCATTATAAGTAAAGGAAGCACTAAATTACACAGATGATATCATGCAACACCAACTAATTTATGGTTCCCTAGTCACTGTTCTCACCTTACCACTGGATTGCTCTGCACCTTAGAATCAGAGAGAATATAAATAGAGAGAGTGTGACAAAAACTGTGCATTTAAATATTAAATTCCCTAGTGACCATTGGGAGAACAGAGCTTATACATACGTGGGGATCAAGTCAATTTTAGATACATTAAAGGAAATTGTGATTTCACAATGGTCACTCCATTTCTGATTTGAGGAGTTTCCAAGTAATGCAAATATTTGCAAAAATATACAATTAAGTATCTTAGCTGTTAATAAAGCCTAGATTGTTAAAGACATTAATTATGCACTTACAAGCTCTATTCTAATGTAGCTTTAGACACAACTGCCTGTCTAGTCATTGGATAACTCATGTACCTATGTACTCTTAAAAAAATTCTGTTCAAAAAGATTAAAACTATTTTGCCATTCTCAAACCAAAAGAATCCTGAAATATATGATCAAACCTATTATGGTATTCTAGAGTAGAAATCATTTAAACATATTGTGAAGGAAACTAAAGATACCAAAATATCACAAAAGAATAGAAATGATAAAAGTTTCACTTATAGATATATTAACTGTGCATTTTCAAAATTTCATTTATTATTAAGACTGCTGGGTTTATCTAGTTTGGATTTGTAGTGTCCAGAAATTAAAAAAGAAACTTATTTCCAAGTATATATACATGTGTCCTTTTATTGCAAAACTTGTCAGATATATACAAAATTAAAAATAAAAACAAAAAAATATTTGATAAATTGGAGGAAGTATAGCTATATGAAAAATATTTTTCCAAGTGTGCAGTAGATTGTCTTTGCATTTTCCTTGTAGAACTTTACAAATTGATTAAAATACAGCTGAAGAATTTTCCATAGTATGATTTCAAAATGTGATGCTGGAGGAAATTCTTGAGAGTCCTTTAGACAGCAAGGATATCAACTCAGTCATTCCTAAAGGAAAACAATCCTGAATATTCATTGGAAGGGCTGATTCTGAAATTGAAGCTCCAATACTTTGGCCACCTGATGCAAAGAGCCAACTCATTGGAAAAGACCCTGATGTTAGGAAAGATTGAGGGCAGGAGGAGAAAGGGGTGACAGAGGATGAGATGTTTGGATGGCATCACTGACCCATTGTTCATGATTTTGGGCAAACTCTGGGAGATAGTGAAGGACAGGGAAGCCTGGTGTGCTGCAGTCCATGATTTGCAAAGAGTCAAACATGACTGAACAATTGAACAACTGAATAACAACCCATAAAGAAGGCTGAGCACCAAAGAATTGATGCCTTTAAATTTTGGTGCTGGAAAAGACTTGAGAGTCTCTTGTATGGCAAGGAGATCAAATAAGTCAATCCTAAAGGAAACCAATCCTGAATATTCATTGGAGGGACTAATGCTGAAGCTGAAACTCTAATATTTTGGCTACCTGATGTGAAGAGCTGAGTCATTGCAAAATACCATGATGATGGGAAAGGTTGAAAGCAAAAGGAGGAGAAGGAGGCAGAGGATTGGATGGTTAGACAGCATCACTGACTCAATGAACATGAATCTGAGCAAACTTTGGCAGATAGTGAAGGACAGGGGAGCCTGGTGTACTGCAGTCCATGTGGTTGTGAAGAGTCAGAGTCCCTATCAAATAATCAGTGGCATTTTTCACAAGCTAGAACAAAAATGTAAAATGTGAATGGGAACACAAAAGACATCAAATAACCAAAATAATATTGAGAAAGAAGAATAGAGTTAGAAGAATCACAGTTCCTGATTTCAGACTTCCCTATACTATCAAGCTACAGGAATCAAAATAGTATGGTACTGACACAATAACAGAAATATAGAACAATGGAACAGGACATAAGCAGAGTCACATCCTTACAGTCAATCATCAACAAAGGAGGCAAGAATGTACAATCGAGAAAAGGCAGTCACTTCAATAACTGGTCATGGTAAACCTGGGCAGCTACATGTAGAAAAATGAAATTAGAACATTCTCTAACACCACAGTCAAAAAAAAAAAAAAAAAAACCTAGATGTAGATCTGAGTGAAGTTAAGTCAGACAAAGAAAGACAGATAAATGCTATGTCTTGTATGTGGAATCTACAAAAAAAGGCACAAATGAACTTATTTACAAAACAACAGTCACAGATGTGGGAAAACAACAACAACAACTTATGATTACCAGGTAATAAGTTGGTGGGGAAAGGTAAATTGGGAGGTTGGAATTGATGTATACACACTACTATATATAAAATAGCTAAAAAGAACCTACTGTATAACAGAGGAATTCTATTAAATATCCTGTAATGTCTTGTATTGGAATAGAATCTAAGAAAAGTGTAGATATATGTATATGTAGAGCTGATTCACTTTGCTATACACATGAAACTAACACAACTAAATCAACTATACTTCAATAAAATAATTTTTTAAAAGTTCTAAGTGTAAGACTGGATACTATAAAAGTATTTGAGGGAAATATAGGCAGAACACATTTTGCTATAAATTGCAGCAATATTTTTTAAACCTTTTAAATCAGGAGTTTGGAATAAACATACAAGCTACCATATACAATCTACTGTTTACCTATTGTATAGCACAAGGAACTATATTCAGTAGCTCTTAGTAACTTTTAATGAAAAAGAATCTGAAAAGAATATTATATACATATATATTTGCATGCTTGCTAAGGTGCTTCAGTCATGTCTGACTGTTTGCAACCCTATGAACTGTAGCCTGGCAGGCTCATCTGTCCATGAGATTTTTCCAAGCAAGAATACTGGAGTGGATTGTCATCTCCTGCTTTGGAGTATCTTCCCCACCCAGAGACTTAACTCATGTCTCCTGCATTGCAGGTGGATCCTTTATCATTCAGTCACTGGAGAAACACATAACATATATTCAAATATATGTAATTATATAAAATGTATTTATATATACAATATATAAATATGTAATTTTATATTTACATAAGCATCTGATTTATATAAATTTTTATATATTACATATAATTATAGATATACACAAATATATATGATTATATATGTTATATTAATTATATACATTTTATTTTATATAAATTTAAATATATGTTAAATTCTATATTAAATTATATATTTTAGTTGTATAAATTATGTCGAATCATATATATATATATATATATATATATATATATATATACACACTTTGTCTATATATGATATAAGTACATATAATTATGGGCTTCCCTGGTGACTCAGAGGGTAAAGTGTCTGCCTACAATACGGGAGATCCAGGTTCGATCCCCAGGTTGGAAAGATCTGCTGGAGAAGGAAATGGCAACCCACTACAGAACTCTTGCCTGGAAAATTCCATGGATGGTAGGCTACAGTCCATGAGGTTGCAAAGAGTCAGACACGGCTGAATGACTGAACTGACTGACTGATGTATAATTATATATATTGAATATATATGTATGTATATATTTATATGTATTCTTTTTCAGTTACTTTTCCATTATAGGTCATTAAAAGATACTGAATATAGATCACTTCATATATATAAATTATATAGAATTATATACATAGTAAATATTTACTAGTATATATTATTTACTATAACTATATAAATAATAAATATAAATAACTATGTTTACTTATGTTATATATTATATAGATATAAAATTATATATTTGCATACAATATATGAAATAAATTATATATGTATTTGTAAGTAAGTAAAGTTGCTCAGTCATGTCCAACTCTTTGTGACCCCATGGACTATAGCCCACCAGCCTTCTCCGTCCATGGGATTTTCCAGGCAAGAATACTGGAGTGGGTTGCCATATGTTATATATGGATGTGTATATATATATAGTTTTTCAGATTCTTTTTCATTATAAATTGTTAAAAGATTTTGAATATAGGTCCCTGTGCTATACAGTAGGTTCTTGTTTATCTATTTTATATATAGTAGCTTCTATACGTTAATCCCAAACTCCTAATTTAATACATTCAAAGATATATTGTTGCAATTTATATCAAAGTGTGTTCTGCTTATGTTTTCCTCTAGGAGTTTCATAGTATTCAGTCTAACACTTAAATCTGTCTTTAAATATTGTTATAGGAGTACAGTTGATTTACAATGTTGTGTTAATTTCAGGTATATAGCAAAATGAATATTATATATATAATATGTATACACTATTTACTCAAGAGTTAATGTACAAAATGATGACTATAGTTAATAATACCATAGATTTCAGGTGCTCCTTTTGAAGTTTATTATTTTGATTTCTAATGAAAACTACATATTTTAAAAGTACAAATGATTTTATAAATATATACATAGTAAAACGTTTATTATAGTCATGCTAACTAACACACTCATTTCCTCACATTATTACCACAGCTTTTATGGTGAGAACACCTGAAATCTACTTCAGATTTCCAGTGTTCAGTGCAGTATTATTAACCTTAGTCATTTGTTATCAAATGACATTATAGATATTAAAATTATCTTAATCCTACTCTGATCACCATGGGAATCAGCAACTCGTGACACACTTTAGCTCTTTGAAACCATTAAACTAAGCTGATGGTCATGAAAGGCAGTCAAGTGAGGGCAGACATATTCAAAACCTAATGCGATAAACTCAGCTTGACATGACAAGCTTTCTTCTCTTCAGACCCAGATGTATAAATACATAGTTAATACTAATTCTCAATTTCAACACTTCTCTATGATCTAGTCTTTAAAATTATAATCATATCTCTAGGAAACCATGAGTACTGCAAATCATAGCACACTTCGGTAAGAGAAGTATGGGACAATCTAAAATAACTAGAACAGGGTATTTTCTATGACCAGTGCGTTCTCTTGGCAAAACTCTACTAGTTTACCTTATTTCATTCTGTATTCCAAGGCCAAACTTGCCTGTTACCCCAGGTGTTTCTTGACTTCCTAAGTTTGCTCTCCAGTCCCCTATAATGAAAAGGACATCTTTTTTGGGTGTTAGTTATAAAAGGTCTTGGAGGTCTTCATAGAACCGTTCAACTTCAGCTTCTTCAGTGTTACTGGTTGGGGCATAGGCTTGGATTACCGTGATACTGAATGGTTTGCCTTGGAAACGAACAGAGATCATTCTGTCGTTTTTGAGATTGCATCCAAGTACTGCATTTTGGACTCTTTTGTTGACCATGATGGCTTCTCCATTTCTCCTAAGGAATTCCTGCCCACAATAGTAGATATAATGGTCATCTGAGTTAAATTCACCCATTCCAGTCCATTTTACTTCACTGATTCCTAGAATGTTGACGTTCATTCTTGCAATCTCCTGTTCGACTACTTCCAATTTGCCTTGATTCACGGACCTGACATTCCAGGTTCCTATGCAATATTGCTCTTTACAGCATTGGACCTTGCTTCTATCACCAGTATCATCCACCACTGGGTATTGTTTTTGCTTTGGCTCCTTCCCTTCATTCTCTCTGGAGTTATTTCTCCACTGATCTCTAGTAGCATATTGGGCACCTACCAACCTGGGGAGTACCTCTTTCAATATCCTATAATTTTGCATTTTCATACTATTAATGGGGTTCTCAAGGCAAGAATAGTGAAATGGTTTGCCACTGCATTCTCCAGTGGACCACATTCTGGCAGGGAAAAGGCTAACTGAGTTTTGCCAAGAGAACGCACTGGTCATAGCAAATACCCTCTTCCAACAACACAAGAGAAGACTCTACACATGGACATCACCAGATGGTCAACACCAAAATCAGATTGATTATATTCTTTGCAGTCACAGATGGAGAAGCTCTATACAGTCAGCAAAACAATACCAGGAGCTGACTGTGGCTCAGATCATGAACTCCTTATTATCAAATTCAGACTTAAATTGAATAAAGTAGGGAAAACCACTAGATGATTCAGGTATGACTTAAATAAAATATCTTATTATTATACAGTGGAAGTGAGAAATAGATTTAAGGGACTTCAGCAATCAATGCAAAGAAATAGAAGAAAACAACAGAATGGGAAAGACTAGAGATCTCTTCAAGAAAATTAGAGATACGAAG
This sequence comes from Bos taurus, assembly GCF_002263795.3. NCBI lineage: Eukaryota > Metazoa > Chordata > Mammalia > Artiodactyla > Bovidae > Bos > Bos taurus. The sequence continues at coordinate 1,498,851 of NC_037336.1, forward strand.
GGAACATTTCATGCAAAGATGGGTACAATAAAGGATAGAAATGGTATGGACCTAAGAGAAGCAGAAGATATTAAGAAGAGGTGGCAACAATACACAGAAGAACTGTACAAAAAAGAGCTTCACGACCAAGATAATCACGATGCTGTGATCACTCACCTAGAGCCAGACATCCTGGAATGTGAATCAAGTGGGCTTTAGAAAGCATCATTACGCACAAAGACAGAAATATAGATCAATGGAACAAAATAGAAAGCCCAGAGATAAATCCACGCACATATGGACACCTTATCTTTGACAAAGGAGGGAAGAATATACAATGGATTAAAGACAATCTCTTTAACAAGTGGTGCTGGGAAAACTGGTCAACCACTTGTAAAAGAATGAAACTAGAACACTTTCTAACACCACACACAAAAATAAACTCAAAATGGATTAAAGATCTAAACATAAGACCAGAAACTATAAAACTCCTAGAGGAGAACATAGGCAAAACACTCACCAACATACATCACAGCAGGATGATCTATGACCCACCTCCCAGAATATTGGTAATAAAAGCAAAAGTAAACAAATGGGACCTAATTAAACTTAAAAGCTTCTGCACAACAAACGAAACTATAAGCAAGGTGAAAAGACAGCCTTCAGAATGGAAGAAAATGATAGCAAATGAAGCGACTGAGAAACAACTAATTTCCAAAATATACAAGCAACTCCTACAGCTCAATTCCAGAAAAATAAACGACCCAATCAAAAAGTGGGCCAAAGAACTAAATAGACATTTCTCCAAAGAAGACATACAGATGGCTAACAAACACATGAAAAGATGCTCAACATCACTCATCAGAGAAATGCAAATCAAAACGACTATGAGGTACCATTTCACGCCAGTCAGAATGGCTGCAATCCAAAAGTCTACGAGCAATAAATGCTGGAGAGGGTGTGGAGAAAAGGGAACCCTCTTACACTGTTGGTGGAAATGCAAACTAGTACAGCCACTATGGAGAACAGTGTGGAGATTCATCAAAAAACTGGAAATAGAACTGTCATACAATCCAGCAATCCCACAGCTGGGCATACACTCTGAGGAAACCAGAATTGAAAGAGACACGTGTACCTCAATGTTCATTGCAGCACTGTGTCTAATAGCCAGGACATGGAAGCAACCTAGATGTCCGTAAGCAGATGAATGGTTAAGAAAGCTGTGGTACATGTACACAATGGAGTATTACTCAGTCATTAAAAAGAATACATTTGAATCAGTTCTAATGAGGTGGATGAGACTGGAGCCTATTATACAGAGTGAAGTAAGCCAGAAAGAAAAACACTAACACAGTATACTAACGCATATATATGGAATTTAGAAATATGGTAACAATAACCCTGTATACAAGACAGCAAAAGAGACACTGTTGTATAGAATAGTCTTTTGGACTCTGTGGGAGAGGGAGAGGGTGGGATGATTTGGGAGAATGGCATTGAAACATGTATAATATCATATATGAAACGAGTTGCCAGTCCAGGTTTTATGCATGATACTGGGTGCTTGGGGCTGGGGCACTGGGACGACCCAGAGGGATGGTACAGGGAAGGAGGAGGGAGGAGGGTTCAGGATAAGGAACACATGTATAACTGTGGCAGATTCATGTTGATATATGGCAAAACAAATACAATATGGTAAAGTTATAAAATTAAATTAAATTAAAAAAAAATAAGAAAGCATCACTACAAACAAAGCTAGTGGAGATGATGGAATTCCAGTTGAGCTATTTCAAATCCTGAAAGATGATGCTGTGTAAGTGCTGTACTCAATAAGCCAGCAAATTTGGAAAACTCAGCAGTGGCCACAGGACTGGAAAAGGTCATTTTTCATTCCAATCCCAAGAAAGGCAATGCCAAAGAATGCTCAAACTACTTCAAAATTGCATTCATTTCACACGCTAGTAAAGTAATGCTCAAAATTCTCCAAGCCAGGCTTCAGCAATACATGAACCATGAACTTGCAGATGTTCAAGCTGGTTTTAGAAAAGGCAGAAGAACAAGATATCAAATTGCCAACATCTGCTGGATCATGGAAAATGCAAGAGAGTTCCAGAAAAACATCTATTTCTGCTTTGCTGACTATGCGAAAGCCTTTGACTTTGACAGTTTATTGTGGATCACGATAAACTGTGGGAAATTCTTAAAGAAATGGGAATACCAGACCACCTGACCTCCCTCTTGAGAAACCGATATGCAGGTTAGGAAGCAACGTTAGAACTAGACATGGAACAACAGACTGTTTCCAAATAGGAAAAGGAGCACATCAAGGGTGTATATTGTCACCCTGCTTATTTAACATACAGGCAGAGTACATCATGAGAAACACTGGGCTGGAAGAAGCACAAGCTGGAATCAAGATATTGCCGGGAGAAATATCAATAACCTCAGATATGAAGATGACACCACCCTTATGGTAGAAAGTGAAGAGGAACTCAAAAGCCTCTTGATAAAAGTGAAAGTGGAGAGTGAAAAAGTTGGCTTAAAGCTCAACATTCAGAAAACGAAGATCATGGCATCTGGTCCCATCCCTTCATGGGAAATAGATGGGGAAACAGTGGAAACAGTGTCAGACTTTATTTTTCTGGGCTCCAAAATCACTGCAGATGGTGACTGCAGCCATGAAATTAAAATATGCTTACTCCTTGGAAGGAAAGTTTTGACCAACCTAGACAGCATATTGAAAAGCAGAGACATTACTTTGCCAACAAAGGCCCATCTAGTCAAGGCTATGGTTTTTCCAGTGGTCATGTATGGATGTGAAAGTTGGACTTTGAAGAGAGCTGAGCTCCAAAGAATTGATGCTTTTGAACTGTGGTGTTGGAGAAGACTCTTGAGCATCCCTTGGACTGCAAGGAGATCCAACCAGTTCATTCTAAAGGAGATCAGTCCTAGGTGTTCTTTGGAAGGAATGATGATAAAACTGAAACTCCAGTACTTTGGCCACCTGATGCGAAGAGTTGACTCACTGGAAAAGACTCTGATGCTGGGAGGGATTGGGGGCAGGAGGAAAAGGGGACGACAGAGGATGAGATGGCTTTATGGTATCACTGACTTGATGGACATGAGTTTGACTGAACTCTGGGAGTTGCCAATTGACAGTGAGGCCTGACGTGTTGCAATTCAGTGCCACAAAAGTCAGACATGACTGAGTGACTGAACTAAACTGAATAGAAAACATCTCTCTTCTGGATCATCCCAATTTACATGTAAATATGCCTTAAAAGACGAATTACTGTGATATTGAATGGTTTGCCTTGAAAACGAACAGAGATCATTCTGTCTTTTTTAAGATGGCATCCAAGTACTGCATTTCGGACTCTTTTGTTGACCATGATGGCTACTCCATTTCTTCTGAGGGATTCCTGCCCGCAGTAGTAGATATAATGGTCATCTGAGTTAAATTCATCCATTCCAGTTCATTTTAGTTCGCTGATTCCTAGAATGTCGACATTCACTCTTGCCATCTCTTGTTTGACCACTTCCATTTTGCCTTGATTCATGGACCTAACATTTCAGGTTCCTATGCAATATTGCTCTTTACAGCACTGGACCTTGCTTCTATATCCAGTCACATCCACAGCTGGGTATTCTTTTTGCTTTGGCTCCAACCCTTCATTCTTTCTGGAATTATTTCTCCATTGGGCACCTACTGACCTGAGAAGTTCCTCTTTCAGTATCCTATCATTTTGCCTTTTCATGCTGTTCATGGGGTTCTCAAGGCAAGAATACTGAAGTGATGTGCCATTCCCTTCTCCAGTGGATCACGTTTTGTCAGATCTCTCCACCATGACCTGCCCGTCTTGGGTTGCCCCATAGGTATGGCTTAGTTTCATTGAGTTAGGCAAGGCTGTAGTCCTACTGTGATTAGATTGACTAGTTTTCTGTGAGTATGGTTTCAGTGTGTCTGCCCTCTGATGCCCTCTTGCAACACCTACCATCTTACTTGGGTTTCTCTTACCTTGAGCGTGGGGTATCTCTTCACGGCTGCTCTAGCAAAGCAGGCCGCTGCTCCTTATCTTGGACGAGGGGTATCTCCTCACCGCCGCCCTTCCTGACCTTCAATGTGGGATAGCTCCTTTAGGCCCTCCTGCACCCATGCAGCCACGGCTCCTTGGACACAGGGTTGGACCTCCCGGCCGTTGCCCCTGGCCTCGGACGCGGGGTAGCTCCTCTCGTCGCCGCCCATGACCTTGGACGCAGGGTAGCTCCTCTCAGCCGTTCCTGTGCCGTCACAGTCCAGAACTCTGGGCCGCTGCCCCTGACCACAGATGTGGGGTAGCTCCTCTTGGCCACTGCCCTTCGGGCATGGGGTCCTCCCGGGTTCTGCCCCTGACCTCGGATGTGGGGTGGCTCCTCTCAGCCGCGCTTAGTGTGCTGGTCACTGAAGAAGCTGAAGTTGATCGGTTCTATGAAGACCTACAAGACCTTTTAGAACTAACACCCAAAAAAGATGTCCTTTTCATTAAGGGGACTGGAATGCAAAAGCAGGAAGTCAAGAAACACCTGCAGTAACAGGCAAATTTGGCCTTGAAATACAGAATGAAGCAGGGCAAAGACTAATAGAGTTTTGCCAAGAGAATGCACTGGTCATAGCAAACTCTCTCTTCCAACAACACAAGAGAAGACTCTATACATGGACATCACCAGATGGTCAACACCAAAATCAGATTGATTATATTCTTTGCAGCCAAAGATGGAGAAGCTCTATACAGTCAACAAAAATAAGACCAGGAGCTGACTGTGGCTCAGGTCATGAACTTCTTATTACCAAATTCAGACTTAAATTGAAGAAAGTAGGGAAAACCACTAGACCATTCAGGTATGACCTAAATCAAATGATTGAAGTGAGAAATAGATTTAAGGGCCTAGATCTGATAGATAGAGTGCCTGATTAACTATGGAATGAGGTTCATGACATTGTGCAGGAGACAGGGATCAGGACCATCCTCATGGAAAAGAAATGCAAAAAAGCAAAATGGCTGTCTGGGGAGGCCTTACAAATAGCTGTGAAAAGAGCAGAAGCGAAAAGCAAAGGAGAAAAGGAACAATATAAGCGTCTGAATGCAGAGTTCCAAAGAATAGCAAGAAGAGATAAGAAAGCCTTCCTCAGCGATCAATGCAAAGAAATAGAGGAAAACAACAGAATGGGAAAGACTAGAGATCTCTTCATGAAAATTAGAGATACCAAGGGAACATTTCATGCAAAGATGGGCTCAACAAAGGACAGAAATGGTATGGACCTAAGAGAAGCAGAAGATATTAAGAAGAGGTAGCAAGAATACACAGAAGAACTGTACAAAAAACATCTTCACGACCCAGATAATCACGATGGTGTGATCACTGACCTAGAGCCAGACATCCTGGAATGTGAAGTCAAGTGGGCCTTAGAAAGCATCACTACAAACAAAGCTAGTGGAGATGATGAAATTCCAGTTGAGCTATTTCAAATCCTGAAAGATGATGCTGTGAAAGTGCTTCACTCAATACGTCAGCAAATTTGGAAAACTCAGCAGTGGCCACAGGACGTGAAAATGTCAGTTTTCATTCCAATCCCAAAGAAAGGCAATACCAAAGAATGGTCAAACTACCACACAATTGCACTCATCTCACACGCTAGTAGAGTAACGCTCAAAATTCTCCAAGCCAGGCTTCAACAATATGTGAACCATGAACTTCCAGATGTTCAAACTGGTTTTAGAAAAGGCCAAGGAACCAGAGACCAAATTGCCAACATCAGCTGGATCATCAAAAAAGCAAGAGAGTTCCAGAAAGGCATCTATTTCTGTTTTATTGACTATGCCAAAGCCTTTGACTGTGTGGATCACAATAAACTGTGGAAAATGCTGAAAGAGATGAGAATACCAGACCACCTGACCTGCCTCTTGAGAAATTTGTATGCAGGTCAGGAAGCAACAGTTAGAACTGGACATAGAACAACAAACTGGTTCCAAATAGGAAAAGGAGTATGTCAAGGCTGTATATTTTTACCCTGCTTATTTAACTTATATGCAGAGTACATCATGAGAAATGCTGGACTGGAAGAAACACAAACTGGAATCAAGATTGCGGGGAGAAATATCAATAACCTTAGATATGCAGATGACACCACCCTTATGGCAGAAAGTGAGGAGGAACTCAAAAGCCTCTTGATGAAAGTGAAAGTGGAGAGTGAAAAAGTTGGCTTAAAGCTCCACATTCAGAAAACGAAGATCATGGCATCCGGTCCCATCCCTTCATGGGAAATAGATGGGGAAACAGTGGAAACAGTGTCAGACTTTATATTTTTGCACTCCAAAATCACTACAGATGGTGACTGCAGCCATGAAATTAAAGGACGCTTTCTCCTTGGAAGGAAAGTTATGACCAACCTAAATAGCATATTCAAAAGCAGAGACATTACTTTGTCAACAAATGTCCGTCTAGTCAAGGCTATGGTTTTTCCAGTAGTCGTGTATGGATGTGAAAGTTGGACTGTGAAGAAGGATGAGCGCTGAAGAATTGATGCTTTTCAACTGTGGTATTGGAGAAGACTCTTGAGAGTCCCTTGGACTGCAAGGAGATCCAAGTACTCCATTCTGAAGGAGATCAGCCCTGGGATTTCTTTGGAAGGAATGATGCTAAAGCTGAAACTCCAGTACTTTGGCCACCTCATGTGAAAAGTTGACTCATTGGAAAAGACTCTGATGCTGGGAGGGATTGGGGGCAGGAGGAGAAGAGGATGGCAGAGGATGAGATGGCTGGATGGCATCACTGACTTGATGGACGTGAGTCCCAGTGAATTCCTGGAGTTGGTGATGGACAGGGAGGCCTGGCGTGCTGCAATTCATGGGCTCGCCAAGAGTCGGACACGACTGAGCGACTGAACTGAACTGATGCCCTAATATAGGAGAAAGCAATGGCGACCCAATCCAGTGTTCTTGCCTGTAGAATCCCAGGGACAGCGGAGCCTAGTGGGCTCTCATCTATAGTGTCACACAGAGTCGGACACGTCTGTAGGGACTTAGCAGCACGCCTTAAAATAAATACAAAGCAAAGTCCTTTCTGGATCCCCCTTGCCTCTATTGAACGAGCACAGTGATATCTAGCATGGCTTTTCATTCGAACTCCTCTACTCTGAATAATTATTAACAAGTTTTTTAACCTTTCAGTATATTGGCTTCTTTATCTGTTAAATGAAAAGGGTAATAATATAAATAATAATAATAGAAAATAACATATTTTCTATAGTCATTATGGAACTCTAATGTTAATACATATAAGATATATTTTTTAAATTTTATTTTATTTTTAAACTTTACATATTTGTCCCTTAATGTTCAGTACATGTTAGCTGGTATCATTATCATGCAGCCATTTAAAAGCAAATGTTGACAAATCCTGCCATTCTCACAATCTTTATTGTTTTTTGACATTGCTTCTCTCCCCACGACTCCATGCAACACTTGTCTGATCCACCATCATGTTTAAATTGATGCTTGTCCTCATCCTGCTCTGTACTTTTCTCAATGTTTGCACATAGTAAATTCATGATAAGTATGTTGACTTATTAAGTGGATGTATGTTTTAATAATTTTAAATAAAATAAATAAAAAAAAGAATTAAAAAAAAGAAGATTAAAAAAAAATTACCCATGATGGAAAAAAAAAAATCAACACACACTTACTTGTAACAGTCTGAATTATTGTGTCCCCACAAAATGCATATGCTGAACTTTTAGTGCCCTATATGATGGTATTAGGAGGTAGAACATTTTGGAGGTTCTTAGGTCATAAATACCATGGGTGGAGGAGCTGGTAGGCAACAGTTCATGGGATCGCAAAGAGTTGGACATGACTGAGCAATTTCACTTCACTTAGGTCATAAAGGTGGGGCCCTCACGAATGGAATAGGTGCCTTTATAAGATACTCTGTATGCCTCCTGGTCCCTTCAGCCATATAAGGATACAATGAGTGACTTGTGACCGGGAAGAGGCTGTTACACGATCATGCTGGCACACTGATCTTGGTCCTTCAGCCATCGAAAGCTTGAGAAATACATTTCTGGTGTTTATAAGCTAGTCAGTCTCTGTTATTTTATTGCTGTGGTGCAAATGGACTAAGAAAATTGGTGCTAAGAAGAGGGAGTGCTGCTACAAAAAAAAAAGTATGTAAAAATGTGCAGGTGTCTTTGACCTTGGTAATGGGTAAATGCTGGGTGAGTTTTCAGCAGTATCCTAGGAGAAGCCTACACTGCTGTGGAGAGACCATCAAAAACCATTCTTGACTCAAGAGAAGACGATGTCTATAGAAGGAGCCTCAGTCTTCTCAGAGGACACCAAATGGTTGGAAATAAGACTTCAGCAGAAGGAAGAATCGTAAAGACCATTATGAATGAAGTCTGATGGAAATGAGGAACAGGATGGTGGAGGAAATGCCACCCTTCCTATAAACTGGCAAAGAATTTGGTTGAATTGTGTTTGTGTCTTAATGTTGGTGAGAAACAAAATTGAATATTTGGCTGAAACTCTTTTTTCTTTATATTGTACTTATTTATTTAATAGACTTGCATATATTTAAGGTGTACAACATGATAATTTGATTATGTATACATGGTTTAATGATTACCAGTCGAGCTAATTAACATAGGTGACATTATTTCTAAGCAAAATGCTGAGGATGTGGCTTGTCTTCTCTTCAGTGATTACAATAAAGTGAGAGAAGACAAAAATGATTTAAAGATGGAATTGTTAAACAAAAAGGAAGCATAATTTTAAAATTTGGAAAATTCTCAGCCTTTTATTGCAAAAAATAAGAAAGTACATTGGAAGAAAACACTAACAGTGTGACCAGGGGATCCTTTGATAAACAATAGTCTGACTTAAGTCTGACATTCATCATCAACCTCAGCAGAAAAGAAGTCAATGTGAACCCAAGGAGAAGGAGATGGGAAGAAAGGAAAACAAGTGTCAGACTTCTTAGATTTTACATGATGGGGTCACAGTTACTGACTGTGAACAAGCTCTGTTCTTCAAGACAGAGAAGGACCCCAAAGAGGATTCAGAGATCATCAGAGCAGCCTCCTCAGTTTCAAAAGGGTGGTGGTCACTGGGTTTCAGCAGTTCTGGAGACACTGTCTCCCACACCAAAGCCTGGGGGAGTGCTGCTTATAGCCTGTAGGGTCAAGACCATGACCAGCAAGGCACAGGGTTCTGGCTACCCCCACCCAGATTTTGCAGGATGGGTTGCTGGAACTGTGAGTGTGCAACCCGAGATGGCTGGAGCACCCGCCTGTGAGGGTGACCTGCAGGCAGACAGCTCCAGCTCTGTCAAGCTGCCCATTTGGCTGTGCCTGGAAAACCACATGGGGATATGTCCCTGTAGATCTTAAGGTTTAGAACTTGCTTGTTACTTGCTTGCTAGTTACTGTTTTTCTTTTTTTGCACCCCCCCCACCACCTCTTTTGGAATGGGAATAACTGTCCTATGCCTATCTCACATATATTTTGGGAATGGATCACATGTTTGATTTCACAGATTCACAGCTGAAGAGCAATTTCCTCAGGATGAATTGTCTTACTGGCATTTTTTAAACAAATATTTAAATGAGACTTTGGATTTAGGCTTTTAAATTGATGACAGAACAAAAGAATTTTGGGGCTATTGCAATGGATTGAGTGTATTTTGCATGCAGCAAGAACATGAGTTGGGGGAAGGCAGATTGAATGCCTTCGGGGGTTTTTTACCCCCGATTCATATGTTGAAATTTGTATGCCCAATGTGATCGTATTAGGAAGTGGGGGCTTTGAGAGGGTAGAAAACTCATATATGGGATTAGTAATCTTATAAAAAAGACCCTACAGAATTCCCTAGACTTTTCTGCCCTATGGGAATACAGGAAGTCTGTGACTCAGAAGAAGGCCCTCGCCTGACCACACTAGCACCTTCATCTCATAATTCAAGAATCCAGAGCTGTGAGAAATAAATTTCTGTTGTTTATAAGCTACCCTGGCTGTGTCATTTTGCTATAGCAGCTTTAACAGTCTAATACCACTTGTTTGCTCACATTTTTAAGCTCCTGTTCTTACACCTGGATGCAAGAAAAGAAAACAAAGTCATAACTATAAGAACAAATATTGATTTTGTCTTTTGAGAAAACATCATTTTATTGTTAATTCTCTCCAAAACTCTTAATATCAACTAATTACATCATGCTGTCTGATGGTTTTGGCTTAGACCCAACATAAAAGTTTCCCTAAAATTTATTCTACAACTAGGTACTTAGAGGTAGATTCACTAGAAACTGTGGTATGATCTGTAGACAGATGACTGAACAAGACATATCTCTTCCCTAAAGGGGTTTCTAGTGTCAGCCAGAGGATAAATATGCAAAACAATAGTTATAATGGGACATGAGCAGGTGTTTCATGAAGATATGGACTGCTTTATTCCTGGAACACAATCTTAGAATAGATGTTATATAATATTGTAGTAGTATATACAGGGCAATAGTCTATAAAACTCAGTTGGAAATGGGAAAACTTATGAGCTTTTAAGTCCAAATGCCCTGGGACTTAAGCTACGTACTTCATCTGAGTCCTGTGACAATCCTGTGAGCTCTGTGCCTTTTAAATATTTTGTCTAATTAAGTTTCCTTTTCCCTATAATTACCTGTGCATCTCCTAGATTAGGCATTTGAAAATCCTGCATGAAAGGTAATATTATCAGTTTAAAGGATCTTCCCATGATGTGGCTGAAACAGATCTGGTAAGATTTCAAGGGCCTTAAGAAAACCTCAAATACAAACAAAAGCTTTTCTTTTCTGGCTTGTTAATACCAGAAATCCCCTGCTCTGATGTTTATTCTCCTGGATGAAGACTTTTAGCTTACTGAAGTGTAAATACCCCAGGAGAGAAACATATTAAATTATCAAGCATTTAAAAGCTTGCTATAATTGCTTTCATCAGACCCTTTCTAGAGAGCCTGAATTAATGGGTAGGAATTCATAAAGTGCAGGAAAATTGGGTTTCAAGACATGGGAGGAAGGAAGGGGAGAAGACAGACAGAGGATACCCAGCAATGCCAGCTGGGAGGCTGGCTCCACCACCCGGGGGCTGCTGTTGTCTCTGATCCAGCTTTTCTAGTCTGGTGGGATGGGGTAACATCTGTGTTGGGGCTGTCAGAGTCCCACAGGTGCAGAAATCTAGTTTATTAGAAGTCGATTTGTAAATACAGAGAAAAGCAACTGGTACTTCGAGCCCCAGAGATCAGCAGCAGTAATGAAATCAGCAAAGACCTGCCTGAACACTGTTTTTATTGATGGCACAGGGCAGCCATTCAAAACAGCTAAAAAAAAAAAAAAAAAAAAGCACAAAATGCTTACCAAAAACCTTCCAAAAAATTCAGTTCAGTTTATCTTATGAGGATTGTTTAATATGTCTAAAAAAAAAAAAAAAAAAACTAGTCCAATATACACAGTACTAGATGTACAGTCGGAGAAGGCAATGGCACCCCACTCCAGTACTCTTGCCTGGAAAATCCCATGGGCAGGGGATGCTGGTAGGCTGCAGTCCATGGGATCGCTAAGAGTCGGGCACGACTGAGCAACTTCACTTTCACTTTTCACTTTCATGCATTGGAGAAGGAAATGGCAACCCACTCCAGTGTTCTTGCCTGGAGAATCCCAGAGACGGGGGAGCCTGGTGGGCTGCCGTCTATGTGGTCGCACAGAGTCGGACACAACTGAAGCGACTTAACAGCAGCAGCAGCAGATGTACAGTAGCAATATCCTGATTTATCTGAGCAAATTTTGGCAGGGATAGAAGAAAATGGCTTTCATGTCAGACATAAACAAGCATATTCTTTGCTGAAAAATATAAATTAAATCACCATTTTATAGGTTGGGTATCAAGATGGTGGAGGAGTAGGAAGCACAGTTTATCTTCCTCAACAGAAACATTGAAAACACATTTACAAGTGGAACAATTCACACAGAACGGCTACTGAGCACTATCAGACACCCCAAAAGACAATAAAACATTCACATAACTGGGTATGGCAAAAGAAAAAAAAAAAAAAGGAAGGAATGAAGACAGGGCTTGTGCCCTGGGGAAGGCAGGTTCACACACCTTGGGAGAAATTAGACTGGATGAAGGTAGAGTTCTGTATTCCAAGAGGGTAGAGCAGCAGCTGGTTTGTGGAAGGTTAAAGAGACAGTAGACTGCACAAAGGCCTGGCATTACCCCCCTGTGCTCCTCACCCTGAGACACTCCTCTGTTGGTGAGGATTAAGGTTATATGCTAAATCTCAGACTCAGAAGCTAAGTCCCCAGGAGAGGACCAGTGTTAGATACAGAAATAGTCTGAAGGAGTTGGATAGTTTCAACTGAGAGTGTAACTAGGAAGAAGGCCCAGGAAGCCTGGGCTTACAAAGAAGCAAGTCACCGATATCAGGAGGTGCTTGAAAGAGGGGTGGGACCCCATAAGAACTCTGATGTCTGTGATTGCTCCCAGGCAACAGGACACTACCTACAGCAGGGCTTCCCCAACTGCCAGGCCCTGGACTGGTACCCGTGGGGGCCTGTTGGGAACCAGGCCACACAGCAGCAGATGCCTGGTAGGTGAGCAAGCAAAGCTTCATTTCTATTTACAGCCATACCCCGTCACTTGTATTAGCACCTGAACTCATCTCTCAGATCACGGGTAGCATTAGATTCTTACAGGTGTGTGAACCCTACTGTGAACTGTCCATGTGAGGGAACTAGGTTGCATGCTCCTTGTGAGAATCGAATGCCTGATGATCTGAGGTAGAGCTGAGGTGGTGATGGTAGTGCTCAGAAACAGTTGCAAATACAGATTATCATTAGCAGAGAGATTTGACTTCACAGAGACCATAATAAATCAACCACTTGCAGATTTACCAAAGCCCTATCAGTGAGTGGCAAGTGAAAATTAAGCTGCATCTGGTGGAAGGTTTTAAGTCAGAATCCAACACTTATTTTAGTCTGCACATGGCCTGCCCATTTGTATTTGCCACTTCCATCTGTGCCTGTTTCTTGCACTGTGTACTTGCCTCCATCACAGTTTTGGTAAACTCACAAGGCAACCCTAGCCAAAATGAATTAAAAAAAAAAAAATGTTACTCGAGAGCTCCTTGGAAAGGGAGGAAATACATCAATGGTGAAACAGAAGACTCTCAGACTGCCAACAAAAAGAAAGATGGATGTAAAAGAAAATAACAGGAGTCCTACTTAAAATTATGGGTTCATTGCAACAGGTGATTCATAGTTGCCAGTCAACTTTGTTTAATGTTTGAAGACTGGCTATCCAACTAATACATGAAATCTTGAAAACTGCTTTACCATTTGGATATCAAGCATTCTCCATTAAAAGACAAGCTTTGGAGTTTTTCAGAAGAAAATAATGTTAACATGAAGAACAGAAGCAATTGTTGAAGGCCACCACTTCATGAAGTATGTCTGTAATGAGAGCAGTATTTTCAATGGCTAATTGCATTGCTAAAGTTAAGAAAGTGAAAGTGGTGTCCAATTCTTTGCGACCCCATGGACTATAGAGTCCATGAAATTCTCCAGACCAGAATACTGGAGTGGGGAGGTTTTCCCTTCTCCAGAGGATCTTCCCAATCCAGGGATTGAACCCAGGTCTCCTGCATTGCAGGCAGATTATTTACCAGCTGATCCATAAGGGAAGCCCAGAAATACTGAAGTGGGTAATGTATCCTTTCTCCAGGAGATCTTCCCAACCCAGGAATTGAACCAGGGTCTCCTGCATTGCAAGCAGATTCTTTACCAACTGAGCTATGAGGGAAGCCCTTTACTATTGAAGAGTTGATCCTACTTCCTGCTAAGGACATTTGCCTTGAAATTTTAAGAGAAGCTGCAGAAAAAGTGGCACTTGTTCCTCTTCCAGCTAGCACCATAAATAGATGAATTTATTAAATAGCAGAGGATATTGAAGCACAACTGTTAGAGACGATTTATGAGTCATCATTGTATGCAATCCAGATTGACAAATCCCCTGATGTTGACAACAAGTCAACAATGCTTGTTTTTGTGTGATATATTTTTCAGGAAGATGTGCATGATGATACATTGTGTATACTTTTGTTGCCAACCAAGAATACAGTGGCAGAACTATTCAAGTCTTTGAATGATTACATATAAGGAAAGCTGAGTTGGTATTTTTGTGTCATTATATACAGGAACAGAGTAGCTGCTGTGACTGGATGACCTTCTGGTTTCACTACTCGGGTCAAAGAGATCTCTTCTGAATATGAGACTGCACACTGTGTCATCCATAGAGAAGTGCTGATTAGCTGAAAAATGTCACTCAAATTTAACATTTTGCAGGATGGGATTTAAATTATCAACCACATTAAAGTACATCCCCTTAACACACATCTGTTCACCCAGCTCTGTGAGGAGATGGATGCAGAGCACACACATCTTCTCTTACACACAGAAGTGAGATGGCTTCTAAAGGTAAATTGCTGGCTAGAGTTTTTGAGTTATAAGGGTTGTTCCAGAGATTTCTTTTCTTTTTTTTTTTTTTAAGTCATCACTGGCAGCACATTTCAATAACAACAGAATGGGTCACAAAACTTGCTTCCTTGTGTGATGTTTTCAACCTACTCAACAAATTCAATCTGTCATTTCAGGAGAAAATGCCAATTGTGTTCAAGTCAGCAGATAAAGCGGCTTCATTCAAAGTTAAACTAGAATTATGGGGATGATGAGTGATCATTGAGATTTTTAATACGTTTCAAGTAATAAAAGAGATTTTAAAAGAGAATGAGTTAGTGCATTCTTTCTCCCAGCTTGTGCATAGTCTCAGCTTTCAAGAGTTTGTGCACCACTTCCTAATCACAAAAGACCTCAAAGTGGGAAAGAATGGATCTGTGACCTATTTGTGAACAAGCCAGGGAAATCAAATTTGTCTGTGTTAGAAAAGGATCAACTGCTGGAGATCACAAATGATGGTGGCCTTAAAAGTATGACTGAGACAACTTCAAACTCTTCATACATTATGAATTAAAATCAGGGTGAAATATCCTGAGACTGCCACAAAAGTACTGAAAAGCTTGTTTCCATTTCCAATATCCTATCTTTGTGACACAGGATTTTCTACAGTCACAGCAACCAAAATGAGATTATGGAGTAGACTGGACCTAAGCAACACACTTTGCATATCTCCGTCTCTCATCATCCACAAATGGGAACATCTAGTTGCAGGAAAGACAAGCTCAGGGCTCTCACTGATTATGCATTATGGGGGGTTGTATAATGATTTCATTATATATATCACATTGTAGTAATAATGAAATGAAGTGAAAAATGGGACTTCTCAGGTGACACTAGTGTTAAAGAACTCATCTGCCAATTCAGGAGACATAAGAGAAACCAGTCAATCCTAAAGGAAATCAGTCCTGAATATTCACTGGAAGGACTGATGCTAAAGCTGAAACTCGAATACTTTGGCCACCTGATGCAAACAACTGAAAAGACTGAAGGCACGAGGAGAAAGGAATAACAGAGACTGAGATGGTTGGATGGCATCACTGAGTTGATGGACATGAGTTTGAACAAGCTCCAGGAATTGTTGATGACAGGGAAGCCTGGCTTGATGCAGTTCACGGTATCACAAAGAGTCAAACACGACTGAACAACTGAACTGACTGACTGAAGACACTGGGGTTCAGTCACTGGGTTGGGAGGATCTTCTAGAGGAGGGCATGACAACTCACTCCAGGATTCTGGCTGTATTCTTGCATGGAGAATCCCATGGAATAAGGAACCTGGTGGGCTACAGTCCATAGGGTTGCAAAGAGTTGGACACAACTGAAGCATCTTAGCACAACACAGCATAGATTGTACAATAAGTGTCATGTGGTTGAATCATTCCAAAAACAGGCCCCTTCACTCTGGTCTGTGGGGATTTTTTTTTTTTTTTCTGTGAAGCCAGTCCCTGATACAAAAAAGATGAGGACAACTGGCCTACATGAGCTCCAGGAGCAGAAAAGAGTCACTGCTGCCATTTTGGGCTCCAGAAACCGGCAAAGGTTGCCTCTTCTATATCTGCAGGCATATGCCAAAACCCACCCTTGCTGACTTGGAAGGGCAGAGACAGCTTCCTGCTAGGAATTCTACCAGCAGACCCCAGGACCTACCCACGATATCCTGGGAGGGAACAAACAGCGTCCACTACTACGGAATCCAACAGTTGGTGCTCGGACGAGCCCCACTGTCCCAGGAGGGCTCTGATAGCTTCTGTGACTAAGAAGCCCATCAGTGAGGGGCAGAATTCATCCTTCTATCTGAGCAGAATTTGGATAACTCCCCTCATTAGGAAATTTGGAAGTAAGTGATGGGATCCACTCTGCTGTCCTGGAAGAAATCTGCTCAGAGGAGGGGCTGAACCTAAAGGTGAGCCTCAGAAGCTGTTTGAGTGAGTAAGAAGAGATGAAATCTCTCCTTGGGTCTGCACAAACTGCAGAATTGCACCTCTGCTGATGGCTTCCTAAATTCAGCACCTGTGAAACATCTGAAAGGACAGCAACTGTACTCACAGCTCAGAAGGGTCTCACATTAGCATCTGCAGTCTTTTGTGCATGTACATCCAGGAGGTGGGCCAGAACAGAATCTGAGCTGCCTGTATAGCTCCCATGGTAGGTTCAGGTGCATAACTACTTCAGTCCTGGGACCTGACCTTAGTGGAACCCTGAACATGATCTCAGTGGAACCTGGGACCTGATCTCAGTGGACCTGTGCCAGTGAGTGGCCTGAGAGTAACGAGGGCCAATTGCCGACATATGCACAGTTACAGAGGGAACAAGAACAGTGCCAATAACATTATACTTTGTGAGATCATACAACAGGTGAAAGGGAACACAAAAGATCGCATTCGCAGGTAAACCGGTCCCGAGGAGAAATACTCAGTGGCTTCTCTCCCAATGGTAGTGCTCCAGTTCCAACTTCCTTGTATCACAGATCGGAATAACAACCTAGAAACAGATCTACAGGCTTCTAAATCAACAAATGGGGAGCAGATCCATACCTGACAGGGCAGTGACAATCATAAAGCAAAGGGGAGGCCCCACACTATTTCAAAAGTAGGTGTTGTTCTCCATCCTTTATCAAGGGGTAACTGACACAAACTTCTATACCAATCTCACCCACTAGGGGACAGACATGAGAAGCACTTGGAATTACAATCCAGTAGCTTGCAGAAAGGAAACAAAAACATAGTAAATTTTATGTAATGAGATGACAGGGAAATATATTGCAGATGAAGGAGCAAGTTAAAAACATACAAGAACAACTAGTTGAAGAGGAGATAAGCACTCTATCCCCCAGACAGAGTAGTGATAACATTTGATATTAACCATATGATAATATCACTATGATGATATGTTATGATATGATATGATAATAGTGATAATAGTTCAGAGTAGTGATAGTAAAGATGATCCAAGATCTCAGAAAAAGAATGGAGGCATAGATTGGGAAGATAAAAGAAAAGTTTAACAAAACTTAGAAGGACTAAAGAACAAACAGAGATGAAGAAGAAATATGCAAAATGCACTAGAAAGAATCAGTAGCAGAATAATAGAAGAATGGATAAGTGAACTGAAAGACATAATTGTGTATATCTCTACTGCAGAACAGGATAAAGAAAAGGAATGAGGATAGAGTCAGAGACTGAAATAGAAAAATTAACACAAGAGAGAAGAGCAAAAGAGGAAAGGAAGGGAAAAGACCTATCAAAATAAACTCAGAACAATGAACAAAATGACAAGAGGAACATATATATAGATAATTCCCTTAAATGTAATCAGAGGAAATGTCCCATCCAAAAGACACATACAGACCGAATGGATACAAAAGCGAGACTTGTATATATGCTATCTACAAGAGACCCATTTCAGACATTGGAACACATATAGACTGAAAGTGAGGGGATGGGAAATAATGTTCCATAAAAATGCAAATCAAAAGAAAGCTGGAGTAGCAATACTCATATCAGACAAGATAGACTTTAGATTAAAGACTGTTGCAAGAGATAAGGAAGGATATTACATAATAATCAAGGGATCAATCCATGAATAATATATAACAATTATGAATATTTATACACCCAACAGAGGAGTGCCTCAATAAATAAGGAAAATACTAACAACCATAAAAGGAGAAATAGACAGTAACAAAATAATAGCAGGGGGCTTTAAAAGTCCACTTTTATCAATAGACAGATCATCCAGACAGATTGAATAAGGAAAGGCAGGCCTTAAAAGACACATTATATCAGATGGACTTAATTGATATTTATAGAACATGTCATTTAAAGCAGTAGAATAGACATTTCTACTCAAATGGATATGGAATATGCTCCAGAATTGATCACAACTAAGTCATAAAGTAAGCCGAAGTAATTTTTTAATTGACATATTTCAAGCATTTTTTTAATGCAACACTATGAGATTAGAAATCAACAAGAAAAAAAAAAAAAAAAAACTACAAAAAACCCAAACACATGGAGGCTAAACACTATGTTACTAAATAACCAAAAGATCACTGAATAAATCAGAGGAAATTAAAAAGTACCTGAAACAAAGGACAGCAAAAACTCAATGACCCAAACCTTTAGGATGCAGGAAAGTAGTTCTAAGAGGGAAATTTACAGCAGTAAAATCTAATGTCAAATTAACAGCTCAAATAAACAACTGACTTCATACCTAAAGCAATCGGAGAAAGAAGAACAAAGACCAGAGTTAGTAGAAGGAAAGAAATCATAATAATCAGGGCAAAAATAAATAAATTAGAAAAAAACCACAATAACACAGATCAATTAAACTAAACCTGGTTCTTTAAAAACATAAATAAAATTGATAAACCTCTAGCCAGATTCATGAAGCAAAAGAGAGAGGGCTCAAATCAATAAAATTAGAAATTAAAAAGGAGAAGTTACAACAAACACCACAGTAACACACTGGATCATAAGAGAATACAATTAATACAAAAATTATATGCTAAAAAATAGATAACTTGGAAGAAATGGGCAAATTCTTAGAAAGATATAATCTTCCAAGACTGTCCCAGAAGAAAGAGACAATATAAACAGAACAATAATGAAATAATGAATATGAAACTGTGATTTAAAAATTCTCAACAAACAGAAGTCCAGGACCAGATGGTTTTACAGGTGAGTTCTATTAACATTTAGAGAAGAGCTAACATTTATTCTTCTCAAACTTTTCCAAAAATCTTCAGAGGAAAAACACGTCCAAGCTCATTCTACAAGGCCACCATCACTCTGATACCAAAACCAAGCAAAGCTATCATAAAAAAAGAAAATTGCAGGGCCATATCACTATGAATATATACACAAAAATTCTCAAAAAAATATTAGCAAACAGAATCCAACAAAGCATTAAAAGGATGATGCACCATGATCAAGTAGTATTTATCCCAAAGATGCAAGAAATATTCAATAACTGCAAATCAATCAATGTGATACACCATATTAGTAAACTGAATAATAAAATCCATATGATCATCTCAGTAGAATAATGAAAAGCTTTCAACAAAATTCAACATCCATTTATGCTTTAAAAAAAAAAAATTCCATAGAGGGCACCTACCTCAGTATAATAAAGGCTATAATACAAAAAACTCATAGAAAATATGTTTCTCATTGGTGAAAACTGAGGACATGTTCTCTAAGGTCAGGAACAAGACACAGATGTCCACTCTCATCATTATTATTCAGCATAGTCTTGGAAGTCCTGGCCATGGTGATCAGAGAAGAAAAAGAAATAAAAATAATCCAAATCCGAAAATAAGAAGTAAAACTGTCACTGTTTACAGATGACATGATACTATACATAGAAAACCCTAAAGACACCACCAGAAAACTACTAGAGCTCAACAATAAATTTGGTAAAAGCTGCAGGTTACAAAATTAATACACAGAAATCTCATTCCTATATCCTAACAACAACAACAAAATTGGAAAGATAAATTAAGGAAACAATATTATTTATCATTACAAGAAGAAGAATAAAATACCTCAGAATAAACCTATCTAAGGAAGTAAACTTCCCTGGTGGCTCAGACGGTAAAAGCATCTACCTACAATGTGGGAGACCTGGGTTTGATCCCTGGGTTGGGAAGATCCCCTGGAGAAGGAAATGGCAGCCCATTCCAGTATTCTTGCTTGGAAAATCCCATGGAGGGAGGAAACTGGCAGGCTACAGCCCATGGAGTCACAAAGAGTCAGACATGACTGAGTGACTTCACCTCACTTCACTTCAAGGAAGCAAAATATCTGTTCACAGGAATCATGATACTGACCAAAGAAATTAAAGATGACTCAAGTAGTTGGAGAGATATATTGTGTTCTTGGATTGGAAAAAACACTTTTGTGAAAATGACTATACTACCCAAGCAATATACAAATTCAGTGCAATCCCCATCAAATTACCAATGACATTTTTCACAGAATTAGAACAAAACATTTTACAAATTGTATGGACACCCAAAGACCCCAAATAGTCAAACCAACCTTAAGAAAGAAAAAGCTGGTGAAATCGGGCTTCCTGACTTCCAACTATCCTACAAACCTACAGTAATCAAAATAGTATGATAATGACACAACATAGAAATATAGATCAATGGAACATATAGAAAGCCCAGAGTTAAATCTATATTCCCATGGTCATTTAATCTAAGACTGAGGAGACAAGACTATGTAATGAAAACAAGACAGTCTTTTCAATAAATGGTTCTGGGAAAACCAAACAGCTATATGCAAAAGAATGAAACTAGAACATACTCTAATAGTACACACAAATATAAACTCAAAATGGATTAAAGACCTGAATGTAAGACCAGATACTATAAAACTCCTAGAGGAAAACATAGGCAGACCCCTCTTCGATATAAATTGCAGTATGACCTTTTTATGATCCACCTCATAAAGTAATGAAAAAAAATAAAATGAGACCTAATTAAACGTAAAAGTTTTTGCACAGCAAAGAAAACGATAAATAGAACATAAAGGCAATCCTCACAATGGGAGAAAATATTTGCAAATGGAGCAACTGACAACAGATTCATCTCTAAAATATAAAAACAGCATATGCAGCTCAGTATAAAACAAACAAACAAACAACCCAATAAAAAAAAAAGGATGGAAGATCTAAATAGACATTTCTCCAAAGATATACAGATAGTCAACAAACACATTAAAACATGTGCAATATCAGTAATTATTTGAGAAATGCAAATCAAAACTACTATGAGGTATCACCTCACACTGGTCACAATGGCCATCATCAGAAAATTCAGAAACGATGAATGTTGAAGAGGCTGTGGGAGAAAAGAGAACCCTCCTACACTGCCAGTGGGAAAATTAATTGGTACAACCACTACTGGGGACAATACGGATGTTCCTTAAAAAGCTAAAAATAGAAACACCATATGACACAGAAATCCCAATTCTGGGCATATACTCAATGAAAACCCAAATTTGCAAAGATACATGTAATCCAATGTTCATTGCAGGATAGTTTATAATAGTTTGCTGAACTAATCACTCTGAAACTTATTTTAAAATAACTATCTCTGTTTGTAAAAAAAAAAAAATTGTACTTTAAAAATATATTAGGAATTTAGTTGTTTTACAATGTATGCTTGTTTCAGGGGTACAGCAAAGGGAATCAGCTATACATATCCATTATTTTCATTTTAATTTAGGGTTTGTTTTTTTTTTAACCATATCAGAGATATGGAGATGTTTATAATAGTTTATAATAGTTCAGAGATGGAAACAACCTAAATGTCCATCAACAGAGGAACAGGTAAAGAAGATGTGGTACATATATACAATGGAATGTTAGTCATAAAAAGAACAAAATAACGTCATTTGCAGCAACATTGATGGACCTAGGGATGGTCATACTGGGTGAAGTAAATCAGGTGCAACAAATACAAATATCATATAAATGGAATCTAAAAAATAGGTACAAATGAACTTATTTAGAAAACAGAAGTAGAGTCACAGATGTAGGGGGAAAAAAAAAAAAAACTTACCAGAGGGAAAAGGCCCAGAAAGATAAATTAGGAAATTGGGATTGACATACATTGATTCTCCCTGGTGGTTTTCAATGGTGAAGAATCTGCCTGCAATACAGGAGACCTGATTTGATCCCTGGGTCAGAAAGATCCCCTGGGAGTAGGGAATGTCTACCCACTCCAGTATTCTTGTTTGGAGAATTCCCTGGACAGAGTAGCCTGGTGAGCTACAGTCCATGATGTTTCAAAGAGTTGGACACGACTGAGCTATTGACATAACACATTATACATTGATATGTATAAAATAGATCACTAATAAGAACTTACTGTACAGCATAGAGAACTCTATTAAATACTTTGTAATGGCCAATATGGGAAAATAAATTAAAAATGGATAATGGATATGTATAACTGATTCCCTTTGCTGTACCCCCGAAACAAGCATACATTGTAAAACAACTAAGCTCCAATAATTTTTTTAAGTATATATATTTTTGCAAACAGAGACACTTATTTTAAAATAAGTTTCAGAGTGATTAGTTCAGCAAAGCCTAAAAAGACTTGTGGAAAAAAAAAAAAAAAAAGGGCTTGTGAATATGAGCAACATAATCTACTCTTTGTCATTGTTTTGCCGGGGGAGGGAGCTAACTTTAAATTTTCACACAGGGCATACATGTTCTAATCTTGTGTTCTAGATATTGATTCTGAAGGTAGGTAGTAAAAATGAGGACATAAGTTTAATTTCAAGTTTGGTTCCTTGTAAATAAAAAGGAAGCTTTGACCAGGGTGTTTTCCTTCAGCTTTAATTGTCTCTGATGCAGGATTCACGCAAATGAAAACTCCGACAACTTTCTCATCTCCATACTCCACCTACATTGTTTACCCTCTTTATATAACCATCTATTTCTTATTCTTAATGTGAGATATAATGTAAATTTGATATTCCCAAATTTCCTAGTAAATAAATTAATTCCACATCTAAAAATGTGTAGTGTCATTAGAAGCTCTACTCTTTTTTATCACTAAATTTCAATAAAATATGCATATATAAAATATCTTTAGTTAAATTGCATAAATAATATGGTCTACATGTACAATGCCTCATTATAATTATGTGTATACCATAAAAATTCTTATCTAATTATTTGATAGCTTATTTTATGCTTCAGAGAAGGGAGAAATATATTTTAATGAGTTGAAATGTAGGTAGCATTTCCCAGGATATTTCTTCATATGGTTTCTTAGCCCTCAGATATTCAAACTACCTTATGATTGTGACTGTAGCTGAAAACCTCCTAAATAACTATTTATTTTATGTTTTTTTAAAACAACTCAAGACCAATGGTGCTACCCACTCATTTTTTTCCTAAGCAGAAACACTCATGAAATCACAAGTTTGACAGGCAGGTTAGAGTAAACCACACTCAAATAAAATTAGACTTAGAACAAATAAAGTAAGTCTTTGTCCACACATGACCCCAAATTATCTCACACATGGGGAAATAATAAAGGCAGTTTGCATTTGAACTAATTCAGCACATGTTGTTGGGGTTAAGTAACTAGGCTTAGATTCAGACCCTGCTGCTCAGCTGTGTCATCTCCCTATTACTGTTTCCTCAGTAGTAAAGTGGCCACAGTAAAATTATCAGCCAAAATTAAGATAATGTGTATAGAAACTCTGGATTGTTTCATATAGTGTATGATACAGACATATTTTTATGCTAACTTTTTACTGTATATGAAGAAATCATACACAGGTGTTTGTATCCATTGATTTTTCCACAGGAGCATTGCTACAATATTGGCTGTTCAGTTGAGACTGAAGCCTAGATTATTTGATCCAAAGTAGCTGAAGCTTCTAAATAGGTCTAAGTCACTTTTTTGAGTGGTTTATTTCCTGGCAGAGTCTAACTTATTCTTTTGAGCATACATTAATCAGTTCAAATTTTGATTCAAATATTTACTGGGTGGATACTGTGCATGAAACAGAAGCTGTGATAAAGAAGCAGGCAGAGCTCATGCCTGGGAGAGTTAACAGATGATGTCCATGGAATAGACAAAGACGAGGCCCAGGAGAGATCCACAGCCCCACTACAGCTCAGGATGTGGGGCAGGAGTAGAATCTAGATTAGGGGATCTGGTAAATATATGATGGGCAAACTTCAGATGCCAGGAATTCTGCAAAACACTATATGTGATTTGTCTCATTGAATCCTGACCACATGCCAATAAATTTCCCCTTTTGCAGAAGCAGTAACTGAAAGAGTGAAAGTGAGTGAAAGTTGCTCCGTCATGTCCGACTCTTTGTGACCCCACAGACTATACAGGCCTTGGAATTCTTCAGGCCAGAATACGGGAGTGGGTAGCCTTTCCCTTTTCCAGTAGATCTGCCCAACCCATGAATTGGCCAGGGTCTCCTGCATTGCAAGCGGATTCTTTACCAACTGAGCTATCAGGGAAACCCTGAAAGAGTAGGCTTACTGTAATAGTAAAGTGAAGTTTGGTCCCAGATCCAATATTATGACATCTTATTACACTTACATCATTTATCCATTATAGAAGAGAAAAAAGCCACATGTAGGGGTTTGGAGTTATGATTTTCATTGTGTTCCATTTCACTTGCTGTTTGCCATTTGAACACTATTTACTCTACAATATATTTCTTTAAAAAATTAAATAGCACATCAGTATCCTATGAGAGTTGGCACAGCTTCCAAACGTACTGAGGTTCTTCTCCCTGAGGCAGCTTATACATTAGAAGAATGAGTTTGTTTCAATGCTGAGTGATTATAGTTCTGAATATTTAAATCATAATTCAAAATAATCAAAATGAATGTTCTAAGTCTGGGCTCAAATAACACACCTTAAATTTAACATTTACCTGGTCTTTTAATTTTATTTTTAAATTTTTAGTTATTTTCTTATTTAAAAAAATTTTTTTCCCAGTCTGTTAAAGGCTGGCCCTTTGTACAACTTTATCAGATGGACCAATTCACCTGACCACGGGGGCGGATAACTGCAAGGGCTGTGGACTCTGGTGTGGAGATGACATCTGTCCAGCTTTTGCCAGAGATGTGAAATTTTGAAGTAATGCATGCCATTATTATGCAGAATGATCTGGGGGACGGAACTGTCTCCATATTGTCAAAATTTGTTCCATTATAATCTCCTTTTTTCCTCTCCTATTTTAACTATGGCTGTTGTGGCCTTGAGCAGAGCCAGGCAAGCTGTGGAAAATCTGTCAGGTGAGAAAGTTAGCCCAAAACAGTTCTTCAGCACTCCTGAAACCAAGCCCTAAAGACAGATATGATTAAAGTCTACAAAAAATAAAAGTGTACTTAAAATGCTATTTTGAGCCTCATTAAACTTGAATTAGTCAACATCTATTTCTGGGGGCAGAATCAATTTGCATTATTCAGTGATTCTCTTTGGCCAACTGATATTTGTGTGATCACATTAAGCAACTTGAATCAAAACAAAAATAATCAAAATATGTAATAAGAAAATTCCATTGAAAAAAATGAGAATAAAACTCATTATAATTGACTCCGGTCCTTTCTGTCTTATGACGTAATTATATATGCAATTATTGATTTTTTTTTTCCCTTTCAGGGAATGTGTATATTAATCATTCAGTCGTGTTTGACTCCCTGTGATCCCATGGACTGTAGCCCGCCAGGCTCCTCTGTTCATGGGATTTCCCAGGCAAGAATAAGGGAGTGGATTGCCATTTCCTTCTCCAGGGGATCTTCCTGACTCAGGGATCAAGCCCAGGTCTCCCACATAGATTCTTTACCATCTGAGCCACCAGGGAAGCCCATATTTCAGGAAATGCCATAAAGTAAACAAAACAAGCAAACAAAAGACAAACAAACAAAAAAGCAATGACAACTCTGTGCATAGACAGCCTTCAGTTTCCAGTTTAAGGAGCCCATGGTACAACTGACAAATAAATTAAGATGATATAGAACAAATGACGTTTTTATTTTTCACCTAAAAGGGGTCCAAACAATGCTTATTATTCTTTGCCATCAGGTAACTTCTTCAAATATTTCTCTCTGGCAGATATATATAAGATGTTCCTAAACTCTTAGATGTATCTGATAACTCACCCTTTTTCTAATTTCATAGTCCTGAACAAAAGTTTGTGTTTGAACTGAGTTGTGGGAACTTCTTGTGTACCGAAGTGAGGTAGTTCTGGGTGAATGTTCTGATTCTCATTATATAACAGTGAAGTGAGCAAGTTTTTCTCAAAAAGGAAAGATAGTAAAATATTTTAGGCCTTGAGGGATATTTGATCGCTATAATACAGAAAGCAGCCCTACACAACACATGAACATGTGGGAGTAGCTCTGCTCCAATAAAACTTGGATTTGAAATGAATGTCAGGTAAGATTTGTCCTTGGGCTCTGATTTGCTGACCCCTGAGGTAGTGAAATCCCAAGACGAATGAGATGAACCTGGTTCAGGGGGAATATTTTATGTCAGTTTTTCAGGAGAAGCTGTGTTCTATGTGGCTTTAACCTTGTGACCATAACGCGGTGAGGAGGGAATTAGTGGGCATTTCCAGAAGGCCTGGTGGGATCCTTGGGCCTTTGGTAAGGAGAATGGAATCATTTCATTATCACTGGATAGTGATACTCATGTCCTTACTGAATATCCTGTCTGAACTGATTTTGTGTGTGTGTGTGTCCATTATAAAAGCAAAATTAGTTTTATTTGCTCAGATAAAGTCACATCTTGGCTCCTTTGCCTCCTGTATCTGCAGCGGATATTTGTGCATTAATGCTTGTAGTCAGAGGGGGTTAGGATGTCATCTTGGGGTCACTTTCACCATCCTCAGACCTCTGTCAAGTAGACTGAACCTGGTTCCCATTGGTAAGGCTTTGCAGACAAAACCAAATTAAACTGCATTATGAAAAGAGGGCAGGTATCATCAATTGCTGGGAAAGTGCTCTGGCTTAGAAATGAGACCTGCAATTCCTTCAAGGGAGTGAGTTTTGGGTACCTTTGTAGGAACTTCAGTCTCTACTCCCAAACTACTCCCCCTCAGATCTCAGATAAAGAGCTTTCCATTCTTTCTAGGTTAGCCAGGCATGGTTATTTCAGTACCTTGGCTGAAATATTGGAACTTGACTCTCTCACTCTCTAGACTCTTGTCCAAAAAAGTAAGTGACATGGGATGTAGAGTATGGTACCTGCCCCTGCAGAAAGGAGCAATCTCAGGAGTCATGTTGGATTGAGACAGGGTCCAAAGTGAGCCAAGAATCTGGGGCCAGGAAATGGAAATGGAAGAAATTCATGGTTGAGAGTAGACAGAGTAGTCATAGGAAATACAACTGCACATATCAAATCAGGAGAGGAATTAAATCTTAACTAGCTGCATGAGTACTGAAACCAATGGCTAAGCGAGTCCAGTGCCTTCCAAGATAAAGAGCATCTATGATTTCACCACCAAAAAGGAATTTATGTATTATTTTCCCTTTTATACAATATATTTGATATATTCTATATCAGAGGTAATAAAGATCATGAATCATAAAATATAAATGTTTTAAGATAACCTCTAGTCTTATTCTTCCTGGACTTCCAGAAGTTGCAGATAATTCAAATTTCCACAAATACTGAAAAGACTAATGTTGGGTTGTTAACTTCTTATTTTTCTCAGTAATGGTATAATAACAACAATAATTTGCATTATAGTTTCAAATAAAATAATATTCTACTGTCAAAAAATAGAAAAAACATCAAGGAAGTTTTTTATTTCAAAATAAGTTTATAAAATTGAATAAAGATCCTCATTTTACCCAGGAGTGATAAAAATTGGAATTTGTCTATTAATCAATGTTTGGGAATCATTTTTTTGATATAAATTTATTTATTTTAATTGGAGGCTAATTACTTTACAATATTGTATTGGTTTTGTGGGAATCATTAACCTAATTTGAAAACTATTCTGATATTTGACTATTTGGTAAACTCCTTAGGATATTATATTCTGGTCTCTGTCTGAATTGTTCTAGTTATAGAAAACTGTGTACCACCTGAAATATCTCATTAGTTTTTAAATTTTAAAGAGCAGTTTTAGAAAGACAAATACCATACGATATCACTTATATGTGGGATGAAATCTAAAATACTAGGTTGTAACATTTTTGGGAAAAAAAAAATGAACCAAATTTTGGGCCAACCTAATACAGCACAAACTAACATATTGATGAAAGAAAAATAGACTTATCATTATAGAGGACAAAGTTGTGGTTGCTGAGAGGGAGGTGGGTGGGAGAGAAATTGACTGGGATTTTAGGATTAGGAGATACAAGCTATTATATATAGGTTGGATAAACAACAAGGCAGTATTGTATAGCATGGGGGACTATATTCAATATCCTGTGATAAAGCATAGTAAAAAAGAATACAAAAAATAATATAAAAAATATATATATATTTGTGCATATATATATATATATAGAGAGAGAGACACATAACAGAGTCAGTTTCCTGTAGGAAAGAAATTAAATGCAACATTTTAAATCAACATATTTAATTTTTTTTTTTAAAGAGCTTTTCTACTTTTCACTGAAATCTTTCCTTCTATAAGCATGCCATTAGTCTTTATCTTAATCTGCTGGACTTTGCATAAAGAAAATAACATGGGCCAGGTGGCTTAAACAACAGAAATTTGTTTTCTCAGCTCTAGAAACTAGGAAGTTCAAGAATCAAGTCAATTCAGTTCCGGCAAGAACTCTCCTTCTGGCTTGCCAAGGGCCACCTATTGCTGCGTCCTCACATGGCCAAGAGAGAGATCCAAGCTCTTCTTAGTAGGGCACCAGCTCTAGAGAATTAGTTGTTGTAGTTCAGTCGCTCAGTTGTGTCCAATTCTCTGTGACCCCATGGACTGAAGCTTGCCAGTCCTCCCTGTCCCTCACAATCTCCCGGGGTTTACCCAAGTTCATGAGAGAATTAGAGCCCCATCCTTTTGACCTTATTTAAATCAAGATTGCCCGGAGAAATATTAATAACCTCAGATATGCAGATGACACCACACTTATGGCAGAAAGTGAAAAGCCTCTTGATGAAAGTGAAAGAGGAGAATGAAAAAAATTGACTTAAAACTCAGCATTCAGAAAACTAAGATCATGGCATCTGGTCCCATCACTTCATGGCAAATAGATGCAGAAACAATGGAAACAGTGGCTGACTTTATTTTCTTGGGCTCCAAAATCACTGCAGATGGTGACTGCAACCATGAAATTGGCTCCTTGGAAGAAAAGTTATGACCAATCTAGATAGCATATTGAAAAGCAGAGACATTGCTTTGACAACAAAGGTTCATATAGTCAAAGCTATGGTTTTTCCAGTAGTCATGAATGAAAGTGAGAGTTAGACTATAAAGAAAGCTGAGCACTGAAAAATTGATACTTTTGAACTGCGGTGTTGAAGAAGACTCTTGAGAATCCCTTGGACAGCTTGGAAATCCAACCAGTCCATCCTAAAGGAAATCAGTCCTGAATATATTCATTGGAAGGACTGATGCTAAAGCTGAAACTCCAATACTTTTGCCACCTGATGTGAAGAACTGACTCATTGGAAAAGACTGTGATGCTGGGAAAGATTGAAGGTGGTAAAGGAGAAGGGGATGACAGAGGATGAGATGGTTGGATGGCATCACAACTAGCTAGGGTGTGTGTGTGTGTGTGTGTGTGTGTGTGTGTATGTTCGGTCGCTCAGTATTGTCTGATTCTTTGTGGCTCCATGGTCTATACAGCAGGTTCCCTCTGCATCTTCTTATGTCTTCTGCATTGGCAGGCAGATTCTTTACTACTGCTATCTAAGAAGCTCACTGGCTAGGTTAGTGAATGCCAAAGAAAGTAACTACTTAAAGGAGGGCAGATTTTAAGGGACTTCATTTTCAGTGTATATGTTTTCCTGCTCTGATGCCTGTGGGAACTCAGGTACACAAACAAAACAAAGCAAGAAGCCTTCGTTAACGTAACCCTTTATAGTAAATGGACCCAGAGATGTTTTATCTTGAAAATCTAAGAGAAAGACATGGAAGACTAATCTTAGGCAAAACAAACACACTGTAAATTTTTGGACACAATAAATAATACATCCCCAAAATTGCCCTTTCTCTGAAGTAGTTTCAAATAATATGGCCCTATGATATATTCATACTATCATACTATTGTATTAAGAACCATACAAATGCATTTTGAAGAAAATGTTTTCATGATTTATTCAGAAAAGATGTTCTTTGGACCTACTATGTGCCAAACCCTGTCCAAGACCTTTGGGATAGAAATGCAAATAAAATACAAAAATAAATTAACATCAAGGGGAGGACACAGGCACAAGAGATTGTGTAAACAGTTGCTATAGGGAATAAGGGAAAGATGATTCCCTTGAAGGGTCACAGGAAGCAGTCACAGAGTGGAATAATTTGAAGAAACATGTATCCTGTAATCCATCTACTTTTAATAGAATATTAAACATTTTTGGCCTATATCCAGAGTCAAGATTTTATATTTTAATTACATTTTCTGGATATTTTTCTACTGTATAATAAAAGCAATGACATCCCAAAACATAAATTCTCACAAATCAAACAAATATAAAACTTCTCTTGGATTTCAGGAAAACATATCACAAACATGTTGCTTTAATAATTGCATGATTTTCTTTTTCTCCAAAGTTACTTTACTTAAAACACATCCTATTCATAGAAATGTTCTACTCATTGCTTTGAGTACAGAGCATTTTACGTTTCCCTTCCTTTTGCAATTCAGTAGTAACTATAATTTTAAATGTAAGCTGGACCTACATATGGAAATGACATTTACAGACAGCCAGTGCTTCTATTATATTTATCCAAATGTTTTCTCAGAAGCCTCTTTACTTTCTTGAACTTGGAGTCAGCTTGACTTTTATACAGCAGTTTCAGGCTAGTTAGTAGGGTTTTTCTAGGATCATTTCTTTTATTACCTCTGCTTGAGATTGTTTGAACACTTAACACAGTGACAATATCAAATATCTTGGAAGAAGTCTCAATAATTTGTTTGCTGGATTTGAAAGAAAATAAAAGTGAAAGTTGCTCAATCGTGTCCAACACTTTGCAACCCCATGGACTGTCCATGGATTTCTCCAGGCCAGAATACTGGAGTGGGTAGCCTTTCCCTTCTCCAGGGGATCTTCCCAACTCAGGAATCAAACCCAGGTCTCCTGCATTTCAGGTGAATTCTTTACCAGCTGAGCCACAAGGGAATCCCAAGAACACTGGGATGGGTTGCCTACCCCTTTTCCAGGGTATCTTCCTGACCCAGGAATTGAATCAGGGTCTTCCACACTGCTGGCGGGATTTAATACTGTTTTTGTTTTTGTTTTTTAATCACCTTTTGATTTTATACAAAAGCTTCTACTTCAATGTCTTCAACATCAACTGCCTCAAAGTCATTCCTTCAAACAACAACTAGGAATGACAACAGGAAAGACTGAAAAGCAGTGTGCATTGCCAACAAAATCTATACTAAAAATCACTAAACATGGAGATTGGAACACAGTCCTAGATCAAATCCTAAATGAATTTTAGTAGAAGTTCGTGAAATAATGTTTAAAGCACAAGAATACATTTTCCATGGTCATAGTAATAGTTATTTGAATAACAAAAGAGAAGGAGTCAACATAACTCTTCCTATTGATGTTGGGAGACTTATTTACTCTGAGAAGTAGAGGCTGCCATCAGGAGGATAACAGGTCCTCAGATAAGACCATGTAAAGGCAATCTATTCTATTCATAAATTGAATCAACATCTTATAATACATATGAAAACATATTTCCCTGTGACATTATTTCAAAATATGTGACTAAATGCATGATTTTTAATAAAATTTTGAAATTATAAAAATTAAAAACATCGTGATTAAACTACCACACAATTGCACTCATCTCACAGGCTAGTAAAGTAATGCTCAAAATTCTCCAAGCCAGGCTTCAGCAATACGTGAACTGTGAACTTCCAGATGTTCAAGCTGGTTTTAGAAAAGGCAGAGAAACCAGAGATCAAATTGCCAACATCTGGTGGATCATCAAAAAAGCAAGAGAGTTTCAGAAAACATCCATTTCTGCTTTATTGACTATGCCAAAGCCTTTGACTGTGTGGATCACAAGAAACTGTGGAAAATTCTGAAATAGATGGGAATACCAGACCACCTGACTTGCCTCTTGAGAAACCTATATGCAGGTCAGGAAGCAACAGTTAGAACTGGACATGGAAAAGCAGATTGGTTCCAAATAGGAAAAGCAGTACGTCAAGGCTGTATATTGTCACCCTGCTTATTTAACTCCTATGCAGAGTACATCATGAGCAACGCTGGGCTGGAAGAAGCACAAGCTGGAATCAAGATTGCTGGGAGAAATATCAATAACCTCAGATATGCAGATGATACCACCCTTACGGCAGAAAGTTAAGAGGAACTCAAAAGCCTCTTGATGAAAGTGAAAGTGGAGAGTGAAAAAGTTGGCTTAAAGCTCCACATTCAGAAAACGAAGATCATGGCATCTGGTCCTATCATTTCATGGGAAATAGATGGGGAAACAGTGGAAACAGTGTCAGACTTTATTTTTGGGGGCTCCAAAACCACTGCAGATGGTGACTGCTGCCATGAAATTAAAAGACGCTTACTCCTTGGAAGAAAAGTTATGACCAACCTAGATAGCATATTGAAAAGCAGAGACATTACTTTGCCAACAAAGGTTCGTTTAGTCAAGGCTATGGTTTTTCCAGTAGTCGTGTATGGATGTGAGAGTTGGACTGTGAAGAAAGCTGAGCACTGAAGAATTGATGCTTTTGAACTGTGGTGTTGGAGAAGACTCTTGAGAGTCCCTTGGACTGCAAGGAGATCCAACCAGTCCATTCTGAAGGAGATCAGCCCTGGGATTTCTTTGGAGGGAATGACGCTAAAGCTGAAACTCCAGTACTTTGGCCACCTCATTCGAAGAGTTGACTCATTGGAAAAGACTCTGATGCTGGGAGGGATTGGGGGCAGGAGGAGAAGGGGACGACAGAGAACGAGATGCCTGGATGGCATCACTGACTCAATGGACATGAGTCTGAGTGAACTCCGGGAGTTGGTGATGGACAGGGAGACCTGGCGTGTTGTGATTCATGGGGTCGCAAAGAGTCGGACACGACTGAGCGACTGAACTGAACTGAACTGATACTATTATTAGAACAGATCAACAATGAGTTGGAGATTAATTTAATTTGGGGAGGGGGGTTATGGGGGAAGGAATAGGCATGAATAATCCTAATAAAACACTATAACAATGTGAAAGAATGTATTTTGTTTTCATTTTTCTACCTTAAGACCAGTGTTATCATTTTTCATTATCATTGGGTTATCATTGTGAAACTATTCTGAGACTTCATCAGTTTTCCCAGATACCTCATTTAATTTGTCATAATTCAAATAATTTATTTTAAGTGGCTATCTTGTCACCAACCTTCTGGACCTTCTGTTCAGTTTATAATTTCAAACTTTGCAATATTCACAGTTATCTTTGATTTGTATGTGATTCCCTTTCCAGGTGGCTCAGACAGTAAAGAATCTGCCTATAGTGTCAGAGACCTGGGTTTGATCCCTAGATCAGGAAGATCCCCTGGAGAAGGTAATGGCAACCCACTCCAGTATTCTTGTCTGGATAACTCCATGGAAAGAGGAGCATGACATGCTACAGTCCATAGGGTCACAGAGTCAGACATGACTGAGCAACTAACATACAGACTGCATGTGATTATGTTGTTTTCAATATCAATATATTTAATATTGAAAAATCTCCCATCTTTGAAAGATATGCAATTTTTCCTTTTACAAACAATTTGCATTGAAATGTCCTTGTGTTTTAACACTTGGCATTATTTTCATGTTGATATGATGGGTTTAACACTGATGTTAAGCTGAAAAATATACTTAGATGGGAGAGATTTGAAGGCAGTCATTTCATTACTGAATGTTTTTACATTTGGTGAGTTTTCTTCCCTTTGTAACAAATTAGCTGTGACACAGACAAATTATTTAGTATTTCTAAATTTAATTTGTTTGTTTGTTTTCTATTGGAGATTATAATAGTTTTTACCCTTTAGACTGGTTATTATGAGGAAATTAAGTATTTTGTGTAAATATTTTAATACACTTTCTGGCTCAGAGCATGTGTTCAGTACATAGCTATTACTTCATTAGAAGCCACACAAAAATCAGCATCCTTTTATCAAATAGTCATTTGGAATAGAAGCACAGTTTATGGAAGATAACTTGGACTGAGAATAACTTTAACTAAGCCTTCTTTCTTATTTCTCAAATTTCACAGCAATGCATCAAAAAGAAATGTATGTAACTGCACAACAGCATGAGAAAACAAGGTATGCCAACACTGAAAATTCATCAAAGAGCAAAGGGATGCAGAATAGTCATACAAGATTTCCTTTAGACCTCCTTCCCTCTCCATAAATCCCACAAGTTTTTAGTAGCTGATCAATCTTTTCACTTGCTTTTAACCCCAATCTCTCTTGTCTGTTTTCTGACATACCACACACCACTTATCCTCTTTCCCTAGCGTTTCAGGCTTGTATACACAGTTGATTTCCTCTCTTTTCTTATCCACTCAAATTTAGCTTCCAGGCTTTTTCCTGTTCTCTTCACCAGTCTTATCTTCCCACCAAAGATCAGGGACTAAGCAAGTCCATCAGGAATCTCCCATACAGACCAACAAGGAGAAGCCTCTTGGTCCTGCTCTTGTGTCCTAAGCAGCCCTATGAACTTGGGTATCCAGTTTACTGCTCGGTTTCTTCACCAATAGAATGAAGAACTTGAACTCCATGATTTCTAAGCTGACTTTGAACTAAAATTTTGTATATGAGTTTCTAATTATATAAACTCCAAATTTAAGAACAGTTACATGCAGTATACTTGAAAAATGAAAATAAACATTTGATCACTTTTGCCAAGAAGATTCTTGCTCAGTCAGGGGAGGATGCAAACCCTGTGATCTATAGAAGTAAAAACAGTTTCTTTCTTTTCCTTCCTCCTGTCAATGGCAAATAAATCTATTCTGGATGAAGTACTGAAACTAAAGTTTCTTTACCTTCAAAGTATATCACTGTTAGAAAAATCAATCTAGTTAATCCAAATTAAGTGGCACTTGGAATTTTATTGAAGAAAGTGTATGTTCATATTAAAAAAAAAACAACAATAGATATCTATTTTCATTTGTTTAGTCCTGTCAAGTTATTTTTGTAATTTTTACTGTTTGGGGATTATGCAAGTGTTCAGCCATAAAGTGGATCATTCAGAAGAGCATCACATAAAAGTAAACAAGATGGTGAGGTCAGAGAACAATGAAAACAATCAAGGCACAAGAAGAAAAGCCAAAGAAAAACCAGAACATAAAGACACAGAAAAGAAGATTCCTTTCAATTGGCAATAGCTATAAAAATGTAAGGAACACAACCAATACAGTGGAGGAATGAACTAGGAGTAAGAACAAGGGAGAAAAGGGCAGGAATTAGAAAAACATAAAAAAGAGCAAAAGGAGAAGGAGAGTGAGTGCTGGGTCAAAGAAACAATCAGAAATGGTTAAATGTGGGCAGCACATGCCTCTGGAGTGTGAAGCAGAGATGGCAGTGAACAGACCAACCTTTAGAGGTGAGAGAGAAGCACCCCAGAGCAAGCTAGGTCCTAGCCTCCTGCTTTCATGACAGGAGTCTCTTGAAGTACAGGCAGGCCAGGCCACCTTGGAGGAGGTAAGACACTGTGGAGCAGCCTGCAGTAACTCACAGGAGGGTCCACAGCCTGAAGCTTTTGACACCCTTGTGTGGGAAATGCAGGACATGCTGCACCAGCAACAGAGCCTTTAGTGTCTAATCTGAACAGGCACTGCCAGAACAGATTCAGAGTTACAGTGTTGCAATGCACTTTCAGAGCTTCCCAGGTGCACAGTGGTAAAGAACCCACCTGCCAATGCAGGAGACCCAAGAGATGCATTTTTGATCCCTGAGTTGGGAAGATCCCCTGATGTAAGAGATGATAATCCACTCCAATATTCTTGCTTGGAAAATTCCAAGGACAAATGATCCTGGTGGGCCACAGTCCATGGGGTTGTAAAGAGCTGGACATGACTAAGTGACTAAGCACACTCACACAATGTGCTTTGAAAGTGCATTAGTAGAAATAGTGATGAATGTATAGATATGATTTATTTGTAATCTATACCTCAGAGCATTTGATTAATATGTTTAAGTATCATGGTAGATCATATTCCTAAGTTTGTAACCTTGTATCTATCCTTACATTTTCTATCTTTTATTTTCTCTTTTAGTAAGAACTTGTCATGTCTCCATCAAGAACTGAAGTCTATTTCTTCTCACATTTAATGTGGGTTGATCTGATGATAGCATTGTGAAAGCAACAGAAGTGACATTTTTCTAAATAGTGATATTTTAGGAGCTCAGAAATTATGAAGGCCTAGCAGCTTCTGCTTTCATGCTTTGAGAAAAGCCAATCACTGTGCAAGGAATCCTAAATAACCTGAGATGGCCATGTTTTATGTGAAAAAGGCCAAATTAGCCAAATAATAGGTAATGAGGGGGAAAATATATATATATATATATATATATGTATTTATATAGATATATAATACAATATATAAATATAGATATATATGTATAGATATAGATATATCTCAGCTATACCTATCTACATCTACGTCTAAGTTATATCTATATCAATATCAGCATCTATATTTATATTTCTATCTATATCTACATGTATATCTATATCTGAGAGACAGAGAAGCCCAGCCATTCCTCTGCTTTTCCAACCATCCTTGCTGAGATGTAAGACATAAGTGATGAAGTCTTTTTGCATATTCAAGCCTCAGAAATGGAGCAAAACTAAGTCTTCTTACTATGTCCTATCAATATTGTGGAATTGTAAGCAAATAAATGATATCTGTTGTTTTAATGACTGA
Organism: Bos taurus; assembly: GCF_002263795.3. Classification (NCBI taxonomy): domain Eukaryota; kingdom Metazoa; phylum Chordata; class Mammalia; order Artiodactyla; family Bovidae; genus Bos; species Bos taurus. The sequence continues at coordinate 1,535,980 of NC_037336.1, forward strand.
GTTTTGGGGAAATGATTCATTATGAGGTTGGTTACTTAACACTTCAGAAGTCCTTATCAAAATACAAAACATATTTTGTCAATTAGCACCCTGGATGTTGCCACTAATATTTTTAGTTAAACAAATAATCATTTTCAGGCCTCTGGCCATTTAGAAAGATTTTGTAATTAAGTGCATGAATGTGGTAATCACAGAATAGCTCTCAGTCTGACTTGACTGTACTGCAAATCTGTTTGCTGCTGCAGACATCAGAGTGTAATGCATTAGCCTTAAAATTAACCTTTCACTAAAAAATGAATTCAGAGACCTAAGGACATATGAAATTTTCCCAGGCTCAACAATGTGATGAGGCAACATTTTTATGCTTCTCGGCTGTTATATATTTGACAGAATTTAATCTAGGCTTGCTTTCTTTGTAGCATAACCCCTGCTGATGTGTGTGTCTGTGTCTGTGTCAGTGTCTGTGTGTGTTAGTTGCTCAGTTGCATCCAATTCTTTACAACTCCTGCAGACTCCTCTGTCCATGGGATTCTCTAGGCAAGAATGCTGGAGTGGACTACCATGACCTCCTCCAGGAGATCTTCCTGACCCAGGGATCAAACCCAGGTCTCCCAAATTGCAGGCAGATTCTTTACTGTCTGAGCTACAGGGCAGTCCTTGCTGGTGAGGTTGTGGAAAAAGGCACATAATAGACCACACCTACCACTAATGACAAGAGTTCACAAATGCCTACAGAAATCTGTAATGGTTAAAAAAGACACTGACTTTCTGAACAATGCAGTGAGTGTAAGGAAAAAAGAAGTTCAACTAGAGTGGACACCTCTCTCTCCTCTGTATTAATAGATTCTTGAGATGAACACATGAAAGGAGACAAAGTTAAGATATATTTGAAAAATTTTTTTTAAAAATGATTCATTTTATATGAGACACCATGATAAATGATCTTAAATATCAGAGCTGGTAACTTATCAAAGCATTTCTAGCTTGAAACTCTCCTGTTGTCAAAAACTGCATTTTCCTTCACATTTACCAGTAAATCTCATGCCAATTTAATTCTAGTCTATTGAAGTTAATAGTTTAAAAATAAAATTAAATTCAATGTATTTCAAGTCAATAAACATTTATGGGTCCTTGTAGACTCAGATATCAGCAGGGAAAGTTAAAACAAACCAAGGAAAGTCCATCATTTCAGGAGCATCTATGGTCATGGAATAAGACAGAAGACAAGTGATGATTGTAGTACAAACAAGAAATGCTAGAAGAGACATACAAGGAGTCCTATTAAGGGGAAAATAACTCAGACCTCACTGTCAAAAAGCTGCCTGTGGAACCCAGGAAGGGGGACAGGGGCTGCTGTGCAAACTATTAGAGGTGGCCTTTAGCTGAAGGGGGCAGCAGAGAGGCTGAGTCTGGATACCACTAATGGGGAACTGCTGGGCTGTGGAATCTGAAACCTGGCAAAGGGAGGCGCCTATGAGTGTTTGCAAACCAAAGAACAAAGAGATATCATATCTTAGAACTCTCCTCTGACAGTCCTGGTGAGACATGCTAACTGGAATGCCAATGATTTCTAGAAGGATGTACTTTGCTGTTTTCAGACAGTTGGTTTTAAATCCTATGTTTTTGCTGGGAGTCTGATTCCCTCCCTTTGCTTCAACTGAAGCACAGAATTGGTCAGAGTTTCCCTGATGGGAAACTCAGGCTGACCTGTCCAGGACATTTTAGACTTGGGATAAAAGGACACTATCTCTCCCCATCCAATCACTTCCCTTCCAATATTTCCTATCTCGGGATTGATTTTCTCAGCTAGCTAATCAGCTCAAAACAGAAGCCTGGCCTTTTTCCTTGATTCCTCCGACAACTTCACGTGAAATCCAACTGTTAATATGTCTTGATTTTAATCCAATTTTTTAAATATAATTTTATTTATTTTAATTGGAGGCTTTCTGTTTTCTAGCTCCTATTTTTTGTTCAAATTGATACTCTTATTGTTTCTTGCCTGAAGTATTCAGTCTTCTCTTACATACTCTCTCATCTTCTGTTCTTTTCTCTCAAATATATCCCATAGAGCTGCTAATGTAAGCTGTTTAATATTTAATGTCTCATCCCACTGGGTAAATTCAAGCTCTTTAAATGACATCCAGGGCTTTCCAAGCCTGCATCCTGTCCTGGCATCATCATTTATTCTCTCATGCCTAGTGCACTGTGTGAATACTTCAGGAGCATTCAACCGTCAGCCCATCCTCACTTACACCATGGATTTCTCCCTGTTGTTAATCACACTGGCTCTCATATTACATGGATGTATCCCTTCTCTCCCAGGCTGTTGCTGCTATCTTTTCAGACTCCATTCACCTCTTATGACCTGACCTCAGTTACATGCCTGTTCCCTTCATAGTCCCCAGTCCTCACAAGACACATAATATAAGATATAGGATTACCCTATAGGATTATATTCAGTTGTCTGAACTTCAAAAGATGGGGGCCTTTTGTACTCATTATATTCTGAGTGCTTGCATATCATTTGACAAACAATAAAATCATGATAAACATTTGCTAATGAATGAACAAATGATACCACATCCAAAGCTCAGATAAAGTCACTATAAAATAACCTATCATTGAAACATGTAAAATATCATATATGAAACGAGATGCCAGTCCAGGTTCGATGCACGATACTGGATGCTTGGGGCTAGAGCACTGGGACGACCCAGAGGGATGGTATAGGGAGGGAGGAGGGAGGTGGGTTCAGGATGGGGAACACATGTATACCTGTGGCGGATTCATTTTGATATTTGGCAAAACTAAAACAATTATGTAAAGTTTAAAAATAAAATAAAATTAAAAAAAAAAGAAACAACAACAACAAAAAATAACCTATCCCAGTGTTAGTAGTGCTTTTGTAGAGCTTCTCTGTGGATACACAGCTGCTCATCACATGGGGCACAGGTGAAATGTGGCTGACCCAGACTAAGATGGACAGTCAGTGTGAGAAATACATTAGATGACAAAGACTCATCATGAAGAAAAAGCATGTTATGTATCCTATTTATAACGTTCATGTAGATTATGTGTTGAAAGGACAATATTTTGGACATGGGTTAAATGAAACAGATTATTAGAATGAATTTTGCTTGCTTCCTTTCAGTTCTTTCATGAGGTTACTGGGAGGTTTAAAGTTATAAGTAAAACTCTCTTATCCTTTCCATAGTTTTCTTTTTTTTTGGGGGGGGGGGTATTACTTTTTTTTTTTTACATCTGTAATTTTATTTATTTATCTTTTTAAAAATTTTATTTAACTTTACAATATTGTATTGGTTTTGCCATATATCAAAATGAATCTGCCACAGGTATACATGTGTTCCCCATCCTGAACCCTCCTCCCTCCTCCCTCCCCATACCCTCCCTCTGGGTCATCCCAGTGCACCAGCCCCAAGCATCCAGTATCGTGCATCGAACCTGGACTGGCGACTCGTTTCATATATGATATTATACATATTTCAATGCCATTCTCCCAAATCATCCCACCTTCTCCCTCTCCCACAGAGTCCAAAAGACTGTTCTATACATCAGTGTCTCTTTTGCTGTCTCGTATACAGGGTTATTGTTACCATCTTTCTAAATTTCACATATATGCGTTAGTATACTGTATTGGTGTTTTTCTTTCTGGCTTTCTACGTGAAGCTTTAATGTGATTTTTCCATTGACCAAATAGTGATGCTTTGAAAGTCCTCATCTCAGAGAATCTTAGTTGTGTGCCTGTGAGTCTCAACACTGAGAGGATTATTTGTTTGTTTTTGCTTCTGTAATTTTTATATTGATGTGGTTTTTGCTGATGTGGTTCTTCATGGCAAAGGCCACACATTAGCAGTTCAGTTTCCTGGTTTCTAGCATAATTGCTGGTTTATAATTTGCGTTTCAGAAATGGCTGATAGATTAAGAATGCCTTCTGTCAAATATAATAAGGACAGGCTGACTGCTCCAACACATTTAGGTCTTGCACATTCCATATGGAAAAAGCTATCTTAAGAATTAACTAGTTAAGATTTAGTGTTTTCAGAAAACTTCTAACATCTATGCCAGAAATAATAATTCACAAAAATTGAAAGTATAGTGAAATAATTTCAGAAGTGCTACATATTGCATTCTGTTACTTAGGGATTTTTAAAAAATTTATTTTAATTGGAGGCTAGTTACTTTACAATATTGTAGTGGTTTTGCCATACATGCACATGAATCAGCCATGGGTGTACATGTGTTCCCCATCCTGGAATCTTCTCCCACCTCTCTCACCATCCCATCCCTCTGGGTCATCCCAGTGCACCAGCCCTGAGCACCCTGTCTCATGCATCGAACCTGGACTGGCGATCCTTTACACATATGATAATATACATATTTCAATGCCATTCTCCAAAATAATCCCACCTTTGTCCTCTCCCGAATAGTCCAAAACACTGTTCTATACATCTGTGTCTCTTTCGCTGTCCCGCATACAGGGTTATCATAACCATCTTTCTAAATTCTATATATATGCATTAGTATATTGTTACCCTGCTTATTTAACTTATATGCAGAGTACATCATGAGAAACGCTGTGCTGGAAGAAGCACAAGCTGGAATCAAGATTGCTGGGAGAAATATCAATAACCTCAGATACGCAGATGACACCACCCTTATGGCAGAAAGTGAAGAGGAAGTCAAAAAGCCTTTTGATGAAAGTGAAAGAGGAGAGTGAAAAAGTTGGCTTAAAGCTCAACATTCAGAAAACGAAGATCATGGCATCTGGTTCCATCACTTCATGGGAAATAGATGGGGAAACAGTGGAAATAGTGTCAGACATAATTTTGGGGGGCTCCAAAATCACTGCAGATGGTGACTGCAGCCATGAAATTAAAAGACACTTACTCTTTGGAAGGAAAGTTATGACCAACCTAGATAGCATATTGAAAAGCAGAGACATTACTTTGCCAACAAAGGTCCGTCTAGTCAAGGCTATGGTTTTTCCAGTGGTCATGTGTGGATGTGAGAATTGGACTTTGAAGAAAGCTGAGCACTGAAGAATTGATGTTTTCGAACTGTGGTGTTGGAGAAGACTCTTGAGAGTCCCTTGTACTGCAAGGAGGTCCAACCAGTCTATTCTAAAGGAGATCTGTCCTGTGTGTTCATTGGAAAGACTGATGCTAAAGCTGAAACTCCGATACTTTGGCCACCTCATGTGAAGAGTTGACTCATTGGAAAAACTCTGATGCTGGGAGGGACTGGGAGCAGGAGGAGAAGGAGATGACAGAGGATAAGATGGCTGGATGGCCTCACTGACTCGATAGATGTGAGTCTGAGTGAACTCCAGGAGTTGGTGATGGACAGGGAGGCCTGGTGTGCTGCAGTTCATGGGGTCACAAAGAGTCAGACACGACTGAGTGACTGAACTGAACTGAACTGATATTGTATTTTTTTTTAAGTTTTTATTTTTACTTTACAATATTGTATTGGTTTTGCAATACATTAACATGAATCCACCACGGGTATACACGTGTTCGCTATCCTGAACCCCCTCCCACCTCTGTCCCTGTACCATCCCTCTGGGTCATCCCAGTGCACCAGCCCCGAGCACCCTGACTCATGCATCGAACCTGGACTGGTGATTTGTTTCTTATATGATATTATACATATGTCAATGCCATTCTCCCAGATCATCCCACTCTCTCCCTCTCCCACAGAGTCCAAAAGACTGTTCTGTATATCTGTGGCTCTTTTGCTGTCTTGCATACAGGGTTATTATTATTATTATTATTTTTTTTGCCATTAAAAGATTTTCTAAATTCCATATATATGCATTAGTATACTGTATTGGTGTTTTTCTTTCTGGCTTACTTCACTCCGTGAAGTAATAGGCTCCAGTTTCATCCACCTCATTAGAACGGATTCAAATGTATTATTTTTAATGGCTGAGTAATATTCCATTGTGTATATGTACCACAATTTTCTTACCATTCATCTGCCAATGGGCATCTAGGATGCCTCCATGTCCTGGCTATTATAAACAGTGCTGCAATGAACATTGGGTTACATGTGTCTCTTTCAATTCTGGTTTCTTCAGTGTGTATGCCCAGCAGTGGGATTGCTGGGTCGTATGGCAATTCTATTTCCAGTTTTTAAGGAATCTTCACACTGTTCTTTATAGTGGCTGTAGTAGTTTGCATTCCCACCAACAGTGTAAGAGTGTTCCCTTTTCTCCACACCCTCTCCAGCATTTATTGCTTGTAGATTTTTGAATAGCAGCCATTCTGACTGGTGTGAGATGGTACCTCATTGTGGTTTTGATTTGCATTTCTCTGATAATGAGTGATGTTGAGCAGCTTTTCATGTGTTTGTTAGCTATCTGCACGTCTTTCTTGGAGAAATGTCTGTTTAATTCTTTGGCTCATTTTTTGATTGGGTCATTTATTTTTTCTGGAATTGAACTGAAGGAGTTACTTGTATTTTTTTGAGATTAATTCTTTGTCAGTTGCTTCATTTGCTATTATTTTCTCCCATTCTGAAGCCTGTCTTTTCACTTTGCTTATAGTTTCCTTCCTTGTGCAAAAACTTTTAAGTTTAATTAGGTCCCATTTGTTTATTTTTGCTTTTATTTCCATTACTCTGGAAGGTCATAGAGGATCCTGCTGTGATTTGTATCGAAGAGTGTTTTGCCTATGTTTTCCCCTAGGAGTTTTATAGTTTCTGATCTTATGTTTAGATTTTTAATCCATTTTGGGTTTATTTTATTCTACGTTGAGAATAAAATGTTGTGTTTGCTGAGTTATTTAGATTACGCTGCCAAATTAAATAGGGTTTTTAAATTATGATCTACAATACTAGAATTCCCTAACCAATGTAAACTAGAGCATTTATTCCTTGCTATATTTTACCCAGTGTCATCAAACCACTTACAAAGGAACATAGAAGAACTTTGATCTTAATAAATCTATCAACATAAAAGGTGTATATATATATATATATTCACTTGCTTCAGTTTTCATCTTTCTTTCTTGCGTATAGCTTAAGCTATGGATCAGTTCAGAACTCCTGGAGTTCACTCAGACTCACGTCCATTGAGTCAGTGATGCCATCCAACCATCTCACCTTCCGTCGTCCTCTTCTCCTCCTGCCCCCAATCCTTCCCAGCATCAGAGTCTTTTCCAGTGAGTCAACTCTTTGCATGAGGTGGCCAAAGTACTGGAGTTTCAGCTTTAGCATCATTCCTTCCAAAGAAATACCAGGGCTGATCTCCTTCTGAATGAGATGTGTTATTGTGAGATTTTGTTGATCTGTTTACTCATTTTAAAATGAAAATTCTTTGAGGCTTTTTATAAATAAATGATAAGTTAATCAGGAACAGAAGGAACACCAGATGGAAGTCTTTCAACAGGTATCCTCAGGGATATTATATGAAGTTAGGTGAACCTAGGCGAGCAGAATATAACAAGTTTGTGATTCAGACAGGATCTTAATATAAAGAATATCTGTGTAATTCAAACTCAAGTAAATATTGGGTTATGTAAAATATTTAGTGTGCTGTGTTGTGTTCAGTCACTCAGTCGTGTCCAACTCTTTGTGACCCTGTTGCCATTTTCTCCTCCAGGGGATCTTCCCAATATATCTGCCTCTCCTGCATCTCGTCGCAATGACAGGCAATTCTTTACCACTGAACCACCTGAGAAGCCCCACAATATTTAACACCATATAGTATGTATGTAGATATTTATAGGAGAAGGAAATGGCAACCCACTCCAGTACTCTTGCCTGGAAAATCCCATAGACAGAGGAGCCTGGTAGGCTACAGTCCCTGGTAGGCTACAGTCCATAACGACTGAGCGACTTCACTTTCACTTTTCACTTTCATGCATTGGAGAAGGAAATGGCAACCCACTCCAGTGTTCTTGCCAGGAGAATCCCTGGGATGGAGGAGCCTGGTGAGCTGCTGTCTATGGGGTCGCTAAGAGTCGGACACGACTGAGCGACTTCACTTTCACTTTTCACTTTCATGCATTGGAGAAGGAAATGGCAAGCCACTCCAGTATTCTTGCCAGAAGAATCCCTGGGATGGAGGAGCCTGGTGAGCGGCTGTCTATGGGGTCACACAGAGTCTGGCACCACTGAAGCGACTTAGCAGCAGTATGTGTATGTATATATATATATATATATATATATATATATATATATATATATTTGAAACCACGGAATTTTGAACTGGAGTAGACTCTAAAAAATAAGGCAGTCCAACTTCATCATATGTAGAAGATAAGTTTGAGATTTAAAGTAATGGTCAACAATGTGAAAAATTCCCTTTTTTTGTGTGTGGCTGGGTAGAAGGCAATGGCACCCCACTCCAGTACTCTTGCCTGGAAAATCCCACGGATGGAGGAGCCTGGTAGGCTGCAGTCCATGGGGTCGCTAAGAGTCGGACATGACTGGGCGACTTCACTTTCCCTTTTCACTTTCATGCATTGGAGAAGGAAATGGCAACCCACTCCAGTGTTCTTGCCTGGAGAATCCCAAGGACGGGGGAGCCTGGTGGGCTGCCGTCTATGGCGTCACACAGAGTCAGACACAACTGAAGCAACTTAAGAGCAGCAGCAGAAGAAGAAGTATGATGAAAAATCAATGTCCTCATTTCAAATATTTTTTTATTATTATTATTTTTTAAATTTTATTTTATTTAACTTTACAATATTGTATTGGTTTTGCCATATATCAAAGTGAATCTGCCACCGGTATACATGTGTTCCCCATCCTGAACTCTTCTCCCTCCTCCCTCCCCATACCATCCCTCTGGGTCGTCCCAGTGCACCATCTTGTATTTTTTCCCACTACTCTGAGTTGTTGCTTAAAGGAGCATATAAAGGTATATAAAACATATTTTTCTATATGTGGAAACATATCAATCTGCCACTTTTATTTGTACCAGTAAGGATTAGAGAACATTACATTATAGTTATCATGTCCTTTGAGGTCAAATAATTTGACTTAAGTACCAAAGCACTAGGCCTTTCCAAGTGGCTCAGTGATAAAGAAATTGCATGCCAATGGAGGAAGATGCAGGAGATATGAATTTGATCCCTGGGTTGGGAAGATTCCTTAAAGGAGGAAATGACAATCCACTCCAAGGACTGCAGTCCATAGCGTCTGCACTCAAAAAGTCAGCTATGACTGAGCATACACACTCACTACAAAGCTATGGAGTGTGCTTAATATATATGTGCCTAAGATGTGAACTTGTAAAATGAATATTATATTATAATATTGATTTGTGATTGGGATTTCAGGAGGGATCACCTCATATGTAACTGACCAGGAAACCACAGGGTCCTCTGTTTGGTCTCCTCTTGTCATTCACAGCTTCATCTCTTTTCAAGCTCAATACCAATATTGCTCAAGGCCGAGTAGCATTTTCAAGGGGAGAAAAGATTCAGGACTCTTCAATATTAACTTCAAAACAATTTTAGTAAGTTGTGTCAATTTAAGCAAAATATAAGCTCAGAGGAGTGACATCAGCAAGATGGTAGAGTATGAAACCCTGAAACCTCCTTTCATCCATAAACACACTGATTCAGCAACTATTCATGAAAAATTCCCTTTGTGAGAAATCAACAACCAACTGAAAGTCTCTATAGCTGGTGAAGAGACACCAACACAGATAATCAAGAAAAAACAAACAAAAAAAAGGTTGGCAAAGTTATTCCAAACAAAGGAATAAGATAAAAATTCAGAAACTGACTCTAATGAAATAAAATTATGGCTTAGTTGAGAAGGACTTAAAATTAACTCTCATAAACATACTCACCAACATTTAGAGAACAACAAATGAACAAAGTGATAATTTCAATAGCTATATTAAATATAAAATAAAATGCCAAGCAGAAAATGTGGCTGAAGAATATAACAGGATGGAAAAAATTAGCTCAACAGGAGACTGGATCAATTACAAGGAAGGTTCAATGAATTTAAAGAGAGGTCATTGGAAATAATTCAGTCAGAGGAGCAAAAAGAAAAAAAAAAAAGAATAAAAAGAGGGAAGAAGTTTAATAGAATGATAAGAAACCATTACATTGACAAAATATGCATTTATGAGAATTCTAAAAAAAAATAAGGAAGGAACTAGAAAGAGTATTCAAAGAAATAATGGCTTAAAACTTCCAAATCCAGGACAGGCAATAGACATCCACATCTAAGAAATCTAAAGAACATCTAAATATGATAAGCACAAAGAATTCAAACTGGGACACATAATCAAATTGTCCAAAGTCAAAGACAAGGAGAATTTTGAAAGCAGCAAAAGAATGACTTCTCACATACAACAGGAGACTCATAAGGCTATGAGAAGATTTTTCATCAGAAACCTTGCAGAACAGAAGTGAGAGGAATGATACCTTCAAAATGCTAAAAAACAAATCAAAACAAAAACACCTGACAAGGGAGAATACCATATCTGGCAAAACTCTCTTAAAAATAAAGAGATAAAGACTTTCCCAAACAAAAGTTGAAGGAGATGGTCATCACTAGACCTGTCTTATGTGACATGAAGTGAAAGTCACTCAGTCATGTCCAACTCTTTGCAACTCTATGGACTGTATAATTCTCCAGGCCAGAATACTGGAGTGGTACCCTTTCCCTTCTCCAGGGGATCGTTCCAACCCAAGGATCAAACCCAAGTCTACTGCATTGCAGACTTCTCTTATAAGAAATGATAAATATGTTCTCCAAGTTGAAATGAAAAGATATCAAACAGCAACATGACAGCATAAAGAAGTATCAACTAGTAAAAGTAAATACATAAACAAAGAAAAATACTCTGTTACTGTAATCAGTTCAGTTCAGTCACTCAGTCGTGTCCGACTCTTTGTGATCCCAGGAATCGCAGCATTCCAGGCCTCCATGTCCATCACCAACTCCCGGAGTTCACTCAGACTCACGTCCATCGAATCAGTGATGCCATCCAGCCATCTCATCCTCTGTCGTCCCCTTCTCCTCCTGCCTCCAATCCCTCCCAGCATCAGAGTCTTTTCCAATGAGTCAACTTTTTGCAGGAGGTGGCCAAAGTAATGGAGTTTCAGCTTTACCATTAGTCCTTCCAAAGAACACCCAGGACTGATTTCCTTTAGGATGGACTGGTTGGATCTCCTTGCAGTCCAAGGGACTCTCAAGAGTCTTCTCCAACACCACAGTCCAAAAGCATCATCTCTTCAGCGCTCAGCTTTCTTCACAGTCCAACTCTCACATTCATACATGACCACTGGAAAAACCATAGCCTTGACTAGATAGACCTTTGTTGGCAAAGTAATGTCTCTGCTTTTCAGTATGCTATCTAGGTTGGTCATAACTTTCCTTCCAAGGAGTAAGCATCTTTTAATTTCATGGCTGCAATCACCATCTGAAGTGATTTTGGAGCCCCCCAAAATTAAGTCTGACACTTTTCCCACTGTTTCTCCATATATTTCCCGTGAAGTGATGGGACCAGATGCCATGATCTTCGTTTTCTGAACGTTGAACTTTAAGCCAACTTTTTCACTCTCTTCTTTCACCTTCATCAAGAGGCTTTTTATTTCATCTTCACTTTCTACCATAAGGGTGGTGTCATCTGCATATCTGAGATTATTGATATTTCTCCCAGCAATCTTGATTCCAGCTTGTGTTTCTTCCAGCCCAGTGCTTCTTATGATATCGTCTGCATATAAATTAAATAAGCAGGGTGACAATATACAGCCTTGATGTACTCCTTTTCCTATTTGGAACCAGTCTGTTGTTCCATGTCCAGTTCTAACTGTTGCTTCCTGACCTGCATACAAATTTCTCAAGAGGCAGGTCAGGTGGTTTGGTATTCCCATCTCTTTCAGAATTTTCCACAGTTTATTGTGATCCACACAGTCAAAGGCTTTGTCATAGTCAATAAAGCAGAAATAGATGTTTTTCTGGAACTCTCTTGCTTTTTTCATGATCCAGCAGATGTTGGCAATTTGATCTCTGGTTCTTCTGCCTTTTCTAAAACCAACTTAAACATCTGGAAGTTCATGGTTCACGTATTGCTGAAGCCTGGCTTGGAGAATTTTGAGCATTATTTTACTAGCGTGTGAGATGAGTGCAATTGTGTGGTAGTTTGAGCATTCTTTGGCATTGCCTTTCTTTGTGATTGAAATGAGAATTGTAATAGTGGTGGGTAAATAATTTTTAATTCTAGTATAGAAATGAAAAGATTTAATCATTAAAAATAGTTACAACTAAAATATCTTAAAAGATGTACAATATGAATAGATATGCATTGTGACAATAATAACCACAGAGTGGCATGTGATTGAACTTAAATTGTTATATTAAAATAGTGATATATCTATAATGAAAAAATTTGTAAGCCATGAGATGATCATGTAAACACACATAATGTCTACGGAAGTTAATTTTTTTTAAAAAATGGAAAAGGATCAAAACATATTATCATATAAAATCAACAAAACAAGAGAGCAAGAGAGAATAAAACACCAAAAGGAACTATAAGATTAACAAAAAACAACTGAAAAATGACAACAGAAAATATTTCCCTATAAATAATTACTTCAGATGTAAATGGATTAGACTCCTTATTCAAGAAACATAAAATAGCTATTTAGGTAAATCCAAAACATGATCAGAGTATATATTATGTGTGTATTAAAAAATAAACTCAGTTTGAATTTAAAGGTGCACATTGGCTGAAAGCAAAGAGATGGGAAAATATATTCCTTGAAAATGTTAACAAAAAAGTGACTGTAGCTATATAAGACAAAATGGATTTTAAGTCAAAAGTGTCATAAGGTCCCAGCTGCATTATATAGTCGTAAATAGTCAAATCAACAGGCAAATGGAACAATTATAAACATATGCATTCAATATGAGGACACCAAAAAAATATAAAGCAAATACTGACAACACTTAAGGGACAAATAGACAGCAATACAATAATAGTAGGAACTTTAATACTCACATTACTCATAAAGGAACTAGAAAAGGGAGAACAAGTTAGCAGAAATAATAAATGTTAGAGGAGAAATAAACAAAAGAAACAATAGAATAATAACAGAAAAAACAATACAAAGTTGCTTTTTTGAGAAGATAAACAAAATTGGCAAACCTTACCTATATTAAAGATAAAAAAAGAGGGAAGATTCAAATAAATACATTTGAAGTCGGAGAAACATTACATCTGATGTCACAAGAAGAAAAGGATCATAAGATTATACCATTGACAACTATATGCCAAGAAACTGGATAACTAAAAGAAGTGGATAAATTCCTAGAAACACACAACCAATCAAGACTAAATCATGAAGAAATAGCAAGTATGAATAGACCTATTATTAGTCAGAAATTTGAATTACTAGTCAAAAATGTCCTACCATAGAAAGTCCAGGACCAGATGTTTTCATTGGTAAATTCTATGAAATATTTAACGACTAACATCAACCTCAAACTTCCAAAAATCTGAAAAGAGGGAATATTTCCAAACATGCTTCATGAAGCTAGCACTACCCTGATATGAAATCCAGACACAGACACCACAAGAAAAGAAAACTAATATTCTTGACAAACATAAATGCAAAAATCCTATGAAATGAAATGCTAGCAATAGCAATAGAAATACTAAAAAGTAAATTAAATGAAGTTCCAAGATACAAAATCAGCATAAAAATCCAGTTCCTTTTCTATTCACTAACCATGTTATATATAAAAAGGAAATTAGGAATATAATCTCCTTAAATATAGTGTCAAAAAAGATAAAATACCTAGGAGTAAACTTATATAAGGAAATAAAAAGTATATGTACTGATATATGCAAAAGACTAAAGAAAGAAATTAGATCAGCCACAAAAGTGAAAGGCATCTGCATTTGTAGACTGAAAGACTTTATATTGTTTAAATGACCATTTTACCAAAAACAGTTGATACATTTAATGCAATTTCTGTCAAAGTCCTAGTGGCAGTTTTCTCAGAAAAAGAATAAACAGCTCTTTAATGAATATGGAACTACAGGAGACTATGAACAAAAAGTATATCTTGAGACCAAACAAAGCTGGAGACACCACATTTCCTGATTTCAAATAATATTACAAAGACACAGTAATCAAAACTGTATGGTACTGGCATAAAGACAGATGTATAGATCAATGGAACAGACTAGACAGCCTAGAATTAAATCCACACATCTACAGATGCTTGATAGGGTATACAATTGAAATTGTGCGTGTGTGTGTGTGTGTGTGTGTGTGTGCATGTGCGCACGTGTGTGCACACTCAGTTGTTCTGTCATGCTTGACCCACCGGGCTCCTCTGTCCATGGAGTTTTTCAGACAAGAATACTAGAGTGGGTTGCCATTTCTTTCTTTAGGGGATCTTCCCAAAACAGGGATTGAACCTATGTCTCTTGTGTCTTCACTGGCAGGCAGGTACTTTACCACTGTGCCACCTGGGAAGCCCTAGGTAAAGGATAGTGTCTTCAATAAATGGTGCTGGGAAAATTAAATATCTACATGAAAAGAAATAAAATGGGATTCTTGTCTCATACAATAAACAAAAATCAATTCAAAATTGACTAGAGACTTATACATGACATCTGAAAGTATAAAATCCCTAGAAGAAAATAAAAAGGAAAATCTTCATGACGTAGATTTTCCAATTATTTCATGACTGTAACACCAAAAATACAAACAACAAAAGTAAAAATAGATGAATGGGACTACATCCACCTAAAAAGCTTCTGTATAGCAAAGAAGATAATCAACAGAGTGAAAAGGCATCCTACAAGATGGGAGGAAACATATGTAAAAAATATATATATGAGAAGAGGTTAATCTTCAAATACATAAGGACTTCTACAATTCAATAGGAAAAAAAAATAACTCAGTTGAAAGTGAACTAAAGGCTTGAATAGGTGTTTCTCCAAAGAGGATTTCCAAAGGGGCAACAGGTATACAGAAAAAAATTCAACATCACTAATCATCAGAAAAATGCATATCAAAGTCACAATGAGGTATCATCTTGCACCTATTAGAATGACTCCTGAAACCACATACAAACCTGTGTGTCCTTGTCCTTTGAAGTAAAATTATTTTGCCTTAGTCTCTCAGGGCTCCCCTGAGTCTCAAAGGGTTAGCTCAAGAGATAATGATTAGGGAATATGAAGAGGTAGAAACAAAGAATCCTCATTCAGCTGGGAAACTGGTTACACTGGTAATCCATATAGCAGAGTCACGGAACTTCCAGTTCCCTGAAGTAGTAGTTGAGTTGCTAAGTCATGTTAAACTCTTGCAACTCCATAGCCTGCCAGGTTTTTCTGTTCTATGGGATTCTACAGGCAAGAATACTGGAGAGGGTTGCCATTTCCTTCACGAGATCTTCCTGACCCAGGAATCAAACCCAGTTCTCCTGCATTGCAGGCAGATTCTTTACCAAATGAGCTACAGGGGAAGCCCCAGTTACCTGAAAGATATAGATAACTATCTGACACACCATCCTAAGTGGTTTTTATAGGAAGCATATCCCATCCAGCTGAAAACTGTTGACTGCAATCATGTAGACACCAGACTGTCTGAAAGCAGAAGATAAGTGCTGCTTGAAACTACATCATAATGACAAACAATCCAAAAATTGTGCTCAAGCAGTTCACACCCACTGAAATTCCTTTCCTCACACTGGCAACTTGGAGATGGTCTTAGAACATTAGTCGGCCATCTTCCCAGGTTGCTGACCTCCTGAATAAAGAAACTTTCCCTTTTCCACCAGAATTTGTCTCTCCAGTAGTGAGCAGCGGAACTTGGGTTTGGAACTAGCCTTTTGCAGTAATACAAAAATATAAAAGAACAAACACTGGTGAGAATGATGGGAAATTAGAACTCTGGGACGCTGTTCATGGGAATGCAAACTGGTACAGCTGCTGTAGAAAATACTATGGAGTAACATTATTTTGCGGAGAAGGAAATGGCACCCCACTCCAGTACTCTTGCCTGGAAAATCCCATGGACAGGGGAGCCTGGTGGGTTGCAGTCTATGGGGTCGCTGAGGGTCGGACACGACTGAGCGACTTCGCTTTCACTTTTCACCTTCATGCGTTGCAGAAGGAAGTGGCAACCCACTCCAGTGTTCTTGCCTGGAGAATCCCAGGGATGGGGGAGCCTTGTGGGCTGCCGTCTAGGGGGTCGCATAGAGTCGGACACAACTGAAGCGACTTAGCAGCAGCAGCAGCAACATTATTTTGGGGTATTAAAACTATTGAAATAATTCCTTTGTACACTTTTCTAATGAGATTAAATAATTAAGGTGAGGTACATATGATGGCTTTTGAATATGCTATCTAGGTTGAACATAGCTTTCCTTCCAAGGAGTAAGTGTCTTTTAATTTCATGGCTGCAATCACCATCTGCAGTGATTTTGGAGCTCCAAAAAATAAAGTCTGACACTGTTTCCACTGTTTCCCCATCTATTTCCAATGACGTGATGGGACAAGATGCCATGATCTTTGTTTTCTGAATGTTGAGCTTTAAGCCAAGTTTTTCACTCTCCACTTTCACTTTCATCAAGAGGCTTTTTAGTTCCTCTTCCAACCAGTCCATTCTGAAGGAGATCAGCCCTGGGATTTCTTTGGAAGGAATGATGCTAAAGCTGAAACTCCAGGACTTTGGCCACCTCATGCAAAGAGTTGACTCATTGGAAAAGACTCTGATGCTGGGAGGGATTGGGGGCAGAAGGAGAACAGGACAACAGAGGATGAGATGGCTGGATGGCATCACTGACTCGATGGATGTGAGTCTGAGTGAACTCCAGGAGTTGGTGATGGACAGGGAGGACTGGCGTGCTGCGATTCATGGGGTCGCAAAGAGTCGGACACGACTGAGCAACTAAACTGAACTGAACGTATGATGGCGGGTATAAACCAGAGTTCTTGAATAAAAGAAATTATGATTAAATGGAATGGAGAACTTGTCAAAACTAGAAACACATGCAATGGAAGAATTGAAGGGAGATCCTAAAAGTATAAGAAAGAATCAAAGACAGGCTCTTTCAGATTTCTGACAGAAATGTTGCAAGGATAGCAAAAAATAGATGTAAAGCTGTTAAAGATATGAGTCAGTGCGAAAAATGGAAAAGCAGTTAGTGTAGAAAGAGAATTTGTCTTATGGTAGTGTAGGACTTAGAACTGGACATGGAACAACAGACTGGTTCCAAATAGGTAAAGGAGTACGTCAAGGCTGTATATACTCACTCTGCTTATTTAACTTATATGCAAAGTACATCATGAGAAACATTGGGCTGGAAGAAGCACAAGTTGGAATCAAGATTGCTGGGAGAAATATCAATAACCTCAGATATGCAGATTGCACCACCATTATGGCAGAAAGTGAAGAGGAATTAAAAAGCCTCTTGATGAAAGTGAAAGTGGAGAGTGAAAAACTTGGCTCAACATTCAGAAAACGAAGATCATGGCATCTGGTCCCATCACTTCATGGGAAGTAGATGGGAAAACAGTGGAAACAGTGTCAGACTTTATTGCTTTGGGCTCCAAAATCACTTCAGATGGTGACTGCAGCCATGAAATTAAAAGACGCTTACTCCTTGGAAGGAAAGTTATGACCAACATAGATAGCATATTGAAAATCAGAGACATTACTTTGCCAACAAAGGTCCGTCTAGTCAAGGCTATGGTTTTTCCTGTGGTCATGTATGGATGTGAGAGTTGGACTGTGAAGAAGGCTGAGCACCGAAGAATTGCTGCTTTTGAACTGTGGTGTTGGAGAAGACTCTTGAGAGTCTCTTGGACTGCAAGGACATCCAACCAGTCCATTCTGAAGGAGATCAGCCCTGGGATTTCTTTGGAAGGAATGATGCTAAAGCTGAAACTCCAGTACTTTGGCCACCTCATGCAAAGAGTTGACTCATTGGAAAAGACTCTGATGCTGGGAGGGATTGGGGGCAGGAGGAGAAGGGGACGATAGAGGATGAGATGGCTGAATGGCATCACTGACTCGATGGACGTGGGTCTGGGTGAACTCCAGGAGTTGGTGATGGACTGGGAGGCCTGGCGTGGTGCTATTCATGGGGTCGCAAAGAGTCAGACACGACTGAGTGACTGAGCTTAACTGAACTGAGGGAGGCCTGGCGTGCTGCAATTATGGGTCGCAAAGAGTCGGACATGACTGAGCCACTGAACTGAACTGAACTGAGGATAAGAGACAGTTTCTGCTGTACTACAAAGTGAAAGTTAAAGTCACTCTGTTGTGTCCTACTCTTTGTGACACCATGGGCTGTACAGTCTGTGGAATTATCCAGGGCAGAATACTGGAGTGGGTAGCCTTTCCCTTCTCCTAGGGATCCTCCCAACCCAGAGATTAAACCCAGGCCTCCCACATTGCAGGTGGATTCTTTACCGGCTGAGCACAAGGCAAGCCCAATAATTCTGGAGTGGGTAGCCTATCCCTTCTACAGAAGGTCTTTCCCACCCAGGAATGGAACTGGGATCTCCTACATTGAAGGCAGATTCTTTACCAACTGAGCTATCAGGGAAGCCTACAAAGTGAGGCCCAGTCCACGATGAGATGCCAGATAAGAATGGCATGCCCTCATGTGGGAATAAATTGAAAGTGGTTTTTATATGTGCAAGCAATAAGAAATAATTCTCATTGGTCTGTGTCTCAAGTTGGTCTGTATCTGATATATTGTTATTTGAGGCCAGGGGCCACTAATGTTAGAAAAAGGCAGCCAAGGAGTCAAATGGATGTCCACTAGAATGATCAAATGAATGTATTAGTGACTTACAACAATGGATTTTAGAATGTTTCAGTGAAACCTTCATGTCTTTATTATTTTGGCTATGTTTGTCAGAGATATGCCTCTGTAAAAGGCTTTGTTTACTGTAGAGTGATTCTGTTCTTGAGATTGAAAAGACAAAAAATGAGGAAAGATTAAGCATTAACAGTTGAATGTTTTCATTTTTCTTGATATTTTCCCACTGATTTGTTTCAATTTATTTTTGACTACATTGTATCCATCTAACAAGTGTCTTGGAAGAGGTCAAATAGGTTGACAAACATCCTGTAACAAGTATTATAAACAACTAACTAAAATGTCATTTTATCTCTAAACTGATAATAAACTGTAACAAGTAATATGACATCAAAATGTTCTATAGTAAGAGAAACATGGATAATTTAGGTAATTTTTAAAATTCATTTTTCAGGACTCTATCACAACTTCTAAAAAAGAATCCTGTCTTTATGTGTTAGACTATTAAGAGTAATTTTCGTGGCTAAAATATTTTCATGGCTAATGAGTGACAGGATTTTTTATAAAAGTGTATGTATCTGTGTCAGATTAGCCATTGTACATGCAAATCAATGTTTTGAATACATCAGTCACTATCATGGACTGAATGATTGTGTTGCCCTCAAATTCTCTTATTGAAATACTTAGACCCCCAATATGTTGGTATTAGAAGTGGGGATCTTTGGGAAATGAAGGTGAAGTTCTAATTAATGTAAATAGTGACCTTATGAAAAATACTTCCTTAGGATTTTTTATTTTTCTGCCAATGTGAGGACCCAGCCAGAAGACACCTGTCTATGAATCAGGAAATAGACCCTTATCAAATTCCAATCAACTAGCACTTGGATCTTGAACTTCCAAACCATCATAACTTTGAAAAATAAATGTTGTTTAAGCCACTCTATGGTATTTTGTTATGTTATAGCATCCTAAATGGACTAAGTCAGTCCTTGATTCTTGAAAAATTCCAATGTTATATGAGAGTACATGCCATCATATATTCTGTTTTGAATATTAGTAATTGATAACTGTGGGGGAAAAAAGATAGCATCTTTCTAGAACACATTTCATGTTTTTCAGTTTCTGTAGAAAGAGGGAAAAATCCTCTAATAGATTAACAGTAATATTCATTTACTTGCATAATTATTTTATTTGCTTTTATATTAGCAAAAAGAAGAATTGGTACTATTGTAACTTGGTCTGCATTCATTAGGGATTATGGTTTGTTGTCCTTAAACAATTTGGACTCCAAAGCAGGAGTCCATGAACTGAAAAGTGTAAGTAATTAAAGCACTACCAAGGAAAGTGTTTTCCTTCCTCCGGAGAAGGAGAATTTACTCCTAGACCTTGGAAGCTATCACCATTATTGTCATTAAGGGATGCAAAATTTTTCACACTTTTGGCAGAAAATTGAATGGTCTAACTGTTTCAGTCTCTCCTTACATACTGAGCTCTGTGTGTTTTTGTTAAAGGAAACATTAAATAACCTGTCAGCACGTACACATTGGATTAGACTTTTATCATGTGGAGGGGCTCTGGCCAGTACAGAAGGGCATTATTAGAAACTCTGAGGCAGGAGAATAATTGCAGCTTAGCACTTATTGGCTAGAGGAATCAACTATTGCTTTCTTCCTTAGTGTTTTATATTGCAGGCCTGTTGTTTTTAATTTTCTGAGCACTGACAACACACTGAGCTTAAACAACAGCTCTTAATCAGAACACACTTTTTACATAACATTCAGAGAGGCTGTATTACACACAAATTCACAAAATTTGATTTCCCTTTTTTATGATTTATCATATGATTTCACTTTATTACATGGATATATTTTATACTCTGCTTGTGAAGAGGAACTAAAAAGCCTCTTGATGAAAGTGAAAGAGGAGAGTGAAAAAGTTGGCTTAAAGCTCAACATTCAGAAAACTAAGATCATGGCATCTGGTCCCATCACTTCATGGGAAATAGATGGGGAAACAGTGGAAGCAGTGTCAGACTTTATATTTTTGGGCTCCAAAATCACTTCAGATGGTGACTGCAGCCATGAAATTAAAAGACTTACTTTTAATTTCCAAGACTTACTCCTTGGAAGGAAAGTTATGACCAACCTAGATAGCATATTGAAAAGCAGAGACATTACTTTGCCAACAAAAGTCCATCCAGTCAAGGCTATGGTTTTTCCAGTAGTCATGTATGGATGTGAGAATTGGACTGTGAAGAAAGCTGAGCACCAAAGAATTGATATTTTTGAACTGTGGTGTTGGAGAAGACGCTTGAGAGTCCCTTGGACTGCAAGGATATCCAACCAGTCCATCCTAAAGGAGATCAGTCCTGGGTGTTCATTGGAAGCACTGATGCTAAAGCTGAAAGTCCAGTACTTTGGCCACCTCATGCAAAGAGTTGACTCATTGGAAAAGACTCTCATGCTGGGAGGGACTGCGGGCAGGAGAAGGGAATGACAGAGGATGAAATGGCTGGATGGTATCACCGACTGGATGGACATGAGTCTGAGTGAACTCCGGGAGTTAGTGATGGACAGGGAGGCCTGGTGTGCTGTGATTCATGGGGTTGCAAAGAGTTGGACACGACTGAGCGACTGAACTGAACTGTTCAATCATTTAAGTATATATCACATACATATGTATTTGCACACACACAACAGTTCCTATGACACAATAATAGTATAATAAGAAAATAGAGAAAATCAATAAGGTGCTGACATAAAAATCTTTCAAATACAGCATATTGAACAAGGAGGTGAAAAAATGCTTAGAGTTGGCTGTTGCTTTTAATTTGAAGATAACTTTACTGGTCCACACACTGAAGTTCCTATAAATTTGATTGCAACAAATGTCCAGTTGCTTTACATCACAGGACTAATATCAAGCTTTTAGTAAGAGAGTCCTTTAGTACATTCTAATCTTCATAAACAATATTTTAGGGAAAAACGTCTTTAGGTTATAGTCAATGACAATCCTCTCTCCAACTCTACTTTAACACTCTATTATTCCCTAGATAGTCCAACCTTTCTTTCTCTATTTATTAACCAACTGCCAGTAAAAATAACCCCAAATCATTGCTGATTCTTCTATTCTGTTTGTTCTTACTTGAAGTGTTACAGTTTGTTTTCTTTTCTTATTGTTCTCTTGAAACTGCTGACTGGTCATTTGTAGCTTTGGTGCTGAATATGTGCTCATTTGGAAGTGTTTTCCATCCTTGGTTTTTGTGGTGAGATGTTTTCCTGTTTCTACTCATTACCAATCTCTCTAGTCCTTGCTCAGTTTTGTGTGTACCTCTTTAGCCCACTCTTTGACTTTAATCCCCAATCCTTAGCTTTCTCTTCTCTCATTCTATAGTCAATTGAATCAATGACTGTGACTTCCACCATCACCTGTATGAAGACTTCCATAGTCACATTGGTAAACAACACTATATAAGTTTTCTGTTAACAATATCATATTGTGAATACACTTAAGCATGCTCACCATCAAAAATTTACTTTCTATCCATTCAGTTGGTTCCTTTTGCCTATTTTCCACCTGCTTTGCCTTCCCTTTGGAAACCACTGTTCTGTTCTCTATGTTTATGGCTTGTTTTGGTTTGGTTTGTTATTTTACTTTGCTGTTTTGCTTGTGTGTTTTCTATAGACAATATATGAATAAAACTACATGGTATTTGTCTTTCTCTGAATTGTTTCACTTGGGTCCATCCTTGAACCTAAAGCAAGATTTAATATTTTTTATGGACAAGTAAATGTCAATATATCTGTTTATGGCTGAGTAATATTTCAATAATATGGCTGTGTGTGTGTGTGTATCACATCTTCTTTATCCACTCATGCAATTGTGGACATTTAAATTGCTTTCATATATTGGCTATTGTAAACAACGTCTTGATGAACATTGGGGTGTATATACTTTTTTAATTTGTGCTTTCATATACTTTGTATAAGTACACAGAAGTGGGAGAGCAGAATTGTATCATCACTCTATACTTTTTTTTAAAAGAAACTTCTGTATTTCTTTTCTATAATGGCTGGAACAATTCACAAATTTACACTTCCATTAACAATGCACGAGGGTTACATTTTCTTCACATCCTCATCAACTCTTGCTATTTTTGCCTTTTTAATAATAAGCATTCTGACAGGTGTGAGGTGATATATCTTTTCATGGTTTTGATTTGGATTTTCCTAATAATTAGTGATGCAAACATCATTTCATTTATCTGTTGGTCATCTGTACACTTTTTTTTTTAAACTCTATTGACATTTTCTGCACATTTTTAAAGTACTTTTGCCGTTGTTGCTGATAAGTTGCATGAGTTCTTTACGCATTTTATATTGTTGTTATCCAGTCTCTCAGTCATGTCTGACTCTTTGTGACTCCATTGACTGTGGGATGCTAGGCTCCCCTGTCCTGCACCATCTCTCAGAACTTGCTCAAACTCATGTCAGTGATGCCAGCCAACCATCTCATCCTCTGTCATCCCCTTCTCCTCCTGCTTCAATCTTTCCCAGAATCAGGGTCTTTTCCAATGAGTCAGCTCTTGACATCAGGTGGCCAAAGTATTGGAGCTTCAGCGTCAGCATCAGTCCTTCTGATGAATATTCAGGACTGATTTACTCTAGGATTGACTGGTTTGATCTTGCAGTCCAAAGAACTCTCAAGAATCTTCTCCAGCAACACAGTTTGAAGGCACCAATTCTTTGGCACTCAACCTTCTTTATGGTTCAACTCTCATGTCTGTACATGACTACTGAGAAAACTATAACTTTGACTAGACAGACCTTTGTAGGCTAAGTAATATCTCTGCTTTTTAATATGCTGTCTAGTTTTGTCACTGTTTTTCTTCCAAGGAGCAAGTGTCTTTTAATTTCATGGCTGGAGTTACCATCTGCAATGATTTTGGAGCCCAAGAAAATAAGTCTGTCGCTGTTTCCATTGTTCCCCATCTGTTTGCCATGAAGTTATGGGCTGGATGCTATGATTTTTGTGTTTTGAATGTTGCATTTTCAACCAGATTTTTCACTCTCCTCTTTCACTTTCATCAAGAGGCTCTTTAATTCCTCTTTGCTTTATGCCATCTGAGTGGTGTCATCTGCGTAGCTGAGGTTATTGACGTTTCTTCTGGCAATCTTGATTCCATCTTGTGCTTCATTCATCCGAACATTTCAGATGATGTACTCTGCATATAAATTAAATAAGGAGGGAGGAAATATACATCCTTGATGTACTCCTTGCCCAGTTTTGAACTAGTCTGGTGTTCCATGTCCAGTTCTAACTGTAGTTTCTAGACCTGCATACACATTTCACAGGAGCCAGGCAGGGTGGTTTGGTATTCCCATCTCTTGGTGAATTTTCCACATCCTTTTTGTGGTCTATGTAGTCAAAGATTTTAGCATAGTCAATGAAGCAAAACTTTGTTTTTCTGGAATTTTCTAGCTTTTTCTATGATCCAATGGATGTTTGCAATTTGATCTCTGGTTCCTTGCCTTTTCTAAATCCAACTTGAGTATCTGGAAGTTCTCAGTTCACATACTGTTGAAGCCTAGCTTGAAGGATTTTAAACATTACTTTGCTAGCATGAGAAATGAGTGCAATTGTGTGGTAGTTTGAACATTCTTTGGCATTGCTTTTCTTTGAGGGTGGATGAAATTTGATTTTTTCCACTCTTATCCAATGCTGAGGTTTCCAAATTTGCTGGCATATTGGGTGTAGTACTTTAACAGCATCATCTCTTAGGATTTGAAATAGCTCAGGTGGAATTCGATCACCTCCACCAGCTTTGTTCATAGTGATGCTTCCTAAGGCTGACTTGACTTCACAGTCCACGATGTCTGGCTCTTGGTGAGTGATCTCACCATCGTGGTTATCTGGGTCATTAACACTTTTTTTTTTTTTTCTTTTGTAGAGTTTCTGTGTATTCTTGTCACCTCTTCTTAATTGTGTCTGTTTCTGTTAAGCCCATACTCTTTTATCCTGTATTGTGCCATCTTTGCATGAAATGTTCCCTTGATATCTCTAATTTTCTTGAAGAGATCACTAGTCTTTCCCATTTTTTTTCTCATTTTTTTTTTTTTGCATTATTCACTTAAAAAGACTTTCTTATCTCTCCTTCTATTCTTTGAAACTCTGCATTCAGATGGGTGTATCTCTTCTTTTCTCCTTTCACTTTCACATTTCACTCCTCTTCTTTTCTCAGTTATTTGTAAGGCCATCTCAGACAACCATTTTGTCCTTTTGCATTTCTTTTTTTGGGGGGATGGTTTTTATCACCACCTCCTGTACAAAGTAATGAGCTCCCACCCATAGTTTCCAGGCACTTTATCAGATCTAATCCCTTGAATCCATTTGTCAGTTCAACTATAATCGTAAGGGATTTGATTTAGTTCATGCCTGAATTACCCAGTGGTTATCCCTACTTTCTTCAACTTAAGTCTGAATTTTGCAATAAGGAGTTCATGATCTGAGCCATAGTCAGCTTCCATTCTTGTTTTTGCTGACTATATAGAGCTCCTCCCTCTTCAGCTGCAGAGAATATAATCGATCTGATTTCAGTATTTGCCACCTGGTGATGTCCTTGTGTAGAGTCATCTCTTGTGTTGTTGGTAGAGGCTGTTTGATATGACCAGCACATTCTATTGGCAAAACTCTGCTTAGCCTATGCCCTGTTTCATTTTGTACTCCAAGGTCAAGCTTACCTGTTACTCCATATATCTCTTGACTTATTTTATGTACTAACTCCTTATAGGATAATAATTTGCAAATATCTTCTCCCTTTTGGTAGGTTGTCTGTTTTGTCAGTGGCTTCTTTTACTCTGCAGAAGGTTTTTATTCTGATATAGTATCATTTGTTTCTTTTCATTTACGTTTCCCTATGCCTGTAGAGACATATTCAGAAAGATATTGCTAAGATGGATGTTAAAAAGAGTACTGCCTACGTTTTCCTCCTGGTATTTGATGATTTCAGGTCTTACACTGAAGTCTTTATTTCATTTTTATTTTATTTTTGTGTATGGTGTGAGATAGTGGTCTAGCTTCATTTTTTTTTTTTTTTTGGTTATGCAGCCATCCATTTTTCCAACACCTTTTATTGAAGAGGTTACTTTTTCTCCAATTTGTATTACTTGCTAGAATTTGAAATAATAGAATTTTGTACTTCCAAAAACAAAAATACTATGTTATAATTTGTAGAGCACAATGATAAATATAGTATGAGATAAGATTAATTAATGGTACATTTAGGAACACTAAGTTATTGGTACACTTAATAAGAACATTAAAATTTTAAATTAATGATCCATAATAACAAAGTAGAACCAAATAATCAATACTATTTAAGTCAGCACACAAGTTATCATCCTAAAATACAGGTTAATAATAACAAGAATAAGCTAATTATCTAAGTGGAAATTTAGAGAATAGCCTGGCATATGGACAGAACTCAGTAGAGAGTGTTCTTACACTTGAGAACTCTGTGAAACAGAGATGGGGGGGGTGAAGTTCCAATTCCCATTATTGAATCATATCTTTTGTGTGTATTATTAAGCCAGCCGCTTATATACCCAGAGACTGGGGATGAACAAAAGACATATGTTTAATCTTATCATGAAATATAACGGGCATGTATAGCCATCAAGATAGAAAAGCAGCTTGATACTGGAATAATTCTGTGTAATGAAAACAGTGCATTTTTAGTACACTTTGGGAGAATAGGTGAAGCTATATATGTTAGTAGAATGGAAAAAGAAAAGAAAAGAAAAGAAAAGAAACCATGTAGATGGTCCTACTAATCAGGAAAATTCTAAAGTTTTCCTGCCTTTCTTTTTCAAAAAAGACATAATGAAAATATTTTGTATCATTAACAGAATAACCTGATACCCTGTATGAAGATCTGGAACTCTACCAATAAAGACAGCCCCAGATTCTGGCAGGGACTTTCCAGGTATGTGGCTAATAGATTCACTTGTTTTTTATAGTCCTCCCTAGAATAATCAGTTTAGCTTTACATGGATCCAATTCTTGCCTGCAGTCATTTAGATAAGAAATTTATGGTTTTAGTATGTGCTGTAAAACATTTGTTTGACCCATTAATTAAGCTGTTAACAAAAGAAGAAAGAGTTTAGTAAAGAGATTATCTTACCATAAAGCAAATAAAACCAGAAGTAGATGTGTCTGTTCTAAATTAGAAATCCTTAATGATTTCAGTACTTAAAGTTTAACTTTAATAAAATGACAAATTGCAGCAATTACCTAATAAACAAATCCTGATAATAAACAGGTCTTTCTCAACAATGACTAAAATAAGATTAGAGTACAATGTTCTACTTCAGTTTTTTCATGGTTAAATTTTTTCTTTGAGTAAAATAGATCAAGTTTAGATATGATTATATAGTATACAATATATCTTTAAGTTGAAAACAATGAAATTGCAGAGAGTAATTAATTGTGGAAATATAAATCATGTTGAGAAGTATACCTAGGAAATATTTTTAAAAATAAATTGGCTAAATATAACTTAATTAGGAGATTTCCAACAATAATTTTTGTGTATTCATTTTTTTAGAAAGATGAGAACAAAAGCTTCAATATGTAGGTATCCACTTTGGATAATCTGTTTAATTATCTAATCCAGGGATTGGAAACTAGTGGCCCATGAGCCAAATCTTGTCTGCCACCACTTTATAATTAAAGTTTAGCTGGAACATAGCCACACATTTCTTTGCATATAATCTAAGGCTGCTTTCATAGCAGACTTGAGTGGCTGCAATAAAGACTCTGAAGACTGAAGACTCTGAAAGAGTTACTACCTAACATTTTATAGAATAATTTGGTAATCCATTGTCTAGTCAATTTATTTATTTACTCAGAAAGTAACTTTAAATATAACTTCAATTATAATCCTTCTCAAGATACTCATATTGTAAGACATCCATGTAACATTCACCTGTCATATTATGAGGATGTGATGTTCTGCCTCTCAACTATCTTTATTGAAGTATAGTAGACTTGTGTGGTGGAGCAGGCAATGGCAACCCACTCCAGTGTTCTTGCCTGGAGAATCCCAGGGACGGCGGAGCCTGGTGGTCTGCCGTCTATGGGGTCGCACGGAGTCGGACACAACTGAAGCGACTTAGCAGCCCCAGAAGCAGCAGCAGACTTGTGTGGGGAGAGAGGAAATTGGCCAGGATGACATGTTCAGGCCCTCTCATGCCATGTTTTGTAAATAATGACTATGTAATAGGTGAGATCGTTTATAGCACTGCTCATGTGCATCACGAGGTCCTTGCTTGGTCATGGGTTGTGTGCAGTATGCTTATACGAGCTCCACCTAGAAAGTGGTGGGAATTACTGCTGCATCACGGCTGTGTCTATTGAGTTAGCCACAAGAGGAGAGAATACAGCGTGTCTGCTGCTATGGCTGCTGTGTCAACCAGGAGAGAAAAAAAGTGTCTGCAGTTTCTATGGCCTCTCCAATCTTCTTCCAGCCTCTTAACTCACACTTACCTACCCTGGGTTCAGCAAACAGTGTGCACAGTGAGATATGGCAAGGCAGTTGGCGTCACAATCAGGATCAGTAATACAATTGGCGTGGTCAACAGGATACCCAGGAGGTAGAGGAGCCTGAGGCTCCACAGAAGAAAAGGCGGCAGGATATCCAGCAGGTAGAAGAGCTGGAGACTCCATTGGATGGAGGAAGCCAGTGGCCACCATATAGCATGTGGTACTGTGTGTGTGGCTGCGATTCTCTCAGCTTGGGCTCCAGTGGAAGATTGGGAAGGCAGTGGACAGTTTGCTGAGTAGCATTTAAAGTGCGTTACAGGCAGTGAGTTCCCATTTATCAAACAAGGCAGCACAGACTGCCACTGGAACCGTGGGGTGGGTTTTCCTGACTGACCTGAAGGCGAATATGGATAGTGCCCCATGTGATGCTGCACCAGTACACAAACTGCAGAGACAAGAAGAGGAGCTAGAGTAGCATATACACATGATGAACAAGAGATGTGCAGTCTTGAGGAAGCCAGCGCCTTGGCCTATGAGGTAACGAGGGACGATGGTGAACACTGTGAGATTGTCGGCCCCTGCTTGGTGGCAAGGCCCATTGTGCAGCAAAAAGTGAAACATAAGCTTCCAATGGCTCCTTGGATACATCCTCAAGGGGCTCCCAATGTGACTGACTCACGACATATAGATCATATACTCAGGTGGAGTTGGTCGACTTGGGTAAGCAGCAAAATCAAGGGGAAACTTGGCAGCTTGGCTTTTGTGACTCTGGGACAGAGGAATGGGCCCAGCACCTGTGGGTGATTTTGCAGGTGTTTACTGAGAAAAGTAGAAGGACAGCATGCGAGATGCCATTTTAAAAGTGTGAAGATCCTGAAGGGGACTGGAGCTGGCAGGGCTCCCATCTACCTTATACGGATGCAAATGTGGGCCGATCTGTGCAGAGGTATATTATAAGGGCTGTGTCCTATTTGGACAGTGCACTAAAAAGGGTGTGTCCTCAGATTTAGAAAAGGGTAATAATGTGGGTGGACTGTGGACACTGCAAAGATCCCCTCCTTCAAAGGGTGGGCCTGGCACCTGTGGGGGTTTTTCAGGCTCTTAATAAAAAACCTGCAGTGGTGCTGTTGCCCCTGTGGAGGCTTTCCTGCAGTCTCACAAGGTCAGACTGTGGGCTGGACTTGGACATGGAAAATAAAGGCACTCCACATGGGTGGCTCTTATAGCTCAGTGAGGGCTAGGATGCAACATGACTTCCAGGTGACACCTGGTGTTGGGTTTTGCTATGTATTAGGGATGTAACTCAGAGAAGGCAATGGCAACCCCACTCCAGTACTCTTGCCTGGAAAGTCCCATGGATGGAGGAGCCTGGTAGGCTGAAGTCCATGGGGTCTCAAAGAGTCAGACACGACTGAGCGACTTCACTTTCACTTTTCAGTTTCATACATTGGAGAAGGAAACGGCAACCCACCCCAGTGTTCTTGCCTGGAGAATCCCAGGGACAGGGGATCCTGGTGAGCTGTTGTCTATGGGGTCGCATAGAGTCAGACACGACTGAAGTAACTTAGCAGCAGCAGCAGGGATGTAAATGATTGCTGTTGTAGCTACTGCTGTTTCAAGATGTAAATCCAAGGGTCAGTGTTACTCGCCAAGGGAATATCACAGAAGATGGACTGTGCATAGAATGTGAGGCAAGAGACCCTTGAAAGGGTGGAGTGTAGAGAGAGAGCAAATTGGCCAAGATGGCATGTTTATACTCTCTCACTCCATGATTTGTAAATATTGACTATGTAATAGCTGAGATCATTCATAGCACTGCACATGTGCATCATGAGATGCTTGTTCATGGATTGTGTGAGGTATGCTTATATGAGCTCCACCTAGAAAGTGGTGGGAATTACTGCTGCATCACTGCTGTGTCTGTTGAATCAGACACAAGAGGAGAAAATAAAGTGTGTCTGCTGCTATGGCTGCTGTGTCAACCAGGAGAGAAAACTGGTACAGGTGCTGTGCCAGTCAGTTCAGTTCAGTTCAGTTGCTCAGTAGTGTCCAGCTCCTTGCAACCCCATGGACTGCAGCATGCCAGGCTTCTCTGCCCATCACCAATGCCGGGAACTTTTTCAAACTCATGTCCATTGAGTTGGTGATGTCATCCAGCCATCTCATCCTCCATCATCCACTTCTCCTCCCGCCTTCAATCTTTCCCAGCATCAGGGTATTTTCCAATGAGTCAGTTCTTCCCATCAGGTGGCCAAAGTATTGGAGTTTCAGCTTAAGCATCAGTCCTTCCAATGAATATTCAGGACTGATTTCCTTTAGGATGAACTGGATGGAACTCCTTTGAGTCCAAGCGACTATCAATAGTCTTCTCCAACACCACAGTTTAAAAGCATCAATTATTTGGCACTCAGATTTCTTTATAGTCTAACTCTCACATCCATACATGACTACTGGAAAAACCATAGCCTTGACGAGATGGACCTTTGTTGGCAAAGTAATGCCTCTGTTTTTTAATATTCTGTCTAGGTTGGTCAAAGCTTTTCTTCCAAGGAGCAAGTGTCTTTTAATTTCATGGCTGCAATCAGCATCTGGAGTGATTTTGGAGCCTATAAAAATGAAGTCTCTCCCTGTTTACACTGTTTCCCCATCTACTTCCCATGAAGTGATGGGACTGATGACATGATCTTAGTTTTCTGAATGTTGAGTTTTAAGCCAACTTTTTCACTCTCCTCTTTCATTATCCTCAAGAGACTCTTTAGTTCTTCTTCACTTTCTGCCATCCCCAAGGAAAAGAAATGGAAAAATGCAAAATTGTTGTCTGAGAAGGCCTTACAAATAGCTGAGAAAAGAAGAGATATGAAAGGCAAAGGATGAAAGAAAAAATATACCCATTTGAATGCTGAGTTCCAAAGAATAGCAAGGAGAGGTAAGAAAGGCTTCCTTAGTGATCAATGCAAAGAAATAGAAGAAAACAATAGAAGGGGAAAGACTAGAGATCTCTTCAAGATAAGTAGAGACAAAGGGGACATTTCATGAAAAGATGGGCACAATAAAGGACAGAAATGGAGAATTAATGGACCTGAAGAAGAGGTGGCAACAATACACAGGAGGACTATATGAAAAAATATCTTCATGACTCAGATAACCATTATGGTTTCATCACTCATCTAGAGCCAGTCATCCTGGAATGAGAAGTCAAGTGGGTCTTAGGAAGCATCTCTGAACAAAGCTAGTGGAGGTCATGGAATTCCAGTTGAGCTCTTTCAAAACCTAAAAGATGATGCTGTGAAAGTGTTGCACTCAATATGCTAGCAAATTTGGAAAACTCAGCAGTGGCCACAGTGCTGGAAAAAGTCAGTTTTTATTCCAATACCAAAGAATGGCAATGCCAAAGAAAGTTCAAACTACGACACAATAGCACTCGTCTCACGTGCCAGCAAAGTAATGCTCAAAATTCTCCATGTCAGGCTTCAACAGTGCATGACTGTGAATTTCCAGATATTGAAGCCGGATTTAGAAAAGGCAGAGGAATGAGAGATCAAATTGCCAACATCCATTGGATCATAGAAAAGTCAAAAGAGTTCCAGAAAAAGCAGCTACTTCTGTTTTATTGACTATGCCAAAGCCTTTGACTGGGTGGAACCACAACAAACTGTGGAAAATTCTTAAAGAGATGGGAATACCAGACCACCTAACCTGCATCATGAGAAATCTGTATGCAGGTCAGGAAGCAACAGTTAGAACTGGACATGAAACAACAGACTGGTTCCAAATAGGAAAAGGAATACGTGAAGGCTGTGTATTGTGACCCTGTTTATTTAGCTTATATGCAGAGTACATCATGAGAAACGCTGGACTGGAATCAAGCTTGCTGGGAGAAATATCAATAACCTCAGATATGAAGATGACACCAGCCTTATGGCAGAAAGTGAAGAAGAACTAAAGAGCCTATTGATGAAATTTAAAGAGGATAGTGAAAAAGTTGGCTTAAAGCTCAACATTCAGAAAACTAAGATCACGCCATTCAGCCCCATCACTTCATGGCAAACAGATGGGAAAACAGTTGAAACAGTAACTGACTTTATTTTGGGGGGCTCCAAAATCACCGCAGTTGGTGACTGCAGTCATGAAACTAAAAGATGCTTCCTCCTTGGAAGGAAAGTTATGATCAACCTAGACAGCATATTAAAAAGCAGAGGCATTACTTTGCCAACAAAGGTCCATCTCGTCAAGGCTATGGTGTTTCCAGTAGTCATGTATGGATGTGAGAGTTAGACTATAAAGAAAGCTGAGCACCAAAGCATTGATGCTTTTGAACTGTGGTGTTGGAGAAGACTCTTGAGAGTCCCTTGGACTTCAAGGGACCAGTCTATCCTAAAGGAAATCAGCCCTGAATATTCATTGGAAAGACTGATGTTGAAGCTGAAACTCCAACACTTTGGCCACCTGATGCGAAAAACTGACTCATTTGAAAAGTCCCTGGTGATTAGAAAGATTGAGGGCAGGAGGAGAAAGGGACGACAGAGGATGAGATGGTTGGATGGCATTACCAACTCAATGCACATGAGTTTGAGTAAACTCCGGGAGTTGGTGATGGACAGGGAGGCCTGTAGTGCTGTGGCCCATGGGGTCTCAAAGAGTTGGGCCAACTGAACGACTGAACTGAATTGTACTTAATCCCCTATCCCCATCTTTCCCCTCATCACCACATCTTCTCCACTGGTACCCACTGGTCTGTTCTCTGTAACCTTGAGTCTGTTCTGTTTGCTATACTCTTTTGTCTTATATTTTAGATTCCACATATAACTGCAACACACATTGTTTATCTCTTTCTGACTTATTTCAGTAAACATTATACCCTCTAGACCTATCCATGTTGTTACAAATGGCAAAATTTCAATGTTTAAAATTGGGCTTTAGTTAATGTATATTAGTGTCAAATATACCACATAGTGATTTAAAAATTTTATAATTATAACCCAAAGTTATAAATTATTAAAACAGTCTAAATGTTTACATAAATTTTTATATAACACTGTACAGGTTATATATATATTTATATAAATTTATAATTGAATTATGCATGATGCAAAGGGTAAAGGATATCTATAAATAAATATAAAGGATATAAGGGTAAAGGATATGTATAAATATCTATAAACTATCATCTTGTATATTTATCAAGCACCCACTACCTAGTCAAGAGATAAAAACTCCACTTCAACACATACATTTTACTATCTACTCTCCATTTTCATTGTCTATTCTTCATCTTCTACTATCAATATTCATCTTTGTTATTGAATTTAGTAGTAATTTATTCTTTTTCAAGATAAATTATGTTGATACTTTACAAATTATTTATTCTAGTGCTATAAACATGCTTGTACATACTGTTTGATAAAATATATATTCATTTCTATTGTATGCTGTTGTTGTTTAGTTGCTAAGTCACATTTGACTCTTTTACAACCCCATGGACTGTAACCCACTAGACTCCTTTGCTCATGGGATTTCCCAGGCAAGAATACTGGAGTGGGTTGACATTTCCTTCTCCAGGCAATGTTCCACATGCAGGGATCAAACCCACATCTTTTGCATTGAGAGATGGATTCTTTAACACTGAGCCACCAAGGAAGCCCTTCTTAATAGTGGCTTTTAATTACCAAATGTATCAATTTTAACTTAAAGCAATTGAACAATTTTATGTAATTATTTATATTGTAGTGATTTTATGCTGTTCCTTTTCCATGCCATTTTTGAAAACATTATTTTACTACTGACAGTTGGTTTCATGATGGACTAGGGATTGTTTTTAGTTTTTTGTTTTAATATAGTCCCAGGTATATATCAATCATAATTCATGTTCATATGCATGTGGCTCTGTTTCTAGACTCTCTATTCTGTTCCACTGGTCAGTTTTTCTATCTTTGTATTAATACATCACTGTCTTAAAATTTATTCTAAAAATGCTGTACTAAAACCCAGTAGAGTATTATATCAATATTGTTAAGTAGTGTTAAATTTCATGCAATGCTTTGGCTTTGTTGATGGTAACTATTCTCTGTGATTAATTTAATCTGTTTCTAAGGGTTTTAATCTAATATATGCTCTGCAGATTGCAAATTTTCCCTTAAAGAATAGATTTAGCTATATGCAAGTTCTACTTTTTATCATCATCTGTTCAAATTGTTTTCCAACTTATTTTGTGAGGTTTTTTCTTTGATCCAAGAATTATTCAAAATTGGACTGCAAATGTGCAAATATAAAGAAACTTTCTGGTTATTTTCTATATTATAAAATTTTATCAAATCTTTATTTAAATCAAGCTTGTTCAAAGAATATTCTCTATTTGCTGTTAATTTTTTGTAGTATAATGACTTAGGCTGCACAGTCCAGTACATGGTCAATTTTAGCAATACTTTCATGACTCTGGAGTTAATTGTAGTTTTCTATATGTGAATCTGGTCAGGTTTCACACAACACACAAACATATTAAACCACTTTTGGAATGAATATAGAATAAAACAAAAGAATAATTGAAATGTAACTATGATGCATTAATTTTTTTCTTAAAGAAAAAAACACAGAGTTGTTATTGCACACTTCCACCTATGATATATCATGATATAAAGTTAATATCATAAGATCAGGTGTAGTCATGCAGCCATTTTGAGGTTTTGATGAAGTTTTGAATTAAAAAAAATAATATTCTCTATATTAAAAATATGGGAGAAATATGAATTGAACATTTTCATAACCCACTTGATATTCTTGGATTCTGTATTAGAAACAAACAAGAAGCTTTCTGGGTTAATTACTTCTTTCAATTAATTGTTAAAAATATCTTCAGGAGAATATAGCTTCCAGGAAGTTATTTTTAAATGGTAAAAATAAAAAACACAGCTACTTTTATTCCAATCAATCTTTAATAACTTGTACTGTTTTGAGATATTAAAATAGCTATAATAATTATCCACTAATTTTGTTAATGAACTCATTTCCCATATATCATGAAGCACATGCTGCTCATATATTTATTTGCTGTTTGATTATAATAACAGAAAGGGTAACTTTAAAATAATACATACAAATTCAATTTTCCCTGACTACAGAACCAACATAAGTTCAATATAAAAAATTAGAAAAACAATTATCCAACATAATTGTTAAACACAGGAAAACAGATCCCAGATGGAATCACTTAAGTGAATAGAGCCCATGTCACCAAGCCAAAACTTAATTAACTTAATTTGATGTTCCCAGGAATGGAATCTTATACCAATCAACAAGGAGTTGCGGTTGCCTAACCAGTTTTAGTTAGGTTATCTGCCTGATAACACCCTTCCATCCCTATAAAGAAAGTAACCTTACAATAGCCAGTCTACTTTTTTTACTCCTATGACTTCTTGTTTCTGCTCCCTAGGGCCTATAGAATCTCTTGCCTTGTATAGCTCTTCAAATCTCCTTTCTAGATGTTAGACTGAATGCTACATGATCCATGAATCATTGAATAAAGCCGGTAGGATCTTAAATTTTACTCAGTTTTAACTATGCTTTCAGACAGTCAACTAAAGCAATCACCTGGAATCATTGCTAGTTGGTTTTTACAAAGATATCAATAGAACATAGGTCAAAACTATACATTTCATTAAAATGTTTTGATCTACATAATTTTCTCCTAAATGACTGTATAATCTATTTTTAGATATTTACTTTCTAAGAATCAAAAATAATAAATGATTTTGTGATTTGTGAAAGGTCATCTAGCACTTATTTAATAATTTTTGTAGAAGTATTCTTAAAAGTGAATTATTGAAGTAAATTGTTGGCAATTTTCAGGATTTCCAAGTTACACTCAAGAAACTGTCCCAATTAACATTGTTAGAAAGCCAAGATTTTGTTAATTTTGATTTCTTTTTTTTAATAAACTTTTAACACACTTTATTTAGGGGCCAAACAAGGCAGCATTTGGACAGTTAAGAAAGGCACCTCATTGAAAATAATACATCACAGTGTTATAGAGTGATCCCAGTCATAGGATTTGAGGATGGAAAGGACAGTCTTTGGATAATGCTGCTTAGGACACTTGCTCACTCATTAAAAAGAGTCCTTCCACACGATGTGGATGGAGGAAGGCAAGAGTGCAGCACTGTGGCGTATGCTGGGTGGCTGCCGAGGGCTCACCCGTGAGGGCAGGTGGGCTGGTAAATCGGTGGTGAATATGGAAGGGAGGAACGCCAGCCCGCCCCATGACTCCAGTAAGCCGGATTTGTTCAGACGCCGCCCCCAGGAACACACTCCATGTCTCTTTCATGTGGGGAGATGACGTTCTGATTTCATGGTACGGGTAACCAGGATTAGTAATCAACTCCTACCCTGTTCCAAGCTATGGGACAGACAGGACAACAGTGTGATTTCCTGTATTCCTGGGCTGGCATGAGGTTCTGATAAAAGCTGAGGTCTCAGGGCACTGAGACCTGTCCAGTTGTCACCAGTCCGAAGTAAATGAAAAGATGATTCCTTAGAAATAATACTGCATCTCCTTGTTTCTATTTATACCCTCCAATCAAGTGTTTTAAAAAATTAGCTTTTCCCTTTGCTTATACTTTTAAGAGTTCTACTCGTAAAAGAAACTGCTTCACGGCAACACAGCTCCTCTCCCCGTCTTGGGCCCTCGCTGCTCCTCCACGCGCCATACTTACCCTGACCACCCCTCCCTCTGCTCAGCACCTAAGAGCAGGTATCATGCCGTTTTATATTTATATTCATATATATCAATATTTTCAATATATTATCTGAATGGAAAAGTTTCCTGTCCAAGAAATAAATATTTCCCATAGTTTATACTTATGGACAAGTTTGAAACTCACCAGCATATCACGATAAACCATACACTTATTTTTACCTTGTATTTTACAGTTTTTAAGCATGGTATTTGAAACCGATTATACTGCTTTAATTATTGTAGTGGTACAATTGATTTTAATGTTTGTTAGCCCAGTATTGTCTCTTGTAACTCTTTTTCAAGATTTTCTTGATGTATTGGCATGTTTATAATTTATAATTTATTTTCCATTCCAAAAATTGTCAGTGGCATTTTTATCAAGAAATAAAAGTTATTCTATATTTCAGATTTAAAGGGATATGCTTATATTTTACATATAACCAAGGGCTTCCCAGGTGGCACAATGGTGAAGAATTCACCTGCCAGTGTAGGAGAAGCAAAAGATGTGGGTTTAATCCCTGAGTCAGAAAAATATCTTGGAGTAGGAAATGACAACCCACTCCAGTATTCTTGCCTGGAAAATTACATGAGCAGAGGAGCTTGGCAGGCTACAGTTCATGGAGTTGCAAACAGTGGACATGACTGAGGGAGTGAGCACATGTACCTATACCTGAGCTTCCCTGGAGGCTCTTCCCTGGAGGCTCAGTAGTGAAGAGTAACCTGCAATGCGGGAGATGTGGCCTCATCGCCTGGGTCAGGAACATCCCCTGGAGAATGAAATGAGCTCTGATATTCTTGCCTGAGAAATCCTGTGGATACAGGAGCCGGGCAGGCTACAGTTCATGGAGTCACAAAAGAGTCAGATATGACTTAGTGACTAAACAGCAACAACAGTATATACTGGCATGTAGACATATGCACATACATACATCTGCACATATATATCTAAAATGTGTATATATGTGTGTATTAAAAGCATTTATATTACAAATTATAATGTTTATCCTAATAGGGAGAAAAATATCTACTTTTATTCTTTCATTTAACTGTTTATGCTTAATCCATATTCAACTGTGGCCTCCATCCTTGAGGAATTGTCTACTTATAGAAGGATAATGAGAAAATATGACATATCATATATACTAATTTCAGACACAGTTCTACTAAGTTGTATTTTGCAGATGACAGTGGAATAAAAACTAATTAAAGTTAGACATTTCAGCATTGATCTCTATGTGATTAAGATGTTCATGATAAGAAAAGAAAAGTTTAGTAAGTAGATGCTACAGATATAAGATCTTGAGTATAGATGAAAGCTAGAAGAAAAAAGAATAAAGTGGAGTTCTCCAGGCTTTATTTTGCTTATAGTTGAGAAAGTGACTTCAGTTCAATACCAGGTCTTTAAGCTCGTCTACTAAGAGATGTGGAACATGTTACAATCTGTGCAGAGGTTGGTAATTCATTCTCTGCAGAAGGTAAACATCATAAAGAGAGATCTTTCTTACTTTATCACTTCATCCTCACACCTAGAACAGGACCTTGTGCGTGGCAAGAACTACAGTATGGGTTGAATATTGAGCAGTTTTTTTCAGAACATTATCTGAAATATGTGCTTAATGACTGACAGCATTTTTATTTTGAAGAGAGCATGTGCTTTACTTTTTGCTGTTACAAGTGTTTGCTAGAAAATATTTCACAAAATGTTGAAAATATAAAAGGGGCAAAGCACAGTGTCTGTATTGATTTCATAAGGAAATATTCTTTTTCTTTTACTACAGTTTAAACACTTTCATTTTTTAAATAGAATTTACTCCAAAATTGAAATGTAACATATAAACTCTTCCATTGTTTATCTTCTTTCTTAATGTAATAAAATGAACATGATATAAACATTTACATATGCTAATATTATCCCAAAAGATTGATTTTAATGAGTGTATAGTAATTGTTCACTTGTCTGTACTTTCTTTCTTTTTTAAATTTAATTATTTTAATTAGAGGCTAATTATTTATTTCTAAAATATCTAACCGTTGAGTATCTTTTCCCCTATTTTTACACCATTCTATAAAACTAAAACGCATGTCTGTTCCATACACTTTAATACACACATTATATTTTCTTAGGGAAAATTCCAGCAGTTGATTTGCATTATATAAGCTTCTTAATATTCAAATTGTATATTTCTACCTTTTCTTCTAAAAACTATTCTAAATTTACTATCTGTTATGGTTAGTTTCTCTTCAAGAAAATTAGAGATACCAAGGGAACATTACATGCAAAGATGGGCTCGATAAAGGACAGAAATGGTATGGACCTAACAGAAGCAGAAGATATTAAGAAGAGATGGCAAGAATACACAGAAGAACTGTACAAAAAACATCTTCATGACACAGATAATCACGATGGTGTGATCACTGACCTAGAGCCAGACATACTGGAATGTGAAGTCAAGTGGACCTTAGAAAGCATCACTATGAACAAAGCTAGTGGAGGTGATGGAATTCTAGTTGAGCTATTTCAAATCCTGAAAGATGATGCTGTGAAAGTGCTGCACTCAATATGCCAGCAAATTTGGAAAACTCAGCAGTGGCCACAGGACTGGAAAAGGTCAATTTTCATTCCAATCCCAAAGAAAGGCAATGCCAAAGAATGCTCAAACTACCTCACAATTGCACTCATCTCACACGCTAGTAAAGTAATGCTCAAAATTTTCCAAGCCAGGCTTCAGCAATATGTGAACTGTGAACTTCCAGATGTTCAAGCTGGTTTTAGAAAAGGCAGAGGAACCAGAGATGAAATTGCCAACATCTGCTGGATCATGGAAAAAGCAAGAGAGTTCCAGAAAAACATTTATTTCTGCTTTATTGACTATGCCAAAGCCTTTGACTGTGTGGCTCACAATAAACTGTGGAAAATTCTTAAAGAGATGGGAATACCAGACCACCTGATCTGCCTCTTGAGAAATTTGTATGCAGGTCAGGAAGCAACAGTTAGAACTGGACATGAAACAACAGACTGGTTCCAAATAGGAAAAGGAGTACGTCAAGGCTGTATATTGTCACCCTGCTTATTTAACTCATATGCAGAGTACATCATGAGAAACACTGGATTGGAAGAAACACAAGCTGGAATCAAGATTGTGGGGAGAAATATCAATAACCTCAGATATGCAGATGGCACCACCCTTATGACAGAAAGTGAAGAGGAACTCAAAAGCCTCTTGATGAAAGTGAAAGTGGAGAGTGAAAAAGTTGGCTTAAAACTCAACATTCAGAAAACGAAGATCATGGCAGCCGGTCCCATCACTTCATGGGAAATATATGGAGAAACAGTGGAAAGAGTGTCAGACTTTATTTTTCTGGGCTCCAAAATCACTGCAGATGGTGACTGCAGGCATGAAATTAAAAGACACTTACT
Source organism: Bos taurus (assembly GCF_002263795.3). Taxonomy (NCBI): domain Eukaryota; kingdom Metazoa; phylum Chordata; class Mammalia; order Artiodactyla; family Bovidae; genus Bos; species Bos taurus. Next base: position 1,576,455 of record NC_037336.1, read on the forward strand.
CCTTGGAAGGAAAGTTATGACTAACCTAGATAGCATATTAAAAAGCAGAGACATTACTTTGCCAACAAAGGTCTGTCTAGTCAAGGCTATGGTTTTTCCTGTGGTCATGTATGGATGTGAGAGTTGGACTGTGAAGAAGGCTGAGTGCTCAAGAATTTATGCTTTTGAACTGTAGTGTTGGAGAAGACTCTTGAGAGTCCCTTGGACTGCAAGGAGATCCAACCAGTCCATTCTGAAGGAGATCAGCCCTGGGATTTCTTTGGAGGGAATGATGCTAAAGCTCAAACTCCAGTATTTTGGCCACCTCATGTGAAGAGTTTACTCATTGGAAAAGACTGATGCTGGGAGGGATTGGAGGCAGAAGGAGAAGGGGATGACAGAGGATGAGATGGCTGGATGGCATCACTGACTCAATGGACATGGGTCTGGGTGAACTCCGGTAGTTGGTGATGGACAGGGAGGCCTGGGGTGCTGTGATTCATGGCGTTGCAAAGAGTCGGACATGACTGAGTGACTGAACCGACTGAACTGATGGTTAGTTTTATGTGATAATATAGCTAGGCTATAGTTCCCTGTTATTCAAACACTAACCTAGGTGTTGTTGTGAAGGCACTATTTATGTTGTTTGCATCAGTTGACTTTAAATAAAGGAGATGACTTTCCATAATGTGAATAGACCTCATCTAATCAATTGAACAGAGAAGGCAATGGCACCCCACTCCAGTACTCTTGCCTGGAAAATCCCATGGTTGGAGGAGCCTGGTAGGCTGCAGTCCATGGGGTTGCTAAGAGTCGGACACGACTGAGAGACTTCACTTTCACTTTTCACTTTCATGCATTGGAGAAGGAAATGGCAACCCACTCCAGTGTTCTTGCCTGGAGAATCCTAGGGACGGGGGAGCCTGGGAGGCTGCCATCTATGGGGTTGCACAGAGTTGGACACAACTGAAGTGACTTAGCAGCAGTAGCAGTAGCAATCAGTTGAAAGACTTTGAGAGCAAAACTGACGTTTCCCTGAAGAAGAATAAAATTCTACTTGTGACCTGCAGTGTCAATTCCTGCCCAAATTTTCCAGCCTGAAGCCCTGCCCTTGTACTTATCCAGCCAAACACCACAATTGCATAAACCAGTTCCTCAAAATAATTACCCTGATATATATTTCCTGCTGGGTCTCTCTCTCTGGGAAAGCTTTTCTGACACAGATACTGGTGCCTAGAGTACAGAGAGTTCTGGGATGAAGGCTTGCCCCAATGTATAGCCAGCATTTTACCATTACAATTACACCATTGAGGCAGGATTAATGTTAACTGAGTATGGAATTTGATTATTTATTTTTATTTTTTTTAAAATATATTTATTTATTCTAATTGGAGGCTAATTACTTTACAATATTGTGGTGGTTTTTGCCATACATTGAAATGAATTTGATTCTTAATTGAAGCTGGACCTTATAATAGTTTCTTTGTCAAAATCTCAAGTTATGTCTTTCTTAATTAGCACTAGGCACATGGAATTTAACTTCTTAAGGTGTTTTTTATTTCCATTTTTTTTTGCATAAATAGCAGTGTGTCAGGTCATGAACCTTTGACCATCAACTCCAATCCATAGACTTGCCACGAACTTTCATCTGAATAAATGAACAGAAAAACTCATGTTCATGTATCATGATGGAAAATTATTTTGAGCATATCACATTTGAGGTTATTCCTTGAAATTTATTATGATTTTTATCATTTCAATACAATTTCTACTCATCACATCAGGTAGATTGTTTTACCATCAAGAATATATATGTTGTCTGTATACTAATTCTGCAGGCTTTCACCTTTAAATAAGCATGGGACATTTCTTTTCAACTTAAAATTCTGCATTGTTTATTCTTGTTTTCCAAGCTATTATCATTTTTTAAAATAAAGTATCCATTGTAAATGAAAACCAGGATGGTGTTTCATCTTTTCTCATATATATATTTCAGCAAACTGGCCACTAAACTGAAGGAAGATTAAAGGTAATTATGTCCACCTCCATCATGACAACATAGACTAATAGGTTTTCTTTGCTGAAAATGTAATTCTAATATTGCATCTAGCAGTATTGTTATTTTACTCAAGAGACACACTTTTAAGAGCAGTCATATCTTTCCCCATAGGCTCATTAGAGTGACAATGCTGTTCTGATTGTGCCCAATTGAATTCAGCAGGAATTCATGGAATGTAGAAAAACCATCATACAACATTCTTGTTTAGCAGTTGTTGATGATACAGTTTCCCTAGCACATTGTGCAGTGCAATATTTTTCCATCAAATATTTCTAATGCTGTCTCTAAAATCAGCACAGAAGATTCTTTAAAGGTAAAATCAGTAGAATAGCTTTTTTTTTTTTTTTTTGGTTGTTGTTGTTTTGTATAACTAAAAACATATATAGAACTAACTTGAGGACTCCTGGTGTTGAACTACCTTTTAACTGTTCTTTTACAAAATTTGTAGTGATTTATTTATATTTGTCATTTGTACTGACATAAGTAAATACTGCTACTGCTAAGTTGCTTCAGTTGTGTCTGACTCTGTGTGACCCCATAGACGGAAGCCCACCAGGCTCCCCCGTCCCTGGGATTCTCCAGGCAAGAACAGTGGAGTGGGTTGCCATTTCCTTCTCCAATGCATGAAAGTGAAAAGTGAAAGTGAGGTCTCTCAGTCGTGTCCGACTCTAGCGACCCCATGGGCTGCAGCCTACCAGGCTCCTCCGTCCATGGGATTTTCTAGGCAAAAGTACTGGAGTGGGGGTGCCATTGCCTTCTCCGAAGTAAATACTAACTGTACACAAAAAGATCTTAGTGACCCAGATAAACACGATGGTGTTATCACTCACCTAGAGCCAGACATCCTGGAATGTGAAATTAAGTGGGCCTTAGGAAGCAAAACTATGAACAAAGCTAGTGGAGGTGATGGAATTCCAGCTGATCTATTTCACATCTTAACAGATGATCCTGTTGAAGTGCTGTGCTCAATATGCCAGCAAAGTGGGAAAATTCACCAGTGGCCACAGGATTGGAAAAAGTCAGTTTTCATTCCAACTCAAAGAAGGGCAATGGCAAAGAATGTACAAACTGCTGCACAATTGTGCTCATCTCACACACTAGCAAAATAATGCTCAAAGTTCTTCAACAGTAGGTTGAAGCTAAGTTTCAACAGTATGTGAAGTGAGAACTTCCAGATGTTCAAGCTGGATTTAGAAAAGACAGAGGAGTGAGAGATCAAATTGCCAGCATCCATTGGATCACAGAAAAAGCAAGAGAATTCCAAAACAAAAAGACATCTACTTCTGGTTTATTTTCTATGTTAAAGACTTTGACTGTGTGGATCACAACAAACTGGAAAATTCTTAGAGGTGTGAATAACAGACCACCTTTCCTGCCTCCTGAGAAACCTGTATGCAGGTCAAGAAGCAACAGTTAGAACTGGACATGGAACAACAGACTGGTTTCAAACTGGGCAAGGAGTACATCAAAGATGTATATTGTCACCCTGCTTATTTAACATATGCAGAGTACATAGTAAGAAATACTAGAATGGCTGAAGCGCAAGCTGGAATCAAGATACTCAGGAGAAATATCAATAAGCTCAGATATGCAGATGACAGCATCCAACTGGCAGTAAGTGGAGGAACTAAAGAGCCTCTTAATAAAAGTGAAAGAGGAGAGTGAAAAAGCTGGCTTAAAACTCAACATTCAGAAAACTAAGATCATGCCATCTGGGCCCATCACTTCATGGCAAATAGGTGGGGAAACAGTGGAAACAGTGACAGAGTTTATTCTCTTGGGCTCCAAAATCAGTGCAGATGGTGACTGCAGCCATGAAATTGAAAGATTCCTGCTCCTTGGAAGAAAGGCTATAACAAGGCTGGATAGCATATTAAAAAGCAGACACATTACTTTGCCAACAAAATTCATCTAGTCAAAGCTATGGTTTTCCCGGTAATCATGCATAGATGTGAGAGTTAGGCCATAAGGAAAGCTGAGCACCAAAGAACAGATGCTTTTGAACTGTTGTGTTGGGGAAGACTCTTGAGAGTCCATTGGACTGCAAGGAGATCAAATCAGTCCATCCTAAAGGAAATCAGTCCTGAGTACCCATTGAGGGACTTATGCTGATACTGAAGCTCTGATACATTGGCAACCTGATTTGAAGAACTGATTCATTGGAAAAGACCCTGATAATGGGAAAATAGAAGGTGGGAGGAGAAGGGGACAACAGAGGATGAGATGGTTGGAAGGCATCACTGACTTGATAGATAAGAGTTTGAGCAAGCTATGGGAGTTGGTGATGTACAGGGAAGCCTGGTGTGGTACAATCCATGGGACCACAAAGAGTCAGACATGACTAAGCAACTGAACTGAAACCTGAAGAACAGATAGAATTACTGTTTTAAATTATTTATGTATTTAAAATAAAAAACAAAATTTCTTATCAACTAATGAGAGAAGTTTGAAATACTGAATTCAACTTGTTTACACAAGCTATTCTATTTGTTTTTATTTTTCTCTGAAAATATTCTCAGTCTTTATTATACTAATGTTCATTTTAGTCTCTAAACAATAGGATGGACTTCATTGAGTATCAAAGAGTCAGACACAGCTGAGTGACTGAAGTGAATCACTAACAACTCTCTAGTATTTAGGACCTAAAAGACAAGATTAATGTGCCACAAATTCTATCTATTATGTTAACGTACTCAGGATAGATGCCAAGAAATATCAAATATTCTTACTGAACTCAGTGGCAATGTGAATGGCCCACTGTTTTCCTATTTGTGTGACTATAATTCATCATATATTAATAAGTTCTAAGCTTCCATATATGTTAGCAAAAATTGGAGTAGGTCTAAATGAAGTAGGCCAGTATTGTAAATAAATAATCAAAAAGGCAGCAAATAGCAATATTCCTTCATGTTGGCTATCGCCTCTCAACTCAGTATCTTGGGATTATAAAAATCATGATTTAGCAATTATTCTGACTTCCAGGTTATGTTAAAGAAAGTTGCTTTTAATTGACAGTGGTAACTAATCCCATAAAATCTGAATATCTGTTTCTTGTTTATTGCCTATAACATTTATATTAAAAACAATATTAATTTATTTAATCAGTCATAAAAATATACAGAAATTAGTATATAATCAAAGTTGCAGCTTTATCTTTTTAGGGAGACTTCAGACCCATAAACTGAAACTGAAGTAAACACTAGACATCAATTTAAATATTTGATGGTGATACACTATTTTTAGTCAGATCAAATTACCCCAGATATCTAGGGAAATTTTATATTTATTTAATCTAGAAGATAATTTATTAAGTTCCATCTGAAAATTGATTTGTCAAATCAAATATGGAAGATTCTGATTCAGAATTGAATTCTGATTCAAAAGGAGACTGCTTCAATTCCTGTAATATTTATTCAGGTGTTTTTCACAGGTAACAATGCAATTAATTGCTTTCAGCTTCCACTTTCCCATCCTACCTTTGAAAAGTTAATAGAATGAGTTAAAACTCCCAGATGTAACACTTAGAATGACAGATTATTGTCAAAAGAACTAAGTAGAAAAGCCCTCATTTGGAATTCAACTTCCACTCTTTCCACTTTAGGCTCTTACTATCTGTATCCCTGGCAACTGCACAAGAGGAAGTTTCTGCCACACTTGTCTCCTCCCTGCCCCACAGGTTTGTCTTTTATCCATTTAAACAATAGTCATAATCAAAGCTTACTTCAGCTTCACTTTTTAATTAAAATGTTACTAATATTTGCAGTCTTAATTATTTCTTTACCATCTAGTACCACCATAGTGTGCCGTTAATTTCCATTCATGTACTATTTTCTTTTATGTGATTGTTTAATGTTTTCACATTCATTATCCAGTGAAAAAATAATCTCTTATTTGGCAGCACTTTTATTTATTCATCTTTGATTTTTTAATAAAACTTAGGCATTGTCTTACTGACCTTAGAAAAACCAATTCTACATACATCAACTGTGTTCCTAAAAATATATCAGTTCCTCTCTCCTATGTTTGTAAGTGTGATTCTAAGATGAAGCTTGTGGTTGACAGAAGCCCACACCCTGTCTGGTGTTTGGCTTTCTCCTTTTCTGGGACCACAGGTTGGCCCTGGCTTCCATGTGAGGCGTGATTACCCTCTGCCCACAGGGCTTTCTGCTGGCAAAATAGCTGTTTGCATTCAGTGAGCCAAAGTCAGATTGTCTAACAATTATGGGCAGCTCCATAAAGAGAAGCTAAAAGATTTGTATTCAAATTGAAAATGCCCATGTAACTGAGTTGCTTTCTGGCTAATTATAAACAAAGTATTATTTTAGTCAATCTTTTATTTCATGGCACATTTTCTTAAGAAGCATATGTGCAGACATTTTTTTTTCCTTTATGTTGTTCTGTGGAAAACATTTTTCTATATATGTCATGATTCTTCTAGAAGATTGTTTCCACCTTAAACTTCAGACATCTTCACTGAATACATGAATTTTATATATATATATATATAGCATTTGTGATCGAAACAAAATATCATTGATAAACATTAACTGTTGTGGTTCCAATTAAATTATATTTAGTATTTTTGAAACAATATTCAATACTAGAATATTTGACATTAGATTATTACATATTAAGATCACTCATTAAGTCTAATCAAGAAACATATATTAAATTATTATCTTTTAATTATGAGCAATTAAGTCAATGCTAGCAATATTTTCTTGAGATGAAATACCTACTTTATTATTTTTTAATTGAAGTTGGCTTTTGAATCTCTTTGTTTGAAGGAAGAACATGGCAGATAAGCTCACACAGATGCAAGATTACATAAACTCAAATATGCTCAGCTTTTTGCAGCACTGATTCCACAAACAGCAAAACATATTGATGTTTTAATAGATCCTTCACACCCAGTGAAGTATCTACAGTGGCTTTACAGACAGCAGAATAGAAGGATGTGAGCTCTGCTGCTGCTAAGTCACTTCAGTCATGTCCGACTCTGTGTGACCCCATGGACTGCAGCCTACTAGGCTTCTCCGTCCATGGGATTCTCCAGGCAAGAACACTGGAGTGGGTTGCCATTTCCTTCTCCAGGATGTGAGCTCACCTCTTCTTAAAAAAGCACTAAATTCACAACTAACTGCTAAACAACCATCATCAATAACAAAAACAACAAAAGCTGGAACCTACCAAAAAGCATACCCTACCTACAAATAATAAACTACAATGAGATATTAGGAGGGGTGCAGTCATGATAAAATAAAATCTGACACCCACTGGGTGGGCAACCCAAAACTGGAAAATAATTATACCACAAAATTTCTTCTACAGGAGTGAAAATCCTGAACCCCATGTCATTCTTCCCAGACTGGGGGATTTGGCAGTGAGAATAGGAGTCCGCAGACAACCTGGTTTTGAAGGCCAGTGGTTTGATTGCTGGAACTCCATAGGACTGAAAGAAACAGAAACTACATTTTTAGATGGTGCACACAAGGTCTAGTGCACACAAAGACTCAGGAAAACAAACAAACAAAGTGATCTCATAAGAGACTGGGCCAGAACTACCTTTTAGTATTGGAGGGTCTTCTGCAGAGTCCAGAGTCAGCTGTGCTCACCGTAAGGAAAAAGACACTGGCAACAGTAGTTATGGTGGGTACTCATTGGCTTGAGCCCTCATGGAGGCTGCTATTTCCTCCTAAAAACTTAGCCCCACCCAGCAGCTAATATGCTCTAATGCTTGGATGCCTCAGGCCAAACAACCAATAGAGTGGGGACACAGTTCCACACATCAGCAGACAGGCTGCCTAAATTCTTCTGGAGAAAAATCCTATCCATCAGAGGGACAGTATTCAGCTCCACTCACCAGTGGGCAGAAACATGTACCTCCCACCAAGAAGCATGCACAAGACTCTTGGAGAACACCATCCATCAGGGGGCAGATATCAAAAGCAAGAGGAACTACAATGCTCCAGCATTCAGAATGGAAATCACAATCATAAAAGTTAGATGAAATAACATGGTTGAGGAATATGTCCCAGATAAAGGAACAAGGTAAAACCCCAGAAGTGAACAACTAAGTGAAGTTGAGGTAGCTAATGTACCAGGAAAAAAAAAAAAAAGATCAGAGCAATAATAGTGAAGATAATCCAAGATCTTAAAAAAGACTGGAGTCACATATTGAGACTATACAAGAAATGTTTAACAAAGACATAGAAGAACTAAGGTACAAAGAGAGAGGAACAACACAATATCTGAAATAAAAATATGCACTAGAAGAAATCAAGAGCAAAGTAACTGAGGCAGAATGGATAAGTGAACTGATAACAGAATGGTGGAAATATGCAATAGAACAGAATGAAGATAAAGATTTAAAAGAAATTAATACAGTCTAAGAGACCTCTGGGACAACAGTAAGTACAAAAACATTTATCTTATAGGGGTTCCAGAAGGAGAAGAGAGAGGAAATACCTGAGAAAATAGTTGAAGGGAAAATAGCTGAAAACTTCCCAAAGATGATAAAGTAAACAGTCACACCAGTCCAGGAAGTGCAGAGAGTTCCAGGCATGGTAAGCCCAGGGAAGAATGTGCCACAACACATAGTAATCAAACTTACAAAAATTAAAGGCAAAGAAAGAGTACTAAAGGCAATAAAGGGAAAGCAACAAATAACATACAGAGGAACTCCCATTAGGTTATCAGCTGATTTCTCAACAGAAATTCTGCAGGACAGAAGGGAGTGGCACAATATATTTAAGAAAAAAAAAAAAAGACAAAACAAAAAACAGTTAACAAAATGAAAATAGGAGCTTGCATATTGATAATTACCTTAATGTAATCAGCATACCCGGATCCTGGGAAAGACGGAAAAGGCAATGGCAACCCACTTCAGTACTCTTGCCTGGAAAATCCCATGGACAGAGGGTCCTGGTAGGCTACAGTCCATGGGGTCACGAACAGTCGGACACTTACTGAGCGACTTCTCTTTCACTTTTCACTTTCATGCATTGGACAAGGAAATAGCAACCCACTCCAGTGTTCTTGCCTGGAGAATCCCAGGGATGGTGGAGCCTGGTGGGCTGCCATCTATGGGGTCGCAAAGACTCACACACGACTGAAGTGACTTAGCAGCAGCAATCAGCATACTCCATCCAAAAGACCTAGACAAGACCTGTATATATGTTATCTGTAAGAGACCCATTTCAGACCTAGAAACATATACAGATGAGGGGTAGAAAAATATATTCAATCCAAATGGAAATCAAACAGAAGTTGGAGTAGCAAAATGGACTTAAAAAAAAAAAAAAAAAAACTGTTACAAGAGACAAGGAAGGACACTGCATAAAGATCAAGAAATTGATCCAAGAAGATTTCAGAATTGTAAACATATAAGCAGCCAACAGAAAAGCATCCCAATCAGTCAGTTCAGTCAGTTCAATTGCTCAGTCATGTCTGACTTGATAGTAACACAATAATAGAGGAGGAATTTAAAACCTCACTTTTATCAGTGGATAGATCATCAAAACAGAAGATCAGTAAAGAAAGACAGGCCTTAAATGATACATTACACCAGGTGAACTTAATGGATATTTACAGATCTTCTCATACAAAAGCAATAGAATAGACATTTTCCCCAGGTGCACATGGAACATTCTCCAGGATTGAGTACATGCAGAACCACACAGTGATCCTTGGAAAATTTAAGAACATTTAAATAATATCAAGTATCTTTTCTAACAACAATGATAATATGATATTAGAAATCAACTACAAAGAAAAAACTGTAAAAAACATAAACAGACAGGCTAGACAAGATACTACTGAATCACTACTGAATCAATCAATGAATCACTGAAGAAGTCAATGAAGAAATTAAAAAAAAAAACAAAAAAACAACAACCTGGAAATGAATTAAAACAAAAGCAAAATAATTCAAAACGAATGGGATGCAGCAAAAGCAGTTCTAAAAAGAACATTTATAACAAGAAAATCTTACCTCAAGAAACAATAAAAATCACAAATAAACAACTTAAACTTATACCTAAAGCAATTAGAGAAAGAAGAACAAACAAAACACACAGTTAGTAGAAGGAAAGAAATGATAAACATCAGAGGAGAAATAAATAAAAAAGAAACAAAGAAAACAACAGAAAAGATCAATGAAACTAAAACCTGGTTCTTTGAAAATATAAACAGAGTTGATAAACATTTAACCAGACTCATTAAGAATAAAAGGGAGAAAGCTTTAATCAATAAAATTAGAAATGGAAAAGAAATTACAAGGGACAAACAGAAATACACAGGATCTTAAGAGACTACTACAAGCAGCTATATGCCAATAAATGGACATACTGGAAGAAATGGACACATTCCTAGAAAGCTACAATCTTCTGAGACTGAACCTGGAAGAAATAGAAAATATGGACAGACAAATCAAAAGCATTGAAATTGAAACTGTGATTAAAAGATCTTCCATCAGACAAAATTCCAGGATCATATTGTTTCACAGGTGAATTTTATTATGTATTTAGAGAAGAGTTAGCATACATCCTTCAAAACTCTTCAAAAAATTTGCAAACGAAAAAATGTTTCCAAACTTGTTTTATGAGGGCATTCACTGATACCAAAACCAGACAAAGATATCACAGGAAAAAAAAATTTAAAACAATATCATTGATGAACATAGACACAAAGCCTCTGCAAAATACTAGCAAACAGAATCCAACAACATGTTATAAGCATCATACCCCATGATCAAGTGGCATTTATCTGAAGGATGCAAGGATTTTTCAATATACTCAAATCAATCAGTGTGATATACCACATAAACAAATTAAAGAATAAAATCATGATCATCTTAATAGATGCAGAAAAAACACTGAAAAAAATAAAAAACCATTTATGATAAAATCTCTGCAGAAAATAGACATAGACCAAAAATACTTCAATATAATAAAGGCCATATGACTTCCCTGTAGCTCAGACAGTAAAGAATCTGCCTCCAATGCAGGAGAAGAGGGTTCTATCCCTGGGTTGGGAAGATACTCTGGAAAAGGGAACGGCAACCCACTGCAGTGTTTTTACCTGGAGAATCCCATGGACAGAGGAGCCTGGCAGGCCACAGTCCATTAGGTTGCAAAGAGTCAAACACAACTGAGTGATTAAAACCACTACACTATGACAAACCTATAACTAACATCATACTTGATGAAAAGTTGAAAATATTTCCTCTAAGATCAGGAAGACAACCAGACTATCCAATCTCACCAATTTTAGTCAACATAGTTTTGGAAGTCCTAGAAATAGAAGGGACCCAAATTGAAAAGAGGTAAACAAAACTGTAACTGTTTACAGATGATATGATACTATATATAGAACATTCTAAAGATGCTACCAAAAATCTACTAAAACTTATCAGTGAATTTGGTAAATTTGCAGATAGGAAATCAGTACACAGAAATCTGTTTTATTTTTATACATTAGCAATGAAACATCAGAAAGAAGAATTTTTAAAAATCCCACTTACTGTTGCATCAAAAATAATAAAAATACATAGGAATAAAGTCACCTAAGGAGACAAAAGACCTGTATTCTGTAAATTATAAGACACTGATGAAATTAAAAAAAAAAAAAAAAGGTGACACAAACAGATGAAAAGAGATATCAGGTTCTTAGAATTGGCACAGTCAATATTTTCAAAATGACTTTACTGCTCATGGCAGATTCAATGCAATTCTTATTAAGTTTTAAATGGCATTTTCCCCAGAACTAGAACAAGAAACAAAATTGGTATGGAGACACAAAATACCTTAATAGTCAAAATAATCCTGAGAAAGAAAAGCGGAGCTGAAGGAATTAGACTCCCTGCCTTCAGACTATGCTACAAAGCTACAGTTATCAAGACAGTATGGTGCTGGCAACAAAACCAGAAACATAGACCAATGGAGCATGATGGAAAGCCCAGAAGTAAACCATATACCCAATGGTCACCTAACTTATGACAAAGGACACAGATTATATACTTAGAAAGACAGTCTCTTCAATAAGTGTAAAGTGGTTCTGGAAAACTGGATAGCTACATGTAAAAGAATGAAATTAGAACACTACTTAACACCATATAGAAAAATAGATTCAAAATGGATTAAAGACCTGAATGTAATACCAGATACTATAAGTCTTTTAGAAGAAAACAAATGCTAAACATTCTCTAACATAAATTGCAGCAATATTTTTTTTTCAATTCATCTCCTACAGTAATCAAAATAAAAACAAACTAACAACAGCAACAACAAAAAACACAAATGGGATCTAATTAAACTCAAAGCATTTGCACAACAAAGGAAACCAAAAACAAAATGAAAAGACAATCCACAGAATCGGAGAAAATATTTGCAAATAATGCTATTGAAAAGGGATTAGTCTCCAAAATTTACAAGCAGCTTCTGTGGCTCAATACGAAAAACAAACAAACAAAAACTCATCAAACATAAGCAAAAAACCTAAATAGACATTTCTCCAAAGAAGACATACAGGTGGCAAAGATATGAAAACATGGACAACATCATTAATTACTAGAGAAATGCAAATCAGAACTGTAATGTGATATCACCTCATGCCATTCAGAATGATCATCCTCAAAAAAATGTACAAACAATAGATGTTGGAGAGAGTGTGGAGAAAAGTAAACCCTCCCACCCTGTTAGTGGTAATATAAGTTGGTATAGCAGTTATCAAGAACAGTATGGAGGTTCTTTATAAAACTAAAAATAGAGCTATCATCAGATCAGATCAGTCGCTCAGTCGTGTCTGACTCTTTGCGACCCCATGAATCGCAGCACGCCAGGCCTCCCAGTCCATCACCAACTCCTGGAGTTCACTGAGACTCATGTCCATCGAGTCAGTGATGCCATTCAGCCATCTCATTCTCTGTCGTCGCCTTCTCCTCCTGCCCCCAATCCCTCCCAACATCAGAGTCTTTTCCAATGAGTCAACTCTTTGCATGAGGTGGCCAAAGTACTGGAGTTTCAGCTTTAGCATCATTCCTTCCAAAGAAATCCCAGGGCTGATCTCCTTCAGAATGGACTGGTTGGATCTCCTTGCAGTCCAAGGGACTCTCAAGAGTCTTCTCCAACACCACAGTTCAAAAGCATCAATTCTTCAGCGCTTAGCCTTCTTCACAGTCCAACTCTCACATCCATACATGACCACAGGAAAAACCATAGCCTTGACTAGACGGACCTTTGTTGACAAAGTAATGTCTCTGCTTTTGAATACGCTATCTAGGTTCGTCATAACTTTCCTTCCAAGGAGTAAGCGTCTTTTAATTTCATGGCTGCAGTCACCATCTGTAGTGATTTTGGAGCCCAGAAAAATAAAGCCTGACACTGTTTCCACTGTTTCCCCATCTATTTCCCTTGAAGTGGTGGGACCGGATGCCATGATCTTCGTTTTCTGAATGTTGAGCTTTAAGCCAACTTTTTCACTCTCCACTTTCACTTTCATCAAGAGGCTTTTGAGTTCCTCTTCACTTTCTGCCATAAGGGTGGTGTCATCTGCATATCTGAGGTTATAGAGCTATCATGTGATCCAACAATCCCATTCCTGGGCATATATCCTGAAATAATCCTGGTTTGAAAGTATACAGGCACTCCTATGTTTATTGCAGTTTTGTTTGCAATAGCCAAGGCGTAGAAGCTATCTAAATGCCCATCAATAGATGAGCAGATGAATAAGATACGGGGCATATTTGAAATAGGATATTACTCAGCCATTAGAAAGAATGGCATAACACCTTTTGCAACAACACGGTTGGATTTGGAGGTTGTCATACTAGGTAAGTCAGAGAAAGACAAATGTTATGTGATATTGCTTATATGCAGAGTCTAAAAATTATAATACTAATTAACTTATTTACAAAACAGAAACAGACTCACAGACTTAGAGAATTTATGATTACCAGGGGGGAAGGGAATAGGGGAGGAACAGATTGGTAGTTTGGGACTGACATGTTCATATTGCTATATTTATAATAGGTAACAAATAGGGATCTATTGCATAGCACAAAGAACTCTGCTCAATTCTGTTACAAGATAAATGGGGAAATAATTTGAAAAACAACATTTACATATATATGTGTAACTGAATCACTTTGCTGAGTTGGAGCAAACTCCAGGAGATAGTGAAGTACAGGGAAACCTGGCATGCTGCAGTTCATGGGGTCACAAAGAGCCAGACACAACTTAGAGACTTAGCAACAATACACCTGAAACTAACACAACATTGTTAGTCCCAAATGTTCCAATATAAAATAAAATTAAAAATAGATACATTAAATAATTGAAGTATAATTTGCAATGTTATCTTAGTTTTAAGTGAAATATCTACTTTTATCTAAATAATACTAAGTAAAATAGATTATTTAGCACATATTTATATCTTATATCACTAGGGAAAATTGCATAAGTAAAATATTTTAAAATATAATCTTATAATTTCTGAATATTCATAAAATACATCTTTGAAATTTTGTTTTCATGAACAATTGTAAAGATAAAGTTAAACCATTAGATTAATTTTGAAATATAATTTATTTGTTAAAGAAGGTTTATTTAGTGGTACTTTAGTTTCTACCATAGGAAATCCTGGGATTTCCTATGGGGTTATAGTGTGACTCGGAGAAGGCAATGGCACCCCCTCCAGTACTCTTGCCTGGAAAATCCCATGGACGGAGGAGCCTGGAAGGCTGCAGTCCAAGGGGGTCGCTGAGGGTTGGACATGACTGAACAACTTCACTTTCACTTTTCACTTTCATGCATTGGAGAAGGAAATGGCAACCCACTCCAGTGTTCTTGCCTGGAGAATCCCAGGGACAGGGGATCCTGGTGCGCTGCCGTCTATGGGATCACACAGAGTCGGACACGACTGAAGTGACTTAGCAGCAGCAGCATAGTGTGACTGCCTCCAATTCCATTGAAGAAAATATTGGGAGTGGAAGTGACAGGGGAAGTTCCATTATTCAAATAAGTAAGAGAGGATCAAAAAGTCACATGGAAATGTACAAAGTGATTTAGTGATGAAATCATCCTCAGAGAACCTAGATTCACCTCTTCATTCATTCATTCTTGCCTTTGGGTTACTGAGGTGTTGGGAATTAATATAGATATATTATTTCACATGTAGTCAGCACATCACAATTCCAAAGTGTGATACAATTCTCATCTAATTATGAGAGTTAGGGGAGTGGATTCATAATGAATTTAGTCACAGAATTAAGTTCCAGAGTGCCAACACATAAGCAGGTATTATCTGTTCAGTCCAGTTGCATTTTCCCACTACTTGTAAAGCCTGTTTGCCTTAGAAATGTCATTTGGGTATTCTAGATGATTCTTCTCTATCACACAACTTAGGGTTGAGCAGGAAAGGTGAAGCACCTGAGCCACCAGATACCAGTTATGCCAGTTTGCTCATTAGAATTTTATTTTAGAAATGACAAAAGTATCTGATTTCGTGCTGTCCTGTCCCAGACTGCTTAATATATGCATAAACATGGATTACACCTATGCATGGAGTTTGAAGCCTGAAAAAAATTCCTTTTGACTACCAGCTTCACAATATATTATCTGGGATACACTCACTCTTTCTTGGTCAAGCAGGTGTTTTCCATCCTACTATGTGTCAAGACACTCCATGTTGGGATACAAGACTGAGAGAATAACATTACTGCTCTTGTTTTATATTTCAAATATCAAAATATATGGTGACATACATGAAGCATCAAAAGCATAAAGGGGCTAGGGACCGATTTAATATGAGATATCAGAGAATAAGGAAATGAGATTTGAGATAGAATCTGAAAAATCAATAGGACTCAATAGACGAGCAAAATTAGGGAAAATTGTGCTAAGCATATGAAAATCTGAGGAAAGAGTGCAAGAGTCAGGTGTATTGAAGGAAAGCCTGAGCAGGGAGGCCTGGAACACAATTATGACCCATGTATGGGAATCTGGGTGGGACAATATAATCAGAGAAAGAGGCATGGGAATTTTAATTTTTTTTGATGTTCAGTTTTCATATTCATGGGCTTCCCTCATGGCTATGCTGGTAAAGAATCAGCCTGCAATACAGGAGAGCTTGGTTTGATTGGGAAGATCCCCTGGAGAAGAAAGTATTCTGGCCTGGAAAATCCCATGAACCATAGAGTCCATGGGGTCAGAAAGAGTCGGAGATGACTGAGTGACTTTCACTTTCATATCCATAAAATAAAATGTGCACCTTACATTAGTGTTAAAAAATGTGTATCTTAATGCACTCATCCCATGATTGTCAAACAGGAGGCTTATGCAGTTAAAGAAAAGTTAGATGCCTTATAGATGCTAGCTCTTTGTTTGTTTGTTTGGTTTTGTTTAGTGTCTTAATCTGTTAGAATTGCCACAATAAAGTACCACAGACTGTTTGTTTTAAACAACAGACATATGTCCTCTTGTACCTTTAGGGCTGTGAATTCAAGATCAAGGGGCCAACATGTTTGATTTACCCCAAAGTCCTTGGTTGCCTTGGCTGCTTTCTCCCCATGTCCGCACACATTTTTTTTTCCCTCTGTGCACGTGCATTTCTGGTATCTCTTCCTCCTCTAACAAGGACATCAGTCATACTGCATTTGGGCTCCACCCACACATGCTCACTTCACGTACTTACTTCTTTAAAGACTTAATCTCCAGATCTATCACACTGGAAGGTACTCAGAATTAAGACTTTAGAAATTCTCTAAGTTTACATAGAAATTCAGTGCATAACACTTGGTTTGCTCAGATTGTTGTTAAACTGTAAGTCTGTTTTCTCTCTTTCACTCCAGGCTAGAAAATCTTTTGGAACTCGATTTTACCTCAGAATATGTTTTTCACTATCTCTCTTTTGTCTTATTTCCCCTCCCATATTATGCTGTGTTTGCAGTTGTATATTTCTGTTTCAAAGTATCAGTTCTATGGTTGCTCTGAACTTGTTCTCCAACTCTGGGTCATAAAATAAATAATTTAATAACTATATTTGTATATATTGATAGTCACTCAGTCAAGTCTGACTCTTTGGGACCGCATGGGCAGGCTCCTCTGTCCATGGAGATTCTCCAGGCAAGAATACTGGAGTGGGTTGCTATGCCATCCTCTATATCACATATACCAAAAAAAAAAAATTGCTTTTCTAGACTATAAATTATACACAGTTGTGAGAATAAGTTATATATTGAACAAATGTAGATACAAGTGTATTAAGGAAAACACTGAGTAAGAGAATAATAAAATGACCAAGTATTATGGTAGAAGCAATGGTAAAGAATCTGCCTGCAATGCAGGAGACCCGAGTTTGATCCCTGGTTTGGGAAGATCCTCTGGAGAAAGGAATGGTTACTCATTCCAGTTTTCTTTCCTGGAGAATCCCATAGACAGAGGAGTCTATGGGGTCACAAAGAGGCAGACATGGCTGAACAACTAACACTTTCACAACACAGTGTTACTATTAACAATCATAAAACTATTGAGACAAAGCAATAACTGCTTAAATGACAATCAACTTGAGAAAAAATGTCAATGAACCATTAAAAATATACTACTCAGTGGAAGTCTAATGAAGTGCAGATATCTAGCTCACCCAAATATGTAATACCACCATACATTCTGGGTGAAACTTATTAATTCTCTCCTTATTTACCCATATTAATATTATTATGTTTTCTATATTGCAATACCGTGTTTATTGTAAACAGTTATTATCCCCATTAACATCTGAGAAAATCAAGCTTCAGAGGTTCCACTAGATCAAAAGCTTGCCCAAAGCTATTGCTAATAGCTCTAGAACTGAATTTATTGATCCCTGCCTCCAAACCTTGCTGCTTTCTTCAACTTCTTGTGATATGAAAAGGAAAAAAAATAGAAAAGCATGTCATCATGTAAGATGCAGTGGGGGTGATGTATAACATGTCCAAGAAACTATGGTTATGGGGAGTTAGAGGTTTTTCATGGAAATCAAAGGATAGTATAACTGAGAACTACTGTTCAATGTTCACCTCCATCAGAAACACAAGCATGTTCACACATGCACACAGACACACACAGAGAACTGTAAAGTTTCATGAACAATTGGGTTTCATTATCCATTACTTGA
This sequence comes from Bos taurus, assembly GCF_002263795.3. Lineage (NCBI taxonomy): Eukaryota > Metazoa > Chordata > Mammalia > Artiodactyla > Bovidae > Bos > Bos taurus. Next base: position 1,594,645 of record NC_037336.1, read on the forward strand.
AATCACCAAACGGCCACTCTAGGAGGACTTGTTTAAGTAAACCTAGTACTTGTTAAGCAAACCTAGTAAAATCCATCATCACTATGACATCTGTACTTACTGGGTCTTAAATTGCAGTGACTTTAGACTCAGAAATCACACTTATGACCATCCTTTCAGATAACTTGAAGATGGACAATAAAATTGAAATGAAAATTGATGTCTTGAGCCATAAAATTTAGCTTTATGTTTTATTCGTTGCATACAGTCAAACTCACAAATTTTGGAGTGAAATTGACTCATTTTGATATATGGCAAAACCAATACAATATTGTAAAGTTAAAAAATTAAATTAAATTAAAAAAAAAAAAAGAAAGGCTACATCAGTCATGGGAGATAATACTTTTTAAAATGGCTAAATGTAGGTGCTGGAACATCCCCATGTACTTTGTGCTAAGGACAAAGTTTCAGTTCAGTTTAGTCACTCAGTCATGTCTGACTCTTTGCGACCCCATGAAGGGCAGCACGCTAGGCCTCCCTGTCCATCATCAACTCCCGGACTTCACCCAAACCCATGTCCACTGAGTCGGTAATGCCATCCAGCCATCTCATCCTTTGTCGTCCCCTTCTCCTCCTGCCCTCAATCTTTCCCGGAATCAGGGTCTTTTCAAATGGGTCAGTTCTTCGCATGAGGTGGCCAAAGTATTGGAGTTTCAGCATCAGTCCTTCCAATGAATATTCAGGACTGATTTCATTTAGGATGAACTGGTTGGATCTCCTTACAGCCCAAGGGACTCTCAAGAGTCTTCTCCAATACCACATTTCAAAAGCATCAATTCTTCAGTGCTCTGCTTTCTTTATAGTCCAACTCTCACATCCACATATGACCACTGGAAAAACTATAACCTTGACTAGACGGACCTTTGTTGACAAAGTAATGTCTCCGCTTTTCAATATGCTGTCTAGGTTGGTCGTAACTTTCCTTCCAAGGAGTAAGCATCTTTTAATTTCATGGCTGCAATCACCATCTGCAGCGAATTTGGAGCCCAGAAAAAGGTAGGGGTGTTAATACCTCAGATGTTAAGCCAGTTCAGTGCTGCACAAATATAAAAGAAATCTAGAGATTTCTTTTTCATGCTGTTTTTAGAATTAGATAAAAACAATTTCAAATATAACTGTATGTTTCATACATATGTATACACACATATACACAAATATCCCACACATTTTTTTAAAAAAAGCAATATATAACAGAATTTTATCAGAAATTGCCTTTGAAATACAATTTCTGATCTATTCATTTGTATTAGAAAAAGTTTTGTGGAAGAGAGAATAGATAAAATTAATAAATAGCAAGGGAATCAAAATCATTTCTTATTATGTGTTTGAAACACAATGCTTTAGGACAAGACCTGTAGGACCTAACAGATGTGCGTGTGATTGCTTTGTAAGAAAGAAAAATGGAGAAAGTGACAATTATGTGGCTTAGTCTCCCTTACATAAAAACCTAGTTAACTGAGAAGTCAGAGAGGATCCCTAAGAATAGTTTAAAGAAGCACTCTGTGGCTAAATACTTTTAGCTAAATAATTGAATATGTTTTTATAACATTTTTAAGCTGAATACTTAAAGGGGGGATGATTATCTTAATACTTAAAAGAGTGATGGGGAAGTAACAACCCCAAGACTTAAGCCACACGTGCATGTAGTGATAATGTGAATTCTAAGAGAGGGTGTTCTAATGAAGAGATAGTCTCTTCTAGAAAGCCTCGTGTAGCATGGATTCACTCTTCTGTTTTCAAAAAATACATAACCAAGAAATAAACACCTATGTTATCTGTAGGGTACAGAGAATTGAAAAATTCTGAAACTTTAGTTGACTCACTCTTGAGAACAGTGCAGAGGATTTCTTGTTTCATTTTTTCTTTCAGAAAAGACTTGGAAGTTTAATGTATCAAAATACAAAGTCAACTCTACCCTGAAGCAGATAGTGTGAGTTTGGGCAAACAATAGGATCTTAGAAGGAAGTGGTCACAAATAGGCCATGTCCACAAACTATTAGACTTTGGTTGAACAAACGTCACTTTGTGTGTACCTAGATAGTACACACTTTGTGAGTACACACACTCACAAAGTGAGTACACACTTTGACAATGGAAATCTGAAAAATGTTTTTGTTGTTATCTGTGGCTTTGCTGGCTTTTTAAAGGAAGGAAAAACAGAAGTCTTAAGTAAAGTTAGGAGACTCATGGTCCTTTTTGAGGGTTGCTGATCAGATAACCAGCCACTACACTGGTTTTGTATGATGGGTCTACAAGGCCTTAAGTTCATTTGTAAACATTTTTATGAATCTGATTTTTTTTTTTAAGGATGCATACTATACAAGTGCTGTTGGTGATGGTTTGCTTTGGAGAAAAAGGGAGGAAAGATAAGTTCATTTCTTTAGGAGAAAGCTAACATTAAGATAGCCTGGCATTTGAATAATCCAACATTGTCTTTTCGGATTAATGTATGATTTCAATCAGTAGGAAGAGACACAAGTTACTCACTTGGGACAATTACAATTTCCCAAACCAGGACATTCATAGACTCTTAAGAGTGTATTAACTGAGGTAATAATGGATTCAGAGTACAGCAACCTCGCAGGACCCAGAAACCCATGAATTTACATAATATTCAGATTGCCGGTTCATCTTTTCTCTGTGCTCCCCAAAATAATTTTCTATGTTATGGAACATTCTCTGATGGATAATGGAAAGTAAGGTGTGTTGGGGGAAAAAAAAAAAAGATGCATTTCATTTCTTTTCATGAAATGAGAATGAATTCTTAGAAATGCATCTGACAGCGATGTAACTTTCCTTCCAAGGAGTAAGCATCTTTTAATTTCATGGGTGCAATCACCATCTGTAGTGATTTTGGAGCCCCAAAATATAAAGTCTGACACTGTTTCCCCATCTACTTCCCATGAAGTGATGGGACCGGATGCCATGATCTTCGTTTTCTGAATGTTGAGCTTGAAGCCAAATTTTCACTCTCCTCTTTCACTTTCATCAAGAGGCTTTTGAGTTCCTCTTCACTTTCTGCCATAAGGGTGGTGTCATCTGCATATCTGAGGTTATTGATATTTTTCCCAGCAATCTTGATTCCAGCTTGTGCTTCTTCCAGCCCAGCATTTCTCATGATGTACTCCGTATAAGTTAAATAAGCAGGGTGACAATATACAGCCTTAACGTACTCCTTTTCCTATTTGGAACCAGTCTGTTGTTCCATGTCCAGTTTGAACTGTTGCTTCCTGACCTGCATATGTGTTTCTCAAGAGGCAGGTCAGGTAGTCTGGTATTCCCATCTTTTGAAGAATTTTCCACAGTTTAATTGTGATCCGCACAATCAAAGGCTTTGGTATAGTCAAAAAAGCAGAAATAGATGTTTTTTCTGGAAGTGTCCTGCTTTTTCGATGATCCAGCGGATGTTGACAATTTGATCTCTGGTTTCTCTGCTTTTTCTAAAACCAGCTTGAACATCTGGAAATTCATGTTTTTCATCTGGAAGTTCACCTATTTCATAGGCTTTACTAATTAGAAATAAGAATCAAATTTCTGTCTTGATGCTACTGGAATCTCCACATCCAATGAGCCTTTTATTTCAACTTAAGCAAGAGCTGTAGTGGTCTCTGAGGGCAAGATAAGGCTAATTGTCACTGCCATCATTAGACAATTTTTGTAACACCTGATTCCTAATGCTATTACCTTTCAAACCTCAAAACCCCAATCCTTGGTGTGGAGGCGTGTTTGTATTATGTTTACAAAACTAAAAAAAAAAAAACAACAAAGAAACAAAAACTTCTATCTTGTAAAATGTGACAAAAAATGCTGAATCTTGTCAGCATATGAGCTAGACTGGAATCTGATGTGCGTATATTGGTCCCTTCTCTTTGTGTGCCCCTAGTTACTATGGTACTAAGCTTTCTGTGTACTGGTCAGGGACATTTTATTTCCTTAGATAAAACCTATGACTTTTATGTTAAGTGAAAAAAAATTATTTTTTTAAATACTCAAATTTTTCAGTTGGGTAATAATTTTTATTTTAATCATGATATAACTGTCAGCATAAAAATTAATCAGCTTAAAAATGTGCAGTTGTAAGTTTTTAGAAATTATAAACTAATGACTCCACATGCTAGTGCATTTAGTACGGATAAACAGGAAAGAAAAAGAAATGATTCGTCCTAAAATATTTCTTTAAAAAAAAAATCATTTTAGAACAAATTGACAGCACAATTAAAGGTATTATCAAAGGTAACACTTATATAGCAGTTTAATTTTGAAAAAAATTCAAGTAATATGAACACCATAAATACTTGTCTCACACTCCCTCCCCTTCACATTTCTACCTTAAAGACCACTGGGTTGTACCAGTAGCATTAAAAAAAAAAAAAAAAGTATTAATAGCTTGAGAATGGAATCAATAGGCAATGTCCAAAAAAGCATAATTAAACCCTGGTGGCTCAGAAGATAGAGTATTTGCCTTCAATTCAGGAGACCTGGGTTGGATCCTGGGTCAGGAAGACCCCCTGGCATGAGAATGGCAACCCACTCCAGTAAAACCCAGACAAGAATTCAAATGGACAGAGGAGCCTGGCAGGCTACAGGCTATGGGGTCTCAAAGGGTTGGACACAAATAAATGACTATTTTCAAACCATAATTAGATGAGTGGAAATGTTAATAAAGCAGAAGAGTTCAAATTTAATCTGCAGGGTCAAAACACAAAATCCTCCCCTCAAATACTATGTAACATCAACAGAATAGTGAGAGACAACAGTTTCCAGTGTTACCCTAAGATGCAGGGATGCATTTTATTTTCTCAAAAGAGTATGGTGAAATAATATATGAAAGTGTGAAAGTGTTAGTCGCTTAGTCATGTCCAACTCTTTATGAGTTAATAATGGCATCTGTCCTGGATATACTATTTTCACTTCCTGGACTCACTTTCCTCTTGTTTTGGTTTCTGTCTCACTTGCAGCTCATTATCTCTCTCAATTTCTACTCTCACCTCATTTTTCTGACCTCTAAATGTTAGACACGTTTTAAGCCAAAGTTGTTCAATTGAAATTCTTTTCTGCCTGTGAGAATTCAGCATTAGTGCTGTAGAAGCATTCACTAGTTTTGCCTCTTGAAACACAAGCTAAACTGATAATCTGGTTGCTTGTCATGCTGAAGGATAACCTTGGTGCTAGCATGCACATCAACCCAGTGGAAATGCTTTTTTTGTTGAGTTAATGTGGAACTCTAGCACAGGCAATACTTTTATTTTTTTTCACTGTGAGTATTGAGGACAGTGGCTCTCACTCTGTTGCACAAGATTGCTATTTTTGCTTCTTGTTGTTTAACTTTTCTCCTTCTCTCTCTGACTTTGGGGTCCTGTCTATTCAACCACCCCCATGAAAGATATTACAAGTTAAAGCAAGAGCAACTTCCGTGCTTCTGCTACATTATTCCCATGCCTTTCTCTCTGCCAAAACAGAGTGCAACTTCTCTTTGATTTCAAACCCAGATAAAATCTCCACCTGCCAGAAGGAGAGGAGAACAAAAATGAAGATACATATGATATCTATAGAGAGTATAGGCTAGTATAGGCTAGAGCTCCTTTTTAAAATTGAAGATATAAATTGGGAGCTAGTGTTTGAAGGTGCAAAAATGAATTTATTATAAAATGAAAGAAAGTAATTGTATTGTAAAAGTATTATTTATTGAATTTACAAACCATTCCATTTATATAACTTGACCAACTAGTCAGTGAAAGGAAATATTTTGAGATTATGAGAACTGGAGGAAGCAGACATCACACAGTTAAATAAGTAAAAACTGTAATGAAAACCCTTACCTAGAAGAAGTGCATCTACAAAATTGTCCATTGAGAACCTGCTCACAAAAAATTAAATATGAATCAGCAGATAGAAATTCACAATAAGAAAATTATGGCTGGAAAGGTTTATTGGTAAGATTTGAACTCTGAAAGACATGTGGACATTTCTAAATACTTGTGTAAAATATAGCAAAAATTTAATGAAAATGACTTTATTTGAAAGAGTCTGTATTGTAAAAATCAATAAATTGTTGTCAGCCTAGTACTTAGCAAATAATAGAAAAGCTAGTGGAGGAGCCTATGACAATAAATACTGAATCTTGTTCAAAAGGAAGCCGAAAAATCATAGCTCTGTTTTAAGGATAAGAACTATTTGGCAATTGTTTTGATATTTTATAAAAATGATAATGTGACTATTCACAAAATTAAGAGGAGGAGGATTACCTTTAAAGTCAGTGAAAGTGATTATAATAAGCTGAAATATATCACCACAGAGGAGGAAAGGAAAATGTTGAAAGTCGACAAAACATAAAATTATGGTAACAAAGGGAACACAGATTATTGAAGTAAAATTAATGTTTTTTTATACTTTACATACTGGAGAATTATCAGTGAAAGACAGGTGACATCCAATGACTCAGAAGTAAGTAGAAAAATTTCAGTTCAGTTCAGTCGCTCAGTCGTATCTGACTCTTTGCGACCCCATGAACTGCAACATTCCAGGCCTCCCTGTCCATCACCAACTCCCGGAGTTCACTCAGACTGACGTCCATTGAGTCAGTGACGACATCTAGCCATCTCATCCTCTGTCATCCCCTTCTCTTCCTGCCCCCAATCCCTCCCAGCATCAGAGTCTTTTCCAATGAGTCAACTCTTCGCATCAGGTGGCCAAAGTACTGGAGTTTCAGCTTCAGCATCATTCCTTCCAAAGAAATCCCAGGGCTGATCTCCTTCAGAATGGACTGGTTGGATCTCCTTGCAGTCCAAGGGACTCTCAAGAGTCTTCTCCAACACCACAGTTCAAAAGCATCAATTCTTCTGTGCTCAGCTTTCTTCACAGTCCAACTCTCACATCCATACATGACCACTGGAAAAACCATAGCCTTAACTAGATGGACCCTTGTTGCAATGTCTCTGCTATTCAATATGCTATCTAGGTTGGTCATAACTTTTCTTCCAAGGAGTAAGCATCTTTTAATTTCATGGCTGCAATCACCATCTGCAGTGGTTTTGGAGCCCAAAAATATAAAGTCTGACACTGTTTCCACTGTTTCCCCATCTATTTCCCATGAAATGGTGGGACCAGATGCCATGATCTTTGTTTTCTGAATGTTGAGCTTTAAGCCAACTTTTTCACTCTCCTCTTTCACTTTCATTAAGAGGCTTTTTAGTACCTCTTCACTTTCTGCCATAAGGGTGGTGTCATCTGCATATCTGAGGTTCTTGATATTTCTCCTGGCAATCTTGATTCCAGCTTGTGCTTCTTCCAGCCCAGCGTTTCTCATGATGTACTCTGCATATAAATTAAATAAGCAGGTGACAATATACAGCCTGATGTACTCCTTTTCCTATTTGGAACCAGTCTGTTGTTCCATGACCAGTTCTAACTGTTGCTTCCTGACCTGCACATAGGTTTCTCAAGACGCAGGTCAGGTGCTCTGGTATTCCCATCTCTTTCAGAATTTTCCACAGTTTATTGTGAAGACAAATTTAGATTGGGCAAATGAAAATAAAAATAAAAAAAATTTCAGGGACTAGCATTCAATAACAATAAAAACCAAAAAGAGAGAATGAGACTAGGCCATGTACTTACAAAAGTCACAAAACAGTTTAAATATATAATATAATGAATGTATAAGGCAAAATCTGTTAGGAATTCAGGAGGAAATGGCTGGAAATACAAATGTAGTCTGGGACTTTATTACTAATACTTTACCACTAAATTATGAAATAGCAAGTTGAAAAAAGAAATAATACAGAATATTTGAAAAATAGGATTGATAAAATACAATTAAAAGATATATGTCAAAATTTTCCTTATCTAGAATATAACTGATTTTCTAACATCAATTGAATATTTTATTTTTATATTTTGCCACCAAAAATGTTTCAGTAAATTTTCCTATAAAACATACATTAGGTATCATTATTTGATGATACAACAGATCTAGCATAAATGAGAACTCTCAAAGAAAAAAATTAAGTCACATATTTAAAGCAATTGTTTTCAAAGAAATTATGAAGAGTGAGGGCTCAGGAGATTTAGGCTGAAGGGACAAAGAATGGTATTTACCAATATTTACAAATCTATATCCACCTAATTGCGTTGGATGAACACAAGTATTGGTGAAGATGTGTCATGGGTAAATAAAAGGGAGAGAAGAGAAAGCATGAGTGGTTCTGGGGTTAGGGATATTGACCATTAAACTCTACTCTTGTGCTCAGTTGTGTCTGACTCTGCAACCTCATGACCTGTAGCCCATGAGTCTCCTCTGTCCATGGAATTTTCCAGTAAAGAATAATGGAACAGGGACCCAAGTATTGAACCCACATCTCTTGTACCTCCTGTATTGACAGGAAGATTCTTTTACCACTGTGCCACCTGGGAGGCCCATTGACCAGGAAACTGATGTTCAGAAGTGGAAGAAGTTGATGTCTAGTTCCATAATGGCTCAGTGGTAAAGAATCTGCCTTACAATGCAGTATTAGATGCAGGATCCATCTCTGGTCAGGAAGATACTCTGGAAAGGGAAATGGAAACCAATTTCAATATTCTTGCCTGGGAATTCCCATGGACAGAGGAGCCTGGTGGGCTACAGTCCTTGGGGTCACAGAAGAGTCAGACACAACTTAGAAACTCAACAACTACAACAAGAACTTTCTTTCATAGTTTCCTCTCTTACTTGAAGAATATCACATGTTTCTGCTCTAAAGCATATGTTACATTCTCCTGACAGTAATTAATATAGTCCCAATCTCACAACTGGATAGAATTGTAAAACTAAATTAATACTAGCCATTCTGGTTAAAACAGGAAGGTCACCATTATATGATTATCTTTTATCACTTCTCAATGAGACAACATTTCCTTTACTGCAAATAAAGAATAACATCACAAAAAATATAAAATGGAGGTCAGTGGGTGGGAAAGTTCAGAAGTGCTTCAGAGACAAGCCAGAGGGAGGGATGCTAGTCAATTTAGCAGAGCTGGAGGCACTTCCCACTGAAGTTCTCGTGGAGAGGGTCTACTCTGCAGAACTCTGGAATGGGACAGGATAAACTGTACACTGAACCAAGGGAATATAGGAGTAAAACCAGGGGTGGTAGAGTGAAGACACGCCCCCCCCCCCACCTGGTGCAGCCATGTGTGTCCATATGCCAAATTGTTATCAGATTTTTTTCTGTATAAAATTACAAGCCTAAACTTAAGTCTGAGGGCAGAATAAAGGTTATATACAGATGTGACAAGGCTTTCTTTGCATCCTTTGATTCAGAAAAGGTGACATATAAGATAATTTAGGAAAATGCAATAAAACAAGTAAGAGGAAATGGGACATCCAGAAATCATTTGACCTAACAAAGGAGAACAGTAGAGAAATTTTACCACTAAATAGTAAGGTGGTAGATCTGATCAAACATTTAAAGAAAACCAAGGAGAGGCATATTGAAAACTATGCAAATTAAAAAAAAAAAGAAAGAAAGAAAAACAAACAAACAAACCAAAAACAGGAAATTTATTTACTGGGGAAAATGTGATCAGAGGAATGTGGCTAAGAGGAAAGATAACTGTAGTTATCTGTATAAAAATTGTTCACAGTAAAAGATTGTATATATCTGCGTTAAAAAAAGAAAATCCGCAATGACGTTTTTATTATCTCCTTGTTGCTTTTCAAAAATCTACAGGCAGGTCTGCTGTAAAATAGGTACCATCCCCATCCAGAAAACTCAGAAATCAGGGATAATTTTGGAAATGACCAAATGAATACAGCAATATGCATTCATTATTTAGAAGTATAAAAGTAGGAATATACACGAAACTTCAAAAGATTTTAAATGCCAGTCCAGGTTCAATGCACGATGCTGGATGCTTGGGGCTGGTGCACTGGGATGACCCAGAGGGATGGTATGGGGAGGGAGGAGGGAGGAGGGTTCAGGATAAATTTTAAGAAAAATTATTAAAAGTAAATAAAAAAAAAAAAAGAAAAAAAAAAAGATTTTAAAGTAATTATCTCCAAAACAGGTGGGCCTTGAAGAGGGGATGAGTGTCTTTCTTTTCCTATTTAATTTTTAATTAAATTTTTTTGATCACTTTGATGCAAAAACAATCGAATGCAAAAATTCATTAAACTTAATAGTGGAAAGGAACAAAAATAAGGCTAACCTGCATGTGACAAAAAGTGCCACCTTGATCAGGAAAGGAAGAATTCTGTGTGGTGATGGCCAAAACTACCCTATGTGTGCACCTATAGCATCTGATGGTAGCCCTTGGTTGGGGTTGGAGCACAGTGAGGATAAAGATTTTGTTAATAAAATTCTGGGTAAATTTATTTCAAATGAGAACATAGGACTTATATCTCCTAATACAGAAAATAAGATTTCAATAAGGTCACAGTGCTTCTCTGTATTTTCAACTCTGTTTTTCATGATGGTACCAAAAATAATAAACTTATTCAAAATGTATCTACAAAACTTCTCAGACATATGGCATCAAGGGCCATGTTTATTAAGGCTAAACATCATTACAGTTTACTTTTTCTTTTTACTGGGACAGAATTACTCTTGGCAAGGACATCAAGTATACATTACATATATCACAGTGTTTTCTGATATTTTATGTTTGAATCTGAGGCCACGTTGGAGACTAGAATGTCTGTTCATAATTATTAAAGGAAAGATTACTGGGAAGCGTTCAGATACTCCACTATTTTAAGTTGCAAGGTGTAAAAAAAAAAAAAAAAGGTCCATTTTGAAAGTATGTTTAGCCATTAATAAAAACTAATAATGACTTTGCAGTTTTTTTCAAATCATAAGTCATAAATCCAGATGTTTTTAAATGTTGCTTTAGTATTTCATAAAGAGAGGCCTTCAAGTAAGCCTCAGGCAAATAGTAACTGTTGATAGTTCCTTTGTAAAAAAATTTTATTTGATTATACTAGTGTTGTCTTTCTCTTAAATATTCAAATGAAACAAGCTAAGATTTTAGAATTCATAGACACTATCATAGTGAGTTTTTCTTTTCTTTTCAACATACATCTAGTAAAAAATTGAGCTTAAAGCATAAAAGGTTACTTTCAGCAAAGCTGCTCATGTGCTAATCCAAGAGCAGTTGATCTCCCCTTGGAAAAGATCCTAGAACACAGAAGTAGATGCAGATTTATGGCCACCTCACACATGAATTTCTTCATAGTAGTGGCAGAAATCAATGATTTCCTTAAATAAAACACTCCAGGGACAGAAGAAATCAGAGTCTGGCTCAGTTCCTAGAATTTGTGCTTTTGCTTGTGTGATCATTTCTTAGCAAGCACTTTCAAAGTCAAATCTTTTTTTTTTTTTTCCTACTTTTATAATCAAAAGGAATAAGAACATAAACTTGGATATGAAATTCTGATGCTTAAAGTAATTCCCATTCTGGGTTGAACAAATCTTCATTCTCTGAGTTGTAGTTCATAGTAACTGAACTTACACTAAATTAACAAGAGTGACAGTGAATCACTCAACTTCTGAGCTTATTCAAATTATTTCACATTTTAGGAACATGAGTGGATTTCTGTGTGAGTTCTTTATAAGCTGTATTACCTTTTATCCCATATACAGTTACAGTTCAGTCTCTCAGTAGTGTCCGACTCTTTGCGACCCCATGAATAGCAGCACGCCAGGCCTCCCTGTCCATCATCAACTCCCTGAGTTCACCCAGACTCACATCCATCAAATCAGTGATGCCATCCAGCCATCTCATCCTCTGTCATCCCCTTCTCTTCCTGCCCCTAATCCCTCCCAGCATCAGAGTCTTTTCCAATGAGTCAACTCTTCGCATCAGGTGGCCAAAGTACTGGAGTTTCAGCTTTATTCTGCCATCTATAGCTTCATTCATTCCTCTATTTACCAAAGCTTATAAGATATTTAATTCCTTTAATTGCCAGACCTAAGTGCTATGAGAGGTTGCTTCTATTTTAATTTCTGTCTCATTGTGTTGAATGCTTTTGAGACACTATTGATATACAGATATGTCTTGTTAATGTTTTCTAAATCATACCCAGATGTCTATTTTCCAAATTTTATCTAGCCTAAAATGGCTGTTACCAAGTAAAAGATTATGGTAGGTAAGAAAAAGAAATAATGATAACATAGTGATAATGGCTAACAGTTGTTAAGTGATTAATAAATGCTTTAATCTGTTCTAGATTTTTGATCCTCAATGCACCCAGTAAAAGTTTAGAAACTATGGAACTTGCCCTAAATTTCATAGCCAGTGATGACAGCTGTAGTAGTACTCTGGCTGTAACCCAAAAATACAGTCTTCTCAACCACAGCTAGGATTAATATATACACTGCTGCTGCTGCTGCTGCTGCTAAGTCACTTCAGTCCTGTCCGACTCTGTGTGACACCACAGACGGCAGCCCACCAGGCTCCCCCGTCCCTGGGATTCTCCAGGCAAGAACACTGGAGTGGATTGCTATTTCCTCCTCCAATGCATGAAAGTGAAAAGTGAAAGTGAAGTCACTCAGTCGTGTCCAACCCTCAGCGACCCCATGGACTGAAGCCTACCAGGCTCCTCCATCCATGGGATTTTCCAGGCAGGAGTACTGGAGTGGGGTGCCATTGCCTTCTCCAGCATATACACTACCATATATAAAATAGATAACCAACAAGGACCTACTGTATAGCACAGAGAAGTCTACTCAGTATCTTGGAGTACTCTATAAGGAAAGAAAATCTGAACTGAATCACTGTTCTCTACACTTTAAACTGGCATGACATTGTCATCAACCAACTATACTTCAATTAAAAAGAAAGACCACATTGTATATGCCCAAGATAAGAGCCACATATTGATAACTGAATGGTCTTGCCACTTCATATTCCTGGACACTGTAGTAGCACAATTTGAACTTGATCCAATGAAAAGTTGTATGTGTGTGTGTTAGTCGCTCAGTTGTGTCTGACTCTTTGGGACCTCACTGACTGTAGCCCACCAGGCTCCTCTGTCCATGGGATTCTCCAGGCAAGGATACTGGAGAGGTTGCCATTTCCTTCTCCAGGGGTTCTTCCTCACCCAGGGACTGAAAAGTTGTATGCATGTGTGCTAAGTTGCTTTAGTCCTGTTTGACACCTTGAGACTCTAAGGATGATAGCCCACCAGGCTCCTCTGTCAATGGGATTCTCCAGGTAAGAATACTGGAGTGGGTTGCCATGCACTCCTCCAAGGGATCTTCCCAACCTAGGGGTAGAATGTGCATCTCTTATTTTTCTTGCATTGGCAGGAAGTTTCTTTACCACTAGTACCTCTTGGGAAGCCTGAAAGATTGTATACATGTATGTATACTTTTAAGATGATCGATAGTAAAAATAATTAGAAACATTTGCTGAGCATCTTCTGCTTGCAAAGCATTTTCAGTACCTTTTACGATATGAACCATGACCCTCTGCTGCAGGAAGTATTATTTTTTGCATTTGACAAGTGAGGGAGGTGAGGTTCTGAGTTGTTCAGTAAAAAGCAACCTCTCACTATCAGTGGCAATGACAGTATTTGCCTCTAAGTTTCTTGTTTCCGGAAACCTGCTTTAACTGGTAGAGCATTTTACTTCTTCTTCAGTAACAAGAAAAGTAAAACTATTCTTGCTTGATAAAAATGAATTGTTAAGGTAATTTTTGTTGTTGTTGAACTAAATTGCATTGACTAATGACAATTTTCACATAATTAAAAATACAGTGTTTATTAAAGTTGCTTTTTTTAGGGTTGAGTTGTCCCTTAACTCTTATTTCAGAAAGATGAAGAAAATAATTCTGGTTTTCAACTCTAGCCAAAAATACATTCTAACTTGTACTGATGCTATTCCAAAAAAGCACAAATTACATACAATACTTAAAACTATATATTTTATGTTTATATGTTTTTGAGCGGTGATAGGAACAGTTTCAGGGGAGACAGGGAAGACACAGGACAGGCATGATAGCTCCCCTACCCATGTTGTCCCCTTGCTCCCAATCCAAGTCCCAACTGGTGGAGAGGTGCCTTTACTTCATACTGTAAAAATTCATATCCACATAAAATCCTACTTATTAAAATATCTTTATTTAGTTGTGGAATGATTTTTCCAATTATTCATAACTGGGTCCACAGTACAATTGAATATATATTGAGATGTGTGCTTTAAGAAGCTTCAGGAAATTTTTACCTTTTTATTTTCTAACCTGCACCCCTGTGCTATTTCTTTCTTACAGGGTAAAAAGCACTAAGTGAGCTTCTTCCTGTCTTTGAGTCTGAAGAAGTCCTAGATTCTACCTTCTGTGTGATCTAATGAGTAAAGCCAGGTAAAGCCAGATGTCGCATGAGTCCTGTTGACTTAAGGCCATGGGTGCACATGACCACCTGCATCACCTGGGTCTTGGTCACATGATGAAAGCACAGGCCCTGCAAGGGGACTGAAATTAATTTTCTGTTTACTTCATCTGAATAAAGGATATAAATGGAAAGAAATTGTAGAAAATAAGATCATATGTCTTGCATACATATTATTGACTAAGATTGTATATACTACAATCGGAAAAGATGCCTGGTGTTACTGGTGGTGGGGAGAAGGGGAGGGGGTCTCTAATGTGGAGAATGGAGGAAGTTTCACCAATTTCACATTCCCATTATATTCTTCCAAGTTAACCTCATCTGAGGTCTGGTGACACAACCCTGAAAGAGGGAAGGCCTTCAGTGGTGCTAAGGATAAGCCATGAGCAATGATCCAGTCCCAGGGCCAGCAGCCTGTCTGTTCCAGAAATGGCCATGTAAATAGTGTGGGGTCCCAGGTGTCACTTGATCTGGGAAAAGGTGAGATCAGTCACAACAATCCAGTCTGTGACATGATTTGAACTTTCTATACTACCCCCCTCTCATTCCTTGAAAACCTTCCTAGTCAGTTCTTTATGAGTCCTTTTCTCTGGGTTGTTATATCACAAGTGCTCCTGTTGATGGGAGGGTAACTGGGAAGGTTGTTATTTCTCATCAGTTTATCTTATAGACTCAGGCAGAAATATGTATTATTTTCTTCAGAATTTTTTTTTTTAATTAAGATAATTTTCTAGCCAGGTCATACTGGCTGTAAATTTATCTTGATTCATAAAGTATTTAATGATAATTCATTTTCTAAATTCTAAACATAATCAATGTGCTATTTACTCATGAAAGAAATTAAAAATACACAAACTAACAGTTTGGTTTCTTTTTTCCCCAATCTAGGATTAAAAAAAAAAAACAAAAAAAAAAACTCATTCTTTCTAATGATTGCTTGAAAAGTGCTCATTAGAGTTTTGAAATAGCTCAAGAAATATGTGTGTATGTGTATATGTGTGCATAAGTGGTTCTCAGTGGAGATATGTGATTTGGCCTCACTTCTCCCTAGAAATATTTGGCAATATCTGGAGATGTTTTTGGTCCTTACAACTGAGGGAGGACATAGTTCGCCAGGTTGCCATTAAGCATCCTTGGTGTGAGGATAGCACCTCACAACAAGGAATTATTTAACCCCAAAAATCAACATTGCTGAGATTGAGAAATTCAACTATAGCTCAGGGACAGACTTAGTGTTTTCTTAGTGTTGTCATTGATTCTTTCTTTGCTTTTTATTTTTCTAAAAAAGTCTCAGGAGCTAATTTTACATGATGATTATGATCACACTGGTGCAGTGAAACTTATTAATAAATTTCTTCTTAATTAGTCTTATAATGATGGGATAAAAGGTTAATTATTATGAATATAATATCTCCATTCACCTTGTGTCACTATTTGGTTTAATATTCCTGTCACCTCACAAGTAGATCAAAGAGTACCCATTACTTTCATTTGTAGTGTAGGTTTTTTCCTCCAGAATAACAAGGTGCATAATAGACAGCTCATTTTACATTTGGTAGAATAGATAACATTTTATAATTGCCTTCTAAAATGTAATGCTTTGCTTCTACAACTATTGGCATATGAAATGCTTTCTTTTCTTTCAATATTCTGAGGATAATTTGGTTCTGACAATGTAGAATGCCTATTTTAAAATATTTTATTCGTTCATTCAACCAGTCAATAATTCAGTAAACATTAATTATTCTTTGAAGCAACTGGTTAGATCCTGAGAATGTAGAAATTAATAAGCAAAGTACCCACTCTCCAAATGCTCAGTTTTTAATTTTAGAATATTTACTCTGCATGGATTAATTATTATTGGTATAAAGTTTGCTTGGAAAGGAAGCCAATCCAATTGTATAACTATTTTAATTTCAAGTAGGTTGTCACAGGCTGTATATATCAATTTGAAGCCATCAAATCCAGAAAATTAAGCAATTTCATTCCTTGGTTGTAAAATCAATGTCCATTCCAAATTTAGACAGCTAACCATTTTAACTGGAAGGTTAGGCACACATTACACAATATTTCTAATTAGTCTTAAGTATTGACAGTAATGTGAGAGGTAGAATTTCCTAACATAACAGAATTGTCATGTCTTTTGGGTGGTATCTTTGGTGGCTCAGCTGGTAAAGAATCCACCTTCAATGCAGGAGACCTCGGTTCAATCCGTGGGTTCAGAAGATCCCGTGGAGGAGGGAAAAGCTACCCACTCCAGTATTCTGGCCTGGAGAATTTCATGGACTGTATAGTCCATGGGGTCACAGAGTTGAAAGCAACTGAGTGACTTTCACTTCACTTCACTTCATTTGGGTGGTATGGTAATCCCCACAGAGATGTTGGCTGGCTTTAATAAGTGTGCTAAGAAATCAGACTCTTTAGGGCCACCAGTGGGTCACTAATGACAAACTTTGTGTAGTTTTGAGCAGATTGTGCTATTTAATTTACTTTCAAATATACCTCACATGGACATAATTACTTTGGATAACTTTAAGTAAATTAATTTTATGGAATAAACTATTTCAGTACTTCACCTTCCACTCTGAGTTCTTTTTAAATGCTATCCTAAAACTTTACAACCATTTTAATAAATTTAAGTTTCTACTTTAGTAAGAAACTTTTTCAATAATAACACTTCAATTGCAAAATATTACAAAGTAAAGTTTGATGCAAAGTGAAGGCAAGTTTATTATTTCATCTCTCTAAAATAACCACAGCTGAAAAATGGCTTAGCTAAAGCAGCTCTTTTTCCACATTTTTGGCAGTTTACAGCCTAAATACAGATAAAAATACATCCAATAAACTACATAAGCATCTGTTACAAAGTTTGAAAACATGAATTGTTTAAGAATATTTTAAAAAGTAAGGCCCAAAATATCAATAATATCATAATTGATATTTTATTAAATGCCTATAAAGTATCAGATAGTTACCCACATTAATGTAAACAATGTTATGTAACTCTAGAGAAAAAATCTGGGAGTGAATCTAGGTAGTTGGAAAGCTCAGAGGCACTAGGTAACTAGTTCTCATTTTTATGGTTGCTCCAAACTATCTCTGTTTATTCTAAACACTGGTTCTTTTTAGGACAACAGACAGGGCTCACTCTATGATTTCCTTCCTTCTCTTGGAAATTTTTTCTTCAGCAACTGGCCATCTTTGAGATCTGAAATCAAGTTTTATTCTTGCTTCTCATTAATTATTTAATGTGTGTTAGTCCGACTCTCTGTGATCCTATGGACTGCAGCCTGCCAGTCTCCTCTGTCCATGGAACTCTCCAGGCAATAATACTGGAGTGGGTTGCCATTTCCTTCTTCAATAATTATTTAATAGTTATTTATTAATGGACTATTCATTTGGGCTTCCCTGGTGGCTCAGGCAATAAAGAATTTGCCTGCAATGCAGGGGACCTGGGTTCAATCCTTAACTGGGGAAGATCTCCTGGGGAAGAGAATGGCTATCTACTCTAGTATTCTTGCCTAGAGAATTCCACAAACAGAGGAGCCTGGGGTTGGGGGGTGGGGCTACCATCCATGGATGGGGTCACAAACAATCTGACATGCCTGTGCAACTTTCACTTTAATGTTCCAGTTACTATGCTAGGAATGCATTCAACAACTACAAGGTAGACAAAGTCCCTGAACCCTTGAAACTCACATTCTAGTTAGAAATACAGAACACCAAGGAGTAAAACAGGTGGCAGACGATAAAAATGGAAGCCAGTACAGGCAATACTTGAGTGGAAAGGCTCTAGACGGTTTAGGATCGTTCACCTTAAAGACTGACTGAGCAATGAGAGAAAAGAGACTTAGGAGGATAAGTTTGAGGACCAGGAGGAGGAGAGGTCTTAAAGTAGAAAGGATTCTAAACTCTGGGAAGTGGCAGGATGTCACTTGAATTGACACTGCCTCGTATCAAGTAAGCAGAGGAACTTGGACAGGAACCCAGTTCTGCAGGACTTTTTGGCAGAGCAAAGAGTCTGTACTTTATTCTCATCATAAGGATGAACCACTGAAAAAAACTTCAAACAGAAGTGACTGGATATGTTATACTTTAATTTCTCTGGCCAAAGCATGATGACTGTTTAGAATCAGGTAAAAGAGAAGCTCCCTTATGGCAGAAAGCAAAAAACTAAAGAGCCTCTTAATGAAAGTGAAAGAGGAGAGTGAAAAAGTTGGCTTAAAATTCAACATTCAGAAAACTAAGATCAAGGCGCCTGGTCCCAACACTTCAAGGCAAATATATAGGGAAACAATGGAAACAGTGACAGATTTTATTTATTTATTTATTTGGACTCCATAATCACTGCAGATGGTGACTGCAGCCATGAAATTAAAGGACGGTTGCTCCGTGAAAGAAAAGTTATTACCAACCTAGACAGCATATTAAAAAGCAGAGACATTGCTTTGCCAACAAAAGTCTGCCTCGTTAAAGCTATGGTTTTCCCAGTAGTAATGTATGGATGTGAGAGTTGTACTATAAAGAAAGCTGAGCACTGAAGAATTGATGCTTTTGAACTGTGGTGTTGGAGAAGGCTCTTGAGAGCCCCTTGGGCTGCGAAGAAATCCAACCAGCCCATCCTAAAAGAAATCAGTCCTGAATATTCATTGGAAGGATTGATGCTGAAGTTGAAACTCCAATACTTTGGCCACCTGATGCGAAAAACTGACTCATTTGAAAAGACCATGATACTAGGAAAGATTGAAGGCTGAAGGAGAAGGGGAAGACAGAGGCTGAGATGGTTGGATGGCATCACCGACTCAATGGACATGAGTTTGAGTAAACTCTGGGAGTTGGTGATGGACAGGGAGGCCTATTGTGCCACAGTCCATGGGGTCACAGAGAGTCATACACGACTGAATGACTGAACTGAACTGAAATGAATGGAGAACTATAACAGCACAGGTAAGAAAGTGACAGAGACTTCAGCCAGGATATTTTCAGAGATGAAAGAGAGAAATAGGCAGATGGAAGATGAAATTTCAGAAGGGACTTTCTGATAAAGCTTGGAGGTAAAGAATAAGCAATGGGACTCTCAGTACAGAAGAAAATGGGAGTTATTTGCTGAGATAGAAAAGCTGTGGGGAGATGAGGGGCAAGGACAAGGGAGGTGTTTGGGAGAGGTAGATCACAAGGAGCTCTATTTTAGAATCATTAAGTTTAAGATACAGATGAGACTTACCAGAGAAGGTGTTGCATGAGTCTGGTGTATTAAAAATCAGAGACATTACTTTGCCAACAAAGTTCCATCTAGCCAAAGCTATGTTTTTTTTAGTAGTCATGTATGGATGTGAGAGTTGGGCTATAAAGAAAGCTAAGCACCAAAGAATTGATGCTTTTGAACTGTGGTATTGGAAAAGACTCTTGAGAGTTCCTTGGGCTGCAAGGAGTTCCAACCAGTCCATCCTAAAGGAAATCAATCTTGAATATTCATTGGAAGGACTGATGCTGAAGCTGAAATTCCAATACTTTGGCCACCTGATGTGAAGAACTGACTCATTTGAAAAGAGCTAAATGATGCTGGGAAAGAATGAAGGCAGGAGGAGAAGGGGACAGCAGAGGATTAGATGGTTGAAAGGCATCACTGACTCAATGGACATGAGTTTGAGTAAACTCTGGGAGTTGGTGATGGACAGCCAGGCCTGATGTACTGCAGTCCATGAGGTTGAAAAGAGTCAGACTCTACTGAGTAACTGAACTGAATAAGCTGGAATAGGTATCAGAAGAGAAAGATAGTTGACACTGATATAGGAGCAATACTAAAAGTTTACGTTTTTCAAAGCAGAAAGAAACACAGAATGTTTTCACTAGTACGATGAAGTACAATGAAGACAGAAAAGTGTCTACTGGCATTTCCATCATACAAAGTGATCACTGTCTTGCTTTGAATGGATAGGGCCTGTTTATACCTATTATCCTGAGATAATAATTAACAGTTCCCTTTTCAGTTTTAAAGACTAGAAATTTGCATAATAAAACTCTCTACTTACAGGTTATATTAGCAAAAACTGTCAGCTGTGGGACAATGGAAATTAGGTTGGATTGAAGGATAAATAGCAGGTGACAAATCCGAAATCACAAGTGTAACAAGCAAAATAAAAGAAAAACAAGATCTAGAATGGTGCTGTGTTGCAGTTGTTATTTAGTTGCTAAGCAGTGTTTGAATCTTTATGACCCCATAGAGTAGGGGTAAACTTAAAGCCTGCTTTTGTTTTGGGGGGATGGTTGAGCAGAAAGAGAAAGATGGATAATGAAAGGAAGAAAGTAAATGAAGAAAAGATTACAAAAGAAGGAGTTGACCTTAGACAGAAGTGGATCAAGTCCTCTAAGTAGCAAGAGGGGCACTCTATTTCTTCTAAGTCCCTTCCTTCTGACTTAGCATTCTCTCATAAACTCTCCCTGCTTTCTCCAGCCACTTATCCTTCCATGGCTTCCACAGTTAACAAGTTTGCAACCAAGCTTAATTACTCAGATTTTCTTGTTTATTGATAATTTTGAGGACTGCTCTCCCTATTTCATCCTATTGTTGTCAATTTTATAAGAGGATGATTTCATATAATATCCCCACAGTTCAGGTTAGTTCAGTTCAGTCACTCAGTCGTGTCCAACTCTTTGTGATGCCATGGACTTCACAGCACACCAGGCCTCCCTGTCCATAACCAACTCCCTGAGTTTATTCAAACTAATCTCCATTGAACCAGTGATACCATCAAACCATCTCATCCTCTGTCGTTTCCTTCTTCTCCAGCATTCTATCTTTCCCAGCATCAGGGTCTTTTAAAGTGAGTAAACACTTTGCGTCAGTGGCCAAGTATTGGAGTTTCAGTTTCAACATCGGTCCTTTCAGTGAACACTCCAGGGCTGATTTCCTTTAGGATGGACTGGCTGGATCTCCTTGCAGTCCAAAGGACTATCAAGAGTCTTTTCCAATTCCACAGTTCAAAAGCATTAATATTCTGCATGCAGCTTTCTTTATAGTACAACATTCACATCCATACATTACCACTGGAAAAAAACATAGCTTTGACTAGACAGACCTTTGTTGGCAAAATAATGTTTCTGCTTTTAAACATGCTGTCTAGGTTGGTCATAACTTTCCTTCCAGGGAGTAAGTGTCTTTTAATTTCATGGCTGCAATCACCATCTGCAGAGATTTTTGAGCCCCCTAAAAGAAAGTCTGTCACTGTTTCCACTGTTTCCCCATCTATTTCCCATGAAGTGATGGGACTGGATGCCATGACCTTCGTTTTCTGAATGTTGAGCTTTAAGCCAACTTTTTCACTCTCCTCTTTCACTTTCATCATGAGGCTCTTTAGTTCTTCATTACTGTCTGCCATAAGGGTGATGTCATCCACATATGTGAGGTTATTGATATTTCTCCTGGCTAACTTGATTCCAACTTGCTCTTCATCCAGCCCAGCATTTCTCCTGATGTACTCTGCATACAACTTAAACAAGCAGGGTGACAATATACAGCCATGACACACTCCTTTTTCTATTTGGCATCAGTCTGTTTTTCCATGTCCAGTTCTAACTGTTGCTTAATAAACCTGTATACAGATGTCTCAAGAGGCAGGCCAGGTAATCTGGTATTCCCAAACTTTTTCAGAATTTTCCACAGTTTTTTTTTTTTTTTTTTTTATCCACACAGTCAAAGGCTTTTGGCACAGTCAATAAAGCAGAAGTAGATTTTTTTCTAGAACTCTCTTGCTTTTTTGATGATCCAGTGGATGTTGGCAATTTGGTCTCTAGTTCCTGTGCCTTTTCTAAATCAAGCTTGAACATCTGGAAGTTCATGGTTCATATATTGCTGAAGACTGGCTTGGAGAATTTTGAGCATTACTTTACTAACTTGTGAGATGAGTGAAATTGTGCAGTAGTTTGAACATTCTTTGGCATTATCTTTTTTAGCAATTGGAATGAAAACTGATGTTTTCCAGTCCTGTGGCCACTGCTGAATTTTCCAAATTTGCTGGCATATTGAGTGCAGCACTTTCACAGCATCATCTTTTTGATTTGAAATAGCTCGATTGGAATTCCATCACCTCCACTAGCTTTGTTCATAGAGATGCTTCCTAAGGCCCACTTGACTTCACATTCCAGGATGTCTGGCCCTGGGTGAGTGATCATACCGTCATGATAATCTGGGCCATGAAGATCTTTTTTTGTACAGTTCTTTTGTGTACTTTTGCCACCTCTTCTTAATATATTTTGCTTCTGTTAGATCCGTACAATTTCTGTCCTTTTTCCAGACCATCTTTGCATCAGGTTTTCCCTTGGTATCTCTAATTTTCTTGAAGAGATCTCTAGTCTTTCCCATTCTCTTGTCCTGTATTTCTTTGCATTGATCACTGAGGAAAGCTTTCTTATCTCTCCTTGCTATTCTTTGGAACTCTGAATTCAAATAGGTATATCTTTCCTTTTCTCCTTTGCCTTTCACTTCTCTTCTTTCCCAGCTCTTTGTAAGGCCTCCTCAGACAGCCATTTTGCTTTTCTGCATTTCTTTTTCTTGGGGATGATCTTGCTCCCATGTCCTTTACAATGTCACGAACCTCTGTCCATAGTCCATCATGCACTCTATATGATATAGCACCTTAAATCTATTTCTTACTTTCACTACATAATCGTAAGGGATTTTATTTAGGTCATAACTGAATGGTCTAGTGGTGTTCTCCCCTTTCTTCAATTTCATTCTGAATTTGGCAATGAGGAGTTCATGATCTGAGCCACAGTCATCTCCTGGTCTTGTTTGTGCTGACTGTATAGAGCTTCTCCATCTTTGGCTGCAAATAATATAATCAATCTGATTTTGGTGTTGACCATCTGGTGATGTCCATGTGTAGAGTCTTCTTTGGTGTTGTTGGAAGAGGATGTTTGCTATGACCAGTGTGTTCTCTGGCAAAAGTCTATTAGACTTTGCCGTGCTTCATTCTGTACTCCAAGGCCAAATTTGCCTGTTACTCCAGGTGTTTCTTGACTTCCTCCTTTTGCATTCCAGTACTCTATAGTGAAAAGGACATATTTTTTGGTGTTAGTTCTAAAAGGTCTTGTAGATCTTCATAGAACCATTCGACTTCAGCTTCTTCAGCATTACTTGTCAGGGCATAGACTTGGATTACCATGATATTGAATGGTTTGCCTTGGAAACAAACAGAGATCTTTCTGTCGCTTTTCAGATTACATCCAACTACTGCATTTTGGACTCCTTTGTTGACTATGATGGCTACTCCATTTATTCTAAGGGATTCTTGCCCACAATAGTAGATATAATGGTCATCTGAGTTAAATTCACCCATTCCATTCCATTTTCGTTCATTGATTCCTAGAATGTCAATGTTCACTCTTGCCATCTCCTGTTTGATCACTTCCAATTTGCCTTGATTCGTGGACCTAACACTCCAGGTTCCTATGCAATATTGTTCTTTATAGTTTGTACCTTGCTTCCATCACCAGTCACATCCACAACTGGGTGTTGTTCTTGCTTTGGCTTCATCTCTTCAATCTTTATGGAGTTATTTCTCCACTGATCTCCAGTAGTGTATTGGGCACCTACTGACCTAAGCAGTTCATCTTTCTGTGTCATATCTTTTTGCCTTTTCAGATTGTTCATAGGGTTCTCAAGGCAAGAATACTGAAAGTTAAGTTGCTCAGTCATGTCCAACTCTTTGCAACCCCATGGAATGCAGCCCACCAGGCTTCTCCATCCATGGGATTCTCCAGGCAAGAATACTAGGAGAAGCCATTTCCTTCTCCAGGGGATTTTCTCTACCCAGGGACCGAACCCAGGTCTATTCCCTTCTCCAGTGAACACATTTTGTCAGAAGTCTCCCCTGTGACCCGTCCATCTTGGGTGGCCCTACACAGCATGGCTCATAGTTTAATTGAGTTAGACAAGGCAGTGGTCCATGTGTTTAGATCGTTTGGTTTTCTGTGTTTGTGGTTTTCAGTCTGTCTTCCCTCTAATGGAGAAGGATAAGAGGCTTATGGAATCTTCCTGATCAGGGAGACTGACTGTGGGGGAAACTGTGTCTTGTTCTGATGGGCGGGACTAGGCTCTGTAAATCTTTAATCCAATTTTCTGTTGATGGGTGGAGCTGTGTTCCCTTCCTGTTCTTTATCTGAGGACAAACTATGGTGGAGGTAATGAAGATAATAATATCCCCACATTAATAAAATATTACAAAAGTTTCATGTTTTTCTAAAAAAGTTTTTTCTGTAAAAAAAGAAACCTAGAGGATTTTAGCATGAATTTGGTCAAATCATTAGCATAGTGTTTCTTCTCAGGAGCATGGTAATCAGTCATTAAGACTTGTTATCACAGAAATAAACATGTCAGACCGGATTACTGAGGAATTAACAATTCACTCTTTACTAGAATTTTTCTGCTACTGAATTGATGGATGCAGCTCTAATGACATGAGGTGATCAATGAAGCTTTAACAAAGCAACTTTCAAGGTCACACAGGAGGTGAACCAAAGCAGCAGGTAACTGATGGCTTCAAGTATAAGGACATGGAGAGAAAATCATGTGAATGACATGAATTATATATGTATCAAACCATGCTTTGTAGGCTCAAGGAAATGAACTATGAAAACCCTTTGTGCCATATGCCTTACTGTCCAGTTAGAATACTACTTTACAACTTAAATGCTATTGTTATACTAATTTAACTTGAAGCCTACTATCTTCTGGTTATAAAAACAGTCTGTCCTAGCAAAAAGATGATCCTTTTTGATAAGTTTGATGTCAACAGAATAAATTTACATATTTTAAAACTGATAATTCACAACTGAAGAAAGCTAGTAATCTCTTGGTGGTCAAAGGGGATTTATTCCAGGCACCGCCTCTCACACAAAAAGTTACAGATGCTGAATGTCCCTACATTAAATCATGTTGTAACAACAGCCCTCTATATTCACAGATTAAGCATCTGTAGATTTGTAAGGCTGACTGTAGAGACTACGCTTTTGATTCTGAATTTGTTCCATTGAACATACAATGAGCATTCACATTAAAGCAAATATATATTACTTCTGCTTTGGAATTATTTGCAATAAAATCATTTTCCATTGTTATAAGCAACTTTAGAAATAATATTTAAATAAGTAAATCACGTTAACTTTTGAAAGATATCTAAAATATTTATGAAAGGGGTTGACTTGTGTCAATTTTCACAAATAATAGTGATGATTATTTTAAATGTTTTTAAAAAGTGAGTTCAACTTCCACTATCCAATTGAATCCCAACATTTGACTTTCCTAACATTGATTTGGTATGTTAATTACATTGTATTAGTTTACTGAAAAAAAAAAAGTAAAGATTTAAATTCAGTGTATCATATGTCTAGCATTTCAAAACACACTCAATTGAATCATGGTTTTTCAAATTAATCAGAATTAAAACTTATTATTCAGTAATTGTCTCCAATATTATAAGTTTCCCAAGATTGGTTCAAGATGGTGGAGTAGAAGGACATGCACTCATCTTCTACTGAGACAGCACCAAAATCTCAACTAGTTGTTGAGAAACCATAGACAGGAAGACACTGGAACCCATTAAAAAAAAAAAAAAGAGGAAAGAAATCCCACATCCAAGAACAAAAGATAAGCCACAACAAGAAAGTAGGAAGAGCACAAGTATAATAAAATGAAACCTGATGCCTGCTGTATTGGTGACCCACAAACTGGAGAACAATAATACCAAAGAAGTTTTTACATTATTGTGAAGGTTCTAGGCCCCATATCAGGCTTCCAAGCCTACAGATGTAGAAAAGGGACTGGAAATCCCCAGGAAATCTGACTTTGAAGGCCAGTGGGATTTGACTGCATGACTGCCACAAGACAGGGGGATACAGAGACTCCACTTTCAGAGGGCATGAATAAAACCTTATGTACAACAGAGACCCCATAGGATACTGAGCCAAACCTACCTTGTGAGTGTTTGAGAGTCTCCTGCAGAAGCATGGATTGGCAGTAGCCTGTTTCAGGGACAGGGACACTGGCAGTAGCCATCCTGGGATATGTGTCTCTACACAAGTCTTCTTGGAGGTCACAAATAGCCCTAACATAGAGCTGGTAAAGGGCTTCCCAGGTGGTGCTTGTGCTAAAGAACCTGGCTGCCAATGCAGGAGATATAAGAGATGTAGTTTCAATCCCTGGGTCAAGAAGTTCCCCTGGAGAAAAGCATGGCAACCCACTCCAACATTCTTGCCTAAAGAATCCAATGGAAAGAAGAGCCTGGCAGGCCATGGTCTCTAGGGTTATAAAGAGTTAGACATGACTGAAGTGACTTAGCATGCAAGTAGAGCCTGTAGACTCAAGGAGTGGGTCACATCAGGCCAAACAACTAACAGGGAGAGAGTATAGCTGAGAGTATAGTCCACCAGAGCAAGACCTAGTTTGCCCCACAGCCAGTCCCTCCCATCAGGAAATTTGCACAAGCTTCTTATCCTCATCCACCAGGGGGCAGACAGAAGAAACAAGAACCATAATTCCACAGCCTCCAGAACTAGTAAGATCACAGAAAGCTGTGAAAAGAAATAGGATTTTGTCACAGATGAAGGGACAAGATAAATCCCTAGAAACACAAATAAATAGATAGACAAACTTCCAGAAAAATAATTCAGAACAATAATAGTGAAGATGATCCAGGATCTCAGAAAAAGAATGGAGACGATGCAAGAAATGTTTACCAAAGACCTTGAAGAACTAATGCACAATCAGAAATTAACAATACACTAGAAGGAATCAATATCAGAATAATAAAGGCAGGACGGCTAAGTGACCTGGAAGATAGAATGGTGGAAATCACTGACACAGAACACAATAATGAAAAATGAATGAAAAGAAATGAAGACAGTCTATGCAATCTCTGTGACATTAAATGCACCAATATTTGCATTATACGGGTCCAAGAAGAAGAGACAGAGAAAGGACCCAAGAAAATATTTAAAGAGTTAATAGCTGAAAATTTCCCCACATAGTAAAGGAAATAGTTAACCAATACCAGGAAGTGCAAATAGTCCCAAGCAGGATAAGCCCAAGGAGGAGCACACCAAGACACATAGTAATCAAACTGACAAAAACTAAAGACAAAGATAAAATATTAAAATCAACAAGGGGAAAAAGACAAATAACATACAGTGGAAACCTCATGAGGTTGTCAGCCAAATTCTCAACAGAAACTCTACAAAGCAGAAAGGAATGCCATGATATATTCCAAGTGATGAAAGTGAAAAATCTTCAACCAAGAACACTAACCCAGCAAGACTCTCAATAAGATTTGATGGAGAAATCAAAAGCTTTCCAGATAAGAAAAAAGTTAAGAGAATTCAGCACCACTAAGCTAGTTTTACAACAAATGCTAAACTTCTCTGGGAAAGAAACAGAAGAGAAAAAAGATACCTACATAAAATAAACCCAAAACAATGGACAAAATTGCTCTAACTAAAAGACATAGACTGGTTGGATCAGAAAACAAGATACATATATATGCTGTCCACAGGAGACCTATGGATACTTACAGACTGAAAGTAAGGCAATAGTAAAAGGTATTTCCAGGGTATAAAGCTAATCCCTGTAAGATAAAGAACAAGACAAGTATGTCTACTCTCACCAGTTTTATTCAACATATTTTTGGAAGTTCTAGCTACAGTAATCTGAGAAGAAAGAGAGGTAAAGGAAACCCAAATTGGAAAGAAGTTAATTGATGCTGTTTGCAGATGACATGATACTATACATAGAATATCCTAAACATGCTACCAGAAAACTATTAGAAATCATCAATGATTTTGGTGAAAGCTACAAGTTACAAAATTAATACACAGAAATCTGTTAGATTTCTATACACTAACAATGAAAGAACAGAAACATAAATTCAAGAAGCAATTCAATTTACCATTGCATCAAAAAGAATAAAATACCTAGGAATAAGTTTACCTAAAGAGACAAAAACCTATACTCTGAAAATTATAACATGCTGATGAAAGAAACTGAAGAAGACATAAACAGATGGAAAGATGTTTGTGGATGGGGAGAATTAATAGTGTCAAAATGACTATATTACTCCATGCAATCTACATATTCAATGGGATTCCTATCAAATTACCAATGACTTTTTTTTTTCACAGAACTAGAATAAACTATGTCAAAATTTGTATGGAGACACAAAAGACACTGAATAACCAAAGCAATTTTGAAAAAGAAAAATGGAGTGGGAAGAATCAGGTTTCCTCACTTCAGACTAAACTACAAAGCCAAAGTCATCAAAATAGTATGGTATTAGCACAAAAATAGAAATACAGATCAATAGAACCTATAGAAACCCAGAAATAAGCCTATGCTCATATAATCAATTACTTTATGACAAAAGTGGCAAGACTACACAATGTTGGAAAGACAGTCTCTTAAACAAATGTTGCTTGGAAAATTGGACAGCCACTTTGAAAAAACAAAATGAAATTAGATCACAGCTTAACTCCATACACAAAAAATAAGCTCAAAATGGATTAAGGACTTAAATGTGAGACCAGACACTATAAAACTTCTAAAGGAAAACCTAGTCAGAGCAGTTTCTGACATAAATCACAACAACATCTTCTTGATTCATCTCCAAGAATAATCAAAATAGAAGCAAAAATAAACATATAGAGCCTACTTAACATATAGAACCTACTGCCTTTTGCACAGCAAAGGAAGCAATAAACAAAACAAAAAGACAACCCACAGACCGGGAGAAAATATTTGCAAATGACGTGACCAATTTGTCTCTAAAATTTACAAACAGTTTGTGATGCTTAATAGCATCAAAACAAACAACCCACTCCAAAAATGAGCAGAATATCTAATAGACATTTCTCCAAAGAGCACATACAGATGGCCAATAGGCACATGAAAAGATTTTCAACAACGCTAGTTATTAGAGAAATGCAAATAAAAACTACAGTGATATATCACTTCACAACAGTCAGAATGGGTCTCATCAAAAAACAACAAATGCTTGAGAAGGTATGGTTAGAAGGGAATCCTCTTGCATTTTTGGTTGGAATGTAAATTGTTACAACCACTATGGAGAAGAGTATAAGTTCAGCTCAGTTCAGTCGCTCAGTCGTGTCCGACTCTTCGCGACCCCATGAATTGCAGCATGCCAAGCCTCAATGTCTTTCACCAACTCCCACAGTTCACTCAAACTCACGTCCATCGAGTCGGTGATGCCATCCAGCCATCTCATCCTCTGTCATCCCCTTTTCCTCCTGTCCCCAATCCCTCCCAACATCAGAGTCTTTTCCAATGAGTCAACTGTTCACATGAGGTGGCCAAAGTACTGGAGTTTCAGCTTCAGCATCAGGACTGATCTCCTTTAGAATGGACTGGTTGGATCTCCTTGCAGTCCAAAGGACTCTCAAGAGTCTTCTCCAACACCACAGTTCAAAAGCATCAATTCTTCAGCGCTCAGGTTTCTTCACAGTCCAACTCTCACATCCATACATGACTACTGGAAAAACCATAGCCTTGACTAGACAAAATTTTGTTGGCAAAGTTATGTCTCTGCTTTTGAATATGCTATCTAGGTTGGTCATAACTTTCCTTCCAAGGAGTAAGCATCTTTTAATTTCATGGCTGCAATCACCATCTACAGAGATTTTGGAGCCCAAAAACATTAAGTCTGATACTGTTTCCACTGTTTCCCCATCTATTTCCCGTGAAGTGATGGGATCAGATGCCATGATCTTAGTTTTCTGAATGGTGAGCTTTAAGCCAACTTTTTCACTCTCCTCTTTCACTTTCATCAAGAGGCTTTTTAGTTCCTCTTCACTGTCTGCCATAAGGGTGGTGTCATCTTCATATCTGAGTTTATTGATATTTCTCCCTGCAATCCTGATTCCAGCTTGTGTTTCTTCCAGCCCAGAGTTTCTCATGATGTACTCTGCCTGTATGTTAAATAAGCAGGGTGACAATATACAGCCTTGACGTGCTCCTTTTCCTCTTTGGAACCAGTCTGTTGTTCCATGTCCAGTTCTAACTGCTGCTTCCTGACCTGCATATAGGTTTCTCAAGAGGCAGGTCAGGTGGTCTGGTATACACATCTCTTTCAGAGTTTTCCACAGTTTATTGTGATCCACACAGTCAAAGACTTTGTCATAGTCAATGAAGCAAAAATAGATGTTTTTCTGGAACTCTCTTGTTTTTTCGATGATCCAGCAGATGTTGGCAATTTGATCTCTGGTTCCTCTGCCTTTTCTAAAACCAGCTTGAACATCTGGATGTTCACCATTCACATATTGCTGAAGCCTGGCTTGGAGAATTTTGAGCATTACTTTACTAGCGTGTGAGATGAGTGCAATTGTGTGGTAGTTTGAGCATTCTTTAGCATTGCCTTTCTTTGTGATTAGAATGAAAACTGACCTTTTACAGTCTTGTGGCCATTGCTGAGTTCTCCAAATTTGCTGGCATATTTAGTGTAGCACTGTATGGAGATTCCTTAAAACCTAAAAGTAAAGCTATCATATGACCCTGAAATCCGATTCCTGGGCATATACCTGGAGAAAAATGTAATCTAAAAGGATATGTCCACCTCAACATTCATTTCAGCAGTGTTTACAATAGCCAAGTCATGGAAGCAATCTAAACATCCATCAACAGAGGAATGGATAAAGAAGAAGTGGTATATGAATATTACTCAGCCATTATAAAGAATGAAATAATGACATTTGCAGCAACATGAATGGACTCAGTGTCATACTGAAGTAAATCAGATGTAGATAGGTGATATGACATCCCGCGAATGTCATAAAAAGGAAATGATGCAGAACTTCTTACAAAACAGAAAGAGACTCACAGACTTAGAAATTAACTTATGACCTCTGGGGGGAAGAGATAGTTAGGGACTTTGGGAAGATCATATACATACTGCTATATTTAAAATGGATAACCAACAAAGACATGTTGTATAGCACATGGAACTCTACTCAATGTTATGTGCCAACCTGGATGGGAGATGGGTTTGAGGGAGAATGGATAAATGTATATGTATGGCTGAGTCCTCTTACTGTTCACCTGAAACTACTACACTATTGTTATTTGTCTATATCCAATACAAAATAAAAAGTCTAAAGTTAAAAAAAAATGCCAATACATTTGAATCAGCTCTAATGAGATGGATGAAACTGGAACCTATTATACAGAGTGAAGTAAGCCAGAAAGAAAAACACCAATACAGTATACTAACACATATATGTGGAATTTAGAAAGATGGTAACAATAACCCTGTGTACGAGACAGCAAAAGAGACACTAATGTATAGATCAGTCTTATGGACTCTGTGGGAGAGGGAGAGGGTGGGGAGATTTGGGAGAATAGCATTGAAACATGTATAATATCATGTATGAAACGAGTCGCCAGTCCAGGTTAGATGCATGATACTGGATGCTTGGGGCTGGTGCACTGGGACGACCCAGAGGGAGGGTATGGGGAGGGAGGAGGGAGGAGGGTTCAGGATGGGGAACACAGGTATACCTGTGGCGGATTCATTTCGATATTTGGCAAAACTAATACAATATTGTAAAGTGTAACAATAAAATAAAATTTAAAACAAACAAACGAAAAAATGCCACTTTTCTTTAATAAGACAACCCAAATCTTTATTTTTACATTTCAAAATCATGACTGGCATAACATTGTTTTACGTATTTTGGTGAGACCTTTCTTTAGTCTTTGTATTCTAGTATGTAATGTTAAATTTATCAGCTACCCCTTTTATTTGTTTTTGGTTATGCTTATTTTTAAATTAAAAAAAAAAAAAAATGATGCACTGTATAGCACGCAGGGTCCTAGTTCCCCAACCAGGGATTGAATCTATGGTTCCTGCATTGGAAATACCGAGTCTTAACAACTGCACCAGTAGGGAAGTCTCATTTATGTTTATATCAGCACAGGTGACAGAATTCACTTCTCAGCAGGTTAAGAAGACAGTGAGACAGCCAGAAAGAGAGGGTGTGAGTCAAGCTTAATATTAAACAGCAGGAAAATCCAAGCAGTAGGAATCGTCAACTCTAAGTCACTTCCATCAGAGTCTCTCTTATTAATCTTAAGTTGCTCAGCCATTTCTGACACTTTTGCGACCCCATGGACCTGATCTAGGTATTGTACCTGGGTCTCCTGAATTGCAGGCAGATTGTTTACCATGTGAGCCACCAGGGAAGCACATGGGAAGTCTTTTCTTTTATAAGAGGTAAGCACAAATCAACATCTAAATCAAGGCAGATATCAGGGCAAATTAAAGAACATGAATAATCAATGGTTATCTGTTAAATTCTGTATCTTATGCTTTGCTAGTCTTTGTTTCCATAGATAGTTTTGCCTCTAAAGAACCATGCATTTGGATGGCTCAGTAGTTGTCCTTGAATTGTCAGGATTCATCCACCATTTCTTATTCACTGAGATCATGCATTTGGATGGAAGAAGCCAACTTTAATTCATGAACTTGTCTATTTTTAGCCTATAATGTTATCTTGTTTTAAAAAGTGCTCAAAAATGTATTTTGAAATTATATTTTTTTTCTGAAAAAGGACTCAGGCTTTTGTCCTTTGTGTATTTTGAGTTTTTATGTCTTGGGTGTGTGGTAAGAATACATGCATGCGATAGATTCCCCATAAATGTATAAGTACATAGCTGCCAGATGCTGCTTGTGGTAATGTCCATGCTCTTTGAAAATGATCCCACCTAAAATATTCCCAAACTCAGCTATATAGTTTCAACTTTAGTTTCCGTAGATCAATGACTAATGCTTTGCTTAAGGAAAAAAAAACAAACAGAAATCCTTATGTTTTATGCATATATTAAGTACAACTAAAATTAGCTCTGTGTTCTTTTGCTTTCACTAAAAATATGAATAATAGAAGTAATTTTTCTTATATTTCTGTAATTTTTAATAGGCAATATGTTTTTAGATACATGAATAAAATAATGGGAATGTCCTACTTTTAAATGGTTATTTTAACTTGTATCTTAAAATTTCTAAAAGATAGTTGATAATTTATTGGGGTATTTGTATAAGGTGATTTAAAAATTATAATTTTAAAAATGCTTAATTCCTATTTGGATGAACTGACCTATATAAATTACACTTTAAATCCTCTTTCCAAAATTAAATGACAAGGCAGTCCCAAGATGACAGAGGAATAGGATGGGGAGACAATTTTCTCCCCCACAAATTTATCAAAAGAACATTTAAGCACTGAGCAAATTCCACAAAACAAATATTGAATGCTGGCAGAGGACATTATGCACCCAGAAAGGAAGCCCATTGTCTTCGAAAGGGGGTAGGACAAAATATAAAAGGTAAAAAGAGAGTCAAAAGACGTAGGGATGGAGATCCATCCCGGAAAGGGAGTCTTAAAAAAGAGAGAAGTTTCCAAACACTGGGAAACACTCTCACTGGTGGGTCAGTGTTTAGTCTTGGAATCTCAGAAGGCAACATAACCAGGAGGGAAAATAAATAAATAAAACCCACAGATTAAGTGCCTAATGGCAACTCCCAGCAGAGAGAGGCTCCCAGCAGCCCAGATACTCGCATCTGCCACTAGCAAGTGAGGGCTGGACAGGGAGGCATGGGCTGCGATTTAAGGGACTAGATCTAATAGACAGAGAGCCTGATGAATGGAGGTTCATGACACTGTACAGGAGACAGGGATCAAGACCATCCCCATGGAAAAGAAATGCAAAAAAAGCAAAATGGCTGTCTGAGGAGGCTTTACAAATAGCTGTGAAAAGAAGAGCAGCGAAAAGCAAAGAAGAAAAGGAAAGATATTCCCATTTGAATGCAGAGTTCCACAGAATAGCAAGGAGAGATAATAAAGCCTTCCTCAGTGATCAGTGCAAAGAAATAGAGGAAAACAATAGAATGGGAAAGGCTAGAGTTTGCTTCATGAAAATTAGAGATACCAAGGGAATATTTCATGCAAAGATGGACTCGATAAAGGACGCAAATGGTATGGACCTAACAGAAGCAGAAGATATTAAAAAGAGGTGGCAAGAATATACAGAAAAACAATGCAAAAAAGCACTTCACGACCCAGATAATCACGATGGTGTGATCACTCACCTAGAGCCAGACATCCTGGAATGTGAAGACAAGTGGGCCTTAGAAAACATCACTATGAACAAAGCTAGAGGAGGTGATGGAATTCCAGTTGAGTTATTTCAAATCCTGAAAGATGATGCTGTGAAAGTCCTGCACTCAATATGCCAGCAAATTTGGAAAAGTCAGCAGTGGCCACAGGACAGGAAAAGGTCAGTTTTCATTCCAATTCCAAAGAAAGGCAATGCCAAAGAATGCTCAAGCTACAGCACAATTGCACTCATCTCACACGCTAGTAAAGTAATGCTGAAAATATTCGAAGCCAGGCTTCAGCAATATGTGGGCTGTGAACTTCCAGATGTTCAAGCTGGTTATAGAAAAGGCAGAGGTACCAGGTACCAAATTGCCAACATGCGCTGGATTATCAAAAAAGCAAGAGAATTCCAGAAAAGCATCTATTTTTGCTTCATTGACTATGCCAAAGCCTTTGACTGTGTGGATCACAATAAACTGTGGAAAATTCTGAAAGAGATGCGGATATCAGACCACCTGACCTGCCTCTTGAGAAATCTGTATGCAGGTCAGAAAGCAACAGTTAGAACTGGACATGGAACAACAGGCTGGTTCCAAATAGGAAAAGGAGTACATCAAGGGTGTATATTGTCACCCTGCTTATTTAACTTACATGCAGAGTACATCATGAGAAACACTGGGCCAGAGGAAGCACAAGCTGGAATCAAGATTACTGGAAGTAAAGTGAGGTGAAGTGAAGTGAACTCACTCAGTCGTGTCCTATTGTAGCCTACCAGGCTCCTCTGCCCATGGAATTCTCCAGGCAGGAATATTGGAGTGGGTTGCCATTTCCTTCTGCAGGAGATATTCCCGACCCAGGGATCGAACCCAGGTCACCTGCATTGCAGGCAGACTCTTTACCATCTGAGCTACCAGGGAAGCCATAAGATTTCTGGGAGAAATATCATTAATATCAGATATGAAGGTGACACCACCCTTATGGCAGGAAGTGAAGAGGAACTAAAAAGACTCTTGATGAAAGAGGAGAGTGAAAAATTGGCTTAAAACTCAACATGCAGAAAACTAAGATCATGACATGTGGTCCCATCACGTCATGAAAAATAGATGCGGAAACAGTGAAAACAGTGGGTGACTTTGTTTTTCTGGGCTCCAAAATCACTCCCGTCACTTCATGGGAAATAGATGGAGGAAGAGTGAAAAAAGTGTCTGACTTTATCTTTCTGGGCTCGAAAATCACTGCAGATGGTGATTGAAGCCATGAAATTAAAAGATGCTTGCTTACTCCTTGGAAGGAAAGTTATGACCAACCTAGATAGCATACTAAAAAGTAGAGACATTACTTTGCCAATAAAGGTCCGTCTAGTCAAGGCTATGGCTTTTCCAGTGGTCCTATATGGATGTGAGAGTGGGACTGTGAAGAAAGCTGAGAGTCGAAGAATTGATGTTTTTGAACTGTTGTGTTTGAGAAGACTCTTGAGAGTTCCTTGGACTGCAAGGAGGTCCAACCAGTCTATCCTAAAGGAGATCAGTCATGGGTGTTCATTGGAAGGACTGATGCTAAAGCTGAAACTCCAATACTCTGGCCACCTCATGTAAAGAGTTGACTTATTGGAAAAGTCCCTGATTCTAGGAGGGATTGGGGGTAGGAGGAGAAGGGGATGACAGAGGATAAGATAGCTAGATGGCATCACCAACTCAATGGACATCAGTTTGAGTAAACTCTGGAGTTGGTAACAGACAGGAAGGCCTAGCGTGCTGTGATTCATGGGGTCACAAAGAGTAGGACATGACTGAGCAGCTGAACTGACTGACTGACTGAAGGACTGGGCCTGAATGCCCCGAGGGCAATCTGAGGGAACTATCTTGAAATAGCAACCCAGACTGTGGGCTAGTCAGAGAGAGAGAAAAAAAAAAAAAAAAAGAGAGAGAGAGAGAGAGAGAGAGAGACCTATCTAGCTAAAAGCCCTAGCCTAAGACACTACCAAGCCCACTCACAGAACAAAGGACTGAGCAGAGCTAGCCGGCTGCGGACCGGTCCATTCCCCACCAGAGACAGGCAGGTGGGGGCAGCCGGAGCCGGAAGGGGGCAATCGCATCTCCGGAGAGGCATCCTCTACCAAAGTGCAAGCAGGAGTCATTGCTAACCAAGACTTCTTGGGATTTTGGTTGGTTGACATCAGCTGGGGTGGGTCACAGCCAGAAGTCAGCCCCCCAGAAGGGATACACGGCACATCTGAGAAGGCGTGCCCATTGTACATCCAGAAAACCAAGCGGTTGGGACAGGGGAGGTGATAAGACTCAGCTCCCAACTGGGGGCATCTGTACTCACCAAGCACCTGGTCACCTGAGCTGCTCAGACCTGGGAAGGGCACAAAATGCAGGCCCAACAGAGTCTGTGCATTTGTGGAGTACCCAAGAACCTCAACCTGAGCAATTTAGACCTGGGAAGTGCAGGCAACCCAGGGCCCACCTCAGACAGTTCCTGGCAGAGCAACCTAGAGCCTAAGAAGTGTAGACCATAAAAGCATACAGGCCGGGAGCTGGGGCAAACCCAGTGCGGCTGAAACACTGCAAGCACTTCCCACACACGCCAGTGGTATTTGTTTACAGTGTTCCTCCCTCCCCACAGCACTACTGAACAAGTGAGCCTAAAGAAGTTACCACCATCGCCCCCTTGTGTCAGGGCAGAAATTAGACACTGAAAAGACCAGCAAACAGAAGAAGCTAAAATAAACAAAGGGAACCTCTTTGGAAGTGACAGGTGCAACAGATTAAAACCCTGTAGTTAGTACCAACTACATAGGAAGGGGCCTATAGATCTTGAGAAGAAATATAAGCCAGATCAAGGAACTATCTGAAAATGAACTGATCCCACACTGTCTGCAACAGCTCCAGAGAAAGTTCTAGATATATTTTTACTATTATCATTTTTTCAATTAAAAAATAATTAAGTCCTCTATTACTCCTTTATTTTTCATTTTTCTAACCTACTATTACCCTGCAAAAAAAGACCTTATTTTTCAAAGCAAGCTTCATATATGTATATAGATATAGATATAATTTTATGATTTTTGTGACTTTTTTGGGTTCTTAATATTGTATTTTTGAGAATCTACCCTCTATTCTAGATTTTTAATCTTTGCTTTTTGGTATTTGTTACACGTTTATGAATTAATAACACATACCAAAAAGCAAAGATTAAAAATCTTGGAGAAGGAAATGGCAACCCACTCCAGTGTTCTTGCCTGGAGAATCCCAGGGACGGGGGAGCCTGGTGGGCTGCTGTCTACCGGGTCGCACAGAGTTGAACACGACTGAAGCAACTTAGCAGCAGCAACATATGTTTAAGAATGCAATTTTCAGTACCCATTTTTACTTGGGAGTGAGATTTCTTGCTTGATTGCTCTCTCCCCATTTGGATTCTCCTTTTTCTCCACCAAGTTGCCTCTGTCTCCTCCCTCCCTCTTCTCTACCCAACTCTGTGAATCTCTTTGTGTGTTCTGGGCTGTGGAGGACACTTAGGGAACTGATTACTGGCTGGATCTGTCTCTCTCCTTTTGATTCCCCCTTTTCTCCTCCTGGCCACCTCTGTCTCCTTCCTCCTTCTTTTCTCTGGGTAACTCTGTGAACATCTCTGAGGGGTCCAGACTGTGGAGAGCACATAGGGAAGTGATTACAGGCTAGCTTGCTCTCTCCCCTTTTGATTTCCCCTATTCTCTTCCTGGTCACTTGTATCTCCTTCCTCCCTCTTCTCTTCTGCATGTAACTCTGTGAACCTCTCCAGGTATCTCTTACTGTGGAGAAACTTTTCATCATTAAGCTAGATGTTTTATCATCAGTGCTATATAGATGGAGAAGTCTTGAGGCTATGGTAAGAATAGGACTGAAAACCAGAGGCAGGAGGCTTAAGTCTAAAACCTGAGAACACCAGAGAACTCCTGACTCCTCGGGAACATTAATCGATAACAGCTCATCAAAAACCTCCATACCTACACTGAAACCAAACACCACCCATGAGCCAACAAGTTCCAGAGCAAGACATACCACACAAATTCTCCAGCAACACAGGAACATAGCCTTGAGCTTCAATATACAGGCTGCCCAAAGTCTCACCAAATTCACTGACATCTCAAAACTCATTACTGGACACTTCATTGCACTCCAGAAAGAATAAATCCAGCTCCAACCACCATAACACTGACACAAGCTTCCCTAACCAGGAAACTTTTACAAGCCACCCATCCAACCCCACCCACAGTGAGGAACCTCCATAATAAAGAGGAACCACAAACTGCCAGAATAAGGAAAGGCCACCTCAAACACAGCAATATAAATAAGATGAAAAGGCAGAGAAATACTCAGCAGGTAAAGGAACAGGATAAATGCCCACCAAGTCAAACAAAAGAGGAAGAGATAGGGAATCTAGCTGATAAAGAATTCAGAATAATGATAATGAAAATGATCCAAAATCTTGAAAACAAAATGTAGTTACAGATAAATAGCCTGGAGACAAGGATTGAGAAGATGCAAGAAATGTTTAACGAG
Organism: Bos taurus; assembly: GCF_002263795.3. Lineage (NCBI taxonomy): Eukaryota > Metazoa > Chordata > Mammalia > Artiodactyla > Bovidae > Bos > Bos taurus. Next base: position 1,633,744 of record NC_037336.1, read on the forward strand.
GACCTAGAAGAAATAAAAAAGTCAATATATAATTAATAATGCAATAAATGAGATAAAAAACACTCTGGAGGGAACTAACAGTAAAATAACAGAGTCAGAAGATAGGATAAGTGAGGTAGAAAATAGAATGGTAGAAATAAATTAAGCAGATAGGAAAAAAGGAATAATATTAAAAGAAATGAGGACAACCTCAGAGACCTCTGGGACAATGTGAAGTGCCCCAACATTCGAATCATAGGAGTCCCAGAAGAAGAAGACAAATAGAAAGACCATTAGAAAATATTTGAGGAGACAATAGTTGAAAACTTCCTTAAAATGGGGAAATAGTCACCCAAGTCCAAGAAACCCAGAAAGTCTCAAACAGGATAAACCCAAAGTGAAACACCCCAAGACACATATTAATCAAATTAACAAAGATCAAACACAAAGAAAAAAATATTAAAAGCAGCAAGGGAAAAACAACAGATAACACACAACAGGATTCCCATAAGGATAACAGCTGATCTTTCAATAGAAACTCTTCAGGCCAGAAGGGAATGGCAGGATATACTTAAAATGATGAAAAAGAAAAACCTACAACCCAGATTACTATACCCAGCAAGGATCTCATTCAAATATGAAGGATAAATAAAAGGCTTTACAAACAAGCAAAAGCTGAGAGAATTCAGCACCACCAAACCAGCTCTCCAACAAATGCTAAAGTATCTTCTCCAGACAGGAAACACAGAAAGGGTGTATAAACTCTAACCCAAAACAACAAAGTAAATGGAAATGGGATCATACTTATCAATAATTACCTTAAATGTAAATGGGTTGAATGCCCCAATCAAAATACAAAACCTGGCTGAATGGATCAAAAAACAAGACCCCTATATATGTAGTCTACAAGAGACCAACCTCAAAACAAGGAACACATACAGACTTAAATTGAAGGGCTGGAAAAAGATATTCCATGAAAATAGAGACCAAAAGAAAGCAGGAGTAGCAATACTCATATCAGATAAACTAGAATTTAAAATAGAGGCTGTGAAAAGAGACAAAGAAGGACACTACATATTGATCAAAGGATCAATCCAAGAAGAAGATATAACAATTATAAATATATATGCACCAACATAGGAGTACCACAATATGTAAGACAAATGCTAACAAGTATGAAAAGGGAAATTAACAATAAAATGATAATAGTGGGATACTTTAATACCCCACTCACACCTAAGGATAGGTCAACTAAACAGATAATTAACAAGGAAACACAAACTTTAAATGACACAATAGACCAGTTAGACCTAATTGATATCTATAGGATATTTCCAAAAGAATGAATTTCACCTTTTTCTAAAGTGCATATGTAACATTCTCCAGGTTAGATCAAACCCTGAGCCATAAATCTAGCCTTGGTAAATTCCAAAAATTGAAATCATTCCCCGTATCTTTTCTGACCACAATGCAGTAAGATTAGACCTCAATTACAGGAGAAAAACTATTAAAAATTCCAACATATGGAGGCTGAACAACACACTGCTGAATAACCAACAAATCACAGAAGAAATCAAAATATGCATAGAAATGAATGAAAATGAAAACGCAACAACCCAAAACCTGTGGGACACTGTAAAAGCAGTACTAAGGGGAAGGTTCATACCAATACATGCTTACCTCAAGAAACAAGAAAAAAGTCAAATAAATAACCTAATTCTATACCTAAAGCAACTAGAAAAGGAAGAAATGAAGAACCTCATGGTTAGTAGAAGGAAAGGAATCTTAAAAATTAGGGCAGAAATAAATGCAAATTAAACAAAAGAGACCATAGCAAAATCAACAAAGCTGGCTCTTTGAGGAGATTAAAAAAAATAATAATTGTCAAACCATTAGCCAGACTCATCATGAAACAAAAGAAGAAGACTTAAATCAACAAAATTAGAAATAAAAATGGAGAAATCACAACAGATAACACAGAAATACAAAGGATCATGAGACTACTATCAGCAACTATATGCCAACAAAATGGACAACTTGGAAGAAATGGACAAATTCTTAGAAAAGTACAACTTTCCAAAACTGAACCAGAGGAAATAGAAAATTTTAACAGACCCATCACAAGCATGGGAATTGAAACTGTAATCAGAAATCTTCCAGCAAACAAAAGCCCAGGACCAGATGGCTTCACAGCTAAATTCTATCAACAATTTAGAGAAGAGCTAAAACCTATCCTACTCAAATTCTTCCAGAAAATTGCAGAGGAAGGTAAACTTCCAAACTCATTCTATGAGGCCATCATCACCCTAATACCAAACCAGAAAGGGATTCCACAAGAAATGAAATCTACAGGCCAATATCACTGATGAACATAGATGCAAAAATCCTTAAAAAATTCTAGCAAACAGAATCCAGCAACATATTAACAAGATCATACATCATGACCAAGTGGGCTTTATCCCAGGGATTCAAGGATTCTTCAGTATCCACAAATCAATCAGTGTAATACACCACAGTAACAAATTGAAAGATTAAAAACATATCATTATCTCAAAAGATGCAGAGAATGCCTTTGACAAAATTCTACATCCATTTATGATAAAAACTCTCAAGAAAGCAGGAATAGAAGGACGATACCTCAGCATAATAAAAGCTATATATGACAAACCCACAGCAAACATTATCCTTAATGGTGAAAAGTTGAAAGCATTTCCCCTAAAGTTAGGAACAAGACAAGGATGCCCAATCTCACCACTACTATTCAAAATAGTTTTGGAAGTTTTGGCCACAGCAACCAAAGCAGAAAAAGAAATAAAGGGAATCCAGGTTGGAAAAGAAGAAGTAAAACTCTCACTGTTTGAACAAAACATGATCCTCTACATAGAAAACCCCAAAGACAACACCAGAAAATTACTAGAACTAATCAATGAATATAGTAAAGTTACAGGATATAAAATTAACACATAGAAATCCCTTGCATTCCTATACACTAACAATGAGAAAACAGAAAGAGAAATCAAGGAAGCAAGCCCATTCACCATTGCAAAAAAAAAAAAAAAAGAAATACTTAGGAAGAAGTATTTTCTAAAGAAACAAAAGATCTATATATAGAAAACTTTAAAACACTGATGAAAGAAATCAGAGGACACAAATATATGGAGAAATACACCATGTTCATGGTTTGGAAGAATCAATATAGTGAACATGAATATAATACCAAAATCAGTCTAGATTCAAAGCAATCCCTATCAAGCTACCAACAGTATTTTTCACAGCACTAGAACAAATAACTTCACAATTTGTATGGAAATACAACAAAAACCTCAAATAGCCAAAGCAATCTTGAGAAAGAAGAATGGAACTGGAGGAATCAAGCTGCCTGACTTCAGGGTATACTACAAAGCTACAGTCATCAAGACAGTATGGTACTGTCACAAGTTCAGAAATATAGATCAATGGAACAAAATAGAAAGCCCAGAGTTAAAGCCATGCACCTATGGACACCTTATCTTCGACAAAGGAGGCAAGAATAAACAATGGAGAAAAGACAATCTCTTTAACAAGTGGTGCTAGGAAAACTGGTTAAACCACTTGTAAAAGAATGCAACTAGAACACTTTATAACACAGTAAACAAAAATAAACTGAAAATTGATTAAAGATCTAAATGTAAGACCAGAAACTATAAATCTCTTAGAGGAAAACATAGGCAAAACACTCTCCAACATAAATCACAGCAGGATCCTCTATGACCCACCTCCCAAAATAATGGAAATAAAAGAAAAAAAAAAAAAAGGGACCTAATTAAACGTAAAAGCTTTTGCACATCAAAAGAAACTATAAGCAAGGTGAAAAGACAGCCTTCAGAATGGGAGAAAATAATAGCAAATGAAGCAACTGACAAAGAATTAACCTCAAAAATATACAAGTAGCTCCTGCAGCTCAATTCCAGAAAAATAAAAGACCCAATCAAAAAATTGGCCAAAGAACTAAGCAGACATTTCTCCAAAGAAGATATACAGATGGCTAACAAACATATGAAAAGATGCTCAACATCACTCATTTTCAGAGTAATGCAAATCAAAACCACAATGAGGTACCATCTCACGCCAGTCATAATGGCTGCTATCCAAAAGTCAACAAGCAATAAATGCTGGCGAGGGTGTGGAGAAAAGGGAACCCTGTTGCACTGTTGGTTTGAATGCAAACTAATATAGCCACTATGGAGAACAGTGTGGAGATTCCTTAAAAAAAAACAACTGGAAATAGAACTGCCATATGACCCAGCAATCCCACTGCTGGGCATACACACCGAGGAAACCAGAATTGAAAGAGACACGTGTACCCCAATGTTCATCGCAGCACTGTTTATAATAGCCAGGACATGGAAGGAGGCATGCTAGATGTCCATCAGCAGATGAATGGATAAGAAAGCAGTGGTACATATACACAATGGAGTATTACTCAGCCATTAAAAATAATACATTTGAATCAGTTCTAATGAGGTGGATGAAACTGGAACCTATTATACAGAGTGAAGTAAGCCAGAAAGAAAAACACCAACACAGTATACTAACACATATATATGGAATTTAGAAAGATGGTAATGATAACCCTGTATGCAAGACAGCAAGAGAGACACAGATGTATAGAACAGTCTTTTGGACTCTGTGGGAGAGGACGAGGGTGGGATGATTTGGGAGAATGACACTGAAACATGTATATTATCATATGTGAAAAGGATCTCCAGTCCAGGTTCAATGCATGAGTCAGGGTGCTCGGGGCTGGTGCACTGGGATGACCCAGAGGGATGGGACGGGGAGGAAGAATGGAGGGGGGTTCAGGAAGGGGAACACATGTACATCTGTGGCAGATCTATGTCGATGTATGGCGAAACCACTACAATATTGTAAATTAATTAGCTTTCAATTAAAAGAACTAAATTTATATTAAAAAATGACAAAATTTCACTCCTATTTACTGTAGTTTATTTTGAATAAATATACATACACCATTAAGATAAAGAAAAGAAAAGTAGGTTTTTGTTACATGGATATTTTGCTGAGTCTATAAATATCATTAGAATTAAAATCAGAATCAATTGCTCATTATTTTTGTTTAAGTATCAATAAAGTTGTTATTCTATTGGAATATTTTTCTTGATATTATTGACAGTAATTAATGAAATAATTAATAAAATTATGCACAAATTTCATTAGAGAAATAAATTTTTATTTTTTTTAAAGTGGTTAAATGATTTTTTTTATTTCCTTTTCTACCTCACCAACTTTCTAGCATTCTGAGTTAAAGCACTACTCTCTTGATTGACACATACCAAGTCCGTGGCTTTTTATTAATATTTTCAAAGCACAAAACTTTGATGCTTACTGTGGTAACACTGTTTCAGTATGTATGTATGTATGTGTGTATATATATATATATATGTGTGTGTGTGTGTGTTTATATATATATATGTATATATATATACACATCTTTATTTTTATATATAAACACATATATAAAGTAACATTTCTTTCAAATTGCTCTGTGTTTTGACTGCACAGTCTGCTGTATTTTTATGATATATTCCACCACTCAAACAGATAAGTTCAAGATTTACAGTGTGAAGATAAAATAATGGATCATTCCTAGGCATAGTGTTCCGATACTTTAGGTAAGACAGTTTATCTGTTGGGATAATTTAAGTCATAGACAATGAAATGAAGCAGTTATTTCTAATAGGTAATATTATATTATATTCATTTTAAAGCAGTTACAATAATTTAATAGGTAAATAGTATGTGCATTAATTTATACTTTATTTCCGGTCACCTACATAGAGACAGGATTTAAAGAAATATAAATACACTATAGTTCAAATTAAACTATTAAGTATTATAAACTGTGTTTACTGATTATTTTTTCATTTATATCTAAAGGTGGATAGTCATCTTATTTTCCCTTTTAGAAAGATTTTTCATCCTGTCCAGTACATGTTGTTTTAGGTCTTTTCTCTACTTGGATGCAAATCTAGAAGACCTTTGCTAGCTCCTTCGCCATTAGGTGTGTTCACATGACAAAGTTTTACCCACAGAATGCCAATGAAAGGAAATATGCCACCTACAGTCCTCCACCCCCACCCCTCCTTAAACCATCTAACCATTCTCTGCCATGCTGACTGCAGAAGACTCATGATTTGGGCTACAAGCAAATTTAAGCTATCATAACTTGAATAAGATTAAACCAAAGAACTACTTATAAAGATGTGGTTGGGGGTAGAACCCAGAGGGATACTATAATATCCTGGGCCATAACACAACCACCATCCAGGGGCATCTTCCAGGAGCTGAGACCTATGCAGGAGGACTGGCCAGCCCCTAGGACACCACATGAACATCCAGGGAGTGTAGACCCTGACACTACTTGCTGACCTCCTGAATTTCCTGCCAGTGTTCCCCATTGATGGAATACATAAAAGTCAGGGGACAAGGAGGTTATATTCATTTGATAGGGCTGCCTCATCAAAGTCCCACAAAGTGGATGGCTTCCTCAAGGGACATTTATTGGCTCACAATTCTGGAAGCTAGAAATCCAAGATCAAGGTGTCAACCCATTTGGTTCCTTCTGAGAGCTAAGAGATAAATATGTGTTCCCAAAAGCGAGATTTCCAGAAAAAAAAAAAAAAAATCTGCTTCATTGACTATGCCAAAGCCTTTGACTGTGTGGATCACAACAAATTGTGGAAAATTCTTAAAGAGAAGGGAATACCAGACGACCTGACCTGCTTCTTGAGAAATCTGTATGCAGATCAACAAGCAGCATTTAGAACTGGACATGGAACAACAGACTGGTTCCAAATAGGAAAAAGAGAATGTCAAGGCTGTATATTGTCACCCTACTTATTTAACTTACATGCAGAGTACATCATGCAAAATGCCAGGCTGGATGAAGCACAAGCTGGAATCAAGATTGCCTGGAGAAATATCAGTAACCTCAGATACACAGATAACACCACCCTTATGGCAGAAAACGAAGAAGAATTAAAGAGCCTTTTGATGAAAGCGAAAGAGGAGAGTGAAAAAGTTGGCTTAAAACTTAACATTCAAAAAACTAAGATCATGGCATCTGGTCCCATCACTTCATGGCACATAGAAGGGGAAACAATGGAAACAGTGAGAGACTTTAAATTTTTGGGCTCCAAAATCACTGCAGATGGTGATTGCAACCATGAAGTTAAAAGACACTTACTCCTTGGAAGGAAAGTTATGATCAACCTAGACAGCATATTAAAAAGCAGAGATATTACTTTGCCAACAAAGGTTTGTCTATTCAAAGCTTTGATTTTTCCAGTAATCATGTATGGATGTGAGAGTTGGACTATAAAGAAAGCTGAGCACCAAAGAATTGATGCTTTTGAACTATGATGCAAAAGAAGAATCTTGAGAGTCCCCAGGACTGCAGGGAGATCCAACCAGTCCATCCTAAAGGAAGTCAGTCATGAATATTCATTGCAAGGACTGATGCTGAAGCTGAAACTCCAATACTTTGGCCACCTGATGTGAATAACTGACTTATTAGAAAAAAACTCTGATGCTGGGAAAGATTGAAGGCAGGAGAAGAAGGGGACGACAGAGGATGAGATGATTGGATGGCATCACCGACTCAATGGGCATGAGTTTGAGTAAACTCTGGGAGTTGGTGTTGGACAGGGAGTCCTGGAGTATTTCAGTCCATGGGGTTTCAAAGATTCGGACCCAACTGAGTGACTGAACTGAATTGAACTGAACCTTCTCCTTGGCTTGTAGATGGCTATCTTCCCCTTCTACCTTTACATCATGTTCCTTCTATTCATGTCTCTCTGTGTCCCAATTTCCCCTTTTATAAGGATAACGGTCATATTGGATTAAGGCCCATGCTAATGACACCTGTTTAACTTGATTACCACTTTAAAGACTCTATCTTCAAATAAGGTCACTTTATGAAATAGTAGAGATTAGCACTTCAGAACAGAATTTGTGGAGACAAAATGAAGCCCATGAGAGAGACCATTGATATGATCTACAAAGATTGATTTGAAAAGACTGCAAACGAGAGGAAGCCTGTAGAGAGGATCTGAAGAGGGACAGAATTGTAGACTCTGATGTGTACTGAAGCTTGAAAGTGAAAGTGAAATCTCTCAGTCGTGTCCGACTCTTAGCGACCCCGTGGACTGTAGTCTACCAGACTCCTCTGTCTACGGGATTCTCTAGGCAATAATACTGAAGTGGGTAGCCATTTCCTTCTCCAAGGGTCTTCCCAAACTCAGAGTTCGAACTGAGGTCTCCCAGCTTGCAGGCAGATGCTTTACCCTCTGAGCCACCAGGGAAGTCTTGCAGCTTCACCTACTCTATTAAGGAAAGTGAATACTTCTTTGATCACATTATTTGCTCTCTTACCCAGTAGGTCTCTCTTGCCTATGATGTAGTTAACAGTCTTATGGTGAATTTTAATGACCTGTACTATCTGACTGCCACTGTTTTTGCTGACCTTATACTCACTTTTCCTACCTAATGGACTCAAGTACACATTACTTCTTTCTTTTCTTTCTTTGCTCCTATTCCTCACTAAGGAACATCCTTTCATCATCATCTAACAGAAACAATATAGTATTCTGCGGGTTTTGTATTTAGTGCTGTATCATTTGAGAAAATATTTGTTTATGTATGGGTTTTGTTGCTAAACAACAACCTTCCTAGTGTCAATGACTGTTCATATAACCACTATGTTGTTGTTTTTCTTTATAACTCATTGTCGTTTCTCACATGTCCACATGACTATGAACAAACAGTAAGTAGTAAAGGATTCTGTCATGGGTAACTGAATCTGTTCTTATTTATTCTAGTGTTTTGTTCTGTACAGATCTTAGTATAGGATCTACCTACCTTTAATAAAAGGGCCAAACTAACAAATTTTCCAGTGGGAGACTTTTTTGAGAATTGATAGTATTTATGCAATTTACTTACAAATCAAGATGTACTCAGAGCTTAAGACTAAAACTGCAAAAGAAGTGTTTTTTGTTGTTGTTGTTTTCTTTAATGCAGGGGTGTATTTTTAATTGGTAGACCATTAACAAAATTTTCAAGTTCCATAGTTGAGGAGATACTTTTATTTCTATTTTTGAATTCCAAATTCTACCTCTCTTTAAGGTACACCATACACAAAAATAAACTCAAAATGGATTAAAGATCTAAATGTAAGACCAGAAACTATACCTCTTAGAGGAAAACATAAGCAGAAGACTCTCTGACATAAATCACGGCAAGAGCCTCTATGACCCACCTCCCAGAGTAATGGAAATAAAAACAAAAATAAATAAATGGGACCTAATTAAACTTAAAAGGTTTTACACAATGAAGGTGAATATCAGCAAAGTGAAAAGGCAGCCTTCAGAATGGGAGAAAATAATAGCAAATGAAGCAACTGACAAAAAATTAATCTCAAAAATATACAAGCAGCATGTGTAGCTCAATACCAGAGAAATAAATGACCCAATCAAAAAAATGGCCAAAGAACTAAACAGACATTTCTCAAAGAAGGCATACAGATGGCTAACAAACACATGAAAAGATGCTCAACATCACTAATTTTCAGAGAAATGCAAATCAAAACTACAATGAGGTACCATCTCACGCTGGTCAGAATGGATGCTATCAAAAAGTCTACAAATAGTAAATGCTTGAGAAGATGTGGAGAAAAGGGAACCCTTTTACACTGTTGGTTTGAATGCAAACTAGTACAACTACTATGGAGAACAGTGTGGAGATTCCTTAAAAAACTGGAAATAGAACTGCCATATGACCCACCAATCCCACTGTTGGGCATACACACTGAGGAAATCAGATTGAAAGAGACATGTGTACCCCAGTGTTCATCACAGCACAGTTTATAATAGCCAGGACATGGAAGCAACCCAGATGTCCATCAGCAGACAAATGGGTAAGAAAGCTGTAGTACATATACACAATGGAGTATTACTCAGCCATTAAAAATAATACATTTGAATCCGTTCTAATGAGGTGGATGAAACTGGAGCCTATTATACATAGTGAAGTAAGTCAGAAAAAGAAACACCAATACAGTGTATTAATGTATATATATGGAACTTAGAAGGATGATAACAATGATACTATATGTAAGACAGCCAAAGAAACACAGATGTAAAGAACAGACTTTTGGACTGTGTGGGAAAAGGCAAGGGTGAAATGATATGAGCAAATAACATTGAAACATATATATTACCATATGTAAAATAGATGACCAGTGCAAGTTTAATGCATGAAGCAGGGCTCAAAGTTGATGCTCTGGGACAACACAGAGGGATGAAGTGGGGAGGGAGGTGGGAGGGGTCTAAACTATTGGGGGACACCTGTACACCCATGGCTGATTCATATCGATATGTGGCAAAACCACCACAATAATGTAAACTAATTAGTCTCCAATTAAAATAAATACGTTAATTTAAAAAAGAACTAGGGTAGATACTATGTAGAGCTTTAACTGAGGAAAATAATCCATAAATATGTATATACATACATATTTATAATACATTTATATATATGTGTGTATATACATATATGCATGCATATGTATATGTAAACTGAAAACTCAGATATTTTAATAATATGTTGTACTAATATATAATTATATACTAACATGAAATATATGATGTGATAATGCAATATATGCAATGGTAATCAAAATATGTGTAGTATATTAAAAACATAATACACCATGTGGTGTGTTAACAACATAATTAGTATAAAGGCCATTCACAGTTTTTATAAATATACTAACAAACATCAGTAAATTAAACTCTCAGTGCAATATTATACTCTCAGATTTGTGTCTGCCAGGGATGCTACACAGCTACCTTAGGGTCTCCCAGTACCTCATCCTTCAATGTAGCAAGGTGTTCAGGAGTGAGGTGACAAAAGCTCATCTATTCATATTTGTTTTTCCTCTTCATGTGGATGTGCTGTGGTTTAGCAGCCTAACATCACTGCTTGGTCTCATTCATAATGCATTTTCTCTTTCATTAAAAGAGATAATATCTCACTAAAATAGTTTTAGTATGTGTACTTTTAATACCTTTACTATGCCAGTTGTGGAGCAGTGGTAAATAATTCACCTACCAGTGCATGAGACACAGGAGATGCAGGTTTGATACCTGGGTTGGGAGGATCCCCTGGAGTAAGAAATGACAACCCTCTCCAGTTTTATTGCCTGGAAAATTTCATGGTCAAAGGAACCTGGTGGGATGCAGTCCATGGAGTAACAAAGAGTTGGATATGACTGAGTGACTGATCATGAGTATTTCATCTGACTTAAGTGTTCCTTGTTTTCTTACCTGTTTCTATTAGTTAAGCCATACTCTGCAGAACATTTTGTCTTTCCTTCTTCAAAAAACAATAAGCTTTTCAAATCATTTTTTTTTTAGAATATTGTTTCTGTTTTTATGAGAGTGCTCTTCATCAAGGACAGGGCACAGTCTTGCTGTTCTTCTCTCATGATTCCATTAGAGCATGGGAGGAAAGACGCTTCTCCTATGTTCATATTCAAGGGAATGTCATCGTCCAACAAGAAAGAGATGAAAGAGTGTAGAGATGGGAGCGTTATGTGTGCAAACCATTTATCTTTACTTTCAAAATATGTTAATAGTAAAAAAAATTATGGCCTTAGAATTCCTGAAATGAGTTAAAATTAAAATTGAAATTCTCTCTCTCTCTCTTTTTCTTTTTTTCTTCTAGGGGTATATTTTAGATACATAGAAAGCAAAAATTAGTGATGCCCATTCCTTTTCTTTATCAGTTCAGTTCAGTCACTCAGTCGTATCCAGCACTATGCAACCCCATGGACTGCAGCACGCCAGGCTGCCCTGTCCATCACCAACACCTGGAGTTTGCTCAAATTCATGTCCATTGAGTCGATGATGTTATTCAACCATCTCATCCTCTCTTGTCCCCTTCTCCTACCTTCATTCTTTCCCAGTGTCAGGGTCTTTTCAAATGAGTCAGTTCTTCCCATCAGGTGGCCAAAATATTGGAGTTTTAGCTTCAGCATCAGTCTTTCCAGTGAATTTTCAGGACTGATTTCCTTTAGGATTGACTGGTTGGATCTTTTTGCAGTCCAAAGGATTTTTAAGAGTCTTCTCCAACACCACAGTTCAAAAGCATCAATTCTTTGATGCTCAGCTTTCTTTATGGTCCAGCTCTCACATCCATACATGACTACTGTAAAAACCATAGCTTTGATTAGATGGACCTTTGTTGGCAAATTAATGTCTCTGCTTTTTAATATGCTATTTAGGTTAGTCATAGCTTAACTTCACAGAGAAGGCAATGGCAACCCACTCCAGTACTCTTTCCTGGAAAATCCCATGGATGGAGGAGCCTGGTAGGCTGCAGTCCATGGGGTCGCTAAGAGTCAGACACGACTGAATGACTTCACTTTCACTTTTCACGTTCATGCATTGGAGGAGGAAATGGCAACCCACTCCAGTGTTTTTGCCTGGAGAATCCCAGGGACGTCAGGGCCTGGTGGGCTGCTGTCTATGGGGTCGCACAGAGTCGGACACGACTGAAGCGACTTAGCAGCAGCAGCAGCTTAACTTCCAAGCAGCAAGCATCTTTTAATTTCATGGCTGCAATCACCATCTGCAGTGATTTGGGAGCCCAAGAAAATAAATATGTCACTGCTTCCATTGTTTTTTACAGATGATAAAAATAAGGAAAATACATATTTCTATAAATTTTCCATTACTTCAAACAAACCCAGGATCTTTGAAGAAACATTTCTGAATTTAGGTAACTTAGATTAGACATAAATAGTCAACTACTTTTCTAAAAAATAAAAGCCAATAGTGTCTGTAAATTGCAAAAAAAAAAAAAAAAAAAAGAACAAATTGTGGTTATATAATATTAAGGAAAGTGATTATTTTTCTTGTTAAATATCCTTAAAAGTGATATGTGATGATGATGATAGTGAAAAAATAAGCACCCTGAGATGTTTTGCATTCAACGTATTTCTTTTAAGAAAACACTTTAAAGACTGTGTAGTCACTTGTGAAAAATAGACTGGACATTCTACAGTAGAAAACTGTAAGAGATCTGGCTTCTAATCTTGAACTCCCACTGACTAGCATTATGTGATCTTGAGAAAGATGCCTATCATCTCTGAGCCTCAGATTTAAAATGTGCAAAATAAGTGTTATGGGCTGAATTATGCCCGGCCCCCCACACCTCTGCCCCTCCCCCGCAATTTCATATCTTGAAGACCTAACCCTCTGTATTTCAGAATGTGACTGTGTGAAGACAGGGCCTTTAAGAATGTGAGAAGTTTAAATGAAACACTTCAGTTCAGTTCAGTCACTCAGTCGTTTCCGACTCTTTGTGACCCCATGGTTAGGCTCTAATCCCACATATCTACTATCTTTCTAAGAGGTGGAAATTAGATACACACAGAGAGATATGGTATGAAGATACAGGAAGAAGGTAGTCATATGCAAGCCAAGGGATAGACATCAGAAGAAAGCAAACCTGTTGAGATTGTTAAAAAAAAAATGTATTGATATATAATCATCCACAATGTTATGTTAATTTCTGCTGTATAGCAAAGTGATTCAGTTACTGTCTTGCTGTCCATCTTGCTGACTACACCAGTTGCATCACTCTTCATCCTGTTCATGACACCAGTTGTCTCACTGTATCTCACTGTGTGCATTGTTCATTAAACAGTAGGCAAGGCACAAGCTAAGAGGCTGGAAGAAAACTTGAAGAGCTGTAGGAACCACAGAGCTGTTTATTCTCTCCTGGCTGATGCAGCAATGGTAGCAGCAGACAGGCTATATTGTCCCCCCTCATGGCTGACCCAATGGACACAGCCATAATGCAGGAGTAGTTGCTGCTGCTTTCTAAGTGGAGCTGATATATCCAGACAGCACAAAGTAGCTCCTGACAGAGTGAGTATCTCCTGACTCACATGCACCATGATACAAATGATCTCAGCTGTCACATAGTCATTATTTACAAAACATGGGGCAAGATAACCTGAACATGCCATCTTGACTAATTTGCTCTCTCCTGACAGTTACACACACACATATAGACACACCTCCTTTTGTAAAATATTATTTTCTGTTATGGTACCTCATGATATTGAGTGTAGTTCCCTGTGCTGTACACTGTGACCTTGTTGTGTATCCATTTTGGATTTGAATAGCTTACATCTGCTAACCATCACCTCCACCATTGCCCTAAAACCCTCTCCCTTGGCTACCATGAGTCTCCTCTCTAATATCTGTGAGTCTGTTTCTGTTTTATAGATAGATTCATTTGTGCCATATTTTAGATTCTACATATAAATCCTATCATATGGTATTTGTCTTTCTCTTTCAGACTACTTCACTTGGTATGTTAATATCTAGTTGCACCCATGTTGCTGCAAATTCTGACAAAATCATGATTTCAGAATTCCAGCCTCCAGAAATGTGAGAAAATAAATTTCTGTTGTTTAAGCCCCCTGTCTGTAATACTTTATTATGGCAGCCCAACCAAACCAACACAATAGACATTAAGAGTTTCACGATGATCAGTTATTACTAGTTATGTGTTTGTAAAGCATTCAGCATATGGTGGCTACTTAAAGTGTGCTATTAAAGTGTGACAATTATTATTGTTCTTGCTGCTCAAAGACAAGGCTGTTGCTGCTGCTGCTAAGTCGCTTCAGTCGTGTCCAACTCCTAGCGACCCCACGGACGGCAGCCCACCAGGATCCCCCATCCCTGGGATTCTCCAGGCAAGAACACTGGAGTGGGTTGCCATTTCCTTCTCCAATGCATGAAAGTGAAAAGTGAAAGTGAAGTCCCTCAGTCATGTCCAACTCCTAGCGACCCCAAGGACTGCAGTCCACCAGGCTTCTCTGTCCACGGGATTTTCCAGTCAAGAGTACTGGAGTGGGGTCTAAGACAGGGCAGGTCATTTTAATTCTTATCTTCAACATGCAGCAGTTCTTTTAGTATTAGTTGTTCAATCATGTCCAACTCTTTGCAACCCCATGGGCTGTAGCCCACCAGGCTCTTCTGTCCATGGAATTTTCCAGGCAAGAATAGTGGAGTGGGTTGCCATTTCCTTCTCCAAGTTCTTTTAGGGTAGGAGAAAATAAGAGATCAAATTGTATTATGTTTCTTCAATATGGGTCATTGCACTTATGCCTTAAAATATATCACACATTTTGAAGTAGACTTGGAATTATACCTTTTTTTTTATCCCCCCCCCTTTTTTTTTCTGTATTTAATCAATCTCCTAGTTCTGCATCTGGAAAATGAGAGTAAAAATATATTAAAAAGATAATTAATTAACAATAAGTTTCTACTATATAGAACATGGAATTATATTCATTATCTTATAATAAACTATAATGGAAAAGAATATGAAGAAGAATACATATAACTGAATCACTTTGGTGTATACCTGAAGCACTGTAAATCAAGTATATTTCAATACAAAATTTAAAAAAAACTGTAATAAAAAGTTAATAATTAAAACTGCTCTCAGAAAAGAATAAGTTTGTATATGTAATAGAATTACTACATGACACATATTGGTGTTTAGTAAGCTGTAACTATTATTACTGTGTTCTTAATTTATTTTTTAACCCCTTTTCAACATGCCCCATAGCAAAACAGCAGTTTCTGTGTACACCTATCTCACATCACTTCTCATCTCTCTTTCTTTCACAGAAGTGTTCACATATTGGTCTTTTGTGATATGATTCTTCCGCAATGCTCATAAACCTGATTTCCATCCAAATGATGGTATTCTCTGCCCTGTGAAAGTATCACTTTGGCTAAGATAACATTCCCAAAGTGCACTGCCTTCCGCTCTGATTATTTAAGAAGTTAAAATGCTGAAGAAAATATTAAAGAATTCTGTGCCTGTGTCTTAAGTTAAGCAAAGAAAGTGAGATTTTATTAAATTAGGACCTCATAAGTCTGAAAATGCACACCTGTATTTTGAATGTCAGGGAAGGTATGTGATGCAGTGTGCATGCATGCCTAGTCATCGCTCAGTCATGTCTGACTCTATGTTATGCTATGGGATGTAGCCCACCAGGCTTCTCTGTTCATGAGATTTCCCAGGCAAGAATAGAGGGTTGCATTTTTTCCTTCAATATGTAATGTAGACTTTCCTCAATTTAGTTGATAAATAGACTGTTTATTGAGTCTTCTCTGGTAGGCCAGATGGTAAAGAAGCTGCCTGCAAAACAGGAGACCTGAGTTTGAACCCTTGGTCCAGAAAGTCCACTGGAGAAGGGAATGGCAACCCACTCCAGTATTCTTGTCTGAAGGATCCCATGGATAGAGGAGCCTGTCTGTCCATGATTGCAAAGAGTTAGACATAACTCAGCATGAGAAAAAAATAGATTTTTAGTCAATTTTTTCTATGGGTCTATATTCTAAACAGGATTTTGGTAGTTCTGGCCTAATGAGAGTAGAATTTAAGATTTTTTTTATTTTTTACTTCTTTCTCTGTCTCTGCTTTTGCCTCTTTGCTTTCTTTTTTGGCATTAAATAGATGATTATTTTTACTCAATAATAGCCTACTGTCATAACCAAATGATTTACTTTGGTCTAGATGCTGGATAAGGATGGTGTTGTGTATTTCAAAACATAGCTTAATTAGGAAAAAAGGTGAAAGGACACACACACACACACAAAAAAGACATATAGGCAGTAAATAAATCTATATTAAATATTAAATCTTACTAAAAATGGCAAATTAAGTAAAATGTTATTTTCACTTTAACAGATTGGCAAAAGTTATATCTATTTTGTTGAGAATTTGGGGGTAAAGTCAACTTCAAATGCATTTTTCAGGAACATAATAACATGTTTATAATTCTATATTGATTGTGGTATAATGATCATTTTACCTTTCTTCTTTATGTTTTTCTGAATGTTCCACATTTTCTAAGTGAATATACTTGACTCTGTTTATCAAAAGAAATACCAGTGGCTTTTTATAACTCCTTTAAGTGGAAAAAAGTGTGAGGTTTCTTTATAAATCAGCACTGTTTATAATAGCCAGGACATGGAAGCAACCTAGATGTCCATCAGCAGATGAATAGATAAGAAAGCTGTGGTACATATACACAATGGAGTATTACTCAGCCATTAAAAAGAATTCATTTGAATCAGTTCTAATGAGGTGGATGAAACTGGAGCCTATTATACAGAGTGAAGTAAGCCAGAAGGAAAAACACCAATACAGTATACCAATGCATATATATGGAATTTAGAAAGATGATAACAATAACCCTGTGTACGAGACAGCAAAAGAGACACTGATGTATGGAACAGTCTTATGGACTCGGTGGGAGAGGGAGAGGGTGGGAAGATTTGGGAGAATGGCATTGAAACATGTAAAATATCATGTATGAAATGAGATGCCAGTCCAGGTTCGATGCACGATACTGGACGCTTGGGGCTAGTGCACTGGGACGACCCAGAGGGATGGTATGGGGAGGGAGGAGGGAGGAGGGTTCAGGATGAGGAGCACATGTATACCTGTGATGGATTCATTTTGATATTTGGCAAAACTAATACAATTATGTAAAGTTTAAAAAAAAAAAAACTGCTTATGTAAATTCACTGATAATATAACCTCATTAGCATTCTTTCCCCAGTACTATTTTAGCACATAGAGGAAAAAAAAAAAACAGAGGGTTAAAGATTAATTCCCACACAAATACATGTGAATATTAATCAGGAGAGCTTCCACTTTAAAGTGCAAAAGCAATATACACAAAGCAGTCTTTGCTGCATGTGAGATGAAGTGGGAAAAAATTGCTTACCTGATAAACTGTATACTTTTGTCCATCATCCACTTTAATAGTGGTGTTAATGCTTTTCCATTTTGCTTCATCAGCACAGAAAAAGTTGTACTAAGGGGAAAAAAGAAGTTTTCCTTCAAACAGTTTTTCATTGAGAAATTAGAGTCTTATTTTTGATTGGACTTTGCAATTTACCAGTAATTTTTATTGTATTGGAGAGATAAGAAGTCTGGAAATTTAAAAAAAATCAAGTAAACAAAAAACAGACAGCTCACAATATACAACTAAGTGCTAGAATTGAAACACATAAATGTATACATACATGTACACCATACATATGTAGACACACACACACACATACACACACATTTCTCTTCCCTATATTCTGGGGTTTCTGGTTGAGAAAAGCAGCTTCTTCTGCTAGATATGAGTGAGTATTAATTAGCAATTTTCTTTAGATACTAGCAACAGATCAATGGAAAGAACAGAATATACAATCTAGATAGTGATACCAGCATCACAGAATATAAATTAAAACATTATGAAAGCTAACCATTCACCCTAAGTTTCCTGAGTCTTGAGGGAGCCTATGGCCATTTGTGGGATTGCTGATAATTAGAACAATTGAATTCTGGTTTTAAAAAGAGTAATTCAGCTTAGTTGCTTAGGTGTGCCTGCTGCATGCCAGGCTTCCTGTCCATCACCAACCACAAGAACTTGCTTAAACTCATGTTCGTTGAGTCGGTGATGTCATCCAACAATCTCATCTTCTGTCATCCCCTTCTCCTCCTGCCTTCAATCTTTCCCAGCATTAGGATCTTTCCTAATGAGTCAGTTCTTTGCATCAGGTGGCCGAAGTACTGAAGATTCAGATTCAGCATCAGTCCTTCCAATGAATATTCAGGAGTGATTTCCTTTAGGATTGACTGGTTTGATCTCCCTGCAGTCCAAGGGATTCTCAAGAGTCTCCTCCAACACCACAGTTCAAAAGCATTAATTCTTCAGCACTCAGCTTTATTTATAGCCCAACTCACATCCATACATGACTATTGGAAAAACAATAGCTTTAACTAGAGGGAGCTTTGCTGGCAAAGTAATGTCTCTGCTTTTTAATATGCTGTCTAGTTTGGTCATAGCTTTTCTTCCAAGGAGCAAGTGTCTTTTAATTTTATGACTGTATTCACCATCTGCAGTGACTTTGGAGCCCAAGAGAATAAAGTTTGTCATTGTTTTCATGGTTTCTCCATCTATTTGCAGTGAAGTGATAGGACCAGATGCCATGATCTTAATTTTGAGATGTTGAGTTTTAAGGCAATTTTTTTCACTTCCCTTTTTCACTTACATCAAGAGGCTCTTTAGATCTCCTTCACTTTCTGCCATAAGGGTAATGCCATCTGCATTTCTGAGGTTATCAATATTTCTCCCGGCAATCTTGATTCCACCTTGTCCTTTATTCAGCCCAGCGTTTTGCAGGATGTACTCTACATATAAGTTGAATAAGTAGGGTAACAATATACAGCCTTGGTGTTCTCCTTTCCCAATTTGGAACCAGTCGGCTGTTCCTTGTCCAGTTCTAACTGTTGCTTCTTGACCTGCATATAGGTTTTTCAAGAGGCAGGTAAAAGTGATCTGATATTCCCATCTCTCTCTCTTTTTAAAATTAATTAATTGATTTTAATTGGAGGCTAATTACTTTACAATATTGTGGTGGTTTTGCCACACATTGACATAATCAGCCATGGGTGTACATGTATCCCCCATCCTGACCCTCCCTCCCACCACCCTCCCCATCTCATCCCTCAGGGTCATCTCAGTGCACCCACCCTGAGCACTCTGACTCATGCATAAAACCTGGTCTGGAGATCTATTTCACATATGGTAATATACATGTTTCAATGCTATTCTCTCAAATCATCCCACCCTTGTCTTCTCCCACAGAGTCCAAAAGACTGTTTTTTGCCTCTTGTCTCTTTTGCTGTCTCACATACAGGGTCAGCATTACCATCTTTCTAAATGCCATATATATGTGTTAATATACTGTATTGCTGTTTTTCTTTCTGACTTACTTCACTCTATATAATAGGCTCCAGTTTCATCCACCTCATTAGAACTGATTCAAATGCATTATTTTTAATAGCTGAGTAATATTTCATTGTGCATATGTACCACAGCTTTCTTATCCATTCATCTGCCACTGGGCACCTAGGTTGCTTCCATGTCCTAGGTATTGTAAACAGTGCTGTGATGAACATTGGAGTACACTTGTCTCTTTCAATTCTTGTTTCCTAGGTGAGTATATCCAGCAGTGGGATTCCCATCTCCTTAAGAATTTTCCACAATTTGTTTTGATCCACACAGTCAAGGCTTTGGCATAGTCAGTAAAGCGGAAGTAGATGTTTTTCTAGAACTTTATTGCTTTTTCTATGATCCAATGGATGTTGGCTATTAGATCCCTCATTCCTTAGCCTTTTCTAAATCCAGGTTGAATATCTGGAAGGTCACAGTTCATGTACGATTGAAGCCTTGCTTGACGAATTTGGAGCATTACTTTGCTAGCATGTGAGATGAGTGCAATTGTGCAGTAGTTTGAATACTATTTGGCATTGCCTTTCTCTGAGATTGGAATGAAAACTGACTTTTCCAGTCCTGTGGCTGCTGCTGAATTTCCCAAATTTGCTGGCATATTGAGTGCAGCACTTTAGCAGCAGCATCTTATATCATTTGAAATTGCTTAACTAGAATTCCATCATCTCCACTAACTTTGTTCATAGAGATGCTTCCTAAGGCCTGCTTGACTTCACAATCCATCATGTCTGGCTCTCGGGGAGTAATCACACCATCATGGTTATCTGGGTCATTAGAATCTTTTTTATATAGTTCTTCTGTGTATTTTTGCCACTTCTTAGTATCTTCTACTTCTGTTACATCCAAACTGTTTCTGTCCTTTATTGTGCCCAGTTTGCAAGGAATTTTCCCTTGATATCTCTAATTTTCTTGAAGAGATCTCTAGTCTTTCCCATTTAGTGTCCTCTATTTCTTTGTATTGATCACTGAGGAATGATTTCTTATCTCTCCTTGCTCTTCTTTGGAACTCTGCATTCAGATGGGTGTATCTTTCCTTTTCCCCTTTGGCTTTTGTTTCCCTTCTTTTCACAGCAAGGCCTCCTCAGACAACCATTTTGCTATTTTGCATTTCTTTTTCTTGGGGATGGTCTTGATCACTGCCTCATGTACAATGTCACGAACCTCCATCCTTTGTTCTTCAGGCACTCTGTTTATCAGATCTAATCCCGTGAATCTATTAGTCACTTTCACCATATAATCATAAAGGATATTATTTAGGTCATACTTGAATGAACTAGTGGTTTTCCCTACTTTCTTCAAGTTAAGTCTGAGTGTTGCAATAAAGAGTTCATGATCTGAGCTACAGTCATCTCCCAGTCTTATTTTTGCTGACTGTATAGAGCTTCTCCACTTTTGGCTGCAAAGAATATAATCAATCTGATTTCAGTTTTGACCATCTGGTGATGTCCATGTGTAGAGTCTTCTCTTGTGTTGTTGGAAGAAGGTGTTTGCTATGACCAGTGTGTTCACTTGGCAAAACTCTGTTAGCCTTGCCCCTTCTTCATTTTGTACTCCAAGGCCAAATTTGCATGTTACTCCAGATATCTCTTGATGTATTAATTTTCCATTCCAGTTGCCTATGATGAAAAGGATATCTCTTTTCATTCTCACTTCTAGAAGGTCTTTTAGATCTTCATAGAACTGTTAAACTTCAGCTTCTTCAGCATTCCTGGATGGGGCATAGATTCACATTAAGTTTTTTTTTTTCTGTTCTTCAGTGCTGACATTTTTTTCAGAACTCTCCACCATGATCCATCCATCTTGGGTGGCCCTACATGAAATGGCTCATAGCTGCATTGATTTAGACAAGGTTGTGTTCCATGTGATCAGTTTGATTAGTTTTCTGTGATTGTGTGTTTCATTCTGTCTGCCTTCTGATGGATAAGGGCAAGAAGTTTTTGGAAACATCCGATGGGAAAGACTGTGGGGGAAACTGGGTCTTGTTCTGATGGTTGGGGCCCTCCTCAGTAAATCTTTATTCCAATTTTCTGTTGAAAAACAAAACAAAACAAAAAAAAGCAAATCATGTCTAAAGTGGGTATGCTTGACCAGACATCACTGGGATTTCCGTGAGTGGGCTGCAGAAGTCTACTCATCTTCTTAACAGCATGTATATTGGTTTTATTGCTACTATTCTTTCCAGAAAAGGCCTTTATAGTTTATAGTATATCTACTGCTGCTGCTGCTGCTGCTGCTAAATTGCTTTAGACGTGTCTGACTCTGTGTAACCCCATAGACGGCAGCCCAACAGGTTTTCCCGTCCCTGGGATTCTCTAGGCAAGAACACTGGAGTGGGTTGCCATTTCCTTCTCCAATGCATGAAAGTGAAAAGTGAAAATGAAGGCACTCAGTTGTGTCTGACTCTTCGCGACTCCATGGACTGCAGCTCACTAAGCTCTTCCATCCATGGGATTTTCCAGGCTAGAGATCTGTAAACAACACGCATGCTAAAGGAATATAATTGCACAGTATTTCATAAACCTGTACATTCAATTACATTAAATTGATAATGTCTAAATCTTTCCACATAGAGTCTTAATATAAACATAATGGTATGTATCTTAACTTTTTTATAATGTTTGGCTATTCCAAAAAGGTTCCTTTCCTTGTCTATTTCAGGCTCACTTTAAGAGCTGTGTTAAACAGGTTTGAGATTTTCAAAAACAAATACATCTACATATACTTTGCCAGAAAATCAATTCCATGACCATTGATATCCATTCTTTTCAAGCCATGTGTAGCTAAGTAAAAGGCAGTGTTTTTCTATTGCATTTTTATGCTGTATCTAGTATACAATGTGACCAGATAATACATTGAATATCTTTGGCAACACAGATAATAGTTTAGTTATTTCTTACATGTACCACTCAGAGATTTATGTTGTTAGTTAACAAAGTTATCTAATTTTAAATAATACTATACTGACCAAAAATGTGTCTTTATAGGAAGATGGTAATTTCCTTGTTTTGTGTAAAAATATCAGAACATTATTTTTCAGATATAACTTCTTGCATGAGTCTTCAGTTATGTCTGACTCTTTGTGACCCCATGGACTGTAGCCCACAAGGCTCCTCTGTCCATGCAATTTTCCAGGCAAGAATATTGGGTTGTCATTTCTTCCTTCAAGAAACTTTCCTGACCAGGGGATTAAACCCACATCTCTTGTATCTCCTGCATTAGCAGGAGATATTTTACATTTCACTGCTGGCTGAGTCTTAATAATTCTTACCTTCAGGGATGTTCAAGTTAAACATTTAAAAACATTTAATGGACAAATTTATTAACTTTATTTGAAGTTTTCTTTTATTATTAATCACTCATGATATACACAAAACAATAGCTCTCATGATTGAGTGATGACTCTGTATCATGGATTTTTAAAGTAATTTAAATGTTTCAATTGATTGTTTCCCTGCAAATCAAAAAGAGAGAAAACAAAAATAAAAACAAAAGTTTGTGAAGTAGATACTATCCTTCTTTTGACTCCACTATTTAGAGATTGAAACAGGCTAAGTGATCTGCCCCTAGTCAGGGAGACACAGTGATTCCTGACACAGCTAATTAGTGGAGGGATTGACATTTGAGTCCTTACAGTAGATATATATACTTACCTTCCTGTTATTAGAAAGAATCAATGAAATGGTTTTAAAAATTAATTTTGATATGTTAAAGCTTTGAAACTTAAATTTCCTTAAAAAGCACTTGACTAATAATTCTGCATTTCTAGAATTTGAGTAGGTCTTAAATTATGATCACTGGGAGAGTTCAACCCAAGTATGTCTTTGTGAAAACTGTAATGTAAATGCAATACTCATATGGTTATACTTTTAAAATGAATGAGGAAATTGGAGCATAGTCAAGAAGTATCATAGCAGAATAAGGAAAAATCTTAAAACCACAAAGATAAGATAACACTGAAATTTCCTTTAAATCATTACAAGGAACCAGTGATGGGAGTGGAAAGAACATGGATTTTGGATTGACACAGCAGAATGATAATGATAATGATAATTCCTGTTCTACCATCCTTTAAGGAGTTTAAAGATCACATGCAATGCCAAACTCCCTGAAAGCCCCTGCTTGCCCACATGATCTCTGTGACATACAGAGATCTCTTTACTCCTCTGTAAAGAGGAGTATCTGCTCTTTACATTGGGTTGATATGTCCCAGGCTTTTTTCCTGTGAGTTTTTATGCCTTTACTAATTCACTCATTGTATTATACTAACTTTTCAATGTTTATCCACTTACTAGTTTAAACTTCATACCAACTAATATTGCCTTTTCTTTATGATTGAGTCCACACCAGTACAGGCTTCCCAGGTGGCTCAGATGCTAAAGAATCTGCCCACAGTGTTGGAGACCTGGGTTCAATCCCTGGGTTGGGAGGATCCCCTGGAGAAGGGAAAGGCAATCTACTCCAGTATTCTTGCCTGGAGAATTCCATGGAGAGAAGCCAGGCAGGCTACAACCCATAAGGTCACAAAGAGTTGGACAAGACTGAGTGACTGACGCATACAAACACCAGTGCTTGGTGCTTAAACCTTACAAGGTCTCAAAGCCCCTAAGTGGCCAAGCTACGGTTCCAACTCTGGCATTCTTACCCCAGAGTGTATGATCTTAATATATTTCTTTAAGTTGAAGCCCAACCCATAACTGCAATTCAATAAATGATAGTAACAATTCAGAGTGCCAATATATATGCTTTCTTTGTCATAAAACCTAAAGAAAATAAATTCTACACCTCTTTTCACTCATTAAACTTTTATAATTCTTAAGTTTCTTGGTTTGACCTATTTGAACTTATTTTTGTCCATTTGAAAGTTAAAGGTGTCCCCGTACTCTGTTATTTCACATGCATTTTCATTAATAATTCTACAAGTCTCTGGTCTGATTCATGGTGTCTCTGATTGGAGACTCCACCTTGATGAGAGGAGCTGGCTCAGTTAGACAATCACCTGTGGACTGAGTTAAGGGTAGAAAAATGTGCTGAACCTGACTGGGTCTCAATATTTGTATGTTTTATTTGATCTCTACATGTTTTCTGCTCTTTATAAAACTAATGGAAATTTCTGGTCTTAGTTGAGGAAAATTCTGTGGAGTGGGAATTAGCAAACCTTATCTTAAAGAGTCAAACTGATGTTTGATTGTTCATTATAGTATTCTTTCATTACATAATTCTATTTTCCTGTTCCCATTTCACCTGTTTTTCTTATTATCTGTAGCTAATTTGAGGCAATAAATAACAGTTTTTTTTTTTTTTTCCCTTAGGTTATGCCTATCCTGTGTGTGTTCAATCATGTCCAGCTCTTTGTGACCCTATGGATTATAGCCTGCTAGTCTCCTCTGCCCACAAAAACTTCCAGGTAAGAGTTTTGGAGTAGGGTGTCATTTCCTACTCCAGAGGATCTTCCCAATACAAGGATCAAACCTGTATCTGTGTGTTTTCTGCATTGACAGAAGGATTCTTTAACACTACTAACACAACCTGGGAAGCCCAAATATATATTTTGCTAAAATTTAAACATATTTTTAAAACACAAAGATATATAAGCACACATTACATTAGTGATCAGAGAGATGACATCATATCATGTAGCTTCTGGAAAATAGCTGGCAAGTACATCTTAGTATTATAAAGATAGTGTTCTCCTTAAAGATCCTTTGAAAGAATCCTGGGATCCCCAGATCACATCTGTCATTAAAGTTATACAATTGCAGCATATACTATTCTGATGTGTAAACAGTATATATTTAATAGGAAGAACTTAAAGAAAAACAGGACACACAGACTGTTGGTGAGTGTAAAAGATATATTTAAATTTTATATTGACAATAATCAGTAAAGTGGAAAATCAACACAACTCCCTAAAGTTTATGTTAGAATTTTTTGACTTACCTTTAAAGTACCATTTTCAACAAATAATTGAATAAAATAATCCATCTACTGAATCTGAGTCTTGCTTGAGGTAGAGTAGGAGTCCATATGCATTGGGGGCCTGAAATTCCAGGGAGATGTTATTTTGTGGATTTAAAAACACATTCTGGAATTCTAGATAGGAATCTCCATAATAACAAACACAACTGATATCTGTGGAGTCAGAAAAAAGTATACAATTTAGTATGGAATTAAATGTTCAATAGTTGTATATCACATTAGCATAATGTTTTCAGAAATGGCTCATACTTATTTATTTATTTATTTATTTTGCCTATTACAAGCCTGGGAACCTATTTTATTTGCCATTGTCACAGTGGTTTATCAATCTAGATTAACAATTTATATATTGTTGATATTAATTTATGTATTGTCAATTGTCAATTTATGCTATAAATATTCTGGGAGCATGATGATCAAATTTCATTAGAAGGCAGGGATGTTTAGATAATCTATCAAATACTCTTATGTTAGTAGTCAACAGAAATAGAAATATTTTCTAAAGATTTTCTTGTTCACTGTACATTAAAATGCTGGTTAAAAATATATGATTTGTGTTATCATTGTTAATTTGATTGGGTGTTTGAGGCCTGATAGAGAATATTGGGAAATAAAGGAATTGCCACCTTTTTGTAGCAACTCTAAATTATTTGATCTTCTTAAAAAGATCTTTTTGCTTTCTGAATGATTATATTTTAATTAGCCTTAATCTTTCAAGTAAAATATGGAGACATTTTGAGCAAGAGTTTGACAATTTATTTTCTTAAGTTTATAAATATGTGATTAATTAAACTTAGTTTCTTTCTCTAAGCTAATTATGTAATATCATTATTAAAAGTTACTTTTCTTTGATAGACATTAATACATGATTGATCCTTGTAACCATGTGCAAACTCTCTCTCCTTTAAAAGTCCCAAATTATTTATTCTTTTCCAATTAATGGAAGAGACTATTTGTGAAATAACATGAGATTTAGTTTACAACCCATCATAAGATAGCATTCTTTATAAAATCTGTACTTTATAACTTAAAGAGAGTTTATATACTATGTAGAGAATTTTTATTTTAAATTTTCAATAAAACTTTATAAATGCTCATTGTACTAAATTTTAAAACTTGTACAAAGCTCTAAGGAAATAATCAGCTAAATCTAAAATATTTTTTTTTCTTCTTAAGTAAAATAAGAAGTTTCAAAATACTGCCAGAAAAGATTTTGCTTTCTAGACATAAAATAATATTATTTTTTAGTCAAATAATTCATTAGAAGATGGCTTAAAGACTGAAAATATTAAAAATCATTTCAATGTTTTTATTCAAATTGTTTTAGTTATATTATATACACAATTATTTGTTCCATGTATAATTTTAATGATGTTGTTGAAGGCACAATATTAAATAGCTTGAAAAGTTTCATTCATTTATTTGAATGAATTGGGAATGGAGACAAATATCTGCTTTATTTAAAGTTTAAAATATAAAAAAGCATAACATTTTTTCAGACAAAGATTAACATTATAACATAAATGTGGGCAACAGTAGAGAAATAAAACACTATACTGTATGCATTTCTAAATTATTTGAAAAGAAATATATGTTCCAAAAGAAGTTAACTCAAAGATTGTTTTAGTTTCATTATTTTAAGATATGTATTTTTATGAACTAAATTTTTAAAAATTCAATGGCTTTGCTATCATGTGATTAATGGTCTGTAATAAAAACCCACACATGCACTCAGTTGTAACTTTTATTAGGTCAAGAGCCATGTATGTTTTTCAGCATTCTACCTGAAGTTCCTGGTTTTCTTAAGCATGTGAAAACACTATATCTTATGAAAAATAAAATTATTTTTGTATAAATGTGTTTGGAGAATTATATTCTGTTGTGTTCGGATTAAAAAGTCAAGAAATGTTTTGCATAGAATATTCAACCATGTTTATAGTTCAGTTCAGTAGCTGAGTCATGTCTGACTCTTTGTGACCCCATGAACTGCAGCACACCAGGCCTCCCAGTCCATCACAAAATCCCGGGGTCCACTCAAATCCCTGTTCATTGAGTCGGTGATGCCATCCAACCATCTCATCCTCTGTCGTCGCCTTCTCTTCCTGCCCTCAAACTTTCCCATCATCAGGGTCTTTTCAAATGAGTTAGCTCTTCGCATTAGGTGGCCAAAGTATTGGAGTTTCAGCTTTAGCATCAGACCTTCCTAAGAACACCCAGAGCTGATCTCCTTTAGGATGGACTAGTTGGATCTCCTTGCAGTCCAAGGGACTCTCAAGAGTCTTCTCTAACACCACAGTTCAAAAGCATCAATTCTTCTGCTCTCAACTTTCTTTATAGTCCTAATCTCACATCCATACATGACCACTGGAAAAACCATAGCCTTGACTAGACAGAGCTTTGTTGACAAAGTGATGTCACTGCTTTTTAATATGCTATCTAGTTGGGTCATAACTTCCTTTCCAAGGAGTAAGCATCTTTTAATTTCATGGCTGCAGTCAACATCTGCAGTGATTTTGGAGTCCAGAAAAATAAAGTCAGCCATATGGCATCTATTTGCCATGAAGTGATGGGACTGGATGGCATGATCTTAGTTTTCTGAATTGTTGAGCTTTATGACAATTTTTTCACTCTCCTCTTTTGCTTTCATCAAGGCCCTTTAGTTCTTCTTCACTTTCAACCATAAGGGTGGTGTCATTTGCCCATCAGAGGTTATTGATATTTCTCCCGGTAATCTTGATTCTAGCTTGTGCTTCCTCCAGCCCAGCATTTCTCATGATATACTCTGCATATATATTAAATAAGTAGGGTGACATTATACAGCCTCACATGCTGCTTTTCCAATTTGGAACCAGTCTGTTATCCCAGGTTCAGTTCTAACTGTTGCTTCCTGACCTGCATACAGGTTTCTCAAGAGGCACGTCAGGTGGTCTGGTATTCCCATCTCTTTCAGCATTTTCCACAGTTTATTGTGATCCACACAGACAAAGGCTTTGGCATAGTCAATAAAGCAGAAATAGATGTTTTACTGAAACTCTCTTGCCTTTTCGATGATCCAGCAGATGATGGCAATTTGGCCTCCAGTTCCTCTGCCTTTTCTAAAACTAGCTTGAACATCTGAAATTTCATGGTTTACATATTGCTGAAGCTTGGCTTGGAGAATTTTGAGCATTACTTTACTAGCGTGTGAGATGAGTGCAATTGTGCAGTAGTTTGAGCATTCTTTGGCATCACTTTTCTTTGGGATTGGAATGAAAACTGACATTTTCCAGTCCTGTGGCTACTGCTGAGTTTTCCAAATTTGCTGGCATATTGAGTGCAGCACTTTCATAGCATCATCTTTCAGGATTTGAAATAGCTCAACTGGAAATCCATCACCTCCACTAGCTTTGTTTGTAGTGATGCTTCCTAAGGTCCTCATGACTTCACATTCCAGTATATCTGGCTCTAGGTGAGTAATCACACCATCTAATTATCTGGGTCATGAAGATCTTTTTTGTACAGTTCTTCTGTGTATTCTTGCCACCTCTTCTTAATATCTTCTGCTTCTGCTAGGTCCATAGCATTTCTGTCCTTTATTGAGCCCATCTTTGCATGAAGTGTTCCCCTGGTATCTCTAATTTTCTTGAAGAGATCTCTAGTCTTTCTCATCCTATTGTTTTCCTCTATTTCTTTGCATTGATCACTGAGGAAGGCTTTCTTATCTCTCCTTCCTTTCTTTGGATCTCTGCATTCAAATTGATATGTCTTTCATTTTCTCCTTTGCCTTTCCCTTCTTGTTTATAGTATTCCTATTCAAATGTAGGAATGCAAATTTTACTTTATATCTCATGTATTTTATACCTTTCTTAATTTATTAAAAAGAATCACAGAATACTCTTGTGAAGAAAAGATAAGTATGGAGACTACTTTCAGTAATGAAGGCCTAGAGTAAATTATTCCATATGTTTTTCATTGAAAAAAAAAATGAGCTAGAACTAAACCATATGTTCCTGCCTTTCAATTTTCACTTTTGCAAGTAGAAGAATCTTTAAATTTGATGCCTTCATTTTATAATTGTGCCTCTGAACGAGTTTTCATGCCTTTTGTGTAACCAGAAGGCCCAGTTCAATGTAACTTCAGCAATAAAGAAATTTAATGGTTTGTGCAAAAGGAAGTTTAAGATTCGCATAGGCTTTGAGATTGATGCTTGTGTGTGTAGAGGGTCATCTGGATCCTCATAGAAGACCTGTATTTCTGCTATCTCTGTTCTACTCACATGCAAGTTTTAATCTAAGGTATGCTTTTCTTCAGATTCTAATATCATTTTGTGGCCAGGAGTAGTTTAATGGACATACCTCCTCATTCATGCTCACCCAGTTTCCTACACTTTCAAAAGAGGAAAGAAGAAGCTTCCCAAGTGTAGAATGAAGTTCTCCTAGAATTGACTGGCAAGAACTGTGTCACCCAGGAAAGTTCTCCCTCAGAGAACAGGCTAGGCCCAATTCCCACTGCAACCTGGGTGTAGGGTTCTCTGCAGATGAAGCTGGCATACCAATAGTTTCCAGCTTCATGCCTTGTTTCCTGGCTGTTAGATGACAGATTCAGAGACTCAAAAGTGCTTAATCATACACCTAACCCAGAGAACTTAACTTTCACCCCAGAAGTATCTGCTTCTACTTTTGGAAGACAGTTTTTGCATTCATTTCCAACAGTGCATATTAAATATAAAAATGAGTCTAGTAACTAAAAACATTATTTGAAATTTGGTTGTTTCTGGATGGGCAGTTGAGATTTTTCACACAAAATTATTTGGATTTCCAGTCCATAGTGACCCATAACCACTTCCAATGATGGCAGATAAAGAAAGATTCAAAGATGTTTTAGTGAAAAATCAGAGATTAGTAACCCTCCCCTCCATCATAGCACAAAGAAGTATTTTAAATAGATTAAAAGAATAATAGGATAAATATATTTTATAAGAAATAAATAATATAGCTAAAGATGAATAAATAAATACTTAAATTAGAACAAGCAACATAAAACTAATGTGTATAATATTCACATTCTGATAAATTATGTACAATTACTCCAATAGCACATCTTCCTTTTAATAAAATAAATACCCAGAGAAACTAAATATTAGTTTGAATCTTTTTTTTTTTTTTGCTTGTTTTATTATTCAGCATATCACAAAATACTGAACAGATTTTGAAGAACAGAATCATTTTTGTGGTTAGTGTACTGTTGTTGCTGTTCTTCAGCTGCTAAGTCCTGTCCAACTCTTTATGACCCCATGGAATGCAGCACGCCAGGCTTCCCTGTCCATCACTGTCTCCTGAAGTCTGTTCAAACTCATACTTATTGAGTCAGTGATGCCATCCAATCATCTCATCCTCTGTTGCCCCCTTCTCCTCCTGCCTTCAGCCTTTCCCAGCATCAAGGTGAGTTCGTTTTTCCAGTGGGTCAGCTCTTAGCATCAGGTGGCCAAAGTACTGGAGCCTCAGCTTTAGCATCAGTCCTTCTGATGAATATTCAGAGTTGATTTCCTTTAGGATTGACTTGTTTGATCCCCTTGCTGTTGAAGGGATTCTTGGAAAGCATCAATTCTTCGATGTTCATCCTTGTTTTATAGTCCAGCTCTCACATCTGCACATGGCTACTGGGAAAACCATAACTTTGACTATACAGGCTTTTGTCAGCAAAATTTGTTTGTTGGCAATATTTGTACTTTTTAATACTCTATCTAGGTTTGTCATAGCTTTTCTTCCAAGGAGCAAGTGCTTTTTAATGTCATGGCTGCAGTAACCATCTGCAGTGATTCTGGAGCCTCAGAAAATAAAATATGCCACTATTTCCATTTTTTCCCCCATCAATTTGCCACGGAATGGTGGTATACAATATATACCATATGTAAGATGATAGTGTTCTATATGTAAGGTTAAACATGAAAGTTGTAATCTTATTCAATTATGGGAATAATTGTATGCCAAGGATTTCTATAAGATTAATAGTTTAATAATGACTCGCAAAGAGTTGGAAACGACTGAGCAACTGAACTGAACTGAACTGGACTACAATGACTGGATAGTTTGAAAAAGACATATATTATTTAACCCTCATTCTATAACATTATTGCCATTATCAGTGTAATTCATGAATGATAACTCAAAGAAAGAGTGGGTATTTATTGATTTCTGGAGTACGTATCACTAACTAAATGTTAAGAAATGACTAACAACTGAAAATGCAATTGACCTTTAATTAGTTTCTGTGTCTTGGAGATGATGTCTAGGAAAAATACCGGGTATTTGTTACATGTGGGTGTATTTGTGCAAATTTTTATGTTAAAGAAGTTTCAACTGGAGAAAAGACTATGTATAACATGAATATAATTCACATAGAAAGGTGTAAGTTCAGTTCAGTCACTCAGTCATGTCTGACTCGTTGCGACCCTATGAATTGCAGCACACCAGGCCTCCATGTACATTACCATATACCGGAGTTCACTCAAACTCAGGTCCACTGAGTGATGCCATCAAGCCATCTCATCCTCTGTCGTCCCCTTCTCCTCCTGCCCCCAATCCCTCCCAGCATTAGAAACTTTACCAATGAGTCAACTTTTTGCATGAGGTGGCCAAAGTATTGGAGTTTCCGCTTTAGCATCAGTCCTTCCAAAGGAAACCTAGGACCCATCTCTTTAGAATGGACTGGTTGGATCTCTTTGCAGTCCAAGGGACTTTCAAGAGCCTTCTCCAACACCACAGTTCAAAAGCATCAATTCTTCAGCACTCAGCTTTCTTCACAGTCCAACTCTCACATCCATACATGATCACTGGAAAAACCATAGCCTTGACTAGATGGACCTTTGTTGCAAAGTAATGTCTCTGCTTTTGAATATCCTATCACGGTTGGTCATAACTTTACTTTCAAGGAGTAAGCGTCTTTTTATTTCATGGCTCCAATCAATATCTGCAGTGATTTTGGAGCCCCCCCCCTCAAAAAAAAGAGTCTGACACTATTTCCATTGTTTCCCCATCTATTTCCCATGAAGTGATGGGACCAGATGCCCTGATCTTAGTTTTCTGAATGTTGGGCTTTAAACCAACTTTTTCACTCTCCTCTTTCACTTTCATCAAGAAGCTTTTAGCTGCTCCTCACTTTGTGCCATAAGGGTGGTGTCATCTGCATATCTGAGGTTATTGATATTTCTCCCGGCAATCTTGATTCCAGCTTGTGCTTTTTCCAGCCCAGCGTTTCTCATGATGTACTCTGCATATATATTAAATAAGCAGGGTGACAATATACAGCCTTCACGTACTCCGTTTCCTATTTGGAACCAGTCTGTTGTTCCATGTTCAGTTCTAACTGTTGCTTCCTGACCTACATATAGGTTTCTCAAGAGGCTCGTCAGGTGCTCTAGTATTCCCATCTCTTTCAGGATTTTCCACAGTTTATTGTGATCCACACAGACAAAGGCTTTGGCATAGTCAATAAAGAAGAAATAGATGTTTTTCAGGAACTCTCTTGCTTTTTTGATGATCCAGCAGATGTTGGCAATTTGATCTCTGGTTCCTCTGCCTTTTCTAAAACCAGCTTGAACATCTGGAAGTTCATGGTTCATGTATTGCTGAAGCCTGGCTTGGAGAATTTTGAGCATTGCTTTACTAGCGTGTGAGATGAGTGCAATTGTGCGGTAGTTTGAGCATTCTTTGCCATTGCCTTTCTTTGGGATTGGAATGAAAACTGACCTTTTCCTGTCCTGTGGCCCCTGCTGAGTTTTCCAAATTTGCTGGCATATTGAGTGCAGCACTTTCACAGCATCATCTTTCAGGAATTGAAATAGCTCAACTGGAATTCCATCACCTCCACTAGTAGTGATGCTTTCTAAGGCCCACTTGCCTTCACATTCCAGGATGTCTGGCTCTAGGTGAGTGATCACACCATCATGATTTTTTTGGTCATGAAGATCTTTTTTGTACAGTTCTTCTGTGTATTTTTGCCACCTCTTCTTAATATATTCTGCTTCTGTTAAGTCCATACCATTTCCATCCTTCATCGAGCCCATCTTTGCATTAAGTGTTCCACTGATATCTCCAATTTTCTTGAAGAGATCTCCAGTCTTTCCCATTCTGTTGTTTTCCTCTATTTCTTTGCACTGATCACTGAGGAAGGCTTTCTTATCTCTCCTTGCTATTCTTTGGAACTCTTCACTCAGATGCTTATATCTTTCCTTTTCTCCTTTGTTTTCACTTCTCTTCTCTTCACAGCTATTTATAAGGTCTCCCCAGATAGTCATCAACAGTGTGAAAAGGCAAAATGATAGGATATTGAAAGAGGAAATCCCCAGGTCGGTGGGTACCCAATATGCTACTGGAGATCA
This sequence comes from Bos taurus, assembly GCF_002263795.3. Classification (NCBI taxonomy): domain Eukaryota; kingdom Metazoa; phylum Chordata; class Mammalia; order Artiodactyla; family Bovidae; genus Bos; species Bos taurus. The sequence continues at coordinate 1,668,009 of NC_037336.1, forward strand.
GTGGAGAAATAACTCCAGAAGGAATGAAGGGTTGGAGCCAAAGGAAAAACAATAGCCAGTTGTGGATGTGACTGGTGATAGAAGCAAGGTCTGATGCTGTAAAGAGCAATATTGCATAGGAACCTGGATGCTAGGTCCATGAATCAAGGCAAATTGGAAGTGGTCAAATAGGAGATGGCAAGAGTGAATGTTGACATTCTAGGAATCAGTGAACTAAAATGGACTGGAATGGGTGATTTTAACTCAGATGACCATTATATCTACTACTGTGGGCAGGAATCCTTTAGAAGAAATGGAGTAGCCATTATGGTCAATAAAAGAGTCTGAAATGCAGTGTTTGGGTGCAATCTTAAAAATGACAGAATGGTCTCTGTTTGTTTCCAAGGTAAACCATTCAGTATCACGGTACTCCAAGTCTATGCCCCAACCAGTAATGCTGAAGAAGCTGAAGCTAAACGGTTCTATGAAGACCTACAAGACCTTTTAGAACTGACACCCAAAAAAGATGTCCTTTTCATTATAGGGGATCAGAATGCAAAAGTAGGAAGTCAAGAAACACCTTGGGTAACAGGCAAATTTAGCCTTTTAATACGGAATGAAGCAGGGCAAAGGCTAATAGATTGTTGGCAAGAGAACAAAGTGGTCATAGCAAACACCCTCTTCCAACAACATAAGAGAAGACTCTACATATGGACATCACCAGATGGTCAACACCGAAATCAGATTGATTATATTCTTTGCAGCCAAAGATGGAGAAGCTCTATACAGCGAGCAAAAACAAGACTGGGAGCTGACTGTGGCTCAGATCATAAACTCCTTACTGCCAAATTTAGACTTAAATTGAAGAAAGTAGAGAAAACCACTAGACCATTCAGGTATGATATAAATCAAATTCCTCATGATTATACAGTGGCAGTGAGAAATAGATTTAAGGGACTTGATCTGATAGATAGAGTGCCTGATGAACTATGCATGGAGGTTTGTGACATTGTACAGGACACAGGGATCAAGACCATCTCCACAGAAAAGAAGTAGGAAGGTAAACTTTGACTGTTTATTAAGAATCCCTGTGTTCTCTCTTGATTCTACCAGTGAGCAGATCAGAAGCCACATATTAGCTGTAGAAATTCTATGTGACTTAGTTCTCTTAATTTCTGTTATATCTAGAAAAAGGAGCTTGGAGTGAATTTATACTGGAAAAATTATAACTTGTTTCTGTCTTAGTAATAAAAATGATGTATTCAGGGATTAAAAAGAATCCCTTTTATAAAATATATTTTTCTTTAAATCTTGGAAAAATACTCTCCATGTTTAATATTTATAGTTCCACATTTCTATAAATTGTGTGTAATTTCCCTTAAAGTCCACATTTACATAGTACATTTAAATTTATCTCAATTAGCTTAATATCTATAAATAAAGCAGGTGAAAGGAAAAAAAAATAGCAATCATCCACTGCTTAGTATTGTGAAGGTTTGTTAAATACTCTACTCATGTTTTCAAAAATGTTGTTGTTTTTTTTTCCTGGCAATTTAAGATTTATGCTATTTGTGAATGCTTTTGTGGGAACTAAGCATATTTCTAAATAAATTTGAAATATTCATTCCATTTACGGATTTTCATGGATTGATTTGTTCAAGGACTGTAAGTCAATGACAATTTATAGAGCAAGTATTATTAATGTAATGCAGAAAAATGAAACCTAAAAGCAAACAGTATCGAAACGAAGAGCCAGAGAATGCAGTTTAAGATTGGCAGAGACTTCTCATTGTAGCCAAGGAAATATATTATAAATATGAGCTGCAGAGGCAGACTTAAGAAAATACATGATTATAAGGCAAGCTAAGAGAGAGCTATTCAAGTAATTGAATAACTTTTTTTCTCTGAAAGCAATTAATAGTGTTTTGAAAGGAAGCACAACACCTATTATCCCAATAGTTCCTTTTACTAGCAAATGGAAATTGATTATTATAGAATATTCTTCAGTAGTCACTCATAAGTTAGTAAAACATAAATCATGTCACTTTCTTGCTTAAAACATTTCTTGCTGCCTGTTGTCTGTGACAGAATTGCTCAACATTGACTGTATAGAATCTTCCCAGCCCTTTCTCTCTCCTTTATCATTTAATGTGGAGTGCCAATTATCCCAGGAATACTTAGAGAGCAGGCACCCTTCCCATATTCATCTGCATTCTCAATTCTGTCATGTATCCTTTTCCTGTATGAGGGTCTATTTCTGGGATCATTATCCTATTCCATTGGACAGACTGTCAACCCCAAGCCAATCAAACACTGACTTAATTAGTATAGCTGTGGGATGCATTTTGATATGGAGTCATGCAATCCTGCATATTCTCCTTCTTGAGACTGTTATTGTTTGCCCTGTATTTTCTGATACAAATATTGGAATCAGTAACATGTGCAAGCATCCTTTTTGGTCACATAAACAGTCTGAACAGAAGCTGATTTAAATCCAATTGATTTTATAGAAAATAATAATTGATATTTTTGTGAAACTTTTTCTTCCTACACAAGGATAACTCCATTTTGCTAGTGCTTCTAAAATATTTTAATACAGTTTTATAACTTTTCTCTATAAAGATCATGTACATATTTTCTTAGGTTAGCTTCTAGAAACCTTATGAATTTGTTGCTATTTTGAATAGTTCTTTGTAATATTACATATTTAACTCATTGTGTTAGCATGTTGAAAAGCAATCAACTGTTTTATATTGAGCAACCTTGTTGAACTTTCCTATTTTTAATAATACTGTATCATCTGTGAGAAATGAAGTCTTTCTTTTGTTTCTAATTCTTAAACGGTCTCATTAGCTTATCACATTGCTTAAGACTATCAGGAGAAACACTGAATTGAAATAATGAAAATGAGATTTTGTTTGTTTGTTTGTTTGCTTCAATTTTTCATGGAAGGCTTTTAACAGCTTTGAGTGTAATGTTCTGTTCTTCTTTTATTAACGATCCTCCTAACTTATTAAGAGAGCTCATAGATACAGAGAACAGACTAGTGGTTGCCAGAGGGAGGGGAGGTGGGGGTGGGCAAAATGGGTGAGTGCATCAGAGAGTGAATCTTAAATGCCTTCATCACAAAAAAATGAATAAATACAAATAAATTAACTATTAATGAAGTAAAATTCATATTTTAAGACAAGGCAAGAAAACGTTAAACATAAAATTATTTCTCTGCCCTTTTGGGCCTCCTCATCCCCTTCAGTGTGTACTGTGCATCTGCATTTTGTGTTAATCAATCAGCCCTCACTAAGGACAGAAATACCCATTCAACCACAAAGATTCTTGTTTTTCTTCTTCTAGCATAAGTTGGGTAACTCCTTAGAAGAAAATGTTTCTTTCTCAGTCTTGTAAGGGGTCACAATGCCACCACTTACCTTATATGTACAGATGTCTTTGGTGAACTTTATGTGCAATGCCAATATGTCATTTTGTCATAGCTCAGTCGGTAAAGAATCTATCTGCAATGCAGGAGACCCAGGTTTGATTCCTGTGTCGGGAAGATTCCCTGGAGAAGGAAATGGCAATCCACTCCAGTATTCTTGCCTGGAAAATCCCATGGACAGAGGAGCATGGTGGGCTACAATCCATGGGGTCGTAAGAGTTGGACATGACTTAGCAACTAAACCACCACCATCACTGGTGCAGAACTGACTGATCAGATGACCTGGGGAGATGCTGGCTGAACATAATGGAAGTTAACTTAAGTACTTACTTATGACCTAATAACATTACTAGCTATATTATTTGTTTCTGCTTCTTTTATAAGGTTATTGTTTCTTATATTAACAGATTTGTGACTAAGACTCTGATAAAACTAATGATGATTAGGTGACTTGAAACAATTAATCAAACATATAGTTCTATAAGAGCAATGATTGTGACAGTGTAATTCTAGATATGAGAAGAAACAAGAGGGAAAAATTGCCAGGACTGTAACAGCCAAGTAAGACAGGAAGTTCAGAGACTTTGGTTACTATTAGTAGGGCCTACTCCACCTACCAACAGAAAATTGGATTAAAGATTTACTGAGCATGGCTCCAACCATCAGAACAAGACCCAGTTTCCCCCACAGTCAGTCTCTCCCATCAAAAGCTTCCATAAGCCTCTAATCCTTCTCCATCAGAAAGCAGACAGACCAAAACCCACAAACACAGAAAACTAACCAATTTAATCACATGGACCACAGCCATGTATAACTCAATGAAACTATGAGCCATGCCATGTAGGGCCAACCAAGACGGATGAGTCATGGTGGAGACTTCTGACAAAATGAGATCCACTGGACAAGGGAATGACAAACCACTTCAGTATTCTTGCCCTTGAGAGCCCCATAAACAGTATGAAAAGGTGAAAATATAAGGCACTGAAAAATGAACTCCCCAGGTCTGTAGGTGCCCAACATGCTACTGGAGATCAGTGGAGAAACAACTCCAGAAAGAATGAAGAGACAGAGCCAAAGGAAAAATAAAATAAAATAAAATATGAACACACAGTTGTGGATATGACTCGTGATGGAAGGAAGGTCCAGTGCTATAAAGAACAATATTGGATAGGAATCTGAAAGGTTAGGTCCATGAATCAAGGCAAATTGGAAGTGTTCAAACAAGAGATGGCAAGATTAAACATCAACATTTTAGGAATCAATGAACTAACATGGACTGGAATGGGTGAATTTAACTCAGATGACCATTATATCTACTACTGTGGGTAAGAATCCCTTAGAAGCAATGGAGTAGCCATCATAGTCAACAAAAGAGTCCAAAATGCAGTACTTGGATGCAATCTCAAAAATAACGGAATGATCTCTGCTCATTTCCAAGGCAAAACATTCAATATCACAGTAATCCAAGGCTATGCCCCAACCAGTAATGCTGAAGAAGCTGAAGATCAATGGTTCTACGAAGATACAAGACCTTTTAGAAATAACACCCCAAAACGATGTCCTTTTCATTATAAGGGACTGGAATGCAAAAGTAGGAAGTCAAGAAACTTCTGGAGACACAGGCAAATTTGGAGTACAGAATGAAGCAGGGCAAAGGCTAATAGAGTTTTTCCAAGAGAACACACTAGTCATAGCAAACACACTTTTCCAACAGCATGAGAACAGACTCTACACATAGACATCACCAGATGGTCAATATCTGAACAAGATTGATTATATTCTTTGCAGCCAAAGATGGAGAAGCTCTATACAGTCAGCAAAACTGTGGCTCAGATCATGAACTTCTTATTGCCAAATTCAGACTTAAATTGAAGGAAGTAGGGAAGACCACTAGACCATTCAGGTATGACCTAAATCAAATCCCTTATGATTATACAGTGGAAGTGAGAAATAGATTTAAGGGACTAGATCTTATAGACAGAGTGCCTGATGAACTATGGATGGAGGTTGGTGGCATTGTACAGGAGATAGGGATCAAGACCACACCCATAGAAAAGAAATGCAGAAAAGCAAAATGGTTGTCTGAGGAGGTCTTATAAATATCTGTGAAAGGAAGAGAAATGAAAAGCAAAGAAAAAAATGAAAGATATACCCATTTGAATGCATAGTTCCAAAGAATATCAAGGAGAGATAAAAAAGCCTTCCTCAGTGATCAATGCAAAGAAATGGAGGGGAAAAAAGAGTGGGAAAGATGAGAGATCTCTTCAAGAAAATTAGAGATACAAAGAGAACACTTCATGCAAAGATGGGCTCAATAAAGGACAAAAATGATATGGACCTAACAGAGGCAGGAGACATTAAAAAGAGGTGGCAAGAATACACAGAAGAACTGTCCAAAAAAATCTTCATGACCCAGATAAACATGATAGTGTGATCACTCACCTAGAGCCAGACATCCTGGAATGTGAAGTAAAGTCTTAGGAAACATCACTATGAACAAAGCTAGTGGAGGTGATGGAATTCCAATTGAGCTATTACAAATCCTAAAAGATGATGCTGTGAAAAGGCTTCACTCAATATACCAGCAAATTTAGAAAACTCAGAAGTGGCCACAGGACTGGAAAATGTCAGTTTTTATTCCAATCCCTAATAAAGACTCTTGAGAGTCCCTTGGGCTGCAAGGACATCAAACCAGTCCATCCTAAAGGAAATAAATCTTGAATATTCATTGGAAGGACTGATGTTGAAGCTGAAACTCCAATACTTTGGCCACCTGATGAGAATATCTGACTCACTGGAAAATACCCTGATGCTGGGAAGATTGAAGGCAGGAGGAGAAGGTGAAAACAGAGCATGAGATGGTTTGATGGCATCACCAACACAATGGACATGAGTCTGGACAAACTCCAGGAGTTGGTGATGGACAAGATAGCCTGGCATGCTGCAGTCCATGGGGTCACAAGGAGTCAGACACTATGGAGCAACTGAACTGAACTGAACTGAACTGGCTACTTTTTAACTTTTGTATGAAGGTCTAATTTAGCTTTATTAAATAAATTGGGTCATATGAATTTCCATTTCTAATATCTGAATTTTTTTTTACTTACCATCCAAATTATCTATCAACATATGAAACTGTTGATTGTACAAAATCCTAAAACAACTACAAAATATTTAATTTAATGTACTGCTGTTGTTGTTGTTCAGTTGCTCAGTCGTGTCTGATTCCTTGTGACAACTTGGACAGCAGGACACCAGGCCTCCTTGTCCTTCTCCATCTTCTGGAGTTTGTTCAAATTCATGGTCATTGAGTCAGTGATTCCATCCAACCTATTGCCCTCTGTCATCCCCTTCTTCTCTGCCTTAAATATTTCCCAGCATCAGGGTATTTTTCTAATGAGTCAGCTCTTTGCAACAGGTGGCCAAAGTTTGGAGCTTCAGATTCAGCATCAGTTCTTCCAATTAATATTAAGGCTTGATTCCCTTTGGGATGATTGGTTTTATCTCCTTGCAGTCCAAGGGACTCAAGAGTCTTCTCCAACACTGCAGTTCAAAAGCATCAATTCTTCTCCATTCAACTTTCTTTATGGTCCAAATGTCACATACATAAATGACTACTAGATAAACCATAAGTTTGAATAGAAAGACTTTTGTTGGCAAATAAGTTCTCTGCTTTTTAATAGGCTGTCTATGTAACTAATAGCTTTTCTTCCGAGGAACTAGTGTCTTTTAATTTCATGGCTGCATAACCATCTGAAATGCTTTTCTGGAATTCTCTTGCTTTTTCTACTGCTGCTGCTGCGTCACTTCAGTCATGTCCGACTTTGTGCGACCCCATAGATGGCAGCCCACCAGGCTTCCCCGTCCCTGGGATTCTCCAGGCAAGAACACTGGAGTGTGTTGCCATTTCCTTCTCCAATGCATGAAAGTGAAAAGTGAAAGTGAAGTCGCTCAGTCCTGTCCGACTCTTCACGACCCCATAGACTGCAGCCTACCAGGCTCCTCCGTCCATGGGATTTTCCAGGCAAGAATATGGGAGTGGGTCGCCATTGCCTTCTCCTTGTTTTTTCTATGATCCACCAAATGTTGGCAATTTTATCTCTGATTCCTCTGCCTTTTCTAAATCCAGCTTAAATATCTGGAAGATCTTGGTTTACATACTGTTGAAACCTCACTCTGGGAGTTTTGAGCATTAAATAGCTAGCTTGTGACATGAGTGCAATTGTAGGATAGTTTGAGAATTCGTTGGCACTGCTTTTCTTTAGGATTGGAATGAAACTGTTCTTTTCCAATCCTGTGGCTACTGTTGAGTTTTCCAAATTTATTGGCATATTGAGTACAGCACTTTAACAGAATCATCTTTTAGTATTTGAAAGAGCTCAACTGGAATTTCATCACCTCCACTAGCTTTATTTGTAGTGATACTTCCTAAGGCCCATTTGACTTCACATTCCAGGATGTCTGGCTCTCAGTGAGTGATCACACCTTTGTGGTCATCTCGGTCAATAAGATCTTTTTTGGAGAATTTGATGTATTCTTGCTCTTTGGAAGGAAAGTTATGACCAACCTAGATAGCATATTCAAAAGCAGAGACATTACTTTGTCAACAATGGTCTGTCTAGTCAAGGCTATGGTTTTTCCAGTAGTCATGTATGGATGTGAGAGTTGGACTGTGAAGAAAGCTGAGCACTGAAGAATCGATGCTTTTGAACTGTGGCTTTGGAGAAGACTCTTGAGAGTCCCTTGGACTGCAAGGAGATCCAACCAGTCCATTCTAAAGGAGATCAGTCCTGGGTGTTCTTTGGAAGGAATGATGCTAAAGCTGAAACTCCAGTACTTTGGCCACCTCATGCCAAGAGTTGACTAAATGGAAAGTCTCTGATGCTGGGAGGGATTGGGGGCAGGAGGAGAAGGGAACGACAGACGATGAGATGGCTGGATGGCATCATCAACTCTATGGATGTGAGTTTGAATGAACTCTGGGAGTTGGTGATGGACAGGGAGGCCTTGCGTGCTGCGATTCATGGGGTCGCAAAGAGTTGGACACGACTGACTGACTGAACTGAACTCAACTGATGTATTCTTGCCACTGCTTAAAAGTCTTCTGCTTCTGTTAGGTCCATACAATTTCTGTTTTTTATTGGGCCCATTTTTCATAAAATGTTCCCTTGGTATCTCTAATTTTGTTGAAGAGATCTCTAGTCTTTCACATTCTTTTGTTTTTCTCTATGTCTTTGTATTGTTCACTAAGGAAGGTTTTCTTTTCTCTCCTTGTTATTCTTTCTAACTCTGAATTCATATATATATATATATATACACACACACACACACATATATATATATATATATATATATATATATCTTTCCTTTTCTCCTTTGTCTTTAGCTTCTGTTCTTTTCTCAGCTATTTGTAAGGCCTCCTCAGATAATCATTTTGCCTTTTTATATTTCTTTTTCTTGTGCATGGTTTTGATCATTGCCTCATATACAGTGTTATAAACTTCTGTTCATAGTTCTTCAGGCACTCTATCAATTTAATCCCTTGAATCTATTGTCACATCTACTGTATAATTGTAAGGAATTTTATTTAGGTCATACCTGAATGGTTTTCCTTACTTTCTTCAACTTAAGTCTAATTTTGCAATAAGGAGTTCATGATCTGAACCACAGTCACCTACCAGTTTTGATTTTGCTGACTGTATAGAGCTTCTCCAGCTTCAGCTACAAATAATATAATTAGTCAATTTCAGTACTGACCATCTGTTGATGTCCATGTGTAGAGTCATCTCTTAGATTTTGGTAGAGGGTGTTTGCTATGACCAGTATGTTCTCTTAGCAAAATTCTTTTAGGCTTTGCCCTGCTCATTTTGTACTCCAAGGCTAAACTTGCCTGTTATTCCAGGTTATCTTTTGACTTCCTACTTTTTCATTCTGGACCCCTATGATGAAAAGGACATTTTCTTTCTTTCTTTTTTTTTTAAATGGGTAATATAATGATTACCTATAAAATTAAATGAATTTGTAATTACAATGGATAAAATTTTAGTTAAGACCCCTGGGTGTAATTATATACTTTATCACCTAAAATCATGGGATATTGGATAAATATTTTAACCTACTTGATCCTCTTAGTTTTCTTCATCAATACAATCACAATAACAGGATTATTCTGTTATCATATATGTGGGAGTGCTAAATAAAGTATATATTCCAGTCTGTATTTGGGCAAGGAACCTCCTACAAAGAAACAAAGAAAACTTTAAAAGCTTTATTTTTTAGATAGTTATTACATGAATATGCTCTACATTTTTCTGTGGCAGATATTTAGAAGGTCTGAAGCACATGGTGTGGCTACATTAAGCGGATCTAGGTAGAACCTGAAAGATTTCAAGGTCATGTGTGATGGAGCTGCTGTGAGGTCCAAACATGTCCTCTGGCCCAGTTATTCTAAGAACAGCTCATTTTAAAACTATAAGAATAAATTCTATTAGCAAAATTAAATTATTAAATAATTATTATTTTGTAAATTTTGTTCGTATTGCCAATTCATACCTCATTGTCTTTTCCTCTCTACATGCATTATCTAATTTGATTCTCACTTCAATATGGAAGGTATGTAAGGACTAGTTCTTATGAACCCTATATTTCTATCTAAGAAATTGAGGCTTAGAAGGATAATTTAACTACAAGTTTAATCTTAGTAATGGGCATCTTTTTTCAAATTCATGCTATTTAACAGCTATTTTATTCTGTGTGAACAGACTGTTATAAATTTTTTTTTTAAAATATAATCTTTAGAATTCTTTTACAAAATACTCATTAGGAAAAAAAAAATGTCCACTGTGGATCCTAATATTGAATTCTTACATAATGTAAGAGAGCTGTGTAATGAGGTGTATCACTAAATGTACAAACCGTGCCCCACTTTCCAGTGGTCTGCAAAGTGCTTATAATCTAGTTTTTGAGGAATTGCCTTTTAATACACACACACACACACACATAATCATTAAGCTCTTAGCTAGTTTACTATAAATATTTGATTACTAAAGGTACTCTGAAATTAAGCTGCCATTTTATAATGTTTCCTCCTCCTCCTTCTGTTGGTTATTAAGAAAAATTATAGGCTTTCAGGGTCTTCCTGGTGAGCTGGAAATTTATCCACCTCATAAAACAAATGTGGCTTATGAGAAAAGTACATTCCACAGAGCAATGAGAATGTGGCAGCACTGGGTGACCTTTTTTACCTTCCTGAACTATTCATTCCTTTGACTGATAAGTTCACTGGGTAAACAAAATGACTGACTAAGGGCTCTTCTGTTGCTCCTGGGCTCTGAGAGCCCTAGAAAGGTACTCATGCAAATTTAAGATGGACTCATTGTTTCAAAGCTCATGTCTTTTATTTTATTTTTTCTTTTGATTCTGGTAATTTAAACTGTACATTCATAAGACTGATAATAATACAATGGAAAAAAAAAACTATTCTGACTGAGTAATTTTATCTGTCCATATTTATCATAATAATGGACTCTAGGCCACCAAGCATGGATAAATTCAAGTAAGCATGTCTAACGAATTGTATATTCATTAGAAGTTATCTGATTTGCACCATAATGGTTGGGTATAAAACAAATTTAGCGAGATCTGAAAACTGATTGCTGATATGTTAGCTGAAAATTGAAAGTGAACATTCCTCAGTTGTGTCCAAGTCTTTGCAACTCCATGGACTATACAGTCCATGGAATTCTCTAGGCCAGAATATTGGAATGGGTAGCCTTTCCCTTCTCTAGAGCATCTTCCCAATCCAGGGATCGAACCCAGGTTTCCCACATTGAAGGTGGATTCTTTACCAGCTGAGCCACAATAGAAGCCCAAGAATACTGGACCGGGTGGCCTATCCCTTCTCTAGGGTATCTTCCTGACCCAGGAATCAGGGTCTCCTGAATTGCAGGAGGATTCTTTACCAATAGAGGTATGATGTGTAAAGCTTGTTACTTTCCAGTACAATAAAGATACAAATTCTACTAGAGTACTAGCCTCTATGCAATGTAACCAACAACTCTGTCTTGATAATGATGGGGTTGAGAGCAGGTTGCCCCAAAATACACTACTTTCCCATGTTGATTATTTTGAATTAAACATACTTAAGAAACAGAAAGTGCAGGAAGGACACTCTGACCCTCGTTGGTCCACCTGAAAGCAGAAAATAATTCTCCCATGTGAAGGGTGTCCTCCATGTATCAGAAACTGAAGAGACCTCTTGTCACCAGAAAGGGAATTCAGGGTAGAGAAGGTTGTAGAAACAAGCCTCGTTACATCTTTAATATATTACCCCAATACCAAACTTTCTTGTTTTGTTAAATCCTACTAAACTTATTGTTTCTTTGTCTGAAATGTACAAAATGTGCCTACCTTGGGGTTTCTGCAGTCTCATATTTTTTTATGAACTCCTGTAATGTCAAATTAAATTTGATTTTTCTCCTGTTAATCTGTTAATTTCATTATTAGACCAACCAAACAACTGAGAAGGGAAAAAGGAAAAGGTTTTCCTGTCCTACAGTATTTTATGTTATACCTATAAAACTTGAAGTATCTTTTTCTAATTTTCCAGATATAGTGTTGCTTATTTGCAGCAACATTTTGAAATTAAAATATTTCCTCTTTACTGAAAAAGTGAATAGTTAATTATTTACTCATATGCAATTAAGTAGAATCATAAACACTTTATATTTACTCACCTAATATTATTTTTATGTACTTTTTTTTACTATCTATCATATTACTTTAATAATGCCTATAGTCTAATTATCCTCTTCAAGCTGTTGCAGCAATTATCAGCTTTAATTCTTTTCAATGCTCAGACTTTATGGATAGACAAGGGAGAAATAGAAGAGCTAATAGTGATTATCCATATCTCACCTTGTTCCAAGCATTCAGTTTTTAATGAAATGTAATTTTCAATTTGTCACCTGCTTTTTCTACATTGTTAGGTTTCTGCTACCAACCACAGGGAAGAATTGAAAGTTAAAACAGAACCATGTGTCTCATAATTGTGGGACCCAGATAATAAAATTAAAGGGAGACTATGCTTCCCAGGTGGCACTAGTGATGAAGACCTGCCTTCCAGTGTTGGAGATGTAAGCGACCTAAGTTTGATCCGAGTGGAGAAGATACCCTGGAGGAGGGCATGGCAACTCACTGCAGTACTCTTGCTTGGAGAATCATATGGACAGAGGTAACCAGCAGGCTATAGTTCATACGTCTCATAGAGTCAGATACGACTGAAGCAAATTGGCATGCACATACACACACATAAAATGTACAGATAATATGATTTTGTACACACTTACATGTGTACACATAGGAGTACACACACATATGCAAATACAGAGCAGTCTTTAGTGTGTCCACTGATGGGAGTGGTTCTTGAACATGAAAATTTTCCTGCAGATATAAAAGGTTAGAGGACTTATTTTGAGAATAGCTACATTTAGAAAACTCTAAGAAGGCCCAGTGGCCATTAACACTTCAGTATGTCTTCCACTGATATGAAAATTTATCATTATTATAAGTCAAGGCATAAACCACATACATTTGGCATATTTACTCATTTACTGGAACTATGTACCATTTTTAAAAGCCACTTCAAGTTATTTTGGAATAAAGTGTGGGGGAAAAAAGGAATAAATAGTGTATTTTTCACTGTGAGAGTCCAAGGGGGAAGGCTTATAAGACAAGATAGTGACATTCTCAGCATGGAGGTGGTAGCCAGGGAGTCAGGATTAGGAAGGAAGACTGCTGACAGAGAAGAGGAACAGGCTGGGGGCGTTAACAGAAGTTGAGGAACAAGCACATGCAATACACTTTGTTTTCTGTAGTTACATTTTGAAATACCAAGCCTTATTTTCTTTATATTCTTGTGACTGTTGAAGTTTCTGGTAAGCTAGCAAAAATGCATTTATATTACTGAAAAATAATCTGATCAAGAACAATAATTCTCATAGTAGGAATATTGAATCTGAATTCAGAGGACTTGAATGGGGATTTAGTACTTAGTGGTGCAAATTTGGAGCAAAATATGACATCTTTGGGGACATAATATGATAAAGAAAGTTGAGAGCTGAAGAATGGATATTTTTGAACTGTGGTGTTGGAGAATACTCTTGAGAGTCCCTTGAACTGAAATGACATCAAACCAGGTTTCCAAAAGGAAATCAGTCCTGAATATTCATTGGAAGTACTGATGCTAAAGCCAAAACTCCAATACTTTGCCACCTGATGCGAAGAACCAATTCATTGGAAAAGACCCCAATGCTGGAAAAGATTTGAGGCAAGAGGAGAAGGGGACGACAGAGGATGAGATGGTTGGATGACATCACCAACTCAATGGACATGAATCTGAGCAAGCTCCGGGAGTTGGTTTACAGGGAACCCTGGCATGCCGCAGTTCATGGGGTCACAAAGCATTGGACATGACTGAGCGACTGAGCTGAACGATGATATCTTTGGCAAGTGTTTGTTTTCTCAGGTTACACATTTTGAGTGTTGACTCTCTTTTGATTTCTGAGAAATAATTTGGAACTCATGTCATTAAATAAGAGCTAAATTCTCTTTACCTTTACTAATCAAAACAACTAGATTTTAATTCTAGAAAGTTACTGATATTTTACACCATGTATCTATACTATACCTGTCAATTAATGAATGAATAAACAAACATTTTAAAAGTGATTATTTTCTTAAACTAAGCCTTTAAAATCTTAGTTGTTTAGATTATTAGAATGTCTAAAATTGTTAGAATGTCTTAAAAAATCACTTATATTTCAATTTTTTCTTAGTATTAAAACATCTACTTGACAATTTTATTGAGAATAAATTTTATACTATAATTTAAAATAACTCTCTTACTTTTGATGTTGTTAAAGATAGAGATGTGTTAATTTAGAGAATAATTGTAATAAAAATTGAGAAATAAAATATATGAATTTCTTTGAGAACACATAAAGATTTGAAGTTTCTTGTCATCTGGAGGTCTGTGTACACCTCAGTGGGTTCAATGGGCTGTGCAGGGTAACCTGATATATTAAGGTTAAAAATTAGTCTGATTTCATTTAAGGACTGCTGGATATGTCAGTAAATAGATGGCTTGGTAAAAAATGTATCAGCTCTAAACACTGGATGTTAGTTTTCACTCACACTCCAGTTATTTGGTGTGGCCTTTTCCTGAAGCTTCTGTGGATTCTGTGCTTAATGTCACTCTTTAATTTTCCCACTTCTGTATTTAGTTTCCAAAATTTCCACATCTGTTCATTCTGTTTTCAAACTAAAGAGCACTTGTTTATTTGTTTTCCAGCTTCCAAATTTTTACATTTGTTTTTTCCTCTCCATTATCTTTGAACAATTTATGCAAAGATGGGCTCAAAAAAGGACAGAAATAATATGGACCTAACAGAAGCAGAACATATTAAGAAGAGAATACACAGAAGAACTGTACAGAAAAGAGCTTCATGACCGAGAAAATCACGATGGTGTGATCACTCCCGTAGAGCCAGACATCCTGGAATGTGAAGTATGGTGGGCCTTAGAAAGCATCACTACAAACAAAGCTAGTGGAGATGATGGAATTCCAGTTGAGCTACTTCAAATCCTGAAAGATGATGCTGTGAAAGTGCTGCACTCAATATGCCAGCAAATTTGGAAAACTCAGCAGTGGCCACAGGACTGGAAAAGGTCAATTTTCATTCCAATCCTAAAGAAAGGCAATGCCAAAGAATGCTCAAACTACCACACAATTGCACTCATCTCACATGCTAGTAAAGTAATGCTCAAAATTCTCCAAGCCAGGCTTCAACAATATGTGAACCATGAACTTCCAGATGTTCAAGCTGGTTTTAGAAAAGGCAGAGGAACCAGAGATCAAATTGCCAACAACCACTGGATCACTGAAAAAGAAAGACAGTCCCAGAAAAGCATCTATTTCTGCTTTATTGACTATGCCAAAGCCTTTGACTGTGTGGATCACAATAAACTGTGGAAAATTCTAAAAGAGATGGAATACAAGACCACCTGACCTGCCTCTTGAGAAACCTGTATGCAGGCGAGGAAGCAACAATTAGAACTGGACACTGAACAACAGACTGGTTCCAAATAGGAAAAGGAGTACATCAAGGCTGTATATTGTCACCCTGCTTATTTAACTTCTATGCAGAGTACATCATGAGAAATGCTGGGCTGGAAGAAGCACAAGCTTGAATCAAGACTGTGGGGAGAAATATCAATAACCTCAGATATGTAGATGACACCACCCTTATGGCAGAAAGTGAAGAACTAAAGAGCTTCTTCATGAAATTGAAAGAGGAGAGTGAAAAGGTTGGCTTAAAGCTCAACATTCAGAAAACTAGGATCATTGCATCTGATTCCATCACTTCATGGCAAATAGATGGGCAACAGTGGAAACAGTGGCTGACTATTTTTGGGGGCTCCAAAATCACTGTAGATGGTGATTGCAGCCATGAAATTAAAAGACGTTTACTCCTTTGAAGGAAAGTTATGGGCAACATAGACAGCATATTAAAAAGCAGAGACATTACTTTGCCAACAAAGGTCTATCTAGTCAAGGCTATGGTTTTTCCAGTGGTTTGTATGGATGTGAGAGTTGGACTATAAAGAAAGCTGAGCACCAAAGAATTGATGCTTTTGAACTGTGGTAATGGAGAAGACTCTTGAAAATCCCTTGGACTGCATGGAAATTCAACCAGTCCATCCTAAAGGAGATCAGTCCTGGGTCTTCATAGAAGGACTGATGTTGAAACTGAAACTCCAATATTTTGGCCACTGGATGCAAAGATCTGACTCATTTGAAAAGACCCTGATGCTGGGAAATATTGAAAGCAGGAGGAGAAGGGGACGACAGAGGATGAGATGGTTGGATGGCATCATTGCCTCAGTGGGCATGAGTTTGTGTTATCTCCGGAAGTTGATGATGGACAGGAGGGCCTGGCTTGCTGCGGTTCATGGGGTCGCAAAGAGTCAGACACGGCTGAGCGACTGAACTGATAGGGGATATGTAGTGATGACAGGAGAAGTCATCAGATAACACACAGACTCATATTTGTTTCAATAAACTTGGAATATTTATAAAACCAACTGTTTCTCTTCATCTCAACTTGATAGGAGCATATTTAGCTGTTGTCAGACTTTTCAAACTCAGACTTCGTTTATTTATAGGAAATGACATGCATCAATTTAAGTCTGTTTACTGGTCAATGTAATGGAGAATTTAGTGAATCATAGACATTTTATCTACCAAAACTAAGAAAATAAAATGTATTAATTGAATAAAAGTATATTTAAATAAAACAAGGGATATTTAAATACTCTACATATGGATATCACCAGATGGTCAATACTGAAATCAGATTCATTAAAATATGTGCAGCTAAAGATGGGCAAACTCTATACAGTTGGAAAAAACAAGACGGGGAGCTGACTGTGGCTCAGATCATGATACTCTTATTGCCAAATTCAGCCTTAAATTGGAGAAAGTAGGGAAAACCACTAGACCATTCAGGTATGACCTAAATCCAATCCCTTACAATTATACAGTGGAAGTGACAAATAGATTCAAGGCATTAGATCTGATAGAGTGCTGAAGAACTATTAATGGAGGTTTGTGACATTGTACAGAGGGAGTGATCAAGCTCTCCCCAAGAAAAAGAAATGCAAAAAGGCAAAATAGTTGTCTGAGAAGGCCTTATAATAGCTGTGAAAGAAGAGAAGCTAAAGGCAGAGGAGAAAAAGAAATATATACCCACCTGCAGGCAGATTTCCAAAGTATAGCAAAGAGAGATAAGAAAGCCTTCCTCAATGATCAGTGCCAAGAAATACAGAAAATCAATAGAATGGGAAAACTAAAGATATCTTCAAGAAAATTAGAAATACCAAGGAAATATCTCATACAAAGATGGGCACATAAAGGGTAGAAATGGTATGGACCTAATGGAAGCAGAAGATATTAAGAACAGGTGACAAGAATACACAGAAGAACAATACAAAAAAGATCCTTATGACCCAGAAGCCAAGATGGTGTGATTACTCATCTAGAGCCAGACATCCAGGAATGCAAAGTCAAATGGGCCTTAGAAAGCATCACTACAAACAAAGCTAGTGAAGGTGATGGAATTCCAGCTGAGCTATTTTAAATCCTAAAAGATGGTGTGAAAGTGCTGCTTTCAATATGCAAGAAAATTTGGAAAACTCAGCAGTGGTAACAGGAGTGGAAAAAGGTCAGTCTTCATTACAACCTCAAAGAAAGACAGTGTCAAAAAATGTTTTAATTGCTGCACAATTGCACCCATCTCACACCCTAGTGAAGTAATGCTCAAAGTTCTCCAAGCCAGGCTTCAACAGTATGTGAACTGTGAACTTCCAGATGTTCAAGCTAGATTAGAAAAGTCAGAGAAACCAGAGGTCAAATTATCAACATCTGTTGGATCATAGGAAAAGCAAGATAGTTCCAGAAAAAACATCTGCTTCTGCTTTATTGACTACGCCAAAGCATTTGACTGTGTGGATCACAACAAACTGTGGAAAATACTTAATGAGATGGGAATACCAGACCACCTTATCTGCCTCCTGTGAAATTTGTATTCAGGTCAAGACGAAAGAGCTAGAACTGGACATGGAACTATAGACTGGTTCCAAATCAGGAAAGATGTACATCAAGGCTGTATACGGTCTCCCTGCTTATTTAACTTATATGCAGTGTATATCATGCGAAATGGTGTACTGGATGAAGCACAAGCTGGACTCAAGATTGATGGGAGAAATATCAGATATGCAGAGGACACCATCCTTATGGCAGAAAGTGAAGAAGAACTGAAGAGCCTCTTGATAAAAGTGAAAGAGAAGGGTGAAAAAGTTGGCTTAAAGCTCAACATTCAGAAAATGAAGATCATGGCATGTGGTCCCATCACTTCATGGCAAATAGATGGGGAAACAATGGAACAAGTCAATGAGTTTATTTTCTTGAGCTCCAAAAACACTTCAGATGGTGACTGAAGCCATGAAATTAAAAGACACTTGCTCCTTAAAGAAAAGTTATGACCAACCTAGTTCACTTCAGTTCAATTCAGTCGCTCAGGTATGTCTGACTCTTTGCAACCCCATGAACCGCAGCAAGCCAGGCCTTCCTGTCCATCACCAACTCCCAGAGTCCACCCAAACCCATGTCCACTGAGTCGGTGATGCCATCCAATCATCTCATCCTATATCATCCCTTTTTTCTCCTGACCTTAATCTTTCCCAGCATCAGGGTGTTTTTCAGTGAGTCAGCTCTTCCCTTCAGGTGGCCAAAGTACTGGAGTTTCAGCTTCAACATCAGTCCTTCCAATGAACACCCAGGACTGATCTCCTTTAGGATGGACCGGTTGGATTTCCTTGCAGTCCAAGGGACTCTCAAGAGTCTTCTTCAACACCACAGTTCAAAAGCATCAATTCTCCGGTGCTCTGCTTTCTTTACAGTCCAACTCTCACATCCATACATGACTACTGGAAAAACCATAGTCTTGACTAGATGGACCTTTGTTGGCAAAGTAATATCTTTGCTTTTAAATATGCTGTCTATGTTGGCGGTAACTTTCCTTCCAAGGAGTAAGCGTCTTTTAATTTCATGCCTGCATTCACCATCTTCAGTGATTTTAAAACCCAGAAATATAAAGTCAGACATTGTTTCCACTGTTTCCCATCTATTTGCCATGGAGTTATGGGATCGGACAGAGAAGACAATAGCACCCCACTCCAATACTCTTGCCTGGAAAATCCCATGGACGGAGGAGCCTGGTAGGCTGCAGTCCATGGGGTCACTAAGAGTTGGACATGACTGAGTGACTTCATTTTCACTTTCATGCATTGGAGAAGGAAATGTCAACCCACTCCAGTGTTCTTGCCTGGAGAATCCCAGGGACGGGGGAGCCTGGTGGGCTGCCGTCTATGGGGTCTCACAGAGTCAGACACGACTGAAGTGACTTTAGCAGCAGCAGCAGCAGATGGGATCAGATGCCATGATCCTAGTTTTCTGAATGTTGAGCTTTAAGCCAACTTTTTCTCTCTCCTCTTTCACTTTCATCAAGAGGCTCTTTAGTTCTTCTTCACTTTCTGCCATAAGGGTGGTGTCATCTGCATATCTGAGATTATTGATATTTCTTTCGGCAATCTTGATTCCAGCTTGTGGATGTACTCTGCATCATGTACATCATGATGTGCTCTGCATATAAGTTAAATAAGCAGGGTGACAATATACAACTTTGACTTACTCCTTTTCCTATTTGGAACCAGCTTGTTGTTTCATGTCCAGTTCTAACTGTTGCTTCTTCACCTGCATACAGATTTCTCAGGAGGCAGATCAGCTGGCCTGGTACTCCCATCTCTTTAAGAATTTTCCACAGTTATGTGATCCACACAGTCAAAGACTTTGGCATAGTCAATAAAGCAGAAATCGATGTTTCTCTGGAACTCTCTTGCTTTTTCGATGACTCAGCGGATGTTGGCAATTTGATCTCTGATTCTTCTGCTTTTTCTAAAACCAGCTTGAACATCTGGAAGTTCACGGTTCACATATTGCTGAAGCCTGGCTTGGAGAATTTTAAACATTACTTTACTAGCATGTGAGATGAGTGCAATTGTGTGGTAGTTTGAGCATTCTTTGGCATTGCCTTTCTTTGGGATTTGAATGAAAACTGACCCTTTCCAGTCCTGTGGCCACTGCTGAGTTTTCCAAATTTTCTGGCATATTGAGTACAGCATATTAAAAAAAAAAAAATAGACATTACTTGACCAACAAAGGTCCATCTAGGCAAACATATGGTTTTTCCAGGAGTCATATATGGATGTGAAAATTTGACTATAAAGAAAACTGAGCACTGAAAAATTGATGCTTTTGAACTGGTGTTGGAGAAGACTCTTCAGAGTCCCTTGAATTGAAAGGACATCAAACCAGTCAATCCTAAAGAAAATCATTGCTGCTGCTAAGTCACTTCAGTCATGTCTGACTCTGTGCGACCCCATAGACGGCAGCCCACCAGGCTCCCCCATCCCTGGGACTCTCCAGGCAAGAATACTGGATTGGGTTGCCATTTCCTTCTCCAATGCGTGAAAGTGAAAAGTGAAAGTGAAGTTGTTCAGTTGAGTCCGACTCTGTGCGACCCCATGGACTTCAGCCCACCAGGATCCCCCATCCATGGGATTCTCCAGGCAAGAGTACTGGAGTGGGGTGCCATTGCCTTCTCCGAAGAAAATCATTACTGAATATTTATTAGAAGGCCTGATACTGAAGTTGAAACTCTAATACTTTGGCCATCTGATATGAAGAATTGACTCATTGGAAAAGACCCAGATGCTAGGAAAGATTGGGGGCAGGAGAAGAGGACAACATAGGATGAGATGGTTGGGTGGCATCATGGACTGAATGGACATGAGTCTGAGCAAGCTCTGGGAGTTGGTGATGGAAGCCTGGTGTGCTGCAGTCCATGATGTCCCAAAGAGTCGGATGCAATGGAGCAACTGAACTGAACTGAAATAAAGTATAGAGAAATAAAAAAACAGAGACAAAAAACTTCTCAAATATTGATGTACCCTTTGATCCTAATAAAAGCAGTATTTTGGTGGTTTTATTTATTTTTTTAATTTTATTTTATTTTTAAACTTTACAATATTGTATTGGTTTTGCCAAATATTGAAATGAATCTGCCACAGGTATACTTGTGTTCCCCATCCTGAACCCTCCTCCCTCCTCCCTCCCCCCTCCCCATACCTTCCCTCTGGGTTGTCCCAGTGCACCAGCCCCAAGCATCCCTTATCGTGCATCGAACCTGGACTGGTGACTCGTTTCATACATGATATTATACATGTTTAAATGCCATTCTCTCAAATCTCCCCACCCTCTCCCTCTCCCACAGAGTCCATAAGACTGATCTATACATCAGTGTCTCTTTTGCTGTCTCGTACACAGGGTTATTGTTACCATCTTTCTAAATTCCATATATATGTGTTAGTATACTGTATTGGTGTTTTTCTTTCTGGCTTACTTCACTCTGTATAATAGGTTCCAGTTTCATCCATCTCATTAGAACTGATTCAAATGTATTCTTTTTAATGGCTGTGTAATACTCCATTGTGTATATGTACCAAAGCTTTCTTATCCATTCATCTGCTGATGGGCATCTAGGTTGCTTCCATGTCCTGGCTATTATAAATAGTGCTGCGATGAACATTGGGGTACATGTGTCTCTTTCCCTTCTGGTTTCCTCAGTGTGTATGCCCAGCAGTGGGATGGCTGGATCATAAGGCAGTTCTATTTCCAGTTTTTTAAGGAATCTCCACACTGTTTTCCATAGTGGCTGTACTAGTTTACATTCCCACCAACAGTGTAAGAGGGTTCCCTTTTCTCCACACCCTCTCCAGCATTTATTGCTAGTAGACTTTTGGATCGCAGCCATTCTGACTGGTGTGAAATGGTACAGTATTTTGGTGGTTTTAAATGAGACATGATATAAAGATGTTAACATAAAAAGATACCTAAAAATCACTGTAATTTTAGTGAAACAATTTTGGTCCAAGCTTTATGTGCCATAATGAGATCCAGGAATAATCATACACAGACTCTCCTTAGTTGTAAAGTCTGACTTAAAAAGTCATATTTTCATGAAGGAATCCAACTGAAAACACTTTGATATCAGGTACGAGATGAATGAGTACATTTTAATGAATTAGTTAAAACTGTCATAATTAACCCACAGTTTTGCCACCAGAAATAATTAATTTTGAGGCTTTATTTTTCTTACTGTTTATTTTGATGAAAGAAAACCATGATGGTAGTTATTCTCTAGCATTCATTTTATTAGTTATAGTTGTTAGGCAAAATAAGATTTACAAGAAAATTAAAATTTTCAAAATAAAAGAGAAAGATGCAACTGTAATTTAATAAAACTCTTGTAACTTTATACAGTTTTGGGGATTAAGCACTTAAATAATATCAAATTTGGTGGCATATTTATTTCATGACATATTTGAATGTAAAGTATTGACCAAATATCATGATGACATATAAAATGTTATTATAAGTAGCTATTTAATATGAATAAATAGAAATAACAGTAATTAGTGTATATAATTTAGTCTGTTGTCAGTTTCTCAATTAACACCCTTAACACCTGACACAATTTTGCTAATATGATGTAATTCTAAAGAATTCATGATTGCAAACACCACATAGAAATTCTAATATCACAACCAAATACTGAAAAAAATCACAAATACAATTATGTGGATTACTTGTTAACAAAAATAGTTAAACAAAAAGACCTTGTGCCTATTTTTCACATATAATTAAAAATTATTTAAGTCTCTTTTGAATGCAATTGGGTCATTTGTAGAGACACGGATGGACCTAGAAATAATAATACAGGATTGTAATCCTGTAATAATACAGGAGGTAAGTCAGAAAGTGAAAAATAAATATTGTGTATTAATCCATATTTGTGGAATCTGAAAAAAATGGTATAGACCATATTATTTACCAAGCATAAATAGAGACTCAGATGGAGAGGACGTATGTATGGATACCAAGGGGGAAAGACAGGGGTGGGAAAAATTGAAAGATTGAGATTATATACTGCTGCTGCTGCTGCTGCTGTTAAGTCGCTTCAGTTGTGTCCGACTCTGTGTGACTCTATAGACAGCAGCCCACCAGGCTCCCCTGTCCCTGGGATTCTCCAAGCAAGAACACTGGAGTGGGTTGCCATTTCCTTCTCCAATGCATGAAAGTGAAAAGTGAAAGTGAAGTCACTCAGTCGTGTCCAACTCTTAGCAACCCCATGGACTGCAGCCTACCAGGCTCCTCCATCCATGGGATTTTCCAGGCAAGAGTACTGGAATGGGTTGCCATTGCCTTCTCCAGAGATTATATACTATTGTATATAAAATAGATAGTTAGTGAGAACCTACTTAGAGTACAGGGAACTCTACTTGATGCTCTTTAGTGACCTAAATGGGAAGGAAATATAAAGGAGAGGAGCTATATGTATATGTATGACTGATTCACTTTGCTGTACAGCAGAAACTAACACACTATTGTAAAGCAACTATACTCCAATAAACATTTAAAAATAAATAAATAAAAATTATCTAAATTCCTTTTGATAGATATCAGAATTTTAGTAGCTATTGATTATGTAATCAGTGTTACAAATGGGTGCCAGTAGAATAAAAGAGGCTCTCTGGAGCCCCCCTCCTCCACTTTGAGCCTGGTGGATCACCAGCCAGAACAAATCCCCCATAAGATGAATCCCCTGTGTCAACACAATTTAGAGAGAACAGCCCATCTTTGGTAACATGAGTTAGTTGTTGATATCAGGAAAACTTTGTGCCGGAAAGATAAGACTGTAAACTAATAAATAACTACATTTTTCACTTCAAGAGATTCCTACAGGCTGATTTATTAGAATCAATTTTCTTCTCATCTGGTCAAAGTAGTTCAGTTATTAAGCGATAGTTTGCTTATCAGGAGTTGCTTCAATACCTTAACTTAACTGTGTCCATTAATTCTAAACTATT
Organism: Bos taurus; assembly: GCF_002263795.3. Classification (NCBI taxonomy): domain Eukaryota; kingdom Metazoa; phylum Chordata; class Mammalia; order Artiodactyla; family Bovidae; genus Bos; species Bos taurus. Next base: position 1,692,028 of record NC_037336.1, read on the forward strand.
ATATTCTCCAGCTTCTCTTGTGGCTTAGCTAAAGAATTCACCTGCAATTGTGGGAGACCCTGGTTCGATTCCTGGATCAGGAAGATCCCCTGGAGAAGGGATAGTCAACCCATTCCAGTATTCTGGCCTAAAGAAAGTCATGTCCATGGGGTCGCAAACAGTAAGATATAACTGAGCGACTTTCACTTTCATTATATTCTCACTTTTTTTCCACTTTCAATTGCCCAACTTTAAAGACCCTCTGGTTCAATCATTTTAAACTTTCCCCTTGCATAGGCCTGTAACTATTCTGCTTCGAACTTCCTTACTGACATACTGCTGAGATTCTATCAATGTGGTGCTTTCTTTCTCCCACTTCAGAGTTATAATGAACTTACTCTTGTTTACTAATATAAAGACCTCCTAATATTATGGTGCTTTCTATATATGAATTCATAGATTGTTTGAAAAGATTAGTCTACATACTAAATACTGTTTCTTAGTTTTTTAAAGCATAATGAAAATACACATATTCGATACCATCAAAGGTTGCTCTTTTGTTTTAGAATAAAAGGTAGCTAGGAAGCAAACCATATATTTCCCACTTTCAGTAACTCAACCTTCATTTATTTTTCTTCCTTATGAACACTGTTGCTTAGAATCATAGACTGAATACAAGGGAACACTTTAAAATGATTCTTTTGATATTCTATAAGCTTCTCAAGTTAATTATAAATTTGCACACCCCATAATGAAAAGGACCACATACCTATTTTCACTTGCTGCTACTAATACTGATGGTCATGGTTAATTGCCAGTTTCACCAGAGTTAATTTGATGTGGTTAATTTTCATGTGTAGACTGTTTAGAGAACCTTCATTACAAGCAGAAAGTCTTTGCTAACATGTACCAGGATAAGTATTCAAGAAGAACAATCAAGTATAATGATTAAATAACTTGACTTTTGTAGTCAGAAAACCTATTTTTGATTTAATAACCATAAGCCTTAGTGTAATTTACAGAAACTTCAATTTTACACAACCACAAAGTAATATACCAATTGATAGTTTATATTTTATTTATTTATTTAGTTTTACAATTGTTGAACAGGAGTTTTACCCATGGTGGATTCATGTTGATGTATGTCAAAACCAATACAAGTTATGGCAAAACCAATAAAGTAATTAAAAAAAATTAAGTCTAATTGTAATATATCATTTGTACTGTCACATTTGTATCTCCCCTAACCCTTCAGTGGACCTCTCTTTTTGGTAAAAGAGAAGGAAAACTCTTCAAGACAGTAGAGTTGTCTGGAACATAGGTGACAAAACATGGATTTATAAACATTTTTATAAACATTTTTCTTTTACATTGCAGTTGAGTCAGTAGTATACAATCAAGTTTAGATCACCAAAGGCATTCTTGTGTTCACAGGTCCTTGCAACTCTTTCCTGGTGTCTCTTATTCATTTGTCACTAACGTTTAGTTCAGTTCAGTTGCTCAATCCTGTCCAACTCTTTGCAACCCCATGAATCACAACACACCAGGCCTCCCTGTCCATCACCAACCCACGGAGTTTACTCAAACTCATGTCCATCAAGTCGGTGATACCATCAAGCCATCTCATCCTGTCGTCCCCTTCTCTTCCTGCCCCCAATCCCTCCCAGAATCAGAGTCTTTCCCAATGAGTCAACTCTTCATATGAGGTGGCAAAAGTATTGGAGTTCAGCTTTAGCATCAGTCCTTCAAATGAACACCCAGGACTGATCTCCTTTAGAATGGACTGATTGGATCTCCTTGCAGTCCAAGGGACTTGCAAGAGTCTTCTCAAACACCACAGTTCAAAAGAATCAATTCTTCGACTCTCAGCTTTCTTCACAGTCCAACTCTCACATCCATACATGACCACTGGAAAAACCATAGCCTTGACTAGACAGACCTTTATTAGCAAAGGAATGTCTCTGCTTTTGAATATACTATCTCGGTTGGTCATAACTTCCCTTCCAAGGAGTAAGCATCGTTTAATTTCATGGTTGCAATCAACATCTTCAGTGATTTTGGAGCCCCCAAAAATAAAGTCTGACACTGTTTCCACTGTTTCCTCATCTATTTGCTATGAAGTGATGGGACCAGATGCTATGATCTTAGTTTTCTGAATGTTGAACTTTAAGCCAACTTTTTGTCTTTCATCTTTCACTTTCATCAGGAGGCTTTTAAGGGTGGTGTCATCTGCATATCTGAGGTTATTGATATTTCTCCTGGCAATCTTGATTCCAGCTTGTGCTTCTTCCAGTCCAGTGCTTCTCATGATGTACTCTGCATGTAACTTAAGTAAGCAGGGTGATAATATACAGCCTTCACGTACTCATTTTCTTATTTGGAACAAGTCTGTTGTTCCATGTCCAATTCTAACTGTTGCTTCTTGACCTGTATATAGGTTTCTCAAGAGGCAGGTCAGGCGGTCTGGTATTGCCATCTCTTTTAGAATTTTCCACAGTTTATTGTGATCCACACAGTTAAAGGCTTTGGCATAGTCAATAAAGCACAAATAGATGTTTTTCTGGAACTCTCTTGCTTTTTCCATGATCCAGCACATTTTGGCAATTTGATCTCTGCTTCCTCTGTCTTTTCTAAAAGCAGCTTGACCATCTGGAAGTTCGTGGTTCATGTATTGCTGAAGCCTGGCTTGGAGGATTTTGAGTATTACTTTACTAGCATGTGAGGTGAGTGCAATTGTTTGGTAGTTTGAGCATTCTTTGCCATTACCTTTTTTTTTTTTTTGGATTGGAATGAAAACCGACCTTTTCCAGTCCTGTGGCCACTGCTGAGTTTTCCAAATTTGCTGGCATATTGAGTGCAGCACTTTCACAGCATCATCCTTTTTAGGATTTGAAATAGCTCAACTGGAATTCCATCACCTCCACTAGCTTTGTTCGTAGTGATGCTTTCTAAGCTCCACCTGACTTCACATTCCAGGATGTCTGGCTCTAGGTCAGTGATCACACCATTGTGATTATCTGTGTCATGAAGACCTTTTTTGTACAGTTCTTCTGTGTATGCTTGCCACCTCTTCTTAATATCTTCTGCGTCTGTTAAGTCCATACCATTTCGGTCCTTTATTGAGCCCATCTTTGCATGAAATGTTCCCTTGGTATCTCTAATGTTTTAAAGTGATCTCTAGTCATTCCCATCCTGTTGTTTTTCTCTATTTCTTTGCATTGATCACTGAGGAAGGCTTTCTTATCTCTCCTTGCTATTCTTTGGAACTCTGCATTCATATGTTTTCTTTTCTCCTTTGCCTTTTGCTTCTCTTGTTTTCATAGCTATTTTTAAGGTCTCCTCAGATAACCATTTGCCTTTTTGTATTTCTTTTCCTTTGGTGTGTTCTTGATCGCTGCAACCTATACAGTTTCATGAACCTCCTTCCACAGTTCTCAGGCACTCTGTCAGGTAATCCCTTGAATCTATTTGTCACTTCCTCTGTATAATTTTAAGGGATTTGATTTAGGTCATACCTGAATGGTCTAGTGTTATTGCAATTATTGTCTTATAATTAATAAAAAAACCTGAATTATATTTAACACAAAGATTTAAGAACAATTATTTTTGTTCACAAATTACATCTACTGAGAGCTAGCATCTGATAGAAACTGATTGTTATAATCAGAACGGCTTTTGTTCCTGCAGATTTCTAAAAGTGTTTTCTTCTCATGTCAACTTTTCAAAACATTTCTTCCTTATTCTTCAATAAAATGCTTTCACATCTTCTAAATTTATAAAACTAGATTTTCAGTAACAGCAGCATATAGCCACCTTCCCCATTAACTTAGCAGAATCACAGAGCTGTGTTGTTCACTACACAGCTTACCTGAAGTTGAACAAGAAATATTTCCTATTGTCTAGGGCAGTGGGCAATCTGTTCTGTAAAATTCCAGGGAGCAAGTATGTGAGTTTTTGTGGGTCACAGGATCTCAGCTGCAGTGATTAAAGTCTGCTTCTGTAACCTAATACATGGTTTCCCCCATGACACCCCCATGGGCGAACATGGCTTCCTCCATGGCTCAACAGGTAAAGAATCCACCAGCAATGCAGGACACACAGGAGATGTGGGTTCGATCCCTGAGTTGGGAAGATCCCCTGGTGAAGGAAATGGCAACCCACTCCAGTATTCTTGCCTGGAAAATACCAAGGGCAGAGGAGCCTCATGGTCTACAGTCCTTGGGGTTTTGGAGTCGGATATGACTGATCGACTAAACACACACTTTGTAACATAAAAAAAAAAAAAAAAAAGCCACATACAATGTGTAAAGGATTAGGCATGTTCATATTCCAACAAAGCTAAATAAACCCAAAACCATATGGAAAGCTCTACATGGAGTGGATGTTCTCCACTCCAGAAGTTGAAACAATTAGACCCTATGGTTAATCAAGACTGTGGCCAAGAACAGGTAAAGGGTATCAAAAATTGGGATAAATTGGGTTGTTGGAGAATGTTTTCTTCTCAGCCTTGGTGGTTACTTCCATGTGAGAGGCGTTTGCTCAAAATGAAATTCCTTCCTTCCCAACATGTCCCATGATTAAATGGTTTGTATACATAGAATGAGAAATAAGCAGGTCATCCCCAACCCTCATTCCCCTCTTCTGGTGAGCCTGGGATGAGGTTCTCCTCTGCTCCTCCGGGGTTCCAGGCATAGGCTTTGCTGTTGTGCAGCTCAGCTTATTCTGGTTCACTGTGAACACTAACAAGGTGAGGAAGGATGATTGATTCTCTGACTTGATATTTGGTAATTCTCTTGTTCTCAGATTCAAACATTTCAAGAGTAGTTTTCTTGGTAATAAGGTGAAGTTTTGATTTTGCACCAACCACCAGTGAATTTCTTATTTTACTTCAAACTCACACAGGAGAGAGTGGTGCTGTTTCAGTTCAGTTCGGTTCAGTCACTCAGTTGAGTCTAACTCTTTGAAAGCCCATGGACTTCTGCATGCCAGGCTACCCTGTCCATCACCAACTCGAGCTTGGTCAAAAACATGTCCATAGAGTTGGTGCTGCAGTCCAACCATCTCATCCTCATTGTTCCCTTCTCCTCCTGCCTTCAATCTTGCTCAACATCAGGGTCTTTTCTAATGAATCAGTTCTTTGCCTTACGGGGCCAAAGTATTGGAGCTTCACCTTCAGCACCAGTCCTTCCAATGAATATTCAGTATTGATTTCCTTTAGGATTGACTGGCTGGATCACCTTGCAGTCTAAGTGACTCTCAAGAGTCTTCCCCAGCACCACAGTTCAAAAGCATCAATTATTTGGCTCGCTTTCTTTTGTGGTTCAACTCTCACATCCATACATGACTACTGGAAAAACCATAGCTATGTCTCTATGGAACTTTGTAGATAAAATATCATCTCTGATTTTAATATGCTGTATAGGTTGGTCATAGCTTTTCTTCCAAGGGTCAAACATGTTTTTATTTATCTATTTTTATTGAAGGATAATTGTTTTACTTATGGACATGGGAAGAGGGGAGGAGAGTGTGAGATGTATGGAAAGAGTAACATGGAAACATATATTCTCATATGTAAAATAGATAGCCAATGGGAATTTGATGTATGGAGTAAGCATATTTTAATTTCATGGCTGCAGCACCATCTGCAGTATTTTGGAGCCCCCCAAAATAAAGTCTGACACTGTTTCCACTGTTTCCCCAACTATTTCCCATGAAGTGATGGGACCAGATGCCATGATCTTAGTTTTTTGAAAGTTGAGTTTTAAGCCAGTTTTTTCACTCTCCTCTTTCACTTTCATCAAGAGGCTCTTTAGTTTCTCCTTGCTTTCTGACATGAGCGTGGTGCCATCTACATGTCTAAAGTTATTGATATTTCTCCCGACAGTCCTGATTCCAGCTTGTGCTTTATCCAGCCCAGCATTTCACATGATGTATGCTACATATAGGTTAAATAAGCCAGGTGACAATATACAGCCTTGAGGTACCCTTTTCCAAATTTGAAATCAGTCTATTGTTCCGTGTCTTGTTCTAATTCTTACTTCTTGACCTGCATACAGACAGGAGGCAGGTAAGGTGGTCTTGTATTCCCATCTCTTGAAGAACTGTCCACAGTTTGTCATGATCCACACAGTCAAAGGCTTTGACATGATCCAGAAAACAGAAGTAGATGTATGTTTGTTTTTTTTTTTTGTTGGTTTGTTTGTTTTTTCTGTAACACCTTTGATTTTTCTATGATTCAATGAATGTTGGCTATGTGATCTCTGGTTCCTCTGCCTATTATAAATCCATCTTGATAATTTGGAGTTCATGATTCACATACTTAGCTAGTATGTGATTGAGTGCAACTGTGTGGTAATTTGAAAATTCTTTGGCATTGCCTTTCTTTGGGATTGGAATGAAAACGGACCTTTTCCAGTCCTCTGGCTAGTGCTGAGTTTTCCAAATTTGCTGGCATATTGAGTTTTTTCATAATGATGCTTCCTAAGGCCCATATGACTTCTCATTCTAGGAGGTCTGATGCTAGATGAGTGATCACCCCACCGTGGTTATATGGATCATTAAGATACTTTGTGTTTAGTTTTTCTGTATACACTGGACATCTCTTCTTAATATCTTATGCTTCTGTTAGGCCCATATCATTTCTGTCCTTTATTGTGCCCATCTTTGCAAGAAATGTTCCTTTGGTATCTCTGATTTTCTTGAAGAGAGCTCTATTCGCTCTAGTTTTCCCCATTCTTTTGTTTTCCTATATTTCTTTGCTTGATCACTGAGAAGTTTTTCTTATCTCTCCTTGCTATTCTTTGCAACTGTACATCCAAATGGGTATATTTTTCCTTTCTCCTTTGTCTTTTTCTTCTTTTATTTTCTAAGCTATTTGTAAGGCCTCCTCAGACAACCATATTTCCATTTGCATTACTTTTTATTGAGGATCGCCCTGATCACCATTTCTTGTACAATGTCAGGACCCTCTATCCATAGTTTTTCAGACACTCTAACAGAAGTAATCCCTTAAATCTATTTGTCACTTCCACTGTATAATGGAAAATGATTTGATTTAGGTTTTACCTGAACAAACTACTGGTTTTCCTTACTTTCTTCAATTTAAGTCTACATCTTGCAGTAAGGAAGGAATTTCCCAGGGAAATTCAACTTTTGAGGCAGGGACATATGATTATAAAACGTCCACAGGACTGGGGAAACAAACTGTTGGAGGGCACAAACAAAACTGTGTGTGACCAAGAGCCAGGAAAAAGGAGGAATGTCCCCACAAGTGACTGAGTCAGACATGCCTGCGAGTGTCCAGGAATCTTTGGTGGAGGCATGGGTTGACAACGACACTCTGTGGAGTCAGGGGACCTGAATACAACAGTGCTTGCACAAGTCCTTTCAAAGGAGGTCTCAGTTACTTTCATTACCCCTTCCATATTTTGGTTTCAGGTCAAACAAAAAGGAGAGAACACAGTCCTGCCCATCAATAGAAAATTGGATTAAAGATTTAGTGAACATAACCCCACCCATCAGAACAAGACCCAGTTTCTCCCACAGTCACTCTTTCCCATCAGGAAGCCTCTTAACCTTATTCATCAGAGGCAAACAAAATGAAAACCATAATAACAGATAACTAATCAAGCTGATCTTATGGGTCATAGCCTTGTCTAACTCAATGAAACTATGAACCAAGCCAGGTAGGGTCACCCTAGATGAAAGGGCCATGGTAGAGACTTCTGACAAAACGTGGTACACTGGAGAAGGGAATGGAAGACGACTTCAGTATTCTTGCCTTTAGAACCCCATGAGCAGAATGAAAAGGCTAAAAGATAGGACACTGAAAGATGAACTCCCCAGAATGTTAAGTGCTCTATATACTACTGGAAAAGACTGGATAAATAACTCTGGGAAGAGTAAAGAGAAGGAGCCAAAGTGAAAGGAATGCCCAGTTGTGGATGCGACTGGTGATGGAAGTAAGTCCAATGCTGTAAAGGAGAGTATTGCACAGGAACCTGGAATGCTATGTCCATGAATCAAGGCAAATTGAAAGTGGTCAAACAGGAAATGGCAAGAATGAACATTGACATTGTAGTAATCAGTGAACTAAAATGGACTGGAATTGACAAATTTAATTCAGATGATCATTATATCTACTACTATGGTCAAGAATCCCTTAGAAGAAATTGATTAGTCCTCATAGTCAACAAAAGAGTCCAAAATGCAGTACTTTGTTGCAATCTCAATAACAACAGAATGACCTCTTCTTGTTTCCAAGGCAAAACATTCACTATTACAGTAATCCAAGTGTATGCCTCAAGTATATGAAGACCTACAAGACATCTAGAACTAACCTGAAAAAAGATGTCCTTTTCATTATAAGGGACTGGAATGCAAAAGTAGGAGTAAAGAGATTCCTGGAGTAACAGGTGAATTTGTCCTTGGAGTACAAAATGAAAAGGGGCAAATGCTAACAGGGTTTTGCCAAGAGAACACACTTATCATAGCAAACACCCTCTTCCAACAACACAATAGAAGCCTCTACACAATGACATCACCAGATGGTCAATACTGAAATCAGATTGATCATCTTCTTTGTAGCCAAAAATGGAGAAGCTCTATACAGTCAGCTGATTGTGGCTCAGATCATGAACTCCTTATTGCCAAATTCAGACTTAAATTGAAAAGGTAGAGAAAACCACTAGACCATGAAGGTATGGCTCAAATCAAATCCTTTACAGTTATACACTGGACGTGACAAATAGATTCAAGAGATTAGATCTGATAGAGTGCCTGAAGAACTATGGCTGGAGGTTTGTGACATTGTACAGGAGGCAATGATCAAGACTATACCTAAATAGAGAAATGCAAGTAGTCAAAATGGTTGTCTGAAGAGGCCTTACAAATAGCTGAGAAAAGAAGGGAAGCTAAAGGCAAAGAAGAAAAGGAAAGACATAACCATCTGAATGTAGAGTTCTAAAGAATAACATGGAGAGATAAGAAGCATTCCTCAGTGATCAGTGCAAATAAATAAAGGCAATAGAATGGGAAAGACTAGAGATCTCTTCAAGAAAATTAGAGATACCAAGGGAACATTTCATGCAAAGATGGACACAGTAAAGGACAGAGTGGTATGAACCTAACAGAAGCAGAAGATGTTAAGAAGAGGTGGCAAGAATGCACAGAAGAACTATACAAAAAAAAAAAAAAAATCTTCATGACCCAGATAACCACGGTGGCATGATCAGTCACTTGGAACCAAGCATCCTGGAATGTGAAGTCAAGTGGGCCTTAAGAAGCATCACTACAAACAAAGCTAGTGGAGGTGATGGAATTCCAGTTGAGCTATTTCAAATCTTAAAACATGATGCTGTAAAAGTGGTGCACTCAGTATGCCGGTAAATTTGGAACACTCAGCAGTGGCTGCAGGATTGGAAAGCATCAGTTTTCATTCCAATCCCAAAGAAAAGCAATGGCAAAGTATGTACAACTACTGGGCAATTGCATTCATCTCACATGCTAGCAAAATAGTGCTCGAAATCCTTCAAGCCAGGCTTCAACTGTATGTGAACCGTGAATTTCAAGATGTTGAAGCTGGATTTAGAAAAGGCAGAAGAACCAGATATCAAATTGCCAACATCTGTTGGATCATCAAAAAAGCAAGAGAGTTACATTAAAAAAAATGTAATTCTGCTTTACTGACTATGCCACAAACTTTTTTGTGGATCACAATAAACTGTGGATAATTCTTCAAGAGATGTGAATACCTTACCTGCCTCCTGAGAAATCTGTAGGCAGGTCAAGAAGTAATAGTATTGGACATGGAACAACAGACTGGCTCCAAATCGGGAAAGGAATACATCAAGTCCATGTATTGTCATCCTACTTATTTGACTTATATGCAGAGTACATCATGTGAAATGCTGGGCTGGATGAAACATGAGCTAGAATCAAGATTGCTGGGAGAAATATCAATAACCTCAGATGACACCATCCTTATGGCAGAAAATGAAGATGAACTAAAGAGACTCTTGAGGAAATTGAAAGAAGAGAGTGAAAGAGCTGGCTTAAAGCTCAGCATTAAGAATGAAGGATCATGGCCTCCAGTCCCATCACTTTATGTCAAATAGATGGGGAAACAATGACATACTTTATTTTCTTGGACTCCAAAATCGCTACAGGTGGTGACTGCAGCCATGAAATTAAAAGAAACTTGCCCCCTAAAACAAAGCTATGACCAATCTAGACAGCATACTGAAAACCAGAGACATTACTTTGCCAACAAAGCTCTGTTTAGCCAAAACTATGATTTCTCCCATTCGTCATATATCGATGTGATAATGGGGCTATAAAGAAAGCTGAGCACTGAAGAATTGACGCTTTTGAACTGTGGTGTTGGAGAAGACTCTTGAGAGTCCTCTGAACTGTAAAGAGATCAAACCAGTTAATCCTAAAGGAAATTAGTCCTGAATATTCATTGTATAGACTGATGCTGAAGCTGAAGCTCCAATACTTTGGCCACCTGATGTGAAGAACTGATTCATTGGGAAGGACCCTGATGCTGGAGAAGATTGAAGGCAGGAGGAGAAAGGAACGCCAGAGGATGAGATGGTCGGATGGCATCACTGACTTGAAGAACGTGTGTCTGAGCAATTTCTGGGACTTGTTAATGGACAAGATTGCCTGGCGTGCTGCATTCTGTTGGGTCACAGTCAGACATGACTGAGCAACTGAATTAATGACCCAAACAGTAATGTCAACGAAGCTGAAGTTGAATTGTTCTGTGATGACCTAGAAGACCTTCTGGAACATCAACAACAACAACAAAAGATGTCATTTTAATCATATGGAACGGGAATGCAAAATTAGGAAGTCAAGAGATATCTGGAGTAACAGGCAAGTTTGGCCTTGGAGTACAAAGTGAGGCAGGGCAAAGACTAAAAGAATTTTGCCAAGAGAATGCACTTGTCATAGCAAACACCCTCTTCCAACAACACAAGAGATGACTCTACACATGGACATCACCAGATGGTCAACACCAAAATCAAATTGATTATATTATTTGCAGCCAAAGATGAAGAAGCTCTATACAGTCAGCAAAAACAAGACTGGGAACTCACTGTGGTTCAGATCATGAACTCCTTATTGCCAAATTCAGACTAAAATTGAAGAAAGTGGGAAAAACCACTAGACCATTCAGGCATGACTGAAATAAAATCCCTTAGGATTATACAGTGGTGTTGTCTACTGAATGATTTCTCAAACTCTAAACTCTATTGTCTTGTTAAAGACACACAGACAAAATTGACAATTTTGTAGAGGATCTTGGAGGAACCATTGTCCATAAGTTTTGGTATTAATTTATTTTTAATGAGCTTGATGTCTATTCAAAAGGAATAAGTCATGGACTGGGGAGTCCAGAGCCTCTCATGGAGGGGAGACTCTTTCTGAGGAATACGGGGCAAGAGCCAGTTTTCTAGAGCTTTAGAAGCAGCATGGCAGAAACAACACGATCTTCTGGGGTCATTTATCTGACATTATTGAGGAAGACAAAAAAATAAGGAAATATGTCTGTGAGATGCAATGTTGACTGTATACACTGCAGTTCTGGTCAAGTGGAGCAGTTACAAAAACAGAATTCAAGGGAAGGAGCAGCTCCATTTCCAGCCTAGAAATTTATTTCAACACTCCCTGTTCCATGGGGAACATAAGATAGACCTCAGGGTCCCAAAATGTATTTGCTTGTCCTGCCTTCAAGCCTTTTGCCCAGATGGATTCCTCTGCAGTGATGCTCTGTGTCCATCACCATTATAACACCTGAGAGAAATAAGGATCCCCATCTCCCCCCGCCCCCTAGGATGCAGACTATGCCTCTCTCCATCAGTTAAGACTGTGCACAGTCCTGACAAGCAGAGTGGGCTGAGTCAGCAAAGGAATGCTGTTTGGAAGATTATATTTCAGCAAACGTGCAAGGCCAAAAGGTGGCCATTGCAGACTTTAAGCAAAGTACTGACCATGAACGCCCAGAAGCAAAATTCTGGCCTTGTGAGTTTAAGTAAAGGGTCCACTGCAAAGCTTTTACTAACTACGGTGGTCTTATGTGCGGGCTGCTATGGCTTTACCTTAAACTACTTAGATTTTTTCTACATTCACAGCTAAGGCCAAAATATAATTACAAAAGACAGAAGGTATTCACACAGTTTTAGACATTGGTAAACAGCATAATATTTACTACTTAAGCTATGAGGTGAATTATTTCTATGGGTTCTCTAGTCAGGTTTTAGTATTAAATTGTTAATATTTGGTCCAAGTAACAGCATTGGATCAACTGCCCATAATTTCACCATGCACCTAAGGCCAAGGGGAATTCATGAAACTTAGCATTAAGATTAAAAATTGTAAAAGTTGCAAACTAATAAGTGAGCTGTAAAGATATTGAAGGTATAATACAGTGCATCTTCAAGGATATTTATGGAAATAAGATCCTGAGAAAGGAGGAGGAAGCTAGGAAGGACCTTATATATAGATTATGGTCAGAGAAGAATTAAATATTAATTCTAATGGAAAAAAAAGAAAAAGAAAATCACAAGATATTATCAAGCACACAGATTTTCTTATTTTTTAATAAATGGGTACTAGTATCTCTTTTTTTGTCATGTGCACATTGCTTTGTTTATTTGATTGGCACTGTATCTTTGTTGCTGCACGTGGGCTTTCTCTAGTTGCAGAGAGTGGGAGGTACTATCTAGTTGTGGTGCATGAGCTTCTCATTGTGATGGCTTCTCTTGTTGTGGAGCACAAGCTCTAGGACACAGACTTCAGTAGTTGAGGCACAAGGGTGCACTAGTTGTGGCTTGAGGACTGCAGAGCACAGGTTCAGTAGTTCTGGTATATGGGTTCAATTGCTCTGTGGCTTGTAGAATCTTTCCATATCAGGGATTGAACCCTTGTCCCCTTTATTGACAGGTCGATTCTTAACCAGTGAGCAACCAGGAGGGTCCTCAAATACATTTTTAAACAAAATTTTGTTTGAACAGTGGATGCTTTTGGCAGACCTAGAACTTGCTGGGTTAGGGCTATGAAGGAAAAACAAACAAATGTTAAGTCACCAAATAAGAGGAAATAAAGGATGTGACACAGAAGAGAAAATACTACATGTACCGTGTGAAAGACGCTAGGTTTTAGTTATTTATTTTACTTTCTATTCAGTAGACAACCAGAAGACATCGTGGAACTATTCACTGGTATTAAAAAAAAGAAAAGAAAAAACTCCCTCTTTCCATCCCTAACACCTATTCATTGTTCTGATAGCAAGATTCTGGAACAAATCCATTGACTATTTCATAGTTTCTTTATAATAATTTCACTTAGTTCTCCCATTGATATTTGAATAGTTATGAGCCCCAAACTACTAACTACCAAATGTAATCAATTGTACATTACATTAAGGAGGCTATTAATAAGTTATTCCAAAATAAAGGACCTCAAGCTGACTGAACTTTCACCGTGAACCCAAAGGCAAATATGCATTAAGTTATTGGGTCTAAGTGTTTCTGGGAAGTCAGCTATTGCCAAAGTTTACTTCTCATTATTCTTCAGTCAATACTTATCTATATTCATGCATTATAATGATATAAATACTGAGGACTTATATGTGAAGATAATAGCAAACTCAGGGAAAAGTTGAGAGAAAGTAGACAAAAGAAAACTATATTCTGCTTTTAAAGAAGTGACAACTGTCTAAAAACTACTATCTTTAAACATAACACTTTCTTGCAGTTATTGTTGTAATATAATATACTTTAGCATAGTTACAGAAGTTCTCAAAGTGCTATGATTACTGTGTTTTGAATTTTAGAAATAAAAACATTAAGTACTTAATTCCTGATAACTAGACTGCTTTGTGATATGAAAAGTTACCTTTTAGTTGACTCAAAGGAAATGGAAAGTGTAGTCATTTCTGTGGCATTACAATTCCATAATATTTTTCTTTTTGAAAGGTATCCACTATTTGAGGAACAAGATATGTTATAATATCTTGTGTTGTTTCACAACTTGCTTGACATGATTTGTCAAATCTCAGAGGTCAACAGCCACCTACACTAATTTCCAAACATTTTCAGGAGATTTGAATTTGGTATTTTTAAATAGCATTTTCTGTCTATTGAGTTTTAAAATTATTAGTTAAATCTATTTACATTTAATAAACAGAGGTATCTGGCACAGTTGCTATACTTACTAGAGCTACAGGCACATGTCAAAAACATGAACTCAAATCGAAGCTGCCCCTGAATCTGTTTCTAGGAAAAACTATTAGTGTGTTCTCAAATGAACAGTTCTGGAATGTACCAATGGTCAATTTAGAATAATGTAGAATTGATGGTCTCCAAGGAACCCTACATATTGATTAAATCCTCAGCCACTTCACACAAATCATCCAGAGTTAACAGATGTTGGGAGGCTTGTAAGTGAGGTCTAGGCAAGGAGAGGGCCATATTCCCAGCAGATGGAATTTCTCTCACGTCAACTCTGCAACTCTTCAGTTACAATTTATATTGATTTATCTTTTTCCAATTAATATACCAGAAAATATAGATCAATGTAACATAGCTGAAATAATCATTCTCAAGAGAGATTTCAAAACTTTTAACTCTTCTACCCCCTTACTCCCATCTCATACTCAAATATTACAAATAAAAAATAATGCAAGGGTGAGATTTTTCTAGACACTGAACCACTGAGGAAAATAATTTATCATTTGTGAGTGAACTGATCTGTGGAGATTCACTAACAATTAAGAGAGGTATAGTTGCAAATTATTTTTCATGTTAAGCAGACAAAATTTTTGAAGAAAAATCTGAAAGAGAATTCTATTACAGGCAGCACTTTATATAACAGTCTATTACCTCAGAGTGTGTTACCATAAGCAACTTGTCTTTAACCTGAAATAATGTAGAACTGGGCTTCCCAAATGGCACTAGTGGTAAAGAATACACCTACCAATGCAGGAGACACGAAAGATGCACTGGGTTTGATCCCTGGGTTGGAAAGAACCCCTGTAGGAAGAAATGGCAATCTCTCCAGTATTCTTGGAAAATTCGATGAACAAAGGAGCCTGTTGGGTTCTAGTCCATGAGGTTGTAAAGAGTCAACATGACTGAGTGCATGCACACACACACATGTAGAATTAGTGAAAACAAACAAAAAAGAACAATAGAAAATCCAAGCATGAAATAAAAACACCTTAAGGTTTGGGAAATGTAATGCCATTAAAAAGTTGCAACCATTTTAAAATCTAATTGAATGATTTCTTTACTACTACAGCAGTCAAATCATAATTTGATGCCAGGAGCCGGTGAGGCATTTCACTCATGACAAAGGTCATGAGGAAGGAGGCTCGGCATACACAAAGGCGGGATCGAGCCTCAGGAGTCCCCCCCAGATATTGTCGAGCATCTACCCCCAAAAAACCAGAGACTGCCTACTTTATTGCTTTGTGCTCTCACCTCTGACTTTACTGGGGGGGGGGGGGGGGTAAAGGTGTACCCTACCACCATCTCGCTCTCTCTGTCAAAGAGTTAACTTACAGCTCCAATTAATAAAGTTCCTGGGCAGTTAGGAGTGTTTAAATCCAAACCCCTCAGATGGCTCTCTAACTCGCATGACAAGTTTACCCAGACTCCTGCATACGATTGTTTACAGTCTCCCAGCCTCGAGAGGCACAGGAAGCTTAAGATATTCAAATAGCTTAGAACCTCTTAGAGAGTTAGAAACTGTCAGAATAAACTAGTAAAGGATTTCATTGATGAGCCAATGCTTGCTGCCAAGTTTCCACATCCCCTGTATTGTATCCTTGAATGTGTATTAATTAATAGTTGGTATGTAGAAAAAAACAAGTAGTGGCCTTGGTGTTAGTAACTTTAGACCCTTAAGGTAATAAATTCTTTCCTTTGTTGTAAACCCATTACACATCCGCCTTATAGGAATGCAATTTTATGTTCAGAAGATGGCGCCAAACCTTAAAATAATTACTCTTAGAGAAAATAAGTCTTTGTTGATAAGTCCTTGTCAAGAGTCATAAAATGTTAATAGGCCTTCTGGCCAGAAGATGATGTAAATCACCTAAACCATTTATATACGATAAATTTGCAGGAAAGAAACCCTGGTTTTTGATAAGGGTCAAAGACTGCTGACTTTGCATCCCCTATTATCCTCTATGTGTAACTTAGGGTATATAAACTCCTGTTAAAAATAAAGCTACAGGCCTTGCTCACCAACACTTGGTCTCCCCATTCTCCCCCTTAACTTCCAGCTGAGTCTCCATCTGGAGCGCGGAACCCACCATGCTTACTAATTATGCCTGGGCTTCTAAGATCCGACCGGGGAGGCCTCAGTGTCTCCTCTCCTTCGGGAGAACGGAAGGACGCCTGCGGCCTATGTAAGTGGTGCAAACTTCTTGTCTTGAAGTTTTATTGGTCTCCCGCATAAACCAAGCTACTCAACCTCTTTTCTCCACTGAATTTTCTTATTGAGCTATCCTCATTCTATTACTCTTTATATCTTTGATAAATATGTAAATAGTCGCTGACTCCGTCTCCCCTTTGAATACTCTGGATCAGCCGGGGCTGGACCTCGGCAATTTTAGAATTAATATCACTTTGAAAATGGATATTAAGATATAACTTGTATTTTCTAGCAATCATCAGTGAAATTTCAATATAAATATATTGGAAATAAAAGAAGAGAGGATACTATTATTAATCTTTATTTTATTCATTTCTTATTTAAAAATATAAAGATAACTTATATATGAGCTACTATAAATAATTTCATGCTTTTATTATTTTTGTTTGCACCTTATAGAAAATATGTGTATAGTTATATGTACATTATTTTCAAAAACTATACATGTCTGTATCAGATTGTAGAGTTGTACCTCTATAATAAGTTTTAATACTTTTGAGTATCTACCAAGTCTGTGTAAATGCTAGGAACTAAAACAAAGACACAGACATAGTTCCAGTCCTTACAAGATTCAGTAATGTCTCAGTTTTCCTAGAATAAGTCATTCAGAAGCAAAACTTATTGTTTTCTATGCACTCAGCTCTCAATTGAATGAAATACCTCAGATTACCAGATGGACATATGGGATGTACAGTGCTTAATTACCCATGATATCTGTGCTCATAGAATGGGAAAATTCTATAATAATAGAATTATTATTGACACATTTTTTTCTAATAATCTCTTCTGTTAGAATAAATATTAATATGTTCCCTAGAGGAATTTTAAAATATCATGATTTGACAATATTCAATTCCTAGCTATGAAGTCAAGAAATAGCAATGGTCACTGTTTGGCCTGGCCAAACATGAGCTTCATAATCCAGGCAGTAATGACTCACCCTCAGATATATATGACTCCATGCAGACAGATGAGTTTCCCCATTTAACCTGAAGAATGTGCATAAAGCCCAAAAGAGACGAGGATGTTTACAGGAACACTGTGTGCATGCTCATTCATGTCTGACTCTTTGAAACACTATGGACCATAGCTCACCAGGCTCTTCTGTCCATGGGCTTCTCCAGGCAAGAATACTGGAGTGGGTAGCCATTTTCTCCTCCTGAGGATCAAACTCACAACTCTTGTATTGGCAGGTGGATTCTTTACCACTAAGCCACCTGGGAAGTCCTTCAGGCATATTATTTTGTTGTTATAGAGTATTTCTGTAATTAAACAAATAGGTAGTCACTATCTGTTATTTGTAAGGCAAGGGAATGTGCTATAGGCAATTGGAATAGATAATAGACAAATAAATGATCCCAAAATTAAGTGTGAGGAAATTCCTATATATAAATAAGGTAGACTGATTATATGCTAATTATAAAAGTAAAATAGAGTGCACATGAATTAATTCTATAAATAATTATATTGACCTAAGATGGAGGCCTCTTTTTACTATATTTGTATTTGCTATGACTATATTTAAACATAGACTGAACTGAATCACTTGCTATGTTTCTTGCTTCATTATGCCACAGTAATGTGAAATCCTTTAGTTTTCTTCATTATAATTCTTTTAAAAAATCAAAAGCCATCTTTACAATAAACCAAATTGTCAGCTTAAACATTCTTTAACAAAATGTAGGCTTTGTAGAGAAAATACAGATAATTCAAATTTATGAAACCCTGGAATCTGATGTTCAGATAATTGAGTGTATCCATTATATGCATATGTATGTGTTTGAGTGTGTGCTGGGGTAGGGCATGTTGACTATATATAAAAATACGCAAAATATTTCCAAAATTATACAGACCCAATTATAATTTATCCAAAATACAAAAAAAAAAAAAAGTTTTCCACCATATTACAAGTATAAAAATCTATTATAAAAATTCTAAAATCTGAGGGGAGTCCCAAGATGGCAAATGAATAGGATGGGGAGACCACTTTCTCCCCCACAAATTCATCACAAGGTCGTTTGAATATTGAGCAACTTCCATAAAACAACTTCTGAATACTGACGGAGGATTTCAGGCACCCAGAAATGTAGGTAATCTCTTCAAAAGGAGTCTTGAGGCTACTGGAAAAGAAGGATCAAAAGACAGAGGCAAATGGCTTAACTCCAGAACATTAGAACACCAGAGAACTCTTAACTCCAAGGAACATTAACAAACAAGAGCTCACCCAAAATTCTCCATTCCTACACTGAAATTAAGCTCCACCCAAGAGCCAACAAGTTCCAGTGTGTGTTCCAGTGCAAGACACATCATGCTAATTCCTCAGCAAGATTAAGAGATGGGATGCACAAAACCATGCCAAACCCACAGACACCCCAGAACTCACTACTGGACTCTTCAATGCACTGCAGAGAGAAAAGATGCAGTTCTACCCACTGGAACACAGACACAATCTCCTCCAACCAGGAAACCTTGACAAGCCACTGGTCCAACCCCATCTACAGGGAGTAGACTTCACAAGTAAGAGGAACCACGAACTTCCAGCCTACAGAATGGCCACAACAAACACAGCAATCTAAACAAATGAAAAGGCAGAGAAATATTCAGCAGGTGAAGGACCATGGTAAAAACACACCAAACAAAACCAATCAGGGAGAGATAGGGAGTCTACCTGAAAAAGAAATCAGAGTAATGAGTAAAGATGATTCAAAAATCTTTAAAACAAACTGGAGTTACAGATAAATAGATTAGAGGCAAGATTGAGAAGATACAAGAAATGTTTAACAGAAAGAGGAGAGTGAAAAAGTTGGCTCAAAACTCAACATTCAGAAAACGAAGATCATGGCATCTGGTCCCATCACTTCATGGGAAATAGATGGGGAAACAGTGGAAACAGTGTCAGACTTTATTTTTGGGGGGTCCAAAGTCACTGCAGATGGTGACTGCAGCCGTGATATTAAAAGACACTTACTCCTTGGAAGAAAAGTTATGACCATCCTAGATAGCATATTGAAAAGCAGAGACATTATTTTGCCAACAAGGTCCGTCTAGTCAAGGCTATGTTTTTTTTCTTGTGGTCATGTGTGGATGTGAGAGTTGGACTGTGAAGAAGGCTGAGCGCCAAAGAATTGATGCTTTTGAACTGTGGTGTTGGAGAAGACTCTTGAGAGTCCCTTGGACTGCAAGGAGATCCAACCAGTCCATTCTGAAGGAGATCAGCCCTCGGATTTCTTTGGAAGGAATGATGCTAAAGCTGAAACTTCAGTACTTTGGCCACCTGATGTGAAGAGTTGACTCATTGGAAAAGACTCTGATGCTGGGAGGGATTGGGGGCAGGAGGAGAAGGGGACGACAGAGGATGAGATGGCTGGATGGCATCACTGATTCAATGGACGTGAGTCTGAGTGAAGTCCGGGAGTTGGTGATGGACAGGGAGGCCTGGCGTGCTGCAATTCATGGGGTCGCAAAGAGTCAGACACGACTGAGCGACTGATCTGATCTGAGAGGGTCTCAAAGAGTTGGACATGAAGAGCGACTGAACTGAACTGAATTGAACTGAGAGGGACACAAAAGTAGAATAACAGGCAGAAGAGAGGATAAGTGAGGTGGAAGATAGAATGGAAGATATAAATGAAGCAGAGAGAGAAAAAGGAAAAAAAAAAAAAAAAAGAATTAAAAGAAATGAAGACAACCTCAGAGACCTCTGGGACAATGTTAAATGCCCCAACATTAGACTCATAGGTGTCTCAGAAGAATAATAAAAAAGAAAGCGCATGAGAAAATTCTCGAGGAGGTAATAGTCAAAACTCCCCTCAAATGGGGAAGGATAGAGCTTCCCATGTCCAAGAAACCCAGAGAGTTCCAAACAGGATAAACCCAAGGCAAACACCCCAAGATGCATATTAATAAAAGGAATAAAAATTAAACACAAAGAGCCAATATAAAAAGCAGCAAGGGAAAAGCAACAAATAACACACAAGGTGATTCCCATATGGGTAACAGCTGATCTATTCAATAGAAACTATTCAGGCCAGAAGGGAATGACATAATTAAAGTGATGAAAGAGAAAATAAATAAATAAAACTACAACCTAGATTCCTCTCTGCAGCAATTATCTCATTCAGATCTAAAGGAGAAATCAAAAGCTTTACCAATAAGCATAAGCTAACAGAATTTAGCATCATCAAATCAGGTCTTCAACAAATGCTAAAGGATCGTCTCTAGACAGGAAACCCAGAAAAGGCTTATAAAAATGAACCCAGAACAACAAAGTAAATGGTAATGGGATCATACTTCTCAATAATTACCTTAAATGTAAATGGGTTACATGTTCCAACCAAAAGACAAAAGACTGGCAGAATGGATACAAAAATAAGACCCCTATATATGCTATCTACAAGAAAGTGACCTCAAACCTAGGGACACATACAGACTGAAAGTGAGGGACTGGAAAAAGATATTTCATGCAAATGGAGACCAAGAGACAGCAGGAGTAGCAACACTCATATCAGATAAAATAGACTTTGAAATAAAGACAGTGATAAGAGACCAAGAATAATGATGACCAAATAATCAAAGGATCCATCCAAGAAGAAGATATAGTAATTATAAATATATATACAACTAACATAGGAGCACATCAACACATGAGGCAAATGCTAACAAGATTGAAAGGGGAAATTAACAGTAACACAGTAATACTGGGGGGCTTTAATACTACAATCACACCTATAGATAGATCAACCACACAGAAAATTAACAAGGAAACACAAGCTTTAAACGGTACAATGAATCAGGTAATTGATATCTATAGGGAATTTCACCCCAAAACAATGGATTTCACTTTTTTTTCTCTCAAGTGCACACAGAACATTCTCCAGGAGAGATCACGTCCTGGGCCATAAATCTAACCTTAGTAAATTAAAAAAAAAAAAAAAAGTTAAATCATTTCAGGCATCTATTCTGACCACAGTGTGGTAAGATTAGATGTCAACTACAGGAAAAACAAAACTAAACAAAACTATAAAGAACACAAACACATGGAAGCTAAACAACACATTCCTGAATAACCAACAGATCATAGAAGAAATCAAAAAGGAAATAAAATAAACTATGAATAGAAGCAATGAAAATGAAAACATGACAACCCAAAACCTATGGGATTCAGTAAAAGCAGTGCTAAGAAGGAGGTTCATAGCAATGCAAGCCTACCCCAAGACACAAGAGAAACATCAGAGAAACAACCTAACTTTACACCTAAAGCAACTAGACAAAGAAGAACAGAAGAGCTCCAAAGTTGTAGAACAAACAAATCATAAAAATCAGAGTAGAAATAAGTGAAAAAGAAATGAAGGTGACTATAGCCAAGATCAACAAAGCTAAAAGCTCGTTCTTTTAGAAGATAAATAATTAGACAAACCATTAGAGGGATCAAATCAATAAAATTAGAAATGAAAATGAAGAAATCACAACAGACAACACAAATACAAAACATCATAAGAGACTACTATGAACAATTTTATGCCAATAAATGGACAATTTGGAAGAAATGGGCAAATTCCTAGAAAAGTATAACCTTCCAAATCTGAACCAGGAAGAAATATAAAATCTTAACAAATCCATCACAGGCACAGAAATAGAAACTATAACAAAATGTCTAACAAAGAAAAGCCCAGGAGCAGATGGCTTCACAGATGAATTCTACCAAAAATGTAAAGAAGAGCTAACACCTATCCTACTCAAACTCTTCCAGAAAATTGCAGAGGAAGGTAAACTACCAAACTCATTCTATGAGGCCACCATAACCCTAATACCAAAACCAGACAAAGATGCCACAATAAAAGAAAGCTTCAGGCCAATATCACTGATGAACATAGATGCAAAAATCCTCAACAAAATTCTAGCAAACAGATTTCAATAACATATTAAAAAGATCATACATTGTGACCAAATAGGCTTAATTCCAGGGATCAAGGATTCCTCAGTATTCACAAGTCAATCAAATGGTACACTATATTAACAAATTGAAAGATAAAAGCCATATGATTATCTCAATAGATGCAGAGAAAGCCTTTGACAAAATTCAACACCTATTTCTGATAAAAAATCTCCAGAAAGCAGACATAGACAGAACATGCCTCAACATAATAAAAGCCATATACAAAACCCCACTGCAAACATTATAGTCAATGGTGAAAAATTGAAAACCTTTCATCTAAAATCAGGAACAAGACAAGCGTGCCCACTCTCACCGCTACTATTCAACATAGTCTTAGAAGGGCTAGCCACAGTAATCAGAGAACAAAAAGAAATAAAAGGAATGCAGATTATAAAATAAGAAGTAAAACTATCACTTTTTGCAGATGACATGATCCTCTGAATAGAAAATCCTAAAGATACCACTAGAAAATTACCAGAGCTCATCAATGAATATGAGTATTCATGACTGATTTTCTTTAGGAAATTTACTTAGAAATATTCATTGGAAGGACGGATGCTGAGGCTGTAACTCCTATACTTTGGCCATCTGAGGCAAAGAACTGACTTATTGGAAAAGACCCTGATGCTGGGAAAGATTTATGGCAGGAGAAGAAGGGGACGGCAGAGGATGAGATGGTTGTATGGCATCACAAACTCGATGGACATGAGTTTGAGTAAGTTCTGGGAATTGATGATAGATAGGGAAGCCTGGAGAGCTGCAGTCCACGGAGTCACAAAGAGTCGGACACGACTGAGTGACTGAACTGAACTGAACTGAACTGAATCAATGAATATAGTAAAGTTGCAGGACATAAAATTGATATTCAGAAATCCCTTTCATTTCTATACAATAACAGTGAAAAAACAGAGAGAAATTAAGGAAACAATCCCATTTACTATTGCAACAAAAAGAATAAAATACTTAGCAATAAGTTTAAATACAGAAACAAAAGACCTATATATAGCAAACTATAAAACACTTATGAAAGAAATCAAAGATGACACAAATAGATGGAGAAATGTACCACATTCATGGATTGGAAGAATCAATACAGAGAAAATGAGTACACTACCCAAATCAATCTATAGATTCAATGCAATCCCTATCAAGTTACAAATAGTATTTTTCGCAGAACTAGAACAAATAAATTCACAATTTGTATGGAAACACAAAAAACCTCGAATAGCTAAAGCAATCTTGAGAAAGAAGAATGGACCTGGAGGAATCGACCTTCCTGTTTTCAGACTATACACAAAGCTACAGTCATTAAGACAGCATGGTACTGGCACAAAGACACAAATATAAATCAATGGAACAAAATAGAAAGCCCAGAGACAAATCTGCACAACTAGGGATGCCTTATTTTTGAAAAAGGAGGCAAAAATATGCAATGGAGAATGGATAATCTCATTAAAAGTGGTGCTGGGCAAATGGGTCAACCACATGTGAAAGAATGAAACTAGAACACTTTCTAACACCATACACAAAATGGACTAAAGATCTAAAAATAAGACCAGAAACTTTAAAACTCTTAGAGGGAGAACACTCTCTTACATTAATCACAGAAAGATCCTCTGTGACTCACCACCCAGAGTAATGGAAATAAAAACAAAAATAAACAAATGGGACCTAAATAAACAAATGGGACCTTATTAAACTTAAAAGATTTTGCATAAGGAAGGAAACTATCAGTTCAGTTCAGTCACTCAGTCGTGTCTGACTGTTTGCGACCCCATGAATCGCAGCACGCCAGGCCTCCCTGTCCATCACCAACTCCCAGAGTTCACTGAGACTCATGTCCATCGAGTCAGTGATGCCATCCAGCCATCTCATCCTCTGTCGTCCCCTTCTCCTCCTGCCCCCAAATCCCTTCCAGTATCAGAGTCTTTACCAATGAGTCAACTCTTCACATGAGGTGGCCAAAGTACTGGAGTTTCAGCTTTAGCATCATTCCTCCCAAAGAAATCCCAGGGCTGATCTCCTTCAGAATGGACTTGTTGGATCTCCTTGCAGTCCAAGGGACTCTCAAGAGTCTTCTCCAACACCACAGTTCAAAAGCATCAATTCTTCAGCACTCAGCCTTCTTCAGAGTCCAACTCTCACATCCATAC
Source organism: Bos taurus (assembly GCF_002263795.3). Lineage (NCBI taxonomy): Eukaryota > Metazoa > Chordata > Mammalia > Artiodactyla > Bovidae > Bos > Bos taurus. The sequence goes on from NC_037336.1 coordinate 1,716,544, forward strand.
ATGACCACAGGAAAAACCATAGCCTTGACTAGACGAACCTTTGTTGGCAAAGTAATGTCTCTGCTTTTGAATATGCTATCTAGGTTGGTCATAACTTTCCTTCCAAGGAGTAAGCACCTTTTAATTTCATGGCTGCAGTCACCATCTGCAGTGATTTTGGAGCCACCCCCCACCCCAAAAAAAATAATGTCTGACACTGTCTCCACTGTTTCCCCATCTATTTCCCATGAAATGATGGGATCGGATGCCATGATCTTCGTTTTCTGAATGCTGAGCTTTAAGCCAACATTTTTCACTCTTCACTTTCACTTTCATCAAGAGGCTTTTTAGTTCCTCTTCACTTTCTGCCATAAGGGTGGTGTCATCTGCATATCTGAGGTTATTGATATTTCTCCTGGCAATCTTGATTCCAGCTTGTGCTTCTTCCAGTCCAGCGTTTCTCATGATGTACTCTGCATATAAGTTAAATAAGCAGGGTGGCACTATACAGCCTTGACATACTCCTTTTCCTCTTTGGAACCAGCCTGTTGTTCCATGTTCAGTTCTAACTGTTGCTTTCTGACCTGCATACAGGTTTGTCAAGAGGCAGGTCAGGTGGTCTGGTATTCCCATCTCTTTCAGGATTTTCCACAGTTTATTGTGATCCACACAGTCAAAGGCTTTGGCATTCTTTCAATAAAGAAGAAATAGATGTTTTTCTGGAACTCTCTTGCTTTTTCCATGATCCAGTGGATATTGGCAATTTGATCTCTGGTTCCTCTGCCTTTTCAAATACCAGCTTGAACATCAGGAAGTTCACGGTTCATGTATTGCTGAAGCCTGGCTTGGAGAATTTTGAGCATTACTTTACTAGCATGTGAGATGAGTGCAATTGTGTGGTAGTTTGAGAATTCTTTGGCATTGCCTTTCTTTGGGATTGAAGGAAACTATAAGCAAGGTGAAAAGGCAGGCATCAGAATGGGAGAAAACTATAACAAATGAAACAACTGACAAAGAATTAATCTCCAATGTATACAAGCAGCACATGCAGCTCAGTACCAGTAAAACGAATAACCCCATTAAAAAGCTGGCAGAACTAAACAGACATTTCTCCAAATAAGACATACAGATGACTAATAAACACATGAAAAATTCTAAACATCAATAATTATGAGAGAAATGCAAATCAAAACCACAATGAGGTACCATCTGACATGGCTGCCATCAAAAAGTTTACAAACAATAAATGCTGGATTCAGTGTGGAGAAAAGGGAACCTTCTTACACTGCTGGTGGGAATGCAAACTGATACAGCCCCTATGAAGAACAGTGTGGAGATGCTTTAAGAAACTTGCAATAGAACTGCCATATGACCCAGTAATCTCACTGCTGGGCATACACACCAAGGAATCTAGAATTGAAAGAGACATGTCTACCCCAATGCTCATTGAAGCATTGTTTACAATAGCTAGGACATGGAAGCAACCTAGATGTCCATTAGCAGATGAATGGATAAAAAAGTTTTGGCACATATACACAATGCAGTATTGCTCAGCTATAAAAAAGAATACATTTGAATCAGTTCTAATGTGGTGGATGAAACTTGAGCCTATTATACAGAGTGAAAGTGACAGTGAAAGTCACTCATTTGTGTCGAACTCTTTGTGACCCAATGGACTATACAGTTCATAGAATTCTCTAGGACAGAATACTGGAGTGGGTAACATTTCCCTTCTCCAGGGAAACTTTCCAACCCAGGGATTGAACCAAGGTCTCCTGCATTGCAGACATATTTTTACCAACTGAGCCACAAGGGATGCCCAAGAATACTGGAGCTATTCCCTTCTCTAGTGGATCTTCCCAACCCAGGAATGTTCACCGTCTCCTGCATTACAAGCAGATGCTTTATCAACTGAGCTATCAGGGAAGCCCTTATACAGAATCAACTAAGTCAGAAAGAGAAACACCAATAGAATATATTAATGCATATACATGGAATTTAGAAAGATGGTAACCACAACCTATATTCAAGATGGCAAAAGATACACAGAGGTAAAGAAAAATACTTTTAGACTATGTGGGAGAAGGTGAGGGTGGGGAGTTTTGAGAGAATAGCTTTGAAACATGTATATTACTATACGTGAAACAAATGACCAGTAAAAATTCAATGCTTGAAGCAGGGCACTCAGAGTTGGTCCTCTACCCACTACCCAGAGGGGTGGGTTGGGGAGGGAGGTGGGAGGGGGTTTCAGGATGGGAGGACATATGTGACCCTGTGGCTGATTCATGTCAATGTATGGGAAAAATCAACACACTGTAAAGACTTTACACCACCATTGTAAAGTCATTAGCCTCCAATGAAAATCAATCAATTAATTAAAAAATTCAAAAATCTACTCTTAAAAAAAAAGCAATTTAGTACTTTATTAATGCAGTGTGTCTTATCATCTTAGATTAATAGAATATTAACAATTAATATTTCAATGAGGTTTCTAAAATTCTACTAAGTACAAAAGCATATATGAGTCATTTATTTCCTTACTAGAATTTTCAGGCTTTGACTTCTAGGATTTCTATTTTAATGTACCATTACTATATATCACTTTAGAAAGTTTGTTTCCTTTTTGTGTGTGTAATTAATTATTGCAGTACACATGCTTCACAAAGGAGCCTCACTAATGCTCAATATAATGACAGTGTCACTAGCACACTTTGGCACAGTCAGGGAAGAAAATCTTCCAGCAAAGTCATTAATGTCAGAACTAATATAGTTCTAAAAATTTTTGTTAATTATTAGAAGTTTTTTTTTTTTATCAATTTGAAACATCTCCATGTCTCTCTAGCATGAGCTGAAATTATGAGCTCATATGAACAATAATGACACTTTTTACCACAAAGGAATCTGGGGTCTGGGCTAAACTGCAATTTAGGGAACCTGGCCAAGATAAGTGAGCTGGAGTAGTCAGCACTACAGAAACCAAGGAAGAAAAAATAGTTTAAATAAAACATTACACATTAGATCCTAAAAAGAAATGCAAAGAAAATAATCCAAATGCGAGGCATTAGAAATGTGAGGCATTAGAAAGAGCATTTAATGCTGAGAGGTAAGTGGCTAGAGAGATTCCTTCAATCAATGGACTTGCTGCAAAACACATAAGGCATTGAGTGTGTACAAAAGTTGTATTTGGTCATTTTGTATTTCTGAGGAATTACTTATTAGGAAAGGAAGCAGAAGGAAGGAGAAATGAAAGAGAAGGAGGAGGAGGAGCTAGAGGAAATGGTGGAGACTACTGCCATACATGACAATATGAGACACTGAAACTGAAGAGGAAAGAAATTAATCTACATAGAGTAGCTGCTATGAGTCAAGCACAGTACCACCTTTTTTTTTTTTTTTTTAACATTTTCCCCCAGTGAAATACATGCCAGGTAATTTTTTTTTTTTTTTTTTTTGTCTGACTAAATACCTGTGAAAAATGTCATGGTGATTTACCAATAGAATATCATATCTAGCTGCCTAATTTTACTACACAACCAATACTTTACAATGTACATTGAAAGCAATTAGGTAACAAAGGCAAAATTCCCATAACTCTAAACATTTATGGTTTTAAATGCTCTGTGATTGGTGATGACAAAAATCTTTGCTGTATAGTATGTGTATCTTTCTAGCTTTCAAATCAAAATGTGAATGCTTCAAGTCAAGTGATTACAAGGAATATTAAAACAAGGCCATTTTAATATAGTGTGATAAATTGTATAGAAATGAAGTCACTAGACAAAGGAAATATTTATAAATACTGAAAAAGCAACCGTACTCCTTAGACTTTTTCCGGAATGTTAATGACTAAAACATTGGGAACTGAGATTAGCATCAATGGGCAATGCTTGGATAATTCAAGTGTTTTAAATCATTTTTATAAATATCATCACTTTTTTATATCATACGTGTACACATTTTTTGTTTTAGTTATGCACACCATATGGTTGAGCTATTTTTACAAAGGATAGTTTTAAACTTTATTAAGAAATTAAATTTTTAATGGACGATTAAAAAATGTTATTTAAAAAAACATTTTAAAAATATTATTAGATGTACAGAAACCATGGGCTAACCCAATGGCTCAGTGGGTAATGCAGGAAATGCTGGTAACATGGATTCCATCCCTAAGTCAGGAAGATCCCCTGGAGAAGGCAATTGCAACCAACTCCAGTATTCTTGCCTGGAAAATCCCATGGACAAAGGAACCTGGTGGGTTACAGTCCAAGGGTTGCAAAGAGTTGGACATGACTAAGAATACATGCAGGGTGATTTAATAGAAACCCAGTTGTTTTCCATCCTCTTGAACTAGTTATTTATTAGATTGAAGTGACCAAAATGAACCCGTATTTAGGGTGAGTTGGTTAGGTGGTTAATAAAGCTGATGAGAACACCATCCAATGTAAAAATGATCTTCATAGGATCTGCATCATCTTTTAGAAAAAACTATACCTACAAACTCATAATGCAATTTAGTATTTAATGTAATTTCAAAAAGTGGATTATGCTTGCAAGTAGTTTTGCTTTCCTAAAACGAATATAACAAAGTAAAACACAACTATCTAAAATATATTTTACCTAATAGAGATTAGATTTTTTGCAATTATTATCCCCTTGAATATAAAACAAACTTCTATCCTGTTCAGTTCAGTTCAGGCACTCAGTGTGTCCAACTCTTTGCGACCCCATGAACCACAACACGCCAGGCCTCCCTGTCCATCACCAACTCCCGGAGTCCACCCAAACCCATGTTCATCGAGTTGGTGATGCCATCCAACCATCCCATCCTCTGTCATCCCCTTCTCTTCCTGCCCTCCATCTTTCTCAGAATCAGGGTCTTTTCCAGTGAGTCAGTTCTTTGCATCAGGTGGCCAGAGTATTGGAACTTCAGCTTCAGCATCAGTCCTTTGAATGAATATTCCGGACTGATTTCCTTTTGGATGGACTTGTTGGATCTCCTTGCAGTCCAAGGCACTCTCAAGAGTCTTCTCCAACACCACAGTTCAAAAGCATCAATTTTTCAGCATTCAGCTTTCTATATAGTCCAATTCTCACATCCTTACATGACTACTGGAAAAACCATACCTTGACTAGATGGATCTTTTTTAGCAAAGTGATGGCTCTGCTTTTTAATATGCTGTGTAGGTTGGTCATAACTTTTCTTCCAAGGAGCAAGCATCTTTTAATTTCATGACTACAGTCACCATCTGCAGTGATTTTGGAGCCCCCCCCCAAAAAAAAAAATCACCCACTGTTTCCACTGTTCCCCTATCTATTTGCCATGAAGTGATGGGACCAGATTCCATGATCTTTGTTTTCTGAATGTTGACCTTTAAGCCTATGTGCTAGGGCTACTCTATACTTTTTTGAAAAAATTCACATGTATTATCTAATGTAGTATTCATAAACTACCCCATTAGGTAAGTACCATTAACCTCTCCTCACAGACAAAAACAAACAAACAGAGACAGAGAAGGCTGAAATATTTCATTTGAAATAACATATCTAGTGGTTCAAAGACAATGTATAACCAGAGCTTATACTCTTAAACTTTAATAAGTTACAATGTGGTGACTGGTTTGAAGATTTGTAAACCAAAAGTTAAAAATTAATAGTCATGAAATCCACACTTTTATAACAAATGCTGATTTCTCTTCTAAATGTCTTACATATATTAGCCCATTTAATACCACCAGGTTAGAAGTAAAACACTTCAGATCCAGAGCATACATCTCTGTTTTTTGTTTTTTAGAAAGAATACAGCAGACAGAAGAGAAGTAACACCAATGAAATGCTAACGTTTATATTTAAGGAATATTAATATTTTTATATTGTGCATTTTACTGCACATATAACTTAGAGGGTTTTTAAATTATTAATAATATATAAATCAATATATTAGTTACATGAAGAATGCAGTATGCCTACATAAGAGATGAGAAAATGGAAGATGCAACTGAGTAATTCATGAAACTTCATAAATGCAATAATCAAGAGAACCAGTACCTGAAACCCATGTGTTTAATCTCCAAATCCTAATGATTTCTGATAGGAGAGTTGATAAACACTTGTGTCCATTCAACACTTTTTTCATAGGTATTTTTAAGGGTCTAAAATTACTTAGCACTGAAAAACAAAAAGAAAGAGAGGCATTTCTTTCTTTTAATTTTAAACGTTTTTCCTCTGATACAGAGATCTTAACACTTAATAATAAGCAGGTAATAAAGTACCAAACTTCAGTAGGCATGGCTGCAAACAAAGAGGAATATAAAAACCAAACAGCAGAGCTGCAAATCAAAATAATTAAATATAAAAAATCATCCAGAAGGGCTTTCCAAAGGCCCATCAAAAGGGAAAACCTGCTCACAGCTAGAAAAAGGAGGAAGGGTTACAAATAAGAACAAGCAAAAACCAGACTATCAACTAAATTGCAAGAAAATGAAAGACCAAATTTAAAAAGAAGCAGCTACTTGATGATAGAACTATAGGACATTTTGCTAAAAGAATACTACTCCATTAAGAGGAAATTGTGTTCAGTATGAAATATATGTGTGTGTGTGTGTGTGTGTGTGTGTGTGTGTGAGCATCTTTGAGAATTTTTCTCCATCCTCCCTCTGTCTTTCTAAGGCTGTCAGTACCTTTCAGTGACTCCATATTTTCTTTAATTCCATCATCTTCTGTCTACAAAAGTGGATCTCAACGATACAACCAGAGTCAGTGTGTCATCACAAGAAATGGCTTTGTCCCTACACTTAACATTTATCTCTCTCCCCCAGAAGGTTTGGAAGAAGAGATTTTTCCTTCTTTCTAGAACCGTCTTCTCCACAGCACAAGGGGCCTGTAATCAGAGTCAGGATACTGGAAAGTCCACAGTTGCCAGAGGAATTCAGTTCAGTTCAGTTCAGTTCAGTTGCTCAGTCGTGTCCGACTCTTTGCGACCCTATGAATTGCAGCACACCAGGCCTCCCTGTCCATTACCATCTCCCGGAGTTCACTCAAACTCACGTCCATCGAGTTGGTGATGCCATCCAGCCATCTCATCCTCTGCCATCCCCTTTCCTCCTGCTCACAATCCCTCCCAGCATCAGAGTCTTTTCCAATGAGTCAACTCTTCACATGAGGTGGCCAAAGTACTGGAGTACTTTGCTTTAGCATCATTCCTTCCAAAGAACACCCAGGGCTGATCTCCTTTAGACTGGCCTGGTTGGATCTTCTTGAAGTCCAAGGCACTCTCAAGACTCTTCTCCAACATCATAGTTCAAAAGCATCAATTCTTTGGCACTCCGCTTTCTTCACAGTCTAACTCTCGCATCCATACATGACCACTGGAACACCATAGCCTTGACTAGACAGACCTTTGTTGGCAAAGTAATGTCTCTGATTTTCAATATGCTATCTAAGTTGGTCATAACTTTTATTCCAAGGAGTAAGCTTGGCTGCCACCAAAAGAGGGAACTATTTTAGCCTATTTGTGAGACACATGGCTGAGAGAATCTTCACTGGAATATAGTGATGTATAATATTTTTCCTGCTCACACAGTGCTGGAAAGACTCACATGTAACAGGGATAGTTTCCTGCATTCAACTTAATTTCTGAATTGAACATATTTCTGTGTGTTCTATCCTGGTATATTCATTACCCATGAGGAAATGAGATGGCCTTTCACTAGGTCTCTTGGTAGTGAGTCCTTTGCCTGTCTCTCCTCAAGTGACTCTACACAAAGCACCTAAACTTATCTCTTTTTTCCATGAAATCTGCTTGTGGCACTCATGATTAAAAGTCTCAAGGGTTAGCTAATTATTTTCTATATTATATAGTCTAGGCTTTCACCACCTAGTCATTCTGAGAAATCTTTCCTGATTTCTAAGGAAAAAAAAAAAATGTGCTATTGTCAGGATCCTATTCTTTTCTATGTATATTGTGTCACATGCATGCTTAGTCACTTTGGTGGTATCTGACTCTTAGCAACTATGAACTGTAGCCCACCAGGCTCCTCTGTCCCTGGAATTATCCAGGCAAGAATACTGGAATGGGTTGCCATGACCTCCTCCAGGGGATATTCCCAACCCAGGTCTTATACATTGCAGGTGGATTCCTTATCAGCTGAGCCAAAAGGGAAGCCCATGAATACTGGAGTGGATAGATAATCCCTTCTCAACCCAGGAATCAAACTGTGGTCTCCTGAATTGCACAGTTTCTTTACCAGTTTCTTTCTGGATTCTTTACAAGCTGAGCTACCAGGAAAAACATTTTTCTCTCATACTCATCACTTAATGGAATCCAAGAGCTAAGCTATTAGTTATTAGTTTAATGAGTACATGAATCAATGAGTAAAGGAAAAAAATCTGGCCCTGACTGGGACTCAGGTCTGCATTCAGCCTTCAGTCTTTTCCTATTTCTGGTTCCTCCTAGTGTAACTGTACTCGAAAGAGAATTTCCAAAGAAAGTTGTAGTATGCTGCCTCAAACCCCGGTTCCATTCGTTATCTCATGAATATTATACTTGAATATTATATTATTTGTCTTTGCTAGGCCTGTTTTCCAACCTACAAAATAAATGATTTCCTTACAGAAGAGTTATAAACATTAAATACGGTTAATATGTTCTGAAACTCTTGATAACATAAGTAAATATGCCAATTTCTAAGACGCCACTGTTGATTATTTTGTTATCTAAAATGGTTGATTCTGGTGTGAATTATGTGGCATGCTCATAAACCACTGTCTCATGTAGAATGGCAGAAGTAGCAAGCTTACTTCTGTCACTAGGCTGAGCATATTTTTCATACCATGTGAATTTTGAGAGAGTGAACAGCAGCCTTATCAGGAATCTTTTCTCTCTGGTGTGGTCAGGCATGGCCATTCATGATGATATATGCAGGTGGAGTATAATTTCCAGGCCAGTCAAGATTTCAGCAAAGTCCTTAGACACTAGCTCTTTTCTAACTTATTCTATATAAGTTCTGGAGTCACATATCCTGAAGTCACCTCCTAAGTGAGGATCTCAATTGGACTTGGAAGATGTCAATGACTTAGAACCACCTGTTTCAATTGGAGTAAAAATGAGTCTTGAATTAGTCATTAAAGAATACAGATGGATAAGAAAGCTGTGGTACATATACACAATGGAGTATTACTCAGCCATTAAAAATAATACATTTGAATCAGTTCTAATGAGGTGGATGAAACTGGAGCCTATAATACAGAGTGAAGTAAGCCAGAAAGAAAAACACCAATATAGTATACTAGTGCATATATATGGAATTTAGAAAGAAGGTAACAATAACCCTGTATGCGAGACAGCAAAAGAGACACAGATGTATTGAACAGTCTTTTGGACTCTGGGGGAAAGGGAGGGGGGATGATATGGGAGGATAGCATTGAAACATGTAAAATATCATATGTGAAATGAATTGCCAATCCAGGTTTGATGCATGATACAGGGCTTCAGCAATACGTGAACCGTGCTGTGATTCATGGGGTCGCAAAGAGTCGGACACGGCTAAGCGACTGAACTGAACTGAACAGGGTGTTTGGGGCTGGTGCACCAGGGTGACCCAGAGGGATGGGATGGAGAGGGAGGTGGGAGGGTGGTTCAGGATGGAGTACACATGTACACTCATGGCAGATTCAATTCAATGTATGGCAAAACCAATGTAATATTGTAAAGTAAAATAAATTAGTTAATTAATTAAAAAAAAGAATACAGATGGTTTGGATAGATTGAATTTGAAGGTCAGAAAACTTCTGAAATGAATTGTTCCATTCTATTAGGAAAAAAAAAAAATCTGTGGAAAGGTAGGTAACATTCTATTCTGTAGCTTTAGCATTTCCTTTTTTTTTACTTTGAAGAAATACCTGTGGTGGATTCATTTTGATATTTGGCAAAACTAATACAATTATGTAAAGTTTAAAAATAAAATAAAATTAAAAAAATTAATAAAAAATAAAAAAAGAAATGTATGATGACTAATTGTAGGGAAGATAAACAGTACAAAGGGTCAAACTGCACAAATTGAAATGAACAATGCAGACAAGACATAAACAGAGTCATGAATTAAACTTTTTCCTTTCCTTGAATAACTATCTGTTGTTATTTATGTTTTCTTTATCTTTATATATGTATCATTTTTTTATATTTTTAATTTATTTTATTTTATTTTTTAACTTTACAATATTATATTGGTTTTGCCATATATCAACATGAATCCACCACAGGTATACACATATTCCCCAATCTGAACCCTCCTCCCTCCTGCCTCCCCATACCATCCCTCTGGGTCATCCCAGTGCACCAGCCCCTGGCATCCAGTATAGTGCATCGAACCTGGACTGGCAACTCATTTCATATATGATATTATACATGTTTCAATGCCATTCTCCCAAATCATCCCACCCTCTCCCTCTCCCACAGAGTCCAAAAAACTGTTCTATACATCAGTGTCTCTTTTGCTGTCTCATATACAGGGTTATTGTTACCATCATTCTAAATTCCATATATATGCATTAGTATACTGTATTGGTGTTTTTCTTTCTGGCTTACTTCACTCTGTATAATAGGCTCCAATTTCATCCACCTCATTAGAACTGATTCAAGTGTATTCTTTTTAATGGCTGAGTAATACTCCATTGTGTATATGTACCATATGTATCATTATATGTGAAGACGTTCAGTGATGTCCAACTCTTTGTGACCCCATGGATTGTGGCATAGCATGCTCCTCTGTCCATGGGATTTTCCAGGCAATAGTACTTGAGTGGATTGCCATTTCCTTCTGCAGGGGATCTTCCCTACCCAGGGATCAAACCCAGGTCTTCCACATTCTACACAGACATAGTGGGCAGGTATGATGGGTAGGTAAGGCAGTTCATGTTACGTCCCAATAGCAACTTGGACTGAACTTGGGAAGTGCCATGTAAAAGAGTGACTGTTGAGGATGGTTTGTCTGTTTTCAGAAACAATAAATTTTAGTAACTGCTTAAACAAAGGTAGGGGAAGAGAGGTGCATCAAGGCAACTGTCAGGTTTCCAGCCTGCTTAAACAAGAGTTTAACAATGATACACATACAGATAGATACAACAAAGGTCCGTCTAGTGAAAGCTTTGGTTTTTCCAGTAGTCATGTATGGGTGTGAGAGTTGAACTGTAAAGAAACCTGAGAACCGAAGAATTGATGCATTTAAACTGTGGTGTTGGAGAAGACTCTCAAGAGTCCTTTGGACTCCAAGGAGATCAAATCAGTCAGTCCTAAAAGAAATCAGTCCTGAATATTCATTAGAGGGACTGATGCTGAAACTTTGATACTTTGGCCACTTGATGCGAAGATTCTGATGCTGGAAAAGATTGAAGGTGGGACTAGATGGGGACCACAGAGGATGAGATGGTTGGATGACATCACCAATTCGATAGTCATGAGCATGAGCAAGCTCTGGGAGTAGGTGATGAACAGGGAAGCCTGGAGTGCTGCAGTCCATGGAGTCTCAAAGAGTCAGACACGACCGAGCGTCTGAACACTTATGATGTGTTCAGACTGAACTGAACACATATAGACGAAGGTATTAGGAAATTATTTTATTTGGTCTCTGGGAATAAATGGAGGTGAGTTAAATACACGTTTTTCAAAAAGATACTTGCATTCTCCATTTTTCATCTGTGGCAGTTTTTCTGTCTATCTTCCAAGCAGGTAACATTATCTTTCATAAAAATAGCTATTGCTGATATGTATTGCTAAGTGATGCGTATGCATTGACTTGATTTGTCCCTGTAACATACTATAAGATAGTTCTTAAATTATCCTAAATTATTGTTACAAAATTTTACAAATGAGGAAAATGAAGTATAAATAAAAAAGTTCTGTGACCGAGGTCATGAACTCATAAGATCTGGTGGTGATGGTTTAGTCGCTAAGTTGTGTTCGACTCTTGAAACGCCATGGACTGTTGCCTGCCAGACTCCTCTGTCCATGGGATTCTCCAGGCAAGAATACTGGAGTGGGTTGCCATTTCCTCTTCCACGGGATCTTCTTGATGCAGGAATTTAACCTGGGTCTCCTGCATTGTAGGCAAATTCTTTACTGACTGAGCAATGAGGGAAGCCCCACAAAATTTTAAATAAGGAAAATGAAGTATAAAGAAAACAGTTCTGTGACCAAGTCACAGACTCATGAGATCTGGGGCGAGTTTCTGAGCCCCAGTGGTTTCTGCTCTTATCTACTGCTGTCTGTGTCTTCCTTTCTCCCAAAGAGCCAGCTCAGTATAGCCAATTTGCATTAACCTTACCTTTTTTACATGCACCTTTTTTTTTTTTTTTTTCAAAATTCACATCCTCTTCATTTTCTACTCATCCTGCTATAGCAGCAGTCCTACAACTGATCTGTTATCTACACTCTTCTTAGTTTAGTAAATCTTCTATCTGGGAAAACTAACCATGATCTACTATCATGTTTAAAAACTTTCACTGGTGTGTAACGTGCAGGTGAATAGGTGAAGGGGATTAAAGGTACAAATCCTCAGCTCCAAGGATGTACTATTAAATAATATGGTTAATATGTTGTAATAAATTTGCATGGGTACAGATGGTTACTAGACTTATTATGGTGATCATTTCATAATGTACACAAATATTAAGTCACAATGTAGCACAGCTGAAGCTAGCATAACTATACATCAACTATATTTCAATTAAAACAGCTTTCAGTCATATCTAATAACCTTTGATATGAAGTCAGAATAAATATGGATGGTAAGGTCATTTATAATCTGATCAATGAATTACATCTGACTTCATTTCTCCAAACTCCCATGGATAAATCTGTTCTTCAATCAGAGTTTCACTACAACCCTGAGCTCTGCCTTATTTTTCATGCCTCTTTGCTTTTGTATATACTATTTTAGCTGAACAGGAAATTTCCATAATCAACAGAAAACCCCTTTCATGCTTGTAGATCATGTGTTTCAGCCAACAGCTGTATGGGTCTGATTTTGTTTTTGTTTATAACATATACTTGGATTCCTTGTTACCATGCTATGCCTGTACAATTGAATGTCCTGCACCAATTTAGCAGTGAGATCTTACACAGCTTTAAGATCTTACACAATTTACCCAATGTGTCCCAACTGTACATTCTTTTTACTCAAGCCAGAATAATCTGCTCACATCCCCCAGCTCTTTTTAACCTTTGTGGTTTCCATCATTGTAAGTAAATGTATGACTCTTGGATCAGAGAGTTTTAAAATTCTCTGGTCTCTCCTCCCTGATCAAAATATCTAAACCTCTAATCTTCAGACATTTTTGCTTGCTGTGTAACAATAAGTAATTATGTGCTAATAAGATGAACAAATCCAAAATATCATGTATTAGAAGTATGCTGTTTCCTCCAATTTGAACGTCTGCTTAATTCATCTAAAATGTGGAACTCTTCTCCAAGGCCATTGAAGAGGTAGGATGTGCTTAGTCATTCTGCTCTGTTGCGGCGGAGGTGTTGTGCAGGGCAACTTTGAATGTAGTTTAATGACAGGAAGTCAGCAGGTAATAATGTGCTTTTAGATAAAGCAAGCTTAAGAATTAATGAAAGAGAAAACATACATTGAATGAAATATTTGTTAAAACAAGAATAAATTGGACAAAATGATAAATAAATTTAATTTGTTAGTTAAATTCATCAGTTTTTCTTTTTTATCACAGAACATTCCATATGATTTATTTATTTATTTTTAATTTACCAAGTTAGAAGTGGCAAGCAGCCTGATTCATGAGATGTAAAGCTGCTCAGCTGGGTGTGACTCTTTGCCATCTCACGGGCTGTAGCTTCCAGGGAAGAGTACTGGAGTGGGTTGCTGTTTCCTTCTCCAGCAGATTTCCCTGACCCAGGGATCAAACTCAGGTCTCCCGCATTGCAGGAGAAAACTTTACCCTCTGAGCCACTAGGGAATTAGAACAAATTGACAGGAAAAAAAAAAAAAAATAGTACTTTTATTTTTTTTTAATATTTACAAGAAAGAGCTTCCCTGGTGGTTCAGATGGTGTGTTTACAATAGATGAAGATAAATGTGAAATAGCTGCATCTAACAATTTTCTTTTACATGTTGTGTGAGAAGATACATTGTTGTTGGTTAGTTGCTAAGTCGTGTCTGACCTTTGTGACCCCATGGACTGTAGCCCACTAGGTCCTTCTGTCCATGGGATTTCCCAGGCAAGAATATTGGAGTCAGTTGCCATTTCCTTCTCCAGGGATCTTCCTGACTCAGGGATTGACCCATGTCTCCTTTATTGGGAGGAAGATTTTTTTACCAAGGAGCCACTGAAGAAGACCAAAGAAGATACATTGGCCAGAATGAAAAAAAGAAAAAAAAAAATGCATTCAAATTTGAATTTCTGGAGGACACAGCTGAATGTTAAATTTTATCAAATTCTTTTTTTTAAATTTAAATTTATTTTAATTAGAGGCTAATTACTTTACAATATTGTATTGGTTTTGTCATACATCAGCATGAATTTGCCACGGGTGTACATGTGTTCCTAATCCTGAACCCCCCTCCCACCTCCCTCCCCATACCATCCCTCTGGGTCATCCCAGTGCACCAGCCCCAAGCTTCCTGTGTCCTGCATTGAACCTGGACTGGCGATTTGTTTTTTATATGATATTACACATGTTTCAATGCCATTCTCCCAAATCATCCCCACCCCCCGCGCCCCACCACCACCACAGAGTCCAAAAGACTGTTCTATACATTTGTGTCTCTCTTGCTGTCTCACATACAGGGTTATCGTTACCATGTTTCTAAATTCCATATATATGCGTTAGTATACTGTATTGGTGTTTTTCTTTCTGGCTTACTTCACTCTGTATAATCGGCTCCAGTTTCATCCACTGCCAGGAACCAGAGTGAGGAACTCCACCCATGGCAAAGATCATGAGGAAGGAGGCTCGGCATACGCAAAGGCGGGATTGAGCCTCAGGAGTGCCCCTGGATATTCTTGAGCATCTACGCCCAAAACCAGAGTCTGCCTACTTTACTGCGTTGTGCTCTCACCTCTGACTTTATGGGGGGCTGTCCCCCACCACCATCTTGCTCTCTCTGAAAAAGAGTTAACTTACAGCTCCAGTTAATAAAGTTCCTGCACATTAGGAGTGTTTAAATCCAAACCCCTCAGATGGCTTTCTAACTGGCCTGACAAGTTTACCCAGACTCCTACAGCTATGCATACAATTGTTTACAGTCTCCCAGCCACAAGAGGCATGGAAAACTTAAGATATTTAAATAGCTTAGAACCTCTCAGAGAGTTAGAAACTGACAGAATAAAACTAGTAAAATATTTCATTGATGAGCTAATGCTTGGTGCCAAGTTTCAACATCCCCTGTATTATATCCTTGAATGTGTATTAATTAATATACTTGGTATGTAGAAAAAATAAGTAGTGGCCTTGGTGCTAGCAACTTTAGACCCTTAAGGTAATAAATTCTTTCCTTTGTTGTAAACCCACTGCATCTCTGCCCTATAGGAATGCAACTTTATCTAATACCTTCGGAGGATGGGGCCAAACTTTAAAATAATTACTCTTAGAGAAAATAAGTCTTATGGTTGACAAACCATTATCAGAGTCATAAAATGTTAATAGGCTTTCTGGCCAGAAGATGATGTAGATCACCTAAACCATTTGTATACGATAAATTTGCAGGAAAGAAACCCTGGTTTCAATAAGGATCAAAGACTGCTGACTTTGTATGATTTCACACCCCTTATTATCCTTTATGTACAACTTAGGGTATAAAAGCCCCTGTTGAAAATAAAGCTACGGGCCTTGCTCACTGAAGCTTGGTCTCCCCGTGTCATTCTTTCTTTCACATTCTGGCTGAGTCTCCATCTGGAGCGCAGAGGTCCTCTGCGACCATTTATTTGCATGGGCTTCTAAGACCCACTGGAGAAGTTGCCTAAGGTGGGGCACCTTCCGCTATTCAAGAGGGCGCCTGCAGCCTCCGTGGTCAGAGCTAACCTGATGTCACAAGTTAAATTGATTTTCTGCATAAACCAAGCTACTCAGCCTCTTTTCTCTGCTGAATTTTCTTACTGAGCTATCCTCATTCTATTACTCTTTATATCTTTGATGAATATTTAAATTAATCACCGACACCGTCTCCCCTTCAAATTCCCTGGATCAGCTGGGGCTGGACCTTGGCCATCCACCTCATTAGAACTGATTCAAATGTATTCTTCTTAATGGCTGAATAATATTCCATTGGGTATATGTACCACAGCTTTCTTATCCATTCATCTGCTGATGGACATCTAGGTTGCTTCCATGTCCTGGCTATTATAAACAGTGCTGCAATGAACACTGGGGTACACATGTCCCTTTCAATTCTGGTTTCCTTGGTGTGTATGCCCAGCAGTGGGATTGCTGGGTCCTATGGCAGTTCTATTTCCAGTTTTTTAAGGAATCTTCACACTGTTCTCCATAGTGGCTGTACTAGTTTGCATTCCCACCAACAGTGTAAGAGGGTTCCCTTTTCTCCACACCCTCTCCAGCATTTATTGCTTGTAGACTTTTTAATCACAGCCATTCTGACTGGCATGAAATGGTACCTCATTGTGGTTTTGATTTGCATTTCTCTGATAATGAGTGATGTTGAGCATCTGTTCATGTGTTTGTTAGCCATCTGTATGTCTTCTTTGGAGAAATGTCTATTTAGTTCTTTGGCCCATTTTTTGATTAGGTTGTTTATTTTTCTGGAATTGAGCTGCAAGAGTTGCTTGTATATTTTTGAGATTAATTATTTGTCCATTGCTTCATTTGCTATTATTTTCTCCCATTCTGAAGGCTGTCTTTTCACCTTGCTTATAGTTTCATTTGTTGTGCAGAAGCTTTTAATTTTAATTAGGTCCCCTTTGTTTATTTTTGCTTTTATTTCCAATATTCTGGAAGGTGGGTCAAAGAGGATCCTGCTGTGATTTATGTCGGAGAGTGTTTTGCCTATGTTCTCCTCTAGGAGTTTTATAGTTTCTGGTCTTATGTTTAGATCTTTAATCCATTTTGAGTTTACTTTTGTGTATGGTGTTAGAAAGTATTCTAGTTTCATTCTTTTACAAGTGGTTGACCAGTTTTCTCAGCACCACTTGTTAAAGAGATTGTCTTTTCTCCATTGTATATTCTTGCCTCCTTTGTCAAAGATAAGGTGTCCATAGGTGTGTGGGTTTATCTCTTGGCTTTCTATTTGTGCCAGTACTGTACTGTCTTTGAATCTATATAATTTAAACAATTTGGAACAGCAGGGGATTAAATTTTATATCACTTTAAGATAATAATTGTTATGACATAATTAAATTATCATTCACATTCATAGCATCTTTATAAGTAAATTTTGTTCTATAATTTACCATTTTCAAACAATGGTTGGTCACCAAGAAAAGAAGCCTAATCAAATTAATAATTTACTGAAGATCATTGACACCCTGGAAAAAAGGGACAGTCAGGTATAAGGTAATAGGAAGTAAAGGTGGCCCAAGGATCTCTGCATCCAGTGAAAGAGGATTGTAGCCCACCAGGCTCCTCTGTCCATAGGGATTCTTCAGGCAAGGATACTGGAGTGGGTTGCCATTTCTTCTTCCAGGGGATCTACTGGACCCAGGGATTAAGCCCAGGATTCCCACCTTGCAGATGGATTCTTTACTGTCTGAGCCACCAGGGAAGCATATGCCACCTGCTGCTGCTGCTGCTGCTAAGTCGCTTCAGTCGTGTCTGACTCTGTGAGACTCCATAGATGGCAGCTCACCAGGCTCCCCCATTCCTGGGATTCTCAAGGCAAGAATACTGGAATGGGTTGCCATTTCCTTCTCCAATGCATGAAAGTGAAAAGTGAAAGTGAATTTGCTCAGTCATGTCCGACTCCTAGCGACCCCATGGACTGCAGCCCACCAGGCTCCTCCTTCCATGGGATTCTCCAGGCAAGAGTATTCGAGTGGGTTGCCATTGCCTTCTCTGAATGTCAATTATATGCACTTTAAAAATTGATTTGTAAGATTATGGGCCGCTAAGGAGACTTTTTTTTAATGTCTGTCCAGAAATGTTAAAAATAAGATATAGAACATGCACACTACACATACACAAACCAAAATCAATCTATTTCCCCATTTCCTTTAAAAACAATGGGCAGTTAGGAGGATTGTAGCCTATCTTTCCGTTTACAACTATCAGAATTCTATTGATTGCAACCAACGCATGAAAAATAAACTGATGCATCATTAGAATTGAAAAGAATGGCTTGGTCATGTATCACAGAGGCAAATCTGACCATGAAAGAGAGATAGAGCCACCACTAGTGTGAAATAAAAGAAATATTAATATTTACTGTTTTTATTTTTACCATATTACTATTTTAAACATGATAATCTTCTTTGAACTACTCTTATATTATTTTACATGCTATATTTTAATGAAAATTTCCTCTTTTTCCCCCTGACATCTCAGGTTTACTTCTTCAGTCTACAGAACAACATTGAACAGTGTTTGCCCTGTCTTTCATTATATAAATGTGTGCATTTAAATTACATACATACACGTTCTTATAACCAAAATATTAATACTTTTAGCCCAAGGTTGCTATGCATAAATATGTATTAGGTAGCTACAATATTGGAAAAGGGCCTTATGACTTTTTTTTTTATGGCCTTTATATCTACCTCTTGCAGGTTTGGTTGCCTGGGAAGCAGGCTCTGATAAGGAGGTGCTTGTGCTAGAGTTTTATTAGGGACTGATTGTGTTATCAACCTCTTCAGAAGGGAAGCAGGATGAAACAAAAGGAAAAAGTTGAGCCATTTTGTGGTCTCAGTGGAAGCCCCTGCAAAAATATGGGAAATTATGAAGCTAGGGTAAACCATCAGAATCATACACACTTGGGCTTCAGGACTGGATCAGTACATCTATGATAACTCTGTACAACCTTGGAAAGGAAGTAGTATTGACAAAATAAACCCTTCAGTGAATGAGAGACTGAGGCAGCCATGCCAGCTCCATGGGGAGCTGATAACTGAGACCTTTTTGTAGCAGTGATCACAGCTGCTATAGAAGTCTGATTTTCATTCCTGAAAGAAGATCTGGGAAACACGTAGTGACCACCATACCAATCCTTCCAAAATTATTCATGGCAAATGCTAAGGTTTAAAGTGATAAAAATCAACTCCCAAATTATATATGTATTTATATTATATATATAATAAATAAAATTTATGCATTTATATACACACAATATAACTATATATACTATAATATAAAATTAAATAAAATATTTTAAAATATTAAAAATAAAAATATATTTTAAATTAAAAGTATATATATATTATATAAACTTTCACCTTATTTGAAATTGTCAGTGACATATTTGTTACCCATATTATGTAATTCTAGTAGTTCAATAATTTTGAATTTATATACCAGATGGTTTAAGTAAAATAATTAAAATAAATGCTCTAAGTCTCTTTTGTTTAATAGGTCCCTTGTAAAATATTGTTACTTTTGAGAAATCACAATTCTCTTCCTTTGTAGTACTCAGCTATTTTCTCTTTAATAAGCTCCTAGTAACAAAAAATTTACATGTTTTCCGGGCACAACAACATCTCCAGGTTATAAATATAAATCTGTGTTTGAGCCAATATCCATACATTTGTTAATTCTTGCAGCCTAAAAGATAGAATTTGTATTGGAATGATTTTAGCTTTCCTTACTAATCAAATGCCCTGAATTTAAAAGGTTTAATTTACACATTCAAATAATCACACTTTCTTAGAAAACGAATTGCCTACACATGCAAAATTGTACTGTCAATAAATTATGAATGATTGCTAAAATATTCTCACCAGGTATATCATAAGTGGGATGTGATGTTGTATTTATTATATTGATTGCTCCTGCTAAGTCACTTCAGTCGTGTCCGACTCTGTGCGACCCCATAGACGGCAGCCCACCAGGCTCCCCCATCCCTGGGATTCTCCAGGCAAGAACACTGGAGTGGGTTGCCATTTCCTTCTCCAACGCATAAAAGTGAAAAGTGAAAGTGAAGTCGGTTAGTTGTGTCTGACTCTCAGCGACCCCATGGACTGCAGCCCACCAGGCTCCTCCATCCATGGGATTTTCCAGGCAAGAGTGCTGGAGTGGGGTGCCATTGCCTTCTCTATTATATTGATTAGTCACAGATTATTCTCTTTGGAAGTCAGTTTCTTCCAGGAGTAAGTTACTGGAAGATGCATAAACGTTTTTAAGTCAAAGTCTGAGTAAGGTGCCTTGCTATCTCAAGAGCCTAAAATGGATTGTTTTACATTCTCAGAGCATCCATCAGAAAGAAAACAGTTTTAGAAAACCAATGTGATTATGTCAAGAAGATGGGACTAAATTCACCAAGGCAAGATTTAGACAGTGTTTTTGTCTGTTTTCATTATTGATTGTATAACACTGGTTACATTAACTGTGGAGAGCTCCAATTTGTTTATTAAGGTTGCTAAAATAATAGACTGACATTGGCAGAATTTATTTTTATTTGGCTTTCTTAAGTAGGCTTTATTTCTCATTATTTTGGGACAATCTTAAAAGCAAAACTTAATTTTCTCCCATATTAAAGTCTTAGATTAAATTTTATATTTTAACTTTTTATGTATTCATTTTGTTGCTCAGTAATTTAGAAAAACCCAGACACTAATATCTTATAATTGATTATATTATTTTCCAAGAAAATAATGAGTAGCATAGTGGCATGTTTGTTTGTTTCTAATCAATATCCAACAGTACAGATATTAACAATTCAATAAGTTTTGAAATACTCCTCTCTTATTTATATATTTCTTTTTTTTTTCCTAAAAATACAGTACATGTTTAAATATTACATTAGGAGTACAGCGATTTCAGGCAAAATTGTCCCTGCTATTGACATCTTTCTTTCATCCTGTGCAGAATGCCAGCCGGAAAACTGTAACATTAATTGATCCATCAACAGTTTTTGAAATGATGAGAAAAAAAACACAATTTGGTTAAAAGTAAATAAAACTGTGTTAGCTTCAGCAGCCCATAAATGGCAACCCAGTCCAGTATTCTATCCTGGAAAATTCCATGGACAGAGGAACTTAGTGGGCTACAGTCCATGGGGTCTCAAAGAGTCAGACACGACTGAGCACACACATACACAAATAAAGTAGATCTGTGATATTTCTGCACCATAGGAATCTTAAATTATTTCAGGAAAGCAGGCAGGTAGGCAGGGCTATTCTTACAGTAGACTATAACCTAACTTTTCATGGCATAAATCTGAGCTGCAGTGTAAATTCTCGATGATCTGTTACTACTATTAGATGAACTTAAGCTCCTTCCTCTTGCCAAAATATGTCATAACATAAATATGTCCTTTAAAGTGTGGATATTTTATTGCCATAAGCTTAAAATTCAGTTAAGATATTTCATCCACACAAAATAAAACACACAGTTTTGTCAAAACTGTAATTTTTCCTTTGTTAGATATTTTAATTAATTCATTAGTCAATATAAAATAATTTTACAAATGTAGCCATTTTTTTCAGGTACTGGTGGAAATATTTGGCAGTTAAACTTTCCTAGCAGGCATACTAAGAAGTTCTAAGGCAGATGACCCTTGAGATGTGTTTTCTAAGGCTGAGGAAACTGGCTTAATTTAAAGAAAAAACAAAAAGTTCCAGGTCAAATTATCTTTTCAAAGCTTTAGGTTATAAAACTCTAGGGGGTCTGAATCAAGGATTACTAATTCTTATGTGAACCTGATGATACTCCTTGAGAAAAATCTAGTTTTTAAGTTTTTATAAAACTGTTTCCATGAAACAAAACAAAACTGTTTCCATGGAATCTAAGTATTCCAGTAAATGTTAACAAGTTTCTCAGAAAGAGTTCATTGGGCTTACAGGTAACTACCCCAGTCAGGTATTTGGGGTTGAGGCCACCAATTCAAGTTTCTAACTTTTGTAATGCAGTGTCCAAACTGTTTAGCCACCAAACACTTCACCTGAAAGAGAAACATGGCGCACTGAGGACATATTGCCCCTTAAGCTAGAGAATGACCTTGTTTCTGAATCATCAAAACCCCAATCATGGTCCTTGAAATGTGCTCAATCATATCTTTATATCCAGCCAGATATCTGAAAAGCTACATTATGGAAATTAACTATCTCAGTCTTCAGCATGATTATCTTTATTGCTTTTATAATTATTTTATTAAGTTTTAAATGACTTTCATAAAATTAAGATATTTGAAAGTTGCTCTTACATTTTAGGAAGTCTTTTCAATGGCAATTATAATACTGAATGTACTCAGTGTATGGCCACAATGGCAATTTTTTACTAGAACTTAACTTGAAAAAAAAAAGTTGTTTCTTCAAAAATTGCTGTATATTTTTTGTTCATTTATTTATCAAAGAGATATTGACTGACTACTATGGGGGCCAGAGTCTGTGCTAGATGCTAGGTATTTGGTAGTGCTTTTAGAGAGTTCACTGTCAAGACAGTGAGAAAGACTGATGCTAGGAAGGGATATAAGAGCCTTGAGGCCTACTCTTTGGGAGATTTGGGAAGAGGCCTCCATAGGAAAAGGTGACATTTGACATGGTGCTCAATAATGAATACAATGGGTTTCCCTGGTGGCTCAGACAGTGAAGAATATGCCTGCAATTCAGGAGACTGAGGTTCAGTCCCTGGGTGGGGGAGATCCACTGGAGAAGGAAATGGATACCCACTCCAGTATTCCTTCCTGGAGATTCCCATGGACAGAAGAACCTGGTGGGCTACGGTCCATGGGCTTGTAAAGAGTCAGACGCGACTGAGTAACTAACTTGCACTTTTTCAATAATGAATAAACATGTGTAGGCAGAACAAGCTTAGGGGTAGAAATTTTAAGTTTTGAAAAAGGGGAGTAGCCTTTTGTAGCTTACTGTACTTTTTTCTTTGGCTGTCTTTAAAATTCTTTATCATTGATTTTGATAGCTTTAATATAGTGTTTGTGGAAAAGATATGTTTGCACTGAGGTAGTTAGGTATTCTCTTAGCTTCATGGCCTTATATATATATACTTCCTTCCTAGGTTTGGAAAGTTCTCAGCTATTATTTCTTTAAATAAGCTCATTGCTTCCTTCTCTCTTTCTTTTCCTTCTGTAATACCCATTATTCTAATGTTGCCTTTCCTAATAGAGTTGGGTGGTTCTCAAAAAATTTCTTCATTTATAAAAAGAATCAAGTTCTCTTTCCTCTTCTCCCTGTATTATTTCTAGATTTCTACTTTCAAGCTAATTAATTCTCTTTTCCATATGGTCTGTTCTATTTTCAATGTTTTCTAATGTATCCTTCATCTTGTGTATTGGGCTCTTCAGCTCCAGAATTTGTTTGGTTCTTGATTGATATGGGGAGGGAGGAGGGAGGAGGGTTCAGGATGGGGAACACATGTATACCTGTGGTGGATTCATTTTGATATATGGCAAAACCAATACAATATTGTAAAGTTATAAAATTAAAAAAAAAAGAAAAAATAAATAAAAGTTTTACTTTCTTTGGTATAGTATTCCTTCTTCTCATTAATTTTATCCTTGAACTTGTTAAAATGTCTTTCTGAGTTTTCTTGTTACTCTTTGACTTTCTTCGTGACAGCCATTTTGAAATCTCTGTGAGATCACCATCTTCTGTGATTTTGATTTCTGGAGAATTGTATTTTCCTTTTTGTGATACCCTATGATTTTTGTGTGATGCTTAACTAGTTGCTCCTCTTGCTGTGCATCTGAAACAGTGACCACCTTTCTTTTAGGTAATGCTTTTTAAATTTTGACTCCCACAATTCAACAGGGTGATAATTAGAGGCCTTTCTTTTTTTCAGTAGGTGGGACAATAGCACAAGATTTTTGCTTCTCTGACTTGCACTTTCTCTGATTCTTTTGTAGAATCAACATAGTACACTCTCTATCACCTCAGTCAGAGGTGTCTCTGGTGGCTCCGTCATCACTGCTTATGCCTTCAGGATTCCTGGTATCTTGCTATTGCTGGTATCACTGTTGTCACTGGCATCATCACTGGGTGTCCTGGAATAGTGGGGCCTCCACTGTGTTCAGGATTTCCTGGGTTCAGAGCCCGACCAGCACAACCAGGAGCCCAGTCACAGGTGTGACCCCAGGTAGAAGGACCAGGGTTGAGTCTTGCTGCTGCTGCCAAGATCCCCATAGTCTTTGGTGCTGGAGCTTGGGAGCCAGAGTCATGTGTGCCTTCTGTCGTCTGATATCAAGTCTTTTGGGGCTGGAGGCTCAGTTGTTGCAGCCAGGGGCCATGTTCAATGTCCACTGGGAACTTCCTCCTTTGTATTTTCCAGTTCACTCACCTTCAGATGAGCAAGTGTGTGGCCTCTGCAGCACCCTGGTTTGTTGGACAAAGTTGTTTCTATTTCACTGGTTGTAGGTGGAAGAAGAGAGAAGATGCTCTCCACCACTTTGTTAAGGAGAGAAGGGTCCTGGGCTGTGAGATGGAACTGGAGGAGGAGACTAAATCAAAGTGGTACTCCTGCCTCAATCCTATTTGTTTTGTATGCCCATTGGAATAAGAATGTTAATGATACAAAAATATTTGTGTGCAATGAATAAGAAGCTATTAATTTAATTATGCAAATAAAGTTAGGAATATAATGCTTCAATTTGTTCACTATTTCACAGATTCTATTTTATAACTTTACTGGTACATGTTTAAATATCTCCTTTCCTATAATCCTGTGAAACCTGGACATAGCGTGAAAATTATATTTAGTTTCAAGGAAAGCATCCCATCTTTTCTGTGGTCCTAACTCACTTCACATAGAATGCTCAAGGCTAAATTTATACCTGGTCCATTAATTGTGAAAGCATCTCATTAAGACCAGAATCTTTCTCTTAATCTTGAAAGACCTTTAGAATTTTATAAAAGTTCTCTAATTCAAGTTAGTACTACAAAAGTTCCATTAAATTAAACAATTTTTAACCAATTTAAAAATGTAAATTGATACTGATAAGCAAAGTGGTCATTCATCTTCTTACCCCCTCCCCACAAAAAAAAAAAAAAAAAGTTTGGACATGAATATTCCCATACAGGATTTTTTTATGAGAGAAATAATAGGAAATTATGCTATTTAAAGGGAATATTTGATTAAACACCAGTGAGAGAAAAAATTAAAGTCTTTAAGCTTTATTGTGTACAAATGAGAAGCAATCGTTTCAACACTTCAAAATAACCTTCGTAAAAAATTCTATCTAATTGTCCAAATTGTCCGTTCTGTAAAAATACACACACAGTGTAGAAGAGACCTTCTATCGTACAAGGAAATTCCTGGTGATATTGAAGATGAGAGTGACTTTTGTCTTCACCTTGAAGAACATAATAAGACTGTACCATATTTTTTGTTTGTTTTGTTTTCATTTTTAAAAATTAAAAAATATTGTTTGTTAGAGATATAATGAACATCAACCAGATAAGAATGAGATTAAGTAAGTGAAGTTGCTCAGTCGTGTCTGACTCTTTGCCAACCCATGAACTGTAGCCTACCAGGCTCCTCCCTCCATGGGATTCTTCAGGCAAGAGTACTGGAGTGGGTTGCTATTTCTTTCTCCAGGGGATCTTCCCAACCCAGGGACTGAACCTGGGTCTCCCACATTCCAGGCAGACACTTTAACCTCTGAGCCACAAGGGAAGTCCCAAGGATGAGACTAAATGATTCTAAAACATGAAGACTTTTAAGTGAGGACACAAACACATAGAAACAAAGGGAGAGAAGGAATCTCCATTCTTTCCTTTATCTCCAAATGTAGAAAAATATTACTGGTAAGTTTTCTACAGAAATTTCTTTCCATTTTTAAAATTTTATTTTAATTAATTAATTTATTTATTTTTGGCCTCAGCTTGGAGGAGCTTAATTCCCTGACCAGAAAGTGAATCTGTGTGCCCTGCATTGGAAGCACAGAGTCTTAACCACTAGATGGTCAGGGAAGTCCCTCTCTACAGAATTCTATTGGTGTCAGCTTTATAACAATGAGTTTGCTTTATTTTGTTTTGATTTTTTCAAAAAATGAAGAGCTGTTAACACAAACAAATAAATCAGAAGGAAAATGCACACAGGCAAATACGCCTTTATGTAAATAATAAAGGAATGCCAAGAGCTCTTCACACTTGAAACTATTTCTGAATAGAATAGCAGGTATTTTTCTAGCCTTAATGAAGTTGGTTAGGTTATATTTTCTACTACTCTAGTAGTTTGAGTGTCTAACATTCTGAATGTCCACCCATATGTTAACATATTGCCAGAGGCACAACTAGTGGCAACTTAATGAAACTGGGTATATAACAAAAATTACACACTCTATCTTGCCTTTTAAATATTTTTGTAAATGAAAGAAGCACATTATCTGGAAAAAAATTGAAACATTAAAAAATTAAATAAGCAAATCCTTGCTTTCAGTTACTCATGTTGATTAAAACAATGTAATATTGCCTATTTCAAGGTAAATGCAAATATATACATTTTTAATAAAATAACACAGAATAACTGAAAGAGCATTCCCTTAGGGTCAAGAATGATGAATGCTTTTTCCAGTATAAGATTTTAGGTAGTTGTTCATGCTCTGAATCTCAGTTTCTTCATGCCTAAATGAGTTCAGTATAGAAGAATGAACTCTATAATTTTCATTCAAGAAGTAAAATGATATGACTGAAGGGGTGAGAACCACATGACTGACATGACCTCTTCTCTCTTTACTCACTTTCTGTAGGCTTAGGCTGACCTTGTTGCTGCATTTTTAGAAAATTTAATACCACAGAGGAGTGGCTTTCAATTCTGTTTGTCTAAAACCTCTCTTTTGCTGTTAAAATTTATTGAAGACCCCAAAGGTCTTTTATTTCTGTGGATTACACTACACTGTGTTCAAGCTTAGGTGATCAGCAAT
Organism: Bos taurus; assembly: GCF_002263795.3. NCBI lineage: Eukaryota > Metazoa > Chordata > Mammalia > Artiodactyla > Bovidae > Bos > Bos taurus. The sequence continues at coordinate 1,743,507 of NC_037336.1, forward strand.
GCAAAGTGTCCCTGTACAATTGCTAACTTGGCTGGACAAGCCTCTCCTCCTATCAGTGTTAAAGGGACTCAGTTGGAGTTTCAGGAAAAAAGAGCTAATTTCCTTACTAGTACTTTTAGATTAAGCCCTGTGACCTCAGCTGCTATTCTACTTTTTCCCAGCATTCACAACATTTTCTCTGGGTTATTTTCTAGTCAGGTCTTTGCTATCTTCTCAGAACAGCTCAGTAAGATATTATTTCTTCTGTCTCTCTTATATAACTCATCTCTACTCCCTGCAGAAGGAGGCTGTGAATTTTTGTTCTGGCAATTTGAAAATAATAAAAAAATGTTGGTTTTATTTTATTTTTTTAAATGTTGGTTTTAAATGAGTATTTTTTTTAAATTCTAGAAATTGTAAATTGCAAAAATTACAGTTTGACAATTACAGAGCTGGGGCAACACCCTAGCCTGAATTTTTATTTTTTAAATAGTTATGGTTATTCTGTCATCCTCAAATTTTAGATTTAGAAATGTTTTTCAGCCTTGTAGGAAGCTTAAGGGCACTATGTTTCCTAAAATAGTCAAATTTTATTCTGGAAATTATTGCTTTGTTGTGATTTGTCTGACGGACTGTGTAGTCGATTATTTAATATATCTTCTTTGGTCACAGATTTATAGAACCTCTTGATCACTACTGACTCAGAATCCCTTCCTTCCAGAATTTCCCTATCCCATCCTCTCTTTGAAATTTTATCCTTCTTTAAGTGCAGCATGTACCTGTATTGTAGTTCTTCTTTTCACTCATGGTTGCTATGGAAACAAGCCTTAGTTGTATTCAATGGATTTGATGAGATTAGAAAATACAAAGATGGTCATCATGACTACATTAAAATAATAATCAATTTTCAATTCTACAGGGTGCACACTAATGAATATAACATGGTGTGAAATAATGTCTCTGTTGTGACAGGGTATTTTGAAATTTTATATATATATATATATATATATATATATATATATATATATATAATTACTCAGTATGTATATATATATATATATATATATATATATATACATACTTGGTATATACCAAGGGAGGCTGAGTACTTCTCAGGAGCAACTTTATATCACAGAAAATAATCATATGCAGATGGCTATTGTCCCACCTAGAATGACAACAATTACATACGTATGTGATACTTTACTAATACACATAATGAAAAAGAAAAGAAAATGTATTGCAAGCTTTATGTTAGTTTTGAAATTACTGATGCATAAGTAGGACCTGATCTGATTCATGAAGACAGGTGTGTGTAGTTCCCTTCTCCCACATGAGTTTTGATGAGGGCATTACTGTTTTCAATGAATACTGAACATCAATTTTTTTGCATTCATTTTATATTCTAAATTATATAATTAATATTCAAAATTTCCCAGTAGGAAATTTAGTCTAGCAGTAAATTTTGCATACCAGTAGTGATAATTGGAAATATGCTTGAAATAAAATTGGAAAAGACAAATACATTAAAATTTTTTAGATCTAAAAATGTAGAACCATCTACAAAGTATTTTTCATCAAAAACAAAAAAAATAAAAAGAGGAGAGTCTGAATCTAATCAAACCTTAGATTCAACGACAGTTTTTGGGAAATAAGGAAGACAGAGGAAAATGTTAAAGGGTACCATGAACATGAATTTCAAAATCTACAAAGTGACAATGAAAAAAATTACTGTTTTTTTCCAACAAATATTTTTTTTTTTTAAAGGAGGACATGGATAGGTTAAAAACCATTTAAAAGTCTTAACAAAGAACCTGATTCAACAGTTCTAATGAGGTGGATGAAACTGGAGCCTATTATAGAGTGAAGTAAGTCAGAAAGAAAAACACCAAAACAGTGTATTAACGCATATATATGAAATTTAGAAAGATGGTAACGATGACCCTATATGCAAGACAGCAAAAGAGACACAGATGTAAAGAACAGACTTTTGGACTCTATGGAAGAAGGTGAGGGTGGGATGATTTGAGAAAATGACATTGAAACGTATATTATCATATGTAAAACAGATCGCCAGTCCAGGTTGGATGCATGAGACAGGGTGCTCAGGGCTGGTGCACTGGGATGACCCAGAGGGATGGGATGGGGAGGAAGGTGGGAGAGGAGTTCAGGATAGGGGATGCATGTACACCTGTGGCTGATTCATGTCAAGGTATGGCAAAAACCACCAAGATATTGTAAAGTAATTAGCCTCCAATTAAAATTAAAAAAAAAAGAACTTGATAAAAAATTTAAAAAATTAAATAAAAAAGCACAGAGAATCATGCAATATTATAAAAAGCATCATACGATGTTATAAAATCCAAGTGCAATTTCATGAACAGGATATTCTTCAATGAAAATGCTCAATTATAAACTTCTGGATACTATGTTGCTACTGCTAAGACGCGTCAGTCTTTTCTGACTCTGTGTGACCCCATTGATGGCACTGAACAGGCTCCTCTGTCCCTGGGATTCTCCAGGCAAGAATACTGGAGTGGATTGTGATCTCCCTCTACAATGCATGAAAGTGAAAAGTGAAAGTGAAGTCACTCAGTCATGTCTGACTCTTAGCGAGCCATGGACTGTAGCCTACCAGGCTCCTCCATCCATGGGATTCTCCAGGCAAGAGTACTGGAGTAGGTTGCCATTGCCTTCTCCGGGATACTATGTTACTTTAACATTAATATTTATGTTAATGAAAATGCAGATTATCAGTATATCATTGAAGAGACATTCATAACATTAAAGAGTGATGTTCTTAGTGAAAATGCTAATTTTACATTTTAAAATCTGAATTCTGTTATTTTGGATAAGATATATGAATCAATTAAAATTATAAAGCAAAATGCATTTAAGAAAGCTTTTTTAAGATAATAAAGATATTTCTGAAAAGACTATATAACATGAAAGGGACAGATTTTATCTAAAATTAAAAAAAAAAAAAACTATTTAAAAAATAAATACTTTGGGGAAAATCTTATAAAGTTGCACCATACAAAAATATATGCTGTATTATGTTACAAAATCACATATCATATTGCAATTTAAAGAATTTATTTGCAGATGATACCCCTCTAATGGCAGAAAATCTACGGGAACTAAAGAGTCTCTTGATGAGGATGAAACATGAGAGTGAAAAAGCTGGCTTAAAACACAGCATTCAATAAACTAAGATCATGGCATTTGGCCCCATCACTACATGGCAAAAAGATGGGGGAAATGTGGAAACAGTGACATATTTTATTTTCTTGGGAGCCAACATCACTGTAGACAGTGATTACAACCATGACATTTAAAGACACTTGCTCCTTGGAAGAAAAGCTATGATAAACCTAGACAGCTTATTAAAAAGTAGAGATATCACTTTGCTGACAAAGCTCCATATAATCAAAGCTATGGCTTTTCCAGTGATCGTGTACAGATGTGAAAGTTGAACCATAAAGCAATAAATATTTGATGCTTTTGAATTTAGGTGCTGGAAAGGATTCTTGAAAGTCCCCTGGACAGTAAGGGGAACAAACCAGTCAATCCTAAAGGAAAATAATCCTGAATATCCTTGGAAGGACTGATGCTGAAGTTGAAGCTCCGATACTTTGGCCATCTGATGCAAAGAAATGACCCATTGGAAAAGACTGATGTGGGGAAAGATTGAGGGCAAAAGGAGAAACAGGGGACAGACTCTCTTCTTTCACTTTCATCAGGAGGCTCTTTAGTTCTTCTTCTCTTTTTGTCATAAAGGTGGTGTCATCTGCATATCTGAGGTTATTGCTATTTCATCTGGCAATCTTGATTTCAGCTTGTGCTTCATCCATCCTGGCATTTTGCATGGTGTACTCTGCATATAAGTTAAACAACCAGGGTGACAATATACAGCCTTGACGTACTCCTTTTCCTATTTGGAACCAGTCTGTTGTTCCATGTCCAGTTCTAACTGTTCTTGACCTGCATACAGATTTCTCGGGAGGCAGATAAGGTGGTCTGGTATTCCCATCTCTTGAAGAATTTTCCAGATGTTGTTGTGATCCACACAGTCAAAGGCTTTGGCATAGTCAATGAAGAAGAAGTAGATGCTTCTCTGGAACTCTCTTGCTTTTTCAATGATCTAACGGATGTTGGTAATTTGATCTCTGGTTCCTCTGCCTTTACTAAATCCACATTGAACATCCAGAAGTTCATGTTTCATGTACTGTGGAGGCCTGACTTAGAGAATTTTGAGCATTACTTTGCTAGCGTGTGAAATGACAATTGTGTGGTCGTTGTACATTCTTTGGCTTTGCCTTTCTTTGGGATTGAAATGAAGACGATCTTTTCCAGTCCTATGCCACTGCTGAGTTTTCCAAATTTGCTGGCATATTGAATGCAGAACTTTCACAGCATCATCTTTTAGGATTTGAAATAGCTCAACTGGAATTACCTAACCTCCACTATCTTTGTTTGTAATGATGCTTCCTAAGGCCCACTTCACTTTGCATCCAGGATGTCTTGCTCTAGGAGTGTGATCACACATTATGGTTATCTGGGTCATGAAGATCTTTTTTGTGTAGTTCTTCTATGTATTCTTGCCACCTCTTCTTAATATCTTCTGCTTCTGTTAAGTCCATACTATTTATCTCCTTTACTGAGCCCACCGTTGCATGAAGTGTTCCCTTGGGGTATCTAATTTGCTTGAAGAGATGGCAAATAGATGGGGAAACAGTGAAAACTGTGACAGACTGTGTTTTGGGGGGCTCCAAAATCACTGCAGATGGTGACTGCAGCCATGAAATTAAAATACGCTTACTCCTTGGAAGAAAATTTATTACCAACCTATACAGCATATAAAAAGCAGAGATGTTTCTTTGCCAACAAAGGTCCATCTAGTCAAAGGTATGGTTTTTCCAGGAGTCATGTATAGATGAGAGAGTTGGACTATAAAGAAAACTGAGCACCGAAGAAAGATGCTTTTGAACTGTGGTATTGGAGAAGACTCTTGAGAGTCCCTTGGAGTGCAAGGAGATCCAACCAGTCCATCATCAAGGAAATTAGTCCTAAATATTCATTGGAAGGACTGAAGTTGAAGTTGAAACTCCAATACTTTGGTCACCTGATGTGAAGAACTGACTTACTAGAAAAGACCCTGATGCTGGGAAAGATTGAAGACAGGAGGAGAAGGGGATGACAGAGGATGAAATGGTTGGATGTCATCACTGGCTAAATGTACATGAGTTTGAGCAAACCTCAGGAGTTGGTGATGGCCAGGGGAGCCTAGCATGGTGCAGTCCATTGTGTCACGATGAGTTGGACATGACTGAGCAACTGAACTGAACTGAACTGAAGGAAGGATATAAAAGCTGCTGTTAAGCCCCACCTTGGGTGGACTTTTTACCCCTTCTCAGTGTCCATGCTGAGAGCTTTGTACTTTCCTCCCTTTATTAAACCCTATTCACTTGCAACTATGAGTGTTTGACTGTTCATGGATGCCATTCTTTGGCTCTGTGGACAAGAACTCGGATTACTGTTTCAAAAGGAAGAAATTAACACGTCCACTGCTGGAAGCCTGGCAGTATAGGACATGTATGCAAACTTTATGGCCTTTTCACTTTGCTTCCTCACCTCCCCCCATCTCTGTTCTATAAAAGAACCTGGCATTCAGACACCAATAACATGGTCGTTTTGAGGCCTTAACCCGCCATCATCTTAGTCAGCTGCTTTCTGCATAAAGTTGTTTTCCTTGCCTCAACACCTTGTCTCTCAGAGTCATTGGCCTGCCGTGTGGCAAACAGAGAGAGCTTGGACTCAGTAACACAAACACTTTAGATTTACAGATTTGTAGACTTTTAGACTACAAATACTTCTCGTGTTTAAACATTCCAAAATGATGTGTGAAATACTTCCATGAAAAATAATAATAAAACACTCCTTTTTTTTTTTTTTAGTCTCCATTGTTATATTTGCACATATTTTGTTACTTTGTTGTAATGTTTCTGAAACAGAGACACCTTAAAAAAAAGTGATATGTAACTCCTAGTACTGTGTTATTTTGAGTCTACTTAAAGGAAAAGTAAATAAGTATAAATAGAAACAACTCAAACATCCTTACATATCATATTTTCTCTACTTATACTCTTATAGAAACAATTAGATACAATTTTACTCTAACGTATTTACGGATCTAAGACCCATTGGAAATTCATTTTAAATTATAAAATAGGCAGATAGACATTTTTATAAAAGTAGCATAAAATCGATGAAAGAGTGCATAATTAAATTAAAAATGTATTATTTATATGTGAGATGTTCTGTTCTCTATCCACAAGAATACACAAGCTGGTAAAATTGTCATTGACATTCCATTTTCTTTATCAAAATATATTATTCTTCATTAAAAAAAAACTTCTTTTTGTATTTTAAACATATTCTATGAAAATTGAAATGATAAATTAATATCTTACATAAGGTGAAAAATTGTAATTTATTTTTGAATTTCAATACATAAAATTGTTACTAAGTCCAAGCTTGCTCTCCTCGCCTCAGGATAGGCCAAGGAATCCAAGAGACTAGGTGTTGAGGCAAATAAGCATCTTTAACAGAGTCTCTGTTAGACTGAGAAGATTTCAGGCTAGTGCCTCAAAATAACCATCTTATTGGGGTTGTCTGGATGCCAGGTTCTTTTACAGGTCATAGAGAAAGAAGCAATGAGGGTCTAAAGTCAAAAGGCAAAATAGAGAGGGAGACGTTGTGGGGAAGTAAAGTGAAAGGGTCTTCAGTCTTGTAAAACATCTCTAAGGGAATGTCCAGCCTTCAGAAGGGGTGTGTTACCTATTCACAGGTGGGCAGGGACAAACTATCTCTCCATGTGCTGAACAAAGGCACTTTAGTTTATAGTCAAGCAGAGGGGCAGGGTCCTCCAGGCAAGCCATTGAGTATGATTATAATAATAAAAACAAGACAAAGAAAGAGTTTCCAACATGGAGTCAGAATTGGCTTCCTTCTTGAAAAAAAATTGCAGCATTTACCTTATTTATGGTACACTAAGCAAAAAATAAGAATAAAATATTTTCACTACCTTTATAACAAATGGATAAATGGATACTGGACAGTTAATGGGTCACTAACAGACATCTTTGAAGAGTATTCCACAGATCAAGGCAACAAAGGAAGGCTTTAAGTCTTTATGTACATTGTAGGATATTTATAGGACAATTGAGATAAACATTATATTTGGAGGGCAGACTGTGAAAAAGGCTGTCAATTTAGTGAATGTTGTTATCCATGTAAGTTTTCAGTTTGCCTAAAGATGAAGAATTTTGGTTAGGACAAAGTGAAATTGTAATGATCAGGGAAAATTGTGTGGAACTTTCAATCCAATGAGAAAAAATATGAATGTTATTCTACAGTGGTAAAAGATGAAAAATAAGGTCTTAAACAAGAAAGTAATATGATTGCTGCTGTGCTTTAGAAAAAAAAAATTAAGAGAAAGAGTCATCATGCTTTTGAGCACACTTGCACTGAGTCTTTTCTCCCATTAATTTGCATAAAATCATTTCCATGAGTAGATGGCACTTCTCCATGAGAGCAGTCTGTGGTGGGAGCTCTCCCTCTGCCTGTGGTCTCTCTTTGGCCAGGGCATACCTTCTTGTTGACTGTGTCTCCGAAAAAACAGAAGCCCAGGACCAGATGGCTTTACAGGATAATTATCTCAAACATTCAGACAGAAGCAAATGCCTATCCTTCTAAAATTCTTTCAAAAAATTGCAGAGGAAGGGACACTTCCAAACTCAGTCTATGAGGCCACCATCATTCTGATACCAAAACCAGATGACTACAACACAAAAAAAGAAAGGTATAGCCAATATCACTGATGGACATAGATGCAAAAATCCTCAACAAAATTTTGGCAAACAGAATTCAACAACACATAAAAAAGCTCATACACAATGATCAAGTTGGGTATATTCTAGGGAGACAAGGATTCTTCAAATTTGAAAATCAATCAGTGTGATACACCATATTAACAAACTGAAATATTAAAACCATATGATAATCTCAGTATGTGCAGAAAAAACCTTTGACAAAATCAGCACCCATTTATGATTAAAACTCTTCAAAAAATGGCCATAGATGGAACCTGGCTCAACACAGTAAAAGCCATATATGATAAGCCTTCAGCAAACATTCTCAATAATAAAAAACTGAAAGCATTCCCCCTAAAGTCAGGAACAAGACAAAGGTGTTCACTTTCACCGTTATTACTAAAAATAGTTCTGGAAGTCCTAGCTACAGAAATCAGAGAAGAAAGAGAAATAAAAAGAATTCACATCAGAAAAGAAGAAGTTAAATTCTCATTGTTTGCAGATGATATGATACTATACATAGAAAACCCTAGAGACGCTATCAGAATACTACTAGAGCAACTCAGTGAATTTAGCAAAGTTGCAGGATATAAAATCAATACACAGAAATAACTTACATTTCTATATACTAATAATGAAAAATCAGAAACAGAAATTAAGGAATCAATCCTATTCATCATGCAACAGAAAGAATTAAATATCTAGGAATAAACTTACCTAAGGAGACAAAAGAACTGTACACAGAAAATTATAAGACATTGATGAAAGATATCAAATACGACATAAACAGATGGAGAGATATTCCATGTTCCTGGGTAGGAAGAATCAATATTGTGAAAATGACTATACTACCAAATGCAATCTATAGATTCAATGTGATCCCTATCAAATTACCAATGGCATTTTTCACAGAACTAGAAAAAAACAATTTCGCAATTCATATGTAAACACAAAAGACCCCAAATAGGCAAAGTAGACTTGAGAAAGAAGAATAGAGCTGGAGGAATCAACTTTCCTGTCTTCAGCTTATACTACAAAGTTACAGTCATCTAGACAGTATGGTACTAGCACAAAAAAAGAAATATAGGCCAATGGAGCAAGATAGAAAGCCCAGAAATAAACCCATGTACCTATGGGTACTTTATCTTTGACAAAGGAGGAAAGAATACACAATGGGGCAAAGACAGCCTCTTCAATAAATGGTGCTGGGAAAACTGGACAGCTATCTGTAAAAGAATGAAATTAGAAAACTTCCTAACACCAAAGATAAACTCAAAATGGATTAAAGACATAAATGTAAGACCATAAACTATAAAAGTCTTAGAGGAACATAGGAAGAACACTCAATGACATAAATCAAAGTAAGATCCTCTATGACCCACCTCCTAGAGTAATGGACACAAAAACAAAAGTAAACAAGTGGGGCCTGATTAAACTTAAAAGCTTTTGCACAGCAAAGAAAACTATAAGCAAGGTGAAAAGACAATCCTCAGAATGGGAGAAAATACTACGAAGTGAAACAACAGACAAAGGATTAATCTCCAAAATATACAAGCAGCTAATACAACTCAATACAAGAAAAGCAAACAACTCAATGAAAAAGTGGGGAAAATATCTAAACAGACATGTCTCCAAAGAAGACATACAGATAGGTAACAAACACACAAAAAGATGCTCAACATTATTCATTATTAGATAAATGAATAGCAAAACTACAATGAGATATCATGTCACAACAGTCAGAATAGCATTCGTCAAAAAATCTACAACAATAAATGTTAGAGAGGGTGTGGAGAAAAGGGAAGACTCTTGCACTGTTAGTGGGAATGTGAATTGGTACAGTCCCTATGGAAGACGGTATGGTGATTTCTTTAAAAAACTGGGAATCAAACCACCATATGACCCAGCAATTCCACTCCTAGGCATATACCCTGAGGAAACCAAAATTGAAAAAGACACATGCATCCCATTGTTCATTGAAGCACTATTTACAATAGCTAGAACATGGAAGGCAACATTGATGTCCATTGACAGATGAATGGATAAAGAAGTTGTGATACATACACACAATGGAATATTACTCAGCCATGAAAAGGAAAACATTTGAGTCAGTTCTAATGAGGTGGATGAACCTGGAACCTATTAGGCAGAGTGAAGTAAGTCAGAAAGGGAAAGATAAATATTGATTGTAATGCATATATATGGAATCTAGAAAAATGGTACTGAAGAATTTATTTACATGGCAGCAATGGAGAAACAGGCATAGAGAATAGACTTATGGACATGGGGAGAGGGGAGGAGAGGGTGAGATATATGGAAAGAGTAACATGGAAGCTTACATTACTATATGTAGAATAGATAGCCAATGGGAATTTGCTGTATGGCTCAGGAAACTCAAACAGGGGCTCTGTATCAACCTAGAGAGGTGGGATGGGGAGGGAGATGGGAGGGAGGTTCAAAAGGGAGGGGAATATGTATACCTATGGCTGATTCATGTTGATGTTTGACAGAAAACAACAAAATTCTGTAAAGCAAAATCCTTCAATTAAAAAAAAAAAGAAAGAAAAAGCAGAGACATTACTTTGCTGACAAAGGGCCATATAGTCACAGTTACGGCTTTTCCAATAGTCATGTACAGGTATGAAATGGACTTTAAAGAAGGATTAGTGATGAATGAAGAATTGATACTTTTGTGTTGTAGTTTTGGCAAAGACTCTTGAGAGTCCCTTGGGCAGTAAGGAGATCAAACCAATCAATCCTAAGTGAAAGTAACACTGAATATTCATTGGAAAGACTGATACTGAATCTCCAATACTTTGGCCACCTGATGTGAAAAGCCAACTCATTGGAGAATATGGTGATGCTGGGAAAGATTGAAGGCAAGAGAAGAAGGGGACAACAGAGGATGAAATGGTTGGAGGGCATCAATGACTCAGTGGACATGAATTTGGGCAAGTTTTGGAAGATGATGAGGGACAGGGAAGCCTGCTATGCTGCAGTCCATGGGGCCGCAAAAACTCAGACAAACTGAGTGACTGAACAATGACAACAAGAGAAACCTGGCATGCTGCAGTTCATGGGGTCACAAAGGGTCAGACCTAACTTAGTGACTGAACAACAACAACAGCAATAATAGAATTTGTAAAACATATGATTGTCAAAGGAAAGACTATAGAAAGAGGTAAATATGGGATTTACACTTAGGACATCAAAGAGGCAGCAAAGAGAGAAAAATAGAAAAGGAACACATTAACAAAGACAAAGGTGGCAGTTTTTTTCATAAAAATGAAGGAATAATCACAAATATCTGTTTCACAAATTTTGCCATGCATATTAAAAGTAAGTCCAAAACTGTTCCACCTTTAAATTATATCTGCATATTTTTCTATATTGCAATAGATCAATTTATTCCATTTTATTTCCCAAATAGGTCTTCAGAATCTATAGTTCAAGAGATGACTGCTACTTGATTTTCCATTACTTTTGTTAAGTAAGTTATAGCTATAAAAATAACACGTGAAAACAAAATTGAAATGTAAATTAGTATTTAACATAATGCATTTCGACTACACATTTTCTTATAGCATAAGCATAAAGGCAGTGTTTCTACTTAAAAATTGTACACAGATTTGGAATAATTTTCCACTCTTCAATTGATTAATAAGATATAGGCTCACTTTCAATATGAATAAGAATACACATTGACTAAGACCATGAAATTAAAAGACACTCCTTGGAAGAAAAGTTATGACCAACCTAGATAGCATATTGAAAATCAGAGACATTACTTTGCCAACAAAGGTCCGTCTAGTCAAGGCTATGGTTTTTCCAGTGGTCATGTATAGATGTGAGAATTGGACTGTGAAGAAAGTGGAGTGCCAAAGAATTGATGCTTTTGAACTGTGGTGTTGGAGAAGACTCTTGAGAGTCCCTTGGACTGCAAGGAGATCCAACAAGTCCATTCTAAAGAAAATCAGTCCTGAATATTCATTGGAAGAACTGATGCTGAAGCTGAAGCTCCAGTACTTTGGCCACTTCATGCAAAGCGTTGACTCATTGGAAAAGACTCTGATGCTGGGAGGGATTGGGGGCAGGAGGAGAAGGGGACGACAGAGGTTGAGATGGCTGGATGGCATCACCGACTCCATGGACGGGAGTTTGAGTGAACTCCGGGAGATGGTGATGGATAGGGAGGCCTGTAGTGCTGCGATTCATGGGGTTGCAAAGAGTCGGACACGACCGAGTGACTGAACTGAACGGAGCTGAAGACTGTTGATTCATTTTTAGAAGTAAGTAAATGTGAATTCTTTGCTTAAGTGCATTAATTATTATGTGTTTACTGTTAAATGTCTACTTAATTATATAACCTATTAATGTTCAATTCCTGCTGAAAATTTGTTATGCAATATTGCTATTAATGTTTAGCACCTTAAAACCTTATGATTTTAATGACCACATAGGGAGTATTTCTTTTTAAATAGATACTGACTTATATAATTACAAAGCATAGAGTTTATTTAAATGTTCATATTATTATGCTAATCAATTGTTATGTGTGTAAGTTTCATGAGCTGCTTATAGTTGTACATGTGGGATAAAATTTTAGCCAATGATAGGTACTGACCATTTCTTAATCTCCATTTAACATAATTGTGTTTTAAGAATTTAATTAAATACATTTTTAGAACCACAAAAAAACATAATAAAGAAAATCTCATTTTTATTTTTCAAAAATATTAGCTCTATCAGTTACTATTGGAGAAGGGAATGGCAATTCATTCAAGTATTCCTGCCTGGAGAATTCCATGGACAGAGAAGCCTGATGGGCCACAGTCCATGGGGTTGCAAAGAGTCGGACACGACTGAGCGACTAATGCATGCATCAGTTACTATGCTTTATGTCTCTGCCTAAATATCTTGACAAGAGTAATACTGAAAGTTTTATATGCTAATAAGAATGTCATTTACATTTATAGCCTGAATTTAAGTAAATCTCATATAATTTTATTGTATATTAACTAGAGTTCCTCTTTTATATAAGTTAATTAAATTCCAGCTTCTAAAAGTCACCTAAGATAAAATTACTTTATAATAATTATATCACACAAATAAATTTATAAGTATTAAACCAAAGCAAAGGCACTCAAAATATTTTATAAGTTTAATTAAAAATAGGAGAGCTAAATAAATTACTTCTCTCTAGAAATAAAACTATGTAACAGATAAAAAAAAAAAATCATAGATTACCCCAAAGCTGCATACATAAACAAAGCTTGAGTCAAATGTAGAATGCCAGATTTCTCAACCCTTTCTTCTACATAATTATAATCATAAATGCATTCCATGTATGGTAGAACACTGAGAGATACATATTTTCATGTTTGTATTTGGTTAAATGAAAAATTATAATGGTTTCATAGGTATTTAATCTAAGAAGATTTACTTATTATCTACTAAATATTTAGCTTTAATTGTTTCACATGTCACCTGACACCTAGCTCCAAAGTAACATCAAGAAACACATTTTTAATTTAATTCAATTAGGACAAATGCAGGTATAAGAATGACAAAAATATTTGAAAATGTATACAAAGGTGCATTCTATAAGTATATATGATTGCAAACATCAATTTATTGTAATAGTAAAATCATCTTTTAATTAAAAAAATGTATCTTCTTTGTAGCACAGCATAGTTATCAATGGGGGAAAATGGTTACATGCTTTTTGGGGAAATCTAATAAAAAAGTTTTAGTGTCTTCATTTACAAGATTATATTCTGTCATCTCTTGAAAGCGATAAACTTGGATTTAGCTTTATCTTTCTCATCAATGTCATAAAACATTTATTATTTCCGTTTTCAGTAAAGAGAGATAGAACTGAGTAGATAGAAGTAGACAGTAGTACATTTAGCCCTTTATCACTTTCTAATATCACACATGCTTCATCATGTATCCTGAAAAACTTCATTCAAATTTCTGATGCTGCCAGTTAAATAAAGCAACAGATTCCTAAATTGCCGAGGTCCAGCCCCGGCTGATCCAGGGTATTCGAAGGGGAGACGGAGTTGGCGACTATTTACATATTTATCAAAGATATAAAGAGTAATAGAATGAGGATAGCTCAGTAGGAAAATTCAGTGGAGAAAAGAGGCTGAGTAGCTTGGTTTACGTGGGAGACCAATAAAACTTCAAGACAAGAAGTTTGCACCACTTACGTAGGCCGCAGGCGCCCTCTCGAATAGCGGAAGGTGCCCCACCCTAGACACCTTCTCGAGTGGGTCTTAGAAGCCCATGCATAATTAGTAAGCATGGTGGGTTCCGCGCTCTAGATGGAGACTCAGCTGGAAGTTAAAGGGAAGAATGACATGGGGAGATCAAGCGTTGGTGAGCAAGGCCTGTAGCTTTATTTTTAACAGGGGTTTATATACCCTAAGTTACACATAGAGGATAATAGGGGATGCAAAGTCAGCAGTCTTTGACCCTTATCAAAAACCAGGGTTTCTTTCCTGTAAATTTATCGTATACAAATGGTTTAGGTGATTTACATCATCTTCTAGCCAGAAGGCCTATTAACATTTTATGACTCTTGACAAGGACTTATCAACAAAGACTTATTTTCTCTAAGAGTAATTATTTTAAGGTTTGGCGCCCTCTTCCAAAGATAAAATTGCATTCCTATAGGGTGGATGTGTAATGGGTTTACAACAAAGGAAAGAATTTATTACCTTAAGGGTCTAAAGTTACTAACACCAAGGCCACTACTTATTTTTTCTACATAACAACTATATTAATTAATACACATTCAAGGATACAATTCAGGGGATGTGAAAACTTGGCAACAATCATTGGCTCATCAATGAAATCCTTTACTAGTTTATTCTGACAGTTTCTAACTCTTGAGAGGTTCTAAGCTATTTGAATATCTTAAGCTTCCCATGCCTCTTGAGGCTGGGAGACTGTAAACAGTCGTATGCATAGCTGTAGGAGTCTGTGTAAACTTGTCAGGCGAGTTAGCCATCTGAGGGGTTTGGATTAAGCACTCCTAATTGCCCAGGAACTTTATTAATTGGAGCTGTAAGTTAACTCTTTGACAGAGAGAGCGAGATGGTGTTGGGGGACAGCCCCCAGTAAAGTCAGAGGTGAGAGCACAAAGCAATAAAGTAGGCAGACTCTGGTTTTTTTGGGGGTAGATGCTCGAGAATATCCAGGGGGACTCCTGAGGCTCGATCCCGCCTTTGTGTATGCCAAGCCTCCTTTCTCATGACCTTTGTCACGAGTGGAATGCCTCACTGGCTCCCGGCACTAAATGAATTATCAAACCTTTTCTTTTCCTAAATAGTTCTAATGAATAAAGGCAACTGATGTTATATGTAAAAACAAGTTCATTTTTCTGATAATAAAGCTGTCAGCTGAGTGCAGATTTCTGTCCCATCTCTCCATTTTGTGGCTGGTCTCAGTCCTGTGATCCAGCTCTGGCTGGATCTCTCTGAAGTCTATTCATGGCATTTCCTGCTTTCTTGTGGATTCTCTGCAGTCTTTGTCCAAGTTTGATTTCATTCTGTGGATTGAAATGTATGATCCAGGTATATGCCGCTGAAAAACTGTCTTTAAAGTTATATTTTCTTCCTTTATGATATGATTATAAAGTATTTTTCTTTTTAAAAATACTTTCTGGTTGATAATCACATTTAAATGTAAATTAAAATTCTCCATTTCTCTTAAAGAACAAGGGAAATATTTCGAGGGGAGGAGGGTCCAATCAGGAACTGCTGGAAAGCTGAACTCCCTGGAGCTTGTTGAGGGAGTAGTGAATACAAAGCCTCCAGGGAGTGTATACTTGCAAAAGCTGTGATGCTGGACAGCAGGGTTCACCTTCCAGCAGCTGAGTGAGGCTGAATCAGCTCTCAGAGTACCAGGAGGACCAGCTAGGCAGCACCTAATCATGACTGTGAGTGGATAGGATTCGACCAAAGGAAAGTTCCATGTGAGTGGCTCTGGAACTTTCTTGAGAGAGAGAGAGGGAAAAAAAAAAAAAAAAAGTGACAATAGACTCTAGATTTGGTGGTAAGACTGATATGGAGATTTGTCTGCTCTTAATTTGAAGTTCCATAAATTATTCACAGACATAAATGCTCAATGAAAAAGAGGAAACACTTACCTTGATAAAGATCAAAACAAATGTAGTGGCCTTTTAAACATATTTGTATGTGACTTGGTGTTAAACTGTAGCTTTCTTTTACTTTTAGTGGAGATTCCCTGAAAATGATTAATTATGCTAAGGCATTTGGACATGATTATAGGCTTTGTAATGGAGATGGCCATGAGGATGAGAAGCAGTTAAAATCAAAGAGGTTCTAGGAGCTGAAAGTCAGGAATGTCTTGAGAGCACGTTGTCTGTGAACTATGAGTCCTTTACGCCATGACGGAGGGATGGTGCTCCATTTACACCTTAGGTCAAAGTGGGGAGAAGAGAGGTCAAGGGGATTGCTCGTAGAGTTTTGTATGCGTCTTCTGGAATTTTTATAAAAGGATGGGTGGGTGTCTAATTCACACTCCAAAATCTATAGGGTAAGAGGGCTGAAATTACCACCACACAATGAAATGAAAATAAATAAATAAGCTTAGATAGAAACTGCACCCCCAAACATAAATTGTTTAGTTGCGTGTGTTTTCTCTGGACCCAATATGGACCTTGACGAAAGGATAAAAAGCGTACACCAGGGGCACAGGGGAGACCTCAGCAGAGAGTGCAGCCAGCCTCTCTGTGGAGGTCATCAACTGCCCAAGAGTTTCTCAAACCATTTTAAGAATTGCTGATGAGAGACCCAGTTATGGAGGGTGGTTATGCCTGAAGAGAAATTCCTGAATCAGTTAGCTTTGACCAGTCACACTCA
This sequence comes from Bos taurus, assembly GCF_002263795.3. Lineage (NCBI taxonomy): Eukaryota > Metazoa > Chordata > Mammalia > Artiodactyla > Bovidae > Bos > Bos taurus. The sequence continues at coordinate 1,760,254 of NC_037336.1, forward strand.
GGAAGTACCTTCTAGATGTGATCTTAAGATGTTTTTTCTTTACATTGTTCTGCCATCTTTCTAAGTTTAGAAGGGTCATGCGTGCATGTGCCAGGTAAGTCGCTTCAGTTGTGTCCGACTCTTTGTGACCTCCTGGACTGTAGCCCACCAGGCTCCTCTCTCCATGGGATTCTCCAGGCAATAATACTGAAGGTGGTTGCCATGCCCTTGGGTCAGAGGTCAGCTAATGCCATCTATTAATAAATAATAAAATAAGCCAGCAAAGAACCTCTCTCCCACCCACCATAGATATCTCCTCTGTGGGAAGCCTGAGCAGTGAAGAAGAGAACGTGATTTTGAATGGAGTCTGAATTTTTCAGTTCAGTTCAGTCGCTCAGTCATGTCTGACTCTTTTCAATCCCATGAATCATAGCATGCCAGTCCATCACCAACTCCCGGAGTTCACCCAGACTCACATCCATCGAGTCAGTGATGCCATCCAGCCATCTCACCCTCTGTCATCCCCTTCTCCTCCTGCCCCTAGTCTCTTCCAGCATCAGAGTCTTTTCCAATGAGTCAACTTTTCGCATGAGGTGGCCAAAGTACTGGAGTTTTAGCTTTAGCATCATTCCTTCCAAAGAAATCCCAGGGCTGATCTCCTTAAGAATGGACTGGTTGAGTCTCCTTGCAGTCCAAGGGACTCTCAAGAGTCTTCTCCAACACCACAGTTCAAAAGCATCAATTCTTCTGTGCTCAGCGTTCTTCACAGTCCAACTCTCACATCCATACATGACCACTGGACAAACCATAGCCTTGACTAGATGGACCTTTGTTGGCAAAGTAATGTTTCTGCTTTATTATAATACAAATTTGGGTATAAATATTAATGAATTAAGGCATTGTGGGGAATAAACTCACTGCAGGGTGTTTTGTTATTTGAGAGTGACAGGGAATGTCTATTTTGTCCAGGTGTGTGGGTGGTGGGGAGTGGGTGCAGGCAGCCTGGAAAGAGAAATTTCTGTTACATTGAAAAATCCTCTCTGATATTCTGTTTCTCAGGCCTATTAAGTTTGTTCCAGGCACCATGACCTTATTCACAGCACATATAAAATTACTTAGTTTGAAATATTCTTTCACTTTGTGATTTAAGACTCTTAAAACTCTAGAAGACTGAAGGATCAGTCCGAATTTGATCAAGAAACAGAAGCCATTCTGTTCAGATATGGAAGGTTTCAGTTGAGGAGCATGAGACGTCTACCATTATGGGAGTGATGGGGGAGTGAAGATCTGCATCTCAGCTGTGTAAGATGGGGTTTTAGGAGCCCCTAGAAACCACTGTGACTCTTAGGATCCATAGAGTGTGACTCTGCGTGATTTTAGGCTGTAACACCAATAGAAATAATTCTAAAATAGCAGCATTTTAGAATTATTACAAAATCTTGCCCACATCTTTGCCTGTGGCTGCAAGAATGAGCCTACTTCTTCCAGTCTACCTTTCAGACCATGCATAGCATCTTTCACTGAGAAAACACAGGGCGCATAAGGTGGAAACATCTGAGACACAGTTCTTTAAAATGTTGCCGTAGTCCCAAGTTCCCAACAGACAATGCAATACAACTAATTTGACACTTAATTATTCATGACTTTTTCCTTTTAACCTTTTCTATAGTGACATATTTTACTATCTTACTCCTATTAAACTCTTGTTTTATGTTCACGTGTTGTTCAGAAAGGTAGTCAATGTTCATGTGTTTATTCCTGAGATCCTGAGAGCTTTGGCCCCTTTAGTCTCTGTTAGGCTTTCAACACCATGCGGTGGGAAGACATAGGTTCTCCCCAGAATATTTTTCTTATCCTCCACATTTATATACACATAAGAAACACTCAAGAATTCATTTTAAGAGTGAGTCCACGGGGAGATTGGTTTAAGATGGTTGAGTAGAAGGATGCATCCTCACCTCCTCCTGTGAGAGCACCAAATTCAAAATGAGCTCTTCAACAGCCATTGACAAGAGTACTCTGGAACGCACAAAGAAAATATACATCACATCCAGAGGCAAAGAAGAAGCTGCAATGAGATGGTAGAAGGAGCACAATCATGATAAAATCAAATCCCATACACAGTGGATTGGCGACCCAGAAATTGGAGAATAATACCAAAGAAATCCTTCCACAGTTGTGAAGATTCTGAGCCCTAACATCAGGTTTCCCAGCCTGAGGATCCAACAAAGGGACCAAGAATTACCAGGGAATCTGACTTTGAAGGCCAGTAGGATTTGACTGCAGAATTTCCACAGGACTGGGAGAAACAGAGACTCCACACTTGGAGGGGGGCAAAAACAAAACAAAACACCAGGACCCAAGGGAAAGGAACTGCGACCCCACAGGAGACTGAATCAGACTTACTAGTGTTGGGAAGGCTCTTGTAGAGTCACGGGTCAAGGCATGGGTCCCTATCCATGTAAACAGGTCCACAGGCAGCAATAGGCCTGGGAGGTGTCCCTCAGCATGTGTCCTCTTGGAAGTCACCATTAGCACTATCATAGAGTCTATAGACTCCAGATTTGGGGCCCTACAGGAAAAAAAAAAAAAAGAAGAGCCAACAGGGAACGGGCACAGCCTTACCCATCAGCAGACAGATTAAAGCTTTATTGAGCATAGCCCTGCCCACTGGAGCAAGATCTAGTTTTTCCCATCACCAGTCATTCCCATCATGAAACATGGACAATTTTCTTATCCTTATCCACAGGAGGCCAGACAGGAGAAGCAAAAAGAACTAAAATCTTTCAGTCTCTAGAATGGAAATCTCAATCATAGGAAGTTAAAATGAAAACAGCAGAAGGTTATTTCTCAGATGTGAAGAAACAAGAAAAAATAGCAGAAAAACAACTAAATGAAGAGTATATAAGCAACTTTCCAGGAAAAAAAAAAATTCAGAATAATGATAATGATCTTGCAGATGATGCAAGATCTCAGAAAAATAATGAAGATACAAGAGATGTTTACCAAAGACCTAGAAGAATTAAAGAACAAGTAAACAAGGATAAGCAATACTAGAAAGAATCAGTAGCAGCGTAACTGAGACAGAAGAACAGATAATTGACCTGGAAAACAGAATGGTGGAATTACTGCCACAAAAACAGAATATAGAAAAAAGAATGAAAAAAGAAAAAAATGAAGATAGTCTATGAGACCTCTACGACAACATTAAATGCACCAATATTCACATTTTAGGGGTCCAAGGAGGAGAAGAGAGACAGCGAGTAAGGATAATAACCCACATTCATCAATGGAAAGATCACCCAGAAACAAAATTAATAAGGAAAGAGAAGTCTTAAATGACACTTTAAACCAGTGGGAGTTAACTGATATTTATAGACTGTTCCATCCAAATACAGCAGACCTCACATTCTCAAGTGCACATGGAACATTCTCCAGGATTGGCTACATGCTAAAGTCACAAGACCAGCCTTGGCAAATTTAAGAAAACTGAAATTATATCAAACATCTTTTCTGATCACAACACTATAAGATTAGAAATAAACTATAAGAAAAAATAACTACAAAAACACAAAAACAATATGCTACTAAGCAACAAATGGATCAATGAAGAAATCAAAGAAGTAAAAAATACCTAGAGACAAATGAAAACAAAAGCAAAACAAATGGTCTAAAACCCATGTGAAGCAGCAAAAGCAGTTCTAAGAGGGAAGTTTACAGCGATACAATCTTACCTCAAGAAACTGGAAAAATCACAAATAAACAACCTAACTTTGCACATAAAATGACTAGAGAAAGAAGAACAAACAAAACTTAAAGTTAGTAGAAGGAAGGGAATTATAAAAATCGGAGAAAAAATAAATGAAATAAAGATAAGGACAATAATCACAAAGATCAATGAAATTAAAGCTGGTTCTTTGAAAAGATGAACAAAATTTGCAAACTAGCCAGACTCATCAAGCAAAAAAAGTGAGGGGACTCAAATCAATAAAAACAGAAATTAAAAAAGAGAAATTACACTGACTTCAGAGAAATACCAAGAATCATAAGAGATGATTACTATGAACAACTGTAAGCCAATAAAATGGACAACCTGGAAGAAATAGATGGATTCTTAGAAAGGTACAGTCTCCATAGACTGACCCAGGAAGTAATAGAAAATATGAATAGACTAATTACAAGCATTAAAATTGAAACTGTCATTTAAAGACTCCCAACCAAAAAAAGCCCAGGATCTGATGGCTTTGCAGGTGAAATCTATCAAACATTTAGAGAACAGTTAATGCCTATCCTTCTGAAAATGTTCCAAAAAAATTCAGAGGAAGGACAACTTTGAAACTAATTATAAATCCAGGCAAAGATACCACAAAAAAAGAATAAATTGCAGTCCCACATCATGGATGAACATAGATACAAAAATCTTCAATAAAATACTAACAATCTGAATGCAATAATACATTAAAATGATCATAAACCATGATAAAGTGGGATTCATCCCAGGGATGTATGGAGTTTTCAGTATCCTCAAATTAATCAATGTGATTCACTACATCAACAAATTGAAGAACAAAAGCCATGTGGTCATCTCAATAGATGTAGAAAAAGTTTTTGACAAAATTCAGCACCCATTTATGATAAAATCTCTACAGAAAGTGGGCATAGAAGGTACATACCTCAACATAATAAAGGCCACATATGACAGACCTACAGCTAACATCATAATCAATCATGAAAAGTTGAAAACTTTTCCTCTGAGATCAGGAAAAAGACAAGGATGTCCACTCTCAACACCTTTGTTCAACATAGTTTTTGGAGTCTTAGTTACACCAATGAAAGAAAAGAAGTAAAGGGAATCCAAATTGTAAAATAAAAAATTAAACTGGCCCTGTTTGCAGATGACATGATACTATATATAGAAGATCATAAGCATGATACCAGAACACTAGAACTCATCAATGAATTTGGTAAAGTTGCAGGTTACAAAACTAATACACATAAATTTATTGCATTTCTATACAACAACAAACTATGAGAAAGAGAAATTCAAGAAATAATTCCATTTACCATCACATAAAAAAGAATAAAATACACAGGGATAAATCTATCTAAGGAGACAAAGGACCTATACTCTGAAAATTATAAGATACTGATGAAAGACGTTGAAAAAGGCATACATGATGAAAAGATATATCATGCTTGTGGATTGGGAGAATCAATATTGTCAAAATGACTATTGACAATCTACAAGGCAATCTATAGATTGACGCAATCCTTATAAATTACCAATGCCATTTTTCACAGAACTTAAACAAAACAATCTCAAAATTTTTTTGGAGACAAAAAGCCCAAAGAGCCAAATCAATCTTGAGAAAGCAAAACAGAGTTGGAGGAATCAGGCTGTCTGACTTCAAACTATACCACAAAGCTACAGTCATCAAACAGCATGGTACTCACGCAGTAATAGCAATATAGACAAACTGAATAGAATAGAAAACCCAGATATAAATCCATGCTGCTATGATCAATTAATCTATGACAAAGGAAGCAAGATTACACAGTGTTGGAAAGGCAATCTCTTCAGCAAATGGTGCCAGAAAAAACTCAACAGCTACATGTACAAATGTAAAATTACATAATTCTTTAATACCATATACAAAAATAACAACGGATGCACATGTGTTCCCCATCCTGAACCCCCTACCACCTCCCACCCTGTACCATCCCTCTGGGTCATCCCAGTGCACCAGCCCCAAGCATCCTGTATCCTGCATTGAACCTAGACTGGCAATTCATTTCATATATTATATTATATATGTTTCAATGTCATTCTCCCAAATCATCCCACCCTCTCCCTCTCCCACAGAGTCCAAAAGACTGTTCTATACATCTGTGTCTCTTTTGCTGTCTCGCATACAGGGTTATCATTACCATATTTCCAAATTCCATATATATGTGTTAGTATACTTTATTGGTGTTTTTCTTTCTGGCTTACTTCACTCTGTATAATAGACTCCAGTTTCATCCACTTCATTAGAACCAATTCAAACATATTGTGTACATATTCAAAACTTACAAATAGCTTATCATGCTTAACAGCATCAAAACAAACAACCAAATCAACAAATAAGCAGAAGACCTAAATAGACATTTCTCCAGGGAAGACATACAGATGGACTAAAGGCACATGGATATAAGTTCAATACTGCTAATTATTAGATAAACGTAAATCAAAGCTATAATGAGATACCACCCGACACCAGTCAGAATGGCTATCATCAAAAAATCCACAAACAATAAATGCTTTAGAGGGTGTGGATAGAAGGGAACCCTCCTATATATATTGTTGGCTGTAATGGAAATTGGTACAGCCATTATGGACAAGTGCTGAGTTTCCTTAAAAAATTAAACATCTAGCTACCATATGACCCTACAATCCCACACCTGGGCCTATATCTAGAGAAAAACATGATCCAATAGGATACATGCATCCCAATGTTCATTGAAGCACTGTTTACAATGGCAATATTTGGAAGCAACCTAAATGTCCATCAACAGATGAATTAATAAAGAAGATATATACATATATGCAGTGGAATATTACTCAGCCATTAAAAATAATGCAATAATGGCATTTGAGCAACATGGATGGATCTAGTGATTGTCATACTGAATGATGTAGACTAGACAAAAAATGAATGTCATATTACATCCCTTACATGTGGAATGTGAAAGGAAATTATATAAATGAAGTTACCAAACAGAAACAGACTCACAGACTTAGAGCACAAACTTAGCTTGCTGGGGGAAACAGTGGGGGAAGGGATAGTTAGGGAGTTTGGGATGAACATGTACACATTGTTATATTTTAAATAGATAACCAACAGGGACCTACTATATAGCACACGGAACTCTGCTCTATATTATGTGGAAGTCTGGATGGGAGGAGAGTTTGAGGAACACTGGATACAAGTATATGTATGGCTGAATCCCTTCATTATTCACCTGAAACTATCACATTATTTGTCAATAAGCTACATTTCAATATAAAAAAGTTAAAAAATACACATTTTCAGTTATAAAATAGAAGTCATATTGCTACTTCTTCAGAAGTAGTGGGAGGGGAAGAGTGAGTCCACAAGTGAATAAATATATAGAAAAACATATATGTGCGTTTTGAAACATGGACAGAAAATAATATTTGCCTTTGGGAAAGCAGAGTATAGTAAGTAAAAGATGAGTCCAAGAAGATATTAGGGGAGGTTTGACATCAGTGTGGAGCATCCATAAACTGAAACTTTGGGAACATAAATGCACACAGAGAGTGCCTCTTCCTGGACCACTCAAAAACAATGTCCCTTTCAAACAATGATCGAGTTTAAGAGAAATAATCAATTATATCTTCATATAGGGGACATACCACTATATATCATTATGTTTAAGAATATATGAATTGTGAGTTTCCTTTAGGATGCTATACCCCAAATAATCCAGACAGTGCTCTGACCACCTCTTCAAACTATCACGGCCATGTTAAAAAGAACAGAAATGCAGATTTGAGGGAGCAAATAGAGTGGGAAGAAATCTCCACAGTCAAACAGGCAGACTGGACAAGAAAATATATTCAAAGGAGGGTAGCCCTAGTGGTGTTTAAAGACAAACTGGATGTACATTCATGATCTTTTGTGAAGTAAGGTTATAGACAAGCTCCCAGTAGCCCCAAAGCCTCCTTAACTCTCATCTGGGTCTATGTGGGGAGAGTAGAGACTGAGGACCCAGAGGCTTAGTGGTGTGTCTAGCCCATCCCCCACCTCTTGTCCCCATGTTCCAGTTGAGCCTGACCTGAATTACTGTTTTCTTCATGCAAGTCTTTTCATTCTCAAATATACTTGATCTCTGAAGGTTAAAAACACAAAGCACATTTATAAATAAAGCAAATGTCAAAGGAAAGCATGCAATATCATTAAACGTATCTGAATGTTAAGTTCAACAGGTGATGGTGGTGTGAAGTGCACATTTACAGATGAAAAGAAAATAACTCAGCTATTTGGGGGATCAAAATAAATCTGTATTATCTATTACATATTTAAAACTAGTGGACATTTATTTTGCAAACTCTTTTCAAAGGAACAAAATGTCAGGGCATGCCATGTAATTCTAGTTAAGGTTTATAAGCTTCCCCCATCACCAAAAGTGAAATGGTTTAACAGTTTTAGCATTTAAACAAGGCTATTTGAGCTTACCACAAAATCACCTTGATATGAAATTTTCAGTTAACAAGTGACTTATTTTGGTCTGTCTAGAAACTGATTAATTCAAACAGATAAGTCCAGAGAATTCAAAATAAGAAAATGTGTCAGTAGAAGTCTCTAACTTTTGTCAGTGTAGGTTACATTGGCAAGTTGACTTCTCTTTGCCCCTTCTACTCAACACTTTTTACTTGAGTAAGTCATATTTTCACTTTGTGCCTTTTTAAAATCAGATTACTTTATGAAATTTAGACTCATATAAATATCTCCAAAGCCATGTGATTGTAAGGGCTTCATTCATTCATCACTACTCTTCTATAAAACTATTAGCAAACTAGGAAATTTCTGCATTTTCCTTAGATGAGATATAGTGTATGCAGAATACTTCCATAGCAAATACCTGGGATGGAAGGCATGATACCAAAGTCGTGTTTTATGGTCCCAAGGCTTTTAAATAAAGAAGACCAAAGATAGTTTGTGTAAAATGAGAAGACCCATTTCTGTGCTTCTTCAGAAATGATGGAGTATCATCAAAAGGAATGAAGAATGCAACAACCCAGGGAAATGCACAGGATATTTCCCAAATGATGAGCATTCAAAATCCAGGTCAAAATGGTGGTAAGATTTCCCTTACTCTTAATTCTAAGGAAAATCAACTCTGAATATTTATTGGAAGGACTGCTGTTAATGGTGAAGCTTCAATATTTTGGCCATCTGAAGAGTCATTGGAAAAGATAAGTCATTGGAAAATACCCTAATTCTGTAAAAGATTGATGGCAAAAGGAGAAGGGGTGCAGAAGATGAGACCGTTAGCATCATAGACTCAACGGACATGAATCAGAGCAAACTCTGAGAGGTATTTGTGGACAGAGGAGCCTGGCATGCTATTGTCACTGGATTTGCAAAGAGTTGGACATGAATTAGCAACTGAACAACACGATTTTTCTATTTGATGTTTATGATATATCAGTGAAAGACTTCCTTTATTTCTGAAACTTTCAGGAAACCATCCATTTAAAGACTTGAACAAGAATATTAAGTTTTTATCCTATTAAAGAAGAGATTGTTATGATTGAATAGGGTTTTTGCTTCTTTCTGCTTCTAATCTCTATTTTTTAAATCTAAGTTATTGAGTTTTGCATTTTTATCTCTTTCTTTCAGTTAAGTTCAGTTGCTCAGTCATGTCTGACTCTTTGCAACCCCATGAATCACAGCATGCCAGGCCTCCCTGTCCATCACCAACTCCCGGAGTTCACCCAGACTCAGATCCATCGAGTCAGTGATGTCATCCAGCCATCTCATCCTCTGTGGTCCCCTTCTCCTCCTGCCCCCAATCCTTCCCAGCATCAGAGATTTTCCAATGAGTCAACTCTTCACATGAGGTGGCCAAAGTACTGGAGATTCAGCTTTAGCATCATTCCTTCCAAAGAAATTCCAGGGCTGATCTCCTTCAGAATGGACAGGTTGGATCTCCTTGCAGTCCAAGGGACTCTCAAGAGTCTTCTCCAACACCACAGTTCAAAAGCATCAATTCTCCGGTGCTCTGCTTTCTTCACAGTCCAACTCTCACATCCATACATGATCACAGGAAAAACCATAGCCTTGACTAGATGGACCTTTGTTGGCAAAGTAATGTCTCTGCTTTTGAACATGCTATCTAGGTTGGTCATAACTTCCTTCCAAGGAGTAAACGTCTTTTAATTTCATGGCTGCAGTCACCATCTGACGTGATTTTGGAGCCCAGAAAAATAAAGTCTGACACTGTTTCCACTGTTTCCCCATCTATTTCCCATGAAGTGATGGAACCAGATGTCATGATCTTCGTTTTCTGAATGTTGAGCTTTAAGCCAACTTTTTCACTCTCCTTTTCACCTGCATCAAGAGGCTTTTGAGTTCCTCTTCACTTTCTGCCATAAGGGTGGTGTCACCTGCATATCTGAGGTTATTGATATTTCTCCCGGCAATCCTGATTACAGCTTGTGCTTCTTCCAGCCCAGCGTTTCTCATGGTGTACTCTGCATATAAGTTAAATAAACATGGTGACAAATATACAGCCTTGACATACTCCATTGCCTATTTGGAACCAGTCTGTTGTTCCATGTCCAGTTCCAACTGTTGCTTCCTCACCTGCATACAAATTTTCAAGACGCAGGTCAGGTGGTATGGTATTACCATTTCTTTCAAAATTTTCCACAGTTTATTGTGATCCACACAGTCAAAGGCTTTGGCATAGTCAATAAAGCAGAAATAGATGATTTTCTGGACTCTCTTGCCTTTTCCATGATCCAGCAGATGTTGGCAATATGGTCTCTGGTTCCTCTGCCTTTTTTAAACCAGCTTGAACATCTGGAAGTTCATGGTTCACGTATTGCTAAAGCCTGGCTTGGAGAATTTTGAGCATTACTTTACTAGTATGTTAGATGAGTGCAATTGTGCAGTAGTTTGAGCATTATTTGGCATTGCCTTTATTTGGGATTGGAATGAAAACTGATCTTTTCCAGTCCTGTTGCCTCTGCTGACTTTTCCAAATTTGCTGGCATATTGAGTGCAGCACTTTCACAGCATCATCTTTCAGGATTTGAAATAGCTCAACTGGAATTCCATCACCTCCACTAGCTCTGTTCATAGTGATGCTTTCTAAGGCCCACTTGACTTCACATTCCAGGATGTCTGGCTCTAGGTGAGTGATCACACCATCGTGATTATCTGGGTCGTGAAGAACTTTTTTGTACAGTTTTCCTGTGTATTCTTGCCACCTCTTCTTAATATCTTCTGCTTGTCTTAGGTCCATACAATTTCTGTCCTTTATTGAGCCCATCTTTGCATGAAATGTTCCCTTTGTAGCTCTAATTTTCTTGAAGAGATCTCTAGTCTTTCCCATTCTGTTGTTTTCCTCTATTTCTTTGCACTGATCGCTGAGGAAGGCTTTCTTATCTCTCCTTGCTATTCTTTGGAACTCTGCATTCAGATGCTTATATCTTTCCTTTTCTCCTTTGCTTTTTGCTTCTCTTTCTTTCATAGCTATTTGTAAGGCCTCCCCACACAGCCATTTTGCTTTTTTGCATTTCTTTTCCATGAGGATGGTCTTGATCCCTGTCACCTGTACAATGTCACGAACCTCCATGCATAGTTCATCAGGCACTCTATCTATCAGATCTAGTCCCTTAAATCTATTTCTCACTTCCACTGTATAATCATAAGGAATTTGATTTAGGTCATACCTGAATGGTGTAGTGGTTTTCCCTACTTTCTTCAATTTCAGTCTGAATTTGGCAATAAGGAGTTCATGGTCTGAGCCACAGTCAGCTCCTGGTCTTGTTTTTTGACTGTATAGAGCTTCTCCATCTTTGGCTGCAAAGAATATAATCAATCTGATTTTTGTGTTGACCATATGGTGATGTCCATGTGTACAGTCTTCTCTTGTGTTGTTGGAAGAGGGTGTTTGCTATGACCAGTGCATTTTCTTGGAAAAAGTCTATTAGTCTTTGCCCTGCTTCATTCTATATTCCAAAGCCAAATTTGACTGTTACTCCAGGTGTTTCTTGACTTCCTTCTTTTGCATTCCAGTCCCCTATAATGAAAAGGACATCTTTTTTGGTGTTAGTTCTAAAAGGTCTTGTAGGTCTTCATAGAAGCATTCCACTTCAGCTTCTTTAGCATTACTGATTGGGGCGTAGACTTGGATTACTGTGATATTGAATGGTTTGCCTTGGAAATGAACAGAGATTGTTCTGTCGTTTTTGAGATTGCATCCAAGTACTTCATTTCAAACTCTTTTGTTGACCATGATGTCTACTCCATTTCTTCTGAGGTATTCCTGCCTGTAGTAGTAGATAAAATGGTCATCTGAGTTAAATTCACCCATTCCAGTCCATTTTAGTTCACTGATTCCTAGAATGTCAACATTCACTCTTGCCATCTCTTGTTGGACCACTTTCAATTTGCCTTGATTCATGGACCTGACATTCCAAGTTCCTATGCAATATTGCTCTTTACATCATCGGACCTTGCTTCCATCACCAGTCACATCCACAACTGGATATTGTTTTTGCTTGGCTCCAACCCTTCATTCTTCTGGAGTTATTTCTCCACTGATCTCCAGTAGCATATTGGGCACCTACTGACCTGAGGAGTTCCTCTTTCAGTATCCTATCATTTTGCCTTTTCATGCTGTTCATGGGGTTCTCAAGGCAAGAATACTGAAGTGTTTTGCCATTCCCTTCTCCAGTGGACCACATTCTGTCCGACCTCTTCACCATGACCTGCCCATCTTGGGTGGCCCCACAGGCATGGCTTAGTTTCCTTGAGTTAGACAAGGTTGTGGTCTTAGTGTGATTAGATTGATTAGTTTTCTGTGAGTATGGTTTCAGTGTGTCTGCTCTCTGATGCCCTCTTGCAACACCTACCATCTTATTTGGGTTTCTCTTACATTGGACGTGAGGTATCTCTTCACAGCTGCTCCAGCAAAGCGCACCTGCTGCTCCTTACCTTGGATGGTGGGTATCTCCTCACCAGCAGCCCTTCTGACGTTGAAGGTGGAATAGCTCCTCTAGGCCCTCCTGTGCCCACGCAGCCACCGCTCCTTGGAGGTGGGGTTACTCCTCCCGGCCGCAGACCCTGCCCTGGGGCATGGGGTAGGTCCTCCCAGCCGCCGCTCCTGGCTTTGGACGCCTGGTAGCTCCTCTCGGCCGTTCCTGTGCTGTCGCAGCCTGGCACTCTTGGCCGCTGCCCCTGACCTCAGACGTGGGGTAACTCTTCTTGGCCGCCTCCCCTCTTGCATGGGGGTCCTCCCACCTTCTGCCCCTGACCTTGGACGTGGGGTAGCTGCCCAGGCTAAATGCACTGGTCACAGCTTTATCTTCTATTAAATGCGGTGAGAGATGCTAAGCTAAAGACCACGTATACAGAAGCTGGACTTTCTGAAACAGAATCACAACAAAGGCTACGAAAATAACTTCCTCCAGTTTACACACAGGAAATACAGTCTCTTATTCAAATATATTTCTGCTGTCCCTGATATATATATATAGATATATATATATATATATATATATATATATTTGCCATAGTGCTTTAATTTTTAAAGATAATAAAAATCATTGTAAAATGACTCCACATATTTGCATTCAACCCTAAAATCTTTAAAATTCAAGGTTAAAAACAGTAAGATTAAAATTAAATTGTTGTTTAGTTGCTAAGTAGTGTTCGACTCTTTTGAGACTCCATGGACTGTAACCCACCAGGCTCCTCTGTCCATGTGATTTTCCAGACTGGAGTGGGTTGCCATTTCCTTCTCCAGGGGATCTTCCTGACCCAGAAATTAAACACATGTCTTCTGCATTGGCAAGCAGACTCTTTACCCCTGAACCACCATGAAAGCTCAGAAATTAAATAGATCTCATGTATTTATTAAAAAATTGATATTTCCCAGGCACCAAAGTTTAAACAATGGCCAAATGACATATTGACAATTTTATGAATATACACAATACATGTAGAGTCTTACATTTTTATAAAGTTTAATAATTGTGTTTTTCATAACATCATCATATCTGAAATTAAATTCCATCCCTGATCATCTTATGAAGAAGGAGTTAAAGGAAAGAAAACCTGGGAAGTAAAATGTGAAAGCATTCCTATTCTTCAGTTTGTGTCTCTAAATAAATTGAAGGAATTAAATGACTTCTGTAACTGAGTTTACATAACTAACTGAGACTCAAACCCAAGTTTCCCAGCATCTAGACTTGTCATTAGTCAGGACCTTTCTTAAAACAAGGACAATACTAAACTACATTATCCTATTGATTAATTTCCTCTTAAATTCTAAGTGGTCAAACATTGTACTTTGGGCCAACTTCTATTAAAGATTTCAGGAATGCAGATTCCATGTTGGGGATCATAGTTTGAGGGTACTTCATTATCTTTTAAATAAACTAAAAAAAAAAAAAAATATTTTCTGATAATTTTTGAATGCTTTTGCTGGAGATGGTTGGAAATACCTAGATTAAAAGGAAATAACTACAAGCCCAGAAGCTACATAAACTACAGAGATTTACTGAATATTTCAACAGTCAGCAAATGATCTTACATATGAAACAGGAACATATTTAGGTGAGAGCTCCTAGGTTCAACATATGGCAGAGTTCTGTTAACCTATTTAAAATAACAACCAAAAGGGGGACGGAAAATTAAACTAAGGTACCAACTTCATTTTGTCTTAACAAAATGAAGTTGATATACCAGGCCCAGGGGCCTTCTGCTCTTTTTTATGCAGTGGATTTAATAAAATAAGATGATGTCTGCAAGCCAATTTCTGCAAATAAAAAATGCAGTCAAATTTTAGAAATATTTTTGCTTCCCTGACTATATCTATTTGAAATGTCTTATTGTTTATATAATTATTCTTGATATCTTGATACATAGGATGAAAAGCTTTTTATTTTTTGCTTAAATAAAAAAAATTGAACTATGGGTAAAATTCAGTGAAATATGTTTATGAAACATATATTTAGGGGAAAATAAATTTGTGTTGATTATTGTAATATTTCTTATACATACAGATTGCATAAGGTAAGCACATCTTATTTTATATATGATATTTAATGAGACCAAGAATAAAAAAATAAAATTATAAAGAAATACCAAAGTATGTTTTTTATTGTGCAACATTTTGTCTATATCTTCACTAGAAGAGATACAGATTTTTGAAATTTTAAGTGTAAATACAGGTGAAAAAGAGAGAACAAAAGGAAAATGACAAGTGACTGAAAAGTAATCAATAGAATAAAGCACTATTTGCTCAAAAATTGAAAATTATTTAATTTAAGGCATGTTTAAGCAATTCAGAGTTCTACATATATCTCAGCATGTGTATATAGTTATTCTGAAAGAATTCATTCATTAGTTATGCATATATATAGTTTTCTATATTAAATGACAATGAATAATTTTCTATACTGCAGTCCTTAGAATAACATTTAATGCATTTATATGCTACCTTTCCAATTGCAAAATATAGTACACAGAGTTCCTTAAAATAATTTTTATCCTAAAGTTCTCCCTGGCTTTGTTCATATTTCTTTGTTATTCCATAGAACACCACACAGAACCAGTGTTCCTTAGAATACATTTGGGAAAAAGTAGGTCAGGGTTAAATTTGAACTTCTTTGTATGCATAAAAGAAACTCCTGCCTACCTCTTTTTATTTTGCTTATATGGTTCATGCTGGGGTCTGGCCACATCAAACTTTATAGTTGTTCAAACATATCACACTTCTCTTTCTCCTTTTCTTAGAATGCTTGAATTTCTGCTAGTGGTCTACAGCATTCCAAAATATATTATTAAATTCCAATTCACACACAATCTCTTGATCATATCCTGACATATCTGCATTCTTCTTCAGAAAAAAAAAAAAAAAAAAGTCATTACCCTGTGTGTCTTATTCTCCTAGATCTGATTTTGGAATTAAGAACTGGATTAGTCACTTTTGTAACCCATACCATCTAACGGGAATTCCAAGAACATTGCCATAAATAAATGTATATAATTAAGCAAACAGTTGAAATCAAATCCCACATTTAATCGATATTTCTTATGTGTTGGGCTTCCCCTGTGGCTCAGCTGGTAAAGAATCCATCCACCTGCAATGCAGGAGATCTGGGGTTGATCCCTGGGTTGGGAAGATCCCCTGGAGAAGGGAACAGCTACCACCAGGAAGGCAGGAGGAGAAGGGGACGACAGAGGGTAAGATGGTTGGATAGCATCACCAGCTCAATGGACGTGGGTTTGAGCAAATTCCAGGAGTTGGTGATGGACAGGGGGGCCTGGTATGCTTCAGTCCATGGGGTCGCAAAGAGTTGGACACGACTGAGTGACTTTCACTGTCACTTTCTTATGGTCAGGTACAGGAAGTATTAAAAGATGAATGATACTTCTATTATGAGGATAATTTTAGTATCAATTAGATTAGATTGTTTTAATTGTTTGGATGTTAGGATGATTAAAAGTGAATTCAAAGCATCTAGAACAGTTCTTAGCTTATTATTTATCCATTACTATCTTCTGTTAAAGTGAAATAGATAAATACTAGGACTCCAGTGTCAAGGTTCACAACCCTAAAGTAGCAAGTTGGCTTGCAGAGCCCCTGACTTTGTGGCACAGAATGTATTGAGTTCAGTGAAAAGCTTTCAAATGAGTGGAATATAGGCGATGGAGAAATAAATTGCAGCAAAAAGAATTGGGATGGAATTTTAGAATTTAATGCCAGAAGAAGAAATATAAAAAGAAAAGAAAATAGTGGTTGGCGACTTGAAATTTATGCATGGGTATTTTAACTCTTGAAGAAGGGAAGTAAAAAGTATACACTCCTAGCATCACATGAAAAATATCCATCTGTTTTCATGTTTAATCCATGTTTCAAGCTTCAGCAATGTTCTAGTTTATATTTTAATTAAGTCAGTACTTATTGAAAGAGTTACTGCTTCAGTGTAAACAGTTGAAACTGAAAATAAAACAATTAAAATGTTAATTTAAAAATGTTAAACCAAGTACATCAGTTGTTCCTTAAATAATAAGAATAATCAAAATGTACTAAAATATCAGGGGTTTTCCTTAAGTATTTAACTAATGTAAGACTTGGTGAAGCCTTGATCCCAGGAAAATAAGGCAAATATATTTGTCAAACATAAATCTAAGAAAATGTCTTTATTGTTCTATTTATTCTTTTTATAATGATATTGCTATATGATTCTATCTTCAGTGTCATTTTCTCCTAGATATATAAGATGCATTGATTTTTTTTGGTAATAAATCTTTTACAAGAGAAAACAAAATGAAAGAAAACTGGAAAATGTGTGCAGTATTTTTATTATCTCTTATAACATTGAGTTAATAACTTGGAGATTTATAAAATAATTTTATTATCATAGAAAAAATATTTTCTTATGTTAAAAAATATCACTTGTATAAAATGTTAATTAATGACTTTAGTTTTTTTTTGTCTTTTATATTTTACCCTTTTAGCTGAAAACTATAAGGGGTATTATGCCTCTTAAACTTCTAATAAAAAGAAAATAAATGAGTGGGGACAGAAGAGTTTAAAATCATCTCAGTAAAGTGATACTCATCATTTGATCTCCTGCTTTTGTACTTTCTTAAAATACAAGCAGAATTACAACATACTGAGATTCTGAAAAACCAAAAGTAAGTGAGTCTTGTCCAAGTCTAATTAATTCACAGTTTGTCTCAGAAAACATCTAGTCATATTCATTTTCTGAGCCATCTTTGCACTTTCTGGTTCTTCTTATAACTCATCTTTAATATTTGACATATCTGTGATATTGAAGAAGTGTTCAAACTCTTTTGTGATTAATGGTAATTTCAAAGCTAAATACATTTCTAATTCTATAGAAGATGAAGCTATGGAAAGACAAAAGAAGCAAGAAGTGGGATTCACTTTTGTGTTATATAATATGTATATTATATTTTATTACTCTATGTTTTTGTATTTTATAACTTCTATGTTAAAAGTCAAATAAAAAATAAAACTAAGATTCTTGTTAGCAAATAGAGTCCTAAGATATCATTACTTTCATCTTAAGAATAAGAACAAGCTAGAAAATACACAACCTCATAGAAATAAATGAATTAATGATTGTTTCATCTCTAGCAGAATGCAGGAGGAAAAATTTGCAGTATAATTGGGTAAGGACAAACCAACTAAACTTCTAACAAACTTCCACCATGTCCCCTACATGCAAGGCTTGTGGTGGGTCAGAAAGCTGAGCCTCCCCTACCATAAAGTGGATTGACCCCATTCACAAGTTTTCCCCTTGGGCCTAAGAATGTAACAAGGCTGGAATCATGACAGAAAGTTGAAAAAGCTTCTGTCAAGGCAACCTTGGTCTTAGTGGAGTCCTGTGCTGTAGTCTTGCAATGGCAAGGATCAGGCCAGGGAGTTATGATAATTTCTACCAGGAAGCTTGGACTTTCAGGGAGTTCACTGCAACAGCCCTCCAAACTCTGGGGGTAGGAGCAACTCACTGGGGTGTGGAAGACCTGACAGAACTGGAAAGCAGTAAGAGCTCCCCAGTAATCCAAAAAGTCATCAGCCAGGCTCCAGAGCAAAGGGAAGTGTCTCAGAGTTTGGAAAGCTGGAAGCTGTCTGAAAAACTAAAAAGTCTTGGGCGGTTTCCTCTTGTTAGATGGCATGCTATAGTCCATGGGGTTTCAGAGTCAGACACAGCTTAGCAACTGAACAACAGTAAATTGAAACAAGGCTCAGACCTAAAGTGCTTATGTGTTAGATTGACTAAAGTCTCATGAAACTAGAAATCTGACAGAAAACTAATGAAATTTCCTGAGGGAAAATTTATTGCTACAGTATTTGCTATTTTTTCATACACAGTGTCCAACATATAGTAATAATAAAAAAAAATTGACTCATGAATATGCTAAAAGATGAAATGTGACCTATAGTCAATAGAAGAAAGACATTTTTCATTTGCAAGAGCCCTATTTTGGGCTCAGTTACTACAACGATCAAAAGATGATGCTGTTTAGTAGTTAAGTCATACCTGACTCTGCAACCCTGTGGACTGTAGCCCATCAGGATCCTCTGTCCATGGGATTTTCCAAGCAAGAATACTGGAGTGGGTTGTCATTTCCTTCGACAAAATGATCAAATGCTATGCTATGCTATGCTATGCTAAGTCACTTCAGTCGTGTCCGACTCCGTGCGACCCCATGTGGGAATATGCAGTCATCAAGATCCATCAAACTGAAACCTTTGGTCATACAGTTTAGTATATATAAATAAAAAGAGAATAAAAGATAAATATTAGATTAATCCAAGTTTAATATGCTCATCATATCTATTTCCTTATTTCTACTTTAATTACAAAAGTTTACATTAGTTATGAAATTTAAAAAAATGCAAGCATCTTATAAAGTTCAATATCTGAAAATTAAACAACCTGATCAGAAAATGGGCAGAAGACCTAAACAGACATATCTCCAAAGAAGATCTATAGATGGCTAATAAACACATGGAAAGAAGTCTCAGCATCACTCATTAGTAGAGAAATGCAAATTAAAGCTTTAGTGTGGTAGCACCTTATACCAATCATAATAGCCATCATCAAATAAATCTACAAACAATAAATGCTGGAGAGGTTGTGAAGAAAATGGAAGTCTCTGGCACTATTGGTGGGAATGTAAATTGACACAGCCACTATGGGATATTCTTTAAAAAACTAGGACTAAAACTACCATCTCACTACTGGATCTATGCCCTGAGAAAACCATAATTCAAAAAGACACACATATTAAAAAAGATACGATAAACAGGACATGGAAGCAACCTAGATGTCCATTGACAAATGAATGGATAAAGAAGTTTATAAAATGGAATATATGCAATGTTCCCCAGCCACTAAAAAGAACAAATTTGAGTCAACTGAGCTGAGGTAGATCAATCTAGAGTTTGTTATACAGAGTGAAGTAAGTTAGAAAGAACAAAACAAATATTGCATATTAATACAAATATATGGGAATCTAGAAAAATGGTATTGATGAATCTATTTGCAAGACAGAAAGAGAGATGTATACACAGAGAACACACTTGTGGACACAGCCAGTGAAGGAGAGGGTGGGATGAATTGAGAAAGTAGCATTGAAAGATATACATTACCATATGTAAAATAGATGGCTAGTAGGAGTTGCTGTATAACATAGGGAGTCAATCCAGTGCTCTGTTGACAACCTAGAGTGATAATGGGTTGAAAGAGAGGGAGGCTCAAGAGCAAGGGGATACATATATACTTATGGCTGACTCACATTGTTGTATGACAGAAGCCAACAAAACCTTGTGAAGTACCTATCCTCCAATTAAAAATAAATTAAAATTAAATAAATGCTTTCTTGATTTTTTTTTTAACTTTACAATATTGTATTGGTTTTGCTTTCTTGATTTTCTAAACTGTCTAAAAGCAATCTAAATTATCATAAAATAGAAATATGTGCAAGTTTAAACAAATATATGCTTAAAATAATAGCACTGAGGGTAAAAATTATTATGCCTCTTGAGAAATTTGTATGCAGGTCAGGAAGCAACAGTTAGAATTGGACATGGAACAACAGACTGGTTCCAAATAGGAAAAGGAGTTCGTCAAGGCTGTATATTATCACCCTGTTTATTTAACTTATACGCAGAGTACATCATGAGAAACACTGGACTGGAAGAAACACAAGCTGGAATCAAGATTGCTGGGAGAAATATCAATAACCTCAGATAAGCAGATGACCACCCTTATGGCAGAAAGTGAAGAGGAACTCAAAAGCCTCTTAATGAAAGTGAAAGTGGAGAGTGAAAAAGTTGGCTTAAAGCTCAACATTCAGAAAACGAAGATCATGGCATCCAGTCCCATCACTTCATGGGAAATAGATGGGGAAACAGTGGAAACAGTGTCAGATTTTATTTTTCTGGGCTCCAAAATCACTACAGATGGTGACTGCAGCCACGAAATTAAAAGATGCTTACTCCTTGGAAGGAAAGTTATGACCAACCTAGATAGCATATTGAAAAGCAGAGACATTACTTTGCCAACAAAGGTTCATCTAGTCAAGGCTATGGTTTTTCCTGTGGTCATGTATGGATGTGAGAACTGGACTGTGAAGAAGGCTGAGTGCTGAAGAATTGATGCTTTTGAACTGTGGTGTTGGAGAAGACTCTTGAGAGTCCCTTGGACTGCAAATAGATCCAACCAGTCCATTCTGAAGGAGATCAGCCCTGGGATTTCTTTGGAAGGAATGATGCTGAAGCTGAAACTCCAGTACTTTGGCCACCTGATGCGAAGAGTTGACTCATTGGTAAAGACTCTGATGCTGGGACGGATTGGGGGCAGGAGGAGAAGGGGACGACAGAGGATGAGATGGCTGGATGGCATCACTGACTCGATGGACGTGAGTCTGAGTGAACTCCGGGAGTTGGTGATGGACAGGGAGGCCTTGCGTGCTGCGATTCATGGGATTGCAAAGAGTCGGACACGACTGAGTGACTGATCTGATCTGAAAAATATTTTTCAGTTTACATTCATTATTCAGTAATTATAAGCTAAAAATCGTAGATTTCACCTTTTATTTTCCTTTGCTCCTTTTACTTTCACTTTGCTATTCTTATGATTACATGTTTCCTCATACTTTTTTTCTTTCCCTTTACTTTGCTTCATTTTCAATATTTGGGCTGCAGGTATTTTAGCTACCTAATGGTGATCTTCAACCAATTCTGAATTGGGGCTTTTTAAACTAATTCCTTTGCTGAACTAATTCTCATACATCAAAATTTTCATCCAACACCTTATTTTAACATGTTTTGAAGAAAGAGAAACTATCTTTTTAAACAATGGATCACCACCAGGTAACTGGCCACTAATGATACAGTCAGATTGCCACTCGAGGCTTCTCAGACATTTACTTTGCACAGGTACAAACACGCACACACACAAAGAGGCACACAAATCACTTCTCCACATAATGTTTAAAAATAAGAACAGTTCCTTAGCTAAGCAGATTGTATGACTCTTAATCTAACATACTATTTTCTTCAAAACTCCTTTTTTTCTGAATGTTTTCTGAATTTTCTGAATTTCTTTTTCTGATTTTTTTTTTCTAAATTTCTGATATACATTTGTTTAGCTGTTAGAGCTAAGTTTGTGTTTCCCTTTGCAAAATTTATTCTGCTTTAACACATAGCTTAATCACTTTAGCTTCAACACTTCGACTAAAAAACAGCAATTTTCATTCATGGTAGGTTTCTATTTCTTTAATAATATAGCATGCATTTTCATCCCCATGGCTTTTCTCTAAAAATGTATCATCATAATATCTAACTTTGCCTTTTATGACTACTTTAAATCACTCATCATAGTTTCACTTAATTCGGAACCCCTTCTGTAGGTTGCAACCAAAACTGTTCTCAGAGACCTCACAGTGACCACGATGCACAGAAGTCTTTCTAATAGATTGACTTTGTTGTTATTTGCTGTTTTGTGCTGTTGTTCGGTCCTGTCTGACTCTTTGCAACCCCATGGAAAGTAGCTCACCAGGCTCCTCTGTCCATAGAATTTTCCAGGCAAGAATACTGGAGTGAGTTGCCATTTCCTACTACAAGGGATCTTCCAGACCCAGGGATCAAACCTTATATTTTGATTACCTCCTGGTAATCAAAAGTTTTTGATTTGAGGTTTTGAGAATACCTCCTGACATTGATTAAAATAACCCAGGCATAGTTGTGGCTTTAGACTTCAATTTATAATATTGATTTTTATTTAAAATATTGGCTTTAGGCATATTGGATCAGAGACCTAATAACTGTCTGGTCTATATAAAGGATACAATTATGAAAATGGAATTCATAAAAATTTGATTTAGGAAACTTTCGGTAGAAAAATATTCTCCAGCAATATATAGATGAGGCTGTAAAAAAAAGTGAAAAAGTTGGTTAGTGCTCAAAGTTAAATGGTCAAAGGAAGAGGAAGAAATTGTTGCTTATGTTTGTTATGTCTATTGTACCTAATGAGCATCCTACTTTTTTGTTTCCAGGAATAAATGATTGAGATTAGTTCAGTTCAGTCACTCAGTCATGTCCGATTCTTTGTGACCCCATGGGCTGTACTTAAAAGATTGAGATAAATTAGCTTAAACTTAAGTGGCACTAGTGGTGAAGAATCTGCCTGCCAATGCAGGATACATAAGGGATGCAGGTTCAATGCCTGAGTTGCAAAGATGCCTGGAAATCCCATAGACAGAGGAGCATGGTGGGCTACAGTCTACAGGGTCACAAAGAGTTGTATATAACTGAACTGACTTAGCACAGAAAAGAAGCAAATATATTATTTCATTTCAGGTTCGGTCACTCAGTCGTGTCTGACTCTTTGTGAGCTCATGGACTGCAACATGCTATGCTCACCTATCCATCACCGACTCCTGGAGTTTACTCAGACTCATGTCCATTGAGTCAGTGATGCCATCCAACAATCTCATCCATTGTCGAACCTTTCACTTCCCGCCTTCAGTGTTTCCCAGCATCAGGGTCTTTTCCAATGAGTCAGTGGCCAACGTTTTGGAGATTCAGCTTCAGAATCAGTCTTTCCAATGCATATTCAGGACTGATTTCCACTAGGATTGACTGGATGGATCTCCTTGAAGTCCCAGGGACTCTCAAGAGTCTTCTCCAACACCACAGTTCAAAAGCATCAGTTCTTCAGTGCTTACCTTTCTTTATACTCCAACTCTTACATCCATACATGATTCCTGGAAAAATTATAGTTTTGACTATATGGACATTTGCTGGTAAAGTAACATATCTGCATTTTAAGATGCTGTCTAGGTTGGTCATAGCTTTTCTTCCAAGGAGCAAGCATCTTTTATTTTCATGGCTGCAGTCACCATCTGCAGCAATTTTGAAGCCACAAAAAATAAGTCTCTCATGTTTCTATTGTTTCCCCATCTATTTACCAGGAAGTGATGGGACTGAGTACCATGATCTTAGTTTTCTGAATGTTGATTTTTAAGCTAGCTTTTTGACTCTCTTCTTTCACTATCATCAAGACTCTCTTTAGTTCTTCTTCGCTTTCTGCCATAAGGGTGGAGTCATCTGCATAACTGAGGTTATGGATATTTCTCCCAGCAATCATGATTCCATCTTGTGCTTCATCCAGGCTGGCATTTCACATGATGTATTCTGCATCTAGGTTAAATAAGCAGGGTGACAATATACAGCCTTGACGTCCTGCTTTCCTGATTTGGAAAAGTCTATTGTTCCATGTCCAGTTCTAACTGTTGCTTCTTAACCTGCATACAGGTTTCTCAGGAGGCAGGTCAGGTGGTCTGGTATAGCCATCTTTTGAAGAATTTTCCACAGTTAATGTGATCCACACAGTCTAGGGCTTTGTCATATTCAGTAGAGCAGAAGTAGATGTTTTTCTGGAATTCTCTTGCTTTTTTTGATGATCCAACAAATGTTGGCACTAGGATCTCTGGTTCCTCTCCATTTTCTAAATCTAGCTTGAACCTCTGGAAGTTCATTGTTCACATGTTATTGAAGCCTGGCTTGTAGAATTTTGAGCATTACTTCACTAGGGTGTGAGACGAGTGCAATTGTACAGTAGTTGGAACATTCTTTGACATTGCCTTTCTTTGGGATTGGAATAAAAACTGACCGTTCCCAACCCTGTGGCCACTGCTGAGTTTTCCAAATTTGCTGGCATATTGAGTGCAACACTTTCATAGCATCATCTTTTAAGATTTGAAACATCTCAACTAGAACTCTATCACCTCAACTAGCTTCATTTGTAATGATGCTTCCTACGGCTCACTTGACTTCGCATTCCAGGATGTCTATCTCTAGGGGAGTAATGCCACCATCTTGGTTATCTGGGTCATGATGATCTTTTTTATAGAGTTCTTCTGTGTATTCTTGCCACCTCTTTTTAATATCTTCTATTGCTATTAAGTCCATACCATTTCTGCCCTTTATTGTCCCCATCTTTGCATGAAATGTTCCCTTGGTATCACTAATTTTCTTTCTTTTTTTTTTAAATTTTATTTGATTTAACTTTACAATATTATTGGTTTTGCCATATATCAAAATGAATCTGCCACAGGTATACATGTGTTCCCCATCCTGAACCCTCTTCCCTCCTCCCTCCCCATACCATCCCTCTGGCTCATCCCAGTGCACCAGCCCCAAGCATCAAGTATCGTGCATCAAACCTGGACTGGTGACTCATTTCATATATGATATTATACATATTTCAATGCCATTCTCTCAAATCATCCCACCCTCTCCCTCTCCCACAGAGTCCAAAAGACTGTTCTATACATCAGTGTCTCTTTTGCTGTCTCATATACAAGGTTATTATTACCATCTTTTTAAATTCCATATATATGCGTTAGTATACTGTTTTGGTGTTTTTCTTTCTGGCTTACTTCAGCAACCTAGATGTCCATCAGCAGATGAATGGATAAGAAAGCTGTGGTACATATACACAATGGAGTATTACTCAGCCATTAAAAAGAATACATTTGAATCAGTTCTAATGAGGTGGATGAAACTAATTTTCTTGAAGAGATCTCTAGTCTTTTCCATTTGTTGTTTTTCTCTACTTTTTGATCTGTGAGGAAGGCTTTCTTATCTCTTCTTGCTGTTCTTTGGAGCCCTGCATTCAAATGGATATATCTTTCCTTTTCTCCTTTGTCTTTCACCTTCTCTTCTTTTCTCAGCTATTTGTAAGGTCTCCTCAGACAACCATTTTTGTCTTTTTCTATTTCTCTTTCTTGGGGATTGTCTTGTTCACTACCTTCTGTATGATGTCATAAACCTCCATCCATAGTTCATCAGGCACTCTGTCTATCAGATCTAGTCCCTTAAGTCTATTTCTCACTTTCACTGTATAGTTATAAGGGGTTTGACCTAGTTCACACCTGAATGGTCTAGTGATTTCCCCTACTTTCTTCAATTTAAGTCTGAATCGGGCAATAAGGTGTTCATGGTCTGTGCCACAATCAGGTCCTGGCCTTGTTTTTGCTGACTTTTAAGAGCTTTTCCACATTTGGCTGCAAAGAATATAATCAGTCTGATTTCAATATCTTTTTTGGTGGGATCAAACATTTTCTTGTCTACAGTAGTTCAGCAGCGAGTTCTAATTTCTAAGTTGTCACTGGAGAAGATGAGCACAAGTCCTTTTACTCTGCCGTCTTTAACACCGATCACAAATCAAATCCCAGAGACAGCTCTTCCCTCCTTGTTCAATGGTAAAGAATTCCCCTTTCATTTTCTTTCTCTAGATGATAACCATCATGAGCTTGCCCGTCAGAAGAATATGAAAAAGCAGAAGGGCTCAGTTAAGGGAAAGTGCTGAGACTCATATTAAAGCATTTTTATTATTAAAGTAGAATAACTTTTAATAATTGTAATAAAATCCTGGATTAGTTGTGTATATTCTTTTTCTGAATACAGAAAGAGGGAAATACTGTAACTGCCAGAGTGCCTTACATTTAGCCTTTCATCAAGATGGCTTTCAGAGCTATTGAAATCTGAACAGCCTTTTGACTTTTACAATACCCATACCCTTATATCATGTTCAATATGTTTACTTGAGATTATTTTATCAACTAGGTCAACATTCTGAACATTTCATGGACTTGCTACTCTGCTAAAATACAGAATACATTTGGAAATGTTTTTGAACCAGATAATAATAACAATAAATTATCTACTAAGTGTGCTTATTGTGAGTCAAGGGCTGCAAGAAATGATCAGCCTACAACTCCTTTAACCATTTGAAAAAAATTCATAATGGGTTTCTATATGACCATATTATACATTTTTTAAAATGACATTTAGAGCAGCTTAAAACAATTACCAATTACCAAATGGGTAGTAAGCAGTAGAGCTTGGATCATAAAAGAGATTGATCTGAATTTGAAAAGTATATTATTTTTATTCTACCAGAGGTGAAAAGTCTAATCCTTGTTTGCTGCTATGCCTGCTGAGTCCAGATGGGACCTAAATTAGTGCCCTCATGTTCTAAAATACAGAGTCTTAAATGAGTAGGATCATATAGTTTTGCATTTTCTGACTAGTTTATTTCACTTAGCATCATATACTTCAGTTTAATCTATATCACTGTTTTATTACAAATATGTTGTTTTATGGGGCTTCCCTGATAGCTCAGTTGGTAAAGAATCCACCTATAAGGCAGAAAACCCCGGTTTGATTCCTGGGTCAGGAAGATCATCTGGAAAAGGGAATGGCTATCCACTCCAGTGTTCTGGCCTGGAGAATTCCATGGACTATACAGTCCAAGGGGTCACAAAGAGTTGGACATGACTGAGGGATTTTCACTTCACTTGCATCCTTTTAGGGGCTTCCCTAGTGGCTAAGTTGGTAAAGAGTCTGCCTGCAATGCAGGGAACCAGGGTTCAATCCCTGGGTCAGGAAGATCCCCTGGAGAAAGGGATGACAAACCACTCCAGTATTCTTCCCTAGATAATTCCATGGACAGAGGAGCCTGATTGGCTACGACTGAGTCAGACACGACTGAGTAACTAACACTTTAATTTTCACATGTTGTTTTATAATTAGTATGTATGTCAGGAAGGAGGACCACATGGTGATGATGATGTATGTATGTACATCCTCAGTCGTGTCTGACTCTGTGATCCCAAGAGCTGTAACCCACCAGGCTCCTCTGTCCATGGAACTTTCCAGGCAGTAATACTGGAGTTGGTTGCCATTTCCTACTCCAAGGGGTCTTCCCTACCCAGGGATCAAACTCTCATTTCTTGTATCTCCTGCATTAGCAGGCAAGTTCTTTACCACTGTGCCACCCTGTGCTGATGCAGCTGGTCTACAAATGAACCTTGTAGTGGCAAAAACACAGATAGTTTCTCAGAAGTCACTGCCATTTGATTTGAATTGATATATAGGATAAAACATATTGAAAATACTTCCTCTCTACTAAAGTGCCTTTATAACCAAAATGTATATCCTCATAAAGTGCCCATTGCTTTTGTTGCCCTTCAATTCCTAGACATTTCCAATTCTAATAATGCCTTTGGCTTTGGAAGAATCTTGGTCTTCCTTAAGTTTCTCAGATAAATGTGTCTTAAAATAAATCCTATGATACTTGTTGAAAAGTTTGCTCTCATCCTGAGAGCTGAGAAGAGGGAAACAGTTTCCAAATTGCTGCTAAATATCAAACAGCAAGACTTTTGAGCTCCATTGAACTATTTTTCAGTGTTTGAGAAAACATCAGCCAAAGTCTTTTCCAGAAAAACAAACAAACAAACTGCTGTCAGCTGCCTGTAATAGAGGGAGCAACTTTAAATCCGTTGGGTGGTGTAGGGATTCCTACTGTGGTTTGATTCCCATGGATTAACTCTGTGTCCTGTTTTGTCTTGCATCTGCTCAAGGAGCTTGCCAAAATGCGAACTGAGAAGGACCTTTGGTTTCAGCTTCACAGGCACTACCCGTTATCCCAGAAGGAAAGAATGCCAGCAGCCACTTATTTAGGGAAACAGTATAAAGTCATCACTTTACAGGATCTCTTCTGCTTTTTAACCCCAACCTTTCTAATACATGATAAAGCCAATAGATGCAAAAAACCATCTACATTTTTTCTAGTATCTTTTTAAATGGCCTGTTATGGAGAAGGAAATGGCAGCCCATTCCAGTACTCTCGCCTGGAAAATCCCATGGACAGACTAGCTTGGTAGCTACAGTCCATGGGGTCGCAAAGAGTCAGACATGTCTGAGCGACTTTACTTCACTTTTGTGACAGTTCTATACCTCATGGCAATTAGCTCTGCCAATGACATTCTCTGACTTGGAGAATGTGAATGTGATACAAAGAGAGTTAACAGGGAAGCAGAGAATCAAAGATGTCTGATGCTTAAAAAAAAAAAAAAAAAAAAAAGGGTGTCCTAGAGCTGTACTAACTCTGAAACTAATGTGTTATTCCTTGGTTGTTGAGTTTCTTTTTTTTTTTTTTTGCTACTTTCTTAATGTCTTTTCAATATCTCCCCATTAACTAGAATAAACCTGAATTAATCTTGGTGTTTTTTTTTGGAACTTGAAAATGTCTAATACTCCACTATTCATGCTTGAGGATCAAGACTTAATAATTTTGACAGGTTCTGGTCCTATTAAGGCCATGGGATCTACTCTATTGATGACTGACCTGGCCATAGTAGGTCAGAAATAGGCCCCTGATTAACTCACCTTCATATTTGTTCATGGCACCTGTACTTAAGAGCTATGCTATTTTATATTTCCTTCTCCAGAAGAAACTTCAAACATGTATTTTAAGTATTCTTATCATAGACCCCCAGCAGCTTTTTTTTTTTTTTAAGTGCATGCTTATCCAATCAAAAATAATTATGGAGAATTTCTAAACTTACCTTTGTATTCCAACTTATTTGCTTAGAGGAAAAGTGGTTCTCCACCTCGAAACTATATCCCCTAACCCATGTGCGTGCTTTGGTTATTAGATAATTTTCCCTCTCCAGTGCAATCTTTCAGAAACCTTAAAAATACTGCATTTTTTCTATATCATTATCTTATTTTTTCTCTCTTTTTTAAATATTTGTTTTCCATGCTTTCAACTCTATCATTCATCTCCCACCCCACTGACATTTCAGAAGTATCAGCTTCCTTTCCATTTTTCCACTATTTCTCTCCATGTGTCTTATACCACTTTACTAAGTCATGATTCCTACTTTTGTGAGGGGGTTAACAATGTCTGAATTTTCTCCTTCATATGGATTGGTGAGAAAGGGAGATGGCACTTCATATGGAGGTGTTCTGAAAATGTAAAAAAAATTGTGAGTTTTTTATATTACCTATAGAATTATCTCACTTCCATTTTTGTACAATCAGAAACAAATTACTAAATGGTGAATTTCCCTCAGACATGAAGGCCGTTGTGTTTAAAAACAGGTCCTTCATTTATATTTACTCAGTTACACTCCATTTTTAAGAATATCATTTTTTTCACCTGTATAAAATGCATTTCTTTTGAACCTGTACTTACTTTGTTAAAATACAAAAGTAAATAGAAAACATTGAATATTAGTTGTCATAATAATGAAATTGTCCACCTCCAAATTTTGATGAGCAAACCAGCATCTTCAGTTTTCCATAAAGAAAGAAAAGTAGCCATCTTACTCAAATATTTTTATTTATACTATCAAATTAATATTGTTGTCACAGTGACCTTTACAGCTTACTTGCACTTAAAGTCATCTATGTAAACATCATCTACCAAAATGTTTCCCAAAGCTGTGTTCTGTGCTTACCAATTGACTTTTCTGCCCAATTAGATCTAGTATAACCAAAGTTTATAAGATATTTCTTACTTTAGGGAGGAAAAACCTTTCAATCATCTTGTATTATTAGCTAAAACATAAACTGTAGCATTTACCTGGATATAAAGCACTTGGATAAAGATGATATATACTTTAATGGGGATTCTGGACACCAAACATTGACTGCTAAATACTCCTGTTGATTGATGTCTGCTCCTGGTATTGTCAGAGTAGCTTTCTAGATCTCAATCCCTTCACCATTCTAAAATTGAGCTTAAAGCAGTGCCAGATTTCACATTTGAGATGAATTCTTAAAAAGTAAAATTATAAAAGGATATATATAAAAGGGCAGACAAATAACTGAAAATGTTTCAAGAATTTCAGCCATTCAGTGAATGGGATAGAAGAATATCCTTCATGAAAGGAGAGAGAGTCATAGCTGATATACTTCTAAAGAGAAAAGGATAATAGCCACAAAACAGTTTCCCTAAGAGAGAATCACCATCATATTTTGAATAAATTTCAAAGAATGATTTCTGCTTCATTCCTCATTTTCATCTTCTTACCAAGATATCTATGTATCTTTGACTATACCACACCAAATATCTGCTTTAGGGATAAATATCTTTTTGTCCTAAGAAATTGATGTCTTAGTTCAAAAGGGCTCTCCTTTTAATTTATAACCCTTTAACTGAGTCATGTAATTTTCATGCTTGAATAAGATTTGAATTACCAGTCCTCATCCTTTAAAGTTCACCATCTGACATGTCACCATAAAGAACTCATAATTTATTGCTTTTAAAAAAATAGTTTAATTTATAGCTTTAAGTCTTATAGAAGAGAGGACGAGATGGTTAGACAGCATCACTGACTCAATGGATTTGAATTTGAGCAGACTCTAGGAGACAGAGGAGGACAGAGGAGCCTGGCATTCTACATTCTGTAGGGGTCACAAAGGGTCGGACAAGACTTAGCAACTGAAGAGCAACAATATTCAGAGAATTTTAAGTTTCAACTTCTCCTTTGAATCATCAGCATTATCTAAATCATTACGTTTATTCATATGAGAATAGAATCAGGAATATGATTCCTCAAATTAATTTTAGGGAAAAGGGGTGGGGGAGAGATAAATTAGTATAGTGGGATTAACATACACACACTTCTGTATATAAAATAGATAAATAGGAACTTACCATATAGCACAGTGAAGTATGCTCAATATTTTATAATAATATATAAGGGAAAAGAATTTGAAAATATGTATATGTAAAAAAAAATTAAGGAAAAAAGATGGCTAACAACTTACTATTAAAATATAGGTTAATCATTCACTGGGCTCCTCTGATGGCTCAGACTGTAAAGAATTTGACTGCAATGCAGGAGACCCAGCTGTTATACCTGGGTCAGGAAGATTCCCTGGAGAAAGGAATGGTAACCTATCCCAGTATTCTTGCCTACAGAATTCCATGGACAGAGAAGCATGGATGGCTATAGTCCATGGAGTCACAAACAGATGGACATGACTGAACTACTAACACTATGACACTCATCATTCATTACTTATTTATTTTGGAAAGATTTGCCAATATTATAGTCATTTAAAGAAACTGGCAATTTTTTACATAAATGAAGTTTTCACTTTATAGAAAAAAATAGTCTCATTGGTTCAATTAATTTGGATCTGCATGGTTTTTTTTTTCCAAAATTTAAAATTCAAATGGCATTTGTGAATGCACAGATTTGGATTTTATTTATTTGAACTCATGTACCTCTGAACATGACTTGAAGGACCTATGAGAAATATTTGCTACTAAAATTAATAGAGTTAATAAAAACTAGCTAACAAAACACTGCTTAAATAAACTTACAAAACACTATTTTCAAATAAAGATTTATACATTTAAAGGCTTTGGAGATTAAATATTCAGCTCTTTACATAGTAGTTATTAGACCTTGAATTTCAGAGAATAAAATAGTTTCTGTTTCATATTCTGTGAGGATTTAAAATGCACTGTCATAGCAAACACCCTCTTCCAACAACACAAGAGAAGACTCTACACATGGACATCACTAGATTGTCAACACCAAAATCAGATTGACTATATTCTTTGAAGCCAAAGATAGAGAAGCTCTATACAGTCAGCACAAACAAGACTGGGAACTCACGGTGGTTCAGATCATGAACTCTTTATTGCCAAATTCAGACTGAAATTGAAGAAAGTGGGAAAAACCACTAGACCATTCAGGTATGACCTAAATCAAATCCCTTATGACTATACAGTGGAAGTGAGAAATAGATTTAAGGGACTATATCTGATAGAGTGCCTGATGAACTAAGGACTGAGGTTCATGACATTGTACAGGAGACAGGGATCAAGACAATCCCCAAGAAAAAGAAATGCAAAGAAGCAAAATGGTTGTCTGAGGAGGCCTTACAGAGAGCTGTGAAAAGAAGAGTAGTGAAAAGCAAAGGAGAAAAGGAAAGATATACCCATTTGAATGCAGAGTTCCAAAGAATAGCAAGGAGAGATAAGAAAGCCTTCCTCAGCGATCAATGCAAAGAAATAGAGGAAAACAACAGAATGGGAAAGACTACAGATCTCTTCTAGAAAATTAGAGATACCAAGGGAACATTTCATGCAAAGATGGGCTCAATAAAGGACAGAAATGGTATGGACCTAACACAAGCAGAAGATATTAAGAAAAAGTGGCAAGAATACACAGAAGAAATGTAAAAAAAAAATCTTCACGACCAGATAATCACCTTGGTGTGATCACTCACACTCATATAGAGCCAGACATCCTGGAATGTGAAGTCAATTAGGCCTTAGGAAGCATCACTATGAACAAAGCTAGTGGAGGTGATGGAATTCCAGTTGAGCTATTTCAAATCCTAAAAAAGTTGATGCTGTGAAAACCCTACACTCAATATGCCAGCTAATTTGGAAAACTCAGTAGTGGCCACAGGACTGGAAAAGGTCAGTTTTCATTCCAATACCAACGAAATGCAATGCCAAAGATTGCTCAAACTACCGCACAATTGCACTCATCTCACAGGCTAGTAAAGTAATGCTCAAAATTATCCAAGCCAGGCTTCAGCAATACATGAACCGTGAACTTCCAGATGTTCAAGCTGGATTTAGAAAAGCCAGAGGAACCAGAGATCAAATTGCCAACATCCCCTGAATCATCGAAAAAGTAAGAGAGTTCCAGAAAAACATCTATTTCTACTTTATTGACTATGCAAAGCTTTTGACTGGATCATAATAAACTGTGGAAAATTCTGAAAGAGATGGGGATACCAGACCACCTGACATGCCTCTTGAGAAACCTGTTTGCAGGTCAAGAAGCAACAGTTAGAACTGGATATGGAGCAACAGATTGGTTCCAAATAGGAAAAGGAGTACATCAGGCTGTATATTGTGAACCTGCTTATTTAACTTCTATGCAGTGTACATCATGAGAAACGCTGGGCTGGAGGAAGCACAAGCTGGGATTATTATTGCTGAGAGAAGCATCAATAATCTCAGATATGCAGATGACACCACCCTTATGGCGTCATAAAAAAGTGAAGAAGGACTAAAGAGACTCTTGATGAAAGTTGAAGAAGAGAGTGAAAAAGTTGGCTTAAAGCTCAACATTCAGAAAACGAAGATCATGGCATCTGGTCCCATCACTTCATGGGAAATAGATGGGGAAACAGTGGAAACAGTGTCAGACTTTATTTTTGGGGCTCCAAAATCACTGCAGATGGTGATTGCAGCCATGAAATTAAAAGACGCTTACTCCTTGGAAGGAAAGTTATGAGCAACCTAGACAGTATATTAAAAACCAGAGACATTACTTTGTCAACAAAGTAATAGTTGTCTATTACGTCTAGTCAAAGCTATTGTTTTTACAGTAGTCTTGTATGATGTGAGAGTTGGACTATAAAGAAAGCTGAGCACTGAAGAATTGATGCTTTTGAACTGTGGTGTTGGAGAAGACTCTTGAGAGTCCCTTGGACTGCACAGAGATCCAACCAGTCCATTCTAAAGGATATCCATCCTGGGTGTTCATTGGAAGGAATGATGTTGAAGCTGAAACTTCAACTTTGGCCACACAATGCAAAGAGCTGACTCATTGGAAAAGACTCTGATGCTAGGAAAGATTGAGGGCAGGAGGAGAAGGGGATGGCAGAGGATGAGATGGTTGGATGGCATCACTGATTCAACGGACATGGGTTTGGGTAGATTCCTGCAGTTGGTGATGGACAGGGAGGCCTGGCTTGCTGTGGTTCATGGGGTCGGAAAGAGTCAGACGTGACTGAGTGACTGAACTGAAAGTGAGACTAAGAACAGTCATGGCAGGATGTTGTGAGAATTATCCTTCATCACTTCATACCAAACCAAAGTCTACATGACCAGGGTATCACACAGCAGAAATTGCTGGTATAGGACTCAAATGTCATCCTTCAGCCCCTTAAACACTATAATACTTTCCTCAATAAACAGGTATTTGCTTATAATGAGTCAGATTTTTAAATGTTATTCACGACTAGAATATGTTACATGTAAAAGATGTATCTCCTAGAATAATCCTTAAAACTATACTTGAAATACCAGTAACTCCCTTCAGGTAATATATTGATTTTTTTTTTTTTAATCTGTTAATATAATACTTAGAGGGTATGGCTGGTTTAGACTATGAGACAAAAAAAGTTTTCCACTCAACTTGAGAGTTTTATTTTGTTTTTAGTCAGTGTATTAACTGAGAGAATATGTAGTTTGGAAGAAGTTGATAGAAACAAGCGTAATAAGTTACCTCACTGAATTTTCACTCTTTTAGTCCTCATGGCATAATTAGGAAAGAAAGGGTTCCAACAAAATTAATTCAGTTCAAAGATTTCAGTTCATACCTTTAAGAAGGTAAAGACGAATCTAAGGATGAACCATAGAGTGTAGGGAGGTGAGAGATTAGTAACTGTAGGGAACCACCCACGGCGGCCAGACTGGAAACAGAAAGGGAAGTAAGAGTGTCACTTGAAACTTAGAAGGGTAGGACAGGGTGGGAGGTGGGAGGAAGGTTCAAGAGGGAGAAGATAAATGTATACCTAGGGCTGATTCATGTTGATGTTTGTCAGAGACTAATACAATATTGAATAACAGAAACAGAAGTTATTAAGAAGAGGTGGCAAGAATACACAGAAGAACTGTACAGAAAAGATCTTCATGACCCAGATAATCACGATGGTGTGATCACTCAACTAGAGCCAGACATCCTGGAATGTGAAGTCAAGCGGGACTTAGAAAGCATCACTATGAACAAAGCTAGTGGAGGTGACGGAATTCCAGTTCAGCTATTTCAAATCCTGAAAGATGATGCTGTGAAAGTGCTACACTCAATATGCCAGCAAATTTGGAAAACTCAGCAGTGGCCACAGGACTGGAAAAGGTCAGTTTTCATTCCAATCCCAAAGAAAGACAATGCCAAAGAATGCTCAAACTACCGCACAATTGCACTTATCTCACGTCTATTGGGTCGCACAAAGTCGGACAAGACTGAAGTGACTTAGCAGCAGCAGCAGCAGCAGCATATGCTAGTAAAGTAATGCTCAAAATTCTCCAAGCCAGGCTTCAGCAAAACGTGAACCGTGAACTTCCAGATGTTCAAGCTGGTTTTAGAAAAGGCAGAGGAACCAGAGATCAAATTGCCAACATCCACTGGATCATGGAAAAAGCAAGAGAGTTCCAGAAAAAACATGTATTTCTGCTTTATTGACTATGCCAAAGCCTTTGACTGTGTGGATCACAATAAACTGTGGAAAATTCTGAAAGAGATGGGAATATCAGACCACCTTACCTGCCTCTTGAGAAATCTGTATGCAAGTTAGGAAGCAACAGTTAGAACTGGACATGAAACAACAGACTGGTTCCAAATAGGAAAAGGAGTACGTCAAGGCTCTATACTGTCACCCTGCTTATTCAACTTATATGCAGAGTACATCATGAGAAACGCTGGACTGGAGGAAACACAAGCTGGAATCAAGATTGCTTGGAGAAATATCAATAACCTCAGATATGCAGATGACATCACCCTTATGGCAGAAAGTGAAGAACTAAAAAGCCTCTTGAAGAAAGTGAAAGAAGAGAGTGAAAAAGTTGGCTTAAAGCTCAACATTCAGAAAATGAAGATCATGGATTCCAGTCCCATCACTTCATGGGAAATAGATGGGGAAACAGTGTCAGACTTTATATTTTTGGGCTCCAAAATCACTGCAGATGGTGATTGCAGCCATTAAATTAAAAGACACTTACTCCCTGGAAGGAAAGTTATGACCAACCTAGATAACATACTCAAAAGCAGAGATATTACTTTGCCAACAAATGTCCGTCAGTCAAGGCTATGGTTTTTCCTGTGGTCATGTATGGATGTGAGAGTTGGACTGTGAAGAAAGCTGAGCACCGAAGAATTGATGCTTTTGAACTGTGGTGTTGGAGAAGACTCTTAAGAGTCCCTTGGACTGCAAGGAGATCCAACCAGTCCTTTCTGAAGGAGATCAGCCCTGGGATTTCTTTGGAAGGAATGATGCTAAAGCTGAATCTCCAGTACTTTGGCCACCTCATTCGAAGAGCTGACTCATTGGAAAAGACTCTGATGCTGGGAGGGATTGGGGGCAGGAGGAGAAGGGGACAATAGAGGACGAGATGGCTTGATGGCATCACTGACTCGATGGATGTGAGTCTGAGTGAACTCTGGGTGTTGGTGATGGACAGGGAGGCCTGGTGTGCTGTGATTCATGGGGTCGCAAAGAGTCAGACACGACTGAGCAACTGAACTGAACTGAACACAATATTGTAAAGCAATTATCCTCCAATTAAAAATAAATTTGTTAAAAAAATTGTGTCACTTATTAAAATAGCTACTAGCATCACCAGCAGCTCTGGCGCAGGGATAGAAGGTGGGTGGGAGGCTGTTCTGGGGAAGCAGAAGCTGTGCCAGAAATGCTGAGAACACAGAATGTGAGGCGAGGACCATCCCAGCTGCATCCTGCCTTGTAAACTTCACAGGGCATCCCTCACTGGCTGACCTCAGCTCTGGCACATGGTACACACCATTCACAGCAGTCACCTTCTTAATTCATGATCATTATACCACAAGTTGTTACACATTTAATTTCAGAAGCTGCAGATCATTTTCCAGACTAACACAATCAAAATAAAGTTTATGTCCACTGACAAAGTATAGGGCACTGCTAAGCTACTACCCTTCAGAGGCAGGAAGAGCAGCCTTCTTCTATTTATTAGGGATGCCACCATACTACTCCCCCAGTACAGCTGTAAATGGTATTCCTGTGGTCATCCTTTCTAAGCTGATTCTCCCCTCTGCTCCCTACTATCACAAGACCAGGAATCTCAGTGGAAGAAGCATAAACTGACTCATTAGAGGATGATGCCAATAGTACTGTTACAACCATATTTAACATAATTTAACCAATACTATAAAAGAAATAGTTCTATGGTATGCTTCTCAACTGAGTTGATTTTTGAAAGTGTCACATTTAATTTTCTCACTGTGTTTGGGTGATGGAAGTTAAAGAGTCTCGTGGGCAAGGAAACACGGTGCATACACAGCATGTGGGACAGAGTACCTTCATCTCCATTATACAGGCTGTCCATTCCTAGGCAGACTTCTGACCACCGACACATTTGTGCTTCCTTCTCACTTGGTTTCATGGTTAAAGTCCTGAAAAGTGAAACTGTTCAGAATGTAGCTACCTCTTTTACAAAATTTCCAATTTCCAAACACAACATGCTGCTGCTGCTAAGTCGCTTCAGTCGTGTCCAACTCTGTGCGACCCCATAGACAGCAGCCTATGAGGCTCCCCCGTCCCTGGGATTCTCCAGGCAAGAACACTGGAGTGGGTTGCCATTTCCTTCTCCAACGCTTGAAAGTGAAAAGTGAAAGTGAAGCAGCTCAGTCGTGCCCGACTGTTAGCAACCCCATGGACTGCAGCCTACCAGGTTCCTTCATCCATGGGATTTTCCAGGCAAGAGTACTGGAGTGGGTTGCCATTGCCTTCTCCAAAAACACAACATATGCATTATAAATTCTTCATGCCCCCCTATGGCATGATGAATCTTTATTTTAATACTTCTCTATTCCTATTAATAATTACCAATATGAGCCAAGCAAGCAACTTCAAAACTCTTCAAGTGTTTAATAGAAAAAGCTTTTAACAGTAGTCACCTTTTTCCTAGATTAGTAGGCAATTAAAATTTTATTTTGAATGTAGAACATATAACAGCATATAACTTTAAAATATGTTTATGCAGTAACTTCTTCATAAGTCTGCTAGATTTTGTCTGATTTTTAGATGATTACAAAATAAAAAGTTGGAGAATACTCTTTTGAAATGTTAGAGGAGTACCCAGTCATTGATTGCAGAGTAAGGAGCTGGTGAATCCTGGGGATTTAGAAGTTGTTGCTTCCCATCAGATTACTTCATTTATTCTACATGAGTATGAAATGAATCCAAAAATAATCTGGAAATTTAAAGCATTAACAGGAATTTGACCATCTACCCATTTATTATTAATATAATAGATGATTTTAGTTATCATTTCATTTTACTAATACTGAGGCAGGGGATAGATGAGCCCAGGGCTGAACAGCTAGAATCTGTCACCTGTGGGCAGATACTCCAAGATATTGGTGGGAGCAAGGGAGGAGCTAAGTCTTACTTAGATAGAGGGTGAAGAGGCCACATATTTTTCATTCTTGAGGTCAAGGAGACTTCCCAAACTACACATGTGCAGAAAGGTTTCTCAGAGGTCAGAGAAGGGAAGGGGAGGCAGGCCATAATATGTACTTCTTCCCTGAAATCTCTGCACTGTGATCCATCTTTTTCTAAAACATTTGTCAACAAATAGGGAATAGGAACTCAGAGCCAGAGGAAGCAGGATGATTGGCCAGAGGTAAGTTCAGAAGATCTTCCCCATGTAAGTGATTTGCACTACCCCAAAGGCATGACTCTTTGAGCCTGCCTGAGTGTGTCTATCCACATGTACCTTTTTCCTTCTAATAAACATTTTACTTGTTTTACTACTTTCCATCTCTTTGTTGAAATTCCTTTCTCCAAAGCAGACAATCTGGGGCCTTGGCACTGGTCACGGGCCCTCATGGTCTAGTGGTTAAGTTTCAGCGATCTCACCCCTGAAGCCTGACTTCAATCTCTAGATGGGGAATTGAGATCCAGTTTCTAACCTCCATAGACAAAGACCATCTGAGATCAATACCTTACATACACTGATGGGTTTGGTTCCTCTATTTATACTCTCTATTCAAAGTATGCAATATAATGCAGTGATAACTACCCACTTTACACACAGAGTATCTCTAATATTCACAAGCTTATAGCAGATTGTTTACATCTGAGACTTATTTGTGAAAAATGTTGCTTTAACAATTTTAGAAACAAAAATCAAAATCAGGTGACATTTACTCACCTGTAGGCAGTTATAGGGCAAATATGCATACTCATCCAGCAATCACCATAGCAACAACCCCTTAATTGTTTTAAATAGCAAAAGATGCCTTTGTGGAAACCAGTTCCTGTATCCACAGTTAACTCTATGTCAACAAAACATTAATGGATTTTTAGTTTTTTAACAGGAGGTTCTTTAAATAAAAGAAAATCACCTTTGAAATTATTCATTCAAACTTTCAGAAAAAATAAAACATATCAAAGAAAAAGTATTCTCCAGCTTCTAAGGAATGATTGGCAAACAAGAATCTCTTTTCATATTACTGTTTTCTGTGCTTGTATTGTCTGTAGAGATAAGACCTTAAGGCAATACTTGTGTCACTTGTTTTCATTGCTTTCCTATGATTACTTTAAACAGATTTATTATGAAAATAAATTCATATTTTAGTGTATTTTCTGTGATAAGTTTTTGAAATGACATCCAAAGGGAATCATATGCTGCATTTATTTTATTCCTGAAATATTTTGTAGGTTCAATTCAATCAACATATTTTGAAAGATGCTTAGTGTTTTTATGCTTTAAACCCCTTGAAAAATTAAACTTTCCAATAGTTATATTCTCTGGACACTCATTTTCATATCAGCTAAATAAAATAACCTGTTTATGAATTTAAATTGTAATGCCATTTGCTTCTGCCATACCTCAGAAATAGCTCTAAATGCTAAAATATAGAGAAAATGCTGATAGTGTATATGCATTTTTTTTTCCGATTTAAAAAAAGAGTTTGTTTCTCTTAGGATGGAGAAATGAAGCAGTAAAATCTAGAAGAACAGGCATTGGTATGTCTAGCTTACTTTAAAATAGCTGAATGACAACAGCAAATTAACTCATTTAAAATGATATTAAATCATTGATTTGGGAAGGAAACATCTGAATAATTACACACAATTTTTATTTAACACCTATATATTGTCATTTTTTAGTCAGAAAACCAGAAGAGATAAAACCCTATCCAGGAGTCCCCCTCCTGTCAATGTATATTGCCTGGCATCATGGGAGCCCCTTAGAAGTCACAGCTCCCTGAATACATGGGTCAGAAGCTATTTTGTAACAATATCCAAGTGGCTTATATTCATTTTAAAGACTGAGAAACTCTGGGCTAGACCTAAATAATTTTATGCAATTTTCACCAGTTATTGATTAACTTCAGCATAACCAGCAAATTTTTTTGATACACTAATTGGTTAATTTGGGGTATAGTTAATTATACATGCATTTTTTTCTCACTCTGAAAATGGTGGTGAATTTTTGAAAATTTCATACTAAATATAGTCACATCATATTTAAAGTACATTTTGTATAGGAAATTATTGATAATTAGGTAATTCCAACCATGAACATCAAAGACCTTGGATAGTTAAAATAAAGTCAAAGACTTTCAAACACTTACAGGACATGTTCTTTAAAGTCCATTAGAATAATTCACAAGATTTTAAAAAATTCAAGGTGAATGATAGTTTTTGAAAAATTGAAGTCACCATTTTAATTTACATAGAGGCACCATTTAAAATAAATGTGATTAAAACATTTTATTTGCTTAGCTGCTTTGTGAGTATTTATATTATGGCACCAAGTAAGGCCACAAAAATCATTTAATGATATAGATTCCAGACAATCTTTTCTAATACAATTAGCTTCTTGGCTAGAATGTTGAGCACTTGTGAGTTTTATCACATTAAGTACTAGCTAACCAAATTATTCTAGACTATCTGGTTTCTCCAAATAGACTTGAGAGACTTATTAACTCTCTTTAAATAAATTTCTGCTTCTATCCATCCTGGAGCATGCTACATTAAAAATGACCATGATGTATCCCAGATAAAATAAGGCTGACAGTTTAGTGTACTTTCTCTTATGACTCTTAGTTGCATCCTTTTATTTGAAATCAATTGTATCTACTCTGTTCACAGCATATCCCTATGGATAGAACCTCACATAAACTCCTTGTATCTCTTGTAAACTGCTAACAGGATGGGATGTCCCTGTCTGTGTAATCAATATGTCACATGATCAGTATTTTAAAATAGTATGTATTGAATATGTCTTGAAAATTGCTGAAACTCAAGTTTTTGGCGATTTATTTCCAGATCAACAGACAGGAGGAGGTAAGTGTAACTGTATCTATATGTAAGGAAGATGTCCACGTTTTGCAGATAACTACATTCCTCTAATAAAATGCATGCTTACAGTCCAGTTGAGTTCATTTCAGTCGCTCAGTCATGTCCAACTCTTTGCGACCCCCTGAATTGCAGCATGCCAGGCCTCACTGTCCATCACCAACTCCCGGAGTTCACTCAAACTCACGTCCATCAAGTCAGTGATGCCATCCAGCCATCTTATCCTCTGTCGTCCCCTTCTCCTCCTGCCCCCAATCCCTCCCGGGTATATACAAAAGCACAGAATAAATATTGAACTACAAGGACATGTTATAATACATAAAATCAGTAGAGTTTATTGCATGGGAA
Source organism: Bos taurus (assembly GCF_002263795.3). NCBI lineage: Eukaryota > Metazoa > Chordata > Mammalia > Artiodactyla > Bovidae > Bos > Bos taurus. The sequence goes on from NC_037336.1 coordinate 1,802,338, forward strand.
CTTTATGTTAGTTGCTCAGTAGTATTTGACTCTGCGACACCATGTACTGTAGCCCACCAGGCTTCTCTGTGGATGAAATTCTCCCGGCAAGAATACTGGAGTGGGTAGTCATTTCCTTCTCCAGGAGATCTTCCCGACCCAGGAATTGACCCACGGTCTTTTGCATTGCAGATGGTAAAGAATGGTAAGATGTTAAAGAATCTGCCTTAATATCAATTTGCATATAAATATACATACTAAATATAAATTTATAATACAAAATGTCTTAAGGATTCTATATAAATTTTCTTTTTTTTTTTTTCTTTCTTCTCTTTCTTTTTATTTATGTAAATACCCAGATATTTAATTGGGCACTTATTGTGATCCATGTGTTTTCCTTAGTGGTGAGGATGTATCAATAATCAAAAAGTTCCTGCTCTCATGTCATTTGCTTCCACTGAGAAATCAAGCAAAACATTATATATGATGGCAGAGTAGAAGGATGTGCACTCATCTCCTGTGAGAACTTCAAAATTGCAATTCACTGCTGAACAACCGTCTACAGGAGAATATTAGATCCCACCCCCGCCCCCGCCAAAAAAAAAAAAAAAAAACCCTACATCCACAGGAAAAGGATAAGCCCCAGCAAGATGGTAGACGGGGTGAAATTTCACTTAGAATCAAGCCCCATACCCACCAGAGATATTCGGAGGGCTCAAACAAATCATGTGTGCATCAAGACCCAGAAACCCCACAGAGACTGACCCAGAACTGTGTTTGAGTGTCTCCTGCAGAGGTACAGGTCAGCAGTGGCCTGCCACAGTGGCAGGGCCTTTGGGTGCAGCAGACTTGATTATGGCATAGGCCGTTTCAGGGGAGGTTGCCATTAACCCTGCCAGAACTTACACAGGACTGGGGAAACAGACTCTTGGAGGGCACAAACAAAACCCTGTGTGCGCAAGGATCCAAGAGAAAGGAGCAGTAACCCCAAAAGAGACTGAACCAGACCTGCCTGTGGGTATCCAGGAGTCTCTGGTAGAGGCATGGGTAGTCTGTGGCCTGCTGCAGGATCTGGAGCACTCATTGCATCAATGCAGGCATGGGACCTTTTGAAGGAGGTCTCTATTATCTTCATTACCTCCACCATAGTTTGGACTCAGGTAAAAAGACAGGGAGGGAACACAGCCCCGCCCACAAAGAGAAAATTGAGTTAAATATTTACTTAACATGGCCACACCCATCAGAACAAGACCTGGTTTCCCCCTCAGTCAGTCTCTCCCATCAGGAAGCTTCCATTCGCTTCTGATCCTTATCCATCAGAGAGCTAACAAAATGAAAACCACAATCACAGAAAACTAATCAAACTGATCAAATGGATCACAGCCTTGTCTAACTCAATGAAACTATGAGCTGTGCTGTGTAGGGCCATCCAAGATGGACAGGTCATGGTGGAGAGTTCTGACAAAATGTGATCCACTGGAGAAGAGAATGGCAAACGACTTCAGTATTCTTGCCTTAAGAACCCCATGAACAGTAGGAAAAGGCAAAAAGATAGGACACTGAAAGATAAATTCCCCAGGTTGGCAGGTGCCCAATATGCTACTGGAGATCAGTGGAGAAATAACTCCAGAAAGAATGAAGAGATGCAGCCAAAGCAAAAACAACACTCAGTTATGGATGTGACAGGTGATGGAAGTAAAATCTGATTCTGTAAAGAACAATATTGCATAGGAACCTGTAATGTTACATCCATGAATCAAAGCAAATTGGTAGTGTTCAAATAGGAGATGACAAGAGTGAACATCGACATTTTAGGAATCAGTGAACTAAAATGAATGGGAATGGGTGATTTTAACTCAAATGACCATTATGTCTCCTACTGTGGGTAATAATCCCTTAGAAGAAATGGGCTACCCATCATAGTCAACAAAAGAGCCCAAAATACTGTACTTGGATGCAATATCAAAAACGACAGAATGATAGGCAAACCATTCCCTATTACAGTAATCCAAGTATATGCCCTGACCAGTAATGCTGAAGAAGCTGAAGTTGAAAGGTTCTATGCAGACCAACAAGACCTTCTAAAACTAGCAACCAAAAAAGATTTCCTTTTCATCATAGGGGACTGGAATGCAAAAATAGGAAGTCAAGATATGCCTGAAGTATCTGGTAAATATGGCCTTGGAATACAAAACGAAGTAGGGCAAAGGCTAATAGAGTTTTGCCAAGAGAACACACTGGTTATAGCAAACACCAACTTCCAATAACACAAGAGATGACTCTATACATGGAGATCACCAGATGGTCAACACCAAAACCAGACTGATTATATTCTTTGCAGGCAAAGTAGGAGAAATGCTATTATACAGTCACAGTCAGACTGTACAGCATTAGGCTCATAGTCATGAGCCACAGTCAGATCATGAACTCCTTATGGCCAAACTCAAACTGAAATTTAAGAAAGTAGGGAAAACCACCAGACCATTCAGGTACGACCAAAATCAACTCCCTTATGATTATATAGTGGAAGTGACAAATGGATTCAAGACATTAGATCTGATAGACAGAGTGTCTGAAGAACTATGGAAAGAAGTTCGTGACATTGTACAGGAGGCAGGGATCAAGACCATTCCCAAGAAAATCAAATGCAAAAAGACAAAATGCTTATCTGAGGAGGCCTTACAAATAGCTTGGAAAAGAAGAGAAGTGAAAGGCAAAGGAGAAAAGGAAAGACATACCCATTTGAATGCAGAGTTCCAAAGAATGGCACAGAGAGATATGAAAGCCTTCCTCAGTGATCAATGCAAAGAAAAAGAGGAAAAAAATAGAATGGAAAAGATTAGAGACCTCTTAGAGAAAATTAGTTATACCAAGTGAACATTTCATGCAAATATGGGCACAATAAAGGACAGAAATGGTATGGACCTAACAAGAGAAGAAGACATTAAGAAGAGGTGATAAGAATACAAAGATGAACTATACAGAAAAGATCTTCATGACAGTGATAACCACAGTGGTATGATCACTGACCTAGAACCAGACATCCTGGAACGTGAAGTCAAGTGGGCCTTAGGAAGCATCACTATGAACAAAGCTAGTGGAGGGGATGTAATTCCAGTTGAATTCTTTCAAATTCCAAAAGATGATGCTAAATTTGGAAAACTCAGCAATTGTGACAGGACTGTAAAAATGAATATTCATTCTAATCCCAAAGAAAGGAAATGCCAAAGAATGTTCAAACTACTGCACAATTGCACTCATCTTACATTCTTTCAAGGAGAAGGCAATGGCACCCCACTCCAGTACTCTTGCCTGGAAAATCCCATGGATGGAGGAGCCTGGTGGGCTGCAGTCCATGGGGTCGGACACGACTGAGCAACTTCAATTTCACTTTCACTTTCATGCATTGGAGAAGGAAATGGCAACCCACTAAAATATTCTTGCCTGGAGAATCCCAGGGACGGGGGCGCCTGGTGGGTTGCCATCTATGGGGTCGCACAGAGTCCGATACAACTTAAGTGACTTAGCAGTACATGCTTTCAAATCAATGCTCACAATTCTTTAAGACAGGCTTCAGCATAACATGCATCATGAACTTCCAGATGTTCAATCTGGATTTAGAAAAGGCAGAGGAACCAGAGATCAAATTGCCAACATCTGCTGGTTCATTGAAAAAGCAAGAGAGTTCCAGAGAAACATCTATTTCTGCTTTATTGGCTATGCCAAGGCCTTTGACTTTGTGTATCACAACAAATGATCAAAAATTCTTCAAGAAATGGGAATATCAGACCACTTGACCTGCCTCCTGAGAAATGTGTATGCAGGTCAAGAAGCAACAGTTAAAACTGGACATGGAACAACAGACTCATTCCAAATAGGGAAAGAAATACATCAAGGCTGTAAATTGTCACTCTGCTTATTCAACTTATATGCAGAATACATCATGCAAAATGCCAGGCTGGATGTAGCACAAGCTGGAATCAAGATTGCTGGGAGAAATATCAATAACCACAGATATGTAGAAGATACCACCATTATGGAAGAAAGTGAAGAAGAACTAAACAGCCTCTTGATGAAAGTGAAATAGGAGAGTGAAAAAGTTGGCTTAAAACTCAACATTCAGAAAACTAAGATCATGGCATCTGGTCCTATCACTTCATGGCAAATAGATGGGCAAATAATGGAAACAGTGGCAGACTTTATTTGGGGGAGGGGCTCCAAAATCACAGCAGATGGTGAATGCAGCCATTAAATTAAAAGACACTTACCCCTTGGAAGAAAATTTATAACCAACCTAGACAGCATATCAAAAAGCAGAGACATTACCTTGCCAACAAAAGTCCATCTAGTCAAAGCTATTGTTTTTCCAGTAGTCATGTATAGATGTGAGAGTTGTAATATAAAGAAAGCTCAGCACTGAGGAATTGATGCTTTTGAACTGTGGTTTTGGAGAAGGCAATTGAGAGTCCCTTGGACTTCAGGGAGATCCAACTGGTCCATCCTAAAAGAATTTAGTCCTGAATATTCATTGGATGGATTGATGGTAAGCTGAAACTCCAATACATTGGCCATCTGATGCATATAAATGACTAACTTAAAAGACCCTGATGCTGGGAAACATTGAAGGTGGGAGGAGAAGGGGATGGCAGAGGATGAGATGGTTGTATGGCATCACCAACTCAATGGACATGAGTTTGAGTAAGCTCTGGGGTTTGGTGTTGGATAGAAAAGCCTGGTGTGCTGCAGTCCATGGGGGCACAAAGAATAGGACATGACTGACTGAACTGAACTGATGGATATAGATATTGTTCTATATGTGAATGTGTGTGCAGTGTGCAAATGTGTGTGCAGTCAATTGCATAAGAAAATTTGTATGTGTTTGTTTATGAGTTTGTGTGTAGTCTATTACATAAAAATACTATGAAAAAATTAATCAGGATTCTGATGGCAAGTGTTATTTTAAGTTGAGATTGACTGGTTTGGAAAAGTTACTCTAAGACTGAAAAGAAAATAGAAATGAATGCAGTCAAGGAATGAACCCCATAGTTATCTGGGTGAAATACTCATGGACACAAGAAAGAACACATGCAAAGGAATATTTAAAGCTGACCCTTGTGGCTGGAGATTGTGGGAAGAAATACGGACAATAGAAGAATTGAAGGAGAAAGAAATAGGCATTGGAAGTTAGGCCATAATGCACATTTTAGATTTCATTTTGAATGCAGTCTTTTAAAAATTTATAATTCTGACTGTCGTGAGAGATGATGATATCAGAAAATAACAGCTGGGGCAGTCTGACTAGTTAGGTTGTGACTGTAGGAGCTGGAGCCACAAATTGTACATGAGAGCAGATTAGTTAAGGAATGTACTCAGATTGGGATATATTTAGAAAGTAAAGCTGATAGAGTTACACAATAGGCTGGCGTGGGCTTGAGAAAAATAAAGCAGTCAAGAACAGCTTTCATTATTAGTAAATGAATGAATCAAATTTCCTACATCCAGTGTATCATAGAAAAATCAAGAGAATTAAAAAAAAAAATCTACTTCTGCTTCATAGACTATGATAAAGCCTTTGACTGTGTGGATCACAACAAACAGTGGAAAATTCTTAAAGACACGGGAATACCAGACCACCTTACCTGCCTTATGCAAAACCTGTATGCAGGTCAAAAAGCAACAGTTAGAACTGGACATGTGACAAGCAACTTCTTCAAAAGTTGGAAAGGATTATGTCAAGGCTGTATATTGTCACTCTGCTTATTTAACTTATATGCAGAGTACATCATGCAAAATGCTAGAGTGGATGAAGCACAAGATGAAATCAAGATTTCCAGGAAAAATATCAATAACCTCACATATGCAGATAACACCACCCTTATGGTAGAAAGCGAAAAGGAACTAAAGAGCTTCTTCATGAAGGTGAAAGAAGACAGTGAAAGAGAATCAACAGTATTTCCAAGCAGAAATGAATAGAGATATAGCTATCTGAATCTGATGTTAAATCAATACGAAATACTGCTAAAGTCACAAAACTTGTTGAAATCACCTACAGAATGTATGGGCTTCCCTGGTGGCTCAGACTATAAAGAATATGCCTACAATTGAGACACTTGGGTTTGATCCCTGTGTTGGGAAGATCCCCTGGAGAGGGAAATGACAACTCCCCCAGTATTTTTACCTGGAGAAGTCCATGGACAGAGGAGCCTGGAGGGCTACAGTTCATGCAGTCACAAAGAGTCAGACACAATATAGACTTATAACACTTTCAGTTTCTTTCAGGGAATGTATGCAACTGAAGAAAGGGAGAGGTCCAAGATTATAAATACTCATGTAGTCAAGTCATGGATTTAGTACTATATAAACTAAATATTGTTTGCATACAACATGAAAACATGTCATTGATTATTCTTTAAAAGTTACTGTTCCACAAATTTTCCAGAAATTACACTGTCAGGTTTAGTTGAAACTGGTAGATAGATCACATGATAAAATCTACATCTACTATTCTAGAAAAAGGAATATTTGATAAACATATCAAATCTATAAATATGGTATATACATAGTATACATAGTATATACCTACATATATATCTCCAAACACAGAAAGATGTAGATATATACACTATAAAACTATACATACATAGAGTCATTTTACATGTGTATGCATATATGATCATTTTGTTAAAAAAATAAGTGTTCTAAAGATTTGACATAATTTCGTCAAGCTGAAATTGACAAATACCTTGCAAAATTTATATGGAAAAACAAACAGCTTAGAGTAATCAAAACAATTTTTGAAAAAAGAACCAAGTTGGAAAATTTATATTATCTGATTTTGAGATTTATTAAGAAGATATATTTAATCAAAATAATGCAGTATGAGCTTAAGAAAATACATATAGAGAAATGAAACAGAAGAGAATATCAACTTTCAACAAGTGATCTAAAGTAAGTCAATTGAGAAGACCCGTGAGAGTCCCTTGGACTACAAGGCAATCAAACCAGTCAATCCTAAAGGAAATCAGTCCTGAATATTCATTGGAAGGACTGATGCTGAAGCTGAAACTTCAATACTTTGACCACCTGAGGCAAAGAGCTGACTCATTGGAAAAGACTGGGAAAGACTGAAGGCAGGAGAAGTGGATGACAGAGGATGAGATGATTGGATGTCATCACCGATTGGATGGACATGAGTTTAAGCAAGTTCCAGGAGTTGGTGATGGACAGGGAAGCCTGGTGTGCTGCAGTCCATGGGGTTGCAAAGAGTTGGACACAACTGAGTGACTGAATTGGACTGGAGTCAGTAGAGAAAAGATTCTATCTATATCACTAAGTGGTGGAGCACTGGATATTTTTATGCAAATAAGTATACATTGCATAACATACAAAAATAAAGTAGAAATATGAATGAGTAAAAATCAAAATTATAAAACTTCTAATGGAACCAATGGTAAATAAATTGTTTATTTGTTATTCACAAATATTTGCATGTAGGATATAAAAGTGTGAACCATAAGAGAAAAAAAACAATAAATTAGTCTTCATCAATAAAGATAAAACTTCTGCTCCTCAAAAGACAATGCTAAAAAAAATAATAAATGCATAAGACACAGTCTTGGAGAAAACATTAGCAAAACATGCATAAGATAAAGATTTTAATTCTAAAATATATAAAGAACCTGTATAAAAATATAAACAAGCAAAAGAAGAGATACAGATAGTAAATAAGTATATGGCAAATATGCTCAAAGTAATTTGTCATTGTAAAAATGAGAATTAAAATCCCATTGAGATACTACCACATAGTACTAAAATAGCATAAATTAAAGACTAGAACAACACACACCAAGTGCTGCAAAGGATGAGAAGAAGCTGGAGTTCTCACATAATGCTGATGGGCATGCAATGCTGCTTTCATATGGCAATGGCACAGCTGAGCAGTTGAGAGAAATGACAAAGCCTAAAACATTTGCTTTCTGGCCTTTTACAGGACAGTCAGTTTCTGCACCACTCTTATAGTCACCATAAGAATACCTATGACACTAAAGATATACTCAATTTCATCTAAGAGGAGGAACAATATTTTTTTTCCCCAGAAATGTACTACTTCTTTGTATTCTGTTCATTATATAAATAAAATTAATTAAAACCAATAAAACACATTTTAAATATATATATATATATATATATACACACACATACATACACACACACGTATATCACCCCACTCCAGGACTCTTGCCTGGAAAATCCCATGGATGGAGGAACCTGGTGGGCCACAGTCTATGGGGTCGCTAAGAGTCGGACACAATGGAGCGACTTCCCTTTCACTTTTCAGTTTCATTCATTGGAGAAGGAAATGGCAACCCACTCCAGTGTTCTTGCCTGGAGAATCCCAGGGACAGGGGAGCCTGGTGGGCTGCCCTATATGGGGTCGCACAGAGTCGGACACGACTGAAGTGACCTAGCAGCAGCAGTATATATATATATATATATATATGTATATATATATATACACACACACACACATACTTCTGATTTTTGTTATTTTTTTTTTTGTTTCATTTAAGCTGGCCTTTAATAGTACTGGACTAAGGTGGAGAGTTTTCTTCACTTCCTGGATTGAAAGATTTGGGAGATGGCAATAATGCACTTTCATAGAAACACCCCCAAAGCTAACATTGTGCATTGTTTGAAGAAATTACTTTCTGAGTATTTTGTACTTCATTTTAAGATTGTTGTTGGAGTAAATTTTTTCTAATGTTTTAAACATGAACTTTTGGTTGACACAATTATTTTTTTAAACATGAACTCTTTATTCACACAACTGTATGTATATATATATATATATATATATATATATATATATATATATATATGTATATATATAATATCTTTATACTTTCACTCTAGCTTGAAGCTGGGGGGTGAATTTGCCCCAATAGAGGAAATAGGGCAATATCTGTAGATACTCTGGGAAGGTGCATTTCTGGTTGGAGAGGGGGGTCACACTATTAGCTTAGGAGACATGGAAACAGCGAAACATATTACACAGTGAACTGGATATTCCCCATAGCAAAGATTCATTCCACCAAAATGTCAATCATGGTGAGACTGAGAAATTCTCTCATAAGGTTACAGTAGGAAGCAAAGTAATTACCATTGGAGGTAACAAAATGACCCCAAAATCACTATCTCCATTTCAGCTTTCATTGCATCTATGCCAATTTCAATATCTCCCTAAAGTACAATGATAGGAAAATGTTTACAACAGATTTCTTGTAATAGGCAGTGTAATAGAATGTAGCTTTAGGAAATTTTCAGCAAGTTTCAGGAAATAAAATAATTTTCCTGCTAGCAAAACTGGTTATTAGGTTATTGCTTTTGTCATGTGTAGCACATAATGTTAAGGCTTTCATTTTTTCCAAGTTCTCTTCTTATCATAGTTTTGATGCTGTTCCATTTTATCTAAAAACCTTGTATGAACACATGACAAAGCAGTTCCAAAGTCATGTCACTTGCATGACATGAAATATGTCTTTGGCTAAGGATGATTATACAGATGTCCTGCAATTTGCATTCTTAACTAGTAACTACATGCATTGTAGTTACAAATATTACAAATATTAGAATTGTGACATAGCCTAATGTCTACAATTCTATCTGTATTATTCTTTTTTACAAACATTTAATAATGATTTTGTTTTCTACAGTAATTTTTAGTTGTCTGTCTTAATATTTGTACTGTCAACCTATCTTCCTAGTGAGTTAATTATATGATTGCTCTTAGTTATCATTAATTATTGCAACATTTCTTATAATATTCATTATCCATATGATAAAAATTTAACACAAAAGGCATTTCATGCCAAGTTTCATTTTCTTTATGATGACAATTAATAAATATCTATCAATATACCTATCATATAGGCAAATATATATTTATCTTTTATGTTTTCCTATATGGTCTCATGGTTGAACATATTTACAATTTTTAATATTTTATGATAATGATATTTATAGATTCTTAATTAATGATTTTATAAGTATTGTAAAAAACAAGTGCAGTATCATAAAAGCAATATTGATTATTATAAATTTAGGAAATGTAGATAAGAACAATTTAGATAAGTCCATCACTTAGAAAAACAAACAGATAAAAATTTACATTCATTGTATAGAAAGTTCAGCATAAGGAATGTCTGAGAAGGTGTTTACTAAAAATATTTTAGAAAGCTTCCACATTTTATCTGAAAAAGTGATATGAGAATAATTTTACTAATGAAATAGTACTGGAGTGGATTTCCATTTCCTTCTCCAGTGGATCTTCCCGACCCTGGGATCGAACCCGGGTCTCCTGCATTGTAGACAGATGATTTACCATCTGAGCCACCCAGGAAGTCCTAATGAAATAGTGCAAGCTATAAATACAATAGAATAGTCAAAGAATGATAAAGAGTTGAAGTAAAAAATAAAATCGCTGAAATAATAATTCATTGGAGTAAAACAGTGGAACATGGGTCTCAAGAAAGTATTCTCTTTTATTTGTTTTTCAAAATGTTTCCATGGTGCCAGGGCTTAAATTCTTTTGACCCTTCCTGACTATTCTATACATTACTTACAAATATACCTTAAATGCTAAGTATCATTAAACCAAAACACTTACGCTTCATAAATCATACTGTATCATCTTTACATCATTGTTGATTTTCAATTTAAATTTTCTAAATCTAAACCACTGACCTGAAGAGTTAAATTTACTATTTTTTGACCCCTGTAAATGTCTCTTTTCTTATTCTTACTTAACATTCCTAAGAAACCATCATTACTCTTCTAGATCACAAGTTGGAACCAAGGTTGCTGGTGTCAACTAAAAATATAGTCACAACCTGAAAGTGAAGAGTTGCTTTATTTGGTGAGCATTCTTAAGAATTCCAACCTGGGAGACAGCATCTCAACTGACTCTGAGAGAACTGTTTCCCAGGAGGTGAAGGGAGGAGTAAGGCTACATAGAAGTTTGCAGCAAGGGTCAGGTAATCTGAATATATAAGGGCTTTCCTGGTGGCTCAGACAGTAAAAAATCTCCTACAATGTGGGAGACCTGGGTTTGATCCCTGGGTTAGGAAGATCCCCTGGAGGAGACCATGGCAACCTATTCCAATATTCTTGCCTGGAGAATCCCCATGGACAGAGGAGCCTGGCAGGCCATAGTCCATAGGGTCACACAGAATCAGACACAACTGAAGTGACTTAGCACTCACATTATTAATTAAAGAAAACAAAATATCTTAAATTAAGGAATTTAGCACTCTTCTATATATGTCTGCAAGCAAGTGTCTGGGTACACTGAAATCATTTCCTTCATATGTGTCTCAGTTATCTGGGGTCATCATCCTGTTTCTTGATCGTTAACATCCTTAATTCCTTATTAACTGAAGGGAGTAGCACATGTGGCAGATGGCTGCTACCGCTTTCTGGCATTCTTTAAGCTCCACAGCTCTTACCCTGAGGAGCGGCTGATGGCTGCCAGATAGCCCTTACTGTTCTTCCTGGCCTCAGGGATTTACATTTGGAAGGCTGAAATCCCTGAAGGCTGGTTGTGACATCCTTGTTTGAGGATATTGCAGAAAACATTTCATTTCACATCTGGAGAAATAACAACCTCAGATATGCAGATTATACAACTCTAATGGCAGAAAGTGAAAAGGAACTAAAGAATCTTTTGATGAGAGTGAGAGAGGAGCGTGAAAAAAACTGGCTTAAAATTGAACATCACAAAAACGAAGATCATGACTTCCGGTCTCATCACTTCATGGCAAATAGAGCAGGAGAAAAGTGGAAACAGGGACAGATTTTATTTTCTTGGGCTCCAAAATCACTGCAGATGGTGACTGAAGCCATGAAATTCAAAGACACTTGCTCTTTGGAAGGAAAGTTATGACAAAACTACATGACATATTAAAAAGCAGGGACATCATTTTGCCAACAAATGTCAGTATAGTTAGAGCTATGGTTTTCCCAGTAATTATGTATGGATGTGAGAGTTGGACCATAAAGAAGGTTGAGCACCAAAGAACTGATGCTTTTGAATTATGGTTTTAGAGGAGACTCTAGAGTTTCTTGCACTGCAAAGAGACAAAACCAGTCAATCCTAAAAATTGACCCTAAATATTCATTGAACGGACTGTTGCTGAAGCTAAAGTTCCAATACTTTGGCCACCCAATGTAAAGAGCTAACTCATTGGAAAAGACCCTATTGCTGAGAAATATTGAAGGCAGGAGAAGAAGGGGACAACAGGATGAGATGGCTACATGGCATCATTGCCTCAATGGACATGGGTTTGAGCAAACACTGGGAGATGGTGAAGGACAGGGAAGCCTGTCATGCTGTAGATCATGGGATTGCAGAGTTGGACACGACTTAGTGACTGAACAAGAACAATAATCCTGTTCTGGGTTTACAGTGTGAAAATCAAATATCTCATTTTTCTCTTTGCTTCTAATATATTGGAGGGAGGCTGAATAAATTATTCAATTAGAAGTATTTTAGCTTTTTAACATGAAAAATGAGGAATTTGTGATAGATTATCTCTAAACTTACTTATATCTTTTGTACTTGATGAGCATATTTATGTTCCTAATTTTAAAATTAATAACTTGTATGATTTAGCTATAATACATATTCTTTCATTTAAAACATTTACAATGTCTTTGTTCCTGCCAAATACTTTTCTAAGTAACCACTAAGTTAAATTTTACATCAGATTTACAAGTAAATTATTGTTAAGTTGCACAACTTTGAAAATTTAAAACCATTGTTCTGATACAGATCTATGCAATATGTAAATCTATTATGAAAACTTTAATTTTCAAAGATTGTGCATTATGCACACGTTTTAACTTTAAAGTATATTCATTAATGGTAAAAATAATAAAATTGGATTCAGATATTAAAGTAGAGGACTTGAGTTTTACATGTGGAGTTAACATTTATACTTTCAAAATGCCTAATTTGGTTGAGTAGCAAAGGTCAATGACGGTCTAACTTTTCCCATTTTCTGGGTTATTTCAGGAACATAATTTGGCAATTTTTTAGAGATGCATAGTTCAAAGTTGTGGAATTTAATATTTATTCTCTGATCTAAAGAGCTAGTTTATAGCATTCTTTTTTACTTTTTCTTTTTTGAAGCAGATGAAAAAGGATTCTTGCTTGGTATTTAAAGAACATCAGAGAGCTTTAACAAACAAGCACTAATATGATCATCAATGATTAAACTGCATAGAGGTATCTCATGTATTTAAAATTCTGAGACCAAATTTGACATAAGAATTAAAACAGATACACACTGTCCTCTAATTATAATTAGTTCCAGGGAATATCTTCATTATATCCACTAAATTAAAATCAGATACTTATGTCTAAGAAAACTTGTCAATTTTTTCTGCAAATCATCAATGCAATTAATACATTTAATCAATTTTATCAGTAGGTGGCTCATATGGCGAAGAATGTGCCTGCAATGAGGGAGACCTGGGTTGGATCCCTGGGTTGGGAAGATCCTCTGGAGGAGGGCATGGCAACCCAGTATTCTTGCCTGGACAATCCCCACAGACAGAGGAGCCTGGCAGGCTACAGTCCGTGGGGTCACAAAGAGTTGGACATGACTGAGAAACTAAGAAGAGCACAGCACAGCACACACTTTTACTAGACCAAAGTTACCGTATTTGGGAATAAAAATGGCATAGTTCATTTCCTCAAGGAGTTAATAGTTTATGAAGGGCTCAGGCATCTAACTGAATAATTCAATTCAGTTCAGTTCAGTCACTCAATCGTGTCCAACTCTTTACAACCCCAAGAACTGCATCATGACAGGCCTCACTGTCCATCATCAACTCCCAGAGTCCACCTAAACCCATGTCCATTGAGTCGGTGATGCCATCCAACCATTTCATCCTCTGTCATCCCCTTCTCCTCCTGCCCTCAATCTTTCCCAGCATCAGGGTCTTTTCAAATGAGTCAGCGCTTCTCAGTAGGTGGCCCAAGTGTTGGAGTTTCAGCTTCAAAATCAATCCTTCCAGTGAACACCCAGGACTGGTTGGATCTAATTTTAGGATGATTTAATTTTAGGATGGACTGGTTGGATCTCCTTGCAGTCCAAAGGACTCTCAAGAGTCTACTCTAACACCACAGTTCAAAAGCATCAATTCTTCGATGCTCAGCTTTCTTTGTAGTCCAACACTCACATCCATACATGACCACTGGAAAAACCATAGCCTTGACTAGATGGACCTTTTTTGACAAAGTGATGTCTCTGCTTTTTAATATGCTGTCTAGGTTGGTCATTAGTTTCTTTCCAAGGAGTAAGCGTCTTTTAATTTCATGGCTGCAATCACCATCTGCAGTGATTTTGGAGACCAGAAAAATAAAGTCTGACACTGGTTCCACTGTTTCCCAATCTATTTGCCATGAAGTGATGGGACCAGATGCCATGATCTTCATTTTCTGAATGTTGAGCTTTAAGCCAAATTTTTCACTCTCCTCTTTCACTTTCATCAAGAGGCTCTTTAGTTCTTCTTCATTTTCTTCCATAAGGGTGGTGTCATCTGCATATCTGAGGTTATTGATATTTGTCCAAGAAATCTTGATTCCAGCTTGTGCTTCATTCAACCCAGCATTTCTCATGATGCACTCTGCATATAAGTTAAATAAGCAGGGTGACAATATACAGCCTTGACATATTCCTTTCCTGATTTGGAACCAGTGTGTTGTTCCGTGTCCAGTTCTAACTGTTGCCTCCTGACCTGCATACCGATTTCTCTGGAGGCAGGTTAGGTGATCTGGTATTCCCATAAAGCAAATATATAGATGAAGAAAGTAGATTAGCAATTTATCAGGGCTACAGATGGAAGTAAGCATGACCTGTACATAGGTTTGAGGGATCTTTCTGGGGTGATGGAATGTTTTAAAACTGAAGTTGATGGCTTCACTCAGTAGTAAGTAATGATGACTAAAATCATTAGATTGTGACTTGAAATAAGTGAAATTTCTGATATAAAAAATATACTTAAGTCAAGTTGTTTTTAGGAAAGAATTATTCTGGAAAGTTAACCGAAAAACAACACTGTGTTTTGCTTGGAATTGGACTATATTTACATATTAGTTTCAGAATTGACATCTGATAATATTAAATTTCTTTCTTAAACTATGATATTTCCCAGAAATATTTATAACTTTATTTCTACAAATTCACAAGTTTTCCAATTAATTCCTTGGGCTAAAAGAATTACTGTTTGTTATATTTTTGTTTGTGGTTGCCATTGTTGATGATTTGGTAAATAGATTAACTGGTTATTGATAATATAACAGGGGACTGATTGATTTTTATGTATTTTACCATCTTATCTGCATATAGGTTTCTTTTTTTTTTAATTTTTATTTTTTTTCTTTTAATTAATTTTATTTTATTTTTAAACTTTACATAATTGTATTTGTTTTGCCAAATATCAAAATGAATCCACCACAGGTATACATGTGTTCCCCATCCTGAACCCTCCTCCCTCCTCCCTCCCCATACCATCCCTCTGGGTCGTCCCAGTGCACCAGCCCCAAGCATCCAGTATCGTGCATTGAACCTGGACTGGCATCTCGTTTCCTACATGATATTTTACATGTTTCAATGCCATTCTCCCAAATCTTCTCACCCTCTCCCTCTCCCACAGAGTCCATAAGACTGTTCTATACATCAGTGTCTCTTTTGCTGTCTCGTATACAGGGTTATCGTTACCATCTTTCTAAATTCCATATATATGCGTTAGTATACTGTATTGGTGTTTTTCCTTCTGGCTTACTTCACTCTGTATAATAGGCTCCAGTTTCATCCACCTCATTAGAACTGATTCAAATGTATTCTTTTTAATGGCTGAGTAATACTCCATTGTGTATATGTACCACTGCTTTCTTATCCATTCATCTGCTGATGGACATCTAGGTTGCTTCCATGTCCTGGCTATTATAAACAGTGCTGCGATGAACATTGGGGTACACGTGTCTCTTTCCCTTCTGGTTTCCTCAGTGTGTATGCCCAGCAGTGGGATGGCTGGATCATAAGGCAGTTCTATTTCCAGTTTTTTAAAGAATCTCCACACTGTTCTCCATAGTGGCTGTACTAGTTTGCATTCCCACCAACAGTGTAAGAGGGCTCCCTTTTCTCCACACCCTCTCCAGCATTTATTATTTGTAGACTTTTGGATCGCAGCCATTCTGACTGGTGTGAAATGGTACCTCATAGTGGTTTTGATTTGCATTTCTCTGATAATGAGTGATGTTGAGCATCTTTTCATGTGTTTGTTAGCCATCTGTATGTCTTCTTTGGAGAAATGTCTATTTAGTTCTTTGGCCCATTTCTTGATTGGGTCATTTATTTTTCTGGAGTTGAGCTGTAGGAGTTGCTTGTATATTTTTGAGATTAGTTGTTTGTCGGTTGCTTCATTTGCTATTATTTTCTCCCATTCTGAAGGCTGTCTTTTCACCTTGCTAATAATTTCCTTTTATGTGCCGAAGCTTTTAAGTTTAATTAGGTCCCATTTGTTTATTTTTGCTTTTATTTCCAATATTCTGGGAGGTGGGTCATAGAGGATCCTGCTGTGATGTATGTCAGAGAGTGTTTTGCCTATGTTCTCCTCTAGGAGTTTTATAGTTTCTGGTCTTACGTTGAGATCTTTAATCCATTTTGAGTTTATTTTTGTATATGGTGTTAGAAAGTGTTTTAGTTTCATTCTTTTACAAGTGGTTGGCCAGATTTCCCAGCACCACTTGTTAAAGAGATGCCCACTTTCACCATTACTATTCAACATAGTTTTGGAAGTTTTGGCCACAGCAATCAGAGCAGAAAAAGAAATAAAAGGAATCCAAATTGGAATAGAAGAAGTAAAACTCTCCCTGTTGGCAGATGACATGATCCTCTACATAGAAAACCCTAAAGACTCCACCAGAAAATTACTAGAGCTAATCGGTGAATATAGTAAAGTGGCAGGATATAAAATCAACACACAGAAATCCCTTGCATTCCTATACACTAATAATGAGAAAACAGAAAGAGAAATTAAGGAAACAATTCCATTCACCATTGCAACGAAAAGAATAAAATACTTAGGAATATATCTACCTAAAGAAACTAAAGACCTATATATAGAAAACTATAAAACACTGGTGAAAGAAATCAAGGAGGACACTAATAGATGGAGAAATATACCATGTTCATGGACTGGAAGAATCAATATAGTGAAAATGAGTATACTACCCAAAGCAATTTATAGATTCAATGCAATCCCTATCAAGCTACCAACAGTATTCTTCACAGAGCTAGAACAAATAATTTCACAATTTGTATGGAAATACAAAAAACCTCGAATAGCCAAAGCGATCTTGAGAAAGAAAAATGGAACTGGAGGAATCAACCTACCTGACTTCAGGCTCTACTACAAAGCCACAGTTATCAAGACAGTATGGTACTGGCACAAAGACAGAAATATAGATCAATGGGACAAAATAGAAAGCCCAGAGATAAATCCATGCACATATGGACACCTTATCTTTGACAAAGGAGGCAAGAATATACAATGGATTAAAGACATACAGGTTTCTTAAGAGGCAGGTCAGGTGGTCTGGTATTCCCAAATCTTTCAGAATTTTCCACAGTTTATTGTGTCCACACAGTCAAAGGCTTTGGCATAGTCAATAAAGCAGAAATAGATGTTTTTCTAGAACTCTCTTGCTTTTTCAATGATCCAGTGGATATTGCCAATTTCATCTCTGGTAATTAGAAACAATATAAGAAAACACCTAAGGTAGGTTATGAATGCAAAGAACATGGCATTATATCAGAAAAGTGAAAAAGTGAAAGTCGCTAGGAAGGGTCCCACTCTTTGCAACCCCATTAACTCTAGCTTGCCAGGCTCCTCTGTCCATGGAATTCTCCAGACAAGAATACTCCAGAGGCTACCCATTCCCTTCTCCAGGAGATCTTCCCAATCCAGGGATGGAACCCAGGTATCTCACATTACAGGCATATTCTTTACTGTCTGAGCCACCAGAGAAGCCAAAAATTTAAAAGAAATAAGTCTTTCAGAACTTTGATTCATATTTTCTTAAAAAACCACAAATAAATATCAGTTTTTGTTTTTAAATTTATAATATTCTGTTATTTTGTATACAGATTAAGAATGCACAAAATATTATTATATCAGTATAGATTTAACATTTAACTTAGCCTGCCTTCAAAAATAAATGTCACATGTGTCTGAAATTTCAAATTTTTATTTTCAAAATTGTTCAAAAATTTAATCTTTTTCTTCTCATTAAACTGTGCTTTGCACTGAATACTACTATTCTGTATAAAGAACAGTAGGATTTATGCACAATTAATCTATGATGAAAGAGTGCTTTGGTCTACCTCACCTCACTAATAGTCCGGTACTTTTTTATTGATGGAGAAGGCAATGGCACCCCACTCCAGTACTCTTGCCTGGAGATTTATCAATAGTAAAAACTGTATTATCTCTGTTTTGGGAAGAAAATATATTCTTATGTGTACAATGGAAAGACATGTAGTTTAGGAGAGTAGACAAAGATTCAAACTTTGACTCTGACAATGATGGGGATTATGATTATGAGAAAGTTCACAAAGGAACAGTGCCTCTGCTGGCAGTAATCATGAAATAAATAATGTATTATAAATAATAATTATATTTATATACTTATATGTATTTATATATTATAAATAAATAGGCTACCATCATCATCAGCATCATCAGTGACATTAATAACAAGCAAAGCTTGCTGCCCTAATGCCTGTACCAAAATCATAGTTGATAAAAGTAGGCACTTCGTATTTTCTTTAAAGCAATTCAGATAGGTACTACACATTTTAGTGAATATTTAACAACTGAATCCATTATTTAAATTATATACTGAGTGTCATGTATGCCCTACTTCAGTGGACTATTGACTTGAAGTAAATGAAAGTTCAAACCGTGTATAAGAAGAGGGAATATGTAAGGAATTACACAAGATTGGACCTGGGCTCCTTGGAGGTAGACACCCATTTCACTCTAACCATTCTGTTGCCAAAAGGAAAATTTGTTCATTTAAATAGATCCTTTAATTTTGAAACTTTTACTACAATATCCCTACCATGTATCCAATGGTGAACCTCAGGAAACTATTTTTCTAATCATCTTTCAATAGATTTATAGTTACCTAAGATCTAAATTGGTAAAATTAATTTTATTATATAATAAATATCTCTTCATTAATTTGATGTCCTCTAAGTATAAATTTAATTCTGTCTATTGAGAATTGGCTGCTTGCCACTAACATATCAATTTAATCATTTAGATGTATTAAACCAACAGCAGTTGAGGACCTTTCAAGATAAAAAGCTTATTCTCTGTACTTCAGACCCAAATAGCTATTAGAATTGACACTCCTTTCAAATGAGATTCAAATAAGAAAACAAATATCATGCAATATAGAGACTGAAAAATTGGAGAAAATATGGCAGTATCCCTGTAGCATAATTTGAGGACACCTAGGATAAATGGGAAGTAAAAGATAAAACTAAGGGGTAAAAGGTGAAATAAATCTCATGTGATGTTGTCAATAAATTGTTTCTAAAAATATAATTTTGTTATGGATTACATAGGAAAATGAACTCTATGGTAAGAAATTTGCATGAAAATAAAATATGTTAGAGAAAATATACCCTAAATAACAATAAAAGATAAAAGAATAGTCACCTCTTCCAGCTATGATGGAGTAACAGAGATGAAATGTATTTGCTCTAAATAGCTAGAAACAAGACAGTGCAAGTAAAACAAGGGTCTTCAGATATTGGACAATAGGCTTCCCCTGACTGCCATTGCTCTGATTATCCCCGATTCAGTCTGGCGGTGTTTGGACTCTAGCACGAGCTGGAGGAATGCACACTGACTATGACATTCTTTATGACTTTAGGAGTTGGAGTTGAAATTCAGGAGGCCAAGAAGGCCAGAGTTAGCTTGTCAGTACCAGAGAGAAGAAAGTCGCCAGAGAGCCTGAGACTGTAGACAGATGTCCTCCAGTATCCAGTAATCATCATAGTTCTGTGAGTCAAGTGTGAGGGTGGGAAAGAACTTCTAGAAGCAGTTCCAACAAAGGTATGGGAAGATGAAAAGCACATTTTAAAAAAACTGCATGCAAGACATGAGTTCCCCCGTGACTGAGAAGTACTAGCAATAATAATACAAGTGTAGATTGATAACCCCTGGAGAAGGAAATGGCAACCCACTCCAGTATTCTTGCCTGGAAAATCCCATATGTGGAGGAGCCTGGTAGGCTGCAGTCCATGGGGTCGCTAAGAGTCGGACACGACTGAGCGACTTCACTTTCACTTTTCACTTTCATGCATTGAGAAGGAAATGACAACCCACTCCAGTGTTCTTGCCTGGAGAATCCCAGGGACGAGGGAGCCTGTTGGGCTGCCGTCTGTGGGGTCGCACAGAGTCGGACACAACTGAAGTGACTTAGCAGCAGCAGCAGCAGGATGATAAGCCAGTAAAACAGATCAAGAAGTAGCATGAAGAGACAGAAGACGACCTGTGAGCACTCTGCTGGTTAAACCCAATAGTTTAAAATAGCTTCTCGTGTTTTTTTTTTTTTTTTTTTTTTAAGTTTCTATAGCATTGGAGCACAATATCAGTCAGACCAGATCAGATCAGTAGCTCAGTCGTGTCCGACTCTTTGCGACCACATGAATTGCAGCATGCCAGGCCTCCCTGTCCATCACCAACTCCCGGAGTTCACTGAGACTCACATCCATCGAGTCAGTGATGCCATCCAGCCATCTCATCCTCTGTCTACCACTTCTCCTCTTGCCCCCAATCCCTCCCAGCATCAGATTCTTTTCCAATGAGTCAACTCTTTGCATGAGGTGGCCAAAGTACGGGAGTTTCAGCTTTAGCATCATTTCTTCCAAAGAAATCCCAGGGCTGATCTCCTTCAGAATGAACTGGTTGGATCTTCTTGCAGTCCAAGGGACTCTCAAGAGTCTTCTCCAACACCACAGTTCAAAAGCATCAATTCTTCGGCACTCAGCATTCTTCACAGTCCAACTCTCACATCCATACATGACCACAGGAAAAGCCATAGCCTTGACTAGATGAACCTTTGTTGGAAAGTAATGTCTCTGCTTTTTAATATGTTATCTAGGTTGGTCATAACTTTCCTTCCAAGGAGAAAGTGTCTTTTAATTTCATGGCTACAGTCACCATCTACAGTGATTTTGGAGCCCCCCAAAATAAAGTATGACACTGTTTTCCCATCTATTTCCCATAAAGTGATGGGACCAGATGCCATGATCTTCGTTTTCTGAATGTTGAGCTTTAAGCCAGCTTTTTCACTCTCCACTTTCACTTTCATCAAAGGCTTTTTAGTTCCTCTTCACTTTCTTCCGTAAGGGTGGTGTTATCTGCATATCTGAGGTTATTGATATTTCTCCTGGCAACCTTGATTCCAGCTTGTGTTTCTTCCAGTCCAGCGTTTCTCATGATGTACTCTGCATAGAAGTTAAATAAACAGAGTGACAAAATACAGCCTTGACGTATTCGTTTTCCTTTTTGGAACCAGCCTGTTGTTCCATGTCCAGTTCTAACTGTTCCTTCCTGAACTGCATACAGATTTCTCAAGAGACAGATCAGGTGGTCTGGTATTCCCATCTCTTTCAGAATTTTCCACAGTTTATTGTGATCCACACAGTCAAAGGCTTTGGCATAGTCAATAAAGCAGAAATATATGTTTTTCTGGAACTCTCTTGCTTTTTCCATGATCCAGTGGATGTTGGCATTTTGATCTCTGGTTCTTCTGCCTTTTCTAAAACCAGCTTTAACATCTGGAAGTTCACAGTTCACGTATTGCTGAAGCCTGGCTTGGAGAATTTTGAGCATGACTTTACTAGCGTGTGAGATGAGTGTAATTGTGCAGTAGTTTGAGCATTCTTTGGCATTGCCTTTCTTTGGGATTGGAATGAGAACTGACCTTTTCCAGTCCTGTGGCCACTGCTGAGTTTTCCAAATTTGCTGGCATATTGAGTGTAGCACTTTCACAGCATCATCTTTCAGGATTTGAAATAGCTCAACTGGAATTCCATCACCTCCACTAGCTTTGTTTGTAGTGATGCTTTCTAAGGCCCACTTGACTTCACATTCCAGGATGTCTGGCTCTAGGTGAGTGATCTCACCATCGTGATTATCTGGGTCATGAAGATCTTTTTTGGACAGTTCTTCTGTGTATTCTTGCCATCTCTTCTTAATATCTTCTGCTTCTGTTAGATCCTTACCATTTCTGTCCTTTATCAAGCCCATCTTTGCATGAAATGTTCCTTTTGTATCTCTGATTTTCTTGAAGAGATCTCTAGTCTTTCCTTTTCTGTTGTTTTCCTCTATTTTTTTTTTGCATTGGTCGCTGAAGAAAGCTTTCTTATCTCTCTTGCTATTCTTTGGAACTCTGCATTCACATGTTTATATCTTTCCTTTTCTCCTTTGCTTTTTCTTCTTTTATTTTCACAGCTATTTGTAAGGCCTCCCCAGACAGCCATTTGGCTTTTTTGCATTTCTTTTCCATGGGGATGGGCTTGATCCCTGTCTCCTGTACAATGTCACAAATCTCATTCCATAGTTCATCAGGCACTCTATCTATCAGATCTAGGCCCTTAAATCTATTTCTCACTTCCACTGTCTAATCATAAAGGATTTGATTTAGGTCATACCTGAATGGTCTAGTGGTTTTCCCTATTTTCTTCAAATTGTGTCTGAATTTGGCAATAAGGAGTTCATGGTCTGAGCCACAGTCAGCTCCTGGTCTTTTTTTTTGCTGACTGTATACAGCTTCTCCATCTTTGGCTGCAAAGAATATAATCAATCTGATTTCGGTGTTGACCATCTGGTGATGTCCATGTATAGAGTCTTCTCTTGTGTTGTTGGAAGAGGGTGTTTGTTATGACCAGTGTATTTTCTTGGCAAAACTCTATTAGTCTTTGCCCTGCTTCATTGTGTATTCCAAGGCCTGATTTGCCTGTTACTTCAGGTGTTTCTTGACTTCCTATTTTTGCATTCCAGTCCCCTATAATGAAAAGGACATCTTTTGGGGTGTTAGTTCTAAAAAGTCTTGTAGGTCTTCATAGAACTGTCCAACTTCAGCTTCTTCAGTGTTACTGGTTGGGGCATAGACTTGGATTACTGTGATCTTGAATGGTTTGACTTGGAAACGAACAGAGATCATTCTGTAGTTTTTGAGATTATGAGAAACTCTCTCTACATCAGCACAAAAGTGATCTGCTGTCATAGCAATAGCAAAAATATTTCTTCTGGGGAGTCAATTCAATTCAGAAATCCTTTGGGTGACACTGATTTCAGTGCACTCTGTGGGGAGGAGTAAAACCATGAGAAAGACTGCAGGAGAATAAATCTCATGTGAAAATGAATATTATACAAGAATGTACAGAGACATAGTTCTTTCTAAGAAATATGGCGAGTAATTCCACTGGGGGTCAGAAGGTGAGGGACACTTAGGATGGCTCCTTGAAGAAATGAAGTTTTGACTTATGTTTGAAACAAACATAAGACTTCAGCAGGATTTGGGGACGAAAGCCATTTTAAATTTAGAAAATAGTTTGTGGAAGGCCTAAAGTATAATGTTAAGGAAAATAACTCTGGTATGAGAGGAAAAGCCTTTCTCTTGGGCATCTGAAGACAGCTATTACTTGATATTCTTTAAGAGAAAATGAAAGTCTTGGGGGAATGTACAGGGAAATCACAAAGTGGATAAATCCAGAATAGGAATGAATGAAAAAAAGAAAATCAATGTTAAAAAATGACTAAACAAAAGAAACAACACAAACTAGAAATGGATACTATATCATATATAAATCTCTTTTTATATTATGAGCTAAATTACTTATCAATTGTTTTAAATTACATTCCATTTCTATAAAAACTCACTTGTGCATATTTTATTATGGGAAAAAAATGGTTTCAAAAGTCCATGCATCATAATGTCTCCAAAGAGACCATTTAAATACTCACATAATGTTTATTAGTGTATATCATGAGTATTTATAATTATTTAGAAGAGTATTTGTCTAAAATACATTATGCACCTGAATAGGATAGACTTTATATTTGGATCTTTATTTATAACCATAGTGAGTATTATGTATTGGGAGTAATAACTTTTAGCAGATAAGGTACCACTATTCTGGAAATTGATATTAAAGACAAAGTGTGGGAACATTTATGGATTAAAAATGATGTAAGTAACTTTGAGCTATTTACTTAATTTAGATTAAAGAAATAAATCAAAATTGTGCTCCACTGGTCTTCATAACATTTTATGTACTATTTGTTATAAATGAGTTCCAATTGACTTGATATCAATTATATTTAAGCTGAAAAATAAAAGATCACGTAAAGACTGTTTCTTGTTATGAATGCACACACTCATGTGTAGTCTTTGGGTCCTCAGACCAATATACTCAGTTGCTATAGAAACCATTTCTAGGGCAACAGGAGAAAGAAGTATGTGTGTTTCTGCTGATGGCTGTAGGTCTTAAATGAATACTAAACAAATAGTTGTGTTTCTCTTGAATATAGGTTAAGCTTATCAGTTGCATTTTAAATAAATGAACTGAGGACTAAATACTACAAGTTTCATAACTATATAAATAAATTAAGCTATTTTGCAATGCCATGTCTTATCTAATGAAAAGTACCAACAGGAATGAAAATAAAAACAAAAACAAGTAGGACCTAATTAAACTTAAAAGTTTTTGCACAGAAAAGGAAACTATAAATATAGTGAAAAGACAACCCTCAGACTGAGAGAAAACAATAGCAAATGAAACAACTGACAAAGGATTAATCTCCAAAATAAACAAGCAAATCATACAACTCAATACCAGAAAAACAACCCAATCAAAAAGTGGGAAAAAGATCTAAACATACATTTCTCCAAAGAAATACAGAAGGCCAATAAATAAATGAAAAGATGCTCAACAATGCTCATTATTAACAAAAATGCAAACCAAAAGTGCAATGAGATATCACCTCACACAGGTCAGAATGGCCATCATCAAAAAGCATATAAACAATAAATGCTGGAGTGGAGAAAAGGGAACACTCTTGCACTGTTGGTGGGAATGTAAATTGATACAGCTGAGATAGGAGTGAAATCAAAGCCCCTCAATTAAAGTAACACCCTTTTGGTTTCCCTGTCTTTATTTTGTGTTAACAGTTCCTGCTCATCAATCACCACTTGCCATCTGTGATCTTGCTTGCTTATTACATCTGTGGGAATTTGGGCTGCCTGGGGAGGGGAGGGATCTGAGCTGTTCGAGTGGAAGCTTACCGTGTATAAAATATTCTCAGAACAAAGCTGGGGTGCTCAGCCTTTGGAGACGACTCCACTGAGCCTGCACCAGTGCTGAATAAACTGTGCTATTCTGCATCCTCAAGTGCCTCTTGTCTGTTTCAGAGGCCACAATTTCTATGACATTTTCTCATACATTGACCGGGAAGCCAACAACCTAGTTGACCCCTTGCACCACCCTTATCAGGGAAGGGGAGAAAGCTGCAGCTGCTGGCAGGTAACTGATGGATAGGCACTGCCCAGCCATTTGCAGGATCCCAACCTTCATTTGAGCCACACCAGCCTCAACCCTCACCGATTCCCAAGCAGACTCAGAAGGAGAGCAGAAGTGGGCTCCAAGAGAGTATGTCAGATGGGTGAGTGACCCGGGGACATCTGCCAGAGTCAAGACCCACCATAGGGCAGGAGGGGAGCCTGATCACCTCCCAGTGATTGGAGAGTCACTCACAATAGGGTTTGTTCCTTCAGGTGGTCTATCCATTCTGGCTTGTTTAAGAGAAGGACTGTGCAGAGTGAGAGCCCATGCTCCACCGTCTTATGGAGCCTGAGTGGGTCCTAACCTGCAGTTCCACGATGGCTTCATACAGCTCAGGGCAGTGCCAGTCTCTGGGGGATTTAATCCCTCCCTTCAAGCTGGTCTGGGTCGGGGGTTTATATATACTGCCAATGCTAAGAGGCGTCTAAATGTCCTTAAAGGGAGCGGCCAGGTGGGGGATAGTGAGTGCCTCCCTTTGTTTTGCTGTGCAACACCACCTCAGGGTTGGAACTTTCACATAACGGGGAATTTGACTTCTAAACCCATTATCTTAGAGTGTATGGTTAAGAATTTTAAGAAAGAATTCTCTGGGGGTTATGGTGTAAAATTGAGTCCTGGAAAACTGTGATCCTTTGTATGCTGGAGTGGCCCTCCTTTGGGGTCGGATGGCCCTCAGAAGGGACCTTAGACGTGCCCACTGTTCGAGCAGTGCCTAGAGACACAACAGGAGACCCCAACCACCCGGACCGATTCCTATATGTGGGTCAGTGGTTGGAAATTGCCCAGTTAAGGCCCTCTTGGGTTCAATTCTATGCCACAGGTCAGGGACGGTGTAAGGTCCTAGTAGCTCAACCAAATAAAAGGGCCTTGTGTCAAGAGAAGGAACCACCTATCCTCCAGAGCTAGGCTGAAGAAGTGCCCCCAGTGCCCCCACCTTCCACCCCCACACTGCTCCATCTAGAGCAGCAGATCTGCATTTACCAGACAGCCCGCTGCCTTCCGTCTCACCTCCTCCTGATGCTCCTGAAGCCATGGTGACGCTGTGGCCAGCTACCCCAGAACCAATGGGTAGACACCTCCGGTCAGCTCAGGGAGCAGCTGCCTCAGCACTACAAACGCCCTTATGAGAGACTCAAGGGCTGCAGCACTTTGCTGACAATGGCATCCTACAAGAGTGGGGACCTGATTTTTGCTACCAGCCTTTTTACATGACTGATCTTAACTGGAAGCATTACACCCCCTCCTACTCTGAAAAGCCCCAAGCACTGGTTGATCTCTTAGAATCCATCTTCCAGACCCAACACCTCACCTGGGTAGACTGCCAGCAGTTTCTCCTCACCCTATTCAATACAGAAGAAGGTCAAGAGTCATGACAGAGGCTCAAAAAAGGCTCCAGGCCAATGCCCCAGGGGGTCAATTAGACGTGGAGAACTGGGCTTGGGACAACTTCCCAGAGGAAGAGCCTCACTGGGACCCAAATACCAAGGGGGGAAGAAATCTCCCTTGGAGGTTGGAGAGGTATTGACAGGCACCCCTCAGGGGATAAAGGCCAGGGCTAAGAAGCCTACTAACATCGCTAAGACCACTGAGGTGCTACAAAAAAACAGATGAAAGCCTGGCTGATTTTTATGAAATGCTGTGTGAGGCCTTCTGGGTCTTGACCCCTTTTGATCCTGAAACCCCTGAAAATCAATGGATGATAAATTCAGCCTTTGTGGGACAGGCATAATATAACATTAAAAATAATAATAATAATAATTCAAGAAGTTAGAAGGGTTTGCAGGCAAAAATGTCACAGAACTGCTAGAAATAGCAAACAAACTCTTTGTCAATCAATACCAAACAGCATGCTGTCAGAAGTGGAAAAGAGGATGAAGCAAAAAGCCACACTCTTGGCAGTTGCCCTGTCAAAACCTGCACCTCCAGTGGGACCACCCCATAAGGCAAGAGGCCCAGATCTGAAAAGGAGAATTCCCCTCAGCTGTGATCAGTGTGCCTATTGCACGGAAAAGCGACACTGAAAAAATGAATGCCTCAGTCACCCTGAGAGGAAAACCAAAGCAGCAGGTACACTGAGCTGGTATCAGTCCAAGCCACCCAGTGCTAATCTGATTGGGCTAGCTGGAGTAGAATCTGACTAGACAGGACTGGGCTCTCTCCAGTTGGGCTCCTGAGAGCCCATGGTCAGAGTTCAAGTAGGGGGCCATCCCATGGACTTTATGATGGACACAGGTGCTGAGCATTCAGTGGTTACCAAGCAGGGGGTCCCCCTCTAGGGAAAAGAAGCCACCGTCATTGAGGCCACAGGTGCCCAGACCTGCGAGTTGTTTTGTAGTCCTCGACAATACCGACTGGGGGGTCATAAGGTAGGGTACCAATTCCTCTACCTGCCCAACTGCCCCATTCCCTTGATGGGAAGAGATCTGCTTGCTAAGCTGGGGGCCCAGATTTCCTTTTCTGCTGATGAGTCAGCTTGGCTAAAGCTAGCAGGATCACCCTCCTCCTTGATTGTGTTCTTGCTGTAAGGAGAGAAGAATGGTGCCTGTATTCCTCCCCTCCAGGAGAACGGACCATTCCTCCTAAATTAGAGACTGGATACCCACTGGTTTGGGCTGAGTAAAATCCTCTGGGTCTGGCAAAACACTATTCTTCCATCCTGATTGATCTGAAACCTGGAGCTCAGCTTGTAAAACTTCAACAGTGTCCAATTCCCCAGGAGGCCCAACTGGGAATGCAGGCTCATTTAGAAAGACTACTCTAACACTGACTTCTGATGAAATGCCAGCCACCCTGGAGCACCCCATTACTGCCTGTGAAGAAGCCAGGGGTGCATGACTACTGTCTGGTTCAAGACTTAAGAGCTGTAAATGAGGCAGCAATTACTCTACACCTGGAAATGCCTAATCTGTACACCCTACTAGCATCCCTTCCACAGCTGAATAGTTTACTTCCTTGGACTTGAAAGATGCCTCTGGGTTGCATCTGTCAGCCCACGACTATTTGCCTTTGAGTGGGAAAACCCTCACATGGGAAACAAGGAACAGCTCACTTGAATGTGGCATCCTTAGGGGTTCAAGTACTCCCCTACTCTTTTCAGCAGAGATTTGGCTGCTGAATTGCCTAAATTTCCTGGACAGGAGTTAGACTGTGTCCTGTTGCAATACGTTGAAGACCTTCTGCTGGCCAGCACAATGCAGCTTCGATGCCTAGAAGGAACAAAAACCCTCCTCTCTTTGTTAATGGAAGCTGTGTACCAGGTACCAAAGAAAAAGGCACAGATCTCTAAAAGACAAGTCAGATATTTAGGTTTTAACATCATGCAGGGCAAGTGAATGCTGGGAACTGAAAGAAAACAAGCAGTTTATGCTATTGCTATCCCTACCGCTTGCCAGAAGCTACATAAGTTCCTGGGAACAACAGGATTCTGTGGGATATGGATCCCTGGATTTTCATACTTTTTAAGGCACCTATATGAGGCTTTGAAAGAACAAAAGTCTTCCCTTGAATGGGGACCAAGCCAAGAGGCAGCATTTCAAACAATTAAGGCCAAGCTCTCCGAGGCCACAAACCTAGGTTTTCCTGATGTAATTAGAGAGTTCAATCTCTTTGTTCATGAAAAGAATGGAATGGCCTTGAAAGTCTTGACCAAGAGAATTTGGACCCCGGCAAAGGCCGGTGGCCTACTTGTCTAAACAGATCAACTTGGTCACGGCCGGATAGCCATCTTACCTCTGAGCATTACCGGCCACTACCTTGCTAACTGAGGGTGGCTGACAAGTTAACACTGGGGCAAAACTTAAATGTTACAGTCCCACATTCAGTTGTAATCCTGATGGGTAGCAGAGGCCACCATCAGCTCACACATGCACAAATGACTCAGTATCAAGGGTTACTACGTGAAAATCCGCTGGTAAAACTGGAAGTTGTATAGACTCTAAACCTAGTTACCTTCCTATCTGACAAAGCAGGGCCCTTGGACCATGATTACTTCAAAATATAGATGAACTATTTTCTAGTATACCAGATCTGACTGATCAGCCACTCCACAACCCAGACCTTGTCGTATATACTGATGGTTGCAGCTTCATGGAGAACAGGAAGAAGGTGGCTGGGTATGCTGTGGTATCTGACTCTGAAGGGGTGGAAGCAGAGTTGCTTCCTCAAGGATGGTCAACACAGAGAGCAGAGTTTATAAGCTTTAATCAGGGCACTGGAACTCAGCTGAGAATAATGAGCCAACATCTATACTGACTCGTGGTATGCCTTTGCTACTCTACATGTCCACAGAGCCTTATACAAGGAAAGAGGACTTCTTACAGCAGAAGGAAAAGGGATTAAAAACCAAGCCAAAGTCCTGAAATTTTTGAAGTAGTATGGGAACCAAAGGAGGTGGCAGTCATCCACTTCAAAGGCCACCAGAAGGGTGGTGAGCTGGTGGCCAGAGGGGATCACCAGGCTGATGCAGCCACCGAGGAGACCATCAGGAGTGGCCACCAGACAAACCAAAAGTCCTGCTAGCCCCGGAGAAACCAGCTGCTCCCAGGTACTCTCTCGAGGAGGAAAAATGAATAAAAAAGGGAGGAGGAACCAAGGCCAAGACAGGATGGTGGATCACATAAGACCACTCAGTCTATGATCTGGAACAGCTAGCTTTTAAGCTGGTCCACCAGCAACATGAACTGACCTATATGGTCAAGACCATCTTAAAGACTAGGTTGGCACTATCTCATTGATTGCCTCCCGACATTCTGATCTTCTGTCTCCCACTGATGTGTAAACTGTATACGAAATAATGCTTGCCAAGGGCCTAGTAGGCTGGTAGGTAGACAAAACTGTGGACTATCCGCCTTTGAGGATATGACAGAAGATGTCACTGAAATCACCCCAAGTCAAGGATTTAGATACCTTTTGGCTTCTATCTGCATGTTTTCAGGCTGGGTGGAAGCCTTTACTACTTGAACTGAGAAAGTAAGAGAAGAAACCAAGGCTCCTGAAAGACATTGTCTCCAGATATGGAATGCCTCTGATGATAGGGTCAGAGAATGGACTGGCATTTGTAGCTGAGGCAGTACAACAGTTGGCAAGGGCTTTGAAAATCTAGTGGAAATTACATACTTCCTACTGTCCCTAGAGCTCAGGGAAAGTGAAACACATAAGCTGAACCCTCAAGCAAATCCTAGCAAAACTATGCCAAGAGACCAGTTTATCTTGGGTAGACATGTTACCTGTGGCCCTCTTAAAGGTGAGGTGTTCACCTCGGGCAGAGATAGGGTTTTTGCAATTTGAAATCCTGTATAGACAGCCACTCCCGCTAGTCAGCTTAAGGGGAGACACCAGAAAACTGCAGAACTTGGACTTACGTAGGCAGCTACAAGGGTTAGGACACATAATCTCTCAAATACATAGATGGACAATTGATAGACTACCCATATCCTTAGGCATAACAGTCCATTCCACCAACCATGGAACCAAGTATGGGTAAAGGACTGGAAAAAAAAAAAACCTTTAAAACCCATGTGTAAAGAGCTCTATTCTGTAATCGTAACTACCCCCACTGCTCTCAAGGTGGCAGGAATAGACACTTGGATCCATTACTCCAGAGTCAAACCTGCAAGTCAGACTAATAGCCAAGAGAAGTGGAAAACCACCCTCAGTCTAGAGGAACCCCTGTGCCTGTCATTGCAAAGAAGGACACAACTACCCCAAAGCCCTGCTCTAGCCAGCTGATGGAAAAGCTGATCAGTCAATGCACGGCTGAAGCTTGAGGAACCAACAAAGCTGACAAGAGGTAAATGTATTGCTTTTTAATTGGGCTGGGACTCCCCCTATTCACCTTATTCAGAATAGGGCTTTACTCTGTGTCTCCCCTGGAGACACAACTGGATTGTATTCAAAAACTCTCCCTCTGCTTTGCCTACTTCATAATTCTTGCTTTTTGGAGTCTCCTACTACAATCAGCTTAAATATGAAAACAGCATATTTTTTGCCTTATGGTTCTGTAAATTGTAAAATCCCTGCCTCAACCGAGAGTCAGAATGGTTGTTCTGAATGTATGGAACCTTTCTATCATGAGGGGAAACAGGTCCAAGGATTCATTTACTAAACATTCCAACCAGCCGCATGTTACAGTTCAGCTTCCCCATGCACTAGGGAAGGGAAACATTACTGGAAGGAAAACAATTAAAGCCCACAGTGTGAATGGCCTAATGTGCTATGGCACCCCAAGACAGATGGCCTGCTGGACTCAACAGACTCACTTTAGGATGTCAGATGGCAGGGGGAAACAGGAAAGAAGGCTAAGAAAGAAGAAGTCCAAGAGGCGGTCAAATGGTTAAAGGCCCAAGTAATCAAGACAGACCCATTGACATCAGGTCCAAAGCCAGGGTCCACTAGACTGTACAACTTGCTTTAAGCCTCCCTCAAAGATAAGTTAGAAGTGCCCACTATTGGAAATAATCTTTTTATCCATCTAGCCAAAGAGGTTGCCTGGGAGTTAAATGTCACTAGCTGCTGGGTTTGTGGAGGGACCCCGGTGAGTGAAATATGGCCATGAAAGGATACTGGATTGGATGAATTTCTGCTATTACAATGCAATCGAACAATTAGCAGGTGGGCAAGGGGTCCTATTTAGAGTTGGACCCTGTCCACGGAGACAAAAGGTGAAGAATGCCTAAGTGAGAAGGGATAAACTATACCTGCGTTGGAGAAACGAAAGAGCCCTGGTCTATAATAATACCAGTAAGATCCTGTCATGGTGGCTAGGGGCCCAACCTAGTATTGGGCTCCCCAAAAAGGAGGGAATGGAAATCACACTTGTGTTCCCTTCAACTCCACCTCCATGATTCTAGTGCAAAACTGTACAGGAAATCAAACTGATATTAATACCTTTCTTGTAATCCCAGGCATTAGCCATATTGGAAGCATCTTAGCTCCACAAACCCAGACTTATGGAAGGCCCCAGAGAGACTTTTTTTTGGATTTGTTGGAGAAGGGCCTACTTATGATTTCCATCCAGATGGGGAGGAACCTGCATCATAGGAATAATTCACCAGGTTTCTTCCTCTTACCTGACACACAAGGGGACACACTAGGTGTCCCAATCTGACAACCTAAGACATAGAGAAAAACGATCCCTCGAGCTAAGGGAAAAACAAAATTGAGATGAAGATGAGTGGCCCCCACAATGGATAATCCAATATTATGGTCTGGCCACATTGGCACAAGATCAGAGTTGGGGATACAGGACCCCCGTTTACTGAATAATCTAACTTCACGGGGTACTTGAGATTATAACTAGTGAAACCACAACTGCATTGGAACTATTGGCACACCGACAATCCTAGATGAGGACTGCCATTTATCAAAACCAATTAGCACTATACTAGATCCTAGCGGAGGAAAGAGAAGTTTGTGGGAAATTCAACCAAACTGACTGTCATGTCCAAATAGATGATAATGGAAAAGCTGTGATAGACATGGCTAAAAATATTAAGAAGATTGCCCATATTCCGGTTCAGACCTGAAAGGGATGGGGTACAGATGGCCTCTTTGGAGAATGGTTCTCTTGGCTAGGGGGGCTTTAAAACAATGGTTGGTATGGTCGTAGTCATAATCACTGGATGTCTGCTTATTCCCTGCCTCATATCTCTCCTAGTCAGAGTTGTAACAGGGTTCATAGAGACAGTTGTCCAACGGACAACAGCCTCCCAGCTGCTGCTTTTAAAGGGACACCAGCAAATGCCAGGAGATGATGCTCTCTGATGGCGGCAGATGTATCCTAAACATCAAGAGGGGGGACTAAGATAGGAGTGAGATCAAAGGCCCCAATTAAAGTAACAACCTTTTGCTTGCCCTTCCTTTATCTTGTGTTAACTGGTGCTGCTCATCAATCACTGCTTCTATGTCTGTGATCTTGCTGGCTTGTCCAGGAAAACTTGGGCTACCTGGAGAGGGGAGGGATCTGAACTATTTGAGCGGGGAGTTTACAGTGTATAAAAGATACCCAGAAAAAGCCAGGCACTCAGCCTTTGGAGGTGACTCCTGAGCCCACACTGGTGCTGAATAAACCCTGATATTCTGCATCTTCAAGTGTCTCTTGTCTCTTTCCAACACCTCGGTTTCTATAACACAGCCTTTATGAAAGATGGAATGGAGATTCCTTTATAAAGAAGGGATAAAACCACTACATGACTCAGCAATCCCACTCCTAGGCATATAGCCTGAGGAAACCAAAAGTGAAAAAAACACATTTACCCCAGTGTTCTTTGCAGCACTATTTACAATATCTAGAACAGGAAGCAATCTAGATGTCCATCAACAGATGGGAGGATAAATAAATGGTGGTACAAATATACAAAGGAATATAACTCAGCCATAAAAAACACATTTGAGTCAGTTCTAATGAGGTAGACAAATCTAGAGATTGTTACACAGACTGAAGTAAGTTAGAGAAAGATAAATATCAGACACTAATGCATATATATAATCAATCTGATTTTGGTGTTGACCATCCGGTGATGTCCTTATGTAGAGTCTTCTCTTGTGTTCTTAGAAGAGTGTGTTTGCTATGACCAGTGTATTCTCATGGCAAAATTCTATTAGCCTTTGCCATGCTTCATTCCATACTCCAAGGTCAAACTTGCCTGTTACTCCATATGTTTCTTGACTTCCTACTTTTGCATTCCAGTCCCCTATAATGAAAAGGACATCTTTTGGGGTGTTAGTTCTCAAAGGTCTTGTAGGTCTTCATAGAACCGTTCAACTTCAGCTTCTTCAGTGTTACTGGTTGGGACATAGGTTTGGATTACCGTGATATTGAATGGTTTGCCTCGGAAACGAACAGAGATCATTCTGTCATTTTCGAGATTGCATCCAATTACTGCATTTAGGACTCTTCTATTGACCACGATGGCTACTCCATTTCTTGTAAGGGATTCCTGCCCACAGTAGTAGATATAATGGTCATCTGAGTTAAATTCACCCATTCCAGTCCATTTCAGTTTGCTGATTCCTAGAATGTCGACATTGACTCTTGCCATCTCCTGTTTGACTACTTCCAATTTGCCTTGATTCATGGACCTAACATTCTAGGTTCCTATGCAATATTGCTCTTCACAGCATTGGGTCTTGCTTCTATCACCAGTCACATCCACAAATGGGTGTTTTTCTTGCTTTGGCTCCATCCCTTCATCCTTTCTGGAGTTATTTCTCCACTGATCTCCAGTACCATATTGGGCACCTAGTGACCTGGGGAGTTCCTCTTTCAGTATCCTATCATTTTGCCTTTTCATACTGTTCATGGGGTTCTCAAGGCAAGAATACTGAAGTGGTTTGCCATTCCCTTCTGCAGTGGACCACATTCTGTCAGGCCTCTCCACCATGACCATGATTGATTATATTCTTTGCAGCCAAAGATGGAGAAGCTCTATACAGTCAGCAAAAAAACAAGACCAGGAACTGACTGTGGCCAAGATCATTAACTCCTTATTGCCAAATTCAGACTTAAATTGAAGAAAATAGAGAAAACTACTAGACCATTCAGGTATGACCTAAATCAAATCCCTTATGATTATACAGTGGAAGTGAGAAGTACATTTAAGGGACTAGATCTGATAGACAGAGTGCCTGATGAACTATGGACAGAGGTCCATGACATTCTACAGGACACAGGAATCAAGACTATCCCCAAGAAAAAGAAATACAAAGAAGCAAATTGGCTGTCTGAGGAGGCCTTACAAATAGCTGTGGGAAAAAAAAAAAAACAAAAACAAAAAAAACAACAGAGAAGTGAAAAGCAGAGGAGAAAAGGAAAGATATAAGCATCTGAATTCAGAATTTTGAATAGGAAGGAGAGATAAGAATGCCTTCCTCAGCAATCAATGCAAAGAAATAGAGGAAAACAACAGAATGTGAAAGACTAGAGATCTCTTCAAGAAAATTAGAGATACCAAGGGAACATTTCATGCAAAGATGGGCTTGATAAAGGACAGAAATGGTATGGACCTAACAGAAGCAGAAGATATTAAGAAGAGGTGGCAAGAATACACAGCAGAACTGTACAAAAAAGAGCTTGATGACCCAGATAATCACAACAGTTTGATCATTCACATAGAGCCAAACATCCTGGGATGTAAAATCAAGTGGGCCTTAGAAAGCATTACTATGAACAAAGCTAGTGGAGGTGATGGAATTCCAGTTGAGCTATTTCAAATCCTGAAAGATGATGCTGTGAAAGTGCTGCACTCAATAGGCCAGCAAATTTGGAAAACTCAGCAGTAGCCACAGGACTGGAAAAGGTCAGTTTTCATTCCAATCCCAAAGAAAGGCAATGCCAAAGAATGCTCAAACTCCACACCATTGCACTCATCTAACACGCTAGTAAAGTCATGCTCAAAATTCTCCAAGCCAGGCTTCAGCAATACGTGAATTGTGAACTTCCAGATGTTCAAGCTGGTTTTTGAAAAGGCAGAGGAACCAGAGATCAAATTGACAACATCCACTGGATGATGGAAAAGCAAGAGAGTTCCAGAAAAACATCTACTTCTGCTTTATTGACTATGCCAAAGCCTTTGACTGTGTGGATCACAATAAACTGGAAAATTCTGAAAAAGATGGGAATACCAGACCACCTGACCTGCCTCTTGAGAAATCTGTATGCAGTCAGGAAGCAACAGTTAGAACTGGACATGGAACAACAGACTGGTTCCAAATAGGGAAAGGAGTACTTCAAGCCTGTATATTGTCACCCTGCTTATTTAACTTATATGGAGAGTACATCATGCGAAACGCTGGGCTGGAAGAAGCACAAGATGAGTCAAGATTGCTGGGAGAAATATCAATAACCTCAGATATGCAGATGACACCACCCTAATGGCAGAAAGTGAAGAGGAACTAAAAAGCCTCTCGATGAAAGTGAAAGAGGAGAGTGAAAAAGTTAGCTTAAAGCTCAACATTCAGAAGATGAAGATCATGGCATCTGGTCCCATCACGTCATGGCAAATAGATGGGTAATTGTGGAAACAGTGTCAGACTTAATTTGTTTGGGCTCCAAAATCACTGCAGATGGTGATTGCAGCCATGAAATTAAAAGACACTTACTCCTTGGAAGGAAAGTTATGACCAAACTACGTAGCATATTAAAAAGCAGAGATATTACTTTGCCAACAAAGGTCCATCTAGTCAAGGCTATGGTTTTTCCAGTGGTCATGTATGGATGTGAGAGTTGGACTGTGAAGAAAGCGGAGCGCTGAAGAATTGATGCTTTTGAACTGTGGCGTTGGAGAAGACTCTTGAGAGTTCCTTGGACTGCAAAGAGGTCCAACCAGTGCATCCTAATGGACATCAGTCCTAGGTGTTCATTGGAAGGACTCATGGTAAAGCTGAAACTCCAATACTTTTCCACCTCATGGGAAGAGTTGACTCATTGGAAAAGACCCTGATGCTGGGGCAGATTGGGGTTAGCAAGATAAAGGCTGACAGAGAATGAGACGGCTGGATGACATCACCGACTCGATGGTCATGAGTTTGAGTGACCTCTGGGGGTCGCAAAGAGCTGGACACAACTGAGCAACTGAACTGAACTGATCTGAATGCGTATATATGGAATCTAGAAAAATGGTACTGATAAATTTATTTACAGGTCAGCAATGAAGGAATAGACATAGAGAACAAACTTATGGACATGGGGGAGGGGTGCGAGGAGAGGGTAAGATGTATGGAGAGAGTAGCATGGAAACTTACAATATCATATGTAAAATAAATAACCAATGAGAATTTGCTGTATGACTCAGGGGCTCTGTAACTGTCTAGAAGGGGGATGGAGATGGAGATGAGAGGGTGGCTTGGTAGGAAGGGGACATTGGTGTACCTATGGCTGATTTTTGTCCATGTTTGACAGAAAACAACAAAATTCTGTAAAGCAATTAACCTTCAATTAAAGATAATTTAAAAAATGATAGTGTATATTTCATTTGCTTTTAAAAATTAAATAAGTTTAAAATGTGGGGTGATTCCTGTCACATTAATAAAAATAGATACATTTTTCAACCTGTTTGCCAAAAATCTTATTTTAAATACAGGACCTATTGGTTTTAGAAAAATAGAAGATGACTTTTTTCAAGTATAAACAATTATACTCACATACCTTCATGTACAAATATTAAATACACAAAAGCACAGAATTTCACCACCTATTAATCTCCACTATCAAAATTATAAAACACAACTTTATTCCCTCTATCATAGAAAGTTCATCAGACTGCTATAAAGAATGACAGAGGCACTAGTATCAAAATAAGATACATTAATAGTAAAAAAAAAAAAAAAAACAACTACAGGAAATAAAAATTATCCAAAATCTAAGGAAAATGGTAAGTTACTTAGAGAAGCTCTACCCAAAATAAGAGCATACATAAAAATCAAATAGAAAAATATAGTTTATGGTTATAATCTTAGATCAAAAATGTTGTGCACCTCAAGTGAATTTTGTAAATTCTATCTAGAATTGCTTTTGCATTTGCAAATATAGACTGACTATTCATGTCGTGTTTCTTAAGCATTAAATAACTGTTCAAAAAGTAAAATATCATGGAAGTTTTGGAGAAAAAGGAAGATAAATATGATAAGAATATAGGAATTAATGTTATTTCTACACTGGGAGTATCATGCAATTCAAAACTGAGACTAGGGGTTAGACACTGGACTCCATTAGTTTGTGAATGAAGGATAAGGTGTCTGGATCTCAAGAAAGAGGGGACAGGCTTACATGGGCTTTAGGGAGCCCCAGAGCATCAGCTACTGAATATATCTGAACTGAGGATACACATTGAAAAGTATTAATAGGAACTAAAGAGACCTAGGGAAGGGTTAGAAACTTCTGGTCAAATATAATCAGAGATTTACAACTACAAGAGATGCAAGAGTGTGGCTAGGCCTAGAAATAAAATGTCAAGAGAGCAAATTAGTCAATAGTAAGTAATCAAATCAACACAGAGCATATGTCAATAAAATCCAGGGCAAGCATGAAGCTGATGTTTCAATTACTCAAAGGACCAGAAATGTTTAACTGTGATTGAGGTAGTAGTCCAGAAACTAAACAGAGTATAGAGTTGAATTAAAAAAGCAAATGTTTAGGGAGAGGTTAGCATTCAGGTGGTACTGTGACAGAAATATATATATATATATATATATATATATATATATACACACATACACATACACACACATATATATATACATATACATATATATGTATATATTTACTCATATAATCCTAAAAATTAACTCCACAAAACTAATGGGTAGCCCCATTTAATAACAGAGACTAATCAGATAACATTTCTAAAAAGTCAAAGAGTTAGAAAGTCACATAATGGGACTTTTAGAATTTGTTTATCCTCTAAGCTTCTGCCATATTACCAAGCAATGAAATTATATGACTCAAGGTTTTTGAAATCTTTTTTAGTGTGTCCTTGTAGGAAGATGGTAGAATACACAAAGTGGACACCATGTGAGAAGAGCAGGCAGAAATTAGTGATGCAGTTGCAAGTCAAGGGGCATCAAGGATTGACAGCCCCTCCAGAAATAAGTGAGCAAGGGAGGACTCAGCTGAGGTTTCAGAGTAAGAGTGTGGCCCTACCAACACCTTGTTTTCAGACCACCAGGGTCCAGGACTGTGAGACAACAAATTGCTGGTGTTTTAAATTACCCAGTATTTTGCAGGTGATTTGAAGAAAGCACAAATCACCCTTTGTTGTGGCAACCCTAGGAAATTAATAGCTTGTTCATCAAAATATATTTGTAATTCTAGAGTTTGTATCACATTTGCAAAATTTCAGAGTCAGTATTATCAAATCTCATCCTGGCATCTGTCTTCTTCCTTTTCCATATTTTCTAATTCTGGCATGTGTTCTCTTAATAGTTAACATTATATTCTTAGGTCTATCTACTTCATATGGACTTGTTGCTGTATACAAACACACAAGCACATACCCAAGTCTATACACAATACATATACACACATGCATATATGTACTCTTCTAGTTATACTATCACATAGGGCACATATAGCTTGAATTATTAAATGCCTCCATTCAACACAAACTCACACATAAATATACAAGATAAGCACAAGTGCAGCACACCAGATTCATATTTTATGTCAAACATAGTTTCTTAATGCATGACCAGTGCAGGAACCAAAGTGTCTTTCTGTGCCTCAGGGCCATCATCAAGAATATCATTATAAATGTATCAGACTTTTACATTGTAATAGAGATATTGTTAGGTATCATTTAGAGTTGATAAAATTTCAGATATACCTGTTTGTAGCATATCTGGAAAAATTGGTTTGCCTAGTTTTTCCTTTATCTTCAGAGGTATCTTAAGACATTTTACTCTCTTTTAAAAAAATTTGATTACCAAAACAAATAAAAACAAGCCAATGCATCAGCAAATACTGCTGGGTCAAACTTCAAAATAGATTCAGAATCTGACCATTTATCTGGTTTCACTGCCTATATTGAGCCAAAGGTCATTTGTCACCTGGACAAGTGCATTAGCCTCCTAACTGGTACCCTGTCTACATCCATCCCACCCCACTCACTAATCAATACTCAGCAGTACAGCCAGAATGATCCCTCAAATCCTGTCACTGTCTTACTCAAACCTCTGGCAGGATTTTCTGTTTCACTCACAACACAAGCCCTTCTATTAACCTAAAGTTGTTGGAATCTGACTTTTTTCCTCTCCCCTATTATCCATCTGACTTCACCCTCTACAAGTCTTCCTCTTTCTCACTTGCTCCACCACACAGAGTTTCCCTTATGTTCTTAGACAATGTCAAGCAAATGGCATTGGTAACCCACACCAGTATTCTTGCCTGGAGAATCCCATGGACAGAGGAGATTTACAAGCTATGCGGTCACAAAGAGTCAGACACACCTTACTGACTGGGTACACAACATACATTTTATTGTATATAACATGTTGCAGAGAAATACAGGTTTGTTATACTTAGTCTTTACTATCTGTCTCTCTCTACTGGAGTTTAAGCTCTGGGAGGACAGGAGACACGTTCTGTTCAGCAGTGTGTCACTCAAACCACAGAGATGAGGACATCCTCACTTAGATGTGTTGGAAGTGAAACATGGTTATTCAGGAAGAACACAAGTTACACTAATCTCTGTTACACTCAGATGAGGACACTGTCTAGGGGTTTAAATAATACCTTAACTATTGATATTAAATGACAGTGAAGCCACTCAGTCATGTCCAAATCTTTGTGACCCCATGGACTGTATGTAGCCTGTCAGGCTCCTCCATCCATGGGATTCTCCAGGCAAGAATACTGGAGTTGGTTGCCATTTCCTTCTATAGGGGATCTTCTGACACAGAGATTGAACCCAGGTCTCCTGCACTGCAGGCAGACTCTAACATCTAAAAATATTATTGACTGATGTTTATAAAGTGACACCTTGTCATTTTGCACCATGTGCTTCAAGTATAAATAGATTTTGGAGGTAACAAACAGATTTTTATCCATTTCCTATGTACAAGTGACTGACAATAGCACACAGAATGGGAAAATCTGCATTTGTGGAGAGGCAAGTGTTAATAGTTAGGTGCACTCTCTGAGATGCTCTAGAACAGGGACCAGAAAACACCACCACATCTATCCCACTGGCCACATTCTTCTTTCTTTTGGGAAAGGTTTTGATGAAAGAAGTAGGCACGCTAGCCCCACTTATGGGCAGAAGCCCATGAGTTGCAGGTCCCTACTCCAATGTTGAACCTTGTTACCCTGCATCCCAGCCCCCACAAAGAAGGGATGGCATTCTTCAGATGGACCCGCTGAGATCTATACTAGAAAGGAAGATAGTCAAGGCATGAAGAATAAAAAGAGACTCACTGTCTTCATTGAATTGGTATCTTGTCCTTACAGTTCATTGGAGTTAGACCTGGGAATTGCCAACTCCAGTTCCAGTGCTTATGAGATACTTACTTGCTCAGGTACCTGAGCCAGGACAGTCTCCACCTGGTTCTCATCTGCAAAATTGGGAGGGGACTAGGTTGCTAGTAAGCTGGTATTGAATAAATGGCAGATACTATTGTTAAAATTATCCTTGTGACCAGGTGTTTCATCTTCATTCCCATAATATCCAGAGGTGTCCACTGAGTGTGCTGTTTCTTGGCCCAACCACTTCCCCCCTGTGACTGATCTCTGAATGTCATATAACACCAACATAGGTCGCAGGACTGAGTTATTATTTATTTTATAACAGGACCTAGTTATTTAGGTCCTCCACTTGGAACATCAAGTGCCATACTCATTCAATGCTGGTTGTGGAGCTGACTTCTGCCTCAAACTCCAGCTGTGCTGAATCCCTGCCCAACAAGAGATAGCTGTTCTCTAGGGGAACAGCACTTCCTCAATCAAGGAATCAGCAGCACTTCCTAGAATCAAGCTCAGAAACAGACATGACTTCCCCATCTTTACCTATGTCACCAGCAACCTAGCATCTCCTGGTGTCAAGTCACTTGATAACTAAAGGCATGCTGATCAGATACATTCATAATTCCCTGAGATTACTGTATACAGAGCTATTCACCTTCTTCCGTAGGGGGTCAGACACTTCATCCATGCTTAGGGAATTTTAGGGTATTTTCCCACCCTCCAGTTTCTGAATATCCAGTTTATGTGACTCTGGTCATAGCAGCCTTCACAGCTAAGACTCCCTAACTTTTAATAAGTTGATGACAGTCTTTGCAACCAGCTTTAAGATAGGTGTTTTACAAGAAACAACTCACAGACTTGCAGTTAACAAGACTTGTAGTTGCCAAAGTTGTGTTGGGGAGAGAGTTGGGTTGGGAATTTGGGATTAAGCAGGTGAAAACTAGTATATATAAAATGGATAAACAAGAATGAACACAGGTATCCTGCATTACAGGCAGAGTCTTTACCATATGAGCCACCAGGGAAGCCCCACTGTACAGCACAGGGAACTATATTCAATATCCTGTAATACACCATAATGGAATTGAATATGAAAAAAGTAAATAT
Organism: Bos taurus; assembly: GCF_002263795.3. NCBI lineage: Eukaryota > Metazoa > Chordata > Mammalia > Artiodactyla > Bovidae > Bos > Bos taurus. The sequence continues at coordinate 1,845,091 of NC_037336.1, forward strand.
ATTATATATTTCATTTCTGAATACAAATATTCTCACAAACTATGGAATAGAGGGCACCAATATGGAGGGACTTAGTTGTTCACTTTTTAAGTCATGTCCAACTCTCTGCAACATCATGGACTATAGCATACAAGGCTTCCTTGTCCTTCACCATCTCCCAGAGTTTGCTCAAACTCATGGCCATTGAGCCAGTGATGTCATCCAACCATCTCATCCTCTGCTGTCTCCTTCTTTTCCTATCTTCAACATTTTCCACCTTCAGAGTCTTTTTCCTGTGAATCAGTTGTTCACCATCAGGTGACCAAAGTATTAGAGCTTCAGCATCAGTCCTTCCAATGAATACTCAGGGTTGATTTCCTTTAGGATTGACTGGTTTAACCTCCTTTCTGTCCAAGGGACTCTCAACAGTCTTCTCCAGCACCACAATTTGAAAAGATCAGTTCTTTGGTGCTCAGCCTTATTATGGCCCAACTCTCACGTTTGTATATGACTACTGGAAAAACCATAGCTTTGAATGGGAATATGGACTCTAAACAACAGAGCTGTAAAACTGTGATGGGACTGAAGAGAGTTAGTCATAAATAGGGTGGAGAAGGCAATGGGACCCCACTCCAGTACTCTTGCCTGGGAAATCCCATAGGCGGAGGAGCCTGGTAGGCTGCAGTCCATGGGGTCGCTAAGAGTTGGATACGATTGAGCGACTTCACTTTCATTTTCACTTTCATCCATTGGAGAAGGAAATGGCAACCCACTCCAGTGTTCTTGCCTGGAGAATTCCAGGGATGGGGGAGCCTGGTGGGCTGCCGTCTATGGGGTTGCACAGTGTAGGACACGACTAAAGTGACTTAGCAGTAGCAGGGTAGAGATAGGTGGCAGAGAAGAACTTCAGATGATAAAATCAAGGTTGAATATTGTAGCTGGAATGCTTAGAATTTTAAACTTTTTCTTACTGAAAATGAAGATTTGCTGTAGTTTTTTAAGCAGAGGAATTAAAAAATCACATAAGAAGATAAAAAATAAAAAGTCACTCTGAAAGTAACAGAACAAGGATCAGGAGAATGGAGACTATAATGTCTACCCAATTTTAGACAGAACCAAAGCAGTTCAAAAGAGGTGACAAGTTTAAACTGGAGTGACTGCAGAGAACTGAGATGCAAAACTGCTGGAGAAAATTTTGTAGATAGAATCCATAATGGTTTTGATAAACTAAAGTTTACCCTGAAGTTTGGAAATCTAGATGGATATAAATTTCATGGCCAAGGTATGAATAAGGGGAGAAAATTATGGGTAGGGAGATATAGGTTGCAGTATTGGAGAGATAAAGATTTTAAGTTTTTGAGGGACTGATCAGTAAAAAAAAAAAAAAAAAAATACAAGAGTATTTATACCTCTGCATGGGTTTGAAGCCATGAATATAGGTGCTGCACTTTCAAAGAAAAAATTTAAATAAACTAACGAGAATTGCCAGGAGTCTAAAGCGTGTGTGAAAAGGAGGAAAGAGAGAGGGGAAACATGTAAGAGCACACCCTGGAGGATTTTAACTGAAGAACTACATGAAACAGGCCTGGAGTAGGTGGGAAGAAAATTCCAGAACAGTGGCAGCATGGGCAGGGGTGCACTTACAAACCAAGTGCAAAATGAAAATATGGGGTCATTTGTTTAAAAAAAAAAAAAAGTCCCATTGAAGTACTAAACTATAAAGTTTTTCCCTTGTTTTCTGTGGTCTTTCACATCTTTTCACAGTATTTTTCACTTGCTGTTTAATGTCATTCCAAGAAAATTTTCCATTTTTAGCTAAATTTTGACCATTCATCTTTAACTTGTGCAATGCCAGTTTAAATACAATACAAAGGGATTTAACTCTTTAGTGACATCATTAAAATTACACATCTTATATTTCAGAGCTAGTATGAATGCATGCTAAGTCACTTCATTTGTATCTGACTCTTTGTAACACTTTGGACTGTAGCCCACAAGTCTCCTCTGTCCATGGGATTCTACAGGCAAGAACATGGGAGTGGGTTTCCACGGTCTCCTCCAGGGGATCTTCCCTACCAGGGATAGAACTTGTGTCTCTTATATCTCCTTCATTGAGTTCTTTACCACTAGTGCCACCTGGGAAGCCCATGTTTTGTTTTCAATATTAGTTAACTCTGAATACTGGAGCAAACTAATTCAACTGCTTTTATTACATGCCTTAGAAGATGCATATTCTAACAGCACTTTGGAAGCTGATGCCTAACACAGTACAAAATCAGCCATGGAAAATATGTAAACAAATGAGTAAGGCTATGTTCCCGCAAAACTCATTACAAGAACAGTGGTCCTGGCCAGGTTTGACCTGCAAACCATACTTTCAATCTCTGTTCTATGCAATTAATTTTCTACATGCTGCTGAAATGGTACTCAACAATAAAGATGAAACTGTTTTGAAACCAAAGAACTGTAACAGGCATGAAAAAATGTATTATTAAATTATTATATTCACTCTACTATATTTTGTATATGGTGTCAATGATACAATTTATGATAATGACTAGTGGGAATAACATGCAACTAATGAATGCACCTGAAAGCTGCAAACTAGCACAACACAAGAACAAAGGGCATTTATTTGTGGAAGATGATGGGAGATGCACGAGGAAGAAAATGTCAGAATGTTACTTCTGAATTTATTACTACCCTGAATTTATTAGTGAAACCTGCTGGGTTTCAGCAGATACAGTTTAACCTGGAGGAAAACCAGAGGTGTTCATTACAGGGTGAGTTCTAGATGGAATATTTTTTATAAGTTGCAAGTAAATTAGAACAAAAGTGACTAATAGAAACTGCAACAAAAAACTCCTATCTCTGTGTAAGTGCTTCCCAGCTCCCAGGACTGGGGTCTCCACTGCAGTAGCAACTGGGGAGGTGCACTAGAAGGTTTCACCTGTCAGTTGCACATGACCATGAAGAAGTGAAGTGAAGTTGCTCAGTAGTTTCTGACTCTTTGCAACCCCATGGACTTGTAGCCCACCAGGCTCCTCTGTCCATAGAATTCTCCAGGCAAGAGTACTGGAATGGTTTGCCATTTCTTCCTCCAGGGGATATTCCTGACCCAGGGATTGAACCTGGGTCTCCCGCATTGCAGTCAGACACTTTACTGTCTGAGTCACCAGGGAAGCCCCATGCTGCTGCTGCTGCTGCTGCTAAGTCGCTTCAGTTGTGTCCGACTCTGTGCGACCCCATAGATGGCAGCCCACCAGGCTCCCCCGTCCCTGGGATTCTCCAGGCAAGAACACTGGAGTGGGTTGCCATTTCCTTCTCCAATGTATAAAAGTGAAAAGTGAAAGTGAAGTCGCTCAGTCCTGTCTGACTCCTAGCGACCCCATGGACTGTAGCCTACCAGGCTCCTCCGTCCATGGGATTTTCCAGGCAAGAGTGCTGGAGTGGGGTGCCATTTCCTTCTCCAGGGAAGCCCCATAGTTTTCACCAAAAGAAAGCTTATTCCTCTAAATTTTCTGGCTTAGGAAATGTCAACATCAGAAAGAGTTATTTGCAAACCCTACAATAAAAACGTGATTTAAATTTTTGGTAGAATTCAGCTGTGAAGCCGTCTGGACCTGGGCTTTTGTTTGCTGGAAGATTTTTGATTACAGTTTCAATTTCCGTGCTTGTGATGGGTCTGTTAAGATTTTCTATTTCTTCCTGGTCCAGTTTTGGAAAGTTGTACTTTTCTAAGAATTTGTCCATTTCTTCCACATTGTCCATTTTATTGGCATATAATTGTTGATAGTAGTCTCTTATGATCCTTTGTATTTCTGTGTTGTCTATTGTGATTGCTCCATTTTAATTTCTAATTTTATTGATTTGATTTTTCTCCCTTTGTTTCTTGATGAGTCTGGCTAATGGTTTGTCAATTTTATTTATCCTTTCAAAGAACCAGCTTTTGGTTTTGTTGATTTTTGCTATGGTCTCTTTTGTTTCTTTTGCATTTATTTCTGCTCTAATTTTTAAGATTTCTTTCCTTCTACTAACCCTGGGGTTCTTCATTTCTTCCTTTTCTAGTTGCTTTAGGTGTAGAGTTAGGTTATTTATTTGACTTTTTTCTTGTTTCTTGAGGTGTGCCTGTATTGCTATGAACTTTCCCCTTAGGGCTGCTTTTACCATGTCCCACAGGTTATGGGTTGTTGTGTTTTCATTTTCATTCATTTCTATGCAAATTTTGATTTCTCTTTTGATTTCTTCTGTGATTTGTTGGTTATTCAGCAGGGTGTTGTTCAGCCTCCATATGTTGGAATTTTTATAGTTTTCTCCTGTAATTGAGATCTAATCATACTGTATTGTGGTCAGAAAAGATGCTTGGAATGATTTCTATTTTTTTGAATTTACCAAGGCTAGAGTTATGGCCCAGGATGTGATCTATCCTGGAGAAGGTTCCATGTGTGCTTGAGAAAAAGGTGTAATTCATTGTTTTGGGATGAAATATCCTATAGATATCAATTAGGTCTAACTGGTCTACTGTATCATTTAAAGTTTGTGTTTCCTTGTTAATTTTCTGTTTAGTTGATCTATCTATAGGTGTGAGTGGGGTATTAACGTCTCCCACTATTATTGTGTTATTGTTAATTTCTCCTTTCATACTTGTTAGCATTTGTCTTATATACTGCGATGCTCCCATGTTGGGTGCATATATATTTATAATTGTTATATCTTCTTCTTGGATTGATCCTTTGATCATTATGTAGTGACCTTCTTTGTCTCTTTTCACAGCCTTTGTTTTAAAGTCTATTTTATCTGATATGAGTATTGCTACTCCTGCTTTCTTTTGGTCCCTATTTGCATGGAAAACCTTTTTCCAGCCCTTCACTTTCAGTCTGTATGTGTCCCCTGTATTGAGGTGGGTCTCTTGTAGACAACATATGTAGGGGTCTTGTTTTTATATCCATTCAGCCAGTCTTTGTCTTTTGGTTGGGGCATTCAACCCATTTATGTTTAAGGTAATTACTGATAAGTATGATCCCGTTGCCATTTACTTTATTGTTTTGGGTTCGAATTTATACACTGTTTTTGTGTTTCCTGTCTAGAGAATATCCTTTAGTATTTGTTGGAGAGCTGGTTTGGTGGTGCAGAATTCTCTCAGCTTTTGCTTGTCTGAAAAGCTTTTGATTTCTCCTTCATACTTGAATGAAATCCTTGCTGGGTACAATAATCTGGGCTGTAGGTTATTTTCTTTCATCATTTTAAGTATGTCTTGCCATTCCCTCCTGGCTTGAAGAGTTTCTATTGAAAGATCAGCTGTAATCGTTATGGGAATTCCCTTGTGTGTTATTTGTTGTTTTTCCCTTGCTGCTTTTAATATTTGTTCTTTGTGTTTGATCTTTGTTAATTTGATTAATATGTGTCTTGGGGTGTTTTGCCTTGGGTTTATCCTGTTTGGGACTCTCTGGGTTTCATGGACTTGGGTGATTATTTCCTTCCCCATTTTAGGGAAGTTTTCAACTATTATCTCCTCAAGTATTTTCTCATGGTCTTTCTTTTTGTCCTTTTCTTCTGGAACCCCTATGATTCAAATGTCGTAGCATTTAATATTGTCCTGGAAGAGCTAACACCTATCCTGCTCAAACTCTTCCAAAAATTGCAGAGGAAGGTAAACTTCCAAACTCATTCTATGAGGCCACCATCACCCTAATACCAAAACCTGACAAAGATCCCACAAAAAAAGAAAACTACAGGCCAATATCACTGATGAACATAGATGCAAAAATCCTTAACAAAATTCTAGCAATCAGAATCCAACATATATATGGAATTTAGAAAGATGATAACAATAACCCTCTGTGTATGAGACAGCAAAAGAGACACTGATGTATAGATCAGTCTTATGGACTCTGTGGGAGAGGGAGAGGGTGGGGAGATTTAGGAGTATAGCATTGAAACATGTATAATATCATGTATGAAACAAGTCGCCAGTCCAGGTTCGATGCACGGTACTGGATGCTTGGGGCTGGTGCACTGGGACGACCCAGAGGGAGGGTAGGGAGGGAGGTGGGAGGAGGGTTCACGATGGGGAACGTGGGTATACCTGTGGTGGATTCATTTCGATATTTGGCAAAACTAATACAATATTGTAAAGTTTAAAAATAAAATAAAATTTAAAAAATATATCAATACTGATAAATGAAGAAAAAAAAAAAAAAAAAGAATCCAACAACACATTAAAAAGATCATACACCATGACCAAGTGGGCTTTATCCCAAGGATGCAAGGATTCTTCAATATCCACAAATCAATCAATGTAATGCACCACATTAACAAATTGGAAAATAAAAACCATATGATTATCTCAATAGATGCAGAGAAAGCCTTTGACAAAATTCAACACCCATTTATGATAAAAACTCCCCAGAAAGCAGGAATAGAAGGAACATACCTCAACATAATAAAAACTGTATATGACAAACCCACAGCAAACATTATCCTCAAAGGTGAAAAATTGAAAGCATTTCCTCTACAGTCAGGAACAAGACAAGGGTGCCCACTTTCACCATTACTATTCTTTGGAAGTTTTGGCCAAAGCAATCAGGGCAGAAAAAGAAATAAAAGGAATCCAAATTGGAAAAGAAGAAGTAAAACTCTCACTATTTGCAGATGACATGATCCTCTACATAGAAAACCCTAAAGACGCCACCAGAAAATTACTAGAACTAATCAATGACTATAGTAAATTTGCAGGATATAAAATCAAAACACAGAAATCCCTTGCATTCCTATACACTAATAATGAGAAAACAGAAAGAGAAATTAAGGAAACAACTCCATTCACCATTGCAACGAAAAGAATAAAATACTTAGGAATATATCTACCTAAAGAAACTAAAGACCTATATATAGAAAACTATAAAACACTGGTGAGAGAAATCAAAGAGGACACTAATAGATGGAGAAATATACCATGTTCATGGATTGGAAGAATCAATATAGTGAAAATGAGTATACTACCCAAAGCAATTTATAGATTCAATGCAATCCCTATCAAGCTACCAACGGTATTCTTCACAGAGCTAGAACAAATAATTTTACAATTTGTATGCAAATACAAAAAACCTCGAATAGCCAAAGTGATCCTGAGAAAGAAGAATGGAACTGGAGGAATCAACCTGCCTGACTTCAGGCTCTACTACAAAGTCACAGTTATCAAGATAGTATGGTACTGGCACAAAGACAGAAATATAGATCAATGGAACAAAATAGAAAGCCCAGAGATAAATCCACGCACATATGGACACTTTATCTTTGACAAAGGAGGCAAGAATATACAATAGATTAAAGACAATCTCTTTAACAAGTGGTGCTGGGAAATCTGATCAACCACTTGTAAAATAATGAAACTAAAACACTTTCTGCCAGTCCAGGTTCAATGCACGATCCTGGATGCTTGGGGCTGGTGCACTGGGACGGCCCAGAGGGATGGTATGGGGAGGGAGGAGGGAGGAGGGTTCGGGATGGGGAACACATGTATACCTGTGGCGGATTCATTTTGATATTTGGCAAAACTAATACAATTATGTAAAGTTTAAAAATAAAATAAAATTAGAAAAAAAAAAACACTTTCTAACACCATACACAAAAATAAACTCAAAATGGATTAAAGATCTAAACTTAAGACCAGAAACTATAAAACTCATAGAGGAAAACATAGGCAAAACACTCTCTGACATACATCACAGCAGGATCCTCTATGACCCACTTCCCAGAATATTGGAAATAAAAGCAAAAATAAACAAATGGGACCTAATTAACCTTAAAAGCTCCTGCACATCAAAGGAAATTATTAGCAAGGTGAAAAGACAGCCTTCAGAATGGGAGAAAATAATAGCAAATGAAGCAACTGACAAACAACTAATCTCAAAAATATACAAGCAACTCCTACAGCTCAACTCCAGAAAAATAAATGACCCAATCAAAAAATGGGCCAAAGATCTAAATAGACATTTCTCCAAAGAAGACATACAGATGGCTAACAAACACATGAAAAGATGCTCAACATCACTCATTATCAGAGAAATGCAAATCAAAACCACTATGAGGTACCATTTCACACCAGTCAGAATGGCTGCGATCCAAAAGTCTACAAATAATAAATGCTGGAGAGGGTGTGGAGAAAAGGGAACCCTCTTACACTGTTGGTGGGAATGCAAACTAGTACAGCCACTATGGAGAACAGTGTGGAGATTCCTTAAAAAAACTGGAAATAGAACTGCCTTATGATCCAGCCATCCCACTGCTGGGCATACACACTGAGGAAACCAGAAGGGAAAGAGACACGTGTACCCCAATGTTCATCGCAGCACTGTTTATAATAGCCAGGACATGGAAGCAACCTAGATGTCCATCAGCAGATGAATGGATAAGAAAGCAGTGGTACATATACACAATGGAGTATTACTCAGCCATTAAAAAGAATACATTTGTATCGATTCTAATGAGGTGGATGAAACTGGAGCCTATTATACAGAGTGAAGTAAGCAGAAAGAAAAACACCAATACAGTATACTAACGCATATATATGGAATTTAGAAAGATGGTAACAATAACCCTGTGTACGAGACAGCAGAAGAGACACTGATGTATAGAACAGTCTTATGGACTCTGTGGGAGAGGGAGAGGGTGGGAAGATTTGGGAGAATGGCATTGAAACATGTAAAATATCATGTATGAAACGAGATGCCAGTCCAGGTTCGATGCACGATACTGGATGTTTGGGGCTAGTGCACTGGGACGACCCAGAGGGATGGTATGGGGAGGCAGGAGGGTTCATGATGGGGAACACATGTATACCTGTGGTGGATTCATTTTGATATTTGGCAAAACTAATACAATTATGTAAAGTTTAAAAATAAAATAAAATTTAAAAAAAAAAAAAACGTGATTTAAAATTTGCCAAGAAATAGAAAGGAGAAACAGTTAACAATAGTTTTAAAAGGTGTAATTCATGTCTGAGGACTTCTGAAAGAGAAAAACAAATAGCATATTTTAAAGCACATATGTGGAATCTATAAAAAATGGTACAGATGAACCCATTTCCAAAGCAAGAATGGGAACACAGACATAGGAATTGGACATGTGGACACAAGAGGAAAGGAAGGTTGCACAAATAGGGAGATTAGGACTGACATATATACACTACCATGTGTAAAGGAGATAGCTAGTGGGAGGCTGCTGAATAGAGTAGGAAATTCAGTTCAGTGCTCTGCAATAACCTAGAAGGAGAATGAAGGGTGAGCGGGAGGTATATATCTATACATATAGATGATTCACTTCACTGTACAACAGAACTAACACAGCAGTGTAAAATAATCCAGGTTCGATGCATGATACTGGATGCGTGGGGCTAGTGCACTGGGACGACCCAGAGGGATGGTATGGGGAGGGAGGAGGGAGGAGGGTTCAGGATGGGGAACACATGTATACCTGTAGCAGATTCATTTTGATATTTGGCAAAACTATGTATACCTGTGGTGGATTCATTTTGATATTTGGCAAAACTAATACAATTATGTAAGGTTTAAAAATAAAATAAAATTAATTTAAAAAAATAAAATAAAATTTAAAAAAAATTTAAAAAAAAATAAAAATAAAATAAAATTAGGAAAAAAAAATTTTTTAAGGTGTAATTCATCCTGAGCACTTCTGGGTCAAATGGACAAACAAACAAAATAAATTATAGCAGTATCTGGTGCCTGTCACAAAGTAATCAGTCAGTAAACATCTGAATATTCAATAAAACCATGTGATTAAAAGACTATTTCATTTTTTTCCAATTTCACTAAAATGTAAAGAATGCAGCAGTTATGTGACTAATGGTTTCAACCTATAAGTGGTAATTTAGCTTAAGAAGTGCAAGGCATGTTTGAATATTAAGAATACATAATATTCCTATGCTATTTCAGAGATATATATGACAATTTTTTTTCAGTTGACTCTATTGTCAGTATAATAATATTAATAAGCAATTATTTTTCCCATAAATATTTTCCTCATGATTCTTATAAAAATTAGATCATTTTAATCTAATGTGAATGAAGTAATTAAATATATTTTCTAAAATGTTATTTTAACTCACTGTACACAAACATTTGCAAAAAACATATTTTATCATGAGTATAAAATATATGTGTAAAATTTTCAGAAAATAAAAGCCATATGAAAAGCAACATTAATATTTGAAAGAATCTAATGCATGTACATGTGTAGTATGCCTGTGCTGCACATCTTTGCAAATATATTGTACATGTAGTCTTATCACTTCCACTTAAGAGTATAAGTGAAGCAGATTTTTATGTCAACATCTATTTAGTACAACCACCACTTTACGATGCATGCATGCATGCATGTTCAGTGCATGCAGTCACTCAGTTGTGTCCCCATGGACTGTAGCCCACAGTCTTTTCTGATCATGGGATTCTCCAGGCAAGAATACTGGAGTTGGTGGTATTTCCTCCTCCAGGGGATCTTCCTGACCCAGGGATCAAACCCACATCTCCTGAATCTCTTACATTGGCAAGTGGATTCTTTTCCACTGAGCCACCTAGGAATCCATTCTTCAGGAAACAGCTGTTTTCAAATATTTATAATTTTAATAAGATTTTAATAAAAAAATTTGGGTATATCAATAGTAACTCAATATGCCAGCAAATTTAAAACTCAATGGTGGCCACAGGACTGGAAAAGACCAGTTTTCATTCCAGTCCCAAAGAAAGACAGGGTCAAAGAATATTCAAACTATTGCACAATTGCACTCATTTTAGGTCCTAGAAAGGTAATGCTCAAAATCCTTCAAGCTAGGCTTCAACAGTATGAGAACCAAGAAATTCCAGATATACAAGCTGGATTTAGAAAAGGCAGGTGAACAAGAAATCAAATTGCTAACATCCGTTGGATAATGACTATGCTAAAGCCTTTGATTTTTTGGATCACAACAAACTATGGACAATTAAGAGATCAGAGTACCAGACCACTTTACTTGCCTCCTATAAAACCTGTATGCAGGTCAAGAAGCAACAGTTAGAACCAAACATGGAACAATGGACTGGTTCAAAATTGGGGAAGGAGTATGTCAAGGCTGTATATTGTCACCCTGTTTAACTTCTATACAGAGTACATCATAGGAAACAATAGACTGGATGAAGCACAAGCTGAAATCAAGATTGCCAGAAGAATTATCAATAACCTCAGATATGCAGATGACACCACCATAATGGCAGAAAGTGAAGAGGAACTGGAACCTACTGATGAAGGTGAAAGGGAAGAGTAAAAACTGGCTTAAAATTCAACATTTAAACAATTAAGATCATGGCATCCAGTCCCATCACTTTATGGAAAATGGGTTGGGGAGAGGAAACAGTGACAGATTTTATTTTCTTGGGCTTCAAAATCACTGAGGATGGTGAATGCAGCCATGGAATTAAAAGTCACTTACTCCTTGGAAGAAAAGCTATCACAAACCTACACAGCATATTAAAAAGAAGAGACATGACTTTGCTGATAAAGGTCCAAATAGTCAAGGCTATGGTTTTTTAGCAGTCATGTCCGGATGTGAGAGTTGAACCATAGATAAGGCTGAGCACAGAAGAATGTATGCTTTCGACCTGTGGTGCTGGTGAAGACTCTTGGTCAGCAAGGAGGTCAATGGTCAGTCAATCCTAAAGGAAATTAACCCTGAGTATTCTTTGGAAGGACTGATGCTGAAGCTGAAGCTCCAATATTTTGGCTACCTGATGTGAACAGACAACTTACTAGAAAAGACCCTGATGTTGGAAAAGATTGAAGGCAGAAAGAGAAGTGACAACAGAGAATGAGATTGTTGGATGGCATCACCAACTCAGTGGACATGAGTTTGAGCAACCTCCAGGATGTGGTGAAGGACAGGAAAGCCTGGCATGCTACAGTCCATGTTGTTGCAGAGTCAGATACAACTAAGCAACTGAAAAACAACAGCAACAATAACTTTCTAAATTTGAAATTGGTATTTTAATACTTAAGCATTTCTGGTGACAAGTAATCCTCTGAAAAGATGGTACACATTTACTTTCCCCACAAAGAGTAGAGAATCTTCACTAATCAGAGTATTACAATGAAAAATAAACATAAAAATGGCAAACAGATAACATTTGTTTCATTCTAAATGTGCTGTCTTCAATTGCTTCTAATTTTGAAATATATTTATATTTTTTGCTTATAGCAAAATGTTTTACTATTCCAATGGTCAGTTTCTTCACTTTAATTTAGCAAAGTGTTTTATAGTCATAGGTCTATCTTAGCAGGCAACATGGTTTTGCATATATCTGCTTTAACTATGTTTATGACCATTTTTGACTTAGAAGAGTATTCATTTTAGTTATTCTATTTGCTCAGTCATGTCCAACTCTTTGCAATCCCATGAACTATACAATCCATGGAATTCTTCAGGACAGAATATTGGAGTGGGTAGCAGTTCCCTTCTCCAGAGGAACTTCCCAACCCAGGGATCAAACCCAGGTATCCTGCATTGCAGGCAGATTCTTTACCAGCTGAGCTACCAGGGAAGCCCCTATTATGAATATTCTCACTTCCAACATTTTATTTATAGTCTTCTATTTTTTCTTGAGATTAAAAATTTAAACTTAGAGATAATAGAAATATTAATTTTTATTTAGATTATTTAAGGTTTTATTTTTTAAATTATATCTAATTAATATTCATGGAATTTATTTCCATGTAAGATACAGAGGAAGAATTTTCAAAATAACAGAACATATCAACAAATTTAAATTCAACAAAGTATTAAAATTTTTATTGATTAAAATCCCTCCTTTTTATATGTCTATGGGAATACCAGACCACCTGACCGGCCTCTTGAGAAATCTGTATGCAGGTCAGGAAGCAACAGTTAGAACTGGACATGGAACAACAGACTGGTTCCAAACAGGAACAGGAGTATATCAAGGCTGTATATTGTCACCCTACTTATTTAACTTATATGCAGAGTACATCATAAGAAACGCTGGACTGGAAGAAGCACATGCTGGAATCGAGATTGCCGGGAGAAATATCAATAACGTCAGATATGCAGATGATACCACCCTTATGGCAGAAAGTAAAGAGGAACTAAAAAGCCTCTTGGTGAAAGTGAAAGTGGAGAGTGAAAAAGTTGGCTTAAAGCTCAACATTCAGAAAACGAAGATCATGGCATCTGGTCCCATCACTTCATGGGAAATAGATGGGGAAATAGATGGGGAAACAGTGTCAGACTTTATTTTTGGGGGCTCCAAAATCACTGCAGATTGTGACTGCAGCTGTGAAATTAAAAGACGCTTACTCCTTGCAAGGAAAGTTATGACCAACCTAGATAGCATATTCAAAAGCAGAGACATTACTTTACCAACAAAGGTCCGTCTAGTCAAGGCTATGGTTTTTCCTGTGGTCATGTATGGATGTGAGAGTTGGACTGTGAAGAAGGCTGAGCACCGAAAAATTGATGCTTTTGAACTGTGGTGTTGGAGAAGACTCTTGAGAGTCCCTTGGACTGCAAGGAGATCCAACAAGTCCATTCTGAAGGACATCAGCCCTGGGATTTCTTTGGAAGAAATGATGCTAAAGCTGAAACTCCAGTACTTTGGCCCCCTCATGCAAATAGTTGACTCATTGGAAGACTCTGATGCTGGGAGGGATGGAGGGGCAGGAGAAGGGGACGAAAGAGGATGCGATGGCTGGTTGGCATCACTGACTCGATGGACGTGAGTCTGAGTGAACTCCAGGAGTTGGTGATGGACAGGGAGGCCTTGCGTGCTGTGATTCATGTGGTCGCAAAGAGTCGGACGTGACTGAGCAACTGAACTGAACTGAACTAGTCTAAATATAGCTAGTCTATATAGCTAGTCCAAATATCTGGACTTTTATTTGATTTCTTTTTATCTGAATCCCTGTAATAACATAATAACATGATCATTTATTTTTATACATTATAAACAAGTTTTCTCATGGTCGTTTTTTTTTTTTTTTTCAACATTTCTCTTCCTGCTCACGTCCACTTAAAAAATGACTTGATCAAGGTCCAATGACTATCCCATTTCAATTTGTCTGAAACTACTTTATACTTTTAAAATATAGTGTCTACATGGTATCAAGTTCTCACACTTCTGAGTCCTCAAATAAAGATATTATTTCTTCATTTATCTACTTGTAAGGTATTCAACAAATTTCACCTTTTAAACTTCTTTATAGTAATAAGCAGCGATATTTTTATTTTGGGGTTATTTAAATAATTAATTTTCCTATTAGATTTTCTAAATAACACAAGAAGAAATATGTGCATGTAAGGCATTTTGATTAGTTTACAAGTTTAATGGAACTACTTCTTATGTTTCAACTTTAAGAATGGGAATAAATAGTGTGGTTGTGAGCTATTTATTATGTTTGTTAATAATAACATATACCAAAAAGATCTGGACATAATATAAATCCCCTAGAACAGAAAAAAAGAAAAAATAAACATTCTCTAAACATTTTCAGTAAAGTTTAAATTGGGTGTCAATTTCTTTATACTTAATAATGTGGTAAATTATATGATTAAATGCCTTAATCTGACTCATCCTTTTATTCCTGGAGAAAAATATCTTTTTTGCCATTTTCTAGAATTTTTTTAATACTGCACTGGATTTTTTAACTTGAAATGTTACAAGTATGAATGGGACAAATGGAATTCACATAAACTTTTCATGTTGTGCTATTGTGGTTACTCAGTGGTATCAGAGAATATTTGGATCAGCTCTGGTTTCTCTCATTTACATTCTCCCAACTGATAGAAATTATTCCTTTTTTTTCTCTTAAACTTCATTTTCTTCATGAGTTAGACCAAACCACAAAGGCTGGATTTGTTTAGGGGATGGCTGAACACATCATTCATTCAGAATAACAGAGCTGTCACTGGATTGCAGAACAGCAACCACACATGTCAAAAGTCACATCACATTCTAGGAAGCACATTAGTAGAGAGTGCGCCTTGATATTTTGCTGATCACAAGAAGGTGCTTGGGATATCTTCTTTTTTGTCTCAGCAACCCAGTGAAATGTGAGGAATCCACCAGAGCAAGGGAACCCAGAATTACAGGCTCTCTGCCTTTTATACTTTCTAGTATGGAAATAGCATGGAATGGAGGAAACAGCGGTACATGATAGATCACTTAAAAACATACAAGGAATTTCCCCTGCATCAGCTACAGTCTCTGCATCAGCTACATACTCTGGTGGTGTCATAAAACCTACTCAAGGTTTTAGCACTGCAGGTTATTCTACTATGACCAACTCATCATTTCTTTACATGAAAATATTAGAATAGATGTGGTTTTAAAGATCGTTTCCAGAACCTGAGTGGGTTTGATTAACAGAGACAAGAGAAGAGTGAGCTTGTGCCTACACCTTCTGGGCTTCTCCTACTAGTTTGCCTTGGCCTGCCTGTCTTCTCCTCCTAAAGGCTCTAAACTGACAGCTATGCTCCATAGTTTCTGGGTCCTTGTAAGCTGTTCATTCCTTTCCCATTCAGACCTATGGGAAGTGATAGCATTCTATTAATACTAGTCTCTGTAAACCATACTATTCCTTATTGTTTCCTTAAACTCTACCCGTGCATTTGTAAACAATCTTTTCATTAAATTCGCCCCAAGTACTCATTTGTAAATAATCTTTTTATTAAACACTCCCTAAGTACTAAATTTGAGTGTACAACTTTTCCCTTATTTGACCATGACAAATACAATGGGTAACATATCAGAAAATGCCAACATGCCTTGGAAATGATTGATTATCATGTCCAAAATGATTAGGGAAGTGAAAGAAACTAGATGGAAGCTAGGGGAATGGAGGAGGTCAAAGCCATCACAGAATGTGTGCAGATGGAATGGATGAGCAAAATGGAACATGAAAAGATTTTGCTGGTAAATGGCAAATCTAGGATTTGATTTCCTGGAATTGTGGAATTTGTATCCTGATTGTCTAGATAATCAGAGGTCTCATTGGGTATTGCAGAGAGGAGGTGTAACTCAGCTACATTTACTAAGAACCTTGCATGTGAGAAATGATGTTAGGCTTTGTCAATGAGTCATAAGTTATACAATCACCTACCATCTTGTAAAAGTACAAGGAAGATGCTTTATTTAAATTCATAATTAAACATGATATTTTTAGAAAATTGTAAAGGAAATCATATCATATTGAACATAAAAATAATGATTTGGTTATTCATATTTCTGAGTTGCCAGCCATAATGTACACACATAAAAGCTTTAAAATATTAATACAGTATGCATTTCTTCTGAAGCATATACACAAACCCATACATATGTACACACAAAACCAATAAATTTCTCACTGAAGGAAAATTAACTGCCACAATTACACTTGAAATTCCATAAGATAGAACTTCTTTAAAAATAATTAAAACAATCCTTTCTTTTAAATACAACTTTTCAAACTTTTTTTGTATGCTTCCCAAGTTTCAGCTTCATAGTAATTTACAAAGGTAGAGATTAGTAATTTCTAAAAGTATGTTGAACTAAGAACAGTTATCTATGAAAAATGGTTTTTCATTAAAGATTTCAAACTCTGAATTCAAATTCCCATATGAAATACTATTTTCTTTCAATCACTCTATGGTATTTTCATTAAAGGATGTAAAATCAATTTATATTCTGAATTATTTACAGAATAAAAGTATCACAGTTTTGCATTAAAAATGATAAACTACACCATGTAGGATGGGAAAACCCAATAACCCTTGTTTTGTTTTGTTCATCTTTCCAGTTTAAAAAAAAAAAATACCAGCACTGAAGAAAATGTTCAAAAGTGTATGTTATATTGTGTTCAGTCCAACAAAGAAGCCATTTCAAAAAATGAGAATAATAAGAGTTATTTCTAAACTTTGAAAGATCCATTGTAAAGAATTGAACTAGTTCAGTTTGTGATTGCTTGCCAGCGGTATAGCCATCTCCAACATACCCCTGCATTGATCTGGGAGCCTTTGTGGCAGTAGGTTAAGAATAACCACCCGTGACATGTACAACAGCAGGGGCCATCTCCCCTGAACTGGCTGCTTCCCTGATTACAAGTGGCTGTTTAGAGCACCTGTGACCACAACAGGCTCTTTCTTCTCTGTAGAAAAGAAAATCATTTCTGAAAGTTTACTGAACTAAAACTGAGAAACTCACCAGAGATCCTCAGTTGATGAGGTGCCAGAACAGACTCTGGGGAAGACCAAGTTAGAGATGTGGTGATAGAAAGCCTCTGGATTGCTGCAGGAGATTTCTGACCATTCTCACCAGGCTATAGCTCCCATCTGGACCATTCTGAAGAAGGTATGTCTTCTTCTTTCAAATCAGATGTTAAGGTCAAATAACCTGTAAAATACTTCCAACCTGGCATAAGTTCAGACATGGGAACAGAAGTCGGTATTGAAAATGATTGAGTTGCTGAAACTGCAGAAAATATTACAGGAGAGGTTACTTCTGAGAAATCAGACATAGAGTCTATGTGTGGTGGCAAGTTGTTTTTTGAGGTCATTTGAATGCATAGATTCAGGATGACTTTGTAAATTGATTTCAAAATCTAGAGAACCGTCCCTTGTGTGAGGTTTGAAGTGGGCATAAGACCCTTCATGCTCTTGCAGGTTGAATAACTTTTCTTGATTTAGCATCTCAGTGGGACCCAAAGTTATACCACGCCATCCTATTTTCAATAGTTTTGAAATGTTTTCTGACACTGAAGGATCATCAGTAGTCAGTTTTGAAGTCAAATCAGAATTCATCAGGTCTGAAGGGACAGTTTGGGAAGGCATGATGAGTGAACACATCTTATTCAAACAT
Source organism: Bos taurus (assembly GCF_002263795.3). Classification (NCBI taxonomy): domain Eukaryota; kingdom Metazoa; phylum Chordata; class Mammalia; order Artiodactyla; family Bovidae; genus Bos; species Bos taurus. Next base: position 1,862,967 of record NC_037336.1, read on the forward strand.
AAATTAACATCCAAATTACTGGATAGGGTAATGTATTCTTCTACGGGTGAGAGTAAAACTCTTCTTTCTATACTCTGTTTAGAAGGAAATAAAGATGACAGCTCTGTGATTGCCACTGAAGGAGTGATTTCAGCAACAGAAGGAAACAAAGGCCCAGCAGTGATAGCCTGAGTTCCCATTAGTGTGAACCAGCTGGCTAATACCGCTGAATTCATCCAGAATGTCTCATAAAAGTGGGACTGTTTGCTATGCAAAACTTGATCTGAGAATTCATGAGAGGATTTTATTTCAGTCACAGAGCACGTTCCACATGTTTGCTTAATTCACTTAGAGAATCAGCAGCCTGTGGTTTGATGTTTGTGTGTCTCTCCTTGCCTGGATGGTAACAGCCTGATCTTCGCTGGGAGTGGAGGCTTGCGTAGTGAACGTGTGCAGAGCTGCTGAGCTTAAGATGACTACCTGTTTGAATACAGTTATCTTAGCAGGGAAAATGGGAGACTTAGAGGAGCTCAACGGTCTCCAGGACTCTCTTGAAGTTAACAAAACAGCTGAATATTCTTCAGTATCCTCTTGAGTCCCAGGAGAGATGACTGCAGGTGCACTTGTGAAGGAGGTTCTGAGCAGGAATCCACGGGAGAGTAATGAGTGTCTGTTTAACTCAACATCAGCCCAAGGAACGCCACTAATTACTGAACTCATTGTGATAGCAGACAAGGCAGCAGTCTGGGAGCTCACAGATAATAAAGATTGTGTAGGAAAAATAAAATCAGCCATTAAAGGAAGAGATGATAAATAGGGCACTCTCTTCCCTATCAGGGAAAAAAAGTCCAGGTTCACCCACCTGTTTTTGGATGGGCATATGTGATACAGGTGTTTTGCTCATGACAATTTTTGCTGGGTCCTAAACACCAAAATTCAGAAACTGAGAAGAGGAGACATCTGCAGAAAAAGGAAGACAGTGTTTTGCTGAAAGCTCTCCAGTGGAAATGAAATATTTGAGTAAATAGCTTTCTGAGGATGTGCCAATATTTAATGCTGCCAAACCAGTAGTTTGGAGAATATCATGCAAGAAAATGCTTGTCTGTTTTAGCCCTTCAGAGAGGAAAAGGAAGGAAGGAAAAAAGGGAAAGAATAAAGAGAGGGAAAACGAGAGAAAAGAAATGAAGAAGAAAATGAATTAAGTCCTGGGCTGAAACTTCTGCAAATTACAACTGCCAACCTATTATACCCATTATGTATATGCAGACAAATGTGTGCAGTGTGCTTAGTCACTCAGTCGTGTCTGACTGTTTGCCACCCTTTGGATTGTAGCTCACCAGGCTCCTCATTCCACAGGATTCTCTAGGCAAGAATACCTGAGTGGGTTGCCATGGGAGGGCAGGGGCTTCCTGATCTAGAAACCAAACCTGCATCTCCTGTGTCTCCTGCATTGCAGGTGGGTTCTTTACCCACTGAGACACCCAGGAAGCACATTTGCAGACAAACATATCTCTGTAAACAATATTTCTAATACAAGTGTATGAAGAGGCTTAGCAGCTTCTCAAACTATATGCAGGGTCCTATTATTCCCACCCCCAGGAGTGATCATACTCAGAACAGATGGTGTTATTTAGAATAACAGATTTGTTCCAAACTAACATATATTTCTGCTTTATTGACTATGCAGAAGCCTTTGACTGTGTGGATCACAATAAACTGTGGAAAATTCTTCAAGAGATGGGAATACCAGACCACCTTATCTGCCTCTTGAGAAACCTATATGCAGGTCAGGAAGCAACCGTTAGAACTGGACATGGAACAACAGACTGGTTCCAAATAGGAAAAGGAGTATGTCAAGGCTATATATTGTTACCCTGCCCATTTAACTTATATGCAGAGTACATCATGAGAAATGCTGGGCTGGAAGAAGCACAAGCTGGAATCAAGATTGTCAGGAGAAACATCAATAATCTCAGATATGGAGATGACACCACCCTTAGGGCAGAAAGTGAAGAACTCAAAAGCCTCTTGATGAAAGTGAAGAGGAAAGTGAAAAAGTTGGCTTGAAGCTCAACATTCAGAAAACTAAGATCATGGCATCCAGTCCCATCACTTCATGGCAAATAGATGGGGAAACAGTGGAAACAGTAGCTGACTTTATTTTTCTGGGCTCCAAAATCACGGTAGATGGTGATTGGAGCCATGAAATTAAAAGACACGTACTCCTTGGAAGGAAAGTTATGACCAACCTCAGTTCAGTTCAGTTCAGTTCAGTCACTCAGTCATGTCCCACTCTTTGCGACCCCATGAACTGCAGGATACCAGGCCTCCCTGTCCATCACCAACTCCTGGAGTTCACTCAAACATACGTCCATCGAGTCGGTTATGCCGTGCAGCCATCTCATCCTCTGTCATCCCCTTTTCTTCCTGATCCCAATCCCTCCCAGCATCAGAGTCTTTTCCAATGAGTCTACTTTTTGCATGAGGTGGCCAAAGTATTGGAGTTTCAGCTTCAGCATCATTCCTTCTGAAGAACACCCAGGACTGATCTCCTTTAGAATGGACTGGTTGGATTTCCTTACAGTCCAAGGGACTCTCAAGAGTATTCTCCAAAACTACAGTTCAAAAGCATCAATGACCAACCTAGACAGCGTATTGAAAAACAGAGACATTACTTTGCCAACAAAGGTCCATCTAGTCAAGGCTATGTTTGTTTGTTTTTTTCTTTTTTTAGTGGTTGTGTATGGATGTGAGAGGGCTTCCCTGGTGGCTCAGAGGTTAAAGTGTCTGCCTGCAAAGAGGAAGGCCTGGGTTCGATCCCTGGGTCGGGAAGATCCCCTGGAGAAGGAAATGGCAACCCACTTCAGTATTCTTGCCTGGAGAATCTCATGGATGGAGGAGCCTGGTGGGCTACAGTCCACGGGGTCACAAAGAGTTGGACACGACTGAGCGACTTCACACACACACACACACACACACACACACATGGATGTGAGAGTTGGGCTATAAAGAAAGTTGAGCACTGAAGAATTGATGCTTTTGAACTGTGGTATTGGAGAAGACTCTTGAGAGTCTCTTGGACTGCAAGGAGATCCAAATAGTCCAGCATAAAGGAGATCAGTCCTGGGTGTTCATTGGAAGGACTGATGTTGAAGCTGAAACTCCAGTACTTTGGCACCTGATCTGAAGAGCTGACTCATTTGAAAAGACCCGGATGCTAGGAAAGATTGAAGGCAGGAGAAGAAGGGGATGACAGGATGAGATGCTTGGATGGCATCACTGACTCAATGGACATGGGTTTGGGTAGACTCTGGGAGTTGGTGATAGACAGGGAGGCCTGGTGTGCTGTGATTCATGGGGTCACAAAGAGTCGGACAAGACTGAGTGACTTAACTGAACTGAACTGAAAGGACACTTTTGATGTGTAAACGGGAAAGTCTTTGTTATTGAGAATAAAAGAGTATTTCAGCTAGTGAGTTAGACATTTCATTTTATTTTCTAAGTTGGCAAAATACATTTTCTATTAGATATTTCAAAATAATTCTCTAAAAAATAGACATTATACAGAGAAAATATGATGTGGTGTACCTATATGCTTATCATTTCCAATAGGTTTTAAACATTATTTTTAAGCAAATAATACCTTTTTAAAGGCTATAATTCTCATTCTCATTATCCTGAGTTTCAAGAAATACTTTGGAAGTAAGTATGTAATATACTATTTACAATATGGCATCATTTAATTTTCTTTTTTTTTACTTGAATTTTTTTTAATTTATTTTTTTATTGTTATTTATTATTATTTATTTTTACTTTACAATATTGTATTAGTTTTGTCATACATAAACATGCATCTGCCACAGGTGTACACGTGTTCCCCATCCTGAACCCCCCTCCCACCTCTGTCCCCATACCATCCCTCTGGGTCATCCCAGTGCACCAGCCCCAAGCTTCCTGTATCCTGCATTGAATCTGGACTGGCGATTTATTTCTTATATGATATTATACATGTTTCAATGCCATTCTTCCAAATCAGAGTGAAGTAAGCCAGAAAGAAAAACACCAATACAGTATACTAACACACATATATGGAATTTAGAAAGATGGTAATGACAACCCTGTATGCGAGACAGCAAAAGAGACACAGATGTAATTTTCTAAATTAAATGAAACATGTCAAAATACTTACAATAGGAAAAATGTATTTTTAAAAAATTGAGTGTTTTTATCATAAATTGATAGGAATATAAGTTTACATATAATAAATCAGAGGGTATTAAATAAAATCATAATGAGGCAAGTAGTATAGGCCTTTTAAATAAGTTTTACTGACAGTTAAGTCAAAATGAAGTGGAACTGGGGTCCACTTATCTACCAAAATATCAAAATAAGGACTATTAAATGGCATTTTTGCACTGTTTCAGAAACAGTATTTATTTGCAAAGGCTACCAATATTTTAAAAACTTAAAACATGACTCATAACCAACAAGAATTCTAAGATAAGTATACAGCTCTGAAAAGTCATGTGTCCTAGAAAAATAAATATTGAAATCAGTCAGAAAATATGTTTCAATACATAACGTTTTCAAATTCAAACTTCTGACTACCTTACTCTCATCTATTTACCTTGACCAGCTGGAGAGGCGTTAACTAAGGTCCAGAGGTGAGTAGCCCTGGCAGGTGGGAACTGCTGAAGCGGGCTATGGGTATGTTCATGTGTCAGTGGCCTCTGTTCTTTGAGAGCTGGGAGGCAAACAGATGATTCTCCGTATCTCATTACCACAAAGAATACCAATGGAGAAGGTCTGCAAATGACAATGGCTATAGTCAAGCTCATAGTTTCTTTGTCTATGAGAACTGTTAAGTTAGTTTTGTGATCCTTTGTTTTTTTATATTAATTTGGTTGAATCATCACCTTATTGTGTAGAAAATGCTTCTAACATTTGCTCTACAGCAAATTTTTTGTATGTTTCAAGATTAATTCAATTCTTCAAATTTTACTTCTGCTCAGCTAAATGCCTAAACATAGTTAGAGATTCCTTTAAAATACTACTTTCCATTTGTTTTGAGGATATGTTTTTCCAACAAGAAATCTGTTATATATGGTACTCAATATGGAAATAAAAGCTCTGTTACATATTCTACACTTTTCTGCTCTAAATGTCAAATTTAGTTGGAAACAAATATAAATCACACTATGTACAGTAGATAATTTGAAGATTTTTTCTTTTGTTTTTCTGAATCCTTTTAATCTGAATTTTGCTACAATATAAGCAAAGTTCCTTTTCTTAGTTTCTGAATAGAATATTTCTTCCTGAATAGAATATTTCTGCCATATACTTATAAAATAATTTACATATAAATAAATCATTTTTTAGCTCATAGGAGAGAGTGTTGCTTTACATTCATAAACAAGTATAAATGGATCAGGGATTCTCCTTTAAAATTACTTAAAAAGTAATTATATTATTTGAATATACTGTTTTGATTTTGGGGAAATAAATGCCTGTTTCCTAACACTAAAGACATTCGTAGGTAGCCCTACTTTCTTGCTCCAGTATTTCTCCAGCATTGTGTCTAATTTGTTCAAAATATGAATTTTGTTTTAGTTATCATTTTTTTGTTTGCAGTTATGTATTCTGTATGTACTTTTTTTTTTTTTGTAGATGGAAGTTTAATAATACTTAAGAGATAAGATGGCTTCTTAAGCAATAGAAAGAAGACAAAACAAATAGTAACAATAAATAAGATTTGAGTAATACAATTAATAGTTTGAATCAACTAATATACAGGATATTTCAACCAAGAGTGACAAGATAAAGAGGAACTTTACATAATGATATAGGGGTCAAACCTAAAGAATACATAACAATTGTTATTGTGTATGTGCCTATCTACAACAGCAGAGTGTCAAAATATGTGAGGCAGAAACCAATATGACTGCAAGGAGATATAGATAAGTTGACTATTATAGTTGAAGAATTAAAAAACCCTCTATGAGAAATGAAGAAATCCAACAAGCCAGGAAAAAGCATATAGTTGAACTCAATAGCAGCACTAATCAACCAGGTATAATTTACATCTACAGACTATTTCAACCCCAAACAGAAAAATACACATTCTTCTGAGGCTCACATAGAACTTTCTTCAAGATAGACTACATTATGGACCATAAAACACACCTTAGCAAGTTTAAATGATCAGAAATTCTACATGTTTTCCCCATACAGTGCATTATGAGTTATACAGTGTATATGAGTTTATTAGTGAAAACCATAAACTTTTTCATTATGTTTAATTCAAAACATTTTCTAAGGAAGAAATTAAAAGCATCTGGTTTACAGCCTAGAAAGAAAAAAACAACTCAAATAAAGTTGTAAAATATTGCATATGTACTGGTCACACAGGAAAAAGCAGGATGTTTAGATAAGTCTGTAAAGGTATAATCTCCTAATCACCAGAGACCAAATACTGGGACTGTATTAGTTTTTCCTTTGGTCAGTCTTCTTCATTAAATTGCATTTTGATTTAATATTGGCCTTTTATAAGCCAATTATTTAAATTAAAGTTCTTCCTCATTTATTACAAAGTTGTTGAAACTCTTAAGAAGAAAAATATCTTCATAATGAAAATGTTTTTTAAAAATTTATTGGGGTATAGTTGTTTTACCATATTGTATTGATTTCGGCTGTACAAAGTGAATCAGCTGTATGTTTACATGTATCCCCTCCCTCTTGGATCTCCCTCTCACCCCCCATATCACCCCTATTAAGATTTATTTATGTATTCATAATCATATGTGCTTGCTTGTATTTATGTCCTGAGTCTTTAAAAATAATTTGAAAGGAGTTAAAGTGATTTTTCCAGTAGTCATGTATGGATGTGGAAGTTGGACCGTAAAGAAGTTCAGTTCAGTTCAGTTGCTCAGTCATGTCCGGCTCTTTGCAACCCCATGAACTGCAGCACGCCAGACCTCCCTGTCCATCACCAGCTCCCAGAGTTTACTCAAACTCATGTCCATTGAGTCAGTGATGCCATTCAACCATCTCATCCTCTGTCATCCCCTTCTCCTCCCACCTTCAATCTTTCCCAGCATCAGGGTCTTTTCAAATGAGTCAGTTCTTCTCATCAGGTAGCCAGAGTATTGGAGTTTCAGCTTTAACATCGGTCCTTCCAGTGAATATTCAGGACTGATTTCCTTTAGGATGGACTGGTTAGATCTCCTTGCAGTCCAAGGAACTCTCAAGAGTCTTCTCCAACATGTATTCTGTATGTACTTTTAACTCACACATTATTTAAAGGTCAAAGATCAGTGTTATAGAACTACCTTAAAAATCTAACATATAGAAAATAGTAAAAAGTGAAATGTGAATGCACCATGTGTGATTCTCCAGACTCTCCCACTGTGTGTTGACTTCTGAAAACACAGATTAAAGATGGGAGTCGCAAAAAGGAAGTAGCCCAAGTTCCTAAGGACCTACATAAGGAGAATATATGAATATCTTCATGTGAATGGAAAATACATGTACATTATATTAATATAGAAAAATTTTGGAGGTTATTGTTATAGCATTTAGAATTTTCATCCTTAATACATCAAGTGTTGTTTCACCTGGTCTTTCTGAAAATATTTTTTATTAGCTACAATAAAATTAAATTTAAAAATCAACTCATAGATGATGTAACTTTTCTATTTCCATAACTGATTACAATGAAAGATATAGCATTTCAAATATTTAGCTGTGCTCTAATTCAGTAAGCCTTTAATTCTGTGTATTTCTTTCTTTTTTTTTTTTTGATCTTGCCTTTTATCTTTATTTTTATTTATTTTTTGACATCCTCTGCCTTTTATTTTTTAATGTTATTTTTTACTTTACAATATTGTATTGGTTTTGCCATTTCTTAACTTCATGGTTACCATAGTAACTTATTTGGCCAGTACAGTTTCATTCACTATTTATTCATCTATTAAACATGTATTGAGTGCTTAAAATTATATGTTTCATTCACTGATATTTATTGAAACTTAATATGTGCCAGAAGCAGAAGATATTAAGAACAGGTGGCAGGATTACACAGAAGAATGATGCAAAAGAGGTGTTAGTGATCCAGATAAACATGATGGTGAGATCACTCACCTAGAGCCAGACATCCTGAAATGTGAAGCCAAGTGGGCCTTAGGAAGCATAACTATCAACAAAGCTAGTGGATGGGATTGAATTCCAGCTGAGCTATTTCAAACCCTAAAAGATGATGTTAAAATGTTGCACTCAATATGCAAGTAAATTTCTAAAACTCAGAGGTAGCCACAAGACTGGAAAAGGTCAGTTTTCATTCCAATTCCAAAGAAAGGCAATGTCAAAGAATGTTCAAACTACCTCGTAATTGCACTCATCTCACACACTAGCAAAGTAATGCTCAAAATTCTCCAAGCTAGGCTTCAACAGTACATGAACCGAGAACTTCCAGATGTTCAAGATGGTTTTAGAGAAGGTAGAGGAATCAGAGATCAAATTGCTAGCATCCATTGGATTGTAGACAAAACAAGAGAATTCCAGAAAAACATATACTTCTTCTTCATTAACTACACTAAAGTCTTTGACTGTGTAGATCACAACAAACTGTGGAAAATTCTTAAAGAGATAGGGATACCAGACTACCTTACCTGCCTCCTGAGAAACCTGCATGCAGGCCAAGAAGAAACAGTTAGAACTGGACATGGACCAATGGACTTCTTCCAAATAGAAGAATGTGTTAGTCTCTCAGTCATGTCAGACTCTTCGTGACCCCATGGACTGTAGCCCACCAGCCTCCTCCATCCATAGAATTCTCCAGGCAAGAATACTGGAGTGGGTTGCCACTTCCTTCTCCAGGGGAATCTTCCTACCCAGGGGTTGAACCCGGGTCTTCCACATTGTGGGCAGACTCTTTACTGACTGAGCCCCAGACACCAAATTGGAAAAGGAGTACATCAAGGCTATATATTGTTACCTGCTTATTTAACTTACATGCAGAGTACATTATGCAAAATGCTGGGCTGGAGGAAGAATCAACTGGAATCAAAATTTTAGGGAGAAATATCAGTAACCTCAGATATGCAGATGGCACCACTCTAAAGGCAGGAAAGCAAAGAGGAACTAAAGAGTCTTTTGATGAAGCTGAAGGAGGAGAGTGAAAAAACAGGTTTAAAACTTAGAATTCCAAAAATGAAGATCATGGCATCTGGTCCCAACATTTCATGCCAAATAGATGGGGAAACAATGAAACTGTGACAGACTTTATTTTCTTGGGCTCCAAAGTCACTGCAGATGGTAACTGCAGCCATGAAATTAAAAGACACTTCTTCCTTGGAAGAAAAACTATGACAAACCTAGACAGCATATTAAAAAGTAAAGACACTACTTTGCTGACAAAGGTGTGTGTAGTCAAAGCTATGGTTTTTCCAGTGGTCATGTATAGGTATGACAGTTGGACTGTAAAGAAGGCTGAGCATCTAAGAATTGATGCTTTCAAACTGTATTGTTGGAGAAGGTTCTTGTGAGTTCCTTGGACTGCAAGGAGATTCAAACCAATCAGTCCTAAAGAACATCAATCCTAAATATCCATTCAAAGGATTTATGCTGAAGCTGAAGCTCAATACTTTGGCCACCTGATGTGAAGAGCCGACTCACTGGAAAAGACCCTGATGCTGGGGAAGATCGAAAGCAGGAGTAACAGGGGATGCCAGAGGATGAGATTGTTGGATGGCATCACGGACTCAATGAACATGAGTTTGAGGAGGCTCCAGGTGTTGGTGATGGACAGGGAAGCCTTTTGTGCTTCAGTCCATGGAGTCACAAAGAGTCAGACACAACTGAGTGACTGAACAAAAAAATGTGTATCAAGGTGATCATCATTCTACAAAATTTCATGACTTTAAAAAATATATTTTTAAAATTTCTGAACCTATATTTAAGGAAAACTTGGAAATAGGACTTTTTGAACCAAAGCTTTATGAAAATATGGTTATCAACATTATCAACACTTTAACTGACACTGTATAGCTCTCTAGTCTTTGCTCAATAAATACTTATTGGTCAATTTCTAAGTGCCAATGACCTTTTTAAGTGCTGAGAATGAGCTAGTCAACAAGATTGGCAAAGTTTCTCCTGTCACATAGCTTGTATTTTAGTAAAGGAATCAGAATTAGTTAATTAATATAAACTGTTAATCAGATCAGATCAGATAAGTCGCTCAGTCGTGTCTGACTCTTTGCGACCCCATGAATCGCAGCACGCCAGGCCTCCCTGTCCATCACCAACTCCTGGAGTTCACTCAGACTCATGTCCATCGAGTCAGTGATAGTAATGATTGATTGAAACACATGATTTTGCCAGATAAATAACAGGGAAAAACAGGGAGGATGTTTTGGACTAGTGATCAGGGAAGTGTCCTTTGATCAAGGATCTGAATTAACGCATCAGTAAATATCTTAGGAAAGGTGAAAAGAAGGCCCTAAGACAGAAACAAACTTTGTATATTTGAGCAATAGCAAGATGGGAGTATAGGTAGCAAGGATAAGTAAAGACCATTGGTGTATGGAATTCAAGTCATCCACATAGCCAGGAGAGAGATTGTTCAGGGTGATTTACTAGTTTATTTGTTCTAAATTTGCAATTAATTCTGAAAGTGATGGGAAACCATTGGAATATTTAATATTTAGAGTAGAAGCAGGATATAGTTTGACTTATAAAAATATTATGTTAATGCTACATAGATAGTATACTCTAAGGGAGTTTGGAGCAGGGAAAGAATGGAGGCTGAGGCACCTGCTGGAGCTGGTGGTAGTCTTGGTGAGAGAAAGAAAGAGACTGGCTTGAAGTGAAAGTCACGGTAGACAGTAAGGGTATTTTCAGGAGAGACTTGGGAAGCAGAACCTGTACGATATGCTAATATACAGATGTCAGGAGTGAGAAGAGAAGCTTCATAAATTATTCCTAGGTTTCTGTTCCTATTAAACAGCTGAGTAGAGGTGCCACTTACTAATTTGAGGAATACTGGTGGATACCAGTTAGGAAATGGAGAATTCTATTTAAATACTTTAAATTTGAGAAATTTATTAGCTATCCAAATATTGAGGTAGAGTAGGAAACTGGAAATAATTGCCTCTCCTAAGGCAGAATTACTCTTAGATCATTTCTGTTAATTAAGAAAGTATGACTTGAAAGAGACAGTAGCCCTTCTCCTAACTCTTGTTAGTCATAAAGTGAGAGATTCACATAGCCAGGATTCACAGGTAGGCAGTGATGAGCCAGAACCCATGCTCACAATCACTACACTGTATTGTTGCCTCCTGTTATATTCTCAACATTTGCTATGAAAGGTTCTACCCTATAGCTGATTTTTTTAGATTAAAAAAATAAAAACATTCTTCTACTCAGACTGTTTAACAAACAGCATTCTCAATTAAATTTAATGATCACAAACATGTTCTAAGAATCTGGGCGAAATAGTGCATATTACTAAAATGAGTTTACAATCCAGTGAATCATTTTTCATTACTTGTTTTTGTTGCTGTTCAGTCCAAGTCATGTCTGACTCTTTGTTACCCCATGGACTGCAGCAGGCCAGGCATCCCTCTCCTTCACTGTCTCCCAGAGTTTGCTCAAATTCATGCACATTGAGTTAGTGATGCTCTCTAATCATCTCATCTTCTGCCATCCCCTTCTTCTTATGCCTTCAGTCTTTCGCAAAATCAATCTTTTCTAGTGTGTCAGCTCTTCACATTAGGTGCCCAAAGTATTGGAGCTTCAGCTTCAGTGCTTCCAATGAATATTCCAGGTTGATTTACTTTAGGATTGATTGACTTGATCTTGCAGTCCAAGCATTGTAGTCCAAATTTTACACTTGACAATGTAATATTGTGCTCCATTCTTATTTTCTACTTAAAATGATGAGTATGTAATATAGCAAACTACAACAACAATTCCAGAGGTCACAATCAGTTCTGTATCAATTAACTCTGTAGATTAATCCACTTGCATCAGAATTGATGGACCAAATTTACTTTTTAAAGCTTACTAAAATAATAGTTTAAAATTTCCCAAAGCTATTGAAATATATATTATTAATATGTCACTGTTTACATAGCAAATTGTGTATAGAATTTGTGGACACCAATGCAAATAAAAATATAAATTCCCTTGTTGAGGAAATTATTAAGTATGTAAATCAGCAGCAGTAGAACATTGAATTGTGTGTGGGGGGCAGGGGTGGGTTCTTTTAATGACAGGGTCTTCTGCAACTCACAGATCGCACAGTCATGATGGCAGCCTGCTTATATATACTAATTTCCCCAGAATATAACACTGGGTTTACCCATGTGCAGCTTGTTGCTCTTTGAAAATTTACTCTGGGTAATATTTGCCTTATAAAATAAAATATGTTTTTGATAATCAGAGGAAACAATTCAGATTATTTATATGGTATCAGGTTCTTCTATCATTTCTTTTTATAAAGAAAACAGCAAGTAGAGGATCCAAGATAAAGTAACCAAGCAAATAAGTTGCTAAGTAAGTTAGCCTGGACATGGGTCCTCAAACTTACAACTAGCCAGCAGGCATCACTGAACTGAATGCTCCTAATGGCAGAAAATGAGCCTGGAATTAGATTTTCATCCAGTCTTTGGAGAAGAACTTAGCCCAGCCAATAAACTGATCTCAGGCTGACAACTGACCTACAGAGTTATAGCTGCTAGATGGAAGTTGTCTTAAGTCACTGAATTTGTAATAATTTGTTCTGTAGCAATGGAAAATTAATGCATTATCCCACCAACGTCAACACAGTAAACACCAAGACATGGGTACAGTCCAGTTCTGGCGATGTGCTCACCCTGCTAGTCCGCGTGTTAGGGCTACCAGGTGGTGGGTTTTGTAATTTTTGTTCGAGTCGGTCCTGAGCCTTTGTGCTTTCTCTTCTCCCCACTCCCCTCTCAGGCTTTGTGAGGAGTCCAGCCCACTGCAGGCTGAGCTTCCTAGCTTGCTAGTCAGCTCAGTTCTACCCAGGGGAGGTACCAGGGTCCTAGGAGAGGGTGGGAGAAAGAGCGAAACTGGAGACATCTCCACGCCTCTCTTTTGTGCAGGTGGTGACTCAGACACCATGCCTGCCCCTCCACTCCCATGCCTCCATCCCCCAGACATCCCGTTCCCATGGGCCCTGCCTTTCCCATTCTGCCTGCAATGGCTTCATGTTGTGGCTAATCTCTGCTTACCTCACTATCATCTTGTTGGATCTCTCAGCTCTTTCCTCACCTCTGCAATTAGTTCCCTCTATTATAAATGCTAGTGGTGGTTCTTGTTTCTTTCTTCTTCTTTTTTTTTTTTCCCCTGGTTAAGACACTAACTAATTCAGTGTTCCTGTCCTATAGAGGATAAGAGGCAGTTATCTAATGTGACTGGGAAATGGAAGGTAAAGTGGGTGTCAACCTGAAAGCAGGGATGACATTCTGAAGATTGATATGATTCACCCATAATAATAATAATAATAAATACTGTCTTAATGATTAGAGGTCAAGGGTTAAGAATACTTTGGTGTAAAATATGTAATATTCACATACTTTTGGGCTACAGTCTATAGGGTTTCAAAGAGCTGGACATGACTAAAGTGACTTAGTATGCACACACATACCTATACCACAGGGTTAAACATTTTTATTTCTAACTTTTTAAAAATTTCTACATGAAATTAATATGTATAGCCCATATCCTAATCAGAATTGTTAATTATATGACAGTTTGTTTGTCTTTACCAGTAAAAGAGTCATTTCTCTATGCAGTAGGCTGCTTTTGTTCCCCTTTCCCTTTAATGGCCAGGGTTAGAATGATCTCTGGTACATAGTTACATATTTTGGAGTTAGTAAACTTTCATTGGAAAAAACTAAAAGGTAACATTTTTTGAAGAGACATCTTTATCTAACTACTTCTCTCTTCACATTCTATGTTCTAGACACACATTTTGAGAGATATATTGGCCAAATCTCACACATTCCATTCTTTCTTCTAGCCATTCTAATCCAGCTATTGTGTCATCATACCACTAAAAATGTTACTGTAAATTCTCAGAAATATAATCATGTTATTAAATTCAAAGCAAAATTTGAGGTCTTCATTTTATTCAAATTCTCAACAATATTTAACTAAACTGATCACTATCTGCTGAAACATTTGGTTTCTCCCATACTTCCTACCTCTTTTGCTACTCCTGTCTCCTATCTTGAATTATTCTCTTTATTCTGGATTTTCTGTAATTTCTTGGAGCTGTATCTTCAATCTTTTATCCTTTTTTTTCCCCCTGCATTTTCTTCTAAAACACTTCCATCTGTTCAAAAAACCATAAGACTATCTGTGCATTGGTACATCCCCAAACTATATCTCCACTTCATAATTCTTGCAGTACATTCTTATATAATCAATGATTTGTTTAGCATCGTTATTTTAATATTTCATGGGGACTTAATATTTAACAAAAACAGTGCTATGTGTTGAACAGCTTGTTCTAACATATTCCTGTAATGATTCTTTTCTACTCTGGAAATGTATCGCCATCATTCTGTTGTTTAGTGTTGTGTCTTGATAATTTTATAGACTATATTTAAAAATATAGTCTTATCTATCAGTTTGATTTCCTAAAACCATTGGTCAAGCCATCATTACCTTTCATGCAATAAATGCAATAGTCTATTTGGTGTCTTCATTCATACTTTTCACACCCTTCCAGCCCCTTCAATACAGAACAGGAAGGATGTGTTAAGCATCTAAATAAGATCACATCTCTCTATTAAAATTTTTAAAATATGTTTCCATTCATGAGTTAAGGTTCACATTGTCTGTTTTTACTACCTCTTATGGGACAAAGTCTTTTCTTCCCTATGACCTGTAATGCATGTGTTAACACTCCTGACAGCATGTCCAACTCTCACTCTTACCTTGGATGGTTTTTTCTCATCATCAGATTGTAATCTGTGTGCCCTCCTTAGAGACATCTTCGTCATCTGCTTCAATTTTCTCTCATTGCAGCTTATTCTTTTCCTTCAAAACTCTGCTGCTGCTGCTAAGTTGCTTCAGTCGTGTCCGACTCTGTGCGACCCCATAGACGGCAGCCCACCAGGCTCCTCTGTCCACGGGATTCTCCAGGCAAGAATACTAAGTGCAGTTTAAATTTTACTTTCATATGTTTTGATCACTGTGTGTTTTCTGGTATGCTATGAGCACCACTAGGTGGTGTTCTGTTCCACCCGAGCTTTTCTCAGCACAATGTTGGTTGGCGGCTAGCCAATCAGTGTTTATTGAACGAATATATTAAAATAATAATAATAACAATATTTTCAGAATTGTCTCCATACATTAAGCAGTTGCCCACAGCTTGTATATTCGATGTTTGAAACACAAATGATCCTTCACATGTCTTATGTAAAAAGAAACATAAGCAGCCAAATAGAATTCAGTAGATACTGGTCTTGAATAAAAGGGGGTGGGGTGGTTAAGTTTCCTCTCAGAAATAAGGGTCTGAAACTAGTGAATAGTCTGTCTTGAGACCAGAAGCTACAGATGAAAAAGTACAGCTGGTACTATTCCACTTTCCCATTGAGTCTTCTTTTCTTGAGAAAAATAATTTCTCCCGCTCCAAGAGTCTCTTGTTGAAGAATACTTGCTGCTGCTAAACAGAGATGAGCTAGTAAGAATGGGTAAATTATTTTATTTTAAGAACTGAAAAGTTGAATAAGAACCAAGTCACTTAGCATTCTTTCCATCACACTTAAGCATGTATGAGGTAACTCCTGGGCTTTGGGTACTAAAAACAATAGAGCCCTGGGTGAGTTTATGGGTGTTCAGCAAGTCCTAGCAGAGGAGAAAATGGCAACCCAGTCCAGTATTCTTGCCTAGAGAATCCCATGGACAGAAGAGCCTGGCAGGCCCCAGTCCACAGGGTTGCAAAGAATCAGACACGACTGAGCAACTGAGTACAGCAAATCCTAGAGAGGGGTAACTGTTAGCAGAAGGACAGACAGTGTAATTACCTCTTGTTCTGGTGGAATGTGTGCCAGTCATCTTTTAAAATACACTCTGAGCAAGTCATTCCTCAGCATGTGAAAATCATCAGTGAATTATTACTCTTCCTAGGAAAAAGCAAACACAATTTAGTCTAGCACACAAAACCACTGTCATTTCTCAAAACTTATTATCATATCTTACCAGCTTTTCATGTATGTTAGGCTAATTCCATTTTCACTTACATTGTTTTCCGTCCTAAATTCCATTTTTGCCACATATTCCCACTTTGAATCCAGGTGATCTAGGTAGCAAATTTTTTTGTTCAGTTCAGTATTCTTTTAAAAATGTTATCTCATTAGGTTTTCCTGAGTTCCTTAATTTTTTTTTTTTTTAGTAGAGTTGACCTTGAACAATGTTGGGGTTTGGGGTTCTGGCCTTCCACACAGTCAAAAATCTGTTTATCACTTATCAATTTCTCTTTTTCAGGGGTTCTGTATCCTCTGATGCAACCAACTGCAGAGCATATAGTGCTATAGTATTTACTACTGAAAAAAAAAAAAAATTCCTCCATGTGTAAGTAGATCTATGCAGTTTAAACATATGTTGTTCTGCTCAAGGGTCCACAGTACATCACTACTGTGTTTTCATAAAATATTGGGCAAATCTTAAATATAACCTGTCTTACTGTCATGATTGTTTGACATATTTGGAACTCCCTCTAGTATATAGCTTTTTAAGGGTGAAAATAGTCCCTATGTATGGTCTGTGTGTGAGATTTGCTGTTGTTGTTCAGTCATTCGGTCATGTCTAACTCTTTGTGACACCATGGAGTACAGGCCAGGCTTCCCTCTTCTTCATCATCTCCAGGAGTTTGCTGAAACTCACCTCCATTGATTTCATAAGCCCATCCAACCATCTTGTCCTATCTCATCACCTTTTCCTCCCACCTTCAACCCTTCCCAGCATCAGGGTCTTTTCCAATGAGTCACATCAGATGGCCAAATAATGGAGTTTAGGCTTCAGCATCAGTCTTTCCAATGAATATTCAGGTTTGATTCCCTTTAGGATTGAATGGTTTGATCTCCTTGCAGTCCATCCAAGGGACTCTCAAGAGTCTTCTCCAACTCAACAGTTTGAAATCGTCAATTCTTCAGTGCTCAGCCTTCTTTATGGTTCAACTCTCACACCCATAAATACTACTGGAAAAAGCATAACTTTGACTACACAGACCTGTGTCAGCAAACTGAAGTCTCTGCTCTTTAATATGCTGTCTATGTTTAACATAGATTTACTTCCAAGGAGCGAGTGTCTTTTAATTTCATGGTTGCAGTAACCATCTACAGTGATTTTGGAGCCCAAGAAAACTAGTCTGTCACTGTTTCCACTGTTCTTCCATCTATTTGCCATAGGGTGATGGGACTGGATGCCATAATCTCCATTTTTTGAATGTTGAGTTTTAAGCCAACTTTTTCACTCTCCTCTTTCAGCTTCATCAAGTGGCTCTTTAGCTTCTCTTCACTTTCTTCCATAAAGGCTGTGTCATCTGCATATCTGAGTTTATTGATGTTTCTCCTGGCAATCTTGATTCCATCTTGTGCTTCTTCCAGCCAAGCATTTCACAGGATGCACTTTGCATATAAGTTAAATAAGCAGAGTGACAATACACAGCCTTGATATATTCCTTTTCCAATTTGGAACAAGTCCATTGTTCCATGTCCGGTTCTAACTGTTGCTTCTTGACCAGCATAGGGGTTTCTTATGAGGCAGATAAGCTGGTTTGGTATTTCAATCTCTTTAAGAATTTTCCACAGCTTATTGAGATCTACACAGTCAAAGACCTTCACATACTCAGAGAAGCAGAAGTAGATGTTTCTTTGGAATTCTCTTGATTTTATCTGATCCAACGGATATTGGCAATTTGACCTCTGGTTCCTCTGCCTTTTTAAATCCAGCTTGTCCATCTGGAAGCTCTTGGTTCACATACTATTGAAGCCTTGCTTGAATGATTTTGATCATTATTCATTGAAATGAGTGCAATTGTCCAGTAGTTTGAACATTCTTTGGCATTGCCTTTCTTTGGGATTTGAATGAAAACTGACATTTTCCAGTTTTGTGCCACTGCTGTTTTCCATATTTGCTGTCATATTGGGTGCAGCATTTTCACAGCATCATCTTTTAGGATTTTAAATAGCTCAACTGGAATTCCATCACCTCCACTAGCTTTGAAGTGATGCTTCCTAAGGCCCACATGTCTTCACACTCCAGGATGTCTGGTTCTAGGTGAGTGATCACACCATCATGATTATCTGTGTCATGAAGATCTTTTTTATAGAGTTCTGTGAAATCTTGCCTCCTCTTCATCTCTTCTGCTTTTGTTAGGTCCATATAATTTCTGTCCTTTATTGTGTCCATCTTGGCATGAAATGTTCCCTTGGTATCTCTGATTTTTTGAAGAGATCTCTAGTCTTTCCCATTCTGTTGTTTTCCTCTCTTTATTTTCATTGCTCACTTAAGAAGGCTTTCTTATCTCTCCTTGCTAGTCTTTGAAACACTGCATTCAGATGGGTATATTTTTTCTTTTCTCCTTTGCCTTTCATTTCTCTTCTTTTTTCAGCTCTTTGTGTGGTCTCCCCAGATAACCATTTTTGCTTTTTGCATTTCCTTTACTTAGGCATGGTTTTTATAACCACCTTCTGTATAATGTTATCAATCTCCATCCATAGTTCTTCAGGAACTCCTGTCTATCAGATTTAATAATCTATTTGTCACTTCCACTTTATAATTGTAAGGGATTTGATTTAGGCATACCTGAATTTGCAGTAGTCATGTATGGATGTTACAGTTGGACTATAAAGAAAGCTGAGCACCAAAGAATTGATGCTTTTGAAATGTGGTGTTGGAGAACACTCTTGAAAGTTATTTGAACTGCAAATAGATGAAATAAGTCAATCCTAAAAGATATCTGTCCTGAATATCCATTGGAAAGGCTGATTGATGCTGAAGCTGAAGCTCCAATACTTTGGCCACCTGATGCAAAGAACTGACTCATTGGAAAAGTCCCTGATTCTGGGAAAGATAGAAAGAAGGAGGAGATGGGGATGACAGAGTATGAGATGGTTGGATGGCGTCACCAGCTCAATGGACATGAGTTTGAGCAAGCTCTGGGAGTTGGTGATGGACAGGGAAGCCTGGTGTGCTGCAGTCCATGGGGTCACAAAGAGTCAGACACAACTGAGCTACTGAACTGAATGGCCTAGTGGTTTTCCCTACTTTCTTCAATTTAAGTCAGAATTTGGCAATAAAGAGCTCATAATCTGAGTCACAGTAAGCTCCTGGTCTTGTTTTTCTGACTTTATAGAGCTTTTCCATCTTTGGCTGCAAAGAATATAATCAATCTGATTTTGGTATTGACCATTGGTGATGTCCGTCTGTTGAGTTGTCTCTTGTGTTGTTGGAAGAGGGTGCTTTCTATGAATAGTGCATTCACTGCAAAACTCTGTTAGCCTTTGACCTGCCTCATTTTGTACTCCAAAGCCAAACTTGCCTGTTACTACAGGTATCTTGACTTCCTGCTTTTATGTTCCTTTTCCATTGCTGGGCGAAGGTGTTTGGTATGACCAACATGTTCTCTTCCAAAAACTCTTATAGGTTATGCTCTCATGGAGATTGTTGTCTTGGGCTAAGTAAGGCTGCTTCATGTTGGATTGGAAGATGAGAATAACAGTTCTAATGAATTGGAGACAAAGACTATTTGATCTAATCAACACAAATTGATTATAAATGCTGAACTAGAGTCTCAGGACAAGATCTTCATATCACTTGGTTTCCACCAAGGTCACAGGTGACTGAAAAACCTTCATGGTACAATGGATTCATAATTTAAAACTCACTTTTTAATTACTAAATGAAAGAACCATTTTAGAAATTACACATTTGAAAGTTAATTATGCATATGAATTACTCAGAGCAAGGTACATAAATAATATATTTCTAATATGTTTATAATGAAATAGACATTTTTTTCTGTACTGGAAAATGTACTTGTACGTAAAAACAATTTTTTAAAATTTCTTTGAGTTATATAAAGTTTGGATTAAACTTCCTTTGGAATACATTTTCTCTGAATACGTTTCTACTCTTTTTGCATAAGAAAGAAAAAAGTTTAGATCAATTTTTAGAACTATAACAGTCTATATAGCAATGAACATATTACATTTTGATAGAAGATGCACATAAATAGTGTATGTCAACTCAGTTGTGTCCTACTCTTTGTGACCTGTGGGCTGTGGCCTGCCAGGCTGCTCTGTCCATGGAACTTTCAGGCAAGAACACTGGAGTGAGTTGCCATTTCCCACTCCAGAGGATATTCTCAACCCTGGGACGCAACTTGCATCTCTTGGGTCTCCTTCCGTGGCAGGCAGATTCTTTACAACTAGTGTCCCTTGGGAAGACCCCATGTGAATAAAGTACCTACAAATTTTAAGTGAATAGTATATTTCAACTTTCCACAATAAGTGAACTCAGGTACATGAAACTGTTCTTCATCTCTGTGATTGCAATCAAGATGTGCTGGTGACCTTCTTACACATTAACTTATAAATACTGAACTTCAAAAATGAAGTAGTTTGAATTTTAAAGTTATAGACTTAACTGTGGCAAAGTTCACCTTAGATATAGCATTGTATTTAAATTTAAATAGTTTATGTTTGATTTAATTTACCACAGCAGTATGGAAAATCTACTTTTTCAGCCTCAATATCAGAATCATTTAATAACTATCATAATTACTACAGGTGCAAATAATCAGTGTGACTGATACAATGGAATCTCTAAAGTCTTAATGCCAATGTTGTAGTTTCTAAGTAAAAGTGAAAGTGAAGTCGCTCAGTCGTGTCCGACTCTTCGCAACTCCATGGCCTGCAGCCTACCAGGCTCCTCCATCCATGGGATTCTCCAGACAAGAGTACTGGAGTGGGGTGCCACTGCCTTCTCCGAATACTAAGTCATGTTCAATTCTTTTGCAACCCCATGGACTGTAGCCTTCCAGGCTCCTCTGTCCCTGGGATTTCCCAGGCAAGAACACTAGAATTTGTTGCCATTTCGTTCTTCAGAGGATCTTCCTGACTCAGGAAGAGAAACCATGTCTCCTGCAATGGCAGCCAGATTCTTTCCCATTGAACAACCAGGGAGTCCCCTTCTTAATACCAATAGAATCCTCTAAATTGTGGTTTTCAAATCCTTCCCACATTTAAATCAAGCAAGTTAAATATTTCTCAGAAGCCACTGTCTATGAATCATCAGTCCTAGAATCTGATATCTGATTCACATACCTAAGTATGTATAAGTGAAAGAACCACCAAAATATCTCAGAAATTAAATTCCCTGGGCTAACCCATATTTCTAGGAGAAATAGATGAAACTAGCAAATACTGTAGGTTCACCCAGTGTGAACACTTAGGATTTCCCAATGGTTATTTGAAAGCTGGCAAGTAGAAAGTTTTCTTACCACTATATGCCTATGCAATTTAGATTATTTTTCCTTAGTCACAGAGTGTTCAACTCTTGTTCATGAGAAAAGATGATCATTTCATGATTCATTTCCTAATTCCTTCAATAGAAATGATGTCTTAATTCTCTGAATTCTTATAATCCTTATTTACTTATACCTTAGGCCATTTACTTCTTGGAGAAGGAAATGGTAACCCACTCCAGTGTTCTTGCCTGGAGAATCCCAGGGACGGTGGAGTCTTATGGGCTGTCATCTCGGGTCGCACAGAGTCGGACACGACTGAAGCGACTTAGCAGTAGCAGCAGCAGCAGCAGCAACCTGTGTTATAGCTGTTCCTATTCTTTTTTTTGTTGTTGTTCTTTCTTTACTTTTCATTATTAGGAATGCTTTTTATTTTCATTTTCATTTAATTTCATCTTAAATTACATTTCCAAGTAATTCTGTTAATCAAGTTTTAAAGAAGTGCTACAATATGTGTAATATTTTTTTTTAAAATAATACACCCTCACATCTGTGTACATTGTTTGTAAACAACTTGCAAACTTTCCTACCTGTCCTCCGAGGGCAACTTGCAGTCACCTTTGTCATTCAGGCTTTTTTTCTTATTGGAAAACTTCTTTTTTTAATATAAATTTATTTATTTTAATTGGAGGCTAATTACTTTACAATATTGTATTGGTTTTGCCATACATTGACATGAATCTGCCACGGGTGTACACATGTTCCCTATCCTGTACTTCTTGAGCCAATGTAACCAAATCAAGTTGGGGGCTCTGTATTTTTCTTTCATATCTATGGCATCATGTATATATAACTCTATCAAAACTCATTAGCTAATACATATTATTTATTTTTCTCTTTCTCCAACTGTGTTGCCACTTTACACCTACCAAAATAGCCACAGTTCTGTCCATGACAAGCATCAATGATTCCTTGAAACACTGATAATTTTACACTTTACCTTTAAAACACAAGGGTGAAATCTTCATGTTAAAACATTAAACAAGATACCTTCTTAACACTACCACATTTATCTATTTTCTCTAACATACTTTGACAAGACACATTAGCTTTTTGTTTGGATTGAAGTTGATTGGGCATACAGTTAGAATACAGTTAATGTTTTGAAGTTGATCTTCAAGTTCTGAGCCATTACATAGAAGCCTCAGTTTACTTGGAAATGCAAGTGCAAATGACATGAAAACAGCTACACAAAGTAAGACAAAACAAATCAGCACTGTGATACAAGGATACTGTCTAACACCTAAAATAAGTCAAATTCAACAAACATAATGGGTTGAACCTCAGAGCCCCTGCACCACATGGAGAGGGATAAGCAACAGGTCTTATTTTTCCCTGTAGAGCCACACGTTTCTTAGTTTCATTTATTTTTAATTAAGGAAAAAAAAATGTTAAACCAGGTGCATTGAATACGAATAAAAAAAGATTCCCAGGCCCCAAGGGATGCACTAAAACGCTGCTGCTTCTCAGTGGCAATGCCAGAAAAAGCAAAGAAATAGAAATTGGTTTTGTCATCAAAGAAATGCAGTAGATGTGTGTTATCAAATTTCCTCTCGCTGCCTAGCCTGCATTTAATTATTTATAGAATCAACTGGCAGATGTAAAATGCACAGTTCCATTTGTTGGAACATAAGAATCATATGAAATAAGAAATTTTGGTGTAAACATATAAGATAATTTTTGTAGGAATGAGTCAAGTCCTTTTTTAGTGTAGATTGTTTTTGACAGAGATTTGAGCAAAGCTTGAGTGAAAAAATCAGACCTAGATTTGAATGCAGAATAAAATCTCTCTGATCAAGTGTTTATGAGTATAGGATTTATATTTAATGAACAGATGTAATTCTAACATTTTCCACCTCTGGATAAGTGTTTCAAACTTCCTGAATCTATTTCCTCATTTGCACAGTAAGAACAACTATAATTCTTGTGATACAAGTTTGTATTAAACATTAAATGAAATAATGCATCTAAAACACTTAGCCTGGCAAATAGTTAATGCTTCACAAATAATAACTACTTTTCATGATAAGTTGTGGCTCAAGAGATATTTTAAATCACTTTAACCACTATTTCAGAAAGAAATTCATGATATCTTTTATTGTGTATGGCACTGTACCCAAAAGCCTCTATATTATAAATTTATTGCATGATTAATTAAACCCTAGATATTTACAGTCTTATCCATGTTCTTGTTTATTTGATAAAATAAATACTTGTTTAAGAACAGGCTTATGGACTCTGTGGGAGAGGGAGAGGGTGGGAAGATTTGGGAGAATGGCATTGAAACATGTGAAATGTCATGTATGAAACGAGATGCCAGTCCAGGTTCAATGCACGATGCTGGATGCTTGGGGCTGGTGCACTGGGACGACCCAGAGGGATGGTATGGGGAGGGAGGAGGGAGGAGGGTTCAGGATGGGCTCTTAAATTTGTAAGGAATATATTAAATTAAAAAAAAAAAAAGAATCTATTACATGGAATCAACCTGGAAAATAGATATAAACTAGATGTGTATGGTTCTTGTCCACATGGAGTTTATTGGGAGAGAAGCAAGCTAGAATGATGAGAAGAAAAGGGAAAGGGAGGGGAAGGGAGAGTAGGATCATACATTACACATTTAGCCACACAAAAAATGGATTTGACGGATTCCAGTTCTGGCAGTTGATACAGTAACAAATTATAAAATACTA
Source organism: Bos taurus (assembly GCF_002263795.3). NCBI lineage: Eukaryota > Metazoa > Chordata > Mammalia > Artiodactyla > Bovidae > Bos > Bos taurus. The sequence continues at coordinate 1,887,195 of NC_037336.1, forward strand.
TCTAATTGCTTATGAAAATTCAAAATGGTACTATACTTTGAAAGACAGTTAACAGTTTCATATATAACTATACATTTTGCTAATACCATGCAGCCCAGTAATTCTCCATTCTCTGGTGTTTACACAAATTAATAGGAAATTTAAGAATGCACTTAAACCTGCATATAAATCTTTGTAACAGTTTTACTCATAATTGCTAAAACTTGCAAGAAATCAAGATGTCCTTCATCAGATGAATGGTAAACTGTGGTACACCAGGCTATGGAATATGTAGCACTAAAAAGAAATGAGCTTTCAAACCTTGAAAAGACATAGGAGATATTTAAATGTGTATTACTAAGTGAATTTGAAGAGACTAAACTTTTTTTTTTTTTAAGACAATAAAAAAAAAAAAAATCAATGATTTCCAGGAGTTAAAGGAGAAGGGGATGCAAATAAATCATTGGATCACAGAGAATTTTAGAGCAGTGAAAATACTCTATATGAAACTATAATGGTAGATGCATTTTATTATTTGTTTGTCAAAACCCATAAAATGCAACACTGAAGGTGAATCATTATGTAAATTATAAACCTTGGTTGATAATGTTGCTCATCAATTATGACAAATGCACCCCTCTCATTTGGGATGACAATGGTAGGGAAGGCTATGAAATGGGCTTTGTAATCTGGCCTATGCTTTTATTTTTGGAAAGTAATTTAAATATATTTTGCCCCTACCCCTAACAATATGACATAGTTATGATTGCCTTAATAATAAATGAATAAAAGGTAAGTTTCAGAGGAAAGAACAGCAACCTATAAATGTGGTCATTTAACATTCTGTCCCCGCCTTTCCAAAGTATTAACAATGTCATCTTGGATATGATTCAGCAGTTAGCTCACTGTACCTTCATGCTATAGATATGGAGACTGAAGTTCTCCAAGCCTCAGCTCAGAGAACTCAGCCCAAGTTTCTATTTAACTGAAGTCTAGAATATTAAGTCAATTTTCCATTGAGGCAAAATACAACACCAAGAATATTTTAAATTTCTATCAAATATGAACGTTACTCTATGAACTCTGTTTATACAAGAAATATACACATAAAGAAGAAAAGTGGACAACTATTACTCATGATATGCAGAGTACATCATGAGAAACACTGGACTGGAGGAAGCACAAGCTGGAGTCAAGATTGCCGGGAAAGATATCAATAACCTCAGATATGCAGATGACACCACCCTTATGGCAGAAAGTGAAGAGGAACTCGAAAGCCTCTTGATGAAAGTGAAAGTGGAGAGTGAAAAAGTTGGCTTAAAGCTCAACATTCAGAAAACGAAGATCATGGCATCTGGTCCCTTCACTTCATGGGAAATAGATGGGGAAACAGTGGAAACAGTGTCAGACTTTATTTTTCTGGGCTCCAAAATCACTACAGATGGTGACTGCAGCCATGAAATTAAAAGACACTTACTCCTTAGAAGGAAAGTTATGACCAACCTAGATAGCATGTTCAAAAGCAGAGACATTACTTTGCCAACAAAGGTTCGTCTAGTCAAGGCTATGGTTTTTCCTGTGGTCATGTATGGATGTGAGAGTTGGACTATGAAGAAGGCTAAGCACCGAAGAATTGATGCTTTTGAACTGTGGTGTTGGAGAAGACTCTTGAGAGTCCCTTGGACTGCAAGGAGATCCAACCAGTCCATTCTGAAGGAGATCAGCCCTGGGATTTCTTTGGAAGGAATGATACTAAAGCTGAAACTCCAGTACTTTGGCCATCTCATGTGAAGAGTTGACTCATTGGAAAAGACTCTGATGCTGGGAGGGATTGGGGGCAGGAGGAGAAGGGGACGACAGAGGATGAGATGGCTGGATGGCATCACTGACTCGATGGACGTGAGTCTCAGTGAACTCTGGGAGTTGGTGATGGACAGGGAGGCCTGGCGTGCTGCGATTCCTGGGGTTGCAAAGAGTCAGACACGACTGAGCGACTGATCTGATCTGATCTGATTACTCATGATATCTATGTAGCTCAGGGGACAGTCACAATTTTACAACATGACATTTACTAATAAAAAAAAACTTTTTAAAAGACATTTAGGTTGTATATAATGACTGCACTATAGATCTGTTATATAAAGTACAAGAAAAGTTGCTGTTTTCAATAGCCTGATTCTGAAAATATTGAACTATATTTGCCCATTATAAACTATATTTACAAGATATAGAGGACTTCCTCTTGTTAAGTTTTGTGTCCAACTCTGTGCAACCCCACGGACTGCAGCCTGCCAGGCTTCTCCGTCCATGGGATTCTCCAGGCAAGACCACTGGAGTGGGTTGCCATTTCCTTCTCCAATGCATGAAAGTGGAAAGTGAAAGTGAAGGTGAAGTCGCTCAGTTGTGTCTGACTCTTAGCAACCCCATGGACTGCAGCCTACCAGGCTCTTCTGTCCATGGGATTTTCCAGGCAAGAGTACTGGAGTGGGTTGCCATTGCCTTCTCCCATTGAAAATAATAATTAACACTAATTATTAACTTAGAGATGGTCACAGCTCTAAACATTAAGAAAATTGAGAGTTTATGTCTTTAATATTATATGCCAAAAATTAATTCTCAGAAATAAAAATAACAGAAAATGTTCACTTCTCAAGTTACTCTTTATTACCAGTAATTAATTGTAGTAATATTAACAGTAAATGCAGTGATATTAATTTACTCTAACCTCATAAGCGTGCAGCTGAGTTAGCATTTTTATATGATAATGTAAATAGAGTTTTGGAAATAGGTTAGATAGAAAAGTTATAAAAAAATAACATTTTTTTCTGAAGGTCTATTTGAAAACTGATTTTAGAGGGAAATTGAGGTTACCATAAACAGACTTACTGTGAAGATAATTGCTATAAATTATTTCAGTAAGATGCTGAATGATTCTGTATTCAATATTGCTGTTTCAAGTTATAATCAAAAATTCAATGCCTGTATATTCCCAATAATTTGTTATATATAACAAATATAATATGCTATTATATCAGCTGTTATACTTCTGTGTAGAAGGTAATTTATAATTATTTTATTTTTTTCTTCATGGTAGTGAAGAATCTGAATGCCAGATAATTTGACATCTTTTAAACAATTCCATGAATATCTCAAGCAACTCTGAAAAAAGAACAATCATTCGAGGTGAGAAACATGAGAAGTCTAATTAGAATAAGGAAATCAGTTTGCTTAAAGACACATTGAATTCCATAAATTAAGGAAAAATCACCTATTTCCTTATTAAATATATTCATTTTTCCTTTCACTCTTAAAATAATCACAAGACTTCTTCTGGTTTCTCGTCCAGCATGTAAGAAGCTTGGGCTTCCCTGGTGGCTCAGGTGGTAAAGAATTATCCTACATTTCAGGAAACAAGGGTTTGATCCCTGGGTGGGGAAGATCTGTGGGCCCTGGAGGCGGGGTCGACCAGCTGCCCTAGCCAACTTGGGCTCCACCCTAAAGATGAGAATGGCTATCTGCTACTATATTTTTCCCTGGAGAATCCCATGCACGGAATCCCGGCACAGCTAGTGGGTCACAAAAAGTCCATGGGGTTGCAAAGAGTTGGAATACAACTGAGCGAATAAACACATATAAGAAGTTTAAAGGTCATCACTTCCCTCTTCATAAACATAAAAATCTGGATAAACCAAAAACAACAGCTTTTCTTAGATTTGTAATACAAATCTAAGATCACAGGGCAAACTGCTTCCTCCATAATTTGACAAACAAATTTTGACAGATAAGGCAGACAGAATCAAAATCTGATAGACAAATGCAGAAACAGAATCATAGTAGAAGAGATATTCAGGAGCAGAAACCACTGCTGGAACCAGTACTAGGGCACGAAAATGAAATGTAATTGACAAAATACTGGGGGTTCAGTGTGGATAAGCTTAAGAATTAAACATTCTAGGGTAGAGGGGAAGATATTAAGGAATCACCCATATTTTCATTAAGTTTTACCCCCTGAGCTCCACCTGAATAGCCATTCTGAAGTACACCCAGAGCATCCTTTTCTCCTTAGCAAGACTTGAACTCAAGGGGAATTATTTGGCCAGAGTGTTAATCAATATACCCAACTCCAGCCTCCTGGAGCTTCCTTGTCACATCTAAGAGAGGTAGAGACAGAGAAGCACATGTGAATGTCATAGCTCAGAGGTGAGGCACAGGCTTCCTGAAGGACTGAGACCTTGCCTCTCGCATTTCACCCTCTTTAGTAGGGCTCCCTTATAGTAACAAGGACTACAATGGAAAGATTGGCATGGCTCATATTCATTTAAAAGGTCTTTAAGGAAACCCATTGATTACAGGGGAGAAAAAAACAAGGAAATCAGGAGATCTTTTAGTCTCTGGCACCCATAGCTAGAGCAAATAGTAAACATGGCCTCATTCCTAGTTAGACAAAAATAAAGTCTCATACTAAACACCTCTTTTTCTGCAATTTTTATCCAGCATATCATGTGTGGTTATAACTAAAGGGATACAAGGCATACTGAAAAACAACAAAATGTGAACAGACAGAGAAACTAGCAAGTACAGATTCAGATAGGGTATAAATTTTTCAATCATCAGACTAGGAACTTAACACTATTATGATTAATATTATGAGAACTCTAAAAAAAAAAAAAAAGAAAAAGAAAACAAAAACTCAACAATGATAACCAAAGTTAAAACATACGTTTTATATTTTGTGCTCTGAAAGATACTAAAGATCACCAGATGGTCAATACCAAAATCAGATTGACTTTATTCTTTGCAGCCAAAGATGGATAAGCACTAAACAGTCAGCAAAAACAAAACCAGAAGCTGACAGTGGCTCAGATCATGAACTCCTTATTGCCAAATTCAGACTGAAATTGAAGAAAGTAGGGAAAACCACTAGATCATTCAGGTATGACATAAATCAAATTCCTTATGATTAAACAGTGAAAGTGGCAAATAGATTCAAGGGATTAGATCTGATAGACAAAGTGTCTGAAGAACTATGGACAGAAGATTGTGACATTGTTCAGGAGGTAGTGATCAAGACCATCTCCAAGAAAAAGAAATGCAAAAGGCAAAATGCTTGTCTGAGGAGGCCTTACAAATAGCTGAGAAAAGAAGAGAAGTGAAACTAAAAGGAGAAAAGGAAAGATATACCCATTTGAATGCAGAGTTCCCAAGAATAGCAAGAAGAGATAAAGACAGCCTTCCTCAGTTATCAACGCAAAGAAATAGAGCAAAACAATAGAATGGGAAAGACTAGAACTCTCTTAGAGAAAATTAGAGATACCAAGGGAATATTTCCCAGCTTCAGGTTTTTTTTATATCATTCTTATTTTTTCATCATTTTATCCTTGTAAATTCTACCTATTGCTGAGTTCTTCTTTCCCTTGTATTATTAATTTTAGATTATGAAGGCTAACTGCTGGAGACCTTAGGCATATATGTGTTTGGGAAATTACCAGGGTCCAGCCCCAGTTGGATACAGGGATTCCCTCGGGATGACGGTGTCAGCGATTTAGAATAGCAAAGCAGAGATTTATTAGATGCTCAATAATAACTGGTTTACCCGGGAAATCAATAAAGTTCGTGACACCAAACTTGCTCTGACCATGGAGGCCGCAGGCGCCCTCTCGAATAGTGGAAGGCGCCCCACCTTAGGCATCTTCTCGAGTGGGTCTTAGAAGCCCAGGCAAATAAGTGGTCACAGAGGACCCCTGCACTCCAATTATTTTGGCATAAAGGAAGAACAGAAGAGAAAACGAGGAAAAGGAAAAAAGAAAGAATGACACTGGGAGACCAAGCTTCAGTGAGCAAGGCCCATAGTTTTATTTTCAACAGGGGTTTTTATGCCCTAAATTGCACATAGAGGATAATAGAGTGTGGGAAATCATGCAGAGTCAGCAATCTTTGATCCTTATTGAGACCAGGCTTTCTTTTCTGTAAATTTATCATATGCAAATGGGTTAGGTGATTTACATCATCTTCTGGCCAGAAGGCCTGTTAACATTTTATGACTCTGATAAAGGTTTGTCAACCATAAGACTTATTTTCTCTAAGAGTAATTATTTTAAAGTTTGGTGCCATCCTCTGAAGGTGTTAGATAAAGCTGCATTCTTACAGGGCAGAGGTGCAGTGGGTTTACAACAAAGGAAATAATTTATTACCTTAAGGGTCTAAAGTTGTTAACACCAAGGCCACTACTTATTTTTTCTACATACCAACTATATTAATTAATACACTTCCAAGGATACAATACAGGGGATGCAGCAAACATTGGCTCAACAATGAAATTTTCTACTAGTTCTATTCTGACAATTTCTAACTCTCTGAGAGGCTTTATACTATTTGAATATCTTAATGCCTCTCGCTGGCTGGGAGACTATAAACAGTCATAAGCCAGAAAGAAAAACACCAATACAGTATACTAACGCATATATATGGAATTTAGAAAGATGGTAACAATAACCCTGTGTACGAGACAGCAAAAGAGACACTGATGTATAGAACAGTCTTATGGACTCTGTTGGAGAGGGAGAGGGTGGGAAGATTTGGGAGAATGGCATTGAAACACGTATAATATCATGTATGAAATGAGTTGCCAGTCCAGGTTTGAGGCACGATACTGGATGCTTGGGGCTGGTGCACTGAGACGACCCAGAGGGATGGTATGGGGAGGGAGGAGGGTTCAAGATGGGGAACACATGTATACCTGTGGCGGATTCATTTTGATATTTGGCAAAACTAATACAATTTTGTAAAGTTTAAAACTAAAACAAAATTAAAAAAAAAAAAATCATATGCATAACTGTAGGAGTCCGGGTAAAACTGTCAGGCTAGTTAGAGAGCCATCTAAGGGGTTAATGAACTAAAACACTCTTGTCACACCCAGGAACTTTATTAACTGGAGCTGTAAGTTAACTCTTTTTCAGAGAGGGAGATGGTGGTTGGGGACAGCCCCCCATAAAGTCAGAGGTGTAGGTGAGAGCACAAAGCAGTAAAGTAGGCAGACTCTGATTTTGGGGTAGATGCTCAGGCAGGCCCAGAGGGGCACCCCTCGAGTTCTGGCTCGCCTTGCCCACCAGAACTCTCCCACATAACCTTCTTATGGGTGGGGACTCCCATGCTGGCTCCCAGGAGAAATACTAACTATAGTAACAATAATAATATTAGAGAATGTCACCCTGTTATTTCACATGGACTAACTTATTCAGTTTTCATAATAAGCTTGAGGAGAAGGTATGTTTTCATCTCATCTTCCCAAAGAGGAGATGGAGTTCAGAATCTCTGGATAATCCCATCGTACCCACGTGCGTTATGTTCCCCAAAGAAGAACCCACACTAAATAGCAAGTTACCATAAAGTTTCAGTTATGCAAGATGAATAAATTGCAGAGCTCTGCTGGACGACTTTGTACCTATAGCTTAGTACTGTACTGCATACTTTGGGGAAAATGTGTACACCCGTGGTGGATGCATGTTGATGTATGGCAAAACCAATACAATATTGTAAAGTAAAATAATAATAATAATAAAATTTTTTAAAAATAAATACATGTATAATTTTTTAATTAAAATTGAATTAAAAAAGTATGAATAAAAAAAATAAAAAAACAAAAAACAAAAAAAAGAAGAAAAAAATAAATAAAAATAAAAATGTAAAGGATTAATATCATGCTAAAAGCTCTTATGAACATTAAAAAAAAAAAATGACATTTCCCCTGCCCAAAAAAAAGGAACCTTCACCAATAAGATGATTCAAGGTGTGACAGTTTAATCTGGATGTTAGCAATTTTAACCACTGGGGGATTTCTTCAGGAAAAATGTCTATCCTGGTATGTCTGATTATCCTCTAAACAGCTTCCATAACCAAAAACTGAGGAAATAACTACTTTTCTGAGTAGTTAATAGCAATTTGCCTTCTCCAAAAACTCATAAGGCAACTTAAAACCTGATTTATTTGGTTTCTACTGGCCCACTCATCTCTCTTATCTGTGGAGGAAGCCAGCTTTAAATAACATTGATAATTCTTTCTTTATTTTTTTAAATTCATTTTTTTTTAATTTGAAGGACAATTTCTTTTCAGAATTTTGTTGTTTGAGTGTGAGTTGCAGTACATAAACAAAATGGAATATTACTCAACCATAAAACGGAACACATTTGAGTCAGTTCTAATGAGGTAGTGAGACTAGAACCTTTTATACACAGTGAAGTAAATCAGAAAGAGAAAGATGAATATCACATGTTAATGCATATTATGGAATCTATAAAGATGGTACCAATAAATGTATTGGCAAGGTAACAGTGAAGAAACAGACAGAGAATAGACTTATGGACACGGGGAGAGAGTGAGAGGTATGGAGAGATTGTAACATAGACCTTACACTGCCATATGAAAAAGTAATAATTCTTTCTTATGCTCTGGTCTAAATCACACCATTATTCCTTTTTTTTTTTTTTTTTGAAGGATAATTGCTTTACAGAATTGTGTTTGTTGTTTTCTGTCAAACTTCAACATGAATTAGCAATAGCTGAGATACCCCTCATCCAAGGTAAGGAGCAATGGCTGCGCTTTGCTGGAACAGCTGTGAAGATATACTCCACGCCCAAGGTAAGAGAAACCCAAGTAAGATGGTAGGTGTTGCAAGAGGATATCAGAGGGCAAACACACTGAAACCATACTCACAGAAAACTACTCAATCTAATCACACTAAGACCACAGCCTTGTCTAACTCAATAAAACTAAGCCATGCCCATGGGGCAACCCAAGACGGGCGGGTCATGGTGGAGAGATCTGACAGAATGTGGTCCACTGAAGAAGGGAATGGCAAACCACTTCAGTATTCTTGCCTTGAGAACCCCATGAACAGTATGAAAAGGCAAAATGATAGGATACTGAAAGAAAAACTCCCAGGTCAGTAAGTGCCCAATATGCTATTGGAGATCAGTGGAGAAATAACTCCAGAAAGAATGAAGGGATGGAGCCAAAGCAAAAAGAATATCCAGCTGTGGATGTGACTGGTGATAGAAGCAAGGTCCGATGCTGTAAAGATCAATATTGCATAGGAACTTGGAATGTCAGGTCCATGAATCAAGGCAAATTGGAAGTGGCCAAACAAGAGATGGCAAGAGTGAATGTCGACATTCCAGGAATCAGCAAACTGAAATGGACTGGAATGGGTGAATTTAACTCAGATGACCATTATATCTACTATTGTCAGCAGGAATCACTCAGAAGAAATGGAGTGGCCATCACAGTCAACAAGAGTCCGAAATGCAGTACTTGGACGCAATCTCAAAAACGACAGAATGATCTCTGTCCGTTTGCAAGGCAAACCATTCAATATCACAGTAATCCAAGTCTATGCCTCAACCAGTAACACTGAAGAAGCTGAAGTTGAACGGTTCTATGAAGACCTACAAGACCTTTGAGAACTAACACCCAAAAAAGATGTTCTTTTCATTATAGGGGACTGGAATGCAAAAGTAGAAAGTCAAGAAACACCTGGAGTAACAGGCAAATTTGGTCTTGGAATACGGAATGAAGCAGGGCAAAGACTGATAGAGTTTTGCCAAGAAAATGCACTGATCATAACAAACACCCTCTTCCAACAACACAAGAGAAGACTCTATACATGGACATTACCAGATGGTCAACACCAAAATCAGATTGATTATATTATTTGCAGCCAAAGATGGAGAAGCTCTATACAGTCAGCAAAAACAAGACCAGGAGTTGACTGTGGCTCAGATCATGAACTCCTTATTGCCAAATTCATTTAATTTGAAGAAAGTGGGGGAAACCACTAGAGCATTCAGGTATGACCTAAATCAAATCCCTTATGATTATACAGTGGAAGTGAGAAATAGATTTAAGGGCCTAGATCTGATAGATAGAGTGCCTGATGAACTATGGAATGACGGTCGTGACATTGTACAGGAGACAGGGATCAAGACCATCCCCATGGAAAAGAAATGCAAAAAAGCCAAATGGCTGTCTGGGGGGGCCTTACAAATAGCTGTGAAAAGAAAAGAAGTGAAAAGCAAATGAGAAAAGGAAAGATATAAACATCTAAATGCAGAGTTCCAAAGAATAGCAAGAAGAGATAAGAAAGCCTTCCTCAGCAATGAATGCAAAGAAATAGAGGAAAACAACAGAATGGGAAAGACTAGAGATCTCTTCAAGAAAATCATAGATACCAAAGGAACATTTCATGCAAAGATGAGCTCTATAAAGGACAGAAATAGTATGGACCTAACAGAAGCAGAAGATATTAAGAAGAGATGGCAAGAATACACAGAAGAACTATACAAAAAAGATCTTCATGACCCAGATAATCACGATGGTGTGATCACTCACCTAGAGCCAGACATCCTGGAATGTGAAGTCAAGTGGGCCTTAGAAAGCATCACTACGAACAAAGCTAGTGGAGATGATGGAATTCCAGTTGAGCTATTCCAAATCTTGAAAGATGATGCTGTAAAAGTGCTGCACTCAATATGCCAGCAAATTTGGAAAACTCAGCAGTGGCCACAGGACTGGAAAAAATCAGTTTTGATTCCAATCCCAAAGAAAGGCAATGCCAAATAATGCTCAAACTACCGCACAGTTGTACTCATCTCACAAGCTAGTAAAGTAATGCTCAAAATTCTCCAAGCCAGGCTTCAGCAATATGTGAACGGTGAACTTCCAGATGTTCAAGCTGGTTTTAGAAAAGGCCGAGGAACCAGAGATCAAATTGCCAACATCCACTGGATCATGAAAAAAGCAAGAGAGTTCCAGAAAACCATCTATTTCTGCTTTATTGACTATGCCAAAGCCTTTGACTGTGTGGATCACAATAAACTGTGGAAAATTCTGAAAGAGATGGGAATACCAGAACACCTGACCTGCCTCTTGAGAAACCTATATGCAGGTCAGGAAGCAAAAGGTAGAACTGCACGTGGAACAACAGACTTGTTCCAAATAGGAAAAAAAAGTTCGTCAAGACTGTATATTGTCACCCTGTTTATTTAACTTATATGCAGAGTACATCATGAGAAACGCTGGACTGGAAGAAACACAAGCTGGAATCAAGATTGCTGGGAGAAATATCAATAACCTCAGATATGCAGATGACACCACACTTATGGTAGAAAGTGAAGAGGAACTCAAAAGCCTCTTGATGAAAGTGAAAGTGGAGAGTGAAAAAGTTGGCTTAAAGCTCAACATTCAGAAAACAAAGATCATGGCATCCGGTCCCATCACTTCTTTGGAAATAGATGGAGAAACAGTGGAAACAGTGTCAGACTTTATTTTTTTGGGCTCCAAATCACTACAGATGGTGACTGCAGCCATGAAATTAAAAGACGCTTACTCCTTGGAAGGAAAGTTATGACCAACCTAGATAGCATGTTCAAAAGCAGAGACATTACTTTGCCAACAAAGGTTCGTCTAGTCAAGGCTATGGTTTTTCCTGTGGTCATGTATGGATGTGAGAGTTGGACTGTGACGAAGGCTGAGCGCTGAAGAATTGATGCTTTTGAAATGTGGTGTTAGAGAAGACTCTTGAGAGTCCCTTTGACTGCAAGGAGATCCAACCAGTCCATTCTGAAGGAGATCAGCCCTGGGATTTCTTTGGAGGGAATGATACTGAAGCTGAAACTCCAGTACTTTGGCCATCTCATGTGAAGAGTTGACTCATTGGAAAAGACTCTGATGCTGGGAGGGATTGGGGGCAGGAGGAGAAGGGGACGACAGAGGATGAGATGGCTGGATGGCATCACTGACTCGATGGACGTGAGTCTCAGTGAATTCTGGGAGTTGGTGATGGACAGGGAGGCCTGGCGTGCTGCGATTCCTGGGGTTGCAAAGAGTCGGACATGACTGAGCAACTGATCTGATCTGATCTCTTACGTATACTGACTCCCTTTTGAACCTCCCTCCCATCTCCCTTTCCATCCCACCCCTCTAGGTTGATGCAGAGCCCCTGTTTGAATTTCCTGAGCCATACAGCAAATTACCATTGGCTGTCTGTTTTACATATGGTAATGTAAGTTTCCATGTTACTCTTTCCATATTTCTCAACCTCTTCTCCCCTCTCCCCATGTCAATAAGTCTGTTCTCTATTTCTGTTTCTCATTGCTGCCCTGTAAATAAATTCTTCAGTACCATTTTTCTAGATTCTATATACGTACATTGGAATACAATATTTATCTTTCTCTTTCTGACTCATTTAACACTTTATAATAGGTGCTAGGTTCATTTACCTCATCAGAACTGACTCAAATGTGTTCCTTTCTATGACTGCATAATATTCCATTGTGAATATGTACCATAACTTCTTTATCCATTCATCTGTAGGTGGACATCTAGGTTTTTTCCATATTCTAGCTATTGTAAATAATGTAGCAATGACAGTGGGACACATGTGAAAATTTTGGTTTCCTCAAGGTATATACCTAGGAGTGGGATTGCTGGGTCATATGGTGGTTTTATTCCTAATTTTTCAAGGAATCCCCATACCATCTTCCACAGTGGCTGTATCAATTTACATTCCCACTAACAGTATAAGAGCATTCCCTTTTCTCCACACCCTCTCCAGCAGTTACTGTTTGTAGACTTTGATGAAGGCCATTCTGACCAGTTAAATCACACCATTATTCTTACATTACACATTTCTGGATGAAAACCTACCTTCGCTAGGTATTTACTTTTATCATTAATTTAGTGAAGTAGAATGAATTATTGTCACTTTTCATCAGTTGTGGAAATCTTCCTTAAGTTTACATCATGTGGCCAATTATCAGAATTCTCTTGTCTTCATTTAACAACTGTTAACTGTTTAGCAATTGTAATCTTGGGTGGCTACTCCATGTACCTCAAAGTTTGTAATTTTGACTCTTTTCTCCCTTCTGTTTTCTTTTTAGTCCAAACAGCTGTATGATTCTTGCAACATTCTAAACAGAACAGAGTTTGAAAAATTAAATGTCCTTTTCCTCACCACACAAATCTGAAAAACAAAACTAAAACTTAAACTATATATAAGTATGCTAGAAGACAATAGTATTTAGTTTTATTCCAGAAAACACCATCTGAGATGTTGTATTCAGCACATCTTGGTAAAATACATTTGATTTGTGATTCTTGTCAATAAAGGGCCATAGTTAGCATGAGGTCCTCTCCCTCTCTGTAGAAAGACAAGTGAGCTAGCTATACCGTTCCCTACAGGCTAAGAAGTGGTGGTGCCTGACCAGTGTAGCAAAGGTTGGATTTCAGATCTCATCCACTCTGCCTGAGGTCTTTGTCCAGGTACAAGAAGATTCTGATCACAGACCTCATCCTCTGTGTAGGCAGTAAATCCAATTACTAGTCAGGTCTATTCCATTGAAGTATCAATGCAAGCATTCAGATTATTTTACAAAATAAAATGCACTTATGTTGTAGCCTAAATAGTCCCGTTTATAGTGTTATTTAAGAATCTTTAGCACTCAGTGAAACGACAGTTTTCCCATTATGAGTAAATTGACAGTAAAAGGAAAAATCTCTGTATTACAAATGTGAGCACTTCTCCTGGAGTTGTTCTAAATCTGTGGGATGGTCACTGTTCCCAGACGGTTTTTATACTTAGGAGGGGTGCAATTATGTTTATATAGGTAGCAATATAAACTACACACACTCATTTTGCTCTTAAAATAGCATTATTCATCCTGAAGCCAAAATGCTGTATTGTCCTTGAGGTAAGAAATCTAAGAAACAAATACATGTACTATCTGACACCAATACTCATGATTATCAATTCATGAACATGATTTTTATATTTAGAAATATATATATATATATAGATAGATCTTCCCTTTTAATTAAGATCCATGAAAATTGAAATAATCTTTAATATGAAATAAAGTGTATAGTATTATATTTTCATGAAGATTTAGATATAAAAAATAAATTCTTCTACATATTCTAAAGTCAGAAAAAAGAAGATAAACAATTTATGTTATTCAATTTCTATGTAATATATTAACAGTAAGACAAAATTGCTTTAGGTTTAGGTTTAGTTTGCTACTAAGTCGCTTCAGTCGTGTCTGACTCTGTGCAACCCCATAGACGGCAGCCCACAAGGCTTCCCCGTCCCTGGGATTCTCCAAGCAAGAACACTTGAGTGGGTTGCCATTTCCTTCTCCAAAGATTTAGTTTAGTTTTATTTTATTTTCCCTGGATTAGATGAAAATCACTTGGTGCTGAGAGGGAAAATAAAATGAAAGTAAAATATACAAATATTTTAAATAGTGACTTTTCTTTTCATTAATAAACTATTATAACTTCTATTTTGTAACAGAGAATGGTAGTGCTAAAATTGGTCAGTGTTTCTAATTGTGTATATCGAAGTATTTAACATACTTCAATATAATAATAATGAAGTACGTTGTTCATTATGTTAAAAATTAGTTTAATTTATTTGTTTACTTTTATTACAATTTGATATATAAAATCTTATTTAATACCTGCCTTATTTGATAGCATTCATTCTGTAATCATTTATTTATTTATTTTTTAACATATGTCAGATATCAAAATAGTACAAGTTTAACACCATAATGAATTGGTCACTTTTTCTGAATTCCTAATGAAAACTTTTGGCTTATTAATTTTAATCACCAAACAGTATTTTTTATTATTTGGTTATGTTATTACAAATGGACAACAAATGTACATTGGACTCATAAGATGTTTTCTGAATCTTTGTAAACTTTTATTTTTTAAATCTTACCTGCTGAATTTTCATTTGCTGTTTTATATTCCCCTATTCTGTTCCCATTTCTTACCAGTACTTGGCCCACACAAGTATAAGTGCATTTATCTTATGTATTTATTTTTTTATAGGATTGACTGAAAAAATTGCAAACCTAAAGACTGTATATCTTGTTTTATTTGGTGGGCTTCTTAAAACTTATGTCCTGGAGGCAGCCTTTCAGATATCTTTGAAGGACTATTCCAAAGGCTTAAGGAAGGAGTGAGGATATACAGGGATTTTTCAACAAAATCATGATAGTCAGAACACAAAAGATTATTGTTAATTAGGGAAAAAAACAGACATTGATGTTAATGAATTTAGCACTTTTGTATGTATGGGTAGACGCAACAGTTTGGTCTCACTGAAATCATACTTTGATATGCATCTTAACTAAACTATCTAGTTTTCTAGATAGTTATCCTGTATCCTCTTTTCTCCATCCTGAGTCCCCTCAAGGTGCACAGTTAGGGGTGATTGCAGAGGCTGCTGACTTGATGACTGCAACATTCTAAACTTACTGATATGGCAGGTGACACTGTTTATCCACAATAGGTATGATTAGCACTCAACATCCATTCTTGTTTATTGCAGTTTCTGTAGAGGTGAGGAAATTATCAACTGTAATATCTAAACTCCCTTGAAACTGAGGTTGTGAATTTACATTTTCCTACCAATATAAATATACCTGAAATCTGGAGAACATAGTGGAGGCCAATTCTGGGGGGTTTTAGCAGTCTTATCTGGTGGAGAAGGTCATAGACATGTGGGCTTTTCTGCAGCAGGTTTCACGATGGAGACACTGAATGTATGAAAAATCAGGGCTGGCAGGAATGGCAGAAAGACTGCATTTGGGTGTTGCATTACAAGCTTCAGGGAAAGGCAGCTGGGATGATCATGCTGGCAGCTCCTGTACCCAGCTTTCCCTCCAGTAGTGCAAGGGTTTCCTGAACTCAGTCGTTCACCTGTAGCTTTTAAGCTTCTCACTTTCCTGGTTACCATTGAGGTAGCCTCTCCTAGAAGGTCACATCTGTGGTTCTCAAAGTTATTCCTATAGTCTGTCCTTCTAACAAATTTGCAGCATCTTACTCTCAGTTATTAAGGCCCGTTTTACTTAAAAACCTAGAGTGATTTCCGTTTCCTGTGCTGAATTCTTTTTTTTTTTTTTTAACTTATTTTCCTGATTTTGACCTAGATATCTTTATTGTTTCCATTGTTTCCCCATCTATTTCCCAGGAAGTGATGGGACGGAATGCCGTGATCTTCTTTTTCTGAATGTTGAGCTTTAAGGCAACTTTTTCACTCTCCTCTTTCACTTTCATCAGGAGGCTTGTTAGTTCTTCTTCACTTTCTGCCATAAGGGTGGTGTCATCTGCATATCTGAGGTTATTGATATTTCTCCCAGCAATCTTGATTCCAGCTTGCGCTTCTTCCAGCCCAGCGTTTCTCATGATGTACTCTGCATATAAGTAAAATAAGCAGGGTGACAATATACAGCCTTGAGGAACTCCTTTTCCTATTTGGAACCAGTCTGTTGTTCCACGTGCAGTTCTACCTTTTGCTTCCTGACCTGCATATAGGTTTCTCAAGAGGCAGGTCAGGTGGTCTGGTATTCCCATCTCTTTCAGAATTTTCCACAGTTTATTGTGATCCAAACAGTCAAAGGCTTTGGCATAGTCAATAAAGCAGAAATAGATGGTTTTCTGGAACTCTCTTGCTTTTTCCATGATCCAGCAGGTGTTGGCAATTTGATCTCTGTTTCCTCTGCCTTTTCTAAAACTGGCTTGAACATCTGGAAGTTCACAGTTGATGTATTGCTGAAGCCTGGCTTGGAGAATTTTGAGCATTACTTTACTACCGTGTGAGATGAGTGCAATTGTGTGGTAGTTTGAGCATTCTTTGGCATGTCTTTCTTTGGGATTGGAATCAAAACTGACCTTTTCCAGTCCTGTGGCCACTGCTGAGTTTTCCAAATTTGCTGGCATATTGAGTGCAGTACTTTCACAGCATCATCTTTCAGGATTTGAAATAGCTCAACTGGAATTTCATCACCTCCACTAGCTTTGTTCGTAGTGATGCTTTCTAAGGTCCACTTGACTTCACATACTAGGATGTCTGGCTCTAGGTGAGTGATCACACCATCGTTTATCTGGGTCGTGAAGATCTTTTTTGTACAGTTCTTCTGTGTATTCTTGCCACCTCTTCTTAATATCGTCTGCTTCTTTTAGGTCCATACCATTTCTATCCTTTATCCAGCCCATCTTTGCATGAAATATTCCCTTGGTATCTCTAATTTTCTTAGAGATAAGAAACAGAAATAGATGGGGAAACAGTGGAAAGTGTCAGACTTTATTTTTGGCGGGCTCCAAAATCACTGCAGATGGTGACTGCAGCCATGAAATTAAGACGCTTACTCCTTGCAAGGAAAGTTATGACCAACCTAGATAGCATATTCAAAAGCAGAGACATTACTTTGCCAACAAAGGTCCGTCTAGTAAAGGCTATGGTTTTTTCCTGTGGTCATGTATGGATGTGAGAGTTGGACTGTGAAGAAGGCTGAGCGCCAAAGAATTGATGCTTTTGAACTGTAGTATTGGAGAAGATTCTTGAGAGTCCCTTGGACTGCAAGGAGATCCAACAAGTCCATTCTGAAGGAGATCAGCCCTGGCATTTCTTTGGAAGGAATGATTGGAAAGCTGAAACTCCAGTACTTTGCCCATCTCATGCGAAGGGTTGATTCATTGGAAAAGACTCTGATGCTGGGAGGGATTAGGGGCAGGAGGAAAATGGGACGACAGAGGATAAGATGGCTGGAATGGCATCACTGATTCAATGGACGTGATTCTGATTGAATTTCGGGAGTTGGTGATGGACATTGAAGCCTGGCATGCTGCGACTCATGGGGTCACAAAGAGTCGGACAGGACTGAGTGACTGAACTGAACTGACTGATCTTTATTGTTCCCTCAGCTTAATTATATTTTAACAGTCTTCTTCACTATTCCAGTCTCTACCCTCTCTTTTTTCACAGCATCAAGCTCTAACTGTAAATTCATTCTCTGCCCAATAGAGATTGGAACTTTATTGTAGTCTTTGCCAATTTTATGAATCAGAAATGTATTTTTCCAAGGACCTGATAGCCATCCCTTTGATGCAGCCATAGAGTTAGTATTCTTTTCTCTCAGTCTCCAGGAGAGAATGGTTACCTAATATCAGTGAGTGATCTTTAGCAAGCTTTAGCAACACAGACAGTTATCAGAATATGTGTTTTTGCAGCATATGCTTTTATTCAAAACAATGTTTTTGAGATTCAACCATGTGAATGACTGGTAGTGGTAGCTTTTCATAAGTCCTCCAAATATATTTTCCAGTATCAATTTGTATAGCCTCCCTAAAAATAATTGCAACAATTTATATTAAATACCTAGCACAATTATAGGACTACATAGCATGCCATAGGACTGTGTATAAATTATCTCTATATATGCTATTTTCTTTACTATTATTAAGAATTGGATTATTATATTATTTTTTTCTTTTTTTTAATTTTCTTTTTAAACTTAACAATATTGTATTAGTTTTGCCAAATATCGAAATGAATCTGCCACAGGTATACCCATGTTCCCCATCCTGAACCCTCCTCCCTCCTCCCTCCCCTACCCTCCCTCTGGGTCGTCCCAGTGCATCAGCCTCAAGCATCCAGTACCGTGCATCGAACCTGGACTGGCGACTCATTTCATACATGATATTATACATGTTTCAGTGCTATATTATATTATTATTAAGATATTTTCTTTGCTATGAGTATTATTATTAAGAATCGAATTGAAATACCCAGAAACACATACACATATGGCTTCTTAGGTGGCACAGTGGTAAACAATTTGCCTGCCAGTGCTGGAGGCACAAAAGACACGAATTCAATCCCAGAACCAAGAAGATGCCTGGGAGGAAGAAATGGTACCTACTTGAGATATTCTTGCCAGGAAAATCCCATGGACAGAGGAGCCTGGTGGGCTATAGTAGATGGGGTTGTAAAGGGTCAGACAACATTGAGCACAAATAGTTGGAGTTGGAGGAAATATATATAATTGATGCTTTTGAACTGTGGTGTTGGAGAAGATTCTTGAAAGTCTCTTGGACTGCAAGGAGATCCAACCAGTAAGTCTTAAAGGAAATCAGCCCTGAATATTCACTGGAAGGACGGATACTGAAGCTGAAACTCCAGTACCTCGGCCATCCGATATGAAGAACTGACTCATTGGAAAAGACCCTGATGCTGGGAAAGATTGAAAGTGGGAGGAGAAGGGAACGACAGAGGATGAGATGGTTAGATGGTATCACTGATGCAATGGACATGAGTTTCAGCAAGCTCTGGGAGTTGGTGATGGACTAGGAAGTCTGGTGTGCTGCAGTCCATGGGGTCGCAAAGAGTCGGACATGACTGAGCAACTGAACTGATTGAGTTGCAGGTAGAGCTATATAATCATAAGGGATTTTATTTAGGTCATACCTGAATGGCCTAGTGAATTTCCCTACTTTCTTCAACTTAAGCCTGAATTTTTTCAATAAGGAGCTCATTGTCTGAGCAACAGTCATTTCCAGGTTTGTTTTGCACTGCTGCATAGAGCTTCTCCATCTTTGGCTGCAAGGATTATATTAAAACTAAAAAAAAAAAAAAAAATTAAATATATTAAAAGTCAACCTGATCTTTATATTGACCATCTAGTGATGTCTATGTTTAGAATTATCTCTTATGTTGTTAAAAAAAAAAGTGGAGGGGGGGGGCAGTGGTGTTTGCTATGACCAGTGTGTTCTCTTGACACAACACTATTAGCCTTTGCCTGCTTCATTTTGTACTCCAAAGCCAAATGTGCCTGATACTCCAGGATTCTCTTGACTTCCTATTTTATATTCCAACTCCCTGTGATAAGAAGGACATTTTTTTGGTGTATCATTTATAAAGGACTTTTAGGTCTTCATAGAACCATTCAACTTCAGTTAATTCAGGATTAATGGTTGAAATTGGGAAAGGAATATATCAAGGCTGTATATTGTCACCTTGCTTATTAACTTAATACAGAGCACATCTTGGGAAGTTCTGGGCTGCATGAACCACAAAGTGGGTTCAAGATTGCCAGGAGAAATATCAATAACCTCAGATATTCAGATGATACCACTTAATGGCAGAAAGCAAAGAATAAACAGAGAACTTTGTGACGAGGGTCAAAGAGGGGAGTGAAAAACACTGGCTTAAAACTCAACATTTCAAAAACCATGTCCTCTGGTCCTAACACTTCATGGCAAGTAGTTGGAGAAAAGGGAAAACAGTGAGAGATTTTATTTTCTTGGGCTTCAAAATCACTATGATGGTAACTGCAGCCATGAAATTAAAAGATGCTTGCTTCTTGGAAGGAAAGCTATGACTAACCTGCTGCTGCTGCTAAGTTGTATCCGACCCTGCGACCCCATAGACGGCAGCCCACCAGGCTCCCTCATCCCTGGGATTCTCCAGGCAAGAACACTGGAGTGGGTTGCCATTTCCTTCTCCAATGCATGAAAGTGAAAAGTGAAAGTGAGGTTGCTCAGTCGTGTCCGACTCTTAGCGACCCCATGGACTATAGCCTACCAGGCTCCTCCATCCATGAGATTTTCCAGGCAAGAGTACTGGAGTGGGGTGCCATTGCCTTCTCCGATGACAAACCTAGGCAGCATATTAAGGAGCAGAGATATCACTTTGCTGACAAAGACCCATATAGTCAAAGCTATGGTTTTCCCAATAGTCATGTATGGATATGAGAAGTGGACTATAAACAAGGCTTAGCACCAAAGAATTGATGCTTTCAAACTGTAGTGCTGGAGAAGACTCTTGAGAGTCCCTTGGACAGCAAGGAAATCAAACCACTCAATCCTAAAAGAAATCAACCCTATATTTCTTGGTACTGATGCTAAAACTCCAGTACCTTGGCCTGATGCAAAGAGTCAACTCATTGGAAAACACTCTGATACTGGAAAAGATTGATGGTAGAAAGAGATGGGACAGCAGAGGATGATATGGCAGGATGGCATCACTGATTCAATGGACATGAGTCTGAGCAAACTCCAGGAGAAAGTGAAGGACAGGGAAGCCTGTTGTGCTGGGGTCCATGGAGTTGCAAAGAACCAAACATGACTTAGCAACTGTACAACAATAACAGTATGTGTAACTAAATCACTTTGCTCTGCACCTGAAACCAACACAACACTGTAAATCAAATATATTTTAATATAAAATTTAAAAATTAAAAATAGCAAATAAAATACTTGTATCAATGTTTTATTGATAAGTAGACAAGTTTTAACCAAGATTACAGCTAAGTAACAGAGAGAGTATACAGTCAGGTGACCCAGTGCAGGATTAACAAAGCAGACTTCAAGGAAAGGTGGGGCCAGGACAGTGATGAAGAAAGTTGCCAAGTATTTATAGAGCAAGGGACTCCCCCCACCCAGAGCTGGAGCATCGGAAGCAGGAGTGTCTGGAACTGATTAAGGAATTGAACAGAAAAATGATCAAAACCTGATATCAGAAGACAAGGATTTGAGAAAGTCTAATCTGTCTGGTAGGGACATGGATAAACTAAAGTATAACTATTGGCTTCCTTTCTCTGAGAGTCCTATAACTCCAACTTTGCCCTTGAGAAAGGATTTCCCTTTAGTTATTGAAGGAGGATAATCTTTGAAGAATAATTTCAGTCAATCTGATACTTGAGTGTGGAAGGTATCTTGCCAAGTATTTATATTTATGTCACCTCAGATTACACTAATAATATCTTCCTTAAGAAGTCAATGGAAAGAGAAGAAAACTGAAATATATCCTTTAGTTAAGTAAATTGTACAGATAATTCAGCCTGGTATATAGAAATTGAGATAGAATAGAAATGATAATTATATATATATATATATATATATATATATATTAGTTGTTGTTGAACAAGAATTTGCTACCAAATATCTTCAAAGTTCCTTTTCATCATTACTCTCCTGGGATAGTCCTGGCCCAATGAAAATATAAACTTGTGCTATTTCTTATAATTAAAAAAAATCACATCTGAAAAATAAATGTTAATATAATAAGCATGATAAAGATTAAAAAAATCCTTAAAAAACATACTTAAAAAAAAAATATATATATATATACACACTTTAGGAGTTTTTAGACCAGAATTTTACTCATTGGAGGAAAATGTTACAGATATAATAAAGCCACATTTGAGTATGGCATTTAAAAAATAAATCTGAAATGGATATTTTATAGCCACTGTTTTCAGTATTGAAAGCTAAAACTTGAAAACATTATTATAAGACATAATGTATGGGTAAAAGCTATAAAGTGATAAGGGTACTTCTACTTTAATTAATGTGTTTGCTATGTTCTAAAATGTCTAGATGAAGATAGAGGAAACTTAGCTTACTGAAAAGGAATTTACATTTAAATGCCATGCCTATCAATGTTATAGCTATATATAGACATTTTAAATTGAATATTACTTAATTACATACCCTTGAAAATAAGATGTAAATTATTAATTGGAATTAAAAATACATAGTGTTTTACTCAACTATAAGAAAATCAGATGTGTGATTTGTAAAT
The DNA here is from genome assembly GCF_002263795.3 of Bos taurus. NCBI lineage: Eukaryota > Metazoa > Chordata > Mammalia > Artiodactyla > Bovidae > Bos > Bos taurus. The sequence continues at coordinate 1,909,600 of NC_037336.1, forward strand.
ACTGTCTCCCATTTAGTAGGCTGTCTTTTTTTAACATTGGTAGTTTCCTTAACTGTGCAAGAGCTTCTTAGTTTTATGCTGTTTCATTAGCTTGTTTTTACTGTTGAATTGTTGTGAGAAGATAAATAAAAAAATAATGCTAAAAATAACATCAATGAGTGTATTGTCTATGTTTTCTAACTGAAAATTTTATAGTTTAGATTTTACACTTAAGTCTTAAATCTATTTTGAGTTTATTTTTGTATATGGTGTGAGAAAATAGTCCCATTTGATTATTTTGTGTGTAGCCATCCAGTTTTCACAACACCATTTATAAAAGAAACTGTCTCTTCTCTGTTGTGTTTTTATTACTTTCTTTGCCCTAGGTTAATTCATCATGAATTTATGGGTTGTTTCCAGGCTCTTTATTTTGTTCCACTCAGCTATGTGTCTGTTTTTGTGACATTACCATATTCCTTTCATTACTCTAGCTTTGTTGTAGAGTTTATAAACCACAGAGCATGATCCTGTCACTTTCATTCTTCTTTTTCAAAATTGCTTTAGCTAATTAGGGTCTTTTGTGTTTCCATGCATATTTTAGAATGACTTATTCTAGTTCTGTAAAAAATGTCATTGGTATTTTAGTACTGATTGTATTGAATCTGTAGATTGCCTTGGGTAGTATGAACATTTTTAACAATATTAATTCTTTCAATCCATGGTAAAAGTTTAATGTATGTTTGCCCCTTCTTCAGTTTATTTCATACATGTCAAAATATTGGAGTACAAGTCTTTTAACTTCTTCATTAGATTTATATGGAGGTCACTTAATCTTTGAGAAGCAATTTTATTATTTTCTTTCTTACGTTTTTTTTTTTTTTCTTATTTACGATATTGTATTGGTTTTGCCATGCATCAGCATGAATCCATCATGGGTGTACACCTGTTTCCCATCCCGAACTCCCCTCCCAGGTCCCTCCCCATACCATCCCACTGGGTCATCCCAGTGCACCAGCCCCGAGCATCCTGTATCATGCATTGAACCTGAACTGGTGATTTGTTTCACATATGATATGATACATGTTTCAATGCTGTTCTCCCAAATCATCCCACCCTCGCCCTCTCCCACAGAGTCCAAAAGACTGTTCTATTTATCTTTACCTCTTTTGCTGTCTCGCATACAGGATTATTGTTACCATCTTTTTAATTCCATATATATGCATTAGTATACTGTATTGGTGTTTTTCTTTCTGGTTTACTTCATTCTGTATAATAGGCTCCAGTTTCATCCACCTCATTAGAACTGATTCAAATGCATTCTTTTTAATGGCTGAGTAATACTCCATTGTGTATATATACCACAGCTTTCTTATCCATTCATCTGCTAATGGACATCTAGGTTGCTTCCATGTCCTGGCTATTCTAAACAGTACTGCAATGAACATTGGGGTACACATGTCCCTTTCAATTCTGGTTTCCTTGGTATGTATGCCCAGCACTGGGATTGCTGGGTTGTATGGCAGTTCTATATCCAGTTTTTTAAGGAATCTCCTCACTGTTCTCCATAGTGGCTGTACTAGTTTGCATTCCCACCAACAGTGTAAGAGGGTTCCCTTTTCTCCACACCCTCTCCAGCATTTGTTGCTTGTAGGCTTTTGGATCACAGCCATTCTGACTGGCATGAAATGGTACCTCATTGTGGTTTGGACTTGCATTTCTCTGATAATGAATGATGTTGAGCATCTTTCCATGTGTTTGTTAGCCATCTGTATGTCTTCTTTGGAGAAATGTCTGTTTAGTTCTTTGGCCCATTTTTTGATTAGGTCATTTATTTTTCTGGAATTGAGCTGTAGGAGTTGCTTGTATATTTTTGAGATTAGTTGTTTGTCAGTTGCTTCATTTGTTATTATTTTTTCCCATTCTGAAGGCTGTTTTCACCTTGCTTATAGTTTCATTTGTTGTGCAGAAGCTTTTAATTTTAATTAGGTCCCCTTTGTTTATTTTTGCTTTTATTTCCAATATTCTGGGAGGTGGGTCATAGAGGATCCTGCTGTGATTTATGTCGGAGAGTGCTTTGCCTATGTTCTCCTCTAGGAGTTCTATAATTTCTGGTCTTACAATTAGATCTTTAATCCATTTTGAGTTTATTTTTGTGTATGGTGTTAGAAAGTATTCTAGTTTCATTCTTTTACAAGTGGTTGATCAGTTTCCCCAGCACCACTTGTTAAAGACATTGTCTTTTCTTCATTGTATATTCTTGCCTCCTTTGTCAAAGATAAGGTGTCCATAGGTGTGTGGATTTATCTCTGAGATTTTTATTTTGTTCCATTAATCTATATTTGTCTTTGTGCCAGTACCATACTGTCTTGATGACTGTGGCTTTATAGTACAGCCTAAAGTCAGGCAGGTTGATTCCTCCAGTTCCATTCTTCTTTCTCAAAATTGCTTTGGCTATTCGAGGTTTTTTGTATTTCCATACAAATTGTGAAATTATTTGTTCTGGTGCTGTGAAAAATACCATTGATAGCTTGATAGGGATTGCATTGAATCTATAGATTGCTTTGGGTAGTATACTCATTTTCACTATATTAATTCTTCCAACCCATGAATACAGTACACTTCTCCATCTATTAGTGTCCTCTTTGATTTCTCTCACCAGTGTTTTATAGTTTAATATATATAGGTTTTTTTTGTTTCTTTAGGTAGATATGTTCCTAAGTATTTTATTCTTTTTGTTGCAATGGTGAATGAAATTTTTTCCCTTAATTTCTCTTTCTGTTTTCTCATTATAAGTGTATAGGAATGCAAGGGATTTCTGTGTGTTGATTTTATATCCTGCAATTTTACTATATTCATTGATTAGCTCTAGTAATTTTGTGGTGGAGTCTTTAGGGTTTTCTATGTAGAGGATCATGTCATCTGCAGTGAGAGTTTTACTTCTTTTTTCCAATTTAGAGTCTTTTTATTTCTTTTTCTGCTCTGATTTCTGTGGCCAAAAATTCCAAAACTATGTTGAATAGTAGTGGTGAAAGTGGGCATCCTTGTCTTGTCCCTGACTTTAGAGGAAATGCTTTCAATTTTTCACCATTGAGGATAATGTGTGCTATGGGTTTGTCATATATAGCTTTTATTATGTTGAGGTATGGTCCTTCTATTCCTGCTTTCTGGAGAGTGTTTATCATAAATGGATGTTGAATTTTGTCAAAGGCTTTCTCTGCATCTATTGAGATAATCATATGACTTCTATTTTTCAATTTGTTAATGTGGTGTATTACATTGATTTATTTGTGGATATTGAAGAATCCTTGCATCCCTGGGATAAAGCCCACTTGGTCATGATGTATGATCTTTTTAATGTGTTGTTGGATTCTGATTGCTAGAATTTTATTAAAGAATTTTGCATCTATGTCCATCAGTGATATTGGCCTGTAGTTTTCTTTTTTTGTGGGATCTTTGTCAGGTTTTGGTATTAGGGTGATGGTGGCCTCATAGAATGAGTTTGGAAGTTTACTTTCCTCTGCAATTTTCTGGAAGAGTTTGAGTAGGATAGGTGTTAGCTCTTCTCTAAAATTTTTGTAGAATTCAACTGTTAAGCCGTCTGGACCTGGTCTTTTGTTTGCTGGAAGATTTCTAATTACAGTTTCAATTTCCATGCTTGTGTTGGGTCTGTTAAGATTTTCTATTTCTTCCTGGTCTGATTTTGGAAAGTTGTACTTTTCTAAGAATTTGTCCGTTTCTTCCACGTTGTCCACTTTATTGGCATATAATTACTGATAGTCGTCTCTTATGATCCTTTGTATTTCTGTGTTGTCTGTTGTGATCTCTCCATTTTCATTTCTAATTTTATTGATTTGATTTTTCTCCCTTTGTTTCTTGATGAGTCTGGCTAATGGTTTGTCAATTTTATTTATCCTCTCAAAGAACCAGTTTTTGGCTTTGTTGATTTTTGCTATGTTCTCTTTTGTTTCTTTTGCATTTATTTCTTCCCTAATTTTTAAGATTTCTTTCCTTCTGCTAACTCTGGGTTCCTCATTTCTTCCTTTTCTAGTCACTTTAGGTGTAGAGTAAGGTTATTTATTTGACTTTTTCTGGTTTCTTGAGGTATGCCTGTATTGCTATGTACCTTCCCCTTAGCACTGCTTTTTACAGTCTCCCACAGGTTTTGGATTGTTGTATTTTCATTTTCATGCGTTTCTATGCATATTTTGATTTATTTTTTGATTTCTTCTGTGATTTTTTGGTTATTCAGCAATGCGTTGTTCAACCCCCATATGTTGGAATTTTTAATAATTTTTCTCCTGTAATTGAGATCTAATCTTACTGCACTGTGGTCAGAAAAGAGGCTTGGAAGGATTTCAATATTTTTGAATTTACCAAGGCTAGATTTTGGCCCAAGATGTGATCTATCCTGTAGAAGGTTCCGTGTGCACTTGAGAAAAAGGTGAAATTCATTGTTTTGTGGTGAAATGTCCTATAGATATCAATTAGCTCTAACTGGTCTATTGTATCATTTAAAGTTTGTGTTTTCTTGTTAATTTTCTGTTTAGTTGATCTATCCATAGGTGTGAGTGGGATATTAAAGTCTCCCACTATTATTTTGTTATTGTTATTTTCCCTTTTCATATTTGTTAGCATTTGTCTTACATATTGCGGTGTTCCCGTGTTGGGTGCATATATATTTATAATTGTTATATCTTCTTCTTGGACTGATACTTTGATCATTATGTAGTGTCCTTCTTTGTCTATTTTCACAGGCTTTGTTTTAAAGTTTATTTTATCTGATATGAGTATTGCTACTCTTGCTTTCTTTTGGTCTCTGTTTGTGTGGAATATCTTTTTCCAGCCCTTCACTTTCAGTCTGTATGTGTCCCTTGTTTTGAGGTGGCTCTCTTGTAGACAATATATATAGGGATCTTGTTTTTGTATCCATTCAGCCAGTCTATATCTTTTGGTTGTGGCATTCAACTCATTTACTTTTAAGGTAATTACTGATAAGTATGATCCCGTTGCCATTTACTTTATTGTTTTGGGTTCAAGTTTATACACCTTTTTTGTGTATCCTGTCTAGAGGAGATCCTTTAGTATTTGTTGGAGAACTGATTTGGGGGTGCTGAATTCTCTCAGCTTTTGCTTGTCTGTAAAACTTTTGATTTCTCCTTCATATTTGAATGAGATCCTTGCTGGGTACAGTAATCTGGGCTGTACATTATTTTCTTTCATCCCTTTAAGTATATCCTACCATTCCCTCCTGGCCTGAAGAGTTTCTATTGAAAGATCAGCTGTTATCCTTATGGGAATCCACTTGTGTGTTATTTGGCGTTTTTTCCTTGTTGCTTTTAATATTTGTTCTTTTTGTTTGATCCTTGTTAATTTGATTAATATGTATCTTGGAGTGTTTTGCCTTGGGTTTATCCTGTTTAGGACTCCCTGGGTTTCTTGGACTTGGGTGATAATTTCCTTCCTAATTTTAGGGACGTTTTCAACTATTATCGTCTCAAGTATTTTCTCATGGTCTTTCTTTTTGTCTTCTTATTCTGGGACACCTATGCTTCAAATGTTGGGGCATTTAACATTGTCCCAGTGGTCTCTGACATTGTCCTCATTTCTTTTAATTCATTGTATTTTCCCTCTCTAATTCTTTTATTTCTACCATTCTATCTTCTACCTCACTAATCCTAACCTCTCCCTCCATTATTCTACTCTTTGTTCCCTCCAGAGTGTTTTTAATATCATTTATAGCATTTTTCTGGAGAAGGAAAATGGAAACCCACTGCAGTACTCTTGCCTGGAGAATCCCATGGAAGGAGGAGCCTGGTAGGCTACAGTCCATGGGGTTCCAAAGAGTCAGACATGACTGAATGACTTTCATTGCATATTTTATATACATTGACTCTTTTTATTTCTTCTAGGTCCTTGTTAAACCTTTCTTGCATCATCTCAATCCTTGCCTCCAGGCTATTTATCTGTTATTCCATTTTGTTTTCAAGATTTTGGATCATTTTCACTATCATTATTCGGAATTTTTTATCAGGTAGATTCTCTATCTCTTCCTGTTTTGTTTGGTTTGGTGGGCATGTGCCCTGTTCCTTTATCTGCTGGGTATTCCTCTGTCTCTTAATATTGTTTATACTGCTGTGTTTGGGGTGTCTTTTCTGTATTCTGGAAGTTTGTGGAGTTCTCTTTATTGTGGAGTTTCCTTGCTCTGGGTGGTGTTGTACAGGTGGCTTGTCAAGGTTTCCTAGTTGGGAAGCTTGTGTCAGTGTTATGGTGGGTGGATCTGGATTTCTTCTCTCTGGAGTGCAATGAAGTGTCCAGTAATGAGTTATGAGATGTAAATGGGTTTGGAGTGACTTTGGGCAGCCTGTATATTGAAGCTCAGGGCTATGTCCCTGTATTGTTGGAGAATTTGCATGGTATGTCTTTCTCTGGAACTTGTTGGCCCTTGAGTGGTGCTTGGTTTCAGTGTAGGTATGCAGGTGTTTGATGAGCTTCTGTTGATTAATGTTCCCTGGAGTCAGGAGTTCTCTGGTGTTCTCAGGATTTGGACTTAAGACCCTTGCTTCTGGTTTTCAGTCTTATTTTTACACTAGCCTCAAGACTTCTCCATCTATACAGCACTGTTGATAAAACATCTAGGTTAAAGATGAAAAGTTTCTCCACAGTGAGGGACACCCAGAGAGGTTCACAGAGTTGCATGGAGAAGAGAAGAGGGAGGAGGGAGATAGAGGTGACCAGGATGAGATGAGGTGGAATCAAAAGAGGAGAGACCAAGCTAGCCGGGAATCACTTCCTTAGTGCGCTCCACAGTCCGGACTGCTCAGAGATGTTCATGGAGTTATACAGAGAAGAGAAGAGGGAGAAAGGAGACAGAGGTGGCCAGGAGGATAAAAGGGGGGAATCAAAAGGAAAGAGACAGATCCAGCCAGTAATCAGTTCCCTAATTGTTCTCCACAGTCCAGAACACACAAAGAGATTCACAAAGTTGGGTAGAGAAGAGAAGGGGGAGGGAGGAGATAGAGGTGACCTGTGGAGAAAAAGGAGAGTCCAAAGAGGGAGAGAGCAATCAGGCCAGTGATCTTGCTCCCAAGTAAAAATGGGTACTGAAGATTAGATTCTTAAAGGTACAAAATTGATAACAAATACCAAAAAGCAAAGATTAAAAATCTAGTGTAGAGGTTGGATTTTCAAAAATACAGTATTAAAGAAAAAAAAGTCACAAAAATTATATATATATATATATATATATATATATATATATATATATATGAAGTTTGCTTTAAAAAATAGCATCTCTCTCTCTCTCTTTTTTTTTGCAAAGTAATAGTAGGTTATAAAAATGAAAATTAATGGAGTAATAGAGGACTTAAAAATAAAAAAAAAATAAAGAATGCTAGTAAAAATAGTAAAACTATATCTAGGACTTTCTCTGGTATTGTTGTGGGCAGTGTGTGTTCAGTTCATTTTCGAATAGTTCCTTGATCTGGCTTATATTTCTCAAGATCTATAGGCCCCTTTCTATGTAGTTGGTACTAAGTACACGGTTTTAATCTATTGCAACTGTCACTTCCAAGGAGGTTCCCTCTGTTTCAGCTTCTGTTTGCTGGTCTTTTCAGTGTCTATTTTTGCCCTGATGCAAGGGGGCGGTGGTGGACACTTTTTTAGGTTCACTTGTTCAGTTGTGCTGTAGGGAGGGAGGGACGCTGCAAACAAATAACACTGGCATGTGTCCTCAGTGTCTCGGCTACACTGTTTGTCCCCACTCACAGCGTGTGTGCTTTCCCTGTCTACACTGCTTAGGCTCTAGGTTGCTCTGCCAGAAACTGTCTGAGGCCGGCCCTGGGTTGTATGCACTTTCCAGGTCTAGGCCGCTCAGGTTCAGGTACTTGGGTAGTCCTCAGAGGCACAGACTCAGTTGGGCCTGTGTTTTGTGGCCTTCCCAGGTCCGAGAAGCTCAGGTGAGCAGGTGATTGGTGATCATGGTCACTGCAACTTATTGCCTCCCCTATCCCTGCTGCTCAGTTTTCTAGGTGTACAATCAGTGCACCTTTTCAGGCAGATGTTGACCATCTAGAATCCCAAGAAGTCTTGGTTAGCAAAGAACCCTGCTTGCATTTTGGTAGATAATGCCTCTCTGGTGCCGCAATTGTCCCCTCTGGCTCTGGCTGCCCTCGCCTACCTGTCACCAGCTAGCTTTGCTCAGTCCTTTGTTCTGTGAGCTGGCCTGATGGTGTCTTAAGTTAGGGCTTTTCACATAGCTCTAGTCATCCCTTTGTTCTGTGAGTGGACCTGAAGGTGTCTTAGGTTAGGGCTTTTTGTGGGGTAGCTATCCCACAGTTTGGTTTGCTATCCAAAGTTAGTTCCCTCAGATTGCCCTTGGGGCATTCAGGCCAGGTCCTTACTCTAAGCAATGTAGCCCACACCTCCCTGCCCAGCCCCTGCTTGCTAGTGGCAGATGCAGGCATCTGCGCTGCTTCTCTACTGGGGGAGTTACCTTTGGGCACATAATCTGTGGGTTTTAATTATTTATTTATTTTCCCTCCCAGTTATATTGCCCTCTGTGGTTCCAAGGCTCGTCACAGACTTGGCAGTGAGAGTGTTTCCTGGTGTTTGGAAACTTCTTTCCTTTTTAAGACTTCCTTCCTGGGACTGAGCTCGGCCCCTACCTCTTTTGCCTCTCTTTTTGTCTTTTATATTTTTTCCTACCTCCTTTTGAAGACAATGGGCTGCTTTTCTGGGTGCCCGATGTCCTCTGCCGGCATTCAGAAGCTGTTTTGTGGAATTTACTCAGAGTTCAAATGTTATTTTGATGAATTTGTGAGGGAGAAAGTGGTCTCCCTGTCCTAGTCCTCTGCCATCTTAGGACAACTCAGCAATTTTAGACAAAGCAGTTTTCTTAATTTCCCTTTCTGATAGTTTGTCATCAGTATATAGAAGCAAAATACATTTCTATATGTAAATGTTGTATCCTGCAATTTGTTGAATTTATTTACTAGTTCTAATAGCTTTATGGTGGCATCTTTGGGATTTGTGATATATATAGTATCATATTTGCAAACACCAATGATTTTGCTCTTACTCTCTGAATCAGATTATTTATTTCCTTTTTTTTGTCTGATTGCTGTACCTTGGATTTCCAACAACATGTTGAATAAAAGTGGTGAAAGTGGCCATCGTTGTTTAATTCCTGATATTGGAGGAAGAAAATGCTTTCAGCTTTTTAATGTTGGTATGATGTTGACTCTATATTTGTCATATATGGGTATACTAGTTGAGGATTGTTCCCCTATACACAGTTCATAAGGATGTTTATCATAAATGGATGTTGGATTTCATTGAAAGTGTTTTCAGTTATATATTCAGTTGATTATATGATTTTGCCTCTTCAGTTAGTTAATGTAATATTGACTGATTAGCAAATACTGAGTGATTTGCATGCATTAAATCATCTTTGGATCCCTGTGTTCAAACCCACTTTATTATAGTGTAGAATCATTGTAATGTATTGTTGAGTTCAGTTCGCTAATATGTTGTTGAAGATTTTCACATCCTTATTCATTAGCAATATTGGCCTATAATCTTCTTCTTCTTCTTTTTTTTTTTTCCTTCGTCTAATTTTGGTATCAGTGTGACCCCACAGGCTGAGTTTGAAAGAGTTCTTTCCTCTTCAATTTGTTGGCAAATTTTGAGAAGGATAAACATTAACTCTTCTCTGAATGTTTGGTAGAATTCACCTATGAAGCCATCAAGTCCTGAACATGTTTGTTGGGAGTTTTGTTTTTATTTTTGTCTTACATTATTGACTCAATTTCATTACTAATGATCAATCTTCATATTTTATCTTTATTACTGATTTATTTGGGGGTTATTGCACTGTTTTAGGCATTTATCCCTTTCTTCCACATTGTCCATTTCATAGGCATATAAATGTATCATCTCTTCTCTAATTTTTAATTTTACTTATTTAAGCCCTCTTTCTATTTTTATTGATAAGGCTGGCTAAAAGTCCATCAGTTCAGTTCAGTTCAGTTCAATTCAGTCTCTCAGTCATATCCAACTCTTTGTGACCCCATGAATTGCAGCACGCCAGGCCTCCCTGTCCATCACCAACTCCCGGAGTTCACTCAAACTCATGTCCATCGTGTCAGTGATGCCATCCAGCCATCTCATTCTCTGTCGTCCCCTTCTTCTCCTGCTCGCAATCCCTCCCAACATCAGAGTCTTTCCCAATGAGTCAACTCTTTGCATGAGGTGGCGCAAGTACTGGAGTTTCAGCTTTAACATCATTCCTTCAGTTTTATTTATTTTTTTAACGAAGAAGCTCTTAGTTTCATTGACATTGTGCTCTTTTGTTTGTTTGTTTATGCTCTTTTTAAATGTAATTTTATGTTGTTTATTTGATTTTTCTTATTTCCTTGGGTAGATTTGTATTGCTATAAAGTTCCTTCTTAGAACTACTTTTGCTCAGTTGCATAGACTTTGGATCCTATGTTTTTATTTTCATTTGTCTCTGGGTACTTAAAAAAAAAAATCCTTTTTTATTTCTTTGGTGATCCATTGATTGTTTAGGCATATTGTTTAGGCTCCTTGTGTTTGTGTTTTTTTTTTTTTTTTTTCCCCCTTATAGGGAATTTCTACTTTCATAGTATTATGATCATAAAAAAGGATGCTCAATACAATTTTAATCTTTTTAAATTTACTAAGGCTTGTTTTGTGGCTTAGTATGTGATCTATCCTAGAGACTACTCCGTGTGCACTTGAAACTATTGTTTATTCTCCTGTTTTGGGATGAAATATTCTACAGTCTATTTGATCTGATATGTTGTTTCAGGCCAGTGTTTTCTTATTGCTTTTCTGTCTGTATGATGTCAATTGTTATAAAAGGGTGTTAAAATACCCTACTATTATTGTGTAACTTAATTTATTTCTTTATATTTTCTAAATATTTGCTTTATGTATTTAGCAAATATTTGTATTTGTTTACGTATTTGCTTCTTATTTGAGTCCATATAGAGTTACAATTGTTATATCCTTTGTTTTATTATTATGTAATGTCTTTCTTTGTCTCATTTTAGTCTTTATTTTGTCTGATATAAATGCAGCTACCCCATGTTACTTTTACTTTCCATTTACATGGAATACCTTTTCCCATCTCCTTACTTTCAGTCCATGTGTGACTTTAGATCAGAAGTGAATCTCTAGCAAACAGCATACATATGGGTTTAGTATTGTATACAGTCACTCTGCATTTGATTGGATCCTTGTTTATTTAAATTTAAAACAATTATTTAAAAGCATGTACCATTTCAATTTTGCTCTTTTCCTTTATTCCTTTGCTCTCTTCCCTTAGGATTTGATCACTATCTTTAGTGCCATCTTTGGGTAATTTTCCATTCTTTTTGTGCAAGCTTTTGATTGTGGATACCATGATTTGTATGTATAGCAACCCAAACAAATACATGGTTATTTTTGGTTGATGATATCTTATTTTCCAACACATTCTAGCACCCCACATTTTTACTCCCTCCCTTAACATTTAATATTTTTATATCATATTTTGCATCTTTTTAAATGTATTTCTTTTTTTTTATTATTATATTTTTTTCTATTTATTTATTTTACTTTAGAAAGATGGTAACGATTACCCTGTATGTGAGACAGCAAAAGAGACACAGATGTATAGAACAGTCTTTTGGACTCTGTGGGGGAGGGAGTGGGGGGATGATTTGGGAGAATGGCATTAAAACATGTATAATATCATATAAGAAATTAGTGTATTTCTTAACTACTAATTGAGGATATAGTTTTACCTTTTACATTTTAAGCTTTCTGTAGAGTTGTAAATGTTGATCTACTATTGTTACTATATATTTGCATTTATGAGTGAGTTTTTTTCCTTTTGTAATTTTTGTATTTAGAGTTATTACCTTCCCTTTTTCACTTAGACAACTCCCTTTCACATTTCTTTTACAGCCAGTTTAGTGGTGCTTAACAGTTTTAGTTTTTACTTGTCTTATAAAACTCTATCTCTTCTTCAAATATGAATGTTAGCTTTGATGGGTAGAATATTCTTGGTTGGAAGTTGTATCCTTTAATCACTTTAACAACATAGCAACATTTTTTTTTTTTTAATGGCTTACAAAGTTTCAGCTGAGAAATCAACTTAAAGTTTGCTTGTTGGAAACTAGTTGCTTTAGGCTTGCTTCTTTTAATATTCTTTCTTTATATTTTATTTTTTCCATTTTAGTTATAACATGCCTTGATATGGAAATTTTTGAATTTATCTTGTTTGGGACCTTCTGTAGTTCTTGGACCCGAATGTTCACTTTCTTTCCCAGATGAGGGACATTTTCAGCTATTATTTGCTCAAATAAATTATCTGCCCTTATTTCTCTCTCTCTTCTTTTTTTCTGTGATTCCTATAATGTAATTGTTACTATGCTTCATAGTGTCCCATAGGTCTCTTAATCTATCCTCATTGATTCTAATATTTGTTTTTCTTTTTTTATATTCAGTTTGGGTGATTTCCACTACTCTTCAATTGCTGATCCATTCCACTGTATCCTGTAATATACTATTGATTCTTCTAGCGTAGTTTTATTTCAATTACTGTAGTTTTAGGCTGTTCCATTCTTCATACATTTCTAACTCTTTACTGAACATCTCACTGTGTTCATTCTTTCTTCTCCCAAATTCATAAGACAACTTTATGATCATAACCTTGGGCTCTTTACTGGGTAGATTGCTTATTCTACTTCACTTAGTTATTTTCTAGAAGGTTTTATCTTATTTATTTGTTTCAAATATATTTCTGTTTCTTAGTCTTTTACCTAATTCTTTATTTCTATGTTAGGTATTTTGATTGGTTCCCAATCTTTGAAGAAGTGATTTTATGTAGATATCATCCTATGAGGTCCAGCAGCATGCTCCCCTCTGATAAGTAGAACTGTATGCTCTAAGGTTGCCCTCTGTTTGGTCTTTGTACCATCTTCTATTGTGATGGTCCAAGAACTTGGGGTTGTTCATACATGGGGTTAGATCCTGACTCAGTTAGCTGTGAGGTTCTGCTTTATTTGGTGGTTGCAGGGCTACTGGAGGGCAATGACAAGTCTCTACAAAGTTGTTGTATGGATCGAGGGACTGCAGGCTTGGTGCTAGTCCTTTGTTGGATGAGGCTGTATCCCTATCCAGGTGGCTGTATGGACTGGTGTCAGAGGCACATGACTGGTGTTGGTCACTGGTCAGTGGATCTATGTTCCTGAATGGCTGACTGTATGGGCCAAAGGGTTGGGGGTCACAGAGGTGCCAGCCCAGAGGCAGGATACAAGTCCTTGGTATTGATAGGGTAGTGGGATGATTCAAAAATAGTACTTGCCAGAGCTTGTGTCATATGATAAAATGATTCTCAATTCTCAAAAATGACTACTACTAACATCTCAGCCACTTAGGGGAGCCCCAGCTGTCTCCTGCCTCTCTGAGAAATTCCACAAGATCAGCAAGTGGGTTTGACTCAAGCTTCTCTCAAACTAAAGCCTCTGTGCTGGGACTGAGAGCATGTGAGAGTTTGTACATACACTTGGAGAACAGAATCTTTGTTCCTGCACCTCTCTGGGTCTCCCATACATAAGCTCTGCTGATTTTTAAAGACAGACACTCCAGGAGCTGATAAATACAGGATGATCAAGTACAGGATGTCTGAGCTGGAGAACTAAATATGCTGTATGTATAGTTTGCTGTTTAGGGACAATCTCTGTAATTGTGATATTACTCCTGTGTGGTTGTGGGTCTTAACATACTGTATATCCACTCCTCCTATCCCTCTCTTTCTGGTTCCTCATTGATGTTTTTAATCATGGAAAGAATTTTCAGCTAGGCCTCAGGTAGTTCTCATAGTAATTTTGACGCCTATGGGAAAAGGGAGTTCAAGTTCTTCCTTCTCTGCCATCTTGGTCACAACTTTGACAAAAAATATTTTGGTAATAGTTATGGAAAATGAATACGACTATAGAAAAGTTGCAGGTTTCTTCTCCCTTCTACAACTAGTCCTGAAACTAAAAGGAATATAAAGAAATAAAACTCATCAGTTCAATCAGTTCAGTCACTCAGTCTTGTCTGATTTTTTGCAATCCCATGGATGGCAGCACAGCAGGCTTCCCTGTCCATCACCAACTCCTGGGGTTTACTCAAACTCATGTCCATCCAATCAGTGATGCCATCTAACCATCTCATCCTCTGCTGATCCCTTCTGCTCCCGCCTTCAATCTTTCCCAGCTTCATGTACAGATGGGCACAATAAAGGACAAAAATTGTATAGAATGAACAGAAGCTTTTAAGAAGAGGTGGCAAAAATACACAGAACTATACAAAAAGATCTTTATGACAAATTTGGAAAACTCAGCAGTGGCCTCAGGACTGGAAAAGGTCAGTTTTCATTCCAATCCCAAAGGAAAGCAATTCCAAAGAATGCTCAAACTACCACAAAATTGCACTCATCTCACACGCCAGTAAAGTAATGCTCAAAACTCTCCAAGCCAGGCTTCAGCAATATGTGAACCGTGAACTTCCAGATGTTCAAGCTGGTTTTAGAAAAGGCCAAGGAACCAGAGATCAAATTGCCAATATCTGCTGGATCATGGGAAAAGCAAGAGAGTTCCAGAAAAACATCTATTTCTGCTTTATTGACTATGCCAAAGCCTTTGACTGTGTGGATCATAATCAACTGTGGAAAATTCTGAAAGAGATGGGAATACCAGACCACCTGATCTGCCTCTTGATAAATTTGTACGCAGGTCAGGAAGCAATAGTTAGAACTGGGCATGGAACAACAGACTGGTTCCAAATAGGAAAAGGAGTTCCTCAAGGCTGTATATTGTCACCCTGTTTATTTAACGTCTATGCAGAGTACATCATGAGAAACGCTGGACTGGAAGAAACACAAGCTGGAATCAAGATTGCCAGGAGAAATATCAATAACCTCAGCTATGCAGATGACACCACCCTTATGGCAGAAAGTGAAGAGGAACTCAAAAGCCTCTTGATTAAAGTGAAAGTGGAGAGTGAAAAAGTTGGCTTAAAGCTCAACATTCAGAAAACGAAGATCATGGCATCCGGTCCCACCACTTCATGGGAAATAGATGGGGAAACAGTGTCATACTTTATTTTTCTGGGCTCCAAAATCACTACAGATGGTGACTGCAGCCATGAAATTAAAAGACGCTTATTCCTTGGAAGGAAAGTTATGACCAACCTAGATAGCATGTTCAAAAGCAGAGATATTACTTTGCCAACAAAGGTTTGTCTAGTCAAGGCTATGGTTTTTCCTGTGGTCATGTATGGATGTGAGAGTTGGACTCTGAAGAAGGCTGAGCGCTGAAGAGTTGATGCTTTTGAAGTGTGGTGTTAGAGAAGACTCTTGAGAGTGCCTTGGACTGCAAGGAGATCCAACCAGTCCATTCTGAAGGAGATCAGCCCTGGGATTTCTTTGGAAGGAATGATGCTAAAACTGAAACTCCAGTACTTTGGCCACCTCATGCGAAGAGTTGACTCATTGGAAAAGACTCTGATGCTGGGAGGGATTGGGGGCAGGAGGAGAAGGGGACGACAGAGGATGAGATGGCTGGATGGCATCACTGACTCGATGGACATGAGTCTGAGTGAACTCTGGGAGTTGGTGATGGACAGGGAGGCCTGGCATGCTACGATTCACAGGGTGGCAAAGAGTCGGACACGACTGAGCGACTGATCTGATATATATATATATATATATATATATATATATATATATATATAAATAAATAATATATTTGTACTCACTGCCATTACTCACCATGAGAGATTACATACCCCCACAGGGATAGGCCCATATGTGTGCATGGATGCTCAGGTTCTTAGTCATGTTTGACCCTTTGTGACCCCATGGACTGTAGCCTGCCAGTCTCCTGTATCTACGAGCTTTCCCAGTCAAGAGTACTGGAGTGGGTAGTCATTTCTTTCTCTAGGGGATCTTCCTCATTAAGTGATTGACCCACCTCTCTTCAGTCTGCAGCATTGCAGAGTTTTCTTTACCACTAGGCTACCTGGAAAGCCCAGCCCCATATCAGAAAAGATCAATATTAAAACTTTGAGTGTGGTCTCTACTGAATGTGTATGACTTTTGCATGATCAAAAAATTGTTAAGTCAAACTGTTGTACATTGGGCAGCATATTTACGTGAAACTAATGAGTTTAAGTTATAAAAAGTCAAAGACAAAAAATCTAAATTTGATTTTCAAGTAAAGATATAAGCTCCTCCTCACTCCAGTATTCTTGCCTGGAGAATTCCATGGACAGAGGAGACTTGCAGGCTACAGTCCATGGGCTCACAAACAGTTGGACATGACTGAGCGACTGACATTTTAACTTTTTGTATATATATATATACAAACATACATATATATACACACATATACATATATATACATACACACATTCATATATATATATATATATATTTATTATGTACATATACACATGTATATGTAGGATGCATGGTTTATACTAATGCCTTTACCTCTTCCAGAGAGTGTGACCTTCCTGACACCTTGATTTTAGATTTCTGATCTCCACAGCTATCACTAAATACATTTCTGTTGTTTTAAGCCGTCCAACTTGGGTAATTTGTTACATAATCCCTAAGAAACTAATATAGAAATTGACATTATTATATGTGTCTGCTCTGCTCATATAATTCCTTTTCATAATTTTCATTAGGGTTATTAGATGTCAATTGTCAAACCATTGTCCAAGAACTTATAAAGGATCTACAAACATTGATTAAAGAGTAGTGTTCATGAGAGTTACGTCTTTACTGAGTGCCTACATCATTGCAAATAGTTATAATGACTGATGTATATTGTGTGAGGGTAGTCTGGGTAATGTTGGTGAAAAAGTATAAAATAATGCAAGGCTAAGAACATTTTATAGTTCTGGATAATAACTTTTGTAATAGCTAATACACTGAAAATGTATTCATCAGTTGCATCTCTAAGGTCATGGCACTGGCAAATTGCATGTATGCATGCTTCGTCACTCAGTTGTATCTGACTCTAGCGAATTGTGTAAGTGGGATTTAAAGCTGGAAGTATGACCCTTTTTACACAGTCTACACTTACCCAAAGAGCCAAATAATGCTCAAACTATCACAGTGCCAAAGAACATTCAAACTCCCGCACAGTTGCACTCAATTCACACGCAAGCAAAGTAATGCTCAAGAATTCTCCAAGCTAGGCTACAACCGTATATGAACCAAGAACTTCCAGATGTTCAAGCTGGATTTAGAAAAGGCAGAGGAACCAGAGATCAAATTGACAGTATCCATTGGATCATAGAAAAAGCAAGAGAATTCCAGAAGAACATCTACTTCTTATTTATTGACTATGCTAAAGCCTTTGACTGTGTGGATCACACAAGCTGTGGGAAATTCCTAAAGAGGTGAGAATATGAGATCACCTTACCTGCCTCATGAGAAATTTGTATGCAGGTCAAGAAGCAACAGTTAGAACTGAATATGGAAAAAGGGACTGGTTCCAAACTGGGAAAGGAGTACATCAAGGCTGTATATTGTCACTCTGCTTATTTAACTTATATACAGAGTACATCACGAGAATTGCCAGTCTGGATGAAGCACAAGTTGGAATAAAGATTTCTGGGAGAAATATCAATAACCTCAAATATGTAGATGACATCACGCTTATGGCAGAAAGCAAAGAGGAACTAAAGAGCCTTCTGGTGAAAGTGAAAAGGGGGAGTGAAAAAGCAAGCTTAAAATTCAACATTCAAAAAAACCAAGAACATGGAATCCAATTACATCACTTCATGGCAAATAGATAGGGAAACGATGGAAACAGTGACAAATTTTATTTTGGGGGGCTCTAAAATCATTGTAGATGGTGACTGCAGCCATGAAATCAAAAGACGCTTGCTCCTTGGAAGAAAAGCTATGACCAACCTAGACAGCATGTTAAAAAGCAGAGACATTACTTTGCCAACAAAAAAATCTGTCTAGTCAAAGCTATGGTTTTTCCAGTAGTCATGTATGGATGTGACAGTTGGAACATAAAGATAGCTGAGTGCTGAAGAATTGATGTTTCAACTGTGGTGTTGGAGAAGACTTTTGAGAGTTCCATGGACTGCAAAGAGATTAAACTAGTCAATCCTAAAGGAAATCAGTCCTGAATATTCACTGGAAGGGCTGATGCTGAAGCTGAAACTCCAATACATTGGCCACCTGATGTGAAGGACTGACCTATTGGAAAATACCCTGATGCTGGGAAAGATTGAAAGCAGTAGGAGAAGGGGATGACAGAGGATAAGATGGCTGGATGTCATCACTGACTTGATGGATATGAGTTTGAATAAGCTCCAGGAGTTGGTAATGGACAGGGAGGCCTGGTATGCTGCAGTCCATGGGGTTGCAAAGGGTCGGATGTGACTAAGCAACTGAACTTATATATATATATATATATGTGTGTGTGTGTGTGCTTAGTCATGTCTGATCCTTTGTGACCCCATTTACTGTAACCCACCAGGCTCCTCTCTCCATAGAATTTCCCAAGCAAGAATACTGTAGCAGGTTGCCATTCCCTTCTCAAGGAGTTCTTTCTAAGTCAGGGGTTGAACTGGTGTCTCTTGCGTCTCCTGCATTGGTGTGCAAATTCTTTAACACTAGTGCCACCTGGGGAGCCATATATATATACATGAAATGAAGGTTCTCAGGAGGCTATACAATATAAAACAAAAACAAAGCCACATTTAAAGAGGACCAGGAGTTTACTTTAAATGGTGAAAAATATATATTATTAATTATTAAAATATATACATTCCAGAAGTTTATCTGAGCTTTCACAGAAACACAATTAAAATGATGTTTTGTGGTTTCTGTCCTGCCCCCATCCTCAACATACACCATATTGTCTTATTGAATTATTTATTTCTCCTTTGACTGCAGATATTTTAATGAAATTATTTTAAAGTTTCCTCAGCTTTCCAAATGTCTCTCTTAATCTTTCATATATAAAAGACTATCCTTTAAATGGTCCTGTTATTGATTTTCTTATTGATTTTCTCTTCTTCAAATTTTTTTCTCTCTTCTTCAATTTTAAGCAACCTAACTCTGTTCAATCTCCACAGGCATAGAGTGTGATTGAAGCAATTCCACAACAGAAATGCGGTCAGTTTCAAGGGATCCGTATCTTTGGTTAGATTTTTATTTTATTTTCTCTTCTTAAGTTAATTTCCTTTGTATTTATATTATATTTTTTTGCAAGTTGTCAAGGGGTGGATTCCTGATTCCTCAATACGGTATTTAATTAAGAGATATGTTTGAGATGGGGTAAATGTTCAAAGGGACTTTTTAAGTTTCAACACATTCCTATAGAAGCAAAATTTGAAAGATTAGCACTAAATAACAAATACTGAAGGGGAAAAGAGATCCCTTATACTTAATTAGTGGTATATAATACATTTTGAAAATTATTGTACTTCTCTAATTTCTTTGTTTTTATTCATATGATTATACTAAAATTCAAAGTCTGAATCATGGCATTTTTTCCATCTTACCCACAAGGCAGAGCAGAGAAATGGAAATGTATAACATATATTTCTCTCTCAATAACTGCTATTTCTTCTATTTATGGAGTTTACTTTAATTTTAAGATATTTGACTATATTTGTATATTCTAGTTCAGCATGGAAGCAGAAATTTTTGAAATGATTTTAATTGTGAGTAACCTTGTTGCTATTAATGATAAAGCCAATATGGTGGGGATTCTCCAACATAAGACATAGATGCTTCTATAATTTTCCATGATGTAATAAAAGTGAATTAAAAGTAACTGGCCACTCATCAGCCTAAATCATCTCATAATTAATAAATCACTGCATAAGTCAAACTTTAAGAAATGCATTTAAGGTTGTTGATAGCCAGATAATTTATTTCTCCTAGAGAATCTAGGCTTCTACTAGACTTACTAAAATGCTGATTAGCTATTCTGACTTCGACCTATTTACCAAACTGTACTTTTCCCTAGGATTATTCTTTCTAGTGTGTACTTATATTATTAGAAAACTGAGTGGAGAAAAAACAAATCCATGCTCCAATTACAGAAACTGATTTTCATATTAGAGTCACATTGATCCTAAAGATGGATAGCAAGAACTATGTCATGAACTCTACAAACCTCTTTGCCATGAAATAACTGTAATATGTTTCCATTTTTATTTCTAATATTGAGTACAGTTTGCTCTGAGAACACAATCTGTGTAACTGCTTTACAAATGTTAATGCAAATAAATATTTAGGGACAAACTTCTAGCAGACTCTGCTTCTTTTTGAAATAGAATATAGTTACAGACAGCTCCATGTTGCTTTCCTCCAGAAGTTCTAACTAGATTCTCTATTATATCTGAAATAGTGAGAATGTCAATTGTGGGTTTATAACAAAATGCAGCAACTAGAAAACTTAGGTATTCATTAAACTCAATAAATTTTACCTGTTTTAATTATAATTATTAAATTAAATTTAATTATGAGTATTAAATTATAATTATTTAATTAGATTTAAATATAACTATTAAATAATTTTTTAAAGTTAAATGTATTTATTTTAATTGGTGAACTGTGAACTTCCTGATGTTCAAGCTGGTTGTAGAAAAGGCAGAGGAACCAGAGATCAAATTGCAAACATCACTGGATCATGGAAAAAGCAAGAGAGTTCCAGAAAAACATCTATTTCTACTTTTTTTAATCATTTTTTTAATTTAATTTTATTTTTTAACTTTACAATATTGTATTGGTTTTGTCATATATCAAAATGAATCCGCTACAGGTATACATGTGTTCCCCATCCTGAACCCTCCTCCCTCCTCCCTCCCCATACCATCCTTCTGGGTCGTGCCATTGCACCAGCTCCAAGCATCCAGTATCGTGCATCAAACCTGGACTGGTGAATCATTTCATAGATGATATTATACATGTTTCAATGCCATTCTCCCAAATCATCCCACCCTCTCCCTCTCCCACAGAGTCCAAAAGACTGTTCTATACATCAGTGTCTCTTTTTCTTTCTCGTATACAGGGTTATTGTAACCATCTTTCTAAATTCCATATATATGCGTTAGTATACTGTATTGGTGTTTTTCTTTCTGGCTTACTTCACTCTGTATAATAGGCTCCGGTTTCATCCACCTCATTAGAACTGATTCAAATGTATTCTTTTTAATGGCTGAGTATATTGTGTATATGTACCACATATATACTCCATTGTGTATATGTACCACAGCTTTCTTATCCATTCATCTGCTGATGGACATCTAGGTTGATTCCATGTCCTGGCTATTATAAACAGTGCTGCGATGAACATTGGGGTACACGTGTCTCTTTCCCTTCTGGTTTCCTCAGTGTGTATGCCCAGCAGTGGGATCGCTGAATCATAAGGCAGTTCTATTTCCAGTTTTTTAAGGAGTCTCCACACTGTTCTCCATAGTGGCTGTACTAGTTTGCATTCCCACCAACAGTGTAAGAGGGTTCCCTTTTCTCCACACTCTCTCCAGCATTTATTGCTTATAGACTTTTGGATTGCAGCCATTCTGACTGGCATGAAATGGTACCTCATAGTGGTTTTGATTTGCATTTCTCTGATAATGAGTGATGTTGAGCATCTTTTCATGTGTTTGTTAGCCATCTGTATGTATTCTTTGGAGAAATGTCTGTTTAGTCCTTTGGCCCATTTTTTGATTGGGTCATTTGTTTTTCTGGAATTGAGCTGTAGGAGTTGCTTGTATATTTTTGAGATTAGTTGTTTGTCAGTTGCTTCATTTCCTATTATTTTCTCCCATTCTGAAGGCTGTCTTTTCACCTTGCTTATAGTTTCCTTTGTGGTGCAGAAGCTTTTAAGGTTAATTAGGTCCCATTTGTTTATTTTTGCTTTTATTTCCAATATTCTGGGAGATGGGTCATAGAGGATCCTGCTGTGATGTATGTCGGAGAGTGTTTTGCCTATGTTCTCCTCTAGGAGTTTTATTGTTTCTGGTCTTAAGTTTAGATCTTTAATCCATTTTGAGTTTATTTTTGTGTATGGTGTTAGAAAGTGCTCTAGTTTCATTCTTTTACAAGTGGTTGACCAGTTTTCCCAGCACCACTTGTTAAAGAGATTGTCTTTAATCCATTGTATACTCTTGCCTGCCTTGTCAAAGATAAGGTGTCCATATGTGTGTGGATTTATCTCTGGGCTTTCTATTTTGTTCCATTGATCTATATTTCTGTCTTTGTGCAAGTACCACACTGTCTTGTTGACTGTGGCTTTATAGTATAGCCTGAAGTCAGGTAGGTTGATTACTGCAGTTCCATTCTTCTTTCTCAAGATAGCTTTGGCTATTCGAGGTTTTTTGTACTTTCATACAAATTGTGAAATTATTTGTTCTAGCTCTGTGAAGAATACCGTTGGTAGCTTGATAGGGATTGCATTGAATCTATAAATTGCTTTGGGTAGTATACTCATTTTCACTATATTGATTCTTCCAATCCATGAACATGGTGTATTTCTCCATCTATTAGTGTCCTCTTTGATTTCTCTCACCAGTGTTTTATAGTTTTCTATATATAGGTCTTTAGTTTCTTTAGGTAGATATATTCCTAAGTATTTTATTCTTTTCGTTGCAATGGTGAATGGAATTGATTCCTTAATTTCTCTTTCTATTTTCTCATTATTAGTGTATAGGAATGCAAGGGATTTCTGTGTGTTGATTTCATATCCTGCAATCTTACTATATTCATTGATTAGTTCTAGTAATTTTCTGGTGGAGTCTTTAGGGTTTTCTATGTAGAGGATTATGTCATTTGAAAACAGTGAGAGTTTTATTTCTTCTTTTCCAATTTGGATTCCTTTTATTTCTTTTTCTGCTCTGATTGCTGTGGCCAAAACTTCTAAAACTATGTTGAATAGTAATGGTGAAAGTGGGCATCCTTGTCTTGTTCCTGACTTTAGAGGAAATGCTTTCAATTTTTCACCATTGAGGATAATGTTTGCTGTGGGTTTGTCATATATAGCTTTAATTATGTTGAAGTATGTTCCTTCTATTCCTGCTTTCTGGAGAGTTTTTTTTTTTTTTTTTATCATAAATGGATGTTGAATTTTATCAAAGGCTTTCTCTACATCTATTGAGATAATCATATGGTTTTTATTTCTCAATTTGTTAATGTGGTGTATTACATTGATTGATTTGAGGATATTGAAGAATCTTTGCATCCCTGGGATAAAGCCCACTTGGTCATGGTGTGTGATCTTTTTAATGTGTTGTTGGATTCTGATTGCTAGAATTTTACTAAGGATTTTTGCATCTATGTTCACCAGTGATATTGGCCTGTAGTTTTCTTTTTTTGTGGCATCTTTGTCAGGTTTTGGTATTAGGGTGATGGTGGCCTCATAGAATGAGTTTGGAAGTTTACCTTCCTCTGCAATTTTCTGGAAGAGTTTGAGCAGGACAGGTGTTAGCTCCTCTCTAAATTTTTGGTAGAATTCAGCTGTGAAGCCGTCTGGACCTGGGCTTTTGTTTGCTGGAAGATTTTTGATTACAGTTTCAATTTCCGTGCTTGTGATGGGTCTGTTAAGATTTTCTATTTCTTCCTGGTCCGGTTTTGGAAAGTTGTACTTCTCTAAGAATTTGTCCATTTCTTCCCCATTGTCCATTTTATTGGCATATAATTGCTGATAGTAGTCTCTTATGATCCTTTGTATCTGTGTTGTCTGTTGTGATCTCTCCATTTTCATTTCTAATTCTATTGATTTGATTTTTCTCCCTTTGTTTCTTGATGAGTCTGGCTAATGGTTTGTCAATTTTATTTATCCTTTCAAAGAACCAGCTTTTGGTTTTGTTGATTTTTGCTATGGTCTCTTTTGTTTCTTTTGCATTTATTTCTTCCCTAATTTTTAAGATTTCTTTCCTTCTACTAACTCTGGGGTTCTTCATTTCTTCCTTTTCTACTTGCTTTAGGTGTAGAGTTAGATAATTTATGTGACTTTTTTCTTGTTTCTTAAGGTATGCCTGTATTGCTATTAACTTTCCCCATAGGACTGCTTTTACAGTGTCCCACAGGTTTTGGGTTGTTGTGTTTTCATTTTCATTCATTTCTATGCAAATTTTGATTTCTTTTTTGATTTCTTCTGTGATTTGTTGGTTATTCAGCAGCGTGTTGTTTAGCCTCCATATGTTGGAATTTTTTAATAGTTTTTCTCCTGTAATTGAGATCTAATCTTACTGCATTGTGGTCAGAAAAGATGCTTGGAATGATTTCAATTTTTTTGAATTTACCAAGTCTAGAGTTATGGCCCAGGATGTGATCTATCCTGGAGAAGGTTCCATGTACACTTGACAAAAAGATGAAATTCATTGTTTTGGGATGAAGTGTCCTATAGATATCAGTTAGGTCTAACTGGTCTATTGTATCATTTAAAGTTTGTGTTTCCTTGTTAATTTTCTGTTTAGTTGATCTATCCATAGGTGTGAGTGGGGTATTAAAGTCTCCCACTATTATTGTGTTATTGTTGATTTCTCCTTTCATACTTGTTAGCATCTGTCTTACATATTGCGGTGTTCCCGTGTTGGGTGCATATATATTTATAATTGTTATATCTTCTTCTTTGATTGATCCTTTGATCATTATGTATTGACCGTCTTTGTCTCTTTTCACAGCCTTTGTTTTAAAGTCTATTTTATCTGATATGAGTATTGCTACTCCTGCTTTCTTTTGGCCCCTGTTTGCATGGAAAACCTTTTTCCAGCCCTTCACTTTCAGTCTGTATGTGTCCCCTGTTTTGAGGTGGGTCTCTTGTAGACAGCGTATGTAGGGGTCTTGTTTTATATCCATTCAGCCAGTCTATGTCTTTTGGTTGGGGCATTCAACCCATTTACGTTTAAGGTAATTACTGATAAGTATGATCCCGTTGCCATTTACTTTATTGTTTTGGGTTCAAATTCATACACCCTTTTTGTGTTTCCTGTCTAGGGAATATCCTTTAGTATTTGTTGGAGAGCTGGTTTGGTGGTGCTGAATTCGCTTAGCTTTTGCTTGTCTGTAAAGCTTTTGATTTCTCCTTCATATTTGAATGAGATCCTTTCTGGGTACAATAATCTGGGCTGTAGGTTATTTTCTTTCATCACTTTAAGTATGTCTTGCCTTTCCCTCCTGGCTTGAAGACTTTCTATTGAAAGATCAGCTGTTATCCTTATGGGAATTCCCTTGTGTGTTATTTGTTGTTTTTCCCTTGCTGCTTTTAATATTTGTTCTTTGTGTTTGATCTTGTGTTTCTCCTTGGGTTTATCCTGTTTGGGACTCTCTGGGTTTCTTGGACTTGAGTGATTATGTCCTTCCCCATTTTAGGGAAGTTTTCAACTATTATATCCTCAAGTATTTTCTCGTGGTCTTTCTTTTTGTCTTCTTCTTCTGGGACCCCTGTGATTCGAATGTTGTAGCATTTAATATTGTCCTGGAGGTCTCTGAGATTGTCCTCATTTCTTTTAATTCACTTTTCTTTTTTCCTCTCTGATTCATTTACTTCTTCCATTCTCTCTTCTAATTCACTAATCCTATCTTCTGCTTCTGTTATTCTACTATTTGTTGCCTCCAGAGTGTTTTGGATCTCATTTATTGCATTATTCATTATATATTGACTCTTTTTTATCTTCTAGGTCCTTGTTAAACCTTTCTTGCATCTTCTCAATGCTTGTCTCCAGGTATTTATCTGTGATTCCATTTTTATTTCAAGATTTTGCATCAATTTCACTATCATTATTTGGAATTCTTTATCAGGTAGATTCCCTATCTCTTCCTCTTTGGTTTGGTTCCCTGGGCATTTATCCTGTTCCTTTACCTGCTGGGTATTTCTCTGCCTCTTCATCTTTTTTAAATTGCTGAGTTTGGGGTGTCCTTTCTGTATTCTGGCAGTTTGTAGAATTCTCTTTATTGTGGCGTTTCCTTGCTGTGTGTGGGTTTGTACAGGTGCCTTGTCAAGGTTTCTTGGTTAGGGAAGCTTGTGTCGGTGTTCTGGTAGGTGGAGCTGGACTTCTTCTCTCTGAAGTGCTATGAAGTGTCCAGTAATGAGTTATGAGATGTCTATGGTTTTGAGGTGGCTTTGGGCAGCCTGTATCTTGGAGCTCAGGGCTGTGTTCTTGTGTTGCTGGAGAATTTGCTTGGTATGTCTTGCCCTGGAACTTGTTGGCCCTTGTGTGGTGCTTGGTTTCAGTGTAGGTATGGAGGCGTTTGATGAGCTCCTGTTAATTAATGTTCCCTGAAGTCAGGAGTTCCCTGGAGTCAGGGTTTGAACTGAAGCCTCCTGCTTCCAGTTATCAGTCTTATTTTTACAGTAGTTTTGAAACTTCTCCTTCTATACAGCCCATTGATAAAACATCTAGGTTAAAGATGAAAAGTTTCTCCACCATGAGGGTCACCCAGAGAGGTTCACAGCATTACATGGAGAAGAGAAGAGGGAGGAGGGAGTTAGAGGTGACCCGAATGACATGAAGTGGAATCAATAGAGGAGAGAGCGGGCTAGCCAGTAATCACTTCCTTATGTACACTTCACAACTGGACCACTCATATATGTTCACGGAGTTATACAGAGAAGAGAAGAAGGAGGAAGGAGACAGAGGTGGCCATGGCGATAAAAGAGGGGAATGAAAAGGAGGGAGACAGATCCAGCCAGTAATCAGTTCCCTAAGTGTTCTCCATTATCTGAAACACACAGAAATTTACAGAGTTGGGTAGAGTAGAGAGGGGTTAGGGAGGAGACACAGGTGACCTGGTGGAGAAAAAGGGGAGTCCAAAGGGGAAGAGAGCAGTCAAGCCAGTAATCTCACTCCCTAGTGAAAAATGGGTCCTGAAGATTGGGTTCTTAAAGGTACAAAATTAGTAACAAATACATAAAAGCAAAAACTAGAAATCTAGAGTAGAGTTTGGAATTTCAAAAATACAATGTTAAAGAAAAGAAGAAGGAAATGAAAGAGAGAAAAGGAAAGAAAGAAAAAAACAAAAACAAAAAAAACAAAGTCTCAAAAATTATAAAGAAAATATAGGTAGAAAATTGATAACAAATACCAAAAAGCAAAAGTTAAAAATCTAGAGTAGAGTTTGGAATTTCAAAAATACAATGTTAAAGAAAAAGAAAAGAAAGAAAAAGAGAGAAAAACGAACAAACAAAAACAAAGTCGCAAAAATTATAAAGAAAATATAGGTACAAAATTGATAACAAATACCAAAAAGCATAAATTAAAAATCTAGAGTGGAGTTTGGAATTTCAGATATACAATGTTAAAGAAAAGAAGAGAAAGGAAGAGAGAGAAGAAAAAAAAAAAGTCACAAAAATTATAAAAAAAAAATATAGGCACAAAATTGATAACAAATACCAAAAAGCTAAAATTAAAAACCTACAGTAGAGTTTGGAATTTCAAAAATACAATATTTAAGAAAATAAGAAAAAAAAAAAAAAAACAAGGTCAGAAAATTCAAATATATATATATATATGAAGTTTTTTTTTTTTTTAATAGGGTTTTTTTTTTTTTGCAAAGTACTAGTAAGTTATAAAAGTGAAAATTAAAGGAGTAATAGAGGACTTAAACATTTTTTTTTAATTAAAAAAAGAAAGAAAGAAAGAATGATCATAAAAGTAGTAAAAATATATCTAGGACTTTCTCTGGTGTTATTGTGGGTATTGTGGGGTCAGTTCATTTTTAGCTAGTTCCTTCGTCCGGCTTATATCTCTCAAGATCTATAGGCCCCTTGCTATGTAGTTGGTACTAACCACAGAGTTTTAATCTATTGCCTGTAGCTTCCAAGGCGGTTCCCTCTGTTATAGCTTCTTCTGTTTGCTGGTCTCTTCAGTGTCTGATTTCCGCACTGACACAAAGGGGATGGTGGTGTGCAGTTTTTTTTTTTTTTTTTTTTAGGCTCACTTGTTCAGTCCCCCTGTGGGGAGGGAGGGACGCTGCAAACAAATGACACTGGCGTGTGCTCAAAGTGCCTTAGCCACACTGGGCCTGCCCCCACTCACAGCACGTGTAGCCTCCCTGCTCACACAGCTCAGGCTCTAGGTTGCTCCACCAGGAACCATCCGTGGCCGGCCCTGGGCTGCTTGCACCTCCCAGGTCTAAGCCACTCAAGTTCAGGCACTCGGGTAGCCCTCAGAGCTGCAGACTCGGTTGGGCCTGCGTTTTGTGCCCTTCCCAGGTCTGAGCAGCTCAGGTGATGAGGTGTTTGGCGAGCATGCTTGCTGCGACTTATCCCCTCCCCGCCGCTTGGTTATCTAGGTGTACAACTGGCACACCTTCTCAGGCAGATGTTGACCATCCAGAACCCCAAGAAGTTTTAGTTAGCAAAGAAGCCTGCTTTCAGTTTTGTAGATAATGTCTCTCTGGGGTTGTGATTGCCCCCTTCCGGCTCTGGCTGCCAGTCACCAGAGTAGGGTGGTCTGAAGCTGGCTATCTCTGTTCAGTCCTTTGTTCCTTGCGTGGGTCTGGTGGTGTCTTAGGTTAGGGCTGGCTTTTCGCATGGTAGATATCCCACAGTCTTTTTTGCAAGCCCAAATTATTTTGCTCAGATAGCACTCAGGGTATTCAGGCCAGATCCTTACTCTAAATGCTGCAGCCCACTCCACGCCTCCCTGCCCAGCCCCCACTTGCTAGTGGCGTGTGCAGGTGTCTGCGCTGTTTCTCCACTGGGGGAGTTACCATAGGGCTCGTAATCTGTGGGTTTTAATTGTTTATTTTTCCTCCCTGTTGTGTTGCCCTCTGTGCTTCCAAGGCTCGGCACAGATTTGGCCGTGAGAAAGTTTCCTGGTGTTTGGAAATTTCTGTCTTTTTAAGACTCCCTTCCCAGGACAGAGCTCCATCCCTCCCTCTTTTGTCTCTTTTTTTGTCTTTTATATTTTTTCCTACCTCCTTTCAAAGACAATTGGTTGCTTTTCTGGTTGCCTGATGCCCTCTGCTGTCATTCAGAAGTTGTTTTGTGGCATTTACTCAGCATTTAAATGTCCTTTTGATGAATTTGTTGGCGAGAAAGTGTTCTCCCCGTCCTATTCCTCCGCCATCTTAGCTCCTCCCCTCTATTTCTGCTTTATTGACTATGCCAAAGCCTTTGACTGTGTGGATCACAATAAACTGTGGAAAATTCTGAAAGAGATGGAAATACCAGACCACCTGACCTGCCTCTTGAGAAATTTGTATGCAGGTCAGGAAGCAACAGTTAGAACTGGACAAGGAACAACAGACTGGTTCCAAATAGGAAAAGGAGTACGTTAAGGCTGTATATTGTCACCCTGTTTACTTAACTTATATGCAGAGTACATCATGAGAAATGCTGGACTGCAAGAAACACAAGCTGGAATCAAAATTGCCGGAAGAAATATCAATAACCTAAGATATGCAGATGACACCACCCTTATGGCAGAAAGAGAAGAGGAACTAAAAAGCCTCTTGATGAAAGTGAAAGTGGAGAGTGAAAAAGTTGGCTTAAAGCTCAACATTCAGAAAATGAAGATCATGGCATCTGGCCCCATCACTTCATGGGAAATAGACAGGGAAACAGTGGAAACAGTGTCAGACTTTATTTTGGGGGGCTCCAAAATCACTACAGATGGTGACTACAGCCATGAAATTAAAAGACGCTTACTCCTTGGAAGGAAAGTTATGGCCAACCTAGATAGCATATTCAAAAGCAGAGACATTACTTTGCCAGCAGAAGACAGTCTAGTCAAGGCTATGGATTTTCCTGTGGTCATGTATGGATGTGAGAGTTGGACTGTGAAGAAGGCTGAGCGCCAAAGAATTGATGCTTTTGAACTGTGGTGTTGGAGAAGACTCCTGAGAGTCCCTTGGACTGCAAGGAGATCCAACCACTCCATTCTGAAGATCAGCTCTGGGATTTCTTTGGAAGGAATGATGCTAAAGCTGAAATTCCAGTACTTTGGCCACCTCATGCGAAGAGTTGACTCATTGGAAAAGACTCTGATGCTGGGAGGGATTGGGGGCAGGAAGAGAAGGGGACGACAGAGGATGAGATGGCTGGATGGCATCACTGATTCAATGGACATGAGTCTGAGTGAACTCCGGGAGTTGGTGATGGATAGGGAGGCCTGGCGTGCTGAGATTCATTTGGTCGCAAATAGTCGGACACGACTGAGTGACTGATTTGATCTGATCTGATCTGATTATTAATTAACCCTGAAACACAACGGACATGAACCAGAACTGATTCAGGCAATCTGGTAAGTGTGATAATCCTATCCACAAAGGATCTGCACTGTTTGTATGTTCAACATCCCTTCTGCTAAGAGAATCCCATGTGTCTGTGGGAAGTGAGGGTCCAGGAGACAGAGGGGTGGTGTGTGAGGTTAATAGTGGAATCTTATGTCATGTCATATAAACAGAAGAGGTGGTCCAAACTGTTCCAGCAAAAATCCCCTTTTGTTTGGCTTAGAGGTGAGACCTGAAGCAATGCCAAATAGTTTTCTTATGAGATGACTTGATATTTCTTTCAGATTGTAGTTGAGAAGATTATGGTCTAGATTACTAGCAGCAGTTTTCCCACCATATATATAGAGTTCACCTTCAACTAAGCCAATGTAGGGGAGTAGAGGCAAAAGACAGAGAAATAATTTCTGGACTGAGTCATCCCTGAATCCAGCTATGCCTAATGTTAGCATCTTAAGTGAACTTTCTGGTTTTATGAGGCATAAAAATTCTACAATGTTTTTCACTGGGTTGGTTTTGTTCCTTGTTTGTAATTTTTAACTGAAATTGACTGAATATTAATACAACATTTTTGTCTTCTTATGGAATAAAAGAATTGAGATAGAGAGGAGTGAGTAAGAATCAAGAGGGAAAAAAACACAGAAAACTGTGTTTCTATTGTTAGATGTAATCAAATAAGAATGTATAAATTTTTTTTAATATTCAAAAGTATTTTAAAAATGCATGCTCTCTGATGACAGAAACTATATTCCTAAGAGTTATTATAAAGCTAACATATTCTTGAGGTGGTTACTTTACCTATTTTAAATATACTAACATCCAAAGAAATAGTAGATTATTACATTATAAAACCATATTGAACAGGAAAACTAGTTATATGAAAATAATATGTTTTGCAAGCCAATTCCTGAGTTTTCCTTAACCATATTGGCCTGAATATACATTTTAATGTGGTTGATGTGGAGGTCTGGGCTCTCCTTCCTCACAATTGCTAACAGCACATGTCACCAGCACTTACTTCTGCTAAATATCTCTGAACCTGTCAGCTGCCTGGACTTCTTCATTTGTAATTTTTTTTTTAATGTAAAATACTTTTCCCCTTTTTCTTTATTTAATTCTCTAATCTCATTTAGTGAGCAAAGAACTAGAAATAGTTAGGATTCCATTAATCAGAACAGTATTATTTTACATTACCTGAGCCTTTATAACATAGCTGAATTTCTTTGGGGAATATATAGTTTATTATTTTTCTTTATCACCCAACTAATAGGTGGTTTTAGGTTTATCTCAGTGTTAAAACTCACTGAAAAATAGGTGATTAGGAAATTTTATTGAACACTTTTCTGAGAAAAAAAAGAAAAAGAAAAGAGAGGGAATCAGACACCAGAGCAGTAGTGTGTTTAAATCAGCAAATAAAATAGAAGAATTAATATTTAAATAACTTAAGTAGAACTATTTTAGACAAGTTATAATACTGGAGTCTTACTGGGAACATCAATATTGGTTGTAATCCTGGATCTGAAATTGATTCCATGGGTAGTTTTTTCAGAAATTTGTATGTTAATTAATAAACAAAAGAAAAAAAAAGCAAAGACTGTGTAGTGTGCAATGTTCAGGAAGTTTGATATTAAGAACTAAGACTTTGGAATTCTTGACATTGAGACATTGTGGAGATGAAAGAAAGATCTCTGGGAATTTTCAGCTGTGTGACCTTGATAAATAGCATATCTTACATCTATACATATCTGTAGGTTTTTTTCTTCTATAATTTCAATATTTTATTTGTACTAATATTATATGTCTAGTTTGAGGATGAACTTAAAAAGTCAATACAGTAAAAATAAAATAAGGGGTACTCTTTCTGCCCCCTTCTGATGCCTATGTCAGAAGCTTTCTCTATCTCCTTTATACTTTAATAAAACTTTATTACACAAAAGCTCTGAGCGATCAAGCCTCGTCTCTGGCCCCGGATTGAAGCCTTCTCCTCCGGGGGCCAAGAATCCTGGTGTCTTCGCGTGATTCAACAACAACCTTTCATCTTGAGGGCTCGTCTGGGATCCTTCAGGACAAGATGGGAGCTAACAATTCCAGCCTCACTCCTTTGAACTGTATCCTGAAAAACTGGGATAGATTTGATCCCCAGGGCTTAAAGAAGACACACCTGGTCTTCCTATGTGATACTGCATGTCCACAGTATCCATTGGAGGATGGCAAATGGTGGCCAGTTGGAGGGTCTCTTAAGTATATTACTATTCTACAATTAGACCAGTTCTGTAAGGAACAAGGGAAATGGGTAGAAGTAGCATATGTGTTTCCCTTTTTCTCTCTGTGAAATATGCCAGACTTATGTCCTAAGGGTATAGATTTGGGCTTGAAACCTTCAGCTCCTCCTGTCCTCTTACTTTGCCCCCGTACCGGGGACTCCAAACTGGGATTCAAACTGCCCACATGGAGGTCCAAACAACTCCTGTCTCAGTACGACCTCAGACTACTCTGGTTTCAGTAGAAACTCAGACCATCAAAGTAAGAGATGAGATGGAGGACAGGAGACAAAGAGAAGAGGAAAAACAGGTTTCTCCAATCTATCCCTGGGATCATATGCACAGAGCAGCCAAAGAGACTGAGGAACAGCCACACAAACTGTTGCCTCTTTATGAAACACCCACCAGGAGAAATAATCAGTCTGTGAGAGTTAATAAGCCTTTTTCTTATCAAGAAATACAAAGAATCAAGGAGGATCTGGGAGACTATTTAGAGGACCCAGAAAAATATATTAGAGCTTTTAAAGGTGTTATTCTGCTTTATGACCTCACTTGGAAGGATGTGATGTATATCTTGGGACAAACGCTGACTCCCGAGTCAAAGACTCGAGTTTTGGAAAAAGCGGTTGCTTATGGAGATGAATGGCTTGGTAATGAAATCAGTAGGGAAGAGGGAGAACGAGATAGTGGCCCTCCCCACTGGGAATCAGGCAGTCCCAACTATAGAACCAGACTGGGACTACAACACAGCTAAAGAAAGATGGGATCAGAGTCATTTTGTTAGATGTATTCTTGAAGGACTTAGGCTGGCGCGTTCTAAGCCTTTGAACTATGGCAAATTGGCAGACATAGAACAGGAGGAGAAAGAATCTCCTGGTAAATTCCTAGACAGACTGGGAGAAGGCCTTCTCAGATTCACTGAGATTGATCCCTAAAGTCAAGAGGGAAAAGTGATCTTAAAGGATAGATTTCTCACTCAGTCGGCTCCAGATATCCGCTGTAAGCTATTAAAACAGGCGTATGGACCAAATCAGTCTTTAGATACTCTGTTACAACTGGCTCAGACAGTCTATTATGGTAGGGAATATGAGGAAAAGAAAGAAAGGCAAAAAAAGAGAGGAAAAGGCGGAAGCCTTCGCCATGGCTATGAAAAACGTTCTTAAACAGCCTGAGAAAAATGCCCAGAGGGGCCCAGGTGAAAAGGGATGGGCTTGCTATTACTGTGGAAAGGAGGGGCACCTCGAGTGATTGCCCTCAGGCATCTAAGACACCCCCAGCTCCATGTCCGGTATGCAAAGGACCACACTGGAAGAGAGACTGCCCCCAGAGGTGTAGGTCTCCCAGGTCAGACTCTCAAGACAATCAGGACTGAAGGTGCCCAGGGGTCCCCACACAGGCTCCCGTCCTAATTACACCTGAGGAACCCCGGGTATTAATAATTGTGGGGGGCCAATCCGTCGATTTCCTTTTAGATACTGGGGCAACGTATTCTGTGCTTACTGAAGCCCTTGGCCCACTTTCTTCCCGATCCACTTCCATAATGGGACTGTCTGGACAAGCCAAAAGGTATTATTTCAGTTATTCTTTATCTTGCAACTGGGATTCTGTGCTGTTTTCACACGAGTTTCTGATCATGCCAGAATCTCCCTCACCCCTTTTGGGAAGGGATATACTGAGAAAGGTTCATACCTCTGTTTTCATGAATATGGAGCCCTTCCTTTCTCTCCCTTTAGTTGAACAAAATGTAAATCCTAGAGTATGGACTGATGAAAAATCTGTGGGTCGAACACAAAATGCTATTCCTGTAGTTGTTGAGCTCAAAGACCCACACGTATTTCCACATAAGAAGCAGTATCCACTGAAACCTGAAGTTAAGGGAGGGTTAAAACCCATCATCGAAAATTTAAAGGAGCAGGGACTATTAATTCCCTGTAACAGTCCTTGCAACACTCCTATTTTGGGTATAAAGAAATCTAATGGTAAATGGAGACTAGTTCAAGATTTACGAATAATAAATGAGGCTGTAGTTCCTTTACATCCCATGGTGCCTAATCCTTATACTCTATTGTCTGAAATTCCTGAATGGGCCAAATATTTCTCAGTAATTGATTTAAAGGATGCCTTCTATTCAGTGCCTTTGGCGGAAGAAAGTCAATTTCTATTTGCCTTTGAAGACCCTACGCAGACAGCTTCTCAGTTAACCTGGACAGTTTTGCCCCAGGGATTTCGTGACAGTCCTCACTTCTTTGGACAAAGGTTGTCACGGGATCTACAAAACTTTAATAGCTCTGAAGCAGTGGTGTTACAATATGTAGATGATATTTTGCTCTGTGCTGAGACAGAGGAAGCTTGTTCGCGAGCCTCAGAAGATTTCTTAAACTTTCTGGCAGGCTGTGGTTACAAGGCATCAAGAGAAAAGGCTCAGCTTTGTCAACAATCGGTTAGATATCTGGGCCTAATCATATCAGAAGAGACTAGGGCCATAGGCCCTGAGAGAATTAAACCTATACTAAATCACCCCCTGCTTATGACTTTAAGACAATTGAGAGGATTTTGGGGAATTACAGGATATATTTGGATTCCGGGTTACGGGGAACTTGCCCGGCCTTTGTATAAACTTATAGCTGAAACTCAGCAGGCCCAAACCGACAAACTGGTTTGGTCTCCAGAAACTCAAAAGGCTTTTAAGGTTCTTCAGATTGCTCTCCTGCAAGCTCCAGCTCTGAGCTTGCCCACAGGGTCAGAATTTAATTTGTCACTGAAAAAAAAGGTGTGGCATTGGGAGTTTTGACACAACCCCGAGGGCCTCACCAGCAACCTATTGCTTATCTAAGCAGAAAATTAGATGTAGTTTCACGTGGGTGGCCCCACTGCCTAAGAGTAATTGGGGCAGCGGCCTTATTAGCACCTGAAGCTTTAAAAATAATTAATGGACGAAACCTTACTGTACTGACTTCTCATGATGTGAATGGAATCTTAAATTCTAAGGTTAATATTTGGATGACAGACAGTAGGCTTCTTAAATATCAGTCATTGTTGTTAGAAGGACCAGTAACTAAGCTTAAAGTTTGTGGAAATTTAAATCCTGCCACTTTCCTTCCTGAGAAGGAAAATGAAACACCTGATCACGATTGTTCTCAATTCCTAACTTTAAACTATGCAGCTCGGGAGGATCTAAAGGATACCCCAGTAGACAATCCTGACATGGGAATATTTACAGATGGCAGTTCTTTTGTTCGGGATGGAAAGCATAAAGCGGGTTGCTCTGTGGTGACTGCTGAACAGGTTTTGGAAGCAAAATCTCTCCCCCAGGGAACCAGTGCTCAGTTAGCGGAGCTTGTAGGTCTGACCTGAGCTCTAGAGTTAAGCAAAGGGCAGCGGATGGGCCAGATAACCTATGTGAGCTTACTTCTGCTGACTCCAAATATCCTGAGTCTGCCGTTGGATCCTCAAGACAATGTCTTCTTGTCCTGGGCTCACTCCTATGCTGCATTCCACAATTGGTCTAACTGCTGGGTCTGTGGAGCATTCCCCTCTTCATCAGTGGAAGGCTTCCGGAGGTGGACATCTCCACTTCAAGAAAAAGACTTTCTCCAAGTCTAAATACCTTTGACAACAATCACATGCAATGCCTCTTATTCATCTGATGACATCTATCAACGCTAAAATGGACTGATGCAACACTTTGCACTTTATGGACATAATGTGACTTTTAATTTTGATTCTGAATGTTGTGTTTTTGCTGTTTGCTCCCTGCATCTGTAATTGTATAACTGGATTTGTTTCTAGCCGCATGAAAGCTTTTAAGTTACAAATGGTTGCTCAAACTCCTGCTACTGCTGTAGCTTCCTCCAGCTACTATTTGGGGCCCCTGAATCAGATATCCTCAATAAGAGGATTAGGAGAATATGTTGCCTCACCAATTTAGGGACAACACCCCTTGTCAGCTCTGAAGTAGTTATGGAACGAGAACGATGCCCCTTTTCCTTAGGCAACATAATTCTCCTAAAAGAAAAGGGGGGAAGGAGAGAGTCATTTCCTAGGCAGGTTGATAGGGAGTCTAGGTGTCCCCAAGGAGAGAGAGGGGTCTGGAATTCTCAAGGAGAAAGAAAGGACAAACTTTTTTTCTTTCTCCACATTCCTTAGGATTATATAACAATAATGTATCCTGCCTAAGGACAGTCTTTGGATTCAACCTTCTGTTATCTTAAAATGTTAATTACGGGAGTAGACCTGGTCTTTACAGGGATGTATCTTGCCTGAGGACAGTGTTATCTTAAAATGTAAATTATGGGAGTAGGTCTGATGAGGTCTTTACAACCTCCAGACATTCTTTGGATTATATAACCTCATTGTTAACACTAGCAAGCGGGTACTCTTTCTGCCCCCTTCTGATGCCTATGTCAGAAGCTTTCTCTATCTCCTTTATACTTTAATAAAACTTTACTACACACAAAATAAAATAAAACAAATACTTATTAGAATGTTATAAAATTGGAGTACTTTTTCGGTGCTAGCGATTTTTTAAAACTTTTTTTTTTAACATACTTTTGGCTTTTTGCTGCACTCCAGCTTTCTGTTGTAGCAGGTGGGTTCTCCTCTCTAGTTGCAGCAGGAAGAGGCTCCTCTCTAGTTGCAGTGCACAGGTTTCTCAGGGAAGTGGCTTCTCTTGTTCCAGAGCATGGGCTGTAAAGTTCAGGCTCAGTAATTGTGGTGCACGGGCTTAGTTGCCCCTTGGCACGTGGAATCTTCCTGGACCAGGGATCAAACCTGTGTCCCCTGCATAGACAGAGAAAAGTCTAGTGCTAGTGATTTCTTCAGTGCTCTGTTTTTATTATTGCTGTGATTGTTGTTATATGCATTAAGAGAAAGAGGCACAATCTTCAGATGGGTAAGGTACATTCTTATCTCCACATGCTTGAATTCTCTGGAAGAAACTACTTGCTATTCTTTAACCATCACCAAAAAAAATACATATTTTTAAATATTTTATGTTTTTTTTTTCCAAAAAGATAATATGTTATAGTATATAAGTTATAGTTAAATAATTAAAAAAAATCCTATGAAGTAATGATAGCTAAGGTATCAAAAGAGTAGGAAAAAATGATCAGTTTCTGATTACTGAAGTGTCCTGAGTAAGATATATTTTGAAAGTGAAAATGAATTAGAGAGATTCAAGAAAATATTTTACTGAGAAATATGTGGATTAGAAATAATTAATCCACATGTGGATTAAAAATATGGATATGGATTAAAAATATGTGTGTATATGGATTAAAAATAATTAAAAATATTTATTTTTAGAAAATGTGAGAAATAGATAACTTAAGACATCTTTAGTGTGAAACATTTAAAAATTACAAAGAAATTTACAGTTGAGTATGTGTCTGTGCACGTCCTCAGACAGTGTTATTAACTTTGGGTCATTGATGGGTAGTGGTGCAGGCTTCCTTCAAATGATTCTAAAACTAGTGAGTAAATACTTGATCAGAAATAGGATATGTACACAGATTACTCATCAAAAATATGAAAGTCATGAAAGACAAAGAAAATCTGACAAATGATTACAGAACATATGACTAAATGTCTTCCAAGGATGAATTCTAAGGAGGATCCCAAGGGAGTGAACAAATCATTAAAAGGATATTATTGAGATAAGTGATGAAATTTTCAAAAAAGTCTATGTATTAGATAATGCTTAATATCCAATTTTAATAATTTTCTGTGATCATGTAATTCAGTTCACTTTAGTCACTCAATCGTGTCCAATTCTTTGCAGCCACATGGGCTGCAGCACCTCAGGCCTCCCTGTCCTTCTCTAACTCCTGGAATTTACTCAAACTCATGTCTATTGAGTCAGTGATGCCATCCAACCATCTCATCCTCTGTCATCCCCTTCTCCTCCTGCCTTCACTCATTCCCAGCATCAGAGTCTTTTCCAACAAGTCAGGTCTTCACATCAGGTGGCCAAAAGTATTGGAGTTTCAGCTTCAACATCAGTCCTTCCAATGAACACCCAGAGCTGATCTCCTTTAGGATGGACTAGTTGGGCCTCTTGCAGTCCAAGGGACTCTCAAGAGTCTTCTCCAACACCACAGCTCAAAAGCATCATCAGTGCTCAGCTTTCTTTATAGTCTAACTCTGACATCCATACATGACTTCTGGAAAAAATGTAGCTTTGACTAGATGGACCTTTGTTGGCAAAGGAATGTTTCTGCTTGTTAATATGGAAAAAGTGACAACTTTATTTTTCTGGGCTCCAAAATCACTGCAGATGGTGACGGCAGCCATGAAATTAAAAGACGCTTGCCCCTTGGAAGAAAAGTTATAACCAACCTAGATAGAATATTAAAAAGCAGAGATCATATAATTGTATATTCTTAATCTTTGAGATTACAAAATTATTTATGTGTATACACCTATGTGTATGCAAATTTTCTTTCATGGTATAGAAACTAATGTGTATGTACCTGTGTATTATTTCTCTTGCTGAGATAAATTTCTGTTATTGAGGATGTGTGGATATACAAGTACTCCAAATGTCCCATTGGGAGTGAAAATCAGACTTTGGCAGCATATTTTAAAAACTTTATCCATTGCATATAGATAGTAATTTTCCTGTGAGGAATTTATTCTAGAGAAGTTATCATCAAAAAGGCAAAGATAAACTAATGGGAATATTGCAGTAGTCAGAATTGTAAGACTATCACAATCATGCAAAATCTCCCCTGGCAAATATGGATGAAACCTGTGACTGTGATACACTCATGGTATTCAGATGTGTGGCCGTGAGAAAAGTGCTTAAGGTGAGCCTAACCTGAGTGGGTGCTTTAATAGTAGAGAGACTATTCTGACTGGCACAGAAGAGGCAGAGAGACTCACACTGTGTGACCTAGAAAAACAAAAGTAAAAATCCAAGTTGTGAACATAGGGTCAGTCAACAAGAACCTATAGGTGAATCTAGGAGATAGAAGTATTCCCTGGCTGATAGGAACATGGAACTTCAGTCCACAAGTCACATGAAAAAAAAAAAAAAAAAATTCTGCCAATAGCTATGAACTTGGAAGAGGAATCCAAGACCCAGAGAAAAACTGCAGCCCTGGTGTCGTTTCTAGTACCAAGTAACTGGAGAGCATCTACAGCATTAAAGACCAGGTAAGCAAAAAGTTACATATTATTCAGTAATTAACTTTCAGGTTTACAAAGCCTATATGCAGCCTACGTGAAAGCAGTGTATAACTTTCTGTGTCTATGTATAAATTATACACACACACACACACACACACATACACATATATTTTATGTTGCGTATTTATGGGTTGAACTGTGTCTCTCAAAGGAGAGACCTAAACCCCAGTACCACAGAATCTAATATTTTTTTGAAAGGAGGTCATTAGGTATTTAAGTTAAGATGAGGTCATCAGAGGAGGCCCTGATCTAATGTGACCAGTGTCCTTAAACAGCGGGGAGATTTGGACTCAATGACAGATGCATGCAGAGGGAATAGTGTGTGAATATACAGAGAGACTACCAAGGGGTCTACCATGGGGTCTATAAGCCAAGGAGTGCCTGAGGCTACCAGAAGATATGACAAGTGCAAATGTTCCTTCAGAGCTCTCAGCAAGAGTCAGCTCTGCCAACACTCTGAATTTGGACTTCCAGCCTCCGAACTGTGAGGCAATAATTTCTGTTGTTTAAGCTACTCAGTTTGGTGTACTTTTTTATGGCAGCTAGGAAACTAATATGCATCTTTTATGATTTTATTGATGAAACTGCAGCCAATTTAGTAGTGACAGTCTTGGTTGTTGAAAATTTATTTAGGTGGGCTCTGAAAAATAAAATTATTAGTATTCAATCATATTTGAATTATTAACATGACAATTTTGCTACAACCTTTTAATTTGTTTACATATTTTGCTCTTCACTTTTGAAATTTCCATATAAAATATAAATTATTAATTGCAAAATATAAATAACCTTCTTCAACAAGGGTTAGGAGTTAATTATGTGCTTATAAATAAATACTAAATAAAAATTAACAAATAAGTTGCAAAGTCATTTCCTTTTTTATATTTTCTTTTCTTCTGTTTAGTCATAATCTGCCTTGTGACATTTCACAGTTTATGCATTATTTGTATATATGTCAGGTTTTAAGTTGACAGATACAGACATGACTAAAAACAGCACTTTTCTGTTTCTACTGAAGCAAAATAATTAATAGGATCTTCCCAGGTAGTGCTAGTGGTAAAAAAAAAAAAAAAAAAAAACCTGTCTGCCAATGCAGGAGACATAAGAAATGCAGGTTTGGTCCCTGAGTCAGGAAGATCCTCTGGAAGAGGGCATGGAAATTCACTCCAGTATTCTTGCCTAGATAACCATATGGACAATGGAGCCTGATGGGCTCTATGGGGTCCCAAAGAGTCAGACATGACTGAGTGACTAACACTTTCACTTTTCATAATATTGAATATTCACAATATACACTGAAATTTTCTTATAAAACTTCACTTTATTGTCTAAGAAAGATAGCTCTTTCTTTAGCAAAGGATAGTCATATTAGCACCTATTAGTTTTCTCAATGGATGAAGAATCCTTTAAGGGGTCAGAGAAAGCTAAAAGTATGTCAGGAAACCCGTTAGTGGTGTATAGTGGTGTGAAA
This sequence comes from Bos taurus, assembly GCF_002263795.3. Taxonomy (NCBI): domain Eukaryota; kingdom Metazoa; phylum Chordata; class Mammalia; order Artiodactyla; family Bovidae; genus Bos; species Bos taurus. The sequence goes on from NC_037336.1 coordinate 1,950,773, forward strand.
GAATTATTGATATAAAAAAGTATGGTAAAGTCTTATGATAGTAAACATATGAATGATGTAGAACTCAGTTCAGTTCAGTTCTGTCACTCAGTCGTGTCTGACTCAGTGACCCCATGAACCGCAACATGTCAGGCCTCCCTATTCATCATCAACTGCCAGAGTCTATCCAAACACATGTCCGTTGAGTCGGTGATGCCATCCAACCATCTCATCCTCTGTCGTCCCCTTCTCCTCCCGCCTTCAAAACTTCAAGGCATCAGGGTCTTTTCAAATGAGTCAGCACTTTGCATCAGGTGGCCAATGTATTAGCGTTTCAGCTTCAACATCAGTCCTTCCAATGAACACCCAGGACTGATTTCCCTAAAGATGGACTGGTTGGATCTCCTTGCAGTCCAAGGGATTCTTAAGAGTCTTCTTCAACACCACAGTTCAAAAGCATCAATTCTTCAGTCCTCAGCTTTCTTTATAGTCCAACTCTGACATCCATACATGACTACTAGAAAAACCATAGCCTTGACTATACGGAACTTTGTGGACAAAGCAATGTCTCTGCTTTTTAATATGCTGTCTAGGTTGGTCAAAACTTTCCTTCCAAGAGTAAGCATTTTGTAATTCCTGCAATAACCATCTGCAGTGATTTTAGAGCCCCCAAAATAAAGTCATCCACTCATTCCACTGTTTCCCCATCTATTTGCCATTAAGTGATGGGACCTGATACCATGATCTTAATTTTCCGAATTTTGAGCTTTAAGTCCACTTTTGCACTTTCCTCTTTCACTTTCATCAAGAGGCTCTTTAGTTCTTCGTCACTTTCTGCCATAAGAGTGGTGTCATCTGCATATCGGATGTTATTGATATTTCTCCCGGCAGTCTTGATTCCAGCTTGTGCTTCATCCAGCCCAGCATTTCTCATGATGTACTCTGCAAATAAGTTAAATAAGCAGGGTGACAATATACAGCCTTGATTTACTCCTTTCCCTATTTGGAACCAGTCTGTTGTTCCATGTCCAGTTCTAAATGTTGCTTCCCGACCTGCATACAGGTTTCTCAAGAGGCAGGTCAGGTCATGTATTCCTATCTCCTTCAGAATTTTCCACAGTTTATTGCACTTCTAATTTCTATATATGATAGATACAGTGCCTGATGAACTATGGACAAAGGTTTTTGACATTGTACTGGATACAGGAATCAAGACCATCCCCAAGAAAAAGAAATGCAAAAAAGTAAAATGGCTGTCTGAGGAGGCCTTACAAATAGCTATGAAAAGAGAAATGAAAAGAAAAGGAGAAAAGGAAAAATATACCCATTTGAAAGCAGAGTTCCAAAGAATCACAAGGAGAGGTAAGAAAGCCTTCCTCAGCAATCAATGCAAGGAAAGAGAGGAAAACAATAGAATGGGAAAGACTATAGATCTCTTCAAGAAAATTAGAGATGCCAAGGGAGAATTTCATGCAAAGATGGGCTCGATAAAGGACAGAAATGGCATGAACCTAACACAAGAAGAAGATATTAAGAAGAGATGGCAAGAATACACAGGAGAACTCTACAAAAAAAGATATTCATGACCCAGATAATCACAATGGTGTGATCACTCACATTCACCTAGAGCCAGACATCCTGGAATACGAAGTCAAGTGGGCCTTAGGAAGCATCACTATGAACAAAGTTATTGGAGGTGATTGAATTCCAGTTGAGCTATTTCAAATGCTGAAAGATGATGCTGTGAAAGTGCTGCACTCAATATGCCAGCAAATTTGGAAAACTCAGCAGTGGCCACAGGACTGGAAAATGTCAGTTTTCATTCCAATCCCAAAGAAAGGCAATGCCAAATAATGCTCAAACTACTGCACAATTTCACTCATCTTACACATTAGTATGCTACTGCTGCTAAGTCACTTCAGTTGTGTCCGACTCTGTTCGACCCCATAGACGGCAGCCCACCAGGCTCCCCCATCCCTGGGATTCTCCAGTCAAGAACACTGGAATGGGTTGCCATTTCCTTCTCCAATGCATGAAAGTGAAAAGTCAAAGTGAAGTCGCTCAGTCGTGTCCAACTCTTAGCGACCCCATGGACTGCAGACTACCAGCCTCCTCCGCCCATCGGACTTTCCAGGCAAGAGTACTGGAGTGGGTTGCCATTGCCTTCTCCGACACACTGGTACAGTAATGCTCAAAATCCTCCAAGCCAGGCTTCAGCAATACGTGAACCGTGAACTTCCAGATGTTCAAGCTGGATTTAAAAAAGGCGGAGGAACCAGAGATCAAATTGCCAACATCCACTGGACCATTGAAAAAGCAAGAGAGTTTCATAAAACCATCTCTTTCTGCTTTATTGACTATGCCAAATCCTTTGACTGTGTGGATGTGGAACTAACCAAGTCAATGGAGATAATCCCCACTGAGGAATTAATTTGTAAGGTGAAATCTTCTGACTTATGCAGGAGAAGTAGAAACCAGTGGCAGAGAAAGATAAGGGTTTGCCCTGTATAGAAGGCTGATTAAAAATGGAACATATATCACTGGACAAAATCCTGTGACCTTGGTTAAAACACTCAAAAATGAGTATGATGCCATTTTCAAATGCAGAATTTCTTTTGATATCAATCTTGATTTGTAGAAACATTTTTCAAATCTGCATTTTCTGTCACTAATAAATCACATTAATTGCTCTACCCCAAACAACCACTTCTGTCACTGCTAACTTATATAGGAACAGCTATACATTATTAACAAGCTATGAAAAATCACTGACTAAATGTCACCAAAACTAAGATATGGCTGTACCTTGGGATTCGTATAGCAAACAGTTTGGTTTTAATCATCTTGGACCACAAGATGTCTTGACATTTGATTAGCGTCTTTTCTCTCTTTAACTTGCACTAGAATCAGACCTCTATTATCTCAGCCATAATTTTCAGCTTACCTCCTAAATTAAAATGGTGAAAAGAAAACAATCCATCAAAGACCCTATCTTTCATTTAATCAATGCTCACCTGCAGCCTTCACATACCCCTCCCCCAAAAATAAGTGAGCAAGAGCAGCTATAAAATTCAAGCATCTTTAGAACTGCCAGAAATGTTTTGAGCTAACTAATTTTCTGTCACAGTAATACCTACGAGAAGTGATCTTGCTGAACCACATAGGATAAATGATTGATTTAACTTTTTTAAAATTTTGATAAAATAAATAAATTTCATAGTTTTAAAATGGGCTTTTGATTTTTTTTTTTTCCCTGCTCAGGGTCTAATAATATTATCAGGGCATGAATGTATGTTGGCCACAAAATGTCTAAATTTATTAACAGTATTTCAATTACAATATATAATACATGATATTATGAATTTAAATTTTATTGAACTATATCATTTAGCTTTTTACTGTGGGTGAGTCACAATAGCAATATAAACAAATTATATTTTTTAAACTAGTAATAATTAGGAAGAATTGCACAACAGGCATAATACAGAAAGTAGCCACCAACAAAATTCTATCAAATGTGTCAGAAAACATGTACCCTATGTATTTTATAGTTTTACTATGTTTATAGGGCAGCATGCTATGGATGAACAATTTAAATAATTCTTTTGATCCCCAATTTCCAAATTATTATAACAGAGATACATTTATATATAAACTTAAATTGCTTCTTGTGTAGTTTCATTTTACATTAAGAAGGCAACACATAAATGACTATAGTCTGCCCATAAAATTTAAATATGTAATATAAAAGAATAATCAGGGACTTGATACCTTGAAAATACCTAGATTGTGTATTGAATTCAAGATGACCTCTGCACAGAGATTCTAGGAATATGGTTTGCCAATCCAGGGCTATGGAAATATCTGTTCTGTTTTTCACAGCTTAAATTGAAAAGGAAAAAAGTTAATGATCAACTTAATTGTCTTCTTAAAAGTCTCTGTCAGTTGGCTTCTATTTTATTATATATATATATATATATATATATATATATATGATAAAAATCTGTATAAAATTTGTATATGGAAATGAAAGTAGATGATGGTGCATAAAATTGTGTGGTCAGAAGTCTAAGGTTGTCTTCAGCTCTTTGACACCTTGATAGCACTACTGTTATATTTGCTTCTATTTACACTTCTTTATTTACTGGACAATATCCAAATAATATTTGTCACTTATTATGTATGAGACACTATGCTAGATTCTCTACAATGATGAACAGAACAGGCATTATCCTAGCAGAAGCTATAATCAAATAAGAAGAGAAAAATAGAACTCACACAAAACAATAATTGCCACCACAATCTGTGAAGGTGTCTAATGGACAATAAGACCTAGCATGTGTGTGGTGGTAAATGGGGAGATGTTTCCCTATGCCTGTTCATTGGAGAGTGAGCAGGGGGACAATCACCCTGGAACAGCAGGTTTTGCTCAGACACACCGGTGGTTAGTCAGCTGCCCCTGCAAAGTGGGCTGATTGATGGAAGATATGATAGACCCTGAGGATTTTTTCAGAGTTTTGGGTTCTTGGTCAGGATACTCGGGAAACAGATCCTGAGTTTCACTGGAAGTATTTTTTGGGGAGATGTAGATTACACCTAAAGTTGAGTAAGTTGGTGGAGGGAAGAGAATACAAGAAATTACATTTTCATTATTAGATTAATTATTAAAGTGGGGGAATAGGTAAAACTCTAGTTAACCTTGAAAAACACGTTTCAAGATAACCCCACCTGATGGGGTGAGAAAGATAAGGTATTTACACCCAATATCGTATCAGTTGTTGTCACGAGTGTCATGATGGATTGGGGAGATGCTAAGAAGGGGAAGAGTGTTAATTCTCCAGATTTCTGTTCTGCCTTGCAGGGAGGAAGTTTCTGAAAGGCCTCAGTCTCTTAGATAAAAATGCAGGCAAGCCAGAGATGCTATTGCAAGTTGATGTGGTAGCGTCATAGTGTGTGAGGGAGACCCCAGCATCCTATAGAGTGAGTTAAAATGCCCTGTATCCATTAAAGGTATTAACAAAAAATAACAGATCTAGGTGGTATGTAAATTTGTGTCCAGTAGTGATGCAAGAATTTTCTGTCCATTGAAAACAGAAAATAACTTCAAAGGTTTATTATTTACTCTTCTGTAGGACGGTAACTGAATTTGTATCTAACCTAATAATATTAACTCAAATACCTTTATTAAGCTTCCTATAAATACATATCTTTTCAAATGCTCTGTGAACTAGTCATCATCCTCATGAAAGGTCCTCTCATTAATTAGTGAATTTAATGAAATAATGTACACTTGTTAATTTCATCTGCATGACAAAACTACTTATAATTTTAAACTATAATTTAATTAGTCTGTGGCACATATTCACTCCTCTGTATATGTTATTAAATTTAATTCTCAGAATAGTGCACAGAGAGAGGTGTTATTCTTATTTTGTTTTTATAAATGAGAACAATTTGAATAAGGTTGAGTAATTTGCCCAGGGTCACACAGTTGATAAATAAGGAATTTGAATTCCTTATTTCTAATTTGAGTTTCCTTATTCCTACTACCCAATGTAGTCTGGCTTGAAAACCTCCTTCATGTTTTGAGTATAACTATGTACTCTAAACATTTTCTGATAGCAAGAAAGATTCAGTTCAGTTCAGTTCAGTTGCTCAGTCGTGTCCAACTCTTTGCAACCCTATAAATTGCAGCACGCCAGGGCTCCCTGTCCATCACCAACTCCCAGAGTTCATTCAAACACATGTCTATCGAGTCGGTGATGCCATCTAGCCATTTCATTTTCTGTCGTCCACTTCGCTCCTGCCTCCAGTCCCTCCCAGCATCAGAGTCTTTTCCAATGAGTCAACTCTTCGCATGAGGTGGCCAAAGTACTGGAGTTTCAGCTTCAACATCAGTCCTTCCAATGAACACCCAGGACTGATCTCCTTTAGAATGGACTGATTGGATCTAATTGCAGTCCAAGGGACTCTCAAGAGTCTTCTCCAATACCACAGTTCAAAAGCATCAATTCTTCAGTGCTCAGCTTTCTTCATAGTCCAACTCTCACATCCATACATAACTACTGGAAAAACCATAGCCTTGACTAAAAGGACTTTTGTTGGCAAAGTAATGTCTCTGCTTTTCAGTATGCTATCTAGGATAGTCACCACTTTCCTTCCAAGGAGTAAGCGTCTTTTAATTTCATGGCTGCAGTCACCATCTGCAGTGATTTTGGAGCCCAAACAAATAAAGTCTGACACTGTTTCCACTGTTTCCCCATCTATTTCCCATGAAGTGATGGGACTGGATGCCATGATCTTCGTTTTCTGAATGTTGAGCTTTAAGCCAACATTTTCACTCTCCTCTTTCACTTTCATCAAGAGGCTTGTTAGCTCCTCTTCATTTTCTGCCATAAGGGTGGTGTCGTCTGCATATCTGAGGTTATTGATATTTCTCCCAGCAATCTTGATTACAACTTGTGCTTCTTCCAGCCCAGCATTTCTCATTATGTACTCTGCATATAAGTTAAATAAGCAGGGTGACAATATACAGCCTTGACATACTCCTTTTCCTATTTGGAATCAGTCTGTTGTTCCATGTCCAGTTTTAACTGTTGCTTTCTGACCTGCATACAGGTTTCTCAAGAGACAGGTCAGATGATCTGGTATTCCCATCTCTTTCATAATTTTCCAGAGTTTGTGGTGATCCACACAGTCAAAGGCTTTGGCATAGTCAATAAAGCAGAAATAGATGTTTTTCTGGAAGTCTCTTACCTTTCCCATGATCCAGCAGATGTTGGCAATTTGTTCTCTGATTCCTCTGCTTTTTCTAAATCCAGCTTTAACATCTGGAAATTCACAGTTCACGTATTGCTGAAGCCTGGCTTGGAGAATTTTGAGCATTATTTTACTAGCGTGTGAAATGAGTGCAATTGTTTGATAGTTTGAGCATTCTTTGGCATTACCTTTCTTTGGGATTGTAATGAAAACTGACCTTTTCCATTCCTTTGGCCACTGTTGAGTTTTCCATATTTGCTGGCATATTGAGTGCAGCACTTTCACAGCATCATCTTTCAGGATTTGAAATAGGTCAACTGGAATTCCATCACCTCCACTAGCTTTGTTCATAGTGATGTTTTCTAAGGCCCACTTGACTTCACATTCCAGGATATCTGGCTTAGGTCAGTGATCACACCATCGTGATTATCTGGGTCATGAAGCTCTTTTTTATACAGTTCTTCTGTGTATTCTCGCCACCTCTTCTTAATATCTTCTGCTTCTGTTAGATCCATGCCTTTTATGTCTTTTTTTGAGCAATCTTTGTATGAAATTTTCCCTTGGTGTCTCTAATTTTCTTGAAGAGATCTCTAGTCTTTCCCATTCTGTTGTTTTCCTCTATTTTTTTGCATTGATCGCTGAGGAATTCTTTCTTTTCTTTTCTTTTTTTTTTTTTTTAGTTTTCTGAATGTTGAGCTTTTTTTTTTAAATTTTATTTTTAAACTTTACAATATTGTATTAGTTTTGCCCAACATCGAAATGAATCCACCACAGGTATTCCCGTGCTCCCCATCCTGAACCCTCCTCCCACCTTCCTCCCCATACCCTCCCTCTGGGCCATCCCAGTGCACCAGCCCCAAGCACCCAGCATTGTGCATCGAACCTGGACTGGTGACTCATCTCATACATGATATTACACATGTTTCAATGCCATTCTCCCAAATCTCCCCACCCTCTCCCTCTCCCACAGAGTCCACAAGACTGATCTATACATCAGTGTCTCTTTTGCTGTCTCGAACACAGGGTTATTGTTACCATCTTTCTAGATTCCATATATATGCGTTAGTATACTGTATTGGTGTTTTTCTTTCTGGCTTACTTCACCTTGCTATTCTTTGGAACTCTGCATTCAGATGCTTATATCTTTCTTTTTCTCCTTTACTTTTTGCTTCTCTTCTTTTCACAGCTATTTGCAAGGCCTCCTCCGACAGCCATTTTGCTTTTTTGCATTTCTTTTCCATGGGATGGACTTGATCCCTGTATTCTGTTCAATGTCATGAAGCTCCGTCCATAATCCATCAGGCTCTCTATCTATCAGATCTAGTTCCTTAAATCTATTTCTCACTTCCACTGTATAATCATAAGTGATTTGATTTAGGTCATACCTGAATGGTATTCAGGTTTTCCCCACTTTCTTCAATTTAAATCTGAATTTGCCAATAAGGAGTTCATGATCTGAGCCACAGTGACCTCCCAGTCTTGTTTCTGCTGACTGTATAGAGCTTTTCCATCTTTGGCTGGTAATAAACAGTATAGAGCTTTTCCATCTTTGGCTGGTAATAATATTATCAATCTGATTTCGGTGTTGACCATATGGTGATGTCCATGTATAGCATCTTCTCTTGTGTTGTTGGAAGATAGTGTTTGTTATGACCAGTGCATTCTCTTGGCAAAACTCTATTACCCTTTGCCCTACTTCACTCCATATTCCAAGGCCAAATTTTCCTGTTACTCCAGGTGTTTCTTGACTTCTTACTTTTGCATTCCAGTCCCCTATAATGAAAAGGACATCTTTTTTGGGTGTTAGTTCTAGAAGGTCTTGTAGATCTTCATAGAACCATTCAACTTCAGCTTCTTCAGCGTTACTGGTTGGGGCATAGGCTTGGATTATCGTGATATTGAACGTTTTGCCTTGCAAATGAACAGAGATCATTCTGTCGTTTTTGAGATTCCATCCAAGTACTGCATTTCGGATTCTTTTTTGACCATGATGGCTACTCCATTTCTTCTAAGGGATTCCTGCTCACAGTAGTAAATATAGCAGTCATCTGAGTTAAATTCACACATTCCAGTGCATATTAGTTTGATGATTCCTAGAATGTTGACGTTCATTCTTACCATCTCCTGTTTGACCACCCAATTTGCCTTGATGCATGGACCTAATATTCCAGGTTCCTATGCAATATTGCTCTTTACAGCATCGGACCTTGTTTCTATCACCAGTCACATCCACATCTAGGTGTTGTTTTTGCTTTGGCTCCATCACTTCATTCTTTCTAAAGTTATTTCTCCACTGATCTCCAGTAGCATATTGGGCACCTACCAATCCGGGGAGTTCCCCTTTCAGTATCCTACCTTTTTGCCTTTTCATACTATTCATGGGGTTCTCAAGGCAAGAATACTGAAGTGGTTTGCCATTCCCTTCTCCAGTGGACCACTTTCTGTCAGACATGTCCACCATGACCTGTCCATCTTGGGTAGTCCCACATGGCAAAGCTTAGTTTCACTGAGTTAGACAAGGCTGTGTTCCATGTGATCATATTGGCTAATTTTCTGTGATTATGGTTTCAGTGTGTCTGCCCTGTGATGCCCTCTCACAACACCTACCATCTTACTTGGATTTCTCTTACCTTGGATGTGCAGTATCTCTTCACAGCTGCTCCAGCAAAGCGCAGCCTCCAAGGTAAGGAGAAACAAAGATTACTCCCAGCAGAACTGTGCACATCCAGGCCAGAAAAATAGTCTTTACTTAAAAGTTTCAGAAATATTTTAATTTTTTTAAAGAGCCAATTAAAGCTTGAAAAATTGATAATTTCCCTAAAGAAATAATATAATCAGACTTCTTAATGTTACTAAATTTATTTTGGTAAAACTTCAAAATTTACTAAAATTTAGTAGCGATTATATATACTTGTAAAACAGTATATTCTGATGAAATGCAACATCATTGATAAGGGAGAATTTCTCAGATTTAATTCTCATTAAGTTATATAAAAATCTGAGTGAGGGAGTCTTTAGTTGGATATTACATCATGTGGCAACATCATAAATCGATCAGTTAACACTTTTTTTGAAGGGGCATGGTAGACTAATGTAGGCTGCTTGAACAAATCTCAGGCAGTTGAAAGCCACAGAGTCTTACTTCTTGCTTATGAGATACGTCCATCAAAGGTCCACCAGGACCACCTTTTCTATAATCATCCTCACTCTCACATCCGCACATCCTCAAACCCAAGCAAATAAACAACAAAAACTAGTGAGAATAACAGCATAAAACAAACTGAATATATATATTTATTTTAAAAATCTATTTCTATTCCTCTATTTCTGAGTTTGTGAAAAGATACATATGAAAATTTTAACTTTATATATAACTGTGTATGTGAATATACATACATATAGTATTTATTATTATATAAATGAATAATATATATATTTATATATAATAAGATATATATAAAATAATATAAACATGACACATCTGTGATAAGTATTATATAGACTTTTAGAGTTTTCATGAAAGCACATTCAAATATTTCTGAAACTCTCCATTTAATAGTGTTCTAGAATTTATACATCACTGCTTTTGAGGGTTTCAAATAACTAATTTTTAAACTTGGAAATATCCTTTTAATAAAACAGAAAAAATAGACTTTTGTGAATAAAATAATAAACTGAGAAAAAAATAAAAGAGGGAGAGATGGTAAAAGCAAAATGATTAAATTATAGTAAGTGGTTTGCAAAAGAGATTTATTCACAATTGGATTTCTAGCCTCTACAGTCAAAATCAAATTTAGGTTTTCTTGGCTCAATGAAGATACATTTTTCCTTTACAGTATGTTCGAGGTTCCAGGTTTTGTATAAAATTTTAACTAAAAGAAATAGCCTTAATTACTATTGATGTTATTCTAAGGTTTTTGGATATTTCAAAATTATTATTCTAAAAGTGCACTTATATTTGAAATGTTTTGATTTTAAATGAATTGATTTGTTAATTAAATATGTGTATAAAATAACAACAAAACTTGGAAATCATTATTTCACTGACATGAATATTATACTTTATATCTTTTTGCTTAAGTTTACCCAATTGTCATCATCCATTTTTACATCTAAGAACCCTTTTCTCTTTGCTACTCCTGATCTCAGACCTTGCTTTACACAGGGAGCTATGCTCATAATGTTTTCTAAAACTAGGCCACTGATCTTTCCATATTTACTAATATCATGTATCCAGGCATTTCATTCTAAAGATAGTACCCTGACCCTCTACTTACTACCCTTCACCATTAAAGCCTTACTCATTGTTTCCATTTGTAATTTCCAAGTTGATCTTGAATCTTGATAACCATTTGCACTTATAATGCTTAAACTGGTTTCATGAAATAACCAAATGTAGTGATTACAAAAAGTCAAAACTGTCTTTAAATCCTGACTTCTTGAGGTTTGATGCAATAAGTAATTCTCCCCAGAAGTTTGATTCTATTCTAGCATCCAAAACATGCTGTTATTCTTTTACTATTTTTTTCTTTTCTTTCACTGTTTCAATTTCTTTCATTTCAGCTTTAAAGTCTATTGTCTTTTTACTTTCCTCAAATTCTTGCCAGTCATATCACCTCCAGATAAATGTCATTTATCATCATCATGACAATAACTCCACATTGCTCTCATTGAATTAGACCTGAATGTTGTTACTGTTCAGTCACTCAGTCATGTGCAACTCTGTGACCCACTGGACTGAAGTATACCAGGTTTCCCTGTCCTTCACAATTGCCTGGAGTTCGCTCAAACTCGTCCATTGAATCAGTGATGCCATTCAACCATCTCATTCACTGTTGTCCCTTTCAGTCTTTCCCAGTGTCAGGGTCTTTTGCAATGAGTCAGCCCTTCACATTAGGTGTCCAAATTATTGGAGGTTCAGTTTCAGCATCAGTCCAACCAATGGATATTCAGGGTTGATATCTTTTAGGATTAACTGGTTTGATATCCTTACTATACACGAACTCTCAAGAGTCTTCTCCAGCACCATAATTCAAAAACATCAGTTCTGCACACAGCCTTTTTTAGAGTCCCACTTTCACATAGATACATGACTACTGAACAAACTACAGATTTGACTATATGGACCCTTACTGTCAATAATGTCTCTGCTTTTTAATACACCATCTGAGTTGGTCATAGTTTTATTTCCAAGGAGCAAGTGTCTTTTAATTTCATGGCTGTGGTCACCATCCACAGTGATTTTGGAGCCCACGAAAATAAACTCTGTTACTGTTTCCATTTTTTCCCCCATCTATTTGCCAATGAAATGATGGGACTGGATGTCATGATCTTCATTTTTTGATGGTTGAGTTTTAAGCCAGCTTTTTCACTCTCATCTTTTATCTTCATCAATAGGCTCTTTAATTCTTCTTTGTTCTCTCTCTTCCATTAGAGTGGCATCATCTGCTTATCTGAGGTTATTGCTATTTCTCCCTGCAGTCCTGATTCGACTTGAGCTTTATCCAATCTGGGATTTCACATGATGCATTCTGCATATAAGTTAAATAAGCAGGATGATAATATACAGCCATGACATACTCCTTTTCCACTTTTGAACCACTCTGTCATTCCATATCTGGTTCTCACTTGTTGCTTCTTGACCTGCAAACACGTTTCTCAGGAGGCAGGTAAGGTGGTTTATTACTCCCATCTCTTTAAGAATTTTCCAGTTCTTGTAATCCACAAGGTTAAAGACTTAAGCATGGTTGATGAAGAATAACTAGGTGATTTTTTTTTTTTTTTCTGGAATTCCCTTACTTATTCAGTGATCCAACAGATACTGGCAATTTGATTTCTGGCTCCTCTACCTTTTCTAAATCTAGCTTGTGCGTCTGGAAATTATTGGTTCAGGTACTGTTTAAACTTAGCTTGAAGGATTTGAACATTTCTTGCTAGTATGTGAAATGAGTGCAATTGTGTAGTAGTTTGAACATTTTATTGCATTGCCCTTATTTGAGATTGGAACTAAAACTGATCTTTTTCAGTCCTGTGGCCACTTCTGAGTTTTCTAAATTTGCTGGCATATTGAATGCATCACTTTAATAACATTTTTTTCTATATATATATATAAAGATTTTAAATAGCTTAACTGGAATTCCATTATCTCCACTAGCTTAGTTTGCAGTGATGCTTCCTAAGAGCCACTTGACTTCACATTCCAGGATTTCTGGCTCTAGGTGAGTGATCACACCATTCTTATCCAGGTCATAACCTGAATGTTGAGTTGTCACTTAATTATTGCCTCTTAGATGGTCTACAGACACCATACATCAAACTGTTATCCCCACTCCTCACAACCTGTTTCCATCTATTCAATAAGCTATATGAAAGTATTATTCTTATTTCACACTATCGGGTCAAGTCCTTTGAGGATATCTAAAATGTTTCTTAAAATTTTGCCATATTCTAAACAACAACAACAACAACAAAAAACCAACTTTGCCATATTCTAAATATTTACTATCACTACCTTCTTTCCTAGGACATATTAAACTTTCAACATTCTCTTCAATTTCTTATTTCTGCATTCTAATTTTCATCAATGACATTTTATCTTTCCAATCACTCCCTCTCAGAAGAAAGATTTATGATGTCTCCCTACTGAGAAATCAGCTTTTTGTTACTTCAGTAATATAATCTGAAAATTCATCCTGCTAGATTAGCTGAGTTACAATCAATGAATGGAAGGACAAAGGCTACAAACTGGATTCCTGACATGAATTCACAAATACATGTGAATTTGCTTTGCAAATTGATTTACATACATTTAAACTTAATTTACTATAGATTATTTAACATCATGAGTCAGGATGTATTAATATTATCCATCACATAGTGCTACAGATTCACTCTGGGGCATAACTGTTTTTCCCATATCCTTCCCATCTTTCTATTTTACCACTGTTGGAATTTCATAAGGTAAGTATAGAGAATGTGTGTACTCTATTCAGGGGAGACAGAAAGAGAAAACGAGATCCAGATCCTCGTAACTTAACCCTATTCATGTACTGCTTACCTCAGAACAGTGTTCTCTTTTTCTTTTCTTTTCTTTTTTTTGCATGGTGGGGAGGGGCTTCTACAAGCTAGAGAATTACTTTTTGTTCCTGAATGGGTCCCAAAGAGTAGCACAGATCAAACAGATTTTAATGTCTCAACTTCAACTACTAAGATATGTATAACTGGTAAATAGGAAGAAAAAAACAAGCCAAAAAATCCACAAAAAGCACAGTTATTTGCAAATAATATATCTATTAAAGGGTAATATCTAAAATAGACAAAGAATTCATATAACTTGACTTTCAAAAAACAAGCAAATTGATTAAAAATGCCCCAGATAAACTAAGTGGACATTTTTCCAAAGAAGAAATAGAGATAGATGGCCAACAGACACAGAAATATCATCACTAACCATGGCATCTCATTCCAGTATTTTTGCCTGGAAAATTGCATAGACAGAGGAGCCTGGGGGCTATAGTCTTTGGGTTTGCAAAGATTCAGACATGACTGAACATGCACACACACACACAAACAACAGCGTTGCTATCAGGGAAATGAAAATTGAAACATAATTGAGATAGCACTTTTTGCCTGTCAGGATTTCTATATTCAAAAAGACAAAAATAACAAGGATGTGGAGAAGAGGGAATCCTTGTGCACTGTTAGTGGGAACGTAAGTTGGTACAACCACTATGGAAAACAGTATGGAAGTTTCCCAAGAAATTAAAAATAGAACTACTGTAGGATCTAGTAACTCCACTTCTGGATATTTTTACAAAGAAAACAAAAACAGGAGAATAAAATGGTGGAAGAGTGGGTGGACGTGGAGTATCTCTCTCTCTCTATGGATACATCAGGAATACACCTCAGACATAGAAGTGCATGCAGAACACCAGGTGAGAGTGGAAAGGAGTACCTGACCAGTGGAAAAGAATATATGGAAACACCCCAAACTCGGTAGGATGAAGGAACTAGTGGGGAAAACAGGAGTATTAGTAGGACTAGACCTGACCTTGGCTGGTGGGGGAACTGAAGCAGGGGTCTGACCCCACAGCAGGGCAATTGTCTGAGTCAGAGGAGAAACTTGTAAGGCTGAGAGTTAAACAGATGATCTGTGGCAACTTAAATGAGAATCAAACAGTCCTTGCCACAGCCATACATACCCTGGACAGGGATGCAGGTCCCCTGGAAAGCACAACAGCTGGGAACTGGAGTTTAGAGACTGTGGAGCAATCCCAGGGGGAGAGCTGCTGTTGACTGCAGAGAGATGGACTGAGGGGATGTGAGGGAAGAGATTGTGATGAGGAATGCCTTTGGAGGAAAGTTGTGCAGCCATGGAAGCAAGATGATAATGCATAGGGGGTGGAGACATCACCATAGCCTCTCTCTGCCCACATGCCTGCATCAGCAGCTGAATAACAGAGAGACTGGCCCCTCAAACGACTGATGCACTGAACAGCAGAGTAGTAACCCACCCAAGGTGTCCGTTTAAGTGACTGATGTGCCAAACTACAGAGAAGGCCCACAAGCAAGGAAGCCCTATAAGTTCGTGAATAGGCAGAGCTATGGAGAAAGACTGGCCAAAGAGGCCTTCTGGTCGCCAGCTACAAGAGGCTCGAAAAAAGACTCTGAGAGGGCCACAACACCTGCAGTTAAGGCAATCTGTGTCCCTGCACACTTGGTGTCGCCAGGGTCTGTGCAAGCCAACCAGCTATACCATCTTCATGCTCAACACTCAGTGGGGCAGAGCTGCCACATGCAAAAAAGTCTCATGGCTATGCACTCAGGGTTGTTTCAGTCATTTCCAACTCTTTGTGTCCCTGTAGACTGTGGTCTGACAGGCTTTTCTGTCAGGGGTATTCTCCAGGCAAGAATACTGGATCATATTGGCAAATACTGGTTGTCATATTCTTCTAGAGCACTGTATTTCCTGCTGCCCTAGCCGCCAACTCCTTTGAGTACTCAGTGCTGCCAGAACCCCTATGACCCAAACAGCTGCACCACCTCCACATCTGGCCCTCACAGGGGCAGACCGAAGCCCTCAAGGACAGCCTCAAGAGTGAACCCCAGTGAACGATCCACCTGCAGAGGTGGAAATTAAACCACAGTTGAAACCCAGAGACACTGTAGCTAAGGAAGAAGACTCAAAATCTTCCCACCAGCTGTACCAGCTGCAGATTAAGTCCACTTGATCAACTAGTCAGGCTCTGTGTCTATGGAATATATAAAAGAACATTGAGAGCTCCCACAAAAGAAAATGCACTAGTTCTGATAGCTATGGATATTGGAGGCAAGAACACAACAGGAGTACGGCTAGATTAGAATCTGAGCTGCCCCCACAGCAGGTCCAGAGATCAGCACAGTACTGGAGGGCATCCTAGGGTGGTGAAGTGTACTGTGACTCTCAGTGAGGGAAAGGAGTCTGACAGCAGTGACTCAAGAAAAACATTTGTTATTCTTATGTTTTGATTTGTTCTTTAGATTCTTTTGAATTTTTTCTTTTTCTTATTTTCCCCCCTCTGTTGTAGTTGTCAATTTTATTGGCACTATGAAATCGAATTAAACTTTTGCTCATTTTTTCCCCCTCAGTCACATTTTTTATTGCTGTTATAAACCTCTTTCTCTACTTTGGGCTTTTGCAGTTCTGTGGAGCTTTCCATTCTTTTTTCTTTTCTCTCTCTTTTTATAATTTTAATTTTAAATTTATTAAACCTATTATTTTTTCTATATTTATTTCTTTGTTTGCTTTTCCTACTGTTCTTTTCCATTTGCAGTTAATCTTTAATGTATATACATCTTTTTATCTACCTCTATTTAACTTTGCATATCTGTCCTTTCTTTCCTTTCTCTCCTTTCCTTTCAACATATTTGCTAGTTTTATTTTCATTGCTTTATTTCCCATTTGACATCTTGCTTTTGTTTGGTTTTCTAGTTTGTGCTCTAGTTAGTTTTGTTTTGGCAGATATAATTTTTGGTTTCCTTTGTTATCCTGGTCAGTCTACTATACTTTATTTTTGTTGGACTATTTTGATTTTGCTTATGGGTGTATATGTAATCACGTATATTCATTCACACTTCTTACTGTTGTTATAAACCTCTGCCTCTACATTGAGATTTTGCAGTTCTGAGAAGTTTTCCTCCCCCCTCCCCTTTTAATTTATTATTCTTTACTTTCCTCTTTTATATAATTTATTTTTCAATGTTTTAAACCTAGGATTTTTCTACATTTATTCCTTTGTTTGCCTTTCTTACTGTTTTTTCCCCTTGTGGTTAATCTTTAGTGTCTGTAAATCTTCTCCATCTACCTCTGTTTAGCTGTTTATTTTTATTCTTTTGTACTCTTCTTTCTTTCCTTTCCTCTCAACATATTTTGTAGCCTTTTTTTTTTTTTTTTTCATTGCTCTATTCCCCACTTTGCACCTTGCTTTAGTTTTGTTTTCCAGTTTGTGCTTTACTTAGTTTTGTTCTTAACTGGTATATATATATATATATATTTTTTTTTTTTTCTGTGTTCACTGGGTCACTCTACTGTATTTTGTTGGGTTGTTTTGACTTTACTTATGGTTGTATATATATGTGTGTTATTTTCATTATTGCTTGCCTGATTTTGTAACTATCATTTGTCTGGAGTTCAACTTTGGTTTCTCGTTTTGGGGTACAGTTTTAATATCATTTAGTGCCATAACAACCACTTGTGGAATCTTTGTTCCTGATCAGATATGAAGCCCTGAGACTTTGGACTGGGAGCACTGACTCCAAGACCTTAGACTACCAGAGAGCTAAGCCTCAGTTCAGTTCAATTCAGTCGCTCAGTCATGTCCGACTCTTTGCGACCCTGTGAATCGCAGCACGCCAGGCCTCCCTGTACATCACCAACTCCCAGAGTTCACTCAGACTCACGTCCATCGAGTCAGTGATGCCATCCAGTCATCTCATCCTCTGTCATCCCCTTCTCCTCCTGCCCCCAATCCCTCCCAGCATCAGAGTCTTTTCCAATGAGTCAACTCTTCGCATGAGGTGGCCAGAGTACTAGAGTTTCAGCTTTAGCATCATTCCCTCCAAAGAAATCCCAGGGCTGATCTCCTTCAGAATGGACTGGTTGGATCTCCTTGCAGTCCAAGGGACTCTCAAGAGTCCTCTCCAACACCAGAGTTCAAAAGCATCAATTCTTCAGCGCTCAGCCTTCTTCACAGTCTAACTCTCACATCCATACATGACCACAGGAAAAACTATAGCCTTGACTAGACGGACCTTTGTTGTCGAAGTAATGTCTCTGCTTTTCAATATGTTATCTAGGTTGGTCATAACTTTCCTTCCAAGGAGTAAGCGTCTTTTAATTTCATGGCTGCAGTCACCATCTGCAGTGATTTTGGAGCCCCCCAAAATAAAGTCTGACACTGTTTCCACTATTTCCTTATTTATTTCCCATGAAGTGATGGGACGAGATGCCATGATCTTCGTTTCTGAATGTTGAGCTTTAAGCCAACTTTTTCACTCTCCACTTTCACCTTCATCAAGAGGCTTTTTAGTTCCTCTTCACTTTCTGCCATAAGGGTGGTGTCATCTGCATATCTGAGGTTATTGATATTTCTCCTGGCAATCTTGATTCCAGCTTGTGTTTCTTCCAGTCCAGCGTTTCTCATGATGTACTCTGCATATAAGTTAAATAAGCAGGGTAACAATATACAACCTTGATGTACTCCTTTTCCTATTTGGAACCAGTCTGTTCCGTGTCCAGTTCTAACTGTTGCTTCCTGACCTAGGGAGTATCAAATAGTGAGAACTCACAGAAATGAAACCACTTGAATACAAGACTCAGCATCACTCAACCACCAGTAGCATCCTGTGCAGGATGTCTCATCTAAACAAACAAAATAAAACTACATACCCAATCACCAGCAGACAGAATTATCACCTCACTCAGCCTTGCCCATCAGAGGAAAAACAAACAAACAATCACACAAACAAAAATTCAGCACAAATCTCATCCTTTATGAAGCTTACACAAACCACTGAACCAACTTTAGGAGGGCAGAAATCAAAAGGAAGAAAGAATTCAAACTTGATACCTTGGAAAAGGAGACCTCAAACACAATACATTAAAAAAATAATAATGAAAAGACAAATATATATTACAAAAATGAACGGACAAACTAGAAAGATAGAAGTCCAAATAAATAAAGAGGAAATAGACAAACTACCTGATAAAGAATGCAGAATAATGATAGTAAAGGTGATCAAAAGTCTTGAAGACAGAATGGAGAAAATGCAGGAATCAATAAAGACTTAGAAAAATTAAACAATAAAGATACAAAGACAAACAACACAATTAATGAAATTAAATATTCTCTAGAAGGAATCAATAGAAGAATATCTGAAGCAGCAGAAAGAATCAGTGAGCTGGAAGATAAAATGGTGGAAATAACTTCTGAAGAGCAGAATAAAATAAAAAGAATGAAAAGAAATGAGGATAGTCTCAGAGACCTCTGAGACAATATCAAATGCAAAAACATTCAATTTATAAGGGCCCCAGAAGAAGAAGAGAAAAAGAAAGTGTATGAGAAATTTTTTGAAGAGACTATAGTTGAAAATTTCTCCAACATGGAAAAGGAAAAGGTCAATAAACTCCAAGAGGCACAAGCAGTCCCTTACAGGATAAAACCAAGGATAAAAACATGTCAAGACACATACTATCAAGCTAAGAAAGACAAAAGCATTAAGTAACATACAAGGGAAATCCCATATATTTAACAGCTTATCTTTCATCAGAAACTCTGTAGGCCAGAAAGAAATGGCAGGAAACATTTAAAGTATTGAAAGGGAAAAATCTACTACTACAAAAAACAAACAAAACAAAACAATATTTAGAAAAATATATGCATTCTTATGTTAATTGCAGCATTGTTTGCAGTAGCTAAGACAAGGAATCAACCTAAGGACCCACCAACAGATGAATGGATAAATGATAACGGAATATTACTGAGCTATAAAAATAAATTAAATCTTGTCGTTTGCTACAATAAACATGGGTGGACCTAGTATATTATGCTAAGCAAAAGAAGTAAGACAGAGAAAGACAAAAACAGTACAATTTCACTTATATATCGACTCTAAAAACTGAAAGAAATGACTGAAATAAACAAAAAAAATGTAATAAAACAGAGTCATAGATTCATAGAAGAAACAAGTGGCCGCCAGTAGCAGGAGGAGGGTAAGTAAAATAAGTGAGGGAAGTTAAGAGGTACAAACATCCAGTTACAAAACAAAAGAGCAAGGGAATGAAATTTACAGCGTAGGAAATAGTTATAATACTGTAACATCTTCTTATGGTGATGAAGTTGGTGAAAAGGTACAAAAATACAGTTATAAGACAAATAACTAGTAGGGATAAAATATAAAACATGATTAATATAATTAATGAAGCTTATGTG
The DNA here is from genome assembly GCF_002263795.3 of Bos taurus. Lineage (NCBI taxonomy): Eukaryota > Metazoa > Chordata > Mammalia > Artiodactyla > Bovidae > Bos > Bos taurus. The sequence continues at coordinate 1,970,980 of NC_037336.1, forward strand.
CTGTATATGAAAATTGTTGAGAGTCAATAATGACTTCTCATCACATGGAAATTTTTTTTCTTTACAATTTTTTCTTTACAATTTTTTTCTTTAATTTTGTATCTATATGAAGTAATGGATATTTAATAAAGTTATTGTGGCAATCATTTCATGATGATGTAATTAAAATCATTTTTCCATAAATCTTAAACTCATTCCATATTATATGTCAGTTATATCTCAATAAAACTGGGAGAAAAAAATAAAGTCTTTCCTATACAATTAAAAAAATTAAAATAAAGACATAGTTTAGGATTAAGGAAAAGATATTAAAAAATACTGAAGGACTACTTAGTTTCTTTAGTTATGAAAAGAAACTCTAGATATGATCCTTTTTTTATTTGCTTTTCTTCCTAATTTATTTCTGTCTACATTGATTAATATTACTAAAAGTTCTAGTAAATAATGCTGTTGACAGCATACAGAAAAAAATATTTTACTTCTATAGATTGAGACCCACTGTTAAGTCTATTAAAGCAGGGAAACTTTTGCTGTACTATTTTCTATATTTAGAAATAATAAATGTATATATATTTAATTTTATTTGGTATTCTATATTTCCATACCATCATTCTATATTTAATTTCCTTTATCATAATACATTTATGTGCAATTGAATTTGATTATTTAAAGTTTTACATTTATAATTACATTTTTTCATACCACCTTTATAGTTTGATTTCCAAACTAGATAGTGTCAGAACATCAGGAAACTTCCATATTTTATATGCTCTATATCAAGTTATATGTAGTGGGAAGTGGCTGTTATATGAAAAATTCTTTTGACTTACACTCTCCTGACTTAATTCCAAAGGTAGTAAACTTTAAACTACTCAATGCATTTTATTTTGATACTCCATTCATATTATTTTCTTATGACAACTGTTAATTATATTTTCATGAATATTAAATATTTTCAGAATTTTTGAAAATGTATCCTCTTTCTACTGTATTATTACAGACTAACAGTATCCACAGATCACCAGTACAATAAATAAACAAAATACCTACACTAAAATAGATCATCATAAAAGTTCCAAAATCTGTGTTGTGTATAGAAGAAAATCCTAAATATTTCTGGAAATAAAGGGTGTCAAATAATTGAAACATAGTAATTTTTTTTTTCAGTATCCTGGGGGAAATGTTTCTCAAAATGGAAAAGCACAATCAAGTACAATAGTAAATAATAAAAATGTCCTTAGATGTCAAAGATTTAAAAAGAAATCAATCGCCCAGTCACCACACACCTTTTGTGGTGGTTGTTGATTTCTGGATGCTAATGAAGAAAAGAAATCCTGAGTCCCAGAAACCAGTCCACCTGGCCTCTGACATGCTAATAAATAAATAAATAAATAAATGTTTGAAGAGAGGAGGTGTTCTACCACAAAATATGTCTCTTTGGCATAATATTTAAGACTGGTTATTATTTTCCTTAAAAAAAAATATTTTACTTGGAGGAAAACTACTTTACAATATGGTGGTGGTTTTTGCCCTACATCAACATGAATCAGCCACGGGTACATATGTGTCTGCCCATCCTGAACCCCTCTCCTCCCTCCCTCCCCATCCCATCTTTCTGAGTTGTGCCAGAGCACTGTCTTTGAGTGTCCTGCTTCATTCATTGAACTTGTACTGGTCATCTATTCCACATATGATAATATACATGTTTCAGTGCTATTCTCTCAAATCATCCCATCCTCACCTTCTCCCACAGAGTCCAAAAATCTGTTCTTTACATCTGTGTTTCTTTTGCTGTCTTCTACATAGGATCATTTTTACCATCTTTCTAAATTCCATATATATGCATTAATATACTGTATCTGTGTTTCTCTTTCTGACTTTTACTTCACTCTGTATAATAGGCTCCAGTTTCGTCCACCTCATTAGGAACTGACCCAAATGTGAGGTTTTTTTTTTTGTTGTTGTTGTTGTTTGTTTTTTTAATAACTGAGTAATATTCCCACAGTGTATATGTACCACAACTTCCTTATCCACTCATCTATCAGTGGACGTTTAGGTTGCTTCCATGTCCAAGCTATTGTGAACAGTGCTGAAATATACATTGGGGTATTGTGCTCTTTCAATTCTGGTTTTCTCCGTGTGTATACCCAGCAGCGGGATTGCTGGGTCATATGGCAGTTCTATTTCCAGTAAAACTGGTTATTATCTAAAGAACACCAGATATGTGAAAATGTCTGAAAACAACAAGGAGTTAATTTTTTTTTTTTTCCTCAAAGAACATGACATTTGTAAAGGAAGTCTCCTTTTTTGGGGTGTCTCCCTCTTCTGCTCCAGGAGGAAAAGGAGGACCAGATCTTTAGAAACTCAGTGGAAAAACAAAGAATTAAATCTGCGTAACAGTTTTACCCCTGTTTACTGTGCTTTTCTTGGTCATCTCTCTTAACTCACTCAACCCATACTCAACATCCTGTTTTGTCTTTAGCTGAGGATAGTGCTTAAGTAAGGACTTGGGTCATTTGGGGGAGGTACTCAGTTCTGGGTGTCTCCCATATATACATGTCTTTAAGCTTTTGTTTAATCTTCTGTTAATCTGTCTCCTGTCTGTTTAATCCTTAGACCATCCAGAACAACATGGAAATTTCACTGAAAGAACAGTACAAGTAAGAGGCAAATGAATAAACTTGAAGTCACACACCATAAAACAGCAATCATAGATATTGTGGGCCTGGGATAGGGGCTCTTTTCTCTCTCTCCTCTTCCTTCTAACCATCACATTGTTAAGGTTTTGTATTAAAAATGTACCAGAATAAAAGAAAAACAGGATTATGTTGTATACAGGTGCAGGATTCTTCATCAATAGCTCTGGATATGCTCAACTCTTACTGGCTGTGAGGTCTCTGGTTTTAGTTTATTCATCATTTGATAAAGATTAAGTAGCAAGAGTATGGCCAGTAATGGCCAGAGCATGGCCATTACTTATACATAAGCTAATCATAAGCACACAGGCTTCCATGGTGGCTCAAAGGTAAAGGTTCCACCTGCCAAAGCAGGAGACACTGTTTGGACCCCAGGTGAAAAAGATCCCTGGAGGAGTGCATGCCAACCCATTCCAGTATTCTTGCCTGGGAAATCCCATAGACAGAAGAGCCTGGTAGGCTGCGGTCCATGGGGGTCACAAAAGAGTCAGACACAACTTAGGCACTAAACAACAACAATCATAACCTGTCTTCATTCTGATGAAGTGTTAACAACTATGACCGTTCAAAACAATGATTTAACAAAAATCTTTAAACAAAATTCTTAAAAAAAAATATTTTACTTAAGTGAAACACTCCTCTTTTCGACATATATCACAATAAAATACTAAGATTGAAAAGCAAAGATATATGTACAAAGAAAGTTATCCCAATGTTACTAACAGTGATAAAAGATAAAAATCACTTAAACAAATTGACAGTGTAATATGGAAGATTCTTTGAAAGAACAAAAGCAGTCACTTGAAATAATATTTTTGAAAATATATTTAATATAGGATAACTGCAAGGAGATCCAACCAGTCCATTCTGAAGGAGATCAGCCCTTGGATTTCTTTGGAGGGAATGATGCTAAAGCTGAAACTCCAGTACTTTGGCCAGCTCATGAGAAGAGTTGACTCATTGGAAAAGTCTCTGATGCTGGGAGGGATTGGGGGCAGGAGGAGAAGGGGACAACAGAGGATGAAATGGCTGGATGGCGTCATTGACTGGATGGACGTTAGTCTGAATGAACACTGGGAGTTGGTGATGGAAAGGGAGGCTTGGCGTGCTGAGATTCATGGGGTTGCAAAGAGTTGGACACGACTGAGCTACTGAACTGAACTGAATTGAATGTCTCAAACGGTATTTCCTTCAAAGGTATCTTTTCAAAAAAATAGAAAGTGAATATGAAGAAAAAATCCTTAAGAGAAATACATAAATATATTAAAATTGGTGATTTAGTGATAATGAAATCAGCTTGATTATATTCTTTGCAGCCAAAGATGGAGAAGCTCTATACAGTCAGCAAAAACAAGACCAGGAGCTGACTGTGGCTCAGACCATGAACTTCTTGTTGCTAAATTCAGACTTAAATTGAAGAAAGTAGGGAAAACCATTAGACCATTCAGGTATGACCTAAATCAAATCCCTTATAATTATACAGTGGAAGGGAGAAATAGATTTAAGGGCCTAGATATGATAGATTAGAGTGCCTGATGAGCTATGGAATGAGGATCGTGATATTGTACAGGAAACAGGGATCGAGACCATCTCCATGGAAAAGAAATGTAAAAAAGCAAAATGGCTGTCTGGGGAGGGCTTACAAATAGCTGTGAAAAGAAGAGAAGTGAAAAGCAAAGGAGAAAAGTAAAGATATAAACGTCTGAATGCAGAGTTCCAAAGAACAGCAAAAAGAGGTAAGAAAGCCTTCCTCAGCGATCAATGCAAAGAAATCGAGGAAAAAACAGAATGGGAAAGACTAGAGATCTCTTCAAGAAAATCAGATATACCAAAGGAACATTTCATGCAAAGATGGGCTCGATAAAGGACAGAAATGGTTGGACCTAACAGAAGCAGAAGATATTAAGAAGAGATGGCAAGAATACACAGAAGAACTGTACAAAAAAGATCTTCATGACCCAGATAATCACGATGGTGTGATCACTGACCTAGAGCCAGACATCCTGGAATGTGAAGTCAAGTGGGCCTTAGAAAGCATCACTACAAGCAAAGCTAGTGGAGATGATAGAATTCCAGTTGAGCTATTCCAAATCCTGAAAGATGATTCTGTGAAAGTGCTTCACTCAATATACCAGCAAATTTGGAAAACTCAGCAGTGGCCACAGGACTGGAAAAGGTGTTTTCATTCCAATCCCAAAGAAAGGCAATGCCAAAGAATGCTTAAACTACCGCACAATTGCACTCATCTCACACGCTAGTAAACTAATGCTCAAAATTCTCCAAGCCAGGCTTCAGCAATATGTGTACCATGAATTTCCTGATGTTCAAGCTGGTTTTAGAAAAGGCAGAGGAATCAGAGATCAAATTGCCAACATCCGCTGGATCATGGAAAAGGCAAGAGAGTTCCAGAAAAAACATCTATTTCTGCTTTATTGACTATGCCAAAGCCTTTGACTGTGTGGATCACAATAAACTGTGGAAAATTCTGAAAGAGATGGGAATACCAGACCACCTGATCTGCCTTTTTAGAAATTTGTATGCAGATCAGGAAGCAACAGTTAGAACTGGACATGGAACAACAGACAGGTTCCAAATAGGAAAAGGTGTACCTCAAGGCTGTATATTGTCACCCTGTTTATTTAACGTCTATGCAGAGTACATCATGAGAAACGCTGGACTGGAAGAAACACAAGCTGGAATCAAGATTGCCGGGAGAAATGTCAACAACCTCAGATATGCAGATGACACCACCCTTATGGCAGAAAATGAAGAGGAACTAAAAGGCCTCTTGATGAAGGTGAAAGTGGAGAGTGAAAAAGTTGGCTTAAAGCTCGACATTCAGTAAACAAAGATCATGGCATCCGGTCCCATCACTTCATGGGAAATAGATGGGGAAGCAGTGGAAACAGTGTCAGACTTTATTTTTTTGGGCTCCAAAATCACTACAGATGGTGACTGTAGCCATGAAATTAAAAGACACTTTCTCCTTGGAAGGAAAGTTATGACCAATCTAGATAGCATGTTCAAAAGCAGAGACATTACTTTGCCAACAAAGGTTCGTCTAGTCAAGGCTATGGTTTTTCCAGTGGTCATGTATGGATGTGAGAGTTGGACTGTGAAGAAGTCTGAGCGCTGAAGAATTGATGCTTTTGAACTGTGGTGTTGGAGAAGACTCTTGAGAGTCCCTTGGACTGCAAGGAGATCCAACTAGTCCATTCTGAAGGAGATCAGCCCTGGGATTTCTTTGGAAGGCATGATGCTAAAGCTGAAACTCCAGTACTTTGGCCTCCTCATGCGAAGAGTTGACTCATTGGAAAAGACTCTGATGCTGGGAGGGATTGGGGGCAGGAGGAGAAGGGGACGACAGAGGATGAAATGGCTGGATGGCATCTCTGACTCGATGGACGTGAGTCTGAGTGAACTCTGGGAGCTGGTGATGTACAGGGAGGCCTGGTGTGCTGGGATTCATGAGGTCGCAAAGAGTCAGACATGACTGAGTGACTGATCTGATCTGAGTGATAATGAGTTTATGTTTTAAGTTTCATCTTTCCTATGTTTTATATTTTTTCTGTAAATTATCAGCCTTTACCAAGATATAGATACATGTATTAAAATAAGAACAACAACAACCGCAGGAAAACTTTTAAAAGGTTACACTTAACATGATTGTTTTAATAATGAGAGATGATATTACTAATAATATTAGGAACTTCAGTTCTGTATTTGTTTTCAGTCAATATTTTTAACATGCTTCCATAATTTCCAGTTTACTGATTCATTAGGCTAAGCTGCCATGATGCATTTTTCAAAGTAGAATACTAAATTGCATTTTATCCATCACCTATTTTTTGACAAACCAACGGTCTCATATTTACATTTATGCCATGTTTTTGAATATATGTTTAAAATAATTTCCACAAAGGAAAATTATTCATGTCAATTTTTATAAAGTACACATCTCATATACCAAAGTTTCTGTTTATTAAAATAACAGTAACCCAGACTCACTCATCTCACAGGCTAGTAAAGTAATGCCCAAATTCTCCACGCCAGGCTTTAGCAATATGTGAATCATGAAATTCTAGATGTTCAAGCTGGTTATAGAAAAGGCAGAGGAACCAGAGCTCAAATTGCCAACATCTGCTAGACATGGAAAAAGCAAGAGAGTTGCAGAAAAAACATCTATTTCTGCTTTATTGACTATGCCAAAGCCTTTGACTGTGTGGCTCACAATAAAATGTGGAAAATTCTGAAAGAGGTGGGAATACCAGACCACCTGACCTGTCTCTTGAGAAATTTGTATGCAGGTCAGAAAGCAACAGTTAGAACTGGACATGGAACAACAGACTGATTCCAAATCAGAAAAGGAATATGTCAAGTCTGTATATTGTCACCCTGCTTATTTAACATATATGCAAAGTGCATCATGAGAAACCTTGGGCTGGAAGAAGCACAGACTGGAATCAAGATTGCCAGAAGAAATGTCAATAACCTCAGATATGCAGATGACACCACCTTTATGGCAGAAAGTGAAGAAGAACTAAATAGCCTCTGGATGAAAGTGAAAGAAGAGAATGAAAAAGTTGGCTTAAAGCTCAATATTCAGGAAATGAAGATCATGGCATCTGTCACATTACTTCATGGGAAATAGATGGGGAAACAGTGTCAGACTTTATTTTTTGGGAAGCTCCAAAATCACTGCAGATGGTGACTGCAGCCATCAAACTAAAAGACGCTTACTCCTTGGAAGGAAAGTTATGACCAACCTAGATAGCATATTCAAAAGCAGAGACATTACTTTGCCAGCAGAGGACAGTCTAGTCAAGGCTATGGTTTTTCCAGTGGTCACGTATGGATGTGAGAGTTGGACTGTGAAGAAAGCTGAGCGCCAAAGAATTGATGCTTTTGAAATGTGGTGTTGGAGAAGACTCTTGACAGTCCCTTGGACTGCAAGGAGATCCAACCAGTCCATTCTGAAGGAGATCAGCCCTGGGATTTCTTTGGAGGGACTGATGCTAAAGCTGAAACTCCAATACTTTGGTCACCTTATGCGAAGTGTTGACTCATTGGAAAAGACTCTGATGCTGGAAGGGATTGGGGGCAGGAGGAGAAGGGAATGACAGAGGACGAGATGGCTGGATGGCATCTCTGACTCGATGGATGTGAGTTTGAGTGAACTCCGGGAGTTGGTGATGGACAGGGAGGCCTGGCGTGCTGCCATTCATGGGCTTGCAAAGAGTCGGACACAACTGAGTGACTGAACTGTACTGAACCAAGACTAGTTTAGATTTCATTCATAGAGCCATATTTTCAATCACCACTTCCAGAAATTAGCTAAACTAAACTGATGTATTCTGAAGACTATTTCAATGAAATGGAAGAATCATTCAGCTCACCTGTGAGTGTGTGAAATGTCTCAAATATTTCAGAGGAAGGAACTCTTGGGCTCAGGGCAGCCCTCCTCAAAATATGCCTCAATGGCATATTGATTATTTCAAAGCAAAGTTACTTGAAAAACAGCTTCTATGAGAATTCTTTGAGTCTCTTTTGTTTTCCGAATAAAGGAAATAACTTACCATGTAAAGGATGTTTTCTCTGGAACAGCAGACTAAGGACAGATATTCTTAACAGCAGAGACAAGAAAGCCTGTGTAAACAAACCTTGTACTTCATCATTAATTTTTTACTCAAATACAAACTTTGCTTAAATTCCTTACTAGTTAAGAATTCAAACCTAAGCTTCTTTGTCTGTGAAAACCTCAGCATTTTATAGTTTTTTATGTAAAACTTTATAAAAACTACCTGCTTTTGACCACTTACTGAGCAATATTTTTTTAATTTAAATTTATTTATTTTAATTAGAGGCTAATTACTTTACAATATTGTATTGGTTTTACCATATTTTTATGATCTTCCCTCCACATGAAATTAAGTTTATTTTTAACCTGTTGCATGTCAATTTATTAGTAATTCTAAAGCAACCAGAAGAACTCAGAGGAACTCAGTAGTGTATAGGAACATTTATTTTTCTCACCAACATATACATTTAGCCCAAATATTTTTCACATTTCATCATTTTCAAATATCTGTTCTTCCTAATGTAAAATTTCCTGTAATATAAAGATTCTGTCAAAAAATGTCTCTTTCAATCTATATAAGAATTGATCCTTTCATAGTGTAGTGCTGGAGAAGATTCTTGAGAGTCGCTTGGACAGAAAGGAGATCAAACCAGTTAATTCTAAAGGAAATCAACCATGAATATTCATTGGAAGGACTAATGCTGAAACTGAAGCTCCAATACTTTGGCCACCTGATGCAAAGAGACAGCTCATTGGAAAAAAGCCTGATGCTGGAAAAGTTTGAGGGCAAGAGGAGAAAGGGGCAACACAGGATCATTGACTCAATGAATATAAGTTTGAACAAACTCCTGGAAATAGTGAAGGACAGGGAAGCCTGCTGAGCTGCAGTTCATGGGGTCACAAAGAGTTGGACACGACTTAGTGAATGAACAACAACATAACTAAATCATGCCAATTTTTCTTGCACAGTGTGTTGTGTTAAGAGCTCAACAGAATCTCCCTTTGAAAGGTTACCACTCCAGAGCAGACTTCAGTACTTCACTCCAGGCTAGGATAGTTCAATGATTCCTCGGACTACTCACTTCTAATACATTGTCTGTAGCATATCCAGGTTACTCTTCCTAAAATGACTCATCATTTTTTTCCCCTTTACTAAAGGACAGTAAGTAAACAGGTTGACTATAGAGGGTAAAAGCATTGTGAGCATGAGTACTCTTAATTTATATGCATAAATAAACCACTTAAATATTTTAACAGTTCTTGTGGACTACACAGTTTAGGGTGTCTTTAAAGTGGTGGTGAAACAGGATAGAGTATGTATTGAACCATTATATTAGTTTTATTATATAGCTAATCCTTAGACTTGTATCCAAATAAGTTCAGGTAAATAAAACTTTCTAATAAAAAGCTAAATACTATAGAAAGTCATATTCCACTTACATAAAAAAATTTAAAAGCATAGAGATATCTTTAATAACTGCATGGTTTGACTTTTGACAACTGTTAAGCATTTGCTAAATATTTAGTAACAATAGAGTAACTAAATTTTTCTCTGAGAGGAAAAGGATCCAGCATGAAAAAATATGGAGTTATCCATTCATCCGAGTAAAGTTAACATTATTGTAGCTTTAATTTGCTAGGTTGTAGGTTTTGTTTTGACTTCCCAAAGATCAATGAGCAGGGAGAAAAATATTATCACAGTTCAGCTGCATTTAAGGTGAAGGGGTAAATAACCCCATTCACTGTGTCTCTGCAAAAGCACCAGAGAAATCTAGGCGAGTTCAGGATATTCAGCAGTCGGAAAAGATGTTCTTATATTTTCATTCAGGATTCTTTGCTTATTAGAATATGTAAATTGCATGCTAAGTCACTTCAATTGTGTCTGACTCTTTGAAAGTCTATGGACTATAGCTCACCAGGCTCCTCTATCCACGGCATTCTCCAGACAAGAATACTGGAGTGGGTTTCCATTCCCTCCTCCAGGGGATCTTCCTGACCCAGGCACTGAATCCACATATGTTATGTCTCCTGCATTGGCAGGCAGGTTTCTTAACACTAGCACCACCTAGGGATCCAAGAATGTGTAAAGGCATAGAGAATTAAATAAATGCCCATTCCCAATAGTTAATATCATTTATTAGTACATAAATTTTGACTTTAAAATTTCTTTACAGAACTCTTGATTACCAAAGACACCAGATACTTAGGGCCTTCCCATGATGTGGAAATGGCAAAATCCCATCTGGTGCCTTTGTGGGTGGACTGTATAGATGCCACCCAGGTCTCCTTCCAGATTTGGAGGCAATATGTATATGCATCATTATCTCTTTCAAACCATGTTTGGATTTCTGTGAAGGATATTCGGTGCAGCAGTTATTTAAAATATCACTTAAGAATTCATTAATTTCTTTTTTTTTTCCTATTTTCTTATAACATTTTGAAACTAACTTTTATGTTATTAATATTGTTATTTTCAGTTTGCATAAGTAGTATTAGTTTATTTCATTTTGTTAGGAATATTATAGTTTTAGGTACTATGAATATATTAAGGGTAGACTCAGTAAACTTAAAGTATTACATTTTGTAGAAATATTGAAACTAAAAGATAATTTAAATATTTTAAGATTTTTACTCATACTGAATAAGTTTTATGGTTATTTTATTCTTCATACATGAGTGAGTAAATGCAGATACAAGGATTCAGTAATGAAAAATGCCCTAAAAGAGGGCTGAGGAGATAAGAGACTCCATATATTCAACTAATTAGATTGAACTTCCTTTCTGAAGGTAAATACTTTAAGTCATTGGATCTCAGAGTTTAGCATGATCACAACATCTGAAGGGCTTATGAAAATACAGCTTGCTGTTCTTCCAAATTTTTCACTGAGTAGCTCTAGGGGTGCATACAATAACTTGTATTTGTAACAAGTTTTCAAGTAAGATTGATGGTGCTGCTCTAGGAATCATATTTTGAGAATTACTTTTTAAAGTAAAAATTTTCATAGAATGTATAGAAAGATCTTTCCGAAAGCAATCTGGATTCAGCAAACATGGATAATAGATAGCAATGTTAATAAACTACATTAGAATAGCAATTATTTTAATGCTATCACATGAAAAGACTAAAAAAATAGTAAGTATTTAATGATGAAAATAAAATACATTTGTGAAAAGTATAGATTAAAAGAGAATGTGTCATAATAAGAATATCTTGCTTGCTGTAAAAGTACAAAACACTGCTAATTACCTTCAAAATGTACTTCATAAAAAGGTCCCATAGACTATAAATGTAGGGAGAGATCAAAATAAATATTTATTCTAAGTGCTTATATTTGTTCCTTTAAAGCACTTTTAAGTGTCAGAAAGCACCGTCTTTCAGTACCTCTTTATGGCACTAGCACAGCCAACCCAGTCTTCTAGCTAGAACCGTAATTATTTTGAACTCAGTGGCCACTCTGGACACAATGTTATTCCCGATTTATTCCGCTTGGAAGAAAACCACTTTTTCTTTGCATATTGTGATTGATTATGTATATACATATGTGGTTGTGAGTATATATACATATACATATATCAGTTCAGTTCAGTTCGGTGGCTCAATCGTGTCCGACTCTTTGCGACATCATGAATTGCAGCACGCCAGGCCTCCCTGTCCATCACCAGCTCCCGGAGTTCACCCAAACTCATGTCCATTGAGTTGGTGACTCCATCCAGCCATCTCATCCTTTGTCATCCCCTTCTCCTCCTGCCCCCAATCCCTCCCAGCATCAGAGTCTTTTCCAATGAGTTAACTCTTCGCATGAGGTGACCAAAGTATTGGAGTTTCAGCTTTAGCATCATTCCTTCCAAAGAAATCCCAGGGCTGATCTCCTTCAGAATGGACTGGTTGGATCTCCTTGCGGTCCAAGGGACTGTCAAGAGTCTTCTCCAACACCACAGTTCAAAAGCATCAATTCTTCGGTGTTCAACTTTCTTCACAGTCCAACTCTTACAACCATACGTGACCACTGGAAAAACCATAGCCTTGATTAGACAGACTTTTGCTGGCAAAGTAATGTCTCTGCTTTTGAATATGCTATCTAGGTTTGTCATAACTTTCCTTCCAAGGAACAAGTGTCTTTTAATTTCATGGCTGCAATCACCATCTGCAGTGATTTTGGAGTCCCAAAATATAAAGTCTGACACTGTTTCCACTGTTTCCCCATCTATTTCCCATGAAGTGATGGGACTAGATTCCATGATCTTTGTTTTCTGAATATTGAGCGTTAAGCCAACTTTTTCACTTTCCACTTTCACTTTCATCAAGAGGCTTTTTAGTTCCTCTTCACTTTCTGCCATAAGGGTGGTGTCATCTGCATATCTGAGGTCAATTATATTTCTCCCAGCAATCTTGATTCCAGCTTGTGTTTCTTCCAGCCTAGCATTTCTCATGATGTACTCTGACTTAAGATGTACTCTGCACATAAGTCAAATAAGCAGGGTGACAATAGACAGCCTTGACGTACTCCTTTTCCTATTTGGAACCAGTCTGTTGTTCCATGTCCAGTTCTAACTGTTGTTTCCTGACCTGCATACAAATTTCTCAAGAGGCAGGTCAAGTGGTCTGGTATTCCCATCTGTTTCAGAATTTTCCCAGTTTATTGTGATCCACACAGTCAAAGGCTTTGGCATAGTCAATAAAGCACAAATAGATGTTTTTCTGGAACTCTCTTGCTTTTTCCGTGATCCAGCAGATGCTGGCAATTTGATAACTAGTTCCTCTGCCTTTTCTAAAACCAGCTTCACGTATTGCTGAAGCCTGACTTGGAGAATTTTGAGCATTACTTTACTAGCATATGAGATGAGTGCAATTGTGCAGTAGTTTGAACATTCTTTGGCATTGCCTTTCTTTGGGATTGGAATGAAAACTGACCTTTTCCAGTCCTGTGGCCACTGCTGAGTTTTCCAAATTTGCTGGCATATTGAGTGCAAGACTTTCACAGCATCATCTTTCAGGATTTGAAATAGCTAAACTGGAATTCTATCACCTCCACTAGCTTTGTTCGTAGTGATGCTTTCTAAGGCCCTTGACTTCACATTCCAGGATGTCTGGCTCTAGGTCAGTGATCACACCATCTTGATTATCTGGGTCATGAAGATCTTTTTTGTACAGTTCTTCTGTGTATTCTTGCCACCTCTTCTTTATATCTTCTGCTTCTGTTAGGTCCATACCATTTCTGTCCTTTATTGAGCCCCTCTTTGCATGAAATGTTCCCTTGGTATCTCTAATTTTCTTGAAGAGATCTCTAGTCTTTCCCATTCTGCTGTTTTCCTCAATTTCTTTGCATTGATCACTGAGGAAGGCTTTCTTATCTCTTTTTGCTATTCTTTGGAACTCTGCATTCAGATGCTTATATTTTCCCTTTTCTCCTTTGCTTTTTGCTTCTCTTCTTTTCACAGCTATTTGTAAGGCCTCCCCAGACAGCCATTTGGCTTTTTTGCATTTCTTTTCCATGGGGATGGTCTTGTTCATCTCTTGTACAATGCCACGAACCTCATTCCATAGTTCATCAGGCGCTCTATCTATCAGATCTAGGCCCTTAAATCTATTTCTTTCTTCCACTGTATAATCATAAGGGATTTGATTTAGGGCGTACCTGAATGGTCTAGTGGTTTTCCCTTCTTTCTTCAATTAAATATATATATATATATATGTATATATATATATATGTATATATGTATATATATATATATTTATATGTGTGTGTGTGTACCCACAAAAGCTTATCTCTGTCCCATAGTCCTGGCCTATAATTCCCCATGACCTGCTCCCCACTGAAGGGGATCAGAATTTGACACCCCAAATACATCCCTTTAGAATAAACATTATTTTAAGGTGATTATTTTTAAGGCACAGCTGACGCAGGGAAAGCTCTGAAAACTGAGTAGAAGTCACCCTTTTGTAGGAGATACTTACATTCATAATGGATATCTAAATTTGTTAGGGTGTCTCCCCCTTTTACCAGTAAGGGAAGGATGACTAAGTCTCTAGAAACACTTGAGAAAGTGAAGAAGTTATGACTTAGATCTGCATAACAACCTCACCCTGTTATATGTTTAATATGTTTCCCTGGTAATAGCTCATTAACAGGCTTGTCCCCGACATCTATATTTTGCCTATATCTTACGATGGTATATAAAGGGGTGGCATGGGCCATTTAGAAGAGTTATCAGATTTTATGGGGTCTCTCCCATGTACACAAAAATTATTGTTTAGTGGCTAAGATTTGTCCAATTCTTATGTGAATCCATGGATTGTAGCCTGCCAGACTCCACTGTTCATAGGATTTCCCAGCAAGAATACTGTAGTGGGTTGCCTTTTCCTTCTCCATTTCCTTCTTCTTCCTTCTCTTACATTATGAATATAAATATCTTCTCTTTCTGACCTAGGGTTCAAAACCATGTCTCCTGCTTAGCAGGAGGATTCTTTACTATTGAATCACCTGGAAAGCCCCATATAGGAAGAATGCATTACATTAAACTTGCTTCTTCTATTAATTTGTCTTTTGTCACAGTGGATATCTCTGCCAAGAACTTAAAAGAGTAGATGGAAAATTATTTTTTTCTTTTCTGCACCACACTCAGGACAGCAACTTCTCTATGGATGGTATTATTTCATATTAACTCAATATTCTTCACAGCACTTGGTCAATTTTTTTCACACATAATCTTCTTCTTATAATATTCCTGAATAAACAAACAAATAAATGAACTAAGAACATAATTGTATAATGATATTAAAATCCTACCTTGCTTTCAATTCCACAACTATTTTTATCATGTTGTATACATTATGTTATACTTGGGGGATATCAAAAATAGTAAACATACATCCCTTTCTCTCAAATAAATTAGAGCAACTCATTATTTGCCTTTAATTAACAGCAAAAAGCCTTTGACTGTGTGGATCACAAAAAACTGTGGAAAACTCTTTTGGAGATAGGAATACCAGACAATCTGACCTCCTTCCTGAGAAAGCTGTATGCAGGTCAGGAAGCAACAGTTAGAACTGGACATGGAATAACAGACTGGTTCCAAATTGGGAAAGGAGTACATCAAGGCTGTCACCCTGATTATTTAACTTATATGCAGAGTACATCATGCAAAATGCTGGACTGGATTAAGCACAAATTGGAATCAAGATTACCGAGAGAAATATCAACAACCTCAGATACACAGATGGCACCACCCTTGTGGCAGAAAGCAAAGAACTAAAGAGCCTCTTGATGAAAGTGAAAGAGGAAAGTGAAAAAGCTGGCTTAAAACTCAACTTTCAGAAAACTATATCAAATAGATGAGGAAACAATAGAAAAAGTGAAATACTTTATTTTGGGGGGCTCCAAAATCACTACAGATCATGACTACAGCCATGAAATTAAAAGATGCTTGCTCCTTTGAAGAAAAATTAAGACCAACTTAGACAGCATAATAAAAAGTAGAGACATTACATTGCCAACAAATGTCTGTCTAGTCAAAGCTATGTTTTTTCCAGTCATCTTGTATGGATGTGAGACTATAAAGAAAGCTGAGCACCAAAAAACTGATGGTCTTGAACCGTGGTGTTGGAGAAAACTCTTGAAAGTCCCTTGGGTTGCAAGGATATCCAACCAGTCCATCCTAAAGGAAATCAGTCCTGAATATTCATTGGAAGGACTGATGATGAAGCTGAAACTCCACCTGATGTGAAGAACTGACTCATTGGAAAAGACCCTGATCCTGGGAAAGATTGAAGGTGGGACAAGAAGGGGACAATGAGGATGAGATGGTTGGATGGCATCACCGACTGGAGGGACATGAGTTTGAGTAAATTCTGGGAGTTTTTGATGGAAAGGGAAGTCGGACATGCTGCAGTCCATGGGGTTGCAAAGAGTCATACACAACTGAGTGACTGAACTGAACTGAGTAGCAAAATATAAACTCTCATATTTTAGCAAAGCCTTCCTTATTTTACTTCACTTTTTAGAAAGCAGAGTGAATTGAATTGGCTTATTTCAGTTTGAAGTCTCAGTGATTGAGCCTTGCCAAATGGTATTAAAAATAGTAGCAGCTGTAATGCATAGGCATTGTCTATGTGGGCTTCCCTCATGTTTCAACTGGTAAAGAACCTGCCTGTAATGCAAGACATCTGGGTTCAATCTCTGGGTTTGGAAGACCCCCTGGAGAAGGAACAGCTACTCACTCCAGTATTCTGGTGGATTCTGGAGGATTCCATGGATGCTATAGTCCATGGGATTGCAAAGAGTTGGACATGACTGAGCAATTGTCACTTCATTTCATTGCCTATGTAGCAATCTGATTTTATTTAACAGATTAGTCTGAGACTCTACAAGTTGCAAAGGGACTTAAGAAGCTTGAATAGGCACAATTTGTAGAGAATATTTTCTTTATTTGAGAAGCATGAAATTTATCATTCAATATGAAGGAGAGACAAGGTTTCAGAGGCAGAAATATGAGAAAAGAGGGAGAAAACCTGGGGATATGTGGAATTCATAGACTGAAGGGTTCTGTACAATTACAATGAGAGAAAGAACTGGAGAGGAGGAGAAAAAAAAAATTGAAATGTGATTTTGTGGGTAATGACATGGATCTCCCTTAATGTTCTTTTAGAGACACAATTAAGGATTGCAATTCCTTTTTAATTAAGTGTGAGCACTGATCCTTACTTAAATATGGAATATTACTCAGCCATTAAAAAGAATACATTTGAATCAGTTCTAATGAGGTGGATGAAACTGGAGCTGATTATACAGAATGAAGTAAGCCAGAAAGAAAAACACAAATGCGGTATATTAATGCATATATATGGAAATTAGAAAGATGGTAATGATAACCCTGTATGCGAGACAGCAAAAGAGACACAGATGTATAGAACAGTCTTTTGGACTCTGTGGGAGAAGGAGGGGGTGGATGATTTGGGAGAATGGCATTGAATCATGTATAATATCATGTAAGAAACGAATCGCCAGTCCAGGCTAGATGCAGGATACACGAAGCTTGGGGCTGGTGCACTGGGATGACCCAGAGGGATGGTATGGGGAGGGAGGTGGGAAGGGGGTTCAAGATTGGGAACACGTGTACACCCGTGGCGGACTCATGTTGATGTATGGCAAAATCAATACAATATTGTAAAGTAATTAGCCTCTAATTAAAATAAATAAATTTAATTAAAAATAAAATAAAAATAAATAAATTCAGTCCTCTGAAGAGCTTTGGTCATTTGGTCCTAGGGATTTCTAAGGGTATATGTAATTTTTTTTAAAATAAATCTTTTATCCTGGTTAGACCCGCTTTCAGAATGTTGAGAGTAGGAGTGAAAAACACCTTCAAAATCAGGATTGCAAACTAATAGGAATAAATTATACTTATGCTGAAATAGATTCATAAAATGTTATTTAATTTTGTGGTATTTGACTCTGTACACTGACCAAGACAACCTCAACATTCCCTTCTACTGAACTAAACTTTATACAGACCTCCTCCTGACTCAGGGACCCTGGCCTCCCTTTTCCCAGAGAGCTTGCTTGCTTATTTTAGAAAACTCGACTTTGTTAAAACTTTGGCCCTTAGCGATGCAAATTTTTAAAGCCTCTTGTCAGTTTTACAACTAGGAATGTCTTTTTCAAAGATCTGGGATCTATCCTTTGAAATGGAATCATCAAGAAAGATAGAGATTCATCTCCTGGTCTCTGGGAGGCCAGGATCCTTAACTGCAGGGTGTGCCTGCTCCATACAGTCAACGACCTCCTATCAGGAAGAAAACTTACTTCCCCCCTGGGTAAAGCCCAGGATTTCCCTTCCCCAGCAGTGCAGAAATGTCCTGCCTTAAATTTCAGAGGAGTTGAACAGAGGCTGAATTCTGGTCTCTCTCCCCTACTGCAATCGCTTTGAATGAAGTCTTCCCTGCCTTTTTCCAGTGACACTCTTGCTTTGACAATACAACGTGGCCAAATAAATAAATAAATAGAAATAAAAAGTTTAAAATAACAACAGAAATTCACAAGCTGCACTGTTAAATTTGAGAATTTTGCTACTTTTTATGCACACAGCTTTACATGTTTGACTTCAACATATAGGGCATGATAAATGTCATATTTCCTTATTTTTCTACACCAAATTGAATGTCTTCTGAGCCCCCGGCTGACCATCTGGCAGGAAATTCAATCTTGCTTCTTCTAGACACTATCCCTCATTCATTTTCATAGGATCATTCAAGAATCTTGGGTTTGGTGATGCCATAAAACTGGGCACAGATGTTAGTACATGTTTCAGATGTGATGCAACATTTCTGTTCTCAGAGTTCAGACTGATATTATTTTTCTCAAAAGCTGCTGTCTCAGGTAAGTTCAGGGCTATCACACACAGTGGTTTCACTCCTTCAACAGCAGCATCCCTTTGTTCCCCTTCCCTAATGATCAGTAAAGGTGGGGCCCTGGACTCTGGCCCTGGCAGTCTTGGGCAGGCTCAACATTTACACAAGACTGCTACCTCTCACTCTCTCAGGAAAAAAAAAAAAAAATTCCTCTGCCTCCATCTGCTCAGGCCTGGAAATTTCCCAAATGCACTCTTGTTTTTAGTTCTAAACCTGAAGAAATTTGTTTACTTCTTTCCATGGAGGAAGGTTGAGGAAAATAAGGGGTTACACAATCTTTTTGAAAACAGTGTGCAGGGCTCTCTTTTTAGGTATGAGGAAAGAACTTCAATCCAATTCATCCATTGTATTTAACTCACTCTGTAAACAGATTATATATATTTAGTAATGATAATAGCAAATTTACATTTGACATTTGTGTCAAACACTATCTCAAGGCTTACATCATGATCATAAAGGAAAACTTTTTACAAATAACTTCAGAAGTGGGGCTGTCCACCACATAAGTATATGAATACTAGTATTTTTATAACCAGTGTTTAGAAAATACATATTTTCATTGCTAGGTGCATGTGTGGAAATGCATTGGGGGCAGTAGGTTGACAGGAATATAATAATATAAATAATTTAGGAGAACACCTCACCACTGTGATTTATATTGATATGTATATATCTATCAAGGAGAAATTATGTCTTCAAATTAAGGAAAATTATTTATTTGAATTATTCAGTTCAGTTTAGTTCAGTCTCTCAGTCATGTCTGAGTTTTTGAGACCTATGGACTGCAGTACGCCAGGCCTCCTTGTCCATCACAAATTCCCAGACTTTACACAAACTCATGTCCATTGAGTCGGTGACACTATCCAACCGTCTCATCCTCTTTCATCTCCTTCTCCTCCCACCTTCAATCTTTCTCAGCATTAGAGGCTTTTCCAATGAGTCAGTTCTTCTCATCAGGTGGCCAAAGTACTGGAGCTTCAGCTTCAGCATCAGTCCTTCCAATGAATATTCAGGAGTGATTTCTTTTAGGATGGATTGGTTGGATCTCCTTGCAGTCCAAGGGGCTCTAAAGAGTCTTCTCCAACACCACAGTTCAAAAGCATCAATTCTTCATCACTTAGCTTTCTTCACAGTCCAAATCTCACATCCATACATGACGACTGGAAAAACCATAGCTTTGTCTAGATGGACCTTTGTTGGCAAAGTAATGTCTCTGCTTTTTAATATGTTGTCTAGGTTGGTCAAAACTTTTCTTCAAAAGAGTAAGCATCTTTTAATTTCGTGGCTGCAGTCACAATCTGCAGTGATTTTGGAGTCCAAGAAAACAAAGTATGCCACTGTTTCCATTGTTTCCTCTTATTTGCCATGAAGTGATGGGACTGGATATCATGATCTTAGTTTTCTGAATGCTGAGTTATAAGCCAACGTTTTCACTCTCCTCTTTCACTTTCATCAAGAAGCTTTCTGCCATAAGGGTGGTGTCATCTGCATATCTGAGATTATTGATATTTCTCCTGGCAATCTTGATTGCAGCTTGTGCTTCATCCAGCCCAGCCTTTCTCATGATGTTCTCTGCATATAAATTAAAATAAGCAGGATGATAATATAGAGCCTTGACATACTCCTTTTTCTATTTGGGACCAGTCTGTTCCATGTCCAGTTCTAACTGCTGCTTCCTGACCTACATACAGATTTCTTAAAAGGCATGTCAGGTGGTCTGGTATTCCATCTCTTTCAGAATTTTCCAGCGTTTGTGGTGATCCACACAGTCAAAGGCTTTGGCATAGTCTAAAAAGCAGAAATATATGTTTTTTTTCCTGGAACTCTCTTGCATTTTCCATGATCCAGCAGATGTTGGCAATTTGATCTCTGATTCCTCTGCCGTTTCTAAATTCAGCATTAGCATTTGGAAGTTCACAGTTCATGAACTGTTGGAGCCTTGCTTGGATAATTTTTAGCATTACCTTAGCAGTGTGTGAGATAAGTGCAATTGTTTGGTAGTTTGAACATTCTTTGGCAATGCCTTTCTTAGGGTTTGGAATGAAAACTGACTTTTTCTAGTCCTACGGCCACAGCTGAGTTTTTCAAATTTGCTGGCATATTGAGTGCAGCATTTTTACAGCATCATCTTTTAAGATTTGAAATAGCGCAACTGGAATTTCATCACCTCCACTAGCTTTGTTTGTAGTGATGCTTCCTAAGGCCCACTTGACTTCACATTCCAGGATGTCTGGCTCTAGGTGAGTGATCACACCATCATGATTAACTGGGTCATGAAGATCTTTTTTTGTATAGTTCTTCCATGTGTTCTTGCCACCTCTTCTTAATATTTTCTGCTTCTATTAGGTCCATACCATTTCTTTCCTTTTTTATGTTCATCTTTGCCTGAAATGTTCCCTTGGTATCTCTAATTTTCTTGAAGACATCTCTAGTCTTTCCCATTCTATTGTTTTCCTTATTTCTTTGCAGTGATCACTGAGTTTTAATTTGAATTCTTAGAAGACAGTAAATAAATATGGTGTTCAGTAATAAGATTGCTCTGTTTTTAGATTATGTCTAGAGTCCTTTGAAGGAAAGCTATTTAGTGGCCTTATCTTCCAAAGTTTATTTTTTTTAGTATAAATTTATTTATTTTAATTGAGGCTAATTCCAGAGGTTTTTAATGCATAATTTTGTTAGATTTTACTTTTGAACCATTTTCCTTCTATAACTGGTTCTCAATTCCTTGTTTACATTTCCTGGTCTATGTCCCTTTTACATATCCTCCTACTTAGCAGTAATGCAATAGCATCCACAGATGGCAATCTTCCAGGTTTCATTTGCATTCATCTATAACAGCAAGGCATTCAGCCCCATCACTTCATGGTAAATAGCTTGAGAAAAAGTGGAAAGAGTGGCAAATTTTATTTTCTTGTGCTCACAAATCACTGTGGATGCTGACTGCAGACTTGAAATTAAATGACACTTTCTCCTTGGAAAAAAAAAAAAAAAAAGCTATGATACAGCTAGACAACATATTAAAAAATAGAGACATCACTTTGCCAAAAGGTCCATACAGTCATAGCTATGGTTTGTCCAGTAGTCATATATGGATGTAAGAGTTGGATCATGAAAAAGGCAGAACGCCAAACAATTGATGCTTTTGGATTGTGGTGTTGGAGAAGACTCTTGAGAGTCCCTTGGACTGCAAGGAGATCAAACCAGTCAATCCTAAAGGAAATCAACCCTGACGATTCATTGGAAGGATTGATGCTGTAGTTGAAACTCCAACACTTTGGTTACCTGATGCAAAGAAACAACTTATTAGAAAAGACCCTGATGTTGGGGGGAAATGAGGGCAAAAGGAGAAAGGGGTGACAGAGGACGAGATTGTTGGATGGCATCACTGACTCAATGGACATGAGTTTGAGAAAGCTTGGGAAGATAGTGAAAGACAGGGAAGCCTGGAATGGTGTAGTCCATGGGGTCGCAAAAGATTCGGACATAGCTTAGTGACTAAGCAAGAACAACAGACAATCTGAGGTCTTTGATATTTTTTCCTGCCATGCCATGATGACTTTGAAAATTAAACTTTCTTGCTCTTCTCCTAGACTAGGATTCTAATTTAGGCATAATGGAATCTGAACCTCCCTCAAGCCTTTTCAAATACTCAAGGGAGGCATAAAAGAAATAGCACAGTAACATTCACTTTTTATTATTTTGTATGATGAGATATTGTATGACACACATATTAATTTAAATTCCTCTAAAATATATAATTTCCATGCTTATACTCTCACTGTTCACTTTCCACAATCATTTTGGATTCCCAAGACCTTACACAACTAAACTAAATAGCTTTTCTGAAACTTATGTACCGTGGTTTTTGAATTCAGTAACTGCACACTAGTTAGAAGCTATAAATATTAAATTTCTCTTTGTGACTCTTCCTGACAACAAGAAGAAAAAAAAAAAAGTTAGCTTCTCTGACTGAATTTGAACCAATGGCTAAAAAGTAGATAAATGACTTAACACTGTTTACTTTACTCTTCTTGCCCTGTAGCCCTCACAGGGAAATAGAGTATTCTAAAGTTAGTTGAAAGAAAGGCTTTCATATTTAGGAAAAGTTACAGACATATGACATTAAATTTGAGTATTCATTTTCAACTTCTGCAGGGCTTTTACCATTATGTTTAGTATTTTTCTTAAAGATATATTGGGGATAGTACCTTAACTTAAGAATCAATTTCATCCTTATTTTTATAAATCAGAAATATGAAACATGTGTTTCAATCATTTCTGCAAAACCAAACTTTAATGGCAGGATTTCAGATTCAGGATATTATTTCATATACCATTATCCTGACATTTCTACAGGCACATCTTAACCACTAAACTGATAAATATTTTACAGATATCCCAGACAAAGAAATCACTGAAACAATTATTTTGATGGGAAGTATTTCAAATGAAAGATATATTGACCATAGTGCAGCACATTATAATTGATTTATGATAATCCTAACTCCTTCATTTTGTGAACAGGTGCTAAGAAGCAACAAGTTCAATTTCTATTTGAATTACATTATTTAATTCTCTGTTCTTAATAAAATATCTGGTGCCATGACTGTAAAATGATTTGAAAATTTACTGTACTCCTGTCAGGAGCAATAGAAGTTTGTAAAGTCATAGTCTAAACCTTTTGCCTTTAACAAGAAAATGTCTCTAACAAGGAAATACTTTTGCTGATAATTAGAGTGAATTAAGCTTATACTTATTTGCACTGTTCACAATAAAACACTCTCCTGAAGTTCTTTAAAATTAAATTGATATCTCCTTGATGTGATATTTGCCGATTAGTTCAGAAAAAATCAGAGGTAACAATTTTTGTGACATTAATTTCAATGCTAGTTTTAATGATGCCTGATTTTTTGTTGGCCAATTGTAAAGTCATGTTCAGCTTTTTGCAATTCCATTGACTGCAGCATCCTCTTCTGTCCTCCACCATCTCCTAGAGTTTGCTCAAATTTATGTCCATTGAATCAGGGATGCCATCCAACCATTTAATCTTTCACCAACCCCTTTTCCATTTGCCTTCAATCATCCCCAGTGTCAGGGTCTTTTTCAATAAGTTGGCTCTTTGCATCAGGTATCCAAAGTATTGGAGCTTCAGCCAGTCTTTCAAATGAATATTTAGAGCTGATTTCCTTTAGGAATGACCGATTTGATCTCTTCACATTTTAAGAGACTCTAGAGAGTCTTCTCAAGTACCACAGTTTGAAAGCATCAATTCTTCAGTGCTCAGCTTTTTTTATGATCCAACTCTCATATCCTTACATGGCTACTGGAAAAACCATAGTTTGACTACATGGACCTTAGTTGGCAAAGTGATGTCTTTGCCTTTTAACAGAAATAATGTATATTATATGCAGAGTACATCATGTGAAATGCCAGACTGGATGAAGCACAAGCTGGAGTCAAGATTGCCAGGAAAAATATCAATAATCTCAGAAATACAGATGGCACTCACCTTATGGCAGAAAGCAAAGAAAAACTAAAGAGCCTCTTGATGAAAGTGAAAGAGGAGAGTGAAAAAGTTGTCCTATAACTCAGTATTCAGAAAACTAAAATCATGGCATCTGGTCCCATCACTTCTTGGCAAATAGACAGGGAAAATTTAGAAACAGTGAGAGGTTTTATTTGGGGGTGCTCCAAAATCACTGCAGATGGTGATTTCAGCCATGAAATTAAAATATAATTGCTCCTTGGAAGAAAGGCTATGACCAACCTAGACAGCATATTAAAGAGCAGACATTATTTTGCCAATAAAGTTCTGTCTAGTCAAAGATACGGTTTTTCCAGTAGTAATGTATGTATGTGAAAGTTGGGCTATCAGGAAAGCTGAGCGCCGAAGAATTGATGCTTTTGAACTGTGATGTTGGAGAAGACTCTTGAGAGTCCCTTGGACTGCAAGGAGATCCAACCAGTCCATCCTAAAGGAAATCAACCCTGAATATTCATTGGAAGGATTGATGCTGAAGCTGAAACTCCAGTACTTGGGCACCTGATGTGAAGAACTGACTCTTTGGAAAAGATCCTAATTCCGGGAAAGATTGAAGATGGGAGGAGAAAGGGACAATAGAGGATGAGGTGGTTGGGTGGCATTACCAACTGGATGGACATGATTTTGAGTCAATTCCTGGAGTTGGTGATGGGCAGGGAGACCTGATGTGCTGCAGTACATGGAGTCGCAAAGAGTCGTACATGACTGAGTGACTGGACTGAGTGACTGAACTGAGTGACCTTTCTGCCAATCCCTGAAATCTCATTGATAAGATGCTGCAAAAATAGGATTAACATTAGAAAAAAGTGACAGAGCCATATTCATTGGTTTTTAATGAAATTAACGTGTAATTTAAGTAAAAATATATATTCTGGATTTGCTGCAATTTAATAAGTTAAATGTGTTTTACTAGTAGGAAAACAGTGAATAAGCCCATATATGTCAAAGATCAAAAATCATACACACACACATATATGCTGGTGACATTTTTCACAAATGATACAGACTAATCTTCTATATAAGTTGCATAGAAGCCTATGAACTTCAATAGATATTTAAAATCTATTCTGAATGGTATTATGAATTTATCTATGTCTTTTATTGGCAGAGAGGAGCTGTGCTGCAAATATCCTTGGGCCACTTGATCTTTTTAACAGGGGGCAGTGGTACATCATGCAGAGAATTGTTCAGCAGTTACTCTGTGAAGACAAAACATCTCTATTTCTTTTAGACTTTATTCACTACTATTTCAATTTGGCAATGTGTGTTCATTTTTTTCTTAAGTGATGGGAAGAAATTTAAGAACTTTATTTAATAAGTTTGATCTTTCTGCTATACAGAAAAAGCACACTTACTGTCCGTAAAATCAAAGTTCTTTATCTTCATCTAAAAACTAAATGTCAGCTCATGAAGTTTTTAGACACAGAAGAAGGTTAAGCACCTTAAAGAGATATAGGATGCTCTTTATCCCAAATTCTTCATCTCATATTTACTATTTATTATTATTTCAGTATAAAAATTATTATTTAAAATATAAAAAAGAAAATTCTTAGTTGTCTAAAGCATAGATTGTTCTTGGTTAATCTTGTTCTCTCTCTCTCCTCCACAGAAATCTCCTTTGATAGTTTTTTTTTTTTTTCTTGTTGTCTGTTATGTCTCTACCATTTCTGGCAAACATACAAACATAAATACATACATATATATTATATTTATGTTGTGGAATGTATTATATATTTTTTTCCTGAAAAAATAAAAGGTATTAACATTATCACTTTAAGCTTTTCCCCAAATTAGATTTCACCATTAGCTTTACCATGGAAATATCTTCATTCTTTGTCTGTCTTTTTTACTATAGTAATGAATCACCGTTCCCAGTCCCAGTCTAGGATCTGACATATGTTCAAATTCTCAATAGAATACTTACCTCTAACGTGTCAAAATCAACATAGCCACAAATAAGTTTATTGTTTTCTTCCCAATAAAATCCCTATATCTTATGTAAGCACTTAAGGAATAACAGCACCTTTTTTTTTTTTTAGTAATGTGGATTTAAATCTCAAGCCTTTTGACTCATTTCTTCTAATCTTATGTTTTAATCAGATTCCAAGTCATGTATAGTCTGCAGGCAAAATATCATGAACTTCTATCATTTCTCTTACACTCCTTCTCCTGGTACTTCTAAATTATCTAGACATGTTCATTAGAAAATTATCTATGTCTTCTACTGTTTTCTCCTTGACTTCAATTCTTATTAAATGCAACAAAATCTCTTTCTAAACTGAGATTCTGATCATATTTCCATGACTGGAATCTTTCTAGAGGAGTTTATGGAATTAATTACAAATTTCTCAACTTATTCTACTTAATTCCTTAAGTACAACATTATTACTTTTCAATATTTATTTGGAATGTTATTAAATGACTTAATTCCCTCAGTCCCTTTAGCTAAAAAATAGGACTTTTACTCATACAGGAGTTAAACTCATTAAAATAACTAAGTTATATGTATCACACCTTCAAAGTAGTTAATGAATGATGGCTTATTTATATATACATTTATTAATTAATTTTAAAATGATTAAAATTATTTACATTTAAAATTTTTAATACTTATGTACAAATAATTTTCAATATATTGACAGCTGGAGAAATAGAACAATATGTATCAGTAAACCCACCACAATATTTAATAATTATCAACATTTTGCTATGTATCTTTTGCATATGTATGTTAATGTCCAAATGCATACTTTCTGAGAATTTTCAAAATCAGTTAGAGAAAATTTGACACTTTATCCTTAAATACTCCTGACACACATCTCTTAAAAATTAAGATGTTCTGCATGTTATCTGGACCATTGTCATACCTAAAAAAATTATAAAATCTCACATATTTATTCAAATTCCCCCAGTTATTTCTTTGCTATACTTTGTAACTGGTTTTTGTTTTAGTTTTGTCTCTTACTTTAATCAAGATGCAATCAATTTTTATGCATTGTATTTTGTTATTAGAAATGTTCTTCCTCCTTTAATCTAAAAGGGCCACATTTTTTTAAAACACAAGTGACTTCATAAAATGTCCAATATTATGTATTTACTTGTTGCTAACTTAACTCTTCTAAACTGGGTATTTTCACTGAATCATAATTAGATTTAAAGGCCAAATTAAATCATAATAGTTAGCTTTGATTAGAAATATTTATTAGGCTTCCTTGGTGGCTCAGAAGTTTATTACATAAAGTATCAGGTGTCTTACAAATATTCAAGCCAAATTTGACTGATTGCTCCAGATCATGACCTCCCAATCTTTCTCATAAACTATAGTTTATTAAACCCACTTGCAATTAGAAAATATGTGATGGGTGAGACTTTTACAGTGTGGGAAAACATTTCTAAAGATTTTCACAACCACTGAGGGGTCTTGAGAAATCAATTATTTAATCAGAATTAGTAAATTAATAATTTTTAAAAATTGAAGTATAGTTGATATAAATATTGCTTTAGTTCCAGATGTGCAGCAAAGTGAATCATATATTTTCAGATTTTTTTTTCGACTATAGGTTATCACAAGTTATTGGTTACACTACCCTGTGCTAGACAGCAAATCCTTGTTGTTTATTTATTTTATGTACTTTGAATCTGTTACTCCTATACTCTTAATTTATCTCTTCCGATCTTCTTTTTTCCCCTTTGATAAACATGTTTATTTTCTATGTCTGAGAGTTTATTTCTGTTTCATATATAGATGTGTTTGTACTATTTTTTTTTTCAGATTCCACATACAAGTGGTTTCATATAATATCCTTTGTCTGACTTACTTCACAAAGTATAATATTCTGTAAGTTCATTCATGTTGCTGCAAATGACTATACACACACACAGACACATACACTCATACACATATTTGTCTATTACTTTATTTGAAAATATTTTTTCCCATCCTGCAAGTTGTCTTTCTGTTTAATTATGATTTCCTTTGTTGTGCAAAAGCTTTTAAGTTTCATTAGGTTTTAGCTTTGCTTAGTTTTACTGTTATTTCTTTTGCCTTGGGAAGGACATTTAAGAAAATATTGCTACAATTTATGTCAGAGGACATTTTGCCCATGTTTTCTTCTTTGAGTGCTATGGATTCATGGATTACATTTAGCTCTTTAAACTATTTTGATCTTATTTGTCTATATGTTGAGAGGGAGTATTCTAATTTCAATGATTTACATGCAGCTACATGTAATATCTCTTGTTGAAGAAACTATTTTCTTTTTACCATTTCTATTTTTTATTGCAGTGTAGTTGATTTACAATGTCGTGTTAATTTCTGCTGTACAGGAAATTTATTCAATTACACATATACATGTGTTATTTTCATATTTTTTTCCATTGTGGTTTATCAGAGGACATTTAATTTAATTTCCTGTGTATACACTGTCTTTTTTTGTGTAGTTTTGTCTCCTTTGTTGTACATTAATTGGCCATAGGTGTGTAGGTTTATTTCTTGGCTCTCTATACAGTTCCATTCAAATTTTGTCATAATAAAATTATTTATTTTTTTTTTTCTCTAATCAACTGGGGATGAGCTACTGTTTCTCTTATGAAGGCAAAGTAAATGATTAATTCCTTCCTTTTCATTACCAATATTAAGAATGAGGAGTTGAAGCAATAATCATTTTCAGCTGATAAAGAATCCATCTGCAGTGAGGGAAACCTGGGTTCAATCTCTGGATTGGGAAGATCCCCTGGAGAAGCGAAAGGCTACCTGCTCCAGTATTCTGGCCTGGAGAATTCCATGCACTGTATAGTCCGTGGGGTCACAAAGAGTTGGACACGACTGACTGACTTTCTCTTTCACTTTTCAAAGGTAGTAAATGATTTTTCTTTCTTATTTTAGAGAAACTAGGAGCTTATGGATTTTTCTCTTTACTGTTTGATAATCATTTATAGTCATTATTCTTTTTATGTCCACATTATACCATATTTAATTATTGATTTCATTCAGACTGGCCACTGTGCCATTTCAATACATCTGACCTTTCAATATCTGGCCTCTTTGTGCTTAAAAATTGCCCCACCAAATACATGAAATAGGCATACTTACTTGAAATAACTATTTTATTTATGAATCATTCTTATGAACTTGATGCAAGTTAGGTTTGTTTAGCTTATTTCCAGTATCACATTTAAAAAGCAAATTATCTTTGTTTTATCTTATGTCACTCCCAAGGAAGAAATTTCACACTTGTTGCTGCAGGCTAAGAATATGGGAAGCCAGATCACCCTACCCCCAGCTTGCTTATAGGGTGCAGTTTCTGCATTCAGAGAAAACCACAGGTGATCATCTTTACATAGGACCCAGAGAAGTGGCTCAGAAGTTTTGCCCAAGCATAGAGGTGGCCCTCTCTCTAAGGAACTAGTTTTATTAAAACAGGATGTGGAAAAGTTAAGCCTAAGGGCAATCTTGAAAATAATGGACATTTTGAAAGTAAATATTTAAGAGATGGCTTGGAAATACATGTACGAGAGCAGGAGATCAGATGTGAGGACAGTTGCTCACTGGAGAGAACCAGGAAACGAGGCAGCTACAAAGAGAAGAGCCTGGGACACTGGCTTCAGAGAAAACCTCAAATGTGACTGCTTTAGGCATAAATACAGTGGTTTATTGGAGAAGGCAATGGCATCCCACTCCAGTACTCTTGCCTGGAAAATCCCATGGATGGAGGAGCCTAGTAGGATGCAGTCCATGTGGTCGCTAAGAGTAGGACACGACTGAGCGACTTCACTTTCACTTTTCACTTTCATGCATTGAAGAAGGAAATGGCAACCCACTCCAGTGTTCTTGCCTGGATAATCCCAGGGACGGGGGAGCCTGGTGGGCTGCCGTCTATGGGGTCGCACAGAGTTGGATACGACTGAAGTGACTTAGCACAGTGGTTTATATCAGAACAATTCTTGTGTAGATAAAAGTTTTAAAATATGGGTAAAATATAAAAATGTAACTGTTTGAAGGCACTGGGGATGACCAAAAACATACGGAAAATAGAGGAGATTCAGCTTTGAAAAAAAGATAATTGCAGTGAATGAGATATCAACTTTCCTGAGGGTAAAACTCCACTATTTTGTGTAGCTGCAAAATATATTCTTAAAAAATAATGGTTAGGTAAACTATTTTGGATAAAAGATAACATAACATTGCCATTAGTACTACAGTACTATAAATGGTTGAAAATATATCAGCTGAGGAGAAACAATTTTTAAGAAGTATAATTAAGAGCAAAAAGCATTTCTTAAAGCAAATATGTACACAAATATAAAAACTTTATTCTTTTCTTAAACTATATGATTCTTTAATCAAAAATTATAAAGATTTGTTTTTGGATATATATACATATTATGTCTATATAAGAGCAATAGCACAGAGGTCTGATAGCAGTATGACAAGACTTTTACATTTTTATGTATGGTGTTATAATATTAATTTTAGGTAGAGTGGAATGCAGTAGCAATTCACTCACTAGAGACACAGTAAAAATGTAGTACAGAAATACAGTTAATAAAAAATTAAACTGATATATTAAACCCTCCACTAAATGAAAAGAAGACAAAAGAAGATGATAAGAGATCAAAATCAGATTGAATTAAAAAAAAAACTAATAAAATAGTAAACCTAAATCCCACCTAAAGGCAGAAAATTCTCAAGATAGATAAAAATAATGTCCAACTATAGCCTAATAAAGAGATGCACTTGAACTCTAAAGACACAGATGAGTTGAAAGCAAAAGTGGAAAAAATTAAGTTGCTATATTAATACCCAGCAAAAATACTTCAGTAGAAGGAGTATGATTAGAGGTAAAGGATTTCAAAATAATGTAATCAACAATGTATCAGGATAAGATAACAATCCTAGACACAAATGCACCTAAAGCTATAGAATCAAATCAACACTCATAAATAAAATTTGATTTTAAGTATTTCTAAGCAAACTTGAAAATTCAATAATGACATAAAAACATGGGCTAAACTATCTATATTATTAGCTACAGATATTATTCCATACCACATATCTGTATAACTTCTTTTGTATAATTGGAACTTTGTGCTCTTTGACTAATGTCTCTCTGCTTCCTCCCCCCATCACCTCCTGGCTACCACCTTGTATGCTTCACTTCTATAAGTTTGACTATTTCAAGTTCCTCATATCAATAATGATATCTTGTACTACGTGTCTTTCTATATCTGGCTTATTTCACTTGTCATTATGTCCTTCAGTTTCATATATGTTGCTGAAGAGCAAGAGTTTTTCTTTTTTTAAAGACTGAATGCTATTTCTTGTATGCATGTACAACATTCTTTATTCAGTCATCCACTGATGGATATTTAGGTTGCTTTCATGTCTTGGCACTGGGAATATTGATGAGATAAACACGGAATTGCAGATAGCTCTTTGAGATCCTGAGCTCAATCACTATCAATATGTATCTAGAAGTATAATTAATAGATCAGATGAGAGTTCTAACTTTTTGGGGAACCTAAATACTGTTTTACATAGTGAAGTAATTCATAGTGAAATATTAGAAAGCATGCCTCAAGATAAAGAACAAGACAAGGATGCCCACTCTCTGTATTTTTTCAATATTTTACTGGTTTTAGTTGGTATAAACCATGAATTTTGGATAGAAAAAAAATTTGTCTCTATTCATGGAGAACAAAAATTATTTATAGAAGTGCTATGAAATTTATAGAATTATGAAAAATCATACATAAACAGTAATTTTTCAAGGTATAGTTCCTGTACATATAATTAATTTTAATTCCTGTATATATATTAGAAAAGTGCGACGTGTGACAATAAAACTTAAGAAAAATGTATTTAAGTCAAACTTTTAAAATCCTTAAAATAATTATGAATTGATTTTAGGAAAAAAAAAAAGTGAAACAATTCTATGCTGGAAACTATAGAATGCTGCTAAAAGTGCCTTTGAACAATCTAAATAAATGAGAAATTTTGCCATATTGATTAATTGGAAGGCTTCAAATTTTATGATTGACTTAGATATTCAACATATCCAGATATTATTTTAAGCATTAAAAATGGAAACTGAAAAGCAAATTCTGAAATTTATGTGAAAAATCAAACTGTTTTTGAAAATTTATTGTAATGCTGGAGGAAATACATTGACTAATTTAAGATTTATTTTAGATTTTATACTATCATAAATAAAATGAGATGCAATAAGGAAAGAGAAATAGACTAATGCAACAGAGAGAGATTTATTTAATGCATAAATAAATCTACCATAGGTCAACCGAGCTTTATATTTGTTTATTTGTTTTATAAGGGTGCCAAAGTAATTCAACAGTAATATAAAGCCTTGTCAATAAATTGTACTTGTGCAAGTGAATATTATGATAGGGGTAAAAATGAACTTTGAATAATTTTAACTCATGTCATATAAAAAATTAAATTATTATAAACCTAAAGATGAATTTCCTAATGGAAATGATTTTAAAAAATCATTTCCTAATGGCAATGATTTAAAAAAAAAGTCTTCATGACTTGATGATTGGAAAATCTTCTTTATATTTAATGAATAGCATATGCATTAAATCTAAACAAATCAAGAAATGACTATAAAATTAAAATATTCTTTTCATCAAAATGAATAGTATATAAAGTGGATAAACAAGATACAGATGGAAAAATTTTAAAAACAAATCTTAGACAAAGATTATACCTAGAATTTTATCTAAAAGATAAAAAGACAATTATTTTTTTAAATGGGGAAATGACTTGAATAGAAGCTTCATAATTGTTTAAACATCTTACAATTTTATAGCATCAATTAAGCAAAGTATAAAATCATGTTCTGATGTTTTTTTCTGTAGAAAATGGCTTATCCTGTCAGAAAGTTAAATGATAGTAGCTGAACATTAAAATAAAAATAGATATGAATAGCTGATATATCTTTCAGAAATACAATGTTCAATTTTGTTTAATTTGATTTGGTATATCTAACAATTAATTTGATAATGGAGTGTACATTAGCAGCTAACTTTAAAATTTTGAAAATATATGTATGTATAGATATAAATGTATAGCGTATGTATACACACACATACAGACAATTACTTAAATTGATCAATTTAGGTAATCAGTTCAGAGATAAAAAGGTCAGTCAGATATTTAAGTGAGATATTTGAACAGATATGGAGAAAAGGTACCATCGTCAGGAACACCTGAAAGTATTTCCATGCTATAACCCTTTCCAAAGACCTTATTGTTGAATTCTGGGCTTATTCAAGTTTATACTATTAATGGCCATACAAAGACTTCAGAAAGGGCATTTGCTATTCACTTATTTATTTTGTTTATTAAATATTTAATGCCCCTCACTGTACTGTGCACATAAATATTTAAAAATATAGTTTCAAGTATTTCCGTAAAGAAATATTTGAAGAATTACTAATCGGTTCCATGGAGAATAAAATGGTTTGGGCTGTAGGAAAATCCTTAATGACTAAAGCAGTGCTTTAAGCAAGGCCAAGCTTCAGGGAAAAAGAAATCTTACTGATAGATAAATAGGGAGAAGAAAACATATTACTATTAATTAGTATGAACTATATGATTAAATATTCCTGTACTTAATAACTATGGAGTTTCTGAAACTTTGCTCTGCTCACAAGCCAAGTTGCCAACATTCCAAGTCTCTCACAGGAAAGCAGAAGAAAGAATGGAGAAAAGACAATTTCTTTAACATGTGGAGCTGGGAAAATTGGTCAACCACTTGTAAAAGAATGAAACTACAACACTTTCTAACACCATACACAAAAATGAACGTAAAATGGATTAAAGATCTAAATGTAAGACCAGAAACTATAAAACTCCTAGAGGAGAACATAGGCAAAACACTCTCCGACATACATCACAGCAGGATACTCTATGACCCAGCTCCTAGAATATTGTAAAAAAAGCAAAAATAAACAAATGGGACCTAATTAAAATAAAAGCTGCACAACAAAGGAAACTATAAGCAAGGTGAAAAGATAGCCTTCAGAATGGGAGAAAATAATAGCAAATGAAGCAACAGACAAAGGACTAATCTCAAAAATATACAAGCAACTCCTGAATCTCAATTTCAGGAAAATAAATGACTCAATCAAAAAATGGGCCAAAGGACTAAACAGACATTTCTCCAAAGAAGACATACAGATGGCTAACAAACACATGGAAAGATGCTCAACATCATTCATTATCAGAGAAATGCAAATCAAAACCACAGTGAGGTACTGTTTTACACCAGTCAGAATGGCTGCTGTCCAAAAGTCTACAAGCAATAAACGCTGGAGAGGGTGTGGAGAAAAGGGAACCCTCTTACACTGTTGGTGGAAATGCAAACTAGCAGATCCACTATGGAGAACAGTGTGGAGATTCCTTAAAAAACTGGAAATAGAACTACCATGATTTTGCTGCGGCTGCTGCTAAGTAGCTTTAATCATGTCTGACTCCATGAGACGCCATAGATGGCAGCCCACCAGGCTCTGCCATCCCTGGGATTCTTCAGGCAAGAGTACTGGAGAGAGGTGCCATTGCCTTCTCCATAGAACTAACATCAGATCAGATCAGTCGCTCAGTCGTGTCTGACTCTTTGCGACCCCATGAATCGCAGCACCCTAGGCCTCCCTGTCCAGGACCAACTCCCAGAGTTCACTGAGACTCACGCCCATCGAGTCAGCAATGCCATCCAGCCATCTCATCCTCTGTCGTCCCCTTCTCCTCCTGCCCCCAATCCCTCCCAGCATCAGAGTCTTTTCCAATGAGTCAACTCTTCGAATGAGGTGGCCAAAGCACTGAAGTTTCAGCTTTAGCATCATTCCTTCCAAAGAAATACCAGGGCTGATCTCCTTCAGAATGGACTGGTTGGATCTCCTTCAGTCCAAGGGACTCTCAAGAGTTTTCTCCAACATCACAGTTCAAAAGTATCAATTCTTTGGCGCTCAGCCTTCTTCACAGTCCAACTCTCACATCCATACATGACCACAGGAAAAACCATAGCCTTGACTAGGCGAACCTTTGTTGGCAAAGTAATGTCTCTGCTTTTGAATATGCTATCTAGGTTGGTCATAACTTTCCTTCTAAGGAGTAAGCGTCTTTTAATTTCATGGCTGCATTCACAATCTGTAGTGATTTTGGAGCCCAGAAAAATAAAGTCTGACACTGTTTCCCCATCTTTTCCCATTAAGTGGTGGGATCAGATGCCATGATCTTCATTTTCTGAATGTTGAGCTTTAAGCCAACTTTTTCACTCTCCACTTTCACTTTCATCAAGAGGCTTCTTAGTTCCTCTTCACTTTCTGCCATTAGGGTGGTGTCATCTGCATATCTGAGGTTATTGATATTTCTCCCGGCAATCTTGATTCCAGCTTGTGCTTCCTCCAGTCCAGCGTTTCTCATGATGTACTGTGCATATAAGTTAAATAAACAGGGTGACAATATACAGCCTTGACGAACTCCTTTACCTATTTGGAACCAGTCTTTTGTTCCATGTCCAGTTCTAACTGTTGCTTCCTGACCTGTATACAAATTTCTCAAGAGGAAGATCAGGTGGTCTGGTATTCCCATCTCTTTCAGAATTTTCCACAGTTTATTGTGATCCACATAGTCAAAGGCTTTGGCATAGTCAATAAAGCAGAAATAGATGTTTTTCTGGAACTCTCTTCCTTTTTCTATGATTCAGCGGATGTTTGCAATTCAATCTCTGGTTCCTCTGCCTTTTCTAAAACCAGCTTGAACATCAGGAAGTTCATGGTTCACATATTGCTGAAGCCTGGCTTGGAGAATTTTGAGCATTACTTTACTAGCATGTGAGATGAGTGCAATTGTGCGGTAGTTTGAGCATTCTTTGGAAGAACTAACATACGATCCAGCAATCCCACTGCTGGGCATACACACAGAGGAAACCAGAATTGAAAGAGACATGTGTACCCCAATGTTCATCGCAACACTGTTTAGAATAGGCAGGACATGGAAGCAACCTAGATGTCCATCAGGAGACGAATGGATAAGAAAGCTGTGGTACATATACACAATGCAGTATTACTAAGCCATTAAAAAGAATATATTTGAATTAGTTCTAATGAGGTGGATGAAACTGGAGCCTCTTATACAGAGTGAAGTAAGCCAGAAAGAAAAACATCAATACGTATACTAACACATATATATGGAATTTAGAAAGATGGTAATGATAACCCTGTATGTGAGATAGCAAAGGAGACACATATGTATAGAACAGTCTTTTGAACTCTGTGGTAGAGGCGAGGGTGGGATGATTTGAGAGAATGACATTGAAACATGTATAATATCATATGTGAAATGAATCGCCAGTCCAGGTTAGATGCATGATACTGGATGTTCGGGGCTGGTGTACTGGGATGACCCAGAGGGATGGTATGGGGATGGAGATGGGAGGGGGATTCAGGATGGGGAACACGTGTACACCCGTGGCAGATTCATGTTGATGTATGGCAAAACCAATACATTATTGTAAAGTAATTAGCTTCCAATTAAAATAAATTTATACAAAAAAATAAAAGGAGAGAAAAAAAACAACAAATGATCTTGGATATTTCTCAGCAGGCCCTGTGCACTCCATGTTTTTGTTCCACTGCTAGTCCCTCTGGAAGATGTGGAGTGAGTCACTGGGGTAGATCTCATGTGAGTGGGTTTGTGGTGAAGCAGGAACCCTGTGCTTGGAAGCGCTGGTCTTGTGTGAGGCTTGCAAAACTGCCTTATGGCTGCCCTAAGGGTGGAGTTTTCTTATTATACTGAACAGTAAACAAAGTGGTTCTCCTCTCCTGAGACAGACACTCTGTCTACATTCTAGAAAAGGCAAAGGGAGTCAGTTGGCAAGATTTGCAAACACTTGAGGAATCCACAAAGAAGTCTTTTCCAACACACACCTTAGAAGAAAACTATTTTAAATACGAAATTTTAAAAAACTAAGAGTTTTAAACAATTTTGATAATGATTTTTGTTTATTAAAGTTTAATTTGAACAAAAAGTTTAATGTCATCAAGTTTTTCATATTTAACAACATTTACACATTAGAAATAAAATATATTAGTAAATATCAACATCTGAAAAATGTGGCAATTCTAGATATTAATTATTTTGGTATTATATCAACAAAGATATTAATAAAATAACATTTAGCTATGTTTCTATGTATCATTATATCAATTAAATTAAGCCCTTCTTTTGAGCATTTTTATAATGATAAAAATTCCATTAATTTATTTCATGTACTGTCAGAAACATGCCACTATGAGAGCATATTGGTTCTGAAA
Source organism: Bos taurus (assembly GCF_002263795.3). Lineage (NCBI taxonomy): Eukaryota > Metazoa > Chordata > Mammalia > Artiodactyla > Bovidae > Bos > Bos taurus. The sequence goes on from NC_037336.1 coordinate 2,008,539, forward strand.
ACTCAACAAAAAGAAGAAAATTTAATATGTGCTTAAAATTGCCACACTCTTATTTTTAAATAGTATCTATGTATACAATTTAATTTGAACCACTCTGAAAGAGCACTAAAAGGGGAAAACATAAAACTTATTAATTTGAAATGCAATATAGTATTGTTATGAAGCAACAGAAGAGATACTGAAAGCTTCAGAAATGTCTCTTTTTTGGAGAAGCAAGAGAAGAGGAATATTTGAACACAAAAGGGTGGAAAAACTGACTGCAACTTCTACCTACTCTGAAAATTAAATATGCCAATGAGATAGAAGACATATATTAAATCATGTAAAGCCTTTTCCTCTCATTTAACCAAGTATTCCTACTACAATGGAGAACATATGTAAAAATAAAAAAAATAATAATAATAATACTATACTTAAGGGTAAACAAGTTTGACTGAACATTGCTTTTCTTTCCAAAAAAAAAGAATTTGAAAGTATCTCAAACACATAAAAATTTTGGAACTATAACACCTGAGTCATTCCATCGAATTATAGTTGAATATTGGAGAAGGCGATGGCACCCCATTCCAGTACTCTTGCCTGGAAAATCCCATGGACAGAGGAGCCTGGCAGGCTGCAGTCCAAGGGGTCGCTAAGAGTCGGACACGACTGAGCGACTTCACTTTCACTTTTCACTTTCATGCATTGGAGAAGGAAATGGCAACCCACTCCAGTGTTCTTGCCTGGACAATCCCAGGGACGGGGGAGCCTGATGGGCTGCCGTCTATGGGGTCGCACAGAGTCGGACACGACTGAAGTGACTTAGCATAGCATAGTTGAATATATAATTTAGCTAATTACTAGATTGATACAAGGAGCACATTTTAGTTCCTTTAGTTCAGTCACTCAGTCGTGTCTGATGCTTTACATCCCCATGGACTGCAGCACACAAGGCCTTCCTGTCCATCACCAACTTCCAGAGTTTGCTCAAACTCATGTTCATCACGTCAGCGATGCCATCCAACCATCTCATTCTCTGCCATCCCTTTCTCCTCCTGCCTTCAATCTTTCCCAGCATCAGGGTCTTTTCCAATGTGTCAGTTCTTCCCATCAGGTGACCAAAGTATTGGAGTTTCAGCTTCAGTATCAGTCCTTCCAATGTATATTCAAGACTGATTTCCTTTAGGATTGATTGGGTTGATGTCCTTTCAATCCAAGGGAGTCTCAAAAGTCTTCTCCAACACCACAATTCAAAAGCATCAATTCTTCGGTGCTCAGCTTTCTTTATAGTCCAAGTCTCACATCCATACATGACTGCTGGAAAATCCATAGCTTTGACTAAATGGATCTTTATTGGCAAAGTAATGCCTCTGTTTTTTGATATACTATCTAGGTTGATCATATGTTTTCTTCCAAGGAGCAAGCGTCTTTTAATTTCATAGCTGCAGTCACAATCTGCAGTGATTTTGGAGCCCCAGAAAATAAAATCTTTCACTGTTTCCATTGTTTCCCCATCTATTTGCCATGAAGTGATGGGACCGGATGCCATGATCTTAGTTTTCTGAATGTTGAGTTTTAAGCCAACTTTGTCACTCTGCTCTTTCGCATTTATGAATAAGGAATCCTCATGGTCAAAGTTCTTGCAATTATTAGTGATGAATTTAAATTGTGGCAATATATGTAATTATTATTATGTGTGTGATAAATTATGAAAAAAAATCATTAAAACATCATATTTTAAATGTATAGGTGGACATCAACATTGAATGAAAAATGAAGCAAAACATAATGTAGCTAATTAGTTGGTTGTGAGGAGGCAGAAGAAAACAAGTGGGCATTAATTATCTTATCTTTTCCAGAGCAGAGTACGAGGAATAGTAAACATTGGTGTATATTATTTGGAAAAACAATAATCAGTGTGATTTAGTATGCCTCAAAGTTTACCCAATTGCCTAAATAATTTTACCTCTGGAAAGGAATTCATTGGATATAGCTCCAACACTACACAAAGTTATTCACTGAAAAAATTATTTGTGACAGCAAAATTCTGAAATATTATTTTTGTAACACACTGCAGTCATTTGGACAATGGAACTTATATGTATATACTAATGTTGAAAACCTTTACAAAATATATTTTGAAGTAGGTGAAATTTATCTTTATTATAATCACGTTTATATCTTTCAGTTCAGTTCAGTCACTCAGTTGTGTGACTCTTTGCGACCCCATGAACCGCAGCACGCCAGGCCTCCCTGTCCAACACCAACTCCCAGAGTCTACTGAAACCCATGTCCTTGAGTCAGTGATGCCATCCAACCATCTCATCCTCTATTGTCCCCTTCTCCTCCTGTCCTCAATCTTTCCAAGCATCAGGGTCTTTTCAAATGAGTCAGTTATTAGCATCAGGCGGCCAAATATTGGAGTTTCAGCTTCAGCATCAGTCCTTCCAATGAACACTCAGGACTGATCTCCTTTAGGATGGACTAGTAGGATATCTTTTCAGTCCAAGGGACTCTTGTAAGCCTTCCCCAACACCACAGCTCAAAAGCATCAATTTTCCGGTGCTCAGCTTTCTTCACAGTTCAACTCTCACATCCATATATAACCATGGAAAAGCCATAGCCTTGACTCTGTAATGTCTCTGTTTTTAAATATGCTGTCTAGGTTAATCATATCCTCCCTTCCAAGGAGTAAGCGTCTTTTAATTTTGTAGCTGCAGTCATCATCTGCAGTGATTTTGGAGCCCCCCAAAATAAAGTCTGACACTGTTTCCACTGTTTTGCCATGTATTTACCATGAAGTGATGGGACAGGATGCCATGATCTTACTTTTCTGAATGTTGAGCTTTAAGCCAACTTTTTTACTCTCCTCTTTCACTTTCATCAGGAGGCTCTTTAGTTCCTCTTCACTTTCTGCCATAAGGGTGGTGTCATCTGCATATCTGAGGTTATTGATATTTCACCAAGCAATCTTGATTCAAGCTTGTGCTTCTTCCAGCCCAGCGTTTCTCATGATGTACTCTGCATATAAGTTAAATAGTCAGGGTGACAATATACGGCCTTGACATACTCCTTTTCCTATTTAGAACCAGTCTGTTGTTCCATGTCCGTTCTTTTTTTTTTTTTTTTTTAATTTAAATTTATTTATTTTAAGTGGAGGCTAATTACTTTACAATATTTTATTCGTTCTGCCACACATCAACATGAATCTGCCATGGGCGTACACGTGTTCGCCATCTTGAACCCCCCTCCCACCTCCCTCCCCGTACTATCCCTCTGGGTCATCCCAGTGCACTAGCCCCAGGGATCCTGTATAGAACCTGGTCCATGTCCAGTTCTAACTGTTGCTTCCTGACCTGCATACAGGTTTCTCAAGAGGCAGGTCAGGTGGTCTGGGATTCCAATCTCTTTCAGAATTTTCCAGTTTATTGTGATCCACACAGTCAAAGGCTTTGGCATAGTCAATAAAGCAGAAATAGATGGTTTTCTGGAACTCTCTTGCTTTTTTGATGATCCAGTGGATGTTGGCAGTGTGATCTCTGGTTCCTCTGCCTTTTCTAAATCCAGCTTGAACATCTGGAAGTTCACAGTTCACGTATTGCTGAAGCCTGGCTTGGAGAATTTTGAGCATTACTTTACTAGCATATGAGATGAGTGCAATTGTGTGGTAGTTTGAGCATTCTTTGGCATTGCCTTTCTTTGGGATTGGAATGAAAACTGACCTTTTCCAGTCCTGTGGCCACTGCTGAGTTTTCCAAATTTGCTGACATATTGAGTGCATCACTTTCACAGCATCATCTTTTAGGATTTTAAATAACTCAACTGGAATTCCATCACCTGCAGTAGCTTTGTTCATAGTGATGCTTCCTAAGGCCCAACTGACTTCACATTCCAGGATGTCTGGCTCTACATGAATGATCACACCATTGTAATTAACTGGGTCATGAAGATCTTTTTTGTAGTTTTTCCGTATGTTTTTGCCACTTGTTCTTAATATCTTCTGCTTCTGTCAGGTCCATACCATTTCTGTCCTTTATTTTGCCCATCTTTGCATGAAATGTTCCCTTGGTTTCTGTAATTTTCTTGAAGAGATTTCTAATTTTTCCCATTCTGTTGTTTTGTTTTCCTCTATTTCTTTGCATTGATTGCTGAGGATCAATATATCTATAACTTGTTCAATTTTAATGAAGTTAATTTTAATATTATAAATAGACTATAATTTCCAAAGCTTTAGTTCAAACAATCTTGGGTAGGTGAAGATATAATTCAATGGGGGTATGATTTTACTTCTGAAGCTATCAGGTAAAATATCTACTGTAACTCCTGGATTTGGGGGCAGTGTCTTATGGTTGTTAAAAAAAAAAAATGGACAGAATGAGAGAGCAGTTATTGGATGATTTCATAAGGCAGAGATGCTCTGCAAGGTTTAAATATCAGATGACCAAGAGATGGTTATGATAGAGAAACATTTACATTCTTTTGGTTAAATTATTTTGGCACCTCTGTTAAAGCAGCTTACATTTCCTCTGCTGAATACAATAGAAAGTGAAGTTGAATTAACTATTAAATAAAGCAGATTATAAAATATTGTGAGGCTTCTCATGAACTCTAATGTATGGAATTACAAAAAATAGAAATATAAAAAGCAAAAAGCCTGGGAAATCTAGGAGGAGTCCACAGAAGCATAACTGAGGAAGTTCTATTCAAGAAACCTTTAGTTCCCATCAGGTCTAGTCAACACATGTCAAGTAGGAGCTCCAAGCACAAGGAGTGCTGGCCTGAAGATGTGGGGTCTCTCAGATCTTGTAAACCCAGAGTTCCTCCTTGAAATCTGATTTGAAAAATGAGCAAATGTGCAAAAATGTACCAGCAAATGTTAGTGTTATATTCAACCATGAAGTTTAATGTATTTACTGTGAAGGCTGTTCTATCCCAAAGAGCTTATTCTGATATTTGGCTTATTTCAACATATAAAGATAAATGTGGACAATTAAAGCTCTCTATTTCATTTATTTATTTTATTAAATAAATCATATCAGAATAACTTAATCATCTTACTCCTAGTTTCCAACTTCTGAGAAACAGTATCTGATCCTCAGATACCACTTTGTTAAAACTACATCACTGTGCTGGTAGACAACTTCTGCATGCCATGTGCACGGAGGCATTGATGACTTTTGTCCCAGACTATCTTTATAAGGATGTTTGTGTTTCTCCAGGGTAAAGTTCAGATCTGATTTTTGTGGAATGGAGGAAGCAGGAGATGAATACCATGGACATCTAAATCAGAGCCAGTGGACTTGCTTTCTCCTGGCACAGAAGAAATTATGAACTTCATTTTGTTCTAACTCCCAGCCTCTCAAACCCATGACCCAATGAAGAACATTCTAGATGAGTGGTGTGCATGCAGTAGGTTTTCATCACAGCTGGAAACATTAAAATTTTGAAGGAGTATTTTATAAAGGAGTTGCTTGCAAACCTGCTAAACATTTGCCCAGAGAATATTCTACCACCATTTATGAAACTGTGGAAGTCCAACTTTCAATCTTTCAAGAAAGATGAAATCACAGACTTTTCATAGTTGTTATCTCATGTTTATTTTAAATACAATATTTATTAATTCATGTAGAGGCTGAAGATTAGACACACACCCAGAGCAATAAGATATTCAGCAAGTTGTCTTTGTACAATTCAAGAAAGATATAGACATAAATATAATATTTAAACATATATCTGGAAAAGTAATGACCAAATGCCAACCATAATTATGCTTGAATGCTAGAATATTTCTTTGTTATGTTTCTTTTCCCTATTGAATTTGTTTTTCCTAATGCATTCTTTAATAACATTTTTACAAATGAAAATATGAAATTCACAACATTTTCATTATAAGAGAAATTTTAATGGTCACACTGTTTTAAGAAATCAAACTCTGCAAGCTTTTTCTTGATTAATAGGCAAAAATATTTTTAAAATAACCTGCAGCATCTTAAATATCAGTTACTTTCTAAGCTTGAAAATAGCATTTGTGGGAATTCATTCTGAGCATTTTATCTATATCTAGTTAGATGACATTTCTGTCTTCTTCATACAAATATTTTCTTCTTGTTTCCCTCTTCCCATTTTATAAATCTGTAAATTTATCCACATTTAAAGTTTTATATAGATACTTTATATTCATTAAGCTATCTAATTACTTGAAACACGATATCTTTGCACATATGTATACCTACCTTAGGAAAATCAGATCATTTCCCTTAAATAACATCTAGTTGTTCCTGAAACAATGGAGGGAATAATGTCATCATTAAACATAAATTATGTAGACATTTGAAATAAAAGATAAGAAGTTAGATCCTGTGAATATGCCCGATGTCAGGTATGAAAATTTGTACTAGAGGGGCAGGAAACAGTAAAACATTGTTCTTATTAAAATGTGAGCTATTCCTTAATAAGATAGACCATTCATTTTAATTTCACACTTTGAAAATTAATAAATTATGAGTGACTACAAACTGGTAATCTTGCTGGTGGCATTTTCTTTAAGTTAATTTCAAAAATATATTTTTAACCTACTCTGTGTGTGTGTGTGTGTGTTGTGTGTGTATGTGAGTGTGCATGTGCTCTTAAAATAACAATCTAGGAATCTATTCTGTGGTTTATTACAGAATATTTTCATAATTGTTACATCCATTGTTAGACTGTTCAATTCATTTTCTAAATATGAAGAACTAATAAAATATGAATATACTGTAGGACATATGCTTCCAAAAGTATATATTTCCATTTGAAAATGAGGGGAAAGGAAATATGCTAGCAAATATATCTTATAAAAGGGAACACATTTATTTCCTTCATCTAATGATGACAATCTCATTGTACAGTGGAAAATCTTAAATACAGAAAAATTGAGTAATTAACCCAAGTTTGGTCAGCTAACAAGTAAATAGATCAAAAACCAAATCCACTGTCTTACGCCATAACTGAATGGACTAAAATCTTGAAAATAAAGTAAAAACTCCTAGAAAGAAGCATAGTTGATAAGACAGTTGTCTTGGACATGATTTTTTGGACTTGACTGACACCAAAAGCAAAGACAAAAAGAAAAAAAAAATAAATGAGACTACAACAAACTAAAAAGCTTATGTTCAGCATAGGAAACCATCAAAGACAAAAAAAAAAAAAAAAAAAAAAGAAAAAGGCAATCGTTTATTTACAAGCCAAATTTATGATAAGATGTTGATATCCAAAATATAAAAAAAGAACTCACAGAACTCAAAACGAAACAAATAACACTATTTAAAAATGGGCAAAGTACCTGAAGAGATGTTTTCCAAAGAAGACATATGGATGGCCAATAGATATATTAAAAAAGTGTTCAACCAAACAATAAGGGAGTTTAAATCAAGACCACAATGAGATATCAATTCACACTATTTAGGATGGCTATACTCAAGAAGGCAAGAGGTAATAAGTGAAGGTGAGGATGTGAAGAAAATAGGTCTTTGTTCAATACTGATGGAAATGTAAACTGGTACAGCGACTATGGAAACAAATATGAAGCTTCCTCAAAAACTAAAAACAGACAACCATTTGATCCAGCAGTCCCTCTCCTGGGCATATATTCAAAGGAAAGAAGAAAAGGATATTGAAGAGATGTGTTTGCTTCTGTGTTTACTTCAGCACTATTTACAAGAGCCACCTTGTGTCCACCAATGAGTGAATAGATAAAAAAGTGTGAAATGCATGTAAATACATAAATAAAAATAAATACAGTAATATTATTTAGCCTTAAAAAAAAGGAAATTCTCATGTTGAGATAATATGGATAATCTTGGAGGCAGTATGTTAAGTCATGATATAAACCAGAGAAAGAAATAAAAATATTGTATGGTTAACTTACATCTGAAAGATAAAACAACAAGAACAACCAAAAAAAAATTTTTTTTGAACTCATAGAAGTAGACAGTAGAAAAGTGGTTGTTGGGAATAGAGAAAGAGGCCGGTAGATGAAGACTGGTAAAAATATACAAAAGAAATTTAAAAACAATAAGCCCAAGCATCTAATGTATGACATGGTGACTATTGTTGACCTGTAATGTAACTTTAATATATAATTGACATTTGCTAAGAAAGTATAAATTATTAATATATCAGTTAACTTCAGTGGCTTGGTTGTGTCTGGTGGTCTGGTATTCCCAACTCTTTCAGAATTTTCCACAATTTGTTGTGATCCACACAGTCAAAGGCTTTGGCATAATCAATAAAGCAGAAGTACATGTATTTCTGGAACTCTCTTGCCTTTTCCATGGTCCAGCAGATGTTGGAAATTTGATCTCTGGTTCCTATGCCTTTTCTAAAACCACTTTCAACATCTGGAAGTTCATGGTTCCAGTACTGTTGAAGCAGGACTTGGAGAATATGGACATTACTTTACAGGCGTGTGAGATGAGTGCAATTGTGCAGTAGTTTGAGCATTCTTTGGCATTGCCTTTCTTGGGGATTGGAATGAAACTGATTTTTTCCAGTCCTGTGGCCACTGCTTCATTTACCAAATTTGCTGGCATATTGAGTGCAGCACTTTCACAACATCATCTTTTAGGACTTGAAATAGCTCAACTGGATTTCCATCACATCCACTAACTTTGTTTGTAGTGATGCTTCCTAAGGCCCACTTGACTTCACATTCCAGGATGTTTGGCTCTAGGTAAGTGATAGCCCCTTCATGATTATCTGGATCATGAAGATCATTTTTGTACAGTTCTTCTGTGTATTCTTTCCACCTCTTAGCAATATCTTCTGCTTCTGTTACTTCCATACAATTTTTGTCCTTTATTGTGCCCATCGTGGCATGAAATATTCCTTTGGCATCTCAGATTTTCTTGAAGGGATCTCTAGTCTTTCCCATTCTATTGTTTTTCTCTATTTCTTTGCATTGATCAATAAAGAAGGCTTTGTATCTCTCTTCACTATTCTTTGGAATTCTGCATTCAAGTGGGTTGAACTGCATTCAAGTCTGCATTCAATCTTTCCTTTTCTTCTTTGCCTTTTGCTTCCCTTCTTTTCACACCTATTTTTAAGGCCTCCTCAAACAACCATTTTGCCTTTTTATATTTGTTTTTCTTGGGGATGGTCTTGATCCCTGCCTCCTTTACAATGTCATGAACCTCTGTCCCTAGATCTTCAGGTACTTTGTCTATCAGACCTAGTCCCTTAAATCTATTTCTCACTTCCACTGTATAGTCATAAGGGATTTGATTTAGGTCATACCTGAATGGTCTAACCGTTTTCCCTAGTTTCTTCAATTTTAGTCTGAATTTGGCAATAAAAAGTTCACGATCTGAGCCGCAGTCAGCTCACAGTCTTGTTTTTGGTTACTGTATAGAGCATCTCTATCTTTGGCTGCAAAGGATATGATCAATATTTGTTTGGTATTGACCATCTGGGGATGTTCATGTGTAGAGTTGTCTCTTGTGTTTTTGGAAGAGGGTGTTTGCTATGACCTGTGCCTTCTCTTGGCAAAACTCTGTTAGCCTTTGACCTGCTTCAGTCTGTACTCCAATACCACATTTTCCTGGAACTCCAGGTAGTTCATGACTTCCTACTTTCACATTTCAGTCCCCTATAATGAAAAGGACATCTTTTAAGGGTGTCAGTTCTAGAAGGTCTTGTAGGTCTTCATAGAACCATTCAACTTCAGCTTCTTCAGCATTACTGATCAGGGTATAGACTTGGATTACTGTGATATTGAATTGTTTGCCTTGAAAATGAACAGAGACCATTCTTTCATTTTTAAGATTGCATCTAAGTACTTCATTTTGGACTTTTTTGTTGACTATGATGACTACTCCCTTTCTTCTAAGGGATTCTTGACCATAGTAGTAGATATAAAGGTCATCTGAGTTAAATTCACCCATTCCAGCCCATTTTAGTTCACTGATTCCTAAAATGTCAATGTTCACTCTTCTCATCTCGTTTGACCACTTCCAATTTGCCTTGATTCATGGACCTAACATTCCAGGTTCCTATGCAATATTGCTCTTTATGGCATTAGACATCACTTCCATCACCAGTCACATCCACAACTGGGTATTATTTTTGCTTTGGCTCCATCTCTTCATTCTTTCTGGATTTATTTCTCCACTGATCTCTAGTAGCATATTGGGCACCTAGAGGCCTGGGGAGTTGATCCTTCAGTGTCATATCTTTTTGCCTTTTCATACTGTTCATGGATTCTCAAGGCAAGAAAACTGAAGTGATTTGCCATTCCCTTCTCCAGTGGACCACATTTTGTCAGAAATCACCACTATGACCCATCTGTCTTGGGTGGGCCTACATAGCATTGAGTTAGACAAGGCTGATCAGATTGGTTAGTTGTCTGTGATTATGGTTTTCCATCTGTCTGTCTTCAGATGTAGAAGGATAAGAGGCTTATGAAAGCTTCCAGATGGGAGAGACTGACTGAGGTCTTGTTCTCATGGGAGAGGCCATGCTCAGTTCAGTCAATCAGTCGTGTCCGACTCTTTGTGACCCCATGGACTGCATCACGCCACACCTCCCTGTCCATCGCCAACTCCCGGAGGTTACTCAAACTCATGACCGTTGAATCAGTGATGCCATCCAACCATCTCAAACCTCTGTCATCCCCTTCTCCTCCTACCTTCAATCCTTCCAAGCATTAGGGTCTTTTCAAATGAGTCAGCTCTTAGCATCAGGTGGCCAAAGTATTGGAGTTTCAGCTTCAGCGTTAATCTTTCCAATGAACACTTAGGACAGATATCCTTTAGGATGGACTGGTTTGATCTCCTTGCAGGCCAAGAGACTCTCAAGAGTCTTCTCCAACACCACAGTCCAAAAACATCAATTCTTCCCCACTCAGCTTTCTTTATAGTCCAACTCTCACATCCATACATGACTACTGGCAAAACCATAGCTTTGACTAGATGAACCTTTGTTGGCAAAGTAATGTCTCTGCTTTTTGATATCCAGCCTAGGTTGATCGTAACTTTTCTTCCAGGGAGTACATGTCTTTTTATTTCACTGCAGTCATTTTGCAGCTCCCCCAAAATAAAATCTCTCAGTGTTTGCACCATTTCTCCATCTATTTGCCATGAACGAATGGGACCAGAAGCCATGATCTTAGTTTTCTGAATGTTGAGCTTTAAGCCAACTTTTTCATGCTCCTCTTTCACTTTCGTCAAGAGTCTCTTTAGCTCTTCTTCACTTTCTGTCATAAGGATGGTGTCATCTGCACATCTGAGGTTATTGATATTTCTCCCAGCAATCTTGATTACAGCTGTGCTTCATCCAGCCCAGTGTTTCTCATGATTTACTCTGCATATAAGTCAAATAAGCAGGGTGACAATATACAGCCTTGATGTACTCCTTTTCCCATTTGGAACCAGTCTGTTGTTCCATGTTCAGTTCTAACTGTTGCTTCCTGACCTGCATACAGGTTTCTTAAGCTGCAGGTCAGGTGGTCTGGTATTCCCATCTCTTTCAGAATTTTCCACATTTTATTGTGATCCACACAGTCAAACTTTGGCATAGTCAATAAAGCAGAAAGAGTTGTTTTTCTGGAATTATTTTGTTTTTTCAATGATCCAGTGGATGTTGGCACTTTGATCTCTGGTTCCTCTGCCTTTTCTGAAATAGCTTGAGAATCTGGAGTTAAATCTTTAATCCAATTTTCTGTTGATGGGTGGGGCTATGTGCCCTTCCTGTTATCTACCTGGGGACAAACTATCGTGGATTTAATGAAGATAATGGTGACTTCCTTCAAATAGTCCTACACATGCACTTCTATACTCAGTGGCCCCAACCATCCATCAGGCCACCACTGACCCATTCCTCTGCCAGAGACCTCTGGACACTCATGGACAAGTCTGTGTCAGTCTCTTCTGGGGTCACTGCACCTTTCTCCTGGGTCCTGATTGCACCAAGTTCTTTGTGCCCCCCAAGAGTCTGTTTCCTCAGTCCTGTGTAAGTTCTGGTGGCTCTACATTGAGGTTAAAGGCATTCTCCTCCAAGAGTGCTTATGCCATACCCATTTTTGCTGCACCCAGAGCCCTTGCCCCTGCAGCAGTCCACTGCTGACCAATACCTCCACAGGAGACACTCAAACACTGTTCTGTCTCAGTCTCTGTGGGGTCTCTGGGTCCTGGTGCCCACAAGGTTTGTTTGAGCCCCCTTCATCTCTGTATGAAGCTTGATTCTAAACATGATTTCACCCCTCATACCTCTTGCTGGGGCCTCTCCTTTGCCCTTGGACATGTGACATCTCCTCACAGACACTCCAGTGCTGTACAGACACCACTCCAGTGCCTATTAATACATGTTTTGAACAAAATATGTATATACAAAGTTAATGGATGTGTTGAATAAATAATGGTGGAAATAGTTCCACAATGAATGTGTGTGTGTTTCTGAGTGTTAGTGGCTCAGTTGTGTCTGACTCTTTGAGGCCCCATGGTCTGTAGCTCACTGGCCCCTCTGTCCATGGGATTTCCTAGGTAAGAATACTGTAGTGAGTTGCCGTTCCCTTTTCCAGGGAATCTTCGGAATCCAGGGATCTGACCCTGGATCTTCCTCATTTGGGGCAGATTATTTACTATCTGAGTCACCAGGGAAGGCCTCCATGATGAGTATGTTTATGCACAATGAATATGTATGTCAAATCACGTTCTAACCTTCTTTTAAAATCTTACTGATTTTATTACTATATCTGAATAAATTTTTATATATATACAAAAAATGACATAACCAAAAATTAAGTTCTATATTAAGGCTGAATGGGAAGATATTTTTTTTTTAATTGGAGGATAATTGTTTTACAGTGTTGTAGTGGTCTCTGCTGTACATCAACACTAATCAGTCTATATATATATATATATATATATATATATATATATATATCTCCCCTCCATCTTGTGCCTCCCTCCTCTCCTCCTCATTCCACCACTCCAGGTCATCACAGTGTTAAACTGTGTTCCCTGTGTTATAGAGCAGCTTCCCACTGGTTATTTTACACATGATAGTGTATATAAGTCAATGCTATTTTCTCAAGTTGTCCTTCCCTCTCCTTCCACTGCTGTGTCCATCGTCCATCAGTCCATTATCTTTGTCTATGTCTCCATTTCTTCTCTGTAAATAGGTTTTTCAGTATGATTTTTCTAGATTCTAGATATATATGTGTTACTATACAGTAATTTTTTCTCTCTTTCTGACTTTACTCTGTATAACAGGCCCCAGGCTTATACACCTCATTACAACTGACTCAAATTCATTCCTTTTTGTGGCTGAATAATATTCCATGGTATATATGTACTACAACTTCTCTATCCATTCATCTGCTGATGGGCTTATCTCAGACAGTGTTGTCAATTACGCCTCAATAAAGCTGAAAAAAAAATCCACATCTTCTTATTATGTAGATATTTTACACCAGGTATTTCATTTCAGAGCAGGTACTGTTCACAGAGGCTTTGAGTTCACTTTTAAAATGATTGTTTAATATGCAAATACTTTCACTTTGTATTTATGCATTTACTCATGCATAGAATCAACACTTTAGTATAGAACATATACACTATTATTTCATGTGTAATATGTAAAATTAGATTTATGCACAAAAGTTATACTAATATATCATATGACAAGTTTACCTAATTTAAAATATATATTTCCATTTTACATAAATGTATACATATACATATATACATAAATAATATGTGTTTTTCAAGTGATGTGATTGCTTTAAGGCCTCAATACTTGTTTCATGCTGGAGGACTGTAAAAATGTAATCAAAATTTTCAGAGCAGTTATTACTATTTACTCATTATACAAATTAATAACTTTAATAGTATAATGATAACATGGTTTTATTTTGACTTGTTTCTTATCCCTTGTAAACCAGACTTGAATTTGTTCAGAAAACATATTGAAATGAAGCTTTCCAGACCAAGAATTTCTGAGAAATAATGAGCCAATGATTTTTGAAATACTGAATTCTTCTCTAAAGGATTGTTTATATTACATGCTAAGACAATTCTAAAAATATCATAGTGACAGAATTAACATGTAGGGATGTTTTAGACAGTAAAAGGCAAGTGGATGTTAATGAAGCATAACTAAAATCAAATTGGGAATTCTATATATATGAAGCAGTTAGAATGTGAGAAAAATGAAGCTACTATATGAAAATAGGTTTTGGCGCATCTTTCTAAATAAAATCCTGTCATTGCTATTACCAACATGGCCTAGCTGTTGTTCAGTCAGTCAGTTGTGTCTGACTCTGTGGCACTCCAGGCTTCCCTGTCCTTCATTATCTCCTGGAGTTTACTCAAACTCATGTCTATTGAGTCGCTGATTCTATTCAACCATTTCATCCTCTGTCAGCCCCTTATCCTCCTGCCCTCAGTCTTTCCCAGAATCAGGGTATTTTCCAGTGTGTTGGCTCTTCATATCAAGTGCACAAAGTATTGACTTAGAACTTACTATACACTCACCATTTTAGTGACTTTGTAAGGATTATATCATTTAATTCTAAGTACAAGCCTATGAAATGTGTATTGTTGTTATATCTCTTCTTTAAGTGGAAAATTCAGTAACAAACATTAATTTCCCCAAATCCCTACTGATGCTGAATGCAGGCAAGAATTTTCATTTCAGCCCAGGCATTTTTGCTCTGTGGTGAACATCAGGCTCAGCTCGTAAAGAATCCACCTGTAATGTGGGAGGCCTGGGTTCCACCACTGGGTTGGGAAGACCCTCTAGAGAAGGGAACAGCTACCCACTCCAGTATTCTGGCCTGGAGAATTCCTTGGATTGTAGAGTCCATGGGGTCACAAAGTGTCAGACATGACTGAGTGACTTTCACTTTCAAGCTACCTAGTATCTAGTCCTAAACACCTCGTTTCTGTATTCAGTTAAACCAAATGGACACACACAAACACACATGTGACTTTCCTTTTCTTTGTTTTGTTATAGTTTTCTATGCACAGAAAATTTCTTGAGAAATATTGCATACTTCATGCCTAGAAGGATCTGCTTCTTTATAACCACAGCCTGCATAATATTATTGTTACATGAGATATGCTAAGCTTTAGGTAATTTAAACAAAACTAGGTTAAATTAGATAAAATTTTGTAAGTACTCACAACTTCCCATATTCTTCCAATTGATTTTATAAAAATAAATAAATTTGATATAATATATTTTGTTATATTAATGGGAATAATGGGTACTGCTGCGTATTTCAAGAAGTGATAAAACACTAGATTGATTTAAATTAATAAAGACTAATTTAAAGTATGGACAAGGCAATGGCACCCCACTCTAGTCCTCTTACCTGGAAAATCCACAGGGTAGAGGAGCCTGGTAAGCTGCAGTCTATGGGGTCGCTAAGAGTCGGACACGACTGAGCGACTTCACTTTCACTTTTCACTTTCATGCACTGGAGAAGGAAATGGCAACCCACTCCAGTGCTCTTGCCTGGAGAATTCCAGGGACGGGGAGCCTGGTAGGCAGCTGTCTTTGGGGTCGCACAGAGTCAAACACAACTGAAGTGACTTAGCAGCAGCAGCAGCAATCTAAAGTAAAGCAAAATAAATTAATAAAGGCTAATTAGTAAAGATCAATTCAAATATAAAAAGAAAGATCTTAATGTCTTTGAGAAAGAAAGTAGACATTTTGAGATATTTGAACAAAAATGAGTAGAAATGAACAGCTTTCATGTAATCTCTGAGCTTCAAGATGCAGCCCTTATTTTGCCACTTTCAGAGCACAGTAGTAAAGATGTATATATATGACACAGTGGCCGTGAAATTTATAAAGACATTTATAATTCTTTATTGTATATAAAGGGAGCTCTTTACTCAGCATGATAAATAATGGAGTATTAAATAATCAAATAATGCTCAAAATGTCCATCAAGGAAATGTGATATTTCTGAATTTAAACTTAAGGGATGTAACCTAGCAGTAGTATCCCATCAGAAATACAGGGCAATTGATATTTAGATAAAAGGATACTGCACAGCATGAGAAAGAATCCCACTTACTTACAAGAGGCTCCCTCCAAGGCATGGTTGGGGACATTGTTTTTTATTCATGATGTCCATGTTTCTGTGGAACATCTATGCAGCTGCTAGCTTGAGTTATGGTTGGGATAACTTGGTTTACAGTTCAAAAGCAGAGCCTGGTTTTCATTTTATGAAATAATATAGTTGCTGTCACCTTTAATAAACCTGAAAGTTACACAGGGATTTTGTGGACTTGGTGTCCAAGGACAGAAAATATATATGGCCTTGAAAAATATTGTACTGTAAGATGGAGATACAGGGATTTCTGTAGAAAATACAATTTTCTGACAAGTTCATCTCATTTCTGCAATATATGAACCAGTTGTTCATTCTGTAGTTAGACACTCCATTACTAATAATTACAAAGACTCTGTCTACTTCAGCACTTGGTTGTACCAGTCTTTGATTTACACGAAAATAGATAAAGGCTTTAAGACAGCTGATTCAAGCAGGAAAAAAAAAAAAAAATCATCTTTAATAGCCAAACTCAGGAACCTCTATTTTCAGAAATTAGAAAAACATTTTGGTATTAAAGACAGTAGACAATTTTTTAAAAGAGCATTCTATTTTAAATTCCCAATTTTATACATTATGACACATATATGTGTGCACACTGTTACTTACCCTGAGTCAAAGATTGTCAGTTAGACCCTAGAAGGAGACAACAATAATCATAGAATTGCAATTCATAGGTTTGTGTATAATGTACTTGTGAAAATGTAAATTTATTAAGTTTGTCAAAGGACTGTACTGTGACCATGACCGAGACACATTTTGTTTTGTATGGCGCTAGGTGTTGCTGAAAACACTTTCAAAACATCAGTTCAGTTATCTGTTTAATTATTTAAAAATAAGATAAATACTAAATATTTATCCAAATGTATAATGATTAATGAAGTGGGTATTCTGGCACAGAGTATGATACTAGGTGTAAAATAATATAAAAATAATAAAGAAAATTGGGAGAAGAGGCTGGACTGAATATTTCCTCTGTGTCTAAGAATAGGTAGATGGTTAGGGCAGGGAGGTGGTTACCAGAGAAGTCTTATGGAGGTGTTTAAAAACTCTATTGTGTTTTACTTACGTTTAACCCTTAATTTGGAGCACAGTGCTTTGAAATGGCAACCCACTCCAGTGTTCTTGCCTGGAGAATCTCAGGGATGGTGGAGCCTGGTGGGCTGCTGTCTATGGGGTCGCACAGAGTCAGACACTACTCAAGTGACTTAGCAGCAGGAGTAGCTTAGCTCATGAAGAAAAATGTAACTATTATTCTGAACATGTTACTCCATAAGATGAAGAAAAATATTATGTACATATATTTGGGCTCCAAAATCACTGCAGATGATGACTGCAGCCATGAAATTAAAAAACACTTACTCCTTGGAAGGAAAGTTATGACCAACCTAGATAGCATATTCAAAAGCAGAGACATTACTTTGCCAACAAAGGTCCTTCTAGTCAAGGGTATGGTTTTTCCAATGGTCATGTATGGATGTGAGAGTTGGACTGTGAAGAAAGCTGAGCACCAAAGAATTGATGCGTTTGAACTGTGGTGTTCGAGAAGACTCTTGAGAGTCCCTTGGCCTGCAAGGAGATCAAACCAGTCCATTTTAAAGGAAATCAGTCCTGGGTGTTCATTGGAAGGAATGATGCTAAAGCTGGAACTCCAATACTGTGGCCACCTCATGCAAAGAGTTGACTTATTGGAAAAGACTCTGATGCTGGGAGGGATTGGGGGCAGGAGGAGAAGGGGATGACAGAGGATGAGATGAACATGAGTTTGAGTGAACTCTGGGAGTTGGTGATAGACAGGGAGGCCTGGCATGCTGCAATTCATGGGGTCGCAGAATTGAACACACCTGAGTGTGAACTGAACTGGACATGCAGGTAAAAAAAAAAAAAAAAAAGGTGTGTAGATATGATGCAAAAAAATAAAATTAATTTGGCTCAAGTAGAGTTTCTATGGAAATGATAGCATACAAGGTGCACTGGGAAGGTGAAACACACATCATGGGACATCCTGATTAAGGAGAGAAGGTGATTGTGGTAATATGATGCATCTATTCCAGAAAGATAACTTTTGTAGCAATAAGATAGTGATTTGATGGTGGTGATGATAAAGGGGAGAAGGCTAGTGGTGGTGGTGGTAGTGGTGCAGGCAAATGGGGATTTCATTTTGAGGAAAAAAATTAGGAAACAACAAGAAGAGAACATGAAAAATGAAGTTTTAAGGCAATACTTTCTATAGTAGTTAGATAGAGACCCATAAATTAATATTCCAGAAACAGAATATGAGCCCGGTGAAATTTCTGAATCCTGTGGGAAATTTACCAAAAAATAGCGCCAGCTCTGCAAATGTTCTTATACTATAAAGTTTCAAATTACATAACTAATGCCACCAGTGCCATTACATTGTCTGAACAAACAATTTATTCATCTTTCTTACAACCCGTTTCAAAGACTAAAAAGGCTAAGTTATTTCAGGACCAATGTCTGGGAAAAGAAATGCATAGTCTTTATAAGGAAATAGAAAGTAACTATGTAACAACAACTGTTTGTAAGGCCTACCCAGACAGCCATTTTGCTTTTTTGCATTTCTTTTCCATGGGAATGGTCTTGATCCCTGTCTCCTGTACAATGTCATGAACCTCACTCCATAGTTCATCAGGCACTCTATCTATCAGATCTAGGCCCTTAAATCTATTTCTCACATCCACAGTATAATCATAAGGGGTTTGATTTAGGTCATACCTGAATAGTCTAGTGGTTTTCCCTACTTTCTTCAATTTAAGTCTGAATTTGGCAATAAGGAGTTCATGGTCTGAGCCACAGTCAGCTCTTCTTCTTGTTTTTGATGACTGTATAGAGCTTCTCCATCTTTGGCTGCAAAGAACATAATCATTCTGATTTTGTTGTTGACCATCTGATGATGTCCATGTATAGAGTCTTCTCTTGTGTTGTTGGAAGAGGGTGTTTGTTATGACCAGTGCATTTTCTTGGCAAAACTCTATCAGTCTTTGTCCTACTTCATTCCATATTCCAAGACCAAATTTGCCTGTTACTCCAGGTGTTTCTTGACTTCCTACTTTTGCATTCCAGTCCCCTATAATGAAAAGGACATCTTTTTGGGGTGTTAGTTCTCAAAAGTCTTGTAGGTATTCATAGAACCGTTCAACTTCAGCTTCTTCAGTGTTGCTGGTTGGGGCATAGACTTGGATTACTGTGATATTGATTGGTTTGCCTTGGAAACGAACAGAGATCATTCTGTCGTTTTTGAGATTGCATCCAAGTACTGCATTTCGGACTCTTTTGTTGACCATGATGACCACTCCATTTCTTCTGAGGTATTCCTGGCCGCAGTAGTAAATATAATGGTCATCTGAGTTAAATTCACCCATTCCAGTCCATTTCAGTTCATGGATTCCTAGAATGTCGACATTCACTCTTGCCATCTCTTGTTTGACCACTTCCAATTTGCCTTGATTCATGGACCTGACATTCAAGGTTCCTATGCAATATTGCTCTTTACATCATCAGACCTTGCTTCTCTCACCAGTCACATCCACAGCTGGGTATTGTTTTTGCTTTGGCTCCATCCCTTCATGCTTTCTGGAGTTATTTCTCCACTGATCTCCAGTAGCATATTGGGCACCTACTGACCTGGGGAGTTTCACTTTCAGTATCCTATCATTTTGCCTTTTCATACTGTTCATGGGGTTCTCAAGGCAAGAATACTGAAGTGTTTGCCATTTCCTTTTCCAGTGGACCACATTCTGTCAAATCTCTCCACCATGACTAGGGAGGCCTTACAAATAGCTGTGAAAAGAAGAGAAGCAAAAAGCAAAGGAGAAAAGGAAAAATATAAACTTCAGAATTCAGAGTTCCAACGGAATAGCAAGAAGAGATAAGAAAGCCTTCTTCAGCAATCAATGCAAAGAAATAGAGGAAAACAACAGAATGGGGAAGACTAGGGATCTCTTCAAGAAAAGCAGAGATACCAAAGGAATATTTTATGCAAAGATGAGCTTGATAAAGGACAGAAATTGTATGGACCTAATAGAAGCAGAAGATATTAAGAAGAGATGACAAGAATACACAGAAGAACTGTACAAAAAAGATCTTCATGACCCAGATAATCATGATGGTGTGATCACCGATCTAGAGCCAGACATCCTGGAATGTGAAGTGAAGTGTGCCTTAGAAAGCATCACTATGAACAAAGCTAGTGGAGGTGATGGAATTCCAGTTGACCTATTTCAAATCCTGAAAGATGATGCTGTGAAAGTGCTGCACTCAATATGCCAGCAAATTTGGAAAACTCAGCAGTGGCCACAGGACTGGAAAAGGTCAGTTTTCATTCCAATCCCGAAGAAAGGCAAGGCCAAAGAATGCTCAAACTACCCCACAATTGCACTCATCTCACACACTAGTAAAGTAATGCTCAAAATTCTCCAAGCCAGGCTTCAGCAATATGTGAACCATGAACTTCCTGATGTTCAAGCTGGTTTTAGAAAAGGCAGAGGAACCAGAGATCAAATTGCCAACATCCACTGGGTCACGGAAAAAGCAAAAGAGTTCCAAAAAACATCTATTTCTGCTTTATTGACTATGCCAAAGCCTTTGACTGTGTGGATAACAATCAACCGTGGAAAATTCTGAAAGAGATGGGAATACCACACCACCTGATCTGCCTCTTGAGAAATTTGTATGTAGGTCAGGAAGCAACAGTTAGAACTGGACATGGAAAAACAGACTGGTTCCAAATAGGAAAAGGATTTCGTCAAGGTGTATATTGTCACCTTGTTTATTTAAATTATATGCAGAGTACATCATGAGAAAGGCTGGACAGGAAGAAACACACGTGAGAATCAAGATTGCCAGGAGAAATATCAATAACCTCAGATAAACAGATGATACCACCCTTATGGCAAAAAGTGAAGAGGAACTCGAAAGCCTCTTGATGAAAGTGAAAGTGGAGAGTGAAAAAGTTGGCTTAAAGCTCAACATTCAGAAAACGAAGATCATGGCATCTGGTCCCAACACTTCATGGGAAATAGATGGGGAAACAGTGGAAACAGTGTCAGACTTTATTTTTCTGGGCTCCAAATCACTGCAGATGGTGACTGCAGCCATGAAATTAAAAGATGCTTACTCCTTGGAAGGAAAGTTATGACCAACCTAGATAGCATATTCAAAAGCAGAGACATTACTTTGCCAACAAGTGTTCGTCTAGTCAAGGCTATGGTTTTTCCTGTGGTCATGTATGGATGTGAGAGTTGGACTGTGTGAAGAAAGCTGAGTGCCAAAGAATTGATGCTTTTGAACTGTGGTGTTGGAGAAGACTCTTGACAGTCCCTTGGACTGCAAGGAGATCCAACCAGTCCTTTCTGAAGGAGATCAGCCCTGGGATTTCTTTGGAAGGAATGATACTAAACCTGAAACTCCAGTACTTTGGCCATCTCATGCGAAGAATTGACTCACTGAAAAAGACTCTGATACCGGGAGGGATTGGGGGCAGGAGGAGAAGGGGACGACAGAGGATGAGATGGCTGGATGGCATCTCTGACTCGAATGACGTGAATCTCAGTGAACTCCTGGAGTTTGTGATGGACAGGGAGGCCTGGTGTGCTACGATTCATGAGATCGCAAAGAGTCAGACAAGACTGAGTGACTGATCTGATCTGATCTGATGTAAAAACAGAGACAAATTCTGCAAGGCAACGGGGTGCAGCACAGTATGTTTCAAAGGATCAGATTCATAAAATCACACATTAAAACAACTGTTAGTTCAGTCACTCAGTCGTGTCTGAGTCTTTGCAACCCCATGAATCGCAGCACACCAGGCCTCCCTGTCCCTCACCAACTCCCGGAGTTCACCCAGACTCACATCCATGGAATCAATGATGCCATCCAGCCTTCTCATCCTCTGTAGTCCCCTTCTCCTCCTGCCCCCAATCCCTCCCAGCATCACAGTCTTTTCCAATGAGTCAACTCTTCGCATGAAGGTGGCCAAAGTACTGGAGTTTCAGCTTTAGCATCATTCCTTCCAAAGAAATCCAAAAACAACTGTTAGAACAAGGCATTTTGTATGCATCCAAAACAACATTGACATGCTGGAAACATTCATAAATGAAACTAAATGAAGTTCAAGCACTTATATGTCCCCATCCATCTTTTGATGTGTAAAACAGCCAAGGGGAATGCATTTTGAAAATGAGGGTACCCTAATATGACTTTGTAAAGTAACTTTATGTCCTAAAATGCCAGTATTATGAACAATGGATATAAAATCAAAACAGCAAATATTACTTCAAACAAAGTGAAACACTGAGGAGAATTCCGTTTTGGGTTTCAGAATTTGCTTTCCACAACCGCAGCAGGAACAGGAAAAATGCTCACTTTGAACCTGGTCCCTCACCAAGCTCAACTTCCTTTTAACCAAAGTCTGGATGGGGCAATGATCACCTGTATTCTCTGCAAGTGATGTGACTGCTTACAAAAATCTTTGTGACATCGATGGTATGGAAGTGAAATTGTGTCCCAAGCTTGATCTTTAAATGACATAATTTTTGAATGGAATCTTAAGTAAAAGGTTTACTATTCCCTTACTTGTTCAAAAGGGAAGGTCTTCTTCATATGTTTAGATGTTTGATATTTATTCACCTAGTAGAGATACCTGAAAACATGTGATCCAGTAGCTTGCAGCAGAAGCTTGGAGAGTATAAGAAACAGAAGAAAGAAATATGGGGGAGGAGCTAAGATGGAGGAGGAATAGGACGGGGAGAACACTTTCTCCCCCACAAATTAAT
The DNA here is from genome assembly GCF_002263795.3 of Bos taurus. Classification (NCBI taxonomy): domain Eukaryota; kingdom Metazoa; phylum Chordata; class Mammalia; order Artiodactyla; family Bovidae; genus Bos; species Bos taurus. Next base: position 2,031,408 of record NC_037336.1, read on the forward strand.
CAAAATAACATTTAAATGCTGAGTAAATTCCACAAAACAACTTCTGAATGCTGGAAGAGGACATCAGGCACCCAGAAAAGTAACCCATTGTCTTCAAAAGGGGGTAGGAAAAATAAAAAGACAAAAAAAGAGACAAAAGAGGGAGGGACGGAGCTCCTTTCCATGAAGGGAGCCTTAAAAAGAGAGAAGTTTCCAAACACCAGGAAACATTCTCACTGCCAAGTCTGTGCCGAGCCTTGGAAGCACAGAGGGCAACATAACAGCGAGGAAAAAATAAATAAAACAATTAAAACCCACAGATTATGAGCCCTATGGTAACTCCCACAGCGGAGAAGCAGCGCAGACACCTGCATCCGCCATTAGCAAGCGGGGGTTGGGCAGGGAGGCACAGCGCGGGCTGCATCGCTTAGAGTAAGGATCTGGCCTGAATATCCCAAGCCCTACCTGAGAAAAATAATCTGGGCTAGCAAACCAGACTGTGGGATATCTACCATGCGAAAAGCCAGTCCTAACCTAAGACACCAGCAGGCCTGCGCACGAAACAAAGGACTGTACAGAGACAGCCAGCTGCAGACCGTCCCCCTCCGGTGACAGGCAGCCAGAGCTGGAAGGGGGCAATCGCAGCCGCAGAGAGACACTATCTACAAAACTGAAAGCAGGCTTCTTTGCTAACTAAAACTTCTTGGGGTTCTGGACAGTCAATATCCACCTGAGAAGGTGCGCTGGTTGCACACCCAGATAACCAAGCGGTGGGTAGGCGATAAGTCTCAGCAACTGTGCTTGCCAAACACCTCATCACTGAAAGACAAGTATATGTCTTGTCTTTCTTGTCTGAGCTGCTCCGATCTTGGAAGGGCATAAAACGCAGGCCCAACCGAGTCTGTGCCTCTGAGGACTAACCGAGTGCCTGAACTTGAGCAGCGTAGACCTGGGAGGTGCAAGCAGCCCAGGGCCAGCCGCGGATGGTTCCCAGCAGAGCAATCTAGAGCCTGAGCAGTGTGCTCAGGAAGCTACATGCACCGTGACTCGGGGCAGGCCCAGTGTGGCTGAGTCACTGCGAGCACATGCCAGTGTTATTTATTTGCAGCCTCCCTCTCTCCCCACAGCGCGACTGAACAAGAGAGCCTTAAGAAAAAAAAGGTGTCCACCACCACCCTGTTTGTATCAGGGTGGAAATCAGACACTGAAGAGACCAGAAAACAGAAGAAGCTATAACAGAGGGAACCGCCTTGGAAGCGACAGGCAATAGATTAAAACCCCATAGTTAGTACCGACTACATAGGAAGGGGCCTATAGATCTTGAGAAATATAAGCTGGAACAAGGAACTAGCCGAAAATGAACTGAACCCACAATACCCACAACAACAGATAAAGTCCTATATATATTTTTACTATTTTTATGATCATTCTTTCTTTAATTTTTAATTTTATAAAAAATTTTAAGTCGTCTATTACACCTTTAATTTTCATTTTTATAACCTACTATTACTTTGCAAAAAAAAAAAGAGACCCTTAAAAAAAAATAAAAAGCAAATTTCATATATATATATTTTTATAACTTTTGTGACCTTGCTTTTTTTTTTTCTGTTCTTTAACATTGTATTTTTGAAATTCCAAACTCTGCTCTAGATTTTTAATTTTAACTTTTTAGTATTTGTTATCAATTTTGTACCTATATTTTTTTATATAACTTTTGTGAATTTTTTTTCCTCTCTTTCTTTCTCTTCATCTTTTCTTAAACACGGTATTCCTGAAATTTCAAACTCTACTCTTCATTTTTAATTTATGCTCTTTGGTATTTGTTATCAATTTTGTACCTATAACTTCCTTATAATTTTTATGATTTTGTTCGTTTTTCTTTTACTTTTTCTTTTTTCTTTCTTTTCCTTCTTCTTTTCTTTAACATTGAATTTTTGAAATTCCAAACTCTACTCTAGATTTTTAATTTTTGCTTTTAGGCATTTGTTACCAATTTTGTACCTTTAAGAACCCAAACTTCAGTACCCATTTTTTACTAGGGAGCGAGATTACTGGCTTGACTGCTCTCTCCCCCTTCACACTCTCCTTTTTTTCCGCCCGGTGGCCTGTGTCTCCTCCCTAAACCCTTTCTACGCTACCCAACTCTGTGAATTTCTGTGTGTTCCAGACGGTGGAGAACACTTAGGGAACTGATTACTGGCTGGATCTATCTCTGTCCTTTTCATTCCCTCCTTTTATCCTCCTGGCCACCTCTGTCTCCTTCCTCCCTCTTCTCTTCTCTGTGTAACTCCGTGAACATCTCTGAGCGGTCCAGTTGTGGAGTGCACATAAGGAAGTGATTACTGGTTATCCCGCTCTTTCCTCTATTGAGTCCACCTCATTTCATTCGGGTCACCTCTAACTCCCTCCTCCCTCTTCTCTTCTGCATGTAACGCTGTGAAACTGTCTGGGTGACTCTCACGGTGGAGAAACTTTTCATCTTTAACCTAGATGTTTTGTCAATGGTGCTGTATAGAAGGAGTTTTGAGTCTACTGTAAAAATAAGACCGGTTACTGGAAGCAGGAGGCTTAAGTCCAAACCCTGACTCCAGGGAACATTAATTGACAGGAGCTCATCAAATGCCTCCATACCTACACTGAAACCAAGCACCACGCAAGGGCCAACAATTTCCAGGGCAAGACATACAAAGCAAATTCTCCAGCAACACAAGAACACAGCCCTGAGCTCCAAGATGCAGGCTGCCCAAAGTCACCCCAAAACCATAGACATCTCATAACACATTACTGGACACTTCATTGCACTCCAGAGAGAAGAAATCCAGCTCCACCCACCAGAACACCGACACAAGCTTCCCTAACCAAGAAACCTTGACAAGCCACCTGTACAACCCACACCCAGTGAGGAAACGCCACAAAAAAGAGAACTCCACAAACTGCCAGAATACAGAAAGGACACCCCAAACTCAGCAATGTAAACAAGATGAAGAGACAGAGGAATACCCAGCAGGTAAAGGGACAGGATAAATGCCCAGCAAACCAAACCAAAGAGGAAGAGATAGGGAATCTACCTGATAAAGAATTCCAAATAATGATAGTGAAATTGATCCAAAATCTTGAAATCAAAATAGAATCACAGATAAATAGCCTGGAGACAAGGATTGAGAAGATGCAAGAAAGGTTTAACAAGGACCTAGAAGAAATAAAAAACAGTCAATATATAATGAATAATGCAATAAATGAGATCAAAAACACTCTGGAGACAACAAAGAGTAGAATAACAGAGGCAGAAGATAGGATTAGTGAATTCGAAGATAGAATGGTAGAAATAAATGAATCAGAGAGAAAAAAAGAAAAACGAACTAAAAGAAATGAGGACAATCTCAGAGACCTCCAGGACAATATTAAACGCTACAACATTCGAATCACAGAGGTCCCAGAAGAAGAAGACAAAAAGAAAGACCATGAGAAAATACTTGAGGAGATAATAGTTGAAAACTTCCCTGAAATGGGGAAGGAAATAATCACTCAAGTCCAAGAAACCCAGAGAGTCCCAAACAGGATAAACCCAAGGCGAAACACCCTAAGACACATATTAATCAAATTACCAAAGATCAACCACAAAAACAAATATTAAAAACAGCAAGGGAAAAACAACAAATAACACACAAGGGAATTCCCATAAGGATAACAGCTGATCTTTCAACAGAAACTCTCCAAGTCAGGAGGGAATGGCAAAACATACTTAAAGTGATGAAAGAAAATAACCTACAGCCCAGATTATTGTACCCAGCAAGGATCTCATTCAAGTATGAAGGAGAAATCAAAAGCTTTACAGACAAGCAAAAGCTGAGAGAATTCAGCACCACCAAACCAGCTGTCCAACAAACACTAAAGGATATTCTCTAGACAGGAAACACAAAAAGAGTGTATAAATTCAAACCCAAAACAATAAAGTAAATGGCAACGGGATCATACTTATTAATAATTACCTCAAACGTAAATGGGTTGAATGTCCCAACCAAAAGGCAAAGACTGGCTGAATGGATACAAAAACAAGACCCCTACACATGTTGTCTACAAGAGACCCACCTCAAAACAGGGGACACATACGGACTGAAAATGAAGGGCTGGAAAAAGATTTTCCATGCAAACAGGGACCAAAAGAAAGCAGGAGTAGCAATACTCATATCAGACAAAATAGACTTTAAAACAAAGGCTGTGAAAAGAGACAAAGAAGGTCACTAAATAATGATCAAAGGATCAATCCAAGAAGAAGATATAACAATTATAAATATACATGCACCCAACACGGGAACACCACACTATGTAAGACAGATGCTAACAAGTATGAAAGGAGAAATCAACAATAACACAATAATAGTGGGAGACTTTAATAACCCACTCACAACTACGGATAGATCAACTAAACAGAAAATTAACAAGGAAACACAAACTTTAAATGATACAATAGACCAGTTAGACAATTGATATCTATAGGACATTTCACCACAAAACAATGAATTTCACCTTTTTCTCAAGCGCACATGGAACCTTCTCCAAGATAGATCACATCCTGGGCCATAAAGCTAGCCTTGGTGAATTCAAAAAAAATGAAATCTTTCCAAGCATCTTTTGTGACCACAATGCAGTAAGATTAGATCTCAATTACAGGAGAAAAGCTATTAAAAATTCCAACATATGGAGGCTGAACAACTACTGCTGAATAACCAACAAATCACAGAAGAAATCAAAAAAGAAATCAAAATTTGCATAGAAACGAATGAAAATGAAAACACAACAACCCAAAACCTGTGGGGCACTGTAAGAGCAATCCTAAGGGGAAAGTTGATAGCAATACAGGCACACCTCAAGAAACAAGAAAAAAGTCACATAAATAATCTAACGCTACACTTAAAGCAACTAGAAAAGGAAAAAATGAAGAACCCCAGGGTTAGTATAAGGAAAGAAATCTTAAAAATTAGGGCAGAAATAATTGCAAAAGAAACAAAAGACACCATAGCAAAAATCAACAAAGCCAAAAGCTGGTTCTTTGAAAGGATAAATAAAATTGACAAACCATTAGCCAGACTCATCAAGAAACAAAGGGAGAAAAATCAAATCAACAGAATTAGAAATGAAAATGGAGAGATCACAACAGACAACACAGAAATACAAAGGATCATAAGAGACTACTATCATCAATTATATGCCAATAAAATGGACAACGTGGAAGAAATGGACAAAGTCTTAGAAAAGTACAACTTTCCAAAACCAGACCAGGAAGAAATAGAAAATCTTAACAGACCCATCAGAAGCACGGAGATTGAAACTGTAATCAGAAATCTTCCAGCAAACAAAAGCCCAGGTCCAGACGGCTTCACAGCTGAATTCTACCAAAAATTTAGAGAAGAGCTAACACCTATCCTACTCAAACTCTTCCAGAAAATTGCAGAGGAAGGTAAACTTCCAAACTCATTCTATGAGGCCACCATCACCCTAATACCAAAACCTGACAAAGATGCCACACAAAAAAGAAAACTACAGGCCAATATCACTAATTAACATAGATGCAAAAATCCTTAACAGAATTCTAGCAGTCAGAATCCAACAACACGTTAAAAAGATCATACACCATGACCAAGTGGGCTTTATCCCAGGGATGCAAGGATTCTTCAATATCCACAAATCAATCAATGTAATACACCACATTAACAAATTGAGAAATAAAAACCATATGATTATCTCAATAGATGCAGAGAAAGCCTTTGACAAAATTCAACATCCATTTATGATAAAAACTCTCCAGAAAGCAGGAATAGAAGGAACATACCTCAACATAATAAAAGCTATATATGACAAACCCACAGCAAACATTATCCTCAATGGTGAAAAATTGAAAGCATTTCCTCTAAAGTCAGGAACAAGACAAGGGTGCCCACTTTCACCATTACTATTCCACATAGTTTTGGAAGTTTTGGCCACAGCAATCAGAGCAGAAAAAGAAATAAAAGGAATCCAAATTGGAAAAGAAGAAGTAAAACTCTCACTGTTTGCAGATGACAGGATCCTCTACATAGAAAACCCTAAAGACTCCACCAGATAATTACTAGAACTAATCAATGAATATAGTAAAGTTTCAGGATAGAAAATCAACACACAGAAATCCCTTGCATTCCTATAGACTAATAATGAGAAAATATAAAGAGAAATTAAGGAAACAAACCATTCACCGTTGCAGCGAAAAGAATGAAATACTTAGGACTATATCTACCTAAAGAAACTAAAGACCTATATATAGAAAACTATAAAACACTGGTGAAAGAAATCAAAGAGGACACTAATAGATGGAGAAATATACCATGTTCATGGATTGGAAGAATCAATATAGTGAAAATGAGTATACTACCCAAAGCAATTTATAGATTCAATGCAATCCCTATCAAGCTACCAACGGTATTCTAGAACAAATAATTGTTCTAGAATAGCTCTAGAACAGAGCTAGAACAAATAATTTCACAATTTGCATGCAAATACAAAAAAACCCTCAAATAGCCAAAGCTATCTTGAGAAAGAAGAATGGAACTGGAGGAATCAACCTGCCTGACTTCAGGCTCTACTACAAAGCCACAGTCATCAAGACAGTATGGTACTGGTGCAAAGACAGAAATATAGATCAATGGAACAAAATAGAAAGCCCAGAGATAAATCCACGCACATATGGACACCTTATCTTTGACAAAGGAGGCAAGAATATACAATGGATTAAAGACAATCTCTTTAACAAGTGGTGCTGGGAAAACTGGTCAACCACTTGTAAAAGAATGAAACTAGAACACTTTCTAACACCATACACAAAAATAAACTCAAAATGGATTAAAGATCTAAACGTAAGACCAGAAACCATAAAACTCCTAGAGGAGAACATAGGCAAAACACTCTCCGACATACATCACAGCAGGATCCTCTATGACCCACCTCCCAGAATATTGGAAATAAAAGCAAAAATAAGCAAATGGGACCTAATTAAACTTAAAAGCTTCTGCACCACAAAGGAAACTATAAGCAAGGTGAAAAGACAGCCTTCAGAATGGGAGAAAATAATAGCAAATGAAGCGACTGACAAACAACTAATCTCAAAAATATACAAGCAACCCCTACAGCTCAACTCCAGAAAAATAAATAACCCAATCAAAAAATGGGCCAAAGAACTAAATAGACATTTCTCCAAAGAAGACATACAGACACATGAAAAGATGCTCAACATCACTCATTATCAGAGAACTGCAAATCAAAACCAGTATGAGGTACCATTTCACGCCAGTCAGAATGGCTGCGATCCAAAAGTCTACAAGCAATAAATGCTGGAGAGGGTGTGGAGAAAAGGGAAGCCTCTTACACTCTTGGTGGGAATGCAAACTAGTACAGCCACTATGGACAACAGTGTGGAGATTCCTTAAAAAACTGGAAATAGAACTGCCTTATGATCCAGCAATCCCACTGCTGGGCATACACACTGAGGAAACCAGAATTGAAAGAGACACGTGTACCCCAATGTTCATCGCAGCACTGTTTATAATAGCCAGGACATGGAAGCAACCTAGATGCCCATCAGCAGATGAATGGATAAGAAAGCTATGGTACATGTACACAATGGAGTATTACTCAGCCATTAAAAACAATGCATTTGAATCAGTTCTAATGAGGTGGATGAAACTGGAGCTTATTATACGGAGTGAAGTAAGCCAGAAAGAAAAACACCAATACAGTATACTAACGCATATGTATGGAACTTAGAAAGATCGTAACAATAACCCGGTATATGAGACAGCAAAAGAGACACTGATATATAAAACAGTCTTTTGGACTCTGTGAGAGAGGGAGAGGATGGGGCGATTTGGGAGAATAGCAGTGAAACATGTATAATATCGTGTATGAAACGAGTCGCCAGTCCAGTTTCAATGCACGATACTGGGTGCTTGGGGCTGCACTGGGATGACCCAGAGGGATGGTATGGGGAGGGAGGAGGGAGGAGAGTTCAGGATGAGGAACACAGGTATACCTGTGGCGGATTCATTTCGATATTTGGCAAAACTAATACAATATTGTAAAGTTTAAAAAAAAAAAAAAAAGCTTAAAAAAGCAGAATAATCCTGTTCACTTCTGATAGTAGTCAGTGCTAGAGTCTGTAGGACTAATTCAACATGCAAAATATTATCCTGATGTAAATGTTAAGTCTAATTTAAAGAAAGACTATAATAAATATATAACATTTATTATAAAAAATAAAAATAAATAAAATAAAATTTAAAAAAATAAAATAAATAAAATAAAATACAAAAAAAAAAGATTAGCAAACTAAGCTTCTTTCATAAATAGGAAAATTTTAGGAGCATGATTTACAATTTTCCCTCATTTTCATAAAGATCATGAGTCAAGTAGAACAAATTTATTTGAAAGAAGGTCATTGTCTCCTGGGATCATAAGCCCTGTGAAGTCTACCTGTGTGTGTAGACTGTCTGGTCCACCAGGGCATCAATCAGCATTAGTCAAAAGATAGAATGAACATTCTCAGAGAATGTCTCATTCGCTGCTCTGAGACTTACCCCTCCTCCTCTTTAATTTAGAAATCCAAATCAAGATTTGATCCCTCACGTCCTTATTCTTTGTTTAGATGTTACCTTTCCGAAAGAACTTTTGTGACCACCCATTTAAAAGTGCAGCTTTTCCTGGAACCCATCTTACCCTAGAACCTCCCCCTGTCATCCCTCATTCTCTTTTACCATTTGTAGTTATGATAGATTTTACTTATTTGATTGTCCAACTATCCTACAGAAATATAAGCTCCATAAGAACAGATGCTGGCATCTGTTTTGTCCTTGGTACTGTCTGCAGGGGTCCAGCCCCGGTGGATCCAGGGAATTCGAAGCAGGGATGGTGTTGGCGATCAGGATACGATAGAATTAAAGATATAAAGAGTGGTTAAATAAGGCTAGCTCATTGAGAAAATTCAGCGAAGAAAAGAGGCTGAATAACTTGGTTTACGTGGAAAGCTAATAAAATTCCAAGACAAGGAATTTGCATCACCTACGTAGGCCACAGGCATCCTCCCATTCTTCCGAAGAAGAGGAAACACTAAGGCCTCCTCAGTCAGATCTTAGAAGCCCAGGCATAATTAGTAGGCTTGACAAGCCTCCACCCTCCAGATAGGAATTCAGCCAGAAGGTGAGAGAAAGAACGACATGGGAGACCAAGCTTCCTGCACTTTATTTTCCAAAGTAGTTTTTATACCTTAAGTTGTGCATAGAGGACAATGGGGGAAGGGGAGGAGTCATGCAAACACAGCAGTCCTTGATCGTTATCGAAGCTAAGCTTTCAAACTTATATGCAAAAGTTTAGGTGATTTACATCATCTTCTGGCCAGGAGGCCTGTTAACATTTTATGACCCTTTCTTCAGAAAACTTATTTTTCTCTAAAGGTGGTTATTCTAAAGTCAGGCGCCACCCTCCAAAAGCATTAGATAAAGTTTCATTCCTATAGGGCAAAGGTGTGGTGGGCTATAACAAGAAAAGAATTAGCTCAAGGGTCCAAGGTTACAAACATTAAAGCTACTACTTACATTCCTATACATCAATTATATTAATCAATACACTTCCAGGGACACAGTAGGTAAGGGATACGGAAAATTAACAGCAAACATTGGCCCAACAAGTGAAAAACCCTTCACCAATACAATTTCTAATCAATCTTTTAACTGCTCAAAGGAATCTGTATTTAGACAGTTTAGAACATCTCATGCCTCTCACAGTTGGGAGGCTCTGAACAATCACATGTGGCCAGAAGAACCTGAAGGGCAGGCTAGAGAACTTCCAAAGGAGTTTGTAGGTTGAAACACTCTTGTCACGCCCAGGAACTTTATTAACTGGAACTGTAAGGTACTCTTTTTCAGAGAGAGGTGGTGGGGGACAGCCTCCTGTAAAGTCAGAGGTGTAGGGGAGAACACAAAGCAGTAAAGTGGGCAGACTTTGGTTTTGGGGGTAGGTGCTCCAGAATTTCCAGGGGGGCTCCTGAGGCTCAATCCCACCTTTGCGTATGCTGAGCCTCCTTTCTCATGACCTTTGCTATGGGTGGAGTTCCTCACGCTGGCTCCCGGCAATTGTCTGTGGTACTAAATCAACTATGCTGAGGGCAGTACCTGCCACTCCATAGGCAATTTATAAGTAGTGGTAAAATGAAAGGATAAATTGGAATATTTGGCTTACAGAATATTAGAATAATTTATTACATGTTCTTTAGTTTGTAGAATGTGCTCTAAAATGTGCTTAATGATATGGAATAAGTTCTCCATACATTATTTATATGCTCATAAAACATATACTAGTTTTTATATATTTAGGCACTTAAATAGAATACAAAAATCATTTCAAAACTTATTTGTATAGATAGAAAATAGATTGATCAATAGACTGACAGAAATAAAGATAAAGGTAGATTGTGTGTGGGGGGAGGTACAACTAGCCTTAATATACTGTTTTTCATTTTTTCCTCTCACTAATATGATCTTCTTTTGAAACATATCCTTCTTTCCTATCTAATTTTCTTACTAAAAAAGTCCTAACTACTCATGAAACAAAAACAATACATTTTTTGAAAAGACCATGAGACTGCAAGGAAATAATTTAGCTGCAATGTAACTGTTTAATAATTTGCAAACTATTATTGCTATTACAGTTATGTTAGAAATGTGTGTGTTTTATTAGAAATATATTTGTTATATTAGGCTATAGTAAGCAGAATAATGGCATTCCAAGAACATCCACATCCTCATCTCAGAGTGTGTGAATCTGCAAAATGGACTTTGTGAATACAGATAGTTGAGGATCTAAGACGGGGAGAGTGCCTAGGTTTTCATTATCCTTAAAACTGTAAGATTCAGGACTCACTTACATGAACAACAAATTTTAGTGAAGCATAGAAAACTATTGGCCTAATTTGAGGGCAAATGAAGTTTGCCCAAAAGGCCCTTCCCTTCTTCCTAAGGTTCTTTTCACCAGCGTTTTCTTCTGTTCCTTTCCTGCTATACTATTCGAGGTAGTAACTGATGCCATAACATATGAATGCATTCAGATTTGAATGCATATTTATATGAATCTCTTACATGAAGAAAACTTTTATGTCCAGAAGCATTTTTTCTCTTAATGACGTATGTTAAATGATGGATTTTTTAAATGAGAAATTCAGACAATATATCTTATCCATAGCCAATTTAAAAGGGATAACCCTAAAGAAGATTTTGTTTAGAAAATATAATTTGGTTAAAAATGATATTCTTTCTTACCCAATAACAATGTGCTCTTCTATTAGTAAGAGCTATAAATGCTTAATAAAAATAGCTATAATAATAATCATAATACCTGCATTAGTTTTTTTTTTTTTTTCAAGAGTGCTAGAGTGGGGTGCCATTTCCTTCTCCAATGCATGAAAGTGAAAAGTGAAAGTGAAGTCGCTCAGTCGTGTCTGACTCTTAGCGACCCCATGGACTGCAGCCTACCAGGCTCCTCCGTCCATGGGATTTTCTAGGCAAAAGTACTGGAGTGGGATGTCATTGCCTTCTCCAAATACAGTGTATAAAGTTGCAGAAAATATGATCTTGACCATGAAAAAGGCCCTACATTTGCTCTTGGTATTGGACATTGAAACAGTTCTTAAGAAGCACTGGCAGAAGGGTTACCTGATATCAGATAGATAATTGTGACTGCAGAGGCACTTGGGTGAACTGAGATGTTGGCAGATGTTTGAGAGGGGTGTATGTGGGGCTCTGTTCAGCCCAGTGCAGTTTTTTTGCATTCACCTAAGGACTTCTCAGAGAGGAAGTCATGCATAAATGAACACAAAATTCACTTTATCCTCAAATTGTTCTATAATATGTTAGTTGTTGCTGTTGTTTACTTGCTAAGTCATATTTGACTCTTTTGCAACTCCATGGACTGTAGCCCACCAGGCTCCTCTGTCCTTAGGACTTAACAGGCAAGAATATTGGAGTAGGTTGCCATTTCCTTCTCCAGGGGATCTTCCAGACCTGGGAGTAGAATCAGTGTCTTCTGCATTGGCAAGCAGATTCTTTACCACTGAGCCATCTGGAAAGCCCCATTATGTGAATTACATTGGAATCAATTTATGTTTACAAAACAAGTGTTATAACAGAACTGCCTGTATGAGAGGCAGACTAGCTCAGAGCTATAAACTTTCTGAACTCATGAAACATGTATACATACCATGTGCATGCATCAAAGAAGTAAAATTAAAAGATAAATACAAGAAATTGTGAGGAATTTCCACTTTGAAATGAAGTTTAATATATTTTACAATCCTTTCTGGAGATCTTTTGAGGTAGTGACTCTCAGAATATGGCCAGTAAATCACCAGTATCCTGCAATTTCTGACTTTACTCTTCTTTCAGCATAAGTTTGAAAATCCATAGCAAGAGAATCATGGAATTCTGAGAAGAGTCTCATAGGATAGTTTTTTTTTTTAAATTATTATTATTTATGAAAGAATAATTGCTTTACAGAATTTTGCTGTTTTCTGTCAAACCTCAACATGAATCAGCCATAAGTATACATATATCCAGTCACTTTTGTAACTCTCTCCCATTTCCCTCCCCATCCCACACCTCTAGGTTGATACAGAGCCCCTGTTTGAGTTTCCTGAGACATACAGCATAGTTTTAAAGGGCATGCACTATAATTGGTAATACTCTTTTTTAAGTCAACAGAAAGAACTCTATATTCCTTAAGTTATAGTTTGTTTTGGTCACTTTTTAACACAGATATAAAGAAAGAGGGTGGGGTGGATATGAGATTTTCAGGGGCTTAATGAGTTCTAGACACTGAATACACAAGCTGTTTTTATTCACCCAACAACCGGAGGGAATGACTTACTAAACTCATTATTTTATATATTATTAAAATGAATCCCAAGTCAGTCAAATAACCTTCCCCACATCACACATCAGTCAACCACAGAATGAGGATTTTAAAGCATGTCTGTCTATTGCTAATGAAGGCCATTGGGAGAGGGAGACGGTGGGAAGATTTGGGAGAATGGCATTGAAACATGTAAAATATCATGTATGAAACGAGTTGCCAGTCCAGGTTCAATGCATGATACTGGATGCTTGGGGCTAGTGAACTGGGATGACCCAGAGGGATGGTATGGGGAGGGAGGAGGGAGGCGGATTCAGGATGGGGAACTCATGTATACCTGTGGCGGATTCATTTTGATATTTGGCAAAACTAATACAATTTTGTAAAGTTAAAAAAAAAAAAAAGAATCTAAAAAAAAAAAAAAAACAGGCCTGACATAGTCAAAAACTAAAGTATATTTTCATCCCTATCTGAATTTGGAGCCTAAGTTAAATAAATATAAAGATGAACTTTCTATCATATCCCCCAAACTAGCTTTCTTCTTCTTTCTCTCATTATTATTAACATGCTCAGTAAGTTACTCAATACTATTATTTTAACTCACCCACCAAGAGCAGTAACTTACCAGTTCTTAGTGATATCTTAAAGCGTTTCTAGAATCTATCTGAGGTTTTCTATTTTGTTAACCACCAATCTAACGCAAATTCTATAACTTCAAATCTATATTACTGAAATAAGGCTAACTTGTCGGGTTTAGAAAGACAAGAATTTCCAGGTTCTACTTGTTAAAACTTGTCTTCCAAAATATCAACAGATTTAATTTACAATTATGAAATCTGAGTTCAGTTAAATTCAGTTCAGTTGAGTAGCTCAGTCGTGTCCGACACTTTGCAACACCCCCCTCCCCACCGCCCCCGGCCGCCCCGGAGTTCACTCAAATTCATGTCCATAGAGTCAGTGATGCCATCCAGCAATCTCATCCTCTGTTGTCCCCTTCTCCCAACCCCAATCCCTCCCAGCACCAGAGTCTTTTCCAATGAGTCAACTCTTCACATGAGGTGGCCAAAGTACTGAAGTTTCAGCTTTAGTATCATTCCTTCCAAAGAAATCCCAGGGCTGATCGCCTTCAAAATGGACTGGTTGGATCTGTTTGCAGTCCAAGGAACTCTCAAGAGTCTTCTCCAACACCACAGTTCAAAAGCATCAATTCTTCAGTGCTCAACTTTTTTCACAGTCCAACTCTCACATCCATACATGACCACTGGAAAATCCATAGCCTTGACTAGACGAAACTTTGCTGGCAAAGTAATGTCTGTGCTTTTGAATATGCTATCTAGGTTGGTCATAATTTTTCTTTCAAGGAGTAAGCGTCTTTTAATTTCATGGCTGCAGTCACCATCTGCAGTGATTCTGGAGCCCCAAGAAATAAAGTCTGACACTGTTTCCCCATATATTTCGCATGAAGTGATGGGACCAGATGCCATGATCTTCGTTTTCTGAATGTTGAGTTTTAAGCCAAGTTTTTCACTATTCTCTTTCACCTTCATCAAGAGGCTTTTTATTTCCTCTTCCCTTTCTGCCATATGGGTGGTGTCATCTACATATCTGAGGTTATTGATATTTCTCCTGGCAATCTTGATTGTGCTTCTTCCAGCCCAGCATTTTTCATGATGTGCTCTGCATATAAGTTAAATAAGCAGGGTGACAATAGTAGCCTTCATGAAATCTGAGTATACGAACACAATACATATACTGGAATGGAATACAACATCTGGATATGGACCTTCAAAACAAAGAAAGTAGATAATCTTACATTTGGAATGTAATGCGTACATTCATGCATTTTGTGCATTTCCCCCCCACTTCCTTGTTATTTTCACAGAATTTTCCAAAGTTGAGCATCTTTCATGTGTCCTTCCAAAATCTCTGGAAAAGGAAGGACAGTAAAGCCATTCTTAGCCTAGAAAGAAGTTTCACAGAGACCATCATTTAACACACATTGTATGTGGATAGTACTTAGATCTCGCGGAGTCACCCAGGAACCTCAAGGGCTTTGGTTTTGCAGGCTAGCAAATCTCATTAGCATCTGTGAACATAAGTAAACATATTTATGCAAACTGTAGGTCCATATTTCTTTTTTCTTTATTTTTAATTAATTAATTATTTATTTATTTATTTTATTTAACTTTACAATACTGTACTGGTTTTGCCATTATCAAAATGAATCTGCCACAGGTATACATATGTTCTTCATCCTGAATCCTCCTCCCTCCTCCCTCCCCATACCATCCCTCTGGGTCGTCCCAGTGCAGCCCCAAGCACCCAGTATCGTGCATTGAAACTGGACTGGCGACTCGTTTCATACACGATATTATACATGTTTCACTGCTATTCTCCCAAATCGCCCCATCCTCTCCCTCTCTCACAGAGTCCAAAAGACTGTTCTATATATCAGTGTCTCTTTTGCTGTCTCATATACCGGGTTATTGTTACGATCTTTCTAAGTTCCATACATATGCGTTAGTATACTGTATTGGTGTTTTTCTTTCTGGCTTACTTCACTCCGTATAATAGGCTCCAGTTTCATCCACCTCATTAGAACTGATTCAAATGCATTCTTTTAATGGCTGAGTAATACTCCATTGTGTACATGTACCATAGCTTTCTTATCCATTCATCTGCTGATGGGCATCTAGGTTGCTTCCATGTCCTGGCTATTATAAACAGTGCTGCGATGAACATTGGGGTACACGTGTCTCTTTCAATTCTGGTTTCCTCAGTGTGTATGCCCAGCAGTGGGATTGCTGGATCATAAGGCAGTTCTATTTCCAGTTTTTTAAGGAATCTCCACACTGTTGTCCATAGTGGCTGTACTAGTTTGCATTCCCACCAAGAGTGTAAGAGGCTTCCCTTTTCTCCACACCCTCTCCAGCATTTATTGCTTGTAGACTTTTGGATCGCAGCCATTCTGACTGGCGTGAAATGGTACCTCATACTGGTTTTGATTTGCAGTTCTCTGATAATGAGTGATGTTGAGCATCTTTTCATGTGTCTGTATGTCTTCTTTGGAGAAATGTCTATTTAGTTCTTTGGCCCATTTTTTGATTGGGTTATTTATTTTTCTGGAGTTGAGCTGTAGGGGTTGCTTGTATATTTTTGAGATTAGTTGTTTGTCAGTCGCTTCATTTGCTATTATTTTCTCCCATTCTGAAGGCTGTCTTTTCACCTTGCTTATAGTTTCCTTTGTGGTGCAGAAGCTTTTAAGTTTAATTAGGTCCCATTTGCTTATTTTTGCTTTTATTTCCAATATTCTGGGAGGTGGGTCATAGAGGATCCTGCTGTGATGTATGTCGGAGAGTGTTTTGCCTATGTTCTCCTCTAGGAGTTTTATGGTTTCTGGTCTTACGTTTAGATCTTTAATCCATTTTGAGTTTATTTTTGTGTATGGTGTTAGAAAGTGTTCTAGTTTCATTCTTTTACAAGTGGTTGACCAGTTTTCCCAGCACCACTTGTTAAAGAGATTGTCTTTAATCCATTGTATATTCTTGCCTCCTTTGTCAAAGATAAGGTGTCCATATGTGCGTGGATTTATCTCTGGGCTTTCTATTTTGTTCCATTGATCTATATTTCTGTCTTTGCACCAGTACCATACTGTCTTGATGACTGTGGCTTTGTAGTAGAGCCTGAAGTCAGGCAGGTTGATTCCTCCAGTTCCATTCTTCTTTCTCAAGATAGCTTTGGCTATTCGAGGGTTTTTTTGTATTTGCATGCAAATTGTGAAATTATTTGTTCTAGCTCTGTTCTAGAGCTATTCTAGAACAATTATTTGTTCTAGAATACCGTTGGTAGCTTGATAGGGATTGCATTGAATCTATAAATTGCTTTGGGTAGTATACTCATTTTCACTATATTGATTCTTCCAATCCATGAACATGGTATATTTCTCCATCTATTAGTGTCCTCTTTGATTTCTTTCACCAGTGTTTTATAGTTTTCTATATATAGGTCTTTAGTTTCTTTAGGTAGATATAGTCCTAAGTATTTCATTCTTTTCGCTGCAACGGTGAATGGTTTGTTTCCTTAATTTCTCTTTATATTTTCTCATTATTAGTCTATAGGAATGCAAGGGATTTCTGTGTGTTGATTTTCTATCCTGAAACTTTACTATATTCATTGATTAGTTCTAGTAATTATCTGGTGGAGTCTTTAGGGTTTTCTATGTAGAGGATCCTGTCATCTGCAAACAGTGAGAGTTTTACTTCTTCTTTTCCAATTTGGATTCCTTTTATTTCTTTTTCTGCTCTGATTGCTGTGGCCAAAACTTCCAAAACTATGTTGAATAGTAATGGTGAAAGTGGGCACCCTTGTCTTGTTCCTGACTTTAGAGGAAATGCTTTCAATTTTTCACCATTGAGGATAATGTTTGCTGTGGGTTTGTCATATATAGCTTTTATTATGTTGAGGTATGTTCCTTCTATTCCTGCTTTCTGGAGAGTTTTTATCATAAATGGATGTTGAATTTTGTCAAAGGCTTTCTCTGCATCTATTGAGATAATCATATGGTTTTTATTTCTCAATTTGTTAATGTGGTGTATTACATTGATTGATTTGCGGATATTGAAGAATCCTTGCATCCCTGGGATAAAGCCCACTTGGTCATGGTGTATGATCTTTTTAATGTGTTGTTGGATTCTGACTGCTAGAATTCTGTTAAGGATTTTTGCATCTATGTTAATTAGTGATATTGGCCTGTAGTTTTCTTTTTTGTGTGGCATCTTTGTCAGGTTTTGGTATTAGGGTGATGGTGGCCTCATAGAATGAGTTTGGAAGTTTACCTTCCTCTGCAATTTTCTGGAAGAGTTTGAGCAGGATAGGTGTTAGCTCTTCTCTAAATTTTTGGTAGAATTCAGCTGTGAAGCCGTCTGGACCTGGGCTTTTGTTTGCTGGAAGATTTCTGATTACAGTTTCAATCTCCATGCTTGTGATGGGTCTGTTAAGATTTTCTATTTCTTCCTGGTCTGGTTTTGGAAAGTTGTACTTTTCTAAGACTTTGTCCATTTCTTCCACGTTGTCCATTTTATTGGCATATAATTGCTGATAGTAGTCTCTTATGATCCTTTGTATTTCTGTGTTGTCTGTTGTGATCTCTCCATTTTCATTTCTAATTCTATTGATTTGATTTTTCTCCCTTTGTTTCTTGATGAGTCTGGCTAATGGTATGTCAATTTTATTTATCCTTTCAAAGAACCAGCTTTTGGCTTTGTTGATTTTTGCTATGGTCTCTTTTGTTTCTTTTGCAATTATTTCTGCCCTAATTTTTAAGATTTCTTTCCTTCTACTAACCCTGGGGTTCTTCATTTTTTCCTTTTCTAGTTGCTTTAAGTGTAGCGTTAGATTATTTATGTGACTTTTTTCTTGTTTCTTGAGGTGTGCCTGTATTGCTATCAACTTTCCCCTTAGGATTGCTCTTACAGTGCCCCACAGGTTTTGGGTTGTTGTGTTTTCATTTTCATTCGTTTCTATGCAAATTTTGATTTCTTTTTTGATTTCTTCTGTGATTTGTTGGTTATTCAGCAGTAGTTGTTCAGCCTCCATATGTTGGAATTTTTAATAGCTTTTGTCCTGTAATTGAGATCTAATCTTACTGCATTGTGGTCACAAAAGATGCTTGGAAAGATTTCATTTTTTTTGAATTCACCAAGGCTAGATTTATGGCCCAGGATGTGATCTATCCTGGAGAAGGTTCCGTGTGCGCTTGAGAAAAAGGTGAAATTCATTGTTTTGTGGTGAAATGTCCTATAGATATCAATTGTCTAACTGGTCTATTGTATCATTTAAAGTTTGTGTTTCCTTGTTAATTTTCTGTTTAGTTGATCTATCCGTAGTTGTGAGTGGGTTATTAAAGTCTCCCACTGTTATTGTGTTATTGTTGATTTCTCCTTTCATACTTGTTAGCATCTGTCTTACATATTGCGGTGTTCCCGTGTTGGGTGCATATATATTTATAATTGTTATATCTTCTTCTTGGATTGATCCTTTGATCATTATTTAGTGACCTTCTTTGTCTCTTTTCACAGCCTTTGTTTTAAAGTCTATTTTATCTGATATGAGTATTGCTACTCATGCTTTCTTTTGGTCCCTGTTTGCATGGAAAATCTTTTTCCAGCCCTTCATTTTCAGTCCGTATGTGTCCCCTGTTTTGAGGTGGGTCTCTTGTAGACAACATGTGTAGGGGTCTTGTTTTTGTATCCATTCAGCCAGTCTTTGCCTTTTGGTTGGGACATTCAACCCATTTACGTTTGAGGTAATTATTAATAAGTATGATCCCGTTGCCATTTACTTTATTGTTTTGGGTTTGAATTTATACACTCTTTTTGTGTTTCCTGTCTAGAGAATATCCTTTAGTGTTTGTTGGAGAGCTGGTTTGGTGGTGCTGAATTCTCTCAGCTTTTGCTTGTCTGTAAAGCTTTTGATTTCTCCTTCATACTTGAATGAGATCCTTGCTGGGTACAATAATCTGGGCTGTAGGTTATTTTCTTTCATCACTTTAAGTATGTTTTGCCATTCCCTCCTGACTTGGAGAGTTTCTGTTGAAAGATCAGCTGTTATCCTTATGGGAATTCCCTTGTGTGTTATTTGTTGTTTTTCCCTTGCTGTTTTTAATATTTGTTTTTGTGGTTGATCTTTGGTAATTTGATTAATATGTGTCTTGGGGTGTTTCGCCTTGGGTTTATCCTGTTTGGGACTCTCTGGGTTTCTTGGACTTCAGTGATTATTTCCTTCCCCATTTCAGGGAAGTTTTCAACTATTTTCTCCTCAAGTATTTTCTCATGGTCTTTCTTTTTGTCTTCTTCTTCTGGGACCTCCGTGATTCGAATGTTGTAGCGTTTAATATTGTCCTGGAGGTCTCTGAGATTGTCCTCATTTCTTTTAGTTCGTTTTTCTTTTTTTCTCTCTGATTCATTTATTTCTACCATTCTATCTTCGAATTCACTAATCCTATCTTCTGCCTCTGTTATTCTACTCTTTGTTGTCTCCAGAGTGTTTTTGATCTCATTTATTGCATTATTCATTATATATTGACTGTTTTTTATTTCTTCTAGGTCCTTGTTAAACCTTTCTTGCATCTTCTCAATCCTTGTCTCCAGGCTATTTATCTGTGATTCTATTTTGATTTCAAGATTTTGGATCAATTTCACTATCATTATTTGGAATTCTTTATCAGGTAGATTCCCTATCTCTTCCTCTTTGGTTTGGTTTGCTGGGCATTTATCCTGTTCCTTTACCTGCTGGGTATTCCTCTGTCTCTTCATCTTGTTTAAATTGCTGAGTTTGGGGTGTCCTTTCTGTATTCTGGCAGTTTGTGGAGTTCTCTTTTTTGTGGCATTTCCTCACTGGGTGTGGGTTGTACAGGTGGCTTGTCAAGGTTTCTTGGTTAGGGAAGCTTGTGTCGGTGTTCTGGTGGGTGGAGCTGGATTTCTTCTCTCTGGAGTGCAATGAAGTGTCCAGTAATGTGTTATGAGATGTCTATGGTTTTGGGGTGACTTTGGGCAGCCTGCATCTTGGAGCTCAGGACTGTGTTCTTGTGTTGCTGGAGAATTTGCTTTGTATGTCTTGCCCTGGAAATTGTTGGCTCTTGCATGGTGCTTGGTTTCAGTGTAGGTATGGAGGCATTTGATGAGCTCCTGTCAATTAATGTTCCCTGGAGTCAGGGTTTGGACTTAAGCCTCCTGCTTCCAGTCATCGGTCTTATTTTTACAGTAGACTCAAAACTCCTTCTATACAGCACCATTGACAAAACATCTAGGTTAAAGATGAAAAGTTTCTCCACCGTGAGAGTCACCCAGACAGTTTCACAGCGTTACATGCAGAAGAGAAGAGGGAGGAGGGAGTTAGAGGTGACCCGAATGAAATGAGGTGGACTCAATAGAGGAAAGAGCGGGATAACCAGTAATCACTTCCTTATGTGCACTCCACAACTGGACTGCTCAGAGATGTTCACAGAGTTACACAGAGAAGAGAAGAGGGAGGAAGGAGACATAGGTGGCCAGGAGGATAAAAGGAGGGAATGAAAAGGACAGAGATAGATCCAGCCAGTAATCAGTTCCCTAAGTGTTCTCCACCGTCTGGACACACAGAAATTCACAGAGTTGGGTAGCGTAGAAAGGGTTTAGGGAGGAGACACAGGCCACCGGGCGGAAAAAAAGGAGAGTGTGAAGGGGGAGAGAGCAGTCAAGCCAGTAATCTCGCTCCCTAGTAAAAAATGGGTACTGAAGTTTGGGTTCTTAAAGGTACAAAATTGGTAACAAATGCCTAAAAGCAAAAATTAAAAATCTAGAGTAGAGTTTGGAATTTCAAAAATTCAATGTTAAAGAAAAGAAGAAGGAAAAGAAAGAGAAAAAAAGAAAAAGTAAAAGAAAAACGAACAAAATCATAAAAATTATAAGGAAGTTATAGGTACAAAATTGATAACAAATACCAAAGAGCATAAATTTAAAATGTAGAGTAGAGTTTGAAATTTCAGGAATACCGTGTTTAAGAAAAGATGAAGAGAAAGAAAGAGAGGGAAAAAAAAGTCACAAAAGTTATATAAAAAAATATAGGTACAAAATTGATAACAAATACTAAAAGTTAAAATTAAAAATCTAGAGCAGAGTTTGGAATTTCAAAAATACAATGTTAAAGAACAGAAAAAAAAAAAGCAAGGTCACAAAAGTTATAAAAATATATATATATGAAGTTTGCTTTTTATTTTTTTTAAAGGGTCTTTTTTTTTTTTTTGCAAAGTAATAGTAGGTTATAAAAATGAAAATTAAAGGAGTAATAGACGATTTAAAATTTTTTATAAAATTAAAAATTAAAGAAAGAATGATCGTAAAAATAGTAAAAATATATATAGGACTTTATCTGTTGTTGTGGGTATTGTGGGTTCAGTTCATTTTCGGCTAGTTCCTTGTTCCAGCTTATATTTCTCAAGATCTATAGGCCCCTTCCTATGTAGTCGGTACTAACTATGGGGTTTTAATCTATTGCCTGTCGCTTCCAAGGCGGTTCCCTCTGTTATAGCTTCTTCTGTTTTCTGGTCTCTTCAGTGTCTGATTTCCACCCTGATACAAACTGGGTGGTGGTGGACACCTTTTTTTTTTTTTTGTTAAGGCTCTCTTGTTCAGTCGCGCTGTGGGGAGAGAGGGACGCTGCAAATAAATAACACTGGCATGTGCTCACAGTGCCTAGCCACACTGGGCCTGCCCGGAGTCACGGTGCATGTAGCTTCCTGAGCACACTGCTCAGGCTCTAGATTTGCTCTGCTGGGAACCATCCGCGGCTGGCCCTGGGCTGCTTGCACCTCCCAGATCTAAGCTGCTCAGGTTCAGGCACTCGGTTAGTCCTCAGAGGCACAGAGTCGGTTGGGCCTGCGTTTTATGCCCTTCCAAGATAGGAGCAGATCAGACAAGAAAGACAAGACATATACTTGTCTTTCAGTGATGAGGTGTTTGGCGAGCGCAGTTGCTGAGACTTATCGCCTCCCTGCCGCTGGGTTATCTGGGTGTCCAACTGGCGCACCTTCTCAGGTGGACGTTGACTGTCCAGAACCCCAAGAAGTTTTAGTTAGTAAAGAAGCCTGCTTTCAGTTTTGTAGATAATGTCTCTCTGCGGCTGCGATTGCCCCCTTCCAGCTCTGGCTGCCTGTCACCGGAGGGGGACGGTCTGCAGCCGGCTATCTCTGTACAGTCCTTGGTTTCATGCGCGGGCCTGCTGGTGTCTTAGGTTAGGGCTGGCTTTTCACGTGGTAGATATCCCACAGTCTGGTTTGCTAGCCCAAATTATTTTGCTCAGGTAGGGCTTGGGGTATTCAGGCCAGATCCTTACTCTAAGCGATGCAGCCTGCGCTGTGCCTCCCTGCCCAGCCCCCGCTTGCTAATGGTGGACGCAGGTGTCTGCGCTGCTTCTCCGCTGGGGGAGTTACTGTAGGGCTCATAATCTGTGGGTTTTAATTGTTTAATTATTTTTCCTCCCTTTCATGTTGCCCTCTGTGCTTCCAAGGCTTGGCACAGACTTGGCAGTGATAATGTTTCCTGGTGTTTGGAAACTTCTCTCTTTTTAAGACTCCCTTCCAGCCGGGCGCAGTGGCACGCGCCTGTAGTCCCAGCTACTTGGGAGGCTGAGGCTGCAGGATCGCTTGAGCTCAGGAGTTGTGGGCTGCAGTGCGCTATGCCGATCAGGTGCCTGCACTAAGTTCGGCATCAATATGGTGACCTCCCGGGAGCAGAGGGACCACCAGGTTGCCTAAGGAGGGGTGAACCGGCCCAGGTCGGAAACGGAGCAGGTCAAAACTCCCGTGCTGATCAGTAGTGGGATCGCGCCTGTGAATAGCCACTGTACTCCAGCCTGGGCAACATAGCAACACCACGTCTCTTAAAAAAAAAAAAAAAAATACTCCCTTCCTGGGACGGAGCTCCATCCCTCCCTCTTTTGTCTCTTTTTTTGTCTTTTATATTTTTTCCTACCTCCTTCCAAAGACAATGGGTTGCTTTTCTGGGTGTCTGATGTCCTCTGCCCGCATTCAGAAGTTGTTTCATGGAATACTCGGCATTTAAATGTTCTTTTGATGAATTTGTGGGGGAGAAAGTGTTCTCCCCTGTCCTATTCCTCCACCATCTTAGCTCCTCCCCCTCATATATCACTGTAAACCACGGAAGTCTATGTGGTTATAAAAAAATTAAAGACATAAAATCCTTTTCTTCAGTGAAACATAGTTTATATCTTAAAATCAGATTTCCTTTTGAAACTTCATATGATAGCACAAAACATTAATAATTAATGGGGAAACTACAAATTATTTAGCTATATGTTATAAATAGTCACAATAAATTTAACATATAAATCTTATTGTTATATCTTCTGACAAACGCTTAAGACATGAGGCCATTTTACAAAAGTTAAATTGAAATGAATACAAATATTATACACAATAAAATGCTTTTAAGTAGAAATATTTTAAAGAGATGCTTCACATTTTCTTCGATAAATTATTGAGAAAACAATTTATCACAAAATCTTTTTTAGTACACCCAAATAAGCTGACAAAATTAATAATATTAACACTGACATATAACCGAAATGAAATAGAGTAAAACCCACCAAACCAAAAATACAAAAAAAAAATATATATATATATATATATATTTATTAGACATAATAAGATTCATGTTGATGTTTGGCAGAAAACAACAAAATTCTGTAAAGCAATTATCCTTCAATTAAAAAATAAATTAAAAAAAATAAAGAATGTAGGAGAATATAATAGCTTGATAAGCTACTTCTCTCTCATTTTTGTGGTCCCACATGAGAAAATTGCACAGTTAAGATTCTTTCTAAAATGGCTTACAATAAGTGAGTTACTATTAGTCAGTTCCCTATTAGACTAGGATTTTACTGACATTAAGGCCTCTTCTACAGTGGCTTATATCCAAATGGAATGTCACTGTGATAGAGCTGGGTAATCAAGTGTTGTCCTCTTATTAATCCTGTGCAACCCACACACCAAGGAGAAGCCATCAGGCATCTTGTTTCCCTACAATTTTCCATCAGCCCTACTCTGTCTCATCCATCAGAAGAAGGTCCAATCCCCACAGCTTTATATCTCATTGGCTTACTTATTTCTGACTCACTCAGAGAAATAACAGTATGAATCATTATAGATTTTGTTTTCTTATCTTCCTAGAGAAAAAAAAAAATGAATTTGAAAAAAGAATCAAAGCATTCTCACGTTCTTGCCCTTTTTATCAATATAATATTAAATCTGACTCATTCCTTGTGACAAATACATTTGTAAAAGTAACTCTAAATTATAATGATTTTTATGTTTCTTTATCCCAATTTGAAAAAAATAAATAATTTCAATATTAATGTTACGCGAGGAATTTCTCATATAAGTGATCAGAATGATAAAAATATATAAGATTTTACTTGTTAAAAAAGTTTCCCTTTTTGATATTATACTACTCATTGATTTATATTCTGAGGGTTTAAAAAAATATATTTTAAGAGTTTTACATGTCTTCTCCTCGTCAATCCAAATGTTCTTACTTGAATTTTGACATTAGCTGTTCCTTTCCACTATTAAACTGGGGAAATGACCACTTTATACAATGGACACTTAGGAATCTGGAAGAGAGCTTCTCCTTACCATTGACGCTGCTCACCATCACTTCCAGCCCTTGATTGTCCACACACATGCCATTATATTTTGTTTCCATTCAATCTGAATTTTACCTTCACCAGTCCACTAAAGCTACATCTCATTAACAACACACTTCAACTGCAACCTTATTAACATTTTCTCGTCTTTGAAAAGCATCTTTCTCATAACCATCTTTGCTTCTTAAGGCTTTCTCCCATTAACTTTTTCTACAAAATACTCTCTTAGGTTTTCCTATTTCTCTTTTTTCTTTTCACAGACTCTTACTGTGGTAGAACACTGACTATATTTGCCAAAGTTTCTTTTTGCATGTCTTCTTTCTTTATATTTTTGTCCTGAAATATAATTTGTTCTCAAGTTATTCTTTGTTAGCTCTAGGAAGGAAAGTTTAAAGGGTGCATCTTTGCCTAGGACTCCACTCCCCAGAATACAGAAGTGGGTTTTCAGTTACCAATTCTATATCTGCAGTTTGATATCTTAGCAGCATATTAGATTTTACCTACCAACAAGTACCTTAATTTTCAAATTCAAATATTGCTTTTAAAAATTGACTGTAATCACATTTTAACAAGTGGTGTCTTTGATATTATCTCTTTATGTGGACTGAATGGTGTTTTTACACTTTCTCTGAACTCTCTTTTGGCCCCATCATTGTTAACAGACACCAGATTTTACTTCATATCTTTTTCCTCTAGGGAGGAATAAAAAAATTAAAGAGAAAATAAGGAAGTGATTAAAGCAATATGAGGAAATAAAACATGAAATTAATCATGATGCCACCTTGCTTATACAGTTGAATCTATTCTCCAATGCCTATAATACTCTCTAATGCCTACAAAATTTAATTCCTGTATCATGATGTAATGTAAACTGAACCATTTCAACAAATTCCATTTGACATCAATACTTGATGTTACAGTTTTGGTGTGCATCTTACATTTTTAACGTATATTTTGACTTGGCAATTTTCAAGACTTTCTTTCATTCTACTCCTTCTTTATAAGTTACTTTCCATCTTTTTCTCTGCCAGACAAAATACAACTAATATTCTAGGGCACAATTCAAATCTCACCCTTTTTTTTGAACCTCACCCTAAATCAATTTTTCCCATCCTTTACCAGGCAAATTTAATGATTTACAAATTATTTGGTGGCTTTAATGTGTGATGAACGTCTACTAACAATTTATCTGATTCCTTACGAATAAGCCTATGGAGAGAATAGAAAATAATTGAATTCCAAGTATTTCACATTTTTAATTCCTTGAATTCCTAGTATTTCACATAGTCCCTAGTATTAGAGTTCATAAATATTTATTGAATCAAATAACACTCCCTAATCTTTCAAATATGCAAACATGGTCTGTGTAACTTTTTAAACTATACATGCTTTTGACTTATACCTAATTATAGATAGATATTATACAACTATTTTAAGCTCAGCCATGCTATATTTGTATGAAAATGCTGAACTAGGGGAAAAACAGATACAGGTTGGACATGCCCTGGGAAGGACACTTTATTCTACGATAAATGAAAAATACAGCCCTGATTAATTCAATCACGGCAACATTCTTTTTCTGTGATTCTGTTCAGTCAAGTAAATGTTTGTTTCACATGAGTGATGATGATGTATTGAAATTTAAAGAAAGCTGTGGAAGATAACTCAGCAGAAATACATTAATATTTAAAATAGAATCCCACTAGAAGGAAAAACAAGATCTATAAGAAAGGGTTCCACAGAATCATCATATTCCATTTCAGGCTTTCAAAACAGCTTTACAAAGGAAATATTGCATAAAAAATGAATAGCGTAAACGTAGAGAAGCTCTAACAGAGGAAAAATACAACTGAGCATGCATAATTTGCACTACACTAATCTTATTTTCCAGCAAAAGCAATGGAATCTGTCACTCAAAGGCAAGTAAAGACAAATAGATAGGATGCATGATGTTACTTAAATTCTCTCCAAAGGGTTAAGGAGATTCAGTTCAGTTCAGTCGCTCAGTTGTGTCTGACTCTTTGCAACCCCATGAATCGCAGCACAACAGGCCTCCCTGTCCATCACCAACTCCTGGAGTTCACTCAGACTCACGTCCATCAAGTCAGTGATACCATCTAGCCATCTCATCCTCTGTCGTCGCCTTCTCTCTGCCCTCAATCCCTCCCAGCATCAGAGTCTTTTCCAATGAGTCAACTCTTCACATGAGGTGGCCAAAGTACTGGAGTTTCAGCTTCAGTATCATTCCTTCCAAAGAAATCCCAGGGCTGATCTCCTTTAGAATGGACTGGTTGGATCTCCTCGCAGTCCAAGGGACTCTCAAGAGTCTTCTCCAACACCACAGTTCAAAAGCATCAATTCTTTGGCCCTCAGTTTTCTTCACAGTCCAACTCTCACATCCATACATGACCACTGGAAAAACCATAGCCTGGACTAGACGGACCTTTGTTGGCAAAGTAATGTCTCTGCTTTTGAATATGCAATCTAGGGTGGTCATAACTTTTCTTTCGAGGAGTAAGCATCTTTTAATTTCATGGCTGCAGTCAACATCTGCAGTGATTTTGGAGCCCCAAAAATAAAGTCTGACACTGTTTCCACTGTTTCCCCATCTATTTCGCATGAAGTGATGGGTCCAGATGCCATGATCTTCGTTTTCTGAATGTTGAGTTTTAAGCCAACTTTTTCACTCTCGTCTTTCACCTGCATCAAGAGGCTTTTTAGTTCCTCTTCACTTTCTGCCATATGGGTGGTGTCACCTGCATATCTGAGGTTATTGATATTTCTCCCAGCAATCTTGATTCCAGTTTGTGCTTCTTCCAGCCCAACATTTCTCATGATGTACTCTGCATATAAGTTAAATAAGCAGGGTGAATACAGCCTTGACATACTCCTTTCCCTATTTGGAACCAGTCTGTTGTTCCATGTGCAGTTCTAACTGTTGTTTCCTGACCTGCATACAAATTTCTCAAGAGGAAGGTCAGATGGTCTGGTATTCCCATCTCTTTCAGAATTTTCCACAGTTTATTGTGATCCACACAGTCAAAGGCTTTGGCATAGTCAATGAAGTAGAAATAGATGTTTTTCTGGAACTCTCTTGCTTTTTCCATGATCCAGCAGATGTTGTCATTTGATCTCCGGTTCCTCTGCCTTTTCTAAAACCAGCTTGAACATCAGGAAGTTCACGGTTCACATATTGCTGAAGCCTGGCTTGGAGAATTTTGAGCATTACTTTACTAGCATGTGAGATGAATGCAATTGTGTGGTAATTTGAGCATCTAAGGAGATTAAAAATATAATAATAAATATATATTTTGAGTTTTGTTTGTTTAATTCTTAATTGAATAATTAAAAAATAATTTGAGTCTTGTTTTTAATCAAAGTATTTATATGCAGCTTAGAAGACTAGGTCTTTCATATTGAATACATACAAGAAATACTGAATTTGTTCTTAACGACACACATTTTTTTTTACTGCATAGTTATACGTTTTATGGATACTATTACTCCCAGTTTTACCATTTTATTAAAAGCACAAAATTCTGGCACTTAAACGTTTATTAGATTTTAAATTTGTTTCACTTATTTGCATACATAGAAACCATAGGCCATCCAGCAGATTATGATTTTTCTCATGCATCTCAAATTTCTTTCATCAGCCTATCATTAAACTGCAAACTTGTCACTTATTATTTATATTGGTGATACCTGCTCCCTTTCTAAATGTGTTAGAGTTCTCAATTACATAAATATTTATTAGGGTGGAAAAGGAAACCTCAGTATTCTTGTAAGCAAAGATGAAAGTATCAGTTTAATGACAGAGTGAATGAGGTTGAACAGCAAAAATAAGCAACTATATCTAACAGACATATATTTATCATTTTACCCAACCAAAACAGGGTACACATTCTTCTCAAGAACACATGGGTCATTCTTCAAGACAGGCCATATATTTTAAGACAAATTAAAAGTCAATAGATTTAAACATATAAATGCTATACAAAGTATCTTATCTGAGGACAATGACATGAAGGTAAAAATCAGTAAGAGAAGGAAAATTGGAAAATGCATACAGTTATAGAGATTAAAGAACACACTCTTAAGCAACCAGTGGACTAAAGAAGAAATTGCAAGTGCACTTTACAACTTCAAGAACTAGAAAGTTAAAATAAACCAAATCCAAATTTAGCAGTGATTGACAAACCTCTAGCTAGCTGGACTAAGAAAAATAGACTCAAATAACTAAAATTAGAAATAAAAATGAGAACTTTATTATCAAACCTATGAAATAAGAAGGATTATAATAGACCAAGCAATATAATAGGCAATGCCAAATAATACTCAAATTACTGCACGATTGAAATCATCTCACACACTAGTAAAGAAATACCCAAAATTATCCAAGCCAGGCTTCAACAGTACATGAACTGTGAACTTCTAGATATTAAAGTTGGATTTAGAACAGGCAGAGGAACCAGAGATCAAATTGCCAACATCTGTTGGATCATCAAAAAAGAAAAAGAGTTCCAGAAAAACTTCTACTTTATTGACTATGCCAAAGCCTTTGACTGTGTGGATCACAATAAACTGGAAAATTCTGAAAGAGATGGGAATATCAGACCACCTGACCTGCATCTTGAGAACTCTGTATGCAGGTCAGGAAGCAACAGTTAGAACTGGACATGGAACAATAGACTGATTCCAAATAGGAAGAGGAGTATGTCAAGGCTGTATATTGCCACTCTGCTTATTTAATTTATATGCAGAGTACATCATGGATGAAGCACAACTGGAATCAAGATTGCCAGGTGAAAATCAAGAACCTCAGATATGCAGCTGACACCACCCTTATGGCAGAAAGTGAAGAAGTAAAGAGCCTCTTGATGAAAATAAAAGAGGAGAGGGAAAATTTGGCTTAAAATTCAACATTCAGAAAACTAATATCATGGCACCTGGTCCCATCACTTCATGGCAAATAGATCGGGAAGCAGTGGAAACAGTGACAGACTTTATTTTGGGGGGCTCCAAAATCACTGCAGATGGTGATTGCAGCTATGAAATCAAAAGACATATATTCCTTGGAAAGAAAGTTATGACCAACCTGGAAAGCATATTGAAAAGCAGATACATTACTTTGCCAACAAAGGTCCATCTAGTCAAAGCTATAGTTTTTCCAGTGGTCATGTATGGATGTGAGAGTTGGACTGTGAAGAAATCTGAGCACCAAAGAATTGATGCTTTTGAACTGTGATGTTGGAGAAGACTCAAGCATCCCTTGGACCTCAAGGAGATCCAACCTGTCCATCTGAAAGGAGATCAGTCCTGGGTGTTCATTGGAAGGACTGGTGCTGAAGCTGAAACTCCAATACTTTGGCCACCTGATGTGAAGAACTGACTCATTAGAAAAGAACAAGATGCTGGGAAAGATTGAAGGCAGGAGGAGAATGGGACAACAGAGGATGAGATGGTTGGATGGCATCACTGACTCAATGGACACGAGTTTGAGTAAATTCCAACAGTTGGTGATGGACAGGGAGGCCTGGCATGCTGCAGTCCATAGGGTCGCAAAGAGTCAGACATGACTGAGTGACTGAACTGAACTGGTAACAGACTACTGTGATCAATTGTATACCAACAAATTGGATAACTTAGATATAATGGACAAATTTCTGGAAACACAAAACATACTAAGACTAAACCATGAAGACACAGAAAATATGACTAGACCTATAGTAAGTATATTGAATCAGTAACTTTAAAAGTCCCCTAAAAAAGAAAAGCCCTAGTTTTGATGATTCCACCAATTAACTCTAAAAATATTTAGAGAAATTTCTAACCAATCTATCACAAACAATTTTACCAAAAACAAATGAAGAATTCTGTAATTTTGTGCTCTGAAATTACCTTGAAACCAAAGCCAGGCAAACACACTTCAGGAAAAGAGAACTATAGGTGGATACCCCATCTGAATATATATGCAACATCCTCAACAAAACAGTAACAAACCAACTTCAGGAACATACTAAAATTATTATATGTCATAATCATGTGAAATGTATTCTTGGAATGTAAAGATGGTTTAACATGCAATAATTAATTAGTGTGACCCAGTGTATTAAAATACAAAATAAAACACACAGGATTATCTCAATTGAAACAGGAAAGCATTTGAAAAAAAACCAACATAGTTTCATAATAAAAGGTCTCAACCAACTAGGAACAGAAATTATCTCTACATAATAGCTGACTATGGAAAGCTCATGATGTACATTATACTAAGTGAAGGACTGAAGTTTTCCTCTGAATTAAGAGCAAAGCAAGATGTCTATTTTTCACTTCTATTCAACATAGTGTTGGAAGTCCTAGCCAGAGCAGATAAACAAGAAAAAATAGAAATTAAAGCCATCCAAACTGGAAAGGAGGAAGTAATCTTTGTTCATAGATAATATGATCTTATGTGTAGAAATTCCAAAGATTCCATTTATTTTTTACTTTATTTTTTTTAATTTTTTAAATATAAATTTATTTATTTTAATTAAAGGTTAATTACTTTACAATATTGTATTGGTTTTGTCATACATCAACATGAATCCGCCACAGGGTTCAAGATGGGGAAAACATGTATACCAAAGATTCCATTTAAAAAAATGCTGAAATTAATAAATTCAGTAAAGTATCAGGATGCAATGGAGAAGGCAATGGCACCCCGTTCCCGGACTCTTGCCTGGAAAATCCCATGCACGGAGGAGCCTGGTAGGCTGCAGCCCATGGGGTCGCTAAGAGTCGGAGACGACTGAGCGACTTCACTTTTACTTTTCACTTTAATGCATTGGAGAAGGAAATGGCAACCCACTCCACTGTTCTTGCCTGGATAATCCCAGGGATGGGGATCCTGGTGGGCTGCTGTCTATGGGGTCATACAGAGTCGGACATGACTGAAGTGACTTAGCAGCAGCAGCAGGATACAAAATTAATACACAAAATCAGTTGTATTTCTTTGCAATTAAAAAAAAAGGTAAAATAAGAAAAAGATTTACAAAATAAATGAAATTAATATACAAATTAATATAGCTATTAATAATGAGGTAAAATATTGTACAAAGAAAACTTGAAAACATTTCTGAAAGCAATTAGAGACATAAATGGAACGATATCTATGAAAATGTAAATAAGCAGTCACTGGAGAAGGAAATGGAAACCCACTCCAGTATTCTTGTCTACAGAATCCCATGAACAGAGGAGCCTGTGAGGTTACAGTCCATGGAATCACAAAGGGTCAGCCAGGACTGAAATGACTTACCATGTGGAAAAGAGTATAACATTTCCTCACATAATTAAAAATAGAGCTACCATAAAATTCATCAATTCCACTTCAGAGTATATAGTCAAAATAATGGACAGCAAGATCTCAAACAGATATTTTTATATGAATGCTCATAGTATTGATATAATTGTTCATAAACAACAAAGTGTAGAAGCAAACCAAGTGTCCATTGACTGATGACTCAATTCAGTTCAGTCGCTCAGTTGTGTCTGACTCTTTGCGACTCCATGAATCGCAACACTCCAGGCCTCCCTGTCCATCACCAACTCCCGGAGTTCACTCAGACTCACGTCCATCGAGTCAGTGCTGCCATCCAGCCATCTCATCTTCTGTCGTCCCCTTCTCCTCCTGCCCCGAATCCCTCACAGCATCAGAGTCTTTTCCAATGAGTCAACTCTTCGCATGAGGTGGCCAAAGTACTGGAGTTTCAGCTTTAGCATCATTCCTTCCAAAGAAATCCCAGGGCTGATCTCCTTCAGAATGGACTGGTTGGATCTCCTTGCAGTCCAAGGGACTCTCAAGAGTCTTCTCCAACACCACAGTTCAAAAGCATCAATTTTTTAGTGCTCAGCTTTCTTCACAGTCCAACTCTCACATCCATACATGACCACTGGAAAAACCATAGCCTTGACTGGATGGACATTTGCTGGCAAAGTAATGTCTCTGCTTTTCAATATACTATCTAGGGTGGTCATAACTTTTCTTCCAAGGAGTAAACGTCTTTTAATTTCATGGTTGCAGTCACCATCTGCAGTGATTTTGGAGCTCCAAAAAATAAAGTCTGACACTGTTTCCACTGTTTCCCCATCTATTTCCCATGAAGTGATGGGACCAGATGCCATGATCTTCGTTTTCTGAATGTTGAGTTTTAAGCCAACTTTTTCACTCTCCGTCTTTCACTTTCATCAAGAGGCTTTTTAATTCCTCTTCACGTTCTGCCATAAGGGTGGTGTCATGTGCATATCTTAGGTTATTGATATTTCTCCCAGCAATCTTGATTCCAGCTTGTGCTTCTTCCAGCCCAGTGTTTCTCATGATGTACTCTGCATAGAAGTTAAATAAGCAGGGTGACAACATACAGCCTTGACGTACTCCTTTTCATATTTGGAATCAGTGTGTTTTTCCATGTCCAGTTCTAACTGTTGCTTCCTGACCTTCATATAGGCATATTCAGGTCATCTAGACTGATGACTAGATGACCTGAATATGGTATATACATATATTGGAATATTATTCAGCCTTAAAAAGGAAGACAGCTCTGACATATGCCTTAATATGGAAAAACCTTGGGTAAATTATGCTAAATGAAATGTCAGTCACAAAAGGAAAGATATTGTATGATCACATTTATTTGAGGTATCTAGAGTAGACAGGTTCCTGAAACCAGAAAGTAAAATGATGATTACTAAGGGCTAGGGGAAGAGATGAATGGGAAGCTATTGTGTAATCAGTACAGAGGTTCAGTTTTGCAAGAAGAAAAGAGTTCTGGAGATGGATGCTGGCAATGGTTTTCACAACAATAAGAATCTACTAAATACCACTGAGGTAGCTCAGTTGAGGCTTCCGTTGTAGCTCAGTTGGTAAAGAATCTGCCTGCAATGAAGGAGACCCAGGTTTGATTCGTGGGTGAGGAAGATCTCCTGGAGAATGAAATGGCAACCCATTCCAGTATTCTTGCCTAGAGAATCCCATGAACAGAGGAGCCTGGCAGGCTACAGTCCATGGGGTTGCAAGAGTCAGACATGAGTTAGCAACTAAACAACCACCAAATATCACTGAACTAAAAAAATACACTTAATAATTAAGATACTATTTTTTATGTTATGCATATTTTAGAACAATACAAATGGGGAAAATAGTTTAGGTAAGGCCTATTTTTGTTTACAAAGTTTCCATGAGTTGAATTCAACAGCATTTTAGCTCAAGATCTCTTCAAATCTGAAGAGACTGAAACAATGACCTGCTAGTGGAGCAGGCACAGATTTCTATCTATTGGAACAAATATGAGGCATAGATGTTGTGGAATAAGTAAAACAAACAAACAAACAAACAAAAAAACAGTTTATCTGCAAAATGGATCACAGGACAACAAAACAGGCCTATATAGTATCATAAAACCCAAGGATGGTATGTTAGATTATCATTTAGCAAATATCCATGCCTATTTTCTTCCACAAGAGAAGCATGTTTTGCTGTCTAATTGATGTTCATTTTAGCCATAGGACTTGATGTCACTGGGGTATAGTAGTGCAAATTATGTGAGCAGAACTTGAAATATTATCCGATTTGTTTTGGCCTCTGGCACTTCTTTCTCCATAAGAGCAAGATACCTCAGGTGCTTGATGAAATAAAAATAATGAAAAACAGATGAACTCAATTCACAGCTAGGAAAAAAGCCCAACTGAACCAAGTCTAGACTAGCTGAGCCCACTGAGTTTTGATGTTTGTTACTATAACATATTGGTACACTAATGAAGAAACGTGTTTCATCAAAATGCAAGGCAAATCAAAATCTTAAAAAGTCTCTTGATAGAAGGGTGTGTATTCATCTCCTTCTTTGAAAGCACCAAAATTGTAGCTAGTTGTTGAACAACCATTGACAGGAGGACATTGGAACCCACCTAAAAAAGATAAACCCCATCCAAAGACAAAGAAGAATCTACAACGAAATGGTAGATGAGGTGCAATCTCCATAAAATCAAGCCCCGTATCTGCCTGGTGGGTGGCCCACTCACTGGAGAACAATAATCCCAAAGAAGTTCTCTCACTGTTGTGAGGGTTGTGAACTCCAGGCTTCCCACCCTGAAGATCCGGCAAAGGGACTATGAATTCCCACAGAATCTGGCCTTGAGAGCCAGCAGGATTTGATTATAGAACTTCCTGAGGACTGGGGAAAATAGAGACTCCAGCCTCGGAGGCCACAAACAAAATTTTGCATTCACCAAGACACAGACAGAAGTGCAGTGACTCCACAGGAGACTGAAACAAAAATACCTGCTAGTGCTGGAGGGCCTTCTGTGGAGGCATATGTCATCAGCGGCTTACCACAGGGACGGGGCACTGCAAGTTCCCCCTTGCTGTAAACCTCTTGGAGGTCACCATTAACCCTGCCAGACAGCCTGTAAACCCCAGGGCTGCATTGCTTCAGGCTAAACAACTGTGAGGGAGGGAGTGCAGCCCCACCCATCAACAGATAATTGAATTAAAGCTTTACTGAGCAAGGCCCTGCCCACCAGAGCAAAACCCTTTTTCTCAGGAAAATAATGGAGGCAAAAATGGAGAAGATGCAGGAAATGCTTACCAAATACCTACTAGAACTTTATATATATATATATATATATATATATATATATATATATATACATATACACACACACATAACTTATATGCAGAGTACATCATGAGAAATGCTAGGCTTGAAGAAGCACAAGCTGGAATCAAGATTGCTGGGAGAAATATCAATAACCTCAGATATGCAGATGACACCACCCTTATGGCAGAAAGTGATAGAAGAACTAAAGAGCCTCTTGATGAAAATGAAAGAGGAGAGTGAAAAATTTGGCTTAAAACTCACCATTCAGAAAACGAAGATCATAGCATCTGGTCCCATCACTTCATGGGAAATAGACGGGGAAACAGTGGAAAGTGTCAGACTTTATTTTTTGGAGCTCCAAAATCACTGCAGATGGTGACTGCAACCATGAAATTAAAAGACACTTACTCCTTGGAAGGAAAGTTATGACCAACCTAGACAGCATATTAAAAAGCAGAGACAGTACTTTGCCTACAAATGTTCGTCTAGTCGAGGCTACGGTTTTTCCAGTCGTCATGTATGGATGTGAATGTTGGACTATAAAGAAAGCTGAGCACCAAAGAATTGATGCTTTTGAAGTGTGGTATTGGAGAAGACTCTTGAGAGTCCCTTGGACTGCAAGGAGTTCCAATCAGTCCATCCTAAAGGAGATCAGTTCTGGGTGTTCACTGGAAGGACTGATGTCGAAGCTGAAACGCCAAAACTTTGGCCACCTGATGCGAAGAGCTGACTCATTTGAAAAGACCCTGATGCTGGGAAAGATTGAAAATGGGAAGAGAAGGGGACGACAGAGGATGGCATGGTTGGATGGCATTACTGACTCAATGGACATGAGTTTGGGTAAACTCTGGGAGTTGGTGATGGACAGTGAGGCCTTGTGTGCTGAAGTTCATGGGGCCACAAAGAGTCAGATACGACTGAGCAGCTGACAGCAGCTGGACACAACTGAGCAGCTGACAGCAGCTGAACTGAACTGACATGTTCTAAAGAAAAAAACAACAGAGATGACTAATACACCAGAAGGAATCAATAGCAGATAACTGAGGCAGAAGAATGGATAAATGACCTAGAGAACAGAATGGTGGAAATCACTGCCACAGAACAGAATATAGAAAAAAAAAAAATTAAAGAAATGAAGACAGCCTAAGAGACTTCTGGGGTAACATTAAATACACCAACATTCACATTATAGGGGCCTCAGATGGAGAAGAGAGAGAGAAATGACCTTTGAAATTATTTGAAGAGATAATAGCTGAAAACTCCCCAAACATGGGAAAGGGAATATTCAACCAAGTCCAGGAAGGCACAAAGAGTCCCAGGAAGAATAAACTCAAGGAGTAACACACTGAGACACATAGTAATCACAGTGACAAAAGTTAAAGAGACATAAAATATTAAAAGCAACAAGGGGAGAATGACAAATAAAATACAAGGGAACTCCCATCAATCTATCAGATGATTTCTCAACCAAAACTCTATTAGCCAGAAGAGAATGGCATGATGTGTTTAGTGTGATGAAAGAGAAGTACCTACAACCAAGAATATTCTACCCAGCAAGACTCTCTTTCAGATATGATGAAGAAATAAGAAACTTTCCAGACAAGCAAAAATTAAGAGAATTCAGCATCACCAAACCATCTTTACAACAAAGACTAAAGGAATTTCTCGAGGCAGGAAACACAAGAGAAGGAAAAGACCTACAGAAAATAAACCAAAACAATTAAGAAAATAGGATCCATAATTACCTTAAAGTTAAATGGATTAACCAACCAAAAGACATAGACTGACTGGGTGAATGATAACTTGTGCATGTATGCACTTCCAGTTACCACATCCCTCTTCTTGACCTGCACCCCCATGTATGTAATTATTTTATATAATTAAGTTAGTCATATTCCCATTATGACTTGCGATTGCAATTCTTCTATTTTTTTTGTCTATTGATTGTGAAAACTGATAAGCATCTTTTACTATTTCAATTATGTAACTATTATTCACTTAATATCATTATATCATGCTTGGTCAATAGAAAAATAACAGAACTCTATATCACCAAAACTAGGATCTAATAGAAAAACCTGTAATCACTTTTGATTATTCAGATGTATATCAGAATTTTCTGGAATTTTTTTAATACAAATACTCAGATATTGCTTTTTTCCTGCAGAGCTTCAGGTGTTTCTAATGAGCAGTCTTTTTTTTTTTAATGGACTGTATGATGATCTTTTACTTTTATTTGGTTTGTTTCACTTTTTCACTTTCATATTCAGTACTCCCATTTCATTTAGTTAGTGTTCTTCAATTTCTCCATCTCTTCTAGTTTTTTTTTTTTCTTTTGATGTTTGAAAGAACATCAAGCCTTTATCAAGTGTAGCATAAAAGCTTTTGTATACTAACACAAATATGTATAATATATATATATATATTTTAGAATTTTTATGAATTTTTGCCTAACTAAAAACATTATGATATTTTGATTTCACTTGTTTAACTTAGTATGAATAAAATGCTAGATTTATAATTAAAAATTAGATATCCAACAAGCAACAAAGGTTTACTGTATAGCATAGGGAAGTATAGTCAACATCTTATAATAATTTCTGATAGAAAATTATTTCTAAAATAATATAAGTATTTGTATAACTGAATTACCCTGCTGTGTACCTAAAACATTATATATATATATATATATATATATATATATATAGTCTCAAGTTTGTAACATTATATTGATTTACCTGGGTGAAAGAGTTGAAAAAAGTGAAAGTTTAGTTTAGCTATATATGTTGAAGATTTTGAAAGGTAGAGCATCTGGTAAGAAGAGAAAGGAGATGAGAATTAGTAAATATGTATATATCTTAAGAATGTTTTAAGTGAATTAATTTATTTTAATCAGAAGATAACTACTTTACAATATTGTGAGGTGGAAGGGGGTTTTAGGATGGGGGAAACATGTGCACCCCAAGCTGATTCATATTGACGTATCTTCTGAGTTTTATTGGTTAAAAGAAACAGAGAAATAAGACCAATGCTGGAAACTACTAGGGAGGAGAGAAAGCTTTTTATTATTATTATTGTTGTTGTTGTTTATTTATTATTTAAATAAAGAAATGTTCTAAATATATTTATAATTTCACAAGAAATATCAATGGAGCATGAGAATTAAAATGTAAGAGAGGAAGTTATTGACTGATTTTTCCAACATGTGGGCAAAGGGGTGAGGTAGGAAAGAATGATGTGTAGATAAGTTCTAAAACCATGAGAAAGGTGTATGTCCATAGATTTCTTTTACTTAATAATTTACTTTTGGCTGTACTGGGTTGCTATTGCCATGCTTGGGCTTACTATAGTTGTGGTGAGCGGGGTCTACTCTTCACTGGGTATGCAGGCTTCTTATTGTTGTGGCTTGATTTGTGAATATAGGTTCTATGTATGCTGGCTTCAGCAGTTTCAGTGCAGTCTCTAGAGCAAGGGTTCAGTAGTTGTGACACAGGGGTTTAGTTGCTCTGAGGCCTGTAGGATTTTCCCGAACCAGGGATTGAACATGTGTCCTCTGCAATGGCAAGTGGACTCTGTACCACTGGGGGCCACTCTTTATCACTAGGGACCACAAAGGAAGTCCCTATGTTTTTTGAAATGTGAAGGACAGTGACTGTCCCTAACCTAGATGGCTTATACTTGCCATTATTGGATAAGGGGATTGTGTGACTGAGTAATTTGGAGAAGGAAGATTACAAACACTGCGGTTTTCCCAGGTGATACAGTCGTAAAGAATCCATCTGCCAGTGAGGGAGACACAGGAGATTTAAGTTCAACCCCTGGATCAGGAAAATCCCCTGGAGGAGGAAATATCCACTCATGACAGTAATTTTTTTTTTTTTTTTCTGGAAAATCCCATGGACAGAGGAGCCTGTTGGGCTACAGTTGGTGGGGTTGCAAAGAATAGGATATGACTGAGCATGAACAAACAAACACCTTCTGTGAGAAATTTTATTATCCCTAAATATAGGCATAAGATGACTGTTGAGGGGACTTCCTTAGTGATTCAGTGGCTAAGATATCACACCCTTAGTGAAGAGAACCCAGGTTCAATCTCTGGTCAGGGAACTAGATTCCACATGCCACAGCTAAGAGTTCTCATGCTGCAACAAAGATCAAAGATCTCCCATACTGCAACTAAGACCCAAAGCAACCAAATAAATACATATAATAATGATTTTTTTTAAATGGCTGTTGAGAAGTAACAAAAGCCAAATCTACAAAAAAATATTCATGTTAGGAACTGGGTCTAAGCAATGCCTTGGAGGACTGGAATGGACAAGATTTCAGGGAGTTACTTTGGGTGGAAGATGTCTCAGGTATGGCTTCCCATCTCCCTTCTAGCTTGTATCGTACTAGTATGCCCTGTGGTTCTGCTGACCAACACCCTTTTATCATACACAGGAATCATGGGACAAAGCTCACTTTAGTGGTATACAGTAGACTTGACTCAGCAAACATTCACCACTCCCACAAATAGCGGAAACATGCTTCCCTATTCTGTTATGGAACTAGCTATTTTCTTTTTCTTTTTTTTAATATAAATTTATTTATTTTAATTGGAGGTTAATTACTTTAAAGTAAAGTAATTAACAATATTGTTTCTTTTCAAACTTTTATAATATTTTTTGTATTTGCTCCAAAATTTTCCACGTATGTCAATGCCCCTCTCCCTTCATTGCATTGAATGTTCATCTGAATTCTTTCTCCAATAAACTTTCTTTGATTATCTCCTGTTAATTCTTTATTTTATAGAAACGTTTGATATAATATAAGTTTAAAAAATTATTTCTATCTTTATGAATCTATCTACTTAACTTTCTTCTTGCTGCAAATAGAACACAAAATAAATAATAATTTAAAAATATCTTCCATTAAAAAAAAATAAAGGGGAAGAATAAGCAGGCAGAGTTTTAAAAAAAGAACACAAATAGCTTCTGTTCTATTCAGCTCTATTTGGTTCAATATACCAAAGGATAGGGTGGAAAGAATATTAAGGACATCTGTGCTTGGAAGTCTCTTCTATGCTTCTGTGAATATCAACACATATTTGTGTCAATAACATAGATAATAATGACAAGATCGGAACTCCCCAAAATTTGATATTATTCATGTTATTAAATATCCTAATTTCTTCTTCTTGGTAACATTTACTCTAAAATCTGATATCTACTTACAACCAAGGCTTCCTTTGGAGCAGACAATTTAATGTTTAGTGATTATTTACTTCTGCTTTCTTGTTTTCAATGTAAAGTTGCTAAAAACTCACCTTGGAGATAGAGAATCAAAATATTTAATCAAATAATCTTATTTTCTATAAGAACAAGATAACTACTTCTTTTAAAAAAAGACATAAAGATAACAAGAATATAAATTACATGACTTATCCTCAATTATTTTTAAGGGTAATGAGAAAATATTTCTTTAAACCAGAATGTGACACTCTGGATAGTGGCATTTAGCACAACAATAAAATAAAGAAAATCCTGAGATGAAAACCACATTTTCTAGTAATAAAGATTTATTTTACTTCTTATCCAATCTTTAAGCATCTGCCCACATTAAAAATAATTTAGGGCAAAATAAAAATCAGTAGATATGCTGATAGTCATAAAAATAAATTATTTTCTCAATAAAGTAACATCATTCAGGAAGAACTTTTTGAGGAGAGAATAAACACTGTGACCTTCAATGTCAAGAACACACCATTTTTCTGTGAGTTATCTCTAGAAAATATATGGTTCTTACACTTTCTTTCTCTGAAGTTTTGCTTGAAGTATTTCTTAGTGATTTTTGTTTATAGAGGAAAAAGTAGATATTTCATGTATATAATATGCAGAATTTTAATTTGCATGTTTTTGGCTGTATTTTCATTCCTGGAAATATTAATATATTTTCAAAGGTCAGAGTAAATTCAATTAATCAGCTTAATAAAAATGTGAATGTCTAGACAACCTATTGTAAATTGTTTTACACTATGTATGACCATTTGTCTTTTGAGAGGTTTTCGTTGTCCATTTACAAATTTTTGAAAAACATTGTAGTATTTAACTTCAATGTTTCTAAGTTTTGTCTCAAGATAAATATTAACTTTTCAAGTATGACCTAAATCAAATCCATTATGATTACACAGTGGAAGTGACAAATAGAGTCAAGAAATTAGATCTGATTGAGTGCCTGAGAAACTGTGAACAGAAGTTCATACCAATATAGAGGGGGTGGTGATCAAACCATCCCCAAGAAAAGAAATCATAAAGACAAAATGGTTGTCTGAGGAGGCCTTACAAATAGCTGAGAAAAGAAGAGAAGTGAAAGGCTAAGAAAAAAAGGAAAGATATACCCATCTGAATGCAGAGTTCCAACAACTAGCAAGGAAAGATAAAGAAAGCCTTCTAAACTGAACAATGCAAAGAAATAGAGGAAAACAATAGAATGGGAAAGACTAGAGATCTCTTCAAGAAAATTAGAGATACAAAGGGAGCATGTCGTGCAAAGAAGGACACAATAAAGGACATAAACGGTATGGACCTAACAGGAGTAGAAAATAGTAAGAGGTGACAAGAATACATGGAACAGTTATACAAAAAGTGGTCTTAAGGACCCAGATAACCACAATTGTGTGATTACTAACCTAGAGCCAGACATCTTGGAGTGCAAAGTCAAGTGGCTCTTAGAAAACATCAGTATATACAAGCTAGTGGCACTGATGGAATTCCAGCTTTGAATTATTTCAAATCCTAAAAGATGATGCTGTTAAAATGCTGCACTCAATATGCCACCAAATTTTGAAAACTCAGCAGTGACCATGGAACTGGAAAAGGTCAGTTTTCTTTCCAATCCCAAAGAAGAGCAATGCCAAAGAATGTAGAAACTACCACACAAACACACTCACTTCATGTCCTAGCAAAGTAATGCTCAAAATTCTCCAAACTAGGCTTCAACAGTACATGAACTGAGAAATTCCAAAAGATCAAGCTGGATTTGGAAAAGATGAAGAACCAGTGATCAAATTGCCAACATCTGTTGTATCATAGAAAAGGCAAAATAATTCCAGAACATCTACTTCTGCTTCTTTGACTATGATGAAGCCACCGATTGTGTGGTTCACAAGAAACTGGAAAATTTTTCAAGACATGGGAATACCAGACCACCTTACTTGCCTCTTGCAAAACCTGTATGCAGGACAAGAAGCAACAGAAGTGGACAAGGAACAATGGTCTGGTTCTAAATTAGGAAATGAGTACATCAAGGCTATATATTGTCACCCTGCTTATTTAACCTATATGCATCAGGCTAAATGCCAGGCTGGATGAAGCACAAGCTGAAATCAAGATGGCCAGGAGAAATAACGATAATCTCAGATATGCAGATGACACTATCCTTATGGCAGAAAGCAAAGACAATTAAAAAGCCTCTTGATGAAGGTAAAAGGAGAGTAAAAACTTGGCTTAAAGCTCAACATTCAGAAAACTAAGATCATGGCATCCGATCCCATCATTTCATGACAAATAGATGGGGAAACAATGGAAACAGTAACAGAATTTATTTTCTTGCACTCCAAAATCACTGCAGATGGTAACTGAAACCAATGAAAGTAAAAGATGTTTGCTCCTTGAAAGAAAAGCTATTACAAACCTAGACAACATATTAAAAAAGAGAGACAAAACTGATAAAGGTCCATATAGTTAAAGCTATGGCTTTTCCAGTAGTCATGTATGGATGTGAGAGTTGGACTATAAAGAAGGCTGAACACTAAAGAATTGAGTTTTTTGAACTGTGGTGTGGAGAAGACTATAGAGAGTCATTGTACTGCAAGGTGGTCAAAACCCTCAATTCTAAAGGAAATCAATCCTGAATATTCATTGGAAGGATTGATGCTGAAGCTGAAGCTACAATACTTTGGCTACCAGATGCAAAATGTTGAAAGTGAAAGTGAAGTCACTCAGTCATGTCTGACTCTTTGCGAACCCATGAATCGCAGCACGCCAAGTCTTCCTGTCCATCACCAACTCCTGGAGTTCACTCAGACTCACATCCATCAAGTCAGTGATACCATCCAGCCATCTCATCCTCTGTTGTCCCCTTCTCATCCTGCCCCCAATCCCTCCTAGCATCAGTCTTTATCAATGAGTCAACTATTCGCATGATGTGCCCGAAGTACTGGAGTTTCAGCTTTAGCATCATTCCTTCCAAAGAAATCCCAGGGCTGATCTCTTTCAGAATGGACTGGTTGGATCTCCTTGCAGTCCAAGGGACTCTCAAGAATCTTCTCCAACACCACAGTTCAAAAGCATCAATTCTTTGGCACTCAGCCTTCTTCAGAGACCAACTCTCACATCCATACATGACCACAGGAAAAACCATAGCCCTAACTAGATGGACCTTTGTTGGCAAAGTAATGTCTCTGCTTTTGAATA
Organism: Bos taurus; assembly: GCF_002263795.3. Classification (NCBI taxonomy): domain Eukaryota; kingdom Metazoa; phylum Chordata; class Mammalia; order Artiodactyla; family Bovidae; genus Bos; species Bos taurus. The sequence goes on from NC_037336.1 coordinate 2,075,602, forward strand.
TGCTATCTAGGTTGGTCATAAATTTTCTTTCGAGGAGTAAGCGTCTTTTAATTTCATGGCTGCAGTCACCATCTGCAGTGATTCTGAGGCCAGAAAAATAAAGTCTGACACTATTTGCACTGTTTACCCATGTATTTCCCATGAAGTGATGGGACCAGATACCATGATCTTCGTTTTCTGAATGTTGAGTTTTAAGCCAACTTTTTCACTCTCCACTTTCACTTTCATCAAAGAGGCTTTTTAGTTCCTCTTCACTTTCTGCCATAAGGGTGGTGTCATCTGTATATCTGAGGTTATTGATATTTCTCCCAATAATCTTGATTCCAGCTTGTGTTTCTTCCAGTCCAGCGTTTCTCATGATGTACTCTGCATATAAGTTAAATAAGCAGGGTGACAATATACAGCCTTGACGTACTCCTTTTCCTATTTGGAAGCAGTCTGTTGTTCCATGTCCAGTTCTAACTGTTGCTTCCTGACCTGCATACAGATTTCTCAAGAGGCAGGTCAGGTGGTCTGGTATTCCCATCTCTTCCAGAATTTTCCACAGTTTATTGTGATCCACACAGTCAAAGGCTTTGGCATAGTCAATAAAGCAGAAATAGATGTTTTTCTGGAACTCTCTTGTTTTTTCCATGATCCAGTGGATGTTGGCAATTTGATCTCTGGTTCCTCTGCCTTTTCTAAAACCAGCTTGAACATCAGGAAGTTCACAGTTCATGTATTGCTGAAGCCTGGCTTGGAGAATTTTGAGCATTACTTTACTAGCGTGTGAGATGAGTGCAATTGTGTGGTAGTTTGAGCATTCTCTGGCGTTGCCTTTCTTGGGGATTGGAGTGAAAACTGACTTTTTCAGTCCTGTGGCCACAGCTGAGTTTTCCAAATTTGCTGACATATTGACATGTTGGCATATTCACAGCATCATCTTTCAGGATTTGAAATAGGTCAACTGGAATTCCATCACCTCCACTAGCTTTGTTCATAGTGGGGCTTTCTAAGGCCCAATTGACTTCACATTCCAGAATGTCTGGCTCAAGATGAGTGATCACACCATTGTGGTTATCTGGGTTGTGAAGATATTTTTTGTACAGTTCTTCTGTGTATTCTTGCTACCTCTTCTTAATATCTTCTGCTTCTGTTAGGTCCATATCAGACTCCTCCATCCATGGGATTCTCCAGGCAAGAGTGCTGGAGTGGATTGCCATTTCCCTCTCCAGGCCATCTTCCCAACCCAGGAATCGAACTGAGGTCTCCCGCATTGCAGGCAGATGCTTTACTGTCTGAGCCACCAGGGAACCTGATGCAAAATGTTGACTCAATAGAAAAAAGCCCTGATGCTGGGAAAGATTGAAAGCAGGAGGAGAGTGGATGACAGAGGATGAGATGGTGAGATGGCATCACTGACTCAATGGACATGAGTTTGAGCAAGCTCCGGGTGATGGTAAAGGACAGGGAAGCTTGGAGTGCTGCAGTCTATGGGTCGCAGTCAGATATGAATGAACGACTGTTCAACAACAAACTGAAAATCACTTTGCTAGCATGTGTGTGTCTGAGTTTTTACAAGTGAGTGCAATTCAGAGATGAAGTACATTCAAATAGGAATGGTTATAACTAGTACCTTTTCAGATGCATAGAGCAAATGAAGACCATATATTTTTCTAAATTTTAATATACCTTTGAGTGTTCACATAGGCTGGCAATTTCATTAAATATAATCTAAGGAAAAATGTGTTAGATTTCTATATTGATTATTACTTTATTGCTCTTCATTGTTTCTATATGTTACTCTAACATATGCTGACATTGCATAGAAGTTTATTTAAATGAACTTAAGTATATTAATGGGATTATTCAGTTCAGTTCAGTCTCTCAGTCATGTCTGACTCTTTGCAACCCCATGAACTGCAGTACGCCAGGGTTCCCTGTCCATCACCAGCTTCCAGAGTTTGCTCAAGCTCATGTCCATTGAGTCGGTGATGCCATCCAATCATCTCTTCCTCTGTCATTCCTTTCTCCTCCTGCCTTCAATCTTACTCAGCATCAGGGTCTTTTCCAATGAATCAGTTTTTCACATCAGGTGGCCAAAGTATTGGAGTCTCAGCTTCAACATTAGTTCTTCCAATGAATATTCAGGACTGATTTCCTTTAGGACTGACTGGTTTGATCTCCTTGCAGTCCAAGGGACTCTTAAAAGTCTTCTCAACACCACAGTTCAAAATCATCAATTCTTCGATAATTAGCTTTTTTTATATTTCAACTCTCACTTCCATACATGACTACTGGAAAAACCATAATTTTGACTAGAGGGACCATTGTTGGCAAAGTAATATCTCTGTTTTTTAATATGCTGTCTAGGCTGATCATAACTTTCCTTCCAAGGAGTGTCTTTTAATTTCATGGCTGCAATCATCATTTGCAGTGATTTTGGATAGAGTACAATATTTTTTTTTTTGGCTATTATGAAGTTGCAGGTATCATTTTAGTAACACATGTAATTTACATTGATAGATAACAAAAAGATAAAACTTCTTATTCCATGTTAGGGTGTAAGTTAAGTAATACAGAAGAATCATAGTTCATGATGCAAAGACTTAGAAGGTCACAATTAGATTGGTTTAAGGCTTGATGAGAGTTTTATGTTTCAGCTATGATCAAACTTCTAGCTTGGTCTTGTGGTTCTATTAAAAAATGAATTATATTTAGTATTCATATTTAGCTGTATGATAAAAAAATTAGTTACTGGAGTTTTCAAGTTTTTCTCATATAATTGCGATGTTTTTCTTCTGTCAGTTTATCCTACTGATTAATGAATATTTACAGTAAATGCCTCTGAAAATGTGCTAAGGTTTTGTAACTCCCCAGGCTCCTCTGTTCACGGAATGTTCAGGCAAAAATACTAGAGTGAGTACCCATGTCCTTCTCCAAGGGATCTTCAAGACCCAGGAACTGAACCCAGAAATCCTGCATTGCAGGCAGACTTTTTACTGTCTGAGCCACCAAGGAAGTCCTGACAAGAGTGAAGGGGTAACACAAAGGAACATAAAATCAGTTTCTGATTAATCCTATAAATGGAAATTTTATGATAATCTTGGATTGTCCCTTTCTGGGAAACTGCGGGGCACAATTCAACATTTTATATTACCTTATGATGTTTTATGGGCTTCCTTGTAGCTCAGTTGGTAAAGACCCTTCCTGCAATGTAGGAAACCTGAGTTTGTTTCCTGGGTCAGGAAGAGCCCCTGGAGAAGGAAATGGCAACCTACTCCAGTATTCTTGCCTGGAGAATCCCATGGACAGAGGAGCTTGGCAGGCTATATTCCATGGGGTCGCAAGAGTCAGAAACGACTTAGGGACTAAACCATAATGTTTTATTGTCTGGTATTTCTCATATTTGTGAAAATATTTTGCCTTGTATGCTATCTCACGTTGGGAAGGAAAATATAATAATGTTCTATTTTTATTCATCACTTTGAATCAAAGTGAATGGAACATATGACAATTTATTAACATAAATCAGACTGGATCACTATGGTAGGTATTTTAAATTAATCTAGAGTGATACAACAATCTTCTGGAATTATAGATTTTAAAACATAGAAATTGTTGATATCAGTATCCCTCTTTTCCTAATTCAATACTTTTCAGATTTTTCACTCTGTATTCTACTTTGGTTTAAGGTCAAATTTTAATGGGTAAAATGTAATGTATAAAATTACTCAACAGTCAATTTTAAACAAAGTAGGAACCATTCTTTGATCTAGTAGAGGGAAAGAATTATTCTATTTATAATATAATAATCATGGGAAAAACATGTCCAGAACTTGGCTTAATTTTCTACTGTTGCCTTCTTGGAATTATTAATGGTTTTATTAATACCTTGGAATTTGTGTTTTGTCTGAGGTTTGACAAGACAGTGCTGTATGCCCATGTGCCAGACCACTCCATTTGTGTACAGCATGCCCAGGTCCCTGTGAGTGTACAATCTTTGCAGACCTACAATGTGTAGAAGTTCAACAAGGCTCAAACCCTTTATATCTCCACTGAGTAACTGTGCTAGGATCATGACGACCTCGGGAGGACACACTTTGCATCTAAACCAATCTTGCTGTACATTCAGGAAGGACACCTTGATGATTTAAGAAACATGCATCATCAAGGAGCTCTGCCACATCCTTTCTTATCTGTGTTACTTCCCTGTATTAGCCAACCATCTATGCCGAAAGTCACAGTTCCACTTTTATTCCTTTCTGAACTCTTTATGCCAAAATAGAGACATTGGTAGCAAGGACATATGATCAAGACATGAAGTAAACAGTAGAATTACTTGTATAGCCTTTCTACTATTGTGGTGAGAATGAAATATTTACTGAGAAGTCTTGGTGATTCTGAAATGTGATTTTATATATATATATATATATATATATATATATATATATATTTAAAATCAACGTTGTACTACATAAAAATCAATAGTAAAATTTATACTAACAAGTGAAAAAAATTAAATTTTCTTTATTTTAAACAACAATACTAGCAAGTGAAAAACATTGTGAAAAATTTAGAGAGAGACCAAGGGGAAAAGGAAAATTGTTTAGTTTAAAATTGTTAAGTTTAAAAACTTTTTTTTTTTTTTAATCCTTATTGTTGAACCAGTGGCTTGAATTTTCACTTTGAAATAATGGCCTACTATAGCTACAAATAACCAAATAGTCTGTCTCATTATTCAAGTTGAAGGGGTCAGACATACAACAATCAGTTCAGTAAAATCTCAATAGCCTTGTAATAATCAATGTTTGGTCTTTGAAAGCTAAAGCTATTAACTCAAATTACGAAAATAAAACCCTGCTGTGATACTATTTCTTAGAGGAACTTTTAATACAGAAATTTAAAATCTAAACAAGAGAGAAAGAAAGGTCAAACATAAGAGCAACTGTTCATGTATTTCAACCAAAGAAGACAGATACTTTATGGGCTGAGATATAGATTTTCCTATAGAGGTCAAAGATGAACATACTTATCATGACAACATATAATAATGCATGTGGTGCTAATATAAAAATGTATTATTACCTGAAAGATCTAGCTAGACATTTTATTTTTCTGTTTTTAATTTTAATTTAATTTTTAGGTTTTAATTTTTACATTTTGTTTCAATTTTACTATAGCTACTATCTTTTGAGAGCAAATTTCATGTTTTCCTTTTTTATTCATTTTTTGTTTTGTTCTTTGATTTTTTTTAATTGAGGTTCAATTGCTTTACAATATTGTGTTGATTTCTGCCATATATCAACATGAATCAGCCACAGGTATACATTATGACCCCTCTCTCTTGAACCCTCCTCCCATCTCCCACCCCATCCCCAACTTTAGATTATCACAGAGTACCAGGTTGAGCTCCCTGTGTTATACAGTAAATTCCCACTGGTTATTTATTTTATATATGGAAATGTATACCCCACATCCAAGGGCAAAGGAGAAACCTCAACAAGGTGGTAGAAGGGGTGCAATTGCTTTCAAAATCAAACCTGATACCCATCAGAGATTACCATACTTTGGCTTCAGGTATCAATAGAAAATTGGATTAAAGATCTACTGAGCATGGCCTTGCTCACCAGAGCAAGACCCAGTTTTCCCCACAGACAATTCCTCCCATCAGGAAGCTTCCACAAGCCTTTTAACCTCCCCTATCAGAGGACAAACAATGAAAACCACAATTACAGAACAACTGATCACATGGATCACAGCCTTGTCTAAGTCATTGCAATTAGGAGTCATGCCGTTTAGGGCCATGAAAGAAAGACAGGTCATAATGGAGAGTTCTGACAAAAAGTGGACCATTGGGATGGGAATGGCAAACCGCTTCAGCCTTCTTGCCTTGAGAACCTCATGAACAGTATGAAAAGACAAAAATATATGGCACTGAAAGACGAAGTCTCCCAGTTGGTAGGTGCCCAACATGTTAATGGAAAAGAGAGAAGAAATAGCTCCAAAAGGAAGAGGCTGAGCTGAAGTGGAAAAATGCCCAGCTGTGGATGTGTCTGGTGGTGAAAGTAGTCTGATGATGTAAAGAACAACACTGCATAGGAACCTGCAATGTTAGTTCTATGAATCAAGACAAATTGGAAATAGTCAAACAGGAGATGGCAAGAGTGAATATCGAAATTTCAGGAATTGGTGAACTAAGATGGATGGGAATGGGTGAATTTAATTCAGATGGCCACTATATCTACTACTGTGGGCAAGAATCCCTTAGAAGAAATGACATAGCCCTCACAATCAACAAGAGTCCGAAATGCAGTACTTGGGTGCAGTCTCAAAAACAACAGAATGATCTCAGTTTGTCTCCAAGGCAAATTATTCAAGAGCACAGTGATCCAAGTCTATGCTCCAACCACTAATGCTGAAGAAACTGAAGTTTAATGGTTCTATGATGACCTACAAGAGCTTCTAGAACTGACAACTGTAAGAGATATCCTTTTCATCATAGGGGACTGAAATGCAAAACTAGGAAGTCAGAAGTCAAGAGATAATTGGAGTAACAGGTAAGTTTGGACTTGGAGTACAAACTGAAGCAGGGCAAAAACTAATAGAGATTTGCCAAGAGAATGCACTGGTCATAGCAAACACCGTCTTCCAACAAGACAAAAGATGATTCTAAATGGACATGATCAGATGGTAAACAATGAAATCAGATTATTATATAGTTTCCAATCAGAGATGGAGAAGCTTTACACAGTCAGTAAAAACAAGAACCGGAACAGATTAGAACTCAGATCATGAACAACTTAGTGCAAAATTCAGACTTAAATTGAAGAAAACCATTAGGCCATTCAGGTATGACCTAAATCAAATCCCTTATGGATATACAGTGGAAGTGACAAATAGATTCAAAGGATTAGTCTGATAGACAGAGTATCTAAAGACCTATGGAAGGAGGTAAATAACACTGTACAGGAGGTAGAGATCTAAACCATCCCCAAGAAAAATAAATGTAGAAAGGAAAAATGATTGTCTGAGGGACACTTCAGTTCACTTCAGTTCAGTTGCTCAGTCACATCTGACTCTTTGCGACCCCATACACTGCAGCACACCAGGCTTCCCTGTCCATGAACAACTCTCGGAGTTTACTCAAACTCATGTGCATTGAGTCGGTGATGCCATCCAACCATCTCACCATCTGTCATCCCCTTCTCCTTCTGCCTTCAATCTTTCCCAGCATTAGGGTCTTATCAAGTGAGTCAGCTCTTCATGTGGCCAAAGTATTGGCGTTTCAGCTTCAACATCCGTCCTTCCAATGAATACTCAAGACTGATTTCCTTCAGAATGGCCTGGTTGGATCTCCCTGAAGTCCAAGAGACTCTCAAGAGTCTTCTCCAATACCACACTTCAAAAGCATCAATTATTCAGTGCTCAGCCTTCTTTATAGTCCAACACTCACATCCATACATGACTACTGGAAAAACCATAGCCTCGAATAGACGGACCTCTGTTGGCAAAGTAGTGTCTCTGCTTTTTAATATGCTGTCTAGGTTGGTAATAACTTTTCTTCCAAGGAGTAAGTGTATTTTTTTTTTTTTTCTTTCATGGTTGCAGTCACCATCTGCAGTGATTTTGGAGCCCAAAAAAATAAAGTCTGACACTGTTTCCATTGTTTCCACATCTATTTGCCATTAAGTGTTGGTACCAGATGCCATGACCTTCGTTTTCTGAATGTTGAGCTTTAAGCCAATTTTTTCACTCTCCTCTTTCACTTTCATCAAGAGGCTCATAAGTTCTTCTTCCTTTTCTGCCATAAGGGTGGTATCATCTGAATATCTGAGGTTATTGATATTTCTCCCAGAAATCTTGATTCCAGCTTGTGCTTCATCCAACCCAGCGTTTCTCATGATGTACTCTGCATATAAGTTAAATAAGCAGAGTGACAATATACAGCCTTAATGTACTCCTGTTCCTATTTGGTATCAGTCTGTTGTTCCATGTCCAGTTCTAACTGTTGCTTCCTGACCTGCAGACAGATTTCTCAAGAGGCACATCAAGTGGTCTGGTATTCCCATCTCTTTCAAAATTTTCCACAGCTTATTGTGATCCACATAGTAGGAGGCTTTGGCATAATCAATAAAGCAGAAATAGATGTTTTTCTGGAACTCTCACTTTTTTGATGATCCAGGGGATGTTGGCAGTTTGATCTCTGGTTCCTCTGCCTTTTCTAAAACCAGCTTGAACATCTGGAAGTTCACAGTTCACCTATTGGTGAAGCCTGGCTTGAAAGAAGATCCTTACAAAGAGCTAAGCAAAGAGGAGCAAAGGGCAGAGAAGAAAAGGAAAGTTAAGCACATGTGAATATAAAGTTCCAAAGAAAATAAAGGAGAGGTAAGAAAACCTTCCTAAGTGAACAATGCAAATAAATAGAGGAAAACAGAATAGGAAAGACTAGAGATCACTTCAAGAAAATTCGAGATACCAGGGGAATATTTCATGCAAAGATGGGTACAATAAAGGACAGAAATGACATGGACCTAACAGATGTAGAAGAGATGAAGAACAGGTAGCAAGAATACACAGAAGAATTATACAAAAAAGATCTTAATGACCCAAATTAATCACAAAGGTTTTATCACTCAAATAGAACCAGACATCCTGGTGTGCAAAGTCAAGTGGGCCTTAGGAAGACTCACTTGAACAAAGCTAGTGGAGGTGATGAAATTCCAGCAGATCTATTTCAATTGTAAGAGATGATGCTTGAAAGTGCAGCACTAAATATGCCAGCAAATTTGGAAAACACAGCAGAGGTCACGGGACTGGAAAATGTCCATTTTCATTCCAATCACAAAAAAAGACAATGCCAAAGAATGCTGAAACCACCACACAATTGCACTCATCTCACACACTAGCAAAGAAATGCTCAAAATTCTCCAAGCCAGGCTTCAATAGTATGTGAACCATGAAATTCCAGATGTTCAAGTTGGATTTAAAAAAGGCAGAGGAACTAGAGATCAAATTGCCAACATCTGTTGGATCATTGAAAAAGCAAGATAGTTCCAGAAAAGCATCTACTTCTGCTTTATTGACTAAACTAAAGCCTTTGACTGTGTGGATCACAACAAACTTTGGAAAATTCTTCAAGAGATGGGAATACCAGACCACCTGACTTACATTCTGAGAAATCTGTATGAAGGTCATGAAACAACAGTTTTAACTGAAGTGGAACAATGGACTGGTTCCAAATTGGGAAAGGAGCACATCAAGGTTTTGTTTTGTCACCCTGCTGATGTAACTTATATGCAGAGTACATGATGCAAAATACCAGGCTGGATGAATTACAAACTAGAATCAAGATTGCCAGTTGAAATGTCAATAATCTCAGATATGGAGATGACAGTACCCTTATGGAAGAAAGCAAAGAGGAAATAAAGAACCTCCTGATGAAAGTGAAAGAGGAGAGTGAAAAAGCTGGCTTTAAACTCAACATTCAAAAAACTAAGATTATGACATCCAGTCTCATTATTTCATAGCAAATTGATGGGGAAACAGTGGAAACAATGACAAACTTTATTTTCTTGGACTCCAAAATCACCACATATTGTGACTGCAGCCATGAAATTAGAGGATTCTTGCTCCTGGGAAGAAAAGTTATAACAAAGATGGACAGCATATTAAAAAGCAGAGGCATTACTTTGCCTGCCAATGTTCATATAGTCAAAGCTATGGTTTTTCCAGTAGTCAAGTATGGATGTGAGAATTGGACCATAAAGAAGGCTGAGTGCTGAAGAATTGATGCTTTTGAACTGTGGTGTTGGAGAAGACTCTTGAGAGTGCCTTGGACTGCAAGGAGATCAAACCAGTCCATTTGAAAGGAAGTCAATCCTGAATATTCATTGGAAGATCTGATCATTTGGCCATCTGATGCTGGAGAAGATTGAAGACAGGAGGAGAAGTGGATAGCAATGGATGAGATGGTTGGATGGCATCACTGACTCAATGGACATTAGTTTGACCAAGGTCTTGGAGATCATGAAGGACAGGGAAGCCAGGTATGCTGTAATCCATGGATTGTCAAAGAGTTGGACATGACTGAGTGGCTGAACAACAGCAGTATGTTTCCATTTTACTCTCTTTGTCCCGCCCTCTCTCCTACTGTGTCCACATATCTCTTTTCTATGCCTGAGTCTCCATTGCTGTCCTTCAAATAGGATCATCAGTTCCATCTTTCTATATTCCTTTTTCATGCTAGCTAGGTATCCTAAAAACTGATAATATCTGCCAGATTGCTGATCTACGAAGGTATTCAAAGTTGTTTTCTTTGCATACTAGTTGAGTCTATTGCTGCTTGCCAGAAGTTTCCATGAAGAATCACTACTTTTCTACACCCAGAAGGATCTGCAACTTTGCTTTCTAACATAATACTTGATTATTGATCTGAATAATATTAAACAGTTACTATGTACAAAAAGTCCTTAAAATATATATCACCATCCCTCCAATTCTCAAAAGTTCCAAACTGCAGTTTATCACAAATGTTCGGACCCTAGACTAACTCTTTTAAAACTCTATAATCTATTTTGTAGTGGAAAAACATAAACAATGTTGATATCATGGAAAAAAAATCAAATGAGAAGTAATGCTTTTTAGTCTCATTTTATGACTAATGAAAACTATATGAGGGGAAAATGATTGCTGGAAACTACGTCAAGCTACTGAGACTACAATAAATCTAAGTGAAACACATTTATGAGGAAGTCTAATAATGAATTTTCTGGTCTGGAATGTTTTGTGGTTTTGCCCCTACAAAGTTTACACTATTTGTCAGATGATACTTTCAACATAAGAAAATGAAAAATACAGAAAATGACTTATCTTAGACATTTAGACTCAGAATTTGTCTAGGGCCATGAAATTTACAAGACAAAGGATTATTAGTTTGCTTGTATTAACATTCATTAAATCTTTAAAATTCTGCTCATCTTTGGGAACAGGTGATCTATGAAAGCAGAGAAAAATACCTTTTGTGTCAGTTATTTTCAGTTCTAATTTTTATTTTAGTCTTATTTAGGGATGTAATTAAACCTACATCCCAGTAAAATTAAGCAGAGCAGATAAGATATGTCTGCAACAGGAAGTTTGTGCCTTTACTCTGGTTGTCATTTTTCACTTGCTTTGGGGCACTTTCTCTTTCTCTGTGCATGGGATTTTGCAGGCTAGAATACTGGAATGGATTGGCATTTTCTCCTCCAGGGGATTTTCCAGGCCCAGGGATCAAATCCACACCACCTTTTATCTTGTATTGCAGGCAGATTCTTTACTGCTGAGCCACCAGGGAAGTCCTTTTATGTCTGCCATACACAGTAACTTTGGGGATCCAGCTAAAAGCCAAGTGTTCAGAAGCTGTCAAGAAAGAAGTTATATCACATCTATGTTGTTGTTGTTGTTACTGACTTACAAGCAAGACACACTGTGTTAATGAGAAATAGTCAATTCTAGTATAAATTTTATACAAAAGAGAATTCATAAGCTCTATTAGTTTTTTTTTCTTTTTTTTAGAACTATTTTCTAATGAATGGGATTCTATTTAGCAGTATTATGTGTGCAAAGTGCTTAATTTTTTTGGTTACATATGGTTTTCAAATAGGGAAACCCTACCTTTTCTTTTTTGTCCAGTGACTTGGATCTAGCCTGAGGGCATCCATTACCCATGGCAAAGTTAGGAATACTTTGCAGCTTATAGCTAATGACTGAGGTTGGGATTCATTAAATGCAGTCATCTAGTCTTCAATTTTGAGGAGCTTATGTTAGGGATTCTCAGGAGAAGGAAAAAGAACATGTACTTTAAGTGTGGGATGCAAAAGGCACCCCTTAAAACTAGGAAAAAATCAGTGAATTATCAACTATTTACCTCTCACTCAAAACCTCCTCTTGAGAGTGACAGGACCTCAGAGAAAATAAATTCATTCATGCACAGAGGCGAATCACATTCATAGAGTTCTCCAGTTTTGTCAAAGCTTCCCATACTCCAAGTTGAGTATGAAATCTACAAAACCACAAGTGACTAAAAATGAAGTGCATCAGGTTCAACACAAGTGCTTTTTTGATTTGTGATTAATTTGATTTGATTAAATTTAAGAACTTTGATTACTTCTGACCAAACTACATAATTGGTAAAATTATGTAAGTAAAAATCTTCCACATAAATTTCTTATTTCTGTGTACTGTAGATTTTGATAAAGTTGCTGTTGAACTTCAATATTTTTCAAATAGTCATGCCATTCTTAACTACTGATATTCTAGTATGTTCTCTACATCAAATTATCTGTTTTTATTTAGTTTTTCAAAGGAATTGTTATTTTAGTCTCATGATATCACAAGGTATATGGCTTGGAGTATTTGTGGAAAACATTAGTGTTAATTGGTCACTGTTTAAGTAACAATTTTTCTAGAGAATTTACTTGATTTTTTTTTACTCTGGAAATTTGATCTGCAGATTATGTCTACAATATAAGGGCTGAAATGTTTAGAATCATCATAAAGAAGAATCAAGAAATAAATGAAGAATCACTCTCATTTTAAAACAAAGTAAACAAACCACAATATAAACTGAAAAAAAAGAAAAGAAAATAACAAAATATTGCTCCCTATAGTTGATATCACATTTTGATATCATATCATAGTTGATATCCCTGTAGTTGATATCATATTTTGCTTATTGTTATATTATGCTAACAAATAAGAATACTATTAAATCATTTTCTATTTCTAGTCTAAAAGACAATTTTATAGTGCACAGATAATTCTGTTAGTACATATTGACATATATTTATGTCTTTATAGACTGAAAATGCTGATGACAAATATTGCTTAATTATCTTTGATCAAATTGAACTGTAATGAAGAATCTTATTTTCTAACATTTAGAAAAATAAAACAGACATTTTACCATTTAATGAGCTTCAGAAACAACAAAATCTTGAGCATGTCATCTGGCAACATCATCGAATTATTTTTTTCTAGTTGGCAAAGAAATCAGAAAATGAGCTGAAAACCATCAGCATCACACACACTAATTTATAAACTGAATTTTCCAGTTCAAAGGGATTGAAATCCCAAGTTGTCTATGACTTGGAGTGAGGAACACCTGCCATTCGTTTTGTACTTATCAGTTATCAGATCTTCCAAGACCACATATATGTGTCACAATCAAGGCATTTTATTACCTACTCAATGTGGGCTATTTTGGATGTTTGTTAGGATAGATCTTAAAATTGCTCATGTTAATGTATGGCAAAACCAATATAATATTGTACAGTAATTAGCCTCTAATTAAAATAAATAAATTTCTTTAAAAAGCTAAAATAAAAACAATTAAAAAATTGCTTATAGTCAAAACAACATTGTTGATAGAAAATAGATTCACTGCTTGCACGAGACCAGTATCGGGATTTATGAAAGTAGATTAAAATCTAACTGATCTACCATGCAAATTGATGAATAAGTTATCAAAAATAATTTATTAAAATGAGCTAAAGTTGAGGCAGCAATTGTCAAATGTACATGTGTATAAAATGCAATTATATATGAAGAGGGCCTACCTGTGGCTCAGATGGCAGATAATTTACCTGCAATGAGGGAGACCCAGGTTCAAGCCCTAGGTCAGAAAGGTCTGAAGAAGGGAATAGCTACCCACTCCAGTATTTTTGCCTGGAGGATTTGATGAACAGAGAAGCCTGGTAGGCTAAAGTTTATGGAGTCGCAAAGACTTGGATATGGCGGAATGACGAACGCTATATATGAGGACTAAAATTATACTAGTTTTAAATATAAATGAGTAAAAACCAGTTCTTTGAGGAAGAAAAAAATTATGACCCAGAAATTTTTATCCTGGAAAAAATATTTATTATAAATTAAAAGAAAAGTAAGAGTAAAGAAAGAATTGTGGCTTCCCAAGTGGCTCAGTGGTAAAGAATCACCTGGCAAGGAGACGTGGGTTTGATTCCTGGGTGGGAAAGATGAATAAGGAAATGACAACCCACTCCAGCATTTTTGCTTGGAAAATCCCACGGACAGAGGAGCCTAGCAGGCTACAGTCCATGGTGTCACAAAGAGTCAGATATGACTTAGTGACTAAACAAAAATAGCGGCAATAAGAGAAAGAAAGAATAGATGACTATTTTAACCATCTGAATTATTTAAAATGTATATTTGACTATACACTGCATATTAGAGGCTCTTAAACAGTATTTTCAGAAAGACTTTTCAGTTCAATATTATCAAATTATTGGGAATAGATAATTTTGTGATTAAAAATTCAAAATAGATATTAGAAAAGTTCTGTTCTTTTTTTCTACAAAATCATATTCTCACATACAACATAAGAGGAAACAGAAGGCATGCATCTTTCTACTGCCTTTCCTTGTCATTATGGAAAGATGGTGTATACTCATCATATTTAATAATAGACTCGCAAAGTTTTAAAAAGGAAATTATTGTTTCATCCTTTCTTTCTTACATATTATCTCTCAAATATAGTCTGAGTTTTCCTAAAACTTTTGGAAAAATTCTTTAAGTGTTACAGTGGTTGTTCTGAGAGAATAAAATGCATGGTATTAGTAAAATAATGGTAAAATAGGGATTTAAAAATTAGGTAAATATATGTCAAAATGTGCAACATCAACTATTTATGATGTTAGTATGGGAATATAGATTTAAGATGTGCAAAGCAAAACAATGAATTTATTTGATTAAGTTATAGTGTTTTAATTTTTTATTGAGATAAAATTCATCTGAACAGAAAATGAACTATTTTGAAGTGTGCATTGAAATGACATTTAGTACATTCATAATATTGTGTGAATTCCACCTCTAACAAGTTTCAAAATACGTTATTCTCCCCAAAAGAAGATGCTCTATGCATTGGGCACACACACTTGAGAACTAATGTTTTAAAACTTATTAGTAACTGGGTTCCAGAAAAAAAAAAATGCACCACTATATTAAAAAAAGTTAATGAGAGAGAAACTTCACTGTTTTTCTTTTTGTTTGTTTGTTTAATATGGTGAAGATTATATATTGACAAATTTTTAATTCACAATATTCTCAGTTTTAGGGCAAGCACATATATTGTGATTATCTTGCTTGTTTTATTTGGAATATATTTCAAAAACATCTCTAAGTGGGGGAGAATCAAATTTAATTTCTTAAACTGAAAGCAGAGGAATATGCATCTGATCATCTCATTCCATTTCATTGCAAGTTTCACATATATTCTTGGGAGCAGCCTCCCAAGGATTAAAGTAGCTCCTTAGGGGAACAAAACAGGAGCCCCTGGGGTGTTAGAAATAAACATTAGAGCATTCACTTCTCATACTTCAAAAATTCTATTTGGGATATATTTTAAAATGTTAATGATAAAATACAATCATACACTTAGATGGTTGTTTAACCAACAATTGTTGGAAGAATATCATTAAAGAATTAAGGCCCATTAGCTTTCCTATATCCATCATACTGTTTCCATGGATACCTCTCAAGCATGTTTCTTAATCAGTTCTACTACAAGAACCATTAGTATATACATATATATTATATATATATATATATGTGTGTGTGTGTGTGTGTGTGTGTGTGTGTAATCTGTCCAGATTATATATAAGATAATATGCTTATTATGTGGACAAATTGTGTTGATTCATCCTTTGTTCATCATCCTGATTCTCTGAATCTTCTTGAAGGTTGCCTGATGCCCTTTGGTATGGTAATACAATTCTTCTGCTCTTTACAGTTTGTAAGAAGTTGAACAATTTGCTATGACTGATTAACCCTGCCATGGTCTCTGTTTGGTCCTAAACATGGGAGGGCTGCCAAGAGCTCTCTCGCTTGGAGCTGTCTTCCTCAAAGCAGCATCCTGGGGAACATGATTTTTCTCTCTCTACAGCTGCTCTGCTGGCCTATTTCTAACTATCTCCCAGGTAAAGCAAAAGTAATACACACATGGCTTAGATTTTCTGAATTAAAAATAAGCCATCTTTTGATTGTTGGTGAGGATTAATGAGAACGCCTGATACCTAAAGAGTCATCTATTCTATGTCCTGGATAATCTTTCTTTACTCTTTAATGAGATAAGACCTGGGCTGAATATAACTACCTTTACTTTCCAGAGAGTGATGCTTTTGTTTGTTTGCTGTTTATAATCCTAATACTATTCTGAAGCCTTTTTCTCTTCTCTGCATCTTCCCTTCTGATCCCCTTACACTGGTCTTACCTTTGACTTTATGTTTCTATAATCTCTGAATCACTGATGGATCGCTCATCATCCTCAGTGATCTATGTGAGTCATTCATGTGAGCACAAGGAAGACTTAGCATATCCAGGACTATTATTGGAAGTCACCTCACTGACAGATATCCACAGGATTCTGCTTTAGGATTTGCACAAATTAGAGTTATTTTCTTTATTATATTTTACTAAGTATATCCAAAAAAGAGAATAGCTGATGATTCTGGGGGTGATAATTACATGCCACTCAGATTAAAGTTCTCTCTCTTTTTTTTTAATTTTATTTTATTTTAAAACTTTACATAATTGTATTATTTTTGCCAAATATCAAAATGAATCCACCACAGGTATACATGTGTTCCCCATCCTGAACCCTCCTCCCTCCTCCTTCCCCATACCATCCCTCTGGGTCGTCTCAGTGCACTAGCCCCAAGCATCCAGTATCGTGCATCGAACCTGGACTGGCAACTCGTTTCTTACATGATCTTTTACATGTTTAAATGTCATTCTCCCAAATCTTCCCACCCTCTCCCTCTCCCACAGAGTCCATAAGACTGTTCTATACATCAGTGTCTCTTTTGCTGTCTTGTACACCGGGTTATTGTTACCATCTTTCTAAATTCCATATATATGCGTTAGTATACTGTATTGGTGTTTTTCTTTCTGGCTTACTTCACTCTGTATAATAGGCTCCAGTTTCATCCACCTCATTAGAACTGATTCAAATGTATTCTTTTTAATGGCTGAGTAATACTCCATTGTGTATACGTACCATAGCTTTCTTATCCATTCATCTGCTGATTGCCTGCTGATGAACTTTATCAGCTGAGGGTTGTTTTTCTTTGAAGTTCTTCACATAGTAATTATTTATGCTTATCCACAACTTAGATAAGTAGTTTAAAATCCATTACATTAAGGATACTATGCAGAGAAAATGACAGAGTAGGGCAATGCTGAGCTCAGCTGCCCCCATGAATACATAAGAATACATCTACATGTGGGGGAACTTGTGCCAAAACAAGCTGGAAAGAAGGTTCTTCTACAACCAATGCTGTAAAGAAACAGCCACACGGAAGTGGTTAGGAAAGCAGGAGAAGTGACTTGTTTGAGACCCATAATCCTAGCAGAGACATAGAAGAGGAGAGGGGTGTTACAGGCTTTGAGACCCTCCCTGGGAATCAAGGTCAAGCCACATAGTAGGCAACCTAGCCCTAGGGTCTGATACCAAGAAGGTGAGTCTCCTTAACTGCTTTGAAAATAAATGGGACCAGTAGGAGGGCTGTAAGAAATGAAGATTATTAAGAAATGAAGACACATGCTTACTTACTCCTAGGAAAGAACCAAGGCAGCATATTGAAAACTTGTGGAGTTCTGACCTGTTTGCTGAGACCGCCCCAATCCACATCCCATCCTATACCAGGCATCTGCTCCAGCCCCTCAAGCTGCTCTCCAGTGGGATGGAGGCTGCAAGTGCCAGAGAGAAAGCACACACTTAGACCTGCCTCACAAAGGCAGAGGTAGCCTTTGCCAGGATGCATGTCCCTGTCCACACACGGAATGAGTGAAAGTAGCTCCAGGGCAGATGCTAATGTTATTTTCAGGAGTGTAACCATCTCAGTGGTGAAACATCAACACTTCTGGCTTCTGCCACTAACGCAGTGAAAGCAAACTCTGCCATTATACACACAGAGGAAACCCTGCTATCTCAGGGCTTCTATTCCAGCCTCTTAGGTTCTGCTCTTGCCCCGACAGTGGGGATGTCCACTGAGCAGAGGAGAAATCCACCTCACACCTGTCTATGGCTCTAGCCCCTCCATCTCCAGCCTCACCTCACAAGGTGATAGCTGACAGGACACCCTGAGGGAAGATGTGGCCCCTGCTCACTTCAGATCCAGATCTTCCATCAAAATTGCTGAGCACACATAGACTGTACACGGACACTCCCACAAAAGGACAGTGCAAGACTGGAGTAGGTAACAGTTTTACCTAGTTTCACAGAAAAAGAGAAAGTTAACAAAATGAAAGTGTGGAGTAACTTGTTTCAAATGAAAGAACAAGGTAAAGAACCCCTGAAAAAACCCTAATGAAAGAGAGATAAACAATTTTAGAGATAAAGAGTCCAAAGCAATAGTAGTAAGAATAATAACTAAATTAGGGGAAAGAATAAATGAACACAGAGAAAATCTTCTCTCTCTCTCTCTTTTTTTTTTTTTTGGAAGGTAATTATTTTACAATGTTGTGTTGGCTTCTGCTGTACAAAAATTTTAAGAAAGAACTTGAAAATTAAAAAAAAAGAAAAAAACAGTCAGAGCTGAAGGATACAATAACTGAAATGAAAAACACATTAGAAAAAATAGCATCATATTAGGTGATACAGAATGAATAAATGATCTAGAAGATAGAAAACTGAAAGTCAACCAATCAGAATAGCAAAAAACAAAAAATTGAAAAATGAGGCTAGTTTAAGGTACTCTGGATTGGTATACAACATCACATACAACAAGCCTACTAATATTCATTTTATAAGAGTTCTAGAAGGAGAAAAGGAAAAAAAAAAAAAAAGGATAGAAAAGTGTATTTGATAAAACTATGGCTAAAGATTTCCCTAATCTGAAGAAACAGAGATCCATGTGTTGTAGGAAAATATGTGTCATGCAAAAATGGTCATGTCCCAGGTCTCCAGTGAGTGCCTGGGATGAGCCACCGAGTGAGGTTCCTTAGCATCACACAGGAAAGAATTCAATTAAATGACTCATCCACAAGCACCATGACAGTTCCAAGGCCTGTCATAAAAGACCAAAAAACGGATGGTGTCCCAGCTCCTGGAAATCCCCGCCCCTTCACTTCACTATGACTTGGTTCATTTAATTGAACCAAGTCATAGTAAAGTGAAAGAAGGTTTATCTAGACAGATACACACTTTACAGACAGACTGTGGGCCATCTCAGAAGGTGAGAGAGGTGATCCCAGTGCATGGGATTATCTCTTTGGAAAGTTAGAGGGGCCGTGAAGTGTGGGGATGGTTAGCTTTTATGGGCTGGGTAATTTCATAGGCTAATGAGTGGGACAGTTATTCCAATTATCTTGGAGAAGGGGCAGGGATTTCCAGGAGCTGGGACATCACCTATTTTTTGGTCTTTTAATGCAGGCCTTGGAACTGTCATGGTGCTTATGGATGAGTCATTTAATTAATATTATAGTAAGCATATAGAGAGGCTCAAGGTTTAGCAGAAGTCAACTCTTTCACCATCTTGGGACTAGCTAGTTCTGACCATTTTGCTATATCCTGTTCTTAATAGTTGTGTTATTCTTTTGACAGCTATGCCCTGACCCCTTCCTTCTATCTCATGTGTACAGGTAGTACAGAGGTTCACAAATAAAATTAATCTAAACAGACTTATACCAGATATATCTTAATTAAAGTGACAATATTAAAGACAGCAAGAGATAAAGAATCATGTATAAAAGAATCTCCATGAGGCTAAAAGCTTATTTTTCCTGCTGAAAATTTGCCAAAAAGAACTGACATGAGGTACATAAGGTACTGGGTGGGGTGTATAGGGGGGACCTGAAACCTAAGATACTTTGTCCACCAAGATTATCATTTAGAGTCAAAGGAGAGATAGGTTCTCAAACAAGCAAAAACTAAAATAATTAATTACTAATATATTGAACTTATAAGTGTTATTGCATTTTTTTCAGTGAAAAAAGAGTAGGTTACAACAAGAGGAAAGAATATATAGCAAAAGGGAAAATACCACTAATAAAGACAGATGAGATCAGATCAGTTGCTCAGTCGTGTCCAACTCTGTACGACCCCATGAATTGCAGCACGCCAGACCTCCCTGTCCATCACCAACTCCTGGAGTTCACTCAGACTCACGTCCATTAAGTCAGTGATGCCATCCAGCCATTTCATCCTCTGTCGTCCCCTTCTCCTCTTGCCCCCAATCCCTCCCAGCATCAGAGTCTTTTTTAATGAGTCAACTCTTCACATGAGATGGCCAAAGTACTGGAGTTTCAGTTTTAGCATCATTCCTTCCAAAGAAATCCCAGGGCTGATCTCCTTCAGAATAGACTAGTTGGATCTCCTTGCAGTCCAAGGGACTCTCAAGAGTCTTCTCCAACACCACAGTTCAAAAGCATCAATTCTTCAGCTCTCAGCCTTCTTCACAGTCCAACTCTCACATCCAAACATGACCACAGGAAAAACCATAGCCTTGACTAGACGACCATTGTTGGCAAAGTAATATATCTGCTTTTGAATATGCTATCTAGGTTGGTCATAACTTTCCTTCCAAGGAGTAAGCATCTTTTAATTTCATGGCTGCAGTCACCATCTGCAGTGATTCTGAGGCTGAAAAAATAAAGTTTGACACTGTTTTCAATGTTTCCCCATCTATTTCCCATGAAGTGATGGGACCGGATACCATGATCTTCATTTTCTGAATGTTGAGTTTTAAGCCAACTTATTCACTCTCCACTTTCACTTTCATCAAGAGGCTTTTTAGTTCCTCTTCACTTTCTGCCATAAAGGTCGTGTTATCTGCATATCTGAGGTTATTGATATTTCTCCCAGCAATCTTGATTCCAGTTTGTGTTTCTTCCAGTCCAGCGTTTCTCATGATGTACTCTGCATAGAAGTTAAATAAACAGGGTGACAATGTACAGCCTTGATGAATTTCTTTTCCTATTTGGAACCAGTCTGTTGTTCCATGTCCAGTTCTAACTGTTGCTTCCTGACATGCATACGGATTTCTCAAGAGGCAGGTCAGGTGGTCTGGTATTTCCATCTCTTTCAGAATTTTCCACAGTTTATTGTGATCCACACAGTCAAAGGCTTTGGCATAGTCCGTAAAGCAGAAATAGATGTTTTTCTGGAACTCTCTTGCTTTTTCCATGATCCAGTGGATGTTGGAAATTTGATCTCTGGTTCCTCTGCCTTTTCTAAAACCAACTTGAACATCAGGAATTTCACAGTTCACATATTGCTGAAGCCTGGCTTAGAGAATTTTGAGCATTACTTTACTAGCATGTGAGATGAGTGCAATTGTGCGGTAGTTTGAGCATTCTTTGGCATTGCCTTTCTTTGGGATTGGAATCAAAACTGACCTTTTCCAGTCCTGTGGCCACTGCTGACTTTTCCAAATTTGCTGGCATATTGAGTGCAACACTTTCACCGCATCATCTTTCAGTATATGGAATAGCTCAACTGGAATTCCTTCACTTCCACTAGCTTTGTTCATAGTGATGCTTTCTAAGGCCCACTTGACTTCACATTCCAGGATGTCTGGCTCTAGGTCAGTTATCACACCATCGTGATTATCTGGGTCGTTAAGATCTTTTTTGTACAGTTCTTCTGTGTATTCTTGCCATCTGTTCTTAATATCTTCTGCTTCTGTTAGGTCCATACCATTTCTGTCCTTTATCAAGCCCATCTTTGCATGAAGTGTTCCCTTGGTATCTCTGATTTTCTTGAAGAGATCTCTAGTCTTTCCCATTCTGTTGTTTTCCTCTGTTTCTTTGCATTGATCCCTGAAGAAGGCTCTCTTATCTCTCTTGCTGTTCTTTGGAACTTTGCATTCAGATGTTTATATCTTTCCTTTGCTCCTTTGCTCTTCACTTTTCTTGTTTTCACATCTATTTGTAAGGCCTCCCAAGACAGCCATTTGGCTTTTTTGCATTTCTTTTCCATGGGAATGGTCTTGATCCCTGTCTCCTGTACAATGTCACGAACCTCTTTCCATAGTTAATCAGGCACTCTATCTATCGGATCTAGGCCCTTAAATCTATTTCTCACTTCCACTGTATAATCATAAGGGATTTGATTTAGGTCATACCTGAATAGTCTAGTGGTTTTCCCTACTTTCTTCAATTTAAATCTGAATTTAGCAATATGGAATTCATGGTCTGAGCCACAGTCAGCTCCTGGTCTTATTTTTGCTGACTGTATAGAGCTTCTCCATCTTTGGCTGCAAAGAATATAATCAATCTGATTTCGGTGTTGACCATCCGGTGATGTCCATGTATAGCATCTTCTCTTGTGTTGTTGGAAGAGAGTGTTTGTTATGACCAGTGCATTTTCTTGGCAAAACTCTATTAGTCTTTGCCCTGCCTCATTCCGTATTCCAAGGCCAAATTTGCCTGTTACTCCAGGTGCTTCTTGACTTCCTACTTTTGCATTCCAGTCCCCTATAATGAAAAGAACATCTTTTTTGGGTGTTAGTTCTCAAAGGTCTTGTAGGTCTTCATAGAACCGTTCAACTTCTTCAGCATTACTAGTTGGGGCATAGACTTGGATTACTGTGATATTGAATGGTTTGCCTTGGAAACGAACAGAGATCATTCTGTCATTTTTGAGATTGCATCCAAGTACTGCATTTCAGACTCTTGTTGACCATGATGGCTACTCCATTTCTCCTGAGGGATTCCTGCCCGCAGTAGTAGATATAAAGGTCATATGAGTTAAATTCACCCATTCCAGTCCATTTCCAGTCAACATTCACTCTTGCCATCTTTTTTTTGACCACTTCCAATTTGCCTTGATTCATGGACCTGACGTTCCAGGTTCCTATGAAATATTGCTCTTTACAGCATCGGGCCTTGCTTCTATCACCAGTCACATCCACAGCTGGGTATTATTTTTGCTTTGGCTCCATCCCTTCATGCTTTCTGGAGTTATTTCTCCACTGATCTCCAGTAGCATATTGGGCACCTACTGACCTGGGGAGTTTCTCTTTCAGTATCCTATCATTTTGCCTTTTCATACTGTTCATGGTGTTCTCAAGGCAAGAATACTGAAGTGGTTTGCCATTCCCTTCTTCAGTGGACCACATTCTGTCAGATTTCTCCACCATGACCCGTCCATCTTGGGTTGCCCCACGGGCATGGCTTAGTTTCATTGAGTTAGAAAAGGATGTGGTGCTAGTGTGATTAGATTGACTAGTTTCCTGTGAGTATGATTTCAGTGTATTTGCCCTCTGATACCCTCTTGCAACACCTACCGTCTTACTTGGGTTTCTCTTACCTTGGACGTGGGGTATCTCTTCAGGACTGCTCCAGCAAAGTGCAGCCATTGCTCCTTACCTTGGACGAGGGGGTATCTCCTCACCGTGCCCTTCAAGGCTGTAGATAACCCACTTAAGTAGCTAGCATGAAAGAAAAAAGTTGTAAAATCAGTTATAAATAAAATGAAGAGTAAAGGGATATATATATGAAGATGTAAAATAAGACATTAATCACATAAAAATGTAGGAGGAGAACAAAAAGTATAACTCTTTTAGAAAGTGTTTTAACTTAAATGCTTTAAAACAAGTGGATATATTTACAGGTCAGCTTATATTAATCTCATGGTAACCACAAGCCAAAAGCCTACTGTAACTACGTAAAAACTAGAGAGGAAGGAACACAAGCATACTACTAAAGAAAATTATCAAAGCATGAGGAAAGCGACTAAAAAATAAGAAAAGAACTGCAAAAACATGAAAATGAGTAACAAAATGACAATTACATATCTGTAAATAATAACTTTAAATTTCAATAAACTAATAACTCCAATAACACACAGGGTGGCTTATTGGATTGGGGGGAGGGGAAAGACTCATCTATATACTGCTTACAAGAGATTCACTTTAAAGACACACATAGACTGAAAGTGAAGGAATAGGAAAAGATATTCCATGCAAATGCAAACAAGTAGAAAACTTGGGTAGCAATACTTATATTAAAGTAGATTTGAAAACAAACTCTAGGCAGTTTATATAGATGCTGAGCTCACTACCTTCCATGGGAGCATTGAGATTACAAATATTTAAAGAGCAACTATTGATGCAAAAGACCAAAGTCTAGAAGAAAATATACTCTACAACTAAAGATATAAAGAAGGAACCTCTATGTGTTGTGTAGGAGAGGAGAAGTTGTATAATCAAGACTACCACCCCAGGTAAGTAAATCACAAGTCATAAGAAAATTACAACTGGAGATATTCTCCACAAGGAGCAAAGGCTCCCCAGACTGGGGATCTTGCACCAGAAAGACAAGCCCTCAGAATATTTGGCTTTGAAGAACAAGAAGACCCAATTTCATGAAATACAGAAGTCTGTTGGAAATAGAGACTCCACTCTTAAAGGGCACTCACAAAATCTCACACTCCAAGATTCAGGGCAGATGCAGTCATTTGAAAGAAGACTGAGTCAGACTTACCTTCAGATCCTGAAGAGTTTCCTGGAGAGGCAGGAGGCAACTGGAGCTCACCCTAAGGACATAGACACTGGGACAGCTGTTTCTGGGAGCTCATTCTACCATGCGAACCCATGTGGGCAAGCACCATTTTGGAGTCCTCCTTATTTACTATAACTGTGATTTGACCCTGCCTACCAGCACCAGTACTAGGAGCTCTCATGCTAAGCAAATAGGCCCGTTGTGAGGACAGGGGCTCTGGCCGCAGCAGACGTGGGACTCGAAGCATGCAGCATAAGCCCTCTTGGAGGAAGGTCACCATTAGCCCAAACATAAGGCCGCTGAGCAGACAGCACATGAACTGAAAGAAATTCTTGCACTGTTATGAACTGGGATCCACAACAGATTCCCCAACCCAGGAATCCAGAAAAGGGACCGAGAACCCTGAGGGAATTTGATGTTGGAGGCCAGAGAGATTTGATTACAGAATTACCACACAACTAGGAAAACAGACTCTTGGAGGGCACAAACAAAACTTTGTGCACACCAGGAGCCAGGAGAAAGGGGCAGTGTCCCCACAAGAGACTCAGCCAGACTTGCCTTTGAGTGTCCAGGAGTTCCTGGCAGAGGCATGGGTGGATGGTTGCCTGCTGTGGGGTCAGGAGCACTGAATACAACAGTGCAGGCATCAGTCCTTTTAAAACCCAGTACCATAATAACACCTACCATAGTTTGCCCTTAGGTCAAACAACAGGGAGGGAACACACCCCAAGCCATCAACAGAAAATTGGATGAAAGATTTACTGAGCATGGCAAGCCCATAATAACAAGACCCAGTTTCCCCTGCAGTCAGTCTCTCCCAACGGGAAGCTTCCATAAGCCTTTTATCCATCAGAGAGAAGACAGTATAAAAACCACATCACAGAAAACTAACCAAACTGATCACATGCCTTGTCTAACTAAATGAAACTATAAGTATGTCATGTAAGGGCACCCAAGATGGATGGAACATGATGGAGAGTTCTGACAAAATGTGGTCAATTGGCAAAGGAAACAGCAAGCCACTTTGATACTCTTGCCTTGAGAACCCCATGAACAGTATGAAAAAGCAAAACGGTATTACACCAAAAGATGAACTCCCCAGATAGTTAGGTGCCCAATATACTACTGGAGAAGAGTGGAGAAATAACTCCAGAAAGAATGAAGAGATGGAGCCAAAGAGAAAACAACACACAGCTGTGGATATGACTGGTAAAAGAAATTAAGTTCAATGCTGTAAAGAGCAATATTGAATAGAAACCTGGAATGCTGGTCCATGAATCAAAGTAAATTGGAAGTGGTCAAACAAGCATATTGATGTTCACAAGAGTGAACATCAACAAATTAGGAATTGGTGAATTAAAATGGACTGGAATGGAAAAAATTTAATTCAGATGACCATTATATCTACTGTAGGCAGAAATCCCTTAAATGAAATGGAGTATCCCTCACAATCAAAAAAATAATCTGAAATGCAGTCAGTTCAGTTCAGGTGCTCTGTCAAGCCCGAATCTTTGTGACCCCATGGACTGTAGCATGTCAGGCTTCTCTGGCCATCACCAACTCCCGGAATTTGGCCAAACTCATGTCCATCGAGTCAGTGATGCCATCCAACCATCTCATCCTTTGTAGTCCCCTTCTCCTCCTGCTTTCAATCTTTCCCAGCATCAGGGAAATCATTTTGCCATTGAGTCAGTTCTTCGTATCAAGTGGTCGAAACATTGGAGTTTCAGCTTTAGCATCAGTCCTACCGATGAATATTAAGGACTGATTTCTTTTAGGATTGACTATTTTGATCTCCTTGCAGTCCAAGGGACTCTTAAGAATCTTCTCCAACACAACAGTTCAAAAGCATCAATTCTTCATTGCTCAGCTTTCTTCACAGTCCAACTCTCACATCCATATCTGACTACTGGAAAAACCATAGCTTTTAAAAGATGGATCTTTGTCCACAAAGTAATGTCTCCATTTTTTAATATTCTATCTGGGTTGGTCATAGCTTTTCTTCCAAGGAGCAAGTGTCTTAAATTTCATGGCTGCAGTCACCATCTGCAGTGATTCCGGAGCCCAAGAAAATAAAGTCTGCCACTGTATCCACTGTTTCCTCATCTATTTGCCATGAAGTGATGGGACCAGATGCCATGATCTAAGTTTCTGAATATTGAGGTTTTTTTTTTAAATTTTATTTTATTTTAAAACTTTACATAATTGTATTATTTTTGCCAAATATCAAAATGAATCCACCACAGGTATACATGTGTTCCCCATCCTGAACCCTCCTCCCTCCTCCCTCCCCATACCATCCCTCTGGGTCGTCCCCGTGCACTAGCCCCAAGCATTCAGTATGATGCATCGAACCTGGACTGGCATCTCATTTCATACATGATATTTTACATGTTTCAATGCCATTCTCCCAAATCTTCCCACCCTCTCCTTCTCCGATAGAGTCCATAAGACTGTTCTATACATCAGTGTCTCTTTTGCTGTCTTGTACACAGGGTTATTGTTACCATCTTTCTAAATTCCATATACATGCGTTATTATACTATATTGGTGTTTTTCTTTCTGGCTTTCTTCATTCTGTATAATAGGCTCCAGTTTCATCCACCTCATTAGAACTGATTCAAATGTTTTCTTAATGGCTGAGTAATACTCCATTGTGTATATGTACCACAGCTTTCTTATCCATTCATCTGCTGATGGACATCTAGGTTGCTTCCATGTCCTGGCTATTATAAACAGTGCTGTTACGAACACTGGGGTACACGTGTCTATATTGAGTTTTACGCCATCTTTTTCACTCTCCTCTTTAACTTTCATCAAGAGGCTCTTTAGTTACTCTTCTTTTTCTGCCATAAAGATGGTGTCTGAATATATGAGGTTATTGATATTTCTCCTGGCAGTGTTGATTTCAGCTTGTGCTTCATCCAGCCTGGCATTTTGCATGATGTACTGTGTATATAAGCTAAATAAGCAGGGTGCCACTATACAGCTTGGTCATACTCCTTTCCCAGTTTGGAACCAGTCTGTTGTTCCATGTCCGATTCTAACTGTTATTTCTTGACCTGCATACAGATTTCTCAGAAGGAAAGTCAGGTGGTCTGGTATTTTCATCTCTTGAACAATTTTCCAAAGTTTGTTGTGATCTACACAGTCAGAGGCATTGACATAGTCAACAAAGCAGAAGTAGGTGTTTTTCTGGAAATCTCTTGCTTTTTCTGTGATCCAACAGATGTTGGCAATGTGATCCCTGATTCCTCTACCTTTTCAAAACCTGACTTGAATATCTTCAAGTTCACAGTTTACGTACTTTTGAAGCCTGGCCTGAAGAATTTTGAGAATTACTTTGCTAGCCTGTATGATGAGCGCAATTGTGTGGTAGTCTGAACATTCTTTGACATTGCCCTTCTTTGGGGCTGGAATGAAAACTGGCTTTTTCCAGTCCTGTGGCTACTGCTGAGTTTTCTAAATTTTCTGGCACGTTGAGTGCAGCCCTTTAACTAAAATGCAGTACTTAGATAAAATCTCAAAAATGACAGAATGATCTCTGTTCATTTCTAAGGCAAACCATTCAATATCTAAGTAATCCAAGTCTATGCCCCAATCATAATGCCAAAGAAACTGGATGGTTCTTCGAGGTTGAACCTTGAAGAGGTTGAATGGTTCTATGTTGGCCTACAAAACCTTCTAGAACTAACACCAAAAAAGTTATCCTATTCAACATAGAAGCCTGGAATCCAAAATTATTAAGTCAAGAGATAGCTGGAGTAACAGGCAAGTTAGGCCTTGGAGTACAAAATGATGGACACCAGAGGCTAATCGAGTTTAGCCAAGAGAATGCACTCGTCATAGCAAACACCCTCATCCAAAAACACAAGAAAGAGCTGTACACATGGACATCACCAGATGGTCAATACCAAAATCACATTGAGTATATTCTTTGTAGGTGAAGATGGAGAAGCTCTATACAGCAAGCAAAAGCAAGACAGGGAGCTGACTGTGGCTCAGATGATGAACTCTTTATTGAAAAACTCAGATTTAAATTGAAGAAAGCAGAGAAAACTGCTAGACCATTCAGGTATGATATAAATCAAATCCTTTGTGATTACACAATAGAAGTGACAAATAGATTCAAGGGATTATATTTGATAGATAGAGGGCCTGAAAAACTATGGATGGAGGATCATGACACTGTGTAAGAGGCAGTGATCAAGACCATGCCTAAGAAAAATAAATGTGAAAAGGCAAAGTGTTTGTTGGAGGAGGCCTTGCAAATAGTTGAGAAAAGAAGGGAAGCTAAAGGCAAAGCAGAAAAGGAAAGATACACCCTTCTGAATGCAGAATTCTAAAGAAAGTCAAGGAGCAATAAGAAAGCCTTTTTAACTATGCAATGCAAAGAAACAGAGGAAAACAATAGAATGGGAAATACTAGATATCTCTTGAAGAAACTTAGAGATAAAAAGAAAACATTTCATGAAAATATGGGCACAATAAAGGACAGAAACGGTGTAGACCTAACAGAAGCAGAAGAGATGAAAAAGCAGCGGCAAGGATACACAGAAGAACTCTAGAAAAAAGAGCTTAATGACCCAGATAACCACAATGGTGTGATCACTCACCTAGAGCTAGATATTCTGGAGTGTGAAGTTCAGTGGGCCTTAGAAAGCATCACTATGAACAAAGCTAGTGTCGGTGAATGAATTCCAGTTGAGCTATTTCAAATCCTAAAAGTTGATGCTGTGAAAGTGCTGCACTTAATATACCAGCAAATTTGGAAAACTCATCAGTGACCACAGGACTGGAAATTTTCAGTTTTCATTCTAATACCAAAGAAAGGCAATGCCAAAGAATGTTCAAACTATGAGACAATTGCACTCATCACACATGCTAGAAAGTTAGTGTTCAAAATTCTCCACACAAGGCTTCAGTATGTGAACTGAGAGGATTTTCAAGCTGAATTTAGAAAAGGCAGAGGGATTCGAGATCAAAATGCCAACATCTGTTGGGTCATTGAAAAAGCAAGAAATTTCCAGAAAAACATCAACTTCTCCTTTATTGAACATGCCAGAGCCCTTGACTATGTGGATGGCAGCAAACTCTGGAAAAGCATTCAAGAGATGGGAATACAAGATCACCTTATCTGCCTTCTGAGAAATCTGTATGCAGGTCAAGAAGCAACAGTTAGAGCCAGAATTGGAATGATGGACTGTTTCCAAATCAGGAAAGGAGTATGTCAAGTCTGTATATTGTCACCTTACTTATTCAACTTAAAAGAAGTGTACATCATGTGAAATGTTGGGCTGGGTAAATCACAAGCTGGAATCAAGACTACTGGGAGAAATATAAATAACCTCAGATATGCAGATGACATCACTCATGTCTGAAAGGGAAGAGCCTCTTGATGAAATTGAAAGAAAAGAGTGAAAAAGTTGGCTTAAAACTTTAGAAAAACTAAGATCATGGCATCCAGTCCCATCACTTCATGGTAAATAGAAAGGGAATCCTCAAAACAGTGAGACATTGATTTTCTTGGACTTCAACTTCACTGCAGATAGTGACTTCAGTAATGAAATTAAAAGATGTTTACTCCTTGATAGAAAAGTTATGACCAACTTAGACAGCATACTGAAATGCAGAGATATTACTTTGGCAACAAAATTCTGTCAACCAAAGTCATGTTTTTTTCCAGTAGTCAATTCCAGTAGTGTTGGACCATAAAGAAAGCTGAGCACTGAAGATCTGATGCTTTTGAACTGTAGTATTAGAGAAGACTCTTGACAGTCCCTTGGACTGCAAGGAAACGAAATGAGTCAATCTTAAAGAAAATCAGTCATGAATATTCATTGGAAGGACTGATGCTGAAGCTGAAACTCCAATGCTTTGGCCACCTGATGCAAAGAACTGATTCATTGGAAAAGACTCTGATGCTGGGAAAGATTGGGGCAGGAAGTGAAGGGGATGATGGTGAATGAGCTGGTTAGATGGCATCACTGTCTCAATGCACATGAGTTTGAGCAAGCTCCTGGATTGGTGATGACAAAGAATCCTGGCGTGCTGCAGGCCATGGTATATCAAAGAATCAGACATGGCTGAGTGAGCTGAACTGATCTGAAACAAATAGGGATGGGTATATAGCCTCATCAAGTAACAGTAGGCTTCTATATGACTTCCTGAGCTCACAGTCATTTAATGATGTGGCCTGGTCTACCAGAGAGCACAGGATCTGGTTCCATAAACCAGTGCACTGTCACTGTCTTCTTTGTCAGCCTGACCCACTGATGGGCTGCTGTACCAACTCCAGGACCACCAGGTCCCTACAACCAGAGACTCTGGTCAGCTCTGTGGGTCAGTTAGCTGGCACTACACCAGAACTACCTCAGTTACTAGCCTGTTGTTAGAAGACTCAGTCAACACACAAGCAAGAAGACCCTAAAATACCGACCCACTGGAACTTGATCCTGCTCATCAGCAGGCCAACACAGTCTCTGCGATACCCTGGATACTGAAGCCAGTGTGTCAGAAACCAGCTCCACCAAACAGGAAGCCAACACCAGCTCCAGGGAACCCAGATATTTGGTCCTACAATTAGCATTTTAAAACTGGCTCTGGGACACCATGGTCCTGTAATCTGAGACCCCAGGACTTGGAATGCCTGCCAGTGGGCCTGCACTAGCCTAAAATCTGGCTTAATTCACTGGTGGAAATGTATCAACCTGGGATGAAGTTCCACAAACCAGGAGTAAGCACCAGTTTTGGAAAAGCCCATAAACTATAGCTAGCCATTACAGGATCCAGCCTGATACACTAGCAATCTGACTTAGATCTGGAAACCACAGCCCTGCAACCAGACATGCCAGTATGCGTTTCTATCCACCAGTCAGCTAGTACTAACACCAGGAGCCCCTGGGATTCCAAAAGCAGCCACCTCTTAACCTGGTCCTGCCAATTAGCCAGACCTAAGAGTAGCCACACCTACCAGATGACCACTGTAGTCAGGCTGCTACAACAGAAGGACCCATGCAGCCCATATAGGGATACCCCAGAATATATGGCTCTGTTGACCAAATAATGCATTGCTGGGACATGTAGCATATATCTTTTTTTAATATAAGTTTATTTAATTGGAGGTTAATTACTTTACAATATTGTATTGGTTCTGCCATACATCAACATGAATCCACCACAGGTATACACGTGTTCCCCATCCTGAACCCCCCTCCCTCCTGCCTCCCCATATTATCCCTCTGGGTCATCTCAGTTCTCCAGCCCCAAGCGTCCAGTACCATGCATCGAACCTGGACTGGTGACTCGTTTCATATATGATATTATACATGTTTCAATGCCATTCTCCCAAATCATCCCACCCTCACTCTCTCCCACAGAGTCCAAAAGACTGTTCTATATATCTGTGTCTCTTTTGCTGTCTCACATACAGGGTTATAGTTACCATCTTTCTAAATTCCATATATATGTGTTAGTATACTGTATTGGTGTTTTTCTTTCTGGCTTACTTCCCTCTGTATAATAGGCTCCAGTTTCATCTACCTCATTAGAACTGATTCAAATGTATTCTTTTTAATGGCTGAGTAATATTCCATTGTATCTATGTACCACAGCTTTCTTATCCATTCATCTGCTGATGGACATCTAGGTTGTTTCCATGTCCTGGCTATTATAAACAGTGTTGTGATGAACATTGGGGTACACGTGTCTCTTTCAATTCTGGTTTCCGGTGTGTATGCAACTGACAAACAACTAATTTCAAAAATATACAAGCAACTCCTACAGTTTAATTCCAGAAAAATAGACGACCCAATCAAAAAATGGGGCAAATAACTAAATAGACATTTCTCCAAAGAAGACATACAGATGGCTAACAAACACAATGGTACCCCACTCCAGTACTCTTGCCTGGAGAATCCCAGGGACAGGGGAGCCTGGTGGGCTGCCGTCTATGGGGTCGCACAGAGTCAGACATGACTGAAGTGACTTAGCAGCAACAAACACATGAAAAGATACTCAACATCACTCATTATCAGAGAAATGCAAATCAAAACCACAATGAGGTACCATTTCACACCAGTCAGAATGGCTGCAATCCAAAAGTCTACAAGCAATAAATGCTGGAGAGGGTGTGGAGAAAAGGGAACCCTCTTACACTGTTGGTGGGGATGCAAACTAGTACAGCCACTATGGAGAACAGTGTGGAGATTTCTTAAAAAACTGGAAATGGGACATATAGCATATCTCTTAAAAAGGACACTTCTCTAAGATTAAGAAGCATAACCAAAAAACCAGATGCATGGAAATAAAAGCAAGAGAATTAGGAAAAATAAATCAACAGAGGAATGTGTTTCAAAAGAAGGAACAAGCTAAAACCCTAAAAGAACTAAGTGAAGTGGAGATAAGCAATCTACTCACAAAAGTGTTCAGAGTAACTATTGTAAAGGATGATCAAAGGATTTGTAGACATTTTGATGATGACCACCTTGACCTATTTCTTTTTTCTATATCTGCAATAAGCAGTTAAGAGACATACCAAAAATTATGCAAATTATGATGGCAAAAACAGTAATTGTGGGGAGAAGGGACTATCAATTTAGGAACATTGAAATATGTTTGATATTAGGAGATCAACAACTTAAAATAATTATGTACTGATTGCTAAATATAAATCTTATGGCAATGAAAAAACAAAAATTTATAGTAGATACACATACACATGCAAGATAAAGGAATCCAAACATAATAAAGATAGCCATCAGAGCACAAGGGAAGAGAACAAAAAAAAATAATAAAGGAACTAAAAAGAACTGAAAATAGCCTCAGACAACTAACAAAATGGCAACAAATACATATAATCCATTATCACTTTATATAAATTGTTAAATGTTCCAATAACAAGACACATAGTGAGAATGGATACAAAAATAAGACCAAATACTGCCTGGAAGAAATACTTTTCAGATGTAAATACACAAAGATTGAGAGGCAAGGGATAGAAAAAGGTATTCCTTGCAAAAGGGGTAAGAATACTTGTATCAAACAAAATAAACTTTAAAACAAAGACTATAACAAGAGACACAGAGGACATTACATAATGATCAAGGGTTCAAACCAAAGCAAAATATATAACAATTGTGAATATATATATGTACCCAAGGGCTCATTTAAATACATAAAGCAAATATTAACAGATAAAAAGGAAGACATTGTTGGTAGCAATAGCATTCAAATATATAAAACAAATAATAACAGACAAAAAGGGAGAAATGGCCAATAATAGTAGGGACTTAGCAACCTGCTGACATCAATGAATAAGTCATCACATTAGAACATTTATAAATGACCTATCTTCAAATAATGCATTAGACCAAATGGACTTAACAAATAAATACATCATACTCTATCCAGACCAGCTGAATATGCATTCTTTTTGAAGTGCACATAGAATATTCTCCAGGATAGAGCACCTGCTCACTAACAAAATAATCCTCAGTAAATTTAAGAAAATTGAAATCATATCAAGCACCTTTTCTATCTACTCTCTATAAGATTAGAAATCAACTAACACACACACACACATACACACACACACAACAACAACAAGAAACAAGCATGGGTGGTTAAACAATTTACTACAACAATTTACTAAACAACCAATGAATCACTGAAGAAATCAGATAAAAAAAAATACCTGGAGATAAATGAAAAAGAAAGCACATAATCCAAAATTAATGGGATAGAGTAAAATAATTTCTAAAGAGGCAATTTATAATAAAAGTCTACCTCAGGAAATCAGAAAAATTTCAAATAAATAACTTACCCATATATCTTATTGGAATTTTTAGCCACAGCAATAAGACAAGAAAAAGGAATACAAGGAACCCAAACTGGAAAGAAAAATAAATAAATAAATAAAAGTGTCACTATATACAGATGACATAGCACTATACATAGAACATCCTAAAGGTAACACCAAAAAGCTACTAGAGCTTATTAATGAATTTGTAGGATATAAGATTAATATACAGAAATCTCCTGTGTTTCTATACAATAAGAACAAACTATCACAAAGAGAAATTAAGGAACCAACCCCATTTATCATTGCTTAAAAGAGAACAAAATATCTAGGAATAAAACTAAGGAGGTAAAAGGCCTAGTTGACTTTTTTCTTTCTTTTTTTTTTTTTTTTAAGTCTGATTAGGACCCACGCGTTCAAGGCATAGTTAAGTGAAAATAGCTATTTGCTAATATATGAAAACCTAATATTTGAAAGCTTACTGCCTGTAAAATATAGATGACATACTTGAGTATCATAAACAGTCCTTTTGCTGTTATTACAGTAAAATGACCCAATGGCCATTCAACAAATATTGTAGGATGTCTTCCTTAATTAAAAAATGCAGAGGTTTAAAACCAGATTCTAGAAACTATCCTGGTGGCTCAGTGGTAAAGAATCCACCTTTATCCAATGCAGGATACATGGGTTTGACCCCTGGGTAAGGAAGCTCCCCTGGAGAAGGAATTGGCAATGCACTCCAGTATTCTTGCCTGGGAAACACCATGGACAGAGGAGACTGGTGGGCTATATTCCATGGAATCTCAGAGTTGGACACGACTTAGTGACTCAACAACAACAACAACATACTCTGTGGTGCAGGAAACTAAATTTGGGGGTTTCCCAGGGGGCTCAGTGGGTAAAAGAACCTGCCTGCAATGCAGGAGATATGGGTTTGATTCCTGTGTTGGGAAGATCCCCTAGAGGATGGCAAGGCAACCCATTCCAGTATTCTTTCCTGGAGAATCCCATGGACAGAGGCACCTGGCTGGCTACAGTCCATAGGTCACAAATAGTCAGACATGACTGAAGTGTTTGAGCATGTATGCACAAGAACCTGTAGTCTTTTACATACATGTACCATAAAAAATTGGAAAGCAGATTTGGGCAAATTTGAAGTTGTTCTTGGTCTTTGGTGCTTAGATGCTATGCAGGAAGAGGATTCTACGGGGACAATCAAGTCATTTTCAGACTCTCTTCAGGCTCTGTCCTTCCTTTTATACCACACCAATCTGTTTTTTTTTTTTTTTTTAATGTTTACCTCAGAATTCTGCAAACTAACCAATACCCTGTAACAAATCCCTTTTTGCTTACTCTAGTTGGACTTTACTGTCTGCAAATAATAATGCTAAGATACATGCTATTTATAAAAGAAGTAAGTGAAGCTAAAACATGTTAAGTGCCCAAAGTCTCATGACCAATGATGGCAGATGCAAGGGACCCCTTATCTGCCCTGAGAAACATAATTGTAGACATTTTGCCTTTATGCACTTTTTCTCTCTTCCACACACATTTTTCTGAGTATATAAAATGCTGGAGTTGAGGAAAAGAAAAGTCTAATGCTTAATACATCATATAAAAATTTTAATACTGATAATAATTGAATATCAGAGTGATTTGACTCATTCATATTTTCTTAGAATGTTGTATAATTGTACTCTATTATGCTATTTGGGGATTAATTTTACTATAGGAAAGAAACACTGGGTCTTTTGGTTTACTTTGGAAAACTCCACATTCTGCATAAACATATATTTATTTACTTGTATAAACATTTTATACACTTTTTATATAAACATAATATTTATTTTAAAAAGGCATTGGAGTATTTTAATGTTTTATTACCTGGATACCTTTTTCAAAGCTGTGCTTTAGGAAAATGTTTTTGATAGCTCAACATATAACTAAAGAGGGAGTAAAAAAAAAAAAAAAAAAAACCCTTAAAACTCCTAGACCAGTTTCTTTCTCAGGTATCAAATGACAAATTCCTGGATTATTCTAGTGGCTATAAATCTAAGAAGTAATTAGATTACTTAAACTTAGAAGAGAGAATTATCAGATAAAACCATGGCTTCAAGTTTAGAATGTTAACAAAAAAGAATATCGCTAATAGCTAAATAGTGGTAAAAATAAGTAGCAGTTGAAATAGCTAAATGCTAAACAATGCATTTTTACCATAATATTCATCATCCAAAGAAAACTTCATTAAAATAAAAATAAAAGATAAGCATTAGGGTTATACATTTCAAAATGTATCTGCATAAAGGTGGATTAATCTGCTTTTATAAATAGCAATCTAGAACAAATCATGCCATAAAATAAAGTTTATTTTGAATATCTATATAAGTATATTATCTACTTATAAAATTTGTAATAGTTAAAAAAATTCATTCATATTTATACCAATTTAATATTTAAACTGAGGCTTGTTTTATTTGAAAAACTTTCTAGCAAATTATTAAACAAATATTATTTTCTACCCAAAACAGATCTAAACATTTATTCTGCCACAATAGATTCACAAAGTGACCACCAATTTCTTCAGGTATTAAACACTTTATATTTTTAATTTTAGTTGAAAATTTAGTTTCAATGTTTGTTGTGAAATCAAGCTTCAACTACTCGTCCCATGTCCCTTTGACTTTTACCTTTCATTTATGCAATATTTAAAGTCTTCAGGAGCACTAAAACATTACTTTTAATTTATTGATCTTTGTGAGCATTTACTCATTTTCAATCTGAAACTTTTAAATAAGAACTTTGCTTTTTAATCATAAGATACACATAAAATAAGAATGAAAGATGGGACCAAGGAAGAATTCAAGCTATACTGTTTCATAGCCTTTTCTCAAATACCTTAGATCTAATGTTGTTTCCACAAATTTAAGGAGTGTTAATGTATCAAGCATATTTACAAAATTTATTTTAATGAAGTGTATGCTTTAAATAATCATTTATGCTTGTAAGGACACAGACAATTATATTATTCAAATTTGTTTTTAGTCTTTCATTGAAAACAGAGTTGTGTTGGATTTGAAACATCATTGTAATCCTTTGTGGTTTATATCCTATGTGTGAAACCACTATAAGCAGCATTTTTGTCCAGAGCAGAATCAATATTCCTGGATGGAGCTCACTGATATTTATATAAACTTTTATCCCATTATGAACAAGTAGATGTGTGAAAAAAATCATTCTGAAAATCCTGAGATAGCTAATAGAAAATAACTATCAAAATTAATAGATTTGAATTTAGAAAATAGATCTCCAATGCTTTTTCTATAGATGTGACAGTTCTTGATGAACGTGCCCTGGGGGAAAGAACGTTTTTAATAAAGTCAGATTGGCTTCAGTTCAGTCACTCAGTCCTGTCCAACTCTTTGCAACCCCATGAATCGCAGCACGACAGGCCTCCCTTTCCATCACCAACTCCCAGAGTTCACTCAAACTCACATCCATCAAGTCGGTGATGCCATCCAGCCATCTCATCCTCTGTCGTCCCCTTCTCCTCCTGCCCCCAATCCCTCCCAGCATCAGAGTGTTTTCCAATGAATCAACTCTTTGCATGAGGTGGCCAAAGTACTAGAGTTTCGGATTTAGCATCATTCCTTCCAAAGAAATCCCAAGGCTGGTCTTCTTTAGAATGGACTGGTTGGATCTCCTTGCGGTCCAAGGGACTCTCAAGAGTCTTCTCCAACACCACAGTTCAAAAGCATCAATTCTTCAGTGCTCAGCTTTCCTCACAGTCCAGCTCTCACCATCCATACATGACCACAGGAAAAGCCATATTCTTGACTAGACAGAACTTTGTTGGCAAAGTAATGTCTCTGCTTTTCAGTATGCTGTCTAGGTTGGTCATAACTTTTCTTCCAAGGAGTAAGCGTCTTTTAAGTTCATGGCTGCAGTCACCATCTGCAGTGATGGCTTAGGCTCATTTAAAACTTCTTTAAAACATGTTAGATGGATTTTATATGACACACACACAAACACCAGAGTAATATCTGACTTATAAAATAGAAAAAAAAAAAATAAGATAGCCTTGAATTTCCAAAGTAGCTTGTCATAATCTACCATTCACCCTTATCTCCTGCTTCTCAAATCTCTAACAAAAAGAATAAAGTTATCTTTTCAAGAAAGATATGACCTGTCAGAACATGATGATCCCTTATTATCCTCCATAGAAAAACCCTGCTCTGCCTTGAACAATCACCACCTCCTTGATCCTCAGGAACCTTGGGCTAATTTCACTCCTCTGATCCCCAGCATCTTGTTAAAACTTCTATTGTAACACTCACTGTGCAGTCTTGGAATTATCTTAAGATATTTTTTTCCTTATTTCTCTTGCTGTCCATACTGTATATTGGAACACACATTTTGGTACAATATCTATAGTATCTTATATTATTTAAAATACATACATCACTTCCACGGATGATTTTATCCCAATCTTCTGAGTAAGAGATAGAGTATAATATATTGTCTCACATAATCCATAACTAAGTGGATATCATGTCTTTGAACTCCAACTGTTGTGTCCTTTCTCTCATTTAACACGTATTTCAAAAATAAAATGTAATTTATTAGGAAAGTTATTCACAAGGTCTTTGATGAATGCAAACACTGTGCTTACTCTGTGCTCTTGCTCTATTATTGGAGACCAGAGCTCCCTTGGTTAAGCCTGAACATCCTTACAACTTCCTCATTATCCATTATGCAGGGGTGAATGCTAATATAAAAATGTAAGAGTACGGTTGGATTTTGTCAGTAAGTTGGAAAAAAAAATATATTGTTGGGTCACTAATATTTGGGCAGCTGGCCCTTGAGTGCTTGGTTCTTTTGATTAGAACAAGGACAGAGGAAATACTCCACAATTCTCCTCGATCAGTGGTAACCTAGGGTAACAGTGTCTGTGCAAAGTTGATATTTATGTTAATATGCTTGTGGATTTCAAATCCTGAAAGATGATGCTGTGAAAGTGCTGCACTCAATATGCCAGCAAATTTGGAAAACTCAGCAGTGGCCACAAGACTGGAAAAGTTCAGTTTTCATTCCAATCCCAAAGAAAGGCAATGCCAAGGAATGCTCAAACTACTGAACAACTGCACTCTTCTCACATGCTAGTAAAGTAATGCTCAAAATTCTCCAAGCCAGACTTCAGCAATACGTGAACCATGAACTTCCTGATGTTCAAGCTGGTTTTAGAAAAGGCAGAGGAAGCAAAGATCAAATTGCCAACATCCGCTGGATCGTGGAAAAAGCAAGAAAGTTCCAGAAAAAACATGTATTTCTGCTTTATTGACTATGCCAAAGCCTTTGACTGTGTGGATCACAATAAACTGTGGAAAATTCTGAAAGAGATGGGAATACCAGACCACCTGACCTGCCTTGTGAGAAATCTGTATGCAGGTCAGGAAGCAACAGTTAGAACTGGACATGGAACAACAGACAGGTTCCAAATAGGAACAGGAGTACGTCAAGGCTGTATATTGTCACCCTGCTTATTTAACTTCTATGCAGAGTACATCATGAGAAATGCTGGACTGGAAGAAGCACAAGCTGGAATCAAGATTGCCGGGAGAAATATCAATAACCTCAGATATGCAGATGACACCACCCTTATGGCAGAAAGTGAAGAGGAACTAAAAAGCCTCTTGATGAAAGTGAAAGTGGAAAGTGAAAAAGTTGGCTTAAAGCTCAACATTCAGAAAACGAAGATCATGGCATCTGGTCCCATCACTTCATGGGAAATAGATGGGGAAACAGTGTCAGACTTTATTTTTTCAGCCTCAGAATCACTGCAGATGGTATCTGCAGCCATGAAATTAAGAGACGCTTACTCCTTGGAAGGAAAGTTATGACCAACGTAGATAGCATATTCAAAAGCAGGGACATTACTTTGCCAACAAAAGTCCGTCTAGTCAAGGCTATGGTTTTTCCTGTGATCATGTATGGATGTGAGAGTTGGACTGTGAAGAAGGCTGAGCACCAAAGAATTGATGCTTTTGAACTGTGGTGTTGGAGAAGACTCTTGAGAGTCCCTTGGACTGCAAGGAGATCCAACCAGTCTATCCTGAAAGAGATCAGCCCTGGGAATTCTTTGGAAGGAATGATACTAAAGCTGAAACTCCAGTACTTTGGCCACCTCATGCGAAGAGTTGACTCATTGGAAAAGACTCTGATGCTGGGAGGGATTGGGGCAGGAGGAGAAGGGGATGACAGAGGATGAGATGGCTGGATGGCATCACTGACTCAATGGACGTGAGTTTGAGGGAACTCTGGGAGTTGGTGATGGACAGGGAGGCCTGGCGTGCTGTGATTCATGGGGTCACAAGGAGTCAGACAGGACTGAGCGACTGATCTTAACTGAACTGAACTGATGCTTGTGGAAATGCACTGCTGGAGTTAATTTTATTGCCCTTCATTTGAGGGCACAGACACAGTCTCTCTGTCCCTTGCAGTACAGTTTTTTGCAGTACAGTTTTTCCTCCCTGACTAGAAGGATAAAAAATAATGATATCCCATTCCTTTATTGCACAGTTTTCTCTTTGTTCCTCTACACTGAGCTTGAAAAAATAGGTGATGGAGCTATGTCTACTTCCATTTTACTAGTCTGCATTTTGGACAAAGGAAGACAATCCATTTGGTGTGGACAGAGGGGAAATGTTCTTACATCTATCTGTGGTAGTAGTAGTAGTAGAATTTAATCTATTTGCAATAAGATAGATAAATATTAATAAATTGAAAGGATTCGGGAAAATGATCTTTGCTTCAAACATGACATCTTTCCCTGATCACTGTACAGAGGAATCATCTTGTGGTTTCAGTGTCATAATGAACAAATTTTCATCACTTCTATTAGTCTATCTTTATTCAGTGCAATTAATATTTTATTTTTACACCTTTGTAAATGCAATTGTATCTATTTAGTTTTACCCAAATGTAGTTTTCTTGTCATTTCACCTACTGTTGCAGTGAAAATAATGAAAATGCGAAGTGAATCAAAATGTATATGAAGAGTCATCCTATTTTAGGATATATAATGCTAATCATTTGATTGCATTTCTACTATCTCACTTCAACATATAATCAGTTGCATTGCAAGGACAGGAAAATTTCACAATTGAGAGCAAAAATGAACTAGTGTTTCTAAGGACATTACACAGGTAAAAAGAGAACTGTGGTTAAAATAAAAATAAGACAGGATGTGATTATTTAATAATGTAAAAATTAATGAGATAAAAACTTGGGAGTTATTTTTAATAGGAACAATCAAGAGCAGATTTTGACAATTTTGAAGAGTAAAATTTTCAAGAGTAAATATTTTGAAAACAAGCTAACTGAATACTGCATAAAATGAGGAGTGTGGCATCTACTAAGATAATAAAATACTACATATAATTACTATGGATGATGTCCATCTGTAAAAATGCTCAAAAAGGCAAAATTAGTCAAAGTAAATTAAATCCTTCCCTGTAATATTTAAAACTTTTTATAACATTGAATCCAAACGACATCCTCAAAAGTGCACAGCACATCTTACTAGAGTTCACTTTTCTTTATTAAACTACATTTGCATACTCTCACTGAGGGTGCCAAGGAGATGGTGTGTGAAAATACCACATGATTGTCAGAATGCCAAATTCAAAATTTCTGAACACTTTTTCCCTATTGCTGCACACCATATGCCCTGGTCTCTCCTGCACACTCCAGATTGGTGAGGATTTTTATATATTATCTTGTATGTAATGTGAACCATCCAGATTTTAGCACTGAAAGTCCTATATCACAAACTCCTTAAGTCCCAGAAAATCATAATATCAGGATGGTTGTTCTTCCAACTTGTTTGCTCTTCACATTATAGCTTCTGTCTTAAGGCTGTCTCAGAACCAGAATGTCATCAGTGCAGTTTTAGGCAGAAAGGGAGAGAGAACAAGAACAATACCTCTATATTCCCTATTGTCACAGCAAAGGAGGCTGAGAAAAATTGCCAGTGTGTCCTGCAGAGGCTGTAGACGAGAAACAAGAAGCTGTTTTGTGGAACAGTCTTGAATTTCAGTGAATCAGCAGAGCCTTTCATTGGGGCTTGGCATTTGTAGGGTGCAGTGCATTTACAGGAACCCCTCTCCCCCAAAAAAAAATTCTACATGTTACACCAGCACTGAGTGCTTGAGTTGAAACTCTGTGAAGTCAAAGGCTGACACCCAGGCAGTTGGTGAGACCAGATGTGTTAAAGCATATGGGGCATACCAGTAAGTGTAAACGACTCAGAACCAGTCATCCTCTTTAACTCGTTGATGTACTTTGCAAGGAGAGGAAAGAGGGAAAAGAAAAAGGATTTTTTTTTTTTTAGAACATTTTACTAAAGGAGACTGGAATGGGGAAGAAATGATTAAACAATTTTCTGTCACATTTTCCTGCCATCAGTGGATTTGGAGATTTCTTGACTTTACTTGAATTGAATTAGTTTTCTGCACAAGTGAATTGAGACTATTACATTTCAAACAATTGCAATTTTATTCAGAAAGGTGGAGATCTAAGGTTTAGGGGAAAAAAAAAAAAAAAGACAGAGCAATGAGGAATGAATAGATGATTACTTTCTCAGTCAAGTTGGAAAGAATAATCTGCTTGAAGATAACCCAAAGTCTGGTTATCACTTAAAAAATTGTTTGTAACTTTCCTCGTCTACAGAGACTGACTCAATTTCTCCACATTCATTTCTCCATATTTAAATAGGGGGGGATAAGAATATCTAAATCCTCATTTTTTTTTTTTAGAGAATAGAAAAAATGATATATGTTTCTGGCATATATTAAGTGCTTAACAAAAAAAATATTTTTAATGCTGTTATTGGTAGTATTGCTTTATATAAGGCCTTAAAAGTAAATTGAAAAAATTACCACAGATGTAACATACTGCAAATACCTGATATCTCCTTCTCTCTTATTTCTTATTTAATTTATCAAATCACATGTATGAAAATGTAAAACTCGCTTTTGTAAGTATTGTAATAATTGGCTGGTGACATTTTTTAAAGAATAAATTAATGGAAGTCTTCATCCAGTAATTTCCGGAAGGCAAAGGCTAACTTGTTTCTGCAATGCATACTATTTGTCTATTAAAGACTGAAATAAAATCACGAGGTCCCTAAAAACTTACTCATTGTAGAGGACTTCACTGCTCATAATGTTCTTCTAAAGGGAAGCATGAGAGGGATATGACAGAGAATTGAGGTCAATTCCACTTCCTCGGTTGAGAATTAGGTATGATTAATTTCTCCAAAAGTTTCTTCCTTTCTTTTTCTTTTTCTTATATTTTGTCCTGTTTCTCCACACTGAGAGAAGCAGATATGTGCACAGGTAGGTTCCAAAGGTAAATATGTTATTTTCATACATTTGAGAATGAACACCCACAATACACACATGCATGTATACACATACACACATATACAGATATATGCCTGTATGCACAGAAACACAAACATAATTTTCCTTAGATAGACACTTGCTCAAATTTATTTGGTACCTTGAGACTTTTTTTTTTTTGGAAGAGTGACTCTACTGTTTTATACACCACTGCATTATTATCTTGAAAAGAAGCATGTATTTATAGTGTCTTGTTTTTGGTTATATCTGCAGAGAAGGCAATGGTACCCCACTCCAGTA
Source organism: Bos taurus (assembly GCF_002263795.3). Lineage (NCBI taxonomy): Eukaryota > Metazoa > Chordata > Mammalia > Artiodactyla > Bovidae > Bos > Bos taurus. The sequence continues at coordinate 2,119,582 of NC_037336.1, forward strand.
CTCTTGCCTGGAACATCCCATGGACAGAGGAGCCTGGCAGTCCATGGGACCACTAAGAGTCAGACACGACTGAGCGACTTCACTTTCACTTTTCACTTTCATGCATTGGAGAAGGAAATGGCAACCCACTCCATTGTTCTTGCCTGGAGAATCCCAGGGATGAGGCAGCCTGGTGGGCTGCTGTCTATGGGGTCACACGGAGTCGGACACAACTGAGGTGACTTAGCAGCAGCAGCAGCAGTCTCCTTTGGGTTTGGTTGCTTTAGTTTTGAAATGGAATTTATTTCAGAAAATTAGTTATGGAATGCTCCTGCTAAGTCACTTCAGTCGTGTCCGACCCTGTGCAACCCCATAGACAGCAGCCCACCAGGCTCCTCTGCCCCTGTGATTCTCCAGTCAAGAATACTTGAGTGGGTTGTCATTTCCTTCTCTAATGCATGAAAGTGAAACGTTAAAGTGAAGTCGCTCAGTCCTGGCTGAACCTTTGCAACCCCATGGACTGTAGTCCACCATGCTCCTCCTTCCATGGGATTTTCCAAGCAAGAGTACTGGAGTAGGTTGCCATTTCCATCTCCAAGTTATGGAATATCACATTTGAAAAGAATTCACTGGAGAAGAATATTTAAAAAATCATTTAAAGCAATTTATTATAAAGCCCAACTCTAAAAAGGGATTAAGAACTTAGTATGAAATAAACACTGACTTGTTTTGACTTCACTTTTGCTTTTCACTTTCAAGCATTGGAGAGGGAAATGGCAACCCACTACAGTGTTCTTGCCTGGAGAATCCCAGGGACAGGGGAGCCTGGTGGGCTGCTGTCTATGAGGTCGCACAGAGTTGGACACGACTGAAGTGACTTACTTACCTTGTTTTCCATAGTAATTATTTAACAAATCTTTAGTGTTTCTTTATTTTGAAGAAAAAACATACTTGATTTAGTATTACAACTTAAAACAGGTATAAATTTTAAAAAATGAAATTGGATTTTAAGAAATATCTTTGGGGGTGCATTTAAGATTTAATAAATTTCAAAAACATTTGTCATCATACCTTCAGTTTTATTGCATTAAACAGTTGGCACTATTTTCAGATAACTAGGGCATATTAACCAGGCTAAGAAAAAGTTTCGAAATTCTAACTTTTTGTAAAATATATATATATATATATATATATTGTACCAAATAATACATATATCTTGCCAGAATTAAGCATTTTAGGAAGGTAGCGAAATAATGTTCAAAATTCCCAAACTACACTTCAACAGTACATGAACTTAGAACTTCCAGATGTTCAAGCTGCATTAAGAAAATATAGAGGAACTAGAGATAAAATTGGCAACATCTGTTGGATCATAGAAAAAGCAAGATAATTTAAAACAAAAACAAAAAAACATCTATTTCTGCTTCATTGACTATGATAAAGCCTTTGACAGGTTGGATTACAACAAACTATAGAAAACTCTTCAAGACATGGGAATACCAGACCACTTTACCTACCTCCTGTGAAATCTGTATGTAGGTCAAGAAGCAAGAATTAGAACCAGACATGGAACAAGAGACTGGTTAAAAATTAGGAAAGGAGTACATAAAGGCTGTATAAATAATTAACATATATGCAAAGTACATCATGTAAAATGCTGGGCTGGATGAGCCACAAGATGGAATCAAGATTGCCAGGAGAATTATAAATAACCTCAGATATGCAGATAACATCACCCTTATGGGAGAAAGAAATGAGGAACTAAGGAGCCTCTTGACAAAAGCCAAAGAGGAGAGTGATAAAACTGGTTTAAAACTCAAAATTAAGAAAATGAAGATCATGGCTTCTAGTCCCATTCAGTTCAGTTCAGTTGCTCAGTCGTGTCTGACTCTTTGCAACCCCATGAATCGCAGCACGCCAGGCCTCCCTGTCCATCACCAACTCTCGAAGCTCACTCAAACTTACATCCATCGTGTTGGTGATGCCATCCAGCCATCTTATCCTCTGTCGTCCCCTTTTCCTCCTGCCCCCAATCCCTCCCAGCATCAGAGTCTTTTCCAAAGAGTTAACCCTTTGCATGAGATGGCCAAAGTACTGGAGTTTCAGCTTTAGCATCATTCCTTCCAAAGAAATCCCAGGGCTGATCTCCTTCAGAATGAACTGGTTGGATTTCCTTGCAGTCCAAGGGACTATCAAGAATCTTCTCCAACACCACAGTTCAAAAGCATCAATTCTTTGGCAGTCAGCTTTCTTCAGAGTCCAACTCTCACATCCATACAAGACCACTGGAAAAACCATAGCCTTGACTAGACGGACCTTTGTTGGCAAAGTAATGTCTCTGCTTTTCAATATGCTATCTAGGCTGATCATAACTTTTCTTCCAAGGAGTAAGTGTCTTTTAATTTCATGGCTGCAGTTACCATCTGCAGTGATTTTGGAGCCCTAAAAAAATAAAGTCTGATACAGTTTCCACTGTTTCCCCATCTATTTCCCAAGAAGTGATGGGACCAGATGCCATGATCTTCATTTCCTGAATATTGAGCTTTAAGCCAACTTTTTCATTCTTCTCTTTCATTTTCATCAAGAGCCTTTTTAGTTCCTCTTCACACTCTGCCATAAGGGTGGTGTCATCTGCATATCTGAGGTTATTGATATATGTCCTGGCAATCTTGATTCCAGCTTGTGCTTCTTCCAGCCCAGCGATTCTCATGATATACTCTGCATAGAAGTTAAATAAGCAGGGTGACAATATACAGCCTTGACGTACTCCTTTTCCTATTTGAAACCAGTCTGTTGTTCCATGTCTCCCAGGGTCCAGCCCCAGTTGGATCGATGGATTCCCTCAGGAGGACGGCATTGGCGATTGGAATAGCAAAGCAGAGATTTATTAGATTCTCAATAATAACTGGTTTACACGGAAAATCAATATAACCTGTGACACCAGGTTAGCTCTGACCACGAAGGCTGCAGGCGCCCTCTTGAATAGCAGGAGGTGCCTCACCTTAGGCACCTTCTCGAGTGGGTCTTAGAAGCCCAAGCAAATAAGGAGTCACAGAGGACCCTCACACTCCAATTATTTTGGTGTGAAGGAAGAACAGAAGGGAAAAGGAGGAAAAGGAAACAAGAAAGAACGACACAGGGAGACCAAGCTTCAGTGAGCAAGGCCTGTAGCTTTATTTTCAACAGGGGCTTTTTATACCCTAAGTTGCACATAGAGGATAATAGTGAAGTTGCTCAGTCGTGTTCAACTCTTTGAGACCCCATAGACTGTAGCCTACCAGGCTTCTCTGTCTGTGGGATTTTCCAAGCAATAGTACTGGAGTGGATTGCCATTTCCTTCTCCAGGGCATCTTCCCAACCCAGGGTTTGAACCAGGGTCTCCTGCATTGTAGACAGATGCTTTACCATCTGAGCCACCATAATAGGGGGTGTGAAATCATGCAAAGTCAGCAGTCTTTGATCTTATTGAAACCAGGCTTTCTTTTCTGCAAATTTACCATATACAAATGTTTTAGGTGATTTACATCATCTTCTGGCCAGAAGGCCTGTTAACATTTTATGACTCTGACAAAGGTTTGTCAACCATAAGACTTATTTACTCCAAGAGTAGTTATTCTAAAGTTTGGCACCATCCTCCGAAGGTGTTAGATAAAATTGCATTCCTAAAGGGCAAAGGTGCAGTGGGTTTACAACAAAGAAAAGAATGTATTACCTTAAGGGTCTAAAGTTGTTAACACCAAGGCCACTACTTATTTTTTCTGCATACCAACTATAGTAACTAATACACTTCCAAGGATACAATACAGGGGATGTGGAAACTTGGCAGCAAGCATTGGCTCAACAATGAAATCTACTAGTTCTATTCTGACAATTTCTAACTCTCTAAGAGGCTCTATACTATTTGAATATCTTAAGCTTCCCATGCCTCTCACTGCTGGGAGACTGTAAAGAATAGTATGTGTAGCTGTAGGAGTCCTGGTAAACCTGTCAGGCAAGTTAAAGAGCCATCTGAGGGGTTTGGATTGAAATGCTCCTATTATGCCCAGGAGGCTAATTAGCTAGAGCTCTAAGTTGATTCCCTTCAGAGAAAAGGTGGTTGGGGTAGCCCCCCGCCCCCGTGACTGCCAGAGGAGTTGGTGAAAGTCATGAAGCAGTAAAACAGACAGACTCTGGTTTTGGGGTAGAAGCTCAGGCAGATCCGGGGGCGGGGGGGTGGGTGGTGTTCCAGCCCTGACTCGCCTTTGCATATCAGGGCTCTCTGCATGACCTTTGCCATGGGTGAGAACTCCAGTGCTGGCTCCTGGCACATGTCCAGTTCTAACTGTTGCTTCCTGACCTGCATACAGGTTTCTCAAGAGACAGGTCAGATGATCTGGTATTCCCATCTCTTTCAGAATTTTCCACAGTTTATTGTGATCCACACAGTCAAAGGCTTTGGCATAGTCAATAAAGCAGAAATACATGTTTCTCTGAAACTATCTTGCTTTTTTGATAATCGAGCTGATGTTGGAAATTTGATCCCTGATTCCTCTGCCTTTTCTAAAACCAGCTTGAACATCTGGAAGTTCATGTTTCACGTATTGCTGAAGCCTGGCTTGGAGAATTTTGAGCATTACTTTACTAGCGTGTGAGATGAGTGCAATTGTGCGGTAGTTTGAGCATCCAGTCCCATTACTTCATGGCAAATAGATGAGGAAACAATGAAAGTGACAGACCTTATTTTCTTGGTCTCCAAAATCTTGCATATCCTGACTGCAGCCATGAAATTAAAAGATGCTTGATCCTTGGAAGAAAAGCTGTGACAAATGTAGACAGCATATTAAAAAAGACATAGATTGCTTTGCTGACAAAGGTCCATATAGTCAAAGCTATTGCTTTTCTAGTAATTATGTATGGGTATGAGAGGTGGACCATAAAGAAAGCTAAGTGTCCAAGATTGATGCTTTTGAACTGTGGTGCTAGAGAAGATTCTTGAGAGTCCCTTGGACTGCAAGGAAGTCAAAACAGTCAATCCTAAAGGAGATAAGTCCTGAATATTCATTGGAAGTACTATGCTGAAGCTGAAACTTTCGTACTTTGGCATATTGATGTGAAGAGCCAACTCATTAGGAAAGACCCTGACACAGGAAAGATTGAAAGCAGGAGAACTGGACAACAGAGGATGAAATTGTTGGATGGCATACCCTACTCAATGGAAATGAGTTTAGCAAACTCCAGGAGATGATGAAGGACAGAGAGCTGCTGTGCTACAGTCCTGGGGTCTCAAAAAGTTGGAACCAACTGAGTAACTGAAGAACAACCACAAGGAAGGGTAGAAGGTATAAATTAACCTTTCGCTGTTCCTTAGTCTTAGTACTTGAGATACTATGATATTTAATGCTATATTTCCTTACTCCCTTTCCTTTTTTCCTCCTTTCCCTTTCTTTCCATGAAAAGATATCCAAGAAAATACTAATTGTGCTGATTCCATCAATCCTTTTTTATTTGCCCTCTACTTAAAAATAATTTATTTTTTCTGTTATAATAAGATTTAATAATTTATACACTTAAGCACAAATTTAATGTTTTATTATTTTTTAGCATTAATTAATTTGAGGTTTTTTTTGTTTGTTTTTTAAGAATGACTGAGTCAGGCAGGGGAAGAATTTATTCCTAGAGGAAAAGACTATGTCCAGCTAAGTGACAGGAAAGTTAAAATTTAGTCAAAGTTGTTTTACTCTAAATATCATTCAAAGGTATGCATATAAATTGAAGAAAATTTTAAAATGTTATAAGATTATATTAGGGTAATCAGAGAGACATTTTATGTCCACATGAGTTGCAAATACATTTTACTGCTAAATCAGGTAAAGGTTAAAATCATTCTTTCATGGGTAAAGTGACAGTTGAAGTCTTGTGATATTGCCATTATTAAGATGAAATAAAGTTTAATGTAATATAGAGAAATGAAAAACTATCAGAGCAGCAGTGTGTTAAAACATGTTTGATTCATATATTGCCAATATGAATATCTCAGAATAACCAGAGTAGACTATCATGTAAAAATACTTTATGATCAGTTCACATTAAAATTATACAAAGTATTTCTTAAAAATAAAACATGACTCCCCCTTTGCTCCTCCTGGTCACATATATTTCCCTCCTGTCTCTTCTTTTCTCTGTATAACTCTATAAATATTTCTGGGTGTTCCTGGCTGTAGAGAGTTGTTTTGACATTAACCTAGGGGTTTTATCTTCTTTGTTGTATGGATGGAGAACACTTGAGGCTACTGTAAGAGAAAGACTGAAACCCAGAGGCAGGAGGCTTAACTTCAGAACTTCAGAACATCAGAGAACTCCTGGAATCAGGGAAAAGTAATAGAAAAGAGCTCATCCAAGTCTCCATTCCTACACGGAAACCAAACTCCACCAAAGAGCCCACAAGTTCCAGTGCAAGACACATCAAACTAATTCTCCAGCAAAACAGAAACACAACCCTGAAGATTAAAAGACAGGATAGGATGCCCAAAGCCATGCCAAGCCCAAAACTCACTAGTGGACACTTCACTGCACTCCAGAGAAGAGATCCACCAGGTCACATACACAAGTTCCCCCAACCAGGAAACCTTGATAACTCACTGCTCCAACCCCACCCACAAGGAGCAGACTCCACAGTTAAAAGAAACCACAAACGTTCAGCCTGTAGAAAAGGCATCCCAAACCCAGCAATCTAAACAATATGTAAAGGTAGAAAAATATTCACCAAGGGAAGGAACATAACAAAAACCCACCAAACCAAACAGAAGAGGAGGAGATAGGGAATCTACTTGAAAAATAATTCAGAATAATGATAATAAAGGTGATCCAAAATCTTGAAAGAAATACAGTTACAAATAAATAGACTAAAGACAAGGATTGAGAAGATGCAATAAATATTTAACAACTTAGAAGTAAAGAAGAGTCTATCAGTAATGAACAATTCAATAACTGAGATTAAAAGAGGGAACCAATGGTAGAATAACTGAGGCAGAAGAGAGGATACGTGAGGTGGAAGATAGAATGGTGGAAATAAATGAAATAAAGACGAAAAATAATTAAAATAAATGAGGACAACCTCAGAGACAGCTGGGACAATGTTAAACATATCAATATTTGAATGATAGGTGTCCCAGAAGAAGACAAAAAGAAAGGACAAGAGAAACTACTTGAGGAGATAATAGTTGAAAAATTCCCTGAAATGGGGAAGAAAATAGCCACCCAAGTCCAAGAAACCCAGAGAGTCCCAAACAGGATAAACCCAAGGTGAAACACCCTAGGACACATATTAATCAAACTAACCAAAATTAAACACAAAGAGTAAATATTAAAAGAAGCGAGGGGAAAACAACAAACGAAGCACAAGGTGAACCCCATAAGGAAAACAGCTGATCTTTCAATAAAAACTCTTTATATCAGAAGGGAATGGCAGGACATAAAGTGATGAAAAGGAAAAAAAAAAAAAACTATAACCAAGTTTACTCTACCCAGGGATCTCACTCAGATATGTAGGAGAAATCAAAAGCTTTACAGACAATCAAAAACTGACAGAAAAGCAAAAAAAAAAAAAAAAAGAATTCAGCATCACCAAAACAGCTCTTCAACAAATGCTAAAGGATCTTCTCTAGACAGGAAACACAGAAAAGGTTTATAAAAATGAACCCAAAACAACAAAATAAATGGTAATGGGATCATACTTATCAATAATTACCTTAAATATAAATGGGTTACAAACTCCAAACAAAAGAAAGACTGGCCAAATGGATACAAAAACAAGACCCCTATATGTGCTGTCTACAAGAAACCCACCTCAAACCTAGGGACACATACAGACTTAAAGTCTGGAGCTGGAAAAAGATATTTCGTGCAAATGGAGACCAAGAGACAGTAGGAGTACTAATACTCATATTAGATAAAATAGACTTTGAAATAAAGATAGTGATAAGAGAAAAAGAAAGACTCTACATAATGATCAAAGGATCAATACAAGGAGGAGATATAACAATTATAACTATATAGGCACCTAACATAGGAGCACCTCAAAACATGAGGCAAATGGTAACAAGTATGAAAGGTGAAATTAACAGTAACACAATAATAGTGGGGGATTTTAATTCCCCAATCACACCTATGGGTAGATCAACCAAACAGAAAATTAACAAGGAACCACAAGCTTTAAAGGGTACAATGAGCCAGTTAGACCTAATTGATATCTACAGGGAATTTCACCCTGAAACAGTGGATTTCCCTTTTTTCTCAAGTGCACACAGAACATTCTCCAGCATAATTCACATCCTAGGCCATAAATCTAGCCTTGGTAAATTAAATAGTAAATAAATAAATCATTTCAAGCATCTTTTCTGACCACAATGTGGTAAGATTATATGTCAACTACAGGGAAAAAAACAAAAAGTTATAAAGAGCACAGACATATGGAGGTTAATCAACATGCCCCTGAATAACAACAGACAACAGATCACAGAAGAAATCAAAAAGGAAACCAAAATATGCATAGCAACAAATGAAAATGAAAACACAACTCAAAACCAATGGGATTCAGTAAAAGTAGTGCTAAGAGGGAGGTTTATAGTAATGAGAGGCACAAGATAAACATCAAAGAAACAACATAACTTTATACCTAAAGCAACTAGGAAAAGAAGAATAGAAGAACCCCAAAGTTAGTAGAAGGAAAGAAATCATAAAAAACAGAGCAGAAAAAATTGAAAAAGAAACAAAAGAGAGCAACAAAACTAAAAGCTCATTCTTTGAGAAGATAAATAAAATAGACAAGCCATTAGCCAGATTCATCGAGAAAGAAAGGGAGAAGTATCAGTTCAATAAAATTAGAAATGAAATGGAGAAATCACAACAGACAACACAGAATACAAAACATCATAAGAGACTACTATGAGCAATTTTATGCCAATAAAACCGACAACTTGGAAGAAATGGACAAATTCTCAGAAAGTATTACCTTCCAAAACTGAACCAGGAAGAAATAAATATTTATAAACACATTACAAGCAGAGAAATCAAAACTGTAATCAAGAATCTTCCAACAAACAAAAGGACCAGATGTCTTCACAGATGAATTCCACCAAAACTTTAGAGAAAAGCTAGCACACTCAAACACTTCCAGAAAATTACAGAGGAAGGTAACTTCCCAAACTCATTCTATGAGGCCACCATCATCCTAATACTAAAACCAGACAAAGATGCAAAAAAGAAAAAGAAAACTACAGGCCAATATCACTGATGAACATAGATTCAAAAATTTACAACAAAATTCTAGCAAGCATAATCTGACAACATATTAAAAAGACTATACATCATGGCCACATGGGCTTTATACCAGGGATGCAAGGATTCTTCAATATTCACAAATTAATCAATGTTTTATACCATAATAACAAATTGAAAGATAAAACTATATAATTATCTCAATAGATGCAAGGAAAGCCTTTGGCAAAATGCAACACTCATTTCTAATAACAACTGTCCAGGAAGCACACATGAAAGAAACATACCTCAACATACTTAAAGCCATATATGACAAACCCACAGTAAACATTATCCTCAATGTCAAAAGCTTGAAAGCATTTCCTCTAAAATCAGGAACAAGGCAAGGGTGCCCTCTCTCACCAGTGCTATTTAAAATAGTTTTTGAAATCCTAGCCAGGATATCAGAGAAGAAAAATAAATAAAAGGTATACAGATTGGAAAAGAATATTATCTCAAAAAAGAATAAAAGTAATATTCTCACTGCTTGCAGATGACATGATCCTCTATACCAGTTCAGCTCAGTCGCTCAGTTGTGTCCAACTTTTTGCTGACCCTTGAACTGCAGTAAACCAGGCCTCCCTATCCATCATGAATGCCTGGAGTTTACTCAAACTCATGTCCATTGAGTCAGTGATACCATCCAATCATCTCATCCTCTGTTGTCCCCTTCTCATCCCACCTTCAATCTTTCCCAGCATCAGGGTATTTTCAAATGAGTCATTTATTTGCATCAGGTGGCCAAAGTATTGGAGTTTCAGCTTTAGCATCATTCCTTCCAAAGAAATCCCAGGGCCGATCTCCTTCAGAATGGACTGGTTGGATCTCCCTGCAGTCCAAGGGACTCTCAAGTGTCTTCTCCAACACCACAGTTCAAAATCATCAATTCTTTGGCACTCAGCTTTCTTGATAGCCCAACTCTCACACCCATACATGACTACTGGAAAAAAAAAAAAAAAACCCAAAAAACCAAAAAACACACAGCTTTGACAAGACGGACCTTTGTTGGCAAAGTAATGTCTCTGCTTTTTTATATGCTATATAGGTTGGTCATAACTTTTCTTCCAAGGACTGCACCTCTTTTAATTTCATGGGTGCAATCACCATCTGCAGTGATTTAGGAGTCCCCCAAAATAAACTCTGTCACTGTTTCCTCATCTATTTTCCATGAAATGATGGGACCAGATGCCATGATCTTAGTTTTCTGAATATTGAGTTTTAAGCCAACTTTTTCACTCTCCTGTTTCACTTTCATCAAGAGGCTCTTTAGTTGTTCTTCACTTTCTGCCATAAGGGTGGTGTCATGTGTATATCTGAGGTTATTGAAATTTCTTCTGGCAATCTTGATTCCATGCTGCACTTTTCATTATGGGGGACTGAAATGAAAAATTAGGAAGTCAAGAAACACCTGGAGTAACAGGCAAATTTGGCCCTGGAGTATAAAACAAAGCAGGTCAAAGGCTAGCAGAGTTTTGCCAAGAGAATGCATTGGTCATAGCAAACACCCTCTTCCAACAACACAAGAGAAGACTCTACACATGGACATCACCAGATGGTCAACACCGAAATCAGATTATTATACTGTTTGCAGCCAAAGATGGAGAAGCTCAATACAGTCAGCAAAAACAAGACCAGGAGCTGACTGTGACTCAGATCATGAACTCCTTATTGCCAAATTCAGATATAAATTGAAGAAAGTAAGGACAACCACTATACCATTTAGATATGAGGTAAATCAAATTCCTTATAATTATACAGTGTAAGTGAGAAATAGATTCAATATAGATCCTCTATATAGAAATTTATTCAAGAAATAGATTCAATATAGATCCTCCATATAGAAAACCCTATAGATACCACCAGAAAGTTACTACAGCTAATCAATGAATATAGTAATGTTCCAGTATATAAAATTAATACACAGAAATCCCTTGCATTCCTATACACTGACAATGAAAAAAAAAAAAAAAAACAGAAAAAGAAATTAAGGAAACAGTTCCATTCGGCATTGCAATGAAAAGAATAAAATATTTATGAATCAGTTCAGTTCAGTCGCTCAGTCCTGTTCAACTCTTTGCAACCCCATGAATCACAGCACACCAGGCCTCCCTGTCCATCACCAACTCCCTAAGTTCACTCAGATTCACGTCAATCGAGTCAGTGATGCCATCTCATCCTCTGTTGTCCCCTTCTCCTCCTGCTCCCCAATCCCTCCCAGCATTAGACTCTTTTCCAATAAATCTACTTAAAGAAACAGAAGACCTATATACAGAAAACTATAAAACACTGATTAAAAAAATCAAAGATGATACAAATAGATCTAGAAACATACCATGTTTGTGGACTGGAAGAATCAATATACTGAAATGAATACACTACCCAAAGCAATCTATAGATTCAGTGCAATCCCTATCAAGCTACAGACAGTATTTTTCACAGAACTAGAACAAAGAATTTCAGAATTTGTATTGAAACAAATAAAATCTAGAATACCCAAAGCAATCTTGAGAAAGAAGAATGGACCTGTAGGAATCAACCTACTGGACTTCAGACTATACTACAAAGTAGCAGTCATCAAGAAAGTGTGGTACTGGCACAAAGACAGAAATATAGAGGAGTGGAACAAAATGGAAAGACCAGAGATAAATTCATGCACCTATGACACCTTATCTTTGACAAAGGAGGCAAAAGCATACAGTGGAGAAAAGACAATCTTTTTATCAAGTGGTGCTGGGGAAACTTGTCAACCACATGCAAAAGGATGAAACTAGAACACTTTATAATGCCATACACACAAAGAAGCTCAAAATGCATTACAACTCTAAATGTAAGGCCAGAGTCTATAAAATTCTTAGAGGAAAACATAGGCAGAACAGTCTCGTGTATAAATCACATCAAGATCCTCTATGACCCACCTCCCAGAGTAATGGAAATAAAAACAAAAATGAACAAATTGGACCTTATTAAACTTAAAAGCTTCTGCACAATGAAGGAAACTATAAGCCAGGCAAAAAGGCAGTTTTCAGAATAGGAGAAAATAATAGCAAACAAAATAACTTACAAAGAATTAATCTCCAAAATATATGAGCAGCTTATGCAACTCAATAGCAGAAAAAAATGAACAACCCATTCAAAAAATGGATCAAATAATTAAACAGACATTTATCCAAAGAAGACTTCCTGGTGGTTAATAAACACATGAAAAGATATGAAAAGATGTTCAACCTCACTCATTGTTAGAGAATGCAAATCAAAACAACAATGAGGTATCATTTCACGCTGGTCAGAATGGCCACCATCAAAAATCTACAAACAATAAATGTTGGAGAAGATGTGGAGAAAAGGGAACCTCTTTCACTGCTGGTGGGAATGCAAACTGACACAGCCACTATGGAAAACAGTGTATGGATTCCTTTAAAAACTGGAAGTAGAACTGCCATATGACCCAGCAACCCCACTTTTGGGCATGCATACTGAGGAAACCAGAAGTGAAAGAGACACAAGTACCACAATGTTCATTGTAGTAGTTTACAATAGATATGACATGGAAGCAACTTTGATGTTCATTGGAAGACAAATGGATAAGAAAGTTGTGGTTATACACACTATGGAATATTACTCAGCTATAAAAAAGAACACATTTGAATCAGTACTAATGAGGTGGATGCATCTGGAGCCTATTATACAGAGTGAATTAAGTTAGAAAGAGAAATACCAATACAGTATATTAACATATATATATATATATATAAGTATACATAATTATTCCATATATATATGGAATTAAGAAAGATGGTAACAATGATCCTTCAGTTCCTTCATTTCATGGCAAATAGATGGGTAAACAATGGAAATAGTGACAGATTTTAATTTCTTGGGCTCCAAAATCAATGCAGATCATGACTGCAGCCATTATAATAAATTACACTTGCTCCTTGGAAGAAAAGCTATGACAAACCTAAACAGCATTTGGCAAAACACTCTCCGACATACATCACAGTAGGATCCTCTATGACCCATCTCCCAGAATATTGGAAATAAAAGCAAAAATAAAAAAATGGGACCTAATTAAACTTAAAAGCTTCTGCACAACAAAGGAAACTATAAGCAAAGTGAAAAGACAGCCTTCAGAATGGGAGAAAATAATAGCAAATGAAGCAACCGACAAACAACTAATCTCAAAAATATACAAGCAACTCCTACAGCTCAACTCCAGAAAAATAAATGACCCAATCAAAAAATGGGACAAAGAACTAAATACACATTTCTCCGAAGAAGACATACAGATGGCTAACAAATACATGAAAAGATGCTCAACATCACTCATTATCAGAGAAATCTAAATCAAAACCACCATGAGGTACCATTTCACGCCAGTCAGAATGGGCTGCGATCCAAAAGTCTACAAGCAATAAATGCTGGAGAGGGTGTGGAGAAAAGGGAACCCTCTTACACTGTTGGTGGGAATGCAAACTAGTACAGCCACTATGGAGAACAGTGTGGAGATTCCTTAAAAACCTGGAAATAGAACTGCCTTATGATCCAGCAATCCCACTGCTGGGCATACACACTGAGGAAACCAGAAGGGAAAGAGACACGTGTACCCCAATGTTCATCGCAGCACTGTTTATAATAGCCAGGACATGGAAGCAACCTAGATGCCCATCAGCAGATGAATGGATAAGAAAGCAGTGGTACATATACACAATGGAGTATTACATAGCCATTAAAAGAATGCATTTGAATCAGTTCTAATGAGGTGGATGAAACTGGAGCCTATTATACAGAGTGAAGTAAGCCAGAAAGAAAAACACCAATACAGTATACTAACGCATATATATGAAATTTAAAAAGATGGTAACAATAACCCTGCATATGAGACAGCAAAAGAGACACTGATGTATAGAATAATCTTTTGGACTCTGTGGGAAAGGGTGAGGGTGGGATGATTTGGGAGAATGACATTGAAACATATAATATCATATATGAAACGAGTCGCCAGTCCAGGTTTGATGCATGATACTGGATGCTTGGGGCTGGTGCACTGGGACGACCCAGAGGGATGGTATGGGGAGGGAGGAGGGAGGAGGGTTCAGGATGGGGAACACATGTATACCTGTGGAGGATTCATTTCGCTATTTGGCAAAAACCAATACAATATTGTAAACTTTAAAAATAAAAATAAATTAAAAAAATAAAAAATAAATAAAAATCAGAGATATCACTTAGCTGAAAAAGGTCCGTATAGTCGAAGCTAAATTTTTTTTTTCAGTAGTCATATATGGATGTGAGAGTTGAACAATAAAGAAAGTTGAGCACCAAACAATTGATGCTTTTGAACCGTGGTGTTGGAGAAGACTCTTGTGAGTCTCTTGGACTTCATGGATATCAAGTCCGTCAATCCTAAAAGGAAATCAGTTGTGAACATCCTTTGGAAGGACTGATGGTGAGGCTGAAACTCCCATATTTTGGCCACATGATTCGAAGAACTGACTCACTGGAAAAGACCCTGATGCTGGAAAACATTGAAGGCAGGAGGAGAAGAGGATGACAGAGGCTGAGATCGTTGGTTGGCATCACCGACTAGATAGACATGAATTTGAGCAAGCTCTGGTAGTTGGTAATGGACAGGGAAGACTCACATGCTGCACTCCATGGGGTCAGAAAGAGTTGGACTGAGCGTCTGAACTGAACTGAATGACAATCCTTTATGCAACGCAGTAAAAGAGACACAGAGGGAAACAACAGAGTTTTGGACTATGTGGGAGAAGGAAGGGTGGGATGATTTGAGGGAATAGCATTAAAATGTACATTTTATATATGGTAATATATAAAATGTATATTACCATATGTGAAATAGATGACCAGTGCAAGTTTGATGCATGAAGCAAGGCACTCAAAGCCAGTGCTCTGGGACAACTCAGGGGGATGGGGTAGGGTGGGAGGTAGAAGGGTAGCTCAGAATGGTGAGACACATGTGCACCAGTAGTTGATTCGTGTCGATGTATGGCAAGAACCACCACAATATTGTAAAGAAATCATTCTCCAATTAAAATAAATTAATTAAAAATAAGTAAAATGTGGTAATTTTAGAAAAAATATTATTTTTTAAAATAGAATATATAAAAAAAGATGATGCTCATAATGATTTATAGTAATGCCTTCATGTATATATTTAGCAAAAGGGATACCAACAAGAAATGAACAGGGATGTGGACATTAAATTTTGTTTTATGAGTGTCTTAGCAGACACTTAGTGATTGAAGTAGAGCTGATGGTAGGCTATGCTCCTTTTTTTTTTAATTTATTTTTTGTGATGATTTTGATTTAATTTTATTTTCTTTCCTTGATGTACAGTTGATATAATATTGCATGTTTCAGGTATACAACATCGTGATTCACATTTTTAAAGGATTATACTCCATTTATAGGGTCTTCCCTGGCTCAGTGGTGAAGAATCTGCCTGCAATGCAGAAGATGTGGGTTCGATACCTGGGTCAGGAAGACCCCCTTGGAGGAGGGCATGGCAACCCATTACAGCATTCTTGCCTGGAAAATTCCATGGACAGAGGAGCCTGGTGGACTGAAGCCTATTGGGTCACAAAAGTGTCAGACACAACCTAGTAACTGAACAACTCCATTTATAGCTATTATAAAGTATTGTCTATGTTCCCTGTGCTGTAGAATATGACTTTATAGCTTATTTATTTTATACACAGTAGCTTGTACCTCTTAATCCCCTTCCCCTATCTTGCCCTCTCCCCATCTCCTCAGCAGTAACCACTAGTTTGTTCTCTATGAGTCTGCTTCATTTTTGTTGTATGCATTAGTTTGTTATATTTTTTAGATTCCACATATAAGGGATATCATATAGTATTTGTCTTTCTCTGTCTTATTTACTTCACTAAGCATAATATCCCACCCAAATCCATCCATGTTGTTGCAAATGGTGAACTTTCATTTTTAATGGCCAAATAATATTCCAGTGCATATCTATATACAACATCTTCTTTATCAATTCATCTGTTGATGGGCACATCAGTTCCTTCCATATCTTAGAAACTATAAATAATGCTACTGTGAATATTGGAGTGCATGTATCTTTTCAAATCAGTGTTTTTGTTTTCTTTAGATAAATACCCAGGAGTGGAAATGCTGGAGTGTTTCCTTTCACTACATCCTCATCAACATTTGTAATTTGTGGTCTTTTTGATGGTAGCTGTTCTGACAGGTGCCAAGTGATGTCTCATTGTGGTTTTGATTTGCATTTCCCTAAGGATTAGTGATGTTGAATATCTTTTCATGTGCCTGTTGGCCATCTGTCTGTCTTCTTTGGAAGAATATCTATTTACTTCTTCTGCCCACTTTTTAATTCATTTGGGTGTTTTGTTTTTATGTCAAGTTGTAAGGGCAGTTTATGTATTTTAGAATTTAACCCCTTATCAGTCATAGCATTTGCAATTATTTTTTTCCATTAAGTAGGTTTTACAAAAGCATTTTTGAACAGTGCCGAGCTTCCTCAGTGCTGCTGTCCTTGCTAAAACCCATGTTGAGTCTCTCATAAAGAGGCATCTTAAAACCACATGACAGTACACATTCCTTTTAAAAGGTCAGTTACCTTTCTGGTTTTTGTAGAAATTTGTTGGTGATGAATTCTTTCTATAGGCATCACCATTTTCCTTAAATATGTCCTATGTCATATTATAAAGTTTTATTATAACTTCAGGGTAGCTCTTTTATAAATTAATAAAAATGTCTTTAAATGAACATATAACCATAAAATATGCCCTTAAGCTATAAAGGTTCAGGAGTAAAACTTTCTCTTTGAGGTGTTTTGGAGCTTGAGGAAAGCTAACTTCCCATAAATTCTCTTAATGAACAAAGTGCTGACTACCAGATCACCCCTTACCTACAAAGGACCTACTGTTTATGATTTCATCTTCTTCCCTGCCATTATTCATGTTTGTGAAGTATTATTAAAATAACAATTTTTTTTTAATTTGCTGTAAAAACACTTCAGTTGAGAAGTACCAGTTTAACAAAATTTTAAATATGAAGTACAGCACTGTTATCTAGAGGCACAATGTTGCACAGATTTGTAGAACCTATTCATCTTACATAATATTGATAAATATCTATTCTCTGTTGAACAGCAATCTCCCTTATTCTTCCTCCCTCCAGCTCCTAGAATCCACCATTCTACTTTCTCTTTCTTTGAGCTTGGCTAGTAACATTGATGGAAGCAGAACACTGTAAGTCTTGATGATGCCAGGAAAAGGTGCTTGCCACCTGCCTTTGAATTGAACTCAGTTTAGTTCAATTGCACAATTGTGTCTGATCCTTTGTGACCCTGTGGACTGCATGTGGACTGTCAGGCTTCTCTGTCTATCACCAGTTCCTGGAGCTGGCTCAAACTCATGTCCATGCAGTCGGTGATACCATACAATCATCTCATTCTCTGTCGTCCCTTTCTCCTCCAGCCTTCAATCTTTCCCAGCATCAGGTTCTTTTCCAATCAATCAGTTCTTTGCATCAGGTGGCCAAAATATTAGAATTTCAGCTTCAGCATCTGTCCTTCCAATGGATATGCATGACTTATTTCATTTAGGATCGACTGGCTTGATTTCCTTGCAAGCCAAGGGACTCTCAAGAGTCTTCTCCAGCACCACGGTTCAAAATCATCAATTCTTTTGTGCTCAGTTTTCTATATTTTCCAACTCACATCCATACATGATTACTGGAAAAACAATAGCTTTCATTATACCAACATTTTTCTGCAAGGTAATGTTTATGCTTTTTAAAATTCTGTCTAGGTTTGTAATAGTTTTCTTCCAAAGAACAAGGGTCTTTTAATTTCATGGCTGCAGTCATGATCTGCAGTGATTTTGGCACCCAAGGAAAAAAAAATATGTCACTGTTTCCGTTGTTTCATCACCTATTTGATATGAAGTGATGGGACCGGATGCCATGATTTTAGCTTCTTGAATGTTGAGTTTTGAGTCAGCTTTTTCACTCTCCTTTTTAACCTTCATCAAGATTCTTTAGTTCATCTTCACTTTTGCCATAAGGGTGCAGTCATCTGCATATCTGAGGTTATTGATATTTCTCCTGGCAACCTTGACTCCAGTTCATGTTTATCCAGTCTAGCATTTTGAATAGTGTATCTTGCATATAAGTTAAATAAACAAGGTGACAATATATAGCCTTTACATACTCCTTTCCCAATTTGGAACCAGTCCATTATTCCATGTCTGCTTCCAACTGTTGCTTCCTGACCTGCATATAGTTTTCTCAGGAAACAGATAAGGTGGTGTGATATTATCATCTCTTTAAGTATTTTCCACAGTTTGTTGTGATCCACAGAGTCAAAGGTTAGCATAGTCAATGAAGTAGAAGTTTCTCTGGAACTCTCTTGCTTTTTCTATGATCCACTGGATGTTGGCTATGTGATCTCTGGTTCCTCTGCCTTTTCTAAAACAAGCTTGAACATCTGGAAGTTCTCAGTTCATGTACTGTTGAAGCCTAGCTTGGAGAACTTTCACAATACTTAGCCAACATATGAGAAGAGCGTAATTCGATGGTGGTTTGAATATTATTTTGCATTGTCTTTCGTTGGGGTTGGAGTGAAAAGTGATCTTTTCCAGTCCTGTGGCCACTGTTGAGTTTTCTAAATCTGCTGAAATATTGAGTGCAGCACTTTCATAGTATCGCTTTTGAGGATTTTAAATAACTCAGCTGGAATTCCATCACATCCACTAGCTTTGTTTTTAGTGATGCTTGCTAAGGCCCACTTGACTTTGCATTCCAGGATTGCTGGCTCTAAGTGAGTGATCACATTATCGTGGATATCTGGGTCATGAAGATCTTTTTCTAGAGTTCGTCTGTATATTCTGGCCACCTCATCTTAATATCTTCTGCTTCTGTTAGGTCTGTACTATTTTTGCCCTTTATTGTGCCCATCTTTCCATGAAATGTGCTCTTGGTATATCTAATTTTCTTGAAGGGATCTCCAGTCTTTCCCATTCTATTGTTTTCCATTCTATTGTTTTCATCTATTTCTTATCTCTCCTTGGTATTCTTTGGTACTCTGCATTCACATGGGTTTATCTTTCATTTTCTCCTTTGCCTTTTGCTTCTTTTTTCAGCTATTTGTAAGGTCTCAGACAACTTTTTTTTTTTTTTTTAATCACCACAAACTGTGTGGATCACAACAAACTGTGGAAAATTCTTTAAAAAGTTGGTAATACCAGACCACCTTAGCTGGACTCTACTAAGTTTGTCCAGCTGCTTCCTTGAATCATCTGATAGCTTGTTTACTGTACCCCAGGCCAATGCCATATTTAAGTTCATATTAATTAAATGTATTTAGAGGTAAATAAGAGCTTGCATTACTTTCTTGTCATACTCAAGATGAAAACAGCATAGGTATTATTTCAAGGCTGAATTATATGGTTTTTTTTATGCTTTTTAGGCTCTTTCTAAGAGGTGGCCAAGGTGTCAGCTCACTTAGAATGTTGCCCCCTCTCCCATACCAGTTGGCTTCAATGGTACTGGCCACAGCAATGATCATTTAGGACATTGTTTTAGGAGCATTAGGCATTAGAAATGGCAGCAGTGATATCTGGCTTCCCATGACAGTGAGCAGGAAAACTCAACTACTGAGTGAAAACAGTAGTTGATAAAGCTGTTATGATTTTAGATATCATTGTAGGTTAACACTGGGAGACAGATGTTAGAAACATTTTCTGTAGTGAGTCTGATTGTACATATCTTAATTCTGATATTTGGTATTATTTGATATTTATTGTTTCATAAATAAATCCTCTGTTTCACTGAATTCTGCCATTCTTTCTCAAACGTAGCCTGGGCCAATATGTAAATGAGTGAGCATGGTTGTACTCCTATATAGCTATTCATAGACATTGAAATTTTAAGTTCATATAATTTTCATGTACAATGAAATATGACTTTTTAAATTTTGTTTTTAATTTTTTAAATTTTGTAACAATTGCCCTTAGTTCATAAACAATACAAAAAAAAAAAAAAAAATGTCTGTCTGGGTTTGGCCTCCATAGTTAGCCTACCTGTGTTGTAGCTAGTCTAGAGATGATAAATAGACCTATTACATGGCTAATCAGGTGATCAAAAATAGTGTGATAAATGCTAAGGCGAAAGGACAGGATCACCTAAAAAATACATCCAGACTGTTTTGATAGGTTCAGGAAAACGTCTTGAAGGAAATAGAAAGCTGTGTTAGGAAGGAAGGGTGGGAGGTACCAGCTATAGTTGGCAGAAAAGTGTGTGGATCCAAGTAGGGGTCAAAGAGAGTAAAGCCAGTTTAAGGAACTAAAAATATTGGAGTAAAGATGAACTAATTTTAGCATGACTGTGTAGTCTTAAAGTGTAAGTCTCTGCCTTGTATGTTTATAAATACATGTGTTTATTCTTGCTAAGAAACTGATTTTCTATACTTTTGTCCTTAGATCCCTTGACATGAAGTTTGAAGCTTAGATGCCAAGAGTCACTGCTTGTAACTTGGTTTTTTTGGTGTTATTTGATATTTATTGTTTCATAAAAAATATCCCCAACAGCAAGGATTAATAGAGTGGTGATATTATTTAAGACTAGACCCTATCAATATTTTCCTTTGAGTTGCTCTTGAAATAATCATAAAAACATATTTCACATGCAAAGTGGATGTAGATACAAACCAAAATAAAAATAGTCTGTAAAGAAATTGTTGTTGTTTCTGTAGATATACAGCTTTATATATTTATAGCTGTATATATATATATGTATTATAACATATATATATAGAGAGAATATATATATAAGACATCCTTATAGAAAAGGAATTCCTTTTCTATAAGGAATAATAAAGGAATTAAGGAATATAGGAATTAATATAATTATATAATATATATAATATAATATATATTATGTCTATTTCTCTAATTATATATATTTTATATAAATTAATATATAATTAATAGTAATTAATAATAAAGGAATTAATTATTCTATAAGGAATAATAAAAGAATTAAGAAATAAATGAAAGAGGCCAGTAACACTAAGGCCACATGTATTGCAGGTAATTGCTTCCAAGACAGAACAGAAGTCTACTTGAGTTTGTACATATTCAAAAACCCACAGTTACTGAGAATACAGATAGGTATAAGATATTGCAACTCAAGTAACTCCAAATTACCAAAAGTAATCACTGATGGAACACTTGCCTGTGTGAATGTTTCCTGACAGTAAATGCTTGTAGACACTCCCCTCTGTAGTTTCCACCCTCTGACTCCAGAATAGATCTCAATCCACATCCCCACTTTGTTTAACAGCTTTTCAAACATCTTCACATATTATTTCCCTATGTCTCTTGCATAGCTATATAGATATAATTCTTTCATTTAGATCTTTCAAACTTTTGCAATGTACTTGCAAATACTAGTTATATTTTAATTTTTTACTATTTATATAGTGAAATTCACATGCCTATTCCTAATATTTATTGTGATTTTCTTCTCTATAAATTGCCAATTATTTGCTTATTTCATGAAACTTCAACAAACCACAATATGTTTTTGTTGATCAAATCTATAACTTTCTTGTTACTTTATTTCTTGATAGTGCTTCAATATAGAATACTGATATCTGTTTGTATCTTGATTAATGCCTCCTTTATTTATTTCTTAATTAATGTGTTGTCCCTTTTCCCCCTTTAGCTTACTTTAATTCATAAATCTTAACTCATTGTTAAATTCTACTATATCTATTTAAGGCTACATATTTTCCTTCTTCCTCTTTGTCTACATCACAGTTTTTACTATGTAATGTTTTACCGCTGTGCATTACTAAATAGATTATAATTTCAGTTTTGATTTTAGTTTATCATTGTTGTTTTTCAGCCACTGAGTCTTGTCTGACTCTTTGCAACCCCAAGGACTGCAGTACGCCAGACTTCCTTGTCCTTCACCATCTCCCAGAGCTTTCTCAAACTCATGTTCATTGAGCCATTGATGCCATTCAAACATCCCATCCTCTTAAGTCTCTTTCTCCTCCTGCCTTCAGTCTTTCCCAACATCAGGGTCTTTTCCAAAGAGTAAGCTCTTCATATCAGGTGGCCAAAGTTTTGGAGTTTCAGCTTCAGCAGCAGTCCTTCCAATGAATATTCAGGACTGATTTCCTATAGGATAAGCTGGTTTGATCTCCTTCAAGTCCAAAGGACTCTCAAGAATCTTCTCCAAAACCATAGTTCAAAAGCATTGATTTCTGGACACTCAGCCTTCTTTTTGGCCCAACTTTCACATCCATACATGACCACTGGAAAAATCACAGCTTTTTTTTTTTTTTTTTTTAAGATTTTAATTATTTTTTATTGAAGGATAATTGCTTTACAGATTTTTTGTTTGTTTGTTTTCTGTCAAACCTCTTCATGAATCAGCCCATGGACCTTTGTTAGCAAAGTAATGTCTCTGCTTTTTAATATGTTGTCTAAGTGCATCACAGCTTTTTTTTTTTTCTCCCAGGGAGTAAGCGTCTTCTAATTTCCTGACTGCAATGACCATCTACAGTGATTTTGGAGCCCCCTCAAAATGAAAGTCTGTCACTGTTTCCATTGCTTCCCCATCTATTTGCCATGAAATGATGGGACTGAATGCCATGATCTTCATTTTTTGAATATTGAGTTTTAAGCCAGGTTTTTCACTCTCTTCTTTCATTTTCATCAAGAGACTCTTTTATTCCTCTTTGTTTTCCGCCATAAGGGTGATGTCATCTACATATGTGAGATTACTGATGTTTCTCCTCTGGGTTGAGAAGAACCCTGGAGAAGGAAATGGCAACTCACTCCAATATTTTGCTTGGGAAATCCCATGGACAGTGGAGTGTGGCAAGCTACAGTCCATTGGGCTCACAAAATAGTTGGACAGAACTTAAGCAGCAAAAACAAAAAATATGTATTTATTATCAAAATGCACCTATTTTCTTTCATGCACTTATTTTGGTATAGGCTTTCATATATTCTCTCTTGTCCAGCTCTATTATTTAGTAGGATCTTTCTTTCTGTGCTTTTGTTTTTTCAAAATTTGTGCATGTGACTATCATTTACTTTTGTTGCAAAGACCTATTAGTGTTGGCAGCCACTTAGCCTTCAGTGGCATGAGGATGTTCATTAGGGTCATGACCTGACAAGGATGTTTTCTTCAAACTTCTTCTGATATGGTGTGGTACAGTTCATTTAGGTTCAGTGAATACAGATAGAGGAGGGTGGGGGGCATACCATTTTCCAACTTTTAAAATTACAAATGGTTTGCTGTAAGACTAGAGCACTTTTGATTATTTCTCTCCTTGTCTTTTCTTTTGTGTTCCCTTAAGTCTCCGTTTTGTAAATCCATAGTGTTTTTTTGTTTTTTTTTTTTGAGTGTAATTTAAATATCAGGCTCCACTGCCATTTAAAAAGACTTCCTAGGCTGATAATTCTTTTTTTTTTTTTTCCAGAATAGTCCTGGTGTTTTGTCTGGGATGAGAACCACTATTGTCTAACTCAGAAAATGAGCAAGTTGGGCTAGACTGCTTGAGCACTGTGTCTTAATTGCCTGGAGTCTCCTGGGCTTGGACACTTATTTTCTCTTCATATGAGCACCAAGCTTTGATTATTGCTGAAATTGCAGCGGCCTCTGCACTAGATTTCAACTCTATGTGTTTTTCCTGCTAACGTTTACATCATTCTTGCCTCTTTGGCAGCCATGACTTTCCCTCCTAGGAATCTGTCAAAATGTCTTAGTCATAAAAAATGTTCTTTTTAATTGCTATCGTTGAGAAAACTGTATCATAAAAAAGACTTTATTTTCAAAGAATTTAATTGGAAGGAGATGTAAAAGCATATGGCCACCTTGTCATCTAAATTCATCTTCTACCCAAATCAATTCAACAATAAACATATTCTTATAAAAAATTATACATTTTTTATAAAATATAGAGAATCGATAAGTAAAATTAAACAAGGACTCAAGAATTTGGGGACGGTCCTAAGATGGCAGAGGAATAGGACTAGGAGACCACTTTCTCCCCCATAAATTCATCAAAAGAACATTTGAACACTGAGTAAATTCCACAGAACAACTTCTGAATGCCAGCAGAGGACATCAGGTACCCAGAAACGTAGCCCATTGTTTCGGAAAGGAGACTACATGCCCAACGGTAACTCCCAGTGGAGAAACAGTGCAGACACTTGCATTCGCCACTAGCAATCGTGGGTTGGTAGGAAGGCATGGGCTGCATTGCTTAGAGTAAGGACCGGGCCTGAATGCCCGGAGGGAAATCTGAGGAAACTAACTTGAGGTAGCAAACCAGACTGTGGGATAGCTATTCTGCGAAAAGCCCTAACCTAACACAACATCAGGCATGCTCACAGAACAAAGGACTGAGCAGAGCTAGCCGGCTGCAGACCGGCCCATTCCCCGTCGAAGACAGGCAGGCGAGGGCAGCCAGAGCCGGAAGGTGGCAATCTCAGCCCCAGAGAGGCATCATCTACCAAACTCCAAGAAGGCTTCCTTGCTAACGAAAATTTCTTGGGATTCTGGATGGTCGACATCCACTGGGAGGGTCACAGCCAGAGATCAGCTCCCCAGAAGAGACACTGCTGCTGCTGCTGCTGTTGCTGCTGCTAAGTCACTTCAGCCATGTCCAACTCTGTGCGACCCCATAGTCAGAAGCCCACAGGACTCCTCTGTCCCTGGGATTCTCCAGGCAAGAATACTGGAGTGGGTTGCCATTTCCTTCTCCAATGCATGAAAGTGAAAAGTGAAAGGGAAGTCGCCCAGTCGTGCCCAACTCTTAGCGACCCCATGGACTGCAGCCCACCAGGCTCCTCCATCCATGGGACTTTCCAGGCAAGAGTACTGGAGTGGGGTGCCATTGCCTTCTCCCAGAAGAGACACATGGCACACCTAAGAAAGTGCACCATTTGTACACCCAGAAAACGGAGCGGCAGGGACGAGGGAGGCCATAAGTCGCAGTGACTGTGCATGCCAAGCACCTGTCACCTGAGCTAGTCGGACCTGGGAAGGGCATAACACGCAGACCCAACCAAGTCTGCACCTTTGAGGAGTACCTGAGTGCCTGAACCTGAGCGGCTTAGACCTGGGAAGTGCATACAACCCAGGGCCAGCCTCAGACAGTTCCCGGCAGAACAACCTAGAGCCTAAGCAGTGTAGACAGCGAAAGCACACACACAGTGAGGGATGGAAAACCCAGTGTGGCTGAGATACTGCAAACACATGCCAGTGTTATTTTTTTGCAGTGTTCCTCCCTCCCCACAGCACGACTAAACAGGTGAGGCTAAAAAAAGTGTCCACCACTGGTCCCTTGTGTCAGGGTGGAAATTAGACACTGAAGAGACCAGCAAACAGAAGAAGCTAAAACAAACAGACGGAATCGCCTTAAGAGTGACAGGTACAATAGATTAAAAACCTGTAGTTAGCACCGACTACATAGGAAGGGGCCTATAGACCTTGAGAAGTATAAGCTGGATCAAGGAACTATCTAAAAATGAAACAACCCCACACTGTCCACAACATCTTTTATGACCACAATGCAGAAAGATTAGATCTCAATTACAGGAGAAAAACTATTAAAAATTCCACCATATGCAGGCTGAAGAACATGCTGCTGAATAACCAACAAATCACAAAAGAAATAAAAAAAGAAATCAAAATATGCATAGAAATGAATGAAAATGAAAACACAATAATCCAAAACATGTGGGACATTGTAAAAAGCAGTGCTAAGGGGAAGGTTCATAGCAATACGGGCATAACTAAAGAAACAAGAAAAGGCCAAATAAATAACCTCACTCTACACTTAAACAACTAGAAAAGGAAGGAATAAAGAATCCAGGATTAGTAGAAGGAAAGAAATCTTAAAAATTAGGGCAGAAGTAAAAGCAAAAGAAACAAAAGAGACCATAGCAAAAATCCACAAAGCCAAAAACTGGTTCTTTGAGAGGATAAATAAAATTGACAAACCATTAACCAGATTCATCAAGAAACAAAGAGATAAAAATCAAATCATTAAAATTAGAAATGAAAATAGAGAGATCATAGCAGACAACACAGAAACACAAAGGATCATAAGAGACTACTGTCAGCAACTATATGCCAATAAAATGGACAACTTGGAAGAAATGGATTAATTCTTAGAAATGTTCAACTTTCCAAAACCAGACCAGGAAGATATAGAAAATCTTAACAGACCCATCACAAGCACGGAAATTGAAGCTGTAATCAGAAATCTTCCAGCAAACAAAAGCCCAGAACCAGCTGGCTTCACAGCTGAATTCAACCAAAAATTTAGAGAAGTGTGAACACCTATCCTACTCAAACTCTTCCAGAAAATTGCAGAGGAAGGTTAACTTCCAAACTCATTCTTTGAGACCATCATCACCCTAATACCAAAACCTGACAAAGATGCCACATAAAAAGAAAACTACAGGCCAATATCACTGATGAAGATAGATGCAAAAATCCTTAACAAAATTCTAGCAAACAGAATCCAACAACACATTAAAAAGATCATACACCAAGACCAAGTGGGCTTTATCCCAGGGACACAAGAATTCTTCAATATCCACAAATCAATCAATGTAATACACCACATTAACAAATTGAAAAATAAAAGCCATATGATTGTCTCAATAGATGCAGAGAAGACCTTTGACAAAATTCAACATCCATTTATGATAAAAACGTCCAAAAAACAGGAAGAGAAGGAACATGCCTCAGCCTAATAAAAGCTATATATGACAAACCCACAGCAAACATTATCCTCAATGGTGAAAAACTGAAAGCATTTCCTCTAAAGTCAGGAACAAGACAAGGGTGCCCACTCTCACCACTACTATTCAGCCTATTCTGGAAGTTTTGATCACAGAAATCAGAGCAGAAAAAGAAATAAGAGGAATCCAAATTTGAAAAGAGGTAAAACTCTCACTGTTTGCAGATGACATGATCCTCTGCATAGAAAACCCTAAAGACTCCACCAGAAAATTATTAGAACTAATCAATGAATATAGTAAAGTTGCAGGATATAAAATCAACACACAGAAATCCCTTGCATTCCTATACACTAATAATGAGAAAATAGAAAGAGAAATTAAAGAAACAATTCCATTCACCATTGCAATGAAAAAAATAAAATACTTAGGAATATATCTACCTAAAGAAACTAAAGACTTATATATAGAAAACTAAAAAACACTGGTGAAAGAAATCAAAGAGGACACTAATAGATGGAGAAATATACCATGTTCATGGATTGGAAAAATCAATATAGTGAAAATGAGTATACTACCCAAAGCAATTTATGGATTCAATGCAATCCCTATCAAGCTACCAATGGTATTCTTCACAGAGCTAGAACAAATAATTTCACAATTTGTATGCAAATACAAAAAACCTCGAATAGCCAAACCGATCTTGAGGAAGAAGAATGGAACTGGAGGAATCAACCTGCCTGACTTCATGCTCTACTACAATCATCAAGCCACAGTCATCAAGACAGTATGGTACTGGCACAAAGACAGAAATATAGATCAATGGAACAAAATAGAAAGCCCAGAGATAAATCCACGCATCTATGGACACGTTATCTTTGACAAAGGAGGCAAGAACATACAAGGGAGAAAAGACAATCTCTTTAACAAGTGGTGCTGGGAAAACTGGTCAACCACTCGTAAAAGAATGAAACTAGAACACTTTCTAACACCATACACAAAAATAAATTCAAAATGAATTAAAGATCTAAACATAAGACCAGAAACTATAAAACTCCTAGAGGAGAACATAGGCAAAACACTCTCTGACATACATCACAGAAGGATCCTCTATGACCCACCTCCCAGAATATTGGAAATAAAAGCAAAAATAAACAAATGGGACTTAATTAAACTTAAAAGCTTCTGCACCATGAAGCTGCACTATAAGCAAGGTGAAAAGACAGCTTTCAGAATGGGAGAAAATAATAGCAAATGAAGCAACAAAGAATTAATCTCAAAAATATACAAGCAACTCCTGCAGCTCAATTCCAGAAAAAATAAATGACCCAATCAAAAAATGGGCCAAAGAACTAAACAGACATTTCTCCAAAAAAGACATACAGATGGCTAACAGAACCATGATAAGATGCCCAACATCATTCATTATTACAGTAATGCAAATCAAAACCACGATGAGGTACTATTTCATGCCAGTCAGAATGGTGGCTATCCAAAATGGTGGCAATAAATGCTGGAGAGGGTGTGGAGAAAAGGGAACCCTCTTACACTCTTGGTGCAAACTAGTATAGCCACTATGGAGAACAGTGTGGAGATTCCTTAAAAAACTGGAAATAGAACTGCTTATGGCCCAGCAATCCCACTGCTGGCCATACACACCAAGGAAACCAGAATTGAAAGAGACACGTGTACCCCAATGTTCATCGCAGCACTGTTTATAATAGCCAGGACATGGAAACAACCTAGATGTCCATCAGCGGATGAATGGACAAGAATGCTGTGATACATATACACAATGGAGTATTACTCAGCCATTAAAAAGAATACGTTTGAATCAGTTCTAATGAGGTGGATGAAACTGGAGCCTATTATACAGAGTGAAGTAAGCCAGAAAGAAAAACACCAATACAGTATACTAATGCATATATATGGAACTTAGAAAGATGGTAACGACAACCCTGTATGCGAGACAGCAAAAGAGACACAGATGTATGGAACAGTCTTTTGGACTCTGGGGGAGAGGGTGAAGGTGGGATGATTTGGGAGAATGTCATTGAAACATGTTTAATATCGTAGGTGAATCGAATTGCCAGTCCAGGTTCGATGCATGATATAGGATCCTCGGGGCTGGTGCACTGGGATAACCCAGAGGGATGGGATGGGGAGGGAGGTGGGAGGTGGGTTCAGTATGGGGAACACATGTACACCCCTGACGGATTCATTTCAATATATGGTAGAACCAATACAATATTTTAAAGTAATTAGCCTCCAATTAAAAAAAAAAAGAATTCTACCCATGAGAGATAAATACATTTATAGCCTTGTGTTTGTGTTTGTTTGTGTTTCTTTTCAGGACTATAAGTGCTTAAATGTCAAATAATGTCTCCCTGGTTATGATGCCTAGATAATGACATTTCCATGTAAATATTGCAATTTTAACACTTCCATTATAATAAAATAATTTATAGCATCATATTTATGGCCATTTATGATTATTTTGTATGAAAATATAAGAAATATTCTAGAAACAAATTCTTCAAGTGAGGTTATTATTACGGAATAAAAGAAAAATTAAATAATTCAATATCACCTGACTGTATACTTAAATGTATAAAACAATGTAAGAATGTAGGTACACACATATAAACACATGTGTACTTATATACTTATGGACTTCCCAGGTCTCAATAGTGGTAAAGAAGCTGCCTGCCAATTCAGGAGATGTGAAAGATGCAGATTCAATCCCTGTGTTGGAAAAATCTCCTATAGTAGGAAATAGTCATCCACTCCAGTATTCTTGCTTGGGAAATTTCATGGACAGAGAATCCTAGTGGGCTACAGTCCTTGGGGCTGCAAAGAGTCAGATACAACTGAATGACTGAGCATTGTATATATACGCACATACGTATCTAATCACTTATTATTGGCTATATTTTCAGTGTATTCCTTATGTTTCCCAGCATTTAAATATTTATACTTTTACTCATTTTTATTATTATTCATGTTTTGTTATTGCTTTATTATCAATTTAAATCTTTTACAAATTTATGAAAATGAATCATATTGTTTCTAATTTTTCTTTTGCTTTTAAATTTAGTTTCTTGATACACATAATGTTTATAAATCTACATAGTCAGATTACTTAGTACTTTCTATTTTTTCTTTGTCATATTTCTAAAGATATTTTCATTCTCAATTATATCAATATCCACTTATATTTTCTTCCAATATAATTTTAAATTTCACATGACAACATTTTAATCCATTAGAAAGCAATTTTATTGAAACAGTATAGTATCACTAGAACATAATAAGTTTATATATTTTTATTTATGTGTTTGTAGCATCTATCCTCTTTGATGATACATTTACTGTCACTATCATTGCAGTTATGAATTAACTGATTAGAATTAAAAATATCACTTAACTAGTATCCTTCAATACAAAGATAACTAAGTTGCCATTAAAGAAAAGAAAAAGAAAAAAAAAAGGAATTGACCCTGATTGAAATAGACTGAAAATTTCAGAAATATTCTTTCAGTTAAAGTAGCAAACTAAATCAGTGCAAAGGAGTGCATTATTTAAAAAATTATGTTGAAATATTTATATCAAATTTTAGAAAGTAAAAATAAGTAAAATGTTGGATTTCTATTTCACATCAGACACCAATATTTTTCATATCTAATACATGTGAAATACAGATACCAATAATGGAAAAATATTAGTAATTAATACAACTGATAAAGTTTTAAAAAGTGAGGTGACTTTTATATTATATATATTCAGAAAGGATGTCTCCTTTAAGAACTCCTTTTCAACATCATACTTCAAGTCTTGGCTAATTCAATAAAACAATAAAAACAAATACAATTTTGGTTACAGGTGACATGATTGTCTATTAGAAAATGTCAAATAATTCATGTTAAAAAGGGATATTTACATTAGCAACAAAATTGAGATACATAAGTATAAATACAACAAAGCATGCACAAGATTTATATGAGAAAATCTATAAAATTCAGATTAATCAAGAGAACTAAATAAGTGGAGAGATATTTCATGTTAATTGATTAAAAGATAGAATATTGTCAGTGTGAAAGCTCTTACCAACTTAGTCTGTAGATTAAATGAAATTCCAATCAAAATACCAACAGTTATTGTAAACAAATTGAAAAACTAGTTCTAAAGTTTACATGTGGAAGCAAAAGACTCAGAAAGCAGCACATTGTTGAAGGAGAACAAAACTGGGGACACTATCCAATTAGCTACAATATTTACTTTGAAGCCACAGTAATTTAGACAATGTGATTTTGACTTAGAAAAAAAAAAAAAAAAAGATGAACAGACTAGTGGACTCAATAGAGATCCCAGAAATAGAATCACACAAATATAATGAAAAGGTCTTTGACAAAAGAGCAAAAGTAACTATATGTAACTTTGTATTGTATTTTCCATGTCTCTTGTAATTGTGTTATCATATTTCTACAATTTAAAGACTAAAAAATAAAGAGAAAGAAAAGGGCAAAAATAATTTAATGGAGAGATGATAGAGTCTTCACAGATGATGTTGGGACAAACTAAACCTTCAACCAGAACCTATAAAACTGTTAGAGAAAAACATAGGCAGACAATCTCTGGTATAAATCACAGAAATTTTCTTATGGTCCAAATAATGGAAATAAAAACATAAAAAACAAATGGTATCAATTAAACTTAAAGACCTTTGCACAATGAAGGAAAACAGCAAGGTGAAAAGACAACTCTCAGTATGGGAGAAAATAATAGCCAATGAAACAACTGACAAATAATTAATCTCCAAAATATACTAGCAGCTCATATAGCTCAATACCAGAAAAACAAACAACCCGATCAAAAAGTGAACAGAAGGCCTAAACAGACATTTCTCCAAAGAAGACTTACAGATGGCCAATAAACACACGAGAAGTTGGTCAACATTGCTCATTATTTGAGAAATGCAAATTAAAACCACAATGAGATATCATCTCATTCTGGTCAGAATGGCTATCATCAAAAAGTCTGCTGCTGCTGCTGCTGCTAAGTCGCTTCAGTCGTGTCTGACTCTGTGCGACCCCATAGACAGCAGCGCACCAGGCTCCCCTGTCCCTGGGATTCTCCAGGCAAGAACACTGGATTGGGTTGCCATTTCCTTCTCCAATGCATGAGAGTGAAAAGTGAAGATGAAGTCGCTCAGTCGTGTCCCACTCCCAGCGACCCCATGGACTGAAGCCTACCAGGCTCCTTGGTCCATGGGATTTTCCAGGCAAGAGTACTGGAGTGGGATGCCATTGCCTTCTCCGAAAAGTCTACAAACAATTAATGCTGGAGAGGAAGTGGAGAAAGGGGAACACTTACACCGTTGGTGTGAATGCAAACTGATAAAACCGCTATGGAGAACAGTATGGAGATTTATTAAAAAACTAGAAATAAAACTACCATATGACCCATTAATCCTACTACTGGGTATATACACTAAGGAAACCAGAATTGAAAAAGACACATGGATCCCAATATTTATTACAGCACTATTTACAATAACTAGAACATGGAAACAACCTAGATATGCATTGGCAGATGAATAGATAAGGAAATGTGGTACATATACAAAATAGAATATTACTCAGCTATAAAAAGGAACACATCTGAGTCAGTTTTAATGAGGTGGATGAACCTGGGGTCTATTATACAGAGTAAAGTAAGTCAGAAAGTGAAAGACAAATAAGGTATATGAATGCATATCTATGGAATCTAAAAAGATAATACTGATAATACTACATGCAGGGCAACAAAAGAGACACAGACATAAAGAATAGGCTTTTGGATTCAGTAGGAGAAGGAGAGGGTGGGATAATTTGAGAGAATAGCATTGAAACATATATATTACCATATGTAAAAGTGGGAGTTTGACATGTGACATAGGCAACCCAAAGCCAGTGCTCTATAACAACATAGAAGGATAGGGTGGGAAGGCAAGGGGGAAGGGTGTTTAGGAGAAAGGGGATACATGTATGATTACTGCCAATTCATGTTGATATGGACAAAATTTATCACACATTTGTAAAGGAATTATTCTCCCATTAAAAAAATTGATTCTTGGCATAGTTCTTATACCTTTTACAAAATTAACGCAAAATTGGTCAGAAACCTAAATATAAAACAGAAAACTATAAAACTCACAGAAGATAACACAGTAGAAAATCTAGATAACCTTGAGCTTGTCAATTAATTTTTAAATACAATAAAAAGTGTAGCATTCATGAAACAAACAAGTAATAAGGTATGTATAATTTATTAAAATTAAAATTTTCTTCTCTGAAAAATGCACTGACAAGAGATGGAGAGGATTAGGCACAGACTAGGGAGAAATATTTGCAAAATACATATCTGATAAAGACTGTTACTCAAAGTATACTCTAAAACACCTCAATACAAAAATTTTAAAAATATGATTTAAAAAATGGGCCACAGATGAACAGACTCCTTATGAAAGAGTTATGTAAATGGAAAATAAGAATATGAAAAGATACTCTACAACATATGTCAACATGGAAGCACAAATTAAAATGACAATGAAATACCTTATTTGCTTAGTGTTGAAATCCACAGCACTGAGAATGCAAATACTGGCAAGAATATGGAGAAAAAGGAATTCTCATTTCATTGCTATGAGAAATGCAAAATGATGGTCACTGTAAAAAAAACAAGATGAAAAAAGTCAATCTGAAAAAGTTATATTATATGTGATTTCAAGTATATGATGTTCTGGAAAGTCAAAACTAAGGAAGATGTAGAAAAATCAGTGGTTTCCCATGTTGGAGGAGAAAGATAGGGATGAATAGATGGAAAAAACAGGATTTTTAATGCAGTAAAAATACTGTATATGGTACTGAAATGGTAGACACATATCAATATACATTTGCCCAAACACTTAGAATGTACAACATGAAGACTGAACTGCAAGGAAAATTATGAACTTTTAGTGATTATGACTAGTCAATGTAGGTTCATCAATTGCAACAAATATATTATTATGGTTGGAATTGTTGGTAATGGAGGAGGCTCTGAATTTGTAAAGTCAGAGTGTATATGAGAAATCTCTGCACCTTCCTCATTTTTCTGTGAACCCAAAACTTTCCTAAAAAAATAAAATGTTTCCAAAAATGTGATCCGTTTATAACATATAAGAATGCATCACACTCAAATTCAAACAAAAACATATATACTGAATTATGTGTATTTAAATATTTATAATATAGAAAACCCTTTAAAGGGACTATTTCATTGCATTCTATGATTAAAGAAGTTCAACTACCAGTGGATATAAATCATAACAGTATGGGGGGAATAAAGGGCATAAAACACTTTGTCCTACACTATTTATTATGGCAAGCAATTTGAGTATGAAAACTAGGATAATTTTTACAATTGTAGGAATGTAGCTCTTAGAAAAATATATGAGCAATATTACAAAAAACTAACCAGTTTTCAGTTATGTGAGCATTGCCACATGAACCATGCCACAGTTGAGACCTGCCAAGTTAAGATCTGTTTTATATCTGATGTGAACTGGTGGTAGCTTGGGTGACCATAGCTGCCTTCAGCTTAGAATCTTATGTGAGTAGTAGGAAAACTCCAAGTAAAGTCGAGAAATCAGAAAAGTGGAACATGAGAGCCCTCTCCCTGTGTGCCCTTGCTCGCCCCCAGCTGCCAATCTCCCTGTGGGCTGTGCTTCACTAGCTCCCAGTCCAGTTGTCAAAAGGGACTGCATTTCTTCAAGAATATCTTGCAAATCTCAAATCAATTCCTCAGAATCCTGCTTGTACTTCTAAGGTTCAATGGGGATTAATTGTAGGAGAGAGATTCAGGAAACTGAAGGTCATTTGCCAAATCTCCTCCTTGAATAAACATTTCCTTATAATTGATCTTCCTTTTATGGTGAAAAAGGAGGGAGTACAGAAAGAAAAGATTAACAAAGCTCCATGGTCATAACTGTGAAAGCTTGTATTTGGGATTATGTAATATTAAAGTACAAGCCTATATCCTTCTGAGTTACCCCTAGACTGACATTGAGAAGGAGAAGCATAAGTACACATAAATTCCCTTATGTATTTGCTCAGCATGAAGTTATTTAGCATTTTGATAAAATTTAGCATGTTAATTATAGTACTAGCTTTCCACTGACCTCTGTACACCATTTTCCTAAAAACAGGGGTCCCATCCTGATGTTTGGCTTAGACCACTGCACTGGCTTTAATTCTGTTCTTGAACCACAATCTGTCATGTATAAAATGCAATGCCTATGGCTGCCTTAATAATATGGGCCTACTCTTAGTTCTCATTCAGCCCTACTGTGGCCTTTCCAATATTAGAGTTCCAAATTTCTCATGTTCATTTGAGACTTTCCTTGGAAAGTCTCAGACTAGAATTTTGTCCTATGTATCTTGGTCTGCTAAATTTATGACTTTTCATCTGATTCCTTGACTTTACCTGATACCTGGTCCTACTTCTACTTCTTCCATGTGTTGCTAAATTGGAGTACTGCAAATAATATTGTATTTACAACTGCTTAATTTTTCTCACACACTAGTGTTTTGTCCTTTGGGACAGAATTTCTGTATCTATCAAGGGAGTAAATGGCCTTTGAACAAAGGAAAGTAGCTTTGGACACCTGGACACAGTCATGACCAAGGGTGCAGGTGAGTGAAGTTCTTGCTTAAGACAGCAGACAGTGATAGGGCTGAGAGCTTGTGACTGCCCAAGACATTCACAATCAAATCGGAAACTCTGATGTCCAAAGCAATGAACAAACAAAATAAGTATGATCAGCATTGCAAAATTGTGCCCTATTATTGAGACACTCCAGTCCAGTGAAGATAGACTTCTCCAACCCCAAGAATGACAACATATCATTTTCTGACTCTGGTTTCCCTTACATCAACATGACTCACGTGGTCCATTTTTAGAAAACTTGTCTCAGTGATATTATCCTGAAGCAACAGGATGTAAGAAAGACCTTGTTTCAAACACAAATCTTTCATTTAGGAATTGACCCACCTGAAGCACATGATTAGCTTTCCTAAGCTTCTGCATTCCTTTTTCATAAAATGGGGTAAAAATGTAAAATAATTTATGAATAAAACTGATACGGAGAATGTAAATATAAACTAAAAGAGAATTTAGGACAAAACGAAATCCATTTTTTTTTTTTTTTTGGAGGTTAATCCTCCCCAAATTCTTTCCAGCCAAAGA
Source organism: Bos taurus (assembly GCF_002263795.3). Taxonomy (NCBI): domain Eukaryota; kingdom Metazoa; phylum Chordata; class Mammalia; order Artiodactyla; family Bovidae; genus Bos; species Bos taurus. The sequence continues at coordinate 2,155,899 of NC_037336.1, forward strand.
TGAAGAAGCTTTATACAATCAACAAAAACAAGACCAGGAAATGACTGTGACTCAGATCATGAACTTCTTATTGGCAAATTTCAGACTTAAATTGAAGAAAATAGAGAAACTCACTAGACCGTTCAGGTATGACCTACCTAAAATTCCTTGAAATTATGCATTTGAAGTGACAAATAGATTTAAGAGTTAGATCATATAGATAGAGTGCCAAGGAACTATGGATGGAGGTTCATGACATTGTACAGGAGGCAATGAACAGGACTATCCCCAAGAAAAAGAAATGCAAAAAAGGCACAATGGTTGACTGATGAGGCCTTACAAATAGCTGAGAAAAGAAGAGATGTGAAAGGCAAAGGAGGAGAAGAAAGATATACCCATATGAATATAGAGTTCCAATAGCAAGGAGAGATAAGAAATATATGAAAACAATAGAATGTCAAGTCAGTATATGGCAAAACCAATTCAATATTTTAAACTAAAATAATTAATTAATTAAAAAATAGAATGAGAAAGACTAATGATCTCTTCAAGAAAATTAAAGATACCAAGGGAACATTTCATGCAAAATGGGCACAATAAAGGGCAGAAATAATATGGACCTAACAGAAGCATAAGATATCAAAAGGAGGTGGCCAGAATATACAGAAGAACTATAGAAAAAGGATCTTTATGACCCAGATAACCACAATGGTGTGATCACTCACCTAGAGCCAGACATCCTGGAGTGCAAAGTCAAGTGGGCCTTAGGAAGCAATACTACAAACAAAGCTAGTGGAGGGGATGGAATTCCAGCTAAGTTATTTCAAATCCTCAAAGGTCATACTATGAAAGTGCTGCACTTAATATGCCAGCAAGGGTGGAAAATTCAGCAATGGCTGCAACACTGGAAAAAGTCATTTTCATTCCAAACCCAAAGAAAGCAATCCCAAACAACATTCAAACTACTGAATAATTGCACTCATCTCACATGCTAGCAAAGTAATGCTCAAAGTTCTCCAAGCTAGGTTTAAACAGTATGTGAGTGGAGAACTTCTAGATATTTAAGCTGGATTTAGAAAAGGCAGATGAACCAGAGATCACTTTACAAACATCCGTCGGATCATAGAAAAAGCAATAGAATTACAGAAAAAAAAAAAAAAATCTACTTCTGCTTCATTGTCTACACAAAGCCTTTGACTGTGTGGATCCAGATAAATTTTGGACAATTCTTAAAGAGATAGAAATACCAGACCACCTTACCAGCCTCCTCAGAAATCTGTATACAATTAAAGAAGCAATAATTAGAACCAGACATGGAACAATGGACTGATTCTGAGTTAAGAAGGGAATATGTCAAGGCTATATATTGTCACTCTGTTTATTTAACTTACATGCAGGATATATAATGTGAAATGCCAGGCTGGATGAAGCACAGCTGGAATTAAGATTGCCAGGAGAAATATCAATAACCTCAGATATGCAGATAGTACCACCTTATGGCAGAAAGTGAAGATGAACTAAAGAGCCTCTTGATTAAAGTGAAAGAGAAGAGTGAAAAAACTGGCTTAAAACTCAACATTCAAAGAACGAAGACCTTGGCATCCTGTCCCATCACTTCACGACAAATAAATGGGTAAGCAATGGAAACAGTGACAGACTTGGGCTCCAAAATCACTGCAGATCATGACTGCAGCCATGAAATTAAAAGACGTTTGTCCCTTGGAAGAAAAGCTATGACCAACCTAGACAGCATATTAAAAATCAGAGACATTATTTTATCAACAAAGGTCAGTCTATTCATAAATATGTATTTTCCTGTAGTCATGTATGGATGTTAGAGTTCGACCATAAATAAAGCTGAGCACCAAAGAACTGATGCTTTTGAACTGTGTGTTGGAGAAGACTCTTGAGCATCTCTTGGACTGCAAGGAGATCAAAATCAGTCAATCTAAAGGAAATCAACCCTGAATATTCATTAGAAGGACTGATGCTGAAGCTAAAGTTCCAACACTTTGGCCACCTGATGTGAATAACTGATTCATTTGAAAAGACCCTGATGCTGGGAAAGATTGAAGGCAGGAGGAGAAGGGGATGACAGGGGATGAAGCATCAGCAACTCGATGGACATGAGTTTAAGGAATCTCTGGGAGTTGGTGATGGGCAGGAAAGTCTGGTGTACTGTAATCCATGGGGCTGCAATGAATCAGACTTGACTGAGTGACTGAACTGAACTGACTGAACATTCTCATATATGCCTTCTACACATTCCATTGTTTTTCTTTTCTTTTTTTCTTTAGTCCACAAGCATTCTTAAGAACAATCCTGCCCTTAGCATTTAAAATTTACGACCAGAGAGTTTATTATATAGAAGCATTATTATTTATTTTAAAATTTCCCAGTATCTATCTTAGTGTGTTTATATAGTGATTTTTTTTAATGAATCCTTGTCAAAAGCCTAAAACATTGCAAATATATAGAGAAAGGGCAGACAAAAATGTTATATCTACAACTGAAACAAAAAGAAAATAATAAAATATAATTTATAGTTATTTTGTTTTGTTTCCTTTGAGACTAATCTCTCAGTAGTGCTGATGTTTTCAAACAACAGATTTCTATCAGTTTCACATTCTACACTTCCTTTACTATTATCAGCTTGCAAAATTTATCAGAACAAAGCCTGCTGCAGGATTACTGTTGTCTATTAAAATGCAAATGGCACTATATCAAAGTGGGCTGCTGAAAAACTAAAAATCAAATATTGTACAAATCAGCCAGATGCCTGGGCTTAGGAAAAGAGTGTTTGAAAGCTCCTATGTGGGCTGATGTTGCCAATTGACATACTCTGTTTTGTTTTGTTTGTTTGTTTTTTTAAGCAAACCTTTTTTTTTTTTTTTTTTTTGGCAAAGTAATGTCTCTGCTTTTTATTTATTTTTTTTTCTTTTTTTTTTCTTTAATAGAAAATTATTTAATTAGTATACATGTGTTCCCCATCCTGAACCCTCCTCCCTCCTCCCTCTCCACACCATCCCTCTGGGTCATCCCAGTGCATAAAAGTTCATTTCTTGAGCAGTTCTAGAAAACCTGTTTTTCTCACCAGAGATGCTTTTCTTATTTCCTTGGCTTATGAAGTTTCAGAGGATGAGTTTTGAATTACTCTTGAAATAACTATTGGAGAAAGCAATGGCACCCCACTCCAGTACTTTTGCCTGGAAAATCCCATGGACGGAGGAGCCTGGAAGGCTGCAGTCCATGGAGTCGCTGAGGGTCGGACAGGACTGAGCTACTTCACTTTCACTTTTAACTTTCATGCATTGGAGAAGGAAATGGCAACCCACCCCAGTGTTCTTGCCTGGAGAATCCCAGGGACGGGGAAGCCTGGTGGGCTGCCGTCTATGGGGTCGCACAGAGTCGGACACGACTGAAGCAACTTAGCAGCAGCAGCAGCAGCAGAAATAACTATAGGGTATCCTATTTACATTATAAAAGATTTGTGTTAATCTGTAACATTGCACACAGATTTTCCACTGTGATGCAGCATACATAAGGAGACATTTCTTGAACATATATAAGATAAACAGCTAACCATTTATATTTGTAGCTAACCATTTATATTTGTAGTACATATATCTTGCTTTCTGGAAGACTGTCCAGAGAAATTTAGAAGATAAATTCTATTCTGTTCTTTGCTGACTACAGCTGTTTCTATGTAATTATATAAAATTAAGGCTGTGTATATGTAAACTGCTTATTTAACTTATTTTCAGAGTAGATCATGAGAAATGCTGGGTTGGATGAAACACACGCTCGAATCAAGATCATGAGAAAAATATCAATAACCTTAGATATGTGGATGACACGACCCTTATGGCAGAAAGCTGAAGAAGAACTAAAGAGTCTCTTGATGAAAGTGAAAGAGGAGGGTGAAAAAGTTAGCTTAAAACTCAGCATTCAGAAAATTAAAATCACGGACATGGTTCCATCACTTCATGGCAAATAGATGGGGAAACAGTGGCAGACTTTATTGTTATTTATTTATTTATTTATTTTTTGCTTCCAAAATCACTGCAGATGGTGACTGTAACCATGGAATTAAAAGGCACTTACTCCTTGGAAGAAAAGCTATGTCCAACCTAGACAGCATATTAACAAGCAGAGACATTACTTTGCCAACAAATGTCCATTTAGTCAAAGCTATGATTTTTCCAGTAGTCATGTATGGATGTGAGTATTGGAGTATAAAATAAGCTGAGTGTTGAAGAATTGATGCTTTGGAATTGTGGTGTTGGAGAAGACTTTTTAGAGTCCCTTGGACTGCAAGGAGATCCAACAAGTCCACCCTAAAGGAGATCAGACCTGAAAATTCATTGGAAAAACTGGTGCTGAAGCTGAAACTTCAATACTTTGGCCACCTGATGTGAACTACTGACTCATTTGAAAAGATCCTGATGCTGGGAAAGATTGAGGTTTGGGGGAGAGGAGGACAATAGAGGATGAGATGGTAGGATGGCATCATCGACTCAATGGACATGAGTTTGGGTAAACTCAGGGCGCTGGTGATAAACAGGAGAGCCTTGCATGGTGCAGTACATGGAGTCACAAAGAGTTGCCCACAACTGAACTCAGTTGACAGATGTTTAAAGTGAGACTGTTCTAAGCTAATACCAAGCACATCATCATTAACCTTTATTTTCAAATCAAAACATAAACAGTTAAGTAATGGTCATTTCTTCTGGGACATAACAAAGAAGTACCACTTGCCATAATGTCCAGTTGGTAACATAAGCTAAAGTGGTTGATATCCTGAAAATTCTCCCCAAGCTTCACTTACTAGACTAAGAAGTCATGTGGACTCTTCCTGTCATTAGAAGCCTGGCTAGATTTCAGTTCAGTTCAGTCACTCAGTTGTGTCCGACTCTTTGTGACCCCATGAATCACAGCAAGCCAGGCCTCCCTGTCTACCATCAACTCTCAGAATCTACTCAAACCCATGTCCATCTAGTAGGTGATGCTGTCCAGACATCTCAACCTCTGTCATCCCCTTCTCTTCCTGTCCCCAATCCTTCCAAGCACTAGGGTCTTTGCCAATGAGTCAACTCTTCTCATGAGGTGGCCTAAGTATTGGAGTTTCAGCATCAGCATCAGTCCTTCCAATGAACACCCAGGACTAATATCCTTTAGGATGGAGTGGTTGGACCTCCTTGCAGTCCAAGGGACTCTCAAGAGTCTTCTTCAACACCACAGTTCAAAAGCATCAATTCTTCGGCACCCAACTTTATTCACCGCCCAACTCTCACACTGATACATGACCATTGGAAAAACCATAGCCTTAACTAGATGAACCTTGTTGGCAAAGTAATGTCTCTGCTTTTCAATATGCTATCTAAGTTGGTCATAAATTTCCTTTCAAGGAGTAAGCGTCTTTTAATTTCATGGCTGCAATCAACATCTGCAGTGGTTTTGGAGCCCCCAAAAATGAAGTCTGACACTGTTTCCACTGTCTCCCCATCTATTTCCCATGAAGTGATGGGACCAGATGCCATGACCTTCGTTTTCTGAATGTTGAGCTTTAAGCCAACTTTTTCACTCTCCTCCTTCACTTTCATTAAGAGACTTCTTAGTTCCTCTTCACTTTCTGCCATAAGGGTGGTATCATCTGCATATCTGAGGTTATTGATATTTCTCCTGGCAATCTTGATTCCAACTTGTGCTTCTTCCAGCCCAGCATTTCTCATGAGGTACTCTGCATATAAGTTAAATAAGCAGGGTGGTAATATACAGCCTTGACGTATGTCTTCTATTTGGAACAAGTCTGTTGTTCCATGTCCAGTTCTAACTGTTGCTTCCTGACCTGCATACAGGTTTCTCAAGAGGCAGATCAGGTGGTCTGGTATTCCCATCTCTTTCAGAATTTTCCACAGTTTATTGTGATCCACACAGTCAAAGGCTTTGGCATAGTCAATAAAGCAGAAATAGATGTTTTTCTGGAAACAAATGGACATCACCACATGGTAAACACCAAAATCAGATTGATTGTATTCTTTACAGACAAAGATGGAGAAGCTCTATACACTCAGCAAAAAGAAGACCGAGAGCAGACTGTGGCTCAGATCATGAATGCCTTATTACCAAATTCAGATTTAAATCGAAGAAAGTATGGAAAACCACTAGATCATTCAGGTATGACCTAAATCAAATGCCTTATGATTATACAGTGGAAGTGAGAAATAGATTTAAGGGACTAGATCTGACAGACAGAGTGCCTGATGAATTATGGACAGAGGTTCATGACACTGTATAGGAGATAGGGATTAAGAACATCCCCATGGAAAAGAAATGCAAAAAAGCAAAATGGCTGTCTGGGGAGGCCTTACAAATAGCTGTGAAATAAAAGAAGAGAGAAGCAAAGGAGAAAAGGAATTATATTCCTATTTGAATGCAGTGTTCCAAAGAATAGCAAGGAGAGATAAAAAAGTATTCCTCCATGATCAATGCAAATAAATAGAGGAAAACAACAGAATGGGAAATACTATAGATCCCTTCAATAAAATTAAAGATACCAAGCAAACATTTCATGCAAAGATGGGCTCGATAAAAGACATAAATCTTATGGACCTAACAGAAGCAAAGATATTAAGAAGAGGTGGCAAGAATACACAGAAGAACTGTACCAAAAAGATCTTCATGACCCAGATAATCATAACGGTGTGATATCTCACCTAGAGCCAGACATCCTGGAATGTGAAGTCAAGTGGGCCTTAGAAAGCATCACTATGAACAAAGCTAGTGATGGCATTCCAGTTGAGCTATTTCAAATCCTGAAAGATGATGCTGTGAAAGTGCTGCACTCAATATGCCAGCAAATTTGGAAAACTCAGCAGTGGCCACAGGATTTGAAAAGGTCAGTTTTCATTCCAATCCCAAAGAAAGGCAATGCCAAAGAATGCTCAAACTACTGCACAATTGCACTCATCTCAGGTGCTAGTAAAATAATCCTCAAAATTTTCCAAGCCAGTCTTCAGCTATTTGTAAGCTGTGAACTTCTAGATGTTAAAGCTGGATTTATAGAAGGCAGAGAAACCAGAGATCAAATTTCCAACATATGCTGGGTCATTGAAAAAGCAAGCGAGTTCCAGAAAAGCATCTATTTCTGTTAGATTTCAGGTACTATCTAATTATAGAGCAGATTATGACTAAAACAGGTAAGACACATTGCTGTATAAGTAGAACTCTGGCTTCCAGATAATAACATGATTTTAGTAATAATTGGATCATTAAAGCACTTGACAGCCCAAGACCCTTATTTGGTCATGAACATGCTGTTGGAATGTTGAGTTTTGTATAGTTAAATAATCAAAGAAATAAATGACATCTAAGAGATGAAGTGTCTTCAGGGAGAGCAAGAGCGGAAAGTGGCCCAGAGTGAGGCTAATGAGTGGCCCAGGTAATACATTCACATGGAAAATCTCCTTCACATTCTTGTCTTCATGTGCAAAGAAAGGGGCTTTGCATGCCATAGAGAACATCTTGATAGCTCTCAAGATGGTGGGAGTAGAAGGACATGTGCTTATCTTCACCTGCAAGAACTCCAAAATTATAACTCACTGCTGAACTGCCATCAACAGGGGAATGTTGGATCCCAACAAAAAAGATATGCCACATCCAAGGGCAAATGAAAAGCACTAGCAATAAGGGAGGAGGGGCAAAACAGTTTTAAAAATCAAACCCATTACCCACCACAGATGCTCAGAGGGCTCAAACAAGACCTTGTGCACACCAGGGCTTAGAGACCCCACAGAGACTGCACCAGAATTGTGCTTGAATCTCCTACAGAGGTACAGGTTAGCAGTGGTCTGCCATAGGGACAGAGGCTCTGGGTGAAGCTACCTGGGTAACACAGCCTGTGGCATAAGCCCTCTTGCAGGAGGCCACAATTAACCCCACCATAGAATTACGAACTGGATGGCCCACAAACTGCAGAACAATTATACCAAAGAAATTCTCGCACTGTTAAGAGAATTTTAGAACCCACAACAGATTTCCAAACCTGGGGATATGGCAAAAGGACTGAGAACGCTCAGAGTTTGACTTTGGAGGGACTGGAATTTGATTACAGAACTTACACAGAACTGGGGAAACAGACTCTTGGAAGGCACAAACAAAACCTTGAGTGCACCAGGACACAAGAGAAAGGAGCAGTGACCCCACAAGAGATTGACCCAGACTTGACTGTGAATGTCCAGGAGTCTCTGGCAGAGGTGTGTGTCAGCAGTGGCCTGCTGCAGTGTTGGGGACACTGAGTGCAAAAGGGCAGGCATGGGACCTTTTGAATGAGGTTGCCATTATCTTCATTCATGATATACTCTGCATATAGGTTAAATAAGCAAGGTGACAGTAAACAGGCTTGATGTACTCCTTTTGCCATCGATAACCAGTCCGTTCTTCCCTGTCGAGTTCTAACTGTTACTTCCTGATCTGCATACAGATTTCTCAAGAGGCAGGTCAGGTGCTCTAGTATTCCTATCTCTTTCAGAATTTTACACAATTTGTGGTGGTCCATACAGTCAAAGGCTTTGGCACAGTCAGTAAAGCAGAAATATATGTTTTTCTATACTCTCTTGGTGTTTCAATGATCCAACGGATGTTGGCAATTTGATCTTGGTTCCTCTGCCTTTTCTAAAATCAGCTTGAACATCTAGAAACTCACTCTTCATGTGAACCCCATGAACAATATGAAAAGGTAAAAAGATACGACACTGAAAGATAAATGCACCAGGCTGATGGGTGCCTGATATGCTACTGGAGAAGAGTGGAGAAATAACTTCAGAAAGATTGAAGAGATAGTGCCAAAGCAAAAGCACCTCTCAGTTGTGGATGTGACTGGTGATGGATGTAAAGTATGATATTGTAAGGAGCAATATTGCATAGGAGCATGAAATGTTAGGTCTATGAATCAAGGTAAATTAAAAGTGGTCAAACAAGAGATGTCAAGAGGGAACATTGGCATTTTAAGAATCAGTGACTAAAATGGACCAGAATGAGTGAATTTAATTCTGATGACCATTATATCTACTACTGTGGGAAAGACTCACATAGAAGAAATGGAGTAGCACTCATGGTCAACAAGAGTCTGAATGAAGTACTTGTTTCCAGTCTCAAAAATGACAATGATCTCTTTCCAAGGGAAAAAACTCAATATCACAGTAATCAAAGTCTATGCCCCAATCAGTAGAGCTGGAGAAGCGGAAGTTGAAATATTTTATGATCACCTACAAGACTTTCTAGAACTAACACACCAGAAAGAAGTCCTCTTCATTAAAGGGGACTAGAATGCAAAAGCAGGAAGTTAAGAGATACCTGGAGTAACAGGCAAATTTGGCCTTGGAGTACAAAATGAAGTAGTACACAGGATAACAGAGTTTTGCCAAGAGAATGCACTGGTCATAGCAAATACACTTTTCCAACAACACAAGAGAAGTCTCTACATGTGGACATCACCAAATAGTCAACACAAAAATCGGTTGATTACATTGTTTGCAGCCAAAGATGGAGAAGCTCTATACAGTCAGCAAAAACAAGACAGGGAGCTGACTGTGGCTCAAACCATGAATTCCATGTGGCTAAATTCAGACTTTAAAAAAAAAAAAGGCAGGGAAACCACTAGGCAATTCAGGTATGACTTAAATCAAATCCCTTGCAATTATACAATGGGAGTGACAAAAAAGTTTCAAGAGATTAGATCAGATAGACAGAGTGCTTGAAGAACTATGGATAGAGATTTGTGACATTGTACACGAGGCAGTGATCAGGACCATCCCCAAGGGGGGGAAAAAATGCAGAAAGACGACATGATTGTCTGAGGATGCCTTACAAATAGCTGAGGGTAGAAGAGAAGTGAAAGGCAAAGAAAAAAAGGAAGATATATCCATTTGAATGAGGAGTTAAAAAAAAAAAAAAACAGCAAGGAGAGATAAGAAAGGCTTCCTTAGTGATCAATACAAACAAATAGAGCAAAGTGATAGAATGGGAAAGACTAGAGATCTCTTAGAGAAAATTAGAGATACCAAGGGAATATTTCATGCAAAGATGGGCACAATAAAGTACAGAAATGGTATGGACATAACAGAAGCAGAAAATGTTAAGAAGAGGTGGCAAGAATACACAGAAGAACTAATCAAAGAAGATCTTCATGATGCTGATAACTATGAAGGTGTGATCACTCACCTAGAGCCAGACATCCTGGAAAGCGAAGTCAAGCGGATCTTAGGAAGCATCACTGAAAACAAAGCTAGTAGATGTGATGGAATTCCAGTTGAGCTATTTCAAATCATAAAAGATGATGATGTGAAAGTGCTGCACTGAGTATGCCAGCAAATTTGGAAAACTCAGCAGTGGCCACAAGATTGGAAAAAGTCAGTTTTCATTCCAATCCCAAAGAATGCTCAAACTACTGCACAATTGCACTCATCTCACACACTAGTAAAGTAATGCTCAAAATTATCCAAGCCAGGCTTCAACAGTACATGAACTGTGAACTTCCAGACGTTCAAGCTGGATTTAGAAAAGGCAGAAGAATCAGAGTTCAAACTGTCAACATCTGTTTGATCACAGAAAAAGCAAGTGAGTTCCAGAAAAACATCTACTTCTGCTTTTTTGATTATGCCAAAGCTTTTGACTGTGGATCACAACAAAGTGTGGAGAATTCTACAAGAGATGGGAGTACCAGACCACCTTACCTGTCTCTTGTGAAATCTATATGCAGGTAAGGAAGCAAGAGTCACAACTGGCCATGGGAAAACAGACTGCTTCCAAATTGGGAAAGGAGTACGTCCTGTCTGTATATAGTCACCCTGCTTATTTAACTTATATGCAGAGTACATCGTGAGTAATGCTGGGCTGAATGAAGCACTATGGGAATCAAGATTGCTGGGAGAAATATCAGTAACATCAGATATGCAGATACCAACATCCTTATGGCATAAAGTGAAGAGAAACTAATGAGCCTTTTGATGAAAGTGAAAGTGGAGAGTAGAAAAGCTGGCTCATAACTCAACATTCACAAAACGAAGATCATGGCATCTGGTCCTATCACTTCATGGCCAATAGATTGGGAAACGATGAGAGATGTTATTTTCTTGGTCTCCAAAATCTTGCAGATCTTGACTGCAGCCGTGGTATTAAAAGATGCTTGCTCCTTGGAAGAAAAGCTATGAGCAACCTAGACAGCATATTAAAAAACAGAGACATTGTTTTGCCAACAAAGTCTGTCTACTCTAGACTATGGTATGATTTTTCCAGTAGTCGTGTATGGATGTGAGATTTGAACTATAAAGAAAGCTAAGCACAAAAGAATTTATGCTTTTCAACTGTGGTAGTGGAGAAGACTCTTAAGAGTCCCTTGGACAGCAAAGAGATCAAACCAATCAATCCTAAAGGAAATCAGTCCTGAATATTGATTGGAAGGATTGATGCTGAAGCGAAAACTCTAATACTTTTTCCACCTGAGGAGAAGAATAGACTCATTGGAAAAGAGCCTGATACCAGGAAAGGTTGAAGGCAGGAGAAGGTCACGACAGAGAATGAGATGATTGGATGGCATCATCGACCCTATGGACATGAGTTTAAGAAAAATCCAGGAGTTGGTGATGCACAGGGAAGTTTGCCATGCTGCAGTTCATGGGGTCACAAAGAGTTGGACACAACTGAACGACTGAACTGAACTGAACTGAAAGAATGAAGAAACATGAGGCACAGAAGGATGGGCACTTCTTATTTTACTTTATTTATATTGCTTTAAATATCATACTCTGACCAAGAAGTCATGAATAGGTCCTGAACTTACCTTAAATATATTATCTATTTGGTTTATCATTAATATATTGATTAGTTTTCCTAATGGGACTACAGCATAGATCTTTTTCTAAATAAAAACTTTTCCAAGCATTGCAGGTGTTAAACACTACGCTATACGTAATAAAACCCTTGCATTTTCTTCTTTGTTTGTTTGTTTGTTTGTTTTGTTTTTGTTCATTTGTTTTTTAGTAGAGAATATTCTGCTTTCGGTCCATATGTAAAGTCTTCTGGGGGAAATTAGCAATCATCATGATTATTGAAAAATGCCTTTTGTTCTATAAACTTAAGTTCCAATGACAAAAACTATTTTAATCTGAAGAAACAGACATTAATTTAAAAGTAATCTCAAGACCATGAAAGAAAGTGAATTCTGCATTTATCCAATGTCAGTAGAAAATATTTAAGTACAGATAAATTAATTGTATATGGATGTTATGGATAATGTTTACATTTAAATAAGATTCAAAAAATTAAACATCTGATAATATGCTTCCATTTTAAATTAACTTGCTGGATGTGTTTTTTAAGAAAGGATTGCTAAAAGTAATCACACTGAAATGAATAACTCATTGTGTAGTTGCTGCCAAGAATAAGTGTGTGTTCACACATATCTCAGGTGCCAGAAGAACTTCGATAAGAGCTTTTGCCCTTATGGCTGCTAAAGGATTTATCTTCTCTTCTCTGAGAACCCTTTGAATTTTCCGGAAGTTGGTCTTAGTTTTTGTCTTCAAGTGAGAGTGCTAATGATCATGAAAAGAAAGAGAACATTTTTGAACTGAATGTCAAAGTAAGATATGGCTTACTCCATGTTCAACTATATCTGTAAAAACTTGGACTCCAATTGTTAGTGGAATTAAATGAAATCAGTCAAAAAGATTTTTCAGGGATATAGATACAAGAGGAGAAAATCCCTGTCCTTAGACATGCTCTTCTTATCCTTAGCGACCCAGATCAACCCATTCTGATGATTTACAGTCAAAAGAACTTCCTCATTTGTGGCTGCTTCTCAAACAATTTTAAACTCTCCATCTCCCTTCTGATGTCTATGTAAGAAGTTTCTCTATCTTTTTTCACTGTAATAAAACTTCTGCCATATACACACAAATTAAAATTTAATCCTTTATATATTAATATATATTAATCCTATATATATATATATATATATATGGTTAAGTAATATATATTGCTTAGTCAGAGGAATGAGAAGACAAGCCACCAACTCAGAGAAAATATTTCTGAAACTCATGTTTATTAAAGAAATGAGCTGTGATGGATGGCGCAGAAGCATGGCCGAAAGGAACTACCCCTCACCCAAGGTCAGGGGCGACTGCCTAGAGGAGCTACCCCACATCTGAGGACAGGGGCGGTGGCCGAGAGCTCCAGGCTGTGATGCCACAGGAGCGGCCAAGAGCAGTTACCCCAAGCCCGAGGTCAGGGTCCGTGGCTGAGAGGAGCAACCCCATGTCCAAGGAGTGGTGGCTGCTTGGGCACAGGAGGACCTAGAGGAGCTACTCCACATTCAAGGTCAGGAGGGGCAGTTGTGAGGAGATACCCCATGTCCAAGGTAAGAAAAACCCAAGTAAGGTGATAGGTGTTGCGAGAGGGCATCAGAGGGCAGACACACTGAAACCATAATCACAGAAAACTAGTCAACTGATCACATGGACTACAGCCTTGTCTAACTTAATGAAACTAAGCCATGCTGTGTGGGGCCACCCAAGATGGGCGGGTCATGGTGGAGAGGTCTGACAGAATGTAGTCTACTGAGAAGGGAATGGAAAACCATTTCAGTATTCTTGACTTGAGAACACCATGAACAGTAAGAAAAGGCAAAATGATAGGATACAGAACGAGGAACTCCCCAGGTGGGTAGTGCCAAATAAGCTACTGGAGATCAGTGGAGAAATAACTCCAGAAAGAATGAAGGGATGGAGCCAAAGCAAAAACAATACCCAGCTGTGGATGTGACTGGTGATAGAAGCAAGGTCCAATGCTCTAAAGGGCATTATTGCATAAGAACCTGGAATGTTAGGTCCATGAATCAAGGAAAATTGGAAGTGGTCAAACAAGACATGACAAGAGTGAACGTCGACATCCTAGGAATCAACAAATTAAAATGGACCGGAATGGGTGCATTTAACTCAGATGACCAATATATCTACTACTGTAGGCAGGAATCCCTTAGAAGAAATGGAGCAGCCATAATAGTCAACAAAAGAATCCAAAATGCAGTACTTGGATGCAATCTCATAAACAACAGAATGATCTCTGTTCGTTTCCAAGGCAAACCATTCAATATCACAGTAATCCAAGCCTATACCCCAAGTAGTAATGCTGAAGAAGCTGAAGTTCAATGGTTCTGTGAAGACCTACAAGACCTTTTAGAACTAACACCCCCCAAAAATGTCCTTTTCATTAAAGGGGACTGGAATGCAAAACTAGGAAGTCAAGAAATACCTTGGGTAACAGGCAAGTTTGGCCTTGGAATACAGAATGAAGCAGGACAAAAGCTAATAGAGTTTTGCCAAGAGAACGCACTGGTCATAGCAAATACCATCTTCCAACAAAACAAGAGAAGATTCTACACATGGACATCACCAGATGGTCAACACTGAAATCAGATTGATTATATTCTTTGCAACCAAAGATGGAGAAGCTCTACACTGTCAGAAAAAAACAAGACAGGGAACTGACTGTGGCTCAGATCATGAACTCCTTAATGCCAAATTCAAATTTAAATTGAAGAAAGTACAGAAAACCACTAGACCATTCTGGTATGACCTAAATCAAATCCCTTATTACTATACATTGGAAGTGGGAAATAGATTTAAGGGACTAGATCTGACAGACAGATTGTCTGATTAACTATGGATGGAGGTTTGTGACACTGTTCAGGAGACAGGGATCAAGACCATCCCCATGGAAAAGAAATGCAAAAAAGTAAAATGGCTGTCTGCGGGGGGTGGGGGGTGGGGTGGGGTCTTACAAATAGCTGTGAAAAGAGGAGAAGTGAAAAGCAAAGGAAAAAAGGAAAGATATAAGCATCTGAATGATGAGTTCCCAAGCATAGCAAGGAGAGAAAAGAAAGCCTTCATCAGCAATCAATGCAAAGAAATAGAGGAAAACAACAGAATGGGAAAGACTAGAGATCTCTTCAAGAATATTAGAGATACCAAGGGAATATTTCATGCAAAGATGGGCTTGATAAAGGACAGAAATGGTATGCACCTAACAGAAGCAAAAGATATAAAGAAGAGGTGGCACGAATACACAGAACTGTACAAAAAAGATCTTCACGACCCAGATAATCACGATGGTGTGATCACTGACCCAGAGCCAGATATCTTGGAATGTGAAGTCAAGTGGACCTTAGAAAGCATCACTATGAACAAAGCTAGTGGAGGTGATGGAATTCCATTTGAGCTATTTCAAATCCTGAAAGATGATGCTGTGAAATTGCTGCACTGAGTATGCCAGCAAATTTGGAAAACTCAGCAGTGGCCACAGGACTGGAAAAAGTCAGTTTTCATTCCAATCCGAAAGAAAGGCACTGCCAAAGAATGCTCAAACTACCGCACAATTGCACTCATCTTACACACTAGTAAACTAATGCTCAAAATTCTCCAATCCAGGCTTCAGCAATACATGAACCAGGAACTTCCAGATGTTCACGCTGGTTTTAGCAAAGGCAGAGGAACCAGAAGTCAAATTTCCAATATCCAGTGGATTATGGAAAAAGCAAAAGAGTTCCAGAAAACATAAATTTCTCCTATATTGACTATGCCAAAGCCTTTGACTGTGTGGATCACAATAAACTGTGGAAAATTCTTCAAGAGATGGGAATACCGGACCACCTGACCTGCCCTGTGAGAAATCTGTATACTGGTCAGGAAGCAACAGTTAGAACTGGACATGGAACAACACACTGGTTCCAAATAGGAAAAGGAGTATGTCAAGGTTGTATATTGTCACCTTGCTTATTTAACTTATATGCAGAATACGTCATGAGAAACGCTGATGGGCTGGAGGAAGCACAGGCTGGAATAAATTGCCTGGAGAAATATCAGTAACCTCAGATATGAAGATGACACCACCCATATAGCAGAAAGTGAAGAACTAAAGAGCATCTTGGTGAAAGTGAAAGAGGATAGTGAAAAAATTGGCTTAAAGCTCAACATTCAGGAAACTAAGATCATGGCATCTGGTCCCATCACTTCATGGCAAATAGATGGGGAAACAGTGAATGACTATTTTTCTGGGCTCCAAAATCACTGCAGATGGTGGTTGCAGTCATTAAATTAAAAGATGCTTACTCCTTGTAAGGAAAGTTATGACCAACCTAGAGAGCATATCAAAAAGCAGAGACATTACTTTGTCAACAAAGGTCCATCTAGTCAAGGCTATGGTTTTTCCAGTGGTCATGTATGGATGTGAGAGTTGGACTGGGAAGAAAGCTGAGTGCCGAAGAATTGATGCTTTTGAACTTTGGTGTTGGAGAAGACTCTTGAGAGTCCCTTGGACTGAAAGGAGATCCCACCAGTCCATCCTAAAGAAAATCAGTCCTGAATGTTCATTGGAAGGACTGATGCTGAAGCTGATACTCCAGTACTTTGGCCACCTGATGCAAAGAGCTGACTCATTTGAAAAGACCTTGATGCTGGAAAAGATTGAGGGTAGGAAGAAAAGGGGACATCAGAGGATGAGATAGTTGGATGACATCACCAAATCAATGGACATGGGTTTGGGTGGACTCTGGCAATTGATGATGGACAGGGAGGTCTGGCATGCTGCAGTTCATGGGGTCACACAGAGTCGGGCAGGACTGAGCGGCTGAACTGAACTGAAGTGACCATATTATCCCAGTCATTAAGATATTTTTTTGTACAGTTTTGTGTATTCTTGCCACCTCTTCTTAATATCTTCTGCTTCTGTTAATTTCTTTACATTTATATCCTTTATTGTGCCCATCTTGCCTGAAATATCCCATGGTATCTCTAATTTTCTTGAAGAGATTTCTAGTACTTCCTATTCCATTGCTTTCCTTTTCTATTGCATTCTATTGCAAATGTATTTGCATTGTTTACTTAAGAAAGTTTTCTTATCTCTCCTTCCTATTGTGTAGAACTCTGCATTTAGGTATGTATATCTTTCATTTTCTCCCTTACCTTTCACTTCACTTTCTCTTAGCTATTTGTCAGGCCTTCTAAGACAACCACTTTGTCTTGTGTTTCTTTTTCTCAGGGATGATTTTGGTCACAACCTCGTGTACAATGTGATGAGCCTCTATCCATAGTTCATTAAGTACTCTATCTATCAGATCTAATCTCTTCAGTCTGTTACCTACACTGTACAATAATAATAGATGAGGTGGATGAAACTGGAGCCTATTATACAGAGTGAAGTAAGCCAGAAGGAAAAACACCAATACAGTATACTAACGCATATATATGGAATTTAGAAAGATGGTAACAATAACCCTGTGTACGAGACAGCAAAAGAGACACTGATGTATAGATCAGTCTTATGGACTCTGTGGGAGAGGGAGAGGGTGGGAAGATTTGGGAGAATGGCATTGAAACATGTAAAATATCATGTATGAAACGAGATGCCAGTCCAGGTTCGATGCACGATACTGGATGCTTGGGGCTAGTGCACTGGGATGACCCAGAGGGATGTATGGGGAGGGAGGAGGGAGGTGGGTTCAGGATGGGGAACACATGTATACCTGTGGTGGATTCATTTTGGTATTTGGCAAAACTAATACAATTATGTAAAGTTTAAAAATAAAATAAAATAAAAAAATCGTACTTGAATGGCCCAGTGGTTTCCCCTACTTTCTTCAACTTGAGTCTGAATTTTGCAATAAGTAGTAAAATGATTCATTTCTGAGCCACAGTCATCTCCAGGTCTTGTTATAGTGTTCCATATTTAGCTGCATATAATAGAACCAATATGATTTAGGTGTTGACCATCTGGTGATATTCATGTGTATAGTCATCTCTTGTGTTATTGGAAGAGGGTGTTTGCTATAGCCAGTGCATTCTCTTGGCAGAACTCTGTTACTCTTTGTCCTGCTCATTGTGTACTCCTAGGCCAAACTTACTTGTTACTTCTGGTATCTCTTGACTTCTTACTTTTGCATTCCAGTCCCCTATGATGAAAAGGACATCTTTGTTTGTTTCTATGTTAGTTCTGGAAGTTCTTGTAGGTCTTTTTTTTTTTTTTTTTTTTTAACTTTACAATATTGTATTGGTTTTGCTATATATCAAGGATTAGTGAATTAGAAGATAGAATTGTAGGTCTGTATACAACTGTTCAACTTCAGCGTTTTTGGCATTTGTGGTTGGGACATAGACTTGGATTACTGTGATGTTGAATTGTTTGCCTTGGAATTGAGTTTAAATCATTCTTTCACTTGTGAGACCGCATCTGAAAATTGTATTGTGTGCTCTTTTATTGACTATGTGGGCTACTCCATTTCTTCTAAGGGAATCTTGTCCATAGTAGTAGATATAATGGTCATCTGAATTAAATTGGCCTAAATCCATCCATTTTTGTTCACTGATTTCTGAAAAGTTGATTTCACTGTTGTCATCTGCTGTTTGATCTGGTTCAATTTATCTGACTTCATGGACCTAATATTCCAGGTTCCTCTGCAGTATTGTTCTTTACATCATTGGACTTTACTTTTACCACCAGACATATCCACTACTGAGCAATGTTTCCAAATTACTCCAGCCTCTTCATTCGTTATGGAGCTGTTTCTCAGTAGCATACTGATCACCTACCATCCTTGGGGGTTCATCTTCCAGTGTCATATCTTGTTGCCTTTCCATTATGTTCACGGGGTTCTCAAAGCAGGAATACTGAAGTTTCTTTCCATTCCTTCCTCCAGTGGACTACATTTTCTCAAGCCCTGCCTAGGAGGGACATAGCGTTCAGCTGCTTCACTTAGTCTGATGACATGCCTGGCATGCTAGTTGTCCCACTACTGGTCCTTGTTGAGTGTGCAAACCTTCAGTGGTTGCTTGGGGTCAGGGCAAAGGCCTTGCTGGGATCTCTGGGAAGGGAGTCCAAGGAAGGTTGGACCCAAGGTTCGAGGATACCCAGGAGTTGAAGGCTCCCCTTCTGGCCTTCCTGGGGCTGATCTGCTACCTGTTCAAAAGCATCAATTCCTCGGTGCTCAGCCTTTTTCACAGTCCAACTCTCACATCCATACATGACCACAGGAAAAACCATAGCCTTGACTAGACAGACTTTTGCCCATCTCTGCTTTTGAATATGCTATCTAGGGTGGTCATAACTTTCCTTCCAAGGAGTAAGCATCTTTTAATTTCATGGCTGCAGTCACCATCTGCAGTGATTTTGGAGCCCCCCCCCCAAAAAAAAAAAAAAAAATAAAACCAGAGAGCAAATTTCCAACATCCGCTAGATCATGGAAAAAGCAAGAGAGTTCCAGAAAAAACATCTATTTCTGCTTTATTGACTATGCCAAAGACTTTGACTGTGTGGATCACAATAAACTGTGAAAAATTCTGAAAGAGATGGGAATACCAGACCACCTGACCTGCCTCTTGAGAAATTTGTTTGCAGGTCAGGAAGCAACAGTTGGAATAGGACATGGAACAACAGACTGGTTCCAAATAGGAAAAGGAGTACGTCAAGGCTGTACATTGTCACGCTGCTTATTTAACTTATATGCAGAGTACATCATGAGAAACGCTGGACTGGAAGAAACACAAGCTGGAGTCAAGATTGCCTGGAGAAATATCAATAACCTCAGATACGCAGATGACACCACCCTTATGGCAGAAAGTAAAGAGGAACTAAGAAGCCTCTTGATCAAAGTGAAAGTGGAAAGTGAAAAAGTTGGCTTAAAGCTCAACATTCAGAAAACGAAGATCATGGCATCCGGCCCCATCACTTCATGGGAAATAGATGGAGAAACAGTGGAAACAGTGTCAGACTTTATTTTTGGAGAAAAGACAATTTCTTTAATATGTGGAGCTGGGAAAATTGGTCAACCACTTGTAAAAGAATGAAACTAGAACACTTTCTAACACCATACACAAAAATAAACTCAAAATGGATTAAAGATCTAAATGTAAGACCAGAAACTATAAAACTCCTAGAGGAGAACATAGGCACAACACTCTCTGACATACATCACAGCAGGATCCTCTATGACCCACCTCCCAGAATATTGGAAATAAAAGCAAAAATAAACAAATGGGACCTAATTAAACTTAAAAGCTTCTGCACAACAAAGGAAACTATAAGCAAGGTGAAAAGACAGCCTTCAGAATGGGAGAAAATAATAGCAATGAAGCAACCAACAAACAACTAGTCTCAAAAATATACAAGCAACTCCTACAGCTCAATTCCAGAAAAATAAATGACCAATCAAAAAATGGGACAAAGAACTAAATAGACATTTCTCCAAAGAAGACATACAGATGGCTAACAAACACATGAAAAGATGCTCAACATCACTCATTATCAGAGAAATCTAAATCAAAACCACAATGAGGTACCATTTCACGCCAGTCAGAATGGGTGCGATCCAAAAGTCTACAAGCAATAAATGCTGGAGAGGGTGTGGAGAAAAGGGAACCCTCTTACACTCTTGGTGGGAATGCAAACTAGTACAGCCACTATGGAGAACAGTGTGGAGATTCCTTAAAAAACTGGAAATAGAACTGCCTTATGATCCAGCCATCCCACTGCTGGGCATACACACTGAGGGAACCAGAACTGAAAGAGACACATGTACCCCAATGTTCATTGCAGCACTGTTTATAATAGCCAGGACATGGAAACAACCTAGATGTCCATCAGCAGGTAAATGGATAAGAAAGCTGTGGTACATATACACAATGGAGTATTATTCAGCCATTAAAAAGAATACATTTGAGTCAGTTCTAATGAGGTGGATGAAACTGGAGCCTATTATACAGAGTGTAGTAAGCCAGAAAGAAAAACACCAATACAGTATACTAATTCATATATATGGAATTTAGAAAGATGGTAACAATAACCCTGTAAAGAGACAACAAAAGAGACACTGATGTATAGAACATTCTTTTGGTCTCTGTGGGAGAGGGAGAGGGTGGGATGATTTGGGAGAATGGCATTGAAACATGTATACTATTATATATGAAATGAGTCGCCAGTCCAGGTTCAATGCATGATACTGGATGCTTGGGGCTGGTGCACTGGGACAACCCAGAGGGATGGTATGGGGAGGGAGGAGGGTTCAGGATTGGAAACACATGTATACCTGTGGTGGATTCATTTTGATTAAAGTTTAAAAATAAAATAAAAATTTAAAAAGTTAAATATATATATATATTAAATGTATTAATTACAAATGAGAGTGACCAGGACTGGTTAAGAACTGTACTGTCTCCACAGACACTGTGTGATTCTTTGTGTGGATGACTGTCTCAGTTCATGGGTCAACCTACAAATTTTCTGCCTCATCCAAACCTTCTTATTCTCTTAACTTAAGAATAAGCACCACCCCAGCCCTGCTGTGGAACTTTTCAGGTGACTTAGTGGTAAAGAATCTGCCTGCCAATGCAGGAGATGCAGGAGACATGGGTTCGATTCCTGGATCGGGAAGATTCCCTGGAGGAGGAAATGGCAACCCACTCTAGCGTTCTTGCCTGGAGAATCCCATGGATAGAGGAGTCTGGCTAGCTACAATTCACAGGGTTGCAAAGATTTGGACATGATTGAATGACTGAGCATGCAGGTCCTGGTACCCAGGTCTTTCTGAACATAAATGTCAGGTGTTGAAATTCCCAGGTGAACACTGGCCAAATAAGTAGGTAACCGAAGCATATAACCACTGTAAAAGGAAATCAACATATGCTAAAAGAAGCAGACTTTTAAATCAGAAGGATTAAAAATGTGAATTACATAGCCTTAAATATATAAGGGAGACTATAAGTAATAAGAGGCAGAAATAAGATCTCACTTAAGGTTGGTTTTCTGGCATATGAAAAATACAGTAGTTGAAGACAATAACATGGTAAAAAGGATTTTTAAACACCAAAATTGTTTTGAATGAAGAAAGAAGTTCATCCTGAGGAATGTGATGGTTCTGTCTATACTGTGCCTGTTTCCAAGATATATACATTATATATATGTATTCACTATCATGGCTGCTGCTGTGTGTGAGCAAGGAATTCTATGTGTTGTTTGTGTTCTGTTGTTTTGTGTGAATGTGTAAAAGTTATTTAAATGATATATAAATAATATTGGTGATATTCATCTAAAAACATGATCATATTACTTCAAAGATCTTTTAGATGTCAAGATCATATAGTATTGTATTACATTATAAGATCATATTTTGTATGATGATAAAATAGGTTTGCATTTTTCAGGATATACAGTACAATTAGTAGTACAGCAAAATATGATGTCAGTACATAATACTAAATTCATAATAGTGAAATAAGCAATTATGTCTAAAGAAATTAGAAATAGTCCAGTAGAGAAAAGATAATTTATAAAATTTTTAGGAAAATAAATGTTATTTACTTTCTTATCAACATTCAAACATGTTATTTATAAAGGTGATGAATAATAAGGATTATTTACAGTTCATAAAATAATTTTATGGCTCACACAATAGTTTGAAAATTCAGTCTTGGTTTTTTTTTTTTTTTTGTAAATAAAGACTAGATTCAATTCCCAGTATTAGGTGTGAATTACTTTAGTAAACCATGCTTTCCAGAAAAAAAATGATAAAAATCATTAAGAAAACTTTCCACTACTGTTAAACAAGTATATGGGTACAATAGTAATATAGCACTTGAAGAACTATTAGATCTTCCCAAAGACCTTTTTGCTTTCTCGCAGTGTTCAGTCAGCAGATTCTGCTATCAAAAATAAGAGCTTCTTTTCAGTTCATTTCAGTCTCTCAGTCATGTCTGACTCTTTGAAACCCCGTGGACTGTAGCACGCCAGGCCTCCCTGTCCATCACCAACTCCTGGAGCATCTTTTAATGCTTAATTAGTTTCTTCATTTTTTTTAATTTTTAAACAAAATCAGAAAAACAGCAATGCACTCTCTAGACCGGAATAATTCATAATTTTTTTCCCCACTAGCCACCTAAATTATAAATTATCAACAAATTAAAATAGATCATGTTTGACCTTTCCAATGCATTTTATTAACATTATTATCCTCAGCTTTCCATTTATATTCACTGCTAGCTCTTATTTTACAGAGCAGGTTACATTAAACTATCCTTTCAATGCAATATAATGCCTGGTAGGGGACCTATGATATTTAAGAGTTTCTCTGTCAGTAGCTCTAGTAAAGATATTTAGCATTCATACCAATTAATTGATCTAGGCTAGAAACAGTATCTTTGCAAAGTTGAGTTTTCCAGAAATTTTGCAGAAAGGGTGTCATGGTTTGAAAACCAAATAATTTTTAGTTTATCTCCAAAAATGAAAGTTAAATTTGACTTAAATCTTACCTGCATATATAGATCAACTTGTATTCAACATAAAGGGGAATTATTGGAGGATAATGGTGAGGAGACATATAATTAAGTACTTTGCAGAAATTAATTTGGTTCAAATTAAAGTACAGTTGGAATTCCCAGGTGGCTGATTCATAAAGAACCCAAAAGATGTACATTCAATTACTGGTTCAGGAAGAGCCACTAGAGGAGGAAATGGCAATGTACTCCAGTATTCTTGCCTGGAGAATCCCGTGGACAGAAGAGCCTGCAGACTACATTCCATTGGGCCACAAAGAAACACAATTGAGCAATTGACTACACATGCGAGTTACAATTAGTTTTACTGCTCAGATTCACTGTAAGTAATTCTCAGTAGTCTAGTTTAGGGCTATAAGGTCCGGATAAATCTAGAGCTTACTCTTTGCACCAGTTAAGATGCTACATTAATGTAATATGTTATTATCAAAACAAACAATAGTAAAAATCATGTTTCAGCAACTTATGACATTTATGCAATAGACTGAGAGAAACTTTTGACTTTTGATCATTTTGACATGTCTCTTGATTGTCTCACAACATCCCTTCTCTCATGTAGGTTCCAGGTTTATTCTCTATATTACTTAGGCTAGAAGCTGATCTTTAGTGAAAAATATTTTTCTTCTAGAAGGTATCTCAGAGAAGTTTTCAGAGCATACAATGGTATATATATTTTTTTATGTTACTAAAGTCTAAATCACACAATATAGTTATGGAAGGAGAAATTAATGGGATTCATACATAGGCACATGTACGAACTTTTGAAACAATTCAAAAGTGTATACATTTAGATTTTTTTTTTTCCTCATCACTTCAATACCTTAACTGAGTATAAAGTCAATCAGTGGCAACAATATTTTATTCCAAACATATACTAAAACCAATATGGATTATCATTTTTTAATTAATTTTCTTAAAAAAATCTTAGAGACTAGAGGGTAAATCAAGAACTACATAATTCAAATAAATGAAATGCAGATTTGGCTAAATAACATGATCTGAATATGGTCAAAACAAACTTAAATCAGTTGACAAGAATAAATCTTGTGACTCCCTTTAACATTTTAAATCAGCTTTTGCTAAATTTAAGTAGCTTGAACGCTTATATGTTTTATATGCTTATACTCGGTTTCAAAATGTCTTTTTTTTTAATTAATAGAAAGACATACATGTGTGTTTCAATTTAAAAGCATAGCTATTATTATTAGAGAAAAACAACCAATATAAATAATTAATTATTATTCAGTAAAATTTTCAGAACACACATTTGTCAACAATAATTTTCCACAGCTGATTTCCAAAAGCAGAGTTGCCATTTCAAGAACTCTTACTTTCTATAGAGTTTATATTCTGAACAGACTGACATCAACTTATAGAATTTTATTGATAAAAAGTTAACATTATAACAAATTTCTGAGGAATTAGCCCCCATACAAGTATTCTTTTGAGACTGTTTCTGTAAACTTCCATGTATTCTAAAAGGCGTACAATGGTTTTACAGAAGTCTTAACCCAATAATGGGGAAAGATACTCTATACAGCCATTTTAGGTATGGAACACTTTCAGTTTTAAGAAATTAACAGATTCTTGCTTGCTGCCTGCAATTTGGTCATAGAGTTTAGAACTTCTATAGAACAATTGGGTACCCTGTTGAAACAGGGAGGGTAGCTGTTGGAACAGAGATATCTGGAGTACAAAATGAAGCCAGGCACAGGATAATAGAGTTTTTCCAAGAGAATGCACTGGTCACAGCAAACACCCTCTTACAACAACACAAGAGAAGACTCTACACATGGACACACCAAATAGTCAATACCAAAATGAGATTGATTTTATTCTTTGCAGCCAAACATGGAGACAATCTGTACAATCAGAAAAAAAAAAAAAAAAAAGACTGGGAGCTGCGTGTGGCTCAGATCATGAACTACTTATTGTCAAATTCAGACTCAAATTGAAGAAATTATGGAAAACCACTAGAACATTCAGGTATGACCTAAATCAAATCTCTTATGATTATATAGTGGAAGTGACAAACAGATTTAAGGGACTAGATCTGATAGACAGAGTGCCTGGAAATTATGGACGGAGGTTCATGACATTGTACAGGAGGCAGTGGTCAAGACCATATCCAAGGAAAAAAAAATGCAGAAAGACAAAATGCTTGTCTGAGGATGTCTTACAAATAGCTGAGAAAAGAGGAGAAGTGAAAGGAAAGGGAGAAAAGGAAAGATATACCTATTTGAATTCAGAGTTCCGAAGAATGGCATGGAGACATACAAAAGCCTTCCTCAGAGATCAATTCAATGAACTAGAGAAAAACAATAGAATGGAAAAGACTAGATATCTCTTATTAGAAAATTAGTAATATCAAGATAATATTTCATGCAAAAATGGGCACAATAAAGGACAGAAATGGTACGGACCTAGCAGAAGCAGAAAATATTAAGAAGAGGTGGCAAGAATACACAGAAGAACTATACAAAAAAGATCTTCATGACCCAGAAAACCATAATGGTGTGACCATTCACCTAGAGCCAGACATCCTGGAATGCAAAATCAAGTGAAACTTAGGAAGCATAATTATGAACAAAACTAGTGGAGGTAATGGAAGTCCAGTTGAGCTATTTCAAATCATAAAAGATGATGCTGTTAAAGTGTTGCACTGAGTATGCCAGCAAATTTGGAAAATAGAGCAGTGGCCATGGACTGGAAAGGGTTAGTTTTCGTTTCAATCCCAAAGGAAGGAAATGCAAAAGAATGTTCAAATTACCACACAATTGCACTCATCTCACACTCTAGCAAAATAATACTCAAAATTCTCCAAACCAGGCTTCAACAGTACATAAATCATGAACTTCCATATGTTCAAACTGAACTTAGAAAAGGAAGAAGGAACCAGAGATCAAATTTTCAACATCTGTTGGACCATATAAAAAGCAAGAGAATTCCAGAAAAGCATAAACTTCTGCTTTTTTGATTATTCCAAAGTATTTGACTGTGTGGATCACAAGAAACTGTGAAAAATTCTTAAAGAGATGAGAATACCAGACCACTTACCTGCCTCTTGAGAAATCTGTATGCAGGTCAAGAAGCAACAGTTAGAACTGTACATGGAACAACAGACTGGTTCCAAATAGGGAGAGGAGCTCATCAAGGTTGCATATTGTCACCCTGCTTTTTTAACTTATATGCAGAGTGTATCATGTAAAATGCCAGGATGGATGAAGCACAAGCTGGAATCAAGATTTCCAGGTGAAATGTCAATAAGCTCCAATATGCAGATGACACCACCCTTATGGAAGAAACCTGAAGAAGAACTAAAGAGCCTCTTGATGAAAGTGAAAGAGGAGAGTGAAAAATCCGGCTTAAAAATCAACATTCAGAAAATGAAGATCATGGCATCCAGTCCCATCACTTCATGGCAAATAGATGAGGAAACAATAGAAAAAGTGACAGAATTTGTTTTAGTGGGTTTCAAACTCACTAAAGGTGGTGACTGCAGCAATTAAAGTAAAAGACATTGCTCCTTGGAAGAAAAGCTATGACCAATCTTGGCAGCATATTAGAAAGCAGAGACATTGCTTTGCCACCAAAGGTCCATCTAGTCAAAGCTACGGCTTTTCCAGCAGTCATGTTTGGATGTGAGAGTTGGACTATAAAGAAAGCTGAGCACAAAATAATTGATTCTTTTCAACTGTGGTGTTGGATAAGGCTCGAGAGTCCTTTGGACTGCAAGGAGATCAATCCAGTCAATCCTAAATGAATTAGTCCTGAATATTCATTAGAAGGACTGATGCTGATGCTGAAATTCCAATACTTTGGTCACCTGATGCAAAGTACTAACTTACTGGAAAAAAAACCCTGATCCTGGAAAGGATTGAAGGAGGGAGGAGAAGGGGATGTCAGTGGATGAGATAGTTGGATGCCATCACTAACTCAAGGTACATGAGTTTGAGCAAGCTTCAGGAGTTGGTGATGGACAGGGAAGCCTGGCATGCTGCAGTCTGTGGGGTTGCAAAGAGTCAGACACGACTGAGAGACTGAACTGAACTGAACTGAACTGAAGTTCATGATATGGAAAGCTCATAATTCATTTTTTACAACTAACATGAAACTTAAAGCAAAATTTTATATTTTTCCTATTTTTTACTATAAAAGATAAAGGGATATATGGAATTATAACACTCAGATGAAAACTATTAAATATATTATAAAACATTTTGATCAAAAATTCTCTTTAAAACAAATTACAGAGGGGAATTAAAGTTTTTCGTTATTCTTTCACCAAAGTTCTGGAGTTACCATCCAAGGACGAATTTCTGGACAAAGAAATAAGCATATGTTTCCTTCTCAAATAACAGTTTAATTTGAGAAATTAAGAAAGAAAGAAAACAGGGGAATAAAATATTTTTCACTCTGCATTTTTTAAGCCATAGTTGATCTGTAAAATCAATCTATGTTTCATTAATCTAACTTGTGGATTCTCAGATGAAAGTGGTGCTAAAGCCACAAGGTGTTGAAATGCTTGTAACATAATGACAAATTCTCACAAAGGATGGAAGTGCTTCAAAAGTACAAGATTTAGCAAATAAAAGTACCAGATGTCAAGTTAAATTCGGATTTCTAGTAAATAATTGATAAATTATAGTCATATAGGCCTGAACTTTTCATATTAATATTCCAGCCCTAACCCAAATCTGTTAAATCACAACTAATGAAGAAAGGGACTAAGGCCTCTGGTTTAAAATTCCCTCAGTGATTTAATATGAAGTCAAGTTTGAGAATCACTGTGATTAGCAGTTATTTATTAGTGAAATCACCTATCAGATATATACAACGACAGCCACAGCAACACAGCAAATCCAGGAGCAGATTAACCCGAGCCCTTGTGCATTCTGTGAGTCATGATGCTCTCTGTTGGTTGAGGGTTAACATCAAGTTTTCAACCTGACCTTGATTTCCACTCGGGCTCCTTTTTTCCTACATTGGAGAATAAGCACAAGTCTCCCCACTCAGTTCATTTCCTCATGTTCAAGGTCATCAGGGAATAGGTACAGAAATAAAAATAATGTCTTTTATAAAACTGTCTAACCAATGTGTGAAGAATTTAATTACCAGTACAATGGGTATTACGTTTCATCTCAAAACATATGAGATGGTTGAGGATGCTAAAAATGGTACAGCAGATAGGAAATTGATTACATCAGAAAATCCAGTCATGTGCTTCCTAAGTATGGCATTAACTTCTTTGAGTCACAGTTACCTCATTGATAAAATTGACAGTATGACTTGATGACTGTCAAATTATAAAAATATATAAGGCTTAGTTTTTAAGTTGTCTTGTGGAAAAACTAAGATTGGCATATGCAAGTTATTAGACAATTAATATCTCCAGACTGTTTTATAACAGGCATGTCTTTTAAGTAAAATGATGAGGAGATAAAAGGCAGTATAATAGATATTAATGCTCCATACTTGTTATCTGGGAGAGGTATTAGATATTAAGTGTAGATGACAAATTTGAAGTCTACCTTGATAGTAATCCTATGAACCTTTCAGAAAATTGAAATTCAGTTTTAGAGAAAATAAATGT
The DNA here is from genome assembly GCF_002263795.3 of Bos taurus. NCBI lineage: Eukaryota > Metazoa > Chordata > Mammalia > Artiodactyla > Bovidae > Bos > Bos taurus. The sequence goes on from NC_037336.1 coordinate 2,184,843, forward strand.
GTCTTGCTTTCAGCTCACCTGCAAAATAACCAATGGCCTATTTAGAATTATGAAGTAGAAACAACAAAACTTTCATGAATTTTAATTAAGATTTATCTTGCCCAATGGACACAGAAGTGGATTTCAAGTACTAACACTGCTTTCTTAAGTGGCAAAAATGAGGTATTTCTTTTAAATTTAATAGACTAATAAGCATTATTTTTCCCTCTATCCCCAGTCTGGGATATGTCCATTTGTTTTTTCCCCCTTTTTAACATTACTACCAAAGACAGTGATGGATGATTATTGTCCTCAACTTAAATTTTTTTGGTTTGTCTCATAGTCTAAGAATATACTTTATCAAATGAATCTAAATTTATTAGTTCTCAAGATAAAATAAATATGTCATTAAACATTATATATAAGAGAGTAGTTGAGAGGAGTAAAAGATGAGAATGGGACAGTTCTCAATTTTAAGTTACATGCTCATCATTCAAAAATATAAGTAGGGGAGAGGAGCCAAGATGGCGGAGGAGTAGGACGGGGAGAACACTTTCTCCCCCACAAATTCATCAAAAGAGCATTTAAACGTCGAGTAAATTCCACAAAACAACTTCTGAATGCCGGCAGAGGACATCAGGCACCCAGAAAAGCAATCCAACTCTTCGAAAGGAGGTAGGAAAAAATATAAAAGACAAAAAAAGAGACAAAAGAGGGAGGGACGGAGTTCTGTCCCAGGAAGGGAGTCTTAAAAAGAGAGAAGTTTCCAAACACCAGGAAACCTTCTCACTGCCGAATCTGTGCCGAGCTTTGGAAGCACAGAGGGCAACATAACAGGAAGAAAAAATAAATAAACAATTAAAACTCGAAGATTGCGAGTCCTACGGTAACTCCCCGCAGCGCAGATGCCTGCACACGCCATTAACAAGTGGGGGCTGGGCAGGGAGGCGCAGCGCGGGCTGCATCGCTGAGAGTAAGAATCTGGCCTGAATACCCTGAGCACTATCTGAGTGAAATAATTTGGGCTAGCAAACCAGACTGTGGGATATCTGCCACGCGAAAAGCCAGCCCCAACCTAAGACACCGCCAGGCCCGCGCACGGAACAAAGAATTGAACAGAGATAGCCGGCTGCAGACCTTCCCCCTCCGGTGACAGGCAGCCAGAGCCGGAAGGGGGCAATCGCAGCCCCAGAGAGACATTATCTATAAAACTGTAAGCAGGCTTCTTTGCTAACTAAAACTTCTTGGGGGTCTGGACGGTTAACATCTGCCTGAGAAGGTGCGCCGGTTTTACACCCAGATAACCGAGTGGCGGGGAGGCGATAAGTCGCAGCATTGGCGCCCGCCAAACACCTCATCACTTGAGCTGCTCGGACCTGGGAAGAGCACAAAACGCAGGCCCAACTGAGTCTGTGCCTCTGAGGACTACCCGAGTGCCTGAACCTGAGCAGCTTGGACCTGGGAGGTGCATGCAACCCAGGGCCAGCCTTGGGTTGTTCCCGGCGGAACAACCTAGAGCCCGAGCAGTGTGGGCAGGGAGGCTACACGTGCCGTGAGCGGGGGCAGACCCAGTGTGGCTGAGGCACTGCGAGCGCACGCCAGTGTTATTTGTTTGCAGCATCACTCCCTCCCTCCCCACAGCACGACGGAACAAAGAGAAGAAATACAGCTCCACACATCAGAACACCGACACAAGCTTCCCTAACCAGGAAACCTTGACAAGCCACCTGTACAAACCCACACACAGCGAGGAAAAGCCACAATAAAGAGAACTCCACAAACTGCCAGAATACAGAAAGGACACCCCAAACTCAGCAATTTAAACAAGATGAAGAGACAGAGGAATACCCAGCAGGTAAAGGAACAGGATAAATGCCCACCAAACCAAACAAAAGAGGAAGAGATAGGGAATCTACCTGATAAAGAATTCCGAATAATGATAGTGAAATTGATCCAAAATCTTGAAATTAAAATGGAATCACAGATAAATAGCTTGGAGACAAGGATTGAGAAGATGCAAGAAAGGTTTAGCAAGGACCTAGAAGAAATAAAAAAGAGTCAATATATAATGAATAATGCAATAAATGAAATTAAAAACACTCTGGAGGCAACAAATAGTAGAATAACAGAGGCAGAAGATAGGATTAGTGAATTAGAAGATAGAATGGTAGAAATAAATGAATCAGAGAGAATAAAAGAAAAACGAATTAAAAGAAATGAGGACAATCTCAGAGACCTCCAGGACAATATTAAACGCTACAACATTTGAATCATAGGGGTTCCAGAAGAAGAAGACAAAAAGAAAGACCATGAGAAAATACTTGAGGAGATAATAGTTGAAAACTTCCCTAACTGGGGAAGGAAATAATCACCCTAGTCCAAGAAACCCAGAGAATCCCAAACAGGATAAACCCAAGGCGAAACACCCCAAGACACATATTAATCAAATTAACAAGGAACAAATATTAAAAGCAGCAAGGGAAAAACAACAAATAACACACACGGGAATACCCATAAGGATAACAGCTGATCTTTCAATAGAAACTCTTCAAGCCAGGAGGGAATGGCAAGACATACTTAAAATGATGAAAGAAAATAACCTACAGCCCAGATTATTGTATCCAGCAAGGATTTCATTTAAGTATGAAGGAGAAATCAAAAGCTTCTCAGACAAGCAAAAGCTGAGAGAATTCTGCACCACCAAACCAGCTCTCCAACAAATACTAAAGGATATTCTCTAGACAGGAAACACAAAAACGGTGTATAAATTTGAACCCCAAACAATAAAGTAAATGGCAACGGGATCATACTTATCAGTAATTACCTTAAACGTAAATGGGTTGAATGGCCCAACCAAAAGACAAAGACTGGCTGAATGGATACAAAAACAAGACCCCTACATATGTTGTCTACAGGAGACCCACCTCAAAACAGGGGACACATACAGACTGAAAGTGAAGGGCTGGAAAAAGATTTTCCATGCAAATAGGGACCAAAAGAAAGCAGGAGTAGCAATACTCATATCAGATAAAATAGACTTTAAAACAAAGGCTGTGAAAAGAGACAAAGAAGGTCACTACATAATGATCAAAGGATCAATCCAAGAAGAAGATATAACAATTATAAATATATATGCACCCAACACGGGAACACCGCAATATGTAAGACAGATGCTAACAAGTATGAAAGGAGAAATCAACAATAACACAATAATACTGGGAGACTTTAATACCCCACTCACACCTATGGATAGATCAACTAAACAGAAAATTAACAAGGAAACACAAACTTTAAATGATACAATAGACCAGTTAGACCTAATTGATATCTATAGGACATTTCATCCCAAAACAATGAATTTCACCTTTTTCTCAAGCGCACATGGAACCTTCTCCAGGATAGATCACATCCTGGGCCATAAAGCTAGCCTTGGTAAATTCAAAAAAATAGAAATCATTCCAAGCATCTTTTCTGACCACAATGCAGTAAGATTAGACCTCAATTACAGGAGAAAAACTATTAAAAATTCCAACATATGGAGGATGAACAACACCCTGCTGAATAACCAACAAATCACAGAAGAAATCAAAAAAGAAATCAAAATTTGCATAGAAACGAATGAAAATGAAAACACAACAACCCAAAACCTGTGGAACACAGTAAAAGCAGTCCTAAGGGGAAAGTTCATAGCAATAGAGGCACACCTCAAGAAACAAGAAAAAAGTAAAATAAATAACCTAACTCTACACCTAAAGCAACTGGAAAAGGAAGAAATGAAGAACCCCAGTGTTAGTAGAAGGAAAGAAATCTTAAAAATTAGAGCAGAAATAAATGCAAAAGAAACAAAAGAGACCATAGCAAAAATCAACAAAGCCAAAAGCTGGTTCTTTGAAAGGATAAATAAAATTGATAAACCATTAGCCAGACTCATCAAGAAACAAAGGGAGAAAAATCAAATCAATAAAATTAGAAATGAAAATGGAGAGATCACAACAGACAACACAGAAATACAAAGGATCTAAGAGACTATTATCAACAATTATATGCCAATAAAATGGACAACGAGGAAGAAATGGACAAATTCTTAGAAAAGTACAACTTTCCAAAACTCGACCAGGAAGAAATAGAAAATCTTAACAGACTCATCACAAGCACGGAAATTGAAACTGTAATCAAAAATCTTCCAGCAAACAAAAGCCCAGGTCCAGACGGCTTCACGGCTGAATTCTACCAAAAATTTAGAGAAGAGCTAACACCTATCCTGCTCAAACTCTTCCAGAAAATTGCAGAGGAAGGTAAACTTCCAAACTCATTCTATGAGGCCACCATCACCCTAATACCAAAACCTGACAAAGATCCCACAAAAAAAGAAAACTACAGGCCAATATCACTGATGAACATAGATGCAAAAATCCTAAACAAAATTCTAGCAATCAGAATCCAACAATGCATTAAAAAGATCATACACCATGACCAAGTGGGCTTTATCCCAGGGATGCAAGGATTCTTCAATATCCGCAAATCAATCAGTGTAATACACCACATTAAGAAATTGAAAAACAAAAACAATATGATTATCTCAATAGATGCAGAGAAAGCCTTTGACAAAATTCAACACCCATTTATGATAAAAACTCTCCAGAAAGCAGGAATAGAAGGAACATACCTCAACATAATAAAAGCTATATATGACAAACCCACAGCAAACATTATCCTCAATGGTGAAAAATTGAAAGCATTTCCTCTAAAGTCAGGAACAAGACAAGGGTGCCCACTTTCACATTTACTATTCAACATAGTTTTGGAAGAAAAAATATATATATATAAGTAACTAATAATTCATTACAGCCCACTAGTATTTTTAGTATTTATGACTCAAGTACACTATTCAGTTTATCTCTTCACTATGCACTAAAAAATCAATATTTAAAAACTTATGCAAAGCTATATTCATGTACTCTTATGTGCCCATGGTTTATCTAAAGTTTTTAAACACATTGTGCTGATACACAAACACATTGTGAAATGTGTCCTATGTCCATGAAGGAGGTCAGAATTCAGCGTCATTTTAAGGCTCTGCCACTTAGAACATGTATATAATCAAGGCCTACAGCAGAAATATAAATATAAAAATTTTCCATCTGGCCAAGGTCTTTATGTTACATTAGGGCCATCAAAGGCTGCCAGCAATTTTAAATCTTTAAGAATTAAAAGTTTTTAACTTTTAATTAACTCCAATCTCTTAAATGTTCCAATGATAGATTTGAACTTTCTATATCTTCTCTATTTTAAGAACCAAAGTTCAGCCAGTATTTCCCCAAATGACAACTGTGTTAAAAACAAAATACATCCTGCAACTCTATTATATTCATTGATTTGCTGTAGTAATTTTGTAGTGCATTCTTTAGGGTTTTCTATGTAGAGGATCATATCATCTGCAAACAGTGAAAGCTTTACTTCTTTTCCAATCTGGATTCCTTTTATTTCTTTTTCTGCTCTGATTTCTGTGATCAAAACTAGGTTTAATAGTAGTGGTAAGACTGAGCACCCTTGTCTTGTTCCTCACTTTAGGGGAAATGCTTTCAGTTTTTCACCATTGAGGATAATGTTTGCTGTGGGTTTGTCATATATAGCTTTTATTATGCTGAGGTATATTCCTTCTATTCCTGTTTTCTGGAGGGTTTTTATCATAAATGGATGTTGAATTTTGTCAAAGGCCTTCTCTACATCTACTGAGATAATCATATGGCTTTTATTTTTCAATTTGTTAATGTGGTGTATTATATTGATTGGTTTGTGGATACTGAAGAATTCTTGCATCCCTGGGATAAATCCCACTTGGTCATGATATATGATCTTTTTAATGTGTTGTTGGATTCTAATTGCTAGAATTTTGTTAAGGATTTTTGAATCTATATTCATCAGTGATATTGGCCTGTAGTTTTCTTTTTTTGTGGCATCTTTGCCAACTTTTGGTATTAGGGTGGTGGTGGCCTCATAGAATGAGTTTGAAAGTTTACCTTCCTCTGCAATTTTCTGAAAGAGTTTGAGTAGCGTAGGTGTTAGCTCTTCTCTAAATTTTTGGTTGAATTCAGCTGTGAAGCAGTCTGGTCCTGGGCTTTTGTTTGTTGGAAGATTTCTGATTACAGTTTCAATTTCTGTGCTTGTGATGGGTCGGTTAAGATTTTCTATTTCTTCCTGGTTCAGTTTTGGAAAGATGTACTTTTCTAAGAAATTGTCCATGTCTTCCAAGTTGTCCATTTTATTGGCATATAGTTCCTGAAAGTAGTCTCTTAAGATCCTTTGTATTTCTGTGTTGTCTGTTGTGATCTCTCCATTTTCACTTCTAATTTTATTGATTTGATTTTTCTCCCTTTGTTTCTTAATGAGTCTGGCTAATGGTTTGTCAATTATATTTATCATCTCAAAGAACAAGCTTTTGGCTTTGTTGATTCTTGGTATGGTCTCTTTTGTTTCTTTTGCAGTTATTTCTGACCAATTTTTTAAGATTTATTTCCTTCTACTAACCCTGGGTTCTTCATTTCTTCCTTTGCTAGTTGCTATAGGTGTAGAGTTAGGTTATTTATTTGGATTTTTCTTGTTTCTTTATGTATGCCTGTATTGCTATGAACCTTCCCCTTAGCACTGCTTTTTACAGTGTCCCACAGGTTTTGGGTTGTGTGTTTTCATTTTCATTCGTTTCTATGCATATTTTGATTTCTTTTTTGATTTCTTCTGTGATTTGTTGGTTATTCAGCAGCGTGTTGTTCAGCTTCCATATGGTGGCATTTTTAGCATTTTTTCTCCTATAATTGAGATCTAATCTTTCGGCATTGTGATCAGAAAAGATGCTTGGAATGATTTCAATTTTTTGAATTTACCAAGGCTAGATTTATGGCCCAAGACGTGATCTATCCTGGAGAAGGTTCCGTGTGCACTTGAGAAAAATGTGAAATGTATTGTTTTGGGGTGAAATGTCCTATAGATATCAATTAGGTCTAACTGGTCTATTGTATCGTTTAAAGTTTGTGTTTCCTTGTTAATTTTCTGTTTAGTTGATCTATCCATAGGTGTGAGTGGGGTATTAAAGTCTCCCACTATTATTGTGTTATTGTTAATTTCCCCTTTCATACTTGTTAGCATTTGTCTTACATATTGCAGTGCTAGAGTTAATCAAAGAACATAGTAAAGTTGCAGGATCTAAAATAGTCACACAGAAATCCCTTGCATTTCTACATACAAATAATGAGAAAATAGAAAGAGAAATTAAGGAAACAATTTCATTGACCATTGCAACAAAAAGAATAAAATACTTAGGAATATACCTACCTAAAGAAACAAAAGACCTATATATAGAAAACTAAAAAACACTGGTGAAAGAAATCAAAGAGAACACTAATAGATGGAGAAATATACCATGTTAATGGATCAGAGGAATCAATATAGTGAAAATGAGTATACTACCCACATCAATCTATAGATTCAAAGTAATCCCTATCAAGCTACCAACAGTATTTTTCACAGAGCTAGAACAAATAATTTCACAATTTATATGGAAATACAAAAAACCTCGAATAACCAAAGTAATCTTGAGAAAGAAGATTGGAACTGGAGGAATCAACCTGCCTGACTCCAGGCTCTAGTACAAAGCCACAGTCATCAAGACAGTATGGTACTGGCACAAAGACAGAAATATAGATCAATGGAACAAAATAGAAAGCCCAGAGATAAATCCACACATCTATGGGCACCTTATCTTTGACAAAGGTGGCAAGAATATACAATGGAGAAAAGACAATCTCTTTAACAAGTGGTTCTGGGAAAACTGGTCACCACTTGTAGAAGAATGAAACTAGAACACTTTCTAACACCATACTAAACAGTAAACTCAAAATGGATTAAAGATCTAAATGCAAGATCAGAAACTGTAAAACTCCTAGAGGAGAACATAGGCAAAACACTCTCTGACGTAATTCACAGCAGGATCTTCTATGACCCATCTCCCAGAATATTGGAAATAAAAGCAAAAATAAATAAACGGGACCTAATTAAAATTAAAAGCTCTGCACAACAAAGGTAACTATTAGCAAGATGAAAAGACAGCCTTCAGAATGGGAGAAAATAATAGCAAGTGAAGCAACTGACAAACAACTAATCTCAAAAATATACAAGCAACTCCTGTATCTCAATTCCAGAAAAATAAACGACTCAATCAAAAAAGTGGCCAAAGAACTAAACAGACATTTCTCAAAAAAAGACATAGAGATGGCTAACAAACACATGAAAAGATGCTCATCATCATTCATTATCAGAGAAATGCAAATCAAAACCACAATGAAGTACCATTTCATGCCAGTCAGAATGACTGCTATCCAAAAGTCTCCAAGCAGTAAATTCTGGAGAGGCTGTCGAGAAAAGGGAACCCTCTTACACTGTTCTTGGGAATGCAAACTAGTACAGCCACTATGGAGAACAGAGTGGTGATTCCCTAAAAAAAAAATTGGGAATAGAACTGCCATACAACCCAGCAATCCCGCTGCTGGGCATACACACTAAAGAAACCAGAATTGAAAGAGACACGTGTATGTGTCTCCAATGTTCATCACTCAAGTGTTCATCGCAGCACTGTTTATAATAGCCAGGACATGGACGCATCCTAGATCTCCATTAGCAGATGAATGGATAAGGAAGCTTTGGTACATATACACAATGGAGTATTCAGTCAGTTCAGTTCAGTCATTCAGTCATGTCCAACTCTTTGGGACCCCATGAATAGCAGCACACCAGGCCTCCCTGTCCATCACCAACTCCTGGAGTTCACTCAGACTCCCATCCATCGAGTCAGTAATGCCATCCAGCCATCTCATCCTCTTTATGCCCCTTCTCCTCCTGCCCCCAATCCCTCCCAGCATCAGAGTCTTTTCCGATGAGTCAACTCTTTGCATGAGGTGGCCAAAGTACTGGAGTTTCAGGTTTAGCATCATTCCTTCCAAAGAAATCCCAGGGCTAATCTCCTTCAGAATGGACTGGTTGGATCTCCTTGCAGTCCAAGGGACTCTCAAGAGTCTTCTCCAACACCACAGTTCAAAAGCATCAATTCTTTGGCGCTCAGCTTTCTTCACAGTCCAACTCTCACATCCATACATGACCACAGGAAAAACCATAGCCTTGACTAGACGGACCTTTGTTGGCAAAGTAATGTCTCTGCTTTTCGATATGCTATCTAAGTATAATGCTATAATGGAGTATTACCAGCTATTAAAAAGAATACATTGGGTCCGTTCTAACGAGGTGGATGAAACTGGAGCCTATTATACAGAGTGAAGTAAGCCAGAAAGAAAAACACCAATCTAGTATAATAGTGCATATATGTGGAATTTAGAGAGATGGTAATGATAACCCTGTATGCAAGACAGCAAAAGAGACACAGGTGTATAGAACAGTCTTTTGGACTCTGTGGGAGAGGGCGAGGGTGGGATATTTGGAAGAATGGCATTGAAACATGTATATTATCATATGTGAAATGAATCGTCAGTCCAGGTTCGATGCACAATACAGGATGCTCGAGGCTGGTGCACTGGGATGACCCAGAGGGATGGAATGGGGAGGGAGGTGGGAGGCGGGATCAGTATGGGGAGCACATGTACACCCGTGGTGGATTCATATCAATGTATGGCAAAACCAATACAATATTGTAATTAACCTCCAATTAAAATAAATAAATATTTATTAAAAAATAAAAACAAAATTCAAACAATAACATCAAAAACTATTATTTGAATAAACAGATTTTTTTTGACAGAAATTTAAACACATCATTAAAAAAATATTTCCTGCAGGATGATATGCTCATTATATTATTGAATTCAGGTGCATAATTTTATTATTACATGAAGTTTGGTTTAATTTGTTGATTTTTAAATGTGTGTGTGCATGCTCAGTCACTTCAGTCGTGTCCAACTCTTTGTGACCCCATGGACCATAGTCCACCAGGCTCCTCTTTCCATTGGATTCTCTAGGCAAGAATACTGGAGAGGGTTGCCATGCCCTTCTCCACGGGATTTTCCCAGCCCAGGGATTTAAGCCCTGCCTCTTATGTCTCCTGCATAGGCCAACGGGTTCTATACCACTATTGCCACCTGGGAAGACCTTTTAAATTTGTATTTAATATTAATTACAATACTGAGGTTGCTCTTAACATTTTTAAAGTTATTTGTGATAGCTTCTTAATCAAGCAGTTTCCAACTTTGGCCTATTGCAATTTCTTTCAGTTCTTTATTTATGATTGATTTCCACTCTAATGTTTATTATTTGTATTTGCTTCCTTACAGTCTCTTTAAAGCTATTTCCCCCCCACCCTCGTTTTTGAATTAAAGATTAATTTCTAGTATGTACTTTGTGTTTTCCAATGTGTATATTAAATAATAAAAATTCCATTTTATCTCTCTATAAATATTAATATATGTATAATATATGTGCATATATGTTAGCTTCCTTTTTTTCAGTCACAGACTCTAATGTTGTTCTGCAGTGAAAACTGTAGTCTGGTTCATCTACTTGTCATGCTGATTGTCTTTCTGTGTCACTAGAACATAAATCTCTTATAGGAAGACAGTTTGTCTGCTCTGTTGATTTTCATAATCCCTGAGTCAGAAGAGAGTTTGGCACACAATAAACGTCTCTAATTACTTGTTGAATAAATGATTTGGGTTCTAGAGGTTTCAGCTGCCTTAGGTCAATTTTTACATTATTTATTTCTCTTCTTGTGTTTCTATAAATATGTCATATTATAGTCTTTTTATACAGACTGGTGTTTCAATTTATCAGAGTTGTTTTTTGTTTCTTTGTTTTATTTTTATTTTTCCCACCTCTTATTTGTGTTGAAAAGGAAATTTCCTTAGTAATAATATTACTCTAATTTTTATTTTATTTTTAATATAAATTTATTTTAATTGGAGGTTAATTACTTTACAATATTGTATTGGTTTTGCCATACATCAACATGAATCCGCCACAGGTATACATCTGTTTCCCATCCCTAACCCCCCTCCCTCCCTGTACCATCCCTCTGGGTCCTCCCAGTGCACCAGCCCCAAGCAACCAGTCTTAGAAATTCAAGAGGGTCTTATGTTGAAGTTAATTATTCCAGGTCTTCGTTCAGTTCAGTTAAGTTCAGTTGCTCAGTTGTGTCCTACTCTTTGCAATCCCATGGACTGCAGCACACCAGGCCTCCCTGCCCATCACCAACTCCCAGAGTTTACTCAAACTCATGTCCATTGAGTTGGTGATGCCATCCAAGCATCTCATTCTCCTCCCACCTTCATCTTTCCCAGCATCAGGGTCTTTTGCAATGAGTCAGCTCTTCACATCAGATGGTCAAACTATTGGAGTTTCAGCTTCAGCATCAGTCCTTCCAATGAATGTTCAGGACTGATCTCCTTTAGGATAGACTGGTTGGATATCCTAGCTGTCCAAGGTAATCTCAAGAGTGTTCTCCAACACCACAGTTTAAAACATCAGTTCTTCAGCACTCAGCTTTCTTTATAGTCCAACTGTCACATCCATACAAGACTACTGGAAAAACCATAGGTTTGACCAAGTGAACCTTTGTTGGCAAAGTAATGTCTCTGCTTTGTAATATTTTGTCTAGATTAGTAATAACTTTTCTTCCAATAGCAGGCATCTTTTAATTTCATGGCTGCAGTTCCCACAGGCAGTGATTTAGGCGCCCCCAAAAATAGTCTGCCACTGTTTCCACTGTTTCCCCATCTATTTGCCATGAAGTGATGGGACCAGATGCCATGATCTTAGTTTTCTGAATGTTGAATTTTAAGCCAACTTTTTCACTCTCCTCTTTCACTTTCATCAAGATGTTCTTTAGTTCTTCTCTTACTGCCATAAGGGTGGTGTCATCTGCATATCTGAGGTTATTGATACTTCCCCCAGCAATCTTGATTCCAGCCTGTGCTTTATCCAGTCCAGCATTTTTCATGATGTACTCTGCATATAAGTTAAGTAAGCAAGGTGACAATATACAGCCTTGACCTACTCCTTTTCTGATTTGGAATTGGTCTGTTGTCCCATGTCCTGTTCTAACTGTTGCTTCTTGACCTGCATACAGATTTCTAATCTATAAACACATAAACTTCAGTACTGAGAAACCATTTTAAAATTTTTTCTTTGTTAATTTCTTCTTCCATGTTATATCTTTCGAAGATACTAAGAATCATCTGAGTTGGATCATCTCGTTTTATTTGTTTATTTTCTCTTCTTATGCTTTCATTTTTTATCTATAGCTATCTACCCATAAATAAATAAATGTTTATACATATATATATATTTGTGTATATATATATATATATATACACACACATATATATATATATAAAAATATATATATATATATGATTTTTGCAGGGGGTCTGCTTTCCTGAAATTTTCACTATTTTTTTCATTAAAATTTTCTCATTTTTTAAATTTATTCTCTCATTCTTTATTTTCCAAAATCTCTAATTATGTTCTTTGTTTTTATTCTTTATATCATGCTATTTTGGTGTGGTTATTTAAAATATTTTAAATATATTTATTGTCTCTCTGAGGGTATTCATTATATTATTGAATTACCCTTGCTTCATCACTGAATCCTATCCCCTTGTGTTCCTTCTCAAAGTCTCTTTGTCTGATCCATTTTATGTTACATTTTTATAGATGCCTAGTGTCTCTATCTATCTGGTGCTATTTAAGAATGAAACCCTAAATAGCAGACTGGATATCTGTTGTGCACTTGCAAAATTTTAAGTGTCAAATATAGGTGACAATTACCAAGGAGAAATATGGCTAGTTCATTAATATCCCCAGAAGTCACCATCTACTTGTACTTCCATCCAGGAAAGACAATGGATGCTATCTGTAGTCCCAGTGTCTGATACCTGAAAGTTCAGTGGGGTTCAGACTCTTAGCATTCAGTGTGTAGAATTCCACAACCAGTTTAAACATGATGCTCTGAGCTTTAATAGAGTTTATTGTTCATAATTCCAAATTCCTTCAATTTTATACTCTCTAGAGAGTACATTTTCAATATTTTTCTTGGTGTTCATATGTATGTCTACATGTAGTGTAGACAGGGTTCCAAAGAATGACAGAGGATTGGAAAGGGGAGTGTATCCAAGGGACTGAATGCTTTCAATGGTGATGTTTTAGAACCTTCATTCTTCAGCCATCTTCAAACATAACTTTCACAGGAAGCAAAGCCTCCAACTCTTCGTCTTTTTAAGCATTTCACTGCTTCTTAGTTTCTCCCCCTATAGTCTTTTCTGCAAAGTTAACAATGAATTGGAAGTTTTCATTAATCAATTAATATATTTTCTCTTGTGATGTCCTGTCCTTAAGTCTCAGCTTTATGAGATCATATCTTTTAAAAAATCATTTATATAGGTATTTTAGTAGTGTTTTTGAAATTTGCTGTGTAAAGTCCATAAATCATCTCAAAAAATGACAGCAGGTGTCAATATCACATTCAATTCTCAATCAGTTATTTAGCAGCTTCAATTAAAGCACAGGAATGTATCTCCCACTCATTTCCAGTCCCTGTGTTACTATATAATTTAAAAACATAATAATTGATGAGAGGTACATTTCTAGTCTTGCCCTAAACAATGCCATTTTTCAACTGCAACAGATATACTTTTCTCTCTAAAATACAAGCATGACTACATCATACTGCTTCTGAAAAGCTTTTCAACAGTTTAATTCCTAAGAATAACCCCTAAAGTTCTTAGTTATTTACACAAAACATGTAACAACTGAGTCAGCCGTGCTCTGCACTTGGATTCCACTCAAAAACTACCTCTATCTCTTTCCCATCTTGAAGATTATAAACATAGGGGTGCACACAACACACACACACCCAACCACTCCCCCCCACACACACCATCCATAAATATTGAGCTATTTTCAGTTCTCTAAGTGTTCCTAAATTTCTTTTTTTATCTCTCTTTTTTATATGCAATGTATCATTTATTTTATTATTATTTCTTTACTTTACAATATTCTATTGGTTTTGCCATACATCAACATGAATCCGCCATGGGTTTACACGTACTCCCAAAATTTATTTCACACTGGACTAACTACTTCAATTCCTCTATCAAAATTGCATCTTTTTCTTTTTATTTATATTGTGGCTTAGATATTTTTCCTGATTCTGTATTACAGATATGCCCTCATGAGAAGACATATGTCCTTAATTAGAACAGTGTCATTTACCACATTGCAATGATTTCTCTATTTTCTGATTTCCCTTCCTACCACTGGCTAAACTTTACTCCCAAGAGAATAAGCTCTTTAAGGTCACTTGTATATTTTCTGGGATTCAATTTTAATTCCTGCCACACCACTTGGCACATGTTCACTGAGTACTTCGATAAACAAATACTTAGAGACTACTCTAAAGGCCAAAAAACTAGGAGAATATGAATAATCTTTGTATGTTTTTGGATAAGCAGTTTGTTATTTGATTTGTTATTTGTGGGGGTTTTTTTGTTTTGTTTTTAAGAGCTACAGCTAAATCTTGATACAAAACAATCAACGAATCATTTATCATTACATTGATTTTCTCATCAGATTTTTTTAAGAAAAATTTTATCTTCTGAATGAGAATAAAAGGGGTATTTTCATTGTAAGCATTTTGCACGTAAAAGCAAATAAAGAAAAGAACAAGGTTTATGTTTATAGCCACCAAAATCACTAAAAAATATAGACGATAGTAGAATAAGACCTTTAAACATATTTCAACTGCAAGAATATGAAAGTATAGTAACTATTTACGTCATCTAAAAAAGTGAAATTGAAAGTGTAGTCGCATAGTCATGTTTGACTTTTTGTGACCCTATGGACCGTAGACTGCCAGACTTCACTGTCCTTGGGATTTTCCAGGCAAGAATACTGAAGTGAGTTGTCATTTCTTTCTCCAGGGGATCTTCCCAATCCAAGGATCTTATATGGGTCTCCCACATTGCAGGCAGACTCCTTACAGTCTGAGCCACCAGGGAATCCCTTATCATCTAAAAGGTGACCTCAATTAAATGTGAATTATAAATTCACAGTAAGTTTGATCAAAAGACATGAAGAGGAAATATATGGGTACACCTAATTAACAATATCCTGATAAGTTACTAGAAAGCCAATAATACATATTTCTCATGACTATTTTTCATGTCAAATAAGAGTGCCCAAAAGGAATATATTTAGAGAAATTTTTTAATAAAGGTTTATGGAACTGAAATCAAGAAAAATTGCAATTATCCTTCATTGAAGATTTTTAATAACAAAGTAATTTTTTCCTACTTCAGTATCACTACAGCAAAATGTAGGTAAAAGAAATAACATGATTCCATTCTTTCTCAACTGCTTCTTACCACAGTGTAAGTACTTAAAATAAAAAGGCATCATTTCAAAGATACGACTGCTGGTGTCTTTGTGAAATGCAAGGGAATTGCTATGATCAAAGTCTCCCTTCATTATATTTTGTTTCTGCTTAAGGTGCACAAAAGGAACATAATGTATAGCCTATTCATGTCAGACTAAAGAAATCCACTTCAAACTATAAGAAGTATATAAACTATACATGCCCTGTAAAAACCACCTGAAAGGTCTCTCTGGGAGAAAAGTAACCTGTTCGATGGTTTTTAAGTTTTTAAATAAATGTTATTGAAATGATAATAATAAAATCCCCACATTAGGCATGCATTCATTAGGACCTAAATTTCCCTGTCCATGTACTTTGTGACTCCTACAGAATGAATGCCAAGCACTATATAACATATAAAAGCTGAAAGTGAAAAGGCTGGCTTAAAACTCAACATTCAAAAAACAAAGATCACAGTATCCAATCCCATAACTTCATAGGAAATAGGGAAAATGTGGAAACAGTGACAAAGTGTATTTCCTTGGAGTCCAAAACCACTACAAATAGTGATTGCAGCCATGGAATTAAAAGATGCTTGCTCCTTGGAAGGAAAGCTATGACAAATCTAGACAGTGTATTAGAAAGCAGAGACATCACTGTGCCAAGAAAGTTCTATATACTCAAAGCTATGTTTTTTCCAGTAGTCATGTATGGAATGTGAGTGTTGGTGCATAAAGAAGGCTGATTGCAAAGAATTGACAATTTTGAAATCACGATGCTAAAGAAAACTCTTGAGAATCTCTTGGGCAGCAAGGAGATCAAATCAGACAATCCTAAAGGAAATCAGCTCTGAATATTCGCTGGAAGGACTGATATTGAAATTCCCATATTCTGGCCATCTGATGCAAAGCACCAACTTTTAAAAGAACTTGATGCTGGGAATGATTGAGGGCAAGAGGATAAGGGGGAGACAGAGGATGAGTTGGTTGGATGGCATCATCTACACAATGCACATGAGTTTGAACAAACTCTAGAAGATGGTTAAGGACAGGGAAGCCTGGAGTGTTTCAGTCCACAGAGTCACAAAGAATCAGACAGAGAGATTGAAAAACAATAATCATACACTATAAAGTTTTCCTACTTCTTGTTAATTGTAGAAAGTAAATTTAAAAACTTTATGACAGAAAAGGAATGGTAGAAATGAAGCAATATTTTAATGAATGATTTAAAATTAGCAGTTAGTTGGATGTGTAAGCAAAGAAAAATCTTCAAAAAAGAAAATCTGCAACTTTGAAATAGTGATGGATCCATTGTTACCCATAACTGTAATACCATTTCATCTTCTTTTATGTTAATTGTCTTAAATCTGTATAGTAGTGTAAATTAGCAACTACATTAGTTGATGAAAACACTAAAGTGAAAGGTTGTCAAGCTTAGGGCCTATTTTAAAGAAAATGCCCAAGATGGCAGAGGAGTAGGATGGGGAGAACATTTTCTCCCCCACAAATTCATCAAAAGAGCATTTAAACATCGAGTAAATTCCACAAAACCACTTCTGAATGCCGGCAGAGGACATCAGGCACCCAGAAAAGCAACCCAACTCTTTGAAAGGAGGTAGGAAAAAATATAAAAGACAAAAAAAGAGACAAAAGAGAGAGGGATGGAGTTCCATCCCAGGAAGGGAGTCTTAAAAAGAGAGAAGTTTCCAAACACCAGGAAACCTTCTCACTGCCAAATCTGTGCCGAGCTTTGGAAGCAGAGAGGGCAACATAACAGGGAGAAAAAATAAATAAACAATTAAAACTCACAGATTGCAAGCCCTATGGTAACTCCCCCAGCAGAGAAGCAGCGCAGACGCCTGCACATGCCATTAGCAAGCAGGGGCTGGGCAGGGAGGCGCGGTGCGGGCTGCATCGCTCAGAGTAAGAATCTGGCCTGAAGACCCTGAGTGCTATCTGAGTGAAATAATTTGGGCTAGCAAACCAGACTGTGGGATATCTGCCACGCGAAAAGCCAGCCCCAACCTAAGACACCGCCAGGCCCGTGCACAGAGCAAAGGACTGAACAGAGATAGCCGGCTGCAGACCTTCCCCCTCCGGTGACAGGCAGCCAGAGCCGGAAGGGGGCAATCGCAGCCCCAGAGAGACATTATCTATAAAACTGTAAGCAGGCTTCTTTGCTAACTAAAACTTCTTGGGAGTCTGGACGGTCAACATCTGCCTGAGAAGGTGCACTGGTTTTACACCCAGATAACCCAGTGGCAGGGAAGCGATAAGTTGCAGCATTGGCGCTCGCCAAACACTTCATCACCTGAGATGCTCAGACCTGGGAAGAGCACAAAATGCAGGCCCAACTGAGTCTGCACCTCTGGGGACTACCCAAGAGCCTGAACCTGAGCGGCTTGGACCTGGGAGGTACATGCAGCCCAGGGCCAGCCTCTGATTGGTCTCGGCGGAACAACCTAGAGCCCGAGCAGTGTGGGCAGGGAGGCTACACGCGCCATGAGCGGGGGCAGACCCAGTGTGGCTGAGGCACTGCGAGCACACGCCAGTGTTATTTGTTTGCAGCATCCCTCCCTCCCTCCCCACAGTGCGACTGAACAAGTGAGCCTAAAAAAAAAAAAAAAAAAGTTTCCTCCACTGTCCCCTTTGTGTCAGGGCGGAAACCAGACACTGAAGAGACCAGCAAACAGAAGAAGCTATAACAGAGGGAAACGCCTTGGAAGCTACAGGCAATAGATGAAAACCCTGTGGTTACTACGGACTACATAGGAAGGGGCCTATAGATCTTGAGAAATATAAGTCAGACAAAGGAACTAGCCAAAAATGAACTGAACCCACAATACTCACAACAAAACCAGAAAAAAGTCCTAGATATATTTTTATGATCATTCTTTCTTTTTTTTTTTTTAATTTTTTTAAGTCCTCTATTGTTCCTTTAATTTTCACTTTTATAACCTATTACTTTGCAAAAAAAAAAAAAAGACCCTATTTTTTTTTCTTCAGCAATCTTCATATATATATATATATTGTATAATTTTTGACCTTTTTTTTTATTATTCTTTTCTTTAACATTGTATTTTTGAAATTCCAAACTCTACTCTAGTTTTTTAATTTTAACTTTTTGGTATATGTTATCAATTTTGTACCTATAGGTTTTTTTTATAATTTCTGTGACTTTTTTTTTTTTCTGTTTCTTTCTCTTCTTCTTTTATATAACATTGTATATCTGAAATTCCAAACTCTACTCTAGATTTTTAATTTATGCTTTTTGGTATTTGATATCAATTTTGTACCTGTATTTTCTTTATAATTTTTGTGACATTGTTTGTTTTTGTTTGTTTGTTTTCTCTCTTTATGTTTCTTCTTCCTTTTTTTTAACATTGTATTTTTGAAATTCCAAACTCTACTCTAGATTTTTAATTTTTGCTTTTTGGTATTAGTTATCAATTTTGTACCTATATTTTCTTTATAATTTTCGCAACCTTGTTTGTTTTTCTTTGTTCATTTTTTCTCTCTTTCTTTTCCTTCTTCTTTTCTTTAACATCATATTTTTGAAATTCCAAACTCTACTCTAGATTTTTAATTTTTGCTTTTATGTATTTGTTACCAATTTTGTACCTTTAAGAACCCAATCTTCAGGACCCATTTTTCACTAGGGAGCGAGATTACTGGCTTGACTGCTTTCTCTCCCTTTGGACTCTCCTTTTTCTCCACCAGGTCGCCTGTGTCTCCTCCCTAACCCCTCTCTACTCTACCCAACTCTGTGAATTTCTGTGTGTTCCAGATGGTGGAGAACACTTAGGTAACTGATTACTGGCTGGATCTGTCTCCCTCCTTTTCATTCCCCCCTTTTATCCTTCTGGCCACCTCTGTCTCCTTCCTCCTTCTCCATGTAACGCTGTGAACCTCTTTGAGTGACCCTCACAGTAGAGGAACTTTTCATCTTTAACACAGATGTTTTATCAATGATGCTGTATAGAAGGAGAAGTTTTGAAACTACTGTAAAAATAAGACCGATAACTGGAAGCAGGAGGCTTAAGTCCAAACCCTGACTCCAGGGAACTCCTGACTCCAAGGAACATTAATTGACAGGAGCTCATCAAACGCCTCCATACTGACACTGAAACCAAGCACCACACAAGGGCCAACGAGTTCCAGGGCAAGACATACCAAGCAAATTCTCCAGCAACAAAGGAACACAGCCCTGAGCTTCAAGATACAAGCTGCCCAAAGTCACCCCAAAACCATAGACATCTCATAACTCATTACTGGACATTTCATTGCACTCCAGAGAGAAAAAATCCAGCTCCACCCACCAGAACACTGACACAAGCTTCCCTAACCAAGAAACCTTGACAAGCCACCTGTACAAACTCACACACAGCGAGGAAAAGCCAAAATAAAGAGAACTCCACAAACTGCCAGAATACAGAAAGGATACCCCAAACTCAGCAATTTAAACAAGATGAAGAGACAGAGGAATACCCAGCAGATAAAGGAACAGGATAAATGCCCACCAAACCAAACAAAAGAGGAAGAGATAGGGGATCTACCTGATAAAGAATTCCGAATAATGATAGTGAAATTGATCCAAAATCTTAAAATTAAAATGAAATCACAGATACATAGCCTGGAGACAAGGATTGAGAAGATGCAAGAAAGGTTTAACAAGGACATAGAAGAAATAAAAAAGAGTCAATATAAAATGAATAATGCAATAAATGAAATTAAAAACACTCTGGAGGCAACAAATAGTAGAATAACAGAGGCAGAAGATAGGATTAGCGAATTAGAAGATAGAATGGTAGAAATAAATGAATCAGAGAGATTAAAAGAAAAATGAATTAAAAGAAATGAGGACAATCTCAGAGACCTCCAGGACAATATTAAACGCTACAACATTCGAATCATAGGGGTTCCAGAAGAAGAAGACAAAAAGAAAGACCATGAGAAAATACTTGAGGAGATAATAGTTGAAAACTTCCCTAAAATGGGGAAGGAAATAATCACCCAAGTCTAAGAAACCCAGAGAGTCCCAAACAGGGTAAACCCAAGGCGTAACACCCCAAGACACATATTAATCAAATTAACAAAGATCAAACACAAAGAACAAATATGAAAAGCAGCAAGGGAAAAACAACAAATAACACACAAGGGAATTCCCATAAGGATAACAGCTGATCTTTCAATAGAAACTCTTCAAGCCAGGAGGGAATGGCAAGACATACTTAAAATGATGAAAGAAAATAACCTACAGCCAAGATTATTGTACCCAACAAGGATTTCATTCAAGTATGAAGGAGAAATCAAAAGCTTTTCAGACAAGCAAAAGCTGAGAGAATTCTGCACCACCAAACCAGCTCTCCAACAAATACTAAAGGATATTCTCTAGACAGGAAACACAAAAACGGTGTATAAATTCGAACCCAAAACAATAAAGTAAATGGCAACGGGATCATACTTATCAGTAATTACCTTAAACGTAAATGGGTTGAATGCCCCAACCAAAAGACAAAGACTGGCTGAATGGATACAAAAACAAGACCCCTACATATGTTGTCTACAAGAGACCCACCTCAAAACAGGGGACACATACAGACTGAAAGTGAAGGGCTGGAAAAAGATTTTCCATGCAAATAGGGACCAAAAGAAAGCAAGAGTAGCAATACTCATATCAGATACAATACACTTTAAAACAAAGGCTGTGAAAAGAGACAAAGAAGGTCACTACCTAATGATCAAAGGATCAATCCAAGAAGAAGATATAACAATTATAAATATATATGCACCCAACACGGGAGCACCGCAGTATGTAAGACAAATGCTAAAAAGTATGAAAGGAGAAATTAACAATAACACAATAATAGTGGAAGACTTTAATACCCCACTCACACCTATGGATAGATCAACTAAACAGAAAATTAACAAGGAAACACAAACTTTAAATGATACAATAGACCAGTTAGGCCTAACTGATATCTATAGGACATTTCATCCCAAAACAATCAATTTCACCTTTTTCTCAAGCGCACATGGAACCTTCTCCAGGATAGATCACATCCTGGGCCATAAAGCTAGCCTTGGTAAATTCAAAAAAATAGAAATCATTCCAAGCATCTTTTCTGACCACAATGCAGTAAGATTAGACCTCAATTACAGGAGAAAAACTATTAAAAATTCCAACATATGGAGGATGAACAACACCCTGCTGAATAACCAACAAATCACAGAAGAAATCAAAAAAGAAATCAAAATTTGCATAGAAACGAATGAAGATGAAAACACAACAACCCAAAACCTGTGGGACACGGTAAAAGCAGTCCTAAGGGGAAAGTTCATAGCAATAGAGGCACACCTCAAGAAACAAGAAAAAAGTCAAATAAATAACCTAACTCTACACCTAAAGCAAGTAGAAAAGGAAGAAATGAAGAACCCCAGGGTTAGTAGAAGGAAAGAAAACTTAAAAATTAGAGCAGAAATAAATGCAAAAGAAACAAAAGAGACCATAGCAAAAATCAACAAAACCAAAAGCTGGTTCTTTGAAAGGATAAATAAAATTGACAAACCATTAGCCAGACTCATCAAGAAACAAGGGGAGAAAAATCAAATCAATAAAATTAGAAACGAAAATGGAGAGACCACAACAGACAACACAGAAATACAAAGGATCATAAGAGACTACTATCAGCAATTATATGCCAATAAAATGGACGAGGAAGAAATGGACAAATTCTTAGAAAAGTACAAATTTCCAAAACTCGACTAGGAAGAAATAGAAAACCTTAACAGACCCATCACAAGCACGGAAATTGAAACTGTAATCAAAAATCTTCCAGCAAACAAAAGCCCAGGTCCAGACGGCTTCACAGCTGAATTCTACCAAAAATTTAGAGAAGAGCTAACACCTATCCTGCTCAAACTCTTCCAGAAAATTGCAGAGGAAGGTAAACTTCCAAACTCATTCTATGAGGTCAACATCATCCTAATACCAAACCTGTCAAAGATCCCACAAAAAAAGAAAACTACAGGCCAATATCACTGATGAACATAGATGCAAAAATCCTAAACAAAATTCTAGCAATCAGAATCCAACAATACATTAAAAAGATCATACACCATGACCAAGTGGGCTTTATCCCAGGGATGCAAGGATTCTTCAATATCCGCAAATCAATCAGTGTAATACACCACATTAACAAATTGAAAAACAAAAACCATATGATTATCTCAATAGATGCAGAGAAAGCCTTTGACAAAATTCAACACCCATTTATGATAAAAACTCTCCAGAAAGCAGGAATAGAAGGAACATACCTCAACATAATAAAAGCTATATATGACAAACCCACAGCAAACATTATCCTCAATGGTGAAAAATTGAAAGCATTTCCTCTAAAGTCAGGAATAAGACAAGGGTGCCCACTTTCACCATTACTATTCAAGATAGTTTTGGCCACAGCAATCAGAGCAGAAAAAGAAATAAAAGGAATCCAAATTGGAAAAGAAGAAGTAAAACTCTCACTATTTGCAGATGACATGATCCTCTACATAGAAAACCCTAAAGACTCCACCAGAAAATTACTAGAACTAATCAATGACTATAGTAAATTTGCAGGATATAAAATCAACACACAGAAATCCCTTGCATTCCTATACACTAATAATGAGAAAACAGAAAGAGAAATTAAGGAAACAATTCCATTCACCATTGCAACGGAAAGAATAAAATACTTAGGAATATACCTACCTAAAGAAACTAAAGACCTATATATAGAAAACTAAAAAACACTGGTGAAAGAAATCAAAGAGGACACTAATAGATGGAGAAATATACCATGTTCATGGATTGGAAGAATCAATATAGTGAAAATGAGTATACTACCCAAAGCAATTTATAGATTCAATGCAATCCCTATCAAGCTACCAATAGTATTCTTCACAGATCTAGAACAAATAATTTCACAATTTGTATGGAAATACAAAAAACCTCGAATAGCCAAAGCGATCTTGAGAAAGAAGAATGGAACTGGAGGAATCAACCTGCCTGACTTCAGGCTCTACTACAAAGCCTCAGTCATCAAGACAGTATGGTACTGGTGCAAAGACAGAAATATAGATCAATGGAACAAAATAGAAAGCCCAGAGATAAATCCACGCACATATGGATACCTTATCTTTGACAAAGGAGGCAAGAACATACAAGGGAGAAAAGACAATCTCTTTAACAAGTGGTGCTGGGAAATCTGGTCAACCACTTGTAAAAGAATGAAAGTAGAACACTTTCTAACACCATACACAAAAATAAACGCAAAATGGATTAAAGATCTAAACGTAAGACCAGAAACTATAAGACTCCTAGAGGAGAACATAGGTAAAACACTCCATGACATACATCACGGCAGGATCCTCTATGACCCACCTCCCAGAATATTGGAAATAAAAGCAAAAATAAACAAATGGGACCTAATTAACCTTAAAAGCTTCTGCACATCAAAGGAAACTATTAGCAAGGTGAAAAGACAGCCTTCAGAATGGGAGAAAATAATAGCAAATGAAGCAACTGACAAACAACTAATCTCAAAAATATACAAGCAACTCCTATAGCTCAACTCCAGAAAAATAAATGACCCAATCAAAAAATGGTCCAAAGAACTAAATAGACATTTCTCCAAAGAAGACATACAGATGGCTAACAAACACATGAAAAGATGCTCAACATCACTCATTATCAGAGAAATGCAAATCAAAACCACTATGAGGTACCATTTCACCCCAGTCAGAATGGGTGCGATCCAAAATCTACAAATAATAAATGCTGGAGAGGGTGTGGAGAAAAGGGAACCCTCTTACACGGTTGGTGGGAATGCAAACTAGTACAGGCACTATGGAGAACAGTGTGGAGATTCCTTTAAAACTGGAAATAGAACTGCCTTATGATCCAGCAATCCCACTGCTGGGCATACACACTGAGGAAACCAGAAGGGAAAGAGACACGTGTACCCCAATGTTCATCGCAGCACTGTTTATAATAGCCAGGACATGGAAGCAACCTAGATGTCCATTAGCAGATGAATGGATAAGAAAGCTTTGGTACATATACACAATGGAGTATTACTCAGCCATTAAAAAGAATGCATTTGAATCAGTTCTAATGAGGTGGATGAAACTGGAGCCTATTATACAGAGTGAAGTAAGTCAGAAGGAAAAACACCAATACAGTATACTAACGCATATATATGGAATTTAGAAAGATGGTAACAATAACCCTGTGTACGAGACAGCGAAAGAGACACTGATGTATAGAACAGTCTTATGGACTCTGTGGGAGAGGGAGAGGGTGGGAAGATTTGGGAGAATGGCATTGAAACATGTAAAATATCATGTATGAAACGAGATGCCAGTCCAGGTTCAATGCACGATACTGCATGCTTGGGGCTAGTGCACTGGGACGACCCAGAGGGATGTTATGGGGAGGGAGGAGGGAGGAGGGTTCAGGATGGGGAACACATGTATACCTGTGGTGGATTCATTTTGATACTTGGCAAAACTAATACAATTATGTAAAGTTTAAAAATAAAATAAAATTTAAAAAAAGAAAGGAAAAAAAACAGATTAAAGATGACAAAAAAAGAAAGAAAGAAAGAAAGAAAATGCTATGATTTCATTCCCCCACGTTGCACTAAATTGCTTTTAGTACATCATTTAAAAAAGAAACAAACATAAAACATAGGCTTACACAAAACAAATAAAAAACTATGCTTACATAGTGTTTTATAGTTTGTATAGAACTATATAACCAGAGAAAAAAATAATACAGTACTCACAAGATCACACAAGTAATAGTTCAGTTCAGTTCAGTTCAGCCGCTCAGTGGTGTCCAACTCTTTTCGACCCCATGGACTGCAGCGTGCCAGGCTTCCCTGTCTATCATCAACTCCCGGGGATAACTCCAACACATGTCCATCGAGTCACTGATGCCATCCAACCATCTCACCCTCTGTCGTCCGTTTCTCCTGCCCTCAATGTTTCCCAGCATCTGGGTGTTTTCCCTTGAGTCAGTTCTTCTCATCAGGTGGCCAAAGTATTGGAGCTACAGCTTCAGCATCAGTTCTTCCAATGAATATATCCAGGGTTCATTTCCTTTAGGAATTTCTGGTTTGATCTCTTGCTGCCCAAAGGACTCTCATGAGCCTTCTTCAGCACTACAGTTTGAAAATGTCAACCCTATGAACAGCATGACTCTTGGTAGGGGAACACATCTGTAAATGTTCTTTCATGGATACCTTGTCCTACTGTGCTAGAGTTTTAGAGCAGAGTTGAGATTTTTTTTTTTTTTTTAAAGAATCTTTCTCTTGTTGTGGATCATTTTACTTTGCACTGAATTTATTATTGGTTCTGCTTTATGCATTTATTGTTTGTTTTGGCAGTGAGGCATATGATATCTTATCTCCCTGAAAGTGAAAGCTGCTCAGTCTTGTCTGTCTCTTTGTGGCCTCATGGACTCTACAGACAATGGGATTCTCCAGACTGGAATACTGGAGGGGGTAGCCTTTCCTTTCTCCAGGGATCTTCCCAACACAGGGATCAAACCCAGGTCTCCCACATTGGAGGCAGATTCTTTACCAGCAGAGCCACAAGGGAAGCCCTCATCTCCATGATCAAGGTTCAAACCCATACTACCTGCTTTGGAAGGCAGTCTTAACCACTGGAGCACCAGCAAAGTCCCTGGAGTACAGTTGATTTGATTCAAAGAAAAATAGAGGCTGTGTCACTTCTCACAAAGACACACACATCTAGATGTGCTATATGTGAACATTTCTTCCATGAGTGCTGGAAGAAACTTCAATCTGTGTACTACAAAATGATAGCAATCTATAGAAATGAAGCAAATTATTTTCAGACAAGAGTTAGACCCAGGTGCAGAACTGGAACATGGGGTTGATCCTTCACTCTTAGGAATAACTGCTAATTTTGAATATATCCCTAGTAAATGGATTTTCTGGTGGCTCAGACAATAAAGAATCTGCCTGCAATGCAGGATACCTGGGTTTGATCCCTGGGTCAGGAAGATATCCTTGAGAAGGGAGTGACTACCCACTCCAGTATTCTTACTTGGAAAATTCCATGGACAGAGGAGTCTGGTGGGCAAGTCTATGGGGTGGCAAATGGTTGGACACCACTGAAGCAGTTTAGCACTCATGTACAGTTTCAGCACACTAGTTTATGCTGAAGGTTGGTTTGAAAACTGATTACATAATAAACAAAAAGCAAACACACACACATCTAGATGGTAGACAATCAGTACTAAATAAAGAAGACTAAAATATGCTTCTGAAAATCCATTCTGTATTCAAGTCATATAATTGGTTATTAATATTTGACTCCATAATGGAAGATAGTGCTTTTTATGTGAAGCAATTATCCCAGGAATTCATTTAATGCCTCAAATGTATGCAAGGGTACTGGGATGGAACTTTCATTAAGGACACATAGGCTTACTTGTGGAAGGGATTATAGAATAAATAGTGAGGAAAGAATCATCTGACTGGTTACTTGCCCTCCATTACTCTCAGGAAGGACAGACAAGCAGCCTGTTTCTAAAACACCATTGAAGGCAGATAGACTGAAACGGTCCAGTAGAGGTAGAATTTAGAGATATGATAGGACGATCAATCACTTAAAAAGAGATTTAGTTTGACCCTCAAGTTATTGGGGCTTCCCAGGTACCTCAGTGGGTAACGAATCTGCTTACAATGAGGGAGATGCAGGGCGATCACATTCTATCACTGAGTCAGGAAGATCCCCTGGAGGATGAAATGGCAACCCACTCCAGTATTCTTGCCTGGAGAATCTGATGGACAGAGGATCCTGGTGTCCACGGAGCTGCAAAGAATCGAACATGACTGAAGTGACTGAGCACACTCTAGTAATTGGATACAAAATTGAGTTTAGGTTCTGAAAATAATAAGGACCAACTCATACCTCCTCCAAGTTCCCTCGAGAAATGACACACTATGGAGACAAATATCCTGCCACAGAGAGAGGCTGTGTTCCAAACTACCCAAGCTTCCAGGTCTGGCCAAGTTCTGCACAATCCAGCTGAGTCAGAAAGAGAATTGCCTCTTTTCAACTTAATGATATAGACTTGACTTTGAGTATTTGTACTAAAAAGAAGATTCCATTACCTGCATATCCTAGATACCATTTAATTCCAAGACATATTTTTGTGTGTGTGTGTGACCCATGGTTATTCTATAGATGCCAAAATGTATAAATGAAATTCAATCTTACACCATTCTTGTAACTCGGAGCTTGGTGGTCATTGGTTTTGATTTAGAGATTAAATAGCATTTCTTGTCCTGGGGTACAGTGAAGGAAATTTCATACCATTCACAATTGTATTGTCAATGCTTTTCATGAGAGTCACAAACATAACTGCTTCTCCAAAGCATTGTAGAATTTCAAAGAAGGAGACAAATCTTATGGATTTCCTTTCCTACCTAGCAAATTATTATTAGGTCAGTCAATATCAACCAGTTGTAGCATCCAAATACCAAATGTTGTAATACATAGTGTGAAAGTTCTGGAAGCAAATAATTGGTTAAAAAACAGAACACAAGGATCAGATGCAAGAATAGAACGCAAAGTGAACATGATGGTAAGAACAGCTTTATTCTTTAAAGGTTCAGGATAGTAGGACTAATTACATTAAGGGGTGGAACACTGAAGTTATAATCAGAATGGACCAAATAAATTATGTTGATGGCTTCTAGTTCAAAGATCTTAATGTTGAAAGATGCTTCATGCTCCCACAGTGTATCTAAATATATGTTCATGATCTTACAAGTTTGAGATTAAATGGGTGATTTTTCAGAAGAAAATATGACTGGAAAAGGAAAAGAAAATACAATTGTCAGTGACATCTATTGGTATTGCTGTTTTACCAAAGTACACTAATATTACACCCCTAATAGTAAGTAAAAAAAAAAAAAGTGTTGAAAATGGTATATTTAACATATTATATATTAATATTAACATCTTACCTGGTTGATCAGTTGTAAGACATAATCACTTGCATTGTTTCTGATCATAGACTTATGTTAAAAAGTAATGTGAATCTTACAAATCACAAAATATAAATTATGAAATATGTATTTACTTTCTACCAACTATTCTGAAAACATTATTTTGAATGAGTTTTGAGTACAGTGACTGGATTTAAGTGCTTGTACTTCTTAAATCTCCCTGTAAAACTTAAACAAGCAACAGACCCATGAGATCTCTAAACTTACACAAACTGTTTATTAATGTTGCCAACAAGCCAGATGGGACTCAAATAAAAAGAAAGACAGAACTTTTCCAGTACTCATAAAACATCTGCCTGTCTAGATTAGTAGACACCCAAAAGAAAGACTAAATAAAGAGTGGGCTTAATATCTTTTATAAAAATTATTTAAAAAATCAATGATATACATATTCATGTAATTGAGATTTTTATTTCATTCTTTGTAACTCTAATATGTTGTAATATGCAATAAACATTCCAAAATTCCCAAATTAAGAAGTAGATCATTTCTTTATATTAATTTCCTAAAAGGGACAAAACAATCTTGCCACAGAACATATGCCTGCTTGATGATGTACAATGAGTCTTTAACTTGAAGTAGGATCAGTTCAGTTCAGTTTAGTTCAGTCGCTCAGTCGTGTCTGACTCTTTGTGACCCCATGAATTGCAGCACAACAGGCCCCCCTGTCCATCACCAACTCCCAGAGTTCACTCAAACTTATGTCCATCGAGTCAGTGATGTCATCCAGCCATCTCATCCTCTGTCATCCCCTTCTCCTCTGCCCCCCCAATCCCTCCCAGCATCAGAGACTTTTCCAATGAGTCAACTCTTCGCATGAGGTGGCCAAAGTACCCGAGTTTCAGCTTTAGCATCATTCCTTCCAAAGAAATCCCAGGGCTAATCTCCTTCAGAATGGACTGGTTAGATCTCCTTGCAGTCCAAGGGATTCTCAAGAGTCTTCTCCAACAACACAGTTCAAATGCATCAATTCTTCGGCATTCAGCTTTCTTCACAGTCTAACTCTCACATCCATACATGACCACAGGAAAAACCACAGCCTTGACTAGATGAACCTTTGTTGGCAAAGTAATGTCTCTGCTTTTCAACATGCTATCTAGGTTAGTCATAGTTTCCTTCCATGGCGTGAAGTGAAGTGAAGTCACTCAGTTGTGTCCGACTCTTCACGACCACATGGATGGTAGCCTACCAGGCTTTGCCATCCATGGAATTTTCCAGGCAAGAATACTGGAGTCGGCTGCCATTTCCTTCTCCAAGGAGTAAGCATCTTTTAATTTGATGGCTGCAGTCACCATCTGCAGAGATTGGAGCCCAGAAAAATAAAGTCTGACACTGTTTCCACTGTTTCCCCATCTATTTTCCGTGAAGTGATGGGACAGATGTCAT
Source organism: Bos taurus (assembly GCF_002263795.3). Classification (NCBI taxonomy): domain Eukaryota; kingdom Metazoa; phylum Chordata; class Mammalia; order Artiodactyla; family Bovidae; genus Bos; species Bos taurus. The sequence continues at coordinate 2,214,701 of NC_037336.1, forward strand.
GATCTTCATTTTCTGAATGTTGAGCTTTAAGCCAACCTTTTCACTCACCTCTTTCACTTTCATCAAGAGGCTTTTTAGTTCCTCTTCACTTTCTGTCATAAGGGTGGTATCATCTGCATATATGAGGTTATTGATATTTCTCCCAGAAATCTTAATTCCAGCTTGTGTTTCTTCCAGCCCACCGTGTCTCATGATGTACTCTGCATATAAATTAAATAAGCAGGGTGACAGTATACAGCCTTGATGTACTCCTTTTCCTATTTGGAACGAGTCTGTTGTTCCATGTCCAGTTCTAACTTTCTGCCTGACCTGCATATAGGTTTCTCAAGAGGCAGGTCAGGTGGTCTGGCATTTCTATCTCTTTCAGAATTTTCCACAGTTGATTGTGATCCACACAGTCAAAGTCTTTGGCATAGTCAATAAAGCAGAAATAGATGTTTTCCTGGAACTCTCTTGCTTTTTCCATGATCTAACCGATGTTGGCAATTTGATCTCTGGTTCCTCTGTCTTTTCTAAAACCAGCTTGAACATCTGGAATTTCACGGTTTGCATATTGTTGATGCCTGACTTGGAGAATTTTTTTGTGTGTGTGCTGTTTTTGTTTTTGTTTTTTTATTGTGTTTTCAATGGAGAAATACATCATCTGTTTACAAAATAACTCTTGAAAAATACAAGGAGCACAGATACTATAAAACAAAGCAAACTCCAGTCATGAGACACTACATACATCATGTGAAAGCAACAGTCTGATCTCCAGGTTATGAAAACTAGAATTAAAAAGTCACTACACAGAAAAGGTCCAAGTTCCCAGCTTGGCAAAACTTGGGTGCAGTTACATGAAACGTTTAATAAACTGAATTCTTTTTCCCCAATGTGTAAACAAAATGACAAGACTAAATCTGTGCCTGGCAATTTCGATCTAACTCTGAAGCTACACAAAACACACAGACACCTTGTAGACTTCACCTGTTAGTCTGATCATCTTATCTTCTTAGGCGGTGGGAGGAAGGGCAAGCTGACTGTGCAGAGCAAAGATGCGGGAAGTAGGAATACTGTATACTAGACATTACAAAGTATGGTGAAAAGAAAGCCTCAATTAATGCATAGCCTAAACTTGGAGAATTTTGAGCTTTACTTTATTAGCGTGTGAGATGAGTGCAATTGTGCTGTAGTTTGAGCATTCTTTGGCATTGCCTTTCTTTGGGATTGGAATGAAAACTCACCTTTTCCAGTTCTGTGGCCACTGTCGAGTTTTCCAAATTTGCTGGCATATTGAGTAGGATATGTGGTCACAAAGAGTCGGACACAACTGAGTGACTGAACTGAACTGAACTGAGGACAAAATACTTTAACTCATCCATTGCTTCATCAATTTAAAAATTCTGAAGTTATGAACTTTAGATATCTCTAAGGATTTGTAAGCATCCTTATGTTTTTGTTCACAGAGATGTTAAGACATAATTAAGGGCACGATGAGAACTTTCAATCCATAGAGATTTAATAAAGTCTTGAAAAACCAAAGAAAAAATTTACCGCCTGTTTTTGTTACATTATTTTTCATTTTTCTTGAATAGTGATTAGATTATTCTAATTAAATAGAAGAAGAATGTGTGTGTGAGTGAAGCTATCTTATCTATATAATTCAGTGCATCCTAACTCTAAAATTTATTATGTCCCTGGGTCATTAGGACTGGAGGGAAGATTCACTCTGACTGGCTCTTCAGCACCTTTTAAGTTAAAAGACTTTGGGCTTAACAGTTCATTCTGACTGAATCATAGAACTACATAAAGTTTGGAGACCTGCAACTGGTTACTCCTTGGACTGGATACAGTGATCATTGAATACACAGTCAGGATATTTTTTACATTTGAGTCCATCCTCACCAAAGCCTAAATGGAGCACCATTCTGGCTCTCACTCTGCTCCCACATTCAGTCACTGTTGAAATTTGCAATGTTTACCTTCCAAATCTTCCTAAACTCTACCCATCATCTCCATTTTTACTGTTTCTGCTGGATTCACCTTCCCATCTCCCCATGAAATTCATCTCAGTATTTCATATAATGCTTCCTTTACCAGAAAAATTGCCCCAGTAATTATTATTCAATGTAAATTCATTTATTTGACTCTTCTTCTTACAAGCCCTAAGAAACCTGCTCTCATAATTTACAGGATTAAGTAGAAAATCCAGGAAACATTTTTTACAAGTCTCTTGAAGGACTGGTTCCTTAGTCTCACCTTTCCTGCCTTCACATTTTTCTTCTGCCTTTGCTATCAAATATATCAGGGTCATGAATTCATTCTTTAAGACTGAAATCAAAGGACATTTCTTTTTGAAGCATCATAGGAACCCTCACAACACAGTAGGTTACTTTCTATATTCTTCCTCCACTGAAGCTTTGTATATTTGCAGCATGTAGCTGTTACACACTGTTACATTTTGTTGTTACATTTGTTGATGATAATATTAATCAGTCCATTGAAGAAAGACATAGAAAATGTTATTCCAGTTAAACTGAACTTTATAACCCAGGCACAGCTTCTTAGAAAGTTCTGAGGCCTGTTCAGCCCATTAGAGGTCAAAGCACAGTTATGCAAGTTTTTTTTTGTTTTGTTTTGTTTTTTTGTTTTTTAAATGAAAGGCTATACATTGAGTGACATATTGATAGTTTACACATTTCAATTCTACACATAGAAAATGAGTAATAACTGGGTCACAGGTCATCATAGTCCCTTACAAAATTAACAAGGGAATTTATCTCCTAAGGAGTTTTGACTCTTGATATGATTAAAATGAATGTTATCTCTGAAGGAGGTCTGGTTTTACATGGATGCACGACACACATTAAGGGAAGAAAAGAGGTCCAAATGGGAAAAGAATAATTTATGTATGAAATATCAATTGCATTTCATCAATATCCTACAGCTTTCCTTAATAAATTGCAAGTTCATTTGTTTAAGATATGTATCTACTTTGTCTGACTTTACTATATGCCAGATAGTCAATGAATGCTTGCAGTATAGACAAGTTAATCAATTTTAAAAACATGTTTATGTAGCGTGAGTAGGTCATGTATAATGCAATACATATCTGTTGCATTATATATATATATATATATATATTCTCTTAAGTATGTGTGTACACACACACACACACATACATATAAACAACATTAATGTCTTTTATTTTTGAAGAACTGGAAGATACTAATAACCTTCTCATTGTCATCCTATTTGTCTCAAACACACACATACACACACAAAAACATACACACACTGATACTTCAGTTTAAACTATTTTCAAAATTATCTTAAAATTTTCGATTTCAAATTTATATTTACAAAGACAACACATTTGGAAGAATTTTGGAAAAATTTAAGTATAAAGAAAAATCAAAATCATGTTTTTAAAATTGGAAGGCAAGAAGAGTGTTCAGCTGTATAAACTGATGTACAAAAGGTATTAAGGAACTAAAGTAAGCAATAAGGTGCTGGTTCCCTGACCTGTGCAGATATAGTAATTCCACTGACAATAAGAAGTATGATCTCTTCCTTCTCTTCTCACTGCCCAGTGTCTGTGATGGAAAAGTACTATAGACCTGGACTGCAGAGTATAGCATTAACTATCCAACCAGGTGGGCAGAGATCAAAATTATGACCTTTAATTTTCTGTTTGTTTGTTTTTTGGTAAAAGAATTGGAACTTTCTGAAAATTCTTATAAACCACTGTAGGACGTGAAAATGTTATCAGAGCCAAAAAGAAACATTCCCAGCTTTAATTTTATTTCATTAATCAAGTATATGTATAAATATACTATTAAGTGTAATTGAACAGTTTATTCTGCATTTTCAGAGCAAGCATTTTATTTATTTTGAAGTTTAACCTTTCCCCCTTTTTAATCCTTTAGGTTCCTGGCCAGTTATCATTTTTTTGCATTAGTACTTTATATAGTCCCTGATAGCTCAGTCGGTAAAGAATCTGCCTGTAAAGCAGGAGACCCTGGTTATATTCCTGGGTTGGGAAGATCCGCTGGAGAAGGGATAGGCTACCCATTCCAGTGTCCTTGGGCTTCCCTTGTGGTTCAACTGGTAAAGAATCTGCCTGCAATGCAGGAGACCTGGGTTCAGTCCCTGGATTGGGAAAATCCTCTGGAGAAGGGAAAGGCTAACCACTCCAGTATTCTGGTCTGGAGAATTCCATGGCTGTACAGTACATGAGGTCACAAAGAGCCAGACAACTGAGCAACTTTCACTTCACTGTTATATAACTGGGTTAAAAACTGGTGTATTAATTGGAAAAAAAATTAATATCAAATAATTGGTATTAGAACATTAGACTTTTAAAAGTTTTATCTTTTTCACTTAAATAATGTTCATAGAATGTTTTTTCCTTTAAATTCAGCAGAATCCAACAATGAAGTAGAGATCAAATTTGAAAACCTAACTGCAAAATGTGTTATATTTTTACAAACAAAAAAGAAAATATATAGAATTAAAACACTTAATTTCAGCAACTGCAAAAGTCAGGTTAGTCTGTTTTAACATGGAGGAGCAGCGAGGTTAGCACTGTTCAAAATAACTATTTCTGTGATTCTCTGTCAAACTGACTGAACTATTAAACACATTTAATGTGATTGTTATAACTTTAAAGCTCTGGAAAATGAATCCATACTTTTAGAAGGGTATTACTTTCAGAAAACATTAAAATATATATAAACATAATGATTTTAGGACCAGTAATTAATAGAAAGGATTGAATAATTGCATATTTCAGAGTTATATTTTACACAAGCAAAGCATTGAGAATTACAAGCAATTTAGCAAAATTATACTTTTGAAGAAAAAGATGCATTAAACTGTTATTCTCTCTGCTGATAACCCAAACAAACTAAAACCATGAGGAATTGCTAAATTACATGCACTAAAAATGCATTTCTTATTCAAGGATATTCTTTCCCAATCATGGGAGGAGTGAACTGCCTCAAGTCTATGTGGCTTTCATGCATTTTAATATTTTTGTATGTATTAAACTTTAAAAAGAAAGAGCTGCTGAAATGGCTGTATGTTTGGGTTACAACTGACTTCAAATTTCTTCCTTTGTGGATTAATTAAATATTTTTTAGCAATTTAGCCATAGTCATTCTTTGTTTTAATTATATATATATACACAAATTATTTTTGTTTAAAATGCCATGACTAATATCTAACACCAAAGTTTGAAATGGCTATATGTAAGAGTGAGTGTGATGCATTATTTTTTTATTCTAATTATTTTACTACACATTTTCTAATTATTTTACAGCACACATTGGAAAAGGGAGTTTTATGAAATAGTAGGAGTAGAAAGAAACATATCCTACTTCCTTTAACTAATCACTGAATAGAAGTTTTCAGTATAAGTTATTTTTATCCCATGAAGTCCTTGCCACAGTCTGATTAGGTTTAATTTTCTAAATATTTAATAAATGAAGAAGCTAAGCTTCAATGAGGTTTACTGACTTGTTCTAAGTTATGTAAGCATTCATTGACTACAGGCTCCTAGAGTAATACTTTGACCTTATAGGCCTTGCTCTTGCCTTAGGTAATGCTTTCTTATCAGATGAAGCAGGTCCTTCTAAGTCCTGGAAGATGGCTCACTACTTGCCATGATGAGAAAAACAAGACAAGAAACTTGATTTTATATTATCCCAATTTATAAAATTCATATTAATTCCTACTTATTCATTCACACTTTATCATTTTCAATTACTGTGTGATCTTAACTATTGAAACATGCAGCTAAATTACTTTTTAACATCACTTATGTGCCAGTTTTCTACATTTCTGTATATGTATATCTAGTTAGCTATGAAAAAACATGCTGAGACTAGACAGACTCACCAAGATTATTTGGCTGAATTTCTGAGGTATACATCATTTGTTATTTATGAAAATCATTGTGTAATTGTGGTATTTTTCATAGAAACAGCCATTTGATATCTGTCAACTAAACTAATTTTTTTTCAACTAAACTATTTTAAATTCTTCCTCTAGAAAAAAAAAATTCTACTTGGAATAACTTGTTCAGTATTATGGGTCAGGAAGATCCCCTGGAGGAGAGCATGGCAACCCACTCCAGTATTCTTGCTTGGAGAATCCCATGGGCAGAGGTGCCTGGCAGGCTACAGTCCATAGGGTCACAAAGAGTTGGATAGGATTGAAGAGACTTACCATGCACACACATTATTAAAGATTAACTTTATAAGAATTAGTTCCACTTGATCAAGATGGTGGTACAAGAGGATGGTGAACTCATCCCCCTCTACAAACATATCAAAATACTTCTACATGTGGAACAATTCTCATTGGAAACTGGGAGAACTCCTGTACAATCAAGGTTCAAAAAAAAAAAAAAACACATAAATCTGCTAGTAAGGGAAGCCTAGGAACCAGGTTGGAATCTATATCCCTAGGACAGACTCAGAGGAGTAAGAACATTACTCGGGTAGAGACCCTCCCTGGGGAGGGAGTGATTCAAGCCACATATTCGGTGTCCCAGCCCTGAGGTCTGACTCAAGGAAGACAAGCTCCCTTAACTGATTGAAGAACCCCTGAGACTAATAAGAGGCCTGTGGAAAGCCCAGACTCCTTTCATAAGGAGCACAAACACTTGCTCCTGAAGCAGATAGAAAGCAGATGCTGGCTGACTCATTTCAGTGACCACCTTATGAGCCCCATCCTGAGCCAAATAAATGTTCCAGTACCCTGGCACCATTTGCCTCTAGTCACAGCTCGATATCAGAGTGAGGGCAGCCATGACAGAGGAAAACTCCTGTGTGTGAGGTGCTGTGGTGGCCCAAACCTTAAGTACTGTCTGAGCAGGTTGGGGCAGCATTGCTGGCAGTTTGCACAGGTGGAACTTCAGATGCAGACCAGACTGGATGTCTCACGGTAGCCAGATGGCCACAACCTGTGCCCTGACCCTCACAGAATACCCATGCCAGCCTGAATTGCTCCAGCACTTCTCTCTGAGGCTGAAGTTGCTGGGCCTTCAGTTAAAGGGAACTGAGCAAACTGGAACCCAAATCTCCAGTGTCTGCTCCAGCACCGTGGGACCCGACTCCATGACTAAATGATAGAGTAGTGAAGGCCTCTGAATTTTGGAGAACCCTTGTTCACCTTGTCTCTGGCTCTAGCCGCTCAGACTCCAGTCCTACACCCTATCTAGCTGATATCAGCCAGCACAGTTTGGAGAAAGATATGACTTTTGCTCATGTCAAATTTAGCTCTCTCAACAAACCAGTTGGGAATGTGCAGGTTGTATAGGGTTGCTCCTTATAAAGACATGCTTTTTAAATGAAAACAAAGCAACAACAAAAAGAAAATGTCTCGCTTGCAATTCAGTTAAAAAAAAAAAAAAAGTTCTTCGTTGATGAAGGAAACTGAAGATGACACAAAAGAAATGAAAAGATATCCCATGCTCTAAGATTTGGAGGATTAAAATTGTTAAAAGGCCTTTCTACCCCAAGCAGTGCACAAATTTAATGCAATGCTTATCAAAATATCTATGACATTTTTCACAGAACTACAATAAACAACCTTCAGTTCAGTTCAGTTCAGTGGCTCAGTCATGTCCGACTCTTTGCGGCCCCATGAATCCCAGCACGCAAGGCCTTCCAGTCCGTCACCAGCACCTGGAGTTCACTCAGACTTATGTCCATCGAGTCAGTGATGCCATTCGGCCATCTCATCCTCTATCATCCCCTTCTCTGCCTGCCCCCAATTCCTCGCAGCATCAAAGTCTTTTCCAATGAGTCAACTCTTCGCATGAGGTGGCAAAAGTACTGGAGTTTCAGCTTTAGCATTGTTCCTTCCAAAGAAATCCCAGGGCTGATCTCCTTCAGAATGGAATGGTTGGATCTCCTTGCAGTCCAAGGGACTCTCAAGAGTCTTCTCCAACACCACAGTTCAAAAGCATCAATTCTTTGGTGCTCAGCTGTCTTCACAGTCCAACTCTAACATCCATACACAGGAAAAACCATAGCCTTAACTAGGTGGACCTTTGTTGGCTAAGTAATGTCTCTGCTTTTGAATATGCTATCTAGATTGGTCAAAACGTTCCTTCCAAGGAGTAAGCGTCTTTTAATTTTATGATTGCAGTCACCATCTGCAGTGATTTTGGAGCCCAAAAAAATAAAGTCTGACACTTTTTCCACTGTTTCCCCATCTATTTCCCATGAAGTGATGGGGCCGGAAGCCATGATCTTCGTTTTCTGAATGTTGAGCTTTAAGCCAACTTTTTCACTCTACATTTTCACTTTCATCAAGGGGGCTTTTTATTTCCTCTTCACTTTCTGCCATAAGGGTGGTGCCATCTGCATATCTGAGGTTATTGATATTTCTCCCAGCAATCTTGATTCCAGCTTGTGTTTCTTCCAGTCCAGCGTTTCTCATGATGTACTCTGCATAGAAGTTAAATAAGCAGGGTGACAATATACAGCCTTGATGTCCTCCTTTTCCTATTTGGAACCAGTCTGTTGTTCCATGTCCAGTTCTAATTGTTGTTTCCTGACCTGCAAACAGATTTCTCAAGAGGAAGGTCAAGGGCCTGGTATTCCCATCTCTTCCAGAATTTTCCACAGTTTCTTGTGATCTACACAGTCAAAGGCTTTGGCATAGTCAATAAAGCAGAAATAGATATTTTTCTGGAACTCTCTTTCTTTTTCCATGATCTAACGGATGTTGGCAATTTGATCTCTGGTTCCTCTGCCTTTTCTAAAACCAGCTTGAACACCAGGAAGTTCACGATTCATGAATTGCTGAAGCCTGGCTTGGAGAATTCTGAGCATTCTTTACTAACATGTGAGATAAGTGCAATTGTGTGGTAGTTTGAGCATTCTTTGGAATTGACTTTCTTTGGGATTGGAATGAAAACTGACCTTTTCCAGTCCTGTGGCCACTGCTGAGTTTTCCAAATTTGCTGGTATATTGAGTGCAGCAATTTCACAGCATCATCTTTCAGGATTTGAAATAACTCAACTGGAATTCCATCATCTCCACTTGTTTTGTTTGTAGTGATGGTTTCTAAGGCCCACTTGACTTCACATTCCAGGATGTCTGTCTCTATATGAGTGATCAACCATCGTGATTTAAATAACCACAAATTGCAAAAGCAATCTTCAGAAAAAAAGAGTAAGTCTGGACGATCACACTCAAAAACTACAGAATAAACTCAAAGCTAGTAGAGGCGATTGTCAACATTTACTTACTTTCATTCTTTATTTGTTAAGTAAATTGAGTTATGACGATTCCTTTTTACTTGTGGCAAATTTTTATTGATTTATTTTTAATTTAAATTTATTTATTTTAATTGGAGGCTAATTACTTTACAATATTGTACTGGTTTTGTCATACATCAACATGAATCCAACCCGGGTGTACACATGTTCCAAATCCTGAACCCCCCTCCCACCTCCTTCCCCATACCATCCCTCTGAGTCATCCCAGTGCAAGAGACCCAGGCATCCTGTATCCTGCATCAAACCTGGACTGGCTATTCATTTCCTACATGATATTATACATGCTTCAATGCCATTCTCCCTAATCATCCCAACCTCTCCCTTTCCCACAGAGTCCAAAAGACTGTTCTATACGTCTGTGTCTCTTTTGCTGTCTCGCACGAAGGGTTATCATTAGCATCTTTCTAAATTACATATATATGCGTTAGTATACTGTATTGGTGTTTTTCTTTCTGGCTTACTTCACTCTGTATAATAGGCTCCAGTTTCATCCACCTCATTAGAACTGATTCAAATGTATTCTTTTTAATGGCTGAGTAATACTCCATTGTGTATATGTACCACAGCTTTCTTATCCATTCATCTGCTGACGGACATCTAGGTTGCTTCCATGTCCTGGCTATTATAAATAATGCTGCGATGAACATTGGGGTAAAGGTGTCTCTTTCCCTTCTGGTTTCCTCAGTGTGTATTGCCAGCAGTGGGATTGCTGGGTCGTATGGAAGTTCTATTTCCAGTCTCTTAAGGAATCTGCACACTGTTCTCCATAGTGGCTGTACTAGTTTGCATTCCCACCAACGGTGTAAGAGGGTTCTCTTTTCTCCACACCCTCTCCAGCATTTATTGCTTGTAGACTTTTGGATTTCTGCCATTCTGACTGGCGTGAAATGATACCTTGCTGTGGTTTTGATGTGCATTTCTCTGATATTGAATGACATTGAGCAACTTTTCATGTCTTTGTTAGCCACCTGTATGTCTTCTTTGGAGAAATGTCTATTTATTTCTTTGGCCTATTTTGATTGGGTCATTTATTTTTCTGGAATTGAGATATAAGAGTTGCTTGTATATTTTTGAGATTAGTTGTTTGTCAGTTGCTTCACTTGCTATTATTTTCTCCCATTCTGAAGGCTGTCTTTTCATCTTGCTTATAGTTTCCTTTGTTGTGCAGAAGCTTTTAATTTTAATTAGGTCACATTTATTTATTATTGCTTTTATTTTCAATATTCTGCAAGGTGAGTCATAGAGGATCCTGCTGTGATGTATGTCAGAGAGTGTTTTGCCGATGCACTTCCCTAAGAGTTTTAAAGTTTCTGGTCTTATGTTTAGATCTTTAATCCATTTTGAGTTTATTTTTGTGTGTGGTGTTAGAAAGTGTTCTAGTTTCATTCTTTTACAAGTGGTTGACCAGTTTCCCAGCACCACTTGTTAAAGAGATTGTCTTTAACCCATTGTATATTCTTGCTGCCTTTGCCAAAGATAAGGTGTCCATGGGTGCCTGGGTATATCTCTGGGCTTTCTATTTTGTTCCGTTGAACTATATTTCTGTCTTTGTGCCAGTACCATACTGTCTTGATGACTGTGGCTTTGTAGTAGAGCCTGAAATAAGGCAGGTTAATTCCTCCAGTTTCATTCTTCTTTCTCAAGATTGCTTTGGGTATTCGAGGTTTTTTGTATTTCCATATAAATTGTGAAATTATTTGTTCTAGCTCTGTGAAAAATACTATTGGTACGCTTGATAGGGATTTCATTGAATCGAGAAGGTCAGTTTTCATTCCAATCCCAAAGAAAGGCAATGTCAAAGAATGCTTAAACTACCCGACAATTGCACTCATCTCACACGCTAGCAAAGTAATGCTCAAAATTCTCCAAGCCAGGCTTCAGCAGTATGTGAACTGTGAACTCCCTGATGTTCAAGCTGGTTTTAGAAAAGACAGAGGAGCCAGAGATCAAATTGCCAACATCCGCTGGATCATGGAAAAAGCAAGAGAGTTCCAGAAAACCATCTATTTCTGCTTTATTGACTATGCCAAAGACTTTGACTGTGTGGATCACAATAAACTGTGGAAAATTCTTCAAAGAGATGGGAATACCAGACCACCTGACCTGCCTCTTGAAAAATCTGTATGCAGGACAGGAAGAAACAGTTAGAACTGGACATGGAACAACAGACAGGTTCCAAATAGGAACAGGAGTACGTCAAGGCTGTATATTGTCACCCTGTTTATTTAACTTATATGCAGAGTACATCATGAGAAATGGTGGACTGGAAGAAACACAAGCTGCAATCAAGATTGCCAGGAGAAATATCGATAACCTCGGATAAGCAGATGACACCACCCTTATGGCAGAAAGTGAAGAGGAACTAAAAAGCCTCTTGATGAAAGTGACTGTGGAGAGTGAAAAAGTTGTCTTAAAGCTCAACATTCAGAAAACAAAGATCATGGCATCTGGTCCCATCACTTCGTGGGAAATAGATGGGGAAACAGTGGAAACAGTGCCAGACTTTTTATTTTTCTGGGCTCCAATATCACTACAGGTGTTGACTGCAGCCATGAAATTAAGAGACGCTTACTCCTTGGAAGGAAAGTTATGACAAACCTAGACAGCATATTCAAAAGCAGAGACATTACTTAGCCAACAAAGGTTCGTCTAGTCAAGACTATGGTTTTTCCTGTGGTCATGTATGGATGTGAGAGTTGGACTGTGAAGAAAAGCTGAGCGCCGAAGAATTGATGCTTTTGAACTGTGGTGTTGGAGAAGACTCTTGAGAGTCCCTTGGACTGCAAGGAGATCCAACCAGTCCATTCTGAAGGAGATCACCCCTGGGATTTTTTGGAAGGAATGATGCTAAAGCTGAAACTCCAGTACTTTGGCCATCTCATGCAAATATTTGACTCTTTGGAAAAGACTCTGATGCTGGGAGGGATTGGGGGCAAGAGGAGAATGGGACGACAGAGGATGAGATGGCTGGATGGTATCGCTGACTCGATGGATGTGAGTCTCAGTGAACTCCGGGAGTTGGTATTGGACAGGGAGGCCTGGCATGCTGCTATTCATGGGGTTGCAAAGAGTCGGTCACGACTGAGTGACTGATCTGATCTGATAGATTGCTTTGAATAGTATACTCATTTCCACTATATTGATTCTTCCAATGCAAGAACATGGTGTATTTCTCCATCTATTAATGTTCTCTTTGATTTCTTTCAACAGTGTTTTATAGTTTTCTATATATAGGTCTTTAGTTTCTTTAGGTAGATATATTCCTAAGTATTTTGTTCTTTTCGTTGCAATGGTGAATGGGATTGTTTCCTTAATTTATCTATTTTCTCATTAATATTGTATAGGAATGCAAGGGATTTCTGTGTAATGATTTTATGTCCTGCACTTTACTATATTCATTGATTAGCTCTAGTAATTTTCTGGTGGAGTCTTTAGGTTTTTTTATGTAGATAATCATATCATCTGCAAACAGTGAGAGTTTTACTTCTTTTCCAATTTAAATTACTTTATTTCTTTTTCTGCTCTGATTGCTATGGCCAAAACTTTCAAAACTATGTTGAATAGTAGTGATGGACACCCTTCTCTTCCTCCTGACTTTAGTGGATATGCTTTCAATTTTTCACCGTTGAGGATAATGTTTGCTGTGAGTTTGTCATATATAGCTTTTATTATGTTGAAGTATGCTCCTTATATTCCTGCATTCTGGAGAGTTTTTATCAAAAATAGATGTGGAATTTTGTCAAAGGCTTTCTCTGCATCTATTGAAATAATCATATGGCCTTTAATTTTCTATTTGTCAATATGGTGTATTACATTGATTGATTTGTGGATATTGAAGAATTCTTGCATCCCTGGGATAAAGCCCACTTGGTCATGGTGTATAACCTTTTTAATGTGTTGCTGGATTCTGATTGCTAGAATTTTGTTAAGGATTTTTGCATCTATGTTCATCCATGCAATTGGCCTGTATTTTTCTTTTTTTGTGGCATCTTTGTCAGATTTTGGTATTAGGGTGATGGTGGCCTCATAGAATGAGTTTGGAAGTTTACCTTCCTCTGCAATTTTTTTGGAAGAGTTTGAGTAGCATAGGTGTTAGCTGTTCTCTAAATTTTTGGTAGAATTCAGGTGTGAAGCCGTCTGGACCTGGCCTTTTGTTTGCTGGAAAATTTCTGATTACAGTTTCAATTTCCATGTTTGTAATGGGTCTGTTAGATTTTTTATTTCTTCCTGGTCCGGTTTTGGATAGTTGTACTTTTCTAAAAACTTGTCCATTTCTTCCCCGTTGTCCATTTTATTGGCATATAATTGCTGATAGTTGTCTCTTATGATCCTTTGTATTTCTGTGTTTTCTGTTATGATCTCTCCATTTTCATGTCTGATTTTATTGATTTAATTTTTCTCCCTTTGTTTCATGATGAGTCTGGCTAATGGTTTGTCAATTATATTTATCCTATCAAAGAACCAGCTTTTGGCTTTGTTGACTTTTGCTATAGTCTCTTTTGATTCTTTTGCATTTATTTCTGCCCTAATTTTTAAGATTTCTTTCCTTCTACTAACCCTGGTTTTGAGTTGTTGTGTTTTCATTTTCATTCGTTTCTATGCATATTTGGATTTCTTTTTTTTTTATTTCTTCCATGATTTGTTGGTTATTCAGCAGCGTGTTGTTCAGCCTCCATATGGTGGAATTTTTAATAGTTTTTTCTCCTGTAATTTAGATATAATCTTATTGCATTATGGTCAGAAAAAATGCTTTGAATGATTTCAATTTTTTTTTTTAATTTACCAAGGCTAGATTTATGGCCCAGGATATGATCTATCCTGGAGAACGTTCTGTGGGCGCTTGAGAAAAAGGTAAAACTCATTGTTTTGGGGTGAAATGTCCTATAGATATCAATTCGGTCTAACTGGTCTATTGTATCATTTAAAGTTTGTGTTTCTTTGTTAATTTTCTGTTTAGCTGATCTATCCATTGGTGTGAGTGGGGTATTAAAGTCTCCCACTATTGTTATTGTTAATTTCCCCTTTCATACTTGTTAGTATTTGTCTTACATATTGCAGTGCTCCTATATTGCGTGCATATATATTTATAATTGTTATATCTTCTTCTTGGATTGATCCTTTGATCATTATGTAGTGACCTTTTTTGTCTCTTTTCACAGCCTCTGTTTTAAAGCCTATTTCATCTGATATGAGTTTTGCTACTCCTGCTTCCTTTTTGTCTCTATTAGCATGGAATATATTTTTCCAGCCCTTCACTTTCAGTCTGTATGTGTCCCTTGTTTTGAGGTGGGTCTCTTGTAGACAACATATATAGGGGTCTGTTTTTGTATCCATTCAGCTAGTCTTTGTCTTTTGGTTGGGGCATTCAACGCATTTATGTTTAAGCTAATTATTGATAACTATGATCCTGTTGCAATTTACTTTATTGTTTTGGGTTCTAGTTTATACACCATCTTTGTGTCTCTTGTCTAGAGAAGATCCTTTAGCATTTGTTGGAGAGCTGGTTTGGTGGTGCTGAATTCTCTCAAATTTTGCTTGTCTGTAAAGCTTTTTGATTTCTCCTTCATATTTGAATGAGATCCTTTTTGGGTACAGTAATCTGGGCTGTAGGTTGTTTTCTTTCATCATTTTAAGTATGTTTTGCCATTCCCTCCTGGCCTGAAGAGTTTCTGTTGATAGATCAGCTGTTATCCTTATGGGAATCCCCTTGTGTGATATTTGTTGTTTTTCCCTTGCTGCTTTTAATATTTGTATTTTTGTGGTTGATCTTTGTTAATTTGATAAATGTGTGTCTTGGGGTGTTTCACTTTGGGTTTATCCTGTTTGAGACTCTCTGGGTTTCTTGGACTTGGGTGATCATTTCCTTCGCCATTTTAGGGAAGTTTTCAACTATTATCTCCTCAAGTATTTTCTCATGGTCTTTCTTTTCGTCTTATTCTTCTGGGACTTCTATGATTCTAATGTTGGAGCATTTAATATTGTCCTGGAGGTCTCTGAGATTGTCCTCATTTCTTTTAATCCATTTTTCTTTTATCTTCTCTGTTTTATTTATTTCTACCATTCTATCTTCTACTTCATTAATCCTATCTTCTGCCTCTGTTATTCTACTATTTGTTGCCTCTAGAGTGTTTTTGATGTCATTTATTGCATTATTCATTATAGATTGACTCTTTTTTTTTTTTTTAATTTCTTCTATGTCCTTGTTAGTAATAGGCATTGACACCCCACTCCAGTACTCTTGCCTGGAAAATCGCATGGGTGGAGGAGCCTCTTGGCTGCAGTCCATGGGGTCGTGAAGAGTTGGACACGACTGAGCTACTTCACTTTCACTTTTCACTTTCATGCATTGGAGAAGGAAATGACAACCCACTCCAGTGTTCTTGCCTGGAGAATCCCAGGGACATGGGAACCTGGTGGGCTGCTGTCTATGGGGTCACACAGAGTTGGACACAACTGAAGTGACTTAGCAGCAGCAGCAGGTCTTTGTTAAACCTTTCTTGCATCGTCTCAATCCTTGTCTCCTGGCTATTTATCTTTGATTCCATTTTTATTTCAAGATTTTGGATCATTTTCACTATCATTATTTGGAATACTTTATCAGGTAGATTCCCTATCTCTTCCTCTTTTGTTTGGTTTGGTGGGTATTTATCCTGTTCCTTTACCTGCTGGGTATTCCTCTGTCTCTTCATCTTGTTTATATTGCTGAGTTTGGGGTAGCCTTTCTGTATTCTGTCAGTTTGTGGAGTTCTCTTTATTGTGAAGTTTCCCCACTGTGGGTAGGGTTTTATCGGTGGCTTGTCAAGGTTTCTTGGTTAGCTAAGCTTGTGTCGGTGTTCTGGTGGGTGGAGCTGGATTTCTTCTCTATGAAGTGCAATGAAGTGTCCAGTAACAAGTTATGAGATGTCAATGGTTTTGGAGTAACTTTGGGCAGCCTGTATATTGAAGCTCAGGGTTGTGTTCCTGTGTTGCTGGAGAATTTGTGTGGTATGTCTTGCTCTGGAACTTGTTGACCCTTGGGTGGTGCTTGGTTTCAGTGTAGGTATGGAGGCGTTTGATGAGCTCCTATCAATTAATGTTCCCTGGAGTCAGGAATTCTCTGGTGTTCTCAGGATTTGGACTTAAGCCTCCTGCTTCTGGTTTTCAGTCTTGTTTTTACAGTAGTCTCAAGACTTCCCCTTCTATACAGCACCATTGATAAAACACCTAGGTTAAAGATGAAAAGTTTCTCCACAGTGAGGGACACCCAGAGAGGTTCACAGAGTTACATGGAGAAGAGCAGAGGGAGGAGGGAGTTAGAGGTGACCCAAATGAGGTGACATGGAATCAAAAGAGGAGAGGGCAAGCTAGCCAGTAATCACATTCTTACGTGCACTCCACAGTCTGGACCGTTCAGAGATGTTTACGGAGTTATACAGAGAAGAGAAGAGGGAGGAAGGAGACAGACATGGCCAGGAGGATAAAAGGGGGGAATGAAAAGGAGAGAGACAGATCCAGCCAGAAATCTGTTCCTTAAGTGTTCTCCACCGTCTGGAACACACAGAGATTTACAGAGTTGGGTAGAGAAGAAAAGGGGAAGGGAGGAGACAGAGGTGACTTGGTGGAGAAAAAGGAGAGTCCAAAGGGGGAGAGAGCAGTCAAGCCAGTAATCTTGCTCACAAGTAAAAATGGGTACTGAAGATTGGGTTCTTAAATGTACAAAATTGTTAACAAATACCAAAAAGCAAAGATTAGAAATCTAGAGTAAAGGTTGAATTTTCAAAAATACAATGTTAAAGAAAAAAAAAAGAAGACGAAAAAAAAGTCACAAAAATTATTAAAAGATATATATATATATGTGTATATATGAAGTTTGCTTTAAAAATAGGGTCTTTTTTTTTTTGAAAAGTAATAGTAGGTTATAAAAATGAAAATTAAAGGAGTAATAGAGGACTTAAAACTTATAAAAAGTTAAAAATAAAAGAATGATCGTAAAAATAGTAAAAATATATCTAGGATTTTCTCTGGTGGTGTGGGGTGAATTCATTTTCGGATAGTTCCTTGGTCCGGTTTATATTTCTCAAGGTCTATAGGACCCTTCCTATGTAGTCGGTACTAACTACAGGGTTTTAATCTATTGCACCTGTCACTTCCAAGGCAGTTCCCTCTGTTTTAGCTTCTTCTGTTTTCTGGTCTCTTCAGTGGAGAGATTTCTGCCCTGACACAAGGTGGGCGGTGGTGGACACTTTTTTTAGGCTCACTTGTTCAGTCACGCTGTGGGGAGTGAGGGACGCTGCAAACAAATAACACTGGTGTGTGCTTGCAGTGTCTCAGCCACACTGGGCCTGCCCCCTGCATGTGCATGTGCCCTCCCTACCCACACAAGCTCAGGCTCTAGGACACTCCACTGGGAACCGTCCGAGGCCGGCCCTGGGCTGCATGCACCTCCCAGGTCTAAGCCACTCAGGTTCAGGCACTCAGGTAGTCCTCAGAGGTGCAGACTCCTTTGGGCCTATATGTTGTGCCCTTCCCAGGTCCGAGCAGCTCATGTGATGAGGTGTTTGGTGAGCGTGGTCGCTGCAACTTATCGCCTCTCCCATCCCTGCCACTCAGTTTTCTGGGTTTACAACCAGCGAACCTTCTCAGGCGGATATTGACTGTCCAGAACCCCAAGAAATCTTAGTTAGCAAAGAAGCCTGCTTGCAGTTTGGTAGATAAAGTCTCTCTGGGGCTGCGATTGCCCCTTTCTGGCTCTGGCTGCCTGTCACCAGAGGTGTCTTAGGTTAGGGCTTTTCTCATGGTAGCTATCCCACAGTCTGGTTTCCTAGCCCAAGTTAATTTGCTCAGATTATCCTCGGGGCATTCAGGCTCGGTCCTTACTCTAGGTAATGCAGCCCGTGCCTCCCTGCCCAGCCCCCGCTTGCTAGTGGTGGATGCAGGAGTCTGTGCTGCTTCTGTGCTAGGGGAGTTACCATTGGGCTCATAATCTGTGGGTTTTAATTATTTATTTACTATTCCTCCATTTTATGTTGCCCTCTGTGCTTCCAAGGCTCACCACAGACTCAGCAGTGGAAGTGTTTCCTGGTATTTGGAAACTTCTCTTTTTTTAAGACTGCCTTCCTGGGACGGAGCTCCATTCCTACCTCTTTTGCCTCTTTTTTTGTCTTTTATATTTTTTTCTACCTCCTTTCAAAGACAATGGGCTGCTTTTCTGGGTGTTTGATGTCCTCCACCAGAATTCAGAAGTTGTTTCATGGAATTTACTCAGCCTTTAAATGTTTTTTTGATGAATTAGTAGAGGAGAAAGTGGTCTCCCCATCCTATTCCTACGCCATCTTAGGACCACGCCCCTTGTGTCAAATTTTTCATAGTGAACTTTTCTTTTCACTATTTCTCACATCTTCAGTTTAGTTCAGTTGCTCAGTCATGTCCGACTCTTTGCAACAACATGAATTGCAGCATGCAGGCCAACCTGTACATCACCAATTCCCGGAATTCACTCAAACTCATGTCCATCAAGTCGGTGATGCCATCCAGCCATCTCATCCTCTGTTGTCCCTTTCTTCTGTCCCCAATCCCTCCCAGCATCAGAGTCTTTTCCAAAGAGTCAACTCTTCACATGAGGTGGCCAAAATACTGGAGTTTCAGCTTTAGCATCAGTCCTTCCAAAGAACACCCAGGACTGATTTGGCTTAGAATGGACAGGTTAGATCTCCTGGCAGTAAAGGGGATTCTCAAGAGTCTTCTCCAACACCAAAGTTCAAAAGCACCAATTTTTCAGTGCTCAGCTTTCTTCACAGTGCAACTATCACATCCATCCATGACCAGTGAAAAAACCATAGCCTTGCCTAGACAGATCTTTGTTGGCAAAATAATGTCTCTGCTTTTTAATATGCTGTCTAGGTTGGTCATAAACTTCCTTCGAAGCAGTGAGCATCTTTTAATTTCATGGCTGTGGTCACCATCTACCGTGATGATTTTGGAGCCCCCCAAAATAAAGCCTGACACTGTTTCCACTGTTTCCCTATCTATTTCCCATGAAATAGATGGGACCAGATGCCATGATCTTTGTTTTCTGAATGTTGAGCTTTAAGCCAACTTTTTCACTCTCCTCTTTCATTTTCATCAAGAGTTTTTTTAGTTCCTCTTCACTTTGTGCCATAATGGTGGTGTCATCTGCATATCTGAGATTATTGATATTTCTCCCGGCAATCTTGATTCCAGCTTGTGCTTCTTCCAGCTCAGCATTCCTCATGAAGTACTCTGCAAATAAGTTAAATAAGAAGGGTGACAATATGCAACCTTAACATACTCCTTTTCCTCTTTGGAACCAGTCTGTTGTTCCATGTTCAGTTCCGACTATTGTTTCCTGACCTGCATATAAGTTTCTCAAGAGGCAGGTCAAGTGGTCTGATATTCCCATCTCTTTTAGAATTTTCCACAGTTTTTTGTGGTCCACACAGTCAAAGGCTTTAGCATAGTCAATAAAGCAGAAGTAGATGTTTTTCTGGAACTCTCTTGCTTTTTTGATGATCTAGCAGAGGTTGGCAATTTGATCTCTGGTTTCTGTGCCTTTTCTAAAACCAGCTTGAACACCTGGAAGTTCACGGTTCATGTATTGCTGAAGCCTGGCTTGGAGAATTTTGAGCATTACTTTACTAGTGTGTGAGATGAGTGCAATTGTGTGGTAGTTTGAACATTTTTCTGGCATTGCCTTTTCTTTGGGATTGAAATGAAAGCTGACCTTTTCCAGTCCTGGGGCCACTGCTGAGTTTTCCAAATTTGCTGGCATATTGAGTGCAGCACTTTCATAGCATCATCTTTCAGGATTTGAAATAGCTCCACTGGAATGTCATCACCTCCATTAGCTTTGTTCGTAGTGATGCTTTCTAAGGTCCACTTGACTTCACATTCCAGGATGTCTGGCTCTAGGTGAGTGATCACACCATTGTGATTGTCTTGGTCGTGAAGATCTTTTTTGTACAGTTTTTCTGTGTATTCTTGACACCTCTTCTTAATATCTTCTGCTCCTATTAGGTCCATCCCATTTATGCCCTTTATTGAGCCCATCTTTGCATGATATGTTCCCTTGGTATCTCTAATTTTTTTGAGGAGATCTCTAGTCTTTCCCATTCTGTTGTTTTCCTCTATTTCTTTGCATTGATCCCTGAGGAAGGCTTTCTTATTTCTCCTTGCTATTTTTTGGAACTCTGCATTCAGATGCTAATCTCTTTCCTTTTCTCCTTTGCTTTTCACTTCTTTTCCTTTCATAGTTATTTGTAAGGCCTCTCCAGACAGCCATTTTGTTTTTTGCATTTATTTTCCACTGGGATGTTCTTAATCCCTGTCTCCTGTACAATTTCATGAACCTCCGTCCATAGTTCATCAGGCACTCTATCAGATTTAGTCTCATATCTATTTCTCACTTCTACTGTATAATCATAAGGAATTTGATTTAGGTCGTAACTGAATGGTCTAGTGGTTTTCCCTACTTTCTTCAATTTAAGTCTGAATTTGACAATAAGGAGCTCATGATCTGAGTCATATTCAGCTCCCTGTCTTGCTTTTGCTGACAGCATAGACCTTCTCTATCTGTGGCTGCGAAGAATAGAATCAATCTGATTTCGGTGTTGACCATTTGGTGATGTCCATGTGTAGTCTTTTCTTGTGTTGTTGAAAGACAGTGTTTGCTATGACCAGTGCGTTCTCTTGGCAAAACTTTATTAGCCTTTGCCCTGCTTCATTCTGTATTCCAAGGCTAAATTTGCCTGTTATCCCAGGTGTTTCTTGACTTCCTATTTTTGCATTTCAGTCTCCTATACTGAAAAGGACATTTTTTTGGGGATGTTAGTTCTAAATGGTCTTGTATGTCTTCATAGAACCGTTCAACTTCAGCTTCTTCAGCGTTACTGGTTGGGGCATAGACTTGGATTACTGTGATATTGAATGGTTTGCCTTGGAAGCAAACAGAGATCATTCTGTCATTTTTGAGATTGCATCCAAGTACTGCATTTCGAACTCTTTTGTTGACCATGATGGCTACTCCATTTCTTCTAAGCGATTCTTGCCCACAGTAGTATATAATGGTCATCTGAGTTAAATTCACCCATTCCAGTCCATTTTAGTTCACTGATTGCTAGAATGTTGGCATTCACCCTTGCCATCTCCTATTTGACCACTTCCAATTTGCCTTGATTCATGGACCTAACATTCCAGGTTCCTATTCAATATTGCTCTTTATAGCATCAGACCTTGCTTCTATCACCAGTCACATCCACAGCTGGGTATTCTTTTTGCTTTGGCTCCATCCCTTCATTCTTTCTGGAGTTATTTCTCCACTGATCTGCAGTAGCATATTGAGCACCTACTGACCTGGGGAGTTCCTCTTCCAGTATCCTATCATTTTGCCTTTTCATACTATTCATGGGGTTCTCAAAGCAAGAATACTGAAGTGGTTTGCCATTCCCTTCTCCAGTGGACCACATTCTGTCTGAACTCTCCACCATGACCTGCACATCTTGGGTGGCCCCACATGGCATGTCTTAGTTTCATTGAGTTAGAGAAGGCTGTGGTCCTAGTATGATTAGATTGACTAGTTTTCTGTGATTATGGTTTCATTGTGTCTGCCCTCTGATTCCCTCTCACAGCACCTACCACCTTACTTGGGTTTCTCTCAACTTGGATGTGGAGTATCTCTTCATGGCTGCTCCAGCATAATGCAGCTGCTGCTCCTTACCTTGATCAAGGGGTATCTCCTCACTGGCCGCCCCTCCTGACCTTGAACTTGAATTAGCTCCTCTCTGCCCTCCTGCACCCATGCAGCCACCGCTCCTTGGACATGGGATGGGGTCTCACATCTTATCTCCTGCAAAAAATCACCAAACTCATTCAATATGTAGGCCTAATGACCAACTGATCCTTATTACTGCAGAATTACTACTTTCAAAAATCTGTTTAATGTAATTAAATTGTCTAATTTCTCCTTCCTTTATTCCTCTGGTTCCAAGAAATAATAAATCTCACTATGTTCTGATCAAATATACTCTCCAATTCTTTTGAACTTGATAGTCATGCCAAAGATATATTTGTGTTTGTATGTATGTACTTCATCACTCAGTCATTTCCAACACTTTGCAACCCCATGGGCCACCAGGATCCTCTGTCCATGGGATTCTCCCGGCAAGGACACTGGAGTGGGTTGCCATTTCCTTCTTCATATATATGTATACCTACATGTATTAACCAATTTAGGACTATCTATACTTCAACTTAAGGAGATTTGCTTATATTCTGTGTTTATTAATTCTGTTGTGCATCCTCAAAGATATATCAAAATAATCAAAGAAATCAAACATATTTGATTCTATATTAAAACTAATTTTCCATTTTGAAATGGCTCAGTAATCCTCCAAAAATGTATCACATAGATATTAGCTTCTGCTAAAATCTTTATAGTTTACACTAATTTCTGTAAGGAAATATAAATAAGACTTTGACTTTTAAACTTGAATATTCTAACTTGAATTTTTTTTTTTATACACAATGATTTTCAAGGAAATATTGAATTAAATTATATAATAATTAGATTTTATAATGAAATTCATGCTTTAGATAATTCTAATTTTATTTTAATTGACTGAATATTTGCCTGAAAATTGTAGCAATCACTAAATTTCATAATTCTGAGAATAACATATAAATGTTCTTTAATACTTAGTAGATTAAATAAGAGTGACCTGAGTGGTTTCATAAATGTCTTCCCCTTGCTGGCCCTCCTCCCATTCCCTCCAACTCTTTGTGGCCCCATGGACTATAGCCCACCAGGCTCTACTGTGCATGGGATCTCCCAGGCAAGAATACTGGAGTGGGTTGCCATTCCCTCTTCCAAGGGATCTTCCTGACCAGGCAGCTGATAGCATTCCAGATTGTGGCTGCTCAATCCACCTGGACATTGTAGGGCAGATCCCTGCTATCGCACGGTCATCGTCAGTGAACACAAGCTTCTCCATCGTTGGATGTGAAGAACATAATCAATCTGATTTTGGTATTGACCATCGGGTGATGTCCATGTGTAGAGTTGTAGCTTGTGTTTTTGGAAGAGGGTGTTTGCTATGACCATTGTGTGCTCTTGACAGAACCCTGGAGTCTAGAGGTTAATAGCA
Organism: Bos taurus; assembly: GCF_002263795.3. Lineage (NCBI taxonomy): Eukaryota > Metazoa > Chordata > Mammalia > Artiodactyla > Bovidae > Bos > Bos taurus. The sequence continues at coordinate 2,238,117 of NC_037336.1, forward strand.
ATAGAAATTCTTATCGCGTGGGTGACAACTCAGCTGAAAACTACATTTCTCAGTTTCCCATGTAGCCATGATCATCCATGTAATTATGTTTGGGCAATTAAAAAAATAAATAAATAAAAATAAATAAGAGTGACCTTATTTCATTTTCTACATGTGTTAGTAAAGTGGCAATAATTGTGTCCCCAAGTGAAATAAAAATTCATGTATTTAAATTTTAAGTTGGTGAAACAGGACAAACTCTTCATGTGTTTTTTAGAATCATATATATCATATTGAATAAATAGGCTTTCTCCATCACTAATTTAAATTTTCTGTTTAACAAATACATTTCATTTTTCTTTGGATTTTTACCACATTTGGTTAATTTGACATTGCTTTGTGTTTAAAATAATCTATGTTTATTATTAAAAAAGTAATGATTTGGTCATGAATTACTGTCAAGAATTTTGAAAGGTAAACTACAATAAAAATGCTCACTGTTCATAACAGATTTTTAATTATTTACCTATTTACTTATTTGGTTGTGGAATGACAAATAAAAATATATATTATAACAACACTAAACTGAGAAGAAAGTGCAACACATTATGTTTAATTTCAATTACAGAGGTTGTGCATATTTTAATATAATTTTGCTTTAATGTTTTGTATTTTTTTTTTAGTAAATATTTATTTTAGAGCTATTTATTTATACTGTTTTGAAAAATCTATCATCAGTTGTTAAAGAACAGTGGCTCGTTTCATTTGGAGAAAAATTGTGAAATGTATAATTTACCAATCACTCCAAAGAAATTCAAAAAGCCAGTGACTGTCATCAAAGCACGTTCATAGAAAAATATTTCGTGATTGCTATAAGTGTTGTGTGATGGTTCATAGGGTCATCAAAAGGAATCAAATTTATTTAATTAAATAAAATTGAATATAAATGTTGAAAAAATATAGCTTACATTTCAATACAACAAAGGATTTACTAACTTTATAAATAAAATATATATTTTAAAGTAAAATTGTAATTATTAAAACACCTTATCTATAACAATCAAATGAATTATATTTTAAAAATTGTTTCTTCATATTCTGAAGTTGTGTGCTAAAATAGGAAATATAATGTCCATTAAAGAATGTAGGTCCTATTATAGAATATAAAGTTCTATTAATATTAATAAATGTGGGTTCAGCTTATTATGCTATCCCTTGGGACATTTTGAAAAATCCAGTTTATTTTTCTCATAAATGGATTTTTCCTGTTATTAATTCAGTTTTTGATTCTCGAGTAAAATTTTTTTTTGTTGTTTGAGACTAAAATAAGTTTAAATTTTAAGTATTACATGGCTCAGATGGTAAAAATATTGCTGGCAATGCAAGAGACCTGGGTTCAATCACTGGATTGGAAAGATTCATTGAAGAAGGGAGTGGCTAACCACGCCAGTATTCTTGCCTGGAGAATTCCAGGGACAAGGAACCTGGTGATCATCTGTCCATGGGGTCACAAAGAGTCACATACAACTAAGTGATTAGCACTTTCATTTTTTCACTTTCATGGCCCATTTAATATTTTTGAAAACATAAGAGCTATATAATGGAAAGTCACCAACTTTAACTGTTAAAATACAGATATTTTATTCTAAGTTATAAGTTCCATTAACTTGCAACAAAAAAAGTGATTGATGATTATTAACAATGGGTTATTATATGTCCATTATACCAGGTATATATCTATATACCCATCAATACACTTACCCAATAACTTTCATAAGTTGTCTACCATCTCTGAGCCTGCATTTCTGAATTTTCTATCCCAGCATATAAAGACATTGCATCCATTCTTCCTTAAGAATGATACAAAATCATTCAGGAGGGCCTGCTTATTTCAGATATTTCATTTAACAGTATGTTATGGTTGCTGAAATCTTATAACAAACATTTCATTAGCTTTTAGTGATTTTATTTCATTTTATTTTGGTTAAAGGAGAGATTCTAATGTGAGAAATGAAACATAACAATGCTTGCCTTTAACGTTACTACAGTCAGTAGTATGAACTGAATATGCTCAGTTCGTGGCAGAATATGAAATGAAGTTTAGGTGAATGAGAAGGGCCAGAATGTGAAACACTTCAAGAATGTGGAGGTAGTGATCAGGGAGAGCTGGATTTGGAAGAAAGCATCAGAGTCAGGAACACTTGCAGGTGGAGTGTAGGAAGTCAAGGAGGACTTCCTTGCTCAGACATGTCTGACTGTTTGTGACCCCATGGACTTCAGCACGCCAGGCTTCCCAGCCCATGACCAACTATTGGAGCTTACTCAAACTCATATCGATCGAGCCAATGATGCCATCCAACCATTTCATCCTTTGTCATACCCTTCTCCTCCTGTCTTCAATCTTTCCCAGCCTCAGGATCTTTTCCAATGAGTCAACTCTTCACATCAAGTGGCCAAAGTATTGGAGTTTCAGCTTTAGCATCAGTCCATCCTGTGAATATTCAGGACAAATTTACTTAAAGATTGACTGGTTTGATCTCTTTGCAGTCCAAGGGACACTCAAGAGTCTTTAACACCACAGTTCAAAAGCATTAGTTTTTCAGTGCTCAGCTTTTTTTATGGTTCAACTCCCATATCCATACATGACTACTGAAAACCATAGTTTTGACAAGATGGACATTAATCGGCAAAGTAATGTCTCTGCTTTTTAATATGCTATCTAGGTTGGGTCATATCTTTTCTTCAAAGTAGCAAGCATCTTTTAATTTCATGGCTGCACCATCTGCAGTGACTTTGCAGACAAAGAAAATAAAGTCTGTCACAGTTTCCATTGATTCCCCATCTGTTTGCCATGAAGTGATGGGACTGGATGCCATGATCTTCGTTTTTTGAATGTTCAGTTTTAAGCCACCATTTTCACTCCCCTCTTTCACTTTCATCAGAGGCTCTTCAGTTCTTCATTTTCTGCCATAAGGTTGGTGTCATCTGCATATCTGAGGTTATTGCTATTTCTCCCAGAAATCTTGATTCCAGCTTGTGCTTCATTCAGTCTGGCATTTTACATGATGCATTCTGCATATAAGGTAATTAAGAAGGGTGACAATATACAGCTTGATGAACTCCTTCCCGAATTTGGGGGATGGAGGGAAACCTGAAAAACCAGAGGCAGAGAACTCAAAGGAGAAAACTGTTTGCAATAGGATTTCAGATATTAAAAATAAAACCAAGTATTTTTGTGTCTCAGTGCTTTTGTTTTATAAATTATTTGCAGTGCTGTTTACAACACACATGGAAAAAAGTTATGTGTGATGTTTTCACTTCTTTCTCTAGTCCTATGTTAAGTGATTCTAATTTGGATTTTAGTGCAATTTCAACATACGTTTAAACATAATAAACTGCTATTAAACTGTTACACATGGTTAATAATACTTATGGACTTCTGAAAGCTGCTATTATTAAACTGAACAAAGTCATTAATGTTTTAAATTTTGCACCAAGATATAAAATATAAAACAGATGTTTACTGCATCTAGATAATAGTCTTAATATGCAACTATATATATATTTTTTTCTTTTTTTTAACCATGTATTTTTACTATGTATTTTATATTTTGCAATTTAAACAAAACATACTCTAATAAAAATACTCTTGAGAGTCCCTTGGCCTGCAAGGAGATCCAACGAGTCCATTTTAAAGATCAGTCCTGGGTGTTCTTCAGAACGACTGATACTAAAGCTGAAACTATGATACTTTGGCCACCTCATGCGAAGAGTTGACTCATTGGAAACTACTCTGATGCTGGGAGGGATTGGAGGCAGGAGGAGAAGGGGACGGCAGAGGATGAGATGGCTGGATGGCATCACCGACTCGATGGACATGAGTTTGAGTGAACTCCGGGAGTTGGTGATGGACAGGGAGGCCTGGCGTGCTGCAATTCATGGGGTCGCAAAGAGTCAGACACGACTGAGCGACTGAAATGAACTGAATAAAAAGAAAGGAACAATACATTGGATTCTAGTATTGATTTGCTGAGTGATCCTGAATTTGTAGGCAGTGGACAAAATATAAACCTCCTCAGGACTTTGCATATTTATCTATGCAATAACTAGATTACCAGAAGTAATTATAATTTTCTTCAGCCCTAAAAATCATTGAACCAATAAACATCCATTTACATTTAAGGCTTGAAATGTAATAATGAAATATTATATTTTCTGAGCAAAATATATTTTATTTATTTTAGATAATAAATATAGTGTGTGAATGGCAAAGATTTTGAAAACTCTTATCAGTTGTTAATCACGTTTTTTTTTTCCTGTATTTTAAACATTCATGTTAATTTGATTTCTTCTTTTGACAATGTAAATTTTTCTTACTTAGGAGTCTATTTGCAGGGCAGGAATATAAAAAAAAAAAAAAACGTAAAGAAGAGGGATGTGGACATGGGGTGGGGGAGAAAGGGGAGTGAGATGAACTGGGGGATTGTGATTGACATATATACACTGCCATGTGTAAAACAAAGAAATAACAGGAACCTGTTTTATAGTATAAGGAGTTGAACTCAGTGCTCTGTAGTGACCGAAAGGGTAGAATTGGGGGTACTGTTGGAGATAGGACAAAGTGCTAGTGGATATGTGTAAAGATATAGCTGACTTACTTCCTTGTACAGCAGAAACTAACATGACATTGTAAAGCAACTCTACTTCAATAAAAACAAATAAAAAATTAAAAAAATTAAAAATAAGAGTCTGAAATGCCTAACATGTAGATTAGTAAAAATAAGTTTAGATGTTTGAAGCCCTTTCACTTCCCCAGACATGATCTGAAGTATAATTATAGAAAATATTTTGAATGTTTTATGTTACTGTGCACTTAACAGCCTGGTAACTATCTCAATCTGGTATTAACTTATTTTGAATCAAATGGTTAGCTTATAATGTATTCAAAGCACTATCAACTATGTTATTTGTTCATCAGTTCAGTTCAGTTCAGTCACTCAGTCATGTCCGACTGTTTGCGACCCCATGAATCGCAGCACGCCATGCCTCCCTGACCATCACCATCTCCCAGAGTTCACTCAAACTCACGTGCATCAATTCCTTCCAAAGAACACCTAGGGCTGATCTCCTTTAGAATGGACTGGTTGGATCTCCTTGCAGTCCAAGGGACTCTCAAGAGTCTTCTCCAACACCACAGTTCAATTTGTGATATAAAATATGTAAGCAATATTAGGACCCAAAGAAGCATTAATGAACCGATACTTATTAACAAAAGAATGTAAAAGAATAATACAAGAAAACTTTCAAGGCATGAAGAAATAAATAAGAGAAATATATAACATCATGTACCCTGATTGAATGCTTGAACTTTGAAGATAAAAGGGAAAGAAACTAAGTTCTCAACATACCAGTCATTGCAATAAATATTGCATACACCTTTTTTAATTAAAGAAATTAAAAATTATGTCAACTTCCATGAAGGAAGTGAATCAACCGAATTCATGAAAAATAGTGTTCATAAAAGCAGGGCATTCTCTGCTGTATTTTCTGCAATGATGGAGATGAAAGCCAAATTATAGCATCAAGTGTGTAATCCTCAATGAACATAAGATCTAAGAACTATGAACTTTGATAAGTTCTGATTCATATGTGAAGTCAAAAAACAACAAAATATTTTAGGTTGACAATTCCAGTTTTTCCAGGAAATTTGAAACAGTAATGTACTCTATCTCTATTTCTTTTTTGCAAATGTGATTGCAGCATAAGTTTTCAATTGGAAGAAAATTACTTCTCTAAAATCATTAGGGAACCAATAGTATAGAATATTCTACAAATCATTGAGGGTTAAAATATTTTAATATGGAAGTTTACATTCAAAGTAAGACTTGAGGACAAATATTCTTAAGGCAGAAATTTATAGGTTTGGATAATTATTTTCCCAGTTAAAGTCAAATGCAATTTGGAAGCTGATTAACAAACCAGCAATGAGAACAAAGACATTAACTGATTTATATAAATGTTGAAGGAAAATGAGCATAAAGAAGACAAGAAAAAAAGTTGTTCATTCTTTTAAGAATAAGATTTTCAAATTAAATTTGAAGAATACCAAATAAGGATCAAAAATAAGCTTGATTTATTTTTAATTAAAGTCATTATTTTATTATCTTTTTGAAGTTTTTTTTTAATTGGCATATAACTTTTGTAATTCATTTGTTTTAATTGCAGGATACTTACTTTACAATATTGTGATGGTTTTGCCATACATCAACATGAATCGGCCACAAGTATACATGTGTCCTCCCCAATTCTGAAACCCTATTTCACCTTCTTCCCCCCCTATTCCTCTGGGTTGTCCCAGAGCCCCGCTTTCTGTGCCCTGCTTCTGCATTGAATTTGCACTGGCCATCTATTTTACATGTGGTAATGTACATATTTCAATGCTATTCTTTCAAATCAGCCTATCCTTGCCTTTTCCCACTAAGTCCGAAAGTCTGTTCTTTATATATGGATCTTCTTGCTGCCTTCATGTAGGATTATCAGGACTGTTTCTAAATTCCATGTATGTGTTAATACACAATATTTATCTTTCTCTTTCTGACTTACTGTGCTATGTATAATAAGCTGCAGGTTCATCCACCTCATTAGCTGACTCAAACCTGTTCCTTTTTATAGTTGAGTATTTTTCTACTGTGTTTATAAGTCACAACTTCCTTATCCATTCATCTGTCAGTGGACATCTGGTTGCATCCATGTTCTAGCTATTTTAAATAGTGCTGCAATGAATATTGGGGTACATGTGTCTCTTTCAATACTGGTTTCTTCTGATGTATGCCCAGGAGTGGGATTTCTTGGTCATATGGCAGTTTTATTCCCAGTTTTTTAAAAGAAATATCTACATTGCTCTCCATAGTGGCAGTACCAGCTTTCATTCCTGTGATCAGTATGAGAGAGTTCCCTTTTTTACACACCCTCTCCATCATTTATTGCTTGTAGACATTTTGATAATGGCCATTCTGACCAGTGTGATTTGTTTTTCTTCAATAATGAGTGATATATAACATATTTAATTATTATGATTATGTAATAGGCTAATCTGTAACCAACATACAAATCTGATGAGTTAACATGCAAAACTTTCCTTCCCATATGAATTTCAATAGACTGTGAGGACTATGCTAATCTGGAAACAATTCTGGTTGTTTCTCTGAGAAATTGAGCAAGTCCCTCAGAATCTGCACCTGCACAGATTTTATCATTCAGACTTTCAGGGGCTTTGGGGGAGCATGAATCAGCAATGAAAATTTTGAAAACAATGACTCCCATTTAAATATATTTGAATAACCATGCACCAGTTCCCACCACTTCATGGGAAATAGATGGGGAAACAGTGGGAATAGTGTCAGACTTTATTTTTCTGGGCTCCAAAATCACTGCAGATGGTGAGTGCAGCCATGAAATTAAAAGACGCTTACTCCTTGGAAGGAAAGTTATGACAAACCTAGACAGCATATTCAAAAGCAGAGACATTACTTAGCCAACAAAGGTTCATCTAGTCAAGGCTATGGTTTTTCCTGTGGTCGTGTATGGATGTGAGGGTTGGACTGTGAAGAAGCCTGAGCGCCGAAGAATTGATGCTTCTGAACTGTGGTGTTGGAGAAGACTCTTGAGAGTCCCTTGGACTGCAAGGAGATCCATCCAGTCCATTCTGAAGGAGATCAGCCCTGGCATTTCTTTGGAAGGAATGATGCTAAAGCTGAAACTCCAGTACTTTGGCCACCTCATGCGAAGAGTTGACTCATTGGAAAAGACTCTGATGCTGGGAGGGATTGGGGGCAAGAGGAGAAGGGGATGACAGAGGATGAGATGGCTGGATGGCATCGCTGACTCGATGGACGTGAGTCTCAGTGAACTCCAGGAGTTGGTGATGGACAGGGAGGCCTGGCGTGCTGTGATTCATGGGGTGGCAAAGAGTCAGACACGACTGAGCGACTGATCTGATCTGACACTTGCTTTATTAACTATGCCAAGTCTTTGGGTGTGTAGATCAGAGCAAACTGTAGAAAATTCTTTAAGAGTTGGGAATACCATAGCACCTGATCTGCCTCCTGGGAAGTCTATGTGCAGGTCAAGAAACAACAGTTAGAACTGGACATGGAACAACAGCCTGGTTCCAAGTCAGTAAAGGATTAAGTTAAGGCTGTATATTGTCATCCTGTTTATTTAACTTACATCGTGTGAAGTGAAGAAAAAGCTGGAATAAAGATTGCTGGGAGAAATATTAATGACTTCAGATATGCAGATGACACCACCTTTGTGGTAGAAAGTGAAGAAGACCTAAAGGTATGAAAGTGAAAGAGGACAATGAAAAAGTTGGCTTAAAGCTCAACATTCAGAAAACTAAGATCACGGCATCTGTTCCCATCACTTGATGGCAAATAGATGCAGAAACAATGGAAACAGTGAGAGAATTTATTTATTTATTTATTGGGGGGGGGGGTCTCCAAAATCACTGCAGCTTGTGACTGTAGCTATGAAATTAAAAAAAAATAATAAAAAAACACTTGCTCCTGGGAAGAAAAGCTATGACCAAACCTAGACAGCATATTAAAAAGCAGAGACATTACTTTGTCAACAAAGGTCAGTCTAGTCAAAGCTATGGTTTTTTCCAGTAGTCATGCAGGGATGTGAGAGTTGGACTCTAAAGAAAGCTGAGCACAGAAAATTGATGCTTTTGAACTGTGGTGTTGAAGAAGACTCTTGAGAGTCCCTTGGACTACAAAGAGATCAAACCAGTCAATCTTTAAGGAAATTTGTCCTGAATATTCATTGGAAGGACTGATGCTAAAGGCTGAAACTTCAGTACTTTGGCCACCTGATGAGAAGAGTTGACTCATTGGAAAAGACCCTGATGCTGGGAAAGATTGAAGGCAGGAGGAAAAGGGGACAGCAGAGAATGAGATGTTTGAATGGCATCACCGACTTGATGGACATGAGTTTGAGTAAACTCCAGGAGTTGATTATTGACAGGGAGGTCTAGTGTCCATGGGGTCACAAAGAGTCAGACACGACTGTACGAATGAACTGAACTGAACTGAACACTTGCCCTTGGGAGATACACAGGAGAAGAAGCAAGTGTCTTCATTCTGAATTCTGTCAACTTTACACTTTAAGAAAGGCCAGCCTAACCAGCCACATATAACATCCCCCCAAAGGAACAATGATAGCACAGCATTTATAGAGCTTGATTTAACAAATAATATACAAATGTAGATTGTACAAACATACGTTTTAGTTTTAGGTTCAGGTATTTCCAGTTTTTTGATTTAACATAAAGGGTTTCCATGAAAGGAACTTTGATTTGTAACAGCATATCCATTGAAAATAAGTGTTCAACCAATTGTTACTAACTTATTCCAGCTACATATTAGATTATAACCTACAGTGTTCTCCTGTGGCCAAGTGATCATTTCTATAATTTTATTATATAAAATTAGTGTTGATGTTAGAAATATGTTTACTGTCTACATTTATAAACATCTAGAGTGAAATAAGCAAAATCCATGTTCAAAAATACAAAATGTGAGGCAACACACACACATATACAATTACTAATGAAAATCACCCATTAGGAAATATGTAACAAAAACAATCTGTATCATAGAAATAAATACTACCTGCATATGTCAAATGAAAGATTTGACATATGTCTTAGGTTTATGTGATTTCACCTAAACATCTTGTTAACCAAAATAGTGTGATCAGTCACCTAGAGACAGACATCTTGGACTGTGATGTTAAGCAGGCCTTGGAAAGTATCACTACAAACAAAGCTTGTGGAGGTGATGGAATTCCACCTGAGCTATTTCAAATCCTAAAAGATGATACTGTTAAAGTGCTGCACTTGATATGCCCACAAATTTGGAAATTAACATATATGTATGCCTTATTAGAAATATGGCCTAGGACCTCACTGGTGGTCCAGTAGTTAAGACTCTGTGGTTTCACTTTCGTATGCCTATATGTTATTGTTTAGTAACTGGTCATATCCAACTCTTTTGCAACTCCATGGACTAAAACCCATTACTTTCCTCTGTCCATAGAATTTCCTAGGCAAGAATATTGGAGTGGATTACCAATTCCTTTATATATATGACCAACAAATTATTTATATATTATATCATCATAAATAACAAAAGATAATGAGAATTAATCTCCTAAAATTTTAAAAAGATACCTTAATTAATAATTAGTTTAAAAATACAGCGTATGTTCTGTGAGTATTGACTGCCATACTTATTATTACCCTGATCAGTTAAACTGGAGGCCGAGTGATTTCCCAATTTTTTTTATAAATATTAAATAAAACTTTTTTTTATCATTGTTAAGATACTAGCAGTTAAATGAAACTCCATTAAGAAGGTTACAAAAAATTTGAAGTATTTTAAATCATTCATGTGGTGAAATATTTAAGAAAAAGAATAAGAACAAAATTCTGGGAAAGCACAGATATATGAAACAGTTATAAAATGAAGGAGGACTAATTTTGGGAGTCCAACTGGGGTTGATATGAATTGACGGTAAAACATACAAGCAATGCTTTTTATAGAATTGTTGATTTCAAACTTGGGATTATATTTCTAAATATGAAAACTTACTTAAAATCTTAGTTTCTGCATTTCAGAGTGTATAACTAGTGAGATGTTTTATAAAGTTTCATAATTTCATATGTAATTATTTGTGGATAAATATATTCTGACCTGCAGCAAAGAGTGTGTCCAGGTCCTTCAGCACGAATAGTTCCATTAAGGCAGAGGGCCACACTCAGTTCAGGCTCAGCACAACTGCTAATGTTTACTTCACAATTCCAGGAGTTGGTGATGGACAGGGAGGCCTGGTGTGCTGCGATTCATGGGGTTGCAAAGAGTTGGACACGACTGAGTGACTGAACTGAACTGATGTACCATTTAGGAGGATGAAAGTAAAGCCATGTACTGCCTTCCTGCAGAAACCTTCATTCATACAAAGGTTGGATATGCAGTCCTAAATCACAAAACAGAGAATCAAATTTGATTATTAGTGTTAAGACTAGAAATTGTATTAAAATTATATTTTAGTTAAACATGCTTAAGAATCAAATATTCAAGCTTATCTGATATTCACTTGCTCTAAAATACAAATTTCTAGTAATAAATGATTTTTAACTTTTATCACTAGAAATACTTGTCAAATGTTTCATTGTTGATTGTTCAGAAAAAAGAAACTTTATTAGATTTTATTAAGTTATGTACTATGTATACAATATCAGGAATTCACTGACCCTTAGTATCAACCATGTATCTCCACTTGCCTGAACAGTCTCAGTTTAACTCTGCTGTTTTAACGTAATGATTAGCTGTGTTTTATTAAGTCTCAAAGGACTCTTGGGTTTGATCACACACATAGAATAGGCAATTGCTTTATTTTCTTCTAAAAAGCATCTATTGACATATTTGAGTTTTTATTCCACTCAGTCTTTTTTATCAGAATGAATGTGCATATATATTTTTTCAGCTTTACTGAGGTATACTTGACAAAATACCTATAATATATTTAGAGTGTAAATGGATGATTTGATATACATTTTAAAAAGATTCCTACTGTGTCACTGATCCTGTTAACAGTGCCAATTGCTTGTTGTGCAAACTGTTTGCTGAACGCAGGGTAGGCAAGGCGTGAACTAAGAGGCTGCAAGGAGACTCCAGGAGCTGTGGGAACTGCAGACAGGATTATTCTCTGTTGGCTGTCAGGGCAGCCGTACCAGCAGACCGGCTATATTCTCTCCTCTCCTCTCCTCTGTGTCCTCACTAACTCAGCAGACACAGTCATGATGCCACAGTAATGTCACCGCTTTCTAGGTGGAGCTCACATATCCCTACAGAACAAAGTAGCTCATGAGCAAATGGTACTCCATGATGTGCATGCACAGTGCTATAAATAATCTCCATTGTTACATAGTCATTATTTACAAAATGTGGCTCCAGAGAACCTGAGCACACCATCTGGCTAATTTGCTCTCTTTCCACACTCCACCCCTCTAGGGTCTCTGTCCTCACAGTCTACATACAAATCATCTTCTGTGATAGTCCCTTGGAGAGTAACACTGACCCTTGCAACAGCAGTAGCTATAACAACAGTTACCTTCCCAATGCATAGCAAGACCAAAGGCTAGGTATCACCCGGAACTCATATTGCAGTCCTAGCCCTTATATATAAAGTGCCTTTATCTTCCATGTGAAAGTGAGAGTCTCAATCCTGTCCAACTCTTCACGACCCCATGGACTATACAGTTCATATAATTCTCCAGGCCAGAATACTGGAGTGGGTAGCCTTTCCCTTCACTGGGGGATCTGCCCAACCCAGGAATCCAACCAGGGTCTCCTGCATTACAGGTGGATTCTTTACCAACTGATCTATCTGGTAAGCCTTATTGTCCATGGCCAAGTCTAGTTATTACATCTTCAAAGATAATTGCCTATATAAGCATGAGATGGCTTGTTAACATTTTATCCTGAAAAGCAATATTTTTTTCTAGAGCTGTCACTAGTTGCCACTCACACTTGCAAACATTTACTGACTTTTATCAAGTGTTAATATAAAAACTCAAACTGACAAGGCTAATGTGGGAACTGTTGTATTCACATTATGTGTCAAATGGAAAAATTAAAAGTTTGTCAAAATCATCAGAGAGTTTAATTGGTGCCATTTTCAATAAGAAATCGACTGTGCACTTTAATATAAAACTCAGGTCATATTTGGAATCGAGATGGTGATCTTTTACATTTATCCAAGTGATAGATTTAAAAATATGTTTTTATAAATGAATACCATTCTGATATTTGTTCTACTTTTTCTGAAAATGTGAACTCCATAAGGATAACCAAGAGCACTTAGATTTGGGGCAGATACTGTAGCTATTTTTATGGAATGTAAATGCAGGATTCCAAGGAGAGTGATATGGAAATACCATATATCCCACTTAGCTCAATAGCAAGGTATATTTAGAATGACTTATTAGAAAGCAATACATAAACTAATTGAGTTATATCTCCAATGGGAAGACAGAGAAAGGTTTTAGACTGACAAGTTTTGCCTCTAGGGTTTATATGAATCTTGTACTAAATTAATTAGAAGACTTAATGGAAAATGCAAAACAAGTTCTTTTTAGAAAAAAATCAACATTTAAAGTTCTTGATCTTTTCTAATTAAAAATTAAGGCATCATTTTCTTTTGTTCATCATTGTTTGAACTACTTTCTATACTCTAATATAATAAAGTGATTCCCAAGAAGAGCCCATTACTTTTAATTTGGAAAATGACAGGAACCAAAGGCAGGTATATTTACAAAAAGGGGAGTAAATTGGGAGAAATGTTATAGATCAGGGCAATCTAGACAACTGAGCTAGTCTCCAATGTTCACTCAAATTGTATTCAAACCCCCAAGCCAAGACATGTACAAGAGTGTAAGAGTAATAGAGCAGTGTATTCATTGTGTACAGCTTATGCTAATAAGCATGAAAGTTAGCTCTCTGACAGTTTTGTTGTATCCTGAGGTAAAGATGGTTTAGGTCCAAAACTTTGTTCTGTGATCTCTGAACTTCCCTGAAGGATAGAAAGTTATTTTCCAAGATCATATTCACCATGTCTCTCATCAAATGATGTTTCTTTTTAGTGCTGATGCTTTTTAAAAAGTGGGATACTTTCTTCAAATAAGATCATAGGGAAACAAAGCATATTAAACAAGAAATGATGCAATTGTCTATCTGAAGATTGGAAACAGAACATGGTAGCCATTAGTGCCCTACCTCATCCACTCCAGACTTATTTTTATTTTTTTTAAGTATATATTTTTACTTAAAGGATAACTGCTTTATAGAACTTTGTTGTTTTCTGTCAAACCTCGACATGAATCAAGCATAGGTATACAGATATTCCCTCCGTTTGGAACCTCCCTTCCATGTCCTTCCCCATCCCACCCCTCTAGGTTGATACAGAGCCCCTGTTTGAGTTTCCTGAGCCATACAGCAAATTTCCATTGGTTCTCTATTTTACGTATGGTAATATAAGTTTCTGTGTTACACTTCCATACATCTCATATTCTCCTCCCCTCTCCCCATGTCCATTAGTCTATTCCCTATGTCTGTTTGTCTGTTTCTCATTCAGTTCAGTTCAGTTCAGTTAAGTCACTCAGTCATGTCCGACTCTTTGTGACCCCATGAATCGCAGCAAACCAGGCCTCCCTGTCCATCACCAGCTACCGGAGTTCACTCAGACTCACGTCCATCGAGTCAGTGATGCCATCCAGCTATCTCATCCTCTGTTGTCCCCTTTTCCTCCTGCCCCCAATCCCTCCCAGCATCAGAGTCTTTTCCAATGAGTCAACTCTTCACATGAGGTGGCCAAAGTACTGGAGTTTCAGCTTGAGCATCATTCCCTCCAAAGAAATTCCAGGGCTGATCTCCTTCAGAATGGACCGGGTGGATCTCCTTGCAGTCCAAGGGACTCTCAAGAGTCTTCTCCAACACCACAGTTCAAAAGCATCAATTCTTTGGTGCTCAGCTTTCTTCACAGTCCAACTCTCACATACATACATGACCACTGAAAAAACCATAGCCTTGACTAGATGGACCTTTGTTGGCAAAGTACTGTCTCTGCTTTTCAATATGCTATCTAGGTTGATCATAACTTTTCTTCCAAAGAGTAAGTGTCTTTTAACTTCATGGCTGCAGTCACCATCTGCAGTGATTTTGGAGCCCAGAAAAATAAAGTCTTGCACTGTTTCCACTGTTTCCCCATCTATTTCCCATGAAGTGATGGGACTAGATGCCATGATCTTCGTTTTCTGAATGTTGAGCTTTAAGCCAACTTTTTCACTCTCCACTTTCACTTTCATCAAGAGGCTTTTCAGTTCCTCTTCACTTTCTGCCATAAGGGTAGTGTCATCTGCATATCTGAGGTTATTGATAATTCTCCTGGTAATCTTGATTACAGCTTCTGATTCTTCCAGCCCAGCGTTTCTCATGATGTACTCTGCATATAAGTTAAATAAGCAGGTGCCTCTATACAGCCTTGACGTACTCTGTTTCCTATTTGGAACCAGTCTATTGTGGCATGTCCAGTTCTAACTGATGATTCCTGACCTGCATATAGGTTTCTCAAGAGGCAGGTCAGGTGCTCTGGTATTCCCATCTCTTTCAGAATTTTCCACAGTTTTTTCTGATCCACACAGTCAAAGACTTTGGCATAGTCAGTAAAGCAGAAATAAATGCTTTTCTAGAACTCTCATGCTTTTTTGATGATCCAGCGGATGTTGACAATTATATCTGTTTCCTCTGCTTTTTCTAAAACCACCTTGCACATCTGGAAGTCCATGGTTCACATACTGATGAAGCCTGTCATGGATAATTTTCTCTGAGGCTGTAAAGAGCAATATTGCATAGGAACCTGGAATGTCAGGTCCATGAATCAAGGCAAATTGGAAGTGGCCAAAAAGGAGATGGCAAGAGTGAACGTCAACATTCTAGGAATCAGTGAACTAAAATATACTGGAATGGGTGAATTTAACTTAGATGACCGTTATATCTACTAGTGCAGGCAGAAATCCCTCAGAAGAAATGGAGTAGCCATCATGGTCAACAAAAGAGTTCAAAATGCAGTACTTGGATGCAATCTCAAAAACGACAGAATGCTCTCTGTTCATTTCCAAGGCAAACCATTCAATATCACAGTAACCCAAGTCTATGCCCCAACCAGTAACTCGGAAGTTAATGGTTCTATGAAGACCTACAAGACCTTTTAGAACTAACACCCAAAAAAGATATCCTTTTCATTATAGGAGACTGGAATGCAAAAGTAGGAAGTCAAGAAACACCTGGAGTAACAGGCAAATTTGGCCTTGGAATATGGAATGAAGCAGGACAAAGGCTAATAGAGTATTGCCAAGAAAATGCACTGGTTATAGCAAACAACCTCTTCCAAAAAACACACTAGAAGACTCTACACATGGACATCACCAGATGGTCAACACCGAAATCTGATTGATTATATTCTTTGCAGCCAAAGATGGAGAAGCTCTAAGCAGTCAGCAAAAACAAGACCAGAAGCTGACTGTGGCTCAGATCACGAATTCCTTACTGCCGAATCAGACTTAAATTGAAGAAAGTAGTGAAAGCCACTAGACGATTCAGGTATGCCCTAAATCAAATCCCTTATGATTATACAGTGGAAGTGAGAAATAGATTTAAGGGACTAGATCTGACAGAGTGCCTGATGAACTATGGACAGAGGTTCATGACATTGTACAGGAGACGGGGATCAAGACCATCCCCATGGAAAAGAAATGCTAAAAAAGCAAAATGGCTGTCTGGGGAGGCCTTCCAAATAGCTGTGAAAAGAAGAGAAGCGAAGAGCAAAGGAGCAAAGGAAAGATATAAGCATCTGAATGCAGAGTTCCAGAGAATAGCAAGAAGAGATAAGAAAGCCTTCCTCAGCGATCAATGCAAAGAAATAGAGGAAAACAACTGAATGGGAAAGACTAGAGATCCCTTCAAGAAAATTAGAGATACCAATGGAACATTTCATGCAAATATGGGTTCGATAAATGACAGAAATGGTATAGACCTAAAAGAAGCAGAAGATGTAAAGAGGAGGTGACAAGAATACACAGAAGAACTGTACACAAAAGATCTTCATGACCCAGATAATCATGATGGTGTGATTATTCACCTAGAGCCAGATATCCTGGAATGTGAAGTCAAGTGGGCGTTAGAAAGCATCACTACGAACAAAGCTAGTGGAGGTGATGGAATTCCAGTTGAGCTATTTCAATCCTGAAAGATGATGCTGTGAAACTGCTGCACTCAATATGCCAGCAAATCTGGAAAACTCAGCAGTGGCCACAGGACTGGAAAAGGTCAGTTTTCATTCCAATCCCAAAGGAAGGCAATGCCAAAGAATGCTCAAACTACTGCACAATTGCACTCATCTCACATGCTAGTAAAGTAATGCTCAAAATTCTCCAAGCCAGGCTTCAGCAATACATGAACTGTAAACTTTCTGATGTTCAAGCTGGTTTTAGAACAGGCAGAGGAACCAGAGATCAAATTTCCAAAATCCACTGGATCATGGAAAAAGCAAGAGAGTTCCAGAAAAACATATATTTCTTCTTTATTGACTATGCCAAAGCCTTTGACTGTGTGGATCACAATAAACTGTGGAAAATTCTGAAAGAGATGGGATAACCAGACCACCTGACCTCCCTCCTGAGAAAACTATATGAAGCAACAGTTAGAACTGGACATGGAACAACAGACTGGTTCCAAATAGGAAAAGGAGTACATCAAGGCTGTATATTGTCACCCTGCTTATTTAACTTATATGCAGAGTACATCATGAGAAACGCTGGGCTGGAAGAAGCACAAACTAGAATTAAGATTGCCTGGAGAAATATCAATAACCTCAGATATGCAGATGACACCACCCTTATGGCAGAAAAAGAAGAGGAACTTAAAAGCCACTTGATGAGGTTGAAAGAGGAGAGTGAAAAAGTTGGCTTAAAACTCAACATTCATAAAAAGAAGATCATGGCATCTGGTCCCATCACTTCATGGGAAATAGATGAGGAAACATCGTAAACAGTGTCAAACTTTATTTTTGGGGGGCTCCAAAATCACTGCAGATGGTGACTGCAGCCATGAAATTAAAAGACGCTTACTCCTTGGAAGAAAAGGTATGATCACCCTAGATAGCATGTTGAAAAACAGAGACATTACTTTGACAACAAAGTTTCGTCTAGTCAATGCTATGATTTTTCCAGTGGTCATGTATGGATGTGAGAGTTGGACTGTGAAGAAAGTTGAGCACCGAAGAATTGAAGCTTTTGAACTGTGGTGTTGGAGAAGTCTCTTGAGAGTCCCTTGGACTGCAAGGAGATCCAACCAGTCCATTCTGAAGGAGATGAGCCCTGGGATTTCTTTGGAAGGAATGATGCTAAAGCTGAAACTCCAGTACTTTGGCCACCTCATGCGAAGAGTTGACTCATTGGAAAAGACTCTGATGCTGGGGGGAATTGGGGACAGGAGGCGAAGGGGAAGCCAGAGAATGAGATGCCTGGATGGCATCACTGACTCGATGGAGGTGAGTCTAAATGAACTCCAGGAGTTGGTGATGGACTGGAAGGCCTGGCGTGCTGCAATTCATGGGGACGCAAAGAGTCAGACATGAATGAGTGACTGAACTGAACTGAACTGAAATAAATTCTTCACTATCATTTTTCTAGATTTTGTATATATGTCTTAATATAGGATAATTATGTTTCTCTTTCTGACTTACTTCACTCTGTATAATAGGCTCTAGGATCATCCACCTCATTAGAACTGACTCAAATGTGTTCCTTCGTATGGCTGAGTAACATACCACTGTGTATATGTACCACTACTTCTTTATCCATCCATTTGTCAGTGGACCACTGGGTTGCTTCCATGTTCTAGCTATTGTAAATAGTGCTGTAAGGAACAATGGGATACATGTGTCTTTTCAGCACTGGTTTCTTTGGGGTATATGCCTAGGAATGGGATTGTTGGTTCATATGGTGCTTTTAGTGGTGGTTTTTAAAAGAATCTCCATTCCATCTTCCATAGTTGCTGTATCAATTTACATTCCCGCCAACAGTGCAAGAGCATTCCCTTTTCTCAACATCCTCTCCAGCATTTATTATTTGTAGACTTTTTTATGATGGCCATTCTGACTGGTGTGACGTGATATTTTATTGTAGCTTTGAATTGCATTTCTTTAATAATGAGCGATATTGAGCATCTTTTCATGTGTTTGTTAGCGATCTGTATGTCTTCTTTGGAGAAATGTCTATTTAGGTTTTTTTTCTCAAGTTGTATGAGGTGCTTGTATATTATGGAAATTAATCCTTTGTCAGTTGTTTAATTTGCTTTTTCTGCCCTTCTGAGGGTTGTCTTTCCACCTTTCTTGTAATTTCCTTTGTTGTGAAAAACTTTTAAGTTTAATCAGGTCCCACTTGTTTACTTTTGTAGCTCCATTACTCTAGTAGGTGGGTCGTAGAGGATCTTACTTTGATTTACGTCATCCAATGTTCTGCCTATGTTTTCCTCCAATAGTTTTTCAGTTTCTGGTCTTATATTTAGGTATTTAATCCATTTTGATATCTTTGTGTATGGTGTTAGGAGGGGTTCTAATTTCATTCTTTTATATGCAGCTGTCCAATTTTCCTGACACCATTTATGGAAGAGGCTGTCTTTGCCTCATTGCAAATTCTTGCCTCTTTTGTAAAAAATAAGGTACCCATATGTGCATGGGTTTATTTCTGGGCTTTCTATCTGTTCCATTCATCTATATTTCTGTTTTTATGTCAATACCATACTGTCTTGATGATTGTAGCTTTGTAGTATAATCTGAAGTCAGGAAAGTTGATTCCTCCAGCTCCATTCTTCTTTCTCAAGACTGCTTTGGCTATTCAGAGTCTTTTGTGTTTCCATATGAATTGTGAACTTGTTTTTTCTAGTTCTGTGAAAAATGCAATTTGTAATTTGATAGGGATCACGTTGAACCTGTAGATCATGTTTGGAATGATAGTCATTTTCATAATACTGATTCTACCTACTCAGGGACATGGAATATCTCTCCATATGTTTATGTCATCTTTGATTTCTTTCATCAGTGTCTTATATTTTTCTCTGTACAGTTCTTGTGTCTCCTTAGGTAGGTTTATTCTTAGATTTTTTATTCTTTATGTTGTAATGGTGAATGGAATTGATTCCTTAATCTCTCTTTCTGATTTTTCATTGTTAGTATATAAAAATGCAAGTGATTCCTCTGTATTGACTTTATATCCTCTGACTTTATTAAATGCAGTGATTAGCTCTAGTGATTTTCTGATAGTATCTTTAGCGTTTTCTATGTACAGTATCATGTCATCTGAAAACAATGAGAGCTTTACTTCTTCTCTGATCTGGATTTCTCTTTCTTCTCTGATTGCTGTAGGTAGGATTTCCAAAACTATGTTGAATAATAGTAGTGAAAGTGGCCACCCTCGTCTTGTTACTGATCTTAGGGGGATGCTTTTAATTTTTCACCATTAAGAATAATGTTTGCTGTAGGCTTAGTATATATGGCCTTTACTATGTTGAGGTAGGTTCCTTATATGCCCATTTTTTAAAGAGTTTTAATCATAAATGAGTGGTTAATTTTGTCAAAGCCTTTTTCTGCATCTATTGATATGTTCATATGGGTTTTATCTTTTGATTTGTTAATATGGTGTATCACATTGATTGATTTGAGTATATTGAAGAATCCTTGCATTCCTGGAATGAAACTCAACTTGATCATGGTGTATGAGATTTTAATGTGTTGTTGAATTATGTATGCTAAAATTTTGTCGAGGACTTTTGAATCTATGTTCATCAGTGATATTGGCCTGTAGTTTTCTTTCTTTGTGTTGTCTTTGTCTGGTTTTGATAGCAGGGTGGTGGTAGCCTTGTAGAATGAGTTTGGGAATGTTCCTTCCTCTGCAATTTTTTGAAAAGGTTTTAGAAGGATAGGTGTTAGATCTTTGAATGTTTGATGAAAATCTCATGTGAAGCTGTATGGTCCTGGGCTTTTATTTTGGGGAGATGTTTGATCACAGACTCAATTTCAGTGCTTCTATTTGGGTTGTTCATAATTTCTATTTCTTCCCAGTTCAATCTTGGAAGATTGAACTTTAATAAGAATCTACATTTTTTCTATGTTATCCACTTTATTGCCATATAGTTTCTCATAATAATCTTATAATCCTTTTTATTTCTGCATTGTCTGCTGTAACCTCTCCTTTTTCATTTCTAATTTTGTTGATTTGATTCTTCTCTCTTTTTTCCTTGACAAGTCTGACTAAAGGTTTGCCAATTTTATCTTCTCAAAGAACCAGCTTTTAGTTTTATTAATCTTTACTATTGTTTTCTTTCATTTCTTTTTCACTCATTTCTGCTCTGATTTTTCTGATGTCTTTCCATCTGCTAACTTTGTTTTTTGTTTGTTTTTCTTGCTGTTGTTTTTCTTCTTTTTTCCAGTTGTTTTAGGTATAAAGTTAGGTTGTCTATTTGCTTTTTTTCTTGTCCCTTGAGGTAGGATTATATTGTTAGAGACTTCCCTCTTAGAACTGCTTTTGCTGTTTTGAATTGTTGTGTTTTCATTATCATTATCATATCATATGATATCATATCATATTAATTATCATTTGTTTCTAGAATTTTTTTATTTCCCTTTCGATTTCTTCAGTAACCTGTTGGTTATTTAGAAAAGTATTGCTTAATTTCCATGTGTTTGTGTTTTTACAGCATTTTTTTCCTTGTAATTATTAGTTAGTCTCATAGTGTTGTGGTCAGAAAAGGTGCTTGATATCATTTCAACTTTCTTAAATTTATGAGCTTGGATTTGTTACCCAAGATGTGGTCTATCCTGGAGAATGTTCCATATGCACTTGAGAAGAAGGTGTATTCTGCATTTAGATGGAATGTCTTGAAGATATCAGTGAGATCCATCTCATCTAATGTATCACTCAAGACTTAGGTTTCCTTATTAATTTTCTGTTTCGATGATCTATCAGTTGACATGAGTAGGGTGTTAAAGTCTCCTACTATTATTGTGTTACTATAAATTTCTCCTTTTATGTCTGTTTGTGTCTGTCTTATGTATTGAGGTGCTCCTATGTTGGGTGCATAGATATTTACAGTTGTTATGTCTTCCCCTTGGATTGATCATTATGTAATGTCCTTTCTTATCTCTGCAATATTCTTTGTTTTGAGGTCTATTTTGTCTGATCCGAGAATGGCTACTCCAGCTTTCTTTTGCTTTCTATTTGTATGGAGTATATTCTTTCATCCTCTCACTTTCAGTGTATATGTGTCTTTGGGTCTGACATAGCTTTCTTGTAGACAGGATATATATGGGTCTTGTTTTTGTATCCATTCAGCCAATCTGTGTCTTTGGTTGGCGCACTTAATCTGTTTACATTTAAAGTAGTTACTCATATATATGTTCCTATTTTCGTTTTCTTAATTGTTTGGGGTTTGATTTTGTAGATCTTTTCCTTCTCTTGTATTTCTTGACTATATAAATCCCTTTAACATATGTTGTAAAGCTGGTTTGATGGTAATGCATTCTCTTAACTTTTACTTGTCTGCAAAGCTTTTTATTTCTCCATCAATTATGATGTGATCCTTGCTGGGTAATCTTGGTTGCAGACTTTTCCCTTTCAGTACTTTAAATATATCCTGCCATTTCCTTCTGGCCTGCAGAGTTTCTACTGAAAGATCAGCTGTTAAATGTATGGGATTTTCCTTGTATGTTGCTTGTTGCTTTTCCCTAGTTGCTTTTAATATTCTTTCTTTCTGTTTAATCCTTGTTAGTTTGATTAATATATGTCTTGGTGTGTTTCTCCTTGAGTTTATCCTGTATGGACTCTTTGTGCCTCTTGGACTTGATAGACTATTTCTTTTTCCATATTGAGGAAATTTTCAAATGTAATCTCTTTGAAAAATTGCTCATATTTCTTTTTTTATTCTTCTTCTGAGACCCCCATAATTTGAATGTTGGTGCATTTGTTATTGTCCCAGAGGTCTCTGAGACAATCCTCAATTATTTTCATTCTTTTTATTTTATTCTGCTCTTCAGAAATTATTTCCACCATTTTATATTCCAGCTCACTGATTTCTCCTAGAATATTTTTAATTTCAGTAATTGTGTTGTTTGTCTCTGTATGTTTATTCTTTAATTTTTATAGGTCTTTTTAATTTATTCTTGCATTTTCTCCATTCTGTTTTCAAGGTTTTTTTTTTTTTTTTATCATCTTTACTATCATTATTCTGAATTCTTTTTGGGTAATTTGCCTATTTCCTCTTCGTTTATTTGGACTTCTCTGTTTCTAACTTGTTCCTTCATTTGAATTTCTCTACCTTTTCATTATTTATTTATTTTTTTTAACTTATTGTGTTTGAGGTCTCCTTTCCCCAGGCTTCAAGTTTGAATTATTTCTTCTTTTTGGCTTCTGCCCCCCTAGGTTGATGCAGTGGTGTTTGTAAGCTTTATATAGAGTGAGGTTTATGCTAAGTTTCTGTTGTTATTGTTGTTGCTGTTGTTTTGTTTCTCCTCTGATGGGCAAGGCTGAGCGACATGGTAATCCTATCTGCTGATGATTGGGTTTACATTTTCTTTGTTTGTTTGGAAGAGGTGTCCCGCACAGGATATTACTGGTGTTTGGATGATGCAGTGTCTTATAGTCAAGTGTTTTCCTTCGTGGGTGTTCTCACTATTTGAAACTCCATAGGGTTAATTCTCTGTTAGTCTAGGGTCTTGAAATCAGTGCTCCCACTTCAAAGGCTCAGGGTTTAACCTCTCCCACTGGGGAGAACTGGGACCCGTGACTTACAAGGGTTTGGGAAGGTTGCCTCTACTTGGGTAGTAGCTTCCCAGCTGCTGTATTTTCTGAATGGCCAGAATTCCCAAGAGAATTCTCGTAACTGTGAACTGGTCATATGTTCTTTTCTCTGAATGGAAACAACTTTAGTTCACCTAAGGACAGACCTGTTTTTGGTCCACAATCAAGAATTACTAAATTTCGTACAATTTTTGACTATTGATGAACTTGAATAAATTCTACCAATATTATTTACTATTTCTGAAACTGAAATTGCACAAATCAAACAAGACTATGAAATATGAAAATTGGGACTAGTTGTGGTGCCAAATTTACAAAGCAAAAATCAAGATTTTTTTTTTTTAAAGGTAATGCAAATTTCCAACCTTATTTTAAAAGGTCACTTAATACCACTAATATCCTATAAACAAAAGAATATTGCAAAAGAAATCTAAAGCATACATTCTTGGTAGTATATTGTACAGTAACTTGGCAAAATGAAGGGCCAAGCATGAACACTTACAAAAGACCATGATTAAACATCGCTAAGGAATTTGTGACACTCCATAGGACATGGAGTCAGTTTTGCTGTTCTAGAGGGGTTGAAAATGAAGGGCAACTCCCCCCCCCTCACCTGTTTTACTCCTTTGATTTAGAAGTAGTGATAAAAATCTGCCCCTATCTTGGAGATTCAAGATTTATGGACAGGACAAATAATGGAATCAATATAAAAAAAATACGTAGAAGAAATTCTTAATGACACACAAATATGGTGGGAAAAATACACTTTAAAGTGACAAGGAAATACACCAACAAATACACAAATAAGCATGAAGAGAGTTTTCAAAGAACCAACAATTATTTCTTACCATAAATTAAAAAACAAAACAAAACAAAAAAACTAAAACTTCTGCATCTAGGACACAGAAATTTTAAGGGCAGTAATCTTAAAATATCTTAAGTCTTCATCAAGAGGGTACTGATGAAATAAATACAGTGCTTACATACAATAGAATATTAATAAGACTAAAGTAGAAATATATGTGTGTGTGTGTGTGTGTGTGTGTGTGTGTGTAGACTACTCTGCACTGATAGAGTGAAACCTGTTTGTGTAATAATTATTGCCATTATAGAAAAAGTCCCTTGTAAATTTCTTCTCACCCTTGGAGAAATACAAATAAACACACACTCAGTTCTTTTCTTTGGTCATATCTTTTCTGTTTATAAAATTTCGTTTAGTCCTTCAAGATAAAATCTTAGTTTCTCTTCATCTGAGAATCTATATCTCTTTTTTTTATGAAATCTTTTTGTTGTTGGTTTTTTTTTTTAGTTAGTCTTTGTATACTTATAATTTTATATTCAAAGCAAAACACTGCTCCCTTAAAGCATTTATCCTTTTAAGTCCTAACAATATAGAAATAGCTTCTTTCTACATTACTCAATTCTCTTTGCTTTTTGGGTGTGTGTGTGTGTGTGTGTGTGTGTGTACTCAGAGTTGTATTACATTTTTTCACTAACCATGACTTCCAGTCCATAGCCAATCATGACTTTGCTTTTATCTAGCATTAATTCTGGGCTTCCCAGGTGGTGCTAGTCATAAAGATTCCACATGTACTGCAGGAGACCCAATAAATGTGGGTTTGATCCCTGGGATGGGAAGATTACCTGGAGTAAGAGATGGTAACCCACTCCAGTACTCTTGCCTGGAAAATCTCATGGACAGAGGAGCCTGGCAGGCTACAGTCCATGGTGTCACAAAGAGTTGGCCATGACTGAATACACTGCACTCCAGCATTAATTCTAATATTTTTAACAGTGTCTAAAATTATTAGGTTAACAGCAAACATTTTTGCTTTTGTTTTGGTTTGAGGCCCTAGCATGATATTTTTTTTTTTTTTACATTTTCCTATGATGCTCAGATACATATTGACCCAAGAGTTATTTTCAATCAGTAGTGCCTGTGTTTCACCACTGCTCTTGACTCTTTGGACTAGAAATACAGACTCAACCTTCAATCCTTAAATGCCCTTCAGAAGCTACTATCTGGACATTGCACATCTCCAAATGGAGTTGGTGAGGCAGGAGTTATATCTGATAATTATTATACATTAGTTTTTCATAAACTATACATATTTAGTAGAATGAATGGCCTAAACTATATGTGGAATGCAATTACTGTGTTCATAAAAAGACCATTAAAAATTTTAAGTTTTTTAACTATAATAATTAACATGGATGGAAGAATAAGATATCAAAAAGAAGAGAAACAGAGTAAATAGTACTGAAACTGACCCATATAAGGGGATTTAGTGCATGAAAAAAAGGTATCCCAAAACAGTATAGAAATGATAGATATTTTGGTAAAAGTTTTAGGAAAATTGATTATATTCTTGAAAAAAAAATAGATTCATTTTATCAGTCATAAAAATATTCACCATGGGTTAAAGTAATAAAAGTGTTAATCCTAAAATTATACTAGATGAAAATGTAAGAAAATGACTTCCATATTGTTGTGTGAAAAGATCTAAAAAGAGGCAAAGCTTAGTGTCATAGAGAAAAAAGGTAAGAAAAGTGAAAATCTCATTATATGAAAGTTTTATTTAAAAAAGGTCAAACTCTAATTTAGATCTGTAATTTTGCAGAATCTAGAGGATTTTATGCATCATTTTAGGTAATATATAAAATCTGAAAAGACAGGGCAGGCATATCAAAAGAAAAGTACTATCAGTCAAAAATTGTGAATATGAAGGTCCAAAGAAATGCATGTAGTATATAATCACCTGGAAATGTGTTCAATTTTCATAATAATCCAAAAAATATACATGAAAATAATGATATGCTACATTTTCCTCTAAGTGCACTAAGTGCAGGCAGCTGCGACGACCAGCGCACTAAGCACAGCTGAGAGGAGCTACCACACTTCAGAGGTCAGGAGCAGAAGCTGGGAGGACCCCATGCCCGAAGGGTGGCGGCCAAGAGGAGTTACCCCACGTCCAAGGTCATGGGCAGCAGCCAAGAGTGCAAAGCTGACAGCGCAGGAATGGCTGAGAGGAGCTACCCCAAGTCCAAGGTCGGGGGCATGGCAGAGAGGAGCTACCCCACGTCCGAGGTTAGGGGCGGTGGCCGGGAGGACCAACCCCACGCCTGAAGCCAGGGGCGGTGGCCAGGAGGACCAACCCTGCGTCCTAGGATCCTGGCTGCACAGGCGCAGGAGGGCCTAGAGGAGCTATCCCACGTTGAAGGTCAGGAAGGGAGACAGTGAGGAGATACCCCTCATCAAAGGTAAGGAGCAGCAGCTGCACTTTGCTGGAGTAGCTTTGAAGAGATACCCCACGCCCAAGGTAAGAGAAACCCAAGTAAGATGGTAGGTGTTGCAAGAGGGACACACAGTGAAACCATACTCACAGAAAACTAGTCAATCTAATCACACTAGGACCACAGCCTTGTCTAACTCAGTGAAACTAAGCCATGCCCATGGGGAAACCCAAGATGGGCGGGTCATGGTGGAGAAATTTGACAGAATGTGGTCCACTGGAGAAGGGAATGGCAAACCACTTCAGTATTCTTGCCTTGAGAACCCCATGAACAATACGAAAAGGCAAAATGATAGGATACTGAAAGAGGAACTCCCCAGGTCAGTAGGTGCCCAATATGCTACTGGAGATCAGTGGAGAAATAACTCCAGAAAGAATGAAGGGATGAAGCCAAAGCATAAACAATACCCAGCTGTGGATGTGACTCATGATAGAAGCAGGGTCCGATGCTGTAAAGAGCAATATTGCATAGGAATCTGGAATGTGAGGTCCATGAATCAAGGCAAATTGGAAGTGGTCAAACAAGAGATGGCAAGAGTCAATGTCGACATTCTAGGAATCAGTGAATGAAAATGGACTGGAATGGTGAATTTAACTCAGATGAACATTATATCTACTACTGCGGGCAGGAATCCCTCAGAAGAAATGGAGTAGCCATCATGGTCAACAAAGGACTCCAAAATTCAATACTTGGATGCAATCTCAAAAACGACAGAATGATCTCTGTTCGTTTACAAGGCAAACCATTCAATATCACAGTAATCCAAGTCTATAACCCAACCAGTAATGCTGAAGAAGCTGAAGTTAAATGGTTCTATGAAGACCTACAAGACCTTTTAGAACTAACACCCAAAAAAGATGTCCTTTTCATTACAGGGGACTGGAATGTAAAAGTAGGAAGTCAAGAAACAGTGGAAGTAACATGCAAATTTTGCCTTGGAATACGGAATGAAGCAGGGCAAAGACTAATAGAGTTTTGCCAAGAAAATGCACTGATCATAACAAACACCCTCTTCGAACAACACAAGAGAAGACTCTACACATGGACATTACCAGATGGTCAACACTAAAATCAGATTGATTATATTCTTTGCAGCCAAAGATGGAGAAGCTCTATACAGTCAGCAAAAACAAGACCAGGAGCTGACTGTGGCTCAGACCATGAACTCCATATTGCCAAATTCAGATTTAAATTGAAGAAAGTAGGGAAAACCACTAGACCATTCAGGTATGACCTAAATCAAATCCCTTATGATTATACAATGGAAGTGAGAAATAGATTTAAGGGCCTAGATCTGATAGATAGAGTGCCTGATGAAATATGGAATGAGGTTCTTGACATTGTACAGGTGACAGGGATCAAGACCATCCCCATGGCAAAGAAATGCAAAAACACAAAATGGCTGTTTGGGGAGGGCTTACAAATAGCTGTGAAAAAAAAAGAAGTGAAAAGCAAAGGAGCAAAGGAAAGATATCAACATCTGAATGCGGAGTTTCCAAAGAATAGCAAGAAGAGATAAGGAAGCCTTCCTCAGCCATCAATGCAAAGAAATAGAGGAAAACAACAGAATGGGAAAGACTAGAGATCTCTTCAAGAAATAAGAGATACCAAGGGAACATTTCAAGCAAAAATGGGCTCGATAAAGGACAGAAATGATATGGACCTAACAGAAGCAGAAGATATTAAGAAGAGATGGCAAGAATACATAGAAGAACTGTACAAAAAAGATCTTCACAACCCAGATAATCACGATGGTGTGATCACTGACCTAGAGGCCAGACATCCTGGAATGTGAAATCAAGTGGGCTTTAGAAAGCATCACTACGAACAAAGATAGTGGAGGTGATGGAATTCCAGTTGAGCTATTTCAAATCCTGAAAGATGATGCTGTGAAAATGCTGCACTCAATATGCCAGCAAAATTTGAAAACTCAGCAGTGGCCACAGGAATGTAAATGGTCAGTTTTCATTCCAATCCCAAAGGAAGGCAATGCTAAAGATGCTCAAACTACCACACAATTGCACTCATCTCACACGCTAGTAAAGTAATGCTCAAAATTCTCCAAGCCAGGCTTCAGCAATACATGAACCATGCACTTCCTGATGTTCAAGCTGGTTTTAGAAAAGGTAGAGGAACCAGAGATCAAATTGCCAACATCCTCTGGATCATGGGAAAAGCAAGAGAGTTCCAGAAAAACATCTATTTCTGCTTTATTGACTATGCCAAAGCCTTTGACTGTGTGGATCACAATAAACTGTGGAAAATTCTGAAAGAGATGGGAAAACCAGACCACCTGATCTGCCTCTTGAGAAATTTGTATGCAGGTCAGGAAGGAACAGTTAGAACTGCACATGGAACAACAGACTGGTTCCAAATTAGAAAAGGAGTATGTCAAGGCTGTATATTGTCACCCTGCTTATTTAACTTATATGCAGAGTACCTCATGAGAAACCCTGGACTGGAAGAAACACAAGCTGGAATCAAGACTGCTGGGAGAAATATCAATAACCTCATATATGCAGATGACACGACCCTTATGGCAGAAAGTGAAGAGGAACTAAAAAGCCTCTTGATGAAAGTGAAAGTGGAGAGTGAAAAAGTTGGCTTAAAGCTCAGCATTCAGAAAACGAAGATCATGGCATCTGGTCCCATTACTTCATGGGAAATAGATGGGGAAACAGTGGAAATAGTGTCATACTTTATTTGTCTGGGCTTCAAAATCACTGCAGATGGTGACTGCAGCCATGAAATTAAAAGACGCTCACTCACTGCAAGGAAAGTTATGACCAACCTAGATAGCATGTTCTATGGCAAAGACATTACTTTGCCAACAAATTATCGTCTAGACAAGGCCATGGTTTTTCCTGTGGTCATGTATGGATGTTAGAGTTGGACTGTGAAGAAGGCTGAGCACGGAAAAATTGATGCCTTTGAACTGTGGTGTTGGAGAATACTCTTGAGAGACCCTTGGACTGCAAGGAGATCCAACCAGTCCATTCTGAAGGAGATCAGCCCTGGGATCTCTTTGGAAGGAATGATGCTAAAGATGAAACTCCAGTACTTTGGCCACCACACGCAAAAAGTTGACTCATTGGAAAAACTCTGATGCTGGGAGGGATTGGGGGCCGGAGGAAAAGGGGACGACAGAGGATGAGATGGCTGGATGGCATCACTGACTCGATGAACTTGAGTCTGGGTGAACTCCAGGAGTTGGTGATGGACAGGGAGACCTGGCGTGCTGTGATTCATGGGGTAGCAAAGAGTTGTACACAACTGAGCAACTGCACTGAACTGACATTTTCCTCATCAAATTAATCAGCACTTTAAAAAAAAATTCATTTGATAGGATGTAGGGAAGCTGACATGCTCATTTGTGTGTTGTTCTGTTACCCACAATGTCTGACTCTTGCAAACCCATCAACTGCCGTGTCCCAGGCCTCCCTGTCCATCACCATCTCCCGGATTTTCCCTAAATACATGTTCACTGCATTGGACATGACCATAGTCTCATTAAATATATGTAGTTTCTCAAAACACTGATTTAGAACACTTTATAGTTATTCCATAGAATGAGCCAGGACTCTGTGTTAGTATGGAGTGGTCCTTAAGACATACTAAGTGAAACGCAAAGTTACTGAAAAAAAAAATAATAATAATGAGTTTATGTTAATTTAAAAACATTAAAAAAATCATCTAGAAGCAAATAATTAGCATTTTAACAATTGTCCACATAAAACTGGGTGTGTATATGAGTTTATACAAATTCACATATGAAAAAAATATTTCTTTATATATTTAATTCAGAAGAAGAATGCTACATTTATACTCTCAAGAGATAGGGATTTAGAGATTATTGAAGCAATATATGCAACAAGGAAGGCAAGATACATGCCACCTCCATCCTTTACCAGGGAATTTATTAATTGCAGTATGTATTTTTCCACATCAAGTATGGCTTGCACTATCTAGAATCAAATCAGTATAATGTCAATAAATCATTGGTGGTTTGGTTTAGTCACTAAGTCATGTCTGACTCTTGGATTTCCCTTTCAAGAAAACTGGAGTATTTCCTTCTCCAAGGGATCTTCCAGACTCAAGAATTGAACTCGAGTCTCCTGTATTACAGACGATCTCCTGTATTGCAGGTAGATTCTTTACTAACTGAGCCCCCAGGGAAGCCAAATAAAAAATTAATCTTTTAAAAAATGTCATAAAATGTGTCAGTTATATTTTTTAATATAAATGTATTTATTTTAATTGGAGGCTAATTGCTTTACAATGTTGTATTGGTTTTGCCATACATCAACATGAATCCACCACGGGCAAAAATTAAAGAAGTAGTTACTATGATTACATTCATTGAATAGCTAAAACATGATTTTAGATTATAAGTAATTTGTCCTAGAGCACACAGCGACCCAGATGGTAAAGAATCTGCCTGCAATGTGGGAGGCCTGGGTTCAATTCCTGGGTGGGGAAGATCCCTTAGAGAAGGAAATGGCTACCAACTGCAGCATTCTTGCCTGGAGAATCCCATGGACAGAGGAACCTGGCAGGCTACAGTGCATAGGGTCGCAAACAGTCTGACACAACTAAGCGACACACTCACTTTTCACACAGCAGTTAACTAGCAAAATAGCTGTTCAATTATGTTTCTCCCTCCAGAAGAATCATTTCCTGAATAGCTCCCACATTTATGGGTATCATCATAGAATGAATCTGTGAAATAAGAACTATATTTTACTAATAAAGGAAAGAGACACAAAGGCTTTAAATAAAATATCCAGTTTCACAAAATAGAATGCTGTTTTAGTGCCTGTGCTTGCTTCTTCTACCATGTCACTGTCAGCCAAGAAGAATTTGGAAAAACTTCCCATCAACCAGGAAAACTCATGAGATTCTCATCCACCAAGGATGGTATTAAACTTCAAGTAAACAAAATTTCTCAGCAGATGAGGCATTACACATAAAACAGTGTGTGTCTATCATATCAAGTTGTTTTGAAGATTTGAAGAAGGATTCTGAGAATATTTACAGGTGTTGAGGTTCTCTACATCCCTTGGCATATTCATCCAGTACTTATTTTCTCCTTGTGGTACATGGATCAATTTAATCTCCTCCCATCCCTACGCATCCAAGGACACACGTGTGTCCTAATATCAGAAAGGGGGAGGCAGATGGCATATCATAAACCTCCTAAGCTTTTTGGACAGTGATCATTTCAAGGATTTAGTTGAATGAGGGCTCCACATTGCAGGAGTTTATGATAGGAAGAGATGGGGTGGGGGAGATGAAAGAAGCTGTGATCTTTAGTTTTGTTTGGAGCCAGTGAAGATTTCAAAAAGAAAAAAAAAAATATCCAAGGGAAAGGTGAGAGACAGAGTACTTAAATCATCAGTATCTGCTGAAATAATGACTCTCAAACCAAGAGAAAAAAGTAAATAGTTTAATCCCTGCAGGACATTTGGTCCTATCCAGAAGGTGTAAGGGCATGCTGTGCTCATTATTCAGTGTTTTGGGCAGGTCCAAATGTCAAGGACATTTAGAGAGGATCAGACATCCAGTAACTGTTTTGTATTTCTTTTAAGTTACTTTAAACTTAATAAAAATTATAAAGCTTTAGATTAATCTTGATCTTATATCTTGAGCTAGTCCACTCTGTGTCATATTAACACTTATACTTATCAATGAAATCTATGCATCTGAAACATAGAATTACATTTTTAAATAAATAAAACAATTAAAGTATAATTTCAATAGAGTTCACCATTTAATATTTTTTCTTTTTCTGTTCAGGTAAAAAATAAACACACATTCTCATGAGCAAAAGAAGGCAGGGTCTATTTCTGCTTTCTTATCCTTCAAGGTGACTAGACTGAAATAACAAATCAATTTTCATTTTTGCCATCTTCCCCATGGTGATTGAAAGAAAAAAAAAAAACAGTTTTAAAAGATAAAAAATATGTTTAGGGCTTATGTAGGAAACTGAAGTCAGCTAGGACCAAATTATACCTCAAAGAACTATTCATCTTCATCCTCCTTCCCTGGCTTACAGAGTCTGTAAAAGGACTGGGAAACAAAAATAATGCTGCAAAGGCAGCTGGGTTCCCATGAGTCATTCTCCCTTGGCACCTGCATTTCCTAGAAATAGCCCCACTCTAGATTTTCATAAACTAATATTCTATCCATGAGTAGAACACTTATAATACAATTCCATAAAGAGTAAAAAACTGCCTTATATGCATATAGGGCTGAAAGAACTAGTCTACTTAAGAACACTTTAAATACTAAGTGTGGAGCATTATTCCTTTACAGAGCAAGTAATAGACTCTCTCATCATCCTACCTGCTACTTCTATTACTGTGAGTGCTATCTTTAAGATTACTAAAGCCTAATTGATTCATATTTATGGAAAATTACTTTATGCTAATGAGTAGAAATCAGGGCAGAGAAAATGTATCAGCACATTGCATTAAGTTAAACAGGCAGCATCTGTCATTTTAATTGTACTTAGCTCTTGTTTTATGAAAAAGCATAATTAAAATTACCTTCATCAACTTTTCCTTGACATTCTGTTTTAAATATTTTGAGTTACATTTGTTTTCTTATATTTAATAACAGAAAAATAAAAATAACTACCCACCATGTAGACAAAGATGTAAGAGGCAGTCATTTGCCTTCTTTTCACAGTGTGTTCCGGAAAACCCACTCTTGCAGTCACAGGTGAAATGATTGATGCCATCAACACAAGTTCCATCATGGAGACAGGGCTTTGACAGGCATTCATCTATATTTACCTCACAATCGATGCCTACACTAGAAGAGACAAGATAAAATGCTAGACTATTTAAATGCAAAACTCCAAAGTTTGTTCATTACACAAAATGTCACCAAGAAATAAAGATCCCCTCCATTAAAGATAATTTGACATCTTGGAGCAAAAGAATACAGTTTTTCAAGGTTAAACATTCTTAAGTCCACGAACTTTCAGACTAATTTAAAGTGCATGAGGAAAGAAAAAACATAAACTTAATCTTCTTAAACGATTTGTTTCCGGAGAACATATTAAGGATATGGATGCAGTAATAATTTCACTAAGTTGTCACTGTGAATACTAATTCATACCTTTTTTCTTGGTAATGATCCTTATTTGCAGATACTAAAAGTTTGAATCTTTCTATATTGATCTTAGCAGATCATTTAAAGATTAACTAAGATTTCTAAATGGAATCTAACTTTGACTAAATAGTGTTTTCGAAGACCAAATTTTTTCTTAAAAGATTCAAATAAATAGTTTCGAATAAACAGTTTGAAAGACTATCAGTATTTGTTTGGATATCAGATAAAAGTTTGGGGACAGTATTCTTGGCAGACTGAGAGCCATTTCACAAGGTGACATATTAACTATTAATTTATATGTCATATCAGAAGTTTGATTTAAGTGGACATTATTTAGAGTAGTCACACCAAGAGTCTGTGATTTATTGCAAATGAAACTTCCAATGAAAAAAAATAATTCTGGGAATTCTCTCTATAGATAGCTTTTCAGTCAAAATCCTATTATTTAATGGTTACATCTTCTTTTAAATGTAACTGCCGCTATCTATATAGAACTTTGAACAGTAAAGATACCATAAAATTAATATATGTACACTGGTCAAATATACATCAACATCTAAAAATACCACCAAGATTTAGATTTAGTATTTGGATAAAAAAGGCATGACAGACTACATTAGGTTGCAGTAATAAATTTAAAAATGAACGTGCTTCTCTAAGTTTCAATGACACGTGACACACAGGTTTATTTGTCATATTCCATGATAAAGGGGAGCTACAGATCCTGTCTATGTTATCTTCATTCTGAGATTCAGGTTAATGGAGCATCCTCTATCTGGGAGATCATCACCACTCTTGAAGAAGGAAAAGGGTACAACACTGGCTGTTAAATCCACGGTGTGTGTGTGTGTGCATGCATGTGTGTGTTACTCAGTGATTGTGTGGCTCTTTTAAACCTATGGTCTGTAGCCTGCCAGACTTCTCTGCCCAAAGAATTCTCCAGGAAAGAATACTGGACAGGGCAGCCATTCTTTTCTCCAGGGGAATCTTCCATAATAATGTCTCCTGAGTTGCAGGAAGATTCTTCACCACCTGAGGCACCAGTGAAGACTCTTAAATCCACTGTATATATGTAATTTGCCAATCCAAGTCACATGGCCATAGCCAACATAAATGGAATAGGAATTAATGGTATTCTTTAGGAAATGGCAGATATTTGTGACAATAGTAAAGTTTAGTGAAGACACAATCATTGAAACTTCTCACTTATGAGGATCATCTATTAGGTTATCATAAGTTTATTGGGATAATAAAGTAAAGCCAAGCTTCCTAGTTGGAGTGAGTGACTGAGAATCACTTAGTTGTTTCCAACACTTTGCCAGTCCATGAACTATAGCATGCCAGGTTCCTTTGTCTGTGGAATTTTCCAGGCAAGAATACTGGAATGGGTGGCCATTTCCTTCTCCAGTAGGCACTGGTGGTAAAGAATCTGCTTGCTAATGCAGGAGATGCCAGACATTTGGATTAAATCTCTTGGTAGTGAAGACCCCCTGGAGGAGGACATTGCAAAGCATCCCAGTTTTCTTGCCTGGAGAATCCCATGAGGAGCCTGGCAGGTTAAAGTCCATAGGGTCACGAAGAACTGGACATGCTGAAGCCACTTAACACACACACACACAAAGTAAGACCATGTGCTTAAAACAACTAGCCCAGGACCTTGTACAAATTGAACACTTGATTACTATCATTTTCCTAAGAAATGTTTTACAATTATGCTATATTAAATAGCTTATGTAGGTATTTCTAGAAGCATATTCTTCCAATTAAGCAGGTAAGTGAACTGTTCCTCTGCAGGACTGTGTACAGTGCTGGCAAAATCAATGATGAAATTTTCAGTTAAGAGGAAATGATGTATTTTGCTCAGAGGTGGGGGTGAGCGGCAGAACTGTGCAGGTGCATCCAGTACTTTTTGAAGACAGGAGACTCCTCTCTGTGGAAGGCAAGCTGTCTCAGTGTATCTGGTGGACACTCTCTTAGGAATTTTTCACCCGATGCTTTATTCATTAATTAAACTGTGGTTATGCTTTGACTTCCCAACTAGCTTCCAGAAAGGATAAGAATGTAATGATTGATTGACCTGAACATTTTGGACTTTTAAATGCTTATCTCTTTCATTTTTAATAACATGGCCCTTCAGTTCAGTTCACTTCAGTTCAGTTCAGTTGCTCAGTCATGTCCGACTTTTTGGGACCCCATGGATCACAGCACGCCAGGACTCCCTGTCCATCACCAACACCTGGGGTTCACTCAGAATCACGTCCATCGAGTCAGTGATGCCACACAGGCATCTCATCCTCTGTCGTCACCTCCTGCCCCCAATCACTCCCAGCATCAGAGTCTTTTCCAATGAGTCAACACTTTGCATGAGGTCGACAAAGTACTGGAGTTTCAGCTTTAGCATCATTCCTTTCAAAGAAATCTCAGGTCTGATCTCCTTCAGAATGGGTTGGTTGGATCTCCTTGCAGTCCAAGGGACCCTCAAGAGTCTTTTCCAACACCACAGTTCAAAAGCATCAATTCTTTGGCGCTCTGCTTTCTTCACAATCCAACTCTTTCATCCATACATGACCACTGGAAAAAACCATAGCCTTGAATAGACACTATGCCTTAGATCAGATCAGATCAGTCACTAAGTGGTGTCCGACTCTTTGTGACCCCATGAATCGCAGCACGCCAGGCCTCCCTGTCCATCACCAACTCCCGGAGTTCACTCAGACTCACGTCCATCGAGTCAGTGATGCCATCCAGCCATCTCATCCTCTGTCGTCCCCTTCTCCTCCTGCGTCCAATCCCTCCCAGCATCACAGTCTTTTCCAATGAGTCAATTCTTCGCATGAGGTGGCCAAAGTATTGGAGTTTTGGTTTTCTAGTTCCTCTTCACTTTCTGCCATAAAGGTGGTGTCATCAGCATATCTGAGGTTACTGATATTTCTCCCGGCAATCTTGATTCCAGCTTGTGTTTCTTCCAGTCAAGGGTTTCTCATGATGTACTCTGCATATAAGTTAAATAAACAGGGTGACAATATATAGCCTTGACGAACTCCTTTTCCTATTTGGAACCAGCCTGTTGTTCCATGTCCAGTTCTAACTGTTGCTTCCTGACCTGCATACAAATTTCTCAAGAGGCAGATCAGGTGTTCTGGTATTCCGATCTCTTTCAGAATTTTCCACAGTTTATTGTGATCCACACAGTCAAAGGCTTCAGCATAGTCAATAAATAAGAAATAGATGCTTTTCTGGAACTCTGGAGCATTACTTTACTAGACTATTTCAAATCCTAAAAGATGATGTTGTGAAAGTGCTGCATTCAATATGTCAGCAAATTTGGAAAACTCAACAGTGGCCACAGGACTGAAAAAGGTCAGTTTTCATTCCAATCCCAAAGAAAGACAATGTCAAAGAATGCTCAAACTACCCCACAATTGCACTCATCTCACATGCTAGTAAAGTAATGATCAAAATTCTCCAAGCCAGGCTTCAGCAATATGTGAACCGTGCACTTCCTGATGTTCAAGCTGGTTTTAGAAAAGGCAGAGGAACCAGAGATCAAATTGCCAACATCCGCTGGATCATGGAAAAAGCAAGAGAGTTCCAGAAAAGCATCTATTTCTGCTTTACTGACTATGCCAAAGCTTTTGACTGTGTGGATCACAATAAACTGTGGAAAATTCTTCAGGAGATGGGAATACCAGACCACCTGACCTGCCTATTGAAAAATCTGTATGCTGGTCAGGAAGCAACAGTTAGAACTGGACATGGAGGAACAGGCTGGTTCTAAATAGGAAAAGGAGAATGTCAAGGCTGTATATTGTCACTCTGCTTATTTAACTTATATGCAGAGTACATCATGAGAAACGCTGGGTTGGAGGAAGCACAAGCTGGAATCAAGATTGCTGGGAAAAGTATCAATAACCTCAGATACGCAGATGACACCACCCTTATGACAGAAAGTGAAGAGGAACTAAAAAGCCTCTTGATGAAAGTGAAAGTGGAGAGTGAAAAAGTTGGCTTAAAGCTCAACATTCAGAAAACAAAGATCATGGCATCTGGTCACATCAGTTCCTGGGAAATAGATAGGGAAACAGTGGAAACAGTGTCAAACTTTATTTTTCTGGTCTCCAAAATCACTGCAGATGGTGACTGCAGCCTTAAAGTTAAAAGATACTTACTCCTTCAAAGGAAAGTTATGCCCAACCTAGATAGCATATTCAAAAGCAGAGACATTACTTTGCCAACAAAGGTCCGTCTAGTCAAGGCTATGGTTTTTCCTGTGGTCATGTATGGATGTGAGAGTTGGACTGTGAAGAAGGCTGAGCGCTGAAGAATTGATGCTTTTGAACTGTGGTGTTAGAGAAGACTCTTGAGAGTCCCTTGGACTGCAAGGAGATCCAACCAACCTATTCTGAAGGAGATCAGCCCTGGGATTTCTTTGGAGGGAATGATGCTGAAGTTGAAATTCCAGTACTTTGGCCACCTCATGTGAAGAGTTGACTCATTGGAAATGACTCTGATGCTGGGAGGGATTGGCGGCAGGAGGAAAAGGGGACGACAGAGGATGAGATGGCTGGATGGCATCACTGACTCAATGGACGTGAGTCTCAGTGAACCCTTGGAGTTGGTGATGGACAGGGAAGCCTGGCGTGCTGCAATTCATGGGGTCGCAAAGAGTCAGACATGACTGAGCGACTGACCTGAACTGAACTGACTAGATGGACCTTTGTTGGCAAAGAAACGTCTCACAATATTCTATCTAGGTTGGTCATAACTTTCCTTCCAAGGAGTAAGCGACTTTTAATTTCATGGCTGCAGTCATCATCTACAGTGATTTTGGAACCCCCTGAAATAAAGTCTGACACTGTTTCCACTGTTTCCTCATCTATTTCCCAGGAAGTGATGGGACCAGATGCCATAATCTTTGTTTTCTGAATGTTGAGTTTTAAGCCAAAGTTTTCACTCTCCACTTTCACTTACATCAAGAGGCTTTTTAGTTCCTCTTCACTTTCTGCCATAAGGGTGGTGTCATCTGCATATCTGAGGTTATTGATATTTCTCCAGGCAG
Organism: Bos taurus; assembly: GCF_002263795.3. Taxonomy (NCBI): domain Eukaryota; kingdom Metazoa; phylum Chordata; class Mammalia; order Artiodactyla; family Bovidae; genus Bos; species Bos taurus. The sequence continues at coordinate 2,277,044 of NC_037336.1, forward strand.
TCTTGATTCCAGCTTGTGCTTCCTCCGGCCCAGCGTTTCTCATGATGTACTCTGCATATAGGTTAAATAAGCAGGGTGACAATATAGAGCCTTGACGTACTCCTTTTCCTATTTGGAACCAGCCTGTTGCTCCATGTCCAGTTCTAACTGTTGCTTCCTGACCTGCATATGGTTTCTCAAGAGGCAGGTCAGGTGCTCTGGTATTCCCATCTCTTTCAGTATTTTGCACAGCTTATTGTGATCCACACTGTAAAAGGCTTTGGCATAGTCATTAAAGCAGAAATATATGTTTTTCTGGAACTCACTGAAATCAGATTGATTATATTCTTTGCAGCCAAAGATGGAGAAGCTCTATACAGTCAACAAAAACAAGACCAGGAACTGACTCTGGCTCAGATCGTGAACTCCTTATTGCCAAATTCAGACTTAAATTGAAGAAAGTAGGGAAAACCACTAAACCATTCATGTATGACCTAAATCAAATCCCTTGTGTTTATACAGTGGAAGTGAGAAATAGTTTTAAGGACTAGATCTGACAGAGTGCCTGGTGGACTATGGACAGAGATTCATGACATTGTACAGGTGACAGGGATCAACACCATTCCCATGGGAAAAAAAAAATGCAATAAAGCAAAATGACTGTCTGAGGAGGCCTTACAAATAGCTGTGAAAAGAAAAGAAGTGAAAAGCAAAGGAGCAAAAGAAAGATATAAGCATCTGAATGCAGAGTTCCAAAGAATAGCAAGGAGAGATAATAAAGCCTTCCTCAGTGATCAATGCAAAGAAATAGAGGAAAACAACAGAATGGGACAGACTAGAGATCTCTTCAAGAAATCACCCTTCAGCATCATACAAATCCGGTCATTTTTTTCACCTTTTAACTTCATCTTGCTCTACCCTCACCCTTGGCTACTCTGCTATACTACTACTACTACTAAGTCGCTTCAGTAGTGTCCAACTCTGTGTGACCCCACAGATGGCAGCCCACCAGGCTCTCCCGTCCCTGGGATTCTCCAGGCAAGAACACTGGAGAGGGTTTCCATTTCCTTCTCCAATGCGTGAAAGTGGAAAATGAAAGTACAGTCGCTCAGTCGTGTTTGACTCTTCGCGACCCCATGAACTGCAGTCCACCAGGCTCCTCCTTCCCAGGGATTTTCCAGGCAAGAGTACTGGAGTGGGGTGCCATCGCCTTCTCCATAGTTACACTGATTTCCTTGTATTGCCTTACACACCTTGTTCCTCTTTCTAGAACTCTCTTTCCACAGATATTTATGAGTCACTGCTTTATTTATTAAGATCTTTATTCAAATGTCATTTTCTCAAGAAGACAACACTATTTAAAATTGTATCCCCTTCACCCATAATCACCATTATCCTGTTTTATATTCATGTTTTCACCATAGCAAGCAATCTCCTAGCATTGTATAAAATTCACTCAGTTTTTATTTTCTTTTCCTTCTTCCCCATTTTAAGCCCTCCTTAAAGGCATGGATTTTATATCTGGTTCATTATGGCACTCCTTGAAATCTATGTTAGATAAACACATTGCTGTTTTTTGTGTGTGTATGTTTATGTCTTGCATTTCATGTCAGTTTTGTTTGATCACAAAATTCCCTGACCATCCAGTGGTTAGGATTCCATGCTTTCACTGCTGAGGGTTGCTTTGTGGGCATAGTAATTTATATTTGGAATAATTTTCAATTTTCTGTTCTAAAATGATAGTTCTCAATTTTATTAACAACATAGGTAACTCCATTCCTAAGCAGAGTAGATGGTTACCTATGGAATTCAGAGACGTTCCATGTCCCTGGCTGGGTCAAAATCTGCTTTACTAGACTACCTCAATACCTGACTCTCTATTGAAAAGAGACACAGATATATACAACAGTCTTTTGGACTCTGTGGGAGAGGGCGAGGGTGGGGTGATTTGGGAGAATGGCATTGAAACATGTATAATATCATATGTGAAATGAATCGCCAGTCCAGGTTTGATGTATGATACAGGATGCTCGGGGCTGGTGCACTGGGATGACCCAGAGGGATGGTACGGGGAGGAAGGTGGGAGGAGGGTTCAGGATGGGTAACACGTGTACACCCATGGCAGATTCACGTTGATGTATGGCAAAACCAATACAATATTGTAAAGTAATTAGCCTCTAATTAAAATAAATAAATGTATATTAAAAATAAACAATAAAGAATCCTTTTCAGAAATAAGCCATTAAATCATATAAATTGAGAAGCCTGCTCAGAAGATAAGTACTTGTATGTACACTCTTATGCCACAAATAATATATGTAAATAAATATTCTGTATCTCTCCCTATGTATCATCGCTCTCTTTCTCTGACTAACTCTTCTCCAATGTATGTTCCTTCCCTTATTTTCTTTCCAAGACTTCTTCACTCAACTTCTCCCCACTGGTTAGTTTTATATGTTCAGAAGATTTCCAAAATAAATTTTCTGATTCCTAATCATTTTATATTTCACATGTATTATCCTAACAAATTATTTTATGGAGTCTTTACTGCCTCCTGAAATAAATATTTCCTTCTCAACCTCGGAGTAAATCTTGCCTTTCTTACCATTCCTCTGACATTCTCACTATGCTAGTCCCTTAGTTTACAAACCTGGTTGAATAATAGAATCACCTGTGGAGTTTTTGAAATTACAGTTTCCTAATTCTGAGTCTCTGAGAAGTAGGCCTAAGAAAATACATTTAAAAAGAAAATTATTTCTAGATGTTTCTAAAACACAGATAGATATGAGGATCACCTGCTTTTATAAAACTAGTTTATAATTAAACACTGTATTTTCCTATATTCTTGTTTATTTTCTTTTTCCTGATAGTTCTGCCTGGAATGTTGTGTCTACATTTCAGCTTGTTTAAAACCTGTTTTTAATTCAGATCTTATCAAAATTCTAGCCTATTTAATAAATTTACACTGATATCAGCTAAGGAAAAAATTAACATTTAACACTTTATACCTAAATTATACTTGAATCATTGTTTTTTATTATTATTAGTTATTTGAGAACAGAGATTACACTTATCTAATTTTACTTTATGCAAAATGTCAAATACAAAACTTTTCAGTTTTCCAATGATCAAATAACTTTCTTATTTCCTGTTGAATATATCCAAATAGTGGTAATATTTAAAAAATTATTACAACTTACATAATAATATAATGTTTATGACTAACCTTATAAAATTAATACAGTCACACAATAATCACACAATTAATGAATTTAGGATTCATCCAATAAGTGAAAATTAAAATTGCCACTTGTAACCATTTTAAATTACAAAGCAAAATAGTTAAATAAGAGCTTCTTTAAATCAAGATGAGAATTTTATAACAAGCTATTTTATTATTGACAATACTTAAAAGAATTCAACTGATATATACAATATTTCCATTTTGGTCACCGGGCAAATGCCATTCTTTAAGGAATAATCCAGGGAAACATACAATATTGTTCTTTCAAAGTATATCAACAAAAAATTATGAAGCATTCAACAAAAGCAGAAAAAACTGTCATCAATGGAATGAGACCTAAACATTATACAGAAGTTGAAATTATCAGAGAAATAACTGAAAATATGATAGATATGCAAAGATAGTGAAACAGTTGGACATATGAATACCAAATATGAGACATAAGTTATTTTTAAAATATTTAAATGGAAATGCTAGATAATACAAAGATAAATGTGAAAAAATGTTTCAATTTATATTCCAAATACCATAAAACAAGTGTAATTAGATTATATACTGTTCTCAAGAAGTACCCTACATAACTAAATGTTGGATTAGCAGTTGATAACAATGTAATATACCACATACTGGGTTAAATAAGCATGGGTTAAGCATTTAATAACTGTTTTGCTAATATTATCATTGTTTGGAAAGATTTTATGGGGATATCATATAGTACATGTGTATTTTCAACAGCTCTCCAAGGAACTTTTGCTGATGCTTTATTTTTCTCCCTATTAGTATTCCAGTATTGGACAGTGGCTTTTAAAATCATTACAATAGTCCTTATTGCTTTGAGTAAAGGACAAGTATCAATAAATATTTGATGATAAAAATAATAAGGGTAATAATGTTACTCATTTGCATCTTGTCTCTCCTCATATTTCCATACATTTTGAATAAAAATAATGGGAGCAACACTTCAATATCAGCTCTGGATTAAATGAGAGATTCTCTCACAAGACTGGGCCCTGACAAGAGAGTACTTCATAGTTCACTGGAAAATTCATGAAAACAATTACTATGTCATTAGAAGGAACATTTGAAGGGGAGATTCAAAATACCCTTGACAAAGTTGCTAGGACAAGGAAAACAATATTCCAATCCATGTATATTCCTTCCTTTTTATTTGTGAGTCACACAAAATGACTAAGTCTAGAAAGGCATATGAAATGAGGCATGTGTTTAATTAGGCAGCTATGTTGAGAACTTTGGAAAAGTAAGAACTTGTTCAAGGTAAAGGTAAGTAGTATGTATATAAGTGCAAGCAGATATATGAGGAAAGATTACAAGTGGAGGATATCAAATAAAAGGTGTTACCATCTGTAATAGAGATTCTAAATGAGTCAGAACCTATTCTAATGTATAGGCACTCATCATTTCATAGCTCTTTGTGTTGACTGAAACTAACATGATAAAATATTTTCAGAATTAATGAAATTCACACATACATAAAAATGCAATATATCAATTTTACTCCAAATAAATGTAGGAAATTTTATTTGAAACAAATTATTCAATCCTTTGCTCATATCATGAAGTAAATAGCTAATTCTTTGAAGAATCGCTCACCTAACAGGTTGTGCTATAGTTAAAACAAACAAAATTTTCAGTTCAGTTCAGTTCAGTCGCTCAGTTGTGTCCGACTTTTTGCGACCCCATGCACACTAGGATTCTGCGTCCATTACCAATTTCCAGAGCTTGCTCAAACTCATGTCCATCGAGTCGGTGATGCCATCCACCCATCTCATCCTCTGTTGTCCCCTTCTCCTCCTGCCTTCAGTCTTTCCCAGTGTCAGGGTCTTTTCAAATGAGTCAGCTCTCTGCATCAGGTGGCCAAAGTATTGGAGCTTCAGCTTCAACATCAGTCCTTCCAATGAACACCCAGGACTGATCTCTTTTAGGATGGACCGGTTGGATCTCCTTTCAGTCCAAGGGAATCTCAAGAGTCTTTTCCAACACCACATTTCAAAACTATCAATTCTTTGGCACTCAGCTTTCTTTATAGTCCTACTCACATCCATACATGAGTATTGGAAAAACCATAGCTTTGACTAGGTGGACTTTTGTTGGCCAAGTAATGTCTCTGCTTTTTAATATGCTGTCTACGTTGCTCATAGCTTTTCTTCCAAGGAGCAAGCATCTTTTAATTTCATGGCTGCAGTCACCATCTGCAGTGATTTTGGAGCCCAAGAAAATAAAACCTGTAACTGTTTCCATTGTTTTTGCATCTATTTGCTATGAATTGCACTGGATGCCATGATCTTAGTTTTTAAATCTTGAGTTTTAAGTCACCTTTTCCATTCTCCTCTTTCACTTTCATCAAGAGGCTAAGTTTCTCTTTCCTTTCTGCTATAAGGATAGTGTCTTCTGAATATCTGAGGTTATTGATATTTCTCCCAGCAATCCTGATTCCAGCTTGTGCTTCATCCAGCCCGGCATTTCACATGGTGTACTCTAGATATGAGATAAATATGCTAATCTGTTGTTCCATGTCCGGTTCTAACTGTTGCTTCCTGACCTGAATACAGATTTCTCAGGAGGCAGGAAAGCTGGTCTGGAGTTCCCATTTCTTGAAGTATTTTCCACAGATTTTTGTGATCTACAGAGTCAAAGCGTTTAGCTTAGTCAATGAAGCAGACATATAAGTTTTGTTTTGTTTTGTTTTGTTTTTTCCTGGTATTCTCTTGTTTTTTCTACAATCCAATGGATGCTGGCAATTTGATCTCTGGTTCCTCTGACTTTTCTAAACCCAGCTTAAACCTAGCTTGGAGAATTGTGAGCATTAATTTGCTAGCATGTGAGATGAGTGCAATCGTGCAGTAGTTTGAACATTCTTTAGCATTGTCTATCTTTGGGATTAGAATGAAAACTGACATTTAATCATGTACAAAATGATTTTCTATTTCATACCTCACAGGGATACTTGAGGGTCATGAAATCTTGAAGAATCAGACACAACTGAGTGACTGAACAACAACAGGGCTACTTGAGAGTTGTGTGGCTACACAGTTACTATTCTGTAAACACTTTGAAGGCAGGAATGAAGAGTCTAAGCTCATCTGAATGAATGCCTCAAACATGACTACGGTTCCAGAAGTCAGACTTCTACGCACCACTTTTAAACTCAAAGTATGATAATTAAGACCATTTATTAGGTTTGATTTCATAGTTTATAACTTATAAAGATAAACACATACAATTATTTGTTTCCAATTGTACATAACTTATTCATTTTGCTTCAAAATCATGGTTTCACTTATCTTATATGCACATCATTTTTTTGCTCTACATGAATTAAAGAATAGGTGTAACTTTCATTCATTGTTACAATTAGCCATGACATTGTTTTATTCATCACTAGTTATTTATACCAATATTTTCAACTCAACTTGCAAGTAGCACTCTTTTATTAGAAGTGTTCTCAAACAGTTTGTCCATTAAAAGATGGGTGTGATTTCTACTCAATGACATGTCACTGATTTCAATGCATCTTGCAAATATTATTCTTAGAAATATCTTTAAGAAGAATTTGGTTTTAAGCTACTCATATTTATATTTAATGAATACTTTGATATACTTAAATTCTGAATATAGAATAATTAAATTTAGTACTGTTAATAGGACAGCATGACTAGTGTAAACATATTGAAATATTCATATGACTAACCACTGAGTGTAGTTAGCTTTCCTGGCTCCCCCACCCTCTCTACTGTGGCTGTCCAGATTTCACCCTCAGCAAATAGGAGGTGACATGTACTGCTGCTGCTGCTGCATCACATCAGTAGTGTCTGACTCTGTGTGACCCCATAGATGGCAGCCCAACAGGCTCCTCTGTTCCTGGGATTCTCCAGGCTGGAGTGGGTTGCCATTTCCTTCTCCAATGCATGAAAGTGAAAATTGAAAGGGAAGTCGCTCAGTCATATCCGACTCTTAGCAACCCCATGGACTGTAGCTTACCAGTTTCCTCCGTCCATTGGGGTTCTTCAAGCAAGAGTACTGGAGTGGGTTGCCATTGCCTTCTCTGAGGAGGTGACATGTACACAGGAACATTAAGGTCTGCTTATGTCAAACAATTATTACATAATTGTACTATCACTTCTGAATATAAATGTAGCAAATTTTTAAAAGTATCTCATAATCACTGAAGCCAGATTTAGTTAGTTTTTACTGTTAATAGGTTGTAACAATCAAAAAAGAACATTTTCATACTGTTCATGGTGTGCTTAATGCAAGAATACTGAAATGATTTGCCATTCTCTTCTCCAGTGGGCTGCATTTGGTCAGAACCTAACTAGCAGGGACATGACCTTCAGCCACTCAAAGTGACTAATGTTCCTGGTGCCCTGGTTGTCCCACTGCTGGTCCTTTTTTAGTGTTTAAAACTTCACTGGCAGTCCAGTGTCCATCAACATGTAGCCAGAAGTTGAGACAAAGGCCCTGCTGGAGGGGCTGGAAAAGGAGTCCAGGAGAGGTTGGAGCTCATATTGGATGATGCCCAGGAGCAGAGAGCACCCTGGCCTCGTTGCTGCCATTGGCCATCTTGGAGCTGACAGGAAGTGATGCACACGAGATGATGACCAAAACCATCCCCAAGAAAGGTTGTAAGAAGCAAAGTGGTTGTCTAGGGAGGCCTTACAAATGTTTGAGAAAAGAAGAAAAGTGAAAAGCAAAGAGAAAATGAAAAATATACTGTTGGGGGCCAGAGTGAGGTACTCCGCCCGTGACAAAGGTCATGAGGAAGGAGGCTCGACATACGCAAAGGCGGGATCAAGCCTCAGGAGTCCCCCTGGAAATCCTCAAGCATCTACCCCCATTACCAGAGCCTGCCTACTTTACTACTTTGTGCTCTTACCTACACCTCTGACTTTACGGGGGGCTGTCCCCCACCACCTCTTTCGGAGAAGGAGTTAACCTAGAGCTCCAGTTAATAATAATTCCTGGGCGTGATAAGAGTGTTTTAACCTACAAACTTCTCTGAAGGTTCTCTAGCCTGCCTCACAGGCTCGTCCAGCCACATGTGATTGCTCACAGCCTCCCAACCGTGAGAGGCACAAGATGCTTTAAACCCTCTAAAAACAGGTTCTTTAGAGAAGTTAGAAAACTATTAGTATAAGTATAATGGGCTGATTGGAAATTGTGTTGGTGAAGGGTTTTTCATTTGTTGAGCCAATGTTTGTTGCTAAGTCTCCACATCCCCTGCCCTTACACACATTAATGAATATATAGAATTAACCTTTGATATTAATCACGTTAGACCTTAGGCTAAGTAAATTCTTTCCTTAACTAAAACCCACTACACCCTCACCCTGTAGGAATGTAACTTTATTTGGGTGGCGTCTGTTTTGAGAATAATCAGCCCTGGAGAAATAAGTGTCCTGATTGACTGACCGCTGTCACAAGGAGAGGGTCGTAAATTGTCAGCAGGCCCCCCTGGCCAGAAGATGATGTAACACCCCTAAGACCTCTGTATACATTTGTGTGAAGCACCTGACTTTAATAAAAGTCAGGACTGCTGTCCCCACGTGACTTTTGTATAACATCTTAGTGTATAAAAACAGACTCTGGAAAATAAAGAATTGGGATCAGTTTCTCGAAATACTGGTCTCCCCATGTCGCTCTCTCTCTCACTCTGGCTGAGTCTCCATCTGGAGCGCGGAACCCACCATGCTTACTAATTATGCCTGGGCTTCTAAGATCCGACCAGGGAGGCCTCAGTGTCTCCTCTCCTTCGGGAGAACGGAAGGACGCCTGCGGCCTATGTAAGTGGTGCAAACTTCTTGTCTTGAAGTTTTATTGGTCTCCCGCGTAAACCAAGCTACTCAGCCTCTTTTCTCCACTGAATTTTCCTACTGAGCTATCCTTATTCTATTACTCTTTATATCTTTAATTAATATCTAATTGAAGCTATTGTATCCTGATCCTCGCCTATGCCGTCTCTCCTTCGAATACCCTGGATCAGCCGGGGCTGGTCCCCGGCAATATACCCAACTGAATAAAGAGTTCCAGAGAATAGCAAGGAGAGATAAGAAAGCCTTCTTAAGTGACCAATGCAAAGAAATAAAGGAAAACAATAGAATGGGAAAAATTAGAGATCTCTTTAAGGAAATTAGAGATACCAAGGGAAGATTTCACACAAGGGTAGGCACATTAAAGGACAAAAAGGGCAAGAACCTAACAGAAGTAGAGGAGATTAAGAAAAGGTAGCAAGAATACACAGAAGAACTATACAACAAAGCTCTTAATGACCCAGTTAACCATGATGATATGATCACTCACCTAGAGCCAGACATCTTGAAGAGTAAAGTCAAGTGGGCTTTAGGAAGCATTACTATGAACAAAGCTAGTGGGGGTGATAGAACTCAAGCTGAACTATTTCAAATATTAGAAGATGATGCTGTTAAAATGATGCACTCATTATGCCAGAAAATTTGGAAAACTCAGCAGTGGCCACAGGACTGGAAAAGGAAGTTTTCATTCCAATACCAAAGAAGGGTAATGCCAAAGAATGTTCAAACTACCACACAATTGCACTGATTTCACATGCTAGCAAGATTATGCTCAAAATCCTTCAAGCTATGCTTTAGTAGGATGTGAACCAAGAATTTCCAGATGTGCAAGATGGATTTAGCGAGGGCAGAAGAATCAGAGAGCAAATTCCCAACATCTGTTGGATCACAGGAGAAATAGAGAATTTCTGACAAATCTTATTTTTGCTTCATTGACTATGATAAAGCCTTTAACTGTGTGGATCATAACAAACTTGAAAATTCTTAAAGAGATGGGAATACCAGACCAACTTACCTACCTCTGGCAAAACTTGTATGTACGTCAGGAAGCAACAGTTAGAAAAAGACATGGAACAATAGACTGGTTCCAAATTGGGAAAGAAGTGTATCAAGTCTGTATATTGTCATCCTGCTTGTTTAACTTCTATGCAGAAAACATCATGCAAAATGCTGAGCTGGATGAAGCACAAGCTGGAATCAAGATTGATGAGAGAAATATCAACAACCTCAGACAAACAGATAATACAACTTTAATGGCAGAAAGTGAAGAGGAACTGAAGACTGTCTTAATGAAAGCAAAAGAGGATAGTGAAAAAGCTGGCTTAAAACTCAATATTCAAAAGCTAATATGACATCCAGTCACTTCATGACAAGTAAATGGGGAAAATATATAAACAGTGTCATACTTACTTTTCTTTGGCTCCGAAATCAATGCTGATGGTTAACTGCAGGTGTGAAATTAAAAGCCACTTGATCATTGGAATATTAGCTATTAAAAAACCTGAACAGTATATTAAAAACAGAGACATTACTTTGCCAGCAAAGGTCTGTATAATCAAAGCTATGGTTTTTCCATTAGTCGTATATGGATATGAGAGTTGTATCATAAAGTAGGGTGAGTGCCAAAGAACTGACACTTTTGAACTGTGTTACTAGAAAATACTCTTGAGAGTCCCTTAGAGATCAAACGAGTCAGTTCTAAAGGAAGTCAATCCTAAAGGAATATTAATTGGAAGAACTGATGGCAAAGATGAAGCTCCAATATTTTGGCCACTTGATGCAAAGAATTAACTCATTGGAAAAGACCCTGATGCTGGGAGTGATTGAGGGGAAGAGCACAAGGGGGTGACAGAGATGAGATGGATGGATGGCATCAGCGACTCAGTAGACATGAGTTTGAGCAAACACAGGGAGATAGTGATGGACAGAGAAGACTGGCATGCTGCAAAAGAGTCAGACATGACTTGGCTACTGAACAACAACAACACGACAAAAACAACCAGTCAAAACCCTAAAGACTCCACCAGAAAATTACTAGAGCTAATCAATGAATATAGTAAAGTTGCAGGATGTAAAATCAACACACAGAAATCCCTTGCATTCCTATACACTAATAATGAGAAAATAGAAAGAGAAATTAAGAAAACAATTCCATTCACCATTGCAATGGAAAGAATAAAATACTTAAGAATATATCTACCTAAAGAAACTAAAAACCTATATATAGAAAACTATAAAACACTGGTGAAAGAAATCAAAGAGGACACTAATAGATGGAGAAATATACCATGTTCATGGATCGGAAGAAGCGATATAGTGAAAATGAGTATACTACCCAAAGCAATTTATAGATTCAATGCAATCCCTATCAAGCTACCAATGGTATTTTTCACAGAGCTAGAACAAATAATTTCACAATTTATATGGAAATACAAAAAACCTCGAATAGCCAAAACAATCTTGAGGAAGAAGAATGGAACTAGAAGAATCAACCTGCCTGAGTTCAGGCTCTACTACAAAGCCACAGTCATCAAGACTGTATGGTACTGGCACAAAGACAGAAATATAGATCAATGGAACAAAATAGAAAGCCCAGAGATAAATCCACGTACCTATGGACATCTTATCTTTGGCAAAGGAGGCAAGAATATACGATGGATTAAAGACAATCTCTTTAACAAGTGGTGCTGGGAAATCTGGTCAACCACTTTTAAAAGAATGAAAGTAGAACACTTTCTAACATGATGCACAAAAATAAACTCAAAATGTATTAAAGATCTAAATGGAAAACCAGAAACTATAAAACTCCTAGAGGAGAACATAGGCAGAACACTCTCTGACATACATCACAGCAGGATCCTCTATGACCCACCTCCCAGAATATTGGAAATAAAAGCAAAAATAAACAAATGGGACCTAATTAAACTTAAAAGCTTCTGCACATCAAAGGAAACTATAAGCAAGGTGAAAAGACAGCCTTCAGAATGGGGGAAATAATAGCAAGTGAAGCAACTGACAAAAAATTAATCTCAAAAATATACAAGCAACTCCTACAGCTCAATTCCAGAAAAATAAACGACCCAATCAAAAATGTGCCAAAGAACTAAATAGACATTTCTCCAAAGAAGACATACAGGTGGCTAACAAAGACATGAAAAGTTGCTCAACGTCTTTCATTATCAGAGAAATGCAAATCAAAACCACAATGAGGTACCATTTCACGCCAGTCAGAATGGCTGCGATCCAAAAGTCTACAAGTAATAAATGCTGGAGAGGGTGTGGAGAAAAGGGAACCCTCTTACACTGTTGGTGGGAATGCAAACTAGTACAGCCACTATGGAAAACAGTGTACAGATTCCTTAAAAGACTGGAAATAGAACTGCCTTATGATCCAGCAATCCCACTGCTGGGCATACACACCAAGGAAACCAGAATTGAAAGAGACACGTGTACCCCAATGTTCACTGAAGCACTGTTTATAATAGCCAGGACATGGAAGCAACCTAGATGTCCATCAGCAGATGAATGGATAAGAAAGCAGTGGTACATATACACAATGGAGTATTACTCAGCCATTAAAAAGAATAGATTTGAATCAGTTCTAATGAGGTGGATGAAACTGGAGCCTATTATACAGAGTGAAGTAACCCAGAAAAAAAAACACCAATATAGTATGCTGCTAAGTTGCTTCAGTCGTGTCCGATTCTGTGCTACCCCATGTACTGCAGCCCACCAGGCTCTCCATTCTGGGGATTCTCCAGGCAAGAACACTGGAGTGGGTTGCCATTTCCTTCTCCAATGCATGAAAGTGAAAAGTGAAAGTGAAGTCGCTCAGCCGTATCCAACTCCTCGCGACCCCATGGACTGCAGCCTACCAGGCTCCTCCAACCATGGAATTTTCCAGGCAAGAGTACTGGAGTGGGGTGTCATTGCCTTCTCCCCAATACAGTATACTAACGCATATATATGGACTTTAGAAAGATGGTAACGATAACCCTGTGTATGAGACAGCAAAAGAGACACAGATGTCTAGAACAGTCTTTTGGACTCTGTGGGAGAGGGCAAGGGTGGGATGATTTTGGAGAATGGCATTGAAATATATATATATATATATATATATATATATATATAATATATGAAATGAGTCGCCAGTCCAGGTTTGATGCATGATACTAGATGCTTGGGGCTGGTGCCCTGGGATGACCCAGAGGGATGGTACGGGGAGGGAGGACGGAGGGGTGTTCAGGATGGGGAACACGTGTATACCTGTGGCAGATTCATGTTGATGTATGGCAAAACCAATACAATATTGTAAAGTAATTAACCTCCAATTAAAATAAATAAATTTATATTTTAAAAAAAGGAACAGTCTATTGTCGTTAGTAGTTCAAATTTTACTGCTACAAAGTTGAAATACATCTTAAGCAGTTGAAATCTTTCTTTAATAATTCAAAACAGTAAAAGGCAAGATAAAAGGGTCTGCAGTTTTTGACTGGAAGTTTACAAACAGAGGCACTTCACAGAGTCCTGGGCTCTGAACAAAATCTGTGGCACTTTGCAAACTATGTTTTCTCATTTCTGACAACTCCATCAAGAAACTGGAGATCAATGAAATGCTTGCTTTTTGTTTGTTTGTTTGTCGTTGTTTTTTGTTTGTTTTGTTTTTTGAATGGACCCTGAATCCAGAATCTTGATTAAATCAGATTTTGTTTATCTTCCAGCTTCTGGGTTGTGGCAGACATTTTGCAACATGAAGACTGTTTTAGATCCAGTGAATCAGTGAATCAGAGAGACCCTCTGGGAAAACAAGGCACAGCGACCAGCCACTCAGCCTGAGTTCTGAATTGTGACACTTAGGTTAGAAAATAAATGATTCTGTCAGAACCGAAAAAGGGCCTGGACTTTTATGATTTGGGGATCTGCTTTAATGAAAAGAACACTAAATTACAAACACAAACTTGGACACAAGACCTTAAAAAAGGTGAGGGTGGGATGATTTGAGAGAATAGCACTGAATCATGTATATTACCATATGTGAAATAGATCATCAGTCCAGGTTCGATGCATGAGACAGGGTGCTCAGGGCCAGTGCACTGGGATGACCCTGAGGGATGGGATGGGGAGGGAGGTTGGAGGGACGATCAGGATGGGGAACACATGTACACCCATGGCTGATTCATGTCAGTGTATGGCAAAACCCACCACAATATCGTAAAGAAATTAGCCTCCAATTAAAATTTAAAAAGTTAAAAAAAAAAAAAAAAAACTTCTATTAATAAGTGAAGTGACCTAAAGTTTAACCTCATTAGTTTCACAGTAAATCAATTCCAGTTTTATTTTTCTTAATATTAAGATGCATGGGAAAAAAAAGTAACTAATTAATATAATTTCTATTGTTCTTTATATGCCTAATTCTACAATTTACATAAGTAGGAAACGCACTTTAAAACTAAGTAATTTTCATTATAGAACTTAAGATCCATGGTTAAAAATATCCAGTGACCTTGGTGTTTTCAGATTTAATATTCCAATGTTGAGAACTTTATTCTAAATGCTTGTTTTAATCCTTAAATCAATAGCAAAGAATTTTCTTTGTATAAAAGGCATAGACTATGGCTTATGAGCTTTATGTTCATTCATAATTTAGCAAGACATTCTTGTTTCTAGAGCTGCATTTTAAAAACAATGTCTCTAAAATATTTAATTTAAAAATCAGTTAAAATGAAATGTTAAGTGGTAATTACAGCACTTCCCTTCATATTGCAATAAATGATTAGCAAATGAATTTGCTATGGGTTCATTTGATTTACTCTTTAACCAAGCTGTCAAGTCAATGTTATCCACAGAAGACAGATAGGGCATACTGAGAGGTGTCCTGCTGAGAGACTGCATTCTACTTCAACATGTCATGAAAGCAAGCTTCAAAAAGATGCCTTCTGATTTAAAATGAGTGGCCCAATGTGTTCTGTAAGAATTAAGAGAGCTTAAAAGTGCAAAGATATAGTAGTTTGACAGTAAGTGTATAACAACTGCCTGTTGAGAGGGAAAAAAAAAAAAAAATAGGAGGAGAGGGCTTATTTATAGTATTATCTAATTTCCCTGATGCAGATAGTCTCATCTTTTTTTGAACCCAGTGTGCCAGAATTATGTCAACCACAGCTCACAAAGTTACAGAAAATTAATATTCAGCACTCCTTGAGCCAATATAAGCCAGCTCCATTACAATCTTGGGAAGGTACTTCATTGACTGTTACTTTAAGGTTAATCAATGGCTCAATGGATATGAGTTTGAATAAACTCCTGGAGTTGGTGATGGACAGGGAGGCCTGACGTGCTGCAGTCCATGGGGTTGCAAAGAGTTGGACATGACTGAGAGACTGAACTGAACTGACTTAAAGTTGACCAGGATTTTAGAGAACTCGAAATATATACATAATGGAGATGGGGAAGGGCTAGCCAGGTGGATATCTATGGCTGTTGGTGTATGATGATGGTATGAGAAAAATTTGCATAGTGTGTGTGCATGGGAAAGGCTCTTCTGAACAGTCATCAACATAGTCACTAACCAACACTGAAATGGGTAAGAGAATTAAAAGACAATTTGGGGCAGGATTTTATAGTACTATGAGTGTGAAGATGACACAAGTCATGCAAGTTCCTGTGTGCTTCAGTCGTGTCCAACTCTTTGAAGCCCTATGGACTATAGCCCGCCAGGCTCCTCTGTTCATGGAATTCTCCAGCCAAGAATACTGGAGTGGTTTGCATGCCCTCCTCCAAGGGATCTTCTCAACACAGGGATCATAGCTATATCTCTTACGTCTCCTAGATTGGCAGCTGGATTCTTTACCACTAGAGCCACCTGGGAAGCCCACAAGTCATGCATAAACTAGCTCAAATGTTCAAATAATATTATAGCACTATATAACTGTCACTTTCTGATAATAGGTATTCTGTAGTCTTCCCTTTATGAGATCTTATTTTCCTATATCAGCCTTTCACATTTATCACTTTTTTATAACAAAAATATATTTTATACGTTAGACTCTAACTAAAAGATAGAATGCATATATTCATGTCATTTGTATTTAGCCAATTTCTTTCCAAAAAGCCACACCAATTTCCAATGACCATTACTGCTACTTGTTCTTGCTTTAATTCAAAATTATTCATGCATTGTTGTTTAGTCTTTTTGTGTGTGTGTGTTTGTGTGTGTATGTGTGTGTCCCTGTGTCACTTAGCTTTATATGTGTTTTGCAAAAGTAGCATAGTTTGGGATTTTGTTTTGAATCTGCTTCAGCTGACTTCTTCTAAGAGGTCAATTTAAGGACATTTATGTCTGTTTAAGATTTATTATATTTGGTCCTTTATGACAGTCTTTCTTTAATTTTTGTTCTCTCCTTTTCCCTTCTCTCTCTCTCTCTCACTTTTGCACTCCAGATCTTTCACTAATCTATGTGGCCCTTGAAAAGCAAAGACTTTTATTTTTGCACAAGACAGAAGTATGTAACACTTTATGATTTCTGAATGAGTGAATTAATGATCTAAGAATTCAAATAATTAATTGTCAATTCTGTCACACAGTGAGAATGATTAGAATTAAAGTTTATTCACATTCATGTTAAACAAATTAAATATTGATATGATTTTAATTTTTAGTTACCCCCTAATTTATCTTTTTTAATTAATTGATGTATTTTAGTTGGAGGATAATTACTTTACAATATTGTGATGGTTTTTGCCATACATTGACGTGAATATATATATATATATTTGAAGAATATATGATGTACGTGAATATATATATATATTTGAAGAATATATGATGTACAATATTATAGTAATTTAAGGTACACAAGCATTGCTATTCAGTGTTTTTACAGATTATGCTCCATTTAAAGTCATTACAAGATAATGGCTACATTCATCTGTGGAGTACACTATCCTTGTTGCTGACACATTTTATACATAGTAGTTTATATCTCTTAATCCTATGCCCATATCTTGCCCCCTCCTCCCTCATTCTGGTAACCACTAGTTTGTTTTCTGTATCTGTGAGTCTGTTTCTGTTTTGCTATATATATTTGTTTGTATTATTCTTTAGATTCTACATATAAGTGATATAATACAGTGTTTGTCTTTTTCTGTCTGACATTTCATAAAGCATAATATGCTCTATGTCCATCAGTGATGCTCCAAATGGCAGAATCTCATTCTTTTCTATGGCTGAGTAGTATGCTGGTATAACTTTATAATTTTAGAAATAAGAATACCAAATGTAGAGATTTTAATTGAGCAGCATTCTTTCAATTACTCCATTCATCTATCAGATAAAAGTATGATCTTAAACTCCATTTTATGCTCTAAATTATTACTTTGTCTTAAACTATTTTAGAAAAAAAGTAAATAATTAAATCTCTCAATAATATCATTTTTTTAGTGATGAATTTACTTATATCAATGACTGTCCAAGGTTTATTCTAAGAGTTCTTTTTACCACTACATTCAAATTCAGGAATTTGTTACCTGATGGTGGTTTTCTATGTTTCTATTACATCTGCAGATTTTCTCTTACAGAAAAGAAAGTCACTTAGCTGGCGTGTATTTGGAAACTATAAATGTGAAAATACTTTTATTTGGTCTTAGAGGTAAATAGAAGTTTGGATCCTATCTATCTGACACCTTATGTTATGTGATCCCATATTACTATTATCAAGGAGGAAGAAAAAACATACCATGATGATTCAGCTCTTGTGAAACAGCCCTAAGTAAAAAGAAATTCTAGATTAACTGGTGATACAAGATCAAGTTCTCATTTTTTCATGCAGTTTCTCATCAAAATAAACCTCATGTTGATGTAAAGATTGAGAACTGACTTATCAGAACAAGAAAACAGGATAATTTCCTGCCAAATTTAATGCTGTTGTGCTAAAACTTTCACATAAAATCCTTATGTTTGAAGATGCAAATCCAGACACTCCTAAGGGCAGCATTTCATTTGGTGGGTATTTCTGCATATACTCCTTTGCCTATGGGTGGCTGATGCTGTTTAAATGGGGATAAAGCAATTATATATGTTATTTCCAAGTTAGCAGATACAGTAAAATTTCTGTTATTATTTTCCATTTTCCTTTGGAAAATGAATTTGAGTGTTCTGTAAAAATAAAAGACATGTAAGAAAGTGATCTATTATGCAGTAAGTCTCTTTCTCTGAATATAGATAGATAGTTAGATAGATAGATATTATATGTAGTAGCAACTTATATTGAAGAAGAGTCTTGAGAGTCTCTTGGTCTGCAAGGAGATCAAACCAGTCCATCCTAAAGAAGATCAGTCCTGAGTGTGCATTGGAAGGACTAATGTTGAAACTTAAACTCCAAAACTTTGGCCACTTGATGTGAAGACCTGACTCATTTGAAAAGACCTTGATCCTGGGAAAGATTGAAGGCAGGAGGGGAAGGGAACGACAGAGGAAGAGATGGTTGGATGGCATCACTGACTCAGTGGACATGGGTTTGGGTAAACTCTGGGTATTGGTGATGGACAGGGAAGCCTGTTGTGCTGCAGTCCGTGGGGTCACAAAGAGTTGGACATGATTGAGTGACTGAACTGAACTGAGCAGCTTATATGTCTTTAATTCATTAAACATATGTTATAATAATTGGTATATTTCATTTTGCCATAGAATATCCATCTTTTGATGCATATATATATGGGACAAAAGAGCCGAAATTCTCTTGTTTTGTTTCCTTATAGACCACTTTATGATTGTTCTTTAATTCTTGACTCTCTACATGTAATACACATGATTGCATTTTATGTGCAAACCTTAAGCAACTAGAAGGGGTTACAGTTCTATGGTAAACTGTAATCTGTACTTCAATATTAAGAAACAGATACACAAACATACATATAAAAATAAGGTCTCAGGCTTTATTTTATCTCATTTTGAGACCTTATCAAATCTATATCCCATTCACAACAAAAATTTTGTCATTATTTTTGATGATTAACATCTTGCAATTAAGTATATTTTGCTATGCTTTCTAGATCTGCTCTTGTTTCTGCTGCATTGATCCAGTGTAACCATATTGAATTAATTTTGCTTGAATAGCTCAGTATAAATATAATGAAAACCTATTATTTCATTTTGCAAAGTAGATTGAATGCATAAATTTAATTAGTCATTAGATAATTGCCAGTTCCAAATATGTTTTTATAGACACAATTGGTTACACAATGATTTTTTGTGTAGTTTCAGTACGAGAAAAATATAAACAAGACTTGCCTTATTTTTTCTTTTAAATTTTGGGCACTGTGGCTATATTATACTATATATAGCAATATTCATTTCTAGTAAAAATTTATAGTGCAAATAAGCTTGTCACTAAAATACATTGTTAATAATACACTCCTTCAAAATAATTCTTCTCTTCAAGAACTGGATTCACCATACTTAGGAGTTTAGAATATGTGGTTAATTATTTTTGTGTTCACAACGCACATATAGACATAAGTTCGCACATCAGGATCATTCTAAACAGTGTATTTTAATCTTTCTTGCATAATTAGTAACTCTACATGAATGTGATTATGAGCACAAATATTGTATCAAGTGGTACTCACTCAGAATTCTGCTTCTGCCATTTTATTAACTACTATATGTGACCTTAATTTTGCTATAATGTATAAACTTGTCATGACATCTACTTACACAGTGTTTCTGTAAGATTAATTAGCATGGTGCTGAAAAATACTCATACTTACTGTTATATTTATAGAATGCTATTAGATATTATTATCTAGGAATTGAGTGAGAAAATATTATTAATCTCCTATATTGGAACAGGTTCAGATGAGCCATTACAAATTGAAATAATGAAAGTCAATCACACAATTTTTTTTTTTTTTTTGCTACTCTGAGAAAGTCACAAAAATAATAATGAATGAATGACGGACTTTGAGAATTCTCCTTGTCTACATTTGATTTAGTGGATATTTTCCTATATAGGAACCACTTGATTGAAGGGCATCATTTTGGACTTTTTCATATATTTTATTTTCTCGGTACATTTTATTTATTTCTTCAAAATATGCTTGTTTCTTTGTTTTATTTTTCAAGGGAAATATGGCAAGAACTTTCCCACCTTAAGACTAGCCTTAACATTTGTGATTCATTTGTTGTGAATGATACAGGATTCTACAGGCTTCTGAGAAATAAGATACCTCTACAGGGTACAGTTCAGTTCAGTTCTTTGCGACCTCATGTATTGCAGCACGCCAGACCTCCCTGTCCATCACCAACACATGGAGTTCACTCAGACTCACGTCCATCGAGTCAGTGATGCCATCCAGCCATCTCATCCTCTGTGATCCCCTTCTCTTCCCGCCCCCAATCCCTCCCAGCATCAGAGTCTTTTCCAATGAGTCAACTCTTCGCATGAGGTGGCCAAAGTACTGGAGTTTCAGCTTTAGCATCATTCCTTCCAAAGAAATCCCAGGGATGATCTCCTTCAGAATGGACTGGTTGTATCTCCTAGCAGTCCAAGGGACTCTCAAGAGTTTTCTCCAACACCACAGTTCAAAAGCATCAATTCTTTGGCACTCAGCCTTCTTCAGAGTCCAACTCTAACATCCATACATGACCACAGGAAAAACCATAGCCTTGACTAGATGGACTTTTGTTGGCAAGGAAAAGTCTCACAATATGCTATCCAGATTGGTCATAACTTTCCTTCCAAGGAGTAAGTGTCTTTTAATTTCATGGCTGCAGTCACCATCTTCGGTGATATTGGAACACAAAAAAATTAAGTCTGACACTGTTTCCAGGGTTTCCCCATCTATTCCCAGGAAGTAATGGGACCAGATGCCATGATCTTCATTTTCTGAATGTTGAGATTTAAGCCAACTTTTTCACTCTCCTCTTTCACTTTCATCAAGAGGATTTTTAGTTTCTCTTCACTTTCTGCCATAAGGGTGGTGTCATCTGCATATCTGAGGTTATTGATATTTCTCCCAGCAATCTTGATTCCAGCTTGTGTTATTCCAACCCAGTGTTTCTCATGATGTACTCTGCATATAAGTTAAATAAGCAGGGTGACAATATACAGCCTTGACATACTCCTTTTCCTATTTGGAACAAGTTTGTTGTTCTCTGTTCAGTTCTAACTGTTGCTTCCTGACCTGCATATATGTTTCTCAAGAGGCAGGTCAGGTGGTTTGGAATTCCCATCTCTTTCAGAATTTTCCACACTTGTTTGTGATCCACACAGTCAAAGGCTTTGGCATAGTCAATAAAGCAAAAATAGATGTTTTTTGGGAACTATCTTCCTTTTCCATGATCCAGCAGATATTGGCAATTTGATATCTATTTCCTCTGCCTTTTCTAAAATTAGCTTGAACATCTGGTAGTTCATGGTTCACATATTGCTGAAGCCTGGATTGGAGAATTTTGAGCATTACTTGACTAGCGTGTGAGATGAGTGCAATCGTGTGGTAGTTTGAGCATTCTTTGGCATTGCCTTTCTTTGGGATCAGAATGAAAACTGACCTTTTCCAGTCCTGTGGCCACTGCTGAGTTTTCCAAATTTGCTGGCATATTGAGTGCAGCACTTTCATAGCATCATCTTTCAGGATTTGAAATATCTCAACTGGAATTCCATCACCTCCACTAGCTTTGTTCATAGTGATGCTTTCTAAAGCCCACTTGACTTCACATTCCAAGATGCCTGGCTCTAGGTCAGTGATCACACCACCATGATCATCTGGGATGTGAAGATCTTTTTTGTACAGTTCTTCTGTGTATTCTTGCCACCTGTTCTTGATTTCTTCTGCTTCTGTTAGGTCCATACCATTTGTATCCTTTTTCGAGCTCATCTTTGCATGAAATGTTCCCTTGGTATCTCTAATTTCCTTAAAGCGATCTCTAGTCTTTCCCATTCTGTTGTTTTCCTCTATTTTTTTTTGCATTGATTGCTGAGGAAGGCTTTCTTATCTCTTTTTGCTATTCTTTGGAACTCTGCATTCAGATGCTTATAGCTTTACTTTGCTCCTTTGCTTTTCACTTCTCTTCTTTTCACAGCTATTTGTAAGGCCTCCCCAGGCAGCCAGTTTGCTTTTTTAGCATTTCTTTTCCATGGGGATGGTCTTGATCCCTGTCTCCTGTACAACGTCACGAACCTCATTCCATAGTTCATCAGGCACTCTACCTATCAGATCTAGGCCCTTAAATCTATTTCTCACTTCCACTGTATAATCATAAGGGATTTGATTTAGCTCATACCTGAATGGTCTAGTGGTTTCCCTTACTTTCTTCAATTTAAGTCTGAATTTGGTAATAAGGAGTTCGTGATGTGAGCCAGTCAGCTCCTGGTCTTGTTTTTGCTGACTGTGTAGAGCTTCTCCATCTTTGGCTACAAAGTATATAATCAATCAGATTTTGGTGTTGACCTGTCTAGTGATGTTCATGTGTAGAGTCTTCTCTTGTGTTGTTGGAAGAGAGTGCTTGCTATGACCAGTGGTTTTCTTGGCAAAATTCTATTAGTCTTTGCCCTGCTTCATTCCGGATTCCAAGGCCAAATTTGCCTGTTACTCCAGGTGTTTCTTGACTTCCTACTTTTGCATTCCAGTCCCCTATAATGAAAAGGACATCTTTTGGGGGTGTTAGTTCTAAAAGGTCTTGTAGGTCTTCATAGAATCGTTCAACTTCAGCTTCTTCAGTGTTACTGGTTGGGGCTTAGACTTGGATTGCTGTAATATTGAGTGGTTTGCCTTGGAAATGAATAGAGATCATTCCTTCGTTTTTGAGATTGCATCCAAGTACTGCATTTCAGACTCTTTTGTTGACTATGATAGCTACTCCATTTCTTCTGAGGGATTCCTACCTGCACTAGTAGATATAATGGTTATCTGAGTTAAATTCACCCATTCCAGTCCATTTTAGTTCGCTGGTTCCTAGAATGTCGACATTCACTCTTGCCATCTCTTGTTTGACCACTTCCAATTTGCCTTGATTCATGGACCTGACATTCCAGGTTCCTATGCAATATTGCTCTTTACAGCATTGGACCTTGCTTCTTTCACCAGTCACATCCACATCTGGGTATTGTTTTTGCTTTAGCTCCATCTGCTCATTCTCTCTGGAATTATTTCTCTACTGATCTCCAGTAGCATATTGGACACCTACTGACCTGGGGCGTTCCTCTTTCAGTATCCTATCATTTTGCCTTTTCATACTGTTCATGAGGTTCTCAAGGCAAGAATACTGAAGTGGTTTGTCATTCCCTTCTCCAATGGACCACATTCTATCAGAGGGTAGCTCCTCTCACCTATTTCCCCTGACCTCGGACGTGGGGTAGCTCCTCCCAGCCACTACCCTTGACCTCAGACTTGGGTAGCTCGACTTGGGTAGCTCCTCTCAGCTGCCACCCCTGACCTCAGACTTGGGTAGCTCCTCTCGGCCATTCCTGCACCATCACAGCCTGGCACTCTCGGCCGCTGCCCCTGACCTTGGACGTGGGTAACTCCTCTTGGCCGCTGCCCTTCAGGCATTGGGTCCTCCTGGCTTCTGCCCCTGACCTCAGACGTGGGGTAGCTCCTGTCAGCCGCACTTTTTGCGTGGGTCGCAGCCTCCCTCACTTTAATTCCTGTTTACCAGAATTTAAAAGATTAGTGGAAAGTCAAAATAGGACCAGAGTCTATATCTTTCACTACAAACCCCAAGATTCTTTCTTCTAAATAATATTTCCTTGATATATCAGTATGAATTGATGTGTTGGGGGCACTCACAAGAGACAATCTTAATTTCAACTCTGTGGGCCATGGATGCCAGTATGTTGGTGGTTTGAAATCAGTCATGATGCTGGGTTTATGGTCACCACAGAAGTCAGAAAACACTATGTATCAGGTGCCGGGGACCAGCCCGGGCTGATCCAGGGTATTCGAAGGAGAGACGGCGTAGGCGAAGATCAGGAGACAATTGCTTAATTAAATGTTAATTAAGGATATAAAGAGTAATAGAATGAGGATAGCTCAGTAAAATTCAGTGAAGAAAAGAGGCTGAAATAAGGATAGCTCAGTGAGGAAACTCAGTGGAGAAAAGAGGCTGAAATAAGGATAGCTCAGTGAGGAAATTTAGTGCAGAAAAGAGGCTAAATAATTCAGCCAGAAGGTAAGAGAAAGAACGACATGGTGAGACCAAGTTTCGGTGAACAAGGCCCGTACTTTATTTTCCAAAGTAGTTTTTATACCTTAAGTTATGCATAGAGGATAATGGGGGAAGGGGTAGAGTCAGGCAGCAAGCCAGGCTTTCTTCTTGCAAACTTAGCATATGCAAAAGTTAGGTGATTTGCATCATCTTCTGGCCCGGAGGCCTGTTAACATTTTAAGACCTTTTCTTCAGAAAACTTATTTTTCTCTAAAGGTGATTGGTCAGGAGCCACCCTCCAAAAGCATTAGATAAAGTTGCATTCCTACAGCGCAAAGGTGTGGTGGGCTATAACAAGAAAAAGAATTAACTCAAGGGTCCCAGGTTACAAACATTAAAGCTACTACTTACACCAATTATATTAATCAATACACTGCCAGGGACACAGCAGGTAAGGGATATGGAAACTTAGCAGCAAACATTGGCCCAACAAGTGAAAATCCCTTCACCAATACAATTTCTAATCAATCTTTTAACTATTCAAAAGAATCTGTGTTTACACAGTTTAGAACATCTCCTGCCTCTCACAGTTGGGAGGCTCTGAACAATCACATGTGGCCGGAAAAACCTATTCAGGCAGGCTAGAGGATTTCCAAAGGAGTTTGTAGGTTAAATACTGTCACACCCAGGAATTATTAACCGGAGCTGTAAGCTAACTCTTTTTTCAGAGAGGTAGTGGGGGACAGCCCCCCGTAAAGTCAGAGGTGTAGGTGAAAGCACAAAGCAGAAAGTAGGCAGACTCTGGTTTTGGGGGTAGATTGCTCGAGAATTTCCAGGGAGACTCCTGAGGTTTGATCCCGCCTTTGCGTATGCCAAGCCTCCTTCCTCATGACCTTTGCCAGAGGCGGAGCTCGCTCCCCACAATCAGGAGTTATATTTTATTTTATTTTTCTCCTTCCTTCCCTGGTTGGCTCAGACAGTAAAGAATCTGCCTGTAATGCAGGAGATCCTGAGTCAGGAGTATCCCCTGGAGATGCGAATAGTACCCAATCCAGTAGTCTTGCCTGGAGAATCCCATGGACACAGGAGCCTGATGGGCTACAGTCCATGGGGTCACAAAGAACCGGACTTGACTGAGTTATTAGCATTTTCACTTTTTCATATTAACCTCTTCAACCCAAGTATTCTCACTCCAGAGCCCTCTATTAGACCTATAGTACTTGAGGAACTGGCTGTAATGGGAAACAACTTCTCCATAAACCATAGGAATTGATAAGACCACTTTCAGTAAGTTAGTGTTCACATTCCAGGGACCAGGCATCACTAGTGTTTGCATCCACTACTCCACCAGTAGAACTATCATTTGGTTCATTAATGTTAAGGGTGTTTGCCTTATAGTTAACACTGAGACAACTTTCATTAAGATAAAATTGTTTGCTATGACGACATTATTTAACTAAGGAATGGGATGAATTTTCCTACTATAAGTCAGTAAGAAACAGAGAAAATAGATGCAAGAAGTTTATCTGGTAGGCCATTTCTTTTCTTTTTCTGTTAAACTGAAGTTTCCTAACAAGGTCATTGTTGAAGTTACTATACCTCTGGGTCTCCACATATCATGAGAAAACCATAGATTGAGCTATAGCAATTTTGTGCATTTTATGATTTTTTTTAATCAAAATAATGTCAGTAATTCCGTATTTACTCTATGATAAAAAATCCACCTTCCAATGCAAGAGACACAAGAAACACAGATTCCATCACTGGGTCAGGAAAATCCCTTGAAGCTGGAAATGGCAACATTCTCCAGTATTTTTGCCAGAATAATTATATAGACAGAGGTGGGCTACAGTCCATCAGAATCACAAAGAGCCAGACACAACTGAGTATGCACAAATGCACACACACAATTGAGTACTATGATAAATAAATAGGCTAAAGCAATGTAATTTAGAGTTCTCACATTGTTTGATTTTTATTTATTTACTTATTTGAGTAATGGTGTAGATTCAGTCCTTGATGTCCACTATTGAATTGTCTCAAAATACTTTCCAAATAACACCAATTATGGGAGATAATTCCCAGAAAACTTTTCTAATAACATTAGATTTTTCAGCCAGTTTTTAGCAAGTAAATATGTCTCCTGTCCATGTGAATCATATTTTTTCCATATTTAGACTTTTTCCTGGACCCTCCTTTCACTTTCTAATTCTAACTGAAACCTCTCACAAGTCCACACTGCTTTCTCCTGATGACACCAAGTTTTTGAAATTTGCTCCAGAGGAAGCTATTCTTTCTTTCTTTTGGTCAGTCTCAAACAGGAGAAAGGGGCTAGCAGTTTCTCTTTTATGTTCAAACCTTTATTCTAATACCATCATGAAAATAGTTTCCTTTGGAAATTAACATAGACAGATATACCGCCTTCTCCCAACTTTCTTGTATGGTTCTTCCAACAATGATTTGGGGTGAGTTACACATCAAAGCTTCAGACTCTCACTTAAATGTTTTTTTTTTTTTTTTTGAGTGTAGATATATACTCACCAGCTATAAACAGATACCAGATATACACAGATTTTCACCTTAGGGAACTAAGCATTGTAAACAATGTTTTACAGAATACCTTATCATTTATTTATGATTATGATAGATTCTTAGCCATTTCCCTGCTGTATCCTAAACATGCTGTATTTCTTTGATTCTGTGATGTACATATTTGGTACACATTTCCCCCTCTATATGGTGCATAAAGCAATGGTGAGTCTCACAAAAGAGGGCACTTAGATGTGGTGAGACACAGTGGATTTTCTTCAAGTTTCTTCCAATAGAGGAATCTGTCTATTTCTCTCATTTGTGCCTGCTCTTTGTACTGCCCTGTCTCTCATCCTTTCTCTTGTTCCTCCCAATCCCTTCAGGGATATTTTGATTCCACTTCCTTTTTATGCAGGTAATTCACAAATACTCATCTGTCATCATTATCTACTTTTTAAGCCTCATGCCCTCAGTTTTGATGACTTCCTTGAAATCTCCTACACAATTTTACTTTAAAGTTTAAAACAGAGATTTCCTTAAAAATTCCTTCCTTATCAACATCCTATTCTCACTATTCCACAAAGGGTACTTCTCTTCTCCTTTTTGGAATTTCGGTTTTTTATTGGAAATTGTTTGATGCTCAAACTGTTTAGAGGTAAATTCCATTTCTAATTCTTTTATAAGACTGCTGCATGAAGCATTATATAACTATCCCTCTCTTTCCATTCCACTGTCATAAGTACAAATCAAACCCCTATTTACTTTATCATCTAGAAGACTTCTGGATCCTCTTCACTGTAACTTGTGCTTCACAGGGTCAATTGTCTTTTATAAACAGTTTCTGTATCGCCATTCCCTGGCCCAAAGCCTTTCAATGACTATCCATTACCAAGGGTAAAGAGCAGGGTCCACATTTCTATTTTTGTCTAACATTGCAAAAAGTAAATCAAAATTCTTCCTACCAATAATGAACGTTTGTGACACGGGAGCATGAAGATTATTTAGAGTTCATGTTGTTCCTAAACTTGAACACTGTTCACATTCTCAGAAGGTGTTGGGAGTCTGAGGGCATGCAAGTCACAGGGCAGGGAGCAGGGTAGCCAGGATAGTGTAATAACTCTCCTACTCTTGTTTAGGCAATTTGAGTTTAGCAGGAGAGAGGGATGGGAAAGAACAATTTGGGGAGAGTTTCTTGCAAATGTAATTGGAAAAAATTTAGTCTTATAAGATCTTTCACAGTTTGAATTCATAGTTGATATATAAAAGATGATACAATCTTATCCTTAATAGAAATATAAAAACATTCTTAGCTTTATTAGCTGTTATCAAAGGAATAGTTATCTAATATGTTAGGGATAAGAACTTTTTTTAATTTAAATTGGGATGTCACTGTTAATTTTCATATTAATGCAATTATATTGTATTTAAGGACTGTTAAACATGGTAATGCAGTGCATGTGAGGGAAGTATTAGATTTTCTATATGCAATTAATATGAAATAGGTTATAGTTTTATATTATTTTATTCTAAATAAAATACAGTTAAGTATTGTTACCAATCAAAAATTAATTTATTATGGAAAACAATATGGGGATTTCTCAGAAAACTGAAAATAGTACAACCATATGATCCAGCAATTTAATGCCTGGGTAAAAGCTGGCTTAAAACTCAACATTCAAAAAACAAAAATCATGGAAACTTATATCATTACTTCATGGCAAATAGATAGGGGAAAAAATGGAAACAGTGGCAGACTTTATTTTCTTGGGCTCCAAAATCACTGCAGACAATGACTACAGACATGAAACTAAAAGATGCTTGCTTCTTGGAACAAAAGCTATAACAAACCTAGACAGAATATTAAAAAAAACAGAGATATCACTTTGTCAACCAAGGTCCATATAGTCAAAGTTATGTTTTGTTTTCCCCAGTAGTCATGTATAGATGTGAGAGTTGGACCATAAAGAAGGCTGAGAGCTGAAGCACTGATGCTTTTTAGCTATGGTGCTGTAAAGACTCTTGAGAGTCCCTTAAACAGCAAGGAGACCAAACCAGTCAATCCTAAAATAAATCAATCCTGAATATTCATTGGAATGGCTGATGCTGAAGCTGCAGTACTTTGGCCAAATGATTCAAAGAGTCGACTCATTGGAAAAGTCCCTGATGCTGGGAAAGACTGAGGGCAGGAGAAGAGGGCAACAGAAGGTGAGATGGTTAGATGACATCATCAACTCAAAGGATGTGAGTTTGAGGAAACTCCAGGAGATAGTGTAAAGAAGTCTGGGATGCTGCATTCTATGGGATCACAAAGAATTGGACACGACTGAGTGACTGAACAACATATTCAAAGGGAAGGATCTACTATGTCAAGGAGTTATCTTCAACCCTATGTTCATAGCATTATCATCTACAGCAATTAAGACATGAAAACAATCTAAGAGTACATCATTGGATGAAAGTTGAGGTACACAGACACACGCACACACACACACACACAAACACTCACAGTGGAATATTACTCAGCCATGTAAGGGATTGAAGGAATGAAATCTTGCCACTCACAACAACTTGGATAGACCTAGATGGTATTATGCTAAGTGAAATAGGATAGGAAAAGATAAGAACAATGTGATTTCACTTAATATGTTGGATCTAAAAAACAAATGAGCAAACATAACAAAACAAAAATAGAGTTACAGATGCAGAGAACAAAATGGTGGTTTCTGGAGAAGATGGGGTGGTACGATGGGGGAAATGGGTGAAGGAAATTAAGATGAACAGACTTCCAGTTATAAAATACATATATCATGGTAATGCAATGTACAGAGTAAGCTATATAGTCAGTAGTGATGTGATAACTTTAAATGTCAAAATAACTTTAACTTTACAGTTAGCAACTAGACTTAATTGTGATAATCATCTCATAATGCATTTAAGTGTCAAATCATTGTATGTCAGTTATATTTCAATGAGAAAAATAAGAAAGAAATCTTGTTATATGCAACAACATGGATGGACCTAAGTGTGTATTAGGCTAGAAATGTCAGACAGAATAGTGTATAATGAGAATTTTTTGTTTAGTTGCCAAGTCATGTTTGGCTCTTGTGACATCATGGACTGTAACCTGCCAGGCTCCTTTGCCTATGGGACTTTCCAGGCAAGGACACTGGAGTGGATTGCCATTTCCAACACCAGGGGATCTGCCTGACCCAGGAATTGAACCCACGTCTCCTACTTGGCAGGTGGATTCTTTACCACTGGGCCACCAAGGAAGTCCAATGTGGAATCTAAGCAAAACAAACTCAAATTTAAGATAAAAGAGATTGGATTTGCGGGTTCCTTGGGGACACACACAGGCACAGAGTAGGAGGAGGGGAAATTGAAGATAGTGGAAAAGCATGCACTTCTAGTTATAAGATAAATAAGTATCAGGATGTAATATACAACATGCTGACTAACAGGACTGTAGGCTATATCTGGAAGTTGCTAAGGAAGTAAATCCTAAGCGTTATCACCAAAAGGAATTTTTTTTCTTCTTTTTTTAAATAACTATGTGAGAAAATGTTTAAAAAATTATTGTGATCATTTCACAATATATGTTAATCAAGTCATTATGTTGCTTACGGAGAAGGCAATGGCAACTCAGTCCAGTACTCTTGCCTGGAAAATCCCATGGATGGAGGAGCCTGGTAGGCTGCAGTCCATGGGGTTGTGAAGAGCCGGACACGACTGAGCGACTTCACTTCCACTTTTCACTTTCATGCATTGGAGGAGGAAATGGCAACCCACTCCAGTGTTCTTGCCTGGAGAATCCCAGAGACGGGGGAGCCTGGTGGGCTGCCGTCTATGGGGTCGCACAGAGTTGGACATGACTGAAGCGACTTAGCAGCAGCAGCAGCATGTTGTACACTTGTATATTACTATATGTCAATTACATTTCAATTAACCTAAAGAAAAAATTTCAGTTCACAAAAAAGAATTAATTTTCAGTCATTCCTTAGTATCCACAGGTAATTTATTCCAGAACCATCCTTTAAACTCCTTGTAGGTACCAAAATCTGCAGATGCTCAAGTCGCTTATATAAATGGAGTAATTATTTGAATTTTATCCATGGTTTGTTGAATCCAGAATCCACAGATACAGAATGCTAACAGTATTACAAACATTCTAACAAATATTACCATAGTTAAATGACTACAGTAATAAACAAAAAAGGTTTCCCTTAAGTAGCTACTATTGATTATTTTGCATCACATCACTTTAACTTCACGTTCAGGAGCACAACTTAGAAAAGTCTGAATTAACCACAAATGTTTCCATTTCATATATAACTTTTCTATAATAATACTTTGTTTATCTACCTTCTTTTCTATTTCTGTGAAGACTGTCTTAGCTCAAAAGTTCACTATATCTCAGCTGTAATTTTTAAAAACTTTAATTTAGCAACATCCTTTGTGTATTTACCCTGAACTCCACAATATTAACTTATTTTCTAAAATCCAAACTACATATATATATATATACACACACACACACACACAAACATGCACACATATATACACTTTAAATGACAAAAAAATTATTCTTGCACATTTCTGGAAGCCAGAAGTCTGAATTCAGTCTTACAGGGATAAAATAAAAGTATGGATTAGGATTTCTTCCAGAGCCTTCAGGAAAGAATTTACTCCTTTCTTATTTTGACTTCTAAAAGCTACAGTATTATTAGAGTTGTGGCCTCATAAATGCAATCTCTGCTTCTGCCATCAGTCTCCTCTCTGATCTGTGTTCTTCCTACCTCCTCTTTTTTAATTTAATTTTAATTGAAGAACAGTTGCTTTACAATATCACACTGGTTTCTGTCATACCTCAGCATGAATCAGCCATAGGTATAGATCTATCTCCTCCTTTTGAACCTCCCTTCTACCTCCCTCCTTCTCCTATCCCTCTAAGTTGTTACAAAGCCCTGGTTTTAGTTCCTTGAGTCATATGCAAATTCCCACTGATTATCTATTTTGAATATGGTACCTATGTTTCCATGGTACTGTCTCCCTTCTTCCCACCTTCTTCTTCATCCCTCCACCCCGCTCATATCCATAGGTCTGTTCTCTGCATCTGCATCTCCATTGTTGCCCTGCAAATAGATTCATCGGTGCCATCTTTATATATTCCAGTTATATGTAAAACACAAGTAATACTTTTACTGTTTTCTGCCAGATAGCTTTAAAATATTTATTCGTTTATGAAAAAATAAATAAATATCATAGCATGGGTGTAATTTAGTCACTGAGTTGTGTCCGACTGCAACTCCATGGACCTAGCCCACCAGGCTCCTCTGTCCATGGGATTCCCAGGAAATAATATTGAAGTGAGTAGCCATTTCTTTCTCCAGAGTATCTTCCTGACCCATGGATTGAACCCAGGTCTCCTGTACTGCAGGTGCATTCTTTACTATCTGAGCCACCAGGGAAGCATACTTCTCTTCAAATCGTCTCTACCTCTTAACTTCATAGTAATCCACTTCCAGAATGTAACTATATTGATTCTGCTTATCACTCATTGGAAATGCCTAACGTGACATAGCTTTAACTCCCCTTTCCTAGCTTTTCCAAATTGTGGAAGTGTGTTTTCCTTTGAACTCATATGCCATGTTATTTTTGAATAATGTCTGAGTGAACTCCGGGAGATGGTGATGGACAGGGAGGCCTGGCGTGCTGCGATTCATGGGGTCGCAAAGAGTCGGACACAACTAAGCAACTGAACTGAACTGAAGACACATTAGTATAGTAGTTTCTTTCTTTGTATGGCTGAACAGTTACCAGGCTAATGATTCATTTGCTGGTCTCTGATCTCATTAAAACTTCATTTCAGCAGGTCTGGTACCTGGTACAAATGCCTGTTGCTTTCTCTTTAATGTGTATAGAAATAATGATTTTGAATATGAAAAGTTTTATTAGATAATTTGGCGATTTCTCAGACAATTTTCCCTAAAAATTCACTTTATTGCTTCATAGATTTTAAAATGATATCAAAAATAAATTTCAGGGACTAAGGCTATACTTTGTTGAAAATCAGGAGTTTATACATTTCAGCAGTTGCTCTTGAATTGTAAACAACACTGATCTACTGGTTTGAAAATTGTTTATGAGGAGTTGAAACTTTTTAAAGTAAAGATTATAAAAGAAAGAAATACTTCTGGGGAAATCTTTTCAGTTGACTGAATTGCTGGGAGATTGAAGATGGATATTTATAATGATGGGTTGATGTTTTCAGGTAATCAACAGACATAGGAGACAGAATTATAACAAATAGTTTGTTTCCAATGGAAATTGAGGGGGGAGGGAATGTATATCAGGTTTATGAGCTGGAGGATAAATGTCTTAGTCACTCGGATCAAGATAATTCAGCTGGTGTAAATAGTAAGGCCTGGGTAAGTGTATATAGAAAAAGAGAAGGAAGAATGATAAAATCAGAAACTGCTGCTGTGGAGCATAATACAAGTTCATCTAGTGTAAAATCCTTCCTATGACAGTAGCCAATATTTAATGTTCCAAAGGAAGATGAAAGTTCTGAGACTCTACCTAGGTAATTTATTCAATGCTATTTATCAGGTTAGAAATTTCTGTTTCAGTTTTGCATTCAATCATTGAACATCTTGAATCATGCAGTTTGAATATTATTACAGTATTTTTCCCTGGCAGATTTACAAATGGTTCAGTTCCATTCAGTCGTTCAGTCTTATCGGACCCTTTGCGACCCCACGGACTGCAGCATGCCAGGCTTCCCTGTCCATCACCATCTCCCAGAGTTTGCTGACTCATGTCCATTGAATCAGTGATGCCATCCAACCATCTCATCCTCTGTCGTCCCCTTCTCCTCCTGCCTTCAATATTTCCCAGCATCAGGGTTTTTTTTCAAGTGAATCAGTTCTCCGCATCAGGTGGCCAAAGTATTGGAGCTAGCTTCAGCTTCAGCATCAGTCCTTCCAATGTATATTCAGGACTGATGTCTATTATGATTGACTGGTTGGCTCTCCTTGCAGTCCAAGGGACTCTCAAGGGTCCTCTCCAACAGCACAGTTCAAAAGCATTAATTCTTCAGCACTCATCTTTCTTTATAGTCCAACTCTCACATCCATACATGACTACAGGAAAAACCATAGCTTTGACTAGACTGAACTTTGTTGGCAAAATAATGTCTCTGCTTTTTAATATGCTTCATAGGTTTAATATGCCGCCTAGGTAAAAAATGGTACTGACAGACATAAAGGAAATAGAGTTTTAAAATAATCCTTATACATTATTTTTTACCATTAAAATATAACTGTTAGCCACAACAAGTGGAACATACACAAAAGCTGAATGTCATTTTGATGAAAAACTTGGGTCACAATAAATTTTATTGAGCAGTCTAGGATCTCATCTAGAGGCTCTGGGCAAAAAAAAAAAAAAAATGGTTTCTAAAATCATTCAGATTGTTGGTAGAATTTAGTTCTGTACACATTTACATTTTCTTACTGATGTCAGCCATGGCCACTCTTTGGAAGGAAAATTGAATGGCTTCAAATGTCACCCTTTCCATTCTTCTGCAAGAAAAGATCAAATCCTTTAGATCTCTTTTCCTATTTTTCTCATCATCTGGGGGAAACTTTCTGCTCCTATAGTGCTCATATAATTAAATTACATTTGTCCAGATAATCTTTATTTCTTCATATGATCCAACATAATGATTGGAGTACATTTCATGATATTTACAGGTTTCAGTGACATTTAAAGGGAAGAAGATTTTAGTAAGACAATATTTATTGGGAGTCATTCCCAAAATTTTGCTTACCACAGGAGCTTAATTTTTATCTACAAAAATTGAGTTTAATCATGATTTTCATGAATGTTTATTGGCTTTAATTTAAAAAAAAAAACTGATGGTTAAAATCAACTGACACATAATAAATAATAAAAATGACTAGTTATTCTTATAAACAAGGAAGTATATTTTATGTATAAGCAAAAGGGCATTTTTTCTATATTAATCTAAAATTGTTTGCCTATAGTTTACAGCTACATTTGAAGTAAAAAAAAAATATTAGGTGAAAATTCCTAACCATATTCACTCATTCTCTGGCACTGAATCAACATTAATAGCAAGCCTATTTAATGCCACTCTTATTCAGCAAACAAAAACAAATATCTCTTTGTCTTCTCTGAGATTACATCTTAGTACTGAGTTTCATGTTAAGTAATGAATTTGTTAAATACATGTAAAATTAAAACAGTTTAAAATGTCGTGAAGGGAATGTGATTAAAATTGTAAAAGCCATCCAGTATAATAATTCTTAAATGTTAAGAGAAGGCTTTCTCTGAAGAAAAAATATAAATGGAATCTGGTAAGCATTGTCTAAGTGAGTAGGGAAGGGAAGAGATTTTCAGAAAGTTTTTAGGCCTGTTAGACACAGAAATAAGACCAAAATAGGTGTAGAACACAGAATCAGGGAAAATGTGTAGAATATTAGAAGAAAGAGTATGCACAACTATTTTAAAACTTGTGATAGAACAATTAAAAGTTATTAAAGTTTTTTTGAGATAGAGATAATATGTTAGACATTAGCAGTGAAAGCATAAGTTCATGAGTTACAATGGAGATAAAGGTAAATGGGCTAAAAGGTGATCAAAATGATAAACCACAAATAATAGAATGTCAGACTAGGTTGATGGTGGTAGAGATACAGAGATATGGCCTCTTTTGAGATATCTGGTTTATCAAAGACGATTACTGTGTCATGAACTAGATATACTAGAAGAGATGAGGCTATTGTGAAAATTTTAGAGATTCATGGTTTACAAATCTGAGTAATTTCTGTGCCTTTCATTGATTTGAGTTAAAAACTCAGTCATTTTTACCTTGTTGATATTGAGGTGGTTTGCTAACATGTAAAATAAAATGTCTTGATTCCAGATTGTGCTTCTTCCAGCCCAGCGTATCTCATGATATACTCTGAATATAAGTTTAATAAGCAAGGTGACAATATACAGCATTGACATACTCCTTTTCCTATTTGAAAACAGTCTGTTGTTCCATGTCCAGTTCTAACTATTGCTTCCTGACCTGCATACAAATTTCTCAAGAGGCAGATCAGATGGTTTGGTATTCCCATCTCTTTCAGAATTTTCCACAGTTTATTGTGATCCACACAGTCAAAGGCTTTGGCATAGTCAATAAAGTAGAAATAGATGTTTTTCTGGAACTCCAATATTTTGGCTACCAGAAGAGATGGCAAGAATACACAGAAGAACTGTACAAAAAAGATCTTCACAACCCAGGTAATCATGATGGTGTGATCACTGACCTAGAGCCAGACATCCTGGAATGTGAAGTCAAGTGGGCCTTAGAAAGCATCACTATGAAAAAAGCTAGTGGAGGTGATGGAATTCCAGTTGAGCTATTCCAAATCCTGAACGATGATACTGTGAAAGTGCTCCACTCAATATGCCAGCAAATTTGGAAAATTCAGCAATGGCCAAAGGACTGGAAAAGGTTAGTTTTCATTCCAATCCCAAAGAAAGGCAATGTCAAAGAATGCTCAAACTACCCCACAATTGCACTCATCTCACACGCTAGTAAAATAATGCTCAAAATTGTCCAAGCCAGGCTTCAGCAATATGTGAACCGTGAACTTCCTGATGTTCAAGCTCGTTTTAGAAAAGGCAGAGGAACCAGAGATGAAATTGCCAACATCTGCTGGATCATGGAAAAAGTAAGAGAGTTCCAGAAAAGCATCTATTTCTGCTTTATTGACTATGCCTAAGCCTTTGACTGTGTGGATCACAATAAACTGTGGAAAATTCTGAAAGAGATGGGAATACCAAACCATCTGATCTGCTTCTTGAGAAATTTGTATGCAGGTCAGGAAGCAATAGTTAGAACAGGACATGGAACAACAGACTGGTTCCAAATAGGAAAAGGAGTTCGTCAAGGCTGTATATTGTCACCCTGTTTATTGAACTTATATGCAGAGTACATCATGAGAAACGCTGGACTGGAAGAAACACAAGCTGGAATCAAGATTGCCGGAAGAAATATTAATAATCCCAGATATGCAGATGACACCACCCTTATGGCAGAAAGTGAAGAGGAACTAAAAAGCCTCTTGATGAAAGTGAAAGTGGAGAGTGAAAAAATTGGCTTAAAGCTCAACATTCAGAAAACAAAGATCATGACATCCGGTCCCATCACTTCCTGGGAATTAGACGGGGAAACAGTCGAAAGAGTGTCAGACTTTATTTTTCTGGGCTCCAAAATCACTACAGATTGTGACTGCAGCCATGAAATTAAAAGACACTTACTCCTTGGAAGGAAAGTTATGACCAACCTAGATAGCATATTCAAAAGCAGAGACATTACTTTGCCAACAAAGGTTCGTCTACTCAAGGCTATGGTTTTTCCTGTGGTCATGTATGGATGTGAGTTGGACTGTGAAGAAGGCTGAGCACCAAAGAATTGCTGCTTTTGAACTGTGGTGTTGGAGAAGACTCTTGAGAGTCCCTTGGACTGCAAGGAGATCCAACCAGTCCATCCTAAAGGAAATCAGTCCTGGGTGTTCTTTGGAAGGACTAATAGTAAAGCTGAAACTCCAGTACTTTGGCCACCTCCTGCAAAGAGTTGACTCATTGGAAAAGACTCTGATGCTGGGAGGGATTGGAGGCAGGAGGAGAAGGGGACGACAGAGGATGAGATGGCTGGATGGCATCACTGACTCGATGGACGTGAGTCTGAGTGAACTCCGGGAGTTGGTGATGGACAGGGAGGCCTGGCGTGCTGCAATTCATGGCGTCGCAAAGAGTCAAACACGACTGGGCGACTGAACTGAGCTGAAAATAAGTTGTTGATTTACAAGGTTCTGATGTTCAGATAAGAGGCAAGGGATTAAGACAATAACATATAAATAATGGTATATAAATGCAAAATGTGAAGGGATGTAAAATGAATAATGGGATGGACATATGATATTCTTAAACTTCAGGAGATAATAACAAAGAGGTGGTTGAGCCAGCAAAGGAGGAAACAGATTCCCAAAGTGCCAGTAGAATGCAGGAAAAGTGTAGTAACACATTGGGTAAGAGGAAAAAAGATCCAGAAAAAGAAGTGAACAAATGACCAAGTTAGATGAATATTGAAAAATATGCATAGTTCTTTTGTATATGGAAGAAATAGTTAAATCTGAAAGAACAGCTTCATTGTAGAAATGATAGTTGAAACCAAGGACTTCCAGCAATTACCAGAAACCAGAGGAAAGGCGTGGAACACATTCTTTCCTAAAACTTTCAGAAGGAACATGGCCGACCTGAAGAATTATTTCCAAACTTCTAGACACAAGAACTATAAGAGAGAAAAAAAAAAGTATAGTATTTTATGTTTCCTAGTATGTTCTGCATTGTTACAGTAGCTCTAGGACACTGGAACAGAAGATATGGGGGGAAAATAGAGTAGACCTGGAGAGGTAAATGAGAAATTTCTTTTTTTTTTTTTTTCTTTTTTAATTGCTTGTTTTTTAACATTACTTGAAATGTTAAGTCATATCTTAGAGGAGCAACCCCACATCCAAGGAGTGGTGGCTGCATGGGTGCAGGAGGGCCAAGAGGAGCTACTCCACGTTCAAGGTCAGGAGGGTGGTGATGAGGAGATACCCCTCTTCCAAGGTAAGGAGCAGCGGCTGCACCTTGCTGGAGCAGCCGTGAAGAGATATCCCAAGTCCAAGGTGAGAGAAACCCAAGTAAGACGGTAGGTATTGTGAGAGGGCATCAGAGGGCAGACACACTGAAACCATACTCACCGAAAACTAGTCAATTTAATCACATGGACCACGGTCTTGTCTAACTCAATGAAACTAGGCCATGCCATGTGGGGCCACCCAAGACAAGTGGGTCATAGTGGAGAGGACTTACAGAATGTGGTCCACTGGAGAAGGGAATGGCAAACCACTTCAGTATTCTTGCCTTGAGAACACCATGAACAGTATGAAAAGACAAAATGATAGGATACTGAAAGAGGAACTCCCCAGCTCAGTAGGTGCCCAATATGCTACTGGAGATCAGTGGAGAAATAACTCCAGAAAGAATAAAGGGATGGAGCCAAAGCAAAAACAATACCCAGCTGTGGATGTGGCTGGTGACAGAAGCAAGGCCCGATGCTGTAAAGAGCATTATTGCATAGGAATCTGGAATGTTGGGTCCATGAATCAAGGCAAATTGGAAGTTGTCAAACAGGAGATGGCAAGACTGAACATGGACATTCTAGGAATCAGTGGACTAAAATGGACTGGAATGGGTGAATTTAACTCAGATGACCATTATATTTACTACTGCAGGCAGAAATCCCTCAGAAGAAATGGAGTAGCCATCATGGTCAATAAAAGAATCTGAAATGGAGTATTTGTATGTAATCTCAAAAATGACAGAATGATCTCTGTTCATTTTCAAGGCAAACCATTCAATATCACAGTAATCCAAGTCTATGCCCAAACAGCAATGATGAAGAAGCTGAAGTTGAACATTTCTATGAAGAACTACAAGACCTTTTAGAAATAACACCCCAAAAAGATGTCCTTTTCATTATAGGGGACTGGAATGTAAAAGTAGGAAGTCAAGAAAAATCTGGAGTAACAGGCAAATTTGGCCTTGGAATACAGAATGAAGCAAG
This sequence comes from Bos taurus, assembly GCF_002263795.3. Classification (NCBI taxonomy): domain Eukaryota; kingdom Metazoa; phylum Chordata; class Mammalia; order Artiodactyla; family Bovidae; genus Bos; species Bos taurus. The sequence continues at coordinate 2,316,457 of NC_037336.1, forward strand.
GCAAAGGCTAATAGAGTTTTGCCAAGAAAACATACTGGTCATAGCAAGCAGTCTCTTCCAACAACACAAGAGAAGACTCTACATGTGGACATCATCAGATGGTCAACATCAAAATCAGATTGACTCTATTCTTTGTAGCCAAAGATGGAGAAGCTCTATACAGTCAGCAAAAATAAGACTGGGAGCTGACTGTGGCTCAGATCATGAACTCCTTATTACCAAATTTAGACTTAAACTTAAGAAAGTAGGGAAAACCACTGGACCATTCAGGTATGACCTAAATAGAATCCCTTATGATTATTCAGTGGGAGGAGTGAGAAATAGATTTAAGGAACTAGATCTGATAGATAGAGTGCCTGATGAACTATGAATGGAGGTTCATGACATTGTACAGGAGACAGGGATCAAGACCATCCCCATGGAAAAGAAATGCAAAAAAGCAAATTGGCGGTATGGAGAGGCCTTACAAATAGCTGTGAAAAGAAGAGAAGCGAAGAGCAAAGGAGCAAAGGAAAGATATAAGCATCTGTATGAAGAGTTCCAAAGAATAGCAAGAAGAGCTAAGAAAGCCTTCCTCAGTGATCAATGCAAAGAAATAGAGGAAAACAACAGAATGGAAAAGACTAGAGATCTCTTCAAGAAAATTAGAGATACCAAGGGAACTTTTCATGCAAAGATGGGCTTGATAAAGGACAAAAATGGTACAGACCTAACAGAAGCAGAAGATATAAAGAAGAGGTGACAAGAATACACAGAAGAACTGTACAAAAAACATCTTGATGACCCAGATGATCACGATGGTGTGATCACTCACCTAGAGCCAGACTTCCTGGAATGTGAAGTCAAGTGTGCCTTAGAAAGCATCACTACGAACAAAGATAGTGGAGGTGATGGAATTCCAGTTGAGCTATTTCAAATCCTGAAAGATGATGTTATGAAAATGCTACACTCAATATACCATCAAATTTGGAAAACTCAACAATGGACACAGGACTGGAAAAGGTGAGTTTTCATTCCAATCCCAAAGGAAGACAATGCCAAAGAATGCTCAAACTGCTGCACAATTGCACTCATCTCACACGCTAGTAAAGTAATGCTCAAAATTCTCCAAGCCAGGCATCAACAATATGTGAACCTTAAACTTCCAGATGTTCAAGCTGGTTTTAGAAAAGGCAGAGGAACCAGAGATCACATTGCCAACACCCGCTGGATCATGGAAAAAGCAAGAGAGTTCCAGAAAAACATCGATTTCTGCTTTATTGACTATGCCAAAGCCTTTGACTGTGTGGATCACAATAAACTATGAAAAATTCTGAAAGAGATGGGAACACCATCCCAACTGACCTGCCTCTTGAGAACCTGTAAGTAGGTCAGGAAGCAACAGTTAAAACTGGACATGGAAAAAGACTTGTTCCAAATAGGACAAGGAGTACATCAAGGCTGTATATTGTCACCCTGCTTATTTAACTTCTATGCAGAGTACATCATGAGAAACGCTGGGCTGGAAGCAGCACAAGCTGGAATCAAGATTGCCAGGAGAAATTTCAATAACCTCAGATATAAAGATGATACCACCTTTATGGCAGAAAATGAAGAGGAACTAAAAAGCCTCTTGATGAAAGTGAAAGAGGAGAGTGAAAAAGTTGGCTTAAAGCTCAACACTCAGAAAACTATGATCATGGCATCTTGTCCCATCACTTCATGGCCAATAAATGGAGAAAGAGTGGAAACAGTGTCAGACTTCATTTTGGGGGGCTCCAAAATCACTGCAGATGGTGATTGCAGCCATGAATTTTTTTTTAACCTTTTGAAATTTTTTATTAAAAACAAACACACACACACACAGACTTCTTTCACTTCAGTATGTGTTATGATGCATTTTCCAGTTTGTACAATGCTTTAAAGCTCAAGGATGCCTCTGCTTTCAATTGTACATGGGCCTGAAGCATCCTAGCTTTTGGCAAGTAGGCAGGAGACTCAACAAAAATCAAAATAGAACAAGGCAGACTAAATGCAGGGCACATCTGTAAACATATTATACATTTGAAAATTACAATATCTGTAAAAGTGATACAATTTACAGGTGAAATGAAACTATCTGGAACTGGCCTACCACAAGTTTCCAAACCTGGACTGATACAATAAGTTATCTTATTATTTTATATTATGTATAAAAGTTTTGTTTACATCAAGTGGAATTGGCAATCCATGCTTATACTTTTAAAATCTAAGAAGGGCTGAAATCCAGACTATAAAGATATTTTCTGTACTCTATGCTGAGTCCAACAGCTTCTTTCACAAACTACTTGTTAAAAGCCTCAAATAATCAAACAAAAGATGAAAACTCATCCATACTACAGTCACTCAAAACTGGACATTTCTTAAGCAAAAGGGCTGGGCAAAAAGTAGCTACTTCCTCCCCAAATAACCCTGGGGATCCAGTATACATTTATGAGAAGACTACATCCCTCTGTATAAATACCCTGCTATTTTAACCTGTATTTGACATACATGGATATACTAATTTCTGTGTTTGTGTGTGTGTGTGAGATGCAATGCTATGTCAGGCCAGAGAACTTGTTTTTATGCCACTAACATCACCCAAACTTATACTGGACCTTTAGTTTCTGCACACACACACAAAAATTTATTTTAGCATGCTATATACAAGCTGCAGTGCAACAGAATGGTAATGTGATAAGACAGGGCTGATGCTCTTCTTTGCCCAAAAGAAAATTTCCAGAATTTCACATTATTTTCCTTAAAAAAAAATTTGCTCTAGTAATAAAATATATTTATTAAGATATAATTAGAAGCTAATAAGCTCAGTCATATAGTTTGCATGAAAACACACCTTCTATAGGCAGGATTTATTACCTCCTCACTGGGTAAAAACATGAAGTTTTAGTTTTCATGGACTTTTTTATTCCCCTTTTAGATTTCTGAGAAATTAAAAAGAATTTACAGAAAGGTACAGAAGTTTCTCTTCAGATGTTTGATGAAAAACAAGAAAAATAGAACATTTAGTGTTAGTGACATAGAGCAAGTCTGGAGCACCTACAGTTGAAAAGCAGAATACATTTTTGCTCCCACTTGCACAGTTATGTTAGAACATGGGCACAGGAGGATTTTTCCATATTAAACATCTAAAGCCAATTGTTTGTTCTGTAACTTTTGTTTAAATGACACTCATGAAGTTTTTACTTATTAAAGTCCAATAGGTAACCAAGCCAAGTGAAACTATGTACCACCAACTATTTCAGAACTGTAGAACGTCAATGCCCTCCCCTATCCCCCTACCCCACAAAAAAAAAAAATAAAAAGAAACAAAGAAAATACTTACCAACACCCCACAGAGGTGCAGCCATGAATTTAAAAAATGCTTACTCCTTGGAAGGAAAGTTATGACCAACCTAGATAACATATTCAAAAGCAGAGACATTAGTTTGCCAACAAAGTTTCGTCTAGTCAAGGCTATAGTTTTTCCAGTGATCATGTCTGGATGTGAGAGTTGGACTATGAAGAAAGCTGAGTGCTGAAGAATTGATGCTTTTGAACCGTGATGTTGGAGAAGACTCTTGAGAGTCCCTTGGACTGCAAAGAGATCCAATCAGTCTGTTCTAAAGGAGATGCTCAACATCAGTCATTATCAGAGAAATGCAAATCAAAACCACTATGAGATACCATTTCACACCAGTCAGAATGGCTGTGATCCAAAAGTCTACAAATAATAAATGCTGGAGAGGGTGTGGAGAAAAGGGAACCCTCTTACACTGTTGGTGGGAATGCAAACTAGTACAGCCACTATGGAGAACAGTGTGGAGATTCCTTAAAAATCTGGAAATAGAACTGCCTTATGATCCAGCAATCCCACTGCTGGGCATACACACTGAGGAAACCAGAAGGGAAAGAGACACGTGTACCCCAATGTTCATCGCAGCACTGTTTATAATAGCCAGGACATGGAAACAACCTAGATGTCCATCAGCAGATGAATGGATAAGAAAGCACTGGTACATATACACAATGGAGTATTACTCAGCCATTAAAAAGAAAACATTTGAATCAGTTCTAATGAGGTGGATGAAACTGGAGCCTATTATACAGAGTGAAGTAAGCCAGAAGGACAAACACCAATACAGTATACTAACGCATATATATGGAATTTAGAAAGATGGTAACGATAACCCTGTATACGAGACAGCAAAAGAGACACTGATGTATAGAACAGGCTTATGGATTCTGTGGGAGAGGGAGAGGGTGGGAAGATTTGGGAGAATGGCATTGAAACATGTGAAATGTCATGTATGAAACGAGATGCCAGTCCAGGTTCAATGCACGATGCTGGATGCTTGGGGCTGGTGCACTGGGACGACCCAGAGGGATGGTATGGGGAGGGAGGAGGGAGGAGGGTTCAGGATGGGGAACACATGTATAATTTTTTTAAATTAAAATTGAAAAAAAAAAAAAATAAAGGAGATGAGTCCTGGGTGTTCTTTGGAAGGAATGATGCTAAAGCTGAAACTCATCTTTTGGCTACCTCATGTGAAGAGTTGACTCATTGGAAAAGACTCTGATGCTCGGAGGGATTGGGGGCTGGAGTAGAAGGGAACGGCAGAGGATGAGATGGCTGGATGGCATCACTGACTCGATAGACGTGAGTCTGAGTGAACTCTGGGAGTTGGTGATGGACAGGGAGGCCTGGTGTGCTGCGATTCCTGGGGTCGCAAAGAGTCGGACACATCTGAGCGACTGAATTGCACTGAACTGAACTGAAGTCAAATCTGACTCTTTGTGACCCTATGAAATATAGCCTGCCAGGGTCCTCATGGAATTCTCCAGGCAAGAATACTAAAATAGTTTGCCATGCCCTCCTTTAGGAGATCTTCCTGACCCAGGGATCCAACCCATGTCTCTTATATCTCCTTCATTGGCAGGAAGGTTATTTACCACTAGCATCACCTGAGAAGTCTTTTTTGAGAGGAGAGGGACCCAAACTATGTTACACCAAAATTTTGTAGAGTTCAGCTGTGTAATTATTTCCCTCCTAAATCTCCTGTTAGTTGCTCAGTCATCCCTGACTTTTTGAGAGCCCATGGACAGGAGTCCTCCAGGCTCCTCTGTCCCTGGAATTCTCCAGGCAAGAATATTGGAATGAGTATCCATTCTTTTCTCCAGGCGGTCTTCCCAACCCAGGGATCAAATCCTCATATACTACATTGCAGACAGATTATGTACCATTTGAGTCACTAGGGACTAAATCTCCTAAAGAACTTCTTTAGAAATGTTTCAGATACTCACTTTATCTCAACTTTACACTCAACTTGGCTTCCCAAGTTGTGTAGTGGTAAAGAATCTGTCTGCTAATGCTGGAGACACAGGAGACAAAAGTTTGATATCTGGGTCAGTAAGATACCTTGGAGTAGGAAATGGCAACCTGCTCCAATATTCTTGCCTGAAAAATTCCATGGACAGAGAAACCTTGTGGGCTACAGTTCTTGTGATTGTAAAGAGTTGGACATGACCGAGCAGGCATACATGCACACATACACACTCACTTTATCTGGGCTTTTAAACTCTGGATGCACTTGACTCTGTCACTGAGCCTCTTTGTTTAGCAATCAATATATGTTTCCCTCTGAAACATTTTCCTATATAAATAAAGGCTTTATGGGGAAACCTTATAATTCTATGTCTTTTTTTTTTATTTATTTTTAAACTTTACAATATTGTATTAGTTTTGCCAATATCGAAATGAATCTGCCACAGGTATACCCGCGTTCCCCATCCTGACCCACCTCCCTCCTCCCTCCCCTACCCTCCCTCTGGGTCTTCCCAGTGCACCAGCCCCAAGCATCCAGTATCGTGCATCAAACCTAGACTGGCGACTCGTTTCATATATGATATTATACATGTTTCAATGCTATTCTCCCAAATCTCCCCACCCTCTCCCTCTCCCACAGAGTCCATAAGACTGATCTATACATCGGTGTCTCTTTTGCTGTCTCGTACACAGGGTTATTGTTACCATCTTTCTAAATTCCATATATATGTGTTAGTATACTGTATTGGTGTTTTTCTTTCTGGCTTACTTCACTCTGTATAATAGGTTCCAGTTTTATCCATCTCATTAGAACTGATTCAAAGGTATTCTTTTTAATGGCTGAGTAATACTCCATTGTGTATATGTACCACTGCTTTCTTATCCATTCATCTGCTGATGGGCATCTAGGTTGCTTCCATGTCCTGGCTATTATAAACAGTGCTGCGATGAACATTGGGGTACACGTGTCTCTTTCCCTTCTGGTTTCCTCAGTGTGTATGCCCAGCAGTGGGATTGCTGGATCATAAGGCAGTTCTATTTCCAGTTTTTTAAGGAATCTCCACACTGTTCTCCATAGTGGCTGTACTAGTTTGCATTTCCACCAACAGTGTAAGAGGGTTCCCTTTTCTCCACACCCTCTCCAGCATTTATTGCTTGTAGACTTTTGGATCGCAGCCATTCTGACTGGCGTGAAATGGTACCTCATAGTGGTTTTGATTTGCATTTCTCTGATAATGAGTGATGTTGAGGATCTTTTCATGTGTTTGTTAGCCATCTGTATGTCTGTATGTCTTCTTTGGAGAAATGTCTATTTAGTTCTTTGTCCCATTTTTTGATTGGGTCATTTATTTTTCTGGAGTTGAGCTGTAGGAGTTGCTTGTATATTTTTGAGATTAGTTGTTTGTCCGTTGCTTCATTTGCTATTATTTTCTCCCATTCTGAAGGCTGCCTTTTCACCTTGCTAATAGTTTCCTTTGTTGTGCAGAAGCTTTTAAGTTTAATTAGGATAAAATACTTAGGAATATATCTATCTAAAGAAACTAAAGACCTATATATAAAAAACTATAAAACACTGGTGAAAGAAATCAAAGTGGACACTAATAGATGGAGAAATATACCATGTTCATGGATTGGAAGAATCAATATAGTGAAAATGATTATACTATCCAAAGCAATTTATAGATTCAATGCAATCCCTATCTAGCTACCAATGGTATTCTTCACAGAGCTAGAACAAATAATTTCACAATTTGTATGGAAATACAAAAAACCTCGAATAGCCAAAGCGATCTTGAGAACGAAGAATGGAACTGGAGGAATCAACCTACCTGACTTCAGACTCTATTACAAAGCCACAGTTATCAAGACAGTATGGTACTGGCACAAAGACAGAAATATTGATCAGTGGAACAAAATAGAAAGCCCAGAGATAATTCCACGCACATATGGACACCTTATCTTTGACAAAGGAGGCAAGAATATACAATGGATGAAAGACAATCTGTTTAACAAGTGGTGCTGGGAAAACTGGTCAACCATTTGTAAAAGAATGAAACTAGAACACTTTCTAACACCAGACACAAAAATAAACTCAAAATGGATTAAAGATCTCAATGTAAGACCAGAAACTATAAAACTCCTAGAGGAGAACATAGGCAAAACACTCTCTGACATACATCACAGCAGGATCCTCTATGACCCACCTCCCAGAATATTGGAAATAAAAGCAAAAATAATTCTATGTCTTTATCTATTTAAACTACCAAAACAACATATCAGAAACAGAGTGGCTTAAAAAGCAGAAATTTATTTTCCCATATTTCTGGACTGAAAGTGTGAAATTAAGATCCCAACAACGTCAGGTCTGATAAGATCTGTCCTCCTAGCTTGCAGATCACTGCCATCTTGCTGTGTCTCAACAAGGCAGAGAGAGATAGAAAGAGAGATCAAGCTCTTTAGTGGCTCCTATAAGTCTTCTAATCCTTTATGAGGGTGAAACAAATGACCTCATCTAAACCTAATTATTTCCCAAAGGCTTCTTCTCCAAACACTTTCATATTTGGAATTAAGGCTTCAAAATATTAAATGTGAGGAAATATAATGCATTCTATAGCATGCTATTGTGCCATTGCTTAAATTCCTAATTCTCCTTTGCACGTGCTTTTAATATAAGACAAATATATTCAATATACAAGTACAAGCAATAATAAGATGTTATTTTAAAATTACTTTTTATTAATTTTTATTTGAGTATAGTTGTTTTACAGTGTGATGTTAGTTTATGCTATACAGCAAAGTAAATCAGTTATACATACACATATATCCACTCTTTTTGGATTTCCTACCCATTTAAGTCACCATAGAGCTCTGAGTAGAGTTCTATGTGCTATGTAGCAGATTCTCTTTAGTTATCTATGTTATGCACAGTAGTGTATATGTGTCAGTGGCAAACTTCCAATTCATCTCAGCACCCTTCCACCCCGTATCCATATGTCCATTCTCTATTGTTTCTATTTCTGCTTTGCAGGTAAGTTCATCTGTATTATTTTTCTAGATTGCATATATAAGCAATATTATGTGATATATATATGTTTTTTCTCTTTCTGACTTTCTTAATTCTGTGTGACAGTCTCTAGGTCCATTCATGTCTCTGTAAATCGCACAATTTAACTCTTTATGGCTGAATGATGTTCCATTACTCAACATCTTCTTTATCCATTCATTTATTGATGGAAATTTAGGTTATTTCCATCTCCGGGCTATGTATATAATGTTGCAAGTAACATTGGGGAGCACATATATTTTTGAATTATGGTTTTCTCTGAGTATATACCCAGGAGTCAGGCTTATGGGTAGTTTTATTTATTTATTTATTTTTTTCATTTTTTTAAGGAGCTTCCTCATTGTTTTATATAGTGGTTGATGATTTACATTCCCACCAATAGTGTACGAGGATTCCTTTTGCTCCACATGCTGTCCAACATTTATTGTGTATATATTTTTTGATGATGTCCATTCAGACCGATGTGATATTTGGTCACAGATAATACCTGATCACAGATGATACCTAATTGTAGTTTTGACTTGCATTTTTCTCATAATTATGGATGTTGAGCATGCTTTCATGTGTTTGTTGGTCACTTGTGTGTCTTTGGAGAAATGTCTATTTAGGTCTTCTTCCTATTTGATTGGGTTATTTGTTTTTTGATGTTGAGCAACATCAGCTCATTGTATATTTTGGAGCTCATTCTCTTGTCAGTTGCTCCATTTGCAAATATTTTTGCCCATTCTGAAGGGTGGATTTTTGTCTTGTTTATTATTTCCTTGGCTGTGCAAAAGATTTTAAGTTTAATTAGACTATTTTTTATTTTTTGTTTTATTTTAATTACTCTAGGAGGTGGGTCAAAAATATTTTGCTGCAATTTCTGTCAAAGAGAGTTCTGCCTATATTTTCATCTAAGAGTTTTATGGTGTAAGACCTTGTATTTAGGTCTCTTATCTACTTTGACTTTGTTTTTGCTTATGGTATTAAAGAGTGTTCAGTTTCATTCAATTACATGCAGTTGGCCAGCTTTCCCAGCAGTACTTATTGAAGAGACTAACAAATATATATATATATATATGAAAAACATCTATTTTTGATTTACTGACTATGCCAAAGCCTTTGACTGTGTGGATCACAATAAACTGTGGGAAATCCTGAAAGAGATGGGAATACCAGAACACATGACCTGCCTCTTGAGAAATTCGTATGCAGGTCAGGAAGCAACAGTTAGAACTACATGGAACAACAGACTGGTTCCAAATAGGAAAAGGAGTACGTCAAGGCTGTATATTGTCACCCTGTTTATTTAACTTCTGTGCAGAGTACATCATGAGAAACACTGGGCTGGAAGAAACACAAGCTAGAATCAAGATTGCCGGGAAAAATATCAATAACCTCAGATATGCAGATGACACCACCCTTATGGCAGAAAGTGAAGAGGAACTAAAAACCTCTTGATGAAAGTGAAAGTGGAGAGTGAAAAAGTTGGCTTAAAGCTCAACATTCAGAAAACGAAGATCATGGCATCTGGTCCCATCACTTCACGGGAAATAGATAGGGAAAAGGTGGAAACAGGCTCAGACTTTATTTTTCTGGGCTCCAAAATCACTGCAGATGGTGATTACAGCCATGAAATTAAAAGATGCTTACTCCTTGGAAGGAAAATTATGACCAACCTAGATGGCGTGTTCAAAAGCAGAGACATTACTTTGCCAACAAAGGTTCGTCTAGTAAAGGCTATGATTTTTCCTCTGGTCATGTGTGGATGTGAGAGTTGGACTGTGAAGAAGGCTGAGCACCAAAGAATTGATGCTTTTGAACTTTGGTGTTGGAGAAGACTCTTGTGAGTCCCTTGGACTGCAAGGAGATCCAACCAGTCCATTCTGAAGGAGATCAGCCCTGGGATTTCTTTGGAAGGAATGATGCTAAAGCTGAAATTCCAGTACTTTGACCACCTCATGTGAAGAGTTGACTCATTGGAAAAGACTCTGATGCTGGGAGGGATTGGGGGCAAGAGGAGAAGGGGACGACAGAGGATGAGATGGCTGGATGGCATAACTGATTCGATGGACGTGAGTCTGAGTGAACTCCAGGAATTGGTGCTGGACAGGGAGGCCTGGCGTGCTGCGATTCATGGGGTCTCAATGAGTCGGACACTACTGAGCGACTGATCTGTATATATATATATATATATACACACACACACACACACACACACGTGTTATACCTTACATCTACCCATATGTAGTATATATTAGAATAAATAATGAATTATATTAGCATAAATAATATAAATATGTATTTATTGATGAAGTAACTGTATACAGTTAACTTCAAATATAGGTGCATGACTGTTCACTTATTGAATTTAAGTTGAATTACCAGACCCAGAATGTCTCAAATTTTTATTATATTTTCATGAAAACTATTGGTATTTCCATTTTGTGATAATTTCTTCAAAATGCATGAATCAAAAGTTAATGCATAGAACTAAAATTTTAAAAGTGGCACATACATTTACAGTGGCAGATTTTAAAAATCCTTTTTCACATTGAAGGAAAAGTATATGATGAAATCAATAAATATTTAGAAGATTTGAACAATCTATTAACCAAATCATCCTAATTGATATTTATAGAGCAGTATAACCAAAAACTACATAGGATACATTGCTTTCAATTGAACATATAACATACGCAAAGGTAGACACTGAGGTTGAAGATATAGCAAAGGAAAAAAAAAAGTGCAATTATACTGGGGGGCTGGGGGAGGGGGCTCTGAGTACAGAAAAGGAAAAACATAAAAATGATAATAGTCTTGTGGACTCATGGGAAGACTGTTATAGTTGTTGTTCAGTCACTAAGTCATGTCTGAATCCTTGTGATCCCACTGACTTCAGCATGCCAGGCTTTCCTGTCCCTCACTCTCTCCTGAAATTTTCCATAACTCCTATCCATTAAGTCAATGACACCATCCAATCATCTCATCCTCTGTTGCCCCCTTCTCCTCCTACCTTCAATTTTTTCCAGCATCAGAGTCTCTTCCAATGAGTCAGCTCTTTGCATCAGGTGGTGAAAGTATTGGAGCTTCAGCATCAGTCCTTCCAATGAATATTCAGGGTTGATTTGCTCCAGGATTGGCTGGTTTGATCTCCTTGTACACCTAGAGGCTCTCAAGAGTCTTCTCTAAAACCACAGTTCAAAAGCATTGATTCTTTAGCACTCAGCCTTCTTTATGGTCCAAATCTCACATCTGCACAAGACTATTGGAAAAACCATAGCTTTGACATTATGAAACTTTGTCAGCAAAGTGATGTCTCTGCCTTTTAATATACTAAGTTTGTCATAGCTTTCCTTCCAAGGAGTAAGTGTCTTTTAATTTCATGACTGCAGTCACTCTCCACAGAGATTTTGGAGCCCCAAAAAATAAAATCTGTCACAGCTTCCACTTTTTCCCCTTCTATTTGCCATGAAGTGATGGGACCAGATACAAGATCTTAGTTTTTGAGTGTTGTGTTTTAAGACAGCTTTTTCATTATCCTCTTTCATTGTCCCCATTCTCCTCCTTTATCAAGAGGCTCCTTAGTTCCTCTTCATTTTCTGTCATTAGAGTTATATCATCTGCATATCTGGGGTTTTGATACTCTCCAGGCACTCTTGATTCCACCCTGATTCATCCAGCTTGGCATTTATCATGATGCACTCTGTATATAGATTAAGTAAGCAGTATGATAAAATACAGCCCTGCTACTTTCCTAATTTTAAACCTGTCCATTGGTCTATTCCCAATTATTACAGTTGCTTCTTGACCACATAAAGGTTTCTCAGGAGATATGTAAAGTTGTATGATATTCCCAACTCTTAAAGAATTGTCCACAGTTTGTTGTGATCCACACAGTCAAGGTTTTAGCATAGTCAGTGAGACAAAAGTAGATTTTTTTCCCTTAAATTCTCTTACTTTCTCCATCATCCAGTGAATATTAGTAGTTTGATTTTTGGTTCCTTTGACTTTTATAAACACTGATTGTAATCTGGAAATTCTTGGTTCACATACTGCTGAAACTTAGCTTGAAGGATTTTAAGCATAACCTTTTTAGCATATGAAATCAGCACAGTTTTACAGTAGTTTGAACGATTTTCTGCACTGTTCAAGAGTATAATGCATACATCCTTGGAGTGCTAGAAAAAAATAAGGGAACAGAAACATGTTGTGAAAGAAATAATAGCCCAGCAGGCAGCCACAGCTGGCAATAGTGCCTCTCCATGGGCACCAAAGAGACTCTCACTTTAGTAGATCAGTCCTGCTCACTAGCACATGCACAGTAGTCATGGTCAAAACTCACAGCTAGCCACTGGTGTCAACATTACCCACCAGCTTGCTCTCAGCTATTGTAACCCAACTACATAGGAAGTTGAGCACATAAGGATATAACCGGTATACCTGTATCTGATGACCAGGGAGTGTTATGGCACTGGACTGCATAAGATAACTTCTACATAATGCTAATTTTTCAAGACTAGATGACATAACTGATATACATACTACATAGAAACTAAAACAGATAGTTAGGCAAAATGAAGTGATTGAAGTACTTTCTAAATGAAAGATCGATCTATAACCTCGGGGGGCGGGGGTGGGGGGGTGGGGGTGGGAATAAAGTAAATGAAACAGAGAAGCAACGAAAGGGTCCTAAAGGTACTCATTGAACTCAAGTGAAGATTGAATAATTTCAGTAAGAACTTCAACAAAGAATTAGAAAATATATATTTTTTAAAAAAAATCAGCATTAAATAATACAATAATTGAAATTAGAAAGACGCTAGAGAAAATCAACAGCTGATTAGAGGATGCTGAAGAATGGATCAGCTATCTGGAGAATAATGTAGTGGAAATCATCCAATCACAACAGCAAAATCTATTTGAAGAAATAATGGCTGAAAATTTCCCTAACATGGTGAAGGAAAAAGACATTCAAGTTCTGGAATTATAGGAAGTCTTAAACAAGAGAACACAGACTCAGACCAAGACACATTATATTTAAAAGGCCAAAAGTGAAAGATGAAAATATTAAAACCAGTGAAAGGAAAGATCTACTTATATACTAAGTAATTGCTATAAATTATTTATCTGACTTTTTGGCATACATTTCAAACACCAGAAAGCACTGGCATAGTATAATCAACTATGGAGAAAATACTGGGGGGAAAAAAAAAAAACAAAACAAAACAGAAAACTTCAAATCAAAAATACTCTACAAAGTTATGATTCCAAACTGAAGAAGAAATAAAGATTTTCCCAGGTAAAGTTATAATTCCAAACTGAAGAAGAAATAAATATTTTCCCAGCTAAACAAAAAGTAAACAAGTCCATGACCATTAAACTGGCTTTACAAATATGTAAAAGAGATTCATGTTGATGTATGCCAAAACCAATACAATATTGTAAAGCAATTAGCCTCTAATTAAAATAAATAAATTTAAATTTAAAAGAAAAGAAAAAAAAGGCCATAACAAGAAACAAGAAAATTATGGGGGGAAAAAAAATCTACTAAAGGCTAACACATAGCGGATCATACACTTATAAAACTAATGTGAAGAAGGCTAAAATACAAAAGTGGTAAAATTATCAATAACTGTTATAGAAAAGTGATACATAAAATAGAAAGATGTAAAATATAAGGTCAAAAACATAAAACATGGGGGAGAAGTACTTTATACTTTTTGCATTAAAAAAAATCAAATGCATTTTATATGTGCTCAAACTAGAGTGCCCATCAACTTAAAACAGGCTATATGGATCACCAAAAAAAAAAAAAAAATGTGGAAAATTCTTCAAGAGATGGGAATATCAGACCACCTGACCTGCCTCCTGAGAAATCTGTATGCAGGTCAGGAAGCAACAGTTAGAAATGGACATAGAACAACAGACTGGTACCAAATTGGGAAAGGAGTTTGTCAAGGCTGTATATTGTCACTCTGCTTATTTAACTGATATGCAGAATATATCATCCAAAATATCAGACTGGATGAAGCACAAGCTGCAACCAAGATTTTCAGAAGAAATATGAATAACCTCAGATATGCAGATGACCCCATCCTTATGGCAGAAAATGAAGAGGGACTGAAGAGCATCTTGATGAAAACAAAAGAGTAGAGTGTAAAAACTGGCTTAAAACACAACATTCAAAAGTCAAAGATCATGGCATCTGGTCCCATCACTTCATGGCAATTAGATCGGGAGACAATGGAAACAGTGACAGACTATTTTCTTGGGCCCCCAAATCACTGAAGATGGTGACTGCAGCCATGAAATTAAAAGTAGTTTGCTCCTTGGAAGAAAAAACTATGACCAAGCTAGACAATATACTAAAAAGCAGACACCTTGCCTACAAAGGTTCATCTAGTGAAAGGGAGGTATTTTTCAGTAGTCATGTATTGATGTGAGATTTGGACTATAAAGAAAGTTGAGCATGGAAGAATTGATGCTCTTGAACTTTGGTGTTGGAGAAGACTCCTGAGAGTCCCTTGGACTGCAAGGAGATCAAACCAGTCAACCCTAAAGGAAGTCAATCCTGAATATTCATTGGAAGGACTGATGTTGAAACTGAAATGCCAATACTTTGGCCACCTGATGGGAAGAGCTAATTCATTGGAAAAGACCCTGATGCAGAGAAAGATTGAAAGCAGGAGGAGAAAGGGACGACAGTGCATGAGATGGTTAGATGCCATCACCAACTCGATGGACATGAGTTTGAGCAGGCTCCAGGAGTTGGTGATGGACAGGGAAGACTGGCATGCTGCAGTTCATGTGGTCGCAAATAGTAAGACACACCTGAGCGACTGGACTGAACTGAAGTGATGTCTTTCACACTAGCACTCACGAAGAATTAAATAGAGAAATGTTGCTTGTGTCCAAATACCTCACTAAGCTTATTAAGTTCCCTGAAAAAAGTTACCATCTCAGGATCCTGAGGTGGTCATAGCTACTACTTGTTATAGATAAGTTTGTTTTCACTCCATTAAGCTTGCTAATAAGTGGAAATGAGTGGTAAAAATAATTGCTAAAAATTTGAAGTTTTCACAGATTTGGTAGCCAACCTATTAGAGCAAGCAGAAAAAAGAAATATTAGGCTTTCCTTGAGAGGCCTGGTGGCCTCAAGATGTCTGCCCACAACTTTTACCTTTTATTTTTTATTTTTTTATATTTTATTTTACCTTTTAATCTTGAACTTTCCAGCTCCCCTTTCCTGTAACATAAAAGAAGCCTGAATTATATTGCCAGTTAATATGGTTCTTCAGTACACTAGTCTACCATCTTTCTGGTTTGATGAATTTCTGATTAAAATTGTTATTCCTTGCCCCAACACTTTGTCTCTCAGCTTATTGACTTGTGTGGGAGCTATAGTAACTTGGACTTGGTAACAGCTCAAATGGGGCAAGGGGGCTTTCACTGAGATGGAGTAGAAGTAATGCAAAATTTTCACAATCTGTTACAGATAAGTTTAAGTTTCTTATTAAGTAGTCAACTGCAGACATTAAGTTTTATAATGCATCAACAGAAAACAAGTTGACTTATTTATTTTGATCTAATTTTATTACAGTATTACATTTAACAAACTGCCTAGATTTTATAATCCAGTCTTTCATTGCTCATGAAAATACCTGACATCAGTCTTTCAAGACTATAACATTTAAGCACATCTTTCTCATGTATATTTAGAATTTTCTTACAAAGTAGGCACTTTAAAAAAAAAAAAAAAACTTGGCTCTTTTTCTTTTGGGGATGACTTAATTCAAGCCTTTTCTAGTTGATGAATTTCATTCTAAGGGCATCAGAAATTCTGATTTTCTCTCTTAAAGTTTGGGATCTGTTTCTTCCACCAGAATTGCTTGGAAACCACTTTTTATAAAGTAGAAATATAAAAGTGAATAACTCATCAAGTTTTTCTTTTTCTTCTTAACATACAAATATAGGCCATATTTCTCTATGGTTTATTATTTATTAAAAAACCTTTAAGATATTTAAAGCAATAGAATTTTCCTTCCTCAACTGAAGAAACATTAAATATGCTCAAAAGACTTATAGCTAGAATCTCTTTATTCTAAAGTTGCGTTTGCCATTATTTTAACTTACAATTTTCTGGTGCTAGATTTCTAACATTGAGCTCTATTGTCAAACTGTATTTATAGTTTTATTTTATAGTAAAATATTGCCTTTGTATAAAATATATCTTTAAACATTAAAACTGATTTTTTCAATCATAAATTCTATTATAAAATAAATATTTTCAAATGGCTCTACTGTACTGAGCATGTAAATTTTCCTATTTCAATAAAATTGGCAGATGGTGAACATAAATAAAACAGAAAAGGGAAGTGATTTTAAAATGAAATGAAAACCTCACTCCATCAATAATTAATATTTATATAATGTGTTTGTCATTTTCACATTCACATTCCAGAAGTTTATATCTATGCCTGAATAAGTAGATGAGTTTTCTATTTCAGTAGAAGATTTGGAAGAACTTTTGCAAAGGAAGGAATATTTGGTAGAGGAGAAGTATCTACTATGAATAAATGATTAATAATGTAGTTGTCATTCAAAAAGTGTCAATAAAATTCAGATGTTCAAGTGGAAGCATAGGAACATTAGAGACCACATGTTACATTTTATTTTCAGCTTTAGATGACTGATTTCTTAGGATTTTATAATTAAAAGTTTATGGAATATTTGTTGGTTGGTTTGTATTTACCTTAAGTTTCTGCAAAGTGAGTTATATGCATAAGAAAATGCCACACCTGGATTTCAGTCTCAAATTTTTTATAAGCATTTTGACCTCAGACATCTTATTTAAATTTGGCTTATCTCCTTAACTGTAAGCTGGAAATAATATCTAACAGTTTACTAAGACATCACGTGACAGATGCTTTTAAGCCTGACCTGCAACAGGAGCCACAGACTTCCCTCTCCTCCTGATTTTCTCAGACCAGCAGTCAAGTTGACTTGTGACATGTGGACCAAAACCTTGTCCATGTATATGTTTGTCAATGAAATCTGAAGACTTTCTCTCCCTTCCCTTAATGAGGCTCTGTAAGTAGATCTCTACAAATCCCTGTCTCCTTAATGGGGTTATTTGAAGGCAGGAGCTATTTCTTAGATGTTTATTGCATCACTATAATATGTGGTCCAATATTGATTTAATGAAGTGAGCTTTTTTTTTTTTTTAATCACTGAAACTTTGTTTGTTTGTTTGTTTTTTTAATTTTATTTTATATAGTAGTCCCTTGTTTGAGTTTCCAGAAAATTCCTAATCCATGTTAGTAAATGCACAAAATTAGGTTTTGCTTTTGAAAACATGAATTCAGACTAAGTAGTTTGTAATTATTTGTGTATATTTGCTTTTTTTTTTTAATCTCCAATTAACAATTGTCACACAGTGAATTTTCATTGGGCAACCAACATCATTAGACAATCTTCAATAAAAGCATCCTTAATTTTGATTTCATTGATTTAATAAAATTCTGTGGTTAATTAAAATTCTTGTCTACATTTTAGAAGAAGCTCCAGTGCCATAGATTGTTTCCATGTCCATACTAAGAGTGTGTTAGTCACTCAGCCATGTCCAACTTTTTGAAACCCCAAGGGATGTAGCCTGCCAGGCTCCTCTGTCCTAATCAAGTGGACATCCAATTCCTTCTCCAGGGGATCTTCCCAAAGCAGGTATCAAATTAGATCCCCTGCATTGCATCAGATTCTTTACCATCTGAGCCACCAGGGACATATAGAAAAAAATGGTGTATTTCAAAATCTTTAAAAGTTTGAAACTAATAGATGGAGAAATATACCATGTTCATGGATTGGAAGAATCAATATAGTGAAAATGAGTACACTACCCAAAGCAATTTATAGATTCAATGCAATCCCTATCAAGCTAGCAATGGTATTCTTCACAGAACTAGAACAAATAATTTCACAATTTGTATGGAAATACAAAAACACTCAAATAGCCAAAGCTATCTTGAGAAAGAAGAATGGAACTGGAGGAATCAACCTACCTGACTTCAATCTCTACTACAAAGCCACAGGTATCAAGACAGTATGGTACTGGCACAAAATAGAAATATAGATCCATGGAACAAAATAGAAAGCCCAGAGATAAATCCATGCACTTATGGGCACCTTATCTTTGACAAAGGAGACAAGAATATACAATGGATTAAAGACAATCTCTTTAACAAGTGGTGCTGGGAAAACTGGTCAACCATTTGTAAAAGAATGAAACTAGAACACTTTCTAACACCAGACACAAAAATAAACTCAAAATGGATTAAAGATCTCAATGTAAGACCAGAAACTATAAAACTCCTAGAGGAGAACATAGGCAAAACACTCTCCGACATACATCACAGCAGGATCCTCTATGACCCACCTCCCAGAATATTGGAAATAAAAGCAAAAATAAACAAATGGGACCTAATTAACCTTAAAAGCTTCTGTACATCAAAGGAAACTATAAGCAAGGTGAAAAGGCAGCCTTCAGAATGGGAGAAAATAATAGCAAATGAAGCAACTGACAAACAACTAATCTCAAAAATATACAAGCAACTCCTACAGCTCAACTCCAGAAAAATAAATGACCCAATCAAAAAATGGGCCAAATAACTAAATAGATATTTCTCCAAAGAAGACATACAGATGGCTAACAAACACATGAAAAGATGCTCAACATCACTCATTATCAGAGAAATGCAAATCAAAACCACTATGAGGTACCATTTCACGCCAGTCAGAATGGCTGCGATCCAAAAGTCTACAAGCAATAAATGCTGGAGAGGGTGTGGAGAAAAGGGAACTCTCTTACACTGTTGGTGGGAATGCAAACTAGTACAGCCACTATGGAGAACAGTGTGGAGATTCCTTAAAAAACTGGAAATAGAACTGCCTTATGATCCAGCAATCCCACTGCTGGGCATACACACTGAGGAAACCAGAAGGGAAAGAGACACGTGTACCCCAATGTTCATTGCAGCACTGTTTATAATAGCCAGGACATGGAAGCAACCTAGATGTCCATCAGCAGATGAATGGATAAGAAAGCCGTGGTACATATACACAATGGAGTATTACTCAGCCATTAAAAAGAATACATTTGGATCAGTTCTAATGAGGTGGATGAAACTGGAGCCTATTATACAGAGTGAAGTAAGCCAGAAAGAAAAACACCAATGCAGTATACTAACGCATATATATGGAATTTAGAAAGATGGTAACAATAACCCTGTATATGAGACAGCAAAAGAGACACTGATGTATAGAACAGTCTTATGGACTCTGTTGCAGAGGGAGAGGGTGGGGAGATTTGGGGGAATGGCATTGAAACATGTATAATATCATGTATGAAATGAGTTGCCAGTCCAGGTTTGATGCACGATACTGGATGCTTGGGGCTAGTGCACTGGGACAACCCAGAGGGATGGTATGGGGACGGAGGAGGGAGGAGGGTTCAGGATGGGGAATACATGTATACCTGTGGCGGATTCATTTTGATATTTGGCAAAACTAATACAATTTGTAAAGTTTAAAAATAAAATAAAATTAAAAATAAAAGTTTGGCTTTGTAAAAATGTTTAAATGCTATTAGTTTTATTTTACTTGAATTATATTTTAAAAAAATTTTTAAATTATTGCTTAAAGTTGTCTCATTTTACCATTCAGTTGTTTCTTAAATAGTTATTAAGCTCTTTAATGTGGCAAATCTTTCTTGAACTCTGGAAATATAGTAATAATTATAAAATAAGTAAATTAATATATAAATATATTAATAATAATAAACAAACAAAAATATCTGCATTCATGTAAAATTATATTTTTTAACCTCCACACTGATAATTTATCATTACTTAGTTGAAACATAAATACATGTTACAAAATATTTATCATTGCAAAAGCACAAAAAATTACAAGTGTAAACTGCTTGTTCACTACTTCCTTATTGCATATAAATAGAAAGTCATTGTTTCCAGAGATAATGTGATTTCATGGAGTTTTACCCTATTGTACTTGCAAGCCCTAATTTATTATTTCTATGGCCAGAATATAAACAAAAATTTGAACATATCCTCGTTACATAATCAATGAACAAGTTTTGGTTTTGCTTACCCTGTATGATTCTTGTTGTAACAACTAAGTGTGTTGTCACTGATTACACATGATAATCCAGAAAGTTTTCTTACTGAAGTAGGATATTCAGAAAAATTCATGGTTGTGAGCTCACTGTTTTCTAGGAAAATTAAACAGTATAATATTATAACATTTTACTATGGGTGCATAATAGTGTGCTCTTAACAAAAGTGCCTTCCAAGCTCCTCTCTCCATGGAATTCTCCAGGCAAGAATACTGGAGTGGGTAGCCATTCCCTTCTCCAGGAGATCTTCCAGATCCAGGGATCAAACAAGAATCTCCCACATTGCAGGGAGATTCTTTACCATGTGAGCCACAAGGAAAGCCCACTCTTAACAAAAGGCATTTAAAATAATCATAAATTATAATGAACTATCTTTCTGTGTAAATTTCTGCTGGTTGAATTACACAAGTAGTTATCAGCTTTAAAAAAAACAAAAACAAACAAACAAACAAACATTGAGTACTCAATCCCTAAAGGGTTTCTGTAGCTTTCTCTTCCATAATCACAGTCGTATCCATGGACTTGCTAGAAATTCTTCTATCATGGCATCTGGTCCCATCACTTCATGGGAAATAGATGGGGAAACCGTGATAACAGTGTCAGCCTTTATTTTTGGGGGCTCCAAAATCACTGCAGATGGTGAGTGCAGCCATGAAATTAAAAGACGCTTACTCCTTGGAAGGAAAGTTATGATCAACCTAGATAGCATATTCAAAACAGAGACATTACTTTGCCAACAAAGGTCCATCTAGTCAAGGCTATGGTTTTTCCTGTGGTCATGTATGAATGTCAGAGTTGGACTGTGAAGAAGGCTGAGTGCCAAAGAATTGATGCTGTTGAACTGTGGTGCTGGAGAAGACTCTTGAGAGTCTCTTGGACTGCTAGGAGATACAACCAGTCCATTCTGAAGGAGATCAGCCCTGGGATTTCTTTGGAAGGAATGATGCTAAAGCTGAAACTCCAGTACTTTGCCACCTCATGTGAAGAGTTGACTCATTGGAAAAGACTCTGATGCTGGGAGGGATTGGGGACAGGAGGAGAAGGGGATGACAGAGGGTGAGATGGCTGGATGACATCACCGACTCGATGGATGTAAGTTTGAGTGAACTCCGGGAGTTGGTGATGGACAGGGAGGCCTGGCGTGCTGCGATTCATGCGGTGGCAAAGAGTCGGACACGACTGAGCGACTGAACTGAAATGAACTGAACTGAAGCGTTCTTCCTCTTCTGCTTTCTCTCAAGTATATATTATATTCTTACTATCTAAATACTTCAGAATATATATGTTTAATTTAGATAAACCTAATATACTAAAACCTTTACATGGTAATTCTTAATTAAATAAGAAATTAATATTTTTATATCAAATTGTGATTTCTCAGTTATGATTTTATCAAAAAATAAATTCATTTTTATATTTAATATAATATTTCGCTTCTCCACTTAGATTCAATAAGGAATCTATCTGTCCTATGACTTCTAAATTGAAGAGAGAAAAATCTCTTTCTTGGTAAATGTGAACAAAAATAAATCCATGAAAAAAAAAAATCCATTCTCAGTTGTTTTTATTCACTTTGATTTTACTACAAAATGTGATTCTCAATCTTATCTCATTCTCTTTTCCAACATTTTTTAAATTGACATATAAATTAATATTTCTTATATCAAAATTGTGATTTCTCAGTTATGATTTTATCAAAAAATAAATTCATTTTTATTTAATATAGTATTTCCCTTCTCCACTTAGATTCAATAAGGAATCTGTCCTATGACTTCTAAATTGAAGAGAAAAAAAACTCTTGCTTGGTAAATGTGAACAAAAATAAATCCATGAAAAAAAATCCATGCTCAGTTGTTTTTATTCACTTTGATTTTACCACAAAATGTCATTCTCAATCTTATCTCATTCTCTTTTCCAACATTTTTTTAAATTGAAATATAGTTGATTTACAATGTTGTGCTAATTTCTGCCCTATATTATTTTCCATTATGATTTCTCACACGATATTAAATGTAGTTCCCTGTGCTATTACAGTAGGACGCTGTTGTTCATTCATTCTATATATAATGGTTGGCATCTGCTAATCCCAAACTCCCAAGCCTTCCCTCCCCCATTCCTCCTCTCCATTGGCAACCAAGTTTCTCTTCTCTATTTCTGTGAGTCTTCAAGACATGTTTTGAGCATCTTGTCTACATATAGAACAAAAAATATGGAGAAAATCTGTGTCCTCATGAAATTTTGTCTGGGAGACCTACAATTGTTAGCTATGATAAAAAATGGAAAAATTACAAACTAAGTTCAGGTCTGAGAAAATCAAAAGGCTGATGTAATGGAGAAAGTGACTAAGGGATACTTCACTGTAAATAGTTCTCTTTAAAGAGATAAAATCTTAGTTGAAACCTAAAGGAAGAAAAGCAACTGGCCATATGCTTTTAAGAGGGCAGCACATTTTCTCAAGGACACATGATGAACAAAGTATCAAATGGAAAACGGCATATTAGAAAACAGTAGTATGCTTAAAAGCAGTGCATATGCAGTCAACTGAGAAAAGAAGATAATAATTTGATATAAAATTGAGAGACAGAGCAGATTGTATAAGACCTTGAGAGCTAGGTTAAGGATTTTTTATCTTATTCTAAGAATCCACTGAGTTATTCCAAGGAAAGAGTTATAAGGTCTGGTTTTGCTATAGAATGATTCTGTAAATAATTGATTGTAGAAGGGCAAGGATGGAGGTAGGGAGACAGACTGAGAACATTCCTTCATTAAACCCGGGGAGAATTCATCAATCCAGGAGGGCAATTGAAGACAACTGTGGGGTCTGTGAAACTCACTGGAGTGACAGAAACACCCTAAAACCAAATTGTGCAGGCTTGAATATGTTTAAACACTTTGTAAGTAAGTAAATATAATCATATTTACAATCAAATATAATAATGTGTTTTTTTTTTTTTTAAGATTCCAGGTGTTATCTTCTAAAAATGACTATTGAAAAGATATAAGTTGCTTCCTAGGACCATGAGGATTGATGTCGCATATACCCCTGTTTTTTAGAGAATAATAAACTTAACTATGGCAAGAATTTTGTCTCAGAATACATATCTTGACTTATCTCTGGGTTCCCTGGTCAGGGAAGTTTCAGGTTCTTTTAAATACAAACAACTGCACCTACCCAGAGCTCTGTGTTGGGATTAATTCAGCTTCAGATTTGAACTGGTATAGGCTGGGTAAAGTAGGTTGAACAAGGTAAATGGAATTGAGAAGTTATTTGCCCTAACCAGAAAATTCTGATGGTCTTCATTCTAAATATATTCTTATAGAGACTCTAGTGCATATTTTGAGGAGCACACCACGCTTAGATAAAATTACCTTTCCCTAGCTCTTCCCAGAATGCTTCACACACACACACACACAAACACACACCCCTGTGTTCCTCTTTTGTAAATATTAGGTGTGCATGACTATTGAAGGTAAATGTTTCTAAATTATCGGAACCAGCACATATTTTCTTGTAGGTATGGAATTGATATCATGTTCATATAATCCCTTAGCTAGAATTAAAAAAAAAAAAAAAAAAAAACTTTAGGAGAAAAAAATGCCGATTTTCTCCTAGTCTTCCTCCTTAGAGAGGTTAAACACGTAAAAGAACTGTTCTGAGTTGGTAAGTAAAGGTATAACTACATAGACTCGCACAGAGACCAGATGCTGTGAATGCAAACACTACCGCTGTGTCAAGAACTCTGCACAATGTTACAGGTACGACCTTGCTTTGTTTTATTCCTCTTTGAAAGAGGTGAGATTTTATGAGTGTAAACATTTTCCTAAATAGAAATATCCCTTGAGAAATTTAAATCCCAACTGTTTCAAGGCAGAAAGGCATTTCCATTATGCCTCTAAAAGACAAGGAAGTCAAGTGATGAAACAAGGAGCATGAAAAACCAGTGAACTGCTATTAAAATAAGCACTGGGCTGAAAAGTGAATTTAAAAGTTTTCTTCTGGAAGTAGAGAATTAGAACAGCACAGCAAATGTAGGGACGGGCAGTATGTTGGACAAGAGAATTTTTTTCACAGTCCTCTGAAACTTTAGTGGTAGCAAGTTCAAAGGTGTGTCATGACAGGAAAATAGCACAAATAAGTATAGCTGATGATTCAGGTAAAATGTGGAGACTGTGTCCCTTCTCAAGGCAGCAGCTTCCTCCTCCTCACAGCCAGCCAATATTTTCAAAAATGAAAATATATGCCGAACACTTCCAGGACTTCTGTGTTTTTTGTTTTTTAATACGCAAAGCAAAATTAAGAATATTATGCCTTAATCTAATTTTAAAATATCATATATATGTGTGTGTGTGTGTGTGTGTGGGGTGGGTGGGTGGGTGTGGGTGTGAGTGTGTGTGTTTATAAATCATACTATCCAATCAAACAGAATGGGGCTCAACCTGTTGGTCACATTACAAAGGTGCATAATAATTAAATGGTGGAAGGTCATGGTGTAAAAAGTCAAAACCCATATCTTCTGAAGATAGAAAAACTGACTCACTGACGATGTCTTGCTTGGGATAAGGTTCAGTACAGTCTTGTCTTTAGCATAACCCAAGGCGGAAGTGGAGGGGGTGGAAAAAGACTATATCTTATGTGTCTTCTGCCTCTGGGGAGAAGTACTTGGCTCTCCTGTATTAAGAGATGAGAAAATAGTGGCTATTTCATCTTTACTTATTGCTCGCCTGCTGCTGATTGTCAGGTGAAATTCAGAGTTTCAGCTTTGTCAAGACTGAGACACACACTGAGCAAACACAGGAAAGCTTGAGTTATCCTAGGCTAGAACATGACTAGTTTAGTCTGTCCCATGTACACTTTTCAGTACCTAGACAAGCAGTCATGTTGCAGAAACTCAGCATAGGCCCTAGAAGAATGGCTGGAACTTGGAGTTCAGAGACTTACCTGCTAATTTATGTCTTGATAAAGATGCTCCCTATGACAAGACATGCATTATTCACTTGTTTGGGATTTATGAAAATGACTTAGGTAAAAAAGGTAATTAAGAAAGTCATATAAAAGAAAGTCTCAGAGAGAAAGAATAAAGAACTAAATAGAGCAATAATATTTATTACCCATTAAAGGGCCAGATAGAAAAATTCTTTCAAAACATAGGAGACACATTTTTATTGTCTGTGTATTATATTGGTATTGGGGTTATTGGGGTTGAGATTTCAAATTGCAAATGTCTTCCAAGATCTGTGCTTTGTAATAGATCATATTTCTATTTCTCTCTTTATTTTTTTTTAATTTAAATGTACTTATTTTAATTGGAGGCTAATTACTTTACAATATTGTATTGGTTTTGCTGTATGTCAACATGAATCTGCCATGGGTGTACACATGTTCCCAATCCTGAACCCCCCTCCCACCTCCCTCCCCGTACCATCCCTCTGGGTCATTCCAATGCACTAGCCCCAAGCATATTGTATCATGCATCGAACATGGACTGGCAATTCGTTTCTTATATGATATCATACATGTTTCAATGCCATTCTCCCGAATCATCCCACACTCTCCCTCTCCCTCTCCCACAGAGTCCAAAAGACTGTTCTATACATCTGTGTCTCTTTTGCTGTCTCGCATACAGGGTTATCATTACCATCTTTGGATGAAACTGGAGCCTATTATACAGAGTGAAGTAAGCCAGAAAGAAAAACACCAATACAGTATACTAACGCATATATATGGAAATTATTTCTCTCTTTAAAAGTCAGATTTAACTGGACTGGTAGTACTTCTATACTTTAATTAAAAAAAAATCTTTATAATTTATTTAAACCTGTTTATGTTCTATAGGACCACAGAACATTTCCATTTAAGGAAGGCACCTATTACAGATGAAAACTACTGACTTCCTGGAGATGCCAGAAATTTTCTAGTCCTTGATAGACTAGGAAAATACTTCCACCACAAAGGGCTTATTTTATTTTATGTGGCTGTGGGGTTATAGCTTCATTTCCCAGTTTCTAGTTGGTAGATTCCCTTATCAAAAAGGCAGACTTGTAAGTACATTGGATTCTCTTCCCTTCTTTTTCTAATCAGTTAGGAAAAATCTGTTTTTCAATGGCAGCATCTCATACTGATGGCAAGGGTTTCCATGCTTCCAAAAGTAATAAATACTGTTCATACTGGGGCTTTGGGCTACTTCCTTGGATTCCTGCTCTGTTGTCAAGTCTATTGTCTTAGTTTGGATTCTGCTGAAATCAGAACATGAGTTCAAAATTCAATCCCACTGCTGGGCATACACACCAAGGAAACCACAATTGAAAGAGACGTGTACCTGAATGTTCATCACAGCAGTGTTTATAATAGCCAGGACATGGAAGCAATCTAGATGTCCACAGCAGATGGATGGATAAGAAAACTGTGGTGCATATACACAATGGAGTATTACTCAGCCATTAAAAAGGATACATTTGAATCAGTTCTAATGAGGCAGATGAAACTGGAGCCTATTATACAGAGTGAAGCAAGCCAGAAAGAAAAACATCAGTACAATATACTAATGCATATATATGGAATTTAGAAAGATGGTAATGATAACCCTGTATGTGAGACAGCGAAAGAGACACACATGTATAGTACAGTCTTTTGGACTCTGTGGGAGAGGGCAAGGGTGGGATGATTTGGGAGAATGGCATTGAAACATGTATATTATCATATATGAAATGAATCACCTATCCAGGTTTGATGCATGATACAGGATGCTTGGGGATGGTGCACTGGGATGACCCAGAAGGATGGTTTGGGGAGAGAGGTGGGAGGGGAGTTTAGGATGGGGAATGCATGTACACCTGTGGTGGGTTCATGTCAATGTATGGCAAAACAAATACAATATTGTAAAATAATTAGCCTCCAATTAAATTAAATAAATTTATACTAAAAAAAAAAAAAGGAAAAAAATTCAATTTATTTAGCAGGTCACCTCAGGAAGTAAGAAAGAGGAAGTTTGGGGGCAAAGTGCATAATGAGATGAGAGAATGATTCAAAGTCAGCAGAAGCAGCCCTAGTGATGGGGACATGACTGCACATTAAACTTTTAAGAAGTGAATGATGTATATCCAGAATTATTTACCAGAAAAGTAAGTGGTTACACTATCTATAAACTGTCTTCCATTCCTTGTTCTTTGAAGGGTGCCTTCAGGACACTGACTTACTGTGTTTGCATGTGGGCTAAGCTGGCTTCATGGTGTAGGAAAAGGTCCTGGATTTGGAGCAGAAACTCAGCATCTCTTAACTTAGACAACCATCTCATGAGGTTAGCTGAGATCACTCCATATGGCTTACTTCACAAGCTGCTGAAGTTGGAGGCTGGCTGAGATACCATGACCTGGGTGTCCAGAGGAAATAGCTATGCTTACATTCCAGAAATACAGCTGCATGGCCTTCCTTTCTTTATGTGTACTTTGGTCTTTGCTGTTCAGTTGACTGCAGTCCCTACAAGAAGCTGGCCTTGTAACTTCTTTCCATTCCCAACACTTTCCACTGTTTACAATGAGATATTGGTAGCATTATAAAGTTATCACCTTGAAACATGGTTATAGGTTCTTCAAACTGGCTTAACTAGAAATCCCTGTACTTTCATGAACAAACCTGAAGCCCTTACAAAGTATAGAGTTTTCTGGTCAAGCCAGTTTGAAGAAACCTATAACCCATGTTATAGGTGAAAACATTATAATACTCTCAATCTCCCATTGCACTCTGATGAAGACCAGATTATATAGAATTTCTCTAAGCTGAATTACTCTGCAAAATATCAGATGAACACATTTATGAAACATAAAAATTGCTGCCCTGGAAAACTAAATATAAGTGAATAATGAACTATAAATATCTGAAAATTAATGTGCTTTTAATAGGCAGTATACAATATCAACCATTATTTTAGCACGTTATTTTGTAAGATATAAAATATTAACTGTTTTATGATTGCTATATATTACATGCTGCTGCTGCTGCTAAGTCGCTTCAGTCGTGTCTGACTCTGTGCGACCCCATAGACGGCAGCCCACCAGGCTCCCCCGTCCCTGGGATTCTCCAGGCAAGAACACTGGAGTGGGTTGCCATTTCCTTCTCCAATATATTTCATAAAGACCAACAATAATAAGGTCACTGAGCTTAATATTCTATTGGTACGCTTGCAGAAAGTTTTACTAGGGGTTAATGATAATACAAAAGAATTATATTTTTCATTTTATGTCACTTTAAGACTTATTACATAGAACTGCTTAATTTGTAATATTAAATCAAATTATATCACCCATGAATTTAGAATTGTTTTTGTGTACTTGCATATGCACACATTTAATTCAAAATGAGTCAGGTTTGTAGGGTTTTCTCTTTCTTGGAATGTTTTTCCACAGTATCAATAAATCAACATTATAAAAGTAAGACTTTATTTCCTATTGATTACTGATATTTTAAAAGTTTTAAAATTTATTTATTATAGTTTATTTACAATAAAATGTAAAAAAATCTATTTTAATGGTATTATGGGGAGAAAATACTTAACATAAATCTATAATAACCAAAGTCATGTGCATTATTATGAAAAAATTGAAACTAAAATTAAGCAATCAAATTACTTGAAGTGTGAAATATTCTTTCATTTTAAAAATCTTTTTTTTTTAAACTTTTATTTTATTTTTAAACTTTACAATATTGTATTAGTTTTGCCAAATATCTTTGAATGCCTTTAATGTCCTAGCACTTTTCTAGCACTCAGATACAACAAGGAGCAAAAAGTTGATAATACTCTTCCTTAAACAGATTCAATCTCTTGGAGACAATATAAAGTAAGACAATATAAAGTAGATTATCAGTTAAGTGATATAAAGACAAGAGGGCTTCAAAGGTGGCACTAGTGGTAAAGAGCCCGGCTGCCAATACAGGAGACATAAGAGATGTAGATACTATCCCTGGGTCTGGAATTTATCCTGGAGGAGGGCATGGCAACCTACTCCAGTATTCTTGCCTGGCAAATCACATGAACAAGAGGAGCCTAGGGGCTATAGTCTACAAGGCCACATGGAGTTGGATATGACTGAAGCAACTTAGAATACCTTCACACAGACAAGATAGTAATAATTACTGTGATGGAAAAAAAAAAAAAAACAGGTGGGTAGAGTGTCATATTATTTTATCTAATGTGGACAAGTGTCTAGAGAGACTCACACTGGGGACACAATGAAATTACTGAGAAAAATGCTCAAATATCATGGAGTCATTCATTACCAGATGGAACAGTAGGAGGTCAATTTAGGTGGGGACCAAGAGGATGAAGTAGAAACTGGGTTGAAAAGGTGACCAGGAACTACATAGGATATACTAGGACAAAGTAAGGATTGTGTGTTATATTCAAACCATTATGTAAAATCATGGATTTTGAATTGGGAGTAAAATGATCCATTTCATATTTTAAAATGACCACTCTGGGTATTTAAAGGGGTATACATTTTAGTATGACAAAAATGGAAGTTGGAAATAAGGTGTTATAGTTTAGGCAAAAAGTGATGGTGGCCTAGATTAGGGTGATTGCAATGCTGGTTGTGAGAAGTGGTTAAATTTAAGTTTATTTTGAAGGTACAGCCAACAGGATATGCTGATGGATTTCATGGGATGTATAAACAAAGAGTGAAGAATAACTCTATAATTTTAGCCTGAAAAATTGAACTATGACACCATCCTCTGAGACAAAAACACAGGGTGAAGAAGGGCTGGGCTGACTCCTCAGTTCTGAGAGATCCTTTAGAGGTATCAGATGGAAATATGAGAAGAAAAATTGAGTGATTATTTAAGTATATGTGTTTAGAGTACAGGGGAGAGTCCAAAACTCAGGAAAACAGGTTTGTTAATCATCAATATTTGAATGATATTTAAATAGAAAGCTGGGTGGAATCTCTTATATGACTGTATTTAGAGGAGGGAGATAAAGAGTAAATTCCCGATCAGGGACAGGGTTCATCAAAGGAGACAAAAATCAGTGAAGAGATTGTTTGTAGAAACATGGGATCTAAGGTCTATAAATGATTTAAGTGGAAGGAATGTATAAAATGCTACTGAAAGTATGACAAAGACAAGGAAGGAGAATTTGTCTTTGAATTTGTTGATGTGTGCAAGTTGGTCACCTCCGATGTGAAGAGCTTCATTTTACTCTTGGTATTAAAAGCAAGACTGGGAATAAGTTTGAAGAGAATGGACAATTAGGGAGTTATATTCAAGATAGACAACAGATTTGATAATTCTGTTTAAAACATAGAAATGTGTAGTTTAATAGAAGTATAAAAAGGGAGAGATTCAAAAATGAAATGAGAAAAAGGTAAATATTAATATTTATATGATGGTAGTAGTTACATAATATGAAAAAAAGATTTTACATTACAGAAAATAATTGCAGGATGAATATCTTTAATGATAGGCAATAGTGGACAGAAGCAATTTACCAGTAGAAGGGATAACCACCAACAGGAGCATGGAAATCCAAATATAGGAGTGCAGTGTATGAGTATAGATCTCTGTAGGATGCTAGCTGTTAGTAGTTTAAAAAAAGAAATTCTCTTTTGATCACTTTACTTTCTTAGGAATAAGAGAGACAAAAACTTAAACTGAAATTTAAGTAAAGGGAATATTGATGGGAACTTTAAAACAGAAGAGAAAGAGAAAAAAATAATACACTAGAATGCTGGGAAATTGGATTGATTAGGGAGAAGCAGTATCTGTAAGAAGTAGAGGGCTCTCTTGAGGGCTATCATCAGGAAGTCAAGGCAAAAGGATCTAGAAAATGAGTGTGAGTGTGTGCATGTGTGTGTGTGTTTACATATATGTGTTTTTTTCTCCTGTTTTATGCAACCTGTGTGAATGAACAATATATGGGAAGTTGAGATTGACTTCAGGATAGAAGTATTTTGAGGTGACTTTATGGAAGGAGACAGAGTTACAATAATGTAAGGCAGTGGTCATAATTGCGAGCCATAGAATTAGGTTGGGGGAAGAGAGAAGTATTCCATGGGAGGAGGAAGCAAAAATGGTGTTTGAAAATAGCACTGAGGAGCAAGAACTCTTGGGAGACTTGTGAGTTTCCTACTCACCTCTTCAGCCAATGCCGCATAAACCCCACCTTCATTGTTTTGCTTTTTCTCCCCCTGCAACTTTTGTCCATTTTTTGCTCTACTTGGCCCTGTGCTAGAGATGCATTCATTGATCTGGTTCTTTCCTCAAAGATCCACTAACAGATGATTACTTTGTATTTGAAGTAATTTAAAGCACATTAGAAGAAAAACTTGAATTTAATATATACTTCTTCTAAAACATCTTGGCTGTTTCTTATCATCAGAACTCTCTACTGATCAGTCCTAAGGTTCTAGTTTACTGAAACCTTGTCAAACAATTTTTCCAGGTGCATCCTGATCCCCACCTCCATTTTATTTACCCTCCTTCCCAGGAAAACCAGTAAATTGGAAAAGGCCCATCAATAAATGACATTTCAGATTTCTCATACAAGTACCAAACTCATCAGTCAATAGTCAAACATTAGGTGATCTCTTTCTAAATATATATATATATATATATATAAATCACCTTTC
Source organism: Bos taurus (assembly GCF_002263795.3). NCBI lineage: Eukaryota > Metazoa > Chordata > Mammalia > Artiodactyla > Bovidae > Bos > Bos taurus. Next base: position 2,348,629 of record NC_037336.1, read on the forward strand.
TGTATATCTGAAACTAACACAACATTGTAACTCAGCTATCAGTTCACTTCAGTCGCTCAGTCATGTCTGACTTTTTGCAACCCCATGAATCGCAGCACGCCAGGCCTCCCTGTCCATCACCATCTCCCGGAGTTCACTCAAACTCACGTCCATCAAGTCGGTGATGCCATCCAGCCATCTCATTCTCTGTCATCCCCTTTTCCTCCTGCCCCTAATCCCTCCCAGCATCAGTCTTTTCCAATGAGTCAACTCTTTGCATGAGGTGGCCAAAGTACTGGAGTTTCAGCTTTAGCGTCATTCCTTCCAAAGAACACCCAGGACCTTTAGAATGGACTGGTTGGATCTCCTTGAAGTCCAAGGGACTCTCAAGAGTCTTCTCCAACACCACAGTTCAAAAGCATCAATCCTTCAGTGCTCAGATTTCTTCACATACTCAGCTATACTGCAATATAAAATATATATGTATCTGTGTGTGTGTGTGTGTGTGTGTGTGTGTGTCCTCAGTCATATCTGACTCTTTGCAACACTCTGGATTGTAGCCTGCCTGGCTCCTCTGTTCATGGGGTTTTCTAAGCAAGTCTATTGGAGTGGGTTTCCTTTTCCTCAGGCTATCTTCCCCCAAGGATTGAACCTACATCTCCTGCATTTGTAGGTGGCTTCTTTACTACTTGGCCACTTGAGAAGCTCCCTATATGTATCTGCCAATACATGAATGGCATTTCAATCTTAAACAAAACCAGTGTTTTCAAGGCTTTTCCTGATTTGTCTGTTTAAATTCAACTGCACAACTCTTAACCTTATCCCATACCCTTATAATTGCTTTACTACATAATTTCCCCTTATGGAAACTAGTGTATTGCTCTATACCATGTTAAATTACAGTCTTTCCCTGGTGGCTCAGATGGTAAAGAATCCATCTGCAATGCAGGAGACCTGTGTTTGATCCCTGGGTTGGGGATGTTCCCTGGAGGAGGGCATGGCAACCCACTCCAATATTCTTGCCTGGAGAATCTCCATGGACAGAGGAGCTGGCAGGCTACAGTCCAAGGGGTTGTAAAGAGTCAGACACAACTGAGTGACTAAGCACAACATATTTGATATGTGTGTGTGTGTGTGTATATATATATATATATATAAACTCTCTTTCAAATATATTTATAATATATAAATATAATTTCATATATAATATAAATTAATTATATATGTGTGTGATATATATATATATATATATATATATATATATATATATCTATGAAAGTCACTCAGTTGTATCCAACTCTTTGCAACTCCATGGACTATAGAGTCCATGGAATTCTCCAGGCCAGAATAATGGAGTGGGTAGCCATTCCCTTCTCCAGAGGATCTTCCCAACCCAGGGATCAGACCTGGGTCTCCTGAATTGCAGGCAGATCCTTTACCATCTGAGCTTCCAGGGTTTATGTGAGCATTGTTCCAAAAAAGCTTGAGACCCCATGATAACTGAAAATACAAAGTATTTCAGATCCCAATGGATCAATGATAAGTTGAAGTTTTCTCATTAAAAATAAAAAGGGGACATAATTTGATTCATCAATGATTAATAAAATGATATTTCATTCAGTTATACACTTTACTATTTATATTTTATTGGATGTTCATCATTTATGAATATTTATTGAACATGTATGAGGTGTGGACATTTCTCATCACCTCTGCTGGGCAGTGCTAATCTATCTCACTCTAATTTGTCGGCTGGACCAAAACTTTCAGATATCTTTCTGCTTCTCTTATTGAGACTCTCTAGTTCATTCTCCACATAGGAATCAACCATTTTAAAAACATATAAATTAAAACAAAACTTTATATTCAGTCTCACTCTCTCCTCAAACTATTGCTCCATTTCTTATTAAAAAAAATCCTTTAATAAACTGTGTATATTCATCCTAGAAATTTTATCACATTTTCTCTTATATCTACCTCAAACAGACTTTTGCACTTTCCACTCCAGCAAAACTGCTTCCTTGACTGTCACCAATGACTCTTGTATTGCTGATGCCAATGGTTAATATGTAGTCTTTATTTACTTGATGTAATATTTGACAACGTTAATCACTACCTCTGCTTGAAATAATTCACACATCTTTACATGTGAGCCTACCCAGCACCACGGTTGTGTATCTGGACTCCTGCATGTATGTTTCAATTGGAGACCACCTCATACAGCCTGATACGCACTCAGCTTCTCCACTGGGGTTTCTGACAACACCATCTTAAATTTTGAAAATTCTCGGAACCACAGCCTGCACTGAAATAGGTTGTGAAAAGAGAAATACATAATGAATTAATCCTTTAAATTTTAGGATGAATTTAAAATATCAGAACAATGTCTTATATTAAATAGATTTGTGAACATGTTCCTTGATCACATTAAGTTCAGTGTGTCACTTCTTATTTTCACACTGTTAGCAGCAGTAGCAGCTGCACCAACAGCATGGAGATTGGTATCACTAGTTGGATACCCAAGTACAAGTCTCAGTCATTTGGAAGATGAAGGGTAATATGAAATTTAGAAAATATACTTCAATAGCCAAAATGTAGTGCTTCTTTCTTATGTAATAACAACTGTAGATTGTAGTTTAGTCTTTCTTTTAACTTCAGCTAAGTCTTCTGTGCTTGTAACAATCGTTACCAAGGTAACAATCTGTTATTCCCCAGGAAAGATGCCTGCATGTGTTTCGTTCAAGTGACAATTTCTGCTTGCTTTTTGTCCACTTATTCACTGGAAAGGCTTGAAATGCTTCTAGTTCTTTATCAGTTTTGATTTTTAGTATCATTTGTACTTGTCTAGTTTTGTATTTTTTTCCAATCTTAAGAATATGAAAAAAAAAAAAAAAGTGTTAGTTGCTCAATTGTGTCTGACCCTTTGTGACCCCAAGGTGTGTAGCTCACAAGGCTCTTCTGTCCATTGAATTTTCCAGGCAAGAATTCTGGAGTGGGTTTCCATTCCCTTATCCAGCAGATCTTCCCAACCCAGGGATCAAACCCAGGTCTCTCTCATTGCAGGCAGATTAATTACTGTCTGAGCCACCAGGGAAGCCCATGAGAGTATAGAATCTAGTGTTGTTGCTGCTGCTGCTGCTGCTAAGTCACTTCAGTCATGTCCGACTCTGTGCGACCCCATAGATTCTCTAGGCAAGAACACTGGAGTGGGTTGCCATTTCCTTCTCCAATGCATGAAAGTGAAAAATGAAAGAGAAGTTGCTCAGTCGTGTCCGACTCTTAGCGACCCTATGGACTGCAGCCTACCAGGCTCCTCCATCCTTGGGATTTTCCAGGCAAGAGTACTGGAGTGGGGTGCCATTGCCTTCTCCGAAATCTAGTGTTAGATGCACTTAACCCCCTCCCTCACTTCAGAAAAGGAATACAAAAGTCCCAGTGGTGTAGAATTCAGATATTAACAAATTATGATTTGAGATTTGAATGCATTCTTGCTGGGCCCATGTAATTAACATTGGTATGCCAAAAAAATACATCTTTTTGTATTTCATAAATGCAATTTTTGAGCAGAAGTTAGAGGGCTAAGGCTCTTCCTAAGTTCCTTGATTATTTCTGCCTTGTTTTTTTTTTTTTTTGGATAGAATTTATTCTATTCAAATTGGAATGATTGATATTGACATAACTGACTCCAATTCATTTTATTCTTCTGGAACTTTAAATGCAGAAGGGCTCTCTGGTTGATTTCTAGCATATGAGTGTATTTAAAAGAGCTAATCTTACTATAGTTTTTAAAGTGACATTTGTGTAATGGATATAACTACTATTTATATTATTAATAGATTGATCATACAGTATTATTTAATGAACTGTAATGGCACCCCACTCCAGTACTCTTGCCTGGAGACTCCCATGGACAGAGGAGCCTGGTAGGCTGCAGTCCATGGAGTCGCTAAGAGTCAGACACGACTGAGCAAGTTCACTTTCACTTTTCACTTTCATGCATTGAAGAAGGAAATGACAACCCACTCCAGTGTTCTTGCCTGGAGAATCCCAGGGACAGGGGAGCCTGGTGGGTTGCCATCTATGGGGTAGCACAGAGCTGGACACGACTGAAGCGACTTAGCAGCAGCAGCAGCAAGCATTTAAAAACACTTCAGTTTAACTTCAATTCAAAAAAGAATAAGAATGTAAAATGCATTAATGTATAATTCATATATTTCTTAGTCTTTGGTTTATTTTAGATTAAAAAGCATAATTTTTGATTTTACTAACTTTTTTTATAAAAGATAAAAAGTCCCTTGACCCCTCTGCCACACTTGCATGGGACAGGTTAGTTCAGGTTTTGCAGAGTAGATATGGGAGTATCAGTCATTTACAATAAACATGTTTTTTGCTTTTGTTTCCAATATTCTGGGAGGTGGGTCATAGAGGATCCTGCTATGATGTATGTCAGGGAGTGTTTTGCCTATATTCTCCTCTAGGAGTTTTATAGTTTCTGGTCTTATGTTCAGATCTTTAATCCATTTTGAGTTTATTTTTGTGTATGGTGTTAGAGAGTGTTCTAGTTTCATTCTTTTACAAGTGGTTGACCAGTTTTCCCAGCACCACTTGTTAAAGAGATTGTCTTTTCTCCATTGTATAGTCTTGCCTCCTTTGTCAAAGATAAGGTGTCCATAGGTGTGTGGGTTTATCTCTGGGCTTTCTATTTTGTTCCATTGATCTATATTTCTGTCTTTGTGCCAGTACCAAACTGTCTTGATAACTGTGGCTTTGTAGTAGAGCCTTAAGTCAGGCAGGTTGATTCCTCCAGTTCCATTCTTCTTTCTCATAATTGCTTTGGCTATTCGAGGTTTTTGGTATTTCCATATAAATTGTGAAATTATTTGTTCTAGCTCTGTGAAAAATACCATTAGTAGCTTGATAGGGATTGCATTGAATCTATAGATTGCTTTGGGTAGTATAATCATTTTCAATATATTGATTCTTCCGATCCATGAACGTGGTATATTTCTATATAGGCAGAGTGGGTTGAAATTCAACTGAACCACCAGGAGCACAGAGGCAGATGTATCTACATGTCCTGTTGACACAATTTTCTCCTTCAGGACAAAGTGAGTTTTCACATTTGTTTATATTAAGTTCACAGAATGTTCCATGATAACTAGGTTCATAATTACATAAAAGTCTAGGGGAAAATGGAAAAAATGTAACAAAAAGCATGCCATTACTTTACATATATATGAATATATACATAATTCGTATATATGTCAGACAGTTTATGCAAGTGGAAACATTTCTAATTTTATATTTTTTTCCTTTGAAGAAAACAAAATTCACTTTAAAAATTATTGATTTATTTGGCTGCACCAGGTCTTAGTTGCAGCATGCAGGGTCTAATTACCCTGCCAGGGATTGAACTTTGGCCCCCTGCATTGGAAGTTTGCAGTCCCAGTTACTGGATCATCATGAAAGCCCCCCACAATTCACTTTTTTTGGTTCAAAACATTTGGCGTTCCCAGGTAAAACTGAAACTGGCCACATACACAGAGAACAAGAATAAACTAACAAATAGGGGGCAGACTACCCAGATCAGTGGGTGGCAAGGAACTTAAATAACAGGCTTGTGTTAGGCAGCCACAAGGCAGAGTTCATACAGAGGCCTTAAGGAAGTTCTGGCATATGTACCATCCAGATGGTCTCAGTAACACATCATATCAAGACTGCATCCTTGATGTGGCTCTTAGCATGGGAATGGTGACAGGGTGCACATTTCAAGGAGAGGGATGGAGTGAGGAGCCTCCCATGGCCCAGGACCAGTTAATGAGTCAACAGAAAGTCAAGATCTCTTGATGACCACCTCTAACAATCTTCTAGATATTTTACTCCTTAAAGGTTCTTTATGAATGTATTTTGGCAAATAATTACTAAAATTTGATAAGTATTATTGAGATTTATTTGGTACTTACATTTATTTCATTACTATATAAACATCAGCTTTAGCTATATTCTACACTGAAAATTGAAATTATTCTCTGTATAGATTGGATGATGATTCTTCCTAATACTAAAATTCTTCTGGTTAATTTTTTTTTAAGTCCTTTTAGCAAAAACTATTTCATTAGTGCTTAATCAGAGTGGGTGATGTTGGAGAAATCATTTGTTTTCACTGATTAGATGTCAAATTCAAAGTGTCATGAACTTAAGGGAGCAAGTGATTTTCAAACAAGTTGGTACTGAGAGTGGTTTCCAGAAATTTCACTTGAATGCTGTTTCAATGTTCAGTTGTTCCCTCTTTATCTTATGTATCAGATTTGATAACTCTGAGTTGCTGAATTCAGATTTGTCCTCCATCTCATTTGGAAGTGTTCCTTTGTTCTTAAGTGGATTTCTTTCTATAGATTCAGATTCTGTCTCAATTGACTCGACTTCTTTCCTCTGTTGTCTAAACTGTGGTAGCTATAAATATAAATATGCATACCTTGCATTTATTCTCAGTATCTTCTTGGCTATTGTGCTAAACAAATTTATGGTTAAGCACCTAATCATTCTATCTACTTGCCAGAAGGGAGAAGACCAGTGTTGCAGAGATGAATTGTGACTAGTGTATATGTACATGGAATAACATCATTAAAAGTAACATCCAAATAATTGATGATAAACCAATAATGATGTTAAGGAGAAAGAAGATAATTTAATCTTCTATAATTTAACTTCTGTATTCATAAAAACATTAATGAAAAATTGAACTAATTTCCATAGATAAAATTAAATAGAAAAGTGCACTTAGCAAATCAATATTTATATAGCTGTGAATTTTCCCCTTTTTGTAGAAGTCTAGATAAAAAGCTTTACCAAGCTTTTTTTCAATGCTTTGAGACAGAATTTTATTCCAAAGTTGTAAGGGAACTCTTCCTAATTAATTTTGTTGTTGTTTAGTCACTAAGTCATTCACGACTCTTTGCAACCCTACAGACTGCAACATGCCAGGCTCATTTGTCCTCCACTGTTTCCCAGGGTTTTCTCATTCACGTCCATTGAGTCAGTGATGCCATCTAACTATGTCGTCCTCTGCTGCTCTCTTCTCCTTTTGCTTTCAATCTTTCGCAACATCAGGGGCTTCTCCAATGAGTCAGCTCTTTGTATCAGGTGGCCAAATTATTGGAGCTTCAACACCAGTTATTCCAATGAATATTCAGGGTTGATTTCATTTAAGATTGACTGGTTTGATCTGCTTGCTGTCCAAGGGACTCTCAAGAGTCTTCTCCAGCACAATAATTCAAAAGCATTGATTCTTCAGTACTCAGCCTTATTTATGGCCAACTCTCACATCCATATATGACTAGTTTGATTATACAGACCTTTGTCAGCAAAGTGATATCTCTTCTTTTAATATGCTGTCTAGATTTGTCATAGCTTTCCTTCCAAGGAGCAAGTGTTTTTTTAATTTCATGGCCACTTTTAATTTCAGACACTGTCCTTAGTGATCTTGGAGCCCAAGAAAATAAAATCTGTCACTGTTTCCACTTTTTCACTTTCTGTGTGCCATGAAGTGATGGGACCAGATGCCATGATCTTTATTTTTTTTTAAATGTTGAGTTTCAAGCCAGTTTTTTTTTTTTCCTCTCTCTCTCTCTCTCCTCTTTCACCCTCATCAAGAGGTTTTTCAGTTACTCTTCACTTTTGACCTTTAGAGTATTATCTGCATATCTCAGGTTGTTGATATTTCTAATGGAAATCTTTATTCTAGCTTGTGATTCCTCCAGCCTGGCATTTTGCATCATGGGAATATACATCTTTGTCAGCTCCTTTCCCAATTTTGATCCAGTCATTTGTTCCATGTCCAAATCCAACTGTTCATTCTTGACCTTCATACAGATTTCCCGGGAGACAGGCAAGGTGGTCTGGTACTCCCATTTTTTAAAGTATTTTCCATAGCTTGTGGTGATCAACACAGACAAAAGCTTCAGCATAGTCAATGGAGCAGAAATAGTTTTTTTTTTTTTCTAGAATTCCCTTGCTTTCTCTATGATCCAGCAAATGTTGGTAATTTGATGTCTGATTCTTCTGCCTTTTATAAGCCGAGTTTGTACTATTAAGTTTTGACACAATGATAATATCAAGGAAAAATGTAACCACAAGAAATCTAGCATGCCCAAGCTCCCAATTCATCACACATTAATTGACTAAGTTCATGTACCCAGATTCAGGTGCTAATAGCTTTGTTTTCTTTCTTTGAGTCTCATAGGCAATTTAGGCATGTCAGTAAAGACATGCCAGTAGACATAGGTGTGTGATCATGTAAAAATAGAGGTAACTTCTAGAGAAGGTGACAGAAAAGATTTTACCAATTAGTCATGAAGTAAGAGTAGGGTCTTTGCATCCATTGGATAGAAGGCATTAAAATTGCATGTGTACTGGCATGCTGGTGTAAAACAGAACTGTACTTCTGAGGAGTTCTCAGTGTGGCAGGAAAATGAGTGTAACCACTTTTGAAGGGTGACTTAAATCTTGTTGCTGTTACGCTCTGAAGTTATGTTCAAACAGGGACAAAAATTTTTTTTCTGTCTCCACTATCTCAATATTATCTTCCAATTTGTAAAGAATATTGTAAATGCTTACTAAAATCAAGACATATTTATAACAATATTGTTTTTGATTGCTGTTGTGGGTTCTCAGAGAAACTGGGATGACTTCAAGTGTTCTCACAGTAGGCCAGGGAAGGGCACAGTGTTCTCAGACATGACAGTTAAAGGTAAGTTTAAGAAATGATTTTCTCTTACTGATAGATTTCAAAATGTTGCAATATGGCAAAATATATAAGATAATGACTTTGACCTCAATTTATATTTTGTTGCATATATTTAGGAGAGTTCTATCATACTTCTAAAAGATGAAAACTCTACTTTGTAGATACTTGAAGTTATAGGACATCTTTCTTCTCAGTGACATAATTATTATAATGATCACTGATTTTCACAATCTAATCTAAATAACAATTGATTAATTAAAATTATAGAATTTCCTCTCACTCTCATTTCAGTTCAGTTCAGTTGCTCAGTCATGTCTGACTCTTTGCAACCCCATTAACCACAGCACACCAGGCTTCCCTGTCCATCACCAACTGCCAGAGTCCACCCAAACACATGTCCATTGAGTCAGTGATGCCATCCAACCATCTAATCCTCTGTCGTCCCCTTCACGTCCTGCTCTCAATCTTTCCCAGTATTAGAGTCTTTTCAAACGAGTCAGCTCTTCGCATCAGGTGGCCAAAATATTGCAGTTTCAGCTTCAAAATTAGCCCTACCAATGAACACCCAAGACTGATCTCCTTTAGGATGGACTGGTTGGATCTTCTTGCAGTCCAAGGGACTCTCAAGGGTCTTCTCCCACACCACAGTTCAAAAGGATCAATTCTTCAGTGTTCAGCTTTCTTTATAGTCCAACTTTCACATCCACATATGACCACTGGAAAAACCATAGCCTTGACTAGAAGGACCTTTGTTGAAAAAGTAATGTCTCTGCTTTTTAATATGCTATCTAGGGTGGTCAGCGTCCTTCCAAGGAGTAAGCGTCTTTTAATTTCATGGCTGCAGTCACTATATGCAGTGATTTTGGAGCCCCTCAAAATAATCAGTCACTGTATCCAATGTCTCCCCATCTACTTCCCATGAAGTGTTGGGACCAGATGCCATGATCTTAGTTTTCTGAATGTTGAGCTTTAAGCCACCTTTTTCACTCTCCTCTTTCATTTTCATCAAGAAGCTCTGTAGTTCTTCTTCACTTTCTGCCATAAGGGTGGTGTCATCAGCATATCTGAAGTTATTGATATTTCTCCTGGCAATCTTGATTCCAGCTTGTGCTTCATCCAGCCCAGAGTTTCTCGTGATATACTCTGCATATAAGTAAATAAGCAGGGTGACAATATACAGCCTTGACGAACTCCTTTTCCTATTTGGAAGCAGCCTGTTGTTCCATGTCCAGTTCTAACCATTCCTTCCTGATCTGCATATAGGTTTCTCAAGAGGCATGTCAGGTGATCTGTTTCCCATCTCTTTCAAAATTTTCCACAGTTTATTGTGATCCACACAGTCAAAGGCTTTGGCATAGTCAATAAAGCAGAAATATATGTTTTTCTGGAACTGTCTTGCTTTTTCGATGATCCAGTGGATGTTGGCAATTTGATCTCTGGTTTATCTGCCTTTTCTAAAACCAGCTTGAACATCTGGAAGTTCACAGCTCAGGTATTGCTGAAGCCTGGCTTGGAGAATTTTGACCATACCATTACTAGCGTGTGAGATGAGTGCAATTGTGTGATAGTTTGAACATTCTTTGGCATTGCCTTTTTTGGGGATTGGAATGAAACTGATCTTTTCCAGTCCTGTGGCCACTGCTGAGTTTTCCAAATTTCCTGGCATATTGAGTGCAGCACTTTGACAGCATCATCTTTCATTCCATCACCTCCACTAGCTTTGTTCCTAGTGCTACTTCTTAAGGCCTACTTGAATTTGAATTCCAGGATGTCTGGATCTAGGTGAGTTTGATCACACCATTATTATTAACTGGGTCATGAAGATCTTTTTTGTACAGCTGTTCTGTGTATTCTTGCCACCTCTTCTTAATATCTTCTCCTTCTGTCAGGTCCATACCATTTTTGTCCTTTATTGAGCCCATCTTTGCATGAAATTTTTGCTTGGTAGCTCTAATTTTCTTGAAGAGATCTCTAGTTTTTCCCATTCTATTGTTTTTCTCTATTTCTTTGCACTGGTCCCTGAGGAAGTCTTTCTTATCTCTCCTTGCTATTCTTTGGAACTCTGCATTCTAATGGGTATATCTTTCCTTTTCTCCTTTGCTTTTCACTTTTCTTCTTTTGACAGTTCTTTTTTAAGGCCTCTTTTGACAGCCATTTTGCTTTTTTGTGTTTCTTTTTCTTGGGGATGATCTGATTTAGTTCTCTCATTTTAAAAATGAAGAAATATCCATATCCCTTGTCTTTTGTCATCCAAATTTAATTTTATGTGATGATAGAAAGGTTCCTGTGTGGTTTCATTATCCAATCAATACCCTAGAATCTGGAGATTTCATTGAACTTAAAATAGGAGATGTTCTCCATAAATGGTCCTAACTGAATCAAGCATCTCTACATAATTTTCCAAATGATACTTTCCCAGCTTATCGTTTATTCTACATGTACTGGATGACATTTGACTGTTAAGAAAAGTTTTTCATTTTATTGTGTTCACTTATTTTGTTGGGCATTTATTCAATTATTGATTTGTCATTATATTGATTCATGATTTTCTCTTTGTTCAGTTAATCAAATTGAGTTCCCAGGTGGCACTATTGGTAAAGAACCCACCTGCAATGCAGGAGACTGAATGAGACTTGGGTTTGACCCCTGGTTTGGGAAGATTCTCTGCAGAAGAGCCTGGAAACCCTCTCTAATATTCTTGCTGGAGAATTCCATGGACAGAGGATTCTGGCAGGCTACAGTCTGTAGGATCCCGGAAGCATCAGACATGACTGAAGCAACTTAGCATGCATGCATATATATAAAATGTAAGCACACATGCATACATATAAATACTTAACTGTGTACCTGTATATGAATATTCATATATATATATGTTCTTTTCTATATTTTTGTATATGTTTGTATATATATACATATGCTTATAACACACACACACACACACATATATATACACACATAGGCAAACCGATGGTAACTCAGATGGTAATGAATTTTCTTGGGATGCAGGAGACCCAGGTTCAATTCCTGAGTTGGGAAGATCCCCTGGAGAACAGAATGTCTACCCACTCTAGTTTTCTTGCCTGGAGAATTCCATCGAGAGAGGAGCCTGGTGGGCTACAGTCTTGGGGTCACAAAGACTTAGACATGACTGAGTAACAGAGCATGTATATTAAAAATATCCTATTTCAAAGAAGCAATTATGACCATGAAGCATGTAATATATTTTTGATGAAATAGAAGTTTCCAATTTAAAGAAAAGGCTTTTATTTAAAAAATTTAAGTGGAACTAAAACAGGTTATCAATATTTTGAATGTCATTTAAAAATTATTTTAAAAATCAAGGTGAGATTAAAAAGAGTGATTGTAATTTATATGCAGTGATATTGCTGTAAAAAAAAAAAACAGATGAAAAAGTACAATATAGTCACAGGGGCACATAGCCCTAAGATGAATCTGCTTTAAATCCTTATATCTTATTTTTATCTTATTTCATATGAGAAAGAAATTAATAAGTAGAAGAATTATCCTTATGTTCTAGAAAATTGACATTTTAATATATAGCCACTACTTTGATTTTGAGAAGGAAATGGCAACCCATTCTATGCCTGGAGAATTCCATGGACAGAAGAACCTGGCAGGCTACAGTCCATGGGGCCACAAAAGATCAGACATGACCGAGCAGCTAACACACACAACATTGACTAAATCATATTACAAGATCTGAAACACACTGTAGAGTTTTTTACCAAAAGTTTTTATTTTATTTTTTAAATTGTTTTTAATTTGTATTGAAATATAGTTAACAGTGGAATATTACTCAGCCATAAAAAAGAATAAAATAATGTCATTTGAAGTAATGTGAATGGACCTAGAGATTATCATACTTAGTGAAGTAAGTCATACAAAGATAAATATCATATAATATTGCTAATATGTAGAATCTAAAAAATTACATAAATGAACTTATTTATAAAACAGAAATGGACCCACAAACATGGAAAACAAACTCATGGCTACTGAAAGTGAAAGTGGAAAAGGGATAAATTAGGAGTTTGGGAATAACATATATATACACAGCTATATATAAAATAGACAACCAACAAAGACCTACTGTATAGCACAGGGACTGATATTCAGTATCTTGTAATAATCTATAATTGAAAAGAATCTAAAAAATAAAGTTTTGATTTTAAAATACTTTTGTAATATTAAGATTTGATCCATATTTCTCTCAATTTATTATTTTATTAAAGTGAAAGTGAAGCCACTCAGTTGTGTCCAACTCTTTGCAACCCGTGGACCACCAAACTCCTCCGTCTATGGGTTTCTCCAGGCAAGAATACTGGAGTGGGTTGCCATTTCCTTCTCCATTTAAAAAATTATTTTATTATTATTATTTTATTAAAACCTGTAGTCAAATACAAAAATAAAAGTATAAAGTATTGTTGGTGGAACTTTACAATAAGAACTACTTGAGTGAGTGCTAAGCCACTTTACGTGTGCCTGGCTGTAGCCCAGCAGGCCCCTCTGTCCATGGGATTCTCTAGGCTAGAATACTGGAGTGGGTTGCCATATCCTTCTCCAGGGAATCTTCCCAATCCAGGGACTGAACCAGCTTCTCTTGGGTCTCCTGCATTGGCAGGCAGGTTCTTTACCACTAGCAACACCTAGATAAAGATTCTTGTACTAAAGTTTAAAATTATTTAATCAGTTATGAAACCAAATTAAAATATTAGCTAAAGTACTTAACTGTTAAATTCATGAACATTGCACAGTGTGTATGTATGTTTCTATATGTATGTGTATGTGTATATATATATATATATATATATATATATATATATAATTTTTGGGCTATAATAATACCAGCCAGGCATTTGGAAAAATTTCTTCTTCTCTATTCTTTAAAGGAGCTGCCACTGTTACTGTAATTGTTCTGGTGAATTCTCCATTTAGATATATAGTTTCAATAGTTTGATATTATGAGATAATATAATACTTTTCAATAGTTTGATATAATATTTAGTTAGTGACCTAAGTGAACTGGTGAATGTAGCTTAAAAATACATTAATTCTACTGTATAACAAATATATGTCATTAAGTTTCAGAAAATGTCAATTCCTGCCTGTATCCAGGTTTGCAATGACTTTGTATGGTAAATGAATTGGGGCTATCATTTACATTCTTCCATACATTAAGGAATTAATCTTTTGTAGCTTTATAGCTCATTTATTTTTAGTACTGAGTAATATCCATTGTCTGTATATATTGCAAGTATTTATCCATTTATTTACTGATGGACATTTTGGTCACTTCCAAGTTTTGGCAATTATGAATAAAATCACTGTAAGCATCTATTAGCATCTATTTGAGTGGAATATAAGTTTCAAGTCATTTGGGCAAATGTAAAGTAGTGTGATTGTTGTATTATATTGTTAAGTTTTGTAAGAAACCACTAAACTGTTCTCCAAAGTGGCTGCCATTGCTTCCTTTCAGATCAGATCAGATGAGATCAGTCGCTGAGTCGTGTCCGACTCTTTGCAATTCCATGAATCACAGCACGCCAGGCCTCCCTGTCCATCACCAACTCCTGGAGTTCATCAGACTCATGTCCATCGAGTCAGTGATGCCATCCAGCCATCTCATCCTCTGTCGTCCCCTTCTCCTCCTGCCCCCAATCGCTCCCAGCATCAGAGTCTTTTCCAATGAGTCAACTCTTCGCATGAGGTGGCCAAAGTACTGGAGTTTCAGCTTTAGCATCATTCCTTCCAAAGAAATCCCAGGGCTGATCTCCTTCAGAATGGACTGGTTGGATCTCCTTGCAGTCCAAGGGACTCTCAAGAGTCTTCTCCAACACCACAGTTCAAAAGCATCAATTCTTTGGCGCTCAGCCTTCTTCACAGTCCAACCCTCACATCCATACATGACCACAGGAAAAACCATAGCCTTGACTAGACGAACCTTTGTTGGCAAAGTAATGTTTCTGCTTTTGAATATGCTATCTAGATTGGTCATAACTTTCCTTCCAAGGAGTAAGCGTCTTTTAATTTCATGGCTGCAGTCACCACCTTTAGTGATTTTGGAGCACAGAAAAATAAAGTCTGGCACTGTTTCCACTGTTTCCCCATCTATTTCCCATGAAGTGATGGGACTAGATGCCATGATCTTTGTTTTCTGAATGTTGAGCTTTAAGCCAACTTTTTCACTCTCCACTTTCACTTTCATCAAGAGGCTTTTTTGTTCCTCTTCACTTTCTGCCATAAGGGTGGTGTCATCTGCATACCTGAGGTTATTGATATTTCTCCCAGCAATCTTGATTCCAGCTTGTGTTTCTTCCAGTCCAGCGTTTCTCATGATGTACTCTGCATATAAGTTAAATAAGCAGGGTGACAATATACAGCCTTGACGTACTCCTTTTCCTATTTGGAACCAGTCTGTTGTTCCATGTCCAGTTCTAACTATTGCTTCCTGACCTGCATACAAATTTCTCAAAAGGCAGATCAGGTGGTCTGGTATTCCCATCTCTTTCAGAATTTTCCACAGTTTATTGTGATCCACACAGTCAAAGGCTTTGGCATAGTCAATAAAGCAGAAATAGATGTTTTTCTGGAACTTTCTAGCTTTATCAAAAGGAAATTGCTTGGGTTTTTAAATGTCTTGGGTTTTTAAATTTCTCCTGTTTGTTACACTATCACCTGCCAAAGATATCTCTAAATAGAACCAGCCTTTGGCTGGCATACCAACATTAGCTTCCCTAACTTTCTGAACTCTGGAGAGGGCCTTTGCAAAAAGATGCTGGCAGTGTTCAGGGCACCAGTGATCTGGTAATCAAGAGCCATATCCAGAAATCACAAATATCCATTTCAAGTCTGAAGAGGCTGTATGCCAATTACAGTTCAGTCAGAATATTGTATTGGCAGCTGTTTTTCCAATACATGAGTCAAGCTTGAGGATTGATATGCACAAAACCTCTTCAGTGATCTGCATGTTGGGCTGTCAGCTTGCTCACCAGTAGTACTTAGCTATTTTCCATCAAGCTTGTTATGTTTTTCTCAGTTTGGGAAACAATTTGTTGTCATAAGATACACTGAAGGGTGAACATCAAACCTGTAATCAAGTCAGGTTTCTATGAATAAACTCATCATTCTTGTAGCCATGGACCCAAAATGTGGTTTTCTTTTAAGCAGAGGGCATTTTGACTGGCTTCCCCCTATATCTCTTTGAGATCTTATATTGGAATTGGGAAAGTGGTCTTTATGGGGCATATAATGAATTCGTATGAAAAACCTTCATTCAGATTTATAAGTTCATTTTGGTTCTACTGTATGTTTCATCTCAGTCTCTGCCTCAGAAGTATCTCTCTTTTCAATGAGAAAACACATCCTTAAAGAATATATATGGTAGTATTGAATTTATATATAAAAATTTACAAAACCTAACTATATATTGGGGCACATATGTGGCAAAATTACAACAAAATGCAAAGGAATAATCCATTAAAAATTAAGAATAGTGGTTACCTCTGGGGGAGAGAAGGAGATGGTATCAAGGAGGGGCACAAGGGAACTTTAAAGGTATTTGTTAGTCCAACCTCAACAATACCAGTTTTAAACTACAATTAAAATGTACACAGAGACTTTTTAAAAGATAAAGAACCCAGCAACTGACTTTGATTAAAAAAACAACAGTCTCCTCTTATTGGAGGAAACTCATTCTACTAAATATCTGGAAATATTTTAGAATATTAAATATTAAAAAATATATTAAACATAAATGTTTTCATAAAGCAATCTCAGTTAAGAGAAAAGCATAGGTAACATCCAGCTATATTTTCAATGTACAAAAGTTATCTGTATAACACAACACTGTTAATCAACTATATCTAATATAAAATAAAAAACAAACAGACTAAAGTTACCAGTGGAATGCTCTAAATCATGATTACTATGGTTCTAATTCAACCCACCAGCTACTTTCGTAAATACAGTTTTATTGGAACCCAGCCATTTCATTTGTTTATGTATTGTCTATGGCCACTCTTGTACTAAAATGACAGACTTAGGTAGTTACAACAGACCACATGCTCACAGAGTTTGAAATATTTACTATTTGGCTGGCTCTTCACAGAAAAAGTCTGACAACTCCTATTTAAGTTGTTAGAAAAGAAAGCACCTTTTTACTACTGTTGTTAAAAAATATTTACATGAAGAAAATAAATTGCATGGAAATTCCAAGACTTGTATTAGTATTCTATTTTTTTAATTTTCTTAGTGGTTATTCTGATTAATTGTACTCATTCGGACACATTCTTGTCCCAGTCTGCCTTCATCACAGATTCTTAGCTCTCTTCTTTAGCTTTGTCTGATATAGCTAGCAATAATAAATCCCCTCTGGCCTAGTCTGACTCAAAGATGTAAATGATTTCACAAAGGAAAAAAAGGGCATAAAATGGTACAAAAGTTCACGAGTAAGTAGGATGGATAAAATTTTTGCCCTGGGAGGGAGAAGGGGTTAATTGAGAGTGTTACAGAGAATGGACAACAATCTGATTAAAACAAATAGGTAAGTGTTTTCTCATTGAACAGAAAGTTTATAAAATTGAGATTGCATGAGGAAATAGTTCATTTAGTTTCATTGGTATATGATATTATAGTAGATGGACATAATATAACATTTTCTTCTATAATGAATATGATAACTATAAAAATTAGTTGAAATGTTCCACATATATAGAAAAGCTCACAAATCCCAAGTATACAGCTCAATGAGTTATCACCAAGTGAGCATTACAAACCATTTCACGAAAAGAATATAACCAACACTCAGAAGCCACCCTTAAAGTCCATCCCTGTCCTCTCTGAAGGTAACTGCTATCCTCATTTCTAATCTAGAGATTAGAAATGGTTTTGAATTTGATGGAAATGAAACTGTATTACAGAATCAATTTGGCTTGTTTCCCTGAACATTATATGTGTGAGATTCATTACTCTTGCATGTAGTTGTAGTTTGTTCATTTTCATTGCTATATAGTATTTTGTTACAAGATATGCACAGTTTACTTATCCATTTTATAATTGATGAAAAATTTGGATTATTTTCGGTTTTTGATTATTAAAAATAATGCTATTGTGGGGGAAAAAAAAGTATCTCTCAGGTCTCCTGCAGGGCAAACTGGAAATGCTAGGCAATCACTATCCCATGCTTCAATCTATAAATAATGGATGTATTTTCCAGGTGCTAATCCTGGATCCTCTTTAGTTCATAACATTTTTTTTTTAATTATTCGTAATTCTCCTTCACATTTCCTGGCCAGAGCTTTCCCATAGGAAGAGATGACTTATTTCCCCACACTTTCAGGATTGGCCATGAGTCTTTTTTGAACAGTAATCTATAGGTAAAGAGGAAGGGTGCTATTTCTGAGCCAAGGGCATAAGAGACTTTCCATATTTCTGCTTGCTCTCCTGAAACTTTATCCTTTCATGGGAAGAATATGGTAGTCCAAAGGGGATGAGAGAAATTTCTAGCAGAACCATTTCAGTTGATGTACCAGATTTGCAAATACCCCTTCTCCGTCAGCTATGTTCCTGAGAAACCTGGGTGAACCCAATGATATTAGTCAAATTTCAAAAGACCACAGATTTGAAAATAATAATAAATAACTGTTTTTTTAATATGGAGTTTTCAATCTTTTGAAAATGACAACAACAAATCAACACAGCTTGGATAATAACTTTGTTGACAGGAGATAGATATGGCTAAGTTCTGCAAATTTCTGAGGTCATCTTAACATCCCTACTTGGAGAGGCAAATACTCCTCTGTGACTTAGGGAGTCTGTACTTCTCATCATATAAGCCTTCCCTTAAGTGTCTCTGAAAGAGTGGATTTATAAGCTGGTGTCAGTTTTCCCCTGCCTTCTGTCAAGCATTTCTCATTGGTTCCAGAGCATGTGTTAGATTCCACTTTTGGTGATGAGAGATGGAAACACTCAATGAAGACAGACTATAACCTGAATGAATTGTATCAAATCTCAGAAATACACATTCTCCCAAAACTGGGGGGAAATGAGCTTATATGCCTACCTTACATCACACACACACATACACAGATACACAATATTCAGGTAGATGAAGATTTAAATATAAAGGTCAGGACTTTAAATATCTTAAAAGGTAGTATAAGAAACATCTTTTTGTTATAAGGTAAACATTTTAAAATATGTTTGAGCAAGCCATATATAAACAAAATGGCTAATTTAATTACATTAAAATTAAGTCTTATTACTCAAAATCTTCATAAACAAGGTGAAATTGCCAAGTCATAATCAGTAAAAGATATTTTCATTAGTACATACAACTAACAGAATATAAAGGTTCTTATAAATCAATAAGAAGAGAACAAGAATAGGCATAAGGCATAAAAATGCATTTCTGGAAAAGAAATGTATTTGAATGTAATGAAAAAGTGCTCAGTCTCATAAGCATCATGGCAAAACAGGAGAACTATGAGGAGTTATGATTCATACACAGAAGATAAGTCCAAATGGAACATTTTGACACTGCAAAAAGGAACATTTATTCACTTCTGTTAAGTATGTGAACGTTTCATTTTCGAAGTGAATTGGGGAAAAACAAACAAACAAACAAACAACTGTGACAGAGTAAGTGTGAAAGTGTCTACCCATTGTCCAACTATTCTCTGGATAGGAAACCTACAGTGACACAGACTTAGAGGACTATTTGAAAACCTCAATAGTATTATTATTTCTAAAAAATAAAAGACAAATAACCCAAATATCCACAACCAAGAGAATTATGAATGCTGTTGGCATATACTTAAATTGAATACTCTACAGTAGTTAAAAATGAGCATGAACTAATAGGTGCATGAACCAACAGATAATGCAGAAATGCCAACTTCAACAGAATGAATTATTTCAGAAGGCTATATACCATATTACCTTAGGTATATAGATATGCAAACTAAAGAGTGTTTTTTTTTTTTTAGGCATACATATAAACAGGTTATGTATACTAAAAGCAAGGGAAATAAACATATATTCAGGATATTCAATGTAATTGGGTGGAAGAGTGAAGAGTGAATACGTGCTAAGTCATTTTAGTTGTGTTTGACTCTTTGTTACCTTATAGGCCATTCAGTTCAGTTCAGTTCAGTCACTCAGTCGTGTCTGACTCTTTGCAACCTCATGAATTGCAGCATGCCAGGCCTCCCTGTCCATCACCAACTCCCAGAGTTAACTCAAACTCATGTCCATCAAATCAGTGATGCCATCCAGCCATCTCATCCTCTGTCATCCTCTTCTCCTTCTGCCCCCAATCCCTCCCAGAATCAGAGTCTTTTCCAATAAGTTAACTCTTCTCATGAGGTGGCCAAATGACTGGAGTTTCAGCTTTAGCATCATTCCTTCCAAAGAAATGCCAGGGCTGATCTCCTGCAGAATGGACTGGATGGATCTCCTTGCAGTCCAAAGGACTCTCAAGAGTCTTCTCCAACACCACAGTTCAAAAGCATTAATTCTTCAGCACTCAGCCTTCTTCACAGTCCAACTCTCACATCCATACATGATTACTGGAAAAACCATAGACTTGACTAGATGGACCTTTGTTGGCAAAATAATGTCTCTACTTTTGAATATGCTATCTAGGTTGGTCATAACTTTCCTTCGAAGGAGTAAGTGTCTTTTAATATCATAGCTGCAGTCACCATCTGCAGTGATTTTGGAGCCCAAAAAAATAAAGTCTGACATTGTTTCTACTGTTTCCCCATCTATTTCCCATGAAGCAATGGGACCAGATGTCATGATCTTAGTTTTCTGAATGTTGAGCTTTAACCATTACCTGAAGACAAACAGGAGTGTATGAGCAATATTCTGTTTCTTAAGTTGTTTAATGGGTACATGTATCTTTATTGTTTGTTACATCTTACATATAAAGTAATTGATTCAGAAAAAAATGCAGCTGCTAACCTATTTGTCAGATCCACAGAGTTTGCATTATTTTTGCAAGGTTTAGAGAAACACTGTTTCACACAGAGTTTCAGAAAACATAGGTTTGCAAATATTCATTATAAACAAATACTTAATAACTACATTGATATAAAATATTAAAATCAAAATTCAAATAATCAAACTGTTAAAAATCAGAAGCATATTATTGTTAGCATATTGTTAACAATAAGCATATTATTAACAATAAGCATATTATTGTTAATATGCCAATAATATACGTTGGCATATGTATACATTTAGATACATCAACATGTATCTAGATGTGTTTCGGTTTTATCTACCTGAAATTGTTCATTCCATCTTTATGGTCACCACAGTTCTGACAAAAAAGCAGAACACTCATTCACGTTAATTTCACAGTGTTCACCTTTAAATCCTGCAAAGACAGGTAAGATGTGTAGAGATGAGCAATCCTCACTTTAGGATGCAAAAATAGGAAACAGTAGTAAAGACTCTGAAGAATATACTCATGGTGGAAGTTTTTTATTGTTTTATTGGGAAAACACCTCATCACTAGCTTCTCATACAACTCCGTTTCACTTAAGTCTGAATAAAATTATGCTAGCTTCTAATTAATGGGTTCAAATGAAAGAATCGGGGGAAAACTATTAAATCTCCTGTGGAAAAAGAGATAATGCTAATGTCACTGTTGTTTTAAATTCTTCAAGAAATTAAACATTCTCCCAAATCATCCCATCCTCATATATGAAATGAGTCGCCAGCCCAGGTTCGATGCATGATACTGGATTCTTGGAGCTGGTGCACTGGGATGACCCAGAGGAATGGTACAAGGAGGGAGGAGGGAGGAGGGTTCAGGATGGGGAACATGTGTATACCTGTGGTGGATTCATGTTAATATATGGCAAAACCAATACAATATTGTAAAGTTAAAAAATAAAAAATTAAAAAATTAAAAAAATAATTAATTAAACAAAAATAATTAAAATGATTCCAAAAGCAAATGGATTAATGTGATGACCAATCTTAAAGTAAAATTAAGCTTTAATGATTAGATGGATTCAAAGTAGTTAGCAAATGAAGCATATTATTTCATTGCTTTTCATATTAGAGTGATTCAAAGAAAGCAAATCATTTTGTTTCATAGATAAATAATCAGCCGTCCATTTAAACCCATCCCAGTTATATTTAAACAACAGAAAAACAAAATTTAAATTAGAGTTTTACAAAAAAAGTCAGTTGCAATTATTTCAACACAGTTGTGTCAGAAAAAAAATGGCATTGCATCACTATTTTAAATACATTAAATATTTTAATATTTATGATGACAATTTAAATACTTTTTTCCATGGTTATAGAATAATTAGTAGAATAACTAGGTATAAATATATATATATGTATACTTATTTTGTTGCCTATATTTTTCTATACTTTTTATAAACTATAAGAAACAAGAAGATTTCCTTTTCTTTTACTATTTCAGTGCTAGAAGTAAGCACCAGATAATTGAAGTGATACTACTCAGATTTTTTAATTTGAGAAGCAGAAAGTCATTCAAGCTACTCTAAGATAACTTTATTAGTGGCATTCACAGAGTGGGATTGGAATTGAAAAATAAGAGAAAGAGAGGGCGAATAGGCTTTACACAAATGGTCAGCTTCTTCCTATAGTATCTTATCATATAGTTTCTCCTCCTCATTCTATCTGCAAATATCTCTTCATCTTAAAAGTTTCAAATCTTTTTTAAATATTGACATGTGGATGACACAGCACAGCTTTCCTTGTCTCATCTCTGCATCATGATCTTTCAGCTTCAGTCCCTACTGTTGAGTGGAAAATTCTCTCCATATTTCCTCACTTATACCCCATGAAAGAACCTGGGACTATCTGGCATTATATTTTCACATCACACCTTGCCACAAGCCATTGCCATTCTCTGTGGTGTCTGTCATAAGGTCAAAAGTCAAAATTTATTCCAATTAGAGTTTGGAAAGTCAGAATATGACTTCCTCTTTAATGGGAGATTATAGGAAAACCTAAAATAACTTAATCCAAAAGCAGACAAGTGAAAAGGAAAAAAGTACAGATACAACAAGTTGAAAACAAATATCAACATGATTTATTTAAAGCCATATATAGCAACGATTACATTAAATATGATTTTTAAATTTTTTTCAATTTAAAGGCAGAAACAAATAGACTAAAAAAAAAAAAAAAAAAAGCACTGACTATATGATATTTCTGCTTTACTGACTATGCCAAAGCCTTTGACTGTGTGGATCACAATAAACTGTGGGAAATTCTGAAAGAGATGGGAATACCAGACCACCTGACCTGCCTCTTGAGAAATCTATATGCAGGTCAGGAAGCAGCAGTTAGAACTGGACATGGAACAACACACTGGTTCCAAATAGGAAAAGGAGTACGTCAAGGCTGTATATTGTCACCCTGCTTATTTAACTTATATGAAGACTACATCATGAGAAGCGCTAGGCTGGAAGAAGCACAAGCTGGAATCAAGATTGTTGGGAGAAATATCAATAACCTCAGATATGCAGATGACACCACCCTTATGACAGAACATGAAGAGGAACTAAAAAGCCTTTTGATGAAAGTGAAAGAGGAGAGTGAAAAAGTTGGCTTAAAGCTCAACATTCAGAAAACAAAGATCATGGCATCTCGTCCCATTACTTCATGGGAAATAGATGGGGAAACAGTGGAAATAGTGTCAGATTTTATTTTTTGGGGCTCCAAAATCACTGCAGATGGTGACTGCAGCCATAAAATTAAAATACGCTTACTCCTTGGAAAGAAAGTTATGACCAACCTAGATAGCATATTCAAAAACAGAGACATTACTTTGCCAACAAAGGTCCATCTAGTCAAGACTATGGTTTTTCCAGTGGTCGTGTATGGATGTGAGAGTTGGACTGGGAAGAAAGCTGAGTGCCGAAGAATTGATGCTTTTGAACTGTGGTGTTGGAGAAGACTCTTGAGAGTCCCTTGGACTGCAAGGAGATCCAACCAGTCCATTCTAAAGGAGATCAGTCCTGGGTTTTCTTTGGAAGGAATGATACTAAAGCTGAAACTCCAATACTTTGGCCACCTGATGTGAAGAGTTGACTCACTGGAAAAGTCTCTGATGCTGGGAGAAATTGGGGGCAGGAGGAGAAGGGGATGACAGAGGATGGGATGGCTGGATGGCATTACTGACTCGACGGAAATGAGCTTGGGTGAACTCCGGTAGTTGGTGATGGACAGGGAGGCCTGGCATGCTGCAATTCATGAGGTTGCAAAGGGTTGGACATGACTGAGGGACTGAACTGAACTGACATGATATGTAAAACAAATTACCTTGACATATAGAGACAACAGTGGGTTGAATAGAACAATGGAACAAAGATACCCCGTACATTAGTACAAAACATGGAATGCCTATGTGATTTGCAGACCATGTAGTCTTCAGAAAAGCATTGGTATTAATTCATGCTAGTTTTTCTTTCTGAATTATCAAATGTTTCAATTAAACTCTGAATTTCCATGCTTTAAGTTTATTCTTGCTCTAGACATTGCATCTTTAGCAACCAGAACAAAGTTTTGTTATAAATTATTTATTTCCAAGATATTATGGTTCTCTTAATTTTAGATGAACAAATTATTATTCCAAAACACTTCAACACAATACATCAGTCACTACTGCTGTTATATTTAAATTGTAAATATCAGAGTACAGCTATAATAAATGTTATTTCCTTAAATATTTCATTGTGGTTAATTTTTTTTCCAACTTAAAGATGCAGAAAATTGAATGCATCCTTCCATTTCTACTTCGAACTTAACTAGTACTATCTGGGAAACAGGGAATTTTGACACTAAGCTGTTTCTTAGAAATGTTCTTTGAGGCACTGGAACTCAGGGTCACTGGTCAGCCAAAGTACTGCAGTATGCCTCCCTGAGTTCATCAAGGCTGATGAGTCCGACCATTCAGGACCTGGGAACTTAGCTCACAGGATACATTGTTTTCCATGATTTTGCCTTATTCATTTAGTTTGACATTTCTGAGATGGAACTTTGTTACCAACTAGCAACATATGTCAATGAATTGAGGAAATGAGATTACTGAAATGCAGTAGACAGTGGGAAAAAAAAAAATGTAAACGTGGATTTCATTTAAAATAAGCCAAAGCTTTGCAGATATACTTAGTTCCAAACTAAATTTTCCATCGTGATTAGGTTTAGAAGTTGATATATATTCATGTGAAGGGTACTTGTTATGAATACATGCAGTGACAACTAAAAGTCTGTCAAAACTTGAAATAAGTGAATTAATTCTATGCTATTTCTCTCCTATGTATCCCTATCCAAATCTATTCAGCTAAATCTATTTTATTAACTGCAGTTCTTCACACACAAGTAATGAACAATCCTCAAACAAATGTTCTCTTGATCTTTTTCTTATACTGTTTTGCCTGTGATTATTGTAGCAAATGCATATGAATAGTTAGTAAGTGCCATTTTCACATTTAATTTAGTTACTAAACTTCTGCTCCAACCCAGAATTCAATCAATGTAAATTACAGATATAGTACTTTAATCACTTAATGTTTGATTATCTCTAAAATCTGTAGCCTTTTCATACTTTATTCTCTGGAAGGGGTGGCATTGAATGAAGTATACTAAAAATAGATAGGTTTTAA
This sequence comes from Bos taurus, assembly GCF_002263795.3. Taxonomy (NCBI): domain Eukaryota; kingdom Metazoa; phylum Chordata; class Mammalia; order Artiodactyla; family Bovidae; genus Bos; species Bos taurus. The sequence continues at coordinate 2,374,039 of NC_037336.1, forward strand.
TAAAATCTTTTTAGGAAGAATTTTTTTTTCTTTTTTTTCTAATTTTATTTTATTTTTAAACTTTACATAATTGTATTAGTTTTGCCAAATTAGGAACAATTTTATCATTCAGAGCTATATTTGATAATGATCACATTGGAAATCTTATAGGTTGGAGTAATTAGAAATGAAGTAATAGTGAAAAATTAGAGTGTATCTTCCATCCATTCAAATAAGGTAATGTAAAAACCATACATTAAAAAAGAAAGTATTAAAATAATTTATAAAAGCATTAGAAGATGCTCAACATCACTCATTATCAGAGAAATGCAAATCAAAACCACTATGAGGTACCATTTCACACCAGTCAGAATGGCTGCGATCCAAAAGTCTACAAATAATAAATGCTGGAGAGGGTGTGGAGAAAAGGGAACCCTCTTACACTGTTGGTGGGAATGCAAACTAGTACAGCCACCATGGAGAACAGTGTGGAGATTCCTTAAAAAACTGGAAATAGAACTGCCTTTTGATCCAGCAATCCCACTGCTGGGCATACACACTGAGGAAACCAGAAGGGAAAGAGACACGTGTACTCCAATGTTCATCGCAGCACTGTTTATTTCCAGGTTTTAAGGAATCTCCACACTGTTCTCCATAGTGGCTGTACTAGTTTGCATTCCCACCAACAGTGTAAGAGAGTTCCCTTTTCTCCACACCCTCTCCAGCATTTATTGCTTGTAGACTTTTGGATCACAGCCATTCTGACTGGTGTGAAATGGTACCTCACAGTGGTTTTGATTTGCATTTCTCTGATCATGAGTGATGTTGAGCATCTTTTCATGTGTTTGTTAGCCATCTGTATGTCTTCTTTGGAGAAATGTCTATTTAGTTCTTTGGCCCAGTTTTTGATTGGGTCATTTATTTTTCTGGAGTTGAGCTGTAGCAGTTGCTTGTATATTTTTGAGATTAGTTGTTTGTCAGTTGCTTCATTTGCTATTATTTTCTTCCATTCTGAAGGCTGCCTTTTCACCTTGCTTATAGTTTCCTTTTATATGCAGAAGCTTTTAAGTTTAATTAGGTCCCATTTGTTTATTTTTACTGTTATTTCCAATATTCTGGGAGGTGGGTCATAGAGGATCCTGCTGTGATGTATGTCGGAGAGTGTTTTGCCTATGTTCTCCTCTAGGAGTTTTATAGTTTCTGGTCTTACGTTGAGGTCTTTAATCCATTTTGAGTTTATTTTTGTGAATGGTGTTAGAAAGTGTTCTAGTTTCATTCTTTTACAAGTGGTTGACCAGTTTTCCCAGCACCACTTGTTAAAGAGATTGTCTTTCATCCATTGTATATTCTTGCCTCCTTTGTCAAAGATAAGGTGTCCATATGTGTGTGGATTTATCTCTGGGCTTTTTATTTTGTTCCATTGATCTATATTTCTGTCTTTGTGCCAGTACCATACTGTCTTGATGACTGTGGCTTTGTAATAGAGCCTGAAGTCAGGTAGGTTGATTCCTCCAATTCCATTCTTCTTTCTCAAGATAGCTTTGGCTATTCGAGGTTTTTTTGTATTTCCATACAAATTGTGAAATTATTTGTTCTAGCTCTGTGAAGAATACCGTTGGTAGCTTAATAGGGATTGCATTGAATCTATAAATTGCTTTGGGTAGTATACTCATTTTCACTACATTGATTCTTCCAATCCATGAACATGGTATATTTCTCCATCTATTAGTATCCTCTTTGATTTCTTTCACCAGTGTTTTATAGTTTTCTATATATAGGTCTTTAGTTTCTTTAGGTAGATATATTCCTAAGAATTTTATTCTTTCCCTTGCAATGGTGAGTGGAATTGCTTCCTTAATTTCTCTTTCTGTTTTCTCATTATTAGTGTATAGGAATGCAGCAATCCCACTGCTGGGCATACACACTGAGGAAACCAGAAGGGAAAGAGACACGTGTACCCCAATGTTCATCGCAGCACGGTTTATAATAGCCAGGACATCAAAGCAACCTAGATGTCCATCAGCAGATGAATGGATAAGAAAGCTGTGGTACATACACACAATGGAGTATTACTCAGCCATTAAAAAGAATACCTTTGAATCAGTTCTAATGAGATAGATGAATCCGGAACCTATTATACAGAGTGAAGTAAGCCAGAAAGAAAAACACCAATACAGTATACTAACGCATATATATGGAATTTAGAAAGATGGTAACAATAACCCTGTGTACGAGACAGCAAAAGAGACACCGATGTATAGATCAGTCTTATGGACTCTGTGGGAGAGGGAGAGGGTGGGGAGATTTGGAAGAATGGCATTGAGACATGTATAATATCATGTATGAAACGAGTCATCAGTCCAGGTTTGATGCACGATACTGGATGCTTGGGGCTGGTGCACTGGGACGACCCAGAGAGAGGGTATGGGAAGGGAGGAGGGAGGAGGGTTCAGGATAGGGAACATGGGTATACCTGTGGCAGATTCATTTCGATATTTGGCAAAACTAATACAATATTGTAAAGTTTAAAAATAAAATAAAATTTTTAAAAAAGAAATTTTTATTTTTTCTTAATAAAAATTTGAATTTCTTTGGATTTTAAAACTTAATGGAAGTAAAAAGAGAGCTGTATCTCTTGGCAAGTCAGAACATGTTTTTCTTTTTGTTTTATAATTATACAATGTTAATATTTTCTTTAAAATTGGCCAGTATTACAAAATCGTTGTCAATTCAAATTTAAAAACAATGACATATAAAAAGATAAAACTAATATTTTCAAAGCCTTAGTAAGCTTTTTAACATGATTTTATGTTATGTCTCCTTCCTCCTGAACCCCGACCCTCCCTCCTTCCTTTCCACCTCAGCCCTTTAGTTTGTCACAGAGCACAAACTGTTTGTTCCCTGTGTCGTACACCAAACTCCCACTGGGTGTCTATTTTACATATGATAATGCACATATATTCCAATGCTAATTTGAGGATGATTGCTTCACAATATTTTGTTGGTTTCTGCCATACATCAACATGAATTGGCCATATGTATACGTATGTCTGCTCCCTTTCTCCTAAACCTCTCTGCCACCAACTTCTCTTACTTAATCAGTTCCTTCCCTTCAGTGTGTTTTGATTATACATTACTTTTGATCAAATACAATATAAACAAACCACTTATTTTGATAAGAAATGGGATTTATCAGTAGCTTAACTAGGAAGAATGCCAGATAGTTTGCACAACTGGAGAAAAATTTACTGGAACTTCCAGAACATGCTATTTCATATAACTTTCCCTCCTCCTGCAAATAGATAGATCCCCATGTGAAGGGAACATGGTGTTAGCTGCACCAATTGAAACACTGGCAGAAAAAGAAAACTGCTCTCAGCATCAATTCCAGGCAAGGCTGGCACTATTCCAGACCCGTGTCCACATCTGATCAATTACAATTCCCAAAGACATAAGGTTTGCTATGTGTCTCAGCTTGGATTCTTTCAAAATAAGAATTGAAGTAAATCATTTGCCTGCAGTTACCACAGTTGAGGTCCCAGGGAGTATTGCAGGGAAGTGCAAAATTAAAATACAGAAGAGATTGATTTAATAAGAAGGTTATTGCTGTGAACCTAAAGCTCTAGTCTGGCAGATATACTATTAAAGATTATGTGCCACATAACTTAGAGTTGTCACAGTCAGCAAGAAAGCTGGGGTATGTACCCACAAACCCTCTTTGCTTGTGCACATTCTGTATTAAATGAGAAATCATTGACTATATTGTATTAATACTTTAATGGTTAATTATGTGTCTCTTCCTTGAAAAAAAATCCTTAAGGGCATGTCCATGCCATGTTTAATTTCACCAGAAACTCTCTCAAGACTTGACACGTGATAGGAGATCAATATGTTTGTTGACTCAGTCAATAAAGAATGACGTTTTTAGACATCTCAGACATTATCAAACTTAACTGTTGCAAGATTGTTGCATATTGCAAACAGAGAATAGTTTACAGAATATATATGTGTGTATGTGTGTGTATATATAGCTTTTCTTGTTCAGTTGCTAAGTCATGTACAACTCTTTATGACACAATGAACTACAGCATGCCAGGCTTCTCTGTCTTCCACTATCTCTCAGAGTTTTCTCAAATTCATGTCCATTGAATTAGTGATAATATCTAACCATCTCATGTCATCTTCTCCTTTTGCCTTCAATCTTTCCCAGCATCACGGTCTTTTCCAGTGAGTTGGCTCTTTGCATCAGGTAGTCAAAGTATGAAACTTCAGCTACATCAACAGTTCTTCCAGTGAATATCCAGAATTGATTTCCTTTAGGATTGACTGGTTTTATCCCCTTGCAGTCCAAGGAAATTTCAAGTGTCTTTTCCAGCACAATTTGAAACTATCAGATCTTTGATGCTCAATCTTCTTTATGGTCCACACATGATTATAGGAACATTGCTTTGCCTGTACAGATGTTTTGGGCAAAATAATGTCTCTGCTTTTTAACATTCTTTCAAGGATCATCATATCTTTCCTAAAAGGAGCAGGTGTCTTTTTATTTCATGGCTGCAGTCACTGTCCACAGTGATTTTGGAGCTCAAGAAGATAAAATTTGTCACCGCTTTCACTATTTCCAATTCTAGTTTTCATGAATTTATGGGACCAGATGTCATGATCTTAGTTTATTTTTTATGTTGAGTTTCAAGCCAGCTTTTTCTCTCTCCTCTTTAACCCTCATCAAGAGGCTCTTTAATTATTCTCCAAGGTTATTAATATTTCTCCTGGCAATCTTGATTCCAGCTTGTGATATATCCAGCCCATCAGTTTGCATGATGTACTCTGCATGGAAGTTAAATAAAGCTGGTTGGCAATACACAGTCTTGTACTCCTTTCCCAATTTTGAACAAGTCAATTGTTTCATGCTCAGTTGTAGCTTTTGCTTCTTGACATGCATACATGTTTCTTAGGAGATAGGTAAGGTTGTCTGGTACTCCCATCTCTTTAAGAATTTTCCAGTTTTTCATGATCCACATTGTCAAAGGCATTAGTGTAGTTAATGAAACAGAAGTTCACATTTTTCTGGAACTCTCTTGTTCTTTCCATGATCCAAAGAATGTTGTCAATTTGATTTCTGTTATCTCAAAATTTTCTAAACCTGGCTTGTACATCTGGAAGTTCTTGGTTCTGAAGTCCAGCTTGAATAATTTTGAGTACAACTTTGCTAGCATGAGAAATGTGCACATCTGTAAGGAAATGACAATACACTCCAGTATACTTGCCTGGAGAATCCCATGCCTGTCTGGCTACAGTTCATGGATTCACAAAGATCAGACATGACTGAGTGGCTAAAGCACATATGGTGATTGGAACATTCTTTGGAATTGCCCTTCTTTGGGGCTGGAATTAAAACTGACTTTTTCCATTCCTGTAGCACTGCTGATTTTACCAAATATTCTGATACACTGAGTGCAACTCTTCAACAACATCACCATTTAGAATTTTAAATAAACCAGAATTGAAAGAGACACGTGTACCGCAATGTTCATTGCAGCACTGTTTATAATAGCCAGGACATGGAAGCAACCTAGATGTCCATCAGCAGATGAATGGATAAGAAAGCTGTGGTACATATACACAATGGAGTATTACTCAGCCATTAAAAAGAATACATTTGGATCAGTTCTAATGAGGTGGATGAAACTGGAGCCGATTATACAGAGTGAAGCAAGCCAGAAAGAAAAACACCAATACAGTATCAGTTCAGTTCAGTCACTCAGTCGTGTCCAACTCTTTGTGACCCCATAAATAGCTGCACGCCAGGCCTCCCTATCCATCACCAATTCCAGGAGTTCATCAGACACACGTCCATCTAGTCAGTGATGCCATCCAGCCATCTCATCCTCTGTCGTCCCCTTCTCCTCGTTCCCCCAGTCCCTCCCAGCATCAGAGTCTTTTCCAATGAATCAACTCTTCACATGAGGTGGCCAAAGTACTGGAGTTTCAGCTTCAGCATAATTCCCTCCAAAGAAATCCCAGGCCTGATCTCCTTCAGAATGGACTGTTTGGATCTCCTTGCAGTCCAAGGGACTCTCAAGAGTCTTCTCCAACACCACAGTTCAAAAGCATCAATTCTTCAGCGCTCAGCCTTCTTCACAGTCCAACTCTCACATCCATACATCACCACGGGAAAAACCATAGCCTTGACTAGACAGACCTTTGTTGGCAAAGTAATGTCTCTGCTTGTGAATATGCTATCTAGGTTGATCATAACTTTCCTTCCAAGGAGTAAGTGTCTTTTAATTTCATGGCTGCAGTCACCATCTGCAGTGATTTTGGAGCCCCAAAAAATAAAGTCTGACACTGTTTCCACTGTTTCCCATCTATTTCCCATGAAGTGATGGGACTGGATGCCATGATCTTTGTTTTCTGAATGTTGAGCTTTAAGCCAACTTTTTCACTCTCCACTTTCACTTTCATCAAGAGGCTTTTTAGTTCCTCTTCACTTTCTGCCATTAGGGTGGTGTCATCTGCATATCTGAGGTTATTGATATTTCTCCCAGCAATCTTGATTCCAGCTTGTGTTTCTTCCAGTCCAGCGTTTCTCATGATATACTCCACATATAAGTTAAATAAGCAGGCTGATAATATACAGCCTTGATGTACTCCTTTTCCTATTTGGAACCAGTCTGTTGTTCCATGTCCAGTTCTAATACTAACACTTATATATATGGAATTTCGAAAGATAATGATAACCCTGTATGCAAGACAGCAAAAGAGATGCAGATGCATAGAACAGTCTTTTGGACTCTGTGGGGGGCGGGGTATGATTTGGGAGAATGGCATTAAAACATGTATAGTATCATAAAAGAAACAAATCGCCAGTCCAGGTTTAATGCAGGACACAGGAAGCTTGGGGCTGGTGCATTGGGATGACCCAGAGGGATGGTATGGGGAGGGAGGTGGGAGGGGGGTTCAGCATGGGGAACACGTGTACACCCGTTGCAGGTTCACGTTGATGTATGGCAAAACCAATACAATAAATAAATAAATTTAAATAAAATTTAAATAAAATAAATAAATTTAAATTAAATAAATATATAGCTCAACTGGAATTCTATAACCTCATCTAGGTTTGTTCACAGTAATGTTTCCTAAGGCCCACCTGACTTCACACTCCAGGATATCTGGCCCTAGGTAAGTGACCACACCATCGTGGTTATCTGGGTCATTAAGACTTTGCATAGTTCTTCTCTGTATTCTTGTCTCCTCTTCTTTATTCCTTCTGCTTCTGTTAAGTCTTTACCCTTTGTCTCCTTGATCATGACCATCCTTGCATAAAAGTTTCCCTTGATATCCAGTTTTCTTGAAGAGATCTTTCACATTCGATTGTTTTCCTCTCTTTCTTTGCATTGTTCATTTAAGAAGGCCTTCTTATCTCTCCTTCCTTGCTAGTTTCTGGAACTCTGTGTTCAGTTGGGTATATTATTCCTTTTCTCCCTTGCCTTTTGCTTCTCGTCTTTTCTCAGTTATTTATAAAGCCTCCTCAGAGAAACACTCTGCCTCCTTGCATTTCTTTTTCCTTGGGATGATTTCAGTCATTGTCTCCTATACAATCTTATGAACCTCCATCTATAATTCTTCAGGCACTTTGTCTAATAGAGCTAATCCTTTAAAAGTATCTGTTACCTCTACTGTATAATCATAAGGGATTTGATTAAGGTTATAATTGAATGGCTTAGTGGTTTTCTCTTCTTCAATTTAAGCCTGAATTTTCCAATAAGTAGTTGATGAACTGTGCCACAGTCAGCTCCAGGTCTTGTTTTTGTTCACTGTATAGAGATTTTCCATCTTTGGCTGCAAAGAACCAATCTGATTACACTGTTCACCACATGGTCCTGTCCATGTGTAGAGACATCTCTTGGGTTGTTGCAAAAGGTTGTTTGCTATCACCAGTGGTTTCTTTTGACAAAATCCTGTTAGCCTTTGCCTTGCTTCATTTTGTACTCCAAGCCTAAACTTTCCTGTTATTCCAGATATCTCTTGACTTTTGACATTTACATTACAATTCCTTATGGAGAAATGGACATCTTTTAAGTCTTATAAGTTTTCATAGAACCAGTCAACTTCAGCTTCTTCAGCATCAGTGTTTGGAGCATAAATTTGGATTACTGTGATACTGAATGGTTTGCTTTGGAAACAAAAAATATCATTCTGCATTTTTTGAGACTGAAATAAATTACTGTATTTCAGACTCTTTTGTTGACTATGAGAGATACTCCATTTCTTCAAAAGGATTCTTGCCCACAATAGTAGATAAGATGCTTATTTTAATTAAATTCACCCATTCCCCTATATTCCCATTCACTGATTTCTAAGATGTCAGTGTTCAGTCTTGCCATCTTGTACTTGACCATATCCAATTTACCTTGAATAATGGGCCTAACATTGCAGGTTCATATGCAGTATTGTTCTTTATAGCATTGGACTTTACTTTCACTACTAGACACATCCACAATGGAGTGTCATTTCTGCTTTGGCCCAGATGCTTCAACCTTTCTGGAGCTATTAATAATTTCCCTCTGTTCTTCCTGGATATTATATTGAACAACTTCCAACCTAGAGGGGTCATCTTCCAGTATTATAACTTTTTGCCTTTCATACTGTCTATGGAGTTCTGCAGACAAGAATACTGGAGTGGGTTGCCATTTAATGCTCCAGTGGACCATGTTTTGTCAGAACTCTTCACTATTATTTGTCTGTCTTGGGTGGCCCTGCATGGGATGGTTCATTGAGTTATTGCTTCATTGAGTTATACAAGCCCCTTCATGGTAACAAGGCTGTGATCCACAAAGGGGAAAAAGATATGAAGTATAAAATAGATTTTGAGATGTGCAAATTGATTGCCCACTAAATCACCAAAGGTATCACAATTGGAGGACCAAAAATAAACCTCATTTGTCTCTAAGAGTCTTTAAAAAATCATGTCCTTTTATGATATGCTATATATATTTAAGCAATGAATTTTTTTTAATTGGAGGGTAATTACTTTACAATGTTGTGTTGTTTTATGCCATAACACAATATGAACCATCCATAGCTATACACATGTCTCCACACTCTTGAACCTTCCTCTCATCCTACCCCTCTAATTTGTGACAGAACTCCTTGTGTTATACAGCAACTTCCCACTAGCTGTCTATTTTACATATGGTAATGTATGTGTTTCAGTGCTACGCTCTCAATTCTTCCCATCTTCTCCTTTCCCCGTGTGTCCACACATCTGTTCTCTATGTCTGCATCTTTATTCCTGCCCTTCAAATAGGTTTACCAATACCATTTTTTCTAGATTTCAAATATGAGCATTATTATACAATATTTATTTTTCTCTTTTTGACTTTCTTCACTATGTTTAATAAGTTTTAAGCTAATCCAATTCACTATAGCTGCCTCAAATTATTTCCTTTTCCTGACTTAATAATATTCCATTCCATATATATACCACACTTCTTTATCCACTCATTTGTTGATGGACATCTAATTTGCTTCCATGTCTTAGCCATTTTAGTTAGTGCTACAGTAAACATTGGGGTACATGTGTGCTTTTGAATTATGGTTTTCTCAGGGTATTTGGCCTGGAGAAGGCAATGGCAACCCACTCCAGTTCTCTTGCCTGGAAAATCCCAAGGATGGAGGAGCCTGGTGGGCTGCAGTTCATGGGGTCACTAAGAGTTAGACACGACTGAGCAACTTCACTTTCACTTTTCACTTTCATGCATTGGAGAAGGAAATGGCAACCCACTCCAGTGTTCTTTCCTGGAGAATCCCAGGGACAGTGGAGCCTGGTAGGGTGCCATCTATGGGGTTGCACAGAGTTGGACACGAGTGACGTGAGTTAGCAGCAGCAGCAGCAGGGCATATGGCCAGTAGTTGGATTGCTGAGTCACCATTGATATTTTTAATCAGATACTTTTTTGAACAAATATTATATGTAAAACAGACCTGTGTTGAATCACAGTTAAATTCTTCTCTGTCTACCTAGTTTGCACTAGAAAATGTTTAATGTTCATAGGGACAAAATTAATTCAACTCAGTTCTAATCAGAATGCAGAAACATTGCCCTTACCTACTTTGGCAAAACATGATCACAATATTTCTGGTGCTTTACTCTAGTAGGTCACATTTGACATTGGACCAAAATGGATTTGATTGTCAATTTGACTACAAGTTTCAACCACACAAACCACAATAGTTTACTGGCTAAGAAATGAATTAACATAAATCAAAGTAATACTGATTTTTTTTTTTTTTTTGTAATGGCCATGCAGTTTGTGGGATTTAGGCTCCCGGATCAGAGATTGAATCCCAGGCTCTCAAGCAATGAAAACACAGAGTTATAACCACTGAACATCCAGAGCATTCCCAACTTCAAAGTAAATTTTAATGCTATTTATAATTTATTTGTCTAGTATGTAGTTACATTATCATTGTAGCTGTGTGATTTTATTTATACTTATATTGAAATTGTGATAAAATTTATAAACTGATTAAAGTTTTTGAAAAAGTTTCAGAAATATTTATGCTGAACTCCCAGACTTTAAGCTTTGCACCTCTTTTCTCAAGATCCTGTCATATTCCATTCTCTTGACAAATACCAACAACTTGTCAAAAGATCTAGTGCAACTTCCAAGTCCTGTCTAACTGTGATGTTAACTCTTGGGATTATTTGTGGTTCTTCATATTAGTACTTCAAAAATACAATTTAATCAGAATATTTTCTTTAAAATTAGTATGATGGCTTTGATATAGACTATATTTTAAATAACTATAAAATTAAATCAGGGCACAGTGTCTAAAATATTCTGTAGTCAATCCCTTGTTAATACTCTAAAGTAGTTTCTTAAAGTAATAGTGCAGACTTTAGCTTTTGATCTGCTATAGAGGTTTAGCAATACCAGTAAAGTAAAAAGTAAGTATATATAGGTATGTATGTGTATATATATATATACAGTTTATAAATACTTTATCTATAGTTTACAAATAGTTTATCTATAGTATATATATTTATATATGTATATGTATTTTTATATATGTATTAAATATATATGTATATATTATACATGTATGTCTATGTATGCACATATGTATGTTTATGTGTATGTATGTACATATGTTATATATGTATATATATGAAATATATGTATATATGCATATATTTATATATACATATAGTTTATAGATATAGATATAGATATAGATATAGTTTAGAGGTCTTCCCTGGTGGCTCAGATGGGAATCCATCTGCAACATGGGAGACCTGGGTCTCATCCCTGGGTCAGGAAGATCCCCTGGAGAAGGGAATGGCAATCCACTCCACTATTCTTGCCTGGAGAACCCCACGGACAGAGGAACCTGGCGGGCTACAGGCTATGGGGTCGCCAAGAGTTGGACACACCTGAGAGACTAGCATTTTCACTTTCATGTGGTTTAGAGGTGATACATACTTCAAACATCTCTTTGTGCTAAATAACAATTAAGAAAGGATAAACACAAGTTTTACTGTGCCTGCTTACCACTCTACCCAGATCACTGCTGGGATGAGTCATAATCTCTGAAGCTTTATGTAGAATGATGTGCAAAGAGTCAGACACTACTGAGCAACTGAACATCAACAATGACACATCCCACTTATGCCAAAAAAAGACTGATTTTTTAGCAAAATCATCTTAATGAAATATGTAATAGATTTATTTGCATAGCCAGCAGCACAAGAGCAGTAAACTTTTCCCCAGACCTCCTGAAAATTAATCAAACCTCCTTCAGTTACAACTGAAGAGAGCCCAAGCAATCATCTTTTATGATAATAAAACAAGTTATTGAATAATATGACCTAGGAAGCCAGAAGCAGTCTGGTTTCAGTTGTGGCTGGGTTGAGGGACTCCTGTGATGACCTTTAATCTGCCCATTCTCTGTCTCTTACATGGGCTCTCTCTTATGATAAAAAGTAGCCACAAAAGTAAAATTAACATTAGTTTAGCAATAAAGAAGAAATAAATGATCTATATAGATAACTCCAGGGAAAAGACACAGTTCAGTTCAGTTGCACAATCATGTCCGAATTTTTGTGATCCCATGGACTGCAGCAATGCAGGTTTCCCTGTCAAACACCAACTGCTGGAGCTTGCTCAAACTCACATCCATCAAGTCGGTGATGACACCCAACCATTTCAGCCACTGGTGTCCCCTTCTCTTCCTGTGTTCAGTCTTGCCCAGCATCAGGGTCTTTTCCAATGACTGACTTCTTTGTATCTTGTGGCCAAAATATTGGAGTTTCGGCTTCAACTTTAGTCCTTCCAATGAATATTCAGATTATTTTCATTTAAGATTAATTGGTTTGATTTCCTTGCAGTCCAAGGGACTCACAAGAGTCTTCAACAACACCACAGTTCAAAAGCATCAGTTCTTCAGCCCTCAGTTTTCTTTACAGCCCAACTCTCACATCCATACATGACTACTGCAAAAACCATATCCTTAACTAGACAGACCTTTGTTGGCAAAGTAATGTCTCTGCTTTTTAATATGCTGTCTAGGTTGGTCATAGCTATTCTTCCAAGGAGTACACATCTTTTAATTTCATGGCTGCAGTCACCATTTGCAGTGATTTTGGAACTCAAGAAAACAAATATCTCAGTTTCCATTATTTCCCCATCCTTTGCCCTGAAATGATGGGAACAGATGCCATGATGTTAGTTCTCTGAATGTTGAGCTTTAAGCCAACTTTTCCACTCTCCTCTTTCACTTTCATCAAAAGGCTCTTCAGTTCTTCATTTTCTGCCATAAGGGTGGTGTCATCTGCCTATCTGAGGTTATTGATTTTCTTTTGGCAATCTTGATTTCAGCTTGTGCTTCATTTAGCCAGATATTTTTCAAGATATATAAATATGATGAAATATATCTCTGCATATAAATAAAATAAGCATGGTGACAATATACAGCCTTGACATACTCCTTTCCCAATTTGGAATTGTCTGCTGTTCACTTCAAACTGTTGCTTCTTGACCTGCATACAAATTTCTCAGGAGGCAGGTAAGGTGGTCTGGTATTTCCATCCCTTGAGGAATTTTCCAGTTTATTGTGATTTACACAGGCAAAGGCTTTGGTGTAGCCAATAAAGCAGAAGTAGATGTCTTTCTGGAACTCTTGTTTTTTTCAATGATCCAATGGCTGTTGGCAATTTGATCTGTGGTTACTCTCCCTTTTATAAATCCAGCTTGAACATTTGGAAGTTCATGGTTCATGTACTGTTGAAGCCTGGCTTGGAGAATTTTGAGCATTACTTTACTAGCGTGTGAGATGAGTGCAATTGTGCAGCAGTTTGAACATTCTTTGGCATTGTCCTTCTTTGTGATTGGGATGAAAACTGACTTTTTCCAGTCCTCTCCAGTCCACTGGTGAGTTTTCCAAATTTACTGGCATGTTGAGTGCAGCACTTTCACAGGACCATCTTTTACGATTTGAAATAACTCAATTGGAATTCCATCACCTCCACAAGATTTGTTCTTAGTGATGCTTCCTAAGGCTCACTAGACTTCATATTCCAGGATGTCTGGCTCTATATGGGTGATCACACCATTGTGATTATCTGGGTCATGAAGATCTTTTTTGTACAGTTCTGTGTATTCTTGTCACCTCTTCTTAACCTCTTCTGCTTCTGTTAGGTCCATACCATTCTGTCCTTTATTGAGCTCGTGTTGCATGAAATGTTCCCTTGGTACCACTAATTTTCTTGAAGAGATCTCTATGTTTCCAATTCTATTGTTTTCCTCTATTTCTTTGCATTGATCACTGATCTACTGAAATCAAGCATGTCGAGTGGTTTTGACAAGGGTCACTGAATATATTGCAGGGGTTATAGTGCTGATGGCAAATTTTTCCAGTATAAAAGTGTGGACACAGTCATACAAATTGTCCAGGGATGGAAGATTCATGACAAAGAGCTCCATTCATTCATGGATCATTCACAGCTGAAATTAAAGTTTAATAAATGTGAACATAATATTCCAAATTTATTCTTAACATTTTCAATGACTTAGACAGATGGGACTGATGTCATCTCAAGCTCTTCATTCGTTTTGAATGTTGATTTATTTGGAGCGGAGGCATTTTTTTGAGAAAACGTGTCATGTAGGTTGTCTAAAAATAAAAAACATTTAAACTCAAAAAAAAAGTAATTACTAAATGTAACATATATGTGGCATATTCTCATTTATAAGAGAATTGATAAATTATACATGTTTTTAAAACATTTTTTGCCTAACTTCCTGAGACAACTTTGTGTGTGTGTGTGTGTGTGTGTGTGTGTGTGTATGTATAGCTACCTAACTGACCTCATTGGCTGAATGTTTATAAGCCTGTGATGATATTTAATTCAATGTCTTTAATAACATGTGATTCTTCAAACCAAAGGAGTTGTTTATCACAAATAAACCTTTCTGTTAAGTAACTGTTTCTGTTTGAATGTTTCAGAACTTTAAAAAAAATCACTTTTCTGTTAATATTTGAATAATGTGGGAAAACTGAAGAAAAGTCAAACAAATTAGTAAAGTCTTTGTGAGCTTGTATGTCACAAACTGTGACTCAGTCTCTTTCAAAATTATCTTGGAAATTTTGGTTTCAAAGAACATTTTAGTTGAATATTTTCAGTCGAACTAGGCTTGTTCTGCTCCCAAGAGCAGGAGGGAGGATTCTAACTTGGTAGGAAAAAGGGTTTTCCACATGAAGTACTATTCAAATAAGGGAAATGGACAGATAATAAAGAAACCTGCAGCCTGCGTAAATGCAAGGATTGTGGATTCACCTGCCTGAGTGTGAGTCAATTTTAGATTATTTTCAGGTTGAAGGGGAGAGTTGATGTCAGTGTGTGGACAGGTAGAGCTCTGAAATGTGAGTCAATATACCATCAGCAAATAGCACATCATGAGACAAGACAGGAGGCACTAGAAGAACTGTTTTTAAGGGAAAATTTACTTTACTGATAGTTTAAATATTTAAGATAACTTTAAAAAATGTTATGTTGGTGAAAGAGCAAACTTATTCCTTGTTAGTGATAAGTAATATCTTGCTTAAAAAAAATTGAAATGGACAGGAGGAAAGGAAAGAGGAGAGAGGGGGAAAGGGAAGGGGATAGAAGAATACAGACAGAAAGAAAGAAAGAAATAAAGAAAGAAAGAAAGAAAGAAAACTCATATTTAGAGAATTCTATATTAATAGATGGGCTTCCCTGGTGGCTGAATGATAAAGAATCTACCTACAATTCAAAAGCAGAGACATTACTTTGCCAACAAAGGTTTGTCTAGTCAAGGCTATGGTTTTTCCTGTGGTGATGTATGGATGTGAGAGTTGGACTGTGAAGAAGGCTGAGCACTGAAGAATTGATGCTTTCGAACTGTGGTGTTGGAGAAGACTCTTGAGAGTCCTTGGACTGCAAGGAGATCCAACCAGTCCATTCTGAAGGAGATCAGCCCTGGGATTTCTTTGAAAGGAATTATGCTGAAGCTGAAACTCCAGTACTTTGGCCACCTCATGTGAAGACTTGACTCATTGGAAAAGACTCTGATGCTGGGAGGGATTGGGGGCAAGAGGAGAAGGGGATGACAGAGGATGAGATGGCTGGATGGCATCACTGACTCGATGGACGTGAGTCTGAGTGAACTCTGGGAGTTGGTGATGGACAGGGAGGCCTGGCATGCTGCGAATCATGGGGTCACAAAGAGTCGGACACGACTGAGCGACTGATCTGATCTGATCTGACAATTCAAAAGCCCCAGGAGATGTGGGTTCAGTCTCTGGGTCAGGAATATCCCATGGAGGAAGGCATGGACACTCAAGTATTATTGCCTGGAGAAACATATGGACAGATGAGCGATGTGGGATGAGTTGGACACCACTGAAGAGACTTCATTTCAAGTCAGTTCATTCACTTAGTCCTGTCCAACTCTTTGCAACCCCATGGACTGCAGCATGCCAGGCTTCCCTGTAAATCACCAGCTCCCAGACCTTGCTCAAACTCGTGACCATCAAGTTAGTGATGACATCTAAGCATCTCATCCACTAGCATCCTGTTTTCCTCTGCCTTCAATCTTTCCCAGCATCAGTGCTTCTCACCAGGTGGCCAAAGTATTGGAGTTTCAGCTTCAGCAGCTGTCCTTCCAATGAACATTCAGGACTGATTTCCTTTAGGACTGACTGGTTTGACCTCCTTACAGTCCAAGGGACTCTCAAGAGTCTTTTCCAATACCACGGTTCAAAAGTATCAATTCTTTGGCACTCAGCTTTCTTTATAGTCCAGCTCTCACATCCACACATGACTACTGGAAAAACCATAGCTTTGAATATATGGGCCTTTGTCCAAAAAATAATGTCTCTGCTTTTTAATATGCTGTGTAGGTTTGCCATATCTTTTCTTCCAAGGAGTAAGTGGTTTTTAATTGCATGGCTGCAGTGACCATTCGTAGTGATTTTTCAGCCCAAGAAAATAAAACTTGTTACTGCTTCTTCATTTATTTTCCATGAAGTGATGGGACTGGATGCCATATCTTCATCTTTTGAAAGTTTAGTTTTAAGCTAGCTTTTCACTCTCCTCTTTCACTTTCATCAAGAGGGTCTAGTTCCTCTTCGCTTTCTGCCATAAGGATGGTGTCATCTGCAAATCTTAAGTTATTGATATTTCTCCCAGCAGTATTGATTCCAGCTTTTGCTTTATGCATGGTTACATTTTGCATGATGTACTCTGCATATAAGTTAAATAAGCAAGATGACAATATACAACCTTAATGTACTCCTTTCCAAATTTGGAACAAGTGCATTGTTCCATGTCCGGTTCTATCTGTTTCTTCTTGACCTGCATGGTGGTTTTTCAGGATGCAAGTAAGATGATCTGATATTCCCTTCCCTTTAAGAATTTCCCACAGTTTTTTATTTTATTTTATTTTTTTAAATTTTTTGGATTTACACAGACAAAGGCTTTGGCATAATCAATAAAGCAGAATTTGATAGTTTTCTGGAATTCTCTTTCTTTTTCTATGATGCAATGGATGTTGGCAATTTGATTTCTGGTTCCTTTGCCTTTTCTCAATTCAGCTTGAACATCTGGAAGTTCTCAGTTCACCTATGTTGAAGACTGACCTGGAGAATCTTGAGCATTACTTTGCTAGTGTGTGAGATGAGTGCAATTGTGCAGTAGTTTGAGCATTCTTTGGTATTGCCTTTTTTTGTGATTGGAATGAAAACTGACCTTTTCCCATCCTGTAGCCACTGCTGAGTTTTCTGAATTTCCTGGCATATTGAGTGCAGCACTTTCACAGCATCATCTTTTAGGATTTGAAATAGCTCAGCTGGAATTCCATCACCTCCAGTATCTTTGTTCATAGTGATGCTTCTTAAGGCCCACTTTACTTTGCATTCTAGGATGTCTGGCTCTAGGTGAGTAATCACACCATTGTGGTTATCTCCATCATTAGTGCACATATTAACAAATACAGAGGATTCCAGTTCATGAAGTTGACTTCTAAATAGATATTGTACTCATCAAAACAAATACTAAAATGAACAGGGAGTAAGATTAATTGAGATACAATTGACTAATATTTACTAGTTGAAATAGACTAAATCCAGTCTAAAAAGTGCCACTGGATTTTACAGCTATTTTCTTTTCAATTTGGTAATGTACAGAATGATAGTGCTACCATGTAGAATATAAAGTGAATATTTCTTTGTAAGGTATGTTTGCATAAGGCGAACTTTACTACTGAAACAATTAATACCTTTCAAATACAAAAATATGTTTGGAATATATTGTTTTCCTTAAGAATGTGTAGAAAGACTTGACATTTTTATTTTTCTTCCTAAAAAAATAATAACATTGTTTTGGTGACTCTCCATCCTACTTTGCCTGGACAGTCCTGACTTAAGTCTACTGTTTTAGTATAATTCTTTGTAGGGTACTGATTCACTTGCCAAATTTCTAAGGTGCTCTTCCATTCATGTTTGATTATCTCCTATGACTCAATAAAATTGCATATTTTCCAGAAAAACTGATACTATCACCTACTTGCTAATCATGCACATGATTTAACTCACTCTAAACTGGCTATGATTTTCCAGTGGTCAGGTATGGATGTGAGAGTTGGACTGTGAAGAAAGCTGAGTGCCAAAGAATTGATGGTTTTGAACTGTGGTGTTGGAGAAGACTCTTGAGAGTCCTTTGGACTGCAAGGAGATCCAACCAGTCCATTCTAAAGGAGATCAGTCCTGGGTGTTTTTTGGAAGGACTGATGCTAAAGCTGAAACTCCAGTACTTTGGCCACCTCATGAGAAGAGTTGACTCACTGGAAAAGACTCTGATGCTGGGAGGGATTGGGGGCAGGAGGAGAAGGGGATGACAGAGGATGAAATGGCTGGATGGCATCACCAACTCAATGGACACGAGTTTGAGTGAACTCCGGGAGTTGGTGATGGACAGGGATTCATGGGGTCAGAAAAGAGTCTTCCCCCTCCCCCCAACTCATGGGAAAGAGTCGGACACGACTGAGCGACTGAACTGAACTGAACTGAACTGAAAGCGTGTTTTCCATATACTTTAAAAATTCATCACATATACTATCTTGTATTGTGAATATTTGAATGGCTTATCTCCATTTGTAAGTTCTGTTTCCTTGATGTGTAGGAGTATCAGAATATCCATACTCTCATGCACTTAATGTGCTGAAAATACTATAAATACTGATTAATGCAACTTCTTTAGTTACAATCATATATTTTTAAGCTTAATGAATTTGGTAATGTCAGAAATTTGCTGTAAAGATTAAATGAAATGATGAATGCAATGTGTATATAAACCTGACAGCAACAATACCCAGTCTCCCACAGTGGTTACTAGGTGCTGTCACAGATTTGTAAAAAAGCATGTTTTACCCTGTTTATGCCTAAATAAATTATGCCTCTCAGTAATGAGCATTGCTTCAATTTCTAGTGATACTTTCCATTTGTCAAATCACATCTCCTTTGTGACAACTGCCCAATATATTATCCAGTGTAATACTTCCAACAAAACTTTAAAATAACAGAAGAGCTATTATTACTCTCTATTCATAGATGAGAGTTGGATGTACAAAGTGACCTATACAAAGTCAGATGGTTAGCAAACCTGAGCTCTGACAGCCAGACTTCTTCCTCCCACTCTCCCTCTTTTTATTTTCTTTTTTGGAGGTTTCAAATTCATTATAAGATCATTCAAAATTTTGTGAAATAATATTCAAGTTAGGCACAATCAAATCTCAATAAATAGCTTCATTGCATTTATTTTACTTGAAATAGCTTTACCCTTAAAGGGAAAGTGAAAGTGAAGTCGTTCAGTCATGTCTGACTCTTTGCAGCCCCATGGACAGTAGTAGTCTACCAGGTCCCTGCGTCCACAGGATTTTCCTGGCTAGAGTACTGGAGTGGGTTGCCATTTTCTTCTGCAGGGGATCTTCCTAGCCTGGGAATTGAACCCAGGTCTCCTGCTTTGCAGGCAGATTCTTTACCAGCTGAACTTCTAGGAAAGCTTCCTTAGAGAGAGAAACAAGAATTCTGTGGGATAACATATGTTGGATTCCTTCTAAGCATGAGCAGCATTTCAGTTCTTAAATGCTGATTTAGAATACCAAAGTTATAAATAGAAAATAATGTCATTGTTTTGAAATAGGAAAAAAGAGTATTCAGTAAATAAACTCATTAGCTTAAAATGTTTTAGTAGATGCCAATCTGAACACTAACCATTCTAAATGCTCACTTTACTATAAATATTGATACCCAGTGACTAAATATTGTTCAGCAACATTTATCTATGTTTGAATTATTTTTACATAGGTATGCCAGCTTTTTAGGTTATAATTTTATAAATACAATTCTAAAAACATATACAATTTAAAAGAATATCTTCTTAAAAAAACTAGTTCACTTACTTTTTTTTCATAGCCATTAATTATATACAAAATAAAATTCCAACCAAAACTAGCAGGTGAAAAAAAATGATAAGACTATGCATAAAAATATTACTTATTTTTAATGTTTTAAAAAATTGAGGGAATAGGAAAAGGAAGAAATAAAAATATAAATTACTTAATAAAGTCATTTGATGTTTACTTTATTGCTATATTCATTCACTTATTTTTCCATCCATTTAGTTATAGAATCAATGGTACCATAAACAAAGCTATGTTAAATATGAATCCTAACCTGGTCACTACTATTGTCTTAACCACTGTAATCATCTAAATAGGAAAACATTTAGCTCACACAAACTGGAAATATTGGTTTCAAATAAAATATTTATTTTATTAGTAAACATTGAAATTAGAAAACTGGATAAACATTACTCTGGTGAATAACATGAAAATATTAAGATGTAAAAACACACCAGTGAGACAGTCTGGAACCTGAGACCCTTTGCTACAATGCTTATACGTGGACAAACATCTCCTCAAGCAACAAAATATAAAGACATTATAAGCAACTAAACTGCACACATATGCAGTTGGAACAATTATGAAGCAAGAAGGTATAAAAAGACCAAAGCCAACTGCCACTTCTGAGGTATCTGGAGCAAAAGTAAGGTGCTGCACCTGAACCTTACACACAGCACCACCAAGAGGGTGAACGAACCACCTAAGCAGCCCCTCTGACCTGACACACTGATCTGCCTCCAGCCTCACTCCATTTAAGTGACCAACTTGCCTCACTTCAGAGAGCAAGAAGGTCACCTGTTACTTGTTTTTACTGCAGCAGGAGTCCCAGTAAAGCCTTGCCTGGCCTCTTATCAATTTCTATTGATTAAAGAGTCTAAGGATCCAAGTTGGCAACATGAGAATATTGATATGAGTGGAATGAGTAGATGGAATTGGCCTAAAAAGTTACAGTAGGACAAGATTGAGAAAAACAGCAACAGCAATGGTGAAACTTTTTTTTTAGCTTCCTATCCTGGAAGATATTCTGCTTTTATTGTTGTTTTTATGTACTTTTATAACACAATCAGATTGTTACATAGTAGAAAATGGACTAAATTAGGGAAAGGTTGAGAGCATGAAAATCATTTAGGAAACTATTACTAATAAGAGATGACAAGAGCCTAAACAAAGTCATTAATAAGGTATGCTAAATTTAAAATAGATTTCTGACGAAGGCTTGAAAAGACTTGCTTAAAGCTGATGAGGCAGAGTGGGTAATGGGGGAGATTCTGTGGATTTTAAGTTCAGTGTTGAAGAGAAAATAGTGCCATCAGGTAAGATAAGGAAGGGCAGTGATTGTGAGGGAGAGGTGGACAGGGTACTGATGCTTAATACACAGTAACTTAAATTGACTGCATGATTTAAGATGCTGTCCTATGTGCAATCAGAAATTCCAATAATGGGACTCCATGGAAAAATAAAACCTTGTGATAAAAATTCAAAGGCTATTTTAATGCTATTACCAGGAATAATTTAACATTAATCAAGTTTTGCATTAACCTATATTTTTACTAAATTACTAAATTAATTTATTAAAAATACAAAATTTGCCACTTTGCATCATTTGATACATTCTTCAATATTTTGTTAAATCTTTGAATGAAAAAGAATAAGTAGGCTAGAGCCCTACTAGACATAACAAGCCCTTGATTGAGAGGAAATTAATCTTTTTTAAATTCTAGTTTTATTTAGAATGAAGAGCATATTATTAAGTATATATTTTATGAAAATGCAAGAATTTATATTTTATTATTAACAGGAAAGGATCTTTTCTAACCAGTCCATCCAGCCTTGTGCATACATGCATGTGTTCTAAGTCACTTCAGTCATATCCAGCTCATAGATCACCAGGCTCTACTGTCCATGAGATTCTCACTGGAGTGGGCTGCCATGTCCTCCTCCAGGGTACCTTCCTGACTTAGGGATCAGATCTGTGTCTCCAGGATTGTTAGGCAGATTCTTTACGCGTGAGCCACCTGGGAAGCCCTATCCAGCTTTACTATGTGTGTATTTTTGATATACACTTTATAATTTTGGAAGCATACTATTTTTATCTGTTTATGGATAAATCTATACACAATTTATCTATACTGGAAGAATATTGTATATTTTTAAGCAATACACATTTTATGTAAATGAACTGTTTGGCTATTTCCTTGTTATAATCCAATTTAAATTATCTGTTTCCAATATTCTATGACTTCATCTCCTGCTCTTTGTAAGAAGACAACTGATCAATGGTGGTTTTCATAGTTGTTGAATTGACAGTAAGGAGCAGTTGCCCATGCCCTTTGGCTATTGTGATTATAACATGGAAACCATAAGAATGGAGCAGTTATCACTGAGACAAATGATCAATTTGTAGTCGTTTTTCTTGAACTACAATGAGTATAAAAAATTAATCTTGAAAATGACTTTAGTAACATTTGAATAAGGTGGAATAAAATACAAAAAAAAAAAAAGGACAGCTAAAGTTACCATCCTGTGAGTTTACTTGTTGATTCAGGAATATGGCTAATGCTATAAACATGAGGAACATGAACACCTATATGACTCATACTTAAGCAAAAGTGCTTTTATTTAAATAAATAAATTTAACATTTAAACATTTTTGTATTTTGTATTTCATTTTTTGCTTTGATGGTGCATGTGTGTATGTAAAAACAGAAATAAGTATAACTTATAGCCCTTGTTTGTTTTCCAAAAATAGATCCTGTGGACAAATCAATGTAAAATCTGCTTTTGAATATAATTTTCTACATATTCAGATATATTTATGGTTACAGCATGTGCATATGCATTTATATATAATGCTTATATTATGTTCAAATCATTTTCAAATAACTCTTGAAAAATACATACACAACTTTTTATATATAGCTTGAGAATCAATAAAAACTCTAATGTATTTAAGTATTTTTCTTCCAAGTACCATTTGAATAGGAAGTGGGTACTTAGAATACAAAACAAGATGCAAAGTGTTACTTAAAGAACTAAAGAACTGTGATATGGAGCTTAAGCCAGTTTATCAATATTTTGAGAGTAATTCCTAAATGTGCAATATGTCAGATATTTTTTAAGGAGAAATATTTTAAACTTCAAATTTAATAAACATCAGATTTTAAGCCTCAGAATGAAATTGACAGAGAAACCAAAAGTCAAAGCATTTTTCTACACTTAGTAAATGTACTATAAGCAAGTAGGAAATGAATAAAACTACAGTTTATTATTGGGACTAACATGATAATAAATTCTATATCTGTTACCATATGTATACGAATTTCCAATCATACACTCTTAGTTCTAGAATGCATGCATAAAATGCAATTATGAACAGCAGCACAATTTCAGCTAGTCAATATAAAAATTATATGAAAATAAACCTATTTAAGAAGAAATCTAGCATGTATTTAGAGATATCATATTTAAAGATGTATGATTTCATTAAAATTTAAGATTTTGGAATATGTCCTTTTTTAAACTCTACGAGGTACCTATATTTTCCCTTTTTTTATTTTTGAAGGAGGTATGAGATTATAAAAATAAATAAGAGAAATAGAGATTAAGAAGAGAGAAAAATGGAGAAGGAAGGAGAGGCAAATGTCTTCTTAGAGATGTTGAAATGGGAATCTGAGTTCTTGTTTGCAGAGCCAACGGATGAACTTCGCAAATACTCACACACACAAGGATGCTCCAGTTTCATTAAGAAGCTTAATATTGGCTGTTCCCTTTAGCCCATGCATGATTATGTGAGATAATGCTATTGTAACTGGCATTCTATAAGTAAAAAGAGTGGTAGGGTTTTGAAATTAAACAACAACAACAAAAAAAAAAACAGGTGGTAGTATGTAACCATCAGAGAAAGATGCACAATTCTAATGATCACCAAGGTTAGAGAGAGAGTCGGGGTCCCAGATTATCAGAGGAACTATGGAGACAATAGAAAATACTATCTCTTGGGGCAAAATATTTTGAATGAATCAAGAACAAGGCTGAGGGCAGCCCTGTGGCCAAAAATGATGAGCCATTACCAAGTCGTCAGAACTCAAATTCAGTGATTGAAAGACAGGCTGTGTGCCCAGGAGAGAACAATCTACAACATGACTGCAATATATTGACTGTTGACTCTGTAACTACATTTATGAGAAAGAATGACAAATATTTTAGGAATGTTGGACTCAATTTCAATTTGTCACTGACCTCTAGGTTTCTGAAACCGTGTTGCCCTGATAGTGGATTGGGAGATACAAGGGCAAATTAACAAAGATGCCCGTCTCAGGTAGTCACAATGGTCCTCTGGTTCCAACTATCATTTCCCAAGTCCCTGAATATTTGTTTGAAATAGGGTTGAAATTTTAGTTGGTAGAACTCTAATATCACTTCTTTGCTTAGGGATTAGAAGTGTAGAGAATGAAAACTGCAAGCCTTTCAACCTTTCTCTTCATTTAAACTCCCATTCTCTAGCCAGTACTGTAAATTAAAAGCAACACAGGACTTTTGGGAAAAGTAGAGATGGTACCAGCCCTGAGAACAAAAGGAGCGTCCACTATCATTCTCCACTTTATTTACCACATTGATCCCTACAAAAAACAAACTTCACCTTGAAGATAGCAGAGTTAAACCAAGTAGTAGCTTAATTGCTGCTGGTCATCAGATGGGGTACATTTCATCCAGCAGATTTATACTGGCTCAAATACACAATACATGGCCAAGACCATGGAAAATTTCTATTCCTATTGGGTAGGCAGGTCAGAAACTGTGTGTATTCATTTGGAACAGAAAACAGTATACATTTAAAGTCTTGTCTCAAGGCTAAGCTATCTTATACACTCTCCATAATAATATAATCTGAAGGAGGGCAGACTGTCTGGGCTTTCTGCAGACTGTCATTTTGATCCACTATCTGATGGTGTTATTTATTATTATTATATTTATCAAGTTGGATGAATAATAATGGCAAATATGATGAAGACCTTGAGAAGATACATGTGCTCTGGGTGGTGAGAGAATAGCCCTATGAAGATGAGGGTCCTGTCACTTAAAGGAGGTTCCTGAGTTTCCTAGAGATCCAGTGATCTGGAGCATGCCCAAACATGCTGTCCAACTTAAAGACAGATTACTGCCTCTTTACCTCATGCAATGAAGATAAACTATTCCATCTTATAGCATGTACCACTAAAAAGGGAAGTGCAACACTTGGTTGGCCTCTGGATCTAATAGAAAAAATATTGCTCTGATCTATTTACCCAGGGATATAGATGCTGGAGGCTTTCAATGGATCCCAGAGCAGAACACTTGACAATATGTTCAGGCTGAGTACAAGAAGATTTGCCTGTTGCACCATGAGACTTAACAGACTCTGTTAGTTGAGAGTGGTGATTTAGTTGTTAAGTTGTGTCTGACTCTTGTGAGCCCATAAACTGAAGCCTGCCAGGCTTCTCTGTCCATGGGATATACCAGGTATGGTACTGAAGTAGGTTGTCATTTCCTTCTTCTGGGGATCTTCCTGACCCAGGGACTGAACCCGGGTCTTCTGCATTGTAGAGAGATTCTTTACCAGCTGAGCCACCAGGGAAGTCAGGTAGGGTTAGAAGTGTTAGTGGTATTAATGTTGACAAAATATATCTTATAAAGTTTATGGAAAGCTCTAGTAGGTGAATTATAACACAGACTCTAGTTTGGAGCAAGACCAGAGAGATTCTAATTGATATTATAGAGAATATAAAATGAATGGGGAAGGGTAGGAGGAAGTATATTAGTTATGGTCTGTGGACCAGATGCAGAAGTAGGTTTATAAATTCATCTTAAGAAGTTTTCTTTTATAATTTATCCCAGGGAAATAAAGTTAACCAGACTCCTAAAGAAGTATCTTATAGAAATAATAAGAAGCAAATATATCTGAGGGTGAAAGGTATGGGTTCCATCTCTATCTATCTATCTATCATCTATCTTTATAGGGAGGTACAGTTGATACATACAAAAAGTTGTACACCTTTGATAAGTATGTTTTAACAAGTTTGTACATATGCATACACCTGTGATACCATCAGCATTATCAAAGTAGAAATATCCATCCCCCCCCTAAATTTTATTGAGTTCTTTTGACTGTGTTTTATGATAAAAACACTTAAAATAAGATTCAATCCTTTGACACATTTTAAAGTACATAATAAATATATAATTAACTGCATGTACCAGGGAAATTTTTCCAACCTGGGACCTTATTTCCCCAGCTCCTGCTAATATGAGTGGCTGACTTTTATTTGAATTCCTGACAGTTTTTTGGGAAATGCATGCCTGATGTGTTTTTTTTTTTTTTTTTTTTTTGATGCAGGGACAAAAATGGTAAGCCCCTATACCTCAAATTGTGACAACTGCACTGGGCCATCTCTGCTCTAGAATGTTCAGTGGGATTGCGGAGCCTCCATATCTTTGCATGGCAATTCATCCCCTGCTTATGCCAAATCTGCATATTTTATTTTCCTTCAGCTATTTTGTTTTTCAAAAATCTTAATGCGATATACATAATGCACATATAACTAGTACAAAAGTTATGAACAAGAACACTGCACATATATCAACAGCACTCCACAATAAACCTCCAGCATGGTAATTTCCATTTCAGAATTTGATCCTGAGGAATCGAACCTGTGATACATTCAACAGGAGTGAATCCCAAATGCTTCCATTTTACTTGTAGAAAGACATACATGCAAAAGCACAAAGATATGAGTTCAAAGTTCTCTGCTTCATTGTCAATAGTGGCAAAAAAAAAAAAAAACTTAAAGAACATAAATAACATTAAGAGGGCACTGGTTACTGGATCTTAAATAAAAAATTAAAAAAATGATACAGCTTGCATGTAACTTTGAAAATTATTCATTTTTATTTTTTTATTTTTATTTTTTTTCTTTTTTCTTTTAATTAATTTTATTTTATTTTTAAACTTTACATAATTGTATTAGTTTTGCCAAATATCAAAATGAATCCACCACAGGTATACATGTGTTCCCCATCCTGAACCCTCCTCCCTCCTCCCTCCCCATACCATCCCTCTGGGTCGTCCCAGTGCACCAGCCCCAAGCATCCAGTATTAAATAGTATGCTATAATAACAGTTTAGTTCGGTTCAGTCACTCAGTCGTATCTGACTCATTGGGAACCATGGACTGCAGCACACCAGGCCTCCCTGTCCATCAGCAACGCCCAAAGTATACTCAAACTTATGACCATTAAGTCGGTGATACTATCCAACCGTCTCATCCTCTCTTGTCTCCTTCTTCTCTTACCTTCAATCTTAACCAGCATCATGGTCTTTTCAAATGAGTCAGTTCTTTGCATCAGGTGGCCAAAATATTGGAGTTTCAGCTTCAGCATCAGCCCTTCAAATGAACATTCAGGACTGATCTCCTTTAGGATGGACTGGTTGGATCTCATTGCAGTCCAAGGGATCTCAAGAGTCTTCTCCAACACCATAGCTCAAAAGCATCAATTCATCAGTGCTCAGCTTTCTTTATAGTCCAACTCTCACATCCATACATGACTACTGGAAAAACCATAGCCTTGATTAGATGGACCTTTGTTGGCAAAGTAATGTTTTTGCTTTTTAATACACTGTCTAGGTTGGTCATAACTTTCCTTCCAAGGAGTAAGCATCTTTTTATTTCATGGCTGTGGTCACCATCTGCAATGATTTTGGAGATCAAAAAGAAAAATAATCTCTGTCACCATTTCCACTGTTTCTCCTTTTATTTGTCATGAAATAATGGGTCCAGATGGCATGATCTTTGTTTTCTGAATGTTGAGCTTTAAGCCAACTTCTTCACTCTCCTCTTTCACTTTCATCAAGAGGCTCTTTAGTTCTTCTTCACTTTCTGCCATAAAGATGGTGTCATCTGCATATCTGAGGTTATTGATATTTCTCCCAGAAACCTTGATTCCAGCTTGTGTTTCATCCAGCCCAGCGTTTCTCATTATGTACTCTGAATATAAGTTAAATAAACAGGGTGACGGTATACAGCCCTGGTGTACTTCTTTTCTTATTTGGAATCAGTCTGTTGTTACATGTCCAGTTCTAACTGTTGCTTCCTGACCTGCATACAGGTTTCTCAAGAGGCAGGTCAGGTGGTCTGGTATTCCCATCTCTTTCAGAATTTTCCACAGTATATTGTGATCCACACAGTCAAAGGCTTTGGCATAGTCAATAAAGCAGAAATAGATGTTTTTCTGGAACTCTCTTGATTTTTCAATGATCCAGAGGATGCTGGCAATTTGATCTCTGGTTCCTCTGCCTTCTCTAAGACCAGCTTGAGCATCTGGAAGTTCATGGTTCACGGATTGTTGAAGCCTGGTTTGGAGAATGTTGAACATTAGTTTACTAGCATGTGAGATGAGTGCAATTGTGTGGTAGTTTGAGCATTCCTTGGCATTGCCTTTCTTTGGGATTGGAATGAAAACTGACCTTCTCCTGTCCTGTGGCCACTTCTGAGTTTTCCCAATTTGCTAGCATATTGAGTGCAGCACTTTCACAGCATCATCTTTTAGGATTTGAAATAGCTCAACTGGAATTCCATCACCTCCACTAGCTTTGTTCATAGTGATGCTTCCTAATGCTTACTTAACTTCACATTCCAGGATGTCTGGCTCTAGGTGAGTGATCAATCTGGGTCATGAAGATCTTTTTTTGTACAGTTTTTCCGTGTATTCTTGCCACTTCTTCTTATTATCTTCTCCTTCTGTTAGGTCCATACAATTTCTGTCCTTTATCAAGCCCATCTTTGCATGAAACATATAAAGTGTTTAATTTTATAAACATATAAACTGTTTAATTTGATTTCATTACTGTCATAATGTTTGTATATATGTACTTCCATATATGTAAGAAAGTTTATAAGCTAACAAAAAGTAATAAGGCAAGTGGGATGAAACATGTACTCAGAGTATCTGATGTTTTGGATTCAAGTTCTTTATTATAATATTAATAGCATAAATTGAAACAGGTTTTTTCTCAGTCTCAGGGCATAAAAACTGAGACAAGAAAAAATCTTTTTCAAGTAGAGACTGAGTTAGCTACTACCTGTTACACATTGCAAAACATATCTGGAATATAGTGGGCACCTTGATTAAGACCAGTATTATTAAATATGAATATATCATTTTTTCACTTTTTCATTTAAAAAGCTGATTTAAAATTCAATATTCAAAAAATTAAGTTCATGGCATCTGGCCCCATCACTTCATGGCAAGTAGATGTAGAAAAAATGGAAACAGTGACAGACTTTATGTTCTTGGGCTCCAAAATCACCGTGGATGGTGACTGCAGCCATAAAATTAAAAGACACTTGCTCCTTGGAAGAAAAGCTATGAGAAGCTTGCTATTATTTTTCAGTCACTTAGTCATGTTTGACACTTTGTGATCCCATGGATTACAGCACACCGGGTTTCCCTGTCCTTCACCATCTCCTGGAGCTTGCTTAAACTCATGTCTATTGAGTCGGTGATTCCATCCAATCATCTCATCCTCTGTTGTCCCCTTCTCTTCCTCCCTTCAGTCTTTCCCAGCATCAAGGTCTTTTCCAATTAGTCATCTCTTCTCATCAGGTAGCCAAAGTATTGGAGCTTCAACTTAAGCATCAGTCCCTCCAAAGAATATTCAGGATTTATTTCCTTTAGAATTGCCTGGTTTTATCTCCTTGCAGTCCAAAGGACTGTCAAGAGTTGTCTCCAACATCACAGTTTAAAAGCATCAATTCTTCACTTCTCATCCTTCTTTATGGTCCAACTCTCACATGCATACATGACTACTGGAAAAACCATAGCTAGACAGTACATTAAAAAGCAGAGACATCACTTTGCCTACAAAGGTTCTTATAGTCAAAGCTATGTTTTTTCCAGTAGGCATGTATGGATGTAAGATTTGGACCATTAAGAAGCCTGAGCACTGAATAATTAATGCTTTCAAACTGTAGTGCTGGAATACACTCTTGAAAGTTCCTTGAGCTGCAAGGAGATAAAATCAGTCAAATCTAAAGGATATCAACTCTGATTATTCTTTGGAATGACTGATGCTGAAGCTGAAGCTCTAATACTTTGGCTACCTGATGGTAAGAAACAACTCATTGGAAAAGATCCTGATGTTGGGCAAGATTGAGGGCAGGAGGAAAAAGGAGCAATAGAGGATGAGGTGTTTGGATGCCATTACTTACTCAGTAGACATGGGTTTGAACAAATTCTGGGAGATAATGAAGGACAGGGAAGCCCCGTGGGCTGCAGTCCATGTGGTCACAAGTGTTGGACACTACAGAGTGACTGAACAACATATTGAGTAGCGGGTTGGGTAGGAGATGAAAATAATTATTTTATTAATATAATTATGTACCAGCCACTCTTTCATTTAGAGAATATACTAATCTTAAAATCAAACAACTCTGCCCCCTCCCCCTCCGGTGGCTTGCTTTTCATACTAATTTCAAATCCTCTTTTTATTCTACAGCATTGGTTATCAGCCCATGTTTCTTATTTATTATTTGTTCTGTTTCATCTTTTTCATGCAGATATTCATGTATGCATGGTATTTGTCCATACAAAAGGTTATTCATTCTCTTTAGATCTCCTCAGTGTCGACATGAAGTGGTGCTATTCAATCATTTTAGTGTCATTCACTTTTCCTTGGCAGGGCATCTCTAAGATTGAGTGACAGCAATGGTCTCATCCATCGGTTGACTTTCGGCTTAGTGTGGCATTATTGCTATAGTGATGATGTGGATGTGTTCATCTTTTTTTTTTTTTCTTTCTTGTTCTCTATATCAAGAAGAGATTTGCTGCACCAGAGAAAAACTGAGCAGCTGCACCACAGAAAAATCCCCATTTCACTTCAGGTTTCTGTTGCAATAAACTTTATACAAATCCTGAGCTTCCCAAATAGTAACTCTTTAATGCAGCTGACCTACAATGATGGAAGAGATTCTGGCCTCTAGCCCTCCCATACATCTAAAATAGAACATATGATTAGTGCTTTTCCAGGATCATCACCATTATGCTGAAAAGATTTTTATTTCTTTATTTTTATTTATTTTATATATATATATATATATATATATATATATATATATATATATATATTTACTTTACAATATTGTATTGGTTTTGCCATACATCAGCATGCATCTGCCACGGGTGTACATGTGTTCCCCATCCTGAACCCCCTCCCACCTCCCTCCCCAGTAACTGTGTAGTTTTGTTTATTATTTATTTCTTCAACCTGATCCTTTCATAGTATATCCTGTTTGTGGTCCTGATATTTTAGGCAGGGGGTTGATACATTATTTCTTTGTTGCCAGGGCTGATGCAGTCTTCCTTTTTTTTTTTTTTTTTAGTTTGTTGTTCACTTAAAAAGGACAGGAAAATTAACTTAAATAATTATGATGAATTTGTCATCTTAGTATTTTCAGCCTGCTATGTAATTAGTAATTTCATGGAGATAAGCTTGGTTTCAGTTTTATGATGAATGTCAGGTATTTATTATATTAAAAGAGTGTTCATTATTTCTTCACATATGCTTAACAGTAAGGCATCCTACTTCCTATAAAGTGATTCAGAGGTTCTCTTTTGTAAATATTTTGTATAATGGCAACAATGATTTAATTTCCTTTATGGATGACTTCAAAAGAGAGTGAAAGTCAAGTTAACTAATTATAGAAGATTAGTTGTATAGTAGGTGCAATAGACAAAATTTTGAGAAATGTGGAAAGACTGGAAAATCGACCATATCAAGTTGCTGAAAGAGCAATTTGTCTTTCAGAAATTTTTTGTGCATAAATAATAATGTGTATGTTCTGTTTTGAATGCCAAGAATGCATAAGGTAACAATCAATATGTACTTATTCATTTTCCTACAAATAATAAAGTGTACACTTAATTTTGAGTAGTATATTGTTGTGCTTAATTTCTTCCAGATTTCCTAAAGATAACGTTTAAAATTGAATAAAGTTGAGTGTATAAACACTATGTCTATGTCACATATAGTATTAAACTTCAAAACATCTAGTAATGTATTACTGTCAATGCAATTAGAAGACAAACTTGTGATTTAATGAAATTGTGTGGTTGGATCACATTTTCCAGTCATCCCAGGCATTTATGCTGTTACCCAGACAATCAACCTGGCTAAGGTCCTGTCTTCAATATTAGTCCTTCCTTCCATTAATAGTCAGATTTTATTTCCTTTATGATTGACTGGTTTCATCTTCTTGCTGTCCAAGGGACTTACAGGAGAGTTTTCTAGAAACAGAGTTCAAAAGCATCAATTATTTGGCATTCAGCCATTTTATGGTCCAACTCACTTCTGTACATGACTACTGAAAAAACCAAAGCTTTGACTATATGGATTTTGTCAGCAAAGTAGTGTCTGTGCTTTTTAATATGCTGTCTAGATTTGTCACAGCTTTTCTTCCAAACAGCAAGCATCTTTTAATTTCATGACTTCAGTCACCATCCACAGTGATTTTGGAGCTCACGTGAATAATTCCTGTCACTGTTTCCATTTTTCCCCATCTCTTTGCTATAAAGTGATGGGACAAGATACCCTGACCTTAGATTCTTAAGTTTTAAGCCAGCTTTTTCACTCTTCTCTTTCACCTTCATCAAGAGGCTCTCTAGCTCCTCTTTGCTTTCTGGTATTAAAGTGATATCATTTGCATGTCAAAGGTTTTTTATATTTCTGCCAGCAATCTTGATTCCAGATTCTAATTCACCCAGCTTGGCATTTCACATGATGTTCTTTGCATGTATGTTAAAGAAGCAGAATGACATCATACAGCCTTGACATAATCCTTTTCCAGTTTTGAACCATTGTTCCATGTCCAGTTCTAACTGCTGCTTCTTGATCTGAATACAGTTTTCTTAAAAGGCAGGAAAGGCGATCTGGTACTCTCATCTCTTTAAGAATTTTCCACAGTTTGTTGTCATCCACACAATCGAAGGCTTTAACGCAGTCAATGGAGCAGAAATAGATGTTATTTCTGGAATTCTCTTGCTTTTTCTATGATCCAACAGATGTTGGCAATTTGATCCCTGGTTCCTCGGCCTTTTCTAATACCAGCTTGTACATCTGGAACTTCTTGGTTCATGTACTGTTGAACCTTAGCTTGAAGGATTTTGAGCATTACCTTATTAGCATGTGAGATGAGCACAATTTTGCAGTACTTCAACATTCTTTGTCATGCCCTTCTTTTGGACTGGAATGAAAACTCACCTTTTACAGTTCTGTGGCCATTCCTGAATCTTTCATATTTGCTGGTGTATTGGTTGCAGCACTTTCACTTTAATGACATCAGCTCTTAGGATTTGAAATAGCTTAGCTGGAATTCCATCACCTCTGATAGTTTTGTTCACAGAAATTCTTCCTGCAGCCCGCTTGACTTCCCACTCCAAGATTTCTGGCTTTAGGTAAGTGATAACAGCATCATGGCTATCCAAGGTCATTAAGAATTTTTTTCTTAAAGCTCAACATTCAGAAAACGAAGATCATGGCATCCGGTCCCACCACCTCATGGGAAATAGATGGGGAAACAGTGGAAACAATGTCAGACTTTATTTTTCTGGGCTCTAAAATCACTACGGATGGTGACTGCAGCCATGAAATTAAAAAATGCTTACTCCTTGGAAGGAAAGTTATGACCAACCTAGATAGCATATTCAAAAGCAGAGACATTACTTTGCCAACAAAGGTCCATCTAGTCAAGGCTATGGTTTTTCCTGTGGTCATGTATGGATGTGAGAGTTGGACTGTGAAGAAGGCTGAGCACCGAAGAATTGATGCTTTTGAAGTGTGGTGTTGGAGAAGACTTTTGAGAGTTCCTTGAACTGCAAGGAGATCCAACCAGTCCATTCTGAAGGAGATCAGCCCTGGGATTTCTCTGGAAGGAATGATGCTAAAGCTGAAACTCCAGTACTTTGGCCACCTCATGTGAAGACTTGACTCATTGGAAAAGACTCTGATGCTGGGAGGGATTGGGGGCAGGAGGAGAAGGGGACGACAGAGGATGAGATGGCTGGATGGCATCACTGACTTGATGGACGTGAGTCTGGGTGAACTCCGGGAGTTGGTGATGGACAGGGAGGCCTGGCGTGCTGCGATTAATGGGGTCACAAAGAGTCGGACACGACTGAGCGACTGATCTGATCTGATCTGTGCACTCTTGCCACTTCTTGATAATATATTCTTCTTCTGTTAGGTCCATATCATTTCTGTTCTTTATTTTGCCCATCTTTGCAAGAAATATTCCCTTGGTATCTCCAATTTTCTTGAAGAGATTTCTAGTAGTTCCCATTCTGTTTTTTACCTTGATCAAGTTCCATTGTCCATTAAAAAAGGCTTTCTTATCTCTCTTTGCTATTCTTTGGAACTCTGCATTCAGATGGGTAAACCTTTCCCTTTCTCCTTTGTTTTTCACTTCTCTTCTCTTTTTCAGCTGTATATAAGGCTCTTCATACAACTGTTTTCCCTTCTTGTATTTCTTCCCCTGGGGATGGTTTTGGACACTGCCGCTTGAACAGTTTTGAACCTCTGTCTATAGTTCTTCAGGTTCTTTATCAGATCTGATCCCTTTAATCTCCTTGTCACTTGATTTAGGTCATATCTGGTTTAGTCATTTCCCCTACTTACTTCAAGTCTGAAATTTGGAATAAGGAGCTCATGACCTGAGCCACAGTCAGCTCCAGGTCTTGTTTCTGCTGAGTATATAGAAATTCTCCATCTTCACTTGCAAATAATATAATCAATCTGATTTCACTGTTTATCATCTGGTGATGTCCATGTGTAAAATCATCTCTTGTGTTGTTGCAAGCAGGTGTTTGCTATGACCAGTGTGTTCTCTTGGCAAAACTCTGTTAGACTTTTCCCTGATTCATTTTGTACTCCAAGGCCAAACTTGCCTGTAACTCCAGGTCTCTCCTGATTTCCTAATTTTGTATTCCAGTCACCTATGATGAAAAAAAAAAAAAAAAGACATATTTCTTGTGTTAGTTCTAGCTCTTGTAGATGTTCATAGAGCTATTCAACTTCTTCTTTGGCATTAGTGGTTGGGACATAGAATACAATTACTGTGATGTTCACAACATCTGTGGAAAATTCTCCAAGAGATGGGAATACTAGACCACCTTATCTGCCTCCTGAGAAATCTGTATGCAGATCAAGAAGCAACAGATAGAACTGGATGTGGAGCAATGAACTGGTTCCAAATTGGGAAAGGAGTACGTCAAGGCTATGGTTTTTCCAGTAGTCATGTATGGATGTGAGAGTTGGACCATAAAGAAAGCTGAGCACTGAAAAATTTGTGCTTTTGAGCTGTGGTGTTTGAGAAGACTCTTGAGAGTCCCTTGGACTGAAAAAAGATCCAACCAGTCCATCCTAAAGGAGATCAGTCCTGGGTGTTCATTGGAAGGGCTGATGTTGAAGCTGAAACTCCAATATTCTGGCCACCTGATGTGAAGAGCTGACGCATTTGAAAGACTCTGATGCTGGGAAAGATTGATGGCAGGAGGAGAAGGGGATGACAGAGGATGAGATGGTTGGATGGTATCACAAACTCAATACACATGGGTTTGGGTAAACTCTGGGAGTTGGTGATGGAAGGAAGTCCTGGCATATTGTGGTTCATGGGGTCACAAAGAGTCAGACACGACTGAGCGACTGAACTGAACTGAAAACTAAACATTCAAAAAGCCAAGATCATGGCATCAAGTCCAATCAGTTTATGGAAAGTAGATGGGGAAACAATGGAAACAGTGAGTTTATTTTCTTGGGGTCCAAAATCACTGTAGGTGGTGACTGCACCCATGGAATTAAAAGACACTTGCTCCTTGAAAGAAAAGCTATGACCAGCATAGACAGCATATCAAAAACAAGAGACATCACTTTGCCAACAAAGGTCTGTCTAGTCAAAGCTATGGTTTTTCCACTAGTCATGTATAGGTGTGAGGGCTGGACTATAAAGAAAGCTGAGCACTAAAGAATTGATGCTTTTGAACTGCGGTGTTGGATATGACTCTTGAGAGACCCTTGGACTGCAAGGAGATCCAACCAGTCCATCCTAATGGAAATCAGTCATGAATATTCATTGGAAGGACTGATAGTGAAGCTGGAAGTCCAATACTTTGGCTACCTGATGTGAAGATTGGAAAAGACTCTGATGCTAGAAAGATGGAATGCAGGAGGAGAAGGGGACAACAGAGAATGAGATAGTTATATGGCATCACCGACCCAATAGTCATGAGTTTGAGCAGTCTCCAGGTGTTTGTGCTTGACAGAGAAGCCTGGCATGCTGCAGTCCATGGGGTCACAAAGAGTTGGACACCATTGAGCAACTGAACTGAACTGTGATGTTGGATAGTTTGCCTTGAAAATGAACCAAAAATTTCTGTTGCCTTTGAAATTGCACCCAAGTGTTGTATTTTGGTCTCTTTTTTTCACTATAAGGTTACCGCATTTCTTCTAAAGAATTCTTGCCCGCAGTAATAGATATAGTGGTCATCTGAATTAATTCACCCATTGCCATCATTTGGGAGCAGTTTTGACACCAGGTATTATGTCCATTTTATTTGAAATAAACAGTTACACTAATATATATGACAATCTCAGTTTTTCCATTTTCATTTTATCTATAAAGCTATAAAAATCCAGTTTCACAATTTAGTATTCACATTTGGTGTCTTCTATTGACATTGCTTGAGAAGGCAATGGCAAACCACTCCAGTACTCTTGCCTGGAAAATCCAATGGGCAGTGGAGCCTGGAAGGCTGCAGTCCATGGGATTGATAAGAGTCAGACATGACTGAGTGACTTCATTTTCACTTTTCACTTTCATGCATTGGAGAAGGAAATGGCAAGCCACTCCAGTGTTCTTGCCTGGAGAATTCCAGGGATGGGGGAGTCTGGTGGGCTTCCGTCTATGGGATCGCACAGAGTCAGACATGACTGAAGTGACTTAGCAGGAGCAGTAGCAGTATTGATATTGCAATGACTGAAATATGGGCTCAAATTTATAACTCTAACTTTTACTTGGTTATTTCGTTCTATATTTAATATGCTACAAAGTACAATGTTAATTAATTCTAATTGTTTTTTGACTACTAATCATTTTATTACCCAGTTATAGCCCAATGTTATTAAGAAACAGGGTATTTCCAAGCTATTTGAAACTCTTTTAGAATCCTTACCTAATGATATTTTTCCATAATTTGTTCTAAAAAACCAATTCTCTTGAAATTTAGTATATCATTCCCAAATATTTCTTCACAGTTTAATCTATATAGTGTCTATTTATGGTTTTGTGTTTTTTTTTCTTAATTTTAAAGGCATATATGT
The DNA here is from genome assembly GCF_002263795.3 of Bos taurus. Taxonomy (NCBI): domain Eukaryota; kingdom Metazoa; phylum Chordata; class Mammalia; order Artiodactyla; family Bovidae; genus Bos; species Bos taurus. The sequence goes on from NC_037336.1 coordinate 2,411,412, forward strand.
TCTTTATTAACTTAAATTTTTGCTTTCGCTTTTTTTTTTTTTTTTTTGCCTTTGCTTTTTGGTAAACATCTCAAGATATATGAAACCATTGACATTTTGTATCTTTAAAAAAAGCTACTGCTTTTCAGTGTATGTCAGAATGAATCTTGATACATTTTGACATTATGATATGTTAATATACTGGCATTAGCAAGGGAGACTGAGCTTTTATTGCAGCATATGTGACAATAATCTAGGGACTGAATGTCTAAAGACTAACTATAGTCTGCTAACAAAGGGTAGTATAAAATTCATTATTATAGTTCTACATCTCACAAAATTAGGCTGAAAAGATCTAAAGATAAAGAAGGGCTTTTGACCATGCTGGATAATAACATTAGAGATAGAAACATAGAATAGAGAAAATTAAAATTTGTGGATTTTCTTCTATGCAAAACACCATATTTGAGACCATGTATGTGATGTTTTGACAAGACTGAGAATTAAGTACCACTCTTCTTAATTTAAGGCTTATGAAATTGATCTTCAGTGACGACCCTAAGTTGCTCAAGAACACATGGCTAAAAAGACAGGCTCCATTTTATATAAAAGGCAAAACTATACAACAACTGGAGATAATACAGGAAAAAAAAAAAAAGGAAGAAGATGCAATCTTTTTTTTTTCTTTTTTTTTTTAATTTGTTTATTTTTTTTTTAATTTCAGGTATACACGTGCTCCCCATCCTGAACCCTCCTCCCTCCTCCCTCCCCATACCATCCCCCTGGGCTGTCCCAGCGCACCAGCCCCAAGCATCCAGCATCGTGCACTGAACCTGGACTGGCATCTCGTTTCATACATGACATTTCACATGTTTCAATGCCATTCTCCCAAATCTTCCCACCCTCTCCCTCTCCCACAGAGTCCATAAGACTGTTCTATACATCAGTGTCTCTTTTGCTGTCTCGTATACAGGGTTATTGAGTTTGATGATGAATTTTATTCACAACACCAAACCACAATGAGGTACCATTTCACGCCAGTCAGAATGGCTGCGATCCAAACGTCTACAAGCAATAAATGCTGGAGACAGTGTGGAGAAAAGGGAACCCTCTTACACTGTTGGTGGGAATGAAAACTAGTACAGCCACTATGAAGAACAGTGTGGAGATTCCTTAAAAAACTGGAAATAGAACTGCCTTATGATCCAGCAATCCCACTGCTGGGCATACACACTGAGGAAACTAGAAGGGAAAGAGACACGTGTACCCCAATGTTCATTGCAGCACTGTTTATAATAGCCAGGACATGGAAGCAACCTAGATGTCCATCAGCAGATGAATGGATAAGAAAGCTGTGGTACATATACACAAGGAAGTATTACTCAGCCATTAAAAAGAATACATTTGGATCAGTTCTAATGAGGTGGATGAAACTGGAGCCTATTATACAGAGTGAAGTAAGCCAGAAAGAAAAACACCAATACAGTATACTAACGCATATGTATGGAATTTAGAAAGATGGTAACAATAACCCTGTATATGAGACAGCAAAAGAGACACTGATGTATAGAACAGTCTTATGGATTCTGTGGGAGAGGGAGAGGGTGGGAAGATTTGGGAGAATGACATTGAAACATGTGTAATATCACGTATGAAACGAGTCACCAGTCCAGGTTCGATGCACGATACTGGATGCTTGGGGCTGGTGCACTGGGACGACCCAGAGGGATGGTATGGGGAGGGAGGAGGGAAGAGGGTTCAGGATAGGGAACACATGTATACCTGCGGTAGATTCATTTTAATATTTGGCAAAACCAATACAATATTGTAAAGTTTAAAAATAAAATAAAATTAAAATAAATAAATTAATTAAAAAGTACAAAAGAAAAAAAAAAGTCTACAAGCAATAAATCCTGGAGAGGGTGTGGAGAAAAAGGAACCCTCTTACACTGTTGGTGGGAATTCAAACTAGTACAGCCACTATGCAGAACAGTATGGAGATTCCTTGAAAACCTGGAAATAGAACTGCCATATGACCCAGCAATCCCACCGCTGGACATACACACCGAGGAAACCAGAATTGAAAGAGGCACATGTACCCCAATGTTCATCGCACCACTGTTTATAAAAGCCAGGACATGCAAGCAACCTAGATGTCCATCAGCAGATGAATGGATAAGAAAGCTTTGGTACATATACATAATGGAATATTACTCAACCATTGAAAATAATAAATTTCAATCAGTTCTAATGAGGTGGATGCAACTGGAGCCTATTATACAGAGTGAAGTGAGCCAGAAAGCAAAAAACACCAATACAGTATACTAACACATATATATGGAATTTAGAAAGATGGTAACGACAACCCTGTATGTGAGACAGCAAAAGAGACACAGATGTATACGATAGTGTTTTGGACTCTGTGGGGGAAGGGGGGTGATTTGGGAGAATGGCATTAAAACATGTATAATATCATATAAGAAATGAATCGCCAGTTCAGGTTTGATGCAGGATACAGGGCTGGTACACTGGGATGACCCAGAGGGATGGTATGGGGAGGGAGGTGGGAGGTGGGTTCAAGATGGGGAACACGTGTACACCCGTGGCGGATACATGTTGATGTATGGCAAAACCAATACAATATTGTAAAGTAAAAACAAAACAAAACAAATAGATACAGACCAGATACTGAAAAATTGTGGGGAAAAAAAACATGGTGCACTAAAATGACCCTTGAACATAGATGGATTTAGGGAATAATTGTGAGTTTTATACAAAAAAAAAAAAGAAGAATGTCTTTGGAGAACTCTTCAAATCAACTCCACATTTACGTAAATTTAGTAGCCTTGGATCTTTTCTGAGTCTATAAATCAACTTTAGTTCAATAAAAATTACATCTGCAGAAGGCTGTGTATCAATTCCTAAATAAGCCTCAAGAAATTTTCTATGAGGTCTTTCTCTTACAATTGTTAGTTTCAGTGTGCTTTTAATGAATAAAACAATGAGATGAAAAAAAATAATAAAGTTGGAGTTCATTAAAACTAAAAATGTCTGCTTTGAAAAAGAATTCATCAAGAATATGAAAAGACAAAACACTGATTGAGATACAATGCAAAATATATATCTGAGAAAGGATTTACTTCTAAAATGAGCAAAAAACTCATTGAACAGCTCAATTTAAAAATGAGTTTTGGTACTTTATCAAAATATTGAGGAAATAATTAATAATGAAGATATACAAATTATATATATATATATGAAAAAAATGCTCAGCACCATAGGTCATTGGAATTCCAAACAAAATGATAATAAAATACCCCTACACTTATTATAATGACAAATTCAGATTACTGATAAAACCTAATGCTGGCAGGAACTGGCAGCAACAGGAGCTCACATTCATTGCTAATTCAAATGCAAAATCTAACACTTAAACAATCTAGCAGATGTCACAAAGCTAAATGTACATAGTTTATCATAAGATCCAGTAATCATATTCCTAGATATTTATTCAAAGTTGAGAAATCTATGCACACACATAAAAACCTGCACATAGATCTTCACAGTAGCCTAATCATAATTGCCATAATTGGAGTCAACCAAGCTGTCCTTCAATAAGTTGATGGATGAAAAGAAAAAAAAAAAAAAGTATTACCCAGCAATAAAAATAAATGAGCTATAAAGATACTGGTGTTGCCTGCCTGCTAAGCCCTGTCCTATTCTTTGCAACCACATGGACTGCAGCCATCAGGCTACTCTGTCAATGAGATTTCCCACGCAAGAATACAGGAGTGAGTTACCCATTTCCTTCTCCAGGGGATCTTCATGACCCAGGGATGAAACTCACATGTCCTGTATCCACTGCACTGGCAAGCAGATTCTTTACCACTGAACCACCTAAGAAGTCCACAAAAATATAGAGGAACCATAAGTGCATATTGATAAGTAAAAGAAGACAGTTTTAAAAATACTACATAATATAATGCATGATATTCTGGAAAAGGTCAAACTAGAAACACAGTAACAAGGTTAATGTTTCCAGGGCCATGAGAGAGGAGAGGATGAACAGGTGGAGTAAAGAGCATTTTTTAGAGTTTATATGGTACTCTGTATCTTTTACACAAATTTTGTGATCCTGCAACTAATTTCTACATAAATTATATATAAAAATGTACTCAGAGAAAAAAGTCAGGACTAGACTCCTCTGTCCATAGAATTCTCCAGACAAGAATACTGGAGTGGGTTGCCATTTCCTTCTCCAGGGGATCTTCCTGACCCAGGGTTTGAACCCAGGCCTCCTGCACTGCAGGCAGATTCTTTATCATTTGAGTTACTAGGGAAGCCCACATCTGATACTGGAATTGAACCCAGACCAATATATGTTTTCTGAGAATACAATAGTTCAAGCTGAATGTTAATAGAGAAGAAATAATCTACCCAGTAAAGTTGCATTAAAAAAAAAGAAAGAGAAACCATGTGGAGCTAGATCAAAATTAATTCAATACTGTAAAGTAAAAAATAATGATAATAATAAAAAATAAAATAAAATAAAAAATTAAATGAGAGAATGTGGAATTCTCATAACAAATGAGCAAAAATATAGATTCTAAGAACAATTTCAACTTCATTCAGTTAAGAAGGGTTAGACAAGGAAAAAGTCTTATTTTCAAAAAATCTCACTTTAAAATATTTTCTAAAGAAAGAGACTTTGGATCATCCCATAGTTTAAATGAAATGAATAACAACAACTTTCAGCGACTATAAGTCTGTGCTAGAGGAGAGATCCACTTATTGAAAAACAAACCAAAGGTCCAATAAAATTCTCAAACATAAGCAAGTGTGTGGAAACCAGGACAATATTTATTAGTTATCCAAACTATACAACATTCCAAGCCAAAATTTTTTAAATGGCTAGGTGTATGTGCATTTCTTTATTATAACATTAATTGAATAATAAAGTCATTCATTTATTTATTTACTCACAAACCTTCACTGGGTGTTTTGCCTCATGCAGGAAGCTTAGTGTACAGTAGCATTTTAATGAAAGATAATACACTTGCATAAGCCAATAATACAAATGGACATAAAATAAAACAAACAGATAAAACAAAAATACAATTCAAATCGGGATAACACTAGGAGGAAAAGAATGCATGAGACACTGGATTTGGTAGAGACATTCTTTTAGACCATTTAAACTTATATCCAAGTCTCAGAGGTCTTAAAGACAAGCAAAATCACTTGATGTATTTGAAACACTGAAAGAATACATGGGTTGGTGGTAAAAATTATAAAATATGATATAATATATATCCTGCAATGCAGGAGACCCCGGTTCGATTCCTGGATTAGAAAGATCCTCTGGAGAAGGGATAGGCTACACACTCCGGTATTCACGGGTTTTCCTGGTGGCCCAGAAAGTACAGATTCTGCCTGCAATGTGGGAAACCTGGGTTCAGTCCCTCGGTTGGGAAGATCCGCTGCCAGAGGTGCCTGTCAGGCTACAGTCCATGAGGTCACAAAGAGCTAGACGTGACTCATAAACTATGCATGCTGCTGCTGCTGCTAAGTCACTTCAGTCGTGTCCGACTCTGTGTGACCCCATAGATGGCAGCCCACCAGGCTCTCCCGTCCCTATAGCACAGCACAATATACATTATACGATATATAATATATGCAATGTACATTCATTATATAATACATAACATACACACACACACACACACACACACATATATATACATATATATGTATGTATAACACTTCACATAATTGCAATTATATGCTGTACTCTCCTGGTGGCTCAGACCTTGTAGAATCTGCCTGCCTGGAGACTCTCCATGGACAGAGGAACCTGGGGGGCAGAGTTCATGGGGTTGCAGAGTCAGACACGACTGAGTGACTAAGCACAGTGTATTTTATGTATAATATATATTATATAAAGGCTTCTCAGGGGGCACAAGTGGTAAAGAACCCTGTCAATGCAGGAGATGTAAGAGACCTGGGTTCGAATCCTGGGTCAGGAAGATCCCCTGGAGTAGGGCCTGGCAACCCACTCCAGTATAACTGCCTGGAAATTCTCATGTATAGAGGAGCTGGTGGGCTATAGTCCACAGGGTCACAAAGAGTGGGACATGATTGAAGAGACTTAGCATGCATGCCACTTAAATGGGGCGTAAGTCCAATATAATATACATTCAGCTCAGTTCAGTCTCAGTCTTGTCTGACTCTTTGCGACCCAATGAATCACAGCACGCCAGGCTTCCCTGTCCATCACCAACTCCCAGAGTTCACTCAAACTCATGTCCATCAAGTCGGTGATGTAATCCAGCCATCTCATCCTCTTTCTTCGCCTTCTCCTCCTGCCACCAATCCCTCCCAACATCAGTGTCTTTGCCAATGAGTCAACTCTTCGCATGAGGTGGCCAAAATACTGGAGTTTCAGCTTTAGCATCATTCCTCCCAAAGAAATCCCAGGGCTGATCTCTAGCATGGACTTTCAGATATCCTTGCAGTCCAAGGGATTCTCAAGAGTCTTCTCCAACACCACAGTTCAAAAGCATCAATTCTTTGGCGCTCAGCTTTCTTCACAATTCAACTCTCACATCCATACATGACCACTGGAAAAGCCATAGCCTTGACTAGATTGACCTTTGTTGGCAAAGTAATGTCTCTGCTTTTCAATATGCTATCTAGGTTACTCATAACTTTCCTTCCAAGGAGTAAGGGTCTTTTAATTTCATGGCTGCAGTCACCATCTGCAGTGATTTTGGAGCCCCCCAAAATAAAGTCCGACATTGTTTCCCCATCTATTTCCCATGAAGTGATGTGACCAGATGCTATGTCCTTAGTTTTCTGAATGTTGAGTTTTAAGTCAAATTTTTCTCTCTCCTCTTTCACTTTCATCAAGAGGCTTTTTAGTTCCTCTTCACTTTCTGCCATGAGTGGTGTCATCTGCATATTGGAGGTTATTAATATTTCTCCCAGCAATCTTGATTCCAGCTTGTGCTTCTTCTAGCCCAGCGTTTCTCATGATGTACTGTGCATAGAAGTTAAATAAGCAGGATGACAATATAAAGCCTTGATTTACTCCTGTTCCTATTTGGAACCAGTCTGTTGTTCCATGTCCAGTTCTAACAGTTGCTTCCTGACCTGCATACAGGTTTCTCAAGAGGCAGTCAGGTGGTCTGGTATTCCCGTCTCTTTCAGAATTTTCTGCAGTTTACTGTGATCCACACAGTCAAAGACTTTGGCATAATCAACAAAGCAGAAATATATGTTTTTTTCTGGAACGCTATTGCTTTTTCAAAGATCCAGTGGATGTTGGCAATTTGATCTCTGGTTCTTCTGCATTCTCTAAAACAAGCTTGAACATGTTGAAGTTCACATTTCATGTATTGCTGAAGCCTGGCTTGTAGAATTTTGAGCATTACTTTACTAGCGTGTGAGATGAGTGCAATTGTGCAGTAGTTTGAGCATTCTTTGGCATTGCCTTTCTTTGGGATTGGAATGAAAGCTGACCTTTTCCAGTCCTGTGGCCACTGCTGAGTTTTCCAAATTTGTTGGCATATTGAGTGCAGCACTTTCACAGCATCATCTTTCAGGATCTCTCCTTTATCAATCCCATCTTTGCATGAAATGTTCCCTTTGTATCTCTAATTTTCTTGAAGAGATCTCCAGTCTTTCCCATTCTTTTATTTTCCTCTATTACTTTGCACTGATCAATGAGGAAGGCTTTCTTATCTCTCCTTGCTATTCTTTGGAACTCTGCATTCAGATACTTATATCTTTCCTTTTCTCCTTTGCTTTTCACCTCTCTTATTTTCACAGCTATTTATAAGGACTGTTCAAACAGTCATTTGCTTTTTTACATTTCTTTTCCTTTGGGATGATCTTGTTCTCTGTCTCCTGTACAATGTCACAAACCTCCGTCAATAGTACTTCAGGCACTCTGTCATTACATTTAATTAAAATTATATACAATCATTATGTACAATATATGTTATATAACATTATATGTGATGATGTACACTAATATTACACACAATTTTTGCTTATAATTATTTGCATATAATTATATAGTATTTCACACATGATATTATATGCACTACATAATCATATAATTATGTTATTGATTAATAATATATAAATGTATATTATATATAAGCATATATAATGATTTAATTTGATCTTTGGTTCCTCTGCCTTTTCTAAAACCCGCTTGAACATATGGAATTTCACGGTTCACGTATTGCTGGATCCTGGCTAGGGGAATTTTGACCATTACTTTACTAGCGTGTGACATGAGTGCAATTGTGCGGTAATTTGAGCACTCTTTGGCATTGCCTTTCTTTGGGATTGGATTGAAAACTGACCTTTTCCAGTCCTGTAGCCACTACTGAGGTTTCCAAATTCCCTGGCATATTGAGTGCTGCACTTTCACAGCATCATCTTTCAGGATTGAAATAGCTCCACTGGAATTCCATCACCTCCACTAGCTTTGTTCATAGTGATGCTTTCCAAGGCCCCCTTGACTTCACATTCCAGATGTCTGGCTGTAGGTGAGTGATCACACCATCGTGATTATCTTGGTCGTGAAGATCTTTTTTGTACAGTTCTTCTGTGTATTCTTGCCACCTCTTCTTAATATCTTCTGCTTCTGTTAGGTCCATACCATTTTTGTCCTTTATCGAGCCCATCTTTGTATGAAATTTTCCCTTGATATCTTTAATTTTCTTGAAGAGATCTCTAGTTTTTGCCATTTTATTTTTTCCCTCTATTTCTTTGGATTGAGATATTCAAGCTGGTTTTAGAAAAGGTAGAGGAATCAGAAATCATATTGCCAACATCCAGTGGATCATCAAAAAACAAGAGTTTCAGAAAAACATCCATTTCTGCTTTATTGAAAATGCCAAAGCCTTTGACTGTGTGAATCACAATAAAGTGTGGAAAATTCTGAAAGAGATGGGAATACCAGACCACCCGACCTACCTCTTGAGAAACCTATGTGCATGTCAGGAAGCAACAGTTAGAACTGGACATGGAACAAGAGACTGGTTCCAAATAGAAAAAGGAGTACGTCAAGGCTGTATATTGTCACTCTGCTTGTTTAACTTCTATGCAGAGTACATCATGAGAAACACTGGGCTGGAAGAAGCATAAGCTGGAATCAAGTTTGCCAGGAGAAATATAAATAACCTCAAATATGCAGACAACACCACCCTTAAGGCAGAAAGTGAAGAGTAACTAAAAAGCCTCTTGATGAAAGTAAAAGAGAACAATGAAAATGTTGGCTTAAAGAACAGCATTCTGAAAACGAAGATCATGGCATCTGGTCCCATCACTTCATGGGAAATAGATAGGGAAACAGTGGAAACAGTGTCAGACTTTATTTTTGGGGGGGCTCCAAAATCGCTGCAGATGGTGACTGCAGCCATGAAATTAAAAGATGCTTATTACTTGGAAGAAAAGTTATGACCAATCTAGATAGCATATTGAAAAACAGAGACATTAGGTCTGTCTAGTCAAGGCTATAGTTTTTCCAGGGGTCATGTATGGATGTGAGAGTTGGACTGTGAAGAAAGGTGAGCACTGAAGAATTGATGCTTTTGAACTTTGGTGTTGGAGAAGACTCTTGAGAGTCCCTTGGACTGCAGGGAGATCCAACCAGTCTGTTCTAAAGGAGATCAGCCCTGGGATTTCTTTGGAAGGAATGATGCTAAAGCTGAAATTCCTATACTTTGGCCACCTCATGCGAAGAGTTGACTCATTGGCAAAGACACTCATGCTGGGAGGGATTGGGGTCAGGAGGAAGAGGGGACAACAAAGGATGAGATGGCTGGATGGCATCACCAACTTGATGGATGTGAATTTGAGTCAAGTTCGGGAGTTAGTGATGGACAGGGAGGTCTGGCATGCTGCCATTCATGGGGACACAAAGAGTCGACAAGACTGAGTGACTGAACTGAACTGAACTGAATGATTTAATTATGTGTAATTTTAATTATAATAATTTTATATTAATTATCACAATATATGTAACATGCAATTATTACATGTATAATTATATTCTAAAATTATACACACATGAATAAATAATTCTATAATATATATAATATATACATCATCAAAAATAAGTGTTTCTGCTTAAATAATTTAATATTTAATTGAAGCTATTTTGATAGCCATTCATATTAATTTTTCAATTCTTCCAGCACATGCTAAAATAATAGCTGTACTCTCAAACATGGTATAAAATAAGGATAATGATGTGCCACTATATTTAAGCATCCTGACTTCTTGGATAGTGTAAAGAAATATATAGACATGTTTGAAATCTTAGTATGATTTTTTTGAACCAAAAATGCTGCTTTTCATAAGATTTGTATTTAACTTTTTAAATATTTCAAGTGGTTTCAAACTATAGCCTTGCTCAAAAAAAAAAAAAATTACAATGCAAACATGATGTTTAAATCTTTTGAAAAAGTAGATAAGCCTCTAAAAGTTAGGTATTTTTACAGAATTGATCCCATAGGCCATTCATTGATTATAATTTGCTTTAAAAGTCAAGGTTAAATATGAAGAATATTAAAGCTATATACTTTGCAGTCTCTGATAAAAGAAAGCAAATATTTTCCATAAAGAGGGATTTTTTTATACTGAATTCAATTAAAAAATTTATGCTTATGACAATTTACATAGGACACTGGGGAATATAATGGGACATTGCTTTGATTGAGGCTGTGTAAGAAACATAGAAATGTTTGAATGGGCACCTTTGAAACAGATTCTGCCTGAAATCTGAAAGCATAATGTGGCATGGTAAATGTGTGAAAAAATTTTTTTTGACTAGTTCAAATCATGTGCTGTAGAAAAATGTCTAGAAGTAAATTGTGGAATGGATACCTAACATAATGTAAGACTTTTCTACATATAAGCTGCCATTAATTTAGAAACTGATAAATTTCACGGTGTGAATTTGAAAAATCCAGGTTATTTAGTCAAATAAATATGTTAAAAATTAATTTGATAAAAATTACTTAAACTTGGTAAATATTTTAACATTCCAAAGGCACCTAAGAATGTGGAGATGTGTTTTCCTTATCCATTTCAGATAAACTTAAAAAAAAAAAAAAAAACAACTTTATCTTCAGAGTAAAATGTCTGTATATTTAATACTATAAGGTGCATTCTGGAAATAGGTATATTATTTAAAAAGTTTATTTTCCTATATTTTGGATGATAATAGTCTTTTAGAACATGAAGAACAAAGCCATGTCAATGTCTATACTTATTTGGGAAGAAATAACCTGCTATGAAACAAAGCTAACAGTACAAACTCCTAGCTACTTAAAGCTAAAAATACAAACTCCTAAGCTGCTTGAAGTTATTGATTTATTTACATGATTAACTCATAAGAAATTAAACAATTTTATATAATAATTATAGATATAAGGTGTTCATCATTAAATTTATGTTGAGAAACCCCAGTATATGAAAAAGCAGATCACTGAACAGCTATTTTAAAACCTGAGTTTGTCAAGAATTGCTGGGGACAATTAGAATCAACAGAAATGCACTGGGATGACCCAGAGGATGGTATGGGGAGGGAGGTGGGAGGGGGGTTCAGGATGAGGAACATGTGTATACCCGTGGTGGATGCATGTTGATGTATGGCAAAACCAGTTCAATATTGTAAAGTAAAAAATTATAACAATAATAATAATAATAAAAGAATCAACAGAAAGTGTTAAGAGTTCTGAAGGAAGAGGTCTTAAATTATATATCAATTTAATCAACAACATCTCATTGGAGAATCAATTCATCTACATAAATTTTGATTTTTCATATAGGAAAAAGGAATAATATCTGTACATCATCTGGCTGCAGTTACAATAAAAATCAAATTAGAAACATTCTGCAAAAAGCCTTTGCTAAAATGAACAAAATATACACTTATTTGTTTTTCCTCCTGAAAGGAGAATGTGTTGGTGGTTTTGAACAGTTTATTCCGATATTATTACAAAAACAGTTTTAAAAATCCAATAAATAGCCAGAGAAAGGGTGAAAATTAATTATGAAGGAAATTCTCTGGGTCATTGGATATGTTCTATATGTAGATTTTCACAGTAGTTAGATTTTCAGAATCTAAATACACAGAATTTAGATTTTCATAGAATTTACACAGGTATAAATAATTGCTGAAACTCCTTTATATAAGATCTTTATATTTTACTATAGGCAAACTACCTTAAGAAAATAAAAAGTCTTAAAATATAAATGAGTGCCTTATCAGAAGGATGTTTCTTTAAAAATACTGATCCCTACCAAAAAAAAAAAAAAGGCAATAATAAATAAAACAGTAAGAGAAAATAGGGTAATTATAAAAATAAAAAAAAATCCTAGACTTTGTTACTTGATTATACTATATCATTTTAAATAAAATCATGAAATTCTAATTAATAATCTTTTCAGAATAATGATTTTGCAATAAAGAAAATTCACATTTACATTTTCCCCTTTCTATGCAACGGTGTATTGCCTTTTTAATCCACAGTTCAATAAAATGCAATTTTAGTAGCAAAACCCATCATCCTGATTTTACATTTTGTGCCTGTCATATGCATTGCTCTCATGTGCAACATCAAATCTGAGGTAAGAGATAGCTGATGGTGGAGCTGATGGTGGAGCATTTCTGAATGTATCTGGATTGTTTTATTTTTGTTTTACATTTTTCTGTAAATTGTAATTATATAAGTTCTAGGGCTTTGTAAAAAAAAAAGTCAATATTTAAAAAAAAAAATCTTAAAGGACAAGAAAACAAATCAAACTCATTCTAAGACAATAATACATTTAATCTAGACGTTTGCTAGGGTTCTATATGAAATGAGATGATGTAACACTCAAATATTGTTTCCTACTTTTTAAAACCTGGCTTCCCTCATAGCTCAGTTGGGAAAAAATATGCCTGCAATGCAGGAGACCTGGGTTCAATTCCTTGGTCAGGAAGATCCCTGGGAGAAGGAATATGGTAACCCATTCCAGTATTCTTGCCTCTAGAATCCCATGAACAGAGGAACCTAGCAGGCTAAAGTCCATGGGGTCCCAAGAGTTGGACACGACTTAGCGACTAAACCACCACTACTTTTTAAAACAGTATAAATAATATTTAAACATGTTCCTACACAACTTTATGCATAAAATTCAAGAAATTTTACTCATGGCTGTGTTAAATTATAAAATTATGTGGTATTAGGATTGTGAGAAATGTTTTAATATTTGTACTCAGAGGGTGTTGCATCCTGCGAATACAGATGCAATTTGAATTGCATCTCCCTAAAGGACCATGGGGAGAAGGCAATGGCAACCCACTCCAGTACTCTTGCCTGGAAAATCCCATGGATGGAGGAGCCTGGTAGGCTGTAGTCCATGGGGTCACTAGGAGTCGGACATGACTGAGCAACTTCATTTTGACTTTTCACTTTCATGCACTGGAGAAGGAAATGGCAACCCACTCCAGTCTTCTTGCCTGGAGAATCCCAGGGACGGGGAGCCTGGTGGGCTTCTGTCTATGGAGTTGCACAGAGTCAGACACGACTGAAGTGACTTAGCAGCAGCAGCAGCAGCAGCAAAGGACCACGGAATCCTCAGCATCTCAAATATAGCCTTCTGTGGAAATGGGTCTCTACAGAAGTCATTAAGCTGAAGGGAGATCATTAGTGTGAGGCTTTAATCCAATGTTACTGATGTTCTTATGAGAAGCACGACCATGGGGAGAGAACTAGACAAGTCCAATAAATGAACACAGGAAGAATACCATGTGGAGAAGTAGGTAGAGACTAGGATGACAGAGCAGAAGCTACAGAACACCAAGTATTGCCCTAGAAAACTAATACAGAGGGTACATGGGAGACTTTTAAATGGGAAACACCAAGACTGATTCATTCTGAAAAAATATCATGGAGACAGATAAAGCACTCTTCCCTCCTCCTTTTCATTCCAGGTTCAATGAAGTAAGAAGTTCATTTATTTATTCAAAAGTTGCTCAAATATATTTTTAGCTTATCAGAATTCTTCAAATAATACAATACCATGCAACATGTAAAAATTTTTTATTTCGTTTCCTTGTGCTATTCTTACCAAAACATACTTTTACTAAGTAAATCTTAATGCCTGTATTTATCTCTTCAGTCAGTCAGTCGTGTCTGATTCTTCACAACCCAATGGGCTACAGCACACCAATCTTTCCTGTCCTTTGCATCTGCCAGAGTTTGTTCAAACTCATGTCCACTGAGTCAGTGATGCCATCCAACCATCTCATCCTCTGTCATCCCTTCCTCTTCCTGCGTTCAATCTTTCCCAGCATAAGGATCTTTTCCAATGAGTAGGCTTTTTACATCAGGTGGCCAAAGTATTGAAGCTTCAGTTTCAGCATCAGTCCTTCCAAAGAATATTCAGGGTTTATTTTCTTTAGGATTGATTGGCTTGATTGCTTTGCATTCAAAAGGCCTCCTCGGAGCTTTGTCAAACACCACAGTTTAAAAGCATCAATTCTTCAGTGCTCACTCTTCTTTACGATCCAAGTATCACATCCACTGGAAAAATAATAGCTTTGACTATATGTACCTTGGTCCTCAAAGCAATGTTTCTGCATTTTAATATCCTGTCTAGGTTTGTCATGACTTTTCTTCCAAACAGATAGAGTCTTTTTAATTCATGGCTGCAGTCACCATCTGCAATGATTTTAGAGCACAAGGAAATAAATTATCTCATTGTTTCCATTGTTTCCCCATCTATTTGCCATGAAGTGATGAGACTGGATGACTGTCAAAGACAGTGTACTTGCTTCTTGAGGCATGTTTTGTTTTTGTTTTATTATTATTATTATTATTTATTTTTTTATGAATCTGAAATTATGTGAGGTTTCAACTCTTCCATTGAGAGAAGGATAACTATTTAATCTTGCATAACTTTCTTAGAACTCTGGGGTGGCTGCCCTGCATGGGTAGTTGTGGGATCAGTCAGTTCAGCTCAGTTCAGTCGCTCAGTTGTGTCTGATTCTTTGCGACCCCATGAATCGGACCACGCCCGGCCTCCCTGTCCCTCACCAACTCCCGGAGTTCACTCAAACTTATGTGCATCAAGTCAGTGATGCCATCCAGCCATCTCATCCTCTGTCGTCCCCTTTTCCTCCTGCCCCCAATCTCTCCCAGCATCAGGGTCTTTTCAAATGCATCAACTCTTTGCATGAGGTGGCCAAAGTATTGGAGTTTCAGCTTTAGCATCAGTCCTTCCAGTGAACACCTAGGACTGATCTCTAGCATGGACTGTTGGATCTCCTTGCAGTCCACGGGACTCTCAAGAGTCTTCTCCAACACCACCATCAAATTTTTATTGAAAGTTCAAAACCATCAATTCTTTGGCGCTCAGCTTTCTTCACAGTCCAACTTTCACATCCATAAATGACCCCTGGGAAAACTATAGCCTTGACTAGATGGACCTTTGTTGGCAAAGTAATGTCTCTGCTTTTGAATATGCTATCTAGGTTAGTCATAACTTTCCTTCCAAGGAATAAGCATCTTTTAATTTTATGGCTGCAATCACAATCTGCAATGATTTTGGAGCCCCCCCCCCAAAAAAAAAAAAAATCTGACACTGTTTCCACTGTTTCCCCATCTATTTCCCATGAAGAGATGAGACCAGATGCCATGATCTTAGTTTTCTGAATGTTGAGCTTTAAGTTGTGGGATACAGAGTGGCAATACATATACCATTTTATATTCACATCAAGACCAGTTGACAGTAATCTCAAACCACAGAGTTAGAGTCACATGGATCTTGGTCTGATATTTAGATTCACTACTTTCTAACAGTGATTTTGGTTAAATTGCTGAAAATATCAAAGTCTTGTTTCTCTCGTCTATAAAGCGGGCATGTCTAAGCTTCACAAAATATTTTGCTATAGCACAAATTAATATGAACAATATGTACCTGATACAGATAGTCACATTAATGGCCTGTGTGAATGTAATATTAAATTTATCCAAAAGATAATTTGATAAAAATTGTCCAGATCTTGAATGTTGACACACTTCGATTCACCAATTTTACTTCTAAGGATTTATTGTATAAATCTACAGATGTATGCTTGTTAAAAGGCACATATAAATAATTTCTCCAAACAACAGTTTATAATTGCAAAGATTTTAACATTTCCTAAGTGGTCATTATGCTATATCTATAAATTAAAATCTGGTGTAGTTATCCAAAAAGGAGGTGAAATATTCACACATAAACCTACATTTTGTTCAAAATCTGGATTTGTAAAGGAAAACTTTTCCATCTGCTAATGGTGAATACCAGTTTGCTGTTGCCTAGATTAAAAATCTGTTACTGTTTTATATTTATATTAGCACTTATTGTACTTGTATTTTAACATCTTATGCTCTTATGTATAGATTAAGCAAAGAAAAAAAGAAAAAGAAAAAAAAAAAAGAATCTCTAGTAATACACCACAATTTGGTAGTCCTTTTTTCAGTTATCTCAACTATAGCTTTTAGTAAAGCAATTACCTTTCAATAAAAATAAATGCATTTTTAAAAAGCGTCCTTATAAAAACACAAAATATTTTAATGCAAAGCACTTCATAATTTAAAGCACCTAGAACAAACTTCCATGAATTGTAACCTGAGAAAAAATTATTACAGTCAACTTGGGGCAATGCTTCATGTTTTCTGCAAGTCTACACTGTTATGTCCATAGGAAAAGTAGGCCAAAGAATTAAAAAGAATGCTAGTTATGCAGGGAGTATAAATGCCAGATGCTGTTGGCAAAACATTCTCCAGAGTGTGACATCTGGGTGCAATAACTTCCATACAGAGCTCCATCTGTAGCTAAAGCTGTTGACTCTGCTTTGGGCGAAGAAAAATCAGAAATAAAGAAGGCAGTTAAATTTTGAACTGTGCCAGAGATAGCACAAGGAGGATGCTGTCAGCATTCAAATTACATCCCTAGCCCAACTTGCTTTTTAATATATTGAAACTGTGTAAACACTAAACCATGGTCATTACAGTTATTTAGAGGTTAGTACATGGGATGGGCTGGTGGGCTTACCTTGTTGAGTATGGCAGAATAGAAGGATGTGCACTCATCTTCTCCTGTGAGAACAGAAAATTTGCAACCAGCTGCTGAAGAATCATCTATAGGAGGATGTCGCAAACCACCAAAAATTGATACTCCATGTCCAAGGACAAAGAAGAAGCCCCAATAAGCCAGTAGGAAAGGTGCCAGAGACTCTTGGAGGACACACAAATAAATTTTTGTGCCCCAGCACCCAGGGGGAAGGAGTAGTGACCTCCACAAGAGATGGTGTCATACATTTCAGTTAGTGTTTGAATGTCTCCTGTGGAGACGTGGATCAGGATTAACCTGCTGCAGGGACAGGGGCACTGGCAGAAGCAGTCCTGGGAGGCATGACATGTTGGCATATGTCCTTTTAGAGGAGGACACCATTAGCTCAACCATAGAACCTGTAGCCCTACCATAGAGATTGCAGACTTTAGGACTGGGCCACCACAGGCAGAATAACTAACATGGAGGGACCACAGTCCCACCCATTAGCAGAAAATTGGATTAGATATGTACTGAGCATATTCCTGCCCACCCACGTCCAGCCCCTCTGACCAGGAAGCTTGCACAAGTCTCTTATCCTCATCCATCACAGGGAATAGAGAAGAAGCAAGAACTACAATCCCATGGCCTCCAGAAAAAAACCAAAATCACATAAAACTAACCAAAATGATCACATGGATTACAGCTTTGAGTAATTCAATAAAGCTATGAGCCATGCCATGCAAAGCCACCAAAGACAGATGGATCATGGTAGTGTGTTCTGACAAAACACAGTCCATTGTAGAAGAGAATGGCAAATCACTTCAGTATTGTTCCCTTGAGAAACCCATTAACAATATGAAAACACAAATAGATATGACAATGGAAGGTGAGCCCCCCAGGTCAGTAGGTGTCCAATATGCCACAGGGAAAGAACAGGGGAATAGCTCTAGAAAGAGTGAGGAGGCTGGGCCAAAGTAGAAACATCTCCCGTTTATGGATTTGCCTGGTGGTAAAAGTAAAGTCCAGTGCTGTAATAAATAACATATTGCATCGGAACCTGGAATGTTAGGTCCAAGAATCAAAGCAAATTGGATGTGATCAAGCAGGAGATGGCAAGAGTGAAAATTGACATTTTAAGAATCAGTAAACTAAAATGGATGGGAATGGGTGAATTTAATTCAGATGTCCATTATATATACTATGGACAAGAATAACTTAGATGAAATGGAGTAGTCCTCATAGTCAACAAAAGAGTCTGAAATGCAGTACTTGGTTGCAACCTCAAAAATGACAGAATGTTCTTGATTTGTTTCCAAGACAAACCATTCAACATTACAATAATCCAAGACTATGCCACAACTACTAATGCCATGGAACCTGAGGCTAAAGGAATCTATGAAGACTTATGAGAACTTTTAGAAGTAACACCAAAAAGCAATCTCTTATTAATCATGGGAAATTGGAATGCAAATGTAAGAAGTCAAGCGTTACCTGGAGTAACAAGCAAGTTTGGACTTCGGGAAAAAAACAGAGCAGGGCAAAGGCTAACAGTTATCCCAGAAGAAGACACTGGTCATAGAAAACACCCTCTTTCAACAAATAAAAGAGATGACTCTACACATGGACATCATCAGATGAACAGTACCAAAATCAAATTGATTACATTCTTTGCAGTTGAAGATTGTGAATCTCTACACAATCAGCAAAAATAATACTGTGTATGGACTATGGCACAGATGATGAGCTCCTTATTTCAAATCCAGGCTTAAATTGAAGGAAGTAGGGAAAATCACTAGGCCATTCAGGTTTGATCTAAATAAAATCCCTTATGATTATTCAGTGGAAATGACACATAGATTCAAGGAATTAGATCTGATAGAGTGCCCAAAGAATTATGGACAGGGATTTCAACACTGTACAGGAAGCAATGACCAAAACCATCCCAAAGAAAAAGAAATGCAAGAAAGCAAAATGGTTGTCTGAGGAGGCCTTACAAATAGCTAAATAAAAGGAGAGGAAAAACAGACAAAGGAGAAAGGGAAAGACATATGCAGCTGAATGCAGAGTTCCAGAGTAAGAACTCTTTTTCTCAAGGAGGGGTAAGATAAACTTTTTAAGTGAGCAATAAAAAGAAATAGAAGAAAGCAATAGAATGGGAAAGACTAAAGATTTCTTCAAGAAAATTGGAGATATCAAGAGGATACTTCATGCAAAATGGGTACAATAAAGGACAGAAATGGCAAAGACCTAACAGAAGCAGAAGAGATTAAGAGAAAGTGCAAAGAATACACAAATGAACTGCCAAATAAGGGTGTTGATGACCAAGATAACCACGATGGTGTGGTCACTTAGCTAGAGCCATATATCCTGGAATGTGAAATGGGCTGTAGGAAGAATTAATATGAAGAAAGCTATTGGAGGTGATGGAATCTCAGCTGAACTATTTAAAATCTTAAAATATGATGCTTTTAAAGTGTTGCACTCAATATGCCAGCAAATTTGGAAAACACATTTATGGCCACAGAAAAGAAAAGTTCAGTTTTCATTCCAATGCCAAAGAAGGACATTGCCAAAGAACGTTCAAACTACCACGCAACTGTGCTCATTTCACATGCTATGAGGGTAATTCTCAAAATCCTTCAAGCTAGGCTTCAAAACTTCATAAACCGAGATCTTTTAGATATACTATCTGGATTTAGAAAAGGCAAAGGAACCAAAGATCAAATCACCAACATATGTTGGATCATAGAAAAAGCAAGGGAATTCCAGAAAATCACCTACTCTCCTTCATGCACTTTAGTCTTTGACTATGTGGGTAACAACAAACTGGAAAATTCTTAAAGAGATAGGAATACCAGATCACCTTACCTGACTCCTGAGAAACCTATATGCAGCTCAAGAAGCAACAGTTAGAATCAGGCATGAAACAATGGACTGTTTCCAAATTGGGAAAGTAGTATGTTAAAGCTGTATATAGCCAACCTGCTTATTTAATTTCTGTGCAAAAAAATATCATGCGAAATGCAGGGCTTGATGAACCACAAACTAGAATCAAGGTTTCCAGGAGAAATATCAACAAACTTAGATATGCAGATGATAACAATCTAATGAGAGAAAATGAAGAGGAGAAAATGAGCCTCTTGACGAAGGTGAAAATGAGAGTGAAAGAGCTGGCTTAAAACTCAACATTCAAAAAACTAAGATCAAGGCATATGGTCCCCTCACTTCATGGCAAATAGAAGGAAAACATGTGGAAGTAGTGACAGATTTTATTTTCTTGAACTCCACAATCTCCACGGTGACATCAGTCATGAAATTAAAAGACTCTTGCTCCTCTGGGGTGGGGTGGGGGGTGGGAATATATATATGACCAACCTAAAGACAATGTTAAAAAGCAGAAACGCCATTTTGTTGACAAAAGTCCATATTGTTAATGCTTTCATTTTTCAGTAGCTATGTAGAAATGTGAAAGGTGGACCACAAAGAAGGCTGAGGGCCAAAGAAATAATGCTTTTGAACTGTGATGCTGGAAAAGATTCTTCAGAGTGCCTTGGACATCAGGAAGATCAAACCAGTCAGTACTTATGGAAATCAACACTGACTATTCATTGGAAGTTCTGATGATGAAGCTGAAGTCACAATACTTTATTTGCCTAATACATAAAGCTGTGTATTTTATGAAAAAATACTCTGATGATCAGAAAGATGGAGGGCAGAAAGAGAAGTGGATGACACAGGAAGATGCATGGCAAAACTGACTCCATGGATATTAATTTGAACTAACTCTGGGAGACAGTGAAGGACAGCCTGGAATGCTGCAGACCATAGAGTCACAAATAGTTGGACTTAGTGACTGAACAACAATAACACATAGGTAGTTTTGCAATTTAAGAGACACGGGTTATTTTAAAAATTTGAAGTTCTAGAAAATTTTAATTTCCTAGTACATTGTTCTCAATTAATATAAACTTCTAGTCAAGGAAATACAATTTGTTCTAATATGTTAAAATATGTTATATTTTAAACATTTATCATGATATAGAACATGAATTCCTTCAAATACTATGAGAGCTAATATATTTGCAATTTTTGAGGTTTCTTAGAGTGGCTCTTTAGTAAATAAAGTAAGACAGTCATAACTAACTTTAATTATATTACTGAAAATTTTGCTCAGTGGAAATTTGTGGGAATGCTTCAGATGTCCCAAAACTTAGATAATAAACTGTTCCTTAATTGCAAAAAAGCAATCTATTTTTAGTCTTACTTATTGTATGCAGAGAATGAAGGGATGGAGTCAAAGCAAAAACAACACCAGTTGTGGATGTGATTGGTGATATAAGATGCTGTAAAGAGCAATATTGCATAGAAACGTGGAATGTTAGGTTCATGAATCAAGGCAAACTGGAAGTGGTCAAACAGGAAATTGCAAGAGTGAACATTGACTTTTTAGGAATCAGCAACTAAAATGGACTGGAATGGGTGAATTTAACTCAGATGACCATTATATCTACTACTGTGGGCAGGAATCCCTTAGAAGTGGAGTAGCCATCATAGTCCACAAAAGAGTCCAAAATGCAGAAATTGGATGCGATCTCAAAAACAAAATAATGGTCTCAGTTCATTTCCAATGCAAACTATTCAATGTCACAGTAATCCAAGTCTATGCCCCGACCCATAATACTGAAGAAGCTAGCTGAAGTTGAATGGTCCTACGAAGGGCTACAAGGCCTTTTAGAACTAACACCCAAAAAAGATGTCCTTATCATTATAGGGGACTGGAATGCAAAACTAAGAAGTCAAGAAACACCTAGGGTAACAGGCAAATTTGGCCTTGGAGTACAGAATAAAGCAGGGCAAATGTCAGGGTCCAGCCCCGGCTGATCCAGGGTATTCGAAGCGGGGACGGCGTCGGCGACCTATTTATTTAAATATTTTATCAAAGATATAAAGAGTAATAGGATGAGGATAGCTCAGTAGGAAAATTCAGTGGAGAAAAGAGGCTGAGTAGCTTGGTTTATGCGGGAGACCAATAAAACTTCAAGACAAGAAGTTTGCACCACTTGCGTAGGCCGCAGGCGTCCGTCCGTTCTCCCTAAGGAGAGGAGACACTGAGGCCTCCCTGGTCGGATCTTAGAAGCCCAGGCATAATTAGCAAGCATGGCGGGTTCCGCACTCCAGATAGAGACTCAGCCAGAATTTGAGAGAGAGAGCAACATGGGGAGACCAAGTTTCAGTGAACAAGGCCCGCACTTTATTTTCCCAAAGTAGTTTTTATACCTTAAGTTGTGCATAGAGGATAATGGGGGAAGGGGTGGAGTCATGCAAGGACAGCAGTTCCTGGTCCTAATGGAAGCCAGGCTTTCAAACTTATCATATGCAAAAGTTCAGGTGAATTACATCATCTTCTGGCCAGGAGGCCTGTTAACATTTTAAGAAACTTATCTTTCTCTAAAGGTGATTATTCCAAAGTCAGGCACCGGCCTCCAAAAAAGCATTGGACAAAGCTGCATTCCTATAGGGCAAAGGTGATTTGGCTCACTCAAGGGTCCAAGGTTACAAACATTGAGGCTACTACTTACATTTCTATACACCCATTATATCAATCAATACACTGCCAAGGACACAGTAGGTAAGGAGTATGGAGACTTAGCAGCAAACATTGGCCCAATAAGTGAAAAACCCTTCACCAATACAATTTCTAATCAATCTTTTAACTACTCAAAGGAATCTGTGTTTAGACAGATTAGAACATCTCCTGCCTCTCACAGTTGGGAGGCTCTGAACAATCACATGTGGCCGGAAAAACCTATTCAGGCAGGCTAGAGGATTTCCAAAGGAGTTTGTAGGTTAAACACTGTCACACCCAGGAATTATTAACTGGAGCTGTAAGCTAACTCTTTTTTCAGAGAGAGGTAGTGGGGGACAGCCCCCCGTAAAGTCAGAGGTGTAAGTGAAAGCACAAAGCAGAAAGTAGGCAGACTCTGGTTTTGAGGGTAGATGCTCGAGAATTTCCAGGAAGACTCCTGAGGCTTGATCCCGCCTTTGCGTATGCCAAGCCTCCTTCCTCATGACCTTTGCCATGGGCGAAGCTCGCTCCCCACAGGCAAAGGCTGACAGAGTTTTGCCAAAAGAACACACTGGTCAGAGAAAACACCCTCTTCCAACAACACAAGAGAAGATGCTACACATGGACATCACCAGATGGCCAACACCAAAACAGACTGATTATATTTTTTTGCAGCTAAAGATGGAGAAGCTCTATACAGTTAGCAAAAACAAGACTGGGAGCAGATTGTGGCTCAGATCATGTAGTCCTTATTTCCAAATGCGAACTTAGTGAAGAAAGTAAGGAAAATCACCAGAGCATTCAGGTATGACCTAAATCAAATCCCATATGATTATACAATGGAAGTGAGAAATAGATTTAAGGGACTAGATCTGATAGATAGAGTGCCTGATGAACTATGGAAAGAGGTTCGTGATACTGTACAGGAGACACGGATCAAGACCATCCCCAAGAAAAAGAAATGCAAAAAAGCAAAATGGCTGTCTGAGGAGTCCTTACAAATAGCTGTGAAAAGAAGAAAAGCAAAAAGCAAAGGAGAAAATGAAAGATATACCCGTTTGAATAGAGTTCCAAAGAATAGCAAGGAGAGATAAGAAGGCCTTCCTAAGTGATCAATGCAAAGAAATAGAGGAAAACAATAAAATGGGAAACACTAGGCATCTATTCAAGAAAGTCAGAGATACCAAGGGAACATTTCATGCAAAGATGGGCTCAAACGAGGAAATAAATGTTAGGGCCTGACAGAAGTAGAAGATATTAAGAAAAAATGGCAAGAATATACAGACGAATTGTACAAAATAGATCTTCATGACCCAGTTAATCACAATGTTATGATCACTCACCTAGAGCCAAACATCCTGGAATGTGAAGACAAGTGGGCCTTAGGAAACATTACTACAAACAAAGTGAGGGAAGGTGAAGGATCCAAGTTGAGCCATTTCAAATCCTGAAAGATGATGCTGTGAAAGTGCTGCACTCAATATGTCAGCAAATTTGGGAACCTCAGCAGTGGCCAAAGGACTGGAAAAGGTCAGTTTCATTCCTATCCCAAAGAAAGGAAATGTCAAAGAGTGCTCAAACTACCGCACAATTGCACCCATTTCATACGCTAATAAAGTAATGCTCAAAATTCTCCAAGTCAGGCTTCAGAAATACGTGAACTGTGAACTTTCAGATGTTCAAGGTGGTTTTAGAAAAAGCAGAGGAACCAGAGATCAAATTGCCAACATCCGCTGGGTCATCGAAAAAGCAAGAGAGTTCCAGCAAAACATCTATTTCTGCTTTGTTGACCATGCCAAAGCCTTTGACTGTGTAGATCACAATAAACTGTGGGAAATTCTGAAAGAGATGGGAATACCAGACCACCTGACCTGCCTCTTGAGAAATCTGTGTGAAGGTCAGGAAACAACAGTTAGAACTGGACATGAAACAACAGTCTGGTTCAAAATAGGAAAAGGAGTATGTCAAGTCTGTATATTGTCACCCTGTTTATTTAACTTATATGCAGAGTACATCATGAGAAATGCTGTGCTGGATAAGTACAAGCTGGAATTAAGATTGCCAGGAGAAATATCAATAACCTCAGATATGCAGATGACACCACCCTTATGGCAGAAAGTGAAGAACTAAAGAGCCTCTTGGTAAAATGAAAGAAGAGATTGAAAAATTTTTTCCTAAAGCTAAACATTCAGAAAACTAAGATCACGGCATCTAGTCCCATCACTTCATGGCAAATAGATGTGTAAACAGTGGCAGACTTTATTTTTAGGGGCTCCAAAATTACTGCAGATGATGACTGCAGTCATGAAATTAAAAGATGCTTACTCTTTGGAAGAAAGTTATGACCAACTTAGACAGCTTATTAAAAAGCTGAAACATTACTTTGCCAACAAAGTTCCGTGTGGTCAAGGCTATCGTTTTTCCATTAGTCATGTACGGATGTGAGAGTTGGACTATGAAGAAAGCTGAGCGCCAAAGAGTTTATGGTTTTGAACTGTGGTGTTGGAGAAGACTCTTGAGAGTCCCTTGGACTGCAAGGAGATCCAACCAGTCCATCCTAAAGGAAATTAGTCCTGAGTGTCCATTGGAAGGACTGATGTTGAGCCTGAAACCCAATACTTTGGCCACCTGATGCAAAGAGCTGACTCATTTGAAAAGGCCCTAATGCTGGGAAAGATTGAGGACAGGAGGATAAGGGGATGACAGAGGATGAGATGGTTGGATGGCATCACCAACTCAACCGACATTAGTTTGAGTGGACTCCGAGAGTTGGTGATGGACAGGGATACCTGGTGTTCTGCAGTTCATGGGGTCGCAAAGAGTCAGAGATGACTGAGTGACTGAACTGAACTGATGATGAATTGATATCTGTATGATTCCAAGGATTCATCATTATAAGATACTTCTTTAACCTTGCATGCCTGCATGATAAATCACTTCAGTTGTGTCTTACTCTTGCCTATGACTATAGCCCTCCAGGCTCCTCTGTCCATGGAGATTCTCCAGGCAAGAATATTAGAGTGAGTTGTCATTCCTGCCTCTAGAGATCCTCCCAACCCAAGAATCTGACCCGTGTCTCTTATGACTTCTGCATTTTAAACAGGTTCTTTACCACTAGTTCCACTTGAGAAAACCCACTCTAATCTTATTCATACATATATTTTGAAAGTAAGAGAAATGATGAGAATAGTAAAAACCAGTGTTATTTAGAGTTTACTATATTCAAGAAATGAACTGTGTGCTTTACATTCAGATTTTATTTAATTGTCACCATAAGTCTATGAGACATTACTATTATTATTTCCACTTTCTGGATAAGGAAACTGGAAGCTTTGTATCACGAGTAAACTTCCTTATCCTAATCATACTCATCATTACCAACAGAACCAAACTTTATATTCTATATCCTGACACCCTGAATCTAGAACTTCCACTCTCTCTCAGTAATACACAATATAATTTAGTGGAGTCACTTCATTTATGTCTGAGAAAGACTTCTGAAAATCTATTCTTACATTAAAAAAGAAAAAAAAAGAAAACTGGGAAACAGAGTCAAACTCAACTCTTTTAGAATTCTGGAAATATGCTGAAGAATTGTAACAATTGGAAGAGTATTTATTCAAGGAAAATGGCTAAGTCTCATAAGTCAGCCAACTTTGTGATTGTTTATCTTGTACTTTTCTCCTTCCTTCTTCCAAGCTCTGTAAAGTATCGGAAAACCAACTGCATTACAATTAAGACATATGTGAAATCAATGGCCTAATAGCTATTAGGGAAGGCAGGGGCAGAAGAAGTTTGGAACTCAAATAAAAGTTTCTCCCCAGGGAATGTTACCAATAAAATTGATCTGGCAACTGTCTGGATGTTTCAGGCTTATGGATAGACTTTATTTCACCTAAATCAAAGCTCACTGTTTTTAAAAACCCTACATAAAGTGCATTTGTTAAACACAATCAGAGATGATTGCTTCAGGTGCAATTGCTTCAGGTGCTGATCTCAGTTCAGGCTGATTAAATTCTGACCAATATACTTAAAAGGTAGGGAATGAGATACTCATAGAGGTACTAGATACATTCCTGGGAAAGTAGAAAATGATGCAACAAGAAAGTTTGTGCAGTGGCCTAAGAAAGGCATGAGAAAACCTCAATCTCCTAGACTCACTGCAAGCAGTAATTCAGTAATATAACAGAACTGTAAATCGTCTGAGGCATGTTGAACTCATGCCTCGCCACACACACACACAGTCTCTCAGTAAAGGCTGGAAGAGTTGCTGATTCAAGGAAAATTTTAAACGTATTTTAAATCACTAGATAACTACTTGGAGAAGGCAATGGCACCCCACTCCAGTACTCTGCCTGGAAAATCAAACCAGTCAATCATAAAGGAAATCAACTCTGAATATTCATTGGAAGGATTGATGCTGAAGCTGAAGCTCCAATACTTTGGCCACCTGATGCAAAGAACTGACTTTTTGGAAAAGACTCTGATGCTGTGAAAGTTTCAAGAAAGAAGGAGAAGGTGGGACAGAAGATGAGATGGTTGGGTGGCTTCACTGTCTCGATGGACATAAGTTTAAGCAAACTCCTGTAGCTGGTGATGGACAGGGAAGCCTTGTGTGCTGCAATCCATGGATCCCATATTTTTTTCTATTTAAGACTGTTTTGCAGTAATGAATTCATGATCTGAGCCACAGTAAATCCCAGTTTTGTTTTGCTGACTGTATAGAGCTTCTCCATCTTTAGCTGCAAAAAATATAATCAATCTGATTTCATTTTTGACCATCTGGTGATGTCCATGCTTAAACTTGTATCTTGTGCTGTTGAAAGAGGGTATTTGCTATGACCAGTGTGTTCTCATAACAAAACTCTGTTAGCCTTTGTCCTGCTTCATTTTGTACTCCAAAGCCAAGTTTGCCTGTTACACCAGGTCTCTTCTGACTTCCTACTTTTGCATTCCAGTCCCGAATAATGAAAAGGATATCTTTTCTTGATGTTAGCTCTAGAAGTTCTTGTAGGTCTTCATAGAATCAGTGAACTTCAGCTTCTTTGCCATTAGTGGATGGGGCATAGAGTTGGATTACTGTGATATTGAATGGTTTGCCATGGAATCGAACAGAGATCATTCTGTCATTTTTGATATTTCACCCAAGTACTGAATTTCAGACTGTTTGTGGACTATGATGGCCACTCCATTTCTTCTAAGGAGTTCTTTCCCACAGTAATAGATTTAATGGTTAATTGAGTTAAATTCACCCATTCTGATCTAATTTAGTTCACTGACTCCATCTGTTTGGCCACTTACAATTTACCTTGATTCATGGATCTAGCATTCCTGGTTCCTATGCAATATTTTTCTTTATAGCATCAGACTTTATTTCCATCACGGGTCACATCAACAACTAGGCATTTTAATGATTATATCAGTAATCACTGTAAATGTAAATTGATAAATAATCTAACAAAAAGGTAGAGGGTGGCAGAATATCTTTAAAAAATACTCTAATTGTATGCTAACTAGAAGAGAGAAATTTAACATTCAAACACACAAATACATTGAAAATAAAAGGATAGAAAAATGTATACTATGCAATCAATAATCATCAGGGCTAAGTCAGCTATAACAGTATCAGGCAAAAAAAAAAAAAAAAAATTAAGACAAAAAAAATGTACTCAAGATAAAAGACAATATTTGTAATTAAAAATATGTATATCTATTTGTGCTGCTGCTGCTAAGTTACTTCAGTCTTGTCCGATTCTGTGTGACCCCATAGAGGGCAGCCCACCAGGGTCCTCCGTCCCTGGGATTCTCCAGGCAAGAACACTGGAGTCGGTTGCCATTTCTTTCTCCAATGCATGAAAGTGAAAAGTGAAAGTGAAGTCGCTCAATCATGTCTGACTCTCAGCGACCCCATGAACTGCATCCTACCAGGCTCCCCCGTCCATGGGATTTTCCAGGCAAGAGTGGTTTGCCATCACCTCTTCCATATTTATCTGTAAGATCTAACAATTAATATCATATACACACCTGAAAGTGGAGCCTGAATCTTACAAAGCAAAATAAGAGATTGAAAGAATAAATAAAGAATTCAACAATAATAATTGTAAAGTTCAATATCCTATTTTGGTAATGGATAGGACGACTTGACAGGAGACAAAAAGGATAGAACACTGGGCCAACTTATATCCACCAGGACTAAAAGAGAAACTATGTGACATTTTATTCAACAACAGTACAATATACATTCTTCTCAAGTACGTATAGAACATTCTCCATTATAGACCATATGTTAGGTCATAAAATAAGCTTCAGTAAATTCAAAAGGATTAAATTCATACAAATTGTGTTTTCTGACCACAATAAATAAAAATGGAAATTAATATCAAAAGGAAATGTGAGGAATTCACAAATATGTGAAAATTAATTGTCATACTTGTAAATAATCAGTGAGCCAAAGAAGAAATCACATTGGAAATTAGAGAATATTCTGAGATACTTAAAAATAAACACAAACAATAACAACAGCAAAAAAACAACACATAAATTGCAGCTAAAACAGTGTTTAGAGTAAAATGTATATATTTGTATATACTGGCATTTCAAAAGAATAGAGATTTTTAAATCAGTAATGTTACCATCCAACTTAAGAAACTATAAAAATAAAAAGAAGCCTAGAACCAGAAGAAGGAAATAACGAGATTAATGGAATAGAAAACAAGAAGAAACTGGTAAAAATAATGAAACTCCAATTTTCTTCTCTCAAAAGACAGACACTGAATTAGATTGACCAGGAGAAAAATAAAGAAATTTAAATTATTAAAATTAGAAATGAAAAAAAAAAAAAAACATTAGTAATACAACAAGCATATGAAGAAATTGATACACTCACATATCTTTGGTGGGATTGTGAATTCTCTTTGAAAATACTTTGTAACTGCCCTCTAAAAGTAAAACATAAAGTTATCAGACAATCCGAGAATTCTACTGCTAGCTAAATACTCAAAGAATTGGAAATGTATGTGCATACACATATTTGGGCATAATAGTTTAAAAAGTAGGCAATCTAAATGTCTATAAGATGAAGAACAAGATACATAAATGTATTATAATTATATGATGTAATACTATTGGCTATAAAAAAGAAATGAAATACTGCAACATAAACCTTAAAAACACTATGCTAAATGTGATAAACTAGTCACAAAAGACCACTTATTACATGATGCTACATGCATGTTTACAATCACAAAGACTAGACACAATCAGAAAGCTCACTTCAACTGGGTTTCTATTTTTAAACTGAGAAGAAGGTGCAGCCCTACTATTTTGGAAATACAATCAGTAATCTTTCAAAATCTGAAGCATGGTAAAATGACTAAGAGTGTTTGTGTTAATTTGAGGCAATGTTTTCTGGCATATTTTTAGATTTAAGTCATTAAGCATTCACAAGTAGTGGTGTCAGAGTTTCTAGAAAGACTGTTTCATAAATATTAAAATAAAGTATATATGTATTTTAAATTTATTTATTTTAATTAGAGGCTAATTATTTTAAATATCTTAAAAAAAGGACAAAGTCAATATGGCTTAATTAAATTATACTGTATTTTAAAATAAATGATGAAGGGAAGACTGAAGTGTGTGTCTGTGTGCACATGTGAAATTTATTACTTGTGTTTATTTTATTTTATTTTTAAACTTTACAATATTGTATTAGTTTCGCCCAACATCAAAATGAATCCGCCACAGGTATACCCATGCTCCCCATCCTGAACCCTTCTCCCTCCTCCCTCCCCATACCCTCCCTCTGGACCGTTCCAGTGCACCAGCCCCAAGCATCCAGCATTGTACATTGAACCTGGACTGGCGACTCGTCTCATACATGATATTACACATGTTTCAATGCCATTCTCCCAAATCTCTCCACCCTCTCCCTCTCCCACAGAGTCCACAAGACTGATCTATACATCAGTGTCTCTTTTGCCATCTCGTACACCGGGTTATTGTTACCATCTTTCTAAATTCTATATATATGCGTTAGTATACTGTATTGGTGTTTTTCTTTCTGGCTTACTTCACTCTGTATAATAGGTTCCAGTTTCATTCACCTCATTAGAACTGATTCAAATGTATTATTTTTAATGGCTGAGTAATACTCCATTGTGTATATGTACCACTGCTTTCTTATCCATTCATCTGCTGATGGGCATCTAGGTTGCTTCCATGCCCTGGCTATTATAAACCATGCTGCGATGAACATTGGGGTACACGTGTCTCTCTCCCTTCTGGTTTCCTCAGTGTGTATGCCCAGCAGTGGAGTTGCTGGATCATAAGGCAGTTCTATTTCCAGTTTTTTAAGGAATCCCCACACTGTTCTCCATAGTGGCTGTACTAGTTTTCATTCCCACCAACAGTGTAAGAGGGTTCCCTTTTCTCCACACCCTCTCCAGCATTTATTATTTGTAGAATTTTGGATCGCAGCCATTCTGACTGGTGTGAAATGGTACCTCATAGTGGGTTTGATTTGCATTTCTCTGATAATGAGTGATGTTGAGCATCTTTTCATGTGTTTGTTAGCCATCTGTATGTCTTCTTTGGAGAAATGTCTATTTAGTTCTTTGGCCCATTTTTTGATTGGGTCGTTTATTTTTCTGGAGTTGAGCTGTAGGAGTTGCTTGTATATTTTTGAGATTAGTTGTTTGTTGGTTGCTTCATTTTGCTATTATTTTCTCCCATTCTGAAGGCTGTCTTTTCACCTTGCTAATAGTTTCCTTTGATGTGCAGAAGCTTTTAAGGTTAATTAGGTCCCATTTGTTTATTTTTGCTTTTATTTCCAATATTCTGGGAGGTGGGTCATAGAGGATCCTGCTGTGATGTATGTCGGAGAGTGTTTTGCCTATGTTCTCCTCTAGGAGTTTTATAGTTTCTGGTCTTACGTTTAGATCTTTAATCCATTTTGAGTTTATTTTTGTGTATGGTGTTAGAAAGTGTTCTAGTTTCATTCTTTTACAAGTGGTTGACCAGATTTCCCAGCACCACTTGTTAAAGAGATTGTCTTTAATCCATTGTATATTCTTGCCTCCTTTGTCAAAGATAAGGTGTCCATATGTGCGTGGATTTATCTCTGGGTTTTCTATTTTATTCCATTGATCAATATTTCTGTCTTTGTGCCAGTACCATACTGTCTTGATAACTGTGGCTTTGTAGTAGAGCCTGAAGTCAGGTAGGTTGTTTCCTCCAGTTCCATTCTTCTTTCTCAAGATGGCTTTGGCTATTCGAGGTTTTTTGTATTTCCATGCAAATTGTGAAATTATTTGTTCTAGCTCTGTGTAGAATATTGTTGGTAGCTTGATAGGGATTGCATTGAATCTATAAATTGCTTTGGGTAGTATACTCATTTTCACTATATTGATTCTTCCAATCCATGAACATGGTATATTTCTCCATCTATTAGTGTCCTCTTTGATTTCTTTCACCAGTGTTTTATAGTTTTCTATATATAGGTCTTTAGTTTCTTTAGGTAGATATATTCCTAAGTATTTTATTCTTTCCGTTGCAATGGTGAATGGAATTTTTCCTTAATTTCTCTTTCTGTTTTCTCATTATTAGTGTATAGGAATGCAAGGGATTTCTGTGTGTTGATTTTATATCCTGCAACTTTACTATAGTCATTGATGACATGATCCTCTACATAGAAAACCCTAAAGATTCCAGCAGAAAATTACTAGAAATAATCTAGTTTCATTCTTTTACAAGTGGTTGACCAGTTTTCCCAGCACCACTTGTTAAAGAGATTGTCTTTAATCCATTGTATATTCTTTTTTTTTTTCATTTTACTTTGTTTTTATTTCAACATAACATGCAGTACAAAAATTAACAGGATTTATTAGCATTTACAATGCTTACAAAGAAAAAGGACTCAAAAGCAATTTAGTTCAGATTTAAGAAATTGCTCTAATTAAACACTTACAATAAGTCTATTTCCAAATGATCAGTTTGGACCAAAATTTAAGATAGCATTTGGTAGATATTTATGTCTGCTGTCTATCTGCAGTATTTTTATATAACCTCTGATTCTTGGGATATCCAGCCCCCATTTTCCTAACACAGCAGGGAAAGACATATACATGTGGCCATTTAAATTAAAGGAAGAAATGGAGTAAGGGAGATCCCAGGCTGCAAAAATATATACAAGCATTTACCTTTTCCAGAACTAAACATTTCTTCCATAAAAATATTAGTAGCCGAGCCCTATAGAACTAGGGCCAGGACTACTTCATATATAACTATTCTGTGTTTTAAAAATATAGGGCAGAAAGCCTTTTGGATGCTATTTATACATTTTTGCACAATATTTCTAGGTCCCTAAATGAATCATCAAGCATGTAGAACAAAAAAGTCTACTTTCTTACATTATCTCTTAATTTAATCTCATAAATCTCTAGTAAATATTGTAGGTAACTACATTTCAATATGAGCATTCACCTCAATAGGAAGTCTTTATAGAAGGTTTAATCTCCACAGCCATATATTACCAAAGTTCAGACATATAATGAATGGGTAGTTGGCAGACATTCGCTCTGTAAGACAAAGCAATAGTGTTTTTTGCCGCCTACCAACAAAAAGGCAGAGTCACTTTGAAAACTAGGGCTTTTAGAGACCATAGTACATTTCCTAGACTATGTAGAATAAAATCAAAATAAAGATAGGACTGGGGGGGAGCCCAATCTCTCCCTTCACACTAATGACTTCTGGATGAGGCAACCCTTTCACTCACATGTCTGCTTTATGATGGCAGTGTTTTAGAATACAGATATACAAGTTAAAAAATGTTTTTTGTCGTTGTTTCAAGATAAGAGTAGTTAGGGACAAAACCCACCATTTCCTTTCCAAATAGAACAGGGGTTTGCTATTTGCTTATTTTTGGCTCAATGCTACTTTTTCATGCTATGCTACTGAAACCTGCCAAAGTCCCTATTTCATGAGATATTAGGTTATGAGTTCAGTTATGATAGGCACTCAGTTGGCTTAGGCTTTCTCCCTCTGTCCTCTGACAGCAGTCATCTTGCTAAGTCTAAGCAGGCTAAGTTAAAAAAAATTACCACAGAGAAGGTCAAAGTGCATGAATCAGTTACTAATAGAGCAATCTAATGTTAAATAGTCATGGGAAAAACCTGTTAAAATTGTTAGAAGTGAACAGAAAATTCAAATCAGGACAAGACAGAATGGAAGTAACTATTATAACATTTGTCAGATAAATTGTCAATCTGTCAAGTTTTAATTCACACAGACAATACATTTCTGTGGTTACTAGAAATGTATTGCTGTAAATGCATTTACTCACTTTTTTAACCAGTACCACAGCTCTTCCTCCCTAATGAAAATGAAAATGATTTTATATATATTTTCATTGACCTCTACTTGGATAAGAAAGCACTTTAATTTGAACTCCTTAGCAGGAGTTAAATGTAACTGGAATTGTTGGATTATGATAAAATTTAAAGATGGAATTGATATACAGGAACATACAAAAACTGTCAATGGCCTTCGATAAATTCACCCAAATTAATTTCAAAAATTGGCTTTTTTTTTTTCTCTCTACAGTGAAGGCAGCATAGTGTCAGTATTGTTTGTGAAGTTTAGTATTTGCGAGGCAATTAAAACAATCAACTTTCTAAATGAAGTCATTTGCAGACTGGGACCAACTTCTCCACAAAACTACTTTGTGGAGAGATACAAGAGTCTAGCATCTCTTTTCTAGGGATAACATCAAATGATGCATGGATTTCATGCTCCAGAAAGGAAAAACAACAGTCAGGCCAGGCTGAAAGAAGAGGGAGAGCACAAGCCAGAAGTTTGCTCACAACCCCAGAAGCTGGGCTGTTTTAAACAAATACCTCTTTCCACGAGGCTTAATTGGTAGATCTTACATATTTTAGTTACCATGGAAATTCCCTGCATATTTTCAGAATCTCTAAAAGAAAAAAAACCTAAGTGAGACTTCTGAGACACAAATTTTTTGTTAAGGAAACAATCTAGTGGAATAAGACAAGGCAGATTTCATTGCTGTGTTAATCTCATGGTAAGTAAGGTTTATGACTAAGTCATTTGCAGATCTGATTTCTGAAAACACTGAGAAGAAACCCAGAATCACTGGGAGATAAATCTCAATGATAACATTAATTTACTTACACTGAAGGTAACTCTCTAAACAGTCACAGTCCAATTTTACAAGTGTGCAATAGGCAAAGAAGGAAAAGGACAAACGTTGCAAATAAATTCTTGTCCTTTGGTGGTGCAGGCTCTCAGAATTCACTCTTGTCCAAAGCCTTCTGTTTCTTCAATAACAAATAACAGCTTTTCCTTCAGTTGCTCATAGCTCTTGTAGGGTGGCAGGTCCACGCGGTTAAAACAGGTATGACGTCTAGGCAACCAATTTTCTTTCCCGACTTTTTCAATGCAGAACTTCTGTGGCCCATTGCTCCCCATGAAGTCAGCAAATCCTCCAACTGACAGTCGGCAGGTCCCAGTAACAAACTGCAAAAGTCGCATTCTCTTCTCATTATCGATTTCTTTAACAAACTGCCAAAACCACATGATTTGTTTACTTGTCCTGGTATAGTGATGGTAGATGGCATGTCTTTGCCTATCATTCAAATCAATCTCTTGTATCCCACATAAAAGAACCTCTAATTCCTTTGCATCAAAGTACTGTAGATACTGCTGGGGAAGAATTTCATTAAAGCCCTCAAAGAAAGCTTGCGTCTGTTCTTCAACACCACGAGAGAATCTCCATTCAGCTACTATTCTGATATATTCTTCTTTATTTTCTTCTGTTACAAGAATATTGCCACCATTGGGTTTCAAATCATGACTCTTGATTTCACCTGAGATTTCTTTATCAATGGAGAAATACATTTCCAAATCACACTCCTCAATATTGTTTTCTTTAACCCAGATGAGAGAATTGTAAAATTCTGGATCAATCGATTCTAAATCCTTCAGTCCAACTGGTTTATTCAAGATACGCTTATAGAATGGCAAAGAAAAACCTGTGTCTATGAATTTCCCATGGAACAGAGCCATAGCAATAAACCTGCAAATAAAACGAAAATATTTCAGGTGATCTGGATTGATGTAAGAAGCGGGGTTTATCTGCAAGCAGTAGTTATCCTTCCCTGCATATTCAAACAGGCAATACATTGGGTTCAACACCTCATGTGACAAAAGAAAGAACCATTCTCTTGCTACACCTCCATAATCTAAACCTTCTTCTCCTGGAAAAATCACCCACAAACGTCTTCACAGATCTTGAGGACTGAAGCTCATTATCTGCTGAAAGGAATCCTCAAACAACGTTTTTCTTGTCACTGTAATCTTTATGTGCTGTGGCATGGCCAGTTGCTGACACCAGAAACGGAAATATTGAACCTTTGCCTTGAAGTCCCGTACATAGGCTATCTGGGGTCCATTTTCTAAGGCAGATTTTCCCGTGCGGGGATCTATATAGGTGGTTGTTCTTCTATTGTGGTCCACAAAATATGGAATTCCGTCTACCGTGAATCTCATTTCCCAGCCTTCAGGTAAGGGCTTTTCATTTAATTGACCTTGATTTCTGGGGTCTTCCCATTGTGTAATACGAGTGTTGTGGTTGACAAAATATACTCTACCATTGCTGTCCGTTCTCTTCTCCCATCCAGGCGGCAGGGGACCCAGGGGATCAAATTCTTTATTTTGTGATGTAGCAAACAAATCTTGATTCCCATAAATGAACCTCTGGTTAAACTGCTGCATAGCTCCATGAAGTTGACTACGCTGGAGCTGCCATTGTTCATAGTTCTGGACTGATTCCAGGGTTGGCCTCTGCCACGTTGTTGTTCTTGTGAATGGTCAACATAATAAATACGTCCCATGTTGTCAACCCGCCACTCCCAGCCAGGAGGTAGAGGTTCTGGTCTATCCCACATTGTTCTTTTTTCAATATGATCTACATAGTAAACTCGCCCATGCTGGTCCACTCTCTGCTCCCAACAAGGTGGGAGGGGAGCTTGAGGTACAGGATTTAATGGTCTAGGGCCTGCACCTCCAGATATAGTAAGAGGAATTATTAATCCAGATGTTGCTCCTTCAGATGTACTTGAATTTGTATTTGTTGGTGGCAGAGAGCCTGTACTAGAGCCATCACTTTCAGAAGTGGTAGATGGTGAGCCATTGACAGATGCTGGTCTATGTGGGGTAGGTGGAGGTGGTTGTGAAGGTCTTGGAGGCCTAGAAGGTTTAAAACCGCCATTTGAGAGTGATGGAGAATTATTCCCATTGATCCTCCTGTTTTCACCAGACCCTGCATCCTCAGGGTCATCTGATCCACTTGCGTTTGCTCTCGTTTCATCCTTGGGCCTGGAGCCATCATCATTCTGTGAAGCACTTTCTGAACATGCAGTTTCACCATGGGCAACAACTTCAGACTCTAATTGCAGCCCATCAAGACAGACTGACAAATCTCCTATTGTTTCTGCTGGTTCTTTGTCACCTACAAGCTGTAAAGTCACAACTACTTCCTCAAGTTTCATATTGTTTGACTTTAATGTTTCATAGATATCCAATCCAGCAGTTCCCAACAAAACATCAGATTTCAGTGTCTGGTGACTCCACACACGAAAATGTAATTTACTCATAGGGGTGACAATAACTGTAAGAGGCTGCTTCCATTTGGGACTGTTCGTATTGTTGCATTTTTCTGTCTTCTTTGACTGTCCATCTACTGTGACTTCCACATAAGGACTTGGCCCAAACCAATTCTTTTTATTTTCTTTAAGTTTTGCTGAAATGACAGTGATCTGAAGTTGTGATTTCATGGTCAAACTACCCATTGAACCAAGCTGTGATCCACTGTCAGACATATCACCAACAGGAAGGCAAACCTGAAGTTTTCACCGTTTGAAGTCACTTCTTTGGATTAAGGCGCTGTCTCCAAGAAGGCCACGGTTAAATGCATGTTACCAGGACTCGGGGCGGCAGCTACTCTTCAGACCCTCGACTAAGATGGCCCCATTGTATATTCTTGCCTCCTTTGTCAAAGATAAGGTGTCCATATGTGCATGGATTTATCTCTAGGCTTTCTGTTTTGTTCCATTGATCAATATTTCTGTCTTTGTGCCAGTACCATACTGTCTTGATACCTGTGGCTTTGTAGTAGAGCCTGAAGTCAGGTAGGTTGATTCCTCCAGTTCCATTCTTCTTTCTCAAGATCGCTTTGGCTATTCAAGGTTTTTTGTATTTCCATGCAAATTGTGAACTTATTTGTTCTAGCTCTGTGAAGAATACCGTTGGTAGCTTGATAGGGATTGCATTGAATCTATAAATTGCTTTGGGTAGTATACTCATTTTCACTATATTGATTCTTCCAATCCATGAACATGGTATATTTCTCCATCTATTAGTGTCTTCTTTGATTTCTTTCACCAGTGTTTTATAGTTTTCTACATATAGGTCTTTAGTTTCTTTAGGTAGATATATTCCTAAGTATTTTATTCTTTCCGTTGCAATGGTGAATGGAATTGTTTCCTTAATTTCCTTCTGTTTTCTCATTATTAGTGTATAGGAATGCAAGGGATTTCTGTGTGTTGATTTTATATCCTGCAACTTTACTATAATCACTGATTAGTTCTAGTAATTTTCTGGTGGAGTCTTTAGGGTTTTCTATGTAGAGGATCATGTCATCTGCAAATAGTGAGAGTTAGTTTGAGCATTCTTTGGCATTGCCTTTCTTTGGGATTGGAATGAAAACTGACCTTTTCCAGTCCTGTGGCCACTGCTGAGTTTTCCAAATTTGCTGGCATATTGAGTGCAGCACTTTCACAGCATCATCTTTCAGGATTTGAAAGAGCTCAACTGGAATTCCATCACCTCCACTAGCTTTGTTCTTAGTGATGCTTTCTAAGCCCCACTTGACTTCACATTCCAGGATACTAAATATCTTTAAAAAAAAATAACTAAGTCAATATGGCTTCTTTAAAATATGCTTTATTTTAAAATAAACACAAGTAATACTTATTTTTACTTGTTGATGTTTTTGTCTGTATTTAGACATGTTTATAAAGTAGGCTTATTCTTGTTATAATTCATCAGGGTCACAGAGTAACCTTGTTTCATTTTGATGTTCTGTGATATTGTCAATTGAAATGATGGGAACGGATGCCATGATCTTCGTTTTCTGAATGTTGAGCTTTAAGCCAACTTTTTCACTCTCCACTTTATTATGAATTCAATCACATAATACTTCCCACTCCTGACAACATCCTATCCAGGCCAAAGCCACAGTTTCTTAAGATATACTAAAATTATGTGTCACATGCTCGAACTTCTAAGGCCTTCTAGGTACCTCTAGTACCCTTTTACTGAGATTCCACATGGATGCACATCCTGTGTGTTTACCATTACAGAGAAGATTTACAGACCCAACTTTTTCAACCTCAGGTGTCTATGTTCCTACAGGTATTCTTCTGGAGGCAACTGACTGTGTAAGTGCACACATAAACAAATGCATAAACAAATTACCATTAGGAACTAAAGAGAGAGTTGAATGTTTAAAAGCATATCTTAGAGACTGAAAAAATATCCTAGGAAATTCATATTATATACTTTAGCTTCTAATTAATAGAGCTATTTTAAAAATAAAATAAAGTGATTACTATGAAAAGTTTATTGTTCCATAGCCTAACAAAAGTCGATTCTTTCTCCCACTACCTAGATGGATAGGCAGAAATCTTAATTTGTGATGATATATCAATTAAAATAATTGACAATATCATAAAAATAACTCTGGTGTTTTACATTTCATGTATTTTAATCCAATGTCAACTATTGACATTGAGAAGTTTTCTATTACAAAAGTTATCCATCATTTTTCTTATGGTCGTTGAAATGTATATCAATGTGAAGCTATTTCAGAATTGTCTTATAATGAAATAAAGTGACTACAATTGACCAGTTTAAATCTTACATCCCATTTCAGTTATTAAACTTTAGGAACATTTGTAAAAACTTTTATGTACATGAGATGATCATAAGATAGACAGTTTATGAGTTATCTTAGAGGACATCTTGAAATCATTTTTATCTCTGGAAATATAATCTTGCAAGTATATTTACATTCAATTAATTCTGCTTCTGTGACAACAAGAAAAGCATTCTAGTTACAATACACCTGATTTTGCATCTAGAGGAACCTAGTGTACCCAAAATAATTCAAAAGATAAAAGCGAAGCTGGAGACCTGGGTTCAATCCCTGGGTTGGGAATATCCCCTGGAGGAGGGCATGGCAACCCACTCCAGTATTCTTGCCTGGAGAATCCCCATGGACAGAGAAAGCTGGTGGGCTACAGCCCATGGGGTCACAAAAAGTCTGACATGACTAAGCGATTAAGCACTGCACATGGAAAATGTGGATAGTAAATGTTATAAATTTAACAATAATTTAACTAAAATAATCTAAACTTACAATTGATTTATAGGAAATAAATTGAAGTTAATTAAGCAGATCTACTAAGGACACATACTGTGGCACTCATTTTGCATAGAATGACCCCAAACAATGCTGAAATGACAAAGGTGTGTTTTGAAGAAGTATAAATATTTTAAGATGTGTCACATTTGGACATTGCATTTCCAAGTCAAAATTTGTTTATTCCTTTTTTGACTTGACATTTGAACTTTGAATACCAGACCACCTTACCTGCCTCCTGAGAAATCTGTACATCAGTCAAGAATCACCAGTCAGACCCAGACATGGAATAGGAAAGCTGAGGGCCAAAGAATGAATGCTTTTGAACTGTGCTGGAGAAGACTCTTGAGAGTCCTTTGGACTGCAAGATCACACCAGTCAGTCCTGAAGGAAATCAGTCTGAATATTCATTGGAAGGATTGATGCTGAAGCTAAAATTCCAATACTATGGCCACCTGATGTGAATAACTGACTCATTGCAAAAGACACTGATACTGGGAAAGATTGAAGTCAGGAGGAGAAGGGGATGACTGAGTATGAGATATTGGATGGCATCACCAACTTGATGAACATGAATTTGAGCAAGCACTGAGAGTTGGTGATGGACAGGTAGGCTTGACCTGCTATAGTCTGTGGGGTCACAAAGAGTCGGACCTGACTGAGTGACTGAACTGACTGATTTGTAAATTTTAAGTGAATGTGATACTTTCT
The DNA here is from genome assembly GCF_002263795.3 of Bos taurus. Lineage (NCBI taxonomy): Eukaryota > Metazoa > Chordata > Mammalia > Artiodactyla > Bovidae > Bos > Bos taurus. Next base: position 2,452,277 of record NC_037336.1, read on the forward strand.
TGTCAGGAAATTGTTCTTCATCTTGGTACCATTATTTTAATTAATTGATGTAAAGTGAAATAACGTCTGCACGTATTCCAAAGACATTAAGTGCTCCAAGTAATTTTGTGAAGAAACAGTAAATATATTACTCACTGATAGCCATTGTCAAGGTCAATGCAGGTGCAGTTGTTCTCACAGGGATTCATTTTGCAGTCATTGGAGTCTTGTTCACAAAAACTTCCTTTCCAACCAGAAAGGCATACACACTTATAGTTCTAAGGGAATGTAAAAACTATACAACCATTAGGTATTCCTTATTGTTCCTGGTTATTTTGACCTCTTATGAATTTACGAGTTTTTCAATTTTTATAGAATGTCAATACTTGCCAATTTCTCTTTATCATAGTTTAAAAACTACATGAACAGTATTCTCTGGTATCTAATTAAATAAAAATTAGTATTTCTGTATTAAGCTCACAATGAGAACTAACAGTCTTATTAAATGTTAATATAAAATACTTTGTTATGAATATAAATGCTGCAGCTGTGTCCAACTCTGTGACCCCATAGATGGCAGCCCACCAGGCTTCTCTGTCCCTGGGATTCTCCAGGCAAGAAAACTGGAGTGGGTTGCCATTTCCTTCTCCAATGCATGAAAGTGAAAAGTGAAAGTGAAATCACTCAGTCATGTCTGACTCTGCGACCCAATGGACTGTAGCCTACCAGGCTCTTCCATCCATGGGATTTTCCTGGCAAGAGTATTGGAGTGAGTTGCCATTTCCTTCACCAAATATGAATGCTAGTGATTGGATAAAGCTAGATAACTAAATATTGTACTTGACTACTAGCTCATGAATTTAAAAATAACTACAACAAAATAATCCTTTTGATAGACTGTGGTATTGCAAATAGTAAACTTATATAAATGTGGTATTATTGCTTGGTTGAAACTGTGAAATCTTACATATTATTTTTCTAAAGAATAAAATTGGCCTATAACAATACTCAAAATACTAAAATTAAAATTGCTTTTTCCCAATTAGGCAAATACACAAACAAACAAAAAATGACCTCAAATTATGGTGGGAATAAACTATACATTAAAGCTAATTCTCAAGATTAGGGCTTTTGTCAAGATGTTAGAATATGGGCTCTCAAATTTAGAGATTTTGCATTTACAATTAGGAAAAATGCTAAAATCAGTGTTAGGTGTTATTTTTGTCTACTTTCAGTATAGTAACCACTGGCCATGTGTCATTGAAATGTGCCTAGTCTCAATTGAGGTGGGATATAAGTATAAAATACACATTGGATTTTGAATATTTAGTTAAAAAAATAAAATTACTTCATTAATAATTTTACTATATGATGCAATGCTAATAATTTGGATATAAAGAGCTAAAACAGAATTATATTAATAAAATTAATTTCACCTGTTTCTTTGAACTGTTTTTTAAAATGTGAACTTCACATTTAAAAATTTTAGAAAATGTGTTTCACACACATGGATTTTCAGTCATTTCTATTGGGCAGAGCTGTGTCAGATAATGACAGCCCAACTTCTCCAATTGGGAATGGGATTGAGTCTATCTGGTTCTGTGAACACATAAGAGGAGTTAGAGCTCCCTGAGATTGGAAACCAAGTTCTGGTTTAGTATGTTCTTGCATCTTGAGAAGGCCTAACACTCAGTGAATGTTTAATACCTGTTGATTGAACAATGGAAAATAATAAATATGATAGGAAAAATAACATAATATGAAGTTAATATTCAAAACAGACTTCAAAAGGATTCTATATCTTTGCTCTATAGAGGTAGACAGGAAGTTTGTTTCCAAACATTACAATCAAATAAGTTTATTAACCAGAAAAACACATACATTCATGCTCTATGTAGGTGCATTTAGGTTACCGTTGTCCTTGTCTGAGTAGTTTCCACTGAAAACTACTTTAGTTTTCAGCTTCTTGTGAAAAGCAGAGAAATGAGAGTGGTCACTCTGCTGATGCCAGGCCTTGCTCCTGAACAAGGGTTCATTCTCCACTCAGAGCTCTCACTAACAGTACTGAAATTTTCCTGGATTTTAGCAACAATTTTTTTCATGCAGTCTGCTTCTCACTCTGTTAACTTTCTCAATGAGTTTTGTAATATTTGGAAAGTTTTCATTGATTGTGTTCCCCCCCCCTTTTATTTATTTATTTTTTTGTAAGCATTACAAAGAGCACGTACATGAAAATTGAAGATAATAATTATATTTTGTAAATGCTATTTGAGATGGAGGCAATTCAGTAGGCAAGACAAGCAACCACTTAGAAACTGGGGAACCACAACCCAACCTAGTGATAGACACAAGGGCAGAGCAGGATATGTGATGTATACATGTCACCCATGAACCAAGTGAGGTGCCCTTTAGTTATGATTTGATTATTCACTTTCTAAGAGGTGTCAATTGTTTCCATAAATACAAATGCATGAGTTTACTGCTAGTTTTTATTTTGACTTCTCAGTAATAATTTGACACAAATTAGATGAATGAGTCAAAAAACCAGTCAATCTTCTTTCTCATTGCTGCTGCTGCTAAGTCGCTTCAGTCGTGTCCGACTCTGTGCGACCCCATAGACGGCAGCCCACCAGGCCCCGCCGTCCCTGGGATTCTCTAGGCAAGAACACTGGAGTGGGTTGCCATTTCCTCCTCCAATGCATGAAAGTGAAAAGTGAAAGTGAAGTCTCTCAGTCTTTCCCATTAAAGCCATATATTTCTTAGAAGCAAACATTCATTGGTATTTTTGATGATTTTATTCAGAAACTGGGCTTCCCTGGTCATCTTGCTGGTAAAGAATCCCCCTGCAATTCAGGAGACTCCAATTCAATTCCTGTATTGGGAAGATCCAGTGGAGAAGGGTTAGGCTACCCACTACAGTATTCTTGAGCTTCTGTGGTGACCCAGACGGTAAAGAATCCACCTGCAGTGTGGGAGACATGGGTTCGGTCTCTGGGTTGGGAAGATTCTCTGGAGAAACAAACAGGTTACACACTCCAGTATTCTGGCCTGGAGAATTCCATGGACAGAGGAGCCTGGTGGGGTACATGGGGTCACAAAGAGTCAGATACGACTCAACAACTTTCAGTAATACAGAATAGTATATTATCACCCATTTAGTGCTCTAATTATTACTATTATCAGATATCAAAGCAGTGACTTCCACATAAGATGATATCTGTATTAAATAGAAATATAAAGGATAAAGGAAATAGACATTTTCTAATAGTAAACATGGAAAAATATAAATGTTAAAGAAAGTAAAAATAAATATTAACTAGAATTAAGCACATTTGAGTGTTTCTATGCACCTGTTGCTTACTTGATTCAGAAGCATTATTCTGAACTTCAAAATTCTTAGTGTACAGCACTTTCTGAATCAATATTGTAGTTAATTAAACCCAGTAACTTAAAATAATAGTCAAAACTGACAAGCTTTTTAAAAATCATATTGCCTTGACATTCAATAATTAAATAATAATATCTCGAGTTACTTTTGCTTAAGAGTAAAATGTATTTTAAAAAGTAGTTACTAGAGAAGAAAGTTTTGCATAACTTGTGAATTTAGCACAATATCACTTTTACCTTTTAATGCAAAGTAGACATCCTTCTTCAGGTCAAATTCAGATAAAACCATTTTCATAGTTTGAAAATACATAGTAAGTCAGACATAGGAAAGATAGAAGATAATAAAAGATAACACAAATCCAGGTCAGTGAATTACACAGCCAGTGATACAAAAGGCAAATTGATCTGGTTTGATAGGTATAATAACTACCTATCTATATATAGATACCTTTATGTAGAAATCTCTATATAGATCTACTATATAACACACCCTATATAATTTTCTGCATGGAACTATGTAGCAGTAACTTAGTTTTTCATATCACAAGCTAGATATTTTAAATCTCAGTGATCAGTGACAAATGTGCAAAGGTAAGAAGAAGTGAAGTTGCTCAGTTATGTGCAACTCTTTGTGATCCCATGAACTGTAACCTCCCAGGCTCCTCCACCCATATAGTTTTCCAGACAAGAGTACTAGAGTGGGTTGCCATTTCCTTCTCCAGCAGATCTTCCTGACCCAGGGATCGAACCCAAGTCTCCTGCATTGCAGGCATATGCTTTACCCTGTGAGCCACCAGGAAACCCACAGGTAAGGTTAGAATGGTTCCAAATAGGAAAAGGAACAACAGACTGGTTCCAAATAGGAAAAGGAGTACATCAAGGCTGTATATTGTCACCCTGCTTATTTAACATCTATGCAAAGTACATCATGAGAAATGCTGGGCTGGAAGAAGCACAAGCTGGAATCAAGATTGTCGGGAGAAATATCAATAACCTCAGATATGCAGATGACATCACCCTTATGGCAGAAAGTGAAGAGGAAATAAAAAGCCTCTTGATGAAGGTGAAAGAGGAGAGTGAAAAAGTTGGCTTAAAGCTCAACATTCAGAAAACGAAGATCATGGCATCTGGTCCCATCACTTCATGGGAAATAGATAGGGAAACAGTGGAAATAGTGTGAGACTTTATTTTTTGGGGCTCCAAAATCACTGCAGATGGTGACTGCAGCCATGAAATTAAAAGACGCTTACTCCTTGGAAGAAAAGTTATGACCAACCTAGATAGCATATTGAAAAGCAGAGATATTACTTTGCCAATAAATGTCCATCTAGTCAAGGCTATAATTTTTCCAGTAGTCATGTATGGATGTGAGAGTTGGACTGTGAAGAAGGCTGAGCGCTGAAGAACTGATGCTTTTGAACTGTGGTGTTGGAGAAGACTCTTGAGAGTCCCTTGGACTGCAAGGAGATCCAACCAGTCCATTCTGAAGGAAATCAGCCCTGGGATTTCTCTGGAAGGAATGATGCTAAAGCTGAAACTCCAGTACTTTGGCCACCTAATGCAAAGAGTTGACTCATTGAAGAAGAGTCTGATGCTGGAAGGGAATGGGGGCAGGAGGAGAAGGGGACGACAGAGGATGAGATGGCTGGATGACATCACTGACTTCATTGACGTGAGTCTGGGTGAACTCCAGTAGTTGGTGATGGACAGGGAGGCCTGGCGTGCTGCGATTCATGGGGTCACAAAGAGTTGGACACGACTGAGCATCTGAACTGAACTGACTGAAGGTTAGAGTAATTTTAAATTTTGAAGTGTGAGAGAAGACATGTGAACACCAGCTTTGTGATTTATTAAATACCTAGATATGTCTCAGGTATCGAACTTCTATTGCTGTGTAGCAAAATGCTTTACATTTAGCAGCTTTAAATGAAAATTTGGTATTTCACATTTTTTGCAAGTTGATGTCCAGATATAGGTTGGTTGAGTCCTTTACTTAAGGTCTCACTGGGCTAAAAACAAGGTATTGACTGGGATTATGATCTCATCTGAGGCTTGAGGTCCTTTTCCAAACATTGGTTGTCAGCAAAATTCATTGCAATTTGGCCCTAGGGCTTGAGTCTGGTCATTTGCTAGACAAGGACAGCTCTCACATCCAAAGACTATCATATCCTTTGCACATAGCATCATCTCCTTAAAGCACAGTAGGGTGGTTCAATCTGCACAGTAGGGTGGTTCAATCCTTCAAGGCCATTAGGGGAGTACCTGCTGTTGTATCTTGTCTCCCCTAAAGATCCAGCTAATTAAGCAGAGCCTATCCAGAATAATCTTATATTTTATAAATCAAAGTCAACTGATTAGAGACCTTAGTTACATCTGCACAATGTGTTTTTCAATATAAAGTAACATAAATGGGAGTATTATGCCATTATATTCACAGCAGAGTTAGGTTTTACAGGCCATGTGCAATAGGACATGGAAATCTTGGGCCGTTCTATCATTCTGACTACTAAATTTGCTAATCTACATGATTTACCAAAGCAAACTATTTAAGTTATCTAAGCTTCAGGTGCCTTCATACCTAAAGTGCCTGTACTATATACCTCATAAGCTTATTTTGAACACTGCATGGAATAATGACTATAACATACATGATCTAGTTACAAATAATTACCAATAAGCAATAACGACCATTCTCTCCAGCCATGTCAGACTAGATCTGACAAGGTCAAGGGGTAACTTACAACAACTACTACAACTGGAACAAAATTATCCATTTCTACAACATTTCTTTGTATAAACATTTTTTTAAATTATTTCATTTCATTAAGCTTCATTATTTTATCTCATTCTTTAAAAATATTTTGGTGACTTTTCACTATTTTTGCATTATTACTTTGTATGAACCTGCCAAAAGATAATGATTATCAGACTAGGAAAACAAAGAATACAGAAAATCCAGCAATCTGTCAATTACAAAACACAAACTTAGAGGATGTGGGCAAATTTCAGATAATATAAATTAGGAATGTTGATCAGGAAGTAGTAGAAAATCTCTGTAGATAAGTAAACATTTTAAAATGAACCAAATGAAGAAGATTGAAGGTATGCTTCATTTCAGTTCAGTCGCTCAGTCGTGTCCGACTCTTTGCGACCCCATGAATCGCAGCACGCCAGGCCTCTCTGTCCATCACCAACTCCCGGAGTTCACTCAGACTCACGTCCATCAAGTCAGTGATGCCATCCAGCCATCTCATCCTCTGTCGTTCCCTTCTGCAATTGCCCCCAATCCCTCCCAGCATCAGAGTCTTTTCCAATGAGTCAACTCTTTGCATTAGGTGGCCAAAGTACTGGAGTTTCAGCTTTAGCATCATTCCTTCCAGAGAAATCCCAGGGCTAATCTCCTTCAGAATGGACTGGTTGGATCTCCTTGCAGTCCAAAGGACTCTCAAGAGTCTTCTCCAACACCACAGTTCAAAAGCATCAATTTTTCGGTGCTCAGCCTTCTTCACAGTCCAACTGTCACATCCATACATGACCAAAGGAAAAACCATAGCCTTGACTAGACGGACCTTTGTTGGCAAAGTTGGTCATAACTTTCCTTCCAAGGAGTAAGCATCCTTTAATTTCATGCCTGCAGTCACCATCTGCATTGATTTTGGAGCTCCAAAAAATAAAGTCTGACACTGTTTCCACTGTTTCCCCATCTATTTCCCATGAAGTGATGGGACCAGATGCCATGATCTTAGTTTTCTGAATGCTGAGGGTTTTTTTGTTTTGTTTGTTTTGTTTTTTAAACTTTACATAATTGTATTAGTTTTGCCAAATATCAAAATGAATCCGCCACAGGCATACATGTGTTCCCCATCCTGAACCCTCCTCCCTCCTTAAGACAACTTTTTCACTCTCCACTTTCACTTTCATCAAGAGGCTTTTGAGTTCCTCTTCACTTTCTGCCATAAGGGTGATGTCATCTGCATATCTGAGGTTATTGATATTTCTCCCAGCAATCTTGATTCCAGCTTGTGTTTCTTCCAGCCCAGCGTTTCTCATGATGTACTCTGCATATAAGTTAAATAAGCAGGGTGACAATATACAGCCTTGACGTACTCCTTTTCCTATTTGGAACCAGTCTGTTGTTCCATGTCCAGTTCTAACTGTTGCTTCCTGACCTGCATAAAAGGCAGATCAGGTGGTCTGGTGTTGCCATCTCTTTCAGAATATTCCCCAGTTTATTGTGATCCACACAGTCAAAGGCTTTGGCATAGTCAATAAAGCAGAAATCGATTTTTTTCTGGAACTCTCTTGCTTTTTCCATGATCCAGCGGATGTTGGCAGTTTGATCTCTGGGTCCTCTGCCTTTTCTAAAACCAGCTTGAACATCAGGAAGTTCACGGTTCATATATTGCTGAAGCCTGGCTTGGAGAATTTTGAGAACTACTTTAATAGCGTGTGAGATGAGTGCAATTGTGTGGTAGTTTGAGCATACTTTGGCATTGCCTTTCTTTGGGATTGGAATGAAAACTGACCTTTTCCAGTCCTGTGGCCACTGCTGAGTTTTTCAAATTTGCTGGCATATTGAGTGCAGCACTTTCACAGCATCATCTTTCAGGAATTGAAATAGCTCAACTGGAATTCCGTCACCTCCGCTAGCTTTTTTCATAGTGATTCTTTCTTTTTTTTTTTTTTAATTTTATTTTATTTTTAAACTTTACATAATTGTATTAGTTTTGCCAAACATCAAAATGAATCCACCTAAGGCCCATTTGACTTCACATTCCAGGATGTCTGGCTCTAGGTGAGTGATCACATCATCATGATTATCTGGGTCATGAAGATCTTTTTTGTACAGTTCTTCTGTGTATTTTTGCCATCTCTTCTTAATATCTTCTGCTTATGTTAGGTCCATACTATTTCTGTCCTTTATCGAGCCCATCTTTGCATGAAATGGTCCCTTGATATTTCTAATTCTCTTGAAGAGATGGCTAGTCTTTCCCATTCTATTGTTTTCCTCTATTTCTTTGCATTGATCGCTGAAGAAGGCTTTCTTATCTCTTTTTGCTATTCTTTGGAACTCTGCATTCAGATGCTTATATCTTTCTTTTCTCCTTTGCTTTTCAATTCTCTTCTTTTCACAGCTATTTGTAAGGGCTCCCCAGACAGCCATTTTTGCTTTTTTGCATTTCTTTTCCACGGGGATGGTCTTGATCCCTGTTTCCTGTACAATGTCACGAACCTCATTCCATAGTTCACCAGGCACTCTATCTATCAGATCTAGGCCCTTAAATCTATTTCTCACTTCCACTGTATAATCATAAGGGATTTGATTTAGGTCATACCTGAACTGTCTAGTGGTTTTCCCTACTTTCTTCAATTTAAGTCTGAATTTGGCAATAAGCAGTTCATGATCTGAGCCACAGTCAGCTCCTGGTCTTGTTTTTGCTGACTGTATAGAGCTTCTCCATCTTTGGCTACAAAGAATATAATCAAACACAGACTGAAATAAAATTGCTTCCAATTCTTTAATTCTCTTATGTCATAGTGGTGCAGAAAACAGAAAAAAAGCAGAACACTATCCAACTTATATTTTGAGACTAAGAAAACATATATATCAAAATATGACAGGCATATAAGAAGAAATGCAAACTCAGCCAATTCCTAGTGAACAGCAGCAACAAAAAAAGTAAAATAAAAAGAAATGCATAATTGACTCTAACAATGTCTTCAATATTTGTTCTGTTATTAGCTGGTAATTTGCTTTGTGTTTGTGTTTTACTCACAGAAATATAAACATGCTTCAACACAAGAAACTATTAAAGAAGTGGAAAATTGTTTAATTATTTCAGGTTCAGAAAAACGTATTATGTAATTCAACACAGGTTTATAAAAATGATTTTATCAAATGGAACTTTTTCGGGAATGTCCTTATATTAATAAGAGCTACTTACCAAAGAAGCAAGCAATCAAAAAATTTCTGCCAAATCTCATTTTACAGGAAACAACTAGAGAAACTGAATAAAATACATAGATAAATGATTGAATTCTGAAAAGATAAACCAAGGCAGGTTGCATTTCCTAAATTCTGGAGACAAGGTAAGCAAACTAAGTTAAGATCAGGCTTGACCCTGCTTTTAATGCCAGGGTGTTTTCATTCTTAAATTCTGGTAAACAGAAGTAGCTGGAGCTTTTTATAGCTCCCTGGAACGGAAATGTGCATGTGTATATGGATATTCACTTTTGTCAAGGAGAGAAGTCCACGAAGAGAGGGAGGAAGAAATGTGCCCAAGTGTTGAAGAGCAATCAATTGAAGACATTTGTTCCCTAGGGTGAAACTACCCAATGTAAGCAGAAAGCCTCTAAAGTGAACAGCAAAGATTAAGTATTCATATCTCCCAGGAAAGGAAGAGTGTGGAGATTTGGGCCTTTAAGTGGGACTGTTCCTGCTGCACACTTCTGACTTTAATTGAAACCCCAAAGGGTCACAGTCTAGAAGCAAAATAAACCAGCAACATTCTCAGGCCAGATCATGCTAAAATTCTACTCAACATTTTATTTGAGGTCATCTACATGTATTCTGTTGCCATGCTAAAGAAATAAAATGCTCTTTGGGAGAAGTTAAAATTAGAAGAAAATTTTCAATGTTTAATAACAAAATATCTGCTATTCAATAAAAATTAAATAAATGCTGATGACCAAAATTCGAGATAAAAACACATGGTAGAAATAGACTATTTAGATATTGTGTTAGTGGGTATTTTGAAATGACCAAGATTAATATAAACACTATAAACATGCTATAAAAACTCAAAGAACTTCTGTGATTTGACAATAATGATAATTTAAATTTAATAATTTATTCCATTCTTTAAATAAAATCTTAGCAAAGGATTAGTAGTAAATATCCAGATTAAAGTATAAAAAAGACAATAGAGAAGTCAGAAAAAATAAGCTGTCAAATATGGGAAGCAAAAGAACTAGTATAACTTTAACTGAATAGTTAAGAGTGAGGAAAGAGAAACAAATAAGAGCAATATTTGAAAAATTACTAATTGAGAAAGTGTTACTTATTCAGTCATCTCTGACTCTTTTCAACCCCATGGACTGTGGCCTACCAGTTTCCTCTCTCATAATATCAAACAGGGGGTGGTGACAAAAACCATCCCAAAGAAAAAGAAAGGCAGAATGGTTGTCTGAGCAGGCCTTACAAATAGTTGAGAAAAGAAGTGAAAGGCCAAGGAGAAAGGGAAAAACATACCCAAATGAATGCAAAGTTCAGAGAATAGCAAGGATATAAAAGAAGCCTTCTTAAGCGAACAATGAACATAAATAGAGGAAAACAATGGAATGGGAAAGACTAGAGATCTCTTCAAGAAAATTGGAAATACAAAAGGAATATTTCATGCAAAGATGAGCAAAATAAAGGACAGAAACCATATGGACCTAACAGAAGCAGAAGAGATTAAGAAAAGGTGGCAAGAATACACATAAGAGCTATACATAAAGATCTTAATGACCCATATAACCACAATGGTGTGATCACTCACCTAGAGCCAGATGTCTTGGAATATGAAGTCAAGTGGGCCTTAGGAAGCGTTACTATGAACAAAGCTAGTGGAAGTGCTGGAATTCTAGTTGAGCTATTTCCAATCCTAAAAGATGATGGTGTGAAAGTGCTGTACTCAATATGCCATGAAATTTGGAAAACTCACCAGCAGCCACAAAACTGGAAAAGGTCAAATTTCAGTCCAATCACAAAGAAAGGCAAAGAATGTTCAAACCAGCATATAATTGTGCTCATTTCACATGCTAAGAAGATAATGCTCAAAATCCTTCAAGATGACTTCAACAGTACATGAACCGAGAACTTCCAGATGTACAAATTGGGTTTAGAAAAGGCAGAGGAATCAGAGATCAAGTTGGCAACATCCACTGGATTATAGAAAAAGCAAGGGAATTCCAGGGGGAAAAAAAATCTATTTCTGTTTCATTGACTGTGCTAAAGCCTTTGACTGTGTGGATCACAACAAACTGTGGAAAATTCTTAAAGAAATGAGAATACTAGACAATCCTACCTGCCTCCTAAGAAATCTGTATGCAGGTCAAGAAACAGCAGTTAGAACAGGACATGGAACAACACACTGGTTCAAAATTGGGAAAGGATTATATCAAGGCTGTATACTGTCACCCTGCTTATTTGATTTCTATGTAGAGCACATCAAGCAAAATGTAGGGCTGGATAATGCTTGAGTAGGTATCAAAATTGCAGGGAAAAAATGTCAACCACTTCAGATATGTAGATGATAACACTCTAACAGAAAGTAAAGAAAAACTAAAAAGCCTCTTGATGAATATGAAAGAGGACAGTGGAAAAGCTGGCTTAAAACTCAACATTCTAAAAACTAAGATCCTAGCATCCAGTCCCATCACCTCATGGCAAATAGATGGTTAAAAAAAAAAAAATGGAAACCATGACAGATTTTATTTTCTTGGCTCTAAAATAACTGTGGATGTTGACTGCGGCCCTGAAATTAAAAGACACTTGCTCCTTGGAAGGAAAGCTATGACAAACCTAAACAGAGTATTAAAAAGCAGAGAGATCACTTTGCTGACAATGATCTGTATAGTCAAATCTATATTTTTTCCAGTAATCATGTACAAGTACGATATTTGGACTAGGAAGAAGGCTGAATGCTGCAGAATTGATACTTTCTAACTTGGGATCTTGGAGAAGACTCTTGAGAGTCCCATGGACTGTAAGTAGATCAAACCAGCCAATCCTAAAGGAAATCAACTCTGAACAGGGGACAACAGAGGACAAGATGGTTGGATGGCATCATTGACTCAATGGGCATGAATTTGTGCAAACTCCAGAAGACAGAGAAGGACAGTGATGCCTGGTGTGCTGCAGTTCACTGGGTCACAAAGATTCAGAGTCGACTTAGTGACTGAAACAATAATAACTGATTGATAGTTGTCAAATGATAAGAAAAGTAAGTAGTCACAGATGTAGAAACCGCTCAGATTTAGAAATCTAGACCTTTTAAGGGTTAAGTACAAAGAAAACATTATGCAGGGTGAGACTGCTGATAATCAAAGAGTAAATATTAAAAGCAGCCAAAGGACAAAGATCTTTACTTTCAGAGACAGCAGGACTGACAGCTTACTTCCCAACAGTGGAAGCAAGAACTCAGCAGAAGAATATGTTAATGGAGTGAGAGAAATTAACTGCCAACCTAAATGTCCATACCCAGTGAAATATATCCTTCTTCAATTCTGTCCAGGTAGTCTAAACTACTCCAGTGGTCAGATTCCTGCTTCTCTCCCAACCTGAAATATCTTTGGTTACTTAAACTAACCTTTCTCCTACTTTTTTTTTTTTTTTTTGACTTCTTCATTTTTTATTTTATTTTATTTATTTTTTTTTTTTTTTACTTTACAATATTGTATTGGTTCCCCTAAAATTTTAGTTTTTATTCCACTGTTAAAGTAAAATAAAAGTCACATTCTACCTGAGGTCTTTTACCTGTTCTCCACTATATTTTCCTTCCTCACAATTACTATTTTAAATTTTATGACACTTTTTTTAATGTATACTAGTTATACATATATTTTGTCTTATGCTTCAGTTCAGTTCAGTCGCTCAGTCGTGTCTGACTCTTTGCGACCCCATGAATCGCAGCACTCCAGGCCTCCTTGTCCATCACCAACTCCCGGAGTTCACCCAGACTCATGTCCATCGAGTCAGTGATGCCATACAGCCACCTCATCCTGTTGTCCCCTTCTCCTCTTGCCCCCAATCCCTCCCACCATCAGGATCTTTTCCAATAAGTCAACACTTTGCATGAGGTGGCCAAAGTATTGGAGTTTCAGCTTTAGCATCAGTCCTTCCAAAGAACATCCAGGACTGATCTCCTTTAGGATGGACTGGATGGATTTCCTTGCTGTCCAAGGGACTCTCAAGAGTCTTTTCCAACACCACACGTTAAAAGCATCAATTCTTCAGCACTCAGCTTTCTTCACAGTCCAACTCTCACATCCATACATGACTACTGGAAAAACTATAGCTTTGACTAGACTGACCTTTGTTGGCAAAGTAATATCTCTGCTTTTTAATATGCTATCTAGGTTGGTTATAACTTTCCTTCCAAGGAGTAAGCATCTTAATTTCATGGCTGCAATCATCATCTGCAGTGATTTGGGAGCCCAAAAAAACAAAGTCTGACACTGTTTCCACTATTTTCCCATCTATTTCCCATGAAGTGATGGGCCCAAATGCCATGATCTTTGTTTTCTGAATGTTGAGCTTTAAGCCAACTTTTTCACTCTCCACTTTCACTTTCATCAAGAGGCTTTTTAGTTCCTCTTCACTTTCTGCAATAAGGGTGGTGTCACCTGAGTATGATATTGATATTTCTCCCAGCAACTTTGATTCCAGCTTGTGCTTCTTCCAGCCCAGTGTTTCTCATGATGTACTCTGCATAGAAGTTAAATAAGCAGGGTGATAATATACAGCCTTGACGTACTCCTTTTCCTATTTGGAACCAGTCTGTTTTTCCATGTTCAGTTCTAACTGTTGCTTCCTGACCTGCATATAGGTTTCTCAAGAGGCAGGTCAGGTGATCTGCTATTCCCATCTCTTTAAGAATTTTCCACAGTTTATTGTGATCCACAAAGTCAAAGGCTTAGGCATGGTCAATAAAGCAGAAATAGGTGTTTTTCTGGAACTCTCTTGCTTTTTCCATGATCTAGTGGATGTTGGCAATTTGATCTCTGCTTCCTCTCCCTTTTCTAAAACCAACTTGAATGTCTGTAAGTTCACGGCTCATGTATTGCTGAAGCCTGGCTTGGAGAATTTTGAGCATTACTTTACTAGTGGGTGAGATGAGTGCAATCTTATGCTTAGTACTTATTATATTTTTAAGTATCTCACTTATTTTACTTTGTGTTTCCCTGACTTGTAAAATACAAATTCTGTTTTGTTCACCAATTATCACTCTCTGGAATACTCTGTTTCGCTGAAATAGCAGAAGTTAAAGTGTAAAATATGTATGATATTAATTGGTAATACATTGTCCAGAAAATATTTTGTTTATAATTTCTAGTTATTCAGTGATCTCCCTTTTCTAACAAGAATGAAATATTTTAGAATTCAATAACCCTTCCATTACAATCAACTAAAACTAATTCTATAAATGAGATTTGAAAATCCCCCCCCACCCCAAAAAATGGACCAGTTCTATTATGAAGTGTTTACATATTGAGGTAACAATATTTGATTCAATCATAGCCACAAAATTCATTTTACTTTTGAAAGTTACTTTTCAATTCCTGGAAATTTAGATACACACTGTGAAGAATAATATATTGTCTTTTTCAAATTCATTACTTATAGGAAGAAGGATTAAGATTTATGTTTTCATTAATAATATAAAAAAATGAAAATCCATAACTAATTCAAATCTTATAAGAATACTCAATTCTTATAAGAATAAAGTGTTCTGCCTGTTGACTTATCTATTTCTTTTTAATACTATTTGAAGTACTTGCTTAATCTTTAAGGACTTATTGAATTAAACATAAAGACTGCCAAATATTGAATAAAATAATACTCAAGGTTATGTGTAAATATAGTAATCTTTATCCTTAAAAACAAACAAGCAAAACTATGTAAATATTAGCTGGAGAAAATGATTTATCTTGGTATTTAAATCTAAAGTGAAATAATGTGTATTATTTCTGACAGAAAGTTAATGGAATATTTTAAAACAATTTATAAGAAAAACTATAAATACTAAATTTGATTAAACATATTTTGACATAAAGCAATGAAAATATATGTTAAATTAAGTGGTATTTTCAGAAAGAACTGTTTTAGAAAAACACAATTTTTTAAACTTGGGAAAATGTAATATAACTATGTGAAGAATGTGAAAATCCACACTTTAGATGCATATATTATTAATAGGATATAAATCAAACTATGCTGACCTTTTAAAACTTTCTAAACATAAGTTGCTAAGAAACTTAGTAATTGTTTTCATTTAAAGATATTTTTGGTTAATGATAAAAGAGCAAATTAGCATTTCAATGTCTATTCTAAATGAAAAAATGACATGAAATGCAAATTTCCACTAGTTTTATTTTCTTTTATTTTCTATTTTCCTGTTAATCTAATAATAAAATTCATATTATTAATATATTCTTCAAGATAATCTCAGCTCTTCATCTACTCTGTTATTTTGGTTATATATCTCTATTAGCAATCAGTTTATAAAAATATAGTTCTTTTAATGCATGTCCTACTTTCATAAAACATTAGTATTACTTTCCAAAGTGTTCCCTTATCTTCAACAGTGCTTTTTGTTTGTTTGTTTTTAAAGAAAGTTTTAGAGAAACTGGAATAAAAAGTCTTCGGCTATTAGTTGCTGTTGTTCAGTCACTAAGTTGTGTCCAACTTTTTGCAACCCCATGGACTGGAACATGCCACACTTCCGTGTCCTTCACTATGTCCTGGAGTTTGTTCAAACTCATGTCCATTGAGTCGGTGATGCCATCCAACCATCTCATCTTCTGTCACCTGCTTCTAGGCAAATAGTACCAGAATTTTACTCCTTACTGATAACATGGTTATGATGGAAAAATAGTTTATCTGATATTGATGTGTACTGTTCAAACATATTCTTATATCTTCTATACTGTTTTCCAGATTGACTCAATTTGACAGCTGGAGAAACAGTCTATTACTGAAAACTGTATCCCCTTGACATACAGAATACTTAAGAATACCAAAAAAAAAAAAAAGAAGAAGAAGAAGAAGCAAACTTCTGAGGGACTATCACAAACATAAAGATGCCAGAATATGAATGCAATTTTGCTATAGATAATTTAGTTTTTTGGGACAATTACTTTTTGGTCTGAAAGTCAAATGGCACTAATAATGTTAGCACACCATTAACTAAAAGTCGCTTGTCTGCAACACCAGGGTTTTCTAGAACACACTACAGAAAGGTGATGCATAGTTCCTCCTCTCAGTTTTCTAGCACATTAGAGAGCCCATAGAATTTTACATACATTATTGTTTGAAACCATCTAAACACTAGATTATTTGGCTCAGTTGTTTTAAAAATTTTTGTTTGTTAATTGTAAATAAGAAACTCTTACAAAACACATTTCCCTAGGGTGTGTAGATAAATTAAGCCCTGGAAAGCAGATGGGCCCTGACTTAGCTGGGGATGGAGCCCAGAGCTCTGCCTGCTTAGCTGTCATAGCCTCTCTCTCCACACCAGGCCCTGAGGATAACAGTCTCTCACTTTGATTCTCAAAAATGCAGATTGAAAACCACTAATCCATCCAACCTATTCCATTTTATAATGAGAAAACTGACCCTTAGAGGCTAATGGCTCCAACTAAAGTAACAAGTTGATGGCAGAACAGAATTAGAACTCATGTCCCCTGACTCCCTGTCCAGTATTTCTAAATGTAGCTAAAAATCAATTAAAAACATCTAACAAATTATTTGTCTTACATACTGCGGTGCTCCCATGTTGGGTGCATATAAATTTATAATTGTTATATCTTCTTCTTGGATTGATCCTTTGATCATTATGTAGTGACCTTCTTTGTCTCTTTTCACAGCCTTTGTTTTAAAGTCTAATTTATCTGATATGAGTATTGTGACTCCTGCTTTCTTTTGGTCCCTATTTGCATGGAAAATCTTTTTCCAGCCCTTCACTTTCAGTCTGTATGTGTCCCCTGTTTTGAGGTGGGTCTCTTGTAGACAACATATGTAGGGGTCTTGTTTTTGTATCCATTCAGCCAGTCTTTGTCTTTTGGTTGGGGCATTCAACCCATTTACGTTTAAGGTAATTACTGATAAGTATGATCCCGTTGCCATTTACTTTATTGTTTTGGGTTCGAGTTTATACACCATTTTTGTGTTTCCTGTCTAGAGAATATCCTTTAGTATTTGTTGGAGAGCTGGTTTGGTGGTGCAGAATTCTCTCAGCTTTTGCTTGTCTGAAAAGCTTTTGATTTCTCCTTCATACTTAAATGAGACCCTTGCTGGGTACAATAATCTGGGCTGTAGGTTATTTTCTTTCATCATTTTAAGTATGTCTTGCCATTCCCTCCTGGCTTGAAGAGTTTCTATTGAAAGATCAGCTGTTATCCTTATGGGAATTCCCTTGTGTGTTATTTGTTGTTTTTCCCTTGCTGCTTTTAATATTTGTTCTTTGTGTTTGATCTTTGTTAATTTGATTAATATGTGTCTTGGGGTGTTTCTCCTTGGGTTTATCCTGTTTGGGACTCTCTGGGTTTCTTGGACTTGGGTGATTATTTCCTTCCCCATTAGAAATTAACAATAATACAATAATAGTGGGAGACTTTAATACCCCACTCACACCTATGGATAGATCAACTAAACAGAAAATTAACAGGGAAACACAAACTTTAAATGATACAATAGACCAGTTAGACCTAATTGATAGCTATAGGACATTTCATCCCAAAACAATGAATTTCACCTTTTTCTCAAGCACACATGGAATCTTCTCCAGGATAGATCACATCCTGGGCCATAAAGCTAGCCTTGGTAAATTCAAAAAAATAGAAATCATTCCAAGCATCTTTTCTGACCACAATGCAGTAAGATTAGATCTCAATTACAGGAGAAAAACTATTAAAAATTCCAACATATGGAGGCTGAACAACACGGTGCTGAATAACCAACAAATAAAAAAAAATAAAATAAAATAAAGCACAGAGATGGCCAGAGTATGAAAAATCATGAACTATCTACTAGAACCTTACTGAAAATGAAATAAAATGGTCATGTTGGAAGTAAAAGGATTGGAAAAGATACACAAACAGTAACCAAAAAAAAAAAAAAAGTAGTGTCTATATTAATATCAAGTAAAATTGATTTCATATCAAAGAAAATTAAAAAAAAAACATCTAACAAATTAATATATTCAGAAATATATTTTCTGAAATATATGATGAAAACAGTCTGAGAATTTTAAGGTAACCTTTAAATTGTGTATGTAGAATAATTCTTTTAATATATGATTCCCGTATTCTCTTTTCTCTGTGAATAATTAAGTGGCTAGATGGTCTGGGCGGCATCAAAGTGATGTTTTGCAAATAGCAGTGTGAATAATAAATATTTTTATCCTCATAAGAGAGATGCTAAAGGAAAAATCCAAAAGTTAACAGTGTAACTGATGTTAATCGGTTTATCACTAGCATTCTTGCATGGAATAAGGAGGTCTACCTTGGTACTACAGGTGATTTTCAGGTTGGATATGGACAGCTCTCATGCTCACTGAGCTTGACGGTGGCAGGGAGTAGCAAGAGTAAATATCACTGCTTTGATTGAAAGAGGTAGTCATGGGAGCTTGCAGCCTCAGGATATATTTAAATCTGCGTGACTGAAAGTTTAAAAGTAGAGAACTCATTTCCAGCATAGAGACCCCTAGGGAAATGAGCATCTGTAACAGTATGAAAGTAAGCTAGGCTTTTGCACAGTAAAAGTAACAAAGAATAATGTAATATTTTCCTATTATTTAAGTATTTTCCTATTATTTAAGTATTTTCAATACCTCCCTGGGGCTTCCCTGGTGGCTCACATGGTAAAGAATCAGCCTGCAATGCAGGAGGCCTGGGTTCAATCCCTGGGTTGAGATAATACCCTGAAGAAGGGAATGGCTACCCACTCCAGGCAAGAGAAGGGGATGGCAGAGGATGAGATGGCTGGATGGCATTACTGACTCAATGGACATGAATTTGAGCAAGCTCTGGGAGATGGTGAAGGACAGGGAAGCCTGGTATGCTGCAGTCATGGGGTCGCAAAAAGTCAGATACAAGTGAGAAACTTTCACTTTCACTTTAACAATTACTGAATGCTTTGTCTGTAGGTTGCAGTTCTTTGACAGGAGAGCTGTATCATCTTATGGTTAACCATCATGATTTTATTGCAGGTTGATAGCTACCTTTGCAATGGAAATCAGAAGTAATAAAGGTGAAATAAAAACTCAGACACAATGCTGTAACCAAAAACAGGAAGGACAAAAATGGTTATAACAATGCTTAGAAAAGTGTTACCCTGTTGGGATCCGTGAATCCAGTGATAGCTTGGAAGCAAATCAGTTGCAAAGAAGAAACAAGTCAGTTATTTTAAAATTTAATTAGTTATGAAAACAAGTCTCTGATATATGTTGGAATTTTAGAATTTAATATTATTGATTTGATCACTTCTCCGAAGGAAATGGCAATCCACTCCAGCACTCTTACCTGGAAAATCTCATGCATGGAGGAGCCTGATAGGCTACAGTCCATGGGGTTGCAAAGAGTCAGAGACGACTGAGCGACTTCGCTTCACTTCACTTCCCCTCCCTCAGGATTATCAGGTACTTCTTTGTTCCATCTTTTTCTTCTTTTCATACTTATTTGTATGTTTTGTTGAATCAGGGAATGAAGACTTATGTTGTACATAAATATTTTCTACACAGATTAAACCAGTTATGGGTTCTTATATATCTTCCACATAGATAGATAGATAGATAGATAGATAGAACCGGTATCATGTGATTCATTGATATAATGTGATTGGAGATGAGAGTTAAATCCCTGGAAGAGGTTCAGGGTGTTTGGCTTGAGTCAGGTCTAGGAGGGGTCGGGTCTAGGAGGCTCCCACACCTAAGACACTGAGAAAATGACCTAATTGAACATAACTGGTCATAATATTTAAATAAATGTGAACTAGGTCCACATTCTCTAATAGCTCTTTCATTCTTAAAATGATCATGTTTTTATTTTTCTGTTTATACTAATATTTTCTAGAACAGCCAGGTGTTAACAAAGACAGTTTTTCTATTCTGCCTAGTATGCCATCAGCTACCTAGAACATTCCTCTCCAGTGGTCAAGTTTTTGACTTGGATTACAAGTTTATAAACATTTTTTCAGATAGTTTCTTTTTATTTTGTTGCTATAAATAAATATAAAAAGAGGAAATTTCTAAGTATGAAATATAAAAGTAATTTTGAGTATGTGATAGAATGAAATGACTGATAGCTATCTAATCACATATTATTAATCATTTTCTTGTTAAATAGTGTTCAATTTTAAGCAATCATCTTAAAATTCAAGATAAAAATAATTTTGGAAGAATTCTTCACAGTACCTTTTTAAATTACTTTCAATGATTTCTTCATTAATGTAGAATCCAAGAACAGTTAATATAGATCTCCATAAGCCTTTTTCTTTTCTAAAGTCTCTTTTGAAGTATTTAGATTTGTCTTTTAGGCATTTTTTATACTTTCAGGAAATCCAAATTGTACACAACTTAAATCCACAAGTCTAATTTTGTCCCACAAATCTTGGATGTCACAAAATACAGTTTTGCCTTCTCTCCTTTAACATTTCTGAACATTTTTTTTTTGTTTTAATTGGAGTATAGTTGCTTTACAATATTGTGTTACATTCAGGTGTACGGCAAAGTGAGCCAGTTATACATATACATGAATCCACTCATTTTTAGGTTATTTTCCTATTTAGGTCATTACAGAGTATCGAGAAGAGTTCCCTGTGCTATACAGTAGGTCCTTATTAGTTATCTATTTTATATATAATAGTGTGTATATATCAATCCCAATATCCTAATTTATCCTATCCCACCTTATTAATGGTTACTTACTGGCTTTAATTGCTATACTGAAATTTAAGTTGTCTATTTAATTAACTGCCAACTCTCTTTTCACTTTTTGTGTGTTTGAACTGTGGTGTTGGAGAAGATTCTTGAGAGTCCCCTGGACTGCAAGGATATCTAACCACTCCATCCTAAAGGAAATTAGTCCTGAATATTCATTGAAAGGACTGACATTGAAGCTGAAGCTCAATACTTTGGCCACCTGAGGTGAAGAACTGACTCATTTGAAAGACTCTGATGCTGGGAAAGATTGAAGGCAGGAGGAGAAGGGGACGAAAGAGGATTAGATGGTTGGATGGCATCATCAACTCAATAGACATGAGTTTGAGGAAACTCAGGGAGTTGGTGACATGGCATACTCTGGTACATAGGGCCTGAGTCAGACATGACTGAGTGATGGAATTGAACTGAAGATGACACCAATATTACTATTCAAACGTCCACCTTTCCTGCCAATTAAAATGTTTGCAATCATCATGCAATAGGCAAAAATTTCCTGATATGTAAAAATTAATAACCATAAAATAAAGAATGATATATTGGACTCTATCAAAATTAAAAACCTGTTCATCAAATACAGGTTTGATGAACCTGTATTTGATGAACCTTTTTGGGAAAATGAAAAGTTCACTTAACTCACTATTGAGGCCTAGTGAAACTATACTATACTGGAATTATATACAATGGAACTATATATTGGAATTAAACAAATATATGGAATTATATATATATAATATATATACATATATAATATAATACATATATACACATATCATGCATTAATTCATTTATATTAACACAATTATTTATATATAAATATATTTATATATTATTATACTAGAAAAGTTATGACCAACCTAGATAGCATATTCAAAAGCAGAGACATTACTTTGCCAACAAAAAAGTCCATTTAGTCAAGGCTATGGTCCTTCCAGTAGTCATGTATGGATGTGAGAGTTGGACTGTGAAGAAGGCTGAGCTTTGAAGAACTGATGCTTTTGAACTGTGGTGTTGGAGAAGACTCTTGAGAGTCCCTTGGACTGCAAGGAGATCCAACCAGTCCATTCTGAAGGAGATCAGCCCTGGGATTTCTTTGGAAGGAATGATGCTAAAGCTGAAACTCCAGTACTTTGGCCACCTAAAGCAAAGAGTTGACTCATTGGAAAAGACTCTGATGCTGGGAGGGACTGGGGGAACGAGGAGAAGGGGACGACAGAGGATGAGATGGCTGGATGGCATCACTGACTCAACGGACATGAGTCTGAGTGAACTCCGGGAGTTGGTGATGGACAGGGAGGCCTGGCATGCTGTGATTCATGGGGTCGCAAAGAGTCGGACACGACTGAGTGACTGAAGTGAACTGATACAATATTAATTATAATATATAATATAATTATAATAAAATAATAAATATAATTATTAATATTATAAAATATAATTAGTAAATGATATAATATAATTATAAGGTGCATTATATATTATAATAATATAATTAACATTTAATATAAAATTAATATAGTATAAATATATAATATGGTGTAATATATAATATAAAATATAACTAATATATAATATATATTACAGAATATATTATATAATATATTATATATTACATGTATATGCATTATGTATTATATGTACATATATGTATATAATACATGTATGTATTATAAGTTCAGTTCAGTTCAGTCACTCAGTCGTGTCTGATTCTCTGATTCTTTGCAACCCCATGAAATGCAGCAAGCCAGGCCTCTCTGTCCATCACCAACTCCCAGAGTTCACCCAAACTCATGTGCATCGAGTCCGTGATGCCATCCAGCCATCTCATCCTCTGTTGCCCGCTTCTACTCACATTCCTAATCCCTCCTAGCATCAGGGTCTTTTCCAATGAGTCAACTCTTTGCATGAGGTGGCCAAAGTATTGGAGTTTCAGCTTCAGCATCAGTCCTTCCAATGAACACTCAGGACTGGTCTTCTTTAGGATTGACTGATTTGATCTCCTTGCAGTCCAAGGGACTCTCAAGAGTCTTCTCCAACACCACAGTTCAAAAGCATCAATTCTTTGGCGCTCAGCCTTCTTCACAGTCCAACTCTCACATCCATACATGACCACTGGAAAAACCATAGCCTTGACTAGAAGGACTTTTGTTGACAAAGTAACGTCTCTGCTTTTGAATATGCTATCTAGCTTGGTCATAACTTTCCTTCCAAGGAGTAAGCATCTTTTAATTTCATGGCTGCAATCACCATCATATGTATTATATTATATTTGTACAGATATAAGTTATATATAATATAAATATGACTTTAACAAGATCTCTTAATTTTGAGTCCTTTCAGAATAAAATATAAAAATGATATACCTTGACAGAAAATTCTGAAACTGTGGCACTTCTCAACTCTTCACTCAGCATTTAACAATTTAACGTCCTTTCACAAAGGAACATTTTGCTCCTGGTTAGTAATATTGTATGTATGTTTTGATGTAAATTGCTAATTACTCAAAGAATTTGGCATAATGGAGAGGAGTCCTGTTGCAGTCATCTGACATGAGTGAATAGTACTTAAGAATCAATTATCCTCTCCCACCCTGTTAAATCATACCCATGTATAAAATTCCTTTTTAAATACTCAATAATTACAGAGTACTGTGTTGTTCTCCCCCTGAGGAATCTACATGGTAGTTATGGTATTAAAAAAAAAAAAAAAAAGTACATCTCTCCATTGCAGTGGTAGAAACCCGATAGAATCAATGTCATTTTCACACATTTTCCTATTCATTTTATTACATCATTAACAATTCCCCACAATACCACTTTACAGTGTTTAATGGGCTTTGATTGAAGTCCAACCTCTCTTTTCTGCTCCTGTCACTGGGCAATTTATTTAATTTATTTTCTTATTTATTAAACTGGGCTTCCCTGGTGGCTCAGACAGTAAAGCGTTTGTCTACAATGAGTGAGACCTGGGTTTGATCCCTGGGTCTGGAAGATTCCTTGGAGAAGGAAACAGCAACCTACTCCAGTACTCTTGCCTAGAAAATCCCATGGACGGAGGGAGTTGGTGCAGGCTACTGTCCATGAGGTTGCAAAGAGTTTGGCACGACTGAGAGACTTCGCTTCACTTCAAGAATATAACTATTAGTGGGATATGTTTTTAAAAACTTTTCTCTGTACTTATATATAAAGAATTCATTACAGTTTTGGCATCATTAAAATGACTTTATTTTTCCACCATTCACTTAGCACTGTAAAACCATCAACCCAGAGCCCCTACTCTCCACCTTCAGTGAAGCATAACCACAAACCAAAACCATAACACAATTTAGCCCTATTTCCTTCATGACATTTTCAACCTCCGCAGTCTCAAATCATGATTATCCATCTTTTGGACTATCTCTTATACACTCATTTTTCTTAATCCTTCATTTTTTTCAACATGTTATTCCACATTTCTATGTTTAATAATACAACCCATTTAATAGCTTGCTCTCCAGGTATATCTGACCCAACCATTATATATCTTACTTCATTTCTAAACTTAAACACCATCATATTTTCCCAAGTGGAATACCTATACCACTTGGAATATGGGAAGTAATGGCTTATATTAATTTTTATTTCTTTATCATTACCATTAAATCTATTAGAAAAATAGAACAACTCAGACTGTGAAAATATTACTTAAAAACAAATTTATTTTAGCAAAACAGTTAATTTGATATAAGTAATTTATAAATTTGTTGCAAAACATAAATTTATCTAATCTTAATTAGCTTAAAGAGACTTTAAAATATGTGTCCTTGGTCTTCCTATCATGCATGTCAATTAAATTATTAAATGGGCTCAAAAAGGAAAGAAGTGGTAAAGACCTAACAGAAGCAGAAGATATTAAGAACAGGTGGCAAGAACACATAGAAGAACTATACAAAAAAGATCTTCATGAACTAGATAATCATGATGGTGTGATCCCTCACCTAGAGCCAGACATCCTGGAATGTGAAGTCAAGTGGGCCTTAGAAAGCATCACTACGAACAAAGCTAGTGAAAGTGATGGAATTCCAGTTGAGCTATTTCAAATTCTAAAAGATGATGCTGTGAAAGTGCTGCACTCAATATGCCAGCAAATTTGGTAAACTCTACAGTGGCTACAGGACTGGAAAAGGTCAGTTTTCATTCCAATCCCAAAGAAAGGCAATGCCAATGAATGTTCAACTGCTACTGCTAAGTTGCCTCAGTCATGTCTGACTCTGTGCGACCCCATAGACGGAAGCCCACCAGGCTTGCCATCCCTGAGACTCCCCAGGTAAGAACACTGGAGTGGGTTGCCATTTCTTTCTCCAATGCATGAAAGTGAAAAGTGAAAGTGAAGTTGCTCAGTAGTGTCCGACTCATGGACTGCAGCCTATCAGGTTCCTCCATCCATGGGATTCTCTAGGCAAGTGTACTGGAGTGGGTTTCATTGACTTCTCTGTATGTTCAGGTTAGGCAACACCTTAACCAGAGATCTTCTGGAATCTGAGGCTTAGCCTCATGAACTTTCTGCTGAGTTCATTTGTCACTGTCCTGGTTTCCAGCACAAAGGGCCTTTCGTCACCTCCCTAGGTCTGGGTTATCTTCGTGTTCTGCTTCAACCATGGGAATTTCACTGAGTTGGGCTCCTGCTGTGCTTGGCCTCTTCCAAGCGAAGGTTGTTTCAGCCGGGTTAAACCTGAGTCACAGCACCATAGATGTCAGGCGAATGTATGCTTCTTGGTTCTTGTCTCGTCACAACAATGATTTGGAGCAATGGACATTAAAGCCCTTGGTATGCCACAGCTCTTGGGTCTTGAACAAACCCATGTCATAGCTCTTAGACAAATAAGTGTTACAGCTCCATTTTATTTAGAAGATAGTGGAAGAATCCGTTCTTGAAGAAGAGAAGAGAGTGGAGGAGCGTGCTGGCATGCATGCAGGTGGTGGGGTGAGTAGAGAGGGAGAGAGAGAAAGAACATATACACATGGGAGAGAGAGAGAATGTTCAAACTACTGCACAATTGCACTCATCTCACATGCTAGTAAAGTAATATTCAAAATTCTCCAATCTGGGCTTCAACAGTACGTGAACCATGAACTTCCAGGTGTTCAAGGTGGTTTTTGAAACGGTAGAGGAACCAGAGATCAAATTGTGAGCATCCACTGGATCATCAAAAAAGCAAGAGCGTCAGAAAAACATCTATCTCTGCTTTGTGGACTATGCCAAAGCATAGTGTGTGGATCCACAAGACTGTGTGGATCACAACGAACTGTGGAAAATGCTTAAAGAGGTGGGAATACCAGACCGCATGACCTGCCCCTGAGAAATCTCTATGCAGGTCAGGAAGCAACAGTTAGAACTGGTCATGGGACAACAGACTGATTCCAAATAGGAAAAAGAGTATGTAAAGGCTGTATATTGTCACCCTGCTTATTTAACTTATATGCAGAGTACATTGTCAGAAATTCTGGATTGGATGAAGCCCAACCTGGAATCATTATTGCCAGGAGAAATATCAATAACCTCAGATATGCAGATGACACCACCCTTAGGGCAGAAAGCTAAGAAGAACTAAAGAGCCTCTTCATGAAAGTGAAAGAGGAGAGTAAAAAAAGTTGGCTTAAAATTCAACATTCAGAAAACTAAGATCATAGCATCTGGTCCCATTGCTTCATGGCAAGTAGATGGAGAAACAGTAGAAACAGTGACAGACTTTATTTTTGGGGGCTCCAAAATCACTGTAGATGGTGACTGCAGCCAAGAAATTAAAAGACGCTTGTTTCTTGGAAGAAAAGTTATGACCAACCTAATCAGCATATTAAAAAGCAGAGACATTGCTTTGCCAACAAAGTCCTCTCTTGTCAAAGCTGTTGTTTTTCCAGTAGGCATGCATGGATGTGAGAGTTGGACTGTAAAGAAAGCTGAGTGTTGAAGAATTGATGCTTTTGAACTGTGGTGTTGGAGAAGACTCTTGAGAGTCCTTTGGACTGCAAGGAGATCCAACCATTCCATTCTAAAGGACATCAGTCCTGGGTGTTCATTTGAAAGACTGATGTTGAAACTGAAACTCCAATACTTTGGCCATCTGATGCGAAAAACTGACTCATTTGAAAAGACCCTGATGCTGGGAAAGATTGAAGGCAGGAGGAGAAGGGGACCACAAAGGATAAGATGGTTGGATGGCATCACTGACTCAATGGACGGGAGTTTAAGTAAACTCCGGGAGTTGGTAATGGACAGGGAGGCCTGGTGTGCTGCAATCCATGGCTTCCCAAGAGTTGGACAAGGCTGAGCGACTGAACTGATCTCAACTGAGGGGCTAAACCTTTGCCACCAGGTATTTTAGCCCAATTAACTGAGCTAATAGCACTGACTTGAGCTTTAGAGTTTGGAAAATAAAAAAGAGTAGGCATTTACACTGACTGCACATGTGCCTTTCTGGTACTACATGTACATGCTGCTATTTGGAAAGAACGAGGTCACTTGACCAACCAAGGTTTCCCAATCAAATATTGTGATCAGATCCTTAGACTCTTGGAGGTGTTCCATCTTCCCTCTGAGTTTTCAGTCTCTCATTGTAAAGATATCAATAAGGGAGCATGGAAGTGGTGCAAGGAAACCAAGCAGCTGATCAGGCAGCTAAGAGAGTAGCATTATAGAGCAATGACCTAATGGGAGTGGCCACCTTAGTTCCAAAGACTAATTTGCCAGAAACTCCTTCATATAATGAATGTGAGACTCTTACAACTAAGAGTGAGGGCTTTCAAGATTATATTGGCTGCTTCCAAAAGGAGGGACTGTTTTTTTCTCCTTGGATACCTCCAGTGGAAGTTGATTAACTCCTTACAAGCCACCACTTACTTAGGGGAGAAGTTCCACCAAAGATTACTAGAAAGGTCCTTCAGAGGAATAGGCCTCCAAACAACTATAAGGCAAGTGGTCTCCTTTTGACCCACTTTCCAATTAAACAACCCCAAAGGAGCTCAAATACTCCAGGTGGCCCAGCCCATCCAACAGTGTGGGACCTGCAAAGGAGAGGACTGGCAGATGGACTTCACGCAGATGTCAGTTTCTCAAAAGCTTAAGTACCTACTAGTCATGATAGATACATTCATAAGATGAACTGAAGGTTTTCCAACCCAGACTGAGAAGGTCAGGAGGTGGCAAAAAATACAAACAAATGAAAAATCTACTCCATGAAATCATGCCAAGATTTATCTGCTTCAGTTCAGTTCAGTTCAGTAGATCTGTCATGTCCGACTCTTTGCAACCTCATGAATTGCAGCACGCCAGGCTTCCCTGTCCATTACCAACTCCAGGAGTTCACTCAAACTCACATCCATTGAGTCAGTGAGGCCATCCAGCCATTTCATCCCGTTATCCCCTTCTCTTCCTGCCCCCAGTCCTTCCCAGCATCTGAGTCTTTGCCAATGAGTCAACTCTTCGCATTAGGTGGCCAAATTATTGGAGTTTCAGCTTTAGCATCATTCCTTCCAAAGAAATTCCAGGGCTGATCTCCTTCAGAATGGACTGGTTGGATCTCCTTGCAGTCCAAGGGACTCTCAAGAGTCTTCTCCAACACCACACTTCAAAAGCATCAATTCTTCGGTGCTCAGCTTTCTTCACAGTCCAACTGTCATATCCATACATGTCCACTGGATAAACTATAGCCTTGACTAGACGGACTTTTGTTAGCAAAGTAATGTCTCTGCTTTTGAATATGCTATCTAGGTTGTTCATAACTTTCCTTCCAAGGAGTAAGCATCTTTTAATTTCATGGCTGCAGTCACCATCTGCAGTGAAATGGGAGCCACAAAAAATAAAGTCTGAGACTGTTTCCACTGTTTACCCATCTATTTCCCATGAAATGATGGGACCAGATGCCATGATCTTCATTTTCTGAATGTTGAGCTTTAAGCCAACTTTTTCACTCTCCTCTTTCACTTTCATCAAGAGGCTTTTAATGCACCTACTAATCCCTGTTATCATCATATTGATGCTGTTTATGATTGCTCCATGTATTTTCAAGTGTCTAATCCATTTTTTCTCTGTGCAGGTCAACAACATGCAGTGCCAGTTCAACAAGAATATGTAAAACTACACCTGACCACAGAAAATATCACTCACCCTTAGATGAGTGATACCTTAGATAGATGACACCACTATAAGGACTCTGAGGCTTGAGACTAGCAAGAGGGGGATGCCCAATGGCCCTCACCATCCCAGCTCAGAAGGAAATAGCAAGAGAGACCCTGATGCCCCTATTTCTAAAGAATTACTTCTTCCAAATCTTGAGGGGGGAATGTTAGATAGTTAGAACAGGAAAAAAGAGTCCAGTGGCTAAAAGACAAAGAAAGGGAAAAGCCTGCAAAAATGGAACAAAAGAAAACCCATTGACTGGCGTGAGACCTTCAGATGAAATAAGCATACCTCCTTCTTGGCTACCCCAATTTGCATAGGACAAGCTCTGTAAGGAAGAGACAAATGTGTAAAAGGAGGAAGTCAAGACAGATCGAGGGTTCTCCTTTTTGGATTGGCCTGTCCTCACATCGTGAGGGTGTTCTCCCTTTGCTTTCCAAATAAAACTGAGCTGTAATACTGGTCTGCCATTTCAAATCTTTGCTGTGGTGAGACAGAACTAAGGAAATTACACACTCCTCCAACAGTATCACATTGTATCATATTTATATAATGTTATTTCTATACTCTTTTTATATTTGTTAAAATGTTCAAGAAAGCACTCCCTATTTTAGGAAAAGTGGTTATTACTGAAAATTTGTTGCTGAGCCATAAAAGACACTGGGATTCTTGACCTCAGGAGGAGAGGAATTCAATACAGGGCCAGTGATGAGGCTTGATCATTCAGAGCTTTTGGTTAGTAATGGTTTTATTAAAGTATAAAAGAGCTAGAGAAAGCTTCTGACATAGACATCAGAAGAGGGTAGATAGAGGGCCCCCCTGCTAGTCTTTAGTAGGAAGTTATATACCTACTAGTAGGCTGCAAATTAGAGAAAGGAAATGTCTCAAAACTCAGAAAGTGACAACAGGCCCCTCACCCACAATATGCATATTTTAAGATAACATTGGCACAAAAAGAGTCATCCCAGGCTATAAAAAGATAGACATGAATCTTGAAGAAAGGCAGGTTTCCAAGTAAATACATAATCTCATTAACATAGCTTAAGAGAACATTTGCATGAGTAAAAGATATTGCTTTGTTGAGTAAAACATACTGGTTGGTCAAGTTGGTTGAGTCTTAGGCTGAAGGACTTGAAGAAAGACAGAGCCTAAGGTAAATACATAGTTCATTAACATAGCTTAATAAAAACATTTCCATTAAAAAAAAAAAAAAAAACTATTGGTTAGCTCAAAGTTTGAGAAAAGTTAAGTTCAGGTGGAACCAGGTGTTGGCATGGCAACACAGAATTTTAAAGTAAATCTCCTTTGAACTTTGTATAGAGAAGGGGAGAAAAACCTGACACTTGTAGTTTGTTTCCTCTTGGCCGTTAAAAGAAAGATAAAGTATGTCTGACACTTGCAGCTATTTCCTCTGTTTGGAGACCCCTAGCCTTCCTACCTGTTACCCTCTCAGTACTTTACTTTAAAAATCTTAGGAAGTAATGATTATTAAATGGATATTGCAAGGCTTGACATTTAGCAACTTCTTGATACATTTTGTCTTTTATGTTTATCACTATTATTGCAGATACCTAATATATTTTCAAAATATATTAAAGATACGTTATTGGGAGTTTAAGTGTTTTAAAAAGTCTACTTTTCTTTAATGAGATTTTAAATAAGCCTCTCAAAAATAGTATGTGTTTGTGCTTAGTCACCCAGTCATGTCCAAGTCTTTACAACCCATTTGACTGTAGCCTATCAGGTGCCTCTGCCCCTGGGAGTTTTCAGCAAGAATACTGTAGTTGTTGCTGTTTTCTTCTCCAGGGAATCTTCCCAACCCAGGGACTGAACCTGCATCTCCTGTTTCTCTTGCATTGCAGGTGTATTCTTCAACTGCTGAGCCATCCCAGAAGTCCCCAAGATAATATGTATTTATGTAAATTTTCAATTGATTTTTATTTCCATTTAATTTGAAAGTAATTACTCTCTCTAACATCTTTCTGATTTCTTTACACTAAATGAAATGAGTACTGTAAATAAATTGTTATGAAATAGTCTTCATTAATTAAGGAAAAGTATCTCAACTTTTTCAGTTGATTTCATTAAACTAAGATATTTTATGGTTTTGTTTTGCCATTAATAAAATGTGTCAATTTAAAATCTTATGTAAAATTATATAAATATATTTATTTTTATTTCCATTTCTCTATGGTTATTCAAATTCCATGATTTTTATTCAACATTTATTTTATTTTTTTTCTAGTATTGTGGTGTATTTTTATTTATTTATTTTTTAATTTAATTTTATTTTTAAACTTTACAATATTGTATTGGTTTTGCCAAATATCGAAATGAATCCGCCACAGGTATACATGTGTTCCCCATCCTGAACTCTCCTCCCTCCTCCCTCCCCATACCATCCCTCTGGGTTGTCCCAGTGCACCAGCCCATTTATTTTAAAAATATTTTATATTTGGTAAGGTCAGTGGCGAAAATTTCCTATCACAGAGGTCAGCAATATAAAAATAATTCATCAAAACATGAGCTTTTACTTTTGAGTGGATGTGTAGAAATATAAAATTTGCTTTTTTCCCTGAGAAGCAAGGGCATGGAATGTTCTTATTAATAACATTGATAACATTCGAGCTCAAAAAATGAATTCTGCATAGAACCAATTATCCTGATGCTCGAGTAGCAAAAAATGTTATTAAATTACATCATCATAATATTAATAAGGAAAAATACAAGAGAAGCAAAATAAAATTCTATATTTTTTTCCTTTTTAATTATACATATATTTAGTGAATCTGTATCATATGATTGATATTCTAGACCAGTATTCTAGGTATTTATGAACAAAATAGACAAAATATTCCCACTTGAAATAAACTTGAAACTTTCCTTAAATTAGTATAGTGTTCATATACACACACCATTCTATTGACAATAAAGGGACATAAAGTATTTATTGTTTATAGGTCTTTTTTCTTTAAATGTTAGATATGTTACAGATCATGTAAGGAAATCCATTATTATATTTGTATAAAATGGTTCACCATACATTGAAGATTCATGGGATAAATAAAGATCATTCAAATTTGATTCTTTATATTAAATGAGGAAAATAAAGTTAAGGTACAAAACATACCTCAAAAAGTTGAATTATGTAAGTCTAAATATGAGCACCTATGAATTTCATACATTTTATTAAAGTTATCACTAACTTTTTTTCCAGTTTATATTATTACCAGGTCTCTTACAGTGTACTTTGGGAATTTCATTGGCTTTATGGAATCCTTGACTGCTTGACTTTATTTTATTTTATTTTTTGAGCAGGAATAATTTTAAGACATATACATGTGTAAGACATGTATATATCTGTAGACACAAACATGAATAGAGCCATCACTAAAATAGAGCTTATGTCATATATTGATTCTACATTTGTATAGATTGTGAAATAATTTATGGCTTGGCATAATTTACTGGGACTTATTTGGTAATCTACTATGTGTGTGTGTGTTGAAAATAATTTATTCAAAACACTTTATAGGAGGTTTCTCTTTGTTTGCCTTGTTGCTTTTTTTTTTTTTTTTTTAACTAGTTTCAGAAATGGGTAGAAACTGACAAGGGATTGTATTGTCTGGCCAACAGAAAGTTGCATTATGCCTTTCCCTTACAGAGAAGACATAATTAATGATGTTTTTTAAAGCAGAATTTATTCTGAGTTTTTGCTTCATTATTTACCTAGACAAGTATCCAAGAAATATTATATAGTCAACTTAATTTGATACATTCATTTTAGTTGTCAAAAACTAGGCTTCAAACTAGTTTGTTACTACATTCTGTCAAAACCCAGCAAGGAGAAATATGGGGCTTCTTAGATTTGTTAAAGGTTCAATATTCCTGATGATTTTACTTTGGGAGTGAAATATAGCATATTCTCTTAACTGCTTAACTCTTAACTCCAAGTAAAGAGTAAAACCATTAATAAAAGTGACCTTAGAATGTGAGGTCAAATATTCATTCTTCTTTATGTGAAAATGTAAAGAGAGCATGCAGTCACTCTTTTAATAAAGACAAGAATCTGACAGCACAGGCTCCCTTGGGAGGCTCCAGGGGAAAGCCCATCTCCTTGGACCCTTCCTTCATCTTTAAAGTCAACAGTGTTGGTGGTGCTTTTGTCCTTACCCTGCCTTCTTCTGTCTTCAAATCACTCTTTCTCACTTCCTTTTATAAAGGTAGTTGTGATTATTAGATATTCAAGGATAGCCACCTCCTCTTAAGACCTTTACTTTAACAACTTATGAAGAGTCTTTGTTACCACATAAAGTAGCTCTCACTGTTCCAGGGATTAGGTTCTGAGTCTTTTCAGTGGCCACTCTACAGTCTTTCCACTGTCCATCTGTCTATCCACTGGCATTCTATACACAAAGTTGGTTCTTTGTTTAGCAATTAGAAAAAAAATAGTTTTTAAATTAAATTTAGTTGCATTTTATATTTCAGTCTATTAGTCTATTAAATTACACTTCTTTTTCCTTAGATATTTCTTTCCAGTCAGTTACCACCACCATACATTGTTATCAGTTATGGCATTTATTTTATATCTAATATATATCTCTGATCATGTTAATTTCTACTTCACAACAGCCAGAGTAATATTTTTAAAAGTCAAACACAACCATATCACTCAGCTCTAAATTAGAACAGTTTAGCTACTACCACTCTTGGGACAAAATCTAAAGTCTGTTTTAAAATAAATTGTCCTTCCCAATCTGAGACTGAAGCTCCAGTCTCTTTTTTAACCACTGGACAACTTTCCATCTGGTATATCAGGCACTCCAACTACACAAAATTTTCACCATTGTAAATGTGCAGTATAGAATTAGCTCTAAGTCTCTGCTTGGTAAACTCCTAGCATCCCTTATGAAGGGGTTAAGCTTCAGAATTTTTTTTTTTTTTTTTTTCATTTTGCAATGCAGGAGCATGGCTGTGCCATGTTTGGGTCTCACTCACATCTCTTTTATAACACTTGTGTGGTATTAACTTTTTAAAATTGTCACTCTATAGCCTCAATGTGAATTTGAACATGGAGAAAGAACTGTACCCAAATGATCTCTGGATCCCCAGAGCTTGGCAGGAAGCAGACACTGCATAGTGTGATTAGCTGAAGGAATGAGGGTTTCAGAGCAAGTGAGAAAATCTAGTGCCCCTGACTGCCTAATGATGTGCTCGTTCCTTCTCCTGAAGATACTACAAAGCTTTCAACTAGATCTCTCAAAGAAATAGCCACTGAACATGAAAGTAACTTCTACTTATTTTTTTTTTTAATATAGATTTTTACTCCTTTTTTTTCTCACAGAAACATTAAAACTATATACAAAATACCCGCTGAAACATACTTGTGACCAAAATTCACTTGACAGAAATCTTTAAACAGCCCAATGATATAGGTGTTATATAAATTTTCCATAGCCTTGCAAGTTGTGGAGATTTTATATTTTCAAAAACTGTTTTTCTAGGTGGTCCCAAGATGTTGGAGGAATAGGATGGGAAGACCACTTTCTCCCCCACAAATTCATCAAAAGATCATTTGAATGTTGAACAACTTCTGCAAAATATCTTCTGAAAGCTGTTGGAGGACACTAGGCACCCAGAAAGGCAGCCCAATGTCTTCAAAAGGAGATGGGATAAAGTATAAAAGACAAAAAGAGAGACAAAAGATTTAGGAGTGTCACAGCCAGAGATCAGCTCTCCAGAGGAGACCCACGGCACATCTGGGAATGTACTCTCATGGTGCACCTGGGAAACTGAGCTGCCAGGACTAGGGTGGTGAATAAGATGCATGGCCCACCTGGGACAGTACACTCACCAAGCACTTGGTTGTCTGAGCTGCTCAAATCGGGGAAAGGAACAAAACACATAGCCCATTTTCATCTGTGCCCCTGTGGAGCACCTGAGAATCTGAGCAGTTTAGACCTGGAAAGTGCTTGAAAAATAGGGCCCACTTGGGATAGTGCCCTTGAAGAGCACCCTGGAGCCTAAGCAGTGTGGATCTAGGAAGTACACATCACCTTGGACGATGGCAAACCCACTGTGGTTCATCCACTGTGAGCACTCCCCACATATGCAGTGGTATTTGTTTGCTGCAGTGTTCCTCCCTTCCCAAAACACAATTGAACAAATAAGTTATTTAATTGGTCACCTTTGCCTCCCTGTGTCAGGAGGAAATTAGACACTGAAGAGACTTGCAAGCAGAGGAAGCCAAACTAAACAAAGATAGGGGAACTGCTCTGGAAGTGTAACAGATTAAAGCCCTGAAGTTAATACTGAGACTGTGCATTTGAGGGGCACCTATAGAGACCTTGAAAACAAGTACAAGCCAGAACAGGGATTATCTGGCTCTAAACTGACCCTACACTGTCCACAACAGCTCCAGAGAAATTTCTAGGTATATATTTTTACTATTATCACTTTTTAAGTTTTTTTTTTTTAATTTAGTTCTCTATACTCCTTTAGCTATCATTTTTCTAGCTTACTATTATTTTTTATAGTCTACTATTAGACTTCCCTGGTG
This sequence comes from Bos taurus, assembly GCF_002263795.3. Classification (NCBI taxonomy): domain Eukaryota; kingdom Metazoa; phylum Chordata; class Mammalia; order Artiodactyla; family Bovidae; genus Bos; species Bos taurus. The sequence continues at coordinate 2,488,058 of NC_037336.1, forward strand.
GCTCAGATAGTAAATGATCTGCCTACAAGGTGGGAGAGCCAGGTTTGATCCCTGGGTTGGGAAAATCACCTGGAGAAGGAAATGGCAACCCACTCCAGTAAACTTGCCTGGAAAATTCCATGTAAGGAGGAGCCTGGTAGGCTACAGTTCATGGGGTCACAAAGAGTTGGACACAACTGAGCTATTCACTTTCTTTACTTTTATTAAATTTCAAAAACAAAAACTATTTTTAAAACAAATTCCATACATATTTTTAAAATTTGTGATTGACTTTATTTTCTATTTTTATATTGTATTTTTAAAAGTCTAAAAATTTTTGAGTCTATTCTACATTTTTAATCTTTTCTTTTTGATGTTTGTTACCAATGGAATATCAGACCACCTGATCTGCCTCTTGAGAAAACTGTATGCAGGTCAGGAAGCAACAGTTAGAACTGGACATGGAACAACAGACTGGTTCCAAATAGGAAAAGGAGTATGTCAAGGCTGTATATTGTCACCCTGTTTATTTAACTTATATGCAGAGTACATCATGAGAAATGCTGGACTGAAAGAAACACAAGATGGAATCAAGATTGCCAGGAGAAATATCAATAACCTCAGATATGCAGATGACATCACCCTTATGGCAAAAAGTGAAGAGGAACTGAAAAGCCTTTTGATGAAAGTAAAAGTGGAGAGTGAAAAAGTTGGCTTAAAGCTCAACATTCGGAAAACAAAGATCCAGTCCCACCACTTCATGGGAAATAGATGGGGAAACAGTGGAAACAGTGTCAGACTTTATTTTTCTGGGCTCCAAAATCACTACAGATGGTGACTGCAGCCATGAAATTAAAAGACGCTTACTCCTTGGCAGGAAAGTTATGACCAACCTAGATAGCATATTGAAAAGCAGAGACATTACTTTGCCAACAAAGGTCTGTCTAGTCAAGGCTATGCTTTTTCCTGTGGTCATGTATGGATGTGAGAGTTGGACTGTGAAGAAGGCTGAGCGCCAAAGAATTGCTGCTTTTGAACTGTGGTGTTGGAGAAGACTCTTGAGAGTCCCTTGGACTGCAAGGAGATCCAACCAGTCCATTCTGAAGGAGATCAGGCCTGGGATTTCTCTGGAAGGAATGATGCTAAAGCTGAAACTCCAGTACTTTGGCCACCTCATGCGAAGAGTTTACTCATTGGAAAAGACCCTGATGCTGGGAGGGATTGGGGGCAGGAGGAGAAGGGGACGACAGAGGATGAGATGGTTAGATGGCATCACTGACTCGATGGACGTGAGTCTGAGTGAACTCCAGGAGTTGGTGATGGACAGGGAGGCCTGGCGTGCTGCAATTCATGGGGTTGCAAAGAGGCAGACACGACTGAGCAACTGATCTGATCTGATCAATTTTGCACCTCTGAGAACCTAATCTTTAGTATCCATTTTCACCTAGGGATTTGATTACTGACTTGATTGCTCTTTTCCCTTTTGAGACTCCTTTTTTTTTTTTTCTTTCCCCAGACACCCCTATGGACTTTCTCCTGCTTCTATTCTCTACATAATGCTGTGAATCTCTCTGGGTGTTCTGGACTGTGGAGAACACTTAGGGATTTGTTTACTGCCTAGATTACTCTCTTCCCTTTTGACACCCCTTTTCTTCTTCTGGTCACCTCGATCTCCCACTTCCCTCTTCTCTTCTCTATGTAACTCTGAATCTTTCTGGATGTTCCAGGGTGTGGAGAATTGTTTCACCATTAACCTAGGGGTTTCATCTTCTGTGATGTATGGATGGAGAAGTCTTGAGGCTACTGTAAGAAAAGGACCAAAAGCCAGAGGCAGGAGGGTTAACTCCAAAACTTTAGAACATCAGAGAACTCCTGACTTCATGGAACATTAATAGACAAGAACTCAGAAAATGTCTCCATACTTGCACTGAAGCCAAGCTCCAACCAAAAGTAAACAAGTTCCAGGAAAAGACACACCATGATAATTCTCAAGCCAAACAGAAACAAAACTGAACAATAAACGACAGGCTGTCCACAGACATGCCAAACCATAGACACTCCAAAACTCAGTATTGGACACTTTACTGAACTCCAGAGAGAAGAGTTCCAGCTCCACCCACCAGAACACAGATGAAAGCTCTCCTAACAAGAAAACTGTGAGAAATGACTAGTTCAACCCCACTCCACAATTATGAAGAACCATGAACTTCCAACTTTCAGAAAGGGCACTCCAAACAGTAATTTAAACAAAATGATAAGGCAGTGATATTCAGCAGGTGAAGGAACATGATAAATGCCCACCATGCCAAACAAAAGAGGAGGAGGTAGGGAGTCTGCCAGAAAAAGAATTCAAAATAATGATAGTAAAGATGATTCAAATCTTGAAAGCAAAATGAAGTTACAGATAAACAGATTAGAGACAAGTACTGAGAAGATGCAAGAAATGTTTAACAAGGACCTAGAAGAAATAACGAAGGGTCAATCAACAATGAACAATACAATAACTGAGATTAAAACCACTCTGGAGGGAACCAACAGTAGAATAACTAAGGTAGAAGAGAGTAAAAGTGAGGTGGAAGATAGAATAGTGGAAATAAATGAAGCAGAGAGGAAAAAGTAAAAGGAATTAAAAGAAATGAGGACAACCTCAGAGACCACTGGGGCAATGTTGAATATTGGAATAATTGGTATCCCAAAAGAAGACAAAAAGAAAGGGCATAGGAAAATATTTGAGGAGATAATGGCAGAAAACTTCCCTAAAATGGGGAAGGAAATAGCGATCCATGTTCAAGCCCAAAAGGTCTGAAACAGGACAAACCAAAGGTGAAACACTCCAAGACACCTATTAATCAAATTAACAAAGATCAAAAACAAAAAGCAAATATTAAAAGCAACAAGAGAAAAGCAATAAATAACACACAATGAGATCCCCATAAGGATAACAGCTGATCTTTCAATAGAAACTCTTCAGGACAGAAGGGAATTAAAGTGATGAAAGAGAAAAACCTACAACCATGACTACTCTATTCAGCAAGGATCTCATTCAGATTTGAAAGGTAAATCAAAAGCTTTTCAGACAAGCAAAAGCTGAGAGAATTAAGCACCAACAAACCAACTCTTCAACAAATGCTAAAGGATCTTCTCTAGACAGAAAACATAGAAAAGGTTTATAAAAATGAATTCCAAACAACAAAGTAAATGATAACGTGATCATACTTATCAATACTTACCTTAAATGTAGACAGGTTAAATGCTTCAAGCAAAAGAAAAATCCTGACCAAATGCATACAAAAGCAGGACCACTATACAATGCTGTCTACAAGAGATCCACCTCTAACCTAGGGACACATACAGACTGAAAGTGAAGAGCTGGATAAAGATATTTCATGGAAATGGAGACCAAATGAAAAATGGAGTAGCAATGCTCCTATCAGATAAAATAGACTTTAAATTAAATACCATGATAAGAGACAGAGAAGGATACTAAATAATGATCAAAGGATCAATCCAAGAAGAAGATATAACAATTACAAATATATATGCACCCAACGTAGGTGCACCTCAATATGTAATGCAAATGCTAGCAGGTATGAAGGGTGAAATTAACAGTAACATAATAAAAATGGGAGACTTTAACACCCCACTCATACCTATGGATAGATCAACCAAACAGAAAATTAGCAAGGAAGCACTAGCTTTAAATGATACAGTGGACCAGTTAGACCTAATTGATATCTGTAGGACATTTCACCAAAAAACAATGGATTTCACCTTTTCCTCAAATGCACATGTAAAATTTTCCAGGATAGATCACATCCTGGGCCATAAATCTAGCCTTGGTAAATTTAAAGAAACTGAAATAATTTCAAGCATCTTTTCTGATCAATATATGGAACAATTAGATGCCAATTACAAGGAAAAAATTATTAAATATATGAACATATGCACGCTAAACAACCCGCTTTTGAATAGCCAGCAGATCACAGAAGAAATAAAAAAAAGGAAATCAAAATATGCATGGAAACAAACGAAAATGAAAACACAACAACCTAAAACCTATGGGATCCAGTAAAAACAGTTCTAAGAGGGAAGTTCATAGCAATACAAGTATACTTCAAGACAGAAGACAAACATCAAATAAACAGCATAACCTTGCACCTAGAGCAACTAGAAAAAGAAAAAAAGAAGAACCCCAAAGTTAAATGGAAAGGAATCATAAAGATCAGAGCAGAAATGAATGAAAAAGAAATGAAGGAGACTAAGGCAAAAATCGACAAAACTAAAAGCTGGTTCTTTGAGAAGATAAATAAAATAGGCAAACCATTAGCCAGACTAATCAAGAAAGAAGAGAAAACAATCAAATCAATTAAATTAGAAATGAAAATGGAGAAATCACAACAGACAACACAGAAATACAAAAGATCATGAGACTACTATGAGCAATTATATGCACCCAACATATATGCATATGCACCCAACAATGGACAACTTGAAAAAATGGATAAATTCTTAAAACAGTGTAAGTTTCCAAAACTGAACCAAGAAGAAATAGAAAATAACAGACCCATCACAAGCACAGAAATCAAAACTGTAAACAAAAATCTTCCTACAAACCAAAGCCCAGGACCAAATGGCTTCACAGGTGAATTCTACCAAAAATTTAGAAGAGAGCTAACACCTATCCTTCTCAAACTCTTCCAGAAGATTGCAGGAGAAGGTAAACTCTCAAACTCATTCTATGAGGCCACCATCATCTTAATACCAAAACCAGAAAAAGATGCCATGAAAACAGAAAACTATAGGCCAATAACATTTATGAGCATAGATTAAATAAGTCCTCAACAAAATTCTAGCAAACACAATTCTAGAACAATTTTTAAGGATCATGCATCATGATCAAGTGGGCTTTATCCCAGGGATGCAAGGATTCTTCAGTGTTTTCAAATTAATCAATGTCATACACCATATTTGCAAATTGAAAGATAAAAACCATATGATTATCTCAATATATGCAAATAAACCCTTGAAAAAATTCAACACACATTTATGATTATTTTTAAATATAAATTTATTTATTTTAATTGGAGGCTAATTACTTTACAATATTGTATTGGCTTTGGCATACTTTGACATGAAGCCATTTATGATTAAAACTCTCCAAAAAGAAGGCATAGAAGGAATATAACTCAACATAATAAAAGCCATATTTGACAATCACACAGCAAATATTATCCTCAATGGTGAAAAATTGAAAGCATTTCCTCTAAAATCAGGAACACAACAAGGGTGCCCACTCTCACCACTACTAGTCAACATAGTTTTTCAAGTCCTAGCCACAGCAATCAGAGAGGAAAAGCAAATTAAAGGAAACCAGATAGAAAAAGAAAAAGTGAAACTCTCACTATTTGCAGATGACATGATCCTCTACATAGAAAATCCTAAAAGCACAACTAGAAAATTACTAGAGCTAATCAATGAATACAGTAAATTTGCAGGATATAAAATTAATACACAGAAGTCCCTTGCACTCCTATACACTAACAATGAGAACACATAAAGACAAATTAAGGAAACAATCCCATTCACCATTGAAATGAAAAGAATAAAATACTTAGGAATAAATTTACCTAATGGAAAAAAAGACCTATATATACATCAGTCAGTTCAGTTCAGCCTCTCAGTCCTGTCCGACTCTTTGCGACCCCATGAATCACAGCACGCCAGGCCTCCCTGTTCATCACCAACTCCTGGAGTTCACTCAAACTCATGTCCATATATATATACACAGAAAACTATAAAAAAACTAATGAAAGAAATCAAAGAAGATCCAAATAGATGGAGAGATATACCATGTTCGTGGATTGGAAGAATCAATATAGTGAAAATGATTATATTACTCAAAGCAATCTATAGATTCAACACAATCCCTATTAAGCTACCAATGGTATTTTTCACAAGTAATTTGAAAGTATTAGAACAAGTAATTTCACAATTTTATGAAACACAAAAAACCTCGAATAGTCAAAGCAATCTTAAGAAGCAAAAATAGAACTGGACGAATCAACCTGCCTGACTTCAGACTATACTACAAAGCTACAGTCATCAAGACAGTATGGTAGTGCCATAAAGACAGAAATATAGGTTAATGGAGCAAAATAGGAGGCCAGAGATAAATCCACACATCTATGGACACCTTATTTTTGACAAAGTAGGCAAAAATATACAATGGAGAAAAGATAATGTCTTTAACAAGTGGTGCAGGGAAAACTGGTCAACCACTTGTAAAAGAATGAAACTAGAACATTTTCCAACAGCATGCACAAAAATAAACTAAAAAGTTATTAAAATCTAAATGTAAGACCAGAAACTGTAAAACTCTTATAGGAAAACACAGGCAGAACACTCTCTGACATAAATCACAGCAAGTTCCTCTATGACCCACCTCCAAGAATAATGGAAGTAAAAACAAACAAACAAACAAAAAACTAATGAAACCTAGTTAGACTTAAAAGCTTTTGCACAACAAAGTAAACTATATGCAAGGAGAAAAGGCGGCCTTCAAATTGGAAGAAAATACTAGCAAAGGAAGCAACTGACAAAGAATTGATTTCTGAAATATACAAGCAGCTCATGCAGCTCAATAGCAGGGGAAAAAAAACAAAAACAAAAAACGACCCAATCAAAAAGTGGGCCAAATAACCAAACCAACATCTCTCCAGGAAAACATACAAATGGCTAGCAAACACATGAAAAGGTGCCACCATCACTCATTATCTGAAAAATGCAAATCAAAATCACAGTGTGGAACCATCTCACACAGCTCAGAATAAGTGTTAGTCACTTGGTTGTGTCTGACTATTTGCAACCCCATGGTCCATAGCCCACCAGGCTCCTCTGTCTATGGGATTTCGCAAGCATGAACTTGGAGTAGGTTGCCATTTCCTTCACTGGTGAGAATAGTTGCCATCAAAATATCTACAAACAACAAATGCTGGAAAGGGTGTGGAGTAAATGGAACCCTGTTATACTGTTGGTGGGAATGCAAACTAGTACAGCCTCTATAGAGAACAATGTGGTGATTCCTTAAAAAACAAACTGGAAACCAAACTGTCATATGACCCAGCAATCCCACTGCTGGGCATACACACCGAGAAAAACAGAGTTGAAAGAGACACGTGTACCCTGACATTCATGGCAGCACTGTTTACAATAGCCAGGACATGGAAGCATCCTAGATGTCTACTGGCAGATGAATTGATAAGAAAAGTGTGGTACATGTACTTAATGAAATATTACTCATCTATAAAAAGAACACATTTGAGTCACTTCTAATGAGGTCGATGAAAATGAAGCCTACTATACAGAGTGAAGTAAGTCAGAAAGAGAAACACCAAAGAGTATATTAATACATATATATGGAATTCTGAAAGATGGTGATGACAACCCTATATTCAAGACAGCAAAAGAGACACAGATGTAAATAAGACTTTTGGACTATGTGGAAGAAAGCGAGGGTGGGATGATTTGAGAGAATAACATTGAAACATGTATATTACAATATGTAAAACAGACGACGAGTGCTAGTTCAATGCCTGAAGCAGAGGACTGAAAGCTGGTGCTCTGAGAGGGATAGGGTGGGAAGGGAAGTAGGAGGGGGTTCAGGATGCGGGGGACAAACGTATACGTGTGGCTGATTTATGCTGATGTATGGCAAAAACCACCACAATATTGTAAAGTAATTAGCCTCCAATTAAAATAAATAAATTACATTTATAAAAAAAAAAAGAGGTGAAGGACTTCCCTCATGGTCTAGTGGTTGAGTCCGAACTCTCAGTGCAGGGGTATGGGTTTGATCCTTGATTGGGGAAGTTCTGTATGCTTCAGGGCATGGCCAAAATAAGAAATAAATATTCTTTGGTATATTTTTTAAAATGAAATAAACTGCTTTTATTAAAAAAAGTAATTATGTTGTTAATAGTTGTTTTTATTTCAAAATATAGTTATATGACTTTTCATTCACATATTAAATAAAGGAATATGTTTTCAGATTTATCCAGTTTCAACCACTGGGTTGTGAAGATCCCCTGGAAGAGGTCATGGCAATCCACTCCAATATTGTTGCCTGGAATTGTTGAAGCTGTTGAAGCTGAACTTCAATATTTTGGCCACCTGATGCAAAGAGCTGACTCATTTGAAAAGACCCGGACATTGGGAAAGATTGAAGGCAGGAGGAGAAGGGGACAACAGAGGGTGAGATGGTTAGATGGCATCACCAACTCAATGGACATGAGTTTGGGTAAACTCTGGGAGTTGGTGATGGACAGGGAGGCCTGCTGTGCTGCAGTCCATGGGGTCACAAAGAGTCAGACATGTCTGAGTGACTGAACTGATTGTTGCCTGGAGAATCCCCATGGACAGAGGAGCCTGGGGGGTCCATGGATAAGGGTGACTGCTTTAGGGGTAAGAATAGTATAAATGGACATTTTGGTGGATGTGTAGCTTTAAAACTATTAAAATTAATTGTATTTTATATATTGTAGTGTGTATATGTCAAGTCAGTATGAAGGTCAAGAAGTAACAAGTTAGAACGGACATGGAACAACAGATTGGTTCAAAACTCGGAAAGGAGTACATCAAGACTGTATGTTGTCGCCCTGTTTATTTGACTTATATGCAGAGTACATCATGTGAAATGCTGGGCTGGATGAAGCACAAGCTAGAATCAAGATGGCTGGGAGAAATATTAATAACCTCATATATGCAGATGACACCACCCTAATGGCAGAAAGTGAAGAGAAACTAAAGAGTCTCTTGATGAAGGTGAAATAGAAGAGTGAAAAATCTGACTTAAAAAACCTCAATATTCAAAAAATAAAGATTATGGCATCTAGTCCCAACACTTCATGGCCAATAGAAGGGGAAAAATAGGAAAGAATGACAGAATTTATTTTGGGAGGCTTCAAAATCACTGCAGATGGTGATTGTAGTCATGAAATTAAAAGACATTTGACCCTTGGAAGAAAAACAATGACAAAACTAGCCAGAGGCTATTAAAAAACAGAGGCATCATTTGCTGACAAAGGTCCATTTAGTCAAAGCTATGGTGTTTTCAGTAGTCACAAATATGAGAATTGGACGATAAAGAAGGCTGAGCATCAAAGAATGAATATTTTTGAACTGTGGTGCTGGTGAAGACTCTTGAAAGTTCCTTGGACAGCAAAGAGATCAAACCAGTCCATGCTAAAGGAAATCAACCCTGAATATTCATTAGAAATAGTGATTCTGAAGCTGAAGCTGCAGTACTTTGTCTACCTGATGCAAAAAATAAGGCTCATTGGAAAAGACCCTGATGCTGGGAAACATTGAGGGCAGTAGGAGAAGGGGGCAATAGAGGATGAGATGGTTGGATGGCATCATCACCTCAATGGACCAGACTTTGAGCAAACTCCAGGAGATAGTCAAGCCAGTCAAGCCTGGCATGCTACAGTCCATGGACTTGCAAATCAGACAGGACTGAGTGACTGAACACCAATGTGTGAAATCAATCCCAATCTCCCAATTTATCCCTCTTCCCCTTTCTATCCTAGTAACTATAAGTTTATTTTCTACATCTGTGACCCTATTTCTGTTTGAAAATTTGTTCATTTGTACCATATTCCATATATGTATATATATACATATATATCAGTTCAGTCTCTCAGTCGTGTCGGACTCTTTGCTACCCCATGAATCACAGCACACCAGGCCTCCCTAACCATAACCAACTCCCTGAGTTTACACAAAATCATGTGCATAGAGTCGGTGATGACATCAAGACATCTCAACCTCTGCCCTCCCCTTCTCTTCCTGCCCCCAATCCCTCCCAGCATCAGTCTTTGCCAATGAGTCAACTCTTCACAAGAGGTGGTAAAAGTACTGGAGGTTCAACTTTAGCATCATTGTGTCTAAAGAACACCCAGGACCGATCTACTTTAGAATGGACTGGTTGGATCTCCTTGCAGTCCAAGGGACTCTCAAGAGTCTTCTCCAACACCACAGTTCAAAAGCAACAATTCATCGGCGCTCAACTTGCTTCACAGTCCAACTCTCACATCCATACATGACCACAGGAAAAGCCATAGCATTTACTAGATGGACCTTTGTTGCCAAAGTCATGTCTCTGTTTTTGAATATGCTACCTAGGTTGGTCATAACTTTCCTTCCAAGGAGTAGTAAGCAGCTTTTAATTTCATGGCTGCAATCACCATCTGCAGTGATTTTGGAGCCCCAAAATAAAATCAGCCACTGTTTCCCCATCTATTTCCCATGAAGTAATGGGACCAGATGCCATGATCTTAGTTTTCTGAATGTTGAGCTTAAAGCCAAATTTTTTCACTCTCCTCTTTCGTTTTCATCAAGAGGCTTTTTAGTTCCTCTTCACTTTCTGCCATAAGGGTGGTGTCATCTGCATATCTGAGGTTATTGATATTTCTCTTGGCAATCTTGATTCCATCTTGTGCTTCTTCCATCCAAGCATTTCTCAGGCTGCACTCTGCATATAAGTAAAATAAGCAGGGTGACAAGATACAGCCTTGAAGTACTCCTTTCCCTATTTGGAACCAGTCTGTTGTTCCATATCCAGTTCTAACTGTTGCTTCCTGACCTGAATATAGCTTTCTCAAGAGGCAGGTAAGGTGGTCTGGTGTTCCCATCTCTTTCAGAATTTTCCAGTTTCTGTGATCCACACAGTTAAAGGCTTTGGCATAGTCAATAAAGCAGAAATAGATGTTTTTCTGGAACTCTCTTGCTTTTTTGATGATCCAGTGGATGTTGGCAATTTGATCTCTGGTTCCTCTGCCTTTTCTAAAGCCAGCTTGAATATTTAGAATTTCACAGTTCACATATTGCTGAAGCCTGGCTTAGAGAATTTTGAGCATTACTTTACTAGCATGTGAGATGAGTGCAATTGTGCAGTAGTTTGAGCATTCTTTGGCATTCCCCTTCTTTGGGATTGGAATGAAAACTGACCTTTTCCAGTCCTGTGGCCACTGCTGAGTTTTCCAAATTTGCTGGCATATTGAGTGCAACACTTTCACAACATCATCTTTCAGGATTTGAAATAGCTCAACTGGAATTCCATCACCCCCCATCAGCTTTGTTCGTAGTGATGCTTTCTAAGGCCCACTTGACTTCACATTCCAGGATGTCTGGCTCTAGGTGACTGATCACATCATCGTGATTGTCTTGGTCATAGAAATCTTTTCTGTACAGTTCTTCTGTGTATTCTTGCCACCTCTTCTTAATATCTTCTGCTTCTGTTAGGTCCATAACATTTCTGTCCTTTACCGAGAACATCTTTCCATAAAATATTCCTTTGGTATCTCTAATTTTCTTGAAGAGATCTCTAGTCTTTCCCATTCTGTTGTTTTCTGCTATTTCTTTGCATTGATTGCTGAAGAGGCATTCTCATCTCTCCTTGCTATTCTTTGGAACTCTGCATTCAGATGCTTATATCTTTCCTTTTCTCCTTTGCTTTTCACTTTTCTTCTTTTCACAGCTATTTGTAAGGACTCCCCAGGCAACCATTTTACATTTTTGCATTTATTTTCCATGTTTTGACTATAGTTGATTTACAATGTGTTAGGTTCTGGTTTACAAAAAAGAAAATAAATAAGTCATTTATACATATACATATACCCACAGTTTTTGAAAGACTCTTTTCCCACATAGGTCATTAAAGAGTGCTGAGTGCAGTTCTCTGTGCGATACAGTACAGTAGTTCCTTATTATTTAACTAACTACTGTATAGCACAGAGAACTATACTCAACAGTCTGTAATGACCTATGTGGGAAAAGAATCTTTTAAAACTGTGGATATATGTATATGTATAAATGACTTGCCTTTTTTTTTTTTTGTAAAGCAGAACCTAACATATGATTGTAAATCAACTATACTAAAAATTTTAAAAAATAATAATTTTAAAGGCTCTTAGTCCATTTTTGTAAGAGAAATTTTTGTAAGAGTAATTGTTAAACTTCCTTTAAAGCATACTATCCCAAGGAATAAAAATAGAATCAATGATGTCTTTCATACACATTTAGTAAAATATATCAAGTCCCTAAATCTTTTTACTTCTCTAAAAATTACTTTTGACATTGAGCTGGGAACTGCACACATTTTGTTACTATTTCTCTGTTTATCCTATTATTGTCTCAGCTCAGCTCAGCTCAGTCACTCAGTCGTGTCTGAGTCTTTGCAACCCCATGAATCATAGCATGTGAGGCCCCCCTGTCCATAACCAACTCCCAGAGTTCACTCAAACTCATGTCCATTGAGTCGGTGATGCCATCCAGTTTTCTCATCCTCTGTCGTCCCCTTTTCCTCCTGTCCCCAATCCCTCCCAGCATCAGAGTCTTTTCCAATGAGTCAATTCTTCCCATGAGGTGGCCAAAGTATTGGAGTTTCAGTTTCAGCATCAGTCCTTCCAATGAACACCCAGGACTAATTTCCTTTAGAATGGACTGGTTGGATCTCCAAGGAACTCTCAAGAATCTTCTCCAACACCACAGTTCAAAAGCATCAATTCTTCTGTGCTCAGCTTTCTTCACAGTCCAACTCTCACATCCATACATGACCACTGGAAAAACCATAACCTTGACAAGATGGACCTTTGTTGGCAAAGTCATGTCTCTGTTTTTGAATATGCTATCTAGGTTGGTCATAACTTTCCTTCCAAGGAGTAAGCGTCTGTTAATTTTATGGCTGCAATCACAATATGCAATGATTTTGGAGCCCCCCAAAAATAAAGTCTTTCACTGTTTCCACTGTTTCCCCATCTATTTCCCATGAAGTGATGGGATCAGATGCCATGATCTTTGTTTTCTGAATGTTGAGCTTTAAACCAACCTTTTCACTCTCCTCTTTCACTTTCATCAAGAGGCTTTTTAGTTCCTTTTCACTTTCTGCCTTAAGGGTGGTGTCATTTGTATGTATGAGGTTATTGATATTTCTCCCAGGAATCTTGATTCCAGCTTGTGCTTCTTCCACTTCAGTGTTTCTCATGATGTACTCTGCATATATGGTAAATAAGCAGGGTGACAATATACAGACTTGATGTACTCCTTTTGCTATTTATTATTGTCTATCTAATAATTTTCAAGACAATTTAAAAATGTATCATTGTTGTTTAATAAAATAGACATTATAATTAAAATTTTGTTTCCAACATTACCAATCTGTTTTAGTTTGCATACGAAATTCATTTTCCTTGTAAAAGAGTATATGATTATAAATAACAGTTCCAAATAGGAAAAGGAGTACGCCAAGGCTGTATATTGTCACCCTGCTTATTTAACTTATGTGCAGAGTACATCATGAGAAATGCTGGACTGGAAGAAACATAAGCTGGAATCAAGATTGACAGGAGAAATATCAATAACCTCAGATATGCAGATGACACCACCCTTATGGCAGAAAATGAAGAGGAACTGAAAAGCTTCTTGATGAAAGTAAAAGTGGAAAGTGAAAAAGTTGGCTTAAAGCTCAACATTCAGAAAACAAAGATCATGGCATCCGGTCCCATTACTTCATGGGAAATAGATGGGTAAACACTGGAAACAGTGCCTGACTTTATGTTTTTGGGCTCCAAAATCACTGCAGAAGGTGATTGCAGCCATGAAATTAAAAAACGCTTACTCCTTGGAAAGAAAGTTTTTTTTTTTTTTTTTTAACTTTACATAATTGTATTAGTTTTGCCAAATATCAAAATGGATTCGCCACAGGTATACATGTGTTCCCCATCCTGAACCCTCCTCCCTCCTCCCTCCCCATACCATCCCTCTGGGTCGTCCCAGTGCACTAGCCCCAAGCATCCAGTATCGTGCATCGAACCTGGACTGGCAACTCATTTCATACATGATATTTTACATGGAAAGAAAGTTTTAACCAACCTAGATAGCATATTCAAAAGCAGAGACATGACTTTGCCAACAAAGGTCCGTCTAGTCAAGGCTATGGTTTTTCCTGTGGTCATGTATGGATGTGAGAGTTGGACTGTGAAGAAGGCTGAGCGCCGAAGAATTGCTGCTTTTGAACTGTGGTGTTGGAGAATACTCTTGAGAGTCCCTTGAACTGCAAGGAGATCCAACCAGTGCATTCTGAAGGAAATCAGCCCTGGGATTTTTGGAAGGAATGATGTTAAAGCTGAAACTTCAGTACTTTGGCCACCTCATGCAAAGAGTTGACTCATTGGAAAAGACTCTGATGCTGGGAGGGATTGGGGGCAGGAGAAGAAGGGGACAACAGAGGATGAGATGGCTGGATGGCATCACTGACTCGATGGACGTGAGTCTGAGTGAACTCCAGGAGTTGGTGATGGACAGGGAAGCCTGGCGTGCTGCAATTCATGGGGTCGCAAAGAGTCGAACACGACTGAGCTACTGAACTGAACTGAATTGAACTGAATTCAAGACTCAAAGCAACAATTCACCTCAATTCACCAACAATTCACCTCCTCTATGAAATACCTTAAGAAGCATTTCACAAGAGGAAAATGTCTGGATTGTTGGAAATTGTATGTTTCTATAACGTTTGTTTTAAGATGTTTTTTCTTTCTCTATTGAAATCCAAACTTCTCCATATATATCACTTACCATAAACGTGTCTTTTAAAAAATAATAAGAGGAGGGAGGAGGGTTCAGGATGGGGAACACATGTATACCTGTGGAGGATTCATTTTGATATTTGGCAAAACTAATACAATTCTGTAAAGTTTAAAAATAAAATAAAATTAGAAAAAAATAAAATAAAATAATAAGCCCCTGAAGAAGAACTGAATGTTAAAAATGGTCATTAACTACCAAAAAAAAAAAAATAGCATATAAATAAACGGGCATTTGGATCAGAGGGTCTCACAGTACATTTCTTTTTCTTCTGTAAGCTCTTACCCATCTCTTTTTTATGATTTTCCTACTTCATACATTTTCCTTTGTTTAGTAAAGCATAATCATTCAGAAATACTTATACTGACAATAGATTTTATGTTAAATAAATACCACTTAATTGGAACTTTATATAGTATTACAATTTGGAGGATATTTATATATTATTATAAGCTTTAAAAAGCCTCTTGATGAAAGTGAAAGAGGAGAGTGAAAAAGTTGACTTAAAGCTCAACATTCAGAAAACTAAGATCATAGCATCTGGTCTCATCCCTTTATGGGAAAAAGATGGGGAAACAGTGGAAACAGTGGCTGACTTTATTTTGGGGGGCTTCAAAATCACTGCAGATGGTGATTTCAGCCATGAAATTAAAAGACTCTTAGTCCTTGGAAGGAAAATTTAACCAACCTAGATAGCATGTTCAAAAGCAGAGACATGACTTTGCCAACAAAGATCCGTCTAGTTAAGGCTATGGTTTTTCTAGTGGTCATGTATGGATGTGAGAGTTAGACTGTGAAGGAAGCTGAGTGCCGAAGAATTGCTGCTTTTGAACTGTGGTGTTGGAGAAGACTTTTGTGAGTCCCATGGACTGCAAGGAGATCTAACCAGTCCATTCTAAAGGAGATCAATCCTGGGTGTTCTTTGGAAGGACTGATGCTAAAGCTGAAACTCCAGTACTTTGGCCACCTCATGCGAAGAGTTGACTCATTGGAAAACACTCTGATGCTGGGAGAGATTGGGGGCAGGAGGAAAAGGGGACAACAAGGATGAGATGGCTGGATGGCATCACTGACTCGATGGACGTGGGTTTGGGTGAACTCCAGGAGTTGGTGATGGACAGGGAATCCTGGCATGCTGCAATTCATGGGGTCACAAAGAGTCAGACATGACTGAGCATCTGAACTGAACTGAACTGAACTGATAATCTTTAAAAATGTATTTGATAAAGCATTTTAAGCTATATTTTAAGTATTAAGTATACCCATGGCTGAGTCATATCAATGAATGACAAAAACCATCACAATATTGTAATTTGTCTTTAATTAAAATAAATAAATTAATTAAAAAAAAAAATACATTGAGTAACATTTTTTCAGTAAATTATTTAAAGTCAAAATACTGCTTGACTATTATATTTTATACCTGTGGTGGATTCATTTCAATATATGACAAAACCAATACAATATTGTAAAGTTAAAAAATAAAATAAAATTATAAAAAAAATAATTATTGTGAAAAACTTGCATTTTTAAATTAAAAGGAAAAGAACTAAGAACACGAATGATTATTGCTCAAATGCAGGTGATGGTGAAAAAAGTCTGTCAAATTTGTCATATTCAATTTTATTTCACAGCTGCTTTGGGTGGAAATTTCTTGCTAGGAATTTAAAAATACGTATGTGTTGAATATAAAATGATGCATGCTCAAATTGGAATGATGCATACATTTATAGTATTAGTCTGTTTTATAATGCAAAATTATATTTTTAGCAAAAGAGAGATATGATTCTGCCACAACTATGTTTCAATAATTTTATAAAACAGTCAATGTGAAATTAAAATTAGATGAAAATAAATGTCCCCAATTATGCAAATAAAACTATATTAGTATATTATTAATATTACAAGTGCTCAAATAGTGTTAAGCTTGGCAGGATGGTTTAGGGAAAGTTAGATGACTATTTCCCATGGAAAAAATGAGAAATCACAATTAGCATCTCACAAAGTCAGACATGACTGAAGCGACCTAGCAGCAGGAACAGCAGCAGCGTAAAACTAACTGGAAAATATACTTTTTTTTTTTTTTTTTTACTATTTTTGTTTTCTGGGGCTAAGAATTTAAAGGAGAGTTCATAAATAAGGGATGTTTCTCTGTGCTTGGCCTGGAAAAAACTGAGATGAATCTATCTGATTAGAGTTAATAGAAGGCCCTAGGAAAGCACTTAATTTAAATCATATGGAACAATTAAGAGAAGATCATTATGGATAATATTTGGTAGCAAAAAATACAGACTTCCCCTACTTTGGTGTCCCAGGTGAGAGTACAACACAGAAGCAGGAAAGCAAGTTTGAATCAGGACATACAAAAAGGTAAAAAATCAAGACCAAATCCAGTGTCATTTGAAGAACTTAAAAACCCTAGATGACACAGAAGCTTTAAGGCTATTCTTTTCAAACTTCATTGAGATTAGAATTTTGTAGAAGGTTGTGAAGTGGTTTTGGGCCTCACTATGGAGTTTCTGATTGAATAGGTGTGAGATGAGGCTTGATAAGTTTCGTTTCTTGGTCAAGGGAATGCATTTTTCCTTGTAGAATCTCAAGATCTTATCATTAAAAAAGAATAGAAGTAAGAATAAAAGTGGTATATCTTCCACAATTGAGGTAGATGCCCCACCAGAGACTTTCCAGGTGGTGCCAGCGCTAAGGGATCTGCCTTCCCATGAAGGAGACAAAGACATAGATTTGATCCCTGGGTCCAGAAGATACCCTGAAGTTGGAAATGACAACTCATTCCAGTATTCCTGCCTGGAAAACTCCATGGACAGAGTAGTCTGGTGGGCTACAGTCTGTGGGACTGCAAAGAGCCAGACATGACTGAGCATGCATTTGCATGTGCACTACCAGGAAAAAAAAAAAAAAAAACAATAAAAAACACCACCCAATTTAGGAGACTGAAGCAAAGTAAGCAAAGATGTGAAACAAACTACTTAGAAGGAGCTTAAAGATGGGCATTGCTTTCAGCTGAGAGGTTTTCCATGTTTCCAGAGGCAACCAAATCAGGGCATGGAACCTGTAAGCTTCTATCTATAAGTTCAAAGGGAGGAGAAAAACCAAAGATCAGTTGTTGACAGGTTTTGTTTTCTCAGTTACACCAATGATGGAGTAAATAGGATATGCTAAGGATAAAGAAAAATAAATTATCCATGAGGACCAAGGCCAAGATCAACAGGTTGAGCAAAATAGTTGTCATTAATATATATATATTCATATATATATGAATATATATATATATAATAAAAATGAAGGATTCCTTTTGTTAAGAAATGCAAATATGTTTAAGCATATTTTAATATTTTAAATGTATTTTTAAATTCTAAATTTTAAAGCATATTTAAAATGTTTAATATTATTTAAGTCCCTTGAATAATAAAGGAAATTTTCAAAGGCATACCAGTACCTAGACTAATTAATAAACATGTATTAAAATTTTGAAAATCCCCTGAAGCTACAATTCTTGGATCACAGCAAATTATTGTCCATATAAGATGAAGTCAGCAATACTCTGCCATTCCTTGAGATGTCACCAGTTAAGAGCCACAGTTCTTGGAGCACTACCAAACCATATGGCCAGGTGGTAAAATGTAACATTAAGCAAAACATCATGTATAGTGACAATTAAAATAAATTATAGCTTTTGCTTCCATTGTTAAAATGAAGAAAAAAAAATTTACAAACAGGCTTTCCACTCTGGAAATAGGAAATAGCAGAAAATACACTTTAGGCTTATTCTTTCCCTCCACATAAAATACAGCAGAGCTAAGTTTTATTATTATTTTAACATGCTACAATAATGTGCAATGATTATGGAGAAGTATTAGTTTAAATCCCACTCTACTCCCTCAAGGCATTAAAAATAGTGCAGAAAAAAAAAATTTCAGAGGAGCCAAGTTAAAGCTAGATCACAAACAGAATATACAGTTGTTTCATAAATACCTCAGAATGCATGTTAAGAATGATCATATTTTCAATTAGACTTTATCCTCAAGATAAGTCTCCATAGTGCCACAAAAAATATAACAATTATTTCTTTATATGCTATAATTTATGGTGCATTATCAATGAAAAAATATTAAATTCATTTTTCAGTAATAAGTAGCTGAATTCACATAAAAACATGCCTAATGGTAAATAACATAATTGTTTTTATGCAGTTCAGTTCGGTTCAGGGACTCATTCGTGCCCAACTCTTTGTGACGCCGTGAATTGCAGCACGCCAGGCCTCCCTGTCCATCACCAACTTCCAGAGTTCACTCAAACTCACGACCATCGACTCAGTAATGCCATCCAGCCATCTCAACCTCTGTCGTCCCCTTCTCCTCCTGCCCCCAATCCATCCCAGCATCACAGTCTTTTCCAAAGAGTCAACTCTTCACATGAGGTAGCCAAAGTACTGGAGTCTCAGCTTTAGCATCATTCCTTCAAAAGAACACCCAGGGCTGATGTCCTTTAGAATGGACTGGTTGGATCTCTGTGCAGTCCAAGGGACTCTCAAGAGTCTTCTCCAATACCACAGTTCAAAAGCATCAATTCTTTGGTGTTAAGCTTTCTTCATAGTCCAACTCTCACATCCATACATGACCACTGGAAAAACCATAGCCTTGACTAGACGGACCTTTGTTTGCAAAGTAATGTTTCTGCTTTTGAATATGCAATCTAGGTTGGTCATAACTTTCCTTCCAAGGAGTAAGTGTCTTTTAACTTCATGGCTGATCAATGCTTTAATTATTAAGAACTACTATCCTGAAAGAGGAGAGTGAAAAAGTTGGCTTAAAGCTCAACATTCAGAAAACGAAGATCATGGCATCTGATCCCATCACTTCATGGGAAATAGAACTGGAAATAATGGAAACAGTGTCAGACTTTATTTTTGGGGCTCCAAAATCATTGCATATGGTGATTGCAGACATTAAATTAAAAGATGCTTACTCCTTGGAAGGAAAGTTTTAACCAACCTAGATAGCATATTCAAAAGCAGAGACATGACTTTGCCAACAAAGGTCCATCTAGTCAAGGCTATGGTTTTTCCAGTGGTCATGTATGGATGTGAGAGTTAGACTGAGAAGAAAGCTGAGCGCTGAAGAACTGGTGCGTTTGAACTGTGGTGTTGGAGAAGACTCTTGAGATTTCCTTGGACTGCAAGGAGATCCAACCAGTCCATTCTGAAGGAGATCAGCCCTGGGTGTTCTTTGGAAGGAATAATGCTAAAGCTGAAACTCCAGTACTTCGGCCACCTCATGCGAAAAGTTGATTCATTGGAAAGGACTCTGATGCTGGGAGGGATTGGGGGCAGGAAGAAAAGGGGACGACAGAGGATGAGATGGCTGGATGGCATCACTGACTCAATGGACGTGAGTTTGAGTGAACTCCGGGAGTTGGTGCTGGACAGGGAGGCATGGCATGCTGCAATTCATGGGGTCGCACAGAGTCTAATACGACTGAGTGACTGAACTGAACTGAACTGAATGGTCTAGTAGTTTTCCCTAGTTTCTTCAATTTTATATGAATTTGCAGTAAGGAGTTCATGAACTGAGCCACAGTAAGCTCCCGGTCTTGTTTTTGCTGACTGTAGAGAGCTTCTCCATCTTTGGCTTCAAAGAACATAGTGTGATTTTGGTGTTGATCATCTGGTGATGTCCAGAATGCGGCTCACTGGAGAAGGGAAGGGAAAACCATTTCAGTATTTTTGCCTTGAGAACCCCATGCACAGTATGAAAAGGCAAAATGATAGGATATTGAAAGAGGAACTCCCCATGTTCGTTGGTGCCCAATATACTACAGGAGATTAGTGGAGAAATAACTCCAGAAAAAAATGAAGTGATGGAGCCAAAGCAATAACAATACCCATTTGTGGATGTGACTGGTGACAAAAGCAACGTCCAATGCTCTAAAGAGCAATATTGCATAGGAACCTGGAATGTTAGGTCCATGAATCAAGGCAAATTGGAAGTGGTCAAACAGGAGATGGCAAGAGTGAACGTCGACATTTTAGGAATCAGCGATCTAAAGTGGACTGGAATGGGTGAATTTGACTCAGATGATCATTATATCTACTACTGTGGGCAGGAATCCCTTAGAAGAAATGGAGTAGTCATCATGGTCAACAAAAGAGTCCAAAATGCAGTACTTGGATGCAATCTCGAAAACTACAGAATGATCTCTGTTCATTTCCAAGGCAAACTATTCAATATCACAGTAATCCAAGCCTATGCCCCAACCAGTAATGCTGAAGAAGCTGAGGTTGAACGGTTCTATGAAGACCTACACGACCTTTTAGAACTAATGCCCCCCAAAGATACATTTTTAATCATAGGGGACTGGAATGCAAAAGTAGGAAGACAAGAAACACCTGGAGTAACAGTCAAATTTGGCCTTGTAATATGGAATGAAGCAGGGCAACAGCTAATAGAGTTTTGACAAGAGAATGTACTGGTCATAGCAAACACCCTCTTCCAACAACACAAGAGAAGTCTCTACTGAGGTTTTGATACCCTTAATTTAGAGCCAGAATAGGTCTTGAAATATTATAGACCTTTACAGACACGAAGAGTTCTCATTGTAAAAACAAAAAAAAAAACTCAGACCTAGATAATTTATGAGATGCTATACTTTGTTCATAGGATCAAATAAAAGAGTTTCAAGGATAAATCAGTAACTACGGAATTATTCTAAAGTCATAAAACCATTATTTCTGAGAAAAATCTCCATATGTACTGAATTTCAGAACACAGCTTTTGTATTGACTGCTGACTAATTAAGAAATGAATTTTTCTCCTTTTTACAATTAATCGCTTCAGCACATAGTTATTGAAGGTTTATTTATCCAGTGGTGTAAGAGACGCTATAGATTCAAAGATGAGTGATCAGTGACCCTGGCCCTTGAGAAGCTTGTGTGGGGAAATAAGATTGGTAGGCCCACTGGGTTAGAATTCAGTGTGGCACAGCCACAGAGAGCTAACTACAAGGAAAAAAAAAAAAAATCAGTTAACTTCTCCAGTTCCATTCTTCTTTCTCAAGATTGTCTTGGCTATTTAAGTTCTTTTGTATTTCCATAAAAAATTGTGAAATAATTTGTCCTAGTTCTATGAAAGATACCACTGGTAATTGGATAGGGATTGAGTGAATCTATAAATTGCTTTGGATAGTGTATTAATTTTCACTATATTGATTCTTTCAATCCATGAACATGGTATATTTCTCCATCTATTTGTGTCATTTTTGATTTCTTTTATCAGTGTTTAATAGTTTTCTGTACACAGGTGTTTTGTTTAAATAGATTTATTCCTAAGTATTTTATTTTATTTTTTTCATTGCAATGGTGAATGAGACTGTTTCCTTAATCTCTCTTATTTTCATTGTTAGTGTATAGGAATGCAGTGTATTTCTGTGTATTAATTTCAAATGCTGAACATTATTATATTCACTGATTAGCTCTAGTAAATTTTTTGGTGGCATCTTTAGGGTTTTCTCTGTAGAAGATCATGTTATCTGCAAACAGTGAGAGTTTTACTGCTTCTTTTTCCAATCTGGATTCCTTTTATTTCTTTTTCTTCTGTGACTGCTGTGGCTAGGACTTCCAAAGGTGTGTTGCATAATAGGGGTGACAATATGTACACTTGTCTTTTTCCTGAGTTTAGAGGAAATGCTTTCATTTTTTAACCACTGAGGATAATCTTTGCTGGTGTGTCACACATGACTTTGATTATGTTGAGGTATGTTCCTTTTATGCCAACTTTCAGGAGAGTTTTTATCATAAATGAGTGTTGAATTTTGTCACTTTCCGTGCATCTATTCAGTCAGTTCAGTTCAGTCACTGAACTAACTCTTTAAGACACTATGAAATGCAGCACGCCAGGCTTCCAGTCCATTACCAACACCTGGAGCCTACTCAGACTCATGTCCATTGAGTCAGTAACGCCATCCAACCATCTCATCCTCTGTTGTCTCCTTCTCTTCCTGCCCTCAATCTTTCTTTCCAATGAGTCAGTTCTTCACATCAGGTGGCCAAAGTATTGGAGTTTCAGCTTCAACATCAGTCCTTGCAATGAATATTCAGGACTGATTTTCTTTAAGATTGACTGGTTGGATCTCCTTGTAGTCCAAGGAACTCACAAGAGTCTTCTCCAACACCACAGATAAAAAGCATCAGTTCCTCGGTGCTCAGCTTTCTTTATAGTCCAACTCTTATCTCAATACATGACTACTAGAAAAGAAATAGCATTGACTAGAAGGCCCTTAATTGACAAAGTAATGTCTCTGCTTTTTAATGCCTTGTCTAGTTTTGTCATAACCTTTCCTCCAAGGAGCAAGTATGTTTTAATTTCATGGCTGCAGTCACCATCTTCAGTGATTTTGGAGCCCTCCAAAATTAAGTCTGTCACTATTTGCATTATTTCCTCATTTATTTGCCATAAAGTGTTGGGATTTAATTGACATAATTATATATATATATATATATATATATATATATATATATATAATCTTTCTATTTTTAATACAGTGTGTCACATTCATTTATTTGCAAATATTGAAGAATCCTTGCATCCCTGTAAGAAAACCCACTTTATCAAGATGTATGATTTTTTAAATATGTTGCTGGATTCTGTCTGCTTGAATTCTGTTGAGGATTTTTTCACTTATGTCCATCAGTGATACTGCCATGTAGCTTTTTTTGTTTGTTTTTTGTGATCTTTTTTTGGTGTTAATATTAGGATGATGATGGATTTGTAGAATGATTTTCAGAGTTTTCCCTCATCTGCAATTTTCTGGAAGTGTTTGAAGAAAGATGTTAGCTCTTCTCTAATTTTTTGGTAAATTCACTTGTGAAGTTGTCTCATCCTGGGCTTTTGTTTGTTGGAAGATTTGTTATTACAGTTTTGATTTAGTAGCTTGTGATGGGGCTGTTCAAATTTTCTATTTCTTCCTGGTTCAGTATTGAAAGGTTATACTTTTATAAGAATTTGCCCTTTGCTTCCAAGTTGTCCATTTTATTGGAATATAGTTGCTCATAGTAGTCTCTTATGATCGTTTTTACTTCTGTGTTGTCTGCTGTAATTTCTCCATTTTCAGTTCTAATTTTATTGATTTGAGCCATCTCCTTTGTTTCCTTGATGAATCTGGTTAACAGTTTGTCAATTTGTTTATTTTCTCAAAAAAATATTTTAGTTTAATTGATCTTTGCCATTGTCTCCTTCATTTTTTATCATTTATTTCTGCTATTATTTTTATGATTTATTTCCTTCTACTAACTTTGGGGTATGTTGTTCTCTTTCTAGGTGTTCTCAGTTCAGTTCAGTCACTCAGTCATGTATGGCTCTTTGCAATCTCATGGACCTCAGCACATCAAGCTTTCCTGTCCATCAGCAAGTCATGGAGATTGCTCAAACTCATGTCCATCCAATTGGTGATGCCATCCAGACTTCTCATCCTGATGTCGCCTTCTCCTCCTGCCTTCAATCTTCCCCAGGGTCAAGGGTTTTTTTCTAAGGAGTCAGTTCTTTGCATCAGGCGTCAAAAATATTCAGCTTCAGCATCAGTCCTTCCAATGAATATTCAAGACCAATTTCCTTTAGGATCTCCTTGTACTCCAAGGGCCTCTCAAGAGTGTTTGCCAACACCACAGTTCAAAAATATCAGTTCTTTGGTGCTCAGCTTTCTTTATAGTCCAACTTTTACATCCATACATGACTACTGGAAATGCCATAGTTTTGGTAGACCTTTGTGGGCAAAGTAATGTCTCTGCTTTTTATAATGATGTCTAGATTGCCATAGCTTTTGGTCGAAGAAGCAAGCATTTTTAATTTCATGGATGCAGTCACAATCTACAATGATTTTGGAGCCCCAAAAATAAAATCTGTCACTGTTTTCATTGTTCCCCATCTATTTTCCATGAAGTGATGGGACTGAATGCCATGATATTCATTTTTTGAATGTTTAGCTTTAAGCCAGCTTTTCCCCTCTCATCAAGAGGTTCTTTAGTTCTTAATTTTCTGCCATAAGGGTGGTGTTATCTGCATATTTGAGATTATTGGTATTTCTCACAGCAACCTTCATTCCAATTTGTGCGTCATTCAGCCCAGCATTTCACATGATGTTTTCCTTCCAATCCCCAAAAATGGCAATGACAAAAAATGTTCAAACTACTGCACAATTGCACTCACCTCAAACACTAGCAAAGTAATGCTCAAAATTCTCCAAGCCAGGTTTCAACAGTATGTGAACTTCTATATATTCTATATGTTCAAGATAGATTTAGAAAAGACAGAAGAACCAGAGACAAATTGCCAACATCTGTTGGATCATCAAAAAGCAAGAGGATACAAGAAAAACATATACTTCTACTTTATTGATTACACTAAAGCCTGTGTAGATCTACTGTGTAGATTAAAAAAAAAAAAAAAAAAAACTGTGGTAAATTCTTCAAGAGATAGGAATACCAGACCACATTATCTGTTTCCTGATAAATCTATATGCAGGTCAAGAAGCAACAGTTAGAACTAGACATGAAACGACAGACTGGTTCCAGATTGGGAAGGAGTATGTCAAGGCTGCATACTGTCACCCTGCTTATTTAACATATGCAGATTTAGTTCAGCTCAGTTCAGTTGTTCAGTCGTGTTCGAATCTTTGAGACCCCCATGGCCTGCAGCACACCAGACTTCCTTGTCCATCATCAACTCCCGGAACTTGTTGAAATTCATTTTCATCGAGTTGGTGACACCATCCAACCATCTCATCCTCTGTCATCCCCTTCTCCTCCTGCCTTCAGTCTTTTCCAGCATCAGGATGTTTTCTAATGAGTTAGTTTTTGCTGAAGCTCTTCAGCTTCAGCATTATTCCTTCCAATTAATTTCCTTTAGGACTGACTGGTTGGATCTCCTTGCAGTCCAAGGAATTCTCAAGAGTCTTCTTCAACACCACGGTTCAAAAGCATTAAAAAAAGAAAGAAAAAAAAAAATCTCTTACTGTCTCCATTGTTACCTCATCTATTTTTCCATCACTTCAAGGCAAATAGATGGGAAGCAAGGGAAACAGTAAGATATTTTATTTTTTAATCTTTATTTAATAATATTATTAAATAATAAGATTGTTGGATGGCATCACCATTATGAGTTTGATTAAGCTCTGGGATAGGGAAGCTTGGTGTGCTCTAGTCCATGGGGTCACGCAGAGTCAAACATGATTCAGTGACTGAACTGAACTGAGTAATAATTGTCCCACTCTATTTTGGTCTCCATTTGAATGCAATATTTTTTCCAGCCCCTCACTTTCAGGTGGTATATGTCTCTAAGTTTGAGGTTGATTTCTTGTAAGTAGCATATATAGGGGTCTTGTTTTTGTATGCATTTGGCCAGTCTTTGTCTTTTGGTTGGAGCATTTAATCTGTTTACTTTTAAGGTAGTAATTTCCAAGTATAATACCATTACCATTTACTTTATTGTTTCTGTTTCATTTTTATAAGCCTCTTCTGTTTCCTGTGTAGAGAAGATCCATTAGCATTTATTGAAGAACTGGTTTGATGGTGCTGAATGCTCTCATATTTTGCTTTATTTAAAGTTTTTCATTTCTTCTTCAAAGGTGAATGAGATCCTTGCTGGGTAGGGTAATCATGGTTGTAGGTTTTTCCCTTTTATTATCTTAAGAATATCTTGCCATTCCCATCTGACCTGCAGAGTTTCTTTTGAAAGATCAGCTATTATCCTTATGGGGATCCACTTGTATTTTATTTGTTGCTTTTCCCTTGCTGCTTTTAACATTTGCTCTTTATTTTTAATTTTCACTAGTCTGATTAATGTGTGTCTTGTGGTGTTTCACCTTTTGTTTATAGTGTATGGAACTCTCTGGGCTTCTTGAACTTGGCTATTTCCTTCCCCATTTTAGGGAAGTTTTTGACTATTGTTTCCTTAAATATTTTCTCATGCCCTTTTCTTTGGTCTTCTTCTGGGATAACTATGGTTTGAATGTTTGGTGCTTATCACTGTCCCAGCTGTCTCTAAACATTGGGTCCTCATTTATCTCATTTATTTTATTCTTTTTTTTTTTTTTTTCTGTTCTGCTTCATTTATTTCCATGATTCTATTTTCCAGCACACTTATCCTTTCTTCTGTCTTAGTTACTCTACTGTTGGTTCCCTCCAGAGTGTTTTTAATCTCAAATATTGTGTTATTTACTACTGATTGACTTTTTTTTTTTTTTTTCTTATAGGTTCTGGTTAAATGTTTCTTTGATCTTCTCAATTTATTTCTCTAGCTTACTTATCTGTATCTCCATTTTGTTTTCAAGAGTTTAGATAATCTTTACTATCATTTTCCTGAATTGTTTTTCAGGTTGATTTCCTTATCTGCGCCTCTTTTGTTTGATCTGATGGGTTTTTATCATGTTCCTTCACCTGCTGGATATTTCTCTGCCTTTTTATTCTGTTTAGTTTGCTGTGTTTGGGTCTCCTTCTGCAGGCTGGATGGTCTTCAGTTCAGTTCAGTCACTAAGTCGTGTCTGACTCTTTGCTACCCCGTGAACTGCAGCAAGCTAGGCCTTCCTGTCCATCACCAACTCCCAGAGTTCACGCAAACTCACATCCATCTAGTCAGTGATACCATCCAGCCATCTCATCCTCTGTCGTCCCCTTCTCCTCTTGCCTGCAATCCCTCCCAGCATCAGAGACTTTTCCAGTGAATCAACTGTTCGCATGAGGTGGCCAAAGTATTGGAGTTTCAGCTTTAGCATCAGTCCTTCCAAAGAGCACCCAGGACTGATCTCCTTTAGGATGGACTGGATGGATTTCCTTGCAGTCCAAGGGACTCTCAAGAGTCTTCTCCAACACCACAGTTCAAAATCATCTATTTTTCCTCACTCAGCTTTCTTCACAGTCCAACTCTCACATCCACACATGACCACAGGAAAAACCATAGCCTTGACTAGATGGAACTTTGTTGGCAAAGTAATGTCTCTGCTTTTGAATATGCTATCTAGGTTGGTCATAATTTTCCCTCCAAGGAGTAAGCGTCTTTTAACTTCATGGCTGCAATCACCATCTGCAGTGATTTTGGAGCCACAAAAATAAAGTCAGACACTGTTTCCACCGTTTCCCCATCTATTTGTCATGAAGCATTGGGAACAGATGCCATGATGTTAGTCTTCTGAATATTGAGCTTTAAGCCAACTTTTTTACTCTTCTCTTTCACTTTCATCAAGAGGCTTTTTAATTTCTCTTCACTTTCTGCCATAAGGGTGGTGTCATCTGCATATCTGACATTATTGACATTTCTCCCAGCAATCTTGATTCCAGCTTGTGTTTCTTCCAGCCCAGTGTTTCTCATGATGTACTCTGTATATAAGTTAAATAAGCAAGATGACGATATACAGCCTTGACGTATTCCTTTTCCGATTTGGAAAGTCTGCTGTTCCATGTCCAGTTATAACTGTTGCTCCCTGACCTGCATATAGGTTTCTTAACAGGCAAGTCAGGTGGTCTGGTATTCCCATATCTTTCAGAATTTTCCACAGTTTATTATGATCCACACAGTCAAAGGCTTTGGCATAGTCAATAAAGCAAAAGTAGATATTTTTCTGGAATGCTCTTGCTTTTTCCATGATCTAATGGATGTTGGCAATTTGATCTCTGGGTCCTCTGCCTTTTCTAAAACCAGCTTGAACATCTGGAAGTTCACGGTTCACGTATTGCTGAAGCCTGACTTGGAGAATTTTGAGCACTACTTTACTAGCATGTGAGATGAGTACAATTGTGCAGTAGTTTGAGAATTTTTTGGCATTGCCTTTCTTTGGGATTGGAATGAAAACTGACCTTTTCCAGTCTTGTGGCCACTGCTGAGTTTTTCAAATTTGCTGTCATATTGAGTGCAGCACTTTCACAGCATCATCTTTCAGGATTTGAAAGAGCTCAACTGGAATTCTATCACCTCCCCTAGCTTTGTTTATAGTGATGCTTTCTAAGGCCCACTTGACTTCACATTCCAGGATGTCTGGCTCTAGGTGAGTGATCACACCATCGTGATTATCTTTGTTGTAGTTCCTCTTAATTTTGGAGTATCCTTCCCATGGGTGGTGTTGGACCAGTGGCTTGGGAAGGTTTCCTGGTTGGGGGAACTTATGTCTTTGTTCAGGTGGATATCTCCTTATTTCAAGTTAATTACAGATGTCTTAGTAAATATATAAATGCAATTTATAGAAACAATTTCAAATAACTTTGTTGGGTTGCATTTATACTTGAAAAAGTAGAACTTTTTAGCAAAACTGCCAAGTGAAATTATTAATAATGCATAATCTTTAAAAGAATATATAATAATCAACAAATACAACAATTAATACCACTGTAATGCATAATTATAATGTTTATATGTGATTTATATAATCTATGTTTTTCAGCTCTTTTGTGACATGATATAAATATGTATGTTTAAAAGTATCCTTTTACTGCTGTCAGTACCAGAGAAATAAATGTCAAGCATAAATATATTAGTCATCATGGACTAAATGGTTCTTATTTTATACCATTATGAACTTCATGCCAGATATATTTTCTCTTCACATTGAAATTCTGGATCCTTAAAATGATAAATTATTCATAATACACTTCATATTTAGATTTACTTGCAGAGTATAACTGAATTTGTGTTTCTGTGTGTATGTGTGTGTGTGTGTATTCTGTGTGTGCTTGGTCTTTTCTGATCTTTGTGACCCCATGGATTGTAGATCACCAGACTCCTCTGTCCATTGGGTTTTCCAGGCAAGAATACTAGAATGAGTTATTATTTCCTACTCCAGAGGGTCTTCATGACCCAGGAAACAAACCCATATCTCTTGTGTCTCCTGCACTAGCAAACAGATTCTTTATCACTACATCATCTAGGAAGGCCATGACTGAATTTAGCTCTAAAGAGGATCATTTGTGGCCAAAATGACAGCAGGAGTGTTTGCTGCCTACACAGAATAATGTACAATATGAAGTAAGTCAGACTTATTTAACTGAAGCTGTCTCAGCAGAACACACTGCTTCTCTAGTGAAAACATAAAAAAAGATACATCACTGCATTATGTCAATTAGTCTACTCATATTTCAGTGTGAATATAAGAAATGAAGTTTATGAGCTATTTGTGTCAGGATAAGTAGATAGATTATATATATATATATATATATATATATATATACACACACACTCATTTGAGGCTACTCCAATGCTGACATTCACACACTATGCACAAAAACTGTGCTCATTAAGGTACATTAAAATAACAACAATTAAAATAAATAAATTTATTTTAAAAAATAAATTAAAAAATTTTAAAAAAACCAACATGAAAAACATAAAACATACTTTCCAAAACTTTAAATGATTATTTAAAGGACATTTGATACTATGATGAAATCTGTTTAAACATCCTGCCCCTTTTTCTCTTGTACTTATATTAATGAGGTTCCTGTAAAATGGACATACTTATTTCCCACCAGATCAAGGACATTTCCTTTTCTTTTATTTATTTATTTTATTTTTTAACTTTACAATATTGTATTTTTTTTTCTCTAAGTTTTGTATTTATGTAGGGGTAATTTCCATTATTTGGGCTTTGTTGTAAGAATTCGTTGGGGCCCAGACTTTAAACGGAAGGTTCTTGAAACCTTGGAACAGAAAGAAAGTATGACATTTTCCTGATATTAAATTTGTAATTTAATTCAAATATAAACCATAAAAAAAAAAAAAAAACTACCATAACCCTAACTTTTGGGGCCAGATTAGTTGCCTGGGCCTCCACATATACCACCCTCATTCTTACTCCTCCAATGATGAAGAAGAGATAACTCTATACTGGACTGATTATCCCGCTGAGTGACATCTTTTAAAGGAACAGATAAGTTATTGAATGAGAAATTGAAAACTAAAATATATGAGACTGTACTTTCCACATCATGTTCTGAAGCAGTTTTCTGATTATGGTTATTTTGGTAGTAAAATTCGAAATAACTTTAAAAAAAATAGTTGTTTTTTTTCCCTATTTTTTCTAAACTATCTACCAAAGAATTTAACTAACTGCACAAGGAATGTGCAATGGTTTTGCAATTGTATTTTAATATTATTAAATAGTTATAATAAAAAATTAGAAAAGGTATCTCTTCACTCTATATAGTGATAAATCTTAGTATGCAAGAACAATAAGACAAAGGAATTCTTTTTAAAAAATAATTAAGTAGTACAGATTATTGTCAGATGAGACATGATTTTAAATTGAAAATAAATATACATTCTTTTTTTAAAAATTTTATTTTATTTTTAAACTTTACAATATTGTATTGGTTTTGCCAAATATCGAAATGAATCAGCCACAGGTATACATGTCTTCCCCATCCTGAACCCTCCTCCCTCCTCCCTCCCCATACCATCCCTCTGGGTCGTCCCAGTGCACCAGCCCCTAGCATCCAGTATCGTGCATCGAACTTGGACTGGTGACTCATTCCATATATGATATTATACGTATTTCAATGCCATTCTCCCAAATCATCCCACCCTCTCCCTCTCCCACAGAGTCCAAAAGACTGTTCTATACATCTGTGTCTCTTTTGCTGTCTTGTATACAGGGGTATTGTTACCATTGTTCTAAATTTCATATATATGCATTAGTATACTGTATTGGTGTTTTTCTTTCTGGCTTACTTCACTCTGTATAATAGGCTCCAGTTTCATCCACCTCATTAGAACTGATTCAAATGTATTCTTTTTAATGGCTGAGTAATACTCCATTGTGTATATGTACCACTGCTTTCTTATCCATTCATCTGCTGATGGGCATCTAGGTTGCTTCCATGTCCTGGCTATTATAAACAGTGCTGCGATGAACATTGGGGTACACGTGTCTCTTTCCGTTCTGGTTTCCTCAGTGTGTATGCCCAGCAGTGGGATTGCTGGATCATAAGGCAGTTCTATTTCCAGTTTTTTAAGGAATCTCCACACTGTTCTCCATAGTGGCTATACTAGTTTGCATTCCCACCAACAGTGTAAGAGATTTCCCTTTTCTGCACACCCTCTCCAGCATTTATTGCTTGTAGACTTTTGGATCGCAGCCATTCTGACTGGAGTGAAATGGTACCTCATACTGGTTTTGATTTGCATTTCTCTGATAATGAGTGATGTTGAGCATCGTTTCATGTGTTTGTTAGCCATCTGTATGTCTTCTTTGGAGAAATGTCTATTTAGTTCTTTGGCCCATTTTTTGATTGGGTCATTTATTTTTCTGGAATTGAGCTGTAGGAGTTGCTTGTATATTTTTGAGATTAGTTGTTTGTCAGTTGCTTCATTTGCTATTATTTTCTCCCATTCTGAAGGCTGCCTTTTCACCTTGCTTATAGTTTCCTTTGTTGTGCAGAAGCTTTTAAGTTTAATTAGGTCCCATTTGCTTATTTTTGCTTTTATTTCCAATATTCTAGGAGGTGGGTCATAGAAGATCCTGCTGTGATGTATGTCAGAGAGTGTTTTGCCTATGTTCTCCTCTAGGAGTTTTATAGTTTCTGGTCTTACGTTTATATCTTTAATCCATTTTGAGTTTATTTTTGTGTATGGTGTTAGAAAGTGTTCTAGTTTCATTCTTTTACAAGTGGTTGACCAGTTTTCTCAGCACCACTTGTTAAAGAGATTTTCTTTAATCCATTGTATATTCTTGCCTCCTTTGTCAAAGATAAGGTGTCCATATGTGTGTGGATTTATCTCTGGGCTTTTTATTTGGTTCCATTGATCAATGTTTCTGTCTTTGCGTCAGTACCATACTGTCTTAATGACTGTGGCTTTGTAATAGAGCCTGAAGTCAGGTAGGTTGATTCCTCCAGTTCCATTCTTCTTTCTCAAGATAGCTTTGGCTATTCAAGGTTTTTTGTATTTCCATACAAATTGTGAAATTATTTGTTCTAGATCTGTGAATACCGTTGTAAATATACATTCTTATAAAATTATTTGCAATGGATTCATAATATATATTTACACAATAAAGAAATCAGAACCACCTCTATATCTTACAGTACAGGCCAGGACTTTCTTTTCCTGGTAGACTTCTCTCTGATGTAATCCAGGGTTTAATCTCATCATGTATGCCAAGTCGTTCAGTCATGTCTGACTCTTTATGACACTATGAACTGTAACCTGCTAGCCTTCTCTGTCCATGGTGTTCCTCAGGCAAGAATTCTAGAGTGGGTTGCCATTTCCTCCTTCAGAGGATCTTCCCAACCCACCCAGAGTTTGAACCAGGGTCTCAGTTCGGGTTCAAAAATTCTGCTTGAATTTTTGCAGGTGGATTCTCTAACCTTTGAGTCACTAGGGATGTGTGCATCTGACTCCCTCCCCTGCCAACCCACCCCCAGGAACACCATTACAATTGTAGCAAAACAAGCTTCTGCTAGCAGAAATAAGTTTCTTTCTTAGCTTCTTTAAGTTTCAGGTTTTCCATATTTTTTCAGATGCTATCTCCCTTTAACAAAAAAAATGATAAACTATTTAAAAAATTTTTAAGTTCATGGGATCTGATCAAGATCAGAATATGGATATATATTGGGTCCTCCACTGATATCACATTTATCAATCTTCTGGTGTAGATTTTGCATGTGTGTGACAAGAATTGTCTTCTGTTTTATGAATACACAGATACAGGGCAGGTCAGTAGGCAATAAGTGAACTGATACAATCACAGGCCATAACTGAAAGCAACTGCAGATAGCCAATAAAGAGTGTTTTTGTCACAATATTGCCAGGAACCTGTGAAAAGGTCTTAACCTGTATAAACACTATGACTTTGCTTAGAGGTAGAGTTTCTCCTCTTCAATCCGCCTATTGCACAAAAAACATGAAGTAACAAATGACTTTTGGTGCCACTTGTTTGGTTAGGTCACTGGTCTAGAAAATGTGAGAAATGTCCTCCTTATTTCATTCCTACTCTTTATGGTTCTTTACTCCCATCCACAATCTAAGCAGTTCTAGGAAAATTTACCTGGAGCAATTTTGTCTTCTTTTATCTAAATGAAGTCAAACTTTTTATTTAAGGAAGACACTTTAAAAATAAATGTTTTTCTTTCTTTTTTTTTTAACTATAGGAACATTACAATAGGCATATATGATATATGATATGATACGTAACTTACTTGTGTGTGTGTATGCTTAGTCCCTCAATCGTGTCTGATTGGGCTGTAGCCTGCCAGGCTCCTCTATCCGTAGGATTTTAAGACAAAAATTATTGGAGTGGGTTGCAAGTTCTTTCTCCAGGCCATCTTCCTTACCCAGGATTGAACCTGTGTATTCTGCATTGGAGGTAGATTCTTTACCCAGTGAGTCATTAGGGAAGTCCTTCACTTACAACATAAATCATAACAACCTTAGAGTCTGGTTTTGAATTTTGATTTGTGTAAGTTATTCACTCAATTGTTTCTCATTAGGGATAATTGTAATTATACTCAGATATGTAACAAATTAATTTTTTAAGTTATATTCTTTTGAACTTTTGTAGCATCATTTAAGGAGAAGGCAATGGCGCCCCACTCCAGTACTCTTGCCTGGAAAATCCCATGGACGGAGGAGTCTGATGGGCTGCAGTCCATGGGAGCGCTAAGAGTCGGACACGACTGAGCAACTTCACTTTCACTTTTCACTTTCATGCATTGGAGAAGGAAATGGCAACCCACTCCAGTGTTCTTGCCTGGAGAATCCCAGGGACAGCGGAGCCTGGTGGGCTGCCGTCTATGGGGTCGCACAGAGTCGGACACTACTGAAGCGACTTAGCAGCAGCAGCATCATTTAAACATTGCTGTATGCTTAACTAATATTTACTTATTTTACAGGTAAGTTTATTTTTCTTAGGATACAAAATATGCTTAAAAAGGAGACCAAAGATTTAGTATAATTGTGAATATATTTATTCCAATTCATCACACACAAAATTTAAGAAACAATTTTGAGGAGTTAGATGGCATAAATCCATGGATTACAATTATTTATTATTATATAATATATATTATAATAAATTATTATGTATTATTAGATTATATTATATATTATCATGCTATATATAGTATAACTAATCTAACTAATATTATATTTTATTATTAGTTAGATTAGTTATATTGGTTATATTGGCAAATTTGAAGGGAAAAAAAAAAATTTTTTTTCTCTCTCTGTCCGCTAGAACACAGTAAGAGCAAACTCCATGATGGCTTAAGTGCAGTAGGTAGTTCCACCTAGGAGAAGTAAGCAGCGGCTCATATCCATAGAAAAATGTTTCAAAACTTTGAGTTTTTTGATGTTTTATGGTCAGTATATTATTCTAGTCAGTAAAAAAAAAAAAAAAAAAAAACAGGGGCCAGTTACTTTTAGGAACTCTTCTTATGAAATTGAGGAATTCTATAATTTAAATTAATTTCTTTTGGTAAATATAGAGTTTACTACAATATATTTAGAACTGGATTAAAATATAATACAATATAATAAATAAAATATAATATAATATTTTCCCATTATAAAAATCATTCACTCATGTATATACAGTACATTTAATAAAATATCTTAAAATCCAAATTTTGAGAAATTTTATTTTTCAAAATTGAAATTTAACTCATTTAATGAAAAAAACATCTTCACTAAATACCTCTAGTATTTAAGCTTTAACTTGTGTAAATACATCCTTTTGCTATCACATTGGATCATTTCTGAATTGAAATCTTTCAGTTGACATATTCCCAGTCATCTGAACGATGATCAAACATCTCTGGCAAGGCAATAAATACCTACTTTAAGAGATAAGGACAGCAATGTCCTACTGAATATTTCCTCATGAAACTATTACCAAGTCTCACATTTCTCTTAGTTTCTATTGCTAAAATCCTCCTTAGTTTTCCACACCATTCTATGTGTGCTTTTTACACTCTGTGACCTGGGTATTTCTGATTCAGCTGAACTCTCACTTACCAAATATAAAATATCATACCAAGTTTTAAAATACATTGAATCACAACTACAAGGCTATAGCTCATTCCAGTTCTATAGCCATTAAATGTATTTACCAGGCAGCTTATCCTACCAAAGAGAAAAGCTATTGATTATAATAAGATTGCAAATGCTTTCCCCATACTATATTTCAAAAGTAAATCCTGCTCTAGTAACCTGCTTGTAAGCCTAGGGAATGGCATTCCTGTGTTTCATTGCCTCTTTGAGGTCCAGTGCAATTGTACTCAGGTGCTATAAGTTTGTCTTATTGTGTTTACTGATGGAATGACTACATCCTTCCTGACTGATATTCCCTCTACAGCTCTGGTTCTCTGCTTAGCAAGACCAATGAACAGTTGTTCTCAGTATGTGCCAAGCTGCTTGTAACATTAATGGTCCAGTTTGCTTTGTATAGAATTTGGATCTGAAGCTGCCATCTAAACCTTGGAGGAAAATCTCAGTAGGGTAGCAAGAGGCTACCATCACACTCTCAAACTCCAAGTATCTTGCAAGCATCAAATCATAATTTAGTAGGACGTATGCATAGCCATCCCTTGGTATTCATATGGGATTGGTTCTAGGACTTACATGGATACTAAGATCTATAAATGCTGAAGTCCCTTACATAAAAGGATGTAGTATTGCATATAGTTTATTGCATACAATATTTGCATAAAAGGCAAATTTAAGTTTTGCTCTCTGGAAATGTCTGGATTTTTCTTTTGCAAAGTATTTTTTTTAACAGTTTTCTTTTTTTATTATTTTATTTTTAAACTTTACAATATTGTATTGGTTTTGCCATATATC
This sequence comes from Bos taurus, assembly GCF_002263795.3. Classification (NCBI taxonomy): domain Eukaryota; kingdom Metazoa; phylum Chordata; class Mammalia; order Artiodactyla; family Bovidae; genus Bos; species Bos taurus. The sequence continues at coordinate 2,524,507 of NC_037336.1, forward strand.
AACATGAATCTGCCACAGGTATACACGTGGTCCCCATCCTGAACCCTCCTCCCTCCTCCTTCCCCATACCATTCCTCTGGGTCGACCCAGTGCACCAGCCCCAAGCATCCAGTATTGTGCATCGAACCTGGACTGGCGTCTCATTTCATATATGATATTATACATGTTTCAATGCCATTATCCTTTCTGAATATTTTCCATTCAAAGTTGCTTGATCCCACCAGTACAGAACCTGTGGGTACAGGGGAATTCAGGGTATCCTGAGCAAAAATATCTGTAAGTCAGTCATAAGAATTGCCTCTTTACTGGTCAAACTTCTCTTTCAAAACATGGCTATTAGAGGACTAATAGGCACTCCTTTGATGGCTAGGGCCTCCTCTGGACTTGCTTGTCGAAACCAGCTAAGGAGATCACTTTTTCCATAGAAAGTTCACACTTGAGAGAGAAAGCAATGATTAGCATTCTAAGTTTTTATTTTAATCCTCAATTTACTTCTTATAATTCTAGCTCTACATTCTCCTCGATTACAATTAACCTGTAGATAAGAAACTGACACTAACTGTAGTCTCTTTAGCTGCATCCCATCACCTTAGTAAGAGCCCATTCCCTGAAAGGACATACCCTCTGGGTGAAGGCTTCCACCAGGTGAGCACTGGCTGGATGCTAATGGCTGTATGGGAAAGGCAGCCCAGTGAGCACAGACAGCTTGCATTTATGCACTATGACTCGGCTTGTGAGTCTTCTGTGATGTCTTTTAAAAGCACAAAGTTTCAGACCTCATTCATATTTACAAAATTAGATTTCTAAGGAAGTGAGCCCTGATAAGCATGCATTTTCAGAAAGGGTACATGTGGTGGTTGTATATTATGGAGTCTTTGAAATACTGGTTGATCTCAGGACTCTCATCCTTTTTAGTTCTTTGAATCCTGTGGACAACTGGGCTCAAGATCTGATACTTGCAGAGACTCAGCCAGTTCTAGGGAAAGAAGGAGAATATGAGAGGTGCTTGCAATGGCAGAGCTGTTTTGGCACAGCTTACTTCACTATGTGATCAGAAGAAACTGCTTTTCTTTGTAAAATACATCTTCTATGATGCACCAGTAAACTGAAAAAGGAGTCCTGGAAAGCCACACCACACAACAGAAAATAGTGGGATTTACATTTTCTATATGCGAGCACAGGAGGGCTGTGAGGAGATACCCCTTGTCCAAGGTAAGGAGCAGCAGCTGTGCTTTGCTGCAGCAGCTGTGAAGAGATACTCCATGTCCAAGGTAAGAGAAACCCAAGTAAGACGGTAGGTGTTGCAAGAGGGCATCAGAGGGCAGACACCCTGAAACCATAATCACAGAAAACTAATCAATCTAATCACACTAGGACCACAGCCTTGTCTAACTCAGTGAAACTAAGCCACGCCATGTGGGGCCACCCAGGATGGGCGGGTCATGGTGGAGAGGTCTGAGAGAATGCGGCCCACTGGAGAAGGGAATGGGAAACCACTTCAGTATTCTTGCCTTGAGAACCCAATGAACAGTATGAAAAGAAAAAATGATAGGATACCAAAACAGCAACTTCCCAGGTCAGTAGGTGCCCTATATGCTACTGGAGATCAGTGGAGAAATAACTCCAGAAAGAATGAAGGGATGGAGCCAAAGCAAAAACAATACCCAGTTGTGGACATAACTGGTGATAGAAGCAAAGTCCGATGCTGTAAATAGCAATATTGCATACGGACGTGGAATGTTAGGTCCATGAATCAAGGCAAATTGGAAGTGGTCAAACAGGAGATGATAAGAGTATATGTCAACATTCTAGGAATTAGCAAACTAAAATGGACTGGAATGGGTGAATTTAAGAGAGATGACCATTATATCTACTACTGTGGGCAGGAATCCCTTAGAAGAAATGGAGTGGCCATCATGGTCAACAAAAGAGTCCAAAATGCAGTACTTGGATGCAATCTCAAAAATGGCAGAATGATCTCTGTTCGTTTCCAAGGCAAACCGTCCAATATCACAGTAATCCAAGTCTATGCCCCAACCAGTAACACTGAAAATGCTGAAGTTGAATGGTTCTATGAAGAGCTACAAGACCTTTTAGAACTAACACCCAAAAAGGATCTCCTTTTCATTATAGGGGACTGGAATGCAAAAGTAGGAAGTCAAGAAACACCTGGAGTAACAGGTAAATTTGGCCTTGGAATATGGAATGAAGCAGGGCAAAGGCTAATAGAGTTTTGCCAAGAGAACACATTGGTAATAGCAAACACCCTCTTCCAACAACACAAGAGAAGACTCTACACATGGACATCACCAGATGGTCAACACTGAAATCAGATTGATAATATTCTTTGCAGCCAAAGACGGAGAAGCTCTATACAGTCAGCAAAAACAAGACAGGGAGTTTACTGTGGCTCAGATCATGAGCTCCTTTTTTCCAAATTCAGACTTAAATTGAAGAAAGTAGGGAAAACCATTAGACCATTCAAGTATGACCTAAATCAAATCCCTTATGATTATACAGTGGAAGTGAGAAATAAATTGAAGGGACTAGATCTGACAGATAGAGTGCCTGATGAACTATGGACAGAGGTTCATGACATTGTACAGGAGATAGGGATCAAGACCATCCCCTTGGAAAAGAAATGCAACAAAAGCAAAATGGCTGTCTGAGGAGGCCTTACAAATAGCTGTGAAAAGAAGAGAAGTAAAAAGCAAAGGAGAAAAGGAAAGATATAAGCATCTGAATGCAGAGTTCCAAAGAATAGCAAGAAGAGATAAGAAAGCCTTCCTCAGCGATCAATGCAAAGACATAGAGGAAAACAACAGAATGGGAAACACTAGAGATCTTTTCAAGAAAATTAGAGATACCAAGGGAATATTTCATGCAAAGGTGGGCTCAATAAAGGACAAAAATGGTATGGATCTAACAGAAGCAGAAGATATTAAGAAGAGGTGGCAAGAATACACAGAAGAACTGCACAAAAAAGATCTTCACGACCAAGATAATCACGATGGAATGATCACTCACCTAGAGCCAGACATCCTGGAATGTGAAGTCAAGTGGGCCTTAGAAAGCATCACTATGAACAAAACTAGTGGAGGTGATGGAATTTCAGTTGAACTCTTTCAAAACTTGAAAGATGATGCTGTGAAAGTGCTACACTCTGTATGCCAGAAAATTTGGAAAACTCAGCAGTGGCCACAGGACTGGAAAAGGTCAGCTTTCATTCCAATCCCAAAGAAAGGCAATGCCAAAGAATGCTCCAACTATCACACAATTGCACTCATCTCACATGCTAGTAAGGTAATGCTCAAAATTCTCCGAGCCAGGCTTCAGCAATAGATGAACTGTGAAATTCCAGATGTTCAAGCTGGTTTTAGAAAAGGCAGAGGACCCAGATATCAAATTGCCAACATCCACTGGATCCTCGAAAAAGCAAGAGAGTTCCAGAGAAACATGTATGTCTTCCTTATTGACTACGCCAAAGCCTTTGACTGTGTGGATCACAATAAACTGTGGAAAATTCTGATAGAGATAAGAATACCAGACCACCTGACCTGCCTCTTGAGAAATCTATATGCAGGTCAGGAAGCAACAGTTAGAACTGGACATGGAACAACAGACTGGTTCCAAATAGGAAAAGGAGAGCATCAAGGCTATATACTGTCACCCTGCTTATTTAACTTATATGCAAAGTACATCATAAGAAATGCTGGGTGGAAGAAGCACAAGCTGGAATTAAGTTTGCTGGGAGAAATATCTATAACCTCAGATATGCAGATGACACCACCCTTATGGCAGAAAGTGAAGAAGAACTAAAAAGCCCCTTGATGAAAGTGAAAGAGGAGAGTGAAAAGGTTGGCTTAAAGCTCAATATTAAGAAAACGAAGATCATTGCATCTGACCCCATCGCATCATGAGAAATAGAAGGGGAAATAGTGAAAACTGTGTCAGACTTTATTTTTTGGGGCTCCAAAATCACTGCAGATGGTGACTGCAGACATGAAATGAAAAGACGCTTACTCTTTGGAAGAAAAGCTATGACCAATCTACACAGCATATTGAAAAGCAGAGACAGTACTTTGCCAACAAAGGTCCGTCTAGTCAAGGCTGTGGTTTTTCCTGTGGTCGTGTATGGATTTGAGAGTTGGACTGTGAAGAAATCTGAGCGCTGAAGAATTGATGCTTTTGAACTGTGGTGTTGGAGAAGACTCTTGAGAGTCCCTTGGACTGCAAGGAGATCCAACCAGTCCATTCTAAAGGAGATCTGTCCTGGGTGTTCTTTGGAAGAAATGTTGCTAAAGCTGAAACTCCAGTACTTTAACCACCTCATGCGAAGAGTTGACTCATTGGAAAAGACTCTGATGCTGGGAGGGATTGGGCACAGGCGTAAAAATGGATGACAGAGGATGAGATGGCTGGATTGCATCATCTACTCGATGGACGTATGTTTAAGTGAACTCCGGTAGTTGGTGATGGACAGGGAGGCCTGGCCTTCTGCAATTCATGGGGTCACAAAGAGTTGGACACGACTGAGTGACTGAAGTGAAGTGAACTGATACACGTACACATGTGCTGTGCTGGGCTGTGCTTAGTCGCTCAGTTGTGTCTGAGTCTTTGTGACCCCATAGACGGTAGCTCTCCAGGGTCCTCTTTTCAGAATTCTCCAGGCAACAATACCAGAGTGGATTACCATACCCTCCTCCAGGTGGATCTTCCCAACCCAAGGGTCAAGTCCAAGTCTCCCACATTGTGTGTGTGTGTGTATTGTTGCCCAGTTGTGTCAGACTCTCTTTGACCCCATGAACTGTGATCTGCCAGGGTCCTCTGTCCACAGGATTCTGTAGGCAAGAATACTGGAGTGGATTGTCATTTCCTTCTCCAGGGGATCTTCCCTACCCAGAGTTTGAACCTAGGTCTCTTGAATTTCAGACAGATGCTTTATCATCTGAGCTACTAGGGAAGCCCAAGAATACTGAAGTGGGTAGCTTATCCCATCTCCAGGGGATCTTCCCAGCCCAGGAATCAAATCAGGGTCTGAGCTAGCAGGGAAGACCCCCCCCCTCATGCTATATATATATATATATATATATATATATAGTCAGTATTTATGTTCGTATAGTCATTCACACTTCCATTTACATCAATCACATGGGACTCTCTTAGTTTGTCCCATACTATTTTTTTAAGTGTAGAGGACAGATTTTTCATCTTAGTCTTTTTTTTTTTTTTTAAACTTTACATAATTGTATTAGCTTTCATCTTAGTCTTTTAAGTGCAGCACTTAGATGACAGATTTTCTTGCTTTGAGAGGGCAGAGAAGGCAAACACTTATAATCAGGGGAAGTGAACAGGAAGACTGTGGTACTAAGATTCAGGTTGAGTTAGCTAGATTAAAGGCTTAATGTACAAAAAGAGACAGATCAGGTGGATCTGGTGGATCAGGTGAATCATGTGATCACATTCATGTATATACTTGTTTTCACAAATACATATATCCACTTCTTAATTAAAATTTTCCTGCACTCTTCATGATTGGCAAATTTCTTGTAGACAAATAGCAACTGGGGTGACAGAGAGTTAAAACATAGTGAATCTCTTTACTGGTGGAGGTGAAGGACTTAGGATATTTTGGTCACTGCTCCTGTTAGTTAATATATATTGTTAAGTCAATCTGTTTTTCTGAAGGGACGCATGTCCCTTTTTTCTCTCATTATTGTCTTAAAAACAGTATTTGAACACAGCATGAAAGCTTTCTGAAAACAGTCTTATATGGACACAACCACTTAAAAATAGCATCCATGTAAGGGGTAGAAAACTTGGGTTATTTTTAGAAAAAAATAAATTACTGGGACCTTTTCATGAAATTCTCAGAAATAAATTTTGAGGTTGAGTCCTAGTCATAGTGATGTAAGTACAACAAACAATAAAATAACTGTATACACACTGAGGAAACCAGAATTGAAAGAGACACATGTACCCCAATGTTCATTGGCAGCACTGTTTATAATAGCCAAGACATGGAAGCAACCTAGATGTCCATCAGCAGATGAATGGATAAGAAAGCTGTGGCACATATACACAGTGGATTATTACTCAGCCATTAAAAAGAATACATTTGAATCAGTTCTAATGAGGTGGATGAAACTGGAGCCTATTATACAGAGTGAAGTAAGCCAGAAAGAAAAACACCAATACAGTATACTAACACATATATACGGAATTTAGGAAGATGGTAATGATAACCCTGTATGTGAGACAGCAAGAGAGACACAGATGTATAGAATAGTCTTTTGGACTCTGTGGGAGAGGGAGAAGTTGGGATGATTTGGGAGAATGGTATTGAAACATGTATATTATCATATGTGAAAAAAATCACCAGTCCAGGTTTGATTCATGATACAGGATGCTCAGGGCTGGTGCACTGGGATGACCCAGAGGGATGATATGGGGAGGGAGGTAGGAGGGGGTTTCAGGATGGGGAACACATGTACACCCATGGTGGGTTCATGTCAATGTATGGAAAAACCAATACAATATTGTAAAGTAATTCGCCTCCAATTAAAATAAATTTATACTAAAAAAAAGTATAATGCTGGTATTAGAATACTTTTAAGCTTAATCTGTCTCATAATGTTTTGAAAGTCGACCCATTTATTGATGTATTTGCCTAATACTGGCAGTGGAAATTGTATGCAAACAATTCTAAATCATTTTTTTTAAGCTGAACTATATCTAGGAACTGTCTGCTTTTACAGGAGACTTTGAAAATGGAAAATTTCTCTCTGATTAGCTACATTTTCAGACAATATTTATGAAATTCAGTACTGCTTTGCAGATTTCTAAACCTCAAAATTCAATCATCTGTAAATCTCACTTATCTGTAATAAATCTTGGAATAAGAAAGAAGAAAATATATGTCTGACTTTCCGTAATAGATTTCATGAGTCCGATGTATTAAAGCTTGTACATTTTTTGACTCAGGTGAGTCAGCATAAGTTTCCTGATTCTGTTTGCTTTGGCTTTGCATAATATTCTAACAAATTCGGTTATGTATTTCAGTGCCAAGACAGACTCAAAACAACATACTAGGAAGTGAAGAAATGAGTGTTTCAGAGAGAAATTTGTTGATAAGAATTGAGAACTGAGGGGAATATATTGAAAGCATTATACTAGTCATCAGATAAATGAACTAAAATTCTATGCTCCCCATGGATTATACAAGTAAAATAATTATATAATCCACTGTGTTAGAGAAAGGAAAGAAAAATTACACGGATTGCATGGAACCACTTTAAAAAATGTAATATTAAATTATTCTCAAAAAATTCTTACAGTAAAAATCTGTATAATGAAATTTAGAGATATGGGTAATAAATATTTTTAGCACATTTTATTCTATATAAAAAATAGGCTGTTAAGAATAGACATGATCAAAGGACTTTAACTGGTATAAACAAATAACCATTTTAGCCATAAACTTGACTGTTAGCTAATGCATCATGATTTAGATTGAACTTTTTGCTATGTATTCATTACTAAAGATGTTGTAACTAATCAATTTATTCAATAGACTTAATTGATTTGCAGATACTGAAGAATCCTTGCATCCCTGGGATAAAGCCCATTTGGTCATGGTGTCTGATCTTTTTAATGTGTTGTTGGATTCTGATTGCTAGAATTTTGTTAAGGATTTTTGCATCTATGTTCATCAGTGATATTGGCCTGTAGTTTTCTTTTTTTGTGGGATCTTTGTCAGGTTTTGGTATTAGGATGATGGTGGCCTCATAGAATGAGTTTGGAAATTTACTTTCCTCTGCAATTTTCTGGGAGAGTTTCAGTAGGATAGATGTCAGCTCTTCTCTAAATTTTTGGTAGAATTCAGCTGTGAAGCCGTCTGCGCCTGGGCTTTTATTTGCTGGAAGATTTCTGATCACAGTTTCAATTTCTGTGCTTGTGATGGGTCTGCTAAGATTTTCTATTTCTTCCTGGTTCAGTTTTGGAAAGTTGTACGTTTCTAAGAATTTGTCCATTTCTTCCTCGTTGTCTATTTTATTGGCATATAATTGCTGATAGTAGTCTCTTATGATCCTTTGTATTTCTGTGTTGTCTGTTGTGATCTCTCCATTTTCATTTTTAATTTTATTGATTTGATTTTTCTCCCTTTGTTTCTTGGTGAGTCTGGCTAATGGTTTGTCAATTTTATTTATCTTTTCAAAGAACCAGCTTTTGGCTTTGTTGATTTTTGCAATGGTCTCCTTTGTTTCTTTTGCATTTATTTCTGCCCTAATTTTTAAGATTACTTTCCTTCTACTAACCCTGGGGTTCTTCATTTCTTCCTTTTCTAGTTGCTTTAGGTGTAGAGTTAGGTTATTTATTTGACTTTTTTCTTATTCCTTGAGGTATGCCTGTATTACTATGAACTTTCCCCTTAGCACTGCTTTTACAGTGTCCCATAGGTTTTGGGTTGTTGTGTTTTCATTTTCATTCATTTCTGTGCAAATTTTGACTTCTTTTTTGATTTCTTCTGTGATTTGTTGGTTATTCAGCAGGGTGTTGTTCAGCCTCCATATGTTGGAATTTTTAATAGTTTTTCTCCTGTAATTGAGATATAATCTTACTGCATTGTGGTCAGAAAAGATGCTTGGAATGATTTCAATTTTTTTGAATTTACCAAGGCTAGATTTATGGCCCAGGATGTGATCTATCCTGGAGAAGATTCCGTGTGTGCTTGAGAAAAAGGTGAAATTCATTGTTTTTGGGTGAAATGTCCTATAGATATCAATTAGGTCTAACTGGTCTATTGTATCATTTAAAGTTTGTGTTTCTTTGTTAATTTTCTGTTTAGTTGATCTATCCATAGGTGTGAGTGGGGTATTAAAGTCTCCCACTATTATTGTGTTGTTGTTAATTTCTCCTTTTATACTTGTTAGCGCTTGTCTTACATATTGTGGTGCTCCTATGTTGGGTGCATATATATTTATAATTGTTATATCTTCTTCTTGGATTGATCCTTTGATCATTATGTAGTGTCCTTCTTTGTCTCTTTTTACAGCCTTTGTTTTAAAATCTTTTTTATCTGATATGAGTATTGCTACTCCTGCTTTCTTTTGGTCTCTATTTGCATAGAATAACTTTTTCCAGCCCTTCACTTTAAGTCTGTATGTGTCCCCTGTTTTGAGGTGGGTCTCTTGTAGACAACATATGTAGGGGTCTTGTTTTTGTATCCATTCAGCCAGTCTTTGTCTTTTGGTTGGGGCATTCAACCCATTTATGTTTAAGGTAATTATTGATAAGTATGATCCTGTTGCCATTTACTTTATTGTTTTGGGTTAGAGTTTATATAGCATTTTTGTGTCTCCTGTCTAGAGAAGATCCTTTAGCATTTGTTGGAGAGCTGGTTTGGTGGTGCTGAATTCTCTCAGCTTTTGCTTGTTTGTAAAGCTTTTGATTTCTCCTTCATATTTCAATGAGATCCTTGCTGGGTACAATAATCTGGGCTATAGGTTATTTTCTTTCATCACCTTAAGTATGTCTTGCCATTCCCTCCTGGCCTGAAGAGTTTCTATTGAAAGATTAGGTGTTATCCTTATGGGAATCCCCTTGTGTGTTAATTATTGGTTTCCCTTGCTGCTTTTAATATTTGTTTTTTGTGTTTGATCTTTGTTAATTTGATTAATATGTGTCTTGGGGTGTTTCACCTTGGGTTTATCCTGTTTGGGACTCTCTGGGTTTCTTGGACTTGGGTGATTATTTACTTCCCCATTTTAGGGAAGTTTTCAACTACTATCTCCTCAAGTATTTCCCCATGGTCTTTCTTTTTCTCTTCTTATGGGACTCCTATGATTCAAATGTTGTGGTGTTTAATATTGTCCTGGAGGTCTCTGAGATTGTCCTCATTTCTTTCAATTTGTTTTTCTTTTTTCCTCTCTGTTTCATTTATTTCTACCATTCTATCTTCTATTTCACTAATCCTATCTTCTGCCTCCGTTATTCTACTATTTGTTGCCTCCAGAATGTTTTTTATTTCATTTATTGCATTATTCATTATATATTGACTCTTTTTTATTTCTTCTAGGTCCTTGTTAAACCTTTCTTGCATTTTCTCAATCCTTGCCTCCAGGCTATTTATCTGTGATTCCATTTTGTGTTCAAAATTTTTGATCATTTTCACTATCATTATTCGGAATTATTTATCAAGTAGATTCCCTCTCTCTTCCTCTTTCATTTGTTTTTGTGGGCATTTATCCTGTTCCTTTACCTGCTGGGTATTCTTCTGTCTCTTCATCTCGTTTATATTGCTGTGTTTGGGGTGGCCTTTCTGTATTCTGGCAGTTTGTGGGGTTCTCTTTATTATGGAGTTTCTTTGCTGTGGGTGAGGTTGTATCAGTGGCTTGTCAAGGTTTATTGGTTAGGGAACTTGTGTCAGTGTTCTGGTGAGTGGAACTGGATTTCTTCTCTCTGGAGTGCAATGAAGTGTCTAGTAACGAGTTATGAGATGTCAATGGATTTGGAGTAACTTTGGGCAGCCTGTGTATTGAAACTCAGGGTTGTGTTCCTGTGTTACTGGAGAATTTGCATGGTATGTCTTGCTCTGGAACTTGTTAGCCCTTGGGTGGTGCTTGGTTTCAGTGTAGGTATGGAGGCATTTGATGAGCTCCTATCGCTTAATGTTCCCTGGAGTCAGGTGTTCTATGATGTTCTCAGGATTTGGACTTAAGCCTCCTGCTTCTGGTTTTCAGTCTTATTTTTACAGTAGTCTCAAAACTTCTCCTATACAGCACTGTTGATAAAACATCTAGGTTAAAGATGAAAAGTTTCTCCACAGTGAGGGACACCCAGAGAGGTTCACAGAGTTACATGGAGAAAAGAAGAGGGAGGAGGGAGTTAGAGGTGATGCGAATGAGACGAGGTGGAATCAAAAGAGAAGAGAACAAGTTAGCCAATGATCACTTCCTTAGGTGTGCTCCACAGTCTGGACCGCTCAGAGATGTTCATGGACTTATACAGAGAAAAGAAGAGGGAGGAAGGAGACAGAGGTGGCCAGGAGGATAAAAGGGGGGAATGAAAAGGAGAGAGACAGATGTAGCCAGTAATCAGTTCCCTAAGTGTCCTCCACTGTCCGGAATACACAGAGATTCAGAGAGTTGGGTGGAGAAGAGAAGGGGGAGCGAGGAGACAGAGGTGATCTAATGGAGAGAAAGGAGAGTCCAAAGGGGGAGAGAGCAGTCAAGCCAGTAATCTCGTTCCCAAGTAAAAATAGGTACTGAAGATTGGGTTCTTATAGGTACAAAATTGTTAACAAATACCAAAAAAGCAAAGATTAAAATTATAGAGTAGAGGTAATACACGATATTAACAAATTGAAAAATAAAAGCAAAATGATTATCTCAATAGATGCAGAGAAAGCCTTTGACAAAATTCAACATCCATTTATGATAAAAACTCTCCAGAAAGCAGGAATAGAAGGAACATACCTCAACATAATAAAAGCTATATATGACAAACTCACAGTAAACACTATCCTCAATGGTGAAAAATTGAAAGCATTTCCCCTAAAGTCAGGAACAAAACAAGGATGCCCACTCTCACCACTACTATTCAACATAGTTTTGGAAATTTTGGCCACAGCAATCAGAGCAGAAAAAGAAATAAAAGGAATCCAAATTGGAAAAGAAGAAGTAAAACTCTCACTGTTTGCAGATGACATGATCCTTTACATAGAAAACCCTAAAGACTCCACCAGAAAATTACTAGAGCTAATCAATGAATATAGTAAAGTTGCAGGATATGAAATCAACACACAGAAATCTCTTGCATTCCTATACACTAATAATGAGAAAATAGAGAAATTAAGGGGAAAATTCCATTCACCATTGCAACGAAAAGAATAAAATACTTAGGAATATATCTACCTAAAGAAACTAAAGACCCATATATAAAAATCTATAAAACACTGGTGAAAGAAATCAAAGAGGACACTAATAGATGGAGAAATATACCATATTCATGGATCAGAAGAATCAATATAGTAAAAATTAGTATACTACCCAAAGCAATCTATAGATTCAATGCAATCCCTATCAAGCTACCAATGGCAATTTTCACAGAGCTAGAACAAATAATTTCACATTTTGTATAGAAATACAAAAAACCTCGAATCACCAAAATAATCTTGAGAAAGAAGAATGGAACTGGAGGAATCAACCTGCCTGACTTCAGGCTCTACTACAAAGCCACAGTCATCATGACAGTATGGTACTGGCACAAAGACAGAAATATAGATCAATGGAACAAAATAGAAAGCCCAGAGATAAACCCATGCACCTATGGACACCTTATCTTTGACAAAGGAGACAAGAATATACAATGGATTAAAGACAATCTCTTTAACAAGTGGTGCTGAGAAAACTGGTCAACCACTTGTAAAAGAATGAAACTAGAACACTTGCTAACATCATACACAAAAATAAACTCAAAATGGATTAAAGATCTAAACATAAGACCAGAAACTATAACTCTTAGAGGAGAATATAGGCAAAACACTCTCCGGCATACATCACAGCAGGATCCTCTATGACCCACCTACCAGAATATTAGAAATAAAAGCAAAAATAAACAAATGGGACCTAATTAAAATTAAAAGCTTCTGAACAACAAAAGAAACTATCAGCAAGGTGAAAAGACAGCCTTCAGAATGGGAGAAAATAATAGCAAATGAAGCAACGGACAAACAACTAATCTCAAAAATATACAAGCAACTCCTACAATTCAATTCCAGAAAAATAAATGACCCAATCAAAAAATGAGCCAAAGAACTAAATAGACATTTCTTCAAAGAAGACATACAGATGGCTAACAAACACATGAAAAGATGCTCAACATCACTCATTATTAGATAAATGCAAATCAAAACCACAGTGAGGTACCATTTCACACCAGTCATAAAGGCTGTGATCCAAAAGTCTACAAGCAATAAATGCTGGAGAGGATGTGGAGAAAGGGAACCCTCTTACGTTGTTACTGGGAATGCAAACTAGTACAGCCACTATGGAGAACAGTGTGGAGGCTCCTTAAAAAACTGGAAATAGAACTGCCATGTTGCTGCTGCTGCCAAGTTGCTTTCCGACTATTTGCGACCGCATAGACGGCAGCCCACCAGGCTCCCCGTCCCTGGCATTCTCCAGGGAAGAACACTGTAGTGGGTTGCCATTTCCTTCTCCATTGCATGAAAGTGAAAAGTGAAAGTGAAGTCGCTCAGTCGTATTCGACTCCCAGTGACCCCATGGACTGCAGCCTACCAGGCCCCTCCATCCATGGGATTTTCCAGGCAAGATTACTGGAGTGGGTTTCCATTGCCTTCTTTGAGAACTGCCATACGACCCAGCAATCCCACTTCTGGGCATACACACTGAGGAAACCAGAATTGAAAGAGACACATGTACCCCAATGTTTATCACAGCACTGTTTATAATAGCCAGGACATGGAAGCAACCTAGATGTCCATCAGTAGATGAATGGATAAGAAAACTGTGGTACACATACACAATGGAGTATTACTCAGCCATTAAAAAGAATACATTTGAATCAGTTCTAATGAGATGAAACTGGAGCCTATTATACAGAGTGAAGTAAGCCAGAAAGTAAAACACCAATACAGTATACTAATGCATATGTATGGAATTTAGAAAGATGGTAATGGCAACCCTGTATGCGAGACAGCAAAATAGACACAGATGTATAGAACAGTCTTTTGGACTCTGTGGGAGAAGGGGAGGGGTGATGATTTGGGAGAATGGCATTGAAACATGTATAATATCATATAAGAAATGAATCACCAGTCCCTATTCGATGCAGGATACAGGAAGCTTGGAGCTGGTGCACTGGGATGACCCAGAGGGATGGTATGGGAAAGGAGGTGTGAGGGGGGTTCAGGATGGGGAACACGTGTACACCCATGGTGGATGCATGTTGATGTATGGCAAAACTAATGCAATATTGTAAAGTAAAATAATAATAATAATAATAAAATTTTTTAAAAAAGACAATTGAATTTTGGGATGTCCTTACGATGATTCTTTTCTAATACTCTTGAAATTATTTGAATAATTATATCCAGCCTTTATGCAAAGGTATAAATTCATGCAAATTTTTCTGTTTAGCAAATGCCAAAACATAAAGACATTGCTGTTGTTCAGTTACTAAGTCACATTGGACTCTGTGAGCCCATGGATTGCAGCATGCCAGGCTTCCCTAAAACTTCACTAAATTATTACAAGGAGCAGAAACAATATATTATTTTGGGGTCCTTTAATGGACTGGGACTTGGTGGTCCCGAGATGACAATAAGAAAGTAAAAGAGAGAAAGAGGCTGATATTCCCTGGTTTAAGCAGAAACCAATAAAGTCCTTGACACAGGACTTGCATCTCTCACGAAGGCACCAGGCGCCCTCTCAAGGGGGTGAAGGCACAGACTGCCTTCTTGAGAGAGTCTTAGAAGCCCAGGCAGGAAAGTGAGAAAGATGTGTCTCTGTGCTCCACGGAATCAGCTGAAGAGAGAGAGAGAGAGAGATAAAGAAAGAAAGAAAGACACAGGGACCCAAGCTCTGATGGAACAAAGCTGCTTTAATGATTTTTCTGTGAGTATATATAGGCTGTAGTACAGTAAGTTTCTTTCATCAGTGATAAAGATCAGAAAACCAAACGCACAGTAACCTTTACAAAGGGAACAAGGGATGATGGTGGTCACAAGGTCAGGGGACAATCTATATCTCAAGAAAGGGGATCGAGACTATGCAGTTTTGTCGTAAAGAGAATGTTTACTAAAGGAGATTCAAGCCTGTCTCACACAATGACCCCAGTTCCTGGGAGAAGCATGCTGTTCCACTTAAAAAGAAACAAAGGACTTGTGAGAAACAGCATGTAGGAATCCTCCTGTTAAACATTTCCTGACAATATTATTATGTCCTTAAAAAAAGAATTGGGATTAAAAAGTTACATTTATGCCCTTTGTGTTAAAAGAAAAAGCACTGAAACACATGGAAGAATGCAAAAGAGAAATCATATGTTTAAACGGAAGATGCAAAGAAATAAACTGCCAAAAACACCGGGATAAATCTCCTGATTTTTAAGGTTATCTTTTATTTCTCATATAAGGTGCTAACCTGTGAGTTATCACTACACATGAAATGGTAACCACAGTCGTCATTGTTCAGTTGTTCAGTTGTGTCTGACTCTTTGCAACCTCATGGACTACAACATGCCAGGCTCCTCTGTATTTCACTATCTCCCAGAGTTTGCTCAAATTCATTTCCACTGAGTCAGTGATGGTACTTAACCATCTCATCTTCTGGCAGCCACTTCTCCCTGTGACTTCACTCTTTCCCAGCATTAGGGCCTTTTCCAGTGAGTTAGCTCTTCACATCAGGTGGCTAAATTTTGGGCTTTATCTTCAGCATCCATACTTCTAGTGAATATTCAGGACTGATTTCCTTTAGAATTGACTAGTTTGAGCTCCTTTCTCTCCAAGGGACTCTCAAGAGTCTTCTCCAGGACCATAGCTTGAAACCATCCCTTTTTTAGTGTTCAGACTTCCTAATGGGACAACTCTCACATCCGTATATGACTACTGGAAAAACCATAGCTTTGACAACAGGGACACTTTGATTTGTCCTAAGAAAAATAACATCCATGATTTTTAATATGCTGTGTAGATTTGCACAGATTTCCTTCCAAGGAGCAACTGACTTTTAATTTCATGGCTGCAGTCAGTGTCCACAGTGATTGTGAAGATGAAGAAAATAAAATCTGTCACTGCTTCCACATTTTCCCCTATTTGCCTTGAAATGATGGGACCAGATGCCATCATCTTAGTTTTTGTAATGTTGAGTTTTAAGCCAGCTTTTTCATTCTCTTCTTTCAGTTTCGTCAAGACCTCTTTAGTTCTTTGCTTTCTGTCATAAAGGTGGTGCCATCTGAGTATCTAAGGTTGTTAATATTTCTCCTGGCAATCTTGATTCCAGCTTGTGATTCATCCAGCTCAGCATTTCACATGCTGTACTCTGTGTATAAGTTAAGCAAGCAGAATGACAATATACAGCCTTGTCATACTTACTTCCCAACTTTGAATCAGTCAGTTGTTTCGTGTCCAGTTCTACTTGTTGCTTCTTGAGCACATACAAGTTTCTCTGGAAACAGGTAAGGTAGTCTAGTATCACAGTCTCCTTAAGAATTTCCCGAGAGGAGCTAAGATGGCGGAGGAGTAGGACGGGGAGAACACTTTCTCCCCCACAAATTCATCAAAAGAACATTTAAACGCTGAGTAAATTCCACAAAACAACTTCTGAAAGCTGGCAGAGGACATCAGGCACCCAGAAAAGCAACCCAAGTCCTCAAAAGGAGAGAGAAGAAATACAGCTCCAGTCACCAGAACACCGACACAAGCTTCCCTAACCAAGAAACCTTGACAAGCCACCTGTACAAACCCACACAGAGCGAGGAAACGCCACAATAAAGAAAACTCCACAAACTGCCAGAATACAGAAAGGACACCCCAAACTCAGCAATTTAAACAAGATGAAGAGACAGAGGAATACCCAGCAGATAAAGGAACAGGATAAAAGCCCACCAAACCAAACTAAAGAGGAAGAGATAGGGAATCTACCTGATAAATAATTCCGAATAATGATAGTGAAATTGATCCAAAATCTTGAAATCAAAATGGAATCACAGATAAATAGCTTGGAGACTAAGATCGAGAAGATGCAAGAAAGGTTTAACAAGGACCTAGAAGAAATAAAAAAGAGTCAATATAAAATGAATAATGCAATAAATGAAATTAAAAACACTCTGGAGGCAACAAATAGTAGAATAACAGAGGCAGAAGATAGGATTAGCGAATTAGAAGATAGAATGGTAGAAATAAATGAATCAGAGAGGATAAAAGAAAAACGAATTAAAAGAAATGAGGACAATCTCAGAGACCTCCAGGACAATATTAAACACCACAACATTCGAATCATAGGGGTCCCAGAAGAAGAAGACAAAAAGAAAGACCATGAGAAAATACTTGAGGAGATAATAGTTGAAAACTTCCCTAAAATGGGGAAGGAAATAATCACCCAAGTCCAAGAAACCCAGAGAGTCCCAAACAGGATAAACCAAGACGAAACACCCCAATACACATATTAATCAAATTAACAAAGATCAAACACAAAGAACAAATATTAAAAGCAGCAAGGGAAAAACAACAAATAACACACAAGGGAATTCCCATAAGGATAACAGCTGATCTTTCAATAGAAACTCTTCAAGCCAGGAGGGAATGGCAAGACATACTTAAAATGATGAAAGAAAATAACCTACAGCCCAGATTATTGTACCCAGCAAGGATCTCATTCAGATATGAAGGAGAAATCAAAAGCTTCTCAGACAAGCAAAAGTTGAGAGAATTCAGCACCACCAAACCAGCTCTCCAACAAATACTAAAGGATATTCTCTAGACAGGAAATACAAAAACAGTGTATAAACTCGAACCCAAAACAATAAAGTAAATGGCAACGGGATCATACTTATCAGTAATTACCTTAAACGTAAATGGGTTGAATGCCCCAACCAAAAGACAAAGACTGGCTGAATGGATACAAAAACAAGACCTCTACATATGTTGTCTACAAGAGACCCACCTCAAAACAGGGGACACATACAGACTGAAAGTGAAGGGCTGGAAAAAGATTTTCCATGCAAATAGGGACCAAAAGAAAGCAGGAGTAGCAATACTTATATCAGACAAAATAGACTTTAAAACAAAGGCTGTGAAAAGAGACAAAGATGGTCACTACCTAATGATCAAAGGATCAATCCAAGAAGAAGATATAACAATTATAAATATATATGCACCCAACACGGGAGCGCCGCAATATGTAAGACAAATACTAACAAGTATGAAAGGAGAAATTAACAATAATACAATAATAGTGGGAGACTTTAATACCCCACTCACATCTATGGATAGATCAACTAAACAGAAAATTAACAAGGAAACACAAATGTTAAATGATACAATAGACCAGTTAGAGCTAATTGATATCTATAGGACATTTCATCCCAAAACAATGAATTACACCTTTTTCTCAAGTGCACATGGAAACTTCTCCAGGATAGATCACATCCTGGGCCATAAATCTAGCCTTGGTAAATTCAAAAAAATAGAAATCATTCCAAGCATCTTTTCTGACCACAATGCAGTAAGACTAGATATCAATTACAGGAGAAAAACTATTAAAAATTCCAACATATGGAGGCTGAACAACACCCTGCTAAATAACCAACAAATCACAGAAGAAATAAAAAAAGAAATCAAAATTTGCATAGAAACTAATGAAAATGAAAACACAACAACTCAAAACCTGTGGGACACTTTAAAAGCAGTCCTAAGGGGAAAGTTCATAGCAATACAGGCATACCTAAAGAAACAAGGAAAAAGTCAAATAAATAACCTAACCCTACACCTAAAGCAACTAGAAAAGGAAGAAATGAAGAACCCCAGGGTTAGTAGAAGGAAAGAAATCTTAAAAATTAGGGCAGAAATAAATGCAAAAGAAACAAAAGGGACCATAGCAAAAATCAACAAAGCCAAAAGCTGGTTCTTTGAAAGGATAAATAAAATTGACAAACCATTAGCCAGACTCATCAGGAAACAAAGGGAGAAAAACCAAATCAACAAAATTAGAAACGAAAATGGAGAGATCACAACAGACAACACAGAAATACAAAAGATCATAAGAGACTACTATCAACAATTATATGCCAATAAAATGGACAACATGGAAGAAATGGACAAATTCTTAGAAAAGTACAACTTTCCAAAACTGGACCAGGAAGAAATAGAAAATCTTAACAGACCCATCACAAGCATGGAAATTGAAACTGTAATCAAAAATCTTCCAGCAAACAAAAGCCCAGGTCCAGACGGCTTCACAGCTGAATTCTACCAAAAATTTAGAGAAGAGCTAACACCTATCCTGCTCAAACTCTTCCAGAAAATTGCAGAGGACGGTAAACTTCCAAACTCATTCTATGAGGCCACCATCACCCTAATACCAAAACCTGACAAAGATCCCACAAAAAAAGAAAACTACAGGCCAATATCACTGATGAACATAGATGCAAAAATCCTTAACAAAATTCTAGCAATCAGAATCCAACAACACATTAAAAAGATCATACACCATGACCAAGTGGGCTTTATCCCAGGGATGCAAGGATTCTTCAATATCCAGAAATCAATCAATGTTATACACCACATTAACAAATTGAAAAACAAAAACCATATGATTATCTCAATAGATGCAGAGAAAGCCTTTGACAAAATTCAACATCCATTTATGATAAGAACTCTCCAGAAAGCAGGAATAGAAGGAACATACCTCAACATAATAAAAGCTATATATGACAAACCCACAGCAAACATTATCCTCAAAGGTGAAAAATTGAAAGCATTTCCTCTAAAGTCAGGAACAAGACAAGGGTGCCCACTTTCACCATCTCTATTCAACATAGTTTTGGAAGTTTTGGCCACAGCAATCACAGCAGAAAAATAAATAAAAGGAATCCAAATTGGAAAAGAAGAAGTAAAACTCTCACTGTTTGCAGATGACATGATCCTTTACATAGAAAACCCTAAAGACTCCACCAGAAAATTACTAGAGCTAATCAATGAATATAGTAAAGTTGCAGGATATAAAATCAACACACAAAAATCCCTTGCATTCCTATACACTAATAATGAGAAAACTGAAAGAGAAATTAAGGAAACAATTCCATTCACCATTGCAACAGAAAGAATAAAATACTTAGGAATATATCTACCTAAAGAAACTAAAGACCTATATATAGAAAACTGTAAAACACTGGTGAAAGAAATCAAAGAGGACACTAATAGATGGAGAAATATACCATGTTCATGGATTGGAAGAATCAATATAGTGAAAATGAGTATACTACCCAAAGCAATTTATAGATTCAATGCAATCCCTATCAAGCTACCAATGGTATTCTTCACAGAGCTAGAACAAATAATTTCACAATTTGTATGGAAATACAAAAAACCTCGAATAGCCAAAGCTATCTTGAGAAAGAAGAATGGAACTGAAGGAATCAACCTACCTGACTTCAGGCTCTATTACAAAGCCACAGTTATCAAGACACTATGGTACTGGCACAAAGACAGAAATATTGATCAATGGAACAAAATAGAAAGCCCAGAGATAAATCCACGCACCTATGGACACCTTATCTTTGACAAAGGAGGCAAGAATATACAATGGATTAAAGACAATCTCTTTAACAAGTGGTGCTGGGAAATCTGGTCAACCACTTGTAAAAGAATGAAACTAGAACACTTTCTAACACCATACACAAAAATAAACTCAAAATGGATTAAGGATCTAAACGTAAGACCAGAAACTATAAAACTCCTAGAGGAGAACATAGGCAAAACACTCTCTGACATACATCACAGCAGGATCCTCTATGACCCACCTCCCAGAATATTGGAAATAAAAGCAAAAATAAACAAATGGGACCTAATTAACCTTAAAAGCTTCTGCACATCAAAGGAAACTATTAGCAAGGTGAAAAGACAGCCTTCAGAATGGGAGAAAATAATAGCAAAATGAAGAAACCAACAAACAACCAATCTCAAAAATATACAAGCAACTCCTACAGCTCAACTCCAGAAAAATAAACGACCCAATCAAAAAATGGGCCAAAGAACTAAATAGACATTTCTCCAAAGAAGACATACAGATGGCTAACAAACACATGAAAAGATGCTCAACATCACTCATTATCAGAGAAATGCAAATCAAAACCAGTATGAGGTACCATTTCACTCCAGTCAGAATGGCTGCGATCCAAAAGTCTACAAGCAATAAATGCTGGAGAGGGTGTGGAGAAAAGGGAACTCTCTTACACTGTTGGTGGGAATGCAAACTAGTACAACCACTATGGAGAACAGTGTGGAGATTCCTTACAAAACGGGAAATAGAACTGCCTTATGATCCAGCAATCCCACTGCTGGGCATACACACTGAGGAAACCAGAAGGGAGAGAGACACGTGTACCCCAATGTTCATCGCAGCACTGTTTATAATAGCCAGGACATGGAAGCAACCTAGATGCCCATCAGCAGATGAATGTATAAGAAAGCCGTGGTACATATACACAATGGAGTATTACTCAACCATTTAAAAGAATACATTTGAATCAGTCCTAATGAGTTGGATGAAACTGGAACCTATTACACAGAGTGAATTAAACCAGAAAGAAAAACACCAATACAGTATACTAACGCATATATATGGAATTTAGAAAGATGGTAACAATAACCCTGTGTACGAGACTTCAAAAGAGACACCGATGTATGTATCAGTCTTATGGACTCTGTGGGAGAGGGAGAGGGTGGGGAGATTTGGGAGAATAGCATTGAAACATGTATATTATCATGTATGAAACGAGTCGCCAGTCCAGGTTTGATACACTGTACTGGATGCTTGGGCCTGGTACACTGGGAGGACCCAGAGGGAGGGTATGGGGAGGGAGGAGGGAGGAGGGTTCAGGATGGGGAACGCGGGTATATCTGTGGCAGATTCATTTCGATATTTGGCAAAACTAATACAATATTGTAAAGTTTAAAAATAAAATAAAATTAAAAAAAAAAAAAAAGAATTTCCCACAGTTTGTTGTGATCCACACACTCAAAAGCTTTCACCTAGTCAATAAACAAGAAGTACATGTTTTAATGGAATTCCCTTGCTTTCTCTCTGACCATGATTGTTGGTAATTTGAATCCTGGTTCTTCTTCCTTTTCTAAAACCAGCTTGTATATTTGGAAGTTCTTGGTTCACATACAGCTGAAGGATTTTGAGAATAACCTTGCTAGCATGTGAAATGAGTACAATTGTATGATAGTTTGAACATTTTTTTGTCATTGCTCTTTTTGGATGTTGAAATGAAAATTGACCTTTTCTTGTCCTGTGTCTACTGCTGGCACATTGAGTGCAACATTTTAATAGCATCATCTTTTTTTTTAATTTAAATTTATTTATTTTTATTGGTGGCTAATTACTTTACAATACTGTGTTGATTCTACCACACAGCAACATGAATCTGCCACTGGCATACACGTGTTCCCCATCCTGAACCCCTCTCCTACCTCCCTCTCCGTACCATCCCTCCAGGTCTCCCAGTTCACCAGCCCCAAGGATCCTGTATTAAACCTGGACTGGTGATTCGTTTCTTATATGATATTATACATGTTTCCATGACATTCTCCCAAATCATCCCACCCAAAGATCAACTGGATTTCCATCACCTCCACTAGCTAAGGCCCACCTGATTTCACATTCCAGCATGTCTGGCCCTAGGTGAGTGACTACACCATCGTGATTATCCAGGTCATTAAGACTTTTTTCATACAGTTCTCTGTGTATTCTTGTCACTTCTTATTGATGTCTTCCGCTTCTTTTTTGTCCTTACCGTTTCTGTCCTTTATCGTGCCCATTCTTGCATGAAATACTTTCTGATATCTCCAGTTTCCTTGAAGAAATCTCTAGTCTTTTCCATTCTATTATTTTCTTACCTTTCTTTTAAAAAGGCCTTATCTCTCTTTGCTATTCTTTGAATCTCTACATTCAGATGGGTATATCTTTCCCTTTCTCCTTTGCCTTTCACTTCTCTACTTTCCTCAGCTATTAGTAACGTCTCCTCAGACAAGCATTTTGCCTTTTGCATCTTTTTTTGTTGTTGTTGTTCCTGCAGATGGTTTTAGTCACTGCCTTATCTACAATGTTATGAACCTGTGTCCATAGTTCTTCAGCCACTCTACCAGATCTAATCTCTTGAATCTGTTACCTCCACTTTATATAAGCATAATGGATTTGATTTTGGTCACACCTGAATGGCCTAGTGGTTTTCCCTACTTTCTTCAATCTAAGCCTGATATTTGCAATAAGAAGCTCCTGTTCTGAGCTGCAGTCAGCTCCATGTCTTGTTTTTACTGACTGTATGGAGCTTCTCCATCTTCAGCTGCAAAGAATATAATCAATCTTATTTCAGTATTAACCATTTGGTGACGTTCCTGTGTAGAGTGTAGAAAATCTTTGCCCTCCTTCATTTTGTACCAAGGTCAAACTTGCTTGTTCCTTGAGGTATCTCTTAACACCCTACTTTTATATTCCCATTCCCTATGATGAAAAGGATATCTTTTCATCTAACGTCTGTGTTCTACTCCAGATACCAATGCAATTTAGTGCTAGAAAGTGCCATCTAGACACCTAGTCATTCTCAGGTGCACGTACTCATCAAAGTCACAAGGAATCACAACTTATCCAGGTGTTTGGATCCAGGTACTGAATAAGAATTTTAACCATGTATCCTTTTGATGGCAAGCTCCTGGTTTAGAACAACTGAATCCAATTCTTCTATTTGATGAAAAAAAGTAATAACCCAAATAAAAAGCCAAATATTGGATACTTGCTTATGAATATTCTGATACTTAAATAAAATGGAGAGTTATATTGTTTTTAAATTAATATAATAATTTCATATATTGTGAATTTGAGTGAATATTCTGTCTTCATTTTATAATTCTAAGTTAAATCATAGAACAAATCCATTTCATCTTGAAACTTTCTCTCTAGTCTTTTACCAAAAAGTATGATGTTTAACCTAATCAAGTTTAAAAATAAGAAAGAACTCATTATTTGGAAGTTTAATAGTTTAGATGATTTTTTATAAGTTCCATGACTTAAATGTAATATTAACATGCATAACAGCAATAGTAAACATGGTATAAGAGAGCTAAGCAATTGACATTTAACAAATTTTGTCATATTCCTATAGCAGAGCAATTTTTGAGAATGAAATGTGTTACTCTCTTCTTTTGCTACTAAATTGGAAGGAATATTTAGATAGTTGTTTCTGTTTAGATTATTCTGGAGTTCTCACCTTTACTGAGTCAGAGTTTTGATGTTAATTTCCATCAAAGGAGATAATCAAATCTTCATAGAAAGAGAGGACAGGAAAGAAATGAAGGCTTTTCTATCTGGACAGAGAGCAGTTAGACTTATTCCACTTTGACGGGAGGTTTGTAATCTTTGAAAGACAGCAGAACCCAACATTTTAGTGGTTCCAATGCATTTTCTGAAGTGGCAACTGGGACTTGGCCACTAATTAGCTAAGAATCCTGCATTTGATGAGTTCAGAGAGGGTGCTGGGAGCCAGATTTGTTAGGAAAGGATTAGAGTCAGTTGGCAGATTTGTCTTTGAAAAGAGCATGGGCTCTCATAACACAATGGACATCTCAGTGGCAGCCAAAATGAACTGCAGAGCGGGTCTCTACCTCTTAATCCTGGATCGGCCACAAGCATTATTGACCATGCAATCCAAAAGTGAGCTGACACTCAAGTGACTGACATGGGTTTCACAACTGTATGGTGGGGAAGGCAGGAACACTTTATTGATTTAATTATTATTTTTCACTAGAAAGCACATAAATTCAGTTTGTTTTTTGACCTGTCTGACTGAGAGAAAATTTATGTCTGTAGTGTACCAGTATATATTATTACGTATAATATATATACACAATATATACAAGATTTAAAATAGTTTCACATGAACAAAATCTTTGGTTTTTTCTACATATTGGTTCTACTGCACTATTTTTGTCTTTCTGCTGCAAAATTAAGCATTCATTTTTCGTGTAGGGTACAAAGGAAATTAAAAGTAAAATGAGAGGGAAATACTAGAATAATTTGATTATATATATTTAAGTAAACATAAAAAATAGTGTTTCTTAAATATACCTAAGAAAGTTACATGAAGGAATAACGCTTACGCTAAACAAACAGTATTTTATCTTATCATGTGCCATATATTCAAAGTTTTCTCTTTTTCCTCTTTCCACTTCCTTTTTTTCTTTTCCTTTTTTTTTTTTTTTTGGCTTGTTTGCTTTATTTTTAGGTTTATTGAACCATAAAGAAAGGGAAATAAGAAAATGGTCTTGCTGTTATTAAATGCTTCTCATCTTGGTTTCAAAGCCTTCTGATTTTCTGCTTTTTCTCTAAACTCACATTCATGATACTGCATACAATAATATGAAAATGCTCCAATTTTGAAAATGTTCATGTTAACACATATATATGGATTTGGAAAAACAGTGCTGATGATCCTACAGGGCATCCTAAAGGGCAGCAAAGGAGACACAGATGTAAAGAACAGACTTTTGGATTAGTGGGAGAAGGTGAGGGTGGGATGATTTGAGAGAATAGAATTGAATCATGTACATTACCATATGTGAAATATATTACCAGTGCAAGTTTGATGCATGAAGCAAGGTACCCAAAGGCAGTGCTCTGGGACAACCCAGGGGGAAAGAGTGGGGAGGGAGGTGGGAGAGTGTTCAGGATTGGGAGACACATGTATACATGTGGCAGATTCATGTTGATGTAGGACAAAAACTATCACAGTATTATAATTATCCTCCAGTTAAAAATAATTAAAAATAAATAAATAAAATGTAAAGGAAAAAAAAATATATATAGCCATATTACATTCAAAGAAGAAACAAGCCCCATGTCAGAGGCATTGCCTGGATTAGTTTAGGGAGTCCTAGCTACACACCAAGTAGGCTGCTGACTCTTATAATCAAATAAGAGTAACTTAGACTATATAAAGTCATTCTTTTGTTTATCAAAAATATTAAACATTTCATAGAAACTATATATTATATCTCTCTTCCACTTTAAAGCCTTCAAAGAGCATTTCAGAATTGGTCTTTTTGCTCAGACAGTAAAGAATCTGCCTGCCATGCAGGAGACTGTCTTCAATGAAGGAGACTAGAGTTTGATACCTGGGTTAAGATCCCCTGGAGAAAGAAATGACATCCCACTCTGGTATTTGTGACTCGGAAATCTTATGGACAGAAGAGACTAATGGGCTACAGTTTGTGGGGTTGCACGAGTCAGACATAACTTAGCAACTAAACCACCAACCACCACCAAACTTTGGGCCCCACACACACTATCTAAAAGCCATCAAATTCTCTGAACATTCTTTCATTATTTTTTTTAACCATCTGTCACCTCTGTAACATCTTCCCTTGGAAGAATATCACCAATCCAATGGTATTTCTCTTCTTACGTATGTGTGCTTAGTCACTCAATTGTGTCTGACTCTTTGCTACCCCATGGGCTGTAGCCTGCCAGGCTCCTCTGTCCATGGGGATTTTCCAGGCAAAAACACTGGAGTGGGTTGCCATGCCCTCCTCCAGGGTGTCTTCCCAACCCAGGGATTGAACCCAGGTCTCCCAAATTACAGGAAGATTCTATACTGTCTCAGCCACAGAGAAGCCCAAGTATACTGGAGTGGGTAACCTATCATTTTTCCAGGGGATCTTTCTGTCACAGCAATCAAACAAGGGTCTCCTGAATTATAAGTGGATTCTTTACCAGCTGAGCTTCCCCTGAAGCCCTTCTCCTTTTATAATTAATACATAAATTATAGATGTTCTGCTGTGTTCAGTTGTGTCCAACTCTTTGCAACTCCATGGACTGTAGCCTGCCTGGCTTCTCTGTTCATGGGTTTTCCTAGGCAAGAACATTGGAGTGGGTGGACCTTTCCTTCTCCAAAATCATAGTTAGTAATTATGTAATTTCAATGATCTCCTAGAGTATTCTAAAACATTTAAATTAACTAATAAGATACAATAATATAGTTACTGAAGTACAAGTTGAGAATTTTATTACCTTTTCTCCGTTCTGCTTTTTATTTTTAATTTATTCTTCACCTTCAGGTTTTTTTGAAGTATAACTGACAAATACAGTGTGGTCATTTGACATATGTATACACTGCAAAATTAATTAGCACATTGATCGCCTTACATAACTACCTTTTTAGTGTTTGTAATGAGAATGCTTAAGATCCACTCTCAGCAAATATCAAGTATACACCCCAGTATTATTAGTCACAGTCATTATTAGGTTATAGTTACATTGTTGTTATTTAGTCCATAAGTCATGTCCAACTCTTTTGTGACCCCATGGACTAGAGCCTGCCAGACTCCTCTGTCCATAGGATTTCTCAGGCAAGAGTACTGGAGTGTGTTGCTGTTTCCTTCTCCAGGGATTCTTCCTAACCCAGAGATTAAACCCATGTCTCCAGCATTGGCAAGTGTATTCTTTACCACTGAGCTACCTGGGAAGTCCAATAGATACATTAGATGCATAAAACATATTCAGTTTATAACTGAAGACTTGTACTTTTTGTCTAGAATCTTCCAGTTTCCACCCACTCTCAATTTCTGATAACTACCATTTTATTATCCACTTTTGCAAGTTCCACTTTTTTAATTCTTATTTTTCCTTATTCTAACAATTTCTGGAAATATAAGTCAAGATTTTAAGCTACTGCCAGTCTAAAGTTAGTCTGAATAACTTCTTACTGGCAATTTATAAGATGAATAAGTGAAAGAACACTATATTTAGAAATTTTGATATTTGATATATGATACAGCTCTTAAAGTTGCAGTGCCTGACTTGCCAAATGACTATCTTACTGTCATGCACATAATTTGTTGGAAGGTCAGGTCTAGAAATGGAATCTTATGATTATGGGTATGAAGCACTTTCTATTATAATAAACTCCTATTATTCCTGAAGTTATGACTGAAATTGTAGACTAAAATAAAGTTTAATCACATTATGGAAATTAGATAATTTACCTGCAAGCCAAGGAAAGTCTGAATCAAGCTATACTTAAAAATAGACCATAAGTAATCTCACATAATTAGATTTTAGGAATAGGCAAGAAGCTGGGGGTTCAATAAGGAGATCAACAGTGATTTTCTTTCTCTGCTCTCTTGTCTTCAAGGTCACTCATCACTAGACAGCAACCAGTCCTCCCCGTAGGGTCTGAAAATACAACAACTACATGTATAAAACCCAGATGTTAGAAAGTCTGAAAAGGTCATTCCCATTTACATTCATCCTATATGCAGCTGAGGACAATTTTCCCTGGAAAGAATGCCACCCTTACTTCAGACACCAGAATACAGTGACACACCCAGGGCTATAAGAATCCCGCCCCCAAAATGGGATGGGATTGACTTACTTAGACAAAGCATCTGTGATGAGTAAAACCAAAGAAACTGAATAGTACACATACCCAACAGTGACTAGATAATCCCTGGCCATCAGTTCTTCTGGTCACAGCTGCCCAAACCTTAGTTATATTCTTCATTTAGGTGTCTGCTTTCCTTGTGCAAAAAAAAAAAAAAAAAAAAAACCACGAACCAATTGCCTTCCTTGCTGTGTACAGGCTTTCTCTAATTGTGGTTCGTGATGGTTACTATCTAGTTGCAATGCTTGGGCTTCTCATTGCATTACTTGGGCTTCTTTTTGTTGCAGAACACAGGTTCTAGGTTACACAGGCTTCAGTAGTTGTGACTCACAAGCATAGTTGCTCCACAACTTGAGGAATCTTCCCTGGCCAGGGATTGAACCTGTATCTCTTGCATTAGCAGGCAGAATCTTTACCACTGCACTACCAGGGAAATACACAAATTACCATTTTATTGTGAAGCAGTGTTAGTACACTGTAGTCAAAATGTGTTGATGAGAATAGGTCTGTTTTTCAAAGTATTTGTTCCCTATCTTCATCTAGTGTAGTCCTTTCATGGCACTGCTGCTATGACCAGTTCTGAGCCTATACCAGCATCACAGCACTAATTTGTGTTGTGTGTTATATATTTTCTGAAGCCAGTCACTGAATCCACCTTGAGTAGACATTTTTTTTTTTTTTTAATGTCAGGCATCCTAATACATGAGGAGCCAGAAGGGATCCCATTGATTTGCCAACTGTACCATAGTCTGTTGAAGGCAGAATGGCACATGCTGTGACAAAAGAAATGACAAACGGGTATGTACTGAAGGAATAGCACCAGTGTAGATGCATGAAGGAAATGACAGAGGTACAGCAACTGATGGAAATCAAAGTAAATGCAACATTACAAATGACAATGAAATATATAGTATGTGTGTGTATCATACCTTGAGTTACGTGAAAGTGATGCCTATAAGGCTAATAGCTTTTCAGAATAATTTCTGAAATTTTACAGAAATTCAATATCATCAAGTGTTTTGAAACCAAAGAGTAAATCACTCATTTTATAATATTTATATCAACCTATATATAGTGGTGGAGAGAACATTTTTTATGACTAGATTGAGAAAATATTGCTTAAGTTTCTGTTTTCCAATCTAAGTAAGAATGCATATGTATATATACACATAGCAACATGCTTCAAAGCCAAATATTAACCATATAAGGTTAATTTCTGCTAGCCCACACTCATTAATAAGATTTATGAATAATAACAGGATGCAGATCTTCACAGGTAGAATTTTTCTCATGAGCATTCAGGATGCAGTCCTCAAAGTCC
The DNA here is from genome assembly GCF_002263795.3 of Bos taurus. Classification (NCBI taxonomy): domain Eukaryota; kingdom Metazoa; phylum Chordata; class Mammalia; order Artiodactyla; family Bovidae; genus Bos; species Bos taurus. Next base: position 2,554,007 of record NC_037336.1, read on the forward strand.
TCTTTACATTTCAGACCAACAGAGCCCAGACTACGCAAATGGGAGAAGCCATCAATGACTGTAAGCAACAGAAAGAGGAACTCTAAACATTCTATTAATCATGGTGTAGGTAATTTTAATTACTCTAAAGAATGGTGTATTCATCTAAATCCATTTCACTTTTAACCAAAAAAAGTGGTGAGTTTTTATATTTTGTATTCAATTACACAACCATTTGCAACATTTTCTAAGTAACTATGTTGTTCAGTTTCATTAACTTAAAAGCTTAAATTATTTGAAATAAGAACGATCACAATGAACCTGTGGTAACAATTTAAAAAACAACAATAATGCACAGTTTTCTTTCTCTCCATTTCTTTTGCATTGTGAGTAAACAGTATCTATGATAAATAGGTCATTTTTGTATCAACTACATTTTTCAAGATTGCTTTAAGTTTAACAAACATGAAGTTAACTGGTTTACAAAGTTCTTTGTGTGACAGGATACATTAAAGTGCATGGTGATCTGAAAGTTAACAGAACTACTAAGTCTTAGTTAAAGGAGTTTTTACATTTCACCATAATCTTTTAAAAGTAATGATCTAAATACATCCTCTGTTTTACCATTAATGATGGAAAAAATAGGCTCTGAAGTTTCTCAAGGACATGATGACAGCTTGGTTGAGGTTGGAGCAGGCTGAATTGAATGAAACTCATCGCTATCCCTGAGAACCACCACATGGCCACACTGCCTCTTTGCCTGTACCTGATCTGACATTCACTAACCATGTAGGTCCTAGGTGGAGGCAACTCTGGCAATGCACTGTGGATCTTTACGTCATGTATATAATATATTTAATATCCACAATATATTTAAGGGGGTGCCTAGTATATATATCAGTGATCAATGCAAAGAAATAGAGGAAAACAACAGAATGGGAAAGACTAGAGATCTCTTCAAGAAAATTAGAGATACCAAGGGAATATTTCATGCAAAGATGGGCACAATAAAGGACAGAAATGGTATGGACCTAACAGAAGCAGAAGATATTAAGAAGAGGTGGCAAGAATACACAGAAGAACTGTACAAAAAAAGATCTTCATGACCCAGATAATCATGATGGTGTGATCACTGACCTAGAGCCAGATATCCTGGAATGTGAAGTCAAGTGGGCCTTAGAAAGCATCACTACAAACAAAGCTAGTGGAGGTGATGGAATTCCAGTTGAGCTCTTTCAAATCCTGAAAGATGATGCTGTGACAGTTCTGCACTCACTATGCCAGCAAATTTGGAAAACTCAGCAGTGGCCAAAGGACTGGAAAAGGTCAGTTTTCATTGCAATCGCAAAGAAAGGCAATGCCAAAGAATGCTCAAACTACTGCACAATTGCACTCATCTCACATGCTAGTAAAATAATGCTCAAAATTCTCCAAGCCAGGCTTCAGCAATATGTGAACTGTGAACTTCCTGATGTTCAAGCTGGTTTTAGAAAAGGCAGAGGAACCAGAGATCAAATTGCCAACATCCACTGGATCATGGAAAAAACAACAGAGTACCAGAAAAACATCTATTTGTGCTTTATTGACTATGCCAAAGCCTTTGACTGTGTGGATCATAATAAACTGTGGAAAATTCTCTTGAGAAATATGTATGCACGTCAGGAAGCAACAGTTAGAACTGGACATGGAACAACAGACTGGTTCCAAATAGGGAAAGGAGTACATCAAGGCTGTATATTGTCACCCTGCTTATTTTACTTATATGCAGAGTACATTATGAGAAACCCTGGACTGGAAGAAACACAAGCTGGAATCAAGATTGTTGGGAGAAATATCAATAACCTCAGATATGCAGATGACACCACCCTTATGGCAGAAAGTGAAGAGGAACTAAAAAGCCTCCTGATGAAAGTGAAAGAGGAGAGTGAAAAGGTTGGCTTAAAGCTCAACATTCAGAAAATGAAGATCATGGCATCTGACCCCATCACTTCATGGGAAATAGATGGGGAAACAGTGTCAGGCTTTATTTTTCTCGGCTCCAAAATCACTGCAGATGGTGACTGCAGCCATGAAATTAAAAGATGCTTCCTCTTTGGAAGGAAAGTTAGGACCAACCTAGATAGCATATTCAAAAGCAGAGACATTACTTTGCCAACAAAGGTTCATCTAGTCAAGGCTATGGATTTTCCTGTGGTCATGTATGGATGTGAGAGTTGGACTGTGAAGAAGGCTGAGCACCGAAGAATTGATGCCTTTGAACTGTGGTGTTGGAGAAGACTCTTGAGAGTCTCTTGGACTGCAAGGAGATCCAACCAGTCCATTCTGAAGGAGATCAGCCCTGGGATTTCTTTGGAAGGAATGGTGCTAAAGCTGAAACTCCAGTACTTTGGCCACCTCATGCAAAGAGTTGACTCATTGGAAAAGACTCTGATGCTGGCAGGGATTGGGGGCAGGAGCAGAAGGGGACGACAGAGGATGAGATGGCTCGATGGCATCACTGACTCGATGGACTTGAGTCTGGGTGAACTCCGGGAGTTGGTGATGGACAGGGAGGCCTGGCGTGCTGCGATTTATGGTGTCGCAAAGAGTCGGACATGACTGAGTGACTGAACTGACTGAACTAGTATATATGTTCTCGTTTTTTTTTTTTTTCCTTGAAACCAGTAGTTAGAGGAGTTTAGGGACATGTGTGTGGCAGTTGCTCAGATGTTTCTGATTCTTTATGACATCATGTACAAAGCCACAAGGCTTTGCACATGTGACATCATGTACATATGATATCATGTACAAAGCCACAAGGCCTTTCTGTCCATGGAATTCTCCAGGCAAGAATACTGGAGTGGCTTGTCATTTCCTACTCCAAGGTACCTTCCTGACCTAGATAATGAACCCAGGTCTCCTGATCGCAGACAGATTCTTTACACTTTGAGCCACCATGGAAGCCTATATATCATATATATAGAATTAGATATATTAACAAATTAAAACCAAATGCAATACAATGTGTAATTAAGACCCTGGGATATCATTAATCATACTGATATTTTAAAAGATGCTCATGATTACAAGTCATGTTGAATACTGATTCAAATTGGCAAGTAACAAACAGCTAGAGTCAAACTAATGTCAGTATAGCTGAAGACGTTCACTGTGTAGATAAATGATAAGTTATTTTAAGGAAAAATCGCAGCAAATGATAAATTAGAATTAACAGAAGTTCTGAAAAACAGAGTTTGCTTTCTGAATGTTGACTAGAAATGAGCTACATGTCCAATGAGAACGTGGAGAGTTAAATTGAATATCATGGGGAAAATAAACAGACATAATTTGTTGAAAACTTAAAACAAAGAAGCAATTATTTTTATCACATCTAATTTGTTAACTATGGCATATGTGATAATTAACCACTATTTTATCAGAAAATACTTTTTAAACATATTATCTTATTTTGTTGCTACTAATTTTACCAGAAAATACAGTCATTTTATTTGTATAAATCTTTGTTTATAAATATCTGTACTACTATTTTGAATTGAAAATGCGGTCAGATGAGCTTTCTATTAATTTGTATGTATTATTCATTTTATACTTAAATAAACATGAAATATTATACTTTAGTTGTGCTGCATCAAAGTTTCTGATTATATAAAATTTTGTGATTAAAATGCAGAGTTGACTATTTTAGTAACATATTGCAAATGTGATGAATAATCACAATGTTTGGAATTTACAAATTCACATATACATGTCACATTACACATGTTAATAGTAGTTTTGTACATCTAGTCATACAATAAATACTACTAAAGTGAGTTAAAAAAATTGGCTTCCCAAACTATTTTATTTTTGAGAAAATACTAAGAATACAATGTCATTGTTATGATGCTATCAATTTACACATACAATCTAATTTTAATACACGTTTTAGCCCTCTAGTAGTTAAGTCTTTCTGTATAGAGTCCAAAATATATTATGGATAATTTTGTTTCAAAACATATCAATATATCAGGTATCCAAAATTTACATTTCATGCATTTACATTTCTCCAAACATTTAATAGCTAGCATTACATTGTAAGTAGCATATTCTGAAATTGTATTTTATTATAGTATAAATGTTAAAAAATTAAAATATTTACAGAGACCATATAAACTTATATATATAATATATGTATTAATGTATATATATTTTATATATTTATAAATATGTATTATATATAAATATATATATTTATGCCATCAGAACAAATAAGTGGTCATATGTAAACATATATTACTCTGATACTAGGGCTACCTAATATCTATAAAAGTCTGCCAGCCTCCCTCTCAGGCATACAATCCATACCTTCCTTGTTTCTAGTAAATCGCACAAATTTGAAAAACACTCCTAGTATCTCCAAATCCCTTTGGGTTTGAACTCAGAAATAAGATAACTGTGACTTATTCAAGGTAATTTAAGAATTTCACATATTTTAAAACACAATCTTTTAAGTACCAAAATCTGGGGAAAAAAAAGAATGAAAGAAAGAAAAAAGACATAATAATGTCAGTTTAAATCAGAAGCAGTAAAGAGGTGGCCCATAGCCCCAAACATACTTGTATAGATGACACAACATTAGAACAACTAATTCCATGTTAATATATATGTAGGTACTCCAGTTTGCTAGGGTCCCATGACTATTATTTTAAACCTGGGCTTCTATACCCAGTTTTTTAAAAATACACTTCTTATGGACATGCTTTTGTAAATAATTTGCTTAAAAATTATAACTTCAGTTAAGTAATACCATTCAAAACAAAATAATTTTCTATTAAAATGTGTTTTTCACACATCACATTATTTTAACCATTTATTCATTTACTAAGAGATCATGTAAAAATTGTAAAATAATATTTTAAATTAGGTAAAATAAGGCAAAATAAGATAGACATCTTTTCTCCCCACTCTTTCTAACTCACTCTCTTTTCTTATTTTCCTTTTTCCATGGCTTTTAGCCATATCCCTGGTCACAGGGCTATGTCATGCCCTAATTTTCCTGTGTCTTAACAAACATTATCCACTTTAGGCATGCTCTTCCACAGAAAAATTCACAGTCTGAAAGCTAATATTTATCTCTTCTTTTTTTCTTTTTCCCCTTTCCTTCCATCTACTTTTGTTTATTTTCTTCCTGACTCCTTCTTTTTTGCTCTATAAATTTACATTCTTTCAGGAATACATATTTCAGTAGTAAGAAGTATCTGTGTGTGTAGTTAATAAATTAGCTAAAATATTTTTTGAAATCATTGTAAACAGAATGCTTTCCCATACCTATAAATAAATACTTTTCTCCAAAAAAGACATTCAGATGACTAAAAAACACAGAAAGAGATGCTCAACATCACTTATTATTAAAAAAAAATGTAAATCAAAACTACAATGAGGTATCATCTCAGACTAGTTAGAATGGCCATCATCAAAAAGTCTACAAACAATAAGTGCTGGAGAAGGTATGGAGAAAGGAAACCCTCTTACACTGTTGTTAGGAATACAAAATTGATATAGCCACTATGGAGAACAGTGTAGAGGTTCCTTAAAAAATCAGGAATAAAAATATCATAAGACCCAGAAATCCCACTACTAGGAATATACTCTAAGGAAGCTATATTTGAAAAAGACACATGCACCCCAATGTTTGTTGCAACACTGTTTACAATACCTAGGACACAGAAGCAACCTAGATGTCCATTGGCAGATAAGTGAATAAGGAAGTTTTGGTACATATACACAATGTAATACTACTGCTACTGCTGCTGCTAAGCTAAATCTACTCGGCTATAAAAGTGAATACTTCTGAGTCAGTTCTAATGAGGTGGATGAACTTAGAGCTTATTATACAGAATGAAATGTCAGAAAGTGAAAGACAAATATTGTATATTAGCGCATATATATGGAATCTAGAAAGATAGTACTGATGATCCTACTTGCAGGGCAGCAAAGGAGACATAGACATAAAGAATAGACTTTTGAACACAGTAGGGTAAGTAGACGGTAAGATGATTTGAGAGAATAGCATTGAAACATATACATTGTCATATGTAAAACAGATAACCAATGGGAGTTTGATGAATGCCTCAGAGTACCCATGACAACCTAGAGGGGTGGGATGGGGAGGCAGGTTGGGGGTGGGGGTTCAAGAATTTAGGGACATATGTATACTTATGGCTAATTCATGTTGATGTATGGTAAAAACCATCCATTATTGTAAAGTAATTATCCTCTAATTATTTTTTTAATAAAAAAGATTAATTCTGACACCAGAACACAGAAGTCATGTTTTGTTAAATTTTATCATTTGCTACTATTATGAGTCACAAAAATATAAATTCATTTACCAGCATCAGTGTGTTTTGTGAAAATAGTTGTCTCTGCTTTTGATTATTGAAGGCAAAATTAGTCACTAGATAACTGGGGTTGCATCCTGATCTATTTCATTCCTTTATTAGACCTTAAGCTGACTGCATTACAAGAATCCCTGTGGCTGAATGAGTGCAAGGTGACCGCCAGGTCAATGCAGGCAGGACTGATCACTATCTCATAGCAGAACCTGAAAAGCCCTGCCACACTGGCACTGGCACCCAAGGGGAAGTGATTCCAGATGCACTTTATCTCTACAAACAGCTTCATTCTCACAAGGATTACTAGCTTCACAAGGTCCAGATTTACAGTGTGAACTTCAAAGGAAAGAATCAGAGTGTCAGTGTTTATCCAGTGAACAAATCTCCCCAATACTGCTGTCATTTACTGGCATATTTCTGCATAAACACATTCAATTTAGTCTCTAGGCAATGACTTATAACTCTCTTCCACATTACAATTTAAGAAAGAACTGCTCTCTCCTCTCTCCTCTCCTTTGCAATTTAAGAAAGAAATGCTATGTATGACTTCTATGCTTCATCTAACAAAGTACCAACAGGCAGAAATCTTAAATGACAGCATTTTTAAAAATACTATTTTTTCCCATACTTCTCACCTCTTGTTCAATAATGTTCTCTGAAGACATTGCAATTAAGAAAGTACATTTTCAATGCTCTGATGCTTCCTTATGTTTTATTTCTGGTACCCTAGAGGTTGCAATTGTGATAAGCTTTGATAGATTTCTTGCAATTACCAAAAATATTATTGAAATAAGCCTTCAATTTTAAGAGTAATACCTCAGTCCTGAAACTAAATTTTATGTTTTACTCAGAAAATACACTAAATAAATGGTTGTGATTAGGTGAAGTGCACACAAGTATTTGGATATAAGAAATAAGCTGACTTAACCCAAGGGAATTCATAAGAAACAAAAGTGAAGCAAAACAACATTAAAACTAAATTATTTTCAAGTGTCAGTTTTCCAATCATAGTTGAAATATGTGGATATTAGCTATTTGGAAAGTATTTAAGTAATAACACGTATTTAAATGGTGCATTTACATTTTCATGCATTTCAGTTCAGTTCAGTTCAGTTCAGTCGCTCAGTCATGTCCTACTCTTTGTGACCCCATGAATTGCAGCACCCCAGGCCTGCCTGTCCATCACCAACTCCCGGAGGTCACTCAAACTCACTTCCATCGAGTCGGTGATGCCATCCAGCCATCTCATCCTCTGTCGTCCCCTTCTCCTCCTGCCCCCAATCCCTCCCCACATCAGAGTCTTTTCCAATGAGTCAACTCTTCACATGAGGTGGCCAAAGTACTGGAGTTTCAGCTTTAGCATCATTCCTTCCAAAGAACACCGAGGACTGATCTCCTTTAGAATGGACTGCTTGGATCTCCTTGCAGTCCAAGGGACTCTCAAGAGTCTTCTCCAACACCACAGTTCAAAAGCATCAATTCTTCAGTGCTCAGCTTTCTTCACAGTCCACCTTTCACATCCATACATGACCACGGGAAAAACCATAGCCTTGACTAGACGGACCTTTGTTGGCAAAGTGTCTCTGCTTTTTAATAGGCTATCTAGGTTGGTCATAACTTTCCTTCCAAGGAGTAAGCATCTTTTAAATTCATGGCTGCAGTCACCATTTGCAGTGATTTTGGAGCCCCCAAAATAAAGTCTGACACTGTTTCCACTGTTTCCCCATCTATTTCCCATGAAGTGATGGGACCAGATGCCATGCATTTACACATGTTCTAAAGATATTTGCTGAATACCTTAGAGAAGAGAATGTTCAATAATCATTATGTTCTTTAACTTCTCAGGTTTTATCAGTAATTTCACACCTGTAGGGATCAGGCATAACAAAGAATTAGAATATGGGCTAATGTTTCCAAAGTTTGAAAGTACAGTGGCACTTAGAAAAACTTTAAAACTTCAGAATCCCTATGGTAGTCCCAAGGGGCCTTAGAAATTACTGAAGACAATGATCTACATACAGTGAAAGACCCCAGTGATAGTCAATGTCCAAAAAAAATAAGAGAAATAGAAACTGTATCAAGTTGAATAGAAGTATTTCAAGTTTCCAGGGACATTAAAAAAAAAAAAAAAAAGATAACAGTACAACACTACTTCCACATACCATATAAATAAATATTTCCTTCAAAAAAATACATTAAGTGGATATTTTTGCAAGATTTATAGTAAATAATATGGTTAATTCAATTACAAACAAGGTATTTGCTTTGTCTTTAAGTCATTATGAAATTCAAGTGTCTTATAAATTATACATTTCTGAACACTTTTTAAAATTTTATTGTATTTTTAAACTTTACAATATTGTATTAGTTCTGCCAAACATCGAAATGAATCCACCACAGGCATACCTGTGCTCCCCATCCTGAATCCTCCTCCCTCCTCCCTCCCCATACCCTCCCTCTGGGTCGTCCCAGTGCACCAGCCCCAAGCATCCAGCATCGTGCATCGAACCTGGACTGATGACTCATGAAAGTATTTTTCCTTATAAAATAGGAGAAATGGTTTTGAATGACCATCTGCCAGAAACACATGAAAAAATGAATTATCCTTAACAAGTTTTCATGCATACTTTTTTTTCCCCCTAATTACATAGTTTGCACCCCAGTGGGTTGTAGCCTTCAGGATTCCCCTGTCCATGGAATTTTCCAGGCCAGAATACTGGAGCAGGTTGCCATTTCCTAATCCAGGGAATCTTCCCAACCCAGGGAAAAAACCTATATCTCCTGCATCTCCTGCATTGGCAGGTGGATTCGTTACTACTCTACCACCTGGAAAGTCCTTTTCAGTGGTAAAGAATTTTTTTCTAATTACTACTTCTAAATATGTAATTGTAAGGAAAGGTGTTTTGCTTTGCTAGTAGGAAGTTAACCTAGCTTGTCTTGTCCATAAATAATTTTATACATATAATCCATTATATTCCTGAACAATAATTCTTGTTCATATTTGAGAAAAAGACTACTACAAGAATATCTTTTACAGAATATACATGAGTTCAATGCACCTTTGATGCCATGCTGACTTGTATATTACTTCTACAAATGCTAAATGAGTACCTGCCCATGGGACATTCAATGTGACCAAAAGTATGGTAGATATTGAAGTTATAAACAATGAGTGGTTTAAATAGGGAGTAGATCAGTGCAGTGTCATAACAGGACCCATGGTCAATTTCTCATGCTGAAGAGTTACATGGTGACTTCCATTTTGTGGTGGTAGAATCTAAATAAGTACCCTGAGATCCCCACCCTTAGCTTACTAGTCTTGTTTGCTAAATCCTCTCCCATTGCCAGTGTGATGGAGCATCATTCCCATGATTATATTGCATTACATTGGGGAAGGGATTTGTGGATATAACCACAGTCACCTAATCAGATGACTTGGAGTTAATTAAGAGAGATTACCTTGGGTGAATGTGACCAAATCAGGTAAGGCTTTACAAGAAATTGCTGGAAGGAACAAAGTGAAGACTGTGGGTTAGAGAGCACCATGTGGCAGGGAAGGGTAGTGGCTCCTAGGACCTGAGAGCCTCCAGGTAGACATCCAGTCAGAAGGTGAGACCCGAGCACTAAATCCACAAGAATCTAATTTCTACCAACAACCAGCGGGTTTGGGGGAGGAACATGTGCCTCTGGTCAGTTGGCAGGCCTAACAGATATTTGACTCCAGCCCCGTGGGACCAGGGGCAGAAAACTGTGAAGTCACACCAAGATTTCCGACCTGCAGACATCATATGACAAATGTGAGTTCTAACTGCTAAGTTTGTGAAAACTTGTTATGCACATAGAAAACAAATGCAATCAAGTATAATGGTGACTAAGACATCATAACTGGTGATAGAAAGTTTCCTGAAGAGAAATATTGGATGGACCTAGAGATTGTCATGCTGAGTGAAGTAAATCAGACAGAGAAAGAAAATATCATATATCTTTTATATGTGAAATCTAAAAATAAGTAAAGATGAACTTATCTACAAAACAGAAATAGAGTTAAAATGTAGGGAAAAAAAAAAACTATGGTTACCAGGGGAAATAGGGAGATTGGGATTTATCTACACACACACATAAACACACACACTACTATGTATAAAATAGATAACTAATAAGGTAATAAGGACCTATTGTATAGCATAGGGAACTCCATTCAACACTCTGTAATGACCTATATGAGAAAGGAAACTAAAGAATGGATATATGTTTGTAAATAACTGATTCATTTTGCTGTACACCTGAAATTAACACATTCTAAAACAGCTATATTCTAATATGTATATTTTTAAAAGAGTCTTAAAAAATTGACATACATTATCAAGACAAGGCATGTTGAATAGAGGAATGGGAAGGGAATTCTAGAGAAGATGAACATTAGAATAAGCCCAGGAAATTGAAATCCAATAGGTCCCAAGGCAAAACAAATCAAGAAATAAATGCTTCACCATATTTCATTAATTATGGGAGGCCACTTATTTTAAGAAAATTTAAATGTAGTGTGCTGCTGCTGCTGTTAGGTCACTTCAGTTGTGTCCGACTCTGTGCGACCTCATTGACGGCAGCCCAGCAGCCTCCCCTGTCCCTGGGATTCTCCAAGCAGGAACACTGGAGTTGGTTGTCATTTCCTTCTTCAATGCATGAAAGTGAAAAGTGAAAGTGAAGTCACTCAGTCATGTGTGACTCTTAGCAACCCCATGGACTGCAGCCTACCAGGCTCCTCTGTCCATGGGATTTTCCAGGCAAGAGTACTAGAGTGGGGTGCCATTACCTTCTCCTAAGTGTAGTGTAGTAAGTTGAATAATGCCTCCTCACAGAGGTATCCAGACCTTAATTCCTGGAGTCTGTGAATATTACCTTAACTAATAAACATTAATATGCAGATGTGGTTAAAATAAGATCTTGGTATGTTGAGATTATAGTGGTTTACCAGGTAGGTCCTGAGAGAGACCTGAAAGAGAAAATCACAAGAGTTCTCCACAAGAGGGGCAAGATATTCAGTTCAGTTCAGTTGAGTCTCTCAGTCATCTTTGACTCTTTGCGACCCCATGGACTACAGCACGCCAGGCCTCCTTGCCCATCACCAACTCCCGGAGTTTACATAAACTCATGTCCATTTGAAGAAGGCAATGGCACCCCACTCCAGTATTCTTGCCTGGAAAATCCCATGGACAGAGGAGCCTGGTGGGCTCCAGTCCGTGGGGTCGTGAAGAGTCAGACACGACTGAGCAACTTCATTTTCACTTTTCACTTTCATGCATTGGAGAAGGAAATGGCAACCCACTTCAGTGTTCTTGACTGGTGAATCCCAGGGATGGAGGAGCCTGGTGGGGTGCCATCTACGGGGTCGCACAGTTGGACACGACTGAAGCGACTTAGCAGCAGCAGCATGTCCATTGAGTTGGTAATGCCATCTAAACATCTCATCCACTGTTGTCTCCTTCTCCTGCCTTCCATCTTTCCCAGCATCAGGGTCTTTTCAAATGAGTCAGTTCTTTGCACTATGTGGCCAAAGTTTCAGCTTCAACATCAGGCTTTCCAATGAACACCCAGAACTGATCTCTTTAAAATGGACTATTTGGATCTCCTTGCAGTCAAAGGGACTCTCAAGAGTCATCTCCAATGCCACAGTTCAAAATCATCAATTTTTTGGCACTCAGCTTTTTATATAGTCCAACTCTCACATCCATACATTACTACTGGAAAAACCATAGCCTTGGCTAGATGGACCTTTGTTGGCAAAGTAACATCTCTGCTTTTTAAAATGCTGTCTTGGTTGGTCATAACTTTCCTTTCAAGGAGTAAGCGTCTTTTAAATTCCTGGCTGCAATCAGCATCTGCAGTGATTTTGGAGCCCCCAAAATAAAGTCTGACACTGTTTCCACTGTTTCCCCATCTATTTGCCATGAAGTGATGGGACCAGAGGCCATGATCTTCGTTTTCTGAATGTTGAGCTTTAACCCAACTTTTTCACTTTCCTCTTTCACTTTCATCAAGAGGCTCTTTAGTTTTTCTTCAGCTATCTGCCATAAGGGTGGTGGTCATCTGCCTATCTGAAGTTATTGATATTTCTCCCAGCAATCTTGATTCCAGCTTCTGTTTCCTCCACCCCAGCATTTCTCACGATGTACTCTGCATATAAGAGGGTGACAATATACAGCATTGGCATACTCCTATTCCTATTTGGAACCAGTCTGTTTTTCCATGTCCAGTTCAAACTGTTGCTTCCTGACCTGCATACAAGTTTCTCAAGAGGCAGGTCAGGTGGTCTGGTATTCCCATCTATTTCAGAATTTCCCACAGTTTATTTGATCCACACAGTCAAAGGCTTTGGCATAGTCAATAAAGCAGAAATAGATGTTTTTCTGGAACTCCCTTGCTTTTTCCATGATCCAGCGGATGTTGGCAATTTGATCTCTGGGTCCTCTGCCTTTTCTAAAACCAGCTTGAATATCTCAAAGTTCATGATTCATGTATTGCTGAAGACTGGCTTGGCGAATATTAAGCATTACTTTGCTAGCTTGTGAGATAAGTGCAACTGTGCAGTAGTTTGAGCATTCTTTGTCATTGCCTTTCTTTGGGATAGGAACAAAAATGGACCTTTTCCAGGCCTTTGGCCACTGCTGAGTTTTAAAAATTTGCTGGCATATTGAGTGGAGCACTTTAACAGCATCATCTTTCAAGATTTGAAAGAGCTCAACTGGAATTCCATCACCTCCACTAGCTTTGTTCATAGTGATGCTTCTAAGGCCCACTTGACTTCACATTCCAGGCTGTCTGGCTCCAGGTAATTGATCACATCATCGTGATTATCTGAGTCATAAAGATCTTTCTTGTACAGTTCTTCTCTGTATTCTTGCCATCTCTTCTTAATATCTTCTACTTTTGTTAGGTCCATACCATTCCTGTCCTTTATCGAGCCCACCTTTGTATGAAATGTTCCTTTGGTATCTCTAATTTTCTTGAAGAGATCTCTAGTCTTTCCCATTCTATTGTTTTCCTCTATTTCTTTGCATCGATCCCTGAGGAAGGCTTTCTTATCTCTCTTTGCTATTCTCTGGAACTCTGCATTCAAATGGGTATATCTTTCCTTTACTCCTTTGCTTTTTACTTCCATTCTTTCCACAGCTATTTGTAAGGCCTCCCCAGACAGCCATTTTGCTTTTTTGCATTTCTTTTTCATGAGGATTGTCTTGATCCTTGTCTCCTGTACAATGTCATGAACCTCCCTCCATAATTCATCAGGCACTCTGTCTATTAGATCTAGGCCCTTAAATCTATTTCTCACTTCCACTGTATAATTATAAGGAACTTGATTAGATCATACCTGAGTGGTCTAGTGGTTTTCCCTACCTTCTTCAGTTTAAGTCTGAATTTGGCAATAAGGAGCTCATGATCTGAGCCTCAGTCAGCTCCTAGTCTTGTTTTTGATAACTGTATAGAGCTTCTCCATCTTTGGCTGCAAAGAATATAATCAATCTGATTTTGGTGTTGACCATCTGATGATGTCCATGTGTATTGCTTTCTCCTGTGTTGTTGGAAGAGGGTGTTTGCTATGACCAGTGCATTCTCTTGGAAAAACTCTATCAGCCTTTGCCCTGCTTCATTCTGTATTCCAAGGCCAAATTTGCCTGTTACTCCAGGTATTTCTTGACTTCCTACTTTTGCAATCCAGTCCCCTATAATGAAAAGATCTTTTTTGGGTGTTAGTTCTAAAAGGTCTTGTAGGTCTTCATAGAACCGTTCAACTTAGCTTATTTAGTGTTTCTGATTGGGGCATAGACTTGGATTACTGTGATATTGAATGGTTTGCCTTGGAAACGAACAGAGATCATTCTGTCATTTTTGAGATTGCATCCAATTACTGCATTTTGGACTCTTTTGTTGACCATGATGGCTATTCCACTTATTATAAGCTTTTTCCTGCCCAGAGTAGTAGTAGATGCCCACAGGTCATCTGAGTTAAATTCACCCATTCCAGTCCATCTTAGTTTGCTACTTCCTAGAATGTCAATGGTCACTCTTATCATCTGCTGTTTGACCACTTTCAATTTGCATTGATTGATGGACCTAACATTCCAGGTTCCTATGCAATATTGCTCTTTACAGCATTGAAGCTTGCCTCTATCACCAGTCCCATCCACAACTGGGTATTGTTTTTGCTTTGGCTCAATCGCTTCATTCCTTCTGGAGTTATATCTCCACTGATCTCCAGTAGCATATTGGGCACCTACCAACCTGGGGAGTTCATCTTTCAGTGTCCTATCTTTTTTCCTTCTCATACTGTTTATGGGTTCTCAAGGCAAGAATACTGAAGTGTTATTGTTATTATTTGATAATATTAGCTAATATGTGATAAAAGTGATAATGTTTTAAATATACTTCACTAATTTGAAATAAATTTTTTGTTATTTGAGAGATCAATTAATGTTTTATGAATCACAGGACTTGAATCTGTACACATTGAAAAAACTGTTAAAACCTTAAAATACACCTTAAAAAGTGGTAATGCAGTATACTTGGCCTTTTCATACTGAGAATCACATTTTATTTACATTATATTTTTAACATATATACTGTTTATTTTTCCTTAACGTTTTATTTTCTGAAAACTCCTTTTGACATTATTTAAACTGAGGAACCAAGATAGTATACATTTTATTTGCGTACATCATTGGTATGAAAAAATAAGAACCTATTTTCATGAGTTTCCTTTTTATAACTCTGAGTTTAACTTGAAAAATCACAAATTATGAACTTTCCACTGAAATTGTAATGTTAGTAGAAATGTGTATGTTGCTGACTGCTTTTCCTCTGGCTGAAATTTGCAGCAATCACATAAGTCTGTTACTTTCGAGTTTATGCATCACTTTCAGGATCAAGTTCTTTATGACACTGTTAAACTTCTTAAAGGGAAATACTGCTTTTGAAGCGTCTAAGTGGATGTATTAGTAGATGTTTATAAAAATGTGAAGAGGCTAAAGATGAATCTTATGCATCTAGTGGATTGCATTTTAATTGATGGTGATTTAGGTAAACTCAAAGGAAACTTTAAAGTTTTAAAGTGATAGCAGAATTCAGATATTTATAAAAGTGTGTCAATTTTATAAGTTATTAAATAATAGGTTAAGTGCTATCTTTCTAGTAGGATAACCTACTAGACTCATAAGACTCATCTTTAGCTTCTTCACATTTTTATAAACATCTACTAATACTTATAGTCATATAGAAGTCATACAGGAAGTATAAGTGACAATAATAAAGGCACAGTGTCATTCATTATAAAGATAAATGATATGTAAATCAACTCATCCCAATTTTGAAATCTGCAAAAGCAGAATTTCCTCCTCTTAAGGTTAAATATTTTTCACATATAGGGTATAATTTCTTTATCTATTCATTGTTCCACAGACACTTAAATTATTTCCATAACTTGACTATTGTAAATAATACTGAAGTGAACATGGGAGTACAAATATCTTTCACAAGTACTGATTTTACTTCCATTATATACCTAGAAAATAATTCTTGAATCATAAGATAGCTCTATTTTTCATTTTTTAAGAACCACTATTCTGTTTTTCATAACAGAAATATGCCAATTTACATTCCCACCACCAGTGCATAAGGATACATTCCATTTTCCCCATATTCTTGCAAATGCTTCTTATCTTTTATTATTTTTGATAATTTCTACCTTAAGAGGTGTGAGGTGCTATCTCATGGTCTTAATTTACATTTTTCTGATGATGTGTAATGTTGAACACATTTTTATGTGTTCCTATTGACAGTTTGTACATCTTTTTTCTGTTTTCCACTTGGAAAATTTATATGCAGAGTACATCACACAAAGTGCCTGGCTGGATGAATTACAACCTGGAAGAGAAATATTAACGACCTAAGATATGCAGATGATACCACTCTAAGTGAATAAAGTGAAGAGGAACTAAAGAGCCTCTTGATGAGGGTCAAACAGGAGAGTGAAAAAGTTGGTTTAAAACTTGATATGCAAAAGAGACACTGATGTATAGAACAGTCTTATGGACTCTGTGGGAGAGGGAGAGGGTGGGAAGATTTGGGAGAATGACATTGAAACATGTAAAATATCATGTAAGAAACGAGTTGCCAGTCCAGGTTCGATACACGATACTGGATGCTTGGGGCTAGTGCACTGGGACGATCCAGAGGGATGGTATGGGGAGGGAGGAGGGAGGAGGGTTCAGGATGGGGAACACATGTATACCTGTGGTGGATTCATTTTGATATTTGGCAAAACTAATACAATTATGTAAAGTTTAAAAAAAAAAAAAAAAAAAAAAAACTTGATATGCAAAGGAATTAAGATCATGGTATCTGGCTCCAATCATCACTTCATGACAAATAGGAGAAAAAGTGAAAAAAAAAAAAAAGTGGATGCAGTAACAGTTTTATTTTCTGGGGCTCCAAAATCACTGTTGTCGGTGACTGCAGCCATGAAATTAAAAGATGCCTGCTCCTTGGAAGGAAAACAATAACAAACCTAGACACCCACGGCGGATTCATGTTGATGCATGGCAAAACCAATATAATATTGTAAAGTAATTAGCCTCTAATTAAAACAAATAAATTTACTTAAAAAAATAAAAACATAAAAAGAAAAAAAAAAGCAAAGATATCATTTTACCAACAAATGTTCCTAAAGTCAAAGCTATGGTTTTTCCAGTAGTCATGTATGGATATGAGTGTGTTAGTTGCTCAGTCTTGTCTGACTCCCTGTGACCCCATAGTCTGTAACCTGCCAGGCTCCTCTATCCATGGGATTTTCCAGGCAAGAATACTGGAATAGATAGTTGTTTCCATCTCCAGGGGATCTCCCCAACCCAGGTATGGAACCCAGGCCTACTGCATTGTAGGAGATTCTTTACCATCTGACCCACAGGAAAACCCTGGGATGGATGTGAGAGTTGGACCATAAAGAAGGCTTAGAATCAAAGAATAGATGTTTTTGAACAGTGGTGTTAGAGAAGATTTTTGAGAGTTCCTTGGACTGCAAGGAGATGAAACCAGTCAATAGTAAGGGAAACCAACCCTGAATGATCATTGGAAGGACTGATGTTGAAGTTGAAGCTCCAATATTTTGGTCATCTGATGCAAAGTGTTGATTCATTGGAAAAGACCCTGATGTTTGCAAGACTGAGGCAAGAAGGCAAAAGAAGGAGCATCAGATGATGAGATGGTTAGCATCACTGACTCAAGGGACTTGAATTTGAGCAAACACTGGGAGACAGTGGAGCACAGAAGAGTCTGGTGTGCTTCACTCCTTGGGATCACAGTCAGACACAACCTAGCAACTGAAAAACAACAGCAACTGTCTTCTTTGAAAGATGTCCATCCCATTTCCCATTTTTAATTGGATTGTTTGTTTTTCTTTTTGGTAATGAATGCATGTATTCCTTATAAATCTTGTATGTTAAGCCTTTCTGATACATGGTTAGCAAAATATTTTCTCCTAATGTATCGCTTGCCTTTTCATTTTATTGTAGGTTTTCTTTGTTGTGTAAAAACTATTTAGTTTGAGTTAGTCCACTTTATTTTTTTTTTTAATTTTGTTGACTGAGGTTTTTAATTTTATTTTTTACTTAAGAAAACAGGTTGCTGCTTCAGCCTGAATTCAAGCATATCAACTCAATTATTTTCAGCTTAATTTTTTAATTGACTCTTCAGAGTTTTCATTATTCTTTAAAATAATGAAACACACCTTAAATATATCTTCAAGTAGGGATGAATGAAGTATTAAAATCCATGTTTAGATAAAGTTTTTCAATTTTATATTATATATATAACAAAATTATTTTATCATCTAAAAATATTAATAAAACATTTTGTGAGTTATAAAATGGAGCGAGAACAAAGCTGTCCTTGCCTGGGGCCGACTGACTGAAATGACTCTATATTCTTGCTGTGCTATTCTTCTGCTTAAGTAACTCATTTCCAGAAATACTGTTATCAGACAGTGTTTCTCTATGTCTATGAGATAAAAATTAGATCCTTTCAAGTTCATGTCTGTCCATTCACAAAAGAAGAACATTATTCAAGTACAAAATTGCTAAACACTCCCTGAATATTCATAGAAGTACAGGTGCTGAGGCTGAAGCTCTAATATTTTGGCCACCTGATGTGAATAACTGACTCATTGTGGGGGGCGGGGGGTGGGGGGAACTGATGCTGGTAAAGACGAAAGGCAGGAGGAGAAGGGGATGACACAGGATGAGATGGTTGGATGACATCACTGACTCAATGGACATGAGTTTGAACAAGCTTAGGGAGTTGGTGATGGACAGGGAGGCCTCGCCTGCTGCAGTTCATGGGGTCACAAAGAGTCAGACACTACTGAGTGACTGAACTGAACTAAACACCTTCTCCTGCCTTTTCTGCTGCATCTTGGAAATTATACCTTTAGCTTGATCTGTTCTTCCAAATTAAATGTTAAATATTTTAAAAATACTCCCCTTTGGTAACAACACTCATTGTAGACTAAAACACAAAATTCCTGGAAACATCTCCAAATTTACTAAACAGAAACCCAAATATCACAATAATCCCTTGCACCAAAATGACACCAGATGGTCCATGGTATTCTGTTTCCTTACTGTGTGGAGTCAAGAACCTAAACTCTGTTAGGTTTAAACAGAGTTAAACTTATTTAAACTCTGTTCAAATACAGTATTGAGTTTCTCATGGTCTTGGCTATAAGGGCCTCAATAAAAGAGTTTACTTAAAAGTAGAAGTAAGAACCAGGAACAAGACAAGGGTGTCCACTTTCCACACTATTATTCAACATAGTTCTAGAAGTCTTAGCTACAGCAATCACAGAAGAAAGAGAAATAAAAGGAATCCAGATCAGAAAAGAAGTAAAGCTCTCACTGTTTGCAGATGACATGATGCCGTTCATAGAAAATCCTAAAGATAGTATCAGAAAATTACTAGAGCTAACCAGTGGATTTAACAAAGTTGCAGGGTATAAAATCAATACACAGAAATCACTTACATTTCTATATACTAAAAACAAAAAATCAGAAAGAGAAATTAAGGAAGCAACCCCATTTATCATTGCAAAAACAGAATTAAATATCTAGGAATAAACTTACCTAAGGAGACAAAATAACTGTACACAGAAAATTATAAGACACTAATGAAAGAAATCAAAGATGGTATAAACAGATAGAGAAATATTCCATGTTCCTGGGTAGGAAGAATCAATATTGTAAAAATGAATATACTACCAAACACAATCTACAGATTCAATGCAATACCTATCAAATTACAAGTGGCATTTTTCACAGAACTAGAACAAAATATTTCACAATTTATATGGAAACAAACAAGACCCTGAAGAGCCAAAGCAGTCTTGAAAAAGAAGAATGGAGCTGGAGGAGTCAAGCTTCCTAACTTCAGGTAATACTACCAAGCTACAGTCATCAAGATAGTACGACTCGCACAAAAACAGAAATATAGACTAATAGAACAAGAGAGAAAGCCCAGAAATAAACCCATGCATCTATGGGTACGTTATTTTTAACAAAGGGAACAAGAATATGCAATGGGGGCAAAGACAACCTCTTCAATAAATGTTTATGAGATAATTCAATAGTTACATGTAAAAGAATTAAATTAGAACACTTCCTAACACTATACACAAAAATAAACTCAAAATAAGTCAGAGACCAAATGTAAGACCAGAAACTATAAACTCTTAAAGGGAAACATAGGCTGAACACTTGATGACATAAATCAAAGCAAGATCCTCTATGATCCACCTCTTAGAGCAATGGAAATAAAAACAAAAGTAAACAAGTGGGACCTGTTTAAACTTTAAAGCTTTGCACAGCAAAGGAAACTATAAGCAAGGTGAAAAAAAACAACCCGCAAAATAGGAGAAAATAATAGTAAATGAAACAACTGACAAAGGAATAATTTTCAACCCATACAGCTCAATGACAGGAAAACAAACAAGCCAGTCAAAAAGTGGGGAAAAGACCTAAACAGACATTTCTCCAAAGAAGACATACAGATGGCTAACAAACACATGCAAAGTTGCTCAACATCACTCATTATTAGAGAAATGCAAATCAAAATTACAATGAGATCACATCATACCAGTCAGAATGGCCCTCATTAAAAAGTCTACAGACACCAAATGCTGGAGAAGGTGTAGAGAAAAAGGAATGCTCCTGAACTGTTGGTGGGAATGTAAGTGGATACAGCCACTATGGAAGATGGAATGGAGATTCCTTAAAAATCTAGGAAGAAAACAGCCATATGACCCAGCAATCCCACTCCTAGCCATATACACTGAGGAAAATAAAATTGAAAAACATGTATCCCATTGTTCATTGCAGCACTATTTATAATAGTTAGAACATGGAAGCACCCTGGATGTCCATCAACAGATGAATGGATTAAAAAGTAGTGTTACATATACTCAATGGAATATTATTCAGCCATAAAAAGGAACTTAGTTCTAATTAGGTAAATTAATCTAGAACCTATTATACAGAGTGAAATAAGTCAGAAAGAGAAACATAAATATCATATTCTAATGCATATATACAGAATATATAAAAAATAATACTGAAGAATTAATTTGCAGGGCAGAAATTAGAAACAGACAGACAGAGATAGGAAATAGACTTATGGACTTGGGGAGAGGGGAGGAGAGGATGAGATGTATGGAAAGAGTAACATGGAAATTTACATTACCATATGTAAAATAGATAGCCAATGGAAATTTTCTGTATGGTTCAGGGAATTCAAAAGGGTCTGTATATCAACCTAGAGGGATGGGATAGGGAAGGACATGGGAGGGAGGTTCCAAACAGGGGAGATATATGTATACCTATGGCTGATTCGGTTTGTATGCAGGTCAGGAAGCAACAGTTAGAACTGGACATGGAACAACAGACTGGTTCCAAATAGGAAAAGGAGTTCGTCAAGGCTGTATATTGTCACCCTGTTTATTTAACTTATATGCAGAGTACATCATGAGAAACGCTGGACTGGAAGAAACACGAGCTGGAATCAAGATTGCCAGGAGAAATATCAAGAACCTCAGATATGCAGATGACACCACCCTTATGGCAGAAAGTGAAGAGGAACTAAAAAGCCTCTTGATGAAAGTGAAAGTGGAGAGTGAAAAAGTTGGCTTAAAGCTCAACATTCAGAAAACGAAGATCATGGCATCTGGTCCCACTACTTCATGGGAAATAGATGGGGAAACAGTGGAAACAGTGCCAGACTTTATTTTTCTGGGCTCCAAAATCACTGCAGATGGTGACTGCAGCCATGAAATTAAAAGACACTTCCTCCTTGGAAGGAAAGTTATGACCAACCTAGATAGCATATTCAAAAGAGACATTACTTTGCCAACAAAGGTTCGTCTAGTCAAGGCTATGGATTTTCTTGTGGTCATGTATGGATGTGAGAGTTGGACTGTGAAGAAGGCTGAGCGCCGAAGAAATGATGCTTTTGAACTGTGGTGTCGGAGAAGACTCTTGAGAGTCTCTTGGACTGCAAGGAGATCCAACCAGTCCATTCTGAAGGAGATCAGCCCTGGAATTTATTTGGAAGGAATGATGCTAAAGCTGAAACTCCAGTACTTTGGTCACCTCATGTGAAGAGTTGACTCATTGGAAAAGACTCTGATGCTGGGAGGGATTGGGGGCGGGAGGAGAAGGGGACGTCAGAGGATGAGATGGCTGGATGGCATCACTGACTTGATGGACGTGAGTCTGAGTGAACTCCAGGAGTTTGTGATGGACAGGGAGGCCTGGTGTGCTGCGATTCATGGGGTCGCAAAGAGTCGGACACGACTGAGTGACTAATCTGATCTGATCTGATCTGATGGATGATTAATGCTGAGGATTGACAGAAAAGAACAAAATTCTGTAAAACAATTATCCTTCAATAAAAAAAAAATAAGTAAATACATTAAAAAAAATGTAAAAGACCACTAACAAAGTACTAGGATAGAAACTGGGTGGCTTAAACAGCAGGAATTTATTGTCTCACATTTCTGTGGGTAAGAAGTACAAGATCAAGGTGTGGCAGTGTTGGTTCCTCCTAGGCTGTGAGAGAAAATTTGTTCCAAGTCTCCCCTAGCTTTGGTGGTCTGCTGGCCATCCTTGTTGTTCAGTGGCTCACAGAAATATCATTTGATCTTTTCCTTCATCTTCACATGCCCATCTCCCCCTGAGCATGTGTCCAAATGTCCTATCTTTATAAGCATACTGGTAATATTGGAATAGGGCCTTCCTTTCTCCAGGAACTGCAGAAGGAAATGGCAACCCACTCCACTACTCTTGCCTGGGAAATCCTATGGATGGAGGAGCCTGGTAGGCTACAGTCCATGGGGTCTAGAGAGTTGGACACTACTGAGTGACTTCACTTCACTTTACTCCAGTTAAACCTCAGAATATCTTGACTAACTGTATCAGCCCTAGCTCTATTTCCAAATCAGGTCATATCCTAAGTTACTAGGGGATTAGAATGTTAGTATATTAATTCTGAGAGAATGAAACCAACCAATAGCAATGTTCTATGATGTGAATGAGGCATATATATATATATATATATATATATGAATGAGACTTTTTTGTTTATAAACTTTTTTAAAGACCATGTTCTGATCCTTCACAGAAACTGCCGCACTGAGAATGTATTTGCCCTAAACTCATCTTTAATGGGCTTTCCTTGTGGCTCAGCTGGTAAAGAATTTGCCTGCAATGGGAGAGGCCTGACTTTGATAGACAGATAACAAACATATACATGCAGGGTGAAGCAAATTGTTTTTGACTGGATTTCAGTAAGCAAAGTAGACTTGAATGAAAATTACCAGATAGATGAAAGTGAAAGTGAAAATTGCTCGATGGTGTCTGACTCTTTGCGACCACATGGAATACAGTTCATGAAATTCTCCAGACCAGAATACCAGAGTGGGTAGCCATTGCCTTCTCCAGGGGTTTTCTCAACCCAGGGATCAAACCCAGGTGTCCCACATTGCAGGCGGGTTCTTTACCAGCTGAGCCACCAGCGAAGCCCAATAAGTAGAGCAGAGTCCAAAAGTCTACCTGACAGTTTGGAAATACTGTCGGACACCAAGTACCTGTTCAGATATCTCTGACTAATCCATTACCACAGAGTTTATTCTAACCTTCTTATTTATTTACAGCACTTTTCTTTGATGGTGAGCAATTTGATTGCCATTAATTACAATTCATTAACTTACTTATTTAACCCTAATAATTCAATCAAATCATCTGATACCACTTGTCATATTCTAGTAAAGTATAACGTGATAAATGTATACATGTAGGGTATTAGGTGGAAGTCAAGGACAATTTTACCACAGACATATCTCTGTATTTCATTGGGATGTGCTGAAAAGATGTTCATTTGCCTGTTGAATCGCTTCAGATCCTTTGTTGAAAATGAATTGCATAAGTGTGATTCTATATCTGGAATCTCACTTAACTTCCATTGATCGATGTTCCTCTTTTCCTCCCTCCATCCCTTCTTTTCTTCCTTCCTTTCCAGTAAAATATTCTCTTGATAGTAAATCATGAAGTCAGCTATTACAACCACCAAAGGATGTGTTTTATTCAGTAGATTTTTTGTCATTGTAAGTTCATACAATTTTCCCATTTAAAGTCAAACTGTCAATTACAAAAATAATGCTTGTATTATAACACAAGTTGCATTGAACTTATAGATATATTCTTCTAAGTTTACATTTTTTCCATCTGTATAAATCTTCTTTAATTTTAGCAATATTTTATAGTTTTCTACATAGTTATTTTAAATTTTAATTTAACCCTAAGCTTTTATGTTTTTGTAGCTCTTGATAAGGGCTGAAAATTTTAGAAATTTTTATTTCCTAATGTCTACATAACCCTGATGCTGTGATGGAAGAAGACTTGGAGGGAAGTGTGGATCCTGCATGTAGATGGCATGTAAATACTCTTTGAGCACATGCAGACTGAGCAGGGAAGGACTGTGCTCTTTCCTAAACCTGGATGAGCTCTGGAAATGGTCTGTCCTATGTAAGTGTTACTTTATTAATTTTGCATCATAGATCTTAAGAGACTGACAGTTTTTTATACCTTCCCTCAGATACTTTGTCTAAGAAAAAGTTTGCTCTGTATCAGCAGTACTGAAATTTCCACCAAATCTTTATTTGTTGTTGCTTGTTATAAGGTATTTTCAGTATCCTTTCCCCCACACCTGTTTAGTTTTCTAGGGCTTCACCAGCAAGATTTGAGGACTTACATGGCAAAAATTTATTATCTCACAGTTTTGGAGGGGCAAGAAATCCAAGATCATGATGTTGACAAAGTAGATTCTTTCTGAGGATTTTGAGATTTAATCTGTTTCATGCTTTTCTCCAATTCAGTCTCTGGATTGCTAATAGTTATTGGTGTTTCACAGTCTGTAGGAGCATTAGCTTGATCTCTGTCTTCATCTTCACCTCGGGACCTTCTTTAGTGTGGGTCTGTGTTTAAATTTTCCCTTTTGAGAAAGATGATGTTCATTTGGATTAGGGTCTTCCCTATACCAATGTGATTTCATCTTAACTACTAATGTCTGAGAAGACCCTATTTCCAAATAATGCCACATTCATAGGTATGAGGGGTTAGGACTTCAACATATAAATTTGGCGAGGACACAGTTCTACTGATATAATAACCATTAGATATTCCTCATCCCTCCAGAATTGAAAAACAAAATATCTCTAGGTTTTTGCAAAAGCTCCCTGGAGGGACAAATCATTTGAGAATCACTATTTGAGAATCACTTTTGTAAAATAATTAGCTTTTAAAAAATCTTATTACCTTTGAACTGTCATGTTGTAAGAAAGCCTGAGATAGTTAAATTGAAGGCCATAAGACAGAAGGGTGGTCAATCAGCACCATCTGACTACAGAGGGTAACCCATGGCTATTTTAAGATGTTTAATGCCACAGTCCAATTTCTGGTCACTATAACTCACATGCTTAATATGAAAGACATATTATTTTCATTCACAAATTCTTTGTCTCATTGGACTTAGCTTGAAATCTAAGTTGTCATTTATTTATTTATTATTATTATTATTATTTTTTAATTTTATTTTATTTTTAAACTTTACAATATTGTATTAGTTTTGCCAAATATTGAAATGAATCCGCCACAGGTATACCTGTGTTCCCCATCCTGAAACCTCCTCCCTCCTCCCTCCCCATACCCTCCCTCTGGGTCGTCCCAGTGCACCAGCCCCAAGCATCCAGTATCGTGCATCGAACCTGGACTGGCAACTCGTTTCATACATGATATTATACATGTTTCAATAAATTAAGCCCAGATATAGAAGAATATACTTAACTATACTTTCTCTGTTTTAGTGTTTGTATTTGGCTTGTCCTGATTTAGAGATACATTGATTAAAAATATAATTTATCTGCTTGCCCACACTGTCAATATGCAAGCAATGGACTCTCATTCAAGGAGAGAGGAGAGGAGAAATGTACAAAGTAAAGCCTGATGCACAGTGCTTCTGTGAATCCTGCTTTGCAAACCATAAGGAATAGTTTTCTCAGATTCCTTCCTGCCAGATCTATCTGCTTCTTTGTATTATTTCCTCTCTACCTTAGAGTGACAGTTAGATGTTGTCTTCAAGGTGTTTAGAACTTATTTGTTTTTTTTTTTTTTTTTTGTCTAGCTAAAGAGATCTATATGCCTCTGTCTTAACTTATTCTACAGTCTTAACAGCTGTTTAAAAGCCATACACCCTTCACCTTGCCCATGAAGCTCAATTTTACGGGCAATGTCCTAGATTTGATCATTATTCTGAGTACATTTTGAAAATCTCTGCCAGATGTAGTCTGGAAATAACTATCATATTTATTTTCAGCACCACAGTCCTGGGTTAAAAATATTTTTTTTTTTCTAAAATCTGGTTGAAAATATCATTAGCTCATCTTCTTCCTCTTCTAGTTGTTCAAAGGTCATTCAACTAAACTAGTGGGCAATTTCAACATTTTGCCATAGAATATTATTTGTCATATCTATGAGACTTCTATGTGTATCTTTTATCTGTCATTTCAACATGGGACATGGAAAGGATCTCCAGTTTGTGGTCCCACATGACATCATCCTCCTTGGCCAGCATCTATAGGTTTCTCACTGCTCTTGTAGATGTCATTAAAATTATATCCATGCCCTTGCATCCTGTTCCTAAAATCAACCCAATGCCACATGCATTTGGTTTTAGTTATGAGAGCACTTCTAGATACTATTTCTAGTTCAATTATCTTTACCTATGGAACAGACAACAATCCTCATAGAGACTTATAACAAACACGTGTACTATTTCACAAAAATATGTGTGTTGACAGGTGGTCTTGCCACTCTGCATGTTGCTTGCTGGAGTCAATGATGAATAAATCGTTCATTATTATACTCACATTCTACTTTTTTCCTGAATATATATTTTTTCTAAGATGAATATTATATGGAGAAGGAACCTGTGGTCCTTGGCCCCATATTCTCACCTTGCCTTTTGTTTGTGGGGGAAAAAAAGTTAAAGATTAAGCTTAATGAAAGTAGTGAGAAAAAGCAAAAGGAAAGCAAAGGAAAATAGTCCAGCAAGCCCAAATAATAAGAGTATATACATTAAGCAAAGTCAAGGACCTTTAGTTCCATGTCAAGGGCTATAGATAATTTGAGTCATATCCTTTGAGCCATTGTGCAGAAAATCCTTAGCAGTGGAAGGAGTTACTACAATCTGGTAGTACGATCAGATTGTAGTCATGACATGTGCTGCCACAATTCTGAGAAATCACCTCAAAGAATTGGGAACAAATTGACCCTGGAATTAAAGACTAACTGTACTTAAAACAATCAAGATGATGCTGATCAGACCACTGATGACCAATTTCAATATGACTATCAGAGCTGACTGTGCTATTTCTGCACGCAGCCCTCTCCCTCCATCTATAAAAGCTCTTGTTCACTGATTGTCAGAGATGGGGGAGTTAGTCTTTGGACAAGTGTCCCCTAGGTGCTGGCATCCAAAATAAAGCAAATTTTCCTTTCTACCAATCTTGACCCTTTGTTGGCTTTTGCACAATAGGCAGGCAGTTATTTTTAGTTAACAAACATAGCTCCATTAATTGTTCATGCTTTTTAAAAATAGTGTAGACTTTCTTTTTAACTTATTTATGTCTTTATATTTATATGCATTTCCTGAGTCTAAATAGATTGGACAATGTGAATCTCAATTGTATATTTTTTAGCTCATTGACTTTAAATATAATTATGCTATGAGAATTTTTGTTCAACCATTTGGCTTTTGTTTTCCATTTTCTTCTGTTTGTTTATGCTTATTTCATTTTTGTTATACTATACATTTTCTTGTTTTCATTTTTGTCAAATAATATTATTTAAATATATTTATTGGTTTTAATCATGTTCATACATATCTGTATTATTTTTTAAATTGTTGCTGATTGTATAGTCTACTAGAGTTAATTTGTGCTATTTCACATAAAATATAAGAATATCACATCAATATAGTTCCATCTACCCTATTTGCTATACTATTATTGTCATATCTATTATGCATATTTATGTTGTAAATGCCACAATTCAGTGTTATAAAATTTTCTTGAAACACTTGTTTAATATAATAAATTATACAAATAAAGATAAGAAAATTATATATTTTAATATATTTTCTTAGATATTTCTCATTTTGAAAACCTTCCTATCCACTTATAAATGAGTTTTCATTTGGCATTATCTCCCTTCAGCCTAAAGAACTCCTTCAAAATGTTTTATACTGAAGGTATTCTAAGAATGAAATCTCTGTAGTAATATTTAATTTGATTCTCCACATTGTGATACTTTGTGTTGTTCTTGGTTTCTGTTTTCTTCCTTTATATAATAATATTAATTAATTATTGTAGAATGTTAGCATGGTTGAAATAAAACTCCAAATTCTGTCTCACTGGTTTGGAAGCAGCTGAAAGTGCTTAGCTCTTCATATTTTGACTGGTTGATTTCATTGGGAATCTTGGAATTCCCCTATATATGTACTGTTCAGGAATTAACCAAGGATTTGTGATCTCAGTATAAAACCTATGTGCCCCTCCATATTTCCTTCCCTCCATTCCTGGGCCACTTTTGTACTCTTTTGGAAGTCTCAAACTCTTTTCTGACTCTTTACATCTGAAAGATTGTAGCTTTCTGCTACTGCTTCCACTGCCCGTACAAAGTGGACTGAAGGTGCTCTAGGATGGGAAACAATATAAGCACAGATTTAATCCAATTAAGAGTTTCTTTCATTTATGAGTTGACTCCTCTCCAGTGTCTGCCTACTTCTGGTCCTGTTTAGTGTTTTCAAATAGTTGTGTTTTTGTTGTTGTTGTTTTGTTTTTTATTGTAATTTGTTCAATGTTTACGTTTGTCTCTATACTATCTCACTGTTACCAGAAGTCTCTAGGTTAAAGTATGACCTCTTTTGGTGTGCTTTCATAAGCCTAGTTTATCTCAGATCTCTGTAAGCTCTGATAATTGCCAAAATAAAATATTTACTGTGCATTTTTTCTAATCCCTTTATTCCACATTGTGCCTCTTTCATGAATCAACCACCCACTGCTATTGTATCCTCAACCTTGTCATTGCATTCCTTTTATAATTAACAAGCTTCCTATGTATTTATTAAGAACAGTCCTTACCTTTTTGTATTAAAACCTTCTCCATTGTAGTTATGTCATACTGCATCCAGCCCTCTTCAAGGCAGCAATTTTTTCTATACCACTGAAATTTCAAGGTCAAGGAGTGGAGCCAATTCTTATAATTCACTGGTACACACACACACAAAAAGAAAAAAAAAATGTAATTTTCCCTGAATTCCTTCAATTCCTATTTAATCCAGTTCCCTTGTTCTCTCTACTTCAGCTCCTCAACACTGCTGGAGGAAGACCACACAATTATGAAGATAGATTCCAACATAAATTTATGATCTCTACTTTTGACTGAACTTTAATACTACCTAAGTTTTTGCAACTGAAGCTTTTTTTTTTTTTTTTTTTTAATAAAAGAGACAGAACCCAATAGGATCAGCACTACTACAGTGATAAATTTATTTGTTTAAACAGTAAACAGTAAACTTGGGAGTGGGAACAATGTCATTGGCCCAGATCCATTAGGGATGGGAACTCTGCCACATTTGGTTGTCTCTCTCTCTCTTTAGTTCCTTCGGATATCTTTCTGCTTCTCCCCTTCTTCAAAATTCTATTTCATCAAATTTCTCCCACAAAGTTGAGCAAAATTTTTTGCCAATAGTTGTGGGTTGTGTTTTGCATTTCCAATATCAAACCCAGTCTGAGCATCATTTTCTCAAATTCCTCAATCTAAATCCCAAGAATGGTCCTTGACTCTGGTTTAAGGAAGATGCAAACTCAAATTAAAGTTACAGCTCCCGCAGAAAAATGTAGCTGCAAGGATTATTTTTCAATTAAATTCAATGCAACATGCAAGAAAATAGATACTCAATTACATATGAACTATTTTTCACTCTCCTTGTATTCTCAAATATATCACTTTTCCCATCATTCACAGAAGATAACTAAACTTCTGAATTCCACAGAAAATAGGTGTCATCAGATGATAACTCCCCAAAATTCTCCCCCAAATCTCTACTCTGACTTATATGTATCTGTTCTCTCCATTTGGTTAATTTTCTGCTTAATGACAGATCTGTCTCTCTTCCAGTCTAAAGATAATGTTGTCACGGGATTTCTAGACCTTTGTCTTACCATATCCCCTCTCTCTTTTGATTATTATCTGTTTCCTGTGTATTTCTCATCTCTGTTTGTATTAAGAACATCCCATGAGTACACAAATATTAATAAACAAGATTGGATCCTGGCAAGAATGAGATGACCCATTCAAAACAATAAATTTGAGGATATTTTAGTAGAATACTACTTACAAATGGGGGCAGGTGTACTGAAAACTGAAAGATAAGGTTGGATCTTTTCTGCTGGTCAATCTGAGGGGTTGAGTGGACATACATGAGCCCAACCCAGGGAGGCTCTGTGGAGACTGAGGCTTGGGAGTAATGTGAAGCAATGATCAGAGATGGGGGACAGCAGGCTGTAGGAGCCCACAAAGGGAGGAACCAACATCTGTGTCCTCCTCCTTTCTTTTTACAGAGGATCTCACTTTCCAAATTTAAATTTAAAGCAAGGTATCCTCCTGGATATAGAGTAGATCTGGAAAACAAATAGGAGATATCCATATACTCCATGAGACACTTAAAATTTCAGAGAAAAACAAACTTTCTCTTCTTTCACACTTTCCCCTTTAGACTTACAGCACCTTCTCCCCTGACCTCTCAAATATTCTCAGGCAGTAATTTCATCTTGCTTCCTCCACTTTCTTGTTTAATCTATCTCTCCCTTTTCCCCTTCAACATTATCAGCAACACTAAGTGCCACTGAAACTGTTCTTCAGTACTTCTCTAAGAGTATTTTTTTCTGGACAGTTTTCACACCAAATTGTACTGGACTGTCCCACAATATTTGGCAATTTCTCACCATCTCTTCTTATCTCACACACTCTCTTCTCCTTTTACTTCTGATTCCAATGGTGTAATCCTTTGTCTATCCATCCCCATATTTTGGTTTCCCTGAGTGCCTGTCTTTCCTCTGTCATTCTTTCCTTTGTCACTTCCTAACTGATGTTGTAGAAACGGCAGGCCCTCCAGGACTGTCCCCTCTGCTTTGATGCACAGATTAGGATTATGCAGGAAAGACTCTACTACAATAGTTTACAGTCTCGCACACACAGTGTGTCTGCAGTTCCGCTGCTTTGTGGCTCCACTGAACACACTGCTTCTCCTCCTGTGACCCCAGAGCAATTACCCACTTATCTATTCTGGGGATCTGAGCAGGTTTTGTTTTGTTTTTTTTTTTTTTCTCTTTTTTACTTTACATTTCTGAACACCATACAAATCTATCCTGTTATATTGTTAACTAAATATCTTCTGAAATGATCCAGTTACGTCAAGCCTTGTTTTCGTATCTATGCTCTAGACAACTGATTGTTGCGAGCATTTGACATTTTTCCCTCCTTCATATGTAACCCTTCTATAAAAGAAAAGGAAGAAATAAAATTATATTATTTTTTAGAATGTATTATTTATTATTTTAATATAAATTTATTTATTTTAATTGGAAGCTAATAACTTTACAATATTGTATTGGTTTTGCCATACATCAACATGAAAAATTGTACACGTGTTCCCCATCCTGTTTTATGATTAGAATTACCTCTCAAACTGTACATTTGATTAAATTTATCAGTTTAACAGCTCCCCATTGTCCTAAATATTCCTAAGATGATGTTTCTGATTTTGATTGTACCTAATACACCAACCTCATTGCTCTCAGAGTAATTTTTGTCTACACTGAACATCTTTGAGTCCTTTGAATTCCCATGCTTTCTTTCTCTGCTCACCATATATTATTTTATTTGAAATTTCTTCCTGCAACAGTCATAGTATTAAGATATACATGACAGTTTATAAATAATCAGCAGGTAGTTCTTTCAATCTGAAGATAAAATTTCATTTTCCACATCATGGGAATAAATTTGTCAGCTCATATGAATAGATTTGGTCATCTTGAAAATCATACATAGTGAAAACCATTGACTTTATGGGGGGTTCCATTATTTTGGTTTAATGACATCAATGTTTTACAAAGCTGTAAAAATAGTGTGAAATTTTACACTTTTTTAAAAATTTAAAATTATATTAAAGTTTGTTAAAGATTTAAAGTGTCCAGAATAATCTTGAAGTTAACATTAGTCATTTAATATTCTGCTGAAATGATGAACTGTAATTTATCAAACTATGCATATTATTGAATCTGGAGGTTGATTTTAATCATTGGTGAATTTGATGGTATAGCAATGACCATCTTGTTGATCTAATTTTCATTCCTCTGTTGAAATTTGGGCACAAATTTATTTTTATGGTGCTTGATATGTTTCTTTAACTTTTTTGCAGAGGAGAAGGAACACCATCTATTAAATTTTTTTTTTTTCCTATCGGATTCTTGTTAGGAACTCAGTACTTTATAGTTCAGCTCATTTATTTAGCCCCTTCAAAGTAACACATATTATTACTTTCATTAAAATAAAGAAAATTGACTTTCTGTTAGTATAATAAAAAGATCTGTAGTTGAATTTGAGAAATTTTCAGAAAATTAGATATGGGCTTGTGTAGCCCTGGTGAAATATGTTGCCTCTGGGAATGTTAGTCTAACTGTGGATTGGCTGCTCTGGAGCAATGAATCACAACATTTCTAGTTCTACCATGACTCAGCATAAAAGTGATTGTGCTATGGCCTGTGGAAGCTCAAATTAATTTTATATCCTATATCCTAGTCTTTTTCTTTTTACAAACACTTAAAAATATGTGCTTAAATCTACTTTCTAGTTATCAAGTTCTCATCACACACAAAAAAATCCTATCCGTAGAACACTATTCAGATTTTCAACATACAGTGCATTTTTAAGCATTTTGTTGTGTTTTCTTTTTTGTTGTTGTTGTTTACTTTCATTTGCCAACGTGTTTAATGGCTAACCACCACCTCTTTTTTTAAAATGTCATTTGTTACACATTTAGAGATGTGTGTCATTAAAGTTTTAGCAGATAAGTTTTGCTCAAACAATATTTCAATTTCACTTGCTCATACCTAGTCTTGCTAAAATGGTGTTCTTATTTGCTTAACCACTTATTACTTGAGAACCAAACAAGAATTTACATCAAGGATGTCTTCTTTGTGTTAGATATTGGAAGCCTTTATATTTTAGGAAACAAAAAGTAACAACTTATTTCTCACCATCAAAATGTGGTGGAAATAGAAAGACTAATGTTATAATAATGGTATATTGTTGTTGTTTAGTTACTAAATCATGTCCAACTTTTTGCAACTCCATGAAAGAGAGCATGTCAGGCTTCCCTGGTCTTTACTATCTCTCAGAGTTTGCTCAAACTCATGTTCATTGAGTTAATGGTGCCATCTGATCATCTCATCCTCTGTCACCCCCTTCTCCTCCTACCCTCAGTCTTTCCCAGCATTAAGGTCCTTTCAAATCAGTCAGCTCTTTGCATCAGGTGATCAAATAGTGTAGCTTCAGCTTCAGTATCAGTATATATGCAATATTATTTTCTTTTGGTATTACATTAATTACTGAAATTCAATATGCAAATCATTCAAGAATTATAAATTCATCAACAGATTAGTTAATTCCTAGTTAATATACACTTAAAATTTGAATTGACCCATCATACTTATCAGACTCTTTTGTTGACCATGATGGTTACTCCATTTTTTCTAAGGGATTCCTGCACACAGTAGTAGATATAATGGTCATCAGAGCTAAATTCACCCATTCCAGTACATTTTAGTTAGCTGACTCTTAGAATGTCAATGTTCACTCTTGCCATCTCCTGTTTGACCACTTCCAATTTGCCTTGATTCATGGACCTAACATTCCAGGTTCCTATGCAATATTGCTCTTTACAGCATCAGACCTTGCTTCTATCACCAGTCACATTCACAACTGGGTATTGATTTTGCTTTGGCTCCATCCCTTCATTCTTTCTGGATTTATTTCTCCACTGATCTCCAGTAGCATATTAGGCACCTATTGACCTGGGGAGTTCCCCTTTCAGTATCCTATCATTTTGCCTTTTCATACTGTTCATGGGGTTCTCAAGGCAAGAATACTGAAGTGGTTTGCCACTCCTTTCTCCAGTGGACCACATCCTGTCAGACTTCTCCACCATGACCCTCCCATCTTGGGTGGCCCAACATGGCATGGCTTAGTTTCATTGAGTTAGACAAGGCTGTGGTCCATGCTATCAGATTGGCTAGTTGTATGTGATTATGGTTTCAGTGTGTCTGCCCTCTGATGCCCTCTTGCAACACCTACCATTATAACTCAATATTTACTAAACTTTATCTCACTATTTTAACACTTTTGACAGTT
The DNA here is from genome assembly GCF_002263795.3 of Bos taurus. Lineage (NCBI taxonomy): Eukaryota > Metazoa > Chordata > Mammalia > Artiodactyla > Bovidae > Bos > Bos taurus. Next base: position 2,588,484 of record NC_037336.1, read on the forward strand.
CATTTTAATGCACTTTTTATTTCTTTTTGAAATAGATTTTGAAATTGCTTATAGGCTTAGAGAAAGCTTAATAATAGAATAATTACAAAATTAAATAATTATGAATATTCACATAAAAACTGGATTTGTAACTACATTACATTTTTTTATTTCTCTTTAGAAAAAGAGATTAATCATGGATTTAAAAAAATTAATTGTAATACTATTTTCAAAGAATTGTAAAGGATTTTAGTTGCTATAAAGTGTGGATCCCAATAAACTGTGGAAAATTCTTCAAGAGATGGGAATACCAGACCACCTGACCTGCTTTTTGAGAAAACTATATACAGGTCAGGAAACAACAGTTAGAACTGGACATGGAAAAACAGACTGGTTGCAAATAGGAAAAGGAGTACTTCAAGGCTGTATATTGTTACCCTGCTTATTTGACTTATATGCAGAGTACATCATGAGAAACGCTGGGCTGGAAGAAGCACAAGCTGGAATCAAGATTGCCGGGAGAAATATCAATAACCTCAGATATACAGATGACACTACCCTTATGGCAGAAAGTGAAGAAGAACAAAAGAGCCTCTTGATGAAAGTTAAAGAAGAGAGTGAAAAGTTGGCTTAAAGCTCAACATTCAGAAAAGGAAGATCATGGCATGCAGTCCCAACACTTCATGGGAAATAGATGGGGAAACTGTGGAAACAGTGTCAGACTTTATTTTGGGGGGCTCCAAAATCACTGCAGATGGTGATTGCAGCCATGAAATTAAAAGACACTTAGCCCTTGGAAGGAAAGTTATGACCAAACTAGACAGCATATTCAAAAGCAGAGATATTAATTTGCCAACAATGGTCCATCTAGTCAAGGCTATGGTTTGTCCAGGGGTCATGTATGGGTGTGAGATTTGGACTGTGAAGAAAGCTGAGCCCTAAAGATTTGATGCTTTTGAACTGTGGTGTTGGAGGAGACTCTTGAGAGTCCCTTGGACTGCAAGTAGATCCAACCAGTCCATCCTAAAGGAGATCATCCCTGGGTGTTCTTTGGAAGGAATGATGCTAAAGCTGAAACTCCAGTACTTTGGCCATCTCATGCAAAGAGTTGACTCATTGGAAAAGACTCTGATGCTGGGAGGGATTGGGGGCAGGAGGAGAAGGGGACGAAAGACGATGAGATGGCTGGATGGCATCACTGACTCGATGGACGTGAGTTTGAGTGAACTCCGGGAGTTGGTGCTGGACAGGGAGGCCTGGCATGCTGCAATTCATGGAGTCGCACAGAGTCTAATACGACTGACTGAACAGAACTGAACTGAAAGATATTTTAATCTTTTTAAAATCTCTCTTTTTAATCTTAGAAAACAAGCTTTTCTCTTTATTGTTGTTTATTCACTGAGTGCATGTGGATGTTCCTGGCTCATCAGTATGTTCTACATGGGAATTTATTCAGTGACCTGTGATCTTCCAACTTCTGACTCTTGTCTTTAGTTCTTCAGACGTCTCACTTTCAATAAAAATGTTGAAGAAGAAAAGGAGTGAAAAGATATATTCATTGCAACACTATTTGCAGTAGTCAAAGCAGAGAAGCAATTTAAATATCCATCAACATGAATGGAAAATGAAGATGTGACATACATATATATATGATATATTCAATATAAGTGTATATCTACATATATACATTCATATATATATATATATGTATATGTATATATATACTAAGTCGCTTCAGTCTGTCCAACTCTGTGCAACCCCATAGACAGCAGCCCACCAGGCTCCCCCGTCCCTGGGATTCTCCAGGGAAGAACACTGGAGTAGATTGCCATTTCCTTCTCCAATACACGAAAGTGAAAATTAAAAGTGAAATCGCTCAGTCGTGTCCGACTCTTAGCGACCCAATGGACTGCAGCCTACCAGGCTCCTCGGTCCATGGGATTTGCCAGGCAAGAGTACTGGAGTGGGCTGCCATTGCCTTCTCCGATATATATATATATATATATATATATATATATATATATATAATGGAACCGTGCTCAACAATTTAAAAAGAATGAAATAATTCCATTTGTAGCAACATAGATGGACCTAGTGATAACCACACCAAGTGCAGTAAGTTGGAGAAAACACATACCACATAATATCATTCTTTTGTGGAATCTAAAGTGCAACATAAACAGACATTTTTTTTTTATGAAAACAAAACAAACAGGTTCACAGATATAGAGAACTGACTTATGGTTGAAAAAGGATACTGAGATGAGGAAGGGAAGAATTGGGAATTTGGGATTAACAGATGGAAACTATTATATAGAAAACTGATATAGAACAATTTCTTACTGTAGAGTTTAGGCAACTATATTCAGTATCTGGGAATAAACCATAATGGAAATATATATATGAAAAATTATATATATATATATATATATATAAAGTGTATATGGATGGTGACTGCAGCCATGAAATTAAAAGATGCTTGCTCCTTGAAAGAAGAGCTATGACAAACATAGATAGAGTATTAAAATACAAAGGCATCACTTTCCTGAAAAATGTCCACATAGTCAAAGCTAAGGCTTTTCCAACAGTCATGTAAAAATGTGAGAGTTGGATAATAAAGGGGGCTGAGCACCTAAGAATTGATGCCTTTGAATTGTGGTGCTGGAGAAAACTTTTGAGAGTCCCTTGGATTCCAAGGACACCAAACCAGTCACTCCTAAAGGAAATCAACTCTGAATATACATTATAGAAGGACTGATCCTGAAGCTGAATCTCCAAAACTTTGCCCACCTGATGCGAAGAGCTGACTTATTGGAAAAGACCCTGATGCTGGGAAAGATTGAAGGCTAAAAGAGAAGAAGCAGCAGAGTATGAGATGGTTAGATAGCATCACCAATTCAATGAACATGAATTTGAGAAAATTCCGGGAGATAGTGAAGGATAGGGAAGTCTGGCACGCTACAATCCATGGGGTCTCAAAGTCTCAGACATGATTTAGCAACTGAATAATAAAAACATGACTCAGTAACTTTGCTATACAGCAGAAATTTAATACTACATTTTAAATCAACTATACTTCAATAAAATTTTTTTAAAAAGAGCAAAAGATTTATAGGACAGTTTTATCAATGTAACTGCAAGATAAACATATCCATTTTCAACTGGTCAGACCTCATTTACACAGTCTCATATATATGCAGGATAATTAAAATTGTACCAGAAAAGGAAAATAAGAGCCAAGCAAATAGCTTCTACTACAAGTTTTCTGCTGACAGATGTATAAAAATACAAAATAATTTGTAAATTCTCGATTGTTTTTATATAGTATTTTGTATGTAGTATTTCTAGCATAAATGTTACTAAATCACATGATTATCCAAAAATACTATATGCATTATTAGGCTCATTTAACTTTGTTTAATTTTGTTTTTGCTTTTTTATTTAATTTGTTTTTTTTTTCCTCCTGTATTTTATTTTATTTTATTTACTTGTTATATTTATTGCTTTATATGAAATCCCTTTAAACATTTTAATATGTTTTAAAAATATAGGGCACTAATATTAACTAGTACAAATATATCTCTGAGATATGTTGGGTTTGATTCCAGACCACAACAAAATTTGAAAATCTCAATAAAACACTTCTATATATATTGTTTTGTCATTGGTTTCTAAGAGCATATAAAAGTTATGTTCACACCCTACTGTGGTCTATTAAGTGTGTAATAGCATTATTTCTAAAAAATGCACATCCAAGCCGTAATTAAAATATACTCTATTTCTTAAAAAATGCAAATAATTCTTTGAGCATTTAGCAGGTTGTAATCTTTTTGCTGATGGAGGATCTTGCCAAGAGGTTGATCACTGGTTAAGGTTGAGGTAGGTTGCAGTAATTCTTTAAAATAGGGCAATGGGATTTGCCACATTGATTGACTTTCTTTTCTGAGTGATTTCTCTGTAGCTTGAAATGCTATTTGATAGCAGTTTACCCACAATTGAACTTCTTTCAAAACTGGAGTAAAATGTCTCAAATATTGGTGCTATTTTTATCAACTAAGTTTATATAATATTCTAAATTATTTTATTGCCATTACAATTATCCTCACAGAATTTCAGGAACTCACTTTCTTTCCCCATCTGTAAGAAGCAACACCTTATCCATTCAAATTTTATCATGAGGTTGCAGCAATTCAATCACATCTTCAGGCTCCATTTCAAATTGTAGCTATCTTGCTATTTCCACTACACTAGCAGTTACTTCCTCCACTGAAGTATTGATCCCTTCAAAGTCATCCATGAGGGTTGGAAATGACTTCTTCCAAATTCCCATTAAAATTAACAGTTTGACCTCTTCCTATGAATTGTGAGTGTTCTTCATTGCAATCAGAATGGTGAATCCTTTCCAAAACTTTTTCAATTAACTTTGTTCAGACCCATCAAAGGGATCACTAACTATGGCAACTATAGTTTTATAAAAATGTATTTCTTAAATCATGAGATTTGAAAGTCAAAGTGACTCCTTGATTTATGAGCTGCAGAATGGATCTTGTGTTAGCAGGCATGAAAACTATTAATCCCTTTGTCCATCTACATCAGAGCTTTTAGATGACCAGGTGCATTTTCAAAGAGAGCAGTCAATATTTTGGAATACTTTTTTTTGTTTTCCTGAGCAGTAGGTCTCAACAGTAAGCTTAAAATATTTAGTAAACCATGTTGTAAACAGATGTGCTGTCATTCAGGCTAAGATCTTCCATTAATAGAGTGTAGTCTGAGTAGATTTAGCATAATTCTTTGGGACCCTAGGACTTTCAGAATGGTGAATGAGTAATGGCTTCAAGTTAAGTCACTAGCTACATTAGCTGCTAACAAGAATTTGAGCCTGACTTTGAAGCTTTGAAATAAGACATTGGCTTAACCTTTCTAGGTATGAATACCCTAGATGATGTTATCTTCCAATAGAAGGCTGTTTCATCTACACTGAAAATCGTTGTTTAGGGTAGTCACCTTCTTGAATCATCTTTGCTAGACCTTCTGGATAACTTGCTTCACCTTCTATTTCAGTACTTGTTGATTCACCTTGTACTTTCATGCTATGGAAATGGGTTCTTTACTTAAACCCCATGAACCAACCTCTGCTAGCTTCAAGTTTTCCTTCTGTATCTTCCCACTGTGCTGAGCCTTCACAGAGTCTAATAGGCCTTGCTCTGGATTAGATTTTGGCTTAAGATAATGTTTGTAACTGGTTTGATCTTCTTTTCAGACCACTACACCTTTCTCTGTATGAACAATAAGGCTGTTTCACTTTCTTAATTCTTTATTAATTCATGCTCACTGCAACAGCATGTTTAACTTTCCTCAGGAACTTTTCCTTTGCATCCACAACTTGTTTGTTGGTGCCAGAGGCCTAGCTTTCAGCCTGTCTTAGCTTTCTATATTCCTTCCTCATTAAACTTAATCATTTCCAACTTTTGATTTAAGGGAAAAAACATGTGACTCTTCCTTTCACCTGAATACTTCCAATTTATTAATTGGACTAATTTCAACATCATTGTGTCTCAGGGAACAGGTAGACCTGAGGAGAGACTAGGGAATGGCCAGTCAGTGGAGCAGTCAGAACATAATCAACATATACTGATTAAATTTCCCATCTTATATTGATGCAATTCTTACAGCTCCAAAGCAATTACGATAGCAGCATTAAATATCACTAATCACACATCATCATAATAAATACAATAATAATGAAAAGTTTGGAGTATTTGCAGAATTACCAAAATGTGACACAGACATACAAAGTGAGAGAATACTGTTAGAAAAACGGTGCCAATAACCTGCCTACATAGGGTTGCTACAAACATTTTTTGTGAAAACCTTATTTTATGAAAAATGTAATGTCTATAAATAGCAGTAAAACAAGGTATGTCTGTAGTCATTTTTTTTTTGCTTATTTATCATTTTATATTAAGTCACATATTAATAAAAATAAAAATGAGTATGTAAAAGGATAAACATTTAGGATTATCTAAGTTTACTATATTTTACATATTTTCTGTTTTCTTTAACTGTAAACTCTTTTGAATTAGGAATTATTTGCAATCATTCATTTTTAATTAAATGACTTTATTTTTGAATAGTTTTAGATATGCTTAATAGAAACAAAGATAGTACAGTGAAACTGAACACTGTAACTGGCTTCCACTGCTATATATACATTATGCTAAATACTATGCTATATTTATCACAATTAATGAACCAAAACTGATAAATAATTTTTTACCAAGGCCCATGTATTATTTGGATATCTTTGCTGCTAAGTCAATTCAGTCGTGTCCGACTCTGTGCGACCCCATAGACGGCAGCCCACCAGGCTCCCTCGTCCCTGGGATTCTAGAGGCAAGAACACTGGAGTGGGTTGCCATTTCCTTCTCCAATGCATGAAAGTGAAAAGTGAAAGTGAAGTCGTTCAGTCGTGTCTGACCCTCAGCGACCCCATGGACTGCAGCCTTCCAGGCTCCTCCATCCATGGGATTTTCCAGGCAAGAGTACTTGAGTGGGGTGCCATTGTCTTCTCCGTGGATATACATAGTTTTAATCTAATACCACTTCCTTTTCTTTTCAAAGATCCAATCCAAGATACCTTGTTACTTTCGTTTGTCATATCTCCTGAGAGCTCCACAGACTTTCCTTGCTTTTGATGGATTTGACATTCATAAAGACTACTGACCCAGCATTTTGTGGAGTGTCCCTTGGGTGAGATTTGCCTGATGATTTCTCATGCTTAGACTTAATGAACATGCTTTTAAGCCGAAGTTCATAAAGTGTCATTGTCATTTCTTCATCGGATCAGATCAGATCAGATCAGTCGCTCAGTCGTGTCGGACTCTGTGACCCCATGAATTGCAGCACGCCAGGCCTCCCTGCCCATCACTAACTCCCGGAGTTCACTCAGATTCACATCCATCGAGTTGGTGATGCCATCCAGCCATCTCATCCTCTGTCGTCCCCTTCTCCTCCTGCCCCCAATCCCTCCCAGCATCAGGGTCTTTTCCAATGAGTCAACTCTTCGCATGAGGTGGCCAAAATACTGGAGTTTCAGCTTTAGCATCATTCCTTCCAAAGAAATCCCAGGGCTGATCTCCTTCAGAATGGACTGGATGGATCTCCTAGCAGTCCAAGGGACTCTCAAGAGTCTGCTCCAACACCACAGTTCAAAAGCGTCAATTCTTCAGCACTCAGCCTTCTTCACAGTCCAAGTCTCACATCCATACATAACCACAGGAAAAACCATAGCCTTGACTAGATGAACCTTTGTTGGCAAAGTAGTGTCTCTGTTTTGAATATACTATCTAGGTTGGTCATAGCTTTCCTTCCAAGGAGCAAACATCTTTTAATTTCATGGCTGCAGTCACCATCTGCAGTGATTTTGGAGCCCAGAAAAATAAAGTCTGACACTGTTTCCACTGTTTCCCTATATATTTCCCATGAAGTGATGGGACCAGATGCCATGATCTTTGTTTTCTGAATGTTGAGCTTTAAGCCAAATTTTTCACTCTCCACTTTCACTTTCATCAAGAGGCTTCTTAGTTCCTCTTCACTTTCTGCCGTAAGGGTGGTGTCATCTGCATATCTGAGGTTATTGATATTTCTCCCAGCAATCTTGATTTCAGCTTGTGTTTCTTCCAGTCCAGCGTTTCTTATGATGTACTTTGCATAGAAGTTAAATAAACAGGGTGACAATATACAGCCTTGACGTACTCCTTTTCCTATTTGGAACCAGTCTGTTGTTCCATGTCAAGTTCTAACTGTTGCCTCCTGACCTGCATACAAATTTCTCAAGAGGCAGATCAGGTGGTCAGGTATTCCCATCTCTTTCAGAATTTCCTACAGTTTATTGTGATCCACACAGTCAAAGGCTTTGGCATTGTCAATAAAGCAGAAATAGATGCCTTTCTGGAACTCTCTTGCTTTTTCCATGATCCAGTGGATGTTGCCAATTTGATCTCTGGTTCCTCTGCCTTTTCTAAAACCAGCTTGCACATCAGTGCTTTTACTATTAACATCAGTCTTTTTGAGTGTAACTTATCTGCACAAATTACTTGTGATTGTTTTGTATAGATGTGCCTATTTTTCCTATTTTATGAGTGTGGACTCATGGATATTTATTTTATATTTTGGGTAATAAACCAATGTTCCTATATATTGCTGCTCAAAAGATTCTGGTCATTGGGAGTTGGCACTTTTGTTCCTTTGACATTCTCTCATGGTTTTGTTTTTTGAGTACTTCAGTATTTGAAGTCTCCACAATCATTTGTATATTACATGTGTAATCAACTAGATCTCTAAGAAGATCTAGTTCTTTTTACCAAGATTAGTATAAGAAATCATAATTTTTGCACTGAGCAAACTTTATTATTTTGTAAATAAAATCTAAGGTTTTTCTTGATTGAGACTGTTTATACTATGGGTCTTTAAGATGTCTAAGTAAATTCATATTGAATCCTACCTCTAAACATTATAAAATATTACTTACTGTATAGATTTTACATATGCATGTTAGAAAATTATTTAAAATTACAATTAAACACTTGAAAAATGTTCATTTCCATCTGGCAATGTGGTATTTATATGATTTATCCTACCTAATTTGCATTAAAATCAATTACATATTTCTTATCTCCATTTAACAAATAAAAACACTATAGTGAGTTTAGTGCTAAACATTTGAACTTGGCCAGATGATATGTATTTTTATTAATAATTATAAAACAAGGTTAAGTTTAACAGTTAACAATGTCTAAATTGATTATATTAAGTTGAACAATGGAGTTGTTAATTTTATGTTATTAATAACTTGCCTGAGTCATAGGAGGCTCAGATTAAACATCATTTCTAGGTGTGTCTGTGAGGATGTTCTCTAATGAGGTTAACATTTGAATCAGTGGACCCATTAAAGTAGATGACCCTCCCCAATAGGAGTAGGCATTATTCAATCTGCAGAAGGACTGAGTAAAACAGAAAATGAAAGAAGAGAAAATGTGTTCATTTTCTGCTTGCGTCCTTGAACTGGGACATTCATTTTCTCCAGACTTTGGACTGGAATTCACACTATTGGCTTCCCTGGTTCTCAGGGTTTAAACTCAAACTGGAATTTTACCACCAATTTTCAGGTTCTCAGCTCAAAAACAGTAGCAGACCATGACAATTTTTATCCTCCATCACCATGTGGGCCAGTTCCTCATAATGCATCTTCATAATAGATATAGATATATGGCTGATGGCTCAGATGGTAAACAATCTGCCTACAAAGCAGGAGACCCAGGTTTGATCCATGGGTCGGGAAGATCCCCTGGAGGAGGAAATGGCTATACACTCAAGCATTCTTGCCTGGAGAATTTTGTGGACATAGGAGCCTTGAGGGCTACATTTCATGGGGTTGGAAAGAGTTGGATAGGACCAAACGACTGACATTTTCACTTTCATATAGATATGGATGTATAGATATAAATCCCATTGGTTCTATTTCTGTAAGTGACACAACTTTTAAATTTCAGAGCATAAAAAAAGATACTAAAATTCAAGGAAATATTCAATGATTAACCTTCTATATACTAGTTTGCAATTTATCAAAACATATTTTTACAAGATAAAGTGTATATTTATTTAGTTTTTGAAGAAAAAATATAATTTCTCAGTTTAAAATGAACAGTATCATCAAAGTTGAAAACAAACTAAACAGTGTGGAGATTCCTTAAAAAATTGGAAATAGAACTGCCATATGACCCAGCAATCCCACTGTTTGGTATACACACCAAGGAAACCAGAATTGAAAGAGACACATGTACCCCAATGTTCATTGCCTCACTGTTTACAATAGCTAGAACATGGATGCAACTTAGATGTCCATTGACAGATGAATGGATAAGAAAGTTGTGATACATATACACAATGTAATACTACACAGCTATTAAAAATGAATTTGAATCAGTTCCAATTAAGTGAATGAAACTGGAGCCTATTGTACAGAGTGAAGTAAGTCAGAAAGAAAAACACCAATACAGTTTATTAATGCATATATATGGAACTTAGAAAGATTGTAATGACTCCCCTATATGCAAGACAGCAAAAGAGTCACATATATAAAGAACATACTTTTAGACTCCTTGGGAGAAGGTGGGTGTGGGACAATTTGACAGAATAGCATTGAAACATGTATGTTACCATACGTGAAATAGTTGACCAGTTCAAGTTTGATGCTTGAAACTGGGCACTCAAAGTTGGTGCACTGGGATGACCCAGAGGGATGTGATTGGGAGGGAGGTGGGAGGGGGGTTCAGGATGTGGTGAATACATATATATTCATGGCAGATTTGTGTTGTTGTATGGCAAAAACCACCACAATATTGTAAATTAATTTAAAAAAGAGAGAAAGTACTCAAAATAAGCATATGCATTGCAATTGAGCAAAATATTTTTTTTTTCAAGTAATAAAGATTCTGTTTTTCTTAGTGGAAAAAAAAAAAAAGTATTTGTTAATGTCTGCTATGTGCTAAGCACAGTATGCTGCTAAGTCGCTTCAGTCGTGTCCTGCTCTATGCGACCCCATAGACGACAGTCCACCAGGCTCCACCGTCCCTGGGATTCTCCAGGCAAGAACACTGGAGTGGGCTGCCATTTCCTCCTCCAATGATGAAAGTGAAAAGTGAAAGTGAAGTCGCTTAGTCGTGTCCGACCCTCAGCGACCCCATGGATTGCAGCCTACCAGGCTCCTCCGTCCATGGGATTTTCCAGGCAAGAGTACTGGAGTGGGGTGCCATTGCCTTCTCCAAGCACAGTATGACTACATTCAAAAATTAAATAAATGATTGTTTAGAAAGAAAGAAAAAAAGAAACCTTAGCAATCACATGAAAAGGTGAATAACAGAAACAGTATTTCCAATGTAACATGATAGACCGATTATATATTTCTTCATTACTTTTTATCTTATCATTTGATTGTAGGGTGGCATTTCTAATAGGAAAATTATAATCTTGATGATTTTAGTGTATGTATAAACAAAGTTCATTTAATTCTTTTTTCTATATAAGGGATAATTGGTTAATCACTTTACAAGCTGACTTTAAGGGAATGAAGGTTCAATAATGTTGTTGGGAGTCTGAAATGAGATCAGACAAGAGAAAGAAATGCTCTTTAAAGTTAATTATGTTTGCTTTTTCTTCTCCCTTCGTGTTTGTTGCCTTTAAATAGAGGCACTCATTGGTTGCAGTAATTACCAGCTTGGTCAATGCAGGCAGCTCCATTCTTCCAAATATGTAAACCATACCCATCTACATCTATTTCATATCTTATAAATTTGAAAAAAAAAAAAAAGATTGTAAGTTTTAATAAGACAAGCAGGTGCCAGGCTATCATTCTTAAATTTGTCCATTTTAAGCATTTTAACCCTTACAGGAGTGATATTTGAGATTAAACTCCTCAGATAAGAATGTCACATATATTAGTGTCATAGCTCATTAATTTCATTTTATTACACATGGCAGAATCTTCTTTTGGTGTTACTAAATGCAGACTAATCCCTGAGTTGGTAGGCAAAGACAGCTTAGATGTGCACTAATTTATCTTCTGATATGGAGTCTAGCGGTAGAATAGATGCTTCACGTTAATGAAATGCAAATCAAATGTTCAGCTAAGGGAAATTTAAAGAGCAACAAAAAAGAAATACTAATGAATCAATAATATCCTGATGTATGTCCCCCAGGGCTAAATGTTCTTTACAAGGCACAATTGTCAAACACTACTTACCAGTAAAGTCAAGGGAACAGATGCATTTTAATTTATCCATGCTATGTGTAGTACTCTGGAGGCATGGTGATGAATCACAACTCTTTCTGTTTAGTTAACAAACCAGGGCTATATAGAAATAAGGGAAAACAGAAACATCTGCTAACTATATGGTTTTAACATTACCTGTTAACTAGTTCTCCAGTCCAAATTTCCCACTACTGCTCCACCTAGAACTTTTGTTGCTATAACTGACTTCATATTATATCACTTTGACTGTTTGTCAATTTTCAGAGTTAGAAATATAGCCTAAACTGACACTGAATTGATTACTGACTTCTAGTAACTATTCATTTCCAATATTTGACAAAAAAATTTTTAAAAAAGACAGTGACACATAACACACTGTATTTATAAATTAGTTGAATGGAAATCTTCCTAATATTATTAATTTTTCTCTAAATAGTGAAATGAATCTGAGCTGGAGAAAAATTAATGTAATATGTAGCTAAAAGGAAAAGAACATAAGTACGTATAAAATCTATTGATATTACCTTTGTCACTGACACAATGAAATATTAACTGACAATATGACTTAGAATATAAAGTGAAGAAAAAGTGAAATTAATAATTAATTTAAATTCATTGATTAATAACTAGTAATGAGGAACTCCCCTAGCAATCCAGTGGTTAAGAATCCATGATCCCACTGCAGGGGGCACAGCTTTGATCCTTGGTTGAAGAACTAAGATCCTGCATGACTTGCTGCTGTTGCTCCTACTACTAAGTCATTTCAGTCATGTCCAACTCTGTGCGACCCCATAGACGGCAGCCCACCAGGCTCCCCTGTCCCTGGGATTCTCCAGGCAAGAACACTGGAGTGGGTTGCCATTTCTTTCTCCAATGCATGAAAGTGAAAAGTGAAAGGGAAGTCTCTCAGTCATGTCCGACTCATAGTGACCCCATGGACTGCAGCCTTCCAGGCTCCTCCATCCATGGGATTTTCTAGGCAAGAGTACTGGAGCAGGGTGCCATTGCCTTCTCCGTGTATGACTTGAGATGCAGCCAAAAAATAAATAAATGATTAGTAATGAAATGAAAGTTAATAATGAATGAAAACTTCTTTATTTATACCTTAAAAACATTTATTTGGTAATTTTAAGTGTGAATCAGCTTTGTGAAGATAAAGGCACATTTGAAAATCTTTGTTCCTGGGAGTTGGAGATATATCAAAATTCATCTCTCCAGAGATCTTATTTTTGCTTTCTGTCATGTAATTTTAAATCTTAAGTTTTTGTTCATTATAAACAGTACATTAAGTTTATATAGGTGATCACATATTTTCTGAAAATTATTGTTCTTAAGATGCTTAACCACATCTTAAAACCAGTCTCTTAGAGTTAATAAGGAAAAAAAAAAAACCTGATGGATTCATGGTTTTTAAAACAAATTTCAATTACTCATTGCCTAAAGATTATGCAGAGAAGGCAATGGAAACCCACTCCAGTACTCTTGCCTGGAAAATCCCATGGATGGAGAAGCCTGGTAGGCTGCAGTCCAAGGGGTAGCTAAGAGTCGGACACGAGTGAGCGACTTCCCTTTCACTTTTCACTTTAATGCACTGGGGAAGGAAATGGCAACCCATGCCAGTGTTCTTGCCTGGAGAATCCCAGTGACAGGGAAGCCTGGTGGGATGCCATCTATGGAGTCACACAGAGTCGGATACCACTGAAGTGACTTAGCAGCAGCAGCAAGATTATGCATTGCTTTTATTTTTCAATCATTCCCATAGGAGTAGAACTAGGAATCGTTCATGGGAGCATATATTGGAGCAACATTATGACTTGTAATGACGACAGTTGTATGGTATTTGTTCACCAATAAGAAACGTATTGAGCATTCTACCACTTTTTCCATTCTTGAAAACAAAGGTTTTATCTATATTAAACCTTCCTCCTAATGTAAAACATACACAAGCACACACACATAGGGAAAAAAATATTTTAATGCATGGCAATTCTTTATCAAAATAAGTGATAAACTGCATTGACAAAGGCCACTGTAAGAATTACTATGGTAACAAATGGGTGTGGTATATAAAAAGAAATACGATGTTTTACATTTCTTTCTTTTATATATATGTTTTACTTTTGGGCTTCGCTGGTGGCTCAGCCATAAAGAATCCCTTTGCAATGCAGGCGACCTAGGAGACATGTGTTTATTCCTGGGTCTGGAAGATCCTCTGGAGGAAATGGCAAACTACTCTCGTATTCTTGCCTGGAAAATCCCATGGACAGAAGAGCCTGGTGTGCTACAGTCCAAAGGTTGCAAAGTGTTGGATACAACTGAGCTACTGAACACACACACACACATACACACAAACACACACGACAAGTTTTAAACATAAGTCTAAGGGACTTCTATATTGAAAATTCAAATAACTGAACTGAAAAGTTTTCTAACAGCTTAAAAGCAGATGTTACAGGGCAGAAGAAATAATCAGTGAATTTGAAGATAGATCAATAGAAATTAACATATCATAGTGAGAATCCACTACCATCTTCTGAAATACTAATGCTAACTTTGTTTTCAAATCATTGGCTTATGTTGCATAACATGGAGTAGGGTTTTAATCATATTTCTAGGCCCCCATTTCTGTCTTCATTAACTTATTTTCCTCTTCCTTTGTCTCCCACTTAGCCTCTTGGCTTTTTCCAAAGCATTCACTATTCATCCTATTTTCCTCCCTGTGTCCTCTGCACTAAGGGGTTTTCTTAAACTACTATAACATGTTCCCTACAACCATAGTTTGGGGTTTGCTTTTGATTCAATTCCTAGTATTTGTGTCAGAATTATTCCTAGTTATATTGTTTGCAAAATCTAAATTCTTCTTCAATTAAAATGCTTTTATCAATGGTATAATAATTAATAGTCAATAATAGTTTACTAAATTATCTTCAAGTGCAAAATTTAGGAATAATTTTTATCCTATGTCTGATACTTATGAAGTGAATACATGACAGTAATCACAACATAGACCAATACATTTTATTTACAGAGGGAGAATGTTTACATGCAAATTTATTTAATGCAACTTTTTTTTGAATATTATTGTCATGATTTTCATTATAGCCTTTGTCAGGAGTCATGTCTATAATTTACTTTAAAAATAGCTTAACAAAGTAACAGGAGCATGTCTTATTTAAACACAGACAAGGAAAATAAGGAGCTTCTGGTTCAAGATAGCAGACTAGAAGGACATGTACTCATCTCCTCCTGCTTTAACACCAAAATTGCAACTAGCTTTTAAAAAGACATTCAGAGAAGGACACTGGAACTCACCAAAAAATGATATCCCATGTCCAAAGGCAAAAAGAAGCCAGAGCAAGATGATAGGAGGGGAGCAATCACGATAAAGTCAAATACCAATCTTGCTGGATGGGTGACCCACAGACTGGAAAGCAATAATACCAAAGAAGGTCTTGCACTTTTCTGAAGGTTCTGGACCCCTCATTAGTCTTCCCAGCCTGGGAATCTGACAAAGGGGCTTTGAATCCCCAGGGAATCTGGCCTTCATTGACAGCAAGATTTGATTGTAGGACTTCCAGAGGACTGGGGGAAACAGAGACTACAGTCTTGGAGGACACAAATAAAATTTTTCATCCACCAAGATGCAGAGGAGAGGAGCAGTGACCTCACAGGAGACCGAACCAAAACTGCCTACTAGTGTTGGAGGGCCTCCTGTAGAGGTGTCAGTAGTCAGGGGTTCACCACAGGGGTGGGGACTGCAAGGTCCCCCTTGGTCTAAACCCCCTTGAAGTAAAGTATTAACCCTATTTTAGAGCCTGTGGACCTCAGGGCTGGGTCCCCTCAGGCCAATCAATCATGGAAGGAGTGCAACCCTACCCATTAGCAGGTAATTTGGATTAAACCCTTACTGAGCAAGTCCCATGAAATTAAAAGACGCTTGCTCCTTGGAAGAAAACTTATGACCAAGCTATACAGCATATTAAAAAGCAGAGACATTACTTTCCAGCAAAGGTCCATCTAGCCAAGGCTATGGTTGTTCCAGTAGTCATGTATGGATGTGAGAGTTGGACTCCAAAGAAAGCTGAGTGCCTATGAATTGATGCTTTTGAACTGTGGTGTTGGAGAAGACTCTTGAGAGTCCCCTGCATTGCAAGGAGATCCAATCAGTCCATCCTAAAGGAAATCAGCCCTGAATATTCATTGGAAAGACTGATGCTAAAGCTGAAATTCTAATGCTTTGGCCACCTGATGCGAAGAACTGACTCATTTGAAAAGACCTTGATGCTGGGAAAGATTGAAGGGGAGGAGAAGGGGATGACAGAGGATGAGATGGATGGATTGAATCAAAGACTTAACGGACATGAGTTTGAGTGAACTGCAGGAGTTGGTGATGGACAGGGAATCCTGGAGTACTGCATTCCATGAGGTCTCAATGGACCAAGCAAGGCCCTGCCAACCAGAGCAAGATCCAGTTTTGCCTCCCATCAAGAAGCTTACACAAGCTTCTTAGCCTCATCCATCAAAGGGTAGACAGAAGAAGCAAGAAGAAACACAGTCTGATAGAGGCTAAAACAAAAACCATATTAGAGAAAATTAATCACAATGAAAAAGCAGAGTTATGTTCCAGATAAAGGGGAAGATAAAACCCCAGGAAATCAACTAAAGTGGAGATAGGGAGCCTTCCAGAAAAATAATTCAGAATAATGATGGTAAAGATGATCCAGGATCTCAAGAAAAGAATGGAGGCAAAGATTGAGAAGATGCAAGAAAAGTTTACCAAAGACCTAGAATAAAAAACAAATAAATAATAAATAAACTGAGATGCAATAATACACTAGAATGGATTAATAGCAGAATAACTGAGGCAGAAGAACAAATAAATGATCTGGATGGCAGAATGGTGGAAATCACTGCCTCAGAACAGAATGTATATTAAAAAAAAATTAAAAAGGATTAAAGGGAATGAAGACAGCCTAAGAGACCTCTGGGGCAACATTAAATGCATCCACATTTGCATTATCAGAACACTAGAAGGAGGAGAGAGAGAGAAAGAACCTGAGAAAATATTTGAAGAGATAATAGCTGAAAACTTCCTTAACATGGGAAAGGAAATACTCAACCGAGTCCAGGAAGCACAGAGAGTGACAGGAAGGATAAACCCAATAAGGAACACAGCAAGACACCCAAAAATCAAACTAGTCAAAAATTAAAGACAGAGATAAAATATTAAAAAAAAACAAGGGGAAAATGGCAACATACAAGGGAACTCCTATCAGGCTATCAGCTGATTTCTCCACAGGAACTCTGCAAGCCAGAAGGGAATGGTATGATAAATTTAAAGTGATGAAAGGGAAGAAACTACAACCAAGAATACTCTAACCAGCAACATTCTCCTTCAGATTTGATGAAGAAATCAAAAGTTTTCCAGACAAGCAAAAGTAAGATAATTCAGCATCACCAAACCAGCTTTACAACAAATGATAAAGGAACTTATCTAGGTAGAAAACACAAGAGAAGGGAAAGACCTACACAAAATAAACCCAAATTAACAAAAGAGTATTAGGAATATTTTGGGGCTTCTTTGGTGGCTCAGATGGTAAAGAATCTGCCTGCAATGTGTAACATTTGCATTAGATCTCTGGTTGGGAAGACCCCTGGAGAAGAGAATGTCTACCCACTCCAGTATTCTTGCCTAGAAAATCCTATGGAGAGAAAAATCTTGCAGGTACAGTCCATGGGATCGCAAACAGTCAGACACCACTGAGTGACGTTCACACACACACACAATAGGATTATACATATTGATAATTACCTTAAAGGCAAATGGATTAAATGCACCAATCAAAAGACATAGACTGGCTGGGTGGATGAAAACATGTGCATGTATGCACTTCCACTTAGCATATCACTCTGCTTGACCCTTTCCCCAACTTGGATGCAATTTTTTTATATTGTTAAGTTAATCACGTTCGCATTATGGCTTGCAATTGTAATTACTTTTTATTTTTTGCCTGGCTATTGATAGTGAAAACTGATAAACATATTTTACTATTGTGATTATGTGATTATGTAACTATTACTCACTTAATACCATTGCATCATGATTGGTCAACAGAAAAATAATAGAACTCTATATCACCAAAACTAGTATCTAATAGAAAAACCTGTAATCATTTTTAAAAATTCAGATGCATATTAAAAATTATCTTGAAATTTTTTGAAAAATACAAATGTTCAGGTACTGCTTTTTTTTCTCCAGAATTCTAGATATGTTTCTAATAAGCAGTTTTGTTTAAAAACAACTGGACTGTATGATGAATTTTTACTTTTATCTTGTTTCATTTTTTTTCTATTTCATACTTAATGCTCCCATTTAATGTACTTATTGTGCTTCAATTTCTCCATTTCTTCTTTTCTTTTTTTTTAACGTTCTTTCTCAAGACTGTATCAAGTGTATTAGAAAAGCTTTTGTATGCATATATATAAACATGTACAATATGTAAATTTTTAGAAAAATTATGAATTTTTGCCTAACTAAAAAATATCATGACATTTTGATTCCACTCTTTTGATTTCATATAAATAGAAAAAAGAATATTCAAGAGGAAGAGCTTGGTTAAGGGAAGTATTTTTATGTGGAATGACATTTCAAAGTGATGAAAGCTAACATAAGTGAGTGAATGATGAAGCAGAGGCAGAGCTGAGAAGGTAATGAAGAATGATTTTCATGATTGAGTCCTAGAACCAATCAGGGTAAATTTATGAGAAATTGAGAATTTTTTTACAAAAATTGCAGTCATTTTTCACATGAAAATATGGAAAAACATTATATACACAAAATAAGATGATACATAAAAGAAATGATCAAATATTAAAGTGGAAATAAAATATTTTATAAGAGTAAAGAAATTATACTGCAAAACACACTTAAGGAAAACCTGAGAGAAAAATGAAGTCACATATAAAACCAATTCAAGTAGAACACCATTCAAAGGAAGTACAGGGAGATAGGAAAAACGGATAAAAGGAAGATCAGTCATATTATCAATGGAAGAAATGTGCTAAAGTTTATGAGACCTGAGTTGCTATACAGAAGCTGTGTGTGTGTATATATATATATATATATATATAATACACATATATTTATATAAATTATAAATAATAAACATATGTGTATATATTTATATAATAAATGAATTATACATATTATATTATATATTATATAATTATATATATTCATAATATATATGTTTATATACATATAAATATATAAAAATATGGTACATGTTATATTTTATATTAATACATAATTTTATATATCATATATTTTATATATATAAATAAATGTATTTATATATGATACACATTTTATATATATATATGTTTATATATATTATGCAATATATGTATATGTAATACATAATATATATAATATATATTATATATGGTATATATGTATATATAATATGCATATGATATACATAATATATAATATTTATATATTATATTCATATATTTTATGTATATATTACATAAAATATAATATATATTGTATATATTATATATTATATATATACATATGATATAATATATATGTATATATAATATATATAATATGCATATATTATATATATTGTAGTATATATCACATACATCTACATAATTATAAATACACATAATATATATAATATAATTTATACATATATACATATATACTGTATATAACATATATACTATATATAAATATAATATATATATAAAAATATGAAATATATATAACATAATTTATACATATATACATTATATTATTTATATAATATATAAAATATATATTTATGTATTATGTATTATATATAATATAATATATAATACATATTATATATATTTATATTTAAATATATATGTATATAATATATAAGATATAATACATTAATATTACTATATTAATATTAATATATCAATAATATGATATATTAATATAATATAATATATTATATTAATATATATTATATTTTATTATAAATCTTATATATATTGTATATATATTGTATATACATTTGTATACATACAATTTACATAATATATATATAATATTATATATATTATATTATTATAATTATATTATATATGATATCCATATATATAAATATATATAATATACATGAAAATATGTCATATAAAATATATAATGCATAATATATAATATTGTATTTATAATATGTTATGTATTAATATATAATATATTAGAATATATATTATATACATATTTTAATATATGTAAATATATTATATATATTATTTACTGTGCATATATTATATTAATATATGTGTATATGTATACATACATATTAATATATGTGTATATATACATATGTATGGATGTATATAGATGCATATGGATGTACATATATATGTATGTATATATATTTATATATATATTATATAAAGTATTATATAATAATATTCACAGGCAGTTACTTTAAATTACTTTAACATGTAATCCATAGAAATCAAGTTAATTAAAAAAAGAGAAGTAATATATGAAAGTATTTAATTTAGGAATTTATTGACAAAATGTAACATGGCAATCAGTGCAATGTGTCATTTTCTAAATTAGAATAGAAAATCAGTGACTGCTGAAGAAATCCTTTTCTCAAGAATAGTTTTTACCTCCATTCCACATATAAAATAGATGTGAAGCTATATTGTGTAAAACATAGAAATAAATTAATTTCTTCTTTAAATACAAAGGAGCAGTCATCAATAAATGAACAAAAATATGATCACATAAATATACAAAACTTTGATCTGTTTGAACAACTGATTCAGTGTAAAAAGCAAACAAAAAAATTATGTGAATCTCAAATCTAGAAATATTATCCTTCAAATAAACTTGGAATAACATAGAAAACTTCAGAAAGAAATGTAATTCCAACATCATTTCTTCAGTAAAGAGTATTTACAGATTCATAATAAAATAAGTCTTGGTGACTTGTTTTCAACCTTTAACTTTTAAGCAAGCACAAATGGTTTAAATATATTAATGTATTTAAATAATGACAGTGCAACAAAATTTTGGAGTTAATAAGTTTACTTGGAAAATAAAAGAGTAGGGACACAATATCCTCAATTTTAATAGAAGTCAAGATAAGCTATCTGAATCTGGTTAGCAAATAGAAGCTGAAAATATTATTTGATGTTGTCAATGTAAGAACTAAAAATGATATTTTCTGAGAGAAGATTGGAGAGGAAAGGTGAATCAGGGACTTAAGGAAAAGATTCATACAGATGATGGAGAACCAATAAAACCTATAATTAAATCACAAGACTCAAAAGGAAAAATAAAATTTGTATGAGCAAAGAGAGTCAGTAACTTAAATAAAATAAGAAACTATTTAAAATGTCTGTAACAGACTTGGAGGTGAGAACTGTTCTGAGAATCTGTTGCTTTTTTCTGCATGTTCTTTTGATTTAATTTGCCATGTTCATTTGCCAATTTTTTTTTTTTGGTTGTTGTTGGTTTTAAAATACTATAACATTTCAGTAAAATTTTATGTAATACCTCATATCTTATGAGATACTTGAATTTAAAGGGGGTGAACATGCACTATTAGTGTGAAGTTCATTAAAAAATAATAACTAGTTCTGTGAGTATCGTTGGGGCTTCCTTGGTGGCTCAGCAGTAAAGAATCCACCAACAATGCAGGAGACACAGAAAATATGGGTTCATTTCCTGGGTTGGGAAGATTCCCTGGAGGACAACATGGCAACCCACTCCAATACTCTTGTTAGGAAAATCCCATGGACAGAGGAGCCTGACAGTCTAAAGTCCATAGGGTCACAAAGAATCAGACATGACTAAAGTGACTGAGCATGCATGCATGGGACTATCAATAGGTAAACTAGGATTTATGGTTCTCAATTTTACAATTAAAAAATCAAAGTAAATGTTAACTTTTAAATATCAATTTTTATTGCTTTATATAAAGTTTTCTGTGATATATTCACCCCTGATTCACATAACTCTAGGAATTATTCAATTATACAAAACATATTTTATACTTAAATCAAAAGAGTCCATTGTGGTGGAGCACCCACACAAAAATAAATCTATTTAAGCATATTTTAGTTAATTTATAATCAGTATTTCTAATTTAATGGTATTTGAATAAGATAATTGTGGTTTTCTACAAAATAAAGATGATATAGAAGCAGGAATGTGGATTTAACAAAAACTAAATGCAAGAACTCTTTTAAGAAGAATTAATAGCTGATAGATTATTAAATATACTTATTAATTTCTTGCAAATAAAAAAAAAAGCCACTGAACTGTTTGAGTAGCTGAAAGTGGTATTTGTATTCCACGAAGTTATGACTACAATAGCTTATATGCAAAACAGAACATGGCTTCTATTTTATGGGGGAAATAAAAAGATTGTTTTCTTTACAGAAAATTGTTTTAAACTTCTTTGCATCTCTCTTATTATTATTTTAGATACAAGAGCTTTTAAGTGGAAAAAAAATTTAACATTTCCTTAACATTACATACTGTGGTGTGTGTTTTATGTATCTATCTCCAGATCAGACCAGCTGGATCCCAATTACAACCATTTACTATCTTGACATCTACACACTTCTGTAATCCCCATAGCAGGGCCTGTTCTCATTTTCACTTAAATGTGTGAGATTTTGGTGAATAGAGGTTATATAACCTGTTTATTCTCATCACCTGGTAAATGACATGCTGCAACTTAAATTCAAAGAATCTTCTGTCAGATGCATTTGTTCTTTACACTGTATTCATTTTAAAGGGATCTCTCACTTCATAGTCTCACCCCACCCATTTCTAATTATTTGTGCCATTAGGATAATTAATTTAATTATGGAATGGCATGTGGCTTTAACCTCATCTCCTGTTCTGGATTTTCCTATCAGAATGCTGCCTGTTGTAGTGTCTCCTGCCAAGGATTTTGTGTCCCTAAAATCTCATTGAAAGAGGCTTATCAAAGAAAGAAAGAAAGTGAAGTCCCTCAGTCATGTCCAACTCTTTGCGACCCCATGGACTAGGCAGGAGTACTGGAGTGGATTGTCATTTCCTTCTCCAGCGGATCATCCTGACTCAGGGATCGAACCCCAGTCTCCTGCATTGCAGGCAGACGCTTTACTTGTGCTTCCCTGGTGCAGTGAGCCACCAGGGAAGCACACAAACCTTATCAAGAATCTTTAAAAAAACAAAGAAACAACAACAACAAAAAACTGATGCAGGAGTCCCAAAGCAAAATACCCCTGGTTTCCTATAATCATAGCGAAGGAATCGTTAATCCATTTGACCATTCACCCACTCATTTATGCATACAGGCCTGGCCTCCTGGAGAAGATTGAGAATTAGTGATGTAAAATACAAGAACTTAGTCTTAAATTCAAAAAAAGAGGGAAAAAGTATAGTGGGTTTATCAATAAATACGAATTCAAGACTGGCTAAAAATGCCAGATCGCTACAATTTTAGTTGGTTCACTAGCTTGATCCTAATATTTCTAGCAGGCAGTACAGAGGAAAAACATGGCAGTATTCATTACATAACAAGGCTTTATTGACTCAAGGAAAAGAATAATTGCTCTTGACATTAAAGCCAGGAGAAATGTTACTAGAAGGTCCTCATAGAGAGGGCATGGGTGACTTCTCCAAGACCTTCTTGCACATGACAAAACATGAGTTTCACAGATTTGTTTCTTAAAGCTTCCATCAATATAATGTTGCTATGGCCATTAAAGTTCAAACAAGTAAAGTTCAGTTCAGTAGTTCAGTTGTGTCCGACTCTTTGCGATCCCATGAACCCCAGCATACCAGGCCTCCTTGTCCATCACCAACTCCCGGAGTTTACCCAAATTCATGTCTGTTGAGTCCATGATGCCATCTAGCCATTTGATCATCTGTCATCCCCTTCTCCTTCTGCCTTCAATCTTTCCTAACTTCAGGGTCTTTTCAAATGACTCAGTTCTTTGCATCAGGTGGCCAAAATATTGGAGTTTCAGCTTCAATATCAGTCCTTCCAATGAACACCCAGGACCGATCTCCTTTAGGATGGACGGGTTGGATCTCCTTGCAGACCAAGGGATACTCAAAAGTCTTCTCCAACACCACAGTCAAAAGCATCAGTTCTTCGACACTCAGCTTTCTTTATAGTCCAACTCTCACATCCATACATGACTACTGGAAAAATCATAGTCTTGACTAGGTGGACCGTTGTTGACTAAGTAATGTCTTTGCTTTATAATATACTGTCTAGGTTAGTCATAACTATCCTTCCAGGAGTAAACATCTTTTAATTTCATGGCTGCAGTCACCATCTGCAGTGATTTTGGAACCCGAAAAAATAAAGTCAGCCCCTGTTTCCACTGTTTACCCATCTATATGCCATGAAGTGATGGGCCCAGATGCCATGAACTTAATTTTCCAAATGTTGAGCTTTAAGTCAACTTTTTCATTTTCCTCTTTCACTTTAATCAAGAGGCTGTTTAGTTCTTCTTCACTTTCTACCTTAAGGGTGGTGTCATCTGCATATCTGAGGTTATTGATATTTCTCCCAGCAATCTTGATTCCAGTTTGTGCTTCATCCAGCCCAGCATCTCTCATGATGTACTCTGCATATAAGTTAAATAAGCAGGGTGACAAGACACAGCCTTGACATACTCCTTTTCCTATTTGGAATCAGTCTGCTGTTCCATGTCCTGTTCTAACTGTTGCTTCCTGACCTGCATATAGGTTTCTCAAGAGGCAGGTCAGGTGGTCTGGTATTCCCATCTCTTTCAGAATTTTCCACAGTTTATTGTGATCCACACAGTCAAAGGCTTTGGCATAGTCAATAAAGCTGAAATAGATGTTTTTCTGGAACTCTCTTTTATTTATTTTTTTTTTAAGGTTAAGTGAATGTGGAAATTTGGTTCCTGGTTCCTTTGCCTTTTCTAAAACCAGCTTGAACATCTGGAAGTTCACGGTTCACATTTTGCTGAAGCCTGGCTTGGAGAATTTTGAGCATTACTTTACTAGTGTGTGAGATGAGCACAACTGTGTGGTAGTTTGAACATTCTCTGGCATTGCCTTTTTTGGGATTGGAATGAAAACTGGCCTTTTCCAGTCCTTTGGCCACTGTCGAGTTTTCCAAACGTGCTGGCATATTACGTGCAGCACTTCCACAGCATCATCTTCCAGGATTTGAAATAGCTCAACTGGAATTCCATCACTTCCACTATGTTTGTTCATAGTGATACTTCCTAAGGCCCACTTGACTTCACATTCCAGGATGTCTGGCTCTAAGTAAGTCATCACACCATCATGATTATCTGGGCGGTGAAGATCTTTTTTTGTATAGTTCTTCTGTGTATTCTTGCCACCTCTTCTTATTATCTTCTGCTTCTGTTATTTCAATACCATTTCAAAGGAACCACAAATGCAAGACAGCGCACGAGTGGCCTAGAGGAGCTATCCACATCCAAGGTCAAGGAGACGACCTAGAAGAGCTACCCTGTCAGGGAACATTTAATTTTAAGGAATCCTTTATGTTGCTTTCTGTTTCTCAAGGGCCTTCTGTTCCTTATCAGTTCCTGGAAATAGGAACAAGCAGAGCTGCATGCAGTTCTCAGGACTGAGGTCATGAGATGGAATGCATACATGGATTCCCTTCAGTAACCTTTTATTTTTCTGTAAAACTACTTAGTCATGTTCCTATTTCCAATACATAGATTGTCTTCTGGCCTATGATGATTGTTATTCCCTTAGTTACTTTTGTTATGGCCCCATGACAATTGTTATTTCCTTAGTTACTCTTGTTATGCATCTGATTTTGGCATTTTTTTAACTCTATTTTTCTGCCTAAAACTTCTTTGTATAATAATATATAAGCACACGCTATCATGAATAAAGTACCCTTGTTCCACTAGAGACTTGGGTCCCCCATGCACTTCTTTTCTTCACCTTCTTTTCATTAAATCCTGTCCCCAGGTTCTAGTCTGTCAAGAAGACCATAACAAGTGCTGCCCAAACAGGGACCTGGAATTCATGGGTTCAGGATGGAGTGACTGGGACCTATTGAGGCCACGTAAGTGAGGGGTTATGGGACAAATGGATGGAAAGCCCCACTACTTTTTAAATTTATTTCATTATTTATTTAAAATTCAAGGACTTTTGGTTTTGCACAATGATTAGAGGCTTATCTCCAAATGGTAATTGAACATAATCCCTAGTTCCTTGATTTAAAAAAAAAAAAATTGATTTAAAGATTTGGAACCAGGTTAGAAAAAATGTTAAATGAGCTGCAATATGGGTGAGTCGGAGGGGGGGGGGGGCAACAGTCCAATTGATTTCTGGCCCTTATGGGCCCTCATTAAAGCCATAATTTTGCCATTTCAAGAAAATTCTAGCCCCTTCATAGAGGCAGAATACTTGTTACATGAATGTAAATTAGATGACAAAATTTTACAAAAGACCCAATTAAAACAGCATAAACTAGAGAAAAAGAACAGAATGGGAAAGACTAGAGATTGCTTCAAGGAAATTAGAGATATCAAGGGAACATTTCATGCAAAGATGAGCTTGATAAAGGAGAGAAATGGCATGGACCTAACAGAAGCAGAAGATATTAAGAAGAGGTGAAAAGAATACACAGAAGAACTGTACAAAAAAAAGATCTTCACAACCAAGATAATCATGATGGTGTGATCACTAACCTAGAGCAAGACATCCTGGAATGTGAAGTCAAGTGGGCCTTAGGAAGTATCACTATGAACAAACATAGTGGAAGTGATGGAATTCCAGTTGAGCTATTTCAAATCCTGGAAGATGATGCTGTGAAATTGCTGCACTCAATATGCCAGCAAATTTGGAAAACTCAACAGTCGCTACAGGACTGGAAAAGGTCAGTTTTCATTCCAATCCCAAAGAAAGGCAATGCCAAAGAATGCTCAAACTACCACACAATTGCACTCATCTCACACGCTAGTAAAGTAATGCTCAAAATTCTCCAAGCCAGGCTTCAGCAAAATGTGAACCATGAACTTCCAGATGTTCAAGCTGGTTTTAGAAAAGGCAAAGGAACCAGAGATCAAATTGCCAACATCCGCTGGATCATAGAAAAAGGAAGAGAGTTCAAGAAAAACATCTACTTCTGCTTCAGTGACTATGCCAAAGCCTTTGACTGTGTGGATCACAATAAACTGTGGAAAATTCTGAAAGAGATGGAAATACCAGACCACCTGACCTGCCTCTTGAGAAACCTATATGCAGGTCAGGAAGCAACAGTTAGAACTGGACATGGAACAACAGACTGGTTCCAAATAGGAAAAGGAGTATGTCAAGGCTGTATCTTGTCACCCTGCTTATTTAACTTCTATGCAGAGTACATCATGAGAAATGCTGGGCTGGAAGAAGCACAAGCTGAAATCAAGATTGCCAGGAGAAATATCAATAACGTCAAATATGCAGATAATACTGCCCTTATGGCAGAAAGTGAAGAGGAACTAAAACGCCTCTTGATGAAAGTGAAAGAGGAGAGTGAAAGAATTGGTTTAAAGCTCAATATTCAGAAAACGAAGATCATGGCATCCGGTCCCATCACTTCATGGGAAATAGCTGGGCAAACAGTGGAAACAGTGGCTGACTTTATATTCAGGGGCTCCAAAATCACTACAGATGGTGATTGCAGCCATGAAATTAAAAGACGCTTATACTCCTTGGAAGGAAAGTAATGACTAACCTAGATAGCATATTCAAAAGCAGAGACATTACTTTGCCAACAAAGGTCCATCTAGTCAAGGCTATGGTTTTACCAGTGGTCAAGTATGGATGTGAGAGTTGGACTGTGAAGAAGGCTGAGTGCCAAAAATTTGCTGCTTTTGACTGTGGTGTTGGAGAAGACTCTTGAGAGTCCCTTGGACTACAAGGAGATCCAACAAGTCCATTCTAAAGGAGATCAGTCCTGGGTGTTCTTCAGAAGGACTGATGCTAATGTTGAAACTCCAGTACTTTGGCCACCTCATGCGAAGAGTTGACTAATTGCAAAGACTCTGATGCTGGGAAGGATTGGGGACAGGAGGAGAAGGGGACGACAGAGGATGAGATGGCTGGATGGCACCACCAAGTCGATGGACGTGAGTTTGAGTGAACTCCAGGAGTTGGTGATGGACAGGGAGGCCTGGCGTGCTGCAATTCATGGGGTCACAAAGAGGCAGACACGGCTGAGCCACTGAACTGAACTGAGAGTATTTCAAAATTATCCCACCAGCCCTGCTCTAGCTGCCCCAAGTTCTCCTCCTCCTCTTAAAATGAACACCAAACTTAAAGTCCTCTCAACTCAAAGACAATATGACTCTAACAATGACGCTTCTGAGGCTCTTTTTGATACTAAAGCTAACAATAAAATTTTTAATGACAATGATAAGCCTTTAACACAGCCTCACATTTGTAAGAAAAAACTTTCTACTCATTCTCCTCAACAAAAGCTTTATGGGTTACTAGACTTCGACATGGAAAATGATTTCTTTTTAGCCTTCACCACATCACATCTGCTGTTAGTTGACCAAATCCTTGCCAAATATAAACTGCAAATAATTGAGCCACCCATTTCTGACAAAGATGGTCCATTCTTTGAGCCCAACCTATAGATGTGAGTAAACCACAATGTCATATTTTCCCCTGAAAAGTTAGAAGTCAATAATACCTGAAGACAGCTACACTAAAATATTTCAAGCACCTAATGAAGCCTATGCTGATTTTTTAGCTAGATTGAAAGTTGCTATTTCCCATAATGTTATCAGAGAAGAGGTCAAAATACAGCTTGAAAAACTGCTTGCTTATAAAAATACAAACCAAAAATGTTAAAGAGCTATCAATCCAATTCATGAGATCAAGATTATTATTTATTTATTTTTATTATTTATTATTTAAATTATTATTTAAAGGCTTATTACATTTAGGATCAGAAACTCAAAAAATACAAACATTAACTGAAACAATGGTTGCTGCCTTTAAAAAGAGATATAAAAGATGTTTTGCATGTGGGCATAAAACTCCTTTAAAATAGCATTGTTCTAAAAAGCACACAGAAAAAATTGAAACTATTAAAAAACCTCCAGAAATTTGCCCTCTTTGCCATAAGGGGATACATTGGGCCAGAAAATGTCAATCTAAATATGATATTAAAAATAAGCCTATTTCAGAAAACTCCAAGCTGGGGATTCCTCGGGTCCCCATTAAAACACACACACACACACACACACACACAGAAGGGCAAGCTCCATCTTTTTCCTCAAACCCTCAATATCCGGCTATGCTGCCAAAAATATATCAGCCTTAAATGATTTTCTCTTGTTTCCTCAAGTAGTCCCTTCTAAAATACCTACCAGACTTTTTAGACCCCTACCCACCCCCCCAAACCTCTGGTCTTTTATTTGGCCAATATTGTTCACCCTAGAGTAATTGATTCAAATTATAGAGAGAAATTCCAGTTATGATGTCATCTCAGATATTATAACAATTCAAAAATGGAGACAAAATTGCTCAATTACTTCTTTTATCTTACATTTCTATTAACTCCTCTGATAACATACAGACAGGTGGATTTGATAATACAGATCAAAAACAATCCTTATAAACATAAATAATATCTAAATATACCCAACCAAATATAAATATCAAAATTAATGGCAAAAATTTTCTGGTCTTCTTGATACTGAATCTAATATTAATGGAAATTAAGACAGCTAGGGGTAACTGCACGATTCTTTCCCTCAAGTAACTCTGAATTTAAGAAAAGAAGCTTCCTACATCCCAAATATTTCATCTAGAACTGTTAAATGATGAACAAATCACTAAAACAGTAATGGCCAACTTGGACAAAATGAATGTACTACCAATTGCTGAGACCAATAAAGATGCATGGTTCATCAAAAAAAAAAAAATAATAATAATAATAATATTACTATTATTTCCAAACATTTATAGCCCAAATCTTGGCCTATACAGAAAATTTCTTGCCAAATTACAGGAGTTTCTTAAGCCAAAATACAAGCGGTTTATCAAAGTGTCCAAATATATCCATGTGAGGGAACAAGAGGCCAGCCCACAACATTATGACCTTATGTGATAGATACATCCCTTAATTTAATGAAAATATTTACCTATACAATGACAAAGTATTCCACATTTTTCCTAGGGGCCACTGCTCACTTAAAAACAATGCAATTATTAAAATAACTTTAAAAAATAATGAGCCTATTTGGACAAAACAATGGCCCCTTACAAAACAGAAACTAAAAACTACTAAGAAACTTATTGATACACATTTAAAATTAAAACATATTAAATAATCTTATTCCCCTTAAAATTCTCCCACTATATGTTAATATTACATAGCCAAAGACCTTGAACCTGTGAGAAAACAATTTCCTAACTCTCTTGTTATTCATTATATAGATAATACATTGTTTTCAACTCCATCTGCTTAAAAAATTAACATATGTTTGATATAGCTCAATGATGCTTAAAAGAGTCTGGATTAATTATTGCCCCTGAAAAAATTCAAACCTCTACACCTTACCATTACTTAAGATCTATTGTTAATAGACAACATATTACTCCACAACTAACACAAATTCATGTTGATAAATTATCAACCTTAAATGATTTTCAAAATATTTTAGGTGATATAAACTGGATTAGACCTTCTTTGAACATTGCAAATTGTCAACTGACTAATTTATTTAATACTTTAAAAGGAGATCCTGATTTAAATAGCCCTCATTCACTTTCACAAGAGACACAAGAAAACCCTGTATTTTACAAAATAAATTTAAAAAACAGTTTCTTACTTATATTAGACTTAAATTATCTCTAAAGTTATTTGTACTCCCTTCTCTCCTTTCCCCCACAGGACTTCTTGCCCAACAAAAACACCTGATAAAATGGATCTATACCCATTTTAAAGGGACAAGGTCAATTACACCCTATCTTGATTTGATTACTCTAATAGTTATCAATAAAAACAAACTACATCTTTAATTGGCTCCAGTCCTCATAAAATTGCATTACCTATTAATAAAGCTCAATTTAAGAATACATTACAAACTTCTATCAATTTTCCAATAGCCTTCTTAGACTCTTTAAAAAACAAATCATTTTGTTATCCTTCTAATAAACTTTAAAATTTCTTAAAAAATACTATATTATCTCTCATATTGTTACATCACAACCTATACCTCAAACTGATGTTTTCTATTAAATGAGACTAAAAGACTCTGATGCTGGGAGAGATTGGGGGCAGGAGAAGGGGAAGACAGAGGATGAGATGGCTGGATGGCATTACTCAGTTGATGGACGTGAGTTTGAGTGAACTCCGCGAGTTAGTGATGGACAGGGAGGCCTGGTGTGCTGTAATTCATGGGGTCGCAAAGAGTCGGACACGACTGAGTGATTGAACTGAACTAAAAAATGCCAAAGCCTCATTCTGGTCTCTCAAAAACTATAGTATTTCATACTAAATTTCATTCTGCTCAACAAAATAAATTATATGCTCTTATTCCAGTTATTACTCATTGCCCTAAACTTTCTCCATCTTATTTTTTACATGTCTGTATTGATATAAATTATTCTTTTATATAGACCACACCTCTCCAAGGTAAAACTACACAACACATTATAACTCACCTGTTAGCTTGCTTTACAGTAATGAAAACACCTAGTTCTATATAAACAGATAATGGCCCTGCCGATATTTCTAAACAATTCCAATACTTTTTTCAATCTTTTTCTATCAAACATATTACATGCATTTCTTATAATCTACAAACATAAGACATAGTTAAACAAACACATCACACACAAAAACTACAAATAAAAAAAAATTAAAAACGGGAATACACAGGACCAATTCTATCTTCCTTATCCATGTCCAAGGTCAGGGGCAGAGGCTGAGAGGAGCTACCCCACGTCCAAAGTAAGGAGCAGCAGCTGTGCTTTGCTGAAGCAGCTGTGAAGAGATACCCCACATCCAAGGTAAGAGGAACCCAAGATGGCAGGCCCTGAGAGAGGGCATTGGAGGGCAGACAGACTGAAACCATAGTTACAGACAACTGGCCAGTCTGATCCACTGACCACAGCTTGTCTAACTCAGTGAAACTAAGCCATGCTGTGTGGGGCCACCCACGATGGAGAGGCCATGGTGGAGAGGACTGACAGAATGTGGTCCACTGGAGAAGGGAATGGGAAACCACTTCAGTATCCTTGCCTTGAGAACCCCATGAACAGTATGAAAAGGCAAAAGGATAGGACACTGAAAGATGAACTCCCTAGGTTGGTATGTGCCCAGTATGCTACTGGAGATCAATGGAGAAATAACTCCAGAATAATGAAGGGCCAGAGCCAAAGCAAAAACAGCGCCCAATTGTGTATGTGACTGGTGATGGAAGTAAAGTTTTATTCTGTAAAGAGCAATATTGCATAGGAACATGGAATATTAGGTCCATGAATCAAGGCAAATTTGAAGTGGTCAAACAGGAGATGGCAAGAGTTAACATCAACATTCAAAGAATCAACGAACTGAGATGGACTGGAATGGGTGAATTTAAGTCAGATTACCATTATATCTACTACTGAGGGCAGGAATCCCTTAGAATAAATGGTGTAGCCATCATAATCAACAAAGGGGTCCGAAATGCAGTATTTGGATGCAATCTCAAAAATGACAAAATGACTTCTGTTTGTTTCCAAGGCATACCTTTCAATATCATGGTATTTCAAGTCTATGCCCTGACCATAATGCTGAAAAAGCTGAAGTTAAATGGTTCTATGAAGACCTACAAGAACTTTTAGAACTAACATCGCCCCTCCCCAAACAAAAAAAAAAAAAAAAAAGATGTCCTTTTCATTATAGGGGACTTGAAAGCAAAAGTAGGAAGTCAAGAAATACCTGAAGTAACAGGCAAATTCGACGTTGGAGTACAGAATGAAGCAGGTCAAAGGCTAATAGAGTTTGCCAAGAGAACGCACTGATCATAGCAAACACCTTTTTCCAACAACACAAGAGAAGACTCTACACATGGACATCACCAGATGGTCAACACCGAAATCAGATTGATTCTATTGTTTGCAGCCAAAGATGGAGAACCTCTATACAGTTAGCAAAAACAAGACTGAGAGCTGACTGTGACTCAGATCATGAACTCCTTATTGCCAAATTCAGACTTAAACTTAAGAAAGTAGGGAAAACCACTAGACCATTCAGATATGACCTAAATCAAATCCCTTATGATTATACAGTGGAAGTGAGAAATAGATTCAAGGAACTAGATCTGATAGACAGAGTGCCTGATAAAGTATGGATGGAGGTTCATGACAGTATACAGAAGACGGGGAGCAAGATCATCCCCAAGAAAAAGAAATGGAAAATAGCAAAATAGCTGTCTTAGGAGGCCTTACAAATAGCTGTGAAAAGAAGAGAAGCAAAAAGCAAAGGAGAAAAGGAAAGACATACCCATTTAAATGCTGAGTTCCAAAGAATAGCAAGGAGAGATAAGAAAGCCTTCCTCAGCGATCAATGTAAAGAAATAGAGGAAAACAAAAGAATAGGAAAGACTAGTGATCTCTTCAAGAAAATTAGAGATACCAAGGGAACATTTCATGCAAAGGTGGGCTCAGTAAAGGACAGAAATGGTATGGACCTAACAAACAAGTAAAACAATCCTATAGAATTTAGTACATTCTTCTTAATGATATTCAAAAATTGATTATGGGATAGCTGAGGCAGAGGTATATTTATATATTGCTTTCAAGACAATTTTTCCCCTCTAGCTTATTTTTTATATAAATATTGATAGGACATAAGCTTTAGATTATATATATATTAGTTAGTATGTACTAACTAATATATCCTAGAAGAGGTGGTATGTTGCTTTCACTAAAATCTAAAAGGTGCATGTATCAGCAAACAATTGAGTTTGCACAAGTATCCTGGGTATGGTGATGTAATTTACTAGAAATTGGGGAGTCTATTGTCAAACAAAAGTTTCACTAAAGATAAAGAGCAAGACAGACATTATTTAAGGTTATTGAAATAAGGGAGAGAGGCCAGAATTCAGTGTGAGCTGGACTTTGTTCCAGTGTACCGAAGGAGGAAAGAGTTTATAAAACTAGGACTGGTGATCACAGGCTATCTGTGTTTCTAATTGGTATTACCCAAAACAAAAGTAAACTTTCTTAATCTTCAAGACAGGAGGAGGTTTAACAACTTGGATCAAGATGTCTGCCAAACTTAGGCTTCTGTTCACCAGAAATCCAGAGGCAGGGGCCTATCCTCTCTAGTGAGTTCATCACAAAGGGCATAATTCATGTCCTTAAGAGGCTGCCCTGAACTGCAGAACTGGTGTGTGTGTATATATATATATATATATATATATATATATATATATATTCAATTAATTTATATACCTATATATTTAATTAAATTTATTGGAGTATAGTTGCTTTTCACCAACAAAAATTAATTAAGGGAAAAAAAAAAAAAAACTGGCATAGAATCTGCCTGCCAATATAGGAGACATAGGTTTGATCTCTGGGTTGGGAAGAGGAGGAATGGACAACACACTCCAGTAATCTTGCCTGAGAAGTCCCAAGGACATAGTACCAAGGGGGGCTACAGTCCATGGGGTTGTAAAGAGTTGGACATGACTGAGTGATTAAGCACACATATAGTTGCTTTACAATGTTGTGTTAGTTTCTACTGTACAGCAAACTGAATCCACCATATGTACACAGATATCTCTTCCCTTTTGGATTTCCTTCCTATTCAGGTCACTACAGAGTATAGAGTAGAATTCCATGGATTATTACCATACAGTAGGCTCTCATTACTTAACTGTTTTATACAGTTTCATTAGTAAAGAAATCTTCAAAGGAACAGGGGAAGACACAACATTTACAAATTTTGCTGAACCAAAGGCTTTAAGAAAAGGGAGGGGAGAGCAATCCATGCTAGGTATTTTTGTCTAAACTTCAGTCAACCTGAGGGCAAAGTTCAGGTTAAAGTCTTGTGACTGGTGAGATACTTGGTGAAGATTCCTACAGCCTTGGAGTTCCCGAAGCATCAATTCAGTTCAGTTCAGTTGCTCAGTCGTGTCTGACTCTTTGAGATGCCATGAATCGAAGCACGCCAGGCCTCCCTGTCCATCACCAACTCCCGGGGTTCACTCAGACTCACATCCATCGAGTCAGTGATGCCATCCAGCCATCTCATCCTCTGTCGTCCCCTTCTCCTCTTGCCCCCAATCCCTCCCAGCATCAGAGTCTTTTCCAATGAGTCAACTCTTCGCATGAGGTGGCCAAAGTACTGGAGTTTCAGCTTTAGCATCATTCCTTCCAAAGAAATCCCAGGAATGATCTCCTTCAGAATGGACTGGTTGGATCTCCTTGGAGTCCAAGGAACTCGCAAGAGTCTTCTCCAACACCACAGTTCAAAAGCATCAATTCTTCAGTGCTCAGCTTTCTTCACAGTCCAACTCTCACATCCATACATGACCACTGGAAAAACCATAGCCTTGACTAGATGGACCTTTGTTGGCAAAGTAATGTCTATGCTTTTCAATATGCTATCTAGGTTGGTCATAACTTTTCTTCCAAGGAGTAAGCGTCTTTTAATTTCATGGCTGCAGTGGAAAGATGTTAAAAAAATACAACTTCATATTTTCAATTTGATTCTAATCCTACTCTCTGGTGAAGTCAGGGAAACGTGGGTCTTCTCTCCACACTAGGTGAAATGGATCAGCAGTCCTCACTCAGGTCCTGATCGTTAAGTATGTCTGAGTCGTCTGATCTCAGCTTCCTCTAATCACACAGAATATTTACTGCTACCAACTTATATTTCTAAAACAAACTGTCATAAAATATCCTAGACTTAAGTCTTCAATTGGTCCCCACCCTTTATCTGTACATTTAAACTCATCTCTATAAAATTTTAATTGATGAAGGAAAGGGGTTTATGATCTCAGGCATTAGGAAAGTTTGACAAGATACCTACAAGCAAGGTTTCTGTTTTGTTTTGTTTGTTTGAAGCTTTGATTTTAAAGTTATAGAAATCTTGAATTTTATAGCATATTGTATACTTCTTAAATATCATTCATTCAATATCACACTGCATATCGATCTGCAAGAAAACTTGAAAGTCAAAGATGAAACTTCAATTACTTTTGTGATGTTAACTAGCCAGTATAAGTTCAGTCGTTCTTTGCAACCCCACAAACTGAAGCATACCAAACTTCCCTGTCCATCACCAACACACAGAGATTGTTCAAACTCATATCCATTGAATCGGTGATACCATCCAAACATCTCATCTTCTGTCATCCGCCATCCCCTTTACCTCCTGCCTTCAATCAGTCCCAGCATCAGGGTATTTTTCAATGAATCAGTACTTTGATTCAGGTGCCCAAAATATTGGAGCTTCAGCATCAGCCCTTCCAATGAATATTCAGAAATAATTTCCTTTAGGATTGATTGGTTTGATCTTCTTGCACCACAGTTCAAAAGCATCAATTCTTTGGTGCTCAGCTTTCCTTATGGTCCAATTCCACATCCATACAGGATTACTGGGAAAATCATAGCTTTGATTAGACAACCTTTGTCCACAGAGTAATGGCTCTGTTTTTTAACACACCCTCTAATTTGGTCATAGCTTTTCTTCAAAGGAACAAGTGTCTTTTAATTTCATGGCTGCCTTATACTTTGCCAACAAAGGTTCGTCTAGTCAAGGCTATGGTTTTTCCTGTGGTCATGTATGGATGTGAGAGTTGGACTATGAAGAATGCTGAGCGCCAAAAAATTGATGCTTTTAAACTGCAGTGTTGGAGAAGACTCTTGAGAGTCCCTTGGACTGCAAGGAAATCCAACTAGTCCATTCTGAAGGAGATCATTCCTGGTATTTCTTTGGAAGGAATGATGCTAAAGCTGAAACTCCAGTACTTTGGCCACCTCATGAGAAGAGTTGACTCATTGAAAAATCTCTGATGCTGGGAGGGATTGGGGGCAAGAGGAGAAGGGGACAACAGAGGATGAGATGGCTGGATGGCATCACTGACTCAATGGACGTGAGTCTGAGTCAACTCGGGGAGTTGGTGATGGACAGCGAGGCCTGGCGTGCTGCGATTCATGGGGTCACAAAGAGTCAGACATGACTGAGCAACTGATCTGATCTGATCTGATCACCATCTTCAGTGATTTAGGAGCCCCAAAAAATAAAGTCCTGTTTATTTTCTGTCTGTCTCTGTTTCTATTGTTTCTCCATTTATTTATCATGATAGAGCAAATAGATGGGGAAACAGTGGCTGACTTTATTTTTCTGGGCTTCAAAATCACTGCAGATTGTGATGCAGCCATGAAAGTAAAAGACACTTGCTCCTTGGAAGGAAAGTTATGACCAATCTAGACACCATATTAAAAAGTAGAGACATCACTTTGTCAACAAAAGTTGGTCTAGTCAAGGCTATGGTTTTCCCAGTGGCCATGTATGGATATGAGAGTTGGACTATAAAGAAAACTGAGCATCGAAGTACTGATGCTTATGAACTGTGGTGTTGGAGAAGACTCCTGAGAGTCCCTTGGATTGCAAGGAGATCCAACCAGTCCATTCTGAAGGAGATCAGCCCTGGGATTTCTTTGGAGGGAATGATACTAAAGCTGAAAGTCCAGTACTTTCTCCAC
Organism: Bos taurus; assembly: GCF_002263795.3. Taxonomy (NCBI): domain Eukaryota; kingdom Metazoa; phylum Chordata; class Mammalia; order Artiodactyla; family Bovidae; genus Bos; species Bos taurus. The sequence continues at coordinate 2,626,010 of NC_037336.1, forward strand.
CTCATATGAAGAGCTGACTCATTTGAAAAGACCCTAATGCTGGGAAAGATTGAGGGCAGGAGGAAAAGGGGACAACAGAAGGTGAAATGATTGGATGGCATCACTGACTCAATGGACATGGGTTTGGGTGGACTCCAGAAGTTGGTGATGGACAGGGAGGCCTAACATTCTGTGGTTCATGGGGTCGCAAGGAGTCAGACACAAGTGAGCGACTGAACTGAACTGATGGGACTGGAGGCTGTGATCTTAGGATTTTGAATGTTGAGTTTTAAGCCAGCTTTTTCTCTCTCCTCTATCACTTTCATCAAAAGGTTCTTTCCTTCTTCTTCACTTTCTGCCATAGGGTGGTGTCATTTGCATTTTTTACATTAATATTTCTCCCAGAAATCTTGATTCCAGCTTGTGCTTCATCCATCCTTGCATTTCTTACATTCATTATGTACTCTGCATATAAGTACATATGTACTTCATCCTTACATTCATTATGTACTCTGCATATAAGATAAATAAGCAGGGTGACAAAATACAGCCTGACATACTCCTTTCCCAATTTGGAACCATTCCATTGTTCCATGTCTGGTTCTGAAGGTTGCTTCTTGACGTTCATACAGATTTTTCAGGAGGCAGGTCAGGTGGCCTGGTTTTCCTATCTCTTTAGTAATTTTCACAGTTTGTTGTGATCCACACAGTTAAAGGCTTTGGTGTTATCAGTAAAGTGGATGTAGAGGTTTTTTGTTTGTTTGTTTGTTTTTGTTTTTTGTTTTTTTTTCCTATAACTCTCTTGCTTTTCCTATGATCCAATGGATGCTGGCAATTTGATCTCTGGTTTCTCTGCCTTTTCTAAATTCAGTGTGAACATCTGGAAGTTCACATATGGTTGAAGCCTTGTTTGGAGAATTTTGAGCATTACTTTGCTAATGTACAAGAAGCATGAAATTGTGCAGTGGTTTGAACACTCTTTGACATTGCCTTTCTTTGGGATTTGAGTATAAATTGACCATTTCCAGGCCTGTGGCCATTACTGTGACTTCCAAATTTGCTGGCATATTGAGTGCAGCACTTTATCAACATCATCCTTAAGGATTTGAAATGGCTTAACCAAAATTTCATCACCCCAACCAGCTTTGTTCATAGTGATGCTTCCTAAGTCCCATTTGACTTTGCATTCCACTGTATCTGGCTCTAGGTGAGCGATCACACCATGATGGTTATTTGGGTCATTAAGATTTTTTAAATAGTTCTGTGTATTCTTGCCACCTCTTCTTAGAATTTCTGCTTCTGTTATGTCCATAGAGTTTTTCTCCTTTATCGTGCCCATCTTTGCATGCAATATTCCCTTGGTATCTCTAATTTTCTTGAAGAGATTTCTAGTCTTTCCCATTATAGTGTTTTCCTCTATTTCTTTTTTCTTTCTTTCTTTCTTTCTTTCTTTTTTTTTTTTTTTTTTTTTACATTGACCACTGAGGAAGGTTTTCTTATCTCTCCTTGCTAGTCTTTGGAACTCTCCATTCTGATGGGTATAATTTTCCTTTTCTCTTCTGCCTTTAGTTTCTCTTCTTTTCTCAGCTATTTGTAAGGCATCTTCAGATACCATTTTGTATTTTTTCATTTCTTTTTCTTGGGGATGGTCTTGATCACTACCTCCTATACAATGTAACATATGACCAACCTTATTTATTTGGCACTCTATCAGATCTAATCCCTTGGATCTGTTTAATGCTTCCACTGTATAATCGTAAGGCATTTGATTTATGCCATATTTGAATGGTCTAGTGGTTTTCCCTACTTTCTTACATTTAAGTCTGAATTTTGTAGTAAGGAATTAATGATCTGAGCCACAGTTTCTGGTCTTTTTTTTTTTTTTTTTTTGGCTGACTGTATAAAGCTTCTCCATCTTTGGCTGCAAAGAATATAATCAGTCTGATTTTGTTATTTACCATCTGGTGATGTCCATGTGTAGAGTCCTCTCTTGTGTGTTGTTGTGTTTGCTATGACCAGTGTGTTCTCTTGGCAAAACTATTTTGCCCCTTGGCAAAAGCTCTGCATATCTTTGTTCTCCAAGGCCAAACTTGTCTCTTGCTCCAGGTATCTTTTGACTTCCTACTTTTGCATTCTAGTACCCTATGATGAAAAAGACTTTTTTTTTTTTTTTTTTGGTGTTAGTTCTGGAAGATCTGGTAGTTCATCATAGAATTGTTCAATATCAGCTTCTTTGGCATTAGTGTTTGAGCCATAGACTTGGATACTGTGATACTGAATGCTTTGCCTTGGTATCATTCTGCCACTTTTGAGACTGCACCAAAGGACTGCATTTTGGACTCTTTTGTTGACTATGAGCAATTCTTCATTTCTTCTAGGGGATTCTTGCCACAATAGTAAATATACAGGTCAACTGAATTAATTTCGCCCATTCCGGTCCATTTTAGTTCACTGAGTCCCTAAATGCTGATGTTCACTCTTGCTATCTCGTCTTTGGACACTTCCAATTTACCTTGATTCATGGACCTAAATTCCAGGATCTCACACAATATTGTTCTTTACAGCATCAGTCTTAACTTCCATCACTAGTTACATCCAAAACCGGGGTTTTGTGTGTGTGTGTGTGTGTGTGTGTGTGTTTTGCTTTGGCTCCATCTCTTCAACCTTTCTGGAGTTATTTCTCCACTCTTCTCCAGTAGCATATTGGCACCTGCTGACCTAGGGAGTTTATCTTTCAGTGTCATATGTTTTTGCCTTTTCATATTGTTCATTGGGCTACTAAGGAGAGAATACTGAAGTGGTTTGCCATTCTCTTCTTCTATACATTTTGTCAGAACTCTCCAGCTTGGCTGGCCCTACATTTCATGGCTCATAGTTTCATTGAGTTAGACACAGCTGTGATCCATGTGATCAGTTTGATTGTTTTTTTATGTGATTGTGGTTTTCATAATGTCTGCCCTCTGATGGATAAGGATAGGAGGCTTATGGACTCTTTCCTGATAAGAGAGACTGATTGTGGGGGAAACTGGGTCTTGCTCTGATGGGCAGGGCTATGCTCAGTAAATCTTTAATGCAATTTTCTTTTGTTGGGCAGGGTTGTGTTCTCTCCCTTTTGTTTGTCCTGAGGCCAAACTATGGTATGGGTAAAGGCAACCTCCTTCAAAAGGATTTGTGCATGTACTGTTGTATTCAGTGCTCCTGATCCCACATCAGGCCACTGTCGACCCATGCCTCTGCTGGAGACCCCTGGACACTCACAGGAAGTCTGGCTGAGTCTCTTGAGAGGTCTCTGCTCTTATCCTCCTGCTCCTGGTGCACACAAGATTTTGAAGGATAATTGCTTTATGGAATTTTTCTGTTTTCTGTCAAACCTCAACATGAATTACCCATAGGTATACATATATCCCCTCCCTTTTGAACCTCCCTCCCATTTGTTTTTGCCCACCAAGAGTTTGTTTCCCCAGTCCTGTGAAAGTCTGTAATCAAATCTCACTGTGCTCCAAAATCAGATTCGCTGGGGCTTCTCAGTCCCTTTGCCTGATCCCCAGATTGGGAAATCTGTTGTGGGTCCTGGAACTTTCTTAACAGTGTGAAAATTTCTTTGGTATAATTGTTCTGCAGTTTGTGGATCATCTGCTCACCTGAAGTATGGTGGGGCTAATGCCTACCTCCTCCAAGAGGGCTTATGCAACATGCTGCATGACCAGGTCTGCTACAGCCAGAGCTCCTGTCCCTGTGGAAGGCCACTGTTGACCTGTGCCTCCACAAGAGACCTTAAATAAATCCCCAGAGTATATAGCTCTACCTGAGAAGTACAGACTTAGAGGGTAAAGTAAAAAGTCCTTCATACAGCAGAATATGTGTCTGGTTTACCTTTCTGGCAATATCTCTCTCAACGTGCTCCTTTTTCCAGTCACCCTCTGCTCCAAGAAACAATGACTTTTTAAGTGCCTGCAATCGTGTATGGCTTCTTTTTAAAATATTGATCAAAAGTCAACCTGGGAAACTTCAGCCTATTCTTTCCAGGTACAGGCAATTATTACCAGTTTCTATAGCATTTACACCTTTTTCTGCAAGCAGGTGCTTATGCATCTGTCTTTTGCTTTAAAATTTAGGTTTATGAAAGAAAAAAATATATAAGTATTCATTCTGGTATTTCTGGCACTTGGAATAGCTACTAACACATATTGGTGCTCAAAAAATATTTGCTAAATGAAAGCAAAAGTAACAGTGACTGAATGCACTAAATGGCAAGGATATTATGTCTCTTAAGGACAGATAATCATTCCCAATTCCATTTAGGAAAAATCATTAACAAAACACTAAAATTCCAAGTGATATAATGAATATCATTAAGTTTGTCAGAAACATAATTTATGATTGACTATTTTCAATTCTGATTATGTTCCACATGATTTGACAACAATAGGCTGTATTTAAGGTGTGCATGTATACCATTTAAAAGCTTTCATTGCCAAAATGTAGATGGAATTTAAATGAGATTTATAATTTGATTCAGTGAGCTGTAGTAAAATCTTTTCTTGTTTGACAAATTATTAAGCATAACCAGTTTGAATACATTCAATAAAATAGCAATCTTGCATCCTTTCAGGTTTTGAATTTCTAGAATACAAATAATCAAGTGTTATACATGTTATTTTAAAATAATTTTTAGATGCTAATTTCTAATAAACAATTTTTCTTCCTAATATATGTTAGGTCTGTGTTTCAATTCTGACACAAACTCACACGGTTTCAATTTTTTTCAATGTTAAGCTAGCTTTTTATCTGTTTCTTGATGATAGTTTCTTCAACTTCTTTTTTTCCTCTGGGCTCACTCAGATTGTGCTAGGATTTTCTTCACAGAAACCATAAAGGAGGGATGATCCAGGGACCAGGAAACAAATATAATAATCAGATTCCTGTTTCACACACAGCATATCAAACAGTGTATACTTTCTTTACTCTATCTCTTCAGTTCCTTCATACCGTTTATATTTTTTTGTGGTTTGCCCAGATCCTGAAATATTTTCCAATCATCTTCTGCCCATTGGTTGTTGCTGTCATCTTTTACTTATTCACTATTTACTTATTCATTATTTACTTATTCAGGCATCTAATTTTCACCTACTATTTTCAGATCACATAACTAAAACCATCAACCAATGTGAAGCAAACATTAACCATATCATGACCCTGGAGTTAAAATTTCCATTCCTGACTGGACTCCAGGATTGAATGACTAACTTTACACAATAGTAACACCACTGGAATATCTAGTAGGCATCACAAATGTAACAAGAGCAAGCAAAACACTCTGAGCAGCCCTATCTTTATTTTCCCTTATTTATGATGAAAAATTAAAAATCTTAACTGTAATTTATTTTTCCTTCAGTTCAGTTCAGTTCAGTCTCTCAGTCGTGTCTGACTCTTTGCGACCCCATGAATCATTGCATTTATCAGCAGGTTCTGGCTACTTTACCTGTAAAAAATAGCCCAAATGTGTCTATTTATTACCATCTCAATTACTAACATTCAAGTCCATCAAAATGATTTCCCTCCCAAATGAAAGTAATATTTTAACTGCTTTCCTTGTGCTAACACTCACTATACTACCATACACATCACATCTAGAGTGCTTTTTAAAAATCTAATATAATTACAATATATAAAACAGTATGATGACTTATGTTAGAACTTCAAATAAAATGCAGCCTCTTTGGTGTATATGATATGGCCACTGACAACCCATCAGATAGCAACCCACATCACTATTTTCTTGCTTAATTAGTTTCCAGATACACTGGGCACCTTCAGTTTCCTAACACATCCTAACCTGTGGGTTCTGTAGCAGCAGCCCTCTCAACCTGGAATGTTATCACTGGGATAACTCTTGCTTATTTAGACTTTAGTGAAAATGAAGACTCCTTGAAGTAGTTTATCTTAGCTTTCTGGTTACTCTCTCATATCACCCTGTTTTATTTTGCTGTATGGACCTTATTAATGTATATACACAGAGAAACATGCATGCATATGAGTCCTTGTATATTTCTTATTTTTAGTTGTCATTTCTCACAGTAGAAAATTAAGAGTGAGAACCTTGTCCTGCAATTGTTTCTGTAACAACAAAACAGTAAGGAAATGGCAATGCACTCCAGTGTTCTTGCCTGGAGAATCCCAGGGATGGAGGAACCTGGTGGGCTGCGTCTATGGGGTCGCACAGAATTGGACACGACTGAAGCGACTTAGCAGCAGCAGTAGTAGACTTCATTACAAATGTCAAGCGAGTTAATGAATTGCTGGAACGCAGAGTATATTAGTATATAAAAATTACATAGAGATAAAACCGCATGATAATATATTTTAAAAAGAATTTTAGAAAGAAACGAACTCAATCTATTTTAGAATTTATCTTTCTGAAATTATACATAAATGACTTTTAATCCTCAGAAAAATTTGCTTATTAATCTAGTCATTATCAGTCGGGAAGCTACTGAATTGATTTTAATCAAATTCCTTTTAGGTGTATTTGGCTTTGGATATAGTAATAACTTTTAAAAAACCCACTAAATTTATTATAAACAAATATTTCACTGTACAGCCTGATGTTTTAAATTTCTTCCTAGGTAGAAAAATAAAATAAAATAAGGGACTCAGCAGAATTTCTGTAAGTGCCAGAACATAGTCTGACAAGGAAAATTGGATGAAGGGTCCTTTAATTTCAAATCAAGTCAGAATTATAGCTTGTTCATATATAGCCAAAAATCAGACTTGTTGCCAAGAAGCCTAATCCAAAGAGCCTGGGAAAAAATCAACACTTCCACCAATGATGGGTTCAAGTCAGATAGAAATTTACAGTTGAAGGAAATGTCTTCTCTTCCTAGTTTCCATTTAGAGGAATCTTATCTTTAACAACAACAAAACCCTTGGCCTCTTTGCCCCTTCTGTTACTCTTCCCAAAAAATAGGTGCGATGAATTACTTGTGTGATAGGAAATAGTTTTGGCTCAAAGTTCTCAGTTTAGGTGGAGCTAATCTTTCTGAAGTCCAGTTTACAGAAGAATATACTATTGTCTCCAACAGCACTGGCAGGTAAGAAGCTAAGAAGGTAAGAACCTAAGTATTCTGACCTGCAGACTAATATGCCCTGTAGATCTTATACTAGCTATACTCTTCTAGATGCTATCATTAATCAGTTTAATATTTTGGTTCTCTGTTTGATGGATGTGATTTTACTACACATTGGTTCAAACTCAGACATGGAAGAAGAATGCTATTTCTTCAAACATGGACAGACCCAATGGGTTTAAGGACTGTGTATCTACATTTAAGACCTGTGTATATGTAATATCAGAAATATACTTTCCCTCTACTCCTTCTACAGTATTACAGGTAGAGTTTGAGACGGTTAAGGATTCTATGGAGATGAATTGGAAAGAACGTGCACTCAAGTCTTGAACTAAAAACTGAGAAGTAAGTACTTAAGATCTTGGACAAAATGGCTGGGTGGTAGGATGACCCTGACTAGTGAGATTAGACAGAAAGGCCCCTGCTTCACCTTGGTATCCACATACACACTTCAGCACAAAGTTCAGACACAAGGCATGGAAGCAGCAAGGTGATTTGCACTTAATTCCTTATGTGAATAAATCCCCAGGAAATACTAGGTATAAAGTGAAAGTCGTTTAGTTATGTCTGACTCGTTGTGATCCCATGACCTACAGCTGTCTAGGCTCCTCTATCCATGGGATTTTCCAGGCAAGAATACTGTAGTGGGTTGCCATTTCCTCCTAATCCTAGCTATGTTTCTTCTTAACTGAAAGTCTAGACCTGCTGAACCTGTAAGTGTCTAATAACATGATGGAAAGAGTATGTTTATATAGTAGGTGAAAGCTAATTGATATGTATGAAAAATTTTGAGTAACACAGGCCCACAGAGGGGCTCTCTTATTAATTAAAAATCCACTCAAAATTGTGATACATTTTGTTAACTCAAAATATTTGCTTCCCAAATTATAAACTTCTGATTGTTTTATGCTTATTAAATATTTTGTCTTGAAAATTATATATCATATCATATTATATATGTTAGTATATATAATACCTGATTGATAAAATGTATAATAATTACCTGAGAAAGTACACATTTTAAAATAAAAATACACAAAATCAGATTTATAACATTCTCTTTACAGTGCTGTCACATATTTCTAGGAAACTTTTACAACTGGAAATTGCCCTTGAAAACCCATATTTTTGATGATGTACAGAAGACTATGAGTCACAGGTATTAGTTTTCAATCCCCACTCTTCCTGTCTCCACATCTCCTCCACCATGGCCTTTGCTATAAAGACCAAGACTATCAACTTCATTTAATCTTTGGATGTTTAAAAATATATACAATTTAATGAAATTGCTGCAAAGTAAGATTGTTGACTGTCTATGTCCTCAGTCCCTCAATTGTGTCTGGCTCTTTGCGACTCCATGGACTATTGCATAGCCTGGCAGGCTCCTCTGCCCATGGAATTTTTCAGGTAGGAATATGAAGGGGGTTGTCATTTCCGTCTCCAGGGGATCCTTCTCACCTAGGGGTTAACTGTCTTTATTTTTTGCTATAATGTCTCAACTTAATGAATTCAATAACAACCAGAAAACATAAGGGGCATTTTCAAAACCATGGAATTTTAGACTGAGTCAATACCAAGTTTTATTTATTTATTTATTTTTTAATCCATGATCCCTCAGAGGATCCTCATAATTAATGGATAGTTAATTAAATAATATATTATTAATTAAATGTTAATATTTTTCAGTATCCAAACATTAAGATCATGAGACATTAAATGGAGTTGGTGAAATTACACCAAGTTGGTGTGGATTTCTTAAAACTGTGAGCCACATAAATGTTAGAAATTATCTCTTATTATACCTTTAGCAATTTTTAACCTATTTTTAGGTCATAAACAATTGATAATAACAAGATTATCCTTTGCGATTATACACTTGCAGATTTCCTAACAGTTCGTCAGATGGAATAACAATATAGAAACCCATTTTCCTATAATGCTCAGTCTTAGAAATGAATCTTATTTTTCTCTATATAATGAAGTAGGAGTTTATTAGGCATGCCATCAGAGTTGAAAGGAAAAGCACAACAGACCTATTTCATGGTACAGTAGACTTTATATCACTGAGCACTTCAAAAAGCAGACATTAGATTTACAGAAATAATCCTGTTTCAGTTTTTAGTCAGAATTACAACACATTCAAAAGTCTGAGCACAAATTGACTCAAGCTTGAATTCATCAGGGAAACTATCTAAATTGGTTGGATTTTATGCTTTCAAATCAATCCAATTCTTTGTAGACACTTGGTAATCATACACTAATCTCACTGCAGTGAAAGTATTTATTTATTCACAAAGAGCTGCACAGAGCACTGAGAGTATGCTAATGAGATACTGTGCATGCAACCATTGGGAGACGGGCTGTTCAATGTCTTTTAACTATGGGAGCAGCAAGGCATTGGTCATTAAATACAAGAAGTCAAATTTAGTTAGCATGTAGAATTCTTATTATTGAAAGGACATAGAAGAGAAAGTTAGTGATCTATTTCTCAATTCTACTTTTAAGTAGTATACAAATGGCCTTGTTAGGAAAAAAAAAAAAAAATGGCCATGCATTTTCCAAAAATTAAGACACCCAGTTCCACTATAACTAATCCTGATGATCTATGTCTGTTATATTAGAGTGAAGAAAGGGGAAAAAGGAAGGCAGCCAATGAGAAAAAGTTGAGTATAACCAAAAAGGGACAAATAATTATATGCACAAATAATTCAGTTGGATATTTAAATTTCTAAAGCAATTTACTTAGATTAAGTCCTCTAAGGAGGACTAAGGCAAAGTCCTCCAACAAATAATTTATATATATTTATAAACCAAGAATAATATATTACTTCTGAATATCTGTATATACAAAACTACAGTCTCTGAACAATAGGTATCTAGAACAGAGATTAAAGTAAGAAAATATCATGATATCTAATCAAATCCAAGATGTTACAGATTACTAGGGACTTCCCTGATAGCTCAGCTGGTAAAGAATCTGCCTGCAATATAGGATACTCTGGTTCAATTATTGGGTTGGGAAGATCCCCTGGAGAAGGGATAAGTTACCTACTCCAGTATTCTTGGGTTTCATTTGTGGCTCAGACAGTACAGAATCCATCTGCAATGTGGGAGTCCTGGGTTCGACCCCTGGGTTGAGAAGATCCCCAGGAGGAGGGCATGGCAACCCACTCCAGTATTATTGCCTGGAGAAACCCATGGACAGAGGAGCTTGGAGGGCTACAACCCATTGGGTCGCAAAGTGTCGGACACAACTGAGTGACTAAGCACAGTATGGCACAGATTACTAAATGAACTATAGATTGATAAACACAACACTGATTTTGAGGCATTCCCTGGCATAGAAATAGTAAAAGATGAAGAAAAACAAGAATCGTGCTTTAAAATGTGTGAAATCCTTTGAAACCAGAAATAAATGACTGATATTCTGGATGAATTAGTCATAGTCTAGAGAGTACACAGTAACAACATTAGCAACCTGGACAGGGAACTTCTCCTATAAAGAGTTAACTAAAAAAATGGGTTACTAAGAAGATTGAAGACCAGCACTGCTGCAGCATTCCTCAGGTCTATCCACTGTGGTGGGAAACATATCCAAACACATGGAGAGAACAATGCTGGAAGAGTTCCATTGCAGAGAGAATACTCTCTTCTCTCAAAGATATGGTGTTATGTCTATTTTCAAATTTGATATTGCTACTTGTTTTTGATGCTTTTAATACCTTGTGTTATTTATCATGTAATTAGTATAGAGACAACTAAAAATGCAATCACAGATTCAGTAAAGTATACTCTTCTCTCCATTCTACCACATGCTAGGAAGTTGACCACACCATAGAGTTACACAGGACTGGGAAATAGACACTTGGACGGCACAAAGAGAGCCTTGTGCCCCAGGACACAGGAGAAAGGAGCAGTGACCCCACAAGAGACTGACTCAGACTTGCCTGTGATTGCCTAGTGGAAATGTGGGTCGGTGGTGGCCTGCTGCAGGGTTGGGGGTACTGAGTGTAGCACTACATGCATGTGATCTTTGAAGAAGGTCACCATTGTCTTCACAACCTCCACCACAATTTGGCCCCAGGTAAATAGCAGGGAGGGAATACAGCTCCACCCACGAGCAGAAAATTAGATTAAAGACGCAGTTTCCCCTCTCAGTCAGTCTCTCCCATCAGGAAGCTTCCATGAGACATACTGAAAATCACAATCACAGAAAACTAACCAATCTAAAAACATGGACCACAGCCTTGTCTAATTCAATGAAACTATGAGCCCCTATAGGGCCACCCAGGCCTACAGGACCTGTAGGGCCACCCAGGGCCTACAGGACCTACCTATATGAACCCCTGTAGGGCCTACAGGACCTACCTGTATGAGCCCTTGTAGGGCCACCCAGAACGAATGGGTCATGGTGGAGAGTTCTGATAAAACGTGGTCTCATGGAGAAGGGCATAGCACACTACTTCAGGATTCTTGCCTTGAGAACCTCATGAACAGTATGAAAAAGGCAGCAAGATAGGACACTGAAAGATTAACTCCCCAGGTCGGTAGGTACCCAATATGCTACTGGAAATCAGTGGAGAAATAACTCCAAAAAGAATGAAGAGATGAAGCCAAAGCAAAAACAACTCCCAGTTGTGGATGTGACTGGTGATGGAAGCAAGGTCCAATGCTATAAATTGCAATGTTACATAAGAACCTGGAATGTTAGGTCCATGAATTAGGGTAAATTGAAAGTGTTCAAACAGGAGATGGCAAGAGTGAACATCAACATTTTAAGAATCAGCACACTAAAATGGACTGAAGTGGGTGAATTTAACTTAGATGACCACTATACCTAGTACTGTGGGCAAGAATCTCTTAGAAAAAATGGAGTAGCCATCATCGTCAACAAGAGTCTGAAATGCATGACTTGGATACAAGCTCAAAAATGACAGAATGATCTCTGTTTGTTTACAAGGCAAACCACTCAATATCATGGTAATCCAAGACTATGCCCTGACCAGTAATGCTGAAAAAGCTGAAGTTGCATGGTTTTAAGAAGACCTACCAGATATTTTAGAATTAATACCCCAAAAGTTGCCCTTTTCATTATAGGGGACTGGAATGCAAAAGTAGAAAGGAAAGACATACCTGGAATAACAGGGAAATTTGGCCTTGGAGGACAAAATGAAGCAGGACAAGGCAAATAGAGTTTTGCCAAGAAAACGCCCTTGTCATAGCAAACACTCTCTTCCAACGACAAAAAAGAAGACTCTACACATTGACATCACCAGATGGTCAGCGCCAAAATCAGATTGATTATATTCTTTGCAGCCAAAGATAGAGAAGCTCTATACAGTCAGCAAAAGCAAGACAACGAACTGACTGTGGCTCAGATCATGAACTCCTTATTGCCAAATTCAGACTTCAGTTCAGTTCAGTCACACAGTCGTGTCTGACTCTTTGCGACCCCCTGAATCACAGCATGCCAGGCCTCCCTGTCCATCATCAACTCCCGGAGTTGACTCAGACTCACGTCCATCGAGTCAGTGATGCCATCCAGCCATCTCATCCCTTGTCGCCCCCTTCTCCTCCTGCCCCCAATCCCTCCCAGCATCAGAGTCTTTTCCAATGAGTCAACTCTTCGCATGAGGTGCCCAAAGTACTGGAGTTTCAGCTTTAGCGTCATTCCTTCCAAAGAAATCCCAGGAATGATCTCCTTCAGAATGGACTGGTTGGATCTCCTTGCAGTCCAAGGGACTCTCAAGAGTCTTTTCCAACACCACAGTTCAAAAGCATAAATTCTTCGGCACTCAGCTTTTTTCACAGTCCAACTCTCACATCCATACATGACCACAGGAAAAACCATAGCCTTGACTAGATGGACCTTTGTTAGGAAAGTAACGTCTCTGCTTTTCAATATGCTATCTAGGTTGATCATAACTTTTCTTCCAAGGAGTAAGCGTCTTTAAATTGAAGAAAGTAGGAAAAAACACTAGAACATTCAGATATGACCTAAATCAAATCCCTTATGAATGTACAGTGGAAGTGAGAAATAGATTAAGGGGCTAGATCTGATAGACAGAGTGCCTGATGAACTACAGACAGAGGTTCATGGCATTGTACAGGAGACAGGTATCAAGACCATCTCCAAGAAAAAAAAAAAAAGCAAAAAAGCAAAATGGATGTCTCAGGAGGCCTTATAAAAAGCTGTAATAAGAAGAGAAGTGAAAAGCAGAGGATAAAAGGAAAGATAAACCGATTTGAATGCAGAGTTCCAAAGAATAGCAAGGAGAGATAAGAAAGCCTTCCTCAGTGATCAGTTCAAAGAAATAGAAGAAAACAACAGAATGGGAAAGACTAGAAATCTCTTCAAGAAAATTAGTGATACCAAGGGAACATTTCAAAACTCGTGCAAAGATGGGATCAATAAAAGAGAGAAACAGTATGGACCTAACAGAAGCAGAAAATATTAAGAAGAGGTGGCAAGAATACACAGAACTATACAAAAAAAGATCTTCACAACCAAGATAATCACGCTGGTGTGATCACTTACGTAGAGCCAGACATCCTGGAATGTGAAGTCAAGAGGGACTTAGGAAGCATCACTATGAACAAAGCTAGTGGAGGTGATGGATTTCCAGTTGAGTTATTTCCAGTCTTGAAAGATAATGCTGTGAAAGTGCTGTACTCAGTATGACAGCAAATTTGGAAAACTCAGCAGTGGCCACAGGAGAAGGCCAGTTTTCATTTCAATCCTAAAGAAAGGCAATGCCAAAGAATCCTCAAACTACCACACAATTACACTCATCTCACATGCTAGTAAAGTAATGCTCAAAATTCTCCAAGCCAAGCTAAACAATACGTGAACCCTGAACTTTCAGATGTTCAAGCTGGTTTTAGAAAAGGCAGAGATCAAATTGCCAACATTCCCTGAATCATTGAAAAAGCAAAAGAGTACCAGAAAAACATCTATTTCTGCTTTACTGACTATGCCAAAGCCTTTGACTATGTTGGTCACAATAAACTGTGGAAAATTCTGAAAGAGATGGGAATACCAGACCACCTGACCTGCCTCTTGAGAAATTTCTATGCAGGTCAGGAAGCAACAGTTAGAACTGGACATGGAACAACAGACTGGTTCCAAAAAAGAAAAGGAGTATGTCAAGGCTGTACATTGTCACCCTTCTTATCTGCCTTCTATGCAGAACACATCATGAGAAACGTTGGGCTGGATGAAGCATGAGCTGAAATCAAGATTGCCAGGAGAAATATCAATAACCTCAGATATGCAGATGACACCACCCTTATGCCAGAAAGTGAAGAAGAACTAAAAAGCCTCTTGATGAAAGTGAAAGAGGAGAGTGAAAATGTTGACTTAAAGCTCAACATTCAGAAAACAAAGATCATGGCATCCGGTCCCATCACTTCATACCAAATAGACTGATAAACATTGGTAAACTTTATTGTATTTTGGCTCCAAATGCACTGCAGATAGTGACTGGAGCCATAAAATTAAAAGACACTTACTCCTTGGAAGGAAATTTATGGCCAACCTAGACAGCATATTAAAAAGCAGAGACATTACTTTGTCAACAAAGCTCCATCTAGTCAGGCTATGGTTTTTCCAGTAGTCATGTATGGATGTGAGATTTGGACTATCAAGAAAGCTGAGTGCCGAAGAATTTATGCTTTTGAACTGTGGTTTTGGAGAAGACTCTTGAAAGTCCCTTGGACTGCAAGCAAATCCAACCAGTCGATCCTAAGGAGATCAGTCCTGGGTGATCATTGGTAGGACTGATGTTGACGCTGAAACTCCAATACTTTGGCCATCTGATGCTGGGAAAGATTGAAGGCAGGAAGAGAAGGGGACAACAGAGGATGAGGTTGTTCGATGGTATCACTGAATGAATGAATATGAGTTTGGGTAAACTCTGGGAGTTGGTAATGGACATAGAGGCCTGGCATGCTGCAGTGCATGGTTTTGCAAAGAGTTGGACATGACTGACTGACTGAACTAAACTGAATTGAGCAAGTTACCTGTATGGAGGTAGGGATAAAATCTTCAATCAGATTTCTATTTCCTGACTGTTAGTCTAATTCATGTAAAAGCCATTGAATTGTTAAACTTAATGGGAATTAGTAACACCATCTTCTACATCCTATTGCTAACTTTTCTCATGCTACTAGAAACCGTTTCTATTGTACTGAAGAACTGATTGCATGAGAAGTCTTTCAATACTAATTCTGTTATCTTGGATGATGCCAACTCCATTTGGATCACTAACATATCAGTGTATACCTCATTTTCTTAACATTCTGTTTTACAATTAGCTTATATTTCATTCACATTAAACACTCTCAAGGCTAAGCCATGGATGTTTTCTTTAACATCACACTGCTCCATCTCTCAGCTGATAAACACAGATGTTCTGTTGATATAATGTTACTCAGTTAATGATGTGATGTCTATCACCTACCCTTGTTGCTTATTCTCAACACTTTTACTTTGGCCCCAAGGCCTTTGTACTTTTTTCTTTTATTCCACAAAACTACTATTTTGCAAATATTTGAATTATTTTGCTGAATTTTTTAGTAACACTCACAAGGAAACTTTGATCAGAGCTCCAAACTGTGTATCAATGTGCCAATTCATAGGTTCTGGGTGGACCTAGGTTTTGATCCCTTTAGCCTAAGGCCAGGTGGCAATTTCCAGAATTGTAAGATATTGCAGGGCAGCTACCTCTGGCTTCTAGGAGCCTTGTCAGTATATATCAAGTGTCATAAGTTGTTATTGATTTTTATGTGTACTCTACTATGATAAAAAAAATATTGGCAAACATTGCTTTGAATTAACATGATAATCTATTTTGCTGATGATAAACTCTGCTAATAAATGCTGGTATCTGTAAAATTCTGATGTTATTGATGAACCCTTCTTAAATAAAACAAGACACTATAAAATTTCTCTATATTTCCATAATCTCTAATTTTGCTAACATTACACTCTTTCAAGAGAAAACCTGACTTTATACCACATAGAGAGTACATGGGGAATGCTACCAAATTCAAGATGTATCCTTCATCTCTTGAATCTACAAAATGTTATTTTTCACCAATTTTCCTTGTCAGCATTTTAAAATATGTGCGTGGAAAGAAAGAAAAACAATACAGAAAATCTCCATTATACATCATCTCTGATTTTTTCTTCTCTCACTCTTTCTGTCAACCTAATCAAAATATTTATCTACATCCATTACATCATACATTTCCTCAATCAATTTCAGTCACACAACAAATATTCTATGTCTTTACAGAAACTGCTCTTTGCCAACATTGCCTCATTAGAGATAAACCCCATTTGTCGTCTTTGAGTCCTTATTTTACATAATCTTGACATTGCATTTCTTAGTATAGATTTGTCTCCTCTTTTAAATGAACTCTTCTGTATGTTAGAGTTCTCACTGGTTTTCTCTTTTGTCTTACCTGTCTCCTGACATAACTTCCAAATTTTTACTCATAACTTGAATATTGGCAAGCTTAAAATTTTTTGCAACAAAATTTGGTGACATGATATTCTCATTAATACACAGAAAACACACATAACACCATCAACCTCCATCAACAATTGTCCAAAAGAAATCTAAAGGATGAAGACCTATGTGTCATGTGCATCTTCACAAGTAATCAAAAAATAATAATAAAATATCTCATGGACTTTAAGAGAAGAGAATCACATATAACTACGCATCCACTGGAAAGCTCCAAAACAATTTGAAAGTAAAAGTGGGCTTAAAGGGTTTATCTACTCCTAGAATGATAGAGTACAAATGTCAAAATGTCTTCAGAGAATTATAATCACATAAACTCTCAAAACTTAGAGTTTTACTGCAACTTCTTTCCTGTCTGTACACCCCACCCTAGGGAGAAATTGTTCAAATTGGAGTAGAAATTGAGCAAGATAAGGACCATAGATGTGAAAGAAGGAAAATTTAAAAATATATAGAGGAGGGGGACAGATCTAATACATCTCAGGGACAAGACACTATATACTAGAATTATAAACAAAAGCAAAGAGAGAATCCTGGAAAGAGAGCAAAGTACTCTGAAAAAAATTACTTGTTTTTCAGAATATTTAAAAAGTATTAACACATGAAAATGAGCAGCAGAAAGTATCAAGGTTAATACCAATACAAAGTTATTAAAAGAAAAGGAATAAAACTTGATATTTTCTTATAAGCAATGAAAAATCTTAAAATAATAAAAACAAAAAATCAGATCAAATCTGGGATATACTATGTCAGAATAAACTCAGAATATGAAGAAAAAATATAAGGAAAGAATTTTAAAAGTACACAAATAAAAACACAATTATCAGATCACATGATTCTGGAAAGAAACAGTAAAAAAATGCATTTCCAAAAAGAATAAAACAAAGAATGAACATAGCAAATAGCTACTTAGAATAACTAGAATATTGAAGAATTAAATGAAAAGGAAATTAAGAAAGAGATACAAAGAATCTGAGAGAAATATGCAAATATAGAAAAAAGGAAAAGCAGATTGTATATAAATTAAACATTTCCTGAAATATAAAACAAAGTCAAGGAAAACAGACATCAAAAAACTGCAAGAAAATTTTACTGAAAAATAAAATATTCTGAAACTACATGGAAAGATCACAGATTATACAGACAAAACAATCAATCTAGTAATATTGTTGTTGCTGTTCAGTCTCTCAGTAGTGTCCAGCTCTTTTTGACCCCATGGACTGCAACACACCAGGATTTCCTGTCCTTCACTATCCACCAGCGTTTGCTCAAACTTATGTCCATTGAGTGGCTTATGCCACCTGATAATCTCATTCTCTGGTACCCTCTTGTGCTCTTGACCTCAAGCTTGTGCAGAATCTTGGTCTTTTCCAATGTGTTATTTCTTTGCATTAGGTGACCAAAGTGCTGGAGCTTCAGCTTCAGCATCAACCCTTCCAGTGAATATTCAAGGTTGATTTATTTTATGATTGACTAGTTTGATCTCCTTGCTGTCCAAGGACCCCCCCAAGAGTCTTTTCCAGGACCAAAATTTGAAAGCATCTATTTTTCAGTGCTCAATCTTCTTTATGGTCCAACTCTCACTTCCATGCATAACTACTGGAAAAACTATAGTTTTGTTTATAAGGACTTGGGCAGCCATGTAATGTCTCTACTTTTTAATACTCTATCTAGATTTGCCATAGTTTTTCTTCTAAGGAGTAAATGTTTTTTAATTTCATGACTGCAGTCACCATCCACAGTGAATTTGGAGTGCAAGAAAATAAAATTTGTCACTGTTTCCTTTTTTTCCCCATCTCTTTGCCACGAAGTGATGGGACTGGAGGCCATGATCTTCATTCTTTGATTGTAAAGTTTTAATCCAGCTTTTCCTCTTTCCTCTTTCACCTTTTTCAAGAAGCTCTTTAGTTCTTCACTTTCTGCATTTAGGGTGTGGTCATCTACATATCTGAGATTATTGATATTTATCCTGGCAATCTTCATTCTAGTTTGAGCTTCCAGGCCAGGATTTCATATGATGTACTCTCCATATAAGTTAAATAATCAGGGTGACAATATACAGTCTTGGCATATTCCTTTCCCAAATTTAAACCTGTCCATTTTTCCATGTCTTTTTCTAACTTTTGCATCTTGACCCACATACAGGTTTCTCAGGTGGCAGGAAAGTGCCCTGGTATTCCCATCTTTTTAAGAATTTGCCACAGTTTGTTGTGATTCACACAGTCAAATGCTTTAGCATAGTCAATGAAACAGAAGTAGATGTTTTTTGGAACCCCCTTGCTTGTTCTATGATCCAACAGATGTTGGCAATTTTATGTCTGGTTTCTCTGCTTTCTCTAAATCCATCTTGGACGTCTGAAAGTTCTTGGTTAACCTACCGCTGAAGTCTAGCTTGAAGGATTTGGAGCATTAACTTGCTAACATGTGGAATGAGCTCAATTACTCAGTAGTTTGAACCTTTTTTGGCATTGCCTTTCTTTGGCATTGGAATGAAAACTGACCTTTTCCTGTCCTGTGGCCACTGCCTGTGTTTTCCAAATTTGCTGGCCTATTGAGTCAACACTTTAACAACATCATTCTTAAAGATTTGAAATAGTTCAGCTAGAATGCCATCACCTCCACTAGCTTTGTTCCTAGTAATGCTTCTCAAAGCCTTCTTGACTTCACATTCCAGATTGTTTGGTTTTAGGTGAGTGATCACACCACGGTGGTTATACAGGTCATTAAGACTTTTGTGTACAGTTTTTCTGTGTATTCTTGCCACTCTTCTTAATATTTTCTGCTTCTGTTAGGTCCATACTGTTTCTGTGCTTTATTGTGGTATTTTTTGCATGAAATATTCCCTTGGTGTCTCTTATTATTTTTTTAAATAGATCTCTATTCGTTCCCATTTGTATTGCTTTCTATTAATTTATTTATTTTTGCATTGTTCACTTGAGACGCCTTTGTTATAGCTCCTTGCTATTTTTTGGAGCTCTGCATTCAGATGTGTATAGCTTTCCTCTTCTCCTTCTGGCTCCAAAGAATTTAATCAATCTTATTTTGGTATTGACCACCTGTTTATATCCATGTGTAGAGTTGTCTCTTATTTTGCTGGAAGAGGGTGTTTGCTATAACTAGTGTGTTCTTTTTGAAAAACTCTATTTCAGCCTTTGTCCTGCTTCATTTTGTACTCCAAGGTCAAACTTGCCTGTTGTTGCAGGTATCTCTTGACTTCCTACTTTTTCATTCCTGTACCCTATGATGAGAAGGACATCTTTTTTTTTTTTTTTGTTAGTTCTAGAAAGTCTTTTAGGTCTTCATAGAACCATTCAACTTCATCTTCTTCAACATTAGTGGTTGAGGCACAGACTTGGATTACTGTGATATTGAATTTTTCCTTTGTAAATGAACCGAGTTCATTCTGTCATTTTTTTTTTTTTTTTGAGATTGCACACAAGTACTTCATTTCAGACTCTTCTGTTGACTATGTGGGCTACTGGATTTCTTCTAAGGGATTCTTGCCAACAGTAGTAGATAAAATGGTCATTTGAGTTAAATTCACACATTTTCATCCATTTGGAGTTGGTGATGGACAGGGAGGCCTGGCGTGCTGCAGTTCATGGGATCACAAAGAGTCAGATACAACTGAGCGACTGAACTGAACTGATTCCTAAAATGACAATGTTTACTCTGGCCATCTCTTGTTTGTCTACTTCCAACTTACTTTCATTCATGGACCTAACATTTCAGGTTCCTTTGCAGTATTGTTCTTTACAGCATCAGACTTTACTTTCACCACTAGACCCATTAAAATCAGGGCATCATCTCAGCTTTGGCTCAGTCTCTTCATTCTTTCTGGAGCTATTTCTCTGCTCTCCTCCAGTAGCATACTAGATGCCTACTGACCTGGGATGTCCATCATTCAGTTTTATATCTTCTTTTCCTTTTCACATTGTTCAAGGGGTTCTCTCAGCAAGAATTCTGAAGTGATTTGCATCCCCTTCTCCAGTGGACCACGTTTTGTAGTAAAATTACTATATTTTAAGGGTAAAAATACTTTGAGAGCATATAGAAATAAAAAAGCAAAAAGTGGTCTATAGTGGAAAGTAATTTAAATTAAAATCAGATTTATTTTTTTCAACAGCAGCGTTATGCCAGACATAAATTAAATATGTAAACACTTCAGAAAATTTCCAATATTGATGAAAGAGAGAAAATGTGAGAATATTTTATACCAAGCAAAATGTGCTTTCCTGTATAAAAGGCCCAGATCTATGATTATAAATACACGGTAATGAAAGGATTATTATTTCCAGAGCCCTCCCTGAGGAATCTCCCAGATTCAGCTTTATACCACCAAAATCTCAACATAAGGATAGGTGGCAAGCGCAATAAATGTATTTACTTTTAGGAATAAGGTAAATAAAGTATAAGAATGAATGTACATTTTATGGACTGTCAATAGGTCCAGGATATAAAGATATTATACAGAAAATTAGAGGAGTATAATGAGAGTTCATGAACAAATATTAAAGTATTATCCACAATTGAGTTGATCATGGATACTTTACTCATATTTTTCTTCTGTTACTTTATGTCTATACTCTACTCATCATATTCAGTCATGTCCAACTCTTTGTTACGGACTTTAACCTGCCAGGCTCCTCTGTTCACTGGATTTTCCAGGCAAGAATACGAGTTGGTTGCCATTTCTTTCTCCTTTATGTCTATACTGTGGGGTAAAGTAAACTAGTAAAATTGAGAAATTCTGGATTTTTTTTCCCTTGTGTTCTTGAGAATAGGATATTAATATGAAAGAAAGGACATGCAGATACTACAAAGCAGATGTTAAATATAAGACTCAATGGGGAATTTGAATTGATAGTTCCAGAAGGAAGAAATGGAGAAGTTGAATTTTGCCAGATGTTTAAAAGTGCATTTTAAACATGAGCACAACGAAACAATGGCATCTAGGAATGTACAATTGAGTGATAAAAATGTGAAATAAAAAAGTAAACACATGATTCTGTAAAAGACAGGAGAGTGCTAATTTTGTAGTGAGAGAGGGTTTACAATTATGCCGTAGGGCATCTTCAGGGATAACTGGTAAATTTCAATTCTTCTAACTGGGTGGTGGTTATCAGGATGTGTTACTTTGTTCACTGTATAGTAATAAATTGAGATATATATTTATTATGTGTCATTTAATATATCTTAACAATAAAAAAGTAAAGTTATCTTCAAACTCTGAACACCAAATGAAATGAAAGACTGAAAGACATTATGTACCTATTGAGAAATTGTTCCCTATTTAAATTTTTTTTTAAAGCCAACACAAGAGTCTCAGGATCATGGCAAATATAACACTAACTTTTTGAGAGGTCAAATTGCATCTCAAAATGACCTTTCTGCATGAATTTCAAACAGCCCTGCCCTTGATGCTCCCTAGCCATGTCCACTTCTGCTCAACACTGCAATGAGACCTTGGAGGAACTATGGGGTAAACTGTTATTAAATACAAGCATCTATTAGTGGTGACTACTGCAGAGAAAATGTTTAGCAGTTTTACAAACACAGTGTTGTATTCTGATTTCCATTCTCAGGTTACATTTCAACCAAGAGTGTATGTTTCCCACCAGGAACAGAGATTGTATCATTCCTGAGCAGTGACGAGGTGTTGGGCTCAAAATCGGAGAAAAGCAGTGTAGCAACAGCAAACAGAGTGTCAAATGATCAGAAAAGAGGAACTAACAACACAGAGAGAGAGAGAGAGACATGGTTTGGGGCACTAATTAGCTACTGTAGAGATTTTAAGGGAATTTTCAGGAATAGGATTGACTACCAGAACAGGTAAAGATAGACTTTAATTTCAAAAGAAAAATATGACCAAGTAGACAGATGTGTGCTTACCAAACATACTGTTGGGGCCTTAGGGAATATGAAAACAAAACAAAAATATTCAGACAAAATTACTCTAATAACTAAAACACTTGGGCTAAGAGTTTCAGTTGAAGTGGTATTAAAATCACATGATAGCAAATAGTAACTATGCATAATTATACTAAAAATAACTGCCTAAAAATGTATATAATTTTCATTTCATGTTATGGGTTTTTACCCAATCATCTTGTTTTGTTCAGTATATCTGTCAGAGGGATTAGCAGTGGCATACATGAGCTCCTAGACACTGTTTTAAATCTTCTTTTCTCTCTTATACTATATTTGTATCCCACCAGGAGTTTGGGTACATTTGTTGAAAACTAAGGATTTAATAATCTACCTCCTTCTACAGTTCAATTACATGATTTAGCAAGACACTGTCTATATGCATTCTTGTGCATTAGTTTTAGTATGACAATCAGCTTAACATGAAATTAAAAAAAAAAAAAACACTTCATAATTTGAAAGCAGTAAATATTGTTTGGATGACGGGTTCTGTCTATATATTTTAACTACCATTTATGTAATTGAATAGTGTTAACATTAGTTAATAATTTATGTGTTTTTAAAAGTTTTAGATTTACTAAAATATTTTTATGAGAAAAATAGAGAAGAAAACATTATATGATATCTGAGGAAATTCAACTTAATTACTGTTTAAATGAAGTCAGAAGATTATACTCTTAGATGTATACAGTACTTTTCTAAGTGTTATTTTGTAAGTATTTGTTTTAATTCAAAAGTTTCTTATTATTCTACCTGCTGAGAATCTTAGTTGCTGTGTATGTATGATGTATGCTTATAAAAATACATGGGGAGGTAGAATCTGAGTTTTCTAGAGTATAATATTCATACTGAGAATCATATCAATTCTTGGAGAACTGTTAACACCTCACATCTAACCTCCAGAGAATTGAAATTTCATTTGAAATGAAAATTCATTTGATAGGCCTAAAATATATGAATGCCTGGTTATTTATCTGGCAGGAAACTATAGTCAAATCCCACAATTCAATTTTTACAGGGCTTGAAAAGCACATTAATCAATGTCTACTGGAGTTTTTATCTGACAGAGAAGAAAATCAAACATTAAAACAATAAATCAAGTTGGATTTGAGGAAACAAAGTTACTTTATAGACCAAGTGACAACTACATAATTTAACTATAAGAAGTTGATAACACCACATTTTATTTTTGCTAGACAGCTTTAAAGGTAGGGATAATTGATCATATCTGTGATTTATATAAATTCTCAAAAAATGTCTAGAAAACAGGAATAAATTCATAAATATATGGTATTTTTGCGGTGTTGTTTTAAGAATCTCATTTTTTTCCTGCTATGTAAACTTAGGGAAAAATGAAGTCAATTATTTTCATTTTATATCTCTGTTGTATTTAAAAAACACCAAATTATAAAGCCCTATTTTGCTTTTCTCTTACAGATGGATTGAGTAATGATGAAAAAAGGAACATATGAGTCAAAATTCCATATTTTTCACTATAATCAAGTAATTTACTCCTACAATAATTGAATATGCAAAGATCTCATATATTGCTAAATGATATAATATTAGGTATTGTTAGTATACCCTTAACAATATGGCTAATTTTCTAGTATTAAATCATCATTAAGTCCCAAATTTTTAAAATATTATCTTTGTGATGGAAAAAAATGAAAATAAAAAACCTATACAGAACAGGTAAAATAGAATGAAACACCCGATCTTACATAAAAACTTACATAGAACTTCTTTTATACAATCGTATAAAATACTTCGGAAGAAAAGTCCAATCACTTTTTTCCCACATAGAAATGTGTTTCTTTTAGAGACAATAGTAACTAATATTGTCTACAATGAATTGAATCTTTACAGTGTGTAACATATCACTCTAATTGTTTCATAGATATTCTTCATTTGTACATCTAAAAAGGTGTGTGAATATCTGTTTTGGAGATGGTAAATCAAGACTCAGAGAACCAGCTTCAGTCCAGTTCAGTCCCTCAGTCGTGTCCGACTCTTTGAGATGCCATGAATCGCAGCACACTAGGCCTCCCTGTCCATCACCAACTCCTGGAGTTCACTTAAACTCAGGTCCATTGAGCCAGTGATGCCATCCAGCCATCTCATCCTCTGTTGTCCCCTTCTCCTCCTGTCCCCAATCCTTCCCAGCATCAGAGTCTTTTCCAATGAGTCAACTCTTCGCATGAGGTGGCAAAGTACTGGAGTTTCAGCTTTAGCATCATTCCTTCCAAAGAAATCCCAGGAATGATCTTCTTTAGAATGGACTGGTTGGATCTCCTTGCAGTCCAAGGGACTCTCAAGAGTCTTCTCCAACACCACAGTTCAAAAGCATCAATTCGTCAGTGCTCAGCCTTCTTCACAGTCCAACTCTCACATCCATACATGACCACTGGAAAAACCATAGTCTTGACTAGATGGACCTTTGTTGGCAAAGTAATGTCTCTGCTTTTGAATATGCTATCTAGGTTGGTCAAAACTTTCCTTCCAAGGAGTAAGTGTCTTTTAATTTCATGGTTGTAGTCACCATCTGCAGTGATTTTGGAGCCCCAAAAAATAAAGTCTGACACTGTTTCCACTGTTTCCCCACCTATTTCCCATGAAGTGATGGGACCAGATGCCATGATCTTCGTTTTCTGAATGTTGAGCTTTAAGCCAACTTTTTCACCCTCCACTTTCACTTTCATCAAGAGACTTTTTAGTTCCTCTTCACTTTCTGCCATAAGGGTGGTGTCATCTGCATATCTGAGGTTATTGATATTTCTCCCAGCCATCTTGATTCCAGGTTTTGTTTCTTCCAGCCCAGCATTTCTCATGATGTACTCTGCATAGAAGTTAAATAAGCAGGGTGACAATATACAACCTTGACGTGCTCCTTTTGCTATTTGGAGCCAGTCTGTTGTTCCATGTCCAGTTCTAACTGTTGCTTCCTGGCCTGCATATAGGTTTCTCAAGAGGCAGGTCAGGTGGTCTGGTATTCCCATCTCTTTTAGAATTTTCTACAGTTTATTGTGACAAACACAGTCAAAGGCTTTGGCATAGTCAATAAAGCAGAAATAGATGTTTTTCTGGAACTCTCTTGCTTTTTCCATGATCCAGCAGATGTTGGCAATTTGATCTCTGGTTCCTCTGCCTTTTCTAAAACCAGCTTGCACATCAGGAAGTTCACAGTTCACGTATTGCTGAAGCCTGGCTTGGAGAATTTTGAGTATAACTTACTATCATGTGAGATGAGTGCAATTGTGCGGTAGTTTGAGCATTCTTTGGCATTGTCTTTCTTTGGGATTAGAATGAAAACTGACTTTTTCCAGTCCTGTGGCCACTGCTGAGAACTAGCTTACTGCCTCAAAATTACTTACCTAGAAAGCAATGAAGTTGTGGTTCAGGTTTAGTTTGTCTCAATCCCGATTTTGTGGGACTTGGCCTCTCCACTGTTAGGGTGAATTACTAGTCTGCCAGTATTCTTCCTTTCAGGGTGTCCTGGCTAGGAGGTGTGCTGGTACCCTTGTCGAAACAGGAACTTGGAAGTTAGTGGGTAGGTATGGAAGGGAGATAGCTATTGGCCTCATCTGAATGAATGAATGTTCATTGAAACTAACTACCCGAAATGGGTCTCCCCATCAAAGATTCAATTCCCAGATATTCAGATTACTGTTTGGGGCTCAGCTCCAAACCAGGCAGTAAAGGGAACTGGAAGTAGGAGTCAGAAAACAAGAGCCTCAGAAGGAAGAATCGTCATATAATCTACACTAAACTGGGGTAGTTGAACAGATGAAACCATCTACCATGATCAGGGAGGATACAGGTCACCCATACTCATTGATTAATGCAAATGATGACAAGAATTGAACAGAGTCTACTTCCCTGCAGCATCCCAGGTACCACGAACACTAGGATCCAGTAGTCTTGGGTCTGGGTGTGAACATACCTACAGGTGACTGATAAGTATAACAATGAATTCTGTGTGGTCATAGGCTCTGCAAAATGTCATTTTCACTAAGGTCCACATTTATAGTCATAGAATGGATTTCCAAGATAACTGCTTCAATTGAGGTCTTAGTCTGTCACCTTTAAAGAAAGAGAAACCAAGAGGAGGTAAAATATTCAAATCAGTGCCATTGGTTGCATTAGTAGTCTGATTTAACCAGCCAAATTAATCACACACAGAAGAAACTGTTCTAGGTTTATAATAAAACGCATAATATAAGGGGAAAAAATGTAAGAGTAGCTAATATAAGTCCATGGAAAAATTCTCAGTTAAATTGACAATTAGGTGTATAACATTATTATTATTTTTTTTTAATTTCAAAGAGAATCGCAACTTAATTTTCTTAATGATTTTTCAAACTCAAAGTTAATTTGAAATGAAAAATAGCACTGACATTCTGTTAGGGGAGTGGCTTGTTGAACAAAACTTTTTCTTAGATGGGGCTGTACTCTTTTATAGATTAATGCCACATAGATAACAATTTCTTATCAGCACATTTTTCCCCCTAAAAGTCACAACAATCATGGCAGTCATTTTTAATTCCTTAATTTCACCTTAAATTTAAAGTGTTTACAGAAGGTTCAAGAATGTGTTATTTTATGTTTACAGGAGAACAACATCAAAATAATTTTTTGAATATTTTAAAATAATTTTAATGTCTCTAAAAAACAACAAATAGGTTTCTCTCTCAAATGCTTCTGATTGCTTTACTTTCCCTCACAATTAAACAAGAAATGCTGACTCTTCATGGATGAAAAACTATCAGAACATCATGCCATCAGACTTCCTGTAAACAAGATGCTTCTGTTAATTTATGACCGATTGGGAAAGTGGCATTACTGACCATAATTGGTTATCTCTTTTCTATTTTGTGAAGCCCAGAGGTTGTTTAATGCAGTATTCTACTGAAGACTTAATTTAATTTTGAAATCTAAACAGCCTTAAGCATTCTAGAAATCCCACATATTTATTTTTTCAGCATGCACTTGATGATTGTGGTTAAACTTGGAATTTTATTCCATGCTGTTATTTTATTGTTTATTTGTAAACAAATTCAAAAAATGAGAATGGTAACTGGAGAGAAATGTTAGAATACATATTAAATAAAGATTTACTTGTTAGGTCATCTTTCTTAATTTAAGACATTTTCCCTACAGCTCAATTGTTGAGAAAGTTATAGAAAAGAACAAGATGGGAGATGCAGAAACAAAGCAAGATTGCCAGGAAAGAAAATAGTTAATAAATGATGCCATGAAAACAAACTGGAGGTCCAGGGAGTGTGACTAATATGTGATATTTAACTTGACTTCAGCCATTGAGGATATTAATAAAGTTCCAAGTGCGGAGTGATTGAAACCCAAAGCAATAATCACGTTGTTTGCATAATGCATGTAAAGTGAGGTAATAGATATAGTATATCTATTTGTATAGATTATAAATAACCAAGATGGCATGGTTATTTCAATTGACTCAGCATTGGAGAAGACTATTGCAGAGTCCCTTGGACAGCAAGGAGATCTAGCCAGTCTATCCTAAAGGAGACCAGTCCTGAATATACATTGGAAGGACTGATGCTGAAGCTGAAACTCCAATACTTTGGCCACCTGATGTGAACAACTGACTCATTGGAAAAGACCCTAATGATATAAAAGATTGAAGGTGGAAGGAGAAGGGGACAACGGAGGATGAGATGATTGGATAGCATCACCAACTCCATGAACATGAGTTTGCATAAGCTCTGGGAGTTGTTTATGGAGAGGGAGGCCTGGCATGCTGCAGTTCATGGGGTAGCAAAGAATCGGACATGACTGAGCAACTGAACTGAACTGAACAGCAGTAAAGAATCCACCTGCTATGCAGGAGACTGGGGTTCAATCCCTGGGCCAGGAAATTCCCCTGGTGTAGAAAATGGCAACCCACCCCAATATTCTTGCTTGGGAAATCCCATGGACAGAGGAGCCTGGTAGGCTATAGTCTGTGGGGTCACAAAGAATCAAACATGATAGCACACACACACACACACACAAATAACCAAAGAGGCAATTGCAGGTATTTTTGCTCTTGTAAGTAAAAATAATTACAAATAAAATCACTGAATTTGATATCTTAGAGTAGCCAGAGGGTAGTGTGTTAAATAGGTCTGAAATCAAGGATTTGGGCTTCTTGCGAGAAATGCACTTTGTTTAATAGAAATATGCATGAAAGTGATGTTAAATGTGATAACCACTAGCCTCATGTGGCCAGTGACTACTACATATTTGAGTAGGGGAGTAAGAAGGTTTTTTTTTTTTTTTTTTTAATTAATTTAAGTTAACATAAAATTTAAAACTACCATTCATGGATCATACTCTTGTTATAGTGGAGAGTTCTGACAAAGCATGGTCCACTGGTGAAGTAAATGACAACCCATTCCAATAGTCTTGCCTGGAGAACCCCGTGGACAGTACGAAAAGGAAAATGAATAAATGATGCTGGAAGATGAGCAGGTTGGAAGGTGTCCAATATGCTATTGGGAAGAGCAGAGGGTAATTAATAGATCCAGAAAGAATAAAGTGGCTAGGCCAAACTAGAAATGGTTTCCAGTTATGTATGTGTCTGGTGGTGAAAGTAAAGTCTGATGCTGTAAAGAACCAAGAATGTTAGGTTCATGCATCAACGTAAACTGGACATCGTCAAGCAGAAGATGGCAAGAGCAAACTTCAAAATCTTTAGGAATCAGCAAAATAAAATGGATAGGAATGGGTGAATTTAATTCAGATGGCCATTATATCTATTACTGTGGACAAGAAACCCTTAGAAGAAATGGACTAGTCCTCATAGTCAACAAAAGAGTTCAAAATTCAGTACTCAAGTGTAGTCTCAAAAATGACTGAATGAGCTCACTTCATTTCCAAGGCAAATCATTCAACATCATCACAGTAATCTGTCTATGCCTCAACTACTAGTGACAAAGAAAAGGAAGCTGACCAGTTCTATGAAGACATACAAGACCTTCTAGAACTAACACCATAAAAGAGATATTCTTTTCACCATAGGGGATTAGAGTACAATGCAAAACCAGGAAGTCAAGAGATATGCAGAATAATAGGCAAGTTTGGACTTAGAGTACAAAACAAAGCAGGGCAAAGGCTAATAGAGTTTTGTCAAGAGAACATGCTGGTCATAGCAAGCACCTTTTTCCAACAACATAAGAGACAACTCTACATTTACACACCACCAGAAGGACAATACCCAAACCATATTGATTGTGTTTTTGCAGCCAAAGATGCTGAACCTTTATACAGTCAATAAAAACAAGACCTGCAGTTTACTGTGGCTCAGACTATCAACTTCTTACTGTAAAATTTAGGATTAAATTGAAGAAAGTAAGCAAAAGCACTAGGGCATTCAGGTATGACCTAAGTCAAATCCTTTATGATTAAACAGTGGAAGTGACAAATAAATTCAATGAATTAGATCTGGTAAAAAGAGTACCTGAAGAACTATGGGCAGAAGTTCCTAACATTTTACAAGAGGCAGACACAAAAACCACTTCAAGAAAAAGAAATGTAAGAAGGTACAGTGGTTGTCTGAGGCAGCTTTACAAATAGCTGAGGAAAGAAGAGAAGCAAAGGCAAGGGATAAAGGGAAAGATTAATCTAAGTGAATGCAGCATTTGTGAGAATAGTAAGAAGAGATAAGAAGACCTTCTTAAATGAGGGATGAAAGAAAAATAGAGAAAAGCAATAGAATGGGAAATTGAGAGATCACTGCAAGAAAATTGGAGATATCAAGGAAACATTTCATGCAAAGATGGGCATAATAAAGGACAGAAATGATAAGGAACTAAAAGAAGCAAAAAGGATTAAGAAGAGGTGGCAAGAATACACAGAATATCTATAAGGGAAGGATAATTATGTAAAGATAATCACAATGAACTTATCAGTCATCTAGAGCCAGACATCCTGCTGAGGGAAGTCAAGTAGACCTTAGGAACCATTATTACCAACAAAGCTAGTTGAGGTGATGGAACTCTAGCTGAGTTATTTAAAATACTAAAAGATGATGCTCTTAAAGTGTTGCACTCAATAGATCAGTAAATGTGGAAAATTAAACAATGGCCATAGAACTGGAAAAGGGTAGTAGTCTTTCCAGCCTCAAAGAAAGATAATATCACTGAATGTCCAAACTACTGTAAAATTGTGGTCATGTCATATTATAGTAAGGTTACACTCAAAATCCTTCAAGCTTGGCTTCAGCAGTACAGGAACTGAGAATTTCCAGATGTACAAGCTGTGTTTTTAAGAAGCAGAGGAAACAGATCAAATTGACAATATTTGCTGGATCACAGAGAAAGCAAGGGAGTAGCAGAAAACTGTGTGCTTCATCTTCATTGACTATGCTAAAACCTTTGAATGTGTGGATCACAACAACCTGTGGAATCAATAGTCAATACCAGACCACCTCCTCTGTCTGCTGAGAAACCTGTGTGCAGGTCTAGAAGCAACAGTTAGGACCAGACATAGAACAACCGACAAGTCCCAAGTTCAGAAAGAAGCATAGCAAGGCTGTATATTTTTATCCTGCTTATTTAATTTCTATTCAGAGTATGTCATGGAAAATGCCAGATTGGATGAATGGCAAGCTGAAATCAAGATTGCTGGGGGTAATATCAATAGCCTTGGATATGCAGATGATAGCACTCTAATAGCAGAAAGTGAAGAGGAACTAAAGAGTCTCTTGAGGATGGTGAAAGAGGAAAATGAAAACGCTGACTTAAAACTCAACATTCAAAAAACTAAAATCATGGCATCCAGTCCCATCTTTCCATGGCAAATAGAAGGAAGAGGAAAAAATGGAAGCAAAGTTAGAGTTTCTTTTTTCCCCGCTTGGGCTCCAAAATCACTGAAGATGGTGACTAAAGCCATGAAATTAAAATATGCTTGCTCCTTGGAAGGAAAGCCTTGACAAACCTAGACAGTGTATTAAAAAACAGAGAAATGACTTTGCCAACAAAAGTCCTTATAATCAAAGCTATGTTTTTTTTCCCCAATCATCATGTATGGATGTGAATGTAGGGTCCATAAGGAAGGGTGAGCACTGAAGAATTGATGCTTTTGAACTGTGGTGCTGGAGAAGACTCTTGAGAGTCCCTTGAACAGCAAGGAGATAAAGCCTTTCAATCAATTCTGAATATGCATTGGAAGGACTGATGCTGAAGCTGAAGTTCTAATCCTTTGACCACCTGATGCCAAGAGCCTACTCATTGGAAAGGACTCTGATACTGGCAAAAACTGTGGACAGGAGAAGAGAGCAAAAGAGGTGAGATAGCTACATGGCATCATCCACTCAATGGACATTATTTTAAGCTAACCCTGGAGATATGGAGCACAGAGGAGCCTCACACACTACAGTCCAGGGTGTGGCAAGCAGTTGGACACAACTTAGCAATTGAACAACAACACAATTTAAAACTTATCAATTTTAGCTACTCACAACTTTTAATATATTTTGACGACCTGAAGTATGTAAATCTACAATTCTTAACTTAAATTTTACAGAAAGTGAATACAGATCAAACAACTCCAATGAAAAATTAGCATTCAATTAAGGTGCCCTGTAAATACAAAATACATATTCAGTTTCAAAGACTAACTAGAAAACAGTGAAGAAAATTTTAATAATGGTAAAACATTGATTATATGTAAAATAGTATTTTGAATATTCTAGGTTAACTAATCTTATGGCACATGTGTTTTCAGTCATGTCTGACTTCTTGTGATCCTATGGACTGTAGCCTACCAGGCGCCTCTGTCAATGGAATTTTCAAGACAAGAATACTGGAGTAAGATGCTGTTTCCTACTCTAGTGAATCTTTCAAACCCAGGGACTGAACCCAGGTCTTCTGAATTGCAGGCTGTCTCCTACATTGGCAGGCAGATTCTTAGCACCAAGCCACCTGGCAAGACAAAAATAAAGTAATATTAAGCTTGATTATTTGCATTTTAACACTTTACTGTAATTCTTTAAAATATCAGAATTGTATGTGTGACAAATTATATTTCTGAATACAAATCTACAAAGAATTGAATTAAAATACATTATTAAGAATGAAAGGAGTATGTCAAGGCTGTATATTGTCACCCTGCTTGTTTAACTTATATGTAGAGTATGCCATGAGAAATGCTGGGATGGATGAAACACAGCTGGAATCAAGATTTCCAGGAGAAATATCAATAACCTCAGATATGCAGATGACACCACCCTTATGCCAGAAAGTGAAGAAGAAATAAAGAGCCTCTTGATGAAAGTGAAAGAGGAGATTGAAAAAGTTGATTTAAAGCTCAACATTCAGAAAACTAAGATCATGGCATCCAGTCTCATCACTTCATGGCATATAGATGGGAAAACAGTGGAGACAGTGGCTGACTTTTTTTTTTGCCTCCAAAATCACTGCAGATGCTGACTGCAGCCATGAAATTAAAAGACGCTTACTCCTTGGATGGAAAGTTATGACTAACCTAGAGGGCATATTAAAAATCAAAGACATTATTTGCTGACAAAGGTCCATCTAGTCAAGGCTATGGCTTTTCTAGTAGTCATGTGTGGATGTGAGAGTGTAACTATAAAGAAAGCTGAGCGCCAAAGAATTGATGCTGTTGAACTGTGGTGTTGGAGAAGACTTTTCAGAGTCCCTTGGTCTGAAAGGAGATCCAACCAGTTCATCCTAAAGGAAATCAGCCCTGAATGTTAATTGGAAGGACTGATGCTGAAGCTGAACTTCAAATATTTTGGCCAGCTGATGTGAAATACTGACTCTATGAAAAGAACCTGATCCTGGGAAAGTTTGAAGGTGGGAGGAAAAGGGGACAACAGAGCATGAGATGGTTGGATGGCATCACCGACAAAAGGGACATGAATTTGAGTAAACTCCTGGAGATGGTGATGGACAGGGAGGCTTGGCCTGCTACAGTCCATGGGGTTGCAAAGGTTCGGATATGACTGAACTGATATATATGTATATATATATATATATATATATATATATATATTTGTTTCTGTTCAGTCGCTTAGATCAGATCAGATCAGATCAGTCCCTCAGTCGTGTCCAACTATTTGTGACCCCAGGAACCGCAACATGCCAGGCCTCCCTGTCCATCACCAACTCCCGGAGTTCACTGAGACTCATGTCCATCGAGTCAGTGATGGCATCCAGCCATCTCATCCTCTGTCGTCCCCTTCTCGTCCTGCCCCTAATCCCTCCCAGCAACAGACTTTTCCAGTGAGTCAACTCTTTGCATGAGGTGGCCAAAGTACTAGAGTTTCAGCTTTAGCATCATTCCTTCTAAATAAATCCCAGGGTGATCTCCTTCAGAATGGACTGGTGGGATCTCCTTGCAGTCCAAGGGACTCTTAAAGTCTTCTCCAATACCACAGTTCAAAAGCATCAATTCTTCGGTGCTCAGCTTTCTTCAGAGTCCAACTCTCACATCCATACATGATCACAGGAAAAATCATAGCCTTGACTAGACGAACCTTTGTCGGCAAAGTAATGTCTCTGCTTTTGAATATGCTATCTAGGTTGGTCATAACTTTCCTTCCAAGGAGTAAGTGTCTTTTAATTTCATGGCTGCAGTCACCATCTGTAGTGATTTTGGAGCCCAGAAAAATAAAGTCTGACACTGTTTCCCCATCTATTGCCCATGAAGTGGTGGGACCAGATGCCATGATCTTCGTTTTCTGAATGTTGAGCTTTAAGCCAACTTTTTCACTCTCCACTTTCACTCTCATCAAGAGGCTTTTTAGTTCCTCTTCACTTTCTGCCATAAGGGTGGTGTCATCTGCATATCTGAGGTTACTGATATTTCTCCCAGCAATCTTGATTCCAGCTTGTGTTTCTTCCAGTCCAGCATTTCTCATGATGTACTCTGCATATAAGTTAAATAAACATGGTGACAATATACAGCCTTGACGTACTCCTTTCCCTATTTGGAACCAGTCTGTTGTTCCATGTCCAGTTCTAACTGTTGCTTTCTGACCTGCATACAAATTTCTCAAGAGGCAGATCATGTGTTCTGGTATTCCCATCTCTTTCAGAATTTTCCACAGTTTAATGTGATCCACACAGTCAAAGGATTTGGCATAGTAAATAAAGCAGAAATAGATGCTTTTCTGGAGCTCTCTTGCTTTTCCCATGATCCAGTGGATGTTGGCAATTTGATCTCTGGTTCCTCTGCCTTTTCTAAAACCAGCTTGAACATCAGGAAGTTCACAGTTCACATATTGTTGAAGCCTAGCTTGGAAAATTTTGAGCATTACTTTATTAGCGTGTGAGATGAGTGCAGTTGTGTGGTAGTTTGAGCATTCTTTCGCATTGCCATTCTTTGGGATTGGAATGCAAACTGACCTTTTCCAGTCCTGTGGCCACTGCTGAGTTTTCAAAATTTGCTGGCATATTGAGTGCAGCACCTTCACAGCATCATCTTTCAGGATTTGGAATAGCTCAACTGGAATTCCATCACCTCCACTAGCTTTGTTCGTAGTGATGCTTTCTAAGGCCCACTTGACTTCACATTCCAGGATGTCTGGCTCTAGGTGAGTGATCACACCATTGTGATTATCTGGGTCTTGAAGATCTTTTTTGTACACTTCTTCTGTGTATTCTTGCCATCTCTTCTTAATATCTTCTGCTTCTGTTAGGTCCATACCATTTCTGTCCTTTATCGAGCTCATCTTTGCATGAAATGTTCCTTTCTTATCTCTGATTTTCTTGAAGAGATCCCTAGTCTTTCCCATTCTGTTGTTTTCCTCTATTTCTTTGCATTGATCGCTCAAGAAGGCTTTCTTATCTCTTCTTACTATTCTTTGGAACTCTGCATTCAGATGTTTATGTCTTTCCTTTTCTCCTTTGCTTTTCACTTCTCTTCTTTTCACAGCTATTTGTAAGGCCTCCCCAGACAGCCATTTTGCTTTTTTTGCATTTCTTTTCTATGGGAATGGTCTTGATCCCTGTCTCCTGTACAGTGTCATGAACCTCATTCCATAGTTCATCAGGCACTCTATCTATCAGATCTAGGCTGTTAAATCTATTTCTCACTTCCACTGTATAATCATAAGGGATTTGATTTAGGTCATACCTGAATGGTCTAGTGGTTTTCCCTACTTTCTTCAATTTCAGTATGAATTTTGCAATATGGAGTTCATGGTCTGAGCCACAGTCAGCTCCTGGTCTTGTTTTTGCTGAGTGTATAGAGCTTCTCCATCTTTGGCTGCAAAGAATATAATCAATCTGATTTCGGTGTTGACCATCTGGTGATGTCCATGTGTAGAGTCTTCTCTTGTGTTGTTGGAAGAGGGTGTTTGCTATGAGCAGTGCATTTTCTTGGCAAAACTCTATTAGTCTTTGCCCTGCTTCATTCCGTATTCCAAGGCCAGATTTGCCTGTTACTCCAGGTGTTTCTTGAATTCCTACTTTTACATTCCAGTCCCCTATAATGAAAAGGACATGTTTTTGGGGTGTTAGTTCTAAAAGGTCTTGTAGGTCTTCATAGAACCATTCAACTTCAGCTTCTTCAGCGTTACTGGTTGGGGCATAGACTTGGATTACTGTGATACTGAATGGTTTGCTTTGGAAATGAACAGAGATCATTCTGTCGTTTTTGAGATTGCATCCAAGTACTTCATTTCGGACTCTTGTTGACCATGATGGCCACTCCATTTCTTCTAAGGGATTCCTGCCCGCAGTACTAGATATAATTGTAATCTGAGTTAAATTCACCCATTCCAGTCCATTTCTGTTTGCTGATTCCTAGAATGTCGACATTCACTCTTGCCGTCTCTTCTTTGATCACTTCCAATTTGCCTTGATTCATGGACCTGACATTCCAGGTTCCTATGCAATATTGCTCTTTACAGCATCGGACCTTGCTTCTATCACCAGTCACATCCACAGCTGGGTATTCTTTTTGCTTTGGCTCCATCCCTTCAATCTTTCTGGAGTTATATCTCCACTGATCTCCAGTAGCATATTGGACACCTACTCACCTGGGGAGTTTCTCTTTCAGTAACCTATCATTTTGCCTTTTCATACTGTTCATGGTGTTCTCAAGGCAAGAATACTGAAGTCGTTTGCCATTCCCTTCTCCAGTGGACCACATTCTGTCAAATCTCTCCACCATGGCCCACCCGTCTTGGGTTACCCCACGGGCATGGTTTAGTTTCATTGAGTTAGACAAGGCTGTGGTCCTAGTGTGATTAGATTCACTAGTTTTCTGTGAGTATGGTTTCAGTGTGTTTGCCCTCTGATGCCCTCTTGTAACACCTACCATCTTACTTGGGTTTCTCTTACTTTGGATGTGGGGTATCTCTTCACGGCTGCTCCAGCAAAGCGCAGCCATTGCTCCTTACCTTGGACGAGGGGTATCTCCTCATCACCGCCCTTCCTGACCTTCAACGTGGGATAGCTCCTCTAGGCCGTCCTGTGACCGCGCAGCCACGGCTCCTTGGATGTGGGGTTGGTCCTCCCGGCCACCGCCCCTGGCCTAGGTCGTGGGGTAGCTCCTCCCTGCCTCAGCCCTTGGCCTTGGGCTTAGGGGTATGATGTATCTCCTCCCAGCCACCACCCCTGACCTCAGATGCTGGGTAACTCCTCTCATCGCTGCCCCTGACCTCAGACGCTGGGTGTCTCCTCTCGGCCGCTCTCCACCTCCACCCCCTGACCTCGGATGCGGGGTAGCTCCTCTCGGCCGTTCCTGCGCCATCACAGTCTGGTACTCTCGGCCACTGCCCCTGACCTCGGACATGGGGTAACTCCTCTTGGCCGCGGCCCTTCGGGCTTGGAGTCCTCCCGGCTTCTGCCCCTGACCTCGGACGTGGGGTGGCTCCTCTCGGCCGCATTTGGCATGCCCATCGCAGCCGCCTGTGCTTTGTTGTGTCCAACTCTTTGCGACCCCATGGACTGCAACAAGTGAGATTTCCCTGTCCTTCACTATCTCCCAGAGTTTGCTCAAACTCGTGCCTATTGAGTCAGTGATGACATCCAGCCATCTCATCCTCTGACATATATATATATATATTCTTTTCCATTGTGGTTTATCACAGAACATTAAATATAGTTTCTTTGCTATATGGTAGGACCTTGTTGTTTACCCATTCTATATATAATAGTTTGCATCTGCTAATCCCAAGGACTTGGAATTAACTGGACAGAGTAATTTGACATTGCCTCAGGAAGCTTTGGCTTATTATGGACGAATAATCTGTGGGTTGCATCAGAGATAATTTTGAGAGTGTGAAGCAATGACCTTTGCTTGGTTATTTAAGTCATACACACAAAAAAAGAACCCTCAAGAAATTATTTTTTACAAGGTGAGAAATGCTAGATTTGTTGTTGTTACTATTTATTGATTTTTAAAACATAAGAAAGAAAAATATTAGCTAAGCCACTAAACTTTTAAAAAATCTACAAATGAAATATGCCATGGGTGTACATGTGTTCCCCATCCTGAACCCCCCTCCCCCCTCCCTCCCCATAAAATATTCTTAGTAAAGGCAAAGCCCATCCACAAGCTCGTCTCACAGTTATGATTCTCAAATTCTTCCATTTAAATAGCAATATGTAAGGTAGTGATTTCTGTATTTGCTTCATCACAAAGAACTATTTTAAATGGTCAATGCATTTTTATTAAGTAATATTACTGAGTTGAAATGATAATAACAGGCTTAAGTCCTTATTGTGTCTCAGTTACCAAAATGATCATGGTATATATTTCAGTGACTCATTACAGCAATAATTTTAGAAAAAAACTCTATCACTTTTACTTCAAAAGTAGTCTTAATGAGGATAAATAATCCAAGGCAACAATGGGACAAGTCAGAGTCTTCATTCTTCCCAGCCTTGTTTACAAGTTCATGCCTTTAGCCATTAAGTCATAGTCACCATTTGATAATTTTATTGTAAATTTATAATACATATTTTGTTTCATCCACAAAATATTATTTATTTAAAACTCAATATTCCTTGATTATGCATAAATCATTCAACAAATATCAGATTTATATTTCTTTTTATCCTCTGTTCAGTTAAAAAGTGGATAAAGCTAATTCATTGGTATAAGTATCACATAAAGAGAATTATCAAAGAGCAGCCTTTTGCATTGTTTTCTTTGCCTTTTCCAGTATGGTTTTACTGGCCAAATGATATCGATAACCCTGTATACAAGACAGCAAAAGAGACACTGATGTATAGAACAGTCTTATGGACTCTGTGGGAGAGGGAGAGGGTGGGAAGATTTGGGAGAATGGCATTGAAACATGTAAAATATCATGTGTGAAACGAGATGCCAGTCCAGGTTCAATGCACGATACTGGATGCTTGGGGCTGGTGCACTGGGACAACCCAGAGGGATGGTATGGGGAGGGAGGAGGGAGGAGGGTTCAGGATGGGGAACACATGTATACCTGTGGTGGATTCATTTTGATATTTGGCAAAACTAATACAATTATGTAAAGTTTTAAAATAAAATTAATTTTAAAAAATTAAAAAAAATTTAAAAATGGAGAGAAAAAAAATTAATTATTTTTAATCAACATTTTCCTATTAATCTTGAGATTGCTATGCATGTCTCACAATTTTAAGAAGCTTAACATCTGGATATATAAGGTTTCTTGTGTCAAGAACTGCTGAAAAACATCTCTACTCCAGCATTTGACATTTTATGCTCCTCTAAAAGTATTCTAATGCATGATCACGCTACAAAATGACTATCATTAGTGCTGTCACAGGCCATGGCTGTGGGAAGACCATGACTAATGTCAAGCTATCAGCACTGACAGTGCAAGGTATATTCTCATAATTTCTCAAACTGACCATGGAACCAATTTCCCCTCATCCCTAAGTCATAAAACTTCACAATTACACTGAACTGATTAATAATGTATTACAGTTCTCACTCTCAATAAGAGTTTAATCAGACCCATGTCTCACAGGAAGTTTGACAAGTAAACCACAAAATTATCCGTATAAATGTCAAGATTTATTTGCCTAACATAAATGATCTAACCTAGTCAAGCATAGTTAATAATAAAATCACTCTTCTGGAGATTACCATTCACCTGAGTGTAATACCCATTTTGGTCCTATATCTCAACCTCTATAATGGTAGAGGTTATGAATATGGGCTACAAAAATTAACCAGTTTAGATGATGATGTTCATATTTATAATAAAAATACAGAACCACAAATATACACAATATTGTCTATTACTGGTTTGTAATATGCCTAAGGCCAAATTATTTCATGCCAGTGAGATAAATATTAAGAAGGAAAATATGATGAAAGTCATTTTAGTTATAGATAGGTCAGTCTGCCATCTTTGCCACAATCACAAATTTCCACTTCATGGACAAAATTAAAGAATAATTTCAAGTTGTTGTTCAGTCACTAAGTTGTGTCCAACTCTGCAACCCCATGGATTGCAGGATGCCAGGCTTCCCTGTCCTTCACTGTCTCCCAAAGTATGCTCAAATTTTCAAATAGGAAATTATATATTAAGATATATTTTAAGAAGTAACTGTACTGGAAAATAAACATAATCTTGACTCTACACTGTATTTTCCCCACATTCTATAAATAAAAATACTTGTTATTTTACTAATGAATGATATGTGTGATAAACAGTTTCTGAGTTCCTAGAGCTTATTGTTAAATTATTCTCCCATTGTTTAGCTCATTGTTAAATAACTCTACCCATTTTTGAGATTTCATTATAACTGAAAAAATACATGATTTCACCCATTATTAATATGAGAATTCTTAGTTTTCTGGAAAAGGAACACATTTGTTTGCTAATTACATAAATATTTATCAATTAAAGAATTATGTAAGGATGTATTTTATTTGCTTTAGGAAGATTCATTGAGGTAAAGAGATAAATAGATGAATAAAAATGCAGATGAGATTTCAGAAAAAAAATATTGGTAGGAAATACTGGACTATTATATTTCAAGCCTGCTAGTGAAGAATTTTAATATCTTCTGCCAATTTTTATATACCATCTGCCTTAATAGAAACACATTGTTTAGAGTAGCTTCCCTT
This sequence comes from Bos taurus, assembly GCF_002263795.3. Taxonomy (NCBI): domain Eukaryota; kingdom Metazoa; phylum Chordata; class Mammalia; order Artiodactyla; family Bovidae; genus Bos; species Bos taurus. Next base: position 2,666,655 of record NC_037336.1, read on the forward strand.
CTGGGCATAAACAGATAAAGCTTTTGACACACTTCTGATGGCTCTGTTGAAACAGGGAATAGAACTATACTCATTTATTCAATTCCCACAGTATTAGACTTACAAACCTTTAAAAGAAGAGAAAAACATTTTTGAATAGGTAAATAGAAAAAAATCCAAATTTTATAATTTAATAACTATTAAAAAGAAGAAAAAAAAGAAAAGCAGTCCCCAAATAATGTCACTTGTGCTAAAGTCCAATGACACCAAATCTAGTTTTAATACTGAGACTAATAGTAACTTGAACCTTCACAAGAAATGTACTCTTAGTCAACCAGTATGGAATTTTCTGGTCACCATGGCTGAGGTAATCTGCCACATGGTCCTCTCCTTTTCCTTCACTCCCAGAGAATGGAAGAAGAGGCCATCTGCATCTCAGAATGCTTGCAGGAACTTCCCTTGAAAAAAAAAAAAAGACATCTTAACCCAAAATAGCCCCTTCTTTCATCCTGCCAATACCTTCCCCACCTCATTCATCTTCCTGTAACAGTCTTTGCCTTTTTGTACCACTCCTCAGATCACCTACTCTTCTACTTGCCACACAGGATATTTCCAATTCAGGAATCCTTGAATAAAGGCAATTAAATCTTCAAATTTACTCTGTTATTTTTTTTAACAACTTAATCACATATATCAGTATGAATTAGCCAAATCTTTGTTTAGTTATGCAAAACAACCTATGCAACTTTTCTGCAATGTCTTTGCTTGTTTTTTTGTAATAAACCTTTTCCATTTTTACTTCCTTAGGAGAACATTTGATTGGTCACTGAAATCTGTGCCTCTAGAATTGTAATTCCTAAGACCAAATAAATGAAACTGAGACACTATGGGGACCTCCCAGATACAAATCCTTTCTAAGTCCCCCATTTCTTATTGTAGGAAATAGGCTTCATTAAACCTCCTAGATGTCCCTGAATACCAAAGGACAGATTCAAACAGTTGTTAATCAGAGAAGTGAACAAATGTAGAAAAAAGGGGGAGAAACAGTACTGCGACTTTGGGGCAGGGTCCTGGTTCCTCCTCAAAGAATATATATAATAATATATTTGAGATCTTCTACAAGAACTAAGGCCCCCCACCTAGGTGGAGGATTGTAGCTTCACGCGGAGCACAAATTGCTAGAGCATTGATCAATTACCTCACCACGAGTCAGTCAAAAGAAAGTCACACACATTTCTATGACTCCTCCTTGCTTGGTTCTGTGATAAACCTTTTTTTACTCCAAACTCTGCCATCAGTTTGTTTGGCCTCACTCTGTGTTGGACACATGAACTTGTGTTTGATAACATAAACTCTCTTCTTATTTGCAGTCTTCTCCTTTTCTTGGTGAACTATTCTAAGACACACAGCTAGTCCCAGGAAATAGACTGGTGGTGTGTGGGCAAAACCCACATGCACATGGAATTAGGTACAGAATTCAAATAATAAATAAACAAGAAAATATTTTGCTGTTGTTATTGTTGTTGAACTTGGTCTCTAATTATGCTTTCTTTTGGGGATTTTATTGAAAAATCTATTTCACAATATAATGATACTTTCAAATATTTGTATAATATGTGCCAGTAGATGTGCTATTCCTAGCATTTAATATGAGGCTGGTGTTTCATAATTAACTTATCAAATGTATATATTACTGAAAGCCACATGCTGATGTATTTTTGACAAACAAAATGTAGATTTATTAATATAGGCTGCTTGTGAGAGATGCAGCTGATATTACTCAAATATAAATGACTCAGATATAGGAAGTCTTTAATAATAAAGGACTATGTACTATGAGACATAACTTTGTTTTTAAACTAAAAATTCATACAATAAAAACATTTATATTTCTAAACTCTGATTCATCATTGGTAAAGATCAATCAATATTTTGTCTTTAACCCAGGGTTCAGCTCAAATGACTAACAGAGTCTCCCAGCAGCAGGGGAAATGGTGACACTACTCTATGCTGGTCTTCTTCCATGTTCTTTGCTTAGTCACTCAGTCATGTCCAACTCTTTTTGACCCTACTGGCTATAGCCCGCCAGGCTCCTCTGTCCATGGGGATTCTCCAGGCAAGAATACCAGAGTAGGTTGCCATGCCCTCCTCCAGGGGATTTCCAAACCCAGGGATTGAACCTGGATCTCCTACATTGAAGGCAGATTCTTTACCATTTGAGCCACCTGGAAAGCCCAAGAATACTGTCGTGGGTGGTCTGTCCCTTCTTAAGGGGATCTTTCCAACCCAGGAAATGAACTGGGGTCTTCTGTATTGCAGGCGGATTCTTTACCAGATGAGCTACCAGGGAAGCCTGATCTTCTTCCATAGAATCACTCAAAAGACTGTAGTCTCACAGTGAGTCATGGTCAAGAGTTATTCCTCACTGCAAAGCAGACCCAGTTATGACTATTGCAGTGAGCTTACAGTTAATTTAAGATACAAAAATATAAATTCTGATATTGAGGTTTGCTCAGATGTTAGGAGCATGATTATTGCAAAGGCTGCCCTTAGAATCCATCTCCTCTCCAACAGAAGAGGAAAGAACAGCTTTGATCAGAGCATCCACATAAGTGTGAGCTTGTTCCTGTTCTAGGAGTTACTACTGGGAGTGAGACTTCATTAATGTCACATTTTAAAAATATAACAAGATCTGCCCTATAAAATATTTTGTCATAGCATTCTGTTGATTTTAGTGTGTTCCACTGTCTGGAATGCAGTTTTAAGCCTAATATCTTTTACCTGGTTTATAATCAGTGTAGTAGGTCTTTTTTCTTGTACAAACCTATGACCCCTCTAATCTAAAGGTCATAGATGGGGAAAATCAGAATTTGGATCAAATTCTTCAAACTTCTGGGAATATATAAGGGTTTTACTTTCCTTCTAAAGTTTGTAATTTGAATGCAAATTTTCTGCTTTTAAATTTTTCAACATTTCCATGACATTATTGTAGGTGAGTATCTTTAATTATCTCCATGAGTGTTGTGAAAACTTAAGACTATTTCTAAAAATTAATTCATATTTTAGGATAAAAACTACAGCACCCAGCACTCTAAACAGTGGAAGGGATATAAATAAAGAAAGAAAGCATTCTGGAAGAATAAAAAAGAGTGTAGGTTGATGTAACCAGGAAGAGATCTGGTCAAGATATTCAAATCTTTACCCTGCATTCCCAGGGTAAAGCATACATGGTTTTTGCCCTCACTGAATTGTTAGGATTCTGGGAGTATTAGAACCAAATATTAGAAAAGTTAGTCTAGGATATTTTATTTGATCTTTCAGTTGATGAACATAGACAGTAGTAAATAAGTAGTTGCCAGAGTTGTGAGAGAAGCTCAAGTTCACAAACACTAAAGGTAGGCTCAAGAACTGAAAAGTCCCTGGGGACCAGGCATACCCAGACTCTGGCAAGACTCTGTTGCTGAGGTGGCACTCAAACTCAGCCAGGGTCTTCCTGATATAATTATGATATTCCATAAGAGGCTATTTGCAACTCAGAGTGCCTGTGAATAGTCTCAAATTATGATCTAAATCTACTTCTCAACATTCTTATTTATCTAATTAAAAAAATACTTAATATTTGAATTATCTTTCAATGGAAAAAGCATTCATAGTCCTAGCAATTTTACAACCTGAAAAGAGTGTATAAATGAACAATTACTGTGTTTTAAGTCAGCCAGGACAAGAATTCATCACTTTCTGTGTGATTCTGAACAGAGTGCTTAAAATGAAATAATGTAAACCCCACTTTCTAAAAATAAGAAAATCAGCTAGAATAACTGCAATATGCCCAGGAAAATTCAAGAGGATAGGATAGCTCCATCTTACTGTAAGAAGCTCATTTGCCCCTTTCCTGCTTGAATATTTCTGTTCCCAATAGATTTTAATAATAGTAAATGGAATCACTAGGTAACATTTCACCTAACTCTTGCTTTTTGTTTTACTGAATATCCACAATGCTTTGTCTATACTGTTGATTTCTTTCCTGTATTAAAAGGAGTGACAATGAACAATTTAGTTAAAGAATAACTAACACTTTGCCCCTAACTTCCTTCTTAGCAAATTTGCAGGTGGACCATGCAGGCAAGATAACATCCAAAGAAGATCTGGAGAACTCAGCAGGTCTGTCCACGAGGCGTGGGGAGGGGGCGGGGGCGGGGGGCGGAATGATGAAGAGTCTGATGTCTTACCTTAATGTCTAATTGAGATTGCTTTCCCTTTTCTCCTTTGAAAACCATCATGGCTAAACAGGATCTTCCAACTTGGTCTCAGGACAAGAGTCCAGCTTCTCCCCACACTGCCAGTTTTTCTGATTCAGGCAACTTTCTTTTCTACCAAAAACTGTCTCTCATTTTTTGGCTTTTGAGCAACAAGCTACCAAACGTGAGTTTGGTACCGTTACTGCTCCTTTGATCATAGCTGTTGATTGGTTCTTTCATACTCCCAGAACAGAGTTCAGAGTGAATTCAGAGTTCTCAGAAATTCAGTTCCTTCCATTAGTGTATCTTCCATCTGCCTTTTCTCTTCTTCTTCTCACTACAACCCGTGTGCAAGTTTTGGTGTAATCATGTTGAACTCTTGTCCATTCTTATCATGTCCTGTCTGCTTTTGCTCCTACTTCTTTCCTCAGCTCTAAGCATGCATACCTACCCTCTTCAAGAACTAACTCTGTATAAATTTTCAGTATAGATTCCATACTTCTCCCCCTTGCCCTACCTTCCAGATGAATGAAATTTCTCTCTTTGCTGACCTCTAGATGTATTCTATGTCTTATGGAGTGACTGAATTAATGCATCTTTCTTTCCCTTATAATTTTATTTCATTTATTTTTTAATAATCAGGCCTCACATGAGAAAGTCAACAGCCTCCATTTTTGCACACAATTGGTGGAACATGCACACCCATGGCTGATTTATGTTGATGCGTGGCAAAAATCATCACGATATTATAAAGTAATTAGCCTCCAACTAAAATAAATAAATTTAAACAAACAAACAAAAAACAAAAAAACAGATAAACTTGCTATTTTCTTAATCCAGTAGCAATTTCCAGGAAAGAGCGAAGGGAATATGTGCTTGTAACTGTCCTACCCTAAAGTACTTTCCTCAGACATTAGGTCCATATCCCACTTCAATTACCATCATATCTCTCCTTTTTTACTATTGAAGATCTTGACAGCATATACATTCATTGTTTTCAATCACTCATCCCATTGACTTCTTCATTAACTTCAGTTTGGCTTCTTTCCTCAATGTTCATTGGATACTACTATTTGGGTGTTGGGGGCGGGAGGGCGGTTCTCTGGTGCCTCAGCAGTAAAGAATCTGCCTGCAGTCCAGGAGACCTGGGTTTGATACCTGAATTGGGAAAATCCCCTGGAGAAGGGAATAGCTACCCACTCCAGTATTCTTGCCTGGAGAATTCTATAGAAAGAGGTGCCTTGTGGGCCCCAGTCCATGGGGTTGCAAGAATTGCAGAAGAGTTAGCAACTAAACTACCACCATCATTTTTTTTTCTAAGTTACAAGTACCTCTATTATTGCCAGATCCAACATGTATCTTTAATTGTTTGTCTTTGTTTACCTATGTGCAGCATTCAAATTATCAGCTTATCAGCTTATGCCCCCATTATTTCGCTACACTGATTTCACAGTTTTCTGGAAAACTCCCAAAGGTTTTCATCTTTGGTCTTCTGAATATATTTTTCTATATGTTGCAACATTCCATACTCATATTTTAGCCCACCACAGATACAATGAGGTGTTTGAGGATCAGAAATGTATTACTTAGATTTTATATTCTTCATTGTGGAAAGCAAAAAAACCTTTCAGGTAAGAAATATTATATAAAAACATACTAAATGAATGGAAATGAACAAGAAATAAAAAGATAAGTCATTTGAGCATGGGGGTCTATGACAGAACATCATAACTCCAAATTAGTGTATGAATTCAGAACATGAATCTTTTGGCCCCAAGATCTTTTCTTCTACTTAAAATCAAACCTTGGCAATTACCTTATCTCTGCTGCTGTTTTCTGATTTGTGAACTTAAGATACTAATATTAATCCTTGTAAATTAGATATGATTTAAATGTTCTATAGATATCAAATATAAAAAAGGGCCTAGTATAGAGTAAGTATTTAATAGCGTTCTTTCGTCTCTGTATTATTAACTCAAGTTGTGACTGCATATACAATATTCTGTGCTTATTTCTTATTCTTAAAAAATAAACTGTATGTGATTGGACATGTTTTTAGAATGTAAAAGATAAATAAACACACCAATACAGTAAACACATATCTATGGAATTTAGAAAGATAGTAATGATAACCGTGTATGCGAGACAGCAAAAGAGACACAGATGTATAGAACAGTCTTTTGGACTCTGTGGGAGAGGGAAGTGGGGGATGATTTGGGAGAATGGTATTGAAACATGTGTAATATCATATAAGACACGAATCACCAGTCCGGGTTCAATGCAGGATACAGGATGCTTGAGGCTGGTGCACTGGGATGACCCAGAGGGATGGTATGGGGAGGGAGGTGGGAGAGGGGTTCAAGGATTGGGAACACGTGTACACCCATGGTGGATTCATGTTGATGTATGGCAAAACCAATAAAATATTGTAAAGTAATTAGCCTCTAATTAAAATAAATAAATTTAAATTTTAAAAGATAAATATTAATTTTTAAAATATAATTTGTCATAATCTGGATTGTTAAAAATTCATTTTTTAATCCTCAAGTCTGTATTATGAATCAAGTATAACTGCTTAATAATAAAGGATTAGATCATTTAAATATAATATATTTTGTTATGGTCTAAAAATAACTTGAGGGCAGTTGAACTGCATATAGCAAATATGGTCACAATTTCATAGTTTCTTGAAGCACTAAGGATTATTTTCACAATTTTATAAATTCTTTAGTTAAATATTAAGCAATTAAACTTCTGAAATATGTCAACATGGTTTCTTAACTGTTACGGTGTCATATAGTCATCTTCCATCTGTATATTTTCCTAAGCACGAATCTGATGATCTTTCTCATTGAATTGACCGCTAATTATACAGGCAGAACATTAAATTTAGTGCCTTATCATTATAATATACTTCTAGATATGTGAAATGCTTGGATAATGTGTGTATAACTTTTAATTGACAGTGAAATGTATAAGAACACTGATTCTTAAATCTAAGTTCTAGAATTGTGTTGATCTGAGCTAAATATGACACATTCTAACAATGTATGAATAGGCAAACTATTCAAAGTCTCTACATATCCATTTTCTCACTTGTAGATCAAATAAACAGTAATATTTAACTTATTATGTTATTACAAATAATAATTAGACATCTATATAAATACTAAGCTCAGTGTATGTTACTTGTATTACTCAAATATTATTACAGTAGCCTGTTTTATTTTAACCAATAAAATATTCATATAACATGAAAGTGAAAATATGTTCATATTATTTAAATATCTTTGTGAAATTTATTACTATTTATATAAATGTAAGAGGTTAATTCAATTGTTTCAAAGTACAAAGACCTCAACATTAATTTAGGTTTACCTTGAGATCTTTTGAGACTAAGTATATTAATTTCCTATGCTGAGACCATAGGAAAGTACCACAAACTGCATGGATTTAATAATGAAATTAAGTTGTCTAACAGTTATGGAGGATAGAAGCAACACTGAGGGGTAGGCAAGGTTCATTTCTTGCTATGCTGTGAGAGGAAGGATGTGCTTCAGGGAAGGACATTGATTGTCAGTTGACTGTCTTTGTACCTCTTCCACATTTCCTCTATTCTATCTCTGTGTCCAAATTCCTTTTTCTTACAGGGACATAAGTAATACTAGCTTAGGGCTCATTCTGACTATCTATTTCTAATTGACCACCTCAGAAAAGATCCATCTCAAAATAAACTTATGTTCTGAGGTTCTGGGGCTTATCTTGTGGAGACTCAGTCCAACCCCTTACACCAACTATATCAATCTGCCCTTCATTATCAAGTTTATCATTCAGTCCTTTGTTATCTAATAACCAAATGTTTCTTTATTATGAATGTTAGGTCAGAATTTAGACTTGAGCAATGAGGTGAGGCCAGACTGAAAGGGATGTGAGCTTATCTCTAAACTCCACTCCAGACACACACAGCAAAGCTCACAGATGCAACAAGATAACCACAGAGACTTTTCAATCCTGAACATATGCTCTAGGCACAGAGTGAATACAAAATAACCACAGGGGCTTCTCCAAGTAATCTTGAGCAGTTAGGGGCCCTTTAGGAGCTCATGAATATTCTACATCTAATTATAACATACTGAATTATGGGAAGACATATGGAAAGCCATAAACTACACAGCCTGCTGTTATATAACATAATTGTCAGTTGGTCTTGAGTGTATGCCCATTTGCATTCCCTTTCATTGGTTGGTGGTGGGTACATGCCTTGCTTTGCACCAGGCGTAACCAAAAGGAGGAGACTGGGAGTCCAAAAGGGGGAAGCCAAGAAGAATCCACAGGAAGGATGAAGGGGACTCCTTTGGGAGTGTCTGACTAATAAACGATGTGTCTGCTTGAGCTGAACTGAGCTGTAACCTGTCTGTTGTTCTATATCATTGTTTCAAATTTTCATCACTTGTGATGAGACAAGAACCAAGGAAGAGAAATAAACAGACCTGACATGTGGATACTACCTTCAGTATATGGAACAGTGTGTGTTATGCAATTTCACATTCTGTGAGTTAGCCTTCATTTTACCACCCACACTTCAACTCTCCTCTTCCCTCCTCTGATGATCCTTCCTCAGAGCAGATCAGTCTGCTTCATCGACTCTCTGTAACACACCTATTCCTAAGGAAAGCTTTGGTTGCTTCTAGAAAGTTCATGTGTTATATACACTAGTTCATACTTATGACTTCAAGTCACAAGCATTAAAAAATTTAATTGTCTATGGAATATATCCATCTTTTTAATAAGTATCTAAACAAGAAGAATTGATGCTTTTGAACTGTGGTGTTGGAGAAGACTCTTGAGAGTCCCTTGGACTGCAAGGAGATCCAACCAGTCTATTCTGAAGGAGATCAGCCCTGGGATTTCTTTGGAAGGAATGATACTAAAGCTGAAGCTCCAGTACTTTGGCCACCTCATGCGAAGAGTTGACTTATTGGAAAAGACTCTGATACTGGGAGGGATTGGGGGAAGGAGGAGAAGGGGACAATAGAGGATGAGATGGCTGGATGGCATCACTGACTCGATGGACGTGAGTCTGAGTGAACTCCGGGAGTTGGTGATGGACAGGGAGGCCTGGTGTGCTACAATTCGTGGGGTCGCAAAGAGTCAGACATGACTGAGTGACTGAACTGAACTGAATTGAAACTTAAGAAACCCAAATAGGAATGTAATTCAGTCAAATACATCATGGTTGAAAGCTTGAAACTAATTTGTCTCCCTCTTCTCCCACACTGGTCACAATATTTGGTTGACATTATTTTAAGATGCTTCCAACATTTAACTCACTCCTCCAATCACACTATTTCTTCCTAGTCCTAACTTTTACATCTCCCCTTCAGCTGTTGGCTGTCCTATCTCTTGTTAATCTGTTCTCTTCCAAGAATGAAAGCTAGCCATTCTTTTGTGCAAATATATTTTGGTCATCCAATGACTTATTGGTAGATTTAACACTATTAACTGTGTCAACAGAGAATCTCACAATTTACTTCTTCCTACCTTTGAAGCCCCCACTCTTTCATCATACCTCAGCCTTGTCAAATCATTTTTGCACTTCACTATTTGGGTGTGGAGGAATTCACTATTCCTCTGCTGAGGAATAGGCTTTCCACTTCAGTCTCCCCTTTTCTTCCTACCACTGACTTTTTACTCCCTTTTTCTGTGTGAAAATTCACCTCTTCAGTATCACCTCATATATACTCTTCAGTGAAGCCTTGCAATTCTTCCCTAGAGAGAAAGACTCATCTGCCTTTGGTGTTCCTGCAGCATTTCTTGCTCTGGCAACACATTTCCAATCATGTTATGATTTACCTTAGTGTACTTAATTATACCTCCACACTAAAGTCTAAGCTTCTTGAGGGGTTTGTGTTTTAATGATTAAAAGCCTCACAGACATCCGAGTTCAAATCTAGGTTTTGACAGCTATATGCTGTTGACTTCTGACATTTTCTTAAGCTATTGAGTATTGGCTATTGAATATAAAAAATGTGGACACTGATACACATATTTCTACCTGATAGGATGATTAAAATATACAGCACACAAAGTATTTTGTGCATTCAAATACTATCATCAGTAGTAATAGAATTTTTGTTACTATTAAGCAAATTCATAACAAAGGCATGTCGTCTGCTCAAAAATAAGTGCTAAATGAATAAATGATTTTCATGACAATTTTATAAAATGCAAAATAATATTATATCTTCATTTAAATAGATGAGAAAACACTTCCATAAGAAGGTAAATGTTTTATCCAAGTTCACAAGGTTAATGATTTTGGAATATAAATTTAGAACACAAGTCATCTGATTTTTCTTTGAATGCTTCCTTTGCTATAAATTTCATATTTCCAACTTATGAGGCTAGAGTCCCATAGCATTTTTTTTTTTAACTATAGTGCTAGGACTTGCAGTGGCTAGGACTCAACACTCCCAATGCAGAAGGCCCAGATTCAGTCCTGGTCAGGGAACTAGATCCATATGCTGCAACTATGACCCTAAGCAGCCACAAAAAAAAAAAAAAAAGCTACAGTGCTCAGTCTGTCTCAGATACCTGGGACATCAGCTGATAAAATAAAGTATTTCTAAGTATATAAGGAAAACTTCTTTGAAGAACCAAAACATGGTTAAACTAAACACAATCAATAAACTTAGTGAAACTGAGGTTTCCAGAAGAGTTTTGGAATTTGACTGTGTTATAAAAACAGAAACTGGAGGTATATCCAAATGCTTCATATTTTTATTTGTCTAGTAGTTTAACTCATTTTAGAGTTAGTATATTTTAACATTTGAGAATTGTTTCTTTGAAGACAGTATTTATTTGATAAAGATATATGTATAAAGCAATTAATTACAAATCCCTATGTTATGTTACTTTGTCCAAGGAGCTATTCTGCACAAGTTGTGATCATTTTATTTAATCCAATTCATATATTTAATATTCAGCATATATAAAACCCAGCAGTTATTCATTCATCAGTTCATTCATTGATTCATCAAATATTTATTTAGTATTCACTGTTTACTTTAGTCAGGCTAAAATTTATTCAGCTAGTACAATGCCAGATGCTGAGGATAAACACATGAAAAAGACAGACAAGGTCACTACTTTCTCAATATTTTAAATCTATTGAAAACCTAAGGTCTATTGCTTGTATTTTAGCAAGAACTTTGCAAAATGCTTCTTAATTTATAAATAAATTCATTTTTAGTGATTAAAGAAAAATAACTGTTAAGTCAAATAAGTCACATTTTTAAATAAAAATTTCCTATAATACATCATATTGTTTCAATGTGATGTTAACACAAGCATATGTGTAAGTTTTGTTTTTAATGCCTACTTTTACATAGGATTCTCACCAATCTCAGCTAATGCTGTCACATCTTCAAATGTTCTACATATTGGTTCTGTGAGGCATCATTCCTTTGTAAAATACAAATAAAATGAGATGAAAACAGATTATAAAAAGAGGAACAATGTAAGAATGTTTTCCCTTTCCAATGCACTAATAAGCAATACATAACTGGATAGGATTGCTTCTGTTTAGCAGAATAAATGGCTTCCCTGGTGGCTCAGATGGTAAAGAATTTGCATGCAATGCAGGAGACCTGGGTTCAATCCCTGAGTTGGAAAAATCCCCTGGAGAAAGGAATGTCTATCCATTCTAGTATTTGTGCCTGGGAAATCCCAAGGATAGAGGAACATGGAGGGTTACAGTCCGTGGGGTTGCAAAGAGTGGGAGACAGCTGAGTGACTAACACTTTCACTTCAGAGAAATAAAAGGGATATAATGAAGCCAGTAAATGCATTTTCTTTGAGTAAAAGGGTTATCATACAGATATTTATAACTTTAGAGATGTCACTGCTATAGCCTCAGGGTTTTGGAAAGAATTTCTGCAAGATGAAGCTGGCAGAGGTTCTGTTTCCCTATTATGAGAAATGATGACTTATACATGAAGATTTAACAATTATTTGAGTCAGCTTTGAACTAGTCAAGATAAAACTAAACTCTCATCTCTCCTAGTAAGCTTTCACTGCCAGAATGTTTTCCAGCTGGCAACAGGTTAAATGACACCGGGAACCAGTGGTGAGTGGGCTTACCTTTTTGGCCAGAATACCATTAATGAAAGTTAAAAGCAAATTTTACTCACTTATGAAATAAACATACATCACAAGAAGCCATATGTATTTTTACTATTCAGAACAGCTTTATATCATGTAGTAATTGGACTAAATGGTGTTTACAGTACAAAAAAAGTTTTGCTTAGGCTTTGATAAAAATCAATTTCACCTCTTAAACTGAATAATAGTGGAACATTATTTCCACTTCCTCTGCCCAGTTTTTCTTTGTGAATTTCTAAGTGGAGGAAGAGCTAAAGGCAAACTCTCACAAACATAAAGTAACTAAAATTAAAATATGTATCAAAAATAATGAAGGTTAAATAAGATATCAGTTTATTTATATGTTTAATTAATAGCAGAAGCCACATTTATTAAACACCATCAGTTATATTAATTACAAGGTTAGTTTAAATTTAAAGTTGGATAGATCTAGTAGGAAATCAAAATTATTTCGTTCAAATAAAGGACCAGTAAGTAGATGCATTCAACAAATTCAAACACCTTTTAATAATATATAATTATGAATTGTGATGTGATGCAGGTCTCAGTAAATTATGAATATACAACAAATACCTTGAACTGATCAAAAACATATATGTATATATATAATCAAGCATAATTTTCTGAAAAGATGTGTTTACATTTCTATATAAAATAGGAACAGTTACCAAGATCATATGTTGAGAATTATTCTGTGCATAGGTAGATAGCTAGAAACCATGTTATATAATGTCTAGAAAATATCTGTGTAGATGTTTCAAATAGAGAGGAAAAAAATTTAAAAGGAAAGAGGTAGCATGTTAAAGAATATAAACTTGCCAACAGAAAATATAAAGCACCCAAAAGGTAGAGATAATGATTGTTATTTAGTCACTAAGTCATGTCCCACTCTTTTGAGACTCCTTGGATTGTCGTCCACTAGACCCCTATGCCCATGGAATTTCCCAGGCAAAAATACTGGAGTCGGTTGCCATTTTCTTCTCCAGGAAATCTTCCCAACCCAGGGATTAAATCCATATCTCCTGCATTGGCAGATAGATTGCTCACCAGTGAACCACCAGGGAAAAGATAAAGGTATTGTTATGGTTTAAAAGATGAAGATATCAGGTATAGACAATTAAAGAACTTCTGTTGAATATAGTAGATTCAACTGACATAAATAGTAGGAAATTGCTACACCATGAGTAATAAAATGTGTAAGCATGAACATGGAATATAATAGACCTATTAAATGAATTGAATGAATAGATACCTATTCAAATAAAATGAGTCTTTACTATAGAGGATGACATAATTTTACAGGTGAAAATATCTCTAAAGTACTATTATTCAGATATTTAGATAATTTTCAATGAACTGTTTTATCAAGATAAGATACAAAAAAAAAAAAAAAAAACAGAGAAGATACAGATTTTAAGAACAAAAGTGATATAAATTGTTTCAAGCCCGATGACAAAGGTTAAAGACAGGCAAGGGAAGGTGATGTAGTTATCAAAATACATGGCAATCTACTGGAATTCTCAGTTACATAGAGAATGGCATTGAAACATGTATAATATCATATAAAAATGTAATAATTTTTAATATGACTTGTTCTCTTTCAGTATGTAGAGAAGATACTTCAGAGTTAATTGCAATTATTAAATTTATTAATATTAAGGAATTGTTTAGAGTGAATATGATATGGAGGGCATCTAAGGAAAAGCAACTTTATCATCTTATGGAGAAACAATTTAATATAGCCAGATATGACCCAAATAATGGTATATCAGAGTTCTGAAATGTTAATCACTCAGTCAAGTCTGGCTCTTTGTGACCCTATGGACTGGACCTTCAAGGCTCCTGTCCATGGAATTCTCCAGGCAAGAATGCTGGAGTGGGTTGTTATTCCCTTCTCCAGGGGATTTACCTGACCCAGAGATTCAACACAAGTCTCCTGCATTGAAGGCAGATTCTTTACCATCTGAGCCACCAACTTCCCCAGAGGTACAGTGGTTAAGAAACCTCATACCAATGCAGAGGACACGGGTTCAATCCTGCTCTGGGAAAATTCCACATGCACTGAGGAAACAGTCTGTGTCCTGCAACTACTGAAACTCATCCACTTAAGGCCTGTGTTCTGCAACAAGAGAACCCACCACAATGAAAAGCCTGTATACCACAAGCAGAGAGTAGCCCCCATTTGCCATGACTAGATAAAGCCCACACACAGCAACAAAGACCCAGTGAAACAAAAAATAATTAATTGATTAAAAAAAATAGAATTTCATGTCACAGGATTTCAGATTTTATAAAGTCAGTTATGGGTCAGTTTCATATCCTCTTTGCTTTCTTGTTTTATAAATGAATTTAAGAATAATGACAGTATTTTATTAAGTCTGGAAAGCTAAAAAAAACTCTAAATTACAGCTTATTCTAATGAAGAACAAAAAACGTAGTTATGCATAGGGTGTGTTAAGACAAATGCAGGTTTAAAATAACACTTTCAAAGATTAAAGAATAAAATTGTAGATTCAGTGCTGCATATTGCTATAAAGTTAACCTTTGAACAACATAGTTTAAACTATGAGGATTCCTGTACATGTGTTGGTTTTTTTTTTTTTTTTTTCTTTTTAAGTAGCGCATACTACCTTCATGGATCACAACATTGTTTTAGTGAAGGGGCTTGCATAACTCAATGAAGCTATGAGCAGTGCTATGCAGGTACATCCTAGACAAATGGGTCATAGAGGAGAATTGATAAACATGGTCCACTGGAGGACGAATTGCCAAATCACTCCAGTATTCTTGCTGCAAGAAATCCATGAACAGTAGGAAAAGGCAAAAGGATATGACATTGGAAGATGAGCCCCTCAGGTCAGAAAGTGTTCAATATGCTACTGGGGAAAAACAGACGGCAATTACGAATAGGTCCAGAAAGCATGCTGCTGCTGCTGCTGCTGCTAAGTCTCTTCAGTCGTGTCCAACTCTGTGCGACCCCATAGACAGCAGCCCACTAGGCTCCCATGTCCCTGGGATTCTCCAGGCAAGAACTTTGGAGTGGGTTGCCATTTCCTTCTCCAGTGTATAAAAGGAAAAACGAAAGTGAAGATGCTCAGTCGTGTCTGACTCTTAGCAACCCCATAGACTGCAGCCTACTAGGCTCCTCTGTCCATGGGATTTTCCAGGCAAGAGTACTGGAGTTGGGTGCCATTGCCTTCTCCACCAGAAAGTATGAGGCTGAGCCAAAGAGGAAATGACACATAGTTGTGGATATATATGGTGAATAAGTAAAGTACCATGCTGTAAGAAAGGCAATGCCAAAGAATGCTCAAACTACCGCACAATTGCACTCATCTCACATGCTAGTAAAGTAATGCTTAAAATTCTCCAAGCCAGGTTTCAGCAATATGTGAACCGTGAACTTCCTGATGTTCAAGCTGGTTTTAGAAAAGGCAGAGGAACCAGAGATCAAATTGCCAACATCCACTGGATCATGGAAAAAGCAAGAGAGTTCCAGAAAAACATCTATTTCTGCTTTGTTGACTATGCCAAATCCTTTGACTGTGTGGATCACAATAAACTGTGGAAAATTCTGAAAGAGATGGGAATAGCAGACCACCTGATCTGCCTCTTGAGGAATTTGTATGCAGGTCAGGAAGCAACAGTTAGAACTGGACATGGAACAACAGACTGGCTCCAAATAGGAAAAGGAGTACGTCAAGGCTGAATAGTGTCACTCTATGTATTTAACTTATATGCAGGGTACATCATGAGAAATGCTGGACTGAAAGAAACACAAGCTGGAATCAAGATGGCCGGGAGAAATATCAATAACCTCAGATATGCAGATGACACCACGCTTATGGCAGAAAGTGAAGAGGAACTCAAAAGCCTCTTGATGAAAGTGAAAGTGGAGAGTGAAAAAGTTGGCTTAAAGCTCAACATTCAGAAAATGAAGATCATGGCATCTGGTCCCATCATTTCATGGGAAATAGATGGGGAAACAGTGGAAACAGTGTCAAACTTTATTTTTCTGGGCTCCAAAATCACTGCAGACGGTGACTGCAGCCATGTCCAGGTTCAATGCAAGATACTGGATGCTTGGGGCTGGTGCACTGGGACGACCTGGAGGGATGGTATGGGGAGGGAGGAGGGAGGAGGGTTCAGGAGGGGGAGCACATGTATACCTGTGATGGATTCATTTTGATGTTTGGCAAAACTAATACAATTATGTAAAGTTTAAAAATAAAATAAAATTAAAAAAAGAAAACAGAAAAAAAAATAAACAGATGCTTACTCCTTGGAAGGAAAGTTATGACCAACCTAGATAGCATATTCAAAAGCAGAGACATTACTTTGCCAACAAAGTTTCATCTAGTCAAGGCTATAGTTTTCCCTGTGTCATATATGGATGTGAGAGTTGGACTGTGAAGAAGGCTGAGTGCCGAAGAATTGATGCTTTTGAACTGTGGTGTTGGAGAAGACTCTTGAGAGTCCCTTGGACTGCAAGAAGATCCAACCAGTCCATTCTGAAGGAGATCAGCCCTGGGAATTCTTTTGGAAGGAATGATGCTAAAGCTGAAACTCCAGTACTTTTGCCACCTCATGCAAAGAGTTGGCTCATTGGAAAAGACTCTGATGCTGGGAGGGATTGGGGGCAAGAGGAGAAGGGGACAACAGAGGATGAGATGGCTGGATGACATCACTGACTTCATGGACATGAGTCTGAGTGAACTCCGGGAGTTGGTGCTGGACAGGAAGGCCTGGCATGCTGCGATTCATGGGGTCTCAAGGAGTCGGACACGACTGAGTGACTGATCTGATCTGACAATGCTGTAAGATCAACATTGCATAGGAACCTAGAATGTTAAATCCATTGAATTGAGGTAAATTGGACATGGTCAAACAGAAGATGGGAAGAATGAACATTGACATCTTAGGAATCAGTGAACTAAAATGGAAGAGAACGAGCAAATTTAATTTAGATGACCATTTTATATACTAGCATAGGCAAAAATCCCTTAAAAGAAATGAAATAGCCCTCATAAGAGTCTGAAATGCAGTACCTGGGAGCAATCTCAAAAACAACAGAATAATCTCAATTTTTTTCTTTTTTTTAAAGCAAACCATTCAGTATCACAGTAACCCAAAGTCTATGCCCCAACAACTAACGCTGAGGAAGCTGAAGTTGACCAGTTCTAGGAAAACTTAAAAGACCATCTAGAACTAACAAAAAAAAAAAAAAAATTTCCTTTTCATGATGGGGAATTGGAATGCAAAAGTAGGAAATCAAGAGAGACCTAGAGTAGCAGGTACGTTTGGCCTCAGACATAGCAGGGAAAATGGTAGCAAGAGTTTTGCCAAGAGAACACACTGGCCATAGCAAATACTCTCTTCCAACAACAAAAGAGATGACTCTAGACTTGTATATCACAAGGCAATCAATACCAAAGTCAGATTAGTTATATTATTTGGAGCCAAAATTCTAAAAGATTTATAGTTTATATAGTCAGCAGAAAACAATACCTGGAGCTAACTTTGGCTCAAGTCATCAGCAAAATTCAGGTTTAAATTGAAGAAAGTAGGCAAAACCACCAGGGCATTCAAGTACGACCTCAATCAAATTCCTTATGATTAAACAGGTTACAAATAGATTCAAGATATTAGATCTGGTAGAAAGAGTGCCTGAAGAATGACAGACAGAGGTTCATAACATTGTATAGGAGGCAGAGAATAAAACCAGCTCAAGGAAAAAGAAATGCTAGAAGACAAAGTGGTTGTCTGAGAAGACTCAGAAAGAGCTGAGGAAAGAATAGACGTGAAAGGCAAGGAAGAAAAGGAAGGACTTACCCATGTGAATTCAGCATTCTTGAGAATAACAAGGAGAGATAAGAAGACCTTAAATGGACAGTGCCAAAAAAATGGAAGAAAAAAATACAATGGGAAAGTCCGGAAATCTCTTCAAGAAAATTAGAAATATCAAGGGAACATTTGATCCAAGGGTGGGCACGATAATGGACAGAGATGGTAAAGAAATAACAGAAACAGAAGAGATTAATAAGAGGTGGTAATAATACAGAAAAGAACTGTACAGAAAAGGTCTTAATGATGGGGAAACCACGATGTTGTGGTCACTCACCTACAGACATCCTTGTGTGTGAAGTCAAATGTGCCTTAGGAAGCATTACTATGAACAAAACTAGTGGAGGTGATGGAATTCCAGCTGAGCTATTTAAAATCCTAAAAGAAATGCCATTAAAGTGCTGAACTCAATATGTCACCAAATTTGGAAAACTCAGCAGTGGCCACAAGAATGGAAAAGGTCACTTTTCATTCCAATCCCAAAGAAGGAAAATGCCAAAAAGTGTTAAAATTACCTTACAATTGTGCTAATCCCGTATGTTAGTAAAATTATGCTCAAAATCCTTCAAGCTAGGCTTCAGCAATATGTGAACTGAGAGATTCCAGACGTCCAAGCTGGGTATAGAAAAACAAAAATTGCTAACATTTGTTCCATCATGGAGAAAGCAAGGGGATTCTAGACAAACATCTGCTTCTCCTTTATCAACTATGCTAAAGCCTATGACTGTACAAATCACAACAAACTGTGAAAAATTCTGAAGGGAATGGGAATACCAGACAACCTTACTTGTCTCTTAAGAAGCCCGTAAGTGTGTCAAGAAGAAAAAGCAGAAACTTACATGGAACATCTAACAGGTTCAAAATTGGGAAAGGAATATGTCAAGGATGTATATTGTCACTCTGTTTATTTAACATATATATGTACAGTGGCCACAGGACTGGAAAAGGTCAGTTTTCATTCCAATCCCAAAGAAAGGCAATGCCAAAGAATGCTCAAACTACCACACAGTTGTACTCATCTCACAAGGCAATGGCACCCCACTCCAGTATTCTTGCCTGGAAAATCCCCTGGATGGAGGAACCTGGTGGGCTGCAGTCCATGGGGTCGCTAAGAGTTGGACACGACTGAGCGACTTCACTTTCACTTTTCACTTTCATGCATTGGAGAAGGAAATGGAAAAACACTCCATTGCTCTTGTCTGGAGAATCCCAGGGACGGGGGAGCCTGGTGGGCTGCCGTCTATGTGGTCGCACAGAGTCGGACACGACTGAAGCGACTTAGCAGCAGAAGCAGCAGCAGCACATGCTAGTAAAGTAATGCTCAAAATTCTCCAAGCCAGGCTTCAGGAATATGTGAACCGTGAACTTCCTGATGTGCAACCTGGTTTTAGAAAAGTCAGAGGAACCAGAGATCAAATTGCCAACATTCGCTGGATAATGGAAAAAGCAAGAGAGTTCCAGAAGAACATCTATTTCTGCTGTATTGACTATGGCAAAGCCTTTGACTGTGTTTGTCACAATAAACTGTGGAAAATCCTGAAAGACATGGGAATAGCAGACCACCTGATCTGCCTCTTGAGAAATTTGTATGCAGGTCAGGAAGCAACAGTTACAACTGAACATGGAACAACAGACTGGTTCCAAATAGGAAAAGGAATATGTCAAGGCTGTATATTGTCACCCTGCTTATTTAACTTTTATGCTGAGTACATCATGAGAAACGCTGGACTGGAAGAAACACAAGCTGGAATCAAGATTGTCAGGAGAAATATCAATAACCTCAGCTATGCAGATGACACCACCCTTATGGCAAAAAGTGAAGAGGAACTAAAAAGCCTCTTGATGAAAGTAAAATTGAAGAGTGAAAAGTTGGCTTAAAGCTCAACATTCAGAAAACGAAGATCATGGCATCCGGTCCCATCACTTCATGGGAAATAGATG
Organism: Bos taurus; assembly: GCF_002263795.3. Lineage (NCBI taxonomy): Eukaryota > Metazoa > Chordata > Mammalia > Artiodactyla > Bovidae > Bos > Bos taurus. Next base: position 2,686,820 of record NC_037336.1, read on the forward strand.
GGGAAACAGTGGAAACAGTGTCAGACTTTGTATTTCTGGGCTCCAAAATCACTGCAGATGGTGACTGCAGCCATGAAATTAAAAGGTGCTTGCTCCTTGGAAGGAAAGTTATGACCAACCTAGACAACATATTCAAAAGCCGAGACATTACTTTGCCAACAAAGGTTCTTCTAGTCAAGGCTATGGTTTTTCCTGTGGTCATGTATGGATGTGAGAGTTGGACTGTGAAGAAGGCTGAGTGCTGAAGAATTGATACTTTTGAACTGTTGTGTTGTAGAAGACTCTTGAGAGTCCCTTGGACTGCAAGGAGGTCCAACCAGTCCATTCTAAAGGATATCAACCCTGGGATTTCTTTGGCAGGAATGATGCTAAAGCTGAAACTCCAGTACTTTGGCCACCTCATGTGAAGAGTTGGCTCATTGGAAAAGACTCTGATGCTGGGAGGGATTGGGGGCAAGAGGAGAAGGGGACGACAGAGGATGAGATGGCTTAATGGCATCACTGACTCAATGGACGTGAGTCTGAGTGAACTCCAGGAGTTGGTGATGGACAGGGAGGCCTGGGGTGCTGAGATTCATGGGGTCACAAAGAGTTGGACATGACTGAGCGACTGAACTGAACTGAACTGAATGTACAGTGAAAGTGAAATTGTTAGTCAGTCAGTTGTGTAGACTCTTTGCGACCCCATTAACAATGGTCTGCCACACTCCTATGTCCATCAATTCTTCAGGCAAGAATACTGGAGTGGGTTGCCATGCCCTTCTCCAGAGGATCATCCTGATCCAGGGATCAAACCTGGATCTCCTGCATTGCATGCAGATGCTTTACTGTCTCCACCAATAGGGAAGATCATTCAGAGTACATCTTGTGAAATATCAGACTGCATGTATCACAAGCTGGAGTCTAGATTGCCAAGAGAAATATTAACAGTGTGCGACAAGTAGATGATACTATTATAATGGCAGAAATTGAAGAGGAACTAAAGAGCTTCTAGATGAGGGTGAAAGTGGAGAATGAAAAACTGAATTAAAACTCAAGATTTAAAAAACTATGGTCATGGCCTCAGATCCCATCACTCCATGCAGGTAGAAGGGGAAAACGTGTAAGTGGTGACATTGTTTCTTTTCTTGGGTTCCAAAATCACTACATATGGCGACTGCAGCCATGAAATTAAAAGATGTTTGCTCCTTGGAAAGAAAGCTATGACAAACCTAGATAATGCGTTAAAAAGCAGACAGATCACTTTACTGACAAAAATCCATATAGTCAAAGCTATGGCTTTTCCAGTAGCCATGTACAGAATTGATGGCTTTGAATTGTGATACTGGAGAAGACTTTTGAGTCTCTTGTTCTGCAAGAATATTAAACCAATCAATCATCAAGGAAATCAATCTTAAATATGCTGAAGCTGAAGCTCCAAAACTTTGGCTTCCTGATGCAAATAACCGTCTCTTTGGAAAAGACCCTTATGCTGGGAAAGATTGAAGGCAAAAGGAGAGGATTGCAGAGGATGAGTTGGTTAATGGGTGGCATCACTCACTCAATGGACACAAATTTGTACAAACTATGGGAGATAGTGAAGGACAAGGAAATATAGTGTCCTGTAATCCATTAAGTACAAAAGGTTGGGCATGACTTAGCAACTGAACTACACCAGCAATCACACAATCTGCAGTTGAATTCAACCCAAGGTAATGGTGCCAGTGATATGGCAGAATCAAGAATACGGAAGAATCTGATATAGGAAGGCTGGCTATATGCTATTCACAGATTTTCCACTGTACTGACTGCCATGTTCAAGGGTCAACTGCATTTGAATTTTGCACCAAATAATATGATTTGAATAATTACACAGTTGATGCATCAAAAGAATTTTCAAAAACTGCAAAGGATGGCAAAAGGGCAACAAAATTATGTTGTTGTCAAAAGAGAAAAGAAAATATCCCAGAGTCCAAGACTAGAAAGGTTTTTTGGTTTTATTTTACTTTGAGATGTGAGGAAATTGCAAATGAATATTCACAGATTGTTCATGGGCAGAGTTGAAAATCCATTGCTGACCTTATTTTTTCCACCAAATTATTAGCACTGCCTCTAAAAGAGTCTCAAGGGCGGGGTGGGGGGGGGGGGAAGATCCCCAGGGTATATTACAGAAATCTTAAAACAGCTGAACGTTGACAAGAGAAAGTGTGCTAAATGACCTTCTTTATAATCACTCATGGAAGGTAATTAGAGAGGTGGAATCAAAAGATGAAATTAGGAAAACCTAGTTATTCATTCCAAATATGAGTAAGTTTTCAAAATGAATATTCAAAGATGAAATGTGGCACCTTGGAAAGTATTGAATTAGTCATCAAAGGAAACACTCAGGTTTAAGGAAGATAAATGTAAGCAAAGTACTGGAGTCGGTATTCAAGAATCACAGATGGTTAAACTAGGTGAAATTTTATTTTTTACAAGTCTATAAATATAATTGCATGCCAAAAGTGATCAATTTTTAAGAAATGGCAAGTAACCATTGGTTGGATTAGTTAATAACTGAGTTCTTATATAGTCGAGAAACTGCAAATAAGCCTTTGTGTTAAGGTTGATGGATGTGACAACATATATGTTTTAGATGTTTCTCTTTCTTTCCGGTGAGTTAAGAAAATAGAAATTGTAAACAACTGTGTATCTGATACTATGGTATATACTCAGAAAGTGAGTGCGAAATAAATGGCAATATAAATTTAGCTTCGAAAAAAATGATTGAGGAAGAGTGGTCCTGTCAAAGTACTCAGTTTCTTGATCTGAATATTTCAATAGCCCATCTATTGATTGACTGATTTTCATTACTTCACTTAAAACCTAGAACCCAGTTTTACAGAGGGTTTTGTCTACACAAACATATTATGTAAACCTGTTAAGAAAGGTAGGAACAGCTAAATCTTATGCAGTAAAGTTCCACTTGATCTTCCTTCATTAACTAACTTTTAGTAAGTGAGAAGACTCACCTGTAAAGTAGACTGTCCTGTAGCAAATTGTCTGCCTTGTAGGCTGTAGTCACAGCTCATCTTGACCTTGCTATTTGTGTAATTATTAGGTTGGATAATTACCTTATTTGTCACTACTTTGCAGTCCCTAGTTAGCCACTTGGCATATTTAGCTTTCCATTTACAGCCTGTAGCTTACACAGTCCCCAGAACACACCCCATGTTACTCATTAGCATCAGAGTTCTTTCTCTCTCTCTTTCTAAACTCATGTCTAACATAAATCTGCTAGGTCTCCCAGAGACATTGTGTTGTGAAACTCTTATGAACTGGAAGCAATTTACTAGAGAAGTAATTATTTTACCTAAAATTATGCTACAAATCATTATTTGAATAAACACTATTTTCTTGTTAAAATAATACATGGTTTCTTTCAAAAGAAAAATTTATCACATTTTATAGTGTTTAAAAGAGTAAATGACAATGTTATGTGTCGGGAAAAAATAACTAACTTCAAACATTACAATACAATTATAATTATGTAACTGATCTAAAAAAATTAATATATCCAATTATTTCCTATAACTTTAATGACTTTGAGAAAATATATGTAGCTTGCATCTATACAATTTAAAAGTCAGGTGATTTTTATAGATATTAATTTGTATCTCTTGAAGCAAATTGTTCATTTTCAATGCAGTATTATGCACTATCATCATGTTTATTCGATGATAATTAAAGGAGTGACAAAACATACTCCAAAATCAATTAGTGACTTATATTGTAGTGAATGACTATTAGTGAAAACAAGATTCATTTTCATTTTTTTCTAAACCACAGAAGTTTAAGGACATCATCATTTCTACTTTTGAATGTAGCTGAAAATAACACCCAATAATTTATATGCATATTTTATATTACTTAATTATATTCACCTAAATGCCTTGATTTATGTGTAAAATATAAGATAAACATACAAAATGTTTTTAAAATTTTAATATTAAGTTTTTAAGGAAAGTTTAATAGGATAAATTTAAACTCAAGTTTGACTGATTTCTTGTAGATTAATGAAAAACTGAGCTAGTATGTTCAAGGATAAAATTATGATTGCCTGAAAATAATGACAGTACTTAAGAAAAATATTTTATTTTCATAAGATTATAATTTTTTTTTTTACTTTCAGATTACCATGATATATTTTACTTTTAAAAATACTATTAATTATTATAAGTCTAGGTTGTTTTGTTAGGATATGATTGCTTAAACATATTGCTTAAAACGATTCAATTTATAAATTATTTTTGTTTGAACTCTAACTTTAAAATAATTAAGCATACTTTTGTTGTTGAAGATGATGTTATTATTGTTGTAACATAGCAGTGATTCTCAAAGTATGGTCTTTGGGACAAATAGCATTAGCATTATCTAGAAACTTGTAAGAAAAGCAGAACATTTGACTTCATCTGAGATCTACTGAATTGGTAACTTTGGACTTGAAAGATTGTTGTTGAATCACGTGAAGACACCTGGACTCTTGGCCCCCGGAGGAGAAGAATTCAATCCGGGGCCAGAGACGAGGCTTGATCGCTCAGAGCTTTTGTGTAATAAAGTTTTATTAAAGTATAAAGGAGGTAGAGAAAGCTTCTGACATAGGTATCAGAAGGGGGCAGAAAGAGTACCCGCTTGCTAGTGTTAACAATGAAGTTATATCATCAAAAGAATATCTGGAGGTTGTAAAGACCTCATCAGACCTACTCCCATAATTTACATTTTAAGATAACACTGTCCTCAGGCAAGATACATCCTTGTAAAGACCAGGTCTACTCCCATAATTAGCATTTTAAGATAACAGAAGGTTTAATCCAAAGACTGTCCTTAGGCAGGATACATTATTGTTATATAATCCTAAGGAATGTGGAGAAAGAAAAAAAATTTGTCCTTTCTTCCTCCTTGAGAATTCCAGACCCTTCTCTCCTTGGGGACCTCTAGACTCCCTATCAACCTGCCTAGGAAATGACTCAGACTGAGGTCAAGTAATGGATGTTTTAACAAGTCCACTGGATGATTCCCATAATATGCTGAAGATTAAGATTAACTAACCTAGGAGTTCTCAAATAAGGAGAAATATTAGAATTATCAGATTAGTTAAAATAAGTAAGTGCATAAGGCTCATCTTCTAGTAGCTAAAATGCATCATCTGGTGAGATGACCAGTATTTATTAAAGCACCTGATTGATGATGCACAGGGAAGCCTGGTGTGCTGAAGTCCATGGAGTTGCAAAGAGTGAGACAGGACTGAACAACTGAAGTGAACTGATAATGTGTAGCCAGAATTGAGAACTGCTGGTCTCACCTACCATGCAAGTGAGCTTACTTCATTCCTCTTTCATTGTTCTGGACCTGAAGGCATGCCTGCTCTTTTATTGACCTTTTGATTAAAACATTACTGCCTGATCAATGAACTTTAATATCCAAAACGAGTCATTCACATTTTGTTAGCAAAATGAGAAATCATTTCCCTGACAAAAGTCCATATATTTAAAACTATGATTAGCCCAGTAGTCTTGGATAGATGTGAGAGTTTGGACATAAAAAAGGCTGTGGTGCTGGAGAAGACTCTTGAGAGTCCCTTGGTCTTCAAGGTGATCAAACTAAAGGAAACTTCAAGGTGATCATCCTAAAGGAAATCAAAACTGAATGTTCATTGGAAGGGCTGATGCTGAAGCTGAAGCTCCAATACTTTGGCCACCTGATAAGAAGAGCTGACTCATGGACTGTGATGCTGGGACAAACGGAGGGCAAAAGGAAAAGGGGACATCAGAGGATGAGATGGTTACATAGCATCACCAATTCAATGGAAATGAATTTGAGCAAATTCCAGGAGATAGTGGAGGACAGAGGGCACTGGTGTGCTGCAGTCCATGGTGTTGCAAGGAGTGGGAGAGTGGGACGTGACTTAGTGACTGAACAACAGCAACAATAATGAGATTATAGTTATTTAAAACTGACAAAGAAATGTACACAAATAGTAAACTTAGGACTATCTGACAAAATCCCAGTCATGGCAGGGATTTGATAAGTATCTAAAGATTTGAATGCCCAGATATTTTAAGTAGCATGTTTTATTTTTCTTTCTTTCTTTTTTTTTTAATGTTGTTATTCATTACTCTAAATTTAGTGTTTCTCAACAGAATTATCATTTGTAAGAATTAAGGAATGGGTTTGTAGTCTACAAGATTATGAATACAATAATTTATATGTGGCAATTAGGTCATTTTTTGCAAATAATTGCAATTTTCAAATATTTCAAAATACTGAATTCTTCAAATAATTGCAAAGTTTGCAGTTTCAAATCCCCAATGCTATTTTGAAGTAAAAATAGACAATAAATCTTTTTGAATGTTGCATAAAATGAAGTTATGCTTAGTTGTAATAATTCTTTATAGAATGTCTTCTAATGTGTCCTTCACATTTTAGACTCTACATAGTTTCTTCTTTCTTTGCTGTACTCAAGAGGGCACTAACCATGAATACTTTGTCGTGGAATATCTATCAGATTTCTTTCATAAATAACTTTTATTTATTGCGAACTTTAAAGCATTATACCACAATTTATTTCAGTACTAACATATTTGCCTATTTCTGTTTTTTCTCACCTGTCCTAAACAAGAATATATCTCATCATGAAATAACAAAAAGAAAAACCTGTTAAACCAACATGTTCAGGTTTGTTTTTTTTTTTTTTTTAGGATCTTTTTTTTTTTTTTTAATTTATTTATTTTAATTGGAGTCTAATTACTTTACAATATTGTATTGGTTCTGCCACACATCAACATGAATCCGCCATGGGTGCACATGTGTTCCCCATCCTGAACCCCCTCCTACCTCAGACCCTGCACTGTCCCTCCAGGTCATCTGAGTGCACCAGCCCCAAGCATCCTGTATCGAACCTGGATGGGCGATTCGTTTCCCATATGACACCATACATGTTTCAGTGCCATTCCCCACATTTCTGCAATACCCAGAAGCAGTTCATTTCTCACCAACTCACTTCTTTGTATTCTATTATTTTCTTATTTTCCTAAAATGCAAGTTGAAACCCAACTTTGTATAATATTATGATCTCTCCTCAGAGGTCTAGGTTGATTAAAATTGTTATGGGAAATGTTTGTTTACTTGTAAATATAAAATCATGAATCATGCAGCCAATAAAGTCATCTTTATTTTCTCTTTAAGAATTTTAGAATGATACAAAATTTTCTTTGTTAATCTGTGGGTTAAAACGATATCTCTTCTTAAAACACAAATATTACTCAACTCTGAGTGATACATTTTATAGCATAAAAAATATTTTGTGAAAGATGTAAATGTTCTAAAAGCAGGAATTAGAATATAAACATGAAACCATGTCTACAGGAAAATAGAATTCAGTATTTGCACTACATTTTGGTTAGAACACATACATAGCACATTTTGAAATAAAACATTTCCTTTTAATTGCTGTTTAGAAACAAATAATTTGAATAATTATATAGAGAATTTAATGTGCATGCAGATTTACATGCATTTTATGAAAGACAATAATTGCTAAATTCAAGGTCAAGAAGTTCTAACAACTGTTTATTTGCCGGAAATTAGCTTCGAGTGTACTGAAACATAGCTTGCTCACTGCTTCTGTCAATCATATCCACATGATCTTGTATTTTAGTTAATTAACAAAACGTGAAAAAGTGGTTTTGAGTAATAATTATATTTTAAAAAAAGGTCTAGAGTATAGTGGTATGATATCATAAAGTATACACATGCACTTTTTCATCTCTATGAAAATCTACTTATATTTTCTTTATTTAAAGAATACCTTTGTTTCATTTCATTAACTATTTACTTAAATAGTTTTTTGCCAGTTTGTTTAGTGGGAAACTTAAGAATGTATATATTTATATTTGTATATAAATGTGTATATTTCAGTTCAGTCTCTCAGTCTTGTGTGACTCTTTGCTACCCCATGGACTGAAGCACACTAGGTTTCCCTGTCCATCACCAACTCCAGGAACTTGCTCAAACTCATGTCCATCAAATCAACAATGTCATCCAACCATTTCATCTTCTGTCATCCCCTTTTCCTACCTTCAATATTTCCCAGCACCAGGGTCTTTCCCAATGACTCAGTTCTTTGCATCAGGTGGCCAAATTATTGGAGTTTCAGCTTCCTTCCAATGAATATTCAGGACTCATTTCCTTTAGGATGAACTGGTTTGATTTCCTTGCGGTCCAAGGGACTCTCGAGGGTCTTCTCCAATGCTGCTGCTGCTGCTGCTGCTAAGTCACTTCAGTCGTGTCTGACTCTGTGAGACCCCATAGACGGCAACCCACCAGGCTCCCCTGTCCCTGGGGTTCACCAAGCAAGAACAATGAAGTGGGTTGCCATTTCCTTCTCCAATGCATGAAAGTGAAAGTGAAGTCGCTCAGTCGTGTCCAACTCCTAGCGACCCCTTGGACTGCAGCCCACCAGGCCCCTCCATCCATGGGATTTTCCAGGCAAGAGTACTGGAGTACGTTGGCATTGCTTTCTCCCGTCTTCTCCAATACCACAGTTCAAAAACATCAGTTCTTCAGCACTCAACTTTCCTTAGAGTCCAACTCTCACATCCATACATGACTACTGGAAAAATCATAGCTTTGACTACACAGATCTTTGCTAGCAAAGTAATGTCTGTGCTTTTCAATACGCTGTCTAGTTTGGTCATAGCTTTTCTTCAAAGGAGCATGTTTCTTTTAATTTCATGGGTGCAGTCACCATCTGCAGTGATTTTGGAGCCAAGAACATAAAGTCTGTCACTGTTCTCATTGTTTCCCCATCTATTTGCCATAAGCTGATGGGACCAGATGCCATGATCTTCTTTTATTGAATGTTTAGTTTTAAGCCAGCTTTTTCACTCTCCTCTTTCACTTTCATCAAGAGGGTCTTTAGTTCCACTTCACTTTCTGCAATAAGGGTGGTGTCATCTGTACATCTGAGGTTTTGGTATTTCTCCTGGCATATCTTGATTCCAGCTTGTGCTTCATCCAGCCCAGCATTTTGCATGATGTACTCTGTATATAAGTTAGATAAGCAGGGTGACAATACACAGCCTTGATGTACTCCTTTCCCAATATAGAACCAGCTCATTGTTTCATGTCCGGTTCTAACTGTTGCTTTCTGACATGTATGCAGGTTTTGCAGGAGGCATAAGGTGGTCTGGTATTCCCATCTCTTTAAGTGTTGTCCACAGCTTGTTGTGATGCACATAGTCAAAGCCTTTAGCAGAGTCAATGAAGCAGAAGTAGATGCTTTTCTTGAATTATCTGGCTTTATTTGCATAGATAAATATATTTGTATGCCTATTCAAATATATATAATATATACAATATATAAGTTGTTTAACCTATGCCTAGATACATATATAAATATATATATATATGTATATATAAAATATATATGTATAAAACTTTAAATTATTTATTTAATCATTTTATTTGGAGGAAGTAGTCTTACTTTTCTATATGTCAATTTCTTCTTATTTTAAAACATGCTGTAACCATGTCTGTGAAACATTGCAGCACACTGTATATAAAGTAGGAGAGATGGGGTGAGAGTTACCCTCTTATATGTAGACAAACCCCTTGTTCATGGTTTCCTGAAGCCATGGAGTTTCAAAGAAAACCTCAGGAGTGTGTGATCCCTCTGTAAGATAGCATGAACCTACAAGTCTGGGCTATTTGACATGTTCCTGTGAAAGCTGGAGAATTATCATCTTTGGAGAGTTTAATAAAGAATGTAAATTTTTGCTCATGTATGAGGGAAACATGACTCTCCTTTATTAACCAAGAAAGCAAAATAAAATAAAATAAAAAAGATGATTTAAAAGTTTATTCCTAGATCATCATGAAAAAAGTTGAGTGATACTTGGTAGTAGCAACCAAGGTCTGAGTATTTACAAACTGCAGAGTAATGTGATCATATCATCATGAACAGAAATATTATGGAAATGGGATACATATTCAGTCATGTGGAATGCAGGCTAGTACATGTATGCACATGCATGCTAAATCACTTCAGCCATATTGGACTCTTTGCAACCCTATGGACCATAGCCCACCAGGCTCCTCTGTCTGTGCGATTCTCTAGACAAGAATACTGGAATGGTTTGCCATGCCCTCCTCCAAGGGATCTTCCTGACCAGATATCATATTGGTGTCTCTTATGTCTACATGCAATGGCAGGCAGATTCTTTACCACTAGTGCCACCTGATAAGCCCCCAGCATGTGTTCAGTTCAGTTGTCATGTCCAGCTCTTTGCGACCCCATGAATCGCAGCACGCCAGGCCTCCCTGTCCATCACCAACTCTCGGAGTTCACTCAGACTCATGTTCATCGAGTCAGTGATGCCATCCAGCCATCTCATCCTCTGTCGTCCCCTTCTCCCCCTGCCCCCAATCCCTCCCAGCATCAGAGTCTTTTCCAATGAGTCAACTCTTCGCATGATGTGGCCAAAGTACTGGAGTTTCAGCTTCAACATCATTCCCTCCAAAGAAATCCCAGGGCTGATCTCCTTCAGAATGGACTGGTTGGATCTCCTTGCAGTAGGTGATGTGAAATATTTGCTGAGAATATTGAGGGACTTTGAAAAATCATAGATCTGAAAATAATATTATCTGTAGACATACCGTTTTGGTCAATTTAATGCAAATTTATCATCTTAAACTTTATATATTGAAAAAAGCGTATCTTATATACAAAATAATGGAGTGAATGTGGGTTGTGTCAGGATGTGTAATATTAAAATATCTCTGTCCTCAACTATGCAGTTTGAAGAATTATTGACAGGTTAGTTAATGCTGTCATGATAAAATTTGTATCTTAGAAAGATAGCCCTGGTAACCATTGAGAGTGAATTTATGTTGGGAAAATTGAAACAAGTAAGATTATCTAATGCTTTAGAAAAGTGATTATAAAAATCAGAACCACACCAAATGTAGTGAGTATTAGGCTTATGGACTCTGTGGGAGAGGGAGAGGGAGAGGGTGGGAAGATTTGGGAGAATGGCATTGAAACATGTGAAATGTCATGTATGAAATGAGATGCCAGTCCAGGTTCAATGCACGATGCTGGATGCTTGGGGCTGGTGCACTGGGACGACCCAGAGGGATGGTATGGGGAGGGAGGAGGGAGGAGGGTTCAGGATGGGGAACACATGTATAATTTTTTTAAATTAAAATTGAAAAAAAAAAAAATACAATTGAGAGCAGCAGTATTGCAAGTAAGAATATTAAATATATCTTGTCAAATAAGATAAAAGGTATCATGAGATCTTCTATTTATACTGATACATTTCAATAGACTTAATTCTCCCATGTTTTGGGGATGTTAGGTATAAGTACCTAGATGTGAAAGGTAGAAATGCGAAAAAAAAAAAAAAAAGAAATTGAGGACACTGTTCTACTTCCACTTTGGAATGGAAAGATAGTCTAAAATAAAATCTCAAGCAATAAAAAAAAAAAAAAAAAGATTGTGTTGGGAAAATGAAGTAGATGGCATAATTGGACTTAGTAGATAATTGTAAGAGAAAAGAGGGGTGACAAGAAAATTTTAGTAAAATTATGTATGCAGCTTTTTACAGAAAACCTCCCTCAGAAGGAACCCCTTTGCTGGTCAATTGAAGAAAAGCTATACTCTTAACCAGGCACCTCCAAGTTCTACTATCTCTGGCTCTAGCACAGTCTTCAGATCTCTTAATCACCCTATACTTTCCCTAACCTGTTGGTTCTTGGTGTAGGTCAAAAAAGTAGAAATGAAGAATAAGTAACTAGATCTCCTCCCTAGCTTCCCCTTCAGTAATCTCCTGAACAAACCATGTGAACAAGATAATATCTAGAGGAAAATCACAAGGAGTCGACAAGCCTACCAGTAGTTCAGAATGGTGAGAGCTCTGATCCCCCATCTCTGTTATTAACTGAGATTGCTTTCATTTTTCCTTTTAAAAACTTTCATGATTGAGAAGAATCTTTGGAATTGATTTCTGGGGGACACTGAGTCCACCATTTTCCCAGATTGCCAACATTCTGATTAAAAGCAACTTTCCTTTCTCCTGGTATTTGCCTCTATCTTGAGAATTACTTTTTGAGCAGTAAGCAACTGGACTTGAGCTAGGTCAAATAAAAATGCAAGGTTAGATATTTTGGTATAATTCATTTAAGTAGCAAGAAATAAGAAAATTTCAGAAGGAAGGAATAATGAGTTTCATTTGGTCTTTCCTGAGTTTTATATATATGATGTAGTATTTGATATCATTAGAAACACTAAGTAGAGAAAACAAACAAACAAAAAATCTGCTTCTTTTACTTTTGCTTGTTTTGAAAATTTTATCACCATGACCACTACCTGTTTCATAACTCCTCTTATGGTTTATTGTTCTGCCCCAATTGTCAAGAAAACCTCCCAATAGTACATAAACAAAACATGTGTTATCTTGTTTTTGGGGGGTTCATCAATTATTTTCTCACAAACTTCTACATAACTGGCCCGTGTTTCATACCTTAATTTTGGTTCTTAAATTTTGACTTGGATAAGGTGATTTCTTAGAAAAATCAAAATTGGTGCTGTTGAACTGTGATGTTGCAGAAGACTCTTGAGAGTCCTTTGGACTGCAAGGAGATTAAACCAGTCCATCCTAAAGGAAATGAGTCTTTACTATATTGGAAAGGCTGATGCTGAAGCTGAAATTCCAATACTATGGTCAACTAATACAAAGAACTAACTCCATGGAAAATATCCTGATGCTGGGAAAGATTGAAGGTGGGAGGAGATGGGGAGGACAGAGGATGAGATGGTTGGATGGCATCACGGACTCGATGGACATGAGTTTGAGCAAAACTTCAGGAGTTGGTAAAGGACAGGGAAGCCTGGCATGCTGCAGTCCATGGGGTCCCAAAGAGTTGGACACAATTGAGCTACTGAACTGAAGGTGGCTTCTACAGCTACTTAGGTTGCTTAAACTATTTATTCTGTATCCTCAATATTCACTATGCTTTCATCTCCCAGAAAGCACTACTCACTTTAAAAATCAAGCTTATTTGTTACATTATCAGCATGAGATCTTCTTAACCTCTACTTCATGTGTGAAATAAGAGACTCAATATTAGAGAAGCTTGTTAAAGACAGGTCTTGCAGTTGCTGTTCAGTCACTCAGTAGTGTCAGACTCCTTGTAACACCATGAACTTCAGCACACCAGACTTCCCTGTCCTTCACTATCTCCCAGAGTTTGTTCAAATTCATGCCCATCGAGTCAGTGATGCCATCCAATCATCTCATCATCTGTCATCCTCTACTCCTCCTGCCTTAAATCTGTTCCATAATCAGGGTCTTTTCCAAGGAGTTGACTCTTTGTATGAAGTGGCCAAAGTATTGAAGCTTTAGCTTCGGCATCAGTCCTTCCAATGAACATTCAGTGTTTTCCTTTAGGATTGACTGGTTTGATCTTGCAATCCAAAGGACTCTCAAGAGTCTTCTCCAACACCACAGTTTAAAATCAATTCTTCAGCACTCAGCTTTCCTTTTGGATCCCACTCTCACATCCACACATGATCACTGGAAAAAAATATAGCTTTGACCTTTGTCTGTAAAGTAATGTCTCTGCTTTTTAATATGCTGTCCAGATTTGTCATAAGATTTTCTTCCAAGGAACATGCATCTTTTAATTTTGAGGCTGCAGTCACTATCCACAGTGATTCTGGAGCCCAAGAAAATGAAACCTGTCACTGTTTCATCTTTTTCCCTATCTATTTGCTATAACCTAGAGCCAAACATCCTGGAATGTGAAGTCAAGTGGGCCTTAGAAAGCATCACTATGAACAAAGCTAGTGGAGGTGATGGAATTCCAGTTGAGCTATTCCAAATCCTGAAAGATGATGCTGTGAAAGTGCTGCACTCAATATGCCAGCAAATTTGGAAAACTCAGCAGTGGCCACAGGACTGGAAAAGGTCAGTTTTCATTCCAATCCCAAAGAAAGGCAATGCCAAACTACCCCACAATTGCACTCATCTCACACGCTAGTAAAGTAATGCTCAAAATTCTCCAAGCCAGACTTCAGCAATATGTGAACCGTGAACTTCCTGATGTTCAAGCTGGTTTTAGAAAAGGCAGAGGAACCAGAGATCAAATTGCCAACATCCGCTGGATCATGGGAAAAGCAAGAAAGTTCCAGAAAAGCATCTATTTCTGCTTTATTGACTATACCAAAGCCTTTGACTGTGTGGATCACAATACACTGTGGAAAATTCTTAAAGAGATGGGAATACCAGACCACCTGATCTGCCTCTTGAAAATTTGTATGCAAGTCAGGAATCAATAGTCAGAACTGGACATGGAAAAACAGACTGGTTCCAAATAGGAAAAGGAGTATGTCAGGGCTGTATATTGTCACCCTGTTTATTTAACTTTTATGCAGAGTACATCATGAGAACTGGTGGACTGGAAGAAACACAGGCTGGAATCAAGATTGCCGGGAGAAATATCAATAACCTCAGCTATGCAGATGACACCACCCTTATGGCAGAAAGTGAAGAGGAACTAAAAAGCCTCTTGATGAAAGTGAAAGTGGAGAGTGAAAAAGTTGGCTTAAAGCTCAACATTCAGAAAACGAAGATCATGGCATCCAGTCCCACCACTTCATGGGCAATAGATGGGGAAACAGTGGGAAACAATGCCAGACTTTATTTTTCTGGGCTCAAAATCACTACAGATGGTGACTGCAGCCATGAAATTAAAAGACACTTACTCCTTGGAAGGAAAGTTATGAGCAACCTAGATAGCATATTCAAAAGCAGAGACATTACTTTGCCAACAAAGGTTCATCTAGTCATGGCTATGGTTTTTCCTGTGGTCATGTATGGATGTGAGAGTTGGACTGTGAAGAAGGCTGAGCGCCAAAGAATTGATGCTTTTGAACTGTGGTGTTGGAGAAGACTCTTGAGAGTCCCTTGGACTGCAACGGAAACCCAACCAGCCCATTCTGAAGGAGATCAGCCTTGGGATTTCTTTGGAAGGAATGATGCTAAAGCTGAAACTCCAGTACTTTGGCCACCTCACGCGAAGAGTTGACTTATTGGAAAAGACTCTGATGCTGGGAGGGATTGGGGGCATGTGGAGAAGGGGACAACAGAGGATGAAATGGCTGGATGGCATCACTGACTCGATGGACGTGAGTCTGAGTGAACTCCGGGAGTTGGTGATGGACAGGGAGGCCTGGCGTGCTGTGATTCATGGGGTCGCAAATAGTCGGACATGACTGAGTGACTGATCTGATCTGATCTGATCTGATTTGCTATGAAGAGATGGGACCAAATGCCATGATTTAGTTTAGTTTTATTTATTTATTTTTTTTATTTTGAGTTCTAAGTTAGCTTTTTCACTTTCCTATTTCACCTTCATCAAGAGGCTCTTAAGTTTCTCTTTATGCTATAAGGGTGGTGTCCTTTGCATATTTGAGGTTATTGATATTTCTCCCAATAATCTTGATTCCAGCTTGAGTTTCATCCAGCCTGGCATTTCGCATGATGCATTGTGCAATATAAATTAAATAAGCAGGGTGACAATATACAGACTTGTACTCCTTTCTCAATTTTGAACCTGTCTGTTGTTCCATGTCCAGTTTTAACTATTGCTTCTTGACCTGCACACAGGTTTCTCAGTAGACAGAAAATGTGGTCTGCTAGTCCCATCTCTTTAAGTATTTTCCACAGTTTGTTGTGACCTAACAGTCAAAGGCTTTAGCCTAATCAATGAAACAGTGTAAATGTTTTTCTGGAACCTCCTTTGTTTTCTATGATCCAACGAATGTTGGCAATTTGATCTCTGGTTCCTCTACTTTTTCTAAATCCAGCTTGTATATCTGGAAATTATTGGTTCACGTACTGTTGAGTTACAGGCAAGTTTGGCCTTGGAGTATGAAATGAAACAGAGGAGAAACTAATAGTTTTTCAGGACAACACACTGCTCATAGCAAACACTCACTTCCAACAACACAAAAGACCAATATACATATGGACATTACCAGATGATCAATACCAAACTCATATTCATTATATTCTTTGAGGCTGATGATAGAGAAGCTCTATACAATCAGCAGTAACAAAACCAAGAGCTCACTGTGGCTCAGATCATGAACTCCTTATTTCAAAATTCAGACTGAAATTGAAGAAAGTATGGAAAACTACCAGTCCATTCATGTATAACCTAAATCATATCCATTATTATTATACAGTGTAAGTGACAAATAGATTCAAAGGATTAGATCTTATACACAGAGTGCCAGAAGAACTGTGAATGGAGGTTCATAACTTTGTACAGGAGCTATCGATCAAAGCCATCCCCAAGAAAAAGAAATGCAAAAAGGTTTGTCTGAGGAGGCCTTACAAGTAACTGAGAAAAGAAGGGTAGCAAAAGGCAAGGGAGAAAAGGAAAGACATACCCATCTGAATGCAGGGTTCCAAAGAATAGCAAGGAGAGATAGAGAAGTTTTTAAAGTGCCACACTCAATATGCCAACAATATTGGAAAACTCAACAGTGACCGCAGGACTGGAAAAATCATTTTTCATTTCAATACCAATTAAAGGGCAATGCCAAAGACTGGCATAAAACAGCAGATTTCCTGACCAGTACATTAATATGACTTTCACTGCATTGTACCTATTCTCAGTTGTAATAGTTATTACTCCTAATATTTTATTATATTTTCTCTTTGAAGCTGAATAATAGTAATCATGAAACTCCCCAGTTATAAAAAATGAGAACCCTTCTCATTTGAGTTGATATTTATGTCATGGTCTTCCCATTAAATATAGTAAGTTTGGGGCTGGTGCTCTGGGACAACCCAGAGGAATGGTACGGGGAGGGAGGAGGAAAGAGGGTTCAGAATGGGGAACACATGTATACCTGTGACAGATTCATGCTGATATATGGCATAACAAATACAATATTGTAAAGTTTAAAAAAAAAGAAAAAATAAACAAACTTAATATATATATATATATATATATATATTTAAGCCATCTTTATGATAGATTTTCAAAGCTGGCTATAAAGGACACACATCACTTGAGTTGCTATAATGACCTTGATAATTTCTCATATCCCATACCTAAAAAGAAAGTAAGAGATGAAACAGTCACCTTGTAATTTCCAATCAACCATTATACCTCATCAACATATATGGTAAGAATATGAGAATGTTAAAAGCAAAAACAAATTTAAACAATTACAAATTCATCTACATTTTTGGGAGGGGCAGGGAGCTTCAGAGTAATAATCATATCTATGTAGTACTGAGCCTAAGACTATCTCGAATATCTGAAATGAATAATTTTAAGACAAACTGATGAAAAAAGAGAAGAATGAAAGATAAAATTATAACCTCATTCAAAAATACTGGATTGGCTCATAAAGCTAAGTAATGTTATAAATGTGATTCAATGAATAGCATATACTACATTGTGAATTCTGGTATGCTTACATCAAGTTAATGCCCAGTAATTCAGTTAAATGAATACAATTTAAAAGGAGAGATTCCTTTAATAATATAACAGTGCAGTTTCTCATTAAATATATGACAGTATTTATGGTCATTTATTCAAACCTCTACTAACTTCAGTGGATGTTGCTTTATGAATTTTGCAATAAGAAGCAAACATAAGTTCAGTGAAGCATCTATTTCTTTACCAATTGCAGATAATAAAATACTTTACAGTAAGTAATCATTTGTATGAGATTAAAATTGTCCTTCATAAAGTACTGGAGCTTTATATTTTTATTATTTGCATCCATCTTTATGGTATGCAAATACAATCATTATATCATTTATTGAAGTGTTTAGCATGTCTCTACACCTTCTAAATTGGTGACAATGAACTGTGATAGCATGCAATATTAATATGGAATGCCACACAATTGCTCACATAATATAACTTTCCTATTAGAGGATTTAAAACCTCAATCTTGCTGCTGCAAATCTCTCCTCAGTTGGGCACAGAAGCAGAAATGTGAGATACTAAGCGGTCTCTCTCATTAGAAAATGACCTTTCTCTCTAAGGATCAGAATGATAATATTGTTTGACAAAACAATATTTGTAGATTCAGAAGACAAAATATTAACCTCAGTTAAATCTAACTATTGCTTTACAGTTTATGAAATTTAGGAAAAGGACAAGATCATCCCTTGAGTAATAAGAGAAGCTCCCAATCTATCTTCTGATTATATATATATATATATATATATAATTTATATATATATTTTTATATATATATAATTTATATATATATATTTATATATATATAATATATATAATTTATATATATATATAATATATATATATATATAATTTCTCTTTCAATATTATTTAGTATATTTAGTAAAAGAAAGAAAATTCATGGAAGATGAATGATCTTGGTCCTATAAACTGTCTTATGACAAGAATAATGGGAGGCGGGGATGAAGCTGTAATACGGGGACTGTATGGGTGCTAGCCACCTCCTGGTGGGTGCAATGCATGGAGGAGATGTCCTCCACACAGGGGCGATGACTGGGGCTCTGAAGGGGCTGAGAGTCTGCTTATGGTCACCCTGCCCCCGCAAAGTGTTATTCTGAACTCAAGCCCTCGGAGACGGGGGAAATGTTTGAATCCCTGAAGGATGACTGAATTTAGGTTTAGATATCAATTCTGTAAAAAGAAAACAAACAAAAAAAAATGACTGATTTTACCTCTGGGACAGTATGTTTTGTATCTACATTGAGCAGAATGGGGTTACTGACTGTAGCTGTTATACAAAAATGAAAGCTAAACTTCTGCAAATCTTAGTTTGTGTTTGTTAAAAGGGAGTGTTTCCTGCCACCCTGTGTGTTCCTGCCTCAGAGTTCCAGGGGCTGCTGTGAGCAGTTCAGGGCTCACTACCACTCACACTTCCTTCCTCCAAGCCTTTCCCACTACCCTCCTTAAAAACCAGATGTGGCCATTAGATATCTTTGGCCAGCCAAGCACCAAGGGTGAGGACAGTGATATGGATCATTTACAGGCAGAAGCTTGTAATTATCAGGCCAAGATTTTCCTGTATGGTCAGATTAAAGGACCATTGTGAAACATTTACACATGTGACAGCACCTCCAAGCATCATTTGAAACCACCTGGAATTCCTGTGAGTGAGGGCTCAGCCTTTGCTGGTTTAAGCCCTGAGGCTGTGGACTGTTATTGAACCATCACTTCTTGTTGTGGTTCAGTTTCTCAGTCATGTCCTGACTCTTGGCAACCACATGGGCTGCAGCACACCAGCCTTCCCTGTCCTTCCCTATTTCGTAGAGATTGTTCAAACTCATATTCATTGAGTCGGTGATGCCACCAAAGCATCTTATCCTCCATTGCCCCCTTCTCCTCCTGCCTTCAATCTTTTCTGGCATCAAAGTCTTTTCTAATGAATCAGCCCTTCACGTCAGGTGGCCAAAGTACTAAAGCTTCAGCATCAGTCCTTCCAATTAGTATTTGGGGTTGATTTCCTTTAGGATTTGGTTTGATCTCTTTGCAATCCAAGGGACTCTCAAGAGTCATCTCCAACACCACAGTTCAAAAGCTTCAATTCTTCAATGCTCAGCTATCTTTATGGTCCAACTATTACATACATACATAATTACTGGAAAACCCATACCTTTGACTATACAGACCTTTGCTGGCAAAGTGATGATTCTACTTTTTAATATACTATCTAGGTTTGTTATAGTTTTTTTTCCCAGGAGCAAGTGTCTTTTAATTTCATTACTGCAGTCATTGTCTGCAGTTATTTTTGCACCCAAGAAAATAAAATCCATCACTATTTCACTCATGTAGCATAACTTAGTGGGTTTCCTGGGTAGCTGAGCTGGTAAAGAATCCACCTACAATGCAGGAGACCCTAGTTCAATTCCTGGGTAGATAAGTTCCCCTGGAGAAGGGATAAACTCCCCAGTCCAGTATTCTTAGGCTTCCCTGGTGAATCAGATGGTAAAGAATCCACCTGCAATGCAGGAAATGCAGGTTCAATCCCTGGGTTGCAAAGATCCCCTGGAGGAGGGCATGGCAACCCACTCCAGTGTTCGTGACTAAGCAACTAAGCACAGCATCACTTAGCATAACCAAACTGACTCACAGGCCAGAACATTTCTGCAAAATTGCTTTCTTTATAACCAGAGCTCTTTGCAATATCATCTAAATTAGGTGACTCTGGAAGCTAGGTAAAAAGTGGGTAGGTAATGGTGTTTGCTAAAGTGGACTTTAAAGGCCACTTTAAAGTGAGGCATCAAAGGGCGATTTCATCAGGGAATGCTAACTACTAGTCTTTCAGTTTCTCATTATGGAAGGAATAATCTACGTGCTGCCTCAGATGACACCAAAATCTCTGCCCCTCTGCTCAGAATGATGAGCAGGGCTTTCTGAGAAAAACTCCCTCCTCTGTCCACATGAAATACAGTATGAAATAAACAGCACTAGGGGGAATTTGGTCAGGGAATTAAAGCACCAGTTCAGTTCAGTTGCTCAGTCGTGTCTGACTCTTTGCGACCCCATGAACCAGAGCACGCCAGGCCTCCCTGTCCATCACCAACTCCTGGAGTTTACTCAAAATCATGTCCATTGAGTTGGTGATGCCATCTAACCATTGCATCCTCTGTCATCCCCTTCTCCTCCCACCTTCAATCTTTCCCAACATCAGAGTCTTTTCAAATGAGTCAGCTCTTTGCATCAGGTGGACAAAATATTGGAGTTTCAGCTTCAACATCAGTCCTTCCAATGAAAACCCAGTACTCATTTCCTTTAGGATGGACAGGTTGGATCTCCTTGCAGTCCAGGGGACTCTGAAGAGTCTTCTCCAACACCACAGTTCAAAAGCATCAATTCTTCGGCACTCAGCTTTCTGCACAGTCCAACTCTCACATCCATACATGACTACTGGAAAGACCATAGCCTTGACTAGACGGACCTTTGTTGACAAAGTGTCTCTGCTTTTTATTATGCTATCTAGGTTGGTCCTAACTTTCTTTCCAAGGAGTAAGTATCTTTTAATTTCATAGCTGCAATCACTATCTGCAGTGATTTTGGAGTCCAGAAAAATAAAGTCAGCCACTGTTCCCACTGTTTCCCCATCTATTTGCCATGAAGTGATGGGACCGGATACCATGATCTTAGTTTTCTGAATGTTGAGCTTTAAGCCAACTTTTTTGCTCTTTTCTTTCACTTTCATCAAGAGGCTTTTTAGTTCTTCTTCACTTTCTGCCATAAGGGTGGTGTCATCTGCATATCTGAGGTTATTGATATTTCTCCCAGCAATCTTGATTCCAGCTTGTGCTTCACCCAGCCCAACATTTCTTATGATGTACTCTGCATATAAAGCACCAAGATACTTTCTTTTTTTTTTTTTTCTTTTTTTTTTTTTTTCTTTTTTTTTTTTTTTAATTCTTCCAATTTTATTTTATTTTTAAACTTTACATAATTGTATTAGTTTTGCCAAATATCAAAATGAATCCACCACAGGTATACATGTGTTCCCCATCCCGAACCCTCCTCCCTCCTCCCTCCCCATACCATCCCTCTGGGCCGTCCCTAAAGGATAATTGCTTTACAGAGTTTTGTTGTTTTCTATCAAACCTCAACATGAATCAGGCAGGCATAGGTATACATATATCCCCTCTCTTTTGAACCTCCCTCCCATTTCCCTTCCCTTCCCAATGCTCTAGGTTGATACAGAGCACCTGTTTGAGTTTCCTGAGCCATACAGCAAATTCCCATTGACTATCTATTTTACCTATGGTATAAGTTTCCATGTTATACATATAGTATAACATATAGTATAAGTTTACTTATAGTATAAGTATGTTATAACTATATGTATAAGTATACATATAGTATAAGTTTCCATGTTACTCTTTCCATACATCTCACCCTCTCCTCCCCTCTTCTTATGTCCATAAGTCTATTCTCTATGTCTGTTTCTCCTTTGGTGGTGATGGTTTAGTCGCTAAGTCATGTCCGACTGTTGTAACCCCATGGACTGTAGCCCAACAGGCTCCTCTGTCTATGGGATTTTCCAGGCAAGAATACTGGAGTGGGTTGCCATTTCCTTCTCCAGGGGATTTTCCTTACCCAGGAATCTAGCCTGGGTCTCCTGCATTGCAGGCAGATTCTTTACCAACTGATCTATGTGGGAAGCCACATTTACTGCCCTGCAAATAAATTATTCAGTATCATTTTTCTAGTTTTCATATATATGCACTAGAATATGATATTTATGTTTTTCTTTCTGTCTTACTTCACTTTGTATAATAGGTTCTAGGTTCAGCAAGCTCATTAGGACTGATTCAAATGCATTCCTTTTTATAGCTGAGTAATATTCCATTGTGTATATGGCCCACAATTTCTTTATCCATTCATCTGTCAATAGACATCTAGGTTGCTTCCATGTTCTAGCTATTGTAAATAGTGCTGCAATGAACAGTGGGATACATCTGTCTTTCCTATTTTGATTTCCTTGGGGTATATGCCTAGGAGTAGGATTGCTGGGTCAATATGGTGGTTTTATTCCTTTTTTTTTTTTTAAGGAATCCCCATACCATTTTCTGTAGAGGCTGTATCAATTTACATTCCCACCAAGAGAACAAGAGCATTACCTTTTCTCCACACCATCTCCAGCATTTGTTGTTTGTAGACGTTTTGATTATGGACATTCTGACTAGTGTGAGGTGATATCTCATTGTGGTTTTAATTGGCATTTCTCTAATAACGAGTGATGTTAAGCATCTTTTCATGTGTTTCTTATCCATCTGTATGTCTTCTTTGGAGAAATATCTGTTTAGGTCTTTTACCACTTTTTATTTGGATGAGTTGTTTGTTTCTCTGGTATTGAGTTTTATGAGCTGTTTGTATATTGTGGAAATTAATCCTTTGTCAGTTGTTTCATTTGCTGTTATCTTCTTCCATTGTGAGAGTTGTCTTTTCACCTTGCTTGTAGTTTACTTTGCTGTGCAAAAGCTTTAAAGTTTAAACAGGTCCCACTTATTTACTTTTGTTTTTATTTTCATTACTCTAGGGAGTGAGTCATAGAAGATCTTGTTTTGTTTACATAATCGAGTGTTTTGCCTCCCATGTTTTCTTCTTAGAGTTTTTTAGTTTCTGGTCTTGCATTTAGGTCTTTAATCCATTTTAAGTTTATCCTTGTGTATGGCATTAGGAATTATTCTAATTTTATTATTTTACATGTAGCTGTTCAGTTTTCCCAGCACCATTTATTGAAGAGGCTGTCTTTGCCCCAGTGTATATTCTTGCCTCCTTTGTTAAAAATAAGTTATCCATAGGTGCATGGGTACTTATGGTCTATATTTGTTCCATTGGTCTTTATTTCTCTTTTTGTGCCAGCACCAAACTGTTTTGATGACTGTAGCTTTGTAGTATAATGTGAGATCAGAAAGGTTTTTACCTCTAGTTCCATTCTTCTTTCTCAAGACTGTTTTGGCTATTCGGGGTCTTTTGTGTTTCCATATGAATTGTGAAAATTTTTGTTCTAGTTCTATGAAAAAATGTCATTGGTAATTTGATATGGATTGCACTGAATCTGTAGATTGCATTTGGGAGTATAGTTATTTTCAAAATATTTATTCTTCCTACCCAGGAACATGGAATATCTCTCCAACTGTTTACATCATCTTTGTTTTCTTTTACCAGTGTCTTATAATTTTCTGTGTAAACTTCTTTTGGTCTCTTTAGGTAAGTTTATTCCTAGATATTTAATTATTTTTGTTGCAATGGTGAGCAGGATTGATTCCTTAATTTCTCTTTCTGATTTTTCATTTTTAGTGTGAAGAAATGCAAGGGATTTTTGTGTATTGATTTTGTAGCCTTCAACTTTGCTAAATTCATTGGTTAGCTCTAGTAATTTTCTGATACTGTCTTTAGGGTTTTTTATGTACACTATCATCTCATCTGAAAACAGTGAGAGCTTTACTTCTTTTTCTGATCTGAATTTTTAATTTCTTTTTCTTTTCTGATAGTTGTAACTAAGACTTCCAGAAATATATTGAATAATAGTGGCAAAAGTGGACATTCTTGTCTTATTCCTGATCTTAGAGGGAATGCTTTCAATTTTTCAACATTGAGAATAATGTTTGTGGTAGGCTTATCACGTATGGTCTTTACTATGTTGAGGTAGGTTCCTTATATTCTCATTTTTTGAAGAATTTTCATCATAAATGGGTGCTGAATTTTGTCAAAGGCTTTCTCTGAATCTTTTGAGATTATCATATGGTTTTTAGTTTTTAATTTGTTAATATGGTATATCACTTTTATTGATTTGCAAATATTGAAGAATCCTTTCATCCCTGGAATTAACCCAACTTGATTATGGTGTCAAAGCTTTTTGATGTGTTTCTGAATTCTGTTTGCTAAAATTTTGTTGAGGATTTTTGCATCTATATTCATCAGTGATATTGGCCTGTAGTTTTCGTTATTTGTGGTGTCTTTATCTGGTTTTGGTATCAGGGTGATGGTGGCTCATAGAATGAGTTTGGAAGTGTTCCTTCCTCTGCAATTTTTTGAAAGAGTTTTAGAAGGATAGACATTAGCTCTTCTCTAAATGTTTGTTAGAATTCTCCTGTGAAGCCATATGGTCCTGGGCTTTTGTGTTTTGGGAGATTTTTTATCACAGCTACAATTTCAGTGCTTGCAACTGGGTTGTTTATAATTTCCATTTCTTCCTGGTTCAGTCTTAGAAGATTGAACTTTTCCAAGTATCTGTCCATTTCTTTCCTTGCTATCCATTTTTTGGCCCCATAGTTTTTCATAATAGTCTCTTATAATCCTTTGTATGTCTGCATTGTTTGTTGTAACCTGTCCTTTTTCATTTCTAATTTTGTTGATTTGATTCTTCTCTCTTTTGTTCATGATGAGTCTGGCTAAAGGTTTGTCAATTTTTCTCTTTTAATTTTCTCAAAGAACCAGCTTTTAGTTTTCTTAATCTTTACTATTGTTTATTTCATTTCTTTTTTCATTTATTTCTGCTCAGATCTTTATTATTTCTTTCCTTCTACTAATTTTGGGGTTTTGTTCCTCCAATTGTTTTAGGTGTAAAGTTAGGCTGTCTATTTGATGTTTTTCTTGTTTCTTGAGGTAGGATTGTATTGGTATAAACTTCCCTCTGAGAACTGCTTTTGCTGCATCCCATAGGCTTAGAGTTGTCATCTTTTCACTGTCATTTGTTTCTAGATTTTTTTTTTTCTGGTTTCCCTTTTGATTTCTCCAGTAACCTTTTAGTTATTTGGAAATGTATTGTTTAATGGTCCATGTGCTTGTGTTTCTTACAGGTTTTTTTTTTTTTTTTTCTGTAATTGATATCAATCTCATAGCATTGTGATCAGAGAAGATGCTTGATACAATTTCACTTTTCTTAAATTTGCTGAGGTTTAATTTGTGACCCAAGATGTGGTCTTTCCTGGAGAATGTTCCATGTGCACTTGAGAAGAAAGTGTATTCTTCTGCATGTGAATGAAATCTCTTGAAGGTATAAATGAGATCCATATCATTTATGGTATCATTTAAGACTTGTGTTTCCCTATTAATATTCTGTTTTGATGATCTGTTCATTGGTGTTAGCAGGGTGTTAAAGTCTACCATTATTTTGTCACTGTCAATGTCTCCTTTTTTGTCTGTTAATGTTTGTCCTTTGTATTGAGGTGCTCCTATGTTGGGTGCCTAGATATTTACAATTGTTATGTCTTCTTCTTGGATTGATCCCTTGATCATTATGTAGTGTCCTTCCTTATATCTTGCAATATTCTTTGTTTTAAGGTCTATTTTCTCTGATATGAGGATTGTTACTTGAGCTTATTTTATTTATTTATTTTTTGCTTCCCATTTGCAAGAAATATAGTTTTCCATCCTCTAACTTTCAGTCTATATGTTTCTTTAGGTCTGAATTGGGTTTCTTGTAGACAGCATAAATATGGGTCTTGTTTTTGTATCCATTCAGCCAGTCTGTGTCTTTTGGTTGGAGCATTTAATCCATTTACATTCAAACAAGTTATTGATAGACATATGTTCCTATTGCCATTTTGTTAATTGTTTGGGGTTGATTTGGTAGATATTTTTTCTTCTTTTGTATTTCTTGACTGTATAAGTCAATTTACCATTTGTTATAAAGCTGGTTTGGTGGTACTGAATTCCCTTAACCTTAGCTTGTCTGAAAAACTCTGATTTCTCCATCAATTTTGAATGAGATCCTTGCTGGGTACAGTAATCTTGGTTGTAGATTTTTTCCTTTCAGTACTTTAAATATATCCTGTCATTCCCTTCTGGCCTGCAGAGTTTCTGCTGTAATATCAGCTGGTAAATGTTTGGGATTTCCCTTGTACATGACTTGTTGCTTCTCCCTTGCTGCTTTTAATATATATATTTTTTCTTTTTGTTTAGTTTTTGTTAGTTTGATTAGTATGTGATTTTTCATGTTTCTCCTTGGGTTTATCCTCTATGAGACTGTTTGTGGCTCTTGGACTTGATTGACTATTTCCTTTTCCATACTGGGGGAATTTTCAACTATAATCTCTTAGAAATTGTTCTCATACCCTTTGTTTTTCTCTTCTTCTTCTTCTTTGGCTGCTGCTGCTAAGTCACTTCAGTCATGTCTGACTCTGTGAGACCCCATAGATGGCAGCCTACCAGGCTCCTCTGTCCCTGGGATTCTCCAGGCAAGAACACCGGAGTGGGATCCCATTTCCGTCTCCATTCTTCTTCTTCTGGGTCACCTATAATTCAAATGTTAGTGCATTTGATATTGTCCTAGAGGTCTCTGAGATGACTTCCCTTAGTTCTTTTCATTCTTTTTCCTTATTCTGCTCTTCAGAAAATTTTTCCACCACTTTATCTTCCAGCACACTGATCCGTTCTTCTGCTTCAGATATTCTGCTGTTGATTCCTTCTAGAGTATTTTTAATTTCACTAATTGTACTGTTTCTCTCTGTATGTATATTATTTAATTCTTCTAGGTCTTTATTAATTTATTCTTGCATTTTCTCTATTTTTTTAACGTTTTTGGTCAGCTTTACTATCATTATTATGAATTCTTTTTCGAGTAGCTTGCCTATTTTCTCTTCATTTATTTGGACTTGTGTGTTTCTAGTTTGTTCCTTCATTTGTGAAGTATTTATCTGCCTTTTCTTTATTATTATATTTTTAACTTATTGTATTTGAGCTTTCCTTTCCCCAGGCTTCAAGTGAAGTTTAATTCTTTCCTTGACGAAGGTTGAATTCTTTCTTTATTTTGGTTTCTGCCCTCCTAAAGTTGGTCCAGTTATTTGTGTAAGCTTTGTATAGGGTAATGTTTGTGTGGAGTTTGTGCTTGTTTGTTTGTCTGTTTTTGCTCTGGTGGGCAATGCTGAGTGAGATGGTAATCCAGGATGCTGATGATTGGGTTTGTATTTTTGTTTTATTTGTTGTTTACATGAGACATCCTTCACAGGGTGCTACTGGTGGTTGAGTGATGCTGGGTCTTGTACTCAAGTGGTTTCATTTATGTGACTTCTCACTATTTGATATTCACTAGGGTAAGCTTTCTGGTAGTCTAGGGTGTTGAAGTAAGTGCTCCCACTCTAAAGGCTCAGTGCTTGATGTCTGGTCAGGAACGAGGATTCCACAAGTGGTTTGTTATGGCATGAAGTGAAATTAAAACTGTACTCAAAAACGAGAAACCAAAGATGAACCCCAGACAAATGGCAGTTACAAAATCAGGCAAATAATAATGAAAATAATGGAACATACACATATACATATACACACATGAGTAAAGTCAAAACACCTCAACAAACATAAAGTACAGTAGATTGATCCAGTGAACAAAACAAACAAACAAAAAAAAATCAAAATTTATATTTACCAGTTAAGAACGAAACTAACTAAAATACAAACTGGAAAATACAAAACAAAACAAAACTAAAGCAAGATGCCAAGTGGAGATTAGATCAATGAAAACAAAACTAACAACTATGTTGAGAGGAAAGGAAAGAAAGAATACATATACAAAGCCATTTTTATATGCAAATATGCAAAATAGAGGTAGATGAAAATTTATATACATTAAAGATTAGCTGCATGGTGAAAAGAATAGTAGGCAAGGCAAACAAAGGGATAAATGTAGAAAAGTATAATAGGTTTAAAAAATTAAAATTATAAAAAAGAGAAAAAACAAAAAAGGAAGAAGAAAGGGAAAAAAAAAAAAAAGGAAAAGGAAAATTTCTCAGAACTATAAAAGCTCAACATAGTGACAGAGGTTTATAAAGATAATAAAAAATATGAATGAATATACATGTTTACATATTCACCTATAAGCAAAATCAAAACCATCCAACAAGAATAAAGTACAATAGAATGACCTGGTGAAAAAAGGAAACCAAAAATTGTATCTACCAGAACAAAACTAACTAGAACACAAACTGGAAAACAAAATTAAAGCAAGGTGCCAACTGGGGAATAAAGCAATAAAAATAAAACTAACAAATACGTTGAGAGGAAAAGAGAGAAAGAAAAGAAAGAAAGAATAGATATGCAAAGTTAAATAGAGGTAGATGACGATTCATATATATTAAAGATTAACTGCAAAGGGAAAATAACAGTAGTAAAAGCAAACAAAGGAATAAATGTAGAAAAATGATAATAGGTTTAATAAATTAAAAATTACAATAAAAAAATGAAAGAAATTCAAAAAAGGAAAGTGCCACAGAATTGCAAAAGCCCAAAATAGAGGCAGAAGTTCATAACAGTAATAAAAAATATGACTGAGGAAAAAAAATACAAAGCTCAAAAGTTTAATTGAATTTCATAGTGCCAATAAAATTGACAATTTCAACCGGGGTGAGGGGGAAGAAAAAAAAATTAAAAGAATCTAACAAACAAGCCAAAACATAGGAATAATAAATGTTTTTCTTGAGTCACTACTGTCAGAGTCCTTTCCCTAGCTGGGAGACACAGTCCACCTTATCTCCCTAGAATGCCCTCCAACACTGTGTTGATCTCTGGAACTGCTGTGGAGGCAGCTCATATTCTCATGTCAGGACTAGTGTGTTTTCTTTTGTGGGAGCTCTCAATGACCATTTATATATTCCACAGACACAGAGTCTCCCTAGTTGATCATGTGGATTTAATCTATAGCTTGTACAGCTGGTGAGAAGGTTTTGGGTCTTTTTCCTTAGCCACATTGGCCCTGGTTTTCAATTGTGGTTTTATTTCCATCTCTACATGTGGGTCTTCCACTTGGGTTTGATCCTGAGGCTGCCCTGGAGAACTTGGGTCTACCCCTGTGAGGACCAGGTGTGGAGGTGGTACAGCTACTTGGGTCATAGGGGTTCTGGCAGCACCAGGTACCCAAGGGAGTTTGTGGCTAGGGCAGCAGGAAATATAGTGCTCTAGAAGGGTATGGCAACCAGTATTGGCCAATACACTCCAGCAGTCTTGCCTGGAGAATCCCCCTTCCTGACAGAGAAGGTCGGCAGGCCACAATCTACAGGGTTGCAAAAAGTTGGACACGATCCAAGTGACTCTGCGTGCATAGACACAAGACATTTTTTGCTTGTGGCTGCTCTGCCTCAGTGAGAGTTGAGCATGAAAGTGGTGCAGCTGCTTGGCTTTCAGGGACCCTGGCGGTGCCAAGTGTGCAGAGACATGGATTGCCTATGCTGCAGGAGTTAATGCCCTATCAGAGTCTTTTTTCAAGCCTCTTGTAACTGGCGATCAGAAGGCCTCTTTGTCCAGTCTTTCTTTGTAGCTCCATGTGTTCAGGCACTTAGAGGGCTCCCTTCCCTGGAGTCCTTCTCCATTGTTCAGTGCATCAGGTGTTTGACGGGCCAGCCTCTCTATTGTTTAGCTGCAGATGCTGGCGTGTGGGGAGAGAGAGGCTATGGTGATAGCTTCACCCCTTACGTGTGACTCAGCAGTATTATCTTGCTTCCATGGCTGCCTGGCTTTCCTCCACAGGCATTTCCCACCACGATCTCCTCTCTCACATCCTCTCGGTCCATCTCTCCACGGTCAACACCAGCCCTCACCCTGGAATTTCTCCACAATCCCTAAACTCCAGCTCCCAGCTGCTGTGCCTGCCAGAGGACCTGTGTTCCTGTACAGGGTATCCTTGCTGTATGGTTGCAGCAAGGACTGTCTGATTCTCATTCCATTTAAGTTGCCACAGATCAGCTGTTGCACTGTCAGTCTCAGATGTTTCTCCTCTGACTCAGACAGTTGTCCCTAATGTGGGGATTGGACCCTTGCTTCAGTTCCTGCACCTACTGAGGGCAGGTCCAGTCCTAGTAACACTCCTGTTCCCCCTCCCCCCGCCACCCAAGTTCGTTCCTCTTACCGAGTAATGCATGGTTCTATGTTTTCTTTTCCATTGTCAGATACTCCTGTCCACTCTCCGCTGGTGTTCTGCATGCACTTCTGTTTCTGAAGGTGTATTCCTGATGTATTGTTGAAGAAAGAGGTACTCCACGTCCACCTGCTCCCCCGCCATCTTGTTCTCTCCTGCTACTCTCCATTTAATATATGAGTGTTTAACAAGAAGGCAATGGCACCCCACTTCAGTACTCTTGCCTGGAAAATCCCATGGACAGAGGAGCCTGGAAGGCTGCAGTCCATGGGGTCGCGAAGAGTCGGATATGACTGAACGACTTCACCTTCACTTTTCACTTTCATGCATTGGAGAAGGAAATGGCAGCCCACTCCAGTGTTCTTGTCTGGAGAATCCCAGGTACGGGGGGAGCCTGGTGGGCTGCCGTCCATTGGGTCGCACAGAGTCGGACATGACTGAAGCGACTTAGCAGCAGCAACAAGAAAAAAGTAATGTTATATTTATTGATAAAAAATTGCATTCACCATTTATTTAAAGAAATAAGGAAAACAAATAAATAAAAAGAAAGGGCAATGGAAGAATTTCCAAGGAAGAGTCTGGCAACAAAAATACCTTTTAAATGTCTTATTCATCTCCAGACACCGACATTAGTGCTGTAGACAGAGCAATACCAGATCTCTTTTCTCCCATCCCATGAAACTTATTTAGGGGGACAAGATAGGTTGGAGACTGGTATTGAGAAGGTGGAGTGAGGAAACAATGAATAAAAACGCAAGCAAAAGTGAAATCATGAGCCACGACTGCAGACAATAATAACTACAAGATAAAAATGAAACTTTTTATGAAGAAGAATGCAGAAGGGTTGGGGTTGTGAGTAATTAAGGCTGAGTGGATTGGGAAGACACCTCTGACTGGCAAAAAGTTCATTAAGATTTGAACGATATGAAGAATTCATTGTGTGAAGTTTTTGCTCTTGAGATCAGTTGGTTTCACTTGAGGAAACATTCTGGTGCGCCCAGAGTGCTCTGAACTTGGAAATAGTTGTATCAGATAATGTGAGAGATGTGGACAGGGACCCTGTTGGAACAAATGCTGACAGTCATGTGATGAGTCCAATGAGGTTTCATTTAGAGAAATAACCAAGTTGTGAACTGTCTACTAGCCAAATCACTGTAAAAGACACAAGTGTATTTTGTAAAGCTAAATACAGGTCTTAATATTTAGATGTGTTAATAAATAAGAAATACTAGTAGTTGGCTTTCGAGGTGAGCACACCTGCTCAGTCAAGTCCAACTCTTTGCAACTTTGTACCATTCAATAGTATTCATTGGGCTGTGTTGACCTGTGGCGGGAGTCTGAGTGCATGGGGCACCACATGTGTTCTCAGTTCTCTAAGCTAATTGGTTGCCTTTCCTCTCCACCTCCTACAGCTGCATCTCTGTACCTATGATCTCTTTGAATTGTGTCACCTGCACATAGTTCGATAACAAGTTTTGATAGACTAGCAAGGCTAAATGTAGTAGTATATATTTTGTTCTGATGCATTGAAAGTCATCATTGAGTTTTAAGGTAAGGGTTAACAAGTGCATCCACATTTTAGTGGAAATATTCTGGTTACTTTGTAATGAATAGATTACTGGAAGACAAAGTCATAGCAAGGTGACTAGTGTAGAGGCTATTGTAAAGGATTACAGATAATCAAATCTTACAGGGTCTCTAAGAGAAAAGAACCAGTTTTCATTGAGACAAAGATGCCAGAAGATTTGCTAAGATAGAAATTTAGTAGAATCTTAAAAGTCTTAAATAAAAAGTGTGTTATAAATAATATAATAGTCATTTATTTATATTAATAATATGTTTATTTATTTATACATTTAAATCCTCTAAGAAATTAATATTCCAAGTCTTAATTAACCACTGCCCATGAACTCAGGCTGTGCCACGTGAGGCTCAGGAGGTGCAGTTTGTAAGGGAATGTTTTCTACTGGAAGCAAACTGGGGAAACTCAGAACTAAACATCTCAGTTGCTTCTAGTGAAAGACACAAGGAACCACCAGCTCCAAATTTCATCATGAGGAGAGGCAGCAGCAAACCTGGTGACTGTGTCAAGACTGTTCAATTCTGGTTAAACTCGAGTCACTAACAAATATTACTTATTATCAGTCACTCAGACAGACAGCCCCTCATCCTCAGAGGCCTCCAGTCAATACCAGGCACCCAAACACTTCCAGGCTGCTCCATGAGATCTGCTTTCTGCTGAGAGGAAAAATCCCACGTTCTCAATTTCTTACCCTTTCACCTTTGCCATTTGCCCTTAAATCTGCTGTTCTAAACCTCAGATGCACATTGTAATCACAAAGACAATAACAAGAAACAAACAAACAAATAAAGCTCGATCTTTGCTCTGCATGGAGACCAGTTGAAATAGGAAAATCTAGGAGTTAGGCCTGAATATTAGCATTTTTATAGCTCTTCAAGTGTATACAAGGTGCTTCCAGGAAGACAGCTTTAAAAGAAAACTAATTTTCTGCAAAGGACAAGCTTCCCATGCAGTCTTGTAAGCTGAGGCCCTTCCCTGACATGTTGCTCACCTCAGAGACAGAATGCTGAGTGCTGTTCTCCTGGCTCTTTATCAGTGCTTCCAGACATCACTCCTTCTCTCTCCTTTGAAAGGGGGGCGGGGGGCGGGGGGAGAAAGAAATATTATATTCTTTGAGGTTCTTACTCTCTCCCTATACCAGTGTGTCTCAAACTTTAACATGAATTGTAAGGGATTTTTGTGAAAATATGATACAGTCTCTAATTTGGTAGGTAGGTCTGAAATAGAGCCTGAGATTCTACATTTGTAAAAACTGGCAGGGACTCCAGAGCTTGCTGATACATAGGGCGCATCTGGCAACATCCTCTCTAGTGCTGATTTAACCTGTTCTCTCTCCCATTTTTTCTTAGGACATTTTAGTCTCTGGTTCATAGTTTCTTTCTTCCCTTTCTCCTTTCATTGGTCCTAATAATATCAATCTCTCTATAAGTGAAGTAGAGTCAATCTTGACTCTTTATGTCTTCATCATCTTACTTTTAGTGATGCTCTGCACCTTTTACATTATAACATTCTTGATGGATAGTAGAGCAAGGGAGTGAGTGATCCCATCTGGTCCCTATGGTGAGCAGCCTGCCCAATAACTACTGAGTATATTTTCTATGACTCTTGTCAGGGACGAGAATACCTGTGCACATCAAACCTGACTGACTGCAATTGTGCATGTTCAGTAAGGAAACATCTTCTGTTTGGAGATGGGTGTGTGGCTTGTTTTCTTGAAGCAAGAAACAAATGTAGAAAAAGAATGGGAGATGTTTATGTCTGCTTTCATTAAGATGAGTGTAAGCATGGATCAAACCAGTCCATCCTAAAGAAGATCAATCCTGAGAGTTCATTGGAAGAAATGACTGATTTTGAAGCTGAAACTCCAATACTTTGGCCCCCTGATGTGAAGAGCTGACTCATTTGAAAAGATCCTGATGCTGGGAAGGATTGAAGGTGGGAGGAAAAGGGGATGACAGAGGATGAGATGGTTAGATGGCATCACCGACTCAATGGACATGAGTTTGGGTAAACTCCTGGGTATTTGGTGATGGACAGGGAGGCCTGGCGTGCTGTGGTCCATGGAGTCACAAAGAGTCAGACACAGCTGAGCAATTGAACTGAACTGAAGTAGTCTGTTACTTAAATGTCTATCTTTACTTGATACAATCCTAATTCTGGTATGAGGATGTAGTACTAAGTTCTCATGTGTCTTTTCACCACTTACTGTATTTTCATGGGTGTTTCACTGGAAATTTGGAAAACTTTTGGAAAAGCATATCAAAGCTAGCAAGAGTTGATTTTAAGGTAGAAGTTAAGAATAAGTAGTATATTTTTAGGGAGTGAGTGATTATAGTGAGTGGTTTTGTGTTCACTAAAAGTAATCGGCTCAGGAGCATAATGTCTTTACCAGGATCTAATCCACAGTGACCTTAATTTTTTCTGAGTACATTCCCCCACCCAACCCCCCCACCCCCGCCACCATACTGTGTTATATAGCTTTGCATTAATAAATGTATAATGAATTGTTGTGATGGTTTATAATGTGAGAAGCAATTCAGGTTGTGGTAAATGTATCTCAAAAACCCTAAGTAAAATTTAAAGCAGAGCACAATTTACTTAGATTATTTTCACTTTCTGCTTAGTTTCACCTTTACTCATTTCTATGTATTAATCTTCCCAGTTGGCTCATTTAGCTATTTTATCTTTGCTTGTAACCTCAAAAAAAAAAAAAAAAAAACTAAAAAATCAGTAAAACTATATTTTAAAATAATAGTAAAACTTCTTGCATCATGCCTTATGCCTAATGCACTTAAAACTATTTACTCACTACAAATTTCCTCTGTATGCAGGTCAGGAAGCAACAGTTAGAACTGGACATGGAACAACAGACTGGTTCCAAATAGGAAAAGGAGTACATCAAGGTTGTATATTGTTACCCCGCTTATTTAACTTACATGCAGAGTACATCATGAGAAATGCTGGACTGGAAGAAACACAAGCTGGAATCAGGATTGCCAGGAAAAATATCAATAACCTCCAATATGCAGATGACACCACCCTTATGGCAGAAAGTGAAGAGGAACTAAAAAGCCTCTTGATGAAAATGAAAGTGGAGAGTGAAAAAGTTGGCTTAAAGCTCAACATTCAGAAAATGAAGATCATGGCATCTGGTCCCATCACTTCATGGGAAATAGATGGAGAAACAGTGGAAACAGTGTCAGACTTTATTTTTCTGGGGTCCAAAATCACTAGAGATGATTATTGCAGCCATGAAATTAAAAAACACTTACTCCTTGGAAGGAAAGTTATGACCAACCTAGATAGTATGTTCAAAATCAGAGACATTACTTTGCCAAAAAAGGTCCATCTAGTCAAGGCTATGGGTTTTCCTGTGGTCATGTATGGATGTGAGAGTTGGACTGTGAAGAAGGCTGAGCACCAAAGAATTGATGCTTTTGAACTGTGGTGTTGGAGAAGACTCTTGAGAATCCCTTGGACTGCAAGGAGATCCAACAAGTCCCTTCTGAAGGAGATCAGCCCTGGGATTACTTTGGAAGGAATGATGCTAAAGCTGAAACTCCAGTACTTTGGCCACCTCATGCGAAGAGTTGACTCATTGGAAAAGACTCTGATGCTGGGAGGGATTGGGGGCAAGAGGAGAAGGGGACGACAGAGGATGAGATGGCTGGATGGCATCACTGACTCGATGGACATGAGTCTGAGTGAACTCTGGGTGTTGGTGATGGACAGGGAGTCCTGGCATGCTGTGATTCATGGGGTCACAAAGAGTTGGACACAACTGACCGACTGAACTGAACTGAACAAATGTCCTCAGGAGGAAAGTAACCTCCTACACTTCAGGCATAAAGAAATTGAAAGAATCTTTTATATGAAGTTAAAAGATTTTTTAAAGACATCTAATATTCAAACTTGAATTGGTACAGGGTATCAAAATGCCAGTAAACCCCCCTCCCCAACCACACAAAAAGAATGCTTTAATAAGTAAAACAATTGAATGAATATTTATATGGAATAATATAGCATGGAATGTGTTTAGAAGAAAAGTAAGTAGTTCAAAATTAGTTCAGAGTAACTTGGCTTATGCAAGATCACAAGATGACCACCATGCTTGAAGAACCTGTTCATGCCATTTCCCTTGTCACCGTGTTTCTAGTCCTTGATTCTTTTCTATGCTACTATCTTATTTACTTTATTTACATTTTTGGTTTTATTAGAGCCGCATGCACCACTTAATTCTTCTCTTAGTTTCTTAGAGGCTTATTATGATTCCTGGACTCTACATTATCTCCTTTCTCTTGGCGCCACAATTTCTTTTGGTTTTTACTCTTTGAAAGACATTCCATGACACAGCTGCAAGATCTCTTATGGAATGAGATCTATGTTGTCTAAGTATAGAGTTCCGTGGGCAAACATGGACCTATGAAACAGCAATCACAACTATAAATTACCTAGGAATTAAGTTTTACTGTATAAGATCCAATGAGAAAAAAATTGAAACTCCTATAAGGTGAGTTGAATAAATCAATAAAGATTTTATACTCATGGATAGGATTGAATTTCTTAGTATGATAACTTCCCTTCCCCTCCTGTGAAGAATGTAAAAGTAAAATTAACAATCAAGAAAGTGTTAAACATTAATCAGTGAAATTGCTGTTCCATGTAATGAGAGGCATGATTAACTCAGCCTTCTTCACAGGAGGCTTGAAATTAAGAAATTCCCTAGAAAAGCGAACACATACTAGATGTGAATAGACTTTAGATCCTTCTATGTAAGCTTCTATCTTATCTTTTTCTATGTACATATTTGGATCTTCTATATTACATTTTCTATACTACATAGCCTTGCAATGATCATATGGTTAATATTTATTTATTTTTAAATCACTAATAAGGGATCATTAAATATGATTAATATTAACTTGATACTATGATTTATTGAGATCAACATTGCATAGTATTTATTTCCTTAAAGAAAAACAGAAATGCACAAACCTTTTTTTTTTTTTTAACAAAACTATAACTTTTCATTAAACATGTCAAGATTACTTTTTTATTGCTATTCAGTCCCTACGTCATATCTGACTCTTTGTGAATCCATGGACTGCAGCATACCAGGCTTCCCTTTCCTTCACTATCTATCAGAGTTTGCTCAAACTCAAGTATATTGAATCATTGATGCTATCTAACTAGCTCATCCTCTGTTGCCCCCTGCTCCTCTTTCCCTCAATCTTTCCCAGCATCAGGGCCTTTACAAATGAATCAGCTTTTTACATCAGGTGGCCAAACTACTGGAGCTTCAGCTTCAGCATCAGTCCTTCCAATGAACATTACTTTAGGATTGACTGCTTTGATCTCCGCCATCCAAGGGACTCTCAAGAGTCTTCTCCAACACTACAGTTCAAAAGCATCAATTATTTGATGCTCATCCTTCTTTATGGTTCAACACTCACATCCATACATGACTTTTCAAAAATCATAGATTTGACTAAACAGACCTTTGTGAGCAAAGTGAAGTCTCTGCTTTTTAATATGCTTTGTCATAGCTTTCTTTCCAAGGAGCAAGTGTCTTCTAAAGTCATGGCTGCAGTCACCATCCAGAGTGACTTGGGAGCCCAAGAAAAGAAAATCTGTCACGGTTTCCACATTATCCATTTCTGTTTCCTAAGAAGTAACAGGACTAAAGGCCATGATCTTTGTTTTGTGAATGTTGAGTTTTAAGTGATATATATATATATTTTTTTTTCTCTTTCTCCTCTGTCACCCTTATCAAGAGGCTCTTCAGTTCCTCTTCAGTTTCTGCCATTAGAGTGAAATCATCTGCATATCTGAAGATATTGATATTTCTCTCAGCAATCTTGACTCAGCTTATGATTCATCCATTCCAGTATTTTGCATTATGTACCCTGTATATTAGTTAAAAAGGCAAGGTGACAATATACAGCCTTGATGAACTCTTTTCACAATTCTGAACCTGTCCTTTGTTCCATGTCCAGTTCTAACTGTTGCTTCTTGACCTGCATACAGGTTTCTTAGGAGGCAGGTAAGGTGGTATGGTACTCCCACTTCTGTAAGAATTGTCCATTGCTTATTGTGATCCACAGAGTCAAAGGCTTTAGTAGAGTCAATGAAGCAGAAGTTGATGTTGTTCTGGAACCCCCTTGCTTTCTCTTTGATTCAACAAATGTTGGCAGTTTGATCTCTGGTTCCTCTGCCTTTTATAAGCCCAACTTATACATCTGGAAGTTCTTGGTTTGCATACTGTTGAAGCCTAGCTTGAAGGATTTTGAGCATTATCTTGCTAGCATGTGAAATGAGCACAATTACATGATACCTTGAATTTTCTTGGGCATTGCCCTTTGTTGGAATTGAAATGAAAACTGGCCTTTTCCAATCCTGTGACCACTGATGAGTTTTCCAAATTTGCTACATTTTAGGTTCAGTGCTTTAACAGTATCATGTTTAAGGATTTGAAATAGCTTAGCTGGAATTCCATCACTTTCACTAACTTTGTTCATAGTAATTTTTCCTAAGACTACCTTGCTAGTGGTAGTCACTCAGTTGTGTCCAACTCTTTGTGACCCCATTGTAGCCTGCAAAGCTCCTCTGTCCATGGAATCCTCCAGGCAAGAATAATGGAGTGGGTAGCCATTCCTTTTCCAGGAGATCCACCCAGTCCAGGGATTGAAACTGGGTCCCCTACATTATAGGTGGATTCTTACCATCTGAACCATCAAGGAAGCCCCAAGATTAATTTACTTCTGTATAATTTTTGACACAAGAAAAAGGAAGTATGTTTGGATTGATAATATTTTACAGAAAATTGTATTTATGTATACTGATGATAAGCAATTATGGACTGAGTTAAAATATTTATTTCTATTCTTCTAAGTGGGATAGTCAATAACTTAGGTAAATATGAACAGGAAAATAATTTAATATAATATAATAATTTTAGCAAAAATTTTATTTTTATGTAAATACATTGGGAATCATTATTTAGTCAATAAAATGCATTATTTTGAATGAATTTGTTCTTAGTGCTGTAGGGGATAGAATCCATCCAATAACTGGTTTACCATTTTTACTCAATTTGATTTTAAAATAGTTTAAATTTTAAACAAGTAGGAGAAGTACTGTATTCCTTGATTGACTCTTGTTGCCAGAAGAAGGGACTATATCAAAATTTGTATCTAAATAATTTCCAGTAACTCTCTTGTGTACATCTAACTAGAGGATACTCTGCAACTTTCATACCTTCTTTAAATAGTCTTTCCTTTTTGTTTGAACAGAGTCCCACTAATTAATATTAGTTTCCACCCGAGTTGTCAAATCTCCTCTAAAAACACCATAAAAATCCTACTGATGAAAATAAAGCTAACCTTATTACAGTTACTGCAGTCAGGAAGTCTCTGCTTGGCCTAAGTGTTAGCAGTGCCTCCAATGGGAAAAATCAGGGGAGGATATATTTAGTATATAAATATACTAATATATATTAGTATAAACATGACAAAAATAAATATTAATATATACTAGTATAAAAATATAACAGAGCCTTTGCTGGATGCTTTCAGAGAAGGCAATGGCACCCCACTCCAGTACTCTTGCCTGGAAAATCCCATGGACGGAGGAGCCTGGTAGGCTGCAGTCCATGAGGTCACTAAGAGTCGGACACGACTGAGCGGCTTCACTTTCACTTTTCACTTTCATGCATTGGAGAAGCAAATGGCAACCCACTCCAGTGTTCTTGCCTGGAGAATCCCAGGGACAGGGGAGCCTGGTAGGCTACCGTCTATGGGGTCACACAGAGTCGGACACGACTGATGTGACTTAGCGTAGTGTAGCGTTTGAAGTAGGTCTTCCAAGTCAGGGACTTTGGGCTACACCAAAGACTTCTAAGCTTTAGACTGGAGACACAGAACAGTGAAAGTATTAAAGCAAATATCAAAGAGAAAAATTTGATAATTTCTTTTTGGTAAGTATGTTAGTTTGTATGCACTATTCTCTCAAAGAAACAAGTAACTACCTCATTTTGGTTTGAAATAAGAGATGCTTATGATAGGGAAAGAAAATATGTTTTGCCCCAGCAATGATTACAAAAGAATATTATGTTGATTTCAGTTGTGAAACATTACTGGGTAATTTTATAATTCCAAAATTTGAAATTATAACAGACCATTTTTTAAAGTATTTATTGGTCTTATACCCAATGAGAAAAATATAAATAGAACTATCTCTGATTCAAACTTTCACAAACTAAAATGATTTCTTCTCTTTTATTGCTATTTAATCTTGAATAAACCATTTAAAACATTTGTTATAAAATCTTTAAGCAATAAAATCTCTACATTTTAGCAACAGTAAACTTTAGTTGTAAAACTTTGCTTGCACATTTAACAAGGATTAAATTAGTAACAGCACAATGAAGTACTGAATTCAACATCTGGCAAAGAGTATTCAACCAAACATTTGTCAAAATTTGAATATGTAATAAATTATAGACATTATGTACACATAATAAATGAAGATGATCATTAATTCACTGTAATTCTTAAAATATAAAATGATTATTTTATGGTTACCATGTCTATTTCGTTTAGTAAAAAAGTTGCA
Organism: Bos taurus; assembly: GCF_002263795.3. Classification (NCBI taxonomy): domain Eukaryota; kingdom Metazoa; phylum Chordata; class Mammalia; order Artiodactyla; family Bovidae; genus Bos; species Bos taurus. Next base: position 2,727,433 of record NC_037336.1, read on the forward strand.
TGGCTCAAAGAAATGCTGAACATTTATGCCTCCCAATGTTCTACCCTAATGCAAAGCATGAGTTATTGTTTATCTGAGGAGATTAAAAAATATTACAAAAGGGTAAGAATGAGACCATATTATATATTATAAAACTATTTTGACTTTGTTTTCATAAATTTAATTTTGCTAATTTTAATATATCTCTATTAGACAAGATCCAACCAGTCCATCCTGAATATTCAGGAAATCAGTCCTGAATACTCATTGGAAGGACTGATGCTGAAGCTGAAACTCCAATATTTTGGCCACCTGATGCAAAGAGCTGACTTGTTTGAAAAGACCCTGATGCTGGGAAAGATTGAATGCAGGAGAAGGGAACAACAGAGGATGAGATGGTTGGATGGCATCACCAACTCAATGGACATGAGTTTACTTATTTACATGAGTAAACTCCAGGAATTGGTGATGGACAGGGAGGCCTGGCATGCTTGCAGTCCATGGAGGCACAAAGGACACAACTGCGGGACTGAACTGAAATGAATTTTAACATATCTCTATTAGACAATAGAGAAGGTTACTTCACAATCCCATATTGAGAAAAGTTATAAATAAATGTAACTAATTGAATTAAGTTGAGCATATAGATGTATAAAGACACTTCACATTTCTCCAATAAAGCAGGGAACTGAAGAGTCCTTTCCACAGAGTTTGGTCCTGTAAGAGAGGTTGTAAATGAATTTCCTGTCAAATCTGTGAATAAAGTGATGGGGGAGGGGAATAATATAAGAGCAGGAGATTGACAAACTACAGGGGGTAGCAAAATCACCATTCATTAACATTATGGCTTATAAAAAGCAGAAGAAGCTTTGGTGAAAAGCTTGTAATTAATGATTGCCTTCTGGCTTTTCTTAATGTTTTACAGATGGAATTAAAACTTTCACTCTCTTTCTGTCTCTGTTTCACAAAACACACACACACACACTGGGTTCATTAGGACAAGGAGAAAGAAGTTTCTCATGATCTTTGATATAGATTTTTCCTGAATTCTAAACTAATAAAAACTTCTGCTTTATCAGAAGCATGTTCATACTGTTAAATTTAACATTGGGAGCAAAGGAGACTTCATGAACCATGTCTGCATGCAGACATATAAACATTTCTGATAAAGATAGATGATCCTACTGTGTGTAATATTCAAAAATTTACAAACATTATTTATAGATGGATAGTTTGATACAGGGCTTTCTTGATAGCTCAGTTGGAGAATCCACCTGAAATGCAGAAGATCCCAGTTTGATACCTGGGTCAGGAAGATCGCTTGAGAATGGATAGACTTACCCACTCCAGTATTCCTGGGCTTCCCTTGTGGCTAGGTTGGTAAAGAATTCATCTGCAATGCAAGAGACCCGGATACATTAAAAGATTATGGTACACTAAAGAGAGAAAATAATTTGGACTCAATAGTTTCAGAAATTTGTCACACAGGATAATTGTGAATATTTAATATCTATAAAATGAGTACATCAAAGTTGTATATTGTCACCTTGTTTATTTAACTTATATGCAAAGCACATCATTTGAAATTCTGGGCTGCCTGAAGAGCAAGCTGGAATCAAGACTGCTGGGAGAAATTTCAATAACATCAGATATACAAATGACACAACCCTTATAATAGAAAGTAAAGAGGAACGGAAGAGCCTCTTGATAAAAGTGAAAGAGGAGAGTGAAAAAGCTGGCTTAAAAGTCAACATTCAAAAACAAAGATCATGGCATCCAGTCCCAGCATTTCATGGCAAATAGATGGGGAAAGAAGGGAAACAGTGAGAAACTTTATTTTCTTGGGCTCCAAAATCACTGCAGATGGTGACTGCAGCCATGAAATTAAAAGATGCTTGCTCCTTGGAAGAAAAGTTATGACCAATGTATACAGCATATTAAAAAGCAGAGACATTACTTTGCCAACAAACTTCCGTCTAATCAAAGCTATGATTTTTCAAATAGTCACATAGGGATGTGAGAGTTGCACCATAAAGAAGCTGAGTGCTGAAGAACTGATGCTTTTGAACTGTGGTGTTGGAGAAGACTCTTGAGAGTCCTTTAGACTGCAAGGAGATCCAATCAGTCCTGAATATTCATTGGAAGGACTGATGCTAAAGCTGTAGCTCCAATAATTTGGCCGCCTGATGCAAAGAACTGACTCATTAGAAAATACCCTGATTATGGCAAAGATTGAAGACAAGAGAAGAACATCTTCTGTGTTGACAGAAGACGAGATAGTTGGATGGTATCACTGACTCAAGGGACATGAGTTTGAGCAAGTTCCAGAAGATGGTGAATGACAGGGAAGTCTGCTGTGCTGCCATTCATGGTATTGTAAAGAGTCAGACATGACTCAGTGACTGGGCAACAACAACAGATATCTATTTGATCAAAATTTTAAAAAAAAAATGTAACTTACACTTGTATTTGAGATTGTATAACTTTTTTATCATAACTGAGACATCCACATCTATGTTCAGTCAGTTAGTCAGTTCAGTCACTCAGTCGTGTCTGACTCTTTGTAACCCCATAGACTTCAGCAGGCCAGGCTTTCCTGTCCATCACCAACTCCCAGGGCTTGCTCAAACTCATGTCCATTGAGTCGATCATGTCATTCAACCATGTCATCCTCTGTCATCCTCTTCTTCTCCTGCCTTCTATCTTTCCCAGCATCAGGGTCTTTGCCAATGAGTCAGTTAATGAGGCTAATCCATGTTCAACTGTAGTGAAATTGATATTAAATTAATAACTGAATGTAAAGGACATCTTGCCCAAATGAACAATATTTTGTTAATCAGAATCACAGAAACCTTGTACAGCTGCAGAAGATAGCACTCTCTAAGAGCTTACTTATTCCTGTAAATGCTCTGTGCGGTTTTGGAGTTGGTGCAACTTATTTACATAGAAATTACCAACACAGATGCTCTCCAAAATCATATGTCTCCTCTGTTTTTAACTATAATTTAATGATTTCTTGTACAGTACTCAATTCAGTTCAGTTCAGTTGCTCAGTCATGTCCAGTTCTTTGTGACCCTATGAATTGCAGCTCGCTAGGCCTCCTGTCCATCACCAACTCCCAGAGTTAACTCAAACTCAAGTCCATCGAGTCAGTGATGGCATCCAGCCATCTCATCCTCTGTTGTCTCCTTCTCCTCCTGCCCCCAATCCCTCCTGGAATCAGAATCTTTTCCACTGAACCAACTCTTTGCATGAGGTGGCCAAAGTACTGGAGTTTCAGTTTCAGCATCATTCCCTCCAAAGAACACCCAGGGCTGATCTCCTTCAGAATGAACTGGTTGGATCTCCTTGCAGTCCAAGGGACTCTCAGGAGTCTTCTCCAACACCACAGTTCAAAAGCATCAATTCTTCAGCGCTCAGCCTTCTTCAAAGTCCAACTCTCACATCCATACATGGCCACAGGAAAAACCATAGCCTTGACAAGATGGACCTTTGTTGGCTAAGTAGTGTCTCTACTTTTCAATATGCTATCTAAGTTGGTCATAACTTTCCTAACAAGGAGTAAGCGTATTTTAATTTCATGGCTGCAGTCACCATCTGCAGTGATTTTGGAGCCCAAAAAAATAAAGTCTGACACTGTTTCCACTGTTTCTCCATCTATTTCCCATGAAGTGATGGGACCGGATGCCATGATCTTCATTTTCTGAATGATGAGCTTTAAGCCAACTTTTCACTCTCCTCTTTCACTTTCATCAAGAGGCTTTTTAGTTCCTTTTTACTTTCTGCCATAAGAGTGGTGCCATCTGCATATCTGAAGTTATTGATATTTCTCCCAGCAATCTTGATTCTAGTTTGTGCTTCTTCCAGCCCAGCGTTTTTCATGATGTATTCCACAAATAAGTTAAATAAGCAGGGTGACAATATACAGCATTGTCATACTCCTTTTCCTATTTAGAACCAGTTTGTTGTTCCATGTCCAGTTCTAACTGTTGCTTCCTGACCTGCATATAGGTTTCTCAAGGTCACAATGGTATGATCACTCACCTAGAGCCAGACATTCTGGAATGTGAAGTCAAGTGGGCCTTAGAAAGTATCACTAGGAACAAAGCTAATGGAAGTGATGGAATTCCAGTTGAGCTACTTCAAATCCTGAAAAATGATGCTGTGAAAGTGCTGGATTCCAAACGCCAGCAAATTTGGAAAACTCAGTAGTGGCCACAGGACTGGAAATGGTCAGTTTTCATTCCAATTCCAAAGAAAGGCAATGCCAAAGAATGCTCAAACTACCGCACAATTGCACTCATCTCACATGCTACTAAAGTAATGCTCAAAATTCTCCAAGCCAGGCTTCAGCAATATGTGAACCGCGAACTTCCAGATGTTCAAGCTGGTTTTAGAAAAGGCAGAGGAACCAGAGATCAAATTGCCAACATCTGCTGGATCACGGAAAAAGCAGGAGCATTCCAGAAAAGCATCTATTTCTGCTTTATTCACTATACCAAAGCCTTTAACTGTGTGGATCACAATAAACTGTGGAAAATTCTTCAAGAGATGGGAATACCAGGCCACCTGACCTGCCTCTTTAGAACTCTATATGCAGGTCAGGAAGCAACAGTTAGAACTAGTCCAAGCCAATTAAAAAGAGCAAATAAATAGTCATGGTGAAGGGTGCATTGCTTTCTTTGCCTTCATGAAGCATGTGCGCACCTTAAGATAAGATGCGAATAAATTACTAGTGAGTTCACTCTTTTCCACCACTAGTAGCAGAAAACCATTAACATTTGGAAAAATGTGGAAGGTTATTTGCCTAAGATGGGGCAAACCCTAGGGGGCAGAAAGTTCATAGTATTTCTTGCAATGCGTTAATCTTGGCCTTAAAGTAATAGAAAGTATTCCAAAAATGTCACAGTTAACTGTTTAAAACACAATGCATTTGGGGCCTACCAGCCACCTTTAACCGATTCATATTTTTAAGTAGAAAAATACATTATGCTTACAAACATGAAGTTTGTGTTTGTTGATCAAATGGTGTTATAGTTGATCAAAGTAGATAGTCCACTTGTATAGTTATAAAAAGATAGTTTCTGGGATAGTCATAGTAAAATAGTTGCTTCTCTGTCTGTTTCAAATGACTTAATGTGTCATGGCCACTCCCTACCCTCAATTCTGTGCTTGTTTAGCATAATGCTTCCTCTGTACAGAACAAGGATGCATAGTCATTGTGCTAGGGGTATATACATATGTGATTAAGAAATTAATGGGTGAAAATGATGGGACCTTAATTATATAAATCCATTTTAATTGTTCTAATGTATTTTTATATTAAATTAATATTATAGACTGATAATTTCATGTTCAAGATTCTATTTCCAGCTTTTGATGGTTGACTGTTGACAGCTTTTAAGTCTCTGTCCTTTCTGTCTCTCTTCTGTTCACATCTGATAAGTTTTATAGGGAGGCCTGGTTTCTCCTTCCTTTGACACATGTGAAAGGCTCAAGGCATGCAAGCTCCTCCCTGTGCACAGAATTAGTCTAGCCCCAGCCTCACCCCTAACAACAGGAGACCCCCAGGCAGTCTCCTTTTCTTACTCTCTGAAGCCATATTTTGAACCTGCTTAGAAGACATGTCCTTTTCTCCCCAGAAAAGCCCTATTGTGTAAATAAGAGATATTTTTTGTCTCATGGCATATGCATGGGTTCATCAGTCTTTACATTTGAATGACATTTGGCTTGGGAGTGGGGGTCCATCTCACATCTGCACATTTTCTACAATAGCTTTTTAACTTTAAAGTATGCATAGGAAGTACCCAGTGAGATGATAAAGTATTGATTCCTATACCTGACTCAAGTTTGTAAATCAGACAGACTAGTGGGACATTGAAATATTCATGTATTTTTACGTGTACTATGCATACCAGAATTTGAGAAACAAAATTTTATACTCTTCCCTCTAAATGATGGCTCCAACTTAAGAGTTATTCTGACACTCTTCTCTGTGGCTTCAAACTTTCTGTCTTTATTATCAACAAGACACGGCATAATGTACTCAATTTGTTTCCACTTTAAATATAATGTAGCTAAATATGAAAGTCATTAATAACAATAATAAGCAAAAAATGTCATCCTGATCTCTTATATCAATCTTTACTAGATTTGTCTAGTTTCTAACCAGAGTTAGAGAGAGATCCCCGTAGGTTGTTTGAATTTTCCATGCATCTTTGTTGCATTCAGCATCCAAGGGCTTGTTAATGGGCTGGTGTCTGGCTAACCCCATTAGCAATGCAGGAGGAATATTAAAACAAAGATTTCTTAGCCCTTTCCACAGTAAGTCTGGGGTTTAACCCACAAAAGCAAGCATGTCTTTAAGGTTCCTTTGGAGTCAGTCAAATATAGAAATACTAGTAATGCATATAGTTCAGAATCTCAGGACTTTTAGAGTGGGAAACTATCACTAACTGTGCCAAATTGTCTCTCCTCTTTTATAGCCTGGCATGTCCACTGATGAAAAAGCACTCCCACTGCAAAGAATCTTGGGGATGGGATGGTGCTCAGGAAACCCCTGCAGGAACTGGATTGGGTTCTCTCAGCCCACACTTTTCGGCTAACAGGTGGCACCCAACTGACAGTGGCTGTCCCAAGGCTCTTTTGGGACAGAGTAGTAAGAGGATAAACTGTGATTTGTCTGTCACCCTGGAGAATGCTGATCTGAGGCTATTAGCTATGCCCCTGGTCTTGGCAATTGACAGAAGAAAATACTATGCCAGGTAAAGTGTGACACAATGGAAAATTCCCTCCAAATGTTGCTATATACTATCATTCTTAGTTCTAGAACCATCAAAATATCAGTAAATTCTTTTAGGTATGAAAATGTGAAAAGCTGCTCAACATAGTGCTACTTTAGTCACTCAGCAGAAAATAACATTCAATAATTTAACAGATTTTTCACAAAACAGCATTAAGATTATATAAGCTAGGCTGTACTTTAAGTATAGTAAAATATTTGAATTCCCAGAAATAATATGTGTTTACTTACATAATACAAATAAAATTAAGACTTCACAAATTATCCTTCTTTAATTAACCTAAAATTTTCTCCCATTTGTGCATTTTCAAAAAAAAAAAAAAAAACAACTAACCTCTGAAGCAACTGCTAAATTTTAAATGTAGACTGAAAATGAAATCAGTAAACCACATAAGAGAGCAGATAATCAATATAGTAAACATATGCAAGGTTTTCAATCCGTGTGTAATTTCAAATTGAACACTAAATAATTTCACCTTTATCCATCTCAATATATGCACTGCTCTTGCTAATTATATAACACAAGATTAATGGCATGTCTCATATAATTATTTATAAATTAGGCACCACATGTTAAAGCCCCTAATACCTCTAATAATTAGTGAGGTAAAACTTGTCAATGCATAAAGTTTAGTTCCACTAAGAAAGGTTCACAGGATGCTAAGTCATGTCAGTCATGTCCAACTCTTCGTGACACTGTAGACGATACCCTGTCAGGCTCCTCCATTCATAGAATTTTCCAGGCAAGAATATTTGCCTTTGAGTGGGTTGCCATTTCCTCCTCCAGGGGATCTTCCCAACCCAGAGATCAAATCTGTATCTCTTATGTCTCCTGCATTGGCAAGTAGGTTCTTTAACACTGGCACCACCTGGGAAGTCTAAGGTTCATGAGAACAGGAAGAGAAGGGGCAAAAGAGGATGAGATGGTTGTGTGGTATCAGCAACTCAATAGACATGAGCTTAGACAAACTCCAGGAGACAATGAAGGACAGAGGAGACTGGTGTGCTCAGTCCATGGGGTGGCAAAGTGTCAGGCACCACCAGCAACTGAACAGCATAAAGAATGTGTCTAGTTCAACCAAGTAATTTACCTCAGAACAAATAGAATATATTTTCCATTTAGATAGGGCTTCCCTTGTAACTCAGCTGGTAAAGAAACTGCCTGCAATGCAGGAGACCTGGATTTTATCTCTGGGTTGAGAAGATCCTCTGGAGAAAGGAAAGGCTACCCACTCCAGTATTCTTGCCCGGAGAATTCCATGGACTGTATAGTCCATGGAGTCACAAAGAGTCAGACACAACTGAGCAAATTTTACTTTCTTTCATTTTGTATGTTCAGAGAAATTTTGTCCAAAGAAAGAGTAAAAGATAGCACATTAGAGAATACTAAATGTTAACAGCAAAATTAAAAGAAAAAAAACATTTATGGGGGAATGGCCAAAATGATGAAGTAAGTATATCTTGAGCTTAACTTTTCCTATAGACACATCAGAATTTTAAATATTCATGGAACTATTATGGAGGAGAAATGCCTAAGTACTAGCATAAGATTTTTGCATAACAAAAGATAATACAAAGGAGGAACCACAAGTTGGGTAAGAGGGGTAGAGACAGGATATAGTCAGGATCCACACTCCTGGATAAGCAAACCCACAAAAAGGAAGATAATCATGAATATAGAGATCCTCCCCAAGGAATACTTGGTCAGAGTCCCTTACTGTGTTTCCCAGCCTTGGTGCCCTGCACAAGAAAGATGAGTTATTTAGGTTCAAGAGGGAGGAGATATATGTATACCTATGTTGATTCATGTTCTTGCTTGGCAAAAACTAACTCAATACTGTAAAGAAATTATCCATCAATTAAAAATAAATAAATTTAAATTAAAAACTAAATAAACAAAAAAAAAAAAGAAAAGAAAACATCTGGTTTTAAAGACCAGTTGGACTGGTATACAGGAGAGTCAGAGGAAACAGAGAACCTACCCTTGAAGGGTATGTGCAAAATCTCAGACACTACGAGAGCCATCATAGAAGAAATAATTTGAAAGCACCCTGTTTCAGATCCACTTGCTGATCTTTGAGTAGCTGCATGGCAAGTCAAGAGACCACTGGGGCACCAGATGCTAGCTATAGCCATGATATAGAGCTTCTTCTACTAGAAGCACACTGGAGCAGGCAGGGATCACTTTGAACTCCTTCTAGACTGTTAGTGCCACCAGTGAGCTGGCACCAGCTTCAGGTTTCACCAAGTCTCACAACAGCACTATTCAGTAGTCTGAGACCAACACAGAGACCACTGGGCCCCACAGTCAGCCACCCAATGCCTCAGCATCCACCCGCAGTCAAGACCAGGCCTAGATCCCATAGGTCACACATCCAGTTGTGTAGACACCTGGTTTCATTCATGTGGGGTCAGATACAACCAGGAGCACATGAGTCATTCAGCAAGCCTGCTGGATCCAGCCCTGACCAACAGCAGGCTGGGAGCATCTACATTAGGCAAGTCAGGCAAATAGATAGACCAGGAGCTCTACCTGTTCAATAATGAACCCAAAATACTCAGACTGGCCACAACAGTAGGTCTCATGCAGCCCATATAATGGACTGGTTAGAACACAAGACTCTGGTAACCAAAGAGGATTTGCTGCTGGGATCTATATGACATCTTCTACATAAGCTTTATTCTACAAGATTGGGAAATTTAACTAACCTACATAATATATACAAATAAACACAGAGAATTAGGAAATATTATGTGACCAAAAAAAAAAAAAGTTCCAAATGAAGGAACAAAATAAAACCCAGAAGAAGATCAAACTGAAATTGAGATAAACAATCCATCCAAAAAAGAATTTAAGGCACACAAAAATTATATTCAAAACTTTGGAGAAGAATGAATGCATAGAGTAAAAAAATTAACAGTTTTACAAAACAAACAAACAAAAAAATGTACCAAATAGAGTACAAGAACATAGTAGCTGAAATAAACATACACTGGATGGAATTGGCACAGTCTCATGCTCCACCAGGAGCCCCAGCCCTATCCAGCAGTATGCTGAACTAACTCCAGACCCTATTGTCTCCACAGCTTACCTGGGTGCCTTAGATCATGCAGATGGACTAGGTGAGCAAGTTGAAAGACAAAGTAGTTGAAATAAACCAAGCAGAACAGGAAAAAAAATTGTGGACAGTTTATTAAAGTAAAGAAAGGAGGAGAAAATTCCTATAACCAAGAATACTACTTGGCAAATCTATCATTCGTATTCAAAGATTTAAAAAATAGAGAGAGAGAGAGACTTACAGACAAAGACATCAAAAAGTCAACTGTAAAAGAAATATTGAGATAAATATTCTAAGTGGAAGAAAAAAAAGACTACAAATAGAAATACAGATATTATGAAAAAAAAATAATATCATAGCTAAAAGGTAAATATGCAGTAAGGCAATATATGACCATTTATAAAGCTGATAGGACAGCTAAAAGTAGTAAAATCATCTATACCCACAATTAGTTAAGTTATATACAAAATAACACATTATAAAACATAATGTTGAAAGCGTTAAAAGTGGAAAGGGTTTGAGGAGTAAAACTTCAGGACTGTTAAAATGTTCTCTAATTTAAGATATCATCAAATTAAAATGATTGTATCCATTATGTACCTCAATTCAGTTCAGTTAGGTCACTCAATAATGTCCACCTCTTTGAGAGCCCAAGGACTGCAGCACGTCAGGCTTCCCTGTCCATAGCCAACTCCTGGAGTTTATTCAAACTCATCTCCATTGAGTCGGTGATGCCATCCAATTGTCTCATCCTCTGTTGTACCCTTCTCCTCCCACCTTCAATCTTTCCCAGCATCAAGGTCTTTTCCAATGAGTCAGTTCTTCACATCAGGTGGCCTAATTATTGGAGATTCAGCTTCAACATCAGTCCTTCCAGTGAATATTCAGGGTTAATTTCCTCTAGGATGGACTGGTTGAATCTCCTTGCATTCCAAGAGACTCTCGAGAGTCTTCTCCAACACCACAGTTCAAAAGCATCAATTATTTGGCACTCAGATTTCTTTATAGTCCAACTCTCATATCCATACATGACTACTGAAAAAAATTATAGCTTTGACTAGACGGACCTTTGTTGGCAAAGTAATGTCTCTGCTTTTTAACATGCTACCTGTTGCTGTGCTGCTGCTGCTAAGTCACTTCAGTCGTGTCCTACTCTTTGCGATCCCATAGACGGCAGCCCACCAGACTCCTCTGTCCCTGGGATTCTCTAGGCAAGAATACTGGAGTGGGTTGCCATTTCCTTCTCCAATGCATGAAAGTGAAAAGTGAAAGTGAAGTTGCTCAGGCGTGTTTGACTCATAGTGACCCCATGAACTTTAGCCCACCAGGCGACTCTGTCCATGGGATTCTCCAGGCAAGAATACTGGAGTATCTAGGTTGGTCATAACTTTTCTTCCCAGGAGCAAGCATCTTTTAATTTGAGGGCTGTAGTCACCATCTGCACTGATTTTGAGGCCCAAGAAAATAAAGTCTGTGATTGTTTCCCCATCTATTTGTCATGAAGTGATGGGAACAGATGCCATGATCTTTATTTTCTGAATGTTGAGTTTTAAGCCAACCTTTTCACGCTCCTCTTTCACTTACATATATATATATATGAAAGTGTGAAAATGTTAGTCATTCAATCTTGTCTGACGCTTTATGACCCCATGGACTGTAGACCACCAGGCTCGTCTGTCCATGGAATTCTCCAGGCAAGAATACTGGAGTAGGTTGACATTCCATTATCCAGAGGATCTTCCCAACCCAGGGCTTGAACCCAGGTCTTCTTCATTGCAGGCAGGCTTTTCATCATCTGAGCCACTAGGGACACCCACATGTAGTAGCTATATATAAATCATGTTAATCACAAGCAAGAAATCTATGACAAATACAGATATTCATGCACAAAATAAAGAAATATAACACAACACTAACAATAGCCATAAAATCTCAAGTGGAGAGACTTGACTTTATACGGATAAGTTTAAAACAATACAAAACGATTGAAATTGCAATCAGTACATACCTATTAAATTTGCTGTAAGTGTAAATGGAAAAAAAATGCTCCAATAAATAGATATAGTCTAGCTGGATAGATACAAAAATAAGACCTATCTATATAGGCTGCCTATAAGAGAGTCACTTCACATCTAAAGACACACATGGACTGAAAATCAGGAAATAAAAAAAAGTATTCTATGTCACTTGAAGTGAAAAGAAAGAAAAGATAGCAATGTTTACTTTTTTAACTTTAATTAGACAAAACAGAATTTAAAACAAAGATTGTAATAAGTGACAAAAGGACAATATATAATGATCAAAAAATAAATCTCACAAGAAGATATAACAATTTTAATTATATACACACCTAACATAAGAGAACCTAAACACATATATAAAGTATTAAGAGACAAAAAGATAGAAGTTGATAATAACACAATAATAGTACAGTTCAGTTCATTTCAGTTGCTCAGTTGTGTCCGATTCTTTGCGACCCCATAAATTGCACCACGCCAGGCCTCCTTGTTCATCACCAACTCCCGGAGTTCATTCAAACTTATGTGCATCGAGTTGGTGATGTCATCTAGCCATCTCATCCTCTGTTGTCCCCTTCTCCTTCTGCCCTCAATCCCTCCCAGCATCAGAGTCTTTTCCAATGAGTCAACTCTTCACATGAGGTGGCCAAAGTATTGGAGTTTCAGCTTTAGCATCATTCCTTCCAAAGAACACCCAGGACTGATCTCCTTTAGAATGGTCTGGTTGGATCTCCATGCAGTCTAAGGGACTCTCAAGAGTCTTCTCCAACACCACAGTTCAAAAGCATCAATTCTTTAATGCTCAGCTTTCTTCACAGCCCAACTCTCACATCCATACATGAGTACTGGAAAAACCATAGCCTTGACTAGACGAACCTTTGTTGGCAAAGTAATGTCTCTGCTTTTGAATATGCTGTCTAGGTTGGTCATAATTTTCCTTCCAAGGAGTAAGAGTCTTTTAATTTCATGGCTGCAATCACCATCTGCAGTGATTTTGGAGCCCCAAAAATAAAGTCTGACACTGTGTCCCCGTCTATTTCTCATGAAGTGATGGGACCAGATACCATGATCTTTGTTTTCTGAATGTTGAGCTTTAAGCCAAATTTTTGCTCTCCTCTTTCACTTTCATCAAGAGGCTTTTTAGTTCCTCTTCACTTTCTGCCATAAGGGTGGTGTCATCTGCATATTTGAGTTTATTGATATTTCTCCCAGCAATCTTGATTGTAGCTTGTGCTTCTTCCAGCCCAGCATTTCTCATGATGTATTCTACATATAAGTTAAATAAGCAGGGTGACAATATACAGCCTTGACGTAATAGTAGGGGACTTTAACACCCCATTTACATCATGGGCAGATCATGTAGAGAGAAAATCTATAAGGAAATCTACTTTAAAAGATACAGTGCATCAGATGGAATTAAAATATATAGAATATTCCATCCAGAAGCAATAAAATTCACATTCTTTTCTAGTGCACATGGAGTATTTTATAGAGTAGATCACATACTAGGCCACAAAACAAGTCACAAACTATTAAACAAGATTGAATTCATATCAATTATCTTTGCAACCACAATGCTATGAACCTAGAAATCAACTAAAATAGGAAAAAAAAAAAAAAACTGCAAAAAACACAAACATGTTTAGCATAGCTAGACAATACAGTACTAAGTAATCAATGGGTCACTGATGAAATGAAAGAGGGAACTAAAAGCACTTGCAGACAAATGAAAATGAAAACAGTGATTAAAACCTATGAAATGCAAAAAAGAAAAAAAAAAAAAACTGTTCTAAAAGAAGTTTATAGAAACACAAGCCAACCCCAGAGAAGAATAATAATCTCAAACAAACAAAAATATACTTAAAACAAAATAAATTAGAAAAAAAAAAAAAAAACTGAAAGCTTGAAGAGGAAAGAAATAATAAAGAGCAGAGAAGAAATTAAAAAATATAGACTAAAGAATATAATAGAGAAGATTAACAGAATTAAAAGCTGATGCCTTGGAAAGATAAATAGAATTGATAGAGATAAATCTTCAGCCAGAGTCTAAAGGAAAAAAAGAGAGAGTCTAAACAAATAAAGTCAAATATGAAAAAGATGACAACTACACCAGAGGTGTACAATCATAAAAGATTAAATAGACATGTAAAAGAAATGGATAAATTCCTATACATGTACAATTTCCCAAGACTGAATCAGGAAAAACACAAAATACTGAGTGACCAATTACTAGTAATGAAATTGAAGCAGCAGTATAAACTTCCAACCACACTTCCAACCACCACCACCAACAGAAATACTGAAGGGAAAGATCAGTGGGAAATATTAAAAGTAGGAAGAGAAGGGGATGACAGAGGATTAAATGATTGAATGGTATCACTGACTTAATGGATATGATTTTGAGCAAACTCCAGGAGATAGTGAAGGACAGAGAAGCCTGGAGTGCTGCAGTCCATGGGATCATAAACAGCTGGACACACCTGAGCGACTAATACCAACAACAAGATAAAGTCCAAGACCAGATGCTCACAGATGAATTCTGCCAGTAATATAAAGAATAGTTGATGCTTGGATGCTCAAAATTCTCCAAGCCAGGCTTCAGCAATATGTGAACTGTGAACTTCCAGATGTTCAAGCTGGTTTTAGGAAAGGCAAAGGAACCAGAAATCAAATTGTCAATGTCTGCTGGATCATCAAAACAGCAAGAGATTTCCAGAAAACCATCTATTTTTGTTTTATTAACTAGGCCAAAGCCTTTGACTGTGTGGCTCACAATAAACTGTGGAAAATTCTGAAAGAGATGGGAATACCAGACCACCAAACCTTCCTCTTGAGAAATCTATATGCAGGTCAGGAAGCAACAGTTAGAACTGAACATGAAACAACAGACTGGTTCCAAATAGGAAAAGGAGTACGTCAAGGCTGAATATTGTCACCATGCTTATTTAACTTCTATGCAAAGTACATCACGAGAAACGCTGGGCTGGAAGAAGCACAAGCTGGAATCAAGATTGCCAAGACAAACATCAATAACCTCAGATAAGCAGATGATACCACCCTTATGGCAGAAAGTGAAGAGGAACTAAAAAGCCTCTTGATGAAAGTGAAAGAAGAGAGTGAAAAAGTTGGGTTAAAGCTCAACATTCAGAAAATGAAGATCATGGCATTTGGTCCCATCACTTCATGGGAAATAGATGGAGAAACAGTGGAAACAGTGTCAGACTTTATTTTTTTTTGGATCCAACATCACTGCAGATGGTGATTACAGCCATGAAATTAAAAGAAGCCTACTCCTTGGAAGGAAAGTTATGACCAACATAGACAGCATATTAAAAAGCAGATATATTATTTTGCCAACACAGGTCCATTTAGTCAAGGCTATGGTTTTTCCAGTGGTCATGTATGGATGTGAGAGTTGGGCTGTGAAGAAAGCTGAGCACTAAAGAATTGATGCTTTTGAACTGTGGTGTTGGAGAAGACTCTTGCGAGTTCCTTGGACTCCAAGGAGACCCAACCAATCCATCCTAAAGACCAGTCCTGGGTGTTCTTTGGAAGGACTGATGCTAAAGCTGAAACTCCAACACTTTGGCCACCTCATGTGAAGAGCTGACTCATTGGAAAAGATCCTGATGCTAAGAGGGATTGGGGGCAGTAGGAGAAGGGGACGGCAGATGGGGGAGATGGCTGGATGGCATCACTGACTTGATGCACATGAGTTTAAGTGAATTCCAGGTGTTGGTGTTGGACAGGGAGGCCTGGTGTGCTGTGCTTCATGGGATTTCAAAGAGTCGGACATGACTCAGTGACTGAGCTGAACTGAACTGAAGAAGATAAACATCAAGCAAAGCAAATGATGACCCAGATGAAGAAGTAGGAAAACTATGGTTACAAATATCAATATATATATATATATATATATATATATATATATACTGTTCCATATACCCAAAGTGAAGTAATTTATTTCAGTTATTCATTCTGAGGGTAGTTATGAAATATCCTAGTAACTCCAATACATACAGAGTTAGAGAGTGGTGTGAGTGGGCTACTTCAATCGGAAAAAAAAAAAAAAAATCTAGAATGTTAAAATGTACTCAGTATATCCTTCAACATAGTATGCTGAAGGAAGTAAGAGAGAGCTAGTAGCTGTCTGAGGTGAGGTAGAGAGGTGAGACTATTCCCAGCCTGGGGAACGATAGACTGATCATTTTATGTTAAGTCAGTATAAGACATCAAACTGTTCATGTCAGGTATGCAGTGGAAAATCAGTGAGAAGATCAAGCTTGCTTTCTGGAAATCCTATTTTCAGTATACAAAATGAAATGTCTGAAGACAGAGAAGAATCAAAGCTACTAGACTGGCCCAGGTGTTTAACAATGGCATCTTAACATAGAGAGGTAAAATAAAAAGGGAAAGAGGTGGGCAGGATTTTAAAAATGAAGGATTGGGTGGGATTTGAAAGGTGAGGAAGAGGAAGAAATGTAACGCATATCTTAAGAAGATCAGAGAGAAGGATGTTACCAAGATAGTGACTTATTTCATTCTTGACTTTACCTCCATCACAAGAAAAGCATCTATCAACAATTCAGGCACTAGACACTGCTAAGAGACTCCTAGAATTCAGGAGTGAGGCTGACACACCCTGTTGTACCACAGAGACAAATATAGATTGAATTTGAAGAGGAAGAGGAAGGGCTACACACTGTCCCAATTGCAGGCTGCTCTAGCATTTTGCTGAGTTGTCTCCCTTTAGCCACAGTCGTTCTTAGAGTTGGGGAAAGGAGTCCCTGATGACATCTAGCTCTCCCCAGACATCATGGTCACTCTGTAGAATCCTGTATTCTAGTTTCACCTCATAGATATTGGAGGAGAATCTGTAGGGCTCATCCAGTGGTTGAAATGGAGGTGGGAACAGAGGGTTCCAACAACCAGCTCTCAGATATTGAAAGACCTAGTTCCTTCCTGAAGAATTCAAGTAGTGTTCCAGCCAGAGGACTTGCTTCTTTGAAGAACCATGTTCCTGGCACAGTCTGACAGGGGTTTTGGCGAGGTGTGGATCTGTCTAATTTGTGTTCACAAAGGATGTTACTCTGGTTGTGGAACCTGGTCTGGCCACTCTTAGGAAAAGAGTTGAGTCACAGCACTACCCACCACAAATTATGGCTAATGACCACTCCCAACCAGAAAGCTTCTTGAGGAGAATTTAGGAGCTGCTTGAAATGGGTCCTCCCGGCTCTTTCCATGCAAGGAAAAGGCATAGCACCACCTGCTGCAGAGCATGGCCAACAGGAGTCCCTTCTCAATAATGGAAACATTATCCAGACACTCAGTAAGAAAATAGCAGATTTGAAAAATTTTATCGAGCCCCAAGCAATCAGACATGACTGAGTTTTTTGCTTCTCTTCTATTCACAGCTATTTGTAAGGCCTCCTCAGACAGCCATTTTGCTTTTTTGCATTTATTTTCCATGTGGATGATCTTGATCCCTGTCCCCTGTACAATGTCACGGACCTCCATCCATAGTTCATCAGGCACTCTATCTATCAGATCTAGTCCCTTAAATCTATTTATCACTTCCACTGTATAATCATAAGGAATTTGAGTTAGTTCATACCTGAATGGTCTAGTGGTTTTCCCTCCTTTCTTCAATTTAAATCTGAATTTGGAAATAAGGAATTCATGATCTGAGCCGCAGTCAGCTCCTGTTCTTGTTTTTCTTGACTGTAGAGAATTTCTCCATCTTTGGGTGCAAACACTATAATCAATCTGATTTTGGTGTTGACCATCTGGTTATGTCCATGTGTAGAATTTTCTCTTGTGTTGTTGGAAGAGGGTGTGTGCTATGACCAGTGCATTGTCTTGGCAAAACTCTTTTAGTCTTTGCCCTACTTCATTCTGTATTCCAAGACCAAATTTGCCTGTTACTCCAGGTGTTTCTTGACTTCCTACCTTTGCATTCCAGTATCCTATAATGAAAAGGACATCTTTTTTGGGTGTTAGTTATAAAAGGTCTTGTAGGTCTTCATAGAACCGTTCAACTTCAGCTTCTTCAGTGTTACTAGTTGGGGCATAGACTTGGATTACTGTGATGGTGAATGGTTTGCATTGGAAACAAACAGAGATCAATCTTTTGTTTTTGAGATTGCATCCAAGTACTACATTTCAGACTCTTGTTGACCATGATGGCTACTCCATTCCTTCTGAGGGATTCCTGCCCGCAGTAGTAGATATAATGGTCATCTGAGTTAAATTCACCCATTCCAGTCCGTTTCAGTTCGCTGATTCCTAGAATGTCGACATTCACTCTTGCCATCTCCTTTTTGACCACTTTCAATTTGCCTTGATTCATGGACCTGACATTCCAGGTTCTTATGCAATATTGCTCTTTACAGGATTGGACCTTGCTTCTATCACCAGTCACATCCACAAGTGGGTATTGTTTTTGTTTTGGCTCCATCCCTTCATTCTTTCTGGAATTATTTCTCCACTAATCTCCAGTAGCATACTGGGCACCTACTCAGTAGATGCCCAATATGCTACTGGAAATATAGAAGCAAGGTCCAATGCTGTAAAGAGCATAAACAATGAAGGGATGGAGCATAGATCATATGGCCTATCAAAAGTTAAGAAGACTGAAATGATATCAAGTGTCTTCTTTGACCACAAAACTATAAAGTTATAAAGAAGGGGAAAATTGGAAAATTCATAAATATATGGACTTTACATGATACCCTCCTGTACTACCAAAGGATCAGAAAAGAAGCTAAAGCATACATATAAAGTATCTTGAGACAATAAAAAATAGAAATAGGACATATCAAAACGTGAGAGATGCAGCAAAAGCATTTCAAAGAGGGATGTTCATAGTAATAAAAGTATATATTAAGATCCCGAATAAATAACCTAACTCTATTCCTTAAGCAACTAGAAACACAAGAACAAAGTAGGCCTGCAGTTTTCAGAAAGAAGAAAATACTAAAGACTACATCAGAAATAAATAAAATAGAGAACAGGAAAACTATAGAAACATTAAAAAAAAAACAAAAAACCAAGTAATTTGTTTCTTGAAAAAGAAACAAAATTGATAAACCTTAGCTAGATAAACTGAGTTAAAAAGAGAAAGAATCCAAACCTATAAAATTATAAATGAAATTATAAGTGATACCACAGAAATATAAAGTTAAAAGAGAATAATATGAACAACTACATAAAAAAGTGTAAGTAAAATTTGAAAAATCTCAACGGATAAGTTCAACAGCAGGCTAGAAAGGGAGAGAGAGAAGGGTCAGTGAATTTGCAGATAGAAAAATAAAGATTGGCAAAACTGAAAAATAGACTAAAAAAAAAAAAAAAAAAAAACAACTATGACAACCTCATGGATCCATGGAACTGTATCCAAATATTTAACTTTTGCATTATTGGAATCCAGAGGAAAGAAGAAAGACAATGAGGTTAGACAAAGTATTTGAAGAAAAATGGCAGACCATTTTCTATATTAAGAAAAACATTTAAATACGTTCAGGAAGCTGAATGAACAAAGAATAATTACAAATAAATCCCAATGAAGATGCCTCAAAATTATAATTAATCAAACATTATAAAAGAAACACAAAGAATAGATTTTTAAATCAATGATTAAAACAACTTTTTATTGTAGTAAAATATTTACTACAGAGTAAAAATATTTACACAGAAGTATATTTTTGTATAATAGGTTCCAGTTTAACCCACCTTATTAGAACTGATTCAAATGTATTATTTTTAATGGCTGAGTAATACTCCATTGTGTATATGTACCACAGCTTTCTTATCCCCTGTATGCGAAATAGCAAAAGAGACACAGTTGTATAGAATGGTCTTTTGGGTTCTGTGGGAGAGGGAGGAGGGGGATGATTTTGGAGAATGGCATTGAAACATGTATAATATCATATAAGAAACGAATCACCAGTCCAGGTTCGATGCAGGATACAGGAAGCTTGGGGTTGGTCCACTGGGATGACCCAGAGGGATGGTATGGGGAGGGAGGTGGGAGGGGGGTTCAGGATTGAAATTTCTATATAAAAAAATTGAGGGAATTGAGACTAGATAATATGACGAAAATCTTAGATACTGACTTGTTTTCAAAGATTCCGTAATTTTCTTAGTTTATTATTTTGTTATCTTCTAAGACAGAAGAAATGTACAAAAAAGATCTTCACAACCCAGATAATCATGATGGTGTGATCACTGACCTAGAGCCAGACATCCTGGAATGCGAAGTCAAGTGAGCCTTGGAAAGCATTACTATGAACAAAGCTGGTGGAGGTGATGGAATTCCAGTTGAGCTATTCCAAATCCTGAAAGATGATGCTGTGAAAGTGCTGCACTCAATATGCCAGCAAATTTGGAAAACTCAGCAGTGGCCACGGGACTGGAAAAGGTCAGTTTTCTTTCCAATCCCAAAGAAAGGCAATGCCAAAGAATGTTCAAACTACCGCACAATTGCACTCATCTCACACGCTAGTAAAGTAATGCTCAAAATTCTCCAAGCCAGGCTTCAGCAATATGTGAACCGTGAACTTCCTGATGTTCAAGCTGGTTTTAGAAAAGGCAGAGGAACCAGAGATCAAATTGCCAACATCCACTGGATCATGGGAAAAGCAAGAGAGTTCCAGAAAAGCATCTATTTCTGCTTTATTGACTATACCAAAGCCTTTGACTGTGGAGATCACAATCAACTGTGGAAAATTCTGAAAGAGATGGGAATACCAGACCACCTGATCTGCCTCTTGAGAAATTTGTATGCAGGTCAGGAAGCAACAGTTAGAACTAGACATGGAACAACAGACTGGTTCCAAATAGGAAAAAGAGTTTGTCAAGGCTGTATATTGTCACCCTGTTTATTTAACTTATATAAAGAGTACGTCATGAGAAATGCTGTACTGGAAGAAACACAAGCTGGAATCAAGATTGCCGGGAGAAATATCAATAACCTCAGCTATGCAGATGACACCATTCTTATGGCAGAAAGTGAAGAGGAACTCAAAAACCTCTTGATGAAAGTGAAAGTGGAGAGTGAAAAAGTTGGCTTAAAG
Organism: Bos taurus; assembly: GCF_002263795.3. Taxonomy (NCBI): domain Eukaryota; kingdom Metazoa; phylum Chordata; class Mammalia; order Artiodactyla; family Bovidae; genus Bos; species Bos taurus. The sequence continues at coordinate 2,748,366 of NC_037336.1, forward strand.
CTCAACATTCAGAAAATGAAGATCATGGCATCCCGTCCCACCACTTCATGGGAAATAGCTGGGGAAACAGTGGAAACAGTGTCAGACTTTATTTTTCTGGGCTCCAAAATCACTATAGATGGTGACTGCAGCCATGCAATTAAAAGACGCTTACCCCTTGGAAGGAAAGTTATGACCAACCTAGATAGCTTATTCAAAAGCAGAGACATTACTTTGCCAACAAAGGTTCATCTAGTCAAGGCTATGTTTTTTCCAATGGTCATGTATGGATGTGAGAGTTGGACTGTGAAGAAGGCTGAGCGCCGAAGAATTGATGCTTTTGAACTGTGGTGTTGGAGAAGACTCTTGAGAGTCCCTTGGGCTGCAAGGAGATCCAACCAGTCCATTCTGAAGGAGATTAGCCCTGGGATTTCTTTGGAAGGAATGATGGTAAAGCTGAAACTCCAGTACTTTGGCCACCTCATGTGAAGAGTTGACTCTTTGGAAAAGACTCTGATGCTGGGAGGGATTGGGGCCAAGCGGAGAAGGGGACGACAGAGGATGAGATGGTTGGATGGCATCACTGACTCGATGGACGTGAGTCTGAGTGAACTCCAGGCGTTGGTGATGGACAGGGAGGCCTGGCGTGCTGTGATTCATGGGGTCGCAAAGAGTCGGACACAACTGAGTGACTGATTTGATCTGATCCGAAGACAGTTTTTCCCTACATTGCCTCATTTGCCATCTCCAGCAGATATTTCTCTTCTGGGTTCCAAATGCATTTTATAGGTGCATCTTCCACAGTATTTCCTCTTTGTATGTCTATTACAGCACATTCCAAACTCCTCTAGGACCGTTTTCTCCAGTAAATGCCCAGCAATGAAATATATAGTATATAGTGTATATATATATATATATATATATATATATATATATAGTCATCAAGGATTAAGCAGAACATTCATTACATCCTTTTACAAGTATTGTACAACAGTGAGTTCTTCATCATTAAGTTAAAGTAAGGGATCACAAATTCAAATGCCCCATAGAGTCCAGTTAATAACAATGAGTGGAATGGGCTGTGCCAAAAATTTCTGAGTATGTATCAAACTGCAGAAGTTTGTGTCTTGTCTAAAAGGAACAATATGTGCCCCACCCTCCAAGTCCTCCTGTGTCATCATCTAGAAACATGAAATTAAAAGACATTTGCTCCTTGGAAGGAAATATATTACAAACCTAGACAGCATGATAAAAAGCAGAAGCATCACATTGTCATCAAATGTCCACAGGGTCAAAGCTATGGTTTTTCAAGTAGTCATGTATGGATGTGAGAGTTGGACCATAAAGAAGGCTGAGCTCCAAATAATTGACCCTTTCAAATTGTGGTGCTGGAGCAGACTCTTGAGATTCCCTTGGACAGCAAGGAAATCAAACCAGTCAATCCAAATGGAAATCAACTCTGAATATTCATTGGAAGGACTGTTTCTGAAGCTGAAGCTCCAACACTTTGGCCACCTGATATGAAAAGTCAGCTCACTAGAAAAGACCCTGATGCTGGGAAAGATTGAAGGTGAGAAGAGAAGGGGGCAGCAGAGAAAGAGATGGTTAGATACCATCACCGTTACAATGGGCATGAATTTGAGCAAACTCCAGGAGATAGTGGATGAGAGAAGAGCCTGTCATGCTAAGTCCATGGGGTGGCAAAAGGCTGGACACAACTTACAACATATAACCACAACAGGAACATTAACTGAACATTCAAAGCTTCACAACATCTAGAGAAGATCTTCAGCTCTTCCTTACTACCAGTTCCAATTTCATATCTTGTCTTAAAATCTATGTCAAACATATTACAATCTTTTCAAGTTCTAGTCTGAGAGAAACCAATTTGTGACTTCTGCTATGGAATTTCTTTGTCTCAAGAAAATAGAAATTAAAAACATCCACTTTAGAAGATACTGCCTTTCTGCATTTGGTAAGATAACCTAATTAGTTCAGGGATTGGGTGATGCCTAAAGAGAAGTTTTATCACCAATATGCCATGGCAAAGCATTAAAACTTGTATAAATGAAAACCTAAATATTAAGTGAGTGACATCTCCCAGGATGGTTTACACTATTGGTATTCTACAACACTGCTTCCTCTTGAGTATATGTCATTCCTTGGTCTTTCTTGCCAGATTTCCCCAGTTTTTTGAATAGTTATACTTTGCAAGAAAGCAGCCCTGATTTTATAACTTATGTCAGAAGAAATTTAGAAATTTATAGCCAAAGTAACTGAAATGAATCTATTTCATAAAGAATATACATTGAGTTAATATACTACTAGGTTTAAATGTTTGTTTCTTTTTGGTTACTCTTATCCATTTGATTTCCCCCCCATATCTCTTTCCCTTTGTATCCTAGAATTATCACAATAATTTAATGACTTGGAATTCAATTTAGACTTCTCCCTGATTAACCCTTCAAGCTGATGGGGAAAAAACATTTTGACTACTTTGACTATATTCATTTCCTTATTTTAGGACTTTTAAAAGCACTTATGCCCTTATTTTTTGAGTTTAGCACATAACAAAATTCACTACTTGAAACATAAATATTTTCTGAACTCTACTTAAAAGATAGAGCTCTTTACTTGATATTTGAATTATTAATAGGAAGAGCAAGTGTTTGAGTTCAAAGTGCAAAATCATCTCATCATTGGAAGTGAAAGCCAATGACATAAAAAAAAAATAGCAAAAATAATGTTAGTCCATTGAGAATTTCTTCTCATGAGCATTTAGGAATGAGTGATATTTAAAATATTACAGGGGAGGAAATGAAAAATGTGTGATAAGACAATATGGAAACAAGCTGGTCACTTTTTCTCCTACTTTCAAAAGATAATCAGTTCAGTTCAGTTGCTCAGTCACGTCCGACTCTTTGCAACCTCATGAATTGCAGTATGCCAGGCCTCCCTGTCCATCACCAACTCCCAGAGTTTACTCAAACTCATGTCCATCGAGTCAGTGATGTCATCCAGACATCTCATCCTCTGACGTTCCCTTGTCTTCCTGCCCCCAATCCCTCCCAGGGTATTTTCCAACGAGTCAACTCTTCGCTTGAGGTGGCCAAAGTATTGGAGTTTCAGCTTCAGTGTCAGTCCTTCCAATGAACACCCGGGCCTGATTTCCTTTAGGATGGACTAGTTGGATCTCTCTAGTGTCCAAGAGACTCTCAAGAATCTTCTCTAACGTAACAGTTCAATAGCATCAATTCTTCGGCACTCAGCATTCTTCACAGTCCTACTCATGCATCCACAAATGATGACTGGAAAAATCATAGCCTTGACTAGACGGACCTTTGTTGGCAAAGCAATATCTCTGCTTTTTAATATGCTATCTAGGTTGGTCATAATTTTCCTTCCAAGGAGTAAGAGTCTTTTAATTTTATGGCTGCAATCACCATCTGCAGTGACTTTGGAGCCCCAAAAATAAAGTCTGACACTGTTTCCACTGTTTCCCCATCTATTTCTCATGAAATGATGGGACCAGATGCCATGATCTTAGTTTTCTGAATGTTGAGCTTTAACCCAATTTTTTCACTCTCCTTTTTCACTTTCATCAAGAGGCTTTTTTGTTCTTCACTTTCTGCCATAAGGGTGGTATAATCTGCATACTTGAGGTTACTGATATTTCTCCTGGCAATCTTGATTCTAGCCTTTGCTTCTTCCAGCCCAGCATTTCTCATGATGTACTCTGCATGTAAGTTAAAAAAGCAGGGTGACAATATACAGCCTTGATGTATTCCTTTTCCTATTTGGAACCAGTCTGTTGTTCCATGTCCAGTTCTAACTATTGCTTCCTGACCTGCATATCGGTTTCTCAAGAGGCAGGTCAGGTGGTCTGGTATTCACATCTGTTTCATAATTTTCCACAGTTTATTGTGATCCACACAGTCAAAGGCTTTGGCATAGTCTTTAGGCAGAAGCGCAGCCAAGAGGAGCTACCCCACGCCCAAGGTCACGGGTGGTGACTGAGAGCGCCAGGCTGCAATGGCACAGGAGATAATAGTCGATACCAAATGAATATTTTGCTTTTCTCTTTTATGAACTGTGCACAATGTTACACATCTTATAGAAATATATAAAATATATATTTATGTGTATTTAATGTGTGTATATATATATATATATATATATATATATATATATATATTTCAGGGAATACTTGCTAGGAGATTATGTGATAGCATAAACCCCTCAATCATTATAATTTTTCAACTTATTTGTGTATCAATTCTTGTATTTTGCTTGAAAATCATCTATTTTGTTAGGCAATGAAATTTGCTGTGGTCAGTATTCCTATTAGCTTCCATTTCTGTGTGCCAGTCTATCTTTGTATTCTTATGCTGATCAACTTGTGCATTTTATCCTTTGTTAATTTAGATTCCCAAGGAATGTGTCTATCTGATAGGTCTTTTAAAGCAAAAATTTTTTTTTCATTATCCTTTAATTATTTGAGGAGTTCTATTTATTAAGTTAAATTTCATTTTTATTAATCTCTTTTATGACTTTTAATTTCTCAAACTAAGTGTAGAGATTTTTTTTCCTCTGTGTTCTAAATTGGTGGCATCATCTGAGTTTCCAGAATTTCATGTGGGAACCTCTTTCACTGTTTTCCAGACACATTAGTATGAGGTGGTCTAGCTTTTCTTGCTTCCTGGATATTTCTTGAGTCCTCTTAGTTCTAAAATTTACCTAGCAGTGTTTATCAAATTGTAGTTAAATTTTCCATGATGACATAAGTATATACCTAAGTTAAAATGAAGCAACTTGGCAGGTCCTAATCTATTTTGCCTGGAGTGTTTGTAAGAAAAACCTGTTAGGACATATACAGAGAGAAACAGAGGTGATCTGTATGCACAGAGAGAAGGGCCACGTGAAAAGTCCCTAAGAGAGTGGGCCATATGTATGTTAAAGAGAGAGGCCTCAGAGGAAACCATCTCTGCTGCCAACTTAATCTTGGATTTACAACTTCCAGAATTGTGAAAATTTAAAACAGGAATTTGCTTAATCTACCCAATCTGCAGAATTTTATTATGGCAGCTTGAGTAAACTAATATATCTAGCAAAATGAATAGTATGCTTACTTACTTCTATACTTAGGTTCTTTTAAATATTTAGATATCAAATTGATAATAGTAGTCACATAGTATTAACTTGTATTGATGACATTATTAACACTATTAGCTTACTAGTGATAAATGTCTCACTGTGCTTTAAGATTTCACATAACAGGTACTTTGCTGCTGCTTTGACAATTATTATGGAACAGTCTACTTTATATGCCCATTCACAAGGAAGGATGTACTTCCTTGTGTGAGATTATTCTCCTCTTTACCATTCAGTAGACATACTAACTATTTTACTCCATGTTTCAAAGAGACATTTAGATGTATTTATATATTTTTTCCCATTATGTTTATGGTAGAATATTTTGTAAGAAAGTTTGAAGAATAGATCTTGTAATCAGGAGGAAAATGAAATTCCTATTTTCAACTCGGCATACAAAATATGTTATAAACATTTTGAGTCTACTAGCTTATTTAAAAATTATGAAAGTACTACCTTCCTTAGGCAGTCGGTTCAGGCCATCAGTTGTGTCCAACTCTTTGTAACCCCTGTCTTCCATGTCTATTATCAACACCCAGAGTCTTCTCAAACTCATATCCAATGAGTTGGTGATGTTATCCAACCATCTCATCCTATGTCATCCCATTCTCCTCCTTCCTTCAATCTTCCCCAGCATCAGGTACTTTTCCAGTGAGTCTGTTCTTTGCATCAGGTGGCCAAAGTATTGGGGCTTTAGCTTCAGCATCAGTGCTTCCAAAGAATATTCAGGACTGATTTCCTTTAGGATTGACTGGTTTGATCTCCTTGCTGTCCAAGGGACTCTTAAGAGTCTTCTCCAATACCCCAGTTTAAAAGCATAAATAGTTCAGTGCTCAACCTTCTTTATGGTCCAAACCTCACATCCATAAATGACTACTGGAAAAAACATAGCATTGACTAGATGGACAATTGTTGACAAAGTAATGTCTCTGCTTTTTAATATGCTGTCTAGGTTGGTCATAACTTGCCTATCAAGGAGCAAGTGTCTTTTAATTTCATGGCTGCAGTAGCCATCTGCAGTGATTTTGGAGCCCCCAAAAATAAGGTCTGACTGCTTCCACTGTTTCCCCATCTACTTCCCATAATGTCCAATAATTCTGAGTGGTTGTTGACCCCTTATTGAACTGAATGAAATAATATTCATACACAAGCAATTTGTTTTTTCTCTTGTTTTGGTTATAACTGATTTATAATGTTTGTGGGGTGTAAACTTTAAGGTGGGCTTTATGGTCCCAGTCTCCTGATATTCACACACTTGCATGGGGCCTTTTACCTTTATTATAAGTAAGGGTATATGTGTGCTCAGTTTTTCAGTTGTATCTGACTCTTTGTGACTCAGTGGACTGTAGCCTTCCAGGTTCTTCTATCTGTGGGGGTTTCCAGGCAAATACTGAAGTGGGTGGCCATTTCTTTTTCCAGGGGTCTTCCCAACCCAGGGATGTAACCTGCATCTCCTGCATTGAAACTACATTTTTATATTAGAAGTATATATAGGACCTCACCAGTAACAAAGCAAAGATGAAAAGATGTATGTGTTTATATATATATATATATATATATATATATATATATATATATATATATATAATGTCATAATGTCATATAAGATTGTAACATGAAGGTTGTATGACTCTAGTCTGATGGCTCTGGAGAAGGCAACTGCCATGTTGTGAACCAATGTACAGAGAGAACCAGCCAAATAAAAATAGATGTCCCTAGTTCAGCAGCCTGGAAGGAACTGAATGCTACCAACAACCTAAGGGAGACAGGAAGTAGAATCGAGCCTTGAATGAGCTCACAGCCCAGTAAACACCTTGATTCAGTCAAACCCTAAACTGAGGACTCATTTGAGCTGTTTCATGAACTTTTTACCCACAGAAACTGTAAAGTTATAAATATGTTATTTTAAATCACTAAATATGTAGTAATATCTTTATGTACTGCTGCTGCTAAGTCGCTTCAGTCGTGTCCAACTCTGTGCGACCCCACAGACGGCAGCCCACCAGGCTCCCCCGTCCCTGGGCTTCTCCAGGCAAGAACACTGGAGTGGGTTGCCATTTCCTTCTCCAATGCATGAAAGTGAAAAGTGAATGTGAAGTCACTCAGTCGTGTCTGACTCTTAGCGACCCCATGGACTGTAGCCCACAAGGCTCCTCCATCCATGAAATTTTCCAGGCAAGAGTACTGGAGTGGGGTGCCATTGCCTTACATGACAAATACAATGTCTGTCTTCATGTATTATATAAGGTTGTTTGCTAAGTATTTTATCTGAGTCAGTTCAGTCAGTCAGTTGCTCAGTCATATTCGACTCTTTGTGACTCCATGGACTGCAGCATGCCAGGCTTCCTTGTCCATAACCAATTCCTGGAGCTTCCTCAAACTCAAGTCCATATTTGATGCCATTCAACCATCTCATCCTCTGTTGTCCCCTTCTCTTCCTGCCTCCAATGATTCACAGCATCACAGTCTGGTCTTTTCCAATGCATCAACCCTTCCCATCAGGTGGCCAAATTATTGGAGCTTCAGCTTCAGCATTAGTACTTTCAATGAATATTCAGGACTGATCTGCTTTAGGATTGACAGGTTTGATCTCCTTGAAGTCCAAGGGACTCTCAAGACTCTTCTCCAACACCACAGCATCAATTATTTGGCTCTCAGCTTTCTTTATATTCCAACTCTCATATCCATATATGACTACTGGAAAAAAATATAGTTTTGACTAGATGGACCTAGGTTGGCAAAGTAAGGTCTCTGCTTTTTAATATGCTGTCTAGATTGGTCATAGCTTTCCTTCCAAGCTATGGAAGGGTCTTTTAATTTCATGGCTGCAGTCACAATCTGCAGTGTTTGGAGACCCCCAAAATAAAATATGTCACTGTTTCCATTGTCTCCCCATGTATTTGCCATATAGTGATGGGACCCGATGCCATGATCTTAGGTTCTTGAATGTTGAGTTTTACCAACTATTTCACTCTCCTCTTTCACTTTTATCAAAAGCCTCTTTAGATCTTCTTTGCTTTCTGCCATAAGGATGGTGTCATCTGCATATCTCAGGTTATTGATATTTCACCTGGCAATCTTGATTCCAATTGTACTTCATCCAGCCAGGCATTTCACATGATGAACTCTTCATATAAGTTAAATAAGCAGGGTGACAATATACAGCCTTGACATACTGCTTTCCAAATTTGGAACCAGTCTGTTGTTCCATCACCAGTTCTGTTACTTCTTGACCTGCATACAGATTTCTCGGGAGGCAGGTAAGGTGGCCTGGTATTCCTATCTCTTGAAGAATTTTCCATAGTTTGTTGTGATCCACACAGTGAAAGGCTTTGGCATAGTTAATAGAGCAGAAGTAGATGATTTTCTGGATCTCTCTTGCTTTTTCAATGATCCAAGGCTGCTGCTGCTGTTGCTAAGTCTCTTCAGTTGTGTTTGACTCAGTGCGACCCCATAGACGGCAGCTCACCAGGCTCCTCTGTCCCTGGGATTCTCCAGGCAAGAACACTGGAATGGGTTGCCATTTCCTTCTCCAATGCATGAAAGTGAAAAGTGAAAGTGAAGTCGCTCAGTGGTGTCTGACTCATAGTGACCCCATAGACTGCAGCCTACCAGGCTCCTCCGTCCATGGGATTTTCTAGGCAAGAGTACTGGAGTGGCTTGCTGTCAATGATCCAATAGATGTTGACAATTTGATCTTTGGTTCCCCTGCCTTTTCTAAATTCAGCTTGAACATATGGAAGTTCATGGTTCACATACCGTTGAAGCCTTGCTTAGAAAAATTTGAGCATTTTTTTTGCTAGCGTGTGAGCTAGCACAATTGTACATCAGTTACTTTGATAGTGAGTGAAATGAGTACAATGAATGCACAATTGTACAACTGTGCAGATGAGTATCTCTTTTTACCTCTCTCTGCCTTGGTGGCCAGAAAGATGGCTGCTCTTTTATCTTACTTTAATCTAGAGAAAATTCCTTTTCTTATAAAAGCTATTCTTGATGCTACCATGTTTTTAACAACAGTATTGATTTGATTTCTAATATACAGCTTTCTGCATTCAGTTGCTAAACACAGTATAAAATGGCAAGAGTGATCAATAGTGACAGGTCTGTTTAAAATCCAATAAACAAATTGAGAAGAATACTTCAGGGTTATTTTTTAAGCACAGTGTATTCATACCAAAGACTATTTAGAGTGTTAATTACATGAACTGTTGTACTTTCTGACTTTTAAATGTGAGTGTTAAATAGGTGGAACTATTATGGTCTTTTCTTCATCATATAAATGACCTTCACATCATTAAAATATATGTTATCATTTGATATTGTTCAGAGTATTTCTATTAATTTTGCATCTAACCCATCAGAATGACAGCCTAAAGAGATCTTTTGCATTAATACTAACTGCACTTCGTGCCACTGGTGTCCATCACAGATTGCTTGAAGCTGCACCTACTCGTTTGTGTATCTTAATTGCTTACTAGTATATAAGTTCATAATATAAATTCAAATACAGGGTTTAAGTTCTATATTTCTTTCAAATTTCATAGTGCCAACAATTATAAAGATAAACCTAAGTAAATGATTTCCTTGTGTGATCACATAATTGTTGTTCTTTAATTTCTAAGCCATGTCCAAGTCTTTGTGACTCCATGGACTGTAGCCTGCCAGGCTATTTTGGTCACGGGATTTCATAGCCAAGTTACTGGAGTGGGCTACCATTTCCTTCTCCAGGGGCTTATCCTGACCCAGGGATTGAACTCACCTCTCCTGCATTGCAGGCACATTCTTTTCATCACTGAGCAACCAGGGAAGTGTGATTACATAATTTATATTTAATAATCTATTATTTTCAGAAAACCTAAGGCACTTTCATTTTTAAGAAGAAAATAGAAAACCATGTAATGGAAGGTAAAGGGAAAAAAGTGTTTGTAAATGACAAGCAAATGTGGGAAATATAAAAATATATATATACAAAGGAAAGGAGAAATAAGGACAAAAGAAAGGATGGAAGGGAAGAAGAAATACATGGCAATAGAAGGACAAATAAAAATGAAAAAATATGCCTTAATAGTTTTATCTTCTATGTTGAAATGATTGGTTTATTAGAGTTAATTCTAAGCAGGCCATCTGTGAAGTTTTTTTTTTTTTTTTGAATAACTTCATTGACTTTTTATAAAGATCATTTTTATAATTATGAGTTTAATACTTTTAAAGATCATATTATAGGCCCTGTTACTCACTGATTATTGACATATCTCTTCTAAATTGCAATAGTATTTCAATAAAGGAGGGGTGAGGAGAACAGAAGACTTTTTCATAGTCAGCATAGCTTTTGAGTAGTCCCTTGACTAAGTACTATTTAATTATACCCATTAAGCATTCCCACTGGTTGTTAACAAAAGTAGATTATTTTATCCAACAGAAATGTTAAAAAAAAATGGACATCAGAGTTTGAGATTTGCATCACAGTATATAATTCTACTGATTAGTAAAATAGCCACTTTCAGGGTGATTTCCTTTTGTATTTAAATGAGATAAGTCATGCAACCAAAATTAATAGTTCATAAGGAATTAAAGAGGTCACATTAGCAAAAAAATACAATATTATTTCAAGACAGGAAAAATGGAGGTGCCATGAGTAATTGATACCTGAGTTTATAAATCAAAACAATTGCACACATTACATCTTGAAACATGAACAATACAGCATAGGTGTGTTTGATTTTCAAAGTATATATGCTATCATTTCACAAGCAAATGATCTGAGGAATTAAAATTCATTTCATGTCTTCAAAATTGCAGAAAGTTACCATATCGTTGCAGAGGAATGATGGCTTTATTTCAGTTCACAGTCTCTGTTTCCACTGACAGTTCAGTATTATCTGTGCTTTATCTAGATTAAGCCTTAACATAACTCTTTCATCAAAGCTACTATCCTGACATGTAGTGCCTGATTCTAATGGAAATGATGAAAAGACAAAGGAATGACTGTCCTGCCCACACCCAACATGTATCATTATTTCCTCCAGAGTCTTCAAATTTGACATTGAACAGGCAGTTTCTCCACCTGCAATCTCAAAGTGATTACTATTACTGAGCATGCCAAATGGATCAGTAGAATTTTGTCCTGAATTCTTTCTTTCCAAAAGAGGAATGTGAGATTAAATGGATATTAGAAGCACTTATTGAAATTCATGGATCAATTTTGTTGCCTAGCTTTGCAGACATTGCCTATAATATATATTGTTAACTCTATACAGATAATTTAGGTAATTGATTTTCTTTGATCATTTAAAAAAATTGCAAAAATTGTCCTCAGATTTTTCAATGACAAAGTTCAATAAAGATCATTTTATTCAATTATTGACTCAACAGAGAGTTATTCATCTACTATGTAACAGGAACAGGATTGTAGATAAAAATTAAGCAAGGACAATAACTGTCAATGAACTCATGGAACAGGAGAGATAGATAAGTAAACAAATATATAAAACAAAATGTGTTACATCTTAAAGAGTGAGCCTAAGTCTACATGGCATGTTCAAAGTTAGAGAGAAGTAGAGAAAACTTTGAGCAAAGGCATATTCTAATGCATTAGAGCTTGAGAATTGCATTACATTGTTGAGAACTGCAGAGTTTGGTGGTATCAAAACCTTGCTTTAATGAATGTAACAGGAAATGATGCTAGAACCTTTCCAGATCATAAGCATTACTTATATGAAATGTCTAGATATTTCATTGACAGTAAGAAGACAAGTTCAGCAAGAAAATAATTTCGAGGATTTGGATGTTAGAGAAACCAACTGAGCATTTATATGATGGTTTTTAGTTATTCTTAGCGTCACCTTTTTAAACTAAACCAGTGGCATAAAAATGGTGAGAGGAGAAGAGAGAGCCTAGAGATGAGAGAGATGCAATTAACAGGACTTAATACCTAATTAAGGGCTTCTCTGATGGCTCAGATGGTAAAGAATCTGCCTACAATATATTCTTGCCTGGAGAATTCCATGGACAGAGGAGCCTATCAGGCTATGGTCTCTGGGGTCACAAAGAGTCAGACACACCTGAGCTACTAACACACACACACACACACATTGCTTATTTAAACTTGATTGCAGAAATGGAAGAATAATTTAAATAATAATAATAATGGAACAACAGTACTCCAGATGCTAATTTTACCTTAGGATAATATTGTATTCCAGAATAATCAAATCCTCAAAGATCAGAGAGAGAATTCCTACAAACTACTACTGACTGGCTCTGTTGCCAAATTTTGTCTCATTTAATTATACCTTATATTTTCATAATACTAGGTCTCTGCCCCAAATGTATAAGTCTCTCATATATTCCTATTCTCTCGTATTCTCTAATATACTCTTATTCCCATATTTTTAGGATTCCCTATTTCCAGTTTCAATCTCTTTCCATTACTTTCATCCCCAGAGTTTTCCACTCTGCTCTCTTAAAACTTCATCCCACAGTTAACCAATTTAACTTCATCATCATTGCTGAATATTACCCCAGTTGAATTTTCACTCTTTAAAAACCCATTGATAAATCTGTAAACCCCTAATTTGATACCTGCATAAAGCAAAAGTAAGCAAAATTTGGAAGAAGCATTGTATGGGATACATACCCATACATACCCAATTAGAAGCTCTTGCCTTTACTATGTCTGCTTAGATCCACAGCATGTTTGAGAAATGTGTAAGTAGAAGCCAAAATATTTATTTCTCAATTATTTAGTTTATAATAAATGCAAATATTGAAAAATTGTCCTTGTCGTATTATTTTATAATATAAAATAAATATAGATCTTATTAGCCACTAAGGCTCTCAGCTGCCAAGTCTTGGCCTACTACTGATGTTTTGTCCTTTGTATATACAGACCAATGTTCATAAAAAAATGTCAACATTGGTAGATGACTTTGTTTTTTAAAAATAGTTGAATAGTATTGTCTTAATTCAATTCAAATATGCTCTATTTAGTGAGACATAAACATAATGTGATTTAAAACTTCCTAAAAATTGTTCATAACCTGGATATTTCCAGAGGAGTGTATTGTGATTTGAGAAAAAAAAAAATGTTCTCAAATTTTTATCCCAGTTAAAATCATAAGAAAGGCTTTTATTTTTACTTTTAATTTTATTTTCAACACAAAATATGTGTTCTATGCAAAATACAATGCTCTCTTTTTACTTTTATACATTTGCATTATGGAATTGTTTCTAATTTAGAAACAATGAGTTGTTATTCTATTCCAACAATGAAAGGTCTCTAAAGCATTTTTTATTGTGGTAATGGCATTTACCATGAGATCTACACCCCTAACATAGGTTTAAGGGCAAAATGCAGTAATTTTAACTGCATGCAGAATGTTGTACATATTTCTAGAACTTACTCATCTTACATTATTGGACCTCTGTACCTGTTAAACAGCAACTTTTCTATTCCCTCTCCCCACAGCCCCTGGCAACCACCATTCTATTCTTTGTTTCTATGATTTTGAACAATTTAGATACCTCATATAAGTGGAGTCATGAAATATTTGTCTTTCTGAGATTGGCTTATTTCACTTAGTAATGTCTTCTTGACAACTCATGCAACAGAAATATCTTTTAGAAACCATCATAAAAGATTATTAGGAATAATTATCAGACAAGTTAGATAATATAGGAGAAATATATGCATTTTTGGAAATATACAAATTGGAAAAACTGAATCACTATGAAATTGAAAATCTGAACAGATTAAAAAAATGAATAAGGAGATTAAATAAGTAATTAACATTTCAGAATAAAGAAAAGTTCAAGACCAGCTTCTATCAAACATTTTAAGAAGAATTAATGCCAGTCCTCCTCAAACTCCTCCAAAAAATAAGAGAAGAAAATATTTCCAAACTCATTTTTGAAGCCAGCATTGCCCTGAAACCAAAGCCAGAAAAAGACACTACAAGGAAAGAAAAACTACAATATTGTGCTGCAGTCCACGGGGTCATGAAGAGTCAGACATGACTGGGTGACTGAAAATCAACAATGAACATTGGTGCAAAAATTCACAATAAAACTGCATGCTACAGCACATTAATAGAATCATAAAGCATGCAAGGATGGTTCAGTATTTACAAATCAATCAATCTGATACATCACAATAACAGAATGAAAGATTAAAAAGTCATATGATCGTGTCAATAAGTGCTAAGAGTTATAACTTGCAGTTATTAGGGTGGTAATTATTTGAAAAACAAAGAAAACAAAAAGTGTTGGTGAGCCTGTGGAGAAATTGAAACCCTTAGACATCAAAATGTAGTATGTTGCAGTCACTATGGAAAATATTATAGAGGTTCTTAAAAAATTAAAAACAGAACTACCATAGCAATCCCACTGTTTGACATATAGCCAAAAGAATTTAAATCAGGGTCTCAAAAATTATCTGCAGCCCTCTATTAATTTCCACATTATTTACCATTGTCAAATATGAAAACAACTCAAAAGTGCATCTATAAAGAACAGATACAGAAAATATTGCATATACATACAATGGAATATTATCAACCTTACTAAAGAAGGAAATCTTGTCTTTTGCAAAAAAAAAAAAAAAAAATGACGTATATACAGGAGATTATGCTAAGTGAAATAAACCAGTCACAGAAGGACAAACACTATGTGATATCACTACTATCAGTTTCTAAAACAGTTAAACTTCTAGTAGCAGAGAATGGAAGGGTGTTTTCCAGGGGCTGGGAGGAGGGGGGAATGTACAGTTTTTGAATGTATATAAGGTTTCAGGTATCCCAAACAAGCTCTAGAGGTTTGCTGTACACCATAGTACCTGTAGTTAACAGCATTGTGCACTCTAAAATTTGTAAAGAGAATGTAGCTTATGTTAAGCATTCTTACCTGAAAAAGGGGAAAAAAAATGCAAAAGGACTAAAGAAAATTTTCAGAGATGATAGCTATGTAGTATCTTGGTTCTGGTGATGGTATCATGACTGTTTACATATATGCAAACTCATCAAAATATATTTATTAAATGTTTTTGTGTCATTATGCTTCAATAAAGCTAAAAAATAGTTTATTAAAAAGAAGTCTTTTTGCATTTTGGCTTTATTTCTGTACCTGTAGTCTTCTATGTATGGGGAAAAAGCATCCTCTGACTAAATTAACTCAGATGACCCATGCAATTAAAATAAATAAACATATTTTCAAACAAGTTCTTATTTTCAGTACCTCTAGCTCTTTGTATGATCAAGTCCATCATGAGTTTTTCCAGCAAATCCAGTTGCTCTCAGTGGTATCTACTGAGAAAGGGTAGGCTCTTTCTCAGCTTGTGCTCTCTCAACCCTCCCTCTGCTCTCTGTTCACTCATGTTGTGGTTTGGTATTGTAAATGTCCTAGTTTTGCCAAAGATATAATTGTATTTATTTTCCTTAGTTTTAATCTTAGAAAAATAAAGGAATACAGATTCATTTCCTCTACTTGAATATTCATACAATTGGAAGAGAGATAGGGACAGAGAAGAAAGGAATATAAATATCTTCACTTCATTATCTTGAAATGAAAAATTGGAAGTGAGAAAAAGAACCAGAGTCAAAGTATATCAGCTCAAGGTGATTATTTAGATATAGGAAATGAGTAAGAATGAGGAGTCCAGAACCTTTCTCACCCTTTTCACTACTTCGGCTACAAATGCATTCTTTATGTTATAGATTCCTAAAACCCCAATATAATTATTTCTTACATTACCAAAACATGTAAGACAATTAACTCTGAATTAGTGAATTTAAAATTTGGAGAGCTGGGCCAGTCTTGGATTATATAACCTTGGTTTATTACTTCTCTTCATCTCAGTCCCAGATTTTGGGTACAGGCATCATATTGGACAGCAATTTTTTACTATCATTTCTTAAATTTTGACTGTTTCAGATACTTTGCGTTGTTTTTAGAATAGTTTCTTTGAAACATATGTTGCAACACTATTTTCCCTATTTTTACCTAAGAATCGGACACAGAGCATGTCCAAGGCCATAAAACTTCACAACTGCAGATTATTAGACCAGTCACCTACCAAGGCTCCACGTCAAAAACCTACTCTTTTTATTTGCTGACTCTCTGGCAGTGCTGACTTGCACCATGTGAATTCTGTTACCTTATTCATGGTCATTTCTTCTCAATATTCTTTGTAGACATCTTGACGTTAACTATTAAATGTCAATATCCTGGTTCTTTATTCAGACTTCTGTTTTTCTTAACTTAAACTTGACTGTTTTTCTTCAACTGTCTCATATGCCTCTATATTCTAAATTAAAAATTATTTCTCAGAATCCTATGAAATGCCCAAGAGATGAATTTTTAAAGTCCATCTCTCCGATATTTCCAGAAAGTCTGATCCAAATATCTCTATTATGTGTTGTTGTTTAGTTGCTAAGTTGTGTCCAAGTCTTTGTGATTCCTTGGAGTGTAGCACACTAGACACTTCTGTCCTCCACTATTTCCTGGAGGACAAAGTTGCC
Source organism: Bos taurus (assembly GCF_002263795.3). Classification (NCBI taxonomy): domain Eukaryota; kingdom Metazoa; phylum Chordata; class Mammalia; order Artiodactyla; family Bovidae; genus Bos; species Bos taurus. The sequence goes on from NC_037336.1 coordinate 2,765,012, forward strand.
CAAATTCATGTCCATTGAGCTGATGATGCTATCTTACCATCTCATCCTCTACCACCCCCTTCTTTTTGCCTTCAATCTTTTTCAGCAACAGAGTCTTTTCCAAAGAGTCGGTTCTTCTCATCAGGTGAATGAAGTATTGGAGCTTCAGCTTCAGCAGCAGTATTCTTACTGAATATTCGGGGTTCATTTCCCTTAGGGTTGACTGGTTTGGTGTCTTTGCAGTCCAGGAGACACTTAGGAGTCTTCTCCAGAAACAATTCAAAAGCATCTGCTTTTCAGTGCTCAGCCTTCTTTATAATCAAATTTTCATATCCATACATGACTACTGGAAAAAACAAAGATTTGACTATACGAACATTTATCAACAAAATAATGTCTCTGCCTTTTAATGCACTGTCTAGGTTTGTCATACCTTTCTTTCCAAAAAGCAAGTGTCTTTTAATTTCATGGCTGCAGTCACCATCTTCAGTAATTTTAGAACCCAAGGGGTGGGGGGCGAAAAACAACTCTGTCATGGCTTCTCCTTCTTCCCCTTCTATTTGCCATGAGTGATGGAACCAGATTCCATAATCTTTGTTGTTTTAAAGTTGATTTTCAAGCCACCTTTATCACTTTCCTTTTTTACCCTCATCAAGAGGCTCTTTAGTTCCTCTTTATTTTCTTCTATTAGATTGGTGTCACCTGCATATCTGAAGTTGTTGGTATTTGTCCTGGAAATGTTGTTCCCAGCTTGTGATTCATAGGCCTGGAATTTAATATGATGTAATCTGCATATAAGTCAAATAAGCCAGGTGACAATATACAAGTTTATTGTACTCCTTTCCCAATTTGGAACCAGCCAGTTGTTTCATATCTGGTTCTAACTGTTACTTCTTGTCCTACATGCAGATTTCTCAGGGGATAGGTAAGACAATCTGGTACTCCCATGTATTTAAGGAATTTTCAATGCTGCAATCCACACAACCAAAGGGTTTAGCATAGCCAGTGAAGCAGAAGTAGATATATATTTTCTGTAATTCCCTTGCTTTCTCCATGACCCAAAAAATTTGGGCAATTTCTGGTTCCTCTACCTCTTCAAAATCCAACAAGTACATCTGGAAGTTCTAGGTTCACATACTGCTGAAGCCTATCATGAAGGATTTTTTTAGCAAAACTTTGCTAACATGTGAAATGAGCACAATTGTATGGTAGTTTGAACATTCTTTGCCATTATCTTTCTTTGGGATTGGAATGAAAACTGAACTTTTCTAGTTCTGTGGTCACTACAGAGTTTTCCAAATTTGTGGACATATTGAGTACAGCACTTTAACAGTATAATCTTTTAGGATTTGAAATAGCAAAGCTGGAATTCCATCACCTCCACTAGCTTTGTTCATAGTAAGTTTTTCATAGGGCACATTTGAATTCACACCCCAGAATGTCTGGTGTAGGTGAGTGACCACATCATTGTGGTTATTTGGGTCATTAAGATCTCAGTCATGTCTGACTCTTTGTGACCCCACGAAGGATAGAGTCCATGTAATTTTACAGGCAACAATATTGGAGTGGGTAGCTATTCCCTTCTTCAGAGGATCTTGCCAACCCAGGGATTGAACCCAGGTCTCCCACATTGCAGGGGGATTCTTTAACAGCTGAGCCACCAGGGAAGCCCAAGAATACTGGAATGGGTAGCCTATCCCTTCTCCAGTGGATCTTCCTGACCCAGGAATTGAAATGAGGTCTTCTGTGAGTAGATTCTTTACCAACTGATGTATTATGGGAAAGACCATCTCTATTTGGCTTCAAACTCATTTTAGTAGGTCTGTACAAATTTCAATTGATCTTTCACATTGACAAACACACACACATATATTAGATACACATAATAAGGATATACTGCTTCAAAATTCCCTTTCTCAGTTAATAGATTATTAATATTACTATATGAATACTTTACATTCTTTATATTTCTATCCTCTTGAATAGTCCTACTGTCAAGGAGAGATGAGTGATGATTTTATTCATTCATTTATTTATAAGATTGTTTACATAGGTGGTGAGGTGTCCTGAGCCCAGTGCTAAATTTTCAGATGAGAATTTGAATTTTAAATGACTTGCCTCTTCCTGAAGCTAGGTAGCATCTGGAAATTGTTAATCAGCCATGATCTCTAAACTGAAACCCTGAACTCTCTTCTCTCTTCACTGCAATGCAGTCTTCTCCTATGTTAGCATTCCGTTCTTTTCGATCTAATACATATTTTATTTCATTCTCTATGCTCTCTAATTTTTTCCAATGCATATTATGTTGTCTGCAATCTAATCCCTTCCAAACTGAATCACAGAATTTAAAGTTCAGGATTCTGTGTCAATGCCACAGCTATTTCTGACTCCAAATTTTTCATTGCTGTTTCTCAGCTCTGATTTTCAAACCTTATTTTGCACTTCTTGAGGTTCCAGTTTCATCCACCTCATTAGAACTGATTCAAATGTATTCTTTTTAATGGCTGAGTAATACTCCATTGTGTATATGTACCACGGCTTTCTTATCCATTCATCTGCTGATGGGCATCTAGGTTGCTTCCATGTCTTGGCTATTATAAACAGTGCTGCGATGAACATTGGGGTACACGTGTCTCTTTCCCTTCTGGTTTCCTCAGTGTGTATGCCCAGCAGTGGGGTTGCTGGGTCATAAGGCAGTTCTATTTCCAGTTTTTTAAGGAATCTCCACACTGTTCTCCATAGTGGCTGTACTAGTTTGCATTCCCACCAACAGTGTAAGACGGTTCCCTTTTCTCCACACCCTCTCCAGCATTTATTGCTTGTAGACTTTTGGATCGCAGCCATTCTGACTGGCGTGAAATGGTACCTCATGGTGGTTTTGATTTGCATTTCTCTGATAATGAGTGATGTTGAGCATCTTTTCATGTGTTTGTTAGCTATCTGTATGTCTTCTTTGGAGAAATGTCTATTTAGTTCTTTGGCCCATTTTTTGATTGGGTCATTTATTTTTCTGGAGTTGAGCTGTAGGAGTTGCTTGTATATTTTTGAGATTAGTTGTTTGTCCGTCGCTTCATTTGCTATTACTTTCTCCCATTCTGAAGGCTGCCTTTTCACCTTGCTAATAGTTTCCTTTGTTGTACAGAAGCTTTTAAGTTTAATTAGGTCCCATTTGTTTACTTTTGCTTTTATTTCCAATATTCTGGGAGGTGGGTTATACAGGATCCTGCTGTGATGTATGTCAGAGAGTGTTTTGCCTATGTTCTCCTCTAGGAGTTTTATAGTTTCTGGTCTTACGTTTAGATCTTTAATCCATTTTGAGTTTATTTTTGTGTATGGTGTTAGAAAGTGTTCTAGTTTTATTCTTTTACAAATGGTTGACCAGATTTCCCAGCACCACTTGTTAAAGAGATTGTCTTTAATCCATTGTATATTCTTGCCTCCTTTGTCAAATCTTTTAAAAAATGGGAAATCTGTACTGCAGTAAACTTTTTCATAACAAGAAAAAGATGGTGCTATAAAATAATTACTGGAATATTTTCCTAATATGAGTGACTCAGTTTGCAGAACAGCTAAATGAATCAATTACCAAAGAATCTCACAGTGAAAGGGTTAAGTTTTTATAAGTTTTAGAATACAATTATACACACACACACTCACAGAATCAGTTGTATAATAGAATCTACAATGTAAGGTACCTGGGGCTCATTATCATACAGAATAAAGGAAGCCATTTTTTAAAAATAATAAACTGACACTTTCATGGAGGATATGTTATATAAATAATTTCCTAAGGCCAAAGGGTGTCTTATCATTAAGGTAGACATTATAGTTAAAAAATTGCCTGATGTTACATTTTATAATTTTAGGTAGTGAAAATTCTAAGATTTTGCTGCAATTTATGTAAATAGATCAATTTAATAAACTGAAATCAACCAATTAAAAATTTAGAAAATAGGGATTCCCTGGTGGTCCAGTGATTAGAACTTCCTCTGAAAGGGTGAGGGTTCCATCCCTGGTCAGGGAAACAAGATTTTGTGTGTCACAATGAGCATTAAAAAAAAAAAAAAAAAAAGGAAGGAAGAAAAGAGAACCCCTATTGCTATAATGTTACCAAAATGTATAAGCCAAAAATATTAATAGTTTCAAGCTCAAATGCTAAAAATAGCCAATGGTCCATTTCCTCTGCCTTAAACACTAAAAATACTGGCAATCCAAAGTGCAGAGTTACTTTTAATACAGAAGACCAACAAATGCAACAGAATAATTACCACAAACTAGCAAGTCTATCAGAGAAGGCAATGGCACCCCACTCCAGTACTCTTGCCTGGAAAATCCCATCGATGGAGGAGCCTGGTAGGCTGCAGTCCATGGGGTCGCTAGGAGTCGGACATGACTGAAGCGACTTAGCAGCAGAAGCAGCAGCAAGTCTATAGGAAACTGTAATGTATCCATCACAAGAAACATAAATATTCATAGATTTTCTATTATAATTTATAATTAAAGTTTTTAACTTTTTTGTAGCTACTAATTGTGACAGAATTAAATAATGAATTTTAAGACACAAGGACATTCAGCAAATGATAAAAGGTCCCACCATAATTGTTCCAACGATTTTAATAGTTTAAGTAGCAAAGCTCTCTTATCTTGTGAAACGTTCAAGTATGTTCTCTCCTCAGGAAAAGTTCTGAAGACAAGGAATAATTTAATCATGATTCTAATTAAATGCTGAGTAGGAACCCCACAATGTGTGAAAGTTACACGCCAATGTCACTAATTTTTTTTTACTTCAACTTGTGGTCTAAAACAATTCTAGATAGCTTCAGGAAAGTATGCATAGAATTAGCAATCCAGAGTAAATGTTTCTCAAAAACACCCTTGAGATGTCACTCATTTCATAGTTATTGGCTATTAAGCAATTTTCTCCTTTCCTTTGCAATTTATATTATCACTCTTTGTAGAAAAGTCCATAAAATATAATTACGGATTATTCATAGTTAATGCATTAAATAATCTGCATGATATCCAAGCAATATAAAATGATTCTTGTATTAATAGTTGACTTTCTCAAGGACTAAATCTTAACTTTTAAATTTTCAATGTTTTTGACTTCCAGTTCAACATGTTGGAGTAAAAGAATGTGTGTACATCTCCTCCTGTGAGAGCATTAAAGTCACAATCAGCTGTTGAATAAACATTGACAGGAGGATACCTACCAAAAAAAGATACCCCATGCCCAAAGACAAACAAGAAGCCACAGCAGAACAGTAGGATATCTATAATCAAAATAAAATCAAACCTCATGCCAGCCAGATGAGTCAGCCAGAAACTGAGAACAATAATACCAAAGAAATCACACCCTGGGCCATAAATCTAGCCTTGGTAAGTAAAAAAAAAAAGAAAGAAAAAGAAATCATCCCAAACATCTTTTCTGGCCACAATGCAGTAAGATTAGATCTCAATTACAGGAGAAAAAGTATTAAAAATTGCAACATATGGAGGCTGAACAACACCCTGCTGAATAACCAACAAATCACAGAAGACATAGAAAAAGAAATAAAAACATGCATAGAAATGAATGAAAATGAAAACACAATAATCCAAAACCTGTGAGACATTGTAAAAGCAGTGCTAGGGGAAGGTTCATAGCAATACAGGCATACCTCAAGAAACAAGGAAAAAGTCAAATAAATAACCTGACTCTACACCAAAGCAACTAGAAAAGGAAGAAATGACGATCCCCAGGGTAAGTAGAAGAAAGGAAATCTTAACAATTAGGGCAGAAATAAATGCAGAAGGGAGGAGGAGCTAAGATGGCGGAGGAGTAGGACGGGGAGAACACTTTCTCCCCCACAAATTTATCAAAAGCACATTTAAACAACGAGTAAATTCCACAAAACAACTTCTGAAAACTGGCAGAGGACATCAGGCACCCAGAAAAGCAACCCAAGTCTTCGAAAGGAGGTAGGGAAAAATATAAAAGACAAAAAAAGGGACAAAAGAGGGAGGGACGGAGTTCCATCCCAGGAAGGGAGTCTTAAAAAGAGAGAAGTTTCCAAACACCAGGAAACCTTCTCACTGCCGAATCTGTGCCGAGCCTTGGAAGCACAGAGGGCAACATAACAGGGAGGAAAAATAAATAATTAAAACCCGCACATTGCGAGCCCTATGGTAACTCCCCCAGTGGAGAAGCAGCGCAGACGCCTGCATACGGCATTAGCAAGCGGGGGCTGGGCAGGGAGGTGCGGCGCGGGCTGCATCGCAAGAATCTGGCCTAAATACCCCGAGCACTATCTGAGCGAAATAATTTGGGCTAGCAAACTAGACTGTGGGATATCTACCACGCGAAAAGCCAGCCCTAACCTATGACACCGCCAGGCCAGCGCACGGAACAAAGGACTGAACAGAGATAGCTGGCGGCAGACCATCCCCCTCCGGTGATAGGCAGCCAGAGCCGGAAGGGGACAATCGCAGCCCCAGAGAGACATTATCTATAAAACTGTAGGCAGGCTTCTTTGCTAACTAAAACTTCTTGGGGGTCTGGACAGTCAACATCTGCCTGAGAAGGTGTGCCGGTGCACAACTAGATAACAGAGCTGCGGGGAGGCGGTAAGTCGCAGCAATCTCGCGCGCAAAACACCTCATCACCTGAGCTGCTCCGATCTGGGAAGGGCACAAAACGCAGGCCCAACTGAGAGTCTGCGCCTCTGAGGACTACCCGAGTGCCTGAACCTGAGCGGCTTGGACCTGGGAAGTACAGGCAGCCCAGGGTGGGCCGCGGATGGGTCGTGGCGGAGCAACCTAGAGCCTGAGCAGCGTGGGCAGAGAGGCTACACTCGCCGTGAACTGGGGGCAGACCCAGTGTGGCTGAGGCACTGCGAGCACACGCCAGTGTTATTTGTTTGCAGCATCCCTCCCTACCTCCCCTCAGTGGGACTGAACAAGTGAGCCTATAAAAAAAAAAAAAAAAATTAAGTCCTCTATTATTCCTTTAATTTCCACTTTTATAACCGAATACTTTGCAAAAAAAAAAGAAGACCCTATTTTTTTTAAAGCAAACTTCATATATATATTTTTTTAAATAATTTTTTTACCTTTTTTTTTCTTTTTCCTTCTTTTCTTTAACATTGTATTTTTGAAATTCCAAACTCTACTCTAGATTTTTAATTTTAGCTTTTTAGTATTTGTTATCAATTTTGTACCTATAGTTTTTGTTTTTGTTTTTATATAATTTCTGTGACCCTTTTTTATTTTTTCTTTTTCTTTTTCTCTGTTTCTTTCTCTTCTTCTTTTAAATAACATTGTATATCTGAAATTCCAAACTCTATTCTAGAATTTTAATTTACGCTTTTTGGTATTTGTTACCAATTTTGTACCTGTATTTTTTTTTTTTAATAATTTTTGCGACCTTGTTTGTTCTTGTTTGTTTGTTTGTTTTCTCTCTCTTTTTTTTCTTCTTCTTTTTTTAACACTGTATTTTTGAAATTCCAAACTCTACTCTAGATTTTTAACTATTGCTTTTTGGTATTAGTTATCAATTTTGTACCTATATTTCTTTATAATTTTTGTTACCTTGTTTGTTTTTGTATGTTCGTTTTTTCTCTCTTTCTTTTCCTTCTTCTTTTCTTTAACATCATATTTTTGAAATTCCAAACTCTACTCTAGATTTTAAATTTTTGCTTTTATGTATTTGTTACCAATTTTGTACCTTTAAGAACCCAATCTTCTGTACCCATTTTTCACTAGGGAGCGAGATTATTGGCTTAACTGCTCTCTCTCCCTTTGGACTCTCCTTTTTCTCCACTAGGTCGCCTGTGTCTCCTCCCTAACCCCTCTCTACTCTACCCAACTCTGTGAATTTCTGTGTGTTCCAGATGGTGGACAATACTTAGGGAACTGATTACTGGCTGGATCTGTCTCCCTCTTTTTCATTCCCTCCATTTATCCTCCTGGCCACCTCTGCCACCTTCTTCCTTCTTCTCTTCTCTGTATAACTCTGTGAACAACTCTGAGCGGTCTAGTTGTGGAGTGCACATAAGGAAGAGATTACTGAATAGCCCACTCTCTCCTCTATTGACTGCACCTCATCTGATTCGGGTCACCTCTAACTCCCTCCTCACTCTTCTCTTCTCCATATAATGCTATAAACCTCTCTGGGCGAAACAAGTTTCAGGGAAAGACATACCAAGCAAATTCTCCAGCAGCAAGTAACACAGCCCTGAGCTCCAAGATACAGGCAGCCCAAAGTCACCCCAAAATCATAGACATCCCATAACTCATTACTGGATATTTCATTGCACTCCAGAGAGAAGAAATACAGCTCCACTCACCAGAACACCGACACAAGCTTCCCTAACCAAGAAACCTTGACAAGCCACCTGTACAAACCCACACAGAGCGAGGAAACACCACAATAAAGAGAACTCCACAAACTGCCAGAATACAGAAAGGACACCCCAAACTCAGCAATTTAAACAAAATGAAGAGACAGAGGAATGCCCAGCAGGTAAAGGAACAGGATAAAAGCCCACCAAACCAAACAAAAGAGGAAGAGATAGGGAATCTACCTGATAAAGAATTCCGAATAATGATAGTGAAATTGATCCAAAATCTTGAAATCAAAATGGAATCACAGATAAATAGCTTGGAGACAAAGATTGAAAAGATGCAAAAAGGTTTAACAAGGACCTAGAAGAAATAAAAAAGAGTCAATATATAATGAATAATGCAATAAATGAAATTAAAAACACTCTGGAGGCAACAAATAGTAGAATAACAGAGGCAGAAGATAGGATTAGTGAATTAGAAGATAGAATGGTAGAAATAAATGAATCAGAGAGGATAAAAGAAAAACGAATTAAAAGAAATAAGGACAATCTCAGAGACCTCCAGGACAATATTAAACGCTACAACATTCGAATCATAGGGGTCCCAGAAGAAGAAGACAAAAAGAAAGACCATGAGAAAATACTTGAGAAGATAATAGTTGAAAAATTCCCTAAAATGGGGAAGGAAATAATCACTCAAGTCCAAGAAACCCAGAGAGTCCCAAACAGGATAAACCCAAGGAGAAACACCCCAAGACACATATTAATCAAATTAACAAAGATCAAACACAAAGAACAAATATTAAAAGCAGCAAGGGAAAAACAACAAATAACACACAAGGGAATTCCCATAAGGATAACAGCTGATCTTTCAATAGAAACCCTTCAAGCCAGGAGGGACTGGCAAGACATACTTAAAATGATGAAAGAAAATAACCTACAGCCCAGATTATTGTACCCAGCAAGGATCTCATTCAAATATGAAGGAGAAATCAAAAGTTTCTCAGACAAGCAAAAGCTGAGAGAATTCAGCACCACCAAACCAGCTCTCCAACAAATACTAAGGATATTCTCTAGACAGGAAACACAAAAACAGTGTATAAACTTGAACCCAAAACAATAAAGTAAATGGCAACGGGATCATACTTATCAGTAATTACTTTAAATGTAAATGGGTTGAATGCCCCAACCAAAAGACAAAGACTGGCTGAATGGATACAAAAACAAGACCCATACATATGTTGTCTACAAGAGACCCACCTCAAAACAGGGGACACATACAGACTGAAAGTGAAGGGCTGGAAAAAGATTTTTCATGCAAATAGGGACCAAAAGAAAGCAGGAGTAGCAATACTTATATCAAATAAAATAGACTTTAAAACAAAGGCTGTGAAAGAGACAAAGATGGTCACTACCTAATGATCAAAGGATCAATCCAAGAAGAAGATATAACAATTATAAATATATATGTACCCAACACGGGAGCGCCGCAGTATGTAAGACAAATGCTAACAAGTATGAAAGGAGAAATTAACAATAACACAATAATAGTGGGAGACTTTAATACCCCACTCACACCTATGGATAGATCAACTAAACAGAAAATTAACAAGGAAACACAAACTTTAAACAATACAATAGACCAGTTAGACCTAATTGATATCTATAGGACATTTCATCCCAAACAATGAATTTCACCTTTTTTTCAAGCACACATGGAACCTTCTCCAGGATAGATCACATCCTGGGCCATAAATCTAGCCTTGGTAAATTCAAAAAAATTGAAATCATTCCAAGCATCTTTTCTGACCACAATGCAGTAAGATTAGATCTCAATTACAGGAGAAAAACTATTAAAAATTCCAACGTATGGAGGGTGATCAACACCCTGCTGAATAACCAACAAATCACAGAAGAAATCAAAAAAGAAGTCTAAATTTGCATAGAAACTAATGAAAATGAAAACACAACAACTCAAAACCTGTGGGACACTTTAAAAGCAGTCCTAAGGGAAAAGTTCATAGCAATACAGGCATACCTCAAGAAACAAGGAAAAAGTCAAATAAATAACCTAACCCTACACCTAAAGCAACTAGAAAAGGAAGAAATGAAGAACCCCAGGGTTAGTAGAAGGAAAGAAATCTTAAAAATTAGGGCAGAAATAAATGCAAAAGAAACAAAAGGGACCATAGCAAAAATCAACAAAGCCAAAAGCTGGTTCTTTGAAAGGATAAATAAAATTGACAAACCATTAGCCAGACTCATCAAGAAACAAAGGGAGAAAAATCAAATCAATAAAATTAGAAATGAAAATGGAGAGATCACAACAGACAACACAGAAATACAAAGGATCATAAGAGACTACTATCAGCAATTATATGGCAATAAAATGGACAATGTGGAAGAAATGGACAAGTTCTTAGAAAAGTACAACTTTCCAAAACTGGACCAGGAAGAAATAGAAAATCTTAACAGACCCATCACAAGCACGGAAATTGAAACTGTAATCAAAAATCTTCTAGCAAACAAAAGCCCAGGTCCAGACTGCTTCACAGCTGAATTCTACCAAAAATTTAGAGAAGAGCTAACACCTATCCTGCTCAAACTCTTCCAGAAAATTGCAGAGGAAGGTAAACTTCCAAACTCATTCTATGAGGCCACCATCACCCTAATACCAAAACCTGACAAAGATGCCACAGAAAAAGAAAACTACAGGCCAATATCACTGATGAACATAGATGCAAAAATCTTTAACAAAATTCCAGCAATCAGAATCTAACAACACATTAAAAAGATCATACACCATGACCAAATGGGCTTTATCCCAGGGATGCAAGGATTCCTCAATATCCGCAAATCAATCAATGTTATACACCACATTAACAAATTGAAAAACATAAACCATATGATTATCTCAATAGATGCAGAGAAAGCCTTTGACAAAATTCAACATCCATTTATGATAAGAACTCTCCAGAAAGCAGGAATAGAATGAACATATCTCAACATAATAAAAGCTATATATGACAAACCCACAGCACACATTATCCTCAATGGTGAAAAATTGAAAGCATTTCCTCTAAAGTCAGGAACAAGACAAGGGTGCCCACTTTCACCATTACTATTCAACATAGTTTTGGAAGTTTTGGCCACAGCAATCAGAGCAGAAAAAGAAATCCAAATTGGAAAAGAAGAAGTAAAACTCTCACTGTTTGCAGATGACATGATCCTCTACATAGAAAACCCTAAAGACTCCACCAGAAAATTACTAGAACTAATCAGTGAATATAGTAAAGTTGCAGGATATAAAATCAACACACAGAAATCCCTTGCATTCCTATACACTAATAATGAGAAAACTGAAAGAGAATTTAAGGAAACAATTCCATTCACCATTGCAACGAAAAAAATAAAATACTTAGGAATACATCTACCTAAAGAAACTAAAGACCTATATATAGAAAACTGTAAAACACTGGTGAAAGAAATCAAAGAGGACACTAATAGATGTAGAAATATACCATGTTCATGAATTGGAAGAATCAATATAGTGAAAATGAGTATACTACCCAAAGCAATTTATAGATTCAATGCAATCCCTATCAAGCTACCAACGGTATTCTTCACAGAGCTAGAACAAATAATCTCACCATTTGTATGGAAATACAAAAAAAAAAAAAAAAAACTCAAATAGCCAAAGCTATCTTGAGAAAGAAGAATGGAACTGGAGGAATCAACCTACCTGACTTCAGGCTCTATTACAAAGCCAGTTATCAAAACAGTATGGCACTGGCACAAAGACAGAAATATTGATCAATGGAACAAAATAGAAAGCCCAGAGATAAATCCACGCACATATGGACACCTTATCTTTGACAAAGGAGGCAAGAATACACAATGGATTAAAGACAATCTCTTTAACAAGTGGTGCTGGGAAATCTGGTCAACCACTTGTAAAAGAATGAAACTAGTCCACTTTCTAACACCTTACCCAAAAATAAACTCAAAATGGATTAAAGATCTAAACGTAAGACCAGAAACTATAAAACTCCTAGAGGACAACATAGGCAAAACACTCTCTGACATACATCACAGCAGGATCCTGTATGACCCACCTCCCAGAATATTGGAAATAAAAGCAAAAATAAACAAATGGGACCTAATTAAACTTAAAAGCTTCTGCACAACAAAGGAAACTATTAGCAAGGTGAAAAGGCAGCCTTTAGAATGGGAGAAAATAATAGCAAATGAAGCAATGGACAAACAACTAATCTCAAAAATATACAAGCAACTCCTACAGCTCAACTCCAGAAAAATAAATGACCCAATCAAAAAATGGACCAAAGAACTAAATAGACATTTCTCCAAAGAAGACATACAGATAGCTAACAAACACATGAAAAGATGCTCAACATCACTCATTATCAGAGAAATGCAAATCAAAACCACTATGAGGTACCATTTCATGCCAGTCAGAATGGCTGCGATCCAAACGTCTACAAGCAATAAATGCTGGAGAGGGTGTGGAGAAAAGGGAACTCTCTTACACTGTTGGTGGGAATGCAAACTAGTACAGCCACTATGGAGAACAGTGTGGAGATTCCTTAAAAAACTGGAAATAGAACTGCCTTATTATCCAGCAATCCCACTGCTGGGTATACACACTGAGGAAACCAGAAGGGAAAGAGACACGTGTACCCCAATGTTCATTGCAGCACTGTTTATAATAGCCAGGACATGGAAGTAACCTAGATGCCCATCAGCAGATGAATGGATAAGAAAGCTGTGGTACATATACACAATGGAGTATTACTCAGCCATTAAAAAGAATACATTTGAATCAGTTTTAATGAGATGGATGAAACTGGAACCTATTATACAGAGTGAAGCAAGCCAGAAAGAAAAACACCAATACAGTATACTAACGCATATATATGGAATTTAGAAAGATGGTAACAATAACCCCGTGTACAAGACAGCAAAAGAGACACCGATGTATACATCAGTCTTATGGACTCTGTGGGAGAGGGAGAGGGTGGGGAGATTTGGGAGAATAGCATTGAAACATGTATAATATCATGTATGAAACGAGTCGCCAGTCCAGGTTTGATGCACGGTACTGGATGCTTGGGGCTGGTGCACTGGGACGACCCAGAGGGAGGGTAGGGCAGGGAGGAGGGAGGAGGGTTCAGGATGGGGAACGCGGGTATACCTGTGGCAGATTCATTTCGATATTTGGCAAAACTAATACAATATTGTAAAGTTTAAAAATAAAATAAAATTTAAAAAAAAAAAAGTGAAACTAGAATACTTTCTAACACCATACACAAAAATAAACTCAAAATGGATTAAAGATCTAAACATAAGAACAGAAACTATAAAACTCCTAGAGGAGAACATAGGCAAAACGCTCTCCGACATAAATCACAGCAGGATCCTCTGTGACCCACCTCCCAGAATATTGGAAGTAAAAGTAAAAATAAATAAATGGGACCTAACTAAAATTAAAAGCTTCTGCACTACAAAGGCAACTATAAGCAAGGTGAAAAGACAGCCTTCATAATGGGAGAAAATAATAGCAAATGAAGCAACTGACAAAAAAATTAATCACAAAAATATATAATTAACTCCTGCAGCTCAATTTCAGAAAAATAAATGACCCAATCGAAAAATGGGCCAAAGAACTAAACAGACGTTTCTCCAAAGAAAAGATACAGATAGCTAACAAACATTTTAAAAAATGCTCAACGTCACTCATTATCAGAGAAATGCAAATTAAAACTACAATGAGGTATCATTTCATGCCAGTCAGAATGGCTGCTGTCCAAAAGTCTACAAGCAATAAATGCTGGAGAGGGTGTGGAGAAAAGGAAACCCTCTTACACTGTTGGTGGGAATGCAAACTAGTACAGCCACTATGGAGAACAGTATGGAGATTCTTTAAAAATATGGAAATGGAACTGCCTTATGACCCAGCAATCCCACTGCTGGGCATACACACCAAGGAAACCAGAACTGAAAAAGAAACATGTACCCTAATGTTCATCACAGTATTGTTTATAATAGCCAGGACATGGAAGCAACCTAGATGTCCATCAGCAAACGAATGGATAAGAAAGCTGTGTTACATATACACAACGGAGTATTACTCAGCCTTTAAAAAGAATACATTTGCATCAGTTCTAATGAGGTGGATGAAACTGGAGCCTATTATACAGAGTGAAGTAAGCCAGAAAGAAAAACACCAATATGGTATACTAATCCATGTATATGGAATTTAGAGAGATGGTAACAATAACTTTGTATGCAAGACAGCAAAAGAGACACAGATGTATAGAACAGTCTTTGGACTCTGTGGGAGAGGGCGAGGGTGGGATGATTTGGGAGAATGACATTGAAACATACTTAATATCATATTTAAAATGAATCGCCAGCCCAGGTTCAATGAATTATACAGGTTGCTGATGCTCGGGGCTAGTGCACTGGGATGACCCAGAGGGATGGTATAGGGAGGGAGGTACGAGGGGGGTTCAGGATGGAGAACACGTGTACACCCGTGGGAGATTCATGTTGAAGTATGGCAAAACCAATACGATATTGTAAAGAAATTAACCTCTAATTAAAATAAATAAATTTATATTTTTTTTAAAAAAGAAAGAAATTCTCCAACTGTTGAGTGGGTTCGGAACTTCACATCAGGTTTCCCAACCTGGGATCCCCACTTTCTGGGGATCCAAGAAAGTGACTGGGAATCCCCAGGGAATATGGCTGTGAAGGCCAGAGGGATTTGATTACAAGACATCAGAGGACTGAGGGATACAGAGACTCCAAATGTGTGTGTGTGTGTGAAGTCACTCAGTCGTGTCTGACTCTTTGCGACCCCATGGACTGTAGCCCGCCAGGCTCCTCTGTCCATGTGATTCTCCAGGCAAGAATACTGGAGTGGGTTGCAATTTCCTTCTCCAGGTGATCTTCCTGACCCAGGGATTGAACCCAGGTCCCCCGCATTATAAGCAGACACCTTACTGTTTGAGCCACCAGGGAACAAACAAAACCTTGCATGCACCAAGACTCAGAGGAAAGTACCAATGACTCCACAAGAGACTTAAGCAAAAATACCTGCTGGCATTCGAGGGTTTCCTGAGGTGATGTGGGTTGGCAGGGGCTCACCACAGGGATGGGACCCTGGCAGGATCAGGCCAATAATGACCCCTTTGGTGCAAACCCTCTTGGAAGTTACCAATAACCAACCGTAGAGTCCATATACCCAAGGGCTGGGTCTCCTCAGGCCAAAAAACTACCAGGGAGGAGATAATTGGATTAAAGCTTTACTGAGCAAGGCCTTGCCCACCAGAGCAAGGCCGAGTTTTTCCCACCACCAGTGGGAAATTCCTTCCATCAGGAAATTTGCACAAGCTATGGGGTTGCACAGAGTCAGACACGACTGAAGTTACTTAGCAGCAGCAGAAGCAGCCTCCTCTACCAGAGGGCAGATAGAAGAAGAAAGAAAAACTGCAATCCCACAGTGACTAAAGCAAAACCACATTTTAGAAAGTTAAACAGCATAAAAAATAAGAAACTGATGCCCCAGATGAAAGTACAAAATAAAACCTCAGAAAAACCACTAAATGTAGTAGAGATAGGCAACCTTCCAGAAAAAGAATTCAGAACAATGATAGTGAATATAATTCAGGATCTTGGAAAAAGAATAGAGGCAAAAGTTGAGAAGATGCAAGGAAAGGAAAAAAGTGAACCCAGGTCTCCCACGTTACAGGCACCCCACGTCTGAGCCACCAGGGAAGCTGAAGATGCAAGAAATGTTACAAAGACCTAGAAAAATGAGAGGACAAACAAACAGAGATGAATAATACACAAGACACAATAAAGAGCAGGAGAACTGAGAAAGAAGAATAGATAAATTACCTGGAGGACAGAATGGTGGGAATTATTGCCACAGAACAGAATATAGAAAAAAAAGAATGGAAAAAGAAATGAAAACAGTCTCAGAGACCTCTGGGGACATGCATGAACATTCACATTATGGGGGTGGGTCCCAGAAGGAGAATAAAGAGGGAAAGACCTGAGAAAATATTTGAAGAGATAATAGCTGAAAACTTCCCTAACATGGGAAAGAAAATAATCAACCAGGCCCATGAAGCACAGACAGTCCCAGGCAGAATAAAACTAAGGAGGAAAACACTGAGACAAATAACAATCAAACTGATAAGAATTGAAGACAGAAATAAAAATGTTGCTGCTCAGTTGTGTCTGACTCTTAGTGATCCCATGGACTGCAGCACATCAGGTTTCCCTGTCCTTTATTATCTCACAGAGTTTGTTCAAACTCGAATCCATCCAGTTGGTGATGCCATCCAACCATCTCATCCTCTGTTGCCCCCTTCTTCTCCTGCCCTCAGTCTTTCCCAACATCAGGATCTTTTCCAATGAGTAGGCTCTTCACATTAGGTGACCAAAGTATTGCAGCTTCAACTTCAGCATCAGGCTGTCCAATGAATATTAAGGGTTGATTTCCTTTAGGATTGACTGGTTTAATCTTGCTGTCCAGGAGATTCTCAAGAGCCTTCTCCAGCACCACAGTGTGAAATCATAAATTCTTCAGTGCTCAACCTTCTTTTTGTCCAACTCTCAAATCCTGAAAAATGACACCGTGAAAGTCCTGCATGTAATATGCCAGAAAATATGGAAAACTCAGCAGTGGCCACAGGACTGGAAAAGGTCAATTTTTATTTCAATCCCAAAGAAAGGCGATGCCAAAGAATGCTCAAACTGCCACACAATTTCCCTCATCTCACACACCAGTAAAGTAATACTTTAAATTCTCCAAGCCAAGCCTCAGCAATATGTGAACCATGAACTACCAGATGTTCAAGCTGGTTTTAGATAAGGCAGAGGAACCAGAGATCAAATTGCCAACATCCGCTGGATCATTGAAAAAGCAAGAGAGTTCCAGAAAAACATCTATTTCTGCTTTATTGACTATGCCAAAGCCTTTGACTGTGTGGATCACAGTAAACTGTGGAAAATTCTGAAACAGATGTGAATACCAGACCACCTGACCTGCCTCTTGAGAAACCAATATGCAGGTCAGGAAGCAATAGTTAGAACTGGACATGGAACAACAGACTGGTTCCAAAGAGGAAAGTGAGTTCGTCAAGGCTATATATTGTCACCCTGCATATTTAACTTATATGCAGAGTACATCATGAGAAATGCTGGGCTGGAAGAAGCACAATCTGGAATCAAGATTGCCAGGAGAAATATCAATAACCTCAGATATGCAGATGACACCACCCTTACAGCAGAAAGTGAGGAAGAACTAAAGAGCCTCTTGATGAAAGTGAAAGAGGAGAGTGAAAAAGTTGGCTTAAAACTCAACATTCAGAAAACAAAGATCATGGCATCTGGTCCCATCACTTCATGGTAAATAGATGTTGAAACAGTGGACACGGAGGCTGACTTTATTTTTCTGGGCTCCAAAATCCCTGAAGATGGTGATTGCAGCCATGAAACTAAAAGACACTTGTTCCTTGGAAGGAAAGTTATGACAAACCTATGCAGAAAAATCAGAGGCATTACTTTGCCAACAAAGGCTAGACAAGACTATGGTTTTTCCCATGGTCATATATGGATGTGAGATTTGGACTATAAAGAAGGCTGAGCACCGAAGAATTGATGCTTTAGAACTGCGATGTTGGAGAAGACACTTGAGAGTCCCTTTGACTGCAAGGAGATCCAACCAATCCATCCTAACAGAGATCAGTCCTGGGTGTTCATTCAAGGTAGTGATGTTGAGGCTGAAACTCCAATAGTTTGGCCATCTGATGAGAAGAGCTGACTAATTTGGAAAGACCCTGATGCTGGGAGATGTTGAGGGTAGGAGAAGGGGATGACAGAAGGTGAGATGGTTGGATGGCATCATCTTCTTGATGGATATGGGTTTGGGTGGACTCTGGGAGTTGGTCATGGACATGGAGGCCTGGCGTGATGAGGTTCATGGGGTCGCATAGAGTTGGACATGACTGAGCGACTGAACTGAACTGAACACATATCTACATGCCTGCTGGGAACAAAAAAAAAGTAATTTTGACAAATAAGGACCTTTGTCAGCAAAGTGATGTCTGTTATTTTTGAATATACTGCCTAGGTTTGTCCTAGCTTTCTTCCAAGGAGCAAGCGTCTTCTAATTTCATCGCTGTAGTCACTGTCTGCAGTGATTGTGGCACCTAAGAAGATAAAGTCTATCATGGTTTCTATTTTTTTCCCCATCTATTTGCCATGAAGTGATGAGACCGGATGCAGTGATCTAAGTTGTTGTTTTTTTTTTTTTTTAATTGAGTTTTAAGCCAGGTTTTTCACTCTTCTCTTTCACCTTCATCAACAGACTTTTTAGTTCTTCTTCACTTCTGCCTTGAGGGTGGTGTCATCCGCATATCTGATGTTATTGATATTTCTCCTGGCAATCTTGATTCCAGCTTGAGCTTCATACAGTCCAGAATCTCACATGATATACTCTGCATATAAGTTAAGTGAGCAGAGTGACAATCTACAACCTTGATGTACTCTTTTCCAAATTTTGAACCAGTCCATTGTTGCATATCTGGTTTCTATCTTTCCTTCTAGTCCTGCATGCATGTTTCTCAGGAGGAAGGTAGGGTGGCCTGGCATTCCCTTCTCTTTACAAGTTTTTGGCAGTTTGTTGTGATCCACATTGTGGAAGGCTTTAGTGTAATCAATGAAGCAGAAGTAAGTGTTTTTCTAGAATCCCCTTGCTTTTTCTGTGATCCAATGAATTTTGGTGATTTGATCTCTGGTTCCTCTGATTTTTCTAAATCCATCTTGTACATCTGGAAGTTTTTGGTTCAAGTAGTTTTGAAGCTGAGCTTGAAGGATTTGGGGCATTATCTTGCTAGCATGTGAAATGAAAGGAATTGTGTTGCAGTTTGAAATTTCTTTGGCACGACCCTTCTTTGGAACTGGAATGAAAACTGGCATTTTCAAAATTTGCTGCCATGTCGAGTACAATCATTGAACAGCATCATATTTTAGGATTTTAAATAGCTCACCTGGAATGCCATCATCCCCACTAGTTTTGTTCATAGTAATGCTTCCTAAGACCCACTTGACTTCACACTTCACATGCCAGGATGTCTGGCTCTAGGTGAGTTATCCCACCATAGTGGTTTCAACGTTTTAATTTAAAACTATTTATCACAAACATCTGGTATGTTATCCATGATATTGAAGTGAAGCAGAAACCAAAAGTATTTCAAATATAAAATTCTACAGTGCTGAATGTATGTGTTCGTATGTATTCATAAAGCCCTTCACTGGATTATACTACCTTTGTTTTTCATGAGGAAATTTCTTGTGCCAAAAATGAAGCAGTCTCATATGCATGAAAGCAAACTAAAAAAAAAAAAAAAAAAACCACAAACTTTTCACGAACACCTCCAGGGCAAGAGTGAAAGAGATCTTTCCCCCTCATTAACAGATGAATTGCTCACAAAGTTTGCAGTATGAAAAAAATTCACCAAGCCAAGCTAAACAAAGTTTCCTTAAAAATAGTTCTTGAGACTATTATAGTATGCATAATTGCAAGTATTTTTTTAAAGGATATAGTGAAAAATTACTCTATTACTTTTAGAATTGTATCATTATGATAACAAGTTTTTTACTTTATTTCACATTTGCTTTACAAGACAGTATTATACACTATGAACATTGTGCACTAATTGAATTATATCAACTTGGAAAGTAATAATAAAATGTCAGAAAGCTATATGATGATATAAGCTATATGATAATAGAAATTATGACAAATTAAATTTATCATAATCGCCAAAGTTCAGCTTACCTTTTTGTTATAAATCTCATAGAAGAAGATAAAGGCAAACTGACTTTTAACGACCTATCCTGCTCTCATATAAAAGCTGAATAGTCATGGAATTTCTCCTTAAGCATCACAGTTTGATTGATCATTTACTTGTTGGAATGTTGTTCAGTTCAGTTCAGTCACTCAGTCGTGTCCGACTCTTTGTGACCCCATGAATCACAGCACGCCAGGCCTCCCTGTCCATGACCAAGTCCGGAGTTCACACAGACTCACGTCCATCGAGTCAGTGATGCCATCCAGCCATGTCATCCTCTGTCGTCCCCTTCTCCTCTTGCCCCCAATCCCTCCCAGCATCAGAGTCTTTTCCAATGAGTCAACTCTTCGCATGAGGTGGCCAAAGTACTGGAGTTTCAGCTTTAGCATCATTCCTTCCAGAGAAATCCCAGGGCTGATCTCCTTCAGAATGGACTGGTTGTATCTCCTTGCAGTCCAAGGGACTCTCAAGAGTCTTCTCCAACACCACAGTTCAAAAGCATCAATTCTTCGGCGCTCAGCCTTCTTCACAGTCCAACTCTCACATCCATACATGACCACAGGAAAAACCATAGGCTTGACTAGACGGACCTTTGTTGGCAAAGTAATGTCTCTGCTTTTGAATATGCTATCTAGGTTGGTCATAACTTTCCTTCCAAGGAGTAAACATCTTTTAACTGCATAGCTGCAGTCACCATCTGCAGTGATTTTGGAGCCCAGAAAAATAAAGTCTGACACTGTTTCCACTGTTTCCCCGTCTATTTCCCATGAAGTGATGGGACCGGATGCCATGATCTTCATTTTCTGAATGTTGCACTTTAAGCCAACTTTTTCACTCTCCAGTTTCACCTTCATCAAGAGTTTTTTTTAGTTTCTCTTCACTTTCTGCCATAAGGGTGGTGTCATTTGCATATCTGAGGTTCTTGATATTTCTCCCGGCAATCTTGATTCCAGCTTGTGTTTCTTCCAGTCCAGCGTTTCTCATGATATACTCTGCATATAAGTTAAATAAACAGGGTGACAATACACAGCCTTGACGTACTCCTGTTCCTATTTGGAACCAGTCTTTTGTTCCATGTCCAGTTCTAACTGTTGCTTCCTGACCTGTATAGAAATTTCTCAAGAGGCAGATCAGGTGGTCTGGTATTCCCATCTCTTTCAGATTTTTCCACAGTTTATTGTGATCCACACAGTCAAAGTCTTTGGCATAGTCAATAAAGCTGAAATAGATGTTTTTTCTGGAACTCTCTTGCTTTTTCCATGATCCAGTTAATATCCATAATATATCTATTTTTTCTTAATTAAGCTTTGTTTTTTTTTTCCCCACCAAGTGTTTAAATCTAAATAAACAACAACTGTAAATTTTATCCTTATGGAGAGTTTGATTAGTTTTTAAAAAAGCCAAACAGCACATTTAAAGACTACTAAGGAAAGGAGTTTTGGAAAGTAATTTTGGGGCTCCAAAATCACCGCAGATGGTGACTGCAACCATGAAATTAAAAGACGCTTGCTCCTTGGAAGAAAAAATATGACCAACCAAGACAGCATATTAAAAAGTAGAGACAATACTTTGCCAACAAAAGTCCATCTAATCAAGGTTATGCTTTTTTCAGTAGTCATGTATGGATGTGAGAGTTGGGCTATAAAGAAAATTGAACGCTGAAGAACTGATGCTTTTGAACTGTTGAGTTGTAGAAGGCTCTTGAGAGTCCTTTGGACTGCAAGGAGATCCAACCAGTCTATCCTAAAGGAAACCAGTCCTGAATGTTCATTGGAAGGATTGACCTTGAAGCTGAAACTCCAATAATTTGGCCACCTGATGCAAGATTGACTCATTGGAAAAGACCCTGATGCTGGGAAATATTGAAGGCAGGAGGAGAAGAGGACGACAGAGCATGAGGTAGTTGGATGGCATCATTGACTCAATGGACATGAGTTTGAGTAAACTCTGGGAATTGGTGATGGATAGGGAGTCCTGGGATCGTCCGTGGGGTCACAAAGAATCAGACACAACTTAGTGACTGAAGTGAACTGACTGAAGGAAAGGAGTTGTTTTTATTTTTTTCATAAAAGTACATTGAGATACATTAAAATGAGAAGAATGGTCTTACTCCAAACTAAATGTTAAAGTAAAAAAGAGAAGTGCTTTAAGGTAAGATAATATGAGGCATTCACTAAATTTTCATATTCTAAATATGAAGCATTGATAGAATATTCAGTTACCTGTGGCTATCTATCATTTAGAAATACAATAGTATTTTGCATTTCTTTTTTTTTTTTTGGTTATTTTAAAAGTTTATTTTTTCCTTTTTTTAATTTACATTTATTTATTTTAATCAGATGCTAATTACTTTACAATATTGTATTGGTTTTGCATTCTAAAGTGTATACACTGTAAAGGTCATAATTAGATTTGCAAAATAAGTAAGGTATCCCAGACAAAAGTGGAGAAATAGAAAATGGGCAAGGAAGGACATTTGAACAGAACTTATATTTAAGTGGTATGAGGAACAAGAGAATGGTTGGAAAACACTGTAATCAGTGGTTGTCTCAAAAAGAATAAAAAGAAAAAAAAATGAAGAAAAATAAAAAATGAGAACATTGTTTATGGGTGTGAATGGCTAGAAGGTAAATTGGTAAAGGATTTCTCATTGGAACTGCAAATAAGAAGGAGATATGGATGATCAGGTGTCAGATACTTGAATTTAAAAATATATATGTAGCTGAAGATTATGATCAGTAAACTTGAATATAATCTATGTGTGATGAAACAACTTCAATGATGAAGAATGACTTGGAAGCAAAATTTTTGTGTGAGAGAGCACCCTTATTTATTAAAATGGACAAACCTAGTTCAGTCAACAGTCACATACTGTAACCTTTACAGAATTTATGGACTTACACACAGAACAGGTGCACAGTGAGCTACTTGTGCTGGTTACTAAAGAGTGTTAGGCCAGTTGTCCTGGTTATAGTACGCCTCATCTCTAAACCTGAGGGCTGTAGAGTCCTGTATGATTGGATGAGAGACTCTGATGCCTGGAACAGTTTTCTTGAAAAGTTTATTAAATGGAATAGGCAATTTATGTTGACCGTGTGTGTTTATCACTCAGACATGCCTGAATCTTTTTGATCCCTTTGACTGTAGCCTGCTAGGCTCCTCTGTCTATTCCCTTCTTTAAGGGATCTTTCTGACCCAGGGATGAAATCCAGGTCTTCTGCACTGTGGGTAGATTCTTTACCCTCTGAGCCACCAGGAAAGCTCCTGTATGTTGAGTAACTATATGTTGACTACCCAGGTGAAAATAAGAGATTGTATCAGAAATGGCAAAATGGTTTAGTGAAAAGTGCCAAGATTCAAAATTTTTTTTCTTTTATATAATATTTTATTTAAGATTTTTAAACAATATATTGAAATAATAACCCATATTTATCACCTAAAAGAAGAACTTTGTCTATGTCAGCTTCCACTTTCTGTCTAGATAAAATCCTGGATTAAATGTCTTTACCTCTTGCCAACTGTGTGAAAATTAAAGAAGTTATTTCAGCAACTTGGTCCTCAGTGTTTCATCTACAGATTTGGGGCTAGTAATTACTATTGCAAAGATTTCGAGAATTAAGTGAATAAATGATTAAGAAATTATTTTGTAAAAGTTGAAACTTCATCCAAGTGATGTTGTTTATTGGCTTTAATTTGTCTATTAATGAATATATACTATTGAATTTTAATGTATTTCCATACAGATGTTTTGTATTTTGGGGTAGTTGCCTTCACTGATTTTGTATTTTACAACATATTTAGAATAGTTTCCCTGTACATTATGAAAACATACACTCATTTGTATTTTAGATGCCATCTTAAGTATCTATTAGTCTCAGTTTAGGAGAAGGCAATGGCAACCCACTCCAGTTCTCTTGCCTGGAAAAATCCCATGGATGGCGGAGCCTTGTGGGCTGCAGTCCATGGGGTCGCTAAGAGTCGGACACGACTGAGTGACTTCACTTTCACTTTTCACTTTCATGCATTGGAGAAGGAAATGGCAACCCACTCCAGTGTTCTTGCCTGGAGAATCCCAGGGATGGGGGAGCCTGGTGACCTGCCGTCTGTGGGGTCGCACAGAGTCAGACACGACTGAAGTGACTTAGTAGTAGTAGTAGTAGTAGTCGTCTCAGTTTTCTTTGTGGTTCTCTTTTTGTGATAGATGTATGTATCGTGATTTTGTGTAGTCAGTTACATCCATGTTTTCTAGCTTCTCTGGCTTTTATGGTTTGTAAGCAATTTTCCTTAGTAAATCTCGATCACTATTCAATATTTTACGTTTTTTATTCTGTTTCATTTACATTTAAAATTTGAATCATTTAACAATTTACTTTCTAAATGTTGGGAGAGAAGGCATAATATTATTCTATATACTCAGTTATTCCATGAAAATGTATTGAATCGTTATGTCTTATCTCCTTGTTGTAATACCATATTTTCTTATGTTGAGCATGTTTATGAGATATCAAATTTCTTTTTTTTTTAATTTTATTTTATTTGTTAAACTTTACATAATTGTATTAGTTCTGCCAAATATCAAAATGAATCCACCATAGGTATACATGTGTTCCCCATCCTGAACCCTCCTCCCTCCTCCCTCCCCATACCGTCCCTCTGGGTCGTCCCAGTGCACTAGCCCCAAGCATCCAATATCCTGCATCGAACCTGGACTGGCATCTCGTTTCATACATGATATTTTACATGTTTCAATGCCAAATTTCTTATAATATTTTTATATCTTGATTGTATTCAGAATTTATTATGTTTAAAAATTCTCATTAGATGGATGAAACTGGAGCCTATTATACAGAGCGAAGTGAGCCAGAAAGAAAAACACCAATACAGTATACTAATGAATATATATACAGCCTTGATATACTCCTTTTCCTATTTAGAACAAGTCTGTTGTTCCATGTCCAGTTCTAACTACTGCTTCCTGACCTGCATATAGGTTTCTCAAGAGGCAAGTCAGGTGGTCTGGTATTCCCATCTCTTTCAGAATTTTCCACAGTTTATTGTGATCCACACAGTCAAAGGCTTTGGCATAGTCAATAAAGCAGAAATAGATGTTTTTCTGGAACTCTCTTGCTTTTTCCATGATCCAGCGGATGCTGGCAATTTGACCTCTGTTTCCTCTGCCTTTTCTAAAACCAGCTTGAATATCTGGAAGTTCATGGTTCACATATTGCTGAAGCCTGGCTTGGAGAATTTTGAGCATTACTTTACTAGCATGTGAGATGAGTGCAATTGTGCGGTAGTTTGAGCATCCATTGGCATTGCCTTTCTTTGGGATTGGAATGAAAACTGATCTTTTCCTGTCCTGTGGTGACTGCTGAGTTTTCCAAATTTGCTGGCATATTGAATGCAGCACTTTCACAGCATCATCTTTCAGGATTTGAAAGAGATCAACTGGAATTCCATCACCTCTACTAGCTTTGTTTGTAGTGATGCTTTCTAAGGCCCACCTGACTTCACATTCCACAATGTCTGGCTCTAGTTGAGTGATCACACCGTCTGGACTATCTTGGTGGTGAAGGTCTTTTTTGGACAGTTCTGTGTATTCTTGCCACCTCTTCTTAATATCTTCTGCTTCTGTTAGGTACATACCATTTCTGTTCTTTATCGAGCCCATCTTTAAATGGAATGTTCCCTTCGTATCTCTACTTTTCTTGAAGAGATCTCTAGTCTTTCCCATCTTTTGTTTTCCTCTATTTCTTTGCACTGATCACTGAGGAAGGCTTTCTTATCACTTCTTGCTCTTCTTTGGAATACTGCATTCAGATGTTTATATCTTTCCTTTTCTCCTTTGCTTTTTGCTTCTCTTCTTTTCACAGCTATTTGTAAGGCCTACCCAGACAGTCATTTTGCTTTTTTGCATTTCTTTTCCATGGGGATGGTCTTGATCCCTGTCTCCTGTACAATGTCACGAACCTCTGTCCATATTTCACCAGGCACTCTATCAATCAGATCTAGTCCCTTAAATCTATTTCTCACTTCCACTGTATAATCATAAGGGATTTGATTTAGGTCATACCTGAATGGTTTAGTGGTTTTCCCTCCTTTCTTCAATTTAAGTCTGAATTTGGCAGTAAGGAGTTCACGATGTGAGCCACAGTCAGCTCCCAGTATTGTTTTTTGACTGTATAGAGCTTCTCCATCTTTGGCTGCAAAGAATATAATCAATCTGATTTCAGGTTTTGACCATCTGTATATTGTCACCCTGCTTATTTAACTTATATGTAGAGTACATCATGAGAAACGCTGGGCTGGAAGAAGCACAAGCTGGAATCAAGATTGCCAGGAGAAATATCAATAACCTCAAATATGCAGATGACACCATCCTTATGGCAGAAAGTGAAGAGGAACTAAAAAGCCTCTTGATGAAAGTGAAAGTGAAGAGTGAAAAAGTTGGGTTAAAGCTCAATATTCCTAAAACTAAGATCATGGAATCTGGTCCCATCACTTCATGGGAAATAGATGGGTAAACAGTGGAAACAGTGTTGGACTTTATTTTTTTGGGCTCCAAAATCACTGCAGATGGTGACTGCAGCTATGAAATTAAAAGATGCTTACACCTTGGAAGGAAAGTTATGAGCAACCTAGATAGCATATTGAAAAGCAGAGACATTACTCTGCTAACAAAAGTTCATCTAGTCAAGGCTATGGTTTTTCTAGTGGCCATGTATAGATGTGAGAGTTGGACGGTGAAGAAAGCTGAGTGGCAAAGAATTGATGCTTTTGAACTGTGATGTTGGAGAAGACTCTTGAGAGTCCCTTGGACTGCAAGGAGATCCAACCAGTCCATTCTAAAGGAGATCTATCTTGAGTTTTCTTTGGAAGAAATGCTGCTAAAGCTGAATCTCCAGTACTTTGGCCACCTCATGCGAAATGTTGACTCATTGGAAAAGACTCTGATGCTGGAAGGGATTGGGGACAGGAGGAGAAGAGGACTACAGAGGATGAGATGGCTGGATGGCAACACCTACTCAATGAACATGAGTTTGAGTGAACTCCAGGAGTTGGTAATGGACAGGGAGGCCTGGCGTGCTGTAATTCATGGGGTCGCAAAGAGTTAGACATGACTGAGTGACTGAAATTTACTGAAATGAACGGATATATAGATGGTAACGTTAACTCTGTATGTGAAACAGCAAAAGAGACACAGATACATAGAACAGTCTTTTGGACTCTGTGGGAGAGGGCGAGGGTGGGATGATTTGGGAGAATGGCATTGACATATGTGTAATATCATATATGAAACCAATCACCAGTCCAGGTTCGATGCATAACACAGGATGCTCGGGGCTGCTGCACTGGGATGACCCAGAGGTGTGTGATGGGGAGGGAGGTGGGAGGGGGGGTTCAGGATGGGGAACATGTGTACACCCATGGAAGATTCATGTTGATGTATGGCAAAACCAATACAATATTGTAAAGTAATTATCCTCCAATTAAAATAAATACATGTATATTAAAAAAATTCTCAAGTATCATATGATTTGTGGGCTATATTATCCTTTTATCTCCAAAACTTTTAAATTATTTATTTTATAATTTGATTTGAAGTTCTTCAATTCCCAATGCATTTTCTTAGAATTTTATTTGTAAATTCAACATATTCATACAAATGTTTGAAAGTATAGCCCTTACTATTTCAATATCCTATTTTTTGAGTGACTAAGCACATACACACTCCACACACATTATTTCCCCTCCTGTGTCCGTGCTCTACAATTCCTATAGCAGAAACATCTATGCAAGTAAACCTCTAAGGAACTAGCTTGCTTTCTGGTATGACAGTTAATTAATTGCATTTTTACCTTGATGCTTAATTTTTATTGTTTATTAGAGATGCATTAAGTAACTTAATATCTATCAACTTCCAACTTGAAATTCTTCTTTTTAGAGAAATTTATTTCAATTAATATCATAGGAAAATTTGTGGTGCATTTTAAACATGTGTGGTCGGTTCCTGGCAACTTTTGAAAGTAAAATATGAGAAGCACAGTTCACATGGGGATTCACTACATTCTTTTGTTGCATAATTTCTAGAGAAAAACAAAATACTCTTCACATATGCAGAAATCAGAACAAGGTATTAATATGTTAGGATAATAACTGGGAGTTTGTGTTATGTCTTAGGAGACTGTTTGATTTTACTCTGTACTTGGGTTGCTTTTGACTTCATAGTTGTAACTAAGGTTACTTAGTCCAGTTTATTACATTGGGGAAAGAACTCTGCACAGGATACAATACAGGAGAGAGATAATTCCAAATAAAATGATGACATAGATGAAATCGTGCTGACAAATATACTTTGGGAGTAAGGTGACAGAATTCATTAAAAATTAAAGATCAGTAAAATTCATAGGGCTTTTCAGGGATCTTAGTGATAAAGAATCCGCCTGCCAATGCAGGAGATGGTGGTTTGATCTTTGGGTTGGGAAGATCCCCTGGAGAAGGAAGTAACAATACACTCCAGTATTCTTGCCAGGAAATCCCATGGACAGAGGGATTCACAACTATCTACTTAAAAACATGGAATCTCATGGAAATCATTTACCACCTCTAAGAGACTGTTATTAAGACAATTCAGAATAATGTGACAACTGTGAGATTATAGTGTAACATCAGGGTTCCTGATGGCATTTTTTACCA
The DNA here is from genome assembly GCF_002263795.3 of Bos taurus. Classification (NCBI taxonomy): domain Eukaryota; kingdom Metazoa; phylum Chordata; class Mammalia; order Artiodactyla; family Bovidae; genus Bos; species Bos taurus. The sequence continues at coordinate 2,793,900 of NC_037336.1, forward strand.
AATGGGCAAAAAAAAAAAAAAGTGGGGGTACTGAGAGTGTTAGTTTGTCTCATGAAACTTTAAATTTTGACATAGTCTTACACTTCTTAATGATATAAGATCAATCAGTCACATTTTTCTCCCCAAACCAAAGTTTTGGTTATATTGAAAGTATGCTGAGGCAGGGTAGCTCTCCCCCCCCTTTTTTTTTTTTTTTAATTTTCATATCTAAAAACTGCTTTCATTTTTACAGTAGGAGCATATCACCTTCAGGGTTGAACAGATTCAAACAGGCTCTAAACGGGGGCACTATTTGAGATTGTATACTAATGTTTAAAAGTCAGCAGTACGGCCACATTACACGTTTGGATTCTTTTAAAGTGTCATTTAAATATACTTTTTATACATTAGAATTGCATTGCATTTATTCTGAGCAATAAAAAATTCCATGCAATATTCAATTTACAAATAGAATGCATATAATAGCTTGGGACCTTCAAACAAGGAATAAAGTAATCCCAAATGGATGAGGGGAGGGTAGGATCAAAAGATAGAGATAATACAACAATTTCAAGATTTCAACTTACAGTTTTTATGTCAGGTATTAAAATAACATACAAAATGTTTTCCAATACATTCTAGCTTCAGTTGTTACTGGTAAAAATAACTCATGTCAACATGTCATTTTAAAGTTATAGAATAGGAAAGAAAATAATAGTATAGGCAGAGTGACAGACATTCCTTGCCAAAATATGAATAATTCCAACTCTTTTATGCAGTTTTCAATTCTGTTGGGTGGTAATGTCTTATTCAGTTGCTGTTTTGTGCTTCCTATGTATTTTATACAATATTATCAGTTAAGTAGGTTAAATAAATGCAACTTCCCATACTTTGAAGCCTGGGTAAAAAGAATAAGACAAAATCAGTTTGAAAGAAAAAAGTCTCCATAGTCAAAAGATATGTCTAGTGAGGAAGAGCTTTTCCAAACTTAAAAATCAATTTGATAATGATGACTACCATTTATTTTGAAAATCTATTGGAAATGCATCCATTCTTGTAAAGATATTGCATATTTTATTTTCCACAAATTAATTTTTGGCTTTGACATTTATTTAAAAACACTTGAAAGCAAATAAAACCACATGTTCTATCTTCTGATTTACTATTCTTATGTGTAACAAATAACTTTTATATTTATTTTCAGGGTTAACTTGAATTTTATCCTGCACATATTTAATCTTAAGAAATTAGAATATTTTTCTTCTCAACTGAAATCTATCCTTTTTATTTGAAACTTCTTCATGTAAAATCATAATCAAATTTAATGTCATACTCTAGTTTTTCAGAGTTTTCTTTTTCTTTTTTTTAAAGAAAGCTTAGGATTTACTCTCAACATTTTTTATATGTAACATACAATACTTTTAATTATATTTACAATGTTTTCCATTACATCCCTAGTACTCATTTATCTTATAACTGCAAATTTTTATCTTTTGATTGCCTACATCAAATCCACTTTCCCCAAACTCCCATCTCTGCTGACCACAAATCTGAATATTTTTCTGTGAATTTCATTATTTGTTTCTTTTTGAAATGCAACTTATCTACAACACTGTTAGTTCCTATTACATGGAATAATTATTCAATACTTCTATACATTTCATAATTATCACCACAATAATTCTAGTTACTATACATTACCATGCAAATAAATTACATTGTTATTGACTATATTTCCCACATTGCAGATTTCATACCTGTGATTCATCTATTTTATACTAAAAGTTTGTTCCTCAGTCTCCTTCACCAGTTTCTCTCATCCGTCCATCATTCTTCTCTCTGACAACCACTATTTATTCCCTGTATCACCCATGACTCTATTTCTGTTTTGTTATTACCACTCACTTGTTTGGTTTTTTAGAGCCACATATATGCAAGCCATACAGTATCTGTCTACCTCTGTTTGACTTATTTTACTTAATATAATATCCCCTATATTCACTCATGTTGTTGCAAATGGCAAATTTTCATTCCCTTTATGGATGAGTAATATTATTTTGTCTGTGTGGACACACACGCATCATCATCATCATTTATCACCATCTTTATCCATTTGTCTAGTAGCTTCTATATCATGACTCTTGTAAATAGTGGTGCCACAAACATTGGGTTGCATATATATTTTCAAATTAGTGTTTTCATTTTCTTCAGATAAATACCCAAGAGTGGAATTGCTGAATCATACAGCAATTCTATATTTAACTTTTGAGGTACCTCCATACTGTACTCCCTAGCTGCAGCAGCAATTTAAATTTCAACAATATATAAATGCTCCCTTTTGTCTACATCCTTTCTAACTTTTGTTATTTGTGGTCTTTTTAATAACAGTCATTGTGACAGGTGTCAGGTGATATTATATTCTGACCTTGATTTGCACTCCCTGATGATCAGTGATGTTTAGCATCTTGTCATGTACCTGCTGGCCATCTGTATGGCATCTTTGGTAAAATATTCAGATCCTTTGCCAACTTTTATTTTTGCTGCACCCCATGGAATGTGGGATCTTATTTTTTTGACCAGATATTGAACCCACATCCCTTGCATAGGAAATGTGGAGTTTTTGCCACTAAACCACCTGGGACGTCTCCTTTTGTCCACTTTTTCACTGAGTTATTTGTTCTTTTGATATTGAATTGTATGAGTACTTTGTATATTTTGAACATTAAAATCTACTCTTATAACAATGTTAATTCCTATATTGCTTGCAAATGTTTTCACAACCAGCAGGCTGTGTTTTCTTTTGTTGATAGTTTCCTTCACTGTTAAAAAGACTTTTAGTCTAATATAGTCTTGTTATTTTATTTTATTTTTAAAATTTTTAATATATTTTATGTAACCCAAGATATTCAAAATAATATCATGTTGACAGGTAATCAATGTGAATTTATTGCAATATATTACATTCTTTTTTCATTACAAGTCTTTTTTATTTTTTTTTAATTTTTTTATTTTTAATTTTACAGTATTTTATTGGTTTTGCCATATATCAAAATGATCCGCCACAGGTATACACGTGTTCCCCATCTCGAACCCTCCTCCCTCCTCCCTCCCCATACCATCCCTCCGGGTTGTCCCAGTGCATTAGCCCCAAGCATAATATAGTCTTATTTGTTTATTTTTGTTTCTGTTGACTTTGCCTACAGAGACAGTTCTGAAAATCTGTTGCTGAGACTGTCACAGAATGCAGTGTCTGTGTTTTCTTCTAGAACTTTTCTTCAAGAAGTCCCATCTTTCCTACTACTTCTACTTTGTACTCTTAAACTAAGTGCTTTCACAATTCTGAAAATTAATCCTAGTAAATATTCAATTTAAGTAGATGTATATCAATCTTATTTGAAACACTATAGAAGGCGCATCAAATATATCACAGGTTCCTCAATTCACATGAACTTAGTTCTAGGATTTTTTTCTTTTTTTTTCTGGTTTCAATTTTATTGGAAGATAATGATCTTCACTGGGAAAAATGTTAGTAATCTGACCATCATGATATAAGCTATCTAATTTAATGCAATTGAAGTATAATCTTGATTCATAAAATCTTCATGTATTATAATATCTATGATATTAGTTTTTAGAAGTTAAAAGTCACTTTATTCATCTCTCTTCTATTTCCATAAAAGCAGTTTTGTACTGTAAACAAAATAAAGGTTGTTATCCAAAATATATGTTTAATTGAAATACTCAGTAGCCTTAGTTCATCCAAGGAAAACACTTTACAATGCATCTCTATTGTAGTCAGAATAGTGGCCTTCAAACATAAACATTTACATACTAATGTCCAGAACATGTAAATTAAATATACATGAATAGAAAGGACAAAGAGGATTTTAGATAAAATTAAAGGTCTAACCAAATGATCCTGAATGAAGTGTACTATCCTGGATTATCCAGAGATTCAATATACTCACTCCCCAAAAGTGGAAGGAGACCTAAGAGGAGGTCAGAGAGATGCAATGTACAAACTCACCATTTTTGGCTTGAAGTATGAAAGAAGAGAACAAGGAGCCAAAGAATTTGGATGAATACATATAATGATTAAAAACATGTTATTTTTCATGACTCTTTGAAGGAAAGTGAATGTTTACCATGAAAGCAAAAGAGACACGGATGTATTGAACAGTCTTTTGCACTCTGTGGTAGAGGAAGAGGGTGGGATGATTTGGGAGAATCGCATTGAAACATGTATAATATCATATAAGAAATGAATCACCAGTCCAGGTTTGATGCAGGATACAGGATGTTTGGAGCTGGTGCACTGGGATGACCCAGAGGGATGGTACAGGGAGGGAGGTGGAAAGGAGGTTCAGGATGGGGAACACGTGTACACCCGTGGCAGATTCATGTAATGTATGGCAAAACCAATACAATATTGTAAAGTAATTATCCTCCAATTAAAATAAATAAATTTAAATTAAAAAAGAAAGTAAACAAAACAAGCAACCAAATCATAAAAAGGACAAGTTGAAAGTATTTGCAGATGAGTTTAAACACAAGGACAAGACACACTGAGACAGCTGCCATCAGAGGCCACAGCTCCTTCAGTAAGAGGTGAAAATGGTTCATGAGACAGCTTTGGGCATGTGGGGTTCCTTATAAAGACAGCTCAAGATATTTTTGTATAGAAGTGGTGGGAACTATTTCTGCTTTTGGTGATGCATTTACTTGAGAGCATCTTAGCAAATTTGAATGAGATGGTGAATGTGTTTCTGTCAATGGTAACAAGAGTCATGTGGGAGATGCCCATATGCAGATGGATTGCACTATTATTGCCAACCTTGTCAGGATGATATTCCTTAGTGTGTTGCATGATCTTTTACTAAAGTTCCAGTTTAAGGAAAAAGGGCAAATGAATGCAATAAAATTATGTGTACATAATGTAAACGAAGGGCTACGATATCCAAAGCAGCAGCAACGATGGGGATGAAAATAAATGAAGTAAATAATAATGTTCTAAAAATAGTGGCTTTTTGTCATATTAGGTCTGTTGTTGATGCAGATACCTTTGTCTTTGTGGGTCTCCCTGTTTCTCTCTCTCTAGATAGCTGGATAGATAAATATACATATAGATAGCAACTCATAGATAATGTACATTATATAATATAATCCAGGCTATACACATTTATAATACTATTATTCATTATTATCATGTATATTTTACTTTGTTTTCTAAAAATAGTTTAAAATTAAAACGTTTTCACAGGCTCATAAAATTACCATGGGTGAGCTTTAAGCCACTATGCTTACTATATCTAGTGGAAAAATTATCCCTGGTATTCATAACTATTAATGTGCTGTGCTAAGACATTGCATTTGTGTCTGACTCTGTGCATCCCTATGAGCTGTAACTCACCAGGTTCCTCTGTCCATGGGATTCTCCAGGCAAGAAAACTAATTAATTAAAATTCATAGTATGAAGGGCCTCAGAATAAATTATTTGTGTATATGAGTATAAGCACTAAGATAACAATAAATGCTATGAAGTCTATTTTCCTATTTTATTTACAGTGTCTACAATTATATTTAAAATAATGAGTATTTTATGAAAATATTCTACAATTTGCATGTATCATTTCTCAACAAGATAAGTGAACAATGGAAATGACACTATTAGTCAACCCAAAGCATGCACAATAACACGTGTGCAGGAACATCACTCATAGAAAAATTCCAAAACTGCCACATCACCTTGTGAGGTATAAACAAAGAACTGATAATGGAAAATGACAGCTCATATGTGCTCTACACAGTTGCACTGATAGAAATGACTCGGGAACATTGAACTTGGTAAAATTCTCCATCAATGTGCCATGACATAGATAAGTTAGTTAAACTAGAAAATCCTGAAAAATTAGACTTCATGCTGAAACAATGCAGCAAGCTAAGCATTTTTCTCTAGACTAAAACATATTTATTTTAAATGATCCATAATTTTGGTTTCTTACAATTCCTGCCTCACTTTTTCTGAATTAAATGACCATCTGAATTCATGTTAAATGTATATGCTTAAGGTTGCCAAACTAACACTTACCTCCTAGGAAAATTCTAAAATGTGATAAGAATATCAAATAGGTTAAACATAATTTGACCTAATGAAGACAGGTTTTGTTATGGCAAGTACACACAAAATGAGGTGGGTATTTTAGACTGCAGTAACACCGACTTCTAGAAACATAAATAACAATTACTTTATTTCCCAAAAACTGCCTTTCTTTCAAAGAACTCAGGGAAATATGTTCACATATCACCTTCTGAAATGGGAACAATTTATGTTCTTTCAACTGTGAACACCAATCACACAAAGACATTTGGAAATTTACATGAGATGGAAAATAATTTCAAGGCAATCAACTAAACCACAATAAAAATTACACACACATCACAGCATTGGGAGAGAGATAAAAGTGTGACTTGCCAAAAGAGAATCAGCTTGAATATAGCTCTGGCTGATGGGCTGGTGCCCTGAATGACAAAGAGCTGTCTGTAGGCAAATGACAGTGTAGACTGATTTGCTAACTCCGTCTTCAATAAGAAACGCATGTGTCCAGGGATACAGTGTGATAAAGAAAGGCTCTGACTCTTGGGATAAGTCACCTGTCTGTGCTCTGTGTTGGCTTATAACTGCTAGCTTGAAATAATTTGTTCTGTTTTCAGTAGTTAACTGATTCCTAGTGTCAGATAAATTATTCATAATACCCCAGAAAGGTAGGACTAAAAAGTAAAACATGAGCACCAACAGGCTGGAAATATTTACAAATAAGATAATGACCCACAATTAAGTTGTGGGTCAAGGTCTTACTAAAGAGCACCAGGGCTTCTAAAATAAGGCCTTACTTTCATTTCCATTGGTACCTTATCCAATGTAAGCTTTGATTTGTAATCTGTAAATAGTGAATAATAATTTTGTTTTGTTTTCAGTAGGAGCTTATGTGAAATTAATCAGTGAATAATAAGAAGATTGTCATAAGCAGCAAAAGTCAATATGTAGATATATTTTTCTAAATTTTTACTTCCTTGCTGCTGCTAAGTCACTTCAGTCGTGTCCAACTCTGTGCAACCCCATAGAGGGCAGTCCACCAGGCTCCCCCGTCCCTGGAATTCTCCAGGCAAGAACTCTGGAGTGGGTTGCCATTTCCTTCTCCAATGCATGAAAGTGAAAAGTGAAAGTGAAGTCACTCAGTCGTGTCTGACTCTAGCGACCCCATGCACTGCAGCCTACCAGCTCCTCCATCCATGGGATTTTCCAGGCAAGAGTACTGGAGTGGGGCGCCATTGCCTTCTCTGAGCTCCATTTATTACTTAATTCTCAGTAAATTAAGCCAAGAATAATACTGAAAAATATCCTCAAATTTCACCAGACTTAGATAACAGGGTTTGTGAAAATGAAACAGACATTGACGCTTGCTCTAATAATTTAGGTTTTGTTCATATCATCCTTCCCCCCTTCCTCATAACAGCCACCACCACCCACCACACCACCCTTGCCAATGATACTGCTTCTCTAATATAGAAGAGAGGTATGGGAGAGGACAGAAAAAGTCCCATTTACTTTTATTTCCCTGAGTCCTAAGCTTGACTGCTGACCTTATTAAATGCTATGCATTTATTAACCCATCAATATTGATTTACTTAACTTCCATTGCATGTCAGGTGTGGGACATACAGTAGTAATTTGATAGAAAAACTTCTGAACCTGCCTGATGGAGTATATATGCTAGTGTGGATGATTACAGAATCCAAAAAATATAACATATTCTACCTTCTGGTAGAGATATGTGCAAGGAAGTCACTAGAGAATCATTTACACTGTGGTCAGGTGTCACATTTCTGGAGGGCTAGTAATTGAGCAGAAAATGGAATAAAGTTAAAGGAAGCAGCCACATGAAGATGTAGGTAAAGTGAGAAAGCCTGTAAGCCTGTAAGATTTGAACACAATGAGCAAACAGGAAGAGCAGAAAGGAAGTACTCAAAGCACATGGGCCATTTTAACCTTAGTATGGACTTTGGAAGACCAAGCCCTAAGTTAATAGAAGGAGGAATAAGGCTAATGACAACTGAAAAGACAGCAGAGTAAGATATGCTACCAAATAATAAATATTTCAAACATAAGAATATAAACACAGGCATAGGATTGAGTTCTTAAATTTTGTAAGTGCTTTAGAATTGACAAACGATGTAATACTAATAATTATATATATAATCTCTCACCTACTCTCATGAAAGTTTCATTGGCATACTGTTCCAGGGCCTTGCAGAGCAAAATGTTTATTTAAAGTGATTATATGTGAACTTTCCCATTGGAATCCTACTTGTCTCTTCTCCTTTAAAGGTTTTTAAATAATGAGAGAATACAGGAAATGTGGCATAGTAGCTAACTTATCTTCCTATTTATGTACATAGACCTAAAATCTGGTGTAATTAATTATATTTAATGATCACATTTAATAATTTCACTTAAGACCTAGAGGATTTTTTTTTAATGTAAAGAGAAACCACAGTTATGAGTTCACTGGAGAATGCTTTCATAAAATCAACTGGCATGATCTCAGATGTAGGAAACATGAAGAAGTAAGCAGGTTTGTAAATATATGGAAGCAGAGACAATAAATAACAGGGTTTAGCAGAATAAAAAAACATGTGAGAGGAAGCATGAATAAAAAGATAGCAATGGATAAAAATTTAAATGTAACTGATGGTTGTTAAATGGAAAATTATTTGTAGTATGAACAATATAAATTTTGCTAATTTTTTTCTTACATATTTCAGTGAGAGTTTGTATTTATCAAAAGAGGGCTTTTTTCTTTCCCAGTGGTGCAAAAGGCAACCCTTTAATCATGTCTCTTTTTTTGATATAAATTTATTCGTTTTAATTGGAGGCTAACTACTTTACAATATTGTATTAGTTTTGCCATAGATCAATATGAATCTGCCACAGGTGTACACGTGTTCCCCATTCTGAACCCCCCTCCCACCTCCCTCCCCATACCACCCCTGTGGGTCATGCCAGTTCACCAGTGAACCTGGACTAGTGATTTGTTTCACATATGATATTATACATGTTTCAATGCCATTCTCCCAAATCATCCTTTTAAGTATGCATTTTAAAAGTTTGTACTTCTTGATTACAATGGCATCTGCCTAACAAGCCCTCCACTTAGTTTTTCCTGTAGTCCTGTAGGAAACTCAAGTACACACACATACACCACAAAGAACAGAAGATCCCTGAAATCTGAGAGGTAACTGTATCAATCAACAACTAATTGGAAATACAGACACTACACTAGGTCATCCCAAGTGAATTTGAATTTGGGAATCAGTTACACAGATTTCAGAGAGACGAAAAGTGGAGTATGGCTTTCTGTTAAGAATTGTGTACTGGTAAACACAGACAGACACGGATGTCTGTAGGAAAAGAAGACGCAAAAATAGCCCGGATAGCAATTCAAATATAGGATTGTGATTTTTATGTGTGTATCCCACGGCACTAAAACATAGATTCTGGAAGGAGTTAGGTCCTGCACAATATAGGAGAACTACATTTAGATGAATGCTTGGTTTGCCACAAAACTGGGCTAGGAGCACTTAATATTAATCTACTTCCTAGCAATGGCACCCTACTCCAGAACTCTTGTTTGGAAAATCCCATGGACGGAGAAGCCTGGTAGACTGCAGTCCATGGGGTCGCGGAGAGTCGGACACGACTGAGCGACTTCACTTTCACTTTTCACTTTCATGCATTGGAGAAGGAAATGGCAACCCACTCCAGTGTTCTTGCCTGGAGAATCCTAGGGACGGGGGAGCCTGGTGGGCTGCCCTCTATGGGGTCGTACAGAGTCGGACACGACTGAAGCAATTTAGCAGCAGCGGCAGCAGTCTATATGATAATAGCCTCAATTATCACTCAGTTGAAACACAGAATAGGCTAAAATATCATTCGCATGAGCAGTCTTTGGCTACAGTCAAGTCATGGTGGATACTGGTGCCTTGTTTATGGACAAGTGAGTAGTAAATCAACCACTGGCTTTATTAAAAATCAAGGAAGAGGTAACCCAGTCATGAAGACTCCTGGAGGAAAATATTTCTATGACACATGAAGAATAAAAATATCAACAAATATCTGCAATGAAACAGAAAGATATAGTAGGAAAAAATGGGGATGATATTGCAGTATGATGCTATTAAATTGTAGATAGGACATTTTATCAGTTATGTGGAAAATTTGAGTGTATCCAAAAACTCAGCATAAGTGATGTGTGATAAGATGATATTTGGAAAAGAAAAAAAAATATGCAGGTAAAGATGAATTATAGGTTATTTACAGGAAGCAGTAAGAAGAATTGAAAGGAAAGAAATAATCAAAAGACACTTTTGTTTAAGAAGAAAATAGAGAGCATTTGGAATCTATGCAAGTCAAAGCAGCATTTTAATTACAGCTAAAAAATGAAACATTTCATCCTACTGTTTTATATCTTATGAACCTTCTCATATGGTAGTCCCTGTTGTTGTTGTTGTTGTTGTTCTGTCACTCGGTCATATCCGACTCTTTTCAAGTCCATGGACTGCAGCATACCAGGCTTCCCTGTCCATCACTATCTTCCAGAGTTTGCTCAAACTCATGTCCATTGAATCAGTTATGCAATCCAACCATTTCATCTTCTGTTGCTCCTTGCTCCTCCTGCCTTCAATCTTTACCAGCAGTCAGGATCTTTTCCAGTGAGTCAGTTCTTTGCATCAGGTGGCCAAAGTATTGGAGTTTCAGCTTCAGCATCAGTTTTCCTTAGGAATGACTGCTTTTATCTCCTTGCTGTCCAAGGGACTCTCAAGAGTCTTCTCCAACACCACAGTTCAAAAACATCAATTCTTTGAAGCCCAGGCTTCTTTATGGTCCAACTCTCACATTTGAACATGACCACTGGAAAAACCATAGCCTGGACTATATAGACCTTTGTCGGCAATGTGATGCTTCTACACTTTAATATGCTGTCTAGGTTTGTCATGGATTTTCTTCCAAGGAGTATCTTTTAATTTCATGGATGCAGTCACTGTCTGCAGTGATTTTGGAACCCAATAAAACAAAGTCTGTTAGTTTCCATTTATTCTCCATCTATTTGTGATGAGACTGGGTGCCATTATCTTAGTTTTTTGAACGTTGAGTTGTAAGCCAGACTCACCTGTGAGTGTTTGGGAGTCTCTAGCAGAGGCATAGGTTTACAGTGGCCTGCAGTAGGGTCAGGGACACGGTCCTCCTGACAGCAGCAGTCCTGGGAGGTGAGGCTTGCTGGCATAAGTCACAATTACCTCTACTGTAGTTTGGCTGGAGTCCAAACTACAGGGAAGGAACACAGCCTCACCCCTCAGCAGAAAATTGGATTAAGATTTATTGAACATGGCCTTGCCCACCAGAGCAAGACCCAGTTTTTCCCATAGCCAACCCCTCCCATCAGGAAGCTTGCACAAGACTCTTATCCTCATCCATCAGAGCACTACTGCTGCTAAGTCGCTTCAGTCGTGTCCGACTCTGTGCGACCCCACAGACGGCAGCCCACCAGGCTTCTCGTCCCTGGGATTCTCCAGGCAAGAACACTGGAGTGGGTTGCCATTTCCTTCTCCAATGCATGAAAGTGAAAAGTGAAAGGGAAGCCACTCAGTCGTGTCTGACTCTAGCAACCCCATGGACTGCAGCCTACCAGGCTCCTCCGTCCATGGGATTTTCTAGGCAAAAGTACTGGAGTGGGGTGCCATTGCCTTCTCCACCATCAGAGCACAGACAGAATGAAAACCACAATCACAGAAAACTAAGCAAAATGACCACATGGATCATAGCTTTGTGTAACTTAATAAGCCATGCCATATAGGGCCACCCAAAATGGGACCATCTTGGTAGAGAGTTCTGACAAAACACATGGTGAACCATTTCAGCATTCTTGCCTTGAGAACCCCATGCACAGTATGAAAAGACCAAAAGAAATGGTGTGTGCATGTGTGTCCTCAAACCTGTCCGACTCTTTGCATCCTCATGGACTGTAGCCTGCCAGGCTTTTCTGTTCATGAGATGCTCCAGGCAAGAACATGGAGTGGGTATCCATTTTCATCTCATGATCTTCATGACCCAGGACCAAACCTCAGTTTCCTGCATTTTGGGGGATTCTTTACTGTCTGATCCACCAGGGAATCCCCAAAGATTATATACTTAAATTAATATTTTAGTTTATGTTTACTTTTATATATGTTTTATATTATGCAGTAATTTATTGAGAAGTTTGGTTTAAATAAGTAGAACAAATTTATACAAATGAAGAGTGTGTATCTCTTCACATGTATCTAGGCATGAAAACATCAAAACATGTGAATATTCACTCATATGTACAAATTGTTAGTATTAGTATAAACATATGGCTTCTCAGTAACTCAGTCCCATCCAACTCTTTGTGATCTTATATATTATAGCCCACCAGACTCCACTATCCAAGGGATTTTCCAGGCAAGAATACTGGAGTGATTTTCCATTTCCTCCTCTATCTAATCTTCCCAACTCCATTATTGAATCTGTGTCTCATGCACTGAGTCACCTAGGAAACCCATCATAAAGTATTAATATGTGTTTGTATCATGAAATATTAATTTGCAAAAAATTAAAAAATTATGCAAAAGAAATATAAATTGTGTTGTGTGTCATGTTTAATTGCTCAGTTGTGTCTGAACCTGAAATCCCATGTACTAGAACCCAGCAGACCCTGCTGTCCATGGGCTTCCCTAGGCAAGAATACTGGAGTGGGTTGCCATTCCCTTCACCAGGGAATCTTCCAGACTCGGGGATCGAACTTGGGTCTTCTGCCATTCAGGGGAATTCTTTACAGTCTGGGTTATCAGGTAAGCCCACATAAATTGTTTTACCAATATATAAAATTAATATAGACAAATACATTAAATTTGCCAACAAACATAAGTCAAAGTTAAGTAACATTTGTTTTGTTTTGTGTAAATTTCAAAACATAATATAACTACCACTCTGTTATAGTCATGAAGGCATTTTTTAATATTAAAATATTTTAACTAAAAATAATGCAATGTCAAAAATGGAATAAGTACATAGTATAAACAAGTGTTATGAAATTCAATATAAAACACAAAACCAGGAATGTCAAAGCTATTTTATGACCAATACTCAATAGTACCTAGTATATATATAATACAAAATATATTTTCTTAAACTGCAAAATTTTTGACTCTAATATATTCTATAATCTTAACACATATATTAATTATAATTATCAAGATTTTTTTCTAAGAATTTATTTTTGATGACATTTTTATAGACTCTATATTATGGCAAATAAAGGACAAAAGAATTTTCCAATTTGCCTAGGATTCAGATATATCTATTTATCTCAAAATTAGTGAAATTCTTATTTGAATTTAATCTACATTTACAAATTAATTGCTGGATCATATTAATCAATTAATCAACCAATCAATCTTGGATTAATTGAGTGTTTGACCCTCAGAAATGCTGCTTAATACTTAACTTTAGCCACCAGATGTGAAAAAGACCCTGATGCATGGAAAGATTGAATTCAGAAGAAGATGGGGACAACAGAGGATGAGATGGTTTGATGGCATCACCCTTGAGTGACGGACACGAGTTTGAGCAATCTCTGGGAGTTGGTCATGGACAGAGAAGCCTGGTGTGGTGCAGTCAATGGGTTGTAAGGAGTCAGACATGACGGAGCTATTGAACTGACTGAACTGAAGCAGAACTAGATAAGCAAGGCAATAAAAATGACTTAATATTACATATAATTAAGATAAATAGGGGGGCTTCCCTATTAATTCCGTTGGTAAAGAATCTACCTGAAATGCAGGAGGCCTGGGCTCAATCCTTGGGTTGGGACAATCCCCTAGAGAGGGAAATGTCAACCTACTCCAATATTCTTGCATGGAGAATTTCATGGACAGGGGAGCCTAGTGGGCTACAGTCCATGGAGTCACAAAGAGTAAAAAGAACATGACTGGGGACTAACACCCTCCCCCAAACACACACACACACACACACACAAACACACAAGAGAAATAGGAGAATGCTAAGTGATCTGGGGTCCATCTCACAATATGTTGTGCCCTTGTGATGGTCATCTAGAATCTAAAGTAAACATATTTTAATTTCTTGATCATTTTTACATGCATACATTGACTGCATAAATTTTAAACAACCCATTTAAATCTAATATCTGACAAACCTAGATAGCAGACAGTGTATTAAAAAGCAGAGACATCATTTTGTTGACAAAGCTCTATATAATCAAAGCTATGGCTTTTCCAGTAGTCATGCACGGATGTGAGAGTTGGGCCATAAAGAAGGCTGAGTGCTAAAGAATTTATGCTTTCTAATTTTGGTACTGTAGAAAACTCGTGTGTTCCTTGGACAACAAGGAGATCAAACCAGTCAATCCTAGATATTCAGTCAATCCTGAATATTCATTGTAAGGACTGATGCTAAAATTGAAGCTCCAGTAATTTGGCCACTGGTTGGGAATACCCAATTCATTGGAAAAGACCCTGATGCTCAGAAATTTGAGGGCAAGAAAAGAAAGGGGCAACAGAGGATGAGATGATTGAATGTCATCATCAACTCAATGGATTTGAGTTTGAGCAAACTCTGGGAGTTAGTGAAGGACAGAAAAGCCTAGTGTGCTGCAGTCCATGGGGTCTCAAAGAGTCAGACATTTCTTAGTGGCTGAACAACAGCATGGTCATTTCATTCCATAAATACAGGGGTATCATGGAAAGCAAAGTCTCTTTCAAAAAATGTGGTAAATCTAAAATGCTAAAATTTGTATTATAACTATTAATAATGTTTCAAATGTTTTACTATAAAAATTGCCAAACATGAGAAAAAGTATATATATACACACATATATATTTCCTTCATGTATTTAATAACATGAACTATTATAACTTTATCTGATTTAAATACACACTAAGAATACTTTGACTCTTATATGGAAGATGGATGATCTGGGATGAATGGAAGCATGGAGATCAGCTGTGAGATAAATTTCATTGTCTCAGTCTAGAAATATTGGTACCCTTAACAATGAAAGCTAAATTGGAGAAAATTAATAGCATAAGAGCAAAATTTAAAACAATAAACTAGGTTTTAGAAGCAGGTGTTGAAAATATTCATTGGTACTTAAAACTGAGTAAGAAAAATACATCAATAAAATTCCTTTGTTTTTGTCCTTCAGTTTTTGGGTGAAAAAATATAAATGTACTAACAGAAGGAGGAGGAGGAGAAGGCAGGAGTAGAATGGGATGACAGAGGATGAGATAGTTGGATGGCATCACCGACTCGATGGACATGGGTTTGGGTGGACTCCGGGAGTTTGCGCTGGACAGGGAGGCCTGACATGCTGCGGTTCATGGGGTCGCAAAGAGTCGGACGCGACTGAGTGACTGAACTGAACTAACAGGATAAATGCAAGCAAAAATATGAGAGATAGTGGTAAGCCATCATCATTTTATTTCTGGCATTGAGTGTTTAATTTATCTGATAAAATTATTACTGAGAAGTATCAAATGTGATATGTGAGACTGGCCCTTAAAGAAATAAATGGGAGGGAAATACTTATTTATATTGACATATAGGTGACGTGAGACATTTTTGATGCTCATATTCTCTCTTTCCCTAATTTAGTGATACTTCACTGAGGTAAGAGTTTAATTATGAAATGGATGACTTGGAATTTGGGCATATGGCTTGTTTTACCAAACAAAATATGGATGGAGGTGACATGTGCCAGTTCTGAGTTCAGGTCTTAAGAAGCTTTAAGTACTTGCCACTCAACATTTTTTTGTTTCTTTCATTTCCCTTGAGAAGAAGTCTGGGTATTCATTGGTTCTTAAATGAAAGAAACATGGAATAATCTGGAAAACAGCCTTTAATATGAATCATAACTGCCTCAATCACCTTGTTGTGGAGATAGATATTATAATCTATACCTTGATGTGAAAAAGAGGAAACAATTAATGGACAATGATTTTCCTTTCTTTCTAAGATTGGAGCTGGGTGACAAATAGCAGAAATTAGAGGAAAGTATTGAGAAGTGAACAGAATTATTTTAGAAACTGACTAGTAAATCTAAGAAGTTTAGTATGTTATTCTAGTAGTTTGTCAGTCCATTTTATATTGAGAATCATTAATTTATTCTAAGAGAATTCTACTTTATTATGCAATAATATAGCTTATATAAATTTCCAGTTGAAGGCACAGAGAAAAGTAGACAGTAAGAATTTGCCAGAGATCTGAGACACATATGTACATTGTCAAAGAGTCTTAGAGGAGTATTCTTAAAATCATCAATCATATAATCTAAGTCATGAGGAGAAATGAGAATAAAGGAAAGGTTGATGAATTGGTTGGAAAAATGGGGGTCAATGAACTATGAAAATAGAATATTTGTATAACAGTCATTTGAGTAATAAGGGGTAGAATGCATCATAGGTTACTTGCAGTTAAAACATCTGCTCTTCTCATAACACAACAGAAGTGATCTAAAGACAAATTAAGTGATCAGTTTCTTGTCAGAATGAGTCACAGTTCTTTCCTTTGCATTACTCTCATATAATTTTCTCCTAGATTAATTACATCGTGCTTCTGTATCTTGTTTGATATTTGGACAGGTTTTAAAGCCAAAATGGAAAAATACAAATATTTGGTGAATAACAAAGTATTGAATAATCTACATGGATTTAGCAACCATTTAATAAGATAAACTTACTATTTGAGTTAGTCAAGTTTCCCCCCTTCATAGATCACAGCCTTGTTGTGGTGAAGGGGCCTGCATAACTCAATGAAGCTATGAGCCATGCCATGCAGGGTCACTCAAGATGAGTGGATCATAGTGGAGAGTTCAGAAAAAATGTGGTGCACTGGAAGATGGAATGTCAAACCACTCCACTTTCTTGCCACAAAAATGCCATGAACAGTATGAATGGAAAAAAAAAAAAAAGACATCAGAAGATTAACACCCCAGGCCACAAGGTGTTCAATACGCTATTCAGGAAAAGTAGAAAGTGATTAAGAATAGCTCCAGAAAGAATGAAGTGTCTGGGCTATAGCAGAAATGATGCTCAATTTTGGATGTATCTGATGATAAAAGTAAAGTCTGATGCTTTAAAGGACAATATTGCATAGGAATCTGGAATGTTAGGTTCATGGATCAAGGTAAATTGGTTGTGATTAATGATGAGATGGCAAGAGTGAATACTGACATCTTAGGAATCAGTGAACTAAAATTTATGGGAATGGGAAAATTTAATTCAGATGACCATTATATCTACTAGTGTGGGCAAGAATCCCTCTTAGGGGGAATGGAATGGCTCTCATAGTCAACAAGAATCTGAAGTGCACTTGGGGGCAATCTCTAAAATTGGCACAATATCTGTTTTTTTTTTCTAAGGCAAACCATCCAAAATCACAGTAGTCTAAGTCTATGCCCCAAGACTCAATGCCAAAGAAGTTAAAGTAGACCAGTTCTATGAAGACCTAAAAGACCTTCTAGAAATAGCATCCAAAAAAAAAAAAAAAAATGTCTTTTTCATCATAGAGAATTGGAATGCAGAAATAAGAAGTCAAGAGATACCTGGAGTAACAGACAAGTTTATCCTTGGAGTACAAAAAGAAGAAGGGGAAGGATAACAGGGTTTTGTTAAGAAAGCACGGGTATACCTGTGGCAGATTCATTTCGATATTTGGCAAAATTAATACAATATTGTAAAGTTTAAAAATAAAATAAAATTTAAATAAATAAATAAATAAATAAAAAACTAAAAACAAAAAAAAAAAAAAAAAAAAGAAAGAAAGCACTTAATCATAGCAAACACTGTTTTCCAAGGCCACAAGAGACAGCTCTACACATGACCATCATTAAATGGTCAAAACACAAACCAGATTGATTACATTCTTTGCAGCTGAAAATGGAGAAATTCTATGTAGTTAGTAAAAAGGAGACTTGGAGCTGACTGTGGCTTAGGTCCTGAGCTCCTTATTGTAAAAGTCAGGCTTAAATTGAAGAAAATATGGAAAAACACAAGACCATTAAGGTATGACTTGAATCAAATCTTATGATTATGTAGTGGAAGTGATGAGTAGATTCAATGGATTCGATCTGATAAACAAAGAGCCTTGAAGAACTATGGACAGAGGTTCATAACATTAAACAAGAGGTGGTGCCCAAAACCGTCCCAAAGAAAAAGAAATGGAAGAATGCAAAGCGGTTTTCTGAGGAGGCCTTATAAAAGACTAAGGAAAAAAAAAAAAAAAATGGAAAGGCAAAAGAGAAAAGAAAAATTATACCCAACTGAATGCAGAGTTTCAAAATTTAGCAAAGAGATATAATAAACTTTTCTTAAGTAAATAAAGCTAAGAGACAGCAAAAGAGACACTGATGTATAGAACAGTCTTATGGACTCTGTGGGAGAGGGAGAGGGTGGGAAGATTTGGGAGAATGACATTGAAACATGTAAAATATCATGTAAGAAACGAGTTGCCAGTCCAGGTTCGATACACGATACTGGATGCTTGGGGCTAGTGCACTGGGACGACCCAGAGGGATGGTATGGAGAGGGAGGAGGGAGGAGGGTTCAGGATGGGGAACACATGTATACCTATGGCGGATTCATTTTGATATTTGGCAAAACTAATACAATTATGTAAAGTTTAAAAATAAAATAAAATAAAAAGTTAAAATAAAATAAAAAAAAAGAAACAGGGAAAAACAATAGAATTGCAAACCCTAGAACCCTCTTCAAGAAAACTTAAGTTATCAAGGGGACATTCCATGCAAGGATGGGGACAATAAAAGACAGAAACCATAAGGACCCAACAGAAGCATGAGAGATTAAGAACAGATAACAAGAATACATGGAAAAGCTATACAAAAAAAAAAAAAAAAAAAGCCTTAATGACCCATATATAAATGATGGTGTGGTCACTTACCTAGAGCCAGACATCCTGAACTGTAAAGTGCAGTGGGTGTTAAAAAGCATTACTATGAACAATGTTAGTGGAGGTGATGAAATTCCAGATGAGTATTTCCAATTCTAAAAGAGGATGCTATTAAAGGGCTGCACTCAATATGTCAGCAAATTTGGAAATCTCAGCAATGACTAAAAGACTGGAAAAGGTCAGTTTTCATTCCAATCCCAAAGAAGAGCAATGTCAAACAATGTTCAAACTACCATGCAATTGCACTAATTTCACATGTTATCAAGGTAATGCTCAAAATCCTTAAAGACAGGCTTTAGCAGTACATGAAACAAGAACTTCCAGATGTACAAGCTGGGTTTAAAAAAGGTAGAAGACCTAGATATCAAGTTGTCAACATTTGTTCGACAACAGAAAAAACAAGGGAATTCCAGAAAATCATTTATTTCTGCTTCATTGACTATGTTAAAGCCTCTGACTATGTGAATCACAACAAACTGTGGTAAATTCTTAAAGAAATTGGAATATCAGACCATGTTACCTGTCTCCTGAGAAACGTGTATGAAGGTCAAGAAGCAACAGTTAGAACCTGACATGAAACAAAGGACTGGTTCAAAATTGGGAAAGGAGTACATCAAGGTTGTATCTTGTCACCTTGCTTAGTTCTTTTATTTTTATTAATTTATTTTAATTGGAGGATAATTACTTTACAATATTATGATAATTTTTGCCATAATCAATATATATCAGCCACAGGCATACATTTATCCTCTGCATCCTGAACCCACCTCCCTCCCACCCTACCCCTCCAGGTTGTCACAGAGCACCAGTTATGGGTGCTTCACACATTAAACCTGCACAGCTTATTTTACGTATTGTAATATACATGTTTCAATGTTATTCCCTCAAATCATCCCATCTTCTCCTTCTCCCACTGAGTTCAAAAGTCTGTTCTTTATATCTGTGTCTCTTTTGATGCCCTTCATGTAGGATCATCATCATCATCTCTCTAGATTCCATATGCATGCATTAATAGATGGTATTTGTCTTTCTTGTTTTTATTTACTTCACTCCTTATAATAGACTTTAGGTTCATCCACCTCAGTAGAACTGACTCAAATATGTTTCTTTCTAAAGATGAACAATATTCCATTGTGTATATGTACCACAACTTCCTTATCCATTCAACTGCCAATGGACATCGAAACTGCTTCCATGTCCTAGCTATTGTGAATAGTGATGCAATGAACAGTGGGGTACATGAATTTTTTAACTCAATTGTCCTCAGGATATATGACCAGTACTGGGACTGCAGGGTCATATTGAAGCTTTATTCCTCATTTTTTAATGAGTCTCCGTACTGTTCTCCATAGTAGTTATTTCATTTTGCACTTCCACCAACAATGTAAGCGGGTTCCCTTTTCTCCATACCCTCTCCACCATTTACTGTTTCAAGACTTTTTGACAATGGCTATTCTGGAATGCAAAAGTAGGAAGTCAAGAAACACCTGGAGTGACAGGCAAATTTGGCCTTGGAATACGGAATGAAGCAGGGCAAAGACTAAAAGAGTTTTGCTAAGAAAATGCACTGGGCATAGCAAACAGCCTCTTCCAACAACACAAGAGAAGACGACACATGGACATGACCAGATGGTCAACACAGAAATCTGATTGATTATATTCATTGCACATAAGGATGGAGAAGCTCTATATAGTCAACAAAAAAAGACCAAGAGCTGACTGTGGCTCAGATCATGAACTCCTTATTGCCAAATTCAGACTTAAATTGAAGAAAGTAGGGAAAACCACTGGAACATTCAGGTATGACCTAAATCAAATCCCTTATGATTATACAGTGGAAGTGAGAAATAGATTTAAGGGACTAGAATTGATCAATAGAGTGCCTGGTGATGTATGGACAGAGGTTCATGACATTGTACAGGAGACAGGGATCAAGACCATCCCAGTGGAAAAGAAATGCAAAAAAGCAAAATGGCTATTGGGGAGGCCTTACAAATAGCTGTGAAAAGAAGAGAAGTGAAAAGCAAAGGACAAAAGGAAAGATATAAGCATTTGAATGCAGAGTTCCAAAGAATAGCAAGAACAGATAAGAAAGCCTTCCTCAGCGATCAATGCAAAGAAATAGAGGAAAACAACAGAATGTGAAGGACTAGAGATTTCTTCAAGAAAATTAGAGATACCAAGGGAACATTTCATGCAAAGATGGGCTCGATAAAGGACAGAAATGGTATGGACCTAACAGAAGCAGAAGATATTAAGAAGAGGTGGCAGGAATACACAGAAGAACTGTACAAAAAAGATCTTCATGACCAAGATAATAATGATGGTGTGATCACTCACTTAGAGCCAGACATCCTGGAATGTGAAGTCAAGTGGGTCTTAGAAAGCATCACTACAAAAAAAGCTAGTGGAGGTGATGGAATTCCAGTTGAGCTCTTTCAAATCCTGAAAGATGATGCTGTGAAACTGCTGCACTCACTATGCCAGCAAATTTGGAAAACTCAGCAGTGGCCACAGGACAGGAAAAGGTCAGGTTTCATTCCAGTCCCCAAGAAATGCAATATCAAATAATGCTCAAACTACCGCCCAATTGCACTCATCTCACATGCTACTAAAGTAATGCTAAAAATTCTTCAAGCCAGGCTTCAGCAATATGTGATCCATGAACTTCCAGATGTTCAACCTGGTTTTAGCAAAGGCAGAGGAACCAGAGATCAAATTGCCAACATCTGCTGGATCATAGAAAAAGCAAGAGAGTTCCAGGAAAACATCTATTTCTGCTTTATTGACTTTGCCAAAGCCTCTGACTCACAATAAACTGTGGAAAATTCTTCAAGACATGAGAATACCAGACCATCTGATCTGCCTCTTGAGAAATTTGTATACAGGTCAGGAAGCAACAGTTAGAACTGGAACTGGAATAACAGACTGGTTCCAAAAAGGAAAAGGAGTACATCAAGGCTGTATCTTGTCACCCTGCTTATTTAACTTCTATGCAGAGTACATCATGAGAAATGCTGTGCTGGAAGAAGCACAAGCTGGAATCAAGACTGCCGGGAGAAATATCAGTAACCTCTGTTATGCAGATGACACCACCCTTATGGCAGTAAGTGAAGAGGAACTAAAAATCCTCTTAATGAAAGTAAAAGTGGAGAGTGAAAAAGTTGGCTTAAGGCTCAACATTCAGAAAACGAAGAGCATGGCATCTGGTCCCATCACTTCATGGGAAATAGATGGAGAAACAGTGGAAACAGTGTCAGACTTTATTTTTTTGCTCTCAAAATCACTGCAGATGATGATTGCAGCCATGAAATTAAAAAATTCTTACTCCTTGGAAGGAAAGTTATGACCAACCTAGACAGCGTTTTGAAAAGCAAGGACATTACTTTGCCAATAAATGTCCATCTAGTCAAGGTT
This sequence comes from Bos taurus, assembly GCF_002263795.3. NCBI lineage: Eukaryota > Metazoa > Chordata > Mammalia > Artiodactyla > Bovidae > Bos > Bos taurus. The sequence goes on from NC_037336.1 coordinate 2,816,359, forward strand.
ATGATTTTTCCAGTGCTCATGTATGGATGTGAGAGTTGGACTGTGAAGAAAGCTGAGTGCTAAATAATTGATGCTTTTGAACTGTGGTGTTGGAGAAGACTCTTGAGAGTCCCTTGGACTGCAAGGAGATACAACCAGTCCATTCTGAAGGAGATCAGCCCTGGGATTTCTTTGGAAGGAATGATGCTAAAGCTGAAAGTCCAGTACTTTGGCCACCTCATGAGAAGAGTTGACTCATTGGAAAAGACTCTGATATTGGGAGGGGTTGGGGGCAAGAGGAGAAGGGGCAACAGATGATGAGATGGCTGGATGGTATCCCTGACTCAATTAACCTGAGTCTGAGTGAACTCCGGGAGTTGGTGATGGACAGGGAGGCCTGGCGTGCTGTGATTCATGGGGTCGCAAAGAGTTAGGCACGACTCAGCAACTGAACTGAATTGAACTGACTGATTCTGACTAGTAGGAGATGATACTTCACTGTGGTTTTGATTTGTATTTCTCTAATAATGAGTGATGTTGAGGATATTTTTATGTTTTATTAGCCATCTGTATGTATCCTTTGGAGAAGGAAATGGCAACCCACTCCAGTGTTCTTGCCTGGAGAATCCCAGGGACGGGGAAACCTGGTGGGCTGCCATCTACAGGGTCGCACAGAGTCAGACACGACTGAAGTGACTTAGCAGCAGCAGCAGCAGCATGTCTGCTTTGGAGAAATATCTGTCTAGCTGATCTGCCCACATTTTTTTTTTTTTTTTTAATTTTAGTTGGAGTGTAATCACTTTACAACATTTTAGTGGTTTTTGCCATACAATGATATGAATCAGCCATGAGTTTACATGTGTTCTCCATTCTGAACCTTCTTCCCACCTGCCTCCCCATCCCATCCCTCTGGACCATCCCAGTGTACCAGCCCTTAGCACCCTGTCTCATGCATCAAACCTGGACTGGTCATCTGTTTCATATATGATAATATACATGTTTCAATGCTATTCTCTCAGGTCTTCCCACCCTTGCCTCCTCCCACAGAGTCCAGAAGACTGTTCTATACATCTTTTATTTTTGATTGGGTTGTTCATTTTTCTGGTATTGAGCTGTATGTACTGTTTGTGTATTTTGGAGACTAATTCTTTGTCAGTTGTTTCATTTGCTATTATAATATTATCCCATTCTGAGGGTTGTCTTTTCCCCTTGCTTATACTTTCCTTCATTGTATAAAAGTGTTTAACTTTAATTTGGTCCCATTTGTTTATTTGTATTTTTATTTCCATTACTCTGGGAAGTAGGTTATAGACAATCTTGCTGTGATTTATGTCAGACAATGTTCTGCCTATGTTTTCTTCAAAGAGTTTATATATTTTCTGGTCTTACATTTAGGTCTTTAATCCATTTTTGTTTTATGTTTGAGCTTCCCTGGTGGCTCAGATGGTAGAGAATCTGCCTGCAATATGGGAGACCAGATTCAATCCCTGGGTCAGGAAAAATCCACTGGAGAAGAAAATGGCAACCCACTCAAATATTCTTGCCTGGATAATTCCATAGACAGAAGAGCCAGCCTGTAGACTACAGTCCATGGGGTCACAAAGAGTCAGAGATGACTGAGTGTTCTAGTTTAGTTGACGAGTTTTCTCACCACCACTTGGAAGAGACCGTCTTTCCGCCACTGTATATTTTTGTCAAAGATAAGGTGTCCATAGGTGTATGGATTTATCTCCGGACTTTCTATTTTGTTCCACTGATCAATATTTCTGTCTTTGTGCCAAGCCATACTGTCTTGATGACTGTAGCTCTGTAGTATAGTCTGATGTCAGGAAGGTTTTTTTCTCTAGTTCCATTCTTTTTTCTCAAGACTGATTTGGCTATTTGGTGGTTTTTTTTTTTTTTTTTTTTTGTGATTCCATACTAACTGTGAAATAATTTATTCTAGTTCTGTGAAAAATATCGTTGGTAGTTTGATCAGTTGAGTTGTTCAGTTGTGTCTGACTCTCTGACTCCATGAACTGCAGCACACCAGGCTTCTTTTAACATCACCAATAGCCAGAGTTTGTTCAAACTCATGTCTACAGAGTTGGTGATGCCTTCCAACCATCAAATTCACTGTCATCCATTTCTCCTCCTGTCTTCAACCTTTATCAGAATCAGGGTCTTTTCCAATGAGTCAGTTCTTTGCATTAAGGGGCCAAAGTATTGGAGCTTCAGCTTCATCATCAGTCCTTCAAATGCATATTCAGGACTGATTTCCTTGAGGATTTATTGGTTTGATCTCCTTGTAGTCCAAGGGACTTTCAAGAGTCTTCTCCAACACCACAGTACAAAAGCATCAGTTTTCAGTGCTCAGCTTTCTTTGTGGTCCAACTCTCACAACCATACTTGGCTTCTGGGAAAAATATAGCTTTGATTTTACAGACATATGTTAGCAATGTAACATCTCTGCTTTTTATTTATTTTTTAAAAATATAATATGTAGTTTGGTCACAGCTTTTCTTCCAAGGAGCAAGCATCTTTTAATTTCATGGCTGCCATCGATCACCATCTTCAGTGATTTTGGAGCCAAAAAAAAATAAAAATAAAAGAAAGAACTCTCTCACTGTTTCCATTATTTTCCAATATATTTGCCATGAAGTGATGGGGCCATATACCATGATCTTAGTTTTTCTAATGTTGAGTTTTAAGCCAGCATTTCACTCTCGTCTTTCACTTTCATCAAGAGACTCTGTAGTTCGTCTTCACTTTCTGCAATAAAGGTGCTATTATCTGCACATCTGTGGTTATTGATATTTCTCCCAGAAATCTTGATTCCAACTTGTGCTTCATCCAGCCCTGCATTTCATATGATGTACTATGCATATAAGTTAAATAAGCAGGATGACAATATACACCTGTATGAACTCCTTTCACAAATTTGAACCAGTTCATTGTTCCATATCTTGTTCTAACTGTTGCTTCTTGACCTGCATACAGATTTCTCAAGAAGTAGGTGAGATAATCTGGTATTCCCATCTCTAAAAATTGTCCACAGGTTTTTGTGATCCATACAGTCAAAGACTTTGGTGTAGTCAATAAAGCAGAAGTAGTTTTTTTCTATTCATATCAAGATGGCAGAGTAGAAGGATGCGTGATCATCTTTTCTTGTGAGAACTCCAAAACTGCAACTCACTGCTAAACAAACATCAACAGGAGAATGTTGTATCCTACCAAAAAAAGATACCCTACTCCAAGAGCAAAGGACAAGTGCCAACAATACTGTAGGAGGGGTGAAATCACATTTAGAATCAAACCCCATATCTGCCAGAGATGCCAAGAGGGCTCAAACAAAACCCTGTGTGTGCCAGCACACAGTGACCCCACAGAGACTGAGTGAGACCTGACTTTGAGTGTCTCAGTGTCTCCAGTGGAGGCATGGTTCTGCAGTGGCCTACTGCAGGCATAGGTGCTCTTGCTGCAGCAGACCTCAGAAGTATGACATGTGGCATAAATCCTCCTCGAGGAGATCACCATTAATCCACCATACAGCTGCAGAGAAGACAACCCACAAACTGGAGAACAATTCTATCAAAGAAGTTCTCACACTATTGCAAAGGTTCTAGGGCCCACAACAGATTCCCCAACCTGGATATCTGTCAAAGGGACTGAGAGTCTCCAAGGAATTTGACTTTGAAGGCCAGTGGGATTTGATTACAGAACTTCTGCAGGACTGGAAACCAGATGTTTTGAGGGCACAAACAAAAATTTTATGGGCACCAGGACCCAGGAGAAAGGAGCAGTGACTCCACAAGAGATTGAGACAGACTTGCCCAGAAGTCTCTGGCAGAGGCTTGGATTGACAGTGTCTTGCTGTGGGGTCAGGCACTGACTACAACAGTCCTTTTGAAGGAGGTCACCATTTCCACCATTGCCCCTACCTCAGGCCAAACTACAGGGAAGAAATATAGCCCACCCATCAATAGAAATTGGATTAAAGATTTACTGGGCATAGTCCGCTCATCTGAGCAAGACCAATTTCTCCACAGCCAGTCCCTCCCATCGGGAAGTTCCACAAACCACTTGTCCTTCTCCAACAGAGGGGAGACAGAATGAAAGCCACAATCACAGAAAACTAACCAAACTGATCACGTGAATCACTGCCTTGTTTTAACTCAATGAAACTATGAGTCATGATGTGTAGGGCCATCCAAGATGGACAGATCATGGTCGAGAGATCTGACAAAACATGGTCCACAGGAGAAGGGGGTGACAAACCACTTCAGTATTCTTGCCTTGAGAACCCCATGAATCGTATGAAAGTCAAACAATATGACACTGAAAAATGAACTCCTCAGGTCGGTAGGCACCCAATGACCTACTGAAAAACAGCAGAGAAGTAACTCCAGAAGAAATGAAGAGGCTGAACCAAAGCAAAAACAATGCCCTGTTGTGGATGTGATTGCTTATGGAACTAAAATCCGATGTCTCTAATACCCTTTGTTAAAATGAAGCACATGTGTGTGGTGCTTTCTAAACTGCATCAGTCCTATAGGATTCTTTGTGATGCTATGGACCATAGCCTGCCAGGCCCCTCAGTTCATGGGATTCTCCAGGCGAGAATACTGGAGTGGGTTGCCATGCTCTTCTCCAGGGGATCTTCCAACCCAGGGGTTGAACCCACATCTCTTCTGTCTTCACATTGGCAGGTGAATTCTATACCACAGTGTCACCAGGGAAGCCCTAGCATATAATATATTGCCATATTTTTAAGTATTATTATTCACACATGGATTTCTACAACAATGATATCCTAAAATACATATTATATATATGTATCATTTGTATAAAATTTTAATTATGTATTTTCAAAGTATAGATAGGGCTCATAATTAACATTCATAAGTATTAATGAAAGACTATGCAGTTTATGCATAGTTATTGCTAATAAATGTTTATTCCATCAAAAGGACGCACCAGTTATAATTTACTCATAGAGAAACTACTCATCTAGGGAGGCAGTCATAAGATGGTGAAGGAATAGGATGGGAGACCACTTTCTCCCCCACAAATTCATCAAAAGAACATTTAAACGCTGAGCAAATTCCACAAAACAACTTCTGAATGCCAGCAGAGGACATCAGGCACCCAGAAAAGAAGCCGTGTCTTTAAAAGGAGGTAGGAGAAAATATAAAAGACAAAAAAAGAGACAAAAGAGGTAGGGATGGAGCTCTGCCCCGGGAAGGGAGTCTTAAAAAGAGAGAAGTTTCCAAACACCAGGAAACACTCTCACTACTGAGTCTGTGGCGAGCCTTGGAACCACAGAGGGCAACATAACTGGGAGGAAAAATAAATAATTAATTAAAACCCACAGATTACATGCCCAAGGGTAACTCTCCCAGTGGAGATGTTACGCAGATGCCTTCACCTGCCACTAGCAAGTGGGGGCTGGGCAGAGAGGCAAGGGCTGCGTTGCTTAGAGTAAGGACCAGGTCTGAATACCCCGAGGACAATCTGATGGAATTAACTTGGGCTAGCAAACCAGACTGTGGGATAGCTACCACATGAAAAGCCCTAACCTAAGACACCACCAGGCCCGCTCGCAGAACAAAGGACTGAGCAGAGCTAGCCCGCTGCAGACCATCCCCCTCTGGTGACAGGCAGCCAGAGCCCAAAGGGGGCAATCACAGCCCCAGAGAGACATTATCTACCAAACTGCAAGCAGGCTTCTTTGCTAACTAAGACTTCTTGGGATTCTGGATGGTCAACATCTACCTGAGAAGGTACGCTGGTTGTACACCTAGAAAACCCAGCGACAGGGACGGGGGAGGCGATAAGTTGCAGCAACCTAGCTCGCCAAACACCTCATCACCTGAGCTGCTCGGACCTGGGAAGGGCACAAAACACAGGCCCAACTGAGTCTGCACCTATAAGGACTACCTGAGTGCCTGAACCTGAGCAGGTTATACCTGGAAGGTGCATGCAGCCCAGGGCCAGTCTCAGATAGTTCCCAGTGGAGCAACCTAGAGCCTGAGCAGTGTGGCCAGGGAGGGCACATGTGCTGTTAGTGGGGCAGGCCTAGTGTGGCTGAAAGACTGTGAGCACACACCAGTGTTATTTGTTTGGAGCATCCCTCCCTCCCCACAGTGCAACTGAACAAGTGAGCCTAAAAAAGTGTCCACCACCGCCCCTTGTGCTAGGGTGGAAATCAGACAATGATGAGACCAGCAAACAGAAGAAGCTGAAATAGAGGGAACCACCTTTGAGTGACAGATGCAATAGATTAAAACCATGTAGTTAGTACGACTACATAGGAAGGGGCCTAAAGATCTTGAGGAATATAAGCCGGGTCAAGGAACTATCTAAAAATGAACTGACCCCACATTGCCCAAAACAACACCAGAGAAAGTCCTAGATATATTTCTACTAGTTTTACTATCATTCTTTTTTTTTTAATTTTTTTTTTTTTAAATTTGAAGTCCTCTATTCAAAAGCAGAGACATTACTTTGCCAACAAAGGTTCATCTAGTCAAGGCTATGGTTTTTCCTGTGGTCATGTATGGATGTGAGAGTTGGACTATGAAGAAGGCTGAGCACCAAAGAATTGATGCTTTTGAACTGTGGTGTTGGAGAAGACTCTTGAGAGTCCCTTGGACTGCAAGGAGATCCAAAGAGTCCATTCTGAAGGAGATCAGCCCTGGGATTTCTTTGGAAGGAATGATGCTAAAGCTGAAACTCCAGTACTTTGGCCACCTCATGCGAAGAGTTGACTCATTGGAAAAGTCTCTGATGCTGGGAGGGATTGGGGACAAGAGGAGAAGGGGACGACAGATGATGAGATGGCTGGATGGCATCACTGATTTGATATACGTGAGTCTGGGTGAATTCCTAGAGTTGGTGATGGACAAGGAGGCCTGGCGTGCTGCGATTCATAGGGTCGCAAAGAGTCGGACATGACTGAGCAACTGAACTGAACTGAACTGAACTGAACTGATTACTCCTTTAATTTTCATTTTTATAATCTACTATTACTTTGCAAAAAAAAAAAAGACCCTATTTTTAAAGCAAACTTCATATATGTATATACATTTTTTAAATAATTGTTGTGACTTTTTTTTTTCTTTTCTTTAATATTGTATTTTTGAAAATCCAACCTCTACTCTAGATTTTTAATCTTTGCTTTTTGGTATTTGTTATCAATTTTGTACCTTTAAGAACCCAATCTTCAGTACCCATTTTTACTTGGAAGCAAGATTACTGACTTGACTGCTCTCTCCCCCTTTGGACTCTCTTTTTTCTCCACCAGGTCGCCTCAATCTCCTCCCTCCCCTTTCTCTTCTCTACCCAACTCTGAATCTCTTTGTGTTTTTCAGATGGTGGAGAACACTTAAGGAACTGATAACTGGCTGGATCTGTCTCTCTCCTTTTGATTCCCCTCTTTATCCTCCTGGCTACTTCTATCTCCTTCTTCCCTCTTCTCTTCTCTATATAACTCTGTACATCTCTGAGCAATCCAGACTGTGGAGCACACATAAAGAAGTGATTACTGGCTAGCTTGGTCTCTCCTCTTTTGATTCCACCTCATCTCATTTGGGTCACCTCTAACTCCCTCCTACCTCTTCTCTTCTCCATGTAACTCTGTGAACCTCTCTGGGTGTCCCTCACTGTGGAGAAACTTTTCATCTTTAACCTTGATGTTTTATCAATGGTGCTGTACAGATGGAGAATTCTTGAGACTACTGTAAAAATAAGACTGAAAACCAGAAGCAGGTGGCTTATGTCCAAATCCTGAGAACACCAGAGAACTCCTGACTCCAGGGAACATGAATCGACAGGAGCTAATCAAATGCCTCCATACCTACACTGAAACCAAGCACCACCCAAAGGCCAACAAGTTTCAGAGTAAGACATACCATGAAAATTCTCCAGCAACACAGGAACACAACCCTGAGCTTCAAGATACAGCTGCCCAAAGTTACTCCAAACCCATTGACATCTCATAACTCATTACTGGACACTTCATTGCACTCCAGAGAGAAGAAATCCAGCTCCACCCTCCATAACACCAACACGAGCTTCTCTAACCAGGAAACCTTAACAAGCCACCCGTACAACCCCACCCACAGCAAGGAAACTCCACAATAAAGAGAACTCCACAAACTGCCAGAATACAGAAAGGCCACCCCAAGCACAGCAATATAAACAAGATGAAGAGACAGAGGAATACCCAGCAGGTAAAGGAACAGGATAAATGCCCACCAAACCAAAGGAGAAAGAGATAGGAAATCTACCTGATAAAAAATTCCGAATAATGATGTGAAAATGATCCAAAATCTTGAAATCAAAATGGAATCACAGATAAATAGCCTGCAGACAAGGATTGAGAAGATACAAGAAAGGTTTAACGAGGACCTAGAAGAAATAAAAAAGAGTCAATATATAATGAATAATGCAATAAATGAGATCAACAAATAGTAGAATAATGGAGGCAGAAGATAGGATTAGTGAATTAGAAGACAGAATGGTAGAAATAAATGAATCAGAGAGAAAAAAAGAAAAACGAATTAAAAGAAATGAGGACAATCTCAGAGACCTCCAGGACAATATTAAATGCCCCAACATGCAATTCATAAGCGTTCCAGAAGAAAAAGACAAAAAGAAAGACCATGAGAAAATACTTGAGGGGATAATAGTTGAAAACTTCACTAAAATGTGGAAGGAAATAATCACCCAAGTCCAAGAAACCCAGAGAGTCTCAAAAGGATAAACCCAAGGTGAACCACCACAAGACACATATTAATCAAATTAACAAGGGTCAAACACAAAGAACAAATATTAAAAGCAGCAATGAAAAACAACAAATAACACAAGGGGATTCCTATAAGGATAACAGCTGATCTTTCAATATAAACTCTTCAGGCCAGGAGGGAATGGCAGGACATAAAGTGATGAAAGAAAATAACCTACAGCCCAGATTATTGTACCCATCAAGGATCTCATTCAAATATGAAGGAGAAATCAAAAGCTTTACAGACAAGCAAAAGCTGAGAGAATCCTCCAACAAATGGTAAATGATCTTCTCTAGACAGGAAACACAGAAAGGGTGTATAAACTTGTACCCAAAACAATAACATAAGTGGCAACGGGATCATACTTATCAATAATTAATTTAAATGTAAATGGGTTGAATGCTCCAACCAACAGAAAAAGACTGGCTGAATGTTTACAAAAACAAGACCCCTATATATGTTGTCTGTAAGAGACCCACCTCAAAACAGGGGACACATACAGACTGAAAGTGAAGGCTGGAAAAGATGTTCCAGGCAAATAGAGACCAAAAGAAAGCAGGAGTAGCAATACCCATATCAGATAAAATAGGCTTTAAAACAAAGGCTGAGAAAGAGACAAAGAAGGACACAACATATTGATCAAAGGATCAATCCAAGAAGAAGATATAACAATTATAAATATATATGCACCCAACATAGGAGCACCACAATATGTAAGACAAATGCTAACAAGTATGAAAGGGGAAATTAACAATAACACAATAATAGTGGGAGACTTTAATACCCCACTCACACCTATGGATGAATCAACTAAACAGAAAATTAACAAGGAAACACAAACTTTAAATGATACAATAGACCAGCTAGACCTAATTGATATGTTTAAGAAATTTCATCCCACAACAATGAATTTCACCTTTTTCTCAAGCATATACGGAACCTTCTCCAGGATAGATCATATCCTGGGCCATAAATCTAGCCCTGGTAAATAAAAAAAAAAAAAATTGAAATCTTTCCAAGCATCATTTCTGATAACAATGCAGTAAGATTAGATCTCGATTACAGGAGGAAAAACTATTAAAAATTGCAACATATGGAGGCTGAACAACTTGCTGCTGAATAACCAACAAATCACAGAAGAAATCAAAGTATGCACAGAAATGAAGGAAAATTAAAACACAACAACATAAACCCTGTGGGATACTGTAAAAGCAGTGCTAAGGGGAAAGTTCATAGCAATACAGACATACCTCAAGAAACAAGAAAAAAGTCAAATAAATAACCTAACTCTACACCTGAAGAAACTAGGAAAGGAAGAAATTAAGAACCCCAGCATTAGTAGAAGGAAAGAAATCTTAAAAATTAAGGCAGAAATAAATGCAAAATAAATAAAAGAGACCATAGCAAAAGTCAACAAAGCCAAAAGCTGCTTCTTTGGGAGGATAAATAAAATTGACAAACCATTAGCCAGACTCATCAAGAAACAAAGGGAAAAAAATCAAATCAATACAATTAGAAATGAAAATGGAGAGATCACAACAGACAAGAGAGTAATACAAAGGATATTAAGAGCTACTATCAGCAATTATATACCAATAAAATGGACAACTTGGAAGAAATGGACAAATTCTTAGAAAAGTACAACTTTCCCAAACTGAATCAGGAAGAAATAGAAAATCTTAACAGACCTATCACAAGCAAGGAAATTGAAACTGTAATCAGAAATCTTCCAGCAAACAAAAGCCCAGGTCCAGACTACGTCACAGCTGAATTCTACCAAAAATTTAGAGAAGAGCTAACACCTATCCTACTCAAACTCTTCCAGAAAATTGAAGAGGAAGGTAAACTTCCAAACTCATTCAATGAGGCCACCATCACTCTAATACCAAAACTAGACAAATATGCCACAAAAAAGAAAACTACAGGCCAATATCACTGATGAACATAGATGCAAAAATCCTTAACAAAATTCTAGCAAACAGAATCCAACAACACATTAAAAAGATCAGACAGCATGACCAAGTGGGCTTTATCCCAGAGATGCAAGTATTCCTCAATATCCGCAAATCAATGTAATATACCACATTAACAAATTGAAAAATAAAAGCCATATGATTATCTCAATAGATTCAGAGAAAGCCTTTGATAAAATTCAACATTCATTTATGATAAAAACTCTCCAGAAAGCAGGAATAGAAGGAACATACCTCAACATAATAAAAGCTATATATGACAAACCCACAGCACACATTATCTTCAAAGGCGAAAAATTGAAAGCATTTCCCCTAAAGTCAGGAACAAGACCAGGGTTACCACTTTCACCAGTACTATTCAACATAGTTTGGGAAGTGTATGGCCACAGCAATCAGAGCAGAAAAAGAAATAAAAGAAATCCAAATGGGAAAAGAAGAAGTAAAACTCTCACTGTTTGCAGATGACATGATCCTCTACATAGAAAACCCTAAAGACTCCACCAGAAAATTACTAGAACTAATCAATGAATATAGTAAAGTTCTAGGATATAAAATCCACACATAGAAATCCCTTGCATTCCTATACACTAAAAATGAGGAAATAGAGAAATTAAGGAAACAATTCCATTCACCATTGCAACGAAAAAAATAAAATACTTAGGAATACATCTACCTAAAGAAACTAAAGACCTATATATAGAAAACTGTAAAACACTGGTGAAAGAAATCAAAGAGGACACTAATAGATGGAGAAATATACCATGTTCATGGATTGGAAGAATCAATATATTGAAAATGAGTATACTACCCAAAGCAATCTCTAGATTCAATGCAATCCTGATCAAGCTACCGATGGTATTTTTCACAGACCTAGAACAAATAATTTCACAATTTGTATGCAAATACTAAAAATCATGAATAGCCAAAGTAATCTTGAGAAAGAAGAATGGAACTGGAGGAATCAACCTGCCTGACTTCAGGCTCTACTACAAAGCCACAGTCATCAAGACCGTATGGTACTGGCACAAAGACAGAAATATAGATCAATGGAACAAAATAGAAAGCCCAGAGATAAATCCACACACCTATGGACACCTTATTTTTGACAAAGGATGCAAGAATATACAATGGATTAAAGACAATCTCTTTAACAAGTGGTGCTGGGAAAACTGGTCAACCACTTGTAAAAGAATGAAATTAGAACACTTTCTAACACAATACATAAAAATAAACTCAAAATGGATTAAAGATCTAAACATAAGACCAGAAACTATAAAACTCCTAGAGGAGAACATAAGCAAAACACTCTCCGACATAAATCACAGCAGGATCCTCTATGACCCACCTCCCAGAATATTGGAAATAAAAGCAAAAATAAAGAAATGGCACCTAATTAAAAGCTTCTGCACAACAAAGGAAACTATAAGCAAGGTGAAAAGACGGCCTTCAGAATGGGAGAAAATAATAGTGAATGAAGCAACTGACAAAGAACTAATCTCAAAAATATACAAGCAACTCCTGCACCTCAATTCCAGAAAAATGACCCAATCAAAAAATAGGTCAGAGGGAGGAGCTAAGATGGCAGAGGAATAGGACGGGGAGAACACTTTCTCCCCCACAAATCCATCAAAATAACATTTAAACGCCAAGTAAATTCCACAAAACAACTTCTGAATGCTGGCAGAGGAAATCAGGCACCCAGAAAAGCAACGCATTGTCTTTGAAAGAAGGTAGGAAAAAATACAAAAGACAAAAAAAGAGACAAAAGAGGGAGGGAAGGAGGTCTGTCCCAGGAAGGGAGTCTTAAAAAGAGAGAAGTTTCCAAACACCAGGAAACATTCTCACTGCCAAGTCTGTGCTGAACCATGGAAGCACAGAGGGAAACATAACAGGGAGGAAAAATAAATAAACAATTAAAACCCACAGATTTCAAGCCCTATGGTAACTCCCCCAGCGGAGAAGCAGCGCAGAAGCCTGCATCCACCATTAGCAAGCGGGGGCTGGGCAGGGAGGCGCGGCGCAGGCTGCATCGCTTAGGGTAACCATCTGGCCTGAATACCCAGAGCGCTACCTGAGTGAAATAATTTGGGCTAGCAAACCAGACTGTGGGATATCTACCACGCGAAAAGCCAGCCTTAACCTGAGACACCGCCAGGCCTGCGCATGGAACAAAGGACTGAACAGAGATAGCCGGCTGCAGACTGTCCCCCTCCGGTGACAGGCAGCCAGAACTGGAAGGGGGCAATCGCAGCCCCAGAGACACATTATCTACAAAACTGTAAGCAGGCTTCTTTGCTAACTAAAACTTCTTGGGGTTCTGGACAGTCAAAATCCGCCTGAGAAGGTGCGCCGGTTGTACACCCAGATAACCGAACGGCAGGGAGGCGACAAGTTGCAGCAACCATGCTTGCCACACACCTCATCACCTGAGCTGCTCGGACCTGGGAAGGGCACAAAATGCAGGCCCAACCAAGTCTGTGCCTCTGAGGACTAACCGAGTGCCTGAACCTGAGCGGCTTAGACCTGGCAGGTGCAAGCAGCCCAGGGTGGGCTGCAGATGGTTCCCAGGGGAGCAACCTAGAGCCTGAGCAGTGTGGGCAGGGAGGCTACACGCGCCGTGAGCAGGGGCAGGCCTAGTGTGGCTGAGGCACTGCGAGCACACACCAGTCTTATTTATTTGCAATGTCCCTTCTTCCCCACAGCACGACTGAACAATGAGCCTTAAAAAAAAAAAAAAAAAAAAGGTGTCCACCACCACCCCCTTTGTATCAGGGCAGAAATCAGACACTGAAGAGACCAGCAAACAGAAGAAGCTATAACAGAGGGAACTGCCTTGGAAGCGACAGGCAATAGATTAAAACCCCATGGTTAGTACCAACTTCATAGGAAGGGGCCTATAGATCTTGAGAAATATAAGCCGGAACAAGGAACTAGCCAAAAATTAACTGAACCCACAATACCCACAACAACACCAGAGAAAGTCCTATATATGTTTTTACTATTTTTATGATCATTCTTTCTTTCTTTTTTTTTTTTAATTTTTAAAAGAATTTTTAAGTCCTCTATTACTCCTTTAATTTTCACTTTTATAACCTACTACTACTTTGCAAAAAAAAAAAAAAAAGACACTTTTTTTAAAGCAAACTTCATATATATATATTTTATAACTTTTGTGACCTTGTTTTGTTTTTTTTTTTTTTTTCTTTTCTTTAATATTTATTTTTGAAATTCAAAACTCTGCCCTAGATTTTTAATTTTAGCTTTTTGGTATTTGTTATCAATTTTGTACCTATTTTTTTAAAATAACTTTTGTGACTTTATTTTTCTCTCTCTCTCTTTCTTTCTCTTCATCTTTTCTTTGACATTGTATTCCTGAAATTCCAAGCTCTACTCTAGATTTTTTATTTATGCTTTTTGGTATTTGTTATCAATTTTGTACCTGTATCTTCTTTATAAATTTTGTGACGTTGTTTGTTTTTGTTTTTCTTTTTCTCCTTCTTTTCTTTAACATTGTGTTTTTGAAATTCCAAACTCTACTCTAGATTTTTAACTTTTGTCTTTTGGTATTTGTTATCAATTTTTACCTATATTTTCTTTATAATTTTTTTGAGTTTGTTTGTTTTTTTCTTTCCTTTTCTTTTTCTCTCCTTCTTTTCCTTCTTCTTTTCTTTAACATTGTATTTTTGAAATTCCAAACTCAACTCTAGATTTTTAATTTTTGCTTTTAGGTAATTGTTACCAAGTTTGTACCTTTAAGAACCCAATCTTCAGCAACCATTTTTTACTAGGGAGCGAGATTACTGGCCTGACTGCTCTCTCCCCCTTCGGACTCTCCTTTTTTCCCACCAGGTCGCCTGTGTCTCCTCCCTAACCCCTCTCTACTCTACCCAACTCTGTGAATTTCTGTGTGTTCCAGACGGTGGAGAACACTTAGGGAACTTATTACTGGCTGGATCTGTCTCTCTCCTTTTCATTCCCTCCTTTTATCCTCCTGGCCACTTCTGTCTCCTTCCTCCCTCTTCTCTTCTCTGTATAACTCCATGAACATCTCTGAGCGGGCCAGTTGTGGAGTACACCTAAGGAAGTGATTACTGGCTAGCCCATTCTCTCCTCTATTGATTCCACCTCATCTCATCCGGGTCACCTCTGACTCCCTCCTCCCTCTTCTCTTCTCCATATAATGCTGTGAAACTCTCTGGGTGACCCTCACAGTGGAGAACTTTTCATCATTAACCTAGATGTTTTATCAATGGTGCTGTATAGAAGGAGAAGTTTTGAGACTACTGTAAAAATAAAACCGATAACTGGAAGCAGGAGGCTTAAGTCCAAACCCTGACTCCAGGGAACATTAATTGACAGAAGCTCATCAAATGCCTCCATACCAACACTGAAACCAAGCACCACACAAGGGCCAACAAGTTCCAGGGCAAGACATACCAAGAAAATTCTCCAGCAACACAGGAACACACTCCTGAGCTCCAATATACAGACTTCCCAAAGTCACCCCAAAACCATAGACATCTCATAACTCATTACTGGACACTCCATTGCACTTCAGAGAGAAGAAATACAGCTCCACCCACCAGAACACTGACACAAGCTTCCCTAACTAAGAAACCTTGACAAGCCACCTGTACAAACCCACACATTGTGAGGAAATGCCACAATAAAGAGAACTCCACAACCTGCCAGAATACAGAAAGGACACCCCAAACTCAGCAATTTAAACATGATGAAGAGACAGAGGAATACCCAGCAGGAAAAGGAACAGGATAAATGCCCACCAAACCAAACAAAAGAGGAAGAAATAGGGAATCTAACTGACAAAGAATTCTGAATAATGATAGTGAAATTGATCCAAAATCTTGAAATCAAAATAGAATCACAGATAAATAGCCTGGAGACAAGGATTGAGAAGATTCAAGAAAGGTTTAACAAGGACCTAGAAGAAATAAAAAAGAATCAATATATAATGAATAATGCAATAAATGAGATAAAAAGCACTCTGGAGGCAACAAATAGTAGAATAACAGAGGCAGAAAATAGGATTAGTGAATTAGAAGATAGAAAGGTAGAAATAAATTAATCAGAGAGGAAAAAAGAAAAATGAATTAAAAGAAATGAGGACAATCTCAGAGACCTCCAGGACATTATTAAACGCTACAACATTCGAATCATAGGGGTCCCAGAAGAAGACAAAAAGAAAGACCATGAGAAAATACTTGAGGAGATAATAGTTGAAAACTTCCCTAAAATGGGGAAAGAAACAATTACTCAAGTCCGAGAAACCCAGAGAGTCCCAAACACGATAAACCCAAGGCAAAACACCCCAAGACAAATATTAATCAAATTAACAAAGATCAAACACAAAGAACAAATATTAAAAGCAGCAAGGGAAAAACAACAAATAACACACAAGGGAATTCCCATAAGGATAACAGCTGATCTTTCAATAAATACTCTCCAAGCCAGGAGGGAATGGCAAGACATACTTAAAGTGATGAAATAAAATAACCTACAGCCCAAATACTGTACCCAACAAGGATCTCATTCAAATATGAAGGAGAAATCAAAAGCTTTACAGACAAGCAAAACCTGAGAGAATTCAGCACCACGAAACCAGCTCTCCAACAAACACTAAAGGATATTCTCTAGACAGGAACACAAAAAGGGTGTACAAATTCGAACCCAAAACAATAAAGTAAATGGCAATGGGATCATACTTATCAATAATTTAGTTAAACGTAAATGGGTTGAAGGCCCCAAACAAAAGACAAAGACTGGCTGAATGGATACAAAACCAAGACCCCTACATATGTTGTCTACAAGAGACCCATCTCAAAACAAGGGACACATACAGACTGAAAGTGAAGGGTTGGAAAAAGATTTACCATGCAAATAGGGACCAAAAGAAAGCAGGAGTAGCAATACTGATACCAGATAAAATAGACTTTAAAACAAAGGCTGTGAAAAGAGACAAAGAAAGTCACTACATAATGATCAAAGGATCAATCCAAGAAGAACATTTAACAATTATACACGCACCCAACACAGTAGCACTGCAATATGTAAGACAAATACTAACAAGTATGAAAGGAGAAATTAACAATAACACCATAATAGTGGGAGACTTTAATAACCCACTCACACCTATGGATAGATCAACTAGACAGAAAATTAACAAGGAAACACAAACTTTAAATGATACAATAGACCAGTTAGACCTAATTGATATCTATAGGAAATTTCATCCCAAAACAATGAATTTCACCTTTTTCTCAAGCACACACAGAACCTTCTCCAGGATAGATCACATCCTGGGCCATAAATCTAGCCTTGGTAAATTCAGAAAAATTGAAATCATTCCAAGCATCTTTTCTGACCACAGTGCAGTAAGATTAGATCTCAATTACAGGAGAAAAACTATTAAAAATTCCAACATATGGAGGCTGAACAGCACGCTGCTGAATAACCAACAAATCACAGAAGAAATCAAAAAAGAAAGCAAAATTTTCATAGAAACAAATGAAAATGAAAACACAACAACCCAAAACCTGTGGGACACTGTAAAAGCAGTCCTAAGGGGAAAGTTCATAGAAATACAGGCATACCTCAAGAAATAAGAAAAAAGTCAAATAAATAATCTAACTCTACAGCTAAAGCAACTAGAAAAGGAAGAAATGAAGAACCCCAGGGTTAGCAGAAGGAAAGAAATCTTAAAAATTAGGGCAGAAATAAATGCAAAAGAAACAAAAGAGACCATAGCAAAAATCAACAAAGCCAAAAGCTAGTTCTTTGAAAGGATAAATAAAATTGACAAACCATTAGCCAGACTCATCAAGAAACAAAGGGAGAAAAATCAAATCAACAAAATTAGAAATGAAAATGGAGAGATCACAACAGACAACACAGATATACAAAGGATCATAAGGGACTACTATCAGCAATTATATGCCAATAAAATGGACAACGTGGAAGAAATGGACAAATTCTTAGAAAAGTACAACTTTCAAAACTGAACCAGGAAGAAATAGAAAAATCTGAGTGCCAAAGAATTGATGCTTTTGAACTGTGGTGTTGCAGAAGACTCTTTAGAGTCCCTTGGACTGCAAAGAGATCCAACCAGTCCATTCTGAAGGAGATCAGCCCTGGGATTTCTTTGGAAGGAATGATGCTAAAGCTGAAACTCCAGTACTTTGGCCACCTCATGCGAAGAGTTGACTCATTGGAAAAGACTCTGATGCTGGGAGGGATTGGGGGCAAGAGGAGAAGGGGACAACAGATGATGAGATGGCTGGATGGCATCACTGACTCGATGGACGTGAGTTTGATTGAACTCCAGGAGTTGGTGATGGATAGGGAGGCCTGGCGTGCTGCCATTCATGGGGTCGCAAAAAGTCCTACACGACTGAGCGACTGATCTGATATGATATACCATGGATATCCCCTCTCTAGATGAGTGAGCTAAAAACTGATTATGTTGCTTTATTATAATTTAAATCATTTTATTTTCCAAATTTCTTAAAGTTTAAATTCCTCGTATGTACATGTATCCTAAACCACTTCAGTCATGCTGACTTGTTGCAACCTTATGGACTGTAGCCTTCTAGGCTCCTCTGTCCATGGGCTTCTCCAGGCAAGAGTAATGAAGTGAGTTGCCATTTCCTACTCCAGGGGATCTTACCCACCCAGGGATCAAACCTGTGTCTCTTATGTCTCCTACACTGGCAGGAGAGTTCTTTATCACTAGCATCACCCAGGAGCCCTTAAATTCCTTAACATACCCCCCAAATGTTCAGGTTTATCTACCACAAATTCCATCCCTAGACCCATTTTTAAAATAAAATTTAATTTCAGAATATTTTTAGAATTACTGAAAAGTTGTAAACATAGTTAAGAGTTCATATGTACACCCACAGCCAGTTTCCTCATATCTCAGCCAATGAAATAATATGAATACATTATTGTTAAAATCCATATTTTTTTTCAGTTTTACTTAGTTTTTACCTAATGTCCTCCCTAGTATCCCACTGAGAATGCTACTCTACCTTGTTTCCAAACAAGGGCACATTCTGAAATACCAAGGGTTAGGATTTAGAAGTGAATTTTGAAGTTTGGGAAGGAAAAATTCAATTATACACATCAAAGTCCTAGGCAACCACTAATCTACTTTCTGCCTCTATGCATCTGCTTGATCTGGATAGTTCAGATAAATGAAATCACACTATGTGGTGTTGTGACTTTTCTCTCACATGTAGCTTCATGTTCTCAGGACTGAGCCATATTGCGTCCTGTGCCAGTACTGTTCAACCTCTCTAGCGAATTTTTCATTGCAATCATTAAGCTTTACAGCTACAGAATTCCCATTGAGTCTTTTTTATAGTATCTATTTCTCATTGATATTCTATGTTTGGTGAAAAACTTTCATCATATCTTTCTTGAATTATTTAATGTTGGTTTCTTTAGTCTTTGAACAGATTTATAATAGCTGTTTTGAAGTCTTTGTGGGCTTAACCCACCATCTGCTTCCACTGCCTTTTTTTTTTTTTTCCTGTATATGGGTAACTTTTTCTTTTTTTTTGTTGTCTTTACATCTCTTATATTTGTGGCTGTAAATTGGATGTCTTAGATAATATGTTGTAGCTCCTCAATATATACCCCACCCCTATTATTGCTGTCTGCCTGGTGATGCAATTGTTTGGTGATTTGCTTAAACTAATTCAGTGAAATATATTTTCTCTGCAGTGATGTACCTGCTCATGTTGTTTTCTGCTTGTTTTTATCTTTTAGCTGAGCTACCTAGATATTGTCTCTGGGATGTAATGGTAAGGTATGCACAATTTTGGAGGGGAAAACAATGTGCTTAAGTCTTCTTAGCCAGTTAGATTTTTACCCTTTTTACTGTTGAGTGTGTTCATGGTTTGGAAACTCAGGGAAGTTAAGTACTTTTGGCTTACATTCAGTCAGAGATCATTAACTCAGAGATTCCCTCTCTGAGGGCTCCTTGGAGGGTGCCACCTTGGGCCTTAGGCCCAGTCTTCCACTTTGTTGGGGATACGTGTTATTTTATTCTTAAGTTTGGCTCCTTTAAGAGCCACCTCTGAGTTAAAATAGCTAACTGTTCAGTCAGCGTTTCTTTAGAAGTTGTGTTTAAGGCCCTTATGCAAGTGAGACATCTGCCCTGTGTTGATGGGTCTGCTTGTGGGTTAAAGAAAGTCTACAATTTCACTCCAGGTCCTGCTCTAAGCACTCTGAGTCTAAGTGCACCTAACACTTGTACACAGTCTTTCCAGGCCCCAGAATTGACTGTGATTTTTCGGCTTCCCTCGTGGCTCAGCTGGTGAAGAATCCACCTGCAATGCGGGAGGCCTGAGTTCAACCCCTGGGTTGGGAAGACCCCCTGGAGAAAGGAAAGGCTACCCACTCCAGTATTCTGGCCTGGAGAATTCCATGACTGTATAGTCCATGAGGTCACAAAGAGTTGGACACAACTGACAGACTTTCACTTTCAGAGTACCTACATTTCTGTACACCTGTTCCTCTCAATTGTTCTCCCATAACTTAAACATTTTGTATTCATGTGTGTTGGTAATTAATTTGAATGAGATTGTATAAAAGAGTTTGACATGAATGAACGACGTTCACTGTAACTTTCCAGGAGAGTTCGTCTAGATTCTCTTCTATTAAACTTCTGGCTCCTCTATTATTTGCTTGTATTATGGACTTAATATTTTCTTTGTAATTGCTGTTCACCAAGATCTCCATTATTTTTGACAATATCATTAAGCATGAAACTGTCCATTCTCTGTTTAAAAAAAAAAAAAAAAGTCAGTTCCCTCAGACAAAGCTGTAGAATACTTTGTGCTATGGTCCACGTCTCCCACAACCAGAACCCCTTTTTACCGCATAGCACTGGAGGTAAGGACCCTATTTTAACAATGATGTGTGCATGCATGCTAAGTCATTCCAGTTTTCCGATTCTTTGTGACCCTATGGACTGTAGCCTTCCAGGCTCCTCTGTCCATGGGATTCTCCAGGCATGAATACTAGAGTGGGTTGCCATGCCATCCTCCAGGGGATCTTCCTGACCCAGGGATCGAACCCATGTCTCTTACATCTCCTGCATTGGCAGGCAGGTTCTTTACCACTGTTCCACTGGAAAGCAATACTGCTCTCCTAAGGACGTGCATGGTTGTTGGGACACAGTCCTTGGTCTTTCTGCATTGACCCTTCTGGCAGAAAACCTCCACCTATCCCTAAGTTAGGGCATGGGCAATCGAGTCCGCAGATTTCTGGCATCTGTCAGGAAGATCCTGAAGGAATAATTTCCTTCTTACTAGTGGGGACCATGTAGAGGAAGGAAGATCTGTTCCTCTGTCTCAGTTGCCTGGAATGGAGCTTTGTTATCAGGGATGGATGGTGTGATGAGAAAAAAGGGCAGCCTATCCAGAGGTAAAACCACAGTCCTTCACAGGGAAGTAGGCAGAGAGTGAATCAAGGTCTCCTTGGCTACACCTGCCTGGAATAGAGTACTTAGGGTTGGGCTTCTGTTATATAGAATTGAGTGTTGATGGTGGTGATGGGTCTGACAAGTTATGGCTCAATTTCCACAAATTCTTGCTGCTTCCCTCAAAGTTCAGTAGATCATTTATTTGCTGATCTTCTGTTTTTATCTTTTTAGGACAATTTTCATGGCTGTGAATGATTTTTAAAAATAATTTTAACCACTCTAATTGTTGTGGGGAAGGGTCCACTGAGTTCCACTGAAAATACTCTGCATTGCAGAAGTCCCAGACATTTTATATATATATTTTGTTTTATTATCTTTGTTCATGCTCTGTGCTTCACCAGATTAACTTCTACTCTGCCTTCTGAGAACAACTTACACAACATTTTCTGACCCGGGCTAGGCCAATCACTACTCCCATAGAAAACACTTCACATTTGCAAATTTGAATGTCAGTCTTAATTCATTATTTCTGTTAGTATATTTATTTTCGTCTTCTGGGAAGATGGATAGATCTTTTAAGATAACAATCTTGTTTTTTTCTTATTTCTTACTGCATTTCCATAGTACTAGTTTTCCTAATTGCCAAAAACGTAGCAGATACATAATAAATGCAATGGTAGTAGCTAGTTGAGCTAATGTGACCCAACATTACACAAAAATCTTGTATAAGTAGATCCACGATTGTCTTCCAGTCTTGATCCAGCTCTTGCTCTTAGAAGGGCTGAGCTGAAAAATCTTATCATAAGTCTGTCCATGTAGACAAATATCAGAATCCTTCCTTGAGAATGGAGGTAGAGAGTGTATTTCCATTTGAATTTACTTAGTTTAATCACCCTAAAATTAGCCAGAGTCAGCTATATTTGTCCATATATAGGACTTTCCAGGTAGCTCAGTGGTAAAGAATCCACCTGCCAATATAGGAGACACAGGAGATGTGCCTTTGATCCCTGGGTCAGGAAGATGCCCTGGAAAAGGAAATGGAACTCTACTCCAGTATTCTTGCTTGGAAAATCCCATGGGCAGAGGAGCCTGATAGACTGAAGTCCAAGGGGTTCCAGAGAATCAGACACAACTAAGATACTGAGCATGTGCCCCAGTAGATTATTAGGATTATTACAATTGACCTGAAAGCTGCAAAAACCTAGGAACCAGCATTATTCCTACTGGGAATAAAGCTTGATGAACAGCTCGATGGTCGTGAACCCCAGAATCTCACTAATTTGTGGCACAGGTTCACTTCAGATTTGCCTGTTGAACTCAGATTAGGGATCCTGCATATTAAAGAATTATATTTTGAATCCAACTTGTTGCTTTCAGTTGTTCAGTAGTGTCTGACCCTTTGAAATCCAATGGACTGCAGTGTACCAGGCTTTCCTGTTGTTCACCATCTCCTGGAGCTTGCTCAAACTCATGTCCACTGAGTTGGTGATGCCAACTATCTCATCCTCTGTCATCCCCTGCTCCTTCTGCCTTCTGTCTTCCATCAACATCAGTCCATTCAATAAATATTTAGTGTTGATTTACTTTAGGATTGACTGGTTTGATCTCCTTGCAATCCAAGGGGCTCTAAAGAGTCTTCTCAAACATCACAGTTTGAAAGCATCAATTGTGCAGTGCACAGCCTTCTTTATGGACCAAGTCTCACATCCATACATGACTACTGGAAAAACTACAGCTTTGACTACACGATTCTTTGTTGGCAAAGAAATGTCTCTGCTTTTTAATACAGTGTCTAGGTTTGTCATTGTATAGGAAACAATAGAGATACTGACAGACTTACTTTATTTTCTTGGGCTCGAAAATCACTACAGATAGTGACTGTAGGCATGAAATTAAAAGGTACTTGCTTCTTGGAAGAAAAGCTATGGTCAACCTAGACAGCATATGAAAGAGCAGAGACATTACTTTGCCAACGAAGGTCTATATGGTCAAATCTATGGTTTTTCCAGTAGTCATGTATGGATGTCAGAGTTGGACTATAAAGAAAGCTGAGCATCAAAGATTTGATGCTTTTGAACCATGGTGTTGATGAAAACTGTTAAGAGTCCCTTGGGCTGCAAGAAGATCAAACCAGTCAATAGGAAAATAAATCAGTCCTGAATATTCATTGGAAGTATTTATGCTGAAGTGGAAGATCCAATACTTTGGCCTCCTGATGCGAAGAACTGACTCATTGGAAAAGACCCTGATGCTGGGAAAGATTCAAAGCAGGAGGAGAAGAGGACAGCAGAGGATGAGATGGTTGGATGGCATCACTGAAGGATTTGGCAAGCTGAAGGATTTGGTGATGGTAAGGGAAAGCTGGCGTGCTGCAGTCCATGGGGTCACAAAGAGTTGGACATAACTGAGTGACTGAACTGACTATGTTTACCATAGTTTTTCTTCTAAGGAACAAACATACTTTAATTTCATGCCTGCAGTCACAATCTGTAATGATTTGGGAGCCTAAGAAAATAAAGTCTCTCACTGTTTCCATTGTTTTCCCATCTATTTGCCATGAAGTGATGGGACTGGATGCCATGACCTTGGTTTTTTGAATGTTGATTTTAAGCCACATTTTCACTCTTCTCTTTCACCTTCATCAAGAGGTTCTTGAGTTCCTTTTCACTTTCTGCCATTAGGGCGGTGTCATCTGCATATCTGAAGTTATTGATATTTCTCCTGCCAATCTTGATTCAAACTTTGATCCATCCAGCTTAGCATTTTGTATAATATACTCTGCATATAAGTTAAATAAGCAGGGTGGCAATACACAATCTTGATGTACTCCTTTTGCAATTTAGAATCAGTCTGTTTTTCCACATCTGGTTCTATCTGTTGCTTCTTGACTTGCATACAGGTTTCACAGGAGGCAGCTAAGGTGGTCTGGTATTTCCACCTCTTTAAGAATTTTCCACAGTGTGTTCCCAAACCTGAACCCCCCTCCCACCTCCCTCTCCATACCATCCCTCTGGGTCATCCCAGTGTGTTGTGATCCACAAAGTCAAAGGCTTTAGCATAGTCAGTGAAGCAGAAGTAGATGTGTCGGGAATCCCCTTGCTTTTCCCATGAGTCAATGGATGTTGACAATTTGATCTCTGGTTCCTCTGCCTTTTCTAAATCCTGCTTGTACAGCTGGAAGTTCTTGGTTCATGTACTTTGAAGCCTAGCTTAGAGGATTTTGAGCATTACTTTGCTAGCATGTGAAATGAGTGCAATTATGTGATAGTTTGAACACTCTTTGGCATTGCCCTTCTTCTGGATTAGAATGAAAACTGATGCAACTTACTGCAGTATATTAAGTATTAATATATTTATTAAATTATTTTGGGTATCTCTTCAAGTCTTCAGAGAAGGCAATGGCACCCCACTCCAGTATTCTTGCCTGGAAAATCCCAGGGAAGGAGAAGCCTGGTGGGCTTCCATCTATGGGATCTTACAGAGTCGGAAACGACTAAAGCGACTTAGCAGCAGCAGCAGCAAGTCTTAGAATATCGTCAGTTACTAGCAAGCTTTTTGTATATAATGAAGAATTTCACCTTACCTACTGTATCTAAATATTGCTCCTTCCATTGTAATTTTAAAATTACTAAAAAGAAAAGTTTCAAGAAACTAAGAAATATCAAGTAAGAATAGTTTGTTTATTTTACATAAATTTTATATTCACTTCAGTTCAGTTGCTCAGTGGTGTCCTACTCTTGGCAACCCCATGGACTGTAGCATGCCAGGCCTCCCTGTCCATCACCAACTCCCAGACCTTACTCAGACTCATGTCCATCAAGTCAGTGATGCCATCGAACCATCTCATCCTCTGTTGTCCCCTTCTCCTCCCGCCTTCAATCTTTCCCAGCATCAGAGTCTTTTCCAATGAGTCAGTTCTTCGCATCAAGTGGCTAAAATATTGGAGTTTCAGCTTCAGCATCAGTCGTTTAAATGAATATTCAGAACTGGTTTCCTTTAGAATTAACTTCTTGTATTTATACAACAAATAACAAGTTGTATTTCCTTGCAGTCCAAGAGACTCTCAAGAGTCTTCTCCAACACCGCAGTTTAAAAGCATTAATTCTTCAGTGCTCAGCTTATTTTATAGTCTAACTCTCACATCTATACATGACTACTGGAAAAACCATAGCTTTGAATGAGTGTCCAGGAGTCTCCGGCAGAGGCATGGGTCAACGGTGGCGTGCTGCAGGGTCAGGAGCACTGTGTGGCAGTGCGTGCATGGGACCTTTTGAAGGAGGTCTCTGTTATCTTCCTTACCTCCACCATAGTTTGGTCTTAGGTCAAACAAAAGGGAGGGGCCACAGCCCTGCCCATCAACAGAAAATTGAATTAAAAATTTGTATTATTTTATATGAATTTGAATGATTTAATATAAAATTTATATGAACTTATAATTAAGACATTGATTTAGATATTTTTAGCTTCTACATATGAAAAGTTGAGCTATAGATTCAAATATAGGTCCAGGTATAGCTACAGTGAACCTACATTTGGAGTTATAGGTTCAAATTGCTATCATTTTTGCAGCATTAAAGCAAAGTTCCAAATTTGAGTTATATTAATAAATTTATAAAAATTTAATTTAACTTTTCCTTTCACTGAAGTTTCAAAATGAATAGTACACAAGATTTGAGCCCAAACGTTTTCTGTTTTAATGTAGCATATGGAAATAAAAACAGATTAATTACCTGATTTATTTGGTCAGTTAGTACTGATAAATATGTACAAATGTTGGTGTAATATGATGATTACTGTATGAAAATTTTGACATCAAAGAAGAGCAAACCCATACTTTGGACTTCCATAAGTTAAAATCATGTTAAACCTGCTGACTTTTGATATGTTTAATAATTTATCCAAATGTTTATCCAGAAATAAAAAGTGGAATGAGTAAAAATTCATGCCATTAACATGTAAAATGAACAAAATATAGAGATTTGGGGCATGACATATTAAAGTAAGTAAAATTAGTTCAATTGGGATTAGCAGACACACACACACACACACACACATATATTTATATACACTCATATCTGGAGAAGGTAATGGCAACCCATTGCAGTTTTCTTGCCTGGGGAATCTCATGGACAGAGGAGCCTGGCAGGCTACAGTCCATGGAATCACAAAGAGTTGGACATGACTGAGGGACTAAGGACATACCCATATATATGTATAACTGAATTACTGTATAGTACACATGAAATTAAAATGACTTTGCAAATCAACTATACTCAATAAAAATTTAAAAAAAATAGTTCAGTATGGCTACAACAAATGTTAAGGGTGGCGAAAAATATTTTAAAGTGCTTAAAATACCATCCTTATAAAACTCAAACTGTCATAGAAACTAAGAAACATCAGTTGGCATTGCAAAAAAATATTGCATATGCATTTGAACTAGTTCTGCTTTAAAATATTGGTGTGGAAATTTCTCATGGTTATCACAGAGGATGACAAGGTTTCATTACTTAACATGGAAACCAGTATAACTGATTTACATTGTTCAACTTTCTCTGAAATAGGGAGCGAGGTTGTCATCCACAGTCACCCTATGACTGAGCCACATTTAGTCTGCTGGAAGTAAATTGAAATAAATGGAATATAAATGGCACTCTGAAGAGTGGAATGTATAAATATGTGGTTACACTGCATAATACACTATGAGGGAAGAAGCTATAAGAAAAGTATTTATCATGAAGTTTTGGCAATTTTTCTACTACAATTATTTCATACACTATTTTTATGTAATTAATAATGCTAAGAAGTGCAAGTTGACAGTAATAGTCAGATATTGAATTATGAATTAGAAGATTTTAGTTTCAATCCAGCTTTTTATAACAATTACGTCATTTCAGAAAAGTTTCTGAGTTTAAAATTTAATATTTTTCAATTCTGGTTTCCTTGGTGTGTATGCTCAGCCATTAAAAAGAATACATTTGAATCAGTTCTAATGAGGTGGATGAAACTGGAGCCGATTATACAAAGTGAAGTAAGCCAGAAAGAAAAACACCAATACAGTATACTAACACATATATAAGGAATTTAGAAAGATGGTAATGATAACCCTGTATGCGAGACAGCAAAAGAGACATAGATGTATAGAACAGTCTTTCGGAATCTGTGGGAGAGAGAGAAGGGGGATGATTTGGGAGAATGGCATTGAAACATGTATAATATCATATAAGAAAGGAATCGCCAGTCTAGGTTAGATGTAGGATACAGGAAGCTTGGGGCTGGTGCACTGGGATGACCCAGAGGGGTGGTATAGGGAGGGAGGTGGGAGGGGGGTTCAGGATTGGGAATACATGTACACCTGTGGCGGATTCATGTTGATGTTTGGCAAAACCAATACAATACTGTAAAGTAAAAATAATAATAATAATAATATTTTAAGATGGAGATATTGTGTGATTCTGATTAATTTATATTATAGTAATTTAGTAAAAGTTTACTTGTTGGTATTTGAAATACGTGTACATCACCTAAGTAAATTAGGCAAGAACATAACATAGTATTTTATAATAAATATTATTTAAATTTGTTAGTTTAGGCTATGTCATTATTTTTTAATACATTAAATATGGCTTAAGAGGAAAATTCTTAAAGACTCCAACTGTTGCTTTAAATTTTCATAATTTTACAAAAGTTTCTATGATGTTATTTAAAATGTACAAACATAAAACTTGGCATGCATATCATAGGCTTATATTTCTTATAGATGATACAATTAATATAGTTGGTTTTCTGTTAAAGTGAGTAGTCACAAACACAAATTCAAATGAATATATTAAATTTTCTGTATACATTTTCTATAATAATCCAAATGAATATATTAAAACTGAGTAAACTTGGTATAAGGTAAGCACAGTGAAGATTTAGAATATTTCATGCAAAGATGGGCTCAATAAAGGACAGAAATGGTATGGACCTAACAGAAGCAGAAGATATTAAGAGATGGCAAGAATATACAGAAGAACTATACAAAAAAAAAAAAAAATCTTCACGACCCAGATAATCACGATGGTGTGATCACTGACCTAGAGCCAGACATCCTGGAATGTGAAGTCAAGTGGGCCTTAGAAAGCATCACTACAAACAAAGCTAGTGGAGGTGATGGAATTCCAGTTGAGCTATTCCAAATCCTGAAAGATGATGCTGTGAAAGTGCTGCACTCAATATGCCAGCAAATTTGGAAATTCAACAGTGGCCACAGGACTGGAAAAGGTCAGTTTTCATTCCAATCCCAAAGAAAGGCAAACTACCATGCTCAAACTACCGCACAATTGCACTCATCTCACACGTTAGTAAAGTAATGCTCAAAATTCTCCAAGCCAGGCTTCAGCAATACGTGAACTGTGAACTTCCTGATGTTCAAGCTGGTTTTAGAAAAGGAAGTCACCATCTGCAGTGATTTTGGAGCCCAGAAAATTGCCAACATCCGCTGGATCATGGAAAACACAAGAGAGTTCCAGAAAAACATCCATTTCTACTTTATTGACTATGCCAAAGCCTTTGACT
This sequence comes from Bos taurus, assembly GCF_002263795.3. NCBI lineage: Eukaryota > Metazoa > Chordata > Mammalia > Artiodactyla > Bovidae > Bos > Bos taurus. The sequence goes on from NC_037336.1 coordinate 2,845,089, forward strand.
GTGTGGATCACAATAAACTGTGGAAAATTCTGAAAGAGATGGAAATACCAGACCATCTGATCTGCCTCTTGAGAAATTTGTATGCAGGTCAGGAAGCAACAGTTACAACTGGACATGGAACAAAAGACTGGTTCCAAATAGGAAAAGGAGTTCGTAAAGGCTGTATATTGTCACCCTGTTTATTTAACTTATATGCAGAGTACATCATGAGAAACGCTGGACTGGAAGAAACACAAGCTGGAATCAAGATTGCCGGGAGAAATATCAATAACCTCAGCTATGCAGATGACACCACCCTTATGGCAGAAAGTGAAGAGGAACTCAAAAGCCTCTTGATGAAAGTGAAAGTGGAGAGTGAAAAAGTTGGCTTAAAGCTCAACATTCAGAAAACGAAGATCATGGCATCCGGTCCCATCACTTCATCGGAAATAGATGGGGAAACAGTGGAAGCAGTATCAGACTTTATTTTTCTGGGCTCCAAAATCACTGCAGATGGTGACTGCAGCCATGAAATTAAAAGACGCTTACTCCTTGGAAGGAAAGTTATGACCAACCTAGATAGCATATTCAAAAGCAGAGACATTACTTTGCCAACAAAGGTTTGTCTAGTCAAGGCTATGGTTTTTCCTGTGGTCATGTATGGATGTGTAATTTGGACTGTGAAGAAGGCTGAGTGCCAAAGAATTGATGCTTTTGAACTGTGGTGTTGGAGAAGACTCTTGAGAGTCCCTTAGACTGCAAGGAGATCCAACCAGTCCATTCTGAAGGAGATCAGCCCTGGGATTTCTTTGGAAAAAATGATGCTGAAGCTAAAACTCCAGTACTTTGGCCACCTCATGCAAAGAGTTGACTCATTGGAAAAGACTCTGATGCTGGGAGGGGTTGGGTGCAAGAGGAGAAGGGAACGACAGAGGATGAGACGGCTGGATGGCATTACTGACTCAATGGACGTGAGTCTGAGTGAACTCCGGGAGTTGATGATGGACAGGGAGGCCTGGCGTGCTGCGATTCATGGGGTCGCAAAGAGTCGGACGTGTCTGTGCGACTGATCTGATCTGATCTGATACTTTTTCAATCTCAATCTCTCTCAAGTACACTCAAACACATTTTCATTATTTATACTAGATATAAAATAAAACCCTTAAATATAAAAGACATAATAGAACTATTTAATCCTGGACTATATGCCTATAGTTTCCATAGAGTCTGAAGATTCCTCTCTGAGAAAAAAATAAAAACTGGACTTTGTGATAACTAGTTTTACACTTTGTTCGCTATATTACTATTGGCAGCTAACCAGATACAACTAATGCACAAAAAATTCTGGGAAAGTCTCTTGTTATGCACACTTATGGAACTACTTGAAATTTCAAAATATAAGTGTGAAAAATACCACTACATTTTGGGATGTCCCATAGAAGCTAGAATACTATAGTCTTATATAATTATAATTGAATGCAATCTCTTACCAGATTCTTTATATTAGTTTTAAGTACCTAAATGGAGAAGGCAATGGCACCCCACTCCAGTACTCTTGCCTGGAAAATCCCATGGATGGAGGAGACTGGTAAGCTGCAGTCCATGGGGTCACAAAGACTCAGACACAACTGAGCAACTTCACTTTGACTTTTCACTTTCATGCCTTGGAGAAGGAAATGGCAGCCCACTCCAGTATTCTTGCCTGGACAATCCCAGGAATAGGGGACCCTGGTGGGCTGCCGTCTATGGGGTTGCACAGGGTAGGACACGACTGAAGTGACTTAGCAGCAGCAGCAGCAAGTACCTAAAAGGAGTGGCATTTGTGCTACTTAGCAAAGAGAATTGAGAACTTTACTTTTTTTTCTTTTTCTTTTATTTTATTTTTTAACTTTACAATATTGTATTGGTTTTGCCATATATCAACATGAATCCGCCACAGGTATACACGTGTTCCCCATCCTGAAACCTCCTCCCTCCTCCCTCCCCGTACAATCCCTCTGGGTCGTCCCAGTGCACCAGCCCCAAGCATCTAGTATCGTGCATCAAACCTGGATTGGTGACTTGTTTCATATATGATATTATACATGTTTCAATGCCATTCTCCCAAATCATCCCACCCTCTCCCTCTCCCACAGAGTCCAAAAGACTGTTCTATACATCAGTGTGTCTTTTGATATCTCCTATACAGGGTTATCGTTACCATCTTCCTAAATTCAATATATATTGTTAGTATATCGTATTGGTGTTTTTCTTTCTGCCTTACTTCACTCTGTATAATAAGCTCAAGTTTCACCCACCTCATTAGAACTGATTCAAACGTATTCTTTTTAATGGCTGCATAATACTCCATTGTGTGTATGTACCACAGCTTTCTTATCCATTCATCTGCTGATGGACATCTAGGTTGCTTCCATGTCCTGGCTATTATAAACAGTGCTGCGATGAACATTGGGGTACATGTGTCTCTTTCCCTTCTGGTTTCCTCAGTGTGTATGCCCAGCAGTGGGATTGCTGGGTCATAAGGCAGTTCTATTTCCATTTTTTTAAGCAATCTCCACATGGTTCTCCATTGTGGCTGTACTAGTTTGCATTCCCATCCACAGTGTAAGAAGGTTCCCTTTTCTCTACCCCCTCTCCAGCATTTATTGCTTGTAGACTTTTGGATCACAGCCATTTTGACTGGCATGAAATGGTACCTCATAATGGTTTTGATTTGCATTTATCTGATTATGAGTGATGTTGAGAAACTTTAGCAGGAAAAATTTTTAAAGGAGTAATATGGTAGCACTGTATACCACATTTGTGTAATTGTATGATGCTGAACAAAGATTTGTGCTCTGCTTTTTGAAACACTTTTCTGTATGATCATGATAATGACATGTTCATCTAAGATTATGGAGTTTAAATGAGCCAATATTTATAAAATGTTCATAAACAATGAACAAAGTCTTCTGTTAAAGACCCATTGTTAATACTGGAGTAGTGTCATACAAATTATTCATTTTCTTAACTAGTAATTATACATGGAATTATGTATAAGTATGAGAAATGGGCACAATATACAACATTTGATGAAAAGATAAACCACTGTGTGTAAATAGTTACAGCGAGTTAAGATCCATTTTGGCAAGAGTCACAACATGGCAGATTAAGATGGTAAAAAGCACTGAAATATACAATGATCATAAAAAGACTCATGTGACACCGTGGAGATTTAGTTCTTCCTGAATTTTCAAGATTAGTTCATGGTATAGTATAATGTAGACTTTATTTTTCTACATATTTATAAACATGAAGAAAATAAACATTTTATACCAACATTTATTTTATGTGTGTTGTTAATAGCTGAAATTCCCATAACTTTTTTTTTCTTTTTTTTTTTTTAATAGAAAATTATTTAATTAGTATACATGTGTTCCCCATCCTGAACCCTCCTCCCTCCTCCCTCCCCACACCATCCCTCTGGGTCACCAGCCCCAAGCATCCAGCATCGTGCATTGAACCTGGACTGGCATCTCGTTTCATACATGACGTTTCACATGTTTCAATGCCATTCTCCCAAATCTTCCCACCCTCTCCCTCTCCCCCGGAGTCCATAAGACTGTTCTATACATCAGTGTCTCTTTTGCTGTCTCGAGTGTGACTGCCTTTACAAAAAAAAAAAAAACTTTACAGAAAAACATTTTTGCTATTTTTAATTTTTTAAATTAATTTCTGTTACATTTTATATACTCAGAATTATATAAATATTATTACCAGGAAAACAATATAATCCTTTAAAATATCATAATTTAATATTATTTTATGCAATAATATTACTGTATTGTATTATATTCATAGTTTTCAGAATAGGCACAGCCTATGCACTAGTCAATAACAATGGCAGTAATTTTTATTCATTTTGCATTAACATTTTGCTATATCCCTTGCCAGAAGGAATACTTCAAAGCAACACCATAATTTTTCTGAAAATGCATCAAATTTGAGTATCTGAATTGTTGGATTTGGTTTGATTTTGCTCAAATTATTAGACCTCTTTCTTCATGATTTTCCATTTGTAAAATAGAGGTCAATTCCTCTTTACATATGTGCATATGTGCATGTGTATGTGAGAGAGAGAGAGAAGGAATAAAAATAATGTGCATGAATTTATTTAAAATAATAATTCATCATATTTTTGTCATTATTAGTAGTATAATAATGAATACTAATCTTGATAGTTTTGAAATCTGCCTCAAAAGTAATGTAATCAAAAACTCCCAATATATTTTCAGCTTTAAGTGTTACATATGGGCAACAGGCAAAGATAACCACTTATTTTTTATTGGAATATAATTGCTTTACAATGTTGCTTTAGTTTTTGCTATAAAACACTGTGAATCAGCCATACATATACATATACATATACTCCCTCTTCCTTGAGCCTCTCTCCCCTTCTCCAATCCTATCCCTCTAGGTCATCACAGAGCACTGAGCTGAGCTCCCTGTGCTATACAGTATCTTCCCACTAGCCATCTATTTTACACCTGACAGTGTATATATGTCAGTTATTGTCTCAATTCATACCCCATATCTCCACTGCTATGTCCAAAACTCCATTATTTACATCTGTGCCTCTATCCTTCCCTGAATATTGGTTTGTTAGTATCATACATGTGTATGTGTGTGTATACATATATATATATATATATATTTCATTTCAAAATTTATTTTTCTTTCTGACATTTCTTTTTGTATGAGAGACTCAGGGTCCATCTACATCACTTCAACTAACTAAATTCCATTCCTTTTTATAAGGTGAACAACCACATATTAATTACAAAATTTATTTTTATACAATTTCATTCAAATTAACTACCAACACACATGAATAGGAAATGTTTAAGTTATGGAAGAATAATTGAAAAAAACAAGTGTGCAGTAATGTAGGTACTCTGAAGGTGAAAGTCGTTCAGTTGTGTCCAATCCTTTGTGAATACATGGACTCTACAGTCATGAAGTTCTCCAGGCCAGAATACTGGAGTGGGTAACCGTTCCATTCTCCAGGAGATCTTCCAAACTCAGGGTTCAAATCCAGGTCTCTCACATTGCAGGCAGAGTCTTTACCAGCTGAGTCACCAGAGATGTGCAATAATACTGGAGTGGGTAGCCTATCCTTTCTCCAGTGTGTATCTTCCAGACACAGGAATTGCACTGGGGTCTCCTGCATTGCAGGTGGATTCATTACCAGCTGAGCTATCAGGATACTCTGAGGTCACTTACAAGACATAATGGAAATAAAAGTAAAGTAATTATGTGAGTATTCTTGATAAAAATTTATGGAAGATTTATAGAATAGCAAACCGCTGCTATTGTACAGATTTAATAAGCAGAAACCTCACTTAAAATAATGTAAGGACACAGAAAAGGGAGATGTTATGACTAACTAAGATAGCAGAGCCTGACAGGAAGGAGAGAGACTCCTTCTTGTTTCCTGGCAAGAACTCATCTAGAAAGAAATCGTCACATCTAAGCCAATGAAAAGCCTTGGACTCTTGGTTTGGCTCTCCCAATCCCCCTTTCCTGTCTATGAAAGACTTCTCTTCATTTCTGCTGGCCACCTGTATGGGTCTCACCATGCTTGAAGACCCTGAAATGTGATTCTTTGCTGATCATAAATAAACCTATTTTTTGCTGGAAAAATAATGGGCAGTCCATTTGTTTCATTTAGCTCAACATTATAATGGGTTGAAAAGAAAAACCAAGAATAGCATAAACTTTATAATAATTACATTTTCCTAAAACTTTTCTAACAGGCTTTCCCACTGGAATATCTACTTGAATTCCCAATAAAAATTTCCTAAATCATTTAAAACTAAATGCATATATAAAGAGATATTTTCCTCAAATAAATAATTATTGACTTTTAAGTTATGAGGGCAATTATTTACTAGATTTCATATTAAGTTATAGAAAATGATTGCTTTTTAATTGTATTTAAGAATTTTGAAATTTAGTCTTATAAAAAAACTTTGTGATTTCTTATCTACACATTAGCTATTCCTTAATGATGGACTCTGTGTTATTTAATGGCATTGTAAAGGGAAGTTATTGAAATCAAAATTATGAAATACATACCTTCATGCAGTTATTTGAATTAATGTGGCTGTTTCCTCTGGGGAAAGATCACTTACCAGTCTTCTTCCTTCACGCAGGTTACATGTATGACCGACTTACTATTGTTTTACATTCTCAGCTTTATTTCCCATCATGCCATTGGCTTCCCTGGTGTCTCAGATGGTAAAGAATCTGCCTGCCATGTAGAAGACCTCGGTTGGGAAGATATCCTGGAGAAGGGAGTGGCAATCCATTCCCGTATTTTTGCCTGTAAAATTCTTGTCTGGAAAATTCCATGGATAGAGAAGACTGATGAGTTACAGTCCATGGGGCCACAAAGAGTTGGACACGAATGAGCAACTAACACACACACACACACACGCACGCACACACCTGGTGCTGAGTAAATGCTATGTTCTAGTCTTAGTCTGGATGAGAGGGTAGGTGAAAGTGAAGTCACTCAGTTGTGTCTGACTCTTTGCAACCCCATGGACTGTAGCCTACCAGGCTCCTCCGTCCATAGGATTTTTCAGGCAAGAGTCCTGGAGTGGGTTGCCATTTCCTTCTCAAGGGGACGAGAAGGTACATGTGTGTTAAAGACTTCCCAGGTCGCGCTAGTTGTAAAGAACCCACCTGCCAATGCAGGAGAAATAAAAGATGTGGATTCTATCCCTGGGTCAAGAAGATCCCCGGAGGAGGGCATGGCAAACCACTCCAATATTCTTGCCTGAAGAATTCCATGGACAGAAGAGTCTAGCTGAGTACAGTCCATAAAAGGTCCATAGCAAATGGAATTTATAAACATTAGAAAAGACCCTGATGCTGGGAAATATTGAAGGCAGGAGGAGAAGGGCACAGTAGGAGATGAGATGATTGTATAGCATCACAACTCGATGGACATTAGTTTGAGCAAGCTCTGGGAGTTTTTGATGGACAGCAAAGGCTGGCATGCTGCAGTCCATGGGGTTGCAAAGAGTCAGACACAACTGAGGGACTGAACTGAACTGATAAATGTTTCAAAAGTTCAGTGTCTTTCAAAGCTCATATTCTAATACAGATCTCAGTGTTTTTTATCTAAGAATCACTTAATTTTCTGTTTTCCTTTGGTCTAGTTTTTAACATAATCCTGTTATTCAGTAGTTTCTATCTGTATTATATTGTATTTCTACTGATCAACTAACGAAATCCTAGAATCACTCTTTTGTTCTGTTGTTTTTTATTTATGTTTCTATACTTGATTTTTTCTTTTGACATGGAAGATATTCCTTAAAGATTTTTCTTTGCGTGCTTGGATCAAGGAAGAGTAACTCAGGTGTCATCTCGTATTTTGGGGATTACTTCTAAGGAATATTGACTGCTGGCTCTCTAATACCCTTTGTTAAAAAGAACCACGTGTATGTGTGCATGCAAAGTTGCTTCAGTCCTGTCAGATTTTTTGGACCATAGCCTGCCAGGACCCTCTGTCCATGATACTCTCCAGGCAACAATACTGGAGTGGGTTGCCTTACCTTCCTTCAGGGGATCTTCCCAACCCAGGAACTGAAAACTTCCTGCATTGGCAGGCAGGTCTTTACCACTACTACCACCTGGAAGCCCTCCAAAAAGAAGCAGTTGAAATAGCAAAGATATGGGATCAGACATAAAGTGGATTAAAGAAAACTATGTATTAGTTTAAAATTTCCTACAGATAATACCAAAATAAATGTTAAGTGAATTTTTTAGTACAATGGCTCCATTCTAATATCAAAAATAACCTTATATTCAAAGTCACTATGCATATTTTTAAATTCTTATTGAGCTATATAATTCATATAACACTAATGTATAATTTTAAAAATATCTAATTAGGTGTTTTTTGTATATTGAGAGATTTGTGCAACAGTCATTACAAATCTAATTTTAGAACAGTTTGCTATCACAACAGAACCTACTAGTATTCATCCCCAGGTTCCCACTTCAGATCTAGGCACTGTGACTAGTTTTCTGTCACCATAGATTTTGGGATCTTCTGTGTATATTAGATATGAAAACTAACCATATGTGGGTTTTGTGGGTATCAGCAGAAACTTTTCCAAGTTTCCAGGCCTCCTCAGAGTCAGTTTCTGTTGACCGTTTTTCCCTGTTTGTTCTGTTTCCTTGCACATACTATTTTGGTTATTGTTGCTAACTGGATATTACAGATAATACATTGTAGCAAGTGGAAAACTATAGTTAGTTTGTCCATCAGTTCACTTCTGTCACTAAGTCACTCAGTTGTGTGTGACTATTTGTGATCCCATGGACTGCAGCATGCCAGGCCTCCTGTCCATCACAAACTCCCAGAGCTGGCTCAAACTCATGTCCATCAAGTTGGTGATACCATCCAAACATCTCATCCTCTGTCATCTCCTGCCCTCAATCCTTCCCAGCATCAGAGTCTTCTCCAGTGAGTCAGTTATTTGCATCACATGGCCAAAGTATTGGAGTTTCAGCTTCAGTATCAGTCCTGCCAGTGAATATTCAGGACTGATTTCCTTTAGGGTTAACTGGTTTGATCTCCTTGCTGTCCAACAGACTCTCAAGAATCTTCTCCAAACCGCAGTTCAAAAACATCAATGCTTCATCGCTCAGCTTTCCTTATGATCCAATTCTCACATCCATACACGACTACTAGAAAAAACATAGCTTTGACTAGATGGACATTTGTCAACAAAGTCATGTCTCTATTTTTTAATATGCTGTCCAGGTTAGTCATAGTTTTGCATCCAAGGAGGAAACACCTTTTAATTTCATGGCTATAGTCATTCTGAAGTAATTTTGGAGCCCAATTAAAAAAAAAAAAATGTGTTTTCCTCGTTTCTCATCTATTTGCCATGAAGTAATGGGACTGGATGGCATGACCTTGGTTTTTTTAATGTTGATTTTAAGCCAGCTTTTTCACTCTCCTCTTTCACTTTCATCAATAGGCTCTTTCATTTGGCTTCACTTTCAGCCTTTAGGGTGGTGTCATCTGTATATTTCAGGTTATTACTGTTTTCCCAGTAATCTTGATTCCGGCTTGTGATTCATCCAGCCTGGTATTTTGTATGATACACTCTACATAAAAGTTAAATAAACAGGGTGACAATATACAACCTTGACATACTCCTTTTGCAATTTAGAACCAGTCTGTTGTTGTTCCATGTCTGGTTTTAACTGTTGTTTCTTGACCTACATAAAGAGTTCTCAGGAGGCAGGGAAGACAGTCTGGTATCCTCATCTCTTGAAAAATTTTCCACAGTTTGTTGTGACTCACACAGTCAAAGCCTTTAGTGTAGTCAATGAAGTATAAGTAGATGTTTTTTTTCTGGAATTGTCTTGCTTTTTCTATGATCCATTAGATGTTGGCAGTTAGATCTGTGGTTCTGTCTTTTCTAAAATCCAGCTTGAATGGAAGTTCTAGGTTCATGTACTGTTGAGGTTTGGCTTGGAGCGTTTTGAACATTACTTTGCTAGCATGGAGATGAGTGCAACTGTGCAGTATCTTGACCATTCTTAGGGACTGGAATTAAAACTGACCTTTTCTAGTCCTGTGGCCACTGCTAGGTTTTCCAAATTTGCTGGCATATTTAGTGTAGCAATTTCAAAGAGTCATTTTTTAGGATTTGAAATAGCTAAGCAGGAATTCCATCACCTCCACTAGCTTTGTTTGTAGTGATGCTTCCTAAGGTCCACTTGACCACACTTCAGGATGTCTGGCTCTAGTTATTACATCAACATTAGTTAGTGATCATATCTTCGTGGTTTTCCTGGTCATTAAGATATTTTTTTTGTATAGTTCTTCTGTGTATTCTTGTGACCTCTTAATATCTTCTTCTTATTTTAGGTCCATATCATTTATGTCCTTTATTATGCCCATCTTTGTATAAAATGTTTCCTTGGTATCTCTAATTTTCTTGAAGAGATCTCTAGTATTTTCCATTCTATTTTTTCCCTCTATTTCTTTGCATTGATCACTTAGGAAGGCTTTCTTATATCTCCTTGCTATTCTTTGGTACTCTGCATTCAGATTGATGTATCTTTCCTTTTCTCCTTTGCCTATATAGAGAATATCTATACAGCCAGCAAAAACAATACCAGGAAGTGACTGTGGCTTAGATCATGAAGTCCTCATTGCAAAATTCAAACTTAAATAAAGTAGGTAAAAGCACTAGACCATTCAGGTATGAGCTAAATCAAATCCCTTTTGATTTTTTTCCAGAGCCCATATATTAAGCTTTTTATAATTAGCTATGCAATCATTAATATTTTGCTACTTAGTAGAAAGAAAATATCATAAAGTAAACCAGAATAAAAAATCAACAAAATAATTTTTATGTCAGTGCTATTTTTGTCAGATAAATCTTCTTAATCATATTTATTTTGAAAAGAAGGTAACATGTATTAAAAATTCTTTATAAAATGAAAAATCATATATTGTGTTTCCTAGTTTGCTTACGTTTTCTCCATGTGATTTAGTCTTGAAAAGAGAAAGATACTCATATTTTCTTCACCGCAACTGGTTTGCATTTCAATTTTACCAATCGCTAGAGAGCTAAGAAACATTTACCTTATTTAATGGCCTGCTATTATTAAGACAGATATATTCTATTTTATGCTGTGATTGCCATAATCATTGCAATAACATTTGAATAATATAGCAGAGAATGTACCCATGTATCTTTCAGTGAATTAATCTATATCCTTTTCTTTGACTTGCTTATTGAGGCATGCTGAATGCAATAATAACAAATGCAAATCTTCAAACATTCTGGAATGGGGCAGGAAAATAATTTCAGGTGGCTTGTCAAGGTATCCTGGTTAGGGAAGTTTGTGTCGGTGTTCTGGTGGGTGGAGCTGTATTTCTTCTCTCTGGAGTGCAATGAAATGTCCAGTAATGAGTTATGAGATGTCTATGGTTTTGGGGTGACTTTGGGCAGCTTGTGTCTTGAAGCTCAGGGCTGTGTTGCTTTGTTGCTGGAGAATTTGCTTGGTATGTCTTGCCCTGGAACTTGTTGGCCCTTGTGTGGTGCTTGGTTTCAGTGTCGGTATGGAGGCGCTTGATGAGCTCCTGTCAATTAATGTTCCTTGGAGTCAGGAGTTCCCTGGAGCCAGGGTTTGGACTTAAGCCTCCTGCTTCCAGTTATCAGTCTTATTTTTACAGTAGTTTCAAAACTTCTCCTTCTATACAGCACCATTGATAAAACATCTACGTTAAAGATGAAAAGTTTCTCTACTGTGAGGGTCACTCAGAGAGGTTCACAGCATTATATGGAGAAGAGAAGAGGGAGGAAGGAGTTAGAGGTGACCCAAATGAGATGAGGTGGAATCAATAGTGGAGAGAGTGGGCTAGCCAGTAATCACTTCCTTATGTGCATTCCACAACCGGACCACTCAGAGATGTTCATGGAGTTATACAGAGAAGAGAAGAAGGAGGAAGGAGACAGAGGTGGCCAGAAGGATAAAAGGGGGGAATGAAAAGGAAGGAGACAGATCCAGCCAGTAATCAGTTCCCTAAGTGTTTTCCACCGTCTGGAACACCCAGAAACTCACAGAGTTGGGTAGAGTAGAGAGGGGTTAGGGAGGAGACACAGGCGACCTGGTGGAGAAAAAGGAGAGTCCAAAGGGAGAGAGAGCAGTCAGGCCAGTAATCTCGCACCCTAGTGAAAAATGGGTCCTGAGGATTGGGTTCTTAAAGGTACAAAATTGGTAACAAATACATAAAAGCAATAATTAAAAATCTAGAGTAGAGTTTGGAATTTCAAACATACGATGTTAAAGAAAAGAAGAAGAAAAAGAAAAAACGAACAAAGAAAAACAAACAAGGTCGTGAAAATTATAAAGAAAATACAGGTACAAAATTGATAACTAATACCAAAAAGCAAAAATTAAAAATCTAGAGTAGAGTTTGGAATTTCAAAAATACAATGTTAAAAAAAAGGAAGAAGAGACACAAAGAGAGAAAACAAACAAACAAACAAAAACAAACAATTTTGCAAAAATTATAAAGAAAATACAGGTATAAAATTGATATCAAATACCAAAAAGCATAAATTAAAAATCTAGAGTAGAGTTTGGAATTTCAGATATACAATGTTATATAAAAGAAGAAGAGAAAGAAACAGAAAAAAAAAAGTCACAGAAATTATTAAAAAAACTATAGTTACAAAATTGATAACATATACCAAAAAGCTAAAATTAAAAAACTAGAGTAGAATTTGGAATTTCAAAAATACAATGTTAAAGAAAAGAAGAAAAAAAATAAAACAAGGTCAAAAAATTATAAAATATATATATATATATATATATATGAAGTTTGCTGAAGAAGAAAAAAATAGGGTCTTTTTTTTTGCAAAGTAATAGGTTATAAAAGTGAAAATTAAAGGAACAATAGAGGACTTAAAATATTTTTTTTAATTAAAAAGAAAAAAAAAAGAAAGAAAGAATGATCGTAAAAATATATCTAGGACTTTCTCTGGTTTTGTTGTGAGTATTGTGGGTTCAGTTCATTTTTGGCTAGTTCCTTGGTCCGACTTATATTTCTCAAGATCAATAGGCCCCTTCCTATGTAATCCGTAGGAACCACGGGTTTTAATCTATTGCCTGTAGCTTCCAAGGCGTTTCCCTCTGTTATAACTTCTTCTGTTTGCTGGTCTCTTCAGTGTCTGGTTACCGCCCTGACATAAAGGGGACGGTGGGGGAAACTTTTTTTTTTTTTTTTTTAGGCTCACTTGTTCAGTCACACTGTGGGGAGGGAGGGAGGGATGCTGCAAACAAATAACACTGGCGTGCGCTCGCAGTGCCTCAGCCACACTGGGTCTGCCCCCGCTCACAGTGCATGTAGCCTCCCTGCCCACACTGCTCGGGCTCTAGGTTGTTCCGCCGGGAACAATCCGAGGCCAGCCCTGGGCTGCATGCACCTCCCAGGTCCAAGCCGCTCAGGTTCAGGCACTCGGGTAGTCCTCAGAGGCACAGACTCAGTTGGGCCTAAGTTTTGTGCTCTTCCCAGGTCCGAGCAGCTCAGGTGATGAGGTGTTTGGCGAGCTCCAATGCTGCGACTTATCGCCTCCCCGCCACTCGGTTATCTGGGTGTAAAACCGGCGCACCTTCTCAGGCAGATGTTGACCATCCAGACCCCCAAGAAGTTTTAGTTAGCAAAGAAGCCTGCTTACAGTGTTATAGATAATGTCTCTCTGGGGCTGCGATTGCCCCCTTCCGGCTCTGGCTGCCTGTCACCAGAGGGGGAAGGTCTGCAGCTGGCTCTCTCTGTTCAGTCCTTTGTTCCGTGTGCAGGCCTGGTGGTGTCTTAGGTTGGGGCTGGCTTTTTGTGTGGTAGATATCCCACAGTCTGGTTTGCTAGCCCATATTATTTCGCTCAGATAGTGCTCAGGGTATTCAGGCCAGATTCTTACTCTGAGAGATGCAGCCCGCGCCGCGCCTCCCTGCCCAGCCCCCGCTTGCTAATGGCGTGCGCAGGCGTCTGTGCTGCTTCTCTGCTGGGGGAGTTACCGTAGGGCTTGCAATCTGTGAGTTTTAATTGTTTATTTATTTTTTCTCCCTGTTATGTTGCCCTCTGTGCTTCCAAAGCTCGGCACAGATTCGGCAGTGAGAAGGTTTCTTGGTGTTTGGAAACTTCTCTCTTTTTAAGACTCCCTTCCCAGGACAGAGCTTCGTCCCTCCCTCTTTTGTCTCTTTTTTTGTCTTTTATATTTTTTCCTACCTCCTTTCGAAGAGTTGGGTTGCTTTTCTGGGTGCCTGATGTCCCCTGCCAGCATTCAGAAGTTGTTTTGTGGAATTTACTCGACGTTTAAATGCTCTTTTGATGAATTTGTGGGGGAGAAGGTGTTCTCCCCGTCCTACTCCTCCACCATCTTGGCTCCTCCCCCCCTGGAATGGGGCAGGAAAATAATTTCAATATGCAGAAAACAATATCAGAACCTCCCCTGAAAGTGTATTTATTTAAATAAAAAAGAAAGTAGAATCATGCCCTAAAATATTCAAATCAATGTAGGTATGCTCATGTACCCTACATGGAATAAATATGGTGCATTCTATGTCCTAGATATTTTGGGAAAGGAAGGGTATGCACAGTGTCTCCTGATACCATTTTGGCGCTCATACTGCTTGTCACATTTCAGTATATTGTGATCTTTTCCATTGTTGAGTGTGTCCAAATAAGTTTATTTAAGGATATTTTATGAATTTAATAACATTTTCCCTTAATTAATTTTATTCTCTTTTTAAAATTGACAAGCAAAATCATAAAAAAACACAAAACAATACAAGAAAACACCAACAATTGTAGAATGAAATTAGTAGTAATGAGAACACAAGTGAAAAAGAAAATGGCACTACTGATATTTCTCAAAGTATGATTATGTCAGTCACATTATGACATAAGAATAATAGTCTAGTTTGGTAAAAATGCCAGACCTCCAAAACTCAAAATCACAATAATTAAAAATATGGCTACTTGACTAATGATTGTATAAAACCACAAAAATTACTCAGATGGTAAAGAATTTTTCTGCAATGCAGCAGACCTGGGTTCAATAGCTGGGTCAGGAAGATTTCCTAGAGAAGGGAATGGCTACCCACTCCAATATTCCTGCTTGGAGAATTACATGGACAGAGGAGCCTGGCAGCTACAGACAATGGGTCACAAAGAGTTAGACATGACTGAAGTGACAGCATGGACTGAATCACTAAGTCATAATAATATAAAAACTATGCATCTTAATATGAAGATAAAAATTAGAACATCTTCAATAATATTCAAAATTGTGCAACTTTTAGAGAGAAGATGGTGAAGAACTAAGATGGAGAGATCACCAGCCTCCCCCCCAAATAAATCAAAAAGGCATCAAAATTTGGAACAACTCCTACAAAGCTACCTCTACGTGACAGCGGAAGACCCTAGGCCTCCAGGGGGACAGGCTAATCTCCCTGAAATAAGATAGGAGAGAAGAGGGAGACATAAAAGGGGAAAAGACAGAGAACTTCTGGGCAGGAGGTTATGTCCCAAGGGAGGGAGCCCTGAAACAGGAGTTCCTGTTCACAGGGAAACTCCCTCACAGTCAGGCCCAAAAGGGAGCTGCAAAGTGTTGGAAAACCAGGCACAACAGGGACTTGAAGGGCAGTAAACAGAGAAAGCCGCACTTCTCAGCCCGTTAACAGCTCGTGGACTTTGGCCCCAAACAGACAGTGGGTCAGGGGAACCGAGAGTGGCGAGAGTGGCGTGGCATAGGAACCCAGCCAGTGCACCACAGCCCTTGCAGCACAGAGGGTAGGCCCAGATACCCAAGTATGATGGGGCAGACAAACCCAGCCAGTATGCACAACCCTTGCAGCACAGAGTGTGGGCCCAGGTAGCCCAGGTAGCTGGTAGACAAACCCAGCAGGTGCAAGGTCGGGACTGGGGTTCTGTTAAAGGGGAGGCATACAAACTTAGGTAGCGCACACAACCCTCCTGACACAGCTGATAAAGGAAAAAATAAGTCCCATGACAAAGAGTGTAGGCAGAGGAGAAACAAGTCCACACTAGGCTGCAACGCCAAGGCCAGGCCAGGAAGCCAAGACAAGTGCACACAAGCCCCACACATGTGCACACAGAGGATGAACCTGGGGAACTGAAAGTCAACTACACACAAGCCCCACGACACAGAGGGCAGACCTCAGAAACTGAGTCAAGTGCACACAGCCTTGTGATACAGATGGTGAGCTTAGAGGGCTGAGGGAAGCCCACACTAGTTGCAGATCCACACAAGCACCCACCTAGCAAGTTTGGGCCAGCAGCTTAAGACAAGACAGGAGAACAGAAGCACCAACAATGATCCCAGGGACAAGTAGCAGACTGGCAGCATTGGACTTATGCTGAGATAGCCACTTTGAAGCAACTGCAGAAATAGATGCATCTAACATTGGACAAGGAAATGGCAACCCATTCCAGTGTTCTTGCCTGGAGAATCCCAGGGACGGGGGAGCCTAGTGGGCTGCCGTCTATGGGGTCGCACAGAGTCGGACACAAATGAAGCGAATTAGCAGCAGCAGCAGCAACAACACTGCAAACGGAGAAGGCAATGGCACCCCACTCCAGTACTCTTGCCTGGAAAATCCCATGGACAGAGGAGCCTGGTAGGCTGCAGTCCATGGGGTCGCTAGGAGTCAGACACAACTGAGCGACTTCACTTTCACTTTTCACTTTCATGCATTGGAGAAGGAAATGGCAACCCACTCCAGCGTTCTTGCCTGGATAATCCCAGGGATGGGGGAGCCTGGTGGGCTGCCATCTCTAGGGTCGCACAGAGTCGGACACAACAGAAGCGACTTAGCAGCAGCAACAGCAGCAACACTGCAAAAGCTATAACGACTGCCCAAAGGCACACTGAACCTATTGACAATCCAAAACCTACTACTGGACACTGCACTGCCCTTCAGAGAGAGGAGATCCAGCTCCATCAACCACAACAGAAGCACAAGCTCCGTCAACCAGGCAAACATCACAGGATACTAACCCAATCCCATCCACAGGGGCAGACTCCACAACCAAGAACTACGACCTTGAGAAATTTATTAAATTTTTTTCTTTTTTCTTTCTCTCTTATAAGGCACACTGTTTACTTCCCAGCATATTTACACCATCACATTAGATTTTGTGGTGCAATGGAGTTTTCCTCTTTGTTTTACTTGTTATTAAAAAAAATAAAAATAAAAAAGATTCTTCATATAAATCACACTGCTTATTCCCCAACATATTTCCACCATCACATTAGCTTCTTGTGATGGTTTGGAGTTTTCTTCTTTGTTTTCCCTGTTAAAAAAAAGAAATTCATTTTAAGACTTCTTCTTTTTTTTTTTATAAATTACATGGTTTATCCCACCCACCCCCTACATATTTCCACCTCCACATTAGCCTTTTGTGGTGCAGTGGAGTTTTCCTTTTTGTGATTCTTGTCAAAAAAAAAAACAAAACAAAACAGCAAGAAAAAAAAATAATTTTAGTTTTTTTTTTTCCATCTTCCTCACTTTTCTTTTTTCTTGATGAGCTTTTGAAATTAAATATATATATATATATAGAGAGAGAGAGAGAACTGCTTTTTCTACTGATCTTTACCTGCTGTAGCTATACCTGAATATATAAAAATCTTTTCCACACACCTCTTTTCATCTTTGCTTTTCTATTTATTCTTTTCTCTCTTTTTTATTCCTCTTCTCAATTCCCTTCCTTTTATCTTTTCCCTCACTTCTCCTGTTTCTTTTTTCCTCTCTCATTTTTTTTTTCGTTTCCCTTTTTTCCTTCACTCTTTCTTCTTTCACCCAGTAAGTTAATTTTTGAGCTCTCTATGCTATATTCCCCAGTTGGT
Organism: Bos taurus; assembly: GCF_002263795.3. Classification (NCBI taxonomy): domain Eukaryota; kingdom Metazoa; phylum Chordata; class Mammalia; order Artiodactyla; family Bovidae; genus Bos; species Bos taurus. Next base: position 2,862,524 of record NC_037336.1, read on the forward strand.
CTTCTGCTCATGCTCAGATTCCCAGATTGACCATTAGCTGACTCAGGTTTCAATTGGTTGATATCACCTCTGGTTTCCTTTGCACACCAAGTCAATCTCTGTATTCTTTTCTTTAGAACACTTTGGTTATAACTGTATGTGTGGAAGTGTGTGTATGTACATGTCCCAGTATTTCTGTAATTACCTACTTGATCTCCTCCTACTAGAACACAGGTACAAGTCATCCCCAACAAGAAATCAACACAAACCGTCCAACCAACATTTCCCTCCAAGGACAAAAATCAAAAGGAAGAAGAAATGCAACCCTAAAGCCTGGGAAAAAAGAGACCTCAAGTGGATCAAGTTAGGAAAAAAAGAAATAAAAAAGATGGAGAAATACAATACAAGTGAAAGAGCAGGGTAGAAACTCATAAGAGCAAATAAATGAATAAATAATTCCCCTGAAAGAGAATTCAGAATAGTGATAATAAAGATGCTCTGAAGACTTGAAATTAGAATGGAGAAAATGCAAGAAGCATTTAACACAGTTAATACAATCACCAAGGACGTAGAAGAAATAAAGAATAAGCAAATAGAAATGAATAGCACAATTACTGAAATTGAAAATACACTAGAAGGAAACAATAGCAGAATAATTGAGACAGAGGAATGAATAAATGAGCTGGAGGATAGAATGGTAGAAATAACTGCTGAAAAACTGAATAAAGGGAAACGAATGAAAAAAAAATTGAGGAAAGTCTCAGTGACCTTTGGGACAATATTAAATGCACCATCATTCGAGTTATAGGGATCCCAGATGAAGAAGAAAAAAAGAAAGGCACTGAGAAAATTTTTGAAGAAATTATAGTCAAAAATTTCCCAAACATGGAAAAGGAAAGAGTCAATCAATTCCAAGAAGTGCAAAGAGTCCCCTACAAGTTAAACCCAAGGAGAAACATATACAGACAGATATTAATTAAGCTAACAGAGATTAATCACAAAGAAAGAATATTAAAAACATCAAGGGAAAAGCAACAAGTAGCATACAAGGGAAAGCCCATACAATTAACAGCAGGTCTTTCAGCAGAAACTCTAAAGGCCAGATGGAAATGGCAGATTTAAATATATTAAATATATTTAAAGAACTGAAAGAGAGAGACAGAAAAAAAAAAAAAAAAAAAACTACAACCATGATTACTATACCCAGAAAAAATCTTATTCAAAGTTTATGGAGAAATAAAAGGTTTATGGAGAAGCAGAAATTAATAGAATTCAGCACCATCAAACCAGCCTTGCAACAAATACTAAAGGGATGTATATAGCCAGTAAACACAAGAGAAAGGAAAGACCTACAAAAACAAACCAAAAGTAATAAAGAAAATGTCATTAGCAACATATTTATCAATAATTACCTTAACTGTAAATGGATTAAATGCACCAACCAAAAGATACAGACTGATTGGATACAAAAACAAGACCCATATATATGTTGCTTACAGGAGAACTACTTCAGACCTAGAGACACATACAGACTGAAAGTAAAAGGATGGGAAAAGATATTCCATGCTAATGGAAACCAAAAGAAAGCTGAAGTGGCAATCCTTATTTCAGAAAAAGTAGACTTTAAAATAAAGAATATCATAAGAGACAAAGAATGACACTACATAATGATCAAGGAATCAATCCAAGAAGAAGACATAACAATGGTAAATGTTGGTGCACTCAACCTAGAAACACCTCAATACATAAGACAAACACTAGCAGGCAAAAGAGGAGAAATCAACAGCGACACAATAATAGTAGGGAACATTAACACCCCACTGTCATCAATGAACACATCATCAAAACAGAGAATCAATGAGAAAACACAAACCTTAAATGAAACATTAGACCAAAAGGACATAGTTGATATTTTCATACTTCCATCCAGATGCAAAAGAATACTCTTTCTTCTCAAGTGCACATGAAACATTCTCCAGTATAGACCACATCTTGAGCCACAAATCAAGCTTCAGTAAATTAAAGAAAAGTGAAATTGAATCGAGTATCTTCTCTGACCTCAATGCTATGAGACTAGATATCAACTACAGATAAAAATAGCAAAAGGCACAAACTCATGGATATTCAACAATACATTACTAAATAACAAAAAAGATTCTGAATAAATAAATAAAAAGGAAATCAAACGATTCCTAGAAACAAATGACAATAAAAACATGACGACCCAAAACCTATGGGACGTGGCAAAAGCAGTTCTCAGAGGGAGCAATACATAGTGACAGAACCATACCTCAAGAAGCAAGAAAAGCATTGAATAGACAGCCTAACTTTACATCTAAAGCAGCTGAAAAAAGGAGAAAAAACTGCCCCAAAGTCAGCAGAAGGAAGGAAGTCATAAAAGCCAGAACAGAAATAAATGAAAAAGAAATGAAGCAAACAATAGCAAAGAGTAATACAACTAAAAGCTGGTTATTTGAGAAGATTAGCAAGACTGACAAACCACTAGCCAAACTCACCAAGAAAAAAGGGAGAAAAATCAAATCAATAAAATTAGAAATGAAAAAGGAAAGATTATAACAGACAACACAGAAATACAAAAGATCATAAGAGAATATTATGAGCAACTATAGGTTAATAAAATGGAAAAACTAGAGAAAATGGACGGATAGTTAGAAAAGACCAGCCCCCTGAGACTGAACCAGGTAGAAAAAGAAATCATATATGGAATTTAGGACGATGGTAACAATAACCCGGTGTACGAGACAGCAAAAGAGACACTGATGTATAGAACAGTCTTATGGACTCTGTGGGAGAGGGAGAGGGTGGGAAGATTTGGGAGAATGACATTGAAACATGTAAAATATCATGTAAGAAACGAGTTGCCAGTCCAGGTTCGATACACGATACTGGATGCTTGGGGCTATTGCACTGGGACGACCCAGAGGGATGGTATGGGGAGGGAGGAGGGAGGAGGGTTCAGGATGGGGAACACATGTATACCTGTGGCGGATTCATTTTGATATTTGGCAAAACTAATACAATTATGTAAAGTTTAAAAATAAAATAAAATTTAAAAAAAAAAATAAATAAATAAATAAAATAAAATATAAAAGGAAAAAAAAAAAAAAAGAAATCATGAACAACCCAATTATAAAAACTAAAACTGAAACAGTGATTTAAAATATCCCAAAAACAAAAGCCCAAGGCCAGATTATTTCACAGGTGAATTCTATCAAAAATTCAGAAAAAAGCTAATGTCTATTTTTATGAAACTCTTCCAAAAAAATTGCAGAGGAAGGAACACTTCCAAACACATTCTCAGATCAGATCAGTCGCTCAGTCATGTCCGACTATTTGCGACCCCATGAATCGCAGCACGCCAGAGCTACCTGTCCATCACCAACTCCCAGAGTTCATTCAGAATCATGTCCATCGAGTCAGTCATGTCATCCAGCCATTTCATCCTCTGTCGTCCCCTTCTCCTCTTGTGAACAATACCCCCCAGCATCAGAGTCTTTTCCAATGAGTCAACCCTTTGCATGAGGTAGCCAAAGTACTGGAGTTTCAGCTTTAGCATCATTCCTTCCAAAGAAATCCCAGGGCTGATCTCCTTCAGAATGGACTGGTTGGATCTCCTTGCAGTCCAGGGGACTCTCAAGAGTCTTCTCCAACACCACAGTTCAAAAGCAGCAATTCTTCGATGCTCAGCCTTCTTCACAGTCCAACTCTCACATCCATACATGACCACAGGAAAAACCATAACCTTGACTAGATGAACCTTTGTTGGCAAAGTAATGTCTCTGCTTTTGAATAAGCTATCTAGGTTGGTCATAAGTTTCCTTCCAAGGAGTAAGTGTCTTTTAATTTCATGGCTGCAGTCACCATCTGTAGAGATTTTGGAGCCCAGAAAAATAAAGTCTGGCACTGTTTTCACTGTTTCCCCATCTATTTCCCATGAAGTGATGGGACCGGATGCCATGATCTTCGTTTACTGAATGTTGAGCTTTAAGCCAACTTTTTCACTCTCCACTTTCACTTTCATCAAGAGGCTTTTGAGTTCCTCTTCACTTTCTGCCATAAGGGTGGTGTCATCTGCATAGCTGAGGTTATTGATATTTCTCCCGGCAATCTTGATTCCAGCTTGTGTTTCTTCCAGTCCAGCGTTTCTCATGATGTATTCTGCGTATAAGTTAAATAAACAGGGTGACAATATACAGCCTTGATGAACTCCTTTTCCTATTTGGAACAAGTCTATTGTTCCATGTCCAGTTGTAACTGTTGCTTCCTGACCTGCATACAAATTTCTCAAGAGGCAGATCAGATGGTCTGGTATTTCCATCTCTTTCAGAATTTTCCACAGTTTATTGTGATCCACACAGTCAAAGGCTTTGGCATAGTCAATAAAGCAGAAATAGATGCTTTTATGGAACTCTCTTGCTTTTTCCATGATCCAGCGGATGTTGGCAATTTGATCTCTGGTTCCTCTTCCTTTTCTAAAACCAGCTTGAACTTAAGGAAGTTCATGGTTCACATATTGCTGAAGCCTGGCTTGGAAAATTTTGAACATTACTTTACTAACATGTGAGATGAGTGTAATTGTGTGGTGGTTTGAGCATTCTTTGGCATTGCCTTTCTTTGGGATTGAAATGAAAACTGACCTTTTCCAGTCCTTTGGCCACTGCTGAGTTTTCCAAATTTGCTGGCATATTGAGTGCAGCACTTTCACAGCATCATCTTTCAGGATTTGGAATAGCTCAACTGGAATTCCATCACCTCCACTAGCTTTGTTTGTAGTGATGCTTTCAAGTCCCACTTGACTTCACATTCCGCGATGTCTGGCTCTAGGTCAGTGATCACACCATCATGATTATCTGGGTTGTGAAGATCTTTTTTGTACAGTTCTTCTGTGTATTCTTGCCATCTCTTCTTAATATCTTCTGCTTCTGTTAAGTCCATATCATTTCTGTCCTTTATCGAGCCCATCTTTGCATGAAATGTTCCTTTGGTATCTCTGATTTTCTTGAAGAGATACCTAGTCTTTCCCATTCTGTTGTTTTCCTCTATTTCTTTGCATTGATCGCTGAAGAAGGCTTTCTTATCTCTTCTTGCTATTCTTTTGAACTCTGCATTCGATGCTTATATTTTTCCTTTTCTCCTTTGCTTTTCACTTCTCTTCTTTTCACAGCTATTTGTAAGGCCTCCCCAGACAGCCATTTGGCTTTTTTGCATTTCTTTTCCTTGGGAATGGTCTTGATCCCTGTCTCCTGTACAATGTCACGAGCCTCATTCCATAGTTCATCAGGCACTCTGTCTATGAGATCTAGGCCCTTAAATCTATTTCTCACTTCCACTGTATAATCATAAGGGATTTGATTTAGGTCATACCTGAATGGTTTAGTGGTTTGCCCTCCTTTCTTCAATTTAAGTCTGAATTTGGCAATGAAGATTTCATGGTGTGAGCCACAGTCAGCTCTTGGTCTTGTTTTTGCTGACTGTATAGAGCTTCTCCATCTTTGGCTGCAAAGAATATAATCAATCTGATTTCGGTGTTGACCATATGGTGATGTCCATGTATAGAGTCTTCTCTTGTGTTGTTGGAAGAGGGTGTTTGTTATGACCAGTGCATTTTCTTGGCAAAACTCTATTAGTCTTTGTCCTGCTTCATTCAGTATTCCAAGGCCAAATTTGCCTGTTACTCCAGGTGTTTCTTGACTTCCTACTTTTGCATTCCAGTCCCCTATAATGAAAAGGACATATTTTTTGGTGCTAGTTCTCAAAGGTCTTGTAGGTCTTCATAGAACCGTTCAACTTCAGCTTCTTCAGCATTACTGGTTGGGGCATAGACTTGGATTATTGTGCTATTGAATGGCTTGCCTTGGAAACGAACAGAGATCATTCTGTTGTTTTTGAGATTGCATCCAAGTACTGCATTTCAGACTCTTTTGTTGACAATGATGGCCACTCCATTTCTGCTGAGGGATTCCTGCCCTCAGTAGTAGATATAATGGTCATCTGAGTTAAATTCACCCATTCCAGTCCATTTCAGTTCGCTGATTCCTAGAATGTTAACATTCACTCTTGCCATCTCTTGTTTGACCACTTCCAATTTGCCTTGATTCATGGATCTGACATTCCAGGTTCCTATGCAATATTGCTCTTTACAGCATCAGACCTTGCTTCTATCACCAGTCACATCCACAGCTGGGTATTCTTTTTGCTTTGGCTGCATCCCTTCATTCTTTCTGGAGTTATTTCTCCACTGATCTCCAGTAGCATATTGGGCACCTACTGACCTGGGGAGTTTCTCTTTCAGTATCCTATCATTTTGCCTTTTCATACTGTTCATGGTGTTCTCAAGGCAAGAATACTGAAGTGGTTTGCCATTCCCTTCTCCAGTGGACCACATTCTGTCAGATCTCTCCAGCATGACCCGTCCGTCTTAGGTTTCCCTACAGGCATGGTTTAGTTTCATTGAGTTAGACAAGGCTGTGGTCCTAGTGTGATTAGATTGACTAGTTTTCTGTGAGTATGGTTTCAGTGTGTTTGCCCTCTGATGCCCTCTTGCAACACCTGCCGTCTTACTTGGGTTTCTCTTACCTTGGGCATGGGGTATCTCTTCACGGCTGCTCCAGCAAAGCGCAACCATTGTTCCTTACCTTGCACAAGGGGTATCTCCTCACCACTGCCCTTCCTGACCTTCAATGTGGGATAGCTTCTCTTGGCCCTCCTGCACCCGCGCAGCCATGGCTCCTTGGACATGGGGTTGGACTTCCCGGCCACTGCCCCTGGCTTCGGGCGTGGGGTAGCTCCTCCCACCCGCTGCCCCTGGCCTCAGACTTGGGGCGTGGGGTATCTCCTCTCGGCTACCATCCCTGACCTCGGATGCAGGGTAACTCCTCTCATCACCCACAACCACCCTAATACTGAAACCAGGAAAAGACAACGCACCAAAAGCAAATTGCAGGCCAATATCACTAAAGAAAATAGATGAAAAAATCCCCAACAAAATTCTAGCAAACAGAATCCAACACAACATTTAAAAACTCATACAGCTTACCAAGTCATGTTTATTCCAGGGACACAAAGATTCTTCAGTATATGCAAATCAATCAATGTGATACACCATAGCAACAAATTGAAAGATAAAAAACTGTATGATCATCTCAGTAGATGCATAAAAAACCTTTGATAAAATCCAGCACCTCTTTATGATAAAAAAAATGCTTCAAAAAATGGACATAGAAGGAAATTACCTCAACAAAGTAAGGGCCATATATGAAAAGCCCACAGCAAAAATTATTTTTAGTGGTGAAAAACTAAAAAAAATTCCCTCTAAAATCAGGAATAAGATAAGGGTGTCCACTCTCACCCCTATTATTCAACACGGTTTTGGAAGTCCTAGCTACAGGAATTAGAGAAGAAAAAATAAATAAATAAAAGGAATCCAGATCAGGAGAAGTAAAACTCTCACTGTTTGCAGATGGCATGATACTATATGTAGAAAACCCAAAAGAAATTATCAGAAAATTACTAGAGCTAATCAGCGAATTCAGAAAAGTCACGGGAAATAAGGTCAATGCACAGAAATCACTTGGACCCCTATATACTAACAATGAAAAATCAGAAAGAGAAATTAAGAAATCAATACCATGTTCATTACAACAAAAAAGAATAAAATATCCAGGAATAAACCTACCTAAGTAACAAGAGACTGATTCCAAAGAGGAAAAGGAGTACATCAAGGCTGTATATTATCACCCTGCTTATTTAACTTACATGCAGAGTAGATCATGAGAAATGCTGGGCTGGAAAAAGCACAAGCTGGAGTCAAGATTGCCGGGAGAAATATCAATAACTTCAGATATGCAGATGACACCACCCTTATGGCAGAAAGTGAAGAGGAACTAAAAAGCCTCTTGATGAAAGTGAAAGTGGAGAGTGAGAAAGTTAGCTTAAAGCTTAACATTCAGAAAATGAAGGTCATGGCATCTGGTCCCCTCACTTCATGGGAAATAGATGGGAAAACAGTGGAAACAGTGTCAGACTGTATTTTTTGGGTTCCAAGATCACTGCAGATGGTGACTGAAGCCATGAAATTAAAAGACGCTTACTCCTTGGAAGGAAAGTTATGACCAACCTAGATAGCATATTCAAAAGCAGAGACATTACTTTGCCAACAAAGGTTCATCTAGTCAAGGCTATGGTTTTCCCAGTAATCATGTATAGATGTGAGAGTTGGACTGTGAAGAAAGCTGAGCGCCAAAGAATTGATGCTTTTGAAGTGTAGTGTTGGAGAAGACTCTTTCGAGTCCCATGGACTGCAAGGAGATCCAATCAGTCCATTCTAAAGGAGATCACTCCCGGGTGTTCTTTGGAAGGAATGATGCTAAAGCTGAAACTCCATTACTTTGGCCACCTCATGCGAAGAGTTGTGTCATTAGGAAAGACTCTGATGCTGGGAGGGATTAGGGGCAGTAGCAGAAGGGGACGACAGAGGATGAGATGGCTGGATGGCATCACCGACTCGATGGACTTGGGTTTGGGTGAACTCCAGGACTTGGTGATAGACAGGAAAGCCTGGCGTGCTGCAATTCTTGTGGTCACAAAGAGTCGGACACCACTGAGCGACTGAAATGAACTGAACTGAAGGAAACAAAGGACCTGTATACAGAAAACTAAGACACTGATTAAAGAAATCAAAGATGACATGAACAGAAGAGAGGTATTCCATGTTCTTGGGTGGGAAGAATCAATATTGTGAAAATTACTATATTACCAAATGCAATCTATAGATTTAACACAATCCCTATCAAATTGCCAATGGCTTTTGTCACAGAACTAGAACAAAAAAATTCACAATTCATATGAAAACAAAAAAGACCCCAAATAGCCAAAGCAGTCTTTATTTATTTTTTAAAATTTTTTTAATATAAATTTATATTTTAATTGGAGGTTAATTACTTTACAATATTGTATTGGTTTTACCATGCATCAACATGAATCTGCCACAGGTGTACATGTGTTCCCCATACTGAATCCCCTCTCCCTCCTCCCTCCCTGTACCATCCCTCTGGATTGTCCCAATGCACAAGCCCCAAGCATCCAGTATCACGCATGGAAACTGGACTGGCGATTCATTTCATATATGATATTACACATATTTTATTGTCATTCTCCCTAATCATCCCACCATCTCCCTCTCCCACAGAGTCCAAAAGACTGTTGTATACATCTGTGTCTCTTTTGCTGTCTCGCTTACAGGGTTATCGTTACCATCTTCCTAAATTCCATATATATTTGTTAGTATACCGTATTGCTTTTTTTCTTTCTGGCTTACTTCACTCTGTATAATAGGCTTCAGTTTCATCCACCTCATTAGAACTGATTCAAATATGTTCTTTTTAATGGCTGAGTCAAACTCCATTGTGTATATGTACCATAGCTTTCTTATCCATTCATCTGCTGATGGATATCTAGGTTGCTTCCATGTCCTGGCTATTATAAACAGTGCTGTGATGAACATTGGGGTACACGTATCTCTTTCAATTCTGGTTTTCTCAGTGTGTATGCCCAGCACTGGGATTGCTGGGTCATAAGGCAGTTCTATTCCCAGTTTTTAAAGAGATCTCCACACTCTTCTCCATAGTGGCTGTACTAGTTTGCATTCCCACCAACAGTGTAAGAGGGTTCCCTTTTCTCAACACCCTCTACAGCAGTCTTAAAAAAGAAGAATAGATCTGGAGGAATCAACCTTCATGACTTCAGACTATTCTATAAAGTTACAGTCATCAAGACAATATAGTACTGGGACAAAAACAGAAATATAGACCAATGGTTCAAGGTAGAAAAGCATTTGGTTCAAGGTAGATAAGCCTAAGTACCTATGTGTTTCTTATTTTTGAAAGAGGAAGCAAGACTATTCAATGGATCAATGACAGCCTCTTCAATAAGTGGTGATGGGAAAATTGGACATATACATTCAAAAGAATGAAATTAGATCACTACATAACACCATACAGAAGGATAAACTAAAAATGGATTAAATACCTAAATACCAGAAACTATTAAATTCTTAAAGGAGAACATAGGCAGAATACTCAATGACATAAATCAAAGCAAGATCCTCTATGGCCCACCTCCTAGAGTTTTGGAAATAAAAACAAAAATAAACAAGTGGGACCTAGTTAAACTTAAAAGCTTTTGCACAACAAAGGAGACTACAAACAAGTTTAAAAGACAACCCTCAAAATGGGAGAAAATAATAGCAAGGGAAACAACCAATAAAGGATTAATTTCCAAAATATGCAAGCGGTTTATACAATTCAGCATCAAAAAAGCAAACCACCCAGTGAAAAAATGGGAAAGGGACCTGAAGAGACATTTTTCCAAAGAAGACATACAGATGGCTAACAAGCGCATGAAAAGATGCTCAACATCATTCATTATCAGAGAAATGCAAATCAAATCTACAATGAGATACCACCTCACACCAGTCAGAATGGCCATCATCAAAAAGTTTAGAAACAATAAATGCTGGAGAGGGTGTGGAGAAAAGGGAATACTCCTGCATTGCTGGTGGGAATGCACCAATACAGCCACTATGGAAGATGGTATGGAGATTCCTTAGAAAGCTAGGAATAAAACCACCTTATGACCCAGCAATTCCACTCCTAGCATATACCCTGAGGAAATCAAAACTGAAAAAGACACATGTACCCCAATGTTTACTGCAGCTCTATAGCTGCTCTAACAGCTAAAACATGGAAGCAACCTAGATATCCATTGACAGATGAATGGATAAATAAGTTCTGGTACATATATACAATGGTATACTACTGAGCCATAAAAAGGAACACATTTGAATCTGTTCTAATGAGGTGGATGAAACTAGAGCCCATTATTCAGAGTTAAGTAAGTCAGAAAAATAAATATAAATATCATATACTGACACATATATATGGAATCTGAAGAGATGGCATTGAAGAATTTATTTCCAGGGCAGCAGTGGAGAAACAGACATAGAGAACAGACCTACAGACAAAGTGGAAGGAGAGGAGGGAGGAGGGGAGATGTATGGACAGAGTAACATAGAAATTTACAATACCATGTGTAAAATACATAGGCAATGGGAATTTGTTATATGACTCAGGGAACCCAAACAGGGGCTCTGTGACAGACTGAAGGGTAGGGTGAGGAGGGAGATGGGAGGGAGGGCACGTGGGTATACCTATGGCTGATTCTTGTTGATGTATGACAGAAAACCACAAAATTCTGCAAAGCAATTTTCCTTTAACTTAAAAAAATTTTTAATGTGCAATTTTTAATTATTTTATGCAGTTATAAATATTTAGAATTCTATTTTGAAATTTCTCACTTAATAACAAAAGACCCAAATCCACAAACAATTAAAGAAATATCTATTTATCTAGTTGTGGTAAAAATGGTTTGAATGGTGTTAGAAAAACAAGAGGGCAATAAATAAAAGCCTGTGGTCTGTAAAAACTGACAAAGAAGAGAAACAGTTAAAAAAAATGATAAAAAATTTTCAAAACAAGCATTAGGAAATTTTTTCTATGTGAGAATTAAAAAAATAAATAAATATGAAGTACAACTGCATGTAATATGTTCTGTTTCTGTCATAATATGTAGAAAACTACTGAATGAAAGATGAACTGGAGAAGAATGAATAATGACTTCTGTATAGAAAAAGTTGGCCAGTCATAGTGCTTGCTTTGACTAGAATGGTAAGGTCTTTGAAATAGCCTGTCAGTTAAAGGCATTTATTAAATTAATAATGAGCAAGCTTAGCAGGCTACTGCAGCAAAGGTGCTGATAAACTGAATGGCATCATTGATGATATACCATTGTTGGTGGAGAGAAACTTTAGGATAATGATGCAGGAATCCAAATAGAAGTCCCAACGTTGGGCCAAAGAATAAAGGAGGCAATGAAAGATGTCAGCTTCCAAAGATGTTACAGATGCATTGCTCAAAGGCATGCCTGTGGATTGTGTGGTAAATATTGTAATTGAGGACAACACATAGTGAAATTTTGTCCTGAACAACTGAGTAGATGGTGAAGGCACCAAAACTTAATGGGGATAAGCATGTGGAAACTATGATTTATCATCAGCATCATGGTGGGTATTTGAGAATGTTCCATAAAATCCAGCACAATAGAAATTTCTCCCTCTCGGTACCGGTAATTTTTTTTTTTTTTTCCCTAAGAAATTTGAAATGAGCCTTGAACAAATCCATCCAGTGTATCATCTTATCATCTAGGGGTAAGAAATGCCATCGATTCGTATTGCTCCCACATTTATGAAGCACTTCCTGTAATCCAAAACATCAATCCTTTATGGATCTCCTTGGAGTCATTAGTGAGCAGCATGAATCCTAACTAAAATCTTTTGGAATATATGTTATAGTATTTTAATTGGAGAAGGAAATGGCAATCCCCTCCAGTATTCTTGCATGTGTAATCTCAAGGATGGAGAAACTGGGTGTGTTACAGTCCATGGGGTGCAAAAAAATAAAACACAACTTGGTGTCTACAAAACAACAAGACCACTGACTCAAGAGTGATCATGAGTCCAAGACTGAAAATATACCATTTGTTTTATTTTTATCCCAACTTATTTTCTACCGTATTTCCAACATGGCATAAGAAAGAATCTCACCCCACTTACTCCAGCTGACAGAACATACAGAAAAAAAAAATAATAATAATTAAGAAATACAAGCTTTAAATGACACATTAGATCTAATGAACCTAAGTGATCTCTTCAGAACATTCCAGCCAAATGCAGAATACACTTCTATTCTTCAATAGAGATAATTGAAATTGTATCAAGCATCTTTTCTGACTGTAACACCATGAGACTAGATATCAATTACAGGGGAAAATGTAAATAACATAAACACACTGATAGTAAAAAATAAGCTTCCGTGTAGCCAACAGATAACTGAAGAAATCAAAGGGGAAATTAAAAAAAAATACTTAGAAACAAATGACAATGAAAACATAATGATGCAAGATCTGTGGGATGAAGCAAAAGCAGTTGTAAACGGGAAGTTGGTAGTAATAAAATACTACCTCAAGAAACAAGAAAAACATGGAATGTTTAAACGGGGAGGGAAGAGGGAGGGGATTTCAGGATGGGGAACACCTGAATACCTGTGGCAGATTCATGTTGATGTATGGCAAAACCAATAAAATATTGTAAAGTTAAATAATAAAATTAAATTAAAAAATTAAAAAAAATAAAAATAGAAGAAGAGGTTATAGCAGAGAACACAGAAATATAAAGAATCATAAGAGAATGCTTTAAGAAATAATTTGCCAATTAAATGGAGAACCTGGAAGAAATGGATACATTCTTAGAAAAATTAAATCTTCCAAGTCTGAACCAGGAAGAAATAGAAATTATGAACAGGCACTGAAATCAAAACTGTGATCAAAATGTCTCCCCCAAAAAAAGCTTAGTGCCAGATGGTTTCATAGGCAAATTTTTATCAAATGTTAGCTCTAAAACTCTTCTTGAAGAAGAGCTAATGCCTATCCTTCGCAAACAGTTCTAAAAAAATTGTAGAGGGAGCAACACTTTCAAACTCATTCTATGAGGCCATCATAACCTTGATACCAAAACCAGAAAATGACATCAAAAAAAAAAAAGAAAATTACAGATCATTACCACTGAGGAACACAGATGTGAAAATTCTTAACACAATACTAGCAAACAGAGTCCAACAACACATTAAAAAGAACATACACCATGATCAAGTAGGGTTTATCCCAGGAGTGCAGGAAATCTTCAATGTGCACAAATCAATCAATGGGATATACCATATTAGCAAATTTAAAAATAAAACCCATATGATAATAGATGCATTAAAATGTTCAACAAAATTCAACACCCATTTATGATTTAAAAACAATTATTCATAAAATTTACATAGAATGGATCTATCTCAGCAAAATAAAGGCCAAATATATACAAACCTACAAACCTACAGCAAACATTATTTTCAATGGTGAAAAATTGAAAGCATTTCCTCTAAAATCAGAAATAAGACAACAGTGCTCACTCTTACCATTATTATTCAGCATAGTTTTGGAAGTCTCAGCTATAGCAATCAGAGAAGAAAAAAGAAATAAAAATAATCCAGTTTGAAAAAGAAGTAAAATTCACTGTTTGATGATGACATGATGTCATACATAGAAACACCTAAAATATCATGAGAAAAATACAAAAGTTTATCATTGAATTTAGTAAAGTCATAGAATACAGAATCAATATCCAGAAGTCCCTTGCATTACTATACACTAACAATGAAAAATCAGAAATAGAATTTAAGGAAACAATTCCATTCATCATTGCAACAAAAAGAGTAAAATAGCTAGGAATGAACCTACCTAAGGAGACAAAAGATGTGTGTGTAGTAAACAAGATACTGATGAAAGAAATCAAAGTGGAAAAAAACAAGTGGAGACATATATCATGTTCTTGGACTGGAAGAATCAACACTGTCAAAATGACTGTACTACCCAAACCAATTTACAGATCAATGCAACTTCTATCGAATTACTAATCAAAGTTTTCACAGGACTAGAACAAAAAGTTTAAAATTTGTATGGAAACACAAAAGGCCCTGAATAGCCAAAGCAAACCTGAGATGGTATAACAAAGTCGGAGAAATTAACCTTCCTGACTTTAGATTAAACTTCAAAGCTACAGTCCTCAAGGTAGTGTGGTACTGGCACAAATCCATCAATATAGTCAATGGAACAAGATAGAAACCCAGAGTTTAACCCATGGACCTATTGGAAACTAAACTTTGATGAAGGAGGCAGGAGTATGCAAAGGATAAAAGATAAGTCTCTTCGAAAAATAGTGCAGGAATAACTGGAAAGCTATTGTGAAAGGATAAAATTAGAACACTTCCTAACAACACACACAAAAATAAGCTCAAAGTGGATTAAGGACCTAAATGTAAGGCCAGAATCTGTCAAATTTCTAACGGAAAACATAGACAGAACACTCTTTGACATAAATAGCAGTAAGGTCCTCTTTGACCCACCCTTAGAGTAATGGGAATAGTAGCAAAAATCAACTATTGAGACCTAACTAAACTTAAAAGCTTTTGTAGAGCAAAGGAAACTATACATAACATGAAAAGACAACCCTCTCAATGGGAGAAAATTATTGTGTATGAAGCAATTTACAAAGGATTAACTTCCAAAATATATACCAGCACTTGTAGCTTAATATTAGAAAAATAAACAACCCAGTCAAAAAATGGGCAAGAGACCTAAGCATAGATTTCTCCAAAGACATATAGATGGCTGGTAAATACATGAAAAAAAAGTTCAACATCACTCATTGTTAGAAAAATGCAAAATAAAACTACAATGAGATATCACTGCATTCCATATATCAGTCAAAATGACCATCATAAAAAAAAAAAAAGTTACAAACCATAAATGCTAAAGAGACTGTGGTGAAAAGGCAACCCTCCTGTACTGCTTATGGGAATGCAAATTGATACAGCCACTATGGAGAACAGTATCAAGATTCCTTAAGAACACTAGAATTAAAATTACCATATGACCTAGCAACCGCTCTACTACACATATACTGTGAGAAAATCGTATTGAAAAACACACATGTACCTCAATGTTTATTGCAACACTATTTATAAGAACCAAGTCATGAAAATCATTTAAATTTCCATCAAGTGATGAATGTATAATGAATTTTTGGTCCCTCTATAGAATAATATTATTCAGCCATTAAAATAAATGAATTTGAGTCAGTTATAGTGGGGGGAATGACCAAGAACCTGTTGTATACAGTGCAGTAAGTCAAAAAGAGAAAAAACAAATATTGTATATCAACAAATATATATGTAATCGAGAAAAATATTACACTTTATCCTACTTGCATGGTAGGAATAGAAATGCAGATATAAAGAACAATCTTATGGAAACAGCAGGGGGAGGAAGAGAGTGGGGCAAATGAAGAGAAGAGCCTTGAAACATATACATTATTATTCACAAAATACATAGCTAGTGGGAAGTTACTGTACAACACAAGAAGCTCAACCTGGTGCCCTGTGTAAACCTAGAGGGATGGAATGAGCTAGGGAGTGTGAGAGATGTTCAAGAGACAGGGGACATATGAGGCTAATTCATGTTGTTGTATGGCAGAAATACACAATACTGTAAAGAATAACACACAAAAAAAGACTCTTAAGCAGATAAAGTTATATCATAAAAGCACTCTTATAATAAATGTCAACAATATAGGTGAGTAAGTTTGAAGTTAAACTCATGCACTCTATCAAAATTATTGATAGATATCTTAGCTCAATAAGTAAATCACTTTTCATATTAAAGACCAAGAAAAAAATCAACATCCATAGGAATTAGAGTTTACCAGACCTTGTTAGATTATGCTCCTGTAGAGAAAGATTCAATATCATAACTGCTACAGGCCTCATGCCATAAAATTTCATACAGTTAAAGTTATAATGCCATTTTTTTGTAAAATGGTTAATACATTTTTATTATAAAGGTATATGAAAAATGTCCTAAATAGACAAGAATAAGAACAATAATAGAAAACATGGAAATATAATTTGCCTTAACATATGTGTATGCAGAAAAATATGTCTTTAAATAAACAAATGTATACTGTTATAGCATTGAAAATCAAGATATATATAGACCTATCAAGTGGAATTTTTTGAAATACTTTATAATATAAAAATACAAAAATGGGTTATTCAACTGAGAAAAATAGATATCTGAAGAAATTAATTGAAAATATATTTCAATAAAATTTTGCACTAAAAATAAAAATTGTTGATGTGCAGTCATATTATGAAAAACAAACCATGAAAAACTTTTTAATGAGCAGATTATTACAAACTATATGAATTGTATTCTAAAGGCTCAAAATTATTTTCAATATCTTTTGTAAAATCCTGTGAATTGCCAAGATTTCAAAACAACAAAAATGAATTTTAGTTGCTTTTAAGAAATACAAAAATAAAGATAGAGACACTGTCCTCAAGAAAATGAAAAGAAACCATCTGTGGTCCCTGGGAACAGGAAAAAGCATATTCCATCTTGTATTTCCCACTGAATCAAGCTACAGATTTGGAAAAATGCAGCAAATGTGGAAAACACAGTGTCCACAAGACTGGAAAAGATCAGTTTTCATTCCAGTCTCAAAGATGACAATGCCAAAGAATGTTCAAACTATGCACAATTACACTCATTTCACATGCTAGCAAGGTCATGCTCAAAATCCTTCAAGCTAGGCTTCAACAGTACATGAACTGAGAATTTCCAGATGTACAAGCTGGATTTAGAAAAGGAAGAGAGACCAGAAATCAAATTGTCAATATCCCTTGGATCATAGAAAAAACATGGGAATTTCAGAAAAAAAATCTACTTCTGCTTCATTGACTTTGCTAAAGCCTTTGACTGTGTGGATCACACAAGTCTGGGAATACCAGACCATCTCCTGAGAAAACTTTATACAAGTCAAGAAACAACAGCTAAAACTGGACATGAACAATGGACTGGGTGAAAATTTGGAAAGGAGTGTGCCAAGGCTGTATATTATCACCCTACCTTTTTAATTTACATGTAGTGTACATTATGTGAGATGCCAGACTGAATGAGTCACAAGCTGGAATCAAGATTGCTGGGAGAAATGTCAATAACCATAGACATGTAAATGACAGACTTAACAGGTGGCTCAGTGGGTAAAGAATCCACTTGCAATCCAGGAGTCGCCAGAGTCTCAGGTTTGATCCCTAGGTCAGGAAGACACCCTGGAAGAGGTCATGCCAACACACTCTAGTACTCTTGCTTGGAGAATCCCATGGACAGAGGAGCCTGGTAGGCTACAGTCCACGGGGGTCACAAAGATTCAGATATGACTGAAGCGAGTGAGCATTCACACAAGCATGCATATGACACCGCCCTCATGGCAGAAAGCAAAGATGAACCAAAAAGCCTCTCGATGAAGGTGAAAGAGGAGAGTGAAAAAACTGATTTAAAACTCAATTTTTAAAAAACTAGGATCATGACATCTTATCCTACCACTTTAGGGCAAATCAGATCAGATCAGATCAGTCACTCAGTCATGTCTGATTCTTTACGACCCCATGAATCACAGCACGCCAGGCCTCCCTGTCTATCACCAACTCCCGGAGTTCACTCAGACTCACATCCATCAAGTCAGTGGTGCCATCCAGCCATCTCATCCTCTGTTCCCCCCTTCTCCTCTTGCCCCCAATCCCTCCCAGCAACAGAGTCTTTTCCAATGAGTCAACTCTTCTCATGAGGTGGCCAAAGTACTGGAGTTTCAGCTTTAGCATCATTCCTTCCAAAGAAATCCCAGGGCTGATCTCCTTCAGAATGGACTGGTTGGATCTCCTTGCAGCCCAAGGGACTCTCAAGAGTCTTCTCCAACACCACAGTTCAAAAGCATCAATTCTTCGGCGCTCAGCCTTCTTCACAGTCCAACTCTCACATCCATACATGACCACAGAAAAAACCATAGCCTTGACTAGATGAACCTTTGTTGGCAAAGTAATGTCTCTGCTTTTGAATATGCTATCTAGGTTGGTCATAACTTTCCTTCCAAGGAGTAAGTGTTTTTTAATTTCATGGCTGCAGTCACCATCTGTAGTGATTTTGGAGCCCAGAAAAATAAAGTCTGACACTGTTTCTACTGTTTCCCCATCTATTTCCCATGAAGTGATGGGACTGGATGCCATGATCTTCGTTTTCTGAATGTTGAGCTTTAAGCCAACTTTTTCACTCTTCACTTTCACTTTCATCAAGAGGCTTTTGAGTTCCTCTTCACTTTCTGCCATAAGGGTGGTGTCATCTGCATATCTGAGGTTATTGATATTTCTCCCAGCAATCTTGATTCAAATAGACTGGGGGAAAAAATGGAAACAGTGATAGATTTCATTTTCTTGGGTTCCAGAATCACTGTGGATGGTGACTGCAGCCATGAAATTAAAAGAGGCTTGCTCCTTGGAAGAAAAGCTATAACAAACCTAGACAGTGTATTAAAAAGTAGAGACATAACTTTACTGACAAAGTCCCCTCTATCAAACCTATGGTTTTTCCAGTAGTCATATATGGATGTGAGAGTTGGACCATAAAGAAGATTGAGCATAGAAGTGATGCTTTCAAAGTCTGGTGCTAGAAGAGACTCTTGGGAGTTCCTTGGACAGCAAAGAAATTAAACCAGTCAACGTTGAATACTCATTGGAAGGACTGATGCTGAAGCTGAAGTTCTAATATGGGCCACCTGATGTGAAGAGCTGGCTCATTGGAGAAGGCACTGATACTGGGAAAGATTGAGGACAGGAGTAGCAGGGGGATACAGAAGATGGTTGGATGACATCACTGACTCAATATACATGAGTTTGGGAAAGCTTCAGGAGATAGTGAAGGGCAGGAAGCCTAGTGTGCTGCAGTCCATGGGGTCACAAATAGTCAGACATGACTGAGTGACTGAACAATAACAGCAACAAAACCTCTACAAGAAAGTATGCAGCTTTCTGACAGCTCACAGAATGAGTAGAAGTCCACACCTCTACACCAAAATAACGAGTTTTTCCCCCTCTGGTGGCATTATTTTCCTTCTTGTGTCCACAGTCTGAGCATAATGTGTGAGAACTGAGCACTGAGTTGGTCACAGAGGAAATATTCTAGTCCAACTCAGAGTGGAGAAGGAGATTCCTAATGCTTAGAGTGATCGTTGTTCCCAGTTTTTTTGTTTTTGGCTTCTTCCTTAGTGTGCACCCTAGCTCCTAAACAATTCCATGGTGGTAGAGGCAGCTGATGGTAAGGGTAGCTGGCAATAACTCTGAAGGAAGGGAATTTTCCTTTTGCAAGAACTATTATTCCAAGAAGGTTTGGCCAAATCATGTGGCTATTTTTCCATTTTGTCTCTTTGCTGCTTGACCCCAGGTGTGAGTGCAATTGCCAACTGCAAAACAGAGTAACTACCCCCAGCTTCTTGGCAAGAGGGATTAAAAGGGGGCTTAGGGAATTAGAATGTACAGGGGAGGTGGAAGAAAAGAAGGAGATCAGAAAATTGACCTTTAACCAGTTTCTGAACTCACCCCTGGGCTGCACAAGAGGTGATCTTGTTCTATTCAGCATACCAAAGACAGAAAGAATTGAAATAACATAGAGCACCACTCATCTCCCAAGTTGACCACGGGCAGAACACATACAGATGTGACTAGTACAACAAAACCTTAAAAAACTGAAGAAACATTGAAAACATAACCCAAAGAAGGCAGGTTGAAACTGACAGAATTGACCAGATCAACTATTTGCTAAAATAAATGAAATGCCAATATTCTCAACAGGATTTAAATAAGAACAGCATCTCACACATAGTATTTTAAAAGGCCAGATTGCAATATACAATTCATATAGGTAGAATAAGAAAAATCTCAACACGTATGAGAAAATCTAATCAATGGATACCAATGTTGAGAAGCTGGATCTATTTAACAGAGAATTTATAGCAGCTATTAAAAATGTTCAAGTAGTAATGAACACTACTGAAACTAATGGAAAAATCTCAGCAAATAAATAAAAGTTATTAAAGATAAATCAAATAGAAATTTTCACAAATATTTCTACTTGATTTCACAAATCAAATAGAAATTTTTCACAAATGAAAAATGAAATAAATAAATTTCATTGGGTGGGCTCAATTCAGAATGAGGATGAAAAAGTAAGATGTCAGTAAACTTTGAACATAGATTTTGAATATCTGAATAAAGAGACAAAAAGTAGTGGGAAAAATAAAAGATTAATAGACCATCAGAGACCTTTAGGGCAGTGACAAAGTATTAGCATTTGTGTCATCAGAGTCTCAAAAAAAAAAAAAAAAGACAAAGTATATAGTGTTAGAAAAAAAGAAAAGCAACAATAGAAAACTAATGACTGAAAAGTTCCCTGTACTTTTGTAGACTGAAACGAGTAAACCTAAAAGTGCAAGAAATGCAGGGAACTACAAATAATAAAAAAATTAGTCAAAGCAAAACTCCCAAAATAATCATGTCAGGCATATAAAAAAGAAACCACAGGAACAAGGCAAAGATGAATATAGGTTGGCTATATTTATGCTGAATCTCTTGCTATTGAATTTAATATAATAAACCTATAAATTTTTTCTGATATGGCACAGGGCTTGGAACAAATTTTCTTATCCTATCTTATTTTCAGATTATATATACTGTATTTATATCTTAGTTCTAAAAAGAATATAGTATTGCAATTTCTGCCTTTTGATACACTAAAATAAATAGAAAAAAAAAAACATAAAATGCCACTAAGGTCACATTTGCATTAGTGATTTAAGGTTATTTTCCTTTATGAATTTAATGACCTAGTGCAAAACGCTAATATAATTTTCTATGTATTTGACATGTTTTTTTAATATAACATTCTAATGTGACACATGAAGGTAAATTACTGTATATAATATATCCTTTTCTGTGAATGATACATCAGTAAAATTATTCTAAACCAATATACTAATTTGCTGCAATTTAGGAGAGTTTTCAGAAGATAAATCATTTTGGGCCACAATTATGTTTGTGAAGGAGATTCATGAAAGTATAAGCAATAGAGATTTCAGGTTAGTACCATGCTACTTCAAACAAATATGTATACATGGCTATAAAATTGCAAACAGAATTGTTTGTAATTTGTTAGTTATTATTGACATTTCTAACATCCTATTATTTCTCTCAATTTTTTCAAGTATCTCCTGCACCAAAAAATAAATGTGTCTCTCTCAGACTCTATTCTTCATAAAACTTAATATCACTGAAAATTTTAGAAGGATTTAAAAGAAATCTTGAAGTAGGGAGATTAAAGCTCATGTAAAGTCACATGAGAATATCAAAGTTCTAAGAAACATTGCTGGTTTTGATTGCTAAAAATCATCCTTTAAAACATATACAAAGCTATCATTTCTTGTGATAGACAGATTTACTTTGATCTTTTAGAACATTTTTCAAGTTTTGGGGGCAGTTGAGAATTACCCTTCTTATTTAATCCACACTCCTGTCACCCTCTCCCACAAACACACACACATCTAGAATGTCGGTTGATTTAATGATGAAGTATTCAGGCAGATAAAAAAGTGGTGATTAAATATCTTTAATCAGAATATAAGCATTCGACCTGTTTATCTTCTGGAATAAAGTAAAGAGGCCCAACGTTAAGATATAAGAAAAAGCAAAGAATCCAGTTTATGCAGGATGAAGTGGAAACAGTTCAGATAATATCTGATATGTAGTCTGTAGAAATGTTGCTGGTTGAATAGGATGGGATGTTAAATATAAGAATAAAAATTGCTACCTTTTGAATAATCTGATAGATACTTTTTTTTTTTTTTTTGGTAGTTTCCTTTTTTTTTTATTTTTTGTATTGGTTTTGCCATACATTGACATGAATCCGCCATGGGTGTACATGTGTTCCATATCTTGAACCCCCCTCCCACCGCCCTCCCCATCCCATCCCTCTGGGTCATCGCAATGCACCAGCCCCCAAGCACCCTGTCTTATGGGACTGGCAATTCATTTCACATATGATAATATATATGATTCAATGCCATTCTACAAAATCATCCCACCCTCTACCTCTCCCACAGAGTCCAAAAGACTGTTCTATACATCTGTGTCTCTTTTGCTGTCTCGCATACACGGTTATCATTACCATCCTACTAAATTCCATATATACACGTTAGTATACTATATTGGTATTTTTCTTTCTGGCTTAATTCACTCTGTATAATAGGCTCCAGTTTTATCCACCTCATTAGAACTGATTCAAATGTATTCTTTTTAATGGCTGAGTAATATTTCACTGTGTATATGTACCATGGCTTTCTTATCCATTTGTCTGCTGATGGACATCTAGGCTGCTTCCAGGTCTGGGCTACTATAAACAGTGCTGCAATGAACATTGGAGTACATGTGACTCTTTCAATTCTGGTTTCCTCGGTGTATATGACCAGAAGTGGGATTGCTGGGTCATATGGCAGTTCTATTTCCAGTTTTTTAAGGAATCTCCACACTGTTCTCCATACTGGCTGTATTAGTTTGCATTCCCACCAACAGAGTAAGAGGGTTCCCTTTTCTCCACACCCTTGCCAGCATTTATTGCTTGTAGACTTTTGGATCGCAGCCATTGTGACTGAGGTGAAGTGGTACCTCTTTGTAGTTTTGATTTGCATTATTCCGATAATGAATGATGTTAAGCATCTTTTCGTGTGTTTGTTAGCCATCTGTTTGTCTTTTTTGGATAAATTTCTGCTTATTTCTTTGGCCCATTTTTTGCTTGGGTCATTTATTTTTCTGGAATTGAGCTGCAGGAGTTGCTTGTATATATTCTTTGTCAGTTGCTTCGTTTGCTATTATTTTTTCCCATTCTGAAGGCTGTCTTTTCACTTTGCTTAGAGTTTACTTTGTTGTGCAGAAGCTTTTATTTTAATTAGGTGCCATTTGTTTATTTTTGCTTTTATTTCCAATATTCTGGGAGGTGGGTCACAGAGGATTCTGCTGTGATTTATGTCGGAGAGTGTTTTGCCTATGTTCTCCTCTAAGAGTTTTATAGTTTCTGGTCTAATGTTTAGATCTTTAATCCATTTTGAGTTTATTTTTGTGTATGATGTTACAAAGTGTTCTAGTTTCATTCTTTTACAAGTGGTTGACCAGTGTTTCCAACACCAGTTGTTAAAGAGATTGTCTTTTCTCCATTGTGTATTCTTGCCACCTTTGTCAAATATAAGGTGTCCATAGGTGCATGGATTTATCTCTGGGCTTTCTATTTTGTTCCATTGATCTATGTTTCTTTGTGCCAGTACCATACTGTCTTGATGACTGTAGCTTTGCAGTACAGCCTGAAGTCAGGCAGGTTGATTTCCTCCAGTTCCATTCTTCTTTCTCAAGATTGCTTTGGCTATTCAAGGTTTTTTGTATTTTCATACAAATTGTGAAATTATTTGTTCTAGTTCTGTGAAAAATACTGTTGGTAGTTGATAGGGATTGCATTGAATCTATAGACTGCTTTGGGTAGTATACTCATTTTCATTATATTGATTATTCTGATCCATGAACATGGTATATTTATCCACCTATTTGTGTCCTCTTTGATTTCTTTCATCAGTGTTATATATATATATATCTTTTGTTTCTTTAAATAAATATGTTCCTAGGTATTTATATTTATTGCAATGGTGAATGGAATTGTTTCCTTAATTTCTTTTTCTGTTTTCTCATTGTTAGTGTATAGGAATTCAAAGGATTTCTGTGTGTTGATTTTATATCCTGCAACTTTACTACATTCATTAATTAGCTCTAGTAATTTTCTGGTGGAGTCTTTAGTGTTTTCTATGTAGAGGATCATGCCATCTGCAAAGACAGTGAGTTTACTTCTTCTTTTCCAACCTGGATTCCTTTTATTTTTTATTCTGCTCTGATTGCTGTGGCCAAAACTTCCAAAACTATGTTGAATAATAGGGGTGAGAGTGGGCACCCTTGTCTTGTTCCTGACTTTAGGGGAAATGCTTTCAATTTTTTACCATTGGGGATAATGTTTTCTGTGGGTGTGTCATATACAGCTTTTATTATGTTGAGGTATGTTCCTTCTATTCCTGCTTTCTGGAGGGTTTTTATCATAAATGGATGTTGAATTTTGTCAAAGGCTGTCTCTGCATATATTGAGATGCATTATGATTGTTAGCATTTGTCTTACATATTGCATTGATCCTATGTTGAGTGCATATATATTTATAATTGTTATATCTTCTTCTTGGATTGATCATTTGATCACTATGTAGTGTCCTTCTTTAACTCTTTTCACAGCCTTTTCTTTAAAGTCTATTTTATCTGATATGAATATTGCTACTCCTGCCTTCTTTTAGTCTCTATTTGCATGGGATATTTTTTTCCAGCCCTTCACTTTCAGTCTGTATGTGTCCTTTGTTTTGAGGTGGGTCTCTGGTAGACAACCTATATAGGGGTCTTGTTTTTGTATCCATTCAGCCAGTCTTTGTTTTTTGGTTGGGACATTCAACCTATTTACATTTAAGGTAATTATTGATAAGTATGATCCCATTGCCATTTACTTTATTGTTTTTGGTTTGAGTTTATACATCCTTTCTGTGTTTCCTGTCTAGAGAAGATCCTTTAGTAATTGTTGGAGAGCTGGTTTGGTGGTGCTGAATTCTCTCAGCTTTTGCTTGTCTGTAAGCTTTTGATTTCTCCTTCATATTTGAATGAGATCCTTGCTGGGTACAGTAATCTGGGCTGTAGGTTATTTTCTTTCATCACTTTAAGTATATCTTGCTATTCCCTCCTGGCCTGAAGAGTTTCTATTGAAAAATCAGCTGTTATCCTTATGGGAATCCCCTGTGTGTTATTTCTTGCTTTCCCTTGCTGCCTTTAATATTTGTTCTTTGTGTTTGATCTTTGTTAATTTGATTAATATATGTCTTGAGGTGTTTCGCCTTGGGTTTATCCTGTTTGGGACTCTCTGGGTTACTTGGACTTGGGGGATTATTTCCTTCCCCATTTTAGGGACGTTTTCAACTATTATCTCCTCAAGTATTTTCTTATGGTCTTTCTTTTTGTCTTCTTCTTCTGGAACTCCTATGATTTGAATGTTGGGGCGTTTAACATTGTCCCAGAGGTCTCTGAGGTTGTCCTCATTTCTTTTAATTCTTTTTTTCCTCTTTGTTTAATTTATTTCTATCATTCTATCTTCTACTTCATGTATCTTATCTTCTGCCTCTGCTATTCTACTGTTGGTTCCCTCCAGAGTGTTTTTGACCTCATTTATTGCATTATTCATTATATATTGACTCTTTTTTATTTCCTATAGGTCCTTGCTAAACCTTTCTTGCATCTTCTCCATCCGTTTCTCCAGGCTATTTATCTGTAAATCCATTTTGTTTTCAAGATTTTGGATCATTTTCACTATCATTATTTGGAATTCTTTATCAGGTAGGTTCCCTATCTCTTCCTCTTTTGTTTGGTTTGGTGGGCATTTATCCTGTTCCTTTATCTTCTAGGTATTTATCTGCCTTTTCATTTTGTTTATATTGCTGTGTTTGGGGTGGCCTTTCTCGATTCTGTCAGTTTGTGGTTCCTCCTTATTGTGGAGGTTCCTTGCTGTGGGTGGGGTTGTACGGGTGGCTTGTCAAGGTTTCCTGGTTAGGGAAGCTTGTGTCAGTGTTCTGATGGGTGGAGCTGGATTTCTTCTCTCTGGAGTGTAATTAAGTGTCCAGTAATGAGTTTTGAGACGTCATTGGGTTTGCTGTGACTTTGACCAGCCTGTATATTGAAGCTCAGGGCTATGTTCCTGTGTTTCTGGAGAATTTTTGTGGTATGCCTTGCTCTGGAACTTGTTGGCTCTGGGGTGGTACTTGTTGTAGGTATGGAGGCTCTTGGGTGGTACTTCAGTGTAGGTATGGAGGCATTTGATGAGCACCTATTGATTAATGTTCCCTGCAATCAGGAGTCCTCTGGTCTTCTCAGGATTTGTACTTAAGCCTCCTATTTCTGGTTTTCAGTCTTATTCTTACAATAGCCTCAAGACTTCTCCATCTATACAGCACTGATGACCAAACATCTAGGTTAATGATGAAAAGTTTCTCCACAGTGAGGGACACACAGAGAGGTACACAGAGTTACATGGAAAAGAGAAGAGGGAGGAGGGAGATAGAGGTGACCAGGAGAAGAGGGGGAATCAAATGGGGAGAGAGCAAGCTAGCCAGTAATCACTTCCCTATATATTATCCACAGTCTGGATCCCTCAGAGATGTTCACAGAGTTACACAGAGAATAGATGAGGGAGGAGGGAGATAGAGATGACCAGGAGGACAAGAGGAGAAATAAAATGAGAGAGACTTATCTAACCAGTAATCAGTTCCCTAAGTGTTCTTCACAGCCTGGAACACAAAGAGATTCACAGAGTTGGGTACAGTAGAGAAGGGGGAGGGAGGAGATAGAGGTGACCTTGTGGAAAAAAAGGAGAGTCCAAAGGAGGAGAGAACAATCCAGCCAGTAATCTCACTCCCAAGTAAAAATGGGTGCTGAAGATTGGGTTCTTAAAGGTACAAAATTGATTACGAATACCAAAAAGCAAAGATTAAAAATCTAGAATAGTGGTTAGAATCTCAAAACTATAATATTAAAGAAAAAAACAAAGTCACAAAATTTTTATGTATATATATGAAGTTTGCTTTAAAAATAGGGTCTTTTTCTTTTTTACAAATTAATAGTAGATTATAAAAATGAAAATTAAAGGAGTAATAGAGGACTTAAAATTTAAAAAAAATTAAAATTAAAAAAATGATGATAGTAAAAGTATATCTAGGATTTTCTCTGGTGTTGTTGTGGACTGTGTGGGGTCAGTTCATTTTTAGATAGTTCCCTGATCTGGCTTACACTTCTCAACATCTATAGGCCCCTTCCTATGTAGCCAGTGCTAACTGCAGGGTTTTAATCTATTGCACCTCTCACTTCCAAAGTCATTTCCTCTGTTTATTTTAGCTTCTTCTGTTTGCTGGCCTCTTCAGTGTCTAATTTCTGCCCTAACGCAAAGGGGCAGTGGTGGTCACGTTTTTAGGCTTACTTGTTCAGTCGTGCTTTGGAGAGGGAGGAACACTGCAAACATATATCACTGGAGTGTGTGGGGAGTGCTCACAGAGTCTCGGACATACTGGGTTTGTCCCACTCATGGTGTGTGTGTCTGAATAGTCTATACTGTTCAGACTCTAGGTTGCTCTGCCAGGAACTGTTTCAGGTGGGCCCTGGGTTGCATGCACTTCCCAGGTCTAAGCCACTCAGGTTCAGGTTCTCAGGTACTCCACAGAGGCACAGACTTTATTGGGCCTATGTTTTGTGCCCTTCCCAGGTCCAAGCAGCTCAGGTGACCAGATACTTGGCGAGTGCAGTCACCCCCAATTGGGGGGTGCATCTTATCACCTCCCCCGTCCCCTCAGCTTGGTTTTCTGGGTGTGCAACTGGCGTGCCTTCTCAGGTGTGCCGTGTATCTCTTCTGGGGGGCTGATCTCTGGCTGCAACCCTTCCGGGGGATGTCTACCATCCAGAATCCCAAGAAGTCTTGGTTAGCAAAGAAGCCTGCTTGCAGTTTGGTAGAAGATTCCTCTCTGGGGCTGCAATTGCCCCCTTTCTGGCTCTAGCTGCCCTTGCCTGCCTGTCTCTGGCGGGGGATGGGCCTGTCTGCAGCCTGCTAGCTCTGCTTGGTCCTTTGTTCTGTGAGCAGGCCTGGGGGTGTCTTAGGTTAGGGCTTTTTGCGGGATAGCTATCCTATAGTCTGGGTTGCTATCTCTAGTTAGTTCCCTCAGATTGCCTTCGAGGTATTCAGACCTGGTCCTTACTCTAAGCAATGCAGCCCACACCTCCCCGTCCAGTCCCCACTTGCTAGTGGTGGATGTGAGGGTCTGTGCTGCTTCTCTGCTGGGAGTTGCTGTTAGGCATGTAATCTGTGGGTTTTAATTGTTTATTTACTTTTCCTCTTGGTTATGTTGCCCTCTGAGGTTCCAAGGCTCCCTACAGACTCTCTAGTGAGAGTGTTTCCCAGTGTTTGGAAACTTTTCTCTTTTTTAAGACTCCCTTCCTGGGACGGATCTTCATCCCTACCTCTTTTGTCTTTCCTTTTATCCTTTATATTTTGTCCTACCTCCTTTTAAAAACAATGGATACCTTTCTGGGTGCCTGCTGTCCTCTGCCAGCATTAAAAAGTTGTTTTGTGGAATTTTCTCAGAGTTCAAATGTTCTTTCAATGAATTGTGGGGGAGAAAGTGGTCTCCCTGTCCTATTTCTCCACCATCTTAGGACCGCCCCTCTCAGATTTTTTTTTTTTTTTTAAGTTTGGTACAAGGAGAAATTGACAGAAGTGGAAATATAGTGTTAGATTTCTAGGTTGTAGAAAGAATTGTTAAATCTATAACATCCTTGGAAGCAAGACTATAGTAAAAGGTTGAATTTAGTACAAAATATTAATATTTTACTAAGGCCCTTCCAATTTATTTCTGCTGAAAATAGTTGAAAGAGCTATTTGTCTAAGTGAATATTTAGTGTCATGCAGAATACACTGTTTATTTCTTTTAATATTGCTTTCCTTCCAAAGAAAAGACACTGGTCATTTGAAATGGTGCAAAAACAATTCACAGATTTCTATAGTATGAAGTAATATTTTGGTAAAGATATAAATATGAGTTTCATTTCAATTTCACTTTTGAAAAGAAAACCATATTAATTTACACATTTTTAAGTAACCTGTGCCCATAATATTCAAACATTAGTGAACAAATTTATTACTTAAATTACTTTGGAAAAATAACTAAGTTAAAAATTAGTGCTATTATTTACATGGATTTCATTTTGAAATCAGTTATAGAAAAAATATGGTTATAATTTAACAGTGAAAAAAATACTTTAGTATGGATTGAAAGAAAGGAAGAAGTGCTGATACAGTGGGAGAGAAAGCAACACTTTCAAAGTCATTTAGTCCACAGTTTCCACAATTTTAAGTTTTCCTAGGTTGTAGGTGATCCCCTTCTAAATATTTGCATACTTTTTTATGGAACTGTGGTTCTTATTAATTTTTGATTTCTGGCACAATGAACATATGTATTATCTAGTGTGTGTGTGTGTGTGTGTGTGTGTGTGTGTTAGCTTTATTTTAATCTCAACAAAGAAAAAATTGTTTCCATGTAAATATTGGTGCAATATATGACTCAGGATTTGGTGGTGAGGAGGGAAGTATGCATTCTGAATAGTAAGTAATTTTAAGGATTATGAAAACTGTCTTTTTTGCATAGGTCAAAAACAAATAAAATTCCAAACGGATATTAAAGCAACCTGGTTTGGGTCTCCTGGTACTTATGGAGAAACGTTTTCAGACTATGATAAATGAATGTTCATATAAGCATGCCATTGTAGGAGATATAATGTATAATAAGTTTCTCAAAACATGGATCTATCATATAATTATGGCCAAAAGTTTATGAACAATTTATCTACATGTCTTTTTACAATTTTAAATTCACTAAAATTGGTAAGTCATTTATGAAATGACATAATTGTAAAAATCTCTTGTAAAGAAATCTTAAAAAAAAAAACAAACAGAACTTGATAGAAGTGGGAAAATTCTGCATGTAAAAATTGCAAACTGGGAAGAAAGATAGAAATTAACTTTTATGATGTCCTGGGTACCCAATAACTGCTATCACACATCGGTATAATTTGATGAAGAAGGATTAGAATAATTTAAATAGGTTTATAAATAAAAATTAGAAATAGCTCATAGGTGGTAGACATCACTACCATCTTATCTGTATCCTTTCCTTTTAGGCATATGACCCCTTGAAGTAAGCTGAGGTCATTTGAGATTTTCTTAGATCAGTGAAAAGTGAGGGCAAGTAATATGCCTCATTTCAGGATAGAAACATTTAAGAGTTGCTGCCCAATCCCTGTCTTCTTCCTTGCAGGTAACAAATGGGGCAGCTGGGGATATCAAGCCACTAAGTAGGAGAAATCTGCCTCAGAGGTTCCACTGATTTACAGCAAGAACTAAGTGTCTGTGGTGTTAATATTGTCTTTGTGCACCACAGCATAAAATATCTCTGTTTTCAGACAACACCTCGCAGGAAACTTTGTCTTTGCCTCACTCTAAGTCCAAAACATTTCTGCCTATGTTTCCCCAGTTAACCTCCTGTCTACAGCCACAGTGGAAAGGATCTGTGTGTCTAACTGCACCTTGTATACATTTTTGAACAATATTTGTATATTTAACTCTATCCCTTCCCTCTTCAGGTGCCTCGGCCCTCTTTCTGAAGTTCTTTGATGTAAATCATCTCGTTTCTCATTAGATTTTCCCCTTTTCCCTGCTTTGCAGGCACTTTGGCTTCAGCTTTTTATGTTCTGCTGTGCTGATTACCATTGGTCCATGAGGTGGAAGTCATGGCTAGGCTGGCTACCGGAAAACCCCTAACTGGACAAAAATTAAACGGTATATGTTGAAGTGCTGGGAGGGTTTAAAAAAAAAAAAAAAAGTTAAAAGTAAAGGCACAGGCAAGGAGAAGTTGCATATGTTGGACATGCTAAGAATTTCAGGATGGTGAACCCAGAATCAGAACCCAGGTGACCTGACTTGCAGAATGGCAAAATTATTGTCTTATGTGCTAATGTCACCTAAATTTGATGAGTTTTTCTACTTAAATGTAAATTTAAACAGGAAAATGCCCATGTAGGAATAAAAACATCAAATACTACTTAAGAAAATGAAAATTTCATTTTTAAAGTCAGAAAAGGAAAACAAAACAAAGCCAGCTCCAAACACACACACAAATTCAAAACTGTCGGTTATTCAAAATCTCCTTTGACTCCATATGAAAGATTGGTAAAAATGACCAACATTTGCAGGGAATTAAGACTCAATGAAATATGCCTTTCCATTTTTACTACTATTAGTGGGAATGCTCTCCAACTAATTTTTAAGCACTTGGATGAAAAGTGTAGAAAAATGAATGGTTTAGAACTGGGATATGCGAGTGTCACTCCAGCTGTGCCTCACCTCAAGTAAACAGTGATTTTGGACAGCTCACAGGATCTTACTGCAACTGATCATAAATATAGTTAAGGGAATAGATAGCAGATTTCTACCAATTACTCAATTCCAAAGAAAATCTATCTGAAGATCCCTGAACATTTGCTCTACTTACCACATAGAGGCCCATTTTGTGTGTGCGTGTGGTTGCATGTGTCTGTTGTTTCGTCTCCCTGATCTATCTCTTCTTCCTACTTCATTGCTTCTAGGGCTTATCAACATTTCAGGTCCCCAACAAAATGTCACTTTCTCCACAATGCTTTCATTCTTTTCTCATTAAAAATTGTCTCTATTAAACCACATCTCTTCTGCATCTATTAAACAGCTTCTCATGCTTCCGTGTGGCTCAGTTGGTAAAGAATCTGTCTGCAATGCAGGAGACTCAGGTTCAATCCCTGGGTTGGAAAGATCCCCTGGAGAAGGGAATGGCAACCCACTCCAGTATTCTTCCCTAAAGAATTCCCAGCTCCTCTGGCCATGGAGTTTCAAAGAGACACAATTTAGTGACTAACACATGATACTTATTATCATTTTAATTTGCTTATTATCTATTTTCATATTTTACCTATTTTTCTAAAGTGCATTTAGGTTGTTCCGCTGAGAACAATCCGAGGCCGGCCCTGGGCTGCATGTACCTCCCAGGTCCAAGCCGCTCAGGTTCAGGCATTCGGGTAGTCCTCAGAGGCACAAGAATATACAATGGATTAAAAACAATCTCTTTAACAAGTGGTGCTGGGAAAACTGGTCAACCATTTGTAAAAGAATGAAACTAGAACACTTTCTAACACCATACACAAAAATAAACTCAAAATGGATTAAAGATCTAAATGTAAGACCAGAAACTATAAAACTCCTAGAGGAGAACATAGGCAAAACACTCTCTGACATATATCACAGCAGGATCCTCTATGACCCACCTCCCAGAATATCAGAAATAAAAGCAAAAATAAACGAATGGGACCTAATTAACCTTAAAAGCTTCTGCACAGCAAAGGAAACTATCAGCAAGGTGAAAAGGCAGCCTTCAGAATGGGAGAAAATAATAGCAAATGAAGCAACTGACAAACAACTAATCTCACAAATATACAAGCAACTCCTACAGCTCAACTCCAGAAAAATAAATGACCTAATCAAAAAATGGGCCAAAGAACTAAATAAACATTTCTCCAAAGAAGACATACAGATGGCTTGTTAGCCATGTGTTTGTTAACACATGAAAAGATGCTCAACATCACTCATTATCAGAGAAATGCAAATCAAGACCACTATGAGGTACCATTTCACACCAGTCAGAATGGCTGCGATCCAAAAGTCTACAAATAATAAATGCTGGAGAGGGTGTGGAGAAAAGGGAACCCTCTTACACTCTTGGTGGGAATGCAAACTAGTACAGCCACTATGGAGAACAGTGTGGAGATTCCTTAAAAAACTGGAAATAGAACTGCCTTATGATCCAGCAATCCCACTGCTGGGCATACACACTGAGGAAACCAGAAGGGAAAGAGACACGTGTACCCCAATGTTCATCGCAGCACTGTTTATAATAGCTAGGACATGGAAGCAACCTAGATGTCCATCAGCAGATGAATGAATAAGAAAGCAGTGGTACATATACACAATGGAGTATTACTCAGCCATTAAAAAGAATTCATTTGAATCAGTTCTAATGAGGTGGATGAAACTGGAGCCTATTATACAGAGTGAAGTAAGCCAGAAGGAAAAACACCAATACAGTATACTAACGCATATATATGGAATTTAGAAAGATGATAACAATAACCCTGTGTTCGAGACAGCAAAAGAGACACTGATGTATGGAACAGTGTTATGGACTCTGTGGGAGAGGGAGAGGGTGGGAAGATTTGGGAGAATGGCATTGAAACATGTAAAATATCATGTATGAAACGAGATGCCAGTCCAGGTTCAATGCATGATACTGGATGCTTGGGGCTAGTGCACTGGGACGACCCAGAGGGATGGTGTGGGGAGGGAGGAGGGAGGAGGGTTCAGGATGGGGAGCACATGTATACCTGTGATGGATTCATTTTGATATTTGGCAAAACTAATACAATTATGTAAAGTTTAAAAATAAAATAAAGTTTAAAAAAAATAAAGTGCATTTAGTTTCTCTAAAATGTACAATATGTGCTTACAAGCATCTGCCGCAGAAAACTTACTAGAATGTCTTTAATGTTATTTATGCTCTAATCATATGCCCAAAAGGACTTAAGGACAAATATAAGGAAAGGAAAAGTTGAAGTAAGACATCTACGGAATTATTTTCCTATAAGTACTATTAGAAAGGGACAATTACCTGTATTCCATCATTTTTTCTTTTACTTTATAAATTCAGTTTCCCAAATATTGCATTTCTATTTGCTTTCTATCTAAAATCAGAGAATTTTTACCTAATTTAGGTCTTAGAGTTACTGAGTAATCAATCATTCTTTAGAGTTACTTTACTTGGAGAAATTTACACATCACTGATCCTTAAAGAATGAGGACAATAACATTTCAAAATGCATTATGATAAGTTTGAGAGCAGAACATCTTATCTATCTCATTCAGGTTCTGTTTGATTTTATTGTGCATTGCCTATTGTTATACTGTAGAATCAAAAAAATTAAGTTCATTTAATGCTCATTTTTAGTTTCTATATATTTTTCTATATATAATATTTAATATATATAATATTTAATATGATATATATTATATATAATATTTCTATATATATTTCTTAGTTTCAAAGTTTCTATATTTTGAAAAGCAGACATATATCAATATAGTTTCTACATATATTCAAAACATTTACTAGGTGAACAGAAAAATAACAACAAAACACAGACTATATCCATGCTTGTGCCTATGTTCAGCATTCCTCTGTACCTGAATGCTTAGGTAGCAAATATCCAGAACACTCTAAAGAGATATTTCATGTATAATAAAAGAATGAATTTTAACTTTCAAGTACTATCCACTCAATCTTGATTTTCATAGTAGTTAACAATTTTTTTCTCACATACTGTTATATTTAATATTCATGTAATAATGAGATAGATAAAACACATATCATATATCTAAAATATTTATCTGTAAAGAAATATGGAGAGAAGTTTAAATTATTTGCCCCAAATAAAGCTGATATAAGATTTAAAGTAATGATTTGAGTCTAAGATTTTTAATTCTAATCTATATATACTGTATTCTTTCTCCAATAAGTGTAACATCAAGTTTTCCATTTGCAAAGTTTTAATGCATTTATATTTTTAGCTCTGTTAAATAGTTAATCTGACATAGTAATTAAGTAGATTTGTTTTCTAGATGCAAAACTTCACTGTTTTCTGACTGTTAAGTCATCCATAGTCCTTTCCACAGCCATCCATAGTCCAACACTCCAAAATTATGTTAAGGAATTATATCTTCCAATTGAACATGATCTGTTGAGACCATATCAAAGACATGTCCTCCCATGGTCAGTGGATTAAGCTATTCAGTCAGAGATTCCCTCCCAAGACCGTAATTCTGGTGAAGTGCAAACAAGAGTAGAATGCACCTGTCATGAAATCCATCTTATTTTTTTAATATAAATTTATTTATTTTAATTGGAGGTTAATTACTTTACAATATTGTAGTGGTTTTGCCATACATTAGCATGGATCTGCCACGGGTGTACATGTGTTCCGCATCCTAAACCCGCCTCCAACCTCCCTCCCCATCCCATCCCTCTGGGTCATCCCAGTGCACCAGCCCCAAGCACCCTGTCTCATACATCGAATCTGGACTGGTGATCCTTTTTACATATGATGATATACATGTTTCAATGCCATCCTCCCAAATCATTCCAGCCTCTCCCTCTCCCACAGAGTATACATCTGTATCTCTTTTGCTGTCTCACATCTGTGTCTCTTTCACTGTCTCACATATAGGGTTATCATTACCATGTTTCTAAATTCCATATATATGCATTAGTATACTGTATTGGTGTTTTTCTTTCTGGCTTGTTTCACTCTGTACAATAGGTTCCAGTTTCATCCACCTCATTAGAACTGATTCAAGTGCATTCTTTTTAATGGCTGAGTAATATTTCATTATGCATATGTTCCACAGCTTTATTATCCATTCATCTGCTGATGGACATCTGGGTTGCTTCCATGTCCTGGCTATTATAAACAGTGCTGTGATGAACATTGGGGTACATGTGTCTTTCAGTTCTGAAGGAAGCCTGTCTTGTGTTCAATCCTTGGATCTCCACAGCTGACTTAGTACTAAATAGTGCCACGGTGTTTCCCCAAGTCTTTCAGTAAGTTCTAATAGTTCATTATACTTTCCAGTAATTTATCTGGATTTAAATTCTCCAGGGGTATTTGTACTACTTGGAACTGAAGAGTTCTAGTATGGTCATCATCATAATATTCATTGCCAGTAAATTATATATCATTGTTAAACACATTGTCAAACACATTATATATCAATGTCAAACATATTTAGCAAATCAAATGTAATTGTTAGAAAACAAATGAATAACTTAATTATTGTACCATTGAATATAATATACTATCTGCTTTAAAATAGGTTTTATATATAACATTTATATATAACATCCATCTCAAACCAAAAACAAATTAAATCAGTCACTTAGAAAATGACATCTTGTTACTTGTTATTGAGAGATTGAATGCACAAGATGTAACTACCATTTGGTAATGGCAATTGTTTTTGAATTCTATAGATCTAAACTGAATAGAAATATCTTTATATGTCACTTTTTCAGAGTTAGACAAAATGCCACACTCTAAATCTATTTAACGTTGTACGTTATGTGTTTTAGTGGCACTTTTTTATTGTTGTTCAGTTGGCATATCATGCCTGACCCCTTGCAATACCATGGACTGCAGCACACCAGGCTTCTCTGTACCTCACCATCTCCCAGAGTTTGCCCAAGTTCATGTCCATTGTATCGGTGATGCTATCCAGCCATTTCATCTTCTGACACCCACTTCTCCTTCTGCCTTCAATCTTTCCCAGAAATAGGGACTTTTCCGATGAGTGAGCTGTTTGCATCAGATGACCAAAGTATTAGAGCTTCAACTTCAGCATCAGTCCTTCCAACGAGTATTCAGTGTTGATTTCCCTTAAGATAAAATGGTTTGATCTCCTTGCAGTCCAAGGGACTTTCAGGCATCTTCTCTAGCACCACGGTTAGAAGGCATCTACTCTTTGGTGCTCTGCCTTCTTTACTATCCATATCTCACAACTGTACTTGACCAATGGGAAAACCATAGCCTTTATGATACAGATCTTTGTTGGCAAAGAAATGTCTCTACTTGTCAACACACTGACAAGGTTTGTTATAGCTTTCCTGCCGAGAAGCAATTGTCTTCTGGTTTAATGTGTGCAGTCACCATCCACAGTGATTTTAGAACCCAAGAAGAGGAGATCTGTCACTACATCTTTTCCCCTTCTATTTTCTATGATGTAATGGGGCCAGATGCCATGATCTTAATTTTTGTTTGTTTGTTTGTTTAATATTTAATCATAAGCCAGCTCTTTCACTCTCCTCCTTCACTCACATGAAGAGTCCCTTTAGTTTCTCTTCATTTTTCTGCCATTGAAATTAGTTCTTAAGCTATGTTTATTCCAAATGCTATCTGTGTACTTTATAAATTTTATAGATTTCCTTTATTTATGTCAGTAACTTGTTTATTTTTCATTTATACATACTGTTTCTTTCATTGTATTGGAAGATATCATTCTGAAGCTAATAGATTTTTTGTTATTAGGTTGCTCATTACTGTTAATGTAGACAGAATTTATAATGCTCTACATTAACATTCTAAAATAAGACTTCAGAATTTAAAATATTACTACATTAGCCTAGATATCCGTATCAGTTCAGTTAAGTTCAGTCACTCAGTCATGTCTGACTCTTTGTGACCCCCATGGACTGCAGCAGGCTAGGCCTCCCTGTCCATCACCACCTCCCGGAGTTTACTCAGGCTCATGTGCGTTGAGCCAGTGATGCCATCCAACCATCTCATCCTCTGTCGTCCCCTTCTTCTCCCATCTTCAATCTTTCCCAGCATCAGGGTTTTTTCTAGTGAGTCAGTTCTTCGCATCAGGTTGCCAAAGTATTGGAGTTTCAATTTCAGCATCAGTCCTTCCAATGAATATTCAGGACTGGTTTCCTTTAGGGTGGATTGGTTGGATCTCCTTGCAGTCCAAGGGACTCTCAAGAGTCTTCTCCAACACCAAAGTTCAAAAGCATCAATTCTTCAGCATTCAGCTTTCTTTATAGTCCAACTCCCACATGCATACATGACTACTGGAAAAAACATAGCTTTGATTAGACAGACCTTTGTTGGCAAAGTCACGTCTCTGATTTTAAATAAGCTGTTCTGATTGCTTATAACTTTTCTTGGAAGGAGCAAGTGTCTTTTAATTTCATGGTTGCAGTCACCATCTGCAGTGATTTTGGAGCCTAAAGAAATAAAGTCTCTCACTGTTTCCACTGTTTCCCCATCTATTTGCCATGAAGTGATGGGACCAAATTTCATGATCTTAGTTTTCTGAGTGTTGACTTTTAAGCCAAACTTTTCACTCTCCTCTTTCACTTTAATTAAGAAGCTCTTTAGTTCTTTTTTTGCTTTCTACCATAAGGGTGGTTCATCTGCATATATGAGATTATTGATATTTCTCCAAGCAATCTTGATTCCAGCTTGTGCTTCATTCAATCCACCATTTCTCATGATGCAGTCTGTATATAAGTTAAGTAAGCAGGGTGACAATATACACCCTTGACATACTCCTTTACCTATTTGGAACCACTCTGTTGTTCCATGTCCAGTTCTAACTATTGCTTCCTGACCTGCATACAGATTTCTCAGGAGGCAGGTCAGGTGGTCTGGTATTCCCATCTCTTGAAGAATTTTCCACAGTTTGTTGTGATCCACAAAAAGTTTTTGGCATAGTCAATAAAGGAGAAGTAGATGCTTTTCTGGAACTCTCTTGTTTTTTCGATGGTCCAATGGATGTTGGCAATTTGATTTCTGGTTCCTTTGCCATTTCTAAGTCTAGCTTGAACATCTGAAATTTCGTGGTTCACATACTGTTGAAATGTGGCTTGGAGAATTTTGAAATCCATCTAAGCATATTTTATTTCAAAAATAATTTATCTTATTGCTATCACTAATAACACTGTATCACTCCCTTAATATGCAAAGTAATACAGATTACAGTCTAAGGATTAATAAATGATTGAAGAATTAACTTTTAATAGCCTGCTTCATTAATATTTTAAATCTACAGAAATAAAATAAAAGGAAAAACTTTTCTTTATTTATACTAACAGATTGCAAAAACTATTTAAATCTATTTAGTAATATCAGGCTTTCAAAGAAAGAAGTGAATACATGAAAAAACTTTCTATATTTTATTTTGAACGAGTATATCCATGTAATGCTGCTGCTGCTGCTAAATCACTTCAGTCATTTCCGACTCTGGGCAATCCCATGGACTGCAGCCTCCCAGGCTCCTCCATCCTTGGGATTTTCCAGGCAAGAGTACCAGAGTGGGTTGCCATTGCCTTCTCCATCCGTGTAATGCAGCTTCCTCAATTTCTCAATGGGTAAGGAATCAGCCTGCAATGCAGGAGACACAGTAGATGCAGGTTCGATTCCTGGAATAGGAAAATCCCCTGGAGGAGGAAATGGCAACTCCCTCCAGTATTGTTGCCTGAAAAATGCCAAGGACAGAGGAGCCTGGCAGGCTACAGTAGTCCAAAAGTTTATAAAAATTTGAACATGACTGAGAGAGTAAGCACAGCATTGCACAGCCCATGTACATGTAAAAATGTGGAATTAAATGTTTTTGTTTCTTTTTTTATTTCAATAAGCCTTATGGCTTCCAGAAACTTTCTGCACATGCATCAGCAGGCATCATTCTAACTTTGACTTTTTAGGAGCACTTGTGTTATTGCTGTGCAGATTTGGAACTTGTGTTTAATGTGAGACTATTAAAAGCTCCAAATTTTAATTATGACTAGAGTCACAAAGAATGTGACACAACTGAAGTGTTAGCACACACACAAATAAATATTTATCATAATACTCAGTATTATATTCTTTCCAAATTTTCTACATTATAATAAATTTCCAATGAAATATAATTATCTTTAGATGGGAAAAATCCCAAATTAGATAAAAGTGAAAGAATGATATGAGAGCATCCTTGCCAATGGTACCAAACAGAGTCTTCTTCAGGTCAAGAGGCCCAAACTTGGCAAAATAATTTATTAGTCATAACCATAGTACAATATCTATAGGAGAGGTAACCAGTCATCCAGATAGTATTTACCAATAAGGCTTCATCCCAGACAGAATAAATCATAAATTATCTGGATACAGCACAGGAACAAAAGTTTCTAACAATCCCCTTTTCTACCTATCAAGTAGCCAGCTGAATTCTCATCCAGAATATGTATTTGAGAATCTACATACCCAAATGATGATATCAAAACAATCAAACAAAAATACACTTCCTACAAATTATGGAATCTTTTTAATTGTGTAATCCAAATTCTTCAAGAAAGAAGAGATGACTTTTTTGTCAAATCCTTAACCCTTCAAAAGGTCATGATATTGAAATTAACCTAGTATAAATAGCATTCCTCAACACACATGCACATACACATACACATTACATTGTTATGCTTATTATGCACAGGATATTGGCTAATATGACAAGATCTTACATTCAGGAATGATACTTTTCACATTTTTATAAACTGAAAGTCTTATTTATAGCATCTAAGTTTAAAGAATAGTTAATAAATTAGTTTTCTAAACAAATGCCTATGAAGAAACCTACTGGTGTAGGAATACTCACAAAATAATTTTTGCAAACATATGTGTGAAATATATTGAAAATATGTAATTAAAGTTTATTTTTTAATATATTTGTGATAACTTTTACTGGTAGATCATGGTTTGAGACTAGATTGCATTATAAAAATAATGAATTATTCACAGATTTGGCAAAAGATTGTGAATATTATATATTTAAATATTCTTAGGGTAGGAAAATATCTAACATTTATGCTATTTATGTGCAATGTATATCCTCTGATTTCCCTTACTTATCTAATATTTATTTGAGAAAGCTTATAATAAAAGATTAATGCAAAAGAATCAAAGGT
The DNA here is from genome assembly GCF_002263795.3 of Bos taurus. Taxonomy (NCBI): domain Eukaryota; kingdom Metazoa; phylum Chordata; class Mammalia; order Artiodactyla; family Bovidae; genus Bos; species Bos taurus. The sequence continues at coordinate 2,903,403 of NC_037336.1, forward strand.
AAAGGATAGGGGATAATCACAAACACAAGGCCTAAAGACAAGGTGCCGTGTGAAAAAGATATGGAAGGAAAGAACCTGAGCTAGGACAGTTATTGACACTGCAAACAAAACATCTCACACTCAACTTCCTGGAATTCAACCACACTGAAATTCTGTGAGCGTTTTATCAATCTTGTGGCTCAGCTGTTAAAGAATCCGCCTGCAATGCGGGAGACCTGGGTTCGACCCCTGGGAAGATCTCCAGGAAAAGGGAAAGGTTACCCACTCCAGTATTCTGGCCTGGAGAATTCCATGGACAACTCCACGGGGTCGCAAAGAGTTGGACATGACTTAGCGACTTTCATTTCACTTCACTTATCAATTTCATTACTTAGAAAGGGGTAGAGCTTCATTTTATCTGGAGAGAGAGAGAAGTTGCTAGAATGTTCTATAGCATAGTATATAGAACTTTAAACATCAGTTTTTAAAAAGATGTTAAATCTCTTTTTAAAACTTTAACTTAATGCTTATTATATTAATGGTCAGATTTATTTTTTATAAAACTAGAAAAGTGAATCAAACTGATAACTTTATCATAGTTCCAGCTTCAGAATTTATAATGTTACTTTATTTTTGTTCATGTTAATATTTATAAATTTAAAAAGTTTAATGATTAAAAAAATGTGAAGGCAAATAGCATTTCCAACTAAGCCTATAAGTTGTTATTCAACCTTTCATCACCCTGCTCATCCTCCCCTCTGTATAAGCTGTGTGTCAGCTTCAGCTCTGAAACAAGGCAACCAGATTTTACTCATTAATACATATACAGTCCCTGGTCGACTTTTGTCCTTTGTGTCGTTGAACACACTTGCTACAGTCTCCCATGTCATGTGTCCCACTTCCCAAAATGCTTTTAACTATATGCACATAACACAGGCTCTACAAGGCAGGTGTCCCAAATGAGATGTGATTGAAAAGACAATAACTTGAGAAGCCAACTGAATGAGGGTACGGGATCTCCAGAAAAGTACCAAGCAGACATGTGTGTTTGTGTCACTTGTCACAAGCACTGACAGAACTTAAGGCATATGGGCCTGATTATTTTCTACAGGTTTGATGCTTTCTGAGTTTATCCTAGATCAGCCAGAGGACCTCTGGCTTTCATGAGACTGTGTGCTATGCCTTATTACTGTTTAATAAAATCTCTTTTCCAGCTTGTAAGGTTCCTTCCTGATAGGCACATAGTCCTATCAAACTACAATACAATTATTACCATCTCCATCAAGATGCTTTTAAAACTAAATCCCCTGCACATGTTTATGGTGGGCTGCATAAACCTCAATCAAATGTGTATGCTAGAGATTTTGGCAGCTCACATCAATATATTACATTTATTCAGAAAATTAGTTCTTCATGTAAAGCATATTTTTTTCATCTCAGTGTATTTTGGATATGACTATTCTTTTTTCAATCTATGAAGATCATTTTCAGGTTTGCTCATTATGACATGAGAGCACACTGTATTAATGTATCCTCCATACAGGTTCTTACCAACTTCAGCTCTCCAGACTTGTCAGCCTCCATAATCTTTACAATTAATATCTTTATCTAGTTATATCTATATTTGTGCTTCCCTGATGTCTCAAATGGTATATCTATCTATATCTGTATCATCTCTATCTGTATGTCTATATCTATCTATCTATATACATATATATATATCTACTATTGGTTCTGTTTCTCTGGGAATCCTATTGCATATTTTGGTACTGAATGTGGTTCTAGAGGAACAGAATTGTAAAGATTATTTTTTAAAATTTGTTCTATGCTATCTGAAATTTTCTCTCTAGTCTCTCTAAGACTGAAAGATGCTAATGACATTAATTTCAGTAGTAAAGAGATCACAGAGAGTCCATGATGGGATCTGGCAGTGGAGATAAACAAGCTGTCACAACTGGGTATTATTAATCCACCAGGTATAAGAAGCAAGGATATGGGGTAAGGGTTGGCTTGTATATACAGTATTTTCAAATATTTTCCTCAAACAAATGAATATAAAGAGATTGACTGATTGCTCCTAACTGTCTCTAGACAAAGTGGGGAAAGAAAAGGATGAGCTTCATGATTCAAGTTCACAGGTCAAGCATTATTACCTGAAAGCAACTGTATGTTCCCTAAAGGGGACTCATGTTCTTTTACCTAAGGGCTAAGATTGATGAAAATCAAGTATAGAATATCCTCCTGTGACCTGAATATTAATTAGACCTCAGTAGGTGAAAACACATTGAAAATTAAATTTTTACCAGGTGTGCTCATTGATAAAGTTAATGCCTATTATAACTAGCATCATAAAGGATAGGAGAGCACATCTATGCTTCTTTGATATCTAGGCTTACAGAAATAAATAGCCTCAATTCTGCCAATACAAGTCGATCCATCATTAGTGATTACTACATGGCTTTGTTACTGTTCAGTTGCTAAGACATGTCTGACTCTTTGCAACTCCATGAACTGTGTAATGGCAGGCTTCCCTGTCCTTCACCATCTCCATGAATTCACTCAAATTCACATCCATTGAGTTGGTAATGCCATCCAACCATTTTATCCTCTGCTACCCCCTTTTTCTCCTGCCTACAAACTTTCCGAGCATCAGTCTTTTCCAATGAGCTGGCTGTTCACATCAGATGGCCAAAGTATAGGCACTTCAGTTCCAGCATCATTCCTTCCAATGAATATTCAGGGCTGATTTCTTTTAGGATTGACAAGTTTGATTTTCTTGCTGTACAAGGGACTCCTAAGAGTCTTCTCAGCACCACAATTCAAAAGCATCACTTCTTTGGTGCTCAGCTTTTTTGTGGTCCAAGGCTCACATCCTTACATGACTACTGGAAATAACATAGCTTCACTATATAGACCTCTGTCAGCAAAGTGATAGATCTGATTTTTAATATGCTGTCTAGATTTGTCACAGCTTTCCTTTCAAAGAACAAGTATTTTCGAATTTCACAGCTAGAGTCACTGTCCACAGTGATTTTAGAGCTCAAGAAAATAATATCTGCCAATGTTTCCACTTTTTCCCCATCTATTTGTCATGAAGTGATGTGACTGAATGCCTTGTTAGTTTTTTGAATGTTGACTATTAAGCCACCTTTTTCATTTTCACCCTCATCAAGAGACTTTATGTGTAATTAATCTATGTGGCCTTATTTTGATACCTTGTGCCAAGATAAATAAATAAATAAGAGAAAAACATACCTGACTCCATATAGTATCTATTCCTTTAGCTCTAACCATTGTGTTTCTTGCCTCTGCTTAGTCATGCTGGCTCTGAACATTTGTAGCCCACCAGACTCCTCCATCCATGGAATTATTCTGGCAAGAATACTGGAGAGGGTTGCCATTTCCTCCTCCAGGGGATCTTCCCAACCCAGGGATCGAACTGCATTTCCTGCAAGTCCTGAATTGGCAGGTGTTTTCTTTACCACAGAGCCACCTGGGAAGCAGTATAAAAGAACCCTAATTCTAAATCAAGGAAGATGATTTTTTGGACACTAGTTCACTATCTTTTTGCTCTGTTGGCTTTCTGAACAAAGCCCCGCTTCCTTGCCTCAAACAACTAGTCTTTCAGTTAACTGGTCTGTTCAGCAAGCAGTACAAGCTTGGACTCAGTAACAAATACATTTATGAAAACATAAATAGGTTGGCAGGTGGATGGCTGAATGAATAGAAATATAATGCATTATTTTGTTAAAGCACACTTAAAAATGCCTAACATTAACAGGTTGTTTATGAAGCAATAAATGTGGATTACTTTGTTTACTGTAACATATTTATTAATTTATCTTTCTCTGTGTAGCATTTTAACAAGTGTATATTCACTGGCTTCCCAGGTGGTGCTAATGGTAAAGAATCTGCCTGCCAATGGAAGAGACGTAAGAGAGATAGGTTCGACCCCTACATCAGGAAGATCCCTTGAAGGACAGCATGATAACTCACACCAGTACTTTGCCTGCAGAACCCCATGGACAGAGGAGCCTGGTGGGTTACAGTCCATAGGGTCACAAAGACTTGAACATGACTGAAACAACTTAGCATGCATATACGCATACTCAGTGCAAGTATTTGATGTTTTCTCACTCTCTTAGGTCTTGTGAATAAATCAGGATAACTGTTCTCTATCATGTCTTCTAATATGATGCAGATGACTACTGTTAACCTTGTCTTTTGCTTTAAAGATCTCACTAACATAAGCATACTCACTTATAAGCATTTCAAAATAATTTTTGAAACAACATTCTTATATAAACACTAAAATAATGATAGCTTGAAAAGTTGTTATAGACTCTTGGATAGCTTTTATAAATATAAAATATATGTTAAATTTGAAGCAACAAATGGACAAATTAGAAGACTGGCTATCATGTCTGTCATTTTCTAATACATTTTTTGGATGAATCTCTGAATAATGACTGCAATTATTTTGCTGTTAGTTTTGCTATGAATAGTTACCCATTTTTAAATAGAATTTAAATTTTTAAAAGTCAGTTTCTTATTCATGAGACCAGCCCAGAATTGACTTTAAGTTTTATCCAAATAACAGAAGATAGAGAAATCACATTTTCTGAGGAATACAAAGGTAAACTATGCTTTCCTCTGTTAAATTTTTGGCTGCTGTTTTATAATACATTTTAGATTTAGTCAGCATTTTTGAAGCTTGTGCAAATTAGAAATTTCTTAAGAAGTGTCATGACAACAAGAAAAGCCTTGCTATCTTCTATTTATAAAAATGATTATTTTGGAGAGGCACTTTCCTTCAGTAGTTTTGGAAGGTTGTTTATATTGTATCAGCAGAATACAGTTTTCAGAGAAATTAGAAAACTACAAAAACATAAAGAAATTATGTGGTGTCTACCCATAGGGAATTATTAAACAAAAGAAAATTCCCTAAATACAGGCAACCAAAATATTACTGGAAAATCATGTTGGATTGTGAGTGAAGAAGTGACTCTGTACCTGATAGAAAGAGAAGGCAATTTAAGAGCTACATCATTTAACCAGTAATGATACGCAGGGGAAAAAAAAAAAAAAAAAAACAGGAACAAATATTTCCCATGGATGACTGGAGCTTACACATTTTGTATCAACACTTTGAATGGTGACCAAGTCAGTCATCATTGGCTGACTTGTTTGGTTAACCAACATGTTGGTCTCTATCCCTCAGAGATCCTGAGGCTGCCTGCATAACAAGAAATGTTTCCTGGGATAGCAAGGCAAACAGGTAGTGAAATGAAATTTCTGACCCACCTCAAATATTCTTCCTAACTACTTCCTCATTATGCCTGTTGATATTATAAACACAGAAAATATCAAAATGTTATAAACTCAGAAAATATCATTGTTCTAACTGGAACAGTGCTTTTCTGAAATATAAATCTGTATTTAAAAAAAAAGTTTATTTCAATCTCTGTTTCCATTTACTCTGATTTGGGGATTGTCCAGTTGCTTAATAAATGAAATTATTGTAAAGTATGCATAAATCACAATCACACTTTGAAATTAACAATGAAGCCCTTGTGGATTGTCTCAATTTCAGCCAATTATAGACTTCTTTGCTATCACTTGTTTCTTACTAATGGGTTTATAGCTTTTCACAGGGCCTTTTAAATCTGTTTCACCCCATTTCATTTTCATTAATGATTTCATTTAACAATTTCATTAAATTATTTCACCTTCAAAGCTCAGTTCAAATATTACATTCTGTAATCCCACAGGCAAACTATTGACTGCCCCTCACCAAGACAACGTCTTCACTGAACTAAAAAAGAAACAGAATTTCTACTTGTTTTAAATTAAAAATTAGGTCCCAGAAAACAATGGAAATACACACATATTTTTAAAACTTAACATTAGTTCAGTTCAGTTCAGTAGCTCAGTCGTGTCCGACTCTTTGTGACCCCATGAATCGCAGCATGCCAGGCCTCCCTGTTCATCACCAACACCCAGAGTCCACCCAAATCCATGTCCATTGCGACGGTGATGCCATCCGACCATTTCATCCTCTGTCATCCCATTCTCCTCCTGCCCTCAAGCTCTGTCAGCATCCGGGTCTTTTCAAATGAGTCAGCTCTTCGCATCAGGTGGCCAAATTATTGGAGTTTCAGCTTCAACATCAGTCCTTCCAATGAACACCCAGGACAGATCTCCTTTAAGATGGACTGGTTGGATCTCCTTGCAGTCCAAGGGACTCTCAAGAGTCTTCTCCAACACCACAGTTCAAAAGAATCAATTCTTTGGCACTCAGCTTTCTTTATAGTCCAATTCTCACATGCATATATGACCACTGGAAAAACCATAGCCTTGACTAGACGAACCTTTGTTGGCAAAGTAATGTCTCTGCTTTTGAATATGCTGTCCGGGCTTGTCATAACTTTCCTTTCAAGGAGTAAGCATCTTTTAATTTCATGGCTACAATCACCATCTGCAGTGATTTTGGAGCCCAGAAAAATAAAGTCAGACACTGTTTCCACTGTTTCCCCATCTATTTGCCATGAAGGGATGGGACCAGATGCCATGATCTTCATTTTCTGAATGTTGAACTTTAAGCCAAATTTTTCACTCTCCTCTTTCACTTTTACCAATAGTCTCTTTAGTTCTTCTTCACTTTCTGCCATATTAAGTCTTTAATACTGACAAAACTGTATTACTGATGTACTTAGATTCACTGAAGTGAAAACAAACAAAAAAATCTACCAAAAATCTACCAAAATCTACCAAATATTACTGAGTAGTAATATTTGTTTTCTTTGAAATAACTTTAAATGCTTTAAATGAAATGAATATAAAAATACAAAAATAAGCTATCAGCAATGTTACCTATATGTTGGGTATTTTCACACTGAAATTGGGAACCATAGTTGTAAATTCTTTATGATCTCGTGTGTGTGTGTGTTTTGATATTTATATAAGGTTTTGCACTTTTATCTTATTTTTGTTTGTTTGGATGGCTGCTATTTTTTTTTTTAACTTGTGTGTTTCTAGCTTTTAACTTCACAGGGAAAATGCAAGAAAGTGAAATGAAGTAAAGTCTGTAATAGCTAAAAGAGTCTTATATTCTAGTAATATTATCACACTCACTTAATGTGCTGGATTTCTCTCAGCAAGCTTAAGATTGCTTCACTATCTCATAACAGTAATGTAGGCAAGTAGACAAAGGGGAAATAGAATGCCAAACTATACAATGGAAAATTGAAAAATAAGTATTGTACTTTATAGAGATTTCTGTCTCTGATCAAAAACCATTTCTCCTTTAGCTACTTTGGCCCACAGTGGATGATGTCCATGGTTATATTTTTTACTGCTATTTTCTTTGGAATATTCCACTCTGTACAGATGAGCTGAACATAAATTGTGTGTGTGTGTGTGTATATATATATATCATACAAATAAATCATGTATATGATGAATATTTTGGGTCACTTCTCATGGCAAGTTAATTTGCATTATACTGATGAAAAGCTGTTCTTCCTTTTATTACAAGATGGTTATTCTATAAGACTTTGAAATAAATGTTTGACCTTAAGAATCTAGTTCTTTTGGAGGAAATCCCAGATACACATACAATTAGAACCAATGTTGAATATTTTGTGTTGCCAGATGACTAATTAAATTCCTGCACATAAGCTTTTTTCTTCCTGAAAGGAAACATTTAGTAAATGATTTTATAATTATGCAAACTTTGCTTTGTATAGATTTTGTATTCTAATAAGTTAGGGGAACTACAACTTGAAATCAGAATTTGAAAGAAAACATATTGTACTGGAGCTAAAGAGCTGCCATCTAACAACAACATAGGTTACTTTCAGGGAAGCTGCAATTCCCTTGTCGTCTTAAAAGTCACATATATTCTGTTTAATTTTTTTTTTGTCATTTATGGAAGAAGTTTAAATATAAACTCACAAAGTACTAATAAGAATCTTCCAGAGTGAAGGAGATCTGTCCTCTTTCCGAGAGCCTTTTTCGTGTGTATGTGTGTGTGTGTGTGTGAAAGTCACTCAGTCATATCTGACTCTGTGACCTCATAGACTGTAACTTGCCAGGTTCCTCTGTCCTTGGAATTCTCCAGGACAAAATACTGGAGTCAGTAGCTGTTCACTTCTCCAGGAGATCTACCCAATCCAGGGATCAAAACTAAGTCTCCACATTGCAGGTGGATTCTTTACCATCTGGGCCACCAGGAAGCCCAAGCATACTGAGGTGGATAGCCTATCCTTTATCCAAAGGATCTTCCCAGCCCAGAAATTGAACCAGGATCTGCTGCATTGCAGGCAGATCCTTTACCAGCTGAGCTACCAGGGAAGACCTCTCAAATATGTTTCTATTGCTCATGTATGGTTATATAAAGCTTCAGTAAGCAAATGTCCAAGGATCAATGTAAGTAGAACTCATTCCCACCATCATTCTCTATGTTTCCGCGAGATACTGAGTAGAGTAGTATGTTATAAACAGCACTAAATAAGCAGTAACTGTTAAATGAAATGAAATTGTAATGTGAGAATAACTACCTTAAAATATCTGAAGCTTTTGATTTGTTAAATATTTTGACCCCATCATTATTTTATTTTAATTTATTTTTGATTTTCAGGTTGTAATCAGTATACAGAAGACTCAAATTTACATATAATGGAATTGGTAGAGACCTGGAGTGAACGGCTTAGTTATGGCATAAACTGAAATATTTGACATTTCAATTTGAGCTTCTTTCTAAATCATCTATGCCATTACAGTCTTTATAAATATGTATATATGTATATATATAAACTGATAAACAGGAGTTAAAGATATTTTAGGGCTAGTGATATTGTGGAATGGATATATAGATACATAAATAGACCTATAGATACATACATATACATGTATATGTTGTTCAGTCACTAAGTCACATCTGATTTTTTGTGACATTATGGACTACAGCACACCAGGCTTCCCTGCCGTTCACCATCTCCCAGGGCTTGCTCAAACTCATGTCCATTGTATAAGTAATGCCATCCAACAATCTTATCCTCTGTCGTCCTCCTTCCTTCAATCTTTCCCAGCATCAAGATCTTTCCTAATGACTCAGCTCTTTCCATCAGATAGCCAAAGTATTGGAGTATTGGAGTTTCAGCTTCAGCATCAGTCTTTGCAATTAATATTCAGGGTTGATTTCTTTAGGACTGACTGGTTGGATCTCCTTGCAGGATGAGGGACTCTCAACAGTCTTCTCCAGCACCACACTTTGAAAGCATCAATTCTCCAGCTCTCAGCCTTCTTTATGGTTCAGTTCTCATATCCGTACATGACTACTGGAAAAACCATAGCTTTGGCTATATGGACCTTTATCAGAAAAGTGATATTTCTGCTTTTTAATATGCTCTGAAGATTTGACATCAGTTTTCTTCCAAGGAGCAAGCATGTTTTCATTTCATGGCTGCAGTCACCATCGGAGTGACTTTGGAACCCCCCAAAATAAAATATCTCACTGTTTCTTTTTTAACCCATATATTTTCTAGGGCTTTCCTGGTGACTCAGTAAAGAATCCATCTGCTATGTGGGAGACCTGGGTTCAATCCCTAGGTTGGAATAATCCCCTGGAGGAGGGCATGACAACACAACTCTAGTATTCTGGCCTGTAGAATTCCATGGAAAGAGGAGCCTGACAGGCTATTTACAGTCCCTGGGGTTGCAAAGAGTCAGACACGATCGAGTACTTTCATTTTCACTTTCTCCGCAAAGTGATGAGACTGGATGCAATGATTTTTATTTTGTTTTGTTTTTGAATGCAGATTTTAAGGTCAGCTTCTTCACTCCTCTTTCACCCTCATCAAGAGGATATTTAGTTCCTCTTCTCTTTCTGTCATTAAGGTATTGTCATCTGCATATCTGAGGTGGTTAATATTTCTCCCAGTAATTTTCATTCCAGCTTGTGATTCATCCAGCCTGACATTTTCCATGATGTACTCTGCATATATGTTAAATAAGCAGGATGACTATACAGTATTGATATACTCCTTTCTTTATTTTGAATCAGTCCATTGTTCATGTCCAGTGTTAATTGCTGATTTTTGACTTATACACAGGTTTCTCAGGAGGCAGGTAAGGTAAACTGGTATTCTCCACAGCTTGTTGTGATCCACAAAGTGAAAGGCTTTAACTTAGACAATGAAGCAGAAGTAGAAAACTTTTTTTCTGGAATTCTCTTGATTTTTCTATGATCCAATGGATGTTGCAATTTGATCTCTGGTCTCTCTCCATTTGCTAAATTCAGCTGCACATCTGACATTTCTCAATTTATGTAAAATTAAAACCTAGATTGAATGATTTTGAGCATTACTTTGCTAACATCTGAAATGAGCACAATTGTACAGTAGTTTGAATATTCTTTGACACTCCCTTTCTTTAAAATTTAAATGAAAAAATGACCTTTTCCAGTCCTGTGGCCACTGCTCAGTTTTCCAAATTAGCTGGCACATTGAGTGCAGCTCTTTCACAGAATCAATGCATAAAATTGGAATTAGCTCAGCTCTAATTTCATCTTTTTCACTGGCTTCGTTCATAGTAATGCTTCTAGAACCCACCTGACTTTACACTCCAGGATGACTGGCTGTAGATGAATGACCACATCATCATGGTTATCTAGGTCATTAAGACGTTTTTCTGGATAGCTCTTCTCTGTGTTCTTGTCAACTCTTCTTAATCCCTTCTGATTCTTTTAGGTCCTCATTGTTTCTTTCCTTTACTGTACCCATCTTTGTATGTTCCCTCAGTTCAGTTCAGTTCAGTTGCTCAGTCCTGTCCAACTCTTTGCAACCCCATGTACTGTAGTACATCAGGCATCCCTTTCAACTGGAGTTTACACAAACTCATGTCCATTGATTCAGTGATGCCATCTAACCATCTCATCCCCTTCTCCTCCCACCTTCAATCTTTCCCAGTATCAGGATCTTTCCCAGTATCAGGGTCTTTTACAATGAGTCAGTTCTTCACATCAAGTGGCCAGAGTATTAGAATTTCAGATTTAGCATCAGTCCTTCCAATGAACACTCAGGACTGATTTCCTCTAGGATGAACTGGTATGATCTCCTTGCTGTCCAAGGGACTCTCAAGAGTATTCTCCAACACCACAATTCAAAAGCATAAATTCTTTAGCACTCAGCTTTCTTTATAGTCCAACTCTCACATTCATACATGACTACTGGAAAAACCATAGGTTTGACTAGATGAACCTTGGTTGCTAAAGTAATGTCTTTGTTTTTTAATATGCTGTCTAGGTTAGTTATAACTTTTATTCTAAGGAGCAAGTATCTTTTCATTTCATGGCTGCTTTCACCATCTGCAGTGATTTTGGAGCCCCCCCCCAAATTAAGTCTGTCACTATTTCCACTGTTTCTCCATCTATTTTCCATGAAATGGTGGGACCAGTGGTCATGATCTTAGATTTCTGAATGTTGAGCTTTAAGCCAACTTTTTCACTCTCCTCTTTCATTTTCATCAATAGGCTATTTAGTTCTTCGCTTTCTGCCATTAGGATGGTATCATCTGCATATCTTAGGTTATTGATATTTCTCCCAGCAATCTTCATTCAAGCTTGTGCTTCATCCAGGCCAACACTTCTCATGATGTACTCTCATTGATGTATATAAGTTAAATAAGCAGGGTGACAATATACAGCCTTGACACACACCTTTTCCAATTTGGAACCAGTCTGTTGTTCCATGTCCAGTTCTAACTGTTGCTTCTTGATCTGCATACAGATTTCTCAGGAGTCAGGTCAGGTGGTCTGGTATGCCCATCTCTTTAAGAATTTTCCACAGTATGTTGTGGTCCACACAGTCAAAGGCTTTGACATAACCAATAAAGCAGAAGTAGATGTTTTTCTGCAACTCTCTTGCTTTTTTTGAGAATCCAATGGATGTTGACAATAGTAGGTACCAATAATAGTTACCAATAGTAGGTATTATGTAAGGTATTGTCTAACTACATGAAAAAATGTATATAAAACACATATTTAATGATCACATAATATGAAACTGTAATTATTTTAGTCCTAAAATATAAAGTAATAGATTGCTTATTGATTATATATGTGTACATATACATATGTATTCTTCCCAGATTGCTCAATGGTAAAGAATTCATCTGCCAAGTAAGAGATTTATGTTTGATCCCTGGATCATGAAGAGTCCCTGGAGAAGGAAATGACAATCCACTCCAGTATTATTACTTGGGAAATCCCAAGGACAAAGGAGCCTGGCAGGCTACGGTCCATGGTATCACAAAGAGTTGGACACAACTTAGTGATTAAACAGCAACAGCAGAATACATATGTGTGTGTATCTATATATATATATACAAATTATGAAAATAATTAATGACATTTTTTCTTATTAATTTTTTAAGAAGAGTTGAGTTTCATTCTTTATTCTATTTTATGGATAATTGCTGGTTACCATTATATTTTCACTGAATTTTGCAAATATACTTTATGTTGTAAAAATAGAAGTATATAGGTATATGTTTTTTATTAAGGCATATACAACTATTTCAGCAACACTAGTGCATTTTATGCTGCTTTCTTCTTGCTAAGAACACGCTTGAAATGTGAAATTAAAGGGACCAACTTTTTACCAAGCTTACCAGAATTTGTTCATTCAAATACATTTTCATCTTTAAAAAGCCAGTCTGGATGGCTATATGTTTATTCAATTGAAAGCCCTATTTCCATTTTTAGAACTTATCTTTTTACATTTCCTCCCAAAGCTTTAGCATATTATTTTAATGTCAAATAGGAAATATATATTTTTTTATTTTTAAGGTGGAAATCCAAATGATTTCTAGATTTAGTTCTGCTTAATAAAATGGGATGTCAAACTGCATAAAATTACTTTTCATTGTTTTATTTAAAGTTAGGTGTGATTTCAAGTGACAATTATATTTTCTTTCTGTGTTGCCTACGTACTTATTTTTATAAGGCAATTATAATCAATAAACTTTGAAATTATTTTGAACAATCACTTCAATATAAGATAAAGCATACAATCTTAAGTAACATAAAGAATGCTTAATTTCTGATATTTTATACCAAAATCTGGATTTTACTATGCAGCCATTGTGAATCTTTCCTCTATGATTTTACAGAAAATATAATACCATTGTGATTTTATTTTTTAAAAATCTTATTAATGTGAGAACATTAAACTGATCTCAAAAATACTGAAAGGAAGATTTATTTTTAAACTAAGAAGAAACTGGCAATCAATTTGCTTAGGCAGCCAAACAGAAGATTGAAGGAAATTCTGAAGCTGCTGAGGTGCAATTATTGGAAGGTTATGGTTGCCAGTTTTCACTGCAGACCTTTGAATATATACATTACATTATCAGTGGTACAGCTTGGCCTTATTAGCCTCATTTGCATGAACCAAAGCTGTGTAGTCAGCAGTGTCATTGCCCAAAGAAGCAATCCTATTATTTCAAGTGAAAATATTTTTTCTTTCCCAAATGAGAAAGCTGGCTACAATACCAATTAGACATATTTGAGATATGCTAAATAAACATATTAACCACAGTACCCAGTAGATTATTTGATTTCTCAGGAAATATTTGCTGCAAATCCTGAGACCAATTGCCGAAGAGACAGCCACTTAAATATGTATGTGTTACTCCATTTTTATAGGGTGCAGATTTACAGTCTTGTTTCTGTTTCACAGATGTGTCTTTTACATCTTTTCAGACAGCTACAATTAGAGGTGTGCAAATGGACTAGGCAGAGCCCATGCTCTGATACACTATGATTTCCTAAGCAGTAGTCAACACTGAGGGTATAGACTATCCATGTGACCAAGAGAACAACTGCAGCTGAAACAGAAAAAACCTAATTAGTCATATAGCTTAACATGTTTAAATGTTTACCTCATATTTAATCCACAGGATGAGAATAATATTAAAGAAGGTTGTGGGGTGTAGCTTTAAAATATCCTTGTAGAACATGTCCATTCTTGGCAAAGTTTAATTTTATATTGTGTAAAATTATACTTGAACTTTGGAAACAGACAGATCTAGACTCAAATACAGTCCTGCCAATTAATTGCTATGTGACCTGCTGAGGCAAGATGGCAGGGAGCATGTGTGTCAGGATTTGTGAAGTGTGCTATAAAGTTTTCTAACATGAGTGCCTGAAAATTATGACAATTTTTGATGGTAGTATAAATGCCTGACATTAAGCTTTTTATTACTAAGACATTCATTTCAAAGACATTCATCTCAAATAAACATACCTGAGGGTACACTAGATAAAAGTCAAATTGCCCCACCCATCAAGTTCCCATTTTCAGAAAGTCCTATTTGACCTCGATAACTAGCCTTTGTGGACCCTGCTTTTCCCTCCCTAGTCTTTAATTTCCACTGTTTTTGTTTTAATCTCACCAATAGAATGAAATTTAAAACCCTAGGCACCCCACTCTCAACCCCAACAAAGGCAGAACACAAGGTCTGCTCCATATGTTTATCTGAGATGTGACATTGCTGTATGGCCCCAGAAATGCCATGTTCCCCCTCCACAATCTATGATAGTAAAAAATCATTGCTTAGGTGTGTCTTACAATCATGATATGAACCACAAGGGCAACTCCTATTGCAATATTGGCTCTAGTTTGGGAAATGTTTGTGGGGGCCTGCCCAGGTAATGTGGACCAGATGAGAACCCCAGGTGTTCCTGAACAATGGCATCACTATTGATTGGCTGACCCATCAAAAACAAGTTTGATATATATATATAATCTCATGCTTAAAATAATAGGTTTTAAATGAATACTAATTTCTATTGGTAGTATTCATTTATTAATTCCTATGTTTATTCTATAAGTATAAATATACTTAGTTTGCATTATCTATGTGATTGGAATTGACCTAAATGGGTTAATGTTAAGATGAACAAATTTCGGCTTCACTCAAGGAAGAACCCTCTGATTACCTTACTATTACACTAATAGATTTTATTTCAAATGCTTGAATAATTCGGTTCTTCAGATGCTTATAGTATAAATTCACTGAAGGCTGTCTTGTTACCACTGAATCCCTAACACAAATATATATGTTAGTTCCTAGCACAAAGGTGGAGCCCAAGAAAATTTATTTAATATATAATGATTGAATAAATAAAGGAGGTGCTGGAATGGCACTGAGAATTTTCAGGGATTGTGGTAAGGTGACAGATTAACACATTATCTCTGTGTTTAGATTAAGTACAAATATTCTGGGGATTCTTAACAAAGGAAATTAATCTAATCTTGTGGTTTGTTGTTTAGTTGCTATCCTGTGATGCTTCTGATTTATTGATACACCAGAGCATTTGGCTGTATGGATCACAATACACTGTGAAAAATTCTTCAAGAGATGGGAATACGAGACCACCTGACTTGCCTCCTGAGAAATCTGTATGCAGGTTAAGAAGCAACAGTTAGAACTGGACTTGGAATAACAGACTAGTTCCAAATTGGGAAAGGAGTACATCAAGGCTGTATATAGTCACCCTGCTTATTTAACTTATATGCAGTGTATATCATGTGAGAGGCTGGGCTGGATAAAGCACAAGCTGGAATCAAGATTGCTGGGAGAAGTATTAATAACCTCAGTTCAGTTCAGTTCAGTTCAATTCAGTCGCTCAGTCGTGTCCCACTCTTTGCGACCCCATGAATCGCAGCAGGCCAGGTCTCCCTGTCCATCACCAACTCTCGGAGTTCACTCAGACTCATGTCCATGGAGTCAGTGATGCCATCCAGCCATCTCATCCTCTGTCATCCCCTTCTCCTCCTGCCCCCAATCCCTCCCAGCATCAGAGTCTTTCCTAATGAGTCAAAACTTTGCATGAGGTGGCCAAAGTACTGGAGTTTCAGCTTTAGCATCATTCCTTCCAAAGAAATCCCAGGGCTGATCTCCTTCAGAATGGACTGGTTGGATCTCCTTGCAGTCCAAGGGTGCAGATGACACCACCCTTATGGCAGAAAGTGATGAAGAATTAAAGAGCATCTTGATGAAATTGAAAGAGGAGAGTGAAAAGGTTGGCTTAAAACTCAACATCCAGAAAACAAAGATGGCAACTGGTCCCATCATTTCATGACAAATAAATGTGGAAACAGTGAGAGACTTTATTTTGGGGGCTCCAAAATCACTGCAGATGGTGATTGCAGCCATGAAATTAAAAGACACTTGCTTCTTAGAAAAAAGCTATGACCAACCTAGGCAGCGTATTAGAAAGCAGAGACATTACTTTGAGAAAAAAGGCCCATTTAGTCAAAGCTAAAGCTTTTCCAAGTTATGTATGGATGTGAGAGTTGGACTATAAAGAAAGCTGAGCCCCTAAGAATTGATGCTTTTGAACTGTGGTGTTGGAGAAGCCTTTTTTTTTTTTTTCAGTCCCATTAATGACATTTTTTTTCTTTTTTCTTTTTTTCAATTTATTTATTTTAATTGGAGGCTAATTACTTTACAATATTGTAGTGGTTTGCCACACATTGACATGAATCTGCCATGGGTGTACATGTGTTTCCCATCCTGAGCCCCCCTCCCACCTCCCTCCCCATCCCATCCCTCTGGGTCATCCCAGTGCACCAGCCCTGAGGACCCTGTCTCGTGCATCGTACCTGATGCATGAGACAGGGTGCAATTTGCAATCATTTACAATGATTGCACATATGTAACATGTGCAATCAGTTACACATATGATAATATACATGTTCCAGTGCTATTCTCTCAAATCATCCCACCCTCGCCTTCTTTCACAGAGTCTAAAACACTGTTCTGTACATCTGTGTCTCTTTTGCTGTCTCACATAAAGGGTTATCATTACCATCTTTCTAAATTCCATATATGTGTGTTAGTATACTATATTGGTGTTTTTCCTTCTGGCTTACATCACTCTGTATAACAGGCTCGTTTCATCTACCTAATTAGAACTGGTTGAAATGTATTCTTTTTAATGGCTGAGTGATATTCCACTGTGTACATGTACCACCTCTCACTTATCCATTCATCTGCAGATGGACATCTAGGGTGCTTCCATGTCCTGGCTATTATGAACAGTGCTGCAATGAACATTGAGGTACACGTATCTCTTTCAATTCTGGTTTCCTCGGTGTGTATGCCTAGCAGTGAGATTGCTGGGTCATATGGCAGTTCTATTTCCAGTTTTTTAAGGAATCACCACACTGTTCTCCATAGTGACTTTACTAGTTTGCATTCCCACAAACAGTGTAAGAGGGTGCCCATTTCCCCACACCCTCTCCAGAATATATTGTTTGCAGACTTTTTAATGATGGCCATTCTGAATGGTGTGAGGTGGTTTCTCATTGTAGTTTTGATTTGATAATGAGTGATGTTGAGCATCTTTTCATGTGTTTGTTAGCCTCCTGTATGTCTTCTTTGGAGAAATCTCTGTTTATTTCTTTGGCCCATTTTTTGATTCAGTCATTTATTTTTCTGGAATTGACCTGCAGGAGTTGCTTGTATATTTTTGACATTAATTCTTTGTCAGTTGCTTCATTTGCTATTGTTTTCTCCCATTCTGAAGGCTGTCTTTTCACCTTGTTTATAGTTTCCTTCATTGTGCCAAAGCTTTTAATTTTAATTAGGTCCCATTTGTTTATTTTTGCTTTTATTTCCAATATTCTGGGAGGTGGATCATAGAGGATCCTGCTGTGATTTATGTCGGCGAGTGTTTTGCCTATGTTCTCCTCTAGGAGTTTTATAGTTTCTGTCCTTACACTGAGATCTTTAATCCATTTTGAGTTTATTTTTGTGTATGGTGTTACAAAATGCTCTAGTTTCATTCTTTTACAAGTGGTTGACCAGTGTTTCCAACACCACTTGTTAAAGAGATTGTCTTTTCTCCATTGTATAGTCTTGCCTCCTTTGTCAAAGATAAGGTGTCTGTAGGTGCATGGATTTATCGCTGGGCTTTCTATTTTGTTCCATTGATCTATATTTCTGTCTCTGTGTCAGTACCATACTGTCTTGATGACTGTAGATTTGTAGTAGAGCCGGAAGTTAGGCAGGTTGATTCTTCCAGTTCCATTCTTCTTTCTCAAGATCGCTTTGGCTATTCAGGGTTATTTGTATTTCCATACAAATTGTGAAATTATTTGTTCTAGTTCTGTGAAAAATACTGTTGGTATCTTGATAGGATTTGCATTGAATCTATAGATTGCTTTGGGTAATACACTCACTTTCACTATATTGATTCTTTCAATCCATGAACATGGTATATTTCTCCATCTATTTGTGTCCTCTTTGATTTCCTTCATCAGTGTTTTATAGTTTTCTATATATAGGTCTTTTGTGTCTTTAGGTAGATATGTTCTTAAGTATTTTATTCTTTTTGTTGCAATGGTGAATGGAATTTTTTCCTTAATTTCTCTTTCTGTTTTTTCATTGTTAGTATATAGAAATGCAAGGGATTTCTCTGTGTTAATTTTATACCCTGTAACTTTACTCTATTCATTGATTAGCTTTAGTAATTTTATGGTGGAGTCTTTAGGGTTTTCTATGTAGAGGATCATGTCATCTGCAAACAGTGAACATTTTACTTCTTTTTTTCCAATCTGGATTCCTTTTATTTATTTTTCTGCTCTGATCAGTGTAGCCAAACTTCCAAAACTATGTTGAATAGTAGTGATGAGTGTGGTCACCCTTGTCTTATTCCTGACTTTAAGGGAAATGCTTTCAATTTTTCACCATTAAGGATATTGCTTGCTGTGGGTTTGGTGAAGACTCTTGAGGGTCCCTTGGGCTGCAAGGAGATCAAACCATTCAATCATAAAGGAAATCAGCCATGAATGTTCGTTGGAAAAACCAATGCTGAAACTCCAATACTTTAGCCACTTGAAGTGAAGAAAATACCATAATGATGGGAAAGATTGAATGTAGGAGGAGAAGGGGATGACAGAGGATGAGATGGTTGGATGGAATCACCAACTGGATGGACACGAGTTTGTGCAGGCTCCGGATTTGCTGATTAACAGGGAAGCTTTGCATGCTGCAGTTTGTGGAGTCACAAAGAGTCAGGCACAACTGAACAACTAAACTGAACAGGCTCCTCTGTCCATGGGATTTCCCAGGAAAGACTATTGGAGTGGGTTGCCATTTCACATGATGGGAGAATAAGGCAGGGGTAGAATTATGGTATGTTGAATGTATTTGTCTGTGCATATGTGCATTATCATGCAGAATGGATTATACAGTCTCAATTTTTCACTCAGAGCAATTATTTATCTAAGATATAGATGAAGGGCAATACCAAGTATTTTCAGATAATTCTTTAAACACTATGTTAGAATGTTTAAATATATATGTTTCTTGACTATATGAATATTCATTGAGTCATTTAAAAATTTTAAATATAAACTTCAATGAATTTGAAAATCCTTTGAATCTTTGTTTTAATAGCATGAACACAAAATTGAGGCCTATGGTACTTTCAATTTAGTCAATATTTTCTATATTGACTATCTATTCAATTCAGTATCTATTCAATATATTTCTGTATTGAAAATATTTTCAATATTTTCTAGTAGTCTTTAATGTGTTTTTTTTTCTATTTTAAGATACTTGTGCAATGTATTTTGTGTTTCACCTAAATGCATTTGAAATATCTGTAGGTTTAATGATGACAATGTCAACTACAAATTGACACATTGCCAAAACTGAACAAAAAGACATTTGCCATCTGCCTCTACAGAGATTGAACCCCGTACTGCTATAGCTGTTGACCTTCAACACCTTCTGAGGGAGCTCAGGGAAGAGTGAGGCACTCTGTGCTCCAGGGAAACTGGTGTGACAGGTCTGTAGATAGTTGGATGTTTCTAGGAACAGACTTTATAATCTCAATCCTTGCACCTCCTCATAACTACAAAAACACTAAATCCATTCATGGCAAAATCAGATCCTCAGACTAAAAAAGATCTTTTTAGATCTTTTTAAAATTAGTACGTCATGGTATTGAACTCCCCCTTCACCAAAACCTTACATATTGGCCTTCCCCCACTGCTGCTTTGGAGCAGTCTCTCAGGGCTATCTGAGAGGCTGCCTCCCAGGCTGCAGCCTTCGTTTTGCCCCAAATAAAACTTAACTCGCAGCTCTCAATTTGTACATCTTCTTTTAGTTGACAACAGAAAGGAATATATATATATATATATATATATATATATATATATTCTGATGTTAAATAGATACTGGTTTCTAATCTATTATATATATATATATATATATATATATATATGTTAATAGATACTGGTTTCTAACCTGTTCTTTTTTTTTTTCTTTTCTTCATTTAATATACACATACTGTGTACTCTCTATAATGACCCTTGAACAATGACAGGTTTGAACTGCAGGGGTCCTCTTTTATATCTATTTTAAAAATAAATACTACATTACTATATGATCCATGGTTGTTTGAACCTGTGGTTGTGGAATCATAGATGCTGACTGTAAAGCTATCTCCTCCTTCTCAACTCTGGAGGAGTGGAGCCTCTAACTTGCTTCCCCACCCCAACTGTTTAAGAATCAACTGTACTTGCCCCCTCCTCTGATTTCCTTATTTCTTTGAAAGGCACTTCATCTGCTCAGTCACTTAAGCGGGAGACCACAGCTTTATCTCTGGTTCTGGCCTCTCCCTTTCCCTGCATATCCAGTCATTAAGTTTAGAATACTTTGTTTTAAACAAAGTCTCCTGAATTTGTCTCTCCATTCCCGTTTATAGTCCTGTGTTATTGCTGCATTCTCCCACCTGGACTCCTTTTTTCTAACCATTTTTGTTGTTCCTTAATTTTATCTTTCTAAAATATTGGTTGTATGTCTTATTACTACTTGTTTCTGGAAAAGGAAATGGTAACCCACTCCAGCACTCTTGCCTAGAGAATTCCATGGACAGAAGAGTCTGGTGGGCTACAGTCCATGGGGTCACGAAGCATGGATACAACTGAGTGATCAACACACAACACTTTCAGTATTTAGTTATTTATAAAGTGCATTAGACAAATGTATTTTGAGGTTTTCTTTATACACTAGGCATTAACTTAGGTAATGTAGATTAAATATATTTTTAAATGATTATGCATTATATAATACAACACATTTATTTCTTTGGATGTTGCATATATGTACGTATAATTAATAAGAAAAAGAAAGCATAAGATGAGAAAGATATCTAAAATAAAGTAATAGTTTTGGTCTAAAGTGTTATGATTTTTGGATACGATATTCAAAGAACACAAAATAATCATATAAGCATAACAATGAGTTAAAGTGCAATGTCAATCAATCTGGTTGTTATTATTAATGAAAATTAACCAAGTGAACCTAAGTCATTACACTCATAAATGTATATGATGGCAGGTGTTTGGAACAAGCAAGAATATTAAAGTTGAATTAGTTCAAAATTTTCTTCTTGACATTGTAAAAAACTTGAACATTTAGTACAATTTGCCAAGTATTGCTGAGATTATTTATGGCAAACAGTGAAGTAAATGCTTTGATATGTTCAAAGCACCAGACTTGGTTCCAATTCTTCTTCTCTACCTCATTTTATAAATGATTTTCTTTTTATACATAACTTTTATAAATATGTTAATTTTACATATAGCTATAAACAATTTTATTTATCCATAGTTTCTTTATCTGTAAAATTATCACAACTAGATCTACTTCATAGAGGAGGGTTAAGTATATTGATTGCTAGGCAGATTAGTCTGTTGCCATCCATATCAAATACGCTACGTTTACCTTATAGAACACAATTGCTTCTCTTAAATTCCCCCTTACTTGTCATCCACTATGCCTCTGCTGGTGCTGCTTCAGTCATGTTCGACTCTGTGCGACCCCATAGATGGCAGCCCACCAAGCTCCCCCATCCCTGGGATTCTCCAGGCAAGAATACTGGAGTGGGTTGCCATTGCCTTCTCCCCTATGCCTCTGGGGGGGTGGGGGTGGGGTGGGGATAAATCTAAGTAAATGCTAACCAACTTTCATTTGGCATTTAAGTTTGTCCATATCATGACTGGTTTAATCATATTCTGTAGATTAATTACTGATAATGCTCATTCACTTTCAAAGATATTTGGGTTGGGATGCTAAATTCCATGATGTTCTCATCATGTACTTCCCATATTGTTTTAATTAGCATCTCTGTTTTTTTTTTTTTTTTTTCCTATTCTATTTCTCTTAACCTTTTGGTGTCAAACTGTTGAGTCTCTTTTAAACAGTAGAGAATTAAGTTTGTTTTAGTTCTGTTTTCCAGCTATTTTAATAGATGTTACACTAACTGTGCTTGTCTGTGTCTATTAAAACTTTCATCTCTTGTTTTACTCTAATTGCATTTTATATTTTTTATAAATGATTGTGACATGATTTATATCTTATTATTTGCAATATTTGTCAGATTTTTATCTTTTTTTGTAAATTTATCTAATTGACTTGGTTTCTATATCTTACCTGAACAATGTCAGAGATTATTTACTGAAATTTTGTAATAAAGATTCAAAAATTAGAATATCTGTGTATTTTTTCACTTTAATTTTAGGTCATTATATCTTATTATTTATGTTGCTATTGCTTAAAATTTCAAAATAAGCATTCAGATGTTTATTGCTATGTTTCCTCTTAAAAAATAAGAAAATTGACATTCCTACAGTTCATCCTAATATCCGCTGGTTCCACATGTATTTGTTTGTTTTTTGGTAAAGTGGATGTTGTTGTTTTGTTCAGTCACTGAGTCGTGTCCAACTCTTTATGACTCCACGGACTATAGCACACCAGGCTTCCCTGTTGTTCACTATCTCTGTGAGTTTTCTCAAACTCATGTTCATTTAGTCAGTGATGCTTTCCAACCATCTCATCCCCTTCTCTTCTGGCCCTCAGTCTTTCCCAGCATCATGGTCTTTTCCAGTCAATCAGCTCTTCACATCACATAGCCAAAGCATTGCAGTTTGGCTTCAGTGTCAGTCCTTCCAATGGATATTAAGGACTGATTTCCTTTAGGATTGACCTGTTTGATTTCCTTACTGTCCAAGGAACTCTAAAGAAACTTCTCCAGCACCACATTTAGAAAGCATCCATTCTTCAATGCTCAACTTTCTTTATGGTCCAATTCTCATATTCATGCATGACTACTGGAAAAACTATAACTTTTTGGACTTTTGCTTCAAAGGGATGTCTCTGCTTTTTAATACATCATCTAGGTTTGTCATAATGGGAGTAGTCATAATTTTAATGTTGTTTAACTTTACATCCGTATTTAAATATATTCCTCACTCATCTCTAATTCATTTCTGGAGCCTTTATCTCTATCTTTAACAGGTTTCTTGTGCTGAATAATGTTATGCATTAATTGTTGTTGTTTTATTTTGTTTACTTTAAGAGGAACTCACACATTCTATGTTCCTTAAGTATTCTTACAGTTTGTCAATTATATTTAAAAATCAATTAGGATGAGTAATATGCCCTACTGAATACATTGAAAGTAATGTTACATTGCTAAGAAATTTCTATGTCAGTAATAAATTTGAAGAAAACTATGATAACTGCCTCTGATGAAAGTGAAAGAGGAGAGTGAAAAAGTTTGCTTAAAGCTCAACATTCAGAAAACTAAGATCCCATTATGGCAAATAGATGGGGAAACAGTGGAAACAGTGGCAGACTTTATTTTGGGGGACTCCAAAATCACTGCAGATGGTGATTCAGCCATGAAAGTAAAATACATTTACTCCTTGGAAGGAAAGTTATGACCAACTTGGATAGCATATTAAAAAGCAGAGACATTACTCTGCCAACAAAGGTCCATCTATTCAAGGCTATGGTTTTTCCAGTGGTCATGTATGGATGAGAGAGTTGGACTGTGGAGAAAGCTGAGTGCCAAAGAATTGATGCTTTTGAACTGTGGTGTTGGAGAAGACTCTTGAGAGTCTCTTGGACTACAAGGAGATCCAACCAGTCCATCCTAAAGGAAATCAGTCCTGGGTGTTCTTTGGAAGGAATGATGCTAAAGCTGAAACTCCAATACTTTGGCCACCTGATGCAAAGTGTTGACTCATTGGAAAAGACTCTGATGCTGGGAAGGATTGGGGGCAGGAGGAGAAGGGTACGACAGAGGATGAGATGGCTGGATGGCCTCATCGACTCGATGGACATGGGTTTGGGTGAACTCCGGGAGTTGGTGATGGACAGGGAAGCCTGGTGTGCTGCAATTCATGGGGTCACAAGGAGTCAGACACGACTGAGTGACTGAACTGAATTGAACTGAACTGATAATAGTTACAGTTTAACAAGAAATTTTATATTGATTAATATTTGTGACTATTATAGAAAATTGCAAGCATACTTCATTTTATTTCCCTTTCCCTTTTCATACTTCAGAGAAATGTCCTTTTTTACCAATAGATAGCTTACAGCAACCTTGCATCAAACAAATCCATTGGCACATTTTCTAACAGCATTTGCTTCAGTTTGCATATCTGTGCCACATTTGGGTAATTATCCCCATATTTCAAACATTTTTCACTTATTATTGTGTTTTTTACTATGACCTTTTGCAGAAGTTAATAGTCAGCTGCCTGTTGCTCCGGCTAAGCCATGAGAAAATCACCATGGGAAACGAATAAAAATAAAATATACCAAATACAGCATAACTCAAATAAAAGTACATCAGGTTGATCAGTTGGGGTCATCATATCCTGCTAAGCTAAGGAAAAGCATAGTGTGGACCTTGGAACGATGGGTCAGCACAAATTCAGAACACTACTTGTGCACACACTAAGATGTTTTCCCCAGGCGTATGTGGGTCTATGACCTCCAGCTAGGTGATAGCCCTTGTACAGGAAAATAACAAAGATAGTTTAAAATAATCAGTAAAGTGGGAGGCATGACCAGGAACATGGGAGGCTTCATCATAACAGAAGATACTTTCTGCTTGCCACTAACTAAAAGTGATGTGGCTCCAAGGAACAGGGCTCTTGACCCAAGAGGTCTTGAGCCTCTGGTCCCATCTTTAAAACTTTAATTCTATCTCTAGTATCTTTTTCCCAAAGTGTGCATCCACCACTTTCGATCCAAACCTGCTGTGCTGGCCGCAGCAAGTGGCACCCAGCATGGGGCAGAAGCAAAAGACAGCTATGAGCAAAAGTGACAATACAGCGGCACAGAACCTGGGACGGTTGAGAGGCCTCTGAAAATTCCCATTGGGAAGTCTCAGGCATTTAATCAGGGATAAAATGGGAAATGTTGAGAATGCAGAACACTATTGCCCATATATTTGTTTATTAAGACAGCTCTTGAAAGCAGGAGGAGCTTTTATTAGTGAAGGGACATTATTAGAATTGTTACAAGCAGTGTTCTGAACTTGCACTGACCTGGCGTTCCAAGGTCCACACTACGTTTTTCCTTAGCTTAGCAGGGTATGACGACCCCAACTAATCAACCCGCCGTACTTTTATTTGGATTATGCTGTGTTGCTATATTTTGCTTTTATTCTTCTCCCAGGGTGATTTACTCATGGTTTAGCAAGAGCAACAGGGGGGTAACTATTAACCCCTGGAACCTTTGATCAGTCATCCTGGATGCTACTACTGTAATTGTTTTGGGGAATCATCAGCCACACCCATATAGACTGAGAATTTAAGAGATTAACATTGTTTGTCCTGACTGCTCAACCCACCTACTGCTTCTCTACCTCTCTCTCTCCTCTAGCTTCCCTATGTTGCTGCTGCTGCTGCTAAGTCACTTCAGTCGTGTCCGACTCTGTGCAACCCCATAGACAGCAGCCCACCAGGCTCCCCCTGGGAGAATCCCTGGGATTCTCCAGGCAAGAACACTGGAGTGGGTTGCCATTTCCTTCTCCAAGGCATGAAAGTGAAAAGTGAAAGTGAAGTCGCTCAGTCGTGTCCAACCCTCAGTGACCCCATGGACTGCAGCCTTTCAGGCTCCTCCATCCATGGGATTTTCCAGGCAAGAGTACGGGAATAGGGTGCCATTGCCTTCTCCAAGACAAAACAGTATTGAAGTTAACTCCATTAACTTACTTAATTAGGTTGGCTTGATTAACCATACCATGGCCTCTAAGTATTCAAGTGAAAGGAAGAATTGCATGTTTCTTACCTTAAGTCAAAAGCTAGAAATTGCTAATTTTGGTGAGGAAGACCTATGAAAAGTCTAAAGAGGTTAAAATCTACGCCTCTTGCTCTAAACAGTTTACAAAGCAGAGAATGAATGTAAAGGAAAATTCCTAAAGGAAATTAAAAGTGCTGCCCTAGTGAACACATGAGTGATGAGAAAGTGGTACACCCTTGTTGCTGATTTGGAGGAAGATTTAGGGATCTGGATAGAAGATCAAATGAGTCACAACATCCTCTGGGCCTAATGCAGAGCAAGGACCTGACTCTTCTCAGTCCCCACCTGAAAGAGGTGAGGATGCTGCAGAAAAAAATTGTCAAGCTAGCAAGAGTCGGCTCAGAGTTTAAGGAAAGGAGTCAACTCTTTGACATAAAAGTGAACGGTGAAGCAGAAATTGCTGATGTACAAATGGCAGCAGGTTATCCAGGAAATTTAACTAAGATGATTAATGAAGACAACTCTGCTAAACAATAGATTTTCAAAGTAGCCAGAAAAGCCTTCTCTTGGAAGATGATACAATGTAGAATGTTCATAGGTAGAGAGGGAAAATCAATGCCTGGCTTCAAAGCTTCAAAGGACAGCCTGGCTTTCCTCTTGGGGGCTAACGCAGCTGGTGATTTAAAGCTGAAGCCAGTGCTCATAGGGCTTTTTAGAATTATGCTTTATCTACTCTGCTTGTGCTCTATTAATGGAACAACAAAGCTGGCATGACAGCACATCAGTTTACAGTATGTTTCATTGAATGAAGCTCACTGTGGAGACACATTGCTCAGAAAAGAAGTAATTCTTTTCCAAGTATTACTGATTATTGACAATGTGCCTGGTCATCAAAGACCCCTGATTCAATTACACAATGACACCTTTGATGTAAGACCTCTGATACAATGAGATTCGTGTTGCTTTTATGCCTGGTAATGCAACTCCCATTCTGCATCCCATGGATCAAGGAGTCATTCTGAATTTCATTTTCTACTATTTAAGAGATTATATTATTTAAGAAATGCATTTCATAAAGCTATAGTCATCATAGAAAATGATTCCTCCCATGGATCTCTGAAGAGTCAGTTGAAAATCTTTCACCCTTCTATATGCCATTATGGACATTCATGATTCATGGCAAAAAGTCAAAATATCAATATTAATAGGGGTTTGGAAGAAGTTGATTCCAACCCTCAAGGATGACTGAGGTGTTCAAACTTCAGTAAAGAAAGGCATTGCAGTTGTTGTAGAAACAGCAAGGGAACTAGAAACAGAGACTGAAAATGTGACTATATCTATATATAGTCACATTTTGTTGCTGCAATCACATGATAAAACTTGAACAGAAGATTTACTTCTTATGGTGGGTAAAGAAAGTGATTCCTTGATATGGAATCTACTTCTGGTGAATATGCTGTAGAGATTGTTGAAATGACAACGAAAGTTTTAGAATAGTATATAAACTTAGTTGATAAAGCACGGTCAGAGTTGAAGAGGATAGATGCCAGTTTTGAAAGAACTTCTACTGTGGGTAATTAAAATGCTTTTAAACTGCATGGTATGCTACAGAGAAATCATTCCTGAAAGGAAGAGTCAATTGATATGCAAATTTTATGGATGTCTATATTTTTAGAAATTGCCACAGACACCCTGACCTTCAGCAACCACTCTGAACAGTCAGCAGCCATCAACACTGAGGCAAGACCCTTCACCAGCAAAAATATTATAACTCACTGAGGATTCAGATGATTTAGCTGTTTTTAGCAATAAAATATATTTAATTTAAGGTATATACACTGCTTTTTTTAGATGTAATGCTATCATACAGTTAGATTATAGTATAGTGTGAACATAACTTTTACACGTATTTGGAATCAAATACTTCCTATATCTTTAAAAAATACATGTAAATCATTTTTTATATTTTTGTTATAAGATCACAATTTTGATCCAGTCTAATTTAACTGGTTTAATAAAACTTTATATTGATATGAATGTAAAGGCAAAGGAAACTAATTTAAAATGTCAGTAAAAATAACTTTAATCATAATGTATTATATATGAGGGAAATTTCACATAATCTCATGCATTTATATGTAAATTACATAGAGTAGTGTTTCTTCCAAGGATCTTCTGTATTTCAACATAGGAGTTTTTGCTACAGTTGGTAATAAAAAGCCCTACTTGATTATTAATTAATTTTAATTAGAGGCTAATTACTTTACAATATTGTGGTGTTTTTTGCCATATATCAGCATGTATCGACCATGACATACATAGACATGTATAAGTTTTAATTTGCTTATATCCCCATGCTTGAGGAATTCAGATCTCTTATTTACGGTCTTTAAATGCAGCCCTCATACCCATCAGTATTTAGTTACTTACTATATCTCCCAACTGATACTCTAGGCCAAATCAGGTCAATATTTTCTGTTTATGATACATTTTTGTCTAACTCTTAATACATATCTGGTCTTTTACTTCATATAAAATAATTTATAGAAATTAACAATCTACACATCTAACAATGTAAAAAGCAGAGTGATGCCCTAAGTCTAATATCAGAGGATATAAAAGGACACTAATTTGTACTTTAATATTTATGTATAACAAATATATCTTTAATAGAAATGACTGAACTAAAAAACATATTGAGGTGATTAGCTGTTTGCATCCAAAGGCAGTATTGCTATGAGTGTGGCAATAATAATTGGAGACTGAGAATACTGCTTTGTTATCAGAAATTCGGAGTAGGATAATATAATATTCCAATGTGGTTGACATTTTTAAACATAAGTTTTTAACATTTTTTTCGAAATTGTACAAACTATGAAACACTATTTTCATAATCAGAGAATTATTCTGTGCATTGAAAAATGTATATATTCTGTGCATTGAAAAATGTATAGAATTCATCATCCATCAATTACCCGATAAATGCCAGCTGTTGCAGCCAATAATACTGAATATCACAATGATCCTAGGAATTCCTGAAATGTCCCCAGAATATAAAATCACTTCTTTCAGTGATCATTTACATAAATTTCCTAGTTTTCTAAAGCACTCACCATTTTCATCTAATCATGTATGTCAAGCATTTCATCATAATTAATTAATAATATGTATATACATGCTTATAGATGTGTACATGGATACACAGTCCTAAGTTAAATTGTTATTAAGTTGAAATCTATTCAGTGACAAATATACCAGTTTTGTAAAGAAATACTTATGAAAAATTAGTGGTCCACTTATATTATTTATAGTTTAAATTAAATATTTTGTATTTTATTATGATCTTACATTGTAAGAATTAAATGTTCTTATAATTTCTTAGAATATTTAATTTGATAAAATAAATTGAGCTAATGGAAAACTTTGCAAAGGAGATAGTGGAATAACTCTATTATTAAATAAATTAAATTGATTAATACTTAAATTTGAAACAAGTGAATACTATGCATGAGGGACAAAGAAACACATTAGATGAAATCTATACATTGAAAATATGGCCTCATTTTTAAATATTGTAATTTAGTATTCACCATTTAATTTTTTTTATTGGACAGATATTCTAGAAATAGAAGACATTAAATATATTACTTTGCTTATTACTCTAAGTCCTAAGATTATTTTCCATATGTCTTATATACAGGGCTTTCCAGGTGGCCCTAGTGGTAAAGAATCCACCTGCCAATGCAAGAGACACAAGTTGGATTCCTGGGTTGGGAACATCTCCTAGAGGAGGGAATGGAAACCCACTTTAGTATTCTTGCCTGGAAAATTCCATGGACAGAGCATCTTGGCAGGCTACAGTCCATAGGTAGCAAAGAGTCAGACAGGACTGAGCACAGCAGATGCTTGATTAATACTGTTTGACTATATAATCATCAGTGAAGTGAAGTGAAAGTCGCTCAGTCATGTCTGACACTTTGCGACCCCATGGACTATACATTCCATGGAATCTCCAGACCAGGATACTGGATTGCATAGTCTTTCCCTTCTCCAGGGGATCTTCCCAACCCAGGGGTTGAACCCAGGTCTCCTGCATTGCAGGCAGATTCTTTACCAGCTGAGTCATAAGGGAAGCCCAAGAATACTGGATTGGGTAGCCTGTCCCTTCTCCAGCATCCTCCCAACCCAGGAATCGAGTTGGGGTCTCCTGCATTGCCAGCAGATTTTTTACCAACTGAGCTATCAGGGAAGCCCTGATATATATAATCATCAAATATGTCTTAAAATTGGGTGATGCTAGAGAAAAAGGTCATCTTAAAGGTTCTGAATAAAAAGCTTCATAAAATTTCAACTCTTACAAGATAATTTGAAAAACAATGCAAAAAAGGTAAAACATATAAAAAACTATTTAGATATTATGAATAAAAATAAAAAGTATAACCCAGGTAATGCAAAATCACCTAACATGCATAAAAACACTTTTATTTCTGACATGTAAAAAGCATGAACAGTTACAAAACCTGAAGCTATAATATAGTCAAACTTTGATTTTTTATGGCTAACACAAATATTGATTTACTCCCAAGGGAAAGAAAAAAGATACATGAGAAATAATTGTGGACATGTTAGCTAAATTTCAATCCATGCTATCGTTGAAAAAATTATGTAAAAATACTTTCTCTAATTGTTAAAATTAATTTGGATTTGCATATGGACAGTATAATTTTGGAATTCCTTAAATAAGTAATGACTTCTATATCATTTTATTATAAAGATTAAAGAAGCAAGGCAATCTCATTTTTCAGTGGACAATAAAGAAGAAAAATGTATCCATGCAGGTAAATGAAACGGTCAAAATAATCCAACCACTAGAGAAAATGTAGTTTAGTTGTGCCAAGACTAATCAAAACCAAAAATATATACATACACATATGCAATAAGCCACTTTTTATATATAGTCCAGTTGATTTTCCTTTTTCCAAAAGTAAAATGCAAAACAAAAATTTTTGCCAGGGAAGCAGCAAAATTTACATGTTAAACCCAAATTAAAAACAAACCCAAAGCAAGAATTTCATATTTTAATTTAAAATGTCACTGATGGCAGAATTTGCAAATCTTAATTATTAATAATCATAAGTCTTCTTGATTTGGAAGCAATTTTTAAAACCCTGAGTAAAATACATTGCTGTGGCAAATTCACATAAATATATATTTATACAAGTTTCCTAACTCTACAGACATAGGTCTTGAAACTACTTGCGTTTATCATAGACTTTTAAATTTTACACTTTAAACTAGAACTCTTGCTTATGACTGAAAAAAAAAAATAGTGTTTGGGGTTATATTTCTATTACATGGACATTCTCTCACAAAATAGAATGTAGAGAAACAGGCTTAAGATTCCAGAAAGAAAGCCATAGAATTTATTTCTGAGAAACAAATTATTCGTGTCTTTGCTTAGTCACTAAGTCGTGTTGTCTGACTCTTTTTGACCCCATGGACTGGAGTTCATGAGGCTATTCTGTGCATGGATTTTTCCAGGCAAGAATACTGGAAATTCTTGAATACTGGAGTAGGTTGCCATTTCCCCCTCCAGGGGGTCTTCCTGGCCCAGGGATTGAATCCACATCTCTTGTTAGCAGGTGGGTTCTTTATGACTAAGACACCTAGCAAGCCCATTTGTGTCTTTAGAGAGTGAAAATAATAGTTATTTTAGTTTATTTATTTATTTATTTTTGCTTTTTAAATGGAATTGAATGAACATGAGATGTATTTTGAGGAGACTATTAATTTACTTGTCTGTGGTACATTTCCTGGTCTCATTTCACATTTTACACAGTGTTTCCATATACAGCATGTTTAAATGTTTGATAAGTGTGTGAATGAATAGATTTCTTCTTGTTATATTTCTTGTAGCAAGGGGGACTGGCGACTTGGGCATAAAGTTGTAGATTCATAAATGAGATGGAGTCATGAATACCTCACAGTTGGTCCTGATTTTCAGAAACTACAATCTGAATAAAACCAACTTAAAGTCCTTAGTGACAATATATTTTTATATTTTTTATTTGGAGTATAATTACTTTACTATGCTATGCTGGTCTCTGCCATACACCACCACAAATCAATCATAATTATATACATATATACCCTTCCTCTGGAGAAGGCAATGGCACCTCACTCCAGTACTCTTGCCTGGAAAATCCCATGGGCGGAGGAGCCTGGTAGGCTGCAGACCGTGGGGTCGCGAAGAGTCGGACACGACTGAGCGACTTCACTTTCACTTTTCCCTTTCTTGCATTGGAGAAGGAAATGGCAACCCACTCCAGTGTTCTTGCCTGGAGAATCCCAGGGACGGGGCCGCCATCTATGGGGTCGCACAGAGTCGGACACGACTGAAGTGACTTAGCAGCACACCCTTCCTCTGGAGACTCTCCCCTCATCCCACCCTATAGGTTGTCACATAGTGTCAGTTTGGGTTCACTGTGTTATATTGCAATTTTGCACATTTTATCTATTTTTTCTTGTGACAGTGTAAATAGGTCAATGCTACTTTCTCAGTTTTTCCTACCCTCTTCTTCCCTCACTATGACCACAAGGCCATTCTCTACATCTGAGTCTCCATTTCTTCTCTGTAAATAGGTTCATGAGTATTATTTTTTCTAGATTCCACATATACATGTTAACATACAATATTTGCTTTCCTCTTTCTGACTTACTTCACTCTGTATTACAGGCTCTAGGTTCATCCACATCACTATAATGAACTCAAATTTATTCCTTTTATGGCTGAATAATATTCCATTCGGAAAAGGCAATGGCTACCCACTCCAGTACTCTAGCCTGGAAAATCCCATGGATGGCAGAGCCTGGTAGGCTGCAGTCCATGGGGTTGCGAAGAGTCGGACATGACTGAGCGACTTCACTTTCACTTTTCACTTCCATGCACTGGAGAAAGAAATGGCAGCCCACTGCAGTGTTCTTGCCTGGAGAATCCCAGGGACAGCAGAGCCTGGTTGGCTGCCATCTATGGGGTTGCACAGAGTCAGACACAACTGAAGTGACTTAGCAGCAGCAGCAATATTCCATTGTATAGATACACTACATCTTTATTCATTCATCATGTAACAGTACTTTTGATGGGATTTTTTGTTCTATTAGGTATTTCCAAATTCCTAGAAAATATTTTTGAACACTTTTGGGCAAAATGTGATCAAGCTGAAACCTGTGTTAAAAACTTACTTTATATTATGTACTTGAAGTTGCACTATTATGAAGTATATATCAATAGAAACACATTTATGCATTATTGATTATACGTCTAGGGTCACCCAAGATGGATGGGTTATGTTGGAGATTTCTGACAAAACGTGGTCCATCGGAGAAGGGAATGGCAAACTACTTCAGTATTCTTGCACTGAGAACCCAATGAATGGTATGAAAGGGGAAAAATACATGACACTGAAAGATGAACTCCCCAGGGCTTCAAAATCACTGGAGATGGTGTCTGCAGCCATGAAATTAAAAGACATTTGTTCCTTGGAAGAAAAACTGTAAAAAACCTGTAGGCATATTCAAAAGCAGAGACATTACTTTACCAAGAAGGTCCATATGTCTAGTCAAAGATGTGGTTTTTCCAGTAGTCATGTATGGATGTGAGAGTTGGACTGTAAAGAAAGCTGAGCACCGAATAATTGATTCTTTTGAACTGTAGTTTTGGAGAAGTCTCTTGAGAGTGCCTTGGACAGCAAGGTGATCAAAACAGTCAATCCTAAAGGAATATTCATTGGAAGTACTGATGCTGAGGCTGAAGCTCCAATACTTTGGTCACCTGATGTGAAGAGCTGTTTCATTGGAACAGACTCTGATGCTAGGAAAGATTGAAGGCAGGAGGAGAAGGGGATGACAGAGGATGAGATGGTTGGATGGCATTACTGACTTGATGGACGTGAGTTTGAGCAAGTTCCAGGATTTGGTGATGGACAAGGAAGCCTGGCGTGCTGCAGTCCATGGGGTCACAAAGAGGGAACATTTCTCAACTTGGGACAGGACTGAGCAACTGAAATGAACTGAATTATCCATTAATATTATTACTGTTATTATTGCTGTCATTTTTTTCTACTGTCATTCATTTGAAAGAAATTCCTAAATTATTTTCTATTACAGTACTATAAGTTTTATGTTCTGAATTTAGTTTTTAAAGTTATCCATCTCCAAATCATGAAGATATTTCTCTACATTTCTTTCATTTACATCAAAATGTTGCCTTTTAATTTTAGAACTCTGAACACATTCAGATTCTGATCCCAAATAAAATATAAGGTAGAAATTCATCCCCATCTATTTTTTTCTTTGTGAGTCATTTCCTAAGTACCTTGTACTAAAGGACTCAGTGTAATCTCATTAAATTGTGCCCAGATTTCCTATATATCAGAATCCTGTATACACGAGCTTGTTCCCAGAGGTCTGATTTGTCTCATTGTTGACTTTCGCAGTGGCACCACATGGAGTTTGTAGTCTGAGTACATAAAGCTCACCTCATTAATCTTCCTTTTCAAAGAAGATTTAGCTTTTTATAAGATATAATTTTTGTGTATAGATTTTAGAATGTGTTCATCAGTTTCTAAAATAATGTACAGTACTTTGATATAGCAATGAATTTGTGAATTAACTTGAAAATAATTTGTATTTTGACCAGATTATGGCATAATATCTACGATTATATTTCAAGGACTTCAGAACATCTATTATTTTCTCTTTTTAACTGAAGTTAATAGTATGATAGAGTTTTGGAATAGATAACTTGAGCATCTTTTGCAAGGTAAGTCTAAGATTTTGTTTATCTTTTCTATTATAGTAGGTGATATATAATTATTTCTAGACATTGTTACTACTATAGAGAAACTAGCTTTGTATGAACTATATGCTAATTTTAATTAAAATGAATTTTATATGAAGTACTACTAATTTTCTATGAAGTGCTGCTAATTTTCTATGAATTATTTATATTTGTAAACTTTGCTAGGCACTACCTTAGTATTAAGTTATGAGAGAATGTCAAGAAGCCCAAAATTTTTGACAATTTTAGCAGCAAAAAATTCAAGTTATTTTGGTAATAAAATAAAAAATACCATAAACAAAAAGAAACAGAAAATCAGAAAAAATACAGTTATAGTATAAAAGGATACTTTTTTAATAAATAAAAATACTAAAAAAAGATTTATTTATTAAATTAATATTTATTTACTTCCAATTGTGTTATTTGTGACTGACTACTGTAGCATAACATTTCCAAGATCCATTAATGTTGTGGCATGTATTAATAATTCATTTGTTTTTATTGCTGAATAATATTCTATTGTGTTAACATGAATACAAAGTATTTATTTTCCATTTAGTGTCATGATAAATATTTGGGTTTTTTCAAATTTTTGATCATTATGAATAAAACTTTACTAACACTAATGTACAAGCTTTTGTATGAAAATATATTTTCTTTCTTTTTTTTTTTTTTTTGAATATCAACTAAAAATTGAATTGCTGCATTTTATGTAAATTCTCCATTTGAGGAACTAGCAGACATTTTTCCAAACCACCTGCATGCACAACTTTGCATTGCACCAGTAGTATATGAGGGTTCTGATTTCTCCATATCCTCACAATTCCAATATTTTCTATTAATCTTTCTTTTTGATCATACTGTTGTTGTTGTTTAATCACTAAGTCATGGTTCTATTGTCAATGGATTTCCCAAGCAAGAACATTGGAATGGGTTATCATGTCCTCCAAAAATCTTCCCAACCCAATTCCTGTCTCCTGCTTTGGCAGGTGGATTCTTTACCACTGAGACACTAGGGAAGCCTATACTAGTGGATAGAAAGTAGTATTTAAGTTTTTCACTTGCATTTCCATTATCTCATCATTGAATTTGTTGGTTATGTTTTCTCTCCCTCTTGTAAAATTAGGTTTAAAATTCTCTCCCTCTTTTTTTTTTTTTAAATTATATTTGGAAAGTTTCATTATATTCTTTCATTCTTTTTTTTTGGTTGTTTTGATGATGAAAATATTCTGATTCTGTCAAATTCCCATTTTTCCCTACATGAAAGTTAAAACAGCTTTTCAGTCCTATGGTGAATCCCACATGGTCGTGGTGTGCAAACTTCTTTATATGTTGCTGTATTTGCTGTGTAAATTGTGTTGTGAGTTTTTGTGCTTAATTAGTTTTGCAGTTTTCCTTTCTTGTGATGTCTTTGGTTTCATTATCAATGTTAATACTGGCCTCATAGAAACAAGTTGAGAAATGTTCCCTCCTAACTTATCTTTAGAAGAATTAATAATTTCTATTAATTCTGCTTTCAGTTCAGTTCAGTTGCTCAGTCCTGTCTGACTCTTTGCGACCCCATGAATCGCAGCACGCCAGGCCTCCCTGTCAATCTCCAACTCCGGGAGTTCACCCAGACTCACGTGCATCGAGTCAGTGATGCCATCCAGCCATCTCATCCTCTGTCATCCCCTTCTCCTCCTGCCCCCAATCCCTCCCAGCATCAGAGTCTTTTCCAGTGAGTCAACTCTTCACATGAGGTGGCCAAAATACTGAAGTTTCAGCTTCAGCATCATTCCCTCCAAAGAAATCCCAGGGCTGATCTTGTTCACAATGGACTGGTTGGATCTCCTTGCAGTCCAACGGACTCTCAAGAGTCTTCTCCAACACCACAGTTCAAAAGCATCAATTCTTCAGCACTCAGATTTCTTCACAGTCCAACTCTCACATTCATACATGACCACTGGAAAAACCATAGCCTTGACTAGACGGACCTTTGTTGGCAAAGGAATGTCTCTGCTTTTCAATATGCTATCTAGGTTGGTCATAACTTTTCTTCCAAGGAGTAAGCGTCTTTTAATTTCATGGCTGCAGTCACCATCTGCAGTGATTTTGGAGCCCCCAAAAATAAAGTCTGACACTGTTTCCACTGTTTTCCCTGTGTATTTCCCATGAAGTGATGGGACCAGATGTCATGATCTTTGTTTTCTGCTTTACATGTTTCAAATATTCCCCAGTGAAGTCATTTTAGTCTTGGATATTTTTGGTGTGATTTGTCTGTTTGCTCATTGACTTAATAATTCAACGTCTTTACTCTTGAAAGGTATACTTAGATTTTCTGTTTCTTCTGGAGTCAATTTCAGTAGTTTATGTTTTTCTACGAATGTCTTTATTTAAACATAATTACCTAGATTTTTTTATATTGAGCTTTTCATAATGTTTCCTTGCAATTCTTTTTCTTTCTGCAATTTCAGTAATAATACTTTCTTCCTCATTCCTAATTTTGGTACTCTGATTCTTCTTTCTCTCTTAGTATAGACAAGATTTATTATTTTTTTAATAATTTCCAAAGATAGACTTTTTAAAAAAATATTCTCTCTTCTTTATCTATACTCTCTTTAATTAATTTCACTGTACAGTTTATAGTTTACTTCTACATTTTTTCAGTATATGAATGTGAAAGTTTAGGTATTGGTTGAGAACACCCTGACCTTTTATAGCTATAATTTTTACTCTAAGCACTGCATCACCTACATTACATGAGTTTTGTCATGTTGTGTCACCATTTATATAATCCCAAATGATTTTCTTGTTTCTATTATAATTTATTTTTGATTCATTGGTTTAATTTATGTTAATTTACACTTAGTTTGTGAATTCATTGAATTGAATTATGTTTTTGGATTCCAAATCTCATTTCACTGTGGTCAAAAAACATATTTTTTTTATTATTTCAATATTTTAAAATTTATTGTAGCTTGTATTAGCATTCATGTACCTTGGAAAACATTCCATGTGCTTTTGAGTAGAATGCAATTCTCTTGTTGTTGAATGGATCATTTATCTGCTAGTTCTACATGATTTATACTTTTGTTCAAATATTATATAGACTAGGTTTGATAGACTACTGAAAGTGCTGAAATATGTTTTTATTTCATCTGTTTTGGGTCTCCGTTTTGATTCTTCATCTATCTGTTGAAGTCTTCAACTATCTGTTTTTATTTCATCTGTTTTGGCTTTCTGCTGCTAGGTTCACATGCTTATAATCTTCTGATACATTGCCTTTTTATCATTATAACATATTCTTTGTTTTCTCTAGTGATTATTTTTTCTCTTAGTGTTTGTTGATTCTGATCTTAACATAGTAACTCCAATTTTCTATGCTTGTTATTTGAATGATATGTCTTTTCTCAACCTTTTACTTTCTATTTGTACATTCAAATGTAGAGTGGACCTTATGTAAATATTATACACTTGTATATATTGATAAATTTTCTAATATGAACATTTCTGCCATTTTATTGGACTTTTATCAAGGAGATCAAACCAGGCAATCCTAAAGGAAATCATCCCTGAATATTCACTGGACGGACTGATATTGAAGCTGATGTTCCAATAGTTTGGCTACCTGATGTTAATAGACAACTCACTGGAAAAAACAAACAAGCAAAAAAGCATGTTGCTAGGAAAAATTGATGGAAAGATGAAACAACAGAGGCTGAGATGGGTGGATTGTGTCACTGATCAAAGGACATGAGTTTGAGCAAATTCCAGGAGATAGTAAAGGACAGGGATTCTTGTCATGCTGTAGTCCATGGGGTTGTGAAGAGTCGGACATGACTGAGAGACTGAACAACAATAATCTATTTGATTGTAATGTTATTATTGGAATAGTTGGATTTATGTCTGTCATTTTTATTTTGTTTTTGCTTATATCTAATTTTTAAAAATCTCTGTTCTGGTACCACTACTTTTTATATTAAGAAATGATTTTAAGGGCAAAATTTTAATACCCACAATATTATCTTTGTTGTATTATTTCATTTATTTTCTTAATAGCT
Organism: Bos taurus; assembly: GCF_002263795.3. NCBI lineage: Eukaryota > Metazoa > Chordata > Mammalia > Artiodactyla > Bovidae > Bos > Bos taurus. Next base: position 2,942,391 of record NC_037336.1, read on the forward strand.
ACCCTGGACATTACTATAAACATCTTAACATAGCAGAATGTATCACAAATTTAATCTCCCACAAATATTAGCTTAATTTTTTGCTATTGTTGTTCAATCTCTAACTCGTATCCGTATCTGTAACCCCATGAATTTCAGTATACCAGGTTTCTCTGTCCTTCACTGTCTCCCTGATTTTCCTCAAATTCGTGTCCATTGAGTCAGTAATGTCATCCAACCATCTCCTCTCTGTCACCCCTTTATCCTCCTGGCCTCAATCTTTCTCAGTATCAGGTCTTTTCCAGTGAGTCAGCTCTTCAAAAGAGGTGGCCAGTATTGGAGCTTCAGTTTCAACATCAGTCCTCTCAATTAATATTTAGGTTTGATTTCCTTTAGGATTGACTGGTTTGATCTTCTTGCTATCCAAAGGACTCTCAAAAGTCTTCTCCAGCACCACAGTTTGAAAGCATCAATTCTTCAGCACTCAGCCTTCTTTAAGGTCTAACTCTCACATCCTTACATGACTACTGGAAAACTAAAGATTTGGCTATATAAATCTTTCTTAGCAAAAGTATGCCTCTACTTTTTAAAGTGCTGTCTGGTTTGTCATAGTTTTTCTTTCTTTCAAGGAGCAAGGGTCTTTTAATTTCAAGGATGCAGCCAATATCTGCAGTGATTTTGGAGCCCAGGAAAATAAAATCTGTCACTATTTCCACTTTTCTCCCATATATTTGCCATGAAGTGGTGGGAATGGTTGCTATAATCTTGGTTTTTTAAACACTGAGTTTTAAGCCAGCTTTTTCACTCTCCTCTTTGACCTTATCAAGAAACTCTATAATTCCTCTTCATTTTCTGCTATTAAAGTGGTATCATCTGCATATCTGAGATTGCTTATATTTCTCCCAGCAATCTTGATTCCAGCTTGTGCTTCATCCAGCCTGGCATTTCTCATGATTTACTCTGCATATGACTTAAATAAGCAGGGTTGTAATGTACAGTCTTGACGTACTCCTTTCCCAATTTTGAACTAGTAAGTTGTTCCATGCCCCGTTCTAACGCTTGCTTCTTGTTCTGGATCTCAGAAGACATGTAAGGTGATCTGGTACTCCCAACTCTTTAAGAACTTCCAACACTTTGTTGTGATCCACACTGTCAAAGTTTTTAGCTTAGTCAATATATAAAGCAGACATATACACTGTTGGTGTCTCCAAGCAAATCCATTGACATCTCAAAACTCATTACTGGGCATTTCATTGCACTTCAGAGAGAAGAAATCCAGCTCCACTCACCAGAACACCGACACAAGCTTCCAGGAAACCTTGACAAGCCACCTGTCAAACCCCACCACAGCGAGGAACCTCCACAATAAAGAGGAACCACAAAGTGCCAGAATACGGAAAGGCGACCATAAACACAGCAATATAAACAAGTTGAAAAGGCAGAGAAATACACAGGAGGGAAAGGAACAGGATAAATGCCCACCAAACCAAACAAATGAGGAAGAGATAACAAATCTACCTGATAAAGAATTCCAAATAATGATAGTGAAAATGATCCAAAATCTTGAAAACAAAATTGAGTTACAGATAAATATCCTGGAGACAAGGATCAAGAAGATCCAAGAAAGGTTTAACAAGGACCTAGAAGAAATAAAAAAGAGTCAATATATAATGAATAATGCAATAAATGAGATAAAAAACACTCTGGAAGGAAACAACAGTAGAATAATGGAGGCAAAAGATAGGATAAGTGAGGTAGAAGATAGAATGGTAGAAATAAATGAAACAGAGGAAAAAGGAAAAATGAACTAAAAGAAATGAGGACAACTTCAGAGACCTCTGGGACAATGTTACATGCCTCAACATTCGAATCACAGGAGTCCCAGAAGAAGAAGACAAAAAGAAAGACCATGAGAAAATACTTGAGGAGATAATAGTTGAAAACTTCCCTAAAATGGGGAAGGAAATAATCACTCAGATCCAAGAAACCCAGAGAGTCCCAAACAGAATAATCCCAAGGTGAAACACCCCAAGACACATATTAATCAAATTAACAAAGATCAAACACAAAGAATAAATATTAAAGGCAGCAAGGGAAAAACAACAAATAACACACAAGGGGATTCCTATAAGGATAACAGCTGATCTTTGAACAGAAACTCTTCAGGCCAGGAGGGAAATGGCAGGACATACTTACAGTGATGAAAAAAAATAACCTACAGCCCAGATAACTGTACCCAGCAAAGATCTCATTCAAATATGAAGGAGAAATCAAAAGTTTTACAGACAAGCAAAAGGTGAGAGAATTCAGCTCCACCAAACCGGCTCTCCAACAAATGCTAAAGGATCTTCTCTAGACAGGAAACACAGAAAGGGTGTATAAACTGGGACCCAAAACAACAAAGCAAATGGCAACAGGATCATACTTATCAATGATTACCTTAAATGTAAATGGGTTGAATGCCCCAACCAAAAGACAAAGCCTGGCTGAATGGATACAAAAACAAGATCCCTATATATGTTGTCTACCAGAGACCATCCTTGAAACAGGGGACACATACAGACTGAAAGTGAAGGGCTGGAAAAAGATATTCTATGCAAATAGAGACCAAAAGAAAGCAGGAGTAGCAATACTCATATCAGATAAAATAGACTTTGAAACTAAGTCTGTGAAAAGAGAAAAAGAAGGACACTACATAATGATCAAAGGATCAAGAAGAAGATATAACAATTATAATTATATATGCACCCAACATATGCAAGACTAATGCTAAAAAGTATGAAAGGGGAAATTAACAATAACACAATAATAGTGGGAGACTTTAATACCCATTCACACCTATGGACAGATCAACTAAACATAAAATTATCAAGGAAACACAAACTTTAAATGATACAATAGACCAATTGGACCTAATTGATATCTATAGGACATTTCACCCCAAAATAATGAATTTCAACCTTTTCTCAAGCACACGTGGAAACTTCTCCAGGATAGATCACATCCTGGGCCATAAATCTAGCCTTGGTAATTTCAAAAAAAAATTGAAATCATTCCAAGCATCTTTTCTGACCACAATGCAGTAAGATTAGATCTCAACTACAGGAGAAAAACTATTAAAGATTCCAACATAAGGAGGCTGAACAACACACCGCTGAATAACCAACAAATCACAGAAGAAATAAAAAAGAAATCAAAATATGCATAGAAATGAATGAAAATGAAAACACAACAATCCAAACCTGTGGGACCCTGTGCTAAGGGGTAGTGCTAAGGGGAAGTCTAAAGCAGTGCTAAGGGGAAGGCTCATAGCAATATAGACATACCTCAAGAAACAAGAAAAAAGTCAAATAAATAACCTAACTCTACACCTAGAGCAACTAGAAAAGGAAGAAATGAAGAACCCCAGGGTTAGTAGAAGGAAAGAAATCTTAAAAATTAGGGCAGAAATAAATGCAAAAAAAAAAAAAGGGGGGGGGGACCATAGCAAAAATCAACAAAGCCAAAAGCTGGTTCTCTGAGAAGATAAATAAAATTGACAAACCATTAGCCAGACTCATCAAAAAACAAAGGGAGAGTAATCAAAACAATAAAATTAGAAATGAAAATGCAGTGATCACAACAGACCACACAGAAATACAAAGGATCATAAGAGACTACTATCAGCAACTACATGCCAATAAAATGGATAACTTAGAAGAAATGGACAGATGCTTAGAAAAGTACAGCTTTCCAAAACTGAACCAGGAAGAAATAGAAAAACTTAACAGACCCATTACAAGCATGGAAACTGAAACTGTAACCAGAAATCTTGCAGCAAACAAAAGCCCAGGATCAGATGGCTCCACAGTTGAATTCTACCTAAAATTTAGAAAAGAGTTAACACCTATCCTACTCAAATTCTTCCAGAAAATTGCAGAGGAAAGGTAAATTTCCAAACTCATTCTATGAGGCCACGATCACCCTAATACCAAAACCTGACAAAGATGCCACATAAAGAGAAAACTATAGGCCAATATCACTGATGAACATAGATGCAAAAATCCTTAACAAAATTCTAACAAACACATTCAAACAACATATTAAAAAGATCATACATCATGACTAAGTGAACTTTATCCCAGGGATGCAAGGATTCTTCAATATCTGCAATTCAATTTAATACACCACACTAACAAATTGAAAAATAAAAATCATATGATTATCTCAATATATGCAGAGAAAGACTTTGACAAAATTCAACATCTATTTATGATTAAAAAAAAAAAAAAAACCTCCAGAAAGCAAGAATAGAAGGAAGATACCTCAACATAATGAAAGCTATATATGACAAACACACAGCAAACATTTTCCTTAATGGTGAAAAATTGAAAGCATTTACCCTAAAGTTTATTTCACAATAAATTGTGGAAAATTCTGAAAGAGATGGAAATACCAAACCACCTGACCTGCCTCTTGAGAAATTTGCATGCAGGTCAGGAAGCAACAGTTAGAACTGGACATGGAACAACAGACTCCTTCCAAATAGGAAAAGGAATATGTCAAGGCTGTATATTGTCACCCTGCTTATTTAACTTCTCTGCAGAGTACATCATGAGAAATGCTGGACTGAAAGAAGCCCAAGCTGGAATCAAGACTGCCAAAGGAAATATCAATAAGCTCATATATGCAGATAACACTACCCTTATGGCAGAAAGTGAAGGGGAACTAAAAAGCTTCTTGATGAAGGTGAACGAGAAGAGTGAAAAAGTTGGCTAAAAACTCAACATTCAGAAAACGAAGATCATGGCATCCAGTCCCATCACTTCATGGGAAATAGATGGGGAAACAGTGTCAGACTTCATTTTTTTGGGCTCCAAAATCACTGCAGATGGTGACTGCAGCCATGAAATTAAAAGACGCTTACTCCTTGGAAGAAAAGTTATGACCAACCTAGATAGCTTATTGAAAAGCAGAGACATTACTTTGCCAACAAAGGTCCTCTAGTCAAGGCTATGGTTTTTCCAGTGGTCATGTATGGATGTGAGAGTTGGACTGTGAAGAAAGCTGAGCTCCGAAGAATTGATGCTTTTGAACTGTGGTGTTGGTGAAGACTCTTGAGATTTCTTTGGACTGCAAGGAGATCCAACCACTCCATTCTGAAGGAGATCAGCCCTGGGATTTCTTTGGAAGGAATGATGCTAAAGCTGAAACTCCAGTATTTTGGCCACCTCATGCGAAGAGTTGACTCATTGGAAAAGACTCTGATGCTGGGAGGGATTGGGGGCAGGAGGAGAAGTGGACAACAGAGGATGAAATGGCTGGATGGCATCACTGACTCAAAGGACATGACTCTGAGTGAACTCTGGGAATTGGTGATTGACAGAGAGGCCTGGTGTGCTGCGATTCATGGGGTTGCAAAGAGTCGGACATGACTGAGCAACTGAAATGAACTGAACTGAACCCTAAAGTCAGGAATAAGACCAAGGTGCCCACTCTCACCACTACTATTCGAAATAATTTTAGAAATTTTGGGCAAGCAATCAGAGCAGAAAAAGAAACAAAGGAATCCAAATTGGAAAAGAAGAAGTAAATCTCTCACTGTTTGCAGTTGACATGATCTTCTACAGAGAAAACCCTGAAGATTCCACCAGAAAATTACTAGAGCTAATTAATGAATATAGTAATGTTGCAGGATAGAAAATCAACACACAGAAATCCCTTGCATTCCTATACACTAATAATGAGAAAATAGAACTAGAAATTAAGGATACAATTTCATTCACCATTGCAATGAAAATAATAAAATACTTAGGAATATATCTACCTAAAGAAATTAATGACCTATATATAGAAAACTATAAAACACTGGTGAAAGAAATCAAAGAGGACACTAATAGATGGAGAAATATACCATGTTAATGGTTCCAAAGAATCAATATAGTGAATATGAGCATAATACCCAAAGCAATCTATATATTGAATGCAATCCCTATCAAGCTACCAATGGTATTTTTCACAGAACTAGAGCAAATAATTTCACAATTTGTATGGAAATAAAAAAAACCTCGAAGAGCCAAAGCGATCTTGAGAAAGAAGAATGGAACTGATGGTATCAACCTGCCTGACTTCAGGCTCTACTACAAAGCTACAGTCATCAAGACAGTATGGCACTGACACAAAGACATAAATATAGATCAATGGAACAAAATAGAAAGCCCAGAGATAAATCCATGCATCTATGGACACCTTATCTTTGACAAAGGAGGCAAGACTATACAATGGAGAAAAGACAATCTCTTTAACAAGTGGTGTTAGAAACACTGGTCAACCACTTGTAAAAGAAGGAAACTAGAACACTTTGTAACACCATACACAAAAATAAACTCAAAATGGATTAAAGATCTAAATGTAAGACCAGAAACTATAAAACTCTTAGAGGAGAACATAGGCAAAACACTCTCCGACTTAAATCACAGCAGGATCCTCTATGACTCACCTCCCAGAATATTGGAAATAAAAGCAAAAATAAACAAATGGGACCTATTTAAAATTAAAAGCTTGTGCACAACAAAGGAAACTCTAAGCAAGGTGAAAAGACAGCATTCAGAATGGGAGAAAATAATAGCACATGAAGCAACAGACAGACAACTAATCTCAAAAATATACAAGCAACTCCTGCAGCTCAATTCCAGAAAAGTAAATGACCAAATCAAAAAATGGGCCAAAGAACTAAACAGACATCTCTCCAAAGAAGACAAACAGATGGCTAACAAACACATGAAAAGATACTTAACATTACTCATTATCAGAGAAATGCAAATCAAAACCACAATGAGGTACCATCCCACACTGGTCAGAATGACTGCTACCCAAAAATCTACAAGCAATAAATGCTAGAAATGGTGTGGAGAAATGGGAACCCTCTTACACTCTTGGTGGGAATGCAAACTAGTACAGCCACTATGGAGAACAGTGTGGAGATTCCTTAAAAGCTTGGAAATAGAACTTCCATATAACCCAGCAATCCCACTGCTGGACATACATACCGGTGAAACCAGAATTGAAAGAGGCACATGCACCCGAATGTTCACTGCAGCACTGTTTATAATAACCAGGACATGGAAGCGACCTAGATGTCCATCAGCAGACGAATGGATAAAAAACTGTGGCACATATGTACAATGGAGTATTACTCATCCATTAAAAAGAAAACATTTGTATCATTTCTAATGAGGTGGGTGAAACTGGAGGCTATTACACACATGAATTAATCCAGAAAGAAAAACACCAATAAAGTATACTATCACATATATATGGCATTTAGAAAGATAGAAAGATGATAACCTTGTATGCGAGGCATCAAAAGAGACACTGATGTATAGAACAGTCTTTTGGACTCTGGGAGAGGGCGAGGGTGAGATGATTTGGGAGAATTGCATTGAAACATGTATATTATCATATGTAAAATGAATCACCAGTCCAGGTTCGATGCATGATGGAGGATGCTTGGGGCTGGTGCACTGGGATGACGCAGATGGATGGGGTGGAGAGGGATGTGGGAGGGGGGTTCAGGATGGGGAACACATGTACACCAATGGTGGAGTCATGTCAATGTATGACAAAACCAATACAATATTTTAAAGTAATTACCTCCAATTAAAATAAATAAATTTATATAAAAATAAATCTGTCACTAATATAAAATAAAATATTGAAAAAGTGTTTGAACAGCAGAGAAAAAATAGTGCAGATTCAGATTACAGCAATTATTTCCTATAATAACCTTTGTTTTTGCTTTCTTCAAAATCATTATTACCAGGATTTAAGAAAATACGAAAGAATCAAATGAAAATCTAATAGATTGTCTTTAAACTGTATTCTAAAATGCAATCTTTTGCCTAAGAATTGTGATTTATTGTTGTTCTTTACTCACTAAATCGTGTCTAACTATTTGTGACCCCATGCATTGCAGCATATCAGAGCCTCCTCTGTTCTTACACAGCCTCCCACAGTGTGCGTAAATTCATGTCCATTGAGTAGATGATGATGACATTCAACCATCTCAGCTGCTGTCATCCCCTTGGCCTCCTGCCTTCAATCTTTTCCAGCATCAGGGTGTTTTCCACTAAGTTGGTTGTTTGCATCAAATGGCCATAATATTGTAGCCTCAGTTTCAGCAACAAACCTTTCAATTAGATTCAGGTTTGTTTTCCTTTATATTTGACTAGTTTGATCTCTTTGCAATCCAAGGAATTCTCAAGAGTTTTCTTCAGCACTGCAATCCAAAAGCATCAATTATTCAGCTCTCAGCCTTCTTTATGGTCCAATTCTCTCATCTGTACATGGAAAAACCAAAGCTTTGACAATACAGACCCTTACTGGCAAAGGGATCTCTTTGCTTTTTGATATGTTTTGGTAGTTTTTTTCATAAATTTCCTTCCAAATAGCAAGGGTCTTTTAATTTCATGGCTGCAGTCACTATTTGCAGTGATTTTTGGAGCCATTTTTTCCCATTAAATGATGGGATCAGATCTCAGTTTCTTGAATGTTGAGTTTCAAGCTAGCTTTTTCACTCTCCTCTTTCACCATCAACAAGAGGCTCTTTAGTTCTTTTTAACTTTCTGCATTAGAATGGTATCATCCGCACATCTGAGGTTGGTGATATTTCTCCTGTGAATCTTGACTCCAGCTTTTGATTCATCCAGCTGGGAATTTCACATGGTGTACTCTGCATTTAAGTTAAACAAGCAAGGTGACAATATACAGCCTTGTCATACATCTTTCCCAATTTTTAATCAGTCAGGAATTCCATGTCTGGTACTAACTGTTGCTTCTTGACCCAAATACTGGTTATACATACAGACTGCTCATACAGTTTAACAGAACTGTGCATTCTAAAATATAATATGTGATGAAGGAAAAAATGCAAGTGTTAGTTGCTCAGACATGTCCAACTCTTTGTGACCCTGTGGACTGTAACCTGCCAGGCTCCTCTGTCCATGGAATTCTCCAGGTAATAATACTGGAGTGGGTCACCATTACCTTCTCCAGGGGATCTTCCCAACTTAGGGAATGAACCCGAGTCTCCTGGTTTGCAGACAGAGTCTTTATGATCTAAGCCACTGATCTAAACACCTAAATTGTATTTAAATCTTTGTTAATTGCTTTCATCATACATTGATCACTCTGAACTCTTTACTACAATTATTTACTAAGCCTAAATATCATTGACAGTAGTCACTGGCACTGAGAATTATTTTAACCTGGTACTTCAAGATTTTCTCATCTACTCAGCCTAGTCTTCTATTAGAGTTCTAGTTTTTTATAATTAAATTTACAAATCAGAAGGGTTCTCTCAGAAAAACTTATAAGACAGTAAATTATATTAGTGGATATGTTAAAAAACGCTAAAGTTGAATCAATCTTGGACATCTAGTAGAAAAATTTCTCAATTTTTAAATCTATACAAAATCAAGGAATCTACTAAAATGGAGTCCGGTAACCTTCTGGAATTTTGGAAAAACAGTGTGTGGATAAGCTATTGTGAGGGAACTGTTTCCAGCTTTCCTCAGATTCTCAATGAGCATTTTAGTAAAAGAAAAAACAATGAGATCTACACATATATGCGTATCATTAGAGTCAAATCTGTAAATACAGCTGTGAGTTACTCTGGAAAACCAGATATTTACACATAGCACTACATGTGATAAATGCTATATTAGCAAGTATATTATGATGTAATTAAACTTAACTTCATTACAAAATATTTATAATTAAAATTATAATCAAGTATAACGTGTCATGATACAAAAAGCCTTCATTAAAATACACAAAAATGGGATATTTTATTTTGCTCTTAATATTATAAAACATTTATTTGATGAAGAAATGTAATAAAATTTTAATCTAGGCAGTGGATGATCTTTTATTTACAAGGAGAATAGAGGGAAACAAAGTTTCTGGAATTTCTTTTTGGGAAATTCATTAGTATTCATGCACTATATGATATATGTGTATATATACATACACACATACATATAGAACAGAATATTGCTACAGATATTAACTTATGCTGGGTACAAGCCACATGTATATTTACTACATACTTTGGGAAAATAATGTGCATATGAAAATAAACAACTTTAAATAATGATGACCATCATTTCATAGAATATCTTGTATGTCTCTATAATTTTTTTGTCATCTATACATTAAATAAAGTCAGTCAGAAAAGAGATCTTATGGGGAAAAAGCCTAAAGCTTAATATTTGACTCATATTTTATCATTTTTTGCCCTTGTTATCTAAATAGATACGCAAAGAGACATCAGGAATAGCAGTGAATGACTCGTCTTTATCACAAGATGTAGAAACCTGGATTCTTAGAAAAGTATTAGTCAAAGTAAAACTTCATTGTACAAAGTTAAAAAGGAAGGAGAAACTTTATTCAAGATTATTGCAATAGGAGAGAGAGGAAACTCAACTCTGCAGAAAAAATAGTCAGGTGCACTTTTAAAGACTGGTATGAGCTAGCAGCAAATTACTAGAGGAATTTAGGTGAGAGCTTGACCAATGAAATGTGTGGTGCACACTGTTATTCCTGAGTTTGAAATATTTTGCTCTGTGAGTGATCCTTCTATGTTTGCTAATTGCTTTCACTGAAGTTAGTTTTTCTTCATCAGCAGAATTGTTTGGTGGTCTTTTGGAGAGTCAAAAGTGAACAAACACAAAATTCTGCAAAGATCCAATTAAAATAGCCTCTCTTACAAAGCTCAGGATCCCAAACTGCAAACTGTGCCCTGCTCTGAAAGACCTGGATTTTCTTCTCTTGAACGGTGACAGTACCTTTTATGAATTTTTTGATTATGTGTTCTAATTAGATCTAAAGAGAGGAAGTTTCTTTCTGTCAGCATAACTTCAGTTCTGTTCATTTGATCAGTTGTATCTGACTCTTTGTGACCAGATGGACAAGATGGGCTGCAGCACCTCCCTGTCCATCACCAACTCCTGCAGCTTGCTCAAACTCATGTCCATCCAGTTAGTGATCCCATCCAACCATCTCATCCTCTGTTGTCCCCTTCTCCTCCTGCCTTCAATCTTTCCCAGAATCAGGGTCTTTTCCAATGAGTCAGTTCTTCACATCAGGTGGACAAAGTACTGGAGTTTTAGCTTCAGCATCAGTTCTTCCAATGAGTATTCATAGCTTAATCGGGGGAAACCATAAGAAGATGTGTAAGTCATGTAACTTCAGCATCCAGGTGACCTTAGGGTCATCATATGGGTGATGATTTCAGATGGTTACATCAGTCTATATTCCTTAAAAACAATATTCTTTGAGTCATCTTATTCAAAATATCATTAAAACTTTTGTTGGCTCCTCTGGGGAGGCTCTGGAAATATGACACTGCACTGATGCCTGATATATTTTCAAGGGTCCACTTGGTGTCTCAGGCTTTGACATACACAATTTTCCCTTCCTGTTTTAAGTCATAGTTATCTCTCTAAGTGTGATAATTTCTCAAAGGACAACGTGAAACTGCAGTGGCCACTCAGGGGGAATTTTTACATGAATAAGATTATTCATTTGGCAGATGCTTTAGAACAAAAATAGAAAAGGTCTCAGGAGCTGTGTCTCCTGTGTCTGGTAGAGAGTTTAATACATAAAAACCCATCTTTAATTTGTATACATCTGGGATTAATAAGCACTAGATTTTTAATTATATGTATATGGTATTGTCTGGGATGTGTTACGGAGAAGGCAATGGCAACCCACTCCAGTACTCTTGCCTGGAAAATCCCATGGACAGAGGGGCCAGATAGGCTGCAGTCCATGGGGTTGCTAGAAGTAGGACACGACTGAGCGACTTCACTTTTACTTTTCACTTTCATGCATTGGAGAAGGAAATGGCAACCCACTCCAGTGTTCTTGCCTGGAGAATCCCAGGGACGGGGAGCCTGGTGGGCTGCCGTCTATGGGGTCGCACAGAGTCGGATACGATGGAAGCGACTTAGCAGCAGCAGCAGCAGGATGTGTTACTGCATAAATGATTCCTGACAAAAATGTGTGTGTGTGTGTGAAATGTTTTCTGTATTTAAGTCTAAGTAGTCTATTGCTCCTTGAAGTGAGAAGAAAGTTAACTTTTAACTATCATGATTGTGTATCTGACTGAAGTTACCTTTCCTTCTCTTCATTTTATTATTTCTTCCTTTTTATTTCTGTTTGGGAAATTTTAAAATTAATTCATCATAAATAATTTTCTTTAATGGTATATTCAGTAGAGGATTATTGTTCACATAGTCAAAAATACAAGGGAAAGAAAATGATTAACTGTTTTATTTCTGTTTTCCCTTTGCCCCAAATTCAACAAAGTAGAAAAAGAAGAGCTGTTTTTCAGGTAATTTAATTAATCACTTAGATTAAAAGAATACTAGGCCCTTAGAGTGTTGCCATGAACTCAAAAGTCCTGATTTTTTAAAATACGTGAACACAGAGGTTTATTTAAATTAAAAATATTTTATGTAATTTCCCTACATGGAAATGACTTTTTAGGCAAATTAGAAGAGTTTAACTTAAAAAAAATTCTATCATTGTTTCCTCAAATTTTTTATAATTATAAAAACTTGAATTTGAATAATTGAAAAATTTTTGAAATGTTAATAATGAATATCATTTAAAGTTCAATCTTGTTCATTTTCACTGACTTTACAACATCAATGTACTGGAGTGTTTGATGACACTACAAATTATATGAACTTAATATTGTAAATTGTAATTTCCAACTCTTTGGAAGGCTTTACACTGATTTTAAATTGAATTAATAAATTATATTTGGATACATAAACAATTTTTAAAGTAAGAAATATATATATAAATCCCTGAGAAGGAAATGGCCACCCACTTCAGTATTCTTGCCTGGAGAATTCCATGGACAGAGGAGCCTGGTGGGCCACAGTTCATGAGGTCACAAAGAGTCAGAGATGACTGAGCAACTAACATATACGTATATGAATATAACTCTCCAAATATAGTTTTAAATGACCATGTTTCTTATAGAATAGAAATTAAAATATGCATATGTCATTAAGTGATGTGTAGTTACGTTTGTTGTTGTTCAGTCACTTAGTCACGTCCAGCTCTTTGCAACCCAGTGGGTGGTACCTGATCTTCACTGTTTCTCAGAGTTTGCTCAAATTCATTTTCATGGAGTCAATGATATAATAGATATCACATAGGTATATTTATTTATGATTCACATATATATATTTATGCTTCTTTTACCCAGCAAAAAATTTGTTAAAGTGATATAAAATGGAAGAAAATAAAATAATTGAAGTTACTAGATTGCTAGCTTTGTGTTTTCTCTTAAATACAAACAAGCAAATTTTAATTAATTTATTTAAAGTTGGCAATTATTTTAAAAGACTAGAGAAATAGAAATACATATATAAGATAAATGATTAGCTTATATGTTTCCTAGAACAGTTACAAATCAGTTCATTTAATGTAATATATATTGTTGATTGTCTTTAATTATATAAACAGATATGCAAAAAATGTATATTAATCTTAATACACCTGTTCATAAATGTTAAAAAATAATAAAACTATTTTTGAAAGTAAACTTGAAATTAAAAGGTCTGAGGAGTTTGAAGTCTGTTTGTATTTGTAATGTCTCTCTAGATGGGTATATTTTAAGTAAATAAGAATTTGCTTTATTTTTTTATAAAGTTGGCTCAATGCTAAAAAAAATTATACATAATGAAAAGACTTAAGAATCTTTATTGAAATTTTATATGAATGATACTCCAAACAGAAAATTAAAATTTGTTTTTTGTTTCTATAAAATCACCACATTAGTATGCCTCTATACAAGAAAGTTTATAAATATTAGGTTAACTTTCTAAGCATTTTGGAAAACTCCTAAATCATTTGGACAAAAAGTTCCTTATCTAATTAAATTCTAAAATTTCTGTTTCTGACTGTTTTGTTTGGAAAAATCTAAGTTGTACAAGATAGAAGTGAGATGGTAAAGACCAGTGTCACTCTGTTTTCTTGCCTTAAGCCCCACAATTATCAATGGTAAGACTGACCAGGAACAGGACACTTCCAGAGCTTTAACTGCATTCCAGAGACAATGGTAGTTCTTTGTGATCTATAAATAAAACTGTGACTTTATCACAACTCGATGAGATGACTGGATGGCATCATCGACTCAATACACATGAGTCAGTCAGGAGTGCTGCAGTTCATGGGGTCCCAAAGAATTAGACATGACTTAGTGACTGAAACAACAAAGAAGATATCCAAGTACATTCATGAGAATTTATTTATGAAGTTATATTTAAGCTATTCACATCTCAAACACTGAATCTGCAACCTTCACATTTCCAGCATTTTTCAAATCAGACAATTAAGAATTAAACCACTACTATTCAACATAGCTTTGGAAGTTTTGGCCATAGTAATCAAAGCAGAAAAAGAAATAAAAGGAATCCAGATTGGAAAAGAAGAAGTAAAACTCTCATTGTTTGCAGATAACGTGATCCTCTACACAGAAAATCCTAACGATTCCATCAGAAAATTAGTAGAGCTAATTAATGAATATATGAAAGTTGCAGGGTATAAAATCAACACACAGAATCCCTTGCAATCCTATACAAAACAATGAGAAAACAGAAAGAGAAATTAAGGAAACAATTCCATTCACCATTGCAATGAAAAGAATAAAATACTAAGAAATATATCTTACATAAAGAAACAAAAGACCTATATAAGAAAACTATAAAACACTGATGAAAGAAATCAAAGAGGACACAAATAGATGGAGAAATATACCGTGTACATGGATCAGAAGAATCAATATAATTGAAAATGAGTATACTACCCAAAGCAATCTATAGATTCAATGCAATTCCTATCAAGCTACCAATGGTATTTTTCACAGAACTAGAGCAAATAATTTCACAATTTGTATGGAAAAAAACAAAAAAAACCTTGAATAGCCAAAGCAATCTTGAGGAAGAAGAGTGGAACTGGAGGAATCAACCTGCTTGACTTCAGGCTCTACTACAAAGCCACAGTCATCAAGACAATATGGTACTGACACAAAGACATAAATACAGATCAATGTAACAAAACAGAAAGCCCAGAGATAAATCCATGCATCTATGGACACCTTATCTTTGACAAAGGAGGCAAGACTATACAATGGAGAAAAGACAATCTCTTTAACAAGTGGTGTTGGAAACACTGGTCAACCACTTGTATAAGAATTAAACTAGAACACTTTCAAACACCATACACAAAAATGAAGTCAAAATGGATTAAAGATCTAACATAAGACCAGAAACTATAAAACTCTTAGAGGAGAACATAGGCAAAACACTCGTCGACATACATCACAGCAGGATCCTCTATGACCCACCTCCCAGAATATTGGAAATAAAAGCAAAAATAAACAAATGGGACCTAAGTAAAATTAAAATCTTCTGCACAACAAAGGAAACTCTAAGCAAGGTGAAAAGACAGCCTTCAGAATGGGAGAAAATAATAGCAAATGAAGCAATGGACAAACAACTAATCTCAAAAATATACGAGCAAGTCCTACAGCTCAATTCCAGAAAAATAAACGACCCAATCAAAAAATGGGCCAAAGAACTAAACAGACATTTCTCCAAAGAAGACAAACAGATGGCTAACAAACACATGAAAAGATGCTCAACATCACTCATTATCAGAGAAATGCAAATCAAAACCACAATAAAGTAGCAATTCACTCCAGTCAGAATGGCTGCTATCCAAAAGTCTACAAGCAATAAATGCTGGAGAGGGTGTGGAGAAAAAGGAACCCTCTTACATTGTTGGTCGGAATGTAAACTAGTACAGCCACTATGGAGAACACTGTGGAAATTCCTTAAAAACCTGGAAATAGAAGTTCCATATGACCCAGCAATTCCACTGCTGGGCATACACATCGAGGAAACCAGAATTGAAAGAGACACGTGTACCACAATGTTCATGGCAACACTGTTTATAATAGCCAGGACCTGGAAGCAACCTAGATGTCCATCAGCAGCCGAATGGATAAGAAAGTTGTGGTACATATACACAATGGAATATTACTCAACCATTAAAAAGAATACAGTTGAATCAGTTTTAATGAAGTGGATGAAACTGGAGCCTATTATACAGGTGAAGTGAGCCAGAAAGAAAAACACCAATACAGTATACTAACGCATATATATGGAATTTTGAAAGGTGGTAACGATAACCCTGTATGCGAGACAGCAAAAGAGACACAGATGTATAGAATAGTCTTTTGGACTCTGTAGGAGAGGGCAAGGGTGGGATGGTTTGGAAGAATGGCATGTATATTATCATATGTGAAACGAATCGCCTGTCCAGGTTCGATGCATGAGACAAGGTGCTCAGGGCTGGCGCACTGGGATGACCCAGAGGGATGGGATGGGGAGGGATGTAGGAGGGGTTCAGGATGGGGAACACATGTACACCTGTGGCGGATTCATGTCAATGTATGACAAAGCCAGTATAATATTGTAAAGTAATTATCCTCTAAAAAAAAAAAAAAAGAAAGAAAGAAAGAGTTAAAGAGGCAAGGCGAAGCTACTACACAAATGTACCTTACCTGCCTTGCTGCTTCATGTAGGAACCAATGTACCTGACCAAAGATATTATGGGTTCAGAGAGATGGTGCCTTTAGTGCAGCTGTGAGTGACAAAGAAGTAGGCACCAGTTACCCTTTAATGATTTTCACCTTCAGATCCTTTCAAAAAAAGAGATGAAACAGTAAATAACCTTTCACAAACTTGAATTCACATTGAATTATTAAAGGCAGTTGTCACAATACTTGATAAAATCAATTTGGCAATTCCTAACATAAAATAAGCTGCTACATTTGTAGAATATTAGATTTCAAATAGACCTAAAATAGAATAAGGCCTAATCCTCTCTCATCTAAAAAATGGATAAAAAATATAACAGAAAAATACACATTTTCCAGGCCACACTGTCTTTCAAAAAATACACATTTTCCAGGCCACACTGTCTTTCAAAATGATCAAATGCCAAACAATTTTCAAATTAAGAGTATAAAATAATGTAATGATGAACATAATATATTTTGCACAAAAATATTTATTATTTATATATGGTAGTTGTATATGGAAACACTTCAAAATAAATTTAAAAAATTCTTAAAATATTTACACTAGAAAATAATCAACACCTCATCCTAGTCTCCTCATCAGAAGGAAGAAAGGGAATTTGTGTGTATGCTTGTATTCATAGGTGTAGACATATGTAAACACTTTCATGTATACACATATATGATACAGTTATTTCATTTTCTGATGTTAAATATCATATCCATGATAGAATACACAATGAAATTACAAAAAAAAAAAAAAAAGAATGTTCCATGTATTCAAGAGGAAACAATAAAATCAGATACACATATAATTCAGGTTTAGAAATATACAAACACTGTACAATATCTCTTTACCAGTTATATTCATCTTTTCCTAGGAACACTTCAACACATTTATCACAATATCGATGATAAATGTATAAACAGAGAATTATGGGATAAGAGTTTTGGAAACTGTTAAGAAAAAGAAAACTCAAGTGGAAATTCTAGAATTATAGGGAGAAGGGAGTTAATTTAGTCCAGCTGAGTACTTGTCATCTTTCATTACTGAATAGAATATATCCAGGTAATGAAAGAATGTAGGGGGATGGGGGCTGATAGAATCTTCTTGTACCTATAACTAAATCTCTTGGTAAGGAGACAATAATATTTCTTAGGGAGAGTATTTATACACAAAATCCTCTGACTAATAGCCCTCTTGTACAATTATTTTTGGTTGGAAACCTATGATTTGTGAGGCAAGACTTGTAGCAAAATACTATCTAAGCTATGTGACTTACAACTGAATTACTAAACAGAGCATATTCACAAGCTGAAATCTCCCTGCTGGGTGCACATGTCATTTAGAGATCTCACCTATCACTCTGGAGAAAAAAAGGAAAAAGTGAGGAAGTCATGCAGAATTTTTACGGTTGTTTTAAGTAGGTCAAGCATTTGTTCCCCTTTTACTTGTGGCCCTCATGTAATTCAAAATGTCTCTCTTCACCTGGAAAGCATTCCAGTTGGTATAATAAATTATATGTTGACACAAATTTTTAAGTCATTACTATCACTGGCAACATGGTGACATCAAAATGTGAAGCAGAAATAAGACTGTTTCTCACAGCCACACCAAAAAAAGAAAGGAAAAAAAGGAGAGAAGAAAAGAAAAGAGAGCAAGAGGGAGTAGGAGTGAGAAAAAAAAGCAAGTAGGAAGAGAGAAAGAAAAATCTGAAAAGAAGATGTTTTGTTTATTTGTTTCTAAATGATAACAGCTTTTGAAAGACAACTCTGATCAATTTCAAAAGTTCATCCACAGTCTTTTTGATGTTTAGTTATTTAGCTACTGTGGCATATGTTAAAGAATATTTGTTTATCTAATCTCTTAGCCATTTCATCAATATGCTGAAAATATCTGAGTTCAAGATTGTGCTCTGTTTTCACTATGTAATATACTATCGGTTAGTGTCCTGTTCATATTTCTTAGTATGTGTACTTGGGCTTTGTCCATTTTCTTCACAATTAAGTAAACTGATAGGAATGGACTGGGAATTTGGGCTTGGCAGATACAACAATTACATTCAGAATAGGTAAACAGCAAGGTCCTACTATACAAGGAACGATGTCCAATCTCCTGTGATAAATCATAATGGAAAAGAATGTTTAAAAATGTATGTGTTGAAAGAAAGGTTACATAGAATGTCGGGTGTTGAAAATATGTGGTGGTGGCACTGGTGTGTTTGTATGCAAAACTCAATAAAATTTACTCTTAGAAAAAAAATTTTTTTTCAAACTTACCAGTGTTGCTTGATTGCTTATATTCTTAAGATTATAAAAAAGTGTCAGTAAATTAGAATAAAATAATCAGTTGATAGGATTATTAGCACAAGAGGCACAAGAAGGAGAAATAAAAGCAATGAAGTCAATAAAAATCAAATCTTCATTCTGCTGAGTGAAAATAACTTATTATATGATTATGCCAGTCTGGTACAAGGAATTCCTTTATTTTCTGAAGAAATAATATTATATTTCACACATTATTCAATATTTGAGACAACTCAGCAGTGGCCACAGGACTGGAAAAGGTCAGTTTTCATTCCAATCACAAAGAAAGGCAATGTCAAAGAATGCTCAAACTACCCCACAATTGAACTCATCTCATGCTAGTAAAGTAATGCTTAAAATTCTCCAAGCCAGGCTTCAGCAATATGTGAACCATGAACTTCCTCATGTTCAACCTGGTTTGAGAAAAGGCAGAGGAACCAGAGATCAAATTGCCAACATCCATTGGATCATGGAAAACACAAGAGAGTTTCAGAAAAGCATCTATTTCTACTTTATTGACAATGCCAATGCCTTTGACTGTGTGGATCACAATAAACTGTGGAAAATTCTGAAATAGATGGGAATACCAGACCACCTGATCTGCCTCTTGAGAAATTTGTATGCAGGTCAGGAAGCAACAGTTACAACTGGACATGGAACAACAGACTGGCTCCAAATAGGAAAAGGAGTTCGTCAAGGCAGTATATTGTCACCCTGCTTATTTAACTTATATGCAGAGTACATCATGAGAAACGCTGGACTGGAAGAAACACAAGCTAGAATCAAGATTGCCAGGAGAAATATCAATAACCTCAGATATGCAGATGACACCACCCTTATGGCAGAAAGTGAAGAGGAACTCAAAAGCCTCTTGATGAAAGTGAAAGTGGAGAGTGAAAAAGTTGGCTTAAAGCTCAGCATTCAGAAAACGAAGATCATGGCATCCGGTCCCATCACTTCATGGGAAATAGATAGGGAAACAGTGGAAACAGTGTCAGACTTTATTTTTGGGGGCTCCAAAATCACTGCAGATGGTGACTGCAGCCATGAAATTAAAAGACACTTACTCCTTGGAAGCAAAGTTATGATCAACCTAGATAGCACATTCAAAAGCAGAGACATTACTTTGCCAACAAAGGTTCATCTAGTCAAGGCTATGGTTTTTCCTGTGGTCATGTATGGATGTGAGAGTTGGACTGTGAAGAAGGCTGAATGCCGAAGAATTGATGCTTTTGAACTGTGGTGTTGGAGAAGACTCTAGAGAGTCCGTTGGACTGCAAGGAGATCCAACCAGTCCATTCTGAAAGAGATCAGTCCTGGGATTTCTTTGGAAGAAATGATGCTAAAGCTGAAACTCCAGTAATTTGGCCACCTCATGCAAAGAGTTGACTCATTGGAAAAGACTCTGATGCTGGGAGGGATTGGGGGCAGGAGGAGAAGGGGACGACAGAGAATGAGATGGCTGGATGGCATCACTGACTCGACGGACGTTGAGTCTGAGTGAACTCTGGGAGTTGGTGATGGACAGGGAGGCCTGGCTTGCTGCAGTTCATGGGGTCGCAAAGAGTCGGACATGACTGAGTGACTGATCTGATCTGATCTGATATATAAGATGAAGGAAAGTTATGACCAACCTAGATAGCATATTGAAAAGCAGAGACATTACTTTGCCAACAAGTGTTCGTCTAGTCAAGGCTATAGTTTTTCCTGTAGTCATATATGGATGTGAGAGTTGGACTGTGACGAGCGCTGAGTGCCAAGAATTGATGCTTTTCAACTGTGGTGTTGGAGAAGACTCTTGAGAGTCCCTTGGACTGCAAGGAGATCCAATCAGTTCATTCTGAAGGAGATCAGCCCTGGGATTTCTTTGGAAGAAATGATGCTAAGGCTGAAACTCCAGTACTTTGGTCACCTCATGCGAAGAGTTGACTCATTGGAAAAGACTCTGATGTTGGGAGGGATTGTAGGCAAGAGGAGAAGGGGAAGATAGAGGATGAGATGGCTGGATGGCATCATTGACTCGATGGACATGAGTCTGAGTGAACTCTGGGAGTTGGTGATGGACAGGGAGGCCTGGCTTGCTGCAGTTCATGGGGTCGCAAAGAGTCGGACATGACTCAGCAACTGATCTGATCTGATCTGATATATAAGAGCATATTTTTCCTTTATTCCTTATCATTAGAATATATTAAAACTATTTTATCTAAAGTTTATAGTATTATTCAGATTTTATATTTATTATTGAGTCTCTTTTCCAAGTAGTATTTTTCTAGGGATTCATCCATTTAATCTGAGATGTCCAATTTACAAAGTTCTCTAAGTGATCTATCTGATTAAACATTTGGATATAACAGAGGAATTTTATCTCTTCCTCTCAAGGCTTCAAAAAGAAATTAACAAAAATAAATAAGTAAATAATAAAAAAACAAAAGCTAAGGCCAGGAAGAGAAAAATAGTGTAGAAAACCAGTTTTGAAAAACTGAAAAGATAGTGGAGATGTGGTGACTTTATTAACAGAATGAGAAAAGTCAAAACACAAAGGTTTAATTTGAAAATACATTTATGAAAAAAAGTCATCTACCTAGAAACCCTTGAGAAAATCAAAGATACCCAAGAATGTGGCATTGAGGTTGTTTCTGGAAACAGAGCATTTAGTCACATGGCTTCTCTCCAAAATCACAAATTTGGATATTATTTTTGACTCTTTGCTCACCTCCCCAGACCCAAAAACAAATAATTTTTAAGATTTATTCTTTGGAGGAAGAGAATCTTTATAAGTCCTCACCACTAAATACAGTTACCTGAAGTTGGCAGAAAGATTCAAAATGAGAAAGGAAGAAAAAACATTTTTCAACTGTCAGAAAACTGACATACTGAATTGAACTGAAGAAAAGTAAAATATATCAAAATATGATAGAATTATAAGAAGCTATTTTTTTAAATAAATAAGAGAATGTCATGAAAATATTTAATTTGGAGGACTTGCCAGGTGTAGCAGCAGCTAAGACTTCATGCTGTTAATACAGGGGGCCAAGATTCAATTCCTTCTTCTTCTTGTTCAGTCACTTGGTCATGTCTGGCTCTTTACAACACCATGGACACCAGGCTTCCTTCTTCTTTGCCATCACCCAGAGCTTGTTCAAACTCATGTCCATTGAGTCAGTGATGTCATCCAACCATCTCATCCTCTGTTGTCCCCTTCTCCTCTTGCCTGCAATCTTTCCCAACATCAGGATCTTTTCTAATGAGCTGGCTCTTTACATCAAATGGCCAAAGTATCAGAGCTTCAACTTCAGCATCATTCCTTTCAATGAATATTCAGGACTGATTTCCTTTAGGATTGACTGGTTTGATCTCCTTACAGCTCAAGGGAATCTTAAGAGTCTTCTCCAACACCACAGTTCAAAAGTATCAACTCTTCAGCACTCAGCCTTCCTTATGGTCCAACTTTCCCATCCATACATGACTACTGGAAAAATCATAGCTTTGACCAGATGGACCTTTGTTGACAAAGCAATTTCTGTGCTTTTTAATATGCTGTCAAGGTTGGTCATAACTTTTCTTGCAAGGAGCAAGTGTCTTTTAATTTCAAGCCTGCAGTCACCACCTGAAGTGATTTCCGAGCCCAGAAAAAATAAAGTCTGTCACTGTTTCCAGTTTTTTTCCTCATCTATCTGATACGAAGTGATGGGCCCAGATGCCATGTTCTTAGTTTTTTCAATGTTAAGGTTTAAGCCAGGTTTTTCACTCTTCACTTTCACCTTCATCAAGGGTATCTTATTTCCTTTTCGCTTTCTCTCATAAGGGTGGTGTCATCTGCATATCTGAGATTATTGATAGTTCTCCCAGAAATCTTGATTCCAGCTTGAGCTTCATCCAGCCTGGCATGTCTCATGATACTCTGCATATCTTAGAGAAGGAGATGGCAACCCATTCCAGTATTCTTGCCTGGGAAATCCCTTGGACAGAGGAGCCTGGCAGACTGCAGTTCATGAGGTTTCCAAGACTCAGACACGACTGAGTGACCAACACACACACACACACACTACATATAAGTTAAATAAGCAGGGTGACAATATACAGCCTTGATGCACTCCTTTCCCATTTCAGAATCAGTCTGTTATTTCATGTACAGTTTTAACTGTTGCTTCTTGACCAGCATGCAGGTTTCTCAGGAGGCAGGTTAAGGTGGTTTGGTATCCCCATCTCTTTAAGAATTCTCCACAATCTGTTGTGTTCTACACAGTCAAAATTTTTATTGTAGTCAGTGAAACAGAAATAGACATTGTTGTTGTTGTTTTTCCCCCCATGGAATTATCTTGCTTTTTCTATGATCCAATGGATGTTGAAAATTTGATCACTGGTCCATCTGCCATTTCTAAATCCAGCTTGAACATCTGGAAGGTCTCAGTTCATGTACTATTGAAGACCAGCATGGAAGATTTTCAGTATGACCTTGCTAACATGTGAAATGAATGCAATTGTGCGGCAGTTTGACTGGCATTGGCTTTCTTTGGGTTTGGAATGAAAACTGACCTTTCCCAGTCCTGTGGCCACTCATTGGTTTTCCAACTTTGCTTGTATATTGAGTTCAGCATATTAACAGCATCGTCTTCTAGGATTTGAAATAGCTCAAATGGAATTCCATCACTTTCACTGTTTGTTCATAGTGATGCTTCCTAAGGCTAAATTGGCTTAACACTCCAAGACCACTCTAGGTGAGTAATCACAGCCAGACATCTTGGTTCAATTCCTAATCAGGGAAATAGATCCCACATGCAGCAACAAAAGATCCCAAAGGCTACAGTGAAGGTCAGAAAGATCCCACATGCTGCCAGTTAGACCTGGTGCAGCCAAATAAATAAATAAAAATATTAAAAAGAAAATGCATAGTTTAGAACACTGAAACTGGTCCAGAAATTACAAATATAATAAAACAAAACAAAAAATCAACACTAGTTTTGAGACACTTAACTAGGGGAATAGAGGAGAAAACAGGATAAAATAATGGAAAATAAATAGATTGTGAGAAAATGAGAATCAATTTAGGAGATATATATCAAAGTTTTACAGCCACTATGGAGAACAGTGTGAAGATTCCTTAAAAAACTGGAAATAGAACTGCCTTATGATCCAGCAATCCCAATGCTGGGCATACACACTGAGGAAACCAGAAGGGAAAGAGACACGTGTACCCCAATGTTCATCGCAGCACTGTTTATAATAGCCAGGACATGGAAGCAACCTAGATGTCCATCAGCAGATGAATGGATAAGAAAGCCATGGTACATATACACAATGGAGTATTACTCAGCCATTAAAAAGAATTCATTTGAATCAGTTCTAATGAGGTGGATGAAACTGGAGCCTATTATACAGAGTGAAGTAAGCCAGAAGGAAAAACACCAATACAGTATACTAACGCATATATATGGAATTTAGAAAGATGGTAACGATAACCCTGTATACGAGACAGCAAAAGAGACACTGATGTATAGAACAGGCTTATGGACTCTGTGGGAGAGGGAGAGCGTGGGAAGATGTGGGAGAATGGCATTGAAACATGTGAAATGTCATGTATGAAACGAGATGCCAGTCCAGGTTCAATGCACGATGCTGGATGCTTGGGGCTGGTGCACTGGGACGACCCAGAGGGATGGTGTGGGGAGGGAGGAGGGAGGAGGGTTCAGGATGGGGAACACATGTATACCTGTGGTGGGTTCATTTTGATATTTGGCAAAACTAATACAATTATATAAGGTTTAAAAATAAAATAAAATTTAAAAAAAAGGAAAAAAAAATAAAGCAGAGAAGAAAAATTCTTACTTATACTGTACAGACACTACCAAAAAATGTAAATATCTGCTTCTAAGTAAGATTATCAAGAGATCGAAACAAAATATGTATAAGAACATAATAAAGGGAATGCAAATTGGTGTGCTTACTATGGAAAAATGTATACAGATTTCACACACAAACACAAAAAGAATTACTATGAAATTGAAAGTGTTAGTACCTCATTCTTTCCTACTCTTTTTGACTCCAGAAACTGTAGCCTACAAGTCTCCTCTGTCCATGAAATTCTCCAGGCAAGAATACTGGAGTGGGTTCCCATTCTCGTCTCTAGGGGTATCTTTTCAGCCCAAAGATAGAACCTGGTCTCCCTCATTGTAGGCCGATTCTTACTCTCTGAGCCAGAAGAGAAGCCAACGCGACCTAGTAAATCTACATCTGGGCATTTATTCATAGGAAATGAAAACAATAACTCAAAAATGCCTCTGCATCCTCATGTTTGTTGCTGTTTTATTTAGCTCCTAAGTCGTGATTGCATTTTTTGTGACCCTAGACCCTAGACATAGACTGTTGCCTACCAGGCCCCTCTGCTCATGGGATTTCCCAGGTAGGAATACTGGACTGTGTTGTCATTTCCTTCTCCAGAGGATCTCCCTGACCCAGGGATCAAACCTGAGTTCCTTGCATTGCAGGTGAATTCTTTATCACAAAGTCTCCTGGGAATCCCAGTCTCATGCTCTGCATTCAAGCTGGTTTTAGAAAAGGCAGAGGAACCAGAGATCAAATTGCTAACATCCGCTGGATCATGGAAAAAGCAAGAGAGTTCCAGAAAAACATCTATTTCTGCTTTATTGACTATGCCAAAGCCTTTGACTGTGTGGAACACAATAAACTGTGGAAAATTCTGAAAGAGATGGGCATACCAGAACACATGATCTGCCTCTTGAGAAATTTGTATGCAGGTCAGGAAGCAACAGTTACAACTGGACATGGAACAACAGCCTGGTTCCAAATAGGAAAAGGAGTACGTCAAGGCTGTATATTGTCACCCTGCTTATTTAACTTATATGCAGAGTACATCATGAGAAACGCTGGACTGGAGGAAACACAAGCTGGAATCAAGATTGCCAGGAGAAATATCATTAACCTCAGATATGCAGATGACACCACCCTTATGGCAGAAAGTGAAGAGGAACTAAAAAGCCTCTCGATGAAAGTGAAAGAGGAGAGTGAAAAAGTTGGCTTAAAGATCAACATTCAGAAAACGAAGATGATGGCGTCTGGTCCCATCACTTCATGGGAAATAGATGGGGAGACAGTGGAAACAGTGTCAGACTTTATTTTTCTGGGCTCCAAAATCACTGCAGATGGTGACTGCAGCCATGAAATTAAAAGACACTTACTCCTTGGAAGAAAAGTTATGACCAACCTAGATAGCATATTCAAAAGCAGAGACATTACATGGTCAACAAAGGTTCGTCTAGTCAAGGCTATGGTTTTTCCAGTAGTCATGTATGGATGTGAGAGTTGGACTGTGAAGAAGGCTGAGAGCTGAAGAATTGATGCTTTTGAACTGTGGTGTTGGAGAAGACTCTTGTGAGTCCCTTGGACTGCAAGGAGATCCAACCAGTCCATTCTGAAGGAAATCAGCCCTGGGATTTCTTGGGAAGGAATGATGCTAAAGCTGAAACTCCAGTATTTGGCCACCTCATGCGAAGAGTTGACTCATTGGAAAAGACTCTGATTCTGGGAGGGATTGGGGGCAGGAGGAGAAGGGGACGACAGAGGATGAGATGTCTGGATGGCGTCACTGACTCGATGAACGTGAGTCTGCGTGTACTCCGGGAGTTGGTGATGGACAGGGAGGCTTGGCGTGCTGCGATTCATGGGGTCGCAAAGAATCGGTCATGACTGAGCAACTGAACTGAACTGAACTGAACCTAGGTGGATGAATGCATAAAAAAGGTGTGGAAAATATATATATTTGTCGAGTTGCTCAGTCATGTCCAACGCTTTGTGACACCATGGACCACAGCATGCCAGGCTTTCCTATCCTTCACTATCTCACATAGTTTGCTCAAACACATGCCCTGTAAGTCAGTGATGCCATCTAACCATTTCATTCTCTGTTAGCCCCTCTCCTCCTGCTTTCAATCTTTCCCAGACTCATGGTCTTTTCCTATGAGTCAGTTCTTTGCATCAGGTGACCAAAGTATTGGAGCTTCAACTTCAGTATCAGTCCTTTTAATGAATAT
The DNA here is from genome assembly GCF_002263795.3 of Bos taurus. Lineage (NCBI taxonomy): Eukaryota > Metazoa > Chordata > Mammalia > Artiodactyla > Bovidae > Bos > Bos taurus. The sequence goes on from NC_037336.1 coordinate 2,969,370, forward strand.
TCAGGGTTGATTTCTTTAGGATTGATGGTTTGATAGCCATGCAGTTCAAGGGACTCTCAAGAGTCTTCTCCAGCACCACAGTTTGAAAACATCGATTCTTCAGTGTTCAGCCTTCTTTATGGTCCAATTCGCACACCCATATATGACTACTGGAAAAACCATAACTCTGACTATGTGGATCTTTGTCGACAGAGTGATGTCTTAGCTTTTTAATATGCTGTCTAGTGTCCTCATAGCTTTTCTTCCAAAGAGCAAGTCTCTTTTAATTTAATGACTGCAGTCAGGGTCCACAGTGATTTTGAGCACAAGAAAATAAAGTCTGCCACTATTTCCATTTATTCCCCACCTTTTTACCATAAAGTGATGGGACTGCAGGCCATGATCTTGGTCTTTTCAATGTTGAATTATAATCCAACTTTTTCACTCACCTCTTTTAACTTCATCAAGAGGTTTTTTAAGTCCTCTTCACTTTCTGCCCTTTGGGTGTTGCCAGCAGGATATCTGAGGTTATTGGTATTTGAACATTCAGGACTGATTTTCTTTAGGATGGACTGGTTGGTTCTCCAAGGGACTTTCAGGAGTCTTCTCCAACACCACAGTTCAAAAGCTTCAATTCTTTGGCACTCAGCTTTCTTTATAGTTCAAATCTCATAACCATACATACTATTGGAAAAACCATAACCTTGACTAGATGGACCTTTGTTGGCAAAGTAATGTCTCTGCTTTTCAATATGCTGTCTAGGTTGATCATAACTTTTTTTTTTTTTTTTTCCCAAGGAGTAAGTGTCTTTTTATTTCATGGCTGCAGTCAACATCTGCAGTGATTTTGGAGCCCAGAAAAATAAAGTCTGCCACTGTGTCCACTGTTTCCCCATCTATTTGCCATGAAGTGATGGGACCAGATGCTATAATTTTAGTTTTCTGAATGTTGAGCTTTAAGCCAACATTTTCACTCTTCTCTTTCACTTTCATCAAGAGGCTCTTTGGTTCTTCTTCACTTTCCTCCATAAATGTGGTGTCATCTGCATTTCTGAAGTTATTGGTATTTCTCCCAGCAATCTTGATTCCAACTTATGTTCATCCAGCCCAGCCTTTCTCATGATGCACTCTGCATGTAAGTTAAATAAGCAAGGTGACAATTTACAACCTTGACATACTCCTTTTCCTATTTGGAACCATCTGTTGTTCCATGTCCAGTTCTAACTGTTGCTTCCTGACCTGCATCCAGATTTCTCAAGAGGCAGATCAAGTGGTCTGGTATTCCCATCTCTTGAAGAATTTTCCACAATTTATATATGTTAGGTTGGTATAAATGTAATTTCAGTTTTTGCATTGTTTATATTCCCATTTGATATTAGAATATATTCTTAGTTAATGTGGTTGTTTTATACTTAATTTTAATGTGCACTTCTTGTTTTATGACTTACTACTGTTTGTTTTAAATTTATTTTAGACAAGGAATATTATATTAGACATAATGCAAATTTGAGTGATTTTCTTATTTGAGTTCAATATGGGTCATAAAGCAATGGGTCATAAACTAGTAACAATAACAACAAGTAATAAAAACAACACATTTGAACCAGCAACTGCTAATGAATGTAAAATGCAGTGGTGGTTCAACAAGTTTTACAAAGGAGACAAGAGCCTTGAAAATGAGGAGCATAGTGGCTGGCAGCTATCAGAAGTTGACAGTGACCAATTGAAAGCCATCCTTGAAGCTGATCGTCTCACAACTACACGAGAAGTTGCCTAAAACTCAATATAACCATTCTTGTCATTTGGCATTTGAAGCAAACTGGAAAAGTGAAAAAGCTCAATAAGTGTGTGGTTCAGGAGCTACAACAAATAAAAAAAGTCATCATTTTGAAGAGTTGTCTTCTCTTATTCTATGCAACAACCAAGAATCATTTCTCAATTCTATTCTGATGTGTGATGGAAAGTGAATTGTATACAATAACTGGCAACAGCCAGCTCAGTGGATGGACCAAAGAAAAAGCTCCTAAGCACTTCCCAAAGTCAAACTTATACCAAAATAGGTCATTGTCACCGTTTGCTGTGGGTCTGATCCGCTACAGCTAGAAATAGTGAAACTGAGAAGTATGCTCAGCAAATCATTGAGATGCACCAAAAACTGCAATGTCTGCAGCTGGCTTTTGTCAACATCATAGGCCCAACTCTTCTCCATGAAAACACCCAACTGCAGGTCACACAATCAATGCTTGTTATTGACTCATTCACCATATTCAACTGACCTCTTGCCACCCAACTATCACTTCTTCAAGCATCTCAAAAGCTTTTTGTGGGGAAAACATTTCCATAGTGCTTCCACAAGAGGAGGCCAAAAATGCTTTCCAAGAGTTCATTGAATCCTTAACCAGCGATTTCCGTGCTACAGGAGCAAACATACTTATTTCTTGTTGTCCAAAAGTGTGTTGACTGCAATGATTTCTATTTTTATTAATAAACATATTTGAGCCTAGTTATAATGATTTGAAATTAATGGCCTGAAACCACAATTACTTTTGCACCAATCTAATATATGCTCAGCCATAGAAAATAATGGAATTTTGCCTTTTGACATGGATAGATCTCAAAGGCATTATGCTAAGTGAAATAAGTCAGAGAAAGACAAATACAGTATGATCTCATTTACATGTGGAATATTACAAAAATGAAATCATAGATACAGAGAACAAGTTGGTAATTGCCAGAACTGCAGGTTAGGGGTGGATGAAATGGGGTATGGTGGTCAAAAAGTTAAAACTTCATTTTTAAAAAAAATAGGTACCAGGAATGCAATATACAACATGGTGAAAACTGTACTGTACATTTGAAAATTGTTAAAGTAAATCTTGAAAGTGAAAGTGAAGTCACTCAGTTGTATCCAACTCTTTGCGACCCCATGGATGGTAGCCTACAAGGCTCTGCCATCCATGGGATTTTCCAGGCAAGAATACTGGAGTGGGCTGCCATTTCCTTCTCCAGGGGATCTTCCCAATCCAGGGATTGAACCCGGGTCTCCTGCATTGCAGACAGACGCTTTATGGTCTGAGTCACCAAGGAAACCCAAGTAAATCTTAAGAGGGCTCATTAAAAGAAAAAAGCATAACTATATGTTGTGATGAATGCTAACTGAACTTTCTGTGCTGATAGTTTAACAATACATACAAATTACAGAACAAACTCATATACTGCTATATTTCAATGATATTTCATTATTTTTAAGAAGAATATAATCTTCAAAAGTTTCAATAGTATAAAACTTTAGAACACAGACAAAGAGCATATAAAAGGCTTTAAGAAGTATAATCCTTAAGTGGAATACAAATGATCACAGGCAGTATATTATATACACAGTTCTTCAGTATTGTATGACTTTCTTTCTTCTTCCTATATCATACATCTCATAAATTGTCAAATCAGTATTAAGAGTGTTTCACAGCCATATCTACATCTGTTTTCACTGTTTTGATCAAAGAGCCAGTGACACCATTGGACCTGTGTTCCTCAGCAGGTAGATGGCACACGTGTGGTGGGAGAGCTCGATTAAGCAGGATATATGTTTATAGTACTGATAAATACTGCAGAATTACTCTGCTCAGATATTACAGTGATTTTATATTTCATCAACAATAAAGAAAATCACCAAGTTGTCAAACACTTAAAATTTTTCCAGACTTACAGGAGAAAAAATATATTATATTAATCAATTGATATAATTCTGTCATTGAGAACTGTTTTGAAAGCATTATTATATGTAATATATGTGAAAAAAAGTAAACTATATTTGGTTTTTAAAACTGAGATATACTTTTTTTTTCATTCTTGAAATAAGGACCTAACATCTTCAATATATATAGAAATAACAGAAGGTAATTAACAAAAACAGGCTTAAAAGTGGAGCGGTATGGTGAGAAAAAATACTTTTGATAAAAACTTCTTTGGAGATTCAAGATCTTTTACTCTCACAATAATTATTGTAAAATTGCAAAAGTAACTAATAATGAGTTGATTATAATTAATGTATTGAAGCATCTTCTATCACAAATATGATCCACTACTTCATGAAGAAAATAAAAGAGAATTCAAAGTAAATATTGGTTTGGAATATCAATTCACAAATACATCAATCACGATTCATTTAGAACAGTTCATTAGCATATATTACATGTTGTAAATGTATATGTTTAATGTAACTAACCAAACAATAAGGATCACAAGCTTTAAAAAGAAAGATATTCAAAGTGAACTTATCTTTCTTTTTTTGCTATGATTTCATCTTTTCCTAACCATGATTCAAATTATCTTATTTCATTTCACAACTCATTATCCACTCTGTCAGTATCTCCTTTTTTCAAATCTAATAATACATATAATGAACACAGATGATGACATTAAAAAGAAACAGTGCGTGTCAGCTCTTTCTCAAGTTGTGCACCATATACCGATTGTCCTTGAAGGGGCTTCTTCTAATTAATTGCCATCCTTTCTTTGTAGAGCAGTCACATTGGCAAGAATTGATTGGGCATGTAAGATGCTTCATTTAGTTGGTAGAAAAACCTCTTATTTAAAATAATCTTATAGTCAGTAAAATTAATGCACCCCATGCAAATTTACCAGTTTGATTTTTAATGTTCCTTTTCAATGATATTTTATAAGAAAATAATCTTAACAACAACCAGAAAAAAAAAAAAGGAATTACATAAAATGTGTAATTGTGTTTACATATTTTTAAAAAAAGGCTTATCCTAAATTCTGTTTTACTTTCAAAACTTTACTGAGAATAATTACATTGTCTGTACTGATATTTAAAATAATTTGAGTGGCTCTTCTCAAGTATTTTTTTGACTATTGAGTTTTATCACTCTAGCTTCTTTCACTTGGACAGCCCAGGACATTAAGTACTCACACTTGGAGGTCATATAATTCTAATTTTGTGATAATTAGCTATGTTTCATAAGTTCAGAACTTAGATTCACGAAGTAGTAAAGACTAAATATGATTTCATTACTTCTATGATAATTTCTCAAAGCTTATTTACCCAAGAACAATTTTGACTTCATATTGCCCTGTGTTCTAGGAAATATACATCATACCACTCTCACTCATAAAATAACTACATTTGTTCAGAGATGAGTTATTCACTAGTAATTATATTTCCTATTACTCCCTTTGTTTTTCTTAAAATCTGTATTTGTTATTTTATTTTTGTGTGTTCTCTTTACCCATTTTTAGTTTTCAAATAATTTCAATGTTTAAAATTAAGTGATTGTTCCACAGCTTTCTTATCCATTCATCTGCTGATGGGCATCTAGGTTGCTTCCATGTCCTGGCTATTATAAACAGTGCTGTGATGAACATTGGGGTACACGTGTCTCTTTCCCTTCTGGTTTCCTCAGTGTGTATGCCTAGCAGTGGGATTGCTGTGGAAAGATTTGGGAGAATGGCACTTGAAACATGTAAAATATCGTATGAAACGAGATGCCAGTCCAGGTTCGATGCACGATACTGGACGCTTGGGGCTAGTGCACTGGGACGACCCAGAGGGATGGTATGGGGAGGGAGGAGGGAGGAGGGTTCAGGATGGGGAATACATGTATACCTGTGGTGGATTCATTTTGATATTTGGCAAAACTAATACAATTATGTAAAGTTTAAAAATGAAATAAAATTTAAAAAAATTAAGTGATTGTTCATATTGCATTATTTGTACTTTGGTAGAAAGGAAAATCAAGTATAAAAACATTTCAGATTTTGAAGTTCATGAACTGACTTGGCCTGGTAATAGTAGGGTATGTTTCTCATCCTGTATATAAGATATATTTTATGGAGACTTAAAGATCTAGGTCCACTTAACTGCTGCAAAATTCCAGTTTGACTCCTTCATAGTGAAAGTCTAGGAGGATATTTTAAAAATATATTGGATGCTTATGTTATATGACCAAAATTTGAAAACCACTGAAAATTTAAAAATCCCTGAACCAACTCTTGAGAGTCCCTTGGACTGCAAGGAGAGCCAACCAGTCCATTCTAAAGGAGATCAGTCCTGGATGTTCTTTGGAAGGAATGATGTTAAAGGTGAAACTCCAGTACTTTGGCCACCTCATGCAAAGAGTTGACTCATTGGAAAAGACTCTGATGCTGGGAGGGATTGGGGGCAGGAAGAGAAGGGGACGGCAGAGGATGAGATGGCTGGATGGCATCACCAACTCAATGGACACGAGTGTGAGTGAACTCCAGGAGTTGGTGATGGACAGGGAGGCCTGGCGTGCTGCAATTCATGGGGTCGCAAAGACTCGGACACGACTGAGCGACTGAACTGAACTGAACAGTCCTGAGACAAGATATTTCAGATAACTTCTCCAGCCTCATATGTTATTCTTGCTTGTTTAGTTTGATTGTGATTCACATTATACTTGTGAATGGTAGGTATTTATAACAGAGATGATGAGATGATTGGATGGCATTCCCAACACAATAGACATGAGTTTGAGTAGGCTCAGGGAGTTGATGGTGGACAGGGAAGCCTGGTGTGCTGCAGCCCATGAGGTCACAAAGAGTCAGACATGACTGAGCGACTGAACTGAACTGAACTGATACCAGAGCCTCTGAAGTTCCTTTTTGCTGTATGATAATATAATTAACAAGTCTTTGCTCTTTTCCATCACTTCTGATTTTGAGTGTGATTTGCTTAATTAACCACTAACTGTTTTTCTCATGAGGTGTTGTTAACTCTCCAGCACACCATCTTATGAGAATGTTGAAATAAATTACCATGTCTTCTGTTTAAAAGGTTGATCTGTTAATTAACATTAGCACTGTTTTAATGTAATGGTACTCATGTAAGTGCAGCTGTTGGAGATTGAATAAAATTAATCATTGCTGGAGTGGGGTGCCATTGCCTTCTCCAAATAGACAAACCAAATATATTAATATGCTGATTGTTGATAAACCATAAAGCCAAAAAATCATTGACATAGGAAATATTTTTCTTTGAAAATAATTAATTGAAGTGCCATGCAGTTTCAAGAATATGGATCAACTTTCCTGTTAAGTCAAGTAGCATCCAAAGTGTAATCAAACAGAAAATTATGCTTATCAAAATAGATTTTGAATAGGAACTGTCTTTGTATAAAATAATTAGTAATATAGTTAATCAAATATGTGTTGCATTTATTTTCTTTCAAGAGTTAAAGCCAAGAAGCCAGAATTCCTCTTGAAGGCTCTATCATGTTCTCTCTGTATACAATTCATAAACAAGACATCCCATCAACTCACAGTATGACCACAAGTATTACCATCCCCCCCAGTCTGTTTCTCTGCTTGATTTTTTTTTCTAGTTTATCAAGTTTACAAGGGCTTTCTATTCCTTTTCAAAAATACTTAAAGTTAACCCAGCATTTTATTTTGGGCATTGCTTTCTTCCCCAAGTCTTATTTTTATTCTTGTTCTCAGAGTTTCAGCCAGGACTTCAAAGGACAGTCTCTTTCTAGGTTTTTTTTTTTTTTCCTTAATGTACTATGTTGGAGCTTGATTGACATACTAAAAGATGGAGATACTTAATGTATAAACCTTATGTCTTTAGTCATAAGTATACAGCCATAAAGTCATTAAAAAGATCAATGTCATAAACATCTATCACTTTCAAAAATTTCCCCCCATTCTGTCCATTTTTGTTTGTTTGTTTCATTTTTTCCCCCTTTTTGTTGTGAGACCATTCAACCTAAGATCTGTCCTCTTAGAAAAAATTTAAACATACAATATATTATTGCTACTCATAGACTATATCTTATACAGATTTCCAAAACTTATCTTGCATAACTGTACCTTTTGAAAGACTTAATTAAAAAAAAAATCCCTCAATCTAGAATGAGGCCTTCAACTTCTCTGTTATGGCCTCATTTTCTATAACCCTATTAAAAAAAAAAGTGTCATTTTTTTTAAAATGGAAACTTTATCTGATCTCCCAACCTACTCTCTTAATTGTCCATATTGTTTTCTTGTTTTCTTTTTTTTTAACAGTTGCTTTGGTTGTGTTTGCATGGAAGTGTTAGATAGAAAGTTAGGCATGAGAAATGAGGGGTGGCCTGGCTGAAAGGAATGCAAGTTGATCTCTAAACCCCATCCCCTACAAACCCAGGAGAACCCGCAGATATGCTGCAAAAGTGACCACAGAGACTTTTCCAACTCCTGCATATTTGCCCTAACCACATAGTGAAACAAATTAATCACAGGGGTTTTCCAAGTAACCTTAGGCAGTTAGGAGTTCATTAAGCATTAATAAATATTCATATATATAATATAAACAATATGAATTTATATTCATAAATATAATATATACTCATCTGATTATAACAGACTGAACTATGGGAAGTCATGAACAACAGAGCCTGTTAAATAACTTGTAAGTGTCAATTGGCCTTGAACACATGCCCATTTGCATTCCCTTTCATTGAATTGTGGTGGGTACAAGCCCTATTTTGTATAGGGTGTATCCAGAAGAAGGAGACAGGAAGCATAAAAAGGGGGAAGTCAAGAGGGATCGGCATGAGGAGCATGACTCATTTAAGGTCAGCCGGCTCCCATGTCTTGGGAGTGTCTGTCTAATAAAATACCTGTCTGCTTGAGCTGAACTGAGCTGTAATTTGTTGTTGAAAACTCTTTAGTCCATCATTCCAAATTTTTTTTGCAACAATGAAAGAACCGAGGAAGAGAAATTAGCTAATACGACATTTGGTGCCCTGACTCAGATTGCTGTGAGTATGTGACTTGTATTGCTGACTGTCTCTGAAAAAGATAAGGGTCCTCACCCTTTGGGCTGGAAGGACCATAATTCTTGTTGAGTCTTCCTCTATGATTTCTTGCTTCTAGTCTCCTCAAACCCTTTGTTAACAGGTAGGTAGATGTGGATGTAACTGAGGGGCTCTGGCCAGGAGTACTCCCTGGTATGCTCTGAAGGCTCCACTGTCTGTTATGCCCCAATAGCTCTTGCCCAAGTTGGTGACAGGACTCTCTCCTCTGTCTCCTTAGTGCTGAGGAAAATGCCAATTGAAACTATGTAGGCATGGGTCAGGCACTTAAAAACCGTTAGGGAGTCTGCTGGTTGAAGGCTCCTATGGAAGGATAAGGGATTCACAGAATGGACCAGACTTGCCTGCCTGAAGCAAGACAACATTTATGCTACATGCCAGCTACATACTGGTTCAACCAAAACACTGGGCCTATTTTCCCTGGCTGCCATTTTGCCAATAGGTTATAAAGGGGGCTCCTCTGTACTTACTTCCACTGCTTTTACCTTCCCATCCTTCTCTTCCTCCTTGTATCTATGCTACTCTCTACAAAGTGGGGCAGGTCATTGGCTGGCTCTCAGGAGAGATATTTGCCATAGTCCCCGATTTTGCAACTAGAACTATTCTGCAAAAAGCAGGGGAAATGGATAGAGGTCCCCTATGTCCAAATTTTTTCAACTAAATACATGAAGGGACTATGCCTTAAGTATGGGATTAATCTATACCCTAAAAATGAACTTACTAGGCAAATGGAATTAGACCTCATATAACTAAGAGAAGGAAGTCCCCAGGAAGGCTCACCTCCCATGGCTCCCAAGGTGCCTGGTGCCTAGTGTTCTTTCCCCACTCTACCTCAAATTGCCCCTGTATCCCAGAGCACCCCTCCACAAAAGCCAGCCCAGATATTTCCCGTGGCTGAAACAAGAAGGGGATTTGGACTGACAAGTTTCCATAAGCCCTTCTACCTCCTAGACCTAAGACAGATCAAGCCAGACCTGAGAAATTATACAAAAAAAACAGGCAAATATATACATGCATTTCAACACCTTACTTAGGCTTTTGACTTGATGTGGAAAGATGTCATGGTCATATTCAATCAAACCCTATCTGATCCCGAGTACATTAGGATCTTAAAAGAAGCCCCCAAAATATGCTGCAGGCCTTCACACGTCAAGCAATACATATCCAGTTGGGAAACTGTAGTCCCCTCAGATGCCAAGTGAAACTCTAATGATCCTGAGCACATTTGGGAAAGAAACCATTTTCCAACTTGTGTAAAGGCATGATGAAAAGAAGACCAACAAAAATTAGCTATGTCTGGGTCTCAGCAATTACTCAGGAGCCCACTGAGAGCCCTATTGCCTTTCTGGAAAGGGTCCAGACAGTCACCAATGCCTTTTATAACAGAGAACAGGAGAGGGAGGTCAAAGATCAGGAAAGGGAAAGAAGGAAAGAAACTAAGCTTGCCCAGATGCTGGTCACTCTCTAGAGATGTTCTATGGCAAACTCTGAGTCCTTAAAGGACATGGCACAGGATACATGCCAGATCTGTAAACAGGAGGGATATTGGCCTAGAGATAGTCCAAATTGTGGCCAGCCTCCTAAAATAGCTTGCTACAAATGCCAACAGCCAGGATATTGGATGGCACTCTACTCTCAGGACCTGAGATTCTTGAGATTTGCTTCCCCCACGATGGTTCAACATGACTGAATGGCCCACTCCAGATAGACCCCTGTCACAGATAACTGTCATGGGGCTGGAGACAAGTGTGCAACTGAATGTCGCAGGTAGGTCCAAGAATTTATGTGTTGACACTAGGGCTGCCTTCAGTTCAGTTCAGTTCAGTGGCTCAGTCGTGTCCGACTCTTTGTGACCCCATGAATCGCAGCACACCAGGCCTCCTTGTCCATCACCAACTCCTGGAGTTCACCTAGACTCATGTCCGTTGAGTCAGTGATGCCATCCAGCCATCTCATCCTCTGTCATCCCCTTTTCCTCCTGCCCCCAATCCCTCCCAGCATCAGAGTTTTTTCCAATGAGTCAACTCTTCGCATGAGGTGGCTAAAGTACTGGAGTTTCAGCTTTAGCATCATTCCTTCCCAAGAAATCCCAGGGCTGATTTCCTTCAGAATGAACTGGTTGGATCTCCTTGCAGTCCAAGGGACTCTCAAGAGTCTTCTCCAACACCACAGTTCAAAAGCATCAATTCTTCAGCGTTCAGCTTTCTTCACAGTCCAACTCTCACATCCATATATGACTACTGGAAAAACCATAGCCTTGACTAGATGGACCTTTGTTGGCAAAGGAATGTCTCTGCTTTTCAATATGCTATCAAGGTTGATCATAACTTTTCTTCCAAGGAGTAAGCGTCTTTTAATTACATAGTTGCAATCACCATCTGCAGTGATTTTGAAGCCCCCCCCAAAAATAGTCTGACACTGTTTCCTATGTTTCCCCATCTATTTCCCACATAGTGATGGAACCAGATGCCATGATCTTCGTCTTCTGCATGTCGAGCTTTAAGCCACCTTTTTCACTCTCCACTTTCACTTTCATCAAGAGGCTTTTGAGTTCCTCTTCACTTTCTGCCATAAGGGTGGTGTCATCTGCATATCTGAGGTTATTGATATTTCTCCCGGCAAACTTGATTCCAGCCTGTGCTTCTTCCAGCCCAGCGTTTCTCATGATGCACTCTGCATATAAGTTAAATAAGCAGGGTGACAATATACAGACTTGATGTATTTCTTTTCCTATTTGGAGCCAGTCTGTTGTTCCATGTCCTGTTCTAACTGTTGCTTCCTCACCTGCATATAGATTTCTCAAGAGGCAGGTCAGGTGGTCTGATATTCCCATCTCTTGAAGAATTTTCCACAGTTTATTGTGATCCACACAGTCAAAGGCTTTGGCATAGTCAATAAAGCAGAAATAGATATTTTTCTGGAACTCTCTTGCTTTTTTGATGATCCAGCGGATGTTGGCAATTTGATCTGTACTACTACAGAGTAGTAGGGCTACCTACTCTGTCCTGACCTCTTACTCTGGAACCTTCTCCCCCCAAACCTGTACCATTTTAGTTGCTATAGGGAAAGCAATTACAAAAAAAAAAAAAAATCACCCAAGTCCTTGTTTGCTGCTGGGATGGACAGATGTTTTTTCATCAGTTCCTGGTGGTCCCTGAGTGCTCTACTCCCTTATTAGGAAGAGATATACTTACTAATCTGGAAACCACCTTTATGGTGGGAATGTTTTCAGCCTCCAGAGCTCTACAACTCCTAGTTGCCACTGAAGAACTCACTGTGGTCTCTCCAATAGTAAGGTACCAAAAACTATGGGAAGAAAAGTTTAACCACCAGGTGTGGGACCAACTCCTGGATGAGCACACCAAGCTAAACTGATTGTCATTGTCCTCTGAGATCCCACTCAGTTTCCAAATCGGAAGCTATACCCCCTCAAAAGGAAGCTTGAGAAGGACTGCAACCCCAGATAAACAAGTTTCTTACTTGTGTGCTATTGGTTCCCACCAATTCACCATTTAACACCTCAATACCTCTAGAGATTCAGGGTTTATATCTTCTTTGTCTTTGTAATGTAACTATTCTTCCTGAGTTCTCAGGAACTGCCTGATTCATCTGCAATTCCCCTAACTAAAGAAAGAAAAAAAAAGTGCTATTTTATTTATTTTTTTTCATCATTTATCTTTATTTATTTTTTTTGTTTTTGTTTTTTTAAATTTTATTTTATTTTTAAACTTTACAATATTGTATTAGTTTTGCCTAATATCAAAATGAATCTGCCACAGGTAAAGTGCTATTTTAAATTAGAGCAGGAAAAATGTAAGATCTCTCATGGTTCTGTAGAAATCAGCTTGTCTGATTTAAGTTCGTGAGTTTAACTAATACAGATCTCTCTTTGGAATCTTCAGCCTCTCTGCAGGTGACGTAACTCCACCCAGTCTGCCATTAGAACACTTCTACTGTTACTATAATGGGTTGGAGGAAGAAATTAATGATGGTTTTGCCAGGTTCCAAGTCTCAAAGCATAGGTGTGGATTGTTTTTTGTTCCCAGCTGAGGTGAGACACTTCTTCCATTCAGACCCATCTGACACCCCTGCTTAGGGACAAAACCCTACCCAGCACTAGCACTGGAGACCTTGGGGATGCCCAATTCCAGTTCTGTAGCTGGAGTTCTGGGAGCTTGACATGCTTTGACCTGCTCAGAATCATCCAGTTCTTTCTGTAGGAACATTTTATTTCAATTACACACACACACACCCACACACACACACATATTATTGTGAGTATTTGCCCAATAAGTCCCTCTAAAAATAGTTAGATCTTTGTAAATAGGGGATAATTCTAATTTTCTTCACAATTATATATCTTTCACCAAGCAGAATTCCTGGGATATTTTAGATATTAAGCGTATGCATGTCTTTTAATGAAGCACATGAGAGAATAGAGTACTAAATGCACTTTTACTTTATTTTGTGTTCTGAGTTATAAAGTGTTTTGTGTGATTAGAAAATACATACCTACTTTGTAAATTTTTAACTGACTTAAAGAAATTAAACAGAAAATACACTTTAACTGGATTACCTGTAAATATTAATTGCCATACATATTTAAATTGGGGAGGGCTAGTAACTTCATCTTGATAAATATCATGGCTGATGGCTCCACAGTAGCAGGCATACAAATGAAGTAAGCAAGTGTTCTTCACAAATCAACATGAAGTTCTTGTGTACCCTGGGGTGTATATATACTAGAAAAGAGAAGTAATAAATTGGTTAAAAACTTTATTGAAACATGTTTTAGTATAGAAAATTTTGCATAGGAAAACACACAGCTAATTTTGACAACCACTAAGATTTTAAATAAATGTCTATAGGGAATGCCTTTTATATCACTTTTTTCTTTTTCTTTCCTTTCACTTCTCTTTCTATACCATCTTTCTTCATGGTCACTGTTCAAACTTGGATTTTTAAATGTATATTATTTGAAATATTTAATATGATCAGGTCATATCTTCTAATAATATGATTTATGCATAGCAATCTCTAGTATTTTCAAAGATAGAATTCATATATGGTTATATCCACAATAAAATTAATTAAATATAAACAATTTTACTCACACTCAAGGCATCATTATATTCTCAGGTGGCTCAGTGGTAAAGACTCTGCCTACTAATGCAGGAGACTCAGATTCAACTTCTGGTTCACAAAGATGCCTTGGAAGGGGAAAGAACAACCCACTCCACTATTCTTGCCTGGAAAATTCCTTGGACAGAGCAGCCTGGTGGGCTACAGTTCATGGGGTGGGAGGGAGTTGGACAACACACACACACACACACAAACCATCATTAAGTTTTAACACATGCTACTTCACTGAAACCTTAGGATGATATAAGACATCCCAAAAGAGAAATTTCAGCCCTGGAGACAGACTATGGCTATATATTTTGTTTAGAACATGCCAAAAGTCATTTCTACTTCTCTTATTTCCAACAAGTGAATTCCCCGAGTTTGGGAGAGGGAAGCATCACTCACTGAATCATGAGAAACAAGGAACCACTAGCATCTGACATTTCCTTTAATGCAATTATTATACTAAGCAAGCTTTGTTCTCATTGTTTCAGGTTATGACAGTCTTCTACCTAGATTCACAGTATATAATTCCTAGTGGCTAGACAAACTATGAATCTTACAGTATTAGTCTTTATATAAATTAATAAATAACCATATACCTAACCAAAATCAACACTAAAGATTAGAAATAATATGAAAAAAATTATCATTTCATTACTTTAAGTGTCTACCAAAAGAACACAGTTGTATAATATATGTCAATGACTTAAGATCACTGAAAGCTTCAATCCATCATTTTTATACTAAGATATGGAATATAAACTCTAAAAATGGTATTAACCAACCTTCAATATCAGTGGATTTGTGTCATGGCTTGTGTGTTCATGTCAGACTTCATACTAAAACACACGCAATAACAACAAGAAAATAAAAGAAAGTAGGTGAATAGAGCATTAGCAAAGAAAAATACAAGATTCTCAGGTGGCACTAGTGGTAAAGAATCTGCCTGCCAATACAGGAGACATAAGATATGGTATGTTCAATCTCTAGGTCAGAAAGATCCCTGGAGAAGGAAATGGCAACCCGCTCCAGTATACACTCCTGGAAAATTCCATGGACAGAGGAGCCTGGTGGGCTACAGTTCATAGTGTCTCAAGAATCAGACATGACTGAGCACTCATGAACGCAAAGTAAAATAGGGGGATTGAACAGTGGAAGCTTTCAGGCAAGTAAACTAAAATCTTCATCTCTGAATAGCTCTGAGCTTTCTATCACCCAAGTAAAAATAGAAACCATGAGAATATAGTGTAGCTCTTCTTATTAGAAGAGGTGGATTTGAAATTCGGTGGATGCATTTTAGTTTGTTGGAAGAACCATATTTCCAGGTGAACTCCTTAGGGATAATTGTCATATTGTGGAGAATGTTATACAAGTGACAACTCTGTAATGATCAGATGATTTTTTGTTGGAAATTATTTAATGATTTGACAATGAATTTATAAACATTTTTCTGCACAGTGGTACTTTTTCCAAGTAAGATGGCTTTAAATAAATTGATTCTTTTCTTTTTGAGTAGAAATTTTGAAAATGCCATTAATGGAAGAAATTAATCATTCTGAATTCATGTGGACATGGTGAATAACGTAATACTTATTGTCCATTAGAACACTACTTAATTAATTTTCATAAGCCTAAGAGAAAGATAATTTAACAATTCAAAATCATTTGTATGACAAGATCAGTGTCTTCGTGAATTCAGTTGCTCTAAAGTGACCTCTTTTTTTAACATAACAATTAATTTCCAATAGAATTAATAGTACTCTCTGTCATTAAGTTATCTAGAGTTCTAGGTTGACCACAGGTACTGAAGTAATACTAATTTTTCTCCATTAATTTTATTTGGACCAAAGGGGACTCACAATTTTACATAGAAATGATCCTTTAGGTAAATTGATGTTTTAATTCTCTCCAAATTAATTGTTGGAATTAATTCTTTACAAATGAATTAATGAATTAAATAACAAGAATATATCAGCATTTATAAGTTTCAAACTCCATCATTAAATAGAAATACCAGTCAGTTCAGTCACTCAGGCATGTCTATCTCTTTGTGATCACAGAAATAGAAATAAGACTCCTCTGAAATAAAATGATTTCACTTGCATTGCTAAAGTGGATTTACAGTGATCAACTCACCTGTTTGTCTGGACTTAATTTTTTAGCATTGAAATCCCTGTGTCTAATGAAGGCACTCAGTCCTCAGCAAACTGGGATGGTTGACTGCTCTAAATTGATTATATTCAAAACATTATTCCTGAAATGAAGAAAGATGAAAAACAGAGATACATTTGATATATGATAAGAGAGAGAAAAATATCTTCTTTTGTTCTAGACCTCTGAAATATGTGTTTGTGTATCAATACACATCCTTGTGGGGGATTACCACGACATAACCTAATGCACTTATCAAAAATTTCCTCTTTCTATAAGTGAAGGAAAACACATTTGCTAAACATTGTTTCACATATGATATATCTATCAACTGTATTAAGCTAGCTCTAATCTTATAGTTAATAGCTCGCATATCTGCAAGAAAATTAACACCACATTTATTGCAGTTAATTATAGGTGTTTATAAATTGCTAATAAACTAAACATGGAAAATAGCAATGTTAGTCCCTCCTGTAGTTAACTGCACAGTTTATATATAAAAATTAAAAATGGCAAACAATCCAGCATTTGTGTTATTTCTTTTGGAATTCAGTAAGGTGCCAGGGGTGGAGATAAGTAAACATTCATTTGAAAGTGAACATCTATCTTATTGTTGACAGCAAACTAATTAACTGTCACATATTACAAAACTAAACTTGAACTGACTCTGAAATTCAATAAGGTTGTGAAAGCATAATTTTGGTAAGTAAACAGTGAAATTAAGACAATGATGAAGCAGTTCCACAATGACAATAAAAAAAAAAAAAAAGAAAGAGAATCAAGAAAACTGTCCATAAAAAGGAAAGCAAATTATTTCTTATATAACATGTCAGTATATGTTACATTAGTGAGAACAAATTTTGCAATACCAAAGTTTTGTGACTTCTCCTTGACTGACACAAAATACATATTTGTACATTTTTTTAGCCCTAACCAACTGATTTGACATATCATGTGACATAGCTTTTGATCAATATTTCTTAAGGTTTTTTTTTTATATAAAGGGAAATAATTTTGATTGATGGTATGAGAGGATTTAAAAACAACTCGCTGTTGACTTAACAGCTATATTTCTTAGGGAAGATAATGACTTATGTTAGATATTCTGTTTCCTGTGCTGTATAAGTATCTTAAACTTCTCCCTTTCAAAGATACTACAAACCCAAATCATGGCTTATAACTATCATTGCAACATATTGAACCCCTAATGATTCTATGTATATTCATTTTAAGCATTTATACCAGGATTTGGAAACTGGTATTAAAAATATAGAGATGTCGTCTTCTCTTTCTTTAATTAAGATATTAATAATAGGGCTAGCACACCTCTCTCCCTCTCCCTCCAGTGCACTGTTTGTGTTTGTGTGTGTGAGAGAGACAGAGGGAAAGAGACCATTTTGAATATGTATAAGTTATCATTATTCAAATAAGTTCAAAAGCTTTGTCCAATTCATTGCTTTTGAATTATTAGCATCCTTGATAAAATCCTTTTATATTTCATTTATACTTCAGATAAAAAGGTAACATTTATGAGATTTGTTAAAAGTTCGTATACTTCAGTTCTCAAAAGACCAGAACATAAACCCATATACTTGGGTTTCAGATCATTTTACTTTCTTTTTATTCTCTTTTGCAATTCTCTAATAGAAGTATTACATGTACAAGTCTTAATTAGTTGGCACTAAAGACTAAGCCATGCCTGTGGGGCCACCCAGGATGGGCGGTTCATGGTGGAGAGGTCTGACAGAATGTGGTCCACTGGAGAAGGGAATGGCAAACCACTTCAGTATTCTTGCTTTGAGAACCCCATGAACAGTATGAAAAGGCAAAATGATAGGATACTGAAAGAGGAACTCACCAGGTCAGTAGGTGCCTAAAATGCTACTAGAGATCAGTGGAGAAATAACTCCAGAAAGAATGAAGGGATGGAGCCAAAGCAAAAGCAATACCCAGTTGTGGATGTGACTGGTAACAGAAGCAAGGTCTGATTCTGTAAAGAACAATATTGTATACGAACCTGGAATGTCCATGAATCAGGGCAAATTGGAAGTGGTCAAACAGGAGATGGCAAGAGTCAACGTCGACATTGTAAGAATCAGCGAACTAAAATGGACTAGAATGACCTGTGGTGGATTCATTTTGATATTTGGCAAAACTAATATAATTATGTAAAGTTTAAAAATAAAATTAAAAAAAAAAAGAAAAAAAAAGGGGGGAGGGGATGAAAATGCCCTTGTTCCTTTGAATAGAGTGGGAATAAAGAAATGACTCAGAAAAAATAAAATAAAATAAAATGGACTAGAATGGGTGAATTTAACTCAGATGACCATTATATCTACTATTGTGGGCAGGAATCCCTTGGAAAAAATGGAGCAGCCATCATGGTCAAAAGAGTCTGAAATGCGGTACTTGGATGCAATCTCAAAAATGACAGAATGATCTCCGTTCGTTTCAAAGGCAAACCATTCAATATCATGGTAATCCAAGTCTATGCCCCAACCAATAACTCTGAAGAAGCTGAAGTTGAATGGTTCTACAAAGGCCTACAAGATCTTTTAGAACTAATACCCAAAAAAGATGTCATTTTCATCATAGGGGACTGGAATGCAAAAGTAGGAAGTCAAGAAACACCTGGGGTAACAGGCAAATTTGGCCTTGGAGTACAGAATGAAGCAGGGCAAAGGCAAATAGAGTGTCACAAAGAGAACATCCTGGTCATAGCAAACACGTGCTTCCAACAACACAAGAGGAGACTCTAAACATGGACATCACCAGATGGTCAACATCGAAATCAGATTGATTATTTTGCAGCCAAAGATGGAGAAGCTCTACAGTCAGCAAAAACAAGACCAGGAGGTGACTGTGGTTCAGATCATGAACTCCTTATTGCCAAATTCAGACTTAAAGAAAGTAGGGAAAATGACTAGACGATTCAGGTATAACCTAAATCAAATCCCTTATGTTTATACAGTGGAAGTGAGAAATAGATTTAAAGGACTAGATTGGATAGACAGAGTGCCTGATAAACTATGAATGGAGGTTCGTGACATTGTACAGGAGACAGGGATCAAGACCATCCCCATGTAAAAGAAATGAAAAAAATCAAAATGACTGTCTGATGAGGTCTTACAAATAGCTGTGAAAAGAAGTGAAAAGCAAAGGAGAAAAGGAAAGATATTAGCATTTGAATACAGAGTTCCAAAAATAGCAAGAAGAGATAAGAAAGCCTTCATCAGGGATCAATGCAAAGAAATAGAGGAGAACAACAGAATGGGAAAGACGAGAGACCTCTTTAAGAAAATTAGAGATACCAAGGGAACATTTCATGCAAAGATGGACTCAATAAAGGACAGATATGGTATGGGCCTAACAGAAGCAGAAGATATTAAGAAGAGGTGGCAAGAATACACAGAATTGTACAAAAAATCTCTTCACGACCCAGATAATCATGATGGTGTGATCACTCACCTAGAGCCAGACATCCTGGAATGCGAAGTCAAGTGGGCTTTAGAAAGCATCACTATGAACAAAGTTAGTGGAGGTGATGGAATTCCAGTTGATCTATTTCAAATCCTGAAAGATGATGCTGTTCAAGTGCTGCACTCAATATGCCAGCAAATTTGGAAAACTCAGCAGTGGCCACAGGACTGGAAAAGGGCAGTTTTCATTCCAATCCCAAAGAAAGGCAATGCCAAAGAATGCTTAAACTACTGCAAAATTGCACTCATCTCACACACTAGTAAAGTAATACTCAAAATTCTCCAAGTCAGGTTCAGCGATACATGAACCATGAACTTCCAGATGTTCTAGCTGCTTTTAGAAAAGGCAGAGGAACCAGAGATCAAAATGCCAACATCCTCTGGATCATCGAAAAAAGCAAGAGAGTTCCAAAGAAACACCTATTTCTGCTTTATTGACTATGCCAAAGCCTTTGACTTTGTGGATCACAATAAACTGTGGAAAATTCTTCAAGCCTGAGAAAGAATGAAGCTGAAAGCATAACAGTTCCTGATTTCAGACTATACTACAAAAGCATAGTACTCAAAATAGAGTGGTACCGTTTTAAAAACAGACAGCACAATGGAAAAAAATTGAGAGTCAAGAAATTAGCCCATCCATATATGGTCCACTAATAGTTGACAAGGGAGGTAAGACTATTCAGGCAGGAAAGATAGTCTCTTCAGTAAGTCATTTGGAAAACTGGATATTCATCTGCACATGAATGGAACTGGGCCCCTATACATTACCATTCAAAAAATTTAACCTGAATTATGTAAAGATTTAAATATGACCTAAAACAACAAACAAAACTGCTAGAAGAAAATATTGAAAAAATATTTTTGATATTGGTCATGGCAATGGCCATGATTTCGTATATACGATCCCAAAGGAACCATAAAAAAAAAAAAAAAAAAACAAGTAAGAATAAATAACTGAGATCCATCAGATGAAAGAGTTTCTGTACAGCAAATATACATCATACAAAAAGAAAAGACAACTTCTGGAATGGGAGAAAATGTTTGCAAACCACATAATTGAAAAAAGGCTAATATCCAAAATATATAAAGAACCCATATATCTAGAAATGAAATCAAATTTTAAAAAGAGAAAAATAACTTAAATAGGCATTTTTTCCAAATATAATATTCAAATAGCTATTAGGTAAATAAAAAAGATTTTCAGCATTAATAATCACCGGGGAAAAGTAAATAAAAAACACAGTAAGACTATGTGTCTGTGAGGATGTGAAGAAAAGGGGGCATTGATGATGGAAATGTAAACTTGTATATTCACTATGAAAACAGTATGGATATTCCTAAAAAAAAAAAAAAAACCTGAATAATAGAGCTACTTTGTTTTCATACAATATCATTTCTTGGTATATATACAAAGGAAATGAAAAGATACTATATCTCATGGAGATATATGCACACTGATGTCCATTGCAGCATTATTAACAACAGCAAACACATGGAAGAAAACTAAGTGTCCACTATTACTCAAAAACAAAGACTATATATGATATATATTATATATTATTGCACATATTAGTAATAATAAATATATGATAAATATTATATATGTGCCACATGATAAGATCATATGTCACAAATTTTAATATGATGCATAATACAAAATGTATAATTGTATATTAATATATTGTATATTACTAATTAATATTATATATTATGTATTGTATATTATATAATTGTGTTATATATCAATATATATATAAATAATATATATTGGGTCTCCTGCATAGCAGGCAGATACTTTACCATTTGCAACATGATGAAAGCCTAAACAATATATAATATTATATATTATATATATGTTCTACTGATACACATATAACTGTATGTAATTAGTTATTCTACATTTTAAGTATATAATGATATTTATAATGGTTATATACCATAGTCATATATAATAATTATATAATATTATATGTTTTACAAATAATGCTTTTACTATTAGGGCTTCTCAGGCAGATCAGTGGTAAAGAATCTGCCTGTCAATGCAGGACACACAGGAAATGTGGGTTTGATCCTATGTCTCAAAGATCTCCCAGAGGAGGAAATAACAACAGACGACCATATTCTTGCATAGAAAATCCCATGGGCAGAGGAGCCGAGTGTGCTACAGTCCATAGGGTTGCAAAGAGTCAAACACGACTATGCAGGCATATTTAATACAATATGTATAATGCAGTATATTTAATATATATAATTATATATGTTTCCATTTTTTCCCCATGTATTTGCCATGAAGTGATGGGACCGGATGCCATGATCTTGGTTTTCTGAATGTTAAGTTTTAAGCCAAATTTTTCACTCTCGTCTTTCACTTTCATCAAGAGGCTCTTTTGTTCTTCACTTTCTGCCATAAGTGTGGTGTCATCTGCATACCTGAGGTTATTGAGATTTCTCCTGGCCATCTTGATTCAAGCTTTTTGTTTTGTTTTGTTTTGTTTTTGTGGGGGGGATTCCAAAATCACTGGAGATGATGAATGCAGCCATTAAATTAAAAGACACTTGCTCCTTGGAAGAAAAGCTATGACCAACCTAGACAGCATATTACAAAGCAGAGACATTACTTCACCAACAATGTTCCAACTAGTCAAATCAGTAATCATGTAAGGATGAGAGAGTTGGCCTATAAATAAAGCTGAGCGCTGAAGAAGTCATGCTTTTGAATTGTGGTGCTGGAGAAGACTCTTGAGAGTCCCTTGGACTGCAAGGAGATCAAACCTGTCAATCCTAAAGGAAATCAGTCCTGAATATCCATTGGAAGGACTGATGCTGAAGCTGAAACTCCAATACTTAGGCCACCTGATGCAAAGTAATGACTCACTGGAAAAGACCCTGATGCTGATAAAGATTGAAGGTGGAAAAGGGGACATCAGAGGATGAAATGGTTGGATGGCATCACCAATCCATTGGACATGAGATTGAGTAAGCTCTGGAAGTTGATGATGGACAGGGAAGCCTGGCATGCTATAGTCCATGAAATCACAATGAGTTGGATAAGACTGAGCAACTGAACTAAACTGACATAATATATGTAGTCATATACTATATAAAATAATGTAATATATGTAAACCATGTGTGACTTACATACATTACATAATTAAAAGTATGATAAATGTATCATATAAAATATGATAAAATATATTGTATCGTATGTGTGTATATATTTGCATACCATATACATTATTTATAATTACATACATCACTAAAGTTTATAATTATATATGAATTTTATGTGAATATTTTAAAATATTTTATGTGCAATATATATATCATTATATATGATATATAAGACATAAGACATATATATAGTATGTATTATACTGTATCATATGATATTTATGATACTATAGTGTACTGTACTCTAAATAATCGTATATATAATTATGTTAATCTAGAACATTATATTATGTCAATATTAATTATACAATATTACAATATGCTATAATAACATATATATATATAACTTGTATATTGCAATTAAGATACTTATATATGATATACAACATACTACTAGAATATTTATTACATATGAGATAAACAATAATATGCATTATATATGATATAACATTTATAACATACTCTATATAACAATATTATATATTAGCATTAATAAAGCATGTATATTATTTCACCATAAAGGTGAAGAAAATCCTGCTATACACAGCAACATGGATGAACCTGAAGGCATTTTTTAAGTGAAAATTGTCAGACGAAGAAAGATGAATACTCTATGAGCTAACTTAAATGGAGAATCTAAATGAAAAGAAAAGGAAAAAAAAACAACTCAGAGGTGCAGATTTCCTGGTTAGTGTTGATTTCCTGGGATAGGGAGAGGAAGATGGATTAAAGTGGTCAAGAGAGTCAAAATTCCAGTTACAAGATACATAAGTTCTGGAGATGTACTTATGTAATGCACATTACGGTCATTATGCTGAATATAGTCACCAATATTCTACTGTATATTTGAAAGTTGCTAAATGAGTTGTTAGAACAACAAAGTTCTCACCACACACAAAACTTGTGAATATGTGAGCTGATGAAGGTCCTAACTAACATTATCATGGAAATTGTTTCACAATACAGGTACTCCTTGTATACTGCACTTTACTATGCTTCACAGATGTAACAGTTCAGTTCAGTTCAGGAGCTCAGTCGTGTCTGACTCTTTGTGACCCCATGAATTGCAGCACGCCAGGCCTCCCTGCCCATCACCAACTCTCTGGGTCCACCCAAACCCATGTTCAGTGAGTCGCTGATGCCAACCAACCATCTCATCCCCTGTCATCCCCTTCTCCTGCCCTCAATCTTTCCCAGCATCAGGGCCTTTTCCAATGAATCAGCTCTTTACAGATGTATGTTTTTCATAAATTGATGATTAGTGGCAAACCTGAATTGGTCAAGTCAGTTAATACCACTTTTCCAACAGCATTAGCACACTTCCAGTCCTCGTGTCACAATTTGGTAATTCTATCAATATTCCAAACTAGTTCATCATTATTATATTTCTTATTGTACTCTAAGATCAATAATGTTGATGCATGGCAAAACCAATACAATATTGTAAAGTAATTAGCCTCCAATTAAAATAAATAAATTTATATTAAAAATAATATTTAATGTTACTATTGCCAAAAGATTACGTTTTGATGAAGGCTCAGATAGCATTTTTTAGCAATAAAGTATTTCCTCACTAAACTATTCACAATTGTTTTAGACATAACACTATTACACACTTAATAGACCTTGGTACAGTATAAATATAAATTTTATGTATACTGAAAATCCCCCAAAATCTGTGGAACTTGCTGTATTGCCATATTCAGATTTACTTCAGTGGTTTGGAAACAAATCTATTAAACCCCAGAGGTATACTTGCATATACATGTATCAAATCATTGTGTTGTACATATTAAATCTGTACAATGCTACATGTCAATTGTATGTCCATAAAGCCATAAAAATTCCTATTTGAGAGTTAAAAAAATCTAACTTATAAATAGTATATATATATATACACATATAATAAATTAAATAAATATATATTTATTAAGTGTATAAAATATAAATTTATTACACACATATTGCAAACATATAATTTCACTTTATAGTTGTTTCAGTTCAGCCACTCAGTCATGTCTGACTCTTTGCAGCCCCATGGACTGCAGCACACCAGGCTTCCCTGTCTCTCACTATCTCCCAGAATTTGCTCAAAACATGTATCTATTGAGTTGGTGATGCTACCAAACCACCTCATCCTCTGTTGCCCCCCTCTCCTCTTTCCTTCCTCAATCTTCCCAGCATCAGTGTCTTTTCCAATGAGTCGACTCTTTACATCAGGTGGCCAAAGAATTAAAGCTTCATCTTCAGCATCAGTCCTTCCAATGAATATTCAAAGTTGATATCCTTTACAATTGACCAATTTGATCTCCTTGCAGTTCAAGGGACTCTCAAAAGTCTTCTCTAGTGCCACAATTTCAAACCATCAGTTCTTTAGTGCTCAACCTTCTTTATGGTCCAATTCTCACATCCATATGTGACTACTGGAACTTTGTATAACTTTGACTATACAGACATTTGTTGCCAAAGTAATGTCTCTGTTTTTTAATACAGAGTCTAGGTTTGCCATAGCTTTCCTTCAAAGGAGCAAGCATCTTCTAACTTCATGGCTAAAGTCATCATCCACAGTGATTTCAGAGTCCAAGAAAGTAAAATCTGTCACTGTTTCTATTTTTTCCCATTTATTTGCCATGAAGTAATGGATTGGATGCCATGGTCTTTTTTTGTTGTTGTTGTTGTTTTCCTGAATGCTGTTTTTTTTAATTAAATTATTTATTTTAATTAGAGGCTTGAGTTTTAAGCCAGCTTGATTACTCTCTTGTTTCCCCTTCATCAAGAGGCTCTTTAGTTCCTCTTCAATTTCTGCCAATAGAGTGGGGTCATCTGCACATCTGAGGTTATTCATATTTCTCCTGGAAATCTTGATTCTAGATTATGATTCATCCAATTTGGCATTTCACAAGATATACTCTAAATTCAGCAAGGTGACAATATGCAGCCTTGACATACTCCTTTCCCAATTTTCAACCAGTTTGTTTTTCCATGTCAGCTTCTAACTGTTGCTTCTTGATCTGTGTACAGATTTCTCAGGAGATGGTTAAGGTGGACTGGTATTCCCATCTCTTTATGAATTTTCCACAATTGATTGTGGTCCAAACAGTTAATGAATACATTTTGTTAAAATTTATAAAGCCTCAATTTTATACATTAAATATTTTTAAATTTATACATGTCAAAAACTTTAATGTATAAATTTATAATGTATGAATTTTGTTAACATTATTCCATATCAATTATTTAAATGAGTATGAATGAAGCATAATATCTTCCAATTGACTTTTGTATTTATTCATTTAACAGACTTTGTTTCTGTTTCTTTAATTCAATGTCTATTGTTAAACTCCTACCATTGCTTTAAATAAATAAGGGAAATTAGAAAAGGCATGGAAAATCTTCAAAGAGTGGGGTTACTCTTTTTTATTCAAACAGTTAATCAAATTAGTCTCAAAGTATTAAATAGGTATGACTGTTCACTTTTAAATCAACTTCCATCTGCCAGTTTAAAAATGTCTTTGGTGGTGGTGGTTTAGTCACTAAGTAGTGTCTGACTCTTGCAACCCTGTGGACTGTAGCCTGCCAGGCTCCTCTGTCCATGGGATTTTCCAGGTAAGAATACTAGAGTGGATTGCAATTTTCTTCTTCAGGGGATCTTCTAGACCTAGGAATTGAACCTGGGTCTCCTGCATTGCAGGCGGACTCCTGTGTTGTAGGCAGATTCTTTACCACCTGAGCCAGATGGGAAGCCCACAAATGTCTTTGCCATGATACTAAACCCAGTGGTTGTGTCATACATTTTATGTCCTTGAATGCCAAATATTACTCAGTTTCAGAAAGGTATTTGATAATCTTAGAGGAGAAATGATTACCCTTACCATTTACAATAATCTTAAAACTCTTCCTTTTTTAAGTGGATATCTCCCTTTTATTTTTCATAGACTAGATAACATTCATTTGTCTTACATTTGATCAAATAAATGAGTTTGGAAATCCAGCATCCTTATTCAAATTTCTAGTATAAACTTCTTGCAATAGGGTATACCATTAAATAAAATAATTTATTAAATAGTTTGTTTTATTTTTCTAGATAACATTTACTCAGTGTTTGTTTGTTTGTTTTGCTATAGCTAAGTTTCACCTTTTCTAGTGAAAGAACAATCTCTCAACTTCTCTAAAAATATATTTTTGTTTCCACAGCACTTTCAGTTTCCTAACTGACACTGATTTTCATGTAAAGTCAAACATTTCTGATAGTATTACCATCCCAGGAAGAGTGCATCCTTAACAGGCTGAGAGTGGCTGAAATATCCTTTTTTATTTGCTTAAGTAGTTGAAACGGAGAAGGCAATGGCAACCCACTCCAGTACTCTTGCTTGGAAAATCCCATGAACGGAGGAGCCTGGTAGGCTGCAGTCCATGGGGTCTCAAAGAGTCAGACACGAGCGACTTGACTTTGACGTTTCACTTTCGTGCACTGGAGAAGGAAATGGCAACCCACTCCAGTGTTCGTGCCTGGAGAATCCCAAGGCGGGCAGAGCCTGGCGGGCTGCCGTCTATGGGGTCGCGCAGAGTCGGACACGACTGGAGAGACTTGGCAGGCAGCAGCAAGTAGTTGAAAACTTAGTTAATATGTAATCATTCATCTGCTTTAATACAAAATCAAGTTTGTTGTTTTTTTAGCATTTTGCTATTCCAGCTTACCTATTTTTGCATTGCATTTTGCTACCACAAATATATTATTTCTGCTAAGTATCTTTTCCATCTCTTAATATATATATTTAAATGAATATATTTTCCTAAAAGACCAGTAATATTTTTGAATAATCAGTCTTTATCTCACTGATTTCTGTTTTTATGCACAGAAACTTAAGAATTAAACTTGTTTTCCCAAATTATGAAAAATTTAAATGTACTTTATTAGTCAAGTATCTAAATAATTTTTATACCATCATGTGAATATTGATTTTGTCTATATAAACCTCTGCAACTATTGGGTATTCCTTCTAATAAATTGTCATTGGGGTGACATGATTTTCCTCTGATTTTGGCTCAAAATATAATCAACTAAATGGTTTTACTTTTACTTTTTTTAAAGCTACGCTGGACGTTTTGAGGCAGTCTTTCAAAAGCAAACATTCTAGCTTTAGAAATTTGATTAAATTGTATTATTTATAAATACAGTTTTAAAGTGGTTAGAAAGTCTTATTACATGAAAAATATTTAAAAATAAATATATGCATTCTCCAATTAAAATAAATAAACTTAAAAATAAAAAAATATTCCCCTAAAGATAAATATATGTATTTGATTAACTTTTAATTTGAAAACAATTATAAATGTGCTAGGTTAATAGTACTCAAATACAAAATGAATAAAGCTTTGAAATATGTTAACTTGTCATGAGCTGAAATAGCCCACTTCTTGTTGGATATGATTTTAAGACATATTCTAACTCTTAGTCCTCATAAAAGAGACCAAGTTGAACCATATTAAAAATCCCAAAATTCTTTATGACAACATTCTATTTGGGGGTGATTCTAGGTAGCTTTATATTCCCTTCAGGTGTTTCTTTTATCTACTTTTTATATTAGGATAAAATGAGGAAATTCAAGGCAATATGCTTCTTTAGGTCAATTAGAATCATTTGAAGTTTAGCTCATTTACCCTGAATGATACCACTGAGCTCTTAACATCATTGTTAAAGCAATTGAAAATGTGTATTAAAAGTATGTGATTGGCCTACTAGAATGTTATGGAATCGCCAGACCAGGTTTGATACAGGATACAGGATGCTTGGGACTGGTGCACTGGGATGAACCAGAGGGATGGTATGGATAGGGAGGTGGAAGTGGGGTTCAGGATGGGGAACACATGTACACCTGTGGCAGATTCATGTTGATGTATGGAAAAACCAATACAATATTGTAATTAGCCTCCAATTAAAATAAATAAATTTAAATTAAAAAAAAAGAATAAGAGAGGCACATAATTTTTTTAAAGCTGGAACTTATTTTACATTTCCTTATTTATTGTTTAATTGGAAGGAGTCATTTTAATTTTCTTTGCATGAAAATTTAATTAGGTAATATCACACCTTTAGGGTACAACTATGTAATTAAACTTTGCACCTGATTTTAAGAGTCTCAGTCGTTGTCAGAATTTTGCAAGCTGAGATGAAATGCTTGCAAAAAAGACATACTGATTTTGTGAAGGCCAGCTAGAAACATAAATGGAGTTAGAATTCAGGTGATACCTGGCTGAGGAAATTTAGTTATTGACAATCAGTGAAGTAAATTCATTTCTTGATTCTCATAACAGATACAAAGATACAGATACAAAGATAAACAGATTTTCTGACAGTAAACCTATTCAAAATATAGTGTTGTTAAATCAACAAAACACTGACACTCCAATTCTTATAGTACATTTCTATAGTGGCCATCATCTGCCTGTAATTCTTATTCCCTTTTCTGCTCAATCACAGATTTATGTCAGAAATGATGATAAAGAGCTGAGAAAAGGAGATAGAATATACACATACTATATTTCAGTGTACTTAAATATGAATTAAGCATCTGAATCTGCCTTTCTCTCTCTTACTTTCTTTGCAGTCTGAAAAAATAATGATTCTTCATCATAGATGGACACTAATTAATATACCTGAACTTTGAGTGATGTGGCTCAGAGAGGTTTTCTAATCAAGTTCACCTAGTGCATTTATTTTTGTGTTAAAATAAATTTTCTTGAAATCCCTCTGTGTTTATCTTCTGTTTCTGCTGTAGTAAATTACTATAATCTTAGTTGTTTAAAAACATATATTTCTTTATCTTTATGGAGGTCAGATATCTGAAATCTGTCCTACCAGGATCAAGTCAAGTTTTAGGAGGGCTCTGAGGATGTAACCATGCACGACCCTATGAGATTTTCCCAGAATAGACCTCCACCTATATCCTCCACCTACATTTTGTTTGCAGAAAAACATAGTCAAATAATAAATTGAATTTAATTAATAAATTTAAATTAAATAAATTTAATTAGAGAACTGAGAAAATGCAGAAAGAAAGAAAAATAGTCAAAAAAAAAAAAAATAGACCTCAGTCATTAAACGAAGTCAAGGATTTTCAGTTCTTCCTGAAGGACTATAGATAATATTCTAAGCCAGGTAGTTTAAGTTCTTCTGCAGATACAGAAACCACACTAGGTGGAAGAAGTTAATTGTCTGTTACCCACAAGTACTTAAATCCCAGAACCATTGGAACCAGAAGACTGATGATGCTGACTGCTGGTCATCTCACCACCTACCAATCAAAAGAATGTTCATGAACTGATCACACTCTGCTCCTTCAACACTATAAGACTCCTCATTACTCCCTCCAGGATGGAATACACGGTTTTGATAGCATAGCCCATTGTGGCCCCCTTTGTGTGGCAAATAAAACTATAGTTTTCTACTTCTCCCAAAACTCAGTCTTCAGGCTTCTATTTAGCACTGGTGAACAGAGGCTGAATTTCAGTTACAAGAGGAGACTGTTTCCATGTTTTCCAACAACTAGTGGTCATTTATTAGGGCTTCCCAGCTGGCTCAGAGGTAAAGAATACTCCTGCCAATGCAGGAGATGGAGCTTTAATCCCTGATGAGGAAGATCCTCTGGAGAAAGGAAAGGCAACCACTCTAATATTCTTGCTTGGAAAATCCCATGAACAGAAGATCCTGATGGGCTAAAGACCATTGGGTCATAAAGAGTCAGACATGACTGAGTGACTGAGCACAGTAGTCATCTATATCTTGGCCTGTGGATTTTTCCTGCATCTTCAAAAATATCACTCAAATTTCTATCTGTCATCATGTAACTGTCTCTGTCCCTGCCTCCCTCTCAGTTCAGTTGAGTTGCTCTGAGATCCCATGAATTGCAGCACAACAGGCTTCCCTGTCCATCACCGCTCCCGGAGTTCACACAAACTCACGTGCATCGAGTCGGTGATGATATCCAGGCATCTCATCATCTGCCGTCCCCTTCTCCTCCTGCCCCCAATCCCTTCCAGGATCAAGTCGTTTCCAATGAGTCAAAATTTTGCATGATGTGGCCAAAGTATTGGAGTTTCAGCCTCAGCATCAGTCCTTCCAAAGAACACCCAGGACTGATCTCCTTTAGCATGAACTGGTTGGATCTCCTTGCAGTCCAAGGGACTCTCAAGAGTCTTCTCCAACACCACAGTTCAAAAGCAGCAATTCTTCGGTGCTCAACTTTCTTCACAATCCAACTCTCACATCCATACATGACCACTGGAAAAACCATACCTTGACTAGACAGTCCTTTGTTGGTGAAGTAATGTCTCTGCTTTTGAATACGGTGTCTAGGTAGGTTATAACTTTCCTTCCAAGGAGTAAGCGTCTTTTAATTTCATGGTTGCAATCACCATCTGCAGTGATTTTGGAGCGCCCCCCCCCCAAAAAAAAATAAAGTCTGAGACTGTTTCCATAGTTTCCCATCTATTTCCCATGAAGTGATAGGACCAGATGTCATGATCTTAGTTTTCTGAAAGTTGAGCTTTAAGGCAACTTTTTCACTCTCCTCCTTCACTTTCATCAAGAGGCTTTTTAGTCCCTCTTCATTTTCTGCCATAAGTGTGGTGTCATCTGCATATCTGAGATTATTGATATTTCTCCCAACAATCTTGATTCCAGCCTGTGTTTCTTCCAGCCCAGCGTTTCTCATGACGTACTCTGCATAGATGTTAAATAAGCAGGGTGACAATATACAGCCTTGATGTACTCCTTTTCCTATTTGGAACCAGTCTGTTGTTCCATGTTCAGTTCTAACTGTTGCTTCCTGACCTGCATATAGGTTTCTCAAGAGGCAGGTCAGGTGGTCTGATATTCGCATCTCTTTCAGAATTTTCCACAGTTTATTGTGATACTCACAGTCAAAGGCTTTGGCATAGTCAATAAAGCAGAAATAGATGTTTTTCTGGAACTCTCTTGCTTTTCCCATGATCCACTGGATGCTGGCAATTTGATTTCTGGTTCCTCTACCTTTTCTAAAACCAGCTTGAACTTCAGGAAGTTCACGGTTAATATATTGCTGAAGCCTGGCTTGGAAAATTTTGAGCATTACTTTACTAGCGTGTGAGATGAGTGCAATTGTGCAGTAGTTTGAGCATTCTTTGGCATTGCCTTTCTTTGGGATTGGAATGAAAACTGACCTTTTCCAGTCCTGTGACCACTGCTGAGTTTTCCAAATTTGCTGGCATACTGAGTGCAGCACTTTCACAGCATCATCTTTCAGGATTTGAAATAGCTCAACTGGAATTCCATCACCTCCACTAGCTTTGTTCTAGTGATGCTTTCTAAGGCCCACTTGACTTCACATTGCAGGATGTCTGGCTCTAGGTGAGTGACCATACTATCGTGATTATCTGGGTCATTAAGATCTTTTTTGTACAGTTCTTCTGTGTATTCTTGCCATCTCTTCTTAGTATCTTCTGCTTCTGTTCGGTCCATACCATTTCTGTCCTTTATTGAGCCCATCTTTGCATGAAATGTTCCCTTGGTAGCCCTAATTTTCTTGAAAAGATCTCTAGTCTTTCCCATTCTGTTGTTTTCCTCTATTTCTTTGCTTTGATCGCTGAGGAAAGCTATCTTTTCTCTCCTTGTTATTCTTTGGAACTTTGCATTCAGATGCTCATATATTTCCTTTTCTCCTTTGCTTTTTGCTTCTCTTTTTTTCATAGCTATTTGTAAGGTCTCCTCAGACAGCCATTTTGCTTTTTTGCATTTCTTTTTCCATGGGGATGGTCTTGATCCCTGTCTCCTGTACATTTTCACGAACCTCTCTCCATATTTCATCAGGCACTCTATTTATCAGATCTATTAAATCTATTTCTCACTTCCATTGTATAATCATAAGGGATTCTATTTAAGTCATACTTGAATGGTCTAGTGTTTTTCCCTACTTTCTTCAATTTAAGTCTGAATTTGGCAATAAGGAGTTCATGATCTGAGACACAGTCAGCTTCTGGTCTTTTTGTTGCTGACTGTATAGCACTTCTCCATATTTGGTTGCAAAGAATATAATCAATTTGATTTTAGTGTTGACCATCTCGTGATGTCCATGTGTAGACTTTTCTCTTGTGTTGTTAAAGAGGGTGTTTGCTATGACCAGTGCGTTTTTTTGGAAACACTCTATTAGCCTTTGCCATGCTTCATTCCATATTCCAAGGCCAAATTTGCCTGTTAGCCCAGGTGTTTCTTGACTTCCTATTTTGGCATTGCAGTCCCCTGTAATGAAAATAATATATTTTGGGGGTGTTAGTTCTAGAAGTTCTTAGAGGTCTTCATAGAATCGTTCAACTTTGGCTTCTTCAGCATTACTGGTTGGGGAATACACTTGGATTGCTGTGATATTGAATGGTTTGCCTTGGAAATGAACAGAGATCATTCTGTTGTTTTTGAGATTGCATCCAAGTACTGCATTTCAGACTCTTTTGTTGACCATAATGGCTACTACATTTCTTCTAAGAGATTCCTGAATGCAATAGTAGATATAATGGTCATGTGGGTTAAATTCATTCCAATCCATTTTAGTTTGTTGATTCCTAGAATGTCGATGTTCACTATTGCCACCTCCTGTTTGACTACATCCAATTTGCCTTGATTCATAGACCTAACATTCCAGGTTCCTATGCAATATTGCTCTTTACAGCATCAGACGTTGCTTCTATCACAGTCACATCCACAATTGGATATTGTTTTTGCTTTGGCTTCATCCTTTGTTTTGCTTTGGCTTCATTCTTTCTGACTCCCTCTGTAGCCCTCTTTTAAGGATCTCTGTGTTTAAATTAGCTTCATGTGGATAATTAAGTATATTATCCTTATATTAAGATCCTTGTCTCAGTCACATGTCCAAAGTCCATTTTTCCATATAAGATGAAAGTTGTAAGTTCTTGGGCTTAGGACAAGGGATATTTTGGGTGCTCTTATTTAAATAACCATACTTAGGATCCCCAGAAACTATGCATGGAATTTATGCTTTCAGTTTATTTAACATCTACTTCTGATACACCTATATGCACTAACTCTTTAAAATGAGCATTTGGGGAGGAAAGTAACTATCTTAAAGATCCAAAATATAATGAGGTGAGATTCATATACACTTTAGAGAATAGTTTCACCTGTGATTTCCCCTTTATTTTTAAGAGGAAACTTTTAAAATGTAAAGACATCTTCAAGCAGGATTTTTTCTGTTCATTTTTCACTTGACTATTAATGGAGACATATTAGTGCTTTTAGCTTAACTGAGGCACTTAATCTGTTTATATTTGCTTTTAAATATGAACATTTCAACCATCCATAGAAATTACACTAATTTAAATGAATTAAACTGTCACTTCTGATAAAGGTATTTTAATCTACTGTTTCACTTGAAATAAAAATTCTGCTGAAAATAAGCAAGAGAAATGATAAAATATATGCCTAGTAACTTCTCCATTCTTGTTCTTATAAATGGTTAATAGTATGATATAAAGTCAAGTCAAATTTTATAAGTGTGAGAGAAGAAATTTTTGAATATATTCATCATTTAAATCTATAAAGTTTTCCTACTAACTGATATGATTATGATTAATTACAAAGTACTACTCATTTTGTACGAATTAATTTACACCCACATGTACATGTGTCATGGACATAAACACTAATTTCTGAATATTTCAATTTTTGTTCTAGGACTACTTTTGAGACACATGTAAATTTCCTGTATCCAAATTTATTGACAAATAATAGGAGCTTTGTGGTAACTTTAATTTTTATTAATCTTCCTAAGTTGGAATAATTTGTTGCTTATTATTATTTGCTGTGTATGAAAGCAAGGTCAAGAGCACCCAGATAATACTATATGAATCTGATAATCAAAGAGTTTCTAACACTTTTTGTGATTAACAACATTAGAGTAATAAAACCGCTTGAAATTATATAAACATGAAATCTAGAAAATGTTTTTTGAAAAATTTCTTCGAAGTCAAAACATATTGTCAGTGATTCAAATTATTAACCTATATTGAATAACTGAAATAAAGAAATAACATACACTGATGAAAAGGACTTAAAAGCTAAAACCTAGTGAGGGTTTGCTATTCTCTGTGAAAAACCATTTTAGACAAGAGTCAAGAATCTTCTCTGGCAAGAATTTGAACAACAGCAAGATACATTATATGACTAATGAAGGAGACTCAGAAGCCATCAAGAAATCTGTCTAACTTAAAGTTAATCATACTAAGAGAAATAAGTCAGGAAAAGAAAAACACTATATGGTATCACTTACATGTGGAATTTAAAATATCTAAAATATGACACAGTTGGACTTATCTGTGAAACAGACTCAAAAACATAAAAGTAAAGACTTGTGGCTTCCAAGGGAAAAAAGAGATGTGAGAGGGATGGGTTGAGGTTTGGGATACAAATTATTATATATAAGAATGATAAAAGACAAGGTCCTATGATAAATCAACTGTATGTATATATATAATTTTCCACTATGGTTTATCATAGGATACTGACTATAGTTTCTGTGATATACAGTAGGACTTTGTCATATATGTATATGTATGTATATATATACATACATATATAATATCAGTTCAGTTCAGTCACTCAGTCGTGTCCAACTCTTTATGACCCCATGAACTGCAGCACACCCGGTCTCCCTGTCCATCAAAAACTCCCGAAGTCTACCCAAACCCGTGTCCATTGAGTAGGTGATGCCATTCAACCATCTCATCCTCTGTCGTCCCCTTCTCCTTCTGCCCTCAATCTTTCCAAGAATCAGGGTCTTTTCAAATCAACTCTTCACATGAGGTGACCAAAGTATTGGAGTTTCAGCTTCAGCATCAGTCCTTCCAGTGAACACCCAGGGCTGATCTCCTTTAGGATGGACTTGTTGGACCTCCTTGTAGTCCAAGGGGCTACCAAGAGTCTTCTCCAACATCACAGTTCAAAAGCATCAATTCTTCAGTGTTCAGTGTTCTTCACAGTCCAACTCTCACATCCATGCATGACCACTGGAGAAATTATAGCCTTGACTAGACAGACTTTTGTTGGCAAAGTAATATCTCTGCTTTTTAATATGGTATCTAGTTTGATCATTGGATAAGGCAATGGCACTCCACTCTAGTACTCTTGCCTGGAAAATCCCATGGACGGAGGAACCTGGTAGGATGCAGTCCATGGGGTCGCTAAGAGTCAGACACGACTGAGCAACTTCACTTTCACTTTTCACTTTCATGCATTGGAGAAGGAAATGGCAACCCACTCCAATGTTCTTGCCTGGAGAATCCCAGGGATGGGGGAGCCTGGTGGGCTTCCGTCTATGGGATCGCACAGAGTCGGACACGACTGAAGCGACTTAGCAGCAGCAGCAGTTTTGTCATAACTTTCCTTCCATGGAGTAAGCGTCTTTTAATTTCATGGCTGCAGTCACCATCTGCAGTGATTTTGGAGCCCAGAAAAATAAAGTCTGACACTGTTTCCACTGTTTCCCCATCTATTAGCCATGAAATATATTTCTAATGTGTGACAAGGTTATATATCTTGTCACACAGCAGAAATTAAGACTACATTGAAAATCAACTATACTTCTAAAAATTAAAAAAGAGAAACCTAAGAAAGAGAGAAGAGCAGAGTAAACCCTCTGAGGTAGAAGACATGAATCAACAGAATACAGGTGAATCCTAATTACATAGCATTTGAAAAGCTACTGCAAACAGTTAATGACTCTTTAGCTTTTTTATGATTTTTAAAATCGACTTTAACTCACTTAAAAATATGGGAGTATGGTTGATTTACAATATTGTGTTAGTTTCAGGTGCACAGCAAAGTGATTGATTATACATAAATGTTTTTTAGATTTTTAGATTCTTTTCCTTTACTGGTCATTACTGGAATCTTACTCACGCTCCTGGTACTTAAAAACCAAAGAAGAAAAAACTTTCTTACAGCACTAACACAGCTGCTACAAACTTTTCAGCTAAATATCCATTAACAGAAATTGGATCTGAGTATTGCAGAGGGAAGAACTGAGGAGCAGAATTTTTGATGAAGAGTATATATTCCTCTTTCTGAAACAACAGTACCTAGTTTGTTCCCAACAAAGGAAGGGAAATAGCAGGAGAACAATCTTGACTTAACCAAAGCTACTCCAACGGAAAAGGCTTTCAATTTGGAATGTATCATATGCTATGGATCTGCTAGTGTGAGACAGATGGAGAAGGAAATGACATAGAAAATCCCATGGACGGAGGAGCCTGGTAGGCTGCAGTCTATGGGGTCGCTAAGAGTCAGACACGACTGAGCGACTTCACTTTCAATTTTCACTTTTATGCATTGGAGAAGGAAATGGCAACCCACTCCAGTGTTCTTGCCTGGAGAATCCCAGGGACAGAGGAATCTGGTGGGCTGCTGTCTATGGGGTCACACAGAGTCGGACATGACTGAAGCGACTTAGCAACAGCAGCAGCAGCAGTGTGAGACAGAAGTTTTTCTTTTTAATTTAGAGATTACTGAATCTTTCATGAAGTTTCTGTTTCTTCTCTGCACAAGTTTTATGATTTTCCACTCTCCACATCCTAAACTCCCTCTGAGGCAGGTATCTCAACTACAGAAAAATAGGTATTTTGGACGCTACATTTCTTTCTTCAGGAGATTGTCATGTGCATTGTAGGATGATAATCAGCAAACCTGGCCTCTGTACACCAGACATCAGTAGAAGTCTTAATCTCTATTTGTGACAGCAAAAAGGTCCATAGATATTGATAAATACCCCCCGAGTGGGCAAAATCACATTTAGTTCCTCTGGGGATTTCTTGCTTTTGACCTTAAAAATTCTTTCCCACAGATATCTGGATGTCTTGATATAAATTATGACAACCACTCATCCAGTCCTTAAAAATGAGGATAATATCTCTGAGAACTGATAATGAAAATATTAGTGTGCTTATCTGGTGGAAGGAATAATCAGCAGGCACCTTTGAAAGCTAGGGATGGGATTCTTGGGCCAATAAGAAGTGATTTTAGCTTTTTTGCTTATTTTGGAATTAGTACCAGAGCACAGTGCAAATTTTAAATGTTGTGATATTTTTTATTTGTGTAAACTAATATTTTGAATGTTCATATCTTACTTAGCTTATCTAATGTTTCTTTCTTTGATATATTGACTTTCATGATATTTTACATACAGAATGTAAACCACAATGACAGAAAACTAACCAAACTGATAACATGGATCACAGCCTTGTCTAACTCAATGAAACTATGATCCATGCCATATAGGGCCATCCAAGATGGACGGGCTATGGTGGAGTGTTCTGACAAAATGTGGTCCACTGGAGAAGGGAATGGCAAGCCACTTCAGCATTTTTGCCTTGAGAACCCCATGTACAGTATGAAAAGGCAAAAAAGATAGGACACTGAAAGATAAACTCCCCAGGTCAGTAGGTGCCCAAGATACTACTGGAGAAGAGTGGAGAAATAACTGCAGAAAGAATGAAGAGACGGAGCCAAAGTGAAAACAGTGCTGATTTGTGGATGTGACTGGTGATGGAAGTAAAGTCCAAAGATGTAAAGAGCAATATTGCATAGGAATATGGAACGTTTGGTCCATGAATCAGGGCAAATTGGAAGTGGTCAAACAGGAGATAGCAA
This sequence comes from Bos taurus, assembly GCF_002263795.3. Lineage (NCBI taxonomy): Eukaryota > Metazoa > Chordata > Mammalia > Artiodactyla > Bovidae > Bos > Bos taurus. Next base: position 3,007,803 of record NC_037336.1, read on the forward strand.
GAGTGAACCTCGATATTTTAGGAATCAGTGAACTAAATGGACAGGAATGGGCAAATTTAGTTCAGATGACCGTTATATCTACTACTGTGGGGAAAATTCCTTAGAAGAAATGGAGTAGCCCTCATAGTCAACAAAAGAGTCTGAAATGCAGTGCTTCGGTGCAATCTCAAAAGTGACAGAATGATCTCTGTTCATTTCCAAGGCAAACCATTCAATATCACAGTAATCCAAGTCTATGCTCCAAACATTAATGCTGAAGAAGCTGAAGTTGAACAGTTCTATAATGATCTACAAGATCTTCTAGAAATAACACCAAAAAAAGATGTTATTTTCATCATAGGTGACTTGAATGCAAATGTAGGAAGTCAAGAGATACCTGGAGTAACAGGCAAGTTTGGCCTTGGAGTACAAATTGAAGCAGGAAAAAGGCTAACAGAGATTTGCTGAGAGAATGCATTGGTAATAGCAAACACCCTCTTTCAACAACCCAAGGGACTACTCTACATATAGATGTCACCAGATGGTCAATACTGAAATCACATTAATTACACTCTTTGCAGCCAAAGACGGAAAAGCTCTATAGAGTCAGCAAAAACAAGACTGGGAGCTGACTGTGGCCCAGATCATGAACTCATTATTGCAAGTTCAGTTCAGTCACTCAGTTGTGTCCAACTCTTTGCAACCCCATGAATTGCAGCACGCCAGGCCTCCCTATCCATCACCAACTCCCGGAGTTCACTCAGACTCACGTCTGTCGAGTCAGTGATGCCATCAGCCATCTCATCCTGTGTTGTCCCCTTCTCCTCCTGCCCCCAATCCCTCCCAGCATCAGAGTCTTTTCCAATGAGTCAACTCTTCACATGAGGTGGCCAAAGTACTGGAGTTTCAGCTTTAGCATCGTTCCTTCCAAAGAAATCCCAGGGCTGATCTCCTTCAGAATGGACTGCTTGGATCTCCTTGCAGACCAAGGGACTCTCAGGAGTCTTTTCCAACACCATAGTTCAAAGACATCAATTCTTCGGTGCTCAGCTTTCTTCACAGTCCAACTCTCACATCCATACATGACCACAGGAAAAACCATAGCCTTGACTAGACAGACCTTTGTTGGCAAAGTAATGTCTCTGCTTTTCAATATGCTATCTAGGTCGGTCATAACTTTTCTTCCAAGGAGTAAGCATCTTTTAATTTCATGGCTGCAGTCACTATCTGCAGTGATGCAAGATTCACACTTAAATTGAAGAAAATTGAGATCATTCAGGTATGACCTAAATCAAATTCCTTACAATTATACAGTGGAAGTGACAAATAGATTCAAGGGATTAAATTTGATAAACAAAGTGCTTGAAGAACTATGGATGGAGGTGATGGAATTCCAGTTGTGTTATTTCAAATCCTAAAAAATGATGCTGTTAAAATTTTGCACTCAATATGCCAGCAAATTTGGAAACTCAGCAGTGACTAAAGGACTGGATAGGACACTTTTCACTCCAATCTCAGATAAAGGCAATACCAAAGAATGCATAAACTACCACACATTTACACTCATTTCACACACTAGCAAGGCAATGATCAAAATTCTCCAAGTTAGGCTTCCACAGTACATGAACTGAGAACTTCCAGATGTTCAAGCTGGATTTAGAAAAGGCAGAGTAACCAAAGATCAAATTGCCAACATCTGTTGGATCATAGACAAAGCAAAAGAGTTCCAGAAAAACATCTACTTCTGCTTTATTGACTATGACAATGCCTTTGGCTGTGTGGATCACAATAAACTGTGGAAAATTCTTCAAGGGATGGAAATACCAGACCACCTTACCTGCCTCTTGAGAAATCTGTATGCAGGTCAGGAAGCAACATTTAGAACTGGACATGGAACAATGTGCTGGTTTCAAATTGGAAAAGGAGTCTGTCAAGGCTGTGTATTGTAATCCTGCTTTTTAACCTGTACACAGAGTACATCATGCAAAATATTGGGCTGGATGAAGCACAAGCTGGAATCAAGATTGCCAGGAGAAATATCAATAACATCAGATATGCAGATGTCACCAGCCTTATGGCAGAAAGTGAAGAAGAACTAAAGAGCCTCTTGATGAAAGTGAATGAGGAGAGTGAGAAAGTTGGCTTAAAACTCAACATTCAGAAAACTAAGATCATGGCACCTGGTCCCATCACTTCATGACAAATAGTTTGTGAAATAATTGAAACAGTAACAGCTTTTATTTTGAGGGCTCCAGAATTACTTCAGATGATGACAGTGGACATAAAATTAAAAGATGCTTTCTCCTTGGAAGATAAGCCAGGACCACCTTAGACAGCATATGAAAAAGCAGAGACATTACTTTTCTGACAAAGTTCTGTCTAGTCAAAACTTTGTCTAGTAATCATGTATGGATGTGAAAGTTGGAACATAAAGTAAGATGAATGTGGAAGAATTGAAATGTGGTGTTGGGGAAGACTCTTGAGAGTCCCTTGGACTGCAAAGAGATCAAACCAGTCCATTCTAAAGGAAATCAGTCCTGAATATTCATTGAAAGGACTGATGCTGAAATTGAAACTCCAATACTTTGGCCACCTGATGGGAAGAACTGACTCATTCGAAAAGACCCTGATGATGAGAAAGATTGAAGGCAGGAGGAGAAGGGAACAACAGAGGATGAGATGGCTTGATGGCATCACCGACTCAATGGACATGAGTTTTAGCAAGCTCCAGGCATTGATGATGGTAAAGCCTGGCGTGCTGCATTCCACTGTGTCACACAAAGTCAGATATGACTGAGAGATTTAACTAATTACACAAATTATTGGAAGCTATTTTATTTTTCACATAATTCTTCCTGCTTTCATAAATTGCATCTTTCTTCCAATCACAGGTCAGACTAGCTTTGACTACTCCATTATTAAGAGAAATGTATCCTGTTAGTTTATGGTATCTAGGCTTTTCCTTTATAGAAACTTGGGGCGGGGGTGGATATCTGGTTTTTTCTTTCTTTCTTTCTTTTTTTTAATTATTTTATTTTTTTCCATTCTAGTTGGCCTGACTTGTTTTTGCTGAAACTTTCCTAACTTTTTGGAAGGAAGCTTAGTCCTACACAAAGAGACAAGGAGATATGCCTTCATAGAACTTACATCTCACCCTAATCTTGTCTGACAGATAATAAATGAGAGACTCTTGTTGTCTGGGAAGTTGGATGTCAGCAGCTATTAATAGGAATCACAGAAAAGGAGGCTACAGGTATGGCTAGGGAAAATGCCAATATATTAAATTGGTGTCTATAAAAGGTCTCACTGAAGTCAAGCATGTGAGCAAAGGCCTAACAGAATGGAGAACTGCACAAACAAGACATTTAGGTCAAAATGTTCAATTCAAAGGCTTTGAAGCAAAACATGCCACAGTTCTTCTAGGGACTTCAAAGATTTTACCATTCTGCTTTAGAGGAAGCTAGAAAAAATAAGATTAATTGAACCTCTGATTAAATAATTAACTGCCCTTGCCCAGGAAAGTGTAATTATGTGAGCTTTCACATTCTTCTGTGTGTGTGTGTGTGTGTGTGTGATAGAGAAAGACAGAGAGAGAAAGGTGAAAAGACATTATGATTAGACTTTTTGATGTTAAGACCAAATTTAGAATTCTAAATTCTATCCCAGATACAAGTTGTACTAATTTAATTTTTAGAAAAGGCAGAGGAACCAGAGATCAAATTGCCAACATCCGCTGGATCATGGAAAAAGCAAGAGAGTTCCAGAAAAGCATCTATTTCTGCTTTATTGGCTATGCCAAAGCCTTTGACTGTGTGGATCACAACAAACTGTGTAAAATTCTGAAAGAGATGGGAATACCAGACCACCTGATCTGCCTCTTGAGAAGTCTGTATGCAGGTCAGGAAGCAACAGTTAGAACTGGACATGGAACGACTGGCTGGTTCCAAATAGGTAAAGGAGTTCATCAAGGCTGTATATTGTCACCATGCTTATTTAACTTTTATGCAGAGTACATCATGAGAAATGCTGGACTGGAAGAAACACAAGCTGGAATCAAGATTGCTGGGAGAAATATCAATAACCTCAGATATGCAGATGACACCACCCTTATGATAGAAAGTGAAGAGGAACTCAAAAGCCTCTTGATGAAAGTGAAAGTGGAGAGTGAAAAAGTTGGCTTAAAACTCAACATTCAGAAAACGAAGATCATGGCATCCAGTCCCAATCACTTCATGGGAAATAGATGGGGAAACAGTGGAAACAGTGTCAGACTTTATTTTTCTGGGCTCCAAAATCACTGCAGATGGTGACTGCAGCCATGAAGTTAAAAGACGCTTACTCCTTGGAAGGAAAGTTATGACCAACCTAGATAGCATATTCAAAAGCAGAGACATTACTTTGCCAACAAAGTTCCGTCTAGTCAAGGCTATGGTTTTTCCTGTGGTCATGTATGGATGTGAGAGTTGGACTGTGAAGAAGGCTGAGCGCCAAAGCATTGATGCTTTTGAACTGTGGTGTTGGAGAAGACTCTTGAGAGTCCCTTGGACTGCAAGGAGATCCAACCAGTCCATTCTGAAGGAGATCAGCCCTGGGATTTCTTTGGAAGGAACGATGCTAAAGCTGAAACTCCAGTACTTTGGCCACCTCATGCGAAAAGTTGACTCATTGGAAAAGACTCTGATGCTTGGAGGGATTGGGGGCAGGAGGAGAAGGGGACGACAGAGGATGAGATGGCTGGATGGCATCACTGACTCGATGGACGTGAGTCTGAGTGAACTCTGGGAGTTGATGATGGACAGGGAGGCCTGGCGTGCTTCGATTCATGGGGTCCCAGAGTCGGACACGAATGAGCGACTGATCTGATCTGATCTAAATTCTAATTTGAGATTTACATCAATGCAAATTTTCATGTCACCCTTGTTGAAAATAATTGTTAAAAAAAAGACAACTAATAAATGGAGTAGAAGATAAAAAATAATACAGATGGTAAAGTTAAACCAGTGGAACTTTAATTTTGTTGTTGTATGTTGGTTTGCCCATGAAGCCTTATAAGGACCTACACATAGATGAGATAAAACATAAATTGCATCATTCTATATGTACTCTTGAAATGGTTGTAAAAGAGAAACAAAAGACTGCATATCAAGCTCTGGGACATTTTCTTTAATGGTATTAATATAACAAGCAGCAACCAACAATTCTGTCATAGCATCATGAAGCTATAAAGTATTTGATAGAAAAAAACAAAAATTTTGCTCCTATGTGCATTGACTATTAAAAATAAGGTTAAAGTTACTAGTAAATCACTGAATTTTAAGGAAAAAAAAATTTTGAAACATTACTGTGAGGCAATGTAAGCAGTATATAATTGCAAAGTGCCTATATTTTTACTTTATAATGTGCATATCAATCAAATTTCTAAATTTAGTGGCTGGCTGTCATTTATTTTTATAAACATAAAAATTACAGGAAGACTTTTTGCCATGAGCTAATAATTTCTTCAATTATTTATTTATACATAGTGATTATTAGAAATCTGACTCAATCAGGAAGTAACAATTATTTTATCATTAGGACATTTATATTATTAATACTGAGAATTTAGTTGACATTCTGAAGTACTCAATTAAAAATTCTTTATCAAATTCAATGACAAATTTCACCATACTATACCACTTCAATTTGAAAGAAAATGAATTGAAAATAGAAAAATGTAACTGCTGATGAAGAGCATGGCTTAGAATTAATAGGGTTCTGACCTATAGGGTTTTTTACCCTTAATATTGTTCAACCTGCTGCATTTAATATAAAGTTCTTAATATTTAAGTCATTATGGGATATGCCTCATATTACTTCAATTAAATGAATATTTAAAATAATTTTCTGACTATAATTTTTGTCCAATATGATTAATTGGAGTTTGAAAAGTGAAAGTGAAAGTTGCTCAATCATGTCTGACTCTTTGTGACCCCATGGACTGTATAGAATTCTCTAGGCCAGAATACTGGAGTGGGTAGCCATTCCCTTCTCCAGGGGATCTTTCCAACCCAGGAATCCAACCAGGATCTGCTCCACTGCAGGAAGATTCTTGACCAGCTGAGCTACCTGGGAAACAATTGGAGTTTACCACTGTCAAACTGTTGGTTTACTTCCTTTTAGACTACATACTGCTGCTGCTGCTGCTAAGTCACTTCAGTCGTGTCCAACTCTGTGTGACCCCGTAGATGTCAGCCCACCAGGCTCTCCTGCCCCTGGGATTCTCCAGGCAAGAACGCTGGAGTGGGTTGCCATTTCCTTCTCCAATGCATGAAAGTGAAAAAGTGAAAGTGAAGTTGTTCAGTCGTGTCCGACTCTTAGCGACCCCATGGACTGCAGCCTTCCAGGCTCCTCCGTCCATGGGATATTCCAGGCAAGAGTACTGGAGTGGGGTGCCATTGCCTTCTCTGAGACTACATACACACCTATATAAAGAAAATGTCCAGAACTTACTGGTCATGAAAACTCTGATCAATCTTAATTGATCCAGGCTTAACCCAGAACCTCTCTGTGAATCCTCAAAACTTCTCATGTTACTCTTTGGTTCCCTGTTTCTCTGTCCCTATGTATATTAACTTGTACCTGGATCATGCAGGTCACCAACCTCAGATAATTCATTATTTCCATAAAAGCAATTCAAATATATTCAGGGAGATTTTATTCTTATTGAAGTATTATAATTTCTTAAATGATTGTAGAAATGGAAGACATCAGAAGCTGTATCGCCTTGTGTCAAATGACTCACCCTGTCTCTTGTTCTTTACGCTGCCTGATACACAAGGTCTCTTGATGTCTGAGCACTCTGGAGGATGAGTGCTGTAGGAGAAAAACTTCTACAACTGCTGACCTTTCCCACAAGCAAGAAGGTTCATAAACAAAATGCTAATATCATACAAATGTGTGTGTGTGTATATATATATAAACACATTCTAGTTAAACTAATGCAGATGGTTTTAATAAATATTCTAGTTGAACATTTTTCAAAAATCACAATATATTTCAAAAATATAGCCAATATTGGATGTGTTTTTTATTATATGGGTACATTACAATTTTTAGCAATTTTTTCACTTAAATTTGATTAGTTTTATTCTAAAGTAAGTAATAATACAGTGAATATTTCTTACTCATTTTATATAATTTTGTTTTATTGAGTTTTTTCTAGGTTTTGAATGCTTATGGATTGAAAACCTTGGGCATATCCTATTAAATTGTCAGGCAGTGGTTTTATATCAAGTTCTATTTTCCCTGTTTTCATATGAAAACTCTGTCTCATTCTTCCATGTGGAATGCAAAAGATACCAAAGATCCTGAGCAAAAGACTTTTGACTTATTGGACTTGATGGAGAGAGCGAAAGCTGGCCTGGGAGTGGAGAAGTACTGTCAGTGTGCAGGAAAACTTTCTGCCCAGGCCCCTAAATAAGGAGGTCTCCCTGGAAGTTCAGGGGAATGTCTCAGCTGAAAGCCCCATGCGGCTCAAAGAAAGAGGTTTGGAATGGCAAGAAAATGCATGTGAGCCTGGCTGAGAGGGATTTGGGACATGGCTGAGTGTCGACTACAATTCCTTCTAGGCAACTGAGGGGCACTGGCTGGGCACCCAGTCCAGGGTTGAACATTTCCCCTAGGAAGTCTGCCAAGAAATGCCTCCTAATACTCTAGTGGTGAGCTTGAGAAGTTATGTATAGAATTTTGGTCTAGGGCTAGACTTGCATTTCTCCTTAAGTATCCCTCTATATTTTTTTCATATATATATATATATTAATATGTATACACATATGTAAATACATATCTTTAGTATGTCCAAATTTATAATTCTCGTATTTTCCTCTATTGAAAATTGTATTAAAAACCATAAATTCCATATTTATACTTTAAAGTCTGTTTTACAATAAATTAATATGCATGTATGTATGCTTAGTCCCTTCAGACATGTCCAACTTTTTGTGACTCTATGAACTGTAGCCTGTCAGACTCCTCTGTCCATGGAATTCTACAGGAAAAAGTACTGTCAGTTCAGTTCAGTTCAGTTCAGTTGCTCAGTCGTGTCTGATTCTGTGTGACCCCATGAATCACAGCATGCCAGGCCTCCCTGTCCATCACCAGCTCCCGGGGTTTACTCAAACTCATGTGCATCGAGTCTGTGTTGCCGTCCAGCCATCGCATCCTCTGTCATCCCCTTCTCCTCCTGCCGCAAATCCCTCCCAGCATCAGGGTCTTTCCCAATGAGTCAAAACTTTGCAAGAGGTGGCCAAAGTATTGGAGTTTCAGCTTCAGCATCAGTCCTTCCAATGAACACCCAGGACTGATCTCCTTTAGAATGGAATGGTTGGATCTCCTTGCAGTCCAAGGGACTCTCAAGAGTCTTCAACACAGCAGTTCAAAAGCATCAATTCATTGGTGCTCAGCTTTCTTCACATTCCAACTCTCACATCCATACATGACTACTGGAAAAAACATAGCCTTGACTAGATGGACCTTTGTTGGCAAAGTAATGTCTCTGCTTTTGAATATGCTATCTAGGTTGGTCACAACTTTCCTTCCAAGTTCACCCATGTTTCTATCCACATGTACTCTTTTTCTTCCTAATAAACACTTTTTTTTTGCTTCACTGGTTTCCATCTTGTTGTAGAAATTTATTTCTACAAAGCTGATGTGCCAAGGCATTGTCACTGGCACTGGTTTCTGGTGGTCTAGTGGCTAGGTTTCAGTGCTCCCCCTGCGTGTGCTGACTTCTGTCTCTGGCTGGGGTACTGAAATCTTGCCTCAAGCTGCTGCAGGTTGAGGCCACCTAATATCACAATCAATTGGTTTTGCATCCTTTGCTCAGTGCAAGGCCATGAGGAGTCGTCTTTTTCTTTTCTTTTTTCTTTATTTCCCCAGCTTGTTTTTATTCCTTAGGAGTTTCAAATTTTTTTTTTAATTTTACTCTTCTGGTTAAATATATCTCTTTTTTAAATAAATTTTATTGAATAGCTAAAAAATATATGTAAATCAACTCTTCTTTACTGCTATTTTTTTGTATCTTTATATTTTATTTCTTTCACTTACTTTATTGGAATGATAACAATTTCTAGAAACATTTTGAATTGTGCATATCTTTGCCAATTTTAAGGGGAAAGCAAAAAGACTTTCACATGTACGTTTGAAGTTACCTTTAGATATTCTAGATAACCTCTATAAAACAAGTTCTCTTTTATTGCTAGTTTGCTTAGTTTGTATCATGAATGGTTGGTAGGTTTTGTCAATTGTTTTTTCTGAAGTTAATTAGAAGATCATATAATTTCTCTTTTGTAATCTGTTATATGGTGAAGAAAGCTGAGTGCCGAAGAATTGATGCTTTTGAACTGTGGTGTTGGAAAAGACTCTTGAGAGTCCCTTGGATTGCAAGGAGATCCAACCAGTCCATTCTGAAGGAGATCAGCCCTGGGATTTCTTTGGAAGGACAATGCTAAAGCTGAAACTCTAGTACTTTGGCCACCTCATGCGAAGAGTTGACTCATTGGAAAAGACTCTGATGCTGGGAGGGATTGGGGGCAGGAGGAGAAGGGGACGACAGAGGATGAGATGGCTGGATGGCATCACTGACTCAATGGACGTGAGTCTGAGTGAACTCCGGGAGTTGGTGATGGACAGCAAGGCCTGGCGTGCTGCGATTCATGGGGTCGCAGAGAGTCGGACATGACTGAGCGACTGAACTGAACTGAACTGAACTGACATGGTGAAATATAGTAATTCATTTAGATTTCTTAATAAATATTGCATCCTTAGGAAAACTCTTTCTTGGGCTTGAAACATTTTGATCTACTTCTATATTCAAATTATTACTAAATATTTATATTAATACATTAATAAAGGATACTTAGACACAGAGAATGGATGTCTGGAAATAGGATGGGAAGGAGAGGGGATCAGATAAATTGGGAGATTGGGATTGACATATATACACTATCATGTGTGAGCAAATAGCTAGTGGAAAGTTACTGTATAGCATAGGGAGCTCGGCTAAGTGCTCTATGATGACATAGAGGGGTGGAATAGGGGGTGGGAGAGAGGTCTATGAGGGAGGGGATATATGTATACATATGGCTGATTCACGTTGTTGTACAACAGAAACTAACATAACAGTGTCACTTAACTATATCCCCATAAATAAAAAAAATTCATAATAATGAATTCTATTGAAACAATTAGATTGTACTTTTATTTCCTTATTACTATCAGAATTTAGCATCAGGTTTAATGTAGCCTCATAAAAATCAGTGATTTATTCCTTCCTCCTATATTGCTATTATTATTACTGAAGTAGTTTGTGTATAATTAACTATTTCTTCTTGGAATATTTGATATATGTCAGAACTGAAGCATTTGGTCTGGGAGCTTTCTAAGAAGGACAGTTTATTATTGTAAGTTTTATTAATTTGATATAGGACTAGACTATTCAGATTGTTTCTCCCTTCTTTTACTTTCAGTAAGCTTTTTTTTTTCAAGATATTTTCACTCTGAATTCTCAACATAATATATATAAACATTTTCATAATATTATGTTATTAATCTGCATAGAATCTATCATTTTGCTTTCATATTCTTTTTTTTAATTTTATTTTATTTTTAAACTTTACAATATTGTATTGGTTTTGCCAAATATTGAAATGAATCTGCCACAGGTATATATGTGTTCCCCATCCTGAACCCTCTTCCCTCCCCATACCATCCCTCTGGGTCGTCCCAGTGCACCAGCCCCAAGCATCCAGTATCGTGCATTGAACCTGGACTGGCGACTCATTTCATACATGATATTATACATGTTTCAAAGCCATTCTCCCAAATCTTCCCACCCTCTCCCTCTCCCACAGATCCATAAGACTGTTCTACACATCAGTGTCTCTTTTGCTGTCTCGTACACAGGGTTATTGTTAACATCTTTCTAAATTCCATATATATGCGTTAGTATACTGTATTGGTGTTTTTCTTCCTGGCTTACTTCACTCTGTATAATAGGCTCCAGTTTCATCCACCTCATTAGAACTGAGTCAAATGTATTCTTTTTAATGGCTGAGTAATACTCCATTGTGTATATGTACCACGGCTTTCTTATCCGTTCATCTGCTGATGGGCATCTAGGTTGCTTCCATGTCCTGGCTATTATAAACAGTGCTGTGATGAACACTGGGGTACAGGTGTCTCTTTCAATTCTGGTTTCCTCAGTGTGTATGCCCAGCAGTGGGATTGCTGGATCATAAGGCAGTTCTATTTCCAGTTTTTTAAGGAATCTCCACACTCTTCTCCATAGTGGTTGTATTAGTTTGCATTCCCACCAACAGAGTAAGAGGGTTCCCTTTTCTCCACACCCTCTCCAGCATTTATTGCTTGTAGACTTTTGGATCACAGCCATTCTGACTGGTGTGAAATGGTACCTCATAGTGGTTTTGATTTGCATTTCTCTGATAATGAGTGATGTTGAGCATCTTTTCATGTGTTTGTTAGCCATCTGTATGTCTTCTTTGAAGAAATGTCTATTTAGTTCTTTGGCCCATTTTTTGATTGGATCATTTATTTTTCTGGAATTGAGCTGCAGGAGTTGCTTGTATATTTTTGAGATTAGTTGTTTGTCAGTTGCTTCATTTGCTATTATTTTCTCCCATTCTGAAGGCTGTCTTTTCACCTTGCTAATAGTTTCCTTTGTTGTGCAGAAGCTTTTAAGTTTAATTAGGTCCCATTTGCTTATTTTTGCTTTTATTTCCAATATTCTGGGAGGTGGGTCATAGAGGATCCTGCTGTGATGTATGTCAGAGAGTGTTTTGCCTATGTTCTCCTCTAGGAGTTTTATAGTTTCTGGTTTATGTTTAGATTTTTAATCCATTTTGAGTTTATTTTTGTGTATGGTGTTAGAAAGTGTTCTAGTTTCCTTCTTTTACAAGTGGTTGACCAGTTTTCCCAGCACCACTTGTTAAAGAGTTTGTCTTTAATCCATTGTATATTCTTACCTCCTTTGTCAAAGATAAGGTGTCCATATGTGCGTGGATTTATCTCTGGGCTTTCTATTTTGTTCCATTGATCTATATTTCTGTCTTTGTGCCAGTACTATACTGTCTTGATAACTGTGGCTTTGTAGTAGAGCCTGAAGTCAGGTAGGTTGATTCCTCCAGTTCCATTCTTCTTTCTCAAGATAGCTTTGGCTATTCAAGGTTTTTTATATTTCCATACAAATTGTGAAATTATTTGTTCTAGCTCTGTGAAGAATACCGTTGGTAGCTTGATAGGGATTGCACTGAATCTATAAATTGCTTTGGGTAGTATACTCATTTTCACTATATTGATTCTTCCAATCCATGAACACGGTATATTTCTCCATCTATTAGTGTTCTCTTTGATTTCTTTCACCAGTGTTTTATAGTTTTCTATGTATAGGTCTTTAGTATCTTTAGGTAGATATATTCCTAAGTATTTTATTCTTTCTGTTGCAATGGTGAATGAAATTATTTCCTTAATTTCTCTTTCTGTTTTCTCATTATTAGTGTATAGGAATACAAGGGATTTCTGTGTGTTGATTTTATATCCTGCAAATTTACTATAGTCATTGATTAGTTCTAGTAATTTTCTGATGGAGTCTTTAGCGTTTTCTATGTAGAGGGTCATGTCATCTGCAATTCTTGATGTTGGTGATTTCTGAACTCTCACTTTCTTTCATCAAGATGTTGAATGATTTACACATTTTGTCAATCTTTTGGATACACAAATATTGTCTTTATTAATTATATTTGGGGTTGGTTACTAATTCACTAAGTTATGCATATATCTTAATATGTTGCACCTTCTAGCTGCATTATGTTTATTGTGTTGCATTTAGAGCTTCAAATAACAGAAGACTAGAATACAATTAAATTTCTTTTTTCTTTTCTAGTATAAGAATTAAAGCATTTTAAAAATCCCCTATAAGTACAAATTTAGCAACATCACACCCACTTTTATATTAAGTGATTTTTAACACTTATTGAGTTGGTCTAACATTTCCTTCAGTTTTTAAAGTAAAAATAAAATACACATTTTTCATTTTCACCAATAACTTTATTGAACAACGTATTCATTGATTTGTTCCACTGCTGCTGCTGCTGCTGCTAAGTCAATTCAGTTGTGTCCGACTCTGTGCGACTCCATGGACAGCAGCCCACTAGGCTCCTCTGTCCACAGGATTCTCCAGGCAAGAATACTAGAGTGGGTTGCCATTTCTTTCTCCATTTGTTCCAGCATCTCCTGGCACTGTTTCAGGTGACTTCATAGTTCCAACTTATTTTTTTTTTTTATTTTTTTTAAGCTTGTTGAGTAAGGAACTGTTCCAGTTTCCTTTCACAATCTTACAGAGAATTGAATTTTTTTTCCATTAAGAGAAATTTTGAAAAGACATGATAAATATACACCAAAACTTATAATGTCTAATGAATACAGTTGATGAATCAACTTCCCAGCCAAGTTGTAACAGGCTTTGCCTGATCAACAAGGAAATATATAGTCTTGCTTTATCCTGCTGGAATATTATGCATTTTCTGTTGACTAATTCCAGAAAGTTTTCATCAAGTCCTGCTTTCAGTTGGTCTATTTCGGAGCAGGACTTGTGGAAATTAGTTGTTTGGTTTTCTGGAAGGAGCTCATAGTAGAGGACTCCCTTCCAACTGCACTGTACACATCACCTTCTTTGAATGAAGATCAGCTTTTGGTGTGGTTGGTGGTGATTCACTTCACTTGCCCCATGATCTCTTCTATCCCACATTATTACATAACATCTATTTTTTATCTCCCATCGTGATTTGTTTTGCCTTTGCTTGTTTGTTTAGATTTATTTATTTTTCATTGGAGGATGATTGCTTTACAATATTGTGTTTGTTTCTGCCATACATCAATATGAATCAGCCATAGGTAAATGTATGCCCCCTCTCTCTTGAGCCTCCCTGTCACCTCCCACCCCATTCTGCCTCTGTAGGCTGTCACAGGAAAATGAAATGTTTTTTGTTATGTTTAGGTAGAGAATTGCATGGAGGAATATGGTAAAGAAGTTTTTTTTTTTTCTCTTAACTTATGTGAAACCCAAATATCAAAAGAATGAACATAACCAAACTGATGCAAATAGTTTTCAACAAGTGATTTCGCTATCTTCAGTATGTTGGCAATCTCCTGTGTGATATAAGATTGATTGTTCTCATTTAATATCTGGAATTGTTTGCTATCAACTTCAAACTACCCGACCATGGAGAATTGTCCAGTGAGAAATCTCCATCAAGAAACTTAACAAAACACGTGCACATTCAAGCAGTCACAGAACCTTCCCCATACACTGCAGAAATCTTTTTTTGTGTATGTGTTTCAGTTGCATTTCTAATTTTCTTGAAATAATAAACATGATATGCCTAAAATATTGCTTTTTTTCATCTCCAATATTAAAATGGCTAGACAAAAATTGATCAATTTTGATACTTTTTTGAATGCATGCTGATATGACAGCTGTCACAATACAATCTAAAAAATATAATTTCAAATGAAAGTAAAGACAGCTAAGCACTACTACATTCATCTTACAGAAGGAAAATAAAATTGAATAATGCTTTTGGCTAACACAATATTTGAGATATTTTATGATTTCCCTTGTGACTTTTAAATTTGTACCATTTGATAGTTACAAGTAGATTTTAAATTTTAGAAATACTTGGTGATTTTTCACATTTTAAAAAAACTGTGGTCAGAGACTATACTTGCAATTTCAAACTTTTAATGTATTGAAACTTGTTTATGCCCAAGGATAGAGTCCATCTGGGTGGGTATCCTGTCTGGTGTTGAGAAAAATAACGATCTTCAGCTGTGGGTGGCTTGTGTTCTAATAGTAGATGAGTGGATTTTGAGTGTCATTCAGACCTTGTGTATCCAAAATTTTTATGTATGTGTTCTAGCAACTACTGAAGGAAAATAATTCAGATCTGAATTACAGTCAGTTTTGCTTATTCTCCTTTGTCAATTTCTGTGCATGTCTTTGAAGTTCTGTTATTAAATTTATACTTTTCCTTGATTAGTTATGTTGAAATGATATCCTTTATCTTTAATATTTAGTTATGTTGAAATGATATCCTTTATCTTTAATATTTAGTTATGTTGAAATGATATCCTTTATCTTTAATATTTCCTTACACTGAAATTTATTAACAACATTCCATCAGTATTCCTTTGAACATCCATGTGGTAGTTTGAACATTCTTTGTCATTACCTTTGTTTGGGATTGATTTGAAAACTGATTTTTTCCAGTCCTGTGACCAGTGCTGAGTTTTCCAAATATGCTGGTATATTGAGTGCAGGAATATATTTATTTATTATAAATAAGAAGGGGAATAATTCATATCTTTTCTTAAAATATTATAACTCATCAAATACTCTCTGAAATTGGACACATTCCAAAGCTATTAATGCAATCGCCAAAGCAGAAAAAATATCAGTTACAGAATTCCAAAATTATTATAATAATAAAATGCATTTATATATATATTTCTTTTCTAATACATTGATATTAAATATAATAAAATAATGTTGATCCCACCATATATATATCTATTATATAATCTGACCAATGCACTTAGAAATGTGTGTCAAATTTAATATTAAATTAATTTAAACATACATTATTTCAAAACTCACTACAACCAAAGTTGGATCATTAATGGATACGGAAAAATACAAGTTTGAATATTAATATAATGTTATACATATTATCCTCATCATTATCTAAATTTGAACCACATGGGAAGGTCAATAATATTTCTTTCTTGCCAATATTTTATCTAATTGAATCACTATATTTAAAGTAGAATTACTGAAGAAAAAGAATAAAGCAAATTCTGCAAGGTGATAAAAAGTACAGATAAATTTCTTAAAGGAAAAGTTCAAATTATATTTACAGTCAATAATGTACCAATAATTGTTGAGGCATTAGAAAAGGTGAGATCTCTCAGAGAAAGTTGGTGGTGGAGGAAGAAAAACTTATAAAAGTCAAGGATAAATACTCAGAATCTATCCTGAACCAAAAAAGGAATCAAAATCCAAAACATAAATAGGATCATATGAACGAAATTCAAACTGAAGTGGTAGAAGCATTTCAATTAGACAATTTCCTAATTGTCTAAGGAGATTGTAGATACATTTTAAAGAAAAAATAAGTGGTGATATATTCTTTATACTGAATATAAAGATATATGTTGATATGTGTAGTGCTTGCAAGTAAGAGTTCTGTAGTCAGAGTACTTTCATACCTCCCTTCATCCATCTCTATCGATGAATGCTAACTTTAGGAGATATTCAAAACATAAAGCCCATTTAATTTTATTTTTCACTATTTTTATAAAATGAAATGGGATTTGTGTGATGATCAAATGAGGTAATATTCATAAATTGTACAATATCACATTAAATGTATTATAGGTATTAACTAAATATTTTATTTTTTGCTATATATTGTTGTATAGTAACATTATTATATTTAGTACATGTTTGTAAAAGTATACATATAAATGTGTCCATGCTCCATTCCATAAGTTGATTTCACATGTTTTTCAAGACATTTTATTGAAATAATTTATAAAACAGAAAAGTAGAGAAATTAATAAAATAAACAACAAGATCTTGTAATCCTTATTCACCAAAAGTTAACTTTTAAAAAATAAACCATTAAAGATATGTTGGAATTTCTGACTGCCCCATTTCACTCTCCAACCTATCCCTCTAGGCTGTCTTTCTAATAAAGCCAGTGAGTATAAATAACTTCCATGGGTGTGTTCACAATTTTGCTATAGATTATTGTGATCATAGCAAATATGGATTTAATTGGCATCAAAAATTTAATTAATAATTATCATCCTGTATATATATAATTTTAATAATATTTTTATTTCCTCCTCCAGGGTATCTTCCAGGCAAAGGGACTGAATCTGCATGTCCTATGTCTCCTGCATTGACAGGCACATTTTTTACCACTAGTGTTACCTGGGAAATCCTATAAGTTTTAAAACATGACCACAATTTTGATCATTCTTTATCATTCTGTGATATGATCATGCTATGACAAATTGATCTATTCTCTTATCCATAGGCTTTAGTTTGATCTACATTTGGAGTGAAAATTTTTATACATCTCTATTAGTACAAATTTGATTACTTCTCCAACAGACCTAGGTAAAAATGGAATTTCTGAGTTGTGGGATATGCCTAACTAATGTAGCACACATACTCTGTGTTTTTAAAGTCAATTCAAAAACTATCCCCCCAAATAATATGTTTTATGCCCTAAAAACTACCAGGCTAACTTTATTCCCCAGCTTGTTCAAGAGCTTGAGGCATTGGTAATTGTGGTTGTATATAAGAAGAGATATCATCAATATTCAACTAGATATATATTTATTTTATTAAAAAAAGGGCCTAAAAGACTTAATGATGCCCTCCCAACATAATTCATATGACTTAAAAATTTCCTATTACTAAACTTTTTAAAGTCATGTTTAAATATACAGAAAAGGATACATTTCTCTAGCTTATATTAACACAATAATTTGAAATAGAGATTGCCAGAAACTGTTGTATTTTGACATGCTAATTTACTTTCCCATGTATTAAATTACTTACTCTGAATCTTCCAATTATTTTGAAACACCATCTTTCATTCAGACAGTTGATGGTGAACAATCTGCAGTGGTAAATTACTTTCTCTCAGTTTTTTCCAGTAAATCTTGGCATACAACTGTAAAAAAAAAAAGGTTTAACTGAGAAAACCTGCAACCTAAATATTTTCACAGAATTCTATTAACAGGCTACTCAAAATAATAATGGTTTGTTAAATCAAATAAAACATTTATTGTCACATGATGTTTTCAATCATTTTGTCCATGCATATTTGTATTTCTTAACAAAGGAGAAAAATTTTATTTATTTAGAGGGAATTGGAATAAACTATATTTTCCTGAGTGGTCTTAATATTATATTTTGAGAGGTAAGAGTAAAATCAAGCTTGGACTAAATGGATATTTAATAATTAGTTCAGTTCATTCATTCAGTGTGTCCGACTCTTTGCAACCCCATGGACTGCAGCATGCCAGGCTTCCCTGTCCATCACCAACTCCTGGAGTTTGTCAAACTATTGCCCATCGAGGTGGTGATGCCATCCAACCATCTTATTATTTAATAATATTATTATTAAATAATAATAAAATATGGGTTTTAGGAAACTACTGGAATAAGTGAAACTCTTATTGAAACATGAAAAAAAAATGACAGAAAAGGTTTTAAATGTTCAGCAGAGTCATTCTATTGGAACAGGAAATGGCAACTCATTCCAGTGTCCTTGCCTGGAAAATTCCATGGAAAGAGCATCCTGACAAGCTACAGTCCATGGAGTCATAAAGTGTCGGACACTATTGAGCAACTGAGCTCATTCTAGACTGATGATATGCTATTAGGAGGTAATGATGACATACTGGAATTCTAGACATAGTGCAAATAGCTATAGTGGACAATGTATGATCATAGATAAGCTAATTACAAAGCTTTGCTTCTTTGTCAGTTGTCATACTTGCATTTTTAATAAAGCAAGTTTGTAATGTCAGTGCCTTATAGTAAACCTTTTATGGTGTAACCTAAGTGCTTGATGAAAGTGAAAGAGGAGTGAAAAAGTTGGCCTAAAGCTCAACATTCAGAAAACTAAGATCATGGCATCTGGTCCCATCACTTCATGGCAAATATATGGGGAAACAGTGGAAACAGTGTCAGACTTTATTTTTTGGGGGCTCCAAAAATCACTGCAGATGGTGATTGCATCCATGATATTAAAAGACACATACTCCTTGGAAGGAAAGATATGATCAAACTAGATAGCATATTAAAAAACAGAGACGTTACTTTGCCAACAAAGGTCCGTCTACTCAAGGCTATGGTTTTTCCAGTGGTCATGTATGGATGTGAGAGGTGGACTATGAAGAAAGCTGAGCACTGAAGAATTGATGCTTTTGAACTGTGGTGTTGGAGAATACTCTTGAGAGTCCCTTGGACTGCAAGGAGATCTAACCAGTCCATTCTAAAGATCTGTCCTGGGTGTTCATTGGAAGGACTGATGCTAATGCTGAAACTCCAGTACTTTGGCCACCTCATGCCAAGAGTTGACTCATTGGAAAGTACTCTGATGCTGGGAGGGATTGGGGGAAAGAAGAGAAGGGGACAACAGAGGATGAGATGGCATCACCAATTTGATGGACATGAGTTTGAGTGAACTCCGGGAGTTGGTGATGGACAGGGAGGCCTGGGGTGCTGTGATTCATGGGGTCGTAAAAAGTCAGACAAGACTGAGTGACTGAACTGAACTCAACTGAAGTGCTTGACATTAACCTTTTGGTGGCTATGGCATCCATTTCCGATATGGATTTGGAATAAACACATTGCTGCTGTGTGAGTCTACCCGGGACTAGATAGGCAACGTGCCATGCCCCACCGTCCCATTGAGTCCTCTTTAGAGATCTTGAATGATTTTGGTAACTGAACTGTTGAGTAACCCCAACTTCTTCTTTTTTTTTTTGTAACCCCAACTTCTGACCTTACCCTTCCTGCTCTTTTATTCCCATTGTCACGTTTTAAATTCACCAATAGTAAATGACCCTCATAAATCCTAGGTCTCACCTTCAACACCAATGAAGACCAAAACTCCAGGCCTGTCTCTGCCACCTGGACACAGAGTTCTCCATGCTGTTTAGTTTCCATGCCCTGTGAATACTATCATGCCTTATTTTACCTAAGTTCCTTGATTGTTGTTCCTGAGGTGTGTCTTGCAAGCATAATAAGACCTGCAAGGGCCAGCCCAGCCCAAGCACTGGCTGTCAGTGGGGAAATCTGTGAGGGTTGCCACAGTCAGTGCAGGCCAGGTGAAGGGCTCTGGCATTGCTAGCCAATGGCACCACTATCTAAAGACTGAGAAACTCAAGAAATGAATCTTTATTCCAGTCCACTGCAGTGCTTTAGCTGCAATAAATGACGTGCTAAAGAACACATACTGGTTTTCAGGGTTTCTTTGCCCTCAATCTTATTAATTTGTGAGAAATATTCCAGTCTTTAAAATCACATGTACTAAATTTCTGTTGTTAAGGGAATGAGGCACCAAAGTAAATCATAATGCATCTCTCTAAACACTTACAAACTAAGACCCACAATAATATCTGTTAAGACTCAGTTGTTAGTAGTTGATTTAATAATAAAATGAATTGACCTATATATCCATTACTTTAAATTTGCTAAGCATAGAGGATAAGTTCATAAAGAAAGAATCAAAGACCACACCAACACAGTCCAGTAAAACAACAACAGAAAAAACTTTAGTAATTCACCTGTCCTGCTGTTCGAGGCTCAGTTTCACACTCTCACCTTGAGAATTTAAGCATTGCCTCATCTATATCATGAGTAACCATACTTTGTTTTTTGTTTTTTAGCAATGGCATTATTTTTTTGTCAGCCACTAGATTAATTACTTTTATACATTATTATTTTGCAATTCACCTTTCATAATTCTTGTGTGACATTTATTATTGCCACTATCAGCTCAGTTCAGTTCAGTTCAGTCACTCAGGTGTGTCCGACTCTGTGACACCATGAAATGCAGCACGCCAGGCCTCCCTATCCATTACCAACTCCCAGAGTTCACTCAAATTCATGTCCATCGAGTTGGTGATGCCATCCAGCCATCTCATCCTCTGCTGTCCCCTTTTGCTCCTGCCCCCAATCCCTCCCAGCATCAGGGTCTTTTCCAATGAGTCAACACTTCACATGAGGTGGCCAAAGTACTGGAGTTTCAGCTTTAGTATCATTCCTTCCAAAGAAATCCCAGGACTGATGTCCTTTAGAATGGACTGGTTGGATCTCCTTGCAGTCCAAGGGACTCTCAAGAGTCTTCTCCAACATCACAGTTCAAAAGCAGCAATTCTTCGGTGCTCAGCTTTCTTCACAGTCCAACTCTCACATCCATACATGACCACTGGAAAAACTATAGCCTTGACTAGATGGACCTTTGTTGACAAAGTAATGTCTCTGCTTTTGAATATGCTATCTAGGTTGGTCATAACTTTCCTTCCAAGGAGTAAGCATCTTTTAATTTCATGGCTCCAATCATATATAATAAATGAGGAAACATACTTAGTGAAATTAGTTGCTTTGATAATATGACTAGTTTTGGAGCAGTTATTAAATTTAAGTATGCTTTAACTCTAAATGCATTGTATTCTGCTACTCCACTAATGAAATCCATTGAGGTGTGCTTACCTTGCTTTTCTTATCCTGAGGAACTAACCAGAGATCCAGAAATAATTCCTGACAGAGTCCAGCTCCAGCAGCCAGGAATTCAACCTGAAGGGAGGGACAGTGTTGGCAAGTAACGATGCACCCTCTCAATTTTCTTGGACTGCCTATTTATTTCAAGTTTAAGATTTTCTTTTATACTTTTACAAAAGCATTAGGTCAGAAATTTGACATTTTCAGTTCCCCCTCACCCAGATTTATTATCTCCATAAATCACTGTTGACCTTCAAACAGAGTTCTTGCTTCAGCAATTCTCTCTGAAGCAGCTTTACCATCTATTATCTACTTCCTCTTATGTGTCCTATAGTTAACTTGTGATTACATTGTAACTCATGCTACATTCCTCAGTTTATTTCTTATCTTTCTAAATCCTGTTTGCTCCTAATATCCTGAGCTCACTATCTCTTAAAAAGGCTTTTAGCTATTAGTATCTCTAAAATTCCTAACCTCTATGCTGCTGCTGCTAAGTCTCTTCAATCGTGTCCAACTCTGTGCGACCCCATAGATGGCAGCCCACCAGGCTCCCCCGTCCCTGGGATTCTCCAGGCAAGAACACTGGAGTGGGTTGCCATGTCCTTCTCCAACGCATGAAAGTGAATAAGCTATAGTAAAATATGCTAACATTACAACATTTCTTAAATCTTTAACTTCTATTTTAATTATTTCTAAGCCCTAAATTCAGTAAACTCCTTTGCCATAAACATTTTGCTCACAAATAAGCTTCAGATAGCAATCCCTCCCATGGCCTCAATCTGCAGCCTATGTCCTCATCCTGGAACACTGTTTTGTAAAAGTCCTTGAACAAATGTCAATGATTAACTTTATGATTTATTCTCTGAGCACAGTTGCAGAAGGCTTTGTGCCTTCTCATACTCCTCTCAAGAACAATAAGCACCTTAATATTCCTTTTCAGTCAACTCATCTGAGGAGAGGGAAAAACAAGTCAGAATCACAAGGCCTAACTCCTTCATCCCAGGTCTGTGCCTGCAGGACAAAGAGAGGGAGTTGGGACCGTGCCTCCATTTTGTCAGTAATGCCTAACGCAGTTCCCAACACATTCCAAATACCATTTTGCTATGAAAGGTATCATTTTAACCTTTTCCTACTTGGACTGTGGATGACAGAAAGGGGGAAGCACCAGAAAATCCTAAGATTATGTTGAATTATGGCTATCAGACCTCAGTGTGTCTTTTGCATTTGAATGAATTAAATTGTCCAAGACTAACTAAACTCCCCTTCATAGATCATAGTCTTGTGGTGCAGCAGATTTCATAACTCAGTGATGCTACCAGTCATGCCATGCAGGGCCATCTATGACAGATGGTTCTTAGTGAAGGTTTCTGACAAAATGTGGTCCACTGGAGAAAAAACTGGCACCCCAATCCAGTATTCTTTAGTGAAGAACTCCTTAAAGATTATGAAAAGGAAATAATGTATGACAACAGAAGATAAGTTACCCAGGTTAGGTTGCACTATGTTGCTGGGGAAGAGAGAAGAACAATTAAAAATAGCTCCCTGGCCAATGTGCTGTAATTTGAACATCCTTTGACATTGCTCTTCTTTGGCCACTGCTGAGTTTGTTCAAACTGCTGCACAGTTGCACTCATTTCACATGCTAGCAAAATCATGCTCAAAATTCTCCATGCTAGGCTTCAAAAGTATGTGGACTGAGAAATTCAGATGTTCAAGTTGGATTTAGAAAAGGCAGAGAAACCAGAGATTAAATTGCCAACATCCATTGGATCATAGAAAAAGCAAGAAAATTCCAGAAGAACATCTGCTTCTGCTTTACTGACTACACTAAAGCCTTTGACTATGTGGATAGCAACAAACTGTGGAGAATTCTTAAAAAGATGGAAATACCAGACCACCTAACCCATCTGCTATGAAACCTGTAAGTAGGTCAAGAAGCAACAGGTAGAACCAGACATGGAACAACAGACTGGTTCAAAAATGGGAAAGGAATACATCAAAGCTGTATATTGTCATCCTGTTTTTTTAACTTTTATGCAGAGTACATCACATAAAATGCTGGGGTGAATGAAGCACAAGTTGGAATCAAGATTGCTGTAAGAAATGCCAATAACCTCAGATATGCAGATGACACAATCCTTCTGGCAGAAAGCTAAAACAAACTAAAGAGCCTCTTGATGAAAGTGAAACAGGAGAGTGAAAAATCTGGCTTAAAACTCAATATTCATAAAACAAAGATCATGGCATCTGGTTCCATCACTTCATGGGAAATAGAATGGAAATGAAATAGTAACAGACTTTATTTTTGTGGGCTCCAAAATCACTGCAGATGGTAATTGCAGCCATGAAATTAAAAGATGCTTGCTACTTGAAAGAAAAGCTATGATCAAACTAGACAGCATATCGGGGTTTCCCTGATAGCTCAGTTGGTAAAGAATCCACCTGCAATGCAGGAGACCTCAGTTCAATTCCTGCATTGGGAAGATCCACTGGAGAAGGGATAGGTTACCCACTCAAGTATTTTTGGGCTTCCTTGGGGCCTTAGTTGGTAAAGAACCCTCCCACAATACGGGAGACCCAGGTTCAATCCCTGTGTTGGGAAGATCAGTTGGAGAAGGGAACAAATTCCCACTCTAGTATTCTGTGCTGGATAATTCCATGGGCTGCATAGTTCATGGGGTTGCAAAGAGTCACAAGAGACTGAGAGACTTTCACTTTTCAGACAGCGTATTAAATGCAGAGGCATTACTTTTCCAACAAAGGTCTGTCTAGTCAAAGGTATGGTTTTCCAGTAGTCATGTGTAGATATGGGAGTTGGACCATAAAGAAAGCTGAGTGCCTAAGTATTGATGCTTTTGAACTGTGGTGTTGGAGAAGACTCTTGAGAGTTCCTTGGACTGCAAGGAGATCCAATCAGTCCATCCTAAAGTAAATGAGTCCTGAATATTCATTGGGAGCACTATTGCTGAAGATGAGGCTCCAATAGTTTGGCCATCTGATGTGAAGGACTGACTCATTAGAAAAGACCCTGATGCTGGGAAAGATTGAAGGCTGGAGAAGGGGATGACAGGATGAGATGGTTTGATGGCATCTCTCACTTGATAGACTTGAGTTTGAGCAAACTCCAGGAGTTGATGATGGACAGGGAAGCCTGTTGTGCTGTAGTCCATGGAATTGCAAAGATTCGAACATGACTGAACAACTGAACTGAACTGAACTCATTCTTTTACAGAGTATCTTTAGTAAGAATATTTGTTTTATTATTTTCTTCAACTAGATTACCTGGGTAATATATATATATATTTTTAGTATCAATAGTTTGCCTGCATACCAATATTTCTCTCACCTACAAATAAACAGTAGTTGGTACAATATTGGAGATGACAATATTTTCTCTTGATCTACAGATACTCTACATGTGTTCTGAGGCTATCAATGCACTTCCACTGTTTGAAGCTACCAGTATTTCAAATAAACAATGTGATACTGCTCTGATCACTTTTTCTTTTGTAAGTGTATTGTCATTTGTGCCTTGAAGCATGACAGATATTTCTCTATGTATCAATTTAGCTTCCATAGAGAGACTTTTCAATATGCAGACTGTTTCTCCAACTCAGATAAATAGTCTACAATTTGATTAATTATTGCTTCTCCTTTACATGTTGCTTTTACTCTTTCTAGAGCTGCTATTTTTCACTAGAACATCTGATGTATAGTTATATTTTATATAAACTACTCTTTTGTGATAAACATGATGGTGTTAGGAAATATGAAATATTTCATGAAGCTGGAGGGTGAGAGGCATGTAAATAATTGTAATAAAAATATTTATGGCATCGTTTTTAGAGGTTAAGTGGGAGATAATGTATAGAAAAGCAGAGATGAACTGAAAAGATACACATAAGGAAAGAAAGATAATGGAAAGAAAATATTTTAGTGGAAAATCTAGCTAGGAAAACACACACACACACACACACACACACACACTTTTATCCTCACATTTTTCTTTTCTTAAAATAAGTTTCTGTAACTGCCTTAAATGTATCTCCAATATTGGGTTGCATTTTGTCAATTAGGCTAATATTTATGCGACAATTAGTTTTACTCTATTTCTGGAACAGAGTATCCCAAACTTTGTTCAATTACCTATGGAATACCTGCTACTGATTTTAGAGAAGTGTCACATGTTGTTGGATCACAGCATTGAACAAAGTAGAACAATGACAACCATTACAGAGTAAAATTTTGTAAGTCACATTTTGGTAAATACTTCCTATATTTCAGAAACATTGGTGTTTATCACAGTTGTTTATTTTAAAAGTATAGAAAACTCACAAAATAAAATAAAATCAGTGAACAAATATTTAGTTCACTTCAAAAACAAGTTTTTAAAATATATAATTTTCAAAATATCAAATAGATTATCAATTTGATAAAATTTAAAAATAAATGTTCAGTTCCATTTTAACAAATGATTGACAGAAAACTCTTAAAGCAATGCATTAAAATAATAAATCTTGCATTCTATAAATGTAAAAAACTTGAAAATTAAACATTATTTGATAATTTAAGGAGCTAACTTCAAAGACAATATGCTTTAAAAACAATGTCACTTTGTATACTTAGTATATCCTTGCTTAACATTTTATAGCTGCTGAAACAGTTGTTTCAAACATAATGTTATTCTAGAAAATGAAAAGGAGAAATTCACAAAGTAACTCAAAATTATTTTCCCTGACTTTGTTATACAGAAATACTCTTATCACTTGTTTAATTGGAGGAGGTTTTTACGACATTATTTTTTCAAGGCTTGACCATTCTAAGTTGTAATTTTTATCTCAAATAAAACATTGTCTCAGTATTATGTTCCTTAGATTCTTCCTGTATAGATGGAGATTCTGATACAGAGTCACGTGTATCAATTTTAACACCACCATGTTCCATTTCCTGGAAAAAGGCCTTTGAAGTAAATAGACTTATTCTAACAATAGAAGCTTTGCAATAATGCTAGATGCTTACTCTGTGACATATACGGGCACAGACGAATGTGTAACCATAGACTATTCATTTCATTAATTTATCTTTTTTGCATAAACTGGACAACCCTGTCACTGTCTGGATCTCAACATAAATGATTCATATTTCATAGTTCTTCAATCATTAACGTTATTAGACAAAAATATCTCTAGCTGTGGTCATTAAAATAAACACAATATACTTCAATCTTAGAATATAGAAAATTAGCATTAAATATTAAAGTGTTAATGTGTACAACTGAGTCACTTTGAGTCACTTTGTTGTACAACAGAATTAACACAACACTGTAAAACACATCAATATTAAAAAAAAAAAAAACAAAAAAACTTAAGAACGGTAATCTTTTGATATCCCAAACACCTATTTGCTTTGACTGTTTTTGCAAAACCACCTGTATATCCTGCCTCCTCCTTTAGCTCCTTAGAACAGTTTTTCAGAGCTTTTTGGAAGGCTGCTTCCTGGGCTTAAATCCTCAGCAAATCCACTGAATAAAACTTAATTGTCAACTTAAAAAATTAAAACAGTAGTTTACCTGGCTTATTATATGCTAGACTATGAGACAGAGAGAAATTGAAACTACATAAAAATATAATGATAGTGATAAATGTTACAAAATTTTAAAACTAAGAATGGGTTAAATGAGAGTAGCTGGGGGAGCTATTTAAGGAATGTTTATTAAAATCAACAGGAAATATATCTTTGAGGAGATGTTATTTGAGTTAAACCCTAAGAGAATGAACATTGAGTTGGTGTAGTTTCTAGGAGAAATTTTCTTTAGATAGAAAATCAACAGACACAGAGGATTTAAGCAGATGCTTAAGGTATTCATGGAACTTCTTGAAGACCAAAGTGACAGGAATTGAGTAATCAAAGGGATCATAGTTGGAAAAGATGCAAAATGTGTCTAGTCTTCTGAGCATTTAAAGCTTAGATTTTATTTAAATACAATAAGAATCCATTTAAAGAGAGTACCAGGGGACAACATGATATTATCACAAATACACTCTCTTATGAGAAAATAGATGATTAAGGAAGGAAAAATAAATTTTCTTTATCCACAGCTTTTATCATCTAATGATAGCAGCTCTGTTTTCTATTTATTCAGCCAAAAGCTATAGAGTCATTCATTCACTCATTTTCTCATTAACTCAGTCCAGCATAAGAAAATATATTCTCTTAATTCAATTTTAAGAATACATCAATAATTCAATCACTTTTCACCATGTCTCATCCAGGTTCAAACTAATAGTAAGGCGGATTACTACATTGCCTCGTAAGTGGCCTCTTTGCGTCTGTTTCCCTAGTTTCTCTTGAACACAACAACCAAAGTGTCATTTTAAAGTATATGCAAGATACTGTCACTCATTTGCCAGAAATACTGCAATACTTTGTATTTAACATAGAGTAAAATTCAAAGACCTCAAAACATCAGGCATGGTCAGCACTGTCTCCATCTCCAGTTTTTTGTCCATCCTCACCAACCCCTCCTCTCCTGTAGATCAGTTCTACTAACCTCCTTAGTATGATAGGAGCAGGCCAGGGGGATTTGCAGTGGATATTCCCTCTGCTATGGACACTCCTCTCTAAATATTTGCAAGTTCCATCACCTCACTCAAATCAGTGCCCAAACATAAGGTTTCTCAATGAAGCTTCCCTTGACCACCTACATACACTTGAATGGAGAGTCAAATCAAAGAGGTAAAACAGGATGCTAATGAACTTCCCAGATGAGAAATTCTGGTGGTTTTACTAAAAGAGTTAACTTCATAATGATAAAAGTGTTAATATTCATGATATATAGGTACAGCAAAATTAAAAGATTTACTGATAGACCAGACTTGTAGAGAGATAAAGAAACCAAAGATCAAGTAAAGAACACTTACAGAAAATCAGGTTTATCCAGGGATTGAAAACAATCATTTCAATGGAATAGTTTAAGTGTGAGTTGCCATACTAGATAGGCATGAAAATGGATGCAGGTCAACCGGTTAGAATACAGGAGTAAGCAGGTTTCATGATTTCGGCCCAACAGAACATGAAGGAGGGAGATATGGAGATACAAATTGTCAAAAAAATTTAAGCAACCAGGTGGATAGATTCCCAAGATAGATACTGAGATCATCAAGAAAGATGACAATTGTGGTAGAGAAAAGGACACAAGCCAGATGCTAGACACAATGGGGGATGGAGACACTGTGAGAGAAGAAATGCTTGAAAGGAGCCTAGAGAGAGAGGAATACCATTAGTGAGAAAATGGCCTATGGTATAGTCAAGTTCTCAAGATGACAGGCTTTTCATGGGGAAGGAGAATTATCTGGGTGCCGCAACCAGGGCAAGGCTATACACACCCTTCCTCACCAGATGTACATGGGTTGTTAGTGAATGGATAATCCCACTAAAGAGGACTCCAAGTCCTCAGATTTCAGTCAGAGAAAGAAAGGAAGGTATGCAAAGAACATGGTGTTGGAGCATTTGCTGATAACAGAAGAGATTTCAAGGGCATAGTGGAGAGCAGTGGACACTGAAGTGTTAGAGGCTGCATAGAGCAGTGTGAGGATAAATCCATTTGATCAGGTATGAGCTGGAAGACTTTGAGGTTACATGATGCAAATTCAATCTTTATGTATCTACTTCTGTAGTGACTTCTGTCATTATGTTTTATTAGTTATTATTCACAAGGGAATTAATAGGTTCAGGACTAATAGAAATTGTACATATATTCTCAAACTGAAGCACTATGGGTCCAGGTTTAAACACAACTTATGTCAACCATAACAGTCTTTGAAAATATAAAATTATATTGACTGAGTAGAAGATGCTCTTGATGATGAAATGTCAACAGTGTCCCAGGTGTTTTCAGTTGTAATAGTTTATAGCTATAATCTGAATTTTTAAATTTTAGCAAGCTTTCTTCCATGTTAAATTTCGGAAATATTTATTCAAAAGAAAAAGCTAGCCTATAAACATGGCTATTGATTCCAATGAAAGAATTTTTTTTAGATAATCAGCTAACCTAGTTTTTTAGATAATTCACTCCAAGAGATTGAAGTTTCCTGTTAGTTAAAAATTACTGAGTGACCAAGTAGAAACTTTACATTAATTAATAAATTCCTTATCCAAATGTGTGATTGCTATTTTTAAAAGAATTTTTCAATATTAATGTGAAAATACAGCTTTATTACTTTTTGAAAAGAAATATGCTGACCTATGTATTTCAATGGTATGATGTTCTATTTCAAAGCCACAACCAATACAATATTTTAAAGTAATTAGCCTCCAATTAAATAAATTTAAATTTAAAATAAATAAATAAAATAATTTTTTAAAAATAAAATAAAATAAAAAAAGCCAAAACTCATACTTAAGTAAGTTTACCCATAACAGACACTGAAACCCCTAACCCCACCCGTGGCTGGTGTGGTGAGATATCACACAAAGGAAATGCTCAAACTAACTTGAGGAAAAAAAAAAAGTATATTAATACACTGACTTGACACTTAATGGGGGAAAGCTATAATTGCAACTTTGAGTAGGAAACGAGCAAACAGAAAAAACAGGCTAAGGGAATAAAATAGAACATTACTATCTCATGAAATGTCTTAGAATTTGAGTAGAGAAAATGAAACTTTTAAAATGCAAAAATATTTCTATATAGCACAATTTCTGATTTTAAAAAACATACTTATTTTTCTAATATCTAGTTTATAGTATCTTTTAAAAGATAACTCTCAATAAAATAAATTTTTAAACAATTGATTTTCAGATTGGAAAACAAGTAATATAAGAGAAAGACACTACATGGTTTCATTACCATCTGTTTCCTGATTTGTATTTCCTCATTTCATTCTGAATATTCAGAATGTGATCATCTTTACATTAGACAACATTAAAGGCATTGCATCTTTTAAATATCAAAATAGATTACTGTGTGTATGTGTCTACATTTATCCTCCCATGTGTGTGATTGTGAGATTGTACATCATGGCAAAATCAGAACTGTGAGTTATGATAGTCTTCAAAGCCCCTGTGTGGTCTGGTGACACAGCACTCCCCTCTCTTATGTGCAATGGAGAATGCAGACTCCTTCCTCTCAGAGCAGGGTATTGTTACCTTCAACGCCCTGCGTCTCCTGTAGAGAGTAGGCCCAGACCTTGAAAGGCCTCACTACAGCTGGACTCTGCAATCCTGAACCTTGCCTCTCACACACACGGAACAGGGTCACAGAGACCTGCAGCTTCAGCACTGCCTTTGAAGAAGCTCCTGGGCTGTGCAATGAGCTCCTGACAAGCTCTCACACCCCTAACTCAGTTCTAGCACTTGCAATTGCCTCACTAGGAGCCACCTCCAAGGCCATCAAGGCCTCTTATCATCATCTACCACAGGCACCTAAAGAAGCCAGACACCTATCCAGCTCACTCCTCACTATATGGATCTTTTGTCTAATCATTTTTAAGCTTTGTGTCATCTTTAAGCCATATTTTTTTTAATTGGAGTATAGTTAATTTACACTTATGTTATTTTTCAAATATACAACTAAGTAATCCAGCAGCTCAAACAGATTAATACCAGAAAAACAAATGAGCCAATCAAAAAGTGGAAAGAAAACCTAAACAGATATTTCTCCATAGACATAGAGATAGCTAATAAGCATATGAAAAGATACTTGACATCGCTCATTATTAGAGAAATGCAAATAAAAACTACAATGATACATCATCTCCATCAATCATAATAATCACATCAAAAAATCTATGAATGATAAATACTGGAGAGGATGTGGAGAAAAGGAACCCTCCTACAATGTTGGTGATAATATAAATTGGTGCAGCCACTATGGAGAACACTATGGAGGTTCCTTAAAAAGCTAAAAATAGAACTACCATGTTATTGTTGTTGCTGTTCAGTTGCCCAGTTATGTCTGACTCTGCAACCCCATGGACTGCAGCACGCCAAGCCTCCCTGTCCCTCACCATCTCTCAAAGTTTGCCCAAGTTCATGTCCATTGTATTGCTGATGCCACCCAGCTATCTCATCCTCTGATGCTCTCTTCTCCTTCTGCCCTCAATCTTTCTCAGCATCAGGGGCTTTTCCACTGACTCAGCTGTTCACATCGGATGACCAAAAAACACTGCAACTTCAGCCTCAGTGCTACCATATGACCCAGCAATCCCACTCCTGGGCATGTATCAGGAGAAAACCATCATTTGAAAAGATATATACACCCCAATCCCTTGTAGCTCAGTTGATAAAGAATCTGACTGAAATGAAGGAGACTTGGGTTCAGTTCCTGAGTTGGGAAGATCCCTTGAAGAAGGAAATGGCTACCCCCTCCAGTATTCTTGCCTGGGGAATCCTATGGAGAGAGGAACCTGGCAGGCTACAGTCCATGGGGTCACAAAAGTCGGACATGACTTATTGACTCAATCTCCATCCACCTCAATGTTCATTGCACCACTATTTACAATAGCCAACACATGGAAGTAACCTAAATGCCCATTGACAGAGGAATGGATGAAGAAGATATTGCACATATATACAATGCAATATTATCAGAAAAAGAATTTCATAAGAAAAATGAAATAATGCTATTTGCAACAACATGGATCTAAATCTTCATCCTAACTTTGCAAAGAGATTGCCACACATAGTAAGTCAAAGACAAACATCATATGATGTCATTTATATGTGCAATCTGAAAAATGATACAAAAGAACTTACTTATAAAACAGAAATAGACTCATAAACACTTTTTTTTTTACATAATCTCACGTGATGGCTGCTCTCTCTCCCTCCCCACTCACATCAGTTGTGACTGTTAGCAGGTGTCCTCCTTGTCCTCCTGTGACTTGCAGATAGTGCCCCATCCTCCTCCTTAAACATCTCAATTATTTGAAGATGGTGCTACTCATATTTCTTCCTGTAGTATCCACAGCTAACCCTCCTGGGGATTCCCTCTCATTCTAGTTTTTCAGCATTTGACACCTGGACTATCATATATTTTTCTCTGATACAATCCCAGTTTTACTGAGTTATTTCAACACCTGCATATTTCACTTCTCAGAGGAGGAGACCATCTTTACTCAAGATCTAAATTTCATCTTAACTTTCCAAATTACTCCCACTGTAGTATTCTACATACCATCAGATCAAATCAGTCGCTCAGTCCTGTCTGATTCTTTGCGACCCCATGAATCGCAGCACGCCAGGCCTCCCTGTCCATCATCAACTCCCGGAGTTCACTGAGACTCATGTCCATCGAGTCAGTGATGCCATCCAGCCATCTCATCCTCTGTCGTCCCCTTCTCCTCTTGCCCCCAATCCCTCCCAGCATCAGAGTCTTTTCCGATGAGTCAACTCTTCATACCTAATGACATTCCCTCAACAATCCTAATTTTAAGCATCATGTGGTACTTCCATTGACAGACTCATTCACTTTTTCAGCTCAATCCTTTCAGTATATTAAGTCAATTCTTAAACCCCACAATCCATTCACCTACCAACTCTTCAATATCTTCTGGTCCTTTCATATATTCACTTTGTTACTTACCTGAATTAGATGGCATGGTCCATTTCTAAACTGACTTGTTGCATATACCTTCAAATCACTCACCTTTTTCCCTCCATTATTGCAGCCTAATTAAGACCCAGCTGTAGTTTAATTCAACATACAAGCTATTTCATATGAGCATATGAGTAACTACACATGGTTTGAGCATGCTACAATTTACTGCAGATTGAACTCACTTAAATTCATTTCATTAACTCCAAGGATACATCTATTATTGCATCTAAGTAATATACTCTATTTCCCTCCCATTTATGTGTATAGCTATTTTACATCTTTTCATCTCACTTTAGTTCTTATTTTGCTTGGGAATAAAAGCAAATGGAAGATACTTACCAAATGATTCAACACTACATATTGAAAACATTTAAACTGATAAAAATATTCTACTCTTCCTCCTATTATAATTAGCTCTCATCCTAGCTAAGCCAAGTCCTACTATATCCCATCCCATAAGTGATATATTTTAAACTTCCTTTAGCCTCCACTCCATTACTGGAAATGACCATTTCTTTCCTTCCATTCTGGGCATAGTCAATATTTTTTTTTTTCTCACCACTCTATCAAACTGTTATTTTTAGGGAAATCATCATTTTCAATTTCCTTTTGCAAAAATCAACTCATTTTTCTCTAAACATTTGTAGTGACCTATTTTAAGATATTCTAGCATTGATTTAGCATTCTTATAGTACTTTATAGTGTCCATGAGGATGTTTATGACCTCAATTCACTGACTCCTACTTTTTCATTTTATATTCCTATCATTTAATTACCTTCCCTGGTGGCTCAGAGGTTAAAGTGTCTGCCTGCAATTACCCTTAAATATAAGAGTGCCCAAGGTCTCAGTGTGAAAACCTCTCATTTCCCGATACAGACCAATATCAAGATAATTTCATTTAGTTTCCTGGTTTTAAATGGCATTACTATATTTCTGGCTTTGAGATGTATATAAGAAGCCCAGAGTCTCTTCTAGGATGGACACTGACACCCCTGAATTCCCACCTCACACTTATTCTTGCCTTCATTAGGCATCACAGCTAACACCCAAACTCCACCCTTCCCAATTATGCTTCTCTTTTTTCATATTTTCTCATTTTAGGAAATTATATTCCAACCTTGCAATGGAACATAAAGCTTAGAGTTACTTAAGCTTCTTTTTATCTCTTGATTCACATCCAGTCCTTTATCAAAATACTGAATCTTATTTAGAAAAGTACTCCAAATTAGGTACTTAAAACCCTCATCATATGTCTTCCTGGTAGCAGTGGTAGTCACCACCATCTCTAGTCTGTATTATATAGTAGCTTCCTAGCAGGTGTCCTAATTTCTTGCCTTGGATCATTCAAGACTATCCCAGTCTAGGAAAATGAGTCAAAATGATTTCTCTAACACCAAGCAACTAACACCTTTGTCCTGTCCAATTCTTTGCAACTCCATGGACTGTAACCCACCAGGCTCCTCTGTCCATGGGATTCTCCAGACAAGAATAATGGATTTGACTAGATGCCAATGGAGAAGTCAATGGCACCCCACTCCAGTACTCTTGCCTGGAAAATCCCATGGGTGAAGGAGCCTGGTAGGCTGCAGACCATGGGGTCGCAAAGAGTCGGACATAACTGAGCGACTTCACTTTCACTTTTCCCTTTCATGCATTGGAGAAGGAAATGGCAACCCACTCCAGTGTTCTTGCCTGGAGAATCCCAGGGACAGTGGAGCCTGGCGGGCTGCCGTCTATGGGGTCACACAGAGTTGGACACGACTGAGGTGACTTAGCAGCAGCAGCAGCAGCAGCAGATGCCAAATAAATTCCTATAACTAAGTTTCTAATATCTTTCTCAGTGAGGTAGTTTTATTTTCTCTCTAATCTAACTATAAGAATTAAGACCTAGTCCATATATTCAAGTGGAAACTGAGAGTGCTTCTTTCTTCATTTTAGTACTTTCCCAACCCCCTGATTTTAGCCCAGTTTCATTACAGAAGAGTAAAATCTTCAGTTAGATGTGTGGATAAAGTAGGGGAAAAGTGTGGGAGAGTTTTCTGTTTTAATGCTGTTTGAGCTCAGTTCAGCATCTCTGGAGAATTTTGTAGAAATGCACCCCAAACTTCCTGAATTGGAGTCTCTAGGGTCAGGGAAAAATATTTGTGTTTAAACAGTCCTTCAGGAGATTCCAATGGAGCTAAAGTCTGGTACAACTAGTGTGAGAATTACTGTTCAGAAACACATTCTTTCTAAAATAGCAATGCTTAGATACATTTTTAATTAAAAGCATTCAAGTCAAAGGGCTTTTATTTTTCTTATTATTTTAAGCAATTCTCTTAATCTCCTTTAAGACAATGAAAATAGTTCTCAAGACTATTTTTTTCATTATTTTAACTTCATATTTTATTAGTTTACACTGATTCTATCACCATTACTTCATCTGTCAGAGTTAGCAACTTTATCAGTGATGAGATTGAGAGTGCGAGAATTTGGGGGCTGAAAACTGTTTTTTGTTCCCTACATTCTTATTTATTTCTGAGACCCTGGTTTTCATTCACCATTCAAATTAGACTGTGTTATTTCTGCCTTTTTGAAAAAGTTGTATTTTTACTCTCCTGTCACTTTTATTATATTCTGCCCTCATTTTAATCATTAGTCTAATTTAACCAAAGGGGCAGACAATATTTTTAATTAAGTACAATTCAGGCCAAGTACAATATATATATTGTGATCAGTGTAAATTTTAAAGAATGTAGGCTATCTACACAATTAGAATACATATAGGGGCTCATATTAAATTCATGACTAAGTTTATTTCAGTTATTACAACTAGTTACTTAGTGATCTGTTTCATCCAATGTAAGGAAACCCAATTTGAATTTCTGTAACATTCATCTTATCTAAATCATGATTTTCAAAGCATTTAACAACAAGCTCCATTATTTTAAAATTTTATACATTAATTAATACGATTCCAATAAACTGAAGAATGACAATGTCTCTAGCTATCTGGCTTTCCATTTGATGATAAAGTTTAAAACAGCTTCTAGACAATTAGACTAAGTATAATAATAGGTTAATAAAGCATTATGTTTTTGATAAAAAATAAACACATACAAATGCATATTTGCCTCTATTTATATGAAAGTGAAAGTGTTACTCAGTCGTGTCCTACTCTTTGCGACCCCAGAACTGTAACCTGCCAGACTTCTCTGTCCATGGGATTTCCCAAGCAAGAATACTGTAGTGGGTAGCCATTCCTTTCTCCAGGGGATCTTCCCAATCCAAAGATCAAACCCAGCTCTCCTGCATTGCAGATAGATTCTTTACCACCTGAGTCGCCAGAGAAACCCATATTTATATAATGCTATTCATATTTTTAAAAGTTGATTACTTCTCTAAGTTGACTCATAAATATACTAGCCCTATAATTCTCAAAACTAGAAATTTAAATTGAAAAGTCAATCTTGTTAAAGGGATAATGGTTAGATTTATTGGTAAATTAATATAAGATTGAATTTATAGTCAAATTTGACTTGATGGATTGGATCTTTAAGATCTTCATATGATGATGAGGTTTCTCTTTACTATCTTTTGAAAATGTTGGATTTAGTGGACCAGATTAGCCAGCTGCTACTGTGGGGACCAGTTCCTAAAGCATGAACAACTTCCACAGCACATGCCTTCTGCAGTATGCAGAGCTGCTCAGCATCAGACTCTTCCAATACACGGCAGCCAGCAGCACATAGTGGCCAGCAGCTGCCCCTGGAAAATCCCTTAGGTGGTTTTGCTGCAGAGTGCCTCTGGTGAGACACTTTCTTGTGAGCAGCTCTCCTCAGCATGCCCAAGGGTGGATTTCTGGCAAATTCCAATGGGCTAGTGTGTGTGTGTGTGTGTGTGTGTGTGTGTGTTTATGCATACTCAGTCGCTTCAGTTGTGTCCGACTCTTTGGGCCCCTATAGACTGTAGCCCACCAGGCTCCTCTGTCCATGGAATTCTCCAGACAAGAATACTGGAGTGGGTTGCTATGCTCTTCTCCAGGGCATCTTCCCCACCCAGAGATCAAACCCACATCTCCTGTGGCTCCTGCATTGCAGGATGATTCTTTACTGCTGAGCCAC
Source organism: Bos taurus (assembly GCF_002263795.3). Taxonomy (NCBI): domain Eukaryota; kingdom Metazoa; phylum Chordata; class Mammalia; order Artiodactyla; family Bovidae; genus Bos; species Bos taurus. The sequence continues at coordinate 3,044,849 of NC_037336.1, forward strand.
CAGGGGAGCCCCTCCACTGGTGTGGCATCACATGAATTCTCTTCCAAGTCAGCATGCTCTAACACCATCTAGATCTCAGCTTTGAGGGATGAGAGCTCTTCCTTGGGTATCTGTTTAAGCCCCAAAGATAGTGGTGCTTCTTATATCTGCTCTGCCCCCGTGTTCTTTAGAGTTACTTCTTACTACCAATCCCATTTTCATTCTAACAGGATTGGAGTAACAATTCTTTATATTAAACTTCCACTGTTCAAATTTAAAAAAAAAAAAAGAAAGAAAATGTCAAATTTTAACAGCTTAGTATGTTTTTGAAACTTTGCATTTAGATTCCTTTGATGAAAATATTGTCCACTGCATATCTGTAAATATGCATACATCTGTGACCTGTGTGCAAGTTACTTTTCAATGTATTTTTAATGTTTTCCTGTATTATAGCTTTCAATTTCTACTTTTATGAATATTCTAAAATTTTTGAGCCTGTTTACTGCCTTTCAGTAATGCCCAACAGATCTCACTTTAAGCAGCCAGATAAAAGTCAAACAAGTGTGTGAAGACTACAAATTGTACTTCTTAATGATGTGGGAAAGTATCTATAAAGCTATTTAAAATGGTCTAATATAATAGACCCAGATAACAAGGTCATTTCTGTTATTTACAAATCAGTGACTTTTAGCAAGTCTTTAGTAAAGAACTGTTTCCTAAAACTTTAACCTAAACATCCTAAAGGAAAACTTTCATCTGAAGTCTATGGATTGGAAGAAGAGATAACAGGCCTATAATTTCAAAATACAGTAGTAACATTGTATGTGCACAGAAGAAATAATACTGTAGGTACTTAAATTGTCTCTTCCATGTGTGTGTGTGTGCGTGTGTGTGTGTGTGTGTGTATGTGTGTATGTGTGTTCAGTGGCCAAGTCATGTCTGGCTCTTTGGAATTCTATGGACTGTGGCATGCCACACCTCCTTGTCCCTCACCATCTCCCAGAGTTTGACCAAGTTCATGTCCATCGAATCAGTGATGACATCCAACCATCTCATGCTTTCTCATACCTGTCTCCTACTGCCTTCAATCTTTCCCAACATCAGGGTCTTTTCCAGGGTGTTGACTATTCTCATCAGTATCAGTCCTTCCAATGACTCTTCAAGGTTGATTTCCTCTAGAATTGACTTGTTTGATATCATTGCTGCCCAAGAGACTCTGAGGAGACTTCTTGGCACTCTGCCTTGAAGGCATCAATTATTTGGCACTCTCCCTTCTTTATCATCAAAATTTCACATCCTTAAATGACTATTGGAAACATTACAGCCTTGACTATACAGACCTTTGTCAGCAAAGTAATGTCTTTGTTTTGTAAAACACTGTCTATTTTTGTCAGAGATTTCCTGCCAAGAAGCTGTTGTCTTCTAATTTCATGGCTTCAGTCACCATCTGCAGTGAAATCTGACACTGCTTCCACCTTTTCCCCTTCTATTTGCCATGAAGTAATGGGATAGGATGCCATGATCTTAGTTTTTTCAATATTGAGTTTTAAATTGGTTTTGCACTCTCTTCTTTGAGGCTCTTTAGTTCCTCTTCGTTTTCTGCCATTAGAATAGTATCATCTTCATATCTTAGGTTGCTGATATTTCTCCTAGCAATCTTGATTGTAAGCTTGCAACTCATCTGGCCGGGCATTTCATGTGATGTGCTCTTCATGTAAGTTAAATAAACATGGTGACAATATACAGCCTTGTGGTACTTCTATATCAATTTTGAACCAGTCAGTTATTCCATATAAGATTCTAACTGTTGCTTCTTGACAAGCACACAGGTTTCTCAGTAGACAGGTAAGACGGTCTTGTATTCCCATCTCTTTAAGAGTTTTCCACTGTTTGTCATGATCCACAGAGTCAAAGATTTTAGCATAGTCAATGAAACAGAAGTACATGTTTTGTTTTGTTTTGTTTTCTGGAATTCCCTTGTTTTTTCTATGACACAGAAAATGTTGGCAATTTGACTTCTGTTTCCTCTGCCTTTTTTAAACCCAGCTTGAACATCTGGAAGTTATTAGTTCACATACTGCTAAAGCCTAGCCAGAAGAATTCTGAGCGTAATTTTACTAGCATGGGAGATGAGTGAAAATATCCGGTAGTTTGAACATGCTTTAATACTGCTTTCCTTGGGAATTGGGATGAATATTGACTTTTCCAGTCCTGTGACCACTTTTGGGTTTTCCAAATCTGTGGGCATATTGAGTGCAAAACTTTAATAGCAACATCTTTTAAGATTTTAAATAGCTCTGATAGGATTCCATCACTTCCACTAGCTTTATTGGCAGGAGTGCTTCCTAAAGCCCACTTGACTTCACAGTGCAGAATGTCTGACTCTGGGTGAGTGACTACACCATTTTAATTATCCAGGTCATTAAGATCTTTTTTGTACAGTTTTTCCTGTGTATTCTTGCCATCTCTTCTTGACGTCTTCTGCTTCTATTAGGTCTTTGCTGTTTCTATCCTTTGTTGTGCCCATCTTTGCATGAAATATTCTTTTGATATCTCCAATTTTCTTGAAGAGATCTCTAGTCTTTCCTTTTCTGTTGTTTTCTTCTATTTATTTGCATTGTTCATTGAAGAAAGCCTGCTTGTCTGTTTGCTATTCTCTGGAACTCTGCATTCTGTTGGGTATATATTTCACTTTCTCCCTTGGTTTTTACTTCTCTTCTTTCCTCAGCTGTTTGTAAAACCTCCTCAGAAAACCACTTTTGCCTTCTTGCATTTCCTTTTCTTTGTGATGGTTCTGTTCACTGCCTCATGTACAATATAATAAACCTCTGTCCATAGTTCTTGAAGCACTCTGTTTATTAGATCTAATCCCTTGAATCTGTTCATCACCTCAACTGTATAATCATAATTTGTTGTTGTCGTTGTTGCTGTTTTTCATCGTACCAGACTGGACAAGTGGTTTTACTGCTTCTTTAGTTTAAGCCTGAATTTTTATATAACCAGCTGATGATCTGAGCCACAGTCAACCCCATATCTTGTTTTTGTTGATGATATACAGCTTCTCCAATTTTAGCTATATAGAATGTAATCCATCTGATTTCAATATTGACCATTTGGTGATGTTCATGTATAAAAGCATGTCTTGTGCTGTCAAGAAAGGGTATTTTCTATGGCCGGTGTGTTCTCTTGGCATAATTCTGTGCTCCAAGGCCAAACTTGCTTGTTACTCCATGTATCTCTTGACTTCCTACTTTTGCATTCCAATCCACTATGATGAAAAGGACATCTTTTGTTTTGATGTTAGTCCTAGGAGGTATTGTAGGTCTTCATAAAATTGATCAGCTTCAGCTTCTTCATTATAAGTGGTTGAGGTGTAGACTTGGATTACTGTGATGTTGACTAGTTTTCCTTGGAAATGAAGGAACATTCTGTCATTTTTGAGGTTCCAAGTACTGCATTTAGGACTCTTTTGAATATGACGGCTACTCCATTTCTTCTATGGGATTCTTGTTCACAGTAGTACATATAATGATCATCTGTATTAAATTCACTTATTTCTGTTCATTTTAGTTCACCAATTCCTAAGATGTCAATGTTTATTTTTGTCATCTCCTGCTTGACCACGTCCAGTTTACCTTGATTCATAGAGCTAACATTCCAGGTTCCTACGCAACACTGTTCTTTACAGTATCAGATTTTACTTTCATCACTGGACATATCCACTAATATTCATCTATCCCCAAACCCTTATTATAAAACAAAATAGACATTTTTGACTTATGCCAAAATAATGGTTCAGAATTTCTCATTTATTTAAAACCAATTCCACAACAATTTAAAAACACATTAAGAGTTTTCTACTTTAATTGGAAATATTATAAGCCACTAAAATGTTAAGCTTAAAACATAACATTGTTTTATTTTTGTCAACAGGATTTAAAATTCATATATTTTTGTTTAAAAGTTCAGTTCAGTCGCACAGTCGTGTCTGACTCTTTACAGCCCCATGGACTGCAGCATGCCAGGCCTCCCTGTACATCACCAACTCCTGGAGTTTACTCAAACTCATGTCCATTCTGTCAGTGATGCCATCCAACCATCTCATCTTCTGTCATCCCCTTCTCCCCCCACCTTCAATCTTTTCCAGCATCTAATTATTAATTATACATGCAATCAAAATCTTTTCTCATATTTCATCCTTATGGCATTAGTCTTGCAAGGAAAAGACTCCTGTGGTGTCTGAAGTTGCTTATGAAATTTGCTTGTAGCTATTGGTGAACACATACACCTATAAAAGAAAATTGAAAATTATTTTTTTTTAATTGTATATATCTCAAATATAATGAAAGGATTCTTAAGTGGGGAGTAGAGTGGTGGACATTATTTTCATAAGTATGTAACAGAAGTTCTCAGTGCACTGATGTAGAAGATCCTATTTCCCAAAATACCCCAACATTATTTTCTATGTCACATACTTTTCTTACTATCTTATTTCAAAATTTTCCTAATTGAGGGTTGGGGCCTATAATTCCCCATTGAGTGTAAGCAAGCTACAACTATGGGGAAACAATGCTCTGTGGCTTTTAAGATTAGGTTTAAAAAGGCCATACAGTGTCTAGTTATCTGAGGATGGTTAGAACCCAGCCATCATGCTAGGATAAAGCCAAGCCATACAGAGGAGTTATATTTATGGTTCTGGTTGATAGTTCTGGCTGAGGGCCTACTGAACAGCCAGGATCAACCACTGCACGTGTGGATAAGGCAGTTCTTAAGATATGAATATGAATTCATATTATTAATTCATATATGAATTTTACCAAAATGAAGTTAGTCATTTGTGGGAACTCCTAAATCACTTTCTGGTCTTAATTGAATATTAAATTGAAATGTTAAAATATATACAACAATATAAAATAACCAAATAATGAAGAAAATATTTTTAAATAACTAAAAATGAAAGCACAATGTTCATAGGGAGGATTCTGTCAGAATAATATAAAATGAAACTGACTTGTGTTTTTGAGGTTGTGGTTTATATTTAAAATGGGAAAAATGAACAAATCCAAGTTAAGTAGATTTTCTGATGTTCTTGAGTTTAAAAATTACAATACATTAATTAGAAATTTATTCATACTCTTCAAACAGTTTAGTAATGTTGAAATATATTTTAAAACCATTTCTTTGTTTGTTAGATTCATATTTATCTTTATAATATCAATGCATTGAGTACCATTCTGACATGGCTTTGTTCAACACTTGTTGACATCAGTTTCACAGTTTTGACTGAGGAATCCTTTTGGGCATTCCCAGATGCATGCTGAGTTTTAATTTTGACTAATTGCTCCTTTCCAACAAGACTGAGAAATACAAAATTCCAGTGGCTTCTCACAGAATAGACTTTAAAAGATCACACACACACATACAGAAATAAAGAAACTATGAACATAGACATGTAGCAAAACTTAACAAAGAAAGTCTCTAGAGTTCACAAAATCTTCTTAAACACATTTATCATGATATAATTTATGCCTCATAGAATTCAGGCATTGCAAATAGATAATCCAATAACTTTAGCAAGTATATACAGCTATTGAGTCACCAGCAGGATCCTATTTTAGCTCATCTCCATTACCAAAACAGAGCTCTTTGTCTCCAACTCCAATTCCAGCCTCAGGCAACCATTAACCTGTCTCTACACATTCAATTTCTGCAACCATAGAAATAGAATGCTACTATATATTGTCATTTGTGATTGGTTTCTTTTGCTTAGAATACAGTTTTTGAGGACTTTTCATGCATATATCAGCTCCAATACTTTGGCCATCTGATATGAAGAGCCGACTCATTGGAAAAGACGCTGATGCTGGAAAAGATTGAGAGCAAGAGAAGAAGGGGACGACAGAGGTTGAGATGGTTGGACGGAATCATTGACTCAATGGACATGAGTTTGGGCAAACTTTGGGAGAGAGTGAAGGGAAGTCTGGTGTGCTGCAGTTCATGGAATCACCAAGAGAGTAGAGCACAACTGAGTGACTGAGCAACAACAGCATTATTCATTCAGAAGTTGGCAAACATTTGGGTTGTTTCCACTTTTAACATTTTTATTGAGATACAACTGACATAACATTATATTAGTCTCAGTTGTATAACATCATGATTCAGTATATGTATATATTGTGAGAGGATCACCACTGTAAGTCTAGTTAACATTCATCACTACACACAGTCACTGCTTTTTATTTTATATTTTTTCTCATGATGAGAACATTTAAGATCTATTCTCTTAGCAACTAACTTTTATGAGTTACTAATACATTCATGATTATTTGGGTGGATACATATATTTTTCATAGCTCTTGCATAGATATCTAGCAGTGAAATTGCTGATTTATATTGCAATTGTGGCTCAGCTGGTAAAGAATCCACCTGCAGTGTGAGAGACCTGGGTTCTAGCCCTGGGTTGGGAAGATGCCCTAGAGAAGAGAACGGCTACCAACTCCAGCATTCTGGCTTGGGGTAATGCCATAGACTGTATAGTCCATGGGGTCGCAAAGAGTTAGACACGACTGTGTGACTTTCACTTTCATTGTAATTTTATAAGTAACTTAAAAAAAAATTCTCAAATAGTACTGCAACGTAGATGTGCCATTTTACCTTAACACCAGCAATGTACGGAATTCCTATTGCTTCACATTCTTGCCAACATTTAATACTGTCCGTTTTCTTACACCTATTCTAGTGGATGTGAAATAGTATCTCAATTCAATGTGTATTGCCATGAGAATAAAGATTTTGAATATTTTCTCATTTATTAGTCATTTGTATATATTTTATAATGACATTTCTCTTCATACATGTATAGCTTTTAAATTGTGCTATGAGTTTTCTTATTGAGTAGTGAGTACTCTTTTCATATTCTGAATACAGTTCTGTTATTATATGTGTGACTTGCAAATATGCTTTTCTTCTCTTGCATTGAGTTTTCATAAAAGTGAAAGTGTTAGTCACTAGGTCATGTCCCACACTTTGCAACCCCATGGACTGTAGCCTGCCAGGATCTTCACTGCATGGGATTTTCCAGGCAAGAATATTGGAGTGGGTTGCCATTACCTTCTCCAGTGGATCTTCCCTACCCAGGGACCCAACGCTGTTCTCCCTCATCACATGAAGAATATTTAAGTCTGAGCTATATACTCACATGCCGAGTGCTGTAGGTGCATCCGTGTAGACTCCACAGACTTTTCTTATTCTCATTTAACAAATTTTGGATATGAAAAATTAAATCTAAATTAACATTTTTTCTTTCATTTTATTAAGTCCAATTTGCAACTTTTCTTTTATATATAATGGTTTTGTTATTATATCTAAACACTTTATCTAACCAATAGTGTAAAGATTTTTTTTCTTATGATTTATCAGAACTTTTTATCATTTTAACACATAATTTTGAGCTAAATTTCATTGAGTCTTTTTTTTGCATTAAGTTGATATAAGGACATAATCTATATATATGAAAAATGTGTTATTTAATATATATGTATCAATATGATGCATTACATGTTGGTATAATAGTCGAGATTTTTTTAACTATTCTTTTTGTATTTAATTGTTTTTTTCACTAATGTGAAAAATCAATTGATCATAAACATCAGTTGACTTCTGTCAATATAGAGTTCTCATTCTTTCTCACAAGCCTATGTAAATTTTGGTAGTCAGCAAACTGTCTTTTCTTTTTTTTTTTCAATCCTGTATAAAGTTTCGTATAAGCTAGTCAATTTCTTCAGAAAATCTTGCTGGACTATTGACAGGGATGGCAATGAATCAATATTCTAAACTGGGAATAATTACCATCTCAACAATATGAAATTCCAATCAATGAATTCACAATATCTAGCTATTTGTTTAGATATTCTTTCTTTTCTTTTCCAATGTTATCCATTTTCAGTTAAATTCTTCCATTTATTTAGTTAAATTTATATGTAATTATTTTATCATGTTAATACTATTAGAAAATATTTTTTTACTTTTATATTCAAAATTTTGTTGGTGGTATATTAAAATACAATTAATATTTGCATTTTGTCTTGTATCCTTGAAACTTTATAAACTCAGTCACTAGTCTGGTAGTTCTTTTCTGCATTTCTTAAGGATTTCTATATATGAGCTTATGACATCTGTTAATAAAGGTAGTTGTACTTCTTACTTTTCAATCTGTGTGTTTTTCATATTTCTTTTCTCTCTATCCAAGCCTGGAGAATCCTGTTCAACCTTGACGAGATAGTGAAAGTGGCTATCCCTGTCGTGTTCTTGTTCTAGAGGGAAAATATGCCAGTATCACTTCATTCAGTTCAGTTCAGTTCAGTCGCTCAGTCGTGTCCGAGTCTTTGCGACCCCATGAATCGCAGCACACCAGGCCTCCCTGTCCATCACCAACTCCCGGAGTTCACTCAGACTCATGTTGCCACCTACACAATGTTCTCAGATGTTTTATATCAGATTGAGAGAATTTTGTTCTCTTTCTAAGCTATTTTAGAGTTTTTATAATGAATGTGTGTTGGATTTTATTGATGGTTTTTGCCCTGGTTTTGTGTGGTTTGTTCTTCATTCTAGTGATACGGTGTATTACATTCATACTTTTTAGATGTTAAATCAGTTTTGCATTCCTGGGGAAAAAAAAAATTCCACTTTGTAATTTTTCCACTTTGTAACAAAAACATGCTTTTTATGTTGTGCTCATATTTTGTTGAGGGTTTTCAGTGTATATTCCATAATGAATCTTTGTATTGTGTTTTTGCCTGCCATTTGTATAAGGGTAGTTCAGTTCAGTTCAGTTGCTCAGTCGTGTCCGACTCTTTGCAACCCCATGAATCACAACACACCAGGCCTCCCTGTCCATAACCAACTCCCAGAGTTCACTCAAACTCATGTCCATCGAGTCGGTGATGCCATCCAGCCATCTCATCCTCTGTCATCCCCTTCTCCTCCTGCCCCCAATCCCTCCCAGCATCAGAGTCTTTTCCAATGAGTCAACTCTTCGCATGAGGTGGCCAAAGTACTGGAGTTTCAGCTTCAGCATTCATTCCTTCCAAAGAACACCCAGGACTGATATCCTTTTGAATGGACTGGTTGGACCTCCTTGCAGTCCAAAGTACTCTCAAGAGTCTTCTTCAACACAACAGTTCAAAAGCAGCGATTCTTCAGCATTCAGCTTTCTTCACAGTACAACTCTCATATCCATATATGACCACTGGAAAAACCATAGACTTGACTAGACGGACCTTTGTTGGCAAAGTAATGTCTCTGCTTTTGTATATGCTATCTAGGTTTGTCATAACTTTCCTTCCAAAGAGTAAGCGTCTTTTAATTTCATGGCTGCAATCACCATCTGCAGTGATTTTGGAGCTCCCCACCACCGCCAAAAAAAAAAGTCAGCCACTGTTTCCCCATCTATTTCCCATGAAGTGATAAGACCAGATGTCATGATCTTAGTTTTCTGAAAGTTGAGCTTTAAGGCAACTTTTTCACTCTGCTCCTTCACTTTCATCAAGAAGCTTTTTAGTCCCTCTTCACTTTCTGCCATAAGGGTGGTGTCATCTGCATATCTGAGGTTATTGATATTTTTCCCAGCAATCTCGATTCCAGCCTGTACTTCTTCCAGCCCAGCATTTCTCATGATGTACTCTGCATAGAAGTTAAATAAGCTGGGAGACATTATATAGCCTTGACATACTCCTTTTCCTATTTGGAACGAGTCTGTTGTTCCATGTCCAGTTCTAACTGTTGCTTCCTGACCTGCATATAGGTTTCTCAAGAGGCAGGTCAAGTAGTCTGGTATTCCCATCTCTTTCAGAATTTTCCACAGTTTATTGTGATCCACACAGTCAAAGGTTTTGGCGTAGTCAATAAAGCAGAAATAGATGTTTTTCTGGAATTCTCTTGCTTTTTCCATGATCCAGAGGATGTTGGCAATTTGATCTCTTGTTCCTCTGCCTTTTCTAAAACCAGCTTGAACAACTGGAAGTTCACAGTTCATGTATTGCTGAAGCCTGGCTTGGAGGATTTTGAGCATTACTCTACTAGCGTGTGAGATGAGTGCAATTGTGTGGTATTTTGAGCATTCTTTGGCATTGCCTTTCTTTGGAATTGGAATGAAAACTGATCTTTTCCAGTCCTGTGGCCACTGCTGAGTTTTCCAAATTTGCTGGCATATTGAGTGCAGCACTTACAGTATCATCTTTCAGGGTTTGAAATAGCTTAATTGGAATTCCATCACCTTCACTAGCTTTGTTTGTAGTGATGCTTTCTAAGGCCCAGTTGACTTCACATTCCAGCATGTCCGGCTCTAGGTGAGTGATCATACCATCGTGATTATCTTGGTCATGAAGATCTTTTTTGTACAGTTCTTCTGTGTATTCTTGCCACCTCTTCTTGCCTCATAACATGTGTTCAAAAGTCTCCCTTTCTCTTCTACTTTTTGTACATTTTGAAAGGATTTTTATTAACTATTTGGCAAGTTGGCATCCATTTTCTATTTCCTCTTGAGACAATTTTAGTAATTTACATCTTTCCAAATTCACCCATTTCATTTAAATAGTCTAATTTCTTGGCCTCATGGTGCTCATAGTATCTCCTTATAATGCTTTTAATTTTTAATCATAATTATTTATGTCTCCATGTTAAATTATGATTTTGTTAATATTTGCCTTACCTTGTTTATTTCTTGGTCAGTCCAGCTGAAGCCACGTCAATTTTATTTTTCTAAAAAGAAAAAAAGTGTTTTTTCCCCATCATTTTTTTCTTATCAGTTTTAATGATTTTTGCATAAATCTTATTGTTTCACTATTTTGTGTGTTTTAGGTTCAGTTGCTCTTCTTTCTCCAGTTATTTAAAGTAGAAACTTTAATATTGATTTAAGATTATTTTTTCTTTTTTAATGTAGGGATTTAGAATGATAGATGTCCTTGCAAACATTTACCTGTACTTTGCAAAATTTCATGTTCTGTGTATATCTGTATTCAATTTTAGTTTCTTCTTGACTCAGGTTATTTTGTAAATATGTTTTATTTCCAAATATTTAGAGTTTTCTCATAATTTTTTTTTGGTAGTCAACTTCTTTTTTAGTTCAGTTAAGATTGGAGGGTGTATATCATATGATTTTTTTCCTTCAGATTTATTTTTACTGGTTTTGTGTCCACAATAATTTATATTGTGTATTGTCCATGATCATGTTTATATTGTATAATGGCTATCAATAGCAGAGTTGTGTCTGCATACTGGGCATTGGATGCAACATGAGTGAGCACTCCCTAAAGCCTGTGCCTTAGGAAAGGCAACTGCCTTCCTCTAGTGCCTACCCTAAGATCATGCAAAAAGAACAAATAATGTAGCCATGGTAAGGCCCAAGTCTGGCAGTTTAACTGTAAATTTCATGAAACTGGATAAACAAACACCTGTTTCATTGCAAAGTTGAGATGCCTTTGTTGGATTCCTTGTGGCACATTATTATTAAGCACCTCCTAGTGGCAATAACGGAGAAGGCAATGGCAACCCACTCCAGTACTCTTGCCTGGAAAATCCCATGGACAGAGGAGCCTGGTAGGCTGCAGTCCATGGGGTCGCTAAGAGTCAGGCATGACTGAGTAACTTTACTTTCACTTTTCACTTTTCACTTTCATGAATTGGAGAAGGAAATGGCAACCCACTCCAGTATTCTTGCCTGGAGAATCCCAGGGACAGAGGAGCCTAGTAGGCTGCCTTCTATGGGGTCGCACAGAGTTGGACATGGCTGAAGTGGTGTAGCAGTAGCAGTGGCAATAAAAGGTACCTGCAGTACTGGCCTGACATCCTTTGCCATAACTGTTTAACCTGGTATTTCAAAAGCAAAAATTATTCTTTTATTTCCTATTGGGTAATGGGTAATGAATGAATCTTTAGACAATTCACACTTGCTTGGAAGAGATGAATAGAGAAACATTTGAAGTCCTATTAAAAAGGACATAACTTGTCTCCAGAAATTTTCTACTGAAATTTTAAAAATTCATACTTCAAGTTCTCAACTTTGTCAACCAGATATTATATAACCCAAGGCCAACAATTATATAACATATTCATTGAAAAAAAATTTTTATAAAATCCATTAATTATTATATGAACAAGAGTATCAAGAAACAGCCACAAAAAGTTGTTATTTAGCAACAGTATAGAAACCAAAAAAGAGAAAAAAAAAAAAGGCAACCAAAGCAAAACCTCACTTAGAAGATATGATATCAATTAATTGATCATTGATTTGAAGTTTGAATTCTGTGCTCAATTCTGAAATATAAAGGCATAAAGCAGCATAAAATGCTGAATGACCACACCATTGACATTATTATAATAAAATAACTCAATTTCTAATTTCAGGGCAGTAGTACCTGAGTAATTATTTTGATTGCAAGAACAAGAATGAATATAAATTCCTCAGTGTTGTAATGTATGAACATATTATCTTATTAATAATTATAAGGAATGACAGATGATTACATATAAGACATCAATTTTAATTAACATTATGGTAAGACTTTGTTTGAATGATACTCCCTCTTATGTGTGTATTTTAGAAAATCTTTAAGACAAACTTAGAATTTATAAAATGTCATTATTATCTAGTTTTATAATTGAATTTTAACTTAAAAAACTAGGTTTACCAGATGTTAAGCAACTTACAACATGTCACACAGTCACTTAGTTAATGGTGGATAAGTAATAAAAATGGATGCATTCTACCTAACCCTATTATACTTAACCACAATATATACCTACTAGATTAGTTCTGTAAATACAGATAAAGGGCATGAAGGCACAGAACCAAAAGTGGCCAGAAGTGTTGAGGAGGGAGTCAACCAGATTGTCAGCTGAAATCTCACTAGAAACAGCCACGATTTGGGAGTCAATGTGGTGGAGACAGTAAGTCAAACTATTATTCCAAAGGTTTCCTATAATCTAAAGCCATCTTCACCTGCTGTATGTGCTCTAGCCAATGAGATTACAGCAGAAATTCGAGGTATTCAGTTCAGGTCAAAGCCTTTCCATCTCTCACCTTTTCTGTATGGGCCACCTGGAAGCCATGTGTACCAGCTGGTACACCTAAAATGTTTCATGAGGTTGAATCCCTGAGTCTCTACTTGGAAAAATTTATCAAGAGATGGGAATATCAGACCACCTGACCTGACTCTTGAGAAATCTGTATGCAGGTCAGGAAGCAACAGTTAGAACTGGACATGGAACAACAGACTGGTTCCAAATAGGAAAAGGAGTATGTCAAGGCTGTATATTGTCACCCTGCTTATTTAACTTCTATGCAGAGTACATCATGAGAAATGCTGGGCTGGAAGAAGCACAAGCTGGAATCAAGATTGCCAGGAGAAATATCAATAACCTCAGATATGCAGACGACACCACCCTTGTGGCAGAAAATGAAGAAAAACTTACAGAGCCTTTTGATGAAAGTGAAAGAGCAGAGTGAAAAAATTGGCTTAAAGCTCAACATTCAAAAAACTAAGATCATAGCTTTTGATCCCATCACTTCATGGCAAATAGATGGGGAAAAAGTGGAAAAAGTGGCTGACTTTATTTTTTGGGATCTTGAAAGGACTTGAGATACATGCTTATTCAACTGCTATAGCAGAAAAGGTTGGAAAACAGAGTTTGTAGAATATTTCAGTTGCTATTTACTGCTTTTGGTAATATGGTAAATACATAAAAAAGATAGATATACTATAGATTGTCTGCACATAAGTATAATAATAGATATATTGAAAATATTGGGGACCACTATCAAGAAAAAAAAATAAACTATGACTATTTATGGGCACGCATTGTTAGAGCCTAGAATAAATGGGTTCTCTTTCTGTTTCTTCAATGTATTAAAGTGTTTTCATGAGTTTCCATGTGAAAATAAACCCCTTTAAATCTAACTATGGAGCATTAAAAAAAACCTGTTCAATGAAAAAAAAATTTTTGGAGGGTAGATGCAAAAGCAGGTGATGTATATTTTCATTTTAGATTGATGAAAATATACATATAACCATGCACATATAACACACATAACCAAAATAATTTAAACTAGGATATTAAGAAGAAATCCTATTAAATTAATCTAAAGTATATTTTATTTAATGCCAATGATAAGGGGTTTCTAAGAGCAAACTAGTTTCTGCTATTCTAATAAGGTGCATATATCCAAAAAAATCACAATATGTGGAAGATCGTTTTATACTGCTATGCTTTATTATTACTTCATTAAGTTCCTTTGGTCAATCCTCTAATGAAGTGTTGAAAATTTCTAAAGTAACTCTGGAGAAAATAATGCACAGCAGTTAGTTGAACATTTTATTCACGTTAATTCATTTTAGTCTCTTTCATGCAAGAATAAAGCTATTATACTCTAAGGATAGGCAACACAAAGACATAACCAAATAGAAGAATAATTTTCCTTTCATTCTTATGGGAAGCAAAAGAAATGCTTGCTAGGAGCTCTGCTCAAGAACAAGAAAAGTGAAATAAACAGTAAATAATAGAACTGAAGAAAGATAGCTAACTTGTTGACTTATGTTTGATTACAGCTTTAAAACTTTGTCACAGTGAAGGATTGCTTCAAAATAAGAAAGGATATTTGATGCAAACATTTAATATTCATACATGTTGAAAGTCTATTGAAAGATGATATTTAAGTGTTTCAGATAAATATAAAATAGATTTAAGTTATTCACTTTATGCATGCTTTAAAAATACCATTTAAATACTTTTTCTCATGTTATTAACTCAGTTTCAACCATGTATTGCATGACATTTTAAGAGTTATTAGCCTTGTTAAATTCCTGCAATGTGCCTCTCACTACTCTGAACTTCTACTCAAATCCCCACAACAAGGATTGAACCCACAACAATGAGCTGAATCTTTAACATTTTCCTTTATAGCAAGTATCTGTATTATTTTGCTCTAAAAATCTAGAAAGTAATTATTTTACACTTTGAGGTCTATGACATTTCTTGAAACACGGTACTTCTGTTTCATGGGAAAAGCTATATGTAAATGCCTGAGAATGGTTGTGTTCTTTGCTTGAATTTCCTTGATAAAAACAGACAGTTTTTAAAATACACTTTATTAGTTATTATTATAGAAATTTTGTGATACAAACATTGCCATTATGCTTATTTATTATAGACTAAATGTTTATGCCCCCAACATTCAAATTTATATGCTGATACCTTACCCTAATGGGCTTCCCAGGTGGTACAGTGATAAAGAATCCACCTGCCAATGCAGGACACTCAGGAGATATGAATTTGATGCCTGGGTAGAGAAGATGCCCTGGAGGAAGAAATGACAGCCCATGGACAGCGGAGCCTGGTGGGCTCCATAGGATCCCCATAGCTTCACAAAAAGTCAGACACAACTGAGCACACACACACACAATGCTACCCTAACGTGATACTATTAAGAGGTAGGGTCTTGGAACGCAATTGGGATTAGATGTGCTCATGACAACGGAGACCTCACGAGTGTGGTTAGTGATTTATAAAATTCACAGAGAATTTTCTTCCTCTCTCTGTTGTGCACCATGTGAGGATATCAGGAAGAGTTGGCAGTCTGCAAACTGGAAGAGGACCTTCACCAGAACTCACCATGTCCATACACTGATCTTGGACTTTCAGTCTCCAGAACTGTGAGAAATAAATTCCTGTTGTGTTTAACTACCCAGTCTATGGTATTTTTGTTAGAGCAGGCTGAACTGACTGAGGCATCCATTATTGGTGAGGTAACTGAGGCACAGGGAAGGTAGTCAGTAAATACACCTATTCCTGTGTCATTCATCAGAAACTGAGTAGTGTCTTTAGGAAGCACAAAGTGCAAGACTGCATTAGAGAAGGACACAAAGATACATGAGGCATGCCAAGAACAAAATAAGTCACACAGGAACAAAGGGATGAGTGCTAAGTCACTTCAGTCATGTCTGCCTCTTTGTGAAAATGTGAACTGTAGCCCACCAGGCTCCTCTGTTCATTGGAATTCTCTAGGCAAGAATATTGGAGTAGGCTGCTATTCCCTTCTCCAGGGTAGCATCCCAACCCAGGGATCAAACCCACATTTCTGATATCTCCTGAATTGGCAGATGGATTCTTTACCACTAGTGCTACCTGGGAAGCCCTTAAAATAAATAGTCTCCCAATCCAACTAGTCCATTGTGAAGGAGATCAGCCCTGGGATTTCTTTGGAGGGAATGATGCTGAAGTTGAAACTCCAGTACTTTGGCCACCTCATGCGAAGAGTTGACTCATTGGAAAAGACTCTGATGCTGGGAGGGATTGTGGGCAGGAGGAGAAGGGGATGACAGAGGCTGAGATGGCTGGATGGCATCACTGACTCGATGGACCTGAGTCTGAGTGAACTCCGGGAGTTGGTGATGGACAGGGAGGCCTGGTGTGCTGTGATTCATGGGATCGCAAAGAGTCGTACACAACTGAATGACTGAACTGAACTGAATTTTCAACTTTGAAGTAGCAGGAAATAGAAATTAGGATGGTGTCTAAAATGCTGTGTTAGTGTGTGTGGAGACTGTTGTTGTTGTTGAGTCTCGATGTCATGCCTGTTTGTGACCCCATGGACTATTGTCCACGAGGCTCCTCTGTCCATGGAATTTTCCAGGCAAGAATACTGGAATGGGTTGCTATTTCCTTCTCCAGGGAATCTTCCCGAACCTTAAAGGTTCAAACAGGAATCTGTTTAATCTCTGAACTCACCTCAACATGCAAATCCCAGATACATGATACTGGTTGCTTAGGGCTGGTGCACTGGGATGACCCAGAGGGATGGTATGGGGAGGGAGGAGGGAGGGGGGTTCAGGATGGAGAACACGTGTATACCTGTTGTGTATTCATGTTGATGTATGGCAAAACCAATACAATATTGTAAAGTAATTAACCTCCAAATAAAATAAATAAATTTATATAAAAAAAACTTACACATTTCTCAAAGAAACTGATAAAACAGAGAAGTAAAATCGCAGTTGTGAAAAGTCACTATTTCAAAAGAAGACTTGAAAAATAGGGTGATTTATTCACCCTTATATGGAGCAGAGATACTGCTAGAAGGAGAATGCAATAAAAATCTACAATTTATGATTCATAGATCAAAATTAGTTGTTTTAAAAAATTAAAAATTAAATCCAATCTTTTAGTAATTCTTATCAAGAACTGGTATCTCCTGCATTGGCAATTAAATTGTTTACCACTGAGGTACCTGAGAAGCTGTGTAGAGGGTGTGCATGCACACATGCTGAGTCACTTCAGTTGTGTCCAATTCTTTGTGACCCTGTAGACCATAACCCACCAGGCTTCTCTGTCCATAGGATTCTCTAGACAGGAATATTGCAGTGAGTTGCCATGTCCTTCTCCTGGGGATCTTACCAACCTCGGTTTCAAACTTGCTTCTTAGAACCCAAATCATATTCTGTATTTGTTGTCCAGGCACTAAGTCTTGTCTGAATCTTTGCAGGCCCATTTGTTGTTCAGTCACTCAGTCATGTCCAAATCTTTGCAATCCCTTGGACTGGAACATGCCTGGCTTCCCTGTCCTTCACTGTCTCCTGTAGCTTGCTCAAACTCATATCAATTGAGCCAATGGTGCCATCCAGCCATTTTGTCTTCTGTCATCCGCTTTTCCTTCTGCCTTCAAACTTTCCCAGCATCAGGGTTTTTTCTAATGAATTGACTCTTTGTGTCAGGTAACCAATGTATTGGAACTTCAGCTTCAGGATCAGTCCTTCTGGTGAATATTCAGGATTGATTTCCTTTAAGATGGTCTGGTTTGATCTCCTTGCTCAAACTCATGTCCAGTGAATTGTTGATGCCATCCAACCATCCTATCCTCTGTTTCCCACTTCTGCCCCCTGCCCTCAATCTTTCCCAGCAACAGAATTTAGGTGTGCATTGAAAAGAGGGACATAGTTCATATGTTCTAGTGTGCAGTTTTAGGTTTGGATGCAACAGACTAAGTACTATATATCAGCCAAAGTTTTTACTTAATATGTGCAAGTTTTCTTAGTAAAGAAATTGTATTTCTAGTTAGAGAACTACTTTCTTATTATTATTATAAATTTATTTATTTTAATTGGAGGCTAACTACTTTTGAGCAGCACCAAGTTGACACTAACAAAAAGAAAAGGGAAAACAATCTGCCATTTATTCTAAAACTGTCAACCTCAAGCTCACAATTAGTGGATCTTCAATTAGATAGGAAAGTAAAGCCTCTACATATCTATTTTCACTTTCCTGTTTAATCAAAGCCTTACATTTTCGAACAGGGATCTGCTTAATTTCTGAAAGTACCTCAATATGCAAATCCCAAACAAACTTACATGTTTCTCAAAGAAACTGAGAAAACAGAGAAATTAAATCACAGTTGTGAAAAATCAGTATTTCAGAAGAATACTTGAAAAATAAAATAGGGTGATTTCTTCACCCTTTTATGGAGCAGATATGCTGCTAAAAGGAGAATAGAATAAAAATCTGCAATTCCTGATTTACAACTAAAAAATGAGATTTTTTACAAAAATAAAAGTTAAACTCAATCTTTTCATAATTCTTATTAAGTGAGAGAATAGATCTGCTTGAGATTAAGGGCATTGAAATGGTGATTTATATATGCATATTTGATTATATGCAAAGAAAGTATTATGAAGTATAATAAAACAACAATTTTATGCTAGGAAAAACTAAAAAATAATGTACCAAAATTATCACAGATAAATGCAGAATGGATGAATATACTAAAACATAAAGTCACTCAGCCATGTCCGAAACTTTGTGACCCCAAGTACTATACAGTCCATCAAATTCTCCAGGACAGCACACTGGAGTGAGGAGCCATTCCTTTCTCCAGGGGATCTTCCCAACCTAGGGATCAAACCCAGATTTCCCACATTGCAGGCAGGTTCTTTACCAGTGGAGCCACCAGGGAAGCAAATATACTAATAAAATAACATAAATATAAAGAAAAAGCATAACTATAAAAATAGTTATATAATTATCTAAAAGTACACATATCCTGAATTTTCTGAATTTTTGAAGTCTGTGAAAATTGCAAAATAAGATTCATTATGCTGTAGAACAACCACATTCAAAGAAAAAAAATGTCATATGACAATTGAACTTTTCTAGTAGCCACTTTAAAAAATATAACAAAATAAATGAAATTAATTTTAATAATAGTTTATCCCTATAGATCCCAAGTACAATTATTTCAATCATTACTAATATAAGATACTATTAACATTATATTTTAAATTTTTTATATGAGCTTTGTAGTTAAATTGAGAAATATGTCTTTTGCACTTATCACAGTTAAGTGGCTGGTTGGCTCTGTCTGGATAGCACATTTCTGGAGCACAGAAAATAATATGAATGTTCCAGTTTCATTTCAGAAAATTATTCTGAAATTGAAGGCAAATAGCCTATGTCGCATCCAGTTCCATGCTTAAGGATGAAAGGCTTTTGAATGAAATACGATAAATTAAACTACATTATTACTGAAAAGTAGTAATAAAACATAATCAAGTTAGGTCTATTTAAGATTAAAATTCTGCTTCAATGACTACACTAAAGCATTGGACTGTGTGGGTCACAAAAAACTGTAAAAAAAATTCTTAAAGAAATGGGACTACCAGATCACCTTACCTGTCTTCTGAGAAATCTGTATGCAGGCCAGGAAACAACAGTTAGAATTGGATATGAAAGAACGGAGCAGTTCAAAATTCGGGAAGGAGTATCTCAGGCTGTATATTGTCATCTTGCTTATTTAACACCCTGCAAAACACTAAACTGGATGAAGCACAAGCTGGAATAAAGTTTGCTGGGAGAAATATCAATAGCATTATATATGCAAATAACACCACCCTTATGGCAGAAACCTAAGAGGAACTAATGAGCCTCTTGAAGAAGGTGAAAGATGAGAGCGAAACAGCTGGCTTAAAACTCAACATTCAAAAAATTAAGAACATGGCATGTGATCCCATTACTTCATAGCAAATAGATGGGAAACAATGGAAACAGTGATAGAACTTTTTTTCTTGGGCTTCAAAATCACTGTGCATGGTAACTGCTGCTGCTGCCGCTGCTGCTACTAAGTCACTTCAGTTGTGTCCAACTCTGTGTGACCCATAGAGGGCAGCCCACCAGGCTCTGCCGTCCCTGGCCAAGAAATAAAAAGACACTTGGTCCCTGGAAGAAAAGCTATGACCAACCTAGATAGCATATTAAAAAGCAGAGGCATCACTTTGCTGACAAAGCAAAGTGTTCCTCTAGTCAAAGTGGTGATACTAATGATAAAGAACCTGCCTGCCAATGCAGGAGACATAAGAAACTCAGGTCTGATTCTTGGGTTAGGATGATCCCCTGGAGGAGGACATGGCAACCCACTCCAATATTCTTGTCTGGAGAATTGCATGGACAGAGGAGACTGGCAGGCTACAGTTCATAGGGTAGAAAGAGTTGGACATGACTGGAAGGACTTAGCCCATATCACATGATTTTTCCAGTACTCATGTATGGATGTGAGAGTTAGACATAACAAAGGCTGAGCGCCGAAGAATTGATGCTTCTGAACTGTGGTGCTGGAGAAGACTCTTGAGTGTCCCTTGAATAGCAAGGTGAGCCAATCAGTGAGTCCTAAAGGAAATCAATACTGAATATTCACTGGAAGGACTGATGCTGAAGCTGAAGCTCCAATATTTTGACCACCTGATATGAAGTGCTGACTCACTGGAAAAAACTCTGATGTTGGCAAAGATTGAAGGCAAGAAGAGAAGGGGATGACAGAGGATGAAATGGTTGGATGGCATCACTGATTCAATAGACATGAGTTTGAGAAAACTCTGGGAGACTGTGACACACAGGGAAGCCTGGTATGCTGCAGTTCATGTGGTTGCAAAGAATCGGACATGACTAAGTGACTGAACAATAACAATGAATATAATGTCACACCAATAGAATTAGGATCCTGTAAATTTGAGGGACAATAAACTTAAATGGTTCTAAAATGGTCATCTCAAAATTTTTGATGAAGTAATTTTATATTTACATGCACACAGTCACACACAGGAACACACAGACACAATTTCCTAACCCCTATCTCCTATTCCATATCTTGTAAAAATAAGCATCAATCCAATCAGTTTGTTTATTTAAATGTGAAAGGTAGAGCAATAAAATATCTGAAAAGTAAGATATTTTTTGCATGATGATGCAAATCATTAAAATTTCTTTAAGAAGAACATCTATTAATTGAAAGACATTAGAGATTGAAAACTAAATAAGAGAATGGAACAAAACATTTCTAACATTTATAACCACCAAATGCTGAGTATATCAGAAACTCCTAATGAATAAAAATATACAAAGAATATATGTGTATTCATATATTATGCTTATACTGTAAAAACTCTATATATACATAGAACAACTCAATAATAAAGGAAAAAGGACAAATAGTTTCTTTACAATGATATATCAAATTACCAACTATTATTAGTAAAAAGAAATAAAATCTAAACCAGTAATGAAATTCTATTATGTACATGCCAGAGGGAGTGTTACAAAAATGGGTTACATGCAGAGTGATGTTTGTTCGTAGACTATATGTGTATGTGTGTATGTGTTGTAGTAGTAGTAGATATACATGTATATACACTTATATGAATATAAGTATATATATATATATATATATATATATATATATATATGGCATGTCAGATCTTAATTCCTCAATCAGGGACCAAACCTGTGCCCCGTGAAGTGGAAGTCAATTCTTAACCACTTGATCACCAGGGAAGTCCCTATATATTATTATAAAGGATTGATAAGAGACAGTGCAGGAACATTTATAACAGAATCATTCATAAGTCTCAAACTATAAATGGTCTAAATGATGACCATCCTCATTAGAATAGATATATAATTGCATTCTGTTTATACAGTTAAAGCACTCGGTCATACATTTATCTAAACTGTCACAAACAACATGAAGAAACAGAAGAGAGAATGTAATGCAAAAGGCTAAACAGAAGAGAGAACGTAGTGCAAAACCCCATGCATATAAGGATCAAATGAAAGGAAACAAAGCTAAAGTATAAAAATTCAGGAGAGTGTTTGTCTTTGGGAGTTGAGGGTGGGGAATAATTAGTAAAAGGGACATGAACACACGTCCTGGATTGCTGGGAATGTTTTCTTTCTTTATCTATGTCCTAGTTATGTGGGACTTTAGATATTTTGTGAGACCTTAGTCTGTGTAACATTAAATACAATTTGAAAATATGTACACTGAAAGCATGCACAAAATTAAAAGGAAAATAAATGATTAAAAATAACTTTCATTATGTGTGACAGGAAGATGTTCTTCCTTGTTTCTAGTTTGCTTGTGTCACTGGTAATAAAATGTTAGTCGAGCTCAAAATCACCTGGAGGTTTGTGCAAACATTGCTGGGCCTTGTTTCCAAAGTGTGTGATTCAGTGTGTCTGCATTTGGTGTCCAAAATTGACATTTTTTTGTTTCCAATTACTCTCCAGGTAATGCTGATGATTCTCATGCTGGACTGCACATTGTAAAGCATTGGTGTTGCTACTGTCTTTGAAATAAACTTTCCTCCATCCTTAGTCACCTAACTGAATCACCCTTGCAGGGATCTTCTCAACCCAGGGACTGAACCCTGGTCTCCCACATTGGCGGGCAGATTTTTTACCATCTGAGCTACTTGGGAAGCCCTGCATTCATCCAGACCCAGTTTAACATGAATTAGGTTTCCCTTGCCCTTTATATGACCCCCACCTCCTATGTTCCATAGTACTTTCCTTGGAGATTTATCTATCCATTTTATTTTTGCATCTAGATTTTTAATTTCTCCATGATATAGCAACAAACCTGTTGAGGTCCTTTAATGGACTGAAACCTGGTGGTCCGGAGTCAACTGATAAGAAAGTAAAGGAGAGAGAAAGAAGCTGATATTACTTGGTTTATGCAGAAAGCCAATAAAGCATGGGGCTTGTTCTGTTCACAAAGGCCTCAGGTGCCCTGTCAATGGGGTGAAGGTGGAGAGGATCGTAGAAGCCCGGGCAGGAAAATGAACTCAGAGAGCCTCTGTGCTCCAGGAGATGAGCCTGAAAAAGAGAGAGAGAGAGAGAGACAGAGAGAGCGAGAAAGAGAAAGACACGGGGACCTGAGCTCTGATGGAGCAAAGGTGTTTTAATGAACATGGTGTGGGCATATATACTGTCTTACAAGGTAGTTATTCTCAGCAAAGATAAAGATTAAAATTCCAGACTTACAAAACATAGGTGATCCATATTAAAGAGAGAGAGAGAGAGTTGTAAACAATCACTTTTACTGTATGGTTCACAAGAAGGAAGAGGGTACTTATCACTGTATAGAAAAACTAATGAGGGAAATGCCTTGATTCCTCAGCCTCTGGGACAGGCTTGCCTCTCCTCTTAATTCCTGAGTATTCAGGAATTAATAAGAAACAAAGAATTCCTGACAGATCCAAAACAGCACACAGGAAGCCTTCTGTTAAATGCTTCCTGACACATATCTTAGTGTTTATTTTCTTTTCTTTTTTTTTCCTTTAGTGTTTATTTTAATCTCAAAAATGATTCTTGCTTTGTCTATTGAATAAGTAAATCTCATTGATTTCATAATTTTATTTGTGGCTTAAATTTTTTCTTTTGGGTTCTTGGGCTTCTTGTCTTTAGTTCTATCTTTTTCAGTCAAATGTTGTCTTCAGTTCTATCTTTTTCAGTCAAATGTATACTCAGATTTCTTAGGAACCCTTTCCTCCTCTCTCCTTAATATGTAGTGAATTGATGATACTTGTCCCTAGCAACTTTCTGCCTTACTCAGATGGAGATTGCAAAGGGTTTTTACTATATATAAAATCCTGACCTGGCAGAGGGCACTATTTCTCTCAATAAATTGCCAGGAAATTAACAATCCATTCCTTTCCTTTCATTAGCCCCCCAGCAATCATATTTACATTTTTCTTTTCTCCTTTTTTCATCTAATCTTGCTCTTAAGACTCCTCTCAATATCTCAAATTATATGTATTTTTTCTTTATTCTAGCTTTTATTGGGCTTCCCTGGTGGTCATTGGTAAATAATCTACATGACAATGCAAGATCAGATCAGATCAGATCAGATCAGTCACTCAGTCGTGTCCGACTCTTTGCGATCCCATGAATCGCAGCACGCCAAGCCTCCCTGTCCATCACCAACTCCCAGAGTTCACTCAGACTCACGTCCATTGAGTCAGTGATGCCATCCAGCCATCTCATCCTCTGTCGTCCCCTTCTCCTCCTGCCCCCAATCCCTCCCAGCATCAGAGTCTTTTCCAATGAGTCAACTCTTCGCGTGAGGTGGCCAAAGTACTGGAGTTTCAGCTTTAGCATCATTCCTTCCAAAGAAATCCCAGGGCTGATCTTCTTCAGAATGGACTGGTTGGATCTCCTTGCAGTCCAAGGGACTCTCAAGAGTCTTCTCCAACACCACAGTTCAAAAGCATCAGTTCTTCGGCGCTCAGCCTTCTTCACAGTCCAACTCTCACATCCATACATGATCACAGGAAAAACCATAGCCTTGACTAGACGAACCTTTGTTGGCAAAGCAATGTCTCTGCTTTTGAATATGCTATCTAGGTTGGTCATAACTTTCCTTTCAAGGAGTAATTTCTTTTAATTTCATGGCTGCAGTCACCATCTGTAGTGATTTTGGAGCCCAGAAAAATAAAGTCTGACACTGTTTCCACTGTTTCCCCATCTATTTCCCATGAAGTGATGGGACTGGATGCCATGATACATGTGTTCAATCGCTGGGTTGGGAAGAACCTCTGGAGAAGGAAATGGCAACCCACTCTAGTATTCTTGCCTGGGAAATCCCATGGACAGAGGAGACTGGTGAGCTAAGTCCATGGGGTCTCAAAAGTGTTGGAAGCTACTTATTGACTAACAAAGCTAGCCTTTGCACTATAGCATTTCCATAGAAAATAACTAATTATACTGTATTCTTTATCCTATACTTTCAGAACCAATGCCTCCTTTGCCATGTCCTTTCCCATCTTCTTTCTGAGCCACCAAAACCTGTTTTTAGTATATACTATTATATAAACACAGTCATCCTCTTGCACTTGAAAAATATTATGCTTTCTATGTTTAATGAAAAGTCTTTGCTTTATGTGTATATACATATATTATATATGTTTATGGATCAGTATATAATTACATTTTTAGAGGAGAAACACTAAGGAATATATCTCAGCTTTATAAATGCTTTGCAATTTTGTTTCTATCACAGAAGTATTCAGATATTTTGGTATTCAGATGATGTGTTATATATTAATTTGGCTGTGTATAGGTAATGGGTCTATCACATTTTTATGAATATTGCAGAAAGGTCTTCAGTTCCACTTACATTTAGAAGGTATTATCAATAAGGGGAAGGGACACTTTGTCTGCCTTTCCAACTTTGAGTGCTTATAAACTCCTCTACATTTTCTGCTCAAATATAATTCATTCCAGGAAGATAACCCATAAATAAAGTTATCATTTTTTCCTTTGGTTTCTCTATATCTAAGAATGTTTTTCCTAAATGTTTATAACTAACAAAAATGAATGGCTAATGTCATTAAATGTGCATTTCAGTTACAAAGCTCTTTCTGACCAGTTGTCTTGGTCAGTTGCAAAGTCTTTAGTTGAATACATTTGTTTGATTAGTAAGATATCTTTTCTTGTTATATTTTGTTTCAAAAAGATAGGAAGCCACTCTTTTTTATGACTTATGAATAAAAAGATCACATTTAAAAACAAAACAAAAATTAAATTACAAACTAATTATGCCCTATATATCCTATATATGTTCTCTATAAGCACTGAGAACAAGTTACATACATTTACAAATAAAATTTTGAAATATGGCTTAAGGTTCAAAACTGTGTCCTCTGTATTGAAACAATAACTAAAATTTACTCATATTAAGGAATACCAAAAATCAAGAGAACCATGAGAGCAAAGAGACTGAGTAGGTAATTTAAGTGTTTATTTTTCTGTAACTGTTGAGGGTAATATTTCTGCCTTATAACAGAAGATAGCTCACTACAAGTCTATGTGATTTAGACAGGAACAAAAGTTAGTGTTAAAATCAATGTGGTTTGCTTTGATTTCTTCTCATGTGGCTTTCCTTTTTCCATAAAAAAAGTTTTTTAAATGAACAGAGGCCAAAAAAATTTTTATAAAATACCAGTCTTTTGCTTTTTATAAAATGCTAGCTTCGATGGACAGGTGTTTGCAGTTCTTAGTTAGGGACTGTACTTTTACTTCTTTTTCAGTCTTCACCAAAATCTATTCATGGATATGGCCAGTCATCACAGCAACAATTGGAACACTTGAGGCTTTAAGACAATACAGTTTTCTTTGTGGAATACTGATGGCAGAGATGTAAGGTATTTATTTAATAGCTGTATTTACAAAACCAATTGCATACAAACTAGAGATTATAATACATAAATGTTTAGATAAATTAAACAGAAGTCCCATTATTATTATTATTATTGCTATTTTAACTTTTTCCTCATATTAAAATGCATTGCTGTTTATTTGACTGGTTACTAGATAAAATACAGAAATAACCTTGCATTTGGTGACTCACCTATAGATGTGGGCTTTCCAGGTGGCACTAGTGGTATAGAACCCACCTGCAAATACAGGGACATAAGAAATGTGAGCCCTGTCCTTGAGTCAGGAAGATTCCCTGGAGTAGAGCATAGAAACCCACCAGTATCCTTGCCTGGACCCCATGGGCAGAGGAGTCTGGCGGGCTTCAGTCCATAGGGCTGCAAAAACTTGGATATGACTGAAGTGACTTAACATGCACACATGCATGCATAGAAGTAAATCTATAGTTAAATAAATTATATTATATTTTTAACATTAAAATGACATGCAAAAAAAAATGATTGCCCAAATGTGGATCATTGAAGAAGAAAATGGCTACCTACTTCAGTATTTTTGTCTGAACTATTTCAAGGACAGAGGAGCCTGACATGCTACAGTCCATGGAACAGCAAAGAGTCAGACAACTAAGCAACTAAGACTAATGTGGATCACAGGCAATACAATGAAATGCCTGTAGATAGAACAGGTCAACTCTTCCATGCTATACTCATGGAGACATGTTTCAGTGAGAAGACTAGTCTGTTGTCACCTCTAGTTCTCATTCCTTTTCTTAATTTTTAATGATATCCATCCTAACAGGCCTAAGGTAGTATCTCACTGTGGTTTTGATTTGGATTCCCCTAATGACTAGAGACATTGAGCATCTTTTTTATTCATGTGTTAGTTATGTGCATGTTTTAACTTGGCAATCCCAGGTGGCTCAGTGGTAAAAAATCAACCTGTCAATGAAAGAGACACAAGACACATAGTTTCTATCTCTGAGCCAGGAAGATACCTTGGATTATAAAATGTCAACTCACTTCAGTATTCTTGCCTTGAAAATTCCATGGACAGGGAAGCATGGTAGGCTACAGTGCATAGGATCACAAAGAGTGGGACATGACTGAGACATGACTGAATGGCTGAGCACCCATGCATGGATTTCTTCTTTGGAGAAATATCAGTTCAGGTCCTTTGCTCACCTTTTCACTGGATTATTATTTTTTGACTATGAACTGTAGAAGGTTTTATATATATATATATATATATATATATATATATACACACATATATACACACACACACACACATATATATATCAGATAATCTCTCCCATTCCATAGCTTGCCTTTTCATTTCACTGATGGTTACCTTTTGTGTGAAGCTTTTTAGTGCATATAGTTCACTTGTATAGTTTTGCTTTTGTTGTCTCCACTTTTTAAATTGTCCTGTTTCTGTCACTATCAAAACTGATTTTATGAAGGAATTGCAGGAAGCAAGGAAAATATAATAAATAACTTGGAATTTCTTCATCATATATAATTCTTTTTTTTGGTTTTATTTATTTATTATTATTTTTACTTTACAATATTATATTGGTTTAGAAAGACAGTAACGATAACCCTGTATGTGAGAGAGAAAAAGAGACACAGATGTATAGAACAGTCTTTTGAACTCTGTGGGAGAGGGAGAGGGTGGGATGATTTGGGAGAATGGCATTGAAACATGTATAATATCATTTAAGAAAGAAATCACCAGTCCAGGTTCAATGCATCATATATACTTCTATAATATATTTTTAGAAACATGCAAAAATTTACAGTACATATTATAATGCAACAATTTGTTTTAGGAGTTTAAGTATAAATTAATGTTTTAAGTCTTTTCTTACTAATTTATGTAATTTAATATAAAATCTAATTATTAATTTTTATTAATTATATATATTGAAAGTTCTACTTGGTGACTTTGTTTAAATTTTGGTGTTTTAGTTATTAGAAGTGTTTAATATTAATCTAGTCAAGTTCAGTTCAGTTCAGTTGCTCAGTCATGTCCAACTCTTTGTGACCCCATGGACTGCAGTATTCCAGGCTTCTCTGTCCATCACCAACTCCTGGAGCTTACTCAAACTCAAGTATATCAATGTTTTCTTCCAGGTTTAATATCTTGAATGTAAATGTTATTTTTGTGTATGTGCTTGTGTTTTTGTTTGTGTGTTAGAAAAAGTATTCACCATAGTGAAGTCATAATCTTCTGCTCTATTTTTAAATGTTGGCTTCTTTTTCCTCTTTAAATGGTGTGGGGACAACCTGTGTTCTGATGCTACCTTTGTAATGGATCTCGACATCTGCTAGGTCATGTGAACCCATTTCTCATTGGGGAGCATCACAGCCATCACCTGGCTGACCAATCAAAGTTTGCAATCATCTTATCAAATTTCTTGGTATAGTCCTTTGGGATATTGATTCAAATTACACTGAAATTATAGATCAAATTGACAATTAAGATAGTCTCCTTGTTCATAAATATGCTATATCTCTTAATATATTCAGACTGTTTAACTGCTTTAAGATGTAGATATTCTTGCCTGCCTTGTATGTCTAATTGTAGATTTGTTCCATATTTAATATATATATATATATATATTTTGCTCATATAACAAAACATTTATTAATTGCATGTTCTAACAACACATTAACAGTGTATAGAATAATATTGACTGATACATAATAAGATTATAGCATCTTCCTTTACTCTTACAGAGTAAACTACTTTATCCAATTTATATTTTTTATATTTTTAGGTTTGTTTGTATTCATCATGCAAAATATACCTTCTTGATTCTTACATACTTCTTGTGGTGTCTTGTCCTGTATTCCTGAGTATATATTCTGAAAGCCCTTATTTAAAGGTGGAATGATCTTTCTTATTTTTTTTTTTCATTTTTCTGATAATGTCTCCCTCCCTCTCTTTTTCACTTTTTTTTTTTAAAGATAGATTTTCAGAGTAAACAATTCTGAATTTGGAGTAATTTTCTCTCATCACACTGATAATCTTACCCCACAGTCTTCTAGCTTTCACTCTTACAGTTGAAATGACAGATGTCATACAAATTTCTTTATGTCTTCTATTATTACCAGATCCTCTTTCCTTCCTTTTCTTTTGAATTTATCTGCTATACTTCCTTTGTACTTGAAAAGGCACAAGGATCTGAGTCAAACTTGGATATATCTCAGTTGTGTTATTTATAGTTAACCTTAGATAATTCCTTTCATGGGAACAATAAACAAAACTGCTATTGAACTTTCATCTATTATGAGGATTATTGCAGACATTTTCACTTAAATATCATATATATGTCTATATATATATATGAATTATTATACATACCATAAGTGAATTAATTAACTTCAATCAGTAAAAATTTCAAAACTGAGGTTTTTTTTTTTTCCTTTTAATATTTTTCTTGCAAAGGAATGATACCAATGAAGGGAAATTGTGTATTCATTACTCTCCATACACCAAATATTATATTTTTATTTTAGAAACACAGCTAAATATATAGATTAGCCTTCTTATATATTCCCCACAAATCTACTTAATTCACTATTTTCAAACTACATAGAGTTTGAAGAATTGAGATTTCATTAATATGAGAATGGAAAATATGACAATCACAAATTTCATGAGAATTATTGCAAAGAAATGAAAAGTAGCTTTGTGGGACTTTTTGTGGTTATCATTTCACAATAAATACATGCATTGATTCATTATGCCGTGCAGCTGAAACTAATATAATTTTGTATGTTAATTAACTGCAAAAATGTATTAAAAGAACAAGCAAAAGCAGTGTGATTGAAAGAAATTTGCTATAAACTTCCTATAAAAAAAAGGATCTGAATTCATACCCAGTTGAATGCAGAATTCCAGAGAATAGTACAGAGAGATTTAAAAAAAAAAAAAAAAAAACCTTCTTAAGTGAGCAATACAAAGAAACAGAGGATAACAATATAATGGGAAAGACTAGAGATCTGTTCAAGAAATTAGGAGATAGCAATGGATAGGTCAATTAATTGATAAAGAATCCACCTGCAATGCAGGACACCCCAGTTCGATTTTGGGTTGGTAATATCTGCTGGTGAAGGGATAGACTAACCAATTCAGTATTTCTGGACTTCCCTTGTGATTCAGCTGGTAAAGAATCTGCCCACAATTTGGGAGACCTGGGTTCAATCCCTGGGTGGGGAAGATAAGCCTTTCCTGGAGAAAGGAAAGGCTACCTATTCCAGTATTCTTGCCTGGAGAATTCCATGGACTATATAGTCCATGGGGTTGCAAATTGTTGGACATGACTGAATAACTTTCAAGGGAATATTTCATGCAAAGATAGGAAAAATAAAGGGCAGAAATGCCAGGGACCTAATAGAAGCACAAGAGATGAAGATGAGGTAGAAAAACACACAGAAAACTAAATTAAAAACAAATGATTTTATCATCTAGATAATCACGATGGTGTGGTCACTCACCTAGAGCCAGACATTGTGAAGCATGAAGACAAAAGGACCTTAAAAACATCACTATGAACAAGGATGGTGGAGGTGATGAAATTTCAGCTGAGTTATTTTACATCCTAAAAGATGATGCTATTAAAGTGCTATACTCAATATGACAAAGAATTGGAAAACTCAACAATAGCCATAGTACTGGAAAAGGTCAATTTTCATTTCAATCACAAAGAAGTGCAATGCCAAAGAATATTCAAACTACTGTACAGTTGCACTCACTTCACAAGCTAGCAAGGTAATGCTCAAAATCCTTCAAGCTAGGCTTAAACAGTATATGAACCAAGACCTTTCAGAGAGGTAAAAGCTGGATTTAGAAAAGGCAAAGAAAACAAAGATCAAAATCCAAACCTCCATTGGGTCATAGAAAAACAATATGTATGGCTGAGACCTTCACTATTCACCTGAATCTATCACAACATTGTTAATTTGCTATGCTGCTGCTGCTAAATCGCTTCAGTCGTGTCCGACTCTGTGTGACCCCATAGACGGCAGCCTACCAGGCTCCCCTGTCAATACAAAATGGCTGTGGTGTAAAAAATAATAATAATAAAAAATATTTATAAAAAAGCGGGCAGGAGGAGAAGGGGACGACAGAGGAAGAGATGGATGGCATCACTGACTCGATGGACGTGAGTCTGAGTGAACTCCGGGAGTTGGTGATGTACAGGGAGGCCTGGCGTGCTGCGATTCATGGGGTCGCAGAGAGTCGAACACGACTGAGCAACTAATCTGATCTGATCTGATCTAAAAGTCTATTTCTTCTTCATTGAATATGCTAGAGCCTTTGACTGTGTTCAGTTCAGTTGCTCAATTGTGTGCAATGCTTTGGGACCCCATGGACTGAGGCATGCGAGGCTTCTCTGTCCATCACCAACTCCTGGAACTTGCTCAGACTCATTTCCATCGAGTCAATGATGCTGTCCATCTCTTCCTCTGTCATCGCTTTCTCCTCCTGCCTTCAATCTGTCTCAAAATCAGGTTCTTTTCTAGTCCAGTGAGCTCTTTGCATCAGGTGGTCAAAGTATTGGAGATTCAGCTTCAGGATCAGTCATTCCAAGATATATTCAGGACTGAATTCTTTTATGATTGACTGGTTTGGTCTCCTTGCAGTCCAAGGGAATCTCAAGAGTCTCTTCCAACACCACAGTTCAAGAGCATCAATTCTTCAGCTCTTTTTAAGGTCTAAAACTCACATCCATACATGACTACTGGAAAAACTATAGCTTTGACTAGATGGCCTTTTATTGGCAAAGTAACGTCTCTGCTTTTTAATATGCTGTCCAGGTTGGTCATAGTTTTTCTTTCAAGGAGCAGACATCTTTAAATTTAAATCACTGCACCATCTGCAGTGATTTTGGAATCAAAAAAAATAAAGCCTGTCACTGTTTCTGTGGTTTCCCCATTTATTTGCCATTGAAGTGATGGGATCGGATGCCATGATCATAGTTTTTTGAATGTTCAGTTTTAAACTAGCTTTTTCATTCTCCTCTTTCACATTCATCAAAAGGCTATTTATTCCCCTTTTTGCTTTCTGTCATTAACATGGTGTCCTCTACATATCTGAGGTTGTTGGTATTTCTGCCAGCAATCATGATTCTAGCTTGTGCTTCATCCAGCCTGGTTTTTGTATGACATACTCTGCATATACATTAAATAAGCAGGGTGACAATATACAGCCTTGACCTTCTCCTTTCCCAATTCTCAAATCAGTCAATTGTTCCATGTACAGCTCTAACCGTTCCTTCTTGACCTGCATACAGGTTTCTCAAGAGATTGGTAAGGTAGTCTGATATTCCCATCTCTTTAAGAATTGTCCATGGATTTTTGTGATCCATACAGCCAAAGGCTTTAGTGTAGTCAAGGAAACATAAGTAGATGTTTCTCTGGAATTCTTTTGCTCTTTCTATGATCCAAAGATGTTGGCAATTTGATCTCTGGTTCCTCTGCCTTTTCTAAATCTGGCTTGAATATCTGGAAATTCTCAGTTCATGAACTACTGAAGCCTAGCTTGGAGAATTTTGAGGATTATTTTGGTAGTGTGTGATGTGAGTGTAATTTGACTGTGCAGATTAAAACAAATTGTGGAAAATTCTTAAAATGAGGGTAATACCAGGCCACCTTACCTGCCTCCTGAAGAACTGGTATGCAGGTCAAGAAGCAATGGTTAGAACTATAGATGGAACAATGGACTGGTTCATACTTTGAAAGGAGTGCATCAGGGCTGCTTATTGTCACCCTGTTTATTTAACTTATATGCAGATTACATCACGAAAAATGTCTGGCTGTGTGAATCACAAGCAGGAATCAAAATTGCTGGGAGAAATATCAACCTCAGATATGCAGATGATACACTTTAATGACAGAAAGTGAAGAGGAAGTAAAGAGCCTCTTGCTTCAAAAAACAAAAATCATGGCATCCAGTCCCATTACTTCATGGCAGATAAATGGGGAAAAAAAGGATACAGTGACAGATTTTAATTTCTTGTGCTTCAAAATCACTGCAACCATGAATTTAAAAGATGCTTAGTACTTGGAAGAAAAGGTAGGACAAACCTCACTTCAGTTCCATCACTCAGTCGTGTCTGACTCTTTGTGACCCCATGGAGTGCAGCACACCAGGCTTCTATGTCCATCAACAAATCCCAGAGCTTACTCAAACTCATGTCCACTGAGTCTGTGATGGCATCCAACCAACTCATCCTCTGTCATCCCCTTTTCCTCCTGCCTTCAATCTTTCCCAGTATCAGGGTCTTTTCAATGAGTTAGTTAGTTGCAACAGGTGGCCAAACTATTGGAGCTTCAGTTTCAGCATCAGTCCTTCCAGTGATATTCAGGACCAATTTCCTTTAGGATTGACTGGTTTTATTTCCTTGCATTCCAAGGGACTCTCAAGAGTCTTCTGCTGCTGTTAAGTCACTTCAGTCGTGTCCGACTCTGTGTGAACCCATAGAAGGCAGCCCACTAGGCTCCTCTGTCCCTAGGATTCTCCAGGCAAGAGTACTGGAGTGGGTTGCCATTGCTTTCTCTGCAAGAGTCTTCTACAACACCACAATTAAGAAGCATCAATTCTTTGGGTCTCAGCTTTCTTTTTTTTTTTTTTATTTTATTTTTTTTTGTTATAATTTTATTTTATTTTTAAACTTCAGCTTTCTTGATAATACAACTCTCACATCCATACATGACTAATGGAAAAAAACATAGCTTTGACTAGATGGACTTTGTTGGCAAAGTAATGTCTTAGTTTTTTAATATGCTGTCTAGCTTGGTAATACCTTTCCTTCCAAGGAGCAAGTGCCTTTTAATTTAATGGCTGCAGTCACTATCTGCAGTGATTTTGGACACCTCTCCAAAAAAGTAAAAATAAAATAAAATAAAGTCTCTCACTGTTTCCATTCTTTCCCCATCTATTTGCCATGAAGAGATAAGAGTATGAGCAGTACTTTTCCCATGAAGAGTATGAAAAGGCAAAAAGATAGAACACCGAAAGATGAACTCCCCAGGTCGGTAGGTGATCAGTATGCTACTGGAGATCAGTGGAGAAATAACTCCAGAAAGAATGAAGGGATGGAGTCAAAGCAAAAACAACACCCAGTAGTGGATGTGACTGGTGATGGAAGCAAGATATGATGATGTAAAGAGCAGTATTGCATAGGAACCTGGAATGTTAGGTCCATGAATCAAGGCAAACTGCAAGTGGTCAAGAAGGAGATGACAAGAGTGAACATTGACATTCTAGGAATCAGTGAATTAAAAAAGGACTGGATTGGATAATTTAACTCAGATGACCATTATATATAGTATTGTGAGCAAGAATCCCTTAGAAGAAATGGAGTAGCCATCACAGTCAACAAAAGAGTTCTAAATTCAGTACTTGGATGCAATCTCAAAAATGACAGAAAGATCTCTGTTTGTTTCCAAGGCAAACCATTCAATATCACAGTAATCCAAGTTTATGCCCCTACCAGTAATGATGAAAAAGCTGAAGTTGAACGGTTCTATGAAGACCTACAAGACCTTCTAAATCTAACACCCCAAAAAAGATGTACTTTTCATTGTAGGGGACTGGAATGCAAAAGTAGGAAGTCAAGAAACACCTAAAGTAACAGGCAAATTTGGCTTTGGAGTACAGAATGAAGCAGGGCAAAGTCTAGTAGAGTTCTGCCAAGAGAATGCACTGGTCATAGCAAATACCTTCTTCCAACAACACAAGAGAAGACTGTACACATGGACATCACTAGATGGTCAACACCGAAATAAGATTGATTATAGTATTTGCAGCCAAAGATGGAGAAGCTCTATACAGTCAGCAAAAATAAGATGGGGAGCTGACTGTGGCTCAGATCATGAACTCCTTATTGCCAAATTCAGACTGAAATTGTAAAAGTAGGGAAAACCTCTAGACCATTCAAATATGACCTAAATCAAATCCCTAATGATTATACAGTGAAAGTGAGAAATAGATTTAAGGGACTACATCTGATAGACAGATTGCCTCATGAAGTATGGACAGATACTTCTGACATTATACAGGAGAAAAAGAGCAAGAATCCCAAGAAAAAGAAATGCAAAAAAGCAAAATGGCAAATCTAGAAATTTGGACTAAGGTTGGAGATCAGTTACATTTGTCTTATACTTTGCATGGGCCATAAAAGGTTCCTGTAGATGCTTTTTCTCGTGGAATATGATTAGGGACGTTTTGGACCCTTGGCATGAGGCTGTTAGACAACCTGTGGGAGAGGCTGCAGCGGTGAATGGTGGGTCTCCGCCTTTTGCGTAGATTATGTTTTCTGCCACTGATGAAGAATAGGAGGGAGACCGTGCTCCACCTCCTGAGGAAGGAGAGGGCTTGCAGGACACTGCGGCCGAGTGTCCTAGTGAGCCCCCTCCCCCTCTATGCAAACCTTTAAAAATTTATTCACCACATTCTGATTTAAGGCAATCGCTGCCACCTCCGTCTGCTCCTTCCAAGGCCCAAATGTTCCCCACTTTACCCCAAAGCCTCCCAAAACATTGCCTGAGGCTGAGGAGGATGAAGACTTTTCTGAAACAAAGGAGCTTTTGAGGCAGACGTGTGAACAATATGTAGAGCGTGCTTCTTGCAATAAACCCCCTCAGGGAGGCTCACCCAGGCTAGAAGGGAGGCAGAACAACAGGGACACTTGAAATTTTCTATGGTCTTTCCAGTAGCCTTTATCAAAATGGAAGGAAATGACGAGGAAGAAGGAATATGGGAACCAATCCCATATAAGCTCCTGAAAGAACTTAAACAAGCCTGTCATGATTATGGGTCTACCTCCCCCTATACACTCACTCTACTAGATGCCTTAGCTGGAAGATGGATGACGCTGTATGATTGGAGAGCAGTTGCAAGGGCTTGTCTTCCTGGAGGAGAGTACCTCCTGTGGTTGGCAGAGTATTATAAGTTGGCTAGACTGCAGTCAGCGGAAAACAAAACCTCTAGTGACGCAAAGCTCAGGGCAATGGGATCTGCGACATTAAGAGGAGATGAAGAATACGAATCTAACATAGCCCAAGCAAGGTTGTCTAAAGCAGCACTTAATCAGATTATGTCCACAGGTGTCTTGGCATGGAAATCTCTGGCCCCTTCCAATGGAAAATTATCTACTCAGTAATATCAAACAGGGACCAGATGAGAAATATGAAGATTTTGTGGCCAGATTGAAAACTGTTGTAAAGAGAACAATTAAGAGTACTGAGCCAGCGGAGATAGTTCTTAAACGATTGGCTTATGAGAATGCTAAATCTATACAGACCTGTCAGGAAGTAGGAACTTCCTTTATGCAGGGGGTAGACTTAACCGCCTCTTTGAGGGGAGAAACGGCTGTACAAGTAATTCAGGGAATGAGAAAAAATGTTAATCGTAATGGAAACGATTTTACAAATAAAAGGTGTTTCTCTTGTGGTCAAATGGGGCATTTTTGCCTGCAATGTCCTGCCAAGCAGGGACAACAGGCTGTGCCAATACAGACTAATACCAACCCCCCAAAGGCACTTTGCCCCCAATGCCAGAAAGGGTATCATTGGGCAAAAGACTGCAGATCTGAATTTCATAAGGATGGGACTACGCTCACCCCCCAAGTACAGAAAAGTAATTTTTCCCAGTTTCAGGGAAACCGGCAGCAGGGGCAGCCCCAGCCCCGGACAACAATAGGGGCAGTTGTGTTGAATCCCTTTATTCCCTTTGTCCCATCTCAGAACTCTTCAGAGCAACCCCAGGTACTGAGGACTGGACCTCAGTTCCACCACCGCAACAATATAAACCCCCGACATACTGGTTACTCCAAATCCAACAGGAATGGCTGGTGCCCTGCCTGAGGGCATTGTACTACCTGTGCTAGGGCATAGCTCGCTTTCCCCTCAAGGAATTTCGGTGATGCCTGGTATAGTGGATTCTGATTATACTGGGGAAATTAAAGTTTTGATCTCCCCACCTACTAAAACTGTGCAAACTAATAAAGGTAAAAGAATAGCACAGCTTTTGCTTTTACCTTATTATCAGACAGGAAAAACTTTGACTTCTCAAGCTAGGGGCCCCAGAGGATTTGGATCTAGTGATCTAGCTTTTTGGGTACAGGAAATTACAGCTTCTAGACCTTTAAAAGATCTTTTAATTCAAGGAAATAAAATGTCAGGGCTGTTAGATACTGGTGCAGACATCTCTTGCCTTGCTAGAAAAGATTGGTCCTTGTCCTGGCTGAAACGCTTGACCAGTGCCTGCTTGGTAGAAATAGGGTCAGTGCCCTCAGTTGCTAAGAGCTCAGAAATTTTGACATGGTCAGATGGGAAGTGGGCATAAGGCACCTTTTGTCCATATGTGGTTCCTTCACTACCCTTTTCTTTATGGGGGAGAGACATATTATCTCAGATGGGAATGCTTTTATATAGCCCAGATGAAAAGGTTACTAATCAAATGTGGCAAATGAGGTATAATCCTGATAAGGAGCTTGGTCATGATCAGCAGGGAATTGTTTCTCCATTAAAGGTGGTTCCTAACAAGAATAGAGAAAGTTTGGGATATTCAAATTTATACTAGAGGCCGTTCCTCCTGCTGCCGACCCTATTACCTGGACATCTGATGATCTGGTATGGGTGGAGCAATGGCCCTTAACAGCTGAAAAGTTACAGGCATCTGAGGGTTTAGTTATAGAACAACTGACAGCCGGCCACATAGAGCCTTCAAATAGCCCCTGGAATATTCCTGTTTTTGTTATTAAGAAAAAATCAGGAAAATGGAGAGTGTTACAAGATTTGAGAGCTATAAACACAACTACGGAAGACATGGGGGCCTTCCAGCTGGGCCTCCCTTCCCCAGTGTCTGTGCCTTTTCAGTATAATGTGATAGTTATAGATCTACAAGATCATTTCATTACCATTCCCCTGGCTGTCCAGGATTGTAAACGGTTTGCTTTCAGTCTCCCTTCAGCTAATTTTAAACAACCCTATCAGATCAGATCAGATCAGTCGCTCAGTCTTGTCCGACTCTTTGCGACCCCATGAATCACAGCACGCCAGCCCTCCCTGTCCATCACCAACTCCCGGAGTTCACCCAGACTCACGTCCATCAAGTCAGTGATGCCATCCAGCCATCTCATCCTCTGTCGTCCCCTTCTCCTCTTGCCCCTAATCCCTCCCAGCATCAGAGTCTTTTCCAATGAGTCAACTCTTCGCATGAGGTGGCCAAAGTACTGGAGCTTCAGCTTCAGCATCATTCCTTCCAAAGAAATCCCAGGGCTGATCTCCTTCAGAATGTACTGGATGGATCTCCTTGCTGGATCTCTCAAGAGTCTTCTCTAACACCACAGTTCAAAAGCATCAATTCTTTGCTGCTCAGCCTTCTTCACAGTCCAACTCTCACATCAATACATGACCACAGGAAAAACCATAGCTTTGACTAGACAACCTTTGTTGGCAAAGTAATGTCTCTGCTTTTGAATATGCTATCTAGGTTGGTCATAACCTTCCTTCCAAGGAGTAAGCGTCTTTTAATTTCATGGTTGCAGTCAGGTTTCAATGGAAGGTTTTGCCTCAGGGAATGAAAAATAGCCAGCCCCCCATTGTGTCAGAAATTTGTAAACCAAGCTGTGCAAAATGTTAGAGGAAAGTATATATTTGATATATATACTTTGATATATATATTTGATCTATATTTGATACATTATATGGATGATATTTTGGAAGCTCATAAGGACAGAGCCTTGTTGCAACAAATCTTATCTGAATTGATTGAGGCCTTGGAAGACTGGGGTTTAAAGATAGCTCCAGATAAGATCCAAG
The DNA here is from genome assembly GCF_002263795.3 of Bos taurus. Lineage (NCBI taxonomy): Eukaryota > Metazoa > Chordata > Mammalia > Artiodactyla > Bovidae > Bos > Bos taurus. The sequence goes on from NC_037336.1 coordinate 3,084,199, forward strand.
TAAATCCTCCTTTTTCTTATTTAGGGAGAGTATTAAACAACCATACCATGAGTCATGCCCCTTTGCAGCTGCAGAGAGATCGTTTACTAACTTTAAATAATTTCCAGAAATTATTAGAAGATATTAATTGGATATGCCCACATTTAAAACTGACTACTGCAGATTTAGAGCCTCTGTTTGATTGCTTAAAAGGCGATCCTGATCCCAGTTCTAAGAGAAAATTGACTAGTGAGGCAGAGCCGGCTCTTGTTAAAGTGGATGAGGCTTTGAATGATCGGTTAATTAGGATTAATATTACCAGAGGATGGGATTTAATTTTTCTTACCACAGAGCATACACCTACAGGATGCTTGTGGCAAGAAGGCCCATTGGAATGGCTCCATCTACCAGTGACTCCAAGAAAAATAGTTTTATCTTATCCCATCTTGATGGCACAATTAATTATAAAAGGTAGAAAAAGAAGTGTGGAACTTTTTGAAAAAAAAAAAAAAGTAACAAATATAGTGATTCCATTCAATAAGAATCAACTGCAATTTCTTTTACAAAATAGTTATGATTGGCAAGTGGCCTTGATAGATTTCAGTGGTCAAATTTTGTTTCATTTGCCCTCAAGCCCCCTTTTTCATTTTTTAAAAACACATCCAGTGATTTTTCCAAAGAAATTTTCTGTTCAACATTTGGAAGGTGCAATTTTCAGTTTCACAGATGGCTCCTCTAATGGTAAAGCAGTCACAGTTATCAATGGAAAATCTCATGTTCAGATAACTGAAGAGACATCTGCCCAGAGGGCTGAGTTATGACCAGTTATTTGGGCTTTTAAACATTTAAGAGACCACACCTTCAATCTTCTGACTGACTCCCGATATATTGTAGGGTTATTTCCTGATATTGAGAATGGTAAAATTCCAGGAAACAAAACTACCATCTTCTTCTTCTTATCTGATTTTCAGAAGGAGATTAAACATAGAGATAAGAAATATTTTGTGGGACATATTAGCACCCATTCTGGCTTGCCTGGCCCTTTGCATAAAAGAAATGCTTTGGCAGATGCATTAACTAAAATAATTGCTTTAAAGTTACATGAAAAGATTGACAAGGCCAAAAATTCTCACAAAATTCATCATCAACTTGCAGCTGGTTTAAGGTATGAATTTCATATCCCTAGGGAAGCAGCTTGACAAATAGTTAAGTTATGTCCAAATTGTCCAACATTTAATCCATCTCCACCTTTAGGAGTTAACCCCTGAGGCCTTAGGCCTAATGCTCTCTGGCAAATAGACGTAACTCAAGCCTTTGAAAAACTATCCTTTGTGCATGTTACCGTAGATACGTTTTCTCATGTTATCATAGCCTGTGCTACATTGGGTGAAACAGCAAGAGATGTAATTCAGCACTTGTTTCAATGCTTTTCCCAAATAGAACTCCCCAAACAGATAAAAACATAATGCCCCAGCTTATACTGCTGCTTTTAAGAGATTTTTGTCAACAATTTTCCATAGTACATTCAACAGGAATACCTTATAATCCCCAAGGTCAAGCCATAGTGGGAAGGGTGCACCAAACTTTAAACAATCAGATAGCTAAATTAAGGCAGGGAGAATTTAAGTATTCTTCTCCACATCATGTTTTACACCATGCTTTGTTTGTAATTAATCATTTAAACGTGGACACACAGGGGCAGACTGCAATGATGAGACACTGGGCGCCTGAAGGGGCTAGGACTTGGCCCATGGTTAAGTGGAAAGAGCTTGCAGGAGAATGGAGAGGGCCAGATGTGTTGCTAACTTGTGGGAGAGGGTATGCTTGTGTGTTTCTACAGGATTTCACTTCTCCTGTTTGGATTCCTGACAGACTGATTCAACACCTCCAGTCCCATGAGACCTCCAGGATCACAAAGACCCCGGGGTCACTGAAATCTCTGGGATCCTGGAGCCCAGGACCGAGGAAAGATGGGGAGACCAGAAGCTCGTCAAGTCCAGACCTGAGGAAGCCAAGGAAAAGCCAAAGGACGAGTGACTTCACCTGAGGCTTCACCGCTAGTACATTGCTTCAGGCACCTGGCTCTTCAGGAGAGACAAGCTGATCAAGTTCAACTATACTTTGCTCCACCTCATCGTCATCATCGTACTCAAGCAACCACCTCCAGCATGATACCAACTTGGGGCCAGCTAAAACATCTCACTCAGCGGGCTGAAGAATTAATAGAAAGGGGGAGATATGAGGCCACTCCTATGGTAATGTTTGTGGCTATGCTTGCTGTGTTGGCTTGTCAGCCAAGGCCCTTCAGTGCAGAAAAGGTTCATTGGGCCTATTTGCTTAATCCACCTTCTTTCCAGTCTGTTGATTGGATGAATGAGCCCATTCGTGTTTTTGTTAATGATACTCATCTTTTGGGCAGGGTTTCCATCTATCCTTCCATCTATCTTCCAGCACTCCCTTCAATTTTTCAGGCGTTTCCGTTTATCCACCTATTTGCTTTGTCATACCTTCCTCTTTACAAGGATCAGCTCCGGTTTTGAATGGATTCGTTAGCACTTCCTTGAAAGGCATGCTTACTGATTCTCGACAAAGCAATAGCAAGAGAGACTTTTGGTCTTTACCACTGCTGATGCCAGGGGCGCAAGAAAGACTATTTGATGCCTTAAAAAAGGCAGCTCCTCATTTAAAGGACTATCTGAGCTGTGCACTCCCCACTTCAGAATCTAATGAACAAGGGCTACAGGCCTGGGAAAACATAAGCAGAATTTCTGGCTTTCCTCGTTGGAAAGAATGCATGTACACCATAAAATTATCTATTCCCATTGCTGCCACCAGACATTTTCTGACCGAATGGGGGTATCCCTATCTTTTGAATCAATGATGGGGCTTTATTTATGTAGAACCTTCTAGATCCACATGGAATAATTCATTTCTCACTATGCCTTTAGTAATTACTAGGTGGCATGCTAATGGATGGGTTCCTCCTTTAGTGAGCTTCGGTGGAACAGGTCCCATGTAGCCTGAGTTATGGAAAGCATTGGCTGCTATGGCACCTGTGATTTTACATAGACCTTTAAATGAACAAAGATATATTGTACGGGCCTGTGTACATTCTCCCTATGCCTTTTTGTTGGCCAGAAATCTGAGTGATTTGGAAGTTTCTGAAGGAGAAACTGTTTACAATGTTATATGTGTGAATTGTTTTATATCAAACTGTGTTGATGGGAATAATTACAATAATTATAAGGCTGTGATGACTGTAAAGCAACCACCATATTTGATGGTTCCTGTAAAATTAGAGGGACAATGGTTTGATGATTATGCATTGAAAGTTTTATATGAACGTAGTGGCTTAATTTCTCAACCTAAGAGATTCATTGCAGCTCTGGTTGTGGGAATAACTGCTTTGATTACCATAATTGCATCAGTCATGGTTTCTGCTGTTGCCCTGTCAAAAGAAGTGCATATGGCCTCGTTTGCTGATCTGATCAGATCAGATCAGATCAGATCAGATCAGTCGCTCAGTCGTGTCCGACTCTTGGTGACCCCATGAATCGCAGCGCTGTCCAAAAATGTCTCCCTAGCTCTTACTACACAGGAAATTATAGATAAGAAAATAGAAAATGAAGTCAATGCTTTAGAAGAAGCAGTTCTGCTTATGGGGCAAGAAATTACAAACTTAAAAATTAAATTGTCTTTAAGGTGCCATGCTGAATTTAAATGGATGTGTGTTACCCCTCTACAAGTGAATGAGTCCATGCACTCTTGGGAACACATCAGGAATCATATTTTAGGCATCTGGAATCATTCAGATATTAGTATTGATATTTCTAAGTTACATCAGGATATTCAGAATATGAAGCAGGTGGAGTCTGACTTTTCCTCTCAATGGCTTTCTAATTACATCTTTGAAAATCTGGAGGGGTATCTTTCCCATGGATCCTTTTCTACAATAATGATTAATGTGGCCATGTGCTTATACCTGTTAGTTCTGATTTGTGTAATAGCCCCATGCCTTTTCAGAATACTCAACCAAAGTGTTTATGCTCTATCTACTGAGTTTCATACCTATGCTATAAAAAATTAAAAAGGGGGAGATGTTGGGAGCCACGTTAGGCATTACTGAAAAAATGGAGGCACAGCCCCAACTCCCTCTCCTTGTCCTGCAAGCACGGACCTGGGATGAAAGAGTTAGGCGTTATGATTCTGACTTGTTCTTTCCTCTCTGCAGCTGAGTTGACTGAAAAGAATATTAAGGTGCTTACTGTTATTGAGAGGAGCATGAGAAGGCACAAAGCCTTCTGCAGCTGTGCTCAGAAAATAATTCATAAAGTTAATCATTGACACTTGTTCAAGGACTTTTACAAAACAGTGTTCCAGGATGAGGACATAGGCTGCAGATTGAGGCCATGGGAGGGATTGCTATCTGAAGCCTATTTGTGAGGAAAGTGTTTATGGCAAAAGAGTTTGCTGAATTTAGGGCTTCAGTTCAGTTCAGTTGCTCAGTCGTGTCCAACTCTTCGAAACCCCATGAATCGCAGCACGTCAGGCCTCCCTGTCCATCACCAACTCCTGGAGTTCACTCAGACTCAATAATTAAAATAGTTAGAAGCTAAAGATTTATGGAATGTTGTAATGTTAGCATATTTTACTATAGCTTATAGAGGTTAGGAATTTTAGAGATACTATAGCTAGAAGGCTTTTTAAGAGATAGTGAGCTCAGGATGTTAGGGACAAACAGGATTTAGAAAGATAAGAAATAAACTGAGGAATGTAGCATGAGTTACAATGTAATCACAAGTTAACTATAGGACACATAAGAGGAAGTAGATAATAGATGGTAAAGCTGATTCCCAGAGAATCGCTGAAGCAGGAACTCTGTTTGAAGAGCAACAGTGATTTATGAAGATAATAAATCTGGGTGAGGGGGAACTGAAAATGTCAAACCTCTGACCTAATGCTTTTGTAAAAGTATAAAAGAAAATCTTAAACTTTAAATAAATAGCCAATCCAAGAAAACTGAGAGGCTGTCTTGTTACTTGCCGACATCATTCCTCCCTTCAGGTTGAATACCTGGCTGCTGGAGCTGAACTCTGGCAATGGCTGTCTGGGGAGGCCTTACAATAGCTGTGAAAAGAAGAGAAGCAAAAAGCAAAGGAGAAAAGGAGAGATATACCCATTTTAAATGGTGAGTTCCAAAGAATAGCAGGGAGAGATAGGAAAACCTTCCTCAGGGATCAGTGCAAAAAAAATTGAGGAAAACAATAGAATGGGAAAGACTAGAGATCTCTTCAAGAAAATTAGAGATACCAAGGGAACATTTCATGCAAAGATGGGCTCAATAAAGGACAGAAATGATATGGACCAAACAGAAGCAGAAGATATTAATAAGAGGTGGCAAGAATACACAGAAGAACTGTACAAAAAAGATCTTCATGACCCAGATAATCACAATGGTGTGATCACTCACCTAGAGCCAGACATCCTGGAATGTGAAGTCAAGTGGGACTTAGGAAGCATCACTACAAAGCTTGTGGAGGTGATGGAATTCCAGTTAAGCTATTTCAAATACTAAAAGATGATGCTGTGAAAGTGTTGGCACTCAGAACGCCAGCAACTTTGGAAAACTCAGCAGTGGCCATAGGACTGGAAAAGTTCCAATCCCTTTTCCAGTTTTCATTCCAATCCTTATGAAAGGCAATGCCAAAGAATGCTCTAACTACCACACATTTGCACTCATCTCACACTGTAGTAAAGTAGTGCTCAAAATTTTCCAAGACAGGCTTCAAGAATATGTGAACTGTGAACTTCCAGATGTTCAGGCTGGTTTTAGAAAAGGTAGAGGAACCAAAGATCAAATTGTCAACATCTGCTGCATCATAGAAAAATCAAGAGAGTTCCAGAAATATGTTTATTTCTGCTTTATTCACTGTCAAAGCCTTTGACTGTGTGGATCACAATAAACTGTAGAAAATTCTGAAAGATAGGGGAATACCAGACCACTAGACATGTCTCTTGAAAAATCTGTATGCAGGTCAGGAAGCAACAGTTAGAACTGGACATGGAACAACAACAGACTGGTTCCAAATAGGAAAGAAGTATGTTAAGGCTGTTTATTGTCACCGTGCTTATTTAACTTATATGCAGAGTACATCCTGAGAAACATTGGGCTGGATGAAGCACAAGCTGGAATCATGATTGCCGGGAGAGAGAACAATAATCTTAGATATGCAGATGACACCACCCTTATGGCAGAAAGTGAAGAACTAAAGAGCCACTTGATGAAAGTGAAAGAGGAGAATGAAAAATTTAAGTTAAAGCTCAATATTCAGAAAACAAAGATCATGGCATCCAGTCCCATCACTTTATCACAAATGGATGGAGAAACAGTGGAAACAGAGGAAGACTTCATATTTTGGGGCTCCAAAATCACTGCAGATGGTAATTGCAGCCATGAAATTAAAAGATGCTTACTTCTTGGGTGACAAGTTATGACCAACGTATCAGTTCAGTTCAGTCATTCAGTCGTGTCTGACTCTTTGTGACCCCATGAATCGCAGCACGCCAGGCCTCGCTGTCCATCACCAACTCCCGGAGTTCACTCAGACTCACGTCCATCGAGTCAGTGATACCATCCAGCCATCTCATCCTCTGTCGTCCCCTTCTCCTCCCCAATCCCTCCCAACATCAGAGTCTTTTCCAATGAGTCAACCCTTCGCATGAGGTGGCCAAAGTACTTGAGTTTCAGCTTCAGCATCATTCCCTCCAAAGAAATCCCAGGGCTGATCTTCAGAATGGACTGGTTGGATCTCCTTGCAGTCCAAGGGACTCTCAAGAGTCTTCTCCAACACCACAGTTCAAAAGCATCAATTCTTCAGTGCTCAGCCTTCTTCACAGTCCAACTCTCACATCCATACATGACCACAGGAAAAACCATAGCCTTGACTAGATGGACCTTTGTTGGCAAAATAATGTCTCTGATTTTGAATATGCTATCTAGGTTGGTCACAACTTTCCTTCCAAGGAGTAAGTGTCTTTTAATTTCATGGCTGCTGTCACCATCTGCAGTGATTTTGGAGCCCCTAAAAATAAAGTCTGACACTGTTTCCCCATCTATTTCTCATGAAGTGATGGGACCAGATGCCATGATCTTCGTTTTCTGAATGTTGAGCTTTAAGCCAACTTTTTCACTCTCCACTTTCACTTTCATCAAGAGGCTTTTGAGTTCCTCTTCACTTTCTGCCATACGGGTGGTGTCATCTGCATATCTGAGGTTATTTATATTTCTCCCAGCAATCTTGATTCCAGCTTATGTTTCTTCCAGTCCAGTGTTTCTCATGATGTACTCTGCATATAAGTTAAATAAGTAGGTTGACAATATACAGCCTCGATGTACTCCTTTTCCTATTTGGAACCAGTCAGTTGCAGATACGTGACTTTGCCAACAAAGGTCCATCTAGTCAAGGCTATGCTTTTTGCAGTAGTCATATATGGATGTTAGAGTTGGACTATAAAGTTGAACACGAAGAATTGATGCTTTTAAACTATGATGTTGTAGAAGATTGTTGAGAGTCCCTTTGACTGCAAGGAGATCCAACTAGTCCATCCTAAAGGAAATCAGTCCTGAATATTCATTGGAAGGACTGATGTTAAAGTAAAACTCCAATACTTTGGCCCCCTGAAGTGAAGAACTGATTCATTTGAAAAGACCCTGATGCTGGGAAAGATTGAAGGCGGGATGAGAAGGGAATGACAGATGACGAGATGGTTGGATGGCATCACTGACTCAGTGGACATGAGTTTGAGTAAACTACAGGAGTTGGTGATGGACAGGGAGGCCTAGCGTGCTACAGTCCACGGGGTTGCAAAGATTTGGAAACGACTGAGCGACTGAACTGAACTGATGACACCAGATGCCACGATCTTAGTTTACTGAATGTTGAGTTTTAAGCCAACTTTTTCACTCTCTTTCACTTTCAAGAAGAGGCTCTTTAGTTCTTCACTTTCTGCCATAAAGTTTGAGTCATCTGCATATCTGAGGTTATTGATATTTCTCCCAGCAATCTTCATTCCAGCTTGTGCTTCATCTAGCTTGGCATTTTGCATGATGCACCCTAAATATAAGTTAAATAAAGAGATAACAATATACAGCCTTTATGTACTCCTTTCCGGACTTGGAACCAGTATGTTGTTCCACGTCCTTTTCTAACTGCTGCTACTTGACCTGCATACACGCTTTTCAGAAGATGGATATGGTGGTCTGTTATTTCATCTTTAAGAATTTTCGACAGTTTGTTGTGACCCATACAGTCAAAGGCTTTTACATATTCAATAAAGCAAATTAGATGTTTCTCTGGAACTCTTTTGTTTGTTCAGTGATCACACGGATGTTGACAATTTGATCTCTGGTTCCTCTGCCTTTTCTTAATCCAGCTTGAATATCTGGAAATTCATGGTTCACATACTGTTAAAACCTGTCTTGAAGGATTTTGAGCATTACTTTACTAGCGTATGAGATGAATTGTGTGATGATTTGAACATTCTTTGGCATTGCCTTTCTTTGGAATTTGAATGAAAACTGACGTTTTCCAGTCCTATGGCCACTTCTGAATTTTCCAAATTTGCTGGCGTATGAAGTGCAGCACTTTCACAGCATCAGCTTTTAGGATTTAAAATAGCTAAACTGGAATTCCATCACCTCCACTAGCTTTGTTCATAGTGATTCTTCCTAAGACCCACTTGACTTCACATTCCAGGATATCTGGGTCTAGGCGGGTGATCATGACTTTTCAGGACCAATTTCCGTTAGGATTAACTGGTTTGATCTCCTTGCAGTCTTGCAGTCCAAGGGACTCTCAAGAGTATTCTCCAACACCATAGTTCAAAACCATCAATTTTTTTTGAAGGGATACGTTGCTTGTATTTTATTTTGTATTCTTGTAGATTTTTATCTTACTCCCTCATCTTCAACACATTTGCTTGTCTTCTTACATCGTTAAAATGTATGTGTTAGCAGTCTCCTTTCTTCAGGCTTCAAAACCAGACCTCCTCTTGCTTCTGCCATCTGCCCACTGATTGGCAAGTTTGGTCTACAGGCTTGTGCTGTTATCCCCTTAATAGGGATTTTGATTGGTGTTGTGGTGACCAAAATCTGCCCTGGACATTGAGTGGGGCCTCCCTTTTGTTCTGTGGTTGTTGTTTCCCTGTCAGGGCAGAGTCTGCTCCCTATCTTTTGGTGTAGAGACTCTGGATTTGTTTCTGAGCTATGTTTCTGATCTGAAGTGCAAGGTAGGCAAGATTAGAGTACTCCCACTGGGACAGAAGCCACTGAATATATCTCTTCTGAAGTTGTTCACCTGTGAGTGTTTTCTGTTGTATCCCCTTTCATCCACTGTGCAGGCTCACGAAGTATAATGTTGTTGGCACTTCTCTTGGCCCCACCTTAACTGTGGGTATGCCAGTATTCGGTTCTGGTGACCCTTATGTGTTGTTTTCACTCAGCCACCAGTTCAGGCCACTGAGGGCAAGTCCCAGGACTTCATTAGACTTGTAATAGTTGTTGTGCACCTATGTGAGCTATAGAGGTAGCCTCTAAGACCAGGCCCATCTCGGCTACAAAAGCACTTGTCTTCTCAGATATTTCACAAGTACTGAATTTAGGAAGCCATCAGTGGAGGTGTAATTCTGCAGTTTGCGGAGCCATGAGGAGAGATATCACCTCTTCTTCCTTACTCAGATGGCTGCTGGGGCTCAGCTGTGGTTTCAGCCATTCCCCTGGGCAGATTTCCTATTCATGGAAGCCATCTATGCCCTCCTTGGATGGCAGGGTCAGTCCTGGGAACCACTGTCAGAATTGCTTGTGACTAAAGTTGACCACTCCCACCCATGTCAGCACGGGTGAGGCTTGGCATCTGCCTGTAGTTCTAGAAGAGGTGATCAGAGGTGCTCTGGAGCCCAAGATGGTGGTGGTGACTTGCACCCATCCCCAGAGCTCATATACTTGATGTCTGTTGTCTGGGGAACGTTCACAGGGATAGAAGATATTATGATGGTCCTCTTATCACACACTTTTTCAATAATGGTGCCTCACCTGCTTGGTGGGCCCAGGCTTCTTCCTAGAAAACCCTCAGGAATTACATCCTCATTTGCTTGGACCCAACTTCTTCAGGCAGTTTCAGCATCTGATTCTGGTCCTCTTCCTGGGTCAGGGCTTTGGAGTTAAGCTTTAGCACCTGACACCCACCCTCATCTACAGAGGAAGGTCTCAGGTTAAAGAAGGCAGGGTGGCAGTGCCAACACACTGTGCTGACTACTCTCCATTTTGCCTTCCACAGATCAGTTTCTGCTTTCTCCATTTAAGCTTTGAAGCTCCCCCTCTGTCCAGTCTAATTTCTCTGTCAGTGAAGAGCTTTCTGAAGGTGCAGGAAACTTTCCTCTTTCACAGCTCCCTCCCCAGTGTGCACGCCCTGTCCTAATTCCTTCTTTTTCTTTTTCCTCTTATTCTACCTGGTTACATGGAGGCTTTCTTTTCTCTCAGGTTTCTGAGGTCTTCTGCTGACACTCAGTACCTGTTCTGTGTAAATCATTCCACTTGTAGATGTATTTTCAATGTTTCTGTGGAAGGTGGTGAACTCTGCTTCCTACCCCTCTACCATTTTGATCACTACCCCTAAAGATTGGCATTTATATGATAACATCATTGATAATAGCAAAATCAAAGAAATGAAGGTATAAATGTTAGAATAGCTAAATAAATATATTGACATAATAGAACATTAAGTAGCCATTAAGTATTAAAATTAAAACAAACACTTGCATAGTGTTCATTATGTGTCAGCCACAGCTACATGTGTACATAAAAATCTACATTCATTTAAATCTCAAATTTTTTCAACAAAGGAGTCATTGTCATCAAGCTCATTTTCTAGAAACACTGAGGTTAAATAACTACTCAAGGACATAGGTAGACCTGGACTGTATGGAAAATTCATTTCCCTTTCTCCCTGTCCTCCTTCTTTACCTGTTATGAGGCAAGATGGTGAACTGACTATCTCATAGACACAAAATCATTCTTTGCCTTAAACTCCACCCATTCTTGTAGGCCTTCATTGACATGAACACAGTTATACACAATACAGAAAGTCTTGCATCATTATTGCAAACTCAGAATCACTGAAGCATTTTGGTAAATATAATGCAAGTGGGAAGGAATTGCTGTAAAGATATCTAAACCTGTCAAATCCATCAGAGACACCTTACTGCATTTCTAATAAATTCCCCTCCTGAGGCAACAAGATGGAATTATGGACTATAAATAAAGAATGCTCTGACACAGACTTCTGGCAACTGTTAATTGGGAGAGAAATGACCGGAAGCCAGAGAATTGGTGTGCATGTAGGGCATGCTGATTGGAATCCACTTTGAACAGTCACCAGAACTCAGCACAGTAGATGGCAGCATATACGGCCAGTTTTGTTTTGTTTTGTTTTGTTTTTACACTTCTACTGGGTTAACAAAGTTAAAAATGAAAATCCAATGATGCAGGGTTACTTGGTGGATTTTTCAGCTGCAAGGGAAATGAAGCTGTGCATGGTTGGATGGCATCAGAGACTCAATGGACATGAGTTTGAGCAAACTCCAAGAGATAGTGAAAAACAGGGAAGCCTCACATGCTGCAGTGCATGAGGTCACAGACAGTCAAATAAGACTTAGTGACTAAAAAACAATAGAGAGATAGCTACTGAAATCTGATATTTACCATAGTGGTTCCAATGTCCGTAAAGATACATATCAGATAATAAAATATATTCTCTAAGATGGTAACTTCCCTGAGCACAGACTCAGTCCTCAATCTGCTAATTTACTTCTGAATAAATTACAGACATAATTTATTTAGTTTGCAACCTAAAAAGACAATACAGACCCTTGAATAAGGGAAGCCAAAGGAAATAATTGGCATTCTCATGATAAATACCAAGGGGAAAGAATTCTGAGTTCCCAGAAAATAGGTAAAAATACTTTGTAGCTAAGGAAAAACATCCTGGAAAATACATGAAGAAAATACCACTTGATAGACAAACAAAAAATAATTTTAATGATTGCATGAAAATATTAGTTGATATTTTATAATAATATTTTGGAAGAGTTCTATCATGTGTACATGGATTGCTGCTTTGATCCTGTGCTGTGTCAAGTGGTAGTATTACAATTATTATAAATTAGGAAATTGAAACATAAGGAAGTTATTTACTTAAATTGGCACAGCTATAAATTATTAAACAGCCTCGTGTCAGACACAGGGATCCACCTGTATGTCCTGTGTTTAACCAGAGATCTTACTACTTTTTGTCTTGCACGTCCTCCAAGTTACTGACTTAGCTTTTGCTGCTCAGAGTCAAAATTCTTGAATTTTCTACCTCCATTGCCTCTACTCTGGATTTTTTTTCTGCAATTCCAGCTGCAAACAAGATCACTAACAATCACCATACTGAAGAATCCAATGACTTGTTCAGTATTTTTGAAATTGACTTACCAGAAAGCAACAATTAAAGTGTGGATTGCTCCTTATTTTGTTAATTGTGAACAATTAACATGAGCTGTACTATATGAAATGTTTTATACATTCAATGCAATATTATTCAGTACATGCACTGTGTTTTATAACAAACCATTATAATATATTCATCTTGAAAAATTGAAATTTTATAGACTTTGGTGAAAAACTATTTTAAGCTCTCTGCAGAATTTGGAAGCCATGCTTCTACACTCTGTTTCTTTGAATTTGACAATTTTAGATATTTCACATAAGTGGAATCATGCAATATGTGTCATTCTGTGACTGGTTTATTTTACTTAGCATAATTTCTTCTAGTTTCATCTGCATTCCTATATACGGAAGGATTTCCTTCTTTTCAAAAGTTGAATAATATTCCACTAAATGTGTATACCATATTTTCTGTATCCATCTATTCGGCAATGGGGATTTAGGCCAAAATCCATATCTTTATGGAAAATTTTCCATATCTTTATTTTTGTGAACCACCTTTGGGATCCTGTGTTAATTATTTTGGCAATAGGCTGAGAAGTAGGACTGCTAGATCATTTAGTTGTTCTATTTTTAATATTTTGAGGGTTCTTCATACTATGTTCTATTACAGCTGTGCCATTTTACATTCTCGTCAACAATGTACACGTTTTCCAATTTCTCCATATTCTCTCCAACACTCTAATCTTCTGTTCCTTTAACAATAGCCATCCTAATAAGTGTGGTATGATATCTCACTCTTTTGATCTGCATTTTTTTGAAATTGAACACTTTTTCAAATATCTATTAGCTTCTTTGGGAAAATGTCTACTCAAGAATTTTGTTCACTTTTCAGTTGAAGTATGTATTTATTTTCTCTACTGAGTTACAGAAGTTCTTTACATATTATGTATATAAACACCTTATTAGATATATTGTTAGCAAATATATTCTCTCATCCCATAGGCTGACTTTCAATTTCATTGAATATTTCTGCAGATACTTTTAATCTATTTTTACTTGTCTATAATTGGGTTTGTTCCCTGTGTTTTGGTGTTATATCTAGGGAGTATTTGCCAAGACCAATGTCAAAAAGGTACTTCTGTTTTCTTCCAGGAGACTTATAGATTTAAGTCTTATGTTTAAGGCTTTATTCCATTTTAAGTTGATTTTTGAATATTATATAAGGGCCCAGTTTTGTTATTTTTAATGTGGAGATCTAGTTTTCCCAATACCCATTGTTGAGGAGACTATACTTCCCTCATTATGTATTTTTTGTTCCCTTGTTGAAGTTTAGTTGACTGCATATATGTGGGTTTATTTTGAGTTTCTCTATTTTTTCCCATTTATCTATAACCTTAAGCTAATACTTTAGTTTTGGTTACTGTAGTTTCACAATGCATTTGGAAATCAAGAAATGTGATGCCTCCAGCTTTGAACTCTGTTGATATTTCCTTGGCTTTTCAGAATTATTTTGTGGTTTGGTATATATTTTGGGCTGTCTTTAAATATCTGTAAAAACTATCAATGTGATTTTGGTGGGGATTACACTGAATATGTAAGTTTCTTCAGTTCGTATGGATATTTTAATATATTAAGTCTTCCAGTACATGAATACGCAGTTCTATATCCTTTAACTTCTTTCTTCAGTTTTCAAGATGCAAATATTTCACCTCTTTGGTTAAGTTTATTTCTAAGTATTTCACTATTTTTGATGCTATTTTAAATAAGATGATTTGTTTAGTTTCCTTCTCAGAAACTTAATTGTCTGGCATAGTAACAGCTTTTTCAATATTAATGACATAGTTTATAACTTTACTGAATTAATTTATTTATTGTAACACATTTTTTTGTGGGAAATTTTCTACACATAAAATCATGCTGTCTGAAAACAAGGATATATTTATTCCTTTCCAATTTGGAACCCTACTTATTTTTCTTCTCCAATCTTTCGGCTAGAACTTCTAGCATTATGTTGCATAACAGGTGAGAGGGGGCATTTTTTATGTTATTATTGATTTTTGAGTAGCTTTTACTTTTCTTTACTGAACATGTTAAGTTTGGGCTTGACATATATCCTTTAGCATATTGAGATATATCCCTTGTATACCTACTTTATTAAGAGTTTGTATGATAAAAGAGTGTTGAATTAAGCAAATACTTTTCTTTTGCAGCTATTGAGATAATCATGGGTTTTTATCCTTCATTCTATTTTTATTAATATTGTATATCACTTGAATTGATTTGTATTTGTTGAATCAAGCTTGCATCAAAGGATAAATCACACTTGACTATGATGTACTATTCTGTTGAATTTCATTGACTAGATTTTGCTGAAAACTTCTGCATATATTTTCATCAGAAATATTGCAATATCCTTTACTTGTAGTATCTTTGCCTGTCTTTTGTATATGGATAATACTGCCCTTTTGTAATGGGTTGGGAACTGTTCCTTCCTCTTCAACTTTCTGAAGGAGTTTGCAAAATCTTGGTAATAATTCTTTAAATATTTGATAGGATTAACCAGTGAAGCCCTATGGACCTATGATTTCTTTGTTTGGAGGGGTTTTTTTTTAGTACTTATTCAATCTCTACTAGCTATTACTTTGTTTAGAGCTTCTACTTCTTCATGATTCAGTCATTTTGGTTATATGTTTCTATAAATTAAGCCATTAATTTAAGGTTATCCAGCTTTTCACTCCTGTGATATCAGCTGTAGTGTTTTCTCTTTCTAATTTTGCTTGCCTTCTGTATTTTTTATTGGTCTAACTAAGATTGGCCAATTTTATCTTTTAGAAAACCAATTCTCATTTTAATTTTTCACTATCTTTCTTTTGTTCATTTTTTGCTCTAATTTTTTCTTTCTTTCCTTTCATATTTTTGGCATAATTTATTCTTCTACTTCAATGAGACAAAAAGTCAGATTATTTATGATTTTTTTTACATTTTTGACATATTACCAATATAATCTTCCCTTTTAGTGGTGTCTCTGATATATCCCATAAGTTTCAATATGTTGTGCTTTCATTTTCAAATTTCTCAAGACATTTTCTTATTTTCCTTTAATTTTTTTTCTCTGATCCATTGGTTGATCAGGAGCATGATGCTTTAGTATTGACATATTTGTGACTTTTTTTTTTTTTAAATTAAGACTTGTTTTGTGACCTAATATGAGATCCCTCCTGGGAAAAGATCTATTTGTTCTTGGGAGAATAATGTGTGTATCCCTGTTTTAAGGTGGAAAGCTCTGTATATATCTTAAATTAATAGGCCCATTTGTGATGTGACATTGTTAAAGACCACTGTTTCCTTATTGATTTTCTATCTGGTTTTCTACATATTATTGAAAGTGGGGTCTTGAAATATCTTAATATTATATACCCGTTCATTTTTTTCCTTCAGCTTTATCAGCTTGCCTTACATATTTAGGTGCTCTGATGTCTGATTGTCCTCCTGAATTGTAATTTCTATCATTATGCAATGTCTTCCTGTGTCTCTTGTAACAAGTTTTTACTTAAAGTCTATTTTGTCTGATATAAGTAATGTTATTCTTACTCTCTTGTTTAATTTTAGTATGAAATGTCTTTTTTCCATCTCTTTGCTTTCAGCCTGTGTGTTTATTTAAATCTAAAATAGTTCAGTTCAGTCACTCAGTCGTGTCTGACTCTCTGAGATTCCATGGACTGAAGCATGCCAGGCTTCCCTGTCTCTTGTAAATAGCATATTTACTATTAGCTTTATTTTTAGTGATTCAATCACTCAATTCATTTGATTCAGTTCAGTTCAGTCGCTCAGTCATGTCCAGCTCTTTGCGACCCCATGAAGAGCAGCATGCCAGGCCTCCCTGTCCATCACCAATTCCTGGAGTCTACCCAAACTCATGTCCATCGAGTCAGTGATGCCATCTAACCATCTCATCCTCTGTCATCTCCTTCTCCTCCTGCCCCCAATCCCTCCTAGCATCAGAGTCTTTTCCAATGAGTCAACTCTTCACATGAGGTGGTCAAAGTACTGGAGTTTCAACTTCAGCATCATTCCTTCCAAAGAACACCCAGGACTGATCTCCTTCAGAATGGACTGGTTGGATCTCCTTGCAGTCCAAGGGACTCTCAAGAGTCTTCTCCAACACCACAGTTCAAAAGCATCAATTCTTCGGCACTCAGCTTTCTTCACGGTCCAACTCTCACATCCATACATGACCACTGGAAAAACCATAAACTTGACTAGACAGACCTTTGTTGGCAAAGTAATGTCTAATGTCTCTGCTTTTGAATATGCTATCTAGGTTGGTCATAAGAAGCTCAATTTATATGCATTTTGTGTATCCTTTCTGTCTGGCTACCATGAAGCTTTCCTTAACATCATCTAGATATAACAGTCTATACCTATGCTTTTCAAGCTGTATAGTAAAATTAAAAGAAGTTTACACACATCAATATTATAGTAGTCTGTATTTGTCTATATATTTACCTTTATCAGTACTTTCATGTTTTTTATGCTTTTTTTTTTTTTTTTTTGCTATTTACCAACTTAAAATTCTGTTTAGTTTTCTTTAAAGCAGTTCTAGGGGTGATGAACTCCCTCAGCTTTTGTCTAATTTTTTTTTTTTCCTGTTCTTCATTTTTAGAGGTCAGTTTTCCCAGATACTATTCTTCATTCACAGTTTTTTTTTTTTTTTCCCCTTTTAGTTTTTTGAGTATATCATTTCACCTTCTTCCAGCCTACAAGATTTGTGCTAATAAATGCATTGATAGTCTTATGTGAACCTCCTTTGTGCATGGTAAAAGATTTTTCTCTTGTTTTCAAAATTCATTCTTTGTCTTTGACTTTTGACAACTTGGTTATAACGTATCTCAGTGTAGATTTCTGTGTTGTTTTTGCAGCCCTTTGGGCTTATGAATCTGGTGTCTGGTTCCTTTCCCAAATTTAGAGAGTTTAGGGCCACTAATTTTTTTTTTTAAACCTCTTGCACTTCTGGGACCCCCTTAGTGTGTATGTCTATTCATTTGAGGTTTTTCATAAGCCCCTTAGTTTTACTTTACTCATTTCATTCTGTTTTTCTTTTTGCTCTATGACTGAATAATTTCAAATCACTGTGTTCAAATTTCATGATTCCTTCCTCTGTTCAACTAAGTCAAATACTGAAGCTCTTTATTGATTGTATTCAATTCCAGAATTTAGGTATTCATTAATGTTTATACCTTCTATCTCTTTGCTTATAGTCTCATTTTCATCTACCATTTTTCTGATTTTGCTTAATTGTGCATTTTTTTTAAGTTTCCCTAAGCTTCTTGAAGATGCTTATTTTGAATTACTTTTCAGGCAATTCATGAATCTTCATTTTTTTTTTTTTTTGGTTGTGTCTTATTCCCTTTTTCTGCATGTCAATATAAGAAACATGTCTTATCTACATATTTGTAGAAGCGACACTTCTCCCAGTCCTTATAAATAGGCTTTGACAGGAAATAGACTTCACCAATTACTCCAGCTAGAGATTCTGGCAAACTCTTAATCTTTTTTTTTTTTTCCTTTTTTTTTTAATGAATATGCATGCTCTACTCTGGTATTCTTGCCTGGAGGATGAACGGATAGAGGCCTGACAGGCTATAATTCAGTTTATGGGGTCGCAAAGAATTGGACACGACTGAGCAACTAACATACAGATGCTCCACTTGTCTCCCTCCTTTTAGGGTTATGAGCCTTCCTCCATTTTTGTGGAGCTGCAGTGACTATAGTAAGCACCACCACTGTTCCTGAGGAGAGTTTGTTGTAAGGGAAAGGTCATAGGATGAAGGCTCCATTAGAAGTCAAGGGCTAAAGTGATCTCTATGGTGTTGAGCTGTGCCAACTTGACAGAGGTGATCCAATAGGTAAAGTGAAATAGTGTTTCTTTCATGTTCCATTTGGTTGTTATCAGTTTTGAGCTCATCAGCATACTACAACCTGTTAACTTGACTTTGGAGGTCTCATAACACTATTTTCATCCATATGTTGCTTTTAAAACAGTGTTTTTATTGAGGGACAAGGGCTGGGACTTTCCATTCTGCCATCTCTCTGAGGTCACTCCCCAAGTCCTATGTTTTAAACACTCCTTCACCTTAACTTCCTAAATTCACTGTCTAGCTCTTACACTATTCCTTCTCAGCACCTTAATATCAGTATCTCAATGTCCCATACTTCATTTTCACTTTAATTTTTGTTACCCCTCCATATTCTGTGATAAAAACAGTTTTATCCTACTTAAGTTTACTCCTTGAGTGATACTACCATATCCTAGGAAGGCAGCAGCTAATATGCATATGATAATTATGACAAAAGATGAATAATATATTTTTATGATATTGACTACAGTGTTTCTCTTCTGAGTAGATTTTTCTTCAATTATTTCAAAATTCTTATATTTTTTGAATATATTCAGTCATTAAAAATGACAATAATGTATTATTGGTGGAAATATTCTCAAGTGGTAAGAAAAAAAAAATTGATCAGGCTCTTTTCTTGACTACATGCTGATTGATAAATAAATATTATTGTAATATCAGGATTAGATTATATCCAAATACTCATTAATATTGTAATTTTTATGAAATATGAAGTCAAAGTTAGCTTGGAAACATTGAACTAGTAATTTCAATAATAGTGCCTAACTTTCTAACTTTCAAATGCATGAAGAAACAACTACAAAATTGAATATATTTTGAACATTTTATGAACTTGTCTAAATTTTCAAAGTGCAGATAAAAGCCATTCTTAATGTTTACACTTAACAATATTAACCTAATATCTCTGGTAGTTGTTTTCATTGTATTTTTTTAAAATGTAGAATACAGTAAAGAAAAAGCCCTCAGCAGATTCCTTCTGAAAAACAAGAAAACATCCAATAATTATGGCGTACTCCAAATCCACTTAATTAAAATCTTTAGCTCTATGAAACTAAGCAGATAAGTATTACTCAGATTTGTAAAGGGAACTTTAAAGGAATATTGCAGCATTTTCATGGTTAATAGTAAGCTTTTCATAAGACAGTATCGATATAACAATTTCATGAGTAGGCTTTTTTCCCCTGAGTTAGTTATTAATATCCAAAGCATGACATTTTTTTGTGCCAGGTGCTTTTCTAGGCACTGGAGATAGAAAAATGAATAAAACAGATAAACTTATTCCTTCCATAAGGACTGATTTTTTTTTCCATGGATTGAAGAAAATAATAAATACATACAGAAATACTTATTATTATTACAATCTACATCAAGTTAATTGGTGACAGTGAGGGAAAATAAGCAAAAGAAAGGATAAAGTGTGTTCAGGTTGGGCCACACAGTTTATTTTAAAATAATATGCTCAGGAAATGCCACTCTGCATATCAACAAGGTGACAATAAGAATACAAATTCATAAGAGAAGTGTTGAAATGAGAGGTGAGGTTGAAGGCAGGGGCCAGGCCACTTAGGACGTCATCAGATATCCTTAGGGCTAGGGTTACAGCAGCTGCTAAGCAGAAGGGCTTAGCAGACTAACATGATCTGACTCACGTGTAAAGAGAATCATTCTTGTTGCTGTTGAAGGTGAAGGCAGAGAAAGAGTGATTCATTAGAAGAACACGTCTGTAAAAAAAAATGATGGCAAGAAAACAGTAACAGTGCTAGTGAGAAGTGGTCGGATTTTAACTGTATTTTGTTGTCAGACGCAACAGGATTTTCAGAGGGATACAGTTCAAACAGAAGAGGGAAGTCAAGGATAACTGCAAGGCTTTTTTTTTTTTTTTTGCTTAAACTAACTAGAAGAATGTACTGGTGATAATTAATGCAGGAGTTGGGAAAGGACTGCACGATGCTTGGGGACGTGTTGAATTTAGGACATGACATGCTGATGGGCATTCGAGGAGACATATCAAGTTGGCAGTGAGATACTAAAGTTTGGGGTGCATTGGAAAATCTGGATATTAACATTTTCTTTATAGGCAATTCTTTTTAGTGCTATGAAATTGTGACTTAGAGGATGTTTGAGGTTGGAATCCCAGAAATAATTAAATCATGTCCAAATTCATTATAATAGAGATGAAAATAGTAACAGCTAGTCTGGGTCAGTAACTGTGAAACATCTTAAAATGTGGGTCAGCCTACGGGCTCTTAGGGATAGATTTATTAAATTTTCTAAAGACAAGAAAATAGAACTATTTCAAAAGTTGTTAATGAGATCATGACTTTATAAGGGTATTTTCTAATAAAAACTAGTACCAGAGGGAACTTCAAAATGACTTCTAAATTTTGAATACACACTTAGTTTCTACTTAAAATAGATTTGGTTTTGTCTCTTCAATTTACTTCATTTACTTTTAATCCTTGCTTTGGCCCAGAGGAAACTATTATGAGTTGAAGTGACATGCTTTGTTTTAATTTGACAATGAAACTTGAAATATGAATTACAGTTCATCTTCAGATCATTCTGATAACTTACACAGACTTCTATTTCCTACAGTTTTAGACACATGTCCTCTTGAAAGTCAAGACTTTCAATGTAAATCCAGCTGATCTAATCATCAGTTCAGTTATTCCTCTATAAACCTGCCCTTTTGACTGAATAGCTCTTGAGTAGAAAAGAAATAGGGCGAAGTGGTTAGGGAGTAGCATGGAGGATTAAATGACAAGACTCCTTGGGAGCCAAGCTTTGCTAAAGTTGTTGGGCCTTCTTGAGAACAAGAACCATTATCCATAGGAAGCAGGAAGCATTGTGTATTATTTGTAGAAAGGGTAATGTTAAAAATAAAATAAAACATTTATAATGACTGCTTTCCAAAATTTGTGTACATTTTATATAACGTAAAGTAGCTTAAAGGTAAAGAATCCACCTGCAAGTTCAGGAGACACAGGAGACATGAGTTCAATCCCTGGGTTGGGAGTACCCCCTGGAGGAGGAAACAGCAATACACTCCAGTATTCTTGCCTGGTGAATCCCATGAACAGAAGAGCCTGACAGCATTACAGTCCATGGAATCACAAAAGCTAAGACTACGTAAAGAAGCAAGCTGTCTTAAGAAGCAAAGTGTCGTGTACCACTTTAGAGAGGCTGTGTGATGCAGCCTGAATCTGTCCCCTCCTCCTCCTTTTGCTGGACAATGCACAACATGTGCTACTGCTTACTTCATCTGAAATCTCCCATTTTACAGTGGAAACTATATCAATGTTTTAAGAGTTTATTTATAGTCTTATTTCTCTGTGAAGAGCTACTTACCTTATTCCAATCAAAATCTTCTTTTTATTTTCTGAACTATTATTACTCAATTATCTCTAGCTTTCAAGTCATGCTTAATATTTATAGTACACATGCTTCTTAAGGGATAAAAGGCTAATATTCTGCAATGTTTGTTTTTTTCATTGTTGCTGAGTCGGGTTGAATAATGAATGAATGAATACATTGGCATCACATATGAACCTGAGGTCCCTAAATTTTATGTTTAGGTAGCTGAGGTTTTCTCCCTTATTTAAGGGAAAGAAATCAAAGACAAATTATTTCATTGGCTGAGTATGCCACAGAGCTATAAAGCAAGAAAAATTATCAATATTCCTGAAATTTTGCCTATACAATAAAATGCTACTCTTGTGCTACAGTAAATAGAAATACAAATGTAATCATCTTTATTTATGAAAGTAAAGGTTTAATGATATTTAAAGGTAGTTTAGATAAGTCAAAGATTGTAATGCTTTATATTTTAGTATTTGTTCTTTCTTAGATTTATTTTCACTGCTTCCCTAAGTTTGGCTTTATATATCTGAGTACAAAGTATTTATTATTTAAAAGGAGAAATCCTTTATTATAGGCTTCCTAGGCGGCTGAGTGGTAAAGAATTCTCCTCCCAATGTGAAAGATGCAGATTGATCCCAGGGTCAGGAAGATCCCCTGGAAAATGAAATAAGGCTTCCCTGGTGGCTCAGCTGGCAAAGAATCTGTCTGCAATGTAGGCAATTGAAGGAATTGACCCTGGTTCAATTCCTGAATTGGGAAGATCCCCTGAAGAAGGGATAGGCTACCCACTCCAGTATTCTTGGTCTTCCCTTTTGGTTCAGTTGATAAATAATTTGCCTGCAATTAGGGAGACCTGATTTTGATCCATAGGTTGGGAAAATTCCATGGAGAAGGACATGGAAACCCACTCCAGTATTCTTGTCTGGAGAACCCCCTTGGACAGAAGAGCCTGGCAGGCTACAGTTCATGAGGTCACAGAGTTGGACATGACTGAATGACTAACCATAGCACACAGCAACCCACTCCAGTATTCTTGCCTGGGAATTCCAATTGACAGAGGAGCCTGGAGGGCTGCAGTCCATGGGGTTGCAAAAGAGTTGCAGACAACTGAGTACCTTTGGATCCCTTATCATAGGCTAAAGATCAGGAAATTTTAAGTCAACAATTATGTAAACATTTTCACAGTTGTTGGTAAAATGACTAAGAAGTGTAGAAGAAGGGAGAGATTAGATTCTTACTGAATGGAAAACTGGATAAACAGAATATAGAGCCATTGTATACTATTTCTCATAACTGATGTGTATCTACAATTCTATAGTAAAAATATTAATTAAAATTTTCACACTAACTGTAGAATTTTATTTTAAAAAGATTCCTTTATATCTAAGAATATAAGAACAGTCTAGCAGCAAACCAGTTACTAATATAATTTGTCATGTTAGTAGAATAAAGAAACAAAATCACAGAAATATTCAATGCAGGAAGGAAAAAAAAGATGCTTAATAAAATTCCACAAACTATTGATATAAAATATCAGAACATTAGGAAAGAAAGGGAGATTTCTAAATCTGATGATGGTTATTTACTAACAACCAACGTCATGTCTTGTTTAATGGTGAAGCATTACAAACATTTTCTTTAAAAATCCAGAGCAAGAGAAGGAAGATTGTAATCTCTGCATCAATTCAACTGCATCCTGAGGGACTCAGACAGAACAATATGATGAGAAAAAAAACAAAGAGAACAAATGATGTTATTATTGTTTATTCAGTCCTTCCCAGCAGTTTTCGTCTCAGAGGATACACAAAGTGATAAAAGATTCAGATCAACATCTTGCTCAGTTGTAATCTATTTGTGACCCTGTGGCGTTCCACTGCTACTGGAGGGAAACCCTGTGCATGCATGTGCTAATTTGCTTCAGTTGTGTCTGACTGTGCCATTCTATGGACTGAAGTCTGTCAGGCTTCTCTGTCCATGGGATTCTCCAAGCAAGAACAGTGAAGTGGGTCGCTGGCGCCCTCCTCCAGAGGATCTTCCTGACCCAGCAATCAAACTGGTGTCTAACATATCATAAATGTGCTTTGAAAAAGACAGTGTTTTGGAAGAAAGTGTTCAGCAAATTTGCCAAATAAAATATCAATATAAAAACAGATATATTATTAATGCAATTTTAACAAACAATTTTGGGGGAAAAATGTTCAAGACTTTTGTGGCAAAATTGTAAAATCTTTCTTACAGGTTAAAATGTTATTTAAATAAATTCAGAAGTATATATGGATATAATACTTAATATTTTATAGAAATTATTCTCCCCAAAATCAATCTATAAATTTGATGAAGTTCTAATAAAAAAAAAAAAAAAACCCTACAAATTGATGCTCAAAGGCAGAATCAAGAATAGCCAAGACAACTTTGTATCAAACAAGAAGGGAGACAGATCTTATCAGATATTTAGTTATATACTTTATAAATCTGTAGTAATTAAGAGAGTATAGTATTGAAGGTCGGTTGCTTAAAAGGTCAAGACAGAATAGAAAGCCCATTTATAAGAAGACAATGTAACACTTGTTTTCCTTTTTCTCTTCTTCATCTATATTACATTAAAATATTTTGAAGTGTAAAATTAAATCATTTTTGAGGATGTTTTTGTTCAATTTATACACTCCTGCTGTTTCACTAAAGTAGCATTTAATAGAAAAAAAAATAGTAAACTACTATCCTGATAACTTCAATTATGAACATTCTGAGTGTCATCAATTACTTATAGGGGTAAAATAGGAAAATATTAAATAGTGTTATGTATTGATGATATGGGCTTTAAGCTGTTTTGTGTTAGGTCATTCTCAATGCATGCATAAACATTAAACTCAGATGACAGTTGAAGGATGTAGAGGAAATATAATTTATTAAGTTTGAATTTGTTCATAGATGGTTTCTTTTATCTTGATTACCACAAGCACAATGTGAAGTTGACAAGAAAATAGACTATTTTAAATTGGTTATTGTATGACATTTAAGTATAAACTTTATTTAATCTGTAAAATAGTATATTAACATGCTACCGTAGTTGATAGATTAAAGAGCAGTTAATGTATGCTTTTATAAGATAATTCAATGAGATTTCTTTCCTGAAAAGTCACATGAACAGAAGAGCCTGCTGGGCTGCAGTCCCTGAGGTTGCAAAAATTGGGACATGACTGAGCATACACCACACACACACACACCACACACACACACATACCCTCTTAACAAAATATAATATAGTATTAGTAGCTATAGCTATTGTGTTTTATAGTAGATCTCTAGAAGTTATCTTTCTTGAATAATTGGCTTAAAATTCATCATTCATAAAACTAAGATCATGGCATCCAGTCGCATCACATCATGGCAAATAAATGGGGAAATATTAGAAACAGTGGCAGATTTTATTTTGGGGGACTCAAAAATCACTGTGGACAGTGACTGCAGCCATGAAATTAAAAGAGGCTTGCTCATGGAAGGAAAGCTATGACAAATCTAGATAGCTTATTAAAAAGCAGAGACATCACATTCCTGACAAAGGTCCATCTAGTCAAGGATATGGTCTTTCCAGTAGTCATGTGTGGATGTCAGTTGGGCCATAAGAAGGCTGAGTTCTGAAGAATAGATGCTTTAAAACTGTGATGCTGGAGAAGATTCTTGAGAGTCACTTGGACTGCAAGAATATCAAACCAGTCCATCTTAAAGGAAATCAACCCTGAATATTTACTTAAAAGACTGTTGTTGAAGCTGAAACTCCAATATTTTGGCCATCTGATGTGAAGAGTCAACTAACTGGAAAAGACTCTGATGCTGGAAAAGATTGAGGGCAGGAAAATGGGGGCAACATGATGAAATGGTTAGATAGCATCACTAACTTATTGGGCATGAATTTAAACAAACTCTGTGAGATAGTGAAAAAAAAGAAGCCTGACATGCTGCAGTCCATGGAGTTGCTAAGAGTTGGACATGACTTAAGGACTGAACAACCACGGAGGGATCTCTATCTCTAAAGTGCCACCATATATTGTAGCTATCAGCAGTTTGTTAACCAGAAGAAAAAAGAGGCGGGTGTTTCAGGCACAAGGAACAGCATTGTGAAAATTAAAAAGCAATAGTATTTTTAGAATAATAATGAGCCATTCAATATGAATAAAGCACCTAGTTGCTTGTAAAATTCAAAGGAAAGAATGAATGATTACAGAAAAGCTTAAAATAAGAATGAGAATACAGTTCCAGTGGTCTTTTAAGCAATTGCTCAGATTTGCATTTCACTCTATGTAAGTTATTCCTAACAGTCCTCAGTGGAACGGAGTGTTCTGTGGAAACAGATTTTCAAGTGAAATAGGATTGAAATACATTTTGCCAGATTCAATACCATATTGGTAGTGTAACCCATCTTGGAGTTAATCCATGGTAGCATTTAACACATCCTAGTATATAAACAACTTGGGAGCCCTTCAGTGAAGAAAAAAAAAAGATTTTTACATATAATTTTCTCAGTTCATTCGCTCAGTCATGTCCAACTCTTTGCAATCCCATGCCAGGCTTCCCTGTCCATCATCAGCTCCCAGAGCCTACTCAGGAAATGAAAAATTCTCCAGTTGGAATGCTTATTATGTATAATATCAAGAAGAATTCCATGTTATAAAGTTAGGCACATACGATTTATAGGATGTGCATTCTTATGATATCTGTTACTTTATGGCTCAAGTATGATTTTCCCTGTAATGAACCTCCTCCACAAACATCTTCATCAAGCTTATACATAAAGCTATAAACTCTGCTTGTCCTCACATTATAACTGGAAGCAGTTTGAAATATGTCATAAAGTGTCTTTAAAAAATGTCTTCTTTAACAGGGGTCCCCAAACTCTGGGATTTAATGCCTGATGATATGATATTAATATAAATAAAGTCCATAGCAAATGTAATGCTTTTAAATCATCTCCAAACCATCTCCAACCATCTAGTCCATGGAAAAGTTGTCTTCCATAAAACCATTCCCTGGTGCCAAAAACGTTGGGTACCACATATAGGATTTTATATTTTGTCTTTATTTCACTGGGAAGAAAACTGCCTAAGGAACATTTTGCATTCATCTATGCAGCCCAGTGTGTAGGAAAGTATTTAAATATCATAGGAACTAAACAGAAACTTTTGAAGGAATGACAATATTCATTAATAAACTCACTAACAACTTGGTTTCTCACATTTTCTGAGCCAAGGAGCAACAATAAAATGTTCTTTATTGATTGTATTTTGAAACATACTATTTGTATTTATTAGTGTCAATGCTTAATACTTACATAGCATAACATGAATATCATAATTTATCTATTGCCAGTTACTTCTATTCAGCATTTTTTAAACTAAAATATAGTTGATTTAAAATGTTTTCTTACTATCTGGTGATATTAAAATAATTATAGTTGTATATCCTCAGATTCTTTTCCATTTTATTTCTAGATAGCGAATAGTTCCCTGTGCTATAAAGTGGGAACTTGTTGTTTATTCATTTTATATGTAGTAGCTTATATCTACTAACCCCAAAGTACTAATTTATCCCTTGTTCTATATCTATTACAGTTTTGTAAATAAGTTCACTTTAGCAGAAGTTAGATTCCACATATAATTAATGTCATATATTTGGCTTTCTCTGTCTGACTCACTTCAGTTAGTATGATAATATCTATATTGATCTTGCCACATTTCTCATTATTTTTTTAAGACTGAGTAATATTTATTTATATTTGTGTATATATATATATATATATATATATATATATCTCACATTTTCTTTATCCATTCATCTGTTTTTGTACATTTAGGTAGCTGCCATGTCTTGGCTATTGAAAATAGCTTCAGCAGGTTTTTTTTTTTTTTAATCATCTTCAACATTCACATTTTTGTAAGGAACTTAAGTTTTATACATTTTGACACTATAATGAATATGTATATAATTCTATTTTAGAAAGTCCATGAACCAAGTTTTCTAAGTCTCTCAAATTCCTATTTGAAAATACACTCTGATAAAATCATATTGAAAGAACCATGAGTCCCATGGAATGGCATCACAAAACCTTTCCAAGATTTACAAAAATGAGCTAAAGAAATCCAGTGTTTCAAGCATTCTCTGTGCTGGCATACAGCTGCAGATCACAACTTTGTACATTATAGTACTCTTCACATGTTTTCAAAGATTAAATTTCTATAATTATAATGCATTATATTCTGAGAAGCAATGTTTCATTTTCTTGTGCACTAGTCACTTCAGTCATGTAGGACTCTGTGCAACCCAATGAACTGTAACTTGGCTCTTCTATCCATGGGAGTCTCTTGGCAAGAATACTGGAGTGGGTTGCCATGCTCTTCTCCAGGGGATCTTCCTGACTCAGGGATCAAATCCTTGATTCTTATGTCTCTTGAATTGGCAAGCAGTGTTCTTTGCCACTAGTGCCACTTGGGAAGCACATATCATTTTCTTAACACCATTTAAATGTGGTGTCTGTGAAATAAGGTAAAGTTAGTAAAATCAATTAAAAAAAAAAAAAACTGTAAAACTAGAAGGAAATAAACAGGCATCAAGCCAAAAATCTTTTGTTGTAAAGAAATGTGTCCTAAGACCTGGAAAATTAAATGGTTCCCTGGTGGCTTAGATGGTAAAGCGTCTGTCTACAAAGCAGGAGACCCAGTTTCAGTCCCTGGGTCAGGAAGATATCCTAGCGAAGGCAATGGCAACTCACTCCACTATTTTTACCTGGAAAATCCCATGGATGGAGGAGACTGGTAGACTATAGTCCATGGGGTCGCAAAGAGTCGGACACGACTGAGTGACTTCACTTTCACTTTTGCTAGAGCATTCAGGAATTGTTGTCATCCAGTCACTCAGTCATGTTCAACTCTATGAAACTCCATGAACAACAGCAAGCCAGTCTTCCCTGTCCTTCACTATCTCCCGGAGGTTGCTCAAACTCATGTCCATAGAGTCAGTGAAGGCATCCAATCATCTCATTCTCTGTCATCCCCTTCTCCTTCTGCCTTCAATCTTTCCCAGAATCAGGGACTTTTCTAATGAGTTGGCTGTTTGCATAAGCTTGCCAAAGTATGGACTCCAACTTCAGTATCAGTCTTTCCAAAGAAAATTCAGGATTGATTTCCATTAGGATTGACTGGTTTGATCTCCTTGCAGTCCATGAGATTCTCAAGGGTTTTCTCCAACATCACAGTTCAAAAGTATCAATTCCTCAGTGCTCAGCTTTCTTTATGGTCCAACTCTCATCCATACATGACTGTTGGAAAATCACAGCTTTGACTAGCCTTTGTCAGCAAAGTAATGTCTCTGCTTTTTTAATATGCTGTGTAGGTTGGTCATAGCTTTTCTTCCAAGAAGCTGATGTCTTTTAATTTCATGGCTCTAGTCACCATCTGCAGATTTTGGAGCTGAAAAAAATAAAGCCTGTCACTGTTTCCATTTTTTTCCCCATCTACTTGCCATGAAGTGATGGGGCCAGAATCCATGATTTTTGTTTTTTGAATGTTGAGTTTTAAGCCAGCATTTTCACTCTCCTCTCATCTTCATAAAGAGGCTCTTTAGTTCTTCTTTGCTTTATGTCATAAGGATGATAACATCTGTATGTCTGAGTTTACTGATATTTCCCACTGCAATCTTGATTTCAGCTTGTCCTTCTTGAGGCCTGGCATTTCTCATGATGAAATCTGCATACAATTTAAATAAACAGGGTGACAATATACAGCCTTGATGTACTCCTTTCCCAATTTGGAAGCAGTCCATTGTTCCATGCCCAGTTGCTTCTTGACCAGCATGCAAGTTTTTCAGGAGGCAGATAAGGTAATCTGATATCCCCATCTCTTTAAGAATTTTCCACTTTCTGTTGTGATCCACACAGTCAAAGACTTTAAAATAATCAACAAGGCAGGACCTACTGTTCCCTTTCTTCTGTTCAAGCATACCTGGGAGCAGCCTAGCAAGGTCACTGCACAGGTGACACATACTGCTGTTAAATTTGCTTGCTTGAAAACCTATCCAAAATTTCCTCAGATAAGTGTTCACTGAGATATTTCTTTTGTTATATGACATGATACACATTAAAAAAATATATATTTTGAAAATATTTTACTTTGTTTTATATTTATCATGTATTACATAGATCTTAAAATATTTATTTAAAAAAGTCTTATATTGAAGTATATTAATTAACAATGTTGTGTTAGTTTCAGGTGTACAGCAATATGTTTTAGTTGTACATATACATGCTTCTATTCTTTTTCAAGTTATTTTCCAATTTAGGTTATTACAGAATGTTGAGCAAAATTCCTTTCAAATGCTACTCTTTTGTAACTGAAATACCTAGCTGCGTTTATTATGTCTGATAAGAATTTTAAACTTTTTTTTTTTAATTTTTGCTTGTTCATCAGTTAGATAGAATGTTGTTCTCATAAGACCATCAGGGATACAAACTCTCCTGTTTGCCACTATATTTCTGTTACCAGTGCTGAGATAAATGTGATAGGAACTCAGTGCATACCAACAAAATGAATGAATGGATGACTAGTAATTTATATACACATTGTGATAATTTGCAGATATAAATCTTTTTTTTTCTTAAAACTATTAATAGCATTGTGTTTTCTTCTTAATCCTACAAAACTCTAATTTGCCCAATTGTTATAGTCCATTTTTATGGACCTGCTAACTCAGCATTTCTCAGGGTGAATCTTGAAACACTTGGGACACTGGTCTGTATCTAACCATCTATACCTTCCTGTTCATGGTCAGATCATTCAGATTACACTGATTACACTAAATTAATGTAGTGCACCTGCAGATTACCCTAAATCAGCAGTTCTACTGATTTAGACTACAAGGTTGGGAATTAAGGGGTACAGAATTTTGAAAAAAAATTCTGATTCATTCTAAAGATTGAGAACCCAAGTTTTTTTGTTTTGTTTTGTTTTGTTTTAGTTCACCCATGATGAAGTTATTTATGATTTTACGTTGATATAAATTATTGTTTGCATTAATTCTGAAAATAAGAATAATTATGTTTCTTAGTACAAATAATATTAACATAAGTGAAAGTTAAATGGCAAAGTTTGAAGTTAGTTTTCAAGTTAGTGCCTGGAAAATTTCTCCTCACATTCATAGGATAAGATATTTCTAGTAGTTAATCTAAGCTACAGGGAATAAGTAACAATAGCAATAGCAATGATAGCTTTTAAAATATTCATTAAAGGATAGTTCAAAGGTTAAAAGTAAGAGGTACTGTGACTGGGCTTAAAACTTAAAGAAGGCAGCTTTTTGAGAACATCACTAATTCTATGAATATAACAGAACATTGCTATTCAAGCCCTTTTCTTTAGATGTATATATTCCTATCATACATTTGTGTCATCATGATTCAATATGTTCTTCATATAGCTTTTCTGTTAATTTCAGATCCCACTTTTAAAGTTTATTTAGAATAAATCTTCCTATCTTTATTATTATTATTATTTATTTATTTATTTTTTACTAACGATGCCAGAATAGAAGGTCATGAGCTCATCTTCTCCTGGAGAACACCAAAATCGCAACTAGCTGCTGAACAACCATCGACAGGGGAATGTTAAATCCCACCAAAAAATGGTACCTTGTGACCAAGGGCAGAGAAGAAAC
Source organism: Bos taurus (assembly GCF_002263795.3). Lineage (NCBI taxonomy): Eukaryota > Metazoa > Chordata > Mammalia > Artiodactyla > Bovidae > Bos > Bos taurus. The sequence continues at coordinate 3,115,639 of NC_037336.1, forward strand.
CTGAACAAGATGGTAGGAGGGGCAAAAGCACATTTTAAGTAAACCTTATACCTCTTGGAGACACTCAGAGGGTGCAAACAAAACCTTTTGTGCACAAGGACCCAAGGAAAGGACCAGTGACACCCACAAGAGTCTGATCCAGACCTGCCTTTGAGTGTTTGAGTGTCTCCTGTGGAGACACAGGTCAGCAGTAGCCTGCTGTGGGGACAGGGTTTCTGGCTGCAGAAACCTGGAAGGCAAAGTGTGTAGTATAGTCCTCTTGGAGGAGGTCACCATTAGACCCACCAGTGAGCCACCAAGCAGACCACCTTGAAACAGGTGGAAGCAGAACACCTGGAAAACAATTATACCAAAGAAATTCTTGCACTGTTGCTAAAGTTCTAGATCCCAAAACAGATTTCCCAATTTGAAACCTGGCAAAAAACTGAGAACTCCCAGGGAACTCGATTTTGAAGGCTGCTGGAATTTGATTACAGAAATTCCACAGGACTTAGAAACAGACTCTTGGAGGGCACAAACCAAACCGTGTATGTTCCAAGACCCAGGAGAAAGGAGCAGGGACCCCATAGGAGACTGAGCCAGACTTGCCTGTGAGTATCCAGGAGTCTCAAGAGGAAGTATGGGTCAACAGTGGACTGCTGTGGGTTCAGGGGCACCAAATACAACAGTACTGGGAGCCACACTGGGATGGCATCAGTTCTTTTGAAGGAAGTCTCCATTACTACCATTATCCCTACCATAGTTTGGCCTTGGGCCAAAACACAGGGAGGAAACATAGCTGCAGCTATCAGCAAAAAACTGGACTAAATATTTACTTTGCAAGGCCCTACCCACTAGAATGAGACCCAGTTTCCCCCCAGCTAGTCACTCTCATCAGGAAGCTTCCACAAGCCTCTTGTCCTCATCCATCAGAGGGCAGAGAGAATGAAAACCACAATTATATAAAACTAAGCAAACTGATCATATGGATCAGAGCCTTGTCGAAGACAATGAAACTCTGAGCCATGGCCTGTAGGGCCATCCAAGAGGGACAAGTCATGGTGATGAGTTCTGATAAAACCTGGTCCACTGGAGAAGGGAATGGCAAACCACTTCAGCATTCTTGCCTCAAGAAACCCATGAACAGTATGAAATGGTATATCAGTTCAGTTCAGTCGCTCCCCGTCCATCACCAACTCCCAGAGTTCACTCAGACTCCCATCCATTGAGTCAGTGATGTCATCCAGCCATCTCATCCTCTGTCATTCCCTTCTCCTCCTGACCCCAATCCCTCCCAGCATGAGAGTTGTTTCCAATGAGTCAACTCTTCGTAAGAGGTGGCCAAAGTATTGGAGTTTCAGCTTTAGCATCATTCCTTCCAAATAAATCCCAGGGCTGATCTCCTTCAGAATGGACTGGTTGGATCTCCTTGCAGTCCAAGGGACTCTCAAGAGTCTTCTCCAACACCACAGTTCAAAAGCATCAATTCTTCGGCACTCAGCATTCTTCACAGTCCAATTCTCACATCCATACATGACCACAGGAAAAACCTTAGCCTTGACTAGACGGACCTTTGTTGGCAAAGTAATGTCTCTGCTTTTGAATATGCTGTCTGCATTGGTCATAACTTTCCTTCCAAGGAGTAAGCGTCTTTTAATTTCATGGCTGCAATCACCACCTGCAGTGATTTTGGAACCCCCAAAAATAAAGTCTGACACTGTTTCCACTGTTTCCCCATCTATTTCCCATGAAATGATGGGACTGGATGCCATGATCTTCGTTTTTTGAATGTTGAGCTTTAGGCCAACTTTTTCACTCTCCACTTTCACTTTCATCAAGAGGCTTTTTAGTTCCTCTTCACTTTCTGCCATATGGGTGGTGTCATCTGCATATCTGAGGTTATTGATATTTCTCCCGGCAACCTTGATTCTAGCTTGTGTTCCTTCCAGTCCAGCATTTCTCATGATGTACTCTGCATATAAGTTAAATAAGCAGCATGACAATATACAGCCTTGACATACTCCTTTTCCTATTTGGAACTAGTCTGTTGTTCCATGTCCAGTTCTAACTGTTGCTTCCTTACCTGCATACAGATTTCTCAAGAGGCAGGTCAGGTGATCTGGTATTCCCTTCTCTTGAAGAATTTTCTGCAGTTTATTGTGATCCACACAGTCAAAGGTTTTGGCATAGTCAATAAAGCAGAAATAGATGTTTTTCTGGAACTCTCTTGCTTTTTCAAGGATCCAGAGGATGTTGGCAATTTGATCTCTGGTTCCTCTGCCTTTTCTCAAACCAGCTTGAGCATCAGGAAGTTCACAGTTCACGTATTGCTGAAGCCTGGCTTGGAGAATTTTGAGCAGGTCTTTACTAGCACGTGAGATGAGTGCAATTGTGTGGTAGTTTGAGCATTGTTTGGCATTGCCTTTCTTTGGGATTGGAATGAAAACTGACCTTTTCCAGTCCTGTGTCCCCTGCTGAGTTTTCCAAATTTGCTGGTGTGATCACTGACCTAGAGCCAGACTTCCTGGAATGTGAAGTCAAGTGGGCCTTAGAAAGCATCACTACGAACAAAGCTAGTGGAGGTGATGGAATTCCAGTTGAGTTATTTCAAATCCTGAAAGATGATGCTGTGGAAGTGCTGCACTCAATATGCCAGCAAATTTGGAAATGGCATATATATGACACTAAAAGATGAATTCCCCAGGTGGGTATTTTCCCAATATATTACTGGAGAAGAGCAGAGAAATAGCTCAGAAAGAATGAAAAGGCTGGGCAAAAGCAGAAACAAAAACCAGTTGCAGATGTGTGTGGTGGTGAAAGTAAAGTCCGATGCTGTAAAGAACAATATTGCACAGTAACATGGAATGTTAGGTCCATGAATCAAGATAAACTGGAAATGGTCAAACAAGAGATGGCAAGAGCAAACATTTACATTGTAAGAATCAGTGAACTAAAATGTATCAATGGTGAGCTTAATTCAGATGATCATTACATCTACTAATGTGGGCAAAAATCCCTTAGAAGAAATGTGGTAGCTCTAATAGTCAGCAAAAGAGTTTGAAATGCAGTACTTGTGTGCAATCTCAAAAACAGAAAGAGCCCTGTAGGTTCAAACAATTCAATATCACAGAAATCCAAGTCTACACCCCAACCACTAATGGTGAAGAAGCTTATGTTGACTGGTTTATGACGATCTACAAGACTTTCTAGAACTAATGCCCCCAAAAGATGTACTTTTCTTCATAGGGTACTAGGATTCAAAAGTTGGAAGTCAAGAGATACCTTAAGTAACAGTCAAGCTTGGCATTGGAGTACAAAATGAAGCAGGGCAAAGGCTAACAGAGTTTTGCCAAGAGAACACACTGATCATAGCAAACACCCTCTTCCAACAACATAAGAGACCACTCTATATAAGGACATCACCAGATGGTCAATACTGAAATCAGATTGATTATATTTTTTGCAGCAGAAGCTTTATACAGGCTGGATGAAGCTCAATCTGGAAACAAGATTTCTGGGAGAAATATTAATAATATCAGGTATGCAGCTGACACCACTCTTATGGAAGAAAGCAAAGAGGAATTAAAGAGCCTCTTGATGAAGATGAAAGAGGAGAGTGAAAAAGCTCGCTTAAAAGTCAACATTCAGAAAATGAAGTTCAGGGCATCTGGTCCCATCACTCAATGCAAATAGATGGGAAAACAATGGAAACAGTGACAGACTATATTTCCTGGGGCTCCCAAATCACCACAGATGGTGACTGCAGCCATGGAAATTAAAAGATTCTTGCTCCTTGGAAGGAAAGCTATGACCAATCTGGACAGTTTGTTAAAAAACAGAGACATTACTTTGCCAACAGAGTCCATCTAGTCAAAGCTATGGTTTTTCCAGTAGTCATGTATGGCTGTGAGAATTGAGCCATAAAGAAAGCTGAATGCAGAAGAATTGGTACTTTTGAACTGTGTGTTGGAGAAGATTCTTGAGAGTCCCTTGAACTGCAAGGAGATCCAACCAGTCAATCCTAAAGGAAATCAGTCCTGAATATTCACTGGAAGGACTGATGCTGAAGCTGAAGCTCCAATCTTTTGGCCACCTGATGCAAAGAGCTGACTCATTATAAAAGACCCTGAATATGGTAAAGATTGAAGTCTGGAGAAAAAGGGAACAATAGAGGGTGAGATGGCTGGATAGCATCAGAGTTTGAGTAAGCTCTGGGAGATTGTGAAGGACAGGGAAGCCTGGTGTGGTACAGTCTATGGGTTCACAAAAATTTGGACACTGAACGATGACCTTAAATTTTGGCTTTGTGCATTTAAAAGGCATTATCTAGTTTTGATTTTAAATAGTATAGGATGTGTCTCAGAATAAAGTCATCTAGTTTAAGGATAATTTAACTGATATTTTCATTCCTCCTCCTTCACTAGAAGGTATATTTTGAGAAAAGAACACACACAAGCGAAGTTTATTTTGCCACAGCTACTCACAAGAAGACAGCAGGATACTATGGAGTTTAGTGGAATAGACAGTTTCCAGAGAGGCTGAATTTCAACAACTCTCAGACACAAAAAACTACCTCTGAGCTTCCTTGATGGTCATGTGGTTAAGATTCTGCACTTCTGATGCAGGGGGCTTGGATTGGATAATCCTTCATGCCACATGGTGTACCCCTTCTGCCCACTCTCCAAAAAAACTAAAAAGCTACTTGACTTTGAGCACATTGCCATTTATGATGAGTTTGTTTTTCAATCTATAAGAAAGAGAATAATAGTAGCATCATAGTAATATTTAAGGAGAAGGCAATGGCAACCTACTCCAGTACTCTTGCCTGGAGAATTCCATGGATGGAGGAGCCTGGTAGGCTGTGGCCCATGGGGTTGCACGGAGTTGGACAAGACTGAGCGACTTCAATTTGACTTTTCAGTCTCATACATTGGAGAAGGAAATGGCAACCTACTCCATTGTTCCTGCCTGGGGAATCCCAGGGACAGCAGAGCCTGGTGGGCTGCCTTCTATGGGGTTGCACAGAGTCGGACATGATTAAAGGGACTTAGAAGCAGCAGCAGTAATGTTTGATGCACATATTTCAAGAAGCACACATCTGACTGTTTCTGATATTAAAAGTAACATTTGACATGGTATAATGGAAATCTCGGAGAAGGCAATGGCACCCCACTCCAGTACTCTTGCCTGGAAAATCCCATGGAAGGAGGAGCCTGGAAGGCTGCAGTCCATGGAGTCGCTGAGGGTCAGACATGACTGAGCGACTTCACTTTCACTTTTCACTTTCACGTGTTGGAGAAGGAAATGGCAACCCACTCCAGTGTTCTTGCCAGGAGAATCCCAGGAACGGGGCATCCTGGTGGGCTGCCGTCTATGGGGTCGCACAGAGTCAGACACAACTGAAGTGACTCAGCAGCAATGGAAATCTTAAAAAATACCCCCTGCATATTGAGGAACATATTCTGGTAGGCCTGGGATTTTCTATGTGAGGAATTTCTACTCTAGTCAAGGTTAATATTTTAGCATAAATATTATTAGTTGCAAACATAGAGCTTTTGGCTACTGAACCTATCAGAACATTTTTCACATTCCATTTGTTGCATAAATAATTGATACCATATAAAAGTATTAAAGAATATAAACTATTTGGTCATTGAGACGCTAGAAGCAGGATTGATATATATTGGGTTGACCAAAATGTTCCTTCAAGTTTTTCCATAACATTTTACAGAAAACCCAAGTGGATTTTTGCCCCACCCAATATGTCTATTCCTCTTTTTATCAATAATATGTTGAATTATCTCTTTCTTTTCCTGTCTTCTCTGATGTGTTTCCTGTCTACACTTAGGCCTTATCTTATTTTTGCGCTTAACAACTCAAATATCCACATATGTTGTGGATATCACTTGTCTATTAGTCTGACCAAGGACCTCAAGAAAAAAATCAGATTTAGCAATTGAAAATGAATTGAATTTCTGCCAAGTTCATAAATTAAAACTGCTTGGTTATATTTTGTTGCTTATGTTTTGTTAATTATTTGTGTTTAAGTTTATTTGACTTTTCCTAATTTAAGAATCTAGGGATCTATTTATAGCTATCCATCATGTTTTAATATATCTCATAACCTTTGGAAGGTGGAAAATGATCAATTTCATTAATTTTATGTACTGCTGCTTTTGAAGCTAAGTTGCTTCAGTAGTGTCCAACTATGTACAACCCCATAGAAGGCAGCCCACCAGGCTCCCCCATCCCTGGGATTATCCAGGCAAGAACACTAAAGTGGGTTACCATTTCTTTTTCCAATGCATGAAAGTGAAAGTGAAGTCTCTCAGTCGTGTCCAACTCTTAGCGACCCTATGGACTGCAGCCCACCAGGCTACTCGGTCCATGGGATTTTCCAGACAATATTACTGGAGTGGGTTGCCATTGCCTCCTCTGAATTTTATGTACTAATCATATGAAAAATATCTAAGGTTTACTTTCCATTAACCCATAGTTTAAGAAAAAAATTATGGATGTAAAGTAATATTCATTTATTACATATAATTCTAGAGATCCTAATAATTTTATAAAGAGGAGAAAAAATATTATAAATATACCTGCATCACTCATTATTTACAATACCATAAAATTCAATTTGCCTATTAATTTTATTTTTTAACTTGCTAAGTTGTAAGCTCTTATTTTCATTAAATGCTTTTCTTCTTGGTATGAATTTAGATTCACTTAAAGTGATTATGATTAAGAAACATTTTTAGTTGCATTGTGTGTATGTGCTCAGTCATGTCCAACTGTTTGCAATCCTATGGACTATAGTCCCCCATGCCTGAGGCCAGGGGTGGCGGCTGGGAGGAGCTACCCCATGCCCCCACGCCCGAGTCCAGGGACGGCGGCCGGGAGGACCAACCCCACGTCCAAGGAGCGGTGGCTGCTCGGGCACAGGAGGGCCTAGAGGAGATATCCCACGTTGAAGGTCAGGAAGGGCAGTGTAGAGGAGATACCCCTCGACCAAGGTAAGGAGCAGTGGCTGCACTTTGCTAGAGCAGCCGTGAAGAGATACCCCATGCCGAAGATAAGAGACCCCAAGTAAGTCGGTAGGTGTTACAAGAGGGCATCAGAGGGCAGACACACTGAAACCATACTCATAGGAAACTAGTCAATCTAATCACATTAGGAACACAGCCTTGTCTAACTCAATGAAACTAAGCCATGCCCCTGGGGCAACCCAAGATGAGTGGGTCATGGTGGAGAGATCTGACAGAATGTGGTCCACTAGAGAAGGGAATGGTAAACCACTTCAGTATTCTTGCCTTGAGAATCCCATGAACAGTATGAAAAGACAAACAGATAGGATACTGAAAGAGGAACTCCCCAGGTCAGTAGGTGCCCACTATGCTACTGGAGATCAGTGGAGAAATAACTCCAGAAAGAATGAAGGGATGGAGCCAAAGCAAAAACAATACCCAGCTGTGGATGTGACTGGTGATAGAAGCAAGGTCTGATGCTGTAAAGAGCAATATTGCATAGGAACCTGGAATGTCAGGTCCAGGAATCAAGGCAAATTGAAAGTGGTCAAACAAGAGATGGCAAAAGTGAATGTCGACATTTTAGGAATCAGCGAACTAAAATGGACTGGAACAGGTGAATTTAACTCAGATGACCATTATATCTACTTCTGCAGACAGGAATCCCTCAGAAGAAATGGAGTAGCCATCATGGTCAACAAAAGAGTCTGGAATTCAGTACTTGGATGCAATCTCAAAAACAACAGAATGATCTCTGTTCGTTTCCAAGGCAAACCATTTGATATCATAGTAATCCAAGTCTATGCCCTAACCAGCAATGCTGAAGAAGCTGAAGTTGAACGGTTCTATGAAGACCTACAAGACCTTTTAGTACTAACACCCAAAAAAGATGTCCTTTTCATTATAGGGGACTGGAATGCAAAAGTAGGAGGTCAAGAAACACCTGGAGTAACAGGCGAATTTGGCCTTGGAATACGGAATGAAGCAGGGCAAAGACTAATAGAGTTTTGCCAAGAAAATGCTCTGGTAATAGCAAACACCCTCTTTCAACAACACAAGGGAAGACTCTATACATGGACATCACCAGATGGTCTACACTGAAATCAGATTGATTCTGTTCTTTGCAGCCAAAGATGGAGAAGCTCTATACATACAAAAAAAAAAAAAAAAGACTGGGAGCTGACTGTGGCTCAGATCATGAACTCATTATCAAATTCAGACTTAAGCTGAAGAAAGTAGGGAAAACCACTTGACCATTCAGGTATGACCTAAATCAAATCACTTATGATTATACAGTGGAATTGAGAAATAGATTTAAGGGCCTAGATCTGATAGATAGAGTGCCTGATGAACTATGGAATGAGTTTTGTGACATTGTACAGGAGACAGGGATCAAGACCATTCCCATGGAAAGACATGCAAAAAAGTGAAACGGTTGTCTGGAGAGGCCTTACAAATAGCTGTGAAAAGAAGAGAAGTGAAAAGCAAAGGAGAAAAGGGAAGATATAAGCATCTGAATGCAGAGTTCCAAAGAAAAGCAAGAAGAGATAAGAAAGCCTTCTTCAGCGATCAATGCAAAGACATAGAGGAAAACAACAGAATGGGAAACACGAGAGATCTCTTCAAGAAAATCAGAGATACCAAGGGAACATTTCATGCAAAGATGGACTCGATAAAGGACAGAAATGGTACGGACCTGACAGAAGCAGAAGATATTAAGAAGAGGTGACAAGATTACACAGAAGAACTGTAAAAAAAAAGATCTTCATGACCCAGATAATCAAGATGGTGTGATCACTGACCTAGAGCCAGACATCCTGGACTGTGAAGACAAGTGGGCCTTAGAAAGCATCACTATGAACAAAGCTAGTGGAGGTGATGGAATTCCAGTTAAGCTATTCCAAATCCTGAAAGATGATGCTGTGAAAGTGCTGCACTCAATATGCCAGCAAATTTGGAAAACTCAGCAGTGGCCACAGGACTGGAAAAGGTCAGTTTTCATTCCAATCCCAAAGAAAGGCAATGCCAAACAATGCTCAAACTACTGCACAATCGCACTCATCTCACATGCTAGTAAAGTAATGCTCAAAATTCTCCAGGCCAGGCTTCAGCAATACGTGAACCGTGAACTTCCTGATGTTCAAGCTGGTTTGAGAAAAGGCAGAGGAACCAGAGATCAAATTGCCAACATCCGCTGGATCATGGAAAAAGCAAGAGAGTTCCAGAAAAACATCTATTTCTGCTTTATTGACTATGCCAAAGCCTTTGACTGTGTGGATCACAATAAACTGTGGAAAATTCTGAAAGGGATCAGAATACCAGACCACCTGACCTGCCTCTTGAGAAATCTGTATGCAGGTCAGGAAGTAACAGTTAGAACTGGACATGGAACAACAGACTGGTTCCAAATAGGAAAAGGAGTACATCAAGGCTGTATATTGTCACCCTGTTTATTTAACTTCTATGCAGAGTACATCATGAAAAATGTTGGGCTGAAAGGAACACAAGCTGGAATCAAGATTGCCGGGAGAAATATCAATAACCTCAGATATGCAGATGACACCACCCTTATGGCAGAAAGAGGTATTAAAAAGCCTCTTGATGAAAGTGAAAGTGGAGAGAGAAAAAGTTGGCTTAAAGCTCAACATTCAGAAAATGAAGATCATGGCATCCAGTCCCATAATTTCATGGGAAATAGATGGGGAAACAGTGGAAACAGTGTCTGACTTTATTTTAGGGGGCTCCAAATTCACTGCCAATTGTGACTGGAGACATGCAATTAAAAGACGCTTCCTCCTTGGAAGAAAAGTTATGACCAACCTAGATAGCATATTCAAAAGCAGAGACATTATTTTGCCAACAAAGTTCCATCTAATCAAGGCTATGGTTTTTCCTGTGGTCATGTATGGATGTGAGAGTTGGACTGTGAAGAATGCTGAGTGCCGAAGAATTGATGCTTTTGAACTGTGGTGTTGGAGAAGACTCTTGAGAGTCCCTTGGACTGCAAGGAGATCCAACCAGTCCATTCTGAAGGAGATCAGCCCTGGGATTTCTTTGGAAGGAATGATGCTAAAGCTGAAACTCCCGTAGTTTGGCCACCTCATGCGAAGAGTTGAATCATTGGAAAAGATTCTGATGCTGGGAGCGATTGGGGTCAGGATGAGAAGGGGAAGACAGAGGATGAGATGGCTGGATGGCATCACTGACTCGATGGGCGTGAGTCTGAGTGAACTCCGGGAGTTGGTGATGGACAGGGAGGCCTGGAGTACTGCAATTCATTGGGTCTCAAAGAGTCGGAAATGACAGAGCGACTAAACTGAACTGAATTGAACCCATAATTTTTAGCATCCTAACTGAACTGAACCCATAATTTAGGGGGAATTAAAATTTGACCCCAAAGTTGTAGAGTTTGAAAATCTTCAGACAGTATAAAAAACATAGTTTTAACCTGCAACAATTTTGAATCAGTCATGAAGCTCTTTCTCTTGTTACTCCAAGCAATTAACTGACCAATTAATCACCTGGTTTATCACACAGATATCAAATTTATTCTTACTCTTTTTTAAAAAATGTGTTAAGATACATGAAATAACTTGTAAACACTGGAAGGAAAACATTTAGATCAATATTTTAGAAGAATAGTAATAAACTTTAGTCAAGTTATTAATTTTTTATCAAAATATCTTTCAAGTATTATGCCTATTTAATACTTTTTCTTTAAGTAAAATTTCATCTCTTAGTTTGTTTAAAGTACACTAACTTCAAGAAGAAAATTGTCAGAGTCAAAAGCATTTTCTAGAGGTCTGAATGTTTGAACACACACACACACACACACACTTTTATTTGGAACCCTCCTCTGTTTTCATGACTTTTATTCATTGCTGTGTAGACAGAGTAAAACTCAATATAATGCAGAGAGTTGTGTTAGCTGTTAGCTTCATGGTGATTAATGGCAAGACGAGCTATCAGGCACCAAAGAGTTGAAAAGCTATTAACTTAAGAGAAAGCTGAAAAAGCAAGAGGGGAATAAGTCACATTAACAAAAGGCAATGGAAAAGCAAGACATTGCTCTTTATTGCATTTTGATATATTCCTGAATCCATGCAAAATTTTCAAAAGACACTTTATACTAGTGTTCAATCCAGATCAGTTCAGTCACTCAGTCATTTCTGACTCTTTTTAAACCCTTGGACTGCAGCACACCAGGACTCCCTGTCCATCACCGACTACTGAAGCTTTCTCAAACTATGTCCATCCAATCGGTGATGCCATCCAACAATGTCATTCTCTGTCATCCCCTTCTCCTCTTGCCGTCAGTCTTTCCCAGCCTCAGGGGCTTTTCCAATGAGTCAGCAATTTGCATCAGGTGGCCAAAGTATTGGAGCTTCAGCATCAGTCCTTCTAATGAACATACAGGACTGATTTCCTTTACGATGGACTGGTTGGATCTCCTTGCATGCAAAGGGACTCTCAAGAGTCTTCTCCAACACCACAGTTCAAAAACATCAATTCTTCAGCACTCAGTTTTCTTTATGGTCCAACTCTCACATCCATTTATGACTACTGGAAAAACCATAGCTTTGACAAGATGGACCTTTGTTGGCAAAATAATGTCTCTGTTTTTTGAAATGCTGTCTAGGTTGGTTGTAGCTTTTCTTCCAAGGAGCAAGTTTGTTTTTTTGTTTGTTTGTTTGTTTTTTAATATCATGGCTGCATTCACCATTTGCTGTGATTTTGGAGCCCCAGGAAATAAAGTCTGTCATGATTTCCATTGTTTCCCCATTTATTTGCCATTAAGTGATGGGACCAAATACCGTGATTTTCATTTTTTGAAGGTTGAGTTTTAAGCCAGCTTTTTCACTCTCCTCTTTCACTTTCAGCAAAAGGCTCTTTAGTTTTTCTTTCCTTTCTGAGATAAGATGGAGTTATCTGCATATCTGAAGTTATTGATATTTCTCCTGGCAATCTTGACTCTTGCCTGTGTTTCATCCTGCCCAGCATTACACATGATGTAATCTGCATATAAGTTAAATAAACAGGGTGACAACATACAGCCTTGATATACACATTTCCCAATTTGGAACCAATCTGTTGTTCCATCTTCAGTTCTAAAGGTTACTTCTTGACCTGCATACAGATGTCTCAGGAGGCAGTTAAGGTGGTCTGGTATTTTTGTATCTTAAAGAACTTTTCAGTTTTTTGTAAGCCATACAGTCAAAGGCTTTGGTGTAGTAAATAAAGCAGATGTACATGTTTTTTCTGGAACTCCTTTGCTTTTTGTATGATCCAACAGATATTGGCAATTTGATGTCTGGTTCCTCTGCCTTTTCTAAATCCAGTTTGAATACCTGTAAGTTCTCAGTTCATGTACTGTTGAAGGCTGACTTGGATAATTTTAAACACTGAACATTTTGTTACAAGATGCTTGAATAGAAGGACTTGCACTCATATTCTCCTTGAGAATTTCAAAATTGCAACTTGCTGCTGAAAAACCATCAACAGGAGAATGTTGGATCCCACCAAAAAAAAGATGCCCCACATCCATGGCAAAGAAAAAGTCTGAACATAACAGTAGGGGGAAAAACCATGTTTAGAATCAAACCTTACACTCACCAGAGACACTCGGAGGGCTCAAACCAAATCTTCTATACACCAGGACCCAGAGACCTGACAGAGACTGAGCCAGACCTGCCTTTGAGTATTTGAGTGTCTCCTGAGGAGGCGTGGGTCATCAGTGACCTGCCACGGGGACAAGTGCTCTGGCTGCATCAGACCTGGGTCATACACTGTGTGTCATAAGCCCTCTTAGAGGAGGTCATCACTGGCCCCACCATAGAGCGACCAAGCAAATGACCCACAAACTGCAGAGTAATTATACCAAAGAAATTCTCACACTGTTAAGAAAGTTCTAGGATCCACAACAGATTTTCCAATCTGGGGATTTGACAAAAATACTGAGAACTTTGACTTTGGAGGCCAGTAGGATTTGATTACAGAATTTCCACAGTACTGGTGAAACAGACACTTGGAAGACATAAAGAAAACTTTTGCAGACCAGAAGCCAGAAGAAAGTACAGTGTTCCCACGAGAGATTAAGCCACACTTTCCTGTGAGTGTCCAGGAGTCTCCAGGGGAGGTGTGGGTTCACAGTGGCCTACTGAAGGGACAGGGGCCCTGAATAGAACAGTGCACGCACAAGTCTTCTTAAAGGATGTCTGCTATAACCTTTATTACTCCTACCATAGATTGACCTCAGGCCAAACAACAGGGAGGGAACACAGTCCCACCCATCAACAGAAAATTGGATTAAAGATTTACTGAGCATGGCCCCGCCCATCAGAACAAGACCCAGTTTCCCCCACAGTCACTCTTTTCCCATCAGGAACTTTCCATAAGCCTCTTATCCTTATCCTTCAGAGGGCAGACAGAATGAAAAACACAATCACAGAAAACTAATCAAATTGATCACATGGACCACAGCCTTGTCTAACTCCATGAAACTATGAGCCATGCCATGTAGGGCCATCCAAGATGAATGGGTCATAGCGAAGAGTTCTGATAAAACATGGTCCACTAGGGAAGGGAATGGCAAACCACTTCAATATTCTTGCCTTGAGAACCCCATGAACAGCATGAAAAGTAGTATTCATGTGGTCTAAATCTAAACTTGCCCATACAGTAGAACAAGAAACAAATGTATCATTACAGAAAAATAAAAGAATATATATATATATATATATATATAATAGTAAACAAATTTTGTATATATTTGAATACAGAAAAATGCAAGAACTTAGTTTTTCAAGATTTATATGTTTCAAAAATTTAAACTTTAGAAGAAAAGCCTGATAAAAAAAGACATACACAAAATTCTATGTATAAGCCTCAAGTAATATTTGTTACTAGTTATTAACTCGATGATCCTGTAATTGTCCTAGGTCATTAAATAATATAACCTATATCGATCCTTACAGCATATTCACTAGGTACATGTTTGCTTTTTGTTGTGAACACTTTATGAATTTTGTACATTGAAATTTCAAAACAAGCGGTTTTTTGAAAGTTGCACAAAAGTTTCATCACAGTTTAAATCAGTAGTGTTATTTATTGGCCTGATTTCAATATTGTAATGTCTCAGGGAATAGGGAGACCCAGGGAAAGAGGGGGGAATTGTTGGGGACAGTCTGTAGGTGGAACAGTCAAGACACAGACAAGGATTATCTATTGAGTTCTCCCTCTTATATGGGTATGGCTCATGGTGCCCTAAAACTACCGCAGTAATATCAAAGATTACTGATAAGAGATCATCATAGAAAATATGATAATATTGAAAAAATTTGAAATATGGTGTTAACTACCAAAATGTTACACAGAGACACAAGGTGAGCACATGCTTTTGGAACAATAATGCTAATACACTTGTTTGATCTAGGGTTGCCACATGCCTTTCATTTAAAAAAAATTAAAAAAAAAAGAAAGAAGGCAGTATTTGTGAGTTGCAATAAACAAAATATAATAAAGCAAAGCATGATTGTAATGAAACATGATGGACACATGGAATATTTTGCTAATAAAACAACAAGTGGATTGAAATTGGAAAAAGTGAGTTTGTTATCTAGCTTCATAATGACAGAGAGTGGGAGAAGAGAAAAGCACTTCAGGAAGGGAAAATGGCATACTAACTCCCACGTTAAAGGAAATAGCATGTTCATTTTGTCTGGGCTATAAAGTTTGTGAATCAATGGCAGAGTTAAGCTTACAAATGTGTGGTCAGGTCAGATGTTCCATGAAGTTCCCTTTAGCAGAGGCATTACTGGCATATTGCACAATTCTTTGTTGTTGATGACAATTTTGGAGGAGGACCTTTAACATCACTGGTCTCCATCAATTAAATTCCAGAAGCTAGTCCTTGTAACAGGGCAAACCAATCTCTTTCCCTACCTGCCCACTCCTTTCCAGATGCATCTTATGAGAACTGTAATCCCCCATAGATACACACCCATGTCACTGAGGGCTGCTGTAGAGTGTTGAGGCACATAATATGCCACATATGAAGCACATATTCAATGGAAAATGAGGATAAAGATTTTAGGTAACAAAAATGACCATGGATCACATCACACTTCATGTTTGCACTGTACTTTATAATACTGAAAGAAAATTACACATTTATGTGATGTTGTTTGGTTGCTCAGTCAAGTCTGACTCTGTAACCCCATGGTCTATAGTACACCAGGCTTCCCTGTCCTTCACTCTCTCTAAAAATTTGCTCAAACTCATGTCCATTGAGTTGGTGTTGCCATCTAACCATCTCATCCTAATAGTTTAAATTGTAAAAATAAAACAAATCATCCCTAAGGTGTGAAATGTTTTATCAATATTCATTTAGAATCCAGTCCTAGGATATGCTGGTTTTCAGTTTGTGACAGCTCAGCACTGACTCATCGCTGTTTCATTGACATGAGTCTGTGTCAAGGCACCTATTTATTTTATTAACACTTCTTCTTCATGGTCCTCAAAGATAAATGTGACAGGTTATTTTATTCATCTACACTCATATATACATACATACACAATCATACACTCACACACACAAATATAGCTTTGCAGAATATAATTCTAATTATTGTAGTGATTTTTGGGAAGTTTTCTTACTAATTTGGCAGTTGCAATTGCAATATTTTTAGTTACCACATTATAACAACAAATAACAACTTAAGCCCTGGGGAGAATAAAAATGGTCAAAACAAAGTTGTCTGTATTTCAGCCAAATTATTTAATACAATTATGTTCTGTCCACAACATATAATTACATAATCTGCTCCATGATCATCATGTTTGTATCTTCCATATTGTGACATGTGAATGTGTGCACAGTTCTTAAGGTGTATTATCAGCAATGGATCTATGATTACATCAGGTAGGCAGGTTAGAAAACCTGCTCCTGTTTTTCCTTCAGTATCTGGTAAAAAGGGTTTTATTTCCCTGACTATCTGAAGAAGAGCAAATCTGACTTATTGCTACTCTCTCCACTCTGCCATTTCTATTTCTCATCAGCATGTGACTGGAAATCATATAGTATATTATCTGGAAGCAATAGAGCAAGACTTGAGAGTTAGAAACAAAGATTCTGATTAAATGTTAGGTTTCACCTTAGGAAACTAACACTCACATTTGTATGCACCAGTTAATGTGTTCCCAGTGCATTTGCTTCCCATCATAAGCTATGTCCTAAGAACAAAAATAACCTCTTCCAATAGATTCTTAGGACCATCTGCTCCACTTCGCCTTATGAGACTTCTGTTGTTTGCTTTTACTAAAGCATGGTTTCAACAATGTTCTCTGTGATCTATTGTCTTCCTGCTGTCTACTCTGGCTTTCTTCCTATAAGGAAATTGAGAATTGTCTCCAGCTCCCTACAGCTTGAAAGTCAAAGTAATAGCCAATTATGTGACTTTAGCCTTATGGGAGCATATGGATTTTGTGGAGAATTTTTTTTTAATTAAAATCTTTGAGCTGTTAACTCATAAAAGAAAATAATTCTTACGGGATTTTTCTGAAATGTTTATAGTCAAAAATACATTCATTTTAGCAACGTTCTCAAACTATATTTTTGAATTGTCATGTATACAATTTAACACAAGAAAGAAACTGAAAATAAAGTTGGTATTACCTATTGTCTACAGGTATTAACAACTGAAAATGGAAAACTACTAGTAGCTGATTTGAATTTCATTCTCTTCAGATTCAACTGTGAGGTAAAACGATGAGAAATAAAACTTGGCTAAATCAAACAAACAGAAAACATTTTCAGAATCTTGTTTGAAAGCAAAGTCAAGAAAAACAAGGTTTTCAAAAAAACAGATTCTGTGTATTCTTTTTCTTCCTCTCCTCAGAACAAGTCTTTTCTTCCTCAGTTCTCTCTTCCCTCATTTCCTGTCCTTCCATTCTTCCCTTTTCTGCTTTGAAGTAATTTTCTTTCTTAGTTAGCCAACTCAACTTTTTATCTTCCTTGTTTTCTTACAAACTTTCTGGGACCTTTCCCTCATTTTAGATGCTAATTAGCACTTGGTAATTGAAATTTTAAAAGCTGAGTATTACAAGCACATTAGCACATCACAGATTTCTGTGATCATAGGCAGAATTCAAAATAGTTTAGTGTATAAAATAGAAGATGCTAAGGACTCTGCTGTCTTTTGAGGAAAGTGTGAAAAACAGAATATGGGTCTACACTTTATGCTTATTTTATATTCACAATGCATGTCTAATTCTGCCATTCTTACACAGTTTGAAAACAAACCCAGCTTTCATTGGTTTCTGGCTAGTGTGACTACTGCCGTCAGAATCCTGGCCTCTCAGCTCCTTCAAAGGCACCACAGATATTAGAATTTTTATTCCAGATTCCTCTGTCTTTGTTCCATAGTTATTTATAGAAAATTAAATAGGACTAAGTATAACAACAGCCCTAAATCTAGGGGGAACAATAGGTCATTCTTAGGAAGCCGTATTTCATGTAACATTTTTTTTCCAGTAAAATTACATTTATAAAATATGACTGATATATGTGGAAAGCAAGAGGGAAGGAAGGAAGTGCACAGGAAAGAGAGGTGGAGCATCACTTAGTGGGCAGACCTTTCTGCTGACCCTGTGATGTATGCAGCAAGAGATGTACCATCAGAGTGATGCTGCCTGGAGTGGGACGGGGCTAGACCTTCCTGCTCCTTCATCCAGCAGCAGTATGTGTCCTGTTCTGGAAAGGGGAATGATCTTGTGGAGGCAACTCCTGAACTGTGGCAATAAGACCCTCCAAGAGGAATGTGGGCTCTGGGTGCTACATCTGCACACTCAGACCCCAAAAGTACCTCACATTTCTGGACTTCTGCTAAATAATTTTTTTTTTTAAACATGACATTGTCTTAGTTCATCATTGTTATGAAAATTGTTGATATACTCAAATGTACAGTACTATGCTATTTTCCATTTTATTCAAAATACACTTGGGCCTCACTATAAGTGTTTTTCCTGGGTCAGTTACTGTTGTATATACCTGAATTCTGTTGTAATTTTATTTTGAATGTGTTTGCTTCCCCTTCCTTTGGAAATGCTTATAAATATAACTACTAGCAAAAGTAGTTTTTATTATTTATTTTTGGGTGTTTTCTATATTAATTTAAAAAATAAACACAGATGAGTGGTATACTCATCTCTAAGTATGGGGGATAAGAAAACTTCCAATTTTGATGCAAACTAAAGAAAGATAGTAGAAGAAGCTAATGTTTGTAGTATTTACTAGCAGCACAATTTAAATATTTGAGAATAAATCATAGAATGTATTTACTTTGTTTACATACACACCACACACAAACATTTTAACTATGTTTTACTAACATTTAAAATAATTTAAATACTTATTACTTCAACTAAATTGGTTAATCTGCACCCCCAGTAATAATTCAGATATCTCTTTTGCAATATTTAATAATTTTCTTCCACAATAAATGATTAATGAATATTTGAATAATTTACCACAGTCTTTAGAATTATAGAAATATACAAAGTTGTCATATTTTTACCTCAGAAATCCTATTTTTGTCATTAGCTTAAAAAATGTGTTCATGTACAATAAACAAAGATTCAGTTCAGTTCAGTTCAGTCTCTCAGTCGTGTCCGACTCTTTGCAACCCAATGAATCGAAGCACACCAGGCCTCCCTGTCAATCACCATCTCCTGGAGTTCACTCAAATTCACGTCCATCGAGTCAGTGATGCCATCCAGCCATCTCATCCTCTGTCGTCCCCTTCTCCTCCTGCCCCCAATCCCTCCCAGCATCAGAGTCTTTTCCAATGAGTCAACTCTTTGCATGAGGTGGCCAAAGTATTGGAGTTTCAGATTTAGCCTCATTCCTTCCAAAGAACACCTAGGGCTGATCTCCTTTAGAACAGACTGGTTGGAAAGTTTTAGCAAACATAATTGTTTGAGTGTTAAAGCTACTGTGGGTTTTTTAATTCCTGCCTCCACAGTGATAAAATTCTCCTAATTAGCACTGCTTCCAAAATGTAGTTACTGACCTCTATCTTTTCCTTTTTTTAAGTGCCTATTTTAACATTTTCACTTTCATAAAGAGTGACGATTCCAAATTAATTTGTATGTTAGTTAAAATTCACCCAAAGTTGTGCTATCAATGAACAATTTATTTATAACTGTACACTTTAAATAATTTTACATTCTTGCTCTGTTACATATTTAACAGGAAAATGAATATATTTTCTTAATTTGAAGAAAATATTTAAACATTTTTTAAAGATTTGCATATAGATACATTGGAATCCTTAATGAGATATAGTAAAAATAAAGAGGATATGTCACAAATTGATAATGATAATATCTAGTAAGTATAAAGGGAATGTTAACTCATTAACAACAACTATAAACAAACAGCAGAGTGTTAGAAACTCTTCCAATAATAAGACTATCACATTCTAAAATTTAAGAAATATGTTTATCATTTTCATTATAAAGCAATATTTTTATTATTACCTAATGAAAAAATATTTCAAAGAACAGAAGGACAGAAAAGATGACTTTTTACTAAATTAAATTATTCTAAATTAAATGAGATGTTCTAATATTGAGCCAACTTTATCTGCTTGAAATAATTAAGCTTGTTGGTGTATATCAGATTTGTTTATTGAAGTCACTAAGGTAAGATTAACTACATTATAGCTTGTAATGTATTGCCTCACTCAAGATAATAATATGTAATTAGTTGAATTAACTGGGTTTTCCAATCTGTATTCCTAATGTTAAAGATGTTGCATAATTGTAACTGGCATCTGTCTACAGTCAAAATGCCATTTGGAAGATTAGCAGAATTCTAGTGGAATTAGTGGACAATGGCCCAGACTGAGGGCTGAAATGAAGTGTTGCAGTGATGAGCTTTCTGTGGATTATCCAGTGTCAGGGAATTATATGTTTCAAAAAAGAAATAGCATCCAAGTCAATGATATGTGGACATGGCCATATGATAAATCATTATGAGTGTTTCTGTTAGACCCATATGAGTAATCAGGGATCTAAAAATTAATAACCATTTGTTAACATATCAACAAACCTTAATAATGGCAATCCAAAAAGGAACCTTTGAAATAAAAATGTGAAGAATGTCCAGTCACAGACAAGAACCACAGATCTCTAAACATAAATTAAGCTGTGAGGTGGAAGGAAATCTTAATAGTTATACTAACTGAGATAGATGGGCAAATAGTGGCTGACTTTATTTTTTTCAGCTCCAAAATCACTGCAGATGGTGATTGCAGCCATGATGTTAAAAGATGCTTACTCCTTGGAAGGAAAGCTGTGACCAATCTAGACAGCATATTAAAAAGCAGAGACATTACTTTGTTAACAAAGGTTCGTCTAGTCAAGGCTATGGTTTTTCCAGTGGTCATGTATGGATGTGAGAGTTGGACTATAAAGAGGCCTGAGCACAGAAGAATTGATGCTTTTGAACTGTGGTATTGGAGAAGACTCTTGAGAGTCCCTTGGACTGCAAGGAAATCCAACCAGTCCATCCTAAGGGAAATCGGTCCTGGGTGTTCATTGGAAGGACTGATGTTGAAGCTGAAACTCCAGTATTTTGGCCACCTAATCAAAGATCTGACTCATTTGAAAAGACCCTGATGTTGGGAAAGATTGAAGGCAAGAGAAGTGGACGACAGAGGATGAGATGGTTGGATGGCATCACCACTCAATGGACAATACTTTGGGTAGACTCCGGTAGTTGGTGATGGACAGGGAGGCCTGGCGTGCTGCGGTTCACGGGGTCGCAAAGAGTCAGACACGACTGAGCAACTGAACTGAACTGACCTGAACTGAGATAGGTTATATGCACATTTATATTTATTTTCAGGTACATAGTATAACTGCAGTCTGCTCCCATATAAACTAACAAAGTGAATAACAAATTTTCAAAGATATATGTGTGGGGAAAAAATCTGTATTCGATTTCACCTTCACACATAGTGTGTATTTAGATATTCTAGCAAACTACACTACCAATATCACTGTTTCTAGAGTAACTGACCAGGAAGTTTACACAGACTTTTGCATTATACCCCCAAATCTATGAAGAATATCAGTATTCTCATTTTGTGAATGTAGAAACTTAGGTAGATCTTGTCTTAGAACTCAAGTGTTTTTGATTTCAAAACTGCTGTGACATTTGTTTATTTTTCCACTATTTCTGGTTCTCCTGAGCACATGAGGATAGATACTGAAACTTTTTTACCTCCTGGAGGTTACATATAGTTTGTGATCGGTTTCAGCAAAAAAAAAAAAAAAAATTGCATAGATGAGATCTATGTTACCTAAGGATGAAAGCAGTTAATTGCTAGTAGAAGCCTCCAGGCACTCTTTCAGTGTAACAGCAAACTTGGTTTATATGGAAATGCCAGGCTGCACTGTCTCACCTTGGTGGTTGCCTTGGACTGTCAGCTAAGCTTGTCGTTGTGTTTTTATGAGTAGAATACGTTTTTCTTTCTCGAATTCATTGAAGTTGTTCATTTGGTTACCCTGGCCTAACATCTTATTCTGATGAATTAAAAAAAGAAAAAAAAATTCACATTTACATTGACATGTGTGTTACAACGGCAGTGAACCAAGTTGAAAGTTATGGTAGAAAACTAACATTTCACCTACAAATTTAACTTAAGCATATTTATATATTTCTAATTGGAACTAGGTTTGCCCAACTTTGGGAAATATTCTGAAATATCAGTCAAGACATTGTGGAAATAATCAAAGCATCTATCTCAACAAGTTCAAAGGGAACTCATCACTTCACTCTACCCTCAACCTTATGACATTCATCAAATTATCACAGTGGGAAACCTTGGAGCAAGCCTTCTCTTTAACCCTTCTGCATCCTCACCTTGAGAACAAACTACACAGTAAATCGTGTTGATTCTTAGCATCATGATTACAATACATCTTACTTGTATTATGGCCACCTTCCCATTGGCAATGCTAGCTCAGGACTGTATTTTGAGATTTTAATCATCAGTTTTACTGTGACCTGCCAAACTTTGTTAATTAAAATAAAATTCAAATCTGATCATGCAGAAAATATGTCCTCAGTACCAGTTATGGCATCCGTGAACTTTTCTACCATGCATCTTTTGTCTTCTCTAACCACCAACCTGTGAATTGGTCTAGGGCAGAGACCATGGATTTATCTTTTCACCTCAGTTCTCAACCTACCCTTCTCTCCCACCCAAACCTCCCACTCTTGTCCTCTACTTGGTCACTGGCCTAACCCCAATGAACATTCTTGGGAATCCTGGCTGGCAAATGAAAGCAATAAGATTAAAAAAAAAAAAAAAGAAAAGAAACTTAAAAATAGACTAATTGATGCTGATCTGAATAAGGCACGCCCACAAATGATTCCAGATCTCTTTGAATAATCTTCCAATTCCCAAGTATCACTCCAAAACTGAAGAGATGTCATGTGTGCTTGTTAAAAGAACTGCTCAGAAATGAGATTTCTGTTAAGTCCAAGGTTTGCATAAATCTGAGTTATCCCCAGTATAAGCTGTAATTTTACACTTGTCCACAAAACACACATGTCTTTATTTTATATGATTTTTGAAAATAGTTTGGGTAGATAAAGAATATTATTTTTATTACCCATTATAAATATAGTTTGCCAGGCACTGATGCTGAATTGAAGTTTCAAGTTAAAATCTATTGCCAGAGCTATTTTAAATCTAAATATCATCTAAAATGTGTACTTACTCATATTTCCTTAAATATGTATATAAATTAAAACTGCAATAATAGAGAAATTTGTCAAGTCATATCTCTATAATGAGAAGAATTTACTTGCAAAAATAATCTAAACTAAAAAATTTAAAAATAAAGAAACAAAATTTTAAGAGAGCTGATATTTGAGAAGATATGTCTGTAAAAATTGCCTTCCTATATTTTTCCATTAAAAAAAATCAGAGGAAACTTCTTTCTGCTATGATAGAATTATAGACAGTTGTCTAGACCTAATAAAACAATTCTTGCTAAATGAACTTTGCCAAAATTAATTGATCAAGACTTACTTACCGGTTTGAAAAGCCATTTGTAACAGCATATGAAACAGTGAGAAATGTGCTGAGTGCATATGTCACAGAGATGGGGGATTGAAAATTAATATTTTCACTTACTAGAAAAGATGAAGTAGTTGACATTCTTATGACTTTTTTCTTTTTTAATCTTGGTGCTGTTGTTCAGTCACTCAGTCATGTCTGACTCTTTGCGACCCCATGGACTGCAGCACACCAGACTTCCTTGTCCTTCACCATCTCCCGGAATTGGCTCAAACTTATGTCTATTGAATTGCTGACGCCATCCAATCGTCTCATCCTCTGTAATCCCCTTCTGCTCCTGCTTTCAATCTTTCCCAGCATCAGGGTGTTTTCCAATGAGTTGGCTCTTCGTATCAGGTGGCAAAGTATTGGAGATTCAGTTTCAGCATCAGTCCTTCCAATGACTATTTGGGGTTGATTTCCTTTAGAATTGACTGGTCTGATCTTCTTGCTGTCCAAGGGACTTTCAGGAGTCTTCTCCAGCACCACAGTTTGAAGGCATCAGTTCTTCGGTGCTCAGCCTTTTTTTATTGTCCAGCTCTCACATTTGTACGTGACTACTGGAAAAAAGCTTCCTGGTGGCTCAGACGGTAAAGCGTCTACCTGCAATGCAGGAAACCTGGGTTCGATTCCTGGGTCGGGAAGATCCCCT
This sequence comes from Bos taurus, assembly GCF_002263795.3. NCBI lineage: Eukaryota > Metazoa > Chordata > Mammalia > Artiodactyla > Bovidae > Bos > Bos taurus. The sequence goes on from NC_037336.1 coordinate 3,139,428, forward strand.
GGAGAAGGAAATGGCAATCTACTCCACAGCACTATTGCCTGGAAAATCCCATGGATGGAGGAGCATGATAGGCTACAGTCCATGAGGTCACAAAGAGTCGGACACGACTGAGCGACTTCACTTTCACTTTCCCTTTCACTGGAAAAAACATAACTGACTATATGGACCTTTGTTTGCAAAGTAATATCTCTAATTTGAATATGCTGTGTAGGTTTGTTATAATTTTTCTTCCAAGGAGCAAGTGTCTTTTAATTTCATGGCTGCAATCACCATCTGCAGTGATTTGGAGCTCAAGAAAATAAAATCTGTCACTGTTTCTATTTTATTTTGTATTGAGTTATAGCAAAGTAACAATGTTGTGATAGTTTCAGGTGAAATGCAAAAAGACTCAGCCATACATGTACATTTATCCATTCTTTGTTAAACTTCCCTCCTAAGCAGGCTTCAGCATAACATTGAGCAGAGTTCCATGTGCTATACAGTAGGTCCTGGAGGTCCATCCATATTAATTACAATAGTGTGTACATGCCCATCCCAAACTCCCTAACAATCCCTTCCTCCCATCCTGCCCCCTGGCAAACATAAGCTCATGTTTATGTTTTGTAAGTTTATTGTATAATTTCATTTTAGATTCCACAAATAAGGGATGCCATACGTTATTTCTCCTTCTCTGTCTGACTTCATTCTCTATGACATTCTCTAGTTCCATTCATGTTGCTACAAATGGCAGTATTTGATTCTTTTTGTGGTTGAGTAATATTCCATTGTAAATACAGACCATATCTTCTTTATCCATTCCTCTCTCAATGAACATTTAGGTTGCTTTCATGTTGTGGCTATTGTAAATAGTGCTGCAATGAATGTTGGGGTACATGTAGCCACTCAAATCATGCTTTTCTCTGGATATATGCCAAGGAGTAGAATTTCAAAATCATATGATACCTTTCTTTTGGTTTTTAAGAAATCTCTATACTGTTCTCCATAGTGACTGTACCGATTTACATTCCCACCAACAGTGGAGGCTTCCCTTCTCTCCGCACACTTTCCAACATTTATTATTTGTAGATTTTTTGATAATAGCAATTCTGGCTGGTGTGAGATCTTTCATGGTAGTTTTGATTTGCATTTCTCTAATAATTAGTGATGTGAATATCTTTTCATGTGCCACTGACCATTTATATGTATTCTTCAAAGAATGTCTATCTAGGTTTTCTGCCCTTTAGTGCTTTTTTTTTTTTTTTTTTTTTTGAGTGGATTGTTTCTTTTTTCCTTTTGATGCTGTTAAGCAATTGCTTGTAAATTTTTGAGACTAATTCCTAATTGGTCAAATCATTTGCAAATATTTTCTCCCAGTGGGTTGTCTTTTCATTTTATTGATGGTTTCCTTTGCTGTGCAAAAGCTTTTGAGTTCAAATAGGTCCCATTTTTTATTTTTTATTTCATTTCCATTATTCTGGGAGACAGATCAAAAGAGATTTACATCAGACAGTGTTCCGCCTATATATTCCTCTAGGTGTTTCATAGTATCCAGTCTCATATTTAGGTCTTTAATCCATTTCAATCTTATGTTTGTGTATGGAATTAAAGAATGATCTAATTTCATCTTTTTTTTTTTTTTTTTAACATGTAGCTGTGCAGTATTCCTACCACCATATCTTGAAGAGACTGTCTTTGCAGCATTGAGTACACAAGACTTCTTTGTCTTGGATTAATTGTCCATAGGTGCATGGACTTATTTCTGTGTTTTCTATTCTGTTCCACTGATCTATATTTCTGTTTTTGTGCTAGTACTCTACTATTTTGATGACTGTAGCTTTGTAGTATAGTCTAAAGTCAGGGAGTCTGATTCCTCCAGCTCCACTTTTCTTTCTTAGATTGTTTTGGCTATTCAGGGTCTTTTGTGTCTGCATACAAAATTTGGAATTTTTTATTCCAGTTCTGTGAAAAATGTCATTGGTAATTTGATAAGAATTGCATTTGAATATGTAGATTGCCTTGGGTAGTAGAGTCATTTTGACAATGTTGATTTATCCAATCTAGCAACATGGTATCTTTCCATCTGTTGATGTCTTCTTTGATTTTTTTCATCAGCAACTTATAGTTTTCATTGTACAGGTTTTTCTTTTGTCTCCTTAGGTAGGTTTATCCCTAGGTATTTTACTATTTTTGATGCAACAATAAATGGAATTGCTTCTTGAATTTTTCTCTTTGATATTTTCTGGTTAGTGTATAAAAATGCAATATATTTTTGTGTATTAATTTTGTAAGCTGCAACTTTAACAAATCCATTGATGTGTTCTAGTAGTTTTCTGGTAGCACCTTTAGTAGAACTGTGGTGGTAGAGAAGGGTATTTAGAATCCCTTGGACTGCAAGGAGATCCAACTAGTCATTCCTAAAGGAAATTAGTCCAGAGTATTCACTGTAAGGACTGATGCTGAAGCTAAAACTCCAATACTTTGATCACCTGATGTGAAGAACTGACTCCTTGGGAAAGACCCTGATACTGGGAAAGATTGAAGGCAGGAGGATAAAGGGATGACAGAGGATGGGATGGTTGAATGGTATCACCAATCGATGGACATGAGTTTGAGCAATCTCTGGGAGTTAGTGATGGACAGGGAAGCCTGGTGTGCTGCAGTCCAGGGAGTTGCAGAGTCAGACACGACTGAGTAACTAAACTGAACTGATGTACAGTATCATGTCATCCTTTAACAATGACAGTTTAACTTCTTCTTTTCCAGTTTGGATTCTCTTTATTCTTTTCCTTCTTTGATTGCTATAACTAGAACTTCCAAAACAATGTTTAGTAAAAGCGGTGAGAGTGGATATGATTTTCTTGTTCCTGATCTTGGAATGCTTTCAACTTTTTACCATTGAGTATGATGCTAGCTGTAGTTTTATCATATGTGGCTTTTATTATGTTGAAGTAAGGTTATTGTATGCCCACTTTCTGGAGAGTTTGTTTAAAAAAAAATTGGTGCTAAATTTTGTCAAAAGCTGTTTCTGCATCTACTGAGATAATCATATGTCTCTAATTCTTCAGTTTGTTGATGTGGTTTTTTCAGTAGTCATGTATGGATGTGAGAGTTGGACTATTAGAGAAAGCTGAGTGCCAAAGAATTGATGCTTTTGAACTGTGGTGTTGGAGAAGACTCTTAAGAGTCCCTTGGACTGCAGGAGATCCAACGAGTCCATCCTTAAGGAGATCAATCTTGAGTGTTCATTGAAAGAACTGATGTTGAAGCTGAAACTCCAATACTTTGGCCACCTGATGTGAATAGCTGACTCATTTGAAAAGACCTGGATGCTGGGAAAGACTGAAGTCAAGAGGAGAAGGGGATGACAGAGGATGAGATGGTTGGATGGCATCACCAATTCAATGGACATCCGTTTGGGTACACTCCAGGAGTTGGTGATGGACAGGGAGGCCTGGTGTGCTCTGGTCCATGGGGTCACGATGAGTCAGACACGACTGAGTGACTGAACTGAACTGAACTTGTTGATGTGGTATGTCACATATAAGTTTGCTGATTTGTAGATGTTGAAAAATCCTTGTATCCATGGGATAAATCTCACTTGATCATGCAGACTGCTAGATTTTGTTGAGGATTTTTGCATCTATGTTCATCAGTGATCACTCAGTTCAGTCAGTCATTTCAGTCACTCAGTCGTGTCCGAGGCTTTGCAACCCCATGAATCGCACCATGCCAGGCCTTCCTGTCCATCACCAACTCCTGGAGTTTACTCAAACTCATGTCCATCGAGGCGGTGATGTCATACAACCATCTCATCCTCTGTCATCCCCTTCTCCTCTTGAACCCAATCCCTCACAGCATCAGGATCTTTTCAAATGAGTCAACACTTCGCATGAGGTGGCCAAAGTATTGGAGTTTCAGCTTTAGCATCAGTCATTCCAATGAACACCCAGGACTGATCTCCTTTAGAATGGATTAGTTGGATCTCCTTGTAGTCCAAGAGTCTTATCAAACACCACAGTTCAAAAGCATCAATTATTTGGCGCTCAACTTTCTTCATGGTCCAACTTTCACACCCATACATGACCACAGGAAAAACCATAGCCTTGACCAGACAGATCTTTGTTGGCAAAGTAATGTCTCTGCTTTTCAATATGCTATCTAGGTTGGTCATAACTTTCCTTCCAAGGAGTAAGCATCTTTTAATTTCATGGCTGCAATCACCATCTGCAGTGATTTTGGAGCCCAGAAAAATAAAGTCTGACACTGTTTCCACTGTTTCCCCATCTATTTCCCATGAAGTGATAGGACCAGATGCCATGATATTCGTTTTCTGAATGTTGAGCTTTAAGCCAACTTTTTCACTCTCCTCTTTGACTTTCATCAAGAGGCTTTTTAGTTCCTCTTCTCTTTCTGCCATAAGGGTGGTGTCATCTGCATATCTGAGGTTATTGATATTTCTCCCAGCAATCTTGATTCCAGCTTGTGCTTCTTCCAGCCCAGCGTTTCTCATGATGTACTCTACAAAGAAGTTAAATAAGCAGGGTGACAATATACAGCCTTGATGTACTCCTTTTCCTATTTGGAACCAGTCTGTTGTTCCATGTCCAGTTCTAACTATTGCTTCCTGACCTGCATACAAGTTTCTCAAGAGGCAGGTCAGATGGTCTGATATTTCCATCTCTCTCAGAATTTTCCACAGTTTATTGTGACACACACAATCAAAGGCTTTTGTATAGTCAATAAAGCAGATATAGATATTTTTCTAGAACTGTCTTGCTTTTTCAATAATCCAGCGGAGGTTGGCAATTTTATCTCTGGTTCCTCTATGTTTTCGAACACCAGCTTGAACATCTGGAAGTTCACGGTTCATGTATGGCTGAAGCCTGGCTTGGAGAATTTTGAGCATTACTTTACTAGCGTGTGAGATGACTGCAATAGTGCAGTAGTTTGAGCATTCTTTGGCATTGCCTTTCTTTGGGAGTGGAATGAAAACTGACCTTTTCCAGTCCTGTGGCCATGCTGAGTTTTCCAAATTTGCTGGCATATGAGTGCGGCACTTTCACAGCATCACCTTTCAGGATTTGGAATAGCTCAACTGGAATTCCATCACCTCTACTAGCTTTGTTCATAGTGATGCTTTCTAAGGCCCACTTGACTTCACATTCCAGGATGTCTGGCTCTAGGTGAGTGATCACACCATCTTGATTATCTGGGTCATGAAGATCTTTTTTTTTTGTACAGTTCTTCTGTGTATTCTTGCCACCTCTTCTTAATATCTTCTGCTTCTGTTAGATCCATACCATTTCTGTCCTTTATCGAGACCATATTTGCATAAAATATTCCCTTGGTATCTCTAATTTTCTTGAAGAGATCTCTAGTCTTTCCTGTTTTGTTGTTTTCTCTATGTCTTTGCATTGATTGCTGAGGAAGGCTTTCTTATCTCTCCTTGCTCTTCTTTGGAACTCTGTATTCATATGCTTATATTTTTCCTTTTTTCCTTTGCTTTTCACTCTCTTCTTTTCACAGCTATTTGTAAGTCTTCCTCAAACAATCATTTTCCTTGTGCATTTCTTTTCCATGGGGATGGTCTTGATCCCTGTCTCCTGTACAATGTCACAAACCTCCATCCATAGTTCATCAGGCACTCTATCTATCAGATCTAGGCCCTTAAATCTACTTCTCACTTCTTCTGTATAATCATAAGGGATTTGGTTTAGGTCATACCTGAATGGTCTAGTTGGTTTTCCCTGCTTTCTTCAATTTAAGTCTGAATTTGGCAATAAGGAGTTCGTGATCTGAGCCAGTCAGTGCCCGGTCTTTTTTATGCTGACTGTATAGAACTTCTCCATCTTTGGCTGCAAAGAATATAATCAATCTGATTTTGGTGTTGACCATGTGGTGATATCCATGTGTAGAGTCTTCCCTAGTGTTGCTGGAAGAGTGTGTTTGCTATGACCAGTGCATTCTCTTGGCAACACTCTATTAGCCTTTGCCCTGCTTCATTCCATATTCCAAATTTGCCTGTTACTCCAGGTGTTTCTTGACTTCCTACTTTTGCTTTCCAGTCCCCTATAATTAAAATTACATCTTTTTTAAGTGTTAGTTCTAAAAGGTCTTGTAGATCTTTATAGAACCATTCAACTTCAGGTTCTTCAGCGTTACTGGTTGGGGTATAGGCTTGGATTACCGTGATATTGAATGGTTTGCCTTGGAAACGAACAGAGATCATTCTGTCGTTTCTGAGACTGCATCCAAGTACTGCATTTTGGACTCTTTTGTTGGCCATGATGGCTACTCCATTTCTTCTAAGGGATTCCTGAATGCAGTAGTACATATAATGGTCATCGGAGTTAAATTCACCCATTCCAGTCCATTTTAGTTTGCTGATTCCCAGAATGTCAATGTTCACTCTTGCCATCTCCTGTTTGGCCACTTCCAATTTGCCTTGATTCATGGACCTAACTAAAATTCCAGGTTCGTATGCAATATTGCTCTTTACAGCATTGAAACTTGCTTCTATCACTGGTCACATCCACAACTGGGCATTTTTCTTGCTTTGGCTCCACCTCTTCATTCTTTCTGAAGTTATTTCTCCACTGATTTCCAGTAGCATATTGGGCACTTACCAACCTGGGGAGATCCTCTTTCAGTATCCTATCATTTTTCTTTTCATACTGTTCATAGTGTTCTCAAGGCAAGAATACTGAAGTGGATTGCCATTCCCTTCTCCAGTGGACCACATTCTGTGTGACCTCTCCACCATGACCCTCCCTTCTTGGCTGGCCCCACTTGGCATAGCTTAGTTTCATTGAGTTAGACAAGGCTGTGGTCCATGTGATCAATTTGGTTAGTTTTCTGTGGTTTCATTTCATTGTGTCTGCCCTCTGTTGCCCTCTTACAACACCTACTGTCTTACTTGGGTTTCTCTGATACTGGCATGTATTGTCTCTCAATCTCTCTCTCTCTTTTTTTTTTTTTTTTGTTGTTGTTGTTGCGTTTTTGTCTGGTTTTGGTATCAGGGCAATGGTGGCCTTATAAAATGATTTTGGAAGCTTTTCTTCCTCTGCAATTTTTTGGAACAGTTTCAGAAGAATAAACATTAACTCTTCTCTTAATGATTGGTAAAGTTTGCCTGTTAAGATGTCAGATCCTGGGCTTTTGTTTTTGTAAGGTTTTAATTACAGTTTCAATGTTAGTGCTTCTTATTGTTCTGTTCATATTTTCTTTGTCTTTCTAGTTTGGTCTTATGAGAGTGTCCCTTTCTAAGAATTTATGAATTTCTTCCAGGTTGTCCATTTATTGGCGTACAGCTGGTCATAATAATCTCTAATAATCCTTGTTATTTCTGTTGAGTCAGTTGTAACTTTTCATTTTTTTTTATTTCTAATTTTATTTATTTGAGTCCTCTCCTTTTTTTTTTTTTAAGGCTAAGTAAAGGTCTATTAATTTTGTTTATCTTTTTTTAAAAAACAGCTTTTAATTTCATTGATCTTTGCAATTGCTTTCTTTGTCTGAATGCCACTTATTTCTGCTCTGATCTTTATGATCTCCTTCCTTCAACTAACATTAGATTTTGTTTGTTCTTTCTCTAGTTGTTTTGGATGTAAGATTGGGCTGTTTACTGGAGGTTGTTCTTGTTCTTTGAGAAAAAGATTGTAGTGTTATAAACTTACCTCTTAGAGCTGCTTTTGCTGCATCCCATATGTTTTGGACTGTTGTGTCTTCATTTTTGTTTGTCTCTAGGTAATTTTTTTTAATTTATTCTGTAATCTACTGGTAGTTTAATAGCATGTTGCTTAGTCTCCATATTCCATATTTTTGTATGTATTAGAGTTTTTTTTTTTTTAATTGCAACTTATTTCTAATGTCATAGTGTTATGATCAGATAAGATGTTTGGTATGATTCCAATTTTCCTAAATATACTAAGGCTTATACATTGTGACACAGCATGTAGTCAGTTCAGGAGAATATTCGAAGTGCACTTAAGAAGAATGTGTAGTCTGCAGCTTTTGGATGGAATGCTCTAAAAATATCAGTTAAGTTCAACTCATCTAATGTGTCATTTAAGGCCTCAGTTTTCTTATTACTTTCTGTCTGGATGATATGTCCATTGATGAAAATGGTGTGTTAAATTCCACCATGAAGTTGTGTCAGTTTCTCCCTTTATGGTTTTTAGTATTTGACTTACATATTGAAGTGTTCCTAAGTTGGGTGCATATACATTTATAATTATATCTTCTTGTATTGAACCTCAATCATTTTCTAGTGTCCTTCTTTGTCTTTTATAATAGTAAACATTTGGACTATTTTTCTGATATGAGTATTGTAACTTGAGCTTTCTTTTGATTTCCATTTGAGTGGAATACTTTCTCCCATCCCCTTACTTTCAGTCTGTGAGTGTCCCTAGGTCAGAGGTGGGCCTCTTGTAGACGGCATATATACAGATTTTGTTTTTTGTATCTACCCAGCTAGTCTGTGACTTGGTTGGTGCATTTAGTCCATTTACAAAAAAAAATACAGATAAAGATATAAGATTAAAAGCAACAAGAGAAAAAAGGCAAACAACATACAAGAGAACTACCATAAGATTATCAGCTGATTTCTCACAGAAACTCTACAAACCAGAAGGGAATGGCATAATATATTCAATGTGATGAATGAGAAAAATCTACAACCATGAATACCCAGCAAGACTATCATTCAGATTTGATGGAGAAACAAAAAGCTTTCCAGACAAGTGAAAGTTAAGAGAGTTCATCACCAATAAACCAGCTTTACAACAAATGCTAAAGGAACTTCTCTAGGCAGGAAACGTAGGAGAAGGAAAAGACCTAGAGTAAATAAACCCAAATCAATTAAGATCATTGTAATAGGATCTTACATATTGATAAGATAATTATCAATATGTAAGATCCTATTACAATGATCTTAATTGATTTGGGTTTATTTACTCTAGGTCTTTTCCTTCTCCTACGTTTCCTGCCTAGAGAAGTTCCTTTAGCATTTGTTGTAAAGCTGGTTTATTGGTGATGAACTCTCTTAACTTTCACTTGTCTGGAAAGCTTTTTGTTTCTCCATCAAATCTGAATGATAGTCTTGCTGGGTATTCATGGTTGTAGATTTTTCTCATTCATCACATTGAATATATTATGCCATTCCCTTCTGGTTTGTAGAGTTTCTGTGAGAAATCAGCTGATAATCTTATGGTAGTTCTCTTGTATGTTGTTTGCCTTTTTTCTCTTGTTGCTTTTAATCTTATATCTTTATCTGTATTTTTTGTCAGTTTGATTACTATGTGTCTGGTGTGTTCCTCCTTTGGTTAATCCTTCCTGGGACTCTCTGTGTTTCCTGAACTTGTTTGATTATTTCCTTTCCCATGTTAGGGAAGCTTTCAGCTCTTATCTCTTCAGATATTTTCTTGGATCCTTTCTCTCTCTCTTCTCCTTCTGGGACCCCTATAATGTGAAAGTTGGTGTGTTTAATGCTGTCCCAGATGTCTCTTAGGCTGCCTTATTTTCCTTTAATTCCTTTTTTCTCTATTATGTTTTGCTGCAGTGGTTTCCACTGTTATGTCTTCTAAGTCTCTTATCTGTCTTTCTGCCTCAGTTATTCCATTATTGATTCTTTCTAGTGTATTGTTCATCTCTGTTTATTTGCTCTTTAGTTCCTCTAGGTATTTGGTAAATATTTCTTGCATCTTCTTCATTCATTTTCTGAGATCCCAGATTATCTTTACTATGGTTATTCTGAATTCTTCTTCTTGGAGGTTGCCTATCTTCACTTCATTTAATTGCTTTTCTGCGTTCCTTCACCTGGGTCACAATCCTATGTTTGTTTGTTTTCCCTTTTGATTAGCTTTTTCTCATTGTGTTTTTCATTCTGGAGGCTGCAGGATTTTAGTTCTTATTTTTTTTGTCTGTCCTCAGGTGGATGAGACTAAGAGGCTTGGGCAAGCTTCCTGATGGGAGGGACTGGTTATAGAGAAAACTTGGTCTTGTTCTCTTGTTCAGTAAATTTGTAATATAATTGTCTGCTGACAGATGGGGCTACATTCCCTCCCTGTTTTGGGCCTGAGGAGACTCAGTCTTGGAGTCTACAGGATCTAAAGGCTATTGATGACCCCTAAGAGGGCTTATGCCAAGGGATACTTCCCAGGACGTCTGCTGTCTGTGCCCCTATCCCTGCACTGAGCCAGTGTTAACTCACACCTCTATAAGTGACCCTCTAAAACTCACAGGTAGTTCTGGCTCAGTCTTCTGTGGAGTCATTGCTCATTTTCTGTGGGTCCTGGTGTGCACAAGGTTTTGTTTGTGCCCTCCAAGGGTGGAGTCTCTATTTCTCCCAGTCCTTTGGAAGTCCTGTAATCCAATCCTGCTGGACTTCAAAATCAGAGTTCTTAGGGATTCCATGCCCCTTTGCCAGATATCCAGACTGGGAAGCCTAATCCAGAGTTTATAACCTTTAGAACTTCTTTGATATTACTGTTCTCCAGATTATGGATCACCCACCCAACAGTTATGGGATTTGATTTCATCATGATTGCATCCCTCCTACCATTTCATTGTGGCTTCTTTTTGGCCCTTTGGTGTAGGTATCTTTTTTTGTGAGTTTCAGCATCCTCCTGTTGATGGTTGTTAAACAGGTAGTTGTGATTTTGATGCTTTCAGAGAAGAAAAGTGCATGCTCTTCTATTCTACCACATTGAAACAATCTCCTTAGTGATGTTTTAAGGACCAGTGATATTAATTCAAAGTAATCACTCTCATTATCTTTATGTTATCTTGCATTGGGGGGCAAGTTGAATTTAGAGAACTTAATTATTTACATGTGAAACAAAATGACTTAAGAAGCAGTTATAGTAGTTTTCAGCATCAATATTAAAAGCAATGTAAATTATTAAGATAAGGATGTATATAATATTCAGTTCAGTTCAGTCGCTCAGTCATGTCCGACTCTTCATGACCCCATGAATTGCAGCACGCCAGGCCTCCCTGTCCATCACTACTTCCCGGAGTTCACTCAGGATCACGTCCATCGAGTCAGCGATGCCATCCAGCCATCTCATCCTCTGTCGTCCCCTTCTCCTCCTGACCCCAATCCCTCCCAGCATCAGAGTCTTTTCCAATGAGTCAACTCTTCGCATGAGGTGGCCAAACTACGGGAGTTTCAGCTTTAGCATCATTGCTTCCAAAGAAATCCCAGGGCTGATCTCCTTCAGAATGGACTGGTTGGATCTCCTTGCAGTCCAAGGGACTCTCAAGAGTCTTCTCCAACACCACAGTTCAAAAGCATCAACTCTTCAGCGCTCAGCCTTTTTCACAGTCCAACTCTCACATCCATACACGACCACAGGAAAAACCATAGCCTTGACGAGACGGACCTTTGTTGGCAAAATAATGTCTCTGCTTTTGAATATGCTATCTAGGTTGGTCATAACTTTCCTTCCAAGGAGTAAGCGTCTTTTAATTTCATGGCTGCTGTCACCATCTGCAGTGATGTTGGAGCCCCCCAAAATAAAGTCTGACACTGTTTCCACTGTTTCCCCATCTATTTACCATGAAGTGATGGGACCGGATGCCATGATCTTTGTTTTCTGAATGTTGAACTTTAAGCCAACTTTTTCACTCTCCTCTTTCACTTTCATCAAGAGGAGTTCCTCTTCACTTTCTGCCATAAGGGTGGTGTCATCTGCATATCTGAGATTATTGATATTTCTCCCAGCAATCTTGTTTCCAGCTTGTGTTTCTTCCAGTCCAGTGTTTCTCATGATGTACTCGGCATAGAAGTTAAATACACAGGGTAACAATATATGGCCTTGACGTACTCCTTTTCCTATTTGGAACCAGTCTATTGTTCCATGTCCAGTTCTAACTGTTGCTTCCTGACCTACATACAGATTTCTCAAGAGGCAGGTCAGATGGTCTGATATTCCCATCTCTTTCAGAATTTTCCACAGTTTATTGTGATCCACACAGTCAAAGGCATTGGCGTAGTCAATAAAGGAGAAATAGATGTTTCTCTGGAACTCTCTTGCTTTTTCCATGATCCAGAGGATGTTGGCGATTTGATCTCCGGTTTCTCTGCCTTTTCTAAAACCAGCTTGAAAATGAGAAGGTCACATATTGCTGAAGCCTGGCTTGGAGAATTTTGAGCATTACTTTACTAGCATGTGAGATGACATAATCAAATATACTAAACCTTTAAATTTAATGTAAAGGAATAAGAAAGTGAAATACTATTACACAGCTTTTTCAAAGATGATAGGTAAGAAGTGCCTGACACAGGGTGGATGGTTAATAAATATTTGTTAAATGAATGAGGAATAAAAAGCCCTCATTTTATACTCTCAAAGATTTCAAGATCTCAAAGATCTTTATACATATACAGCTTGATTTTTAAGAAAACTATGAAGTAGTCAAATAAAAAAATGATACTAATCTTATAGTTATTATTTATCAATAGTATAATAAATTTCTCATTTCTAGGGAGTAGTCAGCCAGTTATCTCTCCGTTAAATTCTTCCTCAGTGGTATTCCAAAGAGGAAACAAAGGAATGAGGAAAGAATGAAAGAAAAAGGAAAGAAAAGAATGAAGGAAGGGAGGAAGAAGGAAGGAAGACAGAAAAGAAATCCAGTTAGTCAGAAAGAGAAAAGAAAATACCCATGGACTATTGTGTCTACTAAACTTCAAGCTCATCAAATGTTACTTCCCTAGAGATAAACACATCTTTGCAAATTATGATCTAACTTAAATCCACAAAGGAAAGCAATAGACAAAGACTTATAAGTACAAAACATACATAAGTACTTGTTATAATACAAACTCTTACAATTTTTTAAATGCTGAATTAAAATATGAATGTCATCATACCTACAAAGATATTAAAGCCTCTAGGTCTTTCATCTTGATTTTTGCTTTCCCACTGTTTGTGTACTATATGGTACAGAAAGTGAGGAAAATTCTCTACAGTTTTGATACTGATTATCTCATCTCCCCAGTCCTGGAAATGTGTGCACTATCACCAGGTCATTTGGAAATACTTACAGTGTTAATAGGAAAAAGGAGATTAAATACCTATTATCTTGATTTACTCAGAGTATGGTGACCCATATCCAAAACCTGGTTTCAATGTACCAAGATTTTCCTTTGGCCACTTCTTTATCAAGTGCACAAAAATATATTTTGGTGATATTTAGTGATGTTTTGGCCTGAATAAGCAATGCATTACTCAAATGACACAAGGGTTATCAAATTAATAATATATATCAATAGATACACACATGCACACAAACACACATACATAATGACTTCCAAATCCTTAAACTATACCATTAAATCGACAAACTTTTCCATTAACACAATACAGTCATTATTTATCAAACTATCAATAATACTGTCTTCAAATATGAGAACCAAATTGTATTTCTATATCAAACATTAAGAGAGAAGTTGCCAAAAAAAATTTTTCATTTTTTTATCTTCAACTTTTACTTTCTCAAACATTAGTAAAATGTTACATTTTTCTACAGAAGGTATATTGCATGATTCATATGATTGATTGAATCATACCATGTACTGGAACATTAGAGCTCTGTTTCCTTCTGTCAGCCAAACTTGGTTCCTGTACATTACTTCTTCACAGCAAGCTGCGACAATTAGCTCAAAAGCCCACCAGTGCCAAACTTTATTTTTTTTAACACATCCAGGAACACATCCAATTGCTTTTCATGTACCCCCAATAACTTAGCAAATTAGAGCCTCCCTGAATTACACACATAGCAATGCTGTACCTGGCATTTGCTAACCACAGATAAGATGTACCTGACTACAAAAGACCCCAACTCCAAGTGGCTGCCCTTTGTAGTTCCATACCTTGGAGACTGCCAGGTGTGCTGTTGAGGGACATTAACCAGTTTTGTGAGGGCTCTCCCGACATTTGCTGTTCCCCAGGAGACTTTCACCCTCTTTGCTCTCTGGATGATGACTCTGAGTTCCTGCCTCTGAGAAGAAAAAAAAAAAAAAAAAACCCTGATGTAAGGGAAGACTCTTCTCACTTGTAATATTAATCTAACCCACATAAAACTCTATGTTCCTACCACCTAGTGATCCTGTTTTTTTTTTTTTTTTTGATTAGCCATAATATTTTTGAACTCACCACCCCTTCCAAAGTTTCAAAGCATTCAAAAAAATAAATAAATCTGACTTTTAAGATATCTGAACTACAATGAGTTATCACTGCTCCCTTATTCAAATGGCTGAAAGGAAAAAAAAGAAATAAATAAAGGCAAATTACAACATGTGTGTTATTGGAAATGCAAAATAACAAGTACTCATACATTATTGGTTGGAAGCAGGAATACAGAATAGGCACTTTGGAAAACAGTTTAGTACATACTTATAAAGTTAAACATGCACAGCTATATAACATAGCAATGTTATTCTTAAGTATTTAGCTTAGGGAAGGAAATTTTTATTTTTCACAAATAATAAAATAATAAAAAATTAAATGAATTTTGATTACTCTAGAGATTGGAACGTAAGTTTGATATGTGAATGTGTATGGAAGCTTTATCCATAATCATAAAAATGCAAATAACTCAGATGTCCTTAAATAAATGGATACATAAACTTTGGTATATCTATATAATTGAATGCTGTTGTTGTTTAGTCATTGAGTTGTGTCTGACTCTTTTGCAATGGGCTGTAGATTTCCCAGGTAAGAATACTGGAGTGGGTTGGGTTGCTATTTTCTTCTCTGTGTTATCTTCCCAACCCATAGATTGAATCCACATAACCTGCTTTGGAAGGTGGATTCTTACCACATGGATACAGCTCAGCAATAATAAAGGAATGTGAACTCTGACTTCATGCAGTAATTGGAGAGATCTCTAAGATAGCTGAGGGAAAGAACCCAGTCTCTAAAGCATATGTAATGCATGATTCTCTTGACAATACAGACTATAATGACAAAGAATTGATCAGTGGTTGACAGGGCCCAGGATGGGAAGAAATGTAACTAAAAAGGAATAGCCCAAAAGAGGTCTGGGGGTTGATGTATCCTAATTGCAGTTGTTAATACACAAGTCTATGTTTTTGTTGTTGTTTAGTTGCTAAGTGGTGTACAATTCTTGCTACCTCATGGACTGTAGTTTACCATGCTCCTTTGGCCATGGAATGTCTCAGATAAGAATACTGGAGGGCATTGCCATTTCTTTCTCCAAGGGATCTTCCTGACTCAGGGATCAAATCTGTTTATCCTCCATTAGCAGGTGTATTCTTTACTGCTGAGTCACCAAGGAAGCCCATAAAAATCTATGATGTGTTAAAATTCATAGAAATGAAAAGCACATCTAACAAATTTTACTGTATACTACTTCAAAATAACAACTAAAAGATATTTGAATGAATAAGGATGGAAAGTAGTAGTATTAAATTATATATATATATATATATATAATATATATTTTATCCTTGAATTGTGTATTTGCCTACTCCTTTATAGAAACAAGGACTTCCCTGGTAGTTCAGAAGGTAAAGGATCCCCCCTTAAGAGGGGAATGGCAACCCACTCCAGTATTCTTCCCTGGAGAATTGGATGGACAAACCATGTGGTCCCAAAGAGTTGGACGCAACTGAATAATAGCACTGTTACTTTTATATAGAAACAACTTCTGCATAAGTCAGCTGTTGAAATAACCCATTATTATCATCATTGTATTTTATTTCATGCTATTTACCTTAAGTTTTATAACAGTTTTTATGTTTATAATTTAATGTAGTCTCTCACTGAAATTAAAACTATTATCTCACAAGACATTTTAAATCATAGTTTGTATGGCTTACATTTTAAACTATGCATGCTTCTCTATTATTATTATCATATGCTGCAAATAAGTCAAATTTTAAAATAGGTATACTTTCTGATCTCATTATTAATAGTAAATTTTGCTGAAAGTTTTTATTTTATGATCCAATAAAGCTTTTTCTTGATTTACAAATGTTCAAAACAATATTTTTTCATGGAAAATTTTATTGTCCTCTGAATTACAATAAGATTCCCTACTTTTGCCTCAGCACTACTGCATTCCACTTTCATCACAGTAGTCAGAATCAACCTTCTGAACATCAGACCATGTTTCTCTTCTCAAAACACTTCAAGGGCTCCCTAGGTCAGGGTCAAAATCAAAGTGCTTTAGATGTGCTCTGAGATTCTGACTCATTTACTTATAGCTAATGTTTCTATTTGTATCCACGAGAATGTAATATCTATAGGAGCAGAAATATTGATCTGTTTTATTTACTATCTTCAAGTGCTTGAAATAGTACTTAGCAAACAGGTACCCAGGAAATACTTGCTCAATAAAGGAGGAAAATAGAGATACTCATTTTTGCATAAGACTTTTCTATGGGATATAAACTAAAATTGGTTATTATCATACATAGGGTAAAACAGTTTACAAAATTAATTTGCTTTCTTAAAAAAATGTGTCAAAATATTCCCTCAAAATTGTGATTAAATATCAGTTAAGCTCAGTTCAATCACTAAATTGTGTCCAACTCTTTGTGACCACATGGACTGCAGCAAGTCAGACTACCCTGTCCATCACCAACTCCCGGGGCTTGCTCAAACTCATGTCCATCGAGTCGGTTATGCCATCCAACCACCTCATCCTTTGTCGTCCACTTTCCTCCTGCCTTCCATCTTTCCCAATATCAGGATCTTTTCCAATGAGTCATTTCTGTGCACCAGGGGAGCAAAATATTGGTTTCCATTTCAGCATCAGTCCTTCCAATGAATATTCAGGAATGATTTCCTTTAGAATTGACTGGTTTGATCACCTTGCAATCCAAGAGTCTCTAAAGTGTCTTCTCCAACAGCACAATTAAAAAGCATCAATTCTTCCGTGCTCAGGTTTCTTTATAGTCCAACTCTCACATCCATACATGACTATTGGAAAAATCATAGTTTTGACTAGATGGACATTTGTTGGCAAAGTATGTGTCTGCTTTTTAATACACTGTCTAGGTTGGTTATAGCTTTTATTCCAAGGAGCAAGCATCTTTTAATTTCATGGTTGCAGTCACCATCTGCAGTAATTTTGGAGCCCCCAAAAATAAAGTCTGTCATTCACTATTTCCATTGTTTCCCCATCTATTTGCCATGAAGTGATAGGAACATGTGCCATGATCTTCGTTTTTTTTTAATGCTGAGTTTTAAGCCAGCTTTTTCACTCTACTTTTTATCAAGAGGCTTTTCATCAAGAGGCTCTTTAGTTCTTCTTTGCTTTCTGCCATAAGGGTGAAAGATTTGCTATTCTGTCATCAGTCTATCTGAGGTTATTTATATATCTCCCAGCAATTTGATTCCAGCTTGTGCTTCATCTAGGCCAGCATTTCACATGATGTATTCTGCATATAAGTTAATAAGAAGGATGATAATATACAGCCTTGGCGTACTCCTTTCCTGATTTGGAACCAATCTGTTGTTCCATGTCCAGTTCTAACTTTGCTTCTTGACCTGCATACAGATTCCTCAGGATGCAGGTAAAGTTGCCTGGTGTTCTCATGTCTTGAAATATTTTCCAGAGTTTTTAGTGATCCACATAGTCAAAGGCTTTGGTATAATCAATAAAACACAAGTAAATGTTTTTCTAGAACTTTTTGGCTTTTTTGATGATCCAAATGATGTTGGCAATTTTTTTTAAATTTTATTTTATTTTTAAACTTTACATAATTGTATTAGTTTTGCCAAATATCAAAGTGAATCCATCACAGGTATACATGTGTTCCCCATCCTGAACCCTCCTCCCTCCTCCCTGCCCATACCATCCCTCTGAGTCGTCCCAGTGCTCTAGCCCCAAGCATCCAGTATCGTGCATCGAACCTGGACTGGCATCTCGTTTCATACATGATATTTTACATGTTTCAATGCCATTCTCCCAAATCTTCTCACCCTCTCCCTCTCCCACAGAGTCCATAAGACTGTTCTATACATCAGTGTCTCTTTTGCTGTCTCGTACACAGGGTTATTGTTATCATCTTTCTAAATTCCATATATATGCGTTAGTATACTGTATTGGTGTTTTTCCTTCTGGCTTACTTCACTCTGTATAATAGGCTCCAGTTTCATCCACCTCATTAGAACTGATTCAAATGAATTCTTTTTAATGGCTGAGTAATACTCCATTGTGTATATGTACCACTGCTTTCTTATCCATTTATCTGCTGATGGACATCTAGGTTGCTTCCATGTCCTGACTATTATAAACAGTGCTGCGATGAACATTGGGGTACACGTGTCTCTTTCCCTTCTGGTTTCCTCAGTGTGTATGCCCAGCACTGGGATTGCTGGATCATAAAGCAGTTCTATTTCCAGGTTTTTAAGGAATCTCCACACTGTTCTCCATAGTGACTGTACTAGTTTGCATTTCCACCAACAGTGTAAGAGGGTTCCCTTTTCTCCACACCCTCTCCAGCATTTATTGCTTGTAGACTTTTGGATCGCAGCCATTCTGACTGGTGTGAAATGGTACCTCATAGTGGTCTTGATTTGCATTTCTCTGATAATGAGTGATGTTGAGCATCTTTTCATGTGTTTGTTAGCCATCTGTATGTCTTCTTTGGAGAAATGTCTATTTAGTTCTTTGGCCATTTTTTGATTGGGTCATTTATTTTTCTGAAGTTGAGCTGTAGGAGTTGCTTGTATATTTGTGATTAGTTTTTTTTTTTTTTTTTGGTGTCTTTTTTTTTTTGCATTTTATTTTATTTTTATTTTTAAACTTTACATAATTGTATTAGTTTTGCCAATAATCAAAATGAATCCATCACAGGTATACATGTGTTCCCCATCCTGAACCCTCCTCCCTCCTCCCTGCCCATACCATCCCTCTGGGTCGTCCCAGTGCTCTAGCCCCAAGCATCCAGTATCGTGCATCGAACCTGGACTGGCATCTCGTTTCATACATGATATTTTACATGTTTCAATGCAATTCTCCCAAATCTTCTCACCCTCTCCCTCTCCCACAGAGTCCATAAGACTGTTCTATACATTGGTGTCTCTTTTGCTGTCTCGTACACAGGGTTATTGTTATCATCTTTCTAAATTCCATATATATGCGTTAGTATACTGTATTGATGTTTTTCCTTCTGGCTTACTTCACTCTGTATAATAGGCTCCAGTTTCATCCACCTCATTAGAACTGATTCAAATGTATTCTTTTTAATGGCTGAGTAATACTCCATTGTGTATATGTACCACTGCTTTCTTATTCATTCATCTGCTGATGGACATCTAGGTTGCTTCCATGTCCTGGCTATTATAAACAGTGCTGCGATGAACATTGGGGTACACGTGTCTCTTTCCCTTCTGGTTTCCTCAGTGTGTATGCCCAGCACTGGGATTGCTGGATCATAAGGCCATTCTATTTCCAGGTTTTTAAGGAATCTCCACACTGTTCTCCATAGTGACTGTACTAGTTTGCATTCCCACCAAGAGTGTAAGAGGGTTCCCTTTTCTCCACACCCTCTCCAGCATTTATTATTTGTAGACTTTTGGATCACAGCCATTCTGACTGGTGTGAAATGGTACCTCATAGTGGTTTTGATTTGCATTTCTCTGATAATGAGTGATGTTGAGCATCTTTTCATGTGTTTGTTAGCCATCTGTATGTCTTCTTTGGAGAAATGTCTATTTAGTTCTTTGGCCCATTTTTTGATTGGGTCATTTACTTTTCTGGAGTTGAGCTGTAAGAGTTGCTTGTATATTTTTGAGATTAGTTGTTTGTCAGTTGCTTCATTTGCCATTATTTCTCCCATTCTGAAGGTTGTCTTTTCACCTTGCTAATAGTTTCCTTTGATGTGCAGAAGCTTTTAAGGTTAATTAGGTCCCATTTGTTTATTTTTTGCTTTTATTTCCAATATTCTGGGAGGTGGGTCATAGAGGATCTTGCTGTGATGTATGTCAGAGAGTGTTTTGCCTATGTACTCCTCTAGGAGTTTTATAGTTTCTGGTCTTACATTGAGATCTTTAATCCATTTTGAGTTTATTTTTGTGTATGGTGTTAGAAAGTGTTCTAGTTTCATTCTTTTACAAGTGGTTGACCAGTTTTCCCAGCACCACTTGTTAAAGAGATTGTCTTTAATCCATTGTATATTCTTGCCTCCTTTGTCAAAGATAAGGTGTCCATATGTGCATGGATTTATCTCTGGGCTTTCTATTTGGTTCCATTGATCTATATTTCTGTCTTTGTGCCAGTACCATACTGCCTTGATAACTGTGGCTTTGTAGTAGAGCCTGAAGTCAGGTAGGTTGATTCCTCCAGTTCCATTCTTCTTTCTCAAGATCGCTTTGGCTATTCAAGGTTTTTTGTATTTCCATACAAATTGTGAAATTATTTGTTCTAGCTCTGTGAAGAATAACATTGGTAGCTTGATAGGGATTGCATTGAATCTATAAATTGCTTTGGGTAATATACTCATTTTCACTATATTGATTCTTCCAATCCATGAACATGGTATATTTCTCCATCTATTAGTGTCCTCTTTGACTTCTTTCACCAGTGTTTTATAGTTTTCTATATACAGGTCTTTAGTTTCTTTAGGTAGATATATTCCTAAGTATTTTATTCTTTCCATTGCAATGGTGAATGGAATTGTTTCCTTAATTTCTCTTTCTGTTTTCTCATTATTAGTGTATAGGAATGCAAGGGATTTCTGTGTGTTGATTTTATATCCTGCAAATTTACTATAGTCATTGATTAGTTCTAGTAATTTTCTGGTGGATTCTTAAGTGTTTTCTATGTAGAGGATCATGTCATCTTCAAATAGTGAGAGTTTTACTTCTTCTTTTCCAATTTGGATTCCTTTTATTTCTTTTTCTGCTCTGATTGCTGTGGCCAAAACTTCCAAAACTATGTTGAATAGTAATGGTGAAAGTGGGCACCCTTGTCTTGTTCCTGACTTTAGAGGAAATGCTTTCAGTTTTTCACCATTGAGGATAATGTTTGCTGTGGGCTTGTCATATATAGCTTTTATTATGTTGAGGTATGTTCCTTCTATTCCTGCTTTCTGGAGAGTTTTTATCATAAATGGGTGTTGAATTTTGTCAAAGGCTTTCTCTGCATCTATTGAGATAATCATATGGTTTTTATTTTTCAATTTGTTAATGTGGTGTATTACATTGATAGATTTGCGGATATTGAAGAATCCTTGCATCTCTGGGATAAAGCCCACTTGGTCATGGTGTATGATCTTTTTAATGTGTTGTTGGATTCTGATTGCTAGAATTTTGTTAAGGATTTTTGCATCTATGTTCATCAGTGATATTGGCCTGTAGTTTTCTTTTTTTGTGGGATCTTTGTCAGGTTTTGGTATTAGGGTGATGATGGCCTCATAGAATGAGTTTGGAAGTTTACCTTCCTCTGCAATTTTCTGGAAGAGTTTGAGCAGGATAGGTGTTAGCTCTTCTCTAAATTTTTGGTAGAATTCAGCTGTGAAGCCGTCTGGACCGGGGCTTTTGTTTGCTGGAAGATTTTTGATTACAGTTTCAATTTCCGTGCTTGTGATGGGTCTGTTAAGATTTTCTATTTCTTCCTGGTCGAGTTTTGGAAAGTTGTACTTTTTCTAAGAATTTGTCCATTTCTTCCACGTTGTCCATTTTATTGGCATATAATTGTTGATAGAAGTCTCTTATGATCCTTTGTATTTCTGTGTTGTCTGTTGTGATCTCTCCATTTTCATTTCTAATTTTATTGATTTGATTTTTCTCCCTTTGTTTCTTGATGTGTCTGGCTAATGGTTTGTCAATTTTATTTATCCTTTCAAAGAACTAGCTTTTGGTTTTGTTGATTTTTGCTAGGTCTCTTTTGTTTCTTTTGCGTTTATTTCCGCTCTAATTTTTAAGACTTCTTTCCTTCTGCTAACCCTGGGGTTCTTCATTCCTTTTCTAGTTGCTTTAGGTGTAGAGTTAGGTTATTTATTTGACTTTTGTCTTGTTTCTTGAGGTGTGCCTGTATTGCTATGAACTTTCCCCTTAGGACTGCTTTTACCGTGTCCCACAGGTTTTGGGTTGTTGTGTTTTCATTTTCATTCGTTTCTATGCAAATTTTTATTTCTTTTTTGATTTCTTCTGTGATTTGTTGGTTATTCAGCAGCGTGTTGTTAAGCCTCCGTATGTTGGAATTTTTAATAGTTTTTCTCCTGTAATTGAGATCTAATCTTACTGCATTGTGGTCAGAAAAGATGCTTGCAATGATTTCTATTTTTTTGAATTTACCAAGGCTATCTTTATAGCCCAGGTTGTGATCTATCCTGGAGAAGGTTACATGTGCGCTTGAGAAAAAGGTGAAATTCATTGTTTTGGGATGAAATGTCCTATAGATATCAATTAGGTCTAACTGGTCTATTGTATCATTTAAAGTCTGTGTTTCCTTGTTAATTTTCTGTTTAGTGGATCTATCCATAGGTGTGAGTGGGGTATTAAAGTCTCCCACTATTATTGTGTTATTGTTAATTTCTCCTTTCATACTTGTTAGCATTTGTCTTACATACTGCGGTGCTCCCGTGTTGGGTGCATATATATTTATAATTGTTATGTCTTCTTCTTGGATTGATCCTTTGATCATTATGTAGTGACCTTCTTTGTCTCTTTTCACAGCCTTTGTTTTAAAGTCTATTTTATCTGATATGAGTATTGCTACTCCTGCTTTCTTTTGGTCCCTGTTTGCATGGAAAATCTTTTTCCAGCCCTTCACTTTCAGTCTGTATGTGTCCCCTGTTTTGAGGTGGGTCTCTTGTAGACAACATATGTAGGGGTCTTGTTTTTGTATCCATTCAGCCAGTCTTTGTCTTTTGGTTGGGGCATTCAACCCATTTACATTTAAGGTAATTACTGATAAGTATATCCTGTTGCCATTTACTTTATTGTTTTGGGTTCGAACTTATACACCATTTTTGTGTTTCCTGTCTAGAGAATATCCTTTAGTATTTGTTGGAGAGCTGGTTTGGTGGTGCAGAATTCTCTCAGCTTTTGCTTGTCTGAGAAGCTTTTGGTTTCTCCTTCATACTTGAATGAAATCCTTGCTGGGTACAATAATCTGGGCTGTAGGTTATTTTCTTTCATCATTTTAAGTATGTCTTGCCATTCCCTCCTGGCATGAAGAGTTTCTATTGAAAGATCAGCTGTTATCCTTATGCGACTTCCCTTGTGTGTTATTTGTTGTTTTTCCCTTGCTGCTTTTAATATTTGTTCTTTGTGTTTGATCTTTGTTAATTTGATTAATATGTGTCTTGGGGTGTTTCACCTTGTGTTTATCCTGTTTGGGACTCTCTGGGTTTCTTGGACTTGGGTGATTATTTCCTTCCCCATTTTAGGGAAGTTTTCAACTATTATCTCCTCAAGTATTTTCTCATGGCCTTTCTTTTTGTCTTCTTCTTCTGGAACCCCTATGATTCGAATGTTGTAGCATTTAATATTGTCCTGGAGGTCTCTGAGATTGTGCTCATTTCTTTTAATTTGTTTTTCTTTTATCCTCTCTGATTCATTTATTTCTACCATTCTATCTTCTAATTCACTAATCCTATCTTCTGCCTCTGTTATTCTACTATTTGTTGCCTCCAGAGTGTTTTTAATTTCATTTATTGCATTATTCATTATATATTGACTCTTTTTTATTTCTTCTAGGTCCTTGTTAAACCTTTCTCGCATCTTCTCAATGCTTGTCTCCAGGCTATTTATCTGTGATTCCATTTTAATTTCAAGATTTTGGATCAATTTCACTATCATTGTTCAGAATTCTTTATCAGGTAGATTCCGTATCTCTTCCTCTTTTGTTTGGTTTGGTGGGCATTTATCCTGTTCCTTTATCTGCTGGGTATTCCTCTGTCTCTTCATCTTGTTTAAATTGCTGATTTTGGGGTGTCCTTTCTGTATCCTGGCAGTTTGTGGAGTTCTCTCTATTGTGGCTTTTCCTCGCTGTGTGTGGGTTTGTACAGGTGGCTTGTCAACGTTTCCTGGTTAGGGAAGCTTGTGTCGGTGTTCTGGTGGGTGGAGCTGTATTTCTTCTCTCTGGAGTGCAATGAAATGTCCAGTAATGAGTTATGAGATGTCTATGGTTTTGGGGTGACTTTGGGCAGCTTATATCTTGAAGCTCAGGGCTGTGCTCCTTTGTTGCTGGAGAATTTGCTTGGTATGTCTTGCCCTGGAACTTGTTGGCCCTTGTGTGGTGCTTGGTTTCAGTGTCAGTATGGAGGCATTTGATAAGCTCCTGTCAAATAATGTTCCTTGGATTCAGGAGTTCCCTGGAGTCAGGGTTTGGACTTAAGCCTCCTGCTTCCAGTTATCAGTCTTATTTTTACAGTAGTTTCAAAACTTCTCCTTCTATACAGCACCATTGATAAAACATCTACGTTAAAGATGAAAAGTTTCTCTACTGTGAGGGTCACTCAGAGAGGTTCACAGCGTTACATGGAGAAGAGAAGAGGGAGGAGGGAGTTAGAGGTGACCCAAATGAGATGAGGTGGAATCAATAGTGGAGAGAGTGGGCTATCCATTAGTCACTTCCTTATGTGCACTGCACAACTGGACCACTCAGAGATGTTCACAGAGTTATACAGAGAAGAAGGAGGAAGGAGACAGAGGTGGCCAGAGGGATAAAAGGGGGGAATGAAAAGGAGGGAGACAGATCCAGCCAGTAATCAGTTCCCAAGTGTTCTCCACCGTCTGGAACACACATAAACTCACAGAGTTGGGTAGAGTATAGAGGGGTTAGGGAGGAGACACAGGCGACCTGGTGGAGAAAAAGGAGAGTCCAAAGGGAGAGAGAGCAGTCAAACCAGTAATCTCACTCCCTAGTGAAAAATGGGTCCTGAAGATTGGGTTCTTAAAGGTACAAAATTGGTAACAAATACCAAAAAGCATAAATTAAAAATCTAGAGTAGAGTTTGGAATTTCAAAAATTCGATGTTAAAGAAAAGAAGAAGGAAAAGAAAGAGAGAAAAAACGAGCAAAGTAAAACAAACAAGGTCGTGAAAATTATAAAGAAAATACAGGTACAAAATTGATAACTAATACCAAAAAGCAAAAATTAAAAATCTAGAGTAGAGTTTGGAATTTCAAAAATACAATGTTAAAAAAAAGGAAGAAGAAACATAAAGAGAGAAAACAAACAAACAAACAAAAACAAACAATGTCGCAAAAATTATAAAGAAAATACAGGTACAAAATTAATATTAAATACCAAAAAGCATAAATTAAAAATCTAGAGTAGAGTTTGGAATTTCAGATATACAATGTTATATAAAAGAAGAAGAGAAAGAAACAGAAAAAAAAAAAAAAAGTCACAGAAATTATAAAAAAAACCTGTAGGTACAAAATTGATAACATATACCAAAAAGCTAAAATTAAAAAACTAGAGTAGAGTTTGGAATTTCAAAAATACAATGTTAAAGAAAAGAAGAAGGAAAAAAAAAAAAAAGGTCAAAAAGTATAAAAATATATATATATATATATATATATATATATATATGAAGTTTGCTGAAGAAGAAAAAATAGGGTCTTTTTTTTTTTTTTTTTTTGCAAAGTAATAGGTTATAAAAGTGGAAATTAAAGGAACAATAGAGGACTTAAAAAATTTTTTTAATTAAAAAAAAGAAAGAAAGAATGATCGTAAAAATAGTAAAAATATATCTAGGACTTTCTCTGGTTTTGTTGTGAGTATTGTGGGTTCAGTTAATTTTTGGCTAGTTCCTTGGTCCGACTTATATTTCTCAAGATCTATAGGCCACTTCCTATGTAGTCCGTAGTAACCACGGGGTTTTAATCTATTGCCTATAGCTTCCCAGGCGTTTCCCTCTGTTATAACTTCTTCTGTTTGCTGGTCTCTTCAGTGTCTGGCTTCTGCCCTGACACAAAGGGGACGGTGGGGGAAACTTTTTTTTTTCTTTTTTAGGCTCACTTGTTCAGTCGCGCTGTGGGGAGGGAGGGAGGGAGGGATGCTGCAAACAAATAACACTGGCATGCGCTCGCAGTGCCTCAGCCACACTGGGTCTGCCCCCGCTCATGGTGCGTGTAGCCTCCCTGCCTACACTGCTCAGGCTCTAGGTTGTTCCACTGGGAACAATCCGAGGCTGGCCCTGGGCTGCATGCACCTCCCAGGTCCAAGCCGCTCGGGTTCAGGCACTCGGGTAGTCCTCAGAGGTGCAGACTCAGTTGGGCCTGCGTTTTGTGCTCTTCCCAGGTCTGAGCAGCTCTAGTGATGAGGTGTTTGGCAAGCGCCAATGCTGCGACTTATCGCCTCCCCACCACTCGGTTATCTGGGTGTAAAACCGGCGCACCTTCTCAGGCAGATGTTGACCGTCCAGACCCCCAAGAAGTTTTAGTTAGCAAAGAAGCCTGCTTACTGTTTTATAGATAATGTCTCTCTGGGGCTGCGATTGCCCGCTTCTGGCTCTGGCTGCCTGTCACCAGAGGGGGAAGGTCCACAGCCGGCTATCTCTGTTCAGTCCTTTGTTCCGTGCGCAGGCCTGGCGGTGTCTTAGGTTGGGGCTGGCTTTTCACGTGGTAGATATCCCACAGTCTGGTTTGCTAGCCCAAATTATTTCGCTCAGATAGTGCTCAGGGTATTCAGGCCAGATTCTTACTCTAAGCGATGCAGCCGGCGCCACGCCTCCCTGCCCAGCCCCCGCTTGCTAATGGCGTGTGCAGGCATCTGCGCTGCTTCTCCACTGGGGGAGTTACCGTAGGGCTTGCAATCTGCAAGTTTTAATTGTTTATTTTTTCTCCCTGTTATGTTGCCCTCTGTGCTTCCAAAGCTCGGCACAGATTCGTCAGTGAGAAAGTTTCCTGGTGTTTGGAAACTTCTCTCTTTTTAAGACTCCCTTCCTGGGATGGAACTCCATCCCTCCCTCTTTTGTCTCTTTTTTTGTCTTTTATATTTTTTCCTACCTCCTTTCGAAGAGTTGGGTTGCTTTTCTGGGTGCCTGATGTCCTCTGCCGGCATTCAGAAGTTGTTTTGTGGAATTTACTCGGCGTTTAAATGCTCTTTTGATGAATTTGTGGGGGAGAAAGTGTTCTCCACGTCCTACTCTTCCGCCATCTTGGCTCCCCCCCCCCCCCCGATGTTGGCAATTTGATCTCTAGTTCCTCTGTCTATCCTTAATCCAGCTTGAACATCTGGAAGTGCACAGTTCATGTACTTCTGAAGCCTGTCTTGGAGAATTTTGAGCATTACTTTACTAGCATGTGAGATGAGTGCAATTATGCAGTTAGTCTGAGTATTCTTTGGCATTGCCTTCCTTTGGGATTGGAATGAAAACTGACCTTTTCCAGTCCTGTGTCCACAGCTGAGTTTTCCAAATTTGCTAGCATATTGAGTGCAGCACTTTCACGGCATCATCTTTTAGGACTTGAAATAACTCAACTGGAATTCTATCCATTCCACTAGCTTTGTTTGTAGTGATGCTTCATAAGGGCCACTTGACTTCACATTCCAGGATGTCTGGCTCTAGGTGAATGATCACACCAACAGGATTATCTGGGTCATGAAGATCTTTTTTTTTTTTTTTTTTTGTACAGTTGTTCTGTGTATTCTTGTCATGTCTTCTTAATATCTTTTGCTTCTTTTAAGTCCATACAATTTCCGTCCTTTATTATGTCAATCTTTCCATTAAATATTCCCTTGGTATCTCTAATTTTCTTGAAGAGATCTCTAGTCTTTCCCATTCTACTGTTTTCCTCTATTTCTTTGCAGTGATCACTGATCACTGAGGAAGGCTTTCTTATCTCTCCTTGCTATTCTCTAGAACTCTGCACTCAAATGGGTATCTTTCCTTTTCTCCTTTGCCTTTAAATTATCTTCTTTTCTGAGCTATTTGTAAGACCTATTCAGACAACCATTTTGTCTTTTTCATTTCTTTTTCTTGGGGACTGTCTTGATCACCTTCTCCTGTACAATGTCATGAACCTCTGTCCATTGTTCTTTGAGTACTTTGTCTTTCAGATATAATCCCTTGAATCTATTTGTCCCATCCACTGTATAATCATAAGGGATTTGAATTAGGTCATAACTGAAAGATCTAGTTGGTTTCCCTACTGTCTTCAATTTACATCTGAATTTTGCATTAAGGAGTTCATGATCTGAGCCAAGATCCCGGTCTTGTTTCTGCTGACTGTATAGAGCTTCTCCATCTTTGGCTACAAAGAATATAATCACTCTGGTTATGTCCATGTGTAAGGTCTTGTCTTAACTTTCTGGAACAGGGTGTTTTCTATGACTTGTGCATTCTGTTGGCAACACTCTGTTAAACTCTGACCTGCTCCGTTTTGTACTCCAAAGCCAAATTTGCCTGTTACTCCAGGTATCTCTTGAATTCCTACTTTTGCATTCAAGTCCCCTGTAATAAAAAGGACATGTTTTGGGGATATTAGTTCTAGAAGATTTTGTAGGGCTTCATAGAGCCATTCAACTTCAGCTTCCTCAGTGTTACTGTTTGAGACATAGATTTGGATTCCTGTGATATTGAATGGTTTACCTTGGAAATTAATAGAGATCATTCTGTGGGTTTTGAAATTGCATCTAATTACTGTATTTTGGACTCCTTTGTTGACTATGATGACTACTCTGTTTCTTCTAAGGGATTCTTACCCACAGTAGTAGATGAATGGTATCTGAGTTAAATTCACCCATTGCAGTCCATTTTAGTTCACTGATTCCTAAAATGTCAATGTTCACTCTTGCCATCTCCTATTTGACCACTTCCAATTGCCTTGATTCATGGACCTAACATTCCAGGTATGCAATATTGTTCTTTACAGCATCAGACTTTACTTCCATCACCAGTTCCATCCACAACTTGGTGCTTTTTTTTGTTTTGTCTTTGTCTCTTCATTCTTTCTGGAGTTATATCTCCACAGATCTCCTGTAGCACATTGGGCACCTATCAGCCTGGTGAGTTCATCTTTCTGTATACTGTATTTTAGCTTTTTAATGCAGTTCATGGGGTTCTCAAGGCAAGAATACTGAAGTCTCTTGCTATTCCCTTCTCCAGTGGATCACATTTTGTCAGAACTTTCCACCGTGACCCGTCCCTCTTGGGTGACCCTACACAGCATGGCTCATAGTTTCATTGTGTTAGACAAGGCTGTGGTACATATGCTCAGCCTGCTTAATTTTCTGTGATTTTGATTTTCATTCTGCCTGCCCTCTAATGGATAAGGATAAGAGGCTTATGGAAGCTTCCTGATGGGAGAAAAGACTGAGGGGGAAACTAGGTCTTGTTCTGATGGGTGGGACCAAGGTCACTAAACGTTTAATCCAATTTTCTGTTGATGCTATGTTCACTCCCTGTTGTTTGACCTGAGGCCAAACTATGGTGGAGGTAATGAAGCTAATGGCAACCTCCTTCAAAATGTCCCATGGATTCACTGCTGCACTCAATGCCCCCAACCCTGCAGGAGGCCACCTTTGACCCATACCTTCATTAGAAATTCCTGGATACTCATGGGCAAATCTGGATCAGTCCTTTGTGGGGTCACTGCTTCTTTTTCTTGGGTCCTGGTGCACACAAAGTTCTGTTTGTCCCCTCCAAGAGTCTGTTTCCCCAGTCTTGTGTAAGTTCTGAAGACTTTATGGTGGGGTTAATGGTGACCTACTCCAAGAGACTTCCCTCATAGCTCAGTTAGTAAATCATCTGCCTGCAATGCAGGAAGCTCATGTTCAATTCCTTGGTTGGGAAGATCCCCCCAGAGAAGGAAATGGCAACCCCCTCCAGTATTCTTGCCTGGAGAATCACATGAACAGAGGAGCCTGGCAGGCTGCAGTCCACGGGATCACAAGAGTCGGGCATGACTTAGCAACTAAACCACCACCACTATCTCCAAGAAGACTTATGCCATACCCAGGTCTGCTTCACCCAGTACCTTCGCAGGAGACACTCAAACACAGTTCTGGCTCAGTCTCTGGGGGGGGGGGGGGGGGTAGGGGGGTGGCGGTGGGGTCTCTGGGTCCTGGTGCATATAAAGTTTATTTAAGCCCTCTGAGGTTTTCTGGCGAGTAAGGGGTTTGATTCTAAACACAATTTTTCTCCCGCTATGGTCTTACTTACATCTTTGGCTGCAAAGAATATAATCAATCTGATTTCAGTGTTGACCATCTGGTGATGTTCATGTGTAGAGTATTCTCTTGTGTTGTTGGAAGAGGGTGTTTGCTACGACCAGTGCATTTTCTTGGCAAAACTCTATTAGTCTTTGCCCTGCTTCATTCCATATTCCAAGGCTAAAGGCAGGCACACTGAAAGCACACTCACAGAAAACTACTCAATGTAATCACACTAGGACCACAGCCTTATCTAACTCAATGAAACTAAGCCATGCCCCTGGGGCAACCCAAGATGGGCGGGTCATGGTGGAGAGATCTGACAGAATGTGGTCCACTGAGGAAAGGAATGGCAAACCACTTCAGTATTCGTGCCTTGAGAACCCCATGAACAGTATGAAAAGGCAAAATGATAGGATACTTAAAGAGGAACTCCCCAGGTCAGTAGGGGCCCACTATGCTACTGGAGATCAGTGGAGAAATAACTCCAGAAAGAATGAAGGGATGTAGCCAAAGCAAAAACAATACCCAGCTGTGAATGTGACTGGTTATAGAGGCAAGGTCCCATGCTGTAAAAAGCAACATTGCATAGGAACCTGGAATATCAGGTGCCGGGAGCCAGCGTAAGGAACTCTGCCCATGGCAAAGGTCATGAGGAAGGAGGCTCGGCATACGTAAAGGCGGGATCGAGCCTCAGGAATCTCCCTGGAAATTCTCGGAAACTGGGGGTAGAAAGCATCTACCCCCAAAACCAGAGTCTGCCTACTTTCTGCTTTGTGCTCGCACCTACACCTCTGACTTTACAGGGGACTGTCCCCCACTACCTCTCTCTGAAAAAGAGTTAACTTACAGCTCCAGTTAATAAAGTTCCTGGGTGTGATAGTGTTTCAACCTACAAACTCCTTTGGAAGTCCTCTAGCTTGCCTGAATAGGTTTTTCCGGCCACATATGATTGCTCAGAGCCTCCCAACTGTGAGAGGCATGAGATGTTCTAAACTGTCTAAACACATATTCCTTTGAGCAGTTAAAAGATTGATTAGAAATTGTATTGGTGAAGGGTTTTTCACTTGTTGGGCCAATGTTTGCTGCTAAGTCTCCATATCCCTTACCTGCTGTGTCCCTGGCAGTGTATTGATTAATATAATTGGTGTAAGTAGTAGCTTTAATGTTTGTAACCTTGGACCTTTGAGTTTTTTTTTTTTTTTTTTCTTGTTATAGCCCACCATACCATTGCCCTGTAGGAATGCAACTTTATCTAATGCTTTTGGAGGGTGGTGTTTGACTAATCACCTTTAGAGAAAAATAAGTTTTCTGAAGAAAGGGTCTTAAAATGTTAACAGGCCTCTGGGCCAGAAGATGATGAAAATCACCTAAACTTTTCCATATGATAAGTTTTCAGGAAGAAAGCCTGGTTTACTGCATGACTCTACCCTTTCCCCATTATCCTCTGTGCATAACTTAAGGTATAAAAACTATTTTGGAAAATAAAGTGCGGGCCTTGTTCACCGAAACTTGGTCTCCCCATTTTGTTATTTCACTCACCTTCTGGCCTCTTTTCTCTACTAAATTTTCTCACTGAGCTATCCTTATTCTATTACTCTTTATATCTTTAATTAACATTTAATAAGCTGTTGTTTCCTGATTGCTGAAGTCGTCTCCCCTTTGAATTCCCTGGATCCACTGGGGCTGGACCCTGGCAGTCAGGTCCATGAATCAAGGCAAATTGGAAGCGGTCAAACAAGAGATGGCAAGAGTGAATGTAGACAGTCTAGGAATCAGAGAACTAAAATGGACTGGAATTGGTGACTTTAACTCAGATGACCATTATATCTACTACTGCGGGCAGGAATCCCTCAGAAGAAATGGAGTAGCCATCATGGTCAACAAAAGAGTCTGAAATGCAGTACTTGGATGCAATCTCAAAAACGACAGAATGATCTCTGTTCATTTCCAAAGCAAACCATTCAATATCACAGTAATCCAAGTCTATGCCCCAGCCAGCTATGCTGAAGAAGCTGAAGTTGAACAGTTCTATGAAGACCTACAAGACCTTTTAGAACTAACACCCAAAAAAGATGTCCTTTTCATTATAGGGGACTGGAATGCAAAAATAGGAAGTCAAGAAACACCTGGAGTAACAGGCACATTTGGCCTTGGAATACGGAATGAAGCAGGGCAAAGACTAATACAGTTTTGCCAGAAAAAGCCCTGGTCATAGCAAACATCCTCTTCCAAGAACACAGGAGAAGACTATACACATGGACGTCACCAGATGGTCAACACCGAAATCAGATTGATTAAATTTTTGCAGCCAAAGATGGAGAAGCTCTATACAGTCAACAAAAATAAGACCAGAAGCTGACTGTGGTTCAGATCATGAACTCCTTATTACCAAATTCAGACTTAAATTGAAGAAAGTAGGGAAAACCACTAGGCCATTCAGGTGTGACCTAAATCAAATCCCTTATGATTATACAGTGGAAGTAAGAAATAGATTTAAGGGTCTAGATCTGATAGATAGAGTGCCTGATGAACTATGGAATGAGGTTCGTGACATTGAACAGGAGATGGCGATCAAGACCATCCCCATGGAAAAGAAATGCAAAAAATCAAAATGGCTATCTGGGGAGGCCTTACAAATAGCTGTGAAAAGAAGAGAAGTGAAAAGCAAAGGAGAAAAGGAAAGATATAAGCATCTGAATGAAAAGTTCCAAAGAATATCAAGAAGAGATAAGAAAGCCTTCCTCAGTGATCAATGCAAAGAAATAGAGGGAAATAACATAATGGGAAACACTAGGGATCTCTTCAAGAAAATCAGAGATACCAAGGGAACATTGCATGCAAATTCGGGCTTGATAAAGGACAGAAATGGTATGGACCTAACAGAAGCAGAAGATATTAAGAAGAGGTACAAGAATACACAGTAGAACTGTACAAAAAAGATCTTCATGATCACACAATGGTGTGATCACTGACCTAGAGCCAGACATCCTGGAATGTGAAGTCAAGTGGGCCTTAGAAAGCATCACTATGAACAAAGCTAGTGGAGGTGATGGAATTCCAGTTGAGCTATTTCAAATCCTGAAAGATGATGCTGTGAAAGTGCTGCACTGAAAATGCCAGCAAATTTGGAAAACTCAGCAGTGGCCATAGGACTGGAAAAGGTCAATTTTCATTCCAATCCGAAAGAAAGGCAATGCCAAAGAATGTTCAAACTACTGCACAGTTTCACTCATCTCACATGCTAGTAAAGTAATGCTCAAAATTCTCCAAGCCAGGCTTCAGCAATATGTGAACCGTGAACTTCCTCATGTTCAAGCTGGTTTTAGAAAAGGCAGAGGAAACAGAGATCAAATTGCCAATATCCTCTGGATCATGGAAAAGGCAAGAGAGCTCCAGAAAAACATCTATTTTTGCTTTATTGACTATGCCAAAGCCTTTGACTGTGTGGATAGCAATAAACTGTGGAAAATTCTGAAAGAGATCGGAATACCAGACCACCTGACCTGCCTCTTGAGAAATCTGTGTGAAAGTCAGGAAGCAACAGTTAGAACTGGACATGGAACAACAGACAGGTTCCAAATGGGAAAAGGAGTACATCAAGGCTGTGTATCGTCACCCTGCTTATTTAAGTTCTATGCCAAGTACATCATGAGAAACGCTGGACTGGAAGAAACACAAGCCGGAATCAAGATTGCTGGAAGAAACATCAATAACCTCAGATATGCAGATGACACCACCCTTATGGCAGAAAGTGAAGAGGAACTAAAAAGCCTCCTGATGAAAGTCAAAGAGGAGAGTGAAAAAGTTGGCTTAAAGCTCAACATTCAGAAAACGAAGATCATGGCATCCGGTCCCATCACTTCATGGGAAATATATGGGTAAACAGTGGAAACAGTGTCTGACTTTATTTTTGGGGGCTCCAAAATCACTGCAGATGGTGATTGCAGCCATGAAATTAAAAGACGCTTACTCCTTGGAAGGAAAGTTACGACCAACCTACATAGCATATTGAAAAGCAGAGACATTACTTTGCCAACAAAGGTCCATCTAGTCAAGGCTATGGTTTTTCCAGTGGTCATGTATGGGTGTGAGAGTTGGACTGTGAAGAAGGCTGAGCGCTGAAGAATTGATGCTTTTGAACTGTGGTGTAGGTGAAGACTCCTGAGAGTCCCTTGGACTGCAAGGAGATCCAACCAGTCCATTCTGAAGGAGATCAGCCCTGGGATTTCTTTGGAAGGAATGATGCTGAAGCTGAAACTCCCGTAGTTTGGCCGCCTCATGCGAAGAGTTGACTCATTGGAAAACCCTCATGCAGGGAGGGTTTGGGGGCAGGAGGAGAAGGGGACGACAGAGGATGAGATGGCTGGATGGCATCACTGACTCAATGGACGTGAATCTGAGTGAACTCCTGGAGTTGGTGATGGATAGAGAAGCCTGGTGTGCTGCAATTCATGGGGTTGCAAAGAGTCGGACACATTTAGTGTCTGAACCGAGCTGAACTGAACTGATGGTCTTACTGGGGCTTCTCCTTTGCCCTTTAGTGTGGGGCATCCTTTTTTTGGTGGGATCCAACATTGCCTTGCCTGGAAAATCCCATGGACAGAGGAACCTGATAGGCTGCAGTCCATGGGGTCGCACAAATTCGGATACAAATGAAGCGATTTAGCAGCAGCAACAACATTCTCCAGTCGATTGTTGTTTAGCAGCGAGTTGTAATTTTGGCGTTCTCACATGAAATGGTCAGCCCATGTCCTTCTACTCGACTGTCTCTCACAGTTGTAGTGATTAAATATCAAAAATAAAAAATAAAGTTAAAAAAAATCTAAAGGATGAATGTGTTTGAAATATTGGAATATACTTAAAATTACCTCTAAGTGTATAATGTGTGTTTTTAAAATCTTAGTTTCCATGCAACCATGTTATTTCTTTCATTTTTATCCTTGAAAAAAATAGATTTTTTCAAGTATCAGTTACATTTTCAACTTTTATATCCTATTGGATTTTCATCAGTTCAGTTCTGTTGCTCAGTCATGTCCAACTCTTTGTGACCCCATGAACTGCAGCACGCCAGGACACCCTGTCGATTGATTACTAACTCCCGGAGTTCACTCAAACTCATATCCATCAAGTCGGTGATGCCATCCAGCCATTTCATCCTCTGTCGTCCCCTTCTCCTTGTTCCCCCAATCCCTTCCAGGATCAGAGTCTTTTCCAATGAGTCAACTCTTCTCATGAGGTGGCCAAAGTACTGGAGTTTCAGCTTTAGCATCATTCCTTCCAAAGAAAACCCAGGAATGATCTCCTTTAGAATGGACTGGTTGGATCTCCTTGCAGTCCAAGGGATTCTCAAGAGTCTTCTCCAACACCACAGTTAAAAGCATCAATTATTTGGAGTTCGGCTTTCTTCACAGTCCAACTCTCACATTCATACATGACAACTGAAAAAACCATAGCCTTGACTAGATGGACCTTTGTTGGCAAAGTAATGTCTTTGCTTTTGAATAAGCTATCTAGGTTGGTCATAACTTTCCTTCCAAGGAGTAAGCGTCTTTTAATTTCATGGCTGCAGTCACCATCTGCAGTGATTTTGGAGCCCCAAAAAATAAAGTCTGACACTGTTTCTACTGTTTTCCTGTCTATTTCCCATGAAGTGATGAGACCAGATCCCATGATCTTCGTTTTCTGAATGTTGAGCTTTAAGCCAACTTTTTCACTCTCCACTTTCACTGTCATCAAGAGGCTTTTTAGTTCCTCTTCACATTCTGCTTAAGGGTGGTATCATCTGCATATCTGAGGTTATTGATATTTCTCCCGACAATCTTGATTCCAGATTGTGTTTCTTCCAGCCCATCATTTCTCATGATGTACTCTACATATAAGTTAAATAAACAGGGTGACAATATACAGCCTTGATGTACTCCTTTTCCTATTTGAAACCAGTCTGTTGTTCCTTGTCCAGTTCTAACTGTTGCTTCCTGACCTGCCTATAGTTTTCTCAAGAGGCAGGTCAAGTGGTCTGGTATTCCCATTTCTTTCAGATTTTTCCACAGTTTATTGTGATCCACACAGTCAAAGGCTTTGACATAGTCAATAAGGCAAAAATAGATTTTTTGGGGGGGAACTATTTTGCTTTATTGAGGATCCAGCGGATGTTGGCAACTTGATCTCTGGTTCCTCTGCCTTTTCTAAAACCAGCTTGAACATCCGGAAGTTCAAGGTTCACTTATTGCTTAACCCTGGCTTAGAGAATTTTGAGGATTTCTTTACTAGCGTGTGAGATGAGTGCAATTGATCTTCATAAATTTATATAAATTGAAATGCAGCATAGCTACACAAGTCAACTCCCCTTCAGTACACATCTCACTCAAAAGTGCATATATGCATTCATTTTAATTGAAATTTAGACACACATCCATGAACACTGATGCTTTGGATATATGTCACCAAAAAGAGTATTTTATACAGATTTTTGGGATTAGATAAAATATTACAGAGGATAGATTTCTAAAAATGTTTTCCTTGACTATATAATTTATATAATATTGAATTTTATGGGCTACAAAACAGCAAATTGTATTGTCTGGCTTAAAGGATATCTTAGTTGTAACCAATTGTAAAATATTTCCAAATTGTTGTCAAATGTACCTGTGAAAATTGAAAATAAGACTAGAGTTTATAGTACAACTATATCCCAAGCCTGAATTTCTACAAACAACAAGGCTAATAAAACAGGAATAAATACAATTTGTCTTTATATCACATGAAAGAAGGCAGGGAGTCACAGATTTCTAGCTGTTAACGTCTAAACTATCAGTCCAAAGTGTATACTTGTTTGTTATATTTTAATATATCAGATGCTCAATCCCTTCCTTTCCCCAATCTTATTTTATTGATTCATAAACAACAACTCCCTAACATACTTTATGTAGTACCCTTCTCCAGGGTATCCTCCTGACACATGTCTTCCCTGGTGTTGCAAGTGGTAAGGAAACTGCCTGCAATGCGGGAAACCCAAGTTTGATCCCTGGCTCAGGAAGATCCTGTAGAGAATGGAAGGACTACCCACTCTAGTATTCTTGCCTGGAGAATTCCATGGACAGAGGAGTCTGGGGGGCTACACTTCATGGGATCACAAAGAGTCAGACACCACTGAGAGACCAGCACTTTCACTCCAGGAGATATGTAGAGACTTCAGAAAACTGGGAACTAAATGAAGAAAAAGACACACCACAAGAAGCAGTAACACTCACTAAACTTTATTAGATGGTGCTTGGCAGGGCTGCCTAGGAGGAAATCCTTCAAGTAAGGAGACCATACAGAGGCTTAAGGAAAGAGGCCAAGGTACAGAAGAGATGCAAGGTAAGGGAACTCTTGGAGAAGAGAGGGATTAGAGAGGGGGCTTGCTTTTCTAAGTGATGTCACTCAGTAGCACCATGATGTCACTCACCAGCACCTTTGGGTCAGAGAGCTCTGAAGATATATTGGCTTGGAGTTTTATAATTCTAAGGCCCTAACATTTCAATGGCCTGAAAATACTGGATATAATTTCTCAGGTTATAGATAGGTATATTTTAAGTGGCTAATAATCAGCTCATTTCAGATATATATATATATATATATATATATATATATATTGCTTTATTCAAATATTTTCCCATTTATTTATTTATACATTTTCAAGGTCTTTATCTTTTGAGTGTGTCCCTTATAAACAGCATATATCTTGGGTTTTAGTTTCTTTTTTTTTTTTTTTTCTCTAATTTTATTTTATTTTTTAAACTTTACATAATTGTATTAGTTTTGCCAAATATCAAAATGAATCCGCCACAGGTATACATGTGCTCCCCATCCCGAACCCTCCTCCCTCCTCCCTCCCCATACCATCCCTCTGGGCCGTCCCAGTGCACCAGCCCCCAGCATCCAGCATCATGCATCGAACCTGGACTGGCAACTCGTTTCCTACATGATATTTTACATGTTTCATTGCCATTCTCCCAAATCTTCCCACCCTCTCCCTCTCCCACAGAGTCCATAAGACTGTTCTATACATCAGTGTCTCTTTTGCTGTCTCGTACACCGGGTTATTGTTACCATCTTTCTAAATTCCATATATATGCGTTAGTATACTGTATTTATGTTTTTCCTTCTGGCTTACTTCACTCTGTATAATAGGCTCCAGTTTCATCCACCTATTTAGAACTGATTCAAATGTATTCTTTTTAATGGCTGAGTAATACTCCATTGTGTATATGTACCACTGCTTTCTTATCCATTCATCTGCTGATGGACATCTAGGTTGCTTCCATGTCTTGGCTATTATAAACAGTGCTGCGATGAACATTGGGGTACACGTGTCTCTTTCCCTTCTGGTTTCCTCAGTGTGTATGCCCAGCAGTGGGGTTGCTGGATCATAAGGCAGTTCTATTTCCAGTTTTTTAAGGAATCTCCACACTGTTCTCCATAGTGGCTGTACTAGTTTGCATTCCCACCAACAGTGTAAAAGGGTTCCCTTTTCTCCACACCCTCTCCAGCATTTATTATTTGTAGACTTTTGGATCGCAGTCATTCTGACTGGTGTGAAATGAAGCAACGGACAAACAACTAATCTCAAAAATATACAAGCAACTCCTACAGCTCAACTCCAGAAAAATAAACGACCCAATCAAAAAATGGGCCAAAGAACTAAATAGACATTTCTCCAAAAAAGACATACAGATGGCTAACAAACACATGAAAAGATGCTCAACATCACTCATTATCAGAGAAATGCAAATCAAAACCACTATGAGGTACAGTTTCTTTTTTTTTAAATACAATATGATGATAGCTGAAGAGTTTAGTTCATTTATATTATTGTGATTACTTATATTGTTGACTTTCCTGTCTTATTTGGGGCTTATTACTTACCCTTTTCATATCCTCTTGTTTCTAAAATAATTGGAATGGGAAAACTTCTGCTTTACCCCAACAAGATTTTTAGTAAACAGGTCTTGCTGCTGCTGCTAAGTCACTTCAGTCGTGTTCAACTCTGAGCGACCCCATGGACTGCACCCTACCAGGCTCCTCCATCCATGGGATTTTCCAGGCAAGAGCACAGGAGTGGGGTGCCATTGCCTTCTACAAAACAGGTCTTAGGCTGCAGTAAAAACATAAATAAGTTAGGGACCAACCCACACAGACATATTTTCCCTATCTATACAATAATATATAAGAATTGTAAGGGATGTGTTAGTGTTATAATTATTTGCAGAGAAATTAAATTATTTATCTGAAGAAAATACATAGAATGTGCAGATTTAACACTCAGTTAATGTAAGTTGAACAAGATTCAGTTCAGTTCAGTTCAGTCGCTCAGTTGTGTCAGACTCTGTGACCCCATGAATCACAGCACGCCATGCCTCCCTGACCATCACCAACTCCTGGAGTTCACTCAAACTCACGTCCATCGAGTCAGTGATGCCATCCACCCATCTCATCTTCTGTTGTCCCCTTCTCCTCCTGACCCCAGTCCCTCCCAGCATCAGAGTCTTTACCAATGAGTCAACTCTTTGCATAAGATGGCCAAAGTACTGGAGTTTCAGCTTTAGCATCATTCCTTCCAAAGAAATCCCAGGGCTGATCTCCTTCAGAATGGACTGGTTGGATCTCCTTACAGTCCAAGGGACTCTCAAGAGTCTTCTCCAACACCACAGTTCAAAAGCATCAGTTCTTCGGCGCTCAGCATTCTTCACAGTCCAACTCTCACATCCATACATGACCACAGGAAAAACCATAGCCTTGACTAGACGGACCTTTGTTGGCAAAGTAATGTCTCTGCTTTTGAATTTGAATACGCTATCTAGGTTGTCATAACTTTCCTTCCAAAGAGTAAGCGTCTTTTAATTTCATGGCTGCAATCACCATCTGCAGTGATTTTCAGCCCCCAAACATAAAATCTGACACTGTTTCCACTGTTTCCCTATCTATTTCCCATGAAGTGATGGGACCGGTTGCCATGTTCTTCGTTTTCTGAATGTTGAACTTTAAGCCAACTTTTTCAGTCTCCACTTTCACTGTCATCAAAAGGCTTTTTAGTTCCTCTTCACTTTCTGCCATAAGGGTGGTGTCATCTGCATATCTGAGGTTGTTGATATTTCTCTGGATTAGAGGATACAAAATAAACATACACCATTCAGTCCATTCAGTGAAATTTCCTTACAAAAATGCTAACAAATTATAAAATATATTCAGAAATAAGGTATACCCTAAAGTAACAAAAATTATCTGACACATGACTAGTTTAAAAATATGCACAGATGTAAACATACAAGCCCCACATAATAAAAACTATAATAAAAGTATGAATAAATTTGAACAAATGAAGAAATATTCCACTTTGTCAAACATCATGAATTAACACAACTTCTGTTCTCTACAAATTACTAATTTGTGTAACATAAAATTACATATTTTTGAAACTCTTTAAATTATTTAAAAATATATAGTGATGTATAAAGATCAAGAAATGGGTAAATTATCATTAGAAAATAATAATAATGTGTGGGGATAATTGTCCAATCAGCCTTAAAATAAGCTACAAAATATGCAGTACTAGAAATTGATGGATTGAGCATAGATTAATGAAAGGTGCCATGGGCAATGCCAACATGAGCTATATAGTTACCATATCTAAAAGTTAGAAGGGATTGTTAAACCTACATTGTTAATGTTATTCTTGAAAGCAAGTCACATTACTGGAACTTTGGGAACCTATACTTGCCCAAGCCTCTCCCCCTAGTCTCCAGCAAGAAGCTCAGTGA
This sequence comes from Bos taurus, assembly GCF_002263795.3. Taxonomy (NCBI): domain Eukaryota; kingdom Metazoa; phylum Chordata; class Mammalia; order Artiodactyla; family Bovidae; genus Bos; species Bos taurus. The sequence continues at coordinate 3,180,299 of NC_037336.1, forward strand.
CTTTCTGTTGAATTTACACCAGAGAGGAAATAAAGGTGGATGAGGAAAGTATTAATAAAACCTGAGTCTGCTTGTGACATTTTACCCTTATAAGGGTCAGCTAGGAAGTAGTGTTTTCAAAAGCTTAAACAGTAAATCTTGGAAGAGACCTCCTCTCCTCCTGAACTCAACTCCCCCTAAAGCCCAGTTCCCTTATTAAATTTATGATTAATCTCACTATCCAAAGCTTTCTTTTCCCTCTGCCCTCTATCCTCTACTGAACACTAATTAACCAGAGTCAGTGGGATAAACTTGCTACTATAGATACCATGATTAATATTCAAACTCAGATTGCTTCTCCTGGGCAAGATAAACTCCCACATCTTTAGCCATGAGCCAGTTTTCCAGAGACTCTTAAACCAGAGACATTCTGTCTCCAGGAACTACAATTAAGAAATGTCATAAAATGATGGTTAATCCCCACCTTTTTGTTCTTCCCCTCTGAAAGTCACCTAACTCAGAGAGCTAGTAAAAGTGGACCTGGGGCTTGTGCCCTACTCCCTAGCTTGATGCCTGCAATAACCCTATACTTTACTGCTGAGTTAAGGGACTTTCAAAGGGAAAGAACAAAATGGCTTTCTTGGGCAAGAATGAGGGAAGTTTTTCTATTTATAATCCGAGGTCCTACCTTAGTTAACCACCCAACTGGGCTAGCTAATGGATTTAGTTCAGGAAGTTTCTGTGCACTAAGGAAGAAGTCTAAGAGTGACATAGCATGATTTACAGGTTTTTAAGGTCATTTATTTTCCTGATGCCTAATCTGATTTTGCTTTTGAAAAGATGAATGTAACCATCATTCTTTGTTTAACTCCCTTATATTCCAGTTCCTCTTAAATTCTGAAAAGAACAAGAGAAAACATACACATCCATATACACATGATTACAATGTAGAGTAGGGGTTTCTCCAGTGGTTCAGTGGTAAAGAATCCTCTTGCAATGCAGGAGATACAGGAGCTGTGGTTTCAATCCCTGGTTCTGGAAGATCCCCTGGAGAAGGAAATGGCAACCCACTCCAGTATTCTTGCCTGGAAAACCCTATGGACACAGGAGCCTGGTGGGCTACAGTCCATGGGGTTGCAAAGAGTCAGACACACCTTTGCAACTAAACTATCACCACTACAATGTAGAGTAATCCCCACTGGAACACTGGAGAGGGAGATTTTCAAAAGAACACTTTCAGTGTTCTCAGTGCTTGTCAAGTTGCAAGGAAAACAAACCACATTTCTTCCTTACAAAAATGCCTCATCCAGATCCCTGCAGCTCATCTTTAATGTCATTCACAGCTGTCAAAGCAATAGGACTATTCATGACATGGCATCAGGGATATTTTAGTATTTTAATATATTTGATATTGAATATCTGTGCTTTATTTGGAGACACAAAGCTATACGATTAATCATGGATACCTCTCTTTACTTCTATGATCAAATTTGTTTTTCTCTGAAAAAGAAGAAACAAAATAAAAAATCAGATTATCTTCTAGGGTGCCAGGTAGTTGTTCAGTCACTAAGTCATTTCTGACTCTTTCCAACCTCATGGACTGCAGCACGCCAGGCCTTCCTGTCACTCACCATCTCCTGGAGTTCACCCGATTTCATGTCCATTGAAAGTGATGCTATCCAACCATCTCATCCAGATAGTGTTTGTGTGTGTGTGTGTGTGTGTATGTGTGTGTAGAGAGAGAGAGAGAGAGATGGTTGTTGTCCAGTCACCCAATTACCCAGTCATGTCTGACTCTTTTTGACCCCATGGACTGTAGCACAGCAGGCCTCCCTGTCCCTCAACATCTCCCCAGGATTGCCCAGGTTCATATTCATTGCATCGGTGAGGGTGTCCAGCCATCTCACCCTCTGAAACCCTCTTCTCCTTCTGCCCTCAATCTTTCCCAGGATCAGGGACTTTTCCACAGAGTCATCTGTTCACATCAAATGACCATAATACTGGAGCTTCAGCTACAGCATCAGTCCTTCCAGTGAATATTCAGGGTTGATCTCCCTTAACATTGACTGTTTTGATGTCTTTGCTGACCAAGGGATTTTCAGGCATCTTCTTCAGCACCACAGTTTGAAGGCATCAATTCTTTGGCATTCTGCCTTCTTTGTGGTCCAGCTTTCACAACCCTTCATGACCACTGGGAAGACCATAGCCCTGGCTATATGGGCCTTTGTCGGCAGAGTAATGGCTCTGCTTTTCAACATACTGTCTAGGTTTATCATTGCTTTCCTGCTAAGAAGCAATCATCTTCTGATTTCATGGCTGTGGTCACACTCCACAGTGATTTTGGAGCCCTAAAAGAGGCTCTACTGTCACTAATTTCACCCTTTCCCCTTCTACTTGCCATTCAGTATTGCAGCTGGATAGCATGAGCTTAGATTTTTTTTTTTTTTAATATTTACTCTTAAGTGGCCTCTTTCATTCATATATATATATATATATATATATATATATATATAGACTTCCCTTGTGGCTCAGATGGTAAAGCATCTGCTCACAATGTGGGAGACCTGGGTTTGATCCCTGGGTTAGGAAGATCCCCTGGAGGGGGTATTGAAATCCATGTCAATTTTCTTGCCTGGAGAATCCCCATGAAGAGGAGACTGGCAAGATTGGGGTCCCCCTATAGTCCATGGGGTCTCAGAGTTGGTCATGACTGAGTGACTGAGCACACACAAACACACACACATATATGTGTGCCATTAGATTTACACTTCAGATAATTATTTTCAGAGTAAGAATGTGATATTCACTCTATGAAAATATATTGTCTATCTAAAATTCAAATTTAACTTTACTTTTCTATTTTTATTTACTAAATCTGCCAACACTAATATTATATTCAAATTATGTAGGTCAATGAACTCCATTATTCATGATATTGAAAGCAATAGGTACCAAAAATCTTTTGCTCACTCAACTAAATTGTATTAAAATGTATTAAAATAGTATAAAAATATAATACATGGTATTAAACTGTATTGAAATAATAATAATTTAAGACATAGAAAATCTAATAGCTTTTTATTTCAGTGTAATTTTTCCTCACAAAATGTGAAAATGTGCCTAAAATATGTCTAATAACTGTAAATATTATAGGCATATATAATTTTCCACTTTACTTTTCAAAACACTTAAGAACAAGTGTATCCTTGTAGATATTGTCATAAAATATTTTAGGTCAGTGAATCTAAGAAAAATTGGATTAAAAGATCAAAGTATGAAAAATACACTCTTTTCCAAATTAACAGTCACATGTCCTTCCTGGGAAATTAGAATGTTATTCTTCCTTTTAAAATAATTCTTCTTATTTTTTATTTCTTTAAAATATTGGCTTTTTATTTCTCAAGTGGAAGCATGTTTTTCCTTAATACTTGTGAATACAATTAAACATAAGAAGAAAAAAATATTTGAAATAATTCTGAGGAATTCAAACTTCAACAAATTGCTCACTATCCTTAAAGAACTTTCTTACTCAGCTATACATAGCCATCTCTTTTGCCAAGCATCTGTTAAGGAAATGATGTAAGTACATTTTGAAAGATATTAAATCTCTAGCTTTAGCCTAAGTTTAGAAATTGCCAGATTGCACTGACTTAAAATTCTATCAAAGAAAAATGCACAAGCTTCTTCCATGTGACATTAAAATTTTGCTTGTGGATTTTTAAAATGATATATGTATTAGAGACTGGATGCATAATAAAACTTTCTCAGGAAATGGGTGTTTATAGATGACTTTGTGATGATACCATCTTCCCTTAAGTGTACCTGTTTTAAAAATCAGTGATAAGCAACAGAAGGGTCTATGCAGAGGCTTAAATGCTATCTCCGCTAAGCACAAAGGAGAAAAATCACTAGTATCATTAATCTTTAAAACCCTTACATCTCCCAATAGCTAGCTTCACTTCTGAGACATTTTTAAACTCATAAAAGTTGTCTGAGTTCTGTTTCTCTAACAGATGTAACAGGAGGCATGATGGGGACTATAATGTAGCAATGCTTTGAGAATTACATGTAAATAGTTGATAAAATATAGTTACTATAGTACCCAAGATAAAGTAAATAAAATTAATAGCTAACATTTTATTTACTATTTAATATACATAAATTTAAAGTATTAGATTGACTTTAAAAATGTTAAAGCTTGATGTTTTGATGCAAACTATTTAATCTCCAAGCACATTCTAATATTTGTTTGCATTAAAAGCTAAATTCCTTTAAATATTAAAACCATTTTTTGGTTAAAATTTTGTTTGCTAATCCAGAGACACACAAACCATTCAAAATTGCAAAGCAATCAAAGAGAGTGAATCACAAAACTCTGTTAATAGTATTTGGAATATCATCCACAGGAATGTTAGAGGTACAAAGTATGCTGTCAAGAAGGAAAATTGTTCAGTTCAGTTCAGTCATTCAGTTGTGTCCAACACTTTGCAACACCATGGACTGTAGCACCGCAGGCTTCCCTGTCCATCACCAACTCTGGGAGGTTACTTAAATTCATGTCATTTGAGTTGGTAATGCCATCCAACCAAATCTCATCCCTCCTCGTTCCCTTCACCTCCTACCTTAAATCTTTCTCAGCATCAAGGTCTTTTCAAATGAGTCACTTCACATCAGGTGGCCAAAGTATTGGTTCCAGCTTCACCATCAGTCCTTCCAATGAATATTCAGGAATGATTTCCTTTAGAATGGACTGGTGGGATCTCCTTGAAGTCCAAGGGACTCTCAAGAGTCTTCTCCAACACCCTAGTTCAAAAGAATCAATTCTTCAGCACTCAGCTTTCTTTATAGTCCAACTCTCACATCCATACATGACTACTGGAAAAACCATAGCTTTGACTAGACGAACCTTTGTTGGCAAAGCAATGTCTCTGCTTTTTAATATACTGTCTAGGTTGGTCACAAGCTTTTCTTCCAAGAAGCAAGAGTGTTTTAATTTCATAGCTATAGTCATCATCTGCAGTGATTTTGGAGCCCCAAAAATAAAGTCTGTCACTGTTTCCTTTTTTTCCCCATCTATTTGCCATGAAGTGATGAGAATGAATTCCATAATCTTAGATTTCTGAATGTTGAGTTTTAGGCAACTTTTTCACTTTCCCCTTTTACTTTCATCAAGAGGCTCTTTAATTTTTCTTTGCTTTCTGCCATAAGGGTGGTGCCATCAGCGTATCTGAGGTTATTGATATATCTCCTGACAGTTTGATTCCAGCTTGTGCTTCATCCAGCTCCACATTTCACATGATGTACTCTGCATATAAGTTAAATAAGCAGGGTGACAGTATACAGCCTTGGCATACTCCATTCCCAAATTGGAACCAGTCTGTTTCATGTCCAGCTCTAACCTTTGCTTCTTGACCTGCATACAGATTCCTCAGAAGGCAGGTAAAGTGGTCTGGTGCTCCCATCTCTTGAAGAATTTTCTACAGATTGTTGTGATCCACATAGTCAAAGGCTTTAGCGTAATCAAAAAGCAGAATTAAACGTTTTTCTGGAACTCTCTGGCCTTTTTGATGATCCAGAGGATGTTGGCGATTTGATGTCTGGTTCCTCTACCTTTCTTAAATCCAGTTTGAACATTTGGAAGTTCACAGTACACGTACTGTTGAAGCCTTACTTGGAGAATTTTGAGCACAATTTGCTAGTATGTGAGATGAGTCCAGTTGTGTGCTAGTTGGAATATTCTTTGACATTGCCTTTTTTGGGGATTGGAATGCAAACTTACCTTTTCCAGTTTTGTGGCCAGTGCTGAGTTTTCCAAAATTGCTGGCATATTGACTGCAGCACTTTAATAGCATCGTATTTTAGGACTTGAAATAGCTCAAATGGAGTTCCATCACCTCCACTAGCTTTGTTTGTAGTGATGTTTTCTAAAGCCCACCTGACTTTGCATTCCAGGATGTCTGGCTGTAGGTGAGTGATCACACCATCATGGTAATCTGGGTCATGAAGATCTTTTTTGTATAGTTCTTCCATATATATTTTTGCCACCTCTTCTTTCGTTAGTTCCATACCATTTCTGTCCTCGATTGTGCCCACTAATCATTAAATGCCACTAATCATTAAGGATTTTCTAATTACAACCAAAATAAGATTTGACCTCACATCTGTCAGGATGGCTATTATCCAAAAAGATACCAGATATGGAGAAAAGGGAATTCTTATACACTGTTGGTGGAAATGTATATTGATGCAGCCAACATGGAAAACAGTACTGAGATCCCTCAAAAAAAAAAAAAAGAAAAAATGGGACTACTATATTATCCAGCTATTTCACTCTTGGGTATCTATCTGAAGAAAGTAAAAACACTGATAAGAAAACACACATGTACCCAAAGTTCATAGCACCATTATTTACAATAGCCAATATGTGGAAGCAACTTAAATGTCTATCAACATATTAATAAAGAAGATGTGCTGTATATATATATACAGCACATCTTCTTTATTAATACATGTATAAATACATGTATTTATCTACATGCCACTATGGAATGCTACTCAACCATAAAAAGAGTGACATTTTGGTATTTACAACAACAGAGTTGGACCTAGAATGTATATGTTAAATGAAATAAGCCAAACAGAGAAAGACAAATACTGTCTGATTTTACTAATATGTAGAATCTAAAAAATATCGAAACAAATGAGAAAATACAACAATAAAGAAACACAGTTATAGGTACAGAGAACAAATGAGTGTTTACCTGAGGGAAGGAGGATAGAAGAAGGAGAGAAATAGATAAAGGAGATTAAGAGGTAGTAATTTTAACTTTCAAATAAATGAGTAAATTATACAGTGCAGGGAATAGAGTCTATGCAGCATTTTTGTTTGGTGACAGATGATAACCAGATTTACCATAGTTCAGTTCAGTTCAGTCACTCAGTCATGTCCGACTCTTTGTGACCTCATGAATTTCAGCACGCCAGGCCTTTCTGTCCATCACCAACTCCTGAAGTTCACCCAAACTCCTGTCCATCGAGTCGGCGATGCCATTCAGCCACCTCAACCTCTGTCGTCCCCTTCTCCTGCCCCCAATCCCTCCCAACATCAGAGTCTTTTCCAATGAGTCAACACTTCACATGAGGTTGCCAAAGTATTGGAGTTTCAGCTTTAGAATCAGTCCTTCCAAAGAACACCCAGGGCTGATCTCCTTCAGAATGGACTGGTTGGATCTCCTTGCAGTCCAAGGGACTCTCAAGAGTCTTCTCCAACACCATAGTTCAAACGCATCAATTCTTTGGTGCTCAGCTTTCTTCACAGTCCAACTCTAACATCCATACATGACCACTGGAAAAACCATAGCCTTGACTAGACGGACCTTTGTTGGCAAAGTAATGTCTCTGCTTTTTAATATGCTATCTAGGTTGGTCATAACTTTCCATACAAGGAGTAAGCATCTTAATTTCATGGCTCCAATCACCATCTGCAGTGATTTTGGAGCCCCAAAAAATGTTTACCATAGTAAACATTCTGAAATCTACAGACATGCTGAATCAATACTATGTGACAGGAACTAACTAACCTTGTTGTAAGTCAAATATGTTTCCTAAAGAAACAAACTCATAGAAAAAGTGAGCAGACTTGTAGTTACTGATATGGGTGAGGAGAGGTGGGAGGGGGCATTAGGTGAAGGTGGTAAAATGTTACAAAGTCCCAGTCATATGATAAATAAGTGCTAGGGATATAAAGTGCTGTGGACTGTGTTTAGTTGTTCAGTTGTGTCCAACTCCCTGAGTCCCCATGGACTCTAGCCTTCCAGGCTCCTCTTACAACATGATGAATATAGTTTATATTGATGTGAATTAGTCAAGTCACTGAGTCATGTCCGACTCTTGGCGACCCCATGGACTGTAGCCTACCAAGCTCCTCCCTCCATGGGATTATATTGCTGTACATTATATAAAAAACTGTTAAGAGAATAAATTCTAAGAACTATCATCAAATAATAAAATAATTTTTTTTCCTACAGAAAGGAGTTGAATGTATTATTTATTTACAGTGTACTTAGTCTTCACATTAATTATAAAATAAATAGCATATTGTTTATATGTAATCTAAAATTGTGTTGCCAAATCCCATGCTTATTGAATGCAATTGTGCGACATGCTGCAATATGTTTTTGGTTAATTTTTGCTCAAAAATAAAATCCCAGATTTGGATGATACTTAAAAGAAGTAGAGTGCTAATCTGGACCTGGAATACAATTTTCCTTTTTCTTTTTTTTTCTTTTTCAAAGCTGGATATAATTTAGGTGTAGTAAACATAACCACCCTAAAAGAATACAATTATATTTGTAAGATCCACATTTTCTTTTGAAAGGCAGCATGCTATGATTATCACAAAAGAGATAATGTATAAATATTTTACAAATTATATTTCCATACTTAAGAAGAACACATGCTATCATTAAAATTCCAGAAACACATTCTTATGAGAAAGTTTGCAGAACATATTTTTACTTAAAGCACATCCTACAAACTCAAGAATTTTAATGAGATTTTTGAATAATATGCCTTGAATTGTTTTGAATAACACTTTGTTGATCATGAATTACATATTGGTCATGGTGGAGAGTTCTGACAAAACATGGTCCAATGGAGAAGGGAATGTCAAACCACTTCAGTATTCTTGCCTTGAGAACCTCATGAACAGTATGAAAGACAAAAAAAAAAAAAATCAGTAGGTGACCAATAGGCTACTGGAGATCAGTGGAGAAATAACTTCAGAAAGATTGAAGAGAAGGGGTCAAAGCAAAAACAATACCTATGTGTAGATGTGACTGGTGATGGAAGTGAAGTCCAATGCTGTAAAAACAATATTGCCTAGGAACCAGGAATGTTAGGTCCACGAATCAAGGTAAAATGGAAGTGGTCAAACAGGAGAAGGTAAGAGTGAACATTGACATTTTAGAAATCAGTGAATTAACATAGACTTGAATGCGAAAATTTAATTCAGATGACCTTTATATCTACTACTGTGGGCTACTATTACTACATTATATCTACTCCATTAGAAGAAATGGAGTAGCCATCATAGTCAATAAATGAGTCCAAAATGCAGTACTTATGTGTAATCTCAAAAATGACAGAATGCTCTCTGTTAATTTCCAAGGCAAACCATTCAATGTAACAGTAATCCAAGTCTATGCTCCAACCACTTGTGGCAAAGACACTGAAGTTGAACAGTTCTATGAAGACCTATAAGACATCCTGGAATTAAAAATTAAAAAAAATCATTTTCTTCATAGATGACTGGCATGTAAATGTAGGAAGTCAAGAGATACCTAGAGTAACAGGCAAGTTTGGCTTTGGAGTACAAAATGAAGCAGGGCAAAGGCTAACAGAGTTTTGCCAAGAGAATGCACTGGTCATAGCAAACACCATCTTCCAACAACACAAAAGCAGACTATACACATGGACATCACTAGATGGTCAATAACAAAATCAGATTGATTCTATTCTTTTCAGCCGAAGATGGAGAAGCTCTATACAGTCAACAAAAATAAGACTGGGAGCTAACTGTGGCTCAGATCATGAACTCCTTTTTGCCAAATTCAGAATTAAATTGAAGAAGTAGGGAAAACCTACTTGGGTCATTCAGGTATGACCTAACTCAAATCCCTTACAATTATACAAAAAAGTGACACATAGATTCAAGGGATTAGATATGATAGACAGAGTGCTTGAAGAATTATGGACAGAGGTTTGTCACATTGTACGGGAGAAAGTGATCAAGACCATCCCAAAGAAAAAGAAATGCAAAAAGGCAAAATAGTTGTCTGAAGAGGCCTTAAAAATAGCTCAGAAAAGAAGAGAAGATAAAGGCATTGGAGAAAAGGAAAGCTATACCCATTTGAAATCAGAGTTCCAAAGAAGAGCAAGGAGAGATAAGAAAGCCTTCCTCAGTGATCAATGCAAAGCAATAGAGAAAAACAGTAGAATGGTAAATAATAAAGATCTCTTCAAGAAAATTGGTGATACCAAGGGAACATTTCATGCAAAGATGGCCAAATAAAGACTGAAACGTTATGGACGTAACAGAAGCACAAGATATTAAGAAGAGGTGACAAGAATACACAGAAGAACTATACAAAAAAGATCTTAATGACCCAGATAAACACGATGGGGTGATCACTCACTTAGAGCCAGACATCCTGGAGTCTGAAGTCAAGTGAGCCTTAGGAAGCATCACTATGAACAAAGTTAGTGGAGGTGATGGAATTCCAGCTGAGCTATTTCAAGTCCTAAAAATGATGCTGTGAAAGTGCTGCACTGAATACACCAGCAAATTTTAAAAACTCAGCAGTGGCCACAGGACTGGAAAAGATTAATTTTCATTCCAATCCCAAAGAAGGCAACACCAAGGGATGTTAAAACTACATCATAATTGCACTCATTCCAGAAGCTAACAAAATAATGCTCAAAATTCTCCAAGCTAGGATTCAAAGGTATGTGAATGGAGAACTTCCAGATGTTCAAGCTGGATGTAGAAAAGGAAGACCAATCAGAGATCAAGTTTCCAACATCTGTTCAATCATACAAAAAGCAAAAGAGTTCCTGTAAAACATATACTACTGCTTTATTGACTATGCCATAGCCTTTGACTATGTGGGTCACAAGACTATAGAAAATCCTTAAAGGCATGGGAAATCCAAACCACCTTACCTGCCTCCTGAGAAATCTGTATGCAGACTAAGAAGCAAGAGTTAGGGCAGAGGATCAACAAAAGACAGTTGAAGTTCATTACTGTCATTTTCTTCCACCATCATCACAGGATATTGGGAGGACCAAAAACTGACTTAAGAATTTACTCTTGAGGGGGAACAAGATGGTGGAGACGTATGCGGATGTGAAGTACATTTCTCTCCATGGTTACATGAGGAATATACCTTCAGACACAGAAGTGCCTGGAGAGCACCATCTGAGAGGGAACAGGAGTACTTGACCAGCGGAAATGAATGAATAGGACCATGCAAAACTCGGTAGGATGAAGGAACTAGGAGGGGGAAAAAAAAAAAAAAAAGAAGTATTAGAGTATTAGTAGGATTGGAACTGTCCTCAGCAGGTTGGGGAACTGAAGCAGGGATCCAAGCTCCAGACTGGGACAACTGTATGAGTCAGAGGAGAAACATTTAAGGCTAAGAGTGAAACAACTGATCAGTGGCAACCTAAATGGAATGAGAATCAGACAGTCCTTGCTGCAGCCATAAATACCCTGGACAGGGATGCAGGTCCCCTGGAAGATGCAGCAGCTGGGAGCTGGAGTTTAGGGATCATGGAGCAATCTCAGGGCAAGAATTGCTGTTGACTGTGGAGAAACAGATTGAGGGGATGTGAGGGAGGAGATTATGATGGGAAATGCCTGTGGAGGAAAGCAGGGCAGCCATGGAAGCAAGGTAATGCTGCTGAGTCACATGTAGGGGGTGGAGCCATCACCATAACCTTTCTCTCCCCACCAACCAGCATCAGCAGCTGAAACAATAGAGAGGCTGACCCATCACACACCTGAGGCACTGAACTACAGAGTAGACCCCAGCCAGGGGACCCCTCTATGTGCCTGATGTGCCAAACAACAGAGAGAGACCCCAGGCAAGGGATTCCTCTAAGTGCCTGAATGGTCAGAGCTACAAAGACTGGCCAAAGAAGCCTTCTGATTGCCAGCTACAAGAGCCTTAAAAAAAGACTCCGATAGGGCCATAACTCCTGTGGTGGAGGCAGTCCATGTCCCTGCACACTTGGCACCACTAGCATCCCCACAAGCCAAGTAGCTGTGCCACCTTCGTGCTCAACTCTCACTGGGACAGAATTGCCACAGACAAAAAAAACTCTTGCATCTATGCATGCAGGGCCACTTCAGTCATTTTCAACTCTTTGAGAGCCTGTAAGCTGTGGCCTTCCAGGCTTCTCTTTAAGGGAGGTTCTCCAGGCAAGAATACTGGAGTGTATTGGCCAATACTAGTTACCATACACTTCTAGAGCTCTACATTTCCTGCCACCTTAAGCAGCCAACTCCCCTGAGAATCAGACTGCCAGAAACCCTGCAACCCAAGCAGCTGCACTACCTCCACACCTGGCCCTCACAGGGGCAAACCCAAGCCCTCCAGGGAAACCTCAGGAGTAAACTCCAGTGGACAACCAATATGTAGAGGTATAAATAAAATCACAATTGAAATACAGGGGCAGTGTGGCTAAGGAAGAAGACCCAAAATCTTCCCACCTGCTGTATAAGCTGCAGATTAAATCCACATGATCAACTAGGCAGACTCTGTGTCTATGGAATATAAAAGGACACTGAGAGCTCCCACAAAAGAAAACACACTAGCTCTGATAGCTGTGGATACTGGAGACAAGAACACACAGGAGTAGGACCAGATTAGAATCTGAGCTTCCCCCACAGCAGGTCCAGAGTTCAGCACAGTGTTGGAAGGCCTCCTAGGGAGGTGTGGTGGACTGTGACAACCAGCGAGGGAAAAGACTCTGACAGCAGTGACCCAAGAAAAACATTTATTATTCTTTGTTTTGACTTGTTTTGTAGATTCTTTTGGATTTTTTTTTTCACTCTTTCCACGACCACCACTCTCATTGTAGTTGTTGATTTTATTGGCATTATGAAATTGAATTAAGCTTTTGAGCTTTTTTTCAATTTTTTCCTCTCAGTCACATATTTTGCAGTTGTTATATACCTCTGCATCTATGTTGGGCTTTTACAGTTCTGTGGGGTTTTCCTTTTTTTTTTTTAATTCTTTTGTTTCTTCTTCTTTTTTTCCCCATTCTTTTCCTCCTTTTTTCTTTTCTCTTTTTTATAATTTTAATTTTTAATTTTTTAGACCTTTTTTCTTTTTTTTTTTTTACACTTAGTCCTTAATTTGTCTTTCCTACTATTCTTTTCTCCTTGCAGTTAATTATTAATGTATATAAGTCTTCTTAACCTACCTTTATTTAACTTTGCATATCTATTCTTTCTTTCCTTTTCTCTCAACATATTTGTTAGTTTTGTTTTCATTACTCTATTCCCCACTTGGCACCTTGCTTCAGTTTTGTTTTCCAGTTTGTGCTTTAGTTAGGATTTTTTTTAAACTAGTAAATATAACTTTTGATTTCCTTTAGTTTGCCAGGTCAATCTGCTGTGCTTTATTTTTGTTGGACTGTTTTGACTTTGCCTATAGGTGTATATGTATATGTGTATATTCCATTATTTTAATTATCATTTGCCTGATTTTGTAACTGCCATTTGGGGTACCTCTTTGGTTTCCCATTTTTGGGTGTTTTTTAAATCTCACTTAAGGTCATAACAAACCACTTGTGAAATCTTCATTCCTGACCAGAGATCAAGTCCTGAGCCTTTGGAGTGGGAGCACTGACTCCAAGATCCTAGACTACCAGATGGTGAACCCTAGGGAGTATTAAATAGTGAGAACTCACAAATAGGAAATCACCTGAATACAAGACGTGGCATCACCCAATTACCAGTGGCACCTTGTGCATGAGGCTTCATCTAAACACCAAACAAAACAAAAATACAAACCCAATCATCTGCAAACATGATTAATGCCTCACTCAGCCTTGCCCATCAGAGGAAAAACAAACAAAAACTCAGCACAAATCTCACTGTATACAAAGCTTACACAAACCACTGGACTGAACTTAGGAGGGCAGAAACCAAAAGGAAGAAAGAATTCAACATTGAAGTCTGGGAAAAGGAGACCTCAAACACAATAAGTTAAAAAAAAATAATAATTAAAAGGCAGATAAATACTACAGAAATAAAAGAACAAATTAGAAACACAGAAGTTCAAATAAATGAAGAAGAAATAGGCAAACTACCTGAAAAAAATTCAGAATAATAATATTAAAGATGATCAAGCATTCAAAACAAAATGGGGAAAATGCAAGAATCAATTAACAAAGACCTAGAAGAATTAAAGAATAAACATACAGTGACAAACAACACAATTCTTGAAATTAAAATATTCTAGAAGGAATCACTAAAATGTTACCTGAAGCTGAAGAACGAATCAGTGAGCTGGAAGATGATATGATGGAAATAACTTCTGAAGAGCAGAATAAAATAAAAAGAATGAAAAAAACTGGGGATAGCCTCAGAGACCTCTGGGACAATATCAAATGCAGCACATACAAGTTATAGGGATCCCAGAAGAAGAAGAGAAAATGAAAGGGTGTGAGAACATTTTTGAAGAGAGTATAGTTGAAAATTTCTCCAACGTGGAAAAGAAAATAGTCAATCAAGTCCAAGAGTCACAACGAGGCACAGGATAAACCCAAGGAGAAACATGCCAAGACACATATTAATCAAACAAAGAATAAACACAACAAAAAAGATATTAAAAGCAGCAAAGGAAAAGCAATAATTAACATCCAAGGGAAACCCCATATGTTTAACAGCTGATCTTTCAGTAGATACTCTGCAGGGCAGAAGGAAATGGCAGACTATAGTTAAAGTACTGGAAGGGAAAAACCTACAGCCAAGATCACTGTATCCAGCAAGGATCTTATTCAAAACTGATGGAGAAATAAAAAGCTTTTCAGACAAGCAAAAGTTAAGAGAATTCAGTACCATCAAACCAGCTTTACAAGAAATGTAAAGGGACTTATATAGTCAAGAAATAGAAGAGAAGAAAAGAGATCTAAAAGTCAACCCCAAACAATTAAAAAACTGGAAATAAGAACATATATTTCAATAATTATTTTAAATATAAACGGATTAAATGCTCCAATCAAAAGACACAGACTGGCTGAATGAATACAAAAACAAGACCCATATATATGCTATCTATAAGAAATCCATATCAGACCTAAAGACACATATATACTGAAAGTGAGAGGATGGGAGAATACACTCCATGCAAATAGAAAGCAGAAGAAGGTAGAAGTAGCAACCCTCATGTCATACAAAATAGACCTAAAATAAAGAAAATTACAAGAGATAAGGAAGGACACTACATAATGATGAACGGATCAATCCAAGAGGAAAACATAGCAATTGTAAATATTTAGGCACCCAACATAGGAGAACCTCAATATATAAGAAAAGCAGTAACATACATAAAAGGAGAAATTGACAGTAACACAATAATAGTAGGACTTTAACACCCCACTCACACCAATGGGCAGATCATCAAAACAAAACTAGTAAGGAAACATGTCTTAAATGATACATTAGATGAAATGGATCTCATTGATTTCTTCAGGACATTCCAACCAAATGCAAAAGAATATACCTTCTTCTCAAGTGCTCATGGGACATTCTCCAGCATACACCACATCCTGAGTCACAAATCAAACCACATCTTGGGTCACAAATCAAGCCAGTAAATTTAATAAAATTGAAATTGTATTAAGCAGCTTCTCCGACCGCAACACTATGAGACTAGATATCAATTACAAGGGAAAAAAAAGTAAGAAACAAACACATGGAGATCAAACAACACATTCCTAAATAACCAATAGGTTACTGAAAAAAATAAAAAGGGGAAAAAATTCTAGAAACAAATGACAAGTGAAAACATGACAACTCAAAACCTATTGGATGAAGCAAAAGCAGTTCTCAGAGGGATATTTCTAGCAATGCAATCCTACCTCAAGAAACAAGAGAAATATTAATAAACAACTTAACTTTACATGTAAAATAACTGGGAAAAGTAGAACATAAAATAAATAAATAAATAAAATTAGTAAAAGGAAAAAAAGCCATAAAGATCCAAGCAGAAGTAAATGAAAAAGAATTGAAAGAAACAATAGTAAAGATTAGTAAAACTAAAACCTGGTTCTTTGAGAACATAAACAAAATTGACAAACGTTTAGATAGACTCATCAAGAAAAAGAGAAAGAAGAATCAAATCAACAAAATTAGAAATGAAAAAGGTGAGGTTACAACAGATAATGCAGAAATACAAAGGATCATAAGAGACTATTATGAACAACTATATGACAATAAAATGGACAACTTAGAAGAAATGGAGAGAGTCTTAGAAATGTTCAATCTTCCAAGTCTGAACCAGGAAGAAATAGAAATTATGAACAACTCAATTTCAAGCACTGAAATTGAAGTTCTGACAAAATATCTCCCCAAAAGCAAAAGCCCAGGACCAGATGGCTTCACAGGAGAATTCTATCAAATATTTAGAAAACAGCTAATGCCTATCCTTTTAAAAGTCTTTCAAAAAATTGCAGAGAAAGGAATGCTTCCAAACTCATTTTATAAGGCCACCATCATCCTGATACCAAAACCAGACAAAAACAACACACAAAAAAAGAAAACTACAGACCAGTATCACTGAGGAACATAGATGCAAAAATCCTCAACAAAATTTTAGCAAACGAAATTCACAGAGACATCAAAAATCTCATACATCATGATAAAGTTGAGTTTATTCCAGGGATGCAAGGATTCTTCAATATACACAAATCAATCAATGTGATACACCATATTAACAACTTGAAAGATTTTAAAAAAATCTGATATTAATAGATGCAGAAAAATCCTTTGAAAAAATTCAGCACCCATTTATGATTAAAACTCTTCACAAAATGAGAATAGTAGGAAGCTAACTCAACATAGTAAAGACCATGTATGATAAGCCTACAAAAAACATTATTCTCAATGGTGAAAAACTAAAAGCGTTCCCCCTGAGATCAGAAAAAAGAAAATGGTGTTCACTTTCACCACTATTATTCAGCATAGTTCAGGAATTCGTTACTACAACAATCAGAGATGAAAAAGAAATAAAAGGAATCCAGATCAGAAAATAAGAAGTAAAGCTCTCACTGTGTTCAAATACATAGAAACCCTAAAGATAGTACCAGAAAATTACTAGAGCTAATCAGTGAATTTAACAAAGTTGCAGGATACAAAATCAATACACAGAAATCACTTGTATTTCTATATACTAACAATGGAAAATCAGAACGACAAATTAAGGAATCAATCCCATTCACCATTGCAACAAAAATAATTAATATCTAGGAATAAACTTACCTAAGGGGACAAAAGAACTGTCCACAGAAAATTATAAGACACTAGTGAAAGAAATCAATGATGACATAAACATAGGAGAGATATTCCACATTACTAGGTAAGAAGAATCAATATTATAAAAATGATTATACTACCAAATGCAGTCTACAGATTTAATGTGATCCCTATTAGATTACCAATGACATTTTTCACATAACTAGATCAAAAAATTTCATAATTCAAATGGAAACACAAAAGACCCTGAATAGCCAAAGCAGTCTTGAGAAAGGAAAATAGAGCTGGAGGAATCAACCTTCCTGATATCAGATTATACTACAAACCTACAGTCATCAAGGTAGTATGGTACTGGCACAAAAATAGGTTTATAGACCAATGGAACAAGATAGAAAGCCCCAAAATAAACCCATGCACCTATGCATACCTTATTTTTAATAAAGGAGGCAAGAATATAAAATGGGGCAAAGACAGCCTTGTCAATAAATGGTGCTGGGAAAACTGGACAGCTACATGTAAAAGAATGAAATAAGAACACTTCCTAACACCATACACAAAGATAAATTCAAAATTAATTAAAGACCTAAATGAAAGACCAGAAACTATAAAACTCTTAGATGAAAACATAGGCAGAACATTCAATAACATAAAGCAAAGTAAGATCCTCTGTGATCCATCACATAGAATAATGGAAATAAAAATGAAGGTAAAGAAACGGGACCTGATTAAACTTAAAAGCTTTTGCACAGCAAAGGAAACTATAAGCAAGGTGAATAGACAACTCTGAGAGTGGGAGAAAGGAGTAGCAAATGAAATGACTGACAAAGGATTAATTTCCAAATTATACAAGCAGCTCATAAAACTCAATACCAGAAAAAACAAATAACCCAGTCAAAAAGTGGGGAAAATATCTAAACAGACCTTTCTCTAAACAAGTCATACAGATGACTAACAAACACATGAAAAGATACTCAATATCACTTATTATTAAAGAAATGCAAATCAAAACTACAATGAAATATCATCTCACACTAGTCAGAATGTCCATCACCAAAAAGTCTACAAAGAATAAATGCTGGAAAGGGTGTAGAGCAAAGGGACTGCTTTTACACTATTGTGGGAATGTAAATTATTACAGCCACTGTGGAAGACAGTATGGAGTTTCCTTAAAAAAACTAAGAATAAAACCACCATATGACTCAGCAAACCCACTCCTAGGCATATACCCTGAGGAAACCAAAAATGAAAAATACACATGTATCCCAGTTTTCATTGCAACACTATTTACAATAGCTAGAACATGGAAGCAACCCAGATGTTCTTCAAGAGATGAATGGATAAAGAAGTTGTGGTACATAGACACAATGGAATATTACTCAGAGATAAAAATTAATGCATTTGAGTTAGTTTTAATGAGATGGATGGACCTAGAACCTATTATACATAGTGAAGCAAATCAGAAAGAGAAAGATAAATACTATATCCTAATGCATATATACAGAATCTAGAAAAAGTGATACTGAAGAATTTATTTACAGGGCAGCAATGGAGAAACAGACATAAAAAATAGACTTATGGACATGGGGGAGGGGAGGAGAAGATGAGATGTATGAAAAGAATAACATGGAAACTTACAGTACCATATGTAGAATAGATAGCCAATGGGAATTTGTTGTAGGGTTCAGGAAACTCAAAGAGGGGCTCTGCATCAACCTAGAGGGGTGGGATGAGGAGGGAGATGGGAGGGAGATTCAAAAGAGAGGCGATATATGTATACCTATGGCTGATTCATGTTGAGGTTTGACAGAAAACAACAAAAATGTGTAAAGCAATTATCCTTGAATTAAAAAAAAAAGTAAATTAAAAAAAAAAAAGAAGCAAGAGTTATTACTGTTTTGAAATTGGGAAAGGACTGTTTTGAAATTGGGAACAGTGGACTGTTTTGAAATTGGGAAAGGAGTATGTTAAGGCTGTATATTGTCACCCTGCTTATTTAACATATGCAGAGAACATCCTGTGAAATGCTGAGCTGGATGTATCACAAGTTAGAATTAAGATTGTCAGGAGAAATATCAATAATCTCAGATATGCAGATGAGACCACCCTTATGATAGAAAGCAAAGAGGAACTGAAGAGGCTCTTGATTATAGTGAAAGAGGAGAGTGAAAAAGCTGGCTTAAAACTCAACCTTCAGAAAACTAAGATCACGGCATCTGGTCTCATCACTTCATGGCAAATAGATGGTGAAATAATGGAAATAGTGAGAGAATATTTTCTTAGGCTCCAAAATCACTGCAGATAGTGACTACAGCCATGAAATTAAAAGACACTTGCTGCTTGGAAGAAAAGCTATGACCAACCTAGACAGCATATTAAAAATCAGAGGCATCACTTTGCCAACAAAGGTCCGTCTAGTCAAAACCATAGTTTTTCCGGTAGTCATATGTGGATGTGAGAGTTGGAGCATAAAGAAAGCTAAGCACTGAAGAACTGATGTTTTTGAATTGTAGTGTTGGAGAAGACTTGGAAAAAAGTTTGCAAGAAGACCAAACCTGTCAATCCTTAAGGAAATCAGTCCTGTATTGGAAGGACTAATGCTGAAGCTGAAGCTCGGATACTTTGGCCATCTCATGCAAAGAACTGACTCACTGGAACAGACCCTGATGCTGGGAAAGATTGAGGGCAGTGGGAGAAGGGGACGACAGAGGATGAAATGGTTGGATGGCATCACCAAGTCAATGGACATGAGTTTTAGCAAGCTTCTGGAGTTGGTCATGGGCAGGGAAGCCTGGCGTGCTGCAGTCCATGGGGTCGCAGAGTCGGACATGACTGAGCAACTGAACTGAGCTGACACCACTCATATATATAGCTCATAAAGAAGAAAAGCTTCTAAAAAAGAAAGCAGGTCAGTCTTGAGATAAATGCTGAATTTGAAGATTACACATGTATTTATACACCCTATAGAAGACTAGCATTCCCTCCACCAGTGGTTGGTAGCTTTGAAAAGGAGCAGAGAAAACATATGATCTGAATACAACAATATGCATGATAGGATATAGTAGATGTGTAACACCTGGGTTTTTATAGCTATGGAAGACAAAAAAGAAAAAAAAAAGAAAAACATCTCACAGTGGAAATTAGCAATGTTCTAATAATGCCTTCTAGGTCCTAGGATTTTATATACTAGTTCTCACTCACACTTCAAAGCAACACTTTTTGTTTTCAACTACTGCACATGAAGAAACAAAAGTTCAGAAAAGTTGATTTTCCTGGTCTAGATTAATAAACAGCAGATATGGAATAATTTCCAAAATCTAGAACTCAAAAAAACTATTTTTCTATTGAAACAAATAGCATCCACAGTGGGAAAAAAATAACTTAGACTCCAATACGCAAATGTAGAATCATTTAAAAACTGAAAGAATCAGAAGAAAAGTTTAGTATTACAGGATGGTGACAAGTTTTTGGCAACTTTGTGGGTGTGAGTTACTATAGCAAACATTTTGTTCTTCCTTGGAGCTGAAGAAGTAAAATAATAATGAAGTAAGAGCTTAACATAGAGATAATAAAATTTGCTTGGGAAAGAAACATTAGAAACTAGGTTCTGGATCCATCAATTAATGATGAATAGCCAAGAAAACAATAAATTATAATGCTAACAGCAGAAGCACATTTAATGTGAGGTGGCATGAAGCTCAAAGAATGATTTTGTAAGATATGTCTAAAGCAATAAACAGTTGTCTGGTAAATGCAGTCTTTGGCTGGAAAGAAGATATAATGGCTTCATGCTGCGCATTCTGTGGTGGTTCAGTTCAGTTCAGTCATTCAGTCGTGTCTGACTCTTTGCGACCCCATGAATTGCAGCACAGCAGGCCTCCCTGTCCATCACCAACTTCCAGAGTTCACTGAGACTCACGTCCATCGAGTCAGTGATGCCATCCAGCCATCTCATCCTCTGTCGTCCCCTTCTCCTCCTGACCCCAATCCCTCCCAGAATCAGAGTCTTTTCCAACTCTTTGCATGAGGTGGCCAAAGTACTAGAGTTTCAGCTTCAGCATCATTCTTTCCAAAGAAATCCCAGGGCTGATCTCCTTTAGAATAGACTGGTTGGATCTCCTTGCAGTCCAAGGGACTCTCAAGAGTCTTCTCCAACACCACAGTTCAAAAGCATCAATTCTTCAGCGCTCAGCCTTCTTCACAGTCCAAATCTCACTTCCATACATGACCACAGGGAAAACTATAGCCTTGACTAGACGAAACTTTTTTGGCAAAATAATGTCTCTGCTTTTGAATATGCTATCTAGGTTGGTCATAACTTTCCTTCCAAGGAGTAAGCGTCTTTTAATTTCATGGCTGCAGTCACCATCTGCAGTGATTTTGGAGCCCCAAAAAATAAGGTCTGACACTGTTTCCACTGAATGTTTTCTGAATGTTGAGCTTTAAGCCAACTTTTTCACTCTCCACTTTCACTTTCATCAAGAGGCTTTTGAGTTCCTCTTCACTTTCTGCCACAAGGGTGGTGTCATCTGCATATCTGAGGTTATTCTGTGGTGGAGTGAGTGCCTTTTTATGTAGTGGGATGCAGAAGAGGAAGTCAGAGAAATACCTAGGTTTCACAGAATAAAAGAGAAAAAAAGTGTTCTGTGACTTCAAAAATGGCCACAACAATTTTTCCAACTGAACATGATCTTTAAGAACTTTATCCCTTCAGCTTGATTCAGCTTTATAATATACATACACAAAGAATGTAGAGAGAATTATTTTATGTAACTTCTAAGGCTATGTCATAGGAGGTGATAAAGTTCATCCTTTTATCTGGAAGCTTGTCATGGAATCCTGGTATCATATTTTGAATGTTAATGACATTTGCAGATGGTAAGAGGTTACATATAAGTATTCCATTCAACAGCACAGCTAAGCTCACAGCTAAGAGCCAGTATCTTCTGTAAAATTCTAGCTATAAACTGTAAGCCATCTTCAGATGATTCTGGCATGCAGCCTGAGTCACTCCAAATGACAATTACCAGAGTAAAAACAAAATAAAACTGCTGATTCATGAACAAAAATAAATATTGTTATTGGTTAAAGCTACTAACTTTAGGATTATTTTGTTATACAGTAATAGATAGCCAGTAACAGTCCTGTAAGGCAACTAAAGATGTAAGAACATACAAATTAAAAGAGCAGAAAGGTCTGAAGGGAACAATAGAGGAGGAAAATTTTTAAAAGGGACAAGGGCTCCTAATAACATTAAAAAAAAAAAAAAAGAGAGAGAGAGAGAAAGAGGCTTCTATTTTGTCTGAGAATGAGAAGACATAGATCAAAGACAGCAGGAAGGAAATACACTTTAATTTTTTTATAAAATTTTATTAACATTTAAAACAAATGTTGCTGAGAAATCGAAAATCTATCATGGAAGAAGTAATCAACTCCCAGTCAGGTTCTGTCTACCAAACTGTCCAGTATATATTAAATATTTAGTGATTATTGTGTTTCTTTCCTCAAAGGGTAGCTGTGAGCATTGAGTGCCATGAGCACAGGTAAACACTGCTACTTCAGTCGTGTCCGACTCTGTGCGACCCTATAGACGGCGGCCCACCAGGCTCCCCCATCCCTGGGATTCTCCAGGCAAGAACACTGGAGTGGGTTGCCATTTCCTTCTCCAATGCATGAAAGGGAAAAGTGAAAGTGAAGTCACTCAGTCATGTCCGACTCTTCAAGACCCCATGGTCTGCAGCCTACCAGGCTCCTCTGTCCATGGGATTTTCCAGGCAAGAGTACTGGAGTGGGGTGCCATTGCCTTCTCCAACAGGTAAATACTAAAAACTTCAAAACACTAGACAGATGCAGTAAGAAGTTCTTGGATTTTGGTTATAAAACGACTGCTATCAAGAGAGATTAAAAAGCTTCTTTCTTTGATATTAATCAATACTTGTCATCTTCCATGTTTCCACCATTGGTCTATCAAAATTTTATGAGGGGTAAAATAGTTTCATTTGGGAATAATTTTATATTTAACTGATATATATAGCTAGAGAGTGAAACTTCTATGAGCAAATGCTGATAAGAATGCAGCAATATTTTTATGTTAACATCTAAGTTTTGCTCAGAATTTAACTGGATTTTTAAGTTACTGTTTTATCTCACCTAAAATTTAGATTTATAACATTTAGTTCATGCTCACACACAAACACACACACACACCTCTGTATTATCATCTCTTGGTAAAATAATTTAATTTATTCAAGTATTGTGTCCTTAGCTCAGAAAATAATAAATAATTATAGCACATTATTGACCTGGTCATATGATTTCAGAAGGCAAAGGGTGATGTTTGTTCTGTAGTCCTCACCATCACAAAAGAAATTCTTCATTTTACAAGTATAACGCCTATTAAAAAATAATGAATTAAGAGACATTGTTTTCCGGGGGAAAATATTAAGATTGCACTCATGTAGGAGCTGTTGCTTTCCAAGTAGATGTGGTAGATTTAAAAAAGCTTCAGTTCCTGGCAATCATGCACCTGAAGTGAAACCTCAGTCCCTGAGCAACAAATGGTGGGCTCATGTGCCTTAATGCATGCTATTTCTATTCTGTTAGAAAACAGGATAAAGTCTATGAAAAGTGCTCCCTAAAAGACCTAAGCTGTAGTATATCTAGGATGTCAACTATAGCCATGAGAGTTGGTTATAAACAGGGACAGAGACAGACACTGCTGGAGTCAAATTTGATGTAGAAGTGATAGAAAATACTTTCTTTCCAAAATTACCCAGTTGATAGCTCATTAAAATGTGCATTTTAATTTATTGTCTCATACTCTTTTTAAAGTTCCTCTTTAGCTTGATGAAGAATTCCACTGAATGGATGCATAATTTGGTATCAAAATTTATTATTTGCAAATATTTGTTTCTAATCAATCACAGAGCATTTCTAAAACTGCTCTGGAATCTGGCAAGCATGAAGTGCATAGAACTGTTAGCCTGGGCATAATGAAGACTGTGCATAAAGTGGAATTTTTGATAATTGAAATAAAATCAGCATACTAAAAAAGATCAAGCATGACCATATCTATTAAAAGCAATGTTTGTAACAATACTTTAGAAATTCTTACATTGGGATTTAGAGGCAGTATCTGAAACTGTAATATTATTGAGCATGAAAGACAAAATATGATAACAAAATTATCTATAGATTAAAGGTAAATAATCTGGTAAGTTTCACTTTCTAGATTTTCAATTTTCAAGATTTTTCACTAGCTAAAAACCGAAGTAATGTGCTCAAAAATGTTACTGTATATAAAAATAGATTTATAGCTTTTCCCCATAAAACACATTTTAAAATCCTAAGATGGAGTGATTAGAGAGCTTCTCACTGGATTGCTGTAAATTGTCACACCTGTTTACTGTTTACAAAGGATTAGGACATGCAGACTTCAACAGAATTCAAGAACTCATTAAAACAACAACAACAAAAAACAACAAAAAAAACTTGCACTGTACCAGCAGACATTACTTAATAGATGAAAAGCATCAGTCATTTTCAGGAAGTCATAAATTTATTTTTATCGGTTAAACTGACAAATCAGAAGTGGAAAATTTATCACAATTACATAGACAGTGTTATTGCAATGTATATAACATCTGACACTAATGATAGCCAATTCAGTATTCTACAAAGGGAGGCACTGGTGCATTCAATATTACAATGCTAACAATAGCTACGATATGTTTTTTTTGTTTTTTTTCACTTTAGAAGTAAACACACATGTGTGAAATAAACATTTTGAGCCAAAGATAAGCAAATATTCACATTATCTAAGTGACTGTTTGTAGCAAGAGGACACATTTCATTTTTAAGAAATGATGTTATTTCTTTCAATATTCCTTTTGGGGTCCTAATAGAACATGTAGAGAAAACTGTGTTCCTTTCCTTTCTATATATGGTAACAAAAGTGTACAATACTCAATTATAACCTGTCACTCCAGTTTGAAAATAAAGGTTGCTTCATACCTATCCTCAAGTACATTTGTCTGAAGAAAATCATAATACTTTGGAATTTCTTTAAGATTACAAACAACCATCTGTCATTCACTTTCTAGATTATGAAACATTTACTTAATACCTTCTATTTGCTATAAGATGGGCCTATAATATGACTAGATCATGGGCTGCACTGTCAAGAAAGAAAATCAATAAATCAGTAGAAGGAGTAAAGGAAGTAATTTATGGAAAAATAAGGGGAAAAAAGGAAGATTTCATTCCAAAAAAAAAATGTGAGTAGCAGCAGAGAATTGTGTATATGTATGACTTCTTCATAATGTAACCACTAGAGCTATTAGATTAGAGCTTTTGAGTTGGTATAGAGAAATATTGAAAAATAAGTTTATAAAACTAGGTAGAAGACAACTGTATAAATACTCAAATGCTAGGGGAAAAAATCAGACTGGGTTTAACTGCATTAGTAAAATAGAAAAAAAAAAAAAACTGAATAAAGAATTGCTATGCCAAACAACAGACAAACTAACAACAGCTAAAATTAATTGACTGCTTATTACGAGTCTACCATTTTATTAAGTAGTTAACATGGACTTCCTGGTGTCTCAGATGGTAAAGAATCTGCCTGCAATGCAGGAGACCTAGGTTTTTTACCTGGGGCAGGAAAATCCCCTGGAGAAGAGAATGGCTACTCACTTCAGTATTCCTCCCTGGAGAATCCCATAGAACAGAGGAGCTTGGCAGGCTACAGTCCATGGGGTTCCAAAGAGTCTGACATGACTGAGTGACTAACAACAACAAAATAGCACGGACTATTTCATTTAATTCAAGACAAACCCGTGAGATGAGTATTGATAATTATCAAAATGTTCCAGATCAACAATTAAAATTTGAAGAGCTTAAATATTATCTTAAAAGTCAAAGAGGAAGGGAGTTGTAGACATGGTCTTGGAACAAAGGGTGCTTAAGTCTAATGGCTATGCTCTATTAACCACACCTAGGCTGCATTTCGGGGAAGGAAATGGCAACCCACTCCAGTATTCTTGCCTGGAGAATCCCAGGGATAGGGGAGCCTGGTGGGCTGCCACCTATGGGGTCTCATAGAGTCGGACATGACTGAAGTGACTTAGCAGCAGCAGCAGCAGCAGCAGCAGCAGGCTGCATTTCTGATCTCATTCATTATACACAGCAAGCAGAAACTGTGCTAAATTTTCCTCATTTTGTAGATGAAGTAACCAAAAATTAAATAGCTAAAATTTGTAATTCATTGCTCTAGAATCTAATGATAGTTTTACATATTTTTCAAGTCCATCTCTCTGATATTTAATATTAATAAGAATTTAATTATAGAGTCTTTTGAGAAAGAAAATCACATTTTTTTTACATATACACATGAAAAACACATTTTTAGAAGTATATTTAGAAAATTTAATTGGTTGTACTAAGCAAAATTATTTGGACAGGACATAATATATTTATCATAACTCCTCAATTATATTTTGCTATGAGTTCAGCTTCTTGACAGTGCTCCATTTACAAAAGCTGGCTCATTTATAGTTGTAAATTTCATTTAGAAATAGCTAAAATGATATATGAAGTAAAGTGGATCACACTGATGAAAATTGAACTATATTCCTAATTATATCTCAGTTCAGTTCAGTTCAGTTGCTCAGTGGTGTTCGACTCTTTGTGACCCCATGAATCGCAGCATGCCAGGCCTCCCTGTCCATCACCATCTCCCGGAGTTCCCTCAAACTCACGTCCATTGAGTCAGTGATGCCATCCAGCCATCTAATCCTGTGTCGTCCCCTCTTCCTCCTGCCCCCAATCCCTTCCAACATCAGAGTCTTTTCCAAAGAGTCAACACTTCACATGAGGTGGCCAAAGTATTGGAATTTCAGCTTTAGCATCATTCCTTCCAAAGAACACCCAGACCTGATCTCCTTTAGAATAGACTAGTTGGATCTCCTTGCAGTCCAAGGGACTCTCAAGAGTCTTCTCCAACACCACAGTTCAAAAGCATCAATTCTTTGGCAGTCAGCTTTCTTCACAGTCCAACTCTCACATCCATACATGAACACTGGAAAAACCATAGCCTTGACTAGACGGACCTTTGTTGGCAAAGTAATGTCTCTGCTTTTCAATATGCTATCTAGGTTAGTCATTTATCTACTTGATGGTTAAAATGACATGTATGTACCTGAAGGCCCTTGATTAAGGTCCCTGAAAAGTTACCTGCTTCATCATAAAGAGAGAAGAATTTTAGAGATTAAGAAACCTAAAAAAACAAAACAAAAACATAAAAGCAAGAGTGCAGGGGGAAAATATTGACACTTGTAATTGTGGTACTACTGGAAGAGTTTTGTTTTATTATTATTATTGGCTCACAGAAAGCTGTAAAACTGAAAAACAAAATCACTGAAGCAAAAGGTATGCAAAGATCTTGAAGAGTAAATAAAATAACAGAATTAAAAAGCAACAGTATCCTAACATACAAATATACATATATGTGAGTGTATTTCTGTGTGCTTGTCTCTGTGCTTAGTTGGTCAGTCATGTCCAACTCTTTGATACCCCATGGACTGTAGCATACTAGGTTCCTCTGTCCATGGGGCTTTTCAGGCACGAATATAGGAGTAGGTAGCCAGTCTCTTCTCCAGGGGATCTTCCCACCCAGAGATCAAACCTGGGTCTCCTCCATTGCAGGCAGATTCTTTATCCTCTGAGCCACCATGGAACTGACTGTGACTCAGATCATGAACTCCTTATTGCCAAACTGAGACATAAGATGAAGAAATTAGGGAAAATCAATTGATCATTCAGGTATGACCTAAATCAAATCATTTACGATTATACAGTGGAAGTGGCAAATAGACTCAAGGGATTAGATCTGATAGAGCACCTGAAGAACTATGGATGGAGGTTCATGACACTGTACAGGAGGCAGTGATCAAGGCCATCCTCAAGAAAAGCAAATGCAAAAGGGCAAAATGGTTGTCTGAGGAGGCCATACAGATAGCTAAGAAGAGAAGCCAAAAGCAAAAGAGAAAAGGAAAGATATACCCATTTGAATTCAGTGTTCCAAAGAATAGAAAGGAGAAATAAGAAAGCCTTCCTCAGTGATCAATGCAAAGAAATAGAGGAAAACAATAGAATGGGAAATACTAGAGATCTCTTTAAGAAAATTAGAGATATCAAATGAAAATATCATGCAACACTGGACACCATAAAGGACAGAAATTGCATGGACCTAAACAATACACTAGCAAATTTGGAAAACTCAGCAGTGGCCATAGGACTGGAAAAGGTCAGTTTCATTCCAATCCCAAAGAAAGGCAATGCCAAAGAATGCTCAAACTCCTGCACAATTGCACTCATCTCACACCTGTAAAGTTATGCTCAAAATTCTCCAAGCCAGGCTTCAGCAATACGTGAACCGTGAACTTCCTGATGTTCAAGCTGGTTTTAGAAAAGGCAGAGGAACAAGAGACCAAATTGCCAACATCTGCTGGATCATTGAAAAAGCAAGAGAGTTCCAGAAAAACATCTATTTCTGCTTTATTGACTATGCCAAAGCCTTTGACTGTGTGGATCACAACAAACTGTGGAAATTTCTGAAAGAGATGAGAATACCAGACCACCTGACCTGCATCTTGAGAAAGCTATATGCAGGTCAGGAAGCAACAGTTAGCACAGGACATGGAACAACAGACTAGTTCCAAATAGGAAAAGGAGTATGTCAAGGCTGTATAATGTCACCCTGCTTATTTAACTTCTATGTAGAGTACATCATGAGAAATGCTGGGCTGGAAGAAACACAAGCTGGAATCAAGACTGCCGGGAGAAATATCAATAACCTCAGATATGCAGATGACACCACCCTTATGGCAGAAAGTGAAGAGGAACTAAAAAGCCTCTTGATGAGAGTGAAAGAGGAGAGTGATAAAGTTGGCTTAAAGCTCAACATTCAGAAAACGAAGATCATGGTATCTGGTCCTATCACTTCACGGGAAATAGATGGGGAAACAGTGGAAACAATGTCAGACTTTATTTTTGGGGGCTCCAAAATCACTGCAGATGGTGATTTCAGCCATGAAATTAAAAGATACTCCTTGGAAGGAAAGTTATGACCAACCTAGATAGCATATTCAAAAGCAGAGACATTATTTTGCCAACAAAGGTCCATCTAGTCAAGGCTATGGTTTTTCCAGTGTTCATGTATGGATGTGAGAGTTGACCTGTGAAGAAAGCTGACTGCCAAAGAATTGATGCTTTTGAACTGTGGTGTTGGAGAAGACTCTTGAGAGTCCCTTGGACTGCAAGGAGATCCAACTAGTCTATTCTAAAGGAGATCAGCCCTGGGTGTTCTTTGGAAGGAATGGTGCTAAAGCTGAAACTCCAGTACTTTGGCCAACTCATGCGAAGAGTTGACCCATTGGAAAAGACTCTGATGCTGGGAGGGATTAGGGACAGGAGGAAAAGGGGACAACAGAGGATGAGATGGCTGGATGGCATCACTGACTCAATGGATGTGAGTTTGAGTGTACTCTGGGAGATGGTGATGGACAGGGAGGCCTGGCCTGCTGCAATTCATGGGGTAGCAAAGAGTCAGACACGACTGAGTGACCGAACTGAACTGAACTGAATAGAAGCAGAAGATATTAAGAAGAGGTGGCAAGAATACATAAAAGAACTACACAAAAATATTTTCATGTCCCAGATAATCACGATGGTTCAATCGACTACCTAGAGCTGCTGCTGCTGCTAAGTCGCTTCAGTTATGTCCGACTCTGTGTGACCCCATAGACAGAGGCCCACCAGATTCCCTCATCCCTCGGAATTTCCATGCAAGAACACTGGAGGGGGTTGCCATTTCCTTCTCCAATGCGTGAAAGTGAAAAGTGAAAGGGAAGTCATTCAGCCGTGTCCGACTCTTCGCGACCCCACGGACTGCAACCCACCAGGCTCCTCCATCCATGGGGTTTTCCAGGCAAGAGTACTGGAGTGGGGAGCCAAGACATCCTGGAATGTGAAACAAAGTTGTCCTTAGAAAGCATCACTATGAACAAAACCAATGGAGGTGATGGAATTCCAGTTTAAGTATTTCAAATCCTTAAAGATGTTGTTGTGAAATGCTGCACTCCCTATGCCAGAAAATTTGGAAAACTCAGCACTTGCCACAGGACTAGAAAAGGTTAGCTTTCTTTCAAATCCCAAAGAAAGGCAGTGCCAAAGAATGTTCAAACTACTGCACATTTACACTCACTTCACATGATAGCAAAGAGATGCTCAAAATTCTCCAAGCCAGGCTTCAACAGTACATGTACCAAGAACTTCCAGATGTTCAAGCTGGATTTACATAAAGCAGAGGAACCTGACATCAAATTGCCAATACCTGCTGGATCATCAAAAGAGCAAGAATGTTTCAGAAAAACATCTGATTATTTACTACACCAAAGCCTTTGACTGTGTGGATCACAACAAACTGTTTAAAATTCTTCAAGAGATGGGAATACCAGACCACCATACCTGCCTAGTGAGAAACCTGTATGCAGGTCAAGAAGCAACAGTTAGAACCGGACATGGAACAACAGACTGGTTCCAAATTGGGCAAGGAGTATGCCAAGGCTGTATATTGTCACCCTGCTTATTTAACTTATATGTAGGGTACATCATGTGAAATGCTGGGCTGGATGAAGCATAAGCAGGATGAAAGATTGCCAGGGGAAACACCAATAACCTCAGATGACACCACCGTTATGGCAGAAAGCAAAGAAGAACTAAAGACCCTCTTGATGAAAGTGAAAGAGGAGAGTGAAACAGTTAGCTTAAAAGTCAATACTCAGAAAACTAATATCATGACATCTGGTCCTGTCACTGCATGCCAAATAGATGGATAAACAGTGGAAACAATAAAAGTGAAAGTGAAGGTGAAGTCGCTCAGTCATGTCCCTACTCTTTGCAACCCTAGTGGAAACTGTGTCAGACTTTATTTTGGGGGGCTCCAAAATTATTGCAGATGGTGACTGAAGCCATGAAATCAAAAGATGTTTGCTCCTTGTAAGAAAAGCTATGACCAAATTAAATAGCATATTAAAAAGGAGACACATGCTTTGCTGACAAAGGTCTAGTCAAAGCTATGGTTTTTCCAGTAGTCATGTACAGATGTGAAAGTAGGACTATAAAGAAAGCTGAGTGCCAAAGAATTTATTCTTTTGCACTGTGGTGTTGGAAAAGACTCTTAAGAATCCCTTGGACTGCAAGGAGATCAAATCAGTCAATCCTCAAGGAAATCAGTCTTTAATATTCATTGGAAGGACCCATACTGAAGGTGAAATTCCAATACTTTGGCCACTTTATGTGAAGAACTGACTCATTGGAAAAGATCCTGATGCTGGAAAAGATTGAAGCCAGATGGAAAAGGGGACGACAGAGGATAAGATGGTTGCATGGCATCACTGAGTCACTGGATGTGAATTTGAGCAAGTTCCTGGAGTTAGTGAAGGACAGGAAGCCAAGGTGCTGCAACCCAGGGGATGGTAAAAAGTCAGATACGACTGAGCGGCTGAACTGAACTGAGTCACCAAGAAGCATAATAAATACATACATGTATATCTCAACAGGAATTAATCTGAAGAGCAGAGAAAAGAATGATTGAACTAAAATGAACACAGGCAGAGTGAAAAGTAGGATAATACAGTGTCTGTCATATGTGCAATTATAGAAGGAAAGGAGATTTTGGCAGTAAACATAATTTGAAATAATGGCTTAGAACTTTACAAACATGATGAAATCATTAACTTACAAATACAAAAAGCTTGGCAATCTCAAGGTAGAACAAATATAATAACTGTAAGCAGAGTACATTCAATATTGAAAATATTATATTATTAAATTATCAAGATGGTAAAAAAAAAGGCATACATAAAAGAAAAAAAATAGTGCAAATGATAACTGACATTTTTGAGAAACACTGAATGCCAATGTACAGGATTGACAAGTCAATGAAAACATGAGTACATTAAACCCAAAATAAGTAGAATAAGAAGAAAAGAAAAAAATAGAAAATGATAGAATAAATTAATGAAGCCAATGTTTGGTACATTGAAAAGATCAACCATATTTTAAAAATCTATGAATTTGATAAAAGAAAAATACAAATTTTCAACATAGGCATTACTTCTGATTCCACAAATATTAAAAGAGCAATAAGATAATATTATGAACATTATGATCCAAACCCAACAAGCAATATGAAAAACTTCATTGAATAGCACAACCAACAAGGACTGGAAAATATTAATATGGCTGCATCTGTTAAAAATAATTTAATTTTATACAAAATTTTCTAATAAATATGCTATGTGTTAAGTGATTTCATAAATGAGTGATATTACACATTTAGGCAGGCAAATAATAGCAAATGTATACATCAATTCAAACTGCAAGGTCCAACTTAACAATTATATTTCAAAGTTAAGGAATACTAGAAAATTATTCAGGTCAATACCCAACATGAATATAACAGAAATATAATAGAAAAAAAAAGCTTATTAAAAAGTATTACCAACCAATTGTAGAGCATATAAAAAAAAAAAAATCATGTCCAATTGAGATCATAGTCATGGACTGCAACGTTGGTTGCATATGAAAATCTGTAATTCATAAATTAACTGCAGTTGTTACAAAATCACAAAATCAATTGAGACATCATAAAATCATCTCAGTATGTGCAAGAAAAACATTTGACAAAATGTATTATCCAATCCTTATAAAAATTATCAACAATCTATAGAGTGAGGCTCTTTATCTGACAAATATGTCTATGTAAAACATACAGTTAACATTAGACAATGATGAAATAGTGAATATTTTTAACAGCAAGACAAACAGGATACCCCCTTTGTTATTAAACACTATATCAGAGGGTCTAGCTAAGGCAATGAAATGAAATCAAAGGGTATAATATTAGAAAGGGATATAAAGATAACTTTATTTTCAGATAATAAAATTATTTAGATAGAAAATCCTAAGGAATCTGGGGGAATAACTGGAGATAATAAATGCATGAAGCACAAGCTGAAATCAAGGTTGCCAGGATAAATGGTAGTAAATTCAGATATGCAGATGACATCACCCTTAAGACAGAAAGTGAAGAGGAACTAAAGAGCCTCTTGATGAAGGTAAAAGAGGAGATTAAAAAAGCTGGCTTAAAACTAAACATTCAAAAACAGAAGAACTATACAAAAGAGATCTTAATGAACTAGATAACCTGAATGATGTGATCACTCATCCAGGGCCAGACATCCTGAGTGTGAAGCCAAGTGGATCTTAGGAAGAATCACTATGAACAAAGTTAGTAGAGGTGATGGAATTCCAGCAGAGCTATAGTAAATCCTAAAATATGATGCTGTTAAAATACTGCACTCAACATGCCAGTAAATTTGGAAAACTCAGCAGTGGTCACAGGACTGGAAAAGGTCAGTTTTCATTCCAATCCCAAAGAAAGGCAACGCCAAAGAATGTTCAAAGTACCACAAAATTTCATTTATTTCACACACTAGCAAAGTGATACTCAATATTTTCCAAGTTTGGCTACAATAGTACATGAACCGAGAACTTCCAGATGTTCAACCTGGATTTAGAAAAGACAGAGGAACCAGAGATCAAATCTCCAACATCCATTGGATCATAGGAAAAGCAAGACAGTTCCAGAAAACACATCTACTGCTTCATTGACAATGCTAAATTTTTTGACTTTGTGGATCACAGCAAACTTTGGAAAATTCTTAAAGAGTTTGGAACACCAGATCTTACCTGACTCCTGAGAAAGCTGTACACAGGTCAAGAATCAACAGTTAGAACTGGACATGGAACAATGAACTAGCTCAAAATTGGGAAAGGAGTACATCAAGGCTGTATATTGTCATCCCTCTTATTTAACTTATATGCAGAGTACATCATGTGAAATGCCAGGCCGGATGAAGCAAAAGCTGGAATCAAGATTGCCAAGAGAAATACCAATTATCTCAGTAAGCAGATGACACCATCCTTACAGAAGAAAGTGAAGAGCAACTGAGGAGCCTCTTGATGAAAGTGAAAGAGGAGAGTGAAAAAGCTGGCTTAAAACTCAGCATTAAAAAAGACTAAGATCATGGCATCTGGTCCCATCACTTCATGGAAAATAGATGGAGGAACAATGGAAAGAGTGACAGTGTTTTCTTAGACTCCAAAATCTTTGCATATGGTGACTGCAGCCATGAAACCAAAAGAGGTTTGTTCCTTGGAAGAAAAACTCTGACCAAAAAAAAAAGAAAAGAAAAGAAAAACTCTGACCAACCTAGAACATATTAAAAATCAGAAACATTACTTTGCTTACAAAGGTCCATTTGATCAAAGGTATGTGTTTTGCAGTAGTCATTTATGGAATGAGAGTTGGATCATAAAGAAAGATGAGCACCAAAGGACTGATGTTTTTGAACTGCCATATTGGAGAATACTCTAAAGAGTACCTTGGAATGAGAGATCAAGCCAGTTAATCCTAAAGGAAATCAGTCCTGAATATTCACTGGAAGGACTGATGCTGAAGTTGAAGTTCCAATATTTTGGCCACTTGATTGGAAGAGATGACTCATTAGAAATATCCCTGATGCTGGAAAGATTAAAGATGGGGACTATAGAGGAAGAGATGGTTGGATGGCATCACTGACTCAATGGACATGAGTTTGAGCATTTCTGGGAGATGTTGAAGGACAGAGAAGCCTGGCTTGCTGCAGTGCATGGGGTTGCAAATAGTCAGACAGGCCTGAGCAACTGAACAACAACAACATGTTTCAGAAGTTTAACCAAATTTATGCTTATTGAGAGGTATGCTTACCCTTTTATTTGTAATCAATTTATACTTGCATTTTTTAACACAAAAATTAAAAAGAAGTCATGATCATCCTGATATCACATAATTATTAATAATTAACACTCATTAAATGAATAATATATACCACATACTTAGTTAACACACAAATTATCCTGAGACAATTTTCAGTGGAATGAGGAGCTCCTGTATGCATTGTTTGGCCAATCAGTCAAAAGGGAATTTATCTCAATGGAAGGACACCAAAAAAAAAACAAAACAGTAAGACAAAGAAGCTTCATCAGGCTGGAGTGGGGTAGCAAAGGAAAGTCTTTGGGTTAGCAACTGGATACAGAACCTTTAGTTATTTTAGTATTATATTATTGTGGATTATGCTGTGCTTAGAAGAACATGTCATCATCAGTGCCAATAATGATCACAGTGATTAGAGAATTAAAAAAAAAGTTACTACACAGTAAGGTTTTACAATGTAAATAGCAATCCAAATTACATAAAAGCCTTTCTAGTCAACAACTCAGAAAATAATAAGCATCATTAAGAGTGTAACTTGTCCAACTATTTGCCATAACTTTACCTCTCAGTTGTATGAATACTAAGCCATAGAGTTGATTGTGCCTGTAATGTGCCTATTGGGTCAAGTAACATGATTATTTATCTACTATACTGAACAAATTACACTTACGAGAGTAGGGCTAGTTCAATTCTCTCCTTGGCAGGGAGTTAGAGACAGGGTGGAATGGACTGAGATTAGTTTTCCAGCCTTTATCAGAATTAAGTTGCAAAATAGGATTAAAGTTCAATTTTGAAAATGAAAATAATTATATCTGATTTACCTCCTGCTAGCTTTCCTTTAAATGGACAAAATATTATTCTCATTCTACCCACTGGTAGAGATTTTGAAAATGAGGTAATTTTCTTTACCTTGGAAAATGTTCTGCCTCCCTCTGCTTGAAACTTCTAATGAAATGTTCTTAGTAATCTTCACTAATCAGATTGGTTATCTCTTAGAATGATACCTGTGGTTATCATGTCCTGAAAAATAATTATTTTTCCAGTGAAATGCCATGGCTTCCAAAAATTATTAATCTCGGCTATACAGATCACAGCATGGCTTCCAAACAAACCTTCTTGAATCCCGAATCTAAAACTATTATTTGCAGCTGTAACTTAATCCTAAACCAAGACTGAGAGCTTATTCTCTGACAATCACTTGTTCCGACATCAAACAACTTTTGAAAAGTTTTGAAAATCAGGAACTGACCATAAGAATTTTAATACTTCCATTATTTAATAATGATACTTATTAGTTTTTTTTAGATAAACATTATGAAGTTATAAAATCAGGGAAAATAATTTTATAATAGATAAATATAAATCTTGTATAACATTTTCAAACTGAGAAAAGCAGAATTACAATGAAGAGTACATCTCATTTAATTTCACATTGAATTTTTACTTCTTAATTTCATTTTTATAATGTTTGAAGTTATATAGTTTTACCTCATGGCTAATTATTATTTTCATACTCTTTCACAATATTGAGGTGTCTTAAAAATCACGATTTTTTTTTCAAAAGTCTCACTAGTTTTAAAATAGGATTGTACTTATTTCTTTGCTGTCTTGATTTAAAATTGCATTAGATTTAAATGATTAAACTGCTCCCCTCATCATAGCTATAATATTCTAAAATATATTAACTCCAAAATTTTCAGTCTTCAGTGAAACTTAAGAGCAGTGAAATTTTGACACAAAGGATAATTTCTGTAATGCATGCATGCATGCTAAGTTGCTTCAGTTTAGTTCAGTTCAGTCGCTCAGTCGTGTCTGACTCTGCAACCCCATGAATTGCAGCACGCCAGGCCTCACTGTCCGTCACCAACTCCTGGAGTTCACCCAAACTCATGCGCATCAAGTCCGGGATGCCATCCAGCCATCTCATCCTCTGTCATCCCCTTCTCCTCCTGCCCCCATTCCCTTCCAGCTTCAGAGTCTTTTCCAGTGAGTCAACTCTTCACATGAGGTGGCCAAAGTATTGGAGTTTCAACCTCAGCATCAGTCCTTCAAATGAACACCCAGGACTGGTCTCCTTTAGGATGAACTGGTTGGGTCTCCTTGCAGTCCAAGGGACTCTCAAGAGTCTTCTCCAACACCACAGTTCAAAAGCATCAATTCTTCAGCGCTCAGCTTTCTTCATAGTCCAACTCTGACATCCACACATGACCACTGGAAAAACCATAGCCTTGACTAGACAGACGTCTGTTTTTGAATATGCTATCTAGGTTGGTCATAACTTTCCTTCCAAGGAGTAAGCATCTTTTAATTTCAGTCATGTCAAATTCTTTGCAATCCTATGGACTGTACCCCACTAGACTCTTCTGTCCAGGGGATTCTTCAGACAAGAATACTGCAGTGGATTATCATGCCCTCCTGCAGCGAATCTTCCTAAACTAGGGATCAAACTTGAGTCTCATGTCTTGTGCATTGGTAGACTGGTTCTTTACCATTAGAACAACTTGGGACACCAATTTATGTAATAAGAATTGATTCATAAGTCATTGGAAATATAAAATTTATAACTTTTAATATAACTCTTTGGAACACTATAATCTCATTTTTTGTAAATTCTGCATCATATATCAAATAATATGTTTTAATATGCAAAGATAAAAAAGAGTATATGTTTACACATAAAAGATTATACAAAGTCCCAAAAGACTTTTGAAGAAATTCATTAGGAATGCATGTATAAATGAAAAGAGAGGTGGATGGATAGATAGATACATATGTGCATGCATAACACATACATTATAACTATTAAAAGGGTGATATTTTCTGTACATTTTTGGCTAAGACTAGAAGTCACTGAATAATACAAAATATTCCAAAATGTTATGGTTATTAGGTCTTCTAAGAGAGTCACAGGTCATTTTGGCCATAATAACACAATGTTCATTGAGTATCATCATCATTGCACAGTAGCTCAGTCATATCCAGCACTCTGTGACCCCATGAACTGCAGCATGCCGGGCTTCCCTGTCCTTCCCCATGAGCTTTCTCAAACCAATGTCCATTGAATCAGTGATGCCATCCAACTATCTCGGGCTCTGTCATCCCCTTCTACTCCTGTCTTCAATCATTTCCAGCATCAGAGTCTTTTCTAACGAGTAGGCTCTTCCAATCAGATGGCCAAAGTATTTGAGCTTCAACTTCAGCATCAGTCTTTTCAATGAACATTCAGGATTGATTTTCATTAGAATTGACTGGTTTGATCTCCTTGTAGTCCAAGGAACTCTCAAGAGTCCTTTCCAACCCTACAGTTCAAAAACATCAGTTCTTCAGCACTCATTCATCATTGTGGACCAACTCTCACAAACGTGTATGAATACTGGAAAACCCATAGCTTTGACTAGATGGACATTTGTTGGCAAAGTAATGTCTCTGATTTGCTGTCTAGTTTTGTCATTTTCTCCCAAGGAGCAAACATCTTCTAATTTCATGGCTGCATCAGCAGTGATTTTGGAGATGGAGAAAATTAAGTCCAACACTGTTTCCATTGTTTCCCCATCTATTTGCTATGAAGTAATGGGACCAGATGACATGATCTTAATTTTTTTGAATGTTGAGTTTTAAGCCAGATTTTTCGCTCCCCTCTTTCACCTTCATCAAGAGGTTCTTTAGTTGCTATACAGCCTTGACAAATACCTTTCCAATTTGGCATTAGTCTGTTGTTCCAGGTCTGGTTCTAACTGTTGCTTCTTGACCTGCATACAGATTTCTCAGGAGACAGAAAAGTGAAAGTGAAAGTCGATCACTCATATCTGACTTTTTGCAACCCTGTGAACGATACAGTCCATGGAATTCTCCAGGGCAGAATATTGGAGTGGGTAGCTGTTCTCTTCTCCAGGGCATCATCCCAACTCAGTGATTAAGCCCAGGCCTCCTGAATTGTAGGCAGATTCTTTACCAACTGAGGCACCAGGGAAGCCCAAGAATACTAGAGTGAGTAGAGTATCCATTCTCCGGCAGATCTTCCCTACCCAGAAATCAAACTGGGGTCTCCTGAGTTGCAGGCAGATTCTTTACCAGCTAAACTACAAGGAAAGCCCATCTCTTTCCCATCCCTTTAATATTTTCCACAGTTTGTTGTGATTCACACAGTCAAAGGCTTTCGTGTAGTGAATGAAGCAGAAGTAGATTTTTTTGTTTGTTTGATTTTTTGGAATTCTCTTCTTTTTTCTATGATCAAATGGATGTTGGCAATTTGATCTCTGGTTCCTCTGCCTTTTATAAATCTCCATTGAACATCTAGATGTTCTTGGTTTACATACTGTTGAAGCCTAGCTTAGAGAATTTTGAGCATTACTCTGCTAGCAGGTAAGATGAGTGCAATTGTGCATTAGTTTGATCATTTTTTGACATAGCCTTTCATTGCAATTGGAATGAAAACTGACTTTTTCCAGTCCTGGGTCGACTGCTGAGTTTTCCAACTTTGCTGGCATATTGAGTGCAGCACTTTCACAGCATCATCTTTTCGGACTTGAAATAGCTCAACTGGAATTCCATCACCTCCACTAGCTTTGTTCATAGTGATGCTTCCTAAGGCCCACTGGACTTCACACTCCAAAATGTCTGGTTCTAGTTGACTGATCACATCATCGTGGTTATCTGGGTCATTAAGATTTTCTTTCTTTTTTTATATATAGTTTTCTGCATATTCTTGCCACCTCTCCTTAATATCTTCTGCTTCTGCTAGGTTCATGCCATTTCTTTCCTTTATTGAGCACATCTTTGCATGAAATGTTCTCCTGGTATCTCTAATTTTCTTCAAGAGATCTCTAGTCTTTCCCATTCTATTGTTTTCCTCTATTTCTTTGTATTGATCACTGAGGAAGGCTTTCTTATCTCTCCTTTCTATTTTTTGGAACTCTGCATTCAGATGGGTATATCTTCCCTTTTGTCCTTTGCCTTTCACTTCTCTTCTTTTCTCAGCTATTTGTAAGGTCTCTTCAGACAACCATTTTGCCTTTTTGCACTTATTTTTTTGGGTGATGGTTTTTATCACACCTCCTGTACAATGTTACAAACCTCTGTCAATAGTCTTTCAGGAACTCTTTCTGTCAGATCTAATCCCTTGATCTCTTTGTCATTAATACTGTAAAATCATAAGGGATTTGATTTAGGTTATATCTGAATGGCCTATTGGGTTTCCCTAATTTCTTTAATTTAAGTCTGAATTTTTCAATAAGCGTACATGATCTGAGCCACAATCAACTCCTGGTCTTGTTTTTGCTGACTCTGTAGATTGTCTGTTTTCGGATGCAAAGAAAATAACCAATTTGATTTCAATGTAGACCATCTGGTGATGTCCATGTGTAGAGTCATTTCTTGTATTGTTGGAAGGACAACACAAAACTCTTTTGGCCTTTGCCTGCTTCATTTTGTACTCCAAGGCCAAACTTGCCTGTTACTCCTGGTATCTC
This sequence comes from Bos taurus, assembly GCF_002263795.3. Taxonomy (NCBI): domain Eukaryota; kingdom Metazoa; phylum Chordata; class Mammalia; order Artiodactyla; family Bovidae; genus Bos; species Bos taurus. Next base: position 3,220,671 of record NC_037336.1, read on the forward strand.
TTGACTTCCTACTTTTGCATGCCAGTCCCCTATGATGAAATGGACTTCTTTTTTTTATATTAGTTCTAGAAGGTCTTGTAAGTCATCATAGAATCGTTCAACTTCAGCATCTTTGGCATTAGTGGTCGGGACATAGACGTGGATTACTGTGATATTGAATGTTGTGCCTTGGAAACAGATAGAGATCATTCTGTCATTTTAGAGATTGCACCCAAGTACTGCGTTTCAGACTCTTATGTAGGTGATGAGGACTATTCCATTTCTTCTAAGGGATTCTTGCCCACAGTAGTAGATATAATGGTCATCTGAGTTAAATTCACCCATTCCCATCCACTTTAGTTGACTCATTCCTGAAATGTTGATGTCCACTCTTGCCATCTCCTGCATGACCACTTCCAATTTATCTTGCTTCATTGACCTAACATTCCAGATTCCCATGCAACATTGTTCTTTACACCACTGGACTATATTTTCACCACCAGACACATCCTCAACTGTGTGTTGTTTCTGCTTGGCTCAGCCTCTTCATTCCCTCTGGAGCTATTTCTCAGCTCTTCTCCAGTAGTTTATTGGGCACATACCAACCTGAGAAATTCATCTCTCAGTGTCATATATTTTTGCCTTTTCATACTATTCTTGGGGTTCTCAAGGCAAGAATGCTGCAGTGGTTTGACATTCTCTTCACCAGTGCACCAGGTTTTGTCAGAACTGTCCACCATGATGTGTCTATCTTGGGTGGCCCTACAAGGCATGGCTCATAATTTCACTTAGTTAGCCAAGTCTGTGGGCTATATTGTTTCTGAGATATAAGTTTTCCCAAGTTATCAAATGACCATTTGTCCTGTATTTTTCTGACTAAATACTATTATTCACATTTGCATTTAAGTAAACAATTGTGCTTCATAAATCTCTACTTTGTATTTTAAATTCAGTCATGGCCTTTTATAGGATACCTAAATAGTATTTAACTTACCATGAGGAGAAACTTGAAAGTTAACTAGTGATAACTACATGTCTTTACTCAGTGCAAATAATCTGGGTCAGTGGAACCTCAGGAAATTATGGGTTATGTGTATATGTTTTACATGAAAGACAAACTGAGGCCAAACATTCCAGTCATGGAGTTTGTAGAGAATCTATATATCCTTGCTATAGAGGATGGTATAAAGGGGTTGGTAAATTACAGCTGTAAGCCAAATATGGTCTTCCACCTATTTTTGAAAATAAAATTTTATTGAAAATAATAAAATCAATTTATTTACATACTGCCTATGGATGATTTCACCTTGCAATAGCAGAATTGAGTTACTGTGATAATACCACATGTCTCAGAATATATAAAATATTTACTATCTTATTCATTACAGAAAAAAAACGTTTGCAATCTCCAGGTCTAAGTATACAGTGATTTGTTTATTTTATGGTTTTCTGATGTTTATTTCTTATTTTACAATAAATAATTTAAATGAAGTAGTATACATTTTTCATAAAAAGCATGCTTCAAATTTATTTCCCTTTAAATTTGGTAATGAGTTTACTATGTCACTGTAATGATTCACCACTGAGAATAGTGACATCACTGACTACATGAAGCCAGAAGACACATGCTTGCTTAAGAAGTATCAGCATCTATTTAGATGTTAGGGATTATTTTTAAAAATCCCCTTACACTGATGAATTGGGTTCAGATGCAGGAGATATTCTTATATAACACTCTGTGAGGCATGAGTTTTCATTTAGGTCAAATGACTATGCCAAAATTATTTTCCTCATTTTCTATTGCAAATTTGTCTGTACACACAAAAATTAAAGTGATTATTATAAATGTTTTGGCTCAGTAAACAGAATAAATAGGTACAAATTTAAAAGGTAGAAGACAGTACCCTTAAATCAGAGATTTCAAATAGATAATCAGTTCATTTCAATTATAGTTTGATTTTTTCCTTTCATTTTATTGAGTTAAAATAAAGTTTTATAAATTTATTCTGTTGAAGGCAAGCAATCTGACAACGTTAAGAATGCTCTTGAAAATTCACTAAAAATATTCAAAGAAAAAGTTATGTGTGCTGTGCTAAAAATTATATATATCTTTAAATTTATCATGAATATATATTGTTTGATCAAGTTGAGAAAAGGATGGAAAAGATATGTAGTTGGAATTTATTGTGATTCATTCGTAATTCATATTTTAAAAGCAAACCAGATGTGATGTTCACATAAGTAGAATATAATGTATAGTCGAAAATTTTACAAATAATTGAAAATATTCACAGGTAAACGGACAATTTTTCTATAAAGCTGATATTGAAAAAAATAAAATGACAAAATATGCTTTCTCTTTCTGCTATCCATTAGCAATTTGATTTTAGAAATGTTTGAACTTGTGAAGAATGACTGAAAATAATACAGTATCTCAGGAAGGTTTTGGAATTTTAGTGAAGAATTTTGTAAGTTTTTATTGCATCTCATTCAAAACCAGCTACAAGTAATTGACAATAAAAACAATAAGTTAGGGACAAGGATAATTTTCTGAAAGTTTTAGTTAATTATTCTTATTTTCAAGGCATTAAAACTTGTCCCTCTACAATACAATGAAGACACTTAACAAGTTCAACGACTTCAAAACTGCTCGAGATTATAAATGTTATAATTGAGCTTTGTAATATCTACACCTGTGGGATACAACATTTGAAGGAGACCCTATGTTTCAAAGATTAATTTTGGCAGGATATAATGGAACTCAAACACAGCAACATCAGATTTTTCAAACATCCAAAAGAATCATATGTAGAGATCACTTATTTCATTAGGATTCTCTGAAAATGTTTGCAAAAATAACTCTGAAAAGAATAAAAATATAACTCCTATGGAAATACTTTATTGATGTATTTTAGGCAAAAATAAATAAAATTGAGAATATTTAACACTACCATATTTTCATTTGAGATGAACAGGAACCTCAGCATGTGACTTCTTTGGTGGCACAGAGTGTTTGCATACAATGTGGGGAAAACTGGGTTCGATCCCTGAGTCAGAAAGATCCTCTGGAGAAGGAAATGGCAACCCACTCCAGTACTCTTGCCTGGGAAATCCCATGGATGGAAGAGCCTGGTAGGCTACACTCCGTGGAGTCACAGAGTCGTACACGACTGAGCGACTTCACTTTCACCTTCACTTTCAACATGTATTCAGTGAAAATGTGTTCAATTAAGAGAGCATAGAAGGGTCAATTGAAACTATTAACAAGTTCAAATTTATTAATCATAAATGCAGTTTTTAAGATGGTATAGGTAGAGTTCCAAAAAATTACAACTGTAAGATCATATTGAAAAAAATACTCATTCTTCAGGAAAAAAAAAAAAAAAAGTATACATAGCTTCTCTTATATCATTTGTAATATTTCAGAAAATCAATTTAAAATATGTTTTAAAATGTCCTTTAGATTTGCAGAGGACAAATTGCAATATTTTCTTTGGAAATTATATGATTAAAAGTAAATTTTGAATAGAGATACTTTATATGTCTGTCTATTTAATGAAATCAATTTGCCAGAGAATAAAAAACATTTCAAATATTTATGGAGGTCTTTTAGCTACCTCTTCTGTCAGAAAGGGGCTTCCATTGTGGCTCATATGGTAAAGAATTTGCCTGCAGTACGGGAGACCTGGGTTCAATCCTTGGGTTGGGAAGATCCTCTGGAGAAGGGAAAGAATACCCACTCCAGAATTCTGGCCTGGAGAATTCCGTGGACTGTATAGTTCATGGGGTCACAAAGAGTTGGACACAACTGAGCAAATTTCATTTTCACTTTCTGTCCAAAAAATACCATGTTTTGGAAGATGAATTATATGGTCTTCATACATCTGCAGGATGTGGTAAGATATTAAAAAACATCTTTCCGCTCATATCCTATCTCAAGAAAATAAATTACCTGAGAAAAAAGCCCTGCAAACATTTCTTTAAGACAGTTGTACTCACAGCATACCAAACCCTCTTATTATAGGCAATGACTGATACACAAGATGATAAATACCAAAATTAGATTGATTATATTATTTGCAGTCAAAGATAGAGAAGCTCTATACAGTCAGCAAAGATAAGACCAGGAGTGAACTGTGGCTCAGACCTTGAATTTCTTATTGCCAAATGCAGAATTAAATTGAAGAAAGTAGGGAAAACCAATAGATCATTCAGGTATGACCAAAATCAAATCCCATATGATTATACAGTGAAGGTGACAAATAGATTCAAGGGATTAGACCTGGTAGACAGAGTGCCAAGAACTATGGACTGAGGTTCCTGACATTGTACAGGGAACAGTGATCATGACCATCCTCAAGAAAAAGAAATGCAAAAAGGAAAAAATCATTGTCTGAAGAGACTTTATAGATAACTGAGAAAAGAAGAGACGTGAAAGGCAAAGGATAAAGAGAAAGATATACCCATCTGAATGCAGAGTTCCAAAGAATAGTGAGGAGAGATAAGAAAGGCTTCCTCAGTGATCAATGCAAAGAAATAGAAGAAAACAATAGAATGGGAAAGACTAGAGATCTCTTCAAGAAAACTAGATATATTAAGGGAATATTTCATGCAAAAATGGGCACAATAAAGGACAGATATTATATGAACCTAACAGAAGCAGAAGATATTAAGAAGACGTGGCAAGAATACACAGAAGAACTATACAAAAAATATATTTATGACCAAGATAACCACGAATGTGTGATCACTCACCTAGAGCAAGACATCCCAGAATGTGAAGTCAAGTGGGCCTTATGAAGCATCACTATGAACAGAGCTAGTGGAGGGGATAGAATGCCAGTTGAGCTATTTCAAATCTTAAAAGATGATGCTACAAAAGTGCTGCACTAAATATGCCTGCAAATCTGAAAAACTCAGCAGTGGACAGAGTACTGGAAAAGTCATTTTTCATTCCAACCCCAAAGAAAGATAATGCCAAAGAAATGTTCAAACTACTGTGCAATTGCACTCATCTCACATGCTAGCAAAGTAATGCTCAACATTCTCCTAGCCAGGCTTCAACAGTATGTGAACCATGAATTTCAAGATGTTCAAGGTAGATTTAGAAAAAGCAGAAGAATGAGAGATCAAATTGCCAACATTCATTAGATCATCGATAAAGCAAGAGAGTTCCAGAAAAGCATCTACTTCTGCTTTATTAATTACGCTGAAGTCTTTGTCTGTGTAGATCACAACAAACTGTGAAAAAATTCTTCAAAAGATGGGAATACCAGACCACCATACCTGCCTCATGAGAAATCTGTATGCAGGTAAAGGAGTAATAGTTAGAACTTGATATATAACAATGGACTGGTTCCAAATCTGGAAAGGAGTACATCAAGGCTGTATACTGTCACCCAACTTATTTAACTTATATGCAGAGTACATCATGTGAAACGTCAGGCTAAATGATGCACAAGATGGAATAAAGATTGCCAGAAGAAATATCAATAACCTGAGATACAAAGATGACACCATCCTTATGGAAGAAAGCAAAGAGCCTCTTGATGAAAGTGAAAAAAGATAGTGAAAAACTTGGCTTAAAATTCAACACTCAGAAAACCAAAATCATGACATCTGGTCCCATCACTTTATGGCAAATAGATGGGGAAACAATGGAAACAGTGAGAGACTTCAGTTTTGGGGGCTCCAAAATCACTGAAGATGGTGAATATAGCCATGAAATTGAAAGGTGCTTGCTCATTGGAAGAAAAGCTATGACCAACCTAGACAGCATATTAAAAAGCAGAGACATTATTTTGCCAACAAAGTTCCATCTAGTCAAAGCTATGATTTTTCCAGTAGTCTTGTATGGATATGAGAGTTGGACTATAAAGTAAGCTGAGCACTGAAGAATTGATGCTTTTGAGCTGTGGTGCTGGAGAAGATTCTTGAGTCCCTTAGACTGCAAGGAGATCCAACCAATCAATCCTAATGGAAATCCGACCTGAATTTTCATCAGCTGAAGCTGATTTTCAATACTTTGGCCATCTGATGTGAACTGACTCATTTGAAAAGACCCTGATGCTGGGAATGTTTGAAAGCCAGAGGAGAAGGGGACAACAGAGGATAAGATGGTTGGATGGCATTACCGACTTGATGGACATGAGTTTAATTAAGCTCCAGGAGTTGATGATGGACAAGGAAGCCTGGGGTGCTGCAGTCCACTGTGTTGTAAAGAGTTGGACACAACTAAGCAACTGAACTGAACTGAACTGATACACTCTACTAAACTTTCAAATCTATCTCAACTATGGTAGGTGGAAGGATGTGTAAGAGAAACATTTGGAGCTATCACTCCTGACAGTTTGAGAAACACATAACTTTTACTTTTACCAGGAAAGGATTCTTTAGGTATCTACACATGACAGGAGACACAGTTGACCCAAATAATTTTTAAATATACTGATGGTCAGGTATATTTCTCAGAATATGAAAACTATAGGAGAGATCAAAGATGAGATAAGAATGGTTTAAACACAATTTCATTGTCAAATATTTAATGAAAAGTTAAAAAAAAGTACTATTGGTTTCAACAATAATTTTGTTTCACATCTTTAAATTCATTCAAGAAGGAATAAAACTTTTTTATTCTTTATGAAAGGGAAATTGCCAGAAATGACTTGTTATATAAGCAGAAACAGATACAAGTTTGCAAATATGTGCAAAATATACAGTATTTCTAAATCAGTGTTTGTACCTAAGAATAAAATATATTTTATGATAATAAGACTGTTTAACCTGTGTCCAGATTCTCCATATATTATGAAATATGTAGCAAAATAATTAATTGTTAACCAAATTGATCTCTTAATTTTATCCCTAAAAAGTCTGAGTATATAATCACTAAGCTTGTATTCATCAGTAATAATTGAAACATTTCAAGTTTAAGTTGAAATAAATGACTAAATTAAAACTATTTGTGTGTATGTATATATACATACATGTGAATTTTTACCTGAAAATGGTTCCTCACATTCACAAAGGAAGATACTTGCACCAATATTTCTATAGTTCCCATGGAAGCACATATGTCATTGCCATTGGCCAATTATTTCTGAATAAGTTAGATTTTTCCTAAATTCTTTCATTGTTAATATCATAACATTTTAAAAAAAAAGTAATATTAATTTAGAAATAGTGCCTCATGAAGATGGATTTAAGTGGAAACAAAATTAATTTCAGTAAATTTAATCTCTTTTTTTCTATCCTCTTACCACAAGACAGGGCTTCCCAAGTGACACTAGTAATAAAGAACCTACCAATGCAGGAAACATAAGAGCCTCAGGTTCAATCACTGGGTTGGGAAGATCACCTGGAGGAGGACATGGCAGTCCACTCCAGTGTTCTTGCCTGGAGAATCCCATGGACAGAGGAGCCTGGTGGGCTACAGTCTATGGGATCGCAAAGATTTGGACACAACTGAGTATACACACACACACACCAAATGACACTATTAAAAATACTTTGATGATTGTTGGTATTTGGGCTTTAGCTAATTTTTATGATAATCTGAATGTGTTAATTCAGATTACAATAACACTTTATCTGAATTTAACAATTCAGTAAAAAAATTATCTGAATGTGTTAATTATGTTTTGGGAATAGATAACTACATGTAAGTCCCAGTTTTTCAACATACACTGGTAACATTGCAGTGGTAATATACAAAATGACACATTCAAATGTTTGTTGTGTTTTAGCCCTACCATGTAGCCACAGTAATGACTCAAACAAGGAAAATACAAAGGTATTATAACATGTGAAGAAAAACTAGGGCATGAAGTTTCAGTCAAGCAAGAAAAAATAACCACTAGAATTCTGCTCCACAGCATTACACTTCAAAATATTATGTCAAATAATAATATATTTTATACTTAAAATTTTGTTCTAAGAGGATGGATCTCAAACTGATTATTTCCAGAGTAAAATCCAATCAATGAAATAAAGCCTAATCTAAAATTCTTTGGAAAAATAGAAAAGACTTCTTGGATTCTCAGAAGCTATGCACAAATTTTTAAATTTTCATTTTCTAGCTGCTATACAGTAATCCAAGTCTATGCCCCAACCAGTAACGCTGAAGAAGCTGAAGTTGAATGGTTCTATGAAGACTTACAAGACCTTTTAGAACTAATACCAATAAAAGATATCCTTTTCATTAAGGGGAATGGAATGTAAAAGTAGGAAGTCAAGAAACACCGAGAGTAACAAGCAAATTTGGCCTTGGAGGACTGAAGGAAGCAGGACAAAGGTTCATAGAGTTTTGCCAAGAGAATGCACTGGTCATAGCAAACACCCTCTTCCAACAACACAAGAGAAGACTCTACGCATGGACATCACCAGATGGTCAACACCGAAATCAGACTGATTATACTCTTTGCAGCCAAAGAAGGAGAAGGTCTATAGAGTCAGTAAAAATGAAACCAGGAGCTGACTGTGGCTCAGATCATGAACTCCTTATTGCCAAATTCAGACTTAAATTGAAGAAAGTAGAGAAAACCACTAGATCATTCAGGTATAACATAAATCAAATCCATTATGATTATACAGTGGAAGTGAAAAATAGATTTAAGGGCCTAGATCTGATAGATTCCCTGATGAACTATGGACAGAGGTTTGTAACATTATACAGGAGACAGGAATCAAGACCATCCCCATAGAAAAGAAATGCAAAACAGCAAAATGGCTGTCTGGGGAGGCCTTATAATTAGCTGTGAAAAGAAGAGAAGCAAAAGATAAAAGGAAAGATATAAGCATCTGAATGCAGAGTTTCAAAGAATGGCAAGGAGATATAAGAAAGCCTTCTCAGCAATCAATGCAAAGAAATAGAGGAAAACAACAGAATGGAAAAGACTAGAGATCTCTTAAAGAAAATTAGAGATGCCAAGGGAACATTTCATGCAAAGATGGGCTCGACAAAGGACAGAAATGGTACGGACCTGACAGAAGCAGAAGATATTAAGAAGAGGTGGCAAGAATACACAGGAGACCTGTACAAAAAAAGATCTTCATGACCCAGATAATCACGATGGTGTGATCACTCACCTAGAGCCAGATATCCTGGAACGTGAAGTCAAGTGGGCCTTAGAAGCCATCACTACGGACAAAGTTAGTGGAGGTGATGGAATTCCAGTTGAGCTATTTCAAATCCTGAAAGATGATGCTGTGAAAGTGCTGCATTCCATTTGCCAGAAAATTTGGAAAACTTGGCAGTGGCCACAGTACTGGAAAAGGTCAATTTTCATTCTAATCCCAAAGAAAGACAATGCCAAAGAATGTTCAAACTACTGAACAATTGCACGCATCACACACGCTAGTAAAGGAATGCTCAAAATTCTCCAAGTCAGGCTTTAGCAATATGTAAAAGGTGAGCTTCCAGATGTTCAAGTCGGTTTTAGAAAAGGAAGAGGAACCAGAGATGAAATTGCCAACATCTGCTGGATCCTCGAAAAAGCAAGAGAGTTCCAGATAAATATCTATTTCTGCTTTATTGACTATGCCAAAGACTTGTGTGGATCACAATAACTGTGCAGAATTCTGGAAGAGGTGGAAATACCAGACCACTTGACCTGCCTCTTGAGAAACCTGTATGCAGGTCAGGAAGCAACAGTTAGAACTCGACATCGAACAGGCTGATTCCAAATAGGGAAAGGAGTACTTCAAGGCTGTAAATTGTCACCCTGCATATTTAACTTATATGCAGAGTACATCATGAGAAACGCTGGGCTGGAAGAAGCACAAGCTGGAATCAAGATTGCCGGGAGAAATATCAATAACCTCAGATATGCAGATGACACCACCCTTATGGCAGAAAGTGAAGAGGAACTAAAAAGCCTCTTGATGAAAGTGACAGAGGAGAGTGAAAAACCTGGCTTAAAGCTCAACATTCAGAAAACAAAGATCATGGTATCTGGTCTCATTACTTCATGGGAAATAGATGGGGAATTGTGGAAACAGTCAGACTTTATTTTTGGGGGCTCCAAAATCACTGCAGATGATAATTGCTGCCATGAAATTAAAAGATGCTTACTCCTTGGAAGGAAAATTATGATCAACCTAGATAGCATATTAAAACACGAGACATTACTTTGCCAACAAAGCTCCATCTAGTCAAGCCTATGGTTTTTCCAGTGGTCATGTATGGATGTGAGAGTTGGACTATGAAGAAAGCTGAGCGCCGAAGAACTCATGCTTTTGAACTGTGGCGTTGGAGAAGACTCCTGAGAGTCCCTTAGACTGCAAGGAGATCCAACCAGTCCATTCTGAAGGAGATCAACCCTGGAATTACTTTGGAGGGAATGATGCTGAAGCTGAAACTCCAGTACTTTGGCCACCTCATGTGAAGAGTTGACTCATTGGAAAAGACTCGGATGCTGGTAGGGATTGGGTACAGGAGGAGAAGGGGAAAACAGTGCATGAGATGCTGGACGGCATCACCGAGATGATGGACATGAATTTGAGTGAACTCCGTGAGACGGTGATGGACAGGGAGGCCTGGTGTGCTGCAGTTCATGGGGTCCCAAAAAGTCAGACATGACTGAGCAACTGAAGTGAACTGATATCTTTTTCCAAATCCCATTTGTACAAGCTATGTTTTGATATACCAAAAGCCCAAACATTGCATAGCATGTATCTATGCAATTAATTGCACAGAATTGCACATATCCTTCACGGAGGAATGTGTCTACAAAATTTCAGTTCAGTTCAATTCAGTTACTCAGTCATGTCCGACTATTTGCGACCCCATGAATCGCAGCACGCTAGCCCTTCCTGTCTATCACCAACTCCCAGAGTTCATTCCGACTTACGTCCATCGAGTCAGTGATGCCATCCAGCCATCTCATCCTCTGTCGTCCCCTTCTCCTCCTGCCCCCAATCCCTCCCAGCATCAGCGTCTCCTCCAAAGAGTCAATTCTTCACATGAGGTGACCAAAGTACTGGAGTTTCAGCTTTAGCATCATTTCTTCCAAAGAAATCCCAGGGCTGATCTCCTTCAGAATGGACTGGTTGGATCTCCTTGCAGTCCAAGGGACTCTCAGGAGTCTTCTCCAACACCACAGTTCAAAAGCATTAGTTCTACGGCGCTCAGCTTTTGTCATAGTCCAACTCTCACATGCATACATGACCAGAGGAAAAACCATAGCCTTGACTAGATGGACATTTGTTGGCAAATAATGTCTCTGCTTTTCAATATGCCATCTATTTTGGTTATAACTTTTCTTCCAAGGAGTAAGCGTCTTTTAATTTCATGGATACAGTCACCATCTGCAGTGATTTTGGAGCCCCACAAAATAAAGTCTGATACTGTTTCCACTGTTTCCCCATCTATTTCCCATGAAGTGATGGGACCGGATGCCATGATCTTCGTTTTCTGAATGTTGAGCTTTAAACCAACTTTTTCACTCTCCTCTTTTACTTTCATCAAGAGACTTTTTAGTTCCTCTTTGCTTTCTGCCATGAGGATGGTGTTATCTACATTTCTGAGGTTATTGATATTTCTCCTGGCATTTTTGACTCCAGCTTGTGCTTCTGCTTCCAGCCCAGAGTTTCTCATGATGTACTCTGCATAGAAGTTAAATAAGCAGGGTGACAATATACAGTCTTGACATACTTCTTTTCCTATTTGGAACCAGTCTGTTGTTTGATATCGAGTTCTAACTGTTGCTTCCTGACCTGCATACAAATTTCTCAAGAGGCAGGTCAGGTGGTCTGGTATTCTGATCTCCTTCAGAATTTTCCACAGTTTATTGTGATCCACAAAGTCAAAGTATTGGCATAGTCAATAAAGAAGAAATAGATGCTTTCCTGGAACTCTCTTGCTATTTCAATGATCCAGTAGCTGTTGGGAATTTCATCTCTGGTTTCTCTGCCTTTTCTAAAACTGGCTTGAACAACTGAAAGTTCACAGTTCATGTATTGCTGATGCCTGTCTTGGAGAATTTTGAGCATTACTTTACTAGCGTGTGAGATGAGTGAAATTGTGCGGTAGTTTGCACATTCTTTGGCATTGCCTTTCTTTGGGATTGGAATAAAAACTGACATTTTCCAGTCCTGTGGCCACTGCTGAGTTTTCCAAATTTGCTGGCATATTGAGTGCAGCACTTTCACAGCATCATCTTTCAGATTTTGAAATAGCTCAACTGGAATTCCTTCACCTCCACTAGCTTTGTTCATAGTGATGGTTTCTAAGGCCCACTTGACTTCACATTCCAGGATGTCTGGCTCTAGGTGAGTGATCACACCATCGTGATTATCTGGGTCATGAAGATCTTATTTGTACAGTTCTTCTGTGTATTCTTGCCACCTCTTCTTAATATCTTCTGCTTCTGTCAGGTCCGTACGATTTCTGTCCTTTATCGAGTCCATCTTTGCATGAAATATTCCCTTGGTATCTCTAATTTTCTTGAAGAGATCTGTAGACTTTCCCATTCTGTTGTTTCCCTCTATTTCTTTGCATTGATTGCTGAGGAAGGCTTTCTTAACTCTTCTTGCTATTCTTTGGAACTCTGCATTCAGATGCTTATATCTTTCCTTTTCTCCTTTTCTTTTTGCTTCTCTTGTTTTCACAGCTATAAGGCCTCCCCAGGCAGCCATTTTTCTTTTTTGCATTTATTTTCCATGGGCATGGTCTTGATCGCTATCTCCTGTACAATGTTACAAACCTCAGTCCATAGTCCATCAGGCACTCTATCAGATCTAGTCCCTTAAATCTATTTCTCACTTGCACTGTATAATCATAAGGGATTTTATTTAGGTCATACTGAATGGTCTGGTGGTTTTCCCTACTTTCTTCAATTTAAGTCTGAATTTGGCAATAAGGAGTTCATGGTCTGAGCCACAGTCAGCTCCTGGTCTTGTTTTTGCTGACTGTATAGAGCTTCTCCATCTTTGGCTGCAAAGAATATAATCAGTCTGATTTCAGTGTTGACCATCTTGTGATGTCCATGTGTGGAGTCTTCTCTTGTGTTCTTGGAAGAAGGTGTTCGCTATGACCACTGCATTTTCTTGGCAAAACTCTATTATTCTTTGCCCTGCTTCATTCTGTACTCCAAGGCCAAATTTTCCTGTTACTCCACATGTTTCTTGACTTCCTACTTTTGCATTCCAGTCCCCTATAATGAAAAGGACATCTTTTTTGGGTGTTAGTTCTAAAAGGTCTTGTAGGTCTTCATAGAACTGTTCAACTTCAGCTTCTTCAGCATTACTGGTTGGGGCATTGACTTGGATTACTGTGATATTAAATGGTTTGCCTTGGAAATGAACAGAGATCATTCTGTCATTTTTGAGATTGCATCCAAGTACTGCATTTCAAACTCTTTTGTGGTCCATGATGGCTACTCCATTTCTTCTGAGGGATTCCTGCCCGCAGTAGTAGATATAATGGTCATCTGAGTTAAATTCACCCATTCCAGTCCATTTTAGTTCTCTGATTCCTAGAATGTCGACGTTCACTCTTGTCATCTCTTGTTTGACCACTTCCAATTTACCTTGATTCATGGACCTGACGTTCCAGGTTCCTATGCAATATTGCCCTTTACAGCATCAGACCTTGCTTCTATCATGAGTCACGTCCACAACTGGGCACTGTTTTTGCTTTGGCTCCATCCCTTCATACTTTCTGGAGTTATTTCTCCACTGATCTCCAGTAGCATAGTGGGCACCTACTGACCTGGGGAGTTCCTCTTTCAGTACCCTATCATTTTGCCTCTTCATACAGTTCATGGGGTTCTCAAGGCCAGAATACTGAAGTAGTTTGTCATTCCCTTCTCCAGTGGACCACATTCTGTCAGACCTCTCCACCATGACCTGCCCATCTTGGGTGGCCCCAAGGCATGGGTTAGTTTCATTGTGTTAGACAAGGCTGTGGTCCTAGTGTGATTATATTGACTAGTTTTCTGTGAGTATGGTTTCTGTGTGTCTGCCCTCTGTTGTCCTCTTGCAAAACCTACCATCTTATTTGGGTTTCTCTTACCTTGGACGTGGGGTATCTCTTCATGGCTGCTCCAGAAAAGTGCTACGGCTGCTCCTACCTTGGACAAAGGGTATCTCCTCACTGCCACCCCTTCTGACCTTGAACATGGAATAACTCCTCTAGGACCTCCTGTGCCCGTGCAGCCACCGCTCCTTGGAGGTGGGGTTGCTCCTCCGGGCTGCCGCCCTTAACCTCTGATGCAGGGTCGCTCCTCTCCACTGCCGCCCCTGAACTCGGAGGTGGGGTAGCTCCTCTCGACTGTTCATGCACCATGGCAGCCTGGCACTCTTGGCCACTGCCCCTGACCTCGAATGTGGGGTAGCTGCCCACGCTAAATTTTCAGGCTCTAACAAAATTCCAATGGACAAATGTCCTTACAAAACCATTTCACATAAATTTGCAATAGCCCTGTCACCGAGTATAATGAAATTTTAATTTATATATTTTTTGGCTTTATTTTTTTTTTAACTTTACAATATTGTATTGGTTTTGCCATATATCAAAATGAATCCGCCACAGGTATACATGTGTTCCCCATCCTGAACCCTCCTCCCTCCTCCCTCCCCATACCATCCCTCTGGGTCTTCCCAGTGCACCAGCTCCAAGTATCCAGTGTTGTGCATCGAACCTGGACTGGCGACTCATTTCATATATGATATTATACATGTTTCAATGCCATTCTCCCAAATCATCCCACCCTCTCCCTCTTCCACAGAGTCCAAAAGACTGTTCTATACATCAGTGTCTCTTTTGCAGTCTCATACACAGGGTTATTGTTACCATCCTTTCTAAATTCCATATATATGCATTAGTATACTGTATTGGTGTTTTTCTTTCCGGCTTACTTCACTCTGTATAATAGGCTCCAGTTTCATCCACCTCATTAGAACTGATTCAAATGTATTCTTTTTAATGGCTGAGTAATACTCCATTGTGTATATGTACCACTGCTTTCTTATCCATTCATCTGCTGATGGACATCTAGATTGCTTCCATGTCCTGGCTATTATAAACAGTGTTGCGATGAACACTGGGGTACAGGTGTCTTTTTCAATTCTGGTTTCCTCAGTGTGTATGCCCAGCAGTGGGATTGCTGGATCATAAGGCAGTTCTATTTCCAGTTTTTTAAGGAATATCCACACTGTTCTCCATAGTGGCTGTACTAGTTTGCATTTACACCAACAGTGTAAGAGGGTACCCTTTTCTCCACACCCTCTCCAGCATTTATTGCTTGTAGACTTTTGGATCACAACCATTCTGACCAGTGTGGGATGCTACCTCATAGTGTTCTGATTTGCATTTCTCTGATAATGAGTGATGTTGAGCATCTTTTCATGTGTTTGTTAGCCATCTGTATGTCTTCTTTGGAGAAATGTCTATTAAGTTCTTTGGCCCATTTTTGATTGGGTCATTGATTTTTCTGGAATTGAGCTGTAGGAGTTGCTTATACATTTTTGAGATTCGTTGTTTGTCAGTTGCTTCATTTGCTATTATTTTCTCCCATTCTGAAGGCTGTCTTTTCACCTTGCTTATAGTTTCCTTTGTTGTGCAGAAGCTTTTAAGTTTAATTAGGTCCCGTTTGTTTATTTTTCCTTTTATTTCCAATATTCTGGGAGGTGGGTCATAGAGGATCCTGCTGTGATGTATGTCAGAGAGTGTTTTGCCTATGTTCTCCTCTAGAAGTTTTATAGTTTCTGGTCTTACGTTTAGATCTTTAATCCATTTTGAGTTTATTTTTGTGAATGGTGTTAGAAAGTGTTCTAGTTTCATTCTTTTACAAGTTGTTGACCAGTTTTCCCAGCACTACTTGTTAAAGAGATTGACTTTAATCCATTGTATATTCTTGCCTCATTTGTCAAAGATAAGGTGTCCATATGTGCGTGGATTTATCTCTGGGCTTTCTATTTTGTTCCATTGATCTATATTTCTGTGTTTGTGCCTGTACCATACTGTCTTGACTGTGGCTTTGTAGTAGAGCCTGGAGTCAAGCAGGTTGATCCTCCAGTTCCATTCTTCTTTCTCAAGATAGCTTTGGCTATTCGAGGTTTCTTTGTATTTCCATACAAATTGTGAAATTATTTGTTCTAGCTCTGTGAAGAATACTGTTGGTAACTTGATAGGGATTGCATTGAATCTATACATTGCTTTGGGTAGTATACTCATTTTCACCATACTGATTCTTCCAAAATACCCCATTCACACCTATGGATAGATCAACTAAACAGAAAATTCACAAGGAAACACAAACTTTAAATGATACAATAGACCAGTTAGACCTAATTGATATCTAAAGGACATTTCATCCCCAAACAATGAATTTCACCTTTTTCTCAAGCACACATGGAACTTCTCCAGGATAGATCACATCCTGGGCCATAAATCTAGCCTTGGTAAATTCAGAAAAATAGAAATCATTCCAAGCATCTTTTCTGACCACAGTGCAGTAAGATTAGATCTCAATTACAGGAGAAAAACTATTAAGAATTCCAACAAATGGAGTCTGAACAACACACTGCTGAATAACCAACAAATCACAGAATAAATCAAAAAAGTAATCAAAATTTGCATAAAAACAAATTAAAATGAAAACACAACAACCCAAAACTTGTGGGACACTGTAAAAGCGTCCTAAGGGGAAAATTCATAGCAATACAGGCATATCTCAAGAAACAAGAAAAAAGTCAAATAAATAACCTAACTGTACAGCTAAAGCAACTAGAAAAAGAAGAAATGAAGAACCCCAGGGTTAGTAGAAGGAAAGAAATCTTAAAAATTAGAGCAGAAATAAATGCAAAAGAAACAAAAGAGACCGTAGCGAAAATCAACAAAGCCAAAAGCTAGTTCTTTGAAAGGATAAATAAAATTGACAAACCATTAGCCAGACTCATCAAGAAACAAAGGGAGAAAAATCAAATCAATAAAATTAGAAATGAAAACGGAGAGATCACAACAGACAACACAGAAATACAAAGGATCATAAGAGACTACTATCAGCAATTATATGCCAATAAAATGGACAACGTGGAAGAAATGGACAAATTCTTAGAAAAGTACAACTTTCCAAAACTTAATCAGGAAGAAATAGAAAATCTTAACAGACCCATCACAAGCATGGAAACTGAAACTGTAATCAGAAATCTTCCAGCAAACAAAAGCCCAGGTCCAGACAGCTTCACAGCTGAATTCTACCAAAAATTTAGAGAACAGCTAACACTATCCTACTCAAACTCTTTCAGAAAATTGCAGAGGAAGGTGAACTTCCAAACTCATTCTATGAGGGCACCACCACCCTAATACCAAAACCTGACAAAGATGCCACAAAAAAAGAAAACTACAGGCCAATATCACTGATCAACATAGATGCAAAAATCCCTAACAAAATTCTAGCAATCAGAATCCAACAATACATTAAAAAGATCATACACCATGACCAAGTGGGCTTTATCCCAGGGATGCAAGGATTCTTCAATATCCGCAAATCAATCAATGTAATACACCACATTAACAAACTGAAAAATAAAAAACATATGATTATCTCAATAGATGCAGAGAAAGCCTTTGACAAAATTCAACATCCATTTATGATAAAAACTCTCCAGAAAGCAGGAATAGAAGCAACATCAGATCAGATCAGATCCTATTAGATCAGTCGCTCAGTCGTGTCTGACTCTTCGCAACCCCATGAATCGCAGCATGCCAGGCCTCCCTGTCCATCACCAACTCCCAGAGTTCACTCAGACTCACGTCCATCGAGTCAGTGATGCCATCCAACCATCTCATCCTCTGTCGTCCCCTTCTCCTCTTGCCCCCAATCCCTCCCAGCATCAGAGTCTTTTCCAATGAGTCAACTCTTCGCATGAGGTGACCAAAGTACTGAAGTTTCAGCTTTAGCATCATTCCTTCCAAAGAAATCCGATGGTTGATCTCCTTCAGAATGGACTGGTTGGATCTCCTTGCAGTCCAAGGGACTCTCAAGAGTCTTCTCCAAGACCACAGTTCAAAAGCATCAACTCTTCGGCTCTCAGCCTTCTTCACAGTCCAACTCTCACATCCATACATGATCACATGAAAAACCATAGCTTTGACTAGATGAAACTTTGTTGGCAAAGTAATGTCTCTCAACATAATAAATGCTTTATATGGAATTTTAATTTAATTTGTGAGAAGTTTTGCCCAGTTGTTGCTTTTCAGATTCCTTATAGACTGACATCCCTGTTCACTAATGCAGAACTCCTCATCCTTCATTTACCTCTAAGCAATCTCCAAAACAATGAAAATATATCAGTATGATTGTGTGCCAATATACTCCCATACATAACAGCTAAATACTAGTAGTATATTCAATAGTTCATTGTTTCAGTCCATGTGGTTGTAACGGGCTAAACTGTGACTCACCCACAACATTTTTATCTTGAAATCCTAATGCTTTTAACCTGATAGTGCGACTTCCCTGAAGACGGGGTCTTTGGAGAGATAGTAAAGATTAAATGATGTGACCAGTTTCAATTCAGTTCAGTTGCTCAGTCATGTCTGACTCTTTGCAATCCCATGGACTGCAACACCCCAGGCCTCCCTGTCCGTCACCAACTCCCAGAATTTATTCAAACCCATGTCCATTGAGTCAGTTTAGGTCCTGATCAAAAACGACTGATGTTCTTATGAGAAGAGGATGCACAGTTACCACAGAGGAAAGGAAGGTGAAGATACAGGGAGATGGCTGACAATGCACTGAAGAGAGGCCTCAGAGAAATCAGTCCTCTTGATAACTTGACTGGGACAACTTAGTCTCTAGAACTTTGGGAAAATAAACTTCTATTGTTGAAGCCCCTCACACTGTGGTTCTTTGTCATGGTAGTGCTAACCAAAAGCTACAGTAAACATTCTCAATTTCTTCCTATTCTCAAAAGGATACAGAATATTTCTAATATTCTAATATTTTGATATCTTCTGGGACTTCAAATTGAAATCATTTCTCATAACTAGAATATAATAATGATATATGCTCAGTGTTTTAAAAAATAATATTAGGTATTTTACATGTTTAAATTTTAGTTATTCATATTATCTACCATTAAGTTGCCAATAAATAAATAAATATTGGGAAATAATTCAATGCAATCACGATAAAAGTGTTGAAATAATATCCCATGATACATGATTGCATCTGTGCCAGTTAATATTATAATAGATGGTAGAGACTTTTCTGGCCAAATATTCTCTAAAATTCTTTGGATGGGATAAAATGTATGCTTTAGGAGCTTTCAATTAAATTACACTTTCATTCACCCTAAATCAGAAACTTGAGTGTTTTTTTTTTTTTTTTTTTTGCTTACCTGTCTTAATTTTAATTATCTGTTACGCTTTGAGTCGGGGTAACTTACCTCTTTTATGACGACTGCCAGTAAAGTCAAATGGGAATTTGACCCCAGTTATATAGAGAGGATGTCCAGTGGCTATTTATGGGATTAAGCTCTGAAATAGACTCAGAACTTCCTCCCTAAGGAGTCTAAAATTATTTTTTTGAATCATTGGCTTAAGTGAGTTTTGGAACATAATGAGTTTTTCTATTACATTTTATGGCACAGTCCCCTCAAGTCTGGCTCCAATGGAGTCTTCCCAGGCACACAGAAGAGAAACCTTGTCAAATCCCTTCAAATTTGCCCAATGAAATTGCAGTTATAGCCCTGAGTCTAGCCTGCTTCAACCACATGGGCTGCTCACCTGCATTCCCTTCTCCTGACCAAAATGTACTGTGGGTCTGTTACATATTTTCCCATCCTGTCATTGCCAACTATGTCAGGTTTGTTAGATGCCCTTTGTTAGATCCTTTGTCACCCAGGACCTCTATTAACTCTACATGCCAGGTATCTGGAACTGTCATTGAAAGATATCCTTTCACACATCCCCAAACATCAAATGTTCCCTATATTTTTTCAATGTTTCTCTTCACTGTCCTTTGATGATTCAAATTCCCTAGTAAACTTTCAAGTAGCAATAGTCTATTTCCCTTAAATTCTCATATCAGCCTCAGATAGCCTAAGGTTACACTGTTTTTAAGTTGCCCTTCTTGCTTCATCCACTGACCAAATATCTTCCTTTGTAAACTTTCCTCATCAATGCCTCTCATTTAGCATGTGAAAATTATTTAACATTTTTTTAAAGTTAATAATTATATCAAGCTCTCTCCCTCCTTGTTATTTTGATCTATCAATCACTTTATAGAGTGTCCTCCCAACACTATAGAGAATACTGCTTTGTGTTCACAATTATTTCTTCTTCTCTAACTCTCCCAAGCAGCTTCAATACTTTCCCCTCAACAAGGTAGATTTTTTTTTTTAAATCATCCTCAACTCATTGATACCCTTCATTCTACACTATCATCCAGAACTGCTTTCCCCAAATACCATAACCTTGGGAATTTCATTTAAAAACTAAAACATATTATTCTGATAATTTTTAATGAAATATTAAGAGTGAATTTGGAGAATGATGTATAAACAGGTATTTCAGCATAAAACACATGTGTTTTAAAGAAATCTTCTTTAAATAGGCATATATTTTAAAGAATATTTGATAGGATTTTTATATTCTGGGAATTCAAATTTAGCCAATTCTAAAAATTTTACCAAATTCTTAAAAATGTAGCCTGCCTGTTGGTAAGTAACCATGTATGAATTCAGTCTATTTTACTATTATAATAAAGTAATGTTATTTTTAAAAATAATCTTACCTGTAAATGGTGGGTGATGAATGCATTCATACCCTTCTTATTCCATTTTTATGTTGTGTTATTGCCACTGCCATTATTTTTACATGATTTACAAGAACATTCATCCAACTCCTAGAAGTATTTCCCAGAGAATGCAGGCTGGCAATGACAGCTGTACGTCTTGCTGTAAGACATTGACCATGCCCAGAGCAAAGTTCTGAACTTGGATTCTCCTGGCACAATCGCTCTTTCACTGTCACATTTAGGGCAAGGCCCAGTTGACAAAGGGATGAACCATGACTGTGATAAAATAATGTGTTCTAACACTCAGCCACTAAGAATTAACAGTGTGCATTCCTTTTAGTTTGCAACCAAACTAAATCTGATCTTCAGATTTAAATCAACCATAACTGATCTTCAGTTGTGGTATTTTGCAGACAGTCAATGAATGATGCTTCAGAAATGTTCATTATTTCTGGATATTGAAGAGATGGTTCAGAAGAAATTACGAGGATATCTCCTATTTGAATTTGCAAAGGGCAAATCTAGTAAACAACTTGATTGCCAGAATTATTCATTTTAGTATTTACATCTCCAAGCCAGCAATCTCTGCCTGACATTCAGGCAGATGTCTTCTTTTAGTGTCCAATTTACCACATACATTAAGGGCCATGTATGCCATTCTTGCACCAAGTGCCTTTTGCATGTTGTTTTTACATGGTGTAAACATGCTGCAAAGAATCACCAGGCTCACAAGCATAATTAATTTGCTAGTCATTTTGAAAATTGTGCCTAGCAATCTATCATAAAGTGTAATAAAGAATTGCTGCAAAACACGCTTTTAATATTGATGGAAATTTCTAAGCAGAGACTTGATTCAGAGATTCTCTAGGAACTGGCCTCTTTTTGTAGTCCCAAAGTGCAAGCAGATTTGATGACTGAATTTTGATCAAGAAGAGTAGAGTTCAGCTATTTAAAATGCCCTTTAAAACAGAGAAAAAAAAAGTTAATGAAGTTTTATTAACTTAATGATATAGAAAATTCTTACTTGCTTTCTGCAAAGACTGTGTCATCAGCAGCTAGGCAGCTTCTTTGTGAAACTAGGCCAGGAAGACTGTGGTCAAGATACATTGTATCTCTTCCTGCACTATATACTCACCTGCTTCCGAAACGTGTTGGTCTCATTAGACAATTAAACCAACAACTTACTGCAGTCTTTTATACCAAGTTTCAACATAACTGAAACACACTAGTCAAGACCTTTATTTTATGTGGTTTAATTAATTAATTTATTTTTTTTCAGATACAAGTATCCCTCTCTGATTAGTTTTAGAAAAACTTCTTTAACAAACACCTAAAATAAAAATGGTTCAAGTATACTATTTATGTAATATTTTCTCACAAACATCAGGCTTAAGGCATCTGTTGGTGACCAATCATGTTCATGTAATCCAGGAGGATGGAGTTTCCACATTTGTACAATATTCATGGAAAATTCTGTTATACACATGGCTAAACTCAGAACGAGTCTTCATTCAACTTCTGAAGAAATGGCGGGAGAGTAGAAGGCAAAGAGAAAAGGAAGTATAAAATGGTGCGATGAAGGGATGATGCACAGAAACAGTGTGCATCTCTTTCCCTGCTCAGCTTCACCATTCACTCCCACTGAGGAGGAAGGAGTTGGGGGTCAGGTCTGTTGTAAGGCACCATTACTGTCCAAGGGTAAGAAACCAAACAGGAAATTTGATATTTAATCAGATCAGATCAGATCAGTCGCTCAGTCGTGTCCGACTCTTTGCAACCCCATGAATCGCAGCACGCTAGGCCTCCCTGTCCATCACCAACTCCCGGAGTTCACTCAGACTCACGTCCATCGAGTCAGTGATGCCATCCAGCCATCTCATCCTCTGTCGTCCCCTTCTCCTCCTGCCCCCAATCCCTCCCAGCATCAGAGTATTTTCCAATGAGTCAACTCTTTGCATGAGGTGGCCAAAGTACTGGAGTTTCAGCTTCAGCATCATTCCTTCCAAAGAAATCCCAGGGCTGATCTCCTTCAGAATGGACTGGTTGGATCTCCTTGCAGTCCAAGGGACTCTCAGGAGTCTTCTCCAACACCACAGTTCAAAAGCATCAATTCTTCGGCGCTCAGCCTTCTTCACAGTCCAACTCTCACATCCATACATGACCACAAGAAAAACAATAGCCTTGACTAGACAAACCTTTGTTGGCAAAGTAATGTCTCTGCTTTTGAATATGCTATCTTATAAGCTTATTTAAAAAAAAATAGTAACTAATATTTATTGAGGGTTTTCTCTGGGCAAATCATTCTACTCCTTAAGAAACAGTTGCAATCCATTCTCACAAAAAAAATCAAATTCTGAAAAGAAAGATAAATAGTTTAATATAAATAATCTTTGGATCTATGTTATTTATTTTCTCTGTTTCTTAGACCATATGGATTTTCATTCCCTCCATTGTTCTATAAATAAGAATACATTTAAAAGGTTAATTTAAATAAATTACTATAGTAGTATTGAATTAACAAGTTAGAATTAAAGACTGAATTAGATTATGTAAACATATAGAAGTTATTTAATAAATGGTAGTTTTATTATTGTCTAATTTTACTCAGTAATCAACATCCACATTTATCAGATTCAAAATACCAGCATTCTCTAGTATATAGAAACAATATTCTTTAAGTATTGTTAAAATAAATGATTTCATGCCATCATGTTGTTAATTTTTAGTTTATATCAAATATTTATGGTAAATCTAATATATTGATGAGTATTGTAGGTCATGTAGAAATTAAATCTGAATTATAAATTTTTATTTCTGTTTTTTAGTCACGAAGGCATGATTGACTCTTTTGTGACTCTATGGACTGTAGCCCCAG
The DNA here is from genome assembly GCF_002263795.3 of Bos taurus. NCBI lineage: Eukaryota > Metazoa > Chordata > Mammalia > Artiodactyla > Bovidae > Bos > Bos taurus. The sequence continues at coordinate 3,244,272 of NC_037336.1, forward strand.
AATGCTCCTCTGTCCATGGGATTTCCGAGGCATGAATATTGGAATGGGTTGCCATTTTCTTCTCCAGGGGCTCTTCTCGACCCAGGGATCAAACCCAGGGATCTCCTGCCTTGGCAAGTAAATTGTTTACCACTGAGTCACCTGGTAAGCCCCAAGTTATAAACTACTACTTTGTAAATTCAATTTTGTATATCATAAATCTATAAGATAAAATTCATATAATATACTATTGCTATCTTAAGATTTTTGTGGAAGTGTTAAATTATAACTTAGAACTAAAAATTATATGTAATCATGTTCATTTAAAATATGTTAAATATAACTTCTGAATTTCAATAAATAATAATCCTAAGGTTAAAAAGATACTTTAAACAAATATCCCAATCTACATGCAAGACAATATGCTGAGTTCTAGGTATTGGTCAGTGACCAAGTGGAGTTAGGTGTTGATGTAAAGAACTGAGAATTTAGTGATAGACACAGATTAATGGGCAAGCAACATCATCAAGTTCCTATTGAAAGGATAGTCTAGAGCCCTCTAAAAAGATGCCACAGGGGCATTTAGTAGGAAACAAGGATAAGCTGGACAATGAAGTTGAATCATTTAGTAAAATTGCCAAGGGAGGAGAACTCCAGGAGAAAACAGTTATCTGAAGATTTTGAAAATAGTGTAACACTGTATGCTTTCCAAGAAATGAGAGGTTTAGCTTCTAAAAGTAGAGGGAAAAGAACTTATAATAAAATATGCACTCTTAATTTATATAGAGATTATCTCAAGAAGGATCAGGCATTGTTAATAAAGAAGGTCACATTTTATCCAGGGGAATTGAAGAGCTTCTTGAGGATCTTATGTAGGAGATTAACAAAAGTAAGGACATTGGCTTAGTGGGAATGTGAAGAAGATATTTGTGGATACACCTGGGTGAGTTGAGAATTTGGGGAGGGGGCATAACACTGTAATCTAATGAAATAATAATGATGGTCTGATTAATGCAATGGCACTGGAAATATAACACCAGTGGACTCCAGAAATATGCAAATGCTAGGTCTTGATGCAAGTAATAAAATATGCAAGTAAGGCCTTGATGGCTGCTGACCCAAGGGGAGAAAAGGAAACCCAGGTGCAGGAACAAGATGATAAAGGAGAGGGTATGTCAGAATCACTTAAATGTATATTGAATTTGAAATGTGTCTGAGTAATTTTCCTATAGAATACCCAGATATCAATGGTATGTACAGATATGAGTGTAGTAGAGAATCTGGGCTGGGATCCAAATTTTATCGTATTTATCACATATTTTTGAATTTCAATATGTATGTAAATGTTTTGTAAGATTGTTTTAAGATGGGAAAAACTTGATCTTATTTAAATCTTAAGGAAGGGATACCTATAGAGATAATAAAGCAGATGGAGTTGCAATGAATGCAGTACAGGGTAGGAGGAAAGAAGAAAGATCACTGTATATTGTTAAAGTTGTGGAAGGAAGTTGAATAATTTATCTTGTGGGATTTTCACTTGTTTCTGTGAAAGAAGAGGTGGATGGAGGAGATGGTTATATTGTAGAAAAGAGAGGAATGGGCAAGGTTTGAAATAAGCAGTGAAGATATGTGAGATAATGTTAATTTAAAAGAAAAACAGAAGGATCCCTAGGCAATATTGAAAAACTTTTGTGGCTGTAAATCACAAACTTAACAGTAGTATCAGCCTGCACAGGTGCATTATTTTCCCAGTAGCCTAGTTTAAAAATATAATAAAAAATTAAGTAGTCAATGGGTTTAAACAAACACAGTCACCAGCAAATTACATTTGCACTGAAGCAGAATTAGATCTGTATGACAGTTTTTAGACTAGCTGCAGATGTGAGCTCATATTACTGTGTGGCTAATCCTGTACTTCTCAGAATTCTCTGTGTCCCTAATTATTGTGCATTTATATTTTCTAAGAGAAAGTGACTTGATGTGTTCCATTTCCATCTTAAAAAAATTAAATAAAATGGCAAGCCACGGAGGGGGGAAAAAACTCTCTGAGGTCAGTTTGCACCTAAATATGCCAAAACCAAAATGCTTTGGGTTTTACTAGAAACAAAAATAGTATGAACATCACATACAGATGTATTTGAATAAAGAGCTGTGATTTGAACTCAAATTTGAACTCCATTCTTCATTTTAAAAGAACTCTTCAAATTCTGTCCAAAGTGGAAGCCAAGTGACATTCTGCTCACTTCTAAACATATACACATGTTCATGGTGTATATAAGAGAGGCATCCGGGGATTATTTTCACCCCATTTGTGGTATTGCCATCTTATTAAAATCTTGAGCCAAGAAATCCAGAGTTATGAGGGAAGCATTCATAACACTGTGCATAATAACAACCTGAACATCACTCAGAACTGACACTACCAAAATAATATTTAAAAGGAAAAACAACTGAGTAATTTTAGAGAACGTGAGCTGAATCACTTTAGCAGAAGCTTTGTAGTTACGTTACTCTAACAACAACAACAAAAAAAGCACAACTTAGAGTCAATAGTTAATAAAACATAGATAACATTTCTCCCATTCCAATGTACAAATTATCTTAAATGACCTTAAAATTAAGAAAATGTATTCAAACAAATAAACTGTACCTAAGCAAAGAATGATTTACATATAATGTGCCTATTACAGTGATCAGATTCTGATAAGCATTCAATAAAAGATAGCTGAGTGAGGATTAGAAACGTTTGTAACTCATTTGCATTGGTTTTGTTTAGTCCCCATGTTGTCTCCAGGTCTTTTGCGATCCCTGAACTACAGCCCACCAGGCTCCTCTGTCCATGGATTTCCTATGCAGGAATACTGGAGTGGGTTGCTCTTTCCTTCTACAGGGAATTTTCCGGACCCAGGGTAGTGCCCAGGTCTCCTGCTTTACCACTGAGCCACCAGGGAAACCCTTGCTTGATACATAATATCATGAACTGTGGAAACTTGTAATGAGTTTGTAATTGATTCTATGATAACTGACCATTTTTCTTTTTTCACCCTATTATGAAGTATGATTCTATAATAGCTTTTTCTTTTTATACATTGCATGTTATACTTGATAAAACATATGCAAAAATAAAAATTATAAGTATAGACATCAAAATTCTAATGTTCTGTGCTTGACCTTTGGATAATCTACACCATATTTGAGATACCACACATTGGACTAAAACTGAGGGTAGGTGATGGGGGAAAATTAGTTTTAGAAATGTCAATAAAGCTACCAACAACACAGAGGATGAACATCCTAGGCAGGAGTCTAGAAGGAAGGTGGAAGAGTAAATTTTAAGGTCAGAGTTGAGATAGAAGCAAGGGAAAAGAAGAGACAACTAGTGTAGGAAGATAATTCAGAAAAACCTGATCATGAACAAGACACCATAGTGAGAACAAGGACTTAGGTGAAAGATGACAGATAAAATCCTGAAGAACTATAATGTTCTAGAGATGGATGAAAGATGATAGTTCAAAATAACTACATGTTTCTAAGGAAAACAATGGAGGGAAACATCCTTTTTGTTTTTGTTTTTTACAAATTTAGTACTTACATGTGAACTATGATCTGTGTTTACTAAATTTGATGACTAAATATAGTTTAACTGATGTAATAAGAAGAGGAAAATTAGATGATGGATTTAAAAAAGTTAAAAGAAAATTTCAATGTATTGATAGAAACCTATTTGATAAACAATTTGTCTATGAAAAAGGGAGACTGAATTAAAAAAAAAATCCAAAATTGAATTAAACTCTCATCAAACAAATGAGGAAATTCAGTGCAGGAATATTACAATTAAGGAGACCAAATAAATTTTATTTGCCATAATGCATTAATAGCTAGTATATAATATCTGAGTCCAAATGTAAACAGGAATGGAAAGAAAAATCCAAGTGTTTCACTTCTAAAGAATATCTATGATGCTTGATAACTCTCTGTGTATAAAATATAAAGGATAAAGGAGTCACCATCCTAAGAACTGTAATTTTAATTACTATAATGAATTCTATATTAACTTTTCTATGTATTGTGGTTGGTTAAACTGTATTAAACCAATTGATTTAATACATGACATTGTGAAAATGTAAATACATTATTGTTGACATCTCCCTAAAGAGTTAGAATTTTTTTTAGTAATATTAAACTCCTAATTTTAAAATATTACCTCAGTAAAGTTGCCATTTTCTAAAGGTTGAAATATTAATGTTAAATAGAAAATGATGGCATGATGGCACCATAGGTTTAACCAATGTGATTATTTGCTCTTAGGAAACAGACTAGGTTTGGTGAAATTAAAAATCAATTAATTATGCCTTATTTTATACTTCTTTCCTTCTCCATTTAACTAGGAATATTATCTTATTTTTCAATCTCTTTTTTAACTAAATGAAGCATTCTTTCCATTTTCTATACATTTCAGTTGCCATAAAAATTAAAAATTTTGAATTTTCATTGAAATACATTGCTAAAATATGTGAGAAAGTAGTAGCAATATATGATGTATACCAAAAATATTTTGAGAATTGAAGCTAACATTACAATCCTTTCATGCTAACATCCATTCATTTCTTAACCTAGAGAAAAATCCACATACATATGGACAACTTATCTTTGACAAAGGAGATAAAAATATACAATGGAGAAAAAAAAAATCTCTTTAACAAGTGGTGCCGGGAAAACTGGTCAACAACATGTAAAAGAATGAAACTAGCAAACTTTCTCTGTTCAGTTCAGTTCAGTTGCTCAATCATGTCTGACTTTTTGAACCCATGAATTGCATCACACCAGGCCTCCCTGTTCATCACCAACTCCCAGACTTTACCCAAACCCATGTTCATTGAGTGGGTGATGCCATCCAGCTATCCCATCCTCTGTAGAACCCTTCTCCTCCTGCCCCCAATCTCTCCCAGCATCAGGGTCTTTTCCAGTGAGTCAGATCTCTGCATAAGGTGGGCAAAGGATTGGAGTTTCAGCTTCAGCATCAGTCTTTCCAATGAACACCCAGGACTGATCTTTAGGATGGACTGGTTGGATCTCCATGCAGTCCAAGGGACTCTCAAGAGTATTCTCCAACACCACAGTTCAAAAGCATCAATACTTTGGCACTCAGCTTTCTTCACAGTCCAACTCTCACATCCATACATGACCACTGGAAAAATCATAGCCTTGACTAGACGGACCTTTGTTCCCAAAGTAATGTCTCTGGTTTTTAATATACTATCTAGGTTGGTCATAACTTTCCTTCCACGGAGTAAGCGTCTTTTAATTTCATGGCTGCAGTCACCATCTGCAGTGATTTTGGAGCCCCAAAAAATAAAGTCTGACACTGTTTCCACATTTCCCCATCTATTTCCCATGAAGTGATGGGACCCGATGCCAGATCTTCATTTTCTGAATGAACTTTTCCACTCTCCACTTTCACTTTCATCAAGAGGCTTTTTAGTTCCTCTTCACTTTCTGCCGTAAGGGTGGTGTCATCTGCATATCTGATGTTATTGATATTTCTCCCGGCAATCTTGATTCCAGCTTGTGCTTCTTCCAGCCCAGCGTTTCTCATGATGTACTCTGCATATAAGTTAAATAAGCAGCATGACAATATACAACCTTGACGTACTCCTTTTCCTATTTGGAACCAGTCTGTTGTCCCATGTCCAGTTCTAACTGTTCCTTCCTGACCTGCATTCAGGTTTCTCAAGAGGCAGGTCAGGTGGTTGGGTATTCCCATCTCTCAGAATTTTCCACACTTTATTGTGATCCACACAGTCAAAGGCTTTGGCATAGTCAATAAAGCAGAAATAGATGTTTTTTGGCAACTCTCTTGCTTTTTGTATCATCCAGCTGACATTGGTAATTTGATCTCTGGTTCCTCTGCTTTTTATAAAACCAGCTAGAACATCTGGAAGTTCATGGTTCATGTATTGCTGAAGCCTGGATTGGAGAATTTTGAGTATTACTTTACTAGTGTGTGAGATGAGTGCAATTTTGCAGTAGTTTGAGCATTCTTTGTCATTGCCTTTCTTTGGCATTGGCATGAAAACTGACCTTTTCCAGTACTGTGGCCACTGCCGAGTTTTCCAAATTTTCTGCCAATTGGAATGCAGCACTTTCATAGCATTATCTTTCAGTATTTGAAATAACTCAACTGGAATTCCATCACTTCCACTAGCTTTGTTCATGGTGTGTTTTCTAAGGCCCGCTGGACTTCACATTCCAGAATGTCTGGCTCTAGGTGAGTGATCACACCATCGTGATTATCTGGGTCATGAAGATCTTTTTTATACAGTTTTTCTGTGTATTTTTGCCACCTCTTCTTAATATTGTCTGCTTATGTTAGGTCCATACCATTTCTGTTGTTTATCAAGCCCATCTTTGCATGAAATATTCCCTTGGTATCTCTAATTTTCTTGAAGAGATCTCTAGTCTTTCCCATTCTGTTGTTTTCCTTTTTTCTTTGCATTGGTCACTGAGGAAGGCTTTCTAATCTCTCCTTGCTATTCTTTGGAACTGTGCATTCAAATAGGAATATCTTTCCTTTTCTCCTTGCTTTTCACCTCCCTTCTTTTCACAGCTATTTGTAAGGCTTACTCAGACAACCATTTTGCTTTTTTGCATTTCTTTTCCACGGGGATGATCTTGATCCCTATCTCCTGTACAATGTCATGAACCTCTGTCCATATCTCATCAGGCACTCTGTCTATCATATTTTGTCCCTTAAATCTGTTTATAACTTCCACTGTATAATCATAAGTGATTTGATTTACCTGAACGTTCTAGTGGTTTTCCCTACTTTCTTCAATTTAAGCCTGAATTTGGCAATAAGGAGTTCATGATGTGAGCCACAGTCAGCTCCTGGTCTTGTTTTTGCTGACTGTATAAAGCTTCTTTATCTTTGGCTGCAAAGAATATAATCAATATGATTTCAGTATTGACCATCTGGTGATGTCCATGTGTTAGAAGAAACACTTTCTAACACCACAGATAAAAATAACCTCAAAATGAATTAAAGATCTAAATGTAAGACCGACATTATAAAACTATTAGAGGAAAACATAGGCAGAACACTGCCTGACATCAATCACAGCACGATCCTCTATGACCCACACCCCAGAGTAATGGAAATTAAAACAAAAATAAACAAATGGTACCTAATTAAGCTTAAAAGTTTTTTCACAATGAAGGGAACTATAAGCAAGATGAAAAGATAGCTTTCACAATGGGAGAAAATAATAGAAAATGAAGCAACTTACAAAGAATTAATCTCAAATGTATACAGTCAGTTCAATACCAGAAAAACAAACAATCTAATCAAAAAGTGTCCAAAAGAACTTAAAAGACAGTTCTCCATAGAAGACATACGGAGGGCTAGTAAGCACATGAAAAGATATTCAACATCACTCATTATTAGAGAAATGCAAATGAAAACCACAATAAAGTATCATCTCATACCAGTCAGAATGGCCAACCAGAAAGTCTCAAAACAATAAATGCTGGGGAGGGTGTGGATAAAAATGGAATCCTCTTACACTGCTGATGGGAATGCAAACTGGTACAGTCACTGTGGAGAACACTGTGAAGATTCCTTAAAATATTGAAAATAGAACTGCCATATGACCCAGCAATCCCACTCCTTGGCATACACACTGAGGAACCCAGAACTGAGAGACATATGTACCCCAATGTTCATTGCAGCACTGTTTACAATAGCTAGGACATGGAAGCAACCTAGATGTCCATTAGTGGATGAATGGACAAGGAAGTAGTCATACATATACACAATGGAATATTATTCAGCTATAAAAAAGAGCGTGTTTTAGTCAGTTCTAATGAGGTGGACAAAACTGGAGCCTATTATTCAGAGTGAAGTCAGAAAGAGAAACACCAATACAGTATATTAACACATACATATGGAATTTAGAAAGACAGTAACAACAATCCTATATCCGAGGCAGCAAAAGAGACACAGATGTAAAGAACAGACTTTTGGACTACATGGGAGAAGGGGAGGATGGGATGAATTGAGAGAATAGTAATGAACCATGTGTAATTACCATATGTAAAAGAGATGACAAGTGCAAGTTCCATGCAGGAAGTAGGGCATTCAAAGCCAGTGCTCTGGGAACACCCAGAGGAATGGGGTGGGGACAGACGTGGGAGGGCGGTTCAGGTTGGGGAGACATGTCTGCACCAGAGGGTGATTCATGTCGATGTATAGAAAACTCCATCATTATATTTTAAAGAAATTATCTTCCAATTAAAATAAATCATTAATTTAAAAAAATAAAAAAATAATATCCATTTCTTGGCAATGTTGAATACTATAGAGTTTGTAGAGTTCCCTACAGTTTTTAGTACCCACTGCTGCTGCTGCTGCTAAGTCGCTTCAGTCGTGTCCAATTCTGTGCGACCCCATAGACGGCAGCCCATCAGGCTCCCCCGTCCCTGGGATTCTCCAGGCAAGAACACTGGAGTGGGTTGCCATTTCCTTCTCCAATGCGTGAAAGTGAAAAGTGAAAGTGAAGTCGCTCAGTCGTGTCCAAATCTTAGCGATCCCATGGATTACAGCCCACCAGACTCCTCCGTCCATGGGATTTTCCAGGCAAGAGTACTGGAGTGGGGTGCCATTGCCTTCTCCGTTTAGTACCCACTAGAGAGATATAATTATCCCATGTTGAAGTCTGAATAAATGATTTTTAAATGCAGTGATATATACTGGAAGTCCATATTCTTTGAAGATCTGAATGGCTAGACACATAAGGAAACTGGAAGTCTAGTGGACAATGTCACTGGCTTTGGCAGGGCCACAGATGTCCACTTCTAAATCATTTCAAATATAGACCAAAATACGTAAAGTCAAGAAAATCCTGTTTGTAATAGTATTATATGTTAAAATGAAACTTGTAAATTACTCTTTGAAAGTCAAAACATAAATATATAATTTGAGATGTTCATACTTAAACTGAAGGGAAAAAAAAGACCTGGTTTTATTTGCAATATGATTTATGTGAAAATAGAGCAAAAAAATACTGTCAGACAAACTCAAGATAACTTTTACTTACTAAAAGTTTTACAGAAGTTAAGGAGACTAAACTGCAGTCAAGAAAGGAGAAAAGTAGGCACTGCAACAAAATTCATGTAAACTAGAAAATGTACTGAAAAGAAATTATGAAAGTGAAAAGGAAGAAATTAGACCACAAAGACACAGTGAAAAAAGACAAAATGCCATAGACAGCAGACTATTGTAAGGGACGCTAACATATCCAAAACTAAGTGCCATCTAATCAAGTGACAGAAGTATAGATAAATTATTTTGGGATATTCTTAAATTTTATTTTATAATTACTAAAGTTTAAAAAAATGAATAATTTAAGCTATAGAAATGATATTTCATGAGGCACTTAATGAAGTAAAAGTGGCACTCCACTCAAAATCATGACTTTTCTGTCCAATGCACCAAAGACTGTACATTCACCTCTTTAATCATTTTCTTCAAGAAATTATTTCTATGTTGCCAAATTATTTATATATGTATGTTTAATTTTTAAGTGGAATTTTTTTTTTAATCTTACAAGTTTCAGATATACAGAATTAGAGGAAGAGTGCAGTGTTTTGTATAAATACAACACCTAGTTTCTCCTAATTAAAAAATATATATATATTTTTTTTAAATTGAAGGATAATTGCTTTACAAAATTGTGTTGGCTTCTGCCAAACAGCAACATGAATCAGCCGTAGAGATACATGTGTCCCCTTTCTCTTGAACCTTGCTTCTGCCAGCCTCCCCTCCCACCCCCTGGGTTGTTACAGATTCCAGGTTTGAGTTCCCTGAGTCATATAGCCAATTCCCACTGGCTGTCTACATTTGGTAATGTAAGTTTCCATAAAGTAACTTCCGTAAAGTTCCGTAAAGTAACCTCGTTACTATATTTTTAACATCTCACATTAGTCAATTAACTTCAGTTAGTCAGCCCCTCCTGCTGCTGCTGCTGCTGCTGCTAAGTCACTTCAGTCGTGTCCGACTCTGTGCGACCCTATAGAGGGCAGCCCACCAGGCTCCTCCATCCCTACTTTATTCCAAAGTTCTCAGTTTTTAACCTCATGTTTTTTTGTTTTCCCTCCATGATCTTTTCCAGAGAAAACAATGGCAACCCACTCCAGTACTTTTGTCTGGAAAATCCCATGCATGGAGGAGCCTGGTAGGCTGCAGTCCATGGGGTCACTGAGCATCAGACACAACTGAGCGACTTCACTTTCACGTTTTACTTTCATGCATTGTAGAAGGAAATGGCAACCCACTCCAGTGTTCTTGCCTGGAGAATCCCAGGGATGGGAGAGCCTGGTGGGCTGTGGTCTATGGGGTCACACAGAGTCAGACACAACTGAAGCGACTTAGCAGCAGCAGCAGCATGATCTTTTCAGGCTCCCGAGTTACATAAGGTAATCACATTTCTTACTCTTCTCTTGGTTGTGATAGCTTCTCAGATTTGCCTTACTTTTGATGACCTTGATATTTTTCAAGAGAACCTGCCAAGTAGTTTGTAGACTTCCCCTCAATTGGGATTTGTATGATGTTTATTTCATGTCTAGACTGGAATAACATGTTTTTGGAAGAAGAACCACAGAGCTGAAGTGCCATTTTCATCACATTGTTTTGAAGGTAACTTGTGTCATTATGACTATTACTGTTTAGGTTAATCTTGGCTGTCTGGCTACAGCTAGTGTTTGTCAGGTTTCTCTGCCTAAAATTACTATTTTCCATCCCCACACCTCTGCCTTTTACTTCCATGCTGTATTTTTTAGAATGTGGTAAGACTGTGTTTGTGCTGAGCTACTGGGCTCAGTCATATCTGACTATTTGCCAGCCCATGGACTGTAGCCCCAAAGGCTCCTCTGTCCACGGGATTTTCCAGGTAAGAGTATTGAAGCAGCTTGTCATTTCCTTCTCCAGGGGATCTTCCAACCAAAGGACTGAACCCTGTCTCCTGGGTCTTCTGCACTGGCAAGGCATGTTCTTTTTAGTTTTATTAAGGGGAAAAAAAAAAAAAAAACACAGAAAAAATAAAAACTGCCAAAATATTTTCCACAGTGGTGGCCCCATGCTTCATTCTGTCAGCAATGAATAAGAGTTCTCATTACTCTGCAGTCTTGCTAGCAGTTGGTATTTTTGCTGATTTTTTTCTGCTTTTAATTTTATTATTATCTGATATAATTTTACTAATATTTTACTAATATCTCTTCTAATTATTGTCTATTCTAATTTTTATCCACCTCCCCTTTTTTTTTTTGCTTATGTTGGCTGATATTCTTCTTTTTCTAATGTCCTGAGGTGAAAATAAGTAACTGATTATAGGGTTTTTTTTCTCCTTTCACTATATAAATTTAAATGCTACGATTTTTTCCCCCTGTTTTTGTTGCATCCCATAAATATTGATGACTTCTATTTTCATTTAATTCAAAGTAATTTCTTAAAATTTTATTAAGACTTCTTTGATAAAAATGATGTTATATTTCTACATACTTGAATACTTTTCAACTATCATTGTGATTATTGCATCCTAGTTCTATTCCACTTTATTTTGAGAACACACTTTGCAAGATTTCACTTTTAAAAATTTGTTTTTTTGTGTTTTTATGCCCTAGAATGTGGTATATTTTGTGAAATGTTGCATGTGTACTCAAAAAGGATGTGTCTTCAATTGTTAGGTGGGTTTTCTATCAATGACAATTAGATCAAACTGATTTATAGTGCTGAAATGGTCATTGCTATCTTTATTAGGTTTCTGCCTCTTTGGCTAATCAATTTTTGACAGGGATATCCACTATAAAAGTGAAGTCACTATTTCTTCATTCAGTTTTATCAGTTATTACCAAAATACTTTGATATACATTATTAGGAATGTGCATTTTGGATTATTACATCTTCTGTGAGAATTTAATCTTTTCTTATTTAGTATCCCCTTTTTTATTATCTAATACATTTATTTCTGATAATGGCCTTTGTTCTAAAAGCTTCTTTATTTGTAATTAAAATAGCCACCCCAGATTTCTTTTGATTAATCACAGTGTAATATAACTTCTTCTATCTCTTTAGTTTTACCTTTGTCTTTATATTACAGGGGACTTCTTGTAGACAACATCTAAATGATCCAATTTTTTTCTTCTGTCCTGAAAAACTCTCATTTTTGTAATTATATTTCCATCATTTTCAGAGGCTTCTTTTTATAAGTTGTCTGGTTTTAATTCGGTATTTTATATAACTCTCATTTCAACTTTTAGCATGTCAACTATACTTCTTGTAATAAACTATATTCCTTGTACCAATGTTTATAATCTACTTTTTTCACTGAATCCAGTTTCACCTTTATATAGCAGTATTCTCCAAGCCAGGCTTCAGCAATATGTGAACCATGAACTTCCTGATGTTCAAGCTGGTTTTAGAAAAGACAGAGAAACCAGAGATCAAATTGCCAACATCCGCTGGATCATGGAAAAAGCAAGAGAGTTCCAGAAAAACATCTATTTCTGCTTTATCGACTATGCCAAAGCCTTTGACTGTGTGGATCACAATAAACTGTGGAAAATTCTGAAAGAGATGGGAATACCAGACCACCTGATCCGCCTCTTGAGAAATTTGTATGCAGGTCAGGAAGGAACAGTTAGAACTGGACATGGAACAACAGACTGGTTCCAAATAGGAAAAGGAGTTTGTCAAGGCTGTATATTGTCACCCTGTTTATTTAACTTATATGCAGAGTACATCATGAGAAACGGTGGACTGGAAGAAACACAAGCTGGAATCAAGATTGCCAGGAGAAATATCAATAACCTCAGATATGCAGATGACACCACCCTTATGGCAGAAAGTGAAGAGGAACTCAAAAGCCTCTTGATGAAAGTGAAAGTGGAGAGTGAAAAAGTTGGCTTAAAGCTCAACATTCAGAAAACGAAGATCATGGCATCTGGTCCCACCACCTCATGGGAAATAGATGGGAAAACAGTGCAAACAGTGTCAGACTTTATTTTTCTGGGCTCCAAAATCACTGCAGATGGTGACAGCAGCCATGAAATTAAAAGACGCTTACTCCTTGGAAGGAAAGTTATGACCAACCTAGATGGCATATTCAAAAGCAGAGACATTACTTTGCCAACAAAGTTTCGTCTAGTCAAGGCTATGGTTTTTCCTGTGGTCATGTGTGGATGAAGGCTGAGTGCTGAAGAATTGATGCTTTTGAACTGTGGTGTTGGAGAAGACTCTTGAGAGTCCCTTGGACTGTAAGGAGATCCAACCAGTCCATTCTGAAGGAGATCAGCCCTGGGATTTCTTTGGAAGGAATGATGCTAAAGCTGAAACTCCAGTACTTTGGTCACCCTATGCGAAGAGTTGACTCATTGGAAAAGACTCTGATGCTGGGAGGGATTAGGGGCAGGAGGATAAGGGGACGACGGAGGATGAGATGGCTGGATGGCATCACTGACTTGATGGAGGTGAGTCTCAGTGAACTCCGGGAGTTGGTGATGGACAGGGAGGTCTGGCATGCTGCGATTCATGGGGTCGCAAAGAGTCAGACATGACTGAGTGACTGATCTGATCTAATCTCATCTGATTCTTCATATGTGGGTTTCCCAGTTGACTCTAGTAGTAAAGAACCTGTCTGCCAATGTCTGAGATATAAAGAGATGTGGGTTCAGTCCTTGGGTCTGGAAGATCCCCTGAAGGAGGGCACAGCAACCCACTTCAGTATTCTTGCCTGGAGAACCCCATGAACAAAGGAACTTGGCAGCTACAGTCCCATAGGGTTTCAAAGAGTCAGATACAACTGAAGTGACTTAGCATGCACACATTCTTCATTTGTAGCACCTGTACCTTTTTTTTTTTTTTTTAATTTTATTTTATTTTTAAACTTTACATAATTGTATTAGTTTTGCCAAACATCAAAATGAATCCACCACAGGTATACATGTGTTCCCCATCCTGAACCCTCCTCCCTCCTCCCTCCCCATACCATCCCTCTGGGTCGTCCCAGTGCACTAGCCCCAAGCATCCAGTATCGTGCATCGAACCTGGACTGGCAACTCATTTCTTACATGATATTTTACATGTTACAATGTCATTCTCCCAAATCTTCCCACCCTCTCCCTCTCCCACAGAGTCCACGAGACAGCAAAAGAGACACTGATGCACCTGTACCTTTTAACAGAGTAGTTTTAAATTCTCTCTTCTGTCCCTTGCAGCACTGCTGTCATTCACTTGACTTATCCATATCACCAGATATAGTGTTACTATTATTATTTTGAACAGACTTTTAAATCACTTTAGAAGAAGAAAAATGAAAGTTAAGTTTTACTTTATTTCTTGTCCTACTCTCTTTCTTAATGTAGATCTGAGTATCTGACCTAAAATATTTCACTCTCCCTAACAAAGTTCCTTTTAATATTCTTCTGTGGCAAATCTACCTGTGTTGATTTCCCTCATTTATGTTGGTCTGAAAAATCAACAAGAATTTGGTTTTCTCTCTTCTTTATCTCTCACTTTTAAAATACAGTTTCACAGGGTATACAATTCTAGTTTAGAATGTTTTTCCCCTTAACTCTTTAAAAATATCACTGAATTCTCTTCTGGTTTGTGTGGTTTTCTTGAGAAAGTACTTCTTATCCATTTTATTCTAAAGGTAGGATGTTTTGCTTTATTAAAATTTCTCTATATCATTTTCTGTCATTTTAATATAGTGACGCCTAGGTAGAGGTATTTTGTTTTTGTTTATAGTATTTATATTGTTAGTGTGCTCTGAACTTCCTAAATATGTGGTTTATTGGCTGTCATCAATTTGGGGAAGATCTCAGTTATTATTTCCTCAAATATTTATTCAGTTCTACACTTTCTTCTCCTTTGATATTCCAAAACATATGCCAAAATTTTTGAAATTGTTCTATAGTTATTTGATATTCTAATTTTTTTCTATTTATATTTAATTTGGGAAGTTCCTATTGATATATTTTTAAGTGCACTGGTTTTTCCTCAGCTTAAAAAAAGAACCCACACCCCTCACTGTGTAGAGGTCTGGGCTTAGTTCAAAAGGATTTCTGTTCCTGTCCTCCTGCCTGGGTCCCTGGGATCATTCTGATTGTTCATATTAAGAATGCAGTGGTTCTTCTAGAGATACAACTCGTGAAAGCACAGGGACCCACATGAGACTGCAGTTCCTAGGAGTTTCTATTTTTCAAATGAGTCCATACTCAACCTTCAGCAATTCACTGAAATTCACATTTAAGTGTTCTTACCAATTTATGTCTCCAGTGGTTTCAGCTCTAAAGAAAACATCTTTGCTATGACTCTCACTATTCACCTATCTCTTCAGATTTCAGGGTGGCAGTTTGCCCTATAACTGCAGTTTCCTGGTGGACCCAAGACACCTCACTAACTTATAATTTGTTTACATTTATCTTGCTATAGGTATAGAAATATGCAATATGTCAAAGCTGTCACCCAAAGTCTATATTGAATTTTACTGATTTTTTCTTTTACTACTTTCAAATACATTAACATCTGTCCATTTTGCAAGTATTTTGTATACTTTTACCATGTGTAACTCTACTGAATAGTACTCCATCCCATGGATTTACCACAATTTGTGTATCCACTTTCCTGTCATTGAACATTGGCGTTGTTTGCAGGTATTGTCTATTATAATATTATAAGTATTGCCTATTATAAGTAAAGCTGCTATAAACATTCAACTACAAGACTTCTGTGGATATGCATTTTTATTGGTCATATCTGAAGAACTTTTTAAGAAACTGTAAAACATTCTCCAAAGTTTTGTTTTGTTTTTTTTTTACCATTATACATTACTGTCAACAGTTTTTGAGGTTTCAATTATTCCAAGGACTGTCCAACATTTGGTATGGGCAGTCTTTTTCATTTTAGTTGTTCTAACATGTGTGTCACTGTAATTTAATTACTAATAATCTTGAGCATCTTTTCAATACTTATCTGCCATCTGTACCTATTATTTGGCAGTTGTTCAAATCTTTTGCTTACTATTAAACATATTTGCTTGTATTCTTATTGAAATTTGACAACATTTTACATCATCTAGATACAAATACTCTGCTAAATATATGATGTGCAAATATTTTCTCCCAGTCTAAATTTTTACTCTCTGAAGGGGATCTTTTAAAAGCAGATCTTTACTATGATGATGTCCAATTTATCATTTTTCATCAAAGTGCTTGAGCTTAATATCAAACCCTTGTCAACATGATGAAATCTGATAAGTAATTCCATTTTTGTTTGCCTGTTTGTTTCTTCCCCATAGATTTCCATCTGGGACCTCAGCAATGTGAACTGACTTTGTTCCAGATGGAAGCCCAGCTGTCCTTCTGGAATATCCTATCTGAATTAAGCTGCCTATTCCTCCTGCCTTACTTCTCTGTGGGATCCTTATTTACTGGCTCCCATATACTGCTTTTCAGTGTGATCCTTCGTTTTGGTGATTATTATTTTACAATAGGTCTCTCAGAAAGGGTGAGTAAGGGACATATATGTTAAAAGCTCAAAAATCAGAAAGTAGCATTAGATTTACTTTTCGATGTATATTTTTGGTAGAGCAAAGTGATAGACTGAAAATCATTTTCTTGCAGGAAAGACATTATTTCCCTTCATTTTTCTGATGGAAAGTACAAGAATATCTTTATTTCTAATCCTATGTATGAATTTTTTTTTCTTCGTTTGTTTTAGTCTTCACAAACACTCATCTCTGATACTCTAAATTTTTTAGTGATAAAATTTGAAGTCTGTCATTTATCATATGTACAAAAGCAAGGTGTGTATGTGTGTGTGTGTGTGTGTGTGTGTGTATTTGGTTTGAAAGTAATATTACTCAAGTCAATTATTTCATTTATTTATTTTTTTATTCCATTGGGAAATGTGGTACAATATGCAATGATCCATATTGTCTCCATTTTTTCTCTCCCTTTCTTTGAAGCTGAACTTCAGAGCATTCTCTGACTGCACTTAAAATACTGTAAAGTTAATTTTTTTTTTTATTAAGAGACATTTTCTTACCCATTCCTTAAGGATATGTTTTTAACTTCTTACACACAAAGATTACAATTGCATTTTGAAAGCCAGGCAATGAAATTGACAAACAGTAAATAGACTCTGTTTCTTTATTTTTTGCCATAAGAATATATTACATTACATTACATTAAAAAGCTGTAAGAAAATAACACATCTGCTTATTTTCCTACTAATGGTATATGATATTTTGATCTTCTAGAGAGAAATTTTCCTCTATTATGTGAATAATTTCAATTTAAATCAAATAAAAGTTTTAATTAAAACTAACTTTTTAATGTATGCTCATTACATGTATTTGTGAGTGTATGTATGTGTGTGAGAGAGTTGTAGTTGTGTCCTACATTCAGAAGACATTAGAAAGCAAAAGATGACCTGTGCTCCATGCATTGGAGAAGGAAATGGCAACCCACTCCAGTGTTCTTGCCTGGAAAATCCCAGGGATGGGGGAGCCTGGTGGGCTGCGGTCTATGGGGTTACACAGAGTCGGACATGACTGAAGCGACTTAGCAGCAGCAGCAGCATCTCCTTATAATTAAGGTTGCTGTGCTGGAGAGGAAAGAATGGTACTCTCATTACAGAAAATCAGACTTTATTCAACTTTCTTTTACCTAGAATTAACAGCTTAACATTCTATTTGATTTTTTCATCTGCCATTTACATGCTTCTGTGTATACTTTATCACACAATCTCATAGGCAGAGTTCTCATAACTTGCCATGTAGCGAAAACAGCATGCCTGAAACTATATCAAGCAAATTGTTTTCAGCTGTTACTTGGGTATCCAAGGTGGATATTATTGTTTTCAGACTGAAAATAAACAAAATTGGTGTCAGAAAGATCAAATAATTTATCCAAGATGATATAGTTTGAGATTGTTGTTTTTGAAAAATTTATCCTTGACTTCCCCCGAACTCCTAGACATTTCTACCTATAGTTATCCAACCTGACAAATAAGTACATCTACAGATACAATCAGAAAATAAATATAATTCAGAGCAATTTTTTATTTTCTTTTTTTTTAATTTTATTTTATTTTTAAACTTTACAAATTGTATTAGTTTTGCCAAATATCAAAATGAATCTGCCACAGGTATACATGTGTTCCCCATCCTGAACCCTCCTCCCTCCTCCCTCCCCATACCATCCCTCTGGGTCATCCCAGTGCACTAGCCCCAAGCATCCAGTATCATGCATCAAACCTGGACTGGCAACTCGTTTCATACATGATATTATACATGTTTCAATGTCATTCTCCCAAATCTTCCCAACTTCTCCCTCTGCAACAAAGTCCATAAGACTGTTCTATACATCAATGTCTCTTTTGCTGTCTCGTACACAGAGTTATTGTTAGCATCTTTCTAAATTCCATATATATGCGTTAGTATACTGTATTGGTGTTTTTCTTCCTGGCTTACTTCACTCTGTATAATAGGCTCCAGTTTCATCCACCACATTAGAACTGATTAATTGTAGAAATCTTAGCCAATAGTCTAAAGCTATATATATTATGCATTCTCTTTTATATTAAGTCTAAAGAATATTTATAGAAGGGCAACAGGAGAACAGGAGTAGAGGTCTTTCCTCATAGCTCAATGGTAATGAATCTGCCTGCAATGCAGGATACCTGGGTTGGATCACTGGGTCGGGAAGATCTGGTGAAAAAGGAAATGGCAACCCACTCAGAAATGGGAACCCACTCAGTATTCTTGCCTGGAGAACCCCATGGACAGAGGAGCCTGGCAGGCTACAGCCCATGGAGTTACAAGTGTTGGACAGACTTAGTAACTAAACCACCACAACCAACAGGGGTAGAAAGATTGAAAATAGAAAAAAAAAAAAAGGAAGGAAGGATAGGAGGGAGGAAAGAAGGAATGATTAAGGCATAAAGATGCTGGAACTATTAAATGAGATGATATATATTAAAATCCCTAGCACAGATGAGAAGCTTCTGTTAAATTTTGTAAGATATGACAGATAAGATCAACTCCATAATCTGCCTACAAACGTACAAAAATCTACATATAGATGTACACATTACATATGTGAAAGTACATATTTCATTTCTGTGTAAATAATCTACTTCTAAGCTATTTGGCCTGTAGTTTGACAAAGGTTCAATGCTAGTCCCCACAGTTATTAAGCCACTTTTAAATATGGTGATTTTAAGGTCCATAGAAAACGTATATGCAAAGTACATCATTTGAAATGCTGGCTGGATGAAGCACAAGCTGGTATCAAGATTGTCAGGAGAAATATTGATAACCTCAGATACGCAGATGACACCACCATTATGGCAGAAAGTGAAGAAGAACTAAAGAGCCTCTTGATGAAAGTGAAAGAGGAGACTGAAAAGGCTGGCTTAAAGCTCAACATTCAGAAAACTAAGATCATGGCATTTGGCCCCATCACTTCATGGCTAATAGATGGGGAAACAAAGGAAACAGTGACAGACTTTAAGTTGTCGGGCTCCAAAATCACTGCAGATGGTGATTATAGCCACGAAATTAGAAGATGCTTGCTTCTTGGAAAAAAAGGTATGACCAGCCTAGACAGCATATTAAAAATCAAAGACATTACTTTGCCAACAATGTCCATCTAGTCAAAGCTGTGGCTTTTCCAATAGTCATGTATGGATGTGAGAGTGGGATCATAAAGAAAGCTGAGCACCAAAGAATTGATGCTTTTTAAACTGTGGTGTTGGAGAAGACTCTTGAAAGTTCCTTGGGCTGCAAGGAGATCAAACCAGTCCATCCTAAAGGAAATCAGTCCTGAATATTAATTGGAAGAACCAATGCTGAAGCAGAAGCTCCAATACTTGGCCACCTGATGCAAAGAACTGACTCATTGGAAAAGACCCTGATGCTGGGAAAGATTGAAGGCAGGAGGCGAAGGGGACGATGGAAGATGAGATGGTTGGATGGCATCACCCACTCGATGGGCGTGAGTTTGAGTAAGCTCCAGGAGTTAGTAATGGACAGGGAAGTTTGTCGTGCTGCAGTCCATGGGGTCACAAAGAGTTTGATCCGACTGAGCTACTGAATTGAACAACAACAAAAAGAGGAATTAGGGTATATAAGCAATTCTGAGAAGCCTCATTTAAGATTCAGATTGATGAAATATACTGGCAGTATGAATGGTAATTTATTTTGCAAGAGAAAATGTGAAGAAAGAGAAAAATAGAAATTTCTGTATAGAGTGAAACAATATCTTAAATATGTCAGAGTTATCATTTGTTGAAGGCATGATCTGCATCAGGTTCTAAGCCAAGCATTTTATATGTTTACTCTTTTAATCTTCAACCTTAGAAATCAGTACAACTATTTACCTTTATTTTATATATAATGGCATGAAAATGTACAAGGATGTGTGCATGCATGTACAAGGATGTTGTGCACTGGAGTAAAGCAGGTGGGAGTGGGGAGAATCCAGTCTGATGAGGTCTGAATAGTACAGGCAGAGGAAGGCTGTGCCTGATGAGCCAGACTCTGGTCCTCTCCGGCTCCTGACTGAGGATTACAGTATATGGTCAGTAATATATGGTCAGATACAGTATATAAGTTGTTTCAGTCTTGTCCAATTCTTTGTGACCCTATAGACCGTATCCTCCCAAGCTCCTCTGTTTGTGGGATTCTCCAGGTGAAAATACTGCAGTGGGTTCTGTGCCCTCCTCCAAGGGATCTTCCCAACCCAGGGATCGAACCCACATCTCTTATATCTCTTGCATTGGTAGGTGGATTCTTTACCACTAGCACCACCTGAAAGACCTATGTACAAGGATACATGTTATCAGCCACTTTTCACTATAAATTCCTTTAAAAGTCTATGCATCAAAAATAATTTTCTTAGAGGCAATATCGGAGAAGGCAATGGCACCCCACTCCAGTACTCTTGCTTGGCAAATCCCATGGACGGAGGAGCCTGGTAGGCTGTAGTCCATGGGGTCACTAGGAGTTGGACATGACTGAGTGACTTCACTTTCACTTTTCACTTTTATGCATTGGAGAAGGAAATGGCAACCCTCTCCAGTGTTCTTGCCTGGAGAATCCCAGGGACAGGGGAGTCTGGTGGGCTGCTGTCTCTGGGGTTGCACAGAGTTGGACATGACTGAAGCAGCTTAACAGCAGAGCCAATATATTGTAAATGAACAAGAGTTCATGAGAAAATAGTAGAACTAGATTCTGCTCCAGATACTGCTACTTATTAGTCAGAGAATTAGTTCCTTCACTTGGGGCAAAAACACACAAAAAAGTTTTGACTTAATAAAAGTTAATGTGCATTTCAGTTCAAAGACTGTGAACTTTCTCTGTAGCACTTTCTTTAAAATAATTAAAGATTTGATTTATGATGGTTAATTTATCTATTGACAGTAAGCATGTATAGGAAAGGTTGGCATGTGAGTTGTGCACTGGAGTAAAGCAGGTGGGAGTGGGGATAATCCAGTCTGATGAGGTCTGAATAGTCCAGGCAGACTCTGGTCCTCTCTGGTTCCTGACTGAGGATTACAGTATATGGTCCCTGATTCTCAGGGCTTGGGACTCAGACTAAACACCAGCTTTCCCAGGTCTCCACTCCAGCTTTGCCTTACACACACACACACACATACATACATACATATATAGATAGATAGATATAGATATACATATATCTATATATCTATATCTATATATACAGACACATATATGTAGAGAGAGAGACAAAGAGTCAACTTTCCATCCCTCAAGATTCATGGGGAATTGGCTCCGTCCATGGGATTTTCCAGGCAAAAGAGTACTGGAGTGGGGTCTAGGAAAACCAAGGATACAAAAATCTGCATATGCTCAAGTTGCTTATAGAAAAGAGTATATATTCACATATAACTTATACATCCTTCCATACACTTCAAATCATCTCTGTGTTACAACATAGATACAACATATCTGCTATATAAATCAATGTAAATGACATGAAGATAATTGGCATTCAACATATTCAAATTTTGCTATTTGGAACTTTCTGCAGTATGTGGATGCAATGCCCAGGGATAGGGAGGGTGGACTATGTGTTTGCGTGTGTGTGTATGTATGTACATATGAACGCATGTTTTGCTTCTCTGGAGAACCTTAACAAATATACCATTATTACTGACCGTATTCAGCTTTTATGGAAAACAGCTCCATTATATTTAGTACTTTCAGTGTCTGTTATATGAACTGATGTCATAATTCATTTTGAACATTATTCTAAATCCCAGGTATTAATGCAAAATTCTTTCTCTTAGAACTCACAAGTCGGTTTATGAACCAAAGGAAGCACTGTAGGTAGGAGTACTATATATCTAACATATAATATTTTTTCCTATTGTAAACCTAGAAAAAAAAGTTATACTTTGCTTTTTAATAGCTTGTTTGTATTCCATGAGACATAGTTATAATCAAAATAAGTCAGTAATAAAGTTTTTTCTAAACCTATTTTTTCCTTAAAATAGAAAAGTAATCCCATGTTTTAAAGAACTAAAATCAATCCTTCTGTACACAAATTTGCCACTTAAAATTTTTTTTAATTTTATTTTATTTTTAAACTTTACATAATTGTATTAGTTTTGCCAAATATCATAATGAATCCACCACAGGTATGCATGTGTTCCCCATCCTGAACCCTCCTCCCTCCTCCCTCCCCATACCATCCCTGTGGGTCGTCCCAGTGCACTAGCCCCAAGCATCCAGTATCATGCATTGAACCTGGACTGGCAATTCGTTTCGTACATGATATTTTACATGTTTTAATGCCATTCTCCCAAATCTTCCCACCCTCTCCCTCTCCCACAGAGTCCATAAGACTGTTCTATACGTCAGTGTCTCTTTTGCTGTCTTGTACACAGGGTTATTGTTACCATCTTTCTAAATTCCATATATATGCGTTAGTATACTGTATTGGTGTTTTTCCTTCTGGCTTACTTCACTCTGTATAATAGGCTCCAGTTTCATCCATCTCATTAGAACTGATTCAAATGTATTCTTTTTAATGGCTGAGTAATACTCCATTGTGTATATGTACCACTGCTTTCTTATCCATTCATCTGCTGATGGACAACTAGGTTGCTTCCATGTCCTGGCTATTATAAACAGTGCTGTGATGAACATTGGGGTACACGTGTCTCTTTCCCTTCTGGTTTCCTCAGTGTGTATGCCCAGCAGTGGGATTGCTGGATCATAAGGCAGTTCTATTTCCAGTTTTTTAAGGAATCTCCACACTGTTCTCCATAGTGGCTGTACTAGTTTGCATTCCCACCAACAGTGTAAGAGGGTTCCCTTTTCTCCACACCCTCTCCAGCATTTCTTATTTGTAGACTTTTGGATCGCAGCCATTCTGACTGGTGTGAAATGGTACCTCATAGTGGTTTTGATTTGCATTTCTCTGATAATGAGTGATGTTGAGCATCTTTTCATGTGTTTGTTAGCCATCTGTATGTCTTCTTTGGAGAAATGTCTATTTAGATCTTTGGCCCATTTTTTGATTGGGTCGTTTATTTTTCTGGAGTTGAGCTGTAGGAGTTGTTTGTATATTTTTGAGATAAGTTGTTTGTCAGTTGCTTCATTTGCTATTATTTTCTCCCATTCTGAAGGCTGGCTTTTCACCTTGCTAATAGTTTCCTTTGATGTGCAGAAGCTTTTAAGGTTAATTAGGTCCCATTTATTTATTTTTGCTTTTATTTCCTGGGTTTATATAGGTTAATAAAGTTACATTTGAAACAATATATAAAATTGTTGAAAGTTAAAAAATATATATATATTTCTAAATAATATGCTATTTCCTCTTCAGGACAATAGCAATGTAGGCAACTTTAGGTTTTATGTGAGTTTATTTAAGCTGAAGAAAACTAATAAGCTAAAATGAAAGGGCTTAAAGGGAGGAACATTTATAAATTAACAATTAAGATATAGTGACATCAAAGTAAAGTTTGACTGTTTTAACCAGTTATGTATAAGTATAGGTAATTATAGCATGAATAAATACCAATGGAAATGTATCACAAGAACATACAAGTTGAAAGAGTAAGTTTGAGGCAAGATGGTTAAAATTTACTTAAAAAAAAAATACTTTCATGTTAAAAGAGTTTCCAGATTGTGTGGAAATGGTCCCTGCACTTAATGATCTTTTTGTTTAGGTAGATAACAGAAGGGAAAAAAAATAGGGGAAATTATATTGATCATCAACTATCAAACAATCTTTCTTAAAGTGCTTAAATTATCAAAACATCTATAAAAAAACAAGACAACCCTATTTGATAGATGAATAAACTGAACCCCAAAGAAACATCCCTAGTGTCTCACAGCTGGGATTTAACAGTATAACTATGAATCTAAATACTTTTTTAAGGGCTGTTTTAAATATTGTTCTTCAGTAAACTAATTTGAAAAAAATATTTCACAAAATTAAGAAACATATGAAAACATGTATAAGTACACATATGTTATGAAAAGTATGTTTTCCACTTCAAATCTTCCGATTTTAACTCTGCTTTAAAATGACAGGGATATTTTTGTGTGCGTTGCCAATATGGAATAAGTTGGAAAACAAATGGTAAACTCTTAGTAGTAACTCTGTTGAAACATCACAGTGTCCTATGCACATTAAAAGGAAAATGTGCAGTGCTAAGTCGCTTCAGTCGTGTCCAACTCTCTGGGACCTTATGGACTGTAGCCTGCCAGGCTCCTTTGTCCACGGGATTCTCCAAGCAAGAATACAGGAGTGGGTTGCCATGCCCTCCTTCAAGGGACCTTCCCAATCCAGGGATCAAACCTGAGTCTCTTACATCTCCTGCATTGGCAGGTTAGTTCTTTATCACTAGTGCCACCTGGAAAGCCCAAAAGGAAAATAGACATTTCCAAATCTATTTGCTCCATACAGTGAAAATGCTACCTGTGTATATTGTGTTTATTTTGTTATTTTCTGATTTTTTAGGTCGTAAAATTTACTGTGGAAACATTTTAATCTTAGCATCTAAACTCCATGAGGACAAGGGTTTTCGTCTAATTTTGTTCATTGTTATATGCTCAAAGCTTGTTTCAGAAAAAAAATGTGGAAGAATTATAAATGAGAAAAAATGGTTATCATGTGTCCTGGGTAGCACATTTGAATATCTTTCATCATTATTTTTTCTCATTTCATTGAGCTGTTCTACTAAGGGATATCTTCCTCTTTCATTATTTTACAACTCTACAAATAATAGAATATTCATGTCATTGTAAATGATTTTGTGTGGAAATTGAATTTGTGTCCAGTGGAGACACAACTGATTATTATACTGTGGAATATGTATCAGTTTTGCATTAAGTTGTACATTCATTTCAAATTCCTGACTATTTGTGTGTATATGTGCATGTGTGCAGGTGCATATATACCTTGAATTCTCCTTTGAATCAGTTTTAGCATGCTAAAGGTTTGCTCATTAATTGGTGAGTTAAGTAAATCTTTAATTAGTAATCATTTTATATTTGAGTTATTTGTTTACTTTTTAAAACTAGTGTTTTTTTTTTTAATTAATATTTGAAATTGGCTGTTCAGTCACTCAGTCGTGTCTGACTCTCTGCAACACCTTGGGCTGCAGCACCCCAGGCTTCCCTGTCCTTCATGAACTCCCAGAGCTTGCCCAAACTCATATCCATTGAGTTGGTGATGTGATCCAACCATCTCGTGCTCTGTTGTCCCTTGCTCCTACTACCTTCAAACTTTCCCGGCATCAATCGGCTCTTCTCATCAGGTGGCTAAAGTATCAGAGCTTCAGCTTCAGCATCAGTACTTCCAAAGAATATTCAATGTTGATTCCCTTTAGAATTGATTGTCTTGATCACCTTGCAGCCCAAGGGACTTTCAAGAGTCTTCTCCAATACCACAGTTCAAAAGCATCAATTCTTCAGCACTCAGCTTTCTTTATGATCCAACTCTCACATCCATACATGACTAATGGAAAACCAGAGCTTTAACTATATGGATCTTTTTTGTCAAAGTAATGTCTCTGCTTTTTAATACACTATCTAAGTTTGTTATAGCTTTTCTTCCAAGGAGCAAGTGCCTTTTAATTTCATGGCTTCTGTCACCATCTCCAGTGATTTTGAGCCCAAGAAAATCAAGTCTTTCACTGTTTTCCTTGTTTCCCCAACTATTTGCCATGAAGTGATGGGACCAGATGCCATGATTTTAGTTTTCTGAATGTTGAGTTTTAAGCCAGCTTTTTCACTCTCCTCTTTCACTTTCATCAAGAGGCTCTTTAGTTCCTCTTTGTTTTCTGCCCTAAGGGTGGTTCTTCATTCATCTGAATATCTGAGGTTCTTGATAATTCTCTTGGCAATCTTGATTCCAGCTTGTGTTTCATCCAGCTAGCGTTTCTCATGATGTACTCTGCATATAAGTTAAATAAGCAGGGTGACAATATACAGCCTTGACAATACTCCTTTCCCAATTTTGATCTAGTCCCTGGTTCTGTGTCTTGTTCTAACTGTTGCCTCTTAACCTGCATACAGATTTCATAGGAGGCAGGTTAGGTGGTCTGGTATTGCCATCTCTTTAAGAAATTAACACAGTTTGTTGTGATCCACACTGTCAAAGGCTTAGCATAGTCACTGAAGCAGAAGTAGATGTTTCTCTGCAATTCTTTGCTTTTTCTATGATCCAGTGGATGTTGGCAAAAACCCAGCTTGAACATCTGGAAATTCTCAGTTCATATACTGTTGAAGCTTAACTTGGAGAATTTTGAGCATTACTCTGCTAGCATGTGAGATGAATGCAATCGTGCAGTAGTTTGAGCATTCTTTGGCACTGCCTTTCCTTGGGATTGGAATGAAAACCAACATATTCCCAGTCCTGTGGCCAGTGCTTAGTTTTCAAAATTTGCTGGTATGTTGAGTGCAGCACTTTAACAGTATCATATTTTAGGTTTTTAAATGGCTCCTCTGGAATTCCCTCACCTCCACTAGCTTTGTTCATTGTAATGCTTCCAAAGGCCCACTTGACCTAGAAATTCAGAATGTCTGGGTATAGGTGAGTGATCACAGCATCATGGATATCTGAGTCTTAAAATCTTTTTGGTATAGTTCTTCTGTGTATGCTTTCTGCCTCTTCTCAATATCCTCTGCTTCTGTTAAGTCCAAACTGTTTCTGTCCTTTATTGTACCCATCTTTGTATGAAATATTCCCTTGATATCTCTAATTTTCTTGAAGAGATCTCTAGTCTTTTCCAACACTTAAAACAGTGTATTTCATATAATAGATACTTAAATATTTATTGGTGAATGAGTTTATAAATAAATGAAATCTATTTATGAAACAAATGAGTTATGCATGTTTCAGTTTTTACTGACCTGAATTTCTAATATTCATAAATTTGGGCAGGTAATTCAGGTCATTTATAAAAACCATACAATAAATCAATACAGTTCTAAATCACATACAGAATTTTCTTCCTTAAGAAGAAATGCAAGCATATCACAAGTTATTTTTCAAAGAATTTTTCAAGTATATATAGAAATGCAAAATATATGCAATATATTCATGTATATGCTAAGATAAACTTATATGTGTATGTTACATTCACTACAGATACATTTGTGGCAGAATTTTAGAGCTTATTTTGTTTAATTTAAATTTTGTGCCTGTTGATTATTGATTTCACTTTTCCCTTTCACGCCAGCCATTGACAACTACCATTTCCCCTTTGATACTATGAACTTGACTATTTTCGATACTTCACAGTAAGCAGAATCATGCAGTATGTTTCTTTCTGTGACTGGCCTATTTCACTTTGCATAATGTCCAAAATTTCCATACATACTATTGCTTATTGCAGAATAGTCTTCTTTTATAAGGCATATACTAAATTTGTATTCATCCATTACTGGTATATACCTATGTTCCCACCATTTTGGCTGATATAAATAGTGCTACAATTAACATGGTTGTACATATATATTTTCAAGATTCTGATTGATAAATACCCACAAATATATTGCTAGATCATAGAATAGTTTTGGAGAAGGGCATGGCAATCCACTCCAATATTCTTGCCTGGAAAATCCCTTTGACAGAGGAGACTGGTGGGCTGCAGTCCATAGGGTCACAAAGAGTCAGACACAACTGAAGCGACTTAACACACACACACACACACACACACTCACACACTCTTCACCTTATGCATGCTGCTCTGTGTTGGCACATAGGTTGCTTGCCCTCTGGATCCTGTGTCCAAACCAGGAGCCTGAATCCACGGGTACCACCAGATACTAACTGAAAGACAAGGAGACTAAATAGACTCCAGCCATCTGATTAAGAGCCACCAACATGACTTCTTCTGGTGGCTCAGATGGTAAAGAATCTACCTTCAATGCAGGAGGCCCAGGTTCAATCCTTGAATCAGGAAGATCCCATGGAGAAGGAAATGACAGCCCACTTCAGTATTCTCTGGAGAAATCCGTGGACAGAGGAGCATGGTGGGCTACAGTCCATGGGGTCTCAAAGAGTTGGACACGGCTGAACAAATAACACTTTCACTTTCAGTTCATAGACGAACCAAATAATATGCAAGTATTTTGCTTCATAGATATTATTTAGAACATCTTTATTTTTTATATCTTTAATTAACCTAAATTACTATAATCTGATATGAAGATGTAATTTCTTTGAACTTCCAGATGTTCAAGCTGGTTTTAGAAAAGGCAAAGGAACCAGAGATCAAATTGCCAACATCCGCTGGATCATCAAAAAAGAAAGAGTTCCAGAAAAACATCTATTTCTGCTTTATTGACTATGCCAAAGCCTTTGACTGTGGGGATCACAATAAACTGTGGAAAATTCTGAAAGAGAAGGAACTACCAGATGACCTGACCTGCCTCTTGAGAAATCTGTATGCAGGTCAGGAAGTAACAGTTCAAACTGGACATGGAACAACAGACTGGTTCCTAATGGGAAAAAGGCATACATCAAGTCTGTATATTGTCACCCTGCTTATTTTAACTTTTATGCAGAGTACATCATGCGAAATGCCAGGCTGGATGAAGCACATGTTGGAATCAAGATTGCTGGAAGAAATATCAATAAACTGAGATATGCAGATGACACTACCCTTATCAAAGAAAGTGAAGAAGAACTAAAAAGCCTCTTGATGAAAGTGAAAGAGGAGAGTGAAAAAGTTGGCTTAAAGCTCAACGTGCAGAAAATTAAGATCATGGAATCTGGTCCCATCACTTCATGGCAAATAGATGAGGAAACAGTGGCATACTTTATTTTGGGGGGCTCCACAATCCCTGCACATGGTGACTGCAGCCATGAAATTAAAAGATACTTACTCCTGGGAAGGAAAGTTATGACCAACCTTGACAAGATATTAAAAAGCAGAGACATTACTTTGCCAGCAAAGATCAGTCTAGTCAAGGCTATGGTTTTTCCAGTAGTCATGTATGGATGTGAGAGTTGAGCTGGAAAGAAAACTTAGAGCCAAAGCAATGATGCTTTTATACTGTGGTGTTGGAAAAGACTCTTGAGAATCCCCTGGACTGCAAGGAGATCCAACCAGTCCATCTTAAAGGAAATCAGTCCTGGGTGTTCATTGGAAGGACTGATGTTGAAGCTGAAACTCCAATACTTTGGCCACCTGATGTGAAGAACTGACTCATCTGCAAGGACCCTGAGGCTGGGAAAGATTGAAGGTGGAGGAGAAGGGGAAGACAGAGGAGATATGGTTGGATGGCATCACCGAGTCAATGGATATACATTTGAGTGAACTCTGGGAGTTGGTGATGGACAGGGAGGCCTGGCGTGCTGTAGTCAATGGGATTTCAAAGAGTTGGACACAACTGAGGGATTGAACTGAGCTGAACAACCCATTAGCAGATAATTGGATTAAAATTTACTGAACAAGGCCCTGCTCACCAGAGAAAGACCCAGTTTTTCCCACACCAATCCCTCCCAACAGGAAGCTTACACAAGCCTCTTAGCCTCCTCTGTTAGAGTTAGGACAGAAAAAGCAAGAAGAAACACAATCTCACAGGTACTAAAACAAAACCACATTACAGAAGGTTAATCAGTATAAAAAAGCAGAAAGTTTTGTTCCAGATGAAAGGACAAGACATAACTCCAGAAAAACAACTAAATAAAGTGGCATCACTTCCAGAAAAAGAGTTCAGGATGATAATAGTGAATATGATTCAAGATCTTGGAAAAAGCATTAGGGCAAAAAATGAGTAGATGCAAGAAATGTTTACCAAAGACTTAGAAGAACTAAAGAACAAACCGAGATGAATAATACACTAGAAGGCATCCACAGTAGAATATCTGAGGCAGAAGACTGGATAAATGACTGGGAGAACAGAATGGTGGAATTCATTACCAGAGAACAGAATATAGAAAAAAATAATGAAAAGAAATGAAGACAGCCATTGAGACTTCTGGGATAATAATAAATGCACAAATATTTGCATTATAGGGGTTACAGGAGAAGAGAGAGAGAAAGGAATTGAGGAAATATTTGAAGAAATAATAACTGAAAAATTCCCTAATGTTGGAAAGGAAATAATCAACCATGTCCAAGACACACAGAAAGTCCCAGGTAGGATAAACCCAAGGAACACACTGAGACACATAGATATCAAACTGGGAAAAATTAAAGACAGAGATAAAATATTAAAAGCAGCAAGGGAAAAACAACAAAAAACCATTCACAGGAACTCCCATCATGCTGTCACCTGATCTGTCCACAGAAACTCTACAGGCCAAAAGGGAATGGCATGATATATTTAAAGTGATGAAGATGCTACAACTGATAATGCAATACCCACTAAGGTTATCCTTCTGATTTAATGGAGAAATCAAAAGTTTCTGGACAAGCAAAAGAGAATTCAGCGTCACCAAGTCACCTTTACAACAAATGCTAAAGGAACTTCTCTAGGCAGAAAGCAAGATAAGAAAAAGCCCTACCTACAGAAAATAAATCCCGAACAGTTAAGAACATGCTAATAGGATCATACATATCAATAATGACCTTAAATGTACCTGGATTAAATGCACCAACCAAAAGACAGACTGGCTGAGCAAAACATGTTCATGTATGCACTTCCACTTACCACATCACTCTCTGCTTGACTCCCCAAATTGTATGTAACTATTTTATATTGTTAAACTAATCATGTTCCCATTATGTCTTGCAATTGTAATTATCTTTTATTTTTTGACTGGCTATTCATTTTGAAAACTGATAAACATCTATTACTATTGTGATTATGCAACTATTACTCACTTAATACAATTGTTTCATGATTGGTCAACAGAAAAAATTATAGAATTCTATATCACCAAAACTACCATTTATTACAAAAACCTGTAATCACTTTTAAAAATCCCGATGTATATCAGAATTATCTTAGAATTTTGTGAAAAGTACAAATATCCATTTATTGTTTTGCCTTTTTTTTTCTTCCCAGCCACAGCTCCAGATACATTTCTAACGAGCATCCATGGTAAAGTCAACTGGACTATATGAGAGTCTTTTACTTTTACCTAGTTTATTCCACTTTTTCTATTTCATACTCAATGCTCCAATTTCGTTTAGTTTATGTTTTCTAATTTTTCCATCTCTTCTTTTTTTTTTTTATGTTCTTTCTTAAGCCTTTATCAAGCATAGTAGAAAAGATTTTGTGTGTATATATATATATATATAATGTGTATAATATATATAGTTTAGAAAACATAAATTTTTGCCTAATAAAAATTTTATGACATTTTGATTTGAATTATTTCACTTAGTATGAATAGAATGCTAGATTTCTAATTAAAAATAGGTATGTATCAACAAAGGTTTACTGTATAGCACAGGGAAATATAGTCAATATTTTTAATAACCTATAATGGAAAATAATTTCAAAAATAATATAGGTCGATATGTGTAACTGAATCACACAGACATAAATATTTCTACTTTTTAAAATTTAGTAATGTTTATTGCTAGACAGTAAAGAATCTTCCTCCAATGTAAGAGACCTAGGTTTGACCCCTGGGTTGGAAAGATCCCTGGAGGAGGGCATGGCAAGCCACTCCAGTATTATTTCCTGGAGAATCCCCATGGATAGAGGTGCCTGGTGGGCTACAGTCCATGAGGTTGCAGAATCAGACATGACTGAGTGACTAAGCACAGCACAGTATATATTATATGTTGTATAGTTGGATAGGGTGACTGGTGGGCTACAGTCCATGGGGTCTCAAAGAGTTGGCCATGAATGAGTGACTAAGCACACATCTTTTTTCCTAGTTTTTCAAAATATTCTATGGATATCAAATAACATTGTATGAAATACAAAATTTTAAATACATTTGTGTAGGATATAAGATTAACATGAATTAATTCAATATAAATCTATTATATTTAATTTAACAACATCATTCAATATGCTCCTATTCTTATGTTTTCTGCACTTGATAAAATAGTGTCAGAGAAATGTTAATATGTCTCAGTAAGATTATATATTTTTTTCTTTTCCCTTATATTTCTTCTGACTTTTGTTTTTATGTATCTTTGTTGCTAAGGTGTCTAATGGTTTATGATGTCATCTTCTTTGTGAATTGTACCTTTTATCATTAAATATATTCACCTTTGTTTCATTTTTAAAACAAATAAATAAATTAGTTATTGATACAAAGCAATAAACAAAGTGTCATAAAAGACAGATGACAGTATTTACACAAGCTGGAAGATCATCTGTATCAAATGCAGTGGGGAAGATAAATGAATATTATCAACTATGCTTTGCAAAATGGTGGCCATCACTGACCTTATGGATAATAATCTCTATGGCCTTGTTCAAGTAGACACTAACCTTCTATGGTTTTAAGTGCCTGTAAACTTTTGGTTTTGATCCTGTGTTGGACTAGATATAGGTGGATGAATTCTAAAAATGATTAAATATATGATAAGATGTTGAAGTCCTTTGCTGAGAAGGTGTATAACATAATGAAGCCACAGGGACCAGAAACCAAACATGGATTTGTATAAAATCTTAGCAGAGAAAGGTATAAATCTTTATTAAGGAAATAAATTGATTCCTTAGGGAGATACAACATGTTTGTGGGCAGAAAGACTCAACATTATTAGGTTATTGCTATGCTAAGTCACTTCAGTCGTGTCCGACTCTGTGCGACCCCATAGACGGCAGCCCACCAGGCTCCCCCGTCCCTGGGATTCTCCAGGCAAAAACGCTGGAGTGGGTTGCCATTTCCTTCTCCAATGCATGAAAGTGAAAGTGAAGTCGCTCAGTCGTGTCCGACTTTTAGCGACCCTATGGATTGCAGCCTAACAGGCTCCTCCATCCATAGGATTTTCCAAGCAAGAGTACTGGAGTGGGGTGCCATTGCCTTCTTCTTCTCCTCCATTAGGTTATTAAGTGTTGCTAAATTAATACATAAGTTTCAGCACAATGTATTCAAAATCAAAAGAGCAACTGGATTTTTCTGACGGAGCCTGAAAATTGTATTCTAAATTCATATGACAAAACGAGTGAGCAGGAATTGTTAAATAGTTTTTTAAACTGAACATGGATATGGATATATATTACCACGTATCAAAACACATGCTGTATAGAGTGTAATTCAACTAAACATATATATATATATATATTCTAATTAAGATAAACTACACCTGTTAAACTTAAATATTTTAAGAAATATTTGCATAAATATTATGTATACACACATATACATATCTATGATTAAAGATTGGAGGGAAAAATCTGGGAGGATAAACATTAAACTGTTCAGAGCAGTCCTTCTGAAAACTCACTTACTGGGTCAGGGATCACATAGACAGGAAGCCTGGCTTATCTACAATATAATATGAATGTATTCACTATTAGCTTACAAGTAAAAATTTCATTTGTAAAATAAAATGTAGGAGTTGAAGAAGCAAATATTATACATTAACAGATACTTTAAGAGGACTTCCCTGAAGGAAAAGAAAAAAAAAAATATATATATATATATATATGTTGAGCAGGAAGGATTTTTAGATATGCAAATTACTAGAGCCTGCATGACTATTTATGAGGGTGAGTCATTGGAGGGGCAGAGCTGAAGAAATAGAAGATAAATAATGGAGGAGACAAGATCCAGGAATACAAAGAGAGGCCAGACTTCGGTAGGAGCAGGAACCCTGCAGAAGCACTGATGCTGATAGACCTTCAGATTTTTGTTGAGAAGGGAATGATTAATAGAGAGGGGCTTTGGAGTCATATCCTGAGTCTGAATTTCCTGCTTTGACTCTTACTAGCTGTGTGACTCTGGGAAAATTACTTATGCCCATCTGTCAGTTTCCTCATTGGTTAAGTAGCAATAAAAATAGAATCTAATTTGAAGGCTAAGGAAAGTTATGAGAGATACTTTCAACAGTTCCTCGCACAATGTGTTTAGTGTCTGCTAAGTCACTTCAGTCATGTCCTTCTCTTTGCAACCCTATGGGCCATAGCCCACTAGGCTCCTCTGTCCATGGGATCCTCCAGGCAAAAATACTGGAGTGGATTACCATGTCCTCCTCCAGGGGATCTTCCCAACCCAGGAATCAAAGTGGCATCTCTTATGTCTCCTGTACTGGGGAATGGATTATTTACCACCAGTGCCATTTGGAAAGCCCAATGTGTTAAGTATGGTTGACTACTATTACAATCCTAGCTGCTCCCTAAGGATTATATAGTAAGGTTGTCAGATGATTGAAAATGTAAACATTTTTAAGAGAATTAAGAAAGCAAGAAAAGTGACTGAATAATAAAAGATAATAAGAATAATAAAATAATTTGATTGTTAGACAATTTTAAGGGCTCATTCAAGGCTGGAAATTGTGAATAGCTAGTTTAATAAATTGTCTAGAAATAGTATCTCCACCCGTGCACATGAAAAGATGATATTTATAAGTATGCACTACAAATTTTATTTAGCATTTCCTCTGTATCAGGGTTTGTTGTTAAGCTCTTGACAAATATACCCTCATTTAATTCTCAAAATCAATTACTGTGTAAAAAGCAAACAACATCAGCTTTACCTCTACACCCTATAACTTCAGGGTATCCCCCCAAACTATGTGTTTAAGCAGTGGACTCACCATCATCCATTCCGACCATTATAGTATAGTTGTGGTCTATTTATGACCTAGCAACCATGGAAATCCTTCCAAAGTATAAAGAGAGTATATTACCTTTTTGTTCAAACCCTCCTATGATCTCACCTAACAATCAAAGTTCCATACTGTAATAAGACAAGGTGCTAAATAATCAGGCATCCTGTGAAGTCACTGACTTAAGACCTTTCTGATGTCTCTCACAGCCTCTAGACACATGAGAATCTTGCTACACCTTGAATATTGCAAGGGTATGCTCGAACCTCAGGGCCAGAAAATAGTTTTACAATTCTGGCTATATGTCTAATATAATTTAAAGGATAAGTGAAATAAATGGAAATTAATAAAGAGACAACTTATTAAAATTATTTCTCTTTCATCTAGATTGCTCTCCATTTCATTTAAAGTGTTCATTATTCTATTGCACTACAAAATATATATTCTGCAAATTAGATTACATCTAAATGGGAAATCCATATTTCTATTTGTCTACTTTTGTAGCTGGAACATTAAAAATAATGGCAGATTCATCACTTAGGAGTTTTAATATTTTCCAAAATTATTTGACATAAAAGACATCTCATGAGAAAAAAAAAATCTCTTAGAAATAACTTTGGGAAAGGCTACAGGAGAAAGAGTACTTTTCCCATTCTTTTCCCTATTTAGATTTGAAATTGTGGTACTACATAATCTAAACGTTAGCTTCATTATCTTGTAAAATTTCCTAAAGAAATAAGCTTACAGAGCAGTGTTTATTCAGAGAAGATGCTACCAGCATGGGAAAAATTGACCAATCAATGACATTTAGTTGAATCATATATATATATGATTGAATATATACATAATATATATATTATATATATATATAGAGAGAGAGAGACATCTTCAGATGCTATAAAACTTTTGGCAAAAGTTACAGGTGTCAAACAGTACTTATTAAATTATTGATCCTTTAGGTACTTCACTAATCAAATCCAAATAGTTAATTGCATAATTAGGGGAGGAAAAAGATGGCAAAGGAGCAGGTGGATGTGAAATATATTTCTCTCCACTGATACATCAGGAATAGACCTTAAAACACAGAAGTGCATGCAGAACATTAGCTGAGAGCAGGCAGGAGTACCTGATCACCAGAAAAGAATATATGGAGCCACACAAAACTTGGTAGAATGAAGGAAGTAGGGGGGAAGCGAGGAGAGTTAGTACGACTGGACCTGTCCTCAGTGGTTGGGGGAACTGAAGCGAGGGTCTGATTCCCACATCACAGCAATTATCTGGGAGAGAGGAGAAACATTTGAGGCTGACAGTGAAGCAGCTGGTCTGTGACAGTCTATATGAAATAAGAATCATACAGACAATCCTTGTCATAGTCCTCTATACCTTGGACAAGAACACAGGTCCCCTAGAAGGCTGGGAGTTGGAGCACAGGATTGTGGAGAAATCCCAGGGTGAGGTCTGCTGTTGACTGTGGGGGGACAGCCTAAGGGGAAGTGATGGATGAGATTGTAGTGGAGAATGCCTGTGGAGGAAAACCAGGCAGCCATGAAAGCAAACTGAT
Organism: Bos taurus; assembly: GCF_002263795.3. Taxonomy (NCBI): domain Eukaryota; kingdom Metazoa; phylum Chordata; class Mammalia; order Artiodactyla; family Bovidae; genus Bos; species Bos taurus. The sequence goes on from NC_037336.1 coordinate 3,281,045, forward strand.
ACTGCTGAGTCATACATAGCAGGTGGAGGCATCACTATAGCCTCTCTCTCCCCGCATGCCAATACTGGCAGCTGAACAATAGAGAGGAGAGGCAGGTCCTTCAAGCACCTGATGCAGGAAACACCAGAGTAGGGCCCCAGCCAGGGGGCCCCTTTGTGTGCCTGACATGCCAAGCAACAGAGAAGCAGTTCAGCCAGGAGAACGCTCTAAGTGACTGAATGCGCAGAGTAACAGAGAAGGATTAGCCAAAGAGGCCTTTTGATCGCCAGCTGACAGAGCGTCAAAAAATGACTCTAATAGGGCCATAGATCCTGAGGTTGAGGCAGTCTGTGTCCCTTACACTTGGTGCCACCAGAGTTTCTGCAACACAAGCAGCTACGCCACCTACACGCTTAATCCTCAGTGGGGCAGAGCTGCCACAGCCTAAAAAAAAAGCTCTAATAACCCCATATCTCCTGTGACAGTAGCTGCCAGGGCTCCTGAATTGTCTGCATAGCCAGGGTTCCTGTGATCCAAGCAACCGCACCTCCATCATCCCCACTGGGACAGAGCTGCCAGAGGCTAGAACTCTTTGCAACCCTGTTGACTGTGACCTGCAGGGTTCTCTGGAGAATTCTCTAGGCAGGAATACTGGAGTGAGTTGTCATACTCTTCTAGAGCACAATAGTTCCTGCTGCCTGAGCACCTCGTGCATCCAGGGCCCCTGTGACCCAAGCAGCTGCACCATCTCCGCACCTGGGCCTCACTGAAGCAACCAAAGTCCTCCAGCGCAGCCTCATGGGCAAAGCCCTGGGGACAACACAGAGGCAGAGGTGGGGATAAACCCACAATTGAAACCCAAGGGCAGTGTGGCTAAGAAAGAGGACCGAAAATCTTCCCACCATCTGTACAGGCTGCAGAATAAATCTACACAATCAACTAGGCAGATTCTGTGTCTACGGAATATGTAAAAAGACAATGAGAGTTCTCAGAAAATAAAATGCATTGGTTCTGACAGCTGTGGACATTGGAGGCAAGAACACACAAGAATAGGACTTGACCAATTAGAGAACAGCCCATTGTTGGAGGGCATCCTAGGGAGGTGAGGTGGACTGTGACTCACAGCTGTAGAAAGGATGCTGATAGCAGAGACTCAAGAAAAACATATATTATTCTTACATTTTTACTTGTTCTGTAGTTGTTTCTGGATTTTCTTTTTCTTTCTTTCTTTTTTTCCCCCCTGTTTTCCCCTCTGTTGTGGTAGTTGTTGATTTTATTAGTATTATTAAATCTACTTAAATTTTTGAGAAATTTTTAAATCACAAATTTACTTCGGTTATATATGTCTGCCTCTCCATTAGCCTTTTGTGTTTCTATGGGGTTTTCCTTTTTTTTTCCCTTTCTCTCGTTTCTTTCTTTTTACTTTTTTTTAATTTTAATTTTTTAAATTTATTGTTTTCTACACATCCATCGTGTCCTTTTCCTGTTATTATTTTCCCATTGCAGTTAAAGTTTAATACATATAAATCTTCTTTATCTACTTTGATCTAAGTTAGCATTCAATCCTTTCTCTCTTGTCTTTCTTTATTCACCATACTTGTTAGTTTGTTTTGTTTTCATTGTTTTATTCCCCAGTTGATGCTGCTGCTAAGTCACTTCAGTCGTGTCTGACTCTGTGGGACCCCATAGATGGCAGCCCACCAGCCTTCCCCATCCCTGGGATTCTCCAGGCAAGAACACTGGAGTGTGTTACCATTTCCTTCTCCAATGCATGAAAGTGAAAAGTCAAAGTGAAGTCGCTCAGTCGTGTCCAACTCTAGCGACCCCATGGACTGCAACCTACCAGGCTCCTCTATCCATGGGATTTTCTAGGCAAAAGTACTGGAGTGGGGTGCCCTTTCCTTCTCTGTTATTCCCCAGTTGACACCTTGTTTAGTTTTTAATTTCAAGTTTGTTCTTTAGTTAGTTTTTTTCCTAACTGGTGGATATAATTTTTTATTTCCTTTGCTTCCTGGGTCAATTCTACTGTACTTTATTTTTTATCTTTTTGAACTGTTTTATTTTCCTTATCGGTGTATGTTTATGTGTGTATATTTCATTATTTTAGTTATTATTTGCTTGATTTTGTAATTGCTGTTTGTCTGAGGTGAACCTTTTTTTCCTCCTTTTTGTTATTTGTTTTAATCCCATTTAATGGCATAAAAAAACACCTTCAGAATCTCTGTGCCTGACCAGAGATCAGGCCCTGAGTCTTTGGAGTGGGAGCACTGAATCCAAGACCCTAGACTACCACAGAACTTCTAACCTTAAAGAGTATCAAATAGTGAGAATTCCCACCTGACAAAACCGGACACCACCCAACTGTCAGTAGCGCCCTGTGAAGCACACATTATCCAATCAGTAAACAAGACAAAACTACAAACCCAGTCATCATCAGATAGGATTTCCACTTCATTCAGCCCTGCCTATCAGAGGGAAAAAAAAAAAAAACACCTCATCTCCTTCTACCAGAATGCAAGCCCAGGTCATACCCTACATGAAACTAACACACACCACTGGACCAACCTTACAAGGGCAGAAACCAAAAGGAAGAAAAAATTCAGCCTCAAAGCCTGGGAAAAGAAGACCTCAAACACAGTAAGTTAAAATAATGATAATAATAATGAAAAGGCAGAAAAATACTGTGTAAATGAAAGAACAACCTAAAACTCACAGGTCCAAATAAATGAAGAGGAAATAGGCAAAAAACCTGAAAAATAATTTATAATAATGATAATAAAGATAAACTAGAATGGAGAAAATGTAAGAATCAATTAACAAGACTACAAGAAATAAGGAATAAACATACAGAGACAAATAACAAATTTAATTGCTGAAATTCAAAATACTCTGGAAGGAATCAATAGCATAATGCATGAGGCAGAAGAACAGATAAGTGAGCTAGAAAATAGAATGGTACAAATAACTAATGAAGAGAAGCATAAAGGAAAAAGACTGAAAAGGACTGAGGGAGACCTCTGGGACAATATCAAACACACTGATATTCGAATTATAGGGATCCCAGAAGAAGAAAAGAAAAAGAAAGAGTATAAGAACATTTTTGAAGAGATTATAGTGGAAAATTTCTCCAACATGGGAAAGGACAGAGTCAGTCAAGTGCAAGAAGCACAGAGTCCCATACAGGATAAACCAAGGATAAACATGTCAAGACACATACAAATCAAACAAACAAAGATTAAACACAAAGAAAGAATATTGAAACCAGCAAGTGAAAAGCAACAAGTAACATACAAGGAAAACTCTATATGTTCAACAGCTGATCTTTTAGAAGAAACTCTGCAGGCCAGAAGAGAATGGCAAGATATAGGGAACATGTGTATACCCGTGGCAGATTTATGTTGATGTATGGCAAAACCAATACAATATTGTAAAGTAATTAGCCTCCAGTTAAAATAAATACATTTAAATTAAAAAAAAAAAAATAAAGTACTGAAAGGGAAAAATCTACAATGAAGATTATTCTACCCAGCAATGATCTCATTCAAAATTGATGGAGAAATAAAAAGCTTTTCAGACAAGCAAAAGTTAAGAGAATTCAGCACCACCAAACTAGCTTTCCCAACAAATATTAAAGAGACTTACATAGTCAGGAAATACAAGAGAAGAAAAAGATCTACAAAAAATAAATACCAAACAATTAAGGAAATGGCAATAGGAATATATGTGTGTGTGTGTGTGTATATGTGTGTATATAGATATAGATATAAATATAGATATATAATTATTTTAAAATTAAATTGATTAAATGTTCCAGCCAAAAGACACAAACCAGCTGAATCAGTACAAAAACAAGACCCATATTCTTCCCTCATAGGTCAGTCAAGAATCTGCCTGAAGTGCAGGAGACCTGGGTGTGATTCCCTGGGTCAGGAAGATGCCCTGGAGAAGGAAATGGCAACCCAGTCCAGTATCCTTGTCTGAAAATTCCTAGAACAGAGGAACCTGGTGGGGGCAGTCCATGGGGTCACAAAGAATTAGGCACGACTGCGTGACTAACACTCAGTCACTCACAAGAACCCCACTTCAGACCTAAGTGCACATATAGACTGAAAATGAGAGGATGGAAAATTATTCCATGCAAATGGAAAAAAAAAAAAAAAGATGGAGTAACAACCCTGATATCAGACAAAATAGATCTTATAGAATATTGCAAGCAACAAGGAAGGAAATTACCTAATGATCCAAGAATCAACCTAAAAGGAAGCCATAACAATTGTAAATATCTATGTACCAGATGTGGGAGCACCTCAAGACAAACACTAACAGACATAAAAGGAAAAATTGACAGTAACATAATAATAGTAAGACACTTTAACACCCCACTTACACCAAAGTACAGATCATCAAAACAGAAAAATAATAAGGTCTGCCACATTAGACCAGATTAATTGCTTTAATATCTTCAGGATATTCCATCCAAATGCAGAAGAATACACTTTCTTCTCAAGTGCACATGGAGTATTTTCCAGGATAGACCACATCTTGGGTCACAAATGAAAACTCAGTAAATTTAAGAAAATAAAAATCATATCAAGCATCTTTTCTGACTCCAACACTATCAGACTACATATCAATTAAAAGAAAAAAAAAACACAATCATATGGAGATTAAACAATATGTTTCTAGATAATGAACAGGTTACTGAAGAAATCAAAAGGGAAATTAAAAGTTCCTAGAAACAAATGACAATGAAAACACAACAACTCAACACCTGTGGGATGCAGTGACACAATTCTCAGAGGGAAGTTTATAGCAATGCAATCCTACGTCAAGAACAAGGAAAACATCGAATAAACAACTTAACTTCACACCTAAAACAACTGCAAAAAGCACAACAGAAATGCAGAGTTAGCAGAAGAAAGAAATCATAAAGACCAAGGCAGAAATAAATGAAAAACAGATGAAAGGAAAAATAGTAAAGATTAACAAAATTAAAAGCCGGTCCTTTGAAAAGTTAAACAAAATTGCCTAACGTTTAGCCAGACTCATCAAGAGAAAAAGAGAGAAGGATCTAATCAACGAAGTTAGAAATGAAAAAGGAGAGATTACAACAGACAACACAGAAATGCAAACTATTATAAGAGACTTTTATGAGCAGCTATACAGCAATAAAATGGATAACCTGGAAGAAATGGATAGATTCTTAGAAATGTTCAATCTTCCAAGACTGAACCAGGAAGAAATAGAAATTATGAACAACACAATTATAAGCATTGGTATTGAAACTATGATAAATTTTGTTGTGAAAACTTAAACTGAAAATATGTTCTTTAAAGGTATGGATCTCTCAGTTTAGAAAGAGTGTGAATGTTGTTATGGACTTACTGGGCTTCACCTCAACTTCTCTTACTGCCCCCATCACTAAGAAAGTCTGGCTATGTTTCATTTTCTTCTAGCTGAGATGGGTGGGTGTTTATTTCACAAAATTTTGTGCAAGGACCTCTGACATCTTACATGCCCCCATGAACCTCCTGGTGAGTTCTGGGTCCTAACACATTCCGGAACCAATGGTAGGTTAAAAAGACTTTAACTTAACAGCCTTTTATGCCTAAACCTTTTGCACTGCCAAATATGTACAGCTGACCCTTCAGTGGTTCAGGTAAATCTGCCAGGAGGGCCTCATCCCAGGGTCTGGGACTCAATGGGTTTTTTGATCAGTTATTACTCCAAGGTATTCAACACACCTGATGTCTATAAATGTATTTCATTTTCTTCTATAGTCCTAAATTTGATGTTCAGTTCAGTTTAGTTGCTCAGTCATGTCTGACTCTATGCAACCCCATGCAGGCTTCTTTATCTGTAGAAGTTTTCAGGCAAGTATACTGGAGCAGCTTACCATTTCCTTCTCCAGGGGATCTTCCCAACCCAGGAATCAAAACTGCAGCTCTCTCTCTCTCTCTTTTAATTAATTTATTTTTTTGAAGGATAATTTTTTTACAGCATTTTGTTGTTCTCTGTCAAACCTCAACATGAATCAGCCATGGGTATACATATATCCCCTCCATTTTGAACCTCCCTCTCCCATCTCCCTCCCCATCTCACCCCTGTAGGTTGAAACAGAGCCCCTGTTTGAGCTTCCTGAGACATACAGCATATTCTTGTTGGCTATCTATTTTACATATGGTAATGTAAGTTCCTATGTTACTCTTTCCATACATCTCGCCCTCCCCTCCCCTCTCCTCATGTCCATAAGTCTATTCTCTACATTTGTTTCTTCAGTGCTGCCCTGTAAATAAATTGTTCAGTACCATTTTTATAGATTCGGTGTATATACCTTAGAATACTATATTTCTCTTTCTCTTTATGACTTATTTCACTCTATGTAGTAGGTTTTAGGTTCATCCACCTCATTAGAACTGACTCAAATGCATTTCTTTTTATGGCTAAGCAATATTCCATTGTGTATAAGTACCACAACTACTTTTTCCATTCATCTCTCGATGGACATCTAGGCTACTTGCATGTTCTAGCTATTGTAAATACTGTTGCAATGAACAATGGAATACACGTGTCTTTTTCAGTTTTGGATGTCTCAGTGTATATGCCTAAGAGTGCAATTCCTGGGTCATGTGGTGGTTTTAATTCTAGTTCTTTAAGGAACCTCTGTAAGGTCTTCCATAGTGGTTGTATCAACTTACATTCCCACAAACAGTGCAACAGTGTTCTCTTTTCTTCACATCCACTCTAGTATTTATTGTTTGTAGACTTTTTGATGACAGACATTCTGACCTGTGTGAGCTTTTATCTCATTGTAGTTTCAATTTGCATTTCTCTAATAATGAGCAACGTTGAGCATCTTTTCATGTGTTTGTTAGCCATATGTATGTCTTCTTTGGATAAAGGTCTGTTTAGGTTTTTTTTTCCAACTTTTTGATTGGGTTGTTTGTTTTTCTGGTATTGAGTTCTATGAACTTCTTGTTTATTTTAGAAATTAATAATTTCGATACTTCAAATATATCTTGCGATTTCCTTCTGGCCTGCATAGTTTCTGCTGAAAGACCAGTTGTTAAGTATATGAAGTTTTTCTTGTATGTTACTTGTTGCTTTTCCTTTGCTACTTTTAGTATTGTTTCTTTGTGTTTAGTCTTTGTTTGCTTGATTAGTATGTGTCTGGTGTGTTTCTCCTTGGGTTTTTCCTGTATGGGACTCTTTGTGCCTCTTGGACTTGGTTGACTATTTCCTTCTCCATGTTGGGAAAATTTTCAACAATTATCTTTTCAAAATTTTTCTCGTATCTTTTCATTTCTCTTCTTCTTCTAGGACTCCTATAGTTCGAATGTTGTTGCATTTGGTATTGTTCCAGAGGTCTCCGAGACTATCCTCAGTTCTTTCCATTCTTTTTACTTTATTCTACTCTTCAGAAATTGTTTCCACCATTTTATCTTCCGGCTCACTGATTCGTTCTTCTGCTTCTGATATTGTGCTATTGATTCCTTCTAGAGTATTTTTATTTTCAGTAATTCTGTTGTTTGTCTCTGTATGTTTATTCTTTAATTCTTTTGGGTCTCTGTTAATTAATTCTTGCATTTTCTCCATTTTGTTTCCAAGGTTTTTGATAATCTTTTCTATCAATATTCTTAATTCTTTTTCAGGTATTAATTCTTAATTAATTCTATTTCCTCTTCATTTATTTGGACTTTTGTGTTTCTATTTTGTTCCTTCATTTATGCAGTATTTCTCTGCCTTTTCATTATTATTATTTTTTTAACTTATTGTGTTTGAGGTCTCCTTTCCCAGGCATCAAGGTTGAATTTTTTCTTCCTTTTGGTTTCTGCCCTTCAAAGTTTGGTCCAGTGGTTTATGTAAGCTTTGAATAGGGTGATATTTGTGCTGAGTTTCTTGATTATTTTTCCTCTGATGGGCAAGGCTAAGTGAGGTGGTAATACTGTCTGCTGATGTTTGGGTTTAGATTTTTGGTTTGTTTGTTTAGATGAACACTTGCAAAGGTGCTACTGGTGGTTGGGTGATGCCAGGTCTTGTATTCAAGTGGTTTCCCTTGTGTGAGTTCTCACTATTTGATACTCCTAGGGTTATATGCAGAGTACATGATGAGAAACACTGGGCTGGAAGAAGCAAAAGCTGGAATCAAGATTGCTGGGAGAAATATCAATAACCTCAGATATACAGATGACACCACACTTATGGCAGAAAGTGAAGAGGAACTAAAAAGCCTCTTGATGAAAGTGAAAGAGGAGAGTGAAAATTTTGGCTTAAAGCTCAACTTTCAGAAAACTAAGATCATTTCATCTGGTTCCATCACTTCATGGGAAATAGAAGGGAAAACAGTGGAAACTGTGTCAGACTGTATTTTTGGAATCACTGCAGATGGTGATTGCAGCCATGAAATTAAAAGACACTTATTCCTTGGAAGGAAATTTATGACCAATCTAGATAGCATATTAAAAAGCAGAGACATTACTTTGACCACAAAGGTTTGTCTAGTCAAGGCTATAGTTTTTCCAATGGTCATGTTTGGATGTGAGAATTTTACTCTGAAGAAAGCTGAGCACTGAAGAATTGATGCTTTTGAACTGTGCTGTTGGAGAAGACTCTTAGAGTCCCTTGGACTGCAAGGAGATCCAATGAGTCCATCCTGAAGGAGACCAGTCCTGGGTGTTCATTGGAAGGACTGATGCTGAAGCTGAAACTCCAATACTTTGGCCATCTCATGCGAAAAGTTGACTCATTCGAAAAGACCCTGATGCTGGGAGGGATTGGGGGCAGGAGGAGAAGGGGACGACAGAGGAGAAGGGGACTCAATGGACATGAGTTTGGGTAAACTCCGGGTGTTGGTAATGGACAGGGAGGCCTGGTGTTCTGAGATTCACGGGGTCGCAAAGAGTTGGACACGACTGAGCAAGTGAACTGAAGTAAACTAAACTGACGGAGAAGGCAATGGCACCCCACTCTAGTTCTCTTGCCTGGAAAATCCCATGGATAGCGAAGACTGGTAGGCTGCAGTCCATGGGGTCGCTAAGAGTCGGACGCAACTGAGCGACTTCACTTTCACTTTTCACTTTCATGCATTAGAGAAGGAAATGGCAACCTACTCCAGTGTTCTTGCCTGGAGAATCCCAGGGACGGGGGAGCCTGGTGGGCTTCTGTCTATGGGGTCGCACAGAGTCGGACATGACTGAAGCGACTTAGCAGCAGTAGCAGCCAACTGAACTGAAGGTTAGTTCTCTGGTAATCTAGGTTCTTGGATTCAATGCTCCCACTCTAAAGTCTCAAGGCTTCATCTCCAGCATCACTTGTTCCAGTACTCCTTGCAGTCCACCATCACCTGTCCAGCAATCCTATCTGGACCTCTCCCTCTGTGAGGTGTCAGTCTGTGGGCCCCATCTTAATTCTTTTCAGCCATTTTCTAAAACTGCATCTCTTGAGTCTCTTGCATTGGTAAGCAAATTCTTTACCATGTTTCTACATGGAAAGCCTTGGTTTTAGACACAGTGGTAACTCCCGTTATAAGTAAATCTACAAGGGCTTTGGTTTTTGTAAAGTCACAAATACTCAGCTCCATTTGTTCACAATCAGTTGATCTCCTCAAGCATTATTTTGGTAACAACTGCAAATGGACACTGATCTCTCCCTTTTGCCAAATAAGATTCATTCATTACACATAAAATTAGATTGAGCATCCACTTAAATAAATAGAACCTTATCAGAGTTCGCTGTTTTTTGCTGTTATTGTTCAGTTGCTTAATTCTGTCTGACTCTTTGCAACCTCATGGATTGCAACATGCCAGGCTTCCCTGTTCATCACTATCTCTCGGAGTTTGATCAAATCAATATCCACTGAGTTGGTGATACTATCTAACCATCTCATATCCTGCTGCCAACTTCTCCTTTTGTCTTCAGTCCTTCTCAGCATCAGGATATTTTCCAGTGAGTCACAAAAGCTTCAGCATCAGTCCCTCCAGTGAATATTCAGGATTGATTTCCTATAGGATTGACTGGTTTGCTCTCTTTGCAGTCCAAGAGACTCTCAAAAGTCTTCTATAGCACCCCAATTTGAAAGTAACAGTTCTTCAGCACTCAGTCTTCTTTATAGTCCAATTATCACATCTATATATGACTACAGGAAAAATCATGGCTTTGACTATAAAGATCTTTGTTGGCAAAGTGAAGTCTCTTCTTTGTAATAGACTGACTAGGTTTGTCATAGCTTTCCTTCCAAGGGGCAAGTGTCTTCTAATTTCGTGGCAGCAGTCACCTTCTGCAGTGATTTTGGTGGCTAAGAAAATAAAATCTGTCACTGTTTCCACTTTTTCCCCATCTATATGCCATGTAGTGATGGGAACATATACTATAACCTTAGATTTTTTTTTTTTTTTGGAATGTTGAGTTTTAAGCCAACTTTTACACTCATCTCTTTCAACTTTCATCAAGAGGCTCTTTGGTTCCTCTTCAATTTCTGCCATTAGAGTGGTATCCATCTGCATATCTGAGATTGTTGATATTTCTCTCAGCAATCTTGATTCCAGCTCGTGATTCATCCAGCTTGGCATTTCTATGATGTACTCAGCATAGAAGTGAAATTAGGGTGACAATATGCACCATTGACAAACTTCTTTCTGAATTTTGAATAGATCCATTGTCTCATCTCTGTTTCTAACTATTGCTTCTTGACCTGCTTATAGGTTTCTCAGGAGATAGGTAAGGTGGTTTGGTATTCCCATCTCTTTAAAAATTTTCCACAGTTTGTTGTGATCCACAGTCAAAGGCTTTAGCGTGATCAATGAAACAGAAGTAGATGTTTTTTTCTAGAATTTCCTTGCATTCTCTATACTCTGGCAAAGGTTGGCAATTTGATCTCTGCTTCCTCTTCCTATTCTAAAACCAGTTTGTGCATCTGTACATTTTCATTTCATGTACTGCTGAAGCCTAGCTGAAAGGATTTGGAGTATAACCTTACTAGTGTGGAAGATGAGTGCAATTGTCTAGTAGTTTGAACATTCTTTGGCATTACCCTTCTTTTCAATTGCAGTGAAAATTGACATTTTCCAGTTCTGTGGCCACTGCTGAGTTTGACAAATTTGCTGAGATATTGAGTGCAGCATTTTAACAGCATCATATTTAGGATTTTTTATAGCTTAGCTGAAATTTCATCACCCCCACTAGCTTTGTTCATAATAATGCTTCCTAAGGCCCACTCGATTTCACACTCTAGGATGTTTGGTTCTAGGTGAGTGACCACACCATCATGGTTATTAAGAATTTTTGTTAGGTATATATGTATGTATGTGTATGTTTTCATTCTAATATTAGATGTTTTTTTGCCTCACTGGGAGTTGATGAAAATATTTATCTTTTCTAGCAAATGGAATCTCTCAATGCAAATCTTTTCAAAATTTTGTTTTCTTTTAATCAATTTTTGGCTCACAGTTTGCTGCTTCCTAAGAGAAAACAAGAGATGACTTATAGAAGATAAACTTTGACTGTGTAAAACTTATCTAATGCATCAAATAGTAAGCAGTCTGCTTCTGTCTGCATGGGTACAGTGAGGGATATGAAGACTTGATAGTCATGGTGTCAAATTTCCCCCTTCATTATTAAGACAGAGAATGACTGCCTACAGACCCTACCTGGAGGAGAATCTGAGGATTAGTTTGTTTCCACTGGACTCTTTAAAGCTACATGTTTGGCCTTTGCTTTGATCATTGGATATAATTTGGTGTTGCTTATTATATTTCATGGCAGTAGATTATGTAAGTTGTTCAGTTATGAAAATGTGTGGAGTGCTTACCAGAAAATATTTTCTTCAAACTCATTTAACTCTACTTTGCAGAATGTTTTCAACTTACAACATATATTTTCCAATTTAAGAGTTTTGGCTGGTAGATAACTTTGGCTAAATTTATTTTTAAAGTAAAGATAAAGGGTGCTGCAGTAGTGTCTGACTCTGTGCGACCCCACAGATGGCAGCCCACCAGGCTCCCCCGTTCCTGAGATTCTCCAGGCAAAAACACTGGAGTGGGTTGCCATTTCCTTCTCCAATGCATGAAAGTGAAAAGTGAAAGGGAAGTCGCTCAGTCATGTCTGACTCTTAGCGACCCCATGGACTACAGCCCACCAGGCTCCTCTGTCCATGGGATTTTCCAGGCAAGAGTACTGGAGTGGGGTGCCATTTCCTTCTCCATTTTTAAAGTAAAAGACCTTGTAAATACTGAGTAAAAATTTTAAGTAAGCAAAATATGAAAACCATCAAAACTTAAACATGAGAGTCTATGTAAGTAGCCCAGTTTGTTTGTGATATGTCTGTCTTGGTGCCTCATTGAAGCAAAAACTAGTTAACATGATTATCTTTAAAAAATGATAATAATAACATTTTTACATAACACATTACTCCAACTAAAATGTTTTCAAATTTTTATACAATAATTTAAAACAAGTAATACTAATAGGAAAATTATTAATAAATTTTACAAGTTATATGGGAAAAAAAAATTTTTTTAAAGGGTTAAGGAGGCTGCCTGAACATTGAATCTAAATTTTCCTGAGAATAATAATAATAAAAAAAAATAGAGACTATTGGAAAAATAAACTGGAAAATGGATTCTCAGTACTCTGACATGTATTAGTTAAAAGCAAGTATAAGATGGTAGGGAGGTAAAAGTTCCCCTAAATGTTAAAATAAGGAATTTTTTTCTTGGAATATGTGACTGAATTTTAATAGGAACTTAGTATACCTGTACGTATTTCAAATTATTTACATATTAACTAAATTTTTGCATGTTTATTTTTAAATAATCTTATAGAATTTTATTTGAGTAGATGAAATCCCCTGGCAATTATCTCAAAAATGAAATCATTAAAAAAAAAATTAAAGATCAATTTAAATGTTGTAACCTATAAATGTCAAAGAAATATAACTATCTTAAATATATATAATATATAATATATGTAAATATATATATATAAATAAATATATATAAAACATATTTGTTAGATATTCATGTATCTTTTAATAAATATAGGAGTTTTCATTCAAATATTCCCTTCGAAGCATGATACATCCTATCATGTTCCCCTACTCATTCCATTTGCCCAGAATTCTTCTAGACTTGCTTAATCCTTTAATTAAAACCCTTTTCTGCCTGCCTTTGATGAATTTATAGATCTCATAGTGAAATCATCTCTTTTTCCCCTTTCCTATTTGCCCATTTTTTTCCCCTCTAACTTTGGAAGAACATAGTTAATATGCTTATTGTTTTTCCTAGATAATAAGAAATAAGGATTTAGAATTAAGGCCTGGTGTGCTTCAATTCATGGGGTTGCAAAGAGTCGGACACGACTGAGCGACTTAACTGAACTGAATTAGAGAATGAATGCCTCTCACTTCCAACAGTCTCCTTAGCAATCCTGCAGGTAGATCAGGTAGTCAAGATAATACATGAAGAGTCAGCCTGTCTATATGCAGTGGAGAAGGATGCAGAAAACAAACTGTTATCTTGATGATGTATTGATACTTTTTCCTTTTTTTTTTTTCCTTTAAAACCTGTCATCACTGAATAGAATCTTTGGAATTGATCTTGGGACATGAGTCCACCTTCTCTCCAGATTCCTGGCTTTTCTGATTAAAGCACCTTTCCTTTCTGTTGACATTTGCCCCTTTCACTTTCAATCAGTGAGTGGCTGATCTTGAATTTGATAACAATGGTTAGAGGATTCTTATTGCAAGAGCCCCCCTCCTACTCCTGCAACAGCCCATCCTCTCTTATTGTAATTGTCTTTTTGAATAAAGTATCTCCTAACTAAGCTAGATTTGCTTTGAATTTTACAATATTTATTATAAGTAACTTTACAATCTTTTTGGATATTTAAATTTGTTTTGGGCAGTGAGCAGTGATACTTGTGTATTGAATAGGCAGTTATAGTATATGAATATAATGGAATACTGTTTCCAATAGTTAAACATCCTATTTCTGTGTTCTCCTTTACTTCAGTGAAATTATCATTGCTTAGAAAATCGCTCAGAATGCTGTGGAAGAAACTCTTTTGGGTGCAAAGTGCCAACTAAAGAATGTCACCACCCATTTGGTTCTACAAGGATGACATCACCAGACACTGCAGCTGCTGATCTTCAGCATCTCCTGAAAAGGATACAGGGTGGAGATCAGAAGTGAGGACCTCTGTTCTCTGGGAAAAACTTGCAGAACAGACGTTCAGATAGTTAGATATTTTCAGGAGAAGATTGAACCCAATCCTTGCATTTCCTCATATCTAGAAAAGCACCTATGTCTTTAATAGGGACATTTCTCTACAAGATTAGCAGCAACCTTCTATCAAAATAGGTGTTGGTTGCATGTAACTCCCTGAGTAAAATCATGCATATACTCATGTCTCCATATTTTTTTGGATCAGTTCCTCAGAGAGTCTGTCTCCATGGCTGTAGTGTTTAGTAAACCCAAGTGAAACTTAATTCATAGCTCTCACATTGTGTTTTTATTTTCAGTAAAAAAAAAAAAAAATGTAGAAACCAAACTAACAAAGCATAGGAAAGAGCTCTCCCAGGCTTTATTGAGAATTGGGACTTTTGGAGAGAAAGGAGAGAAAGCAGAAAGAAATTAGAATAAAAAGGCATAGGCTTCAAAACCATGTTTGGAAGCAAGTGAGGTGATGTTACTGAGTTCAAGTTTGTTCTGCTTTCTGCACAATAGGCCAATAAATTTGAGAGACAAGGTGTTGAGGCAAGGAAGGGACTTTAATCAGGGAGCTGGCAGACCAAGAACATGGCAGGCTAGTGCCTCAAAATAACCCTCTTAGTGGGGTCTGGATGCCAGGCTCTTTCATAGATTAGAGATGAGGAAGCAAAGTAAAAAGGCCATTAATCTTACAAACATCTCCTAGAATGGCAAGCCTCAGGCAGTGGGTGTGTTAACTTCTTCCTTCCTGCCATCCACATGTGGACAGGGTTCTGAACAAAGGCACTTTAGTTTAACAGTCAGGCAGAGGGATAGGATTCTCTGAGGTAAACCACTCTGTATTGTTATAATAACAAAATCAATGAAAAGCAAGTCCAAGAAACAGTTCCAATATGAAGACAGAATTGACTTCCTCATTGCAACAGTGAGACCTTCCTAGAAGTACAGAGAACAAAGGATATGTACACACAAGTGGACTATTTCTTGTATTTCCTTATTATAGCACAAAGTCTCTGTCTTTATGAAAATGGAATCTGATGGAGCCAAACAATTCTGTGTGTTTGTGAGACAGTGAATTAGAAGAGAGGCACAGAAGGAAGGTATGATATCCTCTCACTCACTTTACTGGGAGCTCAGCAGGAACTAGACTTACATCGTAGGAGGTAAGAAATCCAAAGCTTCCTAACAGGATCCAGAGAGGTAGAAATGTGACTGCTCTTATGATTAAGGGAATGAAAATCTAACAGGGCAGATAATGTGACTCAGAAATATTATTACTAGCAAATGACTGTAGGGGAGAAAGCAATTTTCCATATATCCTCTTAGGTTCTTTTCTGAGACCCCTTTCTGTAACCAAACCTAGAGTAACAGAAGAAAAACAAAGATGTAAATCTCCCATATAAATGGAGAAAGCCAGGAAAACTGAGTAAATCCCTAGAATGGTCTGTCACTCTCATAAAACCATCTTTTGTAAAAAACCAGAAGTTTGGGGTAGGGAAGGCAGTTCTGGGCAATTATCAGGGAAGCACAATAACCAAAAATAACCAACTACCAATAAACATTATGCTAGTGGAGCATGTTTGAGGATGGTCTACTTTACTTCAGTTAATGTCAGAGTTTAGACAAACAGAATGCCTAAATGCTAAGTAGCCAATTACTTAATTATTTACCAAAGAATTTACCAAAACTGAAGTTTTTTTTTTTTTAGTTGTCCTGAATTCTTTTGTTTGTAATATTTATATTTTCTACATTTTATTAACAATTGTTTAAAAATGTTTTAAAATAAAATTTATTTTATGAAGTTTTTTATTAATTTTAATAAAATGTTTTAATGCATATATATTTTATTTTTACTTTATACATACATGTATAAAAGACACATAACTAAAATTGCATGACAATCTTAGTAGAACTGCACTCAAATCATATTATGCATCAGAGAAGGAAAGCATAAGAATATTTAGAAGTTACTGATTAAGTTTTATTTTTATATTCCAAATAGGATAAAACTCTATACTTTTATAGTGTGAAAATAAAATAAGTGTTCTTAATTATGTTAAGATAGATAATATCACACTTATCACCAATTATTGGTTCTGTTAAAGTTCACATATCCTTTTCAGTGTTGATTATTATTTTGATCTACAGAAATATTATTGCTATCTACTGTTGACAAACTACAAATGTAAAAACAAACAAACAAAAAATCTAAAAAATATTCTACAAATTGATAGGGCCCACATGGGGTCTCATTTTTAAGATGGCTCATTATGTTTGTTAGGTAGTTGGAGCAGGGAAAAGAAGACCAGAATGGCGGTGGCTAAAAGACAAGAAAGGGAAAAGCCCATGAAAATACAAGGAAGGTCCAAGGACCGGAGTGAGGGCCTCAGGTAAAACAAACAGCCTTCCTGGCTAGCCCAATTTACACAGGGTAGGTTCAAGGGGAGGAGAAAAAAATAAAATGAAAAGAGGAGCCAAAATTGAGTCGGGTGCTTCTCTTCTCATCTTTTGCGTCAGCCTGCCCTCACAACTCGCGGATGTATTTTCCTTTGCTTGCCAAATAAAACTGAGCTGTAACATGTAGCTGTAACACTGGTCCATCCCTTGCTTCAATTTTTTGCTGTGGTGAGACAGAACCAAGGAAATCACACACTCCCCTGACATATTGACCTCGCAAACAAAGAATAAAATCACAGTGATCCTTGAGATTGACCAAATTGCCCAAATGACATTTTGTTTTCTCACTGGTGCCTACCTTCAAAGTTGCGAGACCACCAGATTCCAGACCTCCGGCAACATGACCACAGGACTCAACTACAGGCTAAAAATTAACCATCTCTTCAGAGAATTTTTCAGTGGTGGGGTATAAGAAAGACCCCGTCAGAAAGGAAGGACACAAGCTCTCCTTAAAGGCCGGTCACCCTCTCTTTTCCCTCTAATGAATTTCCCTTTCTTGCCTGACTGCCCAGCTCGCTCTCTTTTTCTCTGCACTCATCTTGCATTGTGGTGCCAAAACCCGGGAGGAAGACCCACCCCAACTGAGTGAGCTCCTCTCATGAGCCCACCTCCAATGGTCCCCTCCCTTGGACCCTGTCCAGAAACTGAAATGAGCTCTGGAACGGGACTCTCCACTTGATTATTGGACTGACATTTCATCTGTTGATTACAAGGGTAAGTGAAATCCCATTCTCTTGGATCCTCTCTCTCTTGCCTCGTTTCCATGTCCTAGCGCTAGGCAGGAGGATCCCATGGCCCTCGGGCCCTCGGTCTTGTGCCCCATCTGACTGTAAAATAGGGGACGCCTTCTCTCAGACCTTTCTCCTTGCTTTCTCTTACCCTTGTGTAACCTCCCTATTCAGCTGCAATAGGACACTCTCAATCCCAGCCCTCAAAATCTCCTCCTTTAGGATGCCTTTTCCAAAACTTGGACTTCCAAGGAAAGTTAAGACCAAAAAGACTTATGTACTATTCTAGTACTGTCTGACCGCAATGCATACTTTATAATAGGTTCCAACGGCCAGAAAACAGAACTCTTGGTTATAATACTCTACAGGACCTTGATAACTTCTGCCATCACCACGGCAAGTGGTTAGAAATCCCTCATGTTCAGGATTTCTTTGCTCTTTGCTCTCGACCCTCTCTCTGTGAATCCTGCTCTACTTCTCAAATACTCTTAGCCCGCTCTGGGCCACATCCTCCTCATACAAAGTCTCCTGATCTCTATTCAGAATTTTCTTCTTCTTCCTTGGACCTTTCTGACCACAGCCCACACCCTATGGCTCCCAGTCCCTTTGCAGCTGCTCCAGATCCAATTCCACAACCTTCACTTTATGCCCCATCTTCCCTCCCTCCAAACCCCCCTCCCTGCCTGTGCTGGAGGCAAGATCTGAGACCTCAGCCCCACCCTGTACCCTGAGGGTCCCAAGGCTTTACCCGACCTCCATAAGACCCCTCCCTATACCCCATCCTGAAAAACTTAAAAACAAGAAACTTCACAGCAGGGCCCCTCTCCTTTCCCTGCTCCACGCCTCCCTTTATGGGAAGTAGCTGGAGCAGAAGGCATTGCTCAGGTTCATGCCTCATTCTCCCTCATTGATTTATCTCAGATTGAAAGGTGTCTTGGCTCCTTCTCCTCAGACCCTGACAATTAGTTAAAAGAATTCGAGTATCTTACCCAGTCTTAAGACTTAACCTGGCATGATATTTACATCATACTTTCCTCCAGTCTTCTCCAAGAAGAGAAGAAACAAATGTGGCAACCCTCTCAGGCGCATGCTGATGAGATACACAGGACTGACAATATTAAGCCTATAGGGCCAACGGCTGTCCCCAAGATGATCCCAACTGGGGTTATCAGGCAGGGAGACCTGGACTAGCAGCCCATAATCATACAGTTGCTTGCCTCATCATGGGCCTTCAAAAGGCAGGGCATAAAGCTGTCAACTTTGATAAGCTCTGGGAAATAACTCAAAGACTAGATGAAAACCCAGCATAATTTCTAGCCAGGTTAATGGAAGCCCTACAAAAATATACAAAATTAGACCCCACTTCAGCAGAGGGCATCATTGTCCTTAACACCCATTTTATCTCTCAGTCATCCCTAGATATCCAGAAGAAACTTAAAAAGGCAGAAGAAGGTCCTCAAACCCCCAATGAGACCTTTTAAATTTGGCCTTTAAGATTTTCAATAACCCAGAAGAATAGGCAAAGCTAGAGAAGACCCAACAAGATCAGGCCAAATATCACCTTTTAGCCACTGCCCTACATGGCTCCAAGCCTCCATCAACCAACAAAGAAAGGAAACCACTTGGGCCCTGCTTCAAATGTGGCAAAGGAGGCCACTGGGGCCCCTCCAGTTCCATGTCCCAGCTGTGGCATAAAGGGACATTGGAAGGTTGCCTGTCCAAATCCCCCTCTAGGGATCTGGACATCCCCTTCTGGTCTTTAGAAGGAGTCCTCTGATCCAGCTCTGTGTAGCCTCCTCAGACTGAAGGTGCCCAGGGCCCCAGGCCCCAACCCTCATCACCTCTATGGAGCCCGGGGTAACTCTTACAGTGGCAGGTAAGCCAATCTCCTTTCTAATCAACACAGGGAGCACATTCTCTGCTATGCCTGCCTACTCTGGAAAATCAAGGTCTCTCAGGTCTCTCTGCTTTGGTAGGTGACAGTTTAATATATACACCATAAATAACTGAGCCTATACCTTGCACAATTCAGGATATCTCATTTCCCCATTCTTTTCTCCTACTCCCCAAATGTCCCACTCCTATCCTTGGGAGAGAACTTCTCTCAAAATTCAAAGCCTCTATAACTATCTGAAGCCCACCCTCTGATCTAGCCTGGCTACTGCTCCTCAACCCCACCTCCTCTTCCCCTGCCCCATTTTCCTCCTCATCCATAAACCCCATAGTTTGGGATACAGACAACCCATCTGTTGCCTCTCACTATTCTTCAATTCATATCCATCTCAAAGACCCCCTCTAAATTCCCCAATCAACCATGATACCCCATCTCCCAAAAACATCAGCAAGTGTTAAAACCTATCATCACTAAACTCCTGCATCAGGGCCTCTTATCCCTATAGCACCCCTATCCTACGTGTAAAAAAGCCAAATGGCTCCTATCCCCTGGTCCAGGACCTGAGACTTATTAGTGGGGCTGTTATCCCCATACACCCAGTAGTTCCAAATTCCTGTGCTCTTCTCTGTCTCAGTCCCTTTTCCACTACCCACTTCACTGTTCTAGATATCAAGGATGCCTTCTTTACTATCCCTTTACACCCAGACTCTCAAGACCTGGACTGATCCAGACAATCATTGCTCCCAACAGCTGACATGGAGAGTCCACCCACAAGTCTTTTGTGATAGCCCTCATTTCTTTGGCCAAGTTCTAGCATCAGACCTAATCTCTCTTGACCTCACTCTGAGTACTGTCCTCCAATATGTAGATGATCTCCTCCTCTGTAGTCCTTTGCTTACACACTGTCAACAACACACTATACAGCTCTTCAATTTTCTAGCTGATCAAGGCTATCGAGTCTCTCCCACCAAGTTTCATCTCTCCGTTCCTAGAGTCACCTATCTCAGAGTCCTTTTAACATCAATAAAGATACATTACTACTGAGAGAAAGTCCCTTATATTTACCCTACCATTCCCTACATCAAAAACAGAGATCCTGTCCTTCTAGGGGTTAGCTGGATATCTACACCTCTGGATTCCTAATTCACCCTCTTAGTACAACCCCTATATCATGCTACCCCAGGAGGTCTTTCAGAACCCCTAGAGCTAAAATCAAATATCTATTCAGGCTTTAACACCCTTAAGCAAGCCATTCTCTCAGCCCTAGCTCTAACACTTCCTGACCTGTCTTGCCCCTTTACACTCTGCATTACTGAGAGACACAAAACTGCCCTAGGAGTTTTGGGACAAAATCAGGACACCTCCTTCACCCCTGTCACTTATCTATTTATCAAACCAATTAGATCCCACACTCTGAGGATGGCCAGCCTGCCACCATGCTCTGCAGCAACTGCCCTTCTTGATCAGGAAAGTAAAATGCTGACTTTTGGAGCACCCACTGTCATTCACCACATGACTTTAAGGACTTATTTTCTCACAAATCCATGACCCTTCTATCTCCTTCATGCATCCAACTAATTCATGTCACCCTGCTCGAATCCCCTGAGTTCTCCTTTGAACAGTGTCCTACTCTCAACCCCACCACCTTTATCCATAATTCTTCTGAACCCCCCATCCATACTTGCAAAGAGTCATTAGAAGACCTGATGCCCCATTTCTCCCATATTTCCTCAACCCCTTAAATAACCCTGACTTTACTAAGTATATTGATTGCAGCTCCTCTATGACATCAAAAGGAAAAAAAAAAAACTGGATATGCAATTGCTTCTGACACCAAAATTATTGAATCCCAACCTCTACCCTTGGTAAACTCTTTCCAAAAGGCAGAACTTATTGCACTAACTAGAGCCCTTACCATTGTAGCTAACAAACGAGCAAACGTACACACTTATTCTAAATACATTTTCCACATCATACACTCACATGCTGTCATCTGGAAGAAATGAGGTCTCCTGTCTACTAAAGGCTCTCCCGTAACTAATGTCCTGCTTATACTCCAACTTTGAAAAGTAGCTAACATGTCAACTGAAGTAGGCGTCATACATTGCCAAGATTACTAGGTGGCCTCAGATCCCATTTCATGGAGCAACATGCTGCAGACAGAGAAGCAAAACAAGCTTCACTCCAATCATCTGCTCAACAACTTATAGTAATTCCCACCATAAAGCCCCTTTACCTCCCCAAAGAAAAAACACAATTATTAAAAGAAGGAGCACAACCACAAGGAGACTGGTTACAAAAACAGGGCCACTATGTCCTTCCTCAATCCTAGACACAGATTCTTACAGACATTCATCAAGCCCTGAACCTAGGCACTAAACCTCTTTATCATCTCTTAAGACCTATTCTCACCTATCCTAACCTTCTTTCACTCCTACAACAAATCACTCACTCTTGTATTATCTTGCTCCTCAGTCTCATCACAGGGAGCCCTAAAGCCTATTCCCTCATTCCCAACACATCAGGCTCCAGGACATATCCCAGGAGAGGACTGGCAAGTTGACTTCACTCACGTGCCTCCAACACGAAAAATAACAAGCATGCTCACTCTAGTAGTGGTAAGTAAAGCAAAAATGGATGTATCGGTTACTAGTTGGACTGGGATTTCCCCTACTTACTTTATTTACAATAGAACTTAACTCTATGTCTCCCGCTGAGTGGGCTATCATTCAAAAACTTTCCCTTTGTTTTACTTACTTATCCATAGTTCTTGTTATTTGTGGGATAGCTCTGCTCTTACTGTGATCAGCCTAGATGAAGTCATTATCCACTTTCCTTCAACATAGTAACACAAACCCTTACCTTTCCTGGAAACTCCACTGTTACTGATCTCCCTTTATTCCTTGACTTTATAACCAATTTTTGGCTCCAGGGAGATTTCATAGAGTCCACACCAACCCAAATTAATTTCTATCCCTGGATTCTTGTTTTTATAATTTCTCCTCTTAGACATGAGACATCACAACATGATTTTACTCTTACTCCCTCTTTTTTTTTTTTTTTTTTTGCAGTTCAAACTTCACATTAATACCCTGCCTATAACTCACCCTGCCACAAAATGTGCCTATCTATTCAGAACTCTAAATTTGACCCATCACTTACTCAAGACTTCAAACCCAAACCTGGCCAGTGATTGTTGGATTTGCTTATCCATCTCCTCACCTGGAAGATTAGCACTCTCCATTTCCACAGATAAATGGACTTATATAAACACTTCTCTTTATCACACATATAGAGGAGAACTTCTCTTTTTTACCATACATATGTTATTTATATTCAATTGATCAAGTTCACAATCCCAACAAGATACTGACCTCCCTCCTTATAGATCTCACTTCTACTCACAAAGGACCAGCTATAGGAGGACCCACCACCTCTGACGATCATCTACAATAACAGACTCCTTTCTGTTTTTCCAGACAAAACTGCATAACTAGGAACTATACTGCCACACCTCTGTAATCTTACTTCACATCTCTCCTTCCCTTCAGGCCAATCCATCTACCACATCTCAGGAACTGCAGAACATCCTTTTACTTTCTCAGAGAGACTCCTTTCTGCATGTGGTATAAATGTTCCTCTTGTAGGGGCTACACTGGTGAGTTCACTGTCACTTTCAGAGACTACTAACAAGTTCCCAGAAAGACTTATTTGCTCTCGATTTCAGCTGTTGTTGTCTTACTCCTGGGATATTTTTCTTATGTGGAACCGCCACCTATTTATGTCTTTCCACTAACTGGACAGGAATATGCACCCTGGTATATCTAGCCCCAGATATTTCTACTCCTCCTAACAATCAGACTCTCCCTATCCCACTAACTCATAACAGACCCAGACAGGCAATTCAATTCATTTCTCTATTAGTTTAGGAATAGCGGCTGGGATTGGGACAGGAGCCACAGGACTCAACAACCTCTTTAAATGAATATCAAAGCCTTTCTAAAGACTTCACTGGCAGCCTAGAAGAAATAGCTAACAGCCTTATCACAGTCCAAAACTAGCTAGATTCCCTGACAGCCGTGGCCTTCCAAAACAGAAGAGGATTAGACCTCCTCACAGCAGAAAAATGAGGCCTATGTCTGTTTTTGGAGGAAGATTGCTACTTCTATACCAATAAATCAGGCGTTGCAAAGGAAGCAGCAAGAAATCTGACAAACAGTGACTCAAGAATACATCAACACCTTAGTAATTCATAGGAAAACTGGTTAGGCAATTGGAATTGGATGCCCTGGGTCCTACCTTGTCTAGGCCCCCTTCTTCTACTTACCCTTATTCTAGCTCTCAGCCCATGTTTAATGCATCTTCTTTCAAAATTTCTTCAGAACTGCTTACAAGCCTTCACCAACCAAACTATCCACAAACTACTTCTAATTCACTCAGATTATCAAAAACTTCTACCCCACACAAATTCCCTTGACCCAGATTCCAGCTTTTTCTTATCTCATCCCCACGATGCCCCTGTCCTGCAGGAAGCAGGTACTGAAGATTGACCTTTGGCCCTTATCCTAAATCAAAAAGGCTGGAATGGCAGGGCTCACTTGGGGTCTCATTGTTAAGATGGCTCATTATGTTGACCTTGGAAACAAAGAATAAAATCACAGTGATCTTTGAGACTGACCAAATTGCCCAAATGACATTCTGTTTTCTCACTGGTGCCTACCTCCAAAGCTGTGAGACAGCCAGATTCCAGACCTCCAGCTATGTGACCACAGGACTCAGCTAGAGGCTAAAAATTAACCAGCCCTTCAGAAAATTTGTCATTGGCAGGGTATAAGGAAGACCCCCATCAGAACGGGAGATTGTGGATTCTCCTTAAGGGTGAGTCACCCTCTCTTTTCCCTCTAATAAATTTCCTTTTTCTTGTCTGACTGCCCAGCTCCGTCTCTTTTCCTCTGCACTTGCCTTACACAAATAACTAAACAAAATCGTAAGTGCTTACTGGTGGATGATATTTAATATAAAAAAATGGAGTATTCTTTCATCATTTCTGGTTCTGTACCATAGGTTCTATTTAGCTAAACTAAAACTAAATTCTATAAACTAGTTTCACTGATTTAATTAGGTTTTCAATTATAAGATGTTTTTCAATTATTATTAGGGAAATATGAAAAATTAAAACTAGTCAAATCTTTTTACTGAGTTAAGTCATTTCATAGTAACTATAAAATTATGTAACCTCATCACAGTACCTTTTAAAAAGATAATATAACTTTTTAGTTTTATTTATTTATTTTTACTTTACAATAGTGTATTGGTTTTGCCATACATCAACATGCATCCACCATGGGTGTACACATGTTCCCCATCCTGAACCCCCTTCCCACCTCCCTCTCCATACCATCCTTCTGGGTCATCCTAGTGCACCAGCCCCAATCTTCCTGTATCCTGCATCTAACCTGGAGTGGCAATTCGTTTCTTATATGATATTATACATGTTTTAATGCAATTCTCCCAAATCATCCCCCCTTCCCTCTCCCATAGAGTCCAAAAGACCATTCTATACGTCTGTGTCTCTTTTGCTGTCTCGCATACAGGGTTGTCATTACCATCTTTCTAAATTCCATATATATGCGTTATTATATTGTATTGGTGTTTTTCTTTCTGGCTTACTTCACTCTGTATAATAGGCTCCAGTTTCATCCACCTCATTAGAAATGATCCAAATGCATTCTTTTTAATGGCTGAGTAGTACTCCATTGTGTATATGTACCACAGTTTTCTTATCCATCAGGTCCAAGTTGGTAGTGGTAGAATCATGGACAGTAGGTGGAACTGAGAGCCTGGAGTCAGACAGATACTATATATATATATATATATATATATATATATATATATTTTTTTTTTTTTTTTAATGAATTGAAAACAAAGGAACAGATGGCACAGTGGTGGTTGTAGAGCATAACAATTTAAAACTAAAAAGTTTTTAATTTTAAATAAACAAATGGGATTTAATTAAAATTAAAAACTTTTTAGTTTTAAATGGTTATGCTCTACAACCACCACTGTGCCATCTGTTCCTTTGTTTTCAATTCATTTCAAAAAAAGGTAGTATCTGTCTGACTCCAGGCTCTCAGTTCCACCTACTGTCCATGATTCTACCACTACCAACTTGGATCTGATGATTCAAATCTTTGTTTTTCCTCATGAATCTAACTTTAATTTTCTACAACTGCTCTAAAGTATAGGCTTTCCTGAGTATTAAACAAACTTTGGGCAGCCCTGCCTCAGAATCATCTTCTGGACATATATACACAGTCAATCCTCTAAACTCTTCTAAAAGACAAATCCAATTTTACATCTGAGTAAGGAAGAACGTTGGTGTTCTATAGCAGATGTCCTTGCAGAGCTTACAGTGATATCTGGACCCAATACTTCTATAAGAGGGAGGGAAATTATTAACTAAATGTAGTTGATAGAAGTAAATCCATATCACAGAATGACCAGGGAGAGAGTTGGGGATGCTGAGGGTCTCCATTATAAAATATTTAAAAATACATTCGCTTTAAATTTGTCATACTTTATCCCAGGGCTCAGATGGTAAAGTGTCTGCCTACTATGTGGGAGACCTGGGTCTGATACCTGGGTGGGGAAGATACCCTGGAGAAGGAAATGGTAAACCACTCCAGTACTCTTGCTTTGAAAATCCCATGGACAGAAGAGCCTGGTGGACTACAGTCCACGGGATTGCAGAGTCGGACACGACTGAGCCACTTCACTTCAATTCTTGATAAACAGCAGCCTGAGGCCACATCCAGGCCTCCTCAGTTTTGGTTAAAGTTTTACCACAACCCACCACTTGTGCAGCTATTAATTGTAGTCTGTAGTTGTATTTGCGCTGCAAAGACAACTATTAGTTCCTATGGACTCTGTATCCACCTTATTCCCCGGCTGTCTTTATGAGCTGTGACCAGTGCAGTCTCTCCCTCAGGGCTCCACACAGAGAGGTGCTTGGGTTTGAAGTTTAACACTCTGTAATCACAGTTTTGAAGTTCTTAAAAATGATACCTTTGAATTAGGGTTTTGTGAAGTCTTTGGGACTATAAACAACACGGTGGGGTTTGTGTTTTAACTTATCCTGCCTCTCCTCCATGGGAGGATTCTCTGGACCACTGCTCCTGCCAAACCTGACTTCCCATCCCCTTCCTTCTTGTCCTTGTTCTCAGTGGCTGCCAGCCTGGCCGGAGAAATGACAGCATTGCCTTGGTCAGGGAGGTCCATGAGTGCAGTGGAGTCGGGCTCAGGCACAGTCTCCAGGAGTCTCAGGGAGGCTGGCAGCTCCCCAGTGAACTTGATAAGCAATGAGTCGGGGTTTTGAGCTTATGTATCAGCCAGGGAAGCTAGCAGTGTTGGGTCTGAAATCTTAGGGAGGGCGCTGACAGAGGGCCTCCTCTTAGAGAAGACTGATTTCCTCATCTCTGCTAGCAGAGGGCCAATATTCTCCTTTGCACTGAAACCTAAATTATACCGCTGGGACTGTTTATCTTCTACGAGGGTCAGAAGTTTAGCTCTGACTCTACCATATCTTCCTGGCCAGGTACAACCTCAGTTCAGTTCAGTTCAGTCACTCAGTCATGTCCGACTCTTTGCAAGCTCATGAACTGCAGCACGCCAGGCTTCCCTGTCCATCACCAACTCCTGGAGTTCACCCAGACTCACGTCCATAGAGTCAGTGATGCCATCCAGCTATCTCATCCTCTGTCGTCCCCTTCTCCTCCTGCCCCCAATCCCTCCCAGCATCAGTCTTCTCCAATGAGTCCTCTTTGTATAAGGTGGCCAAAGTACTGGAGTTTCAGCTTCAGCATCATTCCTTCCAAAGAACACCCAGGACTGATCTCCTTTAGAATGGACTGGTTGGATCTCCTTGCAGTCCAAAGGACTCTCAAGAGTCTTCTCCAACACCACAGTTCAAAAGCATCAATTCTTCGGCACTCAGCTTTCTTCACAGTCCAACTCTCACATCCATACATGGCTACTGGAAAAACCATCGCCTTGACTAGACGGACCTTTGTTGGCAAAGTAATGTCTCTGCTTTTTAATATGCTGTCTAGGTTGGTCATAATTTTCCTTCCAAGGAGTAAGCGTCTTTTAATTTCATGGCCGCAATCACCATCTCAGACAAGGGCAAATCTAGACATGTCTCCATCTCCTTGTCTTCCATGACCTCTTAAATGTGTCCCTGCTTCACTACTTTCTGTTGTCTTCAAAACGATTGTTTTTACACATCAGGAAACATTTCCAGTGGCCCTAAACAAGAGATCTGTTATTACTACTGGGCCTCTGTTAAATATAAATGTAAGAATTTAAACTTGTTCTCTTGCCATTATGACAGTTTTGAAAGCTGACATTTAAAAATTACTTAATAGTTATACTTGACATAAAAATATTAGCTTAATGAGTAAGGTTAGTTTAAGTAATTGTTAGTCGCTCAGTCACTCCTGACTCTTTGTGACCCCATGGACTGCAGCCCACCAGGCTTCTCTGTCTGTGAGATTTTCCAGGTAAGAATGCTGGAGTGGGTTGCCATTTCCTTCTTCAGGGGATCTTCCTGACCCAAGGATTGAACCCAGGTCTCCTGCACTGCAGGAAGATTCTTTATGGACTGAGCTACAAGTTTAGATAACTATTTTTAGGTGCAATTTTATTTTCAAACTTAACCTGTGCTACCAATGCACTAAGTTACATTTGAAGGCTTTCAGTCTTTCTCACCAGAGAAGGCAATGGCACCCCACTCCAGTACTCTTGTCTGGAAAATCCCTTGGACGGAGAAGCCTGGTAGGCGCCAGTCCATGGGGTCCCTAGGAGTCGGACACAACTGAGTGACTTCACTTTCACTTTTCACTTTCATGCACTGGAGAAGGAAATGGCAACCCACTCCAATGTTCTTGCCTAGATAATCCCAGGGACGGGGGAGCCTGGTGGGCTGCCATCCATAGAGTCACACAGAGTTGGACACGACTGATGTGACTTAGCAGCAGCAGCAGCAGCAGCAGCCTTTCTCACCATGCTCTCTTCCGGGATATCTTGCCAACCCAGGGATCAAACCCACCTCTTGTAGGTCACCTGCACTATCAGGCAGGTTCTTTCCTATTAGTGCCACCTGGGAACAGAAGGCTAGAATCAAGGGAATGAGTAAGTGCCATATGAATTGGAACTTAACATCTTTGCCATGAAGAGTTCAAACATTTTTAGTTTAATTTACCCTCAAAATGATGATACTAATATAATCCTTTTCCATCTTACCTAAGATAGAAAATGAAAGCAGTAAACATGATTACTAAATATTTATAATCATGAAATGTAGGATAGTCAGGAGTTCTGGGTCCAGACTATTAATCAGAGGCAAAGGCCACTCAGCTGTAGGTGCCTATTTAAGAAAATAAAGCCAAATATTTGAGGGAGTTGCATTAATGAAAATATTTTAATTACATTTTTTATGGTTTTAAAGAAAACATTGATTTGAATCAGTACATTTGGAGATGGTAGTATTAAAAATTAAAATCTCATTAAAATTTGTCTAATGCAAACAATAGCAGATAAACTCATTGCTTTTAAGCTTCTATATGTCTACAGCTCTACTGAAGTCATCCTAACAGAAATTACTAGAAAAATATAAAGTCACATATATAGTCATATCTTTCCAAAATCGTGATCTGATACATATCTTTTCACTACAGAAATTAATGTGAAACAGTATATAGTAGCATGAAAGGGAGTGAGTATTCAAACACAGTTTAGAAATGCCACTGTAGGCAATAAAAGACCAGGAAAATATATTTCTCTGGGGTATAATCTATACATGATAATGTTTTGCTCTATGAAGAGAAACTTTAAAACTATATAGAATCATTAAAGCAAAGTGATTAATGTAAAGCCATCTAAAACAAAAATACAGACTAGGCAATCATTGGTACTTCTGTTTAAACTGAGGTAAGAGAAGTCAGTGATTTATATCTTAGAATGATACTGAACAACTGATGGAAATCATACGAATGGCAAAAATATCTTACCTACTGCAATTTTTGCTTTGTCAATTTGATAAAAATAAGTAACATAGTTTCTTCTTTTTTTTAATTTTATTTTATTTTTAAACTTTACAAAATTGTATTAGTTTTGCCAAATATCGAAATGAATCTGCCACAGGTATACATGTGTTCCCCATCCTGAACCCTCCTTACTCCTCCCTCCTCCCTCCCCATACCATCCCTCTGGGTTGTCCCAGTGCACCAGCCCCAAGCATCCAGTATCGTGCATCAAACCTGGACTGGCAACTCGTTTCATACATGATATTATACATGTTTCAATGCCATTCTCCCAAATCTTCCCACCCTCTCCCTCTCCAACAGAGTCCATAAGACTGTTCTATGCATCAGTGTCTCTTTTGCTGTCTCGTACACAGGGTTATTGTTACCATCTTTCTAAATTCCATATATATGCGTTAGTATACTGTATTGGTGTTTTTCTTTCTGGCTTACTTCACTCTGTATAATAGGCTCCAGTTTCATCCATCTCATTAGAACTGATTCAAATGTATTCTTTTTAATGGCTGAGTAATACTCCATTGTGTATATGTACCATAGTCTAGTTTCTTTAATAATTAGATTTGCATCTTTGAAATCTTATTTTTAAAAGCAAATTTTTAAAAATTTAGCAAGAATCTCTCTAAAATATTATATAATACAATGGGCGTTTATAAGAAACTTCTGCTGAGTTATGTATAAGTGATTCCTGTCAATGAATTAGCACAGCCAGCATTCCCTCTTTCAAGAAACTGATAATCTCCAAATCTTAAACTGATGTTTCTATTTGGTTTATTCAAAGTAAACTGTTGCTAAATATCCATATAAATTATTCAGAATATGTAAAACCTTTGAAAGATATATGTTGATGGAGAGGTGTAATTCACTGGTTTTCCAGTGCTTCAGTATCTCCAGGGTGTTTAGTAAATATCTTTGTCACCTACCTAGTGTTACCTTGGCCTGTGTATCATTAGCCAAGGAGATGTTCCCATTTCTTTAGGCATCTTTCTCCAGCTCATTTGTTTGGATAAATGCCTTTCCTGTATGCTCCCTCTGCTACAACTTCCATAGCTTTGTCACATGTTGCCATATTTGCCTATTTATTCACCTGTCTTCCTTGGTAATTACTATGATTTCTTTGTTCTTTGTACCCTATTCACCATTTTATCTCTGGCACATGAGACAATATCTGGCCTATTGCTGATATCAATTATTTGCTGGATAAATGAAATAAGTCTAATTAAGACAACAATATCCCACTGGAAATATTGTCAAGTGAATGATAGTTGTCTGTTTCATGATTTATAAAATTGTATAAAAGCTTAATGTGGAAGATAATTTCTAGCTAGGAGGAAGTAGAAGACATTAAAGTCAACTGTTTGAGAGCACCATGGTCAAACTCAGAAATATTCCAGTTTTGTGTGGTGTCAGTCCTGATCTCAGTAGATATTTCACATTAAAACTCTCTATTTGGCACACTTATGCATTAAAATGTTGTTTTCCACTCTGGCTTTGTCATTAAAATATTGAATTTCCTTTGTAACATTTCAAAAAAAATTAAAAGATTAAACTCAAGTTGCATCTAGTGTAATTATATTACAAAGACTGGTATGAAGTAAATTTCAGAGCACTAGCCCAAGAGAGTCATCAGACAATAAAATTTGATGGTTATAGTTACAATCAATCAAAAGTAATAAAAGTGATTTCTTACTGAATAGTAAAATTTATGCTTTCATTTATCTTTATGGTGCACCTAAAAATGACCATGAAATAAACTAATCCATTCTACTTTATGGAATAAACTAAATTTATTTCACACACCATCACTAGTGATCCCACTTTAATAGATTTATAAATTGCCAAATAACATTCTTGACTGTGTATTCAGAAATAAATTTACAACCTAAGGTTTTATTTCTTCTTTTGTCTTGTCATGCTTAGCAATAGTTTAGATATTTTATCTGGCTCTATATTTTGTAAAACCTTTTGTAATAGATAATTTATATTAATTAGCTGTATAGTTCCCAATATCATAAAAATTTGACTTAAATTAATAAGTTTTATACATTTAATTTTTACCTTAGTTGAAACTTACATTGAAAATTTTGTTAAAAGGAACTGAATTGTAACATAAAGGAATGAAATTTTGAATTTGTGCTGTGATTAATCCACAGAAGCTGGTTCAAATAATTTCCATTTGGGTAACATTAATGTTTTAGTGTTATCATTCCCACTTTTATTAAATTAATAACTGCTTCATCGTTTTCCAATTTTTGTGAATCAAGTTAATTCTCTAGCTCGGATCTATGTGGTTCAGCAATGAAGAAAGGCAAGGCTACTAGACATCTTTCAAACTGAGATGTGCTCTGAGTGTGAAGAACACACAAAATTATGAAGACAGTAAAAATAAAGAGCAATGAGACATATCTCATTAATAATGAAATAAAACATTTTTAATATGTTGGATTACATCAAATACTTTATTAGAAGTAATTTATCTAGTTTTACTTTTCTTAATGTGGCTACTAGAACTTTAAAATTACATACATGACTTGCATTTTTTGATTAATATAAAAGGAATATGATTATATTACTACTGGAAAATGCTGTTCATGATGTTCTAGCTTTGACACAATGGTACTTCTGCAATTTTTCTTTTTTTTTTTTAATCTTTATTTTCTCTATTTTTTCTGTATTTTTCATTAGAAAAAAAAGATTTTAATTTAAAAAATTTGAAGCCATTTTTGCTACATTGGTCTGAAGCTACAATACTTGGACAATTAAAGTCTGCATTATACTTCTATTAATATAAGAAATGGGGTTCTGGATTTTGTATATACACATGTGTTCATGTGTCCATGTGTGTGCATGTGAGATAATTTTGATGGTTTTTCATGTGTCAATTCTTTTATAGTGATATAATGAGATATTTCATTGTAATCAAGTGAGGTCCATTATTATTTCTATTTTGCAGACATAGAAAGAATCCTGAGTAATGTTGAATAACTTGTCCAAAGTGTATTTTTCTAAGGAAAAATTTGAGAAAATGCTTACATTGCAACATATGGTGTAAAACTATTTTCTAAAAATATTCTTATAATATTAGTTTATTGGGCATTATGCACTTCAATATTGTCAACATTTCTTTTTACCATCTTTAGCTTTATCAAATATTTCTTATTTTGATACAAATCACTGAGGCTACCACTGTACTGATTCATATTATATTATGTTTATGTATATGTATATGGATGTATATGTTAATGTTAATGCATGTAAGATTTTAAAGTGTTTTTAAATTTTTTTCAATATCCCATAAGAAATTTTTAAAAGTCTTTATTGAAATATAGTTGAGTTAAAATGTTGTTAGTTTAAGGTGTTTAGCAAAGTGTTAGTGTTCCTCAATCAGTCTTGTCTGGCTCTTTGGCAACCCATGGACTGTAGCCCACAAGGCTTCACTGTCCATGGGATTTCCCAGGAAAGAATATTAGAGTGGGTTACCATATCCTCCTCCAAGGGATCTTCCTGACCCAGAAACTGAACCCAAGTTTCCTGCATTGCAGGGGGGTTCTTTACCATCTGAGCCATCAGGGCAGCCCATATAGCAAAAATATATGAATATATTTGTTATATTATCCATATGTGATATATATATATATATGATATATATGTGATGCATATATATGATATACATACATATCATATATATTTATTCATATTTTCCAGGTTTGTTTTCCATGTAGGTTATTATAGAAAATACAAAATTTAATAAAGTTTCCTGTGCTAATACTGGGCTGGATGAAGCACAAGCTGGAATCAAGATTGCCGGGAGAAATATCAATAACCTCAGATATGCAGATGACACCACCTTTATGGCAGAAAGCAAAGAACAAAAGATCCTCTTGATGAAACTGAAAGAGAAGAATGAAAAAGTTGCTTAAAACTCAACATTCAGAAAACCAAGGTCATGGCATCCCGACCCATCACTTCATGGCAAATAGTTGGGAATGGAAACAGTGAGAGATTTTAATTTTTTGGTCTCCAAAGTCACTGCAGATGATGACTGCAGCCATGAAATTAAAAGATGTTTGCTCCCTGGAAGAAAAGTTATGAACAACCTAGACAGCATGTTAAAAAGCAGAGACATTACTTAGCCAACAAAGGTCTGTCTAGTTAAAGTTATGGTTTTTCCAGTAGTCACATATGGATCTGAGAGTTGGACTATAAAGAAAGCTGAGAGCCGAAGAATTGATGCTTTTGAACTTTGGTGTGGGAGAAGACTCTTGAGAGTCCCTTGGACTACAAGGAGATCCAACCAGTCCATCTTAAAGGAGAGAAATCCTGAGTATTCATTGGAAGGACTGATGCTGAAGCTGAAACCCCAATACTTTGGCCAATACTGATGTGAAAAAATGACTCATTTGAAAAGACCGTGATGCTGGGGAAGACTGAAAGCGGGAGGAGAAGAAGACAGAGAATGAGCTGGTTGATTTGCATCACCAATTCAAAAGACTTGAGTTTGTGTAGGCCCTGGGAGTTGGTGATGGACAGGGAGGCCTGGCATGGGGTCGCAAAGAGTCTGACACGACTGAGTGACCAAACTGAACTGAACTTCCTTTGCTATATGGTAGGTCCTTATTAGGTATCTGTTTCACATACATTACTGTGTATATGTTAATCCTAGTCTCCTAATGTACCACTTCCCCCCACATTTTCCCTTTTCCCAATATGCTTAATTTTGAGGTCTGAGATTCTTTTTCTATTTTGTAAGTAAATTCATTTGTATAATTTTATTAGATTTTACATATAAGTGATATATGATATTTTCATTTTTCTAATTTACTTCATTTGTGATAATCTCTAGGTCCCTCTATTTTGAGGCAAATTGCATAATGTCACTTTTAATGTCTGAGTAATATCCATTGTAAGTTCCACATCTTCTTTATCCAATCATCTGTTGATGCACATTTAGGTTGTTTCCAAACCTTGGATATTGTAGATAGTGCCACCATGATCATTAGGGTGCATGTATCTTTTTGAATTATTTTCTTCTCCAGATACATGCATAGGAGTGGGATTGCTGTATCATATGATATTTCTGTGTTTAGTTTTTTAAGGAACTTCCATACTGTTCCCCATAATGGTTATACCAAGAAATTTTAGGATGGTTTGAATAATGAAAGTAAAAAACAAACAGTGCATTTAGCTATAATGAAAGTTATGTGGTAATAATAAAAGTGTCATTTCTCTGGCTTCAGTATACCAAGACCTCTTTGGAATCAATTCAAAGATAGCTTAGTCATTAAAAATATTTGCATAGAACAGTTATTATGATAAATGTTGATGTTCCAAAGTATAACAAGAATAATCATAATATCAGGTTTAACACAAAGAAGAATGGGACAAAGTGAATCCCTTTCTACTGGACCACAAATTAGAAGTCTTTGCTATTGGATTCACACTTGCACACAATATTTAATCAAAAATGTTTGAGAAAGACCTATAGCATCAATGTTGTTTCCTGCTCAATCAGCATGGATTTCCCTGTTGGCAAGTTGGGCCAACTGTCAACTTAGATTGTCAACCATAGGGAGAGATCATTTATAACTGTTTAGACATTATCCTGTAAATTGTACTGTTAACAACGCTTCAGTCTATAATCCTAAATGTGTATAGGCAAACTAGTCATATATACCAATAGATCTTTAGTGCTACCAATTCACTGAAGAGGTTTCTTGATTCACTATTTTGTTCTCTCTCAGTTTCTTCTATCAGTTTATTTCTAAAGTCTCTCTAGTACATTCTCCTTCTATTTCATTTGTCACTGAATTCATACTCTCATTTTTTCTTACCCACTTATTGCTCCAGATGTTACCTTCTAGCAGTGTCCTGTTCATGTCTCTTGTTTTGCTTTTCTAAATAGATGATGGTATGTCTTAAGCAATTGTATTTTTTTATATTTTTAAGAAGTAATATAATAGCATTAAGGTGTTAATATTTATAATAATTTGTTAATATATACATTTCAAATATTTAAACAAATTTTACATAACATTTAAAAATATGTAAACAGCTATTTAAAATGTTTATGGAAGTTAGAGTTGCAAAAACAAAGACCTCTAACCTAATTCTATTTTAAATCTACTAAAATATATGTTTTTGTAACAATGAGAGTGCTGGTTCATACCACAAATCTTACTTAATTAGCATCAATAAACAGAATCTTATATAACATGTCATAGTTTTTCTTCAGAAAGTAACTTCCCAAATTCATTAAAATTATGCAAAATAGAATATTTTTACATAAATACTTCATATCATCCTAATTTTGTTACCTAATTTTACCTTTGTATTTTTAAAATAATTTTCTGATCCACATTAATCCTCCTAGAAAATATACAAGGAATAATTATATCCATCTTAAGGATGTATTTTTAGTGGAGACAAAGTTATCAGTTTAAAGTCTGGCCACTGTATTTCCAGTGGAAGAACTTATTTTTATTCAATAGGTGATTTCTTTGACATTTGTTATTTGTAAAAAATTCTCAGTGAACATAAAAAATGAACAGGGGATGTGTAAGTGAGCTAACAGGACAAAATGTTAAATGAGAATATAATAGCTGGTCAAAAAATCTCATAGCAGATTAAAAATGACCCCTTGAGGACCATAGCCAAGTAATTCAAAGAGGAAAAAATAATATATTTTAATTTTTATTTGTAACTTAATGCTATATATTTGTATTGTAATGTATTCTGTACTGTTACTTAAAATACTTACAACTGTGAATGGAGGATGAAAAGGATGTAATAGCTCAAAGAACTGAAACATTAGCAATAACTCAAATTAGTAGCTGCCCAAATCTGGGACTAAGAACACTATACTCACTCACATCCTCAAGGAAGACTATGTGGAGACATTTGACTAAGCCCCTTAATTTCTCCATATATATGAATTGAACTTAGAATTTACTTTGTTTTATATCTGAAAGGACAGATTGCCCTTAGCAGATATGATTTACACATAATCGCCTGACTGAAATGAGGGAGAATGAGTGCTCTGTTAATTAAGTTACTTTTATTTCTATAGTCGGTTGTAAAAGTTTCCTTTGGTAACTGTTAAAAATAAAATGTGTTGTGATTTTAACTGTCCTGTGCATGAAGTACAGTTTAAATACTTACTTTTGTAAAAATGTGTTATTAATTGGCTAAGACTGCCACGGCAATTATAATATCTGTGGGTGGTTTGAAGCTGATGCTGATCATTGATGCTTCATCAAGTTTAATAAAATGATACTGCTTCCTTTGTCTGAATAAATTCTAAGCAAATGAGCCATGTATCATTACTATTTCAGCAATAGTTATGGAATTCTTACAATGTTAGTTCTGAAAGAATTAAATATCCTTTCATCCAACTCTTTTGTTTTACTGATGAGGAAAAAAAAAAAAGATATAGTCTAGAGAATTTGAGTAACTTTTCCAAACATTTCTATAACAGGCCTCAGCTGATGAGAGGGACTTGAATTTATATCTCCAACTTCATGGGATGTTCCATACTCCAATCATAACAATATATTACCCAGTATTAGTGAAAAATATATCAGTAATCCATCACTAATTTTACCACTGGACACATTCAAACAAAATAATATTGTGTTGATCTCT
The DNA here is from genome assembly GCF_002263795.3 of Bos taurus. Classification (NCBI taxonomy): domain Eukaryota; kingdom Metazoa; phylum Chordata; class Mammalia; order Artiodactyla; family Bovidae; genus Bos; species Bos taurus. The sequence goes on from NC_037336.1 coordinate 3,318,045, forward strand.
CTTGAAAAATACACTATATCTCAGAAACTCAATATCATATCCAATAAATATTTATTAGTTCATTCGTTGAATGCCTAGACAAGTTAGAGAGCATTAATAGAAGAAACATATTTGAAAATTATGAGTTATAATTTTTCATTACATTTAATGATCAAAATATTCATCTAAATTTTCATGTATGGTTCAAATTTCTTATAGAAAAATCACTTCATTTCAGTAATACTTCATAGACTACCATTTATTTTTGAAATATGCAAAAAAGTTAAGATAAATTTCTTTTGTAAGAAAGATCATATGACATTTGTTTCTCAATCTGTTTTTTTTTTTCACTTACCATAATGGCCTCAATATTTCATCTCAAAAATTTAATTATGAAGCTATATTTTACTTTAGTTAATTTATTAGTTCTAACTTTCTTTTTTTCTTTTAATAGAGACTTGAAGGTTTTCTCTACATAAAATCATCTGCAAGTAGTGACAGTTTATGTCTTTCTTTCCAATTTGGATGTCATGTATTTCTTTTTCTAATTGCTCTGACTAGGGCTTCCAATACTATGTTGAATGGAAGTGGTGAAAGTTTTATTATTATTTTCATAGAGACGTCTTTTAACTTTTCACTATTATGTTTGATGTTAAGAGAGGGCTTGTCATATATGGCCTTTATTATGTTGAGACTTTTATTATGTTCCACCTATACTCACTTTGTTGAAGTTTTTTTTTTTTTTAAGCATAAATGGATGTTGAGTTTTGTCAAATGCGTTTACTGCATCTATTGAGATAATTATCTTATCCTTTATATTGTTAATGTGTAGCACAGTGACTGGCATGCAGATGTTGAACACTCTTTGAGCCTTGAAAAAAAAGTCCCAAAAGATAATGGTGTAGGATTTTTTAATATATTCTTAAACTTGGTTTGCTAGTATTTTGTTGAGAATGTTCGCATCTGTGTACAGCAGGAATGATGGCCTATAATTTTCTTGTGGCATCCTTGTCTGGTTTTGTTATAATGGTATTGCTGACCTCCTAGATTCATTCAGAAGAGTTCTGTCCTCTTCCATTTTTGGAATGGTTTGAGAAAGAGTGGCTTTAGTTCTTTTTTGACTGCTTGGTACACTTCATCAGTGAAGGCATCTGGTCCTGGACTTTTGCTTTTTAGGAGCTTTCTTATTATTGACTAGTAATAACTTGGTTCAGATTTTCTGTTGTATAATGATTTGGTCTTGGTAGATAATATGTTTCTAGGAATTCTCCATTCTTTTAGGATGTTCAGTTTGTTGGCACTTATTTATTTAAATCAGTCTCTTACAAACCTTTTATTTCTTTCCTAATTCCCTGTGGTGGAAAGTTGTTTATTTCAGACTTTTCTTGCTTCTTGAGACAGGCTTTTTTGTTTTTTGTTTTCTGTGAATGTCAGTCTTGGAATTCCTTTAGCTCATCCCACAAACTTAGGTATATTTCCATTGCCTTTTGTTTCAAGGTATTTTTTGCTTCTCTTTTTATTTCACTTTTTTACTTATTGGTTGTTCTGTAGTGTGCTATTTAATCCACACAGATTGAAAGTAAAGAGACCAATTTACTGAAAACAAAGCAAGCCAATTTCTATTTGGTTTCCATTTGTGTGCAACACGTATTTCCATCCCTGTAGTTTCAGTCTGTGTGGATCCGTACATCTAAAGTAACTCTCTTACAGGTAGAATGTAGATGGGTCATTATTTTTTATCCTTCCAGACAGTTTATATCTTTTGTTTGGATAATTTAGCAAATAGAATATGTAATAAATTAAAAATAAATAAATAAAGGGAACATAAGTACTTTAAATTGTAAATATTTCTTAAATATATGTGCATGAATTAGGCAATATTCCATTTAACTTTATAATTAGTATAAAAAGATAAGTAATAATTCCTAATAAAAATTATGTAACATTTTAAATAAGACCAGAGGATAGCAGCATGTCTTCCAATATGCTACTGAAGCATTGATTATTAAGTTTAATAGGATCATATATTTACGTTTCCAGGAGACATTTTTGTTTGATTTTGATTTTTAAATTTACTGTAGTTTCAGACTCAGTTAGTTATATATTAATGTCTAAATTTGGAACAACTTAAAATGAATTTTGTTCAGTAAAAAAGATAACCCATAGGCTTTATAAATTTCTATAGTAGTTTACTCATTTCTTATCTAACCTAGCCTCTTATTCTAATAAATGTTTGTAATAATTTCCATACACTTTTGGTGCCTCAAGTGATCATGGAATTACCTAACTTGTTCTCTAATTAATTAATTATTTAAATAAATTATTTGATATGTAAGCATTTTAAATTCTTGAAAATTACATTGTGGAAAAATATAGATGACAACAACAATAAAAATATTGAACTAAATCTTTCAATGTAAAGATTGAGTGGCTAATTTCTATGTGGTTACATTTTCCTAACTGCTTTTGATTTACAAATGGCTCTTTTGTTTTTATTTTCTCATGTAAAGATTTTGAGGAATAATATTGTGCACATCAGACTATCTTTCCTAATTGTTGATCACATATATTAAGCAAGTGAAAATACTGAGTTGAATAAATAAAGACAAATAAATGAATATAAAACATTGGAAATGGGTGTGAGTAAATAAGGAGTTTGGGAGAGACAAGAGGGTCAAGATTGGAGCACAGTTTCAAGTATCTAAGGAGCAAATAGTATCCCAACTTCAATACATGATGTTTTAGATTCAAAAAGCTAAATGTTTTCCTTTAGGTAAAAAAGAGAAAAAGACTTGAGGATGCATTTTATTCTCCAACTCTTTATATACAGTTGAGATTTTTGAACAAATTTCCTACCAACTAAATAAAATGTGCAGTAAATAAGTAGGATCTGGACCTTTCTTAAGAGTGGCAATGAACAGGCATACTGCTTTATAAATGCTCTTTACAGAAAACATGCTAAATTATGCTTAGCAAATAGTTTTTCTATACTCCTCAATGATTTACTAGGGCCTTTTTTTGGAAACTCATCAGCAAGTCATTTTGAAGTTTTCATGCTGTGATTAACTGCTGTGCCACTTCTCCCCTCAAAATTCATGAAAAATGCACACTTACTACCTATTTCACCCATTGTATGAGTTTCAAAACTGATTTTATCGTGATCTCTCCTGCTGGGCTTATAGATTGCTTGAGCTGGGAGTGAGAACTCCTGCTGATACTGTCACAAAGCAATCTAGTCTGGTTCTTCTAAGTGCATCTGTTAAAACTGTCAAGTAATAGCCATTAACTTTGAAGATAAACAGAGATGGACTCTTTCCTCTAATATATCTAGAAAGAGAAGCTGAAAAATAAGATCTCAAGTAATATACAGAAGAGTTCTATTAGCTTTTTCCCTTTATATTCATATTATTGTTCAAATTGCCACTTGAAATTTAAGCCTCAGAAATAAATCAAAATCATTCTATTTTACTAATAATACTTAGAATATTAAATGTCTTTAATAGACTACAGGAAGGTAATTAAATAATTTTGCATTTATTTTTCCTTTTTTATGTATATTTTAAAATATTTTTTGGAGACTATATTTTAAAGACCCAATAATACATATATAGTTGAGTCTTAATATTCACAATAGCATGTTCTATAAAATTGCTATAAATACTGAAATTTGCTGTTGGTACAGAGAGATAGGTAGATAGAAAGAGATATATGGAGATTGGTAACATTTATTATTTACATATAGTAGTAACAGATTATAGACTACAAATCCTAAAAAGAAGCCATCCTGTTAGATTCTATTTTTTTTTAAATTTTATTTTATTTTTAAACTTTACATAATTGTATTAGTTTTGCCAAATATCAAAATGAATCCGCCACAGGTATACATGTGTTCCCCATCCTAAACCCTCCTCCCTCCTCCCTCCCCATACCATCCCTCTGGGTCGTCCCAGTGCACCAGCCCCAAGCATCCAGTATCGTGCATCGAACCTGGACTGGCAACTCGTTTCTTACATGATATTTTACATGTTTCAATGTCATTCTCCCAAATCTTCCCACCCTCTCCCTCTCCCACAGAGTCCATAAGACTGTTCTATACATCAGTGTCTCTTTTGCTGTCTTGTACACAGGGTTATTGTTACCATCTTTCTAAATTCCATATATATGCGTTAGTATACTGTATTGATGTTTTTCCTTCTGGCTTACTTCACTCTGTATAATAGGCTCCAGTTTCATCCACCTCATTAGAACTGATGCAAATGTATTCTTTTTAATGGCTGAGTAATACTCCATTGTGTATATGTACCACAGCTTTCTTTTTTTTTTTTTCTTCTGTATTTCCTCACTCACTCTACATGCATGTTTTAAAGCAGTTTAAAGTGGGGGCAGGACTGGGGCTCAGAGTTTACAGGTGTAATCACTTCTGAAGGAACACTCAGAATCCCAGGAGAGCCATTAAACTCCAGCACCTCAGATCGTCTATGAGGAACCACGTCACTATGCCAATGCTTCAGAAGTGTGTGCATGCACACAGCACACAAAATGGACCAAATCACTCCACTCTACATGCATGACAAAAATTGATAATTTCCCCTTTCACTTGAACTGATTGGTTCAGTTCAGTCGTATCTGACTCTTTGCGACCCCATGGGCTGCAGCATGCCAGGCTTCCCTGTCCATCACCCGCTCCTGGAGCTTACTCAAACTCATGTCCATTGAGTGGGTGATGCCGTCCAACCATCTCATCCTCTGTTGTCCACTTCTCCTACTGCCTTCAATCTTTCGCAGCATCAGGGTCTTTTCCAGTGAATCAGTTCTTCGCATCAGGTGGCCAAAGTATTGGAGTTTCAGCTTCATCATCAGTCCTTCCAATGAATATTCAGGACTGATCTACTTTAGGATGGACTGGTTGGATCTCCTTGCAGTCCAAGGGACTCCCAAGAGTTTACTCCAACACCGCAGTTCCAAAGCATCAATTCTTCAGCACTCAGCTTTCTTTATAGTCCAACTCTCACATTCATACATGACTACTGGAAAAACCATAGCTTTGACTAGACGGACCTTTGTCCAACACATTGTATAATCTTGAGTTTGTCTTATGGCCAGAGTTGTTAAAGAGTTTATTACATTAAAAATTTTATTACATCAGCAGTCCCCAACCTCCAGGCCTCAGACCTGGAGCTCCTGTCAGATCTGCAGTGACATTATATTAAAGTGCACAATTAAATATATATATAAAGTGCACAAGCTCAATAAATGGAAAGTTAAAATTCAAAAAAAAAAAAAAAATACCACAGCTTTCTTATCCATTCATCTGCTGATGGACAACTAGGTTGCTTCCATGTCCTGGCTATTATAAACAGTATTGGGATACACGTGTCTCTTTCCCTTCTGGTTTCCTCAGTGTGTATGCCCAGCAGTGGGATTGCTGGATCACAAGGCAGTTCTATTTCCAGTTTTTTAAGGAATCTCCACACTGTTCTCCATAGTGGCTGTACTAGTTTGCATTCCCACCAACAGTGTAAGAGGGTTCCCTTTTCTCCACACCCTCTCCAGCATTTACTGCTTGTAGACTTTTGGATCGCAGCCATTCTGACTGGTGTGAAATGGTACCTCATAGTGGTTTTGATTTGCATTTCTCTGATCATGAGTGATGTTGAGCATCTTTTCATGTGTTTGTTACCATCTGTATGTCTTCTTTGGAGAAATGTCTCTTTAGTTCTTTGGCCCATTTTTTGATTGGGTCGTTTATTTTTCTGGAGTTGAGCTGTACTACAAAGCCACAGTTATCAAGACAGTGTGGTACTGGCACAAAGACAGAAATATTGATCAATGGAATAAAATAGAAAGCCCAGAGATAAACCCACACACATATGGACACCTTATCTTTGACAAAGGAGGCAAGAATATACAATGGATTAAAGACAATCTCTTTAACAGGTGGTGCTGGGAAATCTGGTCAACCACTTGTAAAAGAATGAAACTAGACCACTTTCTAACACCATACACAAAAATAAACTCAAAATGGATTAAAGATCTAAACGTAAGACCAGAAACTATAAAACTCCTAGAGGAGAACATAGGCAAAACACTCTCTGACATACATCACAGCAGGATCCTCTATGACCCACCTCCCAGAATATTGGAAATAAAAGCAAAAATAAACAAATGGGACCTATTTAACCTTAAAAGCTTCTGCACATCAAAGGAAACTATTAGCAAGGTGAAAAGACAGCCTTCAGAATGGGAGAAAATAATAGCAAATGAAGCAACCGACAAACAACTAATCTCAAAAATATACAAGCATCCTGTTAGATTCTAATTTCCTTATTTTACAAAAGAGAAAATGAATTTCAGAAGTGCTAAGTAATTTCACTGAGAGTACACCACTGATCAGAGCTGAGGTTTGCATTCCTACCCTATCCAGCTGATTTCAACAGATCTTCTTATACTACATAGAGATGTCACCTACCTCCTCCCTCCTCTGGTCATCTAGGTATAAGACCTAAAACAGGAAGGCAGAGCATCACCTTGTTCACCTTCAGCTGGGAATGTGCATGGTGGGCTGCTCAATTATTTTGTTGTTTTGTGCATGTCTGCCTTGTCAATGAAAGCACCACAAATATTGATTTGGGATTTACATATAAACTTTAGCCAGTAGGTAGATTTACAAGAAATCCCCCAAAATTGTGGATCTATTGTAGTTTGTCTAGATGGTCCAAGAAAAGAAATATACACATACACACACTAACAGAGAAAAGCAGCAACCCTGAAATTTACTGTTTCTTTCCCTAGAATGTGAGTTACCTAAAGTCAGGTAAAATGCCACATGAATCATTGGATACAGTGGCTATCATCACATTCATGACTAGACTGTCTGTAAGTCAGTTTAAATTTCTACAGTGTAAATAGTGGTGTGTGTGTGTGTGTGTGTGTAAGAGAGAGAGAGAGAAAGAGAAAGATAGAGGGATATTGAATATAAAATCCAGTATTGTTTGAATAGCATTTAAAAAAACTCAAAGCAAAGCTTGTATTTCAAAAGTGATTTTTACAAGTGTTTTGACAATATTTACTTCTGTGAAATAGCAGTTTATTAATCAGCATGATAAATAGGAAAAATAATTTTGCTTTTGTAAGATAACTGGAATTTGAGACACATTAATAAAGGAATTACTCCATCAGCAAAACTGGCTTTTCATTGAATCTTTATATTTGTCCCTTACTTTTATATTTACCACTGGAGTGGAGTAATGGCACCCCACTCCAGTACTCTTGCTTGGAAAATCCCATGGACGGAGGAGCCTGGTGGGCTGCAGTCCATGGGGTCGCTAAGAGTCGGACAGGACTGAGCGACTTCACTTTCACTTTAGATTTCCAACTGCTTTTATGAATAGCAACATTTTGTAATCCCTGCCTTTAGAATAGTGTTACTAACTGATGTCAAAATGGCTAAAAGGAGAAATGATAGGAATGTTTACTTTCACATTTGGACCACCAACTTCAAGATATTTATGTGGATATATATTCTCCCACTCTGACTTGCCTTTGGGTTTTAGTAGCAGTATCTTTTGAGGAGCAAAAGTTTCTTTTTTAATTTTTATGAAGTCATATACTTTTACATTTATGATTGTGGTGGCATATTTTAAAATATTTGTCAAAATGTAAAAGATAAGAAACAATATCCTAGAAAATTATAAAAAGAGTTTATTGTAAAGGAAAAGAAGCTGGCTGAGGAACAAAAGTAAGTGAAAGATTTTATCATATGTGGGAAGAAGCTGCATACACAGAGTAATTCTACACAGAATTGGAAAAAAAGACAATACTGAAAATAAGTATATGTAACTCTGTGTGTGTGTGTGTGTGTGTGAATGTTATGTATGTGTCTTATACCCATGCTGTAAGTAAGTAAATGCTAGTTGCTCACTTGGGTCTGACTCCTTGCAACCCTATGTACCGAAACCTGCCAGACTCCTCTGTCCATGGGGTTCTCCAGGCAAGAATACTGTAATGGGTTGTCATGCCTTTCTCCAGGGGATCTTTCTGACCCAGGGATCGAACCCACATCTCTTATGTCTCCTGTATTGGTAGTCATGTTCTTTACTGTCAGCACCAACTGAGAAACCCTCAAATCTTATTTGACTACATATATAAGACCAAGAAAACAAAGGTAATGATTTGGACAGACAAAATTAATAAACCTATCATCAAATATCTCTTATAATATCTAAGAAAAAAAGGCAGTTCTGGTAAAGACTATCATACTGATACACTTTGAAACTCTTTAATGATGCTAAAGTGTCAACTTTATACTTAATGTTATAAATTCTGAAATTTTGCTTTCTAATGATTAGCTGCTAGCATTAGAAATAAAATATTATTTGTATATTAATTTCATTTACTACATGTAAGTTATTTTATAGACTCATCTTGATTTTTAAGTAAACAATCATTACAGGTGCAAATAAACAATTTTACTCCATCATTTTCTAATGTTATATCTTTATTAATATTTTTTTCTTTTTGCATTAGACAGGAAACCCTATATAACATTGAATAAAAGTTGTGCCAATAGATATTCTTCCATTTACCTCTATCTTAATTGGAAAGCATTCATTAATTCTTCACTGAATGCAATATTAACTAAAGTTTGGTTCTGTCACCCAATTATTAATCTAGTTCCACCTAAGTATCTTAAGTAATTTCTGGATATATCAAATTGTTTCCAGTAGCTCAGCTGTGCCTCAGAACAAATTTCAGTACTAGATATAGGAATAGAAAAATCCACTATCCACTGAAGTAAAATCCAAAGTGCTTGGCATTCAATCAAAAATTACCAACCTTGCAAACAAAGAGCAAAATTATACTCAAAGTAAGGGTGAAAGTAATGTATTGAAAACAAACAAGAACAGATACAAGCAGTAAAAGTAACAGTTAAGAATACTAAAAAGAGTTTATAATTACACATTGTTTAGTCTCTGAATCATGTCTGACTCTTGTAACCCCACGGGCTGTAGCCCACCAGGCTCCTCTATCCATGGGATTTTCCAGGCAACAATAATGAAGTCACTTGTCATTTCTTTCTCCATAAAACTACACTACATATGATTCAAAAGGCTAAAGGAAAGATTGAACAGTGAGATGACTACAGTGAGGCAAGTGAAGTATTCAGAGTGAGAAATTTAAGAAGGCACCCATTTGGAGGTTCAAGCAAGAGCAGTGCCAGCACTTGAGTGGGAGTTCCACTTTAAATTTTGTCCTCTTGATGCCTCACTCTGTGGGTATCTATTGACTCTGATGTGTCTGAGATGGTCTCCTTAATTGTTATGCCGTTGCCATTAAATGTTTTACTCACAAGTGAAAACATTGTATGGTAGGGGTTTTATTATGCAGAAATAAAAATTATGACAGCAATTGCTTGTGAGATCGGGTGGAGCTTTTTGTGTTACTTTTCTAAAATCAATTCCATAGTCAACAGTGTACATCTTCTTTCATGTTTGGTATCTATTAAGAAGATTGTGATAGAAAATATTCTGGTGAACATGTTACTCACTAGATTTTCTGACTTCCTTTTGTGCAGGAAGTCACAGGATAGAAGTAACGTGAGAAGTCAGAAAGGACAGAGACCATATTATTGAATTCCTCAGTCTCAAGGGGTAGAGAAGTTAGATATCATCAACTTCTCCAGGTCTTAGACTTGTAGTTGCAGATGATAATCAAGAATGGAAGATGCAGTCTGACAAGCAGTGACCACATACAAGATCTAACAAAGTATGTGACACAGCACTCAATACTAGTGGAGATACTTGGTATGGATAGGCTTTGGGACTTATTAGAGGCAGAACTAAACTACTGCACAATTGCACTCATCTCACACGCTAGTAAAGTAATGTTCAAAATTCTCCAAGACAGGCTTCAGCAATATGTTAACTGTGAACTTCCAGATGTTTAAGCTGGTTTTAGAAAAGACAGAGGAGCCAGAGATCAAATTGCCAACATCCGCTGGATCATCAAAAATGCAAGAGAGTGCCAAAAAGACATATATTTCTGCTTTATTGACTATGCCAAAGCCTTTGATTGTGTGGATCACAATAAACTATGGAAAATTCTGAAAGAGGTGGCCTGCCTCTTGAGAAATCTGTATGCAGGTCAGGAAGCAACAGTTAGAACTGGACATGGAACAAAAGACCGGTTCCAAATAGGAACAGGAATATGTCAAGGCTGTATATTGTCACCCTGCTTATTTAACTTATATGCAGAGTACATCATGAGAAACGCTGGGCTGGAAGAAGCACAAGCTGGAATCAAGATTGCCGGGAGAAATATCAATAACCTCAGATATGCAGATGACACCACCTTTATGGCAAAAGTGAAGAGGAACTAAAAAGCCTCTTGATGAAAGTGAAAGAGGAGAGTGAAAAAGTTGGCTTAAAACTCAACATTCAGAAAAGGAAGATCATGGCACCTGGTCCCATCACTTCATGGGGAATAGATGGGGAAACAGTGGAAACAGTGTCAGACTTTGTATTTTTGGGCTCCAAAATCACTGCATATAGTGATTTCAGCCATGAAATTAAAAGATGTTTACTCCTGGGGAGGAAAATTATGACCAACCTAGATAGCATATTCAAAAGACATTACTTTGCTAACAAAGGCCCGTCTAGTGAAGGCTATGGTTTTTCCATTGGTCATATATGGATGTGAGAGTTGGACTGTGAAGAAAGCTGAGTGCCAAAGAATTGATGCTTTTGAACTGTGGTGTTGGAGAAGACTCTTGAGTGTCCCTTGGACTGCAAGGAGATCCAGCCAGTCCATTCTAAAGGAGATGAGTCCTGGGATTTCTTTGGAAGGAATGATGCTAAAGCTGAAACTCCAGTACTTTGGACACCTCATGTGAAGAGTTGGCTCATTGGAAAATACTGTGATGCTGGAAGGGATTGGGGGCAGGAGGAGAAGGGGACGACAGAAGATGAGATGTCTATGGCATCACCTACTCGATGGACATGAGTTTGAGTGAACATTGGGAGCTGGTGATGGACAGGGAGGCCTGGCATGCTGCAGTTCATGGGGTCACAAAGAGTCAGACATGACTGAGAGACTGAACTGAACTGAAGCCACACTACATCTCCAGATAATTAACAGAATTAGCTGTAATTAAAAGTGAAACAACACTGCAATGTATAGACATGGAGTATTTCAAGAAGCAGAGAAATGAAGTACATGTGTAGAACACAATGCAAAAAATAAGTCACTACCACTCTCTTAAATGAGTACTTTAAGGGGCATATATGTAGAGCCTTTAATAAAACACCTTTATGTTTTAAAATAAACAGGAAAATAGTTATGAAAGTTACAAAATTGAATATTTTATAAAAGGAGATAACCAAATGAATTTATCAATGTGTTATCACTTACTGAAAAAAAAAAAAACCTGGTATTTCTTCAACTATGAACTTTATTAATGAAGATAGAAAATGACATTGTTTCAAATACCTATTTATTGGGGTTATTAAACTTTTTGTACAGTAAGTCCCTTACATAACAACCATCAAATTGCAAACATTCAAAAATGCAAGTGGTCATTTATATATCTAATCATGTAAACTAGTTAATGACTCTGGCATACATTGTCATAGGTGTGCATCCTCTAAAATTTGTTGTACTTTTGTTACAAGCTGGAGCTACATTTGCAAGAAGATAACTTAATTGAACTCCCTGCTCTGCAACATAAGTTTATTAATGAATACCTGATGGGACTGGTGGCCCAGAGAGAGGCCAAAGAGAGATAAGAGGAAGAAGAAACTGAAAAACTGAAGAGATTCATGATGCAGGAAATGGCAAGGAGATTTCTTTATTTGAGGAGAAACTTAGTTTTTGAGGTATAGGACCTGAATGTAGAATAGTATGTGAAGGTTACAGAATGCAATCCAGTGCTACTATGTCATCTATGATGAGAAAAAAGGAGAGAGGAAAAAAAAAAAAAAGAGCTTATACCCAGAGATGGGAATAGCAGACCACTTGACCTGCCTCTTGAGAAATCTGTATGCAGGTCAGGAAGCAACAGTTCAAAATGGACATGGAACAGACTGGTTCCAAATAGGAAAAGGAGTATATCAAGGCTGTATATTGCCACCCTGCTTTTTTAACTTATAAGCAGAGTACATCATGAGAAAGGCTGGGCTGGAAAAACCACAAGCTGGAATCAAGATTGCCAGGAGAAATATCAATAACCTCAGATATGCAGATAACAACACCCTTATGGCAGAAAATGAAGAAGAACTAAAGAGCCTCTTGATGAAAGTGAAAAAAGAGTGAAAAAGTTGGCTTAAAGCTCAACATTCAGAAAAATAAGATCATGGCATCCAGTCCCATCACTTCATGACAAACAGGGAAACAGTGGCAGACTTTATTTTTCCAAAATCACTGCAGATGGAGACTGCAGCCAGGAAATTAAAAGACACTTACTTTTTGGAAGAAAAGTTATGACCAACCTAGACAGCATCTTAAAAACCAGAAACATTACTTTGTCAACAAAGGTCCATCTAGTTAAAGCTATGGTTTTTCCAGTGGTCATGTATGGATGTGAGCGTTGGACGGTGAAGAAAGCTGACCACTGAAGAACTGATTCTCTTGAACTGTGGTGTTGGAGAAGATTCTTGAAAGTCTCTTGGACTGCAAGAAGATCCAACCAGTCCATCCTAAAGGAGATTAGTCCTGGGTGTTCATTGGAAGGACTGATGTTGACACTGAAACTCCAATATTTTGGTCACCTTATGGAAAGAGCTGACTCATTTGAAAAGACCCTGATGCTAGGAAAGATTGAGGGCAGGAGGAGAAGGGGACAACAGAGGATGAAATGGTTGGATATCATCACCGACTCAATGGACATGAATTTAGGTAAACTCAGGAGTTGGTGATGGACAGGGAGGTCTGCCATGCTGCAGTCCATGTTGTTGCAAAGAGTCAGACATAACTGATCGACTGACCTGAACTGAATTGAACCCTGATATCACTGGATGATGTTTTCAAAAGGATACATAGAGTTGAATTCAGCAAGGATTTAATTTCTGGCAAACCTTCAGATCTACCATCTCCCACCTCCTCTGCCTACCCCAAACAGTAATTGCCAGTTGTTTTTAGGTACTACTGTACTTCTTATGGTGGGATTATCCAGTGGCTCAGCTGTAAAGCATCTGCCTGAAATGCAGGAGATGTGGCAAGAGATGCAGTAAGAGATTTAGGTTGGATCCCTGTGTTGGGAAGATCCCCTTCAGAAGGAAATCACAACACATTCTAATATTCCTGCCTGGAAAAATCTCATGGACAGAGGGGCCTGATAGACAACAATTCATGGTGTAGCAAATAATTGTACATGATTTCGTGACTAAACAACCACAATTTTTCATGGTACTGTACTATGGTACTGTTTTAAAACAGTACATGGTATTGTTTTTAAGATTAATAATATTTTTCTTTATCTTTTGTGTTTATCTATTATTTGTGTGAAAACTATCATAAACTTATTACAGTACAGTACCAAGCAACTGACTGTGTTTGTTACGTACCTAGGTTAACTTTGTTGGACTTATAAATCAGGCTTATGAATATGGTCTGGGAATGGAACTTATTTGTATGTAGAGGATTTACTGTATTTTAGAGAGGAAAATAAAATTTGCATTTGTAACACTGCCTCCTTTGCTGTGATGGTCTATCTCTACCTCAGCTACCCCAATTAGTGTTTTTAGGGCTTCAAATATACAAAAATGTCATACTTTACATGGATTAGGTCAATGGCATCTATTCAGAATTAATACCAAGTTAAAGTTTCATAATGCAACTTAATATGTTTATTGTGTGATATCCTTATTTCAAGGTAGAAGCAAATGTATAGTAGATTTTGTATATGCATATATATTGCATCCAACCAGTCCATTCTGAAGGAGATAAGCCCTGGGATTTCTTTGGAAGGAATGATGCTAAAGCTGCAACTCCAGTACTTTGGCCACCTCATGCGAAGAGTTGACTCATTGGAAAAGACTCTGATGCTGGGAGGGATAGGGGGCAGGAGGAGAAGGGGATGACAGAAGATGAGATGGCTATGGCATCATCAACTCAATAGACATGAGTTTGAGTGAACATTGGGAGTTGGTGATGGACAGGGAGGCCTGGAGTGCTGCGATTCATGGGGTCTCAAAGAGTTGGACACGACTGAGCGACTGATCTGATCTGATCTGATATTTTAAGAAAAGCTTTAAACTATTTTCTTTTAATTTCAGCAAGAACTCACAGATAGCAATTGTTTTCTTCCATATCAAGTACAATATTTCATAATTGAAAAAATTGTTCTACTTTTTCACTCCCTTTAGAAGTGTAAAATTTCCTCACTATGGAGTACTCATTCTTTCTAATGTGAGCATTTTAATAAATACAGAGCAAATCCAATGATAATAACATTCTTAATAAAAATCTCTATTTGGTCATCAATATTTTAAGTTCTATATCTCATTATGTAAAAAGGCCTATGTTATGCGGGATTAAACTAATAAGATACTTAACAGATGAGATAGTATTCTTCTTAAGGTGTATTATGAAAATTTACACTGAGAGATTTTATTAAAAATAATGTTAATTTGAATATCATTTAAAACACTATTTTATTCAGATAATAGATTTGTGTCCTCAGTTTAGTCTTTATGTGTAATATTTTAAATAATACAATGAATTATTTAAATATCGTAAAGATAGTGTGTGCCTAGATTATGTTTATATTATGAATGTCCAATAACTACATAGTGATATCTCCTCACAAGTTTAAATCCTCATCCACAAAAAGGAAAATGTGAATTTGTTGTATAGCATTTTATGGAGAATACAAGTTTGGTGGAATAAGAATATACATATATATATTTTAATAATAATCTCTATTTACTAAAATAAAATTGTAGCTAAAGAAAATATATTAGGATGATGGCACTGTGGCTCATTTTTATTAAATTTTACATACTGACAATACTTTATGTTTTGATGATCCATGATCTGTAATACTGAAAATAATAATAGCTTAAATACAGAAAGAAAATATTTTTTAAATGAATATCTTTCATAAATTAAGATATCTTCACATTCTCAGATTAATCAGCATTCTAGAAATGTGGACTTCAGTAGACTAATTAGCTATTGAAAAAAAACCATGCCAGAAGATCCACATAAAATTGATAATTTTTTTTTTCACAATGAATGATCACATCCTGAAGATTTCATTGTACTTATTTATAGAGTCCTGATAAATCCTTCAATTCTTATCTGAAAATATGCTCTTAATATATGACTACTGACTACATTTACCTACCATTATATTGATTGAGTGCTCATAAAACAATGTCGAAGATTTGACTTGATTAGTGCACCCTAAGGATTAATTGATATTTCTCCCAGCAATCTTGATTCCAGGTTGTGCTTCTTCCAGCCCAGCATTTTTCATGATTACTCTGCATATAAGTTAAATAAGCAGGGTGACAATATAAAGCCTTGACGTACTCCTTTTCCTATTTGGAACCAGTCTGTTGTTCCATGTCCAGTTTGAACTGTAGCTGCCTGACCTACATATAGATTTCTCAAGAGGCAGGTCAGGTGGTCTGGTATTCCCACCTCTTTCAGAATTTTCCACCGTTTATTGAGATCCACACAGTCAAAGGCTTTGGCATAGTCAATGCAGATGACACCACCCTTATGGCAGAAAGTGAAGAGGAACTCAAAAGCCTCTTCATGAAATTGAAAGAGGAGAGTGAAAAAGTTGGCTTAAAGCTAAACATTCAGAAAAAGAAGATCATGGCATCTGGTCCCATCACTTCATGGGAAATAGATGGGGAAACAGTGTCAGACTTTATTTTTTTCAGCTCCAAAATCACTGCAGATGGTGACTGCAGCCATGAAATTAAAAGACGCCTACTCCTTGAAAGAAAAGTTATGACCAACCTAGATAGCATATTGAAAAGCAGAAACATTATTTTGACAACAAAGGTCCATCTAGTCAAGGCTATGTTTTTTCCAGTGGTCATGTATCGATGTGAGAGTCGGACTGTGAAGAAAGCTGAGTGCCAAAGAATTGATGCTTTTGAATTGTGGTGTTGGAGAAGACTCCTGAGAGGCCCTTGGACTGCAAGGAGATCCAACCAGTCCATTCTAAAGGAGATCAACCTTGGGTGTTCTTCGGAAGGAATGACGCTAAAGCTGAAACTCCAGTACTTTGGCCACCTCATGCAAAGAGTTGACTCATTGGAAAAGACTCTGATGCTGGGAGGGATTTGGGGCAGGAGGAAAAGGGGACAACAGAGGATGAGTTGGCTTGATGGCATCACCGACTCAAAGGACGTGAGTTTGAGTAAACTCGGGAGTTGGTGATGGACAGGGAGACCTGGTGTGCTGCTGTTCATGGGGTTGCAAAGAGTCGGACATGACTGAGCAACTGAACTGAACTGAACTGATAGTTACTTTTCTGCTATCTTCTGTTAAACTTTAATAAAGTATTTAAAAACTTATGCTGATGAAATATTGCAATTTTCTAATTTTGTCGCAAAGCATTTATTTTTATCAGAAACATAATATTTATTTTTTCTTCCAGGTTTATTGTTATATAATTGACATACAGCACTGTATGAATTGAAGGGGAAGTACAGCATAATATTTGAATAACATTTTGTATTTTCATTGCAGATGGAAGAATTCCTTTCAATATTTCTTATTAGGCAGGTCTAGTGTTGATGACATTTTACAGGAGACTGGAATCAAGACCATCCCCAAGAAAAAGAAATGCAAAAAATGAAAATGGCTGTCTGAGGATGCCTTACAAATAGCTGTGAAAAGAAGAGAAGCCAAAAGCAAAGGAGAAAAGGAAAGATATACCCATTTGAATGGAGAGTTCCAAAGAATAGGAAGGAGAGATAAGAAAGTTTTCCTCACGGATCAGTGCAAAGAAATAGAGGAAAATAATAGAATCGGAAAAATGAGATCTTTCTGATCTTTCAGTCGACTGAGCCACTGAACTGAACTGAACTGAAGTGTTGATTAGTCTTTTAGTTATGGTTGCCTGGTAAAGTATTTATTTGTCCTTCATAAAGGAGGCAAGAATATACAATGGATTAAAGACAATCTCTTTAACAAGTGGTGCTGGGAAATCTGGTCAACCACTTGTAAAAGAATGAAACTAGAACACTTTCTAACACCATATACAAAAATAAACTCAAAATGCATTAAAGATCTCAATGTAAGACCAGAAACTATAAAACTCCTAGAGGAGAACATAGGCAAAACACTCTCTGACATACATCACAGCAGGATCCTCTATGATCCACCTCCCAGAATATTGGAAATAAAAGTAAAAATAAACAAATGGGACCTAATTAAACTTAAAAGCTTCTGCACAACAAAGGAAACTATTAGCAAGGTGAAAAGCCAGCCTTCAGAATGGGAGAAAATAATAGCAAATGAAGCAACCGACAAACAACTAATCTCAAAAATATAAAAGCAACTCCTACAGCTCAAGTCCAGAAAAATAAATGACCCAATCAAAAAATGGGCCAAAGATCTAAATAGACATTTCTCCAAAGAAGACATACAGATGGCTAACAAACACATGAAAAGATACTCAACATCACTCATGATCAGAGAAATGCAAATCAAAACCACTATGAGGTACCATTTCACACCAGTCAGAATGGCTGCGATCCAAAAGTCTACAAGCAGTAAATGCTGGAGAGGGTGTGGAGAAAAGGGAACCCTCTTACACTGTTGGTGGGAATGCAAACTAGTACAGCCACTATGGAGAACAGTGTGGAGATTCCTTAAAAAACTGGAAATAGAACTGCCTTGTGATCCAGCAATCCCACTGCTGGGCATACACACTGAGGAAACCAGAAGGGAAAGAGACACGTGTACCCCAATGTTCATCGCAGCACTGTTTATAATAGCCAGGACAGGGAAGCAACCTAGATGTCCATCAGCAGATGAATGGATAAGAAAGCAGTGGTACATATACACAATGGAGTATTACTCAGCCATTAAAAAGAATACATTTGAATCAGTTCTAATGAGGTGGATGAAACTGGAGCCTATTATACAGAGTGAAGTAAGCCAGAAGGACAAACACCAATACAGTATACTAACGCATATATATGGAATTTAGAAAGATGGTAACGATAACCCTGTATACGAGACAGCAAAAGAGACACTGATGTATAGAACAGTCTTATGGACTCTGTGGGAGAGGGAGAGGGTGGGAAGATTTGGGAGAATGGCATTGAAACATGTGACACGTCATGTATGAAACGAGATGCCAGTCCAGGTTCAATGCACGATGCTGGATGCTTGGGGCTGGTGCACTGGGACGACCCAGAGGGATGGTGTGGGGAGGGAGGAGGGAGGAGGGTTCAGGATGGGGACACATGTATACTAATTAAATAATTTTCTATTAAAGAAAAAAATAAAATAAAATAAAATAAAATAAAATAAAATAAAATAATACACAGACCAAAAAAAAAGTATTTATTTGTCCTTCATATCTAAAATAAAACTTTGCTAGATAGAGTACTCTTGACTGACAGGTTTTATCTTTCAGCATGTAAGAATGTCATTTCACTATCTTGGCCTGTAGAGTTTCTGCTGAGATTTCAACCCATAGCATAACCTCCTCTATATGCTAATATCCTTTTTCCTCTCAGTTCAGTCACTCAGTCATGTCCAATTCTGCGATCCCATGGACTGTAGCATGCCAGGTCTCACTGTCCATCACCAACTCTCAGAGCTTGCTCTAACTCATGTCCATTGTGTCGGTGATGCCTTCTAACCATGTCATCCTCTGTCGTCCCCTTCTCCTGCCTTCAATTTTTCCCAGCATCACGGTCACGTCCAATGAATCAGTTTTTCTCGTCAGGTGGCCAAGAACTGGTGTTTCAGCATCACTCCCTCTAATGAATATCTAGGACTGATTTCCTTTAGGATTGACTGGTTTGATTTTCTTGCAGTCCAAGGGACTCTCAAAAATCTTCTCCAACACCACAGTACAAAAGCATTAATTCTTCAGCACTCAGCACTCTTTATGGTCCAGCTGTCACATCCATACATGACTACTGAAAAAACAATAGCTTTCACTATACAGACCTTTGCTGACAAAGTAATGTCTGCTTTAATATCCTCTCGAGGTTGGTTGTACCCTGATAGCTCAATTGCTAAAGAATCTGCCTGCAGTGCAGGAGGCCCTGGTTCCATTCCTGGTCAGGAAGATCCACTGGAGAAGACATAGACTACCAACTCCAGTATTTTTGGACTTCCCTTGTGGCTCTGCTGGTAAAGAATCTGCCTGCAATGAGGAAAACCTGGGTTCAGTCCCTGGGTTGGGAAGATCCCCTGGAGAATGGAATGGCTACCCACTTCAGTGTTCTGGCCTGGAGAATTACATGACTGTATAGTCCATAGGGTCTCAAAGAGCCGGATATGACTGAGCGACTTTCACTTGCACTGGGTTGGTCATAAGTTTTCTTCCAAGGAGCAAGTGTCTTTTAAGTTTATGGCTGCAGTTACCATCTGCAGTGATTTTGGAGCCCAAGAAAATAGTGTCACTGTTTCCATTGTTTCCCCATCTATTTGCCATGAAGTAACGGGACCATATGTCATGATCTTATTTTTTTTGAACGTTGAGATTTTCCTCTCCAGTTGCCTTAAAAGTCTTCCTTTGTCATTGACTTAATATGTCTTAGCATTTTAAGGTGTCACAGAGAAGATCGTTTTGCTTTGAGATATTTAAAGTTTCTCTTAAATTCAGGGACTTGCATACCGAATTTTGTCTGCAGATTTGTGATGTTCTCAGTTTTTTCATCTTTCTTTCTTTTTGTAATAAGCTCTCTGCTCTCTTCTCCCTCTCCTCTCCTTCTACAATACACATTATCTTAATGGTACCCTTCCTAAAAGAGTTTAATAAGTCTCATATGATTTCCTTATTTTTTATATCTCATTCTTCTCTCCTCTTCTACCTCATCTTTACTAGATGTTTACCCTTCAGCTCTCTAATTCACTCTTCCATATGTTCTACTGTTTCAAGTGTTTTCTAATGTATTATTTGTCTTGTTAACCTCAAGAATTTGTTGTGAATTTGTTGTTCACCTCCAGAATTGTTTACTTTATTTTTGAAGATTTAATCTCTCTGGTAAAGTATTTAATTCTTTCATGAATTTTGTTTTTGAGATCATTGAATTGCCTTTCTCGGTTTTCTTAGAGCTCACTGAATTTCTTCCAGAGACTTATTTTGAATTTTCTATCAGTTAGATTGTAATATTCCATGATTTTAAATTTAGTTTTGGAGCTCTGTCATTTTCTTTTTTGTGGTACCATGTTACTGTGATTCTTCATGGTGGTTGATGAGTTGTTCCTCTGCTGGCATGTTTATAATGAACATATTGCTTTTGATACTGAAGATTCAACATATTAGAAATTAGAGGACATTCTTTCTCTTTTCTGCAGGTGGTGAGATAGCAGAAATATTTAGTTTCTAGCATAAGCTACCTCTGGCTTAATATTTGAGAGTCCTTACATTCCATCCTTCACTGCCTGCCAGAGGTGCTACGTCATGCCCTAGTTATCACTGTTTGTGCCTCAGGAGTCATTCGTGCCTTGCTGCTGCCACCATCCGAGGCACTAGGATTGTGGGGTTTTCCCTTCAGTCCATGATCCCCTGAGTTATAAGACCCAGTTCTCGGAGTGGGGGAATGAAGAGGGTAAAGAAAAACCATGGTCACAAGGTAGTCTCTGCTGTTTCTAGTGCTGTAAGGTTTGCAGGCTTTGCTGACAGGGTGAAGGGATGGGAAACTGGAATGTGAGTTCCTCAGTTGTTGATAAAAACGGTCCCAGGCTCCACTGCAGCTGCTGCTGCCCGTTTACTTGTGGTGGTGGATGCCACTATTGCTAGGAGGCCAGAACTGGCTGCACTTCCTCCACTACTAACTCTATCTTATCTGGGGTTACAGTTTTAGTTACTGCTATGGCAAGAGGGAGAGGAGTAGAGGCACCACCTCAGCTATTTCTTTGTTTCTACTTCCTCAACGTGTTCCAGGCCATCCATATTTACAAACAGTGAAGTGTGGAATTCTCCAGGTCTTGATGTGGTCCAGATGTGCCTTTCTTGCACTGTGCATGTTTTGCTGGTTGTAGACTGAAGAGGAGAGACAAAAGGAACACCTCAATATAACTTGATGCTGACCTCACCTGCCCTAACTCATTTTAATTTATAAACTATTCTAAAAATATCTAAAGACAGCATGATGAAATTTAAAAACTAATTACTTATAAATACTGATGCAAATGCTGAACAAAATATAAATCAAACAAAATAAAGTATAAGACCATGAAGTAGGTTTATGTTAATACTACCAACTTGGATTAACACTGAAAAATGTTTTTTTATTTCTTGATATTTTAGCTTTCATGATACATTTTATTTGCAAACTTCCAAAGAATTAAAGTTCCATGCTTAAAAATATCAACCCTATGTATCAAGATTTAGAAAGTTGCTTTTATAATATATAATCTATAAATGGAGATGTAATCTTTTCGTTGAGCAACGGGCTCAGAGGTTAAAGCATCTGCCTCCCATGCAGAAGACTAGGGCTCTATCCCTGGGTCGGGAAGATCCCCTGGAGAAGGAAATGGCAATCCACTGCAGTATTTTTGCCTGGAGAATCCCATGGACGGAGGAGCCTGGTAGTCTACAGTCTGCGCAGTCACAAAGAGTCAGACATGACTGAGCGGTTTCACTTTATCTCCAAGAATCTCATAGGAGTATCCCTTTTAATTGTGAAAAAAATTAAAATAGTAACATTGATAACATTAAATTAGGAATAATACAAGAGAAACTGCTACCATCATTTCAATTCAAAGTCTTATTTTATCATCAATCCAGTTATAAAGAGAATGAGAAAAAAGAAGTTTTGAGAGCCATCAAGAAAGCAAGTAGATAAGACTCTGTATACCAAATACCAAGAAAGACAATATATTATTATTAAAATAATTTAGCTAGCATTCTTAATGACAATTCAATATGCTCAGACCAATTGCTTTTCTAAACCTTAAGAATGACTGAATAGTGAAATTTTTCAAATACTCTTGAGAAGAACGTGGAAATACAAATATGTGCACAACTTTTAAAAACAACAACAAAAAATGGTAAACAGTAAAGAAGGTTTAAATCAATGAAAACATGTATGTGTTAGTCACTCAATTGTGCCTGATTCTTTGAGACCCCATGGACTGTAGCCCACCAGGCTCCTCTATCCATGGAATTTTCCAGGCAAGTATACTGGAGTGGATTGCCATTTCCTTTTCCAGGGAATCTTCCCAGTCCAGGGATTGAACCCAGGTCTCCCTCATTGCAGGCAGACTCTTCACCAACTTAGCCACCAGGGAAGTACTAATAGATGGAAAAGCTTAATGTATTGAATATTATCCATAAATTGATATGTAGAATTCCAATGAAACTCTTAATAGGCATCCTGTAGAATTTGAAAATCTTGTAATGAAATACATATAAAGAAAAACAGTGTCCAAAGTCCGAAAATAAGAAAATAATATTTTTTTAAAAGAACATTACCTAAGATGAACTGGGGAAATTTACCCTAGCAAATATCAAAGTAATGTCACTCCAGGGTTGTTTTTTGTTTTTAATAACTAATGGGACAGCATATACGGCCCTGCCATTGAAAAAATATGGCAACACAGGTCAGTAAGAAAGCTGTCAGTTCAGTTCAGTCACTCAATTGTGTCCGACTCTTTGTGACCCCATGGACTGCAGCACGCCAGGCTTCCCTGTCCATCACCAACTCCCAGAGCTTACTCAAACTCATGTCCATAGAGTCAGTGTTGCCATCCAACCACCTCATCCTCTATCATCCCCTTCTCATGCATTAAATCTTGTCCAGCATCAGGACATTTTCGAATGAATCAGCTCTTTCCATAAAGTGGCAAAAGTATTGGAGTTTCAGCTTCAGCATCAGTCCTTCCTATGAATATTTGGGACTGATTTTCTTTAGGATGGACTGGTTTGATCTTGCAGTCCAGGGGACTCTCAAGAGTCTTCTCCAATACCACAGTTAAAAAGCATCGATTCTTCAGTGCTCAGCTTTCTTTATGGTCCAACTCTCACATCCATACATGACTACTGGAAAAATAAAACTGTAGACTATTCAATAAAATATTCTGGGACAACAATATATCCACACATATGAAAAATGATATAGAAAACTCTCACATTCAATTTTTGGTAAATTAAATGCATCATGTAAAATGTAATATGTCACACATCTTTTAAAATCTATATCTTGTTTTAAACAGAAACATATTTTTAAAAAAACACAATAATAAAAGAAATAATATCTTTAAGTATCAGTATTTAAAAGTTATGACAACCAAAACATGGGAAAATAACCATTTTTTTTCCCACAGACGATATAAAGAGTAGCTAACACTTGTGACAACAAGGATGGAACTAGAATCAGGACAAGTGATATAGATCAGGAACAGGAAAAGACAAACATTGTATGTTTTCACTTATATATGGAATCTAAAACGAACAAACAAAAGACACATATAAATATAAAAAAGCAGAAAGAAAAACACAAATACAAAGAACAAAGTAGTAGTTGCCAAAGGGGATGTGGTGGTCAAAATAGGTGAAGGAGATTAGAGGTATAAAATCACCTGTAAAATAAATAAGTCACAGGGATATAGTATGCAGCATGAATATGGAGTCAATAGTACTGTAAGATATTAACATGATGTGTAATATATAAAAATATTTAATCACTATGTTGTATATCTATAAATAATAAAATGTTCTAGTCAAATATACTTCAAGATATTAAATTTAAAAAATGGACCCAGGGGGATGGTACAGGGAGGGAAGAGGGAGGAGGGTTCAGGATGGGGAACACGTGTATACCTGTGGCACATTCATGTTGATATATGGCAAAACCAATACAATACTGTAAAGTTAAAAAATAAAAAAAAAGCAAAAACAAAGTCATGGCACAGCTAAAGAAAATTAAATGGCATCATAACTTGTAGGAGATACTTTTTACTCAATTTGACTAGTGGAGAAGAGGGAGAATATATTATATTTACTTTTACTTACTTAGATACATGTGTGGAAAATAAAGAAATATAAAATGTTTATTTTTTCCCTGTTACTCTTAAGTTTTATACAAAAAAAAACTCTATAGAAAATATTTGACAAAGTATATAAATAAAGAGTTTCAAATATAGTACCCATAAAAAATGAGAATTTTCATTTTTTGTCCAGGTGTTCTTACCTGTTATTCTGGTAGATGCTAATAAGATGATGAACAATTTATTTCAATGAACTAAGGAGAGAAGCTTTTGCGAGACCTTGAGATCTGATCTGTGTTCTCCTTATACATGTATAATTTAATGATTATTTTACTATAGGCATTGAGGATCAAGAAATTTAACTGAAGTCCAAGTATTTAATTTGGCTTTTCTAACGATGAAACCTCATAAATTTTAGTGTAAATATATAATTAATCTTCTATTTGATCTTCTTGCATATTGTCTGTGCTTGTAGATAAAGAGACATCAAGTTTGCAACATGTCCTATTTTCCTTTGGTAACGCAGCATTTAGCTGGGTGATTAAAGCTACTTTTGTTTCTACATGTCTAGTTCAAATAATGCTCCAAAGCTATGTTAGAATAAGTTCAGTACAGTAAACTTATATCTTCAGTTTCTCTTGACTTAAGTGGATTACATTTTCATCAAATATGGCAGGCTTCTAATAACGACAAACTCAACATTGACTAATCAAAAGTTTTTGGTCACTATTCTGTTGATTATATCATGTGTGTGTATACTAAATTACTACACTCTTGTCCTACTATTTGAAACCCTATGAACTGTAGCCTCCCAGGCTCCTCTGTCCATGGGATACTCTAAGCAATAATACCAGAGTGGGTTACCACACCCTCCTCCAGGGGATCATCCTGACCCAGGGATTGAACTGCATTTCTTGTGTCTCTGGCATTGGCAAGCAGTTTCTTTGCCATTAGCTCCACCTGGGAAGTCTTTGCTTATATATCTTTTCTCATTTTCTTTCTTTTTTCTACTGAAATATATGAAGTATTATATAACAAATATTTGTGTCCCTACTAAATTCATATATTGAAGCTGTCATCCCAGTGTGACTGTATTTAGATATAGGGTCTAGAAGGTGATAGACATTAAATTAGGTTATAAGAGTGAGGCCTTAATACAATAAATTGGGAAAGGAACACAAGAGTTCTATCCCCACTATGTAAGGACATCGTGAGGAGGAACCATCTATAAGCCAGTAAGAGAGTCTCAGCAGCAACAGAATTAGCTGGTACCTTGATCTTGGACTTCGCAGCTTCCAGAACTGTTGAAAATAGCTTCCTATTGTTTAAAATACCCAGTCTATGGTGTTTTTGTTTGTTTGTTTGTTTTATTTTAGGAAAGCCAAGGAGATTAATATACCAAGAACTTAGGGGGAAAAATAATAATAATTCCACTTGATGTATCCAGAAGGAAATATAACTTACAATCATATGAGTGACTTGAAATAAGAATAAGGCAGCTTTATGTATATTGAAATGAAAACTTTCCAAAGTACAGTTTTAGCAGGAAACATAGGGAATGAAAAACAACATGTTGCTGTTTGCATAAAAAACATACATATATTCATAATATCTCTGGAAGGATATGCCAGAAGCTGCAATAACTCTTGCCTTCAGGAAGAGGTTCCGTATAGTCAAGAGACAAATAGGGGAGAATTTTTCACTCTCTATTATTTTGTAACTTCTATTTTTTCCACTTGAATGCAAAATTTAATTTAAAAAAAAAAGTAAAGTTGCAGGTCAACAAGATGGTAGGAAAATAGGTGAATGTGGAGGATCTCTCTCCACAGATGTATCAGGAACAAATCTTCAGATGTAGAAGTTCTCACAGAGAACCAGGTGAGTACCAGAAGGAGTCACTGATCACCAGAAAGGAATGTATAACCATGCAAAACTCGGCAAGATGAAGACCAGAATGAATGGGTTTGGAATTGTACATGAGGTTTGGGAAGCTGTAGCAAGGCAGAGATCCCTGAATCTGGGGAAATCAGTTTGAACAGAATGGAAGAATTTAAGGTTGCCAGAGAAAAAAACAGCTGATTTGTGATAGTCTGAGCATGAAAACCACACAGGCAGTCTGTGCAATGGCCCTACATACACTGGACAGGGATTTGAGTCCACTGGAATTCATGGCAGCTGGGAGCTGGAGCATGGAGATTGGAAGGCAATCCTGGTGTAAGAATTGCTAATGAATTTGGGGAGCTGGCCCAAGGATACAGGATGGAGGAAATATGCAGCAGGGAATGCCTTTTGAGGAAAGCCATGTGTCCATGAGACAGGGTGCTACTACTGAGTCATGAGCAAGGGTTGGAGCACTCACTGTAACCTGTGTTTCCCCATAAACCATTGCTGACAAATGACCAATAGAGAAGAACCAGGCAGGGAGGCCCATTGAATGCCAGCTGCCAGAGGCTGGAAAAGAATCCTAATAGACCCATATCCACTGTGGCCATGGGTGCCAGTTTCCCTGCATACCTGATGCTTCTGAGGTCCCTGCCACCTGAGCAGTCATGCTACCTCCATGCCTAGTTCTCACTGCAGCAGACCCAAGTCCTCCATGGCAGCCTCAGGAGGAAACTCCTGTGGATGACCTACATGCAGAGGTGGGGATAAAACCACAGTTGAGCTCCAGGAGCTGCACAACTAAGGAAGAGGATCAAAAACCTTTCCACCAATACAACCAGCATATTAAATTCACAGGATCAACTAGGTAGACTCTGTGTCTATGGAATATATAAACATAAAAGGACGATGGGTGTTCTCACAAAAGAAAATGCTCTAGCTGTGACAGCTATGGACACTGGAGGCAAGCACATACGGAAATAGGGTCAGATTAGAGTCTCAGCCTTACCTACAGCAGGTCCAGAGATCAGTCTACTTCCCAGGACCTCCTAGGGAGTGGGGGCGGGATGCAGAGAAAGGATGCTGACAGCTGAGACCTGAGAAGAAATTTCGTTACTATTTGTGTGCTTTGATTCCTTCTATAGTTGGTTTTGGATTTTTTTTTCCTTTTTTTTTCCTATGTTGTGATTGTTGTTTGTATTATTAGTATCTCAAATTAGGATTTGGGGAACTTTTTTACAACATTTGTATTTCATTCATATGTTTCTACCTCTACTTTGGCTTTCTGAGGTTTTGTGTGTTTTGTTTCTTTTCTTGTGTATGCATGCTTAGTTACTCAGTTGTGTCTGACTTTTTGCCATCCAATGGACAGCCACCCACCAGGCTTCTCTATCCATGGAATTTTCCAGGCAAGAATATTGGAGTGGGTTTTCATTTCCTACTCTAGGGGATCTTCTCAACCTAGGGATCAAACCTGCACCTCCTGTGCTTCCTGCATTGACAGGTAGATTCTTTACCACTGAGCCATCTGGGAAGCTGCTTTTCTAAGTTGTAGATTTGTTTGTTTGTTTGTTTGTTTTTTAATATATATATATAGAACTTTTATTATATACTTCTATTATTTAAATTTATTTTTCTATATATTTTAAATTTTTTCCACCATGATGCTTATTTATTTCTTTTTCTTCCCTTTGTTCCTCATTTGGCATTCTGCTTTGATCTTGTTTTCTGTTTTAGCTTTGTTATTAATTGGTTGATATCATTTTTGGTTTCCTTTGCTTGCTGGGTCACTCTCTTTTACTTTGTTTTCTTTGTGTGTGTGTGTGTCTGTATATATTCTTTTGATTTTGCTTTTATTTGTCTGATTCAGGTTTTACCACTTGTCTGGGGTTCATTTTTTGCTTTTCTGTTCCTATTTCTTGGGTTTTGGGAAGGCTTTTGTTCATTTTAACCCCCTTTAGTGGCTTGTGGGATCTTTGATCCCTAGCCAGAAGCCAGGCCTGAACCTCTCGAACAGGAGTGCCATACCCAGGACACTAGACTGCCAGAGAACTCCTGCCCCAGGGAGTACTGGTCATTGAGAGTGACCCTGAAGGCCTTCACCTAGATCCAAGAACTGGAACCTCCCAATTTTCTGCAGCACCCAGTCCTGGATGCCTCATTCAAACAGCAAGCAAGACAAGAACACAAATCCAATAATAAGCAGACAGGCTTCCCACAGGAATGCCTATGCAAATGGTCTCACATAGCTCTGCCTCTCAGAAGGGGAAAAACAAAAAACAAAAAACAAAACCTCATATCCTTCTACAAGAACACAAGAATAAGCCCCTCCAAATAAGAAGTCTACATAAGATATTGGAGAAACAAAATCACAAATGTAGAAACAAAAGCAAGAAGAGTCATGACCTTATCTCCAAGGGAAGGAGACCTCAAACACAGTAAATTAGATTAAATTTAAAAAGAGAGAGAAAGAGAAATACTGTGAAGATGAAAGAACAACATAAAAACCCACGAGAGGAAATAAATGAAGAAGAAATAGAAAAATTACCTGAAAAAATAATTTGGCATAATGACAGTAAAGATGATCCAAAATTTCAAAAATAGAATAGAGAAAATGCAAGAATCATTTAACACATTTAACAAAAACTTATAAGAAGCAAACGATAAACAGTGATGAGCAACACAATTACTGACATCAAAAATATTCTAAAAGGAATCAGAGAGCTCTGAGAAAATATTAAAAATACCAACATTCAAATTATAGGAGCACCAGAATAGAATAGAAAAAGAAAGTGTCAGAAAAAGTTTGAAGGGATTATAGTAAAAAACTTCAATAACAACAACAACAAATTTTAAATAAATAAATAAAAGAAATAATCAAGTCCAAAAAATGCAAAGTACCAAACAGGATAAACCTATGAGCAAAGACAATGAGATGCATACATATCAAACCAAAAAAAATTAAACAGAAATAAAGCAACAAGAAGTGTACATAGGAAAGTGTATAAGGTTAACAGCTGATCTTTCAGTAGAAATGCTGTAGGCCAGAAAGGAGTGGCAGGATATATTTTAAGTGATTGGGAAAGTTCAAACCAAGATTACTTTACCTAGCAAAGATTTCATTCAAAATTGATGGATAAATCTGAAGCTTTACTGACAAGCAAATGTTAAGAGAATAAAACACCACTAATTTAGCTTTACAATAGATGCTAAAGAGACTTTTATAGGAAGATACCACAAGACAAGAAAAAGTACTACAAAAACAAACCAAAAGCAATTAAGAAAATATCAATAGAAATATATATATAAATCAACAATTACTTTCAATATAAATAATAACACTCCAGCCAAAAGACAAAGACTGGCTGAATGATACAAAAAACAGGACCCATATACATGTATATGTGTGTATATATATATATATATATATATATATATATACACACACACATATATAAATGTATATATATATACTATCTACAAGGGATCCACTTAAGGCTTTAAGATACATTTAGACTGAAAGTGAGAGGACTGAAAAAGATACTCCATGCAAATGGAAATAGAAAGAAAGCCAGAAGAGCAATTCTCACATCAGATAAAATAGACTTTAATAGAAAGAATATTACAAGAGACAAGGAGGAAACACCACATGGTGATCAAGGGATGAATCCAGGAAGAAGACAGAACATCTAAAAATATTTATGCCCCCAAAATAGGAGCACCTCATTACATGAGGCAAACACTACCAGATAAAAAAAGGGTAATTGACAGTAACATATCAACGGACATATTATACAGAAAGAAGATTAGTAAGGGAACACAAGCCTTAAATGCACATTAGACCAGGTGCACCTAGTAGATATATTCAGGACAGTCCATCCAAATGCAGCAGAAGACAATTTTTTCTCAAGTCCACTCCAAACATTCTCTAGACTAGATCACTTTTTGAGTCACATATCAAGCCTTGGTAAATTTAAGAAAATTGAAATTGAATCAAGCATCTTTTCTGAACATAGCACTATGAGATTAGATATCAATTACAGGAAAAATGTAAAAAAAATACCAACACATGTAGGCTACTCAAAGCACTACTAAATAAACAACAGATCACTGAAGAAATCAAAGAACAAATAAAAAAATATCTAGAAAAAATAACAATGAAAACACAACCACTAAAACCTATGGAATGAAGCAAAAGCTATTCTAAGAGAAAAGCTTATAGTAATATAAACCCACCTCAAGAGGCAAGAAAGACATCAAATAGGAAACTTAACCTTGTACCTGAAGAAAGTTCTAGGACACATTCAAGATTTCCCAGCCTGGGGATCTAACAAAGGGACTGAGAACCCCCAAAGAATTTGACCTCAGAGGCCACTGGGATTTGATTACAGAACTTCCACAGGACTGGGGAAACAGACTCTCGGAGGGCACAAACAAAACCTTGTGCATATCAGGAGGCAGGAGAAAGGAGCAGTGTCCCCACAAGAGACTGAGTCAGATTTCCTTCTGAGTGTCTAGGAGTCTCCAGTGGAGGCCTGGGTCTTAGTCCAAACAACAGGGAGGGAGCATAGCCCCACTCATAGACAAAAATTTGGATTAAAGATTTACTGAGCATGGCCCAGCCCATCATAACAAGACCCAGTTTCCTCAACAGTCAGTTTCTACCATCAGGAAGAGTCCATAAGCTACTTATCCTTACTCAGCAGAGGGAAGACAGAATGAAAACCACAAGCTCAGAAAACTAACCAAACTGAGAACATGGACCACAGCCTTGTCTAACTCAATGAAACTATGAGCCATGCCATGTACCCAAGACAGACGGGTCATGGTGGAGGGTTCTGACAAAATGTAGTCCACTGGAAAAGGGAATGGCAAATCACTTCAGTATTGCCTTAAGAACCCCATGAACAGTATGAAAAGGCAAAAAGTAGGACAATGAAAGATGAATTACCCATGTCGGTTGTTGCACAGTAGACTCCTGGAGATGAGTGGAGAAATAAACACAGAAATAATGAACAGATGGAACAAAGCGAATACAACAGGCAGTTGTGGATGTGCCTGGTGAAGGAAGGAAAGTCCAATACTGTAGAGAACAATATTGCATAGGAACCTGGAATTTTAATTCCATGAATCAAGGTAAACTGGAAGTGGTCAAACAGGAGATGGCATGAGTGAACATAGACATTTTAGGAATCACTGAACTAAAATGGACTGGAATGAGCAAATTTAACTCAGATGACCATTATATCTACTGCTGTGGGCAAGAATCCCTTATAAGAAATGGAGTAGCCCTTGTAGTCAACAAAAGAGTATAAAATACAGTACTTGGATGCAATCTCAAAAATGACAAAATGATCTCTGTTCCTTTCCAAGGCAAACCATTCAAAAATACAGTAATCCAAGTCTATGCCCCAAACACTAATGCCAAAGAAGCTGAAGTTGAATGGTTCTACGATGACCAACAAGACATTCTAGAACTAATACCAAAACAAGATGTCCTTTTCATTATAGGGGACTGGAATGCAAAAGTAGGAAGTCAAGAGAAACCTGGTAAATTTGGCCATGGAGTACAATATGAAGCAGGCAATGACTAACACAGTCTTGCCAAGAGAACACACTGGTTATAGCACACATCCTCTTCCAACAACAAAAGAGAAGACTCTACACATGGACATCACCAGATGGTCAATACCTAAATCAGGTTGATTCTATTCTTTTCAGCCAAAGATGGAGAAGCTCTATACATGCAGCAAAAAGAAGACAAGGAGCTGAATGTGGCTCAGAACATGAACTCCTTATTGCAAATTCAAACTTAAATTGAAGAAAGTTTATCAAATCCCTTACAATTATACGGTGGAAGTGAAAAACAGATCCAAAGGATTAGATCTGATAAAGAGTGTGCCTGAAGAACTATGGACAAAGCTTTGTGTCAGTGTATAGGAGGCAGTGATCAAGACTATCCCCAAGAAAAAGGAATACAAAAGACAAAATGGTTGTCTGAGGAGGCCTTATAAATAGCTGAGAAAAGAAGAGAAGATAAAGGCAAAGGAGAAAAGGAACGATATACTCATCTGCTTGCAGAGTTCCAAAGAATAGCAAAAAGAAATAAGAAAGCCTTCCTCAGTGATCAATACAAAGATATAGAATGGGAAAGGCTAGAGATCTCTTCAAGAAAATCAGAGATACCAAAGGAACTTTTCATGCAAAGATGGGCACAATAAAGGCCAGAAATGGTATAGACCTCACAGAAGCAGAAGATATTAAGAAAAGGTGGCAAGAATACACAGAAGAATTATTTAAAAAAAAAAAAAAAAAGAAGAAGATTTTAATGACCCAGATAACCACAATTGTGAGTGATGACACCTAGAGCCAGACATCCTGGAATGCAAAGTTAAGTGGGCCTTAGGAAGCAACAGTATGAACAAAGCTAGTGGAGGAGATGGAATTGCAGCTGAGCTATTTCAACTACTAAAAGATGATGCTGTGAAAGTGCTGTACTAAATATGCCCACACATTTAGAAAACTCAGCAGTGCCACAAAATGGAAAAGGTCTGTTTTCATTTCAATCCCAAGGAAAGGCAGTGCCAAAGAATGTTGAAACTACTGCACAATTGCACTCATCTTACACACTAGCAAAGTAATGCTCAAAATTCTCCAAGTTAGGCTTCAACAGTACATGAACTGACAACTTCCAAGTGTTCAACCTGAGTTTAGAAAAGGCAGAGGAATGAAGATCAAATAGCCAGCATCCATTGGATCATCTAAAAAGCAAGAGAGTCCCAGTAAAATATCTCCAGCTTTATTGACTACACCAAAGCCTTTGACCATGTGGACAACAACAACCTGTGGAAAATTCTTAAAGAGATGGCAATACCAGACCACCTACCTGCCTCCTGAGAAATCTGTATGCAGGTCAAGAAGTAACAGAACTAGACATGGAACAACAGACTGGTCCAAATTGGGAAAGGAGTACATCAAGGCTGTATATTGTCACCTGCTTATTTAACTTATTTGCAGAGTACATCGTGTGAAATGCTGAGCCAGATGAATCATGAGCTGGTATCAAGATTGCTGGGAGAAATATTAATAACCTCATATATGTGGATAACACCACCCTTATGATAGAAAGTGAAGAGGAACTGAGGAGCCTCTTGATGAGGGTGAAAGATGTGAGTGAAAAAGCTGGCTTAAAACTCATCATTCAAAAAACTAGGATCATGGTTTCTGGTCCCATAACTTTATGGCAAATAGATAGGGAAACAATAGAAACAGTGAAAGGCTATTTTCTTGGGCTGCAAAATCACTGCAGATGGTGACCGCAGCCATGAAATTAAAAGATGTCACCTCCTTGGAAGAAAAGATACGACTCACCTAGATGGCATATTTAAAATGCAGAGACATTACTTTGTCAACAAAGGTCCCCATCTAGTCAAATCTATGGCTTTTCCAGTAGTCATGTGTGGATGTGAGAGTTGGACTCTAAAGAAAGCTGAGCACTGAAGAACTGATGCTTTTGAACTGTGGTTTGGAGAAGAATCTTAAGAGTCCCTTGGACTGCAAGGAGATCCAATCAGTCCAATACTTTGGCATCTGATGCAAAGAGCCAACTCATTGGCAAAGACCCTGATGCTGATTAAGATTTAAAGTATACTTCACTCTGTATAATAGGCTCCAGTTTCAGTGAAGTAAGCCAGAAAGAAAAACACCAACACAGTATACTAACACACATATATGGAATTTAGAAAGATGATAATGATAACCCTGTTTGCAAGACAGCAAAAGAGACACAGTTGTATAGAAAAGTCTTTTGGACTCTGTGGGAGAGGGAGAGGGTGGGGTTATTTGGGAGAATGTCATTGAAACATGTGTAATATCATATAAGAAACAAATCGCCAGTCCAGGTTTGATGCAGGATACAGGATGCTTGGGACTTTTGCACTGGGATGACCCAGAGAGATGGTACAGGGAGGGAGGTGGGAGGGGGGTTCAGGATGGGGAACATGTGTACACCCGTGGTGGATTCATGTTGATGTATGGCAAAACCAATACAATATTGTAAAGTAGCCTCCAATTAAAATAAATAAATTTAAATTAAAAAAAAAAAAAAAGATTTAAGGCAAATGAAGAAGGAGATGTCAGAAAATGAGATAGTTTGCGTCACCAACTCCAAACTCGAGTTGGAGTTTGAGCCAACTCCAGAAGACCGTGAAGGGGAGTGGAACCTGTTGTACTGCAGTCCATAGGGTTGTAGAGAGCTGGGCATGATTCAGTAACTGAAAAACAAGCAAAACTATGAAGTCATTTTATTTCTATAAATACTATATTTTTATCTTGTAGATATAGATATCTGTTATGTTATTACACATGAAGATATTACCATTGTCTCTTGTAATCCCCACAGGAAACTTAATATATAGAAACTCATATATAGAAACTCAATTTTAAAAATTGTCCTGTGAATTTTTGACTTATCTTGCAATTCTGTTTATAAAGGCTTAGTGAGTTTAGATTTCAAAGCATAAAATCTATGGCTCGTGTTAGCTGTATTTATTTTTGCACACCAACTTCTACCACGAAAATGTTTCACTTTTAATTGAAAGAGCTAAAGGATGCATCCCTATTGTTCAAAATAATAATAATAAAAGATCTTTCCTCTCCCTCAAAAAATGCTAACACACTCTGCCAGCATCATCAGTACAATCTTCATGATTCTGTAGAATGAAGGAATTCCATTTAGGCTATTCCTAATAGAGTGATTTTTACAGACTTAGAATATTACAACCAAAGTTTGGAAAACTCTATGCAAAGAAAAGATATGACATCTGGAATAAACGTAGAAGAAAGACATCTTTCTTAGAAAGAGTCTAGGAAATGTTTTGCTTTATTCCATGGATAACATTTCTTACTTTTTTTAAAAGATGCTATTCCATAAAAATATTAACCATTTAACTTGGAATCTGTAACAATAGTTTAATAATAATAGCTAATATGACAATAATGTACTATGTCATATAAATATAATAACAGTTAGATGACTGTATTATTGATCCCTATGCTAGAGTTTAAAAAAATAATAAGGGGTACTGACTTTACTTAGCTTTTAAGTGACAAAAAAGAGATTTGAATACAAGGCTTCTCAATCAAAGAGGGTTGCTGTCATTGTTATGTTCTACTTCCTCACAGTTCTCATTCCCTTTCTCCTGCTTCTCCAGAGGAAAATCTAGATTGAAATACTCCATATGTAGAGATTCAAGTCCGTTCATTTAACATTGCTTCTCCTAATCTGTCATAAGAGCAATTCTATAAAGGGCTATTAAGTACACAATTTCAGGGAATGATTTGCATTAATTTTATTTATGTTATATTTTCAATAAGGCAACCACTGCATTCTCCAGTATTAATTGTTTGTTACTAAATGGTCAGCATTTGTTGTGTCACAGTCACCTAAACAGTGCAAAAATCAAAAGAAAAAGGTAAGCCTGATCCATTGTTCAGCTGCAAAGTACCTTTAATTCTGTCATTTCATGTGAGTATCTTTGGAATCCCACTTGCATTAATATCTGCATAATTTGAAATGAATAACCACACACACAAAAAAATAGAAAGCTTCAACTGCTAACAAACCAACCACTAATTTGTTAATAACATGAATTCACTACTGTAGCGGCATTAAGTGGTCACTGCATTAATGATGCAATTCATGCAACTGGACTTAATATTCTTCTCTTTAAATAATTGAGTTACTTATAAATACAAGTGGACTTCTATTTATAGTTAGCCACATAAGTAGGCAATATGATGTTTGGTTTCATGTTTTACACAAAAGGGAATTTTGATGGGTTGTTGATATCTACTAAAAAGTATACTTTCAGACAAAAGAAAGGAGAAATGGAGACAGAAACCTTGTTCCTGCATTTGTATGAAAGGTGAGTAGGCTCTGTATTGCAGCCATCTGCCCCAAACAGAGAAAAGAACAGCAAAGGAGGAATCCCAGTCATCTCTGCTCACTACTCAGCCTCTATCAGCTGTGTGAACTGAGGTAACTCCTTGTCTCTGCATTACAGTCCTACCTCTTGGACAACAGGGAGCTTGTTTTATATTATTGATTTTCTACTGGAACAATTTTGCCCCTGTAGAACACTTGGCAATGTCCAAGGACATATTTGGTATCATAAAAAGGCAGGAGCAGGGTGGAGATACCTTTAGTAGACAGGTGCCAAGGATACTGCTAAAAGTTCTACACTGCAGAGGACTGCTGCTGCTGCTAAGTCACTTCAGTCATGTCTGACTCTGTGCGACCCCATAGATGGCACACAATTACCCAGTTTCCAATGCCTGTAATTTTGAGGCGAAGAGACACTGGATTAAATTATATTTATGGTCTCTATATGATTTTAGGTTGCATTCCTTAGGGTTCATTCTGTAGCATAGGGTACAGAAAAGGGCTGGAATGTCTCCTTACTAATTAGGCTTTTTCAAACAAAAGTTTGAAGAAGCAATAACTTTATTATTAAAACTTTTGTGCTAGAATCTGTCTATAAAATATCAATAATTTCAAGTTGATTATTCCTCTGAGAGTACTATGTTAAGGCTAATCCTCTGCTTTCCAATGTGGCGCTCTCTTCAATGTTTATGATATTTATGGATCTAGTCTTGCAATAAAAATGTATCTCACATTCCTGTAGGATTGTGTTAATGTGAATGGTATAGACAATATATATTCATTTTATAATCCACTTTAAATTATATCTAAAGCATGAATAATGTATATTTTGTATATACATACATACAAATAGTACTTACTTATAAACATATTAAGAATTCAGCACTGTAGAAAGATATACATGTACATGTTTGTATATATGTGTGTGGGGGCGTGTGTGTGTGTGTTTCAGTCACTTACTTTTTGCAACCCCATGGACTGTATCTTGCCAGGTTCTTCCGTCTGTGGAATTCCTCAGAGAATAATACTGGAGTGAGTAGTCATTCCCTTCTCCAGGGGATCTTCCCGACTCAGGGATCCAACTCAGGTCAACCACATTGCAGGCAGATTCTTTACCATTTGAGACACTAGAGAAGCCTATACATTTACAGATGAAGACATATATTTGTCAAGGATGTATAAACCTATCAACAATGCTTTGTAGAGATTATATATATACACATGTATATCATATTTAATATTTAATTCTTTTATCTCCCTTTGTCCCAAAATATGTAAATTAGTAATCTTTAATACAAACAGACTTTAATTAATTAAATTTAATTTAATTACATTTGATGCAGCCAAATATATAAATAGTTATTTTTTAAAATTAAAATGTAGTTTGTTCCTATTTCCTTTATTGAAATTTTAAATAGTCTTAAGACCAACAGGAAAAATAAAAAATGACTCTAATTTCTTAGTAAATGTTTAGACTAAAGCACTACTTTAATAATTAAAAAATGTCAAAATGTAAGTACATGAAATGGCTCACAGTAAGAAATCAGTCACATAAACCATTACTTTGACAAAGAATATACAATGGATTAAAGACAATCTCTTTAACAAGTGGTGCTGGGAAAACTGGTCAACCACTTGTAAAAGAATGAAACTAGAACACTTTCTAACACCATACACAAAAATAAACTCAAAATGGATTAAAGATCTCAATGTAAGACCAGAAACTATAAAACTCCTAGAGGAGAACATAGGCAAAACACTCTCCGACATACATCACAGCAGGATCCTCTATGAGCCACCTCCCAGAATATTGGAAATAAAAGCAAAAATAAACAAATGGGACCTAATTAACCTTAAAAGCTTCTGCACATCAAAGGAAACTATTAGCAAGGTGAAAAGCCAGCCTTCAGAATGGGAGAAAATAATAGCAAATGAAGCAATGGACAAACAACTAATCTCAAAAATACACAAGCAACTCCTACAGCTCAACTCCAGAAAAATAAATGACCCAATCAAAAAATGGGCCAAAGAACTAAATAGACATTTCTCCAAAGAAGACATACAGATGGCTAACAAACACACGAAAAGATGCTCAACATCACTCATTATCAGAGAAATGCAAATCAAAACCACTATTGAGGTACCATTTCACGCCAGTCAGAATGGCTGCAATCCAAAAGTCTACAAGCAATAAATGCTGGAGAGGGTGTGGAGAAAAGGGAATCCTCTTACACTGTTGGTGGGAATGCAAACTAGTACAGCCACTATGGAGAACAGTGTGGAGATTCCTTAAAGAACTGGATATAGAACTGCCTTATGATCTAGCAATCCCACTGCTGGGCATACACACTGAGGAAACCAGTAGGGAAAGAGACACGTGTACCCCAATGTTCATCGCAGCACTGTTTATAATAGCCAGGACATGGAAGCAACCTAGATGCCCATCAGCAGATGAATGGATAAGAAAGCAGTGGTACATATACACAATGGAGTATTACTCAGCCATTAAAAAGAATACATTTGAATCAGTTCTAATGAGATGGATGAAACTGGAACCTATTATACAGAGTGAAGTAAGCCAGAAAGAAAAACACCAATACAGTATACTAACGCATATATATGGAATTTAGAAAAATGGTAACAATAACCCTGTGTACGAGACAGCAAAAGAGACACTGATGTATAGATCAGTCTTATGGACTCTGTGGGAGAGGGAGGGTGGGGAGATTTGGGAGAATAGCCTTGAAACATGTATAATATCATGTATGAAACGAGTCGCCAGTCCAGGTTCGATGCACAATACTGGATGCTTGGGGCTGGTGCACTAGGACCACCCAGAGGGAGGGTAGGGGAGGGAGGAGGGAGGAGGGTTCAGGATGGGGAACACAGGTATACCTGTGGTGGATTCATTTCGATATTTGGCAAAACTAATACAAAATTGTGAAGTTTAAAAATAAAATAAAATTTAAAAATAAAATAAAAAAAGAAAGAAAAATGGTAATCATTTCCTTTTTTTTTTTTAGTAATCATTTCAAAAAAAAAAAAAAACATTACATTTGATTATTTTCAGTATTTACCAGATGTATAGCTCTTTTGAATGACTATTATTAATGTAGTCATCTTTGACAAAGTACAGTTATTTATTAAAATGAATGAACAAAGGAAATGAAAAGACTGGATCATTTTCATGGATGACTGAATGAATTTAGGACTTGCTTCAATAACTCTCAATTCTTAAATGTATATTGCGTAAAAACAAATTGATAATGCTAGAAATAATAATGTGTGTTAAAATATACAAAATAAGTCACTTATTCTTTATGTAAAAATTTAGAGTGACATAAAACATTATTACAGAAGAAGTAAATAATATATTGAAATGTAGTGATATTTCAATTACAGTTTCTAATGTACTATTTGGAGCTACAATGTTATCAGGTACTTTCTGATAATGAAAGGACAATTTTTATCTAGCATGTGAGACTATGAATTCACATGACTCCAAAGTGTATATTACATTTCAATGATGAATCTGTGTTACCTAGAATAAAATTTTATTAAAGGTAGTTTTTAGTAAAAGTAAACCATATGAGAGTCTTAGTATAATTATTATTCCAAGAGCTAAAATAGATACTTTTATTTTATACTTCATTTCGAAGGAAGAATTCTAAAATGTTTAATAACTATCCAATATGAATTTGCTTCTCACTAAAATGCCTTTCTAGAAAAAAAAATCAATATATTTAATTAACAATTTAGTATTATACTGTAGGCCTATTATTTGGTGATTTTTAGGCTCTATTTTGAGGCTTCTTAGGAATGTCTACAGGAGAAGGCTCAGGAGAGGGGTGTTTGGTTGGATGCAGGTTCCTCAGCCCCCTTTAATCAAAACAGCTTTTCTTAAAGCTGTATACATTCTGAATTGCTAAAGTAGATTTTGACCAAATAAAGACATTTATAGAGTAATGATAAAGGATAGGAAGTTTCAAATTAATATAATTCATATAATATAATAACAGTATGCTCTGCTCTGACATTGATTTCTTGGTAAAGTAATTAAATAAGAATTAAAAATTAAGGTTTGCTATTAAATTTTATAAATAATTTCATAATCACAAGGGGCAGTTTTTGAAATATTGGAACTATCTTAGGCAACACAGTCAATGGTATAACTAAGGGACCACTCATCAATATAAAATGTAACTGAATTATTTTAACTTGATAAGGTGTTTATCAGAGATAAATGTGACTTAACAGAACTGAGATACTTGGAGGCACCTAGTACTCTTGGTGAAAACAGTCAGGTTAAAGGGACTAAGAAAAAGTGAAGTGGTTACTCCCTTTACTGGATAAGAATTGCATTGAGGAATTAAGGGAATACAATTTTGATGAAAAAAATATGTTTTACTAGGGGGGATAAAGGAATTTTGAAGTAAAGGGTAAACCAACTGACACATTGAGTACCCCATTCTCTGTCAAATTTTACTATAGTAATGTCTAAATGTAGAGACATTATATTTTCTAATACAGGTATCAGGTCAGTTCAGTTCAGTTGCTCAGTCGTGTCCGACTCTTTGCGACACCATGAATTGCAGCACGCCAGGCCTCCCTCTCCATCACCAACACCCGGAGTTCACCCAAATCCATGTCCATTGAGTCAGTGATGCCATCCTGCCATCTCATCCTCTGTCGTCACATTTTCCTCCTGCCCTCAATCCCTCCCAGCATCAGAGTCTTTCCAGTGAGTCAACTCTTTGCATGAGGTGGCCAAAGTACTGGAGTTTCAGCTTTGGCATCATTCCTTCCAAAGAACACCCAGGACTGATCTCCTTTAGAATGGAGTGGTTGGATCTCTTTGCAGTCCATGGGACTCTCAAGAGTATTCTCCAACACCACAGTTCAAAAGCCATCAATTCTTCGGCACTCAGCTTTCTTCACAGTCCAACTCTCACGTCCATACATGACTACTGGAAAACCATAGCCTTGACTAGACGGACCTTTGTTGGCAAAGTAATGTCTCTGCTTTTGAATATGCTATCAAGGGTGGTCATAACTTTTCTTCCAAGGAGTAAGTGTCTTTTAATTTCATGGCTGCAATCACTATCTGCAGTGATTTTGGAGCCCCCAAAAACAAAGTCTGACATGGTTTCCACTGTTTCCCCATTTATTTTCCATGAAGTGATGGGACCAGATGCCATGATCTTAAGTTCCTTTAATTAAGATGCATTTTTTTTTTTCTTCTATCAAAATACCTTAGGGACTTCTCTGGCAGTCCAGTGGTGGCTAAGACTTTGCCTTTCAGTTCAGGGGATGTGAGTTTGATCCCTAGTCAGAGAATTCCACATACCTCAGGACCAAAAAAACAAAAGCATAAAATGGAAGCAATACTGTAACAAATTCAATAAAACCTTTAAAAACAGTCCACATTTAAAAAAAAAAATCTTAAAAAAATAATAAATCTCCTTGGCCATCTCAGTACATTTTTTTTTTCCCTTATAAACATCTTTTAAAATTCAAGTTTTGGATTACTTGACTCTAAATATATGCTATTTAAAGTCAACAGTTATTAAAATCTAAGTGTTTAAGTATAAATAGTTATTTTGTGGGTTACCTGTTCCACATGATAGATTACTACTGTAGGGTCATTCATATTGTTATGCATTATACTGATGGAATCATCTTCCTTAGAATGCTCCATGCACTCAGTCCTTTACTTATTGTAGCACCCCAATAGGTTCTAATGCAAATTTTAATGAAATTAATTCATCAGATCAGATCAGATCAGTCGCTCAGTTGTGTCCGACTCTTTGAGAACCCATGAATCGCAGCACGCCAGGCCTCCCTGTCCATCACCAACTCCCGGAGTTCACTTAGACTCCCGTCCATCAAGTCAGTGATGCCATCCAGCCATCTCATCCTCTGTTGTACCCTTCTCCTCCTGCCCCCAATCCCTCCCAGCATCAGGGTCTTTTCCAATGAATCAACTCTTCGCATGAGGTGGCCAAAGTACTGGAGTTTCAGCTTTAGCATCATTCCTTCCAAAGAAATCCCAGGGCTGATCTCCTTCAGAATGGACTGGTTGGATCTCCTTGCAGTCCAAGGGACTCTCAAGAGTGTTCTATAACACCACAGTTGAAAAACATCCATTCTTCCACGTTCAGCCTTCTTCACAGTCCAATCCTCACATCCATACATGACCACAGGAAAAAACCATAGCCTTGACTAGACAAACCTTTGTTGGCAAAGTAATGTCTCTGCTTTTGAATATGCTGTTTAGGTTGGTCATAACATTCCTTCCAAGGAGTAAGCGTCTTTTAATTTCATGCCTGCAGTCACCATCTGCAGTGATTTTGGAGCTCAGAAAAATTAAGTCTGACACTGTTTCCACTATTTCCCCATCTATTTCCCATGAAGTGATGGGACTGGATGCCATGATCTTCGTTTTCTGAATGTTGAGCTTTAAGCCAACTTTTTCACTCTCCACTTTCACTTTCATCAAGAGGCTTTTAAGTTCCTCTTCACTTTCTGACATAAGAGTGGTGTCATCTGCATATCTGAGGTTATTAATATTTCTCCCAGCAATCTTGATTCCAGCTTGTGTTTCTTCCAGTCCAGCATTTCTCATGATGTACTCTGCATATAAGTTAAATAAACAGGGTGACAATATACAGCCTTGTTGCACTCTTTTTCCTATTTGGAACCAGTCTGTTGTTCCATGTCCAGTTCTAACTGTTGCTTCCTGACCTGCATATAGGTTTCTCAAGAGGCAGATCAGGTGGTCTGGTATTCCCATCTCTTGAAGAATTTTCCACAGGTTGTTGTGATCCAGTCAAAGTCTTTGGGATAGTCAATAAAGCAGAAATAGAAGTTTTTCTGGAACTCTCTTGCTATGTCTATGATCCAGCGGATGTTGGCAATTTGACCTCTGGTTTCTCTGCTTTTTCTAAAACCAGCTTGAACATCAGGAAGTTCATGGTTAACATATTTCTGAAGCCTGGCTTGGAGAATTTTGAGCATGACTTTACTAGCACGTGAGATGAGTGCAACTGGTCCAAAATAAATCTTTCTATTTGAATATCGCACTCTAGAAGGAAGAATTCCAAGAAACTACAATAACAATAAACCTAACTATAAACCTTCATTTAAAGGCAAAACTGAGCATAATTTTTTAATTATACATATAACTATGTTTTTATTATGTTCTAAAGTTTTATTTGTGTAAATGCATTTATTTATTTAGGCTTTGCTGGGTCTTCTTTGCTGCATGGGCTCTGCCCTAGTTGCAGTGAGCAGGGGCTACTCTCCAGTTGCAGTGCATGTGTTTCTCATTGCAGTGGCTTCTCTTGTTGCAGAGCATGGACTCTAGGAGACATGGGCTTCAGTAGTTGTGGAACATGGGCTCAGCAGCTGTGGCTAACGGGCTCTAGAGTGTAGGCATAATAATTGTGTTACATGTGCTTAGCTGCTCAGTGGCATGTGGGATCTTTCTGGACCAGGAATTGAACTCCTGTCTCCTGCATTGGCAGGTGAATTCTTTACCACTGAGCCACAAGGAGAGCCCTATTTATACTTTTAAAATGTACTGTAATTTTGTGTTAGATATAACTTGTCATTATGTTTGCAATTTTATAAAACAAGACACGTGTATAAAATTCTAAGGATTTGAAATAGCTCAGCTTTCCTTATCAAACTTAAAGATGTTAGACTGATGCCTTAATCATCTTAGGCTGAAAGCATAAATCATTCTGGGACTCGTGTCCAGCTGGTTATTTACATTTCCTCTGAGAAAAGATTGAGAAAAATGGTGTTAAAGTTCCCTATAAAAGAGATGTTAAGAGGAATAATTTTGTGGCAGTGATTAAATTTTGAAAAATTTGATCCAGAAAGGAATTAAAGGTATTAAATTAGATGATGAAATTCCCTACATGTTTCACATACCATCTACTGAAAAGTCTTACCTCATTTTCTCTGAACAGTATTAATTATACTGTCTTATTTTTTATTTTGTGTTTTCTTTTTATCATAAACCTGTACTTAATCCATTTAATATTTTCATTTGTTTTTCTTACAGATCATTCTCCATTCTCCAAAATCCAAGAGGCTAACATGAGGAAAGAGATGTCACTTTGCCCTTAGAGATAACCCGAGATCTGGGAAGGTACCCACTGAGCCCCTCACAGGTGTGGAAGTGGTGGAGACAGGTTTATGTCTCTGAGGTCTTGGCAAATTGACATCAATCACACACACTTACCTGTCTGTTTCCCTATCAATTTCAGGTA
The DNA here is from genome assembly GCF_002263795.3 of Bos taurus. Taxonomy (NCBI): domain Eukaryota; kingdom Metazoa; phylum Chordata; class Mammalia; order Artiodactyla; family Bovidae; genus Bos; species Bos taurus. Next base: position 3,362,268 of record NC_037336.1, read on the forward strand.
TTTCCAAAATGTCTTCCTTTAATTATCATACCTTGGCATTTGAAATATATTATTATCAGACTCTCAGGATTTTTCTTAAAAAGAAAAAAAGGGAAAAAAATCTGCTAAGGGGAAAATAATGAGACTCCATTTCTCAAAGTAAGATCATTCTTTAAAAGAATCCTTTTGAAAACTACATTGACACAATTGTATAAAAATAAATGGAACAGAATCAATTATAATTATGTGTCTCTTTTAGGAATCTTTATACCTTAAACCTCACAGTTTTCAGGTATCATGTTAATGTATTGAAGAGAGAGATTAAATAACTTATCAAAGTTGCTAATAGGATATATGAAATAGGCTTTATTTTTAAAGCAAACATAGAGGCTTCTCTGTTGGCTCAGTAGTAGAGAATCCACCTGTCAATGCAGGGGACACAAGCTCAATCCCTGATCTGGGAGAATCCCCATGCCACGGAACAACTAAGCCTTTGTGACAACTATTGACTCTGCTCTAGAGTCCGGGAATGCAATTACTGAGGTACACATGCCTTAGCTACTGAAGCCTGCATGCTCTAGAACCTACACTCCAGAATAAGAAAATCCACCAGAATGAGACACCCCACAATGCAAGGAAGAGTAGTTGCCACTGGCCACAACTAGAGAAAAGTCCATACGGCAATGATGATCCAGCACTACACACCAATCAATCAATAAAATTATTTTAAAAATAAACATTCTGCATGGCAAGTAAATTATTTTGTAATTTTAAAGATTCCTAAATTAAGTTTTGTCAAACATGTGAGCTTCTTAGATGGTACTTATCGTCCTGTGGCAGAGAAAGCAATGGCACCCCACTCCAGTACTCTTGCCTGGAAAATCCCATGGATGGAGGAGCCTGGTGGGCTGCAGTCCATGGGGTCGCTAAGAGTCGGACATGACTGAGCGACTTCACTTTCACTTCTCACTTTCATGCATTGGAGAAGGAAATGGCAACCCACTCCAGTGTTCTTGCCTGGAGAATCCCAGGGACGGGAGAACCTGATGGGCTGCCGACTATGGCATCGCACAGAGTCGGACACGACTGAAGTGACTTAGCAGCAGCAGCAGCATCCTCCTGTGGAAGCTCCTACCTCCACTTCCTCACCTCCTGATAAAACTTACTTTCTCCCCATTCACGTCTCTTGAATTTCCCTTAACCTCTCAACTGTCCAGTGGGACTCTCCTAGATTCGTTCCTCCTGCCCTTTGACTCCTAGCATGATCTGGTCTCACTGACCATCCTTGAATGGAAACTATTTTCTTTTGACTTCAAATCCATAAAGACGGCCTTTCTGCCAGGTCAAGGCTCATTGGACTCCAGACCCAAGTGACCCTCAGCACACCAGCCCCCCTCACAGGTGAGCGGGTCAGTCACCAGTCTGGGAATTCCACTGTGACTAGTCTTTCACAATGTCCTCAGACTCTTCCCTCAGGCTCAGCTCCCCTTCCTTCTTTTCCTCCAGCTGAAATCTCACTTCTGGTTCCATATTTCCTTTAAATTCTCTCTGCTCTTGACACCTGCCCTCACACTCTCAGGTATGCACACTTGTACAAACACAGGCACACGTATGTGTGCTCATTCCACATCTCTCGGCAGAGATAGCTGATTCCTGCCTTAAATTCTTCTTGTATTCTCACATAGAAACTCATGTACTTATAAAGTACATGTCCATGTACTTATGTATTATATGCATGTACAGGGATGCATATTTTATGCATGCAATATATGCTATATATAAGTAGTACACATGCATGCCACATACATGCTATAGTGACTTCAGAAGGATCATCCTCTGCTGAAAGGATACTATTCCCTTAAGGATTGTTAATGCATTTTAGTTGTCCTTATAAAACATGTATATCAACTGCTCAATATATTTTATATGATTTTAAGCCTAAAAATTTAAATTTTAAGTCTCATGTAGAATAGATTGATAGAAATAAGATATTTGAGTTAGTCCTTGTAAAGGATGCTGCTTGCTTACTTTACCCACAGCATTCACTAAATTTTCTGCCCAAATTAGGAGTGGTGAGTGAAACCTTCAGCCAGGGGTGTCTAATTAGATTTATTTTGTCATTAAATCTACCTTTCTCTCCTATGCTTCTGTCCCTGTCTTTCTTTTTATTTTTTAATAAATTTATTTATTTTAATTGGAGGTTAATTACTTTACAATATTGTATTGATTTTGTCATACATCAACATCTCTCCATATGTCTGTCTCTCCTTGCCAGAGTGTGAGTTTAGTCCTACTGATCATTTTTCTGATCAATCAGAATATCCCAAACATTGTTCTTGTTCAGTCACTAAACTGTGAGCGGATCCCCATGAAATGAAGCATGCCAGGCTTCCCTGTCCTTCACTATCACCACAACCATGTCTACTGTGAAATACTAATATTCTGAATCATGAGTATTATTCGCTGCAAAGCTATACAATTTTCCTGAAATTTATCAAAAGTCAGATTAAATAAGAATGTTTTGGAATTGTGTTGTTCATGGGGTTTGTTTCCCTCCAGTTTTTTTTTTTTTTTGGGGGGGGTGGTTTCTTTTTCATTTTTTTAAAATTGAAGTGCAGTTGATGTACAATATTATGTAAATTACAGGTGTACAACATAGTGATTCATAATTTTAAATGCTATGTTCCACCTATAGCTACTACAAAATACTGCCTATATTCCCTGCATTGTGCAATACAGCTTTATAGCTTATTTATTATGTACATAATTGTTTGTACCTTTTATTTTCTTTTTTAACTTTGCAATATTGTATTAATTTTGCCATATATCAACATGAATCCACCACAGGTATACACATATTCCCCATCTTGAACCCTCTTCCTTCCTCCCTCCTCCCTCCCTGTACCATCCCTCTGGGTCATCCCAGTGCACCAGCACCAAGCAGGGTTTACTCATTACTAAGGATTAGTTTTCCTATTTGTGTGCCTGTCCAGTTCTATCTCTGTATTCTCTAGCTGATGGCAGGTGTTTGTCTCAATCATTGATGTACTTTTTTTTTAATATATAAAAAATGGTACTTAAACCATACACATGGGAAAAGCAAGTTCTAATTTCTGATTTTGGAATAAAAATGCATTCACTCAATAAGCAAAAGCATATAGAGACATTCTATATGTCTGCAGAAATATAGAATTCTATATTCTATATGCTGTAGACTTTCTACATTCAAAAGCATATAGGCACATTCTGGGACAACTTATGAATGACTGCATGTCTGAAAGCACTGAGGAACTCTCTCGTGTGGTCATTTCCTGCTCTGTGTTAGATACCCAGGCAGGCAGCACTAAAGGATCATGGAGAATATAAATATGAGTTCCAGGCCTGTGACTACCTTCTGTTATTGCTGCCTTGGACTTTTCCTCTTCCTTAAATGGCAGCCAACAAACTTCCTTAAATGGCAACTAACTTTCTTGCATCTGATTTTGATATATGTCTAAGTTGTGGAAAAGCTCTTTAAAACACTCTAAGTAAGCAAACCAGCAAACTCCATGACAACTCTATGGTTTTACTCTGCTGATATGTGAATATGTGCTTAAATACAACTAGAAGTATAGTTAATTATCATTTGCAATATTTAAAATTAACATTTATAATGCTTTTGAGAAAATATATAGCATATGTCACCCTAAGTATCCATCACAGTAATTGCTGACAAGTACTAAAAATGAAATATTAACCCCAACAGGAGTTATTTTATTTTTTTTCCATCTGGCATTTATTTTTGTTCTATTCTCATGTGTCTTAATATAGAATTATGAATTGATAATTTGCTTAGTTTCTAAAAAAAAGAATTAGGCTGTTTTCCCAAACTCCAACTTGTAAATTACATGTGGATTTATTTCTATACTAAAGGTCCAAATTATTATTTTTAGGAATTTACTATTATTCTCCAGTTTACTACTGAAGCTCCAATACTTTGGCTATCTGATGTTAATAGCTGACTCAATGGAAAAGACCCGCATGGTGGGAAAGATTGAGGCATGAGGAGAAGTGACCAACATAGGATAAGATTGTTGGATGGCATCACTGACTCAATGGACATGAGTTTAAGCAAACTCCAGGAGACAGTGATGGACAGGGAATCCTGGCATGCTGCACTTCATGGGGTAGCAAAAAGTCAGACATGGCTTAGCAACTGATCAATAATAACTACTGTTTTAGAATACCTAGGAAATTAAACCAGGATGTATAAATTTTATAATCTTACATGTTATTTAAAAGTATATAATCATTAATATTTATTATATTTCAAAAACAATAAAAAAAACCTTCTGTCAATAATCTTACCATTTTCCCAGCATCCTAATTTCCTAATATATCAGAAAAAAAGTTGATTTTCTTTGATTATAATGGCCTTTTTTTTTTTTTCCTAACTTTGGCTTAAGGTCTATTAATGTATGATATTTTTTGTCAATTATTTTACATACTCCTCACCAGAAAATTTTCAGAGCACACGACTTAAAACAAAACATATGTCAGAATTATCTAAAAGCATACTGGAATTTTTAAAGAATCCAAAGAAAGAATTATACCATCAAAGTAAACACCCACATCTTCCCCAACCACCCCTCTCCAGATCTGCTCACATGGTGGAACTGATTAGACCTATGTGGTCCTGCTCCTAATTACTATTTACTCATCTGTGTGTTTTATGTGCACACCTGTGTGTGTTTTCATTATAATGCTTTTCTATTAGGTAGGAGATCACATGCGGAGGGTCCCTGGAATTAGTGAGTGCAATACAGCTTTGACCAAAATCTTTACTTACACATCACATTGACTGTGTATTCTTAACTCTTCTCATTCTTAGTTGAAAGAATGTGAACCATTTCATAATCCCAGTTTCTCTCTTCTCTCTGTGTCTCTCATTCTTGTTTTATTTTCCAGCTGCTTTATTCTAAAGCTCTGACTAGCTTTTTTGAAGCTGCAAATAATGCAAAATGTTCCACTGAATTTACTAATTTAATTCCCATTCTTTTTGCCTAAAGAAAATTTAATCCTTAATTTCTGCCTGATTATATACTACCTGTTCTTCAGATCTAACGTGAAATGTTCCTTTTTGGTGAAAAAGGTCCCCATATCCCATGTGGGTTAGGTCCAACAGTTATATACACTACCATATTTTACATGTTTAACATTAAGCACAGATGAAAATATAATTATTTGCATATATTTATAAGGAATTTAAATTACACAAAAAGAAATGCCACGTTTTATGTGTCTGCAGTCACTAGTGAACACAATATTATAATGAGCACATAGAAGGTCCATGTGGTATAAGCACATAAAAATTGATTGTAGTATTGTATTTGAAACTCAAAATTTTGAAGCATTTCTATATTCATTATTATAATACATAGCACCAGTATTACAAATTTTATAATAATTCTATTAGCTAATTTTTTTTTCAAAATATATTTCCAGTATATAGCTTTAATATTTTTAGGATTAATTGAAAAAATTTCTAAACATAATATTTTCATAAGATAAACTAAAATGATCTGTTTGTAGATTCGTGTACATCATATAGAAAAGCCTAGCAAGTCAACGGCAACAACAATAAACTGTCAGGTTAATACATTCAGTGACACATGATATAAGATCAACATACAAATATTGGTGGTGTTTCTATGCACAAACACAAACTTTACAAAAAGAAAATTCCACTTATAATAAGACATTAATGAAGAAAATTTAAGGAAAACACAGCTAAGTGGAAAGATAGACCATGTCCATGAATTGGAAGAATTAATAACGTGAAAGTGCCTATTCTACACAAAGTTATCTACAGGATTCAATGCAATTCCTAGGAAACTCTCAATGGCAGTCTTTACACAAATAGGAAAAAAAAAATCTAAAATGCACATAAGATTACACACACACAAAAACAATTCCACAAATATCTTACACAATTTTGAGAAAGAAGAACAAAGCTGAAAGTATGATACTTTCTGATTTCAAAATTTAATCAAGTCACTATTGGCATAAAATGGCATAAAAACAGACATGTAGACCAATGGAACAACATCAGTTCAGTTCAGTTCAGTTCAGTTGCTCAGTTGTGTCCGATTCTTTGTGACCCCATGAATCCCAGCACGCCAGGCCTCCCTGTCCATCACCAACTCCCGGAGTTCACTGAGACTCATGTCCATCAAGTCAGTGATGCCATCCAGCCATCCCATCCTCTGTCGTCCCCTTCTCCTCCTGCCCCCAATCCCTCCCAGCATCAGAGGCTTTTCCAATGAGTCAACTCTTCGCATGAGGTGGCCAAAATACTGGAGTTTCAGCTTCAGCGTCATTCCCTCCAAAGTAATCCCAGGGCTGATTTCCTTCAGAATGGACTGGTTGGCTCTCCTTCCAGTCCAATGGACTCTCAAGAGTCTTCTCCAACACCACAGTTCAAAAACATCAATTTTTCGGTGCTTAGCTTTCTTCACAGTCCAACTCTTGCATCCATACATGACCACTGGAAAAACCATAGCCTTGACTAGATGACCTTTGTTGGCAAAGTAATGTCTCTGCTTTTCAATATGCTATCTAGTTACAAATAAATTTATGTACTATAGTCAACTGATCTTTGACAAAGGTGCCAAAGACACACAATGGGGAAAATATAGCTTTTCTTTTTTTTAATAAATGATATTGAGAAAACTGGATATAAATTCAAATGAACTAAAGAACACATTTCTTGTCATTGTCCAGTCAATGACTTTTTTAGATATGACTCTAAAAGCATAGGTGACAAGAGCAAAAACAGAAAAAAATTTAAGTTAAAACGTTCTGGACATCACAGAAAAAAAAAAAAAAACAGAGTGAAAGACAAGCTGTGGAACATATGCAAATGTAAATTGAACAAACGATATACCTGATAAAGTGTTAAGATCTAAAATTCATATAGGAATATCTTGTGCTTAGCTTTATGGTAATTCAGAGATATTACATTTTTACAAATTGAAGATTTGTGCCAACCCTGTATCAAGCAAGTCTGTTGGTATCAATCATTTTTCCAATAACATTGGTGTATTTTGTGTCTGTGTCACATTTTAAATTCATGCAATATTTCAAACTTCTGCATTATTATATTTTTCATAGTGATATGTAATATTTGATGTTTGTATTGCAAAAAGACATCAATTCACTGAGGTCTGAAATTATTTTTTAGCAATATTTAGCAATAAAATGTTTTTAAATTAAGGTATATACATTTTTTGACATAATGCTATTGCACATTTAATAGAATACAGCTTAGTGTAAACATAATGTTTATTTGTACTAAAAAAGCAAAATATTTGTGTGACCTCCTTTATTGCAACATTCTCTCTGTTGTAGTGATTTGGAACTGAATGAACCCAAAGTGTCTTGAGATGCCAGTAAAGCATCTTATGTAACTCAGTACTTTAAATCACTTCATCTGACTAAAAAATGAATAAACACATTTATTAGACATTTCCCCAGAGAAAATATACTAATAGTAGGCAGATATAATAAACAGCCTGAACATTGCTAAATATCACAGAAATGCAAATCAAAACCATAGTTAGATATCTCTTCAAGACTATTAGAATGACTGCTATCAAAAAGACACAAAACAAGTGTTGCTGAGAATATGATAAAATGAAAACATTGTATATTGTTTGTAAGAATGCACATTGGTACAACCATTATGGAAAAATAGTATGTAGGTCCTCAAAAATTAAAAAAAAAATACTACAATATTGTAAAGTAATTAGCCTCCAATTAAAAAAAAAATGCCATGGATTCCCATCAGTCTTGTCTAGTTTTCATAGAATTTCTTATATAAATGTGTTTCACTTTGTTTATATATAGATATAGATATAGATATAGATACAAAATTGTAGTCCAGCAAACCAACTTCTGCATATATATCTAAAGGAAATAAAATTGGTGTCTCAAAGAGATATCTGCACTATTATGTCCATTGAATTATTATTCACAGTAGCCAAAATATGTCCAATGACAAATTAATGCATTAAAAACATGGGTAGGAATTTTATGGATTGATAGATGATGGAATTCATTGTTATAAGAAATCCTGACTCACGTAACAACATGAGTGAATCTGGAGGACATTATGATACTAGCCATATCTAAGTAAGGACATTGGAGAATTAAATGGCAACCCACTCCAGTGCTCTTGCCTGGAGAATCCCAGGGATGGGGGAGCCTGGTGGGCTGCAGTCTATGGGGTTTCACAGAGTCGGACACGACTGAAGTGACTTAGCAGCAGCAGCAGCAAGTAAGGACATAGAAGTAAGCCAGCCAGATTTAGCTTCAGGCCCAGGGATCAGGCTTGATCACTCAAGAGTTTTTGTATAGCAAAGTTTTACTAAAGTATAAAAAGGGACAGATAAAGCTTTAATAAAACTTAAATAAAACTCTTGAGTGATCAAGCCTGGTCCCTGGTCCTGAAGCTAAATCTTCTTTGGAGATCATGAATCTGACATCATTCACAGTAAGCTATCATCTTGGGAGGCTCATATGGGATCTTCAGGACAAGGTAAAAACAGTCAAGAACTCTAGCCTCTCTGCTTTCTCAGGGTACATATTTTCAGCTTTACTTTACTAACTCTACGGTGTGCTTGTGTGAATGAATGACACACCCTGCTTTGCAGTTCTGTGGTGCCTCATAATGACTGAAGGCAGCCCCAAAAAGGAAAGCCATGTCAGGTGTCTATACCAACCTGCCAATGCTAAGACGCACCCAACATCCCTGTGAGGGGAGTGGTCAAAAATGGGGAAAGTGTGTGGACCGAACTTTCCTTTCTTGGTCAGCTTTTCCTAGTCTCTTTGACTATTTTGTAAATGCATGGGAAATTAGAACTACTAACCTACACCCCCATCTAGAGCAGGGAGGGATGCCTCCAGTGGAAAGAAGTCACAGCTGTGGATGTTGTTTTTTTCTCTGTTACAGATGGGAGCTAGCAGTTCCAGAACCACTCTTTTAAAATGCATTTTAAAAAACTGAGACAAGCTTGATCCCCAGAATTTAAAAATAGACATGCCTGATCTTCTGTGATACTGAATGACCAAAATAGCCTTTGGAAGATGGGGAATGCTGGCCAGTTGAAGGGTCTCTTAACTGTGATACTGTTTTACAACTAGACAAGTTATGTAGAAAACAAGGGAAATGGGTAGAAGTGACATATGTGTTGCTCTTTTTCCCTCTACGAGACAGGCCGGACTTATGTCTTAAGGGTGCAGATTTGGGGTGTGAAAGTTTCAGCTCCCCTCTGTCCTCTTACTTTGCCCCTGTATCTGGGGCTCCCAAATGAACAGGGTGAGAGTCAGGACACCCTTCCAGGAGGGATTGTCTCAGTCTTGGTAGAAATTCAAACAGTCCCAATTGCAGTCAAGACTATTTAGAGGATCCAAGAAGTACATAGAAGCCTTTACATGACTAGCTTTATTTTATGAGATTACTTGGAGAGATATAATTCATGTCTTGGAACAGATGCTGACTCCTGACTCAGAAACTCAAGTTTTAGGGAAGCCGCTACTTTTGGAGATGAATGGCTTGAACGCAAGACAAGGGGAAAGAAGGGACATGAAATAGCCCTCCTCCCTATTGGGAGAAAAGCAGTTCCCATAACAGAGCCACTTTAGTAGATGTATTCTTGAAGGACTCAAGCGAGCACATTGACTTTAGACTGCTCAGTTGGCTGACATAGAACAGGCAGAGAAGGAAACTCCTGGTAAATCCCTAGATAGATTATGGGAGGCTCTCCACAAGTTTACTGACATTGATTCAAAAAGTTCAAAAGAAGGAATGATCTTAAAAGATAGATTTCTCACTCAGTCAGCTCAAGATATTTGTTATAAGATATAAAAACAGGTGTTAGGACAAAATCAGTCTTTAAAAAACTGTTGCAGCTGGCTCAGACGGTATACTATGGTAGAGAACATGAGGAGGAGAAACAACAACAAAAAAGAAACAGGCAAAAGACTGAAGCCCCAACAACAGCTGTTAGATCTGCTCTAAACAGCCTGAGGAAGAATGCCCAGAGGGACTCAGGTAAAAGGGATGAGCTTGTTATTACTGTGGAAAGGAGGGGCATATCAAGCAGGATTGCCCTCAGGCATCTAAGCCATCCCTGGCTCCATTTCCGGTCTGCAAATGACCACACTGGAGGAGAGAATGCCCTCTGAAGCGTAGGTACCAGGGGTTGGACTCCCAAGGCAATCAGGACTGAAGGTGCCCAGCGGTCCTCACACAAACTCCCATCCTAATTACACCTGAGGAACTCCAGATATTAATAACTGTGGAGGGCCAATCAGTCGATTTTCTTCTGGACACTGGGACAACTTTCTCTGTCCTCACTGAAGACCCTGGTCCACTTTTCTCTGGATCCACTATTGTAATGGAGTTGTCTGAATGAGCCAATGTTTTAGTCATCCTTTAAGCTGCAACTGAACTCTGTGATATTTTCTCAGGAGTTTCTAATTATGCTAGAGTCTCCCTCACCCTTTCTGGGGATGGATATATTGAACAAGGTCCAGCCCTCTGTTTTTGTAAATATGGAACCTGCTCTCTCCCTCCAATTAATTAAATAAAATGTAAATCCTAAACTACGGGTTCATAGAAAAACTGTGGGTTGAGCACAAAACACTGTTCCTATCAGTATCAAACTCAAAGAAACTCACTCACTTATTTCCACATCAAAAGCATATCCACTAAAGCCTGAGATTAAGGAAGAATTAAAACTCATATTAAAATTTTAAAAGAACAAGAAACTATCAATTTCCTATAGTCCATGCAACACTTCTATTTTGGGTGTAAAAAAGTCAAATGATAAGTCAAGAATTTTTCAAGATACACAAATAATAAGTGCCCAATCCTTATACTTTATTGTCTGAAATTCCTGAATGAGCCAAATCCTCTGCATATGACTTTAAGACAATTGAGGGATTCTTGGGAATTACAAGCTGTTGCCACATTTGGATTATGGGTTATGAGGAGCTTTCCAGGCATTTATATAAACTTATAACTGAGATTCAGCAGGCCCAAACGACAACCTGGTTTGGTTCCCAGAGACAAAAGTCTCTTCAAATTGCTTTCCAGCAGGCTCCAACTTTGAGCTTACCTACAGGATCAGAGTTTAGTCTGTTGGTTACTGAATAAAGGCTATAGCCACATTGCTTAAGGGTAATTGCTACTATTGTTTTGCTAATGCTAAAGCTCATAAGTTTACTGATGGGCAAAATCTTACTGTACTGACTTCTCATGATGTAAGTGGGATCTTAAACTCTAAAGTTCACGGTGACAATGGCTCTGACTTTAAAGCTGTTGTAACTCAAGGGGTGTCAAAAACTCTAGGAATAAAAGATCATTTATACTGTTACTGGAGACTCCAATCTTCAAAAAAAGTTATAAAGGCTAGTGACATTGTTAAAAGACATCCGTGTAAGCTAACTTAGGAAACACAAAACAGTTGTTTTAAAAATTTACCCATACCTTTAGTGAGGGGTTGAGGTGCCCCTAAAAAGAAGGAACTGTCTCTATGACAGACTGTTTTGGTACACACATATTGTCATAGATCCTCAGCTTTCAGCTTTCCAACAGACATTACGAGAACTCTGGGAAGTGACCCCCTGACCCAGCCTCTATAGTCGGTCTTATCGGTGGGTCTATGGAGCACTCCCTTCCTTATCAATTGAAGGCTTCGTAAGGTGGGTTTCTCTACTTTAAGGAAATAATTTTCTTCAGCTCTGTGAATACCTTCACCAACAACAATCACACGTGCCACCTCTTCTTGATCTGATGACGTCTAGCAATCCTAAAATGGACTAACTATGGACATAATGTAACTTTTAATTTTTATTAAGTTTTAACTTGGTTTAATTTTTGTACAGGAAAATAAGACTATTTTGCCTTACATCTGTAACTGTATAATGTGGTTTGTTTCTAATCATGTGAAAATGTTCAGGTTACAAATGGTTGTTCAGGCTCCTATGCATGCCACAGCCTCCTCCAACTATTACTTGCAGCCCCTGGATTGGAGACCCTCAATATGAAGGCTAGGAGAATATGGTGCCTCAACAATTTAGGGACTATGCCCCTCAAGCAGGAAGTAGTTATGGAACAAAACTGATGCCTTGGCAACTTCTTTCCCTTGGCAAAATAATTCTCCTAAAAGAAAAAAAAAAGGGTGGTGGTGGTGATGAGAGAGTCAATTCCTAGGCAGGTTGACAAGAAGTCTGGGGTCCTTGAAGAGGAGAGAGGGGGCTAGAGTTCTCAAGGAGGAGAAAAGGACAAATGCCCCCCCCCCCTTTTTTTTTCTTTCTCTCTCTCTCTCTACATTCCTTAGTCTTAGTCACATAAAAGGTTTTTTGTTTTTATTTTCTTTAAGCCTGGAACTGATGATTACACAACAAACAAACAACTCAGTTTAAACTCTGTATTAAAGATTATATAACAACAATACATCCTGCTTGAGGACAGTTTCTCCTTCTTGAAACCTTCTGGCTAATCCTGTTATCTTAAAATGTATATTATGGGAGTGGGTCTAGTAAGATCTTTACAACCTGAGGCATTCTTTTGATTTATTGTAATAAATCTAAAAAGTATATAATTCCCTTGCTAAGACTAGCAAGGGGGGGCACTCTCTGACCCCCTTCTGATGTTTATGTCAGAAGCTTTCTCTTTCCCTTTTTATACTTTAATAAAACTTTGCTATAGATGAGATCTTGAGTGATCAAGCCTGGTCCCTGGTCCTGAAGCTAAATCTTCTTCTTTAGAGATCACAAATATGGCATTGTTCACCATAAGCTAGCACCTTAATAAAGATGGGGTATGCTTGTGAGAGCTGGATCATAAAGAAGGCAGAATGACAAATAATCAATGTCTTCAAACTGCAACGCTGGAGAAGACTCCTGAGAGTCCCTTGGGCAGCAAGGAAATCAAACCAATCTTAGGAGAAATCAAATTGGAATATTCATTTAGAGGGACTGATGTTGAAGCTGATCTTCAAGTATCTTGGTCATCTGATGTGAGCAGCAGACTCATTGAAAAAGTCCCTGATGCTAGGAAAGATTGAAGGCAGGAGGAGAAGGGAGGATGAGAGCATGAGATGATTACCAATGCAATGCACATGCACTTGGGCAAACCTCAGGAGATGGTGAGGGACAGGGAGGCCTGGCATGCTGCAGTCCATGGGGTCGCTAAGAGTCAGACATGACTGGTCAACTGAACAACAACAACAACAAAAGCATTATCAGCTATTCTAATAACACACAAGAGTTTAAGTCAAAGGTAATAAAATCTAATTATTTTAGTATTAGTTTTACTTGTCTATGTCTGACAAACCGCACCATAGTATATGGTTAAATTTTGTATATCTATAGTTAACTAGATAGTTATTTAGGAGCTTCCCAGGTTGCACTATCTGTAAAGAAACCAACTGCCAATGAAGGAGATATAAAAGACTTGGGTTTGATCCCTGGATCAAGAAGATGCCCTGGAGGAGGGCACAACAATCCACTTCAGTATTCTTGCCTAGAGAATCCCGTGGACAGAGGAGTCACAAAGTCCATAGGGTCGCAAAGAGTAGGACTAGATTGAAGCAACTTAACACACACACATAGTTACAAATTGTTAATTGAATTTATATGAGAAATGTGTAAATTGTTTAAAATTTGAGTACAAGTTAATATTCTTGATGAGTAATTTTAAGAAACTATACATTTTAGTACATTGTATTTAATTTATCCTTCAAATGCATATCATTGTTGTTCATTTGCTAAGTTGTGTCCATTTCTGTGTGATCCCATGGACTGTAGCATGCCAGGCCCCTCTGTACTCCACCATCTCCTGGAATTTGCTCAAATTCATGTCCATTTTGTTGGTGATGCTCTCTAACCATCTCATCCTCTGCTCCCCCCTTATCATTTTGCCTTCTATTTTATCCAGCATCAAGATCTTTTTCTGATGAATTGGCTATTCACATCAAGTGGCCAAACTTTTGGAGCTTCAGCATTAGCATTAGTACTTACAATAAATATTCAGAGTTGATTTTCTTTAGGATTGACTACTTTGACCTCCTTGCTGTTCAAGGGATTCTCAAGAGTCTTCTCTATCACCACAGTTCAAAAGCATCAATTCTACTGCATTCAGCCTTATGAGTCCAACTCTCATATTCATGCATGACTAATGGAAAGATCATAGCCTCAACTCTATGGACCTTTGTAGGTAAAGTGATGTCTCTGCTTCTTAATTCACTGTCTACATTTGCCATAGCTTTCCTTCCAAGGAGCAAGTGTCTTTTAATTTCATGGCTTCAGTCACTGTCTGCAGTGATTTTGGAGCCCAGGAAAATAAAATCTGTCACTGCTTCTACTCTTTCCCCTCTATTTTCCTTGAACTTATGGGACAGATGTCATTATCTTAGTTGCTGCTTTTTTTTTTTTCTTAATATTGAGTTTCAATCCAGATTTTTCGCTCTTGTATTTCATCATCATCAAATAGATAATTGGTAAGAAGTTACTGTATAACACAGGGAGCCCAGCCTTGTACTCTGTGATAACCTAGAGAAGTGGGCTAGGGGAAGGGGAAGGAGGATAAAGGAGGAGGTGATTAATGTATAATTATGTCTGATTTGCATTGATATATGGCAGAAACTGGTCTTCTCTGTGGCTTAGTGGTAAATAATCTGTCTGTAATGCAGGAGGCTGCCTGCAATGCAGGAGATGAAGTTTGATCCTTCAGTCAGGAAGATCCCATGGAGAAGAATATGGCAACCCATTCCAATATTCTTGCCTGAGAAATCCCATGGACAGAAGAGCCTGCCAGGCTATAGTCCACGCGGTAATAAGAGTTTGACATGACTTAGTAACCCACTCCAATACTCTTGCCTGGAAAATCCCATGGGCAGAGGAGCCTGGTAGGCTGCAGTCCATGGGGTCGCGAAGAGTTGGACACGACTGAGTGACTTCACTTTCACTCTTCACTTCCATGTATTGGAGAAGGAAATGGCAACCCACTCCAGTGTTCTTGCCTGGAGAATCCCAGGGACGGGGGAGCCTGGTGGGCTGCTGTCTATGGGGTCGCACAGAGTCGGACACGATTGAAGCGACTTAGCAGCAGCAGCAGTAACTAAAACACAACAAACATGTCAGAAACCAACACGATGTTTTAAAACAATTTTCCTCCAGTTAACAAAAAATAAATAAATAAAGAGGCTCTTTAGTTCCTCTTCCCTTCCTCCCATTGGAGTGGTATCATCTGCATCTCTGAGGTTTTTTATATTTCTCCCAGCAATCTTGATTCCAGCTTGTGATTCATTCAGCCTTGCATTTTACATGATGTACATTTCATATATGTAAAATAAGCAGGGTGACAGTATAAAGCCTTGTTGTACTCTTTTTTTCCAATTTTGAATCAGTCAGTTGTCCCATGTCTAGTTCTAACTGTTGCTTCTAGACCCACATACAGGCTTCTCAGGAGGCAGGAATGATGATTTGGTATTCCCATCTCTAAGAATTTTCTATGGTTTGTTGTGATCCACAGAGTAAAAGGTTTTAGCCTTATCAATGAAGCAGAAATAGTTTTTTTTTTTTTTTTTTTTTTCTGGAATTCTGTCTCTTTTTCCATGATCCAATGAAAGTTGGCAATTTGACCTCTAGTTCCTCTGATTCTTCAAAACCCAGCTTGTACATCTGGAACTTCTTATTTCCTGTTGCTGAAACCTAACTTGAAGGATTTTGAGCATAATCTTACTACCATATAAAATGAGCACAAACGTACAGTTGCTTGAACATTCTTTAGCATTGCACTTCTTTGGGATTGGAATGAAAACTGACAATTTTAGTCCTGTTGCCACTGTTGAATTGTTCAAATTTGCTGGCATATTGAATGCAGCACTTTACCAGCATAGTCTCTTAGGATTTGAAATAGCTCAGTTGGAATTCCATCACCTCCCCTAGCTTTGTTCGCAGTAATGCTTCCTAAGACCCACTTGACTTCACACTCCAGGATGTCAGGCTCTAGGTGAGTGACCAGATCATTGTGGTTACCCAAGTCATTAAGACCTTTCTTGTATCATTTTTCTGTGTATTCTTTCTCCCACTTCTTAATCTTTCTACTCTGTTATATCTTTACCATTTCTGTCCTTTATTGGGCCTATCTTTGCATGAAATATTCCCTTGATATCTCCATTTTATTGAGGAAAATTTCTAGTCTTTCCCATTCTATTGTTTTCTTCTATTTCTTTGCAGTGTTCATTTCAGAAGGCCTTCTTATCTCTCCTTGCTGTTCTCTAGGACTCTGCATTCAGTTGGGTATAGCTTTGTCTTTCTCCCTTCCCTTTCACTTCTCTTCTTTCCTCAGGTATTTGAAAAACCCTCATCAGACAACCACTTTGTCTTCTTGTATATTTTTTGTTTTGGGTGGCTTTGGTCACTGCCTCCTGTACAATGTTATAGACATCAGTCCATAGTTCTTCCGGCACTCTGTCTACCAGATATCTTCAAATGAAGGTAAAAACAATAAAACAACCCAGAGCTAATATCTTTTATTGGTACATGTGGAGTAGGTTATCTTATTTAACCCTCAACAACCTAATTGAGTGGGCTTCTCTGGTGACACAGAGTTAAGAATCCACCTGCCAATGCAGGAAGCATGGGTTCAATCCTTGCTCTGGGAAGATCCCCTGGAGAAGGAAATGGCAACCCACTCCAGTTCTTGCACGCTAAATCCCTTGGACAGAGGAGCCTGGCAGGCTATAGTCCCTTCAGTGGCAAAAGAGTCTGACATGGCTTAGCAACTAAACAACAGCAATCTAATTGAGCAAATGCTTCTATGCTTATTTAGACATAAGAAAACAGCCATTGTAATTAGGTATTGAGTTTTCAAAAATGGATCTAACTTAAATGCACAACATTTTCCCATAATGTACCAGTACTTTACTGAATTAAGCACAACTTAAAATTAAAGCACATATTTCTGAAATCCATGGAGACAAAAGAAAAGAAAAAAGGAAACTAAGAAGAATGATTGATTTTACTAAAGCCCCTTTCCCAGTGTAATTGACTGTGACATTTTCATCATTAAAATAAGTGAAACCTGATGCTGGTTTTAAAACATAACACATAATATATTATAGCATGAAAGCTGAGTTTTACTTCTGTCCCTGTTTCCAAGAACTCCCAAGAGAGGAGTCAATATTGAAGACAATATGGAAATGATCACAAATTAATAAACTAAATTCCTAAGTAGGCTAGGAAGGCAAATAAGTTATTTTCACACACTCCAACAGGTCATTTCTTTTACCCCTGTTTTTGTTCTGTGACCCACAATCATGAAATTTGTACTGATTCAGTTCAGTTCAGTTGCTCAGTCGTGTCCGACTCTTTGCAACCCCATGAATCGAAGCACGCAAGGCCTCCCTGACCATCACTAACTCACGGAGTTCACTCAGACTTATGTCCATCAAGTCAGTGATGCCATCCAGCCATCTCATCCTCTGTCGTACCCTTCTCCTCCTGCCCCCAATCCCTCCCAGCATCAGAGGCTTTTCCAATGAATCAACTCTTCACATGAGGTGGCCAAAGTACTGGAGTTTCAGCTTTAGCATCATTCCTTCCAAAGAAATCCCAGGTCTGATCTCCTTCAGAATGGACTGGTTGGATCTCCTTGCAGCCCAAGGGACTCTCAAGAGTCTTCTTCAACACCACAGTTCAAAAGCATCAATTTTTCAGCATTGAGCCTTCTTCACAGTCCAACTCTCACATCCATACATGACCACAGGAAAAACCATAGCCTTGACTAGATGAACCTTTGTTGGCAAAGTAATGTCTCTGCTTTTGAATATGCTATCTAGGGTGGTCATAACTCTCCTTCCAAGGAGTAAGCGTCTTTTAATTTCATGGCTGCAGTCACCATCTGCAGTGATTTTGGAGCCCAGAAAAATAAAGTCTGACACTGTTTGCACTGTTTCCCCATCTATTTCCCATGAAGTGATGGGACCCGATGCCATGATCTTCGTTTCCTGAATGTTGAGCTTTAAGCCAACTTTTTCACTCTCCACTTTCACTTTCATCAAGAGGCTTTTTAGTTCCTCTTCACTTTCTGCCATAAGGATGGTGTCATCTGCATATCTGAGGTTATTGAGATTTCTCCCGGCAATCTTGATTCCAGCTTGTGTTTCTTCCAGCCCAGCATTTCTCATGATGTACTCTGCATATAAGTTAAATAAACAGGGTGACAATATACAGCCTTGACAAACTCCTTTTCCTATTTGGAACCAGTCTGTTTTTCCATGTCCAGTTCTAACTATTCCTTCCTGACCTGCATACAGGTTTCTCAAGACGCAGGTCAGGTGGTCTGGTATTCCCATCTCTTTCAGAATTTTCCACAGATTATTGTGATCCACACAGTCAAAAGTTTTGGCATAGTCAATAAAGCAGAAACAGATGCTTTTCTGGAACTCTCTTGCTTTTTCCATGATCCAGCGGATGTTGGCAATTTGATATCTGGTTCCTCTGCCTTTTCTAAAACCAGCTTCAAAATGAGGAAGTTCACGATTAACATATTTCTGAAGCCTGGCTTGGAGAATTTTGAGCATTAGTTTACTAGCGTGTGAGATGAGTGCAATTGTGTGGTAGTTTGAGCATTCTTTGGCATTGCCTTTCTTTGGGATTGGAATGAAAACTGACCTTTTCCAGTCCTGTGGCCACTGCTTAGTATGTGGTCCACTGGAGAAGGGAATGGCAAGCCACTTCAGTATTCTTGCCTTGAGTACCCCATGAATAGTATGAAAAGGTAAAATGATAGGATACTGAAAGAGGAACTCCCCAGGTCAGTAGGTGCACAATATGCTACTGGAGATCAGTGGAGAAATAACTCCAGAAAGAATGAAGGGATGGAGCCAAAGCAAAAAAAAAAAAAAAAAAAATACCCAGCTGTGGATGTGCCTGGTGATAGAAGCAAGGTCCAATGCTGTAAAAAGCAATATTGCATAGGAACCTGGAATGTCAGGTCCATGAATCAAGGCAAATTGAAAGTGGTCAAACAAGAGATGGCAAGAGTGAATGTTGGCATTCTAGGAATCAGCAAACTAAAATGGACTGGAATGGGTGAATTTAACTCAGATGACCATTATATCTACTACTGCGGGCAGGAATCCCTCAGAAGAAATGAAGTAGTCATCATGGTCAACAAAAGAGTCCAAAATGCAGTACTTGTACTAATTAGAAATTCATAATTTCTGGAAAAATCCAAAATTTCTAGAGAAAATTTCTTTCTACCTTTTCACAAACTAGTTATTTCCAACAACAAATTCCTTTTAACTACTTTACAATAGTATAAGCTATTTTTATACATAATAGGAAAAAATAACCCACATTCTCCTGTTGGTTGGCAAACTCATGAGTCCCCTCAGTGAAATTTGAAATTACCTTCTCTAGTTGGAGGGCAAGAAAAGAATAGTAAAGGAAGCAGACAACCCCATATCTGTAAGTGAGAGGTGTAATAGGCAAGGGAACTTACATACAAGGCTTATGTTGGTTGCCACAAGATGAATAAATCTCTACACATGCTCACCAGAATCTTGAGTCTATACAGAAGCCTTTATGAGTTTCAGTCATGTACACTGTCCAGATGGTCTCAGTCACACCTTATTGTCTCAAGGCTGCAGCCTTCAGATGCCCCCCACTGTGGAAACTGTGGGCAGAAGATGGTATACAGTGTCTCTGGTCCTGCTTATGGTCTGCTTATGGTCAGCTTGTGGGTCAGCCAGGGATCACATCCTCTCTATGACCACCTCTACCATCTTCAGTGGTCATCTTACAGACCGAATTAAGGCTCATTGTTTCTCTACCACCTTTGATTACTTCTTGGGCTCCTCTTAATTTCTCCTTTCTGCAGTTCCAAGTGACTGACGCAGCTAAGACTTGAAAACCAAGACCTGGGGCAGTGCTCTTCAGTGCAGCTACATATTAGAACCACTGGGGAGTCTGTAAGTACACAAAGACTGTAGCACATCTCAGGATATGTGTTACAGTTGGATGGGCCATGTGTTTTTAGTTTCAGAAGTTCTCCAGGTGCTTTTAATATGCATTGTCTGATAAAAAGTACTCTTAAGCAGTGAGTAATCAGAATATTGAGTTCCCCCCCAAAATAAATATTCTAAGTCTTTCCAAGTGTTAGCTTGGATTAGACTCACCTGAAAGGCATGTTAAATCACAAACTCCTGGGCTTCACCCAAGATTCTGGCTCAACAGGTTGGGAGAAGTGTCTGGAAACTTGTATTTCTAGTAAATTCCCAGTTGATAGTGCCACTGCTGATCCCCATACCACACTTTGAAAGTCTGTGTTCTATGAGATGTCACATTCTGTTTACATGAACTGAATCCATCTCAGGGACAGATATTGATGATGTCTGAAAGCAAAATTTTCCTATTCTTAAAAGAAAGAAGGAATGCATGGCAGACAAGCAATACTTATAGCCACTAAAATCTCATATGGCAAATCTCATTCTGCTTTCTCTCACCAAGCAGTACTCTGATTCAGAGCTTTATGCTTCTGTTATCAGCATGCTAGTGTTTCATATTTTGAAGATATTAGTTTTGTCATCAACTCTAACTAAAATACACTTCCTATCTCTGCATATTAGAATCGCATGTACATACCAAATCCTCTATAGGAAATTTCATGAATTTCCCAAGATACCACTTCTTGATTTTCCCTGCAGATATTAGGAACAAATCATTTGAACACTGTAGGGAGAGAGCAAATTAGCCAAGATGATGTGGTCAGACTCTCTTGCCCCACAGCCCTTGTTCTCACCCCACATGTTGTAAATACATGTAACAGCTGAGATCACTTATAGCAATGTGCATGTGTGTCATGAGGTACTCACTTGGCCACGGACTACTTTTGTTCTGTAAGCTTATGTTCCACCTGGGCAAGCTTTTGAGGCTGCATTGCTATGGCTGTGTTAAGGCAGTGAGATTACATTATGGCTGTGTCTGTTGGGTCAACCAAGAGAGGAGAAAATGCAGCGTGTCTGCTGCTATAGCTGCTATGCCAGCCAGGAGAGAATAAATGTGTTTACAGTTCCTACAGCTCCTCACATTTTATTCCAGCTTCCTTGCTCTTGTCTTACCTACCCTGGGTTCAGTGAACAGTGCGTACAGTGAGATACAGTGAGACAAACCCTCATTATATTGTGCCCTTCTCTTTAGGAAATGCTTCTGTCAGGTGTTATGGTTGTCATACTCATAATTATGATAAAATAATAGGATTTTACCCTAAAAATTAGCAGAATGTCTGGGGCCATGTCCTCAGCACTTTTACTAATACTGACTCTTTAAAGCTCTATTAGTATCATTTTACAAAAGAGGAATTTGGAGCATGTATGTGTGCATGTTCATTAGTCACTCAGTCGTGTCCAATTCTTTGCAGCCCCATGGACACCAGGCTCCTCTATCCACGGGATTCTCCAGGCAAGAATACTGGAGTGGATTGTCATGCCCTCTTCCAGGGGATCTTCCTAATCCAGGGATCAAACTCAGGTCTCCTGCATTGCAGAAGGATTCTTTACCATTTGAACTACCATAACGCCAATCTCTCAGCTGTTAGGTAGCAGTCAGGATACAACCCCAGAAGCTCAAGCTAATACAGCATTTAAAACAGCTTCAGGCATATTGAAAGGGTTAGATAATTAGCTATAATCAGCATGATCATTATCACTGGTGGTCTTAATTATGCAATGACTAGTGTGTTAAGTATTGTACTAAAGACTTTACATAGATGTATGTTTGTACATGATTCATTTTATCCTCAAAACACTATATTCTCACAACAATCCCATGAAATAGAAACACATTATCCTAAACAACTTGTTCCAGTCACACAGCCAGTGAGCATATAAGCTTGAAGTAAGACCCAAGTTTAGGATCAGTGGCTGTTTCTTAATCATTTTGTATCTTGTGTATTACTTAACACACTAGTTCTCAAACTGTGGCCACTTTAAACTGAATTCAATGTATATATGTGTTTACAATTTAATGATATATCTTTACAGAATTAAAAGGCACATTTCTTTTCCTTTTCTTTCCTTCTGAGTTTGTTTCTTATTTAACATCTTAGCTTGAAGTTCTAAAAACAAAACCCAAGTAGTAATACAATAGCGTATCTCTCAGAAAAAAATGTACATGAGCAACGTTTTCTCTTGTTAACATTTTAGAATTAGAATAGAACTGACCACCACATACAGCAGGTCTACAGTGATCTCTGCTGCTTGATTTTCTCACTGGTGTCTAATTCCCTCCTCTTGAGTCTTGGTTGGACTTAAAGGCTTGCTTTTAATGAATGGAACATAGCAACGTAATGGGATTTTACTATTAGAATAGGTTCTGAAAAATATGGTGGTTTTGGTTTTGGCAGTTTAGTCTTACTAACCATTTGCACTTCTCTGTCAGTGGAATCTGAGTGCTGCTCTGCAAGGAAACCTTGCCGGCATCACTAGTGTCTCTTACCACAGCTAGCAGTGACTTGAGGTTGCCTGCAGCCCAGTGAATGTGTCAGTCCTGCTAGTGACCTTGGGAGTGAATTACCTCCCAGGTAAGATGGAGATGGGGCTTCCCCAGTGATTCAGCAGTAAAGACTCTGTCTGCAATATAGGAGCTACACGATTAATCCCTGGGTTGGGAAGATCCCCTGGAGAAGGAAATGACAACCCACTCTAGTATCCTTGCCTGGATAATCCCATAGGCAGAAAAGCCTGGTGGGCTACAGTTCATGGGTTTCAGAGTCAGGCATAACTGAAGCAACTTAGCATGCATGGAAGCTGGAGATGACCGTGACTAGCAAATACACTTCAACCTCAAGAGCAAGCGTGGGTCGGAGGAACTCAAACAAATCACAGGCACAGACTGTGAGATAAAAAAAAAGAAAAAATTCCCTTTAAAGCATTTTGTTTTGGGATACTTTGTAATACAGTGATAGATCACTAGTCATTTATATTTTAACTTTAAAATACACATAAAATTCATTTTTAGAACATTAGCAGAAACTCCAAATAGATAAAGATTTCTTCAGCTAAACATTAAGAATCAAAAAAAAAAAAAAAAGAAAAAAAGCTTATTTTACTGAATATTTGGAGAAACCTGACTTTTATATAAATATCATGCTTATATATATAAATATAAATATAAATATAAATATAAATATAAATATATATATATATATATATAGTGACCCATATAAACCTCCAAATGAAAGATAAATTCAGAAAGACCACTACAAATTAAAGGATTTGTTATGCAGGAGTGTTTATTTCACAAGGCAATTGTCCAAAGCATGTCCTAGGCAGAAAACCAGGAGAAACTTTTGATAAAAATACTTGATAATTATCCTGAATATAGCAAACATGTTATCTGATTTCCAAAAGGAAAGCTGAAGAGTACATCATTTGTCTTCCATTTCATTCACAAAACTATATACATTCATTTAAATTATTTCATGTTTAAAAATTGATGGGGATAAAGGAATATTGTTAAGATTTTATGCCAGCTATTTAGTAAGATGATAAGGTTTTTGTTTCAGTAGTTCTAAAGGACACAGTCATTAATTAGAGAAGAATTGTCCTTCAATAACATCATTAGAATGATGACATTCTGATTTCAACAGAAAGAGAAGCCTGGGAACTGAAGCAATTTAAATTTGAAGCAGATTCACACAGGAGCTGAGATACAAGGTGAAGTAACACATACAAACAGTAAATAGATATCATTATGTCCTGAGCTGGTTTTATACCTAGTAAGATATACTGAGGTATAATTCTCAAAAAAATGGCTCATACTCAAATATTCTTTTTAGATAGACTTGTTACCAGTAGTGTTCCCTATTGCTTTAAATTATGCATGCAAGATAGCTAAGAAACAGCATTGCTCACCTTTATTTCTGCATTGAGACATTTTGTGAAGGCTGAACAGGTAGCCTTGCCCAGAGAAGTGGTCTATAAAACAAAAAATTAGAAATTTAGTTATGTATTTTAGCATAAGGTACAAAGGGAAGGAATCACTTTGATCTACTCTCCTTTAATCCTCAGTGCCACATAGAGCAAGCATTACTGAGTGAGTGATGGAAATATGGATACCATAATAATATCATTGGAGATATAACAATATTAATTATGGAAGAGAGGACAGGGCTTTCCTGTTCTATCCATTTCACTTGTTAGCGGTTTCTCACCATTAGAGCCAGTGCTTTCTGAAATGCCAGACTCAACCACCCCATTGTCCCCTGGCACCGATCTCATGGTGGCAACGTTTGTGAGGGAATTTGTCTCTTCTGTGCATCAGATGTGAGGAGCCACAACCCTGGGTGTCCATCACCTTCTTTACTCCCCTTAGCTAATTCAGTTACCCAGTCCTATTCAGTCTTTCTTTCCTTGCTGTTTCTCAAGTCTGCTCATGTTTTTACACCTGGTCCACTGCTGACTTTGTGTATAATTTCTGCTTAGGGGGACTTCAAGCAGCCTTTCAAACTGGCAGCTGTACTTCCATTGCCTCTCCCACTTTACTCTCATGATGCTAGTGGTGGTGGTGGTTTAGTCGCTAAGTTGCGTCTGACTCTTGTGACCCTATGGACTGTAGCCTCAACAGGCTCCTGTTTCATGGGATTCTCCAGGCGAGAATGCTGGAGTGGATTGCCATTTCCTTCTCCGTCATGATGCGAGAAGACCTTCCAAAATGCAAACTGGGCCATATCACTCCCTACTTTAAATCCTAAGATGATTCTTCCAACTAGAATATAAATTTTAAATCAAATCCTGAACTGGTTAAAAAAATATCAGCTACCTGCATCCATATATTATTTTCAATTGTAGCCTTGCTTCAGTGAATGATTTTTTTGAGCAAGGGCAATTTTCATTTTGAATATAGTTACTTAACACTAGTAAACTTTTAAGAATCTATTAAAGATTATATATATTATCGCTATTTCCATTGTTTCAAACAACCTTTGATATGAAGAAGAAACTAATAGTTACAAACATCAAAAGTGAGTGAAGTCACTCAGTCGTGTCTGACCCTTTGTGACCCTGTGGACTATAGCCTATCAGGCTCCTCCATCCATGGGATTCTCTAAGAAAGAATACTGGAGTGGGTTGGCATTTCCTTCTCCAGGGGATCTTCCTGACTCAGGGATTGAACCCTGGTCTTCCGCATTGCAAGCAGACGCTTTACCCTCTGAGCTGCTAGGGAAGTCCACAAAGATCAAGAATTAGGTCAAATATCCTTTAAAATGTTTTAAGTTCAAACCAAACATGGACTTCTCTGAGACTCAGAGAAAATCTGAGTGACTCTATTTAAATACCAAATGCAATAGCAGATTTTAAGAAGCAAAATGGTCCAAAAATTGTGTTTTATGCTATCCACTATGCCCCGGGCCAATAAGAGGACCTGAAGCCAGCAGTCATATGATATCTATATTCAGGTGCTGATTACATGCAGAAGTGCAGAAGCCTAATCTACACTGAAACACAGTCCTTAAATGCCTTCCTTACTCGTTTAGGCAGCCTTCTCATTCCAGAAAGATTCTAATTATATCTCGGCTGTTTCACAGAGCTCTTCTGTATAAATTGCATTCTAGTTTCTGTTCCACAGCTGAGTAAGCTGAAGGCTTACCAGTACCTTCTCAACTGCACCCAGATCTGCAGCAAAAGAGGTAGTAGTACGGTAGTTTGGATATGGTATCTAGAAATGAACTATTTAGGTTCAGATTTTAGCTCTGCCACTTACTGACTCTGTGGCCTTGAAGGAGTCACTTAACCTTTGAAGATGTCCAGTGTCTCCTGAGACAATCCTCTTTGGCTCCCTAAGAAGGTATCTATTCATGGGGCAGGGGAAACTATATCTTATAAAATTTCATGGTGGTGGAGAAATTTTTTTAAATTGGGTTCTTAAGTGCTTGCTCGGAGAAGGCACTGGCACCCCACTCCAGTACTCTTGCCTGGAAAATCCCATGGACAGAGGAGCCTGGTAGGCTGCAGTCCATGAGGTAGCTAAGAGTTGGACACAACTGAGTGACTTCATTTTCACTTTTCACTTTCATGCATTGGAGAAGGAAATGGCAAACCACTCCAGTGTTCTTGCCTGGAGAATCCCAGGGATGCCGGGGAGCCTGGTGAGACTTTAACTTACAGCCTTTTATGCCTAAACCTGTGGCACTGCCAAATATGTACAACTTATACCTCAGTGGTTCAGGTAAACCTGCCAGGAGGGCCTCATCCCAGGGTCCTGGACTCAATGGGTTTTTTTGAACAGTTATTACTCCAATGTATTCAACACACCTGATGTCTATAAAGGTATTTCATTTTCTTCTATTGTCTTAAATTTAATGTTCAGTTTAGTTGATCAGTCATGTCTGACTCTTTGCAATCCCATGGACTGCAGCACACCAGACCTCCCTGTCTACCACCAACTCCTGGAGGCTACTCAAACTCATGTCCATTGCGTTGGTGATGCGATCCAACCATCTCATCCTCTGTCTTCCCCTTCTCCTCCCACCTTCAATCTTTCCCAGCATCAGGATCTTCTCATATGACTCAGTTCTTTGCATCAGGTGGCCAAAGGATTGGAGCTTCAGGTTCAGCATCAGTCCTTTCAATGAATATTCAGTTCTGATTTCCTTTAGGATGGACTGGTTGGATCCATGAAGTCCAAGGGACTCTCAAGAGTCTTCTACAACACCACCATTCTAAAGCATCAATTCTTCTGCGCTCAGCTTTCTTTATGATCCAACTCTCACATCCATACATGATTACTGGAAAAACTATAGCATTGAATAGACAGAATTTTGTTGGCAAAGTAATGTCTCTGCTTTTAAATATGCTGTCTAGGTTTGTTATAGCTTTTATTCCAAGGAGCAAGTGTCTTTTAATTTCATGACTGCAATCACCATCTGCAGTGGTTTTGGAGCCCCCAAAATTAAAGTCTCTCACAGTTTCCAATATTTCCCCATCTATTTGCCATGAAGTGATGGGACCATATGCTATGATCTTCATTTTTTAAGTGATGAGTTTTAATCCAGCTTTTTTATTCTTCTCTTTCACTTTCATCAAGAGGCTCTTTATTTCCTCATCTCCTTCTGCCATAAGGGTGGTATCATCTGCATATCTGAGGTTACTGATATTTTCTCCTGGAAATCTTGATTCCAGCTTGTGCTTCATCCAGTCTGGTATTTTTTTTTTTTTTTTTAATGACATACTCTGCCTATAAGGTAAATAAGCAGGGTGACATTATACAGCCTTAACATACTCCTTTCCCAGTTTGGAACCAGTCCATTGTTTCGTGTCTGGTTCTAACTGTTGCTTCCTGACCTACACACAGATTTCTCAAGAGGCAGGTCAGGTGGTCTGGTATTCCCATAACTTGAAGAATTTTCCACAGTTTGTTGTGATCCACACAGTCAAAGGCTTCAGTGTAGTTAATAATACATAAGTAGATATTTTTCTGGAATTCTTTTGCTTTTTCTATGATCCAACAGATGTTGGCAATTTTATCTTTGGTGTCTCTGCCTTTTCTAAATCCAGTTTGAACATCTGGAAGCTCTCAGTTCATATATTGTTGAAGCCTAGCTTGGAGAATTTTAAGCATCACTTTGATAGCATGTGAGATGAGTGCAATTGTGCAGTACTTTGAACATTCTTAGGTATTGCCTTTATTTGGGATTGGAATGAAAAATGACATTTTCTTCTTATGTTAGTGGGGTTGAGTATAGTGAACAAGAAAGGAAAGATCTCTTTTGTTGTGAAATTTTCAATAAGCTTGTCACCACATATCAAAACACAGACTAAGTGCAAGTTTTAATAATCTGAATGAATAGAGGAGTGTGTTATGGGAACAGTTGAGAAAGTCCCTTTGAAGTGAAAGCTCTGTTTTGTGGCATGCTTTTCAGTTTGCTTAGGAAAATTGCATATTACATGTATCCTGCCATTCTCACTAAGTAGAATTTTTCCACTCAACAATAATGAGGGAAATGGCTAAGGTAAAAGCATTGAAATGGGCCAGGCAAAGAAGTATTTTCATTGGGTCTGGATTAATCCCAGAAATGTGGATAAAAAAAATACCAAAGTATTTTCCTTTTTAATCTATGTTTTCATGCAGTCTATCCACTTA
Organism: Bos taurus; assembly: GCF_002263795.3. Classification (NCBI taxonomy): domain Eukaryota; kingdom Metazoa; phylum Chordata; class Mammalia; order Artiodactyla; family Bovidae; genus Bos; species Bos taurus. The sequence continues at coordinate 3,390,447 of NC_037336.1, forward strand.
AAGTAATATTTAATACTCAGAAATTCAAACAGGAGAATTATCTACAACTTCATGCTTCAGAGTTAGAGCCCATTATAAAGGGATGAGGTATATAAACATATGCATAAAAATTACTGCTGCTTTTTAGTTGCTAAATTATATCTGACTCTGCAACCCATGGACTGTAGCCCATCAGGCTCCTCTGTGTGAGGGATTTCCTAGACAAGAATACTGGAATGAGTTGTCATTTCTTTTTCCAGGGAATGTTCCTAAAGAAGGGATCAAACCCACATTGCCTGCAGATTCTTCACCACTGAGCCACCAGGGAAGCACCGTGCATAAAAATAAGGGTAATGGAAATCCCAGTGTACTTGTCATTGTGAAAGTGAACACCAAAGGAAGGTAAATTCAGTTCTAGCTGTGAGATAGCTAAGAGATGCACAGAATGATGGGCCTTGGAGCTTGAATTTGGGAGTGACCATCATATGGCAACAGAGCTATCATCACTGTAGTTCTTAATATTGATGAGTTCTTAATATTGAATAATAAAAATGGAATTTCCCTTCATAAATCACTTACAATGTGTTTTTCTCTGGAAACATTTGTATAATATCACCTATAAACATGTCTTTGAACCTCATTTCACATGAAAATGCAACTTGTTTTGAAATGAAAGTAGTGTGGTCTTTGTGTGTTAACTTGAAAACATTTTAACACATATAACACTAAAGAGTATCCATTACTATGTAAATAACCTTCTATGATTTTTAATTAACATGCTCTTTTATTATCTGTTTCTAATAAACCCCAGAGTTTTCCACATGATTATTACTAAAAATCTTCCAAATAGGCCATATACATTTTAGACTGCATTCTTTTTTGCCAACTGTTTTCAAAGAGATTTGTTAATACAACCTATTGAAAACAATTATCTTAGCAACTTGTGTTCCAGTTTTGAAGTACATTTTTTCACTTTTTAGAATAAAATTATCCTTGTTTATTTTATTGCAAACAGCAGGTAGAAAAGCTGTCATACAGAATGTTTAGTTCAGTTCACTTCAGTCGCTCAGTCATGTCCGACTCTTGGCGACCCTATGAACTGCAGCACTCCAGGCCTCCCTGTCCATCACCACCTCCCGGAGTTCACTCAAACTCACGTCCATCAAGTCGGTGATGCCATCCAGCCATCTCATCCTCTGTCAGATGTGCAGATGACACCACCCTTATGGGAGTAAGTGAAGAGGAACTAAAAAGCCTCTTGATGAAAGTGAAAGAGGAGAGTGAAAAAGTTGGCTTAAAGCTCAACATTCAGAAAATTAAGATCATGGTATCTGGTCCCATCACTTCATGGGAAATCCATGGGGAAACAGTGGGAACAGTGTCAGACTTTATTTTTTGGTGCTCCAAAATCACTGCAGATGGTGACTGCAGCCATGAAATTAAAAGACGCTTACTCCTTGGAAGGAAAGTTATGACCTACTTAGCATATTGAAAAGCAGAGACATTAATTTGCTAACAAAGGTCCGTCTAGTCAAGGCTATGGTTGTTCCTGTGGTCATGTATGGATGTGAGAGTTGGACTGTGAAGAAAGCTGAGTGCTGAAGCATTGATGCTTTTGAACTGTGGTGTTGGAGAAGACTCTTGAGAGTCCCTTGAACTGCAAGGAGATCCAACCAGTCCATTCTGAAGGAGATCAGCCCTGGGTGTTCTTTGGAAGGAATGATGCTAAAGCAGAAAATCCAGTACTTTGGCCACCTCATGCAAAGAGTTGACTCATTGGAAAAGACTCTGATGCTGGGATGGATTGGGGGCAGGGGGAAAAGGGGATGACAGAGGATGAGATGGCTGGATGGCATCACCGAATGTTACTCATTAACTTTATGTTTGTTGGACTTTTAGGTCTGTCCTTGCCAAAATGTATCATTTAAGACAAGGACAAATCTGAAAGCTGACAAAATATATAAGTTCCAATAATTGTATGTGAATTATTTTTACACTGTACTCTTTAGGCAACATACTGGGGAAAAAATTGTACCACTGATACACTAAGATCTCAAGACTTCTCTTAAAAAAAAAAAAAGATTTTCATCTTCTTTTACAGAGGTTCACTGGGATAGGTTCAGCTTTTAGTTAGTACACATGAAATAGTGTTCATTTTGGACTGTGTTTCAAATATGGGAGGGAGTTGATGGTGGTAATAATTGATTGTGATTATTTCTCTCAGCTTACCAAGAAAACAGGAAGAATACCATTCAATGTAATTACACCAGAATTATAGTTATCAGAAAACAAAATAAATAAATAAATGTGCAGGCCATCCTAGAACAGATTCAAAAGTCAGAAACCATAAAAGAAAGAAAAAAAATCCATTCAATTAATTACATTTTAGCAAGATATTATAAATTTAAAAAGAAACAAGAGAAAGTTAAAGGCATAAGAAATGTAGAGGCTCAAAGGTCATTTCTGTAATCTTGTTAAAGTTTTGGTTATAGATTTAGGTATCTGTTACATCTCAGAAGGGTGTACCCCATGTCTCAGCAATAAATAATCCACCTGCAGTGCAGGAGACACAGGAGATATGGGTTGGATCCCTGGGTCAGGACTATTCCCTGGAAAAGGGCATGCAACACAGTCTGGTATTCTTACTGGGAAAATCCCATGGACAGATAAGCCTGGTGGGCTAAAGTCCATGGGGTTGGAAAGAGTTGGACACAACTAAAGCAACTGAGCATATATACATGTTAAATTTCAAAATACACACTTAGACTTGTACATTTCATTTTATGTACATTTTACACCTAAAGAAAATAGCATTTTAAATTCTAGTTAAAGAAATTAATAACAAAGTAATGCTGAAGAAGCTGAAGTTGAATGGTTCTATGAAGACCTACAAGACCTTTTAGAACTAACACCCTAAAAAAGATGTCCTATTCATTATAGGGGACTGTACTGCAAAAGCAGGAAGTCAAGAAACACCTGGAGTAACAGGCAAATTTGGCCTTGAAATATGGAATGAAGCAGGGCAAAAACTAATAGAGTTTTGAAAAGAAAATGCACTTTCATAACAAACACCCTCTTCCAACAACACAAGAGAAGACACAGAGTGTCTTCTCTTGACATGGACATGACCAGATGGTCAACACCGAAATCAGATTGATTATATTCTTTGCAGCCAAAGATGGAGAAGCTCTATACAGTCAGCAAAAACAAGACCAGGAGCTGACTGTGGCTCAGATCATGAACTCCTTATTGCCAAATTCAGACTTAAATTGAAGAAAGTAGGGAAAACCACTAGACCATTCAGGTATGACCTAAATCAAATACCTTATGATTATACAGTGGAAGTGAGAAATAGATTTAAGGGCCTAGATCTGATAGATAGACTGCCTGATGAACTATGGAATGAGGTTCGTGACACTGAACAGGAGACAGGGATCAAGACTATCCCCACGGAAAAGAATTGCAAAAAAGCAAAATGGCTGTCTGGGGAGGCCTTACAAATAGCTGTGAAAAGAAGAGAAGTGAAAAGCAAAGGAGAAAAGGAAAGATATAATTATCTGAATGCAGAGTTCCAAAGAATAGCAAGAAGAGATAAGAAAGCCTTCTTCAGCAATCAATGCAAAGAAATAGAGGAAAACAACAGAATGGGAAAGACTAGAGATCTCTTCAAGAAAATCAGAGATACCAAGGGAACATTTCATGCAAAGATGGGCTCGATAAAGGACAGGAATGGTATGGACCTAACAGAAGCAAAAGATATTAAGAAGAGATGGCAAGAATACACAGAAAAACTGTATAAAAAAGATCTTCATGACCCAGATAATCACAACGGTGTGATCACTGACCTAGAGCCAGACATCCTGGAATGTGAAGTCAAGTGGGCCTTAGAAAGCATCACTATGAACAAAGCTAGTGGAGGTGATGGAATTCCAGTGGAGCTATTCCAAATCCTGAAAGATGATGCTGTGAAAGTGCTGCACTCAATATGCCAGCAAATTTGGAAAACTCAGCAGTGGCCACAGGACTGGAAAAGGTCAGTTTTCATTCCAATCCCAAAGAAAGGCAATGCCAAAGAATGCTCAAACTACCACACAGTTGGACTCATCTCACACGCTAGTAAATTCATGCTCAAAATTCTCCAAGCCAGGCTTCAGAAATATGTGAACTGTGAACTTCCTGATGTTCCAGCTGGTTTTAGAAAAGGCAGAGGAACCAGAGATCAAATTGCCAACATCTGCTGGATCATGGAAAAAGCAAGAGAGTTCCAGAAAAGCATCTGTTTCTGCTTTATTGACTATGCCAAAACTTTTGACTGTGTGGATCACAATAATCTGTGGAAAATTCTGAAAGAGATGGGAATAACAGACCACCTGACCTGCATCTTGAGAAACCTGTATGCAGGTCAGGAAGGAACAGTTAGAACTGGACATGGAAAAACAGACTGGTTCCAAATAGGAAAAGGAGTTTGTCAAGGCTGTATATTGTCACCCTGTTTATTTAACTTATATGCAGAGTACATCATGAGAAATGCTGGGCTGGAAGAAACACAAGCTGGAATCAAGATTGCCGGGAGAAATCTCAATAACCTCAGATATGCAGATGACACCACCCTTATGACAGAAAGTGAAGAGGAACTCAAAAGCCTCTTGGTCAAAGTGAAAGTGGAGAGTGAAAAAGTTGGCTTAAAGCTCAACATTCAGGAAACGAAGATCATGGCATCTGGTCCCTTTGCTTCATGGGAAATAGATGGGTAAACAGTGGAAACAGTGTCAGATTTTATTTTTCTGGGTTCCAAAATCACTGCAGATGGTGAGTGCAGCCATGAAATTAAAAGACGCTTACTCCTTGGAAGGAAAGTTATGTCCCACCTAAATAGCATATTGAAAAGCAGAGACATTACTTTGCCAACAAAGGTTCATCTAGTCAAGGCTATGGTTGTTCCTGTGGTCATGTATGGATGTGAGAGTTGGACTGTGAAGAAGGCTGAGCGTCAAAGAATTGATGCTTTTGAACTGTGGTTTTGGAGAAGACTCTTGAGGGTCCCTTGGACTGCAAGGAGATCCAACCAGTCCATTCTGAAGGAGATCAGCCCTGGGATTTCTTTGGAAGGAATGGTGCTAAAGCTGAAACTCCAGTACTTTGGCCACCTCATGTGAAGAGTTGACTCATTGGAAAAGACTCTGATGCTGGGAGGGATTGGGGGCAAGAGGAGAAGGGGAGGACAAAGGATGAGATGGCTGGATGGCATCACTGACTCGATGGACGTGAGTCTGAGTGAGTTGGTGATAGACAGGGAGGCCTGGCGTGCTGCAATTCATGGGGTCACAAAGAGTCGGACACGACTTAGTGACTGATCTGATCTGATCTGATGCTAATCTATGAGGCTTCCCTGGTGGGTCAGACTGTAAAGCATCTGCTTGCAATGCGGGAGACCCGGTTTTGATTTCTGGGTCAGGAAGATCCCCTGCAGAAGGAAATGGCAATCCACTCCAGCATTCTTGCCTGGAAAATCCCATGGACGGAGGAGTCTGATAGGCTACAGTCCATGGTGTCGTAAAGAGTTGGACATGACTGAGTGACTTTACTTTCACTTTCATATTAATCTGTACAATGTATTTTAAATCATATCTAAAATTAAGTTAGATCCAACCAGTCCATTCTAAAGGAGATCAGTCCTGGTTGTTCTTTGGAAGGAATGATGCTAAAGCTGAAACTCCAGTACTTTGGCCACCTTATTCGAAGAGCTGACTCATCAGAAAAGACTCTGATGCTGTGAGGGATTGGGGGCGGGAGGAGAAGGGGACGACAGAGGATGAGATGGCTGAATGGCATCACCGACTGGATGGACGTGAGTTTGAATGAACTCCGGGAGTTGGTGATGGACAGGAAGGCCTGGATTTCCTGGATTCATGGGGTCTCAAAGTGTCGGACAGGACTGAGCGACTGAACTGAACTGAAAGATATGAAATGGATGAAGATTCTATGAACTGATTCGTGCCACAGCACATTTAGAAAAATGGCAATGACAGAATAGGATGGGCGGATTAACATAATTCATTGTAAAAAAAAAAAAATACAATAACTTCAAATTTCATCATAAATGTTGAAAAACAATGGATCCCCAATATAAAATCCAGTGAAAAGTACCAATAAGTAATTTAAAAGAAAATGATTTTATTTTAAAATAATTTTTAATTTAAGTTTATTTATTTTAATTGGAGGCTACTTATTTTACAATATTGTATTGGTTTGCAATAAAATAATATTTTAAAAGATTTATTGAAAGACAGTAAATACATTTGAAAATATGCAACTTTAGTATCAATGAGAAAAACACAGATTAAAAATGGTATTTGTTTATTCAATTATCTTGGTAAAAATTAGTCATACATGATGTTTGTAAATGTAGGATGGTTGCTGCTGCTAAGTCGCTTCAGTTGTGTCCGACTCTGTGCGGCCCCATAGACGGCAGCCCACCAGGCTCCCCATTCCCTGGGATTCTCCAGGCAAGAATACTGGAGTGGGTTGTCATTTCCTCCTCCAATGCACGAAAGTGAAAAGTGAAAGTGAAGTCGCTCAGTCGTGTCCGACTCTTAGCGACCCCATGGACTGCAGCCTACCAGGCTCCTCTGCCCATGGGATTTTCCAGGCAAGAGTACTGGAGTGGGGTGCCATTGCCTTCTCTGAATGTAGAATGGTAGAATTATGCTTAATACTGGTATATTTGCAAATTGATACAAACTTTTAGAAATGCTCCTTTTTGAGGTGTGTAAAATATATTTAGTGAGACAATTTTGATTCAGGAAACCAGATTTTAGAAATGCATTTTCTTATGAGACAACTGGACCAAAGGCTATCCATTCATGTGTTTATAATTATTAAAATGAAAATATAAATCCCAAATACTTAGCATTAAGAGCTTGGTTAAACATAATTTGTACTTAAACTGAAGTTTGTAAACGTTTTGAAAATGTTGTTATACATTTATTTATAAGAAAAGATACCCACACTTACTTTTTTAGCAAAAATTAGATTAAGAAAAATTATGTTAAATATACCTATATATATGTGTATATATATATACACACATACACAATTGAAAATTTAGAGTAAAATAATATTTGCTATCTTTGACATGCTGTAGAATCAGCAGTAGAAAAAGCAGCTGTAGAAAAAGCAGCTTCACTTTTTATACTCCTTTTTATACATTTTTTAAAATTGTTTTGAAAACAAAAAATAAACATTATAGATCAAAAATGAGGAAATAAATACATCAAATATGACAAGTAATATTCTTATTATATACTTAGTTCTTACAATTATAGAAAGCTACTAATATCTGTGAACTTTCAAAAATATTTATTTATATGAAAAAATGGTATATTCTAGGGGAAACAACAGGAAATAAGTAGTTTTTATCTTCTAGGTGTTCATAATTCGGATTCAAAAGCATTCAGAACATTTTTTGAGCCACTCTAGATTAAACTTTTATTTTCTTCCTTATTGTCACAAGTGTGAAAATAATCATGGTGAAAAAATTATTTACTGTTTTATATTTATATTATTTACTGTTTTTTATTTATATTATGGGCCTCTCAGATCATGCTAATGGTAAAGAATCCCTCTGTCAATGAAGGAGACATAAATTCAATCTCTGTGTTGGAAAGATCCCCTGGAGGAGGAAATGGCAACCCACTTCAGTATTTTTGCCTGGAGAATTCCATGGACAGAGGAACCTGGAGGGCTACAGTCCATAGTGTCCAAAAGAGTTGGACAAGACTGAAGTGACTTAGCACACATTTATGTTGTTATGTATTTCTAAGGTATATGAGAAATTGTTAAATAGTTCTTATTGCTTAAAGGAAATCGGCAACTTTCTATGAATAGAGTAAATTTCCCTGAAGTCAAATTCCAAAGTGAATTTGTTGAATAGTGTTTTGTGAAACAGATAAGAAATGGCTCTTAGATGATACCATCTATTAGTTTGAAGAAGAAACTAAATATCCTTTGATTGCAAGAGCCATTTTGCAACAGTTAGATCAGTTTGGGACATGGAATGCTAGAATAACACTTGCCATTCAGGACAGTGCACCACTCAAAATATGCAAAAGTGACTTTCCAAGATAAATACGTTCCCGATCTGTACACCTTTTGAACAACTTCATACATTTATATTTCTTGAGATGAGAGTATTTTGAGATATGAATTTCCCCATAATTTTAATTAGTTTGAGACAATCATCTTCCTGTATTAAATATTGTGAATTAAAGCAATAATGTCACTTCATGGCAAATAGATGGGAAAACAGTGGAAACAGTGGCAGACTTTATTTTGGGGGGCTCCAAAATCACTTCAGATGGTGACTCCAGCCATGAAATTAAAAGATGCTTACTCCTTGGAAGAAAAGTTATGAACAATCTAGGCAGCATATTAAAAAGCAGAGACATTACTTTGCTAAAAAATGTCTGCCTAGTTAAGGGTATGGTTTTTCCAGTAGTCAAGTGTGGATGTGAGATTTGGACTATAAAGAAAGCTAAGCATCAAAGAATTGATGCTTTTTAACTGTGGTTTTGGAGAAGACTCTTGAGAGTCCCTTGAACTGCAAGAAGATCCATCCAGTTCATCCTTAAGCAAATCATTCCTGAATTTTCATTGGAAGGCCTGATGTTGAAGCTGAAACTCCAATACTTTGGCCACCTGATGTGAAGAACTGACTCACTTGAAAAGACCCTGATGCTGGGATAGACTGAAGAGGGGTGGAGAAGGAGACGACAGAGGATGAGATGGTTGGATGGCATCTCTGACTTGAAGGACATGAGTTTGAGTAAACTCTGGAAGTTGTTGATGGACGGGAAGGCCTGGTGTATTTCAGTCCATGGGGTCACAAACAGTCGGACATGACTGAGTGACTGAACTGAACTGAACTGACTGATAGCAATATTAAAGTCAGAAAAAAGTGATAGTAAGGGCTAACCACAGAAATACATACATAATATAGGCAAATGTACCTGCTTACTGTATTCTAATGCCTGAGTTGAATCAAGAGCTTCTATGTATTTTTCAGCAATTTTAACCTACTAATTATTTTAAGTCTGATGCTGTAAAAACAATATTTCATAGGAACCTGGAATGTTAGGTCCATGAATCAAGATAAATTGGATGTGATCAAACAGGAGATGGCAAAAGTAAACATTGACATTTTAGAAATCAGTGAACTAAAATGGACTGGAATGAGTGAATTTAATTCAGATGATCCTTACATCTGCTACTGTGGGCAAGAATCTCTTAGAAGAGATAGGGTAGCCCTCATAGTCAGCAAAAGAGTGTTAAGTGCAGTACTTGTGTACAATCTCAAAAACAACAGAAAGATCCCTGTTGGTTTAGAAGACAATTCAGTAACACAGAAATCTAAGTCTACATACCAGTAACTAATGCCAGAGAAGCTGAAGTTGAATGGTTCTAAGAAAACATACAACACTTTCTAGAACTAACACCAAAAAACAATGTCCTTTTCATCATAGGGGACTGGAATGCAAAAGTAGGAAGTCAAGAGATACTTGGAGTAATAGGCAAGTTTGGCCTTGAAGTACAAAATGAAGCAGGGCAAAGGATAAGAAAGTTTTGCAAACAGAACACACTGGTCATAGCAAACACCCCATTCCAACAACACAAGAGATGACTCTACATATGGATATCACCTAATGGTGAATAACAAAATCAGATTGATTATATTCTTCACAGCTGAGGGTGTAGATGTCTATACAGTCAACAAAAACAAGACAGGGAGCCTACTGTGGCTCAGGTCATGAACTTCTTATTGCAAAATTCTACATAAATTGAAGCAAGTAGGGCAAACAACTTGACCATTCAGGTATGACCTAAATCAAATCCCTTATGATTATACAGTGTAAAAGACAAATATATTCAAGGGATTAGATCTGATAGACAAAGTACCTTAAGAAGTTTAGACAGAGGTTTGTGACATTGTACAGGAGGTAGTGATGAAGGTCATCCCCAAGAGAAAGAAATGCAGAGAGGCAAAATGGTTGTCTGAAGAAGCCTTACAAACAGCTGAGAAGAGAAAAGACGCTAAAGGCAAAGGAGAAAAGGAAAGATATACCCATTTGAACGCAGAGTTTCAAAGAATAGCAAGGATAGATAAGAAGGACTTCCTCAGGGATCAGTGCAAAGAAATAGAGGAAAACAAAAGAATGGGAAAGACTAGAGAACTCTTCAAGATAATTAGAGATACCAAGGGAATATTTCCTGCAAAGAGGGGCACAATAAAGGACAGAAATGATATGAACTTACAAGAAGCAGAGGATGTTACTAAAAGGTGGCAAGAACACACAAAAGAACTGTACAAAAAAGATCTTCATGACCCAGATTACCACAATGTTATGATCACTCGCCTAGAGTCTGACATCCTGGAATGTGAAGTCAAGTGGGCCTTAGGAAGCATCACTGTGAACAAAGCTATTGGAGGTGATAGAATTCCAGGTGATCTATTTCAAATCCTAAATGATGATTTTGTTAAAGTTCTGCATCCAATATGGCAGCAAATTTGAAAAACTCAGCAGTAGCCACAGAACTGAAAAATGTCAGTTTTCACTGCAATCCCAAAGAAAGGCAATGCCAAAGAATCTTCAAACTACCACACATTTGCACTCATCTCATATCCTGGCAAATATTGCTCAAAATTTTCCAAGCTAGGCTTCAACAGTACATGAACCATGCACTTCCAGATGTTCAAGCTGAATTTAGAAAAGGCAGTCAAACTGGAGATCAAATTGCCTATATCCATTGGGTTATCAAAAAAGGAAGAGAATTCCAGAAAAACATCTACTTCTGTTTTATTGCCTACACTTTGATTGCATGGATCACAATAAACTGTGGAAAATTATTCAAGATATGGGAATACCAGACCACCTGACCTGCCTCCTGAGAAATCTGTATGTTGGGACCAGATATAGAACAACTGACTGGTTCCAAACTGGAAAAGGAGTACATCAAGGCTGTACATTGGCATCCTGCTTATTTAACCTGTATGCAGAACACATCATGTGAAATGCCAGGCTGGATGAAGTACAAGCTGGAATCAAGACTGCAAGGAGAAACATCAGCAACCTCAAATATGCAGATGACACCATCCTTATGGCAGAAAGTAAAGAGGAACTAAAGAGCCTCTTGATGAAATTGAAAATGGAGAGCAAAAATGCTGGCTTAAACTCAACATTCAAGAAATAAAGATCATGGCATCCAGTCCCATCACTTCATGGCAAATAGATGGGGAAATAATGGCAATATAGTCAGACTTTATTTTTTTGGGCTACAAAATCATTGCAGATGGTGACTGCAGCCATGAAATTAAGACACTTGCTTCTTGGAGGAAAAGCTCTGACCAACCTAGGCAGCATATTAAAAAGCAGAGACATTACTTTTCCCACAAAGGTCTGTCTAGTCAAATCTATGATTTTTCCAGTAGTCATGTATGGATTTGAGTGTTAGACCATGAAGAAAGCCTAGAGCTGAAGAACTGATTCTTTCAAACTGTGGTGTTGTAGAAGACTCTTGAGAGTTGCTTGGACTGCAAGGAGATCAAACCAGTCAACCTTAAAGGAAACCAGTCCTGAATTTTTATTGTAACAACTGATGCTGAAGCTGAATCTCCAATACTTTGGCCACCTGATGCAAATAACTGACTCATTAGAAGAGACCCTGATGCTGGAAAAGATTGAAGGCAGGAGTAGAAGGGAATGACAGAGGATGAGATGGCTTGATGGCATCACCAACTCAATAGACATGAGTTTGAGCAAACTGTGGGAGTTGATGACGGACAGGAAAGCCTGGTGTGATGCAGACCACAGGGTCTCAAACAGTCAGACATGACTGAGCGACTGAACTGAAATGAATTATTTTATGAGATATAATGTTGAAGCAGGAAAAATACTCCTGGAATGAGAAAGAAGTATGAGAGATTCAGTTTTCATGATTGAATAACTGATAAAAATGATCTTAAAAATGCACTTGTTTTAGATTTTTACCTTTTTAGTAATTATGATTTAATTCCTTGTGAAACGTGTGAATCTAATGTTTGCACAAAATTAAAATTTCTCTCTTAACTATTTGAAATTTAATTAATTAGCTATCAGTCATCAGTGTTGGTCAAACTTGTCTCTAGAATCTCATTTATGAGATTTCATTTTATATCAAATTTTCAGTTATTTATGAAAATTGCCAGTCTTCACACAAAACTGCAAAGGCAAAGCAGTTCCTTTCCATTCTTTTTCTCTTCTATTCATTAAAAAAAAGAAACAGAAAACAAAAAACCTATCACAGCTGACACATACTACAGCAACTTCTAAACTTATTTTCTCAACTTTTTCACCTTTTGTGCTCTGACAACTCTTCTGCAAATTCCATCAGAATAGATAGAACTACCAAAATTCCTGCTGGGACTCTCCTCACTTCTCCTTATATGTCTATCTAGTTCAGCAGCAAATTTCTCAATAATAGAACCACCTCATGATCTTACAGTGTTCTTTCTCATCACCTGTTGAATATTAAAGAATTTAATATTTTTAGAGGCCTGATGACTCAAAGTTTATCTTAGATTTATTTTGTTTTACATATTTAAAAATATATATTATTCTCTGGGATGATCTATTTGGAATATTATAGAATGAAACTTATCTTTTAAAGTTAAATAATAGGAATGAAAGTTAATGATATCTAAAGGCAAACAAATGCATTTTTCAGATTTTCTGTGCTTTGCAGACTTCATATGCACAAAAATAAATGCCATTTTTACAGTTCAGGTGAAAAATGTAGTTGTTGGAAAATTATATTTCATCTTATGGGTCAATCTCTCAATTAGACATTATATGGAAAAGCAAACTAGCTTTCCCTGAATGGGAGAAAATGGCAAAAGAAAAACATGTTAAAACTATGATTTCATATTCATATTTTATTTTTCACAGTCATATATTCTGTAAATATAAATATATTCTTTACTGTCCTAAAAATAAGAATATATAACATTAGTCTTAACAATTCTTGTTTTTCTTGGGAAACAGGTTCTGTAATATTTAGGATAATAGATCAAAAATCATTAAAGATATCCAATATCAATATTTTAAGAACAGTATAAAATTTAATTTTAAAATATATGAATTCTTTAAATGGAGAATATTTCCTCATCCTTCTTAATGTTCTTGTCGACTTCCTTTTACTCAGGCAAAAAAATATGATCTCAATTTCACATCATCTAGCAGGAGGTTCTCATTTAGTTTAATGCTATTTCATTTATACCAAATATCATCTTTCATTTCATTTATTCTATTATCTCACATACTTGGAAAGGTTTGAATTGCACCTGGCAGATTGTTATAATGTTATATTTTAAGTTCACTATTTATCAGATATCTCATCAGGCAATTCGAGTTCATATTTCCTTGCAGTCAAAACATTAGTGTCAAAAACCTCTTTAAGAAATTGCTTTCTCTGAGAACATTCTAGCTACATCTCACTTTTCTGAACCAAATGTATAATCTAAGTGTGTTTCCAATTCATAAAAAATATATAAAATTAAATTGTTATGCTGGTAAAACTATAAAGCCCACATCATTTTATATGAAGATATGTAACATTATAAGACCCAGATCATGTACATAAATTTATCTTTCTCAAAGAATTGAATTTCAGCTTTTGAGATATAAGTTCTATAATTACACACAAAAAATAGATTCATCTTTTTAAAAACATGTAACTGTTAACACTTATTAACACTTCTAAGTTTTATTAAATATATATGTCAGCCACAAAAATCATCAATGTTACTTTCTATGTTTTTTTTTTCTTTTTTTAAATTTTATTTTATTTTTTAAACTTTACAATATTGTATTAGTTTTGCCAAATATTGAAATGAATCCACCACAGGTATACCTGTGTTCCCTATCCTGAACCCTCCTCCCTCCCCATACCCTCCCTCTGGGTCGTCCCAGTGCACCAGCCCCAAGCATCCAGTATCGTGCATCGAACCTGGACTGGCGACTCGTTTCATACATGATATTATACATGTTTCAATGCCATTCTTCCAAATCTCCCCACCCCCTCCCTCTCCCACAGAGTCCATAAGACTGATCTATACATTAGTGTCTCTTTTGCTGTCTCGTACAGGGTTATTGTTACCATCTTTCTAAATTCCATATATATGCGTTAGTATACTGTATTGGTGTTTTTCTTTCTGGCTTACTTCACTCTGTATAATAGGTTCCAGTTTCATCCATCTCATTAGAACTGATTCAAATGTATTCTTTTTAATGGCTGAGTAATACTCCATTGTGTATATGTACCACTGCTTTCTTATCCATTCATCTGCTGATGGGCATCTAGGTTGCTTCCATGTCCTGGCTATTATAAACAGTGCTGTGGTGAACATTGGGGTACATGTGTCTCTTTCCCTTCTGGTTTCCTCAGTGTGTATGCCCAGCAGTGGGATTGCTGGATCATAAGGCAGTTCTATTTCCAGTTTTTTAAGGAATCTCCACACTGTTCTCCATAGTGGCTGTACTAGTTTGCATTCCCACCAACAGTGTAAGAGGGTTCCCTTTTCTCCACACCCTCTCCAGCATTTATTGCTTGTAGACTTATGAATCGCAGCCATTCTGACTGGTGTGAAATGGTACCTCATAGTGGTTTTGATTTGCATTTCTCTGATAATGAGTGATGTTGAGCATCTTTTCATGTGTTTGTTAGCCATCTGTTTGTCTTCTTTGGAGAAATGTCTATTTAGTTCTTTGGCCCATTATAATCATTTGAATTTTATAGATTTAAAAATGCTATCACTAACATTATTTGAGTAAATTTTTATGACACTAGTTTAAAACAAATATACTTATGATTAAATTATAATTCTTAAAATAATATTAATTGTTTGATGATAAGGATATTTTTTAAAGATAGTGGTTTTAAAACATATGCTTTATATTTTCAAAAGAATGACGTTCAAGGAGTGAAAATTTTAACTTGAAAGTTTCTATATCAGACTCCTAAAGGTAGATATTTTACCAAAAATACTGTCCAGGCTATGGAAAATAGCACAAGCTTGATACCAGGTGGGGTATATTGGTTTGTTTTGTTTGTTTAGGGGGAGAACGGAGATATAAGAAAGCTTATTTTGACACAGAAAGGAGGAATCATATCCTCTAATAGGACCTAAAGTGCAGTAATAATTTGACTTCCTTGGCAGTCCAGTGATTAAGACTACAGGCTTTCTCTGCCAAGGGCCCGGGCTGGATTTCTGGTCAGAGAACTAAGATCCTATAAGCCTTGTAGTGTGGACAAAAATGAATGAAGAAATAAAGGATAGATCCAAAGCAGTAATGAGAGACAAAGTAATCAAAGTGTCAAAGCATATGCCTAACTGGTTAGACCTCACTTTCTCTCCCTCTATTCTCTGTGCTCCAGTCACACGAGTTGCACTTCTCACATGCACCAGAAACACTCTCATATCAGTGCTTTTGTGCTTTCCCTGAAAGTGCCTCAGTCTGGTATGAAGCCGCTTCCTTACTTGCATTCACTGTTGCACCCTGGGTTATTTAACACATCAGGTGCTCCATAGCTACCTGTTCAAATGGTAAATGACTTGTCTCAAAATCACATCTAGAATGAAATTGAAATTTAGACCCCTTAAAACTGAATTCCTCTGCTGAGTTTATGATTAACCTCTCCATCTCCAACTTTACTCCCTTGGTTTTCCTGAACCTGTTCCCTTCGAGATTGAGGACTATTAAAGAAATGGGGAGGGTGATTGAAACCATATGTAAGTCCCTGTGCCCCTGTTTGAAGTTAAAGCTTTTGCTTTAATCTCCCTGGCCTCCAATGAGTCTCTGAAGGGTGGTTCAAGAATAAACTATTAGGAAATAAAAATATGTTGAAACAAAGAAAAGCTGGTGGATTAGGAAACTGGAAACAATTTAGACTACAAACCTGCCACGTAGAGTCACTGAACACCCAGTTACCTGAGAGATATAGATAAAATTCAGGCACACATTCCCTATGTTGTTTTTACAGGAAGCAGTCCCCAACCAGATGAAAACTGTGGACCGCAAGCACGTAGGCCCTAGGCCAGAAACATGAAATCAGAAAGTTGATTTTGCTTTTAACTTCACATTGATGCCAACCAAACAGAACTGTGCAAGAGTTGATCACACACCCTGCAACCCCTTCCTTTATACTATCTTTAAAATCTCTTTCCTGAAAGCCTTCAGAAAATTCAAGTGTTTTGATCATGAAGTGCTTGTTCTCCTTGCCTGGTGCCTGCAATAAATGCTGTGCTTCCCTTCAGCACAACCCGGTCTATGTAGCAGGACTTTATTATGCATGACAGAGTGGATCTAAAGTTGGGTTTGCTAACAGAATCAGGGCCAAACCAGATCTGTCTGTTTGTCTGAGAAGACACTTTTTTTTTTTTTTTTTTTTGCTTGGAAAGATTGCCAACATTTCCTAGTGCCTCAAATGTTGTTTCTTCCCTCCTCAGAGAAGTAACTGTGGTAAGACTAGGTTGCAGAAATTAATAGTTTATTGACAGTAATCCTAGAGAGCAGGATTATGAGGCAGGGAAGACAGAAAACCTAAAGTCAGTCTAACCTCACAGAAACGAATCCCCCAAAGTTGTGAAAATCTGCAAAGGTCCCAGAGATGTGTGCGGACAGCAAGAGGTGCCTGTTACATCTTCCTCACTATCTGGAAGGAGAAGGCAATGGCACCCCACTCCAGTACTCTTGCCTGGAAAATCCCATGGATGGAGGAGCCTGATAGGCTGCAGTCCATGGGGTCGCTGAGGGTCGGACATGACTGAGTGACTTCACTTTCACTTTTCCCTTTCATGCATTGGAGAAGGAAATGGCAACCCACTCCAGTGTTCTTGCCTGGAGAATCCCAGGGACGGGGGAGCCTGGTGGGCTGCTGTCTATGGGGTCACACAGACTCGGACACGACTGAAGTGATTCAGCAGCAGCAGCATTATCTGGATACATTTTACGTCTTACAGTTGCCCTATAGAAATCTACAGAGAACTTTATTTTCTGTAGATTACAGCATTCTATAGTTATAAATGTAAATTTTTAATTTTTTAAACCCTGTTTTTAAAACTATGACATACTGTTATTCTTTCTTTATGGATTAAAAAAAAAATTCTTATCATTTGAATTCAATAAGTTTTATCCAGGCCATGGATATGTGGATAAACAATCTTGGACAAATTTGACACATTTATTTGTTACTTCCAATGAAAATCAAATTCAGTCATTAATATTTAGCTTCTTGAATCAATGTCATATTTATTTACTAAGTTTCTACTCTGTGTTAGTCATTGTGCTAAACCCTATGCTAAACCCTACCATTAAACAGGCAATAGTTAGATTCCCAAGGAAATTCAGAGCCTACAAAACTATTCCTCATACCTCAGAATCTGTTTGATATACGCATACATACATCAGATTTGCAGGTTCAGCTTCATTTACCTAAACCTGAAGAGGCACAGGGATTATTTACATTTATTATTGCCAGTCCCCAGCAATGTGATCTGAAGAAGTCCAAGTGCAGAGGAGGATGTAGATATAAATTTTGTTTAATTATTTAGATATATTTTATGTTTATATTTTCCTATTATGATAATTTTAAAAGTGTTCAGAGCTATAAATTCCAGACCTTCTACTTCTGTATCTCTCAAGAGGCCCATTTTCCATTGTTAGTTTCATAATCCATGTGCTGTTAATATAGGAGAGCACAGTACATAGAAAGTAAATAAAATAAATCCTTCCATTCACATGTCCCATACCATCTCCGTAACTGACATTATGTTAAATCAAAATAAATTAATTGCATTTTATGTTAAACTTCTATAACTTTTCTAGTTTTGGTAACACATTAATTTTCACTAACTATTATGATGGCTTCAGTATTCATCTTCCTGTGATCAAAGTCAATTCCAATCCTGCTATTTACTCACAAGCATACTAATTACTTTTTTAAATACCATGCTTATAATAATAAAAATATCACTCAGTGTAATTTATACTTTTTCCTAGCAAAAAGCTCATTAGCAAGCTTAGGACTCAATAATGTTAATATTCCCAAGATGACTGATACAAAAGATTCATTATCTTTAAGCCACACTGGAATCATTGAACTGAATCATTTTATATCATTACAATTATCTTTCCAGAAATGTACTCATATAAATTTAACTAAATGCTTAAGTGGTCTATTGACCCAAAGGACCCTGTTGGTTTCTGACTTGATAATTTAATATACTAATGCCCAGGAAATAATGCATACATTTTTATTGCAAAGTTTTCCCTGTTCTCTTTTGAATCAGATAGTTATGTGGGTATAATTAGAATTTTGAAGGTAAAAAAATGCTTCTGTTCTTGGTTTCTCTTTATCTTTATGTATCTCCTTCACTTATTATTATCAAGAATGGAGAATATTCAAAGTATATAAGTTCATCTTCTATGTAATTGCAATTTAACACTTTAAGCAGAACACTTTCTACCAGTTTTGATGAAACTCTTTGTACAGAAAGCATTACATGGATTATTTGAAAACATATTAATTTAAAGTTCATTTCCAATTGTTTACTCTAACACATGTATGTTAGGAAGACTATTTACTAAGTTTCTCCTTTTAAGTTTTATATTCATTTTTCTTCACATTGGGAAATTCCTTTAAGTCTTAGTCAGAGCAAGCAGGAAATACTGTTTTAAAAGTTTCAGCATTAGATTGAATTTATTGTAAAAATTACATTGATTGATCTATTGAAATTCCCTGTTTAAATGTATGAGATTGTGAGAGCATGGACTTATCAATTTATCATGGATTCCTGTTGCTCCAGAGCAGTGTTTCTCCACATTGCTGCACACAGAAATTTCCCATAGACCTCTAAAAATATCAATATATGGACCTCACACTCAGCAATTCTGAGTTATATAGGGTTTTGCTACTCATCAGTGTTTTGAAAACTCACCAAGTGTTTCAAAAGTGAAACCAAGAACAATCGATGGTCAAGAAATTTATGAAAAGAACTCAGGTTTCCTGCATTTCAGGCAGATTCTTTATCTTCTGAGCCACCAGGGAAACCCATGAAAATAATTCTATAATCTAAACAAATTCAAACTAAGCATTTTCTTTATATTTGTTACACTTATTATTAATTCATTCTAGTGATGCAGGAAACCTTGTAGTCATAAATAAAACACTTGATAAAAGCCCTAAGTTAATTATTTTAATAATTTCACTGATAAGCTCAAAAATAAATACTCACATTGGTATAAAGTATACCAAATTATTTAGGTACATCTTTCCAGAATTATAAACAGCTAAATACAGTCTTATGGCTTCCCTGGTCACTGAGGCTGTAAAGAATCTTCCTGCAATGCAGGAGTCCTGGGTTTGATCCTTGGGTTGGGAGAAGGACATGGAGAAGGCAATGGCAACCCACTCCAGTACTCTTGCCTGGAATATCCCATGGACAGAGGAACCTGGTAGGCTGCAGTCCATGGGGTCGCTAAAAGTAGGACACGACTGAGCGACTTCACTTTCACTTTTTACTTTCATGGATTGGAGAAGGAAATGGCAACCCACTCCAGTGTTCTTGCCTGGAGAATCCCAGGGAACAGGGAGCCTGGTGGGCTGCCGTCTAAGGGGTCGCAGAGAGTCGGACACGACTGAAGCGACTTGGCAGCAGCAGCAGCAGCAACTCTTTGCGATCCAATGGACGGTAGCCTGTGAGGCGCCTCTGTCCATGGAATTCTCCAGGCAACAATACTGCAGTGGGTTGCTACGCCCTGCTCCAGGGGATCCTTCGGACCCAGGAATCAAATCTGGGTCTCCCATATTGTAGGCGGATTCTTTACCATCTGCATCACCAGGGAAGCCCAAACATCCCTTCCTCTCCTTAAATGAAATATATCCCGAAGCAGTTTGGTTTAGGAGCAGGGATAACTTTGAGCATATTGTTTTAAGCCATTTACTTCTCTCTCATAATTTTCATTTTCTTTTTCTTAACTTTATTCTGAGTATAATAGTGCATATAAGATATTGATTAAGGTTTTTGAAGTGTAAATACAATAAATCAGCAGCATGTGGCATGCAATAGATTTTTAAAGTATTAGAATTAATATATTTGTTGAATTAATTCATTTCATTATTTAATAAGATGACTTATCAAAGGATGGGGCAGGAGATCTAGGTGAATTCTTTTCAGGAATATTTTTCAAGTGATCTTGTCAATAATTGATCCTTTGCTATAGTGATTATAAGCATTTTAAAAGGGGGAAAATCCTTGATGTTGGAAATTTGCATTTGAAACATTATTTTAACTCTGGCACAGTTGAGTGAGATCATTTTTAAGCAGGAAAGTGAGAAAGAACTAAAGTCAAGAAGATTCTGTCTGTGAATATTGGCAGGAATTCAAGTAAATGATCTGATTGCTAGTCAAACAGAATTTATTTAAATCTGTTCAAGTAAAATAGGTTCGCAAGATTTACGGTAGTAGAATATTGATCCTATAAAATAATGAGAAAAGTTTCTTTGACTTTAAGTCATATGAGCAACAGAATGTAAGGATCCTGGCACTTTTGTTTCTCAATTAAATACTTATTATTATTATTTTTATACAGATGCTGATAAAATGATTGAAAAAATCACTACCTTGGCCCCCACCTAATACATGATATATTTCCACTTATAATTTGATTTTGTACTTTCATATCTTCAAATATAATTTTTGATGTTTGTTTATATGGATTATGGTTATAAGCAATGTATTTCATTAGACTATGAAATAAAGGAATCTAGACTAATGGAGTCATTAATGGAGTCAGTAACTTTCACAGACTTTTCTGACTTAGAAAACTAAAAACAATAATTTAGTCACTAAAGATAACTTGGTGCCCATAATTAGGGCAAATTCATTTATTACCAAATTGTCAGTCCCATAGGCTATAAGTTGAGACGTTTTAAAATATTTTCTTATTTCAGTTTCCATTGTTTTTAGGTTTATCTCACAGAGATTACCTTCAATTTTAATCATTATCTGCAATATTACCTAACTGTGCCTTATGACTTGTTTTTGAAAATACGTACTTTAAAAACAGGTGCTGCTGCTGCTGCTAAGTCGCTTCAGTCGTGTCCGACTCTGTGCGACCCCATAGACGGCAGCCCATCAGGCTCCTCCGTCCATGGGATTTTCCAGGCAAGAGTACTGGAGTGGGGTGCCATTGCCTTCTCCTAAAAACAGATGGTAAGATGCTAAAAAGTTAGACTACAAAGCAAAAAATTGTTCTAGGTACAACTTCACTTAAATACACAGGAGTATCTAAAAATCGAATTCCAGTCTAATTAATGAAGCTTCTTGTCTGGAGTTGAAGACTCCTTTCTTTTAATGCTGTATATTTGGTGAAAATGAAAAGACCCTGATGCTGGTAATCATTGAAGGTGGGAGGAGAAGGGGATGCCAGAGGACGAGACAATTGGATGGCATCACCAACTCAATGGACAAGCTCCCAGACAGGGAAGCCTGGCATGCTCCAGCCCATGGGGTCGCAAAAAGTCGGATAGGACTAAACGACTGAACTGAACTAATGGTGAAAATGACAATGCATAAAAAAATTATAGAAAAGCTTGCAAACTTGCAGCATCTATACCTGTGAAAACATCTAGAATTACCTGTATTAGCAAATTGTATGAGGTAGATGAAGTCCAGTGACTGTAATGACTCGCCCAAAGCCCTAGGAAGACAAGTTCTGCATAGAGGATCGTTAATTGCCTCAGCACATGTGTGCATCTGTAATGAAGTGCATAAAAATGAACTGGGTGTACTCCGAATGTAACTGGGGTTTATTCTTTTTGATAAGAAAAACATTATTATGATTAGAAAGCGACTGCATCAATTGTAGCAAATACAACAGTGTTTGTTTTTGATCTGTCATCAACTCTTAGTGGCAAAATGGTTAATGAAATATCATCAGCACATTCATATGCCACTTACATACAATATACAAATATTTAAGCATTCTGTACTAGTCATTAAAGATTATCCAGCAAGATTTTATACAATTATGCATATGCACACATAGGCATGCATCCTTGAAAGAGAGAAGAGAGAGAAACACATTGCTCTTTACGCACATACACGAGATCCCTCTCTACTGTGCAGAATCATAAACAAAACTCTAAATACACCAAAGATGAAACTTAATCATTTTACTAGTTATTTCAAAACCTTGAAAATGTTGCTTAGCAACTAGATTGCAAGTAGTTTGTATCATTGAATTCAATTAATTGCTTAAAAATAAGTGCTGTAAAACACGTTGGTTCTTCATTTTAATTTCATCTCTACATTATTGACTAATACTTTGAACTAAAATTGAAGTTACTTTCTAGTTTTTATCTCTTGCACAATACTAGCAAGTATTAGGTGTGAAATGAATATTGATCAATTGAAATGAACTGAGGATAAAAAACAAATGGGCTTCCCTGATAGCTCAGCTGATAAAGAATCCACCTGTAATGCAGGAGACTTGGGTTAGATCCCAGGGCTGGGAAGATCCCCTGGAGAAGGGAAAGGCTGCCCACTCCAGTATTCTGGTCTGGAGAATTCCATGGACTATAGGGGTCGCAGACAGTTGGACATGACTGAGCGACTTTCACTTTCACTGAGAAAAATAATTTATTCCATTTTTAATATTCAAAACTGTGATTAAATATTTACAGAAAATGTGTATATATATATATATGTGTGTGTGTGTGTGTGTGTATAAATAGCATTATGCATGTAAACACAAAGTTAATCAGTGTTTGCTCTGCTGTATTGTTTACTATTTGGGGAATAATAATGATGATATTATAGGAAGATCTGATGTCTCAGCAGGTACAGAATCTGCCTGTAATGCAAGAGAAACAGGAGATAAGGGTTTGATCCCTGGGTTGAGAAGATTCCCTGGAGAAGGAAATGGTAAACCAGTTCAGTATTCTTGCCTGAAAAATCCCACAGACAGAGGAGCCTGGTGGGCTACAGTCCATGGGGTCACAAAAGAGGTGAACTCAACTGAGCAGGCAAGCACAAACCAATGATGATACTTACATTTTTTTTAAAAATTACATTTCTCATAGATCAGGTGTTTTCATTTATTTTTAAAAACCTATTTGTCCCCAAAGTCATCTCTGTAAGAATTCTCTGATATGGTTACTTAAAGAAAAATGTTGTAACATACTATGAACAGAAATTAATTTCACATAAACTCTTTTGATTTAAAAAAGACAACATCTAGAATAGTATCAAGTATTAAGATTTACTTATAAGACTTTTTTCTATTTTTAAATACTTTTATGAAATTGTATCATAGTGTAATAAAAAGTTAATATCTAATTTAAGAAGTCAGATTTTATTCTGCATTTATCCTGCATGTTTTTTGTTTTTATAATGCAATAGCAATTTTTCTAGTGTTAATAGTCATGTGAAGTGTTTCTATTCTCTGAGTTTATTCACTAATTTATTCTGATGTTTTGGTCTTTTGAATTATTTATTCAGTCTTTAGAAATTCATTACTCTTGCAAATAATTGGAGCTCTATTTAAGGCAATTGATGTGTTAATCAGACTTGTTTGCTTCAAATAATAAAGCTACAAGTTAAACCAATTTTGAGACTAATTTTGCCAAGAGTCAGAGGCATTATTTGCCTCTATGTTTCAACAAATGTCTTCATTAAAAAAAAAAGAAATAAATAATTACCTTATTTCACTTGTCTATTTAAAATAATTCAGTATTGAGCATGTACAAAAACATTGAAACAAAAAACTAACTGTATACAGTTACAAGAAATTATTTCTAATATTAGGATTTTTTAATGGAAAGAGAAAATTTTACATATGCTTTGATCTTTGGTTTAGGTAATACTGAGTAACTCTAATGAGGTTAGTTGACAGATATTTATTGAGTATCAATAAATATTGAACATCAACCTTAAATAATTTGCCTGTAGAGAAAAATTCAGTATTTTTTTCTCACTTTTACAATTCATTAATACTTATTTCCTGAATGCAAGAGTTGCTTTTCCTTTGGTTCTGAAGGTGAGGCAATAGTTGTTATATTTGTAGTGTTTGCCTGAGAGATCAGTACAATCTGACTCTCTGCAACCCCATGGACTGTAGCCCATCAGGATCCTCTGTCCTTGGAACTTTCCAAGCAAGAATACAGGAGTTGGTTGCCATTTCCTTCTCCAATATTTGTTGTATTGAAAGAATGTCATCAATTCTGTCTTTTGTTTGTGCTTTTACTTTCATTAATATTTATTAGGGTATAATTTATTTACAGTGTTGTGCTAGTTTCTATTGTACAACAAAGTGAGTCATCCATATGCATGCATGCATCCCCTCTCCCTGGGTTTCCTTCCCATTTATGTCACCACAGAACACTGAGTAGAGGTCCTGATTTAAGCTGACAGATAAAAAGTGGATAGGATTTAAGGTTGATGGATAAAAAAATTCTCCTTTAAGTGATGCTTTCCTTAATTTTTCTTTTCTGGTAGAATAAACTTTACTTGCAAAAAAAAAAAAAAAGAATTTTTTGTCTTTGCAGTCATAGAAAATTTAATATATATGTTGTTTTCATTATTGTAATTTGCGTCATTTTCCTACTATTGTTATGGACTAAATAAATTGGTAGTTTTCCAACTAAAACAAATAAATAAATATTGAACATCAAACCAAAATGTTGGCTTGGGAAAAAGGAAAAACTCTTACTTTTAACCTGTTCAGTTTAGTTGAGCTCAGTTGCTCAGTTGTGTCCGACTCTTTGCAACCCCATGAATGGCAGCATGCCAGGCCTCCCTGTCCATCACCAACTCCCGGAGTTTACCCAAACTCATGTGCATCAAGTCGGTGATGCCATCCAGCCATCTCATCGTCTGTTGTCCCCTTCTCCTCCTGCTCCCAATCCCTCCCAGCATCAGAGTCTTTTCCAATGAGTCAACTGTTCGCATGAGGTGACCAAAGTATTGGAGTTTCAGCCTCAGCATCAATCGTTCCAATGAACACCCAGGACTGTCTCCTTTAGGATGGACTGGTTGGATCTCCTTGCAGTCCAAGGGACTCTCAAGAGTCTTCTCCAACAACACAGTTCAAAAGCATCAATTCTTTGGCCCTCAGCTTTCTTCACAGTCCAACTCTCACATCCATACATGACCACTGGAAAAACCATAGACTTGACTAAACGGACCTTTGTTGGCAAAGTAATATCTCTGCTTTTTAATATGCTATCTAGGTTGGTCATAGCTTTCCTTCCAAGGAGTAAGTGTCTTTTAATTTCATGGCTGCAATCACCATCTGCAGTGATTTTGAATGTATTTAATATTAATTGACCAGACTAATAATATAAGTTAAGAACTTAATGAATGAACCCATTAAATTTTTTATAAGTGATTTAAAATTTAGCTTCCTGATAACATTAAGAATGTAAAAATCTAAAAATAGAGTTACCATATGATACTGCAATCCCACCTCTGGGCATATAGCTGGACAAAACTCTAATTTGAAAAGGTATAGACTCACACACATACAATACAAAGTTATGGTTCTCAAACGGGAAAGAGGGGATGACTTAGGAGTTTGGGACTGACAGATACATGCTGCTGCTGCTGCTGCTAAGTCGAGTCAGTCATGTCCGACTCTGTGCGACCCCGTAGACGGGAGCCCACTAGGCTCCCCGGTCCCTGGGATTCTCCAGGCAAGAACACTGGAGTGGGTTGCCATTTCCTTCTCCAATGCATGAAAGGGAAAAGTGAAAGTGAAGTCACTCAGTTGTGTCCGACTCCTAGCAACCCCATGGACTGCAGTGCACCAGGCTCCTCCGTCCATGGGATTTTCCAGGCAAGAGTACTGGAGTAAGGTGCCATTGCCTTCTCCAGATACATGCTACTATGTATTAAATAAACAAACAACAAAGATATTTTGTAATAACCTACAATGGAAAATAATCTGAGAAATATTCTTCAGTAATATTAATATATATATACACATGTATATGACAAACTGTGTACCTGAAACACATAAATCATTTAAACTTCAATACAAAGCAGGCAGAATTAAGACAAAACTTGTTGTTATTATTTTTAAGAAACTTTCCTAGCACACCTCCATTGGGAAAAACATCTTTAAGAAACCTGAATTTAAATTAGATAAAGTTAGCAAGGCATATCCTGCATAAGATTGTAGTCTATTATTTAAAATTTTCATTTTAAAATATTTCCTTAGTGTGTCTCCTGTTCTGAATTTTAATATTATGAGTCACCAAAATACAGATCATGATAGGACTGCAGGACCGAAGCTGACTGACTCACCAGATATTTGTCAAGCTGCAGTTTTATGTTGTCGTTTTCCTCCCCTTGTGGCAAATATTGTTGCAAGTTATAGAAGGGACATAAAGAAAGCAAGCAGTTCCCAAGCCTCCAGGCAGAAGAGAGAAAGAGGACTATAAATATAACTGAACAACTTTTAAGGTTTATATCAGCAGTAAAGGGATGTCTACACTGAGATGAGAATGAGGCGGAATCAGTGTTCTTCCAGGTGACACTGGCCGCATTTTGCATCTTCCCAGTGGTTAGCTGGATCTGCTGTTTCCTTCTCAATGGTTGGAAGCAGAGAGAGTCTTTGCAGATGAGATATTCATTTTGACTTTTTTCCCCCTTCATTTATACAGGTCACACTGAATACATTCATCCTGCAATAAGTTACTTGTAAGGTGAAAACTAAAATCATCTTGAATATGTTAGCTTTTATATTACTTTCCTCACTTAAAGATTTCAAAATGACTTTTGCTGTTATATTAAGCTGTCCTTAGGAGCATCTCATATTATAAATTATTATGTGATAAAAATGGTGATAGGAGCTGCCTTTAGTTCCCAAATATATGCATTATTTCAATGATTATTTTTACTTATTTAGATTCTATACAAACGTTTTATGAGACAGTGATGTCAGATTTATCTTTCCTTGAAATGCTAAAAACGAATATTTAGGATGCCTGATTTGAGTTATTGTACTGAAGAGAAATGCACTGTAAGATAGTTTCAGACTTATTGACATCATGGGTTAGTTGCAAAGGAGAATACACATTTTTAAGCATTAAAAAATTCAACTTTAATATGCAGTAGCATGTAAATGAAATTAAAGGGCATGCAAATTAAGTATGACTATTTAATAAAATCATATCACAAAGCAGTAAATTACTGTATAAAGAGAACAGAGATGATGATAAGAAAAACAAAAATGATCCAATGAGAAAATATGAAAATATAATGAACTATATGTTCATAAAAGAAGATATAGAAAAGCTGAATAGTGTGTGAAAATATGTTTAATATCATTAATAAGGAAGAAGTAAGTTAATTATGAAATATAATTTTCCTTATCAAATTTCCAAATATTTATGAAATATGTTAATAATATACAGATAGCAGTTTGGTGAGAAATGTGATCTCAACTTATTGCCGATACATTTGCTTTTTTGTTTGTCTTTTGGCCAAAAAAGATTTCATTTATTTCTAAATTATTGCATGGTTTTCAGTACTTTCAAGGTAAAGAATAAACAGTACAAATAAAAATTTCAGTGTGAGAAATCAAAAGTAAAGCAAATGCATTCATGTTCCCAAATATTTAGTAATTGTGTTATATACCTATTCATATTAAGGTGAACATATATTTGATAGATTAAAATACACAAGAGAAACTATTTTCTTTAATAGACTCTCATGATATATAAAGAAGTTTTAAAGAAACTATCTTTCAAGCTTCTGTTGCAGTTTGAAATGGGACTACTTAATGAATTTTCTTACCAGTTAGGAATAACAGTTCTGTTCTAATACTTTGGCTGTGGGATGAGGTTTAGACTATAAAACTGGACAGGAGTACCACCTGAGTGCTGGGCCCAGGAACTGGTGTAGCTGATCATCCATAACCCCTCTCTGACAATACAGCTTGCTCTTCGCTTTTCATGAGAACAGGCAAAAGGACAAAGGCCGGCTGAGTCATTGTCAAGGAGGAAACAATATGAGAAATTGTTTGTAGTTGTATTACTACTTGAAAATTAATCACCTTAATGTTTAAGTCTCTTATCTGTAAATTGGTATTTATACCTTGAAACCAGTCACCTCACAATTTAATGCAGATATTTCAGATGCCTCCATAGCTCAAAAAACTTGGGCAATTTTTCAACAGCTACTTGGAATGAATCCATTTGTTTCTGAACATAACAGACAGGTATGGCTTTGATGAAGTCACACTTACGTTTTCTTAGTACAATGCTGATGAATCCAGAAGTGAGTCTGGCACATGATAGGCATTCAATAAATTTCTTTTAAAGAATAATTGGAGGGAGAAGGCATTTTGGTGTCAAATAAGTATCTAATTAAATACACTTAATCAGTTTAGGTTCTTGAATCAATTCATAGTTAACCAAATGTGCAATTATTTGTGAATTAAAAGTAACATGTGAATTTCTGAAAATATGCCTGGTACACAGTAGACATTCATTGAACAATGAATAATGCATTCAATTTACTTTTAAAGTAGAATGGAACAAAGGATGGCTAATATCCTTATCAATTTCTTATATCAATAAACATAATTCACCTTTCTTGAACATAAGTTCATATGGACCAAGAAGCAAGAGAGTAAAAACTGGGAAGAATATCTTACAGTCTATAACTGATGCTTGCTATTTTTAGGATAATAATTATAGATAAATGAGTGAGATAAATGAATGATATTATAGATAGATATTCTAATAGGAAAATATATCAAAACAAAATCAATATCTAATTCAATACCTCATAGTACAGTTTAGGAACTAAAGAAAATATTCTTTTAAATGTTATGATATCAGGCATAGAAGTGGGGCAGGTATGTAGATATCTCAAACTCATGCAAGAGCAATGAGAGTTCCTCTGAGCACTTCTGTCAGTAAGTGTAATATGTTTTAAGTCCACACTCTGTATTACAGGGTGATAAGTATTGGGATAGTCAAGAGTTGGTTTTCTTAATTTTCACCCCCTGATGTGATAAATATGTTACACTGTGAATGTTACCTTATGTGGGAAACAAATTTTATATATATGATTAACGGTTTGGACCTGAAGATGGTAAGATTATCATGAATTGTCTACGTAGTACCATTTAACCACTGTGTGTGCTTAATTGTTTAATCCTGTCCAACTCTTTCTAACCTCATGGACTGTAGCCTGCCAGGCTCCTCTGTCCATGGGGATTCTCCAAGCAAGAATACTTGCCATGCCCTTCTCCAGGCGATCTTCTCAACCTGGAAATTGAACCCAGGTCTTCTGCATTGCAGGCAGATACTTTACTGTCTGAGCCACCAGGGAAGCCCAAGAATGCTGGAGTGGGTAGCCTATCCCTTCTCCAGGGGATCTTCTTGACCCAGGAATCGAACTGGAGTCTCCTGAATTGCAGGCATATTCTTTAACAACTGAGCTACCATGGAAGCCCACTATTTAATTACTTAAACCCTTAAAAAATTCTAAAAAAAAAAAAATTCTAAATAAAGTAAAAATATTCCATGGAAAAGGAGGAGGAGGAGAGATTGAAGCCTGAGAAGGTTTTAACCTTATGTTACTGGTTTTGAATAGGCAATGGGTCATGAGTCAAAGAATTTAGGCAGCCCCAGAAATCAAGAGCAACCCACTTACAAGCAGTCAGAAAAGAAAGTCCTCAGTTTCACAGCACAATGGATTGAAGTTGGCTTCAATCTGAATGAACAGGGAAACAGACACCCCAGGGAAACAGACCCTCCTGCCAACACCCTGGCTTCAACCCTGGCAGACTGAAAGAGAGTCTGGGCCCATCTAACTTTAGACCTTGTTAAAGCTGTAGGATAAGAAATGTGCCACTTTATGCCACTAAATTTGTGGTGATTTCTTGTGGCAGAAACAGGAAACTAACACAGGCATAATGGAAAATTCAGAAGTACACATTTTTTCTCCTTTTGTTTGCTTTCTGTCAGATCATTTCAATGAAACAAGAGAAACATGTTTAATCTTGTGACTTTTCTTAGTTAAATAAGGAAAACTCTGCTGTGAATATGTTAATATACTACCACATATTTTAAGCAAAAGGAGTTGTAAAATATTCTCACATAATTAGAACATAAATATTTCACATTTTTGAGTTCACTGTTTAAATCCAATTTAAAGTTTGATGTAAGTTTCTGAAGTTTAAATGCAATTGCTTATATGCTAGATAAGAATTTACATCACTAATTAGTTGAATCTATTTTCATTTTTTCTTAAATTTGAAATTCTGCTGACAGTCATTTCCATCTAACTCTAAAAGCATTAAAAAAGAAGACTTTCCCTAAAAGAAAATTCATAATATAGTCCTTAAAGTTAACTGTGGTTATTGTCAATTTAAAATTGTACTTAGAATTCTACATTGCAGTAATCATTTGCAAAGATAATAATATGTGTCAGTTATAAAGAAGATGTTTATTGAACTTTCTTGAGAATATCCTAAAATTATTATTTGAATCTCTTTATTACAGACTTGTCAAACACAGCTTCCAGATAACAGCTGGGTGTCCAGTTAGCAACCATTTTCAAAGTCACCGAGGCCTGTGCAATACCTGGCTGTACCAAGGGGGTTTCATATGTGTCATGTCACATACATTTTTTGTACTTTCTAAAACCATGATGCAAGACATTTATATGACCAGTTGCTTAATTCTGGGAGATTATATGGTCCAAGATCTAACAACAGTTTTCTGGTTCTATTATTTGCTGTTCAGGTTAACAAGTAATCAAATCCTTTTTGGATTCCTATTTGTGGTTCAGACATTGTTGCTTTTTCAAACTTAAAGCAGTTCCACTGCCTACAGTTGGGATGTATTCTAAGGACAGATCATACTCCTTTCTTTCTTTCTTTTTTTTTGTTATCTCCTGTATGCTTCCAGTAGTTTCATGTTACTTGAAGGTCTAGAATGTTCAAAAGCCTAATCAGTGTGCTACAGGATTCACAGGGATCATCCCAAGAGTAAGACTCCAGGTGGGAAGAGAGAGAGTAAATAATCAGAAACTTAATCCACTACCCATGTGCTTGACTCAGGGGTAGAATGGATCCTCTGGCCAGAGAAATTCAGTATTTAATTAAAGCCGCCACAGGCCAGGGATCAGTTCAGTTCAGTCACTCAGTCGTGTCCGACTCTTTGCAACCCCATGAATTGCAGCACGCAAGGCCTCCCTGTCCATCACCAAATCCCGGAGTTCACCCAGACTCACATTCATGGAGTCAGTGATGCCATCCAGCCATCTCATCCTCTGTCATCCCCTTCTCCTCCTGCCCCCAATCCCTCCCAGCATCAGAGTCTTTTCCAATGAGTCAACTCTTCGCATGAGGTGGCCAAAATACTGGAGTTTCAGCTTTAGCATCATTCCTTCCAAAGAAATCCCAGGGCTGATCTCCTTCAGAATGGACTGGTTGGATCTCCTTGCAGTCCAAGGGACTCTCAAGAGTCTTCTCCAACACCACAGTTCAAAAGCATCAATGCTTTGGCACTCAGTTTTCTTCACAGTCCAACTCTCACATCCATGCATGACCAGGGATACATAGACCTTAATATGGATTAAATTAATGATGCAGAACAGGAATGGAGTGATGAGAACAGGAGTTAGCAAAAGTGGGGAAAGAGTAATTTAGAAAATTATACATATAAGATACAATAACAAGTATCTCACCCTAAAGATGGAGTGAACAATAATAGTAAGAACAAGATTAGCTACATACTGAATCATTTAAAAAAGTTTTAATCTTTTCCTGGAATCATGAAAAAGAAGTAGGAACTTCCCTGGTAGGATAGTGGTTAAGAATCTACTGGCCAGTTCAGGATTCATGGGTTTGATCCCTGGTCCGGGAAGATCTCACATGCTACAGAGCAACTAAGCCATGGTCCACAACTACTGAGCCTGCATGCTATTGAGCACTGAAGTCTGTTTGCCTAGAACCTGTGCTCTGCAACAGAAGAAGCCAATACAATGAGAAGCCCATTCACTGCCAAGAGGAGTATCCCCTTTCTCCACAACTAGAGAAGTCTTCCAAGTCCAAAGTAAACAAATTCCCACATTCTTTACTAAACGTTCCTGGAAAACCATGACCCACACACTGGTTTCACAGTCCACAGTATGAAAAAAAGAAAATCAAATTGATTAAGATGATAGATTAAAACTGTATCGTAGAAAAAAAAAAAAAAACAAACAAACAATGAAGGAGTAGAACAACCACAAATAAATAAATGAAATAAATAAATGAAATAAATTTTTCTTTTTTTAAAAAGATATATCTTTAAGGGAGTTGTTCCGTTAAACCTCTACCGCTCTGAATCTCTGTGACTATATGAGAATTACAATGACCCAAATTTTCTGAAAATGTGAAAAAGGTTAAAAAAATAAAAACCTGCACAAACTCAAGAGAAAGCAAATTTTCATATCCTCTGTTCTGATGTAGTCTGAAAGGATGAAAAACAAAACAAAACAAAAAAAGAACTCCCTGAAGTCAAATCCAAAGCATGAAGAAAAATGTATGTGGTTGCTGATACTGGGAAATGGAATCAGGCTCTGATCAAGGAAACATATGAGCCCCAGTTTAAGGGCCCCCTCACAACTTTAGCACATGTGGATATTGCAGTTATTTCTGACCAATGACTTTTATGTCTCCTGTTCTTATTTCATGCATTCATGGTGGTTTTCCAGTGTCTCCTTCACCATTCACTATTTGGTAAGGAATGTGTATTATTGATCTCTAATCAAGAGAATGTACGTCCATTTTTCATGCAGAGACCAACACACCACCGAGAGTGCCTGGGCTTTGGTTAGATATCAAGACTGGTAAGAACTTCAAATTTCCTTCTTGGGAAGGGAGCGAAAATATACAGCTAAACCTGATAGAACATTCTTTCATTAACATTTTCTTGATAGACTGTATCTCTGCTTTTTATATTCAAACACTGTAGACTTTGTAAGTCTTTCATTCTATTGTTTGGCCAATATATAACTGGAAAAAATCTAAAAATATAATGCAACATTTATTTAGCAAAATTATATGTGAGAAAAATATTCAATTTCACAATGAATTTGGTGGATGGAATTTCTAAATAAATTATAGATAGATACCTGTATGCAGGTCAAGAAGCAGCAGTTAGAACTGAATATGGAACAACAGACTGGTTCAAAATTGGGAAAGGAGTACATCAAGACTGTTGATCATCACCATGCTTATTTAAGTTATATGCAGAGTATATCATGAGAAATGCTGGGCTAGATGAAGCATAAGTTGGAATCAAGATTGCTGGGAGAAATATCAACAACTTCAGAAGCAGAGACACCAACCTAATGGCAGAAGGCAAAGAGGAAACTCTTAATGAAGGTGAAAGAGGACAGTGAAAAGTTGTCTTAAAACTCAACATTCAGAAAACTAAGATCATGGTATCTGGTCCCATCACTTCATGGTAAATAGAAGGGGAAAAAGAGAACAGTGAGAGATTGTGTTTTCTTGTGAGAGAGTTTACTTAGGCAGGTTGATAAGGAGTCCAAGCCTAAGACCCCTTTAAGGAAGAGGTGAATATTTGTTCTTTTTCACATTCTTTTGCCTTAGACAAACAGGCCTTATATGCAATAGTATCTCTTGTTCAAGGACAGGCTTTTTTTTTTTTTTTTTAGCTTTGGATGTATGTTATGGGAAAAGCTCTGGGTAAAAATTTCCACAGCCTTGAGATATAACCTAACCTGCTTTCTTCTGGATAATCTTGTGCTGATGTCATCCCAGGATGAACATTATGGGAAACAGTCTGGGCAAAATTCTCACAGCCTTGAGGGTTTTTTTTTTTTTTTTTTTAATCTATTCTCATCAGATAGTTGAGAAGTATATAAGGTTCAGCATAATATATATTCTTTGCAGCCAAAGATGAAGAAGCTCTATAGAGTCAGCAAAAACAAGACCAGGAGAAGACTGTGGCTCAGATCGTGAACACCTTATTGCCAAATTCAGACTTAAATTGAAGAAACTAGGGAAAACCACTAGACCATTCAGGTGTGACCTACATCAAATCCCTTATGACTATACAGTGGAAGTGAGAAGTAGATTTAATGGACTAGATCTGATAGAGTGCCTGATGAACTATGGAAGAAGGTTCATGACATTGTACAGGATGAAGGCAGCAAGACCATCCCCTTGGAAAATAAACACAAAAAAGCAAAATGGCTGTCTGAGGAGGCCTTACAAATAGCTGTGAAAAGAAGAGAAACGAAAAGCAAAGGAGAAAAGGACAGATACAAGCATCTGAATGCAGAGTTCCAAAGAATAGCAAGGAGACATAAGAAAGCGATCACTGCAAAGAAATAGAGGAAAACAACAGAATGGGAAAGACTAGAGATCTCTTCAAGAAAATTAGAGATACCAAGGGAATATTTCATGCAAAGGTGGGCTTGATAAAGGACAGGAATGGTATGGACCTGACAGAAGCAGAAAATATTAAGAAGAGATGGCAAGAATACACACAAGAACTGTACAAAAAAAGACCCTCATGACCCAAATAATCACGATGGTGTGATCACTCACCTAGAGCCAGACATCCTGGAATGTGAAGTCAAGTGGGCCTTAGAAAGCATCACTATGAACAAAGCTAGTGGAGATGATGGAATTCCAGTTGAGCTATTTCAAATCCTGAAAGAGTATGCTGTGAAAATGCTGCACTCCATATGCCAGCAAATTTGGAAAACTAAGCAGTGGCCACAGGGCTGGAAAATGTCAGTTTTCATTCCAAGCCCAAAGAAAGGCAATGCAAAAAAATTCTCAAACTACCGCAAAATTGCACTCATCTCACACGCTAGTAAAGTAATCCTCAAAATTCTCCAAGCCAGGCTTCAGCAATACATGAACGGTGAACTTCCAGATGTTTGAGCTGGTTTTAGAAAAGGCAGAGGAACCAGAGATCAAATTACCAACATCCTCTGGATCATGGATAAAGCAAGAGAGTTCCAGAAAAACATCTATTTCTGCTTGATTGACTATGTCAAAGCCTTTGACTGTGTGGATCACAATAAACTGTGGAAAATTCTTTAAGAGATGGGAATACCAGACCACCTGGCCTGCCTCTTGAGAAACCTGTATGCAGGTCAGGAAGCAATAGTTAGAACTGGATATCGAACAAAATACTGCTTCCAAATAGGAAAGAGAATATATCAAGGCTGTATATTGTCAGCCTGCTTATTTAACTTATATGCAAAGTACATCATGAGAAACGCTGGGCTGGAAGAAGCATAAGCTGGAATCAAGATTGCCAGGGGAAATATCAATAACCTCAGATATGCAGATGACACCACCCTTATGGCAGAAAGTGAAGAGGAACTAAAAACCCTCTTGATGAAAGTGAATGAGGAGAGTGAAAATATTGGCTTAAATTCAACATTCAGAAAACGAAGATCATGGAATCTGGTGCCATCACTTCATGGGAAATAGATGGGGAATCAGTGGAAACAGTGTCAGACTTTATTTTTTTGGGCTCTAAAATCACTGCAGATGGTGATTGCAACCATGAAATTAAAAGACTCTTTCTTCTTGAAAGGAAAGTTATGACCAACCTCGATAGCATATTAAAAAGCAGACACATTACTTTGTCAACAAAGGTCCATCTAGTCAAGGCTATGGTTTTTCCAGTGATCATGCATGGATGTTAGAGTTGGACTGTGAAGAAAGCTGAGCACTGAAGAACTGATGCTTTTGAACTATGTGGTTGGAGAATACTCTTGAGAGTCCCTTGGACTGCAAGGAGATCCATCCAGTCCATCCTAAAGGAGATCATTCCTGGGTGTTCCTTGGAAGGACTGATGCTGAAGCTGAAACTCCAGTACTTTGGCCACCTCATGCGAAAAGTTGACTCATTGGAAGAGACTCTGATGCTGGGAGGGATTGGGGGCAGGAGGAGAAGGGGACGACAGAGGATGAGATGGCTGGATGGCAACACCTACTCGATGGACATGAGTTTGAGTAAACTCCAGGAGTTGGTGATGGATAGGGAGACCTAGCTTTCTGCGATTCATGGGGTAGCAAAGGGTTGGACACAACTGAGTAACTGAACTGAACTGAATCTAGTGAAGCAGATGCCCTCCTGCCCTCTTCAATGTCTATGTCAGAAGCTTTTTCTGTCACTTTCACTTTAACTAAAATCTGCACGAAGCTGAGTGACTGAGACTGGGCCTTTGGTCCCAGAGTTAAATCTTCTTCAGAGACCACTAGTCCGGCAGCACCGTCCCCATTCAGCATAAGCTATCATCTTGGTAGCTAACCTGGGATCTTCAAGACAAGGTAAGTATACTCAGAACTGGGACTTTTTTTTCTCTTTTGTTGTAAAGTCTCTTCTTTACTAACTCAGAAGCGTACAGACTGAACTTCTTTTCCTTGGACAGTTTTTTCTGGTCTCTCTCAGCATTTTATAACTGCTTGGGGAATTAAAGCTACTAACTTCATGTGCCTGATTGACTGTAGCCTTTCAGGGGACTTGGAATACATGCTGTTATTGTGTTTTTCTAGCAGGATCCCCATTCCAAGTTTTGCAGGACACTGCAGGCAGAAACACATTGGGGAGCTAGCTGGAGCTCTAGCTTCAGGGACATTTCTCAGGCTGGGAATCACCATCCTGACCCCAGAGACCCAGAGGCAGGGTTTTGTCACAGCAATGCCTCTAGACTACATGGATTGAGGCATTGCTGGTGAGTGTGAGTTTCCTGAGGATGTAAATTGGAGCAATCTCATGTTTGGGCAGATTGCAAATGCAGTGGGGTTCTTCCCGTGGATGCACTAGCTCTTAGCAGACCAGAAAAAGTCCTCTTAGGGCTCCTGTCTCAACTCCTTAGATATTCTTTTGGTATAATCTGCTGGACAGGAATAGAAAGGCTGACTTTGACACTCCATGAACAGGAAAAAGTACTATCATTATTATTATTCCCCTCATAGGGCAGCCCTCCAGCACCTCCTTTGCTATCACATAGGCTGATCTGGATTTAACACTTCTACTACAGTCAGGAATATGCTCAGCAATGTGCATAGGCATTTAAAAGACAGATGTTTCCCCTAGTGGTCTCTTGCTTGGAAGACATTCTGGAAGACTACTCTGCTCTGCCCTGGGTGGCACTGCAGAAAAGGGGGAAATCAAGCCAAGGTGTTAATGGTGAAGAACTGGACATCAATCTGGGATGCCATCAGGTCCACCCCTGATGCATCACCACCCCATCTCAGTGGTAGCATGAGGGGGGATGTTACTGGGACACCTGCACTGGTAAGAGATGCGTTAACTCTGGCCAGGGAAGGAAACTTGGGTGAAAGATTGGTTTCCACTCCCATCTAGAGCAGGGAGGGACACCTCTGGCAGGAAAAAAGCCATGACACTGAGCACCACACTTTTCTCTCTTAAAGGTGGAAGCTAACAATTCCAGGACCAACCTTTTGAAGTGTATCTTGGAAAAACTGGGATGAGTTTGAACCCCAGATCCTAAAAATTCCCTTATATGCAGGCTATCTTTTGCTGTAAGAGAAGACCTCTCCTCCTGAGAGACAATCACTGCTGGGACAGTGGCTTCTCAGTCAGTCTACCCCTGTCATCAGAGCCAATTTGCACACTTTCTGGTTCAAATTTTAGCTATAATACTATGGCTACAAAAAGGAGAGATGATATTTTTAACACCAAATGGCCATGATATTCCTTTGACTATAGAGAAAATTGGCTAAAATGAAATCTTTTTGAAATTGCAAAACCAGTTCTTCTTGTACATGCAATTAGGAAAAAGCTGGCTTGTTAAAATACTTTTTTGGCAATCCTGCCTGAGAAACAGTAACACACTGGGAAAAAAAAAAAAAAAAAAAACTGAAGTTAATTTTTACCATGTCCTTGAGATACACCACCCACTCTGTCTGGGACTCCAGCCATGAACAAATTGGTAGAAGAACTTCAGGCCAAGGGGAAAAAAAAAAAAAAAAAAGGCCAAGAGACATTTTAAATTTCAAATGGAAAACTGTGAGGTTTCTGACTGTCCAGATTTATGTGTGTCTCAGTGTGTGTGTCTTCATCGTTGGATAATGTTGCTGAGGGCTAATTGGTCAATGAGCTCTATTTAATTGGCCTAAAGAGAATTAGGCACTTGCAAACCAAATAATTCCAATTCAAGAAAATTAAACTGAAATGAATTTCGGGCCTGTGTGAACTGTGGGATATTCACTAGTGAATTGATACCTGGTATTGATGTTTGTTGATTGATCTAATTAACATAGACATTGCAAAGTTGCTTTTATAAATGACATAGCTTTGGGTGATTTATGTTTGCCAACCTACAAAATGATGATATAAACCAAAGTTTACTATAAGCTATCACTCAGGCTCCAAAAATCACTGTGGACAGTTACTGCAGCCATGGAATTAAAAGACACTTGCTCCTTGGAAGAAAAGCAATGACAAAACTAGACAAGATATTAAAAAGCAGAGACATCATTTTGCCAGCAAAGGTTTGTATAGTCGAAGCTATGGTTTTTCCTGTAGTCATGTACAGATGTGAGTTAGACAATGAAGAAAGCTGAGCATTGAATAATTGATGCTTTTGAACTGTGGTGCTGGAGAAGATTTTGAGAGTCCCTTGGGCAAGGAGGAGATAAAATCAGTCTATCCTAAAGGAAATTAACCCTTAATATTCATTGGAAAGACTGATGGTGAAGCTGAAGCTTCAACACTTTGCCCACCTGATGCAAAGAGTCAAATCACTGGAAAAGACCCTGATGCTGGGTAAGACTGAGGGAAGGAGAAGGGGACAACAGAGGATCAGATGGTTGGATGGCCTCACCGACTCAGTGGATATGATTTTCAGCAAGTATCAGGAGACAACGACTAAGCAATGAACAACAAAGATATGTAATTTAATGTCCACATTCCACACAGGAAGAAACTGAATCCAAGATAAGTGAAATAATTTCCTGAGAGTTTTAGAGCAAACTGAGAAATGGGGATGAGTTTATGGCCATAACTGAAGATGTCTAAGGCTAGGTCCCAAATGGCTCTGTATTCAATAAAAGGAAACTATCAAAGTAACCTAGAAAATTATGTCTATGTATATAAAGTCATTGCTTGCATTTTATATAATAAATTAGCATTTATAAAGATGTGCTAGTTTAAAGATACCATATAATGAATTTTTGTCCAAACTATTGTTAGAATTATATTTTCTGTTAACTATATATGATAAGCCTTACTCTTCTGATTTTTATACATCTATTCATTTTTCGCTTACACCTTCCAATAATTCACATGAGTTCACTTTCCTCTCCTCACTTTTCTCAGCAGGAATAGGCTACAAAGGTAACATTTTTATCTTCCTGCAGTGCCTTATGTTTCATTTTGTAATTGTATAAAAAAAGATACTTTCAAAAGAGTTCAATATACTTGATGCAATGGATTTTTTTTTTTGGGGGGGTGGGGTGCCTGGCCTGTAAGTATCATATACTTGTGAACAACAGACAGTTTTCAAATTCACTTTCATTTCACTTCTCATTATTTGATTCAATTTTCCCAGCAATCTGTAGAGGTAGGCGAGACAGGTTTTATTATCTTCATTTCATTAATGAGAAAACTTGGCACTACAAGGTTAAGTGACTGATTCAAGGTCACATTGATATTAAGTACTAGAACTGAATGTAAGTCTGCTTTTTCTCTCTGTTATCTAGTATTCTTCCTATTAGTGTCAGATTATCCTTACTATATATTAGCTCCCTGGAATATACACTGTAAAATATCTCCCTGTCTCCATACAAAGCCCCAAAACAGTCTCCCTTTTTTCTTTCTTTTACTTAAATGAGTAGGAATCATCAAGCTACCACCCACAGGTCACATTTGGAGGACTGCTTGTTTGGTAAACAAATTTTGTTAAAACACAGTCACACTCATTCACTTAGATATTTTTCATCCTTTTTTTTTTTTTTTTTTTAACTACAGTGGCAACGTTGAGTAGCTGGGGCAGAGACCACATGGCATGAAACGGCTGCCATACTTACTATGGCCCTTTGCATTGAAAGTTTGCTGACCACTTCTATAGGGCAGGCAAAGCTGAAATGTATTTCTAGACTATCTTGCAGCTACTACTTTAAGAAGCTGCAGAAATTTCTGCTTGAGGTTTCCAGAAAATTATTTTTAAAAAGATAGACTTGACTAGCATGACTCTTCTTTCCCTTCCTTTCCTGTCCTTCCTTCTGTCTTTCTGTTTTTCACATGAAGTTGCAATAACTACTTTAAATTCAAGCATAAGGTCAGATGATGGTTGGGTATGAGAAATAAAAGAGCCTGGCCAACTAATCTCATTATGGGGCAACCTCAGAAGCAGCAGCAGTCCTGGACTTCCTGGGTATAAAGATCTCCCATCCTTTTAAAAGTTGTTTGTTTCTGGCAATGAAAACATTTCTAATGAATGCACTGATATGTACTGGAGTCATAATAATGTGCTAGCTACAATTATGGTCACTTACTACTGACTCTGTCTAGGGTCCATCACCTTTATTCCTCTATCTACCTCCACTCCATTGGCAATCTCATCTAGTCTCATGAGTACAGATTCTACCTACATGATGATTAGTCTTAAATGTATCATATAGCCAGTCATAAATCCAACTTACTACTCAGAACTCTACTTGGATGCTCAACAGTATTTCAAATTTGGCAGTTTCAAAACATGAGCCCTGTGACTGCTTCTTCAATCTAGATAACAGAAAGTTTATATTTCCAGCTGTTTTCAGCACAACTTTAGATTTGTCTCTTTTTCATTCTATATTCAATGGTTGAGGAAATATGGCTAACACTCAAACAAAATGTATCCAGATTTTCAGCTTTCTTCATTATCCTCTCCTCACTACCATCGTCTTTGTCTGGATTCTTTTGGTGAAATGTGAAAGTTGATCAGTCATGCCTGAATCTTTGCAATCCCATGGACTATACAGTTCATCAAATTCTCCAGACCAGAATACTGGAGTGGGTAGCTGTTCCCTTCTCCAGGGCATCCTCCCAACCCAGGGATTGAACCCAAGTCTCAGGCATTGTAGGCAGATTCTTTACCAGCTGAGCCACAAGGGAATCCCAAGAACACTGGAGTTGATAGCCTATCTCTTCTCCAGCAAATCTTTCTGACCCAGGAATTGAACCAGGCTCTCCTACATTGCAGGTGGATTCTTCACCAGCTGAACTACCAGGGGAGTCTTCTGAATTATTGTAATAGCCTCCTAAATTGTTTCTTTGCTCCTGTCCATGTTTCATTCAGCCTTTTCTCCATACCACAGCCAGAACAGTAAAAATGAAAAGAGAATATCATTTATCTGCTCAAAATGTTTCAGTGATTTGCTGTCCTTCTTAAATAGCAAAGTCTTAACAACGACCTACAAAGCACAGTGCCTTAAGCTCCATCTCCTATCCCCAACTTTGCCATGTTATCACCCTGGCCTCATCTTATACTCACCAGACTGTAATTCTACAAAAGTCTAGTCCTTTTGTTGTTTACCTTTGTCCCAAAGGTGTATTATTTACTGCAGCTTATTGTGGAGCATTCTCCTGTTAGATTCCTTTCTTTCTGTAGAAACTAGTCTTTGTTCTTTATTCCCACAGATACGTCAAAATAAATGTTCACATTTACTGTAATTCATAAGTACATCTCTTGGTTCAGTTTTTCTTCACTTTAGCCTAATAATTGCTTCTTTCCTGATAGGATATCTGGTTCTTTTAAGATTTTTTTTTTCAATATACAGTTTTAGGAATATTTAATTAAAGCTTGGTTCATATAACCTGATCTGCCATCACAAGAAATACAGAGCCTTTAGAAAATGTCTTCAAGAATAATTTAGATGGTAAAAATTGACAGCACTTGAAAGACTAAACATGTTCTACAATTTCCTGTTATTCTAAAAGAGGTATTTAAAAAATATACATAGCGTGCATTCTTTCCTAAAGATGTGTCCAATCTTAGTACATATACATGCACATACATACACATAAACACACAGACACTTACAATAACTAAAACTCAAGAAAGCTGATTAATAGGAATATAATGAACTTTCTTACTTTTCACCAAACACAAAAT
Organism: Bos taurus; assembly: GCF_002263795.3. Taxonomy (NCBI): domain Eukaryota; kingdom Metazoa; phylum Chordata; class Mammalia; order Artiodactyla; family Bovidae; genus Bos; species Bos taurus. The sequence goes on from NC_037336.1 coordinate 3,432,646, forward strand.
TATCATCATTCATCCATTTAATTAGTAAGCTAAATATAATTTCATAAGATAAAACCAATAACAGGAGCTATGAAGATCGTTTGCTAATGTTTGGCAAGTAGGATTGATCCATGAAGTGCTGATGAATTCAAATTAAAGTCTACCTGTGATTTCCTTAAAGTAATATCACATTCTTTTTTATTTAGACTGTTGTTGGAGTCTGTCCTTTTCCCTAATTGCAACTGTTTAGTTTATTCCTGTGAGGTTTCAAGAATTTAATGTGGAGGAATGGCTGCTCTTCCTCTCCAGGTGTTAATTTGAGCCCCTAACACTTCTGTCACTAAAGTGATCACAAAGAAGTGAGTGAGCCAAAAACTGCCTGTGGAAGACAATGTGTACTGATCCACACAGTAAGACAGAGAAAGTCAAGAGTTGAAAATATGAAGAAAATCTCATTTTAATCTCATTCTATAAGTTCTGGAATACATTTTTAAGTTATTTAATCACAAAGGAAAATGTAATAGTATGGGGTAGTATCTCAACATAGGGAATTTAAATCAAACAGTATCAGGTAATAGTTACTACACTGTTTTATTTAAATCTCCATGGACTCCAAAATAAAGATATTGGATTATAAATAAAAATTATAATGAGATTCAGTCCCTCTAGAAGGGGACAACAGAGGATGAGGTGGTTGAATGGCATCACTGATGCAATGGACATGAGTTTGAACAAGCTCTAGGAGTTGGTGATGGACAGGGAAGCCTAGAATTCTGTAGTCCATGGGGTCACAAAGAGTCAGACATGACTAGGCAATGGAACTGAATCCCTCTGAAATCCAGATCTTTGTGACCCCATGGATTACAGCCTACCAGGTCCATCTGTCCATGGTATATCTCAGGCACAAATGCTGGAGTGAGTTGCCATTTCCTTCTTTAAGGGATTTTCCTGATGCAGGGATCAAAGCCACGTTTCCTGCATTTCCAGGCAGCTTCTTTACTGCTGAGCCACAAGGAAAGATCTTGGTAAGTAATTAAATACTGTTAAACACACACACACACACACACACACACACACACACACACACATACACACACACACACACACACACAAAAGTAATGTTAAATTGAAGAACACATACATAAAATACCAGTTATATATATGGTATATGTTATATATATGATATGGGTCAGCAGTAGCCTGCCACAGGGGCAGAGGCTTTGGGTGCAGCAGAACTGGGTGTGGCATAAGGAAGAGGTCACCATTAACCCCATCATAGAACCACCAGAGCTTACACAGCACTGGGAAAACAGACTCTGGGAGGGTACAAACAGAACCTTGTGTGCACCAAGACCCAGGAGAAAGGAGCAATGAGTGACCCCACAAGAGACTGAACCAGACTTGCCCACAAGTGTCCAGGATGTATGGGTCAATGGTGCTCTGCTACAGGGTTGGGGCACTGAGTCTGGCATTGCATGCAAGGGAACTTTTGAAAGAGGTCACCATTATCTACCTCCACCATAGTTTGGCCTCAGGTCAAACAATAGGGAGAGAACAAAGCCCCACTCATCAACAGAAAATTGGTTTAAAGATTTACTGAGCATGGACCTGCCCATCAGAACAAGACTCAGTTTCTCCCTCAGTCAGTATCTGCCATCAGGAAACTTCCATAAGCCTCTTATGCTTATGCATCAGAGTGAAAGCAAAATAAAAACTACAATCACAAAAAACTAAACAAACTGATTACATGGACCAAAGACGTGTCTAACTCAATAAAGCTATGAGCCATGCCATGTAGGGCCGCTCAAGATGGTTGGATCATGGTGGAAAGTTCTGACAAAACGTGGTCCACTGGAGAAGGGAATGACAAGCCACTTCAGTACTCTTGCCTTGATAACCCCATGAAGCATGAAAAGGCAAAAATATAGGGCACTGAAAGATGAACTCCTCAGGTTGGTAGGTGCCTAATATCCTATGGGAGATCAGTGGAGAAATAACTCCAGAAGGAATGAAGAGACAGAGCAAAAGCAAAAAAACCCCACCCAGTTGTGGATGTGACTGGTGATGGAAGCAAACTCTGATGCTGTAAAGAGAAATATTGCATAGAACACTGGAATATTAAGTCCATGAAACAAGGCAAATTGGAAGTGGTCAAACAGGAGAGGGCAAGAGTGAACATCAACATTTTAGGAATCAGTGAACTAAAATGAACTTAAATGGGTAAATTTAACTCATATGGCCATTATATCTACTACTGTGGGCAAGAATCCCTTAGAAGAAATGGAGTAGCCATCACAGTCAACAAAACAGTCTGAAAATCAGTACTTGGTTGCAAACTAAAGAATGACAGAATGATCTCTGTTTGTTTCCAAGGCAAACGTAATCCAAGTCTATGCCCCAACCAGTAATGCTGAAGAAGCTGAAGTTGAATGGTTCTATGAAGACCTACAAGACCTTCTAGAACTAACATTCAAAAAAGATGTCCTTTTCATTATAGGGGACTGGAATGCAAAAGTAAGAAGTCAAGAGATACCTGGAGTATCAGGCAAATTTGTCCTTGGAGTACAAAACAAAGCAGGCCAAAGGCTAACAGAGTTTGACAAGAGAACAAACTGGTTATAGTAAACACCCTCTTCCAACAACACAAGAGAAGACTCTACACATGGACATCACTAGATGAATACTGAAATCATATTGATTATATTATTTGCAGCCAAAGATGGAGAAGCTCTATACAGTCAGCAAAAACAAGACCAGGAGCTGACTGTGGCTCAGATCATGAGCTCCTTATTACCAAATTCAGACTTATATTGAAGAAAGCAGAGGAAACCACTAGACCATTCAGGCATGACCTAAATCAAATCCCTTACGATTATGCAGTGGAAGTGATAAATAGACTCAAGGGATTAGATATAATAGACAAAGTGCCTGAAGAACTATGGATGGAGCTTTGTGACATTGTACAGGAAGCAGTGATCAAGACCATCTCCAGGAAAAAGAAACACAAAAGGCAAAATGGTTGTCTGAGGAGGCCTTACTAACAGCTGAAAAAATAAGAGAAGATAAAGGCAAAAGAGAAAATGAAAGATATACCCATTTGAATGCAGAGTTCCGAAGAACAGCAAGGAGAGATGAGAAAGCCTTCCTCCTTGATCAGTGCAAATAAATAGAGGAAAATAATAGAATGGGAAAGACTAGAAATCATTTGAAGAAAGTTAAAGATAACAAGGGAACATTTCATGCAAAGATGGACACAATAAAGGACAGAAATGGTATGAACCTAACAGAAGCAGAAGATATTAAGAGGTGGCAAGAATACACAGAAGGACTATACAAAAGAGATCTTCATGACCCAGATGAGCACAATGGCGTGATCACTCACCTAGACCCAGACATCCTGGAAGGTGAAATCAAGTGGGCCTTAGGAAGCATCACTATGAACAAGGTTAGTGGAGGTGATGGAATTCCAGTTGAGCTATTTCAAATCCTAAAAGAAGTGCTGCACTCAATATGCTAGAAAATGTGGAAAACTTAGGAATGCCCACAGGCCTGGAACAGTTCAGTTTTCATTCAAATCCCAAAGAAAGGCAACGCCAAAGAACATAAATTGCACTCATCTCACACACTAGCAAAGTAATGCTCAAAATTCTCCAAGACAGACTTCAACAGTACATGAACCATGAACTTCGAGATGTTCAAGCTGGATTTAGAAAATGCAGAGGAAACAGAGATCAAATTCCCAACAATGGTTGGATCATCAAAAAAGCAAGTGAGTTCCAAAAATGCATCTACTTCTGCTTTATTGAATACACAAAAGCCTTTGATTGTGTGGATCACAACAAACAGTGGGAAATTCTTAAAGTGATAGGAATACTAGACCACCTGACATGTCTCCTGAACAATCTGTGTGCAGTTCAAGAAGCAACAGTTAGAACTGGACATGAAACACCAGATTAGTTCCAAATAGAAAGGAGTATGTTGAGGCTGTGTGTTGTCACCTGCTTATTTAACTTATGTGCAGAGTACATCACCTGGAATGCTGGGCTAGATGAAGAACAAGCTGGAATCAAGATTATCAGGAGAAATATCAATAACCTCAGATATGCAGATGACACCACCCATATGACAGAAAACAAAGAAAAACTAAACAACCTCTTGATGAAAGTAAAAGAGGAGAGTGAAAAAGTTGGCTTAACACTCAACATTCAGAAAACTAAGATCATGGCATCTGGTCCCATCACTTCATGGGAAATGGATGGGCAAACTTTGGAAACAGTGAGAGACTTTATTTTGGGGGGCTCCAAAATCACTGCAGATTGTGACTCTAGCCATGAAATTAAAACACTTTTGCCCCTTGGAAGAAAAACTATGACCAACCTAGACAGCACATTAAAAAGCAGAGACATAACTTTGCCAATGAAGGTCCATCTAACCAAAGCTATGTTTTTTTCCAGTAGTCATGCATAAATGTGAGAGTTGGACTGTAGAGAAATTTGAGCACCAAAGAATTGATGCTTTTGAACTGTGGTGTTGGATAAGACTTTTGGGAGTCTCTTGGACTTCAAGGATATCAAAGTAGTCAATCCTAAAGGAAAGCAGTCCTGAATATTCATTGGAAGGACTGATGCTGAAGTGAAAACTCCAATACTTTGGCCACCTGATGCAAATAACTGACTCATTGGAAAAAGACCCTGATGCTGGTAAAGACTGAGGGCAGAAGAAGGGGATGAGATGGTTGGATGGCATCACTGACTCGATGGACATGAGTTTGAGTCATTCTGCGAGTTCGTGATGGACAGGGAAGCTTGGCGCTCTGCAGTCCATGGTATAAACTAAAGAACTATTTACAAATTGCATTAAATGTATGGAAATGGATCCATTTGCAAGGAATCAGCTTGTTTATGTTTTCCGTGTTTTATGTAAATGTTTATATGGCTAAATAAATTAATCTGAATGAAGGCAGATACAATAGAGAGGGAATATTTACTGAATGTGTTTGTGTGTGTACCTATATACATATATGTCATAATATTATACACAGAAAGCATAATCCTTTGTTATACACTCATAAGCTGAATATATTTGTGTATATGAAGCCCAAATATAGCTCTCCCATTCAGCACAGATGCTGTCTCTGATACTTGAAAGGTACAAGGTTATATGCTTATATGCTTCACAATAGATGCTCAACCTCACAAACTGAAATCTAGGTTTATTTGTTTCTTTAATTAAAAAAAAATATTGGAGTAAAGTTGATTTACACTGTTATGCTATTTTAAATAGTTACTAGGGAGTAAGATGGGGAGGTATAAACTGGTGGATCTGAACTGACATATACACATTACTAGGTTTAAAGAGACCAAAGTTATTTAACGCATTAGGCTTGTTTATTAGCAGAGAAGCAAAATATTTATTTTATTGCACTTTGATCCTTTTACTGAAAGGTATTGCCAGGTCTTCAGTGGGTTAGAAATAGTGCAGGATGGTTACACAATAGTCTGTGTGGCTTTTCTCTCATTATGTTTGATAAGCAACTATGAATGAAAACTTCTTGTCCATTTGCTCGTGCATCTGAAATTTTTGTTAAAGTCCACTTTTACAGGTTTTTGAGGAGAATATTTTATTATAGGGAAACAAAGTTTGCTAACAGTCCAGTTAAATCTAGGCATAGAGGGAAGACAGCTCCATAAGACATGCTAAGAGTAGCCTGCAATCTTTTATATTTATCTTTCATTCTTACATGGCTTCCCTGATAGCTCAGTTGGTAAAGAAGCTACCTGCAGTGGAGGAGACCCCAATTCGATTCCTGGGTCAGGAAGATCTGCTGGGGAAGGGATAGGCTATCCACTGTAGTAATCTAGGGCTTCTCTTGTATCTCAGCTGGTAAAGAATTCTCCTGAAGTACAGGAGAGCTGGGCTCAATCCCTGGGTTGGGAAGATATCCTGGAGAAGGGAATGGCTACCCACTCCAGTGTTATGGCCTAGAGAATCCAGAAAAACACCTGCTTCATTGACAACCATAGATCCTATGAATGTGTGGGTCACAACAAAGTGTGGAAAAATCTTAAAGAGATGGGAATACCAGACCTCTTAATGGCCTCCTGAGAAACTCGTTTTCAGGTCAAGAAGCAACAGTTAGAATCAAACACTGAACAGCATACTGGTTCAAAGTTGGGAAAGGAATACATCAAGGCTATATATATGAGTGCACATGCACTCATGTGCAGAGTACATCATGTGAAATGCAGGGTTCAATGAATCACAAGCTAGAATCAAGATTTCCACAAGAAATATTAATGACCTCAGATACGAAGATAATTCTACCATAATAGCAGACAGCAAAGAGTAATCAAAGGGCTTCTTGAAGAGGGTGAAAGAAGATAGTGGAAAGTTGGCTTAAAACTCAACATTCAAAAAACTAATATCATGGCATCTGGCCCTATCACTTCATGGCAAATAAAGGAAGGTAAAGCGGAAACAGTGGCAAATTTTATTTTCTTGGGCTGAAAAATCACCATGGACAGTGATTCCAACCACAAAATGAAAAGATGGTTGCTCCTTGAGAGAAAAGCTATGCAAACCTAGACAGAATATTAAAAAGCAGAAACATAACTTTGCCAACAAAGGTCTATATAGTCAAAGCAATCTTGAGAAAGAAGAATGGAACTGGAGGAATCAACCTGCCTGACTTCAGGTTCTACTACAAAGCCACAGTCATCAAGAGAGTATGGTACTGGCACAAAGACAGAAATATAGATTCATGGAACAAAATAGAAAGCCCAGAGATAAATCCACGTACCTCTGGACACATTATCTTTGACAAAGGGGCAAGAATATGCAATGGAGAAAATACAATCTCTTTAACAAGTGGTACTGGGAAAACTGGTCAACCACTTGTAAAATAATTAAACTAAAACATTTTCTCAGAGAAAGCAATTGCAACTCACTCCAGTACGCTTGTCTGGAAAATCCCATGGATGGAGGGACCTGGTGGGCTGCAGTCAATGGGTCGCTAGGAGTCGGACAAGACTGAGCGACTTCACTTTATTTTTTCACTTTCATGCATTGGAGAAGGAAATGGCAACCCACTCCAGTGTTCTTGCCTGGAGAATCCCAGGGATGGGGAAGCCTGGTGGGCTGCTGTCTATGGGGTTGCACAGAGTTGGACACGACTGAAATGACTTAGCAGCAGCAGCAGCAGCAGAACACTTTCTAACACCATACACAAAAATAAACTCAAAATGGATTAAAGATTTAAACGTAAAACCAGAAACTGTAAAACATCTAGAGGAGAACATGAGCAAAACACTCTCCGACATAAATTACAGCAAGATCCTCTATGACCCACCTCCCAGAATATTGGAAATAAAAGGAAAAATAAACAAATGGGACCTAATTAGAATTAAAAGCTTCTGCACAAAAAAGTAAACTATAGGCAATGTGAAAAGACAGCCTTAGGAATGGGAGAAAATAATGGCAAGTGAAGCAACGGACAAAGAGTTAATCTCAGAAATATACAAGTAACTTCCTGCAGCTCAATTCCAGAAAAATAAATGACCCAATCCAAAAATGGGCCAAAGAACTAAACAGACATTTCTCCAAAGAAGACACAGATGACTAACAAACACATGAAAAGATGCTCAACATCACTCATTATCTGAGAAATGCAAATCAAAACCACAATGTGGTACCATTTCATGCCGGTCAGAGTGGCTGTGATCCAAAAGTCTACAAGCAATAAATGCTGGAGAGGGTGTGGAGGAAAGGAAACCCTCTTACACTGCTGGCGGGAATGCAAACTAGTACAGCCACTATGGGGAACAGTGTGGAGATTCCTTAATAAACTGGAAATAGAACTGCCTTATGACCCAGCAATCCCACTGCTGGGCATACACACCAAGGAAACCAGAATTGAAAGAGACACGTGTATCCCAATGTTCATCACAGCACTGTTTATAATAGCCAGGACATGGAAGCAACCTAGATGTCCATCAGCAGATGAATGGATAAGAAAGCTGTGGTACATATACACAATGGAATATTACTCAGCCATTAAAAAGAATGCATTTGAATCAATTCTAATTAGGGGGATGAAACTGGAGCCTATTATACAGAGGGAAGTAAGCCAGAAAGAAAAACCATTACCATATATTAACATTCAGAAAACGAATATCATGGCATCTGGTCCCATCACTTCATGGGAAATAGATGGGGAAACAGTGGAATCAGTGTCAGGGCTGTTTTTTGGGGCTCCAAAATCACTGCAGATGGTGATTTTTTGGGGCTCCAAAATCACTGCAGATGGTGATTTTTGGGGGCTCCAAAATCACTGCAGATGGTGACTTCAGCCATAAAATTAAAAGACGCCTACTCCTTGTAAGAAAAGTTATGATCAACCTAGATAGCATATTGAAAAGCAGAGACATTACTTTGCCAACAAAGGTCCGTTTAGTCAAGGCTATGGTTTTTCCAGTGGTCATGTATGGATGTGAGAGTTGAACTGTGAAGAAAGCTGAGCGCCGAAGCATTGATGCTTTTGAACTGTGGTGTTGGAGAAGACTCTTGAGAATCCCTTGGACTGCAAGGAGATCCAACCAGTCCATTCTGAAGGAGATCAGCCCTGGGATTTCTTTGGAAGAAATGATGCTAAAGCTGAAACTCCAGTACTTTGGCCACCTCATGGGAAGAGTTGACTCATTGGAAAGGACTCTGATGTTGGGGGCAGGAGCAGAAGGGGACGACAGAGGATGAGATAGCTGGATGGCATCACCGATTCGATGGACATGAGTCTGCGTGAACTCCGGGATTTGGTGATGGACAGGGAGGCCTGATGTGCTTTGATTCATGGGGTCACAAAGAGTCAAACACGACTGAGCAACTGAACTGAACTGAACTGAACTGAATGCATATATATGGAAATTAGAAAGATGGTAATGATAACCCTATATGTGAGACAGCAAAAGAGACACTGATGTATAGAACAGTCTTTTGGACTCTGTGGGAGAGGGAGAGGGTGGGGTGATTTGGGAGAATGGCATTGAAACATGTATAATATCATATATGAAATGAATCGCCAGTCCAGGTTTGATGCATGATACAGGATGCTTGGGGCTGGTTAACTGGGATGACCCAGAGGGATGGTATGGGGAGAGATGTGGAAGGGGGGTTCAGGATGGGGAACACGTGTACACCCGTGGCAGATTCATGATGATGTATGCCAAAAGCAATACAATATTGTAAAGTAATTAGCCTACAATTAAAACAAATAAATTTATATTAAAAATAAATAAAATAATAATAAAAGCTATGTTTTTTCTGGTTGTCATGTCCAAATGTGAGAGTTGGACCATAAAGAGGACTGAGGGCTAAAGAATTGATGCTTTCAAATGGTGGTTCTGGAGAAGATTCTTGAGAATCCTTTGGACTGCAAGGAGATCAAACCAGTCAATCCTAAAGGAAATCAACCCTGGATATTCATTGCAATGACTGATACAGAAGCTCCAAAACTTTGGCCACCTGATATGAAGTAGATTCATTGTAAAAGACCCTAATACTGGGAAACATTGAGGGCAGGAAGAGAAGTGGCTGACAGAGGATGAGGTGGTTAGATAGCATCACCAACTCAATCGAAATAAGCTGGAGCAAACATTGGGAGACGGTGAAGGACAGAGAAACAAGGTGTGCTGCAGTCCATTGGGTCACCAAGAGTCGAACAGAATGTAACATCTGAATAACAACAATGTCTCTAAAGTAGTCCTTTTAAAATGTGAATACAATACCTAAATGGAAGTGTCACTGACTTCATGATCAGTCATTAACTCCTTAGGGGGGACCATTTTATCATTTAGTTTGCTTCAGAAAGCTGAAGCTCAAGGAAATGGGATTTAATTCAGTGATGTGAAAATAAGGATTCTTTGACAACAGTCCAATAAAATTCCCAACAAATTTAAATATGAACATTCTTTTATATTAAATAAAATATGTCTACATTAATATTAAAATGTATAATGGCAAAAGCCTAGTGAGAATTCAGCAATATTTTAGAACTAGCAATTATGAATTGTACTGGAGACAGCCAATCCAGACAGGATAAAAATTGAAGCAGCCAATCATTTCCAGGAAAAGGTCTTGTATGTTTTTACCTAAAGGACTTGTTCAAATTATTTCATCTGAAAAAAAAAAAAAAATTGCAGAATGGGAAAAAATATGTTTGCTTTGTTAATGCTACTGCCAGAAAATGAAGGCTTGTAAGAAAGATTGCATTATTTTTATAAAAATGTTAACTTAATTTTCTCTGGAGGCTATATTGATGAAATAGTTTTTCTGTTTGTGTGTGTATATTGCTAAGTTCCATTATTTTTCTATATCACATTTCCTGATTTCAAGTCTGTGTTTAATTTTTTTTTTTTCCATCTGTATGTCTTATAGGTACTTCAAATTTAAACTTTCAAAAATACAACTCATTGTTTCCCCCTCCAGTCCAAAATGTACTTCTTGATCAGATTTAATGATTGGTACAATAAACTGAAGAGGATTATTAGAGTGTTTTTAACTAGTGTGTTTTTACCCTCCTCCTTTATTGTAAAAGTGGCTGAAATCCAGGCCTACTGCCATTCAGTTGGGCATTCAGCTGCATCTTGTAACTGGTCTCTCTAACCACACTGACTTCTCCGAGGTCTGTTGTCCATATCAAATGAAGAGTGAATTAAGACCATGAAACACCATTTTTACTTTAATAAGAGATCTAAAAGAACAAAATATTTTATCTTCACCTAGACATTCCCTGTTCATATAAAAAATATTACTTAAAAATGTGTTGACCTGTGAGATAATGGGAAGAACAAAAGTATATCCAATGTGAACTGAAGCATTCCCTGAAGCCTTACTCTCCATTTCTGTGGATAAGCAGGAGGCGCCCCACCTCTCTGACATCTTGATTTCCTATATTTCATTCTGATACAGTGTCATCATGCTATTTTATAATTTCCTGTTCCTTCATACAGGTACTGTGGTAGGACAGTTGTGTAGGCAGTCTCTGGAATGGCTCCTGATAATACCAGCTCCCTGGCACTCACTCTTCATTCTCCTCTGAAACAGGGCTAGATGGGGCACAGGGTACAGAAAAACTGATGGCATGTCACTTCTTAGACTAAGATATGGATGACAGTGACTTCCATCTTGTTGGGACTGTCTCTGGCTCTTCTCACTTGTTCATTCTAGAAAAATACTAGGGAGTTGAGAACTGCCCTCTACAGAAACCCAGTTGTAAAGGACTTGATTGATAGCAGCCTCTGGCCATTAACAGGAAGACCTCATGCCTTAATCCAAAGCCAACAAGGATCTGAATTCTGCTGATTACCATGTATGTAAACTTGCTTCAGATGCCAACTGAGCCTTGAGATCATTGTAATCTTGTAAAAGACCCTTAGACAGGAGATTCAGGTAAGCTGGACCTGGATTCCTGACCTACAGAAGATATAAAATAATAAATATTGTTGTGTAAACCAATGTCTCCTATACAATGTCACAAACCTCTGTCCATAGTTCATCAGGCACTCTATCTAACAGATCTAGTCCCTTAAATCTATTTCTCACTTCCACTGTATACTCATAAGGGATTTGATTTAGGTCATACCTGAATGGTCTAGTGGTTTTCCCTACTTATTTCAATTTAAGTCTGAATTTGGCAATAAGGAGTTCATGATCTGAGCCAAGTCAGCTCCACAGTCTTGTTTTTGCTAACTGTATAGAGCTTATCCATCTTTGGCTGCAAAGAATATAATCAATCTGATTTCGGTGTTGACCATCTGGTGATGTCTATGTGTAGAGTCTTCTCTTGTGTTGTTGGAAGAGGGTGTTTGCTATGACCAGTGCATTCTCTTGGCAAAACTCAATTAACCTTTTCCATGCTTCATTCCATATTCCAAGGCCAAATTTGCCTGTTATTCTAGGTATCTCTTGACTTCCTACTTTTGCATCCCAGTCCCCTATAATGAAAAGGACAGGTTTTTTGGGTGTTAGTTGTAAAAGGTCTTGTAGGTCTTCATAGAACCTTTCAACTTCAGCTTCTTCAGCATTACTGGTTGGGGCATAGGCTTGGCTTACTGTGATATTGAATAGTTTGCCTTGGAAATGAACAGAGATCATTCTGTCATTTTTGAGATTGCATCCAAGTACTGCATTTTGGACTCTTTTGTTGACCATCATGGCTACTCCATTTCTTCTAAGGGATTCCTACCCACAGTAGTAGATATAATGGCCATCTGAGTTAAATTCACCCAATTTGGTCCCTCTTAGTTAGCTGATTCCTAGAATGTCGACATTCACTCTTGCCATCTCCTGTTTGACCACTTCCAATTTGCTTTGAATCATGGACCTAACATTCCAGGTTCCTATGCAATATTGCTCTTTACAGCTTCAGGCCCTGCTTCTATCACCAGTCACATCCACAACTGGGTATTGTTTTTGCTTTGGCTCCATCCCTTCATTCTTTCTGGAGTTATTTCTCCACTGATTTCCAGTAGCATATTGGGTGAAGAAAGCTGAGCACTGAAGAATTGATGCTCCTGAACTGTGGTGTTGGAGAAGACTCTTGAGAGTCCCTTGGACTGCAAGGAGATCCAGCCAGTCCATTCTAAAGGAGATCAGTCCTGGGTGTCCATTGGAAGGACTGATGCTAAAGCTGAAACTCCAATACTTTGGTCACCTCATGCGAAGAGTTGACTCATTGGAAAAGACTCTGATGCTGGGAGAGATTGAGGGCAGGAGGAGAAGGGAACGACAGAGGATGAGATGGCTGGATGGCATCAACGACTCTATGGACATGAGTTTGAGTAAACTCTGGGAGTTGGTGATGGATGGGGTAGCAAAGGGTCTGACACACTGAGCAACTGAACTGAAGTGAAACCTCTGTGGTTTGGGTTATGCATGAATGCATTCAATTTAAAATGTCTGGAAATTAAAAAAAATATATATATATATATATATATATATATATATATATTGTTTTACACTAAATCTCTAGCATCCATATTATTTGAAAAGAATTAGGCAAAACAGAAAACTTATTTTCTTGATATACATAGAATCCAAAGAGGCAAAAGCAAAACATATCCATAATTAAAATATTTGTTAAAATGTGTGTTTTAAACTGGAAAGAAACTAGAATGTTTCCAAAAAAGTAAATGAAAAATAGTTTTAAAAAGAGAAGGCGAGAGTGGGATAATCTGAGAAAACAGCATTGAAACATGTATGTTACCATATGTGAAGTAGATGACTAGTCCAAATTCAATGCATGAAACAGTGTACTCGAAGCCAGTACACTGGGACAACCCTGAGGGATGGGATGGGGAGGGAGGTGGGGAGGGGATTTAGGATGTTGGACACATGTACACATGGCTGATTCATGTCAATGTATGGCAAAAACCACCTCAATATTGTAAAATAATTAGCCTCCAATTAAAATAAATAAATTTATTCAAAACAAAATAAAATATAATCTAAAAAATATTCATATGAAATGGAAGAGAACATTTCTTTTGTAAGCAAAACCCCTTACTAAAGTGTGTAGATACTACAAAGTGATTATTATTATTATGGCTTTTTTTTCTCATTGGAGACCAAGATTGAGTTGTGGATTAAAAAGTAGTTTTAGTTTTTACTTTCTAAATTATATTGCTTGGGGAAATACAGGGAAACCAGTTAGACATGCACTGAGGCAATTTGGGAAAAATATATATATAATGAAACTAGAGGGGAAAAGTGGAAGTGAGGTGGGGGGGAAGATAGCATTTCCTAGAAAAGTATAATATGGTTGATGGCTTCTTCATATCAGCTTTTGAATATTTTGAACATTTTAATATGCATTTAGTTCCCAGAAAGGGCTGATCCATTTGTGAGTAGTTAGTACAAACATCGGAGAAGACAATGGCACCCCACTCCAGTACTCTTGCCTGGAAAATCCCATGGACGGAGGAGCCTGGAAGGCTGCAGTCTATGGGGTCACTGAGGGTCGGGCACAACTGAGCGACTTCACTTTCACTTTTCACTTTCATGCACTGGAGAAGGAAATGGCAACCCACTCCAGTGTTCTTGCCTGGAGAATCCCAGGGACGGCGGAGCCTGGTGGGCTGCCGTCTATGGGGTCTCACAGAGTTGGACACGACTGAAGCGACTTAGCAGCAGCAGCAGCAGCAGTAGCAGTACAAACATAGACATGTCCTGTTCAGTGGAGAGAGAGAGTTAATCAGCTTACATAATTCAGTAGGAGATGAAGCTCTGAGCTAGAGGTCATTGCACAAAAAGAACCTCCAAAATTTAAAGACATCCCAGAGAGAATACTGGACTTTCCCTTAGAAGTGCAGTAAAGCTTTGAAACAATGTCATCTAGATCTTTAAGACAGAAGGGACTTAGATGAGATATGTTACATATATTAACCTGAGCCTAGTTAAGTGAATCATGAGACTGTACTTCTAATAAATCACTTCATTTCAAATCATTCAGAACAACCAAGATAGTAGAAACCACTTCAAGTATTTTAACCACAGGTCTTTTAATTTGGTTGCATAGATTGTAGAGAAACTGAAACTCAAACACCAGGAAACAATTTCTGATCCCAATTATGAGGGAAAAAATGAAGGGGAAGTTTAACCCAAATCAGGGACCAGTGTTAACAGACAGAACCTGTCTATACTTACAAACACATGAACATGTCCTGAAAGGGCAGAAACCACAGAAGACAGAGATGCTGGCTCCACCTCAAAGGAAAGAAGACAGTATAAGGGGATAACCTGTATTCTCAATGTTTTTTTCATCATTTGCTCTTTGACCTTTCATTGTCCAAACTCTCCAGAAGCAGATTATAGGGTTCCCTGGGAAATAGAGGATTAGCACTCCTGTTACACAGAGCAGAGTAGGGGAAGGAAAAAATAAAATAAAATAGATCAAATCCATTCAAGTTGGGGAGGAGGGATAAGAAGTGTGACTCTAGAAGTATAAATTAACAATACAGTTGCCATGAAACAATTATCCAAGCCTCAGCTCTGATTTACACTCTGATTCAGATCTTCCCTCTTAGCTCAGTTGGTAAAGAATCCACCTGCAATGCAGGAGACCCCAGTTCAATTCCTGGGCCAGGGAGATCCACTGGAGATGGAGTATGCTATACACTCCAGTATTCTTGGACTTCCCTTGTGGCTCAGTTGGTAAAGACACCACATGCAACGCAGGAGGCCTGTGTTTGACCCCTGTGTTGGGAAGATCCCCTGGAGAAGGGAAAGGCTACCCCCTCCAGTGTTCTGGCCTGTAGAATCCCATGGACTGTATAGTCCATGGGGTCGCAGAGTTGGACAGGGCTGAGTGACTTTCATTTTCACTTTCAGATCTCCCTTAGGATAACAGTGTTGCCAAAGAAATTAATCTCATAGGTCCATTTAATTAGTTCAGATCCCATAGCATTTCTAAGTCCCTAATCTTTAAACTGATCTTGGGGCAGGCAGACTTTTACATATGTCTTAACTGTATGAGTCTGGAAAGTTTCTGAGTTGCTTTGGTGAATTGTCCTTCCTATCCAGAATCAGTCTATGCTCAGCAGTAATATACCAGAGACAGGAAAATACAGTCAGATATTTTTAGGTAGGGAACAGTGTTGAATGTTAAAAACGTCCTCCTCTCTTTATTCTAAACAGAGTTCTTGGGAATAGACAAATACTAGTACCTTTATTGTTTACATAAAATCAAAGAACCCCCAGGTTCACCCTCTTCATGCCTTTTATAAGGACAGACAAAGAAGCTAACTACCAACAAAAAAGATGTATCTGTATCTTCTTCCATCACCCTTGAGGTCAATATAGTCACTACGATCCAAGAGTTCTCATCTTCATTTACTGCCGGGGAGACATATGACAATTCCTTACACTCAAGAAAAATAAATTTCATTGGTATAAAAAGTCACAAGATCATTAGAAATATTTGTGTTTTGTTTTAAGCATTCTACTAAAATATATATGTTAGTCATGAATTGACTGGACAATCATTTGACTTTATCATATTCATTACTTACTAGTTCTCAAACCTATTTTCTTAAAATGCAAAAGTTTATGAAAAATAGTAGTATGAAAATTAATTCAGCTAGAAATAGCCTATGAGTTGATGGTATGTGGGTGTATGCATGTGCCTGTTTCTTGCATGCTGTTTTCCTTTACCTTCTGTAACAGTTACAAGCAGACCAGAGCTCCAGTAATTGGCTACTTTTATAGTTTGGAATAGATAAGATTTTACATGTGACATCCTTCATGAGAGGAAAAGACAGCTCTTGGACTTGGATATTATTCTTGGAAAACCCAAATTTTTTTGTTTTTGTTTTCTCCCAAATGGTTAATAAATAGACTGTTATCTTATTTACTCTTGTGAAATTTACTCTTGTGAAAATCTTTTCCCCCAGATTTTGAGATAGTGGCTTACTAGTTTTAGATTTGCTGCTCTAGATTTAATGCAGTTTTCTCTCAACTTGTAGATATCAGAAATTTTATCAAACATGGTAAAGATTCTGAGCTACATGGTACTACGTTTCAAAAATTTATAGTAGCATCTCTATACCAGATGAGAATCCATTAGAAAGGCCACACAGTTCTTACAACTATTGTCCATTGAATTGAGTCAAGAAATGCTCAATAAGAGAAAAAAAAGAAAGAAAGAAATTAAAGCTGTTCCTCACAAAAGTCAGTCTCTAAAAGGAATGCTTTGGGACTGCAGCGCTGAGAGGCACAGGGAAGTACTAGGAACCAACTTGCTTTGTAGTGGAGCAGAACACTATGGAGCCTTCCCAGGACAAACACCTGCCATGCCCCATGTCCTCTGTATGCCTCCTGTCTATAGAAAAATTTCAGTAGAGAATACATTTAATCAGAGACAATAGAAAATGCAAAAAAGAAAGGAAAAAAAGTCAAGAAAGACTCCTTTACTTTCTGCTTAAAAGCCATAGATAATACTCTGATCCATATCCTTTGAACCTTTTTGCCAATACTGGAACTTTCACCAGGTGGAAGAATTTACCATGATGACTAGATTGTAGGCATAACATAAGCTTCTTTATCTTGTACAATTAAAAGCAACAACAACAACACTAGCCTAAAGAAAATGGAAAGAAACTGATTCTGAAATTGAAAATTAGCTGTGCTTAAAACAATCAAGATGACGCTAATGATTATTGAAGCTGACCATGCATTCTGCGCTTAGCCTCCTCCACTTTCTGTACACACTGAAAGTCCCCTCTAAAAGTTCTTACTCCATAATTGGTGGTGGTGAATTTGTTCTTTGGGATAAGAGTCCTCTTTCTCCCCAGAGTTGGCAGCTTCCTCAATAAATCTATCTTTCCCAAACCTGCCCTTGACCCGGTGTGCCTGGCCCAGGCTCCACCCTCTCCTGCCCCCCGCCCCACCCCCACAATTTCTGTAGCCCCTAGGACACCCTCTGCCACCTCTCCAAGGACAGGGCCCTCTGTTTGCATATCTCTGCCTTCCTTCCTCTATTAGCTCTCCCTGGCCTCTCTAGAAAATGACCACCCAGCCCTGGACTCTCTCCCCTGATATCCTGAGGCCCCACCCCCAGAACTTCCCATTTATCTTTCCCCTTCATTTATGCTCCACTGACTACAGGGCTGGGGTCTCACTCCATGTCACTGACCTGCCAGAGATCAGGGGAAAAAAGAAAAAAAAAAAAATATATATATATATATATAAACCAGAAACACTGGTTTCTCAGTATTGGATTACTAAGCAATGAACAACCAAGTATGAGGTATAGCCATGCCACTCCATGCCACTGGCACTCCATGCCACTGACCTGCCAGAGATCAGGGGAAAAAAGAAAAATATATATATATATAAACCAGAAACACTGGTTTTTCAGTATTGGGTTACTAAGCAATGAACAACCAAGTATGATGTATAGCACTGTGGTTATTTTTTTTTTTTAAGAAAAAAAAAAGAAATTATTAGAAGAGCAAGTCAAGGATACTTCCACATATTTAAATATGTTCAAGTAAAGTATCCTTGTCAAGATGGATCAAAAAAAAAAAAAATATTCCTAACCACATAGCTGTTTCTTCTCTTCTTTCCCAGCCCATCTGGTGCATCTTCCTTTCACTCTCGGTCCATCTAGGTCCTATTCCTTCTGTAACCAGTTTAAATCTCTCTTGACCTTCTAATTTATGCTTACACAGTCATTGATCTGCTGAATAACTTGAACATATTTCTTTAGCTTTGTCTTTTAAAGAAGAAAGACATTCATGTAGATAACTTTGTCTTGCTCTGTCATATGCAGCATATGTCATGTACAATAAATACATGTGTATGTGACTAAAAGTAAAGTTTCTTTTATATTTTTATGATAAAAAACAAAGCATATTTTGGAGATTAATACTTTGTCAGTTGTTTTGTTTGCTATTATTTTCTCCCATTCCAAGGGTATTTTTCACCTTCTTTATAGTTTCCTTCATTGTGCAAAATCTTTCAAATTTAATTAGGTCCCACTTGTTTTATTTTTGTTTTTATTTCCATTACTTTAGCAGGTGGGTTTTAGAGGATCTTGCTGTGATTTATGTGAGACAGCAAGGTAGGAAACGGGTTCAGGAGGGAGGGGATACATGAATGCCTATGGGTGATTCATATTGATGTATGGGAAAAACCATCACAATATGATAAAGTAATTATCATCCAATTAAAATGAATTAATTAATGTAAAAACAAAGGCAAACTTTTTTTCCACAGTCAAGGTTTTGTGCAGAAGTGAAGTTTAGTACTTTTATAAAAGTTTTCTGAAATCAAGCTATATAACATTTAAATAGTGAGTACTCTGTGAGAAAAATATAATTGAATACAGAAAGTGAGCGGTTGAAATGTAACACCATGTGCCGCACATTGTCTCTGATCTTTTTTTTTTTTTTCTAATTTTATTTTATTTTTAAACTTTACATAATTGTATTAGTTTTGCCAAATAACAAAATGAATCCGCCACAGGTATACATGTGTTCCCCATCCCGAACCCTCCTCCCTCCTCCCTCCCCATACCATCCCTCTGGGCCGTCCCAGTGCACCAGCCCCAAGCATCCAGCATCGTGCATCGAACCTGGACTGGCAACTCGTTTCCTACATGATATTTTACGTGTTTCAATGCCATTCTCCCAAATCTTCCCACCCTCTCCCTCTCCCACAGAGTCCATAAGGCTGTTCTATACATCAGTGTCTCTTTTGCTGTCTCGTACACAGGGTTATTGTTACCATCTTTCTAAATTCCATATATATGCATTAGTATACTGTATTGGTGTTTTTCCTTCTGGCTTACTTCACTCTGTATAATAGGCTCCAGTTTCATCCACCTTATTAGAACTGATTCAAATGTATTCTTTTTAATGGCTGAGTATACTCCATTGTGTATATGTACCACAGCTTTCTTATCCATTCATCTGCTGATGGACATCTAGGTGGCTTCCATGTCCTGGCTATTATAAACAGTGCTGCGATGAACATTGGGGTACACGTGTCTCTTTCCCTTCTGGTTTCCTCAGTGTGTATGCCCAGCAGTGGGATTGCTGGATCATAAGGCAGTTCTATTTCCAGTTTTTTAGGGAATCTCCACACTGTTCTCCATAGTGGCTGCACTAGTTTGCATTCCCACCAACAGTGTAAGAGAGTTCCCTTTTCTCCACACCCTCTCCAGCATTTATTATTTGTAGACTTTTGGATCGCAGCCATTCTGACTGGTGTGAAATGGTACCTCATAGTGGTTTTGATTTGCATTTCTCTGATAATGAGTGATGTTGAGCAGCTTTTCATGTGTTTGTTAGCCATCTGTATGTCTTCTTTGGAGAAATGTCTATTTAGTTCTTTGGCCCATTTTTTGATTGGGTCGTTTATTTTTCTGGAGTTGAGCTGTAGGAGTTGCTTGTATATTTTTGAGATTAGTTGTTTGTCCGTTGCTTCATTTGCTATTATTTTCTCCCATTCTGAAGGCTGTCTTTTCACCTTGCTAATAGTTTCCTTTGATGTGCAGAAGCTTTTAAGGTTAATTAGGTCCCATTTGTTTATTTTTGCTTTTATTTCCAATATTCTGGGAGGTGGGTCATAGAGGATCCTGCTGTGATTTATGTCGGAGAGTGTTTTGCCTATGTTCTCCTCTAGGAGTTTTATAGTTTCTGGTCTTACGTTTAGATCTTTAATCCATTTTGAGTTTATTTTTGTGTATGGTGTTAGAAAGTGGTCTAGTTTCATTCTTTTACAAGTGGTTGACCAGATTTCCCAGCACCACTTGTTAAAGAGATTGTCTTTAATCCATTGTACATTCTTGCCTCCTTTGTCAAAGATAAGGTGTCCATATGTGCGGGGATTTATCTCTGGGCTTTCTATTTTATTCCATTGATCAATATTTCTGTCTTTGTGCCAGTACCATACTCTCTTGATAACTGTGGCTTTGTAGTAGAGCCTGAAGTCAGGTAGGTTGATTCCTCCAGTTCCATTCTTCTTTCTCAAGATCGCTTTGGCTATTCGAGGTTTTTTGTATTTCCATACAAATTGTGAAATTATTTGTTCTAGCTCTGTGAAGAATACTGTTGGTAGCTTAATAGGGATTGCACTCAATCTATAAATTGCTTTGGGTAGTATACTCATTTTCACTATATTGATTCTTCCAATCCATGAACATGGTATATTTCTCCATCTATTAGTGTCCTCTTTGATTTCTTTCACCAGTGTTTTCTAGTTTTCTATGTATAGGTCTTTAGTTTCTTTAGGTAGATATATTCCTAAGTATTTTATTCTTTCCATTGCAATGGTGAATGGAATTGTTTCCTTAATTTCTCTTTCTGTTTTCTCATTATTAGTGTATAGGAATGCAAGGGATTTCTGTGTGTTGACTTTATATCCCGCAACTTTACTATAGTCAGTGATTATTTCTAGTAATTTTCTGGTGGAGTCTTTAGGGTTTTCTATGTAGAGGATCATGTCATCTGCAAATAGTGAGAGTTTTACTTCTTCTTTTCCAATTTGGATTCCTTTTATTTCTTTTTCTGCTCTGATTGCTGTGGCCAAAACTTCCAAAACTCTGTTGAATAGTAATGGTGAAAGTGGGCACCCTTGTCTTGTTCCTGACTTTAGAGGAAATGCTTTCAATTTTTCACCATTGAGGATAATGTTTGCTGTGGGTTTGTCATATATAGCTTTTATTATGTTGAGGTATGTTCCTTCTATTCCTGCTTTCTGGAGAGTTTTTATCATAAATGGATGTTGAATTTTGTCAAAGGCTTTCTCTGCATCTATTGAGATAATCATATGGTTTTTATTTTTCAATTTGTTAATGTGGTGTATTACATTGATTGATTTGCGGATATTGAAGAATCCTTGCATCACTGGGATAAAGCCCACTTGATCATGGTGTATGATCTTTTTAATGTGTTGTTGGATTCTGATTGCTAGAATTTTGTTAAGGATTTTTGCATCTATGTTCATCAGTGATATTGGCCTGTAGTTTTCTTTTTTTTGTGGGATCTTTGTCAGGTTTTCGTATTAGGGTGATGGTGGCCTCATAGAATGAGTTTGGAAGTTTACCTTCCTCTGCAATTTTCTGGAAGAGTTTGAGCAGGATAGGTGTTAGCTCTTCTCTAAATTTTTGGTAGAATTCAGCTGTGAAGCCGTCTGGACCGGGCCTTTTGTTTGCTGGAAGATTTTTGATTACAGTTTCAATTTCTGTGCTTGTGATGAGTCTGTTAAGATTTTCTATTTCTTCCTGGTCCAGTTTTGGCAAGTTGTACTTTTCTAAGAATTTGTCCATTTCTTCCACGTTGTCCATTTTATTGGCATGTAATTGTTGATAGTAGTCTCTTATGATCCTTTGTATTTCTGTGTTGTCTGTTGTTTTCTCTCCATTTTCATTTCTAATTTTGTTGATTTGATTTTTCTCCCTTTGTTTCTTGATGAGTCTGGCTAATGGTTTGTCAATTTTATTTATCCTTTCAAAGAACCAGCTTTTGGTTTTGTTGATTTTTGCTATGGTCTCTTTTGTTTCTTTTGCATTTATTTCTGCTCTAATTTTTAAGATTTCTTTCCTTCTACTAACCCTGGGGTTCTTCATTTCTTCCTTTTCTAGTTGCTTTAGGTGTAGAGTTAGGTTATTTATTTGACTTTTTTCTTGTTTCTTGAGGTGTGCCTCTATTGCTATGAACTTTCCCCTTAGGACTGCTTTTACCGTGTCCCACAGGTTTTGGGTTGTTGTGTTTTCATTTTCATTCGTTTCTATGCAAATTTTGATTTCTTTTTTGATTTCTTCTGTGATTTGTTGGTTATTCAGCAGCGTGTTGTTCAGCCTCCATATGTTGGAATTTTTAATAGTTTTTCTCCTGTAATTGAGATCTAATCTTACTGCATTGTGGTCAGAAAAAATGCTTGGAATGATTTCTATTTTTTTGAATTTACCAAGGCTAGCTTTATGGCCCAGGATGTGATCTATCCTGGAGAAGGTTCCATGTGCGCTTGAGAAAAAGGTGAAATTCATTGTTTTGGGATGAAATGTCCTATAGATATCAATTAGGTCTAACTGGTCTATTGTATCGTTTAAAGTTTGTGTTTCCTTGTTAATTTTCTGTTTAGTTGATCTATCCATAGGTGTGAGTGGGGTATTAAAGTCTCCCACTATTATTGTATTATTGTTCATTTCTCCTTTCATACTTGTTAGCATTTGTCTTACGTACTGTGGTGCTCCCGTGTTGGGTGCATATATATTTATAATTGTTATATCTTCTTCTTGGATTGATCCTTTGATCATTAGGTAGTGACCTTCTTTGTCTCTTTTCACAGCCTTTGTTTTAAAGTCTATTTTATCTGATATGAGTATTGCTACTCCTGCTTTCTTTTGGTCCCTATTTGCATGGAAAATCTTTTTCCAGCCCTTCACTTTCAGTCTGTATGTGTCCCCTGTTTTGAGGTGGGTCTCTTGTAGACAACATATGTAGGGGTCTTGTTTTTGTATCGATTCAGCCAGTCTTTGTCTTTTGGTTGGGGCATTCAACCCATTTACGTTTAAGGTAATTACTGATAAGTATGATACCGTTGCAATTTACTTTATTGTTTTGGGTTCGAGTTTATACACCGTTTTTGTGTCTCCTGTCTAGAGAATATCCTTTAGTATTTGTTGGAGAGCTGGTTTGGTGGTGCAGAATTCTCTCAGCTTTTGCTTGTCTGAAAAGCTTTTGATTTCTCCTTCATACTTGAATGAAATCCTTGCTGGGTACAATAATCTGGGCTGTAGGTTATTTTCTTTCATCATTTTAAGTATGTCTTGCCATTCCCTCCTGGCTTGAAGAGTTTCTATTGAAAGATCAGCTGTTATCCTTATGGGAATTCCCTTTTGTGTTATTTGTTGTTTTTCCCTTGCTGCTTTTAATATTTGTTCTTTGTGTTTGATCTTTGTTAATTTGATTAATATGTGTCTTGGGGTGTTTCTCCTTGGGTTTATCCTGTTTGGGACTCTCTGGGTTTCTTGGACTTGGGTGATTATTTCCTTCCCCATTTTAGGGAAGTTTTCCACTATTATCTCCTCAAGTATTTTCTCATGGTCTTTCTTTTTGTCTTCTTCTTCTGGAACCCCTATGATTCGAATGTTGTAGTGTTTAATATTGTCCTGGAGGTCTCTGAGATTGTCCTCATTTCTTTTAATTCGTTTTTCTTTTATCCTTTCTGATTCATTTATTTCTACCATTCTATCTTCTAATTCACTAATCCTATCTTCTGCCTCTGTTATTCTACTATTTGTTGCCTCCAGAGTGTTTTTAATGTCATTTATTGCATTATTCATTATATATTGACTCTTTTTTATTTCTTCTAGGTCCTTGTTAAACCTTTCTTGCATCTTCTCAATCCTTGTCTCCAGGCTATTTATCTGTGATTCCATTTTAGTTTCAAGATTTTGGATCAATTTCACTATCATTATTTGGAATTCTTTATCAGGTAGATTCCCTATCTCTTCCTCTTTTGTTTGGTTTGGTGGGCATTTATCCTGTTCCTTTATCTGCTGAGTATTCCTCTGTCTCTTCATCTTGTTTAAATTGCTGAGTTTGGGGTGTCCTTTCTGTATTCTGGCAGTTTGTGGAGTTCTCTTTATTGTGGCGTTTCCTCACTGTGTGTGGGTTTGTACAGGTGGCTTGTCAAGGTTTCCTGGTTAGGGAAGCTTGTGTCGGTGTTCTGGTGGGTGGAGGTGTATTTCTTCTCTCTGGAGTGCAATGAAATGTCCAGTAATGAGTTATGAGATGTCTATAGTTTTGGGGTGACTTTTGGGTAGCCTGTATCTTGAAGCTCAGGGCTGTGTTCCTTTGTTGCTGGAGAATTTGCTTGGTATGTCTTGCCCTGGAACTTATTGGCCCTTGTGTGGTGCTTGGTTTCAGTGTCGGTATGGAGGCATTTGATGAGCTCCTGTCAATTAATGTTCCTTGGAGTCAGGAGTTCCCTGGAGTCAGGGTTTGGACTTAAGTCTCCTGCTTCCGATTATCGGTCTTATTTTTACAGTTGTTTCAAAACTTCTCCTTCTATACAGCACCATTGATAAAACATCTACATTAAAGATGAAAAGTTTCTCTACAGTGAGGGTCACTCAGAGAGGTTCACAGGGTTACATGGAGAAGAGAAGAGGGAGGAGGGAGTTAGAGGTGACCCAAATGCTGTCTCTGATCTTGATGATATCAATGACTAAGGCTGTGAACTTGGATTGTCATCAAAAATTTTAAAACTTATCATGAGGTTTTTGAAGAATTTACTATTAATATATATGTAGTGTTGCTGGAAATTTTTATAAACATATGAACTGCTGGAGACATAAGACCATAATGAAAACTGAAAATACTCCCTTGATCTCATGTGTATATTTCATTGTCTCCTTAGCTACAAAACTTTCCATTTCTAATGTAATGTGCACAAGGATGTTTCTTACAAACTTTGTTAGTAATTTGTCAGTCTGTGTGTTCTGTTCCATTTCTGTGCAATGAAAATGCATTTCCTTTGTGTTTGTTTAGATTATTAATTAATTAATTAAATGATTAAGTAATGTTCAAGTTACTTAGAATAAAAGGACATTGGGAAGTCCACTCTGGAGAATGGAAACTGTTCCTGAATTTTGAGAATTGTTTGTGAATTGACTAAGCACACAAACAGGCTTCTCCCATGCCTGGAGACAGGGCTGGCTATGTAATTTGCATGAGTTAGTACAAAATGAACTATTACATACAAGATGGATAAACAACAAGGTGTTATTGTATCACATAGGGAACTATATTCAACATCCTGTGATAAGCCCTAATGGAAAAGACTATATATAAAATGAACGTCTATATGTCTATAACTAAGTAACTTTGCTGTACAGCAGAGATTGGCATTAACATTGTAAATCAACTATACATCAATAAAAATAATAAATTAAAAAAAAAAGAAAATGCAGGGCCTCTTGTTCAAATTATTTTCAGGATTTCAATGATATCAGCCAAGCTTGAAATTAAGAGTGAGTATTTCTAAGCAATAGGCCCTGTACAACTGCACAGGTCATAGGCCCAGAAGGCCTGCCAATGGGTCAGGACAGTAAGAATTAGAATTACAAAATTATTTCCCTATTCTTTTGGTACCTTTTCTTTCATCTGATTTAAATACACAATCATATTTTTTAATTTATTTTCTATTGAAGGGTAATGGCTTTACAGAATTTTGCTGTTTTCTGTCAAATCTCAACATGAATCAGTCATAGGTATACACATATCCCCTCCCTTTTGAAACTTCCTCCCATCTCCATCCCCATCCTACCCCTCTAGGTTGATACAGAGCCCTTATATGAGTTTCCTGAGACATAGAGCAATTTTACATATGATACTGTAAGTTTCCATGTTACTCTTCCCATACATATCACCCTCTCCTCCCCTCTCCGATGTCCATAAGTCCAGTCTTTATGTCTGTTTCTCCATTGCTGCCTGTAAATAAATTCTTCAGTACCATTTTTCTAGATTCCGTATATATGCGTTAGAATACTGTATTTATCTTTCTCGTTTTGACTTAATTCACTCTGTGTAATAGGTTCTAGGTTCATCCATCTCATTAGAACTGACTCAAATGCATTTATTTTTATGGGTGAGTAAGATTCCATTGTGTATATGTACCACAACTTCTTTATCCATTCATCTGATGATGGACATCTAGATTGCTTCCATTTTCTATGTATTGTAAATAGTGCTGTAATGAACAATGGTATACATGTGTCTCTTTCAATTTTGGTTTCCTCAGGGTATATGCCTAGAAGTGGGATTCCTGGGTTATATGGTGATTTTATTCCTAGTTTTTAAAGGGATCTCCATATTGTCTTCCATAGTGGCCGTATCAATTTATATTTCCACTAACAGGGCAAGAGTGTCCCCTTTCTCCACACCCACTCCAATATGTATTGTTTGCAGACTTTTTGATGATGGCCATTCTGACCAATGTGAGGTGATATCTCATTGTGGTTTTGATTTATATTTTTCCAATAATGATTGATGTTGAGCATCTTTTCGTATGTTTGTTAGATATCTGTATATCTTCTTTGGGTAAAGGTCCTTTTAGGTCGTTTCCCCACTTTTTGATTGAGTTGTATGAGCTGCTTGTATATTTTGGAAATTAACCCTTTGTCAGTTGTTTCATTTGTTATTATTCTCTCCCATTCTGAGGGTTGTCTTTTCATCTTGCTTACAGTTTCCTTTGCTCTGCAAAAGCTTTTCAGTTTAACCAGGTCCCAGATGTTTATTTTTGCTTTTATTTACATTACTCTATGAGGTGGGCCATAGAGGATTTTGCTTTGATTTATGTCATCTAGTGTTCTGCCTATGTTTTCCTCTAAGAGTTTTATAGTTTCTGGTCTTACATTTAGATCTTTAATCCATTTTCAGTTTAGCTTTGTGTATGGTGTTAGGAAGTGTTCTAATTTCATTCTTTTACATGTAGATGTCCAGTTTTCCCAGCACCATTTATTGAGGAGGCTGCCTTTGCCCCATTGTATATTCTTGCCTCCTTTGTCAAAAATAAGGTATCCACAGGTGCATGAGTTTATTCTTGGGCTTTTTATCATGTTTCATTTGTCTATATCTGCCTTTGTGCCAGTACCATACTGTCTTGACTGTACCTTTGTAGTATAATCTTAAGTCAGAAAGGTTGATTCTTCCAGCTCCATTCTTCTTTCTCAAGACTGCTTTGGCTATTTGGGGTCACAATTCATATGTTTCCATATGAATTGTGAAATATTTTGTTCTAGTTTTGTGAAAAACAGCATTGGTAATTTGATAGGCATCACATTAAATCTGTAGATTGTGTTTGGTAGTATAGTCATTTTCACAATATTGATTCTTCCTACCCAGGAGCATAGAATATCTCTTCAACTGTTTATGCTGTCTTTGATTTCTTTCATTAGTGTCTTATACTTTTCTGTGCACAGTTCTTTTGTCTCCTTAGGTAAGTTTATCCCTGGATATTTAATTCTTTCTGTTGCAATGATAAATGGGATTGATTCTTTAAGTTCTCTTTCTGATTTTTCTTTGTTAGTATATATAAATTCAAGTGATTTCTGTGTATTGATTTTGTATCCTGAAACTTTGCTAAGTTCACTGATTAGCTCTAGTAATTTTCTGATGCTATTTTTAGGGTTTTCTAGGTACAGTATCATGTCATCTGCAAACAGTGAGAGTTTTACTTGTTCTTTTCTGATCTGGATTCCTTTTATTTATTTTTCCTCTCTGACTGGTGTAGATAAGACTTCTAGAAATATTTTGAATACTAGCCATGAAAGTGGAAACCCTTGTCTTGTCCCTGATCTTAGGGGCAATGTTTTCAATTTTTCACCATTAAAAATAATGTTTGCAAGGCTTATCATATATAGCCTTTACTATGTTGAGGTAGGTTCCTTGTATGCCCATTTTTTGAAGGGGGGTGCTGAATTTGTCAAAGGCTTTTTCTGCATCTATTTAGATTATCATATGGTTTTTATCTTTAAATTTGTTAATATGGTGTATCCCATTGATTGATTCACATATATTGAAGAATCTTTGCATCCCTGATATAAACCCAACTTGATAATGGTGTTTGAGCTTTTTGATGTGTTGGTGAATTCTGTTATTTATTTTATTTAATTTTGTTGAGGATTTTTGCACCTATGTTCATCAGTGATGATGATCAGTGGAGAAGGCAATGGCACCCTACTCCAGTACTCTTGCCTGGAAAATCCCATGGATGAAGAAGCCTGGTGGGCCGCAGTCGGGGTTGCTAAGAGTCGGACAAGACTCAACGACTTCACTTTCACTTTTCACTTTCATGCATTGGAGAAGGAAATGGCAACCCAATCCAGTGTTATTGCCTGGAGAATTCCAGGGATGGGAGAGCCTGATGGGCTGCCGTCTATGGGGTCGCACAGAGTCGGACACGACTGAAGCGACTTAGCAGCAGCAGTAGTAGCAGTCATCAGTGATATTGGCCTGTAGTTTTATTTTTTTGTGTTGTCATTGTTTGGTTTTGGTATCAGGGTGATGGTGACTTCATCAAATGAGTTTGGAAGTATGACTTCCTCTGAAATTTTTTGAAAGAGTTTTAAAAGGATAGGCATTAGCTTTTTTCTAAATATTTGATAGAATTCTCTTGTGATGCAATCTGGTTGAGGGTGGGCTTTTGTTTTTTGGGAGACTGTTTTTTTATCAGAGCTTCAGTTTCAGTGCTGGTAACTGGATTGTTCATAATTTCTATTTCTACCTTGTTCAGTCTTGGAAGATTGAACTTTTCTAAGAATCTGTCAATTTCTTTCAGGTTATCTATTTTATTGCCATATAGTTGTTCATAATAGTCTCTTATAATCCTTTGTATTTTTGCATTGTCTGTTGTAACCTCTCCTTTTTCATTTCTAATTTTGTGGGTTTGATTCTTCTCTCTCACTTTTTTAATTTTTTTCTTGATGAGTCTGGCTAAAGGTTTGTCAATTTTTTTTTTTTTAATCTTCTCAAGAAACCACTTTTCAGTTTTTTTACTTGTTACTAGCTTTTCTTTCACTTATTTTTCATTTATTTCTGCTCAGATTTTTATGATTTCTTTCCTTCTACTAATTTTGGGTTTTGTTTTGTTCTTCTATTCCCAGGGGTTTTAGCTGTAAATTTAGGTTGGCTATTCAATGTTTTTCTTGCTTTCTTGAGGTAGGATTGCATTGCTATAAGCTTCCCTCTTAGAACTGCTTTTGCTGCATCCCATAGGTTTTCAGTTGTCATGTGTTCATTGTCATTTGTTTCTCAAAATGTTTTGATTTCTCTTTTGAGTTCTTCAGTAACCTGTTGGTTATTTAGAAACATGTTGTTTAATCTCTATGTGTTTGTGTTTCTTACACGTTATTTTCTTGTAATTTACATCTAGTCTCATAGCATTGTGGTCAGAGAAGATGCTTGATTTTATTTCAATTTTATTAAATTTACTGAGGTTTGTTTTCTGACCCAAGATTTGGTCTATCCTGGAGAATGTTCTGTGTGGATTTGAGAAGAAGGTATATTCTTCTGTATTTGGATCAAATGTCCTGAAGATATCAATGAGATCCATCTCATCTAATGTATCATTTAATATTGATGTTTCCTTACTGATTTTCTGTTTTGATGATCTTTCCATTGGCTGAATGAGGTGTTAAATTCTCCTACTATTATTATGTTACTGTCAATTTCTCCTTTTATGTCTGTTAGTGTTTGTCTTATGTATTGAGGCACTTCGATGTTGGGCACCTAGATAGTTACAATTGTTATGTCTTCCTCTTGGATTGATCCCTTGATAATTATGTAGTGTCCTTCCTTATCTCCTGTAATTCTCTTTATTTTAAGGTCTATTTTGTCTGATATGAGGAGTGCTACTCCAGATTTCTTTTGCTTCCCATTTGCATGGAATATATTTTTCCATCCTCTCACCTTCAGTCTATATGTGTCTTGAGGTCTGAAGTGGGTTTCTTGTGGACAGCATATATATGGGTCTTGTTTTTGTATCCATTCAGCTGGTCTGAATGGTCTTTCAGTTGGAGCATTTACTCCATTTATATTTAAAGTAATTATTGATATACATGTTCTTATTACCAATTTCTTAATTGTTTGGGGTTGATTTTGTAGATCTTTTTTCTTCTCTTGTATTTCTTGATTAAATAAGTCCTTTTAACATTTGTTATAAAGTTGGTTTGGTGGTACTGAATTGTCTTAACTTTTGCTTGTCTGAAAATCTTTTTATTTTTCCATCAATTTTAAATGAAATCCTTGCTGGATAGAGTAAACTTGATTGTAGGTTTTTCCCTTTCAGTGCTTATTATATCCTGCAGTTCCCTTCTGGATTGCATGCAGGGTTTCTGCTGAAAGATCAGCTGTTAAGTGTATGGGGTTTCCCTTGTATGTTAATTGTTGCTTATGTCCCTCTTTATTACTCCTGTGTAATTATTTTAATACTCTTACTATTAGGAACTGGTGTGAGGATGATTATGATGATAACAATGAGTGAAAAGCTATCTGATAACATGAATTGAATGCTGATACGAACTAACAGTAAAGTACAGTCTACAAAGCATAAATGCTAACAGAGTTACTCATATTCTGTGCAGTGTCTTTTATTTGATATTTTGCTGAAAGTCCTAAACACCTTTCAGATTGTATTTATGAAATGCTTATAATGTAAAAATTGTCTACCTTACCAAAGACATGATTATCCTGTTCCACAACTAGGGAAACATCCCAAATTCTGAGGGCTACACGTATTTAGGTATTTATAACCACTGCATATAGATAGTAAGTGTTAAATACTTATACTAATGGACATCTTGTTTGATAACTTTATTTGCTGAAGCTCTATCAAAACACTTGGAAGTTTTTGATACATTCAGTGTTTGTTTTCATTTTGCTTTTCTTTTTACTACTCATAATGGGAGAAATGAGACTGCGAGTGGATATGTAAACTTAATGTAAGCTTATATAGGGCTACACTGCAATGCTACAATATTTTATAGTGCTTTATAATTCACTGTGTAGTTTTATATTTATCTAACTATAATAACACATATTTAGCAGTCACTCTTAGAGCAGCAGCAGCTTAGACTCTAATAAGAACTCAGTTTTGAATAATGTACTCTTTTTGTCATCATGATGCTTACACTTTCATGGAAAATAAAGGGACAGTGGTATGCTCTGTTTCTATAGTTGAAGTATAAATAAATTGCTATGTTAGAACAGAGGAGGGTAAGGCAATTTTCTTTGGAAACTGGGATGGTTTCATAAAAGAAATTTCATTTGTACTTCTTTTGCTAGGCAATATTATCTTTATACAAACATATGCATGAAGGTGATAAAATCTGTGCATGCATGCACAAAGTTTGGTTAAAGAATAAAATAAGAAGTCAATAAGAGTGGGAATAAGTAAATATTGAAATGGATTATGTGCATACAACAACGCGACGGGGGGTGGGGAACACATATAAGACAACCATTCTGAAAGTTCCACAAAAGTTCACCATGCATCTCTAGCAAACGTTTAAATTGCACTCAGATTTGCTGAAAAGAGAAGTCCACTGTGGCTTAATGACATGGCTTATCTCCAAGGCAACATTTAATTTTATATCAACCAAAGTATGATCAAATAGTCACATTAGGATATTGTTATGCTTTTTCTCATTCAAAAACACATCATCCTTGGAATATAGTGTTTTATACCAAATACAATAGGAATATAAATATTGAATGAAAATACAAAGGTATTCAAGAAATTATTTTTCATTGTTAGATATTTAAAACATTGTAATAAATACTTATTTTTCTTTAATCTTCTGTAGAATGGATTGTATATAAAATATATTCTTA
Organism: Bos taurus; assembly: GCF_002263795.3. NCBI lineage: Eukaryota > Metazoa > Chordata > Mammalia > Artiodactyla > Bovidae > Bos > Bos taurus. Next base: position 3,464,520 of record NC_037336.1, read on the forward strand.
AAAATGAACCCTCCATCTGCTTTTTGCCCTATCTTCTCCTATACCCATATGCAGGGTGGTCTTGGAAGACTTAATCAAAGACAGTAGTGAGTTATAATGTGAGTTACCAATTAATGTATCACCAATTAGCAAGCTTGCCCCTTGGAAGAAAAGCTATGACAAACCTGGGCAGCATATTAAAAAGCAGAGGCATCACTTTGTGACAAAGGTCCATAGAGTCAAAGCTATTTCCATTAGTCACGAACATATGTGAAAGTTAGACCATAAAGAAGACTGAACACTGAAGAATTGATGCTTTCAAACTGTGGTGCTGGAGAAGACTCTTCAGAGTCTTTTGGAGAGTAAGGAGATAAAAACAGTCAAACCTAAAGGAAATCAACCCTAAATACTAATTGAATGGACCAATGCTGAAGCTTCAATACTTTGACCACCTGATGTGAAGAGCTGACTCATTGCAAAAAGACCCTGATGTGGGGAAAGATTGGGGCCAGGAGGAGACGGGGGCAACAGAAGAAGAGATGGTTGGAAGACATCAGTGACTCAATGAACACGAGTCTGAGCAAACTCTGGGAGATTGTAAGGGATCAGGAAGACTGGTGTGCTTCAGTCCATGGGGTCACAGAGTTGGACATGATTTAGCGACTAAACGGCAACAATTAGCAAACCTGATTTTGACATTTTAGTTAGTGAGTGATAAATTCTTATTATTTTAAGTAATAAGATTTTGGGCTATATCTTTAATATGTGCAAGTGTTATCTTAAATATCCAACATAATTGCAGAATGGAAATAAAAGGGAAAATGGAGGAAACATTTGTATTTGGTCAAAATTGTTTTATAAAATATAAGAAGATAGAGAAAAATATAATCAAGTTTCCTTTCTAGATAATTCTGTCCTGGCAATACACTATAAAGATAGTCTGTAAAAGAAAGTGAGTGGATCATCTCTGAAATATAAAATAGGTAGTGTAAATGCTATATGCAGGTCAGGAAGCAACAGTTAGAGCTGGACATAGAAAACAGACTGGTTCCAAATAGGAAAAGGAGTACGTCAAGGCTGTATATTGTCACCTTTCTTATTTAACTTATATGCAGAGTACATCATGAGAAATGCTGGGCTGGATGAAGCACAAGCTGGAATCAAGATTGCCAGGAAAAATATCAATAACCTCAGATATGCAGATCACACCACCCTTATGGCAGAAAGTGAAGAGGAACTAAAAAGTCTCTTGGTGAAAGTGAAAGTGGAGAGTGAAAAAGTTGGCTTAAAGCTCAACATTCAGAAAACGAAGATCATGGCATTTGGTCACATCACTTCATGGGAAATAGATGGGGAAACAGTGGAATCAGTGTCAGACTTTATTTTTTCGGGCTCAAAAATCACTGCAGATGGTGACTTCAGCCATTACATTAAAAGACGCTTACTCCTTAGAAGAAAAGTTATGACCAACTTAGATAGCATATTGAAAAGCAGAGATTACTTTGCCAACAAAGGTCCGTCTAGTCAAGGCTATGGTTTTTCCAGTGGTCATGTATGGATGTGAGAGTTGGACTGTGAAGAAAGCCGAGGGCCGAAGAATTGATGCTTTTGAACTGTGGTGTTGGAGAAGACTCTTGAGAATCCCTTGGACTGCAAGGAGATCCAACCAGTCCATTCTGAAGGAGATTAGCCCTGGGTTTTCTTTGGAAGGAACAATGCTAAAGCTGAAACTCCAGTACTTTGTCCACCTCATGCGAAGAGTTGACTCATTGGAAAAGACTCTGATGCTGGGAGGGATTGGGGGGAGGAGGAGAAGGGGACAACAGAGGATGAGATGGCTGGATGGCATCAGTGACTCAATGGGCATATATCTGGGTGAACTCCGGGTTGGTGATGGACAGGGAGGCCTGGCGTGCTGCGATTCATGTGGTTGCAAAGAGTCCGACATGACTGAGTGACTGAACTGAACTGAAGTGTAGTCAAATTCTCTGGCGGTCTCAGTCTCTTTGACAGATCCCCAGGTTGCGAAATCTGTTGTGGGTCCTAGAACTCTCTTAAGAGTGAGAGAATTTCTTTCATATAATTGTTGCAGTTTGTGGGTCATCTGCTCAGTGGCTGTATGGTGGGGTTAGTCGTGACCTCCTCCAAGAAGGCTTATGCCACAGCCTGTGTGACCCAAGTTGCTGAACCTAGGATCCCTGCCCCTTGAGGCAGGCCGCTGCTGACCCGTAACTCCACAGGAGACTTAAACACAGGTCTGGTTCAGTCTTGTGGGGTCTCTGGGTCCTGATGCTCACCAGGTTTTGTTTGAGCCTTCTGAGTATCTCTGGTGGGTATGGGGTTTGATTCTAAATGCGATTTTTCCCCTTCTACCATCTTGTTGGGGCTTCTCCTTTGCCCTTGGACATGAGGTATCTTTTTTTTTTTTTTTTTGGTGGGATCCAACATTCTCCAGTCAATGATTGTTCAGCAGTGAGTTGTAATTTTGGAGTTCTCACAGAAGAAGATGAGTGAATATCCTTCTACTCTGTCATCTGCCTGGAGGGACACTGGCATTGACATTTTAGGAATCAGTAATGTCAAATGGACAGGAATCTATCAATTTAATTCAGATGAACATAGTATCTACCACTGTGGGAAAGAATCCCTTAGAGGAAATGAAGTAGCCACCATAGTCACCAAAAGAGTTTGAAATGCAGTGCATGGGTGCAATCTCAAAAATGACAAAATGATTTATGTTTGTTTCAAAGGAAAATCATTCAATATCACAATAATCCAAGTCTATGTCCCAACCAGTAATGCTGAAAAAAACTAAAATTGAACAGTTCTATGAAGACCTACAAGACCATCTAGAATTAACAGTTAAAAAAAAAAAAATGTCCTTTTCTTCATAGGGGATTGGAATGCAAAAGTAGGAAGTCAAGAGATACCTAGAATAACAGGCAAATTTGGCCTTGGAGTACAAAATGAAGCAGAGCAAAGGCTAACAGAATTTTGCCAAGAAAACACACTGGGCATAACAAATACCCTTTTCCAACAACACAAGAGAAGACTCTACACACGGCCATCACCAGATGGTCAATACCAAAATCATTTCGATTATATTCTTTGCAAGCAAAAATGGAGAAGCTCTATACAGTTAGCAAAAACAAGATTGGGAGCTGACTGTGACATGAATCATGTACTTCTTATTTTCAAATTCAGACTTAAATTCAAGTAAGTAGGGAAAACCACTAGACCATTCAGATATGACCTAAATCAAATCCTTTATGATTATGCAGTGGAAGTGACAATAGATTCAAGGGATTAGATCCAACACATAGAGTGCCTGGATATGCCTGAGAACTATGGATGGAGGTTCCTGATATTGTACAGGAGGCAGTGATCAAGACCATACCCAAGAAAAGGAAATGCAAAAAGGCAAAAATGGTTGTCTCTGGAGTTCTTTCAAATAGCTAAGGGAAAAAAAAAAAAAAAAAAGAAACTAAAGGTAAAGGAGAAAGGAAAGATTTACCCATCTGAATGCAGAGTTTGCAAGAGTAGCAAGGAGAGATAAGAAAAACTTTATCAGTGATCAGTGCAAAAAAAAAAAAAAATAGAGGAAAATGATAGAATGGGAAAGACTAAAGACTTCTTCAAAAAACTAAGAGATACCAAGGGAAAATTTCATGCAAAGATAGGCACAATAAAGGATAGAAATGGCATGAACCTGACAGAAGCAGAAGATATTAAGAAGAGGTGGCAAAAATACACAGCTGCTAAGTCACTTCAGTCGTGTCCAACTCTGTGCGACACCATAGACGGCAGCCCACCAGGCTCCCCCGTCCCTGGGATTCCCCAGGGAAGAACACTGGAGTGGGTTGCCATTTCCTTCTCCAATGCATGAAAGTGAAAAGTGAAAGTGAAGTCGCTCAGTTATATCTGACTCCCAGAGACCCCATGGACTGCAGCCTTCCAGGCTCCTCTGTCCATGGGATTTTCCAGGCAAGAGTACTGGAGCGGGATGCCATTGCCTTCTTCAAGGTCTTCATGACTTAGATAACCATGATGGTGTGATGACTTACCTAGAGCCAGATATCCTGGAATGAAAAGACAAGTGGGCCTTAGGAAACATCATTACGAACAAAGCTAGTGGAGGTGATGGAATTCCAGCTGAGGTATTTCAAATCCTAAAAGAGTATGCTGTTAAAGTGCTTCACTCAATATGCCATGAAACTTGGACAATTCAGCAGTGGCCACAGGACTGGGAAAGGTCAGCTTTTACTCCAGTCTCAAAGAAGGGCAATTCCAAAGAATGTTCCAGCTACTGCACAATTGAACACATCTCACATGCTAGCAAAGTAATGCTCAAAATTCCCCAAGACAGACTTCAACAGTATGAGAACCATGAACTTCCAGATGTTCAGCAGGATTTAGAACAGGCAGCAGAACCAGAGATCAAATTGCCAACATCTGCTGGATCATTAAAAAAAAAAAAAAGAAAATTTCAGAAAAACATACGCTTCTGCTTTATTGATTACACCAAAGCCTTTGACTGTATCAGTTCAGTTCAGTCGCTCAGTCGTATCCGACTATTTGCGACCCCATGAATCACAGCACACCAGGCCTCCCTGTCCATCACCAACTCCTGGAGTTGACTCAGACTCACGTCCATCGAGTCAGTGATGCCATCCAGCCTTCTCATCCTCTGTCGTACCCTTCTCCTTCTGCCCCCAATTCCTTACAGCATTGGAGTCTTTTCCAATGAGCCAACTCTTCACATGAGGTGGACAAAGTACTGGAGTTTCAGCTTTAGCATCATTCCTTCCAAAGAAATCCCAGGGCTGATCTCCTTCAGAATGGACTGGTTGGATCTCCTTGCAGTCCAAGGGACTCTCAAGAGTCTTCTCCAACACCACAGTTCAAAACCATCAATTCTTCGGCCCTCAGCTTTCTTCACAGTCCAACTCTCACATCCATACATGACCACTGGAAAAACCATAGCCTTAACTAGACAGACCTTTGTTGGCAAAGTAATGTCTCTGCTTTTCAATATGCTATCTAGATTGGCCATAACTTTTCTTCTGAGGAGTAAGCGTCTTTAAATGTAATGGCTGCAGTCACCATCTGCAGTAATTTTGGAGCCTGAAAAAATAAAGTCTGACACTGATTCCACTGTTTCCCCATCTATTTCCCATGAAGTGATGTGACCAAATGCCATGATCTTCATTTTCTGAATGTTGAGCTTTAAGCCAACTTTTTCACTCTCCACTTTCACTTTCATCAAGAGGCCTTTTAGTTCCTCTTCACTTTCTGCCATAAGGGTGGTGTCATCTGCATCTCTGAGGTTATTGACATTTCTCCCAGCAATCTTGATTCCAGCTTGTGCTTCTTCCAGCCCAGCATTTCTCATGATGTACTCTGCATATAAGTTAAATAAGCAGGGTAACAATATACAGCCTTGACATACTCCTTTTTCGATTTGGAACCAGTCTGTTTTTCCATGTCCAGTTCTAACTGATGCTTCCTAACCTGCATATAGGTTTCTCAAGAGGCAAGCCAGGTGGTCTGGTATTCCTATCTCTTTCAGAATTTTCCACAGTTTATTGTGATCCACACAGTCAAAGGCTTTGGCATAGTCAATCAAGCAGAAATAGATGTTTTTCTGGAACTCTCTTGCTTTTTTGAGGATCCAGCGGATATTGACAATTTGATGTCTGGTTCCTCTGCCTTTTCTAAAACCAGCTTGAACATCTGGAAGTTCACAGTTTACGTATTGCTGAAGCTTGGCTTGGAGGATTTTGAGCATTACTTTATTAGTGTGTGAGATGAGTGCAATTGTGCAGTAGTTTGAGCATTCTTTGCCATTGCCTTTCTTTGGTATTGGAATAAAAACTGACCTTTTCCAGCCCTGTGGCCACTGCTGAGTCTTCCAAATTTGCTGGCATATTGAGTGCAGCACTTTCACAGCATCATCTTTTAGGATTTGAAAGAGCTCAACTGGAATTCCATCACCTTCTCTAGCTTTGTTCATAGTGATGTTTTCTGAGACCCACTTGACTTCACATTCCAGGATGTCTGGCTCTAGGTGAGTGATCACACCATCGTGATTATCTGGGTCGTGAAGATCTTTTTTGACTGTATAGATCACACAAATTGTGGAAAACTCTTCAAGAGATGGGAATATCAGACCATTTTACCTGCCTCTTGGGAAATCTGCATGCATATCAGAAAGCAACTTTTATAGCAGTACATTGTTCAACAGACTGATTCCAAGTTAGGAAAGAAGCATGTCAAGGCTGTATATTGTCATCCTGCTTATTTAACTTATATGCAGAGTACATCATGTGAAATGCTGGGCTGGATAAAGCACAAACTGAGATCAAGATTCCCAGGAAAAATATCAATAGCCTCAGATATGCAGATGGCACCACCCTTATGGCAGAAAGTTAAGAGGAACTAAAGAATCTTCTGATGAAAATGAAAGAGGAGAGTGAAACAGTTGGCTTAAACTCAACATACAAAAAACAGAATCATGGCATCTGGTTCCATCACTTCATGGCAAAAAAGTGGAGAAACAATGGAAACAGTGACAAACTGTATCTTCTTCGGCTCCAAAATCACTGCAGATGGAGATTACAGCCATGAAATTATAAGATGTTTTCTCCTTGGAATAAAAGCTATTACCAACCTAGACATCATACTAAAAAGCAGAACTATTACTTTGCCAACAAAGTTCCATCATAGCTTTGTTTTTTCCAGTATGTATCTGAGAGTTGAACTGAGCACTGAAGAACTGATGCTTTTGTCCTGTGGCGTTGGAGAAGACTTATCTTCTTTTGTACTTTGATGTTGAAGAAGACTCTTGAGAGTCCATGGGACTACAAGGAGATCAAACCAATCAATCCTAAAGGAAATTAGTTCCAAATATCCATTGGAAGGACTGATGCTGAAGCTGAAACTCCAATACTTTGGCCTCCAGATGATAGGAGCCAACTCTTCGGAAAAAACAACAACAACAACAACAAAAAAAAACCTGATGCTGGGAAGGATTGAAGGCAGGACATTCAGGGGACGTCAGAGGATGAAATGGTTGGATGGCATCACTGACTCAATGGACATAAATCTGAGCAAGTTCCAGGAGTTGGTGATGTAAAGGAAAGCAGGGTATGCTGCAGTCCATTTGATTGCCAAGAGTTAATTGAACTGAACTGAAGTGTAGTCAAGAAGTTATATCAAAAAATAAAATGAAAAAAACAGTGAATTTAGTCAATAGAACATTTCACTGAAAATATCCCATGTCAGATTTAGTGGACACATGAGGGAAATCGTTCCAATTTATTTTCAAATTTTCAACAAAGAAGTTCTTAAATGTATCTGTCATGATTTGAATCCTGGTACAAAAGTAATCTAAGCACATATGGGCATATGATGAGCATGTAAAGTCATACATCTTCACATAATTTTTACTAAAAATGTATCAAAAATATACTAACAATATGTATGTACCATAGACTTCCTAGAAAAGATAACAGAGGTCAACTTACTTGGTTCATTATGAAGGTTCTTTGCCCACAGGGTATTTGACCTTAAGCCAGTTATCTCCCTTTCATCTTCTCATCAGTAAACAGATAGAAGGGTTTAACATATAGCTCAGTGGTAAAGAAACTGCCTGTCTGAAAGTGGAAGACTAGGGTTTCATAACTGAGTCAAGAAATACTTCTGGAGAAGGAAGTAACAACCCACTCCAGTATTCTTCCCTGGAAAATTCCATGGACAGAGGAGCCTGTTGGGCCAGTGTCCAGGGGCTAAGAAAAGAATCAGACATGACTTAGTGACTAAACAACAGCAGTAACAGCAAACACATAGAACAATAATTTGTTGTTCATAGGATATGTTTAGAGGGATTAAGCAAGGATTCTATTAATAATTATGATGTGATGAGAGATGCACAACTTGGATGTACTAGAATTTGTGGTCACCCAATTTAGTAGGCAAAATATTGAGGTTAAACAGATTAGAGTTTGCTGTTTTCCCCCTTCAGTTTTCTGTTTCTTTCTATCACAGTAGATAGCTCAATTTCTGTGACAATATATATCATGGTTCTCTCTCTTTGTAGTCTACCCAGAAGGAAATGGGCTCCCAGCACTTCAGGTTAATGCTTTTTGTAGTCAAACTTGCTTACAATTTGCCTAGAAGTCAAAGAGAGACATCAATTCTTCTTTTTCTTTTTTGAAATCTTCATAAATGGGTTAATAAATAAAATAACTTAATCTGAAGTCTTTATGATTATATTTCAGTTGTAATTAAAGGCATATAAGCCATAATATTTTACACCCAAATATCTAAAATCTACAGGAAGCGGTTAATGTATAAGAATTTAAGGATAAGGAAGAAATATTATTTGTACTGGGGAATATCATTAAACCTCTCAGAAATTAGTATAGATAAGATATACTTCCTTTCCTCACTTAACTTTCTAGAATTTGCTCTGAAGACCATGGGGATGATGGTTACAATTTCAGTACAGGATTTGTTCAGCTATAGCCATGAATTCTTAAATAAGCAATGACCAGTAATCCATGGTAAATTAAATTACACTTTCTTCAACAATAAAATGAGAATATTTCTTTTGAAATGGCATGATGTTTTTATGAAAATTAAATAAAGTAGAAATGTTGAATATTTAGTATGCTACCTGACATTCTAAATATTCAAAATATGCTACTTATCAATCTTTGGTGTTACATTGTAGAATTGTTGGTATTTATACTGTCTCACAATACTTTAAAAATTGTGCAGTGATCTCAAGTGAGCAATTGTGAGATTTTTTTATTGTGTTCTGTTCTTATATTCATCATTTGTATAAGAAGTTCAGAGAATGAAAGGAATCTCTGGGGATCACTACTTTTTAAATTAATCATTTGATCCCAGTCCTAAAAGTATATAACCACAGTAAACAAGTCTCTGAATAAAGGAAGAATGAATAATTTTAAGGATGTTCTAGTCCCAAGGAACACACAACATTCATAATTTAATGTGGTCCATTCCTTCGTGAATCATATACAGTCCCAGTAATTAGTACTGGCATTATCTCTTATACTTGATGTTTTCAAATTTATACATGGTAATATTTTTTCCAGTTTCCAAAGAACCTTCAATTTGTTAGTCTGTAGAAATTTACTTCTTTTTACATTGGAGAGTCGTGCCAATTTGATTTTTTTAATTATATTTGTTTAATTTTGATTATTACTTTACAATATTGGTTGTATTTCTGTCACACAACAACATGAAGCCATAGGTGCACATAATGTCCCCTTTCTCTTGAACCTCTTTCCCACTTCCCACCTTTTCCCTCCCCTCTAGGTTGGCACAGAGCCCCTGTTTGAGATTCCTGAATCATACAGCAAATTTCTATTAGCTGTCTCCTTTACATATGTTAGTGTATATTCTTCCATATTGTAAAATTCATTCTCATCAGTTTAGTTCAGTCACTCAGTCGTGTCCAACTCTTTGCAACCCCATGGACCGCAGCAGGCCAGGCTTCCCTGTCCATCACCAACTCCTGGAGCTTACTCAAACTCATGCCCATTGAGTTGATGATGCCATCCAACCATCTCATCCTCTGCCGGCCCCTTCCCCTCCCGCCTTCAATCTTTCCCAGCAACAGGGTCTTTTCCAATGAGTCAGTTCTTCGCATCAGGTGGCCAAAGTATTGTCATAATATCTATAAAGTATTCTCATATCATCTATAACTAAATGAGCCAGTGTCTTCTGCGCAAGTGTATGTGTGTGTATAAAAGCAATAGCACTTAAAAGCAGGGGCTTTGGAATCAGAATTACCTGTGCTAGTTCCCTGTCTCCAATTCTTTTTTTTTTTTAACTTTACAATATTGTATTGGTTTTGCCAAATACTGAAATGAATCCGCCACAGGTATACATGTGTTCCCCAACAATGTTTTCACTCCAGTACTCTTGCCTGAGGAATCCTGTGGACAGAGGAGCCTGGTGGGCTACTGTCCATGGGATTACACAGAGTTGGGCACAACTGAAGCGATTAGCATGCATGCATGCATTGGAGAAGGAAATAGCACCCCACTCCAGTATTTTTGCCAAGACAATCCCAGGGACAGAGGAGCCTGGTGGGCTGCCGTCTATGGGGTTGCCCAGAGTCAGACACGACTGAAGTGACTCAGCAGCAGCAGCAGCAGCATAAATGTTTGTAACTTCATAACTTTGTTCAGTCTTGGTTTTCTCAATCTTAAAATGGTGTCAGTTATATACTACATAGTTACCATAATAATTAAATGAGTTAGTATAACTAAATTTTCTAGCAAAATTTTTGTCACATAGTAAATATTTCTTAACTTCTGGTTGTTAAGAGGGACAATTTAGTAATATATTCTTCTCTGCTCTTGTATGGATGTTAATTAAATAAATATTTGGATTACTTAAAATTTTACTTATCTGAGACATATTAAAATATTCTAAACAATAGACTTGGTGGGTTCATACTAAAGAAAAACCCATATTTGAGTATACAGCAATTCCATAACCATTTTCTTCTGGAATTCTAGAATAAAAGTTCTTAGTGTACTGTTTGTTATTTCATTTAACTCTATGAGACTGTTTAGAAGGAATACTCTAAAACACAGATAAAATTAATTTAAAAAATATTGCTGGTAAAAGGTAAAGTGATTAGAAAAACGGTAACATATGATTAACCTCTTGTTCAATTGCTAACCACATCTCTTAGCCCACCTCCTTTCTGTATCTCACTATCCCCACAGCAGCCAGAATGCTTTTTGTTAAACATCATTATGTTTATATGATGTTTACATAATAAACATTATTATGTTTATAAGATTATGTGACTGAGCCATGAAAAATCATTAAATGCTTCCATTACACATAAAGTAAACCTAAATTTTTCATCAGGGTTTACAAAACCTTATGATCTATTCCTTAACACTATCCCCTGAGCATGGACCCCTCACTGTCTTCTGATCAATAGTTCCTTAATTTTCACCCAGAACTCTCTTTCTAATCTTGGAACATGTTTATGTTCATTCCCAGGAAAGACAATTTGTACTTGCCACTTCCTCTGCCTGGAAAGCTCTGGACCTGAATTTTAGTGCAGTTGTGATAGTCTTGAAATTTACATGTTAACTTAATGATATCTCCTTCAGATATCTTCTGCAATCATCAAATCAAATGTAGTCTATCTACATTCCTTCCCAATCAGCAACACCACAATAATTAGTCATACCATTCTTGTATTGTCTTAGCACTTATTAGTTTCTGAAAGCCTCATTCATTCATTTCCCTGCCTGTTGATTGCAAGCTCCCTGGGACCAATAAATAGTTCACCTTTTTTTTGTTGTTGTTCTGTATTTCTAGCACCCAGAACATTATTTCCTAAATGATATTATCACAATACATATTAGTTTAAGGGCCAAAACAAAGAGTTATTAATTAAAAGATAAACTTGTCTGCAGGATCTCATTTTTTAAAATGTTGGGAAAAGAATATTTAATCATGATGAGCAGGGGGATTGGGGAGATGGTCCCTCACCCTTCACAATTTGGAATGTATTGTAACACAACATCAATTTAAAAACAGTAAGTGTAGACAGAAGGATCAGCAAACATCATGGAATTAATGTAAATATACACAACCAATTCATCACTAAATTGTGTACTGTCAAAATCTTCCATAAGCTTCACATCTGGCCCTTCCTCTGGATTCCTTTTTTTCATGCTTTATTTCAGGCTTTCACCATCGTTCTCTGTCTTATAATTAGATAATATCTTTAAATTATTAATTTTGCTGTTACTTAAAGAATCAGTAGAAATTGCTGTTACAATCAACATGATTATTCACATATATGTATTAAATAGTTCCCTAAATCAGTTTCTTTAAAGTGAAAGCCTCATTTAGCTTTTTCAAAATTTCTTTTTTATAAGTACTACATCATCACATTAAGTAGGCAATAACTTAATATTTTATTTCAGGGCTTGGAAAAATACAATTCATGGAGCAAATCCAGCTGGCCATTTGTTTTTATAAATAGAATTTTGCTGAATCACAATCAAACCATTTGCTTATGTATCATCTATGGCTGGTTTAATATAATAGTAGAACAATTGCAACAGATTGTAAGGATTAAAAAGCCATGTATTAGTTGCCCTTTTGCAGGAAAAAAAATATATATATATATGTTTTTTTCATTTCTATACCACTGCTTTGTAGAGATTAGAAACTGAAAACACTTCAAATCATGTACCTGCAGCAGCTTTATAAAGACATACTAGTCTTTTTCTTTCCCCATGCAACCTATAGGATCACCTCTCTATGTCTTATTATCCTTTAAATGCCAATGACATTGGCAAACAGACAGTACTTCATTTTTACTAGCTTCTTAATAAAACCCTTTATTGATAAGTTACTTTGTTTAGCAGTTAGCCAATAAACCACATTGTGAGTTAGTAGATAATGTTATTTTAAGCTTTTAAAGGAATCATTAGTTTCTCTAAAGGGGAGGGAGAATACTTTCATTGCAAAACAACTTTATACCTAGAAAAAAAGTCTTCAATATATGGCACACAGCTGCTGTACACAGTTTGTTAACATAATATATAAACAGCCAGGAACTGTAAATTATAAAAAAAAAAGCTTATTATATGATATTTATATTAACATATACATGCTTATATATACTATCATTATTAATTCAAATATCTTTATTTGTGATAATAGAAAAAGCCCTCATTTAGTGAGGAAAGTTTTACTTTTTTACCCAAAACAGGTAAAGGGATGTTCTTGAAATGTCTGTCCCCACACTGTACCTGAAAAAATTGTGGACTCATTTGTGAATTCCTATGGTGTGGCTGATATAGCCATGTCAAAATGAATTTGATTTGAAATGTAGGCTTTTTCTCAGAAGCACAAAACTTAACTAAATAAAAACTTAAAAATGTTTAAAGTCTTCAAGCTCTCTTTACAGTAGAGCTTACAAAGACAGAAATTTTCCTTTCTGTAATAGGGTTTCTGTCCTCTTTGGCCCTTCAAAAATATTAGCTACAGCTCAGGATCAGGGGCGGGGGGGAACTGTAAAAGATTGCTTTGTTCTTCAGGATGTCAATAACCATCCCTCACTGGTCACTCTGATCTCTTCTTGGCAGCTTCTCTGCCTACACACGGGCCACTTTGATTTAGGTCACAATTTAGAGCTAGGATATCAGTCCCATACTAAATTGTCCTTAATATGCTGAGACAAACTTGCTTCATCTTCCAGTCAAGTCATCCTTTCCTTCAGTGCTATAGTTATTTGAAAACTGTGCATCAAATTGGAGTTGTTAGGAACCTTTCCTGTTGGTCATATGTGGGGTGACTATGGTTTTGCCACATGAGTGACCTGAGGATAGGGGTTAAGCACTCTCCTCAGAATTCTCTTTTGTAAAATGATGATGATAATGATAACAACATAGTATAATAATTATAAGAATATAAATTTAGTAAATGTGGGAAAACTTTCAACCAGATATGAAATCTCATTCAGCACTAGAGACATCGTATTAGAGAAAGGTGACATGGAAGAGCTTTGAGACCGAGAGTATTAATTAGTGACTTCCTTAGTGGCTCAGATGATAGAGAACCTGCCTAAAATGTGGGAGACCTAGGTTCCATCCCTGGGTCAGGAAGATTCTCTGGAGAATGAAATGACAACCCACTCCAGTATTCTTGCCTAGAGAATTTCATGAACAGAATTATTGAATTCAAGACAATCTGTTCTACAGAATAACCATGAAAGGTTACGTGAAGATATTTATTTTATTACTAACAGTCAAGATTCACACTAGCATTGTTTTGAGAACTTAAGATTGGCAAACATTCATACTTCAGAACTACCTTGGTTGAGTAGCAGTGGTTACTAAGTATTAGATCCAAAATGGACTTTCATTAACAACTTAGAAATTAACTGACCATTAAGTGAAACCGTTAGTCACTTAGTCATGTCCAACTCTTTGTGACCCCATGGACTGTAGCCTGCCAGGCTCCTCTTTCCATGGGATTTTCCAGGCAAGAATACTGGGGTGGGTTCCCATTTATTCTCCAGGGGGATCTTCCTGACCCAGGGGTTGAACCCCAGCCTCTTGCATTGCAGGCAGATTCTTTACTTTCTGAGATACCACAAAAAATTATCAAATCATAGAGATTAAGATTGAGATACAAAGGAATAAAAAATGACTTATAAGCATTTTAATATACTTGTAGGAGGGTTTCTAACTTTAATGGAACCCTTTGTTTTCTTCACCCCAACTGCTGACACCCAGAGTAAAGAAAATGGTCTCTGATGTGTTGGCCCAGGAGTTAGTTAAATTATGCTTTCAACCTTCTGCTTCAAAACACCTTTTGTCAGATTTCCCTGGTTTGTGTGCCCACTGGCCTCTTACCTGTATTCTCCTCTCCTTCTGGGACAATTCACTTGAATGGTGTGTCCCTTTTTGATTTAGCGACTACTAACTGATAATATCACGTCACTTACTACCAACCAATTTGTCCTTGAAGACTATCATGACCTGACCTCACACCCAGTCAATGATTCTGGATATTGCACCAAAGCCAGCTTTCAGAAATCAGGTCTCTTGTCTGAAAAGCAGGCGTTGATCAAAATTCCTGAATTACCTACTTCCTCTGGACTTCCATTTGACTCTGACCTTGGGATAATCCCTAAAGTAGGAGCCTAGCCTGGGCAGACATTCATGCACGCTATATTGCTTCATTCATATCTGATTCTTTGCAACTCTATGGAATATAGCCCACCACGCTCCTCTGTCCATGTGATTCTCCAAGCAAGAATACTGGAGCATGTTGCCATGACCTATTCCAAGGAATCTTCCAGACCCTGAGATCCAACTACATCTCTTATGTTTCTTGCAATGACAGATGTGTTCTTTACTCCTAGTGCCACCTTGGAAGCTCAGTCTGCACAGATATTCCTTCCCAGTTGTTCTGCACTATAGATACTCTGGCCCTCCCAGGGTATCTGGAAATGCAATGCAGGAAATGAAGATATGCCTGTTTGATCCCTGGGTTTGGAAGATCCTCTGAAAGAGGGCATGGCAACCCACTTCAATATTCTTGCCTGGAGAATCCCATGGGCAGAGGAGCCTCGTGGGCTACAATCTATAGCATCTCAGAGACTCAGACATGACTGAATCAACTTAGCACACATACACGAATGATGATAATAAAGCCTACTACTTGCACTTATGATAATATTAATAGAATTTAGCATACAGTGATTCTTAATAAATGAGTTTTTGTCACAGTGATGCCCCCTCCATCCTCACCATCATCATTGTCAAACAAGTCCTACCCTTTCAACTGAGAAAGTAGAACTTATTCCACAAGATTAGCCTACAAGGGCCTTCTGTCTCTCCTTGGATTTTATTTCTTACTACCTAAAGACCATTTCTCTCTAACCTCTATTCTGTACGCCTTCTGATAGAATGGTACTCATTGTTCAACTAGCTGCTGTTTTCTGGATCTTTCCTGAGAGATGTAAATGTTCTTTCATTAAAAATAAATTATGGAACTACAGAACTTCTGCTCTACGGCTTCTTTTGCATGTATCCAGAATTTGGTTCCCCTTGCCTCTTTGAGGTGGTAGGGTTTTTCCTTGATGCTAATTATTGGGTATTTCATCATCCTGTATACTTTTCCTTACCCTCCTCATTATTCTATAAATAACTCCTTCAGTGAAATGTCACATTTAAACTCTCTTGTCTGTGCTTCTGCAGTATCCCAGGAACATGACAGACATGCATGCCTGTGAGCTTCAATGGAGTCAGTGGAGTGCTAGGCTATTAGCTTTTAAGATTTTAATTATTGAAATTCTTTTGAAGGATTAATACAGGCAAGGTATTGAAAAATTTGATCAACAAAGAATGGTAACTGAAAACTAATAACAATTATATGACCAGATGTGCATTTCATGAAAAGAAGCTTGTTACTTATCTCAAGAAATAAATTCTCTTCTTTTCCAAAATTAGCCATTTTCAATCCATGAGTCATTCTAAACACAAGAATATTTTCTCATGATTATTTCACATTTAGAAACAATATTAATTTAGCATGAAAAAGAGCAAATGGATTTTTATCCTTGTTTCCTTAGCCAAAATCACAGCTGTCCCACAGAGAAGAAAGCACATTACATGTGACAGGTACCTATATTCCTTTTAACTAAAACACACTAGAACAATTCATCTTTTGAAGCACAAAGAAAATATAAAACCTTAGTAAACATATCTTCACATATTATTAAAAATCAATTTGTCTGATAATCACATCTTGGAATAATCTTTATTGTAGTAATAATATACTTAGAATTAAAGAGTCTTTGTCATGTTATATTGAATTGTATGCAACTACTTTCTGTTTTTCTGCCTCCAACATCTTATGGAAATTTTAGAGATTACCAAATTGTAATTGCAAGATGGCAATATGATCATTAAGTTCAAATCAATTTCATTTTAGTTTCAATCATGAAGTAAAATGATAATTTTGTCATTAAAATGACATTTTTTGTAATTTTTATTCATTACCATTGTTTTTTAACATGAGCGTATAGTTTAACTTTTGAAAACAGATTATATCCATGAATTTTAAATTTTTTCTCTATTAAACTCACCTTGGAAAGTTGTAATGTTTGGTTGGATAAACGTTTTTGAAGATTAATGTATTAAAAATGTATTAAATAACTTACACTATGAACAGAAAAATAATGCCAAATATGATACTCTCTCTATATAGATTTCTTGACACAAAAATAAATCAGAATAAAAATCCAACAAAATATTGTCCCTCATTAGGAGATGATATCAGCAATATGGTGAAATAGGAAGCTCTACACTTTCTTTTCTCACTGATAAACAAATTCAATATTACATAGACAAGTTCCCATTATAAGACCAGGAGTCAAGAGGCTCCAGTACCATGGGTGAGCACGAAGCCAGCTGCATCAAAGCAAGTCCTTAAATTTGTGGCAGTTACTTGCCAAGCCCTTCTGCCTGGCTCACAAGCCATATTCAAAAGAAAACTGCCAACTCGATGGCCCCTGAAGAGGAAAAGAAGAGACTGGAACATTCTGACTCTTTGAGAGGCTGTGTGACACACGTTTCTATCCTGTATGAACCTAGGTCCTATAGGAAGGCATCAGGAAGGAGCATGAAGGGCAGAGACTTTGGCTTGTACCAGCATGACTCTCTCTAGCCACTGCCCCTCCCTTTGGCTCAGTGCAGAGTCCGCCCAACTCAGAGCACTCACAGACCTGTGAGCTCTAAACCCCTGGAGGCCACTGAGAACAACAACAATAGAAACCA
This sequence comes from Bos taurus, assembly GCF_002263795.3. Lineage (NCBI taxonomy): Eukaryota > Metazoa > Chordata > Mammalia > Artiodactyla > Bovidae > Bos > Bos taurus. The sequence goes on from NC_037336.1 coordinate 3,481,865, forward strand.
GTGTTTGTGGCTGCTGTAGAAAGCCTGCAGTACTGCAGACAGACAGCGTGAGGTGTGAGATATTACAGGCTCCTGGAAAAGTAAACTGGGAAAATCTCTCTATTTGGAAATTAAGAGAATTTAGAAATTTAGAAACACAGAAATTTAGAGAAAAATAATTCACAGAAAAGATTTGAGAAACGTCCAGATTTTCCAGTTTGGTGAAGATCTTCTGCCTATGAAGCTAATTTATAAAGACTGGGAGAGAGAACCACTTCCCAAAATTCAGGAATTCTAACACAAAATAACAATGCACATACACATACACAAAACAAAATAATGCGCCCCAAACAAAGGAACAAAATAAATCCCCAAAAACTAACACTAAAGGAATTAAGGTATATAAGTTACCTGACAAAGATCTAAAATACTTAGAAGAAAGATGTTCAATGACCTCAAGATAATGGTGAATAAATAAAATCAGGATACCACCAAAGAGACAGAAAGAACAAATAAATTTAGAACTGAAGAATGCAATACTTGAATTAAAATTTTACTAGAGGTGTTTAACAGCAGATTTGATCAAGTACAAGAAAGAATCTATGAACTCAAAACAAGTCATTTTAAGTAATTCAATTACAGAAGCAATAAGAAAAACAAAATGTGATGAAGTTAAAAAATAAGAAAGTCTAATTGGTTTATAGGAGATAATAAAGAAGACTAAAATAAAAATTATGGAAGTTTCAGTAGGAAAAATGAGGGAAAAATTAAATAGAAATCTTATTTGAATTAATAATGGCTGAAAACTCCTCAGACTGGGTAATGAAATGGAGATACAGATTCAAGAAGCACAACAGACTCAGCTAAGATGAACTAAACAGAAGCAAGATAACAATAAAAATTAGAGTATAAATTTAAAAATAAAGTATAAATAATAAAGAATAGAAAAATAAAATTGTTTAAAATGAAGAGTTGGTTGTTTGAAAGGATAAACAAAAATGAAAAACCCTTATTTAGACTAGCTAGGGAGAAAAAGAGTGAAGCCTCAGAATCAGAAATGAGGGGATATACTATAAATGAGGCCAAAGAAATGAAAACAAAAAAAGCATGGGGTTATTATACAATATTATACACTAACAAAGTAAATAACCTAGAGGAAATAGATACATTCCTAGAAACATATATCCTACCCAGACTAAAGTATGAATAAATAGAAAATCTAAACAGACCAATAACTACTGATGTAATTGAACCAGTAATTGAAAATATCCTAACAGAGAAAAACTGAGTATCAGATGGCTTCACTGGAGATCTATCAATCATATACACAAGAATTTACAGAAACACTTCTCAAACTCTTCAAAATAATTTAAGAACAAAAGACACTTCCAAACTCATTATGAGGTCAGTAGTTTTGTCCTAGGAAAGCCTGACAAAAAACATTGCAAAAAAAAAAAAAGGAAAGGAAACTGAAGACCTGCTAAGTATCAATCCAAAAACCCTCAACAAAGAACCAGCAAACCAAATCCAATAGCACATTGAAAATATCAAGCATCAGGATAAATTGGGAAATTGGGATTGGCATACACACACTAAGTTCAGTTCAGTTCAGTCGCTCAATCGTGTCTGACTCTGCAACTCCATGAATTGCAGCATGCCAGGCCTCCCTGTCCATCACCAACTCCTGGAGTTCACTCAGACTCATGTCCATCGAGTCAGTGATGCCATCCAGCCATCTCATCTTCTGTCGTCCCCTTCTCCTCCTGCCCCCAATCCCTCCCAGCATCAGAGTCTTTTCCAATGAGTCAACTCTTCACATAAGGTGACCAAAGTACTGGAGTTTCAGCTTTAGCATCATTCCTTCCAAAGAACACCCAGGGTTGATCTCCTTTAGAATGGACTGGTTGGATCTCCTTGCAGTCCAAGGGACTCTCAAGAGTCTTCTCCAATGCCACAGTTCAAAAGCATCAATTCTTTGGCACTCAGCCTTCTTCACAGTCCAATTCTTACATCTATACATGACCACTGGAAAAACCATAGCCTTGACTAGACGGACCTTTGTTGGCAAAGTAATGTCTCTGCTTTTGAATATGCTATCTAGGTTGGTCATAACTCTCCTTCCAAAGAGCAAGCATCTTTTAATTTCATGGCTGTAATCACCATCTGCAGTGAATTTGGAGCCCCTCAAAATAAAATCTGACAGTGTTTCCCCATCTATTTCCCATGGAGCGATTGGACCAGATGCCATGATCTTAGAGCTCTAAGCCTACTTAATGTTGAGCTGTAAGCCAACTTTTTCACTCTCCTCTTTGACTTTCATCAAGAGGCTTTTTAATTCCTTTTCACTTTCTGCCATAAGGGTAGTGTCATCTGCATATCTGAGCTTATTGATATTTCTCCCAGCTGAAATAAAATTTAAAAATTCACATAGTCAACATTAGATGACCAAAATTCTAGTTCCAGTCTCAGCAACCTGAAGTCATTAATTTTCAATACTTTGATCTATCGTATAAGTTGTCCTATGTCATAGTGCTCTTCTAATAATGAAATATTATACAGTACAGTATATTAAAATAATGGAGAATCAACTAAATGAGCAATTGGTTTATTTGAGCAATGGTATTCAAGTTAACAGTATAATTTTTAAAATAGATAATACAGTTGTATTATTTTCTTATCTATATTACTAGCTGCCTTGAACAAGTAATTTACTTCTTGGTTCTGTGCCCGGATATCAACAGACGGTCAGTTCTTATTTTGTCCTTAAAACTGAAACCCGTCACTTCCCATATCAGACTAGATTCAAAATCCCACTATTGGTAAGAGATATAGGATGATGCAAGGTTTACTTTATTATAACTATTTGGGGTCAGCTGATATGGAGCAAGACATTACAAAAACATTTCATAACAGCAATTGTGAGTTCTTTCTAAATTACCTTTCATTACATCACAAGTATTTTGAAGTCACAGGGCTTAACATTTCCTAAACCAACCTAGAGGCTGCACCAGATTTTGATATGGTAGAAGGTAAGAATCAGAAATCAATATAAGTAGTTCATGGATATTAATTTTTGTTTTTTATTTATTTATTTTAATGGAAAAAAACATGCATTTTATTTTTTAAAATATAAATTTATTTATTTTAATTGGAGGCTAATTACTTTACAATATTGTACTGGTTTTGCTGTATATCAACATGAATCCGCCATGGGTGTACACATGTTCAGAATGGATATTAATTTTTAAAGGATGCATACTTTTCTTAACCTAAATCCACTCCTTGTTTGTAGGAAAATCTTTGGATGTGATTAATCTGGGATGGGGAAAATATAGGTATGAAAGAAAAAAATCATTCTTGGTTTAAAAAATATCTTTAGTTGATTTTCATACATGTCTCTCTCCAATTTGAAAAGAACTGGAAAATAGTAAAAGAAACTGGGTGCTAAAATACACATGAATTATTTGTGAACATGCTGAAATTTTGCATTTAATCCCAGGCTTTACAATATTGGTCTCAAGATGGTCTCTGTGCACTTTTATCAGAATCAGAACTCTGGCTTCTAAGGACATCTCCAGACATATTAAATCAGAATCATGTTGAATTGATCCCAGGAATCTATATTTTACATAGACTTCCCAGGTGAAATATATGCACACAAAAACTCAAATGTCGTTGCTTTATAAGAAAGTTTGTATTTACAGTGGACTCTTGAACAAGATGAATTTGAACTGTGCAGGTCCAATTATACCCAGTTTTCCAATATGAAATATACTACAATACCACATGATCCATGGGTGGTTAAAGTCAGAGGTGTGGAACAGAAGATACAGAGGAACTGGAGTTACTGAAGTCTGATTATACGTTATACTTGGATTTTCAACCTCATCAAGTTTTCGCACCCTTAACATATGCACTGTTCAAAGGTCAACTATATATTTATTGCTTGAGTTCCCCTATATTCACTCAAAAAGTAAATATTATTAAGTAAAACTTAATAATATTCATTCATTGGCATTAAATAATATTTTAAATCTAGATTTTGATTAAAAATGTGGGTCATATATCTTTATTGAATTACCCCAATCCTGCAGATCATACTTGATAATACAACCTTCAGCTCTAAACAACTAAATACAGTTACTTACAGATCAGTCACTCTATGAAGTAGATTTGAAAGTTCAAAGAACAGTATATAATATGATCCTAATGATCATACTCTGTTTCTTTTCAATCTCAAATAAACATCAATTCAAATATAAAAATATCAGTTTTTAAATTCATCAAAAGCATCATCATTTTACTCATCTGTAAGTGTACAAAAGAATATGTCTACTAATGGCAGTAACAGAAACTGGCTCATTCTAAGTCTATTTCAGTCTTATTATATAACCTAATAATAAATGATTATTCAATTATAAGTTGATCCATATTTTATTCCTTATATCATAGTTTTGTTGTACAACATTTACTATTACTGACAATTAAGGCAAAGTCTTTATTAATTAAATCTAACAATATATTATTTCAAAGTCAAATATGTTAACTGTATTCTCTCTACATAAGAAGAACCGTCTTTGAAGAAAAATTCATTCAAATTAAGTCAACTGTAAAAGGTCTATGCCAAACATGAATGAAGAAGGGAAATTTAATAAGGGAACAGATGTTTCATGTTATGATATTTATGCTATTGCATGGCTTAATTTCAATTGCAGGCTTCAATCCTTTATCCAAGTTGATTCCCTAGACATAAACAATGTGCTGGCATCAGACATGAGACTCCTGGGCCAAAGATAAAGACTGTTGTTCACAGCATAATAGGCAGCATCGAAATCAGTTCCCCATGCTTTCTAATCAAGATGGCCTTAACATCCTGGCTGGCTACAGTCCATGGACTCACAAAGAGCTGGACACGACTGAGCACAGCACACAAGTACTTAAGGATCAAAGAATTTATTCCCTAGCTGCTAGAAGTTCCCCAACTGGTAGTTCTCAGCTGTTATTGAACTTTAGGAATTATTGCAAATGAAGACTGTTGCCTTGACAAAGACTGCTGCTTTTCCTGGCAGCAGCCTGAATCTACTGACAGGTGGATGTAGACGTAGGAAATATCCTGTTCTCCTCTGCTCTCAACCAATCTGACATTTTGAGGGGTCATTATTCAAACTCTATCAGAGCTCATCTACTCTGTATAGTCAATTCGATTTCTTTCCCTGACCTTCTACAGGTGTTGATGCCAACAGCCCTTAATTGGTATCAACATCCACTTCTCCCTCTTGAATCCAACTTTTGACAGAAAAGATTTATATTATATCCTCCTTCAAGATAAGCAACAATTTATCACAGTACTCTGTATTGAATAGTAGTTATCATCTCTGTAGTTCTAATGGTCCTGTGATCAAACAGTAAGGAAGTGTATGTAATGGAGACAGTGCGGTTACATGCTTGTATAAATAGGTGTACAAACATGTGTGTTTATGCTTGTACACACACACGCACACAAACAAATGGGAGGATAGCAGAATACATGTGTTTGTTGAAGAAACTAGAAAATATTATAATAGACAAATCGACATTACAAAATCTCTAAGTGTCATTCAAGTGATTTTAAATTATCCTTTAGATAACACAGCGTTTTTAAAGAATGAAAGTGTAACATCAAATATTCTTTAATAGGAAAGTTGTAGCCTGGAAAATCCCATGGACGGAGGAGCCTGGAAGACTGCAGTCCATGGGGTGGCTGAGGGTCAGACAGGATTTCACTTTCACTTCCATGCATTGGAGAAGGAAATGGCAACCCACTCCAGTGTTCTTGCCTGGAGAATCCCAGGGAGGGGGGAGCCTGGTGGGCTGCCATCTGTGGGGTCGCACAGAGTCTGACATGACTGAAGTGACTTAGCAGCAGCATCAGCAGCAGCAGTGTGGTATATACATGGAATGGAATGGAATGGAAGTCGCTCAGTCATGTCTGACTCTGCGACCCCACAGACTACAGAGTCCATGGAATTCTACAGGCCAGAATACTGGAGTGGGTAGCCTTTCCTTTCTCCAGGGGATCTTCCCAACCCAGGCATCGAACCCAGGTCTCCCATATTGAAGGCAGATTCTTTACTAGCTGAGCCACAAGGAAACCACAAGGGAATATACATAAACCACAAGCTGAGGCACAAGGAAATATACATAAACAGGGCTAATTTAGAGGTTATTTTAGCAGATGAAATAAAAGATGAATCTCTGAAGTAGGATGTTGACATTGATAAACATGAGAGACCAATTTGAAACAGTTGCAAAGCTGGAATTGATAAGATTGGTGACAAAATCCAAAATTGAGAGCGATCATTTATTAATGTCATAAACAGCTTAAACATTTTAATAGAATCCAATGATATATTACTTTACATTTAAAGTATTAGAAGTATACTTATTTTATTGAAATAAAATGGATAATTTATTTTTAATCACATGTTTATACTTAAACCAGTAACATAGATGAGTGATAAATGTTGCATTAACTATATGAAATTTGTTCTTATGTTTTTGAAGCCAAGAAATATTCAGATTTAAATTTACATATCTTTAAAGCATAAAATTTTCACCTGAATAATTCATAAGCAGTAGCACTGAAACTATTAAAAAAAAACTGCAGTAAAATTTTATTTATTTTAATATAAATTTATTTATTTTAATTGTAGGCTAATTACTTTACAACATTGTATTGGTTTTGCCATACATCAACATGAATCCGCCAAGGGTGTACACGTGTTCCCCATCGTGAAACCACCCCCCCCCCACCTCCCTCCCCATACCATCTCTCTGGGTCGTCCCAGTGCACCAGCCCCAAGCATCCTGTATCATGCATCAAACCTGGACTGACGATTCATTTCATATATGATATTATATATGTTTCAGTGCCATTCTCCCAAATCATCCCACCCTCTCCCTCTCCCACAGAGTCCAAAAGATTATTCTATACATCTGTGTCTCTTCTGCTGTCTCGCACACAGGGTGATAACCATTACCATCTTTCTAAATTCCATATATATGCATTAGTATACTGTATTGGTGATTTTCTTTCTGGCTTACTTCACTGTATAATAGGCTCCAGTTTCATCCACCTCAATAGAATTGATTAGATTGCATTCAAGTACTGCATTTCGGACTTGTTTGTTGACTATGATGACTTCTCCATTTCTTCTAAGGGATTCCTGCCCATAGTAGTAGATATAATGGTCATCTGAGTTAAATTCATAGATTCCATCTTAGTTTGCTGATTCCTAGAATGACGACATTCACTCTTGCCATCTCCTGTTTGACCACTTCTAATTTGCCATGATTCATGGACCTAACATTCCAGGTCCCTATGCAATATTGCTCTTTATAACATTGGACTTCGCTTCCATCACCAGTCACATCCACAACTGGGTGTTGTATTTACTTTGGTTCCATCTCTTCATTCTTTCTGGAGTTATTTCTCCACTCATCTCCAGTAGTGCACTGGGCACCTACCAATCTGGCGGGGTTGTTGGGGGGGCGGTCTTCCCTTGTGGCTCAGCTGGTAAAGAATCTGCCGCAATGCAGGAGACATGGGTTCAATCCCTGGGTTGGGAAGATCCCCTGGAAAAAGGACGACTACCTACTCCAGTATTCTGGATTAGAGAATTCCATGGATTGTATAGTCCATGGAGTTGCAAAGAGTAGGACACAATGTGGACCACAATAAACTGTGGAAAATTCTGAAAGAGATGGGAATACAAGACTACCTGACCTATCTCTTGAGAAACCTATATGCAGGTCAGGAAGCAACAGTTAGAACTGAACATGGAACAGACTGGTTCCAAATAGGAAAAGGAGTACGTCAAGGCTGTATATTGTCACCCTGCTTATTTAACTTATATGCAGAGTACAGCATGAGAAATGCTGGGCTGGAAGAAGCACAAGCTGGAATCAAGATTGCCGGGAGAAATATCAATAACCTCAGATATGCAGATCACACCACCCTTATGGCAGAAAGTGAAGAGGAACTCAAAAGCCTCTTGATGAAAGTGAAAGAGGAGAGTGAAAAAGTTGGCTTAAAGTTCAACATTCAGAAAATGAAGATCATGGCATCCTGTTCCGTCACTTCATGGCAGATAGATGGGGAAACTGTGGAATCAGTGTCAGACTTTATATTTTTGGGGGCTCCAAAATCACTGCAGATGGTGACTGCAGCCATGAAATTAAAAGACGCTTACTCCTTGGAAGGAAAGTTATGTCCCACCTAAATAGCATATTGAAAAGCAGAGATATTACTTTGCCAACAAAGCTCCGTCTAGTCAAGGCTATGTTTTTCCAGTAATCATGTATCAATGTGAGAATTGGACTGTGAAGAAAGCTGAGTGCCGAAGAATTGATGCTTTTAAACTGTGGCATTGGAGAAGACTCTTGAGAGTCCCTTGGAAACTGCAAGGAGATCCAACCATTCCATCTTAAAGGAGATCTGTCCTGGGTGTTCATTGGAAGGACTGATGCTGAAGCTGAAACTCCAATACTTTGGCCACCTCATGCGAAGAGTTGACTCATTGGAAAAGACCCTGATGCTGGGAGGGATTGGGGACAAGACGAGAAGGGGACGACAGAGAATGAGATGGCTGGATGGCATCATTGACTCCATGGACATGAGTTTGAGTGAACTCCGGGAGCTGGTGATGGACAGGGAGGTCTTATGTGCTGTGATTCATGGGGTCGCAAAGAGTCGGATGTGACTGAATGACTAAAATGAACTGAACTGAACAGACCTGGGGAGTTCATCTTTCAGTGTCCTATCCTTTTGCCTTTTCATACTGTTCCTGGGGTTCTCAAGGCAAGACTACTGAAGTGGTTTGCCATTCCCTTCTCCAGTGGACAACATTCTGTCAGATCTTTCCACCATGACCCATCCATCTTGGATGTATTATTAAACACACACACACACACACACACACACACACACACAATAAGAATTAGGTCCATTGTATAAAAACATATCTTCATAGGTGATAAAACTCTATCAGAAAATTGATTTTATAAGGACAGATATACTTAAGTGACACAACTCTATAAGGAAATTGAATTTATATTGATTTTTTAATGAAAGACTATTTATTGACAAAGGAAACCAGAGTCAAGTATGGAGCTATACAAACATAATTATTCAGATATATATTGGCATTTTGACTCTATATCTGTGAATACTCACACACACACACACACACAGAGCTCTGTATTTGTACAAAATGTTTAGAACTGGCAGCTTAACTCTAATTCTGACACTTTATTATTAAATTTGGCATAAAATATCTTAGATCTTCATAAAATTCTAGCTTTTAATTGGGATTAGTCTCATAAGGGGCTTATTTTACAACACATGGTGATTATAGTGCATGGGATGATCTATCCTATTTTGGCCAGAAAAAAAAAAAAAAAGGAAAATATTAAAAGATGACCTCACAGATTTATTTCCAAATCATCAGTCTTATAAAACAAAGGTTCCTTCTTCCTCCACCAGTGAATATTGAAAGAAAGTTAAAAATTCTATTGTATTATTCTAAATTTCTGACTTTGGTTCCCTGGCCAACATCCATGATCACATTAAACACTCTCAAGTGAATTTTCTAAGATTGATTAAAATATGTTTTGTACTAGTAAAAAGAAAAATAATCCTTTATAATTTACCTGAGTATCTTTTTTATTATAACCATATTTGGTTCATAATGAAAGCTGATAATAAAGTATAATTTAATATATTATTTATATTACATAAATATGTTATATGCCTATTAAAAATTCTCAAAGTAAATAATTTTAATCTGATTTTATAATCTATTTTGAAAGTAATCTCTTTGCACATGTATGCATTTTGTATAATACCTTTTAACAAAAGTCTTGATTTTCTTAGTTGTTGACATTATTTCAAATCATTTTCTCTCTTTCTGAAAAATAAGATAAATAAATGAATAAAAGTTAATGGAAAACATATAGAGAACTAAGAATATATTTTCCTAAGATTTCAATTATTAGTATTTATAAAACATGTAAAGGTATAGTACAATTTATCCCACTGGCAAGTGTAAAATGGTCCATGAATCTTGTATATTATAAAAATAAAAAATAGTTTTAATAAAGCAATTCAAAAATTATTTTTCTTTTTATGTTATAAAACATTAATATATGTTGCATACAGTAAAATTGTATTGAGAGTTTAAAGTGTTTCTCAAGAAAAAATATGAATCTCTCAGAATGCTTAGAATATAAAATTGCTCTTTATTCTATATTCTTTCCTCCTTTAAAATTAAGATCAAATGAATACTATGTATCTTTAGGTTTAAAATAGACCATATATATGTATATATAACTTGTGTGTCATATATATATGTCACTGAATTCAGTTTGGATAAAAATATATTTTTATCCTTAGTTTTAAAGTTATGATTAATAATTGCTAACAATTAAAATTAATAAATCAAAATATATTTGTCATTATAGTTGCTGCATCATATATTTTTTCAAAGATATTTTCAAAACTATCTTTCCCAGGCTAAAATGGAATTCACATTAAGCACAGTTTCTCAAAAGGTAGTTTTTACAGTAAGTTTCCACTGCAAGCATGCTTCACGATGCATTTGTGATTGTCAGGCTTGAGTGACTGTGAGGGTCTAACATGCTAGACTGTCTACAAAAGCAGATTTTGATAGATCAGATATGAGTCATTCAGTAATTTGATTTTCTAATCTTATGAGACTCCTTGTAAAAATATTAGGTAAATGCTTGCTGCTGCTAAGTCACTTCAGTCGTATCTGACTCTGTACGACCCCATAGACAGCAGCCCACCAGGCCCCCCTGTCCCTGGGATTCTCCAGGCAAGACCACTGGAGTGGGTTGCCATTTCCTTCTCCAACGCGTGAAAGTGAAAAGTGAAAGTGAAGTCCCTCAGTCCTGTCCGACCCTCAGCGACCATGGGATTTTCCAGACAAGAGTACTGGAGGCCTACAAAGAAAAATACTGCAACTATGTGCAGCGCGGCGGTGGCTGCGACCGGCGCACTAAGTGCGGCCGAGAGGAGCTACCCCAAGTCCGAGGTCAGGGGTAGAAGCCGGGAGGACCCCATGCCCGAAGGGCAGTGGCCAGGAGGAGTTACCCACGTCCGAGGTCAGGGGCAGTGGCCGAGAGTGCCAGGCTGCGATGGCGCAGGAACGGCAGAGAGGAGCTACTCTGAGTCTAATGTCAGGGGCGGCGGCCGAGAGAGGATACTCCGTGAACGAGGTCAGGGGCGGGGGCCGGCCGGGAGGAGCTACCCCACGCCCCAACGCCCGAGGCCAGTGAAGGCGGCCTGGAGGACCAACCCCACGCCCAAGGCCAGAGGCGGTGGCCAGGAGGACCAACCCCACATCCAAGGAGCAATGACTGTGCAGGCGCAGGAGGGTCTAGAGGAGCTATCCTACGTTGAAAGTCAGGAAGGGCGGGGGTGAGGAGATATCCCTCATCCAAGGTAAGGAGAAGCGGCTGCACTTTGCTGGAGCAGCCGTGAAGAGATACCCCACGCCCAAGGTAAGAGAAACCCAAGTAAGATGGTAGGTGTTGCAAGAGGGCATCAGAGGGCAGACACACTGAAACCATACTCACAGAAAACTAGTCAATCTAATCACACTAGGACCACAGCCTAGTCTAACTCAATGAAACTAAGCCATGCCCATGGGGCAACCCAAGATGAGCAGGTTACGGTGGAGAGATCTGACAGAATGTGGTCCACTGGAGAAGGGAATGGCAAACCACTTCAATATTCTTTCCTTGAGAACCCCATGAACAGTATGAAAAGGCAAAATGATAGGATACTGAAAGAGGAACTCCCCAGGTCAATAGGGGCCCAATATGATACTGGAGATGGGTGGAGAAATAACTCTAGAAAGAATGAAGGGATGGAGCCAAAGCAAAAACAATACCCAGCTGTGAATGTGACTGGTAATAGAAGCATGGTCTGATGCTGTAAAGAGCAATATTGCATAGGAACCTGGAATGTCAAGTCCAAGAATTAAGGCAAATTGGAAGTGGTCAAACAAGAGATGGCAAGAGTGAATGTCGACATTCTAGGAATCAGCGAACTAAAATGGACTGGAATGGGTGAATTTAACTCAGATGACCATTATATCTACTACTGTGGGCAGGAATCCCTCAGAAGAAATGGAGTAGCAATATGGTCAACAGAAGAGTCCGAAATGCAGTACGTGGATGCAATCTAAAAACGACAGAATGATCTCTGTTCATTTCCAAGGAAAACCATTCAACATCACAGTAATCCAAGTCTATGCCCCAACCGGTAATGCTGAAGAAGCTGAAGTTGAATGGTTCTATGAAAACCTATAAGACCTTTGAGAACTAACACCCAAAAAAGATGTCCTTTTCATTATAGGGGACTGGGATGCAAAAGTAGGAAGTCAAGAAGCACCTGGATTAACAGGCAAGTTTGCCCTTGGTATATGGAAAGAAGCAGGGCAAAAGCTAGTAAATTTTTGCCAAGAGAACACACTAGTCATAGCAAACACCCTCTTCCAACAACACAAGAGAAGACACTACACATGGATATCACCAGGTGATCAACACCAAAATCAGATTGATTATATTCTTTGCACGCAAAGATGGAGAAACTCTATACAGCCAGCAAAAAAAAGACTGGGAGCTGACTGTGGCTTATTGCCAAATTCAGACTTAAATTGAAGAAAGTATGGAAAACCACTAGACCATTCAGGTATGACCTAAATCAAATCTCTTATGATTATACAATGGAAGTGAGAAATAGATTTAAGGGCCTAGATCTGACAGACAGAGTGCCTGATGAACTATGGATGGAGGTTCATGACATTGTACAGGAGACAGGGATCAAGACCATCCCCATGGAAAAGAAATGCAAAAAAGCAAAATGGCTGTCTGGGGAGGCCTTACAAATAGCTGTGAAAAGAAGAGAAGTGAAAAGCAAAGGAGACAAGAAAAGGTATAAGAATCTGAATGCAGAGTTCCAAAGAATACCAAGAAGAGATAAGAAAGCCTTCCTCAGCAATCAATGCAAAGAAATAGAGGAAAACAACAGAATGGGAAAGACTAGAGATCTCTTCAAGGAAATTAGAGATACCAAGGGAAAATTTCATGCAAAGATGGGCTCGATAAAGGACAGAAATGGTATGGACCTAACAGAAACAGAAGATATTAAGAAAAGGTGGTAAGAATACACAGAAGAACTGTACAAAAAAGATCCTCATGACCCAGATAATCACGATGATGTGATCACTGACCAGACATCCTGGAATGTGAAGTCAAGTGGGCCTTAGAAAGCATCAGTATGAACAAAGCTAGTGGAAGTGATGGAATTCCAGTTGAGCTCTTTCAAATCCTGAAAGTTGATGCTGTGAAAGTGCTGCACTCACTATGCCAGCAAATTTGGAAAACTCAGCAGTGGCCACAGGACTGGAAAAGGTCAGTTTTCATTCCAATCCCAAAGAAAGGCAATGCCAAAGAATGCTCAAACTACTGCCCAATTGCACTCATCTCACATGCTAGTAAAGTAATGCTCAAAATTCTCCAAGCCAGGCTTCAGCAATACGTGAACTGTGAACTTCCTGATGCTCAAGCTGGTTTGAGAAAAGGTAGAGGAACCAGAGATCAAATTGCCAACATCCGCTGGATCATGGAAAAAGCAAGAGAGTTCCAGAAAAACATCTATTTCTGCTTTATTGACTATGCCAAAGCCTTTGACTGTGTGGATCATAATAAACTGTGGAAAATTCTGAAAAAGATGGGAATACCAGACCACCTGACCTGCCTCTTGAGAAATCTGTATGCAGGTCAGGAAGAAACAGTTAGAACTGGACATGGAACAACAGACTGGTTTCAAATAGGAAAAGGAGTATGTCAAGGCTGTATATTATCACCCTGCTTGTTTAACTTATATACAGAGTAAATCATGAGAAATGCTGGGCTGGGAGAAACACAAGCTGGAATCAAGATTGCTGGGAGAAATATCAATAACCTCAGATATGCAGATTACACCACCCTTATGGCAGAAAGTGAAGAGGACTTAAAAAGCCTCTTGATGAAAGTGAAAGTGGAGAGTGAAAAAGTTGGCTTAAAGCTCAACATTCACAAAACGAAGATCATGGCATCCGGTCCCATCACTTCACGGGAAATAGATGAGGAAACAGTGGAGTGTCAGACTTTACTTTTTTGGGCTCCAAAATCACTGCAGATGGTGACTGCAGCCATGAAATTAAAAGACGCTTACTCCTTGGAAGGAAAGTTATGACCAACCTAGATAGCATATTCAATAGCAGAAACATTACTTTGCCAACAAAGGTCCATCTAGTCAAGGCTATGGTTTTTCTTGTGGTCATGTATGGATGTGAGAGTTGGATTGTGAAGAGGGCTGAGCGCGGAAGAATTGATGCTTTTAAACTGTGGTGTTGGAGAAGACTCCTGAGAGTCCCTTGGACTGCAAGGAGATCCAACCAGTCCCTTTTGAAGGAGATCAGCCCTGGGATTTCTTTGGAGGGAATGATGCTGAAGCTGAAACTCCAGTATTTTGGCCACCTCATGTGAAGAGTTGGCTCATTGGAAAAGACTCTGATGCTTGGAGGGATTGGGGGCAGGAGAAGAATGGGATGACAGCGGACAAGATGGTTGGATGACATCACTGACTCGATGGACGTGAGTCTGAGTGAACTCCAGGAGTTTGTGATGGACAGCGAGGCCTGGTCTGCTGTGATTCATGGGGTCGTGAAGAGTCGGACACGAATGAGTGACTGAACTGAACTGATGCAATTTATTTTTGTCTGATATAAGCATTTTTTCCACCAAATTAAAAACACTTATCTACAATAATTTGTTTGTTTTTTTTTTCTTTCTAAGTTCTTACAATATGTTTAGGTCTTATGCAGTTAGAATTTAAATAATAATAATAACCTAAATGGCAGAAGAGCCTGGCTTGAGAAGTAATAGAATAAGGTGGTGAAACCAGCATCAAGCATTCATCAATGAAGACAGTAAATCATCATACCATCTCATCTACCTTAGTTACAACCCGTCAGTATGTTCAAGGCCTAAAAATTTGTATCCCTAGCCAAAGGTTTAGGAGGAGGCGATGTCACCCCACTCCAGTACTCTTGCCTGGCAAACCCCATGGACAGAGGAGCCTGTCCTCTGCATGGCTGCAGTCCATGGGGTCGTGAAGAGTCGGACACTACTGAGCGACTTCACTTTCACTTTTCACTTTCATGCATTGGAGAAGGAAATGGCAACCCACTCTAGTGTTCTTTTCTGGAGAATCCCAGGGACGGGGGAGCCTGGTGGGCTGCTGTCTATGGGGTCACACAGAGTCGGACATGACTGAAGAGACTTAGCGGCAGCAGCAGCCAAAGATTTTAAGGAAAAAGAACACATTTTCACAGATCACCATTTTTTTTTTTTAAGAACATGTTTTCAGGACTATAAACCAAGCCAATATGCAACATTTCAGACACTGCTCCTACTGCAATTAACACACAAGATACTAAGTAACTTACAAAACTTATACTTTTAAAAGACATGCTAAAATACTTTTCCATCAGATGAGCCTCCTATACTATCACAGTAATATGATTTGTGTGTCCCTGAGAGGGAGGATGGTATATAGATCATTATCTTGGGGAAAGACTCTAGTATTTCAAATAGCTCAGTTCAGTTCAGTCGCTCAAATGTGTCTGACTCTTTGTAGCATTGCAAAGAATTGCAGCCTTCTTTGATCCCATGAATTGCAGCATTCTAGGCCTCCCTGTCCATCACCATCTCCCAGAATTCATCCAGACTCACATCTATTGAGTCAGTGATGCAATCCAGCCATCTCATCCTCTGTTTTCCCCTTTTCCTCTTGCCCCCAACCCCTGCCAGTATCAGAGTCTTTTCCAATGAGTCAACTCTTCACATGAGGTGGCCAAAGTACTACAGTTTCAGCTTAAGCATATTCCTTCCAAAGAACACCCAGGGCCAATCTGCTTTAGAATGGACTGGTTGGATCTCCTTGCAGTCCAAGGGACTCCCAAGAGTCTTCTACGACACCACTGTTCAAAAGCATCAATTCCTCAGCGCTCAGCTTTCTTCACAGTCCAACTCTCTCATCCATACACGACCACAGGAAAAACCATAGCCTTGACTAGATGGACTTCGAAGGCAATATAATGTCTCTGCTTTTGAATATGCTATCTACATTGGTCATAACATTTCTTCCAAGGAATAAGTGTCTTTCAATTCATGGCTGAAATCACCATCTGCAGTGATTTTGGAGCCCCCAAAAATAAAATCTGACACTGTTTCCACTGTTTCCCCATCAATTTCCCATGAAGTGATGGCACCAGATGCCATGATCTTCGTTTTCTGAATGTTGAGTTTTAAGCCAACCTTTTCACTCTCCTCTTTCACTTTCATCAACAGGCTTTTTAGTTCCTCTTCACTTTCTGCCATAAGGGTGGTGTCATCTGCATATCTGAGGTTATTGATTATTCTCCCAGGAATCTTGATTCTAGCCTGTGTTTTTCCAGCTCAGCGTTTCTCATGATGTACTCTGCATATAAGTTAAATAAGCAGAGTGACAATACACAGCCTTGACAAACTCCGTTTCCTACTTGGAACCAGTCTGTTGTTCCATGTTCAGTTCTAACTGTTGCTTCCTGACCTGCATATAGGTTTCTCAAGAGGCAGTATTCTCATCCCTTTCAGAATTTTCCACAGTTTATTGTGACCCACAGAGTCAAAGGCTTTGGCATAGTCAATAAAGCAGAAATTGATGTTTTTCTGGAACTCCCTTGCTTTTTCAAGGATCCAGCGGATATTGGCAATTATCTGGTTCCTCTGCCTTTTCTAAAACCAGCTTGAACATCTGGAAGTTCACAGTTTACGTATTGCTGAAGCCTGTCTTGGAGAATTTTGAGCATTACTTTACCAGCGTGTGAGATGAGTGCAATTGTGTGGTAGTTTGAGCATTCTTTGGCATTGCCTTTCTTTGGGATTGGAATGAAAACTGACCTTTTCCAGTTCTGTGGCCACTGCTGAGTTTTCCAAATTTGCTGGCATATTGAGTGGAGCACTTTCACAGCATCATCTTTCAGGATTTGGAATAGCTCAACTGGAATTCCATCTCTTCCACTAGCTTTGTTTGTACTGATGCTTTCTAAGGCTCACTTGACTTCACATTCCAGGATGTCTGGCTCTAGGTCAGTGATCACACCATCATGATTACCTGGATCATGAAGATGTTTTTTGTACAGTTCTTCTGTGTATTCTTGCCACCTCTTCTTAATATCTTCTGCTTCTGTTAGGTCCATACCATTTCTGTCTTTTATCGAGCCCATCTTTGCATGAAATGTTCCCTTGATATCTCTAATTTTCTTGAAGAGATCTCTAGTCTTTCCCATTCTGTTGATTTCGTCTCTTTCTTTGCATTGATCACTGAGGAAGGTTTTCTTATTTCTTCTTGCTAATCTTTGGAATTCTGCATTCAGATGCTTATATCTTTCCTTTTCTCCTTTGACTTTCGCTTCTCTTCTGTTCACAGCTATTTTTATTGCCTCCCCAGACAGCCATTTTACTTTTTTGCTTTTCTTTTCCATGGGTATGGTCTCGATCCCTGTCTCCTGTACAATGTCATGAACCTCAGTCCATAGTTCATCAGGCACTCTATCTATCAGATCTAGGCCCTTAAATCTATTTCTCACTTCCACTGTATAATCATAAGGGATTTGATTTAGGTCATACCTGAATGATCTAGTGGTTTTCAAATAGTATATCTAGATAATATTCATTTGTCAAACAGAAGTACAAGTGGCATCTTAGTTATCCATAAAGAATTGCTGTCTTCCTAAGCACTTGGAAAAAAATAAATATCATATATGTATATATATATTGCTCAGTCATGTCCAACTCTTTGTGGATCATGGACTGTAGCCTACCAGAGTCCTCTTTCCATAGAATTTTCCAGGCAAGAATACTGGAGCAGATTTCCATTTCCTACACCTTGGGATCTTCCTGACCCAGGAATAAAATCTACATCTTCCACATTGCAGGCAGAATCTTTACCATTGGAGCGACCAGGGAAGAACCATATATATGTTATTTGTATTCAACTTTCTAAGTTATTTTAAAATAACAGCATAATATATGTTTCTTCAAACTAGTCAAGTAGGTTAAACAAAATCACCTGGTTAAACAAAAGCTCACTTTTGATCAATCATAGGTCTTATATATGCTAATTAATCAGTTAAATTTGCTTCCTTCTTAAATAGTTCTTTAAACTTTCTTACCTTTAAATTAATGTTAACAATAGCACTTGATTTAGGCTAGGTAGAAATAATTTTAATTTATTATATTCTACTTACACATTTACTTATTTATCATCATGTTTATATTTTGATTGCTATTGTTTTGAATATGATTAATGTGGTTTCTTGGATGCTTATTTGTGCTCATGGAGAAGTTGACCTTTGCAAAGTTTCACTCCTCTAGTAATTTATCATTTCCAAATTGGTTCAAAGCTGTGTATTGCTATTTTGCAAGTCATTGCTTTTTTATTTTGAAAATGCATTTTATTTTTAATTGAAGATAACTTTAAATTTCCTTTACTAAATAGTTTTTTGAATTCTACTTTATATTATGCATCTTACTAGGTACTTGTTGATTGCAAGGAAAAAACAGATGCAAATATTGCTTTGAAGTTCACAGTAAAATAAAGAGACACAGAATCAAAGAGATGAGATGGAGGAAGACCCCAATTTCATACACATAGATTTGTGTGTCCCTGAGAGGTAAGATGGAAAAGATTTTAGTGTAGAAACCAGGAGGAGACTTTGCTTGTGTCAACTGAAAATAACAGGTCCAAGGTAAAACAGAAACATCAGTTAAAACAGGAATATCCTAATATTTAATAGGAGACCATGGCCACAAATGTGCTAAATATCTCATCACAGTTTAACTTTTAAAACATATTTAAATATTAAAGTGAAGTGAAGTCGCTCAGTTGTGTCTGACTCTTTGTGACCCCATGGACTCTCCATCCATGGGATTCTCCAGGCAAGAATACTGTAGTGGGTTACCATTTCCTTCTCCAGGGGATCTTTCCAACCCAGGGATCAAACCTGAGTATCCCACATTGGAGGCAGATGCTTTAACCTCTGAGCCACCAGGGAAAATTTTTAAATATTAAGACATACATTAAATCCTACAGTTGTATTACATGAAATGCCCTTTCTTATCCTATGTTAGACTGTAATGTTTTTCATATGTCATCATATCTAAGTCACACTTTCCACATTTGTCATGTCTGATATTAGAATGCACCTTGCATGTATCCTTAATGTTAAGACATCACTGCTCATCACAAGGACTGTCATGTTTTATTTTGTCCCTACTTTCCCCTTATCCCTGCCTTTCTCTCAGAGGAAATCATTTGTAACATGCTTGATATATGTTCTTAAGCTTAGATGTATCTTTGTGAAAAATATGGCTCAGTTTCTGTGTGTTTCAATTCCATTAGGGTTTTAGAAATCCCACCTCTGTTCTAGTTATCTAATCCAACCTTGTTTAGGGACTGATCCATGCTGCATATCTGGTTTATTGCTTGTTATGCTATGTGGCTGGAGAAGGAAATGGCAACCCACTCCAGTGTTCTTGGCTGGAGAACCCAAGGGACGGGGTAGCCTGATGGGCTGCCGTCTATGGGGTCGCACAGAGTTGGACATGACTGAAGCGACTTAGCAGCAGCAGCAGCATGCTATGTGACATTTCATAGTGTGACTTACTACATTTTTTAAAATCCATTATTATAAGGATGGACACACAGGTTGCTTCCAGCTCGCTGTTGCCATATATAGCATCTTTGCATGAATCCTTGCAAGAATTACCCTGAGATTTGTATTCATCAAAGGAGTCCTTGTGTGCACTTTTAAACTCATTTTTCTCAGTATTGAATAATTTCATTTCATCCAGTGATAGTGGATTTACAAATCATCCTTCCATTATTCAATAAATGACACTAAGGCAAGAGGTTAACCATGTCCACAAGTAATAAGATGGATGTCTATTTTACTTCTTACACCAAAAAGAATTCCAAAGGAAAATAGTCAAAGATTAAGAATAAATAAATTCACATGAATACTGGGATTAAAAAAAAAGAAACATACATAGATGAATCCATAAGACATTTTTCCTTCTTTTTCTTCTTCTTTTTTTTTTTTGGCTCCTCTATCATCCTTCTTCATTTTGCCCATCTCTCTATCATCCATTCCTCTCACAAGTGTCAGACTGATAATTTTTAGAATACTGATCAATAATGCACTTCATCTATTTTAAAAGAATATCTCATAACTTTCCTTTACCCATTCTAGTACCTACAGATCTCCTACCAAGGTTTAGAGCAGGCTCTGATTCCTGCCTTCTCTTAAAATGTCTCCAGTACTGATTTCTCTGATACAGGCTGTGCTACAGTTGATTATGACATTCTGTCTTCTCCTATTTGGGAACCAAAACCTCATTTTATTAAGATCTAAGCTTAAATGTCAACTTTCTGGGCACCTTTTGACTACTCACTCTAAAGTACCTACTCAGGCAATGGATCCTCACTAGAATGGAATTATTTTTTATAGAATTTATTGCTGTTATAAATATAGAATGTATTTGTATGTTGATTTTTCTACTCCTCTTCACAAACAAGTGCTTAAGAAGATTAGAAACCTTTCTTGACAAACTAATTCCTGTTTTCTTAGAACCTAGAACAGTTTAAGGAACACACATGATCACAACAGTTTGCTCAATAAGTAAATAAATGAGTCAAAACATTTTAGTAGAAAGCTTTGTAATTTCATCACAGTTTAGAAATAGTTCATAATGTCTTTAGTTGTATTCCTTTAGTTTTAAAAACACTTCTCTGGATCCAGTTTAAATCTACAAAGGCATATGGAGAGTCTAAACATCAAACTGTGGCCAACAAGATACTCTCAACATGTCATATCCTCTAGACTAGTGACTGGTGTCTCAGAAATGATGCTCTCCATGTATATAGGTCCTGTGGAGGTTAGAAGCAGTTTTCTCCCCACCTTGTTTGCATTGGTTCCCTATTGTTCTATAGGGATTATGTCTCTATCCTGTCTCCTTGATTTTGTCCCAAAAGTAAAAGGGTCTTTTCCTATTAATTTTATTTGAGTTTACTAGAGCTAATTAAATCTTATATTAAATTTCTATCAGTTTCAAAGTAAGGTATAATTGACAAGCCAAAAAGTTATATAATTTGAGCTTACGTACATAATATTTATGCTGATTTGACATGATCAAATGTATTATTTTTTATAATATCAAACAGACAAATTAGCTTATCACTCAGGAGGCAGTGGGTACCTCTACATACATATATGCATATGTGTGTATGTTAGTTTTATGTGTTAACTTGGCTAAATTATGGTATTCTGTTTTGAGGCAAACATCAATCTGCATGTTGCAGTGAAGACATATTTTATTTTATTTATTTATTTATTTTTCTGGTAGATGACATTATAGAGACTTTTAATTTTCTTTTTATATTTATTTATTTTTAATTAATTTATTTAAATTGGAGGCTAATTAGTTTACAATATTGTGGTGGCTTTTGCCATACATTGACATGAATCAGCTATGGGTGTACATGTGTCTCCCCATTCCAAACATCCCTCCCACCTTCCTCCCCATCCCATCCCTCTAGATTGTCCCGTTGCACCAGCTTTGAGTGACCTGTTTCATGCATCAAAATTGGACTGGACAACAATTTCACATACGATAATAAACATGTTTCAATGCTATTCCCTCAAATGACCCCACTTTTGCCTTCTCCCACAGAATCCAAAAGTCTGTTCTTTATACTTGTGTCTCTTTTGTTGGAAGACATATTTTAGATGTGACTACATTTAAATCCATAGATTCTGAATAAAGTGCTTTATCCCTGCCTAATGTTGATGCATCACACAATTATTTAAAGGCCTTAAGAGAAAATCTTGAGACACATCACAGAGGAGAAATCCTGCATTCATACTGCTTGAAGACTCAGAGCTCCTTCATTACCTGTCCCATACATCTCCAGCCTGCTATACTGCAGCCAGCTATATACTGACCAAGATATATGTACATATATATATATATATATATACACACACACACATATATATGCATAAATATGTGAACATGTTAGTTGCTCAGTCGTCTCTGACTCTGTGACCTCATGGACTGTAGTTCCTCAGGCTCTTCTGTCCGTGGAATTCTCCAAGCAAATATACTAGAGTGGGTAACCATTTCCTTCTCCAGGGGATCTTCCCAACCCAGGAATTGAATCTGGGTCTCCTGAATTGCAGGCATATTTTTTACCATCTGAGCCACTAGGAAAGCCCATATGTAAATATTTATATATAAAATTATTATTATATTATTTTATTATTTACTTGTGAAAATTTTAACAAATTAAATTATGTTGCTGCTAAGCTGCTAAGTCACTTTAGTCGTGTCCAACTCTGTGCGACCCATAGACGGCAGCCCACCAGGCTCCCCATCCCTGGGATTCTCCAGGCAATAACACTGGAGTGGGTTGCCATTTCTTTCTCCATAAATTATGTTAGATGACTTCAAAATTTATATCCTAAAGTTTGAATGAACATTTCATAAATTGTTTAATACTATCTATTAATAATTTTTTAATACTGTCTATTTAATACTATCTACTAACATTTTAAAAAGTTATGGTAGTATTAAATTTACACAACAAATATATCCCATTCAGCAATTTAAAACATCAAAATGCATTGATTTCATATCTATTTATTTTCTCCAAATAAAAATTGAGTTCCTATTCCTATTTAAAAATATGGAAATGATCCATTTATTGCATACATTATTTTTAACTTATAATGCTAGGGATGCCAAATTATTACTTTGAAAGTAATGAAAGTTCTTTGAGATCTGATAAATGTGCTGACCTAAAATTGTGAACTGGTATTATCATAAGTAAAGTATATTATTGATATGTGGAAAGTGTAAATGATGTTTTACCCAAGGTTTGGGGGAAAACAAATGAATTGCCTTCTGAGCAGTTAGTATAAATGTATCATATCCTAGGTTAGCATGGAGCTATGGGGTCACTTTAAAGATGTCTTCCTAGACTGTCTGATCCAGCTTTAATTTCATAAGGGCAAAATGGTTGCATCTGGAGAAAGACTGAGTGGAGTAGAAAGGGGGATCCTTGAGAAGGAAGCAGAAAAGCCAGGAAGGCAAAAAGTGATGAAGAGTTTCCATCCAGTTGTGTCTAAATTCAGAGCACATACTCAACTACATGGCAAATTAATATTTCCCTTTTTTGCATTCTAAATTAAATAAGTACAGTTATGTTCATAATTCAAGTTTACATTTCTTTTTCACAGGAAGAGTATGTGTGTTATATGATGATGCCATTCTAATTCTTGTTGTTAAATAGTAAGATGACACACATTTATAATTTAATCTTCAATTATATTTGATTTCTGGACAGCTTTCCAGCATAGATTAAGTGTAAAGCCAAAAGACAGACACAGTGTGATTCTTTATCACAAATTTAGTAAGTATTTCTTTATTCCCCATATCAGAAAATGTGCTTGCTTAGAATGAGTATGACCTGGAAAATGGGACCCACCATGCTATGAATTCAAATGAGTTTTCTGGAAACACAAAGAAGCTGATCAACTCTTCAAGATGATGATGCCATCTAAGTTCTTGTTAAGCCAAACCTAATATTATCACCTGAGTCATTATTAAATAATCCCTTTTTCTTTTGTTTATTCAAAGATAAGGATTGTTTCTTCAGCATTATTTTCAAGAAGACCTTCACAAATATTTTATTACTTTTCAAGAATTTCTTTTGGGAACACATACATTTTTTTGTGAAATTGTATCTTATTATTTTCACGTTTAGAATCTCATTATATAGAGACAGAATTTAAATAACACATGTATTTTTATCAGTTGGGAAAGGAAATAGCCAAAAGATTTAAATTTGATTAGATTGCCTCTTCCAAGGACTTATGGACAGCAATGAAAATGCCATATACTCCAAGAAGTGTACATGGTTTTTATTGTAATTATTAAGTGATTAGCCTCCCACCAACTTAGACCACACATGGAGAGCAATGAACACATTGCATGCTGCTTTTTAGAGCAAGAACTTGACAGAAATCTAAGGACGTGGGTCACATAAGGTGAAAATGTAAGCCTGGAATGGCTGAGGGTATGCCTAACATACCCAACAACACTCCTATGGGACTCTCCACCAGGAATGTTTCCCTTCCTTTGTTGATTTCTTTTCTCTCTCTCTTTTTTCTTTGCCTAATTAGTATTTTTTTTTAAATTGAAGTATATGAAAGACGAAATAATACCATTTGCAGCAACATAGATGCACCAGAGATTATCATTCTTAGATTCTAAGTGAAATAAGTCATAAAGAAAAAGGCAAATATTGTAAAGTTAAAAAATAAAATAAAATTAAATTAAAAAAAAGAGAAAGGCAAATGACATATAAAATCATTTAGACGTGGAATCTAAATCATGACATAAATGAACTTATCTATCAAGTAGAAACAGACTCACAGACAGAGACAGGTAACTTGGGGTTGCTGAGGGAGGGGATGGGGGAAAGGATTGTGAGTTTGGGAATAGCAGATGCAAACTATCATATATAAATTGATTATACCACAGAGTCATAACTGAATAGTATAGGGAACTACATTCAAGGACTTAAGATGAACTTATTATTGTTTTAAGACAGCAGTAGAAGTGGAAATTGGAACCAAGTTTCTCAATGTAGTTATTATTATTTTTTTTAACATGATACCTCAATATTTCTTCAATCCCTCTAAATGACAGTTTTGGTGTTAAATTTTGAGTTTTCACCGATAACAGGGGAGTTGTGGTTGTTCCTTGGCCTCACAAACATTATTATCCAGTTGGCTATAATGCATAAAATCTTACAACTTTGCCTTTTTGTTATTTAATTGTTTTTTATTTTATTTTTTGCTGCTACAACATAGAAGTTTCCTCATTTAAGTGTTTGATATATTAAACACTGAATAAAATTTATTATCAATAATTATAAAATAGTTTTACTGAAAATTATATCAAGATTGTGACTTTTTCATTTCTAAGTAGACATAAACTTTTCTAAACATCTCTTTAGTTTACAGTTCAGCTCATTTCAGTTGCTCAGTTGAGACCAACTGTTTGTGAGCCCATGGACTGTAGCACATCAGGCTGCCCTGTCCATCATCAACTCCTGGAGCTTGCTCAAACTCAAGTCCATCGAGTTGGTGATGCCATCCAGCCGTCTCATCCTCTGTCTTCCCCTTCTCCTCCTGCCTTCCATCTTTCCCAGCATCAGGGTCTTTTCAAATGAGTTGGTTCTTCACTTCAGGTGGCCAAAGTACTGGACTTTCAGCTTTAACATCAGTCCTTCCAAAGAACATTCAGGACTGATTTCCTTTAGGATGGAATGGTTGGATCTCCTTGCAGTCCAAGGGACTCTCAAGAGTCTTCTCCCACACCACAGTTCAAGAACATCAATTCTTTGGTGCTCAGCTTTCTTTATAGTCCAACTCTCACATCCATACATGACTACTGGAAAAATCATAGCTTTTAATAGGTGGACCTTTGTTAGCAAAGTAATGTCTCTGCTTTTTAATATGCTGTCTAGGTTTATCATAACTTTTCTTTCAAGGAGCAAGTTTTTTTTTTTTTTTTTTAATTTCATGGCTGCAGTCATCATCTGCAGTGATTTTTGCATTCATCTCACACACTAGTTAAGTAATGCTCTAAATTCTCCAAGGCAGGCTTCAGCAATATGTGAACGTGAACTTCCTGATGTTCAAGCTGGTTTTAGAAAAGGCAGAGGAACCAGAGATCAAATTGCCAACATCAGCTGGATCATGGAAAAAGCAAAAGAGTTCCAGAAAAACATCTATTTCTGCTTTATTGACTATGCCAAAGCCTTTGACCGTGTGGATCACAATAAACTGTGGAAAATTCTGAAAGAGATGAGAATACCAGACCACCTGATCTGCCTCTTGAGAAATCTGTATGCAGGTCAGGAAGAAACAGTTAGAACTGGACATGGAACAACAGACTGGTTCTAAATAGGAAAAGGAGTATGTCAAGGCTGTATATTGTCACCCTGTTTATTTAACTTATATGCAGAGTACATCATGAGAAACGCTGGGCTGGAAGAAACACAAGCTGGAATCAAGATTGCTGGGAGAAATATCAATAACCTCAGATATGCAGATGACATCACCCTTATGGCAGAAAGTGAAGAGGACTTAAAAAGCCTCTTGATGAAAGTGAAAGTGGAGAGTGAAAAAGTTGGCTTAAAGCTCAACATTCAGAAAACGAAGATCATGGCATCTGGTTCCATCATTTCATGGGAAATAGATGGGGAAACAGTGGAAACAGTGTCAGATTTTATTTTTTGGGGCTCCAAAATCACTGCAGATGGTGACTGCAGCCATGAAATTAAAAGACGCTTACTCCTTGGAAGGAAAGTTATGACCAACCTAGATAGCATATTGAAAAGCAGAGACATTACTTTGCCAACAAAGGTTTATCTAGTCAAGGCTATGGTTTTTCTTGTGGTCATGTTTGGATGTGAGATTTGGACTGTGAAGAAGACTGAGTGCCGAAGTATTGATGCTTTTGAACTGTGGTGTTGGAGAAGACTCTTGAGAGTCCCTTGGACTGCAAGGATATACAACCAGTCCATTCTGACGGAGATCAGTCCTGGAATTTCTTTGAAAGGAATGATGTTGAAGCTGAAACTCCAGTACTTTGGCCACCTGATGTGAAGAACCAACTCATTTGAAAAGACCCTGATGCTGGGAAAGATGGAAGGCA
The DNA here is from genome assembly GCF_002263795.3 of Bos taurus. Taxonomy (NCBI): domain Eukaryota; kingdom Metazoa; phylum Chordata; class Mammalia; order Artiodactyla; family Bovidae; genus Bos; species Bos taurus. Next base: position 3,508,790 of record NC_037336.1, read on the forward strand.
GGAGGAGAAGGGGAAGACAGAGGATGAGATGGCTGGATGGCATCACTGACTCCATGGACGAGAGTCTGACTGAACTTCGGGAGTTGGTGATGGACAGGGAGGCCTGGCCTGCTGCGATTCATGGGGTCACAAAGAGTGGGACACGACTGAGCGACTGATCTGATCTGAATAATAAAGTCTCTCACTGTTTCCATTGTTTCCCCACCTATTTGCCGTGAAATGACGGGACCAAATACCATGATCTTAGTTTTCTAAATGTTGAGTAGTAAGCCAACTTTTTCACTCTCCTTTTTCACTTTCATTAAGAGGCTTTTTAGTTCTTCACTTTCTGCCATAAGGGTGGTGTCATCTGCATATATGATGTTATTGATATTTCTCCCAGCAATCTTGATTCCAGCCTGTGCTTCATCCAGTCCAGCATTTCACATGATGTACTCGGCATATAAGTTAAATAAGCAGGGTGACACTATTCAGCCTTGATGTACTCCCTTCCCAATTTGGAACGAGTCTGTTTTTTCTTGTCCAGTTCTAACTGTTGCTTCTTAACCTGCATACACATTTCTTAGGAGGCAGTTAAGGTGGTCTGGTATTACCATCTCCTTAAGAGTTTTCCACAGTTTGTTGTGATCCACACAGTCAAAGGCTCTGGAGTAGTAAATAAACAGAAATAGGTGATTTTTCTGGAACTCTTTTGCTTTTTCAATGATCCAACAGATGTTAACAATTTAATCTCTGGTTCCTCTGCTTTTACTAAATCCATCTTGAACATCTAGAAGTTAATTGTTCACATACTGTTGAAGCCTGGCTTGGAGAATTTTGAGCATTACTTTGCTAGTGTGTGAGATGGGTGCAATGTGTGGTAGTTTGAATATTCTTTGGTAAGATCCATTTTAAACCAATTAGAATTATAATTGTAAATTCATATCCCAGACTGGAATAATCTGTTAATAATTTCCAAAAACCTGCATTAACAACCTCATTATTTTCTTGAGAACATAAACATACTTAATCTACTAGTAATATGGTATTATCTTAATCTTATTAATAATATAAAGTGACATTATCATTACCAGAATGTTAAATGTTAAATAATATCTATTAGAGATGATAACATAGAACAGAACTACATTACAATATTTATATGCATATATAAATATTTAGCATCATGCATCTTTTATGAAATTCAACATATAGTCAATTTTAGGCAGAATAATAGACAATACTTATAGGAATCCCTGTGACCATATTTTATAATTCTATTAATTTGTAAAATGAAATTCACACTTATTTTATAAAACAGTGTTGCCATTTTAATATCATGTACTAAGCCATTATTAATGGTTCAAAATACATGATTTCTTGAATGTTTCAATTATTAAGCCAACATTTTAAGTTAACTTAATTCTTGAGATTATTAGTGCTGATGATTCCTATTAAACCACAAATCACTTAAATAATAAAATGAGATCATAAAATAAATAAAATAATATAAATAAAATAATAAAATAAAGTAAGAGTATTTGACGTTTGATATGTCTTTGCATTTTCTTTTAAAAAATAAATATCTGATCTTTTACAGGAAAATTAAATAACAGCATCAAAAAGAAAAACTATCTTTAGAATATCGTCAAGGAAGGAAAACTAGAGAGCATTAACATGAGAATAAAAGGCACATACTACACACTGGTTTAAGTATTTCAAGATTTATGATTAATATTGTAAACAAGGTCTGAAAACTATACAATTTATTTTGCAATTGACATTTTAGAGTACTATGTACACTGGTAGACAATGGGAGAAATCGTTAAAAAATTCAAGCAATCATGAGCACTTTAAAGACTCGCTGGCAATCCCCCAGATTCCATTCCTCAGAAGAGATGAAATTACACTCTTTGTTTGCAGATTTAAAGAATACAAAGCAATTTTTTCTGTACTTAAATAGAATGGATATCCTTAAGAATATGACAAAGAAGATTTTACAAAAAGGTTTTGTAGATAACAGGTGAAAACAGTTGGTTTAAGAAAAAACTTTTAATGACTATTAGAGATCTTTCTGGTTCTATTTAGCTAAGCAGTTTTGGTATCTTGTAATAGGATAGTAATTTCTAAGTGGACTCAAATACAACTTACCCGTTATTTTCAACCATTAACAAAGGACGCTTGCCATCCTGGGATGCTTCTGATTACCATTAATGTCTGCACATGACTAGGCTGTATCACTTTGTTTCCAGAACCCTAATCAAATAAGGTTTCTATATGTGTCTTCCAAACTAGAGCACTAAAAGCCCTATCCTGTAGCAATATAAGGGTAAACTCATGAAAGCCATGTGCAGTATGACGTAAGACTTAGCGTTTATTTAGCTAATCTGAAGATGAAGCCACCATCTGGAGCTTTCTGTAAATCCATAAGCAAAATATTCCTCTACAACTTAATTATTTCTAATTGCATTTGTAACTCACCATTTTCATTGCAGACTTCATATGTCAGACTGAATGCTTTCTTGTGTTTTTAAGGATTATTATAAATTGAGTTTTTTTCTTAATTCAGATATAGACAATGAAAGAAAGAAAAAGGTCTTGCGTTGCTAGGGAAACCTGACGCTGAAGGTTTAGTGAAAACCTCAGGTGGTGTTATACAGCAAAGTCTGTCAGGATGAGAGAACAGAAAGGGAGCCTGCTGATGCAAAGAATGAATTTAGAATGTTACTTATTGATTCTTCAATGATCTTTATAAAAGAAGTAATGCAGACTCTGTCTCTCTCTAAAGAAGAATTATGGAACTATAATACAGAAGATCTCAAGGAATTTATATCCTTGTAAGGCAGAATAAATGGAATCTCACTTCTATCTGTGAGTTTACAGAAAAAACAGGAAATACTGGATGCTTTATAATTTTGTCAAATTAAAGTTGCATTAGTGTATCTGAACCAGCAGTGCTGTTTGAATACTTGCTTTAATTTTCTCTTTATATTTTAAAATTACTGAATTCAGCATGAATCATTCTATTATATTGATCCTGCAGTAAGTATGTGAAAAATATATTTTTACTTGTCTTCTAATGAAAGTAATACAATTTAAAATAGGAAAACTATACTTTAGAAGAAAGTTTATTTCTGTTTGTGGCAATAAATTAAAGTATAGCTATATTTGTTTTTATTTTATTTTTTTGAAGGGCTGGGTGTCCTTTTTATTTGTTTAATTAATTAATCTATTTTAATTGGAGGCTAACTACTTTACAATATTGTAGTAGTTTTTATTCTTTATATAGCTTATATATTATTGTACTTGTGCATTTTTAATGAATTAAGGTGTTATTAAATTTTATAATCCAAAGAACAAAAATATTAGGTGTTGACTCAGGGAGATTAGTTACTCATAACTGCATGGAGGTCTCTGAAGACAGTGAGCCGTTTATAAATACCACATAATATGATGCACATATCCATTAATACCTACTTTAGGTAGTTATGAGCTTCCCTGGTGGCTCAGATGGTAAAGCGTCTGCCTGCAATGCGGGAGACCCAGGTTTGATCCCTGGGTTGGGAAGATCTCCTGGAGAAGGAAATGGCAACCCACTCCAGTATTTTTGCCTGGAGAATCCCATGGATGAAGGGGCATGGTAGGTAGTTAGAATAGAAAACAGGAGTCCAGAATGGCAGTGGCTAAAAGACAAGGGAGGGAAAAGCCCATGAAAATAGAACAAAGGAAGATCTGAGGACCGGAGTGAGGACCTCAGGTAGAACAAACAGCACTCCTGGCTAGCTCAATTTACACAGGGCAGGTCCAGGGAGAGGAAGAAACATAAAAAGAAGAGCCAAAGTGCTCTCTCGAGCATGCGCGCTCTCTCTCTCTCTCTCCTGCACACTGGCACACTCCTCCACACTCTTCTCTTCACGTCTTTAGGTCGGCATGCCCTCATGCCTCAAGGATGGATTCTCCTGCTATTTTCTAAATAAAATAGAGCTGTAACATGGAGCTGTAACACTGGTTTGTCTAAGAGCTATAACACGGTCTGTCCAAGACTCAAGAGCTGTGTTGTGCCAAGGGCTTTAATGTCCGTCACTCCAAATCTTTGTTGTGAAGAGATAGAACCGAGGACAATATACTCACCTGACATCTAGAAGGATTTTCAGCTGTAAATATTACTTTTAATATGTAGAAAACATTTCAGTAAATCTCACTTTTCATAAAGCTAGTAGTAATTTAGTTCAAATTCCCTTAATAAAGAAGTGTGCCTTTTACCCTTTTACTTTTCCTTCTTCCCTTTTTTCCTTTCTCTTTCTCCCTCTCCCTCTTTTTTTTATCCCCCTCTTCCTGCTTTCTTCATTTCCCTTCCCTCCTTTCTTTTAAATTATTTGTTAAGTCTTCTCTAATAAGATGATATTGGTTCAAAAATAAAGGGGAACATAAAAAGAATTGGGCAATACAGACATTTATGGATGAGATACATAAGCAGAAGGATTAGTGAGTATGCATATCCTAGACTGGGCTAGAGAAAAATAAAGTAGAAACAATTGGTAGAGAAACAAGGAGACAAAGGAGGTATCATGGTTAAGCCTAAATATGTTTTTCTTGAGTATTTTATGGATTTCAGATTTTATTCTAAATATAATGGAAAACTCCAGGGAATTTTGAAAAGAAGCCATGACTGACTTATATGTTAAGGAATCATTATAATTCTTACATGGTGACTGGAGTGAAGGGTGTGTGGGAAGGACTAGAGCCATGTAGGAGGCACAGGCTAAACATGATCCTTGATGAAGAAGGTGGTAGAGAAAATGACAGAAGAAAAAAAAAATCAGACTCTGGATATAATTTAATACAGAATTGACAGATGAGTTGAAAGGCTTTACTATGCGGCATGAGAGAAATATATTCCAAATCTAACCACTTCATATCACTTCTACCACCAGCACCCTGGTCAGAACCATCTTCACCAAAGCTGTTCCAGTTTTATTCTCAGGAGAGTACACAGAGTGATCCTTTTAAACTTAAGACATGAGGGTCAAACATTTACTCAAATTTTGTATTGCTTTCCATTTCATCTAAACAGCCATGGTAGTGGCAATAATCCTCACAGGCCTCTCAGAGTCTGTCTGTTTCATTGCCAATTTTCTTTTCTTGATGACTCTTTGTTAGACACAATGCTTTCCTTCTATGTTTAAAAAATGCCAAGATGTTGTTTCCTTAGTTTTATTCTCATTGTCCCTTTTCTTAGAATACTCCTTTCCCCAGCTATCTTTTTTATATATATATTTTTATTTTATTTTTTAACTTTACAATATTGTACTGGTTTTGCCATATATCAACATGCATCCGCCACAGGTATACACGTGTTCCCCATCCTGAACCCTCCTCCCTCCTCCCTCCTCCCTCCCTGTAACATCCCTCTGGGTCGTCCCTGTGCACCAGCTCCAAGCATCTAGTATCATGCATCAAACATGGACTGGCGACTCGTTTCATATAACTGTCTCACCACCAAGTGTTTGAGTAACTCCCACCTTTTCAGTGAGGCCTATCTTAACCTTCCATTTCATATTACAACAAATGTTCCTCCTCCAAATCTACCTCAACCTGCTCTACTTTTTTTTTTTTTTTTTAATTTTTGTGTGAACTCCTTATCTTTGGAGATACTATATTATCTGCATATTATTATGTGTACTGTTTGTTGTTTTCCTGGGTTATGTTGGCCTGAAACAAACAGCCTGCCAGATATTTCCCCAGAGAATATGAGTGTATTCAGGATCAGCAGAGAATTGCAACTGAGAACAGTTAATGGAGATGAAGATGAAACTGAGGGGCTGTGGTAAGCAAACAGTCCATGGCTTTCTATTATATAAATCTTTACCAGGAAAGGAATCTTCCTTCTGCATGTTAGGCTTTGCTAAGTTTGAAGTGTATGAAAGCTCCTCATGTTGGTCTCCCAACTATTTAATTAAGGTTTCTATTTTAATTGTTTTTAAATTTTATGCTTTTGATCAAGTTCTTTCTCTGAAAGCCTCACTGATAAAAAGCCAGGTTTGCCAGTTTCATCAGCTTTTACTTCCTCTATAACAGGAGGAAGCTTTCCTAGGTATACTGTCTCACATCAGATAAACAGTTCACATATTGGAAATATCTTTAGGTCACATTTGCATAATGAGAAGGGGTAGGATGGAGACTTCTGAGGCACTTTTTATCTAAAGTCTGTGAATGACGTGTACTCACCTTCTCCTGTGAAAACACCAAAATCACAACCAGCTGCTGAATAACCATAGACAGGAGAATGTTGGATCTCACCAAAAAAAGAAACCCTATGTTCACAGGCACAGAAGAAGCATCAGAAAGATGGTAGGAGGAATGCAATTGCATTTAGAATAAAATCTCCTACCATGAGAGACACTCAGGGGCACAAACAAAAATTGTGCATACCAGGACCCAGGGAAAAGAGCAGTAACCTCCAGAAGAAACTGAGTAAGACCTGCCTTGAGTGTTTGAGTGTCTCCTGCAGAGGCATGGATCAGCAGTGGCCTGCCATGGGGTCAGGTGCTCTGACTGCAGCAGACCTTGGAGGGGCAATGTGTGGCATAAGTCCTCTGGGAGGAGGTCACCAGCCCCACCATAGAACTGCCGAACAAACAACTCCCAAACTGGAAAACAATTATACCAAGGAAGTTTTCACACTGTTGCAAAAGTTCTAGAGCCCACAACAGATTCCCCAACCTGGAGATCTGGCAAAGGGACTGAGAACCCCCAGGGAATCGGACTTTGAAGGACAGTGAGATTGGATCATAGAACTTCCACAGGACTGGGGAAACATACTTGGAGGGCACAAGCAAAACCTTATACACACCAAGACACAGGAGAAAGAAGCAGTGACCCCATAAGACACTGAACCAGACTTGCCTGTTAATGTCCAGGAGTCTCTGGAGGAGATGTGGGTCAGCAGAGGCACGTCGCAGGGTCAGGGGTACTGACTACACCAGCCCTGGGAGCTGCAACTTGCTGGCATAAGTCCTTTTGAAGGAGGTCACCATTACCACTACCACAGTTGGGCCTCAGGACAAACTACATGAAGGGAACACAACCCCACTCATCAGCAGAAAAACTGATTAAAGATTTATTGAGCATGGCCTTATCCAATAAAGCAAGACCCAATTTTCCCTACAGCCAATCACTCCCATCAGGAAGTTTCCACAAGCCTCTTATTCTTATCCATCAGAGGGCAGAGAGAATGAAAACCACAATCACAGGAAACTAACCAAACTGATCACAGGGATCACAGCTTTGTCTAATTCAAAAGAATGATGAGCCATGCTGTGTAGGGCCACCCAAGACAGACAAGTCATGGTGAAAAGTTCTGACCAAATCTGGTGCACTGAAGAAAGGAGTGGCAAAGCACTTCAGCATTCTTACCTTGAGAACCACATGAGAAGTATGAAAAGGCAAAAATATATGACACTGAAAGATGAACTCACCAATCTGTAGGTGGCCAATATGCTGCCAGAGAAGAGTGGAGAAATAGCTTCAGAAGGAATGAAGAGGCTGAGCCAAAGTGGAAACAAAGCCCAGTTGTGGATGTGTCTGGTGGTGAAAGAAAAGTCCAATGCTGTAAAAACAATATTGCATAGGAATCTGGTGTGTTCAGTCCATGAATCAAGGAAAATTAGAAGTGATCAAACTGGAGATGACAAAAGTGAGCATCCATATTTTAAGAATTAGTGAAATAGCATGGACTTGAATAGGTAAATTTAATTCAGATGACCATTATAGTTACTACTGTGGGCAATAATCCCTTAGGAGAAATGGCATAGATCATAGTCAACAAGAGTCCAAAATTCAGTACTTGGGTGCAGTCTCAAAAGGGACAGAATGATCTCTGTTCATTTTCAAGATAAGCCATTCAATATCACAGTAATCCAAGTCTATGTCTCAACCAGTAATGACAAAGAAGCTGAAGTTGAATGATTCTATGATGACCTATATACCTTCTATAACTAACATAAAAAAAGAGAAAAAAATGCCTTTTTCATCACAGAGGACTGGCATGCAAAAGTAGTAGAAAGTCAAGGGATACCTGAGTAAACAGGCAAGTTTGTCATTGAAATACAGAATGCAGGCGGGAAAAAGCTAACAGAGTTTTGCCAAGAGAACACACCGGTTGTAGCAAATACCCTATTCCTACAATACAAGAGACAACTCTACACATGGATATCACCAGATGATTAATATTGAAATCAGATTTATTATATTTATTTATTTATTTTTATTATAAGTTTATTTATTTTAATTAGAAGCTAATTAATTTACAATATTGTACTAGTTTTGTCAAACATCAACATGAATCCACCACAGTATACACATGTCCCGAACCCCCCTCCCACCTCCCTCCCTGTACCATTCCTCTGGGTCATCCCAGTGCATCAGCCCCAGGTATCCTGTATCATGCATCGAACCTGGACTGGTGATTCGTTTCATATATGATATTATACATGTTTCAATGCCATTCTCCCAAATCATCCCACCCTCGCCCTCTCCCACAGAGTCCAAAAGACTGTTCTACACATCTGTGTCTCTTTTGCTGTCTCGCATACAGGGTTATCGTTACCATCTTGCTAAATTCCATATATGTGTGTTAGTATACTGCATTGGTGTTTTTCTTTCTGGCTTACTTCCCTCTGTATAATAGGATCCAGTTTCATTCACCTCATTAGAACTGATTCAAATGCATTCTTTTTAATGTCTGAGTAATACACCATTGTTTATATGTACCACTGCTTTCTTATCCATTCATCTGATAATGGACATCTAGGTTGCTTCCATGTCCTGGCTATTATAAACAGTGCTGTGATGAATACTGGGGTACACGTGTCTCTTTCAATTCTGGTTTCCTCGGTGTGTATGCCCAGCAGTGGGATTGCTGCAGTTCTATTTCCAGTTTTTTAAGGAATCTGCACACTGTTCTCCATAGTGGCTGTACTAGTTTGCATTCCCACCAACAGGGTAAGAGGGTTCCCTTTTCTTCACACCCTCTCCAGCATTTACTGCTTGTAGACTTTTGGATCACAGCTATTCTGACAGGCGTGAAGTAGTACCTCATAGTGGTTTTGATTTGCATTTCTCTGATAATGAGTGATATTGAGCATCTTTTCATGTATTTGTTAGCCATCTGTATGTCTTCTTTGGAGAAATGTCTGTTTAGTTCTTTGGTCCATTTTTTGATTGGGTCGTTTATTTTTCTGGAATTGAGCTGCAGGAAGTTGCTTGTATATTTTTGAGCTTTGTTCTTTGTCAGTTGCTTCATTTGCTATTATTTTCTCCTATTCTGAAGGCTGTCTTTTCACCTTTCTTACAGTTTAATTCATTGTGCAGAAGCTTTTTAATTTTAAATAGGTCCGATTTGTTTATTTTTGCTTTTATTTCAAATATTTTGGGAGATGGGTCATAGAAGATCCTGCTGTGATTTATGGTGAAGAGTGTTTTGCCTATGTACTCTTCTAGGAGTTTTATAGTTTCTGGTCTTAGGTTTAGACCTTTAATCCATTTTGAGTTTATTTTTGTGTATGATGTTAGAAAGTGTTCTAGTTTCATTCTTTTACAAGTGGTTGACCAGTTTTCCCAGCACCACTTGTTAAAGAGATTGTCTTTTCTCCATTGTATATTCTTGCCTCCTCTGTCACAGATAAGGTGTCCATAGGTGTGTGGATTTATCTCTGGGCTTTCTATTTTGTTCCATGGATCTATCTTTCTGTCTTTGTGCCAGTACCATACTATCTTGATGACTGTGGCTTTGTAGTAGAGCCTGAAGTTAGGCAGGTTGATTCCTCTATTTCCATTCTTCTTCTCAAGATTGTTTTGGCTATTCGAGGTTTTTTGTATTTCCAAACAAATTGTGAAATTATTTGTTCTAGCTCTGTGAAAAATGCCGTTGGTAGCTTGATAGGGATTGCATTGAATCTATAGATTGCTTTGGGTAGTATACTCATTTTCACTATATTGATTCTTCTGAACCATGAACATAGTATATTTCTCCATCTATTAGTGTCCTCTTTGATTTCTTTCACCAGTGTTTTATAGTTTTCTATATATAGGTATTTAGTTTCTTTAAGTAGATATATTCCTAAGTATTTTATTCTTTTCATTGCAATGCTGAATGGAATTGTTTCCGTAATTTCTCTTTCAGTTTTCTCATTATTAGTGTATAGGAATGCAAGGGATTTCTGTGTGTTGATTTTATATCCTGCAACTTTTCTATATTCATTGATTAGCTCGAGTAATTTTTGGTGGAGTCTTTAGGGTTTTCTATGTAGAGGATCATGTCATCTGCAAACACTGAGAGTTTTACTTCTTCTTTTCCAATTTGGATTCCTTTTATTTCTTTTTCTGCTCTGACTGCTGTGGCCAAAACTTCCAAAACTATGTTGAGTAGTAGTGGTGAAAGTGGGCACCCTTGTCTTGTTCCGGACTTTAGGGGAAATGCTTTAAATTTTTCACCATTGAGGATAATGTTTGCTGTGGGTTTGTCATATATAGCTTTTATTATGTTGAAGTCTGCTCCTTCTATTCCTGCTTTCTGGAGAGTTTTATCATAAATGGATGTTGAATTTTGTCAAAGGCTTTCTCTGCCTCTATTGAGATAATCATATGGCTTTTATTTTTCAATTTGTTAGTGTGGTGTATTACATTGATTGATTTGCGGATATTGAAGAATCCTTGCATCACTGGGATAAAGCCCACCAGGTCATGTTGTATGATCTTTTTAATGTGTTGTTGGATTCTGATTGCTAAAATTTTGTTAAGGATTTTTGCATCTATGTTCATCAGTGATATTGGCCTGTAGTTTTCTTTTTTGGTGGCACCTTTGTCGGGTTTTGGTATTAGGGTGATGGTGGCCTCATAGAATAAGTTTGGAAGTTTACCTTCCTCTGCAGTTTTCTGGAAGAGTTTGAGCAGGATAGGTGTTAGCTTTTCTCTAAATTTTTGGTAGAATTCAGCTGTGAAGCCATCTGGAACTGGGCTTTTGTTTGCTGGAAGATTTCTGACTACAGTTTCAATTTCTGTGCTTGTGTTGTGTCTGTTAAGATTTTCTTTCTTCCTGGTTCAGTTCTGGAAAGTTGTACTTTTCTAAGAATTTTTCCATTTCTTCCACGTTGTCCATTTTATTGTCATATAAATGCTGATAGTAGTCTCTTATGATCCTTTGTATTTCTGTGTTGTCTGTTGTGATCTCTCCATTTTCATTTCTAATTATATTGATTTGATTTTTTTCCCTTTGTTTCTTGATGAGTCTGGCTAATGATTTGCCAATTTTATTGATCTGCATAAAGAACCAGCTTTTGGCTTTGTTGATTTTTGCTATGGTTTCTTTTGTTTCTTTTGCATTTATTTCTGCCCTAATTTTTAAGATTTCTTTCATTCTACTAACTCTGGGGTTCTTCATTTCTTCCTTTTCTAATTGCTTTATGTGTAGAGTTAGGTTATTTATTTGACTTTTTTCTTGTTTCATGAGGTATGCCTGTATTGCTAGGAACCTTCCCCTTAGCACTGCTTTTACAGTGTTCCACAGATTTTGGCTTGTTGTGTTTTCAGTTTCATTCGTTTCTATGCATATTTTTATTTCGTCTGTGATTTGTTGGTTATTCAGCAGTACATTGTTCAGCCTCAATATGTTTGAATTTTTAATAGTTTTTCTCCTGTTATTGAGATTTAATCTTACTGCATTGTCGTCAGAAAAGATGCTTGGAATGATTTCAGTTTTTTTGAATTTACCAAGGCTAGATTTATGGCCCAGGATATGATCTATCCTGGAGAAGGTTCCATGTGCACTTGAGAAAAAGGTGAAATTCATTGTTTTGGGGTGAAATGCCCTATAGATATCAATTAGTTCTAACTGGTCTATTGTATCATTTACAGTTTGTGTTTCCTTGTTAATTTTCTGTTTAATTGACCTATCCATAGGTGTGAGTCGGGTATTAAAGTCCCCCACTCTTATTGTGTTATTGTTAATTTCCCCTTTCATTTTTGTTAGCATTTGTCTTATATATTGTGGTGTTCTTATGTTGGGTGCATATATATTTATAACTGTTATATCTTCTTCTTGGATTGGTCCTTTGATCATGATGTATTGTCCTTCTTTGTCTCTTTTCACAGCCTTTGTTTTAGTCTCTTTTATCGGATGTGAGTATTGCTACTTCTGCTTTCTTTTGGTTTCTATTTGCTTGGAATATCTTTTTCCAGACCTTCACTTTCAGTCTGTCTGTGTCCCCTGTTTTGAGGTGGGTCTCTTGCAGACAGCATATATAGGGGTCTTGTTTATGTATCCATTCAACCAGTTTTGACTTTTGGTTGGGGAATTCAATGCATTTATGTTTAAGGTAATTATTGCTAAGTATGATCCCCTTCCCATTTCCTTTATTGTTTTGGGTTCGAGTTTACACACCCTTTTTGTGTTTCCTTTCTAGAGAAGATCCTTTACATTTGTTGGAGAGCTGGTTTGGTGGTGCTGAATTCTCTCAGATTTTACTTATCTGTAAAGCTTTTGATTTCTCCTTCATATTTGAATGATATTCTTGTTGGGTACAGTAATATGGGCTGTAGGTTATTTTCTTTCATCACTTTAAGTATGCCCTCCCATTCCCTCCTGGTCTGAAGAGATTCTATTGAAAGATCAGCTGTTATCCTTATGGAATCCCCTTGTATGTTATTTGTTGTTTTTCCCTTGCTGCTTTTAATATTTGTTCTTTGTGTTTGATCTTTGTTAATTTGTTTAATATGCATCTTGGGATGTTTCACCTTGGGTTTTTCCTGTTTGGGCCTCTCTGGGTTTCTTGGACTTGGGTGATAATTTCCTTCCCCATTTTAGGGAAGTTTTCAATTATTATCTCCTCAAGTATTTTCTCATGGTCTTTCTTTTTGTCTTCTTCTTCTGGGATTCCTATGATTCAAATGTTGTAGCATTTAATATTGTCCTGGAGGTCTCTGAGATTGTTCCTCATTTCTTTTAATTCATTTTTCTTTTTTCCTCTCTGATTAATTTATTTCAAATTCAGACTTAAATTGGAGAAAGTAGGGAAAACCAATAGACCATTCAGGTATGACCTAAATCAAATCCCTTATGATTATACAGTGGAAGTGAGAGATAGATTTAAGAGCCTGGATATGGTAGATAGAGTGCCTGATGAATTATGGAATGAGGTTCATGACACTGTATAGGAGACAGGGATCATGACCATCCCCATGGAAAAGAAATGCAAAAAAGCAAAATGGCTGTCTGCGGAGCCCTTAAAAAAATCTGTGAAAAGAAGAGGAGCAAAAAGTAAAGGAGAAAAGGAAAGATATAAACATCTGAATGCAGAGTTCCACAGAATAGCAAGAAGAGATAAGAAAGACTTCTTCAGCGATCAATGCAAAGAAATAGAGGAAAACAACAGAATGGAAAAGACTAGAGATCTCTTCAAGAAAATCAGAGATACTAAAGGAATATTTCATGCAAAGATGGGCTTGAAAAAAGACAGAAATGGTATGGGCCTAACAGAAGCAGAAGATATTAAGAAGAGATGGCAAGAATACACAGAAGAACTATACAAAAAAGATCTTCATGACGAAGATAATTACAATGGTGTGATCACTGACCTAGAGCCAGATATTCTGGAATGTGAAGTCAAGTGGGCCTTAGAAAGCATCACTATGAGCAAAGCTAGTGGAGGTGATAGAATTCCAGTTGAGCTATTCCAAATCCTGAAAGATGATGCTGTGAAAGTGCTGCACTCAATATGCCAGCAAATTTGGAAAACTTAGCAGTGGCCACAGGACTGGAAAAGGTCAGTTTTCATTCCAATGCCAAAGAAAGGCAATGTCAAGGAATGCTCAAACTACCACACAACTGCACTCATCTTACACGTTAGTAAAGTAATGCTCTACATTCTCCAAGCCAGGCCTCAGTAATATGTGAAACGTGAACTTCCTGATGTTCAAGCTGATTTTAGAAAAGGCAGAGGAACCAGAGATCAAATTGCCAACATCTGCTGGATCAAAGAAAAAGCAAGAGAGTTCCAGAAAAATATCTATTTCTGCTTTATTGACTATGCCAAAGCCCTTGACTGTGTAGATCACAATAAACTGTGGAAAATTCTGAAAGAGATGGGAATACCAGACCACCTGATCTGCCTCTTGAGAAATTTGTATGCAGGTCAGGAGGCAACAGTTAGAACTGGACATGGAACAATAGACTGGTTTCAAATAGGAAAAGGAGTACATCAAGGTTGTATATTGTCACCCTGTTTATTTAAATTATGTGCAGAGTACATCATGAGACACGCTTGACTGGAAGAAACACAAGCTGGAATCAAGATTGTCGGGAAAAATATCAATAACCTCAGATATGCAGATGACACCACCCTTATGGCAGAAAGTGAAGACGAACTAAAAAACGTCTTGATGAACGTGAAAGTGGAGAGTGAAAAAGTTGGCTTAAAGCTCAACATTCAGAAAACGAAGATCATGGCATCGGGTCCCATCACTTCATGGGAAATAGATGGAGGAACAGTGGCAACAGCGTCAGGCTTTATTTTTCTGGGCTCCAAAATCACTGCAGATGGTGACTGCAGCCATGCAATTAAAAGACGCTTACTCCTTGGAAGGAAAGTTATGACCAACCTAGACAGCATATTCAAAAGCAGAGACATTACTTTGCCCACAAAGGTTCATCTAGTCAAGGCTATGGTTTTTCCTGTGGTCATGTATGGATGTGAGAGTTGGACTGTGAGGAAGGCTGAGCGCCGAAGAATTGATGCTTTTGAACTGTGGTGTTGCAGAAGACTCTTGAGAGTCCCTTGGACTGCAAGGAGATCCAACCAGTCCATTCTGAAGGAGATCAGCCCTGGGATTTCTTTGGAAAGAATGATGCTAAAGCTGAAACTCCAGTACTTTGGACACCTCATGCGAAGAGGACTCATTGGAAAAGACTCTGAGGCTGGGAGGGACTGGGGGCAAGAGGAGAAGGGGATGACAGAGGATGAGATGGCTGGATGGCATCACTGACTCGATGGACATGAGTCTAAGTGAACTCCGGGAGTTGGTGATGGACAGAGCGGCCTGGCGTGCTGCGAATCATGGGGTCGCAAAGAGTCAGACACGACTGAGCCACTGATCTGATCTGATCTTCTACTTCACTAATCCTATTTTCTGTCTCCGTTATTCTACTATTGGTTCCCTCCAGAGTGTTTTTGATCTCATTTATTGCATTATTCTTTATATACTGACTCTTTTTTATTTCTTTTGGTTCCTTGTTAAACCTTTCTTGCATCTTCTCTATCCTTGTCTCCAGGCTATTTAGCTGTGATTCTATTTTGGTTTCAAGACTTTGGGTTATTTCTCCTATCATTATTTGGAATTCTTTATCAGGTGGATTCCCTATCTCTTCCTCTTTTGTTTGGTTTGGTGGGCATTTATCCTGTTCCTTTACCTGCTGGTTATTCTTCTGTCTCTTCATCCTTTTTATATTGCTGTGTTTGGGGTGGCCTTTCTGTATTCTGGCAGTTTGTGGAGTTCTCTTTATTGTGGGGTTTCCTCACTGTAGGTGGGGTTGTACAGGTGGCTTGTCAAGGTTTCTTGAGTAGGGAAGTTTGTGTCAGTGTTCTGGTGGAGCTGGATTTCTTCTCTCTGGAGTGCAATGAAGTGTCCAGTAATGAGTTATGAGATGTCAGTGGGTTTGGAGTGAATTGGGCAGCCTGTATATTGAAGCTCAGGGCTGTGTTCCTGTGTTGCTGGAGAATTTGAGTGGTGTGTCTTGCTCTGGAAATTGTTGGCCCTTGGGTGGTGCTTGATTTCAGTGTAGGTATAGAGGCATTTGATGAGGTCCTGTCGATTAATGTTCCCTGGAGGCAGGAGTTCTCTGGTGTTCTCAGGATTTGGACTTAAGCCTCCTGCTTCTGGTTTTCAGTCTTATTTTTACAGTAGCCTCAAGACTTCTCCATCTCCTTTTGAATACAATGAGCTGCTTTTCTGGGTGCCTGATGTCCTCTGCTGGCATTCAAAAGTGGTTTTATGGATACTCAACATTTAAATGTTCTTTTGATGAATTTGTTAGGGAGAAAGTGGTCTCCCCATCCTATTCTTCTGCCATCTTAGGACTGCCTCTATTATATTCTTTGCATCTGAAGATGGAGAAGCTCTATAGAGTCAGCAAAAAAAAAAAAAAAAAATCCCAGGAGCTGCTTGTGGTTCAGATTTTGAATTATTTCAAATTTTATGATAATTTATAATATTTAAATTATACTAATTACATATAAATATAATTTTATTTATAAATAGTAGAATAACAAATAGTAGAATAACAGAGGCAGAAGATAGGATTAGTGAATTAGAAGATAGAATGGTAGAAATAAATGAATCAGAGAAGAAAAAAGAAAAACTAATTAAAAGAAATTAGGACAATCTCAGAGACCTCCAGGACAATATTAAATGCTACAACATTTGAATCATAGGTGTCCCAGAAGAAGACAAAAAGAAAGACCATGAGAAAATACTTGAGGAGATAATAATTGAAAACTTCCCTAAAATGGGGAAGGAAATAATTACTCAAGTCCAAGAAACCCAGAGAGGCCCAAACAGGATAAACCCAAGGTGAAACACCCCAAGACACATATTAATCAAATTAACAAAGATCAAACACAAAGAACAAATATTAAAAGCAGCAAGGGAAAAACAACAAATAACATACAAGGGAATTCCCATAAGGATAACAGCTGATCTTTCAATACAAACTCTCCAAGCCAGGAGGGAATGACAAGACATACTTAAAATGATGAAAGAAAATAACCTACAGCTCAGATTATTGTACCCAGCAAGGATCTCATTCAAATATGAAGGAGAAATTAAACGCTTTACAGACAAGCAAAAGCTGAGAGAATTCTGCACCACCAAACCAGCTCTCCAACAAATACTAAAGGATATTCTCTAGACAGGAAACACAAAAATGGTGTATAAATTCGAACCAAAAACAATAAAGTAAATGGCAATGGCATCATATTTATCAATAATTTCCTTAAACGTAAATGGGTTGAATGCCCCAACCAAAAGGCAAAGACTGGCTGAATGGATACAAAAACAAGACCCCTACATATGTTGTCTACAAGAGACCCACCTCAAAACAGGGGACACATACAGACTGAAAGTGAAGGGCTGGAAAAAGATTTTCCATGTAAATAGGGACCAAAAGTAAGCAGGAGTAGCCATACTCATATCAGATAAAATAGACTTTAAAACAAAAGCTGTGAAAAGAGACAAAGAAGGTCACACATAATGACAAAGGATCAATCCAAGAAGAAGATATAACAATTATAAATATATATGCACCCAACATAGGAGCACCGCAATATGTAAGACAAATATTAACAAGTATGAAAGGAGAAATTAGCATTAACACAATAATAGAGGGAGATTTTAATACCCCACTCACACCTATGGATAGATCAACTAACAGAAAATTAACAAGGAAACACAAACTGTAAATGATACAATAGACCAGTTAGAACTAATTGATATCTATAGGACATTTCATCCCCAAACAATGAATTTCATCTTTTTCTCAAGCTCACACGGAACCTTCTCCAGGATAGATCACATCCTGGGCCATAAATCTAGCCTTGGTAAATTCAGAAAAATTGAAATCATTCCAAACATCTTTTCTGACCACAATGCAGTAAGATTAGATCTCAATAACAGGAGAAAAACTATTAAAAATTCCAACATATCCAGGCTGAACAACATGCTGCTGAATAACCAACAAATTACAGAAGAAATAAAAAAAGTAATCAAAATTTGCATAGAAACGAATGAAAATGAAAACACAACAACCCAAAACCTGTGGGACACTGTAAAAGCAGTCCTAAGCGGAAAGTTCATAGTAATACAGGCATACCTCAAGAAACAGGAAAAAAGTTAAATAAATAACCTAACTCTACACCACCCCAGGGTTAATAGAAGGAAAGAAAACTTAAAAATTAGGGCAGAAATAAATGCAAAAGAAACAAAAGGGACCATAGCAAAAATCAACAAAGCCAAAATCTGGTTCTTTGAACTGATAAATAAAATTGAGAAACAATTAGCCAGACTTATCAAGAAACAAAGGGAGAATAATCAAATCAATAAAATTAGAAATGAAAATGGAGAGAAAACAACAGACAACACAGAAATACAAAGGATCATAAGAGACTACTATCAGCAATTATATGGCAATAAAATGGACAACGTGGAAGAAATGGACAAATTCTTAGAAAAGTACAACTTTCCAAAACTGGACAAGGAAGAAATAAAAAATCTTAACAGATCCATCACAAGCATGGAAATTGAAACTGTAATTAAAAATCTTCCAGCAAACAAAAGCCCCGGTCCAGACGGCTTCACAGCTGAATTCTACCAAAAATTTAGAGAAAAGCTAACACCTATCCTACTCAAACTCTTCCATAAAATTGCAGAGGAAGGTAAACTTCCAAACTCATTCTATGAGGCCACCATCACCCTAATATCAAAACCTGACAGAGATGCCACAAAAAAAGAAAACTACAGGCCAATATCACTGATGAACATAGATGCAAAAATCCTTAACAAAATTTTAGCAGTCAGAATCCAACAACACATTAAAAAGATCATACACCATAACCAAGTGGGCTTTATCCCAGTGATGCAAGGATTCTTCAATATCCGAAAATCAATCAATGTAATACACCACATTAACATATTGAAAAATAAAAACCATACGATTATCTCAATAGATGCAGAGAAAACCTTTGACAAATTTCAACATCCATTTATGATAAAAACTCTCCAGAAAGCAGGAATAGAAGGAACATACCTCAACATAATAAAAGCTATATATGACAAACCCACAGCAAACATTTTCTTCAATGGTGAAAATTTGAAAGCATTTTCTCTCAAGTCAGGAACAAGACAAGTGTGCCCAGTTTCACCATTACTATTCAACAGAGTTTCAGAAGTTTTGGCCACAGCAATCAGAGCAGAAAAAGAAATAAAAGGAATCCAAATTGGAAAAGAAGTAAAACTCTCACTGTTTGCAGATGACATGATCCTCTACATAGAAAACCCTAAGGACTCCACCAGAAAATTACTAGAACTAATCAATGAATATAGTAAAGTTGCAGGATATAAAATCAACACACAGAAATCCCTTGCATTCCTATACACTAATAATGAGAAAACTGAAAGAGAAATTAAGGAAACAATTCCATACACCATTGCAATGAAAAGAATAAAATACTTAGGAATCTATCTACCCAAAGAAACTAAAGACCTATATATAGAAAACTATAAAACACTGGTGAAAGAAATCAAAGAGGACACTAATAGATGGAGAAATATACCATGTTCATGGATTGGAAGAATCAATATAGTCAAAATGAGTATACTACCCAAAGCAATTTATAGATTCAATGCAATCCCTATGAAGCTACCAACAGTATTCTTCACAGAGCTAGAACAAATAATTTCACACTTTGTATGGAAAAACATAAAACCTCGAATAGCCAAAGCGATCTTGAGAAAGAAGAATGGAACTGGAGGAATCAACCTACCTGACTTCAGGCTCTAGTACAAAGCCACAGTCATCAAGACAGTATGGTACTGGCACAAAGACAGAAAGATAGATCAATGGAACAAAATAGAAAGCCCAGAGATAAATCCATGCACATATGGACACCTTATTTTTGACAAAGGAGGCAAGAATATACACTGGATTAAAGACAATCTCTTTAACAAGTGGTGCTGGGAAAACTGGTCAACCACTTGTAAAAGAATGAAACTAGAGCACTTTCTAACACCATACACAAAAATAAACTCAAAATGGATTAAAGATCTAAACGTAAGACCAGAAACTACAAAACTCCTAGAGGAGAACATAGGCAAAACACTCTCCGACATACATCACAGCAGGATCCTCTATGACCCACCTCCCAGAATATTGGAAATAAAAGCAAAAATAAACAAATGAGACCTAATTAAACTTAAACGCTTCTGCACAACAAAGCAAACTATAAGCAAGGTGAAAAGGCAGCCTTCAGAATGGGAGAAAATAATAGCAAATGAAGCAACTGACAAACAACTAATCTCAAAAATATATAAGCAACTCCTACAGCTCAATTCCAGAAAAATAAGTGACCCAATCAAAAAATGGGCCAAAGAACTAAATAGACATTTCTCCAAAGAAGATATAAAGATGGCTAACAAACACATGAAAAGTTGCTCAACATCACTCATTATCAGAGAAATGCAAATCAAAACCACTATGAGGTACCATTTCATGCCAGTCAGAATGGCTGTGATCCAAAAGTCTACAAGCAATAAATGGTGGAGAGGGTGTGGAGAAAAGGGAACCCTCTTACACTGTTGGTGGGAATGAAAACTAGTACAGCCACTATGGAGAACAGTGTGGAGATTCTTTAAAAAACTGGACATAGAAATACCTTATGATCCAGCAATCCCACTGCTGGGCATACACACTGAAGAAACCAGAATTGAAAGAGACACGTGTACCCCAATGTTCATCATAGCACTATTTATAATAGCCAGGACATGGAAGCAACCTAGATGTCCATTATCAGATGAATGGATAAGAAAGCTGTGGGACATATACACAATGTAGTATTACTCAGCCATTAAAAAGAATACATTTGAATCAGTTCTAATGAGGTGGATGAAACTGGAGCCTATTATACAGAGTGAAGTAAGCCAGAAAGAAAAACACCAATACAGTATACTAACGCATATATATGGAATTTAGAAAGATGGTAACAATAACCCTGTATACGAGACAACAAAAGAGAGACTGATGTATAGAACAGTCTTTTGGACTCTGTGGGAGAGGGAGAGGGTGGGATGATTTGGGAGAATGGTATTGAAATATGTATAATATCATATATGAAACGAGTTGTCAGTCCAGGTTCGATGCATGATACTGGATGCTTGGGGCTAGTGTACTGGGACGACCCAGAGGGATGGTATGAGGAGCGAGGAGGGAGGAGGGTTCAGGATGGGGAGCACATGTATACCTGTGACAGATTCATTTTGATATATGGCAAAACCAATACAATATTGTAAAGTTAAATAAAAATATATATATTTAAATTATACTAATTAAATAGAAATATAGTTTTATTTATAAAATTAAATATAATAATTATTTATACTATTTATAATATATAATTTGTAATAATTCTGAATTATTGAAAAATTCAGACATAAATTGAAGAAAGTAGGGAAAACCACTTGACCATTCAATTATGACCTAAATGAAATCCTTAATGGTTACACAGTGGAAGTGACAAATAGATGCAAGAGATTAGATCTGATAGATTACAGTGCCCGAGGAATGATGGACAGTATTTCATAACATTGCACAGGAGTCGGTGACCAAAACCATCCTTAGAAGAAGAAATGCAAAAAGCCAAAATGGCTCTCTGAGTAGGCCTTACAAATAGCTGAGAAAAGAAGAGAAACAAAAGGAAAAGAAGAAAGCAAAAGATATATCCATATGGATGCAGAGTTCCAAAGAATAGCAAGGAGAGATAAGAAAGCCTTCCTAAGAGAACAGTGCAAATAAATAGAGGAAAATTATAGAATGGGAATGGCTAGAGATCTCTGCAAAAATTAGAGATATCAAGGGAATATTTCATGCAAAGATGGTCACAATAAAGGACAGAAACAGTATAGGCCTAATAGGAGCAGAAGATATCAAGAAAATGTGGCAAGAATACACAGAAGAACTCTACAAAAAAGATCTCAGTGACCTAGATAACCATGATGGTGTGATCACTCATCTAGAGCCAGACATCCAAACTTGACTTGGAATATAAAGTCAAGTGGCCTTAGGAAGTATCACTAGGGATAAAGCTAGTGAAGGTGATGGAATTCCAGGTGAGCTATTTGAAGTTCTAAAAGATGATCCTGTTAAATTGCTGCTGCTTGAATGCAGGAGGCCTGGGTTTGATTCCTGGGTCAGGAAGATCCCCTAGAGAAGGAAATGACAAACCACTCCAGTATTCTTGCCTGGAAAATTCCATGGATGGAGTAACCTGGTAGGCTACAGTCCATGGGATCGCAAAGAGTTGGATGTGACTGAGGAACTTCACTGGTTAAATAAAGATCTGCACTCAATATGCATACAGATTTGGAAAGCTCAGCAGGACTGAAAAAGGTCAGATTGCGTTCCCATCCCAAAGAAGGGCAATACAAAAGAACGTTCAAACTACCACATGATTGCACTCATTTCACACGATAGGAAAGTAATGTTCAAAATTCTCCAAGCTATTGAGAGAGTCAATTCTTATGTAGCTTGGTAAGAAGTCTGGGGTCCTCAAGGAGGAGGAAGGAGTCTGAGGCTCTCAAGAAAGAGATAGGGGTCTGGGGTTCTCAAGGAAGAGAAAAGGACAAAGATTTGTTTGGTTGGCTGGTTTTCTACATTGCTTTGTCTTAGGCAGTATAACAATGTATCTTGTATTAAGGACATGTTTCTCCTTAACAAGAACCTTCTGACTAATCTTGTTATCTTGTTCTGTTGTGGGAGTGGGTCTGGTAAAAGCATATAAGGCCTTGATAAGACTAACAAGTGGGGCACTCTTCATCTTTTTTCTTGTCTATGTCAAAAGCTTTCTCTCTTCCTTTTTATACTTTAATAAAACGCTGCTACACAAAAGCTCTTGTGTGATCAAGCCTGGTCCCTGGTCCTGAAGCTAAATCTTCTTTGGAGATTACAAATCTGACATCCTTCACCATAAGCTATCACGAGGCTTCAGCAGTACATGAACTGAAAACGTCTAGATATTCAAGCTGAATTTAGAAAAGGCAGGGGAACCAGAGATCAAATTGCCAACATCCATTAGATCATAGAAAAAGGAAGAGAATTCCAGAAGAATGTCTACTTTTGCTAAAGTCTTTGACTGTGTGGATCACGACAACCTGTTGAAAATTCTTCAAGAGATGGGAATATCAGACCGCCTTATTCACCTCCTGAGAAATCTGTATGCAGGTCAAGAAGCAACAGTTAGAACCAGAAATGAAACAATGGACTGATTCAAATTGGGAAAGGAGAATTTCAAGGCTATAAAATGTCGTCCTGCTTATTTAACTTTTATGAAAAGTACATCATGTGAAATGTCAGGCTTGATGAAGCACAGGCTGGAATAAAGATAGCTGGGAGAATTATCAATAACTTCAGATATGCAGACATGCTACCTTTATGGCAGAAAGTGAAGAGGAACTACAGAGCCACTTGACGAAGGTGAAAAAGGAGAGTGAAAAAACTGGCTTAAAACTCAATAAAAAAAAAAAAAAAAACAACTAAGATCATGGTATGTCTTACCATCACTTCATGACAAACAGATTGGGAAGTAGTGAAATACTTTATTTTCTTGGGCTCAAAAATCACTGCAGATGGTGACTGCAGCTATAAACTTAAAAGATGCTTGCTCCTTGTAAGAAAAGCTATGACAAACTTAGACAGTATATTAAAAATCAGAGACGTTACTTTGTCAATAAAAGTTAAAAAAAAAAGTCAGAGCTATTGTTTTTCCAGTAGTTATGTATGGATGTGAGATTTGGACCATAAAGAAGGCTGAAGAATTGATGTTTTTGAAGTGTGGTGTTGGAGAAGACTTTTGAGAGTCCCTTAGACTGCAAGGAGATCAAACGAGTCAATCCTAAAGGGAATCAACTATAATATACTTTGGAAGGACTGATGCTGAATCTCCAATAATTTGGCCACCTGATGAGAAGACCTGACTCATTAGAAGAAACCCTGATGCTGAGAAATATTGAAGGCAGGAGGAGAAGGGGAAAACAGAGGACTAGATGGTTGGATGCCATAACTGACTCAATGGAATGAGTTTGGGCAAGCTCCAGGAGATGGCAAAGGACAGGGAACCTGGCATGCTGTAGTCCATAAGGTCACAAAGAGTCAGACATGACTAAGTGACTGGACAACATCAACAATGTTTCTAAAACCATAGACATTAGAGAGTATCTGCTATATAATCAAAAGTTTTGGAACCAAAATTCCAACAGACCTCTTTCAGATATCTTAGAAAATCTGTCTCATTAAATGACATCTAATTAAATTTAGGGAATCTTTACTTTCAAGCCATCAGGTGAAGTGTTGGTCCAGTCAGAGCTGCATACTTTCTTTACTTGTGTCACGTGAATCTAAGAATGTATTTCCTGGAGTTCAGTGGCACAGGCATTGGTTAAAAGAACTTAATAGGAGGTTTTCTGATAAGACTGAAAAAGCATTTTCTGGAGATGTCTAATTCAAAAGACAAATCTTCAGGTTATATGGTACTTATGTAAGGTCTTTATCTCCCAAGAGGGTACTGTGAAAAGGTACCTCTTCTAAAGCATGGTTATTTTTAATAGAAGGAATTAGAATTTTGCAATAGTGGAACATCTCTCCTTTTATCAGTTGTAGATAAAAAGAGGCATGAACCAAGGGCACTGAGTGTCTTGTGACTATCTCATAGGGTAAAATTTTATGAGGTCCAGGAGTGTATCTGAAATTTAGAAGGACCAGTGGCAACATTTTGGCTAAGTAGGTACTTTTTCACTTTTGCCAATTGAGTCTCAGCAATGTTGCTATTGTGTCTAACTAAAACAGGGGATTCAGGTTGGGAAGCTCAGATAAAGTGTAGTAAAACAAGCCAAACAGAAGAGACTTATCAAAGCACTTAGCCAGTTAGATGGGTCCCTCCATCATTGGAGGCATTCCCCAACTTAAGGTAGTGTTTTCCAAAAGGAATTTATTCATAGAAGAAGCACTAGCCTGGCTACAAGGGAAGGCTTTAGCCCAATGAAAAAGCACAGATCATGACTTATATATATATATATATATATATATCCACTAGGAAAAGGAAGTTATATGAAATTTATTTCCCAAGCCTCAATTGGCCCATTCAATAGTTTAAAATGTCTGGAGCAATGCGAGTTTACAGGGATTGTATTTGGATAAGTGGGGCAAGTGAAGGAAGTGCTTTTTATGGCCTGGTTACTGTTTTCCCACCTATATTGATTGATGGACGTTATACTTTTCTCAATAAACCAGTAGTTTAATGCATGTGTAAGGTTGAGGAGTGGGAGTTTTTGAGTCTCTGGTATTTGGTCAGAGTGGTTATTTGGTCCATGGCAGAGCTTTCTCTTTTTTTATCAGATCAAAAATTGCAAATCTTATTTTTCTTTTTCTGAGGCCAATTGTTGGACTTCTCTTACCAGTTTTCCTAAATTATTATTTGAGGAAAGAGCCCTTTGCACCACAATAGAAGTTTGGCTGCAGTTTGTCTCTGTAATGGCAGCATCCCCTGTAGATATAACAATAATTTTCCTTAGCTTCCAGAATGTCAAGTTTAGTGTGTCTAGAATCTTAATAGGTACAGTGTCTGGTAAAAGTACCACCTTTGGTAATTCCTGAGCATAGGAGTCATTCAAAATTTTATTTTCCCTGGAAGTTAGTAATTCATGTTGCTTCCACAACATTCTGAAATTATAAGCTACTCTGAAAGTTTATCTACTATCAGCATAAACATTTGTAGTTTTGTTCTTGTCTAAAGTACAAACTCATGTAAGAGTGTGCAATTTAGACTGGTTGGCTGAGGAATCCATTACTAAAGATGCTGCCTTGACAAAATTGAAATAATATTTTAATAGCACATCCAGCATGGCATCCACTATTGTTGCCTTTTAAATAAGAACCTCCAGTGAACCATAAGAAGTCAGTGGAATTTCCTGTAGATCCCCACAAGGAGTCAGGAGGTGGTTCATCAGCAAGAAGAAGTCATGAAAGGACTCCGTGTGTAATGGAGGAGAGAAGAGTGGCCATGTGAAGGTGCTTATAATACAAAATAATTATGTGAAAAGCAATTAGCAGAATAACTTCATAGGAGGTGAAGCAGCTGGCTGAGAAGCATTGAGTGTTATGTGAATTCTGGAGGGCTCTGCTTTGTTAGGTACAGGAATGATTAAAGAGGCGATCACAACAATATTCTTGGTGACTTTAACCAAAAAAGCAGTGACTGTAATGACTCTAAGGCAAGACAGTGTCCCTGTGTCACATGATCCAGTTACTGGTTAAAGGATCTTTTGGGTAAGGAGACTTATTCCTTGTATAAGGGAATACACTTATTTGTTCCCCTGTTATGAATAAGCAGCCCAATTGCGTTCCCTTCCTTTTCATATACAACAAAGAAAAGGGGAATCTGATAATTGGGAAGACCAATAACAGGTAGGTTCATTAAACTCTCTTTAAGACTACAAATTTTATGCTATCCAGATTTTCTCATTAAATTGGGTTGGAGCTTTTATTGTTGAGTAAAACATAGAGAGGTTTGGTCATAAAAGTTTTGAAACACATTTTAGACAATAACCAGCTAACTAAAGAAAACTTCTCCATTGGCACTTACTTTTGGGTTTTGGAAAACTTAAGACACTGTACAATCTTTACGGACCTAGGTGTATTCCTTGTTTTGGTAAAAGACACCCTAAATTTAAAACCTGGGTTTGGGCAATTACAATTTTTCTTTGCCAAACTTATGTCCCTTTAAGGCTAAAATCTTTTAGCAAATGAATGCTGTCTTCATGTGAAGAGGCTTGAGAAGGAGAGCAGAGAAGCAAATCATCCATCCACACATTGGTAATTACCATCTACACAGAGGCGGCAAAGAACCTCCAGGAAATTTTATGTCATCCAGATCAAACCTCAGGATTTGGGAGAAATAAGAATTCTCAGTACAACTCTGAGGTATTTCCACATGAACTGTTTTTCTTCCCAAGGGAAGGCAAAATACAGTTGACTACCTTCATCAACTGCAATACTAAAGAACACACACCAAAAACCAATTACAGTGAAGAATTTGCTTCTTCAAATGGGAATAGAGGTAATACACAAGGTTAGAAACAACTAGGTGTCAAAGGGTGACAAGGCTGTTTATTCCTCAGAGCTCTTGAACAAACCTTCAGGCTGAGCTCTTAGATTTCCTAGCAAGTGTAATGGGAGTATTGCAGAGGTTAGTATGGAGATGATGAGCCTTGTGATATTCTATTATTGGTTTCATGTACTGAAAGACATCTTTAGTTATGGGAATTGATTAATTCTGGAAAGATGTTTTGTCAGGCCCACTTGAATCATAATGGGAGGTACACTGTGAATTTTCTCAAATCAATCTGAGATTTTGTCCAAGAAAAGTGAAATCTGAGTCAATAAGGCCAAAGATCAATGCTTCCAGAAGCAATTCTAGTCCTGTCAGAGATAGAATAAAAGATGTCAAAGAGTCATTTAATTTATCTGGTGGGTTATGTTGATGACTACTATAAAATTCTAGAATTAATTACCTCTTTTGAGAGAAGGAAATGTAAGCATGGTTGTTCTCTAATAAGTTTTAGCTTAATAAAATGTTATGGTGGATAAACTACAAAGAATGTGTCTCTCAAAAGAACTGGGGAAAAGAGAGAGAGAGAGACAAAATATATTCAGAAACAGGAACCGCTTGAGGTTCATTAAAGATCAATCCCCATGATTTGAACACTTTTAATAAGAGCTCTGATGTGGAGCTCTTTCATGGTAGTGGGATTAAGCACTGAAAGTGTGGCTTCAGTCAGTTAGGACTAGAAGAGAATGATCCTGAATGTGGAGAAAAGTTTTTTCAAGCTGTCTAAGGGGAAATATTTGGAAAAGCACCTAGATTTCTTCCAAGTCTCATCATTGAAAGTTGAGAAGACTTTAATACCCTGGCTAGAAGGCTAGATTATGGAAAAAGCAAGCGAGTTCCAGAAAAACATCTATTTCTGCTTTATTGACTACGCAAAAGCCTTTGACTGTGTGGATCACAATGAAACGTGGAAAATTCTGAAAGAGATGGGAATACCAGACCACCTGACCTGCCTCTTGAGAAATCTGTATGCAGGTCAGGAAGCAACAGTTAGAACTGGACATGGAACAATAGACTGGTTCCAAATAGGAAAAAGGAGTACGTCAAGGCTGTATAGTGTTACCCTGCTTATTTAAATTATATGCAGAGTACATCATGAGAAACGCTGGGCTGGAAGAAGCACAAGCTGGAATCACGATTGTCGGGAAAAATATCAATAACCTCAGATATGCAGGTGACACCACCCTTATGGCAGAAAGTGAAGAGGAACTAAAAAGCCTCTTAGTGAAAGTGAAAGAGGAGAGTGAAAAGGCTGGCTTAAAACTCAACATTCAGAAAACGAAGATCATGGCATCTGATCCCATCACTTCATGGGAAATAGATGGGGAAACAGTGTCAGACTATTTTTTTGGGCTCCAAAATCACTGAAGATGGTGATTGCAGCCATGAAATTAAAAGATGCTTACTCCTTGGAAGGAAAGTTATGACCAACCTAGACAGCATATTCAAAAGCAGAGACATTACTTTGCCAACAAAGGTCAATCTGGTCAGGGCTATGGTTTTTCCAGTGGTCATGTATGGATATGAGAGTTGGACTGTGAAGAAAGCTGAGCACCGAAGAATTGATGCTTTTGAACTGTGGTGTTGGAGAAGACTCTTGAGAGTCCCTTGGACTGCAAGGAGATGCAACCAGTCCATTCTAAATGAGATCAGCCCTGGGTGTTCTTTGGAAGGAATGATGCTAAAGCTGAAACTCCAGTACTTTGGCCACCTCATGTGAAGAGTTGACTCATTGGAAAAGACTCTGATGCTGGGAGGAATTGGAGGCAGGAGGAGAAGGGGACAACAGAGGATGAGATGGCTGGATGGCATCACTGACTCGATGGACGTCTGTGTGAACTCTGGGAGTTGGTGATGGACAGGGAGGCCTGGTGTGCTGTGATTCATGGGGTCACAAAGAGTTGGACACGACTGAGCGACTGAACTGAACTGAACTGACTGAGAAGGCTGAAGATGCCCAAATCACTTAAATTTGTTAAAAATTGCTTTTTCAGTGACCTGGCTCTTTGTAACCATAGCAGAAATAAGAACAGTTTTTGTTTCACTTAGGAGGCTTCATCTGATGGTGTTGAATATTAAGAATTTTGATGACTTTTATTGGAGGTGGCTCATCTAGTGTGTGAGAGAAATCTGGGATGGACAGTTTCCCATTCCACTCTGGCTTTGTTTATCAAAAGGGCAAAGGCCTTGGTTCAGCCCATTAATAAACACAGAGTTAAAAGCTACACAAATGGAATCAACATCTAAAGGAGGACATGAAAGACCAGAATTTTCTTTTCTTTTCTTTTTTAATTTGGTTTGGTCTTGCCATGTGTGACTTGTTCCCTGACCAGTGACTGAACTCACGCCTTGGCAGTGAAAATGTGGGGCCCTAACTTCTGGACCATAGAGGAATCCCCCCAAAATTTTCTTTAAAAACAATCTGAAGTCAATTGTAATAGTCGTGAACTAGTTTATCAAATTTTTGTGTGAAAGCCTGAATCAACAGAATTTGGAAGAGCCCTGGGGATCAGCCTGATAATGTCCTTGTTGACCATTGCTCAAGCTTGATAATATAACAAACTAGTAGACTGATTCTAGAGACCATCCCAGTTAGTGGTTTTTATTTAATGTTGTGTCTGGCCTTCACTGACAATTTCTGTGGCTCAGTCACTCAGTTTTGTCCTACTCTTTGCAGCCCCATGGACTGTACCACCCCCCCTGCCCCAGCTCCTCTGTTCATGGAATTCTCCAGGCCAGAATACTGGAGTGGGTAGCCGTTCCCTTCTCCAGGGGATCTTCCCAATCCAGGGATTGAACCCAGGTCTCCCTCAATTCAGGGGGATTTTTTACCATATGAGTCACCAGGGAAGCCCAGAGAATTCTCATGGTATGGGAGGATGTTAAGGGTATATTACTGGTGTATGTAGTTCAGAAAGCAAGGAAGAGTATATGATTCCAGAGGTGGAGTCTGACCATAAGAATCCTGGGGAGAGGAAGATGGTGCCATATGGGAAGCCTGAGATGAAAATCCAAAGAAGAAGAGCCAGAGACTTTGGGAGCCATTTCATCTTTTGCTAATTACTTGTCTGCCTTGGTTAATCTTAAGATCTTGTTTTTCAGAAAGGCAACTTTAGACTCCTGATAATTTTGGGAAGGTTCAAAGTACCAATTAAAATAAGCATTCCACTCAGTTCTGGAAATTTTTCAGCTATTGTAGTCCATTTCAGTTTTAAGGAAATTAAATTTGAAGATTTCAAAAGCTCCCCATGGTGGCCATTGATACTCTAAATTGCTTTTGCTCAGGTCAGTCTAAAGTTAGAAATGTGAATAAAAACAAATGCACTTTTAAGCTTAAAATCAGACAGAGTTCCTGTGTGGGGTGGGTGAGTGGGGGCTTCAAAATATTTAGATAACTGGAATTACATTTCTTAGAGTCTTTTCCTCCAGAGTAAAGAAGAGTTTTCAAACAGCCTACAGCACACATGGTTTAATTCAAATGGCTGGCAAGCAAATCCCATCAAGTCCAAAGGAGAGATCTTGGTCCCAGTGGAGTCAGGCTGAAAGCTTTCTCTTTTTTTTTTTTTTTTTTGCCAGTCTCCAGAAGTCAGCCTTTCCAAAAGAATCAGCTGAAAGCTGAAAAAACTGGCACTGTTTCAGAGAAACAACTCATCTGCCCACAGGAATCTGTTGAAGGCTAGCCAGTTTCAGGATAAGCAGCTTGTGTTCCAAAGGAAATGGGATGAAGGTTAACCGGCTTCAGTGAAATAGTCTGGTCTCAAATCAGACCAAAGTGCCAAATGAGTACTCACATGGAGAACAAGGCTTTAACCAAAAAGAAGAAACCTTTAAATAGATCTTGAATAAAACTTGGAGAGCTTCAAAAAGCAAACAGAATGTGAGCTTGGTTGTATTAGACATATTCAAGCTCCAGGGTTGACAAGAAAAGCAGTAAATACCAATGGGTTCCATTGTGGGGATCACACCCGTTTGCTCACCAAAGCAGATGTCCAGGCTCCTCTTGGGTCCTAGTGCAGGCCAGCAAAATACTGACCTGAAATGAACAGACTGACCGATTTCTCCAGCAAGATGGACTTATTCAGAATCAGCAGAGAGTGGCAAGTTGATATCTGGAATCATGGTGAAGCACATGTTAAGTCCCAAACAGCAAATGGAAGGAGAAGGCTTATATAGAGAGGAAAGGAAGGTGGTGTGGGGGCTCTAGTACACAAAGAATTTGTGGTTTGCCCCTGACTGAGTCCACGCCAAGAATGCTTTTCACTGACTCAGCTGTCTCAGGGCATGAGAGCTCCCCTTGCTGGTCTCCCAACTCTACTTAACTTATATTTCTGTTTATTTTTTGAAATTATAATTATCAAGAGGATAGGCATCTTTGTTTTCTTCACTGTTGTACAATTATTTAGCACAGTGTGTGGAACCTAGTAGGTGATCGATATATATATGTGTATATATATATAAATTGCTGTGGAGAAGGAAATGGCAACCCACTCCAGTACTCTTGCCTGGAGAATCCCATGGGCAGAGGAGCCTGGCAGGCTACAGCCCATGGGGTCGCAAGAGTAGGACACAACTTAGTGACTAAACGACCACCACCACCATATATTGCTGAAAAAGTAAATGAAAGAATGATGATTGTAAGTTTTATAAACTGGAATATGCAGAAATTGAGTTACTTATTGGTGGGGAAAGAATATGCAAAAAGCAGTTTTGGGATGGAGTAGTAAAGAGGCTCAAGCATTAGTTCTTGGCATTTTAAGTTTGACAAAATTTGCTAAACTGTCAAGTGATGAAGCTGTGAAAACAAATATTCTTGTTTGGAGGTCAGAGAAGGGATTCAAGCTATTGATATAAATTTAAGAGTTATTTTAATGGAGATCATCTATGAAGCTCTGAGAATAAATAAAATTTTAATTTATACATTATGGCAACATTTTAAGATGATGAAAACAAAGAATCAGAAAATGAAAATACAAAGAAGTGGGAGGGAGAAGGAGTGGAGTCCCAGAAGGCAGGATAAAAAGGCGTTTTAAAGAGAATTTGTGACATATGCTACATATAGATGTGGGAACATTGGACAGCAGTCATTGTGACCATCCTGCAGAGCTGCAGAAAGGGGACAGAATCCCATTCTGACCCAGCAGTCAAAGAAAGCACAATTCAGTACTTCAAGGCTGTTCCATTTTGGTATCCATGGGACTCTCTATACTTAATGCCCCCATGCATATGTGATAAGGTGTGGTAAAGAAGACAAGTCTTAAAATTCTCATTTATTTATTTGGTTGTACCAGATATGAGGTATGAGGAATCTTCACTCTTTATTGTGGCATATGGGATCTTTAGTTGCAGCATAAAATTTTTGATGAGAGTAAGATCAGAGTGGCTTTTTATTGTCTGTCCCCTAAGTTTTAAAAGGAAACTATTTTATTTCTCATCTCTTTCAGCCTGAAAGTCAGGGAAAATATTCTTTCTCAATATAACTTTTTCAAGTATTCTTATTCATAAGCCGAGCTTTTTGAACTCAAAAGCCCAAGGTAACTGCCATTAACTACTTAGTTTCCCTGGATATTCCATGAAGAGAGATTGGGATTGGTACAGTCACAGTTTTACATCTTGTTCATATAATACCTGGAAAAACTAAACCATCTTGCCACAATCATGTGGTCCACAGATCTGTCATTTGAAGGCAGATCCAAAACCTATTTTTTCACCCCAATATTATCCTACTCCCAGATCATCCTGAGTAACCATATCTGAAAAAAAAAAAAAAAAAATCTCTCACACATGGGGAATTTTCGTGGCTGCCCCAGAAGAATAATCATTTGATTGTGACTTCTCCCCACAGTGTAGTCTATTTTACAAAAGCAGTAGGGCAGGGTCATTAAGAACTTGGCTTTGGAGCTGTAAGTCCAAAAGTCAAGTCTAGATCTTGAAATTACTATTTTGTGATCTCAGGCAACTTAAAGATTTTTCATTTTTGCAAATTTGATATCATAGTAATACCTAGATTTGAGGACTGTGAAGAGGATTAAACATGCAAAAGCATAGAAAAGGCACTTACCACGTGGCCAACATTCAATGTATGTTAACTGGGATGATATCAGATGATTTTATGGTTTTTTGACAGTGTGAGATGAAGGCACATCTCTATGGTCTCTATGTTTTTTTGTGTCCTCATCTACTCTTTCAGCCTGTATTTCTGCAAATACTGCCTGAAAAAAGCAAAGTTCCCCGGCCCCCGCCCCCCGCCACCCCCCGACTACAGACACACTTAAAATACAGGCAAACATTTGTCAAACAGACACAAGGGAAACACAAGAAATAAGGCTCCATCCACAACAAAATAAGTCTTTTACAATATTAGGGATCCCTTGCCTTTCTTATGGAGCTTCCCAAATAGTTCAGTGGTAAAAATTCTTCCTGTCAGTGCAAGAGATGCAAAAGCTATGGGTTTGATCTGTGGGTCAGGAAGATGCCCTGGAGTAGGAAATAATATCCCACTTCTGTATTTTTGCCAGGAAAATTTCATGGACTGGGGAGCCTGGTGGGCTACAGCCTATGGGGTGGCAGTGTTAAACACGACAGAGTGACTGAACACACACAGTTCTTTCTTATATGTCTCAAACAATGCTAAGAGCTAAAACAATAGTGCTTCCCCTTGTTTAAAGGTCACAAAACATTTAAATATATATATATATATATATATATATATATATATATTTTTCAATTATCAGCTCTCTGAAATGCATTCCAGAAAGTGATGACATTTGATTGCTTGAAAGTTTTATTCTCTGAAACCTTTTGACCAGCAATTATAATTTGATTTAACTCTGGAGATCTCCCCTTTGACACTGTTAATCCCTTGAGTTGACTATCTTGGTCTCCTCTTATTTAACACTCAAAAGACCATTTTCTCACTATCTGTTCACTTTTTAATTTTTTTTTTTTAAATCTCCCTTATGCTTCCACTCTCCTCCTAAAATAACTTTTTTAAAGATGTCCAGTATTCTCCTTATGACCACTTTTGCTGCTGCTAAGTCGCTTCAGTCCTGCCCGACTCTGTGCGACCCCATAGACGGCAGCCCACCAGGCCCCACCGTCCCTGGGATTCTCCAGGCAAGAACACTGGAGTAGGTTGCCATTTCCTCCTCCAATGCATGAAAGTGAAAAGTGAAAGTGAAGTCGCTCAGTCGTGTCCGACTCTTAGCGACCCCATGGACTGCAGCCTACCAGGCTCCTCTGTCCATGGGATTTTCCAGGCAAGAGTACTGGAGTGGGGTGCCATTGCCTTCTCCCATGACCACTTCAAAAGGCCCTATATGTCTCTCTTTCTCTAATATCTAGGATAGAATTTTAGTTCTCCATTTTATTAGTTGTATGACTTGGTCAATCTATTACAATTTTGTGAATCTCAGATTTTTACTTCTCAGGATTGTTTTAAAATATATCTGAAAACACCCAATATAATAGAACACCAAGAAAAATGATATTCCTTTTTCAATATATTTATCCTGCCTTCCTTCCTTTGACTCAAATCTTTTGGTTCTGAATCCCTCCTTGAGAATATATTCCTTTGACTTCTCAGACTTTACACCCTCCAACTAACTCTCTTGTCTGTCTTTCACTGCTCCAGCCTTGTTTTTGTATATAAAGTGGAGTGAATTCATATTTAATGGCACCATGTGACTAACCCTCAGTTCTTCCCAGTCTCTCTCCCATTGACCTATTCCACTGTATTGATAATCTAGGTCTGTAATTTCAAATTTTATCTGGCTCAAATTAATATCTTCATCTTGTTAAAAAATTAATTATTCATTTTGGTTATTTCCATAGAAGCCTTAATCAAGTCTATTTCGACTCCTCTCTGGCCATGAATCCAAGCATAACTATGACAAAGCATGTCATTATTTGATCAGTATTAAATATTGAAGAGCATTTTTGAACTGGTTATTGTTCCAATATCTTAGCATCAAATTAATTTTACATTAAAGAATAGCTCTGATCAGGTCACTCTCCATATCAAAAACGGTCATTGTCTTGTACAACCTAACACTGCCTGTGGTATTACTTAATCATCTTCTTAATATTTTTTATTCCATTAAATAATAGATAGATGCTATCATCTTTATAGATTAAGAGAATATAGTGAAGTGAGTATTTCCTCTCATGTCTCAAATGAATGTCAGGAAGATTAAGCAGACTATGTAAGAACATAAGACTTTTCATTCATTCTTTGGAATTAAATACTTTAAAATATGTGCTCTCTCTACAGTATTATATCACTTCCAAGACAAAACTGGCATCTGCTTCCAGGGTCCATAAAGTATAACTACCTTGTCATCCGTCTTTGAATCTTGTTTCAGTTATATTGTCCACTCATCCTCAAATATTATTACTATACCAACCTGTGTAAACAACTTTCTGGAAAAAGAAAAAGAAAAAAAAAAAAAAGACTTGTAGAGGCAGACACAGAAACAGAGACATGCACAGGAATGCATGTTTCTTTTGTAGACTTGGGAATTTATGGATGCAAATTATAACTTGATAAATATGACTTTTCAAAAACTACCTAAAACATCATTTTATAAGTGAGGTAATCCAGAGAAACAGAACCACTAAGAGATCATATTTTTTTGTTGTTCAATCATTAAGTCATGTCTGACTCTTGTGACCCCATTGGCTGTAGCCCTCCAGGCTCCTCTGTCCATGATCATATACATATATGATTTGATTTACTATAAGTAAATGGTTCCTTCCACTTATAGAAGGTAACAAATTCCAGGATCTGCAGGGTGAGTTGGCAAGCTGGAAACCAGGAAGCTGACAGTGTACTTCCATTCAGAATCCAAAGTCCTAAGCAGCAGGAGAGCTAATGGAGTGGTTTCAGTTTGAAGAATGGCAGATGACAGACCCAGAAGAACAATATTTCAGTTTGAGCCCAAATTCAGGAGAAAGTCATTGGCCTGATTCAGAGCCAGTCAGGCAGAAGAATTATTTTACTCAGGAGAGGGTAAGCCTTTTGGTTTATTTAGGCCACCAGCTGATTGGATTATCCCCCACCTCATTCAGGAGAACAATTCTCAGTCTACCTGTTTAAATGTTAATCACACCTGAAAACATCAAGAACAATGCTTGACTAAATATGTGGGCATTCTGTAGCCCAATCACGCTGACACATAAAATTAACCATCACAACCATTCATACATAGTCATATCCCTTAATATTTGTGTTACTGACTTCAACATGTAAAAATACAATCAGATCAGATCAGTCGCTCAGTCATGTCCAACTCTTTGCGACCCCATGAATCACAGCAGGCCAGGCATCCCTGTCCATCACCAACTCACGGAGTTCACTCAGACTCACGTCCATCGAGTTAGTGATGCCATCCAGCCATCTCATCCTCTGTCATCCCCTTCTCCTCTTGCCCCCAATCCCTCCCAGCATCAGAGTCTTTTCCAATGAGTCAACTCTTCGCATGAGGTGGCCGAAGTACTGGAGTTTCAGCTTTAGCATCATTCCTTCCAAAGAAATCCCAGGGCTGATCTCCTTCAGAATGGACTGGTTGGATCTCCTTGCAGTCCAAGGGACTCTCAAGAGTCTTCTCCAACACCACAGTTCAAAAGCATCAATTCTTTGGCGCTCAGCCTTCTTCACAGTCCAACTCTCACATCCATACTTGACCACAGGAAAAACCATAGCCTTGACTAGACAAACCTTTGTTGGCAAAGTAATGTCTCTGCTTTTGAATATGCTATCTAGGTTGATCATAACCTTCCTTTCAAGGAGTAAGCGTATTTTAATTTCATGGCTGCAGTCACCATCTGTAGTGATTTTGGAGCCCAGAAAAATAAAGTGTGACACTGTTTCCCCATCTATTTCCCATGAAGTGGTGGGACCTGATGCCATGATCTTTGTTTTCTGAATGTTGAGCTTTAAGCCAACTTTTTCACTCTCCACTTTCACTTTCATCAAGAGGCTTTTGTGTTCCTCTTCACTTTCTGCCATAAGAGTGGTGTCATCTGAATATCTGAGGTTATTGATATTTCTCCCAGCAATCTTGATTCCAGTTTGTGTTTCTTCCAGTCCAGTGTTTCTCATGATTATCCATATATCAATAATCATGTCATCTAGGAAGAAAATTTCAATAAAGATACGATTATTCAAACATTCTCATTAATATTAGAAAGAGTTTTGAAAACATTTGTGTATTTTGAAATTAAAAAAAAAATCAAATTTTTAGAAGAAGAACAAGTAAAACTGAATAATTTCCAGTATGTGATTTTTATCATGTTTGATGCTAACATTTTTACAAGATATACCACTTTATCCTCAAAACAATCTTACAAAGTATTAATAATAACACTATAAATTAATAATCAGATAATTGACACTAAATAATTTGCCATAGTTCAAATTGTAACTACTGATTGGACAAAAATAACCCAGCTTCATAATATGTGTTGTATCTAATTCTTTTGCTGGCAATAGCAATGTTATTTGGAGGAGGATAAACATTTAAGATTCACTCAGACATTGTTCCCTATATTCCAAAATATGTTTAATGATATTTACTGGTTATCATGACTTGTATTTATCAGTTTTTAATAGAATATTCAAGCTATTTTAGGGGGTTATTAGTAACAGAAATAACACACATATGTGTGTTTTAGCTTAGAGGTAAATGTAATTCAGCTAGAAATGGATTGTCTATACAATAAGTAGATAGTCTTTGGAAAATACAGATTTTTTAAATTACTTTTATTCAAGAAATTGGCGACTGTAATGGTAATTATTGCATTCTTTGCATTTTTAGTAGAAGGATTATGATACCTTGATAACCTGAGTGTTCCTCCACGGAAAGTGAATGCCAGGGGAAAATCTATATATGCTGCCAGGTAATAAACCTGTTTTATTAATTTAAAAAATGCCAACACAAAAGAAACAGGTATGAAAGATTAAAGAAAAATATATCTAATATTATTCTTTGATCATGTGGATACATCAATGCCTGAAGTTAGTTTTATTTTTTTACAAGGTGATAAATATCATTTTTGACTTAAAAAAAGTAAGCAAAAAAAGAAAATGCCAGTTGTGATTTAAGGCAGTCTTTGAAGATTAGTTCATTGGAAAGAAATTGTAAAATAATATGCATAAACAATTATTTAAATTGGAATTGAGCCACAGTCAAAGAATTAGCAACATACTTAAAAAATGGTTGACCAGTGTTTTTTAACTGCAAATTGCCACCTAATGTTATATTACTATTGTTTTCCATTTAAAAATTTCACACACACTGACATGTATATTATAATGTGCAAAATAGCCAGCTGGTAGGAAGTTGATACATAGCACAGGGAGCTCAGTTTGGTTCTCTGTGACTACCTAGAGGAGTTGATGGGGGGTTGGAGTGGGAGGGAAGTTCAAGTGGGAGGGGACATGTGTATACTTTATGGGTGGTTCACATTGTTGTACTGAAGAAACCAACACAATATTGTAAAGAAATCATTCTCCAATTAAAAATAATAAATTTTAAAAATCCACAATGAAATTCCAATATAATTTTTATAAAGAAGTTAATAGTTGATTATATTAATTTCCTACAAAATGTTGATTATATTTTATTATATTTAGGAAAAGTATACAGACATATCTATATATTTTTTAAATAGATGATATTCTACACTTAAAGTGACTCTAACATTGAGTATTATTCATTTAAATATTATTTCATTAATTTATTGCTTAGTAAATAACAAATAAATATTATGACCTTGGGATAGCAAGAACTAATTTTTAACAATCTGTATTATTTTCAAAAAGTCTGTACTATTGTAGCAATCTCTGTACATATGAATAATGAAAACCATAAATCTTTTCTGCAGATTTAGAATTCATTTGTTTTTGTGATATGTAAATTTATATAAGGCTTTGAAATACTTATTTCAAAACCAAATGCTAAAATCAAGGTTATTTGCATTTTTAATATGAAAGTGTGAATTAATTGCTTAGTTAAAAAAACAGTAAAAAAAAAAAGTTTAGAAAATTTTCTCACGGCATGTAATATAGTCATTGGCATAAAAGTCAGTATTAAGCAGACAGATGAATATTTCAAATGAAATCATTAAAGTTTTAAATAAACAATTGACATTTGAAAAGATCCTTATAAGTTTCACTGGGATAAACACATAAAAGGATTTCCAAGTTTAATTCCTTTTATATATCTAATTGATAAATTTAGAAAAATTATTTTTAGAAAAATTTTCTTTCTATAAGGATATTGTTATTCTCCACTCTCCACCCATACATAGGAAGAGCTGTGGCTAATAACCATTGGTTAATGATTAGGCTTCAGTAAAACATTTATTATTCTTGACCTAGATATTGAACAGTCACTCATTATTCCTATTATAATAGGTTGTGGGGGCTTGCTAAGTCACTTCAGTTGTGTCTGACTCTTTGTGATCCTTTGGACTGTAGCCTGCCAGGCTCCTCTGTCTTTGGGATTCTCCAGACAAGAACACTGGGTTTTCATGCCCTCCTCCAGTAGATTTACACAAGGATCAAGCTCGCTTGACATTTCATGTTTTGGGAAAGCAAGAATATTCCATAAAGCTTTTCTGGGATTATTGAGAATAGAAATGATTATGTTTCCTTACCTTTTTTCCTTGTGACTCCCAACAGCTCCGTTTTTTGTTTGTTCATTTGTTTGTTTTTACTTCTACTAAATGCTCCATCCATGTCTTGATCCTTATCGTTGTTAGATTTTCAGACCAAGTTGATCACCAGTGGACATTATTTTCAATTCCTAACTTTTCAAAATACCATTGAAACAATACTATGGACCAACATTTCACTAAATGATGAAAACTAACAGCATAATGCTGTATAAGCATCAATTAAAAACTGAATATATGCCTCATACTACATTTTACTGACCATTTGTCATTTAGAAGTTTTCCTCTTTGCCCTCTTCCACAGACTGAATTTGATGTAACTGCTCATATCTCCCACTTTGCCCTTTTACCACCTTTTCCCAGTTGTCAAGAGAAGCCACGTTTTTCTTATGTTACTATGAAAAATAATGATCTTATTTGGTTTTATTTACTCTAATCTAGATTAAGCCCCTTACTATCTACTAAATTTACCAAAAGGAGAATTTTTCTTTGTAATTAAAAAATAATCTAATAGTCTAATTATGCCACTTCCCTTGATAATATGGGCTGTGTTTTTCTTAAATAGCATATTTCCTCATATATTTGTGTGATAAAATCATTATGAACTACATGAAATGCACTTCACTATGAATGAGCCAGCCTTTCCAGGATGTATTTTGAAGACTCAATATTCAAGGCAATTATATTACATATTGGATCTTATTAACCCAGAATCTTTAAAAAAATCAAAGAATTACTTAATTGAATGAATCATGCTTTCTCATTCAGGTAATGGAAAATGAAGAAAAAAGTAAAAACATGAACTTTACTGATGTAATAGCATTGACCAGAATGAACAATTTAGGAAAAAGTTAAACAAGGAGGTGAAAGAGCTATCTGATGAAAGCTATGAGACATTGATGAAAGAAATTGAAAATGCCAGTAAATGAGAAGATATCCTGCATTCATGGATTAGAAGATTTAATAATATTAAAATATCCATACTGCCCAAAGGCACCTAAAGAGTCATTGCA
Source organism: Bos taurus (assembly GCF_002263795.3). Taxonomy (NCBI): domain Eukaryota; kingdom Metazoa; phylum Chordata; class Mammalia; order Artiodactyla; family Bovidae; genus Bos; species Bos taurus. The sequence continues at coordinate 3,549,435 of NC_037336.1, forward strand.
ATCTGCAATTCCTATCAAAATTCCAGTAGCATTTTTCACAGAAATAGAGAGAAACTAATCCCAAAATATGTTTGGATCCACAAAAGGCCCAAAATAACCTAAGATATCCTAGGAAATCTATTTCATGGGAATCCACTTCATGGGAAATAGATAGGGAAACAGTGGAAACAGTGTCAGACTTTATTTTTCTGGGCTCCAAAATCACTGCAGATGGTGACTGCAGCCATGAAATTAAAAGACGCTTACTCCTTGGAAGGAAAGTTATGACCAACCTAGATAGCATATTCAAAAGCAGAGAGATTACTTTGCCAACAAAGGTTTGTCTAGTCAAGGCTATGGTTTTTCCTGTGGTCAAGTATGGATGTGAGAGTTGGACTGTGAAGAAGGCTGAGCACCGAAGTATTGCTGCTTTTGAACTGTGGTGTTGGAGAAGACTCTTGAGAGTCCCTTGGTCTGCAAGGAGACCCAACCAGTGCATTCTGAAGGAGATCAGCCCTGGGATTTCTTTGGAAATGCTAAAGCTGAAGCTCCAGTACTTTGGCCACTTCATGCGAAGAGTTGACTCATTGGAAAAGACTCTGATGCTGGAAGGGATTGCGGGCAGGAGGAGAAGAGGATGACAGAGGATGAGATGGCTGGATGGCATCACTGACTCAATGGACGTGAGTCTGAGTGAACTCCGGGAGTTGGTGATGGACAGGGATGCCTGGCGTGCTGTGATTCATGGGGTCACAAAGAGTCAGACACGACTGAGCGACTGATCTGATCTGATCCTAGGAAAGGAGAACAAAACTGCAGGCATCACACTTCTTGATTTCAAATTACATTGCAAAGCTATGGTATCCAAAACAGTATGATACTAGCTGAGAAAGATGTACATAAACCAATGAAAGAGAACAGTGGGACTATATCAAACTAAAAAGTTCTGTACAGCAAAGGAAGCAATCAACAAAGCAATAATACAGCCTATGGATTGGGAGAAACTATTTGCTAGCCATATATCTCATTCAGCAATAGTATACAAAATATATAAGAAACTCATATAATTCAAGAGAAAAAAAAAAAACAAAACAATTAAAATATGAGCAAGAACCTGAATAGACATTTTTCCAAAGAAGAGATATAAATGCCCAAATGTGAAAATGTGTTCAATATCATTAATAATCCAAGGAATGCAAATCAAGACCTCAATGAAATATCACTTAACACTTGATAGAATGGCTACCATCAAAGAGAAAAGAGATACATGCTGTTGAAGAGAAGAAGAAAAGGGCAAACTTTTATACTGTTGGTAGGAATGTACATTGGTATAGTCACTGTTAAAGATACTTAGTGGCTTCTCAAAAACAATTAAAAATAGAGCTACCATATGATCCAGCAATCCCACTCCTTTGTATATATCCAAAGGAAAAGAAATCACTATCTCAAAGAGCTATCTGTACTCCCATGTTCACTGAAGCATTCGCCGTAATAGTCAAGCTAAGGACACATGCATCCAATGACAAATTCAACCATAAAAAGAAAAAACCCTTCAATTTGCAACATTATATATGAATCTAGAGGAAATTATTCTAACTGAAATAAACTAGACAAAGAAAGACAAATTGACCTCACTTTATTAGTAGAATCTAAAAAGGTGTAACTCATAGTAACAGGGAGAAGGCAATGGCACCCCACTCCAGTACTCTTGCCTGGAAAATCCCATGAACATAAGAGCCTGGTAGCCTGCAGTCCTTGGGGTCGCTGAGTTAGACACAACTGAGCTACTTCTCTTTCACTTTTTACTTTCATGCCTTGAAGAAGGAAATGGCAACCCACTCTGGTGTTCTTGCCTGGAGAATCCCAGGGACAGGGGAGCGTGGTGGACTGCCGTCTATGGGGTCTCACAGAGTCGGACACGACTGAAGTGACTTAAAGCAGCAGCAGCAGCAGCATAGTAACAGGGAGTAGAATGGTGACTTCTAAGGGCTTGGTGAGAGGGGTTAGGGTGAATTTGGGAATGCTAATCAAAGTGTCTGATCAGCATCTCCTAATTGGAGATGAAAGTTATGACCAACCTAGGCAGCATATTAAAAAGCAGAGACATTACTTTGTCAACAGAGGTCCATCTAGTCAAGGCTATGGTTTTTCCAGTGGTCATGTATGGATGTGAGAGTTGGACTATAAAGAAAGCTGAGCATTGAAGAGTTGATGCTTTTGAACTGTGGTATTAGAGAAGACTCTTGAGAGTCCCTTGGACTGCAAGGAGATCCAACCAGTCCATCCTAAAGGAGATCAGTCCTGGGTGTTCATTGGAAGGACTGATGCTTAAGCTGAAACTCCAATACTTTGGCCACCTGATACGAAGAGCTGACTCATTTGAAAAGACCCTGATGCTGGGAAAGATTGAGAGCAGGAGGAGAAGGGGACAACAGAGGATGAGATGGTTGGATGGCATCACAGACTCAATGGACATGAGTTTCGGTAAACTCCAGGAGTTGGTGATAGACAGGGAGGCCTGGCGTGTTGTAGTTCATGGGGTCTCAAAGAGTCAGACAAGACTAAGTGACTGAACTAAACTGAACTGACTGATCAAAGTGTACATCTTTCAGTTATAAGATGTTCATGTGATCTATTGTCCAGCATGGTGAATGCACTTAATAATATTGTACTGTATACTTGAAATGTGCTAAAAGAGTAAATGTAAAGTTTCCTCACCACACATTAAGAAAAAGATAAGTATATGAGGTGATGGATGCAATAATTAACTTGATTATGATAACCATTTTACAATGTATAGGTATACTAAATTATCATATTGGAGAAGGAAATGGCAACCCACTCCAGTATTCTTGCCTGGAGAACCCCATGGACAATGGAACTTGGTTGGCTGCAGTCCATGGGGTCACAAAGAGTTGGACACTATGGAGCAACTAACACACACATTTCTTTAAAATATATATACCCCACAACAGAGTGTCATTTTTTAACTATGTTTTTACTTATTTATACAATTTTAGGAAAATGATCAGAGTTAACTATTTTTATTAGTACAGCTTATACATTTTAAATGAGAAGTGTTTTATGTAATTTTCTCTACATTTGAAATCTCTCCAGAATGCATCCATCTGGGATTCCTAGCCATGAAAATAATAATCACAATATTTACAAGCTCCTGGGGAAGACAATTTTCTCCTAATACTGCCTTATTTCAAACACATGTATACCTGTGGCGGATTCATTTTGATATTTGGCAAAACTAATACAATTATGTAAAGTTTAAAAATAAAATAAAATTAAAAAAAATAAAGATTTATTCCATATTGAAAAATCAAAAAAAAATAAATAAAATAAAGGGAACTTCTAACCTTCATGTTAATGATTATGGAATTTATATTTTTCCCATTGTATCAGGAAGGCACAAATTATAGAGCCAGTTATTCTTAATCTGTTTGATAAACTATATATTATTTTCCAAGATGAATACACAAATATAAAGAAAAAAGTTAAAAATTATTTAGCTAGATACTAATCTTGGGAAAATGATTAAGCATTTTCAGTGAATCATGTTCAACTGTAAAGCCCTCCTTCACTGTCCACCCCACCATGAGTCAATTCCATTTTTCCAAACCATCACCCTCTTGTTTATTGCCCCCTACCACTAGGTTGTTCCCTACAGAAGCACATGCATCCACAGTGACTCTCCATGCTATACATCTGTCCTCCTCTCTTTCACATTGAAACTAATGTGGTAAACACTAGATTAGCTAACAATGTCTAGCTTGTGAGCTTCTTATGTCTAGGAGATTATTTTTTTTTAATAATTCAATTCAGAGCCAATTTTATGGTTATGGATTAATATTTGAAGGATATTTTTTGATAGTTTTAAAAAGTATTATAGACAATGCACAATGGAAGACCTTTATGATTGGGCTCCTTCTTAGTAGATTTTAATTTAAACTAAACACACAACAAATTGACAAACTCTAGCAAAATGCCAGTATTAAGAAATGTAATGCAGCAATGGAAGATTACTAATAAGCTCTTCTCTAGTTTTCACATGTACACATGACATTATATTCAGTTTTTCCTCATCATGAGAAGATCTGTTAAAATGTATTTTTAGTTTGTTTTGATGATTTATTTAGGATATCATGAAAACTTTCTTCCCTTTAATTGGTGTCCAATCTGATTTTGATGTATATTTAAATACTATTTAAACACCAGATTACAAAATATTTAAGATATAAACATTTGAACAACATTTTGCCAATACAATTTAATTCAAAGAATTCCTCAGAAAAGAACGCAGTTAAATTAATATGCTACTTTTATGGACATATTCGTGTAAATAAGTGTCTAATTTTAGTTTCTAACAGGTCTTACTCTTCTCATTATAGATGCAGAAATTGAATTGTCATTATCACTATCATGCAGATATAATGTTTATTTACTTTTCTACTCCTCAGTGATAGATGAGATAAATCACTAGCACTACAGAAATGTCTGTTAGATATTAAATCAGTAATGTCACCTGCCAAGTCATCTCACTTAGAAGGAGGAAAACTTAGTTCCTGGATCTTTCTGTATATGTTTGCTTATTTAGCTAATTTCAACTGAATCTTAACAACCTGGCTGTGCAAGACAATGGATAATACTTTATTGTTTGGATTCTTTTTTCATGTAACACTGAAGTTTATTTACCCATTATCATTAATGTTATAATTTATGGATGTGCTTTTTTTTTTTTCAACTTAAAAAGTTAGATCCTGAAATTCTCTCCCAAAGCACAAATTAATGTACCTTTTGTTTACCATATGAATAGGGTTTAATGTATATGGTAATTTGACTCAGAGTACTGCATAGACTTCATTTTAAGATAGGATAATAAGCATTAATTTAATTGTGATTAAATTTCCCCATTGGCTACTTGTTGGACAAATGCATTGATTTAAAACTACTCTCATTACTTGGAAATATTTTATCCCCATGCTAGCATAATTTAGACAGCACACTTCCAGGATGCTTTGGTGTACATTGACATCTAGAGACATAATTAAAAAAAAAAAATCCTCATAAATGGCAACTTCTCTTTTAGATATGTTTTTCTTAGTTTTCATTTTTGACAGATATTATCAAGTGCAGTTTATTCTTGGAATTTTTTCATCTTATTTTAAGCAATAAAGACTCCTTTTAATTTTTATTAAACTTTAATTTTTCTCCAGAAAATTCAGATATCAACTAATTATTTCTCCTATCAATACAACTTGATCATGTTTTACACACTCACATATCCCACACACACATAAATATATACACAAGTTTTCCCCAGATCCCGTGTTTAGTTAATTGTGTTAACTTCTTCAACAAAATTGCATTTCCTCAATCATCTGTAAATTGTGCTAAAGCTTTATGTAGGTATGTCAAGGCAAAAGTTGCACCAGACAAATTTAAATTGGTAAGAAAAGCTTTATAAGGCTACAGCAGTACAGAAGAGAAAGCACAATCCCTTTCAATCCACCTCTGTTGGGACAAAAGTGGAAAGGTTCAGCTGCTGGGAACTAGTGATAAAGTTCTTGAAAGAAGTTGACCAATGAGATGTATGTCTCACATTGATGTATTCCTGCAATTGCAAACACTCTTCTCTGTGCTGAGAGCACCAGTGTTTGCTGGTCAAAAACAAGGCTCCCACCCTTCACACAGTGTCACAGCCTTCCTTAATGATTACATTTCAAAGAAATGGCTTCTAGGTTCAAGAGAGAGAGACATACATGGGTCATAAAATTGTCAAAATGGCTCTTAAGATTTGCACCTAACAGGGGCAGAGAAGAATATTAAATTTACAAGTTTTCTAAAGAAAAATGTCCTAAGAAAAGACAGTTTAGTGTTCAGACTCAGGAAAACGTCTATCTAAATTTTATCAAGTAGAGTGGAAATATTAATACTGCACTAAATAAAAGTAATATTTATTTATACGTTGAGCAGCTATCTCTCAGGTATTGAGTTTTCAACTATGTCAGCTCACTGCTTTGCTTGCCAAAGATAATATAAAGTTCATAAGGTAGGCTCGTGTTTGCTCAGCATTCTAAACACCCACAAGATTGTGTGACACATTTAATATAATTAGTCTTCAACAAATATCTGCTGAATAAATGAATTAATTAGGAATGATTTTACTCCCAATATTTTCATTTTAATAAAACAAATACTAGTCTGTAAATCATTCTTCTAAAGCTGACAAAACTATTCGGAATCTTTTTGTCACTACACTAGTTCTATGACATTATTAAATATTCAAGCAAGTTAAAAGTATTTAAAGAGTAAGAGAAAAAGAGGGAGACTGTGAACTAGAGTATATTGAATAATTAGTGAATGACATCTGATGTCAAAACACTTTATTAAGACACTGCAATCAAATTTTTACCTTTTCCATGTCAATTCTTCATTTTCCTATCCATTTTCACTCAACAAGCAAGGTTCTACCTTTAAAACACCACTCTGATCCTATCACTCTCCTCATTAAAACCTTTGAGTCTCTGTCTCTCGTTCTCTCTCCCTCTCTCTCAGACACATACACACACACATACACAAACACACAAGAAATGAGTAACACACTAATCTAAGTATTTTGCATTTATTAACTCAAATTTTGCTCAAATCAACTCTATGAAGTAGTTGCTATTGTTAACGAAAGTTCGGTGTCGTGGGTCTGGGTCCTCACTGCTCAAAAGCCAGTAAACAGGCCAAAAGGTGGAAAGAAAAGTTTCCTTCATTTTAGATAATGGCAACGGGGGTTGGGGGGAGGGTGGCAGACATCTGTCCAAAGGCTGACTCCCCCTCTCTCCCGCTCCTCCACCCCAGCCAAAAAGCAGGGGTGAGAGCATTTATAGACAGAGTCAGGGGGCGGCAGACACTGCATGCCAAAACATAGTCATCTCTAACAGTTGTTTTCAAACTGTCATCGGTGATCTGACTAGAATCATCTTAACAGTTAATCTTCAGTTCTGTGGTGTGCCATTTATTTGTGGTCAGTTCTCAGAATTGTGGAAGCTAATGTCCTGGGAACAGCCTGGTCATCATGTAGGTAACTTCTCCACCTGGTGTTTTGGTATCTATAAGATAGCTCACATGATATGGCTCAGAATATTATCTATAGCACTTGAGAAAGAACTAAAGGCCCTTGACTATGACCACATTATTATTATTTAGTCTCCTTAAACTTGTTTTCCTTTGTTTCAGCATTTCTCATTTCTCTGATTAAAGTTATTCTTTGATTAAATCTTTCCACAGGCAAAAGGCAGGCAGAAGACATGATAGGATGGGGGGGGGGGGGGAAGGGTGGCAAGGATCATAAAGTCCTGCTTATTTCTATTACTATTCTAACACTTAAAAGTGAAAAATCTGAAGTACAGAAAAGTTAAGTAACTTTCTAAAAGTTACACAGCTTATCAGTTTTGGGCTCTCCTTGCAACGTCTGCTGTCAGCGTGTGCCTTCAGCTCTCTGCCCTCCCCTCCCCCTACCCGAATCGAGCATCCTTATTCTGGTCCCCCGAGCGCCACCTGTGCTCCTTCCTCACCTCCTCGGGCTCTCCTCTCCACAATCATCCTTCTTCTCTTCAGAGGCATAGCGCCCCACTCTTGCCCAGCCCCTTCATTTAACCTAAACCTGCCTAGAATGCTTGACTCCAAAGCCACCATTCTCAGCCTAGAGGCCACATCTTTATGTCCTTATTCAAGTACCTCCTACCTTCTCTCTTCATCACTGCTCCCCCTTCTCCTACTGAAGTCTTCACTTCATCTTATCACAATTTGTTATTATATTTTATGTATGTATGTACTTACACTGATTGTTTTCTAGACTTTAGGCTCAATATAAACAGGAAACATATAACTACTGTGTACCTAATTATTGCATAGTAGGGCTTCAATAAATGTTTACTGAGCAAATAAATGAAATATGGTTATGACTTCCACAAAATTTACAAAACATATAAATGGATCCATAAATGCATTCAAAATGTGCATGAACTTCATCAGCAGCAGTAACAAGGATTTCTGTTTCTTTGTTTTCTATCAGCCTTTGTCAGGTAGAAGATGAAACTGAGGTGGAAAATTGTAACAAAATGTATTTTTCTACCATAGCGTAGTATCAGCTAGACCAAGTCTGGTCCAAATTCAAAATCGTTGGCATTACCAGAGTCTCTGCCTGGTGCTCCAGGTTACCTGCAGGCCTTCTGCCTAAATGCTGCCACCACTGTGGACAGTGTTGCCCTGCAGAGACACTGGGCCTCCATGCTGATTCTGCTTTTGGGCTGCTATTCTCACAAAAGCTACAAATTCACTATTGCTGTCTTTGTGTACTGGCTCAGGTCCTGGGGCTGCACTTTCATTCCTTTTGTACCCTGGACCCTACAGAAAACCTTGACCAAAATGTCTTGACCACTGAAAAAATTCAGGCTAGGCAGTATCTCACTGCAGTCTAAGGTTGCTTCTGGAGCTCCTTTTTTACCTGCCTTCTTTTATCCCAGTGGGATTGACAGGAAGCAAACTGCTCCTCTTATTTTTGTTTCCCAGTAGCGCCCACTCCAGTACTCTTGCCTGGAAAATCCCATGGATGGAGGAGCCTGGTAGGCTGCAGTCCATGGGGTCGCTAAGAGTCGGACACGACTGAGCGACTTCCCTTTCACTTTTCACTTTCATGCATTGGAGAAGGAAATGGCAACCCACTCCAGTGTTCTTGCCTGGAGAATCCCAGGGACGGGGGAGCCTAGTGGGCTGCCGTCTATGGGGTCACACAGAGTTGGACACGACTGAAGCGACTTAGCCATAGCAGCAGTGGTGGGGTGGGGGTGTGGGTGGGTGTAGGGGTGTATTCCGGGTGCCTTAGCAGGTCAGCTGGTAAAGAATCCTACTGGCATTGCAGAAGCCTGTAATGCAGGACATCCAGGTTTGATCCCTGGGTTGTGAAGATAGATTCCCTGGGAGGAGGGCATGGCAACCCACTCCATTATGTTTGCCTGGAGAATACAAAGGACAGAGGAGATTAGCGAGTCACAGTCCATAGGGTCCCAAAGAGTAAGGCACTGAAGACCACAGAGGGAGCTCTGAGGCAGGAGTGGGGCTGGGGCAGCAATCTCCTGCTGGAAGTCTGTCTTCCTACCTCTTTCTTCTGATTGGCTCCTTGATGCTGTATTTGATGGCACGTTTAAATGATTCTTTTTTGTCATCTCTCTAAATTTTTCCCTCACAACCATAAACTCAATGTTCTGGGATTTTGAGAATAGTGAGAATCTGGAATATTTAAAGCTTCTGAAAGAGACAAGGTTTATGAGGGAGAAAGATAAAAAGAAGAAGAAAGTATGTATTTTAAAGCATTTTTCAATTAAAAAACAAAACAATGAGGAAATATGAGTGCCTATTATATTCACATTATTAGAGCAGTGGTGGAAAAACAATGAGATAAGCATCATGGGGTAAAATGAAGCAGGTGCATTTACAGGAAATAGTAAGGAGTTTGAATTTAGACATACAGTTTCACAAAAGTTAAAGGCAGACTGTGTCAAACAACTTGTGTTTGAATTTTGACTCAGTGTTTAACTAGATTTGTGATTTTGGCAAGAAGGTTCTGTATGCTCATGTTAGAAATAGTATATTTTTCATATTAATATAAATCCATATACATACATGCCAAAGCACTTGCTTGGCTATTTGGTGAGTTTCTAACCATTGCTGTCTTTATTAGTGTTATTTTATCCAAAAGGTGACTGAATAGGACAGATGCTCATGATAAAGTCTCCAGATATTTGCTATGTCATGCCATGTGTGATATAGCAGGTATTCACTAAGCAAGAATGGTTGCAGCATATAGACTACTGGAGGAATATTTTGTTAAGATAGCTATCACATAATACACAGTGTTTTTAAATATTCACAGGATGTTATGCTAAGCAATATAGCAATGAGATTAAATAGACATTTATAAGACTGACCATTTTATCCCTTCAGTGGAGGAGAGAGGGACTAAGATTTGAAAATGGTTGAAAATGGTCACTGCTGGCTGCTTATTGTTCCCATGTTGTCCAAAAGAGCTAAAAAGAGTTTAATGTTAAAGCATTGTCCTAAGAAGCCAAAAAAATTAGCATCACCTCACATACAACAATCCAGTATTTTCAGTAAGGTAACTGAATCATTTTTTAAACGAAGAAAATGAGTATTCAAACCTATGGGATTCACATTTCCCAGAGTCAGCCTGAAGGAACTAAAGGATATTTCTCTTAAATTTTAAGGTTTGAAAATAACTGACAAAAGCTTCCTTTGTTCTTTTATTTCAATTAAACTATCTAGAGGAAATAGCCTCCAACACTGAAAGGGATGTGCTGTAGCACTTAGGCTAGTGATGACTTGTCTCTTCCTCAGGTCTGCCACAGCCAGGGATCTTTAGCTGGAAGTCTCACACGTGGGGTGGCAATGACCTTTGAACTATCCCAGAACATCCCAGTCTCACTGTTTTTAGAGCTCTTTGACTTTCTGTCAGCGGGTAATTTTGCAGGTTTCTGCCTAGGGGATAAGATTCACCAAAATTATTAGGCTTTATGACCTGTAATAAAGTTTTTTTGAATGAACATAAGGTTTACCTGACACAAAGAGCATGACTTTTACTTTTTTTTTCTTTTTTTAAACTCTAAACTGAATATCAATTATTTGACCTCTATATTTTGCCTTTTGGTTCCTAGGAAGTTGAAGTGTTTTATATCAGGTAGTAGAAAATGTCTGTTGAAAGAGGGAAAAGTAATTCTCCCCCCCCCCCAATGGAGATCAAATTCCTAGAAACTCAAAGGAATCCTTGTGTAAAATTGATTTAAAACCATACCTTTCATAATGAAAAGATTACACTGGATCTGGGATACTGTAGGGAACATTCTCATACATGCCAATGTATAATGCAAGCCTGCTCTCCTATGCCTGAGACTTTTCAAAGCTTTTTTTAAATTCCCCTGTACCTGCTTTCCCATCCACCTCTTTTTTTTTTTTTTTTTTAATCACTGTACCTTCCAGACTTGTATTTTATTGTCCTGGATTCCCCTCATGCATATCTTATAACAGCTTATGCTAGATAACATGTTGCTTTAAAAATAATGAAATGTAAGAATATTATTGGAATGCCAACTCTGTTGGGATGCTGCCTCTGAAAACCGTTTGAACCCATAATGCTTGTTCTTAAACACTCACCACTTGATACTATTGTTTCAAATTCAGGTTAAATGCTGCTGCTGCTGCTAAGTTGCTTCACTCTTATCCGACTCTGTGCGACCCCATAGACTGCAGCCCACCAGTCTCCCCTATCCCTGGGATTCTCCAGGCAAGAACACCGGAGTGGGTTGCCATTTCCTTCTCCAATGCATGAAAGTGAAAAGTGAAAGGGAAGTCGCTCAGTCGTGTCCGACTCTTAGCGACCCTATTGCTCTATCTTTATGTGAAGTTATTCCTCTGTTTTCCAGTATCACTCTTGTGATACAGATACTAATAGCTAGATCTAAATTTATCCCTCATTTTGACCTCTAAGTAAGTGTATAAAAGTAATATGTGTGCATGTTCAGTTATTCAGCCATATTTGACTCTTTGTGACCCCATGGACTGTAGCTCACCAGATTTCTCCATCCATGGGATTATTCCAGCAGAAATATTGCAATGTGTTGCCATTTCCTTTTCCTGACCCAGGGAATGAACTCATATCTCCTTCACTAGCAGGCAGATTCTTTACCACTGAGATTCTTGGGAAATTCCCAAACAAATAGATTTTCTTTTAATCTCTCTCCCGAAAGTTGAAAGTGAAAATCCAACATGTGAGAATGGGCTAGAGGTTGAAAACAGTATTGGATTAGGCTCAGAATTTGAAATCAGTCTCCATCACTTATTAACTCTGTGTTCCCTAGTTCTCTCAGCTGCAACAATAGGAATAATGAAGATAAAAATTTTTCAGAGATAATTCAAGTGAAAAAATTAGAACAATCTGTCACGTAGTAGGTACTCAAGAAATATTAACTATTAAAATTATCTTCCCTGGTGGCTCGGTGGTAAAGAATTTTCCTGAAATGCATGAGACCCAGGTTTGATCCCTGGGTCACCCATTCCAGTCCATTTTAGTTCACTGATTCCTAAAATGTTGATGTTCACTCTTGCCATCTCCTGTTTGACCACTTCCAATTTGCCTTGATTCATGGACCTGAAATTCCAGGTTCCTATGCAGTATTGCTATTTATGGCATCAGATCATGCTTCCATCACCAGTCACATCCACAATTGGATGCCATTTTTGCTTTGGCTCCATTTCTTCATTCTTTCTGGAGTTATTTCTCCACTGATCTCCAGTAGCATATTGGGTACCTACTTACCTGGGTAGTTCATCTTCCAGTGCCCTATCTTTTTGCCTTTTCATACTGTCCATGGGGTTCTCAAGGCACAAATACTGAAGTGGTTTGCCATTCCTTTCTCCAGTGGACCACATTTTGTCAGAACTCTACACTGTCATCACCTGTCCTTCTTGGGTGGCATGGCTCATAGTTTCTTTGAGTTAGACAAGGGTGTGGTCTATGTAATAAGATTGGTTAGTTTTCTGTGACTGTGGTTTCCAGTTTATCTGCCCTCTGATAGATTAGGATAAGGGGCTTATGAAAGCTTCCTGATGGGATAGACTGATTGTGTAGGACACTAGGTCTTGTTCTGATGGTTGGGGCCATGTTCAGTAAATCTTTAATCCAATTTTCTGTTGATGGGTGGAGCTGTGTTCCCTCCCTAAGCAGAGAGATACCCCAGGTCCAAGGTAAGAGAAAACCAAGTATGACTGTAGGTGTTGCAAGAGAGCATCAGAGCAGACACACTGAAACCATACACACAGAAAACTAGTCAATCTAATCACACTAGGACCACAGCCTTGTCTAACTCAATGAAACTAAGCCATGCCCGTGGGGCCACCCAAGATGGGCAGGTCATGGTGGAAAGGTCTGACAGAATGTGGTCTACTGGAGAACGGTATGGCAAACCACTTCATATTCTTGCCTTGAGAACCTCATGAACAGTATGAAAAGGCAAAACGATAGGATACTGAAAGAGAAACTCCCCAGGTCAGTAGGTGCCCAATATGCTACTGGAGATGGGTGGAGAAATAACTCCAGAAAGAATGAAGGGATGGAGCCAAATCAAAAACAATACCCAGCTGTGGATGTGACTGGTGATAGAAGCAAGGTCTGATGCTGTAAAGAGCAATATTGCATAGGAACCTTGAATTTCAGGTCCATGAATCAAGGCAAATTGGAAGTGGTCAAACAAGAGATGGGAAGAGTGAACGTCGACATTCTAGAAATCAGCGAACTAAAATGGACTGGAATGGGTGAATTTAACTCAGATGACCATTCTATCTACTACTGTGGGCAGGAATCCCTCAGAAGAAATGGAGTAGCGATCATGGTCAACAAAAGAGTTCGAAATGGAGTATTGGATGCAATCTCCAAAACGACAGAATGATCTCTGTTCGTTTCCAAGGCAAACCATTCAATATCACAGTAATCCAAGTCTATGCCCAAACCAGTAATGCTGAGGAAGCTGAAGTTGAACGGTTCTATGAAGACCCAAGAGATCTTTTAGAACTAACACAAAGAAAAGTTGTCCTTTTCTTTAAGGGGACTGGAATGCAAAAGTAGGAAGTCAAGAAACACCTGGAGTAACAGGCAAATTTGCCCTTGGAATACGGAATGAAGCAGGGCAAAAGCTAGTAAAGTTTTGCCAAGAGAACACACTAGTCATAGCAAACACCCTCTTCCAACAACACAAGAGAAGACTCTACACATGGACATCACCAGATGGTCAACCCCGAAATCAGATTGATTATATTCTTTGCAACCAAAGATGGAGAAGCTCTATACAGGCAACAGAAATAAGACCAGGAGCTGACTGTGGCTCAGATCATGAACTCCTTATTGCCAAATTCAGACTTAAATTGAAGAAAGTAGGGAAAACCACTAGACCACTCAGGTATGAATTAAGTCAAATCCCTTATGATTATACAGTGGAAGTGAGAAATAGATTTAAGGGCCTAGATCTGAGAGATAGAGTGCCTGATGAACTATGGACTGAGGTTCGTGACACTGTACAGGAGACAGGGATCAAGACCATCCCCATGGAAAAGAAATGCAAAAAAGCAAAATGGCTCTCGGGGGACGCCTTACAAATAGCTGTGAAAAGAGGAAAAGTGAAAAGCAAAGGAGAAAAGGAAAGATATAAGCATGTGAATGCAGAGTTCCAAAGAATAGCAAGAAGAAATAAGAAAGACTTCCTCAGCGATCAGTGCAACGAAATAGAGGAAAACGACAGAATGGCAAAGACTAGAGTTCTCTTCAAGAAAATTAGATTTGGGAGAATGGCATTGAAACATGTAAAATATCATGTATGAAACGAGTTGCCAGTCCAGGTTCGATGCACGATACTGGATGCTTGGGGCTAGAGCACTGGGACGACCCAGAGGGATGGTATAGGGAGGGAGGAGGGAGGAGGGTTCAGGATGGGGAACACATGTATACCTGTGGTGGATTCATTTTGATATTTGGCAAAACTAATACAATTCTGTAAAGTTTAAAAATAAAATAAAATTAAAAAAAAAAGAAAATTAGAGATACCAAGGGAACATTTCATACAAAGATGGGCTCGATAAAGGACAGAAATTGTATAGACCTAACAGAAGCAGAAGAAGATGTGGCAAGAATACACAGAAGAACTATACAAAAAAGATCTTCATGACCCAGATAATCATGATGGTGTGATCACTGACCTAGAGCCAGACATCTTGGAATGTGAAGTCAAGTGAGCCTTAGAAAGTATCACTACAAACAAAGCTAATGGAGGTGATGGAATTCCAGTTGAGCTATTTCAAATTCTGAAAGATGATGCTGTGAAAGTGCTACACTCAATATTCCAGCAAATTTGGAAAACTCAGCAATGGCCACAGGGCTGGAAAAGGTCATTTTTCATTTCAATCCCAAAAAAAGGCAATGCCAAAGAATGCTCAAACTACCGCACAATTGCACGCATCTCACACGCTAGTAAAGTAATGCTCAAAATTCTCCAAGCCAGGCTTCAGAAATATGTTAACCGTGAACTTCCTCATGTTGAAGCTGGTTTTTGAAAGGCAGAGGAAACAGATATCAAATTGCCAACATCCGCTGGACCATGGAAAAAGCAAGAGAGTTCCAGAAAAACATCAATTTCTACTTTATTGACTATGCCAAAGCCTTTGACTGTGTGCATCACAATAAATTGTGGAAAATTCTGAAAGAGATGGACATACCAGACCACCTGACTTGCCTCTTGAGAAATCTGTATGCACGTCAGGGAGCAACAGTTAGAACTGGACATGGAACAATAGACTGGTTCCAAATAGGAAAAGGAGTACGTCAAGGCTGTATAGTGTTACCCTGCTTATTTAACTTATATGCAGAGTACATCATGAGAAATGCTGGACTCGAAGAAGCACAAGCTGGAATCAAGATTGCTGGGAGAAATATTAATAACCTCAGATATACAGATCACACCACCCTTATGGCAGAAAGTGAAGAGGAACTAAAAAGCCTCTTGATGAAAATGAAAGTGGAGAGTGAAAAAGTTGGCTTAAAGCTCAACATTCAGAAAATGAAGATCATGACATCTGGTCCCATCACTTCATGGAAAATAGATGGGGAAACAGTGGAATCAGTGTCAGACTTTATTTTTTAGGGCTCCAAAATCACTGCAGATGGTGATTGCAACCATGAAATTAAAAGACGCTTACTCCTTGGAAGGAAAGTTATGACCAACCTAGATAGCATATTCAAAAGCAGAGACATTACTTTGCCCACAAAGTTCCGCCTAGTCAAGGCTATGGTTTTTCCAGTGGTCATGTATGGATATGGGAGTTGGACTGTGAGGAAAGCTGAGCGCCGAAGAATTGATGCTTTTGAACTCTGGTGTTAGAGAATACTCTTGACAGTCCCTTGGTCTGCAAGGAGATCCAACCAGTGCATTCTGAAGGAGATCAGCCCTGGGATTTCTTTGGAAATGCTAAAGCTGAAGCTCCAGTAGTTTGGCCACTTCATGCGAAGAGCTGACTCATTGCAAAAGACTCTGATCCTGGGAGGGATTGGGGGCAGGAGGAAAAGGGGACGACAGAGGATGAGATGCCTGGATGGCATCACTGACTCGATGGACAGGAGTCTGAGTGAACTCCGGGAATTGGTGATGGACAGGTAGGCCTGGCATGCTGAAATTCATGGGGTCGCAAAGATTGGGACATGACTGAGAGACTGAACTGAACTGAATGAAACTATGGTGGGATTCCCTTGTAGTTCAGTTGGTAAAGAATCTGCCTGCAATGCAGGACACACAGGTTCAATTCCTGGCTTGGCAAAATTCTCTGGAGAAGTAAATGTCAACCCACTCCAGTATTTTTGCCTGGAGAACCCTATGGGCAGACGAGCCTGGCAGGCTACAGTCCATGTGGTCGCAGGAGTCGGGCAGAACTTAGCAGCTAAACCACCATCAAAGTATGGTGGTGTTGATGAAGATAATGGTGACCTCCCTCAAAAGATCCCAAGCATGTACTACTGTAGTACATGCCCCCAAACCTTCATCAGGCCACCACCGACCCATGCCTTCACTGGAGACTCCCAGACACCCCACAGGCATGTCTCCTGGGGGTCACTGTTCCTTTCTCCTGGGTCCTGGTGCACAAGATTCTTTTGTGCTCTTCAAGAATCTATTTCCCAGTCCTGTGTAAGTTCTGGCAGCTCTATGATGGGCCTAATGGCGACATCCTCCAAGAGAACTTATGCCATACCCACACCCAGAGCCCCTGTCCCTATTCAGCCTCAAAAACAGTAAGATGATTTTATATTCTGTTATCATCTACTACTATATTTAGAGCATTTTCTCTGAATAAAATTGTGTGTGGGTGTTGGTGTGGGTGAGAGAGAGAGTGAAAGAGAGGAAAAAGATAAAGAGGCTCTGAGAATGACTTCTTGTTTCTAGGTAGTTTATGCTCATAATCTTATAGAAATATAAATGTCACTTGATGAAATAATTTTCACTTCACCTTAGAGGAGAGACTGTGAAGACAAGGGATTGTGTGGTTGGGAGAGTAATATGATTCATGGTATAATTAACCACAAATTTTATGAGGATTTTAACACTGAAACGCATATATACACACACAAACAAACATACATATCAGTTTTATAATCTGTCCATCTCCTTGCAGTCCAAGGGACTCTCAAGAGTTTTCGCCAACACCACAGTTCAAAAGCATCAATTCTTTGGCACTCAGCTTTTTTCACAGTCCAACTCTCACATCCATACATGACCACTGGAAAAACAATAGCCTTGATGAGACGGAGCTTTGTTGGCAAAGTAATGTCTCTGCTTTTGAATATGCTATCTAGTTTGCATATCTAGGCTTCTATCTAGGTTGCACATTTATAGTACTATAATCGTGATTATCTGGGTCATGAAGATCTTTTTTGTACAGTTCTTCTGTGTATTCTAGCCACCTCTTCTTAATATCTTCTGCTTCTGTTAGGTCTATACCATTTCTGTCCTTTATCAAGCCCATCTTTGCAAGAAATGTTCCCTTGGTATCTCTAATTTTCTTGAAGAGAACTCTAGTCTTTGCCATTCTGTTGTTTTCCTCTATTTCTTTGCATTGATTGCTGAGGAAGGCTTTCTAATCTCTCCTTCCTATTCTTTGGAACTCTGTATTCAGATGCTCATATCTTTCCTTTTCTCCTTTGCTTTTCGCTTCTCTTCTTTTCACAGCTATTTGTAAGGCCTCCCCAGACAGCCATTTTGCTTTTTTGAATTTCTTTTCCATAGGGATGTTCTTGATCCCTGTCTCCTGTACAATGTCACTAACCTCAGTCCATACTTCATCAGGCACTCTGTTTATCCGATCTAGTCCCTTAAATCTATTTCTCAATTCCACTGTATAATCATAAGGAATTTTATTTAGTTCATACCTGAATGGTCTAGTGGTGTTCTCCACTGTCTTCAATTTCAGTCTGAATTTGGCAATAAGGAGTTCAAGATCTGAGCCACAGTCAGCTCCTGGTCTTATTTCTGTTGCCTGTATAGAGCTTCTCCATCTTTGGCTGCAAAGAATATAATCTATCTGATTTTGGTGTTGACCATCTGGTGACGTCCATGTATAGAGTCTTCTCTTGTGTTGTTGCAAGAGGGTGTTTGCTATGACTAGTGTGTTCTCTTGGCAAAACCTTACTAGCTTTTGCCCTGCTTCATTCCGTATTCCAAGGGCAAATTTGCCTGTTACTCCAGTTGTTTCTTGACTTCCTACTTTTGCATCCCAGTCTCCTATAATGAAAAGGACATCTTTTTTGGGTGTTAGTTCTAAAAGGTCTTGTAGGTCTTCATAGAACCATTCAACTTCAGCATCTTAAGCATTACTGGTTTGGGCATAGACTTGGATTACTGTGATATTGAATGGTTTGCCTTGGAAATGAACAGAGATCATTCTTTCATTCTTGAGACTTGCATCCAAGTACTGCATTTCAGACTCTTTTGTTGACCAGGATGACTACTCCATTTCTTCTAAGGGATTCCTGACCACAGTAGTAGATATAATATTCATCTGGGTTAAATTCACCAGTCCATTTTAATTCACTGATTCCTAGAATGTCAACGAATAGTTGCTTTAAAATGCTGAGTTTGTTTCTCCTGTATAAAATGAATCAGATACACACACACACACACACACACACATACACATATATGCACACTGATATCTCCTCTCTTAGATCCCCCTCCCACTTTGTTTTATCCTTCCCAATAATGGCATTGCAGAGCAGTGAGCTGAGCTCCCTGTGCTACACAGCAGGTTACCTCTAGACATTTGTTTTACACATGACAATGTACATCTGTCAATCCCAACCTCCCAATTTACCCTTCCTCCCCTTCCTCTGGGTCTATCCATATGTTCTCTATAGTGCAGTTCATTTCCGTCACTCAGTCATGTCTGCTTCTTTGTGACCCCATGAACCACAGCACGCTGGGCCTCCCTGTCCATCACCAACTCCCAGAGTCCACCCAAACCCTTGTCCATTGAATCAGTGATGTCATCCAACCATCTCATCCTCTGTCGTCCCATTCTCCTCCTGCCCTCAATCTCTACCAGCATCAGGGTCTTTTCAAATGAGTTAGCTCTTTGCATCAGGTGGCCAAAGTATTGGAATTTCTGCTTCAACATGAGTCCCTCCAATGAACACCCAGGACTAATCACCTTTACGATGAACTGGTTGGATCTCCTTGCAGTCCAAGGGACTCTCAAGAGTCTTCTCCAACACCACAGTTCAAAAGCATCAATTCTTTGGCACTCAGGTTTCTTCACAGTCCAACTCTCACATCCATACATGACCACTGGAAAAACCATAGCCTTGACTGGATGGACCTTTGTTGACAAAGTTCTCTATAGCTGCATCTCTATTCCCGTCCTGAACATAGCTTCATCTATATCATTTTTTCTAGATTCCATATTTATGTGTTAATAAACAATATTTGTTTTTCATCACAGAACTTTGATATACACATCACATGTGTCAGATTTTTGTTGATCTTCAAGGACTGAGCAAGATCTAATCAGGTTAAAGGCAGCACCAAACCTCTCATTGTGTTATGATAACCTGATCACATAAAGAAGTATAGGCTGTGTGACGCAGGGCAGGCAAACAGGCAGCACTGTAGTTTTAAGGAGAGGAGAATAAGAATGTACTGAGGGATTTATTGGCTGGAGAAAAAGGAGAGTAGTGTGGGAGATGCTACAGAACCAAGACTAAAGGTGATGTATGTATTTTCTCCTCAACCACTATTAGTCAAATTTTATTTAAATAGCCCCATCCAGATGCATTTAGAGATAAAACCCATGTTCAAGAAGCATTTATCCGTACCACTCTGTACTATGGGAAAAGCTACTTTTCTACCAAAGTATGGACACATCCTGGGATTTCACAGGATAGGAGGGGACTTCCGAGATGTAAACCTTTGGTTATGTACCGTTTGCCCAACAGTCAAATTTTCCAGAAGCATTTGCTGTTCATTATTTGCTAGCATTCAATAAGCTGTTCACTCAGCCTGCTGTCAGAAGTGGTTTGGGGATTTTGATCAGAGCTGCCTCTTGGTCAAGAGTGTTAAGTGGAGCAGAGCATGCCTACCTAATCAGCATTGCAATCAAAACATGAATTAGTTAATGATAGCAAATATAGGAGAATTTTGATACACCATAGACCAAGCTCCAGCTCCCTCTTCCTATACTGAGACCATCTTTATTTATAAAGCATATCTTAAATGATGTAGTGTTCAAAAGTATTTAATAGAAAGTGGCTATATATTTTCACATGATTTTTGTTACTAAATTTAGAAAAAAAACAAAACAAAACAAAACACCATGAAGGAATATTTGGACTATAAAAAAATAATGATCTACACTTTTAGCCCAGTCTTACACATATCTTATTATTATTATTAGAATCTTAATATTAATGGAGTGGATATTCTACATTGACTCCAAAAGTTAGAAAAGTAAATAGATATGTAAGTAGATGAAATAATTACCTACTCAAAGGTTATGGAAAAATGTCTCTTAATGACTTTCTCTTCATTTTTAAATTGTGTTGATGAAATCACTGACCATAATAAAGAGGTTTCTGAATTTCCATTTTCAATTAAAGCTAATAGGTTTTCATTTTCTCTTTTACAAAGAATTAAAAAGTTTCCTGCCTAGTTTTAAATTTTTAAAATTAACCTGCAGAAACAGTCATATTTCAACAGAACACAGTCTAGTTTAATACAGATTACAGAATATTTATCTTTAACACTGGGTTTTAAAAATATTACAGGAGGAGTCAAGATGATGGAATAAGAGGACACAGAATCCATCCTTCCTTGCAACTACATCAAAAATACATCTGCAATTAGACCAGTTCTCACAGAGCACCTGCTGAACATTAACTGAAGTCTTTGGACACCTAAAAGGACAAGAAAAATTCCCTTGCAGCCAGGTAGGCTGAAAGAAGGAAAGAAAGAAAAAAGTCAGGAAAAGCAAGATGCAAAACTGCGGGTAAGAAGGGGAAAAATGTCCTCACAGTGGGGTAATCAGCTGGAGCAGAAAGAGACCTTTGGAAGATCAAAGAAGACCTTCTGCAGAAGTTCTGCAGAAGGCAGGACAAAGTAAGAGTTATGTGCATGGTCTGTACTACAGCACAGTGCACCCCAACCTGAGTCATGGATCTCTTATTGTGGAAGGGGGCTAGGTGCTAGAAAGTGGCTTTGGAGCACAGACCTATGGAGGGGACAGCTGTTGACTGTGAAAAGACAGGCTGAAGGGACAAGAGTAAGGAATTCCACAACTGGGAAGGTTTGCAGAAAAAGTCAGGATACACACTGTTATAGTTGAGCAGTATGCAAGGGATGGGGCCAGCCACCACTCTAATGCCCTTCCCCATTCATTGACTTTTACCTCCAAGATCATTGTGAGGGACACCCATATAAGCAGGATCACCTGTTCCTCAAGGCAAGACCTCTCCCACCTATGTAGTCTCTGGGGTCTTGCGCACTGACTATCCCAAAGCCTTCTTGGGAATCCTGCCTGAGACAGGAATGCCAGTTTTGGCAGTGGCTTAGTGCTAAAACATGGGGTTGAGAGAGAAGATTCAGGGAGAAAACCACTGTTGGCTGCTCAGATAAAACAGAAGGAACAAGAGTGACAGGTTCCACCACACCTGAAATACCCCTAGAGGAAGCATGTTCTGCCTGGGAAACAAGGTGTCAATATTGAGTGGTGTGCAGGGGGTGAGGCCACCACCACTCCTACACCCCAGTCCTTGTCTCCACAAGCACTGTGAGGAAATCCCACCAGAGCAAGCAAACCCCAGACTATCACGACTGCCTGTCAGCCTACACTGCTGCAGGAGACTCCCACACACTCCAGCTGTGACCACCATAATCCTCCTCAGCCTGAGTGAGGCCCAACCAGCTGATAATTTTCTTGTCTCTTGCCTGGATGGGGAACAGATATCTGAGGGTGACCCATATGCAAAGATGGGACCAAAAATCAAACCTGAGCCCCACAGGCAATGCAGTTAAGGAAAGGAACAGAAATCTCTTCACACAGCTGCACAAGCCATGGATAAAGTTGCATCTACCAGATTGCTAAATCATGCATCTGTGGGATATCTAAATATACAATAAGTGGTCCCACAACTGAGACCAGTCTAGTTTTAGCAGCAGTGGGTTTTGGGGGCAAATACATGTGGGAGTTAGGCCAAGTCAGAGTGCCAGCTGATGCCACAGAGCCCATAGCAGGTCCAGAGACCTCTATAGAAGAAATGGAGGGCCTCTTAAGGAGGCAAGCATTGGCTATGGGACATTATGGGAGCTAGGACACTGATAGATGAGACACCAGGAAAATCTTATCACTATCATACTTTTCCTGTTTGTTTCATTTTGCTTAGTTGTTGATGTTGTTGAATTTTTAAAATTTTTTGAGTTTAAATATATGTGTTGCTGTGGTTTTGTATTTTTTCTGAATTTTCATTCTTTATCATATTTGTTTTTTTTAATGTTTGCTTTCTTTTTTTGTTTGCTTTCTACTTTTGTTACATTTTTCATTTTTTATTTTTATAACTATAGTGTTTATCAATTGTTTTCATTTTTAGTTTCTTTGGTTTGTTTTACTATTTGTTTTATTTATTTATTTTTTCTGTCTGCTTCTTTGTTTCTGCTTGACTTTTTTTCATTTGTCTAGGGGTTGGTTTGTCAGTTTGATGTGTGTGTGTGTGTGTGTGTGTGTGTGTGCCTGTTATTGTTGCTGTTTGTTTTGGTTTTGGATTTTGTTTACACATTTCTTTTCTTTTCTTTCTTTATTTTTCTTTTCATTTCTTTTTTCTTTGGCCTTGTTGCATGACTCTTTATTTCCCAGTTAGGAGTCAGACCTTGGCTTCTGAGGTGGGACTGCCAAGTCCAGGATGCAAGACTGTCCAGGAATCCATGTGCCCAGGGAATATTATTTACAGTGTGCTTTTCTGGGGGTGTGCATCTCAACACCAAGACCGAGCTCCAACTAACTGTGTGCAGGTTTCAATACTGGGAATCTCATGCCAAACCCAGCAAGATAAGAATATAGCCCCATGCATCAACAGACAGGGTGCCTAAAATCATACTAAGGTCATGGAAACTCTAAACAAAACACCTGATATGGCCCTGCCTATCAGAGGGAAAAGACTCAGCCCCACCTACAAGAGCACAGGTACTGGTCCCACTCACCAGAAAGTCTACAGAAGCCCCTTGACCAAATTCACCCACCAAGGGGCAGATAACAGACACAAGAAGAACTATGACCCTGTAGCCTGCAGAAAGAAAAGCATGAATAGAGTAATTTAGACAAAATGAAATTACAGAGAAATATGTTGCAGATGAACAAGCAAGATAAAAAGCCACAAGATCAAATAAATGAAGAGGAAATAGGCAATCTACTCAAAAGAGAATATGGAGTGTTAATAGTAAAGATGATCCAATATCATGGAAGCAAAATGGAACCATGGATTAGAAGATATAACATGCATAATATCATATAAGAAACAAATCGCCAGTCCAGGTTCAATGCAGGATACAGGATGCTTGGGACTGGTGCACTGGGATGACCCAGAGGGATGGTATGGGGAATGAGGTGGGACGAGGTTCAGGATGGGGAGCACATGTTCACCTTTGGCAGATTCATGTTGATATATGGCAAAACAAATACAATATTGTAAAATAATTAGCCTCCAATTAAAATAAATAAATTTAAATTAAAAAATAAAATAAAATATTTTATATAAAAAAGAAGATATAAGAAATGTTTAACAAGGACAGAAGAACTAAAGAACAAAACAATCAGTGGTGACTGCACAGTAACTGAAATGAAAAGTATACTAGGAGGAATTAAGAGCAGAATAACTGAGGCAGACGAATAGATAAGTGAGCT
This sequence comes from Bos taurus, assembly GCF_002263795.3. Classification (NCBI taxonomy): domain Eukaryota; kingdom Metazoa; phylum Chordata; class Mammalia; order Artiodactyla; family Bovidae; genus Bos; species Bos taurus. Next base: position 3,573,462 of record NC_037336.1, read on the forward strand.
AGAATAGTGGAAATAACTGCCACAGAGTAAAATTTAAAAAAAAAGAAAAAGAAATGAAGACCGTCTCAGAAGCTTCTGAGACAACACTAAAAGCACCAGCACTCATATTTTAGGAATCTCAGAAGAACAGAAATAGAAAGTGTCTGAGAAAATATTCAAAGAGATTATAGTGGAAAATTCCCTAACATGAGAAAGAAAATAGCCATCAAGTAGAGGAAGCACAGAAAGTCCCATTCAAGATAAACTCAAGCAGAAACACCTGAGACAAATATTAATCAAACTAACAAAAATTTAAAATAAAAACTAGTAAAAGAAGAAAAGGAAAAGCAACAAATAATATCCAAAGAAAGTCCCATCCTGTTATAAGCTGATATTTCAGCAGAAACTCTGCAGGCCAGAAGGGAATGGTAGGATATATTTAAAGTTAAGAAAAGGAAAAACCCACAATCAAGATTACTCTAACCTGCAAGAATCTCATTCAAAGTTAGTGGAGAAATCAAAAGTTTCACAGAAAACCAAAATTAAAAAGAAGTCAGCATCACCAAACAAGCTGTACAACAAATGCTAAAGGAATTTCTTTAGATGGGAAAGAAGAGAAGAGAAAAGACTTACAAAAACAAACCCAAAACAATTGAGAGAATGCTAATAGGAACACACATATTAATAATTAACTTACATGTAAATGTATTAAATGCTCCAATCTAAAGACAGAAATTGGCTGAATGGATACAAAAACATGACTCATATATATGCTGTCTTATCACAGACCTATTTCAGACTTAGGGACACATATAGACTGAAAGTGAACAAATGGAAAAAATATTCCATGAAATGGAAATTAAAAGAAAGCTGGAATAGCAATATTTATATCAGACAAAATAGACTTTAAAGACTTTTACAAGAGACAGAGAAAAACACTACCTAATAATCAAAGTAACAATCCAAGAAGATACAACAATTGTAAATATTAACACACCAGAATAGGAGCACCTCAATATATAAGGCAAATGCTAAAAGTCATAAAAGGATAAATCAACATTAACATAATAATAGTAAAGGACTTAAACACTTCACATAAACCAGTGAGTAGACTAAAGAGATCCAGCAATCCCACTGCTGGGGATACATACTGAGGAAACCAGAAGGGAAAGAGACACGTGTACCCCAATGTTCATCGCAGCACTGTTTATAATAGCCAGGACATTGAAGCAACCTAGATGTCCATCAGCAGATGAATGGATAAGCAAGCTGTGGTACATATACACAATGGAGTATTACTCAGCCATTAAAAAGAATTCATTTGAATCAGTTCTAATGAGGTGGATGAAACTGGAGCCTATTATACAGAGTGAAGTAAGCCAGAAGGAAAAACACCAATACAGTATACTAACGCATATATATGGAATTTAGAAAGATGATAACAATAACCCTGTGTACAAGACAGCAAAAGAGACACTGATGTATGGAACAGTCTTATGGACTCTGTGGGAGAGGGAGAGGGTGGGAAGATTTGGGAGAATGGCATTGAAACATGTAAAATATCATGTATGAAATGAGATGCCAGTCCAGGTTCAATGCACGATACTGGATGCTTGGGGCTAGTGCACTGGGATGACCCAGAGGGATGGTATGGGGAGGGAGGAGGGAGGAGGGAGGAGGGAGGAGGGAGGAGGGTTCAGGATGGGGAGCACATGTATACCTGTGATGGATTCATTTTGATATTTGGCAAAACTAATACAATTATGTAAAGTTTAAAAATAAAATAAAGTTAAAAAAAATTAATAAGGAAACACAACCCTTAAAAGATACATTAGATCAATAGACTTATATTTATCCTTAATATAAGATATTTCATCTAAAAGCAGCAGAATACACTTTCTTCTCAAGTTCACATGGAACATTCTCCAGGGTTGATCACATATTCAGTCAAAAATCAAGCCTTGGTAAATTTAATAAAATTGAGGTCATATCAAGCATCTTTTCTGAGCATAATGCTAAAGGATTAGATATAAATTGCAGAGAAGAAAAGCAGTAAAAACACAAACACCTGAAGGCTAAACAATATGCTACTAAATAACTAAGAGGTCCCTGAATAAATCAAAGAAGAAACCAAAGCCTACCTAGAAAAAATGACAACAAAAACTTGGCAATGGAAAACCTATGGGACACCACAAAAGCAGATCTAAATGGAACGTTTATAGGAGTACAATCCTACCTCAAGAAACAAGAAAAAGCTCAAATAAACTAACATCACACCCAAAGAAACTAGGGAAAGAAAAGCGAACAAAACACAATACTAATAGAAGAAAAGAAATTATAAAGATCAAAGCAGAAATAAATGCAGTAGAGATGAGGAAAAAATTAGCAAATACTGGTGAAAATAAAAGCATGTTTAAGAAGATAAACAAAACAGATCAACCTTTAGATGGACTCATCAAGAAAAATAGGGATACAATTCAAATAAATAAAATTAGGGATAAAAAAGAAGTTACAACTGACACCACAGAAATACAAAAGATAATTAGAAACTACTACAAGCATCTATATTCCAATACAATGGACAACTTGGAAGAAATTTACAAATTCTTAAAGAAGTACAATCTTCCAAAACTGAACCAGCAAGGAATAGAAAATATGGAAAGACCAATCACAATTACTGAAATTGAAATTGTGATAAAAAATCTTCCAACAAACAAAAATCTAGCACCAGAGGGCTTCACAGGTGAATTCTGCAAACATTTAGAGAAAAGCTAACACCTGTATTTCTCAAAATCTTCCCTAAAATTGAAGAGGAAGCTTCATTTCATCAGGAAGGAAAGCTCCCAAGCTCATTCTATAAGGTCACCATCAATCTGATACCAAAACCAGAGGAAGATATCACACACACACAGAAAAAAAAATATAGGCTGATATCACTGATGAACATAGACACAAAAATCCTCAACAAAACACTTGCAAGCAGAATCTGACAACACATTGAAAAGATCATACACCAGGATCAAGTGGGATTTATCCCAGGAATGCAAGAATTCCTCAATAGATGCAAATCAATCAATCTGATGCACCATATTAACTAAATGGAGAATACAAAACACATGGTTATTGCAATAGATGTATGAAAAGCATCTGTTAATACTGACAAATTTAACACCCATTTATCATTAAAAAAAATAAAATAGCAGACAATGGCTATAGAGGAAAACTACCTCAACATAATAAAGGCCACACACGACAAATCTAGAGCAAACATTATTCTCAATGGTGAAAAACTGAAACATTTCCTCTAAGATCAGAAACAATACAAGGGTTTTCACTCTAGTCATTATTATTCAACATAGTTTTGGAAGTCCTAGCAATGGCAATCCGGAGAAGGCAATGGCACCCCACTCCAGTACTCTTGTCTAGAAAATCCCATGGACGAATGAGCCTGGTAGGCTGCAGTCCATGGGATCTCGAAGAGTCAGACACGACTGAGTGACTTCACTTTCCCTTTTCACTTTCATGCATTGGAGAAGGAAATGGCAACCCACTCCAGTGTTCTTGCCTGGAGAATCCCAGGGATGGGGGAGCCTGGTGGGCTGCCGTCTCTGGGGTTGCACAGAGTCGGACACGACTGAAGCGACTTAGCAGTAGCAGCAATGGCAATCAGAGAAGAAAATTAAATAAAAGGAATATAAATTAGAAAAGAATAAAAACTGCCACTGTTTGCAGATGACCCCATGAGGCTCTCCTATCCATCGGACTTTTCAGGCAAGAATACTGGAGTAGGTTGCCATTTCCTTCTCCAGGGGATCTTTCAGACCCAGTAATCAAACCAGCATGTCCTACATATCCTGCATTGCAGGTGGAATCTTAACCTGTTTAGCCATTAGGGAAGCCTCCTAAATTGGAAAAGAGAAGTAAAACTGCCACTGTTTACAGATGCTGTGATACATAAAAAATCCAAACATGCCACCGAAAGCTATCAGAGCTAACCAATTAATTTAGTAAAGTTGCAGGATACAAAAATAATACACAGAAATCTATCATTCCTATATAGTAACAAGGAAATATCACAAAGAGAAATTAATAAAATATGAATTTAAAACATTACATTTACCATTGTCACAAAAAGAATAAAGTTCCTAGGTATAAGCCTACCTGAGGAGGCAAAAGACCTCTACTCAGAAAACTATAAGATACTGATCAGAGACAAATGCAAACGGAGAGATATACCATGTTCTTGGATTGGAAGAATCAATCTACAGATTCAGTGCAATCCTTTTAAAATTACTAGTGGCATTTTTCACAGAATTAGAACCAAATATTTTAAAATTTATATGGAACCACAAAGAACCCTGAATAACGAAAACAGTCTTATGATAAACAACAAGCAACAGTTGGAGGAATCAGACTCTCTGACTTCAGACTATTCTATAAAGCTACAGTAATCAAGACAGTATTTTACTGACACCAAAAGAGACATGTCAATCAATGAAACAGGATACAAAGATTGGAGAGAAACCCACACACCTATGGTCATCTAATCTATGAAAAAAGAGGCAAGGTAGCACAGTGGAGAAAAGGCAGACACCTCAATAATTGGCGCTGGGAAAACTGGACAGCTACACATAAAAGAATGAAATTAGAACACTCCTTAATACCATGCAAAAAATTAAACTCAAAACACATTGAACACTGAGATGGGGTACCAGACACTATTAAGGCCTTGGAAGAAAACATAAGCAGCACACTCTTTAATAAGTGTTCTGTGAGATATTTTTGATGTCTCAAAAATATCTACAATGAGATATTTTTGATCCACCTCCTAGAGCAATGAAAATAAAAAACTAAAATAAACAAATGGGACCTAATTAAATTTAAAAGCTTTTACATAGCAAAGGAAGCCATAAACAAAGTGAAAAATAACCCTCTGAATCATAGAAAATATTTGCAAATGAAGCAACCAAAAAAGGATTAATATCAAAAGTATATAAACAGCTCCTGGAGCTCAATATCAAAACAGAAACAATCCAATTGAAAAGTGAATAGAAGACCTAGACATTTCTTTGAAAAAGATGTACAAATAATCAACAAACACATGGAAAGATGCTCAGCATCACTATATTATTGGAATTGCACATCAAAACTATAATGAAGTATCACTTCACACTAGTCAGAATGACTATCATTAAAAAAATTATAAACAATAAATGCTAGAAAGAATATGGAGAAAAGAGAATCCTCTTACAATGGAGGGAATGTAAATTGATATAGCTACTATGAAGAACAATATGGAGGTTAATAAAACTAAAAATAAAACAACCCTATCACCCAGAAATCTAACTTTTGGGCATATACCCAGAGAAAATTATAGTCAAATGATACACGCACCCCACGGTTAATTTTAACACTATTTACAATAGCCAGGACATGTTGCTGCTGCTGCTGCTGCTAAATCGCTTCAGTCATGTCCGATTCTGTGCGACCCCATAGACAGCAGCCCACCAGGCTCCCCTGTCCCTGGGATTTTCCAGGAAGAGTACTGGACTGGGTTTCCATTGCCTTCTCCAAGCCAGGACATGGAAGCAACCTAAATGTCCATCAACAAAGGAACAGATAAATGTGATGTGGTACATATATACAGTGGAATATTACTTAGCCAAATGGAATAAAATTGTGCCATTTGGAGAAACATGGATGGATCTAAAGATTGTCATAAAGAGTGAAGTAAGTCAGAAAGAGAAAAACTAATATCATATATTAAGACATATATGTGGAAATCTAGAAAAAGGTGAAGATGATACTATTTGCAAAGTAGAAATAGAGACACAGACATAGAGAACAAACGTATGAATACCAATGGAAGAAGAGGGGTGAAATTCATTGGGAGGCTCGGATTGACAAATATATATCCCAGGTTACACTAGTGGTAAATGACCCGCCTGCCAATGCAGAAAACATACGAGACATAGGTTCAATCCCTGGCTGAGTAAGAATCCCTGTAGTAGGAAATAGCAACCTACTCCAGTATTATCGCCTGGAGAACCCATGGACAGAGGAGCCTGGCAGGTTACAGCCCATAGGGCTACACAGAGTCAGACACAGCTGAAGTGAACCAGCATGCACAGTATTCTGTATAAATTACATAACTAATAAGAACCTAATGTATAGCACAGGGAACTCTGCTCAGTGCTCTGTGGTGACCTAAATGGGAAGGGAATCCGAGAAGAGGGGAGATGTGTATATGTATGGCTGATTCACTTTGCTGTATAGCAGAAACTAACACAAGAGTGTAAAACAACTATACTCTGATAAACAAAAATTAATACAAAATAAAGGTTCTGAGAAGTCCTGCCTGAAAATAGCCTGTTGAAATTCATATTTACTTTCATGCTATACTTAAGTGCATCTTTACAAACATAATGTTATGTGGAATAAATCTTGGTACTGCTAAATGAAAAATATTCTAAAAAAATATAGGAATACCAGAAGCATCCCATAGCATAATTCCTTACAGAAAACAAACAGTGTTGCATGATGTTTAACATTTCCACATGTACTTGTAGCTTCCATAAATTTTAAATCAGTCAACAGAACTCATACAGGGAAAGAAAAAAAAAAAGTGAAGCAGAAAATGATACAACTCATAGACAAGACAAAGCACAAATATCACATTGCAAGTTTGGCTTTGAAAATCTGTCAGCTATTTCCTCATACTGTGTTAACTGAAGGAGAAAAATGGAGCTCCAGGACGTTTGGCCATGCAGCACTTCAGCGGGAGTTTTCAATTTGTAAAGGTTGAAAAGTCATTTTTCCTTTCCAGCTCATAAAAGGTGAAGCTTTATGGCCAGAGGGCATTTTGTTCAGATCTCAGATCCCAGTCTTCTTTGCTTCATGTGTGAATACATTACCCTGGTTTCACAGTTACTTCTAATTTCTATTTATCTGGAAGAATAAAGTCACAATTTTTTCTTGACAATGAATGTATCAAAATATGAATATTTGAACCAAATTGTCTTATAGTTTTTATTTTACCTAGCCTTTTTTTTTTATTTGTGTATAACTAGGGATATATTTCTGAAGATTTCATATAAGCAGTACTGGAGAGATTATAAATATGGTATTTATTTGACTCAGGTAAATGAAAACCATATAATAAATTTAAATTTCCTGGTAAGTTAAATGCTAAAGAAAGGGGTAGCAGAAGCAATTTAAGGTTTCAAAATGATTTGTGTATAATAATAACTGTCATGACAAATAGACTTGAATATTTCAAAATTCAAATAGAATATGAGTATTGTAAGACTTACTTTCTAAAAGACTGAAGTATATTTGGTATTGAAAATAAATTGGATAAACTAATAAAGTCAGATCAGATCAGATCAGATCATTCGCTCAGTCGTGTCCGACTCTTTGCGACCCCATGAATCGCAGCATGCCAGGCCTCCCTGTCCATCACCAACTCCTGGAGTTCACTCAGACTCACGTCCATCGAGTCAGTGATGCCATCCAGCCATCTCATCCTCTGTCGTCCTCTTCTCCTCCTGCCCGCAATCCCTTCCAGCATCAGAGTCTTTTCCAATGAGTCAACTCTTCGCATGAGGTGGCCAAAGTACTGGACTTTCAGCTTTAGCATCATTCCTTCCAAAGAAATCCCAGGGCTGATCTCTTTCAGAATGGACTGGTTGGATCTCCTTGCAGTCCAAGGGACTCTCAAGAGTCTTCTCTAACACCACAGTTCAAAAGCATCAATTCTTCAGTGCTCAGCCTTCTTCAGAGTCCAACTCTCACATCCATACATGACCCCAGGAAAAACCATAGCCTTGACTAGACGAACCTTTGTTGGCAAAGTAATGTCTCTGCTTTTGAATATGCTATCTAGGTTGGTCATAACTTTCTTTCCAAGGAGTAAGTGTCTTTTAATTTAATGGCTGCAGTCACCATCTGCAGTGATTTTGGAGCCCAGAAAAATAAAGTCTGACACTGTTTCCACTGTTTCCCCATCTATTTCCCATAAAACATTTCCAAAAAATATATATATATCTTTAATTTGTTGAACATTTTAGCATTTAGGCCTTTTATTTATTTATTTTTTGTAGTTTTATATTTTGGATCATTCCTAAAGGATATTAACCCTGACTATTCACTGGAAGGATTCATGCTGAAGCTGAAGCTCAAATACTTTGGCCACCTTATGCAAAAAACTTATCATGATTCTGGGAAAGATTGAGGACAAGAAGAGAAGGGGTAAACATGGGCTAAGATGGTTGGATGGAATCACTGACTCAGTGGAAATGAGTTTGAGCAAACTTAAGGAGGCACTGAAGGACAGGGAAGCCTGGTATGCTGCAGTTCATGGGGTCTCAGAGACTTCCACATTACTTGGCAATTGAAGAGTACAAATTTTGGATCATAAATTATACTCAGATTTTCTAGAAAAAGCTGCAATATTCTACAAATTTTGCCATATGCTTTTAATTTCTGCTGTAAATAAGATGTAACTGAAACCACATACAATGTTTTGGGTGCTTTTGCTATAGAGATGACTCATTCAATGTTTTTACAAAGAACCAAAGAAGGTATGTGTGTCCATATTCTGAATCACATACAGGTCTAGATTTAAATTTGTTTAACGCACGTCAAATTATTATGTAAACCAATTGCTGCTAAGGATGTATAATGTTATATAAAAATATAACTGTTTTAAATCTTTCAACATTTATCTATTTTGTTGACTTTTCAAATAACTATTTTTTTTTTACTCATTTTCTCTGTTTTCCATTTTCATTTTCAATGTTTTCTGCTTTGATCTTTACTATTTCCTTCCTTCTTTCTTTCTTATAGATATATCTTGTTTTACTATTACTAGTTTTTTGTTTCCTAAAGTATTTATTTCAAACCTCTTCTCATTCCTAGTATAAGCATTTTAGTACTATACATTTTCTTCTCAGTACTACTTTAGCAGTACTCTGTATATGTTGTTATGTTTTATTTTAATCTTCTTTCTATTTTTATTGTTGCTATTCATTCTCTAAGTCGTGTCTAAATCTTAGCAACACTATGGACTGCAGTACACCAGGCTCCTCTGTCCTTCACTATCTCCCAGAGTTTGCTCAAATTCATGTCCCTTGAGTCGATGATGCTATCTAACCATCTCATCCTTTGCTGCCCGCTTCTCCTTTTGAATTCAAGTTTTCCTATCATCGAGGACTTATCCAATGAGTTAGCTGTTCTCATCAGGTGGCCAAAGTCTTGGAGCTTCAGTAACAGTCTTTCCAATGAACATCCAGGGTTGATTTCCTTTAGTAATGACTGATTTCATCTCCTTGTAGTCCAAGGGACTTTGAAGAGTTGTCTCAGGCACTACAGTTTAAAAACATCAGTTCTTCAGCACTCAGCCTTCTTTATGGACCAGCTGTCACATCAGTACAATAACTTTGACTATACAGACCTTTATTGGCAAAGAGATGCCTTTGCTTTTTAATACACTATCTAGTTTTCTCACAGCTTTTCTTCTAAGGAACAAGTGTCTTAATTTCATAGCTGAAGTCAGCATCCACAGTGATTTTGGAGCACAAGGAAATAATATCACTGTTTCCACTCTACCCCTTCTTTTTGCCATGAAGTGATGTGACCAAATGCCATGTTATTAGTGTTTTTCTTTCCTTTTTTTTTTTTTAATTTCACTCTAATCAAGAGGTCCTTTAGTTCCTCTCACTGTCTGCCATTAGAGTGGTATCACCTACATATCTGAGGTTGTTGCTATTTCTCCCAGTCTTGATTCTAGCTTGTGATTCATCCAGCCTGGCATTTCAGAAGAGGTACTCTACATAGAAGTTAAATAACCTGAGTGAAAATATACAATCTTGTCATACTCCTTTTCCAATTTGGAATCAGTCATTTGATCTATGTCCATTTCTAACTGTTCTTCGTGACCTGAGTGCAGTTTTCTCAGGATACAGATAATGTAGTCTGATAGTCATATCTATTTAATATTTTCCACAATTTGTTGTTATCCACATAATCAAAGGGAATAGCATATTCAATGAAGCAGAAGATATTTTTCTGGAATTTCCTTGATTTCTCAATGATCTGACAAATATCGGCAACTGATCTCTGGTTCCTCTGCCTCTGTGAAGTGCAGTTTGTATAACTGGAACTTCTCAGTTCAAATATTGATGAAGCCTAGCTTGAAGGATTTTGAGCATAATTGTATTAGCATGTGAAATGAGTGTGATAGTTGAAACATTCTTTGGAATTGCCTTTCTTTAGGATTGGAAAAAAAACACATTTTCCAGTTCTATGGCCACTGCTGAGTTTTTCTAATTTGCTGACATATTGAGTGCCACACTTTCACAGCATCATCTTTTAGGATTTTAAATATCTTAGCTGCAATCCCATCACCTTCATTAGCTTTGTTCATAGTAATACTTCCGAAGGCCCACTCGACTTCACACTCCAAGATGTCCGTCTCCAGGTGAGTGATCACACTGTCATGGTTATCTGAGTCATTAAGACCTTTCTTGTATAGTTTTTCTGTGTATTTTTGCCACCTTTTCTTAATTTCTTCTGTTTCTTTTCTTTGCATGAAATGTTCCCTGGATATCTCCAATTTTCTTGAAGTGATCTGTAGTCTTTCCTATTGCATTGTTTATCTCTATTTCTTCGCACTGTACATTTAAGAAGTCTTTCTTCTCTCTCCTTGCTCTTTTCTGGAACTCTGCATTCAGTTGGGTTTACCTTTCCCTTTCCCCCTTGCTTTTCTTTCTTTTTTTTTTTTTAAGGTGTACAACATGCTTTTATATACATATACATTGTGAAATCATTTCCACAAACCAAGCTAATTTACATACCCACCATCTCACATAGTCACCTTATGTATTTGGGGGGTGAGGTATGTAGTGAGAAGACATGAGATCTACTCCCTCAACAAATTATAAGTATCAGATCAGTCGCTCAGTCATGTCCGACTCTCCGCGACCCCATGAATTGCAGCACGCCAGGCCTCCCTGTCCATCACCAGCTCCCGGAGTTCCCCCTTGCTTTTCTCTTCTCGTCAGTTCTCAACTATTTGTTAAGAATCCTAAGAGAACCACTTTACCTTCTTGCGTTTCTTTTTCTTTTGGATAGTTTTGGTCACTGCCTCCTTGACAATGTTACAAACCTCTGTCCATTTTCTTCAGGCACTCTGTCTACCAGATCTAATCCCTTGACTCTATTTGTCACCTTCAGTGTATAATCATAATGGATTTGATTTAGATCATACCTGAATGTCAGGAATTCAGAAGCGGACTCAATTACATCAATTCTCTTTTTCTTCAGAGAAGTCTGACTGACCAATACATAGCCTCCCAGAGTTCTCTTTTGGTTGTCTCTTTTGATAGTTCTAGACTTTATTGTTGTAGTTAGTGCAAAGGAGAACAGAGGAACCAGTCTAAATCATCTTGTCCTAAAATATATATTGTGGTAAAGCTCACGATCATAAGAAAATTGTTTCAAGCACTTTCTTATATGCATCTCTAGAAAACCTCTTTCATTCTCTCCTTTGTTTTAGATACTGTGACTTTCAGGGGATATCTTGTCACAGCATCAAAGATGTCCAGTACAAACAAGTCGTCTCTGAGGACTCACTTCTGGTAACAATCATTAGTCAACTGTAATGGCCTCTGTGTTGCATTTGCCACATCTGTTACCTAAGGTCTTCCTTCTTTTCTCAGATATCTAATCATACCACTGAAGCTGACACTTTTATCTGTAGAAGGTAGTTCCTTTTTTTTTTTTTTTTTATGAAATTTCAAGTCATTTGATCTAAAAATCCCAGTGTAGTCTTCTTCTTTTACTCCAAAATCTACCCTTTCCCTTAGAAGTTGGAGATAACTAATATAATAAAGTATTGCAAGAACTAAAGGGAAACTATCTTGAAATGAGAAGCTGGAGAGAAGAGGTAGCATATTATTGCTGTCTTCAAACCTTTGATTTCATTTCAAAGGGAAGATGAATGAGACATTTTCTATATTTTCCAAAGGACAATTTTCAGGACTCAATGAAAAAGCTCTAAAAAGAACCAGATTTTGGCACTATGTGAGTAAAAACAGATAAAAATTAAAATTATATACATATATGTATTTAATTCAGCAATGTTAAAAGGTGAAGTAGGTTCTTTCAGGGAGTTTTTAGTTACTAATTCATCAGTGAAGTTACTCTTATGATTTGAATCCATAACAAGACTGGGCAAAATTCCTACAAAGATTGTGAAAAAGGATTATAATATCAAAGGAACTTTAGATCAGATGTCCTCTAACGCCCTTTCCAAGCTTGGGACTATAAAATCTAAACTTTTCCATTTCTCAAGAAGAGAATAGATCATTTATACTTAAGACCAAAGGGTCTTAAGTACTGTACTTAAGTATAGTATACTTCCTATACTTAAGAAAGACATAGTACTCAAAAAAATATTGGAAGAAATGTTTTAAAATAATTTATAGAACTACAGATAGATAATAAACATAAAACAAATAAATATGATTTATTATTACAGGACTAGTAAAATAGAATGTTTTTATTCTACACATTTTATCATTTTTGTGTGAATATTATAAACATTTTTTATAGTAGACTGGTCTAATTTAACTACTTTGCACTTTTCAAAGGAATAGGATTGAATTTGAGATTAATTTCTACCTCTTTCTACAAGTCAACACTTCCTTCATTAAAGGTACAATTATTTGACTTACCTACACTATATAAAGGTATTCATAGCTTTTGTTTTAAAGTTAATAAGATATAGACCTATGTTTAGTGAAGTTTTCTGATTTTAGACTTTCATATGAAGGGATGTTGGGTTTCTCTGGTGGTTCAGATGATGGGGAATCTGCCTGCAATGCAATAGAACTGGGTTTGATTCCTGCGTTGGGAAGATCTCTTGGAAGAGGGCATGACAATCCACTCAAGTATTCTTGTTGGGAGAATCCCTATGGATTCTGGAGGAACCTGGAAGGCTACAGCCCATGGGGTCACAAACAGTCGAACATGACTGACTAAGCACACACACAAGAAGGAATGTTAAAGAAGGCTGTTTAAGGCTTTGCTAACAAATTAGTTCATTCAGAAATATTTTAGAAACTTTATATGCTAACAAATAAAACCACTAGCAGATTTCTTTATTTGTGGCTTTTCATTTTCAACATTTTTCGTAAGAAAATTCAGTCTCAATAATAGCAATTTCATAATGCCTTCAGGATAAACATGATCATCAACTTCAGTGGTGTGGAAAAAAAAAAGAAAGTCAACTATTGTATAACTGGTGGAAAGGGCTCTGCAATATTCCTACATATGACTGTAAGTAAAATGATCAGGATTTCAGTATACTTTAAAGTGTGTTACTTAAATTTGCCATGTCAAGAATTATGTAGAAAACCTGTTAATGGACACAGTACTAGGCTTTTAGAATCAAATTTCTGAGAACTGATTTGAAGATTTGTATATATCATAAAGACACATTCAAGTCTCATGACAGCAACAATTAAATAAATAATAAAATAATTATTAAAATAAAAGAAAATTCTTTATGAAGTGAGAAAAATAATGTTTAATGATTTTGAAGAGCTATGAACTTATGTATAAAACCTAACACTTTGCATTGCTTTAAAAAACATTTTAATCTACATCAGAAGATTAATTCTCTCATGTGCTATTTAGTCGATGGGAACTTATTTAAAACTTTTTTATTATTTGTACAAGTAAAGCAGGCTGGAACATGTATAGCACTAAATATTTGGGAATAATATTTTCACAAATTGAAAAGTTGTAGGGATTTAGCTCAGAAGTTCCTAAGTCTCATCCAAAAAGGAATAAAAGGCTTTGTTCTCAGTGTTTTAATCTGTTTGAGGGATTACTGCACAAAAAACAAGGTGGGAAGGCTCCAGGTAGAATGGCTGAAGGAGAGTCCACCAAACCTGGCTATGAAGTTCATCAGGGAGAGGTTCTGTGGTTGTGTTGTTATCTCCACAGTTGGGTCTTTTCCCCTCCTGGTTTTTTCACTCTTCTGTCTGAAGGTTGTCTCAGATTGTGTGTGTGTGTCATCCAGACCCAAAGGTTGGTTTTGTCTTTGGTCTTCATGACAACAAATCTGCACACATACAAACTTTGCATGACTTCTGTACATTATTCTGTATTGAAGGAGTTCTAAGAATAATAAAGCAGACAGACTTCTGCAAAAACCTGTTTCCCTCATTTCTATTTCTTTTACAAAACTTGTATATATATATATATATATATGCAGTACATCTTATACTGTAAAAGAATCTTCAAAGACTCTTTTTCAAATACAAATAATTCTATTTGTGAAAGAACTCATGAAGACATGTTTACTCCCATGAGAATGAAAAATTTGTATCAGCTGTAAACTGTTGTTTATTTATTTTTGTTGCTTTTTATCAAATCCCCAGGGACTTGGTCAAGTGCCTGGAACATAGTTCTACACTCTCAACACCTAATTAATCTTGACTAAACAAGTAAGATACTTTGTCTACTGAGAATTTTCTTTCTTTCTTTTTCTTTTCAGTTGGAATATAATTGTTTTTCAATTCCTTTATGTTAGTTTCTGCAGTACGACAAAGTGAATCAGCTATAGGCATGTATGTGTGTCTGTATAAATCCACGTCTAATATAAAACCATATTCATATTTATATGGCTTCCCAGGTAACACTAGTGGTAAAGAACCTACCTGCCAATGCAGGAGACATGAGAGATACATGTTCAACCCCTGGGTCTGGAAGATTCCCTGGGGAAGGTCATGGAAATCCACTCCAGTATTCTTGCCTGGAGAATCCCATGGACAGAGGAGCCTGGTGGGCTATAGTCCATAAGGTCTCAAAGAGTCAGAGACGACTGAAGTGACTTCGCACACACACACACAGACACATAAATATATATTTATATTTATACCCTCCTTCATGGACCTCACTCCCATCCCACCCCCATCCTATCCCTCTAGGTCATCAGTGAGCACCAAATTGAGCTTCCTGTGCTATATAGAAGGTTACTGCTATTTTACACATAGTTGTGTACATATGGGCTTCCCTGGTAGTGCTGATGGTGAAAAGTTTGCCTACAATTTGGGAGGTCTGGGTTTGATCCCTGGATCAGGAAGACCCACTGGAGAAGATCATGACAACCCACTCCAGTATTCTTGTCTGGAAAATACCATGGACAGAGAAGCCTGCCTGGCTACAGTCTATGGGGTAACAAAGAGTCAAGCAAGACTGAGTGACTAACACTTTATATATATATATATATATATATATATATATATATATATATATATATATATATATATATATATTATATGTTATCAGTCTCTCAATTCATCTCAACTTCCGCTTCTGCCCCTGTGTCCATGTATCCATTTCCTATGTCTGAGTCTCTATTCCTGACAAATGAGATCATTCTTTGCTTTTTTTTTATTCAAATATATGCATTCATATACTATATTTATTTTTCTCTTTCTGACTTCACTTTATATGACAGACCCTAGGTCCATCCACATCTCTACAAATTATCCAATTTTGATTTCTTATGGCTGAGTAATACTTTATTACACATATATATATATATATATATATATATATATATATATATATATATATAGGTACTACATCTTTTTTGTCCACTGCTCATTTAATGGACATCTAGATTGCTTTCATATCCAGGCTATTGTAAATAGTGCTGCAATGAACACTGGAGTATATGTGTCTCTTTGAATTATGGTTTTCTAAGGGTATATGGTTTTCTCAGAATATATTTCTAGGGATTGCTGGGTAGTGTGGTAGTTTTATTTTTACTCTTTTATAGAACCTCCATACTATTCTCCATAGCGACTATAGCAATTTACACATCCACAGGCAAGAAGGTTCCCCTTTCTCCACATTCTCTCCACCATTTTTGATTTGTAGATTTTCTGATGATAGCTATTCTCACCAGTGTGAGGTGATACCTCTTTGTAGTTTTGATTTATGTTTCTCTAATAATTGGTAATGTTGAGCATCTTTCCATGTAGTTTATGGGTCATCTGTTTACCTTCTTTGGAAAAATGTCTATTTAGGTCTTCTGCTATTTTTTTTAATTGGATTGTTTATTTATTTACATTTATATTGAACTCCATGAGTAGTTTGTATACTCATGATATTAATCCCTTGTCAGTTGCTTGGATTGCAAATATTTTCCCCCATTCTGAAGGTTGCCTTTCATATTGTTTATGGCTTCCTTTGCTTCACAAAAAACTTTTTAAAATTAGGTCTCATTTGTTTAGTTGTATTTTCACTACTCTAGGAGGTGAGTCAAAAAACATCTTGCTCTAAATTATTTATATCAAAGAATGTTCTGCCTATGTTTTCCTCTAAGCGTTTAATAGTGTCTGGCCTTACATTTAGGTCTTTAATGCATTTTGAGTTTATGTTTGTGTGTGATGCTTGGGAATCTTCTAATTTCATTCTTTTACATGTAGCTGTCCAGTTTTCCCAGAACTACTTATTGAAGAGGCTACCTTTTCTCTATTGTGTAGTCTTGCCTCCTTTTCAACAGATTACAATCTATGAACCCCCATACATAAGTGTATGTGTTTACCTCTGGGTTTTCTATCCTGTACCATTGATCTATATTTCTTTTTGTTCCAGTACAATATTGTAGTGATTATTGTAGTAATCAATTGTAGTGATAACTATAGCTTTGTGGTATAATCTGAAGATTCAGAATCTGATTCCTTCAGCTCTGTTTTTCTGTCTCAGGATTATGGTATTTGGGGTCTTTGGTGTTTCCATACAAATTGTAAAATATTTGGTTCTGATTCTGTGGGAAAAAAATGGATAATTTGAAAGGGACTGCACTGAATCTGTAGATTGCTTTAGGTAATACAATCATTTTCACCATATTGATGCTTCCAATTCAAGGACATGGTGTATCTGTCTGTCTGTTTGCATTGTCTTCGATCAGTATCTTATAGTTTTCTGAGTCTTTTGTTTCCTTAGGTAGGTTTATTCCTAGGAATTTTATTCTTTTTGTTGCAATGGTAAATGGGATTGCTTTATTAATTTCTCTTTGTGATCTTTCCTTGTTAGTGTATAGGAATGCAAAAGTATGTATTAATATTGTATCCTGTAACTTTACTAAATTAAGTAATTAGCTCTAGTATTTTTCTGGGGGTATGTTAGGATTTTCTATTTATCATGGCATCTGTAAATAGTGACAGTTTTACTTATTTTCCAATTTAGATTCCTTTATTTCATTTTCTTCTCTCATTACCATTGCTAGGACTTCCAAAATGATGTTGAATAAGAGTAGCTATCATATATGAAATGAATCGCCAGTCCAAGTTCGATGCAGGATACAGGATGCTTGGGGCTGGTGCACTGAAACGTCCCAGAGGGATGGTACAGGGAGGGAGGAGGGAGGGGGTTCAGGATGGGGAACACATGTATACCTGTGGCAGATTTATGTTGATGTATGGCAAAACCAATACAATATTGTAAAGTAATTAACCTCCAATTAAAATAAATAAATTTATATTAAAAAAGAAAAAGAAAAAAAAAGAGTAGCTAGAGTGGACATCCTTATTTTATTCCTGATCTTAGAGGAAATTCTTTCAGTTTTTCATTATTGAGAACGATGTTTATTGCCTTTATTATGTTGAAGTAAGTTTTCTCTATGTCCACTTTCTAGAGAGCTTTTATCATAAGTGGGTGTTGAATGTTATCAAAAGCTATGCCTGTATCTACTAAGATGACCATATAGCTTTTAGTATTCAATTTTTTAATATGACGTATTACATTTTATTGACTTGCATAAATTGAAGAATCCTTGCACCCCTGGGATAAATCCCAGTTGATCCTGATACATGATCCTTTCAATGTGCTGTTGAATTCTGTTTGCTAATATTTTGCTTAGGATTTTTGCACTTATGTTCATCAGTGACATTGGCCTGTAACTTTCCTTTTTTTGTAATATCTTTATCTGGTTTTGGTATCAGGGTGATTGTGGCCTGGTAGCATGAGTTTGGGAGCCTTCTTGAGTATTTTCTTATATGGGTTCAAAAATACATGTCTTGCTAACCCTCCTTAACATGCCTTTTGCAAATGAGGAAAAAAAATCTTGCTGGTTCAGGCCATTTTGTGATATCCATCTTCATTGTAGCCAAGTAAGTTGGAGAGTTTCCTGTCTTCTCACCTGTACAAGAAATCATGAATCCATATACATTTCCACAAAGAAACAAAAACACACTTCAGGACCTTGGTTTAAGTTTAAGGAGCAGTCTGATGGATGGGGAAGTAATTGTTCCTACAGGAAGGTATTGCCATGTGACAGACTAAGTCATACCTGCGTCAATTCCAGCTCTCTAAATAAGGCTAATGTTGCTGCTTCTGACCTGGTTGTTTCCTCTCACTTTCTGAGGGTAACTCATAGTTTCTCACTCACATTATTTTTCTTAAGAAGAAGCCACACTTCCACTTTTATGTGATCCATTTCCACAGTAACTCAGGTAGACTTGGATGAGTTTCCCAGGCAGTATTTTGTCTTATCTTACTGACAGTTTCATTCCAAAATATATGTATTATTCCTCTTCTTTCATGTTTTATAATTATAAATACATATAAAATATGGTCATATTTAGTTTGATACAGGTTTCTGGGAACATGAAGTACCTTTACTTCTCCACTTAGGGTTCTTCTCCTTCTTCATGAATCTTTTACTGTTTTTTTTTTTTTTTTCTAGATTTTTTTTTTTTTTTTTAATTCCTAGGCCACACAGAAAGATGGAGAATTATTCTTCTGGTCCTTGTAAAAGAATGACCAAAGGGCTGCATTACAAGGACATGTGATGTTTTGGTTGGTTCTGCAGACATGTTAGCCTCTAACAGTTGCAGCATCTCAAGTTTTTATAAGATTGCTAGATGCCAGAATCAAAAGCAACTGAGAAGGGGCTAATTAGATAAGTAGGGAGAGAGGATGTTTGCAGCAGCCATTGATGGATCATTTATAAAGGTGATGTTCAGAGGTAGTTCAGTTCAGTTCAGTTGCTCAGTCGTGTCCAACTCTGCGACCCCATGGACTGCAGGATGCCAGACTTCCCTGTCCATCACCAACTTCCAGAGCTAACTCAAACTCATGTCCATTGAGTCAGTGATGCCACTGACTTGGTAGAGGTAGAAAACTCTCTAATTTTTAAAGTGACAATGATCTGTTTGCAAGTGTTTTATATTATCATAAAATACCATCCTGCTGCATAGCAGACTGAATTTAATTTTTGCTCCCTAAAAAATCCTCACTTGACATGTGATATAAGTCTCAGTACCTTAAAAATTGTTTTATCACTTGTCTCCAGGAAGGCTATTTTAAAATCCAATATAATTATAACAATCTTAAAATATATATATGGGGCCCTCACAATTGTAGAAACAAGGACTCATAAGGATATTATTTCACTAATATTAATGTAGTACTGCTTTAGTACTGAAGGTAACAAATCTTTAGTAGTATAAAAAATATTAGGCCCCTCATTGTTGTTTACCAAGCAGCATTTCATGAGATTTCCTGGCTGTGTCATTACACATAGAGGAAACATTAGTTTACAATGGAAATGCAGTGCAGCAAACCTGTAATCACCATATTGTCTTCATAAATAACACCAATGTGGATTTCCATCCAATAATTTACACTCCTTTAGCTCTACTGGGTCACAGTAGAAATAGGTATTGTATAAGGGCCTTACTAATAAACTGCTAAGTTACAAATCCTCATGTTCAACCATAATTCATATCTGGTCCTCTCCCTCATTCCTCATGTCAGAGATGTTGCTGCTGCCTTTGCCATGATAAATGCTGCAGAAACAAACCAACAACTCACACATGAACTACAGATTTTAGGAAATATGTAAATTTCAAAATAGCACCTGAAAGAATTAAAAACCTGAGATTTAAATGTTGTACTGGAAACAGATTGAAAGTTGGGGTTGATTTCCATGTATGTTAAACCAAAATACTCCTACCCAACTGTGTGGGCTCAGAGGATATTCATGTCCCTTTAATACAGCCATAAACTGTGTACTTTACTTTGTTATACAGTCATAACCTAAGAACAAAACTTTCAGGTGGGTACACACACGTTTAAAGAGTTTCTTATTCAGTCATCTCAAGTAACAGTGCCTAGTAGAAACACTGTTCAGTTCAGTTCAGTTGCTTAGTCCTGTCCGACCCTGCAACCTCATGAATCGCCAAAAGCCAGGCCTCCCTGTCCATCACCAACTCCTGGAGTTTACTCAAACTCATGTCCATAGAGTTGGTAATGCCATCCAGCCATCTCATCCTCTGTTGTCCCATTCTCCTCTTGCACCAAATCCCTCCCAGCATCAGGGTCTTTTCCAATGAGTAAAATCTTCGCATGAGGTGGCCAAAGTATTGCAGTTTCAGCTTTAGCATCAGTCTTTCCAATGAACACCCAGGACTGATCTCCTTTAGGTTGGACTGGTTGGATCTCCTTGCAGTCCAAGGGACTCTCAAGAAGCTTCTCCAATACCACAGTTCAAAATAATCAATTCTTTGGTGCTCAGTTTTCTTCACAGTCCAACTCTCACATCCATATATGACCACTGGAAAAAGCACAGCCTTGACTGCTGCTGCTGCTGCTGCTAATTCGCTTCAGTCATGTCCAACTCTGTGCAATGCCATAAATGGCAACCCACCAGGTTCCCTGTCCCTGGGATTCTCCAGGCAAAACATTGGAGTGGGTTGCCATTTCCTTCTCCAATGCATGAAAGTGAAAAGTGAAAGTGAAGTCATTCAGTCGTGCCCAACTTCTAGCGACCCCATGGATTGCAGTCTTCCAGGCTCCTCCGTCCATGGGAATTTCCAGGGAAGACCACTGGAGTGGGGTGCCATTGTCTTCTCCTTAGCCTCAACTAGACGGACCTTTGTTGGCAAAGTGATGTCTCTGCTTTTGAATATGCTATCTAGGTTGATCATAATTTTCCTTCCAAGGAGTAAGCGTCTTTTAATTTCATGCCTGCAATCACCATCTGAAGTGATTTTGGAGCCCCCAAAATAAAGTCTGACACTGTTTCCACTGTTTCCCCATCTATTTCCCATGAAGTGATGGGACCAGATGCCATGACCTTCGTTTTCTGAATGTTGAGCTTTAAGCCAACTTTTTCACTCTCCTCTTCCACTTTCATCAAGAGGCTCTTTAGTTCCTCTTCATTTTCTGCCATAAGAGTGGTGTCATCTGCATATATGAGGTTATTGATATTTCTCCTAGCAATCTTGATTCCAGCTTTTGCTTCTTCCAGTCCAGCGTTTCTCATGATGTATTCTGCATATAAGTTAAATAAGCAGGGTGACAATATACAACCTTGACACACCCCTTTTCCTATTTGGAACCAGTCTGTTGTTCCATGTCCAGTTATAACTTGCTTCCCGAACTCCATACAGGTTTCTCAAGAGGCAGGTCAGGTGGTCTAGTATTCCCATCTCTTTCAGAATTTTCCACAGTTTATTGTGATCCACACAGTCAAAGGCTTTGACATAGTCAATAAAGCAGAAATAGATGTTTTTCTGGAACTCTCTTGCTTTTTCTATGATCCAGCGGATGTTGGCAATTTGATCTCTGATTCCTCTGTCTTTTCTAAAACCAGCTTGAACATCTGGAATTTCACAGTTCACTGATGAAGCTTGGCTTGGAAAATTTTGAGCATTACTTTACTAGCATGTGATATGAGTGCAACTGTGTGGTAATTTGAGTATTCTTTGGCATTGCTTTTCTTTGGGATTGGAATGAAAACTGACCTTTTCCAGCCCTGTGGCCACTGCTGAGTCTTCCAAATTTGCTGGCATATTGAGTGCAGCACTTTCACAGAATCATCTTTCAGGATTTGAAATAGCTCAACTGGAAGTCCATCACCTGCACTAGCTTTGTTCATAGTGATGCTTTCTAAGGCCCACTTGACTTCACATTCCAGGATGTCTGGCTCTAGGTGAGTGATTACACCATCATGATTATCTGGGTCACGAATTTCTTTTTTGTACAGTTCTCTTGTGTATTCTTGCCACCCTCTTCTTAATATCTTCTGCTTCTGTTAGGTCCATACCATCTCTGTCCTTTATTGAGTCCATCTTTGCATGAAATGTTCCCTTGGTATCTCTAATTTTCTTGAAGAGATCTCTAGTCTTTCCCATTCTGTTGTTTTCCTCTACTTCTTGACATTGATTGCTGAGGAAGGCTTTCTTATCTCTTCTTGGTATTCTTTGGAACTCTGCATTCATATGCTTATATCTTTCCTTTTCTCCTTTGCTTTTCACTTTTCTTCTTTTCACAGCTATTTGTAAGGGCTCCCCAGACAGGCATTGCTTTTTTGCTTTTTTTTTCCATGAGGATGATATTGATCCCTGTCTCCTGTACAATGTCACAAACCTCCATCCATAGTTCATCAAGCACTCTTTCTATCAGATCTAATCCCTTAAATTTATTTCTCACTTCCACTGTATAATCATAAGGGATTTGATTTAGGTCATACCTGAATGTTCTAGTGGCTTTCCCTACTTTGTTCAATTTAAGTCTGTATTTGGCAATAAGGAGTTCATGATCTGAGCCATAGTCAGCTCTTGGTCTTGTTTTTGCTGACTGTATAGAGCTTCTCCATCTTTGGTTGCAAAGAACATAATCCACCTGATTTCGGTGTTGACCATCTGGTCATGTCCATGTATAGAGTTGTCTTGTGTTGTTGGAAGAGGCTGTTTTCTATTACCAGTGTGTTCTCTTGGCAAAACTCTGTTAGTTTTTTCCTGCTTCATTTTGTACTCCAAGGCTAAATTTGCCTTTTACTCCAGGTATCTCTTGAGTTCCTACTTTTGCATTACGGTCCCCTTTGATGAAAAAGACATTTTATGGTTTTAGTTCTAGAAGGTCTTGTAGGTCTTCATAAAATCATTCACTCTCATCTTCTTTGGCATCAATAATTGGTGCATAAACTTGGATTATTTTGATGTTGAATGGTTTGCCTAGGAATGAACTGATATAATTCTGTCATTTTTGAGATTGCAGCTAAGTACTGCATTTTAGAGTCCTTTGTTGATTATGAAGGCTACTCCATTTTATCTAAGGGATTCTTCCCCAAGGTAGTAGACACAATGGTTATCTAAATTCAATTCACCCATTCCCATCCATTTTAGTTCACTGATTTCTAAAATGTCAATGTTCACTTTTGCCAACCCCTGTTTGACTACATCAAATTTGACTTGATTCATGGATCTAATATTTCAGGTTCCTATGCAATATTGTTCTTTATAGCTTCAGAGTTTACTTTCACCACCAGAGACATCAACAGCAGGGTATCCTTTCTGCTTTGGTTCAGGCTCTTCATTATTTCTGGAGCTATTCCTCTGATCTTCCCCAGTAGTTTATTGGACAACTGGCAACCTGGGAGGTTCATCTTTCAGTGTCATATATTTTTGTCTTTTCATATTGTTCATGGGGTTTTCAAAGCAGCAATACTGAAGTGGCTTGCCATTCCCTTCTCTACTGAACCACATTTTGTCAGCCCCTGACTATCAAGGACAAGCCTTTCAGCTGCTTCTTGTATCCAGAGGACATGCGTGGTGCCCTAGTTGTCTCACAGTTGGTCCTCTTGAGTGTGTAAATCTTCACTGTCCACTGTGTCTTGGTCAATGTGCTGCTGCCTGGAGGCCTGGGCAAAGGCCCTGCTGGAGTTGTTGGCTGCTGCCAATTGAGGTTGGAGAATGCCCAGGATGGGAGTGTTTTCTGGCCTAACCGTTGCCATTGGCCACCCTGGGGCAATGCAAGAGGCTGAAATTTACAGTGTTTTGTTCCCAGGAGATGAGAAAGAAGTTTATGCATTTAGGTGGGAGGTTACCCCAATCCCAATAAGTTTCATTATGAGAATCAGTGTCCAGCACATTGACATTAATTTGTCAGTCCAATGTACATTTTAATTAAAAAAAAAAAGGAAAATAAAAACTGCCTTAAATGATGTTTTTTATTTTACGTTTTAGACAAATTCTTAAAATGTATGCCCAAGGTGAGTAAGTCACATATCTCCCTATAATCCTTCCTTCTGAATGTCAAAGATGAGCTGTATACATTTAAGTTGCTACCACTGGCCAGCCCTGGATCATTGTGCTGACAAAATCTTTTTCCAACTCCTCCTCTCCTTCTGCCTCAGGACTCCTTGACTCCAAACAAGCAAGTGGTTAACCACTAGTCATAAACCCAGTTAAATCAATAGGTACATGTCTTGCATTTTGTTATTATTTTTAATAACATCATTTCTATGGGAAATGTGTTTAAAGTTTCAAGTAATTATTTTTAATCATTTTGTTTTGAAGAATATGGAAGGGAGAGACTGATGCTTAAAGCACACACATTCTACCAGAGTCTTCCCTAAGGAACCAAAGGTAGTTTTGCTTAATTTTGCAGAGAGCTTCAAATGCATGGTTGACAGGCGATGTTCCCTCAAGTATTTCAAATGAGGATGCCTAACCTGGGCCCATCTCTTTCTGTCTGTAATGCTCATTTCAGTTCAGTCAATTCAGTTCAGTCGCTCAGTCGTGTCCTACTCTTTGCGACCCCATGAATCACAGGACGCCAGGCCTCCCTGTCCATCACCAACTCCCAGAGTTCACTCAGATTCACATACATGGAGTCAGTGATGCCATCCAGCCATCTCATCCTCGGTCATCCCCTTCTCCTCTTGCCCCCAATCCTTCCCAGCATCAGAGTCCTTTCCAATGAGTCAACTCTTCACATGAGGTGACCAAAGTACTGGAGTTTCAGCTTTAGCATCATTCCTTCCAAAGAACACCCAGGCCTGATCTCCTTTAGAATGGACTGGTTGGATCTCCAAGGGACTCTCAAGAGTCTTCTCCAACACCACAGTTCAAAAGCATCAATTCTTTGGTGCTCAGTTTTCCTCACAGTCCAACTCTCACATCCATACATGACCACTGGAAAAACCATAGCCTTGACTAGATGGACCTTTGTTGGCAAAGTAACATCTCTGCTTTTGAATATGCTATCTAGGTTTGTCATAACTTTCGTTCCAAGGAGTAAGCGTCTTTTAATTTCATGGCTGCAGTCACCATCTGCAGTGATTCTGGAGCCCCAAAAAATAAAGTCTGACACTGTTTCCACTGTTTCCTTCATCTATTTCCCTTGAAATGATGGGACCAGATGCCATGATCTTTGTTTTCTGAATGTTGAGTTTTAAGCCAACTTTTTCAGTCTCCTCTTTCACCTTCATCAAGAGACTTTTTAGTTCCTCTTCACTTTCTTCCATAAGGGTGGTGTCATCTGCATATCTGAGGTTATTGATATTTCTCCCAGCAATCTTGATTCCAGCTTGTGTTTCTTCCAGCCCAGCGTTTCTCATGATGTACTCTGCATATAAGTTAAATAAGCAGGGTGACAGTATACAGCCTTGATATACTCCTTTATTAAGGAAAATAATGATTAATTCTGGTCAAAGTTTTTTAGTTAGAGATGGTAGACCCAGCAACCTGTTAAACTTAAGGATTTTGCAGTGATTTGGAGAGCTGCACAAGGGTATTCTCCTTTATATGATGAA
Source organism: Bos taurus (assembly GCF_002263795.3). Taxonomy (NCBI): domain Eukaryota; kingdom Metazoa; phylum Chordata; class Mammalia; order Artiodactyla; family Bovidae; genus Bos; species Bos taurus. The sequence continues at coordinate 3,599,068 of NC_037336.1, forward strand.
TGCAAAAGACAAATTTATCAATTCTTCCTCACTTCCAGGAGGTATTCCTTCTCCAGGAATCAGAACTGTTGCTTTTCTTCTATTGACCACAAATCCTCAAGCCCCAATCTGCATTTACTGGAAATGACCTCTTTTATACAAAACCATGTGTGGAAGGGAAAAAATAATTTTTTATAACATGTAAGAATATCTTTTTATCCCTTTTCTGTTTGGGCCACTTTTTTGGGGGGTAGCAATCATTGTACATGATCAAGTGTTCCTTTTCCTTTTGCTCTATTATTACATCAAGTTATCATGAGAATCCAGGTGGTTTATTTAGCATTTTTGCCACTGTCTAGCTGAGCTGCCAGTTGGAACAGTTACCAACCAATTCCACCTAGGGATGCAACTGGGGGAGAGAAAGGATCTGCCCAAAATCGAGGAGAGAAAAATTCCAGACTTTCAAAATAGGTATGTATGAAATCCCACACCTTTCATTCTGATCATTATCTAGAAAGTCACTAAGTGAAGATGGCCCTTCTCTGAGGACACCTCCATTCATGACCAAATTACCCTACTAAGGTATGTAGACTGGGAGCAAGTGACAGAGACATAGCCATAAATTATTATGAATTTTGAGGAGGATGCTTCAATAATCAATGCTGTCAATGTTATTAAGGTACATAAACATTTATTGAAAATGTTGATTACCAGACCATTGTTAATTAGCTCTGTGAAAAAGCATGATTCATTAGCACGTGAGATTGTCAAGAAACTGAAAACATAAACATTTCAAAAGCCATGATCATATGGCCAAAGTCAGCTGATCACACAGGAACAGCGATGCCATGACTTGAATAAGTGCCCATTTTGGTGTGACGTCACTAATCATGAGGGTGATCAGATTCTGGCAGTAAGGAGTGAGAAGGGCCACAATCTATCATGTTGTTAGGAAGCAAATAGATCAAAAGGGAGCCACAAGTCTGGCAGGAGCCACACATCTGGCAGGCACTGCTGGCCTCTGCATCAGGCACATAGATCTGTTTACTTTGTGCCTAGTCTAGGAGAGTAGTTTTGTTGCCATATCTGGCACAATTATGAGCATAAGGCAATAGTAGCAACAATTTTAATTTTAAGTCTCTTGATCAGGAGCTTGACTGCATTTGGCCTCTTCAGTTAAGCAGCTCTTAGTGTGGCCATTCTGTGATGATCTAGTAACTTTGACATTTATCTCACAGGTGGAATTTCATCTTTTGGAAAATGGCCATGTGTATCTTCCAAAAGTGGTATCTTTAATTCCCCAATCTGTAGTTTTCTGAGTGTGAAATTAAACTGGAATCCAATCTTTTAGGAAATAGCTCAAGCACACTGAACATATAATAGACTAATTAAGGGTAGAATTCGCCAGATAAATAAGAACAGCCTTAGGCTGAGCCCATTAAATAGAAACCATGCCTTTCTCAACTGTGTAGCATAGAAGAGTGCAGCAGCCTAGTGGACACCATCAAGTTCTGCCTTGGCCAAAGCACACTGAAGCTCTATGAGTTAAGGGCCTTGTTGAAGATCAGCTTTGCTCCAGTCAATGGAACGGATATGAAATTTTCTGTCATAAGATAGTTGCCACTTTTTCACAAAAATATCGAGGAGTCACTGGGGCTAAATAAACAGTGTTTTTGAATATAACTTTTATGTTTAACTAGGTAAGTACCTATTTTCTTTGTTAATCATTGAGCCTGAGTTGATCTACCCCCAGAAAGGAATATCATCTCAGCAGTTGCGAGACCATGGTACATGTGCTCAGGTTGTACTGTGCTATGCTCAGTCACTTGGTTGTATATGACCCTTCAAGACCTCAGGGACTGGAGCCCATCAGGTTAGTCTGTGCATGGAATTTCTCAGGCAAGAATACTGGAGCAGGTTGCCATTTCCTACTCCAGAAAGTCTTCCAGACCCAGGGATTGAACCTGTATCTCTTTCATCTCCTGCATTGGCAGGTGGATTCTTTACCAATGCACCACATGAGAAGCGTGCTCTGTTTATACCAAAGTTTAATAATAAGCTAATGGGTGCCTTTGAAAAAACAAACCAACAAACATGTCCATTTGTCATGCCAGGGATATAATGAGCTCAAATCCTCAAGGCAGGGGCTCCTTCCCATTTCTTGAGGTGCCTATCATCAACATCATCAAGCACAGAGACTCACACCTCTAAGGACTGTTACAGCAATGGGACCCAAAGAAGACACCTATTATCTTCATTTAATGATGTTAACCCCAAAGTTCCCAGCAATTGTCTACATCTGCTTTTTTTTTTTTTTTTCTTTTTTCCATTTGAGGAATTCCTTCTAATACTAATGGGAAGTAGAAGCAAAAACATTTAATATGTTAACTCAGATGTAGAATCAACAACCACATGCATAGAATTGACTATAGAGGCTTCAGATCACTTCCAGAGTAGGGTGTACACTTTCTAGGATGGGGTAGATAGGGTAGGGGCCAATAAGGGTACTCTAAAAGGGGAATGAACAGGGTTAGGCAGGTTTTCAGGATAGACTCAGAGCACTTTCTCTTCCCCAAATCCACAGATGGGTCCTGCTATGATCCCTACCCTCCACCATCAAATTCATATGTGAAAAATCTACTCTCCAAGGTGATGGTCTTAGGAGGCGGGGCCTTTAGAAGGTGATTAGATCATGAGAGGAAGCCTTCATAAATGGGGTTTCCTTATTGTCTTGTTCAGGCGCCAAGTCATATCCAACTCTGTGACCCCACGGACAGTTACTAACTTTCATTTCTAATATTAAAAAAAAAATTTTTTTTCAATGTGTTCTTCTCTTTTCTATTTACTGCAGTAAGAAATCTTGGCCTGCCAAGACAATCCATTCCATTTCCATTCTGTTTTAAGGTGAATATTCCTTTTGCTCCCTGTAGTCATTTCAAGCTTATTTTTTTTTTCCTTTATTTCTGTCACTATTTAAGAAAACATACATATAATACCCAGATAATATCCACAATACTGATGAATAAGAATCTAGGATTTTTGAATTGAAAATAGTTATAGACACTCCATTTCTTATTTTGAATGATGAATACTTGATGTTTTATTTTTTTCTAAAAATTTCATAGATTTGGCTTTGAGGGTGGCATTGCTGGTACTGAAATGAGTCAGGGACTCCAGGTCCAGCCAAGGTCTCTGTTCAGCCAGGCTTCCTCGGGATGCAGCATTTTAGGGTCCACCATGCAGGTGCAGGATGAGTGGACAGTGGAGGCAGGGGGACTTGAGGAACTTAATTTAAGAAATAGTTTCAGAACCTTATAACCAGAGGTTTTCAGATTCAGAGAGAGCAAATTATAAATATGAAAGTGGTACTTGCAGCAAGATTATTGATAATGAGACTATAGTTAGTGCTTGGAGTTCATCTTGGCAGCCTTCATTTCAAGCTATTTCAGGATTCTTCAAAGAACTCAATATTGCCAAAGGAAGTCCAACAAGTTGAAATCCCAGGGTTAAAGGAGTAGAGATATTCTAGCTAGGTGTTTGAGTGAGGAGTTCAGAGACCTGGCATTGCATAGCCATAGATACTGCATGGGGTGATGAGTTTACAATTGGATTTATGATGCAAGCAGGTGAAGAATTTCTTGAAGAGGTACTTCAATTTCCCTTGCAGGGAAAGTCAAGTCATTGCCTGCATGTGGGGCTCCCTCCCATGGGCACACGTGAGAAAGGAACCATTTTTGGAAAGCATGTCCTGATCACTGGAGAGATGGAATGCATCCTCTTTGTCACCTACCCAGATGGAAGGCCAGCAGGGAAGGCTTATATCTTCTTTGCTGAGCCCAGAACACATTGAGGAGGCACAAGGACTTGTTAGATAAAAGATACATTGAGCTTCTCAGGAGCACAGAAGATGACATTCAGCAAGTGGGTTGGGCTGCCACCCTCCTGGCATAGGGATGTCTTCAGTAGCCCTGAAGTTCTTTGAACCTCATATTACTGGGATTTTATTGAGGCTTCATACCAAAGGCATGACCAATTACTATTTCCATATATAATACCTCTCCTCTCTCTAAGGAATGAAAGATGGGGCTGAAAGTCCCAAATTTTTAATTATAGCTTGGTCTTTCTGGTGACAATCCCCCACCCAGGAACCTAGGAAGAGTCACTTCATTATAACAAAAGATACTCCAGGAAACTCCAGGGGATTTAGGAGCATGGTGTCAGATGTTCTTATCACTCAGGAAATTTTAACAGTCTCATGAGTTCTGTGCCAGCAATTGGGATGAAGGACTAAAAGTTAGAACAAAAGATTCTCCTGTCAGCCTTCTTTACAAAGCATTTAAGAGCTCTGCATCAAGAACCATGTCAAGATATATATATATATATATATATATATATATATATATATATGCTGCTAAGTCACTTCAGTCGTGTCCAACTCTGTGTGACCCCATAGACAGCAGCCCACCAGGCACCCTCGTCCCTGGGATTCTCCAGGCAAGAACACTGGAGTGGGTTGCCATTTCCTTCTCCAATGCATGAAAGTGAAAAGTGAAAGTGAAGTCATTCAGTTGTGTCCGACTCTTAGCAACCCCATGGAGTACTGGAGTGGGGTGCCATTGCCTTCATATATATATATATATAATAATTATTATTATTTCACACCAAAGTAACTAGCCTGTTTTTTTTTTTTTTTTTTCCTACTTACAACTCACCTTCACTCCCTCCCCTGCCACATGATTTATTGGGTTGAACCAAAATCCTAGGGCATTGAAGTTTTCTTAGATGAAGCCTCAGCTGGAATGCTAAGAGGCAGTTTGTATTAGCTTTCAACTACTGCCTAACAAATTGTCAACAACTTGGTGTCTTAAGCATCCATTCATTAGTTCATAGTTCTGTAGGTCAGAAACTGGGTGGGCTTGATATGTTCCCTGTATATGGCCTCATGAGATCAAAATTAAATGTTGGCCAGGCTGAGCTCTTACGTAGAAGTTCTGGAGAAGAATCTAAACTTCCAGACTTATTCAGATTGTTGGTAGATTTCTGTCTCTGTGGTTGCACACTGAAGTTTTGTCTTCTTGCCTTGAGCTGAGGATCAGTCTCAGTACCCAGAGACCACACTCTTCTTTCATGTGGCCTCCTCCTTCTTCAAGACGTAAATGGCCTATGGGCATCCAGGCATGCCCATTACTGGGCTCCAGCATCTCAGTGTACATCTAGTCAGGAGAGGGGGCTCTCTCAAATGCAGCTTCTTTTCCCAAACTGCCAAAGCCACTGTATCCTGGCAGCTCCCTGACAGCCTGGGAGCCCCCTGCTGAGGTTCCCTGGACAAGAGGGGAATTTACCAGCAGGGGCCATGTCTGGCCCACCCAGATGAGGATGACTACTTTTTTTTTTTAACTTATAAATCTCAATATTTACAAGAATAATTCCATTCTTGGTTCTAAGACTACTGGCCACATAAGGAACTGTTTACTTCTGATAACAAGAGAAGCCTAGGCATGTGCCTTCTATTAACAAATAGAATAACAAATAGAATTTAAAACAAAAAAAAAATGCATCTCTTATTACATAAATGCTTTTTCAACTTTTAGGAACAGCATACAACCAAATTTTGTCAGGGGGCCTTCCTGCCAACTACCCTGACCCCCAGCTATGACTCTATGCCTTTAAACCTGCCTGAGGTTGTCATTATCACACTGGTCAAAGAGAGGAAGAATGTGGGCATGGTGAGTCCCCAGACCAAGACTGCTTACAGCCTTCTCATTCCTTTTTGGGAGAGGTTAAGTATTGAAGTAAGTGCATAAGGGTTTAGGAGTCTGGTAGGCTGTAGTCCATGGGGTTGCAAAAAGCTGGGCATGGCTGAACATGTACATACACACCTCAAAAAGAAAATATGAGAGCAAAAATCAATTTGTTAAATGCCAATTTTAAATAAGGAACTAGATTTAAACATTTGATTTTAACATAAAGAGGATATTCTCAGTCTTCATTATATATTGCAGAGTTCTGTGGGGTCATAATTGAAAAGAAATAAACATAAAGGAGCTTAAATTGTGTTTCTGTATTTGTATCATCCAATGTAGTCTATTGTGCCTTGTATATTTAGTGAATTGTCTTTCCTAACAAAAGGATGGTACGGAGAAGGAGATGGGAGGGGGGTTCAGGATGGGGAACACGTGTATACCCGTGGCGGATTCATGTTGATGTATGGCAAAACCAATACAATATTGTAAAGTAATTAGCCTCCATTAAAAAATAAATAAATAAATAAATAAAATATTATTCTACACTGAGTAAATGCTGTGGAGTGATTGTGGTGGTATACTTCTGATATCATCTAAACTTTTAAGAGTTCCTAGAACAAGAAAAAAATAAAAGAGCAATGGAAAAGCACATTTTGCCTATTTTGGGCAGCACTGTGTGGATGTTATTTTAAACAATGCTCTCTTGTTTTGCCTAAGTTCAGTTGGCCTATACAGCCCAGAGTTCATACTTGAGCATCGACTGACTGAGAGAAGAGAGTTAAGGAGAGCTTAAATTCTACGTGCATCACTCAGACACTGGAAAAGGAGTGGTGAGGAATGTCTATTCTTCTTATGTGTGTTTCCTTTCTCCTTCACTGTGAAAACTAACACCCAACACCACCCCACACCCTCAAAAAAAAAAAAAAAAAAAAAAGCACGTACACTGGACCTGTTCCTTTCTGGGACAAGATCATGGGTTTCTTTGTCACATCTGTGTTGGGGCTCAATGTGGTGTAGTGGTAGTGGTTTACTAGATAAATTGTATCCAGTTCTTGTGACCCCATGAACTGTAGCCTGCCAGACTCCTTTGTCCATGGAATTTTATATGGAATCTAGAAAGATAGTACTGATGATCTGTGTGTAGGGCAGCAATGGAGATGTAGATATACAGACAGATTTTGGACACAGCGGGTGAAGGAAAGTGTGGGATGATTTGAGAGAGTAGCATTGAAACATACATTACCATATGCCAAATAGATAGCCAGTGGAATTTGATGTATAGTGTAGGAAATCCAAAACTGGTGCTCTGTGACAACTTAGAGAGATGGGGTGGGAAGGGAGGTGCGAGGGAGGTTCAAGAAGGAAGGGACATATGTATGCCTATGGCTGATTCATGTTGATGTATGGCAGAAACCATCACACTACTGAAAAATAATCATACTCCAATTGCAAGCAAAATAAAATTTTGAAAAAAAGATAATGGAGTGGGTTACCATGTTCTTCTCCAGGGAATCTTCCCAACCTAGGTCTCCTGCATTGCTGGCTGTCTTCTGCATTGCTTGTGGTCTCCTGCATTTCTTTTAGAACTGAGTCAGCAGGGGAGGCCCAATGTGCTGTAGACATAGTTGCAAAGTAAAGTAGACGGTTGACTACATAAAAAAGGTCACATTGTATTATAAATGTCATAATATACCCTTTGCTTAGGACAAGAAGATTGCTAACCCCAAGTAATTGCTAGTAATTTTAAACTTGAGTTTCATGAATATATAAGTAACTTTGCCCTTAATTGGGAAAACTAACAAGTGTAAGTGCTTAGTTTTGTAAGTTGTTCTTTAATCTAGGAATTATTGATATTTGTAGCTATGCTAAAAAGTTTATGCCCAGAATAGTGTTAACATTAAAAGAATCTTAACCCAGATTTCTCACTGCCAGGGAATGAAACTGAAAATAAACAAAGGAGGAGTGCTGGAAGGAACTTATAGTGTTGAATAAAGCATAGATAGATAGAAAGATACACACAGAAATGAAATACATATGAGCATTTAGACCTGGGTAAGGTTTTTGTATTCAGCTCTTCTTGGGTCATTTTTTAAGTGACTGATGCTGCAGTATTGTTCTGGTTGTTGATTATGTTGTAAGAAGAACAAAGTTATATTTTTTATACTTGTGTTTCTTGATATCACTAGAAACATATGTATCTCAAAAACTATATATCAGATCAGATCAGATCAATCACTCAGTCGTGTCTGACTCTTTGCAACCCCATGAATCGCAGCACGCCAGGCCTCCCTGTCCATCACCAACTCCCGGAGTTCACTCTGACTCACATCCACTGAGTCAGTGATGCCATCCAGCCATCTCATCCTCTGTCGTCCCCTTCTCCTCCTGCCCCCAATCCCTCCCAACATCAGAGTCTTTTCCAATGAGTCAACTCTTCGCATGAGGTGGCCAAAGTACTGGAGTTTCAGCTTTAGCATCATTCCTTCCAAAGAACACCCAGGGGTGATCTCCTTCAGAATGGACTGGTTGGATCTCCTTACAGTCCAAGGGACTCTCAAGAGTCTTCTCCAACACCACAGTTCAAAAGCGTCAATTCTTCAGCACTCAGCCTTCTTCACAGTCCAACTCTCACATCCATGCATGACCACAGGAAAAACAATAGCCTTGACTAGACGGACCTTTGTTGGCAAAGTAATGTTTCTGCTATTGAATATGCTATCTAGGTTGGTCATAAATTTCCTTCCAAGGAGTAAGCGTCTTTTAATTTCATGGCTGCAGTCACCATCTGCAGTGATTTTGGAGCCCAGAAAAATAAAGTCTAACACTGTTTCCACTGTTTCCCCATCTATTTCCCATGAAGTGGTTGGATTGGATACCATGATCTTCATTTTCTGAATGTTGAGCTTTAAGCCAACTTTTTCACTCTCCACTTTCACTTTCATCAAGAGGCCTTTGAGTTCCTCTTCACTTTCTGCCATAAGGGTGGTGGCATCTGCATATCTGAGGTTATTGATATTTCTCCTGGCAATCTTGATTCCAGCTTGTGTTTCTTCCAGTCCAGCGTTTCTCATGATGTACTCTGAATATAAGTTAAATATACAGGGTGACAATTTACAGCCTTGACGAACTCCTTTTCCTATTTGGAACCAGTCTGTTGTTCCATGTCCAGTTCTAACTGTTGCTTCCTGACCTGCATACAAATTTCTTAGGAGGCATATCAGGTGGTCTGGTATTCCCATCTCTTTCAGAATTTTCCACAGTTTATTGTGATCCACACAGTCAAAGGCTTTGGCATAGTCAATAAGCAGAAATAGATGCTTTTCTGGAACTCTCTTGCTTTTTCCATGATCCAGCAGATGTTGGCAATTTGATCTCTGGTTCCTCTGCCTTTTCTAAAACCAGCTTGAACATCAGGAAGTTCATGGTTCACATATTGCTGAAGCCTGGCTTGGAGAATTTTGAGCATTACTTCACTAGCGTGTGAGATGAATACAATTGTGTGGTAATTTGAGCATTCTTTGGTATTGCCTTTTTTGGGGATTGGAATGAAAACTGATCTTTTCCAGTCCTGTGGCCACTGCTCAGTTTTCCATGTTTGCTGGCATATTGAGTGCAGCACTTTCACAGCATCATCTGTCAGGATTTGGAATAGCTCAACTGGAATTTCATCACCTCCACTAGCTTTGTTCGTAGTGATGCTTTCTAAGGCCCACTTGACTTCACATTCCAGGATGTCTGGCTCTAGGTCAGTGATCACACCATTGTGATTATCTGGGTCGTGAAGATCTTTTTTGTACAGTTCTTCTGTGTATTCTTGCCATCTCTTATTAATATCTTCTGCTTCTGTTAGGTCCATACCATTTCTGTCCTTTATCAAGCCCATCTTTGCATGAAATGTTCCTTTGGTATCTCTGATTTTCTTGAAGAGATCCATAGTCTTTCCCATTCTATTGTTTTCCTCTATTTCTTTGCATTGATTGCTGAAGAAGGCTTTCTTATCTCTTCTTGCCATTCTTTGGAACTCTGCATTCAGATGTTTATATCTTTCCTTTTCTCCTTTGCTTTTTGCTTCTCTTCTTTTCACAGCTATTTGTAAGGCCTCCCCAGACAGCCATTTTGGTTTTTTGCATTTCTTTTCCATGGGACTGGTCTTGATCCCTGTCTCCTGTACAATGTCACGAACCTCATTCCATAGTTCATCAGTCAGTCTATCTATCAGATCTAGTCCCTTAAATCTATTTCTCACTTCCACTGTATAATCATAAGGGATTTGCATATCAGGACCTTAATGTATGAGTATGGAACATATGTAGTGCCAAACAGTGAGGGAGTTCTTTAAGAAAGGATGAAAGGTTGTCTACAGAAAATAGAATCCAAACTCAAAGTGCTTCCAAAGGTCATAAATGTAACTGTCTACATAGTAGTAGCAATAGTAGTCACGATAATAATAATAATGATAATAAAAATGATATAATGTTACCACTGGATTACCAGTAGTATAATGTGTTATCTTACACTCATGAACTCTATGACATTCTTGGCCAAAATGCAAAGCTTCTATCTAATTTCAAGGAAACATCAGACAAAAGCAAATCGAGGCACCTTCTGTAAAAGAATTGACTAAAGTTTTTTCAAAAGTATTATGTTCTTAAAAGTCAGAGGCTAACAGAGTGTCAAAAACTGTAGGATATCCATTACCCCCAAACCCCCTTCCCATACACACTGCTACATAACTTTTAATAGAGATGTATATGTACAGCTGAGTCCCTTTGCTGTTCACCTGAAACTATCACAATATTGCTTGTTACAAAAAATACAAAATAAAAGTTTAGAAAAAATTATAGCAGATCAAAACACATAGCAACTTAATGCAATGTTGGATTCTTAGGTTCAGCAATAGAAAAAATGCATTAGTGGAAAAATGGGTGAAATTAAAATAAAACTTAGAACTATGGTTATATAATATTTTGACATTAGAATAAGTTGAGTAAAGGTATACAGGAGCTCTGTATTATTTTTGCAAATATGCTGTAATTTACAAATTATTTTAAAGTTAAAATTTATACAAATGACTAGGAAACAACATTATAAGTTAATAAACTAAAAATATATTTCTTATATGTAATACTCAGAATAACCAATATTTCATCTATAATTGATATTTATTAGCATTTTTATAACTCAAAAGTTTAAGTGAACATATATTATGACATGACCACAAAAATACTTGAAATATTAACAAGGAGAAAAACTGGATTGAATATGCAAAAGTATTAGCAGTCATCATGCATTCAACTATAATTCAAAAACTAGTGAGGATTGGGACTTCCTTGGTGGTTCAGTGGTCAAGACTCCAGACTTTACTGCAGGGATCACAGGTTCAATCCCTGTTTTGGGAACTAAGATTCAGGTCCTGCATACCATGAGATGTGGCCAAAAAACCAAACAAACAAATAAACAAAACAAACAAAAAAATAGTGAACATCTACAGAGTGAATAAGACAGAAACAATATTTGCTTTCAGGAACTTACATTATATTTTGGGAGACATACTAAAATAATCATATAACATAATGCAGTATTTAGTAACTAAAGGAAAATGGTACAAAAGGTAACAAAACATGAGCAATTCAGAATGTGTATTTGGTCTTTATTTCTGAAGCTAAATGGGAAGATACTGGAAGTGTAGGCAGGGAAATACAGTTTTTTTATGAAGGAGATGAGAGGTGCAGACTCCTGGGCAGGGTTTCCTTTCCAAGTTCAGGTAAGAGATTCTGTTTCTCTCTGCTAGCAGCTTGCACTGGAAGTGTGGAAAATCAGACAGCTTGATCTATGTTTGGGAGAGAGAATAAACAGGAGTTATGGTGACCTGAATGAGGAAGGTGAAGAGAAGGAAAAAATGGAGACTGACTCTGAGGTTCTTGTACTAAGTAATATTGTGAGAAGACAGAGAAAACAGACAAATAAACAAAAGAGGTTTACTGTTTGAGGACGTGGGGGTTCACTCTCTAAGAATTGTTTTGGGGTTGGTGGTAATGAACAGTTTGGAATCAAGAGTGAGCAAGATTCAGCAGGAGACAGAATTTTGAAACTTGGCTGTTCTTCCTTTAATTGCTGGAACACAGCACCATTTTACTATGGCAATGCTGATACACCTTAAGTAGCTATTAGTGTGGCAAATTTTCTGGTTAAGAATTAGGGAAGAGGAGAAGATTATTTCTGGGAAACTAAGCTAGTTATTTTCTACTTAATTTTTTCCATCCTATTTTAAAATATTTTATAAAGTAATCATATTAATTTACAACTTAAAGTAATAGTAGTTATATGAATCTGATGATAATGGAATGATATCCTACTTTGGAAGCAATGCTCTTTTAAATAAGCTTTCTGTTTTTCCTAGAGCCTTGAGAATGCTAATCAACTAGGTGGTTCACTGAAAATATGTGATATAGATAATTATTCAGACTGCTTATACAACCCCCGACATGGAATACTTTTGATGTCCTACAGTCTTTTGGTGATTCAATGAGTCATTTCATTTATCTGTAGATTCCACCACAAGACCTGGTCCTATGTTTCGGGATGAATCCAAATAATTCTAATCACTTTCCTACAAGGAGTCCTCCTCTATTCTCTTTCCCAAGTGTCTCCTTCCTTGAATATGTCCCAGAATGGACAGTTTAAATCCCTCTTCCATTTGAGTGGTCCAGTGGTTTGTTAATAACCCTCAGGTTTAAGCAGTTTTCCATGTGCTTTGAGGTATGGAAAGAGCAGTTTGATTTTCTTTCATCATTCAGCTACTTTATATCCATTAATGTAACAGTTCATAAAAATCCTAGAGAGATTGCTATATAAATGGTGGTTAAACACATGAGAGTCAGTAGGAGACAGAAATAGATTTGGATTTTGGTTGTGTTATTTAATATTCAAAATTTCACAAGATTGTTACATATGCAAGAGTGGCAAATAATTTTTAATTAATTTAATTAATTTTCTTTTAGCAATGATAAAAAGAAAATATGTTAATATGATACTTGAATTTAAAAAAATAGTTTGTATATTCTAAGTCATTTTCCCTGGAGGAAAATTTGAAAAAGGAAAACAAATGAGAAATATAATTGTGACTGTTTGGTAAATTGCTAGCTGTACAGATTCTATGATTGGATCCTTATTCCAAATTGAACTACTCACAATTAACACTGCAGACATAATCTTTTCTGGAGCCAGTGATCCCATTGCCAAAATGTCCTGCTTGCTCAGATCTATCAACAAGCTGGCACACCTGCTGGGTCACTGCCATTGCTTTTGGCCAGCCTCCTGACATTCAGAGCCTGGGCTTCACACCAAATGACCCAGTCTCCCTCACCCAATCCTGCAGGCTCATTTTCCCCCCTTAGCATCTATTCTGAATTGTCTAATTATTGTCCTTAATCCTTAGGACAGAAATTGATTTTTCCTATTCTTTATCGATTCTCATCTTCTTCCTCACCAACAGAAAGTTAATTTTGTTGGGGGTAGAATATGTCTGGCAAAGGAAACTGTATTTACTAGTCTCCTATACAAATAAGGCTGACCTGGATGTAACCAAGTCTTGGCTGGTGACATTTATCAGTAGTTTCTGGTCATGTACATTGGGAACTCAAAAAAGGAGGGTATTTAAGTCAACTGGCATACGTCTCTTTCTTACTGCCTGAAAAGCAAATGGGATGATGAGAATACTGGTTGTCATCTTGTAAGCACAAGGTTACTTTGAGAATGGAACTTCAGGATTCAGAGCACACACATAGAAGAAAGAAAAACATTGTTGAGTTGACTTGAACAGCCCAACTGTATATTCTATTATTTGTGAGATTTATAAGCCCCTATTTTATTTTAAGAATAAGTTTTTGTTTTCTGTTACTCCAAGTCTAGCAAATTGATACATCATTCTTAGAGAGGTGACACAGATTTAAAAAAAAAATGTTTATAATAATGATTTATAAAAAACTGTAATTTTCCAAAAGAACCAATCTGAAATGTAAATTTATTTTTTCATTTCAACAACAGAAGGGTTATTAGGAAAGAAGGTGTTGCCAGTTATTTCAGTTTCCAAAAGCATAGAGGAAATTAAATCCTAAACCAAATGTTTTCTACTTGTTTGTGAAAAGTGTTAGTGAATAATAAAGAACTATAAATTTTTTTAAGAACCCCGTAAGCAAGCATATATGGCAAAATACATTCTATACAAGTTGTAATCCATGAAATAGTCACATTGTTTACAATTTTTTAGAAAAAAAAATATATATTGGCTTTGAAGTATCATTGGGACTTTGGGTGTGACAATAATTTGTGGTTAGGAGTTACCTATGGGCTTCCCAGGTGGTGCTAGTGGTTAAGAATCTGCCTGTCGATGCAGCAGACATGAGAGACATGGGTTTGATTCTTGGGTTGTGAAGATCCCTTGGAGTAGGAAATGGCAACACATCCTAGTATTTTTGTTTGGAAAATTCAAAAGAAAAAGGAGCCTAGCAGGCTACAGTTTGTGGGGCTGCAAAGAATCAGACATGACTGAGCAAACGAGCAAGGAAGGAGTGGTGCAAATTTTCCTATACATTGCAGAACATTTCATTTCTAGATACCACTCACTAAAATAGAATTCTACCCTCATTCTTTGCTAAGATTAAAAAATTCATCCTGAGGAGATTTTGACCCTTTGTCCTTCCTGCTCTCACCTCTTCCTTCATCACCTCCTTGTTAAACACTTCTGGAAACAGATGGAATCTAGTAAATCCTGCCTTGAGAGCATATTTCATTTATCCCTCTACTTATTTCACCCATTCCACATTTAAATCTCTATTTATCTCTATTGATTTAAAATATTGAAGTCAGGTAAACTTTATGCGATTACCAGACCACCTGACCTGCCTCTTGAGAAATCTGTATGCAGGTCAGGAAGCAACAGTTAGAACTGGACATGGAACAACAGACTGATTCCAAATAGGAGAAGGAATATGTCAGGTCTGTATATTATCACCCTGCTTATTTAACTTATATGCAGAATGCATCATGAGAAACGCTGGGCTGGAAACACAAGCTGGAAACAAGATTGACAGGAGAAATATCAATAACCTCAGATATGCAGATGACACCACCCTTATGGAAGAAAGTGAAGAGGAACTAAAAAGCCTCTTGATGAAAGTGAAAGTGGAGACTGAAAAAGTTGGCTTAAAGCTCAACATTCAGAAAATAAAGATCATGGCATGTGGTCCCACCACTTCATGGGAAATAGATGGGGAAACAGAGGAAACAGTGTCAGAATTTATTTTTTTGGGCTCCAAAATCACTGCAGATGGTGACTGCAGCCATGAAATTAAAAGACGCTTACTCCTTGGAAGGAAAGTTATGACCAACCTAGATAGCATATTCAAAAGCAGAGACATTACTTTGCCAATAAAGGTCCATTTAGTCAAGTCTATGGTTTTTCCTGTGGTCATGTATGAATGTGAGAGTTGGACTGTGAAGAAGGCTGAGTGCCTAAGAATTGATGCTTTTGAACTGTGGTGTTGGAGAAGACTCTTGAGAGTCCCTTGGACTGCAAGGAGATCCAACCAGTCCATTGTGAAGGAGATCAGCCCTGGGATTTCTTTGGAAGGAATGATGCTGAAGCTGAAACTCCAGTACTTTGGCCACCTCATGCGAAGAGTTGACTCATTGGAAAGGACTCCGATGCTGGGAGGGATTGGGGGCAGGAGGAGAAGGGGACGACAGAGGATGAGATGGCTGGATGGCATCACCAACTCGATGGAGGTGAGTTTATGTGAACTCCGGGAGTTGGTGATGGACAGGGAGGCCTGGCATGCTACGATTCATGGGGTTGCAAAGAGTCGGACACGACTGAGCGACTGAACTGAACTGAAACTTTATTTTTTCCCTATTAATGAAATTCTGTTCACACAATCTCTCTTGATTACCATGAAATATGCTGGAAGATAGTAATTAGGATAAATGTTAAGAAGTATATATTAATAAGCTCTTTAGGGGTCTGTAATGGAAAATACAGGGGATTTTAGTCTAGATCTACTACTAACATCTTGCAAATCTCTTTTGTGTCCCTTTATTCATCAATAACGGAGAAGGCAATGGCACCCCACTCCAGTACTTTTGCCTAGAAAAACCCATGGATGGAGGAGCCTGGTAGCCTGCAGACCATGGGGTCGCTAGAGTCGGACACTTTCGACTCAGTGAAGACTGAGCGACTTCACTTTCACGCATTGGAAAAGGAAATGGCAACCCACTCCAGTGTTCTTGCCTGGAGAATCCCAGGGTCGGGTGAGCCTGGTGGGCTGCCGTCTAAGGGGTCGCACGGAGTCAGACACTACTAAAGCAAGGCAGCAGCAGCATTCATCAATAAAGCATGGTTAACAATAACTTTAATTGCTACCACATGATAATGATATTAGAATCATATGTAATAATGTGTGTATAGTAATCATTGTATGTGAAACACTGGGATAATGCTATTTACTTGAAACGTGAAACTCTTTTTATCCTGTTTTTAAATGTATTTAGTTTTAATTGAAGGCTAATTGCTTTATATTAATGTGTTGGTTTCTGCCAAACATCACATGAATCGGCCATCAACATATGTCTGGTCCCTCTTGAACCCCCTCCAACCTTCCTTTTCCATCCCACCCCTCTAGGTTGTTGCAGAGCCCTGACTTGAGTTCTCTGAATCATATAGCAAATTCACATTCACTATCTATTTTACATATGGTAGTGTATGTTTCCATGCTACTCTCTCCACATATCCCACTCTCTCCTCCCCTGCATCACACTGTGAACATAAGTCTCTCCACTATGTCTGTGTCCCCATCGCTGCCCTGCAAATAATTTCATCAGTACTCTCTTTCCAGATTCCATATATATGTATTAGTATACGATTTTTTTTTCTTTTTCTGACTTACTTCACTCTAAGTCCATCCACCTCATTAGAACTAACACAAATGTGTTCCATTTTGTGGCTGAATAAATATCCCATTGTATTGTACCACAAGTTCTTTATCCATTCATCTGTCAATGGACATGTATGTTGCTTCCATGTCTAGCTGTTGTAAATACTGCTGTAATGAACATTGGGATACATGTGTCTTTTGAATTTTGGTTTCCTCAGAGTATATGCCTAGTAGTGGGATTTCTGAGCCACATGGTGGTTTTATTTCTAGTTTTTTAAGGAATCTCCATACTGTTTTCCATAGTGGCTTGCATCAATTTACCTTATCCCACCAATAGTGCAAGAGGGTTCCATTTTCTCCATACCTTCCCCAGCATTTTTTTGTTTGTAGACTTTTTGTTGGTGGCCATTCAGGTAGATGTAAGGCGATATCTCATTGTAGTTTTGATTTGCATTTCTCTAATAATGAGTGATGTTGAGCATCTTTACATGTGTTTATTAACCATCTGTATGTCTTCTTTGGAGAAATGTCTGTTTAGTTTTTTTGCCTACTTTTTGACTGGGTTGTTTGTTTTTCTGGTATTGGCTTGTATTAGCTGCTTATAAATTTTGGAAATTAAACCTTTGTCACGTTTCATTTTGCTATTATTTTCTAACATTCTCTGGGTTGTCTTTTTGTGTTGTTTATAGTTTCTTTTCCTGTGCAAAAGCTTTTAAGTTTAATTAGCTTCCACCTGTTTATTTCCACTATTCTAGGAGGTGGATCATAGAGAATCATGTGATTTATGTTACAAAGTGTTTTGCTGATGTTTTCTTCTAAGGGTTTTATAGAGTCTGGTCTTCCATTTAGGTCTTTAATCCATTTTGAGTTTTATCTTTGTGTATGGTACTAGGAAGTGTTCTAATTTTATTATTTTGTACATAACTGTCCAGTTATTCCACCACCACTTATTGAAGACACTATCTTTGATCTATTGCATATTCTTGCCTCCTTGGTCAAAAATAAGGAGCCCGTGGGTGTGTGGGTTTATCTCTGGAATTTCTATTTTGTTCTGTTGGTCTGTATTTCTGTTTTTGATCCAGTACCATATTGTTTTGATGACTGTAGCTTTGTAGTATAATATGAAGTCAAGGAAGGTTGATTCACCAGGTCCATTCTTCTTTCCCAAGATTGCTTTGGCTATTCAGAGTCCTTTTTGTTTCTATATGAATTCTGAGATTTTTTTGTTTGCTTGTTTTAGTTCTGTGAAAACTGCCAATGATAATTTGATAGGGATCACATTGAATCTGTAGCTTGTATTTGGTAGTATATTTCTTATTACAATATTGATTCATCCAATCAGGAACATGGAGTATCTCTTCATCTGTTTATGTTGTCTTTGATCTTTTTTCATCAGTGTCTTATACTTTTCTATATACAACACTTTTGTATTCTTAGATAGGTTTATTCCTAGGAATATTTTTTGCTTTGTAGCAATGGTGAATGGGGATGATTCCTTAATTTCTCCTTATGATTCTTCATTGCTAGTGTATATGAATGCAAGTGTTTTTTGTGGACTGACTTTGCTAAATTCACTGATTAGCTCTAGTAATTTTCTGATAGTATCTTTAGGGTGTTCTGTGTATAGTATGATTTCATCTGCAAACAGTGAGTCTTACACCTTATTTTCCAAAAGGATTCCTTTTATTTACTTATTTTTCTTCTCTGCTAGGATTTCCAGAATTATGCTGAATAGTACTGGTGAGAGTGGGCATCCTTTTCTTATTCCTGATCTTAGAGGGAATGCTTTCAGTTTTTCACCATTGAGATTAATGTTTGCTGTGGGTTAATCATGTATACTAATTGCTGTGTTTAGGTTGGTTCTTCCTGTGCCCATTTTTTGAAGTTTTTTTTTTTTTTTTTAATCATAAATGTGTTCTGAATTTTGTCAAAGACCCTTTATGCATCTATTTAGATTATCATATTTTGTATTTTATCTTTTAATTTGGCAATATGGTCTATCACATTGATCAATTTGAGTATGTTGAAGAATCCTTGCATTACTGGGATAAACCCAACTTCATCATGATGTATTATCTTTTTAATGTGTTGTTGAATTCTGTTTGCTAGAATTTTGTTAAGGATTTTTGCATCTATGTTCTTCAGTGATATTGGCCTATAATTTGCTTTTTTTGTCATGTCTTTGTCTGGTTGTGGTATCAGGGTGGTGCTGGCCTCATAGAATGAGTTTGCAGTGTTCTTTCCTCTGTAATTGTTTGGAAGAGTTTTAGAAGGATGTCATTAGTGCTTCTCTGAATGTTTGATAGAATTCACCTGTGAAGTTACCTGGTTCTGGGCTTTTGTTTTTGGGGAGTTTTTTGATCAGTTTTTATTTCAGTGCTTGTAGTTGGCTTGTTCATAATTTCTGTTTCTTCCTAGTTCAGTCTTGGAAGATTGAACTTTCCTAAGAATCTGTCCATTTAATCCAGTTTGTCCATTTTATTGGCATATAGTTTCTGATCATAATCTCTTATGATTTTTTTGTATTTCTGTATTGTCTGTGGTAACTTCTTTTTCATTTCTAATTGTGTCAGTTTGAATTTTCTCTTTTTTTTTGCCTTGATGACTCTGACTAAAGGTTTTTCAATTTTGTTTATCTTCTCAAAGAATCAGCTTTTAGTTTCCTTCATTTATTTTCCATTTATGTTTGCTCTGTATTTTATCTCTCCTTTTCCTAACTTTGGGTGCTTTGTTGTTGTCATTCTTCTTCTTCTTCTTCTTTTTTTTTTTTCAGTTGTTTCAGGTATAAATTTTGGTTGTTTATTTGATGTTTTTCTTATTTCTTGAGTTAGGACTTTATTGCTGTACACTTCCCTCTGAGTACTGCTTTTGCTGCATCTGCGTTTTGAGTTGTCATATCATTTGTTTCTAGGATTTTTTTTTTTTTTTAATTTCTTCAGTAACCTGTTTGTTGTTTAGAAACATACTGTTTAATCTTCATGTGTTTGTATTTTTTTTTTTCAGTTTTTTTCCCTGCCATTGCTATCTAGTCTCATAGTGTTGTAGTCAGGAAAGTTGTTTGGTGTGATTTCAGCTTTATTAAATTTACTGAGGTTTGATTTATGATCCAAGATGTGGCTTATTCTAGAGAATGCTCCATGTGCACTTAAGAAGAAAGTGTATTCTTCTGTATTTGGATGGAATGTCCTGAAAATACCAATGAGATCCATCTGGTCTAGTGTATTATCTAATGCTTATGCTTCTTTATTAATTTTGTCTTTTGATGATCTGTCCAAAGGTTGTTAAATTCCCTTAATATTATTGTGTTACTGTTGATTTCTCTTCTTATGTTTATTAGTGTTTGTCTTATGTGTTAAGATGCACCTATGTTGGGGGCATAGATATTTGCAATTGTTATGTCTTCCTGTTGGATTTAGCCCTTGATCATTATGTAGTGTCCTTCCTTATCTCTTGAAACATTCTTATTTTAGAGTTTATTTTGTCTGATATGAGGATTGCTATTCCATGTTTGTTTTGATTTTCATTTGCATGGTATATGTTTTCCATCCTCTCACTTTCAGTCTGTACGTGTCTCTAGGTCTGAAATCGGTCTATTTTAGACAGTATTTATGTGGATATTGTTTTTGTATGCATTTAGACAGTCTGTATCTTTTGGTTGGAACATTTGATTCATTTACATCTAAAGTAATTATTAATATATATGTTCTTATTGCCATTTTCTTAATTGTTTGAGGATTGTTTCTTTAGCTCTTTTTCTTCTCTTGTGTTTCCTGTCTATATAAGTCCCTTTACTTTTTGTAAAGCTAGCTTGGTGGTACTAAATTCCCTTACCTAATGCTTGTCTGTAAGGCTTTTGATTCTGCCATCAATTTTCAATGAGATCCTTGCTGGGTAGAGTAATCTTGATTTTGGGTTTCTGCTTTTCAGTAGTATAAATATAGTCTGCCATTCTTGTGTGGGTGGCAAAGTTTTTGCTAAAAGATCAGCTGTGGTTCAGTGGGTAAAGTATCTGCCGGCAGTGCAGAAGATTCAGGTGATTCAGGTTCAGTTGCTGGGTTGGGGAGATCCTCTGGCAGAAGGCATGGCAACACTCCAGTATTTTGCCTGGAAAATTCAATGGACTGTGGACCCCAGCAGTCTACAGCCCATAGGGTTGCAAAGAGTTAGACATGACTGAAGCAAATGAACCTGCACATGCTATATTTATATTTATGACTGGAAGAATCATACTTTTTTATTCCCATTCCTCATGACTCTCAACAACTCTGAATTGATACAACTGAAGTATATTGTGTATGGTTTCAATTTTCCAAAATAATAATACATATATTTAACAAACACTTCTTAAATAGCCTATCAGTTCAGTTCAGTTCAGTTCAGTCGCTCAGTCGTGTTGGACTCTTTGCGACCCCATGAATCGCAGCACGCCAGGCCTCCCTGTCCACCACCAACTCCCAGAGTTCACTCAGACTCACGTCCATCGAGTCAGTGATGCCATCCAGCCATCTCATCCTCTGTCACCCCCTTCTCCTCCTGACCCCAATCTCTCCCAGCATCAGAGCCTTTTCCAATGAGTCAACTCTTCGCATGAGGTGGCCAAAGTACTGGACTTTCAGCTTTAGCATCATTCCTTCCAAAGAAATCCCAGGGCTGATCTCCTTCAGAATTGACTGGTTGGATCTCCTTGCAGTCCAAGGGACTCTCAAGAGGCTTCTCCAATACCACAGTTCAAAAGCATCAATTCTTCGGCACTCAGCCTTCTTCACAGTCCAACTCTCACATCCATACATGATCACAGGACAAACCATAGCTTTGACTAGATGGACTATAATTTGTGTCAAATTTTGTTTACCAGTTTGAAGTTATTTAAATCATTTAACAAACTTAAAAGATAGATAGTATTAATATTTCCTTTTAAAGATGAAAAAACTAAGGCACAGAGAGTCTAAAGAACTTGCAAAATGTCATATGTCACAGAAAAGACACAAGTTGAAAAAACAAACAAAAATACAACCATATTGCACAAACTTACAAAATATCAGCCTTGGTATTTCACATTATTGTTGTTGTACCCAGTCATGTACAACTCTCCACAACTCCATGGACTGCAGCATGCCAAGCCTCCTTGTCCCTCACCATCTTCCAGAGTTTGCTCAAGTTTATGTCCATTGTATGGGTGATGCCATCCCACAATCTCATCCTCTGTTACTCTCTTCTCCTTCTGCCTTCAATCTTTCCCAACATCAGGGTCTTTTCCAATGAATCAGCTGTTTGCATCAGGTGACCAAATTATCAGAGCTTTCAGCTTCAGAATCAATCCTTATAATAAATATTTAGGGTTGATTTCCTTTATGTTTAACTGGTTTGATTTCCTTGCTTTACAAGGGACGCTCAAGAGAGTTCTCCAGCACCACCATCAAAAGCATCAATTCTACGGTGCTCTGCCTTCTTTTCCATCCAAATCTCAGAACCATACATGATTACTGGGAAAACCATAGTCTTAACTATGTAGACCTTTCTTGGCAAAGTGATGTTTGCCTTTTAACTCACTGTCTAGTTTTGTCATCACTTTCCTACCAAGAAGCAATCATTTTCTAATTTCATGGCTGTAGTCACAATTCACAGTGATTTAGAGTCCAAGAAGAGGAAATATGTCACTGCTTGCATCTTTTCCCTTCTATTTACTGTGAAGTAATGGGGCCAGATGCCATGATCTTAGCTTTTATAATGTTTAGTTGGAAGCTGACTTTTTCACTCTCTTCTTTAACCCTCATCAAGAGGTTCTTTAGTTCTTCTCTGCTTTCTGCCATCATTCACATATCTGAGGTTGTTGGTGTTTCTCCCACCTATCTTGATTTCAGCTTGCAATTCAACCAGCCAAGCATTTCTCATGATGTCCTCAGTGTATAAGTTAAATAAATGGGGAAGTGCAGCGGTGAGGAGATACCCCTCTTCTAAGGTAAGGAGCAGTGACTGCGCTTTGCTGGGGCAGCCACGAAGAGATACACCATGCCCAAGGAAAGAGAAAACCAAGTAAGATGGTAGGTGTTGCATGAGGGCATGAGAGGGCAGACACACTGCAACCATACTCACAGAAAACTAGTCAATCTAATCACACTAGGACCATAGCCTTGTCTAACTCAATGAAACTAAGCCACGCCCATGGGGCAACTCAAGACGGGTGAGTCATGGTGGAGAGATCTGACAGTGTGGTCCACTGGAGAATGGAATGGCAAACCACTTCAGTATTCTTTCCTTGAGAACCCCATGAACAGTATGAAAAGGCAAAATGATAGGATACTGAAAGAGGAACTCCCCAGGTCAGTAGGGGCCCAATATGCTACTGGAGATGGGTGGAGAAATAACTCCAGAAAGAATGAAGGGATGGAGCCATATCAAAAACAATACCCAGCTGTGGATGTGACTGGTGATAGAAGCAAGGTCCGATGCTGTAAAGAGTGATATTGCATAGGAACCTGGAATGTCAGTCCATGAATCAAGGCAAATTGGAAGTGGTCAAAAGAGAGATGGCAAGAGTGAGTGTCGACATTCTAGGAATCAGCAAACTAAAATAGACTGGAATGGGTGAATTTAACTCAGATGACCATTATATCTACTACTGCAGGCAGGAATCCCTCAGAAGAAATGGAGTAGCCATCATGGTCAACAAAAGAGTTCAAAATGCAGTACTTGGATGCAATCTAAAAAATGACAGAATGACCTCTGTTTGTTCCAAGGCAAACCATTCAATATCACAGTAATCCAAGTCTATGCCCCAACCAGTAATGCTAAAGAAGCTGAAGTTGAACGGTTCTATGAAGACCTACAAGACCTTTTGGAACTAACACCCAAAAAAGATGTCCTTTTCATTATAGGGGACTGGAATGCAAAAGTAGGAAGTTAAGAAACACCTGAAGTAACAGGCAAATTTGGCCTTGGAATATGGAATGAAGCAGGGCAAAGATTAATAGAGTTTTGCCAAGAAAATGCACTTGTCATAGCAAAGACCCTCTTCCAAAATCAAAAGAGAAGACTCTATACCTGGACATGACAAGATGGTCAACACTGAAATCAGATTGATTATATTATTTGCAGCCAAAGATGGAGAAGCTCTATACAATCAACAAAAACAAGACCAAGGACTGACTGTGACTCAGATTATGAACTCCTTATTATCAAATTCAGACTTAAATTTAAGAAAGTAGGGAAAACCACTAGACCATTCAGGTATGACCTAAATCAAATCCCTTATGATTATACAGTGGAAGTGAAAAATAGATTTAAGGGCCTAGATCTGATAGATATTGTGCCTGATGAACTATGGACTGAAGTTCGTGACATTGTACAGGAGTCAGGGGTCAAGACAATTCCTCACTGAAAACAAATGCAAAAATCAAAATGGCTGTCTGTGGAGGCCTTACAAATAGCTGTGAAAAGAAGAGAAGCAAAAAGCAAAGGAGAAAAGGAAAGATATAAGCATATGAATGCAGAGTTCCAAAGAATAGCAAGAAGAGATAAGAAAGCCTTCCTCAGTGATCAATGCAAAGACATAGAGGAAAACAACAGAATGGGAAAGACTAGAGATCCCTTCAAGAATATTAGAGATACCAAGGGGACATTTCATGCAAAGATGGGCTTGATAAAGGACAGAAACGGTATGGACCTAACAGAAGCAGAAGATATTAAGAAAAGGTGGCAAGAATACACAAAAGAACTATACAAAAAAGATCTTCATGACCCAGATAATCACGATGGTGTGATCACTGACCTAGAGCCAGACATCCTGGAATGTGAAGTCAAGTGGGCCTTAGAAAGCATCACTACGAAAAAAACTAGTGGAGGTGATGGAATTCCAGTTGAGCTATTTCAAATTCTGAAAGATGATGCTGTGAAAGTGCTGCACTCAGAATGCCAGCAAATTTGGAAAACTAAACAGTGGCCACAGGACTGGAAAAGGTCAGTTTTCATTCCAATCCCAAAGAAAGGCAATGCCAAAGAATGCTCAAAGTACCACACAACTGCACTCATCTTACATGCTGGTAAGTAATGCTCAAAATTCTCCAAGCCAGGCTTCAGCAATACGTGAACCGTGAACTTGCTGATGCTCAAGCTGGTTTTAGAAAAGGCAGAGGAACCAGAGATCAAATTGCCAACATCCTCTGGATCATGGAAAAAGCGAGAGTTCCAGAAAAACATCTATTTCTGCTTTATTGACTATGCCAAAGCCTTTGACTGTGTGCATCACAATAAACTGTGGAAAATTCTGAAAGAGATGGGAATACCAGACCACCTGATCTGCCTCTTGAGAAATTTGTATGCAGGTCAGGAAGCAACAGTTAGAACTGGACATGGGAAAACATACTGATTCCAAATAGGAAAAGGAGTACATCAAGGCTGTATATTGTCACCCTGCTTATTTAACTTATATGCAGAGTACATCATGAGAAACGCTGGACTGGAAGAAGCACAAGCTGGAATCAAGATTGCCAGGAGAAATATCAATAACCTCAGATATGCAGATGACACCACCCTTATGGCAGAAAGTGAAGAGGAACTAAAAAGCCTCTTTATGAATGTGAAATTGGAGAATGAAAAAGTTATCTTAAAGCTCAACATTCAGAAAACAAAGATCATGGCATCTGGTCCCATCACTTCAGGGGAAATAGATGGGGAAACAGTGGAAACAGTGTTAGACTTTATTTTTCTGGGCTCCAAAATCACTGCAGATGGTGACTGCAGCCATGAAATTAAAAGACGCTTACTCCTTGGAAGGAAAGTTATGACCAACCTAGAAAGCATAGTCAAAAGCAGAGACATTACTTTGCCCACAAAGGTCCATCTAGTGAAGGCTATGGTTTTTCTGTGGTCATGTATGGATGTGATAGTTGGACTCTCACATCCATACATGTGAAGATGGCTGAGCGCTGAAGAATTGATGCTTTTAAACTGTGGTGTTTTTTTTGTTTTTTTTTTTTTTTAATTAGAGAAAAAAAAAAAATAAATAAACTGTGGTGTTGGAGAAGACTCTTGAGAGTCCCTTGGACTGCAAGGAGATCCAACCAGTCCATTCTGAAGAAGATAAGCCATGGGATTTCTTTGGAAGGAATGATGCTAAAGCTGAAACTCCAGTACTTTGGCCACCTCATGCAAAGTGTTGAGTCATTGGGAAAGGCTCTGATCCTGGGAGGCATTGGGGGCAGGAGGAGAAGGGAACGACAGAGGATGAGATGGCTCGATGGCATCACTGACTCTATGTATGTGAGTCTGAGTGAACTCCGGGAATTGGTGATGGACAGGGAGGCCTGGCGTGCTGCGATTCATGGGGTCGCGAAGAGTTGGAGATGACTGAGCAACTAAACTGAGAACAGACAGCTCTGTTGTACTTCTTTCTCAGTCCTGAACTAGTCATTTGTTCCATACAGGGGTCTAAGGTTGCTTCTTGACCCACATGCAGGTTTCTAGGGAGACAGGTAAAATGGTCTGGTATTCCCATCTCTTTAAAATTTTTCAGCTTTTTATGATCCGCACAGTCAAAGGATGAAATAATGAAACAGAGTCAAGTGCTTGCCCCACCCCCACCCCCTGGAATTTCCTTGCTTTCTCTATGATCCAGCGGATGTTGGCAATTTGATCTCTGGTTCCTTTGCCTTACTAAACCCAGTTTGGACATCTGAAATTTCTGAATTCATGTAATGCTGAAGCCTAGCATGTAGGATTTTCAATATAACTTTACTAGCATGGGAGATGAATGCAATTGCCTGATAGTTTGAACATTCTTTAGTACTGCCCTTCTTGGAAATTGGGATGAGGATTGACCTCTTCTAGTGCTGTGATCATTTCTGGGTTTTCCCGATTTCCTGACATAGTGAGTGAAACACTTTTATAGTGTCATATTTTAGGATTTTAAATAGCTCTACTGCAATTCCATTGCTTCCACTAGCTTTATTGACATATGTGCTTCCTAAGGCCCATTTGACTTTATACCCAGAATGTCTGGCTCTGGGTATGGGTGTGGGTATGACCACACCATCATGGTTATCCGGGTCACTAAGAACTTTTTGGTACAGTTCTCTATACAAAATACACAGTTCTTCTGTGTATTCTTTCCATCTCTTCTTGATGTCTTCCACTTCCTGAAGGTCTTTACCATTTCTGTCCTTATTGTGCCTCTCTTTAGAAGAAACATTCATTTGACATTTCCAGTTTTCTTGAAGAAATCTTTAGTCTTTCCCCTTCTGCTCTTTTCCTCCACTTATTTGCATTGTTTGTTGAAGAAGGCCTTCTTATCTCCCCTTGCCATTCTCTGGAACACAGTGTTTAAGTTTACCTTGCACTTTCTCCCTTGCTTTTCATCTTTTTCTTCAGCTATTTGTAAAGCTTCCTCAGATAACCACTCTGCCTTCTTGCTTTTCTTTTGCTTTGAAATGGATTTGTTCATTCCCACCTGTACAATATCACAGACCTCTGTCCATAGTTTTACAGGCACAGTTTACTAGATCTAATGTCTTGAATCTATTTATCACCTCCACTGTACATTCATAGGGGATTTGATTTAAGTCATAGCTTGCTGAGCTGGCGGTTTTCCCACTTTACTTAGTTCAAGCCTGAATTTTGCTGATAAACTGTCAGCCCCAGGTCTTGTTTCTGATGATTTTACACAACTTCACCATCTTCACATACAAAGAATGCAATTAATATGACTTTGGCATTGACCATTTGGTAATGTGCATGTGTAAATTCATGTGCTATGTGGTTGAAAAATGGTATTTTCTGTGACCAGTTCATTCTCTTGGAAGAATTCTGTTAGCCTTTGCCCTGCTTCATTTTATATTCCAAGGCCAATCTTTCCTATTACTCCATGTATCTCTTGACTTCCTACTTTGCATTCCAATCCCCAGGGATGAATAGAACATCTTTTATGGGTGTTAGATCTAGGAGGTTTTCTATGTCTTCATAGAACTGATCAGCTTCAGCTTCTTCAACTCTGGTGGTTGGGACATAGACTTGAGTTACTCTGATGTTGAATGGTTTGCCTTGGAAACTGAGATCATTCTGTCATTTTTGAGGTTGCATCCCAGTATTGCATTTCAGACTCATTTGTTGATTATGAGAACTATTCCATTTCTTCTATGGGATCCTTACTCACAGTAGTAGATATAATGGTCAGATGAATTAAATTCACTGGTTCTTGTTCATTTTAGTTCACCGACTTAACACTTTTGCTTAGTAATTAACAGTGTTTGTTTGTTTCTTTGTTTTTTGCATGTGTCCTTTGCTCTCTGGACCATTCTTCTTTTGTATATCCAAATGATTTACACTCTGACATTTTTTTTTTTTAAACTACTCAAATAGCACATTCAAAGTGAGCATTATTTGGCCACTTTATTTAAAATTGCACACACACTTCCTTATGCCCTTGTCCTACTTAATTTTTCTCTAAATGCTATTACTTATTTGTAAGTAAGATTTTATTGGCATATAGCAGTGTTTACTTATTTATGTATTGTTTATGATTGATTTTCCCTTACAGTGACAGGTTTGTCTAGTAAAAAGACATACCATATGGCCAACAAAGTGTTTACTGTTTGGCCCTTTACAGAAAAAGTGATTGCCAGCTCATGCCCTAAACAATTCACTTTTTCTTATGTATCACATATTTCTGTAGGTTATAAAAGCAGAAGAAGCACATATTTTTTTCTTTAGTTTTATTTTTTCCACTTTATTACTTTTATAACCTCAAATCCTCTGATAGCATGTGGAACATAGAAGGCACTTATTGATATTTAGGGAGTGAATAAATTAAAAAATGAAAGAAAAGTTGATCATTTTATTAATGTGTAAACACATTAATAAATATTTATTATGATAAAACACGTTTATATGTGTTTGATCTTCATTAATCCTTCAATGCTTTTTAAGACAGTTTTGCATTTCATAAAAAATAGCAGTCATGTATAAACTTGAGGGATTGAAATAAAACCAAATATAAAATTATTTATAGCAAATTTTACATATATGGAAAATTGACTACAGCAAGAGTGAAAATAATAAATTATCAAATGATGTATTACATGGGGTTTTTAATAGTGTAAATAAGTTGTCTATTTAAATTTTTATATTAACTAGGTAAAATCCATTGGCAGAGAGTAAAATAGAATACTGTCATCTCTTTGAAAGTAGAAGTGACAATAATGTCACTATTTTCGGTTTAATATGACCAAATATGTAAACAAGCTTATAATATGAAAGAAGCTTAAAAGGAACAAACTGCTTCATTTTAGCATTTATAATAAACAATAATAGTAATATGAATAATCTTCAGAATTGAACAAAATATATTAGGAAAGGAGATTACAGAAAAGGTCATGAGAAGTACAATATAAAATTTCAACAGCCTGTAGCTGTGACCATAGCTTAAAATTAGTAGTAAAATGTGTGAAAATAATTTATGATAAAACAGTATGAGGCAATATCAGTGAGGAAGAAAAGGAAGAAATACTTAGGAAATCTGAGTAGTTACTTAAGGTATTGCTATGCTGAAAGCTTATATACATAAAATTATCAAACATTTTAAACTACTTAAACCTGATTGAAGCTGAGCTGAGACTTAAAAATGATAAAGAACAGAAAATGCATCATTTTTAACACTCACATTATGAAGAGGAAAGAATTGTGCCCACTGACAGGAGAAAATAGCTTAATGCTCTACAATGAAAATGAGGAAAAAAATAAATAAATAATTCCTCACCTGACTGGAAGGTTGGGTTCCCAGGTGCTAGAAAACAAATTCTGAGACAGAGATTAGCCTGAAGCACATTTATTCCTGAGTTCTCGTGAGACTGACACCCATGAAAGGGAGGGAAATAAAAACTGGGCAGAGGGAGGAGATGAGTTACACTCCCAACAAAAAAGGAGTCTTGGGTGCTATGTGGTATGATGCCCCCCCACCCCGAATTCCCAAAATTAGAACTAGAATGAGGTCATGTTGATCAGCCAACATGTGAGGCTGCCATTGGAAGGATTCATAATGTGGGTCTGGCAAAATTTTCCAGCGTAGCAATTTGCAAATAGAACTTAAATGTCTTCCAATGGACATTTCTTGCTGAGATACTTCAAAAATGAAGGTTAATGGAATAACTTTAAGTCTTTGCTTCTGCAGCTAATATCAGGACCACAGCAAGACAGTCATCATCTTCATCCTCTGCTACCAATTTTCAGTCCCCCTTGTCTTCTTGGGATTTATTTCATCTTATAAACCAAATTTTATGCCTGAGGGTTTTAAGGCATCAGTTGCCATGTCCTTCTCAGGCTGGGGTTGCTTCACTCTTTCACTTACTGTTCATGTCTTCCACATCTTTGCTGACTTTCAGTCTAGTAAATTTATCCATCATTGATATCGCTAATCATTACTATTGCTTTGCTTATTTCTCCCTTCAGCTCCCTTAATATCTGCTTTCTATACTTTTGAGCTTTGCATTTATTTTTATGTATAATTACAGATTTTGTATCTTTATAAAAATGAACACTTTTGTTATTCTGAAATATGTCTCTTTGTATCCAGCAGCATGTTTTGTTTAAAGACCCACTTTAATAGGATTAATTTAACCATTTCAACTCTTTTATGCTTTCTTCTTACATAATATATATTTTTTCTTTTATCCTTTATTTGCATTCCAGTCCCCTATAATGAAAAGGACATCTTTTTGGGGTATTAGTTCTAGAAGGTCTTGTAGGTCTTCATAGCATCGTTCAACTTCAGCTTCTTCAGCATTACTGGTTGGGACATAGACTTGGATTACCATGATATTGAATGGTTTGCCTTGGAAATGAACAGAGATCATTCTGTAGTTTTTGAGATTGCATCCAAGTACTGCATTTCAGATTCTTTGTTGATTATGATGGTTACTCCATTTCTTCTAAGGGATTCCTGCCCACAGTAGTAGATATAATGGCCATCTGAGTTAAATTCACCCATTCCAGTCCATCTTAGTTCATTGATTCCTATAATGTCAATGTTCACTCTTGCCACCTCCTGTTTGACCACTTTCAATTTGCCTTGATTTATGGACCTAACATTCCAGGTTCCTATGCAATATTCCTCTTTACAGCATCAAACCTTGCTTCTATCATCAGTCCCATCCACAACTGGGTGTTTGTTTTGCTTTGGCTACATCTCTTCATTCTTTCTGGAGATCTTTCTCCACTGATCTCCAGTAGCATATTGGGCACCTACCGACCTGGGGAGTTCATCATTCAGTATCCTATCTTTTTGCCTTTTCATACTGTTCTTTGCAGCCAAAGATGGAGAAAATCTATACAGTCAGCAAAAACAAGACTGGGAGCTGACTGTGGCTAAGATCATGAATTCCATATTGCCAAATTCAGACTTAATTGAAGAAAGTGGGGAAAACTACTAGACCATTCAGGTATGACCTAAACCAAATCCCTTATGATTATACAGTGGAAGTGAGAAATAGATTTAAGGGAATAGATCTGATAGACAGAGTGCCTGATTAACTATGGACAGAGGTTTGTGACATTATACAAGAGACAGGAGTCAAGACCATCCCCAAGAAAAAGAAATGCAAAAAAGCAAAATGGCTGAGGAGGTCTCACAAATGGGTGTGAAAAGAAGAGAAGTGAAAAGCAAAGGAGAAAAGGAAAGATATAACCATTTGAATGCAGTTTCAAAGAATAGCAAAGAGAGATAAGAAAGCCTTCCTCAGCAATCAATACAAAGAAATAGAGGAAAACAAGAGAATGGGAAAGACTAGAGGTTTCTTCAAGAAAATTAGAGATACCAAGGGAACATTTAATGCAAAAATGGGCTCAATAAAGGACAGAAATGGTAGGGACCTAACCGAAGCAGAACGTATTAAGAAGAGATTGCAAGAAGACACAAAAGCACTATACATAAAAGATCTTCATAACCCAGATAATCACAATGGTGTGATCACTCACCTAAAGCCAGACATCCTGAAATGTGAAGTCATGTGGGCCTTATGAGGCATCACTACTAACAAAGCTAGTGGAGGTGATGGAATTCCAGTTGAAATATTTCAAATTCTGAAAGATGATGCTCTGAAAGTTCTGCACTCAATATGTCAGCAAATTTGGGAAGCTCAGCAGTGGCCACAGGACTGGAAAAGGTCAGTTTTCATTCCAATCCCAAAGAAAGGCAGTGCCAAAGAATGTTCAAACTACCACACAATTGCAGTCATCTCACACGCTAGTAAAGTAATGCTCAGAATTCTCCAATCGAGACTTCAACAGTACGTGAACAATATAATACAGGATCTTCAAGCTGGTTTTAGAAAAGGCAGAGGAACCAGAGATCAAATTGTCAACATCCACTGGATCATCAAAAAACCAAGAGAGTTTCAGAAGAATATCTATTTCTGCTTTATTGACTATGTCAAAGCCTTTGCCACTGTGGATCACAATAAACTGTGGAAAATTCTGACAGAGATGGGAATACCAGATCACCTGACCTGCTTCTTGAGAAACCTGTATGCAGGTCAGGAATCAACAGTTAGAACTGGACATAGAACAACCAACTGGTTCCAAACGGAAAAAGGAGTACATCAAGGTTGTGTATTGTCACCCTGCTTATTTAACTTATATGCAGAGTACATCATGAGAAATCCTGGGCTGGATGGCTCAGAAGCTGGAATCAAGATTGTCTGGAGAAATATCAATAACCTCAGATATGCAGATGACACCACCCTTATGGCAGAAAGTGAAGAAGAACTAAAAAGCCTCTTGATGAAAGTGAAAGAGGAAAGTGAAAAATTTGGCTTAAAATTCAGCATTCAGAAAACTAAGATAATCACATCTCATCCCATTACTTCATGGCTAATAGATGGGCAAACAATGGCAACAGTGGCTGACTTTATTTTTCTGGGCTCCAAAATTACTGCAGATGGTGACGGCAGCCATGAAATTAAAAGACGCTTACTCCTTGGAAGGAAAGTTATGACCAACCTAGATAGCATACTAAAAAGCAGAGACATTACTTTGCCAACAAAGGTCCATCTAGTCAAGGCTATGGTTTTTCCAGTAATCATGTATGGATGTGAGAGTTGACCTATAAAGAAAGCTTAGTGCCGAAGAATTGATGCTTTTGAATTGTGGTGTTGGAGAAGACTCTTGAGAGCCTTGGACTGCAAGGAGATCCAACCAGTCCATCCTAAAGGAGATCAGTCCTGAGTGTTTATTGGAAGGACTGATGCTGGAGCTGAAACTCCAATATTTGATTACCTGATGCGAAGAGCTGGCTCATTTGAAAAGACCCTGATGCTGGGAAAATTTGAGAGCAGGAGGGGAAGGGGACGACAGATTGAGAGATGATTGGATGGCATTACTGACTCGATGGAAATGAGTTTGGGTAAACTCTGGGAGTTGGTGATGGACCGGGAGGCCTGGTGCTGAGGTTCATGGGGTCGAAGACAGTCGGTCACGACTAAGTGACTGAACTGAACTGATCCTTTATTTTCAGCACATTTCTATCTAGATGGTGATCGAATTTGGGGCTATGGATTGAAAGTTTTATTCCCCTTTAATTAACTTATTGATATCATTGTCCTCTAATTTGAGTAGTTTCACTCCAAATATCTTTTTTTTTTAATTTTTATTTTATTTTTAAACTTTACAAAATTGTATTAGTTTTGCCAAACATCAAAATGAATCCATCACAGGTATACATGTGCTCCTCCTCCTGATCCCTCCTCCCTCCTCCCTCCCCATACCATCCCTCCAGGTCGTCCCAGTGCACCAGCCCCAAGCATCCAGTATCGTGCATTGAACCTGGACTGGCATCTCGTTTCATACATGATATTTTACATGTTTCAATGCCATTCTCCCAAATCTTCCCACCCTCTCCCTCTCCCACAGAGTCCATAAGACTGTTCCATACATCAGCGTCACTTTTGCTGTCTTGTACACAGGGTTATTGTTATCATCTTTCTAAATTCCATATATATACGTTAGTATACTGTATTGGTGTTTTTCCTTCTGGCTTACTTCACTCTGTATAATAGGCTCCAGTTTCATCCACCTCATTAGAACTGATTCAAATGTATTCTTTTTAATGGCTGAGTAATACTCCATTGTGTATATGTACCACAGCTTTCTTATCCATTCATCTGCTGATGGACATCTAGGTTGCTTCCATGTCCTGGCTATTATAAACAGTGCTTTCTTTTTTTCCCCCCTCTATGTACGTTGTTTCTTTTCTTTGGTTTCCTTCAAGAATTTTCTTCACCTTTTATAAAGATTTCTTTATCTTTGAGTATGATATATCTAGATGATATTTCCCCCTCTGGGGATATATTTTGCCTGTGTTAATTTACTCTGATATTTTTTTATTTTTAATTTATGGCTTACTCTTTGTCATTAATCTTTGAAAATCTTCTAATATTATGTTTTGAAATACATTTTATTTTCCTTTTGAGATTCAAACACATATATTACAATATATGACATTGAGTTACAGCTATTCTTGAATTTTTTTGTACTCTTTCCTCTTCCTCCTTTTATCTCCACTGCGTCTCACAGTAATGTTTTAGGATAATTTTTAATGACTTATCATTCGGTTCATTGATTCTTTCCTTGAATATAATCAGCCTACTAAAGTGCCTACCAAAACTATTTGTATTATAGTTTAAAAAGCATATGCCACTTTCATTTGATCTTTCTTTTGATTTTCATCTTAAAAAAAAAGAAAGAAAGAAATATCCTACTGACCTGACACCATTTTCATTAGTACTGTTAAAATATTAATTACAGTTATTGCACATTCTGTTGGATAATTAAGCATCAGTGTTATGACTGTGTGTGATTCTTTTATCTTTGAGTGACCTTTTTCTTGTCATTCATTGTGTCTCTTTGTTGTTGCTAGGCATCTTGTACACAAGCATCTTGTACAAGTTGTTAGAGGCAGAGGTTAAGAGGTGTCTGCCTGGAAACAGACACTGCTTTTCTTCTACTGAGCCTTTAATGCAAGATATTAAATTAATATAATCAGAGTATGGTTGAATTTTTTTTTCCTCTCTCTTCTCTTTTTTACTTTTTGGCTGTTATAACTACCCTCCATGAGCAACTGGCTTCAGATTTCTATAGATCTATCTAGTGTTTAAGGTGTAAATTGATTCTTTATAGCCATTGGGTTGAAATGTGAAATGTAGGCTTCCCTTTGTGCTATGCCTCATAGAAGTTTTCTTGTATTCTCTCCTTCCTTTTCTGTCCTTCCAGGATTCCTCTGGTATTGCTTATCAGTCCAATTTTGATAGTTGGGCAGTGAGAAGGGCAGTTGGAGGAGTTAATTCTCTGGTTTTCTAACTAGATCTCACCCTTAAGTATCCACTGCATTTCTAGGTCTCAAGAATGCACCATGTCTCTCCTCACCCTCCAGGAACTGTATTTGTGGGCTGATTTGTATTCTTGCCCTTCCCTTAGGAGAAATCTTTTCTCATTCCACCAGGTGCAATGAGTTTTCAAGAGCAGCAATGTATTGTGTCCCTAAAACCAAAGTAAAGCTTTGTTTCATAGCAAAGGTTGAGGAGAAAGATCTAGGTGAAATTCCTTGCACTTTCTGAACAGCTACTATTCCCACATCTTAGGTTTACACCTTAGTGAACCCTTTTTAGGTCTCTTTCTGATCTTTTCTGACAGTGCCTGGTAGAGTTTACAGAGAAATAGCCTTCAAAATAATAGACTTAGTTTCTGTAGCCCCGGGCCACAGAATTATTCTTTCTATATGTAAATATTTAAAAGTCACATTCAGCCTTTATCTATTTTCAACCACTCTATTGAAGCTCTTCTTACTGATATCCACTTGCTTCCACTCCCGTTGAGCAAGTACTCACATCTTTTCTTTCCTAAAAGAAACCATTTATCCTTGGAGTCTGGTTACTTTTTTGTTTATTGTCCTTCAATTTCAACTATGAAATGATTTTGAAAAGAAAAAGTCCTGAATTTGAAATTATTTGGACTCTTTATTCATCAGAAGTAATTGTCTTCAGCTTTTTATTCTTTTTCCAGATTATATTAACAATACATACAGTTATGGCCACTGTCTTTGCTGCCACCATTTCTCTTTAATTACACTTCTTATTTAAACATTTCATGTTCTGTGTCAATGAATATGTTCCCTCTACAATATGCTGCATTGATTTACCACCAACTGACAGTTTTATAAGTTACATAGCTACTTTTTGTCAGGTGCTGTTTATGTTTCAACTATCTCCAATGACAGACGTCTCATTGTTGTCACTATACTAAGTGTTTTGGCTGCAAAATTACCTCTTAAAATTCATTTTTGGCCATCTCTTCCCACACACATTCAAGTAGGATTCCACAGGAGGAGGAATCCAAGCTACCAGCTGTGACGGACACTTATGGAGTAGTGTTCTTGGAATCAGGTTTCCCAGGTGGCTCAGAGGTTAATAATAATAATAATAATTATCTGCCTGCTAATGCAGGAGTTGCATAATGCATGAAGTAGACCCTGAGCTTGGCATATCCCCTGGAGGAGGAAATGACAACCCACTCCAGTATTCTTGCCTGGAAAATTCCATGGACAGGGGAGCCTGATGGGCTACAGTCCATAGAGTCACAAAGAGTTAGACACAACTGAACTTGCAGGCTGATACTCTTGGAATCAACATCCTTAGAAGGGAAGAAAAGGAAAGGAGTTTGGATGTATGGAAAAGTTGAGCCAATGCATGCCGAATAAAGAGTTCATCTGACATCATAGATATTTCTGGAATAAAAATGGCAGTGTTGTCCCGAGTTGAGAGGAGAGACCTTATATTTATGATATGTCATCGGAGGGGGCTTCCCATAGAAAGAAGATGATATTGAGAAAAAGTAATTTCCTTCAGTATAGGCTCATAGACAGAAGTTGCCAGTTGTTAGCACTCAGTAGGTGGGGGAATAGTATCTTCATTCTGGAACAGAGACGTGTGTTGCACATCACACAACCCATTACATTTACCACTTACTTATACTTTTTTTCTATCATATAAGCCTGTGGGTTGGTCAAAAATTTCATGTGGGTTTTTCTGTAACATCCTATGGAAAAACGTGAAGGAACTTTTTAGCCAATCCAATATCTTAAACAATCATAATTATCTGGGATCTCAAAATGTTTACATTTTTGTTTCCACAGAGTCCACTGACTAGTTGAGAAGGTGAAGATCTGTGTCCTTAGTTAGCACCTTTTTTTTTTTTTTTTTTTTTCTGAAATATTCACTTGCCTCCTCCTACTTCAGAAATAGGAGACTCATGCCAGTGTAACTTGAATATTTGCTCCAAGAAATCCTCACCCAGGAAGTTGAGACTGAAAACCAATAAATAATTTCATTGTTTGTTTCAGAAAATTGCTGCAACAAAAGTGTTTGAGTAAACAGTTCTCTCATCTGAGTAAACAGCTGTCACAAATTTTTACACCTGGAGAAACAGCTGATTTATCATGACAGCAGTTGTACCAAAATTTACCTCAAAATTTTCACCATAAGTGTCTACTGATCCTATACTATGTGTATATATGTGTGTGTTTGTGTATGTATGTGTGTGTGTGTGTCTGTGTATATATATATATGTATATAAATGCTCAGTTTTTAAAAATTCCCCAGTCTTTTAATCCAATAAATAATTTTCCCTGACTTGGTCTTTTTGTGATTCTACTACCAGTGGGTCAAGGCAGCATTACCTGTTCTTGCAACAAAAGAATAATACTTTAGGTTGACTTAGTCAATAACCTTTTCTTGGGGTTTTTGGTGTATGTGCTTAGTCACTCAGTTGTGTCTCACTTTTTGCGACCCCAAGGACTGTAGCCTGACAGGCTCCACTGTTCCTGGGATTCTCCCAGCAAGAATACTGGAGTGGGTTCAGTTTCAGTTCAGTTGCTCAGTCATGTCCTACTCTTTGCGACACCATGAATTGTAGCGTGCCAGGCCTCCCTGTCCCTCACCAACTCCCGGAGTTTACTCAAACTCAAGTCATCGAGGCAGTGATGTCATCCAGCCATCTCATCCTCTGTCGTCCCCTTCTCCTCCTGCCACCAATCCCTCCCAGCATCAGAGTCTTTTCGAATGAGTCAGCTCTTCGCATGAGGTGGCCAAAGTACTGGAGTTTCAGCTTTAGCATCAGTCCTTCCAAAGAACACCCAGGACTGATCTCCTTTAGAATGGACTGGTTGGATCACCTTGCAGTCCAAGGGACTCTCAAGAGTCTTCTCAATCACCACAGTTCAAAAGCATCAATTCTTCAGTGCTCAGCTTTCTTCACAGTCCAACTCTCACATCCATACATGATTACCTGAAAAACCATAGCCTTGACTAGACGGACCTTTGTTGGCAAAGTTACGTCTCTGCTTTTTAATATGCTATTTAGGTTGATCATAACTTTCCTTCCAAGGAGTAAGCATCTTTTAATTTCATGGCTGCAATCACCATCTGCAGTGATTTTGGCGCCCCCCAAAATAAAGTCTGCCACTGTTTCCACTGTCTCCCCATCTATTTCCCAAGAAGTGATGGGACCAGATGCCATGATCTTCGTTTTCTGAATGTTGAGCTTTAAGCCAATTTTTTCACCCTCCTCTTTCACTTTCATCAAGAGGCTTTTTAGTTCCTATTCACTTTCTGCCATAAGGGTGGTGTCATCTGCATATCTGAGGTTATTGATATTTCCCCAGAAATCTTGATTACAGCTTGTCCTTCTTCCAGCCCAGCATTTCTCAGGATGTACTCTGCATATAAGTTAAATAAAGAGGGTGACAATATACAGCCTTGACATACTCCTTTTCCTATTTGGAACCAGTCTGTTGTTCCATCTCCAGTTCTAACTGTTGCTTCCTGACCTGCATATAGGTTTCTCAAGAGGCAGGTCAGGTTGCATGGTATTCTAATCTCTTTCAGAATTTTCCATAGTTTATTGAGATCCACACAGTTAAATGGTTTGGTACTGGGGTCCAGCCCCGGTGGATCCAGGGAAATTCAAAGGAGAGACGGTGTTGGCGAATACACTGGCTTTAATTAAATATTAATTAGAGATATAAAGAGTAATAGAATGAGGATAGCTCAGCAGGAAAATTCAGTGGAGAAAAGAGGCTGATTAACTTGGTTTACATGGAAAGCTAATAAAATTTCAAATTAAGGAATTTATGTCATCTACGTAGGCCGCAGGCATCCTCCCATTCTCCTGAAGGAGAGGAGACATTAGGACCTCTCCAGTCGGATCTTAGAAGCCCAGGCACAATTAGTAGGCTTGATGAGCCTCCGCGTTCCAGATGGGGATTCAGCCAGAAGGTGAGAGAAAGAACGACATGGGGACACCAGTCTTTCGAGGAACTGATCCCATTTTTTATTTTTCCAGGGTCTGTTTTTATACACTGAGATGTTATACAAAAGTCACGTGGGGTCAGCAGTCCTGACTTTTATTAAAGTCAGGTGCTTCATACAAATATATACAGAGGTCTTGGGGTGTTACATCATCTTCTAGCCAGGGGGCCTGCTGACAATTTATGACCCTCTCCTTGTGACAGCGGTCAGTCAACCAGAACACTTATTTCTCCAGGGGTGATTATTCTTAAAATAGACGCCACCTTCCAAAGGTACCAGATAAAGTCACATTCCTATAGGGTGAGGGTGCAGTGGGTTTCAATTAAGGAAATAATTTGCTTAGCCTAAGGTCTAACGTGATTAATATCAAAGGTTAATACTTATTTCTTCTATATATTCATTAATGTGTATAAGGGCAGGGGATGTGAGACTTAGCAGTAAACATTGGCTCAACAAATGAAAAACCCTACACCAGTACAATTTCTAATCAGCCCACTATACTACACTAATAGTTTTCTAACTTCTCTAAAGAACCTGTTTTTAGAAGGTTTAAAGCATCTCATGCCTCTCACGGTTGGGAGGCTGTGAGCAATTACATGTGGCCGGGCAAGGCTGTCAGGCAGGCTAGAGAACCTTCAGGGGAGTTTGTAGGTTGAAACACTCCTATCACGCTCAGGAATTATTATTAACTGGAGCTCTAAGTTAACTCCTCCGAAAGAGGTGGTGGGGGACAGCCCCCCTAAAGTCAGAGGTGTAGGTGAGAGCACAAAATAGTAAAGTTGGCAGGCTCTGGTTATGGGGGTAGATGCTCGAGAATTTCCAGGGGGACTCCTGAGGCTTGATCCCGCCTTTGCGTATGTCGAGCCTCCTTCCTCATGACATTTGCCACAGGAGGAGTTCCTCACGCTGGCTCCCGGCAGTTTGGCATAGTCAATAAAGCAGAAATAGATGTTTTTTCTGGAACTCTTGCTTTTTCGATGATCTGCCATTCCCTTCTTCAGGGGATCTCTCTGACCCAGAGATCAAACCTAGGTTTCTTCCATTGCAAGGGGATTCTTTACCATCTGAGCCACCAAGGAAACCCCTGTGATTTGTGGGGTATAGTAGAATTGTCCATTCTGAAGATCCCCTCAAGGGCCTCCTTATATCTTCTTGCTGGCATGGTTTAAGGCTCTCTACTTTGAAACAAGATCTTCTGCTCAGGCCTTACAACTACCCTTTGCACAGATCTCTCTGACCAAGGGTAAATCATGCCCTATATGTAGTCTGAGTTCCGGTTTGTTTCTCTGGATTAGGAACTGTCAAGCTACGACTTTCAGGTGGTAGTTGTTCATGTCTATCTGTGAGGTCTTCCGTGACACAACAGCAGAGTTTGAGAAAGGAACTGAGAAAGTAGGGTCCACACAGTCTAGACTATTTACTGTCTTCTCTTTCAGAGAAAAGTTCTCTGACTTTTGCTTAGATCCTCAATGCTGGGTTTATTTTATCTTCTGAGAATGAGGATTCCTTGTTTACAAATCATTAAATCTTAATCTGAAATTATTGTCTTTGGTGAAAATGTAGCTTTCGAAAACAACAGTATGGTTTTCTTCTCTCTGTCCTTGTCATTTTCAGTTTTGAGTTTGAGAGTTTTGTTTGGTTGTTGCTTTGCTTTGCTTTGCCTTTTTTAGTAGTAGACCTGTAGTTCCAATCGTTTCCCTTATTAAATGCACAAAAGAAGCCATGTGAGTGAAGCAATTTGAAATATGACAACTTAAAAAAGAAAGTAACTTTAAAATTTTTCCTATAGCTTCTCACAGGTTAGATATAATTATTTTCTTTAGTCAACAGTCCACTTTAGATCAGAGAAATTTTATAGTGGGCTAATGAAAGTTTCAAATATATGAATCTCTATATACACCAAAAGTAATGCCACAAATGAACAAAAGTTCAGGAGTAACTTTTCTAGGGAAATGCCTTCCTTAAAGGTCTGCCTAAACCTGATTATGAGTTGTACTTACATTAAAAATAATAATAATAAATAAAAACTTGAGAAAGAATAAACAGAACAAATAAGCAGCTTCACATAGATTAGATTTTTACACAACAATTTAGGAGTTTTAGTCAATGCAAGCAAAGAAATGATATCCTGAAAATATGCAACATCTTGTGAGGATGATTTTTTTCAGTTCAAAAAATTATTTCTTCTCAAATATGGAAATAATTTTAAAACTCTACTTTTAGTTTATTTAAAGGTGGGCAGTCTTCAATGGATAATTTTCAATGCAAGAATTTCTTTGTAAAGAAATCTTACCTCTGGGTTCAGTTTATGCTTAGCAAAGGAGTTAAGGACTCAATCAGTTAGCTCAGTCACTCAGTCCTGTCCGAATCTTTGCCACCCCATGGACTGCAGAATGCCAGGCTTTCCTGTCCATTACCAACTCTCAATTAAGGACTGGCAACCCCAAATACGCCACTTTGGCATATTGATTATTTTGAGCTAAACATATTTGAAAGACGACAAGTGTAATAAGGGCACTGTGATCTCCTCTTTTCTTCGTGAAGGTAGGAAATGAAACTCCCATGTCAAGGATGTGATGCCTTCTCTCTGCCAGGAGGAAAGGAATATTCTTTATCACCAGAGAAAGGGGTGCAGAGAATGAGAACTCTGTATGAACAGACTTTTACAAGTGGATCCCACCTTCCTGAGATTGCCCTGCACCTTTCAGTCACTTTTCCACAGTTGCCACTTTGTTTAACCTGGCATTTGGGGCACTTGCCTCCTTTCAATCTTCATTTTCCTGTAATGACTCTTATGTGTATGAAGGATTTATTAAATAAAATGGGTGTGCTTTTCTCATATTTATTATCATATTGTAACAGGTAGTTCATTTAACATGTTAGTTCAGTCACAGAACTTGGGAGGTAGGAGAAAGTTTTTTCCTTTACTACATCACTTTTGACATTGTTTTCTTAAAGAGAGTTCCCAGATGTTGTATCCTGAAACATCTTCCATCAGAATACATGGATGACTCTTTAGAAATGTATGGAAGTATTTTTCTCTTAAAATATTTGTTTCAAAATTTTTTCATGTTTTTAAAAGTCTGTATGAATGGTCAAAACATAGGTCAAAATTTTTACTGACCCACAAATCTATAAAATATGGTGCTATTTAATTTATAAATTAAAGTTTGTTATTTCTTTATTGTTAAAACAGAATTGTCTTATAGTTCTTAAAGAAATCTAGAAAAAAAATTACACATTATACTGTTATAATGCCAAGTCTGAGTCTGTCTGTATTAACTTAATGAAAAAGAATTATGTTTCATAAAAAGTTTCATTAAATTCCTCCTGTCCAATCCTAAATTTTCTTCGACAATAGTCTCTGCAGAATTTATGACAGGATAGTCTGAATACCAAGGCTGTGCTGTACTATGCTAATTTCAAAAGATATATTGCTCAAATATAAGGATTGCATTGTATTCCAGATGAAAATTGGCAGGAAAGTGCAGAGATATTTAACAAGCTATATAAACCTCCAGTACAACTCACTGCAACCATAAAAATGGAAAAAATATTTTACTGCTATTTGCCCACTCTTTTCATTCTAAAAATGTCCAACCATCCAAGACCATTAAAAATGAATGGAAAAAAAATCTGTTATGGATTCCTAATCTCTGAAAATTAAATATATATCTAAGGTTTTGAATTCTTTTGAGCATCTTACCTTATGCCTTCATTAAATTATGAGGACACCATTTCAGCTAACATTTTAGCATAGTTGGAAGATAGATTTGTGATATTTCGTTTTGTCTATTTCACTTACTGACCATACTGCCACATCCAGACCCATTAATCTTGCTTGCCTCCAGAATGAAAGGTTTTTTTTTTTTTTCCTGAGTTTATGAATCAGGACAATCCAGAGATACATAGAGAATTTTCTGTAACATTTAAAACATTCACAAAAATCTATCACTTACTAGACTTCAAATGTATCTTTAAACAATTCTAGAGAATAAAAATTGTACTGTACAATTTATCTTATACATACATAAAACACATAAAATGATAAGTGAATGTCCAAAAGAATACAATGTTAAATCATTTATGTCTTTAAACCAATAAAGCACTTGAAGATAGAAAACTCCTCTGTATGACAAAATACTTAGAGCTAAGTGACAATGAAACAATGCATAATGTGTGAGACTTATATACTTTTTTAAATCGATAGATAAGGAAAAAAAAAAAAAAAAAAAAAAGACCAAAAACATGAGCTAAACATCCAGCATAAAATCTAGAAATAAACACCACAAAATCACATACTTCCAGCACTATGGCAGCCCAGGTAAATAGCTCAATTGCCTTAAAATGCACAAATTCTAGATAATTGATAATAAATTCATTTTAAATACATTTCTGAATGTATAAGATAGTACAGGAAATTCCCAGGAGACCCAGAATAGTAAAGGGTCTGAGATCATAGAAATACCTGAATGAGAGGTTGGAAACCCATATTTCCCTAGGATCTAAATCAGTATTTAGAAGTCAGAATTTGGGGTATTATTCCATCTTAAAAGAATAAGACACAAGTCTTTAGGTCCTGCCAAGTCAGTGAGTTTGTTAGAAGCTGACCCCCAAATAAGGATTCTTGTGCAGGAAATTGAGGAAGTACTGTTAGAAGGAACCAGTAAAGTTTGGAGAAAATAAAAGAAGAAAGAGAAGGAAGCCAAGCAAAGGTATAAACTGAGACAAAGTCCTGTTAAGGTAACTTCAACCTGATCTCACAGAAAAATTCTAATATTATTACTTAGTTACTGTTAGGTAGTTAGAATAGGAAACAGGAGTCCAGAATGGCAGTGGCTAAAAGACAAGGAAGAGAAAAGCCCGTGAAAATAGAACAAAGGAAGGTCCGAGGACTGGAGTGAGGACCTCAGGTAGAACAAACAGCCCTCCTGGCTAGCCCAATTTACATAGGGCAGGCCCAGGGGGAGAAAACCCATATAAAAAGAGGAGCCAAAGGGCTTGGGGTACCTCTCTTTCTCTCTCTCTGTCTCTGACTCTCTCTCTCCTGCATGCTTTTTTGTGCGTATCTTTGGGTCATCATGCCCTCACGCCTCGAGGATGGATGTTGCTGCTATTATTTAAATAAAATAGACCTGTAACACAGAGCTGTAACACTGATTTCTCTAAGACCTATAACAGTCTGTTTGAGACCTGAGAGCTGTAACACTGTCTGTCCAAGACCCGAGAGCTGTGACACACTGAGGGCTTTAATGTCCGTCACTCCAACTCTTTGTTGTGATGAGACAGAATCGAGGAGCATACACTCGCCTGACATTACTGGACATTATTATTTGTATGTTTGTATAATATATAACTTATTTTTATAATTAATATTATCATAATATTGGATTAATTATCATTATCATAAAATAATATTATAATAAATAATTTATTTTGACAGAGGAAAGGACACTAGATTTTCAAAATCCTGTGCCTATCTGTAATTAGCTAGGGGCTTGTGGGGGAAAGTTAGGGAGATAATGCCTAGGAACTTCTAGTTCTGTGAGCAGACTCAATAAATTGGATTTGGAAGTTCAAAACTTGTCCTCTTGAGAGGGTAACAGACAGGAAGGGCAGGGATCCCCAAATGGAGGAAATAGGCTGCAAGTGTCAGACATTTTTTATCTCTCTTAAGCTGCAGAGGAAACAAACTGCAAGTGTCAGATTTTTTTTTCCTCCTTCTCTATACAAAATTAAAAGGAGGTTTCCTTTAAAATTCTGAGTTGCCATGACAACACCTGGTTCCATCTGAACTAAACTCTTCTCAAATCTTGAGCTAACCACTACATTTTTCTTATGGAAATGTTTTTCTTAAGCTATGTTAATGAAT
This sequence comes from Bos taurus, assembly GCF_002263795.3. Classification (NCBI taxonomy): domain Eukaryota; kingdom Metazoa; phylum Chordata; class Mammalia; order Artiodactyla; family Bovidae; genus Bos; species Bos taurus. Next base: position 3,643,937 of record NC_037336.1, read on the forward strand.
GATGTATTTATCTTAGACTGTCTTTTTTCTAGTCTGTTTGCCTAAGACTCAGAAACAGTTTGACAAACCAGTATGTTTTACTCAACAAACCAGTATGTTTTACTCATGCAAATGTTCTCTTAAGCTACATTAATGAGACTATATATTTGCCTGGAAACTTGCTTTTCTTCAAGATTCATGTCAATAATTTCATGGCCCGGGGTGATGCACCTTGTGCCAATGTTATCTCAAAATGCATGCTGTGGGTGAGGGGCCTGGTACCACTCTCTGAGTTTTAAGACAACTCCTTTCTCTAATTAGTAACCTGCTAGTAGGTATATAACTTCCTGATAAAGACTAGCAGGTGGGCACTCTTTCTGCACCCTTCTGATGTCTACGTCAGAAGGTTTCTCTATCTAATTTATACTTTAATAAAACTTTACTACACAAAAGCTCGGAGAGATCAAGCCTCATCACTGGGCCTGGATTGAATTCATCTCCTCTGGAGGCCAAGAATCCCGGTGTCTTTCACAGCTCAGCAACAATCTTGCACTCTGAAGATTCTCTTTAAGTTACAATGGATTGGAAGGAATCTGAGCATATCACTAACATTATTTGCTAGAGAAAGGGAACAGAGATAGAGAGATCTAATTGATGGCACGCAGAGCATGGGTGGCTGCGACGGCGCGCAGAGCATGGTCGAGAGGAGCTACCCCACGTCCCAGGACAGAGGCGGCAACCAAGAGGAGTGATCCGCATCCGAGGTCAGGGACAGTGGCCGAGAGTGCCAGGCTGCGACAGGAGCAGGAGCAGCCCAGAGGAGCTACCCCCGCCCGAGGCCAGGGGCAGCTGCAGGGAGGAGCTGCCCCACGCCCAAGGCTAGGGGCGGCAGCCGGGAAGAGCAACCCCACACCAACCAGAGGGCCTAGAGGAGCTATTCCACGTTCAAGGTCAGGAGGGGAGGTGGTGAGGAGATACCCCTCTTCCAAGGTAAGGAACAGTGGCTGCGCTTTGCTGGAGCAGCTGTGAAGAGATACCCCACGTCCAGGGTAAGAGAAACCCAAGCAAGACAGTAGGTGTTGCAAGAGGGCATCAGAAGGCAGACACACTGAAATCATAATCACAGAAAACAAGTCAATCTAATCACACTAGGACCACAGCCTTGTCTAACTCAGTGAGACTAAGCCATGCCCGTGGGGCGACCCAAGACGGGCGGGCATGGTGGAGAGGTCTGACACAATGTGGTTCACTGGAGAAGGGATGGCAAAACTCTTCACTATTCTTGCCTTGAGAAGCTCATGAACAGTATGAAAAGGCAAAATGATAGGATATTTGCCGGGGTCCTTCCCCGGCTGATCCAGGGTACTCGAAGCGGGGATGGCGTCGGCGAGGGTCAGGATACAATAGCTTCAATTAGATATTAATTAAAGATATAAAGAGTAATAGGATGAGGCTAGCTCAGTGAGGAAATTCAGTGGAGAAAAGAGGCTGAGTAGCTTGGTTTACGCGGGAGACCAATAAAACTTCAAGACAAGAAGTTTGCACCACTTACGTAGGCCACAGGCATCCTTCCGTTCTCCCGAAGGAGAGGAGACACTGAGGCCTCCCCGGTCGGATCTTAGAAGCCCAGGCATAATTAGTAAGCATGGTGGGTTCCGCGCTCCAGATGGAGACTCAGCCAGAGTGAGAGAGAGAGCGACATGGGGAGACCAGTATTTCGAGAAACTGATCCCAATTCTTTATTTTCCAGAGTCTGTTTTTATACACTGAGATGTTATACAAAAGTCACGTGGGGACAGCAGTCCTGACTTTTATCAAAGTCAGGTGCTTCACACAAATGCATACAGAGGTCTTAGGGGTGTTACATCATCTTCTGGCCAGGTGGCCTGCTGACAATTTATGACCCTCTCCTTGTGACAACGGTCAGTCAACCAGGACACTTATTTCTCCAGGGGTGATTATTCTTAAAACAGACACCACCCAAATAAAGTTATATTCCTATAGGGTGAGGGTGTAGTGGGTTTTAGTTAAGGAAGGAATTTACTTAGCCTAAGGTCTAACGTGATTAATATCAAAGGTTAATACTTATTTCTTCTATATATTCATTAATGTGTGTAAGGGCAGGGGATGTGGAGACTTAGCAACAAACACTGGCTCAACAAATGAAAAACCCTTCACCAACATAATTTCTAATCAGCCCACTATACTTATACTTATAGTTTTCTAATTTTTCTAAGGAACCTGTTTTTAGAAGGTTTAAAGCATCTCGTGCCTCTCACGGTTGGGAGGCTGTAAGCAATCACATGTGGCCGGACAAGCCTGTCAGGCAGGCTAGAGAACCTTCAGAGGAGTTTGTAGGTTAAAACACTCTTATCACGCCCAGGAATTATTATTAACTGGAGCTCTAAGTTAACTCCTTCTCCGAAAGAGGTGGTGGGGGACAGCCCCCCGTAAAGTCAGAGATGTAGGTGAGAGCACAAAGTAGTAAAGTAGGCAGGCTCTGGTTATGGGGGTAGATGCTTGAGGATTTCCAGGGGGACTCCTGAGGCTCGATCCCGCCTTTGCGTATGTCGAGTCTCCTTCCTCATGACCTTTGTCACGGGGGGAGTACCTCACTCTGGCCCCCAACAGATATTGAAAGAGGAACTCCCCAGGTCAGTAGGTGCCCAATATGCTTCCAGAGATCAGCGGAGAAAGAACTACAGAAAGAATGAAGGGATGGAGCCAAAGAAAAAACAATACCCAGTTGTGGATGTGACTGATGATAGAAGCAAGGTTTGATGCTGTAAAGAGCAATATTGCATAGGAACCTGGAATGTCAGGTCCATGAATCCAGGCAAATTCAAAGTGATCAAACAGGAGATGGCAAGAGTGAACGTCAACATTCTAGGAATCAGCGAACTAAAATGGACTGGAATGGGTGAATTTAACTCAGATGACCATTATATCTACTACTGTGGGCAGGAATCCCTCAGAAGAAATGGAGTAGCCATCATGGTCAACAAAAGAGTCGAAATGTAGTACTTGATTGCAATCTCCAAAACGACAGAATGATCTCTGTTCGTTTCCAAGGCAAACCATTCAATATCACAGTAACTCCAGTCTATGCCCCAACGAGTAACGCTGAAGAAGCTGAAGTTGAATGGTTCTATGAAGACCTACAAGACCTTTTAGAACTGACACCCAAAAAAGATGTCCTTTTCATTATAGGGAACTGGAATGCAAAAGTAGGAAGTCAAGAAACACCTGGAGTAACTGGCAAATTTGGCCTTGGAATACGGAATGAAACAGGGCAAAGACTAATAGAGTTTTGCCAAGAAAATGCACTGGTCATAGCAAACACCCTCTTCCAACAACACAATAGAAGGCTCTACACATGGACATCACCAGATGGTCAACACTGAAATTGGATTGATTATATTCTTTGCAGCCAAAGATGGAGAAGCTCTATACAGTCAACAAAAACAAGACCAGGAGCTGACTGTGGCTCAGATCATGAACGCCTTATTATCAAATTCAGACTTAAATTTAAGAAAGTAGGGAAAACCACTAGACCATTCAGTTATGACCTAAACCAAATCCCTTATGATTATACAGTGGAAGTGAGAAATAGATTTAAGGGACTAGATCTGATAGATATTGTGCCTGATGAACTATGGACAAAGGTTCGTGACATTGTACAGGAGACAGGGGTCAAGACCATCCCCATGGAAAAGAAATGCAAAAAAGCAAAATGGCTGTCTGAGGAGGCCTTACAAATAGCTGCGAAAAGAAAAGAAGCAAATAGCAAAGGAGAAAAGGAAAGATATAAGCATCTGAATGAAGAGTTCCAAAGAATAGCAAGAAGAGAAAAGAATGCCTTCCTCAGCGATCAATGCAAAGACATAGAGGAAAACAACAAAATGGGAAACACTAGAGATCTCTTCAAGAAAATTAGAGATACCAAGGGAACATTTCATGCAAAGATGGGTTCGATAAAGGACAGAAATGGTATAGACCTAACAGAAGCAGAATATATTAAGAAGAGGTGACAGGAATACACAGAAGAACTGTACAAAAAAGATCTTCATGACCAAGATAATCACTCACCTAGAGCCAGACATCCTGGAATGTGAAGCCAAGTGGGCCTTAGGAAGCATCACTATGAACAAAGCTAATGGAGGTGATGGAATTCCAGGTGAGCTATTTCAAATCCTGAAAGATGATGCTGTGAAAGTGCTGCATTCAACATGCCAGCAAATTTGGAAAACTCAGAAGTGGCCACAGGACTGGAAAAGGTCAGTTTTCATTCCAATACCAAAGAAAGGCAATGCCAAAGAATACTCAAACTACCGCACAATTGCACTCATCTCACATGCCAGTAAAGTAATGCCTAACAATCTCCAAGCAAGGCTTCAGCAATACGTGAACTGTAAACTTCCAGATGTTCAAGCTGATTTTAGAAAAGGCAGAGGAATCACTGATCAAATTGCCAACATCTGCTGGATCATTGAAAAAGCAAGAGAGTTCCAGAAAAACATCTATTTCTCCTTTATTGACTATGCCAAAGCCTTTGACTGTGTGCATCACAATAAACTGTGGAAAATTCTGAAAGAGGTGGGAATACCAGACCACTTGACCTGACTCTTGAGAAACCTATATGTAGGTCAGGAAGCAACAGTTAGAACTGAAAATGGAACAACAGACTGGTTCCAAATAGGAAAAGGAGTACATCAAGGCTGTGTATTGTCACCCTGCTTATTTAACTTATATGCAGAATACATCATGAGAAAAGCTGGGCTGGAAGAAGCACAAGCTGGAATCAAGATTGCTGGGAGAAATATCAATAACCTCAGATATGCAAATGACACCACCCTTATGGCAGAAAGTGAAGAAGAACAAAAGAGCCTCTTGATGAAAATGAATGTGGAGAGTGCAAAAGTTGCCATAAAGCTCAACATTCAGAAAACGAAGATCATGGCATCCGGTCCCATCACTTCATGGGAAATAGATGGGAAAACAGTGGAAGCGGTGTCAGACTTTTTATTTTTTGGCTCCAAAATCACTGCACATGGTGACTGCAGCCATGAAATTAAAAGACGCTTACTCCTTGGAAGAAATGTTATGATCAACCTAGATAGCATATTGAAAAGCAATGAGATTACTTTGCCAACAAAGGTCCGTATAGTCAAGGCTATGGTTTTCCAGTGGTCATATATGGATGTGAGAGTTGGACTGTGTAGAAAGCTGAGCATGGTAGAATTGATGCTTTTGAACTGTGGTGTTGGAGAAGACTCTTGAGAGTCCCTTGGACTGCAAGGAGATCCAACCAGTCCATTCTGAAGGAGATCAGCCCTGGGATTTCTTTGGAAGGAATGATGCTAAAGCTGAAACTCCGGTATCTTGGCCACATCATGTGAAGCATTGACTCATTGGAAAAGAGTCGGATGCTCAGAGGGATTGGGAGCAGGAGGAGAAGGGGACGATAGAGGATGAGATGGCTGGATTGTATCACTGACTCGATTGACATGAGTCTGAGTGAACTCCGGGAGTTGGTGATGGACAAGGTGGCCTAGCGTGCTGCAATTCATGGTGTCGCAAAGAGTCAGATACGACTGAGCGACTGAACTGAACTGAACTGAATATCCCTGGACACTCAAAGAAGTTCAATTCCCGTGAAAGTGTGGTCAAGGGGACGTCAATCTACTTAGATAACTGAAGCAATGAAAAAGCCAACTTATTTCTGTCTCTGTGACATGGTAATACCTTTAACAAAAGTTAGCAGTTGTTCTTTAAAGTTTATGGCTATAGGTTATGTTGTCATATGCAACTTATGTAAACTATCCTGAGGACTAATCACAGTGAGATCCAATGTAAAATAAAAATATAAGATCCTTTGCTTAAAAAATACTACTAATTTTAATATGATGACAATAGAGCATTACGCCACATATGATGTTCTACCCAGTGCAGGGCTCTTTATGGCTGTACAGGTCACACATCATGAAGTTGACCTTAACCATCTTCCTAATAAAGTAGTCACTATATCAACATACATGCATACACACATGAATGAATTTTGTTTCATGTTGCTGTTATTTTAAACATGTCATAGAAACAAATTAAATTTTTATCTTCATTAAAGCATGTACAATCTTTGTCCCTTAGTGTTTCCACAGAATAAATATTAACAAAACACATTGGAAACATCTACAAGAGAGAAGGCAACAGAAATTTGGCCCTGCACTGGGTAGAACATCATATGTGGCGTAATTTCCCTACACCAGGAGAAGGATCTCCTAAAGAGAGATTGTCACCATCCTTAGAACTCTCCAGCTCATTCTTAGAGATCCCATAGAATCTGAATATTTTCCTGAGGACTGTGAGACTTTCTTTAACTTAGCTGGAGGTATTTACTCAAAAACATGTCTCATTCAAGATGGCTCAAGTCTCCTTGTTGAGAGATCAGGAGATCTATCTCCTGTCTATTTTGGAGTACAACATTTGCCAAGCTCTACTGACTCTTTAGAGCTACCCTGAGAAATCTTATCCCCAGAATTTAATTTTGGTGGTGTTCATTGGAATGACACTCATTTGTAGTCATGAATAAGTATCTGGATCTCCCAGGGGCTCACAGGTGTATTGAGTGTACTCTTCTATTTTATTCTACAGCTTGATACATGAATCCAGGAACAGTGCCCTGTTACCTTGACTGCTATGGGGCTAGAAAGTATTACAGGGTAGGGGCCCTTCCATGTGGGCTGAAGTTGAGCCTTTGGGGGCCCATCTTTACAGATAGACTTTAGTTAGGACTTGAGTCCCTTTAGGAGAAGAATGATAAGAGTTTGGGCCCAAATGTCCTGCAGGGCTAACTCCCAAAGTGGCAAACATTGTCCCTTGAAGCCCAGTTGCTTTTGAAGGGATGCCACCAACAGATGGACTTTTAGAAGGCACTGTGTGCCTGTGACCTGCCCTAGTGGGTTCGCTGAGGGATCCTGTTGTTGCACATGTTTTAGGAAACATGGAAGATGAAGGCCTGAATCTCTAGAGGGATTGGATGTTGTACAGTATTTCCCTCCCAAGGGTTAGCCATTTTCTGGTTGTCCCTCCAGAAGATTGTACAGGCAACACTGTGGGCCTGGATGGGGCTCAGGAAAAGAGGATGAAACAGGAGGGAAGGGGGCAGGGCACAATTTTTGAAAGAATGATATAGCACAATGGTACAAAATAAACGCATTAAAATCAAATGTGCCCAAGATGGCAAAACAAGTCAAATTCAACTAAACCTTGATCCTCAATCTGCAAGCTAAATGACACACCCAGAGGCATCATGACAGTTCCAAGGCACTATCAAAAGACCGAGGAGTGGGTGGTTCCCAAATTGTTGGAATGATCCTCCCAATCATTAGCATACTAAATTACCCGGCTTACAAAAACTAACCCCACATTTCATGGCCGCCACACTCACCCTCTGTGAGGGCACACACTCTGTGAATTGTGCTTCTCTCTGAATCCAAACAAATTTATCTCTTACCTATTGCTGTGTCTCTCACTGAATTCTTTTTGCAATGAGATATCAAGAGCCTAAGTTTCACTAGGTCCTGAAACCAGGCACCTTGTGTTTTGTCTGGGCTCAAGTCCCAGTAGGTCATGACTGAGTGATTAAGCATAGCACAGTCCCTGCAATGTGGGTTTGAGTCACAATCTTAGGTAAACAGTTTAAAACACAACTTTGAGAAATGGAAAGATGATGACCTGCCCAATTAGTGGCATAGATGGAAACAGGACCTGAAGAATGGCAGGAAAAAGCAGTGGGAAGAACTTGCCAAGGAACCCCTATTTACAACTTGCTGGAAAATCTGTTAAATGCCTGACCTGTGCTCAATTTCCATTGTCCTGATCCTTGACACAAAGGAGGTTAAGGACAAAAGAATGCTCACCCGCTTGGGGAATAGTTACTGGGGCGCAGAAGATAGTGGAGTCTTTGGGACACACGGGGGAGTAGCCCCTACCAGAGTCCCTCAATCGCATCCACTGCCACTCGTGTAAACAAGAGATTGTAAAGGAATTAAAATTTTGTTAGCCATATGTCCTTCCATCCACAGGGGTGAGGACCTCCTACCTTAACTGGAGGTCTTCTGGAACCTGAGACTGAGAGGTGTGAACTTCCTGCTGAGTGTGTTTTTGCTAACCTGATTTCCAGCACAATGGGCTTTCCATCACTTCCACTGCACTGGGCTTCCTTCTCATTCAGCTTTCTCCACGTGAGGTTTTGCCAAGTTGGTCTTCTGCTATGCTTGGTCTCCACCTCACTGGGGCTGAGCTGAGGTTGTTTCAGCCAGGTTAAATCTGAATCATGGCATCACGTATGTCTAGGGAGTGTGTAATTTCCTCGTTTCTGTCTCACTGCAGCAGAGGTTTGAAACAGCAAACCAGTGTTAAAACTCTGTGACAGATCAGAGTTTTATTTGGCAAGCAAAGGAAAGTACATCTTTGAGGTGCAAAGGCAGGCTGACCCCAAAGGAGAGGCTAAATCTTGGCTCCTCTTTTTATATGTTTTCTTTTTTTTTTCTCCTCCCCCTGGGCCTGCCTTATGTAAATTGGGCCAGCCAGGAGGGCTGTTTGTTTCACCTGAGGTTCTCACTCAAGTCCTCGGATTTTCTTTTTTTCCATTTTCACATTTTTTTTTTTTTCCTTTCTTTGTCTTTTAGCTACTGCCATTTAGGTCTCCTTTTTCCTATTCAGGTTCAGTCCCTAGTTTGGGAAGATCCCCTGGAGAAGGGAAAGGCTACCCACACCAGTATTCTGGCCTGGAGAACTCCATGGACTGTAGAGTCCATGGGATCACAAAAAGTCGGACACGACTGAGCTACTTTCACTTTTCCTATTCTAACTATCTAACAGATATAGTTATATAATATATGTATTATATGTATATGAATATATATGGGAAATATACATATTTATACAAGATTCAGATCAGATCAGATCAGTCACTCAGTCGTGTCCTACTCTTTGCAACCCCATGAATCGCAGCACGCTAGGCCTCCCTGTCCATCACCAACTCCCGGAGTTCACTGAGACTCACGTCCATCGAGTCAGTGATGCCATCCAGCCATCTCATCCTCTGTCATCCCCTTCTCCTCCTGTCCCTAATCCCTCCCAGCATCAGAGTCTTTTCCAATGAGTCAACTCTTCGCATGAGGTGGCCAAAGTACTGGAGTTTCAGCTTTACCATCATTCCTTCCAAAGAAATCCCAGGGATGATCTCCTTCAGAATGGACTGGTTGGATCTCCTTGCAGTCCAAGGGACTCTCAGGAGTCTTCTCCAACATCACAGCTTAAAAGCAGCAATTCTTCGGTGCTCAGCTTTCTTCACAGTCCAACTCTCACATCCATACATGACCACAGGAAAAACCATAGCCTTGACTAGACGAACCTTTGTTTGCAAAGTAATATCTCTGCTTTTGAATATGCTATCTAGGTTGGTCATAACTCTCCTTCCAAGGAGTAAACGTCTTTTAATTTCATGGTTGCAGTCACCATCTGCAGTGAACTTGGAGCCCAGAAAAATAAAGTCTGACACTGTTTCCACTGTTTCCCATTCTATTTCCCATGAAGTGATGGGACCGGATGCCATGATCTTCATTTTCTGAATGTTGAGCTTTAAGCCAACTTTTCACTCTCCACTTTCACTTTCATCAAGAGGCTTTTTAGTTACTCTTCACTCTCTGCCATAAGGGTGGTGTCATCTGCATATCTGAGGTTGTTGATATTTCTCCTGGCAATCTTGATTCCAACTTGTGTTTCTCCCAGTCCAGCGTTTCTCATGGTGTAGTCTGCATATAAGTTAAATAAACAGGGTGACAACATACAGCCTTGACACACTCCTTTTCCTATTTGGAACCAGTCTGTTGTTCCATGTCCAGTTCTAACTGTTGCTTCCTGACCTGCATACAAATTTCTCAAGAGGCAGATCAGGTGGTCTGGTATTCCCATCTCTTTCAGAATTTTCCACAGTTTATTGTGATTGACATAGTCAAAGGCTTTGGCATAGTCAATAAAGCAGAGTGTGTTCATAAAAGTGTGAACTGAGTTTGGGTTATAGGCATTAGGGTTGTTAGATTTAACAGATTAAAGTACAGAGCATCTGGTTATATTTAACTTTCAGGTAAAACATAAATAATAAATAATTCTTAATTATACCTATGTAAAATTGGATTGAAAAGATCTTTCCCCCCTTAGTAATTTCAAGCTGAGGGATCTACATGAAAAAGTGGAAGTAGTAGAGATGCTGTACAACTTCTTACCCATAATCTCTATTTAAATGTGTCTTTTTGAAAACAATCTGAACTATTTCAAAGCTGGACTTTTGTGTTACTTGAGTATAAGTAAGACATGGGAAAATGAGGTCTTTGGTAATGTGATCATAGTTAAATATTTATCTTCAACATAAAGCATGGAAGGCAATGAATAAATTGAAATTAAGAAATGGGCTTCCCTGTTGGCTCCATTGGTAAAGAATCTTCCTTCAGTACAGGAGACCTGGGTTCAATCCCTGGGTTGGGAAGATCTCCTGGAATAGGGTATGGCAACTCACTGTAGTATTGTTGCCTGGAGAATCCCCATGGACAAAGGAACCTGTTGGGCTACAGCCCATGGGGTTGCAAAGAATTGGACATGACAGAGTGACTAAGCACAAATTAAGAAATACAGTCTGCCCTGGGGAACAAAATATGGTGATATAGTAAAAAAAAAACCCAAAAAATTATATTTAAATTAAGATTATGGTAGCAAAAATTTGAAAAAATTGCATCAGCCAGTGTGCAATTAGTTAACAAATGAAACTCATCTGATGGTGATAACTTGCTGAGTTCAGTGGAGATAGATAGCTCTAGGCACTAAACAGTTCTGGGATGAATTAATAAAAAGTGGTTAGAATTGACTTAGGCCTGGAAAGATCTACAGGGTTTGAAGGATGAAACTGAATGTTTACAACATGATATTCAAAAGTGAGTCAAAGGGCAGAATGGAAAAGTTAAAGTGTGCAAGATATGTTGAGGGTTCCAAAAAAAAAAAGAGATTTACTAAATTAGATATTTTATAGGAGAGCCATAGAAGATACTTTTCTTTTGATAAGCTGGGACAAAATTGCATTGCTTTGAAAAATTCACTCACTTAGACATGGTATTAGACACTGAGGGGGGGGGGGCGGGTAGAAAATCTTAAATTTTGCCTTGTTTTTAAACTTTTTATTTTGTATTGGAATATAGCCTACTAGCAATACTGTGATAGTTTCAGGTGAATAGCAAATGGACTCAGCCATATATATACATGTAAACTTGAAGTATTTTTTGTATAGATGAGTAGATTAACTCAAATATATGTGTATTGCTTTAGGAGGATTACCTAAATATCAGTTGCATAGGAAGAATTTAGCATTGAAACCATCATATGCTGTTTTTCTATATATTATATTATACCATATTTATCATTACACTCCGGAGATGTGGCTAAATATTTATTTTTGAAAATCATGTACAAACCAAAGTTGGTATGTTTCCTATCCTAAGAATATTAAACTTGGCAAAAATCTGACATGATTAATTAGTTAAATGTATAGTTTTTACTCCATCTTATTCTAGAAAAATTTTGAAAGTACAAGAAATGAATTTGGGGTGAAATTCTCAGTCCCTCAGCTGTATGGAGAACAGAGTAACATTGACTGGAGAAATGTGGAAGCAATTCAAAGTAGAGATAAATACAGTATTCATTAGCACCGTGGTAGGAATAGACAAAGAGTAAATAACTGAAATATATTTTGGTGACAAAAAGGACAGAGTTTGAATTAAATGGGTGTGAGAAGAAAGGGAAAAAAAATCACTGAGCTTTCAGCCCAAGTATTCCAGCTTGAGTAGAAGATTGAAAGGCTGTGCCACCAAACGAGGGGTCAACTATGGTAAGACTAGTAATTTTAGGATAAATAAATATTTTTTGAATTTCTCAATTATATTGGGAAGAAAGCTCTGGGAACCCTCAACAGTTAGGAGATGATTAGAAGAAGAAGTCATGAGGAAGACTGAGGAGCAAAAGTCAGATGATATGAGGAGAATCAAGGCCAAGATGTCATATAAGCTGAAAGAGGAGGGTTTTAAAGAGGAACAATGTGGATCAGAGATGCCCCATAACACAACACTTGCTAGGATAATGAAACATTCGAGCCAAGTATTAGCCTAATGAGGCCCTCAGGTACAACTTATAAGAAATTAGTGACTGTTTTTCTTTGAGGAAAAAAATAAGCCTTGATTTATATTCACTACAATTCACTGCAAGAAAAAGATGCTCTATTTATTGCAATAAATTGTCTCTAGAGCACATTGAATTTCCCCATTTATTAAATGATGCCATAATTTATTTATACTTGTGACTTATTATTTTTCCCTGATGGAATCTAAAATATTCTTAATAACTTCATTCAGAATATATAGTACATTTTTGGAGCTACAGTAACTCTTTCCTCTTCATTCAATGCATTGAGGACAAAAATGTACTGGATATTTCCATGCCGTGTAGGCAAATAGGCTTCATTCATCTCTGTGATGAGGGAAAGTTTCATATTTATCCTGGAAAAGATCTCATAGTGTAGTCAGTTCTCTGAAGCATAGATTAATTCCTGTGAGAAATGAATAATCTTTCAGTCAACACTAATGTTTGCAGGTCATGATTTGTTACTGACATAGGCCAGTTTACATAACAGCCACAAAAAAGAATTTTGAAAAGGAAAGAATTCTGGATCTTTATTTATTTATTTATTTATTTATGCAGACACATAAACATGTATAAACCCACATTCACATACATGGAGTCAGAATATAACAACTTTCTAATTTGTACATTCTTTTTCTCAAGAAGTACATTTGCTCATTAGCTGATTGATTATTAGATAAATTAATTTGTGAATATTCATTGATTGTGTAATTTGAGCCAAAACTATTCTAGGGATATCTAGAGATATAGTAAGAAACATCGTGTATATATTCCTTTTTGTCATGAGCCTTAAAATTAATAGTGGTGCAAAAGATAAATAAAATAAGTCATAAATCAAGATATTATTAAGTGGTATGAAGAATCTAAAATAAAGGAATTTGTTAGAAAGTGACAAGTTAGGGGTGTCTAATGTAAATTGGGGGATAGTTTTTGGTTGCCCATCCAACATTCATTCTCTCATTTCATCTCATTGTTGTTTAGTCATCCAGTTTTGTCCGACTCCTTGCGACCCCATGGACAGCACACCAGGCTTCTCTGTCCCTCACCATCTCCTGAACTTTGCCTAAATTCATGGGCATTGCATCGGTGAAAGATCTATTTTATACTGAATGGTATCTTCTTTAACACTCATTAGGAATTTACTTGGCACAGTGTCCTTGGTGTTCTGTGTTCTCTGCTGATTTCTTTTGGTAACTATGGTTAGGGTGACTTTCCAGATGGTGCTAGTGGTAAAGAACCAGCCTGCCAATGCAGGAAATGTAAGACATGTGGGGTTTTGATCCCTGGGTCGAGAAGATCCCCTGTAGGAAGGTATGGCAACCCATTCTAGTATCCCATGGCTAAAGTCCATATGGTAACAAAGAGTCCAACACGATTGTAGTGGCTTAGTGGGCATGGCTAGGGTGATGTACCTCTGATATCTGGGAAGATGGTTATAACTTGGTCCAATCTGAAGGAACAGACTCTCCAGTCTCTGACTAAGGCAAGTTCACACCCACATACCTGAGGGTTGTGCCCATACACGCTACAATTAAGGCAATGTAATTTCAGGTGCTATTTATGTGAAGGACTTCCAAGCTGCTGAGCTCCTGGCAGCTGCTGAAGCAGGAATACTTGTACTTGGGAAGGAATAGTAGCTCTTGGTAAGCTCAGGACCTATAACTAGGAACGTTAACACTTTGTAATCTGACTGTTGGCTCTCACAATCTGAGGCAAATGATTAGCTTTCACCTGTCCCTTGTAACTGAAAAGGACACAGAGGCGTGAGACACATGGAGTGTGTATTTAGCATAAGTGTTTGATGAGGCTCTGCATTGCCATCTAAGATACCAATAGGTATCATAAGATACTATTTCATCTCAACATACCATAATCATTATGTGTCCAACCATGAAGCAAAAAGTGATCAGAGGGAAGATGGTTCCATTCAGAGTTACAGCATGAGTATTACTTAACCATAGTCAATTAGCAAATATTCCTCTGGTGACTTTGCAGGTCCCATAGTGGTTACATGAGCTATGTTTGTCCAATTAGAAAGAGAGAAAGGATTTTGTTTCATGGATGAGTCAAAGATTAATAGGTTCTTTGTCTCAAACATATTGATGTGAACAGAAAAACATATCACTTGGAGCCATTCTATAACAACAAATAAAGAAGTCAGGAAGAAGTTAATTGATTGATGTTGTAGTGCAGAGGAAGATTAAATGTAGGTTTCTTCTATACCATTAAGCCACTCCATCAATCAATTCTGAAATCTATTGGTACCTGCAGATTTCCTTTTATATAACATAAAATTTAAATTATTTAAAACAATCTGGTTTGAAGTGACTGTTACTTGATCCCAAACATACTAACACCAACTAATACATGTTAACAGACTAATCACTAATATTATGATACATATCCCTTCTGAGAAAGATACATTTAATTTGAACACTAAGCTCAATAAGGAGACAGTTATGCAAGAATCAGCTGAAAGAATATTCCAGGTAGTGAAAGCAGTGCAAAATCTTTTCAAAAAATGAATGCAAAATGTTTGAGTGCAACAGAGAGATGGGTGGAATTAATCTAATGTGGGTAACAGAACTTAAAAGATGTTGTGAAAGTAAATAGGGCCAGACAAGTAGAATCTTATATGGAAATTGTGGATATGCATACTGGCAACCCTCTCCAGTATTCTTGCCTGGAGAATCCCATGGGCAGAGGAGCCTGGCAGGGGTCCACAGGGTCACGAGAGTTGGACATGACTTAGCAACTAAACCACCACCACCACCACTACCCAGAGTATTGAATAGTATACATTTATTTTATTTTTTAACTTTACAATATTGTATTGGTTTTGCCATATATCAAAGTGAATCTGCCACAGGTATACATGTGTTCCCCATCCTGAACCCTCCTTCCTCCTCCCTCCCCATCCCATCCTTCTGGGTCATCGCAGTGCACCAGCCCCAAGCATCCAGTATCGTGCATCAAACCTGGACTGGCGACTTGTTTCATATATGATATTACACATGTTTCAGTGTCATTCTGCCAAATCATCCCACCCTCTCCCTCTCCTACAGAGTCCAAAAGACTGTTCTATACATCAGTGTCTCTTTTGCTGTCTCGTATACAGGGTTATTGTTACCATCTTTCTAAATTCCATATATATGCATTAGTATACTGTATTGGTGTTTTTCTTTCTGGCTTACTTCACTCTGTATAATAGGCTCTAGTTTCAAAAACTCAGGCAAGAGGAACAAAGCCTCAAGCATCCTGTAAGAGTGTGTTTTATTTTCCTTTTAATTAAAAATCATTATATAAAAAATGAAAACACTGGCTTCCAGTTCAAGATGGTGGAGTAGAAGGACATGAACTCACCTCCTCCCATAAGAGCATCAAAATCAAGTAACCATTAAACAACCATCGACAGGAGTATACTGGAACCCACAAAAAAGACACCCCACATCCAAAAACAAAGAAGGAGCCACAACAAAGTGATAAGAGGGGCAAAAACACAGTAAAATCAAATCCTATACTCTCTGGGTGGGCGACCCACAATCTGGAGAATAATAATAACAAAAAAGTTCTCCCACTGTTGCAAAGGTTCTGACTTTTAAGTCCAGTAGTATTTGATTACAGGACTTCCACAGGACTGGAGGAAACAGAGACTACACTCTTAGAAGGAACGGAATCTTGTGCATGCCAAGACCCAGGGGAAAGGAGCAGTGACCCCACAGAAGACTGAACCAGACCTATTTACTAGTGTTGAAGAGTCTTCTGTGATGGTGTGGGGAACAGGGACACTGGCAGCAGCAGTCCTGGAATGGGGTCCTTGGCGTAAGTCCTTTTGAAGTTCCTTGAAGGTCACCATTAACCCTACCAAAGAGCCCATAGACCCCAGGGCTGGGTCACCTCAGTCAACTAACAGGGAGGGAGAGCAACCCCACCTATCAGTGGATAGGTGGATTAAAGTTTAACTGAGAATGGCCCTGCCCACTAGAGCAAGACTGTTTTTTTCAGTCATTGGCCTCTCTTGTATCAGGAAACTTACACAAGCCTCTTAGCCTTATCTACCAGAGAGCAGACAGAAGAAGGAGAACCACAATCCTCCAGCAGCTGGAAGGAAAACCACATCACAGAAAATTAATGAGAATTAAAAAGCATAGGGTTTTGTCTCAAATGAAGGGACACGGTAAAACCCCATAAAAACAACCAAATGAAATGGAGATGGGCAATCTTCCAGAAAAAGAATTCAGAATAATGATAGTAAAGATTATTTAGGATCTTGGAAAAATAACAGAGGCAAATATTGTGATGATAAAATAAATATTTACCAAAGACTTAGAAGAACTAAAGAACAGTGATGAAAAATACACCAGAAGGAATCATTAGCAAAATAACTGATGCAAAAGAATACATAAATGACCTGCAGGACAGAATGGTGAAAATTACTGTCACAGAACAGAATTTGGAAAAGTAAGAATGGAAAATAAAAACATGAAGATAGCTTAAAAGTCCTCTGGGACAACATTAAATGCACCAACATTCACGTTATAGGGGTCCTAGAAAGAGAGAGAGAGAAAAAGGATCCAAGAAAATATTTGAAGAAATAATAGCTGAAAACTTCCCTAACATCTGATAGAAGTAGTTGACAAAGTCCAGGAAGTGTGGAGAGTCCCAAACAGAACAAACCCAAGGAGGAATGAACCGAGACACATAGTAATCAAAATGACAAAATACAAAAATAAAACGTTAAAAGCAACAATGGAAAATAATATACAAGGGAACTTCTATAAAGCTGTTGTTGTATGTACTTCCACTTCCACTCTACTTAACTCCCAAATTGTATGTAGCTATTTTATATCGTTAAGTTACTCATGTTTCCATTATGACTGGAAATTGCAATTGTCTTTTTTTATTAATCTAGCTATTGATTGTGAAAACTGATAAACATCTTTTACTATTGTAATTATGTAACTATTATTTGTTTAATACCACTGTATCATGATTAATCAAAATAAAACAATAGACTTCCATATCACTAAAACTACCATTTAATAGAAAAGCTTTTAATTACTTTTAAAAATCCAGATGCATTACAGAATTATCTTGGAATTCTTTGAAACATACAAATGCTATGTTTAAAAAAAAACTGGACTATATGGTGATCTTTTATATAGCCTGTTTCACTTTTTCTATTTAATATTCAGTGCTCCCATTTCATTTAACTTATGTTTTCCAATTTCTCCATCTCTTTTTTCTTGTTGTGCTGTTGCTGTTGTTCTTTATCAAGGATCCTAGAAAAGCTTTTGTATACACACATACCTATATTATATCTATAATATAATACGTATATTTTTAGAAAATGTATGAATTTCTGCCTAGATTAAAAAAAATTATGACATTTTGATTCCACTTTTTTGACTTAGTATGAATAGAATAGTAGATTTCTAATTTATATTCACTCAAAACTTTGATATAGTTCTGTGTATTTTGACATCAAATATTACTATTGAAAATCTAAAAAATTTATCATCTTAGTGATTTAAAAATTGAAATAAGGCTTAAATTTTTAATGCAATTCTGAGAATATAATGAAACACTATCTTGCAAAAAACAAAAACAGGAATTTAACAAGTGATACAGTATTATAAACTAAAGGTTGTGTTCAAATTTCACAAAATTTTATGCTAGTGTCCAGTATTTGTTTTCATTCATCTTTTGCATTGTATTTAATTGCATTAATCAGCTTCACCTGCATGCAACAAATTAGGGCAAATTCTTCATTCATTTTTATCCTATTACAAATATATTCTAATTTTCCTTGTTATGGTTTCTTAGATACACCATTATTTAAAAGTGGACATTCAATTTCCAAATACATGTTATTTTATTTGTGCTGTGCTAAGTCACTTCTGGAGAACGCAATGGCATTCCACTCCAGTACTCTTGCCTGGAAAATCCCATGGACGGAGGCGCCTGGTAGGCTGCAGTCCATGGGGTCGCTAGGAGTTGGACACAATTGAGTGACTGCACTTTCAGTTTTCACTTTCATGCATTGGAGAAGGAAATGGCAACCCACTCCAGTATTCTTGGAGAATCCCAGGGACGGGGGAGCCTTGTAGGTTGCCGTCTATGGGGTCGCACAGAGTTGGACACAACTGAAGTGATTTAGCAGCAGCAGCAGCAGCAGCAGGCTTATTCTGGGAATAGCTAAGTAGCCCATATGGAAATCAAACACACATTTATTTTATTTGAACCAGGCTCAAACCAGATGAGCAAATTGGCCTGGATACAGAGTTGGCTTCAGTGATTAGGTCATAAAATAGGGGAATTCATTTAGAAACTGTAGTTTCATATATTATAGAACTCAAAGTAAACCATGAATGTAGCTCTGTGTCACTGTCCTACATCAGGTGTTTCTATGTGGAATTATTAATATTCTAGGGAGCCCTTTTCTGTGTGGAAACAGATTTATTTACGTTGCAAACATAATGGGCCTATAATCAGAAGAATAATGTAGATCTGTGCTGAGGGCACAGGGTTGTGGTTCTGGTGGTTTGTTAAAATCAGTGGGTGCACACAGAGACAATAGCACAAAGAAAACGATGAGATGATTACTATGTGTTTTAAACCACAATTAATTACACAAATTATGCATATTAAGTGACAAGAATTAACTACTCATTTTGTATGTGCCGGTTTGTAACAATAGGTGGCCTGAGGGATATAAGAAAACAAGGGATTACAAGAATACTCATTCTCTCCAAAATATCACATGAACCAGAACAATATTGTTTGCTCCAGATTCACTGTAAAAATGGAAGAAAAAAAAAAAGGTGCATATAAAACACAACAAGCTAAAAGTTAGTTATTATAAAGTGTCACACACACATATACACATAGTAGTTCTTTTTCAAGTATTTAAAGTCCCAGAACTTAAGACCATACTGATTGAATCATTCTCACGCATTTGTAAATGCTAATAAAACATTTCTAGAAGTAAATTCTGAACTCTACAGCCTTTTGATACCAGGAGTTAAAGTACTGAAAAAAAAATAAAAAGTTTCAAAATCTGAATAAGAATATATAGGGAGATAAGTAAAAATAATTTTGACTTCTTAGCCGGGAGATAAAAAAGGATTTATTAATACATTTCAATAATGTAAACTATTATTTTCCATGTATCTTTTCAGTACCTAATGCTGTACCTTTTCAGTACATAACACATTTTTTAAGATGTTAGACTACTGTTTTTGGTAATTATCTTTTTTTTTTTTTTTAATTTGAAATCACCTGTCACATGTGTGCTAGGTAGACAATCTAATAATAGATACTGTGGAGCCATTTTTAAAGTTTCAAAAGTTTCCTCTATCTTGTGAATCAGCAAACTTGTTTCATTGTTTCCATGAGAATAAGACCTTGGAATCAACAAAGTTAGGAATTGTCCACAAATTAGTGCCATGGGGATACAATCCTAGTATTTTAGAGAGGGTGAGTGTGCATTAACTTAATTGACCTGTACTTTAAGACTAATTTTCTCTGTGTCCTGGGTGTTTTCCATGAGTGGTTAGAGACTCTTTCCCTTTGGGTTGAGCGGGGCTGTGTTTCTCTCTTTCAGCTGTACCAGTCACCTTTTCCAGAGGTGCCATGGAGGAAATAGTTATCCTTTCAAAGGATAAACCAGGTCTGGTCTTGGCTCTACTCAAAATCATCCAGTCTTCTTATTTAGGTCAATAGGGAGGTTGAAGTTTTGAATTATCTGTGAGAACCTGTGTAGTCAGGTGCAATTATGCTTCTGAGCCCCGCTTTCAGTAATCCAACAGTCAGTGCTCTCATGCCAGAGGTTTTCTCGCTGTTCTGAAAACAAGCCTGGCTCATCTTTGCACATTCTTCTCCATACCTAGGATGCTGTTCCCTTCCAAGTCCACACAGCTCCTTTCTCCTCATTTCCATATTTGGCTCCTGCTCAATGTCCCCATTAGTGAGACCTTCCCAGACCAGCCCACAGAATGTAGGAAGCTTTCTCTGTATGTTCCATCACTTTACCTATTACACATTTCTCCATGGCACTTAGCACCATTTGAGTTATTGTGAGTTTATTTTCTGTTTTTCTCTGCTACAAGATAATTCACAGGATGACAGGCATTTTGTATGTTTTGTTTACCAGTCCTTAGAGCAATACTGGACACAGGGGATGCCTTCAATACTTATCTGCTTCATGAATGAAAAACTGGAAGCATGAATAAATGGTATTGTCATTTTTATGTACTTGCCCAATTTACCTTATTAAAATTTAACTCTGAGAGGGCAATTCCTTCTGAAGTTAGCTCAACTAGATAGTCACTGTACAAGCAGTGACTAAAATGTGTTTGTTGACATTTGAATAGGAAATGGTGACAATTTATTAAGGAACAACATGAAAGAATAAATGGTTTAATTGCAATTCAAGTTGTTTAAGATGAGAACTGCCTGGTTCTAATGAATTAACCAAAGGGCACAATGATTAATATTGTTGGGGGTCAGTGTTTGCATCATAATATAACCATTTGATAATTAGCAAAAAATTATTGTGTGTCCATATTATGCTAGACACTGTGTCAGGACCTGAGGATACAATGGGAAGAAAGAAACTGTTGCTGTACTTCACGGGCTTGAAGTCAACTGGGGACAAAAAAGAGGTAACAAGGTGGCTGATACAGTCTGATAAGATATCAGGTAGCAGGAGAATTTATTCAGTTATACGAATGAGGGGATGTTCCCAAAAAATTAACACATATGCATTAACACATAATTTAAGAATTGATAGCATGACTATAAAGATATATGTGTATATACACATATAGCATTACTAAGATGAAGTTTAGAGTAAATCAATGTGATGGGAGAACACAGTCAAAAGAATGCTGAACAATTACACTACTAGACACGGGGAAATTAACTAAACAGATTAGAAAAACCTAAACATTAAGGTGGAAGTTGAGAGAAATTCTCAAATTTCAGCAACAGAACCCCATAAAGAGTCAGGTATTAGAAGTAACAAGCATATCTCAAAGTAACAGTGCAGTTAAGGTGGAAAACAGTAGTAGAAGCTTCTATACACTGAAGTTAGTATGACTAGGAAAGCTAAGTCAGAGGTACAATCAAAAGAAATTAACATGTGTTTTGTATGTTAGTGGTAAAAAAAAAAAAAAAAGTGAGAAGCAAAGGGATTCTTTCTGCCTTAGGCAACTGGAAGGATGGGTAGGGAAAACAAAATAAAGGTCAGATTTAGGGAGTTATTTCATAAACCTTTGTTCAGAATTGAATATGTTCAGTTGAACTACTTGTGTGGTGCCTAGTAGGTAGATGTAAACAAGTAATATTTGGGATTGGGGTTACATAATGTTCTAACCCATTACAGATCTTAATGGGTTAGAAATTTAAAAAAAAAATTAAAATTGCCAGTAGTTAAATGGTAATTGCGTACTGATTATGTATGAGTAATATCAGTGTAGTAATAATTATTCACATCATATAGTGATTTATACATAGTATTTTCACACATAAATTTTGATAAAAATCATTGAAAATAAAGCAAATAAATAGAATTAGAACTTCCTTTAGATTGTATGTTAAAATGTCAACAAGTAACCTTATTAGGCTACAGAAACATCCTATGCTAAGCCTGAATTATCTCAATAACCCTCCTGCTTATGGTTCGATTCAAAGTGACTTTTTGTTTGTTTGTTTGTTTGTTTGTTTTGTTTTGCTTTGCTTTTTAATAATGCTGAAAAACAAAGGCTATATATTAGTTCATGGGAAAATATGTAAATTTAAAAAATCACAGGAGTAGATAACTAAATTGTAACTTCAGATATACCTGAGATGCCCCAGGATTATGAATTTGAAGACTGAAGCCTTATGTGTTATATATATGGCCGTTTGGTGATCTGGTTTAAGTGTGCTGTTTCAATTTGGAGGTAGCTAGAAACGACCTAAGGAAATTCACATTCTTTTGGGAAACTGATTAGGGTTCCTGTTATACCACTTTCAACTATGAATCTCTCTAAAAGAAGCCTTTACTGAGGATGAAAGTCACCCATGGAAGCAGAGATCCCTGAACTGCCATCCTCCACTCCTGTATTCTAAATCAGAAAATCAGGACACTTCTCTGGAGCAGGTGTAGCCAGCTCAAATTAATTCGGATAGAGACTGATTCTGTAGATCATGACCCTAATTGTGTGTAGTCACTTTGAAAATGATGGATACTCTCTGAATTTGACTGAACAACTTCTTTTCCTTGAACTGCTTTGGAAGCTATTTCTGTATTTCACACATTTTCCAAAGTAGAAATTCAAGGATCTTTTCTATCTCAGTACTGGCAGCTCAAATGACTTCAAGCAGTTGTAGTTCTGCCATCTGTAAGAGATGAATTTGTTCAATCAAGTTAAATCACTCTGCCAGTTCAGTCACTGCACCAGAAAACACTCTAGTTTTATCTTATTGTTCTTATTTTAAGGTTCAGTTAATGTCTGAACTTCCACATTTTGCCCAAACTCATTAATTACATTTTTCTAATGTTTATGAGAAATCACTTAACTAGTTTAAGAAGTGACATGGAATAAAATCAGTGTTTGTGGTTGTTGTTGTTTGATTGCTAAGTCAGGTCTCTTTTGTGACCCCATGGACTAGAGCCCACCAGACTCCTCCATCTATGAGATTCTCAGGCAAAAACACTGGAGTGGGTTGCCATTTCCTTCGCCAAGGGATCTTCTGGACTCAGGGATAGAACGCATGTCTCCTACATTGTACGTGGATTCTTTACCACTAAGCCACAAGGGAAGCCCCTAAATCAGTGTTTGGGTTCTACTAAAAACATGTTTTAAGTTTCATTTGTAATTAAAAGAATACTTTCCTCATTATATTAGCTGAATTTTAGCCAATGATCCTTACATATTTAGATATACATTAAGTCCTCCAGATGCAAAACTTCATATTGCAAACTTTCAAAAGTGTGAACATGCATGCATTCAATGTCCAATCTTGTAAGTTAGTTCACTTGTAGGATGCACATTGTCATGTGTACGCATCCTCTATACAAGTGATTGAGCTTTTGTGTACTGTGATGTATAGTACTCTATTCCAAAGAAAGTCAGTTCAATTCTTTGAATCGGTTCTAATGAGATGGATGAAACTGGAACCTATTATACAGAGTGAAGTAAGCCAGAAAGAAAAACACCAATACAGTATACTAATGCATATATATGGAATTTAGAAAGATGGTAACAATAACCCTGTGTACGAGACAGCAAAAGAGACACTGATGTATAGATCAGTCTTATGGACTCTGTGGGAGAGGGAGAGGGTGCGGAGATTTGGGAGAATGGCATTGAAACATGTATAATATCATGTAAGAAACGAGTCGCCAGTCCAGGTTCGATGCACAATACTGGATGCTTGGGGCTGGTGCACTGGGACGACCCAGAGGGAGGGTATGGGGAGGGAGGAGGAAGGAGGGTTCAGGATGGGGAACACAGGTATACCTGTGGCAGATTCATTTTGATATTTGGCAAAACTAACACAATATTGTAAAGTTTAAAAATAAAATAAAATTAAAAAAAAAAAAGTCAGTTAAGTTCAGTTCAGTCGCTCTGTCATATCCGACTCTTTGCGAGCCCATGAATCACAGCACGCCAGGCCTTCCTGTGCATCACCAACTCCTGGAGATACTCAGACGCATGTCCATTGAGTCAGTGATGCCATCTGGCCATATCATCCTCTGTCATCCCCTTCTCCTCCTGCCCCCAGTCCCTCCCAGCATCAGAGTCTTTTTCATGAGTCAACTCTTCGCATGAAGTGGCCAAAGTACTGGAGTTTCAACTTTAGCATCATTCCTTCCAAAGAAATCCCAGGCCTCATCTCCTTCAGAATGGACTGGTTGGATCTCCTTGCAGTCCAAGGGACTCTCAAGAGTCTTCTCCAACACCACAGTTCAAAAGCATCGATTCCTCGGTGCTCAGCTTTCTTCACAGCCCAACTCTCACATCCATACATGACCACTGGAAAAACCATAGCCTTGACCAGAGTGACCTTTATTGGCAAAGTAATGGCTCTGTTTCTGAATATGCTATATAGGTTGGTCATAACTTTCCTTCCAAGGAGTAAGTATCTTTTCATTTCATGGCTGCAATAACCATATGCAGTGATTTTGGAGCCCCCAAAAATAAAGTCTGACACTGTTTCCCCATCTATTTCCCATGAAGTGATGGGACCAGATGCCATGATCTTAGTTTTCTGAATGTTGAGCTTTAAGCCAACTTTTTCACTCTCCACTTTCACTTTCATCAAGAGGCTTTTTAGGTCGTCTTCACTTTCTGCCATAAAGTTGGTGTCATCTGCATATCGGAGGTTATTGATATTTCTCCCAGCAATATTGATTCCAACTTGTGCTTCTCCCATCCCAGCATTTCTCATGATGTACTCTGCATATAAGTTAAATAAGCTGGGCGGCAATATACAGCCTTGATGTACTCCTTTTCCTATTGGCAACCAGTCTGTTGTTCCATGTCCAGTTCTAACTGTTGCTTCCTGACCTGCATATAGGTTTCTCAAGAGGCAGGTCGGGTGGTATGGCATTCCCATCTCTTTCAGAATTTTCCACAGTTTATTGTGATCTACACAGTCAAAGGCTTTGGCATAGTCAATAAAGCAGAAATAGATGTTTATTCTGGAACTCTCTTGCTTTTTCCATGATCCAGCAGGTGTTGGCAATTTGATCTCTGGTTCCTCTGCCTTTTCTAAAACCAGCTTTTGAACAACAGGAGGTTCACGGTTCACGTATTGCTGAAGCCTGGCTTGGAGAATTTTGAGCATTACTTTACCAGTGTGTGAGATTAGTGCAATTGTGCGGTAGTTTAAGCATTCTTTGGCATTGCTTTTCTTTGGGATTGGAATGAAAACTGACCTTTTCCAGTCCTGTGGCCACTGCTGAGTCTTCCAAATTTGCTGGCATATTGACTGCAGCACTTTCACAGCATCATCTTTCAGGATTTGAAATAGTTCAACTGGAAGTCCATCACCTCCATTAGCTTTGTTCGTACTGATGCTTTCTAGGGCCCACTTGACTTCACATTCCAGGATGTCTGGCTCTAGGTGATTGATCACACCATTGTGATTATCTTGGTTGTGAAGATCTTTTTTGTAGAGTTCTTCTGTGTACTCCTGCCACATCTTCTTAATATATTCTTTTTATGTTATGTCCATACCATTTCTGTCCTTTATCGAGCTCATCTTTGCATGAAATGTTCCCTTGGTATCTCTAATTTTCTTGAAGAGATTTCTAGTCTTTCCCATTCTGTTGTTTTCTTCTATTTCTTTGCATTGATCGCTGAGGAAGGCTTTCTTATGTCTTCTTGCTATTCTTTGGAACTCTGCATTCAGATGTTTATATCTTTCCTTTTCTCCTTTGCTTTTCACTTCTGTTCTTTTCACAGCTATTTGTAAGGCCTCCTCAGACAGCCATTTTGCTTTTTTGCATTTCTTTTCCATGGGGATGGTCTTGATCCCTGTCTCTTGTACAATGTCATGAACCTCCGTCCATAGTTCATCAGGCACTCTATCAGATCAAGGCCCTTAAATCTATTTCTCACTTCCACTGTATGATCATATGGGATTTGGTTTAGGTCATACGTGAATGGCCTAGTGGTTTTCCCCACTTTCTTCAATTTCAGTCTGAATTTGGCAATAAGGAGTTCAGGATCTGAGCCACAGTCAGCTCCTGGTCTTGTTTTTTGTTGACTGTATAGAGCTTCTCCATCTTTGGCTGCAAAGAATATAATCAATCCAATTTCGGTGTTGACCATGTGGTGATGTCCATGTGTAGAGCCTTCTATTGTGTTGTTGGAAGAGGGTGTTTGCTATGACCAGTGCATTTTCTTGGCAAAACTCTATTAGTCTTTGCCCTGTTTCATTCCGCATTCCAAGGCCAAATTTGCCCGTTACTCCAGGTGTTTCTTGACTTCCTACCTTTGCATTCCAGTCCCCTATAATGAAAAGGACATCTTTTTTTGGGTGTTAATTCTATAAAATCTTGTAGGTCTTCCTAGAATCATTCAACTTCAGCTTCTTTAGCGTTACTGGTTGGGGCATAGACTTGGGTTACTGTGATATTGAATGGTTTGCCTTGGAAATGAACAGAGATGATTCTGTCGTTTTTCAGATTGCATCCAAGTACTGCATTTCGGACACTTTCGTTGACCATGATGGCTACTCCATTTTTTCTGAGGGATTCCTGCCCGCAGTAGTAGATATAATGGTCATCTGAGTTAAATTCACCCATTCCAGTCCATTTTAGTTCGCTGATTCCTAGAATGTTGACGTTCACTCTTGCCATCTCCTGTTTGATCACTTCGAATTTGCCTTGATTCATGGACCTGACATTCCAGGTTCCTATGCAATATTGTTCTTTAGAGCATCGGACCTTGCTTCTATCACCAGTCACATCCACAGCTGGGTATTGTTTTCCCTTTGGCTCCATCCCTTCATTCTTTCTGGAGTTATTTCCCCACTGATCTCCAGCAGTATATTGGGCACATACTGACCTGGGGAGTTCCTCTTTCAGTATTCTATCATTTTTCCTTTTCATACTGTTCATGGGGTTGTCAAGGCAACAATCCTGAAGAGGTTTGCCATTCCCTTCTCCAGTGAACTGCATGTCAGCCCTCTCCACCATAACCCACCCATCTTGATGGGCGGCTGCAATGGCGCACATAGCGTGGGCAGCTGCAACGTTGCATATAGTGTGGCCGAGAGGAGCTACCCCACGTCCGAGGTCAGGGGCAGAAGCTGGGAAGACCTCATGCCCAAGGGGCGGCAGCAAGAGTGCCGGGCTGAAACAGTGCAGGAGCAGCCGAGAAGCGCTACCCCTGCCTGAGGTCAGGGGCGGTGGCTGAGAGGAGCTACCCCGCGTCTGAGGTCAGGGTCAGCAGCCAAGAGTGCCAGGCTGCAACAGCACAGGAGCAGCCGAGAGGAGCTACCCCACATCTGAGGTCAAGGGCGGTGGCTGGAATGAGCTACCCTTTGCCCCAGGCCAAGGGCGGCAGCCGGGAGTAACTACCCCACACCCGAGGAGTGGTGGCTGCATGGGCACAGGAGGGCCTAGAGGAGATATTCCATGTTCAAGTTCAGAAGGGGCGGCGGTGAGGAGATACCCATCATCCAAGGAAAGGAGCAGCAGTTGCGCTTTGCTGGAGCAGCCGTGAAGAGATACCCCATGTCCAAGGTAAGAGAAACCCAAGTAAGATGGTAGGTGTTGCAAGAGGGCATCAGAGGGCAGACACACTGAAACCATAATCACAGAAAACAAGTCAGTCTAATCACACTAGAATCACAGCCTTGTCTAACTCTAACTCAGTGAAACTAACTCAATACAGTAGTACAGTATCTTTATTTCAAGCTCAGCTTGTCTTCAAGATAGTATAAAAGCAGCAGTATATAGCTGCTTCTGTTAACTGAGTACCTAGGCTAAATTTTGGGCTTCTCTGGTGGCTCAGATGGTAAAGAGTCTGCCTGCAGTGCAGGAGACCCAGGTTCTATCCCTGGGAAGACTCCCTGGAGAAGGAAATGGCAATCCACTCCAGTATTCTTGCCTGGAAAATCCCATCGGTGGAGGAGCATGGCAGACTACAGTTCATGGGGTTGCAAAGAGGCTGATACAACTGAGTGATTTCACTTTCTTTCTTTCTCTGTGATAATTTTGTTGGACTTATGAATGTGCTCTTGGAATGGAAGTGTTTTGTCTGTGGAGAAGTTCCTGTAGTGTATTTCACATTCTTAACCTGTGTATACACATGCACACACACTTATAGAAGCCTCCAGTTTAGCTGGTGTTTAAAGTTTCTGATCTTCTGACTATTTTACATCAAATCTTTTTACACATCAAATTTTCTTCATCTTCAATTTCTTTACTAACCTACAACTACCTTCAGCTGTTCTAACTCTTAACTAAAGATAGGAGCTCATTTCTCTTTCCTTATTTGATCTTTCTAAACATTTTCTCAGGAAGGCTACTATAATTTCTTCTCTAAGGACTGATATGAAGTCATATTCTAAAATTGGAGGACAAAGTATTTAAAGTATCTACTAGAAATGTGTTTGTGTGTGTGTGTGTGTGTGCCCCTGCGTGTGTGTGCACACTGGCTTTTCCTAGGCCCTCACTTCTGGTCCAGCTCATCCTCATGCTCTCCTTTCCCTGAAGTTCTCTGCATGTGCTACTCCCACCCAGCTGCTGTCAGTCTTCTTTATTCTCCCTCCATTCCCTGACTTATTTCTGAAAAGGTTTCTGTTCTCAGTTTTGAAATTGCTTTCTTTTTCTTAGAATATCAAAGCTGGTTAAGTGGCAACACTGTGTGATTTCATAGCATCCTTATCACAGAACTAGGGACAAATGACAGCTTCAGATGTTCTCATGCTTCTACTTGAATATTTTGCCATAATTCTTATTACTTTCTTCATTATTTTAAAATATTACAATTTTATTTTAAATGTAAAAGTAAAATACTTCATTGTATGAAGTTTAGAAAGTTATGGAAAGGAAAACAATTTACTTTTATAAAAATTTGGTTTTTTTTAGACTCAATGAACTTGTGATCAATATGCAATAGAGAGAGAGAGAGAGAGAGAGAGAGAGAGAGAGAGAGATCTGAAAAAATTTGAAAGGTTAATTTGTTTAACATTTCAAAATTACAAAATCTTTTCCCAGGTACTACTTGATTTGGGCTTAAGAGATCTCCAGTGGGGTGACCAGGGTAGACAGGGTGGTATAGTGATGAAGAATCTTCCAGACAAAGCAGGAGACACAAGAGACCTAGGCTTTATCCCTGAGTTAGAAAGATCCCCTGAAGTAGGAAATGGTAACCCACTCATGTTTTTGCCTGGAAAATTCCAAGGACAGAGGAGACTGCTGGGCTACAATCTGTGGTGTCTCAAAGACTCTGACATGACTAAGTGACTGAGAACTCACACATGTACAAACTCTGATACAAAAGCAAAGTAATTTGCCTCAGTCATCATATTGTTTATGGGAATTTTAGCTAATTTCAATGAGTTTCCCAGCTAAAGCTGCCCATATGAGAAAGGATAACATAAGTTTGGCCAGTCTGTGAAAAGTTTTGTTCCTATATTACATATGAGGGAATTATGATGTAGACAAATTCAATATCACAGCTAATGAGAGTCAGTAATACAACTCCAGTTTTCACATTCAAATTCCTAAATTATTTAGTTTAATTGCTAACTGTTATAATAAGTGGAAAACAGAACTAGTACCTGGAAAATAGCAGGAAAATAGCATTTACTGTAAGCACTATTATTAGTTGTCCATATTTTAAAAGGTGAAAGAGGCTTTGTACTATTCCTAAAATGTATCTGTTAAATGGACATTATATCAAAATAAAAGTTTCCCCCAAATATCCTTACTTAAAAATATTTGTAAGCTTGAAATAAGTAAAATGTTATAATGCCTGTGTTTGCTTTAAAATACTCCAGAGAAATAATGCAACCACAAGAGCAACAAATGAGGGGGTTAGAGAAAACAAAAAAATGACAAATTTGATTAAGTGTTGGGATAAGGGATAATTACTTGGAGGTACCTTATACTTTCTACTAAGTGTATGATAACAATTTGTAAAATAAAAGTTTAAGATTAAATATAGATACAGGTATACCTGAAAATCACCTATACACATTGTCAAGTTCTGTTTAGTTAGGTTCAGTCGCTCAGTCATGTCCAACTCTTTGCGACCCCATCAACCACAGCATGCCAGGCCTCCCTGTCCATCACCAACTCCTGGAGTTCACTCAAACCCATGTCCATTGAGTAAGTGATGCCATCCAACCATCTCACCTTCTGTTGTCCCCTTCTCCTCCTTCCCTCAATCTTTCCCAGCATCAGGGTATTTTCAAATGAGTCAGCTCTTCACATCAGGTGGCCAAAGTATTGGAGCTTCAGCTTCAGCATCAGTCCTTCCAATGAACACCCAGGACCAATCTCCTTTACCATGGACTGGTTAGATCTCCTTGCAGTCCAAAGGACTCTCAAGAGTCTTCTTCAACACCACAGTTCAAAAGCATCAATTCTTATGGGCTCAGCTTTCTTTATAGTCCAACTCTCACATCCATACATGAACACTGGAAAAGGCATGGACTTGATTAGATGGACCTTTGTTGGCAAAGTAATGTCTCTGCTTTTTAATATGTTATCTACGTTGGTCATAACTTTCCTTCCAAGGAGTAAGCATCCTTTAATTTCATGGCTGCAATCACCATCTGCAGTGATTTTGGAGCCCAGAAAAATAAAGTCTGACACTGTTCCACTGTTTCCCCATCTATTTGCCATGAAGTAATGGGACTGGATGCCATGATCTTGGTTTTCTGAATGTTGAGCTTTAAGCCAACGTTTTCACTCTGCTCTTTCACTTTCATCAAGAAGCTCTTTAATTCTTCTTCGTTTTCTGCTATAAAGGTGGTGTCATCTGCATATCTGAGGTTACTGATATTTCTCCTGGCAATCTTGATTACAGCTTGTGCTTCTTCCGGCCCAGCATTCCTCATGATGTACTTTGCATATAAGTTAAATAAGTAAGGTTACATTATACAGCCTTGATGTACTCCTTTTCCTATTTGGTTCCAGTCTGTTGTTCCCTGACCTTCATACAGATTTCTCAAGAGGCGGGTCAGGTGGTCTGGTATTCCCAATTGTTTAAGAATTTTTGACAGTTTTTTGGTGATCCACACAGTGAAAGGCTTTTGCATAGTCAATAAAGCAGAAATAGATGTTTTTCTGGTTAAGTTACAGAATAAAAATATATGTGCTAACATGAAAATAGAAGAAGAAAATGAAAGTAATAACAAATATCTGCATGTAAATAAGTAGAATATCTGTGATGCAACTACCAGAAACAAGTAAGATGAGTTGTCTCCTGATAGGAGAGCTGAGTGGCTGAGGACCAGGCATGAGCTATTAATTGTGACAAATAAAATATTTGCAACAATGTAAAAAGGGATTTTTTTTCTTAGGGATGGTCTTGATCACTGCATTGATCAAGACCATCCCCAAGAAAAAGAATGCAATAAGGTAAAATGGTTGTCTGAAGAGGCCTTACAAATAGCTATGAAAAGGAGATGTGAAATGCAAAGGAGAAAAGGAAAGATATACCCATTTGAATACAGAGCTCCAAAGAAAAGCAAGGAGAGATAAGAAAGCCTTCCTCAGTGATCAGTGCAAAGAAACAGGAAAACAACAGAATGGGACAGGCTAGAGATCTCTTCAAGAAAATTAGAGATATCAAGGTAATTTTCATACAAAGATGGGCACAATAAAGGACAGAAATGATATGGACCTAAAAGAAAGAGAAGATAATAAGAAGAGGTGGCAAGAATACATAGAAGAACTGTACAAAAAAGATCTTCATGACCCAGATAATCACGATAATGTGATCACTCACCTAGAGCCAGACATCCTGGAATGTGAAGTCAAGTGGGCCTTAGGAAGCATCACTATGAAAAAGCTAGTGGAGGTGATGAAATTCCAGTTGAGCCATTTCAAATCCTAAAAGATGATGCTGTGAAAGTACTGCATGCAATATGTCAGCAATTTTGGAAAATTCAGCAGTGGCCACAGACTGGAAAAAGTCAGTTTTCATTCCAATCCCAAAGAAAGGCAATGCCAAAGAATGTTCAAACTACTGCACAATTGCACTTATCTCACACACTAGCAAAGTAATGCTCCAAAGTCTCCAAGCCAGACATCAGCAGTGCCTGAACTATGAATTTCTAGATGTTCAAACTGAATTTAGAAAAGGCAGAGCAACCAGAGATCAAATTGCCAACATCTGTTGAATCATAGTAAAGGAAGAGAGTTCCAGAAAAACATCTACTTCTGCTTTATTGACTGCATCAAAACCTTTGACTGTGTAGGTCACAATAAATTGTGGAAAATTCTGAAAGAGATGGGAATACTAGACCACCTGACCTGCTTCCTGAGAAATCTGTATGCAGGTTACTAAGAAACAGTTACAGCTGGATATGGAACAACAGACTAGTTGCAAATTGAGAAAGGAATACGTCAAGGCTGTATATTGTCACCCTGCTTATTTATCTTATATGCAGAGTACATCAGGTGAAATGCCAGGCTGGTTGAAGCACAAGCTGGAATCAAGATTTGCTGTGAAAAATGAGAAATATCTATAACCTCAGATATGCAGGTGACATCCTAATGGCAAAAAGTGAAGAAGAACTAAAGAGCCTCTT
Source organism: Bos taurus (assembly GCF_002263795.3). Classification (NCBI taxonomy): domain Eukaryota; kingdom Metazoa; phylum Chordata; class Mammalia; order Artiodactyla; family Bovidae; genus Bos; species Bos taurus. The sequence continues at coordinate 3,676,436 of NC_037336.1, forward strand.
GATGAAAGTGAAAGAGAAGAGTGAAAAAGTTGGCTTGAAATGCAACATTTAGAAAACTCAGACCATGGCATCTGGTCCCATCACTTCATGGCAAATAGATGGGGAAACAGTGGAAACAATGACAGGCTTTATTTTGGGGGCTCCAAAATCGCTGCAGTTATGAAATTATAAGATGTTTGCTCATTGGAAGCAAAGTTATGACCAACCTAGACAGCATACTAAAAAGCAGAGTCATTACTTTGCCAACAAATTCCATCTTGTCAAAGCTATGTTTTTTTTTTTTTTTTCCCAGTAGTCATATATGGATGCAAAAGTTGGAGTATAAAGAAATCTGAGTGCCAAAGAATTGATGGTTTTGATTTGTGATATTGGAGAAGACTCTTGAAAGTCCCTTGGACATCAAGGAAATACAACCTAAAGGAAATCAGTACTGAATATTCATTGGAAGGACCGATGATGAAGCAGAAACTCCAATACTTTGGCCATCTGATGCAAAGACTGATCGATTTGAAAAGACCATGAAACTAAGAAAGATTGAAGACAGGAAGAGAAGGGGACAACAGAGGATGAGATGGTTAGATGGTATTACTGACTCAGTGGACATGAGTTTGAGTAAACTTCGGGAGTTGCTGATGGACATAGAGGCCTGGTGTGTGGCAGTCCATGGGGTTGGAAAGAGTCGGACATGACTGAGCCACTGAAATGAACTGAACTGAAATGGATAGCTTATTGTGAAAAAAAAAAAATTAAAACATAAAGTTACTTGTAAAGCAAGTGTAGACAATTATTTGATTTAATGAAGCATTCATGAAAGTCTGTTCCTTAAGGTAATGGAGATATTGGGCTTAAATAGAAATCTTTGGTATAAAGTTATAGAGTGGACTGGGATATTTATTTGATTGTAGTTGTACAACACTAAACAAAACACTTGAAAAGGTTTGCTCATTCACACAATAAATGTTTTTCTTGTTTCTTGGACATATTGTAGATATAAAGTTTTTAATTAATTACATACTTTCCCTGTCTACATATGCCCTATCTATTTGTGAGTAAAGGTGATTAATCATAAAAACAGAAAAGTTCATAATTATTAAATCTTAGTACTTACTGTATCACTTAAATATGTGATTCTGAGTGCAAATTAAAATAAAATAGTGTGAACTGGCAAAGATCCCATTGGGGAAATTGCATTTGGTTTCAAAAGGATTAGACAAAGGGAGTGATAAAGAGTGTTCAATAACCAATAGAAGAGGCAAGCATGGAAATGCAGGTGAAAGCTAATGATGCTGCTGCTGCTGCTAAGCCGCTTCAGTTGTGTCCGACTCTGTGTGACCCCATAGATGGCAGCCCACCAGGCTCTCCTGTCCCTGGGATTCTCCAGGCAAGAACATTGGAGTGGGTTGCCATTTCCTTCTTCAATGCATGAAAGTGAAAAGTGAAAGTGAAGTCACTCAGTCGTGTCCGACTCTTAGCGACCCCATGGACTGCAGCCTACCAGGCTCCTCCATCCATGGAATTTTCCAGGCAAGAGTACTGGAGTGGGGTGCCATTGCAGAATCTCGTAAATTAGGCTATAGATTATCTGCTGCCTATTTTCTTAAATGCAGAAGAAATCCCTACAGGTGTTTCAGTAGCCAACTAATATAGACAGATATCCATTTAAATAACCCTTCCCTGACAGTCCAGCAGTAAGAAAATTCAGCTCTGTTCAAGATGTATTAAGACAATTATCTAAGACAATTATCTAGAGTACAGAAACGTGACAGAACAAAATTTGAATGATGCAGAGAGGTAAAATTTGAAGGTCTGGTAATTAACTGATTTAACAGGATGCTAAAATAGTAGACTTGGGTGGCTAGGCAGTGACTCAGCTTGGTGGCTTGAGCAGCGGGTTATTATTAGGAACAGGGAAAATTTGAAGTGGGACAGCTTTTGGGAGAGTGAAAGCTCAAATTATAAGAAGTTGTTAAGAGTGTTGTCATCAGTTTGGGTGTTTTGTATCAGAAAAGCAGCCTATGTTTAACTCTAGGAACCAGTCCAACAGCAAAGGATGTTCCTGCTCTCCTTCCCTCCTGCAGGAGCAGTAGATTTCTGTTTCATTACTGTCTGGCACAGACCTCTCTCTTCATTTAAAGTTATCTGATATGAAAATGAGCTTAGGACGCTGAAGGACAGATTCAGACTAGGAAAACTGCCTCCCGTATGGCAGGGCAGTGAATACTGTTAAGGAAAAAATGAGGAATATTATCACATTTATCAGAAAATGACACACAAAATGTCTCAAACTCCCAATGTCAATTAACCTGTTTGTTCAAAGTCATTAACAATGATCATTTACTCAGCCATTCTCATTGTTCATTTGAAACATTTCTTTATTTAGTCAATTGTGAATTGGCATGTCACTTTGCCCCAGTAGACACCATGGAAACCATGAGAGTCTGGCTAAAAGAAGATTATTTAAAAACTACCTCTAAATATAATTCTGTTTTATAAAATTGTGTGTATCTTTTTCTCCTTTAAACTGATACAAAGCTGCTGGCTTTTTTCTAAATTATCCTATTAAAATATCTTTTTCATTTCAAATGACTTTAACGTTTAAATAAAGTCACTTAAGCAATTTGAGGTAATGATAGCATGTTAATATTTAAATAGGTTTTAGCTCACATCAATTTTTGACTCATTTTTTTAAATATAAATTTGTTAATTTTAACTGGAGGCTAATTACTTTACAATATTGTATTGGTTTTGCCATACTACTTATTCTCATAATTTTTATTTCAATTTATCTTTAGATCCTCTGTTTCAAAAACCTCTCAAAGAGGGGAGAGACATTTCAGTGTCACCAAGTCTTGAGCTAAATGGCAGGATTTTAATAGCACTGTTTGCATGTCTCAGACATCAGTAAATGAATCATCCCAGGGCTAAGATGGAAGTTCCTGCATAGAGACAATTCCCTTCACACATTACCAGGTGGTGTTGAGTAGAATCCAACCACCATCAATAGAGATATCATCTCCTTTTATAAATGCTGGATTTATCTGCAGAATAAAGCTTGTTATGAATAACCATTGACATGAATGCTGAGACTGTTGTTCTTCAGATTTCAGAAGTGTACATATTACAGACATTTGCAAATGAGTTGTCTGGATCAAAGCTTTGTTCATCAAATTGAAATAATCAAAAATCATTCTGTTATTTCCATATGTCTCCACCTATTAATACAAATATAAACCACTTTTTAATGAGATATGTACTGTGTGATGTGTGTTTCTCCTTTTCCACCAGAGGATAGAGATACTGGATGTTAAGGCCAGATGTTCTGAGCCAACCGTGGGATATTCTAGAACAATGTATTATTAATTTAGGTAAATCTCTCACACTTTGCTTCTCCAGGCTAATAGCTGATGATCCTGTGTATCTCATTTTAGCTGCCTCTTTTTATAAGAAAATCTCCCTAAGTACACACTGAATTGGAATGCATACTTACAGTACCTACACATTACTATTATTACTATTATATTGTATTATAGTTGCCTTTTTTTTTTTCCCACTCTTTCATTCCCATTAAGACTATTATAATTTTGAAAACAAGAAACATATTTTCTTTCTGTTCAAAACACTCACAGTGCTATGGAGGCAACAATATTTACTCTATATTCACTTCCTTGACACACAAATGATATAGTTCTTATGTTGTAAAATGCAACCAAATGTCTATTTCTGGGCAAAGATATCTCAATATCTCAATAGTATTCTTTACTTCTGTGCTGAATCAACAAATGCCTGTCTTCCTTCCTGAAAGGACTACCATGGGGTAGACATGTATTGAGGTATCTGAGGTTCAATTTGTTCACCAGAGCTCATTTTCATCTACTCTGAGTAATATAGTGTTCTAAGAGCCTAGAAGCTTGCTTGGCTTACAATGTGTCAAAAATATGAATTGTGTAAAAGAATGAACATATATCTCCTCCTCAGTTGAAACTTTAAATGTCACTAATTTTGAAAATAGGTATTTATGTTGCTGTGTTCCTGTGATAAAAGGAAGCAACTTTTAAATTCATATTCTTTATGATTTACTACACAGTTATTTTTGATGTCAAGAACGTTGAGGATCTGGGATGTTAGCCTGTCAGCAAGTTAATGTCTTAATCTGATACAGTTTCATGGATGCCTACAGAGGACATGAAACTCCTGGGTTCAGAGACAAAGGACATCATTAATGGCATCAAACAGTGCATTCTTCTTGTTCACCTTGGTCTACTTACTTGCCAAATCCCACATAGAAAAGCAAAGTGATTCAGTGGGTGTTGTACAAGCAGTAAATTTACTTCACAGTTGAGGAACCCTGATCTAACAGTGAATAACAACCTAGTCTTTTGAAGTGGCTGTAAGCATATCTGCTTGAGTATTGCCCTGGTCAATAAACAACGCTCTCCTGTTTTGAAGGGAGACACTATCTATCTTCCAAGGATGCATGCTATACAAGAATCCTTGAAAACGTAGCCTGGAACAAGAGTTATTAAAATCCATGGAAAACATATGTAAACATAAGTTATCCCTATAAATAATCTCCCAAGAGTTGAGAAAACAGGTTCTTAGGGAGTTGACGTTTTCTAAGGATTGTTGGGCTATGAATTCCCACCAAAAATAATTTTGTGAAATAATAATTTCACATTCTTATTTTCTAATTGAACATTTTTTTTTTTAATTGAGATACCTTTACAGAATAAGGTTGCAGCTTGGTGCCTCATGCATGTTTAACTGCTCAAAGTATGCATTACTCTCATAGATGATATCCATAGAAGAAACTTTGAGAAATCAAATGTGCAAGATGTAGGACAGGCAAGATTGAAAAAATAATAAAAAGAATAACATAAACAATAATAGCACCTGATATTTTTTGATACTTTTGGCCCCATATGGATTTAAATAGAGGATGACATTTCAAAACAGCAGTTTATCTGAGAAGAGTTTAAAGGTGTGACTTGAAGCTGAACTTGAGATAAATTAGGCAGGGTCAGCAACAACAGGGCTGGATTCTGTCTATAATTTAAAAAATTGATATTTTGTTCATCTTAGGTGCTTGATGTTGGTGATATTCTGTCATGGGTCAAAGAAACATATTTGGTTGAGACTTAAAATTACTTCTTTGGATTCTGATAGAGGAGGTATCTGATGAACACTCTACCAATATTCATTTTATTATAAGCGTATGTAATGTATAATAATCTATGTAATTGAGTTTTGCCAATAACAAAATAAAATGTGCTTAAGAATGCTTACTGTATTTAAATTTCTACTAAATATTTAATTTTCAATCGCCCCTATGTTGGCATATATATCTATATCTATATATACATTTTTTTTTCCTACACAAGAAGAGTTGAGGATATTTTCTTTGCTAAGCAAGAAATTTCTGCAGAAAAAAAGCAGTCAGATGTTTTAGACAGCTACCTGAAAGACAATAGAATCATGCCAGTATTCAGAATTTATTGCATATTTTATTATATTCCTCTAAAAGGGAATACCCTATTTTCTTAATTGTCCAAAATGCTTAACATCCCAACTGCTGCCAAAGTGTACCAAAGTTTACTTCTCTCCCAAGATGTAAGGAGATACCTATTTCTAATGCCAATTAGTGCCTAGGTTTAGGAGTTAAGTGTCAGGTTTATGCAGCTTTTGATTCTATGAGGTAAGAAAATGAGGGCATCTTGGAGAAAGGCTCATACCATTTTATGTATTCTCTATTTTTCTAGGCTACTCACTCTCCTAGCAAACTTTTCTATTCTGATCCAGTTCTAGGTCAATTATCAAAGATCATAGGCAGGAGTAGAAACACGGAGCAGGAGAAAGGCCAGGGTTTGGAAGAGGCTGAAGAGCAAGCAGAGGTCAGTACAAGGGCAGACATAAAGCAAGAGCATAAGAAAACAGAAACAATTGTAGGGTCCTTTGCTTATTTATAATTTTATTTATTTGAGTACTCTTTTTCTTGGTAAGTCTAGCAAAACATTTTTCAATGTTCTCGTTTTAAAAATTAATTCAGTTTCATTCATATTTTCTATTGCTTTTCTACTGCCTCTCTAATTTATTTATGCTCTTTTTTTGTTTGTTTGTTTTGTGTTGTTATCTCCTTTCTCTTGTTACTTTGGGCTTAGTTGTTTATTTTATTTATTTATTTTTTTACCTCCTTGAAATTTAAAGCTAAATTATTAAGCAACTGGGACCTAATTAAGCTTAAAAGGTTTTGCACAGCATGAGAAACTATGAACAAAACAAAATAAAACAAACAAAGCAATAAAGAACCTTCAGAATGGGAGGAAATATTTGCAAGTGATGTAACCAACAAGGGATTAATCTCCAAAATATACAAATTGCTCATTTTATATATACATATATATATATATATATATATATATATATACACACACACACACACACACATATATATAGTTTATATACATAATTTCAGTTTATTTAATTTTTGAAAGATTTGTTTTTTGACCTAACATATACTTTGTCCTGAAAAATATTTTGTATGCTTTGAGAAAGCTGTATATAATACTGTATTGAAAGTAGAGTTATGTATAAGTCTACTAGGTTTGTTAGGTACATTGGGCCTGAAGTATAGGTCAAATCTAATATTTTATAATTGATACCACATAAATATAAAAGACCATAAGAGACTACTATAAATAAATATATGCCAACATGCTGGACTACATAAAAGAGGATATATTCCAATAAACAGAAAATTTACCAAGACTATTCATGAGGCAATAGAAAATAATAATAGAAAATAACAACAAAAGTGACTAAGTAGTAACCAAAAATCTCCCAACAAAGAAAATCCTATCAACAGATGGCTTCACAGGTGATTTCTACCAAATATTTAAAGAAAAATTAATAATAATCCTTTTCAAGCTCTTCCAAAAAATTGCAATCATCCCCAAATCATTTTATGAGGCCAGCATTGCTCTGATATCAAAACCAGATAAGGGCACTAGAAGAAAAGAAAATTATAGGTAAATGTCTCTGATATATATAGATGAAAAACTCTTAAAATTAATAAAATACTAGTAGAACAAATTCAACACCATTTTAGAATGGTCATACACCTGATCAAGTGGAATTTATCCCTGGGATGAAAAGATGGTCCAGCATATGCAACTCAATAAATGTGATATACTGTATTAATAGAAAAAAAGAGAAAAAAATAGGTGAACATCTCAATACATGCAGACAAAGCATTTAACAAAATTCAACATTCCTTCATGATAAAAACACTCTATAAATTAGTATTAAAAGAACATACCTTTACATAATATATATATATATATATATATATATATATATATATATATATATATATATGATACCCCATAGTTAATGTCATACCCAAAGCTGAAAACTTGAAAGCTTTTCCTCTAAGATCAGGAAAAAGACAAAGTTGTCCACTCCCACCATTTATATGCAATATAATACTGTAAATCCTAGTCAGAGAAATCCATCAAGAAAAAGAAAAAAAATATTAAAATTGGAAATTAAAATTGTCTCTGAATGTTACTGTCATGATCTTGTAAATAGAAAATCATAGAGTGCACAAAAAAGTGTTAGAACTAGTCAGCAAATTCAGTAAAGTTGCATTATACAAAATTAATACACAGAAATTGAGGTATAAATGACATACAACTTCATATTAGTCTTCAGGTATACAATATAATACTGTCAGAAATGTCTCAATATGATATATTTTTACTATTTTACTGTCTGAGAGTTTGTGTTTCTATTTATTTTATTTTTTAATTTCTCTGGATATACTGTGACTGTTTTTAGCAGTACTTTGTTGTGTTTATTAGGTAATGTACCTTTTTATTTTTGAACAATGTGACTTAGTATGAAGTTGATAAAATAAAAAAAAAAACTTAAATGAGAAAATATTATTGAAGGATCATTTCTTGTGTACTTCATTATGCTATGTTTTTTCTTCTTCTTTTTTTTTTTTAATTTGTTTATTTTTTGACTGCACTGGGTCTTTGTTGCTTGGGCTTTCTCTAGTTGTGGTGAGCAGAAGTTACTCTCTAGTTGTAGTCCTCATCAAGGTGAGATCCTCATTGTGGCTTCTCATTAGGGTGGCTTCTCTTGCTGTAGAGTGTGGGCTCTAGGGTTCATGAGCTTCAGTGATTGTGGCATGTGGGCTCAGTAGTTGCGGCTCTTGGGCTTTAGATAGAAGTCTCAGTAGTTGTCGCACACAGGATTAATTGTCCCATGGCATGCATGATCTTCCCTGACCACGGATAGAACTTGTGTCCTCTGCATTACATGGAGAATACTTAACCACTGGATCAGCAGGGAAGCCTTATGATTTATCTTTTCATGGGAAAATATCAACATTTTATATATATATATATATATATATATATATATATATATATATATAATCAGAAAGCTTTATCAATACAAAAACTGAGATAAGCAAAAGATACATAAAAGATAAACCTGAGAGTAAGTCAATTCAAAAAATTATTACGTAGCATTTATTTGTCCCATGTCCTGTCTTTGTTACTATATTGTTTACTATTTTAGTATTTGGTGAGAATTTTTTAGTCAACTTTATCAATTCTTTTAATAAGTGAATCCCATGTGATGTTAAGATTTAGTCTGACTTCACATTATTGTCTCACTGAAGTATGCAGAAAATATGACTCCCTTCTAAAGTAGTGGGATGTCAATTTCTTTCCACATTTTTCTGTACAGGGTACAATATTTAGTTGAAATTTTATTAAAGGGAGGATTTCATTGTTCTCAAAACCCTAACAAACTCAGGTTTTCTGTGGATCAGTTCAGTTCAGTTCAGTTGCTCTGTCATGTCCAACTCTTTGCGACACCATGAATCGCAGCATGCCAGGCCTCCCTGTCTATCACCAACTCCCGGAATTCACCCAAACTCACATCCATTGAGTCGGTGATGCCATCCAGACATCTCATCCTCTGTCGTCTCCTTCTCCTCCTGTCCCCAATCCCTCCCAGCATCAGAGTCTTTTCCAATGAGTCAACTCTTCGCGTGAGGTGGCCAAAGTACTAGAGTTTCAGCTTTAGCATCATTCCTTCCAAAGAAATCCCAGGGCCGATCTCCTTCAGAATGGACTGGTTGGATATCCTTGCAGTCCAAGGGACTCCCAAGAGTCTTCTCCAACACCACAGTTCAAAAGTATCAATTCTTCAGTGCTCAGCTTTCATCACAGTCCAACTCTCACATCCATACATGACTACTGGAAAAACCATAGCCTTGACTAGACTGACCTTTGTTGGCAAAGTAATGTCTCTGTTTTTAAATTTGCTATCTAGGTTGGTCATAACTTTCCTTCCAAGGAGTAAGCGTCTTTTAATTTCATGGCTGTAGTCACCATCTGCAGTGATTTTGGAGCCCCAAAAAATAAAGTCTGACAATGTTTCCATTGTTTCTCCATCTATTTGCCATGAAGTGGTGGACCAGATGCCATGATCTTAGTTTTCTGAATGTTGAGCCAACCTTTTCACTCTCCTCTTTCACTTTCATCAAGAGGAGGCTTTTTTATTCCTCTTCACTTTCTGCCATAAGGGTGGTGTCATCTGTAAATCTGAGTTTATTTCTCCCAGCAATCTTGATTCCAGCTTGTGCTTCCTCCAGCCCAGCATTTCTCATGATGTACTCTGCATGTAAGTTCAATAAGCAGGGTGACAATATACAGACTCGACATACTCCTTTTCCTATTTGGAACCAGTCTTTTGTTTCATATCCAGTTCTAACTGTTGCTTCCTGACCTGATATGCTGTTCCAAATATCAGTGTCAAAACATTTATTTTTTTCTATTTTCATACTTTACTATTTATATTTTGTTGTCAATATTTCATTACAACAAGATGACCTAACATAGAAGCTAAGAAAACCTATGAGTCCATGTGTGCAATTTAAAGGATTTAAAGGGTAAATTAATCATTAACATTTTGCAGTATTTCTGTGCATGTATATGTTGGAAGGAATGTATCTTTTTTCCACCCCCTTGGGGAGGCATGTAATGGCCTGTACTAGTTTTCTAGGAGTATGCAACTGAACATCAGCTTAAGAAAACCTTCAGATTTAAAAGTATTTCAGAAATATTTAGTTTATTTACCACTTGGGCACATAAGCTGTGTCATCTAAAATTTCATGGAAAGTGAACTTTTTATTTTGTCCCATTCTTGAAGGGTTTTCTTCTTCTTCTTTTTTTTTCTTTTCTTTCTTGCCACAGTATTTGCAAGTACCAGGAAATGACATAAACTACTGCTGGCCAGGTTAACATTCAAGCAAATACAAGGCATGCTAAATTTCCAATGATATCATCTTGAACTTGGCTATTTCATGTAAGTTTGGTTTCATATTTATTTTTAATTTGGTTTGTACTTAACAGAAGTATTTACAGTATTATTCATGTAAGTTTAAAGCAAATGATTTTTGTTGTTCAGTTGCTTAGTCGTGTCTGACTTTTTGCAGCCCATGGACTGCAGCCCGTGAAGTTTCCTGGTCCTTAACCATCTCCCAGAGTTTTCACAAACTCATGCCATTCAACCATCTTATCCTTTGTCATCATTGTCTTCTTCTCCTGTCTTCATTCTTTCCCAGCACCAGGGTCTTTTCCAGTGAGTTTGTTCTTTGTATCTGGTGGCCAAAGTACTGGGACTTCAGCTTCAGCATCAGTCGTTCCAATGAATATTCAGGGTTAATTTCTTTTAGGATTTACTGTTTGGATCTCCTTGCTGTCCAAGGAACTCTCAAGAGTCTCTCCAGAACCACAGTTTAAAGGCCTCAATTCTTCAATGCTCAGCCTTCTTTGTTGTCCAGCTCTCACATCCATACATGACTACTGGAAAAACCATAGGTTTGACTATACAGACAATTGTAGGTAAAGTAATGTCTCTGCTTTTTAATATGCTGTCTTGGTTTGTCATAAGTTTTCTTCCAAAGAGCCAGTGTCTTTTATTTTCTTGGCTGCAGTCATCATCCACAGTGGTTTTGGAGCCCAGGAAAATAGTCTGTCACTGTTTCTATTCTTTCCCCTTGAATTTACCATGAGGTGATAGAACAGAAGGGCATGATCTTCATTTTTTGAATGTTGAGTTTTCAGCCAGCTTTTTCACTCTCATGTTTCACCTTGATCAGGAGGCTTTTTAGTTCCTCTTTGCTTTCTGCCATAAGGGTGATGTCATCTGCATATCTGAGGTTACTGATATTTCTTCCAGCACTCTTTAATCCAGCTTGTGACTCATGCATTCTTTCATTTCACATGATATATTCTGCCTATAAGTTAAATAAGCAAAGTGACAATATACAGCCTTGACATACTCCTTTCCCAACTTTGAACCAGTCTGTTGTTCCATATCTGGTTCTGTTGCCTCTTGACTTGCATATAGGTTTAGCAGGAGGTAAATAAGGTGGTCTGGTATTCCCATCTCTTAACTATTTTCTAAAGACCAAATGATTACAAAAATGTAATTGTCATAATTTTCATATTATGGCCAAGAAAGAGCAGTATATGTTTGTATGAAAACATTTTACTCTAAAACTAGGCACAATTTACATAACTAATTATATTTCCTAGTTAACTTAATTGACAATAAAACTGATAAACTGATGTTCAAGCTGGTTTTAGAAAAGGCAGAGGAACCAGAGATCAAATTGCCAACATCCGCTGGATCATGGAAAAAGCAAGAGAGTTCCAGAAAAACATCTATTTCTGCTTTATTAACTATGTCAAACCCTTTGATTGTGTTGATTACAATAAACTGTGGAAAATTATGAAAGAGATGGGAATACCAGAGCACCTGATCTGCCTCTTGAGAAACCTATATGAACGTTAGGAAGCAACAGTTAAAACTGGACATGGAACAATAGACTGGTTCCAAATAGGAAAAGGAGTACGTCAAGGCTATATATTGTCACCCTGCTTATTTAACTTATATGCAGAGTACATCATGAGAAACACTGGGCTAGTAGAAGTACAAGCTGGAATCAAGATTGCTGGGGGAAATATCAATAACCTCAGATATGCAGATGCCACCACCCTTATGGCAGAAAGTGAAGAGGAACTAAAAAGCCTCTTGATGAAAGTAAAAGTGGAGAGTGAAAAAGTTGGCTTAAAGCTCAACATTCAGAAAACTAAGATCATGGCATCTGGTCCCATCACTTCATGGGAAATAGATAGGGAAACAGTGTCAGACTTTATTTTGGGGGGGTCCAAAATCACTACAGATGGTGACTGCAGCCATGAAATTAAAAGAAACTTACTCCTTGGAAGAAAAGTTATGACCAACCTAGATAGCATATTCAAAAGCAGAGACATTAGACATTACTTTGCCAACAAAGGTTCATCTAGTCAAGGCTATGTTTTTTCCAATAGTCATGTATGGATGTGAGAGTTGGACTGTGAAGAAAGCTGAGTGCCGAAGAACTGATACTTTTGAACTCTGGTGTTGGAGAAGACTCTTGAGAGTCCCTTGGACTGCAAGGAGATCCAACCAGTCCATTCTGAAGGAGATCAGTCCTGGGTGTTCCTTGGAAGGAATGATGCTATAGTTGAAGCTCCAGTACTTTGGCCACCTCATGCGAAGTGTTGACTCATTGGAAAAGACTCTGATGCTGGGAGGGATTGGGGGCAGGAGGAGAAGGGGACGACAGAGGATGAGATGTCTGGGTGGCATCACCGACTCAATGGACGTGAATTTGAGTGAACTCTGGGAGTTGGTGATGGACAGGGAGGCCTGGCATGCTACAACACATGGGGTCACAAAGTGTCAGACACGATTGAGTGACTGAACTGAACTGAAGCTCATACTGAGCCATTTTCCATTCTGTCCAACTCTGGATAATACAGGACTTCTCTCTGAGCACTTGAGTCAGAATAAGTGTCCATCTTTCATATAGAATAATAGTTCTTTTTCAAAAAGCTTTTTATTTTATATTAAGGTAAAGTTCATTAAGAATGTAATTGTTTTGGGGCTCCAAAATCACTATCAATTGTGACAGTAGCTACCAAATTAAAAGACACTTGCTCCTTGGAAGAAAAGCTTTGACAAACCTAGACAGTGCATTAAAAAGCAATGACATCATTTTGGTGACAAAGTTCCATATGGTCAAAACTTTGGTTTTTCCAGTATTCATGTATGCATGTGAGAGTTGAATTGTAGAGAAGACTGAGTACTGAAGAATTGATACTTTTGAATTGTGGTTCTGGAATAGACTCTTAAGAGTCCCTTGGGCAGCAAGGATATCAAATCAGTCAGTCATAAAGAAAATCAACCATGAATATTCATTGGAAGGACTGATGCTGAAGCTGAAGCTCCAATACTTTGGTCACTTGACGTGAAAAGCTGACTCATTGGAAAAGACCCTGAAACTGGGAAAGATTGAAGACAGGAGGAGAAAATGGTGGCAGGGGATGAGATGGTTAGATAGCTTCATGGACTCAATGGACATGAACTTGAGTAAACTCCAGGAGATAGTGAAGGTCAGGGGTTCAGACTGCATGAAAGATGCTTGCAGTCCAAAGAATCAGACACAACTTAGTGACTGAGGAACAATTGTTTCCTTACCGTGCAAAAGCTTTTGAATTTAAGTGGGTTCCATTTGTTTATTTCTGTTTTTCATTTCCATTATTCTGAGTGGTGGAATAGAAAAAATATTGCTGCAATTTATGGGAGAGTGTGTTCTATGTTTTCCTCTCAGAGTTTCATAGTATCTGATATCAAATTTAGGTCTTTAATCCATTTTGAGCTTCTTTTGTGTATGGTGTTAAAAAATGATCAAATTTCATTTTTTTTTAACATATAACTGTCCAGTTTTCCCAGCACTGTTTGTTAGAGACTGTACAATAACAACTCTTGGCCAATAAAATCTAAGGCAGAAAGGGTAATATAAAAACTTCTAGTCCAAACAATTGAAAGCCTTATAAAGACATTTTAAGAGATAACTTACCAAAAGAAGGGGATGACAGACTTATTCATTGTCTATTACTTTTTTTAATAGTTCAAATTTTTCTGTAGGTCAGACAAATTAAACAGTGCACATATTAATTTTATATTTCATTGTGTTTGATAATATGAAATTGATAAAATTCTATCCTCTGTGGGCTTCTCTACCCCAAATTAGTTTAATCTGTAATTTAAAAAAATTTTTTCATGCTTACAAGAGAAATATATATTTGCTAGATTACTTCAAAATGCTATCATCTTCTACTCCTTAAAATTTGTTCCAAATCTTATCTTTTGAATTGGTAGATATAACATTTTATAGAATTTTGGAAAAGGAAATGTACAGTCCTTTATCCACTTTTTATTTGCTTGTCTCTATATAGTGAAACTAGAGAGTGAAGAATTCTAAGGGTAACTGGATGCAGGATGCTGACAGTGAGTGCCACCCTGCATTTCAGTGTACATTCTCCTTATTTAGGGTTGATTATCTATTTTATTTTTTTTCCTTTTAATCTGCATCCATTTAACAATCTATGTTGCCTTCCAATTGTATCATTTAATATATTACACAAACAGCCATTTAAAGATACAATTGCAATAGAAATCAGCAAATATAAACATTTATTTTACAGAGAATAATTTCCCATTTTTTAGATTGATAAATGATCAATATAAAGCTATTGTATCATAGGATTTTATTAACTTAAATTTCTATTACTGAAATTATTAAAGGAGAAAGAAACTCTGTAAAATTTTAAAGGGAATAACATGACTAGTATTTGATTATTTGGCTAAGGATATTTGTAAATATTTTATTATATGCATCAACTATAATGAATATAATACAAATATTAGTTATATATTTACAGTAGATTTTAAAATTAATAACATTTATCTCAATATTTGTTACTAGTCAATAATAGAAATAAGCTAAAATAAATATATCTTCAAGAAATAATATTGAATTGTAACCAATTCTTGTTCCAAATGAATAATAACAGGTATAAAGTAATATAAATTATATAAAAATATTTTAAGAATAATAGCCATTGTATCCTTCCAAGTAAAATAAATATTCATGATACTCATGAATACATGGTACACACAGACACAAACGAATAATGATTACTTATATATATAAACGGTGGTAAGTACAACCATTATTTACAGAAAATTTCCAACAAATGAATGTATAAGTAAGGAGAAAAATAGATCACCATAAAAAAAAAACTAATGCTGCAATAATTGCTATAGGCAAGATCCACTGATGAATGTTAAAATCAGTGGATACACTTTAGTGAGAAGTAAGATATTTGAATAATTTAAAGCATCAGGTCCCAAAACATTTATTAAATTCAGAGGATATTTTAATATGCTTGAAGAATTCCATGGACAGAGGACCCTGGCAGGCTACAGTCCATGAGATTGCAGAGTCAGACACGAGTCAGTGACTGAACTAAACTGAACATGAGGTGGAACTGAATTTCCTTCTCCTGGTTTCAGTATACCAGCTTGCCTCTAAGGAATGAGTGTGGAAAAGAGAAAATGGTAAATTTGCACTGCAGCAGTGATGGACACTATCTTTTTTAAGTGATCAAAATCAGCATTGCCTGCAACAAGATGTATTGATATCATATAGCCCCACATATGATGTCATGAAAAGGGCATATCACATCACTGTTATTTTTTCCAAAATCTATAACTTCATTGTAACCACGAAAAGTATTAAACAATTATTGAGAGATATTCTTAAAAAATATCTGACCAGTATTCTTTAATAGTGTTCTGATGATGATGTGCAAGGAAAGGCTCCCAGTCTTTCTCACAGATTGAAGAAAACTAAAGTAACATGGCAATTCAATGCAGTGTGGGCTCCTGGATTAGATCCTGGAAATAAATCGATTATGAAAGATAAAGAGATCCTGGAGCTCTGTTACTTAACAAAGCACACATAGCTAATGATGCTCTATTAGACTTGGACAAGAGGGTAGATCTCATGTTCAGTAATTTTACCAAACATGAATAGTAATAATAATATGGGAGAATACTTTCAGAGTTAATAGATAGGTTTATATCTTCATGGTGGGGTGGTGATGGTTCCATGAGTGTATATTATGTGTGAACTCTTGAACTGTATGCAGTAAGTACGTACAGTTTTTACATGTTAATCTAGCTCAATAAGATGGTCTGTAAAAAAAAATGAAGAAATCTGAATAAAGTTTGTAATTTAGTTGATAGTACTGTGTCAATATGAGTCTCCTAATTTTGTTTATTGTTGTTGTTCAGCCACCCAGTTGTGTCTGACTCTTTGAGATCCCATGGAGCACACCAGACCTCCCTATCCCTCACCATCTCCTGGAGCTTACCCAAGTTTATGTCCTTTGCATCACTGATGCTTTCCAGCCATCTCATCCTCTGAGGCTCTCTTCTCCTTCTGCCCTTAATCTTTCTGAACATCAGGGACTTTTCCAATGAGTTGGCTGTTCGCATTGGGTGACCAAAATACTGGAGTTTCAGATTCAGCATTGGTCCTTCCAATGAATATTCAGGGTTTACTTCCTTTAAGATTGACTTGTTTGATCTTTTCACTTTCCAAGTGACTCTCAGAAGTCTTCTCCAGCACCCTCATTCAAAGGCATCAGTTCTTTGGCACTGTACCTTCTTTCCAGTCCAGCTGTAACAACTGTTCATGACAACTGGGAAGACCATAGCCTTGACTATAAGGACCTTTGTTGGTAGAGTGACGTCTCTGCTTTTCAAAACACTGTCTAGGATTGTCATCATTACCCTATCAATAAGCAATTGTTTTCTAATTTCGTGGGTGCAGTTATCATCTGCAGTGATTTTAAAACCCAAGAGGAGGAAATCTGTTATTACTTCCACTTTTTCCCCTTCTATTTGCTGTGAAATACTGGGGCCAGATGCTGTAATCTGAGTTTTTTTTTTTTTTTTTTAACATTTACTTTTAATTCGGCTTTTTCACTCTCCTCTTTCACCCTCATCAAGTGGTTCTTTAGTTCCTCTTCACTTCCTGCCATTAGAGAGGTATCATATATCATTTGCATATCTAAAGTTGTTGATTTTTCTCCCATATATCTTGATTTAAGCCTGTCACTCATCCAGCCCAACGTTTCTGATGATGTGCTCAGCATATAAGTTAAACAAACTGGGTGATAACAGACACCCCTTTGGTACTCCTTTCTCAATCCTGAATCAATACGTTGTTCCATACAGGTTTCTAAATATTGCTTCTTGACTGGCATACAGGTTTCTCAGGAGACGAGTAAGATGGTCTGGTATTCCCATCTCTTTAAGAGGTTTCCACAGTTTGTTAGGTCCACACAGTTAAAGACTTAGTTGATGAAAAATAAATAGAATTTTTTTCCCCTAAAATTCCCTTGCTTTCTCTGTGATTCAGTTAATGTTGGCAATTTGATCACTGGTTCCTCTACCTTTTCTAAACCCAGCTTGGACATCTGGAAATTCTTGATTTATGTATTGCTGAAAGCTAGCATTCAAAATTTTAAGTGTGACCTTACTAGAAAGGGAGATGAGTGCAATTATCTGGTGGTTTGAACATTTTTTTTAGTACTTCCCTTCGTGGTTATTGGGATGAATATTGACCTTTTCCAGTCTTGTGGCCATTTTGTTTGTTAACCATGGTTATGTAAGACTTTAACATTAGGGGAAACTGAAAGTAGAATACTTGTAACTCTGTGCTATCAATGTTAGTCTTCTGTAAGATTAACATTATTTCAAAATAAATAATATATATTTTTTAAATGTTGTCACTTAAATGTGAAATAAGTGATTTCACTGACACCCTCTTCTCATCTTACAACTGGGAGAGATACCACTACTATATGTTTCTAGGTCCTGTATGGTTTCCTTCATCATAGTATATGTCCTCTTAATGGTGATATATAGTATCTGCACAATTCTGGATTCATGAAGCTGCAAAAATTTACATAATAAATTTATATATGACTATCTGAAACTCATTTCTAAGTATTTAGAAAGAGAATGTTTTAGACGTTGAGTTTGCTATGGCATACTCAATATCCATATCCTTCTTATTTGGTTCAAATAAATATCAGAATTATGTCAAAATAAAAATGACTCCTTTAGATTACTAAATAGGATCAAACCAATTCTTCACACAGTAATTTACATACAAAACAATTTGAGAAAGATTTTCCTTGTAATATCTTTAATTTTTCACAATCTCCAGTAATTTTATTGAGGAATTACACTACACAATTTGCATCTTAAATTTGTTCAGTCTTGTTTCAATAATATAATAAACTTTTATACATATATCTTTTCCCCCCAATTTCAGGAAAATAATAAAAGACTTTTAATATGAATCCTGAATCTTCTAGGCATTTCTAACTCATTATGTTGTAACATAGAAATAATGAAACCATTTAAATTATTTCTAAATCTACTAAGTATTATTGAAATTACTTTTAAATATGCCACATTCCAGTGTAACAATCGTCCTGAGAAATGGAGGTTCATTGGTTTGAGTGAATAAAATCTTTTAACAGTGGATTCATTTTTACCTCACACAATTCTCAGGAAGTAACTATGGAAATATACATAGGTTCTAGTAGTAGTAATAAAAATGTTTGTGATTATACTAAAATATTGAGGTATGTTTTTTAAATATTAAATAATAAATATCATCACACTCTTTGGAGATTTAGTTTATATATTTCTAACTACAAGTTATTTCCTCATAATTTCTTCTAGATATTTTGATGTTTAGGAAATAGACTTCACTCATGCATTTTTGTGTTAATTATATTTATTCACTGTGATATATTTCTTCTTATTTATAGTAGAAATAGTCTTCCACATACTGTAAAGAATCTAATAGGAAAACAATGCTTCATTTTAAGTTGTAGGAAATACAGAGAAGAAAATTTACTAGAAGAAAAGTGATAAGAATTTTTCAGTATTTATAAAACACACTATATGATGCTAGTGATGAAAATAATCTTCTTGAAGAAGATGATAATATGTATTTTGTATAACACTTCATTTTGGATCATATTCCATCCTAGTAATACTGATGTACTCCTCTAGTACAGACTGTGTATACAATAAACATTTCCTATTGAATTAATAATATAGTGACTATTGAGCAGAAAAGTGTGATTTTGAATTTTCAAATTACTATTGGCTTTATGGAATTATTGATTATGCTAATTGGGTCAAATTCTAGAAGAGTTTTTTTTTAAATGATGTTTTTTTTTAAGGTTCTTTGTTGTTGAAATACAGTTTATTTAAAACGTGTTAGTTTCTGGTGTACATCAAAGGGACTTAGATATATACATATATATGCATATATACATACATATATATAAATATGTATTCAGTTTCTTTATGCTTTAGTTCAGTTCAGTCACTCAGTCATGTCTGACTGTTTGCGACCCCATGAATTGCAGCACGCCAGGCCTCCCTGTCCATCACCAACTCTCGGAGTTCACTCAGACTCATATCCATCAAGTCAGTGATGCCATCTAGCCATCTCATCCTCTGTCGTCCCCTTTTCCTCTTGCCCCCAATCCCTCCCAGCATCACAGTCTTTTCCAATGAGTCAACTCTTCGCATGAGGTGGCCAAAGTACTGGAGTTTCAGCTTTAGCATCATTCCTTCCAAAGAACTCCAAGGACTGATCTCCTTTAGAATGGACTGGTTGGATCTCCTTGCAGTCCAAGGGACTATCAAGACTCTTCTCCAACACCACAGCTCAAAAGTATCAATTCTTTGGCGCTCAGCTTTCTTCACCATGCAAATCTCATATCCATACATGACCACTGTATAGCCTTGATTAGACGGACCTTTGTTGGCAAAGTAATGTCTCTGCTTCTGAATATGCTATCTAGGTTGGTCATAACTTTTCTACCAAGGAGTAAGTGTCTTTTAATTTCATGGCTGCAGTCACCATCTGCAGTGATTTTGGAGCTCAAAAGAATGAAGTCCAACACCGTTTCCACTGTTTCCCCATCTGTTACCCTTCAGTTCAGTTCAGTTTATTCGCTCAGTCATGTCTGATTCTTTGCGACCCCATGAATCACAGCACGCCAGGCCTCCCTGTCCATCACCAACTCCTGGAGTGCACCCAGACTCACGTCCATTGAGTCAGTGATGCCATCCAGCCATCTCATCCTCTGTCGTCCCCTTCTCCTCCTGCCCCCAATCCCTCCCAGCATCAGAGTCTTTTCCAATGAGTCAACTCTTTGCATGAGGTGGCCAAACTACTGGAGTTTCAGCTTTAGCATCATTCCTTCCAAAGAAATCCCAGGGCTGATCTCCTTCAGAATGGACTGGTTGGATCTCCTTACAGTCCAAGGGACTCTCAAGAGTCTTCTCCAACACCACAGTTCAAAAGCGTCAATTATTTGGCACTCAGCCTTCTTCACAGTCCAACTCTCACATCCATACATGAACACAGGAAAAACCATAGCCTTGACTAGATGAACCTTTTTTGGCAAAGTAATGTTTCTGCTTTTGAATATGCTATCTAGGTTGGTCATAACTTTCCTTCCAAGGAGTAAGTGTCTTTTAATTTCATGGCTGCAGTCACCATCTGTAGTGATTTTGGAGCCCAGAAAAATAAAGTCGGACACTGTTTCCCCATCTATTTCCCATGAAGTGATGGGACCAGATGCCATGATCTTCGTTTTCTGAATGTCGAGCTTTAAACCAACTTTTTCACTCTCCACTTTCACTTTCATCAAGAGGCTTTTTAGTTCCTCTTCACTTTCTGCCATAAGAGTGGTGGTATCTGCATATCTGAGGTTATTGATATTTCTCCTGGCAATCTTGATTCCAGCTTGTATTTCTTCCATTCCAGCGTTTCTCATGATGTACTCTGCATATAAGTTACATAAACAGGGTGACAATATACAGCCTTGACGTACTCCTTTTCCTATTTGGAACCAATCTGTTGTTCCATTACAGGTTATTAAAAAATATTTAGTATAATTCCCTGTGCTTTCACTAGGTCCTTAGTGTTATTTATCTATTTTATATATAGTAGGGCATATATGTTAATCCCAACCTTCTGAAAGATGTTTCTCGATGATAGACACAAATTTAAATGTTGGAATCTGTTTTTAAGACTGCAGATGAGAAACTAGAATTGACTTTCATCATCCCATGTCAATGGAATGTAATTTAATAATATCTTCATGCTGGAAAGAATTATCTGTGTAACAAGACAATAAACATAACAAAAGCGGGAGAGTGTTTTGAACAGGAGTTTTTTTGGGTTTTTTTTGTTGTTGTTGTTGTTACCAGGGTTATTACTGTTTTATTAGTCTCAGGATTTTACTTTCTTCTTAATGAAATAAAATATTAACTAAGTACCTATTTTTTATGAGGAATCACATAAGGAATTTTAGATGCTTTATCATTAGGTCAAGAAAAAGATTTTGTTTGTATCAAACAGTCATGGCCTAGTGAAGCCATGTCAGCACCATGCCCTGCCACACTGGCTACCTCCATATTTTCTAAAGGTCTCGAGACTTTTTGTTTTTTTGTTTTACTTTTGGTAAGACGTTCTTGGTAAATATCCTTAAAAGTATATTCAGTAAATTTTCCAGATTATGATCATTATATTTAACTCTCTATTCCCATGAAAAGTTTCCGCAGTATATTTCCTACTTTGACTTTAACAAAATGTAGCAACTTAAAAAAAGCTTGCATAACTTTAAAGCCTGATAATACTAATTAAATAAAGTTTAATAAATGTGATGAAGAAGAGAAGTTTAAAGGAAAATGTATGACAGTAGAATTGTTAGAAATCAAAGATTTTTTAAAAAGATTATGTAAGAGCAAATTAGTAGGAGCAAGATTATCAGTTCTGATCCATCGTTTCTTTGTCACATATTGAAGACAATTTCTCTGACACAAGAGTCTCCTGTAATTCTGTCTTCTTGTCCTCTCTTCAGGAGAAGAGTGAGCCCAGGAGAAACGCAGAGGAGAGAAGAATCAGTTCAGTTTTCTTTCCTCTCCTTACAGTGTGGTGAGGCAGTAGGATTCAATGCAAAGAGCACAAGCTGTGGAATCAGATACACTTGTCTCTGAATCTCAAGTTGTTTCCTTAAGAAAGATTATTAACCATAAGCTCCAGAATGACACTTCAAACTATTCTAATTTTGCAAGCAAGCACTGAGTGTAAATTCATGGGAAGGACACTGGAGTATCTCCAAAAACTGCTAAAACCTTCAGATCATGAGGACGTAATAAATGTTTGTGTTTGAACTTGCTTAGTATTAGGGTACTTTTTGGGTAGTGTAAGTTGACTGATTGAAAAATTAGAACTTCGATTTTGCATAACAAAATTTCTAAAATATTTGGGAAGTGTCACTGGTGGAAGCTTGAAAAATAGGGATGAAAGTGTTAGAAAACTCTGGGAAATGGTGAGAAATCCATTAGTAGGCGCTGGAAAATTAATGAGGGAACTGCTGTAGCAAGCTAAAAATACAGTCTCATATTATGTAATAGTGAAACAATTATAAAGCCTCCTATTGTTAACATGGAAGATGGAAAAGCATATCTAATGAATATGACTTATGAATCATATGATTCATAAGGACTTATGAATCTGGCTAAGACTATTTCTAGCATCATATTGAAATTTTCAATTGTCCTCTGTGTAATGCACATTAAGTATGGAAAGAGAGAGATGGATTAAGTACACAGTTGACAAGCTGCTTTTAGAGGAAATATACAGGAGTCAGGATTTGCCTTCCTGGAAAGTAAAACTTTCCCCCATATTCATTGCATTCAAAGCAACATACATTTAAAGTAAGGAATCATAAGATAAAGACCAAATCAAATGATTTGTTCCAGATCCTTTTCAAAATATCTTTGCAAGATTTAAATGAGTGTGTTGTAGACCTTCTAAGCTGAAGTAATGTATTATCTATACATGTAATACATAATTTATGTAATGTGTAAGATATACATGCAATATGAATTATTTAAAGGAAAGAAAAAAGATAGATTATTGCCGAGGACCAGTAGAGCATGAGACTCTTAATCTCAGGGTCGTGGGTTCGAGTCCCTGTTCGGGCGCCACCTGCCGAGGACCAGCCCCGGCTGATCCAGGGTATTCGAAGGGGAGACGGCGTCGGCGACTATTTATATGCTAATTAGAGATATAGAGAACAATAGAATGAGGATAGCTCAGTAGGAAAATTCAGTGGAGAAAAGAAGCTGAGTAGCTTGGTTTACGCGGGAGACCAATAAAACTTCAAGACAAGAAGTTTGCACCACTTACATAGGCCGCAGGCGCCCTCTCGAATAGCGGAAGGTGTCTCACCCTAGACACCTTCTCGAGTGGGTCTTAGAAGCCCAGGCATGATTAGTAAGCGTGGTGGGTTCCGCGCTCCAGATGGAGACTCAGCTGGAAGTTAAAAGAAAGAATGACATGGGGAGACCAAGCGTTGGTGAGCAAGGCCCGTAGCTTTATTTTTAACAGGGGCTTTTATACCCTAAGTTACACATAGAGGATAATAGGGGATGCAAAGTCAGCAGTCTTTGATTCTTATCAAAAACCAAGGTTTCTTTCCTGCAAATTTATCGTATACAAATGGTTTAGGTGATTTACATCATCTTCTGGCCAGAAGGCCTACTAACATTTTATGACTCTTGACAAGGACTTATCAACAAAGACTTACTTTCTCTAAGAGTAATTATTTTAAGGTTTGGCACCATCTTCCAAAGATAAAATTGCATTCCTATAGGGCGGATGTGTAATGGGTTTACAACAAAGGAAAGAATTTACCTTAAGGGTCTAAAGTTACTAACACCAAGGCCACTACTTATTTTTTCTACATACCCACTATTAATTAATACATATTCAAGGATACAATTCAGGGGATGTGAAAACTTGGCAACAAACATTGACTCATCAATGAAATCCTTTACTAGTTTATTCTGACAGTTTTTAACTCTCTGAGAGGCTCTAAGCTATTTGAATATCTTAAGCTTCCCATGCCTCTGGAGGCTAGGAGACTGTAAACAATCGTATGCATAGCTGCAGGAGTCCGGGTAAACTTGTCAGGCGAGTTAGAGAGCCATCTGAGGGGTTTGGATTTAAACACTCCTAATTGCCCAGGAACTTTATTAATTGGAGCTGTAAGTTAACTCTTTGGCAGAGAGAGAGAGATGGTGGTAGGGGACAGCCCCCAGTAAAGTCAGAGGTGAGAGCACAAAGCAATAAAGTAGGCAGACTCTGGTTTTTTGGGGGAAAATGCTCGAGAATATCCGGGTGGACTCCTGAGGCTCGATCCCGCCTTTGCGTATGCCGAGCCTCCTTCCTCATGACCTTTGTCACGAGTGGAATGCCTCACCGGCTCCCCGCAGATTATAGACAAGATAGATGATAGAAGGTTAGATGGTAGAGCTATAAAGATTCTTTATTTTTTAAACTAATTTATTTATTTAATAGGAGGATAATTACTTTACAGTATTGTGATTTTTTTTTGGTCGTATATCATCATAAATCAATCACAGGTGCACATGTGTTCCCCCTTCCTGAACCCCTCTCCCACCCCATCCATCTGGGTTGTCTCAGAGCACCAACTTAGAGGGCCCTGCTTCATGCATTAAACTTGCATGAAAACTTGGTCATCTCTTTTACATATAGTAATACTATTCTCTCAAATCATCCCACCCTTGTATCCTCTTATACAGTTCAAAAGTCTGTTATTTACATCGGTGTCTCTTTTTCTGCCTTGCATATAAGAGCATTGTTACTGTATTTAAGGACAGAAATGGTATGGACCTAACAGAAGCAGAAGATATTAAGAAGAGATGGCAAGAATACACAGAAGAACTGTACAAAAAAGATCTTCACGATTCAGATAATCACGATGGTGTGATCACTGACCTAGGGCCAGACATCCCGGAATGTGAAGTCAAGTGGGCCTCAGAAAGCATCACTATGAACAAAGCTAGTGGAGGTTATGGAATTCCAGGTTAGCTATTCCAAATCCTGAAAGATGATGCTGTGAAAGTGCTGCACTCAATATGCCAGCAAATTTGGAAAACTCAGCAGTGGCCACAGGACTGGAAAAAGTCAGTTTTCATTCCAATCCCAAAGAAAGGCAATGCCAAAGAATGCTCAAGCTACCGCACAATTGCACTCATCTCACACGCTAGTAGAGTAATGCTCAAAATTCTCCAAGCCAGGCTTCAGCAATATGTGAACCATGAACTTCCTGATGTTCAAGCTGGTTTTAGAAAAGCAGAGGAACCAGAGATCAAATTGCCAACATCTGCTGGATCATGGAAAAAGCAAGAGAGTTCCAGAAAAACATCTATTTCTGCTTTACTGACTATGGCAAAGCCTTTGACTGTGTGGATCACAATAAACTGTGGAAAATTCTGAAAGAGATGGGAATACCTGACCACTGGATCTGCCTTTTGAGAAACCTATATGCAGGTCAGGAAGCAATAGTTAGAACTGGACATGGAACAACAGACCGGTTCCAAATAGGAAAAGGAGTTCGTCAAGGCTGTAAACTGTCACCCTGTTTATTTAACTTATATGCAGAGTACATCATGAGAAACGCTGGACTGGAAGAAACACAAGCTGGAATCAAGATTTCCGGGAGAAATATCAATAACCTCAGATATGCAGATGATACCACCCTTATGGCAGAAAGTGAAGAGGAACTAAAAAGCCTCTTGATGAAAGTGAAAGTGGAGAGTGAAAAAGTTGGCTTAAAGCTCAACGTTCAGAAAACGAAGATCATGTCATCCAGTCCCACTGCTTCATGGGAAATAGATGGGGAAACAGTGGAAACAGTGTCAGACTTTATTTTTCTGGGCTCCAAAATCACTACAGATGGTGACTGCAGCCATGAAATTAAAAGTCGCTTACTCCTTGGAAGGAAAGTTATGACCAACCTAGATAGCATATTCAAAAGCAGAGACATTACTTTGCCAACAAAGGTTCGTCTAGTCCAGGCTATGGTTTTTCCTGTGGTCATGTATGGATGTGAGAGTTGGACTGTGAAGAAGGCTGAGTGCCGAAGAATTGATGCTTTTGAACTGTGGTGTTAGAGAAGACTCTTGAGAGTCCCTTGGACTGCAAGGAGATCCAACCAGTCCATTCTGAAGGAGATCAGCCCTGGGATTTCTTTGGAAGGAATGATGCTAAAGCTGAAACTCCAGTACTTAGGCCACCTCATGCAAAGAGTTGACTCATTGGAAAAGACTCTGATGCTGGGAGGGATTGGGGGCAGGAGGAGAAGGGGACGACAGAGGATGAGATGGCTGGATGGTATCATTGACTCCATGGACGTGAGTCTGAGTGAACTCCGGGAGTTGGTGATGGACATGGAGGCCTGGCGTGCTGCGATTCATGGGGTGGCAAAGAGTCAGACACGACTGAGCGAGTGATCTGATCTGACCTAATCTGATACAGTATTGGTTTTTCTCTTTCTGACTTACTTCACTCTTTATAATACACTCCAGTTTCAACCACATCATTAGAACTGATTCAAATGTGTTCTGTTTATAGCTGAGTACTATTCCATTGTGTATATGTACTACAACTTCCTTATTCACTTGTCTGTTGATGGACATCTAGGTTGCTTCCACACCATAGTCATTGTAAACAATGCTGCAATGAACATTTGAGGTACATATGTCTCTTTCAATTCTCATTTCCTTGGTGTGTATGCCCAACAGTATGAGTCCTGAGTTGTATAGAATACTATAAAACACTGATGAAAGAAATCAAAGATGACACAAATAGATGGTTGAATGTACCATGTACATGGATTGGAAGAATCAATATAGTGAAAATGAGTATACTGCCCAAAGCAATTCTATAGATTCAAGACAATCCCTATCGAGCTATCAACAGTATTTTTCACAGAACTAGAACAAATAATTTCACAATTTGTATAATTTTGGTATTAACCATTTTGGGATGTCCATGTGTAAAATCTTCTCTTGTGTTGTTGAAAAAGGGTGTTCACTATAATTAGTTCATTCTCTTGGTAGAATTCAGTGAAATTTTGCCCTGCTTCATTTTGTTTTCCAAGGCTAAACTTGCCTGTTACTCCAGGTATATCTTGCCTTCCTACTTTTCCATTCCAATTCCCAATGATGAAAAGAACATCGTTTTTAGGTGTTAGATCTAGGACGTCTACTATGTCTTCATAGAACTGATCTACTTTAGCTTCACTCGTATCAATGGTAGGGGCATAGAGTTGGATTACTGTGATTTTTGAATGGCTTTCCTTGGAAACGAACCAAGATCTTTCTGTCATTTTTGAGCTTGTGCCCAAGTACTGTATTTCAGACTTTTGTTGTTGTTGTTGATTATGAGGGCTACTCCATTTCTTCTATGGGTTTCTTGCAGACAGTAATAGATATAATGGTCATCTGAATTAAATTCTCCCATTACCATACATTTTAGTTTGCTGATTCCTAGAATGACAATGTTTTTTCTTACCATCTCTTGCTTGACCATGTCCATTCCCTTGTAATGCTAGGTTCATGCACCTAGCATTCCACGTTCCTATATAATACTGTGCTTAGCAGCACCTGATTTTACTTCCATCACTAGACACATTCACAACTGAGTGCCATATCTGCTTTGGATCATCCATTTCATTCATTCTGGGATCTATTATTGATAATTCTGTTCCACTCTTACCCAGTAACATACTTAACACCTTCAGACATGGGGGGTTAATCTTTTGGTGTCATATATTTTTGGCCTTTTATAGAGTTCATGAGGTTCTTACAGCAAGAGTACTGGGATGGTTTGTCATCCCATCCTCTAGTGGATCAAGTTTTGTAGAACTCTCTGCTATGACCTGACCATCTTGGGTGGTCCTACATGTTATGGCTCATAGCTTCAGTGAAGTATGAACGCCCCTTGTCTGTGACAAGGCAGTAATCTATGAAGGAGGTATTCACATCAGTTCAGTCACTCAGTCCTATCTGACTCTTTGCAACCTCATGAACTGCAGCACATCAGGCCTCCCTGTCCATTATCATCTCCCAGAGTTTACCCAAACTCATGTCCATTGAGTTGGTGATGCCACCCAACCATCTCATTCTCTGCCATCCCCTTCTCCTCCTGCCCTCAATCTTTCACAGCATCACAGTCTTTTCAAATGAGTCATCTTTTCGCATCAGGTGGCCAAAGTATTGGAGTTTCAGCTTCAACATCAGTCCTTTCAATGAACACCCAGTACTGATTTCCTTTATGATGGACTGGTTGCATCTCCTTGCAGTCCAAGGGACTCTCAAGAGTCTTCTCCAACACCACAGTTCAAAAACATCAATTCTTCGGTGCTCAGCTTCCTTTATAGTCCAACTCTCACTTCCATACATGATTACTGGAAAAACCATAGCCTTGACTAGATGAACTTTTATGTCTCTGCTTTTTAATATGCTGTCTCGATTGGTCATCACTTTCCTTCCAAGGAGCAAGCATCTTTTAATTTCATGACTGCAATCACCATCTGCAGTGATTTTGCAGCCCCCCAAAATAAAATCTGCCACTGTTTCCACTGTTTCTCTATCTATTTGCCATGAAGTGATGGGACCAGATGCCATGATATTTGTTTTCTGAATGTTGAGATTTAAGCCAACTTTTTCACTCTCCTCTTTCACTTTCATCAAGAGGCTCTTTAGTTCTTCTTCATTTTCTGCCATAATGGTGGTGTCATCTGCATATCTGAGGTTATTGAGATTTCTTCCAGAAATCTTTATTCCAGCTTGTGCTTCTTCCAGCCCAGCTTTTCTCATGATGTTCTCTGCATATATGTTAAATAAGCAGGGTGACAATATACAGCCTTAATGTACTCCTTTTCCTATATGGAACCAGTCTGCTGTTCCAATGTCCCATTGTAACTGTTGCTTCCTGACATGCATACAGGTTTCTCAAGAGGTAGGCCAGGTGGTCAGGTATTCCCATCTCTTTCAGAATTTTCCACAGTTTATTGTGATGCACACAGTCAAAGGCTTTGGCATAGTCAATAAAGCAGAAATAGATGTTTTTCTGTAACTTTCTTGCTTTTTCGATGATGCAGAGGATGTTGGTAAATTGATCTCTGGTTCCTCTGCCTTTTCTAAAACCAACTTGAACATCTGGAAGTTCATGGCTCATGTATTGTTTAGCCTGGCTTGGAGAATTTTGAGCATTATTTTACCAGCATGTGAGATGATTGCAATTGTGCAGTAGTTTGAACATTCCTTCGCATTGTGTTTCTTTGGGATTGGAATGAAAACGGGAAGGGTGTGTGTGTGTGTGGATGTGACAGTTGGGCTGTGAAGAAAGCTGAGTGCCGAAGAATTGATGCTTTTGAACTGTGGTGTTGGAGAAGACTCCTGACAGTCCCTTGGACTGCAAGGCGATCCAGCCAGTCCATTCTAAATGATATCAGTCTTGGGTGTTCTCAGTCTCATGACTGAGTCGGACTCAGTCATGTCCGATTCTTTGCAACCCCATGAATTGCAGCACACCAGGCCTCTCTGTCCATCACCAACTCCCGGAGTTCACTCAAACTCATACCCATCGAGTAGGTGATGCCATCCAGCCATCTCATCCTCTGTCATCCCCTTCTCCTCCTGCCCCCAATCCCTCCCAGCATCAGAGTCTTTTCCAATGAGTCAACTCTTCGAATGAGGTGGCCAAAGTACTGGAGTTTCAGCTTTAGCATCATTCTTTCCAAAGAACACCCAGGACTAATATCCTTTAGAATGGACTGGCTGGATCTCCTTGCAGTCCAAAGGACTCTCAGGAGTCTTCTCCAACACCACAGTTCAAAAGCATCAATTCTTCGGCACTCAGCTTTCTTCACAGCCCAACTCTCACATCCATACGTGACCACTGGAAAAACCATAGCCTTGACTAGATGGTCCTTTGTTGGCAAAGTAATGTCTCTGCTTTTGAATATGCTATCTAGGTCGGTCATAACTTTCCTTCCAAGGAGTAAGTGTCTTTTAATTTCATGGCTGAAATCACCATCTGCAGTGATTTTTGAATATCCAACAGACTGTAGCCCACCAGGCTCCTCTATCTATGGTGATTCTCCAGGCAAAGATACTGGAGTGAGTTGCTCCAGGGCATCTTTCCAACCCAGAGACTGAACCCAGATCTCTTGTATTACAGTTGGATTGTTTACCATTTGAGCCAGCAGGGAAGCCCTTTCCCTTATAGGTTATTGTAAAACAATAGTTCCCTCTGCTATATAGTAGGTCATTGTTGTTTAGCTCTTCTGTATACAGTAGTGTGTATAGGTTAATCTAAACCTCCAAAAAGAATGTATTCTTTGATACATAGGAATATATTTGAGTATTATTATCACAAAGTAGAGGAACATGAAATACCACCATCCTCCTATCTATTGTTATTCTGAGTTCAGTAGCCCATACCAGACATTTTTTTCATGAAAATCCTCCTCCTTGTTAGACTTGACTACAAGTCTAATGGTCATTTAAAAAAAATTTTTTTTTACATTGGCAGATAATTGTTATTTTGGTTTCTGATATACAGTAAATGTGATTCAGCTGTAAGTATACATATATCCCAGCCTCATAAGCCTCCCTCTCACCCCTCACACCTACCATCCCATCCTTCCAGGTCATCACAGAGCACTGTGTTGAACTCCTGTTGTTATACAGAAAGTTCCCACTAACTACGTATTTTACATATGGTAATGTATATGTTTCAAACTACTCTCTAAATTCCTCTCACCATCTGCTTCCCCTCTTATGTCCACAAGTCTGTTTTTTATGTCTGTGTGTCTATTCCTGCCCTGCAGATACATTCATCAGTACCATTTTTCTAGATTCCATACATATGCATTAATATACGATATTTGCTTTTCTCTTTCTGGCTTACTTCACCTCTATAACAGGCTAACAGGCTCTATGTTTATTTACCTCAGTTTAACTGACTCAAATCTGTTCCTTTTTATGGTTAAGTAATATTCTATTGTGTATTATACACACACACACACACACGCACACAATTTCATTATCATTCACCTGTTGGGGCATCTAAGTTGCTTCCATGTCCTGGCTATTGTAAACAGTGCTGAAATGAACATTGTGGTATGTGTGTCTTTTAGAATTATGGGTTTCTCAGAAAATATTTCTCAGTGGAGGTAACAGAATGGTGGAGTAGTAGGATATGAGCTCATCTTTTCCTGCAAGAACTCCAAAATTACAACTCATTGCTGGACAATTGTCGAAAGGAGAATGTTGGGTCCCACCAAAAAAAGATAACCCATGTCCAAGAGCAAAGGAGAAGCCCCAGTAAGATGGTTGGAAGGACAAAATCACATTTAGAATCAAACTCCATACTCGCCAGAGACGCATAGAAGGCTCAAACAAACCTCGTGTGCACCAGGACCCAGAGACCCCTCAATGACTGAGCCAGAACCGTTTTTGAATGTCTCCTGTGGAGGCATGGGTCAACAATTGCCTGCCACAGGGGCAGGGGCTCTGGGTGCAGCAGACCTGGGTATGCCATAAGCCCTCTTGGAGGAGGTCACCATTAACCCCATCACACAACTGCCGGAACTTACACAGGACTAGGGACTTGGGCTCCTGGGGGACAAAAAGCCCTTGTGCACACCAGGACACAGGAAAAAAAAGCAGTGACCAAACACGAGACTGACCCAGACTTGCTCATGGGTGTCCAGGATTGTATGGGGGAGGTGTGGGTTGGTGGTGGCCTGCTTCAGGATCTGGGGCACTGAGTCCAGAAATGCATGCCTGGGACCTTTTGAAGGAGTTTGCATTGTCTTCATTACCTCTACCATAGTTTGGACTCAGGTCAAACAACAGGGAGGAAACACAGCCCTGCCCATCAAGAGAAAATTGGATTAAAGATTTACTGAGCATCAAAACAAGACCCAGTTTACCCCTCAGTCAGTTTCTCCCATCAGGAAGCTTCCATAAGCCTCTTATCCTTATCCATCAGAGGGCAGACAGAATGAAAACCACAGTCACAAAAACAAACCAAACTGATCACATGGACCATAGCCTTGTCTAACTCAATGAAACTATGATCCATGCTGTGTAGGACCACCCAAGATGGACAGGTCATGGTGGAAAGTTCTGACAAAACGTGGTCCACTGGAAAAGGGAATGGCAAACCACTTCAGTATTCTTGCCTTGAGAACCCCATGAGCAGCATGAAAAGGCCAAAAGATAGGACACTGAAATATTAACCCCCCAAGTTAGTAGGTGCCCAATATGCTATGGGAGATTGGTGGAGAAATAATCTAGAAAGGATAAAGAGATGGAGCCAAAGCAGAAACAACTCCAAATTGTAGATGTTACTGGTGATGGAAGTCAAGTCCAATGCTATAAGAGCAATCTTGCATAGGAATCTGGAATGTTAGGTCCATGAATCAAGGCAAGTTGGAAGTGGTCGAACAGGAGACGGCAAGAGTGAACATAGACATTTTACGTACCAGTGAACTAAAACAGACTGGAATGGGTGAATTTAACTCAGATGACTATTGTATCTACTACTTTGGGCAAGAATCCCTTTAGAAGAAATGGAGAAACCATCATAGTAAGCAAAATAGTTGCTCCTTTGAAGAACAGCTATGAGCAACCTAGAGAGCATATTAAGAAGCAGAAACATTGCTTTGTCAACAAAGGTCCATCAAGTCAAAGCTATGGTTTATCCAGCAGTCATGTATGGGTGTAAGAGTTGGACCATAAAAGAAGCTGAGCGCAGAAAAATTGATGCTTTTGAACTGTGGTGTTGGAGAAGACTCTTGAGAGTCCCTTGGACTGCAAGGAGATCCAATCAGTTCATCCTAAAGGAAATTAGTCCTGCATATTCATTGGAAAGATTGATGCTGAAACTGAAAGTCCAATACTTTGGCCACCTGATGCGAAGAACTGACTCATCTGAAAAGACCCTGATGCTGGGAAAGATTGAAGGTGGGAGGAGAAGGGGGTGACAGAGGCTGAGATGGTTGGATGGCATCACCAACTCAATGAACATGAATTTGAGTATGTTCTGGGAGTTGGTGATGGGACAGGGAAGCCTGGCATGCTGCAGTCCATGAGGTTGAAAACGATCAGACACAATTTAGTGTCTGAACTGACTGAACTAACTGAAGGGCATATACCCAGTAGTGGGATTGTTGGGTCATATAGTAGTTTTATTCCTTTTATTTTTTAAAGTAATCTCCAAACTGTTCTCCATAATAGCTGTGTCAATTTACATTCCCACCAACAGTGCAAGTGGGCTCCCTTTTCTCCATATCCTCTTCAGCATTTATCCTTTGCACACTTTTTGATGATGACCAGTCTAACTAGTGTGAGATCATATCCCATTGTAGTTTTAATTTGCATTTATCTAATAAAGAGTGATGTTGAGGACCTTGTGTGTGTGTGTGTGTGTGTGTGTGTGTGTGTGTGTGTGTTCATCTCTATGTCTTCTTTTGAGAAATGTCTGTGTAGGTGTTCTACTAATTTCTAAAGAGCTTCCCTGGTGGCTCATTTGGAAAAGAATCTGTGTGCAATAAGGGAGATCTGGGCTCGATGCCTGAGTTGGGAAGGTCCCTTGGAGGAGCACACGGCAACCCATTCCAGTTTTCTTGCCTGGAGAATATCTATGGACAGAGAAGCCTGGTGGGCTACATTCCATGAGGTATCAAAGAGTCAGAAACAACTGAGTAACTAAGTACAGCACGCATTTCTAAAAAATTATTCTTTTTTTTCTTAAATTAATTAATTTTTGAAAGCTAATTACTTTAGAATATTGTATTTATTTTGCCATATATTGACATGGATCCGCCATGGGTGTACATGTGTTCCCATTCTGAATCCCTCTCCCACCTGCCTCCCCATCTCATCCCTCTACAAATCTCAATGCTGAAATCTGTTGTTGAAACTGGAAATTAATCTACAACCATATTTCATCACACCATGAAAGGGGAATGTATTCAATAATATATAAATTCTCCAAGCAAGGCTTCAGCAATACGTGAACCATAAACTTCCAGATATTCAAGCTGGTTTTAGAAAAGGCAGAGGAACCAGAGATCAAATTGCCAACATCCTCTGGATCATCGAAAAAGCAAGAGAGTTCCAGAAAACATCTATTTCTGTTTATTGACTATGACAAAGCCTTTGACTGTGTGCATCACAATAAACTGTGAAAAATTCTGAAAGAGATGGGAATACCAGACCATCTGACCTGTCTCTTGAGAAACATATATGCTGGTCAGGAAACAACAGTTAGAACTGGACGTGGAACAACAGAATGGTTCCAAATAGGAAAAGGAGTACGTCAAGGCTATATATTGTCACCCTGCATATTTAACTTATATGCAGAGTATATCATGAGAAATGCTGGGCTGGAAGAAGCACAAGCTGGAATCAAGATTGCTGGGAGAAATATGCAGATATGCAGATGACACCACCCTTATGGCAGAAAGTGAAGAGGAACTCAAAAGCCTCTTGATGAAAGTGAAAGTGGAGAGTGAAAAAGTTGGCTTAAAGCTAAACATTCAGAAAACTAAGATCACGGCATATGGTCCCATCAGTTAATGCGAAATAGATGGAGAAACAGTGGAAACGGTGTCAGACTTTTTGGGGGCGGCTCCAAAATCACTGCAGATGGTGACTGCAGCCATGAAATTAAAAGATGCTTACTTCTTGGAAGAAAAGTTATGATCAACCTAGATAGCATATTGAAAAGCAGAGACATTACTTTGCCAACAAAGGTCCATATCGTCAAGGCTATGGTTTTTCCAGTGGTCATGTATGGATGTGAGAGTTTGACTGTGAAGAAAGCTGAGTACCAAAGAATTGATGCTTTTGAACTGTGGTATTGGAGAAGACTCTTGAGAGTCCCTTGGACTGCAAGGAGATCCAACCAGTCCATTGTGAACGAGATCAGCCCTGGGATTTCTTTGGAAGGAATGATGCTAAAGCTGAAACTCCAGTACTTTGGCCATCTGATGCTAAGAGTTGACTCATTGGAAAAGACTCTGATTCTGGGAGGGATTGGGGGCAGGAGGAGAAGGGGATGACAGAGGATGAGATGGCTAGATGGCATCACTGACTCGATGGACTTGAGTCTGAGTTAACTCCAGGAGTTGGTGATGGACAGGGAGGCCTGGCGTGCTGGGATTCATGGGGTCGCAACGAGTCGGACACGACTGAGCGACTGAACTGAACTGAGTATATTTTCACTGAGTATAGTTTCCTGTTCCTATACAGTAGATTCTTGTTTATTATCTATTCTGTATATAATAGTTTGTAATGTGTATATGTTAAGCATTCTTTCTCTATCTCTCCAGCTGGAGGTTTGTCAGTCTTCTTGTTCTTTCGAAACTATCTTTTGACTTCATTGATTTTCTTCTTATTTGATTCCTGCTCTCATATTCATCACTTCTTGTCTTCTTACTTTGATATTTTAAAATGTTTCATTATTTTCTGACAAATTATCTCTAATAAGAAATCTGTCATTTTTCTTATTTTTGTTTTGGTGTATCTAGCATATTTTACTCATTCTGGCTGATGTTAATTTTTTAAAGATTTGACAGTTATGTGTCATGATGTAGTTTTCTTCAAACTTTTTGTGTTTGCAGTTCAATGAGATTTTTAGATAAGTGGGTTTATACTTCTGCCACGTGTTACAAACTGCAGATGTTTCTCCAAATATTTTTCCTACCCCTCTTCTGTTTTGCTGACTTCACTCATACATATATAAAACTTTTTGACATTTCCTTAAATCACTGATACTTGGTTTCTTTTCCCAATTTTTTTTTCCTCCGTGTTTCAATTTGGATATTTTCCATCACACTGTTTCTTGCTACATTACTTACTCTACTGTTAACCCAGTTCAGTATACTTTTTAATGTTTTATAATATAGTTTTAATCTTTAGAATTTAACCTTGGTTTTTTTCTAAATCTGCAGTATAATGCAATCTACCTAGGTTCAGTGTTCTAGCTTTTCAAACATATGGAACACACATATTTTAATATTGCAAAATATTCCCATATTCTAATTCTTATTTCTGGGTTGGTACTGATTTTTCTTTTTAATAATTAAAGATTATTTTATTCTCCTTAGTGCTAAGAAAATCTTATGTAATTTTATTTTCCCCAAATCAACATATATATAATTCTATCAAAAAATATTTAACTATAGCAATGACTTCTGAGAATCTTTTCCCTTTCAATTACATGTTCAGTTTTCTATAAGAACACATTAGCTCTAATAATTATATTACTTTATACTATATATTGCTATTAATTTATATTTAATTCACAAAACTTTATTGTGTTGTAAATTATTAGTAGAAAATAGTATATGAAAATTTTTAAATATCTTCTGAAATTGGAACAAAGTGTGTTTACATAAAATTTGGGGACAAGTAATAAGATAACTAAACAGTCAAATCCAAGAAGGAACTTTAATTTGTATCTCCAAAATTAATCAAAAATAATGAAATTTAAAATTAACATTTTATTTATTTTCCATATACTTGTAATGGTCACTTCCAATTATTACTAATCTGATTGACCAGATCAATGTTTTAATTATTTCTGCAACTATTTTCATGGGTAGCATCCAAGAATCTCAGAGTCAAAGTATACTTAAATATCATAAATAGCTGTTATCAACTGGATATGGGTTCTGTGTTCAAATATTTTAGTTATACTTGTTTAACAGTTTTATAAGAAATAATAATTTCCCCAGGTTTTAATTTCATTTTTCTTTTATTCTGCATCCTTCAGCAGATGAACTAACTTCCTTGTTTGTTGCTATTTTTTTCCTTCTTGGAAAATTTTAGATTTACTCAAAATATAACTTAAGAACAATTTTTGTCATCATCACTTTATTAAAGTTGCCTGCACTAAAAATGTGACTTCTTGCTCTAAAGTCAGTGAATCTCCTCCAAACCTGAGGGGAACAGAAAAGTGGTGTGCTGTTTCTATATCTAAATTCCTATAAATAATTTAAATTCCTTCATTTTGGAAACTCATCTTTTTGACTTCTCATGTTCCCTGGCCCATACTCGCAAGAATGCATATTGTACAGACAGTTTTAGGGCATTTTCACTGTTCCTTTAATGTCATGTCCCATGACTCCTCTGTAGTTTCAGAGAAGAAAAATTATAATTTTAATGTCCTTTTCTTCAGATGATTCCTTGATAGG
This sequence comes from Bos taurus, assembly GCF_002263795.3. NCBI lineage: Eukaryota > Metazoa > Chordata > Mammalia > Artiodactyla > Bovidae > Bos > Bos taurus. Next base: position 3,713,617 of record NC_037336.1, read on the forward strand.
CTGTTTTTGGATCCACCTATTTCTCTGTAGCGGTGTTGTTCAGTGTGGTCCAAGATCCCAGTGAATACTCAAAACTGTTTATGTAGATCTGCAAGACCAAATTATCTTCATAAATGATAATATCTCATTTTTTTTTGCCTCAGTGTTTCATTGACTACACAATATGCCATATTGTAACAGATTGTATGTGTTATCAGATATGAGACACCAAACTTCTTCTATTTAATCACACATTAAATATATTCATGAAAATGATTTTAAAATAACAATAAATAAATAAATTAAATAATAGCAATAAATTATTTATCTGTGCATATAAATAATGTACTCTTTAAGAACATCCAATTCTATTTGCAAGCAAATACAAATACTAGATAAATAGTGATATTGTTTTCTCATTGTTTTACATTTTCCTGAATATATTTAATGTGTGATTAAATTTAATTTATAAAAAATTAAAATATCTGTTCTAATTTCTACATGGTAAATGTCCATAGACATAGCCAGGGATGTATTTGAATGGGCCTGCACAGAATTGTTTGTGATAACTGTGCACTCATCTCTCCAATCATATGTTCAGTGACATTTCGTTGGTACCTTGAAATTGAATGTGGTAGAAGTATTAGCCCCTTAGAAGTCAGACCCTAATCTTCCAACCTGCGACTGAATATTTGTCAGAAGATTCTGAGACGAAAGGATTTGGTTTCCTGAGACCAAAATTCTTGAAAATCATGGCTCCAGACAAGCCTTCCAAACCAATACTGAATCAGTTTGGAAAGTAATACATATCTTATTAACAAAAATCTCTTTTCTAACTTTTTTGTCCCTAATGTTGTAGAAACATATAGAGCATAAGTGTGCACCATTTTGATTCTGCCTCAGATCTACATATATCAAATTGATTACATACTGGGGAAGTTCAGTCACTAAAATTACAGCTCTTTCAATAATATTTTTTGGATATTTAATTCTTGATAAAAAAGAACATAAATATTTCATATTAATATCACTTTTTAAAAATAGGAAAACATTTTGTTGAATGTTTTACAGAATATGAAGATACTATTTTATTTGTTCTAGTACAACAGTATGCACCCAGTACAAGCTTTATGTTAGTGTGGCAGAGTGCTTTAGCAGAAAACTGTCCATTAGAAGTTAAGAACAATGAGTTTTATTTTTTGATTGTCAGCCGCCTAGATACTTGAACAAATCAACTTTTAGTAGCTGAATGATCTTGACCTATCTATCTTCTCCTACTGAAAAGATACATTATTTGTTTAACTTAATTATAACAGTTAAATTATACAAATAATTAATTGTATGATAATTATTAATTAATTGTGTAATTAATATAATATTGAATATATTAATTAATACTATTCAAACTGCAGGGCTATTTTAAACAAATGAGCAAATTATGTTATAGAACAGCACCCTGAAAAAATACAAAAAATAACACATTGTATATGTGTAACATTTGAAAAATACAGTGGAAAAGTAGAAATTATGTAAATGTATCTTTAAGGAACTATCACAACAGTATTATTCAAAACACTTTATTAATGCATAAAGTTATTGTTTTATAAATATAAAATTTACTTAGTTTATTCAGCATGAAGCTCTTCTTTTTCTTTGAAACAAAAGTAAAAATATTATGAATATTTTCTACTTCATTAAAAAACCACTAAAATGTAAGTGATTATATAGCCCTCTGTATTTATAGATATTTGTAAAATTAACTTACAGACATGTACATATTTCTAAATATATTATTAGTTTGAAATATTTTCATTACTAAAGTAGAGTTAGGATAAAATTGAAATCAGATTGTCCTTATTATGTATGCTAATACATAATTTTAAAATATTTTTGTTTAAGTTTAGGCATATAAACTAAAATTTGAAATGTTCTTTGAAACTAATAAAATTTTATTTTTAGATGCTATCACAGTGATGGGAAATTGTAGATTCAGTAAATATTTGTCCAACTTAGGAATGAATCTAGTTGCACTCCTGTATTATCATTTTTTAAGTGAGTATTTTGAAATATAGAAATTTTATATTTTGAGGATGCCAAATGCACATGTATTTTCAAGTGGCAAGCTAAGGTTTACAACACTTTCCCTAATAAAACTCATTTTTCACAGGATGGCAGGGGAGGAAATTGAAATCTGCTTCTCATTTTATAGGTGAGGAAACTTCTAAGAGGTAAACATATTCACTTATTTCACATGATTTCCTTTGTAAATAACTTATTTAGAATCCATGGGATTTAGCAATCCATATCAGTGAACTTGCATCACTTGTGAAGTGAAATATATTTATTGTGACCCACTTACATATTTCTTAACTTTAAAATCTGTTTTCTGTTACAGCCCACCATTTTTCTATTATAGCTCATTTAGTTTATTTTTTTTAGATATTGTAGATATTTATACCTAGAGAAAACTTGAAAATACCATCAAAACTATGGCTCCAAATATAAATTATCAAGTATCAGATACAAAAGCTATCTTCAATTGCTTTATAAATGTATCCCAGTGAAAAAAATGTACATTGATAATCTTTGTACTCTAATCCTTTATCTTTGGCATTTATTTTCCTATGACAATGAATTTAATTTTCAATATATTGCAATTAAAATATATATGGATTTCCCATTTTTGTAAGTCAAAATAACACTTTAGAAACAATTCAACTTAGTCATATGTGTGTGTGTTATTTACCACATACTTTTGAAAATGTATTACTTTAAAAAGCTGCCAGGAAAGTGCACAAAAATGTATATTCCTACACATATATATATATATATATATATACAAATACATGTATAATACAAATTTGTATTAAAATTATAAAAACACACTATAGTTGTTTACTTGCATTTCACTGCAAATTATAGAAATAATTGGTTTCCCAAATCAGACATTAATGTAAGATTTTAGCAATATTGTTTTATTGATAGTGTTTAAATTATTAAGAAATAGAAACATCATTGATTATAATAAAACAAATAATGCAAAGAGTGCAAGAATAATGCAAATAATGCAAAGAAATAGAGGAAAACAATGAAATGGAAAAGACTAGAGATCTCTTCAAGAAAATTAGAGATGCCAAGGGAATATTTCATGTAAAGGTGGGCTCTAATAAAGTGAAAGAATGGTACAGACCTAACAAAAGCAGAAGATATTAAGAAGAGGTGGCAAGAATATACAAAAGCACTAAACAAGACAGATCTTCATGACCCAGATAACCACATTGGTGTGATCACTCACCTAGAGTCAGACATCCTGGAGTCCAAAGTCAAGTAGGCCTTATGAAGCATTATTACAAAAGAAGCTAGTGAAGGTAATGGAATTTCAGTTGAGCTTTTTCAAATCCTAAAAGATGATCCTCTGAAAGTACTCAATTTGCCAGCAAATTTGGAAAACTCAGCAGTGGCCACAGGACTGGAAAAGGTCTGTTTTCATTACAATCCCAAAGAAAGGCAATGCCAAAGAATGCTCAAACTACCACACAATTGCAGTCATCTCACACGCTATTAAAGTAATGCTCAAAATTCTCCAAGCCAGGCTTCAATAATACATGAACTGTGAACTTTCAGATGTTCAAGCTGGTTTTAGAAAAGACAGAGGAACCAGAGATCAAATTGCCAACATCTGTTGGTTCACCGAAAAAGCAAAAGAGTTCCAAAAAAGCATCTACGCCTGCTTTATTATCTATGCCAAAGCCTTTGACTGTGTGGATCACAACAGATTGTAGAAAATTCTGAAAAAGATGGGAATACCAGACCACCTTACCTGCCTCCTGAGAAATCTGTATGCAGGTCAAGAAGCAGTAGTTAGAACAGGACATGGGAAAACAGACTGGTTCCAAATTGAGAAAAGGAGTAAATCAAGGCTGGTATATTGTCACCTTGCTGATTTAAATTATATGCAGAGTACATCATGCAAAACACGGGCTGAATGAAGCACAAGCTGGAATCGAGACTGCTGGGAGAAATATCAATAATAATCAGATACACAGATGGCTCCACCTTTATGACACAAAGTGAAGAAGAACTAAAGAGCTTCTTGATGAAAGCGAAAGAGGAGAGTGAAAAAGTTGGCTTAAACTCAGTATTCAAAAAACTAAGAATATGACATCTAGCCCCTTCACTTAATAGCAAATAGATAGAGAAATGACATATTTTATTTTCTTGGGCTTCAGAATCACTGCAGATGGTGACTGCAGCCATGAAATTAAAAGACACTTGCTTCTTGAAAAGAAAGCTATGACCAACCTAGACAGCATATTAAAAAGCAGAGGCATTACTTTGCTAACAAAGGTCCATCTAGTCTAAACTTTTTTTTTTTTTTTTCTTCCAGTAGTCATGTATGGGTGTGAGAGTTGGACTACAAAGAACGCTGAGTACAGAAGAACTGATACTTTGAACTGTGGTGTTGGAGAAGACTCCTGAGAGTCCCATGGACTGCAAGGAGATCAAACCAGTCAATCCTGAAGGAAATCAGTCCTGAATATTCATTGGAAGGATTGATGCTGAAGCTGATTCCTCAATACTTTAGCCACCTGAAGTGAAGAATTGATTCTGTAAAAGACCCTGATGCTGGGAAAGATTGAAGGCAGGAGGAGAAGGAGACAGCAGAGGATGAGATGTTTGGATGGCAACACCGACTCAATGGACATGAGTCTGAGAAAGCTCTGGGAGTTGGTGGTGGACAGGGAAGCTTGGCATGCTGCAGTCTCTAGGGTTGCAAATAGTCAGACATGAACTGAGTGACCGAAATGAACTGATAATAATACAAATAAACTACAAATTTTCACAAGTGGTCTACATTTTACATGAGAGTCAAATTTTACTGTCCATATTATTAATTGATTCATATTTTCAGAAATAATTATTGTAATAGTTGAAAGATTTTCTTGAAAGCTTCCAGCTGTGCTTGACCCCTTCATGCTTGTTATTTTTATTAGAGTTTAACAGTTATTATTATTTATCCTACATTGATTGAAACCTCTATCCTGTGACATTGTTGCTGTCATTTGTGCCTACACTTCCGTTTACTCATTAGTCTGATCAATCCATCTATCTCCCCTTCACCCTTCTATTCAATGCTATTTTGTGGAGTGCACGTAAGTAATCTTTCCACATTACAGATTGTATATCATAATGCTAATTTCTGTTGTTCTTAATAATTCAGCTGAGTAAATGGACTGAAACAAATCTAATAAATTATTGATCATAGATTTATCTGTGTTTTTTAAGCTCAAATAATACAAAATATCAGTAATTCTACCTTTGATCTTACGTTTCAGTACTTTCCAAGTGTATAAAATGTGCTTCTTATAGAATTTTTTTTTAAGTATACATTTAGATCTAGACTTGTTCAATTTCTTAGTGTCTGGTCCTGAACAAATTAAGCTCTGTAAAATAGAGTATGTGTGTGACTGTACCCCTTTCTAACATTTGGACTCAATAATGTCACTTATTTCCTGTTGTTGTTCAGTCACCAAGTCATGTCTGACTTTTGTTAGTCCATGGACTTAAATATGCCAGGCTTCCTGTCTGGAGACAGGAAGATAGTGAAGCTATCTCCTGGAGTTTGCCTGAACTCATGTCCATTGAGTCAGAGGTGCCATCCAACTGCCTCACCCTGTGTCATCCCCTTCTCGTCCTGCCCTCAATCATTTCCAGCATCAGGGTCTTTTTCAATGAGTCACCTCTTCTAATCAGGTGGCCTAAGTATTGGAGCTTTAGCTTCAGCATCAATACTTCCATTGAATATTCATGGTCAAATTCCTTTAGGATTGACTGGCTTGATTTTCTTGCAGTCCAAGAGACTCTTAAGAGTCTTCTCCAACACCACACTTCAAAAACATTAATTCTTCTGTGCTCAGCCTTCTTTATGGTCCAATTCTCACATCCTTACATGAGTACTGGAAAACCAGTTTTGACTACATGAACTTTGTCAGCAAACAGATGTCCCTGCTTTTTAATATGCTGTCTAGGTTTATCATAGCTTTTCTTCCAAGGAACAAGTGTCTTTTTATTTCATGGCGGCAGTCACCTTATGCAGTGATTTTAAAGCCCAAGAAAATAAAATTTGCCATGCCCCCCAAAGTCACCCATCTATTTGCCATGAAATGATGGGAGTAAATACCATAATCTTAGTTTTTTCAAATGTTAAGTTTTAAGCCAGCTTTTTCACTCTCCTCTTTCAGTTTAATCAAGAGGAGCTTTAGTTCCTTTTCAGTTTCTGCCATAGGGTAGTATTGTCTGCATATTTGAGTTTGTTACTTCTCCCAGCAGTTTTTATTACAACTTGTGATTTATCCAACCTGGCATTCTGCATGATTTACTCTGCATAGATGTTAAATCATCAGCATGACAATATACCTATTTCCCTATTTTGAATCAGTTCACTGTTCCATGTCCTATTCTAACTGTTGCTTCTTGACCTGCATACAGGTTTCTCAGGAGGCAGGTAAGGTGCTCTGGCATTCCCATCTCTTTAAGAATTTTCCCACAGTTTGTTGTGATCCAGATAGTCAAAGGCTTTTGGGTAGTCAGTGAAACAGAAGTAGATGCTTTTCTGAATTTCCTTGCTTTTTTCATGATCCAACGAATTTCACTGTATTTAATTCAAACTGTAGAATCGGACATGGAACAATAGACTGATTCCAAATCAGGAAAGGAATACATCAAGGCTGTACATTGTCACCCTGCTTATTTAACTTATATGCAGAGTGCATCGTGAGAAATGCTGGGCTGAGTGAAGCACAAGCTGGAATCAAAATTGGGGGGGAGGATATCAATAACTTCAGATATGCAAATGATACCACACTTATGGCAGAAAGCGAAGAAGAACTAAAGAACCTTTTGGTGAAAGTGAAAGAGGAGAGTGAAAAAGTTGGCTTAAAACTCAACATTCAGAAAACTAAGATCATGGCATCTGGTCCCATCACTTCATGGCAAGTAGATGGTGAAACAGTGGAAAGAGTGGCTGACTTTATTTTCCTGGGCTCCAAAATCACTGCAGATGGTGACTGTAGCCATGTAATTAAAAGGTGCTTGCTCCTTGGAAGAAAAGTTATGACCAACCTGGACAGCATATTAAAAAGCTTAGACATTGCTTTGTCAACAAAGGTCTGTCGAGTCAAGGCTATGGTTTTTCCAGTGGTCAGGTATGATTGTCAGAGCTGGGATATAAAGAAAGCTGAGCCCTGAAGAATTGATGCTTTTGAACTGTAATGTTGGAGAAGGCTCTTGAGAGTCTCTTGGACTGCAAGGAGATTCAACCAGTCAGTCCTAAAGGAAATCAGTCCTGAATATTCATTGGAATGACTGATGTTGAAGCTGAAACTCCAGTACTCTGGCCACCTGATGTGAAGAACTGACTCATTTGAAAAGACCCTGATGTTGGGAAAGATTGAGGGTGGGAGGCAAAGAGGAAGACAGGATGAGATGGTTGGGTGTCATCACTGACTCTGTGGACATGAGTTTGAGTAAATTCCAGGAGCTGTTGATGGACAGAGAGCCCTGGCCTGTTGAAGTCCATGGGGTCGCAAAAAGTGGGACACGACTGAGCGATTGAACAGAACTGAACTGAATTTATTAAAAACTTTACTCTCTAGAGTTGCAAAATTCATTTTTAAAACAAATTTTGTTATTTATTTTTTATTAAAAGTGTAATATTAAAAAAAATCACGTTTCAAAACCTATATAGTAAAATGTAATACCTTTAGCTCTTTTTATATGATTTGACATGACTGAGTGACTAACACACACATGATTCAATAAGTTATTTGATAAAATGTCTAAGGAAAATTTCTTTACTAGATTAGAAATTTAAAATGCCTTTACTAAATTAGAAAATCAAATAAATGAAGTAACAGTGAACCTAATCTTTATGCATTGATTAGCTTATTAATTTTAAAAATATTTACTGAGTTCCTACCATTTGTTAGATGTTACACTTGCACAGATGAAGACTGAAAAATGTCTTTGACTGTAACGTCAAATGAAACATTTATATAGTGAGATAACAGATTTCTTCTCATAAAAGTTTCCCGTATAATTCAGAATTGACTATTAATGCAATGAGAATATTTGCCACCTAGAATAGTAAGAATCATCTGTAGATCTTCATCTTTTTCTTACACATAAACTTTTTGTACAAATAAAATTAATTATGGAAGTAAAAATTGTGTGAAACATTATTATGCTATGATTGGTTTTAAATCTGAGGAAATGTGTGCTAGAAATGCTTCTCACATATCATCACTTTTTTTTTTTTTGCTGTTATACAGTAACAAATAAATTCTGCACTGTTAATTATCCTGTAAATTATCCTGTTAATAATTTCACACTTAAAATATCTTGTTTTTCTTTTGCAAATAGTTATATTCAATATAACTACCCTGATATATATATGAAGTAAATTAGAAAATAACACAATGTGCTGTCTTCTCTACACTAGCAAGCTTCACATGAGCTATATCTTTCAGATGTTCTCATTAATTTATTTTACAAATGAGAATATTGAGGTAAATGGAGTAAGAAAGGAAAAAAATGTACAGTGTTGCTAAAGTGAAAAAAAAAATCAAAAAGTAAAAGTGAAACGAAACAATGAGATTCTGACATATGCTGCAAGGAGAATTTTTAACTTAGCTTTGAGAATCCAGGACTAGAAAGAGAAATGAGACAATTAAACATTTTTGACACCACAAAAGAAACTTCTGGGATTTCAGTCATGAGAAACAGTACTTTTCAAAAAGATATTTACAAATTACTATGGATAAGAGACATTGAAAAGCTATTTAAACAGTAAGATTTAAATGTGTCATATAGAATATACACAGAAATATTTTGAAGGAAGATGGCAAAGAAAGAAGCAAGTAAATATAAATGTTAATTCAAAGGAAAGTGCATGGTATCTGTCCTGTTTTCCTTTGTGCGGGCAATTGCACATTTATTTTTCTCTCTTCTCTCTCCTCAGGTTATCAGTTTGGCATTTTCAGAGACTTGAAATTGTCCAACCATCAAGACAAAAATGAAAACACTTTTATGTTTTATTTCCTTAATTCTATCAATAGAGAGACATTGTGTATTTATCTTCTTTCTTATTTCTAATACTCTTCATCATCTTTTTCACCCCTTATGAACTTGGGCTTCCCTTGTAGCTTAGTCAGTAAAGAACCTGCCTGCAGTGCAGGACACCCAGGTTCAATGCCTGGGTTGGAAAGATCCCCTGAGAAGGAAATGGCATCCCACTCCAGTATCCTTGGCCTGGAAAATCTCATGGACAGCGGAGCTTGGTGGGCTGCAGTTCATGGGGGTCTCAAAGAGTCAGGCATGACTGAGCGACTAACACTTACTTACTTATGAACTTGGGGGGAAATTCACAGCAGCCAACAGCAACAATATTCAATCTTTATAAAATACATGCTTTGGCTCTAACAACTTTTGAACTCGAGTAGGCAGGTCAGTGCTGTTCCACATACCACATGGCATTCTTCTAACCACATTTGAATATGGGAATCTATAAAACATTTTTTGCCAGCCACATATAAATTAACTTATTTTTAGGTTAAGTTTATTTTAATGATTTTAAAGGTAACTTTCAATTTGCAGTCATTACAAAATATTGTCTATATTCCCCATGTTTTACAATACATCCTAGAGCCTATCTGTAATCTCAGATACATATCGCATCTTCTTTTCTCCATTCATTTGTTGATGGACACTTAACTTGTTTCCATATCTTGGAGATTATAAATAATGCTGTGAACAAGGTGCATGTAACTTTTTAAATTAGTGTTTCTTTCAGATATAAATTCAAAAGTGGAATCACTGGGTTATATGATATTTCTATTTTTTGTTTTTTAGAGACCTCCATACTGTTTTCCACAGTGGCAACACCAATTTACATTCCCATCAATAATGTAGGAGTTTCCCTTTTCCCCACATCTTTGCTTCATTGGAGTTCTTTTTGGTAATAACCATTCTGACAGTTGTAAGATGATATTTCATTGTGGTTTTTATTTGCATTTCCCTGATATTTAGCAATGTTGCACATCTTTTCATGTGCATTTTAGCCATCTGCATTTTCTCTTTGAAAAAGTGTTTGTTCAGTTCTACATCATTTGATGATAGCAGAAAGAAAACTTAGTAGAATTAAAAACTTGCATTAATTTACTGTCATATGAAATAAATGATCACATAAACAGCATTGTCATGCACCTAAAAAGGAAACAGCAAAAAAACAGCATTGATACTTCAAATGAAAGATATCGGTATTTGACAAGTATATACACAGCAACCATCTGGTATTAACTACACAGAACTCCAAGATATTTCTGACAAAGGTAGAACTCAGACCCATTTCTTTCCAAGTGGGAATAGAGGGAAATGCATACTTATTTACAACACTAGGGCCATTTTAAGTGCACAAAGTACATGCTATATTTTATGGAGTTTTATTATTATTAATCTTCTAACTTCAATAAATAAGCTCTTTGAAGTCAGATTTAAAGGAGCATTAGACTTCCCTTATAACCTTTCAGTTAAGTCGCTCGCTCATGTCTGACCCTTTGTGACCCCATGGACTGTAGCATGTCAGGCTTCCCTATTCATCACCAACTCCTGGAGCTTGCTCAGACTCATGTCCATCAAGTTGGTGATGCCATCCAAACATCTTATCCTCTGGTGTCCCATTCTCCTGCCTTCAATCTTTCCCAGCATCAGGGCTTTTTCCAGTGAGTCAGTTCTTCACACCAGGTGGCCAAAGAATTGGAGTTTCAGCTTCAGTATTAGTCCTTCCAATGAATATTTGGGACTGATTTCCTTTAGGATTGACTGATTCGATCTCCTGGCAATCCAAGGGACTCTCAAGAGTCCTCAACACCACAATTTGAAAGTATCAATGTAATCTTTATTGCCATTTATTTAGTATATGGCTCTATGTGTCCTAAGTCTAGTGGCTCTGAGTTAATGTATACACAGTTTTGGTGTTAGTGGGCAAGAAATGACATTTGTGAACATAACACAGAGAGCAGCTTAATTTCAATGATCTGAAATAATGGAAGTTTTTCTTTCTAAGAAAATGGCAGAGGGGCATGTAAACCCTTTCTCCATAGCACACAGGTCAGGGCATAAAGCAGAAAAATTATTCTAAATAAAACAAAACTTATGTCAGGCACACCTACAAAAAAAGAATAAAAACACATATGTTTCAGAGTTAGATAAGTAAATTGGGAATAAGATTTGTACAGACAAAAAATTATATTCCATAAGTATGAAATCAGATTCAAAAAGCACTCCAAGGGATATATTCTATTGCACACTGCATGAAACATGGAAAAATATTGAATATGAAAAACAAAACATAGTGAGGGAAGACTAATTTTAGAATAATTATGCTTCCTCCTAAAAAGTCTTCAGAAGGGTACCTGTAATTACATAGTAAAATCTGGAAGTTAGTAGCTGACTGAAACTTACAGTATTTATGCTCAGGTGGCAAAGAATCTGCATGCAATCCAGGAGACCCTGGGTTGAGAAGATCCCCTGGAGATGGGAATGGCAACCCAGTGCAGTATTCTTGCCTGGAAAATTTCATGGACAAAGGAGCCTGCATAGTCCATGGAGTCTCAAAGAACCAGACACAGCTAAATGACTAACACACATGTATGTGTTTACACACCCCACATACACAGGGATAATTTACTGTTTTAAAATTCACACTTAAATATTAGCAATATTTTATATTTATATTTCACTTTGGAAAATAAGTGTGCCTAAAATTAACTCAAATGTGATTATGGGAAATGTAAAAAATGATTCTTTAATAAGTTATTATTATCTGAGTATTCTACATATATACTTTGTATGAAAAGACATAGCAAATATATATTTAATCATCTAAATAATGAAAAGTGTTTGAAGAGTTGGTAGTTAAATGAAAAAACTATTTTGACATAACAGAAAAATCACTGTATTGATTTAATTTATTATTTCATTCCATTGCTTCAATTCATTATATTTTTATACATTTTTTAAAAGTATATTTAAAATAATATATTTTTACATACTTTTAAAAAATCACCCTCAATGTTTTTGTTAAAGGTAAAGTGAACACTTAAATAATGAATGTAGAAGTAGTAATTGTTCAAAGGAAACCCTGGCTAAACAGAACATTTTTGAAAAGAGATGCTTGGGACACCTCTCTGCTGATACATGATTTCATAGAGAAACATATTTCCACATATAAAAATGTGATTGGAGACAAAATTTTAGCTCTTTAAAAAATGTGTGCTGATTGATGATTTATAATGTATTTATTTAAAAAATATGAGCATAGTATACCCTCTTTAAAGAAGGTTAAGTTTTAAATGGATGGAAACTTGCCTGCTAAATTATAGCATAACTCTTCCATTATTGGTACATATGATTGTAAATGTTTATTATGACATTTACAGCTAACAGTCTTTTTTGCACATCCTATATGACTTTTTCAATCATAGCGTCCATTAAAATTATATATTTAAATCAGCTTAATAAAATTATTGTTCTTTCTGTAATTATTTTTTCAGCTACAAATATTTGCTTGTATGAGCAAAGATAGAAATCTTGAATTATAAAAGTATTTTGAAAATGCATTTATTATTTATTCTTTTATCTTCATTTAGGTTTTAGATATGTTGTACAGTATACATTATATTTGTATAATGTATTTATATATAAAATAATTAAATTAATAAATGTATTTTGGTTTTGTGTTAGACAATTAACTTACTGAATGGTGTTAGGAAATAAATTTTGGAGACTACTGGACTAATATGGAACCCATATCTTTAGGAGTCAAATCCATGTAAACTGTATATTAATTTATACAGTGAAAAAGTAGAATGATTTGATAAGCAAATGTTCTATGTTTCTATGATAAACTAATTGAAGAAATGGACTAAGAAGGCTAAATTAAATGAATGCTTCAAGGAGAATTTGTCAGCCAACCTGAAGCCATGAGATATCAGGGTAACTGACGGGACTAACTGTCACCTAACAACCAGGAAAAGAATGCTTTACACATTTTAAGGAACAAAGGAACTGAAAGTATTATCACAGAGAGCAAAGGAAAGGTATGTAAGGCAAGGTCTCACCTTTAATGACTGCTCATTGAGTAACACTAGTACACAAAACACAGAGAAACATTACAGATTACACAGCTTCAGTTTTTGCATTTTAAACTCAGTTTAAAGAAGAGCCTATGACCTATAATTATTGTTTTAATTTACTTGCAGTAGGAGAGAAGTTAATAGTTTCTTATAAATAGTATTAAACTAGAAGTAAAATATAGTTTAAACAAAAGTTTCATTTGGTTACTTTTCATGAAAGTAGAGATCAATTTCCAACAGTGGTTACATTCAATATAGTTTATAGAAATCCATTTTGATTAAAAACCGTTAACCACCAAAACACATGAACAAATATTTCCATCTTGCTTTATCTTTTGTAGTGGGTATGTTGAGAAAATATTTCAGATGTTTCCTTAACCTAGGATATGGATTATCTAAAACTAAACAAACCCAAACATATGACAATCTGAAGTAATAGAAGTAGTTCAGTTCAGTTCAAATCAGTCACACAGTTGTGTCCAACTCTTTTCGACCCCATGGACTGCAGCACACCAGCCTTCCCTGTCTATCACCAACTCCCAGAGTTTACTCAAACTCATGTCCATTTAGTCGGTGATGCCATCCAACCATCTTATCCTCTGTCATCTCTTTCTCTTCCCACCTTCAATCTTTCCCAGCATCAGGGTCTTTTCAAATGAGTCAGTTCTTCGCATCAGGTGGCCAAAGTATTGGTATTTCAGCTTAAGCATCAGTCCTTCCAATGAATATTCTGGCTGATTTCACTTAGGATGGACTGGTTGGATCTCCTTGAAGTCCGAGGAACTCTCAAGAGTCTTCTCCAATACCACAGTTCAAAAGCATCAATTCTTTGGCACTCAGCTTTCTTTTTTTTTTTATAGTCCAATTCTCATATCCATACATGACTGCTGGAAAAACCATAGCTTTGACTAGACGGACCTTTGTAAACAAAGTAATATTTCTGCTGTCTAGGTTTATATAAGTAGTGCTAGATGCTAAACTCTGTGATCTCAATAGATTAAAATAATACAGGTTATGTCCGTGCACAAGAGAGTCCACCCTGGACATTCCTGTTTGCTGGCTCTCCTGTAATTGGGTTGTAGGAAACCAGGCAGCAGACATCCTGCACTTCCAGTCTTCAACAAAAGTCTACAAATATTATTCTAAGAAGGGTGACCCAGAATGAGTCAGACAGAAGTCAAAAAATGGAGAATTGTGTTCTGGAAGGTCTCTGGACCATCTTGAAGTGAAACGCATTCCTTCAACTCCCATTTCTTTGACTAGGAATTGATCATCTGCCCTAACCAAACTGTGAGTGACTGAAATATGCTTGCCTTTATGCACAGAGGAAAATGAGCTTCTCAATCAGTTAACTGTCTTTCCTTCAGTTTTTTAGAATTTTCTCCCTAAAACAGATTCTTTTTTTTACAGATTTATTTTTAATAGCATATATTTTGATTTTTACTAACAATCAAATCTACTATAAGACTGAAAATTATTGTTTTTCTTACCAAGTTAGTCTTAACTTAAACTTTTTGAATTGATGTGTTCTACTATCAGAACTACAAATTCATCTAAAATTTTACTCCATGGACTTCTTTTTTAATTTATATAATAGATATTTTAATCACCTCTAAATGTTTGCTTCTGCATACTTTTTTATACTAAAGTAATGTATTTTACCTTGACTCCAACAAAACTCAGAAGTCTTTGTATAATTCTGCTTGTGTTGCCATATCAAAATACCACAGACTGAGTGGCTTAAACGATAGCAATTTATTTTGTCACAGTTCTGATCAAGTTTCTGGTTAATTTGTTCTCTGAAATAGGGTTCTTTTGAACTTGTAGACAGCTGCTTTCTGTCCTTATTTGACCTTTCTTGGCACACAGAGACAGAGTGAGCATTCACACTCTGACATGTTTCCTCTTGGACACAGGTCCCACCTTCATGACCTCATTTAACCTCAGTTACTCCCTCACACCAAATTCAGCAACACTAGGAGTTAAGGATTCAACATGAATTTTGTGAAGAAATAAATATTCAGTCCATAACAGTCCTGAATTCACATAAAACAACATAAAATGTCTATGGATATTCTTCTTTCTTTCCTTTTATACAATTTATTTTTCTGTTCACATTTTTTTTCTTTTTTTTTTTTTCTAATTTTATTTTATTTTTAAACTTTACATAATTGCATTAGTTTTGCCAAATATCAAAATGAATCCACCACAGGTATACATGTGTTCCCCATCCTGAACCCTCCTCCCTCCTCCCTCCCCATACCATCCCTCTGGGTCGTCCCAGTGCACTAGCCTCAAGCATCCAGTATCGTGCATCAAACCTAACCCCAATCTACATTTCCATCTGACAGAAATATAATTTAATATATTTTTATGTTTGAATGTGTTCTGGGGGCTTTGTTTGTTTATTTCTTTTTTTTGTTTGTTTGTTTTAATTGGCATACAGTTGATGTATATTATACAAGTTATAGGTGTACAATATAGCAATTTGCGATTTCTAAAAGTTATATTCCATTTATGATTATAATAAAGCATTGCCTCTATTCCCTGTGTTGTACAATTATATCCCATAGCTTATTTATTTTATACATAGTATATTTTATCTCTTAATCCCCTGCTCTTAAGTGCCCCTCCTCCTTTCCCTTTCCCCACTGGTAGCAACTAGCTTGTGCTCTCTGTGAGTCTGTCTCTTTTTTGTTATATTCGCTAGTTTGTTATATTTTTTAGATTCCACACATAAGTGATAACATACAGTACGGGTTTTCCTCTATCTGATTTCCTTCACTTAGCACAATACTCTCCAAGTCCATCCACGTTTTTACAAATGGCAATATTTCTTTTCTTTTTTTTTTTTAATGGCTAAGTAACAGGTACCATGACTTCTTTATCCATTCATCTGTTAATGGATACTTAAGATGCTTACATATTGTGTGTGTGTGTGTGTATGTGTGCTCAATTGTGTCTGACTCTGTGACCCCATGGACTGTGACCCTCCTGGCTCCTCTGTCTATGGAATTTTTCAGGCAGGAATACTGGAGTGGGTTGTCATTACCATCTCCAGGATATTTTCCTGACCCAGGGATTGAACTCTCATCTTTCACATCTTCTCCAATGGCAGGGAGATTCTTGAAAATTTACCACAAGTTCTGCCTAGGAAGCCCTTTACATGCCTTGGCTATTGTGAGTATTGATGCTATGAACATTGGGGTGCATACATCTTTTTGGATTCGTGTTTTTGTCTCATTTGAATATATACCCAGAAGTGGAATTGCTTGATAATATGATAGCTCTATTTTTCAGTTTTTTGAGAAACCTCCATACTGTTTTCCAAAGTGGCTATACCAATTTATGTTCCCTGTTGCTCTCAGGACAGGGACTGGTCTGCTTTGGGAAGGCTGGGTCCACAGGTTGTAGAATTGTGATTTTCTAGAGTGTTGTCTTCCCCTTTGCAGGTAAGGTTGGTCCAATGGCCACAGCAGGCTTCCTGGAGGGCAGGGCTGTGACACAGGGGATTCTGGAGCTTGTGCCAGCTGTGCATTGGTCACTCTGGTGGTTAGGACCTTATGTAGGACACGTCTAAACTCAACCGTGGGCTCAAAAAGCCTTTAGGAAAGCTGTCCCTGATGGGTAGAACTGTGCCCTGACAGTTGGCCTAAGAAGTCCAAATACTGGCACCTACGGGCTGTTGAGTGGGGCCAGGTCATGGTGTTAATAGGGATGAATCCACAATGGTGCCCACCAGCACCAGTGTCCACATGGTAGAATGAAATCCTAAGAATTGCTGCCATCAGTGTCTTTGTCCCTAAGGTGAGCCACAGCCATCATTACTTCTCCAGGAGATGCTCCAAAACCAACAGATAGGTCTGGCCCAGGCTCCTACCAAAGTATTGCATTTGCACTGGGTTTTGGTGTGTGTGAGATTTTGTATTAATTTTTTGAGGGTAAAGTCTCTATTTCTCCCAGTCCTCTGAGGCCCTCCAAATTAAATTCCACTGGCCCTCAAAGCCAAATTATCTGGGGCTTATCTCCCTGGTATAAGGCCCCCTAGGCTGGTGAGCACAAAGTGGGACTCAGAACTCTCACTCCTGTTGGAGAACCTCTTTAATATAATTATCCTCCAGTTTGTAGGTTGCCCATTGAGAAGGGAAGAAAGGTTATATCAGACTTGTTGCTATCCAATTTCACTTCTATGCATTTTTATGGTTTTAATTAGGGAAGATATTTCTTGGTAGATGCCAGTCTTTACCATCAATAGCTGTTTCACAGATAGCTATGATTTGTGTGTGCTCCTGAGAGGAGGTGAACTCAGGGTCTTTCTACTTTACCATCTTGGCCAATTTCTCCTTAATCTTCTTATATGGAAACACACTGGGAAACAATTCTGGATCTCATTCATAGTGTGAATTACTGGATATTTCAAAATGAGGTAAGTACATTATTTTCTAGATACTTTCATATAATTTACCTTAATATGTGTCATTATTTTCACTACAGCCTAATAATTTCCTACATATAAAGATGTATAAAGGATTTCTCCATTTCTCTAGAAATTTTGTTGTTGTTGTTCAGTCACCAAGTTGTGTCTGACTCTTTGTGATTCCATGGATTGCAGCATGCCACACACTGTCCCTTACCATCTCCTTGAGTTTGCTCAAGTTCATGTCCATCTCATCTTCGGTTGGCCTCTTCTCCTTCTGCCTTCAATCTTCCCTGGCATTAAGGTCTTTTCCAATGAGTTTGTTGTTCACATCAAATGGCCAAAGTATTGGAGTTTCAGCTTCGGCATCAGCCCTTCCAATGGCTATTCAGGGTTGATTTCCTTTAAGATTGACTGGTTTGATATCCTTACTATCCAAGGGACTCTCAAGAGTCTTCTCCAGCACCACAGTTTGAAAGCATCAATTCTTCGGCACTCTGCCTTCTTTATGGTCCAGCTCTCATAATCGTACATGACTACTGGAAAGACCATAGACTTGATTAACAGACCTTTGTGGGAAAAATGATGTCTACTTTTTAACACACTGTCTAGGATTGTCATAGCTTCCCTGCTAAGAAGTATTCATCTTCTAATTTCATGACTGAAGTCACCATCCCCAGTGATTTTAGAGCCAGTACCTATGTGCTAGTGAATAGTTGTAAAAGTGATTTTTAAAAGAAAAGCAAATATTCACTCATTGATTCTAATATTATCATTACTAAACCTTATTTAAATTTCCAGGCCTGGTATTTTATTATTCTAAAATAGGGGCATTGACTACAATGTCTCCAATGCTAAACCAGGTCAAAAAATTCATAAGAACCCCACACTTTGCAATCAATATTAAAATTAAAATTAGTATTTTATCAGCAAATACTTAAAAGATATGTAAAGAGAGAAGGAAACTTTCAAAATAGTTCATTTTACTATTCAGCTTCTAAAAATTTTGAAAGATTAGATTAGAGACTAGTATTAATGTATCAGCCAGTATGATTTTTTATCAGGGCAGGGTATATGTATCTCTCCAAACAGGAGAGAGGCAGAGTTGATAAAAGGGACTGGGTATGCTTGTGTGGTATTCTCCAAGGATATTTTCTAAGACTTTCTAGCAGACTGTGATCACCACAAAAATCCACTGTTCATCTATCAATATTAAAGTGTGGTATAATTTTTTTCTTCTTTTTGTCACCTGTACCTAGCCATCCCCCTAAAAGTGATACCTGTGTTGTTCTCTATAGAAATTAAAAGTAATACCAGTATTTTGTTTAAAATTAACTTTCTTTTATAATGAATAAATTCCAATGTAAAATAAGAAGCATCAAAACTTATAAGCAATTAAAAAAAAGCTTTAATGCAAAATAATAGAGAATTTAAAGTAATGACAACAAAACTGAAAACAATTGCCAGAAATATACCACAGAGGAGAATGTGTTTAGCTTTTTAGTATGACTTAAAAATCAAAGTTAAGAAAGTTTGAAATAATTGCTTTGTGAAGTGATGCCTAGTTTACTTAGCATCATTTAATCACTAAAACCATAGCTTTGATCAATAACAAGACTTTCATCATGAACTTCCTCAACTCTTCATTCTACTTGGTTATGAAAATTAAAAAATGAATGAAAATTTTGTGTGTATATATATATATATATATTGATGTCAAATTTGGTTCATGGAGAGGAAGTATATGGGGCCACATTGTTCTTAAATAGAATGTCTTTCTATCTATTTTTAGGTGGGTTTAGATTCAGAGTGAAAGCTTATTCAATATGAGCATTTCAGGCAAATATAATATTATGTGTGAGCATTTTGGTGAGCTTTACTAATTGATCTTCAAGAGAGCTAGCAACTCTGCCTGGTAGCAGCCCTGGCTCTTATGATACTTAATACAAAGCACATGGATCTTTAGAGAACTGTTAGTAAAGCAGAGTCCACAGAATGGTATCTGTGCCTGTTAATTATGTCTTCAGGGATATCAAGGTGCCAGCACTTGCTAATTATATGAATGAAGGCATGCACCCCATACTTAGATACCTACTTTGGTAGTTTTATCCAGGATATATGGTGCTATCTTGTGATGCTTAAAAAAAGAAGAAAGATAGCAATACACATAGCTTAAAATTAAATGCAGATTAGACCAAATAAATATTTAAGTTATTTAATGATTGGGGCTCTATCAACTGGCAAATGATAAAAATACTTGAATAAACAGGTATACTTATTTTAGAATCTTGTGTGTAACTATGGGAATTCTGGTTCCTAAATCTAAATATTGCCACATAGTTTCACTTTCGGGGAAGGCAATGGCACCCCACTCCAGTACTCTTGCCTGGCAAATCCCACGGACGGAGGAGCCTGGTAGGCTGCAGTCCAAGGGATCGCTAAGAGTCGGACACGACTGAGTGACTTCACTTTCACTTTCCACTTTCATGCATTGGAGAAGGAGATGGCAACCCACTCCAGTGTTCTTGCCTGGAGAATCCCAGGGACGGGGGAGCCTGGTGGGCTGCCATCTATGGGGTCGCACAGAGTCGGACACGACTGAAGTGACTTATCAGCAGCAGTAGCAGTTTCACTTTCAAGCTGAAAAGGAAATTGTCACATCTTCATCTCTCCACCACATCCAAGTATGAATTTTTTTTCTCATAGCAAGTTCTACTTCACTATCTCATACACCAATCTACATGTATACTGCTCTTTCGACATAATATCAGTTGATTTTTTTAAGATGTTTATTAGCATCAAGCTTGTAAATCATGGTCCTTAATCCAAGTAAAGACACTCTTTTCCAAATGTAAACAATAAGAGTGAATGAGAGACAAACAGTCACTGCAATATAAAGATTGTAATAATGTGTAAAATGCTTAATAGAGGTTAAAGTTTAATTTAAAACCATATTAATCACCTGAGCTTAGAGAAATATTCTATCCTGTTTGTTATTTATTTTGTACTTATTTGTTGCTATTGTTGTTATCATTTTCATCATTGACATCTTCATCATCATGCTAATGATCAAATATTTTACTGTGCCCTTCCTATGCTATCATCACCAAGTCAAGTACTTTGTGTACAGCGAGTCATGAATCTTCCCAACCACAGGTAAATGGTATTATTGTTCCCATGGTGCTGTGCTGTGCTTAGTCACTCAGTCATGTCTGACTCTTTGCAAACCCATGGAATATAGATTGCCAGGCTCCTCTGTCCATGGGGACTCTTCAGGCAAGAATACTGGATTGGGTCACCATGCTCTCCTCTAGGGTATCTTCTCAACCAAGGGACCGAACCCAGATTCCCTGTATTGTAGGTGGATTCTTAACCATTTGAGCCAGCAGGGGAACCCTAAAGGCCAGGTTTGGAAGATAGTACTCATTAAAAATGAGTAATTTGATAATTCAAGGAAGATCTTGTATTTATTCTTTTTAATCCAATACCAAATTGCTTTCTTCTGCATCATGCTGTAAGTAAAGGATGATACTGATTTCTATTACTATTCAGAATTCTAAAAACATACAACATGTTGAAAACTAAATTCAACACATTTGTTTATGTAATTTTTAATCTCTAGAGATCAAATTGCCAACATCCGCTGGATCATTGAAAAAGCAAGAGAGTTCCAGAAAAACATCTATTTCTGCTTTATTGACTATGCCAAAGCCTTTGACTGTGTGCATCACAATAAATTATGGAAAATTCTGAAAGAGATGGGAATACAAGACCACCTGATCTGCCTCTTGAGAAATTTGTATGCAAGTCAGGAAGCAACAGTTAGAACTGGACATGGAACAACAGACTGGTTCCAAATAGGAAAAAGAGTTCATCAAGGCTGTATATTGTCACCCTGTTTATTTAACTTATATGCAGAGTACATCATGAGAAACGCTGGACTGGAAGAAACAAACTGGAATCAAGATTGCCGGGAGAAATATCAATAACCTCAGATATGCAGATGACACCACCCTTATGGCAGAAAGTGAAGAAGAACTAAAAAGCCTCTTGATGAAAGTGAAAGTGGAGAGTGAAAAAGTTGGCTTAAAGCTCAACATTCAGAAAATGAAGATCATGGCATCTGGTCCCACCGCTTCATGGGAAATAGATGGGGAAACAGTGGAAACAGTGCCAGACTTTATTTTTCTGGGCTCCAAAATCACTGTAGATGGTGACTGCAGCCATGAAATTAAAAGACGTTTACTCCTTGGAAGGAAAGTTATGACCAACCTAGATAGCATATTCAAAAGCAGAGACATTACTTTGCCAACAAAGGTTCGTCTAGTCAAGGCTATGGTTT
Source organism: Bos taurus (assembly GCF_002263795.3). Classification (NCBI taxonomy): domain Eukaryota; kingdom Metazoa; phylum Chordata; class Mammalia; order Artiodactyla; family Bovidae; genus Bos; species Bos taurus. The sequence goes on from NC_037336.1 coordinate 3,735,548, forward strand.
TTCCTGGGGTCATGTATGGATGTGAGAGTTGGACTGTGAAGAAGGCTGAGCACCGAATAATTGATGCTTTTGAACTGTGGTGTTGGAGAAGACTCTTGAGAGTTCCTTGGACTGTAAGGAGATCCAACCAGTCCATTCTGAAGGAGATCAGCCCTGGGATTTCTTTGGAAGGAATGATGCTAAAGCTGAAACTCCAGTACTTTGGCCACCTCATGTGAAGAGTTGACTCATTGGAAAAGACTCTGATGCTGGGAGGGATTGGGGGCAAGAGGAGAAGGGGACGACAGAGGATAAGATGGCTGGATGGCATCACTGACTCGATGGACATGAGTCTCAGTGAACTCTGGGAGTTGGTGGTAGACATGGAGGCCTGGTATGCTGCGATTCATGGGGTCGCAAAGAATCGGACACGACTGAGCGACTGATCTGATCTGATCAATGCTATTGGCATCCTCTTCATCTTTTGATTCTCCCTATTTCATGCCATAATGTACTTTGCAATACTATTTGCCACACATATTATCTGACTTAATTGTTGATAGGCAAGAAGATTGGCAGGGGGTAGCACTACTGGTAAAGAACCCACCTGCCAGTGCAGGAGACAGAAGAGACACAGGTTCAATACCTGGGTTGGGAAGATCCCTTACAGGAGGGCGCATCAACCCATTCCAGTATTTTTGCTTGGAGAATCCCATGGACAGAAGAGCCTGGCAGACTCTAGTCCATAGGGCTGCAAAGACTCAAATGTGACTGAGCACACAGACACACACACAGATAAGAAGGTTTAAAGATAAGCAGCTTCTGCAGACTAATAGTAGAAAAGTTCCCAGGTGCCATTAAGAAAATCATTGGGGATAAATGATATCTACCTGAACAGATTTAATGCAAACAGCTCTCTATTCTGGAAAAAAAAAGTCACAAAAGACATCTATTGATAAGAATAGAAGTGAGGAGTTAATACAAAAAGCATAGACTAACTCTACTCTTTTGTGAAAATGCTGTCAGGTTCATGGTCAGGAATGTCCTTATCTATAAAACTGCTAACCCTCAGTAGTGAAGGGACAAGAGAGACAGTAACTGTCAGTATTTTGGTTGTACAACAGTAAGGGCTGGACAATGAGAACATTTTTCCTGGATTTATTGCACTGATTCTTTGTCCTTGAAGACAGAAATTACCTTGCCAGTAAGGGACTGTTTTTTAAAATCCTTTCAATATTGAACAGTGATCCTGGACACCCAGTACCCCCCCACCCTGCCATGAGTTCAACGACAAAGGTGTTGGGGCACTCCTTTCCCCTAAACACAATGCCTCTAATGCAGCCTCTAGATCAAGGGGTCATAAGAAACTTTAAGGCTCATTACATATGGTCTCCATAGAAAGGATTACCAATGTTGTGGAAGAGAACTCTAATAGAGGGAACATGAAAGTCTGGGAGGGTTACATCATTGGAGATGCCATCACTGTTACAGAAAAAGTGGTGAAAGCTGTCAGGATCCCAATATAAATTCCTGCTGGAGAAAACTGTGTCCAGATGTTTTGCATGACTTCACAGGATTTACAAAAGAGCCAATCAAGGAAATAGGATGGCGATTGTGGATAAGGGACCAAAAAAAAATAAAAAATAAAAATAAAGGTGGTGGGTGAAGTGTTTCAAGATATAAATATTTGAGAAAGTCAAGAATTACATCACACGAGAGGAATTAATAGAAGATTACTTTAAAGAGATAGGTGATTCTGAACCAAGGCAAGAAGATGAGGAAGAAGACATAGAAGAAGCAGTGCCAGAAAATGAATGATGTCAGACAATCTGGCAGAAGGCTTCCGAATATTCAAGACTGCTTTTGATTTATTTTATGATATGGACCCTTCACTGATATGGGCATTTAAACCAAAGCAGACAGTGGAAGAAGGATTGGTGGCACTGTATGGAAACATCTTTAGAGAAATATAAAAGTAAAAAAGCTAGAGGGATAACGATAATTGCTTTTCTGTAAAGCTATTCTGAGTGTACCTGCCTCTCCTGCCTCCCTCTCCACCTCCTCCACCTCTGTCACCCCTGAGACAAGAGGACAAAACCCTCCTCTGCCTCCTCTTCCTCAACCTACTCAGCATGAAGACAACAAGGGTGAAGACTTTATGATGATCCATTTCCATTTAATGATTATTGAGTAAATAACCATCATGCTACACACTTAATAAAGTCATCTGCAGGGTATGTGTATGTCTGTGCTCTGTGAAAATCTAATAAATGTACAGTGAGGACTAAATGAGATGCTTTTGTGTCATCACCATTATCGTTGATTTGTAGCACATCATATGCAAGACTTGTATTGAAGTGGATAGCCTATTCTTACATAGGCATAAGAGGAGTATAACTTATTATAAAAGTAATAATGTGCTAGCTTTCTGACTCTTTTAATAACTCTACTTTCAAAGAATTTCATTGCATTATGGTATGCCCTCATCACCTCTAACAATTCAAGAAACTCCATATCAGCATATCAACTCAAGTAGGTGTTTTCTCTAAATTTTCCAATACTGTGTTATGAATATGACAGTAAGTCTTTATGGCATAAAATTTTATAATGACTTATTCATTAGTGAATAGGCTAGGCTATTGTGAAGCAATCATACCGATTTCACTAGGCTACCATAAAGCAGTAATATTGCTGCTTCCTCATTATCATTGCATGAATTTCTGTGCCTGTTAACAAATATGAATTTCTTTTTCTCATTATCTTTTCACTTATGATGCCAGTGTTAACAATGCTTATAGCACTTACAATGTTGTGTTTCAGAGAACAAAGTATTGATGTAAGTACTGACGGATGACTCTTTTTAAGCAGGTGATGTAAACATGGTATTTATACAATACAGTATAATAAACATGTTTTTCTCTTGCTATTTGCTTAACATTTTCTTTTCTCTTGTTCACTTTATTGTAAGAACACCATATATAATAATGCATGCATATATATGTGCATGGTCATTCAGTCATGCCTGACTCTGTGATTCTATGGACTGTAGCCCACCAGGCTCCTCTGTTCATTTGATTTTATAGGCAAGAATACTGGAATGGGTTGCCATTTCCTTTTCCAGGGGATCTTCCTGACCCAGGCATTGAACTTGTGTCCCTGCATTTCCTGCATTAGTAGGTGAATAGTTTGCCAATGAGTCACTTGCTTATTTATCATAAGAATGCCATATATAATATTAATACATATAACACACAAAACATGTGTTAATCTAGTATTCATTTTATCAGTAAGGCTTCCAGTCAATAGTAGGCTATTAGCAGTTATGTTTTGGGGTAATCAAAAGTTATACATGAATTTTCTACTTTACAAGTGGTCAACATTCCAACCTCAATGTTGTTCAAGTTTTAACTGTTGTTGTTCAATTGTAAAGTTGTATCTGACTCTTTGCATCTCCATGGACTACAGCACACCAGGCTCCTCTGTCCTTCACTATCTTCCAGAGTTTGCTCAAATTCATGTCCATTGAGTCAGTGATGTTATCTAACCATCTCATCCTCTACCTCCTTCTTCACCTTTTCTCTTCAATCTTTCCCAGCATCAGGAGTCAGCTCTTCCAATGAGTCGGTTCTTCTTATCAGGTGGCCAAAGTATTGAAGCTTCAGCTTTAACATCTTTCCTGCCAATGAACATTCAGTGTTGATTTCCTTCGGGACTGACCAGTTTGATCTCCTTGTAGTCCAAGGGACTCTAAGGAGACTTCTCCAGCACCCCAAGTCGAAGGCATCAATTCTTCAGCACTCAGCCTTCTTTGTGCTCTAGCTATCACATTCATACATGACTACTGGAAAAGCCATAGCTTTGACAATACAGATGTTGTTGGCAAAGTGATTTCTCTGCTTTTTAATATGCTGTCTAGGTTTGTTATAACTTTCCTTTCCAGGAACAAGCCCAAGAAAATAGAATCTGTGACTCCCTCCACTTTTTACCCTTCTGTTTGCCATGAAGTGATCGAACCAGATGCCCATAATATATACTGTATATACTATAGTATATATACTATGCTATATACTATATAGCATAGTATATATACTATATATACTATTATATATTAAAATAATAGTATATATAGTATAGTATAATATAGTATATATATAGTATATAGTATAATATATAATAGTATACTATTATATATTAAAATAATAGTATATATGCATTATATTATTTAATATAAATTATATATCATCAGTTATATATTTTTATTTATCTTTAATATGTATAATATTTAATTTTCATAACATTCTTTATCACACACAGTTAATAGTACTATCTCTTTACTGTAATTAAATGGCAGATTTTTTTTTTTTACTCTATTAAAAAATTGTATGAGAACTTGGAAGATATACATTCCTTAGCTGGGTTTGGAGATGATACACTAAAATTTTCATCAGACCAATTCCACTGTAGTAAATTAATTTTTCAAATGTGCCGCAATTATAAATTGCTTTAAAATAAAATGTAAAACATATATTTTAAAAAATAGTTCAAGACTATAATGTACAGGAATCAAAAATTCAGACATTCAGAGAAATCTGGGGAAAAAAATCAAGTTAAAGTGTGGTATAGGTTTAGAATTTATTGATAAGGAACCCAGGCACAAAATCTAGCTAATGGCTTTATGTGAATGTCCTGCCCATCTTGTAAATGGACTAGACACTTATAATCTTTTTCATAGTGGTCCCAATATTTTACATTCTCACCAACAGTGCACAGAGGTCTAGTTTCTTTGTTTCCTTATCAACACTTGTCATATTTTAAATTTAATTAATTAATTTATTTTACAATACACATACTAGTGCATTTGTGTGGTTTTCATTTGCATTTCCCTGATAATTAATGACACAGAGCATCTTTCCACACACCTCTTTGCCTCTGGTATGTCTTTATTTGGAGAAGCATCTATATGAATTCTTTGTTCATTTTTAATTGAATTATTTTCCTTGATATTGATTTTTGGAATTTCCTTGCATGTTGTGAATGTATTCCTCTCCTAGTCCATTTGGGTTGCTGTAACAGAATAGCATAGACTGGGTGAATTACAAACCATATAAACTTATTTCTCACAGGTCTAAAGCCTAGACATTTAAGATCAGGATGATAGTATGGTCTAGTTCTGGTGAAGGCCCTCTTCAACCATGGCAGAGAATAGGGAGAAGCAGCAAGCTCTCTCTGAACATATACAAGGATATTAAACCCATTTATGAGGGCCCTTTCTTCATCAGCTCATCTAATCCTCATCACTTACTAAAGACTCTGTCTTATAATACCGTCGTACTGAGGGTAGAATTTCAACATATGACTTTTATGGAGATACACTCAGTCTATAATGCATTTTCTTAGCAGATACATACTTGTAATATATTCTCTGATTCTATAAGTTGCTTTTTAACCTCTGTTGATTGTTTTCTTTGCTGTGCAGAATATTTCCAGTCTAATGCAGTTCTATTTTCTTCTAATTATGCTTTTGCTGCATGTGTTTTCTTAGATTGCTAAGAAATCTTTGCTAAGCCCAGTGTTATGAAAATTTTGACCTGTCTTTTCCTCTATACTCTAGAATTTTAACAGTTTCAGCCTTATATTTTAATCCATCCTAAATGACTTTCGCATATGATATACATTAGATATCTAATTTTTATTATTTTGCATGTGGATATCCAGTTTTCCAACACCATGTGTTGAAGAGACTGTCCTTTCCCCATTGTATTTTATTGGTGCTCTTCGCAACAATCCATTGAATTTATATATTTTGGTTTCTTTTTGTGCTCTCTTTTCTATTCTATTGGCCTATATATCTGGTTTTGTGGCAGATTGCATTGACTCCAGATTGCATTGACTCTAGATTGCTTTGGGAAGTATGTGCATTTTAACAATATTGTCTTCCAATCCATGAACATGAGATGCCTTTCAATTCATTTGTTTATTTTTTAAAATTTTTCATTAGTGATTTGTAGCTTTCAGTGTGCAAGTCTTTCATCTCCTTTAAATTTTTTCTTAGGTATTTTATTTTTTGATGCTACCATAAATGAGATTGTTTTCTTATTTCCTTTTTAAATAGTCCATTGTAAGTCTATAGAAATTTAGCTGATTTTTGAGTACTGTAACTTTACAGTATTCCTTTATTAATTTTAATAGCTTTGTGTGTGTGTATTTGCAAGGTAATCTTGCATTGTAAAAACTCCCTGGATGAAATGGATTTGGTTTCATTCAATTGTGTTTTTCAAATTGATTTTCTTGTGAAAGAAAAGGATGTTTCCATGTCTTGTAAACTGCATCGTTTCCTAAAGTCATTTGTTTTGTATTGTTTTGTTGACTGATTAATACAACTGGGCTTTCACTACAGTATTCCAGTTGAATTTCAGGTATAAACCATAGTCATTCAGTTCAAAATTAGACCTCATTTTCTCAGAGTGTCAATTTATGAACTTGGCCTCCCAGGTGACTCAGTGATTAAAAGTCTGTCTACCAAAGCCACAGATGCAATAAATGTGGGTTCACTCCTGAGATGGGAAAATTCATGGCAACCCATTCCAGTAATTTTGCTTGGAAAATCCTATGGACAGAAGAGCCTGGTGGACTGCAGTCCACAGGGTCACAAGATCAAACATTACTGACGGACTGAATACACACACATAAAATTTATGTGCTAGAACTTAACAATCCCTCCTTCATTGATGTCAGTATTGTTCCATGTGGATAAATGTTGCACAAACAATATCTGGTGATCTCTCTGAAGTGAATACTCATCATTGTCTGGAAGTTTCTTTTTGGACATTCCATCTATTGAACATGAAATTTGTGCTTGAACACTGACATTGAATCTGCTGGTTATTCCTCCTTCATTGTACACACGTAAGTGTCAGCATTTCTGCAGCATGAATCCCATCTTCAGTTTCCTTGCCCACTCATGTTTTGCTGCATCACAATTTTTTGTGTGTTTGAGTGTGAACACCCTAGCTATATATGTGTAAAATAATTATCTTTTCATATAATATTCATTCTCATACTATACAAATATTTATAAGAACATATAAAAAAGATCAACACAATTTTAATACAACAGTGAAATACTTCTATTTTGATTTTTATTGAACATATTTAGAGATACCACAGATATTCCTTTATCAAATTTTGAATATTTTAAAACGATTGTTAAATAGGCAACATGAGCAATAATTTCCTATAAGAGAACCACAGCAATTTAAGCAAGTTATGTGTCTCTTATGATATGAATAATTTTTATCCTTGTTTTGAAAAGCCAACTATTAAGATTAGGAAATGCTGCTGCTGCTCAGTCTCTTCAGTTTTGTCTGACTCTGTGCGACCCCATAGATGACAGCCCACCAGGCTCCACCATCCCTGGGATTCTCCAGGCAAGAACACTGGAGTAGGTTGCCATTTCCTTCTCCAATACATGAAAGTAAAAATTGAAAGTGAAAAAAAAAAAAATTTGAAAGTGAAGTCTCTCAGTCGTGTCCGACTGTTAGCGACCACATGGACTGCATCCTACCAGGTTCCTCCGTCCATGGGGTTTTCCAGGCAAGAGTACTGGAGTTGGTTGCCATTGCCTTCTCTGAGATTAGGAAATAGTAGCTATAATTTGAGCTCACAACTTGCAAATGAATATTTCACTTGAGTAACATCAAATTGAAGTCACTATTTTATTACGCCTATTCTGTCAAGCTTTTCCTCCCGCAAATACTATTCTATGTAAAACATTAGGCTAGGAGATACTGGAAACAAAGGCAAAAAAGGAATAAACACATCAGACTTATTAACTAAGTTTGGAATAATACAACATAAAACTGTAAGCTCCAAACTGAAACATGGGTAGAGTGCATTGGGATATAAGCATTGAAAGAAAGGTCAGTTCTATCCCTGGGACCAGGAATGAGGAATCCTTGAAGACACATTGAGAAGCAGATGTGGTCTGGGTACATAGATTGGATGATGACACAGGCAATTTCCTCATAAAGAACAGATGAGCAAAGAGAAGCTGTAAGGTGTAAGATAAGTGTATAGAAAACAATTCATTCCAGCAGAAGGATGATATGAAAAGTAACTCTTTTGCAGTATTGGTAAAATAATTTGAAGCCATAACATACAGAACTTTTGGTGTGAGCTTCCACAGATTATATTTTGGATGAGTAATCATAGATTTAAAAGATTTGTGACTAATTCTGCTTTTTAGTCATAGTGTACAAATGGCAGGTTATTACAGTTTTTGTATATATTCTTTTACTTACACCTTTTTAACTTTTCCCTTCAGTGTTATGCACTCTTGACACCCCAGTTCTACTTTCTAGTTTGTTCGTTTCCTGGTCTCAGTGGCTGAGCCAGGGTCTGTCAAAGCTTTTGTGTGGTTCCCTGGTAGAGGTAAATGCATCTCTGTCAGCTGTGAGCATGGCAGGAAAACACAACAATGAAGAAACTAAGATGTGATAAAGCAACCATCTGTATTTGATCTGTGTTCTTAGGATAAGGCAGTAAAAGAGAGGATAATTTTTCTAGCAGCACTTTGTGATGCAGAAAGGGCATGTGCTTGTGTCAGCAAACTTTAGATGTAGTTTCCTAGTTCCTCCTCATGCAAAGAGGGAAAGCTTGAGAGCAATTACTCTAAAGTTAAGAGCCTATGTGGAGAAGGCAGGAGCCTGGTAGGCTGTAGTCCATGGGGTCGCTAAGAGTCAGACATGACTGAGCGACTTCCCTTTCACTTTTCACTTTCATGCATTGGAGAAGGAAATTGCAACCTACTCCAGTGTTCTTACCTGGAGAATCCCAGGGCTGGGGGAACCTAGTGGGCTTCCGTCTATGGGGTCGCACAGAGTCAGACATGACTGAAGCAACTTAGCAGCAGTAGCAGCAGTAAGAGCCTATGTGTTACAGCCTGGATACAAGCTTGAGGACATTTGCAAGAGATAAGATACATAGAGTTGTACATGCAATTTTAGGACACAAGGGGGATCCAATGGTGGGAAGAACAGTGATCTCCAAGAAGATAAGGGTGATGTTATATGAGCAAAAGCAGAGATAGCAGCATATAGAAGGGGTACGATGTATGTACCGTAGTCTTCTAAACACATAAAAAGAAAGCCCTATAGAAACTGAGAAGTCTTAAATGAAATTATTATCAGGAAAATATAAATGTAGCCATGTAACATAACAACTAAACAATGAATGTATGCAATAATCTTGTGGCTAACTTAAACACAGTTTGTCTATGTATATCCATCTATCTATCTGCCTATCATCTATCTATCTAATAATGTGGGTAAGGGCTGGAAATTAAAGAAGTAATACACAAACATCTGACCCTTGCTTTCTTTTTGTTTCTTGAAATATTAATTGGGATCAATACTAAAATCAAATCCACATGGTTCTTAGTCAGTTACATTTAACTTAGTAAATATAGTTTAAAGTAATAATTATATTAGAAGATGAGACTAGGAGTCCTACATTACATTTCTATAGTAGATACCAATTTATTGCCTTCCAGATTTCTAAGTTCTATAATAATTATTTATACCATATATTTGTTTTCACAGGTATATAATGTAAACAAAGAGTCATTATCATTCCCATTGTTCAGATGAAATTCAAGGGCAGCATCCAAATGTACGCACTCAGTATTCCTGTGGTGACAGTATACTTAAAATTTGTGATTAGATTTTACGTTTAAAAAAATCAATATATTTTGATTCTGTTAAAACTCTAAGTCCTCTGAGTCATTTGACAAGGAACCTAGTCAGAAGCAGAGAATTCCATGGTGATCTACCTGGACTTCCTTTGGAAGAGCTTATAGACAGAAAAAGACTTTGGAATCAATTTATAATGTATGACCTGATTTATTTTATTGGTAGCTATTATTAGTGCATAAAAGTATCTGGTGCAGTCTGGAACTTTTGCAAGGTTTATGAGACAAATTAAAGGAAAAAGAAAATGGAACTATTAGTTAACAAAAGGACTCAGAGATGTAATCAAAATTTTAATTTTAAATAGAATACATTTTTAATTTTAATGTCAGCAATAGTTACACAAATTGAAGAATAGAAAACATATCAAAATATTTATCTACTTCTAATTTTTTTCAGGTGGAATAATTTATTTTTGATTTTAAAGTTGGTAGTAAAATTAAATCCTGAATTAGACAAAATTATGTGAAAATATTTTTCAGTACAGTTATAATTGTTGTTGTTCAGTCCCTAAGTCATGTCAGACTGTTTCACTCTCCTCTTTCAGCATCATTAAGAGGCTCTTTAACTCCCTTTTCCTTTCTTTCTTTTTTTTTTTTTTTGTATTGCCTTTATTATTTTTTTAATTTTATTTTATTTTTAAACTTTACAATATTGTATTAGTTTTGCCATATATCAAAATCATTGTGGTATCATCTGCATATCTGAAGTTGTTGATATATCTCCCAGCAATCTTGAGTCTACCTTTTTATTCATCCAGTCTGGCATCTCACAAAACATCCTCTGCATATAAATTAAATAAGCAGAGTTACGATATATAGCCTTGACATACTCTTTTCCCAATCTTGAACCAGTCTGTTGTTCCTTGTCCTTTTCTAACTGCTGCTACTGGACCCGCACACAGGTTTCTCAGGAGACAGGTAAGGTGATCTGGTATTCCCATCTCTTCAGAAAAATTTCCATAGTTTGTATGTGATCCATACAGTCAAAGGCTTTAGTATAGTCAATGAATCAGAAATAGAGGTATTCTGGAATTCTCTTGCTTTTTTGATGATCCAGTAAATGTTGGCAATTTGATTTATGGTTCCTCTGCATTTTCTAAATCCAGCTTGTACATCCAGAAGTTCTCTGTTCATGTACTGCTGAAACTTAACTTGAAGGATTTTGAATATTATCTTACTATCATGGGAAATGAGTGCAGTTGTATGGTAGTTTGAATATTTTTTAGCATTCCCTTTCTTTGGGATTGGAATGAAAACTGATTTTTTCCAATCCTGTGGCCACTGTTGAGTTTTCCAAATTTGCTGACATATTGAGTACATCATTTCACAGCATCATATTTTAGGATTTAAAATAAGTCAGCAGGAATTCCATCACCTCCAATAGCTTTGTTTGTAGTAATGCTACATAAGATCCACTTGACTGCACACACCAGGATGTCTGGCTCGAGGTGAATGACCACATTACTGTGGTTATCCAGATCATTAAGACCTTTTTTGTACAGATCTTCTGTGTGTTCTTGCCATGTCTTCTAAATTTCTCTGCTTCTGTTAGGACCTTACAATTACTGTCCTTTATTGTGCCCATTTTGCCTGAAATCTTCCTTTGATATCTTTAATTTTCTCAAAGAGATCTCTAGTTTTCCTCATTCTATTTTTTAACTCTATTTCTTTGTATTGTTTGCCTAAGATTTTCTTATCTCTCCTTGCTATTCTTTGGAACTCTTCATTCATTTGAATAAATCTTTCCTTTAGCTTTTGCTTTTTGTTTCTTTTCTTTTCTCAGCGATTTGTAAGTCTTCTTCAGACAACCATTTTGCCTTTTTGCATTTCTTTTCTTGGGGATGGTTTAGGTCACTGACTCCTGTACAACGTTATGAATCTCTGTCTATCTTCAAGCATTCTGTCTATCAGATCTAATTCCGTGAATCTATATACTACTTCTACTGCATGATAAATTAATTGACACAGATCATACCTGAATGGGCTGGTGTTTTTCCCTACTTTCTTCAGTTTATGTCTGAATCTTACAATAAGGAACTCATGATATAAGCCACTGTCAGCTCCAGGAATTATTTTTGCTGACTGTATAGAGTTTTCTCATCTTCAACTGCAAAGAATATAATCAATCTGATTTTGGTATTTTCCATCTGGTGATGTCAATGTGTAGAGTCATCACTTGTGTTGTTGGAAGAAGGTGTTTATTATGGCCAGTGTGCTCTATTGGCAAAATTTTGTCAGCCTTTGCCCTGCATTATTTTGTACTCCAATGCCAAATTTGCCTGTTACTTCGTGTATCTCTTGACTTTCTATTTTTCATTCCAATTTCCTACAATGAAAAGGACTTTTTTATTGTTAGAAGGTCTTGGAGGTCTCCATGGAACCAGACAACCTCAATTTCTTTGGCATTAGTATTTGGGGAATAGTACTGTTAATTGCTCAGTCGTGTCCGACTCTCTGCAATCCCACAGACTGGAGACCACCAGGCTCCTCTGTCCATGGGATTCTCCAGGCAAGAGCAATGGAGTGGATTCTCATTCCCTTCTCCAGAGGATCTTCCTGACCCAGGGATCAAACCTGGGTCTCCTGCATTGCAGGCAGATTCTTTACCATTTGAGCTACAGGGAAGCCCTATTTGGGGAATAGGCATGGATTGATCTGATGTTGAATTTCTTGCCTTGGAAACAGATCAAGATCATTCTATTATCTTTGAGGTTGCACCAAAGTATTGAATTTCACACTTTTTGTTGACTATGAGAGCTACTTGATTTCTTGGGGATTCTTGCCCGCAGTAGTAGATATATCAGTCATCTGAATTAAATTCACCCATTCCTGTCCACTTTAGTTCATTGAATCCTAAAGTGTCATTCTTGCCATCCCCTATTTGATCATGTCCAATTTACCATCCCATTAGGATTATACAGTGGAAATGAAAAATATATTCAAGGGATTTAATCTGCTAGACAGAGTGCCTAAACAAATATGGATGGAAGTTCATGACATTGTACAGGAGGCAATTATCAAGATCATCCTCAAGAAAAACAAATGCAAAAAGGCAAAATAGTGGTCTTAGGAGGCCTTACAAATAGCTATGAAAAGAAGAGAAGCTAAAGGAAAAGGATAAAAGGAAAGATATACCCATCTGAATGCAGAGTTCCAAAGAATAGAAAGGAGAAATAAGAAAGCCTTCCTCAGGGATCAATGCAAAGAAATAGAGGACAACAATAGAATAGGAAAGACTAGAGATCTCTTCAAGAAAATTAGAGATACCAAAGGAATATTTCATGCAAAGATGGGCTCAATAAAGGACAGAGATGGTAGGACCTAACAGAAACAGAAGATATTAAAAAGAGGTGGCAAGAATACACAGAAGAACTGTACAAAAAAGATATTCATGACCCAACTGAACAATATGGTGTGATCACTCACCTAGAGCCAGACATCCTGGAGTGGGAAGTCAACTGGACCTTAGAAACCATCATTATGAACAAAGATAGTGGAGGTGATGGAATTCTGGTTAAGCTATTTTGTGTCCTAAAAGATGATGCTGTGAAAGATGATTGCCACACTCAATATGCCAGCAAATTTGGAAAACTCAGCAGTGGCCACAGAACTGGGAAAGGTCAGTTTTCATTCCAATCCTAAAGAAAGGCAATGCCAAAGAATGTTCAAACTACCACACGATTGAACTCATCTCAAATGCTAGCCAAGTAATGCTTAAAATTCTCCAAGTCAGACTTCAGCAGTACATGAAGGATGGACTTCCAGATGTTCAAGCTGGATTTAGAAAAGGCAGAAGAATCAGAGATCAAATTGCCAACATTGACTGGATCCTCAAAATCACAAGAGATTCCAGAAAACCTCTACTTGTGCTTTATTGACTATGCCAAATATTTGACTGTGTGGATCACAACAAACTGTGGAAATTCTTAAAGAGATGGGAATACCAGACCACCTGACCTGCCTCTTGAGAAATCTGTATGCAGATCAGGAATCAACAGTTAGAGCTAGACATGGAACAACAGACTGGTTCCAAATAGGCAAAGGTGTATGTCAAGGCTGTATGTTGTCACCCATATATTAACTTATACGCAGAGTACCTCATGTGAAATGCCCAGCTGAATGAATCACAAGCTGGAATCAAGATTGCTGGGGGAAATATCAATAACCTCAAATGTGCAGATGACACCTTCCTTATGGCAGAAAGCAAAGAAGAATTAAATAACCTCTTTATGAACATGAAAGAGGATAGTGAGCCTCTTTATGAACGTTAAATAGGAGAGTGAAAAAGTTGGCTTAAAACTCAACATTTATAAAACTAAGATCATGGCATCCAGTCCCATCACTTCATGGCAAATAGATGGGGAAACAATCAAAACAGTGGGAGATTTTATTTTGGGGGGCTCCAAAATCACTGCAGATGGTGACTGCAACCATGAAATTAAAAGACATTTGCTCCTTGGAAGAAAAGCTATAACTAAACAGCATATTAAAAAGCAGAGACACAGTTTTGCCAACAAAGTTCTATCTAGTCAAAGCTACGTTTTTTCCAGCAGTCATGTATGGATGTGAGAGTTGGACTACAAAGAAAGCCAAGCCCTGAAGAACTGATGCTTTTCTACTGTGGTGTTGGAGAAGCCTCTTGAGAATCCCTTGGCCTGCAGGGAGATCAAATCAGTCAATCCTAAAGGAAGTCAGTCCTAAATATTCATTGGAAGGATTGATGCTGAAGCTGCAGCTGCAATACTTTGGGCACCTGGTAGGGAGAACTGACTCATTGGAAAATACCCTGACACTACAAAAAGTAGAAGGCAGAAGGAGAAGGGGACAACAGAGGATTAGGTGTGTATGGCATTCCAGACTCGACAGACATGAGTTTGAGCAAACTCCAAGAATTAGTGAAGGACAGGGAAGCCTGGTGTGCTGCAGTCCATGGAGTCGCAAAGAGTCAGACACAACTGAGCAACTGAACTGAACTTTCAGAAGTCCCTGTTCGGGCACCACCTGCTGGGGTCCAGCCCCGGCTGATCCAGGGTATTCGAAGGAGAGACGGCATAGGCGACCTATTTATTTAAATATTTATCAAAGATATAAAGAGTAATAGAATGAGGATAGCTCAGTGAGGAAATTCAGTGGAGAAAAGAGGCTGAGTAGCTTGGTTTACGCAGGAGACCAATAAAACTTCAAGACAAGAAGTTTGCACCACTTACATAGGCCGCAGGCGTCCTTCTGTTCTCCCGAAGGACAGGAGACACTGAGGCCTCCCCCGTCGGATCTTAGAAGCCCAGGCATAATTAGCAAGCATGGCGGGTTCTGCGCTCCAGATGGAGACTCAGCCAGAATTTGGGAGAGAGATTGACATGGGGAGACCAAGTTTCGGTGAACAAGGCCCGCACTTTATTTTCCAAAGTACTTTTTATACCTTAAGTTATACATAGAGGATAATGGGGGAAGGGGTAGAGTCATGCAGCAAGCCAGGCTTTCTTCCTGCAAACTTATCATATGCAAAAGCTTAGGTGATTTGCATCATCTTCTGGCCCGGAGGCCTGTTAACATTTTAAGACCCTTTCTTCAGAAAACTTATTTTTCTCTAAAGGTGATTGGTCAGGAGCCACCCTCCAAAAGCATTAGATAAAGTTGCATTCCTACAGAGCAAAGGTGTGGTGGGCTATAACAAGAAAAAGAATTAACTCAAGGGTCCCAGGTTACAAACATTAAAGCTACTACTTACACCAATTATATTAATCAATACACTGCCAGGGACACAGCAGGTAAGGGATATGGAAACTTAGCAGCAAACATTGGCCCAACAAGTGAAAATCCCTTCACCAATACAATTTCTAATCAATCTTTTAACTGCTCAAAGGAATCTGTATTTAGACAGTTTAGAACATCTCATGCCTCTCACAGTTGGGAGGCTCTGAACAATCACATGTGGCCGGAAAAACCTATTCAGGCAGGCTAGAGGACTTCCAAAAGAGTTTGTAGGTTGAAACACTGTCACACCCAGGAATTACTAACTGGAGCTGTAAGCTAACTCTTTTTTCAGAGAGAGGTAGTGGGGGACAGCCCCCTGTAAAGTCAGAGGTGTAGGTGAAAGCACAAAGCAGAAAGTATGCAGATTCTGGTTTTGGGGGTAGATGCTCGAGAATTTCCAGGGAGACTCCTGAGGCTCGATCCCGCCTTTGCGTATGCCAAGCCTCCTTCCTCATGACCTTTGTCATGGGTGGAGCTCCTCACACTGGCTCCCGGCAGTGATAGAATTCTAGTTGAGCTATTCCAGATCCTGAAAGATGATGCTGTGGAAAGTGCTGCACTCAATATGCAATATGCTGGCTCCTGGCATGAACTGAACTTAATTTACCTTGATTCATGAGCTTAACATTCTATGTTCCTATCGTTATTCATAGCATCAGATTTAATTTTCACCATCATTAAGAATTGGGCTTCATTTCGACTTTGACTCAGCCTCTTCATTCTTTCTGGAGCTACTTATCTGCTCTTTACCAGTAGCATATTGGACACCTACTGACCTGGGGCAGGGGTTGGGGGGGAGCTCATCTTCCAGTCTCATATTTTTTTAACTTTTCGTACTTTTCATGGAGTTCTCAAGGCAGGAATACTGAAGTGATTTGCCATTCCCTTCTCTGCTACTGCTGCTAAGTCACTTCAGCCATGTCCGACTCTGTGCGATCCCAGACATGGCAGCCCACCAGGCTCCCCCATCCCTGGGATTTTCCAGGCAAGAGTACTGGGGTGGGTTGTCATTGCTTTCTCCATTCCCTTCTCTAGTGGACCATATTGTATCGTAACTGTCCTCTTTAACCTGCCTGTCTTAGGTGGCCCTACATAGCATGGCTCATTGTTTCATTGAGTTAAACAAGGCTAATTGGTTCCCTTTAGCCAAGTGGAGAAATAAGTTTTCATAGGTTCTTAATTGTAAAATGCAAACGACTGTTAGATGTACTTCAAATTTGATTTAGCTCTTCAATAAAAGAAAGGCTACATTAAATGCACTGCTGCTGCTGCTAAGTAGCTTCAGTCGTGTCCAACTCAGTGTGACCCCGTAGACGCCAGCCCACAAGACTCCCCTGTCCCTGGGATTCTCCAGGCAAGAACGCTGGAGTGGGCTGCCATTTCCTTCTCCAATGCATGGAAGTGAAAAGTGAAAGTGAAGTTGCTCAGTCGTGTCCAACTCTTCGAGACCCCATGGACTGCAGCCTAAGCTCCTCTGTCCATGGGAGTCTCTGGGCAAGAGCACTGGAGTGGGTTGCCATTGCCTTCTCCACATTAACTGCACATATCCACTTAAATACATATACTGATTTAAGAAATGTTAAAGTGTGAACAAGTTGGCATCTAATATTGGAAGGAATAAAGTAATTTTCAGTAATGATTTTTTTAAAATTCAAATTAATGAGAATACATAGTTTTGTTTGTTAAGAATTTGGACTATGAATATAGGCTTCTCTGTTTCACTATTCACTTTTACCACTTTTTGTTTTGAAGCCCTTGAAGTTACTTAATCACTCTTTACCTTAGATTCTTTATATATCAAGTGAAAATGATATTTCATTCAGATAATTGGGGAAGAATTCAATTAATACCTATTAAGTTATGAAAAAAGGCTTAACATATAATAAGAACTCAATTGGTGCTAATCAGCTCCCATATTTATTATGTTTGTTATGATTTTGTATTTTTCAATTACTATATTTTAAAATAAAATGAAATATTAATTCTAATTAGCTAATTGCAAGCAGTTTCTTAAGTTAATCTAATATTCTAAATTTGAAAAAATAAGATGTGTTGTAAGAAAATATCTTCCTATATGCTTAAATTTTCAAATATGGATTTTTATCAAACTTGCTGTCTTTGAACTGAATTTTAGTGCTTAATAAACTTATTTTTCTCCTAATATTCTATTTCTTTTCTTTAAGCTCTTTTCAGCCTAAGGCTTTATTTGTGACTGGAAAAATAAGATCTTCCTCTTGAGAACCATTCTCCCTTTGTTAAAAAAAAAAAAAAAAAAAAGTCGTATAAGTTTACTATTTCTTTTCTGCTTTCTCAGTTCTCTATCCAAAAAAAAAAAAAAGAAAGAAAGAAAAATAAATTATACATTTCTATTTTTGGAAATTATTTTCTTAACCATTAATAAGAAACAATTTTTAATCTCATAATGAATATTTTGTACTTATTTTAAGAAATGTTATTGGAAAAATGTGGACTTTCGGTTTAGTGCAAAAAAAAAAAAATCCTATTTTCCTTACAAGTAACATTTAATCCATTCAGAAAACAAAGATCATGGCATCTGTTCCCATCACTTCATGGGAAATAGACCAGGAAACAGTGGAAACAGTGTCAGACTTTATTTTTGGGGCTCCAAAATCACTACAGATGGTGACTGCAGCCATGAAATTAAAAGATGCTTACTCCTTGGAAGAAAAGTTATGTCCAACCTAGATAGCATATTGAAAAGCAGAGACATTACTTTGCCAACGAAGGTCCATCTAGTCAAGGCTATGTTTTTTCCTGTGGTCATGTATGGATGTGAGAGTTGGACTGTGAAGAAAGCTGAGCACCGAAGAATTGATGCTTTTGAACTGTGGTGTTGGAGAAGACTCTTGAGAGTCCCTTGGACTGCAAGGAGATCCAACCAGTCCATTCTGAAGGAGATCAGCCCTGGGATTTCTTTGGAGGGAATGATGCTAAAGCTGAAAGTCCAGTACTTTGGCCACCTCATGCGAAGAGTTGACTCATTGGAAAAGACTCTGATGCTGGGAGGGATTGGGGGCAGGAGGAGAAGGGGACGACAGAGGATGAGATCGCTGGATGGCATCACTGACTCGATGGACGTGAGTCTCAGTGAACTCCGGGAGTTAGTGATGGACAGGGAGGCCTGGCGTGCTGCGATTCATGGGGTCGCAAAGAGTCGGACACGACTGAGCGACTGAACTGGACAGAACATTTAATCCACAGCTAAATCTTAAAAATTCTAACTCTGACATGTATTAGAAGCTAGACCTTCCTCCTCTCTGCACCACTTTTATGTGCATCTTATGCTCCATGTTTCTTCCTAACTACTTCAGTAACAGTCCTTGCTTTTCTGCCCTTCACTTTTTTCTCATTTACTTTACTCTTTGTACTGCAGCCAAATTATGTAATTTAAAATACAAATGGAACAAACTGTTAAAAATTATGAAATCAAGCATCTTTTAGGAAACTCTACAAAAGAAAGAAAATACAGTAAAATTGATCATTATACAGCAATACTAGCTAATTATTAGAATGTTAAATAGTATTAAAATAAAAATCTTTGTTATAAAGTTAGCAGACTCAAGGGAAAGATGGAAACAGCATTTTGATTCAAGAAGCATGTTTGGAAGGAGATCCTGGGCCACAGAAACAAGGTGACAGGAATAGTGAATAAGAAAAGAGAAAAAGCCAGAGTGATTGCTTCTGTAGAAAAAAGTCACAATTTCCATTCTGGAATGGTTTCTATAATTATCTTTTGCAAAGATGGAAGTGGTTTTCATCCCCACCATTGGACAATTACTAGAGAAGAATGAAGATTCTTACCGGTAACAGATGGCTTTTGCCTTCAAGATTTATTGAATCTTTGGAGAATACTAAAGTGAGGCATCACCAGTTTTGGTTCCTGCTCACATGCACTGAAATGCATTGAAGGACAGTTAGTAGTAGTCAAAGTACGTGATTCTGGGCAGCCAAAACATCAACTACAATGCATCCCTTTTGTCACTCAGATTTTCTTGTGCTCCAAATTAAATCCACAGTGCAGGAAATTTTGAAGCATTGAGCCACAATTCCTACTAATTATTCAGGTTTATTGAACCAGTCTCCTTGGATAACAACTGTTTTTATCTCTTTTATTTGCTTCCTTCACCAGTTCCCTTCACCTGATGGAGACTGCTCATCACTGGGTGCCCCAGCCCCTCTCTCCTGAGTAATCAAAGGCTTTGGCAGCAGGGTACCTTTGCCTGTTCTTGTTGCTACAGATGTATATTCCATATTTATCACTGAAGGTTCATCTTTGATGCTGTTAGCAGGCACATATTGCTGAGGGCATTCAATCCATTACTCCATTTCTTATGCTCCAGCAATGAATCACATTGTATCATCAATTAGGAACAATGAAAAAGCCTAAGAAATACTACTATCAACATGCCTGGGACTATATTATGTCAGAGAACAGAGAAGTCACCATGATCTTGAGTGTACACTGCAGTTTATCCCACACAAAAGTGAATTGTGTTTAATCTTTAATGATAGAGATTGAAAACAAAAACAAAAACAAAAAAAAACACATTTTCTGCTTCAATAGCTGCATACTAAACGCCAGAACACTTGATCTGTTTCACTAAGGATGACTCACAGGCACAAGTTTAAGGAGCACATCTCATTCATCACAATCCATTGGATTGTACAGAGATTATACATTTGAATTAACTGTGGAAATGATGGAATCATATCTGCTATGCCCTTTATCTTTGAAGAAAGTGTTTATGTATATAATTCTAAACAGGGATGTTGTACTGTTTGCAATTTATAATCTTGGCTGGGGACAGAGAAGGGTTTTTACTTGGCCTTTTCCTCATAATGCAAATTATTTACAGGTCAGAGAGCCATTGTGTGGTCTTTGCCAGCTGCCACGCATCTCATTGCAACTGAGGTTCAGGGAACTGACAAGGAGTACAACCACAAAGAGACCAGGGCCAGCATTTAGTCTCACTAAGCTTATACTCTAACCAAGTGGCTATGTGGAAGTATCAGGTAAGCAAAGCTATGTATGTAACAGCCCTCAGAATGCCTGGGTGTAGCTTTTTCTCTAGAGTACAATGCATTTGGTAAATAACTGTTATTTAAAAAAATAAAATAAAATAAATGGATGCCTATCTCATGTATTCTTTGAGATAGTTTTGCAGTATCCATTCTCAGTGAAATCAATCTCCATTTCAATGGAAAGATTCTGGGTCTCAAAAGTCCTTAAATACAGAAAATGTGAGAAAACACCATTTCAAATTATAGAAACTGATGTAAGGTTTCTATTTCTATTTGGCTGCTCTACAGATCCTGAATTTTATATATATATATATATATATATATATATATATATATATATACATATATATATACACACACACACACACACACACACACACAGACTTATTTGACTTGCTCTTATACTAAGAGTCCAATTTCTTTGCTGAACAAGAAAGTCAATTAATTATATAAATTTGGTAGAACAAGTTAGTTGAAACCTGAATGAGATCTATAAATTAAGCTATGTAGGAAAAGTCTGTAATTCATAAGGAGCACTTAATATAGATTCAAGGTCATGCTAAGCAACCATAAGAATGTATGTTTTCCTCATCTAAGTTTCTGGTAAGATTAGATTTGATAATTTTAAGATATATAAGATGTTTATACAAGTAGTATTATAGAATTATGCGTACATGTCAGCCTAAACTTAAAGAGATAAATAGGATAAAGTATCAGCATTCTCCCTTAATAGATATTGCAGAGTTCAGTCTCCCTCTAATGTATTCATAGGGATTGACAAGAGTGTGAATATATATTTTACTAGTCTTGGTTTTCTCAAGTAAGGATTCAGATAAATCAAGCATACCTGAGCTTAGACGTTCCATCTTTGTATGCACATGGACACACACATGTGTACACACACACATAAGACCTATTATGAATTGTTCTACAATCCACTTACTTTTATGACTAATATTCTAACTCCAACCGGAATGCATTTTCCCTTATTGTCCTACAAATTTTCATCTTAAATTGCATTTTTTTCTCCTCTTATACATTAATCTCTGAAAGCTCATCAGAGTACTCAATTTATTCATTTCCCTTATAGCTTATTATTTGCAAATGGTATTAACTTTGTGTTCACAGTTCTTAGCACAGGGTTTTATTCATAACATACATCTGATGGTAGCACTCAAATCACTTCCAGGAATGGCCTATGGCAAGTGAAAGAATATTGTTTGATTTTGACTCAATAATGCAAAGTTACATGTTTATCTCAACATAAAATTTGATAATGAAGAATAATAAAATGATCTAGTCAGATTTTAAGAAACTATCCTTTTTTCAGAACTAAGAAAAAAAAATCTTAGGCACCATTCTTATTAGTGCACAAGTTACAGATTATAATTCCGACAGATGCTTCTTGAGTAAATGAATGTTAATATAGTGAAGGAAGCAAACTGACACACTGTGATCTTATTTAATATTTACATAGTCCCTATAATAAGATGTAGGTAGAGACAGAGGCTTAGGAATCCTTTGTTCTTCTATATAAATTGAAAAATGAAATTGTATTGAGAATATTTTACTATATATGTATAAAAGTCAGATTCCAGTTATCTAAACACGTGTCTATCTACTTATGAAAATCTGTAGAAAAATATATGAAAATCTGTACCATAGCATCAAACCTTTTTAATTTTATATAAGGCTGTATTTCTCATTCTATACCACTTATGAGTTCAACAGTAATGCCTAAAAAATGTTTCACTCAAAGAAGTCACCCTTAGATGTTTGCAGTTTTAATTATTTCCTTTTTATACTATATTTGTAAGTGAAAAAATCACTGCTTTTTCATGGTTGTGATATTTAGAATAAAAGTTACTATCCAGGTAACATTTTAGGTGGCTTTATAGCAAAGTAGTCTTTATTTGAGTTATAAAATAAGAACAGGTGCTATCAAAACTTTTTATAACTTTGCATGAGAGGAAAGGTAGATTCGATGAATAAAACTGTAGATTTTATTTAAATATTCAAATGTTGGAGAACTGTTAGAATGATATTTTCAAGGCTTAAAGAGACATGGCACTTTACTAGAAAATTGGAGGTAAAACTTACCATCAGTGCTACATGGGAAGTTACAGTGCAGGGAATCACTTCAGTAAGTTGACTACCATGAAATATATATTAAAACATATATTATTAATTAATATATATTAACATATATTGACATATATTAAAAGCTATTCCAAAGATGACTTCAACGTGATACTACACTGAGTTTCATAATTACAGTAAAATGCCACTCTGAGGTTTATAATAGCTTAGAAAAAACTAACATATATCATAGATATTATACAATTTGAGCTAAACTCTGATATACCCCTTTCCTTAAGCTTGGCTATTTGATTCCTGCTTTAATAAAGGATTTGTGAGAATCATGTGATTAAGCACCTAGTATGAATTCAAATTACTGAACATATTTCTTTCAAACTCTGACTAGATTGTGAGGATGATGTGGTTTAAGTTTGACTACATGTAGTGTTCACCACTCGGAGAAGGCAATGGCACCCCACTCCAGTACTCTTGCCTAGAAAATCCCATGGATGGAGGAACCTGGTAGGCTGCAGTCCATGGGGTCGGGAAGAGTTGGACACAACTGGTCGACTTTACTTTCACTTTTCACTTTCATGCTTTGGAGAAGGAAATGGCAAGCCACTCCAGTGTTCTTGCCTGGAGAATCCCAGGGACAGGGGAGCCTGGTGGGCTGCTGTCTATGGGGTCGCACAGAGTTGGACACGACTGAAGTGATTTAGCAGCAGCAGTGTTCAGCACTGTAAAGAACACTACTGATTAACTAAATAGTTTATAACCGAAAAATAGCTATATAAATTAGCAACTATTGCTAATGGCAAATTTCTTTTGAGAATTTTAATTTTGTTAAATGGGATACTTTATAATAGAATACCATTTTAATAACACACAATTGTAAAGTAATTAGCCTCCAATTAAAATAAATTTAAAAAATAAAAGAAAAGAAAAAAAAGAGTTTTAGAACTTTTTTTAAAAATATGGAAACAATCAATCAAGCAAATAAAACACAATCATCTGGATTTACAGTTCATAGAAATATATAGCCAAATAGTGGCTTAGTTGAAGGCAGGGGGCAGCTTAGCCCCTATAATATCAACCTTGTTTCTTTGCTAAACTTCAATCTAATCTAGCTATAGTCATACTGAAGATCTCTCATTTTTATTTACTATTTCCAAAATTTAAACAGCTTCTGTCATCCTTTTCATTCCATTCACAGCCCTCCACTTATCAAGGCATGTGTTTAAGAAGTTAGTATATTATGATAATGAGAAATTTTTCAAAGACGACTGCTTTATTGCACAAGCAGAAGTAGCCATGGGCAGAAGCCCACAAGGTTCTATTTCATATCTAGGTTATTTTAACTTTAAACATTTGAGGAACAGAAATCTCTTTACACAGAGGTCTTTATGTCAAAAAGTCTTTATTCTCAAGCCAACAGGATTTTCTCCTAATGGAGTTGAAATTACAGCTCTACAAACCATTTTGAGTTTGCATTATATGGAAACTACTTATTTTGTCTGTTAGTCTGTGTTCTGTAACAAAGAAATGGGTGAGAAATATAAATCTCCTTCATTTCTTTCTACTCCTTTCTCTTAAGCATTGGGCTGTATGATTCATTAATGCACACATACTCAGAGTATATTCTGAACAATCACAAACGGTGACATTCACCCTTGAATAAGAAAACCATTATTAATTGACTAAATACAACAGTGAGTTTACTGACTTGGAATTTTAATTCCATAAGAGTCCACAATAAATTTGCAAGCTCTGAAGTAAATAAATAAATAAAAGTAAAAATGATATCTCTTCCCTATTACAAAATTGACTGTAGGTAGCTTAAACCATAAAACGATTCATTTGAGATCCAACAACCTTAACAATCAGCTAAAATAGTGAGAAAGAAAAACATGCACAAAACCAAGATGTGTCTACCAAAATTAGACTAATTCAAATACGTGCTTTTAAGCACTTTATAATATTTATTTATATTTGGGTGTTTTTTTTTTTTTTTTTTCCCATTATGCTTACTGTTAACCTTCTGAGGAGGGAAATAAAGTTATAGATTTCATAAGTCTCATAAGACAATAAAACAGATGCTCAAGAGAATAATTATTCCCGATTGAGGCAAAGTGATATTTTATTCAAATTTCCTAAACATGAAGACACTATATAATGTAATAAATAGATTCTCTCAAAATTTCTCATCTAGAAAATACAAGGAGATTTCTTATTATAATACATATGATTTGACCTCCAATATCTGGGGTGAATACTCCTCAAGAACTTAGGTTATGTTTAGTTTGCTTGAGTTTAAGTATCTGTTAGAACAATGTTTCTCACCTCTCTGATTATTAACGCTTTAAGGACGGAATTGCACATTTTCTAAATTTTCTTTTTTTCTTTTTTAATTGGCGCTTCTCTGAATTTTTAATAACACAGATATAGTGTGTATCTATTTATGTACTCCATACATTGACTTCTAGTTGGTGCTAGGGGATAAAGAGCTCCCCAACCAATGCAGGAGACTTAACAGACACAGTTTTGATCCCTGAATTGGGACGAACTCCTGCAGGAGGAAATGGCCACCTAGCCCAATATTCTTGCCTAGAAAATCCAATGGACAGAGGAGCCTGGCAGGCTATGATTCATAAGGTCAGAAAGAGTCAGATACAACTAAAGTGACCTACTGCACTGTATGTATATTTCTGATTTATGCATATAGTAGCAAGTTTTGTTTTCCCTCTTCTCTTCCAGAACCAATCAATGTTCAACACTTTTGGGGACAATGTCACTTTTATTGAAAAATCATGTACTAGAGAAATAGACTTTTTTTCTTGCTAATATTAATGATTTCAATCATTATAATTTCCACACTTTATTAGCTCCATCCAGCAAATCTGTTTGCTCAAAGGGTAAGCAAGGAAAGAGGTAAAAACTCTGCTTTTCTCATATCTGAGACAACTTTCTAAAACACAGTTTGGTAAAGATCATCCAATATCCAACCAATAAAGCATAGATTTTTCACACATACAGTTCTCTGATTTAGTCCAGATGAAATTTCAGAATATGCAAAGAAACTCTATTTTCTTCTCAGATGGCATTTGGAACATATTAGTGACTGTAAGTTCAATATTATGCTAGCAAGTTATTGGTGTGCTGCTATACTTCAGTATAGTAAAATGCAAGAGATTTCATACACTCTAATTAAAGGCAAGGCAGTGCCTCTTTTTTTTTTTTTTTCTTTTTTGAGTAAAACCTTAGAGTGTAACAATGGACTCATGGAAGTAACTCAGGGACCCTGGCCAAATCTTCTTGCATCCTGAATTGTGAAATATCTAAAAGTGAAAGTTTTACTGAAGTCAACCATTTCTTGCACAATAAATGTACTCTTAAAATGAAACAGTGGGGCAGTCCATTTTGTACTCTTCAATATCCCATACAGATGTTTCTTTGAAATAAGGGGCAAACACTGAGACATACTTAGCATACAGACTCTAGTTCTGCATATTTTCTCTTTTATTGTTTAATTTTGTATATTAAATTCAAAGAGACAATGCAAACCAATTTCTTTTTCAAAATTAATTTAGTGTCAGATTTCCACTTCTGTAAATTTTATATTTCACTGCTTAATTCTGTGGGCTAAAGTCTAACCCTAATAAAGTTAACCTTAGGGTAACTACCTTTTCTTCATGATGGGCATGAGGAAGATGGCCATTTGCTCATCTAAGTTCTTCCATAAATTTTGAGTATATGAAATGTTCCAGGAACTGAATTCCGATGAGAAATTGGCAAGAAGTAAACTGATATGTGAAGAAGGCAATGGCACCCTACCCCAGTACTCTTGCCTGGAAAATCCCATGGATGGAGGAGCCTGGTAGGCTGCAGTCCATGGGGTCACTAGGAGTCGGACACGACTGAGCGACTTCACTTTCACTTTTCTCTTTCATGCATTAGAGAAGGAAATGGCAAGCCACTCCAGTGTTCTTGCCTGGAGAATCCCAGGGACAGGGGAGCCTGGTGGGCTGCCGTCTATGGGGTCGCACAGAGTCGGACACTACTGAAGCGACTTAGCAGCCGCAGTAGCAGCAGCAAACTGATATGTACCAAAAATTCAAAAAATTAGTACTTTCCTCTGGGTAATTGCATTTTGCCCAATGGTGCATGGGGGGTGGGGAAATCTAACTTTTGTTTGTTGTTTGTTTAACTTTTCCTCTAGGCAGAAAAAAAAAATCAACAAGATTTAGAGATGGAGAAATGCATTGCACTTCTCCATTTGGTCTACAAAAATCTCTGACAATACAGTGGTCAAAATAAATTTGAAGCTGTTATGAAATTTTAAGCTGTTTGATGTGAAGCGAATGTCACTCAGTCTGTCCAACTCTTTGTGATCCCATAGACTATACAGTCCATGAAGTTCTCTAGGTCAGAATACTGGCCTTTCCCTTCTCCAGGGAATCTTGCCAACTCAGGTCTCCTGCATTGCAGGCAAGTTCTTTAGCAGCTGAGCCACAAGGGAAGCCCTTAAGCTGTTTGGATTGGCTTAAATGTTAGCTATCTCCATTTCACCAATATCATGAAGTCTGTCAGATATTCAAAGCCGTTTAGCGGTCTGAGTTTCAAAACCCATGGGATGATTCGTAAATTGAAATCATTTAATCAAAATGAAAACTAAAAATCAGAGATGGGGCAAGGTAAATTGATCTTCTTCAATATTTAAAGCATTGGACTAGAAGTTTGTGTTATCTTGAAAGTAAAGTGAAGTCCCTCAGTCGTGTCTGACCCTTTGCAATCCCATGGGTTGTAGCCCATGGAATTTTCCAGGCAAGAGTACTGGCGTGGGTTGCCATTTCCTTCTCCATGTGTTATCTTGCTATCCTAAATAGCAAGGTGAGACATAGTTTAGCATATGCAGTAAGTATAAACAAAGAGTCATATATTTTATAAAACCCATCTTTTTGGTGCTACCTCAAAATTTTCTCAGTTGTATTCCTATTTATTTATCCAACCATTTATCTCCAACCACCATCCACTCTCACTGAATGGTTACTGTAACCACCTTCCATCTTATAATTATTTTTCTAAAATCTAAAAGATCATATCAATCATTTTGCAGAAAATCATCCAATAGATTTTCACTGAATTTAAAATAAAACCTAAGCACTATGACCCTGCATACTATGATGCTTGCCAATATCTCTGACTCATCTTCTATGTACATGAACTCTTCTTATTTTCAGGGTTCTAACTATACTTCTGTCCAATCCTACCAAGCTGGTTTCTGCTTTGTTCTTTCCTTTGGAAAGAAGGGGCTTCCTCAAGAATATACTAGCCAGTTATCTATCTTCTCTTAGCTTTCTGCCCAGATCTACTCTGAACCATTTGCTGCTTATTAGTTACTGTATGTATTTGTAGTTACTACTCTTAGTAGTACTACTAAGTACTACTAAGTTACTATTTAGTTACTACTAAGTTACTACTCTTTTAACTCATTAGTTACTACTCTTTTAATTTTATTTTTTTCATACTCTATGTTTTACATTTCTGTATGTAAGTTTAGTCTGTCCCCACCTTCTGAAGCACATGAATCTTCACTGTCCTATTCACCATCCTATTCTACCACTTAGGAATATTTTGATTCCTACAGGCTATTAGGAAAAGGAGCACATCAAGGCTGTATATTGTCATGCTGCTTATTTAACTTATATGCAGAGTACATCATGAGAAACGCTGGACTGGAAGAAACACAAGCTAGAATCAAGATTGCCAGGGGAAATATCAATAACCTCAGATATGCAGATGACACCACCCTTATGGCAGAAAGTGAAGAGGAACTAAAAAGCCTCTTGATGAAAGTGAAAGAGGAGACTGAAAAAGTTGGCTTAAAGCTCAACATTCAGAAAACGAAGATCATGGCATCCGGTCCCATCACTTCACGGGAAATAGATGGGGAAACAGTGGAAACAGTGTCAGACTTTATTTTGTGGGGCTCCAAAATCACTGCAGATGGTGACTGCAGCCATGAAATTAAAAGATGCTTACTCCTTGGAAGGAAAGTTATGACCAACCTAGACAACATATTCAAAAGCAGAGACATTACTTTGCCAACAAAGTTTCATCTAGTCAAGGCTATGGTTTTTCCTGTGGTCATGTATAGATCTAAGAGTTGGACTGTGAAGAAGGCTGAGTGCCAAAGACTTGATGCTTTTGAACTGTGGTGTTGGAGAAGACTCTTGAGAGTCCCTTGGACTGCAAGGAGATCCAACCAGTCCATTCTGAAGAAGATCAGCCCTGGGATTTCTTTGGAAGGAATGATGCTAATGCTGAAACTCCAGTACTTTGGCCACCTCATGCAAAGAGTTGACTCATTGAAAAAGACTCTGATGCTGGGAGGGATTGGGGTCAGGAGGAGAAGGGGACAACAGAGGATGAGATGGCTGGATGGGCATCACTGACTCAGTGGACGTGAGTCTGGGTGAACTCCGGGAGTTGGTGATGGACAGGGAGGCCCGGCATGCTGCGATTCATGGGGTCGCAAAGGGTCAAACACGACTGAGGGACTGAACTGAAGTGAACTGAACAGGTTATGAAAAGTAAAAGTAATCAACAAAAACATATTTCTGGTAATATAGATTCTATGTAAGAATATTTTTGTTCTAGTCTTCTTGTATCAAAGTTGTAATTTTTGGAGAGCATGCATCTAAATTTAATTTCACAGCATTGATTCTTTATAGAGACATGTTTCTGACTTTTTAAAAGGGCAAATGTACCTGATGAACTCTAGAATTTATAAGACAACTGAGTGCAAAATCAAGAGTCAAAGAAATTTTATTTGCCTCATAGTTCTAGCCCTGACAAAACAGATAATATTTGGTATATCATTTTTCATCTTAAACTTTTATTTTTCTACCTGGAAGTAAGGTTATATGATTTTATGAATTGTTTCTCAAACTTGTTCTTAAGCATTAAAGTTTGTTTTCCTCCCAAATCATATCTGTGAACATCTTCAAAATGTAGGATTGGGTTTTCTTATGTTGAAGCAGTGGTGAGGAACAAAGTCAGCTCTGCTTGTTTCATTCTTCAAATTTGACAACCCAGACACACACAGATTAAAATGACTGAATTTAGAAATCAGAAGGAGCCTTTCTACATTAATATTTTTCCATTTAAGTTTTGATTTAAGTAAGTTTTGCCAAAAGGCAGAGGGGAACTTAGATGAATTTTACAAATCCAAGGAGCATGTATAGCTCATTTTCCACATACATATAAAATTATTTGTGCTGTGTTCATTAAATTTTTAAAGTTGGGAATGTTAATACGTATCTTAATTGATAAAAGTAGAGATACAGTTGATTATTTCTTCATTTGTTACATGATGATCTGGAAATGCAATGATGTGTTTTACTAAGTAAATGTCTCACAGTGAATACCTCACATAGTTTTCAAGGACCAGTATGTCTGACTCCTTCAGCAAATTTAAGATTAAGCATACCATGTTGACAAGCCATCAATGTAAATTCATTCTATCAGCACATAATCCATAATTAAGTATATGATGAACCTGAAGAGAAAAAAAAAAATAAATTTGTATCTAGGAAGCAACTTATCTCAATTTACAGCTATATCTTAAAGTCTAATAAATACATCATTCCTATGACTCTATAAATACTGAGGAGAAAGAGGGAAATTGTTTTATTATATTAAAATACAAACTAAGAAAATATTGTTTAAATATTTTAGATTCATGGGAAGTTAGGTGAATGTGTAAAGTATATTTGCACTTTTAAGTTTGACATAGCTTGTTTTACAAGAACTGAAAAAACTGAGCTATTATCACTCCTTAAGCTTCTTTTGTGTGTGCCTGCATTCACTAATAAATGTAAAGCACAATTATATATATGTATGCTCCTATCCCTGCTTTGTCTCTGTTTGCTTTAGGCCCTCTATTTTATTCTTTCTTTCTTCTTGCCTCCTCTCTTCCTTCTGCCCTTCATTTCTTTTTTTCATCTTGCATACCCCTGATACAATTGTCAAAACTAACAATTAATGTCCCATCCCTGGGTTGGGAAGATACCTCGGATTAAGGCATGACAACCCACTCCAGTATTCTTGCCTGGAGAATCCCCATGCACAGAGGAGCCTGATGAGTTACAGTCCATGGGGTCACAAAGTGTGAAACAGGACAGAACAACTAAGCACAGCACAGTACATGATGCTACTAACTACATTATAAATTATATTTGGATATTTCCAAATATTTTTTTTCTTTTTTATTCCAGTATCCATTGCATGTTACCACATTGAATATAGCTATTGTACCTCTTTAGTCTCCTTCAATTTATGACAATTTCCCAGTCTTTCCTTGTTTTTCATTACCTTCATACTTTGGAAGAGTACCCATCAAAAATTTAACAGAATGCCTTCACAATGTGGGCTTAGCTGATGTGTCCTTCTGATTAGATTATAATTTTGTTAGAAAAAAAAAAAAAGAAAGAAAGAAGAAGTGATGAGCCCTTCTTTGTGCATATTATTGGGGGTACAAGAGGTCAATATGTCTTATTATCTAACTACTAATAGATATTATTGAGTAAGAAAGTAACATTTTTCACATGGTATAATCCTGTTGCAAATTTGTTTAATGTGAAATTATTAAATATATCAATTATTTTATGTGAATTTCTAAATAATGAAAGTTTTAGTATGTTACTAACAAAATATTTTATTGTAGATTCTTAATAACCTAAAGTAAACTGAGTTGTACACCCAGAGTGTCAAGGTATTTCTTGATTTTGAAAGTATAGTTTTGGTGGTTAAATTTTCTGAAACTGTTGAATATGTGTTCACTTTATAGTTCACTTAACACATAAAGAAAAATCAACTAAATTATAATCATCCTAATACAGACCATAGAAATACACTGATTCTAAAATAATGCAAGATAAATAATGGATTCATATGGAATCATTTTTTATATCATTATAATTCACCATCACTATGGTCTGCATTCTTTGTTTTTTGACCCATTATAAAAGTACTTAAAATCCAAATTTTAACATAGCTTGCTTTATAGTCACTGCTACATATATATCAAAAATGCTTAGCAATGGAAACTGCTTCAGATTTCAAATCAGGATATTTTGGAAGAAATTGCACATATTTTTCAATTACACTTGTTTTAGTTGTTTCTGGGAGTATTTATTTACTTATTGACTATTATAATTAAGCAAAATTGGTTCCAAAACAATAATTCCCAGAAAGAAATTCAGTTATTTGTAGTAATGGAATATATCACTGAAGAGACAAAACACTTAAATGCACTAGCATCTTAAAAAGTTAAACTTATCTGAAAACATTAAGTGGACATTGGGACTAACAGGAAGCAGAATTAAGTTGAATATTTGCTCTTTGAATGGAAGAGGAAGACATGATAGTTTTCATAAATTGGAAATAAAGACTTTTCTGCTATTTAACAATATTATATTCTTTATAGCCAAAGGTGAAGCTATATACAGTCAGCAAAAACAAGACCAGGAGCTGACTGTGGCTCAAATCACGAACTCCTTATTTCTACATTCAGACTTAAATTGAAGAAAGTAGGGAAAACCACTAGACCATACAAGGATGACCTAAATTAAATCCTTTAAAGTTATACAGTGGAAGTGAGAAATAGATTTAAGGGACTAGTCTGATAGACAGAGTGCCTAATGAACTATGCACAGAGGTTCATGACACTGTACAG
The DNA here is from genome assembly GCF_002263795.3 of Bos taurus. Taxonomy (NCBI): domain Eukaryota; kingdom Metazoa; phylum Chordata; class Mammalia; order Artiodactyla; family Bovidae; genus Bos; species Bos taurus. The sequence continues at coordinate 3,767,887 of NC_037336.1, forward strand.
GAGAAAGGAATCAAGACCATCCCCAAGCAACAGAAATACAAAAAAGCAAAAAGGCTGTCTAAGGAGGCCTTACAAAGAAAGTGAAAGAAAGAAAGGAAGCGAAGTCACTCAGCCGTGTCCGACTCTTTGTGACCCCATGAACTGTAGCCTACCAGGCTCCTCTGTCCATTAGATTCTCCAGGCAAGAATACTGGAGTGTGTTGCCATTTTCTTCTCCAGGGGATCTTCCCGACCCAGGGATCGAACCCAGGTCTCCTGCATTGGAGGCAGATGCTTTAACCTCTGTGAAAAGAAGGGAAGCAAAAAGCAAAGGAGAAAAGAAAAGATATACCCATTTGAATGCAGAGATCCAAAGAATAGCAAGTAGAGATAAGAAAACCTTCCTCAGTGATCAGTGCAAAGAAATAGAGGGAAACAATAGAATGAAAAGGACAGAGATCTCTTCAAGAAAATCAGAACAAGAACTGAAAAAACTGAGCGCTGAAAAGTTGTTGTTGAATTACGCAAAGACGCTGGGATTCTTGGCCCCAAGAATTCAATCCGGGGCCAGAGATAAGGCTTGATCACTCAGAGCTTTTGTGTAATAAAGTTTTATTAAAGTATGAAGGAGCTAGAGAAAGCTTCTGACATAGGCATCAGAAGGGGGCAGAAAAAGTACCCCTCTGTTAGTCTTCAGCTGAATGTTGTATAGTCACTAGCAGTCTGTTAATGAAAGAAAGGAATGTCTTAAAACTCAGAATGGCACCAGGCCCTCACCCATAAGATGCATTTTGGGATAATCTTGGCACCAAATGGTTCATCCTGGGCCATTAAATGATTAACTTGAATCTTGAAGAAGGGCAGATCACCATACAAATAGTTTAATTTACATAGATTAGGGGAACAATATCTGAGTATAACATACTGGTTTGTCAAGTAGGTTCTGAGCCAAGAGGAGGAACTGATTTGAAGACTGAGTTTGGGGTAAATGTGTAGTACATTAGCATAGCTTAAGACAAACATTTCCATAAGAAAAAGGCATTGGTTATCTCTAGGTTTGAGAATAGTTAACTTCAGGTGAAACCAGGTGTCATTATGGCAACATAGTCTTTTAAGATAAACCTCTTTTTAAATTTGTATAGAGAAGGAAAAAATAGTTTGTTTCCTCCTGCCACTTAAGAGATAAAAATGTCTGACACTTGCAGGCTATTTCCTCCATTTGGAGACCCCTGGCCTTCCAGCCTGTTACCCTCTCATCACCAAGGGAATATTTCATGCAAAGCTGGGCTCAATAAAGGACAGAAATGGTATGGACCTGACAGAAGCAGAAAATATTAAGAAGAGGTGGCAATAATACACAGAAAAACTGTACAAAAAATATCTCCACGACCTAGATAATCACAATGGTGTGATCACTCACCTAGAGCCAGAAACCTTGGAATGTGAAGTCAAGAGGGCTTTAGGAAGCATCACTAAGGATAAAGCTAGTGGAGGTGACGGAATTCCAGTTGAGCTATTTCAAATCCTAAAAGATGATGCAGTGAAAGTGTTGCATTCAACATGCCAGCAAATATGAAAACTCAGCAGTGGCCACAGAACTGAAAAAGTCAGTTTTCATTCCAGCTCCAAAGGAAGTCAATACCAAAAAATGCTCAAACTACCGCACAATTGCACTCATCTCACACGCTAGTAATGTTCAAAAGTCTTCAAGCCAGGCTTCAACAGTATGTGAACCATGAACTTCCAGATGTTCAAGTTGGTTTTAGAAAAGGCAGAGGAACCAGAGGTCAAATTGCCAATGTCCGCTGGATCACTGAAAAAATAAGAGTTCCAGAAAAACATCTACTTTTGCTTTATTGACTATGCCAAAGTCTTTGCCTGTGTGGATCACAATAAACTGTGGAAAATTGTGAAAGAGATGGAAATACCAGACCACCTGACTGGTCTTTTGATAAATCTGTATGCAGGTCAAGAAGCAACAGTTAGAACCCGACATGGAACAATGGAATAGTTCCAAATTGGAAAAGAAGTACATCGAGGCTGTATATTGTCACCCTGCTTATTTAACTTATACGCAGAGTACATCATGAGGAACTTTGGTCTGGAGGAAGCACAAGCTGGAATCAAGATTGCTGGGAGAAATATCAATAACCTCAGATATGCAGATGACACCAACCTTATGGCAGAAAGTGAAGAAGAACTGAAGAGCCTCTTGATGATAGTGAAAGACGAGAGTGAAAAAGTTGGCTTAAAGCTCAACATTCAAAATACTAAGATCATGGCCTCTGGTTCTATCACTTCATGACAAATAGATGGGGAACAGTGGAAACAGTGGCAGATCTTATTTTTGGGGGCTCTAAAATCGCTGCAGATGGTAATTGCAACCATGAAAATAAAAGGCACTTATGCCTTGGAAGGAGAGTTATGACCAACCTAGACAACATATTAAAAAGCAGAGACATTACTTTGCCAACAAAGGTCCATCTAGTCAAGGCTATGGTTTTTCCAGTAGTCACGTATGGATGTGAGAGTTCGACCATAAATAAAACTGAGTGCTGAAGAATTGATGCTTTTGAACTGTGGTGTTGGAGAAGACTCTTGACAGTCCCTTGGACTGCAAGGAAATTCAACCAGTCCATCCTAAAGGAGATCAGTCTAGAGTGTTCGTTGGAAGGACTGATACTGAAGCTGAAACTCCAATACTTTGGCTACCTGATGAAAAGAGCTGACTCATTGGGAAAGACTCTGATTTTGGGAAAGAGTGAAAGCAGGAGAAGAAGGGGAAGACAGAGGGATGAGATAGTTGAATGGCATCATCAACTTGATGGATATTAGTTTGGGTAAACTCCAGCAGTTGTTTATGGACAGAGAGGTCTGCAGTGCTGCAGTCCATGGGGTCACAAGGAGTCAGACACGACTGAATGACTGATCTGAACTGAAATGAACTGAACTGTACAACATGGGTAATGCTATGAAAAACCTGAAGTATGAAAAATCCTCACTGACTACTATGCAGGGAATAATCAGAACTGGAGTCCACCAACAGATGTAGTGCTCATCAGCCTAGATCCCTTATAGTACAGTTGAGAATTACTTCACTTCTGCCCATGCTGTGATATGGAAACACTGCAATATTGACTTGAATACATTAAAATTATTCTAAGTGAATTATGAGACCCCTATTCTACATACTCATGATCAGAAATGTGAAGGTCATGGAGTTTGCAATGAATGAATTTATTCCACTAATTCAGATATGATAATTCCCCTTTATATGAACCTTCAGTTGTGGACATACAGTCACACTTCTAATCACATAAGTCAATTCATATATCTGGCGTACATTTTCAGATGAGTTCACCCTTTATAAGTAGTTGTGCTTTTGTGTATTAGCTGGAGCTAGATTTGCAATAGACAACTTCACTGAGTTTATAGCTATGCAACACAAGGAACTTACTAATGAAGACCTGATGGAATTTGAAGTCCAGAGAATGGATCAATAGAGACAAGAGGAAGAAGTAATCGAAGAACTGAAGAGATTCAGAATACAGGAAATGACAAGGGGATTTTCTTTCTTTGAAGAGGCATTGTTAGTTGTTGAGGCACAGGATCCAAACATAGAATGGTACATGAAGTTTGCAGCAGCCACTCAGAATGCAATCCAGTGCTACATGTCATCTAAGATGAGGAAAAAAAAAAAAAAAAAAACCTGCTACTGAGAAATCACTGGATCATTTTCCCAAGAGGGCAGATGGAACTGAATTTAGCAAGGAACCAGACTCTGTGCCATCAATGTCAGATGTGAGTGAATTTGCAGTTTGCCCTCCTTCTCATATTGCTGATGATCCTTCAGCTCTACCATCTTCTACCTCCTCTGGCCCCTCCAGTCAGTAACTCTTCTTGCCTGTTCACTTGATGCCAGCCCCTGTATGTGAGCTGCTGTGTCGTTGTTGTTGCTGTTTCATTGCTAAGTTGTGTCAGATTCTTTTTCAACTCCATGGACTGCAGCCTGCCAGACTCCTAAGTACATGGGATTTCTGAGGCAATAATACTATAGTGGGTTGCCATTACCTTCTCCAGGAGATCTTCTTGACCCAGGGATCAAACCTATATCTCCTGCATTGCAGGCAGATTATTTACCCCTGAGCAACAAGGGAAGATCCTGTTGTACTCTATTACTGTACTTTTCAAGGTATGGTACTGTAAGATTAAAAATGTATTCTTTATTTTGTGTGTATGTTTTTTAATGTCTTATTTGGGTGAAAACTACCATAAATCTATGACAATACAGCACTAGGTTGATTGTGTTAGGTAACTAAGCTAACTTTTTTGGATTTACAAATTGGACTCATATGTACTCTCAGAACAGAACTCATTCATATTTAGGAGATGTATTGTATATTTAGGAGATGTATATATATATACATATATATATGTATATATATGTGTATATATATATATATGTATATATATATATATATATATATATATATACATGTTTGGCTTTTTAAAGAAACATAAATCCCATCTACATCCTCTAACAAATCCCAAACATTTTACCAATAATCATACACATTTTGCTATATGGGTGGGAAATAGAATTAGAAAAATATGATATAATTGAAGAGAAAAAAAAGAAGATATAAAATTAGTATTAGAAATTTTCCAAAGGAGATTAAAATGACACTTTGTCCATCTTGATAAAAAAAAAGTATTAAAACTATACTTTTAGTATAGTTTTAGAAAAATTATAGAAAAATTCAGTGTACTCTGAATTTGAATTAATTCAAAGCCTCAAGTCAATTTATCCATTCACTTCCCTTAATGATGTGTTTATTCATTAATTCATTGTTTAATTATCTCTCTCATGCTTAATCAATAGTGAATTATGAAATTCTTGATTTTCAGTGGGCCATAAGAAGCCCATAGCCTTAGAACATGAAGGCTGTCATGCAAGGACCTGGTTACAAATACCAGTGGGACAGCCAGGGCTGGTCTTATGAGATATGTTAAAGAACTTCTGTAAGCAGAAAAGAAAATGACAAAATTAGAAATCAGAACATTATGAAAGGAAAAATCTTATTGGTTAAAGGCAGATATATAGGAACAGTAGAAGGTCAACTGTGTATAAAGCTAGCAGGAAAATTAAACATAGAAATAAAATATATTCATCAAAAGCAATTAAAGAATACATAGAACAAGATGATGCTAAAATTTAGTCAAAGTCATATTGTTAGGAATAGTAGCACCATTACTGGGTATACCTTGTCATAGTAATTAAAGTACAAAACTTGGGTTCACTGCAGAGTGATTCAGGATCATGAATTAAAGGTATACTAGTTTGAAGACACTCAAGATGGTAGAGGAATAAAACAAGGAGATCACTTCTCCCCCTCCCCCACAAATACATCAAGAACTCATTTGCATGTGGAAAACTCCTACAGAACATCTTCTGAACACTGGCAGAGTACTCCAGACTTCCAAAAAGGCAAACCAATCCCCTCAGAATGAGGTAGAGCAAAAGATAATGATAAAAATGGAAACAAAGAATTTGGGGATGGACACCTTCACCCTAGGAAGGCAGTCACGAAGGGGGAAAGTTTCCATATACTAGGGAACTCCCTCACATGTAAGGTAAGGAGTGAGCCTCAGGATTTCAGAGGGAAGTGTAGTGGCAGGTCCTCTGAAAACAAAATGGAGAACATTCCCCACAGAGATCTTTTTAAATGGCATTTCCCAGTGGAGAAGTGGTTCACACACTTGTGTCCATCACACTTAGTGGGGGCTAGGTGCTGAGGCTCTGGCTTTGGGGGTTGAACCTCAGGGAGAGGACTGGGGTTGACTGCTGTGAAAATAATCTGAGGGGGCTAGTGTGACACAGTGGAGAGAGTCCAAGAAAAAGCCTGGACCGGCCAGGGGGGAAAATGATTACTCTCACACACACACAAAAAAATCTCTAATGATGTGTGCTCACGGAACAAATGACTGCACCTTAGCAAATACAAAAACAGGGCAAACCAGCCACTGTCTGTGGTTCTAGAGATATAGAGGCCAGCTCAAGTGATAGAGGTGGAATGCAGAGGGCTACTATGGTCTCAGTCCCAGGGATGATAGTTACCACCAATCTGTGAGCAGCCATGGGTCATTGCCCATATCTTTCTAGGAGCCTGAGTGAAGTGTCTTTGCCAAGGGTGCCATAAGACTTGGAGCTTACTCCCCTGTGGTAAAGCACAATTCCTTTCAGACTGTGGTGACTTCTCACAGGTTCCAGACAGAGTGGGAACTCAGCACACACCCCAGCTGTGACTGCTGCACGCCACCCCCTCCCCAGTGCAACTGAGAAAGTGAGCCCATAATAAGCAGCTAGTTTTGCCCCCTCATGTCTATACAGAGAACAGGAGACCAACCAACAAGTAGAGGTGGGCCCAAAACCAAAATGGGAAGACCAGGGCCTTCATGAACAAAGGAAAGAAGGGGAAGTCACCCATGCAGTTGAAGCTTGTTGCCGTTCAGTCACTAAGTTTTGTTCAACTCTTTGCAACTCCATGGACTGAAGCACACCAGGCTTCCCTGTCCTTCATCATATCCCAGACTTTGTTTAAAGTCATATCAACTGACTCAGTGGTGCCATCCAATCATTTCATCCTCTTTTATTTCCTTCTCCTCCTGCCCTCAATCTTTCCAACATCAGGGTCTTTTCCAATTTGTTTTCTCTTCACATCAGTTGGCCAAAATTTGGAGCTTTAGCTTCACCATCAGTCCTTCCAACGAATATTCAGGATCCATTTCCTTTAAGACTGACTGGTTTTCTCTCCTAGCTGCCCAAGTGACTCTCAAGAGTCTCCTCCAACACCACAATTCAAAAGCATCAATCCTTCAGTGCTCAGCCTTCTTTATGGTCTAACTTTCACATTTGTACATGACTACTAGAAAAACCATGTGTTTGTGTTGCAAGTACAGTAGCTTAAATCCAGCAGTTAGCCTAAAGCTGTGGACTTTAGAGACAACTGTAGAGTTTGAGAGCAAGTAAAGATGGATCAAGGCAAGATCTGAGTCTGAGCTGATGCACACTGCCCACAACAGGTCTACAGGTCATCCTAGAAATATTGGAGGACTTTCTGAGGAAACAAATAGACTGGGGTAGGAAAATGGAGGCATCACATGGACAATTTTCTCACTACCATTCTATGTGTATATATATGCCCACCTTTTATCATATTGGTCTAAAATTGTTCCTTATTACCCCTTTAATTTTAATTTTTATACTTCACTTCTTCCTTTTTAAAAACATCCTATTTTTACATAAATTCATTTTATTTTCCACTATTTTTTTCTGTGTAATATTGCTCAGCTATCTTGAAATTTTTTCATGTTTTTGATTTTGATTTTATTTTTTTTCTTTTTTTAAAATTTTATTTTATTTTTAAACTTTACAATATGTATGTTTTTTATTTTGTATTTTTGAAAGTCTAATTTTTAGTATCAATTTTCATTCAGAGGTTTGATTATTGGATTGATTGCATCCTCCTATATTGACTCTTGTTTTTACCCCTTTTTTCTCTCTATTTTTCTCCCTTCTTTTCTATTTGTAAGTGTATGAGTCTCTTTGGATATACTTGGCTATTGAGTGCTGTATCATCATTTGTCTTGGGGTTCTTTCTTCTGTACTGTGTGGCCTATGATGTCCTAAGGTTACAGTAAGGGATTGGGACTGAAAGCCAGAGGTGGGAGACCAGAATCCAGAACTTTGGACCACCAGAGAATTTCCAACCCCATGGATTGTTAATATGTGAGAGGCCCACCAAAGGCCTCCATCAAAAAACAAAGGTCAAGCCCCATCCAAAAGCCTGCAAGCTCCAATGACAGATACCTTATGCCAAACTGTTAGCAAAACAGGAACACAAACCATCCTATTAATATAAATGTTTCCCAAAACCATACCAAACCCTTAAACACCCCAAAGCACACTACTGTACAAGGCTCTGCCTTTCAGAGAGACAAAATCCAGCTCCATTCACCAGAATACAGGCACAAATCCCCCCAACTAGGAAATCTTCACTATGTACTGGTTCAATCCCACCCACAGGGATAGACACCAAAATTAATAGGAGCAATGACCTTCTAGCCTTCAGAAAGGAGACCACCAACAGAGTTAATTAAACAAATAACAATAACAAAGACAGGGAAACATGCAGCAGAGAAGTACAAAGATAAAAACTCACAAGACCAAACAAATGAAGAGGAATTAAGCAGTCTGCCTGAAAAGCAACTGAGAGTAATTATAGTAAAGATGATTCAAAATCTTGAAATTAAAGTGGAGGCACAGACAAATAGACTTGAGGCATGGATCTAGAAGACACAAGAAATGTTTGCCAGGGACTTAGAAGCACTAAGTAATAAACAATTAATAATGAACAACAAGATAATTGAGATTAAAAACTAATTAGAGTTAATGATGCCATCCAACCATCTCATCTTCTGTTGTCTCTTTCTCCTTCTGGCCTATAACTTTTCCAGCACCAGGGTCTTTTCCACTGAGTCCACTCTTCACGTCAGATAGCCCAAGTATTGGAGCTTCAGCTTCAGCATCAGTCCATCCACTGAATATCCAGGGTTGATGTCCTTTAGGATTGACTGGTTTGCTGTCCAAGGGACTCTCAAGAGTCTTCTCCAACACCACAGTTCAAGAGCATCAATTCTTTGGGACTCAGTCTTCTTTATGGTCCAACTTTCACATCCATACATGACTACTGGAAAAAACAAACAAACAAACAAACAAACAAAAAACTAGCTTTGTATGGACCTTTGTGGGCAAAGTGATGTCTCTGGTTTTTAATACTTTATCTAAGTTTGTCATAGCTTTTATTCCATGAAGCAAGCTTCTTTTAATTTCATGGCTGCAGACACCATCTGCAGTTATTTTGGAGCCAAGAAAATAAAATTTGTCCCTGTTTTCACTTTTTCCCCTTCTATTTGCCATGAAGTGATGGGACCAGATGCCATGATTTTAGTTTTTTTAATGCTGAATTTTAAGCCAGCTTTTCACTCTCTTCTTTCACTTTCATCAAGAGGTTCTCCTTTTTTTTTTTTAATATTGGTGATTCTTTTATTTTATTTTTTAACTTTACAATATTGTATTGGTTTTGCAATACACCACAGGTATACAAGTGTTCCCCATCCTGAACCCTCCTCCTTCCTCCCTCCCTGTACCATCCCTCTGGGTCATCCCAGTGCACCAGCTCCAAGCATCCAATATTGTACATCAAACCTGGACTGGCGACTCATTTCATATATGATATTGTACATGTTTCAATGCCATTCCCCCAACTCATCCCACCCTCTCCCTCTCCCACAGAGTCCAAAAGACTGTTCTATACATCAGTGTCTCTTTTGCTGTCTCGTATACAGGGTTATTGTTACCATCTTTCTAAATTCCATATGTATGCATTAGTATAGTATATTGGTGTTTTTCTTTCTGGCTTACTTCACTCTTTATAATAGGCTCCAGTTTCATCCACCTCATTAGAACTGATTCAAATGTATTCTTTTTAATGGTTGAGTAATACTCCATTGTGTATATGTACCACAGCTTTCTTATCCATTCATCTGCTGATGGACATCTAGGTTGCTTCCATGTCCTGGCTATTATAAACAGTGCTGCAATGAACACTGGGGTACACGTGTCTCTTTCCCTTCTGGTTTCCTCAGTGTGTATGCCCAGCAGTGGGATTGTTGGATCATAAGGCAGTTCTATATCCAGCACAAACCTTGGAGATAGTGAAGGACAGGGAAGCCTTTGTAAATGACTGAGAACAGAAATTAACTTTGTTGTCTTTGGGGGTTCAAAGACTGAGGATATCAACAGGACCCTCATGAGTGAAATGACCACTATTATCAGGACAGTCTATTACTCAATTTATGTAATTACTGGGGTGGTTGGCAATCTAATAAAAAGCTGAATATTTTCCTTTCAGGAATTCAGCATGTGTAACTCTGCCAGATGGAGTGGAAAATTGTGCCTCGATTATTGCTGTCAGAGAATCCAGTGACACTAATGCTCATCAATGGGCTGAATAGTTCAAGATCACAAGAAAATGAGAAAAAAATTATTACTTATTAACCTATAAAAGATCTCAGTAAAGAATTAAATTCTGGAGGATATATATAAGTATCTGTTACATGAAATAAAATAATGGTATTTGAGGAATAGTCATCAAAGTTGCAACATTTGACTTTATCAGACAAAGGCAAACTAGACTATGTAAATTTCATTCTTGATCAGATCCAGTTGGACTAAAGTCTTTAAGGAAAATGGAAGACTGGAGGAAAACAATACACTTCAGTCTAACTTAGAATTGAGATTAACAAATGTGACCATAATTTGGGGGCAGAAGTTGGGTATTTAGATGCACAAGTAAAATAATTTGGGGTCAAGGTTGATTCAACTTTTTAGAAATAAAGTGTAAAATTACACTTACATAACAAATGAATGTTTGTAAAGGTTTGTGGCTAAACACACTTCAATGTGAGTCAATTACATTTCTTCTAACAATTCTTCCAGTGCAGGGAGATTAAAAAAAAAACCAAAAAACTGTTTAAAACTCTAAAAATCAGATGTAAAGCACAATAATGTGAACATTTAGGTAATGCTGGATCTATGTGTTCAAAAACTTGAATTCTATATACTCAAGGTCTTTATAAATAAATTTGTGGTACTAAAATAAATAAATAAAATTTAAAAAATAAATTAGAGGAAAACAATAGCAGAATAACTGAAGCAAAAGAATGAATAAATGAATCGGAATATAAAATGGTTTAAATAACAAAAGCAGAGCAGAATAAAGAAAAAAAGAATGAAAGTAATGAGGTCAGTGCCTGAGACTTCTGAAGCAACATTAAGCACCCCTAAAATTCAAATCATAGAGGTCCCAGAAGAAGTGGACCAAAAGAAAGGGTATGAGAAAATATTTAAGGATATTATAATCAAAACCTTCCTCAATATGAGAAAGGAAATAACCACTGATCTAGGAAGCTCAGAGTCTCATACATGATAAGCCCAAGGAGAAACATGGCTAGGCACATATTAAACAAACCTAGATGTCCATCAGCAGATGAATGGATAAGAAAGCCATGGTACATATACACAATGGAGTATTACTCAGCCATTAAAAAGAATACATTTGAATCAGTTCTAATGAGGTGGATGAAACTGGAGCATATTATACAAAGTGAAGTAAGCCAGAAAGAAAAACACCAATACAGTATGCTAACGCATATATATGGAATTTAGAAAGATAATAACAATAACCCTGTATACGAGACAGCAAAAGAGACACTGATGTATAGAACAGTCTTTTGGACTCTGTGGGAGAGGGAGAGGGTGAGATGATTTGGGAGAATGGCATTGAAATATGTATCATATCATATATGAAATGAGTCGCCAGTCCAGGTTCGATGCACAATACTGGATGCTTGGGGCTGGTGCACTGGGACGACCCAGAGGGATGGTATGGGGAGGGAGGAGGGAGGAGGGTTCAGGATGGGGAACACATGTATGCCTGTGGCAGATTCATTTCGATATTTGGCAGAACCAATACAATATTGTAAAGTTTAAAAAAAAAAAAGAAACTAACAAAAACTAAACACATAGAGCAGATATTAAATCAACAAGGGAAAAGCAGCAAATAACGCACAAGGGAATCTCCATAAGGCTAACAGCTTATTTTTCAACAGAAACTCTACTGGTCAGAATGGAGTGGCCTGATATAGTTAAAGTGATAAAAGGAAAAAAAAAAAAAAAAAAACTACAATCAAAATTACTCTATTCAGCAAGAATCTCATTCACATTCAAAGGAGAAATCAAAACTTTTACAGATAAGCAAAATTTAAGAGAATTCAACACCACCAAACCAATTTTACAACAAATACTGAAGGAACTTCTCTAAACAGAAACACATGTCAAAGAAAAGGCCTACAAAAACAAGCCCAAAACAATAAAGTAAATGAAAGAGGATCATATATATTAATAATTACCTTATATGTAAATGGACTAAATGCTCCAACCGAAAGACACAGATTGGCTGAATGGATGTAAATGTAAGACCCTTATATATGCTGTCTACATGAGATCCACCTCAAACCTAGGGGCACATACAGACTGAAAATGAGGAGCTAGAAAATTATATCCTATGCAAACATAAATCAAAAGAAATCAGGAATAGCAATAGTCATATCACACAAAATATATTTTCAAATAAAGACTTTACAAGGGATAAGGAAGGACACCACATAATGATGAAGGGGTCAATCCAAGAAGATAAACAATTATAAATATATATGTACCCAACATAGGAGTACCTCAATACATAAGGCAAATGCTAACAGATATTACAGGGGAAATAGATAGCAACATAATAATAGAAGGGAATTTTAATATTCCACTCACATTAATGGAGAGATCATCCAGACAGGAAATTAACAAGGAAATATAGCTTTAAGCAATGCATTGGACCAGTTGGATTTACTTGATACCTACAGGGCATTTCATTCAAAAATAATAAATGTCACTATTTTTTATTCAAGTGCATATGGAATAATCTCCAGGATTTGTCACATCTAAGGTCACAAATCGAGTCTAGATAAGTTTAAAAAAAATTTGATATTATTTCATGCATCCTTTCTGACAATAGTGATATAAGTTTAGATAATGACTTCCAAGGGGGGAAAAAAAAAGAAAATTTAAACTTAAAAAAGAGATAAATATATGGAAGCTGAACAATATATTTCTGAATAAGCAACAGATCACTAAAAAATTCAAAAAAGAAATAAAAATATACCTAGAAACAAATGATAATGAAAGCAGGACAGCTCAACCTTCCAGTTCAAGATGGTGGAGTAGGACATGTGCTCATCTCCTCCTGCGAGTTTGCAACTAGCTGTTGAACAACCATTGACAGGAGGACACTGAAACCCACCAAAAAGATACTCCATCTCCAAAGAGAAATAAGAAACCACAGCAAGATGGTAGGAATGGCACAATCATGATAAAATGAAATCCCATACCTGCTCAGTGAGTGACCCACAAACTGGAGGACAATAATATTGAAAAAACTCTCCCACTTTGTGATGGTTGTGCACCCCTCATTGGGTTTCCCATTCTGGAGATCGAACAAAGGAATTAGGAATCCCCAGGAAATTTGACCTGGAAGGCCAGCAGGATTTGATTGTAGGACTTCCAAAGGCCTGAGGGATACTGAGACTACAGACATGGAGGACACAAACAAAATCTTGCAAGCACCAAGACCCAGAGGAAATGGCTTAATATGTTTAAAGTGATGAAAGGGAAGAATCTGAAACCAAGAATACTCTACCCAGCAAGACTCTCCTTCAGATTTGATGGAGAAATCAAAAGCTTTCCAGACAAGCAAAAGTTAAGACAATTCAGCACCACCAAAACAACTCTACAAGCGTAAAATGAAATACTCCAGGTAGGAAGCAGAAGACAAGTGAGAGACTGACAGAAAATAAACCTAAAGCAAGACCCAGAGGGATAGTATGGGGAGGGAGGAGGGAGGGGGGTTCAGGATGGGGAACACGTGTATACCTGTGGTGGATTCATGTTGATGTATGGCAAAACAAATACAATATTGTAAAGTAATTAACCTCCAATTAAAATACATAAATTCATATTATAAAAAGTATAAATAAAAAAGAAAACCTTAATAGGATCATACATATGGATGATTACTTTAAATGCAAATGGATTAAATGAACCAAACAAAAGAGCTAGACTGGCTGGGAAGATGAAAACAAGTGCATGTATCCACTTCTACTTACCACATCACTCTGCTTAACCTTGAGAAACTGTATGTAATTATTTTATATTATTAGATTAATCATGTTACCATTATGGCTTGTAATTGTAATTATCTTTTATTCTTTTTTCTGACGATTGATTATGAAAACTGATAAACACCTTTCACTATTGTGATTATCAACTGAAATATAATAGAATTCTTTATCACCAAAACCACAATTTAATAGAAAAATCTGAAATAATTTTTCAAAATTCAGATGCATATCAAAATTATCTTGAAATTTTCTGAAAAATATAAATTTTCTGATATTGTCTTTTTTTTTCTGCAAAGCTGCAGATAAGTTTCTAAAGAGCAGCCATGTTTAAAAGCAACTGGACTCTACACTAATCTTTTATCTAGTTTATTTTGCTTTTTCTATTTCATATTCAGTGTTTCCATTTCATTTAAATTAATGTTTTCCAATTTCTCCATTTCTCCATCTCTCTCTCTTTTTTTTTTTTTGGTTTTTGATGTTCTTTCTCAAGAGTTTATCAAGTGTAGTATAAAGGCATTTGTGTGTGTGTGTGTGTGTGTGTATATACATATACATATACATACATACATATATGCATGTACAATCGGAGAAGGCACTGGCAACCCACTCCAATACTCTTGCCTGGAAAATCCCTTGCCTAGACGGAGGAGTCTGGTAGGCTCCAGTCCATGGGGTTACTAAGAGTCGGACACAATTGAGTGACTTCACTTTCCCTTTTCCCTTTCATGCATTGGAGAAGAATATGGAAACCCACTCCAATGCTCTTGCCTGGAGAAACCTAGGGACGGGGAAGCCTTGTGGGCTGCCGTCTATGGGGTCGCACAGAGTTGGACACGACTGAAGAAACTTAGCAGCAGCATGTATTATATCTATATCTATATCTATATCTATCTATCTATCTATCTATCTATATATCTTAGAATACTTATGAATCTTTGCTTAAGTAAAATTTTATGACATTTTGACCGAACTTGTTTTACTTGGTATGAATAGAATGCTAGATTTCTAATTAGAAAAAAAAAAAAAAAAGATATGCCTCATTAGAACTGACTCATTGGAAAAGACTCTGATATTGGGAAAGTTTGAAGGCAGGAGGAGAAGGGAATGACAGTGGATGAGATGGTTGGATGACATCACCTACTAAATGGACATGAGTTTGAGCAAGCTCCGGGAGTTGGTGATGAACAGGGAAGCCTGGCCTGCTGCAGTCCATGGGGTCACAAAGAGTTAGACATGACTGAGTGACTGAAATGACTGATTAGCTATGCCTCAAGTCACAAAGATTTAATTATAGTACAGAGAGCTATAGCCACTATCTTGTAATAACCTGTAATGGAAAATCATCTGAAAAATAATATATGTGTATATGTATAACTGAATCACCTTATGCAGTACACCTGAAACATTGTAAGTCAATAATGTTTGACTTACACACACACACACACACACACACACACAAAGATATATATATACATATATATATATATATATATAATGAAAAAACAAAACAAAACATGACGGTGATAAAAGGGAAGTTTATAACAATACAACCTACCTCAAGAAACAAGATAAACAACATATAAACAACTTAACCTTACAGTTAGAGCAACTAGAAAAGAAAAATACACAAATTAAAGAAAAAAAAAGTTAGTAGAAGGGAAGAAATAATAAAGATCAAAGCAGAAGTAAGTGATAAAGAAATGAAGGAGACAATAACAAAGATCAATGAAACTAAAAGCTGGTTCTTTGAGAAGATAAACAAAATTGACAAACTGCTAACCAGGCTAATCAAGGAAAAAAGAGAGAAGACTCAATAAAATTAGAAATGAAAAAGGAGAAGTTACAATAGACAATGCAGAAATACAAAAGATCATAAAGAACTACTATCAGCAACTATATGCCAATAAATTGGCTGATCTTGAAGAAATGGATAAATTATTAGAAACTCATAACCATCAAAAACTGAACCAGGAAGAAACAGAAAACATGAACAAACCAATCAAAAACATAGAAATATAAACTGTAATAAAAAATCTTCCAATGAACAAAAGTGCAAGGCTAGATGGCTTTACAAGTGAATTCTACCAAAAGTTTAGAGAAGACCTAACATCTATCCTCTCAAATTCCTCCAGGAAATTGCTGAGGAAGGAAGACTCCCAAAATCGTCCATCACCACTCTGATACCAAAACCAGAGAAAGATGCCACAAAAAGAGAAAATTACAGGTAATAACACTGATGAACATAGATGCAAAAATCCTCATTACAATTCTAGGAAACAGAATCCAACAACACATTAAAAAGATCATACATCATGGCCAAGTGGGCTTTATCCTAGAGATGTAAATCTTCTTCAATATATGTAAATCAATCTGTGTGATATACAATATTTAGAAATTGAAAGAAACTATATCTCAATAGATGCAGAGAAAACTTTGACAAAATTCAATATTAATTTATGATAAAAATGTCTCCAGAAAGTAAGCTTATAAGCAATATGCCTCAATGTAATAATGGCCATATATGACAAACTTACAGCAAACATTGTCCTCAGTGGTAGAAATCTGAAAGTCTTTCCTCTAAAATCAGGAACAAGACAAGGGTACCTACCTATTGCTATACACAAGCAATGAACAATCAGAAAGAGAAGTTAAGGAAACAATTCCATTAGCCATTAAAAAAAAACAAAAAGAATAAAATGTTAGGAATAAATCTACTCAAAGAGACAAAAGACCTGTATGCAGAAAATTATAAGACACTGATGAAAAATATCAAATATGGCATAAACAGATGGAGAGAAATATCATGTTTTTGAATTGGAAGAATCAATATTGTGAAAATTATATAAGCCAAATAAATATATGGATAATATGAAATATTTATCAACCTATCAATAGTATTTTTCACAGAATTAGGGAAAAAAATAGTTTTACAACTTGTATGGAAACACAAAAGAACCCACACAGCCAAAACAACCTTGAGAAAAAAGAATGGAGCTGGATGAATGAATGAACCTCCTTGACTTCAAATGATGCTACAAAGCTACAGTCATCAAGATGTAATGATACTTGCACAAAAACAGAAATGTAGAACAATTAATAAGATTAAAAACCCAGAGATAAATCCAAACACATGTGGGTACTTTATTTCTTCAAAGGAGGCAAGAATATAAAAAGGAGAAAAGATATTCTCTTCAGTAAGTGGAGCTGGGAAAACTGGCCAGCTATATGTAAAAGAAGGAAATTCTGTGGGAAGGTGGGGTATGATTTGGGAGAATGGCATTGAAACATGTATAATATTATATAAGAAAAGAATCGCCAGTCCCAGTTCGATGCAGGATACAGGATGCTTGGGGTTGGTTCACTGGGATGACCCAGAGGGATGGTATGGGGAGGGAGGAGGGAGGGGGGTTCAGGATTGGGAGCATGTGTACACCCGTGGAGGATTCATGTTGATATATGGCAAAACCAATACAATATTGTAAAGTAAAAAAAAAAAGAATGAAATTAGAACACTTCCTAACACTATATGTAACAATAGGCAAAGTGGATAAAAGGTAAGATCAGAGTCTATAAAACACTTAAGAGGAAAACATAGGCAGAACACTCTGTCATAAAGTACATGAAGATCATCTATGAACAACCTCCTACAGTAATCGGAGTAAAAACAAACAAGCAAACAAAACAAAAATGGGACTTAAGGCAACTTAAAATATTTTGTACAATAAAGGAAACTATACACATGGTGAAGAGACAACCCTCAGAATGGGATAAAACAATGCCGGATGAAACAAAAGGATTAGTTTCCAAAATGTACAAGCAGTTCATGAAGTTCAATACCAGAAAAACAAACCAATTAAAAAGGTAGCAGAACATCTAAACAGACATTTCCCTCCCCCCAGAGAAGACATATACATAAGTAAACATATAAAAAGATGTTCAAAATCACTCAGTGTTCAGTTCATTCACTCAGTCGTGTCCAACTGTTTGCAACCACATGGACTGCAGCTTGCTAAGCTTCCCTATCCATCACCAACTCCCGAAGCTTACTCAAACTCATGTCCATCAAGTTAGTGATGCCATCCAGCTATCTCATCCTCTGTCGTCCCCTTCTCCTCCTGCCCCCAATCCCTCCCAGCATCAGGGTCTTTTCCAGTGAGTCAACTTTTCGCATGAGGTGGCCAAAGTATTGGCGTTTCAGCTTCAGCATCAGTCCTTCCAATGAATATTCAGGACTGATTTCCTTTAGGATTGACTGGTTGGATCTCATTGCAGTCCATATGCACGATGGAATATTACTCAGATATTTTAAAAGTACACATTTGAGTCAGTTCCAGTGAGGTGGATAAACCTACAATCTATTGTACAGAGTAGAGTAATTCAGAAAGAGAAAACATATATTGTCTATTAATACATATATATGGAATCTAAAAAACAGTACTGATGAACCTATTTTCAGAGCAACAAAGGAGATGTAAACATAAAGAACATGATTTTGGACATGGTGGAGGAAGCAGAGGGTGGGATAATTTGAGAGAGTATCATGAAGCATATACATTGCCATATGTAAAATAAATAGGCAGTGGGAATTTGCTTTGTGATGCAGGGAACCCAAATCTGGTGCTCTGTGAAAACTTAGAGGAATGGGATAGAGTGGGAGGTAGCAGGGAGGTTCAGCGTGGTGTGGGCCTGTGTATACCTTTGGCTGATTCATGTTGATATATTGTAGAAACTAATATTATATTGTAAATTAATTATCTTCCGATCAAAAATAAAATATATATTTTTAAAATAGTAATTCGATTAGAATAAAGTTGGTAAAAACATGAATGTATTATTAGGTAGGAATACTCTTTGAAGCTAGCATGTAAAAATACCTCAGAGATATTAAAAAAAACTAGTATTTAAGTATTTTTTAATTTTTTAAAAATTTTATTCTATTTTTAAACTTTACAATATTGTATTAGTTTTGCCAAACATCGAAATGAATCCGCCACAGGTATACCTGTGCTCCCCATCCTGAACCCTCCTCCCTCCTCCCTCCCCATACCATCCCTCTGGGTAGTCCCAGTGCACCAGCTCCAAGCATCCAGTATCGTGCATTGAACCTGGACTGGTGACTCGTTTCATACATGATATTATACATGTTTCAATGCCATTCTCCCAAATCTCCCCGCCCTCTCCCTCTCCCTCTCCCACAGAGTCCATAAGACTGATCTATACATCAGAGTCTCTTTCGCTGTCTCGTATACAGGGTTATTGTTACCATCTTTCTAAATTCCATATATATGCATTAGTATACTGTATTGGTGTTTTTCTTTCTGGCTTACTTCACTCTGTATAATAGGTTCTAGTTTCATCCACTTCATTAGAACTGATTCAAATGTATTCTTTTTAATGGCTGAGTAATACTCCATTGTGTATATGTACCACAGATTTCTTATCCATTCATCTGCTGATGGGCATCTAGGTTGATTTTTTTATGATCTTATTGATAGAAAGCTAGTGATTTATTTTAATCAATTAATAATGTAATTAAAGAAATATTTTGCAAAGTTTGAAATATCTTAAACTTCTTTGTAAGTGGATGTTGCAATGTACCAATGGAGATGAGACAGTTGCATTCCAGAAAGAAAAAAAAAAATTGAAATACTAATTTAAAGAAAACATTCCAGTAAAATTAAAAATAAGGAAAGAAAAGAAACTGATAAATAAATAATAGAGCACAACAATAAAACGTTCAATCCAACTTAATATAAAAATGCATGCAGTTTTGAAAAGAACACTACCCATTTTTTATCTAATGAACTGGAATTTAATGTGTCAATATTTAACTTTCTGAATATTTTTTATATAAAGTGAACATTTCTCTCAACTAATATTTTAACATTGTATACTGATCATATATATATATATATTATTTATTTAACACAGATATTCATTTTCTATCTAAATAAATTAAATAATTGTTCAACATTAAAGGATTGTTCAACATTAATCCATGTAATCTATCACATCAGCAATTTAAAAAGGAATATCACACTGGCAGATGAATAGATACAAGACATATTTGATCAAAGTCCAATACTCATTCATGATAAAAAGATTTCAAGTAGTAGTATAGAAAGGAACATCTTCAAACCTACAAAAATTCCTACAGGTAACATGATACCTGTGATGAATTCACACCTTGAATTCATACCAGTGATGAATTCAAATCTTTCAAACTAACGCTAAGTACAAAGCAAGGATGTCCCCTCTCATCACTCCTTTTCAATATAGTACTAGAAAAACTAACAAATTAGATATGACAAGAAAGGGAAATAAAATATGTGCAGATTGAAAAAAAAGAAAAAAAAAGGTCTTTGTTCAGAGATGATACCAGTTCAGTTCAATCACTCAGCTGTGTCTGACTCTTTGGGAACACATGGACTGAAACATGTCAGCCTTCCCTGTCCATCACCAACTCCCAGAGCTTGCTCAAATGCATGTCAATCATGTCGGTGATGCCATCTAACCATCTCATTCTCTGTCGTCCCCTTCTCATATTTCTCTAAATAGAAAATCCAAAAGAACAGACAAACTTCTGAAACTAATAAGCAATTTTAGCAAGGCTTCAGAATGCAAATGCCAATCACTTTCTCACATAACAATTATGAACTAGTCAGATTTGATATTAAAAACACTATGTCATTTATATTATCACCAATTTATCAAAATATGTGTAGGATCTAAGTGTGGAAAGCTACAGAATTCTGAAGAATGGCATTAAAGAAGAACTTAATAAGTGGAGAGAAATTTTGTGTCCATGGAGAAGAAAATGCAACATTATGAAGATATCAGTTCTTCTCAAATTAACCTATAGATTCAAAGAAATTCCAATAAAAAATGCTGCAAGTTATTTCATGGATCTCAACAAACTGATTCTACAGTTTATATGAAGAACCGCCAAATCCAGAAGAGTCAACACATTACTGAAGGCAAAGAACAAATTTAGAGGACTAACACTACCTAGCTTCCAAACATGTGTGCTATAAAGATGTAACCAAGACACACCATTGTGATTATCTGGATCGTGAAGATTTTTTTTTTTTTTGTACAGTTCTTCTGTGAATTCCTGCCACCTTTTCTTGATATATTCTGCTTCTGTTAGGTCCATACCATTTCTGTCCTTTATCGAGCCCATCTTTGCATGAAATGTTCCCTTGGTATTTCTAACTTTCTTGAAGAGATCTCTAGTCTTTCCCATTCTATTGTTTTCCTCTATTTCTTTGCATTGATTGCTGAGGAAGGCTTTCTTATCTCTTCTTGCTATTCTTTGGAACTTTGCATTCAGATGCTTATATCTTTCCTTTTGTCCTTTGCTTTTCGCTTCTCTTCTTTTAACAGCTATTTGTAAGGCCTCCCCAGACAGCCATTTTGCTTTTTTGTATTTCTTTTCCATGGGGATGGTCTTCATTCCTGTTTCCTGTATAATGTCATGAACCTCCGTCCATAGTTCATCAGGCACTCTATCTATCAGATCTAGTCCCTTAAATATATTTCTCATTCCCACTGTATAATCATAAAGGATTTTATTTAGGTCATACCTGAATGGTCTAGTGGTTTTCCCTACTTTCTTCAATTTAAGTCTGAATTTGGTAATAAGGAGTCCATGATCTGAGCCACAGTCAGTTCCTGGTCTTGTTCTTGTTGACTGTATAGAGCTTCTCCATTTTTGGCTGCAAAGAATATAATCAATCTGATTTCAGTGTTGACCATCTGGTGCTGTCCACGTGTAGAGTCTTCTCTTGTGTTTTTGGAAGAGATTACTAATCTAGGCCCAGACATCCTGGAAAGTGAAGTCAAGTGGGCCTTAGAAAGCATCACTAAGAACAAAGCTAATGGAGGTGATGGAATTCCGGTTGAGCTATTTCAAATCCTGAAAGATGATGCTGTGAAAGTGCTCCACTCAATATGCCAGAAAATTTGTAAAATTCAGCAGTGGCCACAGGACTGGAAAAGGTCAGTTTTCGTTCCAATCCGAAAGAAAGGTAATGCCAAAGAATGCTCAAACTACCCCACAACTGCACTCATCTCACATGCTAGTATAGTAATGCTCAAAATTCTCCAAGCCAGGCTTCAGCAATATGTGAACTGTGAACATCCTGATATTCAAGCTGGTTTTAGAAAAGGCAGAGGAACAAGAGACCAAATTGCCAACATCCACTGGATCATCGAAAAAGCAAGAGAGTTCCAGAAAAACATCTATTTCTGCTTTATTGACTATGCCAAAGCCTTTGACTCTGTGGATCACAATAAACTGTGGGAAATTCTGAAAGAGATGGGAATACCAGAGCACCTGACCTGCCTCCTGAGAAATCTGTATGCAGGTCAGGAAGCAACAGTTAGAACTGGACATGGAACAGACTGGTTCCAAATAGGAAAAGGAGTACATCAAGGCTGTATATTGTCACCCTGCTTATTTAACTTATATGCCAAGTACATCATGAGAAACGCTGGACTGCAAGAAACACAAGCTGGAATCAAGATTGCCAGGAGAAGTATCAATAACCTCAGATATGCAGATGACACCACCCTTATGGCAGAAAGTGAAGAGGAACTAAAAGGCCTCTTGATGAAAATGAATGTGGAGAGTGAAAAAGTTGCCATAAAGCTCAACATTCAGAAAACAAAGATCATGGCATCCGGTCCCATCACTTCATGGGAAATAGATGGGGAAACAGTGGAAACAGTGTCAGACTTTATTTTTTTGGGCTCAAAAATCACTGCAGATGGTGATTACAGCCATGAAATTAAAAGACGCTTACTCCTTGGAAGGAAAGTTATGTCCAACCTAGATAGCATATTCAAAAGCAGAGACATTACTATGCCAACAAAGGTTTATCTAGTCAAGGCTATGGTTTTTCCTGTGGTCATGTATGGATGTGAGAGTTGGACTGTGAAGAAGGCTGAGCACCAAAGAATTGATGCTTTTGAACTGTGGTGCTGGAGAAGACTCTTTAGAGTCCCTTGGACTGCAAGGATATCCAACTAGTCCATTCTGAAGGAGATCAGCCCTGTGATTTCTTTGGAAGGAATGATGCTAAAGCTGAAACTCCAGTACTTTGGTCACCTCATGTGAAGAGTTGACTCATTGGAAAAGACTCTGATGCTGGGAGGGATTGGAGTCAGGAGGAGAAGGGGACGACAGAGGATGAGATGGCTGGATAGCATCACTGACTCAATGGACCTGAGTCTGGGTGAACTCCGGGAGTTGGTGATGGACATGGAAGCCTGGCGTGTTGTGATTCATGGGGTCGCAAAGAGTCAGACACGTCTGAGAGACTGAACTAAACTGAACTGATACACTGATGGTGGGAAGCAAAATTGCATAGCCACTCTAGAGGACAATTCGTTGTTCCTTACAAAATGAAAAACACTCTTAACTACATAATCCAGCAATTGCATTCCTTATATTTACCCAAAAAAAGATTGAAAGCTTATATCCATATAAAAACCTGCATTCTGCTGTTTACTGCAGTTTTACCCATATTTACCAAACTTGGAAGCAACAAAGATTTCCATAAATAGACAATTAAATAGTGTTATTCATGTAGACAGTTGATGACTATTTAGTGCAAAAAAGAAATTAACTATGTAGCCAATTAAAGGACATGGACTTATATTAAATTCATATTACCAAATGAAAAATAAAGTCAATCTGGAAAGTCTATATACTGTATGGTTTGAACAATACGACCTTCTCCAAAAACCAGAAGTATGGAGGGAGATATATGGTTGTCAAAGATGATCGTGGGAAATGAAAAGGCAGAACACTGAAGGGTTCTAAGTCAGTGAAAATATTCTGTATGATATTGTAATGATGGATATAACAGTATGTATTTGTCCAAACTCATGGAATACATAACAAGAATGAACCCTAAGATTGTTGTTGTTCAGTTGCTCAGTCATGTCCAACTCTTTGTGACTCTTTATTAGTCACTCAATCATGTCTGAGTCTTTGAGACCCTTTTGCAGCACTGTTTACAATAGCTAGGTCATGGAAGCAACCTAGATATCCATCAGCAAATGAATGTATGAGGAAGTTGTCTTACATATACACAATGGAATATTATTCAGCTATAAAAAGAACGCATTTTTTTCCTCAGTTCTAATGAGATGGATGAAACTGGAGCCTATTGTACAGAGTGAATTTAGTCAGAAAGAGAAACACCAGTACAATATATTAATGCACATATATGAAATTTAGAACGATGGTAATGAGGACCCTATATGCAAGACAGCAAAAGAGACACAGATGTAAAGAACAGACCTTTGGTCTCTGTGGGAGAAGGTGAGGGTGGGATGATTTGAGAGAATAGCTTTGAAACATGTATATTACCATATGTAAAATAGATGACCAGTGCAAGTTCAATGCATGAAGCAGGGCACTCAAAGCCCCAGAGGGATGGGGTAGGGAAGGAGGAGAAAGAGGGAGTTCAGGAATGGGGGGACACATGTACACCCATTGCTGATTCATGTAGATATGGCAAAACCATCACAATATTGTAAAGTGATTAACCTCCAATTAAAATTAATTAATTAATTTTAAAAATCTCTCACCAGATTGTATATCATTTTAGTGAAAATAGACCTACATTGATGCATCATAAACATATACTTTGGATAATTATGATGCATCAATGCAGGTATATTATCAGTGAAAATTGTACAATCTGGTGAATAATTCTTATAATGTGGGAGGGTATGGACTTTTGGAGGCACTGGGTATGCAGGAAGCTTATTCCTTTTTAATATAAAATTTATTTATTTTAGTTGGAGGCTAATTACTTTACAATATTGTATTGTTTTTTCCATACATCAACATGAATCCACCACAGGTGTACACGTATTCTCCATCCTGAACACCCCTCCCACCTCCCTCCCCATCCCAAAACTCCTGTTAAAAACAAAGCATTTATAATATCTTGTCTAGGTGGGTCATAGCTTTTCTGAGCAACTGAAATGAACTGAATTGATTCTGACTGGTGTGAGCTGATAACTCATTATAGTATTTATTTGCATTTTACTAATAATCAGCAATGATAAGTATCTTTTCATGTGTTTGTTGGCCATCTGTGTGTCTTGTTGGAGAGGTGTCTGCTTGGGTCTTTTGCCCACTTTTTGATTGGGTTGTTTGCTGGTACTGAGATGAATAAACTAGCTGTATATTTTGGAGATTAAAAAAAAAAAAAAAAACACAAAGCATTTAAAAATCTATTGATATATTTAAGTGATTAAATGATGAGGAACATATAAATAGTATTGTTTATATAAAGGCAAATCTCTAAACATAAAGAAAATACTTCAAAAATTATGAAAAATCTGTGTCTGCCATAACACTATTTTAGACTCTTTTATTTGAAGTTTTATAAATATCCTGATCTAGCACATCGTTTGTAAAGGAGTAGCAATCGTGAGTGACCTGAGGTGAATGAGGAGCCAGGATCTGAGCCTTATTCCCTGAACAAGCTTATTCTTTACACAAATAATGCAATTTTAATAGAAACTTTAAGCCAGTTTTGCTTCCAATTTTCTATGAATTAAATGAAGTAGAAAGAAATTCTCAAGAAAACAATTTAAAATTGTTAGAATTGGATCTGCTTTTAGTTCTCTAGTTAATCCATCACTAATAAAATTTAAAATAAAAAGTATATCTCATAGGCTTTCAGAACTGCCTTGGAGCAATTATTGTGTGCCTTCCATTCTCCCTGTTTTGAGTGGAAGCATTTATTATGGTTATGCTATATCTTTAGGGGTAAGAATATTTGTTTTTGTTTTTTTTAGTTCAAAAATCTATGAATTAAGACAACCTGCATTTTAGGTTTTCCTCAACTGGAAACCAGTTGAAGAATCTACTGGAAACCTGTAGATTTCCTACTGAGGAAACCAGTTACTAGAATCCAGAACTTTAAGCATTATGGCAACCTTAGTTGAACCTTTCAGGCTCCTCAGTGTAGCCGAGAGTATTTTGCATATAGAAGTAATATGACTAATTGTGTCAGACTGAAGACTCCTGTAGATTTTGTATAAATCACTGAACATTTCCCCTCTAGATATAAGTTCAGTTCAGTTCAGTTCAGTTCAGTCACTTAGTGTTGTCCGACTCCATAAATCGCAGCATGCCAGGCCTCCCTGTCCATCACCAACTTCTCGGAGTTCACTCAGACTCACGTCCATCCAGTCAGTGATGCCATCCAGCCATCTCATCCTCTGTCGTCCCCTTTTCCTCCTGCACCTCATCCCTCCCAGCATCACAATCTTTTCCAATGAGTCAATTCTTCGCATGAGGTGGCCAAAGTACTGGAGTTTCAGCTTTAGCATCATTCTTTCCAAAGAACACCCAGGTCTGATCTCCTTTATTTATTTCTTTTTTTTTTTTTTTTTTATGGTAAAGCTGGCTTTATTAGGATAAGCTTATTATTGTTATTATTATTTTTATGTTTTACTTTACAATATTGTATTGGTTTTGCCATATGATCTCCTTTAGAATGAACTGGTTGGATCTCCTTGCAGTCCAAGGGACTCTCAAGAGTCTTCTCCAACACCACAGTTCAAAAGCATCAATTCTTCGGTGCTCAGCTTTCTTCACAGTCCAACTCTCACATCCATAAATGACCGCTGGACAAACCATAGCCTTGACTAGATGGACCTTTGTTGGCAAAGTAATGTCTTTGCTTTTCAAGTGGTACATGAGTGGTCATGTACCGCTCTTTGTGACTTCATGGACTTCAGCATGCCAGGCCTCCCTTTCTCTTACCATCTCTTGGAGTTTGCCCAATTTCATGACCATTGCATCAGTGATGACATCCAATCATTTCATCCTCTGACACCCTCTTCTGCCCTCAATCTTTCCTAGAATTAGAGACTTTTCCAATGAATTGGCTCTTCATATCAAGTGGCCAAATTACTAGAACTTTAGCTTCAGGATCAGTCCTTTCAATGAGTATTCAGGGTTGATTTTCTTAAGATTGACTGGTTTTATCTCCTTGCTGTCCAAAGGACTTTCAAGAGTCTTCTCCAGTACCACAGTTTGAAGGCATCAATTCTTTGGTGCTCTGTGGATAGTCCAGCTTTCACAACTGTCTGTGACTACTGGGATGACCATTGCCTTGACTATATAGACCTTTGTTGGCAGAGTAATGTCTCTGTTTTTAAACACACTCTCTGGGTTTGTCATCACTTTTCTGTCAAGAAGCAATCATCTTCTGTCATCACCCACAGTGATTTTGGATTCCAAGAAGAGGAAATCTGTCACTGCTTCTACCTTTTCACCTTATATTTGCCATGAAGTAATGGGGCCGGATGCCATTTTAGTTTTTTATAACATTTAGCCTTAAGCCAGCTCTTTCATTCCCCTTCTTTACTGTCATCTAGAGGCTCTTTAGTTCCTCTTCATTGTCTGCCATTAGAACAATATCATCCAAATATTTGAGGTTGTTCACTTTGATTCCAGCTTATAACTCATCCAGTCAGGAATTTCTCATGATGTGCTCAGCATATATGTTAAACAAACAGGGTGACAGCAGACAACCCTGTGGTACTTCTGTCTCAACCCTGAACCAATCAGTTGTTCTATACAGGATTCTAACTGTTGTTTCTTCATCTGCATAAAGGTTTATCAGAAGCCAGGTAAGATGGTCTGGTATGCCTATCTCTTTAAGAACTTTTCACAGTTTGTTATAATCCACACAGTCAAAGGATTTAGCTTAGCTGATTAAACAGAGGTAAATTTTTTTCTGGCATTCCCTTGCTTTCTCTATAATCCAGGAATGTTGGCAATTTGATCTCCGCTTCTTCTGCCTTTTCTAAACCCAAATTGGACATCTGGTGGCTCTTGATTCTCCTAATGCTGAAGCCTAGCATGCAAGATTTTAAGCATGACCTTACTGGCATGGGAGATGAGTGCAATTGTCCGATGATTAGAATATTCTTTAGTACTACCTTTCTTGGAAATTGAGCTGAAAATAGACCTTTTCCCACCTTGTAGCCACTGCTGGGTCTTCATCATCATTTATGTTTTGATTAGCTCTATTGGAATTCCATTGCATCCACTAGTTTTATTAACAGTGAAAGTGAAGTCACTCAGTCGTGTCCGACTCTTTGAGACCCCACGGACTGTAGCCCACCAGGCTTTTCTGTCCATGAGATTTTCCAGGCAAGAATACTGGAGTGGGTTGCCATTTCCTTCTCCAGAGGATCTTCCCAACCCAGGGATTGAACCCAGGTCTCCCACACTATAGGCAGACGTTTTGCTGTCTGAGCCACCAGGAAGTCCTAAAGCCAGCTTCCCTGATAAGTCAGTTTGTAAAGAATCTTACTGCAAAGCAGGTGACCCCAGTTCAATTCCTGGGTCGGAAAGATCCACTGGAAAAGGAATAGGCTACCCACTCCAGTATTCTTGGGCTTTCCTGGTAGCTCAGCTGGTAAAGAATCTGCTTGCAATGCAGGAGACCTGAGTTTGAGCCCTGGGTCGGGAAGATCCCCTGGAGAAGGGAAAAGCTATCCACTCCAGTATTCTGGCCTGGAGAATTCAGGGCTGTATAGTCCATGGGGTTGCAAAGAGCTGGACACAACTGAGAAGTTTTCACTTTAACTTTCACTTCCTAAGGCCCACTTGACTTCACACACCAGAATGTCTGGTTCTGGGTAGCTGACATATAATTTCAGCATAACTTGTAGCTCCTTTCATCATCAAAAGATGATGATCTGGGGCCTTCTGATTCACTTTGATCAATAAATTTATGTGGATGTGACCTTTAGGCCACTTCCAAATCAAAGCCTCAAATACCTTGACTTTTTGCACTGTGGATTTTGAAAACCTTCTTAGATAACACTCACAGAAGCTCAGGCTGACCTACTGGTAGATTAAAGATAAATAGCTCAGTAATTTTCTTCATCCCAGACATTAGCCAGAGTATTTGAATAAAGAGAAAACTACTGTTTTGCTGCTGACTGAAGACTATGAGGGGACAGAGCTGAGAACAGAAAATTCTAGTTGAGCCTTGCCTAAATTTAAATTTGACATAATCTTAAAATAACAAAATGATAATTTAAGACACTAAAGTTTCAGTTGATTTTATTTATAGCAATATTAATTTATGCTGACCATGACTGATGGATTGAAATAGCCCCAGATTGGTTGTGCTTTTAGGGAAGGACTCAGAAATGAAAGGGGAAACTCACCCTGAAAGAGAAGAATGATTTTTTTTTTCTTTTTTTTTTTTTTGTTATTCAAGTATTACATGAGTCAATCATTTTAAGGAAAATAAATCCATTCTCAAAATGTGACTGAAGTTGGTATGCTATCACCTCTGGTTCTTCTGGCATTATTGACCATATTACAGAAAATGTGGATAAAGAACTGAGTGAGTAAATATGGAAATATTTTCAATATTATCCAATGGAAGTACAAGCTTAAATGTTGCTCTAGGAGAACAGGCTCTTTTCTTCCTGAATTACCTATAAGAAAACATGCCAGCCCCATTATCTGTGTTATCATTAGAGGGAATAATATATAATAGGAATGGTTATTAGAGCCTTCAAGTATTTCTTTCTGTCTCTGAAGTATGGAATTTAGGAAAAACAGAGATGAGTGTCCAGAGGAAGAGAAAGACATTTAAAGTCTATAAAGACAAGAATAAAGCCATCTACTTTTATTTGCTCATTGCTAGTATCATGAAATTAAAAGACTCTTACTCCTTGAAAGGAAAGTTATGACCAACCTAGATAGCATATTCAAAAGCAGAGACATTACTTTGTCAACAAAGGTTCGTCTAGTCAAGGCTATGGTTTTTCCTGTGGTCATGTATGGATGTGAGAGTTGGACTGTGAAGAAAGCTGAGCACCTAAGAATTGATGCTTTTGAACTGTGGTGTTGGAGAAGACTCTTGAGAGTCCCTTGGACTGCAAGGAGATCCAACCAGTCCATTCTGAAGGAGATCAGCCCTGGGATTTCTTTGGAAGGAATGATGCTGAAGCTGAAATTCCAGTACTTTGGCCACCTCATGTGAAGAGTTGACTCATTGGAAAAGACTCTGATGCTGGAAGGGATTGGGGGCCAGAGGAGAAGGGGACGACAGAGGATGAGATGGCTGGATGGCATCACTGACTCGATGGAATGAGTCTCAGTCAACTCTGGGTGTTGGTGATGGACAGGAAGGCCTGGTGTGCTGCGATTCATGGGGTCGCAAAGAGTCGGACACGACTGAGCAACTGATCTGATCTGATCTGAGTATCAGTACCTTTGGCAGACTCTGGCTAATAATATATGTTACAAAGATATTTGTTGAATGAATAAATAAATAAACAACAAGACATGATGCTACCTTTCTTTGAATCTCACACTGGTGAAAGAAAAATATTAGTTTTTGTAACAATATGCAGTCATATAAGGTTATAAAAACAATAATTAATTATTATCATTTTAAAGTAGCAAAATAAGCAGTTCTTTAAAATTATTGATATAATACAGTTGTGTTAAATACCAGGTAAAATTTCAAGAAATGTTTAATATACTATTTTCTCCAGTTTACAAATAACTAAGCAGGTTTGAAGAGGTGAACAATCTTGCTCAAGTGTCCATAATTAATTAAACATGGAATGAGAAATCAGACTCCTTGTTCTTATTAATTATGAAAGAGGACAGAAACTAATTTCCTCAATAAAATCTCAATCTCTTGTTACTTAAGGCTGGCAATTAATAGGGCAAAACCTTGTCACTGCATCATTTGACAGAAGTGATCATTTTGGTCTAATGTTGGACATGCATATCTGGGGAAGTAAGGGCCTTGTATTTTGGATCCAGTTTTGCTACAATATAGTTATGAACTACAGGTAAATCACTTAAACTTTCTAGGACACTGTTTCCTTAATTGTAAAATGAGAATAGTTAGATGTTCAACTCTTATTTTCCATTTACAGATTTTCTTGGATAAGGTGTCTGTTAGGATTTTTGGCTCATATTTTAAGGTTGTCTGTTTCTCCTTGAACTCTTATTTAAGAGTTCTTCTATATTCTAGATAATATTTTTTTATTAGAGGTTTCGCAAATACATTTTTTCCTAGTATGGGGCTTATGTTATCATTCTCTTGACACTGTATTTAATTTAACAGAAGTTTTTAACTGTAATGAAATATAACATCTATTATTTTTTACTTTTATCATGGCTTTGCTGTTGTAACTAGAAAATCATCGCAGTATCCAAGGTCATCATGGTTTTTCTCTTACATTGTTTTCTAGAAGTCTTGTAGTTTCACACTTTATTGATATGTTTAGCTCTACAGTCCATTTTGAGATAATTTTTGTGACACATATGAGATCCATTTGCATTAGAAACAGAAACAAACCTAACGTGAATTAGAACCAGGTTTTCTTTTTTTAATTTTTAAATTTAAATTTATTTATTTAATTGGAGGCTAATTACATTACAATATTGTATTGGTTTTGCCATACATCAACATGAATCCACCATGGTGTACACGTGTTCCCCATCCTGAACCCCCCTCCCACCTCCCTCTCCATACAATCCCTCTGGGTCATCCCAGTGTACCAGCTTCAAGCATCCTGTATCCTGCATCGAACCTGGATTGGTGATTAGTTTCTTATATGATATTATACATGTTTCAATGCCATTCTCCCAAATCATACCACCCTCTCCCTCTCCCACAGAGTCCAAAAGACTGTTCTATACATCAGTGTCTCTTTTGCTGTCTCGCATACAGGGTTATCATTACCATCTTTCTAAATTCCATATATATGTGTTAGTATACTGTATTGGTGTTTTTCTTTCTGGCTTACTTCAGTCTGTATAATAGGCTCCAGTTTCATCCACCTCATTAGAACTGATTCAAATGTATTCTTTTTAGTAGCTGAGTAGTACTCCATTGTGTATATGTACCACTGCTTTCTTATCCATTCATCTGCTGATGGACATCTAGGTTGCTTCCATGTCCTGGCTATTATAAACAGTTATGCAATGAATATTGGGGTACACATGTCTTTTAAATTCTGGTTTCCTCAGTGTGTATGCCCAGCAGTGGGATTGCTGGGTCATAAGGCAGTTCTATTTCCAGTTTTTTGTTTTTTTTTTTTTTTGAAGAATCTCCACACTGTTCTCCATAGTGGCTGTACTAGTTTGCATTCCCACCAACAGTGTAAGAGGGTTCCCTTTTCTCCACACCCTCTCCAGCATTTATTGCTTGTAGACATTTGGATCATAGCCATTCTGACTGGCGTGAAATGGTACCTCATTGTGGTTTTGATTTGCATTTCTCTGATAGTGAGTGATGTTGAGCATCTTTTCATGTGTTTGTTAGCCATCTGTATGTCTTTTTTGGAGAAATGTCTATTTAGTTCTTTGGCCCATTTTTTGATTGGGTCATTTATTTTTCTGGAATTGAACTGTGGGAGTTGCTTGTATATTTTTGAGATTAATTGTTTGTCAGTTGCTTCATTTGCTATTATTTTCTCCCATTCTGAAGTCTGTCTTTTCACCTTGCTTATAGTTTCCTTTGTTGTGCAGAAGCTTTTAATTTTAATTAGGTCCCATTTGTTTACTTTTATTTTTATTTCCAGTATTCTGGGAGGTGGGTCATAGAGAATCCTGCTGTGATGTATGTCAGAGAGTGTTTTGCCTATGTTCTCCTTTAGGAGTTTTATAGTTTCTGATCTTATGTTTAGATCTTTAATCCATTTTGAGTTTATTTTTGTGTGTGCTGTTAGACAGTGTTCCAGTTTCATTCTTTTACAAGTGGTTGACCAGTTTTCCCAGCACCACTTGTTAAAGAGATTGTGTTTTCTCCATTGTATATTCTTGTCTCCTTTGTCAAAAATAAGGTGTCCATACATGCATGGATTTATTTCTGGGCTTTTTATTTCATTCCATTGATCTATATTTCTGTCTTTGTGCCAATACCATACTGTCTTGATGACTGTGGCTTTGTAGTAGAGCCTGAAGTCAGGCAGGTTGATTCCTCCAGTTCCAGTCTTCTTTCTCAAGATTGCTTTGGCTATTCAAGGTTTTTTGTATTTCCCTACAAATTGTGAAATTATTTGTTCTAGCTCTGTGAAAAATACCGTTGGTAGCTTGATAGGGATTGCATTGAATCTATACATTGCTTTAGGTAGTATACTCATTTTCACTATATTGATTCTTCCAATCTGTGTACATGGTATATTTCTCCATCTATTAATGTCCTCTTTGATTTCTTTCACCAGTGTTTTATAGTTTTCTATATATAGGTCTTTAGTTTCTTTAGGTAGATATATTCCTAAGTATTTTATTCTTTTCATTGCAATGGTGAATGAAATAGATTCCTTAATTTCTCTTAATATTTTCCCATTATTAGTGTATAGGAATGCAAGGGATTTCTATGTGTTGATTTTATATCCTGCAACTTTACTATATTCATTGATTAGCTCTAGTAATTTTCTGGTGGAGTCTTTAGGGTTTTCTATATAGAGGATCATGCCATCTGCAGTGAGAGTTTTACTTCTTCTTTTCCAATTTGGATTCCTTTTATTTCTTTTTCTGCTCTGACTGTTGTGGCCTAAACTTCCGAAACTATGTTGAATAGTAGTGGTTAAAGTGGGCACCCTTGTCTTGTTCCTGACTTTAGAGGATATGCTTTCAATTCTTCACCATTGAGGATAATGTTTGCTGTGGGTTTGTCATATATAGCTTTTATTATGTTGAGGTATGTTCCTTCTATTCCTGCTTTCTGAAGATTGAATCTTGTCAAAGGCTTTCTCTGCCTCTATTGAGATAATCATATGGCTTTTATTTTTCAATTTGTTAATGTGGTGTATTACATTGATTTGTGGATATTGAAGAATTCTTGCATCCCTGGGATAAAACCCACTTGGTCGTGGTGTATAATCTTTTTAATGTTTTGTTGGGCTCTGATTGATAGAATTTTGTTAAGGATTTTTGTATCTATGTTCATCAGTGATATTGGCCTGTAGTTTTCTTTTTTTGTTGCATCTTTGTCAGGTTTTTGTATTAGGGTGATGTTAGTCTCATAGAATGAGTTTGGAGGTTTACCTTCCTCTGTAATTTTCTGGAAGAGTTTGAGTAGGATAGGTGTTAGCTCTTCTCTAAATTTTTGGTAGAATTCAGCTGTGAAGCCGTCTGGACCTGGGCTTTTGTTTGCTGGAAGATTTCTGATTACAGTTTCAATTTCTGTACTTGTGATGGATCTGTTAAGATTTTCTATTTCTTCCTAGAACCAGGTTTTCAATGCCAGTAGTCTGATTCCACAATCTATGCTCTTAGGCTCTTGTATCCTATGAAATGCAATACCAAAATAAAATAACATAAAATCTGCAAGAAAAAACACACATCTTAGATGATTATTCAGTGTTTGAGTATCAAATGTGTAAATGTCATCTGACTGACAAAGCAGGGTATTTATGTCCTCCGCTTCCTTGTACAGGTGACTTTTACACACAATATCATCTAAGATTTTAGGACCAAAATATCACTTGTGACTGAGTTGTTTTGCTAAGTCATTACCAATTTGTTTTAAAAGACATTTCTGAAAATTGCACATTCAAAGCTGTGATCCTTCCTAAAAGACTTGACATATCTATGCTAAATTTTATCAATGACTAAAGCCTAAAAATCAAATAGCTTCATCCAGTGATAAAAAGCATCACTTCACTTCAGTTGCTCAGTCATGTCTGACTCTTTGCAACCCCATGGACTGCAGCACGCCAGGCTTCCCTGTCCATCACCAGCTCCCGGGATTGCTCAAACTCATGTCCATTGAGCCAGTGATGCCATTCAATCACCCCATCTTCTGTCGTCCCCTTCTCCTTCTGCCTTCAATCATCCCCATCATCAAGATCTTTTCTAATGAGTCAGTTCTTCGCATCAGGTGGCCAAAGTATTGGAGCTTCAACTTCAGCATCAGTTCTGTCAAATGAATATTCAGGACTGATTTCCTTTAGGATTGACTGATCTTACCTCCTTGCAGTCCAAGGGACTCTCAAGAGTCTTATTCAACACCGTAGTTCAAAAGCATCAATTCTTTGATGCTCAGCTTTCTTTATGGTCCAGCTTTCACATTATGGTCCAGCTTTCACACCCATACATGATTACTGGAAAAGCCATAGCTTTTAAGAAATGGATCTTTGTTGTCAAAGTACTGTCTCTGTTTTTTAAAATGCTGTCTAGGTTGGTCATAACTTTTCTTCCAAGGAGCAAGTTTTTGTTTTTTGGCTTTTTTAATTTCATGGCTGCAGACATCATCTACAGGCTTTTGGAGTCCAACAAAATAATGTCACTCAGTATTTCCATTGTTTCCCCATCTATTTGCCATGAAATAATGGGCCTGGGTGCCATGATCTTAGTTTTCTGAATGTTGAGATTTAAGCCAACATTTTCACTCTCCTCTTTCACTTTCATTAAAAGGCCCTTTAGTTCCCTTTTGCTTTTTGCCATTAGGGTGGTGTCATCTACATATCTAAGATTATTTATATTTTTCCCAGCAACATTGATTCCAGCTTGTGCTTCATCCAGACTTGCCTTTTTCATGATGTAATATACATATAAGTTAAATAAGCAGGGTTACAATATACAGCTTCGATGTACTCCTTTTCCAATTTGGAAACATTCCATTGTTTCATGTTGGGTTATAGCTGTTGCTTCTTGAACTGCATACAGATTTCTCAGGAGGCAGGTAAGGTGTTCTGATATTCCCATCTCTCAGAATTTTCCACAGTTTGTTGTGATCCACACAATCAATGGCTTTTGCACAGTCAATAAAGCAGAAGTAATTTTTTTTTTATTCCTAGAATTTTATTGCTTTAATATGATCAAATGGATGCTGACATTTTGATATCTGATTCCTCTACCTTTTAAAAATCAAGCTTGAACATCTGGAATTTCTCATTTCACATTGTGTTGAAGCAATGCTTGGAGAATTATCAGCATTAGTTTGCTAGCATGTGAAATGAGTGCTGTTGTGTGGTAGTTTGAACATTTTTTGGCATAGCCATTTCTTTGAAATTGGAATGAAAACTGACCTTTTCCAGTTCTGGGGCCACTGATGAGTTATCCGAGTTTGCTGGCATATTGAGGGCAGCACTTTAACAACATTAGTTGTTAACGTGGAATTCCATTACCTCCACTAGCATTGTTTGTAGTGATGTTTCCTAATGCCCATTTGACTTTGTACTCCAGGATGTCTACTCTAGCTGAGTGATCACAACACCATGGTTATCTGGGTCATTAAGAACATTTTTGTATAGATCCTCTGTGTATTCTTGCCACCTCTTCTTAATATCATCTGCTTCTACTAAATCCATACATTTTATACCCTTAATTATGCCCATATTTGAGTGAAAGATTCCTTTGGTATCTCCAATTTTCTGGAAGAGATCTCTTCTTTTGCCCATTCTATTGTTCTATTGTAGAAAAGAAAAAAAAAAAAAAACATACCTACAATCAAAGGGAATTTTATTTACTGAAGATGACCACAGTAGTAACACAGTTCAGTTCAGTTCAGTTCAGTCTCTCGCTCGTGTCCGACTCATTGCGAACCCATGAAATGAGGCAGGCCAGGCCTCCCTGCCCATCACCAACTCCCGGAGATCATTCAGACTGACATCCATTGAGTCAGTGATGCCATCCAGCCATCTTATCCTATGTCATCCCCTTCTCCTCTTGCCCCAAATCCCTAGCAGCATCAGAGTCTTTTCCAATGAGTCAACACTTTGCATGCGGTGGCCAAAGTACTGGAGTTTCAGCTTTAGCATCACTTCTTCCAAAGAAATCCCAGGGCTGATCTCTTTCAGAATGGACTGGTTGGATCTCCGTGCAGTCCAAGGGACTCTCAAGAGTCTTCTCCAACACCACAGTTCAAAAGCATCAATTCTTCAGCACTCAGCCTTCTTCACAGTCCAAACTCACATCCATACATGACCACAGGAAAAACCATAGCCTTGACTAGACGGACCTTTGTTGGCAAAGTTATGTCTCTGCTTTTGAATATGCTATCTAGGTTGGTCATAACTTTCCTTCCAAGGAGTAAGCGTCTTTTAATTTCATGGCTGCAGTCACCATCTGCAGTGATTTTGGAGCCCGCAAAAATAAAGTCTGACACTGTTTCCACTGTTTCCCCATCTATTTCCCATGAAGTGATGGGACAGGATGCCATGATCTTCGTTTTCTGAATGTTGAGCTTTAAGCCAACTTTTTCACTCTCCTCTGTCACTTTCATCAAGAGGCCTTTTAGTTCCTCTTCACTTTCTGCCATAAGGGTGGTGTCATCGGCATAGCTGAGGTTATTGATATTTCTTCCAGCATTCTTGATTCCAGCTTCTGTTTTTTCCATTCCAGTGTTTCTCATGATGTACTCTGCATATAAGTTAAATAAGCAGGGTGACATATACAGCCTTGACGTACTCCTTTTTCTATTTGAAACCTGTCTGTTGTTCCAAGTCCAGTTCGAACTGTTGCTTCCTGACGTGCATACAGATTTCTCAAGAGGCAGGTCAGGTGGTCTGGTATTCCCATCTCTTTCAGAATTTTCCACAGTTTATTGTGATCCACACAGTGA
Source organism: Bos taurus (assembly GCF_002263795.3). Lineage (NCBI taxonomy): Eukaryota > Metazoa > Chordata > Mammalia > Artiodactyla > Bovidae > Bos > Bos taurus. Next base: position 3,805,320 of record NC_037336.1, read on the forward strand.
AAGGCTTTGGCATAGTCAATAAAGGAGATATAGATGTTTTTCTGGAACTCTCTTGCTTTTTCCATGATCCAATGGATGTTGGCAATTTGATCTCTGGTTCCTCTGCCTTTTCTAAAACCAATTGAACAACTGGAAGTTCACAGTTCGTGTATTGCTGAATCCTGGCTTGGAGAATTTTGAACATTACTTTACTAGCAGGTGAGATGAGTGCAATTGTGCAGTAGTTTGAGCATTCTTTGGCATTACCTTTCTTTGGGATTGGAATGAAAACTGACCTTTTCCAGTCCTGTGGCCATGCTGAGTTTTCCAAATTTGCTGGCGTATTGAGTGCAGCACTTTCACAGCATCATCTTTCAGAATTTGAAATAGCTCAACTGGAATTCCATCGCCTCCACTAGCTTTGTTCTTAGTGATGCTTTCTAAGCCCCACTTGACTTCACATTCCAGGATGTCTGGCTCTAGATCAGTGATCACACCATCGTGATTCTCCTTGTTGTGAAGATCTTTTTTGAACAGTTCTTCTGTGTATTCTTGCCACCTCTTCTTAATATATTCTGCTTCTGTTAGGTCCATATCATTTCTGTCCTTTATCGAGCCTATCTTTGTTTGAAATGTTCCCTTAGTATCTCTAATTTTCTTGAAAAGATCTCTAGTCTTTTCCATTCTGTTGTTTTCCTCTATTTCTTTGCATTGATCACTGAGGAAGGCTTTCTTATGTCTTCTTGCTATTCTTTGGAACTCTGCATTCAGATGTTTATATCTTTCCTTTTCTCCTTTGCTTTTCACTTTTTTTCTTTTCACAGCTATTTGTAAGGCTTCCCCAGACAGCCATTTTGCTTTTTTTGCATTTCTTTTCTATGGGGATGGTCTTGATCCCTGTCTCCTGTACAATGTCACGAACCTCAGTCCATAGTTCATCAGGCACTATATCTATCAGATCTAGTCCCTTAATTCTATTTCTCACTTCCACTGTATAATCATAAGGGAATTGATTTAGGTCATACCTGAATGGTCTAGTGGTTTTCCCTACTGTCTTCAATTTCAGTCTGAATTTGGTAATACGGAGTCCATGATCTGAGCCACAGTCAGCTCCTGGTCTTGTTTTTGTTGACTATATAGAGCTTCTCCATCTTTGGCTGCAAAGTATATAATCAATCTGATTTCGGTGTTGACTATCTGATGATGTCCATGTGTAGAGTCTTCTCTTGTGTTGTTGGAAGAGGGTGTTTGCTCTGAGCAGTGCATTTTCTTGACAAAACTCTATTAGACTTTGCCCTGCTTCATTCCATATTCCAAGGCCAAATTTGCCTGTTACTCCAGGTGTTTCTTGACTTCCTACTTTTGCATTCCAGTCCCCTGTAATGAAAAGGACGTCTTTTTTGGATGTTGGTTCTGAAAGGTCTTGTGGGTCTTCATGGAACCGTTCAACTTCAGCTTCTTCAGCATTACTGGTTGGGGCATAGACTTGGATTACTCTGATATTGAATGGTTTGCCTTAGAAATGAACTGAGATCATTCTGTCGTTTTTGAGATTGCATTTAAGTACTGCATTTCGGAATCTTTTGTTGACCATGATGGCCACTCCATTTCTTCTGAGGGATTCCTGCCCGCAGTAGTAGATATAATGGTCATCTGAGTTAAATTTACCCATTCCAGTCCATTTTAGTTCGCTGATTCCTAGAATGTTGACATTCACTCTTGCCATCTCTTGTTTGACCACTTCCAATTTGCCTTGATTCATGGACCTGACATTCCAGGTTCCTATGCAATATTGTTCTTTATAACATCGGACCTTGCTTCTATCTCCAGTCATATCCACAGATGGATATTGTTTTTGCTTTGACTCCATCCCTTCATTCTTTCTGGAGTTATTTCTCCACTGATCTCCAGTAGCATATTGGGCACCTACTGCCCTGGGGAGTTCCTCTTTCTGTATCCTATCATTTTGCCTTTTCATACTGTTCATGGGGTTCTCAAGGCAAGAGTACTGAAGTGGTTTGCTTTTCCCTTCTCCAGTGGACCACATTCTGTCAGATCTCTCCACCATGACCCACCCGTCTTGGCTTGCCGCATGGGCATGGTTTAGTTTCATTGAGTTAGACAAGGCTGTGGTCTTAGTGTGATTAGATTGACTAGTTTTCTGTGAGTATGGTTTCAGTATGTCTGCCCTCTGATGCCCTCTTGCAACACCTACCGTCTTATTTGGGTTTCTCTTACCTTGGGAGTGGGGTATCTCTTCACGGCTGCTCCAACAAAGGGCAGCCTCTGCTCCTTACCTTGGATAAGGGATATCTCCTCACCAATGCCCTTCCTGACCTTCAATGTGGGATAACTCCTCTAGGCCCTTCTGTGCCCACGCAGCCACTGCTACTCCCAGCCGCTGCCCCTGACCTCGGACGTGGGGTAACTCCTCTTGGCCACTGCCCTTCAGGCATGGGGCCCTCCCGGCTTCTGCCCCTGACCTCAGACGTGGTGCAGCTCCTCTCACCCGTGCTTAGTATGCCGGTCGCAGCCGCCCGTGCTTCATAAACAGTCCTATTCCTTTAGAAAATCTATTTATTGTGCTGATTATTGTATTTTATTTTCCGTTTATTTATTTGGATGTGTCAGGTCTTCACTGAAGCACACAAAATCTTCATTGTGCTATGGGAGATCTTTTATTACAGTAGACACAGTCACTAGTTAGGGCGTGCGGGTCCAGTAGTTGTGGTGTGTGGGCTTAGTTGTTCTTCAGCATGTAGGATTTTAGTTCCCCTTTGTTGTTGTTCAGTTGCCCAGTCATGTCTGAATCTTTGTGACCACATGGACTGCAGCACGCCAAACCTCCTTGTCTCTTACCATCTTCTGAAGTTTACCTAAATTCATGTCCATGGCATCAATGATGCCATCCAGCCATCTCATCCTTTGATGACCTCTTTTCCTTTTGTTCTCAATCTTTCATAGCATCAGGGACATTTCCAGTGAATCAGCAGTTCGCATCAGGTGATCAAAATACTGGAGCTTCAGCTTCAGCATCCGTCCCTCCAATGAGTATTCAGGAGTATTTCCCTTAAGATTGATTGGTTTGATATCCTTGCTGTTCAAGGGACTTTCAGGAGTCTTTTCCAGCACCACAGTTCAAAGCCATTAATTCTTTGATACTCTGTCTTCTTTATGGCCTAGTTCTCACAACCAAACGTGACCTTTGGGAAGACCATAGCCTTGACTATTTCCTCTACCAGGGACCAAACCCACGTCCCCTGCATTGCAAGGAGGGTTCTTAACCACTGAACCACTAGAGGAGTTCACAATGACTATTTTTATTTTAGATTAAACTTTGAAATTAGACAATATCATTCTTCCAACATTTTTTAATCAATTTTTTAAAAAAAATTCTATTTCACACACACACACACACACACACACACACACACACACACATATATATATATATATATATATATATATAAGCAAATTGCCAGTTTCTACAAAAGATTTTTTTTTACATATTTTGATTAGCATTAATATCATATTGAATCTACAGGTCAATCTGGGGAATACTGATGTATCAATACAAGCATTTCAATTCACAAAATAGCATCATAATTTTAAATTGCTCTCAACGATATCTTCTAATTTTTATTTTAGAGATTTAGCATATTTTTTGATAAATACAGTCTAAGAATTTTGGTGTTATATATGGTGTTTTAATTGCATTTCTTTCTCCAAATTTTTTCTGATCCTACAGAAGGATAATTTGACCCTCTAGGAAGCTTCCAGGAAACCAATCATTGGATTCAGGTGTGGAGATGGTGGTGGTAGTAAGCTGCAAAGCTGAAACTTAAAGGAATCGACAGAAGGGCACCACCAGGAGTGGAGCCTGTGGCTTAATTTGCTGATAATATATAGATATGCAAGGAAATTTTATATACTGATCTTGTTTCCTGCCTGCAGTAATTATTTATTTTGCTCACTAAAGGTTACTCTTGCAGATTTTTAAAAATATTTCTACATATGTAATCATGTCACCTACAATTAAATACAGTTCTTCTTTTTTCTCTCCAACTATGTTCTTTTTTACTTATTTTTATCACCTATTGTAGAGGTCAGGACCTCCAGTGAAATGGCAAATAAAAATGAGGAAAGACACTCTTGCTTTGTTGTGAATCTTTGGGATAAAGTTTAGTATTTTATGATTCAGTTCAGTTCATTTCAGTCATTCAGTCTTTTGCAACCCTATGGACCACGGCAAAACAGGCATCCTAGTCCATCACCAATTCCTGGAATTTACCCAAACTCATGTCCATTGAGTCAATGATGCCATCCAACCATCTTATCTTCTGTTGTTCCCTTTCAAAATAATGTTAATTAGAGGATGATTTGTTGTTATTTTTGTTGTTTAATCAGTAAGCTGTGTCTGGCTCTTTTGCAACCTCATGGAATGTAGCCTGCCAGGGCTGTCTGCCCAGTGGGATTCCTCAGGCAGGAATACTATAGTAGGTTGTCATTTTCTTCTCCAGTGTATATTCCCAACCCAGGGATTGTACAAAAGTCTCTTGCATTTGAAGGTGGATTTTTTACCACTGAGCCACCAGGGAAGCCCAGAGGATGATTTAGAACTCCTTCATGAGATTCACTAAGTTCTCTTCTATAAATTAATTGTTATAGTTGGTTTTTCATGAGTATATATAGTTTTAATGCTTTATTGTGGTAGTGCTTGTGATGGTGGTGTATGTGTGAATGCTTACCTCTAAAGAGATGATCATATTGTTAGAACAGGGTGGTAGCTAGAGATGAGCAAAGAAGAGGACACAGACCAGGTAGCAGGAAAATACACATTTTGTGAATAACAAAGGTCCTTGGTCAGACACTAAAAAGCATAAGCCTCTAGGGTGACAGGAAATAATACATACCATGTATCTTGTAGCAATAGGGGTCCTGAGGCAGACCAAAAACAAAACAAAAAAGCAAGAAAAAGGAGGATTCTCCAGTGTTCAAATGTAACATCTTTCTCATTATGCCCTCATTACAATAAAATTAGCCTTGCACAATAGAAGTACCCACCATGCACCAATGCCATGACACTTCCAATAAAGTGAAAAAATCCCTCCTCCTTTCAGGAAGCTGAATCTAGGATGAAAACCAGGGCATATGACCTCAAACCCCTCCTTCCTCAATGACTATTCTGCCAATCATGTTCACACTCCACATAACCAGCTTGCCAAGAGGAACTCAGGGCAACTGCTCACCTGAGCCTGTCAAATCTCCCTCCTGAGAAAATACTGTCAAATACTTTTTTCTCTTGTCCTCCGTGTCTCATTTCTGAATACTTTCTGCAATGAGAAAAGAACCTACTCTCCAGTAATATAATTGGTGGGCCAACCAGGAGAATTCCAGTAATCCTCAGGCTCTCACCTAGCTTGTACTTGAGAGGTGTTGCTTGACTTCCTGCCACTACTCTCTCTTGCTTTCTTTGTTCATCTTTTGGACATATTTACACATAAAAACCACTAGAGACTTCCCTCTAGAAGACTCCCATATGAGGGTAAGTGGGTCATGGAACAGACTAGCTAGATGCTTGGTCTGTTTCTTAACTTCAAGACAACTTCCACTCAACGTCTCTAGGCACACAGTTTAAAGCATACCACCACCTCCCCTGTGGCTACACTTACAGACTTATTATTGATCCACCTGTGTCTGACTATTCTTGTCTAATTTCTGCAACCCTGTCTCACTCATACTTTCTTGTCTTACTCTGCTGGAAATAGCAGAAAGAAATTTGTCAGACACCTTCCAACCTTGCCACTAGATCTTGTACAGCTCATTGTTGTATATGTGCATGACATCATGTCAGGAAAAGCTTCCAGCCACTCTCACAGATATCTAGGGTCTCAAATCATAGGATCTTTGTCCTTGGTTTGCTTTATTTACCAGTCGATTAACTGTATCAGGTTCAACTTTGTGGAAACATAAACTTCTTGAAGAGACAGTAATCTATCACTACGAACAAAGCTAGTGGAGGTGATGGAATTCCATTTGAGCTATTTCAAATCCTGAAAGATGGTGCTGTGAAAGTGCTGCACTCAATATGCCAGCAAATTTGGAAAACTCAGCAGTGGCCACAGGACTGGAAAAAGTCAGTTTTAATTCCAATCCCAAAGAAAGGCAGTGCCAAAGAATGCTCAAACTACCGCACAGTTGTACTCATCTCACACGCTAGAAAAGTAATGCTCAAAATTCTCCAAGCCAGGCTTCAGCAATATGTGAACCGTGAACTTCCTGAAGTTCAAGCTGGTTTTAGAAAAGGCAGAGGAACCAGAGATCAAATTGCCAACATCGCTGGATCATGGAAAAAGCAAGCGAGTTCCAGAAAAACATCTATTTCTGCTTTATTGACTATCCCAAAAGCCTTTGACTGTGTGCACCACAATAAACTGTGGAAAATTCTGAAAGAGATGCAAATACCAGACCACCTGACCTGCCTCTTGAGAAATCTGTATGCAGGTCAGGAAGCAACAGTTAGAACTGGACATGGAACAACAGACTGCTTCCAAGTAGGAAAAGGAATACATCAAGGCTGTCTATTGTCACCCTGCTTATTTAACTTATATGCAGAGTACATCATGAGAAACGCTGGACTGGAAGAAACACAAGCTGGAATCAAGATTGCCAGGATAAATATCAATAACCTCAGATATGCAGATGACACCACCCTTATGATAGAAAGTGAAGAGGAACTAAAAAGCCTCTTGATGAAAGTGAAAGTGGAGAGGGAAAAGTTGGCTTAAAGCTCAACATTCAGAAAACGAAGATCATGGCATCTGGTGCCATCACTTCATGGGAAATAGATGGGGAAACGGTGGAAACAATGTCAGACTTTATTTTGGGGGGCTCCAAAATCACTGCAGATGGTGACTGCAGCCATGAAATTAAAAGGCGCTTTCTCCTTGGAAGGAAATGTATGACCAACCTAGATAGCAAATTCAAAAACAGAGACATTACTTTGCCAACAAAGGTACGTCTAGTCAAGGCTGTGGTTTTTCCTGTGGTCATGTATGGATGTGAGAGTTGGACTGTGAAGAAGGCTGAGTGCCAAAGAATTGATGCTTTTGAACTGTGGTATTGGAGAAGACTCTTGAGAGTCCCTTGGACTGCAAGGAGATCCAACCAGTCCATTCTGAAGGAGATCAGCCCTGGGATTTCTTAGGAAGGAATGATGCTAAAGCTGAAACTCCAGTACTTTGGCCACTTCATGCGAAGATTGACTGATTGGAAAAGACCCTGAGGCTGGGAGTGATTGGGGGCAGGATGAGAAGGGGACGACAGAGGATGAGATGGCTGGATAGCATCACTGACTCTATGGACGTGAGTCTGGGTGAACTCCAGGCATTGGTGATGGACAGGGAGGCCTGGCATGCTGCGATTCATGGAGTTGCAAAGAGTTGGACACGACTGAGGAACTGAACTGAACTAAAGTAAATTGAAATGTTTTTGGATAATAGAGACTTTTAACACAACTTCACACAAAAATTCCCTTAGTGACCAGAGCCTCTTTTCAGATACTCACCATATTTTTAGAGAAATGGAAATGAGACCTAAATAGGTCCTGGAAGTATGAAGATGTCCATTACAGGGGAATGCTCCTCAGAACACAGAGATTAATTATTGGTCATAAAATCTATGGAGGATATTTGAAGAATGTCACTCATCCTGGGTACTGTGGATGCCAGGATAGGACACAGGTCAGAGGATCCCGGGGCCCTTGGTGTCACCATTTATCAGGGTTGCTATACCCATATTGGCCAAGGTAGGTTGGACTAGGTGGTGGTGGGTAGGTGTGAAGTCTAGGTCTAATAGCCACTATATTTATTATTTGTTTTCTATTTGGTCTTCATATTTTTAATTGCCTAGTTAAATTTCTATCATCTAGAATGCAACAACTCCAACTTCAAATGGTGTTCCAACAAGGATTTCAGTTCATCTCACCTGAAGATGAAGACTATTTTTATCCATTGGGCAAGGCTGCATACTCCTTCTCCCAATCTTCAGACCCTGAACTGTAAACAATCCTGAGATCTCTATCTCAAACAGATATCAAGGGGATCTGGAAACCCCAGGGGCAATGTCCCTGCTCAGGTTGAAGCATCCATAGAATATAGACTATAAAAAATTTAAGGGCCCAGACTCCTTGAAGGAGAATGTTAGAGTAGGCAGTTAGCTAAATATGAGCAGAGAAATGGTGTGGAACATGGGATGAGTGATAGGAAATTGTATATCTTGTGAATTCAGGAGTCCTAGGGCAAAGAAAAACAGAAACCTCCACACTGACAGAAAAGCATACTTATAATACTTCTTGCAGCAACTGGGGTCCTAGAGGCAGACAAAGAAAGATAAGAAGAGGTGATAATCTCCATCATCTCCATCATACCAAAGTGCCTTCATTGCAATGAAATGAGTCTTGCAAATAAGAAATATTCATCATATACTGATGCTATAACACTTCCTATAAAGACAAAAATATATCTTCCCTTTGAGAAGGTGGAGCTGGGATAAAAATCAGGAAATACAATTTTGATCCCCTCCCTCAAAGAACTAATTAATAGAAAACCAAAAGTTGGTTCTTTGAAAATGCCACAGAGGGTGTGGAAAAAAGAGCCCTTTTGCACTGTTGGTGGGAATGTAATTGATACAGCCACTGTGGATAACATTATAGAGGTTCCTCTGAAGGCTAAAAATAGAACTACCATATGATTCAGAAATCCCAATAGTGGGCATATACCCTGATAAAACCATAATTCAAAAAAATGCATGTACTCCAATGTTTGTTACAACACTATTTACAATTGTCAGGATATGGAAACAACCTAAATGTTCATCAAGAGATGAATGGATAAAGAAGACTTAGTACTTATAAACAATGGAATATTACGCAGCCACGAAAAACAATGAAATTGGGTCATTTGTAGTGATGTGGATGAACCCATAGTCTGTCATATCAAGTAAAGTAACTCAGAAAGAGAAAAACAAATATCATATATCAATGGATATATTTAGAATCTGGAAAAATGGTACTGATGAACTAATTTGTACAGCAGGAATAGAGATACAGATATAGAGAATGGACTTGTGGACACAGAGGGGAAAGAGGAGGGTTGGATGAATTGAAAGAGTAGCAATGACATATATACACTACTATGTGTAAAATAATAATAGATATCTAGTGGTAGTGGGAAGCCACTGTATAGCACAGGGAACTCAGCTCAGCACTCTGTGGTGACCTAGAGGGGTGGGAGGGAGGCTCAAGAGGGAGGGGGTGAATGTATACATAAAGCTGTTTCACTTTGTTGTACAGAGAAAAACTAACACACCATTGTAAATAAATTATAGTCAAAAGAAAAGAAGTTGGTTCTTGAAATATCAATGAAACTAACAAACCCTTATCTACATTGAGAAAGAAAAAAAAAACAAAAACACATGATTAATTCAAATGTAAGTGCCTAAAATTAAGCTTCAGATTACCAAGACAAGCATTTCAAAGATGTTCATCCTAAACAAACATATTGCCAGTTGCATGATACAGTTACTGTTAAGACAATCAGATAATAAACCAGGCTACCTGACCTCTGATATTTTCCTTTTAGGATGCTCTGGATAACTTTAGTAGGTGACCGCCTGAGTGACCAAATTTCCCCATCCTTTGCTCTAATTCCCATTCTCTTGTTTTAAATTCCTAGGCACCTGGCCCTACCCTAATGAAGGTAGTCCCTTGTCCACTCTCTCGACCTGGAGATTTCCCTATGTGTCCTTTGGGCTAATCCTCCAGAATCTGTGAATAGTAAGCCTTTTTTTTTTTTTTTTTTCAAAGCTCCCTAATGGATGTTGCTGAGGTTCATCATGAAACCATGATATAAACCACAAGAGCTGATCTGGACACAGAAAGGGCTCTCGTTTGGGAGATATCTGTTGGGGGGACCACAGGTGGAATGGGCCCAAGTGGCTTCCATGGGCATTTATTGCTGATAGCATCACTGTCAATAGACTGGGAGCAACATAATACCCATGTGCTCGCACATGTGTCAAAAATAAGGAATAAAATAGGTGGAATGACTTCTGAAATTGCAGATGAAAAGAAGGACTATAAGGATAGACTATGTACAATTGTATGCCGATAAATTAATTAACATTTTTAGAAGAAAAGGACAGATTTCTACTGTCATAAGTTACCAAGACTCAGTTCAAGAGGACATGTGTGTATGTTAGTCACTCAGTAGTGTCTGATTTTTTGTGACCTCATGGACCATAGCCAAACAGGCTCCTCTGTCCATGGGATTTTCCAGGCAAGAATACTGGAGTGGGTTGTAATTTTCTTCTCCATTAAGAGGACATAGTAAGTCTGAATAAATCTAAAATAAATAAAAATATTGAATTAATATATATTTTTCATTCCTCAAGTAAAAGTCTAATATTAGGTGGCTTTACTGGTAAATTCTACGAAGTAGTTAAAGAAAAATTACAGCAGTCCTTCAAAAACTCTTCCAGTATATAGATGAAGAAATATTTCTTAACTTATTCTATTAAGACAGGCTTACCCTGACACCAAAACCAGACAGACATTAGACACACACACACAATTATCTATTTATCTATCTACCTATCATCTATCTATCTACCTATCTATCACTATCTCTTTTGAGTATGCTACTGCTACTGCTGCTAAGTCACTTCAGTCGTGTCTGACTCTGCGCGACCCCATAGACGGCAGCCCACCAGACTCCCTCATCCCTGGGATTCTCCAGGCAAGAACACTGGAGTGGGTTGCCATTTCCTTCTCCAATGCATGCAAGTGAAAAGTGAAAGTGAAGTCGCTCAGTCGTGTCCGACTCTTAGCAACCCTGTGGACTGCAGCCCACCAGGTTCCTCCATCCATGGGATTTTCCAGGCAAGAGTACTGGAGTGGGGTGCCATTGCCTTCTCCACTTTTGAGTATAGATGCCAAAAATTCTCAAAGTATGCTACTTTGGAAAACATCATGCTATATCAATTAATGATCCATGTGCAAAACAATGAAATGACTCATGCTGCTGCTACTGCTGCTAAGTCGCTTCAGTCGTGTCAGACTCTGTGCAACCCCATAGACAGCAGCCCACTAGGCTCCTCTGTCCCTGGGGATTCTCCAGGCAAGAATACTGGAGTGGGTTGCCATTTCCTTCTCCAATGCATGAAAGTGAAAAGTGAAAGTGAAGTCGCTCAGCCGTGCCTGACTCTTAGCCATCCCATGGACTGCAGCCTACCAGGCTCCTCCGTCCACGGAATTCTCCAGGCAAGAGTACTGGAGTGGCTTGCCATTGCCTTCTCCAGAAATGACTCACAGTTCACATCAAACACAGGAATCAATTTCAGGGAATTGAAGATTTAAATGTGAAAAAATATAACAATAATATAGAGGAATATCTTCCTGAATCTGTGGTGTTTTATATATATATTACTCAGCCATTAAAAAGAATACATTTGAATCAGTTCTAATGAGGTGGATGAAACTGGAGCCTATTATACAGAGTGAAATAATCCAGAAAGAAAAACACCAATACAGTATACTAACGCATATATATGGAATTTAGAAAGATGGTAATGATAACCCTGTATGCGAGACAGCAAAAGAGACACAGATGTATAGAACAGTCTTTGGACTCTGGGAGAGGGAGAGGGTGGGATGATTTGGGGAAATAGCATTGAAACATGTATAATATCATATATGAAACGAATCGCCAGTCCAGGTTTTATGCGTGATACTGGTTGCTTGGGGCTGGTGCACTGGGACGACCCAGAGGGATGGTACGGGGAGGGAGGAGGGAGGGGGGTTCGGGATGGGGAACACGTGTATACCCGTGGCGGATGCATGTTGATGTACAGCAAAACCAATACAATATTGTAAAATAATTAACTGCCAATTAAAATAAATACATTTATATTAAATACATATATTCAACATGATGCAAAATCAGAGCATAAAGGAAATTGTTAATAGATAATACTATATAAAATTAAGTGATCCTTTTCAACAAAAGGGACTTCCCAGGTGGCTCAGTGGTAAAGAATCCACCTGCCAATGCAGGTGATGCAAAAGACACAGGTTTTATCCCTGGGTAGGGAAGATTCCCTGGAGGAAGAAATGGCAACCCAGTTTTGTATTCTTGCCTGGATAATCCCATGGACAGAGGAGCCTGGTGGGCTACATTCTGTGGGGTCACAGAGTTGGACATGACTGAGAGACAGAGCACGCTGCACTACTAAGAAGGTCCAATATTAAGCTGCAGTGTGCAAGAATATATTTGCAACAAAAATTGATAAACATATTTTATCCAGAATATATAAATAATTTTTAGCAAGTGCACATACCAACAAGGCCCTGTGTGAGTTTTGGGGTCATAGATGGAAAAAATAAAAACATAAATGTGGTCCAAATCTTGAAAGAGCTTAATTCAACCAGGAAGATAAACCCAACCATTTACTGCATCATTTTAAAAAGTGTTAATTATTTGTAGAGATTAAGAGGACTTGGTTCCTCACCTAAACACAAGAATAATTGTTCTCTTGAAGGGCTCTTGTTTGTCAACATGTGAATCATCATGTCATTTATGCTTTCACCAACTACTTATTGAGTACCTTTTGTATGCCAGCACTCTGCTAGGAATTTGGGGTACATGATGACTAAAAGATACGTCAATCCTTTTCCTCTAAAGGACTCAACATTCCATAAGCACATGAATGCATACATACCTACAGATATGCTTAAAATTAAAAATAATATTCTATGAGAAAAATAAAACACTATCATGTATTTTTTAATAACCTTTTCAACTGGCACTTTCAGATTCCCATTCTTCTGTCAATCTATATCTTCCCCTTTCTTAGTTAATCCCTGAATTTAGATAGGGTGTTACCCTAACCACAGGCTTCAACATCATTGACACTATCTCAAATCTGAAGGTAAAATACTCATAAATATAATTTAATAAATACAATCATTTTAATTCCATTCTCTTGTCACTGAATGATATATACATGGCTTCTCAACATGATTCTGTTCATTAAGATGATTATAGAAATTTCCAAGTTTATTTATTGACTTTGAAGAAATGTCTTTGTTTGTTGGTTGGTTTGATTAGTCTGTTCTGTTTATAAAAAGATTAACGTAAAAAATAACTCTTTCCTTTTGTGAACTTTGTATCTCTGGGTGACTCTCAAAAGTGAGTAAGTTTCTGGCGAGATAGTAGGGGTAGGATGGGGAAGATAAAGGAATTGAGGAATCAACCATTGTGTTGCTGGACTTAGCAACTCTGATAAATGCTTATATCAGTTTCTTTGTAAAAAAATAATGTATTTTCTTTAATGTTTATGTTCATTCAGTTGATTTCTTACCATGTTTTCAAACAGAAGCATCTACAATGATACACGGTCAAATAAAAATATAAATGGTATCATTTTATTAAATGAAAGTAATTATTCTTAAACAGATCCTCCACAAGTATGAACTCTCAAATTAATTTTTGTGGAATAAAAATTTATGGCAAGTATTAAAATAATTTATGAAAGATAAATTTAGAAGTAAAAAAAGTGTTTCTATAAATGAAAAAAGTGGAAAACAAAACAATATTGTATTAATTTTTTAAAAAATATAAACATTTGTAAAAACACTAGATAGATACATACTTGGAATGCATTTAATATGCCAAGTATTTTAATCAATTCAGAATGCCACCATATAAATTAAGATATACAACAGTTTCATTACTCAGAAATTTCACTCATTTCCCTTTACAATCAATATGTCGGTTAAGATCCCAATAGCTAAACTGACAAAGCCAAATGACTGCCAATTACATCACTGTGTTTAAAAAAGGAGGCTCAGGGAGCTCTTCTCAATGTTCTGTGGCAGCCTGGATGGGAGAGGAGTTCCAGGGAGAATGGATACATGTATACAAATACTTGAGTCACTTTGCTGTGCACCTGAAAATATCATGATTTTGTTAATATGCTAATCTCCAATATAACATAAAAAGTCAAAAAAATTAGGAGGGCATTTTAAATCTAATATTATAAACGCCAAGTGAAAACATGGATGTCCATTTTTTGTTAATTTGAGTAAGTACTCAGGTGTGTGAAGACAACTGCACAAACAAACATAATGTGGGGAAAGAATAGGTAGGCTTAAAATAGATAGACACGTGGATGGTTTCCAGTTTGGTGCTGCCATGAACAAAGCTTCTATGAATATTTTTTAACTAGTATTTTTTGCCATGAATCATTTTGTTTTGTTTTGTTTGTTGTATTTGGTTGTATTACAGGTGTATGTTTAATTTTTTTTAATATAAATTTATTTATTTTAATTGGAGGCTAATTACTTTACAATATTGTATTGGTTTTGCCATACATCAACATGAATCTGCCACGGGTGTACATGTGTTCCCCAACCTGAACCCCCCTCCCACCTCCCTCCCCATACCATCCCTCTGGGTCATCCCAGTGTACCAGCCCCAAGCATCCTGTATCATGCATTGAACCTGGACTGGCAATTCATTTCATATATATTACATGTTTCAATGCAAATCTCCCAAATCATCCCACCCTCTCCCTCTCTCACAGAGTCCAGAAGATTGTTCTATACATCTGTGTCTCTTTTGCTGTTGTCTTTTGTTGTATTACAGGTATATGTTTAATTTTACAAAAAAGCTGACAATTCCAAAATGATTGTGCCTTTACTTCCAAAACCTCTACAACTTCTCAAATACTTGTTTGCAATGTTGTCAAATTTAACAATTCTAGTGAGCATGTAGTACTTTTTATTTGCATATTCCTGAAGATTAAAGGTATTTTATATCTGTTTATATGCTCATAGTCATCCTAACACCCATGCAGTATCCAAGTCTTTTGTTCCTTGTTCAATTCTGTTTTTCATTCTACTGTTGTTAATTAAAGTATTTTATAAATGCCAATTATGTTAATGGATTCAAAATATTGCTTCAGTCTTCTAAATCCTTACCAAGTTTCAGTCTAATTCTTCTATCAGTTGCAGAGAGAAGAGTGCTAAAATTTCTAAATATAATTTCCAAATATTTCTTTCCATAGTTCTGTCTAATTGAAGCTTTGTTATAAAATGTGTATACACTTAGAACTTTGCATCTTCTTGATGAATTGAAACTCTTTATTATAAAAAGTTAATAGTGTTCTAGCTTTCAGGAAATGTCTCTTTAAAATTTCCTTTTTGATTTGAACATACCACTTCACATTTTCTTGTATTATTCTTAAAATATATTTTTCCATCTTCTTAGGTTAAACTAAACATTTAGACTGTATTAAAGTATATCTGTTTTAAACAGCATATGTTTGAACCTTGATTTTTTATTCAATCTGACAGTTTATGCCTTTTAAAAAATAATCAAATCATATTTAATAGATTTATTGTTAATAGTAGATTTAATTCCATCTCCTCATGTTTTCTGATTTTCCCATGTGTTGTTTTGCCTTTCTTTTATACTGCCATTTTGGTATTAAACTGTTTTCATTTTCTATTTTTCTTGCTTATTTATATAAAAATATATATTTTACCTTCACTACTATTCTTATTTTTAACTATGTATATATATTTAAGTTTTTGATTATCATTATAAGACTATAAGAAACTTTCTAATATTGCTGCTCTCCATTTCTTCCTAAAGTTTGCATACTTGTTTAGCTTAAAAACATTAAAGCATTTTCTTGTAATGGAAATCTGCTCTTGACAAATTCACTCATTCTAACTTATGATTCATTTATTTCATTCATTATTGAAGGATACTGTTTTAGGAAGAAGATTCTAGGTTGTTGGTTTGGTGGTTTTCCAGTTCACTGATGTTTGCTTCACTGTGTTCACTCTAAGTTTAATTTTTGTATTTTTAAAAATTATAGCATCTCCATTTGATTCTTTTTGTTTGTTTGTTTGTTTTTTAATTTTATTTTATTTTTAAACTTTACATAATTGTATTAGTTTTGCCAAATATCAAAATGAATCCATCACAGGTATACATGTGCTCCCCATCCTGAACCCTCCTCCCTCCTCCCTCCCCATACCATCCCTCTGGGTCGTCCCAGTGCACTAGCCCCAAGCATCCAGTATCGTGCATTGAACCTGGAGTGGCATCTCCTTTCATACATGATATTTTACATGTTTCAATGCCATTCTCCCAAATCTTCCCACCCTCTCCCTCTCCCACAGAGTCCATAAGACTGTTCCATACATCAGTGTCACTTTTGCTGTCTCGTACACAGGGTTATTGTTATCATCTTTCTAAATTCCATATATATGTGTTAGTATACTGTATTGGTGTTTTTCCTTCTGGCTTACTTCACTCTGTATAATAGGCTCCAGTTTCATCCACCTCATTAGAACTGATTCAAATGTATTCTTTTTAATGGCTGAGTAATACTCCATTGTGTATACGTACCACTGCTTTCTTTTTTTTTTAATTTAATTTTTAAACTTTACATAATTGTATTAGTTTTGCCAAATATCAAAATGAATCCACCACATGTATACATGTGTTCCCCATCCTGAACCCTCCTCCCTCCTCCCTCCCCATACCATCCCTCTGGTCGTCCCAGTGCACTAGCCCCAAGCAACTACAGCTTTCTTATCCATTCATCTGCTGATGGACATCTAGGTTGCTTCCATGTCCTGGCTATTATAAACAGTGCTGCGATGAACATTGGGGTACACGTGTCTCTTTCCCTTCTGGTTTCCTCAGTGTGTATGCCCAGCAGTGGGATTGCTGGATCATAAGGCTGTTCTATTTCCAGTTTTTTAAGGAATCTCCACACTGTTCTCCATAGTGGCTGTACTAGTTTGCATTCCCACCAACAGTGTAAGAGGGTTCCCTTTCCTCCACACCCTCTCCAGCATTTAGTATTTGTAGACTTTTGGATCGCAGCCATTCTGACTGGTGTGAAATGGTACCTCATAGTGGTCTTGATTTGCATTTCTCTGATAATGAGTGATGTTGAGCATCTTTTCATGTGTTTGTTAGCCATCTGTATGTCTTCTTTGGAGAAATGTCTATTTAGTTCTTTGGCCCATTTTTTGATTGGGTCATTTATTTTTCTGGAGTTGAGCTGGAGGAGTTGCTTGTATATTTTTGAGATTAGTTGTTTGTCAGTTGCTTCAGAATGGGAGAAAATAATAGCAAATGAAGCAACTGACAAACAACTAATCCATTTGATTCTTATAAATCCTGTCTCTCTAGCAAAATTTGTCATTTTTAAAGGTATATTTCTCAAAATTTTAGCCACGGTAGTTTTAATTTTTGTCAAAAATCTGGATTACTTACAATAGATTTGTCTCTATTGTAATATTTTATGATCCCAACAGTTGGTTTAATGTTCTGATAAGTTTAGTAATTTATTTTTAATATATGTAAGACTTTGTGTATGATAAATTAGTGCTTTGGATAAAGTCAGTTTTCTTTAGAAAAGATTTAATTCCATTAGCAAGGAGTTAAAACAGTATGAGAAGATTACTTTGAGGTTATTACTAATTTTTCCTTTACTTATAGGGCAGCTTTCATTACTTCAGACATCTCAGATTAAAGCCTGATGTATTTACTGCAGCCCTTGCTACTTGAAAAGCTTGAAATCAAATTGTTGTCTTCTCAGTACTATATGCTGAAATCTGTGCTTATGTTATATCTGAATAGCAAGTGCATTCTGCTTGTTTTCTCATAGGCTGGTCCCTTTATGTGTATCATATCATTTGCCATATGGCTCAGGAAAAAATTTACTGAAGAATGTTGGGTTCATTTCTCAGTGGCCTTTTCCCCCTCTGGGATTCTTCTTTCTGGAATTTTTGCTGCCTTAAAAAATTCAAACTCCAGTTTTTTCACTCCAAGTCCACTGAAAGTGTAGAAAACATTATGCTGATTCCCCCCTGCCCCGTTACATCTCTTTGTCCCTAGGTGTGAATCAGCAAATACTCTGAGGACAAAGAAACTCAGAGAAGTTTGCTTTGGATGAACATACTACACTTATTGCCAAGATCTTTGCCCCTTAAGTTCTGACTGCACTTGAAGTGTATTTGAAGTTTTCAAACATTGTTTTCTGTTTTTTCTCCCCAAATTTTATAGACGTTCTTTGTGGAGAGATCAATCTAAGCAGTAGATTGATAAGCACTGCGTACATACGGCTACCTATGGAGTACTAGCTATAGGGGTACACACAATCAGTACATTCTTTTATATTGAACAAATAAAAAGCATTTTTTACTACTAAAATGAGCTAGAAAAACTAGCTACATTCCTATATGTCTTATGGTTACAAATACATATTTTTAAAATATAGCTTTATTTCCATAATTATGCTAATTTTATCTAATTTTTTTCTGCATAGCTAATTAAAAAGAGAAAAGAAAGAATATATTCATCTAGCCCCAGATTCCAAGGAGCAAACAAAAACTTTCTATGATAGTTAATTCAATAACCTCTTTTTTACTCTTCTTAATTGTTGTTTAAAAAAATAATGACTCCAGAGATAATTATGTCTTTATTCTATTTACACTTTTTCCCAGAAAACATGCAAGTAGTTCTCTGTTTACTATTTGAAGAGTCTTAAAACATTCTTCAGTACATATTTATTAATTAGGTCTATGGAATGTTTTTTCTTTACTTAATACAGAAATAAAAATATATTCCAATATTTCATAATTTCTGAAAAGATTATTTCATCAGTTAGTCTTCATGTACAATGAATAAAAGAAATTTAGAAATTTGCAACATCTCTTAAACATTAACAATTTAAATTTTTGGCCTTTTACATAAGTTGCCAACATTTTTTTTTCTAATTTTATTTTGCTTTATATGTTTATTGATAATTACATTTACTAGGGTTTTTTTTTTTTTTTAACTATATTGTTGCTTAGTCCTTAAATTGTGTATGAATCTTTTGCATCCCCATGGACTGTAGCCCTCCAGGCTCCTCTGTCCATGAGAGGGAAGCAATATGGAGTCTTTCTCGTGAACTATGGAAAAATAAAAGTTCTGTTCAATAATATTGTTTATAATATATTTCTTTTTTTTAAATTTTATTTTATTTTTAAACTCCACAACATTGCATGGGTTCTGCCAAACATCTAAATGAATCCGCCATAGGCATACATGTGCTCCTCATCCTGAACCCTCCTCCCCTCTCCCTCCCCACACCACCCCCCCCAGGCCGTCCCAATGCACTAGCCCCAAGCATCCAGCACCGTGCATCGAACCTAGCCTGGCGACTCTCTCCACACATGACACTATACATGTTTCAATGTCATTCTCTCAAATCTTCCCACCCTCTCCCTCTCCCTCTCCCACAGAGTCCATAAGACTGTTCTATACATCAGTGTCTTTTTTGCTGTCTCATATATAGGGTTATTGTTATCATCTTTCTAAATTCCATATATATGCGTTGTATACTGTATTGGTGTTTTTCTTTCTGGCTTACGTCACTCTGTATAATAGGCTCCAGTTTCATCCACCTCATTAGAACTGATTCAAATGTATTCTTTTTAATGGTTGAGTAATACTCCATTGTGTATATGTACCACTGCTTTCTTATCCATTCATCTGCTGATGGACATCTAGGTTGCTTCCACGTTCTGGCTAATTTAAATAGTGCTGTGATGAACATTGGGGTACACGTGTCTCTTTCCCTTCTGGTTTCCTCAGTGTGTATGCCCAGCAGTGGGATTGCTGGATCATAAGGCAGTTCTATTTCCAGTTTTTTAAGGAATATCCACACTGTTCTCCATAGTGGCTGTACTAGTTTGCATTCCCACCAACAGGGTAAGAGGGTTCCCTTTTCTCCACATCCTCTCCAGCATTTATTACTTGTAGACTTTTGGATCGCAGCCATTCTGACTGGCGTGAAATGGTACCTCATAGTGATCTTGATTTGCATTTCTCTGATAATGAGTGATGTTGAGCATCTTTTCATGTGTTTGTTAGCCATCTGTATGTCTTCTTTGGAGAAATGTCTATTTAGTTCTTTGGCCCATTTTTTGATTGGGTCATTTATTTTTCTGGAGTTGAGCTGCAGGAGTTATTTGTATATTTTTGAGATTAGTTGTTTGTCAGTTGCTTCTTTTGCTATTATTTTCTCCCATTCTGAAGGCTGCCTTTTCACCATGCTAATAGTTTCCTTTGTTGTGAAGAAGCTTTTAAGTTTAATTAGGTCCCATTTGTTTATTTTTGCTTTTATTTACAATATTCTGGCAGGTGGGTCATAGAGGATCCTGCTGTGATACATGTCGGAGAGTGTTTTGCCTATGTTCTCCTCTAGGAGTTTTATAGTTTCTGGTGTTATGTTGAGATCTTTAATCCATTTTGAGTTTATTTTTGTGTATAGTGTTAGAAAGTGTTCCAGTTTCATTCTTTTACAAGTGGTTGACCAGTTTTCCCAGCACCACTTGTTAAAGAGATTGTCTTTACTCCATTGTATATTCTTGACTCCTTTGTCAATGATAAGGTGTCCATATGTGCGTGGATTTATCTCTGGGCTTTCTATTTTGTTCCATTGATCTATCTTTCTGTCTTTGTGCCAGTACCATACTGTCTTGATGACTGTGGCTTTGTAGTAGAGCCTGAAGTCAGGTAGGTTGATTCCTCCAGTTCCATTCTTCTTTCTCAAGATAGCTTTGGTTATTTGAGGTTTTTTTGCATTTCCATACAAATTGTGAAATTATTTGTTCTAGCTCGGTGAAGAATACCGTTGGTTGCTTGATAGGGATGGCACTGAATCTATAAATTGCTTTGGGTAGTATACTCATTTTCACTATGTTAATTCTTCCAAACCATGAACATGGTATATTTCTCCATCTATTAGTGTCCTCTTTGATTTCTTTCACCAGTGTTTTATAGTTTTCTATATATAGGTATTTAGTTTCTTTGAGTAGATATATTCCTAAGTATATAATTCTTTCCATTGCAATGGTGAATGGAATTGTTTCGTTAATTTATCTTTCTGTTTTCTCATTATTAGTGTATAGGAATTCAAGGGATTTCTGTGTGTTGATTTTGGATCCTGAAACTTTACTATAGTCATTGATTAGTTCTAGTAATTTTCTGGTGGAGTCTTTAGGGTTTTCTATGTAGAGAATCATGTCATCTGCAAACAGTGAGAGTTTTACTTCTTTTCCAATTTGGATTCCTTTTATTTTTTTTTTCTGCTCTGATTGCTGTGGCCAAAACTTCCAAAACTATGTTGAATAGTAATAGTGAAAGTGGGCACCCTTGTCTTGTTCCTGACTTTAGAGGAAATGCTTTCAATTTTCACCATTGAGATTAATGTTTGCTGTGGGTTTGTCATATATAGCTCTTATTATGTTGAGGTATGTTCCTTCTATTCTTGCTTTCTGGAGAGTTTTTATCATAAATGGATGTTGAAATTTGTCAAAGGCTTTCTCTGCATCTATTGAGATAATCATATGGTTTTTATTTTTCAATTTGTTTATGTGGTGTATTACATTGATTGATTTGCGGATATTGAAGAATCCTTGCATCCCTGGGATAAAGCCCACTTGGTCATGGTGTATGATCTTTTTAATGTGTTGTTGGATTCTGATTGCTAGAATTTTGTTAAGGATTTTTGCATCTATGTTCATCAGTGATATTGGCCTGTAGTTTTCTTTTTTTGTGGGATCTTTGTCAGGTTTTGGTATTAGGGTGATGGTGGCCTCATAGAATGAGTTTGGAAATTTACCTTCCTCTGCAATTTTCTGGAAGAGTTTGAGTAGGATAGGTGTTAGCTCTTCTCTAAATTTTTGGTAGAATTCAGCTGTGAAGCCGTCTGGACCTGGGCTTTTGTTTGCTGGAAGATTTTTGATTACAGTTTCAATTTCTGTGCTTGTGATGGGTCTGTTAAGATTTTCTATTTCTTCCTCGTCCAGTTTTGGAAAGTTGTACTTTTCTAAGAATTTGCCCATTTCGTCCATGTTGTCCATTTTATTGGCATATACTTGTTGATAGTAGTCTTTTATGATCCTTTGTATTTCTGTGTTGTCTGTTGTGATCTCTCCATTTTCATTTCTAATTTTATTGATTTGATTTTTCTCCCTTTGTTTATTGATGAGTCTGGCTAATGGTTTGTCAATTTTGCTTATCCTTTCAAAGAACCAGCTTTT
This sequence comes from Bos taurus, assembly GCF_002263795.3. Taxonomy (NCBI): domain Eukaryota; kingdom Metazoa; phylum Chordata; class Mammalia; order Artiodactyla; family Bovidae; genus Bos; species Bos taurus. Next base: position 3,827,479 of record NC_037336.1, read on the forward strand.
GGCTTTGTTGATTTTTGCTATGGACTCTTTTGCTTCTTTGGCATTTATTTGTGCCCTAATTTTTAAGATTTCTTTCCTTCTACTAACCTTGGGGTTCTTCATTTCTTTTTTTTCTCGTTTCTTTAGGTGTAGAGTCAGGTTATTTATTTGGCTTTTTTCTTATTTCTTGATGTATGCCTGTATTGCTATGAACTTTCCCCTTAGGACTGCTTTTACAGTGTCCCACAGGTTTTGGGTTGTTGTGTTTTCATTTTCATTCGTTTCTATGCAAATAATATTGTTTAAAACTGTTATGTAGTGATTACCTTGCAGTCATAGCAAAAAGACCAAAAAAAAAAAAAAAAAGGAGAAAATAAGTATCTGGATAGAAAGAAATGTTTTACTCTGGATAGAAAACATCTACTCCTGATGATTTGGGCTTGGTTTCCAAAACCTATGAGAAACAGAAGATAAGGCTCAAAGTGTGTCTTACAGGAAATTCCAAAGAATACCCTCAGTTAATGCAGAATTACAAAAAATCATAATTCTTAAGAGTAAACTAGAAATACATGCATTCCTCCAACAGACACCAAAGACATATACCTTATTTAGATAAGATATTTTTTGTCTTATGTAAAAATAACAGAAAAATTTATCTGCAAAGAATTTATACAGTTTATAAAAAGTCATTTTTCTATGAGATCTATTTGTTCTATAAATCTATTGAAGATGAAATTATAAATATATTCTCTTTTAAAGTGCATTTTAGAAATGCTTTCATGAAACACTTTCAAGTAATGCTTGCTGTATATCTATTATTATTAATTGTTCCTCAGTCCAGGAGAGGGTTTCTCAGGGGGCTCAGTGATAAGGAATCTACCTGCAAGTGCAGGGCATACCAGAGACCTGGGCTGATTCATGGGTCAGGAAGATCCCACTCCAGTAGGAGTAGGAAACAACAACTTACTTCGGTATTCCTGCTTGGCAAATTTCATGGACAGAGAACCCTGGCAGGATTATAGTCCATGGGGTCCCACATAAATGAACATGAACACACCAGGGGAAGATTAATATTTGTATTTTTCAGGAGTGATGGTGGCTTCCATTTTTAGTTAACTTTTAATCTAACAGAATACATCTTGAGATTTGGCATAAGGAAGTGGGTGATACTTACTTTTTCCAAATTAATTTTTTCTTGAATCATTTTTTCTTTAGATGGTGTTAAAATTATACCTGTGGATAAGTCAAAGAAAATTAACTAGTAAATATTTAGAGTTTTATTAATGAGTTCTATCCCTTGGTGTTATATTTATTCGGAGATCTGAAGGAAATCAGCCCAGGGATTTCTTTGGAAGGAATGATGCTAAAGCTGAAACTCCAGTATTTTGGCCACCTCATGTGAAGAGTTGACTCATTGGAAAAGACTCTGATGCTGGGAGGGATTGGGGGCAGGAGGAGAAGGGGACGACAGAGGATGAGATGGCTGGATGGCATCACTGACTCGATGGACGTGAGTCTCAGTAAACTCCAGGAGTTGGTGTTGGACAGGGAGGCCCGGCGTGCTGCGATTCATGGGGTCGCAAAGAGTCGGACATGACTGAGCGACTGATCTGATCTGATGTTTTTATTATTATGGGTGATTCAATAGTTTGTAATTAGACATTCAGTCAGCTCAGTCACTCAGTCGTGTCCGACTCATTGCGACCCCATCAATTACAGCACACCAGGTCTCCCTGTCCATCACCAACTTCCCGGAGTTCACTCAGACTCACATCCATCGAGTCAGTGATGCCATCCAGCCATCTCATCCTCTGTCGTCCCCTTCTCTTCCTTCCCCCAATCCCTCCCAGCCTCAGAGTCTTTTCCAATGAGTCAACTCTTCACGTGAGGTGGCCAAAATACTGGAGTTTCAGCTTTAGCATCATTCCTTCCAAAGAAATCCCAGGGCTGATCTCCTTCAGAATGGACTGTTTGGATCTCCTTACAGTCCAAGGGGCTCTCAAGAGTCTTCTCCAACACCACAGTTCAAAAGCATCAATTCTTCGGCACTCAGCCTTCTTCACAGTCCACCTCTCACATCCATACATGACCACAGGAAAAACCATAGCCTTGACTAGTCTGACCTTTGTGGGCAATGTAATGTCTCTGCTTTTCAATATGCTATCTACGTTGGTCATAAATTTCCTTCCAAGGAGTAAACGTCTTTTAATTTCATGACTGCAGTCACCATCTGCAGTGATTTTGGAATCCAAAAAAAAAATAAAGTCTGACACTGTTTCCACTGCTTCCCCATCTATTTCCAATGAAGTGATGGGACTGGATGCCATGGTCTTTGTTTTCTGAATGTTGAGCTTTAAGCCAACTTTCTCACTCTCCTCTTTCACTTTCATCAAGAGGTTTTTTAGTTCTTCTTCACTTACTGTCATAAGCGTGGTGTCATCTGCATATCTGAGGTTATTGATATTTGTCCTGGCAGTCTTGATTCCAGCTTGTGTTTCTTCCAGTCCAGCGTTTCTCATGATGTACTCTGCATATACGTTAAATAAGCAGGGTGACAATATACAGCCTTGGCGTACTCCTTTTCCTATTTGGAACCAGTTTGTTGTTCCATGTTCAGTTCTAACTGTTACTTCCTGACCTGCATACAGATTTCTCAAGAGGCAGGTCAGGTGGTCTGGTATTCCCATCCCTTTCAGAATTTTCCACAGTTTATTGTGATCCACAGAGTCAAAGGCTTTGGCATAGTCAATAAAGTAGAAATAGATGTTTTTCTGGAACGCTCTTGCTTTTTCCATGATCCAGCAGATGTTGGCCATTTGATCTCTGGTTCCTCTGCATTTTCTAAACCAGCTTGAACATTAGGAAGTTCATGGTTCACATACTGCTGAATCCTGGCTTAGAGAATTTTGAGCATTACTTTACTAGCATGTTAGATGAGTGCAATTGTGTGGTAGTTTGAGCATTCTTTGGCATTGCCTTTCTTTGGGATTGGAATGAAAACTGACCTTTTCCAGTCCTGTGGCCACTGCTGAGTTTTCCACGTTAGGGGTTTAAAAAAACATTTAAACCCCTAACGTCTAGTTACAAGCCATGTCATTATCTCAGTAGATGCAGAGAAGGCCTTTGACAAAATTCAACATCCATTTATGACAAAAACTCTTCAGAAAGCAGGAATAGAAGGAAAATACCTCAACATTATAAAAGTTATATATGACAAACCCAGAGAAAACCCACAGAAAACATTATCCTCAATGGTAAAAAATTGAAATCATTTCTTCTAAAGTCAGTAAGAAGACAAGGGTGCCCACTTTCACCACACTATTCAACATAGTTTTGGAAGTTTTGGCCACAGCAATCAGAGCAGAAAAAGAAATAAAAGGAATCCAAATTGGAAAAGAAGAAGTAAAACTCCCATTGTTTGCAGATGACATGATCCTGTACACAGAAAACCCTAAAGACTCCACCACAAAATTCCTAGAGCTAATCAATGAATATAGTAAAGTTGCAGGATATAAAATCAACACACAGAAATCCCTTGCATTCCTATACACTAATAATGAGAAAATATTAAGAGAAATTAAGGAAACCATTCCATTCACCATTGCAATGAAAAGAATAAAATACTTAGGAATATAGCTACCTAAAGAAACAAAAGACCTATGTATAGAAAACTATAAAACACTGGTGAAAGAAATCAGAAGGGACACTAATAGATGGAGAAATATACCATGTTCATGGATCGGAAGAATATAGTGAAATATAGTGAAAATGAGTATACTACCCAAAGGAATCTATAGATTCAATGCAATCCCTATCAAACTACCAATGGCATTTTTCACAGAGCTAGAACAAATAATTTCACAATTTGTATGGAAATACAAAAAACCTCGAATAGCCAAAACAATCTTGAGAAAGAAGAATGGAACTGGAGGAATCAACCTGTCTGACTTCAGGCTCTACTACAAAGCCACAGTAATCAAGACAGCATGGTACTGGCACAAAGATAGAAATATGGATCAATTGAACAAAATAGAAAGCCCATAAATAAATCCACACACCTATGGAAACCTTATCATTGACAAAGGAGGAAAGAATGTACAATGGATTAAGACAATCTCTTTAACAAGTGGTGCTGGGAAAACTGGTCAACCACTTGTAAAAGAATGAAACTGGAACACTTTCTAACACCATACACAAAAATAAACTCAAAATGGATTAAAGATCTCAACGTAAGACCAGAAACTATAAAACTCTTAGAGAAGAACATACGCAAAACACTCTCTGACATAAATCACAGCAGGATCCTCTATGACGCACCTGCCAGAATACTGGAAATAAAAGCAAAAATAAACAAATGGGACCTAATTAAACTTAAAAGCTTCTTCACAACAAAGGAAACTATTAGCAAGATCAAAAGACAGCCTTCAGAATGGGAGAAAATAATAGCAAATGAAGCAACTAACAAAGAACTAATCTCAAAAGTATACAAGCAACTCCTGCAGCTCATTTCCAGAAAAATAAACGACCCAATTAAAAATGGGCCAAAGAATTAAATAGACATTTCTCCAAAAAAGACATACAGATGGCTAACAAACACATGAAAAGATGTTCAACATCACTCATTTTCAGAGAAATGCAAATCAAAACAACAATGAGGTACAATTTCACACCAGTCAGAATGGCTGCTATCCAAAAGTCTACAAGCAGTAAATGCTGGAGAGGGTGTGGGGAAAAGGGAACCCTCCTATACTGTTGGTGGGAATTTAAACTAGTAAAGCCACTATGGAGAACAGTGTGGAGATTCCTTAATAAACTGGACATAAAACTGCCTTATGATCCAGCAATCCCACTGCTGGGCATACACACCGAGGAAACCAAAATTGAAAGAGACATGTGCACCCAATATTCATCACAGCATTGTTCATAATAGCCAGAACGTGGAAGCAACCTAGATGTCCATCAGCAGATGAATGGATAAGAAAGCTGTGGTACATGTACACAATGGAGTATTACTCAGCCATTAAAAAGAATACATTTGAATTAGTTCTAATGAGGTGGATGAAACTGGAGCCTATTATACAGAGTGAAGTGAGCCAGAAAGAAAAATACCAATGCAGTATACAAACGCATATATATGGAATTTAGAAAGATGGTAACAATAACCCTGTAGCAAGACAGCAAAAGAGACACAGATGTATAGAACAGTCTTTTGGACTCTGTGGGAGAGGGAGAGGGTGGGATGATTTGGGGGAATGGCATGGAAACATGTATAATATCATATAAGGAATGAATCGTCAGTCCAGGTTCAATACAGGATCCTTGGAGCTGGTGCACAGAGATGACCCAGAGGGATGATATGGGGAGGGAGATGGGAGCAGGGTTCAGGATGGGGAACACATGTACGCCTGCAGCGAATTCATGTTGATTTGTGGCAGAACCAGTACAATATTGTAAAGTAATTAGCCTCCAATTAAAATAAATACATTTAAAATAAAATAAAATGCATGACAAAAATGACCAAAAAAACCCCCACACATTTAACAAATTTTTATTTTGTACAATGTAATACAGTACAATACACTTACTTCCAGTAGTGGTCTGAATTTTTGCACAGTAAATACCTCATTGGTTCATTTTTTGAAGATATTTAATGCTAGACTTTTAGTACATACAGTTTTATTAATCTTTTATTGCCATTTGAGTTGTGTTTAGCAACGGGAAGGTACAGTTAATTTTCTATTCTGTTTTCTTTCTTTGTTTTTCTATATTTATTTCTTCTTTCCCTGATGATACTGTCACAAACCTTTTTTAAATTTTTTCTTGATATATAATTTCTCATCATTTCTATTTATTTTTGTGTACATGATTTCTTATTCATGGTATTTTGATCATGTTGTTTGCAACAATATATTTCTTGAATCAAATCTGTACATCATATAGACTTGAAGTTAACCCAGTGTCTTACTGAATAAATTTAATTGTTCATGGTCAAATGTTTCATCACTTTCCTTTATTTAATGTTTCATTGTTGCTTTCCTTATTTTCCATATCTTACAATAAGCAGAAAAATGTATATTTTTAAAATGCATGTAGTATAATCTAAAGGTCAAAAAGAAAGTGATAAGCAGATACTGTAAAGAAAATGAAACACTTTTAGTGTTTAAAACTAAACTAAAATAAAAACACTTTTCAGATGAGATCAGATCAGTCGCTCAGTCGTGTCTGACTCTTTGTGAACCCATGAATTGCAGCACGCCAGGCCTCCCTGTCCATCACCAACTCCCGGAGTTCACTCAGACTCACATCCATCGAGTCAGTGATGCCATCCAGCCATCTCATCCTCTGTCGTCCCCTTCTTCTCTTGCCCCCAATCCCTCCCAGCATCAGAGTCTTTTCCAATGAGTCAACTCTTCACATGAGGTGGACAAAGTACTGGAGTTTCAGCTTTAGCATCATTCCTTCCAAAGAAATCCCAGGGCTGATCTCCTTCAGAATGGACTGGTTGGATCTCCTTGGTCAAAAAGAAAGTGATGAGCAGATACTGTAAAGAAAATGAAACACTTTTAGTGTTTAAAACTAAACTAAAATAAAAACACTTTTATTTGTATATTAATAAATTCCATATGGGAAGGCTACATTTTTACATTTTAAATTATAGCTAGCTCATTAACTGAAAAATAATTAATATCTCTTTTAAACATATTTACATGGAAAATATACCTTAAATTCTTCTTGTCAAGGAAATTGGTATTTTTCATGGCAATAATACTTATTTCTTTGCTTAATATTACTTAATGAAAAGAGGACTTTAATAAGTTTTCATATTGTACAAAACCTTATTTATCATGTTGAGGAAGATAAAACTAATGGATCATATCCTTACATGTATTATAAAGTGATTGGGGAAAATATTTAAAATAAGACTTTAAAGCAGTTTGCATTGGAATGGGGATACAAACTAGGCATAAAGTTAGATTTCAGAGAAGAAAAAAAAATAACCATAAGGAGTAAATTCAACTAAGATCAGATTTTGAAGTACCAGAGTAGGAGCTTATTTTAGAATGTCATTGAGCTATTTCATCCACTCTTGAGGAAGAGTTTGTTCTTATCTCCATGAGCTTCTTTGATGCCAGAAAGGACTGTCTATTACACTTGTATAATAATGTTGAAAGAACAAATATATAAATACTAAATATTAAGTACTAAAAATGAAAATATTAAAAATTAAATATTTTTTATAAAATATGTGTAACCATTAAGAACTATGCAACCAAGACTATACCCAAGCCTTTAACTGGGTCAACCACAACAAACTCTGGAAAATTCTGAAAGAGATGGGCATACCAGACCACCTGACCTGCCTATAGAGAAATCTGTATGCAGGTCAGGAAGAAACAGTTATAACTGGACATGGAACAACAGACTGGCTTCAGATAGGTAAAGGAGTACATCAAGGGTGTATATTGTCACCTTGCTTATTTAAATTATATGTAGAGTACATCATGAGAAATGCTGGGCTGAATGAAACACAAACTGGAATCAAGATTGCCAGTAGAAATATAAATAACCTCAGATATGCAGATGACATCACCCTTATGGAGGAAAGTGAAGAAGAACTAAAGAACCTTTTGATGAAAGTGAAAAAGGAGATTGAAAAAGTTGGCTTAAAACATAACTTTCAGAAAACTAAGATCATGGCATCTGGTCCCATTACTTCAGGGCAAATAGATGGGGAAACAATGGAAATGGTGTTTCCAAAATCACTGCAGATGATGACTGCTGCCATGAAAAAAAGATGCTTGCTCCTTGGAAGAAAAGTTATGACCAGCCTAGACAGCATATTAAAAACAGAGACATTACTTTGCCAATTAAGGTCCATCTAGTCAAAGCTATGGTATTACCAGTAGTCATGTATGGATGTGAGAGTTGGGTTAAAAAGAAAGCTGAGTGCCGAAGAACTGATGCTTTGAACTGTGGTGCTGGAGAAGACTCTTGCGAGTCCCTTCGACTGAAGATCCAACTAGTCCATTCTAAAGGAAATCATCTCTGAATATTCATTGGATGGACTAATGCTGAAGCTGAAGCTCCAGTATTTTGTCCACCTGATGCAAAGAACTGAATCACTGAAAAGACCCTGATGCTGGGAAAGACTGAAGATTGGAGGAGAAGGGGATGACAGAGGATGAGATGATTGGATGGCATCACCGATTTAATGGGCATGAGTAAATTCTGGGAGTTGGTGATGGATAGGGAGGCCTGGCGTGCTAAAGGCTATGGGGTTGCAAAGAGTCAGACATGACTGAGAGACTGAAGTGAACTGAACTGAGCCATCAAGAATATTATACTCTAAAATGGCATAAAAAGAGTTGCCAGTAACATACTTCTTTTTTATATTAATAGTCATTTCCTTCAGTAAAATATACCCATTTTAATGAGAAATTATTTATTGACATTGTTATAAAAGTTCACACATATCATAGCTTAAAATATAAGCAGCAATGTACTCTGCTTATTAGGAACAGAATGTCTAATTTATTCTAAAATGATTGACATTAGTAATTGAAACAAATTAAAAGACATTTTCGTCTTTAAATGTCCTTGGCCGTATGGTTGTGGGGAAGTCAGACAAACATGATCATCTGTTACCTTTTCAAAAATATGAAAACAGTAGAGCACACATCTGATGTTGAAGGGGAAAAATGCATTTTCAATCAGTGTCTTGTAAAAGTAATTAGAAGTTCTGTCAGAGAAAGCAAATCAATGAAAGCTGCATGTTATATCCTGTTTACAGCACCTGCTTCTCTGAGAACTTATCTCTATTTTTGCATCAGCAGAAAATTTGGAAATAATAAATACAATTAAAAGAGGAAAGGCACTGATTTGTTTCTTAAATTTAAATACTCTTCAAAGTAAATTTTACATAGAACAAAAAAATGAATCATAATAGTTGAACTTGTATGGGTTAGTGTCACGGTCTTTGTAGACTGAGACCTGAGGACTGGAGTCGATGAGAAGAAGGGGGCAGGGGACCCAAGTCTCCAGTGAAACAAGGGTACTTTATTTGCAGAAGTGCATGCTTATATATCTTCAATAAAATGATTACTCAGCCATTAAAAAGAATGAAATTCCACCAGTTGCAACAAAATAGATAGTCCTAAAAGGTCACTGAGCATTGGAGAAAGAAATGGCAACCCACTCCAGTGTTCTTTCCAGGAGAATCCCAGGGACAGAGGAGCCTTGTGGGCTGCTGTCTATGGGGTCGGACAGAGTCAGACATGACTGATGCGACTTAGCAGCAGCAGCAGCAGCAAAAGTTCACTGAAGAGAGTCACTGAAGGGAATCCAAGCAGGTGCTCTTTCCCATAATCTCAGTCCTGAGAACTGCATGCAACCCTGCTCATTCCTGTTTTCCAGGAACTGATAAGGAACAAAGAGTCCTTGAGAAATGGCACACAAAGGAAGAAAACATATTGGATCCCTTAAAATTGAATGTCCCTGACAATTCCCCCCTTTTTATTTTATCATAATTGGGGGTGACTGTAGATACTTTTGTGAAAAAGGCCCTGACCAATTAAGTTTGTTTAGTTTGAACAATTTTAGTTGAAAGGCATCGATATACTACAAATAATCACCAGGATAATTATCAGCATTGTAGTTCCAGATCCAATACTATGTGTAATTTTGTTTTGAAACCATCTTCGAGGGTCTAGCCCAGATAATCAATCAGCTAGCTGTTCAGCTAAGGTTTCCAAATTGTTGGAAGAGGATAGACTCTTAGAGAAGGTTTCAAAGATTTCTTTTTGCAACAATTTTACATTTAAGGAAGTGTTATTGTGTATATCTTGTGAATGAAATTTGATTTGTTCCCAATTGTAAGCACTATGGTTGAACCGAACAGAAGTGATAGAAAATTGAGAATTCCAATCACAATTTAATATTTGTTTTTGTAAATCTGTTAATTGATCTCCAACCCATTGGATGGCTGTTTTATGTGTTTTTTTTTTGGATGGCTGTTTTTAATTTCTGAAGTTTATCCTGATTTTTTCCATCTATCTGAACCTGAGTGACCCATATAGTATGAGCATCTTTAGTCCAATTTTGAATAAAGTTCTGTCTTTGAATTAAAGTTTGTAAGGCAATGTCTGTGACAGCAGCAGTGGTGCAAATGGCTATTCACCCCAAAATGATAAGAATTAACCATCCAGTGAATTGCTTAGATGGTCGGAGTAATTTAGTGAGTGACTGGGAGGCAAATCCTGCCATGGGACCCTCTTTCCAGGGTCTTTGGAGATCTACTGACAATGACAGACTATGTCAAGATTAAAGAATCAAAAAGGATTTGTTCTTTAGAGAAACAGAGGAATTAAGACAAGTATACAATTTGCAATCTATACAACTCACAGAACGTAAAGTCTTATTACATTGTAAGTTTCCTGTGGCTATAACAAAAGGAAGGGGAACACAGCTTGTATAAAATATGAATGATTATAATGGAAGGAGTAGTTACTATGACTATGACTGGTCCCTGCAAAATATCCAATTCAAGTTCCAAGTTTTTCAGTATTTGTAGCAAGTTTCCAGATGTCCCATTGTTTAGGCCCAAACCATCTATGGAGGACGATTTGAGGGCAAGGAGGTGCTCTTTCACCATCAAGCCAGCCAAGGAGTGCTTTGTAATGGAGGTGTTCCATTGAACTTTTGGTAATCTTCCATGTTATTTGAGCAACATAATCACATATCAGTTCAGTTCAGTTCAGTTCAGTCACTCAGTCATGTTTGACTCTTTTCGATCCCATGAACTGCAGCATGCCAGGTCTCCCTGTACATCACCAACTCCTGGAGTTCACCCAAACTCTTGTCCATCGAGTCGGTGATGCCATCCAGCCATCTCATCCTCTGTCGTCCCCTTCTCCTCCTGCCCACAATACCTCCCAGCATCACAGTCTTTTCCAATGAGTCAACTCTTCGCATGAGGTAGTCAAAGTACAGGAGTTTAAGTTTTAGCATCAGTCCTTCCAAAGAACATCCAGGACTGACCTCTTTAGAATGCATTGGTTGGATCTCCTTGCAGTCCAAGGGACTCTCAAGAGTGTTCTCCAAAACCACAGTTCAAAAGCATCAACTCTTTGGTGCTCAGATTTCTTCACAGTCCAACTCTCACATCCATACATGATTACTGGAAAAAAACATAGCCTTGACTAGACGGACATTTGTTGGCAAAGAAATGTCTCTGTTTTCAATATGCTATCTAAGTTGGTCATAACTTTCCTTCCAAGGAGTAAGCGTCTTTTAATTTCATGGCTGCAATCACCATCTGCAGTGATTTTGGAGCCCAAAAAAGTAAAGTCTGACACTGTTTCCACTGCTTATCCATCTATTTCCCATTAAGTGATGGGACCAGATGCCACGATCTTCGTTTTCTGAATGTTGAGCTTTAAGCCAACATTTTCACTCTCCACTTTCAATTTCATCAAGAGGCTTTTTAGTCCCTCTTCACTTTCTGCTATGAGAGTGGTGTCATCCGCATATCTGAGGTTATTGATATTTCTCCTGGCAATCTTGATTCCAGCTTGTGTTTCTTCCAGCCCAGCATTTCTCATGATGTACACTGCATATAAGTTAAATAAGCAGGGTGAGAATAGACAGGCTTGACATACTCCTTTTCCTATTTGGAACTTTTTGTTGTTCCATGTCCAGTTCTAACTGTTGCTTCCTAACCTGCATATAGGTTTCTCAAGAGGCAGGTCAGGTGGTCTGGTATTCCCATCCGTTTCAGAATTTTCCACAGTTTATTGTGATCCACACAGTGAAAGGTTTTGGCATAGTCAATAAAGCAGAAATAGATGTTTTTCTGGAACTCTCTTGCTTTTTGGATGATACAGCAGATGTTGACAATTTTATCTCTGGTTCCTCTGCCTTTTCTATATCCAGCTTGAACATCTGGAAGTTCATGGCTCACGTATTGCTGAAGCCTGGCTTGGAGAATTTTGAGCATTACTTTACTAGTGTGTGAGATGAGTGCAATTGCACAGTAGTTTGAGCATTCTTTGGCATTGCCTTTCTTAGGGATTGGGATGAACACTGACTTTTTCCAGTCCTGTGTCCACTGCTGAGTTTTCCAAACTTGCTGGCATACTGAGTGCAGCACTTTCACAGCATCATCTTTTAGAATTTCAAATAGCTCAACTGGAATTCCATCACCTCCACTAGCTTTGTTTGTAGTGATGCTTTCTAAGGCCCACTTGACTTCACATTCCAGGATGTCTGGCTCTAGGTGAGTGATCACATATAGTATTATTCATATAATCAGAGAAGTTAGATAGCTACATACCATGGGGTCCCCAATCAACAATGGTGTAACTGGCCATAAACATTAATTTCCCTGATTTAGCTTGATATCTATCCCAATAAACAGGAATATATTTAAACTTCTTATACATAAATCCTTACATTCCAATTTTTGTCCTTTTCCTAGAGTTTTGGTAGTATTGACCTGGTTTTCATAAAAGGACAGGGCAATAAACAGTCCAAGCAATGTGCGCAAGTTATTTTTTGGAGCAGGACAAAAGCCCATGTTTGCCAGCTAACATTAATACATAATTCTGCTGGGCCCATGCATAAAGGAAGGGTTTCATGGCCTAGATAAATGTTAATTAGTCTTCCTTCTTCCTAGGGATTAGAGGGCCTTCCAAGCCCCAAGGATGAGGCATATGTACTGAGTCATTAGTGGATATGATCAGTTCTATATCTGTCCATTCAATAACCTGCAATAAAGGGGGGGATGCAAAAGTAGGAAGTCAAGAAGCACCTGGAGTAACAGGCAAATTTGGCCTTGGAATATGGAATGAAGCAGGCCAAAGACTAATAGAGTTTTGCCAAGAAAATGCACTGGTCATAGCAAACACCCTCTTCCAACAACACAAGAGAAGACTCTACACATGGACATCACAATATGGTCAACACCGAAATCAGATTGATTATATTTTTTGCAGCCAAAGATGGAGAAGCTCTATACAGTCAATAAAAACATGACCAGGACCTGACTGTGGCTCAGATCATGAACTCCTTATTGCCAAATCCAGACTTAAATTGAATAAAGTAGGGAAAACCACTAGACCATTCAGATATGACCTAAATCAAATCTCTTATGATTATACAGTGGAAGTGATAAATAGATTTAAGGGAGTAGATCTGACAGATAGAATGGCTAATGATCTATGGACTGAGGTTCATGACATTGTACAGGAGACAGGGATCAAGAGCATCCCCATGGAAAATAAATGCAAAAAAAGCAAAATGACTGTCTGGGAAGGCCTTACAAATAGCTGTGAAAAGAAGAGAGGGGAAAGGAAAGGAGAAAAGGAAGGATATACACATCTGAATGCAGAGTTCCAAAGAATAGCAAGAAGAGATAAGAAAGCCTTCCTCAGTGACCAGTGCAAAGAAAATAGAGGAAAACAACAGAATGGGAAAGACTAGAGATATCTTCAGGAAAATTAGAGATACCAAGAGAACATTTCATGCAAAGATGGGTTCGATAAAGGATAGAAGTGGTATGGACCTAACAGAAGCAAAAGGCATTAAGAAGATGTGGCAAGAATACACAGAAGAACTGTACAAAAAAGATCTTCATGACCCACATAATCATGATGGTGTGATCACTCACCTAGAGCCAGACATCCTGGAATGTGAAGTCAAGTGGGCCTTAGAAAGCATCACTACAAACAAAGCTAGTGGAGGTGATGGAATTCCAGTTGAGCTGTTTGAAATCCTGAAAGATGATGCTGTGAAAGTGCTGCACTCAGTATGCCAGCAAGTTTGGAAAACTCAGCAGTGGCCACAGCACTGGAAAAAGTCAGTTTTCATTCCAATCCCAAAGAAATGCAATGCCAAAGAATGCTCAAACTACTGCACAATTACACTCATCTCACACGCTAGTAAAGTAATGCTCAAAATTCTCCAACCCAGGCTTCAGCAATATGTGAACCATGAACTTCCAGATGTTCAATCTGGTTTTAGAAAAGGCAGAGCAACCAGAAATGAAATTGCCAACATCTGCTGGATTATTGAAAAAGCAAAATAGTTCCAAAAAAACATCTGTTTCTGCTTTATTGACTATGCCAAAGCCTTTGTTTGGATCACAATAAACTGTGGAAAATTCTGAAAGGGATGGGAATACCAGACAACCTGACCTGCCTCTTGAGAAATTTGTATGTAGGTCAGGAAGCAACAGTTAGAACTGGACATGGAACAACAGACAGGTTCCAAATAGGAAAAGGCGTATGTTAGGTTGTATATTTTCACCCTGCCTATTTAACTTCTATGCAGAGTACATAATGAGAAACACTGGGCTGGAAGAAGCACAAGCTGGAATCAAGATTGCTGGGAGAAATATCAATAACCTCAGATATGCAAATGACACCACCCTTATGGCAGAAAGTGAAGAGGAACTAAAATGCCCATTGAAAGAGGAGAGTGAAAAAGTTGGCTTAGAGCTCAACATTCAGAAAACGAAGATCATGGCATCTGGTCCCATCGATTCATGGGAAATAGATGGGGAAACAGTCAGACATTATTTTTTGGGGCTCCAAAATCACTGCAGATAGTGACTGCAGCCATGAAATTAAAATACGCTTACTCCTTGGAAGGTAAGTTATGACCAATCTAGGTAGCATATTGAAAAGCAGAGACATTACTTTGCCAATAAAGGTTCATCTAGTCAAGGCTATGGTTTTTCCTGTGGTCATGTATGGATGTGAGAGTTGGACTGTGGAGAAAAATGAGCACCGAAGAATCAATGCTTTTGAACTGTGGTTTTGGAGAAGACTCTTGAGAGTCCATTCTGAAGGAGATCAGCCCTGGGATTTCTTTGGAAGGAATGATTGCAAGGCTGAAAGTCCAGTACTTTGGCCACCTCACGGGATGAGTTGACTCATTGGAAAAGACTCTGATGGTGAGAGGGATTGGGGGCAGGAGGAGAAAGGGAAGACAGTGGATGAGATGGCTGGATGGCATCACTGACTCGATGGATGTGAGTCTGAGTGAACTCCAGGAGTTGGTGATGGACAGGGAGGTCTGGCGTGCTGCAATTCATGGAGTCGCAAAGAGTCAGACATGACTGAGCGACTGAACTGAACTGAACCGAACTGAGGTATATAAACCCAATAAGTATTATTAATCAAGTCAGCCTAAGAGGGGGAAGCAAAAGCAAGCAAAGCAAGCACAGCGACAAAAATATTTTCAGGAATCTGAGGCATTCCCTTTTGAGAAAACAGATTTTCAGCATGATTAGTATAGGTTTTTATCTGTCCCCCCATAGGGAGATCATAAGGGCGATGACATCGAGTGTGGCCTCTCTTGGAAATTTTTATTTTTATTTTTTTTAATTTTATTTTATTTTTAAACTTTACATAATTATATTAGTTTTGCCAAATATCAAAATGAATCCATCACAGGTATACATGTGCTCCCCATGCTGAACCCTCCTCCCTCCTCCCTCCCCATACCATCCCTCTGGGTCGTCCCAGTGCACTAGCCCCAGGCATCCAGTATCGTGCATTGAACCTGGAGTGGCATCTCGTTTCATACATGATATTTTACATGTTTCAAAGCCGCCATGGTTTGTACTGGAATTTCTTCCTCCTGGTGATTTTGTCGTTTCTTCTCTATCTTGAATGCCGGTGGCTCCCCTGGGGTGGATCTTCCAAAGAGGGAGCCAACTCATTTCGTTAGATCCCTCTGGAGAAATACAAGTATACCCCTTTCCCTGTAATATTAATTTTCCAGATTTCCATTGTTTGGTCAACCTGTCTTGATACTAAATGGACATAGGAAGAAAGGTATCCTTCAATGTCTTGAAATGTTTTTCTACTTTTGTCAAAATATCTCCTTATGGTAAGTTTAAAAAAATTTAAAGAAATAAAGCTGTATTAACAATAGTAATAAGATTAAAGAATATATTGTGTTGGAATCTAGTAAAGTCTGCTCTGGATAAGGAAGATAGAAGTGTTCTTGTGTATTTCCCCTTTTTTATTTGTAATTTCAGTGTGTGATGTGCTCGTCCAACTATGTCCTGTTTTTGTGGATTATAAGGAATGCCTCTAATGTTTAATAGAGAATGAATGTAAATTTTGTTTGAATTGCCTAGAAATATAGGAAGGGCCACTGTCTGTTTTATAGAACTAGGTGTTCCCATTACTGTAAAGCAAGTTAACAGGTGGGTTATAACATGTTGTGTAGTTTCACATCAGACAGGTGTGGCACATATAAAAGAAGAATTTGTATCAATTGAGCCATGTAAGAAGGAAAAGGGAGAAAGTTCAGGGCAATGAGTTACATTCATTTGCCATAGTTCATTGGGTTGTAATCCTCGAGGATTGATATTTTGTGTAATGGGTTGAAGATGTAGGGGCCTACAAGTAAAGCAATTATTAATGATTTCTTTAGCATGTTGGTATGGAATTTTCCAAATTTGATATAATGAGCCAGCATTATTGTGTAATAGAGCATGTTTCTCTTCACGAGTAGCAAAAGAGATAAGTTTATCAGCTTGTTCATTGCTATGAGCCATAGGGCCAGGAAGACAAGAATGTGCTTGAATATGGGTAATATAAATGGGGGGAGTGTGGTTCTTAACAATAGATTGTAGTTCAAGAAAAAGTTGTTGGATAATAGATTGATTAGAATTTAGGGTAGAAGTTTCTATATTTCTTAATACAAAAACTGAATATAAAGAGTCAGAAACTATATTAATAGGATAAGAATGTACATGAATAAACTGAATGAGAGCATATAATTCGTTTTGTTGAGCAGAGTGAAATTTCGTATAAAAGATTTTATATTCTTTGAGAGACCAGCATGAGCTTTGGCATTTTTAGTCCCATCTATATAGAAAACATCAGTTTCAGGTATAGGTTGTGATGTGACAATGTGAGCGATAATACATTCAGTGTTTCTGAAGAAATTCCAAAGTTTGTGAGAAGCATAATGAAATGAAATTTCTCCAAAATATTTCAG
This sequence comes from Bos taurus, assembly GCF_002263795.3. NCBI lineage: Eukaryota > Metazoa > Chordata > Mammalia > Artiodactyla > Bovidae > Bos > Bos taurus. Next base: position 3,844,474 of record NC_037336.1, read on the forward strand.
AAAGGCTATTTGAAAATCTGTGGAAGTTTGCAATGCATTCTCGAATTGAGATTTATTAATAGGAACTACAATTCTAGGAGGATCAGAGCCAATAAGAGACTTGGCTCTATTTTTCCCATTGATAATGATTAGAGCAATCGAATCAAGATAGGGTGTAAGTGACCTTGTCCCTCTAAAATGGGTATAGATCCATTCTGTTGGGTATTCTTGTTGGTAAGAAATCATGTGGGAGAATGGAGAGAGGGGAGTATAAATAACTCTAGAGGTAAATCAAATCTAATACAAGTAAGAAACTGTTTTTGCAATTTATTTTGTATTAAACGGAGTTCTTCTCCTGCCTCTTATGAAAGTGAACAAGGGCTATTTAAATAAGGATCTCTTTTTAAAGTGTTAAATAAATTAGTCCGTTGATAATTTGTAATGTCTAAAGAGGGTCTAATCCAATTTATATTGCCTAAAAGTTTTTGAAAATCATTCAAGGTTGATAATTTATTAACATGAATCTGTGTTAGTTGGGGAGTAATATGTTGTCTATTAAAAACAAATCTTAAGAAATAGTAAAGTGTAGGAAGCATAAGCTGGAATCAAGATTGCCAGGAGAAATATCAATAACCTGAGATATGCAGATGACAGCACCCTTATGGCAGAAAGTGAAGAGGAACTAAAAAGCCTCTTGATGAAAGTGAAAGAGGAGAGTGAAAACATTAGCTTAAAGCTCAACATTCAGAAAATGAAGATCATGGCATCCGGTCCCACCACTTCATGGGAAATAGATGGGGAAACAGCGGAAACAGTGTCAGACTTTATTTTTTGGGGCTCCAAAATCACTGCAGATGGTGATTGCAGCCATGAAATTAAAAGAGGCTTACTCCTTGGAAGGAAAATTATGACCAACCTAGATAGCATATTCAAAAGCAGAGACATTACTTTGCCAACAAAGGTCCGTCTGGTCAAGGCTATGGTTTTTCCAGTGGTCATGTATGGATGTGAGAGTTGGACTGTGAAGAAAGCTAAGTGCCGAAGAATTGCTTTTGAACTGTGGTGTTTGAGAAGACTCTTGAGAGTCCCTTGGACTGCAAGGAGATCTAACCAGTCCATTGTGAAGGAGATCAGTCCTGGGATTTCTTTGGAAGGAATGATGCTAAAGCTGAAACTCCAGTACTTTGTCCACCTCATGCGAAGAGTTGACTCATTGGAAAAGACTCTGATTCTGGGAGGGATTGGGGGCAGGAGGAGAAGGGGACGACAGAGGATGAGATGGCTGGATGGCATCACTGACTCGATGGACGTGAGTCTGAGTGAACTCCGGGAGTTGGTGATGGACACGGAGCCCTGGCATGCTCCGATTCATGGGGTTGCAAAGAGTCAGACACGACTGTGCGACTGAACTGAACTGAAGGATTTGTTTCTGTGGAAATCAATTGGTTACTAAGCATGAACCTTTCGGATCGTTTTTTGAGAGCTGGACTATAAAGAAAGCTGAGCACTGAAGAACTGATTCTTTTGAACTCTCATGTGGAGAAGACTCTTGAGAGTGCCTTGGACTGCAAGGAGATTCAATCAGTCAATCGGAAAGGAAATCAGTCCTGAATATCCATTGGGAGGACTGATGTTGAAGCTGAAGCTCCAATACTTTGGCTACCTAATGCTAAGAACTGATTCATTGGAAAAGATCCTGATGCTGGGAAAGATTGAAGGCAGGACAAGGCAATGACAGAGGTGAGGTATTTGGATGGTGCCACCGACTCAAAGGACATTAATTTGAGCAAGCTCCAGATGTTGGTGATAGACAGGGAAGCCTGGCATGCTGCAGTCCATGGGGTCGCAAAAATTTGGACATGACTGAGTGACTGAACTGAACTGAGGATTTGGTGATGTAATCTTAAACATATATTTTAATATGAGAGAAGAAATCTGATATAATCTGATATATTTGAAATTCTATATTTTTAAATAGAATTTATCTTTCATAGAAATTTTAAATTCATAACAAAATTTAGTGGAATACCAAAATTATTCTATAGCTCTTGCTCCCACATATGCACATATTCCCTCCATCAAAATCTGACACCAGAGTGGTACATGTGTTATAATCAATTAACCATAATCAAAATAAGCCTACATTGATATGTCATTATTACCCAAAGCCTATAGATTACCTTAGAGTTTGCTTGATTTGTACATCTTATGTTCTGTGCTTAGTCATCCAGCCCTGTCTGATTCTTTGCAACCCCATGGACTGTACCATGCCAGGCTCTTCTGTACATGGAGATTCTCCAAGGTAAGAATATTGGAGTGGGCTGCTATGTTGTGCTCCAGGGGATCTTCCCAACCCTCGGATCAAACCTAGGTCTCCTGCACTGCAAGTGTATTCTTTACCAGATGAGTTACCAGGGAAGCCTCTGTACATCTTATGGATTTTGATAATAATGGCATGTATCCATCTTTATAGTACCACACATAGGAGTTTCACTGCCCTAAAATTCCTCTGTGCTCTGCTTATGTATAACTTACTCTAATCCAACCTCTGACAAAAATTAATCCTTTCACTTTCTCCATAGTTTTTACTTTTCCAGAATGTCATATAGTTTCAATCACACAGTATATAACATTTTAAGTCTTGCTTATTTTACTTACTAATAGACATTTGTGTTCCCTCCATATCTTTTCATGACTTGATAACTCATTTCTTTTTTGCACTAGATAATATTTTATTGTCTGACTGTTCTATCATTTATTTGTTCATTTACCTATTGAAAGACATAATAATTGTGACCAGGTTTTGGCAATTATGTATAAGGATATTATAAATATTCTTGTGTAAGATTATGTGGAGACATAATTTTTCAATTTCTTGTGTAAACACCAAAAATGAACAATAGTTGTATCCTATGATAAGAGTAAGGAACCTCCAAACTGTCTTCTGAAGTGACTGTGCCATTTTGTATTCTCACCAGGAATGAAGAGAGTTCCTGTTGCTCCACATTCTCATCACCATTTGGTTTGTCAGTGTTCCAGAATTTGGCCACTAGTGGTCTGTAGTGTTATTTCAGTGTTTTAATTTGAATTATCCTAATGGAATAGGATGTAGAATATCTTTCCAAATGGTTATGTGTCACCTATATACCTTTTTCGGTGAGGTGTATCTTCAGATTGTTGGCCTAGTTTTTAATTAGGTTATTTGTTTTCTTATTTTCAGTTTTAAGACATTTTTGCATATTTTGGATAATAATTATTTGTCATGTGTCTTTTGCAAATATTTTCCCCCAGTTTGTGACTTGTATTCTCATTCATTTGACATTGTATTTTACAGATTAGAAGCTTTTAATTTTAATGGAGTCCAGGTTATCCATTATTTCTTTTATGGATTGTGTCTTCAGTGTTGTATTGATCATATATTTATATGTAATTCACATATATGAAAGCAAAAGTCACTCAGTTGTGTCTGACTTTTTGTGACCTCATGGAATTTTCCAGGCCAGAATATTGGAGTGGGTAGTCGTTCCCTTCCCCAGGAGATCTTCCCAAACCAGGATCGAACCCAGGTCTCCCACATCACAGGCAGATTCTTTACCAGCTGAGCCACCAGAGAAGGTCAAGAATACTAGAGTGGGTAGCCTATCCCTTCTCCCATGGATCTTCCCTTCCCAGAAATTGAACTAGGGTCTCCTGCATTGCAGGTAGATTCTTTACCAGCTAAGCTACCCATATATTTTACATTTATAAAATCTCTTTTACATTTATGTTTTATAGAATATTAAAGGCACAATAATATATACTAATGTAGAACATAATTTAGGATGCATTATGAATAGAAAAAACAAATACTCAAAAGTGTATATTATATACATTATATGTAATTTACTATAGAACACAAAATGTGATGTGTAATGAAGTATAGTAAAATGATGCAAATATAAATAAAAATATATAAATATAAGGTGATGTAAAATTAAATACATTGCTTAAAATGTAGTCAACATACTACCAATTAACATAAACACTGTAATGTAATTCATCAATAATTAATTTATAAGACATATAAAATATTTAACAAGGTTTCCACAGATTTAAAGCTTGGCACAAATGTAAAGGACATAGTAACGAGATGCCAGTCCAGGTTCAATGCACGATGCTGGATGCTTGGGGCTGGTGCACTGGGACGACCCAGAGGGATGGTATGGGGAGGGAGGAGGGAGGAGGGTTCAGGATGGGGAACACATGAGAAATAAGGGAATAAAAAATTAAAAAAAAAATAAATAAAGGACATAGTACATAGTATCCTGATAACCCCACTTTACCCAGCCATCATTATTTAAAATTGGCTGACTATAAAGTAGAGTACCTGTCTTCTCTAGAAAGACTTTTCTTATGTTTCCCGAGATTGCTTAAACACATAGTCCCATATGTTGAAATTTCTATATTCCTAAACACTGGCAATTTTTTTTCTGTGTGTCATTATAGGATTAATAATAGCACAAAATACTAAAACAATGTTGTAAATTTTAACACTTCATTATTTAGTAATAAAATCAGTTGCAAATTTTTCATACCAATTTAGAGTATTGAGTAAAAGATGCCTTGCTCACTTGAAAATTCCCACCAATAAGAGCAATGCTTGACTTTGAAAAGGTGCTGAATAAGGAATCAATACATTACATTTGCCTTGATGAATTAAGACGTTATTTTTTGTGTGCAGTAGCTGTAAGTAATTGATTGTCATGTTGCATATGCAGTTGTTCTGTTCCATTACTTATCTCCTATTCTCATACTTATGGCCAGTATCTTCTCTTCCTTAATATTTTCTCTCTCATTCAAAACATAACATTCTTATACCTCAGTTAATAATTATTACCTAAGCTTCTTGGTTTAATATCACTTTCTATGGAGAAGTATGCTTGCTGTATGAATTCTTTTTTTTTTTTTTATGTATGTATGCATTTTATTTTATTTTTTTTCTTTCTTTATTTTTTTAAAACTTTACAATATTGTATTAGTTTTGCCAAATATCGAAATGAATCTGCCACAGGTATACCCGCGTTCCCCATCCTGAACCCTCCTCCCTCCTCCCTCCCCTACCCTCCCTCTGGGTCGTCCCAGTGCACCAGCCCCAAGCATCCAGTACCGTGCATCGAACCTGGACTGGTGACTCGTTTCATACATGATATTATACGTGTTTCAATGCTATTCTCCCAAATCTCCCCACCCTCTCCCTCTCGCACAGAGTCCATAAGACTGATCTAAACATCGGTGTCTCTTTTGCTGTCTCGTACACAGGGTTATTGTTACCATCTTTCTAAATTCCATATATATGTGTTAGTATACTGTATTGGTGTTTTTCTTTCTGGCTTACTTCACTCTGTATAATAGGTTCCAGTTTTATCCATCTCATTAGAACTGATTCTAATGTATTCTTTTTAATGGCTGAGTAATACTCCATTGTGTATATGTACCACTGCTTTCTTATCCATTCATCTGCTGATGGGCATCTAGGTTGCTTCCATGTCCTGGCTATTATTAACAGTGCTGCGATGAACATTGGGGTACACGTGTCTCTTTCCCTTCTGGTTTCCTCAGTGTGTATGCCCAGCAGTGGGATTGCTGGATCATAAGGCAGTTCTATTTCCAGTTTTTTAAGGAATCTCCACACTGTTCTCCATAGTGGCTGTACTAGTTTGCATTCCCACCAACAGTGTATGAATTCTTTAAACCAACTACTTATGATGGACGATCTGTGGAGCTTCTGACTATGGAAAAACCTGGAAAAAGGTTTGTTGCTGATAAAACTATAAAGTAATATTTGTAACAGAAAAAGAACATGAATGGAGAAAAAGAGTAAGCTGTAGTGATATAATTATTCAGGCCACCAAGCATCTCTATTTTAGAAGGAACACTTGCTATCACATTTTTAGAGTGTGCATTTTAAGAAAATGATAAGCAACATCTAAGAACAATGTTACTATGTCATGAATTGTTTAATTTGTATCCTGATCTCTGTGGTAGGCATGTTTTGAGAAGCATACCCAAAGATCAGTACTCTAATTTTAGAAAAAAAAATAATACCTGGTTTTGTTTATTAATGTGAATATTCACATGCTTTTCCTTCAGTTTTGAAAGCTTTCACTTAGCTTCACAAAACATCTCCACAACAAAATATTAGCTTCCATCTTCCAAACAAAGGCTTCGATTTTCTGTCTCAGCACTGTTCCTTGATTTCATGGTATTCTAGAATTCATTCCAACTCTCTTTTCCATAACTCTACTAGCCCCACACAACTGCTATTTTCCAATAAGTTCCCATAATTCATCACTTCTACTCTCTTGAGATGTGTATGGCATAAGCCCACTTACAGGAGGAAGCATCACTAAGAACAAAACTAGTGGTGGTGATGGAATTCCAGTTGAGATATTCAAATCCTTAAAGATTTGTTAAGTCTGTTAAAGTGCTGAACTCAATAAGCCAGAAAATTTGGAAAACTCAGCATGGGCCACAGACTGAAAAAGGTCAGTTTTCATTCCAATCCCAAAGAAAGCACTGCAAAAGAATGTTCAAACTACCATATAATTGCACTCAGTCCACACACTAGCAAAGTAATGCTCAACATTCTCCAAGCCAGACTTCAACAATATGTGAACCGTGAAATTCCAGATGTTCAAACTGCATTTAGAAAAGGCAGAGCAACCAGAGATCAAATTGCCAACATCCATTGGATCATTGACAGAGCAAGAAGTTCCAGAAAAACCTCTACTTCTGCTTTATTGACTATGCTAAATGCTTTGTGTGGATCACAACAAACTGTGGAAAATTATTAAAGAGATGGGAATATCAGACCATCTGACCTGCCTCCTGAGAAATCTGTATGCAGCTCAAGAAGCAACATTTAGAAATGGAAATGGAACAACAAAGTGGTTCCAAATCAAGAAAGGAGTACTTCAAGGTTGTATATTGTCACCTGCTTATTTAACTTATATGCACAGTACATCATGCTAAATGCCAGGCTGCATGAAGCACAAGATGGAATGAGGATTGTGGGGAGAAATATCAGTAACCTCAGATATGCAGATGACACCACCCTTATGGGAGAAAGTGAAGAACTAAAGAGACTCTTGATGAAAGTGAAAGAAGAAAGTGAAAAAAAAAAATAACTTAAAGTTCAGCATTCAGAAAACTAAGATCATGATATCTGGTCCCATCACTATATGGCAAATAGATGGGGAAACAATGGAAACAAAGGGTGACTCTGTTTTTCTTTTTTGGGGGGCTCCAAAATCACTGCAGATGGTTACTGCAGCCATGAAATTTAAAAAACAAAACAAACAAAAAAACCAAAAACAAAAAAACACCTTGCTCCTTGGAAAAAAATCTATGGCCAACCTAGACAGCATATTAAAAAGCAGAGTTATCACTTTACCAGCAAAGGTCCATCTAGTCAAGGCTTTGGTTTTTCCAGTAGTCATGTATGGATGTTGGACTATAAAGAAAGCTGAGCATGAAAGAATTGATGCTTTTGAACTTTGGTGCTGGAAAAGACTCTTGAGAATCCCTTGGACTGCAAGGAGATCCCACCAGTCCATCCTAAAGGTAATCAGTCCTGAATATTCATTGGAAAGACTAATGCTGAAGCTGAAGCTCCAATACTTTGGCCACCTGATGCAAAGAACTGACTCATTTGAAAAGACCTTGATATTGGGAAAGATTGAAGATGGAAGGAGAAGGGGCAACAGAGGATGGTTGGATGGCATCACTGACTCGATAGACATGAATTTGAGTAAGCTTTGTGAGTTGGCTGATGGACAGTTGATGATGGACTGGAATGCTGCAGTCCATGGAGTTGCAAAGAGTCAGACATGACTGTGAGACTGAACTGAACTCTCTTGAGACAATTTCCCTCCTTCTGGCTTTCTGACACCAGTCAAACAAAGGCATAACCCTGGTTTAATCCTCTCCTACATCCAAAACTGGCACTATAAAGCCATTTGTTTTCTTGTGATTTGTGTCAATGTAAATCTATCTTCTATAATTTTTAAGTGGTTCAGAAAATTTCTATGTGTCATTTTTGCTTCCTTGCTTATTATCCACAGAAGAACACTTGAAGATTGGCCATATCTTCTTCATATCTTCTCTACTATTTGTTACCCCTCACCCAGAAAATGTCTTATAATGGGATACATTGTAGAATCATAAACATTATATGTGTGTGAGTATATACATATATATATATATATATAAATATATATAACAGGAGTAAAAATAGAAATAAAATCTCAAAGTACCCCTTAGGTCCACTCAGGCTTAGTTATGAATATCCATAATATTTATTATATTTAACATTATGCTAAATTGTGATAAATAAAAAATATAAATGTAGATTATCAAATTGAGGAAAATACTATGTAACACCAGAATTTAATTCTTGTAAATATTTTAAGTGAAGTAGCTACTAGTAATGATCTATGGTAATTTTACAGTTAAAGTTGCATATGGAACTGATTTTATTAGAATATTTAATATATAATTCTTCTTTTCATAAAACTAACTCTAAAGTTAACTCAGAATTCCTGTGATAAATTGAATTTGACTATTTTACATAAGTAAAGAATTTGAAGCATTTATTGACACAAAGATGTTAGCTATTCAAAAATACCATATGTAAAATTGATAGCTAACGGGAATTTGCTCTATGGCTCAGAAAATTCAAACAGGGGCACTTGTATCAAACTATAGGGGTAGGATGGGGAGGGAGATAGGAGGGGATTTCAAAGGGAGAGGATATATGTAGAGCCTGGTGGGCTGCAGTCCATGGGGTCGCTAGGAGTCAGACACGACTAGGCGACTTCACTTCCACTTTTCACTTTCATGCATTGGAGAAGGAAATGGCAAACCACTCCTGTGTTCTTGCCTGGAGAATCCCAGGGATGGGGGAGCCTGGTGGGCTGCCATCTCTGGGGTTGAACAGAGTCGGACACAACTGAAGTGACTTAGCAGCAGCATGGCTGATTCATACTGAGGTTTAACAGAAAACAGCAAAATTCTGCAAAACAATTATTCTTCAATACAAGATCAGATCAGATCAGTCCCTCAGTCGTGTCCAACTCTTTGCAACCCCATGAATCGCAGCACGCCAGGCCTTCCTGTACATCACCAACTCCCGGAGTTCACTCAGACTCACGTCCATTGAGTCAGTGATGCCATCCAGCTGTCTCATCCTCTGTCGTCCCCTTCTCCTCCTGCCCCCAATCCCTCCCAGCATCAGAGTCTTTTCCAATGAGTTAACTCTTCGCATGAGGTGGACAAAGTACTGGAGTTTCAGCTTTAGCATCATTCCTTCCAAAGAAATCCCAGGGCTGATCTCCTTCAGAATGGGCTGGTTGGATCTCCTTGCAGTCCAAGGGACTCTCAAGAGTCTTCTCCAACACCACAGTTCAAAAGCATCAATTCTGTGGTGCTCAGCCTTCTTCACAGTCCAGCTCTCACATCCATACATGAACACAGGAAAAACCATAGCCTTAACTAGATGAAACTTTGTTGACAAAGTAATGTCTCTGCCTTGGAATATGCTATCTAGGTTGGTCATAACTTTCCTTCTAAGGAGTAAGCGTCTTTTAATTTCATGGCTGCAGTCACCATCTGTAGTGATTTTGGAGACCAGAAAAATAAAGTCTGACATTGTTTCCACTGTTTCCCCATCTATTTCCCATGAAGTGATGGGACTGGATGCCATGATCTTCGTTTTCTGAATGTTGAGCTTTAAGCCAACTTTTTCACTCTCCACTTTCACTTTCTTCAAGAGGCTTTTTACAATACAAGATACATAAAATAATACAGTTGATTTGATCATAATAATATTCCAAAGAAAATTATGATAGCTTAATTTAGGTCAGGAAGTAACAGTTTGAACTGGACATGGAATAACAGACTGCTTCCAAATAGGAAAAGGAGTACGTCAAGTCTGTTTATTTAATTTATATGCAGAGTACATCATGAGAAATGCTGGGCTGGAAAAAGCACAAGCTGGAATCAAGATTGCTGGGAGAAATATCAATAACCTCAGATATGCAGATGACACCACCCTTATGGCAGAAAGTGAAGAGGAACTAAAAATCCTCTTGATGAAAGTGAAAGAGGAGAGTGAAAAAGTTGGCTTAAAGCTCAATATTCAGAAAACGAAGATCATGGCATCTGGTCCCATCACTTCATTGCAAATAGATGGGGAAACAGTGGAAACAGTGGTTGACTTTATTTGTCTGGGCTCCAAAATCACTGCAGATGGCTATTCCAGCAATGAAATTAATAGACGCTTACTCTTTGGAAGGAAGGTCATCACCAACCTAGACACCATATTAAAAAGCAGAGACATTACTTTGTCAACAATGGTCTGTCTAGTCAAGGCTATAGTTTTTCCAGTAGTCATATATGAATGTGAGAGTTGGACTATAAAGAAAGCTGCACACTAAAGAATTGATGCTTTTGAACTGTGGTGTTGGAGAAGACTCTTGAGAGTCCCTTGGACTGCAAGGAGATCCAACCAGTCCATCGTAAAGGAGATCAGTTCTAGGTGTCCATTGGAAGGACTGATGTTGAAGCTGAAACTCCAATACTTTGGCCACCTCATGCGAAGAGTTGACTCATTGGAAAAGACCCTAATGCTGGGAGGGATTGAAGGCAGGAGGAGAAGGGGATGACAGAGATTGAGATGGCTGGATGGCATCACTGACTCGATGGACATGAGTTTCCGTAAACTCCGGGAGTTGGTGATGGACAGGGAGGCCTGGCGAGCTGCCATTCATGGGGTCGCAAATAGTCGGACACGACTAAGTTACTGAACTAAAGTGAACTGAAGTTTAAAAATGTACAGCTGCATAATAAGTAAAAGAAGAAGAAACCTATACATAAAGTGTTGAACTGGAATGTTAATAAGTGTGATACTTTCTAATAGAAATGCTGTAATTTTGTAAATGTTGAGTGTTAAAGAAAATTCAGGGAGATGGTTTTAATGTGTAAACATTTTGTAAATGTGGTACAAATCAGTGCTCTATAAAAAATTTTGATTTCCCAGTTTAATAGGAAATTAAAAATGTTCCAGTTGAGTTAAATCACTCAGTAGTGTCTGCCTCTTTGTGAACCCATGGACTGCAGCAAACCAGGCTTCCCTGTCCACCACCAACTGCTGGAGCTTGCTCAAACTCATGTCAATCACATCGGTGATGCCTTCCAACTATCTCATCCTCTGTCGTCCCCTTCTCCCCCCACCTTCAATCTTTCTCAGCATCAGGGTCTTTTCAGTGAGTCAGCTCATCTCAGGTTGCCAAAGTATTGTTTCAGCTTCAGCATCAGTCCTTCCAATGAATATTCAGGCTTCATCTCCTTTAATATGGATTGGTTGGATCTCCCTGCTGTCCAAGGGACTCTCCAGAGTATTCTCCAACACCACAGTTCAAAAACATCAATTCTTTGGTTCTCAGCTTTCTTTATACCCCAGCTCTCACATCCATACATGACTACTGGAAAAACCATAGCTTTGACTAGATGGACCTTTGTTGGTAAAGTAATAGTTCTGATTTTTAGTATGCTGTCTAGATTGTCCATAGCTCTTCTTCCAAGGAGCGAGTGTCCTTTAATTTCATGGCTGTGGTCACCATCTGCAGTGATTTTGGAGACCAAAAAAATAAATCTCTCACTGTTTCCATTGTTCCCCTGTTTGCCATGAAGTGATTGGAATGGATGCCATGATCTTAGTGTTTTGAATGTTGAGTTTTAAGCCAATTCCTTCACTCTTCTCTCTCACTTGCATCAAGATATTCTTTAGTTCTCCTTCACTTTCTACCATAAGAGTGGTGTCATCTACATATATGAAGTTATTTATATTTCTCACAACAAACTTAATTCCAGCTTGTGCTTCATCCAGTCCAGCATTTTGCATTATGTACTCTGCATATAAGTTAAATAAACAGGGTGACTATATATATATATATATATATACCCTTGACATACTCCTTCCCCAATTTGGAACCAGTCCATTGTTCCATGCCCGGTTCTAACTGTTGCTTCTTGATCTGCATACAGATTTCTCAGGAGGCAGGTAAGGTGGTCTTGTATTCCCATCTCTTGAAGAATTTTCCACCATATGTTGTGATCCACACAATCAAAGGATTTGGCAAAATCAATAAAGCAGAAGTGAATGTTTTTCTAGACCTCTTTTGATTTTCCTGTGATCCAATGGAAAATTTTGATTTCCAGTTTCATTGGGGAGTAAAAGGGTTTATTGATATTCAAAAAATTACTACTATTCAACTTTACCAAGAATTGTTCATAATGGAAATTGAATTTAAACAAATTTTGAAGGCACCATAATTCCTGTCTCCTTCATTTGTTTGGGTCAAATCATTCAATATTTTTGTGATTACCTTTCATGATCAATAAAATAAGAATAGAATGATGTTATCTGGATCTTCTTGAATGTCTCATGATAGTGTCATGCAAAATACTGAAGACAATTTGAGCTTTAGGAAAACCAAGGGTTTGCTTTCTTTCCATACTGTAAACTGTTTGGAAAATTTGTTAGATTGGAATATTGAAAATATAATATTCTCAGTGCACATGCATCAAAATTTGTGTTATTTCAATACACCTTAAATCTTTTCTTTGTCACATCAAAATTTGGGGGAATTTCTTTAGAAATTGTCAACAACAGATGCTAAAATTGCTAAACGATCTGTGAAAATCATCACAATGCTTGTGGAAAAGTGAAGTTTTTTTTGTTTGTTTGTTTTTAACTATAAGATTCTTCTCATCTCCTATCTGGTAGTGTAACTTGTTTATGCAAATTATCATCAGTGCCACAATTGGCATAGCATAAAATTATTCTGAAATTATTCTTGAATGAAAAGACAAGGTCAGTAAGTGAGTAAGAACAGAGGGAGAGAGCAAGAAAGAGAGCAAGCTGGCCAGCTACTGTTGAATAACAAATAATTTCCAAACTTACCAACTTAAAAGACAAGCATCTTGCTCACAGGTCTTCAGATCAAAGGGACTTGTTTATATATAGGCTTTCCTTGTCTAAGATTAGCATGTCTTTGCTCCTAGATTTAGCTAGGGTGAAAATATACATCATGAGTCTTTTATGTTCAGTTGTCTGTGATTCGTGTCATAAAAATCGCAAGACATAAGAGAGTAAATGGAACATACAATACATCTTAGATTCAGAATTAGCCCAGTGTTAATTTCTGTACATGTTCCTTAGGGCAGAGTAAGTCTTATGAAGGACAGAAAGTCAAATGCTAAGAAAGTATGTTCCACAATTATGAAAAACAGTAAGAATTCTGGGTGGGAGATTTGGTAGAGTTAATCAATCTACTGTTTCATAGATTCTGAACATGAGACTAAGAGTGATAAAAACACATTACTACTGATATTATTGTTATTACTACCACTTCTAATATTCTTTCTACTGAAAATGGCAGTGGCAAGAAGCATGTATGTACGAGTAATGAGGGATGACTAGCAAAAAAGTTGGATATATATTTTTTTTTCCTTCTATGCTGATTATAAAATTAAAAATTCTGTCATAAAACATATTTAATTGAACAAAGTTATAGAGGGCAAGTGTCAAGTTTGGCCTTTGTCCTTCATTTTGAAATCATACAAAAAGAAATTTGATCAGAAAATGTATCAAGAGCTTCCTTAGTCTAGGATATTATTTTTGAAAGTGTTTGGTATGAAAATCCTCCCTTTCCAAACCAGACTGTGTACTTTTTTGAATAATCTCCAAAGAGTGGACTCTTGATGAACATGTCCAGATGTTCTTAACATGAAAGGCATCATGCAGGGGGTTAGTAGGATGAAGGTTGGGTTTATAGCCTCTAAGAGAAAGGTCAGGTCCTTCTGAGGAATGTTTCCAGTAGTTCTTAACTACTTGCTAAAGTGTGAACTAGAGATATCCTTCCCCCAGATTCAGGTAAAAAGTAGTTTATTAAGCTATGTATTCAGTCAGTTCAGTTCACTTCAGTCCCTCAATCATGTCCGACTCTTTGCGATCCCATGGACTGCAGCATGCCAGGCTTTCCTGTCCATCACCAGCTCCCAGAGTTTACTCAAACTCATGTCCATTGAGTTGGTGATGCCATCCAACCATCTTATCCTCAATCATCTCCTTCTCCTCCCACCTTCAATCTTTCCCAGCATCAGGGTCTTTTCTAATCAGTCAGTTCTTCACATCAGGTGGCCAAAATAATGCTTCAGTATTAGTACTACCAATGAATCCTTTAGGATGGACTGGTTGGATATCCTTGCAGTCCAAGGGACTCTCAAGAGTCTTTTCCACACCACATAACTTTAGTATTAAAGTGGAAAACCAAGAAAATCTTGACACATTTTCTACAGCTACTGGTCATCCATCTAGATTTTTACCCTCTTCAAGGTTCAATACTATATAGATGCTTTTCTGTGACACACTACATCATATACTCAAAGGCTATTTCATCTTCTATTAAGTTTTTCTTGTTTTTTGAAATAAATACATGTTTTAATTTTTTATGCTTATTTGGATGAACAGATATCCTGTTACTTATGTGGTAGGTATGTTTTACTTGGATAAACATAGATAAATGTTCTTTAAATGAATAGACTGGTATCCTGTTAGTTGTAAAGAGTCTCATTGGATATCTTCTTCAATCCAATGAAACTATTCTTATCTAAGTGATTATCTTCATGAAGTTAAGCTGGGACTGTTTAATGTCAACAGAATGTTTTGTTCCACATGTCTACCTAGATTTAACTGTTTCTATGAACGAGTCCCCTTCACAATCACAGCCTTGCCTGGCACAGGCATTTTATAACTCATTGAAGTTATATGATGTGCAAGGCCACGAATGAGACATGGTGAAGAGTTCTGATAAAACGTGGTATCCAGGAGAAGAAAAGACAATCCACTTCAGTATTCTTGTCTCAAGAACCCCATGAACAGTATGAAAAGGCAAAAAGATATGACACTAGAAGATAAGACCTCCTGGCTGTAATATGCCCAATATGCTACTGAGGAAGACTGGAAGACAGGAAGAATGGAGGACAATTACTAACAGTTCCAGAAAGAATGAAGGGGCCAAAGCAGAAATGACACTCAGTTGTGGATGTGTCTGGTGGTGAAAGTAAAGTCTGATGCTATAAAGAACAATGTTGCATTGAAACATGGAAAGTTAGGTGCATGAGTTAAGGTAAATAGTATTGGACAAACAGGAGACTTCGAAACTGAATATCATCATAGAAATCAGTAAACTAAAGTCATTTGGAATAGGAAAATTTAGTTCATACGACCATTTTACCTACTACTGTGAGCAAGAATCCCTTAGAAAGAATGGAGTAGCTCTCATAGTCAACAAGAGTCCAAAATGCAGTACTTGGGTGCTGTCTCAAAAATGACAGTATTATCTCTGTTGATTTCCAGGGCAAACATCACAGTAATCCAAGTCTGTGCCCCAACCACTGATGCACAAGGAGCTCAAGCTGACTGGTTCTATGAAGACATACAACACCTTATAGACTAAGACCAAAAACAGACGTCCTTTTCATCAAAGGGGACCAGAATGCAAAAGCAGGAATTCAAGAGTCACCCAGAATAGCAGTCATGTTTGTCCTTGGAGAGGACTAAATGAAGCAGGCCAAATGCTAACAGAGTTGTGTCAAGACAACAAGCTGATCATAGCAAACACAATGTCCCAGCAACCAAACAGATGACTCTACAGTGACCATCATATATGGTTAATATTGAAATCACATTGATTATGTTCTTTGAAGCCAAAGATGGAAAATCTGTCTACTATTAGTACAAACAATACCTGGCACTGACTGTGGCTTAGGTCATGAACTCCTTATTGCAAAATTCAGGCTGCAATTGAAGACAGTATGGAAAACCACTAGGCCATTCAGATATGACCTAAAGTAAATCCTTTATAATTAGTAGTGGAGGTGACAAATAGATTTAAGGGATTACATCTGGTAGACAGAGTACATGAAGAACCATGGAAAGCAATTTATAACATTGTACAGGAGACCAAAATCATCCCCAAGAAAAAGAAATGCAAGAAGGCAAAGTGACTGTCTAAGGAGGCTTTACAAAAAGCTGACATAAGAAGAGATGTGAAAGACAAAGGATAAGGGAAAGATACATTCAGCTGAATTAAGAATTTCAGAGAATAGCAAGGAGAAATAAGACCTTCTTAAATGAACAGTGCAAAGAAACAAGCTAGTGGTAAAGAAACTGCCTGTCAATGTAGGAAACTCAGGGATGTGCATTCAATTCCTGGGTTGGGAAGGTCCCCTGGAGTAAGAAATGGTAACCCACTCCAGTATTCTTGGTTGGAAAATTCCACAGACAGAAAGGATTCTGGCAAGCTACAGTCCATCGGGTCTCAAGAACTGGACATGACTGAGTGACTGAGTGCACACACACATACACACACACACGTAAATAAATAGAGGAAAACAATAGAATGGAAAGGACTAGAGATCTCTTCAAGAAAATTGGAGATATCAAGGGAACACTTCATCCAAGAATCGGCATGATAAAAGACAGAACCAGTAAGGCCCTAAAAAATGCAGAAGAGGTTAGTTAAGAAGAGGTGCCTAGAATACACAGAAGAACTATACAGAAAAGGTCTTAAAGACCTGGATAACCATAACAGTATGTTCATTCACCCAGAGCTCAGCATCCTGGAATGTGAAGTAAAGTGGGCCTTAGGAATTATTTCTGTGAACAAAGCTAGTGGAGGTGATGGGATTCTAGCTGAACTATTTAAAATCCTAAAAGATGATTCTGTTAAAGTGATGCACTCAAAATGTCAGCAAATATGGAAAATTCAGCAGTGGCCATAGAACTGAAAAAGGTCAGTTTTCATTCCAGTCCCAAATAAGGATAATGCCAAAGAATGTTCAAACTATGGCACAATCACACTCATTTAACATGACAGAAAAATTATGGTCTAAATCTTTCAATCTACAGAAGTATGTGAACTGAGAAATCCCAGATTTACAAGCTGAGTTTAGAAAAGACAGAGGAGCCAGAGATGAAATTGCCAACAATTGTCAATCATAGATAAAGCAAAGGAATTCCAGAAAAAAAAAAAAATTTACTTCTGTTTCATTGGCTATGTTAAAGTCTTGATCACAGTGTTGATTAAAGTGTTGATCACAGCAAACTGTGGAAAATTCTTAAGTTGGGAATACCAGGCCACCTTACCTGTCTCCTGAGCAACCTGTATGAACCTGCTTCTTGCGGTCAACAAACAACAGTTAGAACCAGACATGGAACAATACACTTATTCAAAATTGGGAAAATATAATGACAATGCTGTTTATCATGACCCTGCTTACTTAACTTGTATGCAGAATACATCATACAAAATGCTGTGCTGGATAAATCGCAAGCTGTACTCCAGATTGTAGGGAGAAATATTAACAACATCAGCTATGCAGATTATACTACTCTAATGGCAGAAAGCAAAGAGGTACTAAAGATCCTCTTGATGAAGGTGGAAGAGGAAAGTGAAAAAGATGGCTTGAAAGTCAGCATTCAAAAACCTAAGATCATGATATGAAGCCCCATAACTTCATAGCAAATCGATAGGGCAAAAGTGGAAACAGTGACAGATTTTATTTTCTTGAACTCTAAAATCAGTATGGATCATAGCCATAAAATTAAAAGATGCCTGAACGTTGAAAGGAAAGCTATGGCAAAACTAGACAGCATATTAAAAGCAGGGATATCACTTTGCTAACAAAGGTCTGTATTTTCAAAGCTACAGTTTTCCAGTAGTTAAGTACGGATGTGAGAGTTAGACCATAATAAAGACTGAGGACTGAAGAGCTGATGCTTCTGAGCACTGAAAAATTGATGTTTTTGAATTGTGGTGCTGGAGAAGGCTCTCAAGAGTCCCTTGGACAGGAAGGAAATCAAAACAATCTATCCCAAAGGAAATGATCCCTGAATATTCATTGGAAGGATTGATGTTGAAGCTGAAGCTCCAATATTTTGGCCACCTGATACAAAGAATTGACACACTGGTAAAGATCATGATGCTGGGAAAGATTGAAGGCAAAAGCAAAAGATGGCAGCAGACTATTGAATGTTTTGATATCATCACCAATTCAGTGGACATGAATTGTTCTAACTCCAGGAGAAAGTAGAGAACAGAGGAGCCTGGCGTGTTGCAGTCCATGGGATCACAATGAGTCAGACACAACTTAGAGACTGAACAACCACAACAACAGCAATTGAACATTTGTTGATAAAGCACCTTTTGCACTTTGAATACCTTGTCTACTGTATTCAAAAGCTACATCAATTTAATAAACAGTAAGTGGGCAATACCCTGCAATATTTGCAATAATTATGCTTGATCATAGAACACCTGTAAGAAAACAGTGGCATGAACATCTAATATTTGAATTATCCATGTTCTTCTGGTGCATCCCTGTGACTAAGGTCTTAATTTACACCTTAGATAAATTCAACACGCAACAAAAATACTTCTTATTATATATATATATATTAGCATATTTTTTCAGAGCACATTTAATCATTTCCCCTGCACCAATGTAGTAGTCCAAAATAAACAAAATATTCAAATTCTAGTTAAATTAAGTGATTATTAGGATTTTGGAGGAGGAAAATTCAGTGTGTTATTTTTCCTCACTGTATGAACTGCTTAGACTAATAAGTTTGATTAATAATGCAAGTATGAAGTTACATCTTTCAGGTTATTTTAGCAAAGAAATGAAAGAGCTCACTTTTTAAAGATACTGATAAATTATGAGGGGCAGAAATTGTGGCAGATTTTCCCCTGTGGCACTTAGTCCTTACTTTGAAGAAATATTGCCTCTATTTAAGATTCTAAGTTTTTTGAAGAATAATAACTTTACTCTCAAAAATAATATTTGTATAATGGGATAGTCAAAGCAAATTTGATATATTTTTTTATCTTTCTTTGGCAATTGTTCTGTATTGCAATTATTCAGTTCAAAACAGACTGTAGAGATAGTAGGTAATATTTGATGCTTTATTTTGGAAAAATAAAAACTTAAGGAATTGAGTCCTGTGTTCAAATTATAATTTATTTCACATATTAGGTGAAACCTATGCAGCTTGGGGTGAGAACCCTATTATTTCTTGCCTGCCTCCCACCAACCATTGGAATAAAGTAATCATGTTCCATGGCCACATATGAATAATATTTAGGAAACCTACTGAAGCATAGTTTCAACCTACATATAGTAGATTAATTCATTTGGCACCTATCTACATGAGCATACATTTGTTCTTTAAATTTTCTTATCAGAAAAATCAAAACAAAAATGCCTGAGAAAAAACTGACCATGGGTGGAATTTTTTTATAACAATCCTGACTGACTGAACTATCATGTTAACTACTGAATTAAATTGCAAATCTTGAGTAGTTAGCAAGTCAAAGCACTATTTCAAACACGAGGATATATTGAAAATCCATTTTGCTACGTATTAAGACACATCAGAGTAAAAACAGACACTAAATAATGTTAAAAATTCCAATTATAAACCAAAAAACAAATGTCATACTATATTCTGACATTGAATACATAATCATTATGTGCCTGCAAGCTTAGTCATGTCTGACTCCTTGCAAAATTTTAGACTGTAGCCTGCCAGGCTCCTCTGTCCATGGGAATGTCCAGATAAGAATACTGGAGTGGGTTGCCTTTTCCTTCTGCAGTAGATCTTCCTGACCTAGTGGTTGAACTTGCATCTCCTGTGTCTCCTGCATTGCAGGCAGATTCTTTACCCTCTGAGTCATCAGGGAAGCCCATTATTATTATAAGATAATGAAAATAAAAGGCATGAAAGGACCATTTGCTGAGTTCAATAAATTGACTCATTAAAAAAAATAAAAATAAAAGTGGATCAAATATACTCAACTATTCAAATATGATTTACATATATGTCATCTATCATCAGATTATCATTAGTACTAGCTATATGACATAGAGGTGGAGAGAGGTGTGGGGGGTACTATGTATCCATACCTTGTCTACAATTGCTTTAAGTATAATTTCAAGTTAATCTGTTTCATAAACAACTATGTTTATTTGCAAAAACCTTCATAGAATTCAAAATAATTTAGTGTTATATTTGAAAAATATTCTTAACTTACGAAGATTAAACCTATTTTGCTGTTGTTCACTTGCTAAGTTGTGCCCAACTTTTTGTGACCACATGAACAGCAGCAAACCAGACTTCCCTGTCCTTCACTATCTCCTGGAGTTTGCTCAAACTCATGTCCATTGAGTCAGTGATGCCATTCAACCTTCTCATCCTCTGTTGCCCCTTCTCCACTTGCCCTCAGTCTTTACTAGCATCAGGATATTTTCAAATGAGTCAGCTCTTCCCATCAGGTAGCCAAAGTATTGAGGCTTCATTATAAGCACCAGTCCTTCCAATGAATAATCAGGGTTACTTTCCTTTAAGATTGACTGATTTGATCTTCTTGCTATCCATAGAATTCCCAAGAGTCCTCTTCAGCACCACAGTTCAAAAGCAAAATTCTTCAAGGCTCAGCCTGCTTTATGGTCCAGCTCCCACATCCGTACATGACTACTGGAAAAACCATTGCTTTGACTATATGGACCTTGGTTGGCAGTGATGTGTTTTTTTAATACATTATGTTTGTCATTGCCTTCCTTCCAAGCAGCAAGCGTATTTTGATTTTGTGGCTGCTGTCACCATCCACAGTGATTCTGGAGCCCAGGAAAATAAAAACCTATTTTAGATAATCCTAATAATAAATCTTCATCAGGCACTCTATCTATCAGATCTAGGGTGAACTTCCAGATGTTCAAGCTGGTTTTAGAAAAGGCAGAGGAACCAGAGATCAAATGGCCAACATCTGCTGGATCATCAAAAAAGCAAAAGCGTTCCAGAAAAACATATATTTCTGTTTTATTGACTATGCCAAAGCCTTTGACTCTGTGGATCACAATAAACTGTGGAAAATTCTGAAAGAATTGGGAATACCAGACCACCTGACCTGCCTCTTGAGAAACCTATACGCAGGAAGCAACAGTTAAAATTGAACATGGAACAACAGACTGGTTCCAAATAGGAAAAGGAGTACGTCAAGGCTGTATATTGTCACCCTGCTTATTTAACTTATATGCATAGTACATCATGAGAAATGCTGAGCTGGAAGAAGCACAAGCTGGAATCAAGACTTCTGGGAGAAATATCAATAACCTCAGATAAGCAGATGACACCACCCTTATGGCAGAATGTAAAGAGGAATTAAAAAGCCTCTTGATGAAAGTGAAAAAGGAGAGTGAAACAGTTGGCTTAAAGCTCAAACATTTAAAAAACTAAGATCATGGCATCTGGTCCCATCACTTCATGGGAAATAGATGGGGAGACTGTGGAAACGGTGTCAGACTTTATTTTTTGGGGTCCCCAAAATCACTGCAGATGGTGACTTCAGCCATGAAATTAAAAGATGCTTACTCCTTGGAAGGAAAGTTATGACCAACCTAGATGGTATATTGAAAAGCAGAGACATTACTTTGCCAACAAAGGTCCATCTAGTCAAGGCTATAGTTTTTCCAGTGGTCATGTATGGATGTGAGAGTTGGACTGTGAAGAAAGCTGAGCGCTGAACAATTGATGCTTTTGAACTGTGGTGTTGGAGAAGACTCTTGAGAGTCCCTTGGACTGCAAGGAGATCCAGCCAGTCCTTTCTAAAGGAGATCACTCCTGGGTGTTCTTTGGAAGGAATGATGCTGAAGCTGAAACTCCAGTACTTTGGCCACCTGATGCGAAGAGTTGACTCATTGGAAAAGACTGTGATGCGGGGAGGGATTGTGGGCAGGAGGAGAAGGGGACGACAGAGGATGAGATGGCTGGATGGCATCACCGACCCGATGGACATGAGTGAACTCTGGGAGCTGGTGATGGACAGGGAAGCCTGGTGTCCTGCAGTTCATGGGGTCACAAAATTTTGGACACGACTGAGCGACTGAACTGAACTGAATAATATATCTTTGCACATATAATGTACATGTATAGCTCTCTTCTTCTTTGATAATTACTGTACTATTTCTCATATTATTATGTTATTCAGGATTGAATTTAATCTGTAGTAACAGAAAACCTATCTCAAATTATTTAAAAAAGAATTGATCATGAATCTCAGGCAATAAAAAATTCAGAGTTTTAAAGTCCAGTGTTATTATCATGAAAACAAGCCATTCACATAACTCTTGCTATTTATCAGGTATTATTTTAAAATTTCTTTACATGTTAATTATTGGTACCAACCAAATACTTACTAACATTATCTCCATTTTGTCAATGAAAATACACAAACAAAAAGAATGTTATTATCTTGCTTAACTTCATACAACTAGTTAGCACTGGGGTTTGGTCTTGAGTACAGGCATCCCTGTGCTGGGATCTGTGCTTTGGACAACTACAGTTAACAGTGGTATCAAGACTTCAGGATCCCACCAGCCTCTGGTGTCATCACCTTTTGTAGATGGTTTTCCTCTTCACAGTCTTAAGACCATCATGCAATACATTGGACACCTGAACACAAGACCTGTGTTCCAGGCAGGAAGTAAAGAGCAGAGTTGTGCTGCTTGTTTGTTGTGGGGAGAACACAAATTAGCCAAGATGGCATGATTGGGCTCTCTTGGCTCTGTGGCCTCTTTCTCTAGTCTCACATTAAAAAAAAAAAAAAAAAAAAAAAGTGTTTGTGTGAAAGCTGAGATCACTTATAGCACGCACATATGCTGTCATGAGTTACTTGCTTGGTCATGGGGTCATGGTTTGTGTGTGGTACACATATGTGAGCTCCACCTAGAGAGCAGCAGCAGTACTGCTGCATCTTGGCTATATCCATTGGGTCAGACAGGAGAAGAGAGGATATAGCATTTCTACAGCTATGGCTTCTGGGTCAGCCAGGAGATAATATTGTTATGGCCACTAAGCCAGCCAGGAGAGAGGTTGTGTTGTATTGGGTTATGCTATGGCTCTTGCCAGGAATAAACAAACATGACTGTAGTTCCTATGGCTCCTCCAGTCTTCTCCCAGCCTCTTAGCTCATGCCTTGCCTACCCTGGGTTCGGTAAACAGTACAGACAGTGAGATACAGTGAGACAACTTATGCTGGGAACAGGATCAGTGATACAGTTGTGATGCTATCAAATAAGTGTTCCAAATTCTCTTTTATTCCAGGGGCTCTCTGTCAATGAAAGGGGATCAGCTCTGTCATCATAACTTATTTAGATCTCTGTTCAGCTAGACATTTTTTTTTCCAGTTTTATAAATCAAGTATGAATTTGGTAGACATTATTTCTTTTTGTCTGAGAAACCTCAATATTTATTAGCCGCCATTAAGGATCCCTCCAGGTCCCTGAAGGAATGATTATCACCTTCATCTTTTATTAGGATATCAAAGTTCATTCAACCGAAGAACAATGCTTTTCTTATCTTTTGCTTCTATTAGTTACTTTAAAGATAAATAGTAACTTCTATTAGTTACTTAAAAGAAAAATAGTTTTACTGAAGTAACAGCTACTCTGTCTCTTCCGCTTATGGATAATAGGAATTGGCATTTTCTCTGATGATTATACTCCTCTTATGAATGATTTCCAACACCTTGAAGAAATGAATATTTCTGGCAAGTCTTGAGGGATGTAGTTTGGTGTGGATAAGCTAGGACATATGATGCAACTGCCTCCAAATTACTTTCTTCATAATTCTTAGGATTCAAACTCTTCAAAAAATACAACTTTGGTGCCTCTTCATACTTTTTTTTTTTTAGTAGTAACTTTTTATTTATTTATTTTTACTTTACAATATTGTATTGGTTTTGCCATACAATTTTAAAATAATTTTGTGATGCACAGAAAGGGCATCAGTCATTTTTTTTTTCAAATAGCACTTAAAATGACTTTTTTGCTCATCTAAATTTTTGAGAGTGTGACACCACAGTACCCATTGCAACTATTTTGTAGGGTCTATAACCACATCTACTTTGTATCTTCTAGAATTAGTGAAAGTGAAATTCACTCAGTCATGTCCAACTCTTTGTGACCCCATGAATTACACAGTACATGGAATTCTCCAGGCCAGAATACTCAAGTGGGTAGCTCTTCCCTTCTCCAGTGGATCTTCCCAACTCTGGGATCAAACCCAGGTCTCCCACATTGCAGGCAAATTTTTACCAGCTGAGCCACAAGAACTTTTATTCAAAAACATCTGTTGAGAGTAGATAATATACTACTCTTTAATATTCTTAGGATATATTAATGATCAAAAGCAATAATGTAAAAGTTTGCAGAGGCAATCCAGAATTTCTAATAAGTGAACATTATAGAGAAACTCAGCTATTCTAATTTTTTTTCTATATTCTTGGTTTAGGATCCTTGAAACTATTTCCACAACTCTTCCCTGTTTTCATCTTTTATAACTGAGCAACCTCTCCTAGCTCATTTGATAGGAAATTCTAAGATGTGCTGGGAATGTATTGTAGGTGTATATCTGGAGACTTTCCATTACAGTGTGGTGAATGGAGTGAAAGCTGGCTATACCTTGTGGGAAAATGAGCTCAATCAAGACCCTATGGTAATTTAAGAGCTGAAAACAATAAAGTCATATTCTAGTTTGATAATTATCTTTTCTATCACTGTCATTGCATGTGTGGTTTGTAAAACATACCTGTAGATTTTTAAAAATCTTTCTTTGCCTTTGTCAGAGAAATTAGGGATTTTTGTTGTTGCTGGATTGTTTATTGGTTGTTTATTATTATTATTATTATTTTCCTTTCATGCTCAGGACACTCAGAAAAAATCAAGCTGACCTCAAAATCCTTGAATACCTCTTGCTATTCATTTTGTTCTGTGTCAAATGTTCATTGTTTTGCAAAAGATTTAGGCATTACTTTTTTGGTAACAACAGTAAATTTATCTATTTCCCCACCATAGGCTATGAGTTGGCAAGAGTTTTGTCTATTATTAATTTTGAAGATTTCACATCTGTCATCCTCAACTAGGCCACATAACCAATTTTAGAATATTTCAGTTTCTGTCAAGTTTTTTGGTTGACAGTCCATTTTAGAACAAATTTCTATCTTAATTAGGGTTTTTAGTTGCATACAGAAGAAATTAACTCTTGCTGACTAAGCAGGTAAAAAAAAATGTAAAGGATATCAAGGATAGATATGTTTAGAGCTGAAAAGCCAAGATCAAGACTAAGCTACCAGAAAAAGTCTAAAAATGTAATTCTATAGCATTGGCTAAAAAATTCTCAAATTGCTACAGATGTCCTATTGTCTGAACTTGGATTTACTAATTATGCTAACGAAAATGCCTCCTCTGTCCCTGAAACTTGGCTTTTTCACCATTAATAACCTTAGATTTGAAAATCTTTTGCTACAAACACCAGTCACATTGAATCCAGAAGAAATTTCCTTCCTAGTTGGGTCCTCCTAATTTACAATTTGAGCAAGTGGTTGATATAGAAATTATATAGCTTACATGACCCAACTGTACATCAAGGCTGTATATTGTCACCCTGCTTATTTAACTTCTATGCAGAGTACATCATGAGAAACGCTGGGCTGGAAGAAACACACGCTGGAATCAAGATTGCTGGGAGAAATGTCAATAACTTCAGATATGCAGATGACACCACCCTTATGGCAGAAAGTAAAGAGGAACTAAAAAGCCTTTTGATGAAAGTGAAAGTGGAGAGTGAAAAAGTTGGCTTAAAGCTCAACATTCAGAAAACGAAGATCATGGCATCTGGTCCCATCACTTCATGGGAAATAGATGGGGAAACAGTGGAAACAGTGTCAGACTTTATATTTTTGGGCTCCAAAATCACTGCAGATGGTGACTGCAGCCATGAAATTAAAAGACGCTTACTCCTTGGAAGAAAAGTTATGACCAACCTAGATAGCATATTCAAAAGTGGAGACATTACTTTGCCAACAAAGGTCCGCCTAGTTAAGGCTATGGGTTTTTTTCCTGTAGTCATGTATGAATGTGAAAGTTGGACTGTGAAGAAAGCTGAGCACTGAAGAATTGATGGTTTTGAACTGTGGTGTTGGAGAAGACTCCTGAGGGTCCCTTGGACTGCAAGGAGATCCAACCAGTCCATTCTGAAGGAGATCAGCCCTGGGTGTTCTTTGGAGGGAACGATGCTAAAGCTGAAGCTCCAGTACTTTGGTCACCTGATGCGAAGAGTTGACTCATTGGAAAAGACTCTGATGCTGTAAGGGATTGGGGTCAGGAGGAAAAGGGGACAGAAGAGGATAAGATGGCTGGATGGCATCACTGACTTGGTGGAGGTGAATTTGAGTGAACTCCAGGAGTTGGTGATGGACAGGGAGGCCTGCTGTGCTGCGATTCATGGGGTGGCGAAAAGTCGGACACGACTGAGCGACTGAACTGAACTGAACTGAACTGATGACCCGACTAGCTTCAGTTGCAGCTAATAAAGATCCCTAGTTTTGTTTTGTTTTTTTTTTTTTTTTCTGGCTTCCTTTTTAAGAAATAGGATTAATAAATATGGAAACATGGCAAACAGAGAAAGAATGTTGAAAATGCATAATGTAGGTCCTCTGCACCTCTGAAGACTTGGACTGGTGACAACTCTCCTGCAATCTCTAGAAAAGAAAACTGGGACCTTTCATGGTCTTCACACAGCTACCTGCCTGGGCTCCTACACCAAGACTCCACCAGACTGCATGCTCTAATGGTCTCCTGTCGCTGACACTGGGCCTCTCCCTCTCACACATTACTGGTTGCTGATGGCCTAATGCCCAACCCTTATTCTAGAGCTTGAACTGCTGCATGTTGGCAATATTAGACAAGCTCCAACCTGACTGGATAAATCATAATGTCTGCTATCAAGAAGAAAGCCAAATCTTCTCCCCTGAATCTCTTCTAAGTTTGTATTTCCATGTAGACTTCCTTATATCTTATGGTTGTTTTTTAATTATAATTTGTAATTTTTATATTACTTTTATCTGATTAAATTCTGTGATTTCTGTGTCCCAATTATTATCAGTCAGGAACAGTAGGAGTCCAGCAGGAGATTGGGCTGAAGTCATAAACATTTCACACAAGAATGCACATTTGGTTCATTTATTCATTCATTACCAAAAAAACAACTTCCATGGGATTTAAAAATGCTAATTATAAAACATGTTCCTGTTTTGATTCTCTATCTTTGCTGTCTGATACAGTTACAACTAGCCACATGTAGCTATTAAAATTTAAATTAATATTAAATAAAATTTAAAATTCAGTTCATATGTCATTCTAGTAACATTTCAAGTGTTCAGCAGTTACATGTAGTCATACATTGGACTGAGAATATTTCCATCTTTGTAGAGATCTCTATGGAAAATAGCTGACTTATAGTTGGCAGATCTTTTTTTTTTAATTAGAAGATAATTACTTTACAATATTGTCATGGTTTCAGCCACACATCAACATGAAGTAGCCTCCTGAACCTCTCTCCCAACTCCTACTCCATCCCATCCCCTTTAGGTTGTCATTGAGCACCAGATTTGGGTTCCCTGCATCATACAACAAATTTCCACTGGCTATCTATTTTACATATAGTAATGTATATGTTTAAATGCTATTCTCTGAAATCATCCCATCTTCTCCTTCCCGCACTATTTCCAAAAGTATGTTCTTTGTGTCTGTGTCTCCTTTGCTGTCCTGCAATATCAGTACTATCTTTCCAGATTCCATGCTTATGCATTAATTTTATTTGACTGTGTCTTTCTGACTTACTTCACTCTGTATAATAAGCTCTAGGTTCATCCACCTCATTAGAACTGACCCAAATGTGTTTCGTTTTATAGCTGAGTAATATTCCATTGTATATACATACCACAACTTCTTTATCCATTCATCTGTTGATGGACATCTAGGTTACTTCCATGTCCTACCTGCTGTAAATAGTGCTGCAATGAACATTTGGATACATGTATCTTTCAGTTCTGGTTTCATATGGTACTTCTATTCCTATTTTTTAAAGGAATCTCCATACTGTTCTCCATAGTGGTTGTATCATTTTTATTCCTACCAATGATGCAAGAGGGCTCCATTTTCTCCACATCCTCTCCAGCATTTATTTTCTATAGACTTTTTGATGATAGCCATCCTGATCAGTGTGATATGATACCTCATTGTGGTTTTGATTTGCATTTCTCTGATAATAAATGATGTTCAGCATCTTGTCATGTGCTTATTAGTCATCTGTATGCCTTCTCTGGAGAAATATCTGTTTGGGTCTTCTGCCTGCTTTTTTATTAGGTTGTTTGTTTTTCTACTATTGAGTTGAACAAATTATTTGTATATATTTGGAGATTAATTATTTGTCATTTGTTTCATTTGCTAATATTTTCTCCCATTCTGAGGGTTGTCTTTTCATTTAGTTTGTACTTTCTTTCATTGTGCAAAAGTTTTTTTAAGTTTAGTTAGATCTGATTTGTTTATTTTTGCTTTTATTTCCATTACTGTAGGAAATGGGTCATAGAAGACCTAGCTGTGACTTATGTCATAGAGTGTCCTACCTATGTTTTCCTCTAAGAGCTTTATAGTTTATAGTCTTACATGGAGGTCTTTAATCTATTCAGTTTTTTTTTTTTTTTTTATGGTGTTAGAAAGAGTCCAAATTATATTCCTTTACACGTAGCTGAAAGAGAAGATTGTCTCTTCTCCATTATATATATTTGCCTCCTTTGTCAAAGATAAGGTGCCCATAGGAGCATGAGTTTATCTCTGGATGCTTATATGTGTATGAGTACCTTTTTGGACTTCCTATCTTGTTCCATTGATCTATATTTCTTTTTATTCTTTGTGTGTGTGTGTGTGCACCAGTTACATACTGTCTTGATTGCTGGAGCTTTGTAGTATATTCTGAAGCCAGGAAGGTTGATTCTTCCAGCCCTATTCTTCTTTCTCAACATTTCTTTGACTATTCAGGGTCTTTTTTCAGTTCATTAGTTCAGTTAAGTTGTTCAGTCCTGTCGGACTCTTTGTGACCCCATGTACTACAGCACACCAGACCTCCCTGTCCATCATGAAATCCAAGACTTTACTCAAACTCATGTCCATTGAGTCGGTGATGCCATCCAACCATCTCATCCTCTGTCATCCCCTTCTCCTCCCACCTTCAACCTTTCCCAGCATTGGGGTCTTTTCAAATGAGTCAGCACTTTGCATCAGGCAGCTAAAGTGTTGGAGTTTCAGCCTCAACATCAGTCCTTTCAATGAACACCCAGGACTGATCTCCTTTAGGATGGACTGATTGGATCTCCTTGCAGTCCAAGGGACTCTCAAGAGTCTTCTCCAACACCACAGTTCAAAAGCAGCAATTCTTCAGCACTCAGCTTTCTTTATAGTCCAACTTTCATATCCATATATGACTACTGGAAAAACCATAGCCTTGACTAGATGAACATATATTGGCAAAGTAGTGTCTCTGTTTTTAATATGCTGTCTAGGTTGGTCATAGCTTTTCTTCCAAGGAATAAATGTCTTTTAATCTCATAGCTGCAGTCATCATCTGCAGTGATTTTGGAGCCTAAAAGATTAAACTCTGTCACTGTTTCCACTGTTTCGCCATCTATTTGCCATGGAGTGATGGGACTGGATGCCATGATCTTAATTTTCTGAATGTTGAGCTTTAAGCCAACTTTTTCACTCTCCTCTTTCACTTTCATCAAGAGGCTCTTTAGCTCTTCTTCACTTTCTGCCATAAGGTTGGTGTCATCTGCATATCTGAGGTTATTGATATTTCTCCCGGCAATCTTGATTGCAGCTTGTGCTTTATCCAACCCAGCGTTTCTCATGATGTACTCCACATAAAAATTAAATAAGCAGGGTCAAAATACATAGCCTTGATGTACTCTTTTTCTTACTTGGAGCCAATCTGTTGTTTCATGTCCAGTTCTAACTGTTGTTTTTGACCTGCATACAGATTTCTCAAGAGGCAGATCAGATGGTCTGGTATTCCCATTTCTTGAAGAATTTTACACAATTTGTTGTGATCCAGAAAAAGGCTTTGCCATAATCATTAAAGCAGAAATAGATATTTTTTTTCTGGAAGTCTCTTGCTTTGGTAATTTGATCTCTGATTCCTCTGCCTTTTCTAAAATCAACTTGAGCATCTGGAAGTTCACAATGCACATATTGTTGAAGGCTGGCTTGGATAATTTTGAGCATAACTTTACTCGTGTGTGAGATGAGTGTAATTGTGCAGTAATTTGAGCATTCTTTGGCGTTGCCTTTCTTTGGGATTGGAATGAAAACTGACCTTTTCCAGTCCCGTGGCCACTGCTGAGTTTTCCAAATTTGCTGTCATATTTTGTTCACTATTTTCACAGCATCACCTTTTAGGATTTGAAATAGCTCAACTGGAATTCCATCACTTCCACTAGCTTTGTTCATAGTGCTGCTTCCTAAGGCTCCCTTACCTTCACATTCCAGGATGTCTGGCTCTAGGTGAGTCATCATATCATCGTGATCATCTGGATCATGAAGATCTTTTTTGTACAGTTCTTCTTTGTATTATTATCACCTCTTCTTAATATCTTCTACTACTGTTAGGTCCATACTATTTCTGTCCTTTATTGAGCCCATTTTTGCATGAAATGTTCCTTCAGTCCAGTTCAGTCACTCAGTCGTGTCCGACTCTTTGCGACCCCATGAATTGCAGGACGCCAGGTCTCCCTGTCCATCACCAACTCCCAGAGTTCACTCAGACTCACATCCATCGAGTCAGTGATGCCATCCAGCCATCTCATCCTCTGTCGTCTCCTTCTCCTCCTGCCCCCAATCCCTTCCAGCATCAGGGTCTTTTCCAATGAGTCTACTCTTCGCATCAGGTGGCCAAAGTAATGGAGTTTCAGTTTTAGCATTATTCCTTCCAAAGAACACCCAGGAGTGATTTCCTTTAGAATGGGCTGGTTGGATCTCCTTGCAGTCCAAGGGACACTCAAGAGTCTTCTCCAACACTTAAGTTCAAAAGCATCAATTCTTCGTCGCTCAGCTTTCTTCACAGTCCAAATCTCACATCCATACATGACTACTGGAAAAACCATAGCCTTGACTAGACGTTGTTCCCTTGGTATCTCTAATTTTCTTGAAGAGATCTCTAGTGTTTCCCATTCTATTATTTTCCTCTGTTCTTTGCACTGATCACTGAGGAAGGCTTTCTTATCTTTCCTTGCTCTTCTTTGGAACTCTGTATTTAAATGGGTATATCATTCCTTTTATCCTTTTCTTTTCATGTCTCTTCTTTTCACAGCTATTTGTAAGGCCTCCCCAGACAGTCATTTTGCTTTTGCAATGTTCTTGGTGCCTTTCTCCTGTACAATGTCTTGAACGTCCTTCCAAAGTTCATCAGGCACTCTGTCTATCAGATCTAGTCCCTTAAATCTATTTCTCCCTTCAACTATATAATCATAAGTAATTTGATTTAGGTAATATCTGAATGGTCTAGTGGTTTTCCCTACTTTTTCAATTTAAGTCTGAATTTGGCAGTAAGGAGTTCATGATCTTAGCCACAGTCAGCTCCCAGTATTGCTTTTGCTGACTGTATACAGCTTTTCCACCTTTGGCTGCAAAGAATAAAATTAATCTGATTTTGGTGCTGACCATGTGTTGATGTCCTTTTGTAGAGTCTTCTCTTGTGTTGTTGGAAGAGGGTGTTTGCTATGACCAGTGTGTTCTCTTGGCAAAATTCTGTTAGCCTTTGCCTTGTTTCATTCTGTTTTCCAGGGCCAGTTTTGCCTGGTACTCCAGGTGTTTCTTGACTTCCTACTTTTGCATTCCAGTCCCCTACAATGAAAAGGACATATTTTTGGTGTGTTAGTTCTAAAAGGTCTTTTATGTTCATGGAACTGTTCAACTTCAGCTTCTTCAGTATTACTGGTCTGTGCATAGACTTGGATTACCATGATATTGAATGGTTTGACTTTGACACAAACAGATCATTCTCTTGTTTTTGAGATTGTTTTCAAGTACTGCATTTTGGACTCTTTTGTTGACTATGATGGGTACTCCATTCTTTTAAGGGATTATTGTCCACAATAGTAGATATAATGGTCATCTGAGTTAAATTCAATCATCTGAGTCCACTTTAGTTTGCTGATTCCTATGATGTTGATGCTCACTCTTGCTATCTCCTGTTTGATCCCTTCAAATGTGCCTTGATTAATGGACCTAACATTCCAGGTTCCTAAGCAATATTGTTGTTTACAACTTTGGACTTTGCTTCCATTACCAGTCACATCCATAGCTGGTAGTTGTTTTTAGTGTCTTTTCTATTTCCATTCAAATTATGGAATTATTTGTTTTACCTCTATGAAAAAATACCATTGGTGGTTCAATATGGATTACATTGAATATATAAAAATGCTTTGGGAAATATAATCATTTTCACTGTAGTAACATGCCATATCTTTCCATCTTTTTGTGTCATCTTCAATTTCTTTCATTAATGTCTTATGCTTTTTCTGCAAACAGACTTTTTGTTTCTTTAGGTAAATATTTTCCTCATTCCTAAGTATTTTATTGTTTTTGTTGCAATGATGAATGGGATTGCTTCCTTAATTTCTCTTATTGATTTTTGTTATTGCATAGGAATGCAAAGGATTTCTGTGTATTAATTTTCCATCCTGTGACTTTACTATATTAACTGATTAGTTCTACTATTTTTTTATGCCATCTTTATGGTTTTCTATATAGAGAATCATGTCATCTCTGAACAGTGAGAGTTCTAACTTCTTTCTTTCCAATTAGGATTCCTTTTATTTCTTTTTCTTCTCTGACTGCTTTGGCTAGGATTTCCAAAACTATGTTGAACGATAGTGGCAAAAGTGGACACCCTTGTCTTATTCCTAATTGTAGAGGTAACACGTTCAGTTTTTCACCATTGAGGATAATATTTGTTGTGGGTCTCTACTTGTTTTTGTGGATCTCTATTTGTTGTTGTGGTCTCTATTCTGTAGAGTTATGTTCCTTCTATGCCTTCTGTCCTCCATTGAGGATAATATTTGTTGTGGGTTTGTCATATATGGCCTTGTGGGTTTGTCATATATGTCATATATGTGGTCTCTATTCTGTAGAGTTATGTTCCTTCTATGCCTACTTTCTGGAGAGTTTTTGTCATAATTGTGTATTGAATTTTGTCAAAGACAAAATTCTCTGCATTTATTGAAATGATTATGTGATTTTTATCTTCAACTACTCAGTATGGTGTATCACACTGATTGATTTGTGTGTATTGAAGAATTTTTGCATCCCTGAGATAAATACCACTTGATCTTGATTCATGATATTTTTAATGTATTGTTGGATTCAGTTTGCTAAAATTTTGTTGAGGACTTTTGCATCTGAATTCATCAGTGATATTGGCCTATAATTTTCTTTATTTTTGTGGCATCTTTGACTAGTTTTGGTAGGGTGATGGTGGCCTCATAGATGAGTTTGGAAACTTTCCTTCTTTCTTAAGCAATTTTCTAGAAGAGTTTGAGCATGATAGATGTTAGCTCATTTCTAAAGTTTTGGTAGAATTTGCCTGTGAAGTCATTTGGCCCTTGGCTTTCCTTTGAGGGATGATTCTTGATTATTGTTTCTCAACTGCACATGAAACATTTTCTAGGATAGATTACATCTTGGGCCCACAATTCAAGCCTCAGTAATTTTTTAAAAAGCTGAAATCATTTTAAAAATATTTTCTGAACACAGCACTGCAAGATTAGATAACTATAAGAATTAAAAACTATTAAAAAAAAACACAAGCACATGGAGACTAAACAACATGATTATGAATAACCAACAGATCATTAAGAAAAGTAAAATATGCCTAGGAATAAATGACAACGAAGGGATGACAACTCAAAACCTATGGGGTCCGCCATTTTGTGGATGCCAGGTATGCGAGAGCATCTGGGAGTTTGAGGAGGGAGAGGACCAGGAAGACCTAAGGTTTTATGGATTTGAACCTCCACATTTCTAACCCAAGATTTCAAAATGCATCATGATTCCTGTCCTTTGGACTGTAAAGTTTATGTAGATAATCTTGGAAACAATGGTAACAAGACATAGTTAGAATGAGATTTTGGCTATTATGGACCACTCTGAAGTGTGTGCTTTGCTAGAAACCCTCCCAGGTTTGCTTTTGTTGCATTTGAAGATCCCCGAGATGCAGCTGATGCTGTCCGAGAGCTAGATGGAAGAATCCTAGGTGGCTGCCAAGTTAAGAGTGGAATTGTCAAATGGTGAAAAGAGAAGTCAAAATCATGGCCCAACTCCTTCTTGGGGTCATCACTCTTGAGATGGTTATTGGAGGAGGAGTCCCCCACGTCGACGCAGATATCCAAGTTGGAGAAGCTCCTCCCACAGCTGGAGCAGGTCCCTTTCTAGAGATAGGAGAAGAGAGAGATCACTGCCCTGGGAGAGAAATCACAAGCACTCCCAATCTTTCTCTAGGTCTCAGTAGGTCAAATGAAAGGTAATAGAAGACCAGTTTGCAAGAGCAGTGGTGTACAGGGAATAAATTCATCTGACAGAAATATGTAATGAAAATTCATGTTTGTTTGTTTGTTTGCTTTTTGAAACTTCATAAGCTTAATGCATTTTGAAAATGTTTTAGCTGTTCACATTTGTTTGTTGGAACAGTGACACACAAAGGTGTAATTTTCTATGGCTTGAAATGGATCAGATGAGGCATGTAATATCAATAATTATTACTTTACAATGTTCCCTCAAGTAAAACTGAATTTGCTTTGAAATTTAGTCTTGCATAGACTGATAATAAACCTCTAACTCCTGACCAGCTAAAGTTGATGTTTAACATTATGGAGACAAAAACTGGCAAAAATTGTAAGATTTTTTCAACATAGCTGGGATATGGTACGCAGCTGTTGTTCAGCAGATTTTAAAAGCTGCTGTGAACACAAAGCCAGCCAGAAAAATTAAAACTGCACCCTTAAGCTAGATTAAAGGTTTTAAAGTTCCACTAGTCTTCACACTGGGCAAAAGATTGTACAGTTTGTGTAGAATCTGAGAAGTTTCAAGGAAGTTAGTTTACCTTTGCTTTGGGTTTTACATTCCTTTTGTGATTGCTGTGTATGAATACATAGCTCTTGGTAATTTTCTTTATTTGGAATTTTGAGTTTACTCAAGTTACCAAATGTCCTTCCATTTTAAGGGTGCATTGTAGAGCTGGACTGAGTTACTGTGAAAGATTCTTTTTTCATGCTATCATTTGTAATATATTTTGTGAGAGTCCTTAGTATTCAAGTTTTGGTTACAAATTGTTGTTTAACCTGTAAACCTGTTTTTCCTTGCAAAACTAAAATCTGAGCTTGATACCAAGTCCAGGTGTAAATCTCTTATTGGAAGCCATACTTATATTTTCATATAAAGTGCTTTTGAAAATAAAATATAAGTATAATTGTAATAGCTGAACCCACTATTACCATAGTTCTTGTCCCATAGAAGGCAGTTGGTTACACAAATCTTATTTTTTTAAGAAACACATTTGAGGCTCTTGAAGTGAATGGACTTTCTGGTTGTCCATCTAAGTGATGATATGTTTTTAGGAGCCAAAGCCAGTTTAAAGTCCATGATATTCAGTGACCAGCATTTTATAGTATAGCCACTTGATATATTATAATCCAAAGTTGCCAGTTTTAAAAAATATATATATCATTAGCATGAAAACGTTCCACAGAGTTTTAAAACTTGGTTCCATTTTATATAATTTGAGGTGTTGCAAGGAGATTCTAAATTGATCCATCATTATGTGAAGTTCACTATATTAGTTCAAATGTAACAGTGCAGAATTGAAATATGGAGGCATGCATAATCATCCTTAGATATGTAGAGGAGCTGTAATTTCAAATTTCTGTGCAATTCGATTAAATCACAAGGTTACATTGGTTACATTAAAAAAAAAGAAGACCAAACAAACAAACAAACAAAGAAACTATGGGATGCCATAAAAGCAGTGTTAAGAAGGAAGTTTTTAGCAATATAAGCCTACCTCAAGAAACAAGAGAGATGTCAAATAAACAACCTAACCTTACACTTAAAGCAACTAGAAAAAGAAGAACAAAAAATACTCAAAGTTTGTAGAAGGAAAGAAATCATAAAGATCAGAGAAGAAATAAATGAAAAAGAAATGAAGGAGAAAATAACAAAGATAACTAAAACTTAAAGCTGGTTCTTTGAGAAGATAACAACATTGATGAACATTGTCAATGACGAACAACATTGACAACATTGAACTGAACGTTGTTCAGTTCAGTTCAGTTCAGTCACTCAGTCATGTCCACCTCTTTGCGACCCCATGAATTGCAGGACGCCAGGTCTCCCTGACCATCATCAACTCCCAGAGTTCACTCAGACTCACATCCATCGAGTTGGTGATGCCATCCAGCCATCTCATCCTCTGTCATCCCCTTCTTCTCCTGCCCCGAATCCCTCCCAGCATCATAGTCTTTTCCAATGAGTCAACTCTTCGCATCAGATGGCCAAAGTACTGGAGTTTCAGCTTTAGCATCATTCCTTCCAAAGAAATCCCAGGGCTGATCTCCTTCAGAATGGACTGGTTGGATCTCCTTGCAGTCCAAGGGACTCTCAAGAGTCTTCTCCAACACCACACTTCAAAAGCATCAATTCTTCGGTGCTCAGCTTTCTTCACAGTCCTACTCTCACATCCGTACATGACGACTGGAAAAACCATAGCCTTGACTAGGCGGACCTTTGTTGGTAAAGTGATGTCTCTGCTTTTGAATATGCTATCTAGGTTGGTCATAACTTTCCTTCCAAGGAGTAAGCGTCTTTTAATTTCATGGCTGCAGTCACCATCTGCAGTGATTTTGAAGCCCCCCAAAAATAAAGTCTGACACTGTTTCCCCATCTATTTCCCATAAAATGATGGGACCAGGTGCCATGATCTTCGTTTTCTGAATGTTGAGCTTTAAGCCAACTTTTTCACTCTCCTCTTTCACTTTCATCAAGAGGCTTTTTAGCCAGACTCATCAAGAAACAAGAAAGAATAGATAAGTTAAAACAGACAACACAGAAATACAAGGGATCATAAAAGTCTATGAGCAACTATATGCCAATAAAATGGACAACATGGAAGAAATTGATGAATTTTTAGAAAAGTATAACCTTCCAAAACTGAACCAGGAAGAAACAGAAAATATGAACAGACCAATCACAAACACGGCAGTTAAAAATTTTAAAGTATCATTTCCACTATTAGATAGAGGTTGTTGTTGTTTAGTTGCTAAGTTACATCCAAGTCTTTTGTGACCCCATTGACTGTAGCCCACCAGGCTTCTCTGTCCATGAGTTTTCCCAAGCAAGAATTCTAGGTTAGGCTGTCATTTTCTTCTTCAGGGAATCTTCTTGACTCATTAATTGAACCTGTGTCTTCTACAATGGCCAGCAGGTTCTTAATCACTGAGCCACAAGGGAAACCCATAAGGTAGAAAATATTTTATTTTACAATTCTACTTTAAAAATATTCACACATTTTAATTCAATTTTTCCACTACCAGGAAAATGATGAGAACATTTTTGAATTGTTCATGGAAATATGTTTTCAAATATGTATTATTTTATAATATATACAAACATTTTAAAATCTAAATGAATCTGAATGGAAGGCTGCTTTAAAAAATTATGGTCAAATACAGTTGATGAAGTTATGAAGTTACTAAATCAATTTAATTGCATATTTGATTATAACATGGATTATACTTGTGGCATATAAATATGAAAAATGCTTGTTGTTAAATAATATTATAAAAATTAATAAACAGAAACCTCAACCAAATGGAATCTGGCGACCAGCATGGGGAGTTCTCACACTGTGATGATAACAGAAACCCAATAGAAAGAAGAAAGACTCCTCTCCTTTCCAGGCAAACATTCAGCCAATGAAAAGCCATGGACTCTTTGTTACTATAACTTCCCATCTCACTTTTCCCTGATAAAATAATACTCCTTCCCTTATCATGCAGGAACTTGCATGTGGCTTACCATGGTTGCTGACCCCACAATGAAAGTCTCTGCTCATCCCAAATAAA
The DNA here is from genome assembly GCF_002263795.3 of Bos taurus. Classification (NCBI taxonomy): domain Eukaryota; kingdom Metazoa; phylum Chordata; class Mammalia; order Artiodactyla; family Bovidae; genus Bos; species Bos taurus. The sequence goes on from NC_037336.1 coordinate 3,882,624, forward strand.
CCTACATTTGCTAGAGAAATATCTGGCAGCCTCTTTGTTTTTAGTCAACATTTTAGTGGTCTGTACAGGGATCAGTAAGGACTTCCACAAGATCTAGGGCTGGTGTGTAAACAGATAGTACTCACAACTGTGTCTATTAAGCTTATTGCTTTTCTCACATATCCTGGAGTTTGAAAGTGCACCTTTCTCCAGGATCCAAGCTTACAACCTCTGCATTTGAAGTTTCCAGTCTTTATACCAGATTTTTATTATGGTTTTGCCTTTCTGGTTAAAATCTGCTCTGTATGTGCTACTCATTTGGCACATTGGTCTGACTTTGAAACTGGGTTATTTTACTTGAAACTGACTGAGGTGCCCTGTTCCTATGGGGACAGGGGTTGCTTCAGTAAAGCTGTGCTGCTCTTGCAGACTATTTATTCCTTTAGGAGTCCTGTGGAAAATGTCTGGGAAGCCTTTGGACAGGCTCCTTCATGACCAAGCTATTTCCTTAGAACTGACTGGCATGAGGTCTGTAGGCTGAGTTGCAAGCTGTTTGAATTAAGCACTTTGCATTGTAAGCTATTTGAGCTGAAAAATAATATTTTACTTTATTAAAAAAAACCTCTTAGAAATGGAGTTCCAATCATCTAAATATTTTGAAGATGCTACACATACATATACAGATACTCCAACAACTTTTGCATTTAAAAACCATGGTTCTTCCTCATGTGCCTTTCTAACTAAATGGAGCCATCTGATCAAAAGTAATTTATAATGTAAATGACCATTATGAAGAACTTTTAAAATTCCCAAACTTTAACTACAATATCTCAAAAATTTCAAGAACTGAGTGGAATGCTTACTTACATTGGCATTTTTGAAACTTTCAGATACTGTCAGGAGTTTAAAATAATTTATAAATGAAATACAATTTTAAGATTAACTGAGCCAAATGAACAATTGAATAAGATAAAATGAGTCCTAAAGGCTCTGATTATTCTTCCTCGGCTTCTATGTGTCATGCTCTGGCTCTGACACCATTTCCTCCTTCCCTTCTGTGTTGCCTACACTTCCTCTACACCCTCAGCACCTCAGTCTTTACTGAATCTTTTTCTCTGAAATTCTCCCCATTCCCTTTTCCTCTGAGTTTATCATAATCTGTCCATTTAAAAATTAAGCCTTCTGAGGAACTAGAGATAAACACTTAATTTCTTATCTTCCCTGGACTAAAGCTGAACTGGGAGTCATAGTCAATGATTTCCCCAAAGTAACCAACGATAGTCATAGATTTGCTGGGAAATGCAATATAGCCATTCAAATATATCAACAATACTTCTCTGGCATATATCAGAAAATGTACACGCTTTTTAGTGAAAACCAGGCTCAAAAGTGGAAAAGAGACATTAATTGGGGAAATCCTGAAAGATCTGTGGAATTATAACTTGGAAATAAGCCTGTTAACTACTTACCATATGATCAGACTCAAGCAACCAGTAGGTGATTTCATAGGGCAATTCTTAGGCTTTTTCCAAAGCCTGTCTATTTTAACAAAATTTAAGCTTGCACATGAAGATATGATGAACCTGTTCATAAATATTACAATCAACTTCAGATTATTTTAAAGAAAAATTCCAGTCTTCAGAAATTCCTTTCACTCAAGTGGCTTTGAACTCATTTTTAGTAATGGCTGAATCAGGACCTTTCCCTTCTCTTAAAAAGGATTTGGATAAAGTAATAAACTACTTTTACTTCAGATTTAGTTTGGCAAATTATATTTCTCCAGCTCCAAGGAAAATTTCCAAAATCTGATCTTCAACTCCAGCAAATCAAAGTTCTTAAATGAAATTGAAATTGTCCTAGTCTCTGCTATTATTGTGAGGAGCAGGACATTGAAAAGAGATTGTTACAAATTCAAGCATTACAGGCACCTTCAGCCCTCTAGCAAACCTTTCTAGTGTTCTCCCAATTCTCAGTTATGAGCTTCAAAGAGATACAGGGGGTCTTCCTAATTTTCCCTCTTAATCAGTGTGGAGAAACATTTCTCCAGACTGGGGATGAATGTCTAATTGACAATAAAGCTACAGTCTTGGTGTTCAACCCCACTGCTATAGAACAGCCCCTGCCTCAAAGTTCAAATAGTATGGATCTCTAATTAACCCAAGATAATTCTGTCTCTGAAACTATACCATTTTGATTAGACCCTTTAGAACTACACATGCTTTTCTTCTTAGTTCTTCCATCCCTACCCTCTTACTAGACTAAGATTTCTTAGAGAAATATCATGTCTTTATTTCTTTTTACCAAAAATGGAAATGATTTTAGAATTTGAGAGTAGTCATCAGAGTAAGCAACCAGGTGGATTAAATTATCTTTTGAAATATATCAATGGAACAAAATAGAAAGCCCAGAGATAAATCCACACACCTATGGACACCTTATCTTTGACAAAGGAGGCAAGAACATACAATGGATTAAAGACAATCTGTTTAACAAGTGGTGCTGTGGAAACTGGTCAACCACTTGTAAAAGAATGAAACTAGAACAGTTTCTAACACCATACACAAAAATAAACTCAAAATGGATTAAAGATTTAAAAGTTAAGACCAGAAACTTTAAAACTTCTAGAGGAGAACATAGGCAAAGCATTCTCCGACATAGATCTTTTGACAACTTTCATTTGTTCCATCTCTGACTATATTAGAACAAATTCTGGATACATTGATCTTTTGTTCCTATTGAATCAGCTACCACCCTCCTTACAGGAAAAATCTCCAGCTGATATTGGCAAAATTCACAGCATACCTCCCATCAAGATTCAACTAGATCTGTCAAAATATGTTGCCAGAATTAATCAATATCTTAGAACTAGATAAGCCCTTCAAGTCATAAAGCCCATAACAGAAGATCACAAGTCTCAAGGCTTCATTACACCTTATACACTTCCTTGTAATACTTCTATTTTACTAGTGAGGAAAAAAATAATAATAATAAGGGCCAAAGGTGAAGGTTTGTCCAGGATGTCTGAGCAGTAAACATTGAAAATCCTCAAAGCCCTATTGTTCCTAAGCATCATGCATTCCTAACATCCATTATCATCTGAAACAAATTCTTTACTGTAATTAATTTATGCATTTTATTTATTATTATTTCAGTTGATAAAGCTGACTTTCTTTTGGAAAGAAGAACAATTCATCTGGACCTCCAAAATACTGAAGGCTGATCTCTTACATTATAAATTTCCCTCAGTTTTATAATTTGTTGTGATATATAGAAAATTTGGTTCTTTGCTTTCATACTCACAAGAAAAATCCTCCCCACAGGAAGATAGTATACATTTGATAAAGCTTTTAGTCTTAAAGGGACAGAAGGTTGACAAAAGAAGATTGCACTTCGACCAAAAACAGATTTGATATCCAGGGCACCTGATATTAAAACAGAGGATACCCCTAGATCTGGACAGATAGCATAGTTCCCTAGGCTTCCAAAAACCCAAGACTAAGAGTTAGGTTTTAGGCTTTCTTGGGATAAATGGCCCCTACCAAAACTGGCTCCCAGATTTTTCTTTTTATGGCCAAATCTTTGTATGTTTTACTAAAAAATACAAAACAGCTCCAACTCAATTTTAAGGGACAAATTGGATGACAAAATCTTAAGGGAGACTTTGATGAAACCATCTTCCCTCAGACATCCCATTGTCAGGTTCGAATTTCAGCTTAGTTTACACAAAGGAAGAGAATGTCCTTGGAGGTAGTCACCTGAAGATACACATGGACTACCATCAACCCATAGGATATTATAGCCAGCAACTGAACCCTGTGGCATGGGGATTCCTCTTTACCTTAGAACCATTATGACCACTAACCTTCTGGTTAAGCTATCAAGAAAAAAAAATCATTGTGGGACCCTCTTTAAACATCTTTGTACCTTATGTAGCAGAAGTTCCTGAAATCTCATTGCCCTGAACATTTCTCATCCAGCTGTCTTTCCTCCTCTGAAGCCATTTTGCTAACTGCTCCTTGAATAACCCTTGTATGTTGTAAAAACCTTAACCCTACTACTCTTCTCTGTTCTGCCACCAACAAAGTCTGTCATAACTGCTGAATGCAGATGGATCACCTTCTGACTCCTCATGATGATACACAGGAAATTCCTCTTGGTAGCAGTGACTTATTGTGGATCACTGATGTTTCTTATTTAAAAGCTGCTAATGGTAAATATTGTGTTGGGTATGTCATTGAAGCTCCTTTTGATGTTGTTGAAAAAGCTCCTTTACCTATTGCTATTTTGGCCCAATAGACTGAATTGTATATTCTTGATTGGGACTTGTACTTTAACCAAGGACAAAACTACCAGTATTTATGCTGATAGTATATATGCTTTTGAAGTAGTTCATGACTTTGTAATGTATTAATTAAAGCAACATAGCTGTTTTTACTTCCAAAGGAAATAATATTTAAAATGTCTGCTATGTTCAGGAATTATTGAATACAGTACTTTTATCTTCCACTTTCATTATTATTAACATTCTGATACATTCTAGACTCTTGACCCTGGAAGCTAAGACTACTGAGCTTGTTGACACTTCCACAGATAGAGGCCTTAAAGAGACCAACTGTAGATCAACTTCTATCATAGTCCAAAGGGCTGATTCCCCAAACTGTAATTTATAAAAACTCTCTAGAGAAACCCAATAATTGACCTCAGGAAAGAAATAAACAAGATTGAAAATTCAAGAATTGCTTATTTGATAAAAAGAGAAAGCTGTAGTTTGAATCAAATAACAACCCATTTATACCAGAAACTCCAAAATTCCCATTCCTCACAATTGTACATGCATTAAACTATTGTTCTACTGACAAACAATAGCTTTCATAGATCAATATTTGTGGGAAAACATTAACAAAGATGCAAAAAATGCTTACCTCTTTGTTCTATTTGTCTCAATTACAGCCCAGGGAAGCTTGTTCACACTGCTCCTGGAAATTTTAAACAGTCTAATGGGCAATTTGAGGTTTGGCAAGTGGATTTCATATAACTTCCTCTTTAGGTGGATATAAATAGGTTCAGCCATCATCTGTATGTTTTTACACTGGACTGAAGCTTCTGCTTGCAGACAAACTCCTTCATCTTCTGTGGATAAAGTCCTTTTACAAAATATCATCCATCCTTGGGGAACTCCTCTTGAGCTTCATAGTGATGAACGAAGTCATTTTATTGGCCAGATGCTTTGACAAATCTGTGCTGTTTAGCTAGTTTTACACAATTTTGCTCAGCTTCCCATCCTCAAACCTCTGGCTTTTTTGAACACATTAACAGCATTATTAGGATTCAGTTGACTAAAAGTGCAGAGATCTTCCAAATACTTTGGCCAAAAGCATTACCATATAATCTTTCTTATAATTTTATGAGAATTTGTAATCTCTCATTCTTTGAGCTAGTCACGGAACACAAAATGACCTTGGCTTCTGCTTCTGTTGATCCACAACTGATAAAAGGACACCTACTTCATTACTGCAAAGGGCTAATCACTTCTATCGTAAATAACCATGTTTTGGTAGAGCTATATTTTCAGGGTATACCCTCAGGAAAGGAAGACCTTAACCATCACATTTAGCAACCTGGAGATTTCTCCTATTAGAAAAGACACTCCCAGAAAAAGTTTCTTCGGTATTGCTGGAATGGCTCCAATTAGGTACTACTAACTAATTCCCGTGCCATGAAATCCAGGGAATAGATTCTTTGATTCTCATGACTCACCTAAACAAAGTACAAAACCCCATCTGAACCTGCACATCATTCGGTGATCTGAAATTAAAGATTTCCTGGAACTGAATCAGATGCATCTGATGACACTTTTCCCGGGGCCGTTCAAAGTTTATCACCAAATTTTCATGGTGCTGTAATGCTTAAGTGATCTCCAGGGTCTATGCCCTGGATAACATATCAATTTAAGATGATAAGTGCTGAGAGTGCTCCCTCTATACCTCTTGTTACTCCCATGTGACTTCAATAGGTTTCCAGTGTTTGCACTTCCTACATGAGATGCTACAAGAAGGATAAAAAGTGTCTGAAACCAGAAAAGATGGTTCTTGATTGGTGATGTTTTCAGAGAAACACCTCAATCAAAAGGGGGAAATGTAAAATATTTAATAAAAATCTCAAATACAACCAGAAGCCTAGCAGGGGGAGCTTTCATGCCCTCATGTTCTTTCAACTGTAAGAACTTTCCTCTTTGCAAAGATTCAGCCAAAGAAAAACCTTTGACTGCTGTTTACAGAAGCCCTCTTCTAAAGTGTTCTGCACCTACCACCTAGGAACTTGTAGGTGGCTCAGTATGGTTGCAGATCCTGAATGATAATGTTCTGGTGACCCCAGATAAACACATCTTTTCAGGAGAAATATCTGGCTATCTCTTTGTCTTATATCAACAGTACATACATGGCACTATATGTACATACCAGTGCTGGTGCTCAGTCGCTTCAGTCGTGTCTGACTCTTTGTGACCCCATTGACTGTAGCCAACCAGGCTCCTCTGCCCATGGGATTTTCAAGGGAAGAATACTGGAGTGGGGTGTCATGTCCACATTCAGGGGATCTTCCTGATCCAGGGATTGAACCCTTGTCTGCTACATCTCTTGCATCACAGGCAGATTCTTTACTGCTGAGCCACGGGGGAAGCCCATATGTACACACTAGAGTGTATGTTACAAAATATTGTGCTGAACATAATAATAATTTTAACTAAGTATCTATCTATCTATCTCCTTAAATGAGAGACCAGAAGGATAAGCATTAAAATATTTAGAATGGTATGCCTCTGTCGTTGAAATAAATGTAATTTTAAAGGCTTTTTAATTGCACATTTAAAGTGTTTTCCCATTAAACATGCACTACTTCTGAAACAATTATATATTTTTTTCTAAAATCTAGTTATTCTAATGGGATTGAGTTCGAAATTATAAACTATAAATGTTTGTTTCCCCATTGAAAAAAATGCTTATTAAATATTTTATGTGTTTGCACTTGTTCCAGTTAATTTTAGCTTCAGGAGTAAATCCACCTCACAAAGGTAGGTGTCACCTATAGACAGTCCCCTGGGTAAAATAGTAACTTGTAAATGACAACAAAATTTAGTGAAGAGAAGCTTGTTACAGTTTATTAACTCACAAATCACAAACAAAATGAAGTGCTTTATGGACTATTGTAATGAATTTTATGATATTTTATGCATAACCTTGGATTAATAGCTGCTCCTTTTTCTTAAGACATGTGTTTACCCTTCTGGGTTGAATTTCTCTTGCAATACATCATTTGAACACTCTCTAGACCAGTCTGACCACTTCTTTCATTTAAGCTGCCTTGTCTTCTTATATCTACACAATTAAACTCTTTGTTCCTTTTATCCTTTCCATTATTGTCATTAATAACACTAGAAACTCCCATTTTCATTTTCTCAGATAATTGAATTGGTGAATTATTTTCACATTAAACTTGATTCTTTTAATGACCCTTCCCTTTAATGCAGCTTTCAACCTCAATGCCTTTTATCTCTTTCCACAATTAAACTGGACATGATTTCTTAGAATCTTGAGAGTGGAGGTTTGGAAAAGTACCACTGCCTCCCACGAGGTCAGTGAAGCTTAATGCACTTTATTTTTGCTAGTAAATTTCTAATTGTTTTATACTTTCTTAAGAACCTTAAATTAACAAATAAAAGGATTTTTTCAGCTCTTTGCACACTTACGTGATCCTGCAGCAATCTGTGGTAAATTAACACACAACTGAAAAAAAAAAATCAATGTCCCCATGTGAATCAGAGAATTTCAAATTTTATAACAGTTTTAAAATGATTAAATTGTTATAGGTACTTTTGAATTTTTTAATATGCAAATATATTAACTTTAAATTATCATATTTTATTCCCTACACATTCATCAATATTTTCATTTTACAGGCATGCCTCTGATATATTTCTGTTTCTGTTAAGACCACTGCATTAAAGCAAATATCAGACTTATTTTTATTGTTATTTCCCAGTGCATATAAAATTTCCTCTTCATGGATCACAGCCTTGTCATGGTGAAGGCGCTTGTGTAACTCAATGAAGCTATGAGCCAATGCTGTGCAGAGCCACCCAAGATGGACAGGTCATGGTGAAGAGTTCTGAAAAAATATGGTCACTGGAGGAGGAAATGGGAAGCCACTCCAATATTCTTTCCAGAAAAACACAATGAACAGTATGAAAAGTCAAAAATACATGACATCAGAAGATAACCTCCCCACGCCCAACCCCAACAATTAGAATGTGTCCAATATACTACTGGGGAAGAGTAGAGGGTAATGACTAGTAGCTCCAAAAACAATAAAGTGGTTGGGCCAAAGAAGAAATGATGCTAGATTGTGGATGTCTGGTGATGAAAGCAAAGTCTGATGCTGTAAAGAGCGATATTGCACAGGATAGTTAGATAGCATTACTGACTCAATGATCACGAATCTGAGCAAACTCCAGGAGATAGTGAAGGACAGGGGAAACTAGCATGCAGTAGCCCGTGTAGTCACAAAGAGTTGGACACAACTGAAAAGCAACAACATAAAAAGTTTTCTTCATACTATACTGTAGTCAACTGAGTGTGCATTAACCTTATGCCCGAAAAAGGAGGAGGGGAGTTGGGAGGAAGCAGTGTAGTTACCTTAATTAAATAATGTTTTATTGCTAAAACTTTCTAACCATCACCTGAAACTTCAGCAACCTGTAATTTTTTTGCTGATACATGTTTTTGCCTCAATATGTTGGCTGTTGACTGATCAGGATGGTGATTTCTGAAGGTTGAGGTGGCTTTGGCAATTTCTTAAAATAAGCAAAAATGAAGTTTTCTGCATTGATTGACTATTTCTACTATGAACAATTTCTCTGTAGAATGCAATGCTGCTTGCTAGCACTTTACCCACAATAGAACTTCTTTTGTAATTGAAGTCAATCCCCTTAAACCCTGCTTTATCAACTAAGTATATGTAAAATGGGCTTCCCAGATGACACTAGTGGTAGAGAATTCACCCACCAATGTAGAAGATTAAGAGATGCAAGTTAAATCCCTGGATCAGGAAGATCCCCTGAGAAGGGCATGGCAACCCACTCCAGCATTCTTGCCTGGAGAATCCCATGGACAAAGGAGCCTGGCCTGCTATGGTCCATTGGGTTGCAAACAGTTGGACACAACTGAAGTAACTTAGCATACATATGTAATATTGTCAATCTTTTTTTTTTTTTGTCATTTCAACAATCTTCACAGCATATTCACTAGAAGTAGATTCCAATTCAAGAAACCACTTTTGTTGTTGTTTTTGTTGTTGTTGATCTAAATAAAGCAACTCCTCATCCATTCAAATTTTGTCATGATGTATACTAATTCAGTCACATTTTCAGGCTCCACTTTTAATTCTAGTTCTTTTACTAGTTTCATATCACTTATATTTACTTCTTCCACTGAAGTTTGAACTCCTCAAAGTCTTCCAGGAGGGTTGTAATCAACTTCATCCAAATTATTTTAATGTTACTATTTTGACCTCTTTTCAAGAATCAAGAATGTTCTTAATGGGATCTAGAATGATGAATCTTTTCTGGAAAAATTTCAATAGACTTTGCCTAGATCTACCATAGGGGTCACTATCTATGGCAGCTATAACCTTATAAAATATATCCCTCAAATAACAAGACTTGAAATTTGAAATTACTTTGTGTCCTATGGCCTGCAGTATGGATTTATGTTAACAGGCTTGAAAACAATCTGAGTTTTGTTATGCATCTCCATCAGAGTTCTATGGTGACTGGGCACATTATCAAATGAACAGTAATATTTTACAATAAGTCATTTTTTCTATTAACAGTATATTTAAAATATTCAGTAAAACAAGTTGTAAATAGATATACCATCATCCAAGTTTTCCTGTTACATTTATAGAGCATAGGCAAAGTGGATTATCATAATTCTTATGAGTCCTGGGATTTTCAGATGGTGAATGAGCACTAGCTTCAACTTATTGTCACTAGCTGCATTAGCTCCTAACAAGAGACTCAGCTTGTCCCTTGAAGCTTTGAAGCCAGGCACTGACCTCTTCTTTAGCTCTGGCTATCCTAGATGAAAACTTCTAATTTAAAGTTGCTTTATCTGCATTGAAAATCTACTGTTTAGTGTGGCCACCTTTGAGATTTTCCTTATCTGGAACTGGATAACATGCTGTCTCTTCTACATCAGCCCTTCTGCTTCACCTTGCACTCCTATGTTATGGAGATGATGATTTTTCTTAAATCTCATGAATCAAACTCTGCTGGATTCAAACTTTTCTTCAGCAACTTCCTCATTTTTCTCAGCCTTCATAGAATGGAAGAGAATTAGGGTCTTTTTCTGAATTGGTCTTTGGTCTAAAGGGAATGTTGTGACTGATTTGATCGCTTGAGACACATGAATCTTTCTCCATATCAACAATAAGCCTATTTCACTTTGTTACCATTTTTGTGTTCACTGAAGTTACACTTTTAACTTCCTTCAAGAACTTTTCATTTGCATTTATAATGTGGCTGTTTGGTACAAGAGTCCTAGTCTTTCAGCCAACTCAGCTTTTGACATACCATCCTCACAAACCTTAATCATTTCCAGCATTTGATTTAAATGAAGAGATGTGTAACCCTTTCTTTCACTTGGACACTTAGAGGTCTTTGTAGGGTCACTAATTGGCTTAATTTCAGTGTTGTGTCTCAGGAGGTAGGGATGCCCAAGGAGAAGGAGACAGACTGGGGGATAGCCAGGAGATGGAACAATCAGAATGCATGCTTAATTTATTGTTTGCCATCTTACAGGGATATGTTTTGCGGTGCCCCAAAATATTGACAATAATAACATTAAAGATCACTGATTGCAGACAACATAACAAGTATAATAGTGATATAATTTTGAAATATGTTAAGAATTATTAAAATGTGACACAGACATTGGAAGTGAGCAAATGGTGTTGGTAAAAGGTTGCCAATAGACTTGATCAAGAAAGGATTGCCATATACCTTCAATGTTGTAAAATATATAGTTCATTCAACATGTAATAAAGAGCAGCACATTAAAAAAAAGAAAAAGAAAAACAAGATCTGCCTGAATGTAGATGCTAATTTGAATAATTCTCAGTAAATAGTTGGCTTTCAACATGTAGATTTCAGGTATTGGCTCCTTAAGCTTTAGGATTTTTTAAGGCAGTTTTTGGTGCAGCTACTGTTTTCAACCTCTGTGTGCTACACATATCCTAGTTTGAGCATTTGATTCAAAATAAATAATGATAGCTCATCATGTGAAAATAAGAAAACTGAACTCAAGTTACTTTCATTCCACATGAGCACTTAAAATTTTTCAATATGTTTGCAAACTAGATTTCTGTAAAAGAACACAAAATGTGGTTTGTAATTTTTAAAATAAATGCAAATTAAGCTCATATAAGAAATATCTAGTTCTATTTGAGCAAAATATATCCATTGAAATACATTTTTTTAAATTCTAATTGCTTAAAACAAAGGAATATTGCAAGAAAACAATGATTATTCATAATTATTATATATTTTAATTTATCATATAAAAGTGAGAGGTATTAAAAATGATTTGCTCAGGCTGTCGTGTTTACTAGGGAGGCACTAATGCATAAGTCATTCAGAAGTTTGATATAAGTAATGTAAGTAAAATAGTGTGGATGAAATGTGGGATGAATATCCCAGTTTAGTAGGAAATGAGATTGTTAAAGTAGGGAGAGGGTATAAATTGATATAGCATCCAGCCCATAACTTAGCAAGTCTTTTCATTGACTGATTGGCTGTTTCATTTTACTTATTCATTCCTTCAGTGGTTATTTATTGAGTCTGTATTATAGTTTAGGCTTTTACCTCAGAACTGAGAATACAGATATGAGCGAAAAATACTCAGGGCCTATGTGCACAATTCATGAAGCTTAATTATCAAAATTATACATAAGAGAATTTGATAAACCAGGTAGTCAAAACTACTAACTGCATAGATATCCAGTGCAACTAATAAAAGCACCCTTATTGATCTACTGGCAAGCTTAAAACATATATATATATATATGTTTTATATATATATTAGATCAGATCAGATCAGATCAGTCACTCAGTTGTGTCTGACTCTTTGTGACCCCATGAATCGCAGCACGGCAGGCCTCCCTGTCCATCACCAACTCCGGGAGTTAACTCATCGAGTCAGTGATGCCATCCAGCCATCTCATCCTCTGATGTCCCATTCTCCTCTTGCCCCCAATCCCTCCCAGCATCAGTCTTTTCCAATGAGTCAACTCTTTGCATGAGGTGGCCAAAGTACTGGAGTTTCAGCTTTAGCATCATTCCCTCCAAAGAAATCCCAGGGCTGATCTCCTTCAGAATGGACTGGTTGGATCTCCTTGCAGTCCAAGGGACTCTCAAGAGTCTTCTCCAACACCACACTTCAAAAGCATCAATTCTTCAGCGCTCAGCCTTCTTCAGAGTCCAACTCTTACATCCATACATGACCACAGGAAAAACCATAGCCTTGACTAGACGTACCTTTGTTGGCAAAGGAATGTCTCTGCTTTTGAATATGCTATCTAGGTTGGTCATAACTTTCCTTCCAAGGAGTAAGCGTCTTTTAATTTCATGGCTGCAGTCACCATCTGCAGTGAACTTGGAGCCCCAAAAAATAAAGTCTGACACTGTTTCCACTGTTTCCCCATCTATTTCCCATGAAGTGATGGGACCCGATGCCATGATCTTGGTTTTCTGAATGTTGAGCTTTAAGCCAACTTTTTCACTCTCCACTTTCACTTTCATCAAGAGGCTTTTAAGTTCCTCTTCACTTTCTGCCATAAGGGTGGTGGCATCTGCATATCTGAGGTTATTGATATTTCTCCTGGCAATCTTGATTCCAGCTTGTGTTTCTTCCAGTCCAGCGTTTCTCATGATGTACTCTCCATATAAGTTAAATAAACAGGGTGACAATATACAGCCTTGACGTACTCCTTTTCCTATTTGGAACCTGTCTGTTGTTCCATGTCCAGTTCTAACTGTTGCTTCCTGACCTGCATACAAATTTCTCAAGAGGCAGGTCAGGTGGTCTGGTATTCCCATCTCTTTCAGAATTTTCCACAGTTTATTGTGATCCACAGAGTCAAAGGCTTTGGCATTGTCAATAAAGCAGAAATAGATGTTTTTCTGGAACTGTCTTGCATTTTCCATGATCCAGCAGATGTTGGCAATTTGATCTCTGGTTCCTCTGCCTTTTCTAAAACCAGCTTGAACATCAGAAATTTCACGGTTCATATTGCTGAAGCCTGGCTTGGAGAATTTTGAGCATTACTTTACTAGTGTGTGAGATGAGTGCAATTTTGCAGCAGTTTGAGCATTCTTTGGCATTGCCTTTCTTTGGGGTTGGAATGAAAACTGACCTTTTCCAGCCCTGTGGCCACTGCTGAGTTTTCCAAATTTGCTGCCATATTGAGTGCAACACTTTCACAGCATCATCTTTCAGGATTTGGAATAGCTCAACTGGAATTCCATCACGTCCACTAGCTTTGTTAATAGTGATGCTTTCTAAGGCCCACTTGACTTCACATTCCAGGATGTCTGGCTCTAGGTCAGTGATCACACCCTTATGATTATCTGGGTCATGAAGGTCTTTTTTGTACAGTTCTTCTGTGTATTCTTGCCATCTCTTCTTAATATCTTCTGCTTTTGTTAGCTCCATACCATTTCTGTCCTTTATCGAGCCCATCTTTGCATGAAATATTCCTTTGGTATCTCTGATTTTCTTGAAGTGATCTCTAGTCTTTCCCATTCTGTTGTTTTCCTCTATTATATTAGTAATCACAGAGTAGCAGCAAATCCACTATATGGTTAGTAGTTTTTACCCCATGTCAAAGGGGTCTTTGTTTAAAGGCAGGTCTATGTTTAAAAAAGACAATGAATTAAATTCTAAGTTCAGTTCAGTCCTTCAGTTGTGTCCAACTCTTTGAGACCCCATGGACTGCATTGTCTAAATTAGAATATATTTCACATCTAAATATCTAGGTTGACTGTGCCCTTTGACTTGTCATTAGTAAAACTGGTTTGAAACCTGTCAAATCACCTCAGTGATATAATTAAATTTGGGACATTGTTTCTGTCTGATTATGCTTTCTCATAGCTATGGTATTGAAACATCAAATGATTTATATACAAATCTTCTAAAATGATATCACATTAAATTGTGTGACTCTGTTGTTTAAAATTTGTATAAACCATTTAAAACTTGAAAAGAAATTTCTGGGCAATGTAATTATTTTCATTCTCAATGAATTGCCATAACTAACCTAAAATATTAAGTCTTAATTGAGATAAAGTTTGGGCAACTACGTGGGTCACCATTCTATTATGATGACTTCTGTGCTCTGTCGCTTCAGTCATGTCCAACTCTCCACAACCCTGTGGCCTGCAGACCACCAAGCTCCCCTGCTCATGGAATTCTCCACGCAATTGGAATGGGTTGCCATTTCCTTCTACATGATGACTTCTAGAGAACAGGTTTTCCTAGTCATCATTTATTTTATCATTTCTTTACATTGATCCTGAACACTTACACAGTCTTCCCAGTAAAACAATATCCTCTTTAACTATTCTGACACTAGTATAAAAAGCACACCGTGATTATGCATAATGGGAAAAGGGCAAGCACATTTTTAAATTTATGTGACTACTTATAAGAATTGATTTTTATTTTTTGCCAAATAATATTGTGTGCATAACAGAAATTGTCTAAACTCAGATTATCTGACTATGGATTTCTTCAGATTCATGTGTCTCTAGCTGTACCTTCACATGGACTAATATCTTTCAAATATTAAAATATTGTATGTTCCAATAAAGGACAGAAACAGGAAAGACCTAATAGAAACAGAAGAGATCAAGAAGATATGAAAAGCATACACAGAAGAACTGTTCAAAAAATATCTCATTTACCCAGATAACAATGATGACGTGGTCACTCACCCAGAGCCAGACTCTCTGGACTGTGAAGTCAAGTGGGCCTTAGGAAGCACCGCTGTCAATAAAGCTAGTGGAGGTAATGGAATTCCAGTAGAGCTATTTAAAATCCCAAAAGATGAGGCTATCAAAGTCCTGTTCTCATTATGTCAGTGAATCTAGAAAACACAGCAGTGGTCACAGGACTAGAAAAGATCAAACCTCAACCCAATTGCCAAGAAAGGATGTATTAAAGAATGTTCAAACCACTGGACAATTGCTCTCATCTCCCATGCTGGTAAAGTTATGCTCAAAATCCTACATGCTAGGCTTCAGCATTATGTGAATCAAGAATTTCCTGAAGTCCAAGCTGGGTTTAGAAAAGGTAGAGGAACCAGAGATCAAATTGTCAATTTTGTTGGATCATGGAGAAAGCAAAGGAATTCCAGAAAACAAACAAACAAACACACACACAGACAAAGCATTTACCTCTATTACATTGACTATGCTAAAGCCTTTGACAGTGTGAGTCAT
Organism: Bos taurus; assembly: GCF_002263795.3. NCBI lineage: Eukaryota > Metazoa > Chordata > Mammalia > Artiodactyla > Bovidae > Bos > Bos taurus. Next base: position 3,898,156 of record NC_037336.1, read on the forward strand.
AACAAACTGTGGAAAACTCTTAAAGAAGTGGGTATACCAGATCATCTTTCCGTCTCCTGAGAAACCTATGCATAGGTCAAGAAGCAACAGTTAGAACCCTTTATGGAACAACTGACTGGTTCAGGATTGAGAAAGGAGTACAACAAGGCTGTTTATTGTCACCTTGTTTATTTAACTTATACACTGGACATATCATGAGAAATGCCAGGCTGGATGAGTTACAACCTGGAATAAAGATTGGCAGGAGAAACTTCAACAATGTCAAACCTGTGGATGATACCATTCTAATGAGAGAAAGTGAAGAGGAACTAAAGAACCTCTTGATGAGGGTAAAGGAGGAGAGTGAAAAAGCCAGCTTAAAACTAAATATTAAAAAAAGAAAAACAAAAAAACTAAGATCAAGGTGTCTGGCCTCATCACTTCATGACAAACGGAAGGGGAAAAGGTGGAAGTGGTGACAGATTTCCTCTTCTCAGGCTCTAAAATCACTGCAGATGGTGATTACCCCCATTCAATAAGAAGACAATTGCTTCTTGGCAGGAAAGCTGTGATGAACTTAGACATTGTGTTAAACAGCAAAGACATCACTTTTCAGATAAAGGCCTTATAGTAAATTCTGTGGTCTTTCCAGTAGTCATGTATGGCTGTGAGAGCTGGACTGTAAAGAAGGCACAGTGATGAAGGATTGATGCTTTCAAACTGTGGTGCTGCAGAAGTCTGATGAGAGTCCCTTGGACAGCAAGGAGTCAAAACCAATCAATCTTAAAGGAAATCAACTCTGAATGCTCATTGGAAGAACTGATTTGAAGCTGAAGCTCCATTACTTCGATCACCTGATGTGAATAGCCTACTCATTGGAAATGACCTTGATGCTGGGAAAGATTGAAGGCAGAAGAAGAGGGTGACAGAGAATGAGATGATTGGATGCCATCACCAATGGAAAGAACATGAACTTGGGCAAATTCTATGATATGGTGATGGACAGGAAGACCTGCAGTCCATGGGGTAGCAAAGAGTCAGGCAAAACTGGGTGACTGAACAACAACTGCTCCAAAACCTCACTTTTTTGCAATTTCAGACCAAGCCCTGTACACATCACATTTATGAACATCTTTGTGAAACTATGACTAAAAGCAGTCTCCAAAGTTCTCGAATTATTACCTAATGATTTCCACTAGAGACATGAGTAAGAAGCAGTCAAGTTGATTTTCCTCTTTCTCAATCAAGTTGGCTTCGTTTGGTCAGTGAATTTCCCAGACTGACTGTTCAATGATTTGAGGTAAGGATAGGGCTTTATTGTTGAATTTCATCTTTGAGAAAAGCAGTAATTGACTTACTGTGTGTCAGACATTTGAGCTAAACCTGGAGTTAAGAATCTTCAATGGAAAGTACTCTCAAGCATCTGTTTTCTTTCTCCCTCCATGATATGAGCCTGAATTACTCAGTTTGTACTTGAAGTCCACTACATACTTTTGCACCATCTAAACTACACATTATGAAATTGTTGGAGAAATTAAGAAAAATGAACGGACAATTTGTGAATTAAAATCCATAAAAGTCAGCTGCACACACAAAACTACCCTGCTACTATGGCCCAGTAAGTTGCTTTCTTATTTTATTTCATGATGTATATTTTTCCCCTAAATCTTCCAAATCTTACTTTCCCTTATTCTCATTGAAGCCTTTATCTTTTTACTGAGAGAATAGAAGCACTTGACTGGAAATCATCACTCTTCCCATGAAAATAATCTTTCAAATCATCTGTTTGTAAATTGCATTTCTGTCTGTGACCCTGTGAAAAATGGCCAGCTCCTTACAAAGTCCAAAAGCAAGTGATGCCAAGACAAATTAAATGTCTGATGACATGAAATATTTGTTTTTAAAATGCTTTTTTTTTTTCAGATAAATGTATTTGGCATGCAGCTTATGTATTGCTTTCTTTGTCTAACTCATTTTTTAGATGTTGGACTCTGTATAATTACTAAAAACAATAAGCTAATAATTTGTTTTAATATGAATTTGAATGAAACTTGCCTAAACTTTAAAATTTTTTTTTTCTTTTTTTTTTTGCTGAAAAAGAGAGGGACAAAAGCTAAAATTTTAGGGCATTGTTGCTGCTATTGTTTAGTTGCTAAGTCATGTCAGACTCTTTGGGATCCCATGGACTGTAGTCTACCAAGGCTCCTCTGTCCATGGAATTTCCAAGGTAAGAATGGAGTGGGTTTCCATTTCCTTCTGGAGCAGATCTTTCTGACCCAGGGACTGAGCCTGCCTCTCCTGCTTGACAGGTGGATTCTTACCACTGAGCCACCAGGGAAATATAAATTTCAGGGCATAACCTTGCACTTGTAGGAAAGTACATCATATATGTCACACTGAACATTAGATTATCCAATTCAAAAATGTTTACTTTAGAAATTTATGTTAGTATTCATGCTGTTTAATTGGTAATAGTGACAAAAAGATTGAGCATTGTTCTTTTTGCCAAGTCATCTATTTTATTTGAGATTAAATTAATGCTCAAGAGGAAGGCGCTTCTTAAAGTGAATTTATAATGTTCCTTTGTCAGTTATAAACTGACAGTTCTTTAGTCTTGGGTTGGTATTTTAAGGTGTGTTCCCTTGGAACTTTTGTTTATAAAAGTACATCTCTTCCATACTCTGATTTTTGTGAGTATGTATTTGCTTATTGGCATATATGAATACGTACATACACACATATTGTTTATAAAAAACAAAACACCTAACTTATAAACTTGCTCTAAAGCTTCAGCCTTAAAAGAAATTAAGCCAGAGACCCAAAATAAGTACTAACAACTCTAGTGAAGAATTTGGTGAACCACAGTGTGGGGACCCAAAGAAGGGACTGAGAACCCCCAGGGAATTTGCCTTGAAGGCCAGTGGGATTTGGTTACAGAACTTCTCAGGACTGGGGAAGCAGATTCTTAGAGGGCACAACAAAACCTTGTGTGCACCAGGACCCAGGAAAGGAAAAAGGATCCCACTCAAGAGATTGGGTCAGATTGAGTCAGACTTGCCTGTGAGTGTCCCCAAGTCTCCAGCAGAGCCATGAGTTGACAGTGGCCTGTTGCAGGGTCAGGGGCACTGACTAAAACAGTCCTGGGAGCCACAATGTGCTGGCATAAGTTCTTCTGGAGGAGGTTGACTTTACTGCCATTATCCCTACTATAGTTTGGCCTCAGGTCAAACTACAGGGAGGGAACACAGTCCCACCCATCAGGAGAAAATTGGATTAAAGACTTACTGAGTGTACACATGTTCCCCATCCTGAACCACCCTCCCACCTCCCTCCCCATACCATCCCTCTGGGTCATCCCAATGCACCAGCCACAAGCTTCCTGTATCCTGCATCGAACCTGGACTGGCGATTCACTTCTTATATGATATTATACATGTTTTAATGGCATTCTCCCAAATCACTCCCCCCTCCCTCTCTGCATGTTGATGTATGGCAAAACCAATACAATATTGTAAAATAATAATAATAATAATTTTAAAAAATATATAAAGAAAACTATACTGGGCTGGGGGGGTGGGGGGGGGGTGGGAATGACTTACTGAGCATGGCCTAGTTTTCCCCACAGCCAGTCCCTCTCATCAGGAAGCTTCTTTGTGGAAGCTTCTTATCCTCATCCATCAAAGGGCAGTGAGTTCAGTTGTTCAGTCATGTCGAAATTTGCATCTCCATGGACTGCTGCACACCAGGCTTCCCTGTCCATCACCAGCTCTTGGAGCTTGCTCAAACACATGTCCATTGAGTTTGTGATGCCATCCAACCATTCATCCTCTGTCGCCCACTTTTCCTTCTGCCTTCAGTCTTTCCTAGCATCAGGGTCTTTTCCAATGACTCAGTTATTCACATCAGGTGGCCAAAGAATCTGAATTTCAGCTTCAGCATCAGTCCTTCCAATGAATATTCAGGACTGATTTCCTTTAGGATTGACTGGTTGGATCTCCTTGCAGTCCAAGGGACTCTCAAGAGTGTTCTCCAATACCGCAGTTCAAAAGCATCAATTCTTTGGTGCTCAGCTTTCTTTATGGCCCAATTTTTACATCCATATGTGACTACTGGAAAAACCATAGCCTTGACTAGATGGACCTTTGTTGGCAAAGTAATGTCTCTGCTTTTGAATATGCTGTCTAGTGGTCATAGCTATTCTTCCAAGAAGCAAGCGTCTTAATTTCATGGCTGCAATCACCATCTGCAGTGATTTTGGAGCCCCCCAAAATAAAATCTGTCACTCTTTCCCCATCTATTTGCCATGAAGTGATGGGATTGGATGCCATGATCTTCATTTTTTGAATGTTGAGTTTGAAGCCAGCTTTTCCATGCTCTTCTTTCACTTTCATCAAGAGGCTCTTTAGCTCTTCTTTACTTTCCTCATAAGGGTGGTGTCATCTGCATATCTGAGGTTATTGACATTTCTCCCCACAATCTTGATCCCAGCTTGTGCTTCATCCACCCTGGCATTTCCCATGATGTACTCCACATATAAGTTAAATAAACGATGACAATATACAGCCTTGATGTCCTCCTTTTCCTATTTGGTACCAGTCTCTTGTTTCATGTCTGGTTCTAACTCTTGCTTCTTGATCTGCGTACAGATTTTTCAAGAGACAAGTAAAATGTGGTCCACTGAAGAAGGGAATGGCAAACCACTTCAGTATTCTTGCCTTGAGAGCTCCATAAACAGTATGAAAAGTCATCAGAGTGCAGACAGAATGAAAATCACAGTCACAGAAAACTTACCAAACTGATCACATGGATCACAGCCTTGTTTAACTCAATGAAACTATGAGCCATACCATGTAGACATGTCGCCATGCCATGTAGGCACACCCAAGACAAAGGAGTAATGGATGAAAGTTCTGAACTAACTTGGTCCATGGAAAAAGGGAATGGCAAATCACTTCAGTATTCTTGTCTTGAAAACTCATGAAGAATAGTGTGTCACAATTGTTAAAGTATTTATCCTTGAGACCTCAGTTTCCAGTAGATAGGTATCATGTATCCCTAAGCCATAAATCCAATTTAGTAAAAAATAATTGATGGTCACTGAAAGAGTTCAAATTTGATTTATTGGTTATATTTCCTCAAGCTTAATTCCCTTCTTATGTACATTATGTAAAATGCTTTAGTTGTTTTGCTATAATCATATAATAATCAATAAGGGAATACATAACTGTGAAATCTTTAAAAAGTAATGAATTTTGTTTTGTACTAATAAAAATTTGAATTTGTGAGTTTGAACAATGTCGGGTTAATAACTTTTCATCAGAAGTGCATTAAAAATAGCGTTACCAGAAAATTTATTTGATAAATATGGTAATATTTATCATATTTCATTATAAAAACAGGAAAACTGGTAAATACAGAAAACCAACTGAAATATACCAGATTTATTTTTAATTAGCCATCATAATGATGAATACCAAATGAGTAAACATTTGTTAACATGTATATTTTTTATACAGTGGATTATAAGAATTACATTTGACATTGTCTCATTAAAAAGAAAAAAAAAGGAAGCATTTTATAATGAATTTGATCAAAAAAGACTAGAATTAGAAGTGGTCAAGAATTACATTTGACATTGTCTCATTAAAAAGAAAAAAAAAGGAAGCATTTTATAATGAATTTGATCAAAAAAGACTAGAATTAGAAGTGGTCAATGTTATTAACAGTATATAACATAGGGCTTTGGATTAAATGCCTGGGCTGTGCATTTTATGTTTTCTCATCAGTTAAGTAATTTTAAATCAGTAAAAGTAATATATGAAGTAGTAAATTTCCACTGTGTGTTATGATAATCCAGCAGGAAAGAGTTCTGAGAGCTACCCTGACTATCCATACAAGCGTCTGGATGCCTTACTTAAGTCTTTGCCAGGTAGAGACAAGAGATACTGCCTACCTTACAACCTGCCTACCTTACAACAGGTTGTAAGGTAGGCTGTTACATTCTGGATGGAGGAATAATGTTTTTGATCATGTTTTCTGGCAGAGGAATAAGGGTAAATTTGAAGGAGCCACCCTAATGAGTCAAGGACCTTGTGCTGATGCCAAATTGAAAGATTTGGCAAGGTTTTTCTCATAGTATGTCAGAGCAAAGATCCATTAAAAAAAAAAAAAAAACAGGAAAATTATACAAACATTGTAGCATATAGTTCTATGCATAAGTTTAGAATCAGCCAGAGAAATGGCACTGCAGTAAAGTAATACTTGGATTAAACAATTTCTCCAAAAGGCTTGTAACTGGATTATATATATATATATATAGTGTTATATTTTAATCTCTTTCTTAAGGAATGCTTACTGGCTTTGAAATATTTTTTCTTCAAATATATAACACTAAAGCATGCTAATTTTAAGAATTCATGTATTTCCATGGAAGATATTAAACTCTGGGTTGTCCTGTGAAAGCATTTCATGTTTTTTTTTTTTTTTTTTCTTTTTAATTATATGGAGTGAGATAAAAGGAAACAATTTTATTCAGGAAAAGACAAAATGCACATTTTTTATGTAGATATCATTGATATACAATTTTGCATTTAAAACATGTGTGATGATAAAGCAGCTATTAGTTTTCTGAAATACGATCATTTATTTAAGGTAAAGAAATCCCTAGCTATCGAAGCACTGTTTAAAGGGGATTGTATGCATCAATCCCCTATAAATATTGTATTTATACAATAGGGATTGTATAAATCACAATAGATTAGCAATAAGTGGGCTACCAGGGTATAAAAACATTAACATTGTAAGTAATGTTGTCTCCAATCTCCAATAACATATTAAAGCACATTTGGAAAGGGGATGATCATGTTCAGCAATATGTCTCCATTTAAAATTTTGTGACCGATTCAGTCATATACTTCCAACTCTGAAAATTTTAATAAGAATCAGAATATACCAAAGTAAAACTCAATTATATTCTTGTGTCAGATCATTTATTTCATGACATGATTCTGTGAAAGCAAACAATGTAAATATTAGCCTGAAACGTAAAAATAATGATAGCCATGGGAAAACAACTCTTTTCTAAATGAGGAAATTATATGATGAGAACATCATGTTTTTAGAGGTATAAGAATACAGCCTAATGCTATTGCTTATGTCACACCAGAAAACAACAATTCTATCACAAATATGATTAAGGTCTTTATTCTTCACATGGGATCCTGAGGCTAAGTGACTCAGACAGTCAAACCCATCACCTGCAGTTGATTTAACAAGGACAATACTAATAAAGGACTTACATTCATACTGCTCACTTTAAATACATGTCTCTAGAGGAACTCACAGGCAGAACTGGATTGATAAATATTTCAAATAGCCTTTATCTAGGAGTTCTGAGAGTTTCTTATTGACAATATCAAGGGCTTTAGGGAGGTGCTCTGAATAATAAATGTGCAAATACAGTTATAGAAAGGTCTTTGAAGGACAATGCTTTTTAATTTAATAGATGGGTTATAGGATGAGGTAGTGAGCAGTTAGCCAGGGAATCTAACTCTAATGAAAGAGTGCCAACTCTATGACTCAGAATGTTACCTTATAAGTTATTCAGAATATTCTGAGAAGTGATCCAAACATAGAAATACCTGAAATGTCAACGTTGACCCCATTTACATAAATCATATGCCATGAGTCTCTGGATCTTAATGCATACTCCAACAACACATACGCTGAGACCTTCTGGAGGGAATAGACACTAGCATCTGATTGAAAGGATATAATTTCACATAGTTGGATGCTCATTTTAACAAAACGATGCATTGGCCCTGAAAGGTTTTAGAAAAAGCAGGAGAAAAATATAATAAAATCGAATTAACTTACAACCTTTATTAGCAACATATTGAAAAATCATGGTATAGTATAAGTTTGGGGAAAAATTTCCTCTCATTACTTAATCTTCCAACTTATTTAATCAGCCAACTGTCAATTCAAACAGGCTTATGGAATTCTTCATGACAAGGCTCTGTGTTTGGAAATGAATGAAGAGTTCGGTGCTGACCACCTACTGAAGACAAATGGGAATATTTCAGGTTACCACCTAAGTTTTGGAAATAAGAAAAGCTGCTTAACTTGATAAAGCCACATTCTGTGCTTTCCTTTGAAATGTGTGCTTGAATGTGTGTTTCACCAGCTTTTTTCAACAGGAATTTTTTTTCTGAAATAAGTACAGTTGAACTTTGAACAATTCACTGATCTCTGCAGTCAAAAATCCACGTATAATATGCAGTTGGCCCTTCATATCTGTGTCTCTGTATCTGAGTATTCAAACAATTATGGACCATTAATATCTATTAATGAAATAATAATATAAATATGAATCATAGATATAAATAAAATTGATGTAATCAAGGCAAGACTGGAAACATTCTCTTAATATAAAACAGATCAAATTATGTCTACAAACAGGTTGGGCATTTAATTGAGAAAAAAAATCTTCTATCATTCTAAAAGACAATGGAATATTTCCAGTGTGGTCTCTTTCCATCCAAAATCAGCTCTACTGACAGTTATATGGGACTATTCTCCTAACAATTCCAATATACCTCAGGTCTTGAAAAATCTACACTTGCTAATTTTTAATGTTAATGAATGTCGATATTAATCACACATTTTGCTGACAATCCGTTCTCAAGACATTCTTTTCTCAGTCATTGTCTAAAGTACTTGGGGAGACATGAAAATGGTTTTGAGCAAGACCTTAGTTCTCCCAAGGGGTACCAACTGAGTTCTCCAATACCCAATACTTCCAGGCCTAAAGTGCCATCAAACCCATGTTGAAGCCTTGGTCAACCAAAATGGCATCAGAATTTTGAGTTCCTGAATGGCAAATGCTTGTGTAGTGTTGTTCAGATGATGACTAACACACCTCTGTATCCTCACGTGTGGCCTGGATCTCAAAGTGAGGTTAGTTGTGCCCACAATGGTGCAAGCAGAATTCTTAGCTATTTCATTCTCTCTCTCTTTATCTGTGTGTGTGTGTGTGTGTATATATGTGTGTGTGTGTGTGTGTGTGTGTGTGTATGGCTAATAGAGTTTTGCCAAGAGAACGCACTTGTCATAGCAAACACCCTCTTCCAATAACACGAGAAGAATCTACACATGGACATCACCAGTGGCTAACAACAAAATCAGAATGATTGTATTCTTTGCAGCCAAACATGGAGAACCTCTATACAGTCAGCAAAAACAAGACTGGGAGTAGACTGTGGCTCAGATCATAAACTCCTTATTGCCAAATTCAGATGTAAATTGAAGAAAGTAGGGAAAACCACTAAACCATTTAGGTATGACCTAAATCAAATTCTTTATAGATTATACAGTGGAAGTGAGAAATAGATTTAAGGGACAAGATATGATAGACAAGTGCCTGATGAACTATAGACAGAGACTCATGACTTTGTACAGAAGACATGGATCGAGACCATCCCCACGAAAAAGAAATGCAAAAAACGAAATAGCTGTCTGAGGAGGCCTTATAAATAGCTGTTAAAAGAAGAGAAGCAAAAAGCAAAGGAGAAAAAGAAAGATATACCCATTTGGATGCAGAGTTCCGAAGAATAGCAAGGAGAGATAAGAAAGCCTTCCTCTGTGATCAACGCAAAGAAGTACAGGAAAATAATAGAATGGAAAAGACTGGAGATCTCTTCAAGAAAATTAGAGCTATCAAGGGAGAATTTCAAGCAAAGATGGGCTCGATAAAGGACAGAAATTGTATGGACCTAATAGAAGCAGAAGATATTAAGAAGAGGTGGCAAAAGTACACAGAAGAACTGTAAAAAAAGATGTTCAAGACCGAGATAATCACGATGGTGTGATCACTCACCTAGAGCCAGACATCCTGGAATGTGAAGTCAAGGGGGCCTTAGGAAGCATCACTATGAACAAAGCTAGTGGAGGTGATAGAATTCCAGTAGAGCTATTTCAAATCCTGAGATGATGGTGTGAAAGTGCTGCACTCAATATGCCAGCAAATTTGGAAAACTCAGCAGTGGCCACAGCACTGTAAAAGGTCAGTTTTCATTCCAATCCCAAAGAAAGGCAATGCTAAAGAATGCTAAAACTACCACATAATTGCACTCATCTCACACGCTAGTAAAGTAATGCTCAAAATTCTCCAAGCCACGCTTCAGCAATATGTGAACCGTGAACTTCCTGATGTTCAAGCTGGTTTTAGAAAAGGCAGAGGAACCAGAGATCAAATTGCCAACATCCGCTAGATCATGGAAAAAGCAAGATAGTTCCAGAAAAACATCTATTTCTTCATTATTGACTATGCCAAAGCCTTTGACTGTGTGGATCACGATAAACTGTGGAAAATTCTGAAAGAGATGGGAATACCAGACCACCTGACCTGCCTCTTGAGAAATCTGTATGCAGGTCAGGAAGCAACAGTTTGAACTGGACATGGAACAACAGACTGGTTCCAAATAGGAAAAGGAGTGGATCAAGGCTGTCTATTGTCATCCTGCTTATTTAACTTATATGCAGAGTACATCATGACAAATGCTGCGCTGAAGGAAGGATTAGCTGGAATCAAGATTGCAGGGAGAAATATCAATAACATGAAATATGCAGATGGCACCACTCTTACGGCAGAAAGTGAAGAAAACTAAAGAGCCTCTTGATGAAAGTGAAAGAGGAAAGTTAAAAATTTGGCTTAAAGCTCAACATTCAGAAAACTAAGATCATGGCATCTGGTCCCATCACTTTGTGGCAAATAGATGGGGAAGCAGTGGAAACAGTGGCTGACTTTATTTTTCTGGGCTCCAAAATCACTCAGATGGTGATTGCATCCATTAAATTAAAAGATGCTTACTACTTGTCAAGAAAGTTATGACCAAACTAGACAGCATATTAAAAAGCAGAGACATTACTTTCCCTAAAAAGGTCCATCTAGTCAAGGCTATGTTTTTTCCTGTAGTATATATAGTTGTGAGAGTTGGACCATAAAGAAAGCTGAGTGCCGAAAAAACTGATGCTTTTGAACTGTGGTGTTGGGGAAGACTCTTGAGAGTCCCTTGGACTGCAATGAGATTCAACCAGTGCATCCTAAAGGAAATCAGTCGGTGATGCCATCCAACCCTCTCATCCTCTGTCGTCCCCTTCTCCTCCTGCCCTCAATCTTTCCCAGCATCAGGGTCTCTTCAAAGGAATCAGTACTTCGCATCAGGTGACCAAAGTACTGGAGTTTCAGATTCAGCAATAGTCCTTCCAATGAATATTCAGGACTGATTTCCTTTAGGATGCACTGGTTGGATCTTATTGCAGTCCAAGGGACTCTCAAAAGTCTTCTCCAACATCACACAGTTCAAAAGCATCAATTCTTCAGTGCTCAGCTTTCTTTATAGTCCAACTCTCACATTCATTCATGACTACTGGAAAAACGGTAGCCTTGTCTAGACAGACCTTTTTTGGCAAAATAATGTCTCTGCTTTTTAATATGCTGTCTAGGTTGGTCACAACTTTTTTTCCCCAAGGAGTAAGCATCTCTTAATTTCATGGCTTCAGTCACTATCTGCAGTGATTTTGGAGCCAAATAAATAAATTATCTCACTTTTTCCACTGTTTCCCCATCTATTTGCCATGAAGTGATGGGATCAGATGCTATGATCTTAGTTTTCTGAATGTTGATCGACAAACTCCAAGCACCCAATTCACAACTCTCTGGATCATGGGTGCTGGGAGCCAGTACGGGAGTTCCCACCCATGACAAGGTCATACGGGAGAGCCCTGACAGGCAAGGCGAGTCAGGGCTCAAGGACCCCCCACTGGATCTGCCTGAGCATCTATCCCAAAACCAGATTCTCTCTGTTTTACTATTTTAAGACTTTCACCAACTTCTCTGACATTCAGTTCAGTTCAGTTGCTCAGTTGTGTCCGACTCTTTGCGACCCCATGAATTGCAGCACACGAGGCCTCCCTGTCCATCACCAACTCCCAGAGTTCACCCAGACTCACGTCCATCGAGTTAGTGATGCCATCCAGCCATCTCATCCTCTGTCGTCACCTTCTCCTCCTGTCCCCAATCCCTCCCAGCATCAGAGTCTTTTCCAATGAGTCAACTCTTCGCATGAGGTGGCCAAAGTACTGGAGTTTCAGCTTCAGCATAATTCCTTCCAAAGAAATCCCAGGGCTGATCTCCTTCAGAATGGACTGGTTGGATCTCCTTGCAGTTCAAGGGACTCTCAAGAGTCTTCTCCAACACCACAGTTCAAAAGCATCAATTCTTCGGCACTCAGCCTTCTTCACAGTCCAACTCTCACATCCATACATGACCACAGGAAAAACCATAGCCTTGACTAGACGAACCTTTGTTGGCAAAGTAATGTTTCTGCTTTTGAAGATGCTATCTAGGTTGGTCATAACTTTCCTTCCAAGGAGTAAGCGCCGTTTAATTTCATGGTGCAGTAACCTTCTGCAATGATTTTGGAGCCCAGAAAAATAAAGTCTGACACTGTTTCCACTGTTTCCCCATCTATTTCCCATGAAGTGATGGGACCGGATGCCATGATCTTCATTTTCTGAATGTTGAGCTTTAAGCCAACTTTTGCTATCCCCAACCACCATTCTCTGAAGGAAATCAACTTAGAGCTCTAGTTAATTAGCCTCCTGGGCATAATAGGAGTGTTTCAATCCAAACCCCTCAGATGGCTTTCTAACTTGACTGACAGGTTTACCCAGACTCCTACAGCTACCCATATGATTGTTTACAGTCTCCCAACTGCGAGAGGCATGGGAAGTTTAAGATATTCAAATATTATAGAGCCTCTCATAGAGTTAGAAATTGTTAAACCTTTCTTGCATCTTCTCAGTCCTTGTCTCCAGGCTATTAATCTGTGATTCCATTTTGATTTCAAAATTTTGGATCAATTTCACTATCATTATTCAGAATTCTTTGTCAGGTAGATTCCCTATCTCTTCCTCTTTTTTTTTTTTTTTTTGTTTGGTGGTCATTTATCCTGTTCCTTTATCTTCTCGGTATTCCTCTGTCTCTTCATCTTGTTTAAATTGCTGAGTTTGGAGTGTCCTTTCTGTATTCTGGCAGCTTGTGGAGTTCTCTTTATTGTGGCATTTCTTCGCTGTGTGTGGGTTTGTATAGGTGGCTTGTCAAGGTTTCTTGGTTAGGGAAGCTTGTGTCGGTGTTCTGGTGGGTGGAGCTGTATTTCTTCTCTCTGGAGTGCAATGAAGTGTCCAGTAATGAGTTATGAGATGTCTATGGTTTTGGGGTGACTTTGGGCAGCCTGTATCTTGGAGCTCAGGGCTGTGTTCTTGTGTTGCTGGAGAATTTTCTTGGTATGTCTTGCCCTGGAACTGTTGGCCCTTGTGTGGGGCTTGGTTTCAGTGTAGGTATGGAGGCGTTTGATGAGCTTCTGTCAATTAATGTTCCCTGGAGTCAGGAGTTCCCTGGAGTTATGGTTTGGACTTAAGCCTTCTGATTCCAGTTATTGGTCTTATTTTTACAGTAGTTTCAAAACTTATCCTTCTATACAGCACCACTGATAAAAAATCTCCTTTTGAAAGCCAAAAACTGTTTCTTTGAGAGGATAAATAAAATTGACAAACCATTAGCCAGACTCATCAAGAAACAAAGGGAGAAAAATCATATCAATAAAATTAGAAATGAAAATGGAGAGATCACAACAGACAACACAGAAATACAAAGGATCATAAGAGACTACTATCAACAATTATATGCCAATAAAATGGACAACATGGAAGAAATGGACGAATTCTTAGCAAAGTACATATTTCCAAAACTGGACCAGGAAGAAATAGAAAATCTTAACAGACCCATCACAAGCATGGAAATTGAAACTGTAATCAAAAATCTTCCAGCAAACAAAAGCCCTGGTCCAGACGGCTTCACAGCTGAATTCTACCAAAAATTTAGAAAGAGCTAACACCTATCCTACTCAAACTCTTCTAGAAAATTGCAGAGGAAGGTAAACTTACAAACTCATTCTATGAGGCCACCATCACCCTAATACCAAAACCTGACAAAGATGCCACATAAAAAGAAAACTACAGGCCAATATCACTGGTGAACATAGATGCAAAAATCCTTAACAAAATTCTAGCAATCAGAATCCAACAACACATTAAAAAGATCATACACCATGACCAAGTGGGCTTTATCCCAGGGATGCAAAGATTCTTCAATATCCGAAAATCAATCAATGTAATACACCACATTAACAAATTGAAAAATAAAAATCATATGATTATCTCAATAGATGCAGTGAAAGCCTTTGACAAAATTCAACATCCGTTTATGATAAAAACTCTCCAGAAATCAGGAATAGAAGGAACATACCTCAACATAATAAAAGCTATATATGACAAACCCACAGCAAACATTATCCTCAATGGTGAAAAATTGAAAGCATTTCCTCTAAAGTCAGGAACAAGATAAGGGTGCCCACTTTCACCATTACTATTCAACATAGTTTTGGAAGTTTTGGCCACAGCAATCAGAGCAGAAAAAGAAATAAAAGGAATCCAGGTTGGAAAAGAAGAAGTAAAACTTTCACTGTTTGCAGATGACATGATCTTCTACATAGAAAACCCTAAAGACTCCACCAGAAAATTACTAGAACTAATCAATGATTATAGTAAAGTTGCAGGATATAAAATCAACACACAGAAATCCCTTGCATTCCTATACACTAATAATGAGAAAACAGAAAGAGAAATTAAAGAAACAATTCCATTCACCATTGCAACAAAAAGAATAAAATACTTAGGAATATATCTACCTAAAGAAACTAAAGACCTATATATAGAAAACTATAAAACACGGGTAAAAGAAATCAAAGAGGACACTAATAGATGGAGAAATATATCATGTTCATGGATTGGAAGAATCAATATAGTGAGAATCAGTACACTACTGAAAGCAATTAATAGATTCAATGCAATCCCTATCAAGCTACCAACGGTATTCTTCACAGAGCTAGAACAAATAATTTCACAATTTGTATGGAAATACAAAAAACCTTGAATAGCCAAAGCTATCTTGAGAAAGAAGAATGGAACTGGAGGAATCAACCTGCCTGACTTCAGGCTCTACTACAAAGCCACAGCCATCAAAACAGTATGGTACTGGCACAAAGACAGAAATATAGATAAATGGAACGAAATAGAAAGCCTGGAGATTAATCCACACACATATGGACACCTTATCTTTGACGAAGGAGGCAAGAATATACAATGGATTAAAGACAATCTCTTTAACAAGTGGTGCTGGGAAAACTGATCAACCACTTGTAAAAGAATGAAACTAGACCACTTTCTAATACCATACACAAAAATAAACTCAAAATGGATTAAAGATCTAAATGCAAGACCAGAAACTATAAAACTCCTAGAGGAGAACATAGGCAAAACACTCTCTGACATACATTACAGCAGGATCCTCTATGACCCACCTCCCAGAATATCAGAAATAAAAGCAAAAATAAACCAATGGGACCTAATTAAAATTAAAAGTTTCTGCACAACAAAGGAAACTATAAGTAAGGTGAAAAGACAGCCTTCAGAATGGGAGAAAATAATAGCAAATGAAGCAACTGACAAACAACTAATCTCAAAAAAATACAAACAACTCCTACAGCTCAATTCCAGAAAAATAAATGACCCAATCAAAAAATGGGCCAAAGAACTAAATAGACATTTCTCCAAAGAAGACATACAGACATACAGATGGCTAACAAACACGTGAAAAGATGTTCAACATCACTCATTATCAGAGAAATGCAAGTCAAAACCACTGTGAGGTACCATTTCACGCCAGTCAGAATGGCTGTGATCCAAAAGTCTACAAGCAATAAATGCTGGAGAGGGTGTGGAGAAAAGGGAACCCTCTTACACTGTTGGTGGGAATGCAAACTATTACAGCCACTATGGAGAACAGTCTGGAGATTCCTTAAAAAATTGGATATAGAACTGCCTTATGATCCAGCAATCCCACTGCTGGCATACACACTGAGGAAACCAGAAGGGAAAGAGACACGTGTACCCCAATGTTCATTGCAGCACTATTTATAATAGACAGGACATGGAAGCAACCTAGATGCCCATCAGCAGATGAATAGATAAGAAAGCCGTGGTACATATACACTGTGGAGTATTACTCTGCCATTAAAAAGAATATATTTGAGTCAGTTCTAATGAGGTGGATGAAACTGGCGCCTATTATACAGAGTGAAGTAAGCCAGAAAGAAACACACCAATACAGTATACTAATGCATATATATGGAATTTAGAAAGATGGTAATGATAACCCCGTATATGAGACAGCAAAAGAGACACTGATGTATAGAACAGTCTTTTGGACTCTGTGGGAGAGGGAGAGGGTGGGATGATTTGGGAGAATGGCATTAAAATATGTATAATATCATATATCAAACGAGTCGCCAGTCCAGATTTGATGCAGGATACTGAATGCTTGGGGCTGGTGTACTAGGATGACCCAGAGGGATGGTATGGGGAGGGAGGAGGGAGGAGGGTTCAGGATGGGGAACACATGTATGCCTGTGGCGGATTCACTTTGATATATGGCAGAACCAATACAATATTGTAAAGTTTAAAAATAAAATAAAATTTAAAAAAATAAATTAATTAAAAAAAAGAAATTGTTAGAATAGAATTAGTAGAAGATTTCATTGTTGAGCCAGTGCTTGCTGCCAAGTTTCCACATCCCCTGTATTGTATCCTTGGAAGTGTTTTAATTAATATAGTTGGTATATAGAAAAAATAAGTAGTGGCCTTGGTGTTAACAACTTTAGACCCTTACAGTAATAAATTCTTTCCTTTGTTGTAAGCCCACTGCACCTTTGCCCTATAGGAATGCAACTTTATCTAACACCTTCGGAGGATAGCCCTAACCTTAAAATAATTACTCTTAGAGAAAATAAGTCTTATGGTTGACAAACCTTTATCAGAGTCATAAAATTTTAACAGGCCTTCTGGCCAGAAGATGATGTAAATTACCTAAAGCATTTGTATATGATAAGTTTCCAGAAAGGAAAGCCTGGTCTTGATAAGGATCAAAGACTGCTGACTTTCCATCATTTCACACCCCCTATTATCCTCTATGCACAACTTAAGGTGTATAAGCTCCCTTTGAAAACAAAGCTATGGACCTTGCTCAAAGCTTGGTCTCCCCGTGTCGTTCTTTCTTGCTTCCTTTTCTCTCCTTTTCTTTTCTGTTCTTCCTTCAGGACATATAACTGGAGCGCAGGGTCCTCGGGGACCACTTAATTGCCTGGGCTTCTAAGACCCACTCGAGAAGGTGCCTAAGGTGGGGCACCTTCAGCGATTCGAGAGGGCGCCTTTGGCCTCCATGGTCAGAGCAAACCTGATGTCACGGGTTTTATTGACTTTCCAGGTAAACCAGTTATAATGAGCCTCTAATCTCTCTGCTTTGCTATCCTTTTCACCAACACCATCCTCCCGAAGGAATCCGTGGATCCAACAGGGGCTGGACCCTGGTACATGGGCATGCGTCTCTCTTACACAAAAGCTTTCTGAAAATTAACTAGTTTCAAGAATTACCCTTTCTCAGAATACTGAACAGGAATAACCATATTTGAATCCCAGTCAAGTATTTGACTGAAGTTGGGCATTATTTCTCCTAGTATATTGCTACTTGGAGCATAAGAATATATGTCTTAATATTGGAAATGTAGTTCATCATTCACTGAAATAATAGATAATTCACACATCAACCAAACACACTGTAATTATACAGTAGTTCAGTTTTTTAGGTCAGAGCCTTTACATTTGATTCCCAGTAAGGTGGGGGAGCCTGGTGGACTGCCATCAATGGGGTCACACAGTCAGACACGACTGAAGCGACTTAGCAGCAAGGTAACTTTGGGGAAGTTATTTAAATCTTCTTGCTTTCAGTTTCTTTATCCTGAGAATGGGGTTAATAATTGAAATATAATTTGGAGAAGTTTTTGTTAGTAGAAACAGCACAAGGTAAATACTCAGTAAGCAATAATTATTATTTAAAAAGTGGTAACAAATTGCTTTGTTGCATTATGAACAATTTCTGTCCTCCAGAATCTTCATGCATTTTAATGTAGTTTGTAATTTTGACTCACCTGTCTTAAAAGATAGACAGTAAATCATAAATTATATAAATAAATACACTAGTAAACTATGTCACATAAGTCATAAATAAATTTTTTGTGACTTAGTAGAATAATGCATACATGTGTTAACCCACAGATATATTTATATTTATATTAAATCAGACAAATCACTTAAGAACAAATGTTTTATAATTTGATTTTGTAGCAGCAAAAAAGTCTATATGTGTCTATAAATATTCTCTCTCTATATATACATATATATATAATTATATAGCAGTGGTACTAGCTGCTAAAAGAATTTCTTGATTGTTTTTATTTTCTAGCCTCTCTTTATTGACTGAATTCTCAGTCAGTAATGCAGGTAATTAAAAATAATAAAGCTATTATAAAAAACCTTATTCTATTATAAAAAGATATCTAAGAATATTTTAGAGCTGAAAAAATTTTGTACTAGCTTTTTCATTTTCATTTTTAAATGCATGTGAAGAAAGAAATTACCTTGTGATAATTAAAATTTCAGTTAAATAGGAATAAAGTTATTTAAATAGTAAATTTGCATTTTACATTAAATATGGTAATATAGGCTGCACCTATGCTTTGAGTCTTTTAAAAGTGAGGTGTTGAGTTATTTTTAAATGTACAAAGCAAAAATAAAAGTTCTCATAAACATATTGATGGTTTTATAATTCACATTTACAGTAATTTATTATGCTTTTAAATAGCATGACCTCTTAATTACTTTTTATTTCATATCAAGTGATTTATGCCTTCCCTAAACATATATGAGTGGAGGAATTTTTAACCTACAACTAAACTTACTTATTACTAAATATCCTTTTTAAAAATGTAGAAAACTAAAAAATAAATAAATAATAATGATTATACACTTGGGATTTTAAGAAACTCTCAAAAATACCAACTCTTATTGTGCACAACAAGTTAGGGCAATGTTTTTAATTTTGAGAGGATAAACATACTCTGTTTGATTTCTTCTGGATCATAAAATAAAGAATCTGACTTTCACACTCATTTGTTTGACAATTTCTATAGTCATCTTATAATAGATTTATAAACACGTACAAAAGGGGTACAAGATCATAAACATACAATACTCACTACTTTTGTTCTTAGTTGAAATGAGAGCAATAATACAGAATGATTGCAGATTTACTTTGCAACAGTGTCCTTTGAATAGATTTTATAAGAACTACCAAGAAAAATGACTTATAGTGTACTACTGTTTGTGGGGATAGTTTTCTACCATTGTTTCATATGTGACTCATTTCCAGAATCAGGTATTCATGATATTTTCAATAATTATCCTCTTCAAATAAAAGATGAGACAGAACTACCTGAACAAGAAATTTAAACAGATTTTATTTTCATAAGATTCAAAAGTATAATTCTATTGCATATAACCAGATAAAATTGATTACACTTTATTTCTTGATTAAAAGCACAAAGTGATATTTATTTGATTCTATAATCTATATTAATAACCTAATGATTCAGATTTGGATTAGTACCCCACATTTAATTTAAATGAAACTCAGCTTTCTTCTCCCAGGTACCAACTCACCAAAACCAATCAAATGGCTCAAGCCCAACACCTAGGTCTGGTCTTTATTAAGGTCTCTCCATGCCCCACAAGATCAAGTGAAAGTGAATGTGAAATTGCTCAGTCCAGTCCGATTCTTTGTGACCCCATGGACTATACAGTCTACGGAATTCTCCAGGCCAGAATACTGGAGTGGGTAGCCTTTCCCTTCTCCAGGGTATCTTTCCAACCCAGGGATTGAACCCAAGTCTCTCTCATTGTAGGCAGATTCTTTACTAACTGAGCCATAAGAGATGCCCAGGAATACTGGAGTGGGTAGTAAGCCATCAGCAAGTTCTGCTTATTTTAACACCAACATATATCCTGTCTGTCCACTTCTACTTCTGCTGTCACCACCCTAATCCAAGCCATCAAAGCCGTGTCATTTTGAACCATCTGAAATAGCCCTCTGCCTCCTTTCCCTGCTTGTTTTTTTTTTTATTTTTTTATTTTATTTTAATCTAAATTTATTTAAACTAAACAGTCACTCATTTCTCCCAACCTCCATTACCTGCCTCTGGCAACCACCAATCTATTATCTGTATCCATGAGCTGGGTTATCTATTTATTTATTTTTAGGATTTCACATATAACAAGATCACTTCATAATTTTTAGCATAATGCCTACATGGTCCCCTGCTACTGTTTTTGTTTCTTTATAATTTGTTCCCAGGATGACATTCTCAAATGTTGAAAAGGTCATACAATTTCCTTGCTTAAAATCCTTCAGTAGCTCACTCGGAGCAATCACATTTAGAATAAAATCTAAGCCACAGTCATCTCTTTTATGTCCCTCCTCTCTCTAGCCCATTGCTCTCTGCCTCTGAAAAGTTGGACTTTGTAGTTCCTATTACTCAGATCAGTCTGTCAGGTTGGTTTATTTCTTTTCCTCAGTTCTTGTTTCATCACAACAAAATTATTGAGCGATGAACTAAACAGTGTAGAACAACAGTCAAGTTACAGCTCAGTTCAGCTCAAGTAGACAGACAGATCTTTTAATAGTCAGATACTACCAAAGGAGTCCTCCTCATACTTCCTATCTATCCCTCTTGGCTTCCCCCATTTATACTTTCAGTCTCCTCCTTTTGATTATGCCCAGTGTAAAGTAGAACTTGTTTTTTTTGGTCTTTCAGTCATGTCTGACTCTCTGGGATCCCATGCACCATAGCCTGCCAGGCTCCCCTGTGCATGGAATTTTCCCAGCAAGATTACTGGAGTGGGTTGTCATTTCCTCCTCCAGGGTACATTCCCAACCAAGGGTTCAAACCTGAGTCTCCTACTTGGCAGGCAGATTTTTTACCACTGAGCCACCGGGGAAGCCCAATACATACACATCCCAACTCCTGAAACATACATCCTCGGCTAGAGTGGACTGATGGCCCATCTTAACTAGCCACCCTGATCCTGTGCCTTTTATTTTTTTTCCCACCAACCAGGAAATTGTCAGCCCAGATTATCTTAAGCATTTTTGTCATCTTTAAGCGGGAGAAAAATTCAGAGACAAGACAGACACCATTTTTTTTCCCACCAGTTTACTGTAGTCTCTTTACCTGCCATTTAAATTTCTATGGTTTTAGTTACCCTTAGCCAACTGCAGTCTGAAGAATATTAAATTGAAAATTCTAGAAATAAGCAATACATGAATTTTGAATTGTGCACCATTCTAAGTAATGTGATGACATCTCATGCTATTCCACTCTGTCTTTTCTGGGGTCCTCAACCATCAGCAATGTCCTGGCTCAATGATCCAAGATCACATGAAGCAGATGGTTCTTCTGGTGTGTGATCAGAAGGTCAGTAAGTAGTAGCCTAATGCTACTTCATAATGCCTACATCATTCACCTAACATCTTCTCATCATGTAAGTGTTTTACCATCTCAAACCATCACAAGTAGGGTGAATTAAGTATAACAAAATATTTTAAGAGAGAGAGAAAGAGACCACATTCACAAAGTTTTTATTACAGTATATTGCTATAATTGCTCTAATTTATTATTGATTTTTGTTGTTCATCTCTTACTGTTCCTAATTTATAAATTAAACTTTATTGTAGTTATATATGTACAGAAAAAAAACACTATATGTAAGTTTCCATACTAAATGTGGTTTCAGGTATCCACTGAGGTCTTGAAACTTCATAGAAAAAGGGGTCAACTGTATACGCCAAATGCTTCAGTCAGTCAGTTCAGTTGTTCAGTCATGTCTGACTCTTTGCGACCCCATGGACTGCAGCACACCAGGTTTCCCTGTTCATCACCAACTCTCAGAGCTTGCTCAAACTCATGTCCATTGAGTGGGTGATGTCATCCAACCATCTCATCCTCTGTCATTCCCTTCTCCTCCTGTCTTCAATATTTCTCAGCATCAGGATCTTTTCCGATGAGTCAGTTCTTCACATCAGGTGGCCAAAGTATTGGAGTTTCAGCTTCAGCATCAGTCCTTCCATGCATATTCAGGACTGATTTCCTTTAGGATTGACTGGTTTGATCTTGAAGTCCAAGGGTCTCTCAAGAGTCTTCTTCAACATCAGAGTTCAAAGGAGCAATTCTTTGGTGCTCAGTTTTCATTATGGCCCAACACTCACAACCACACATGACTACTGGGAAAACCATAGGCAAAAAAAAAAGACTAGATGGAGTTTTCTCAGCAAAGTAAAATCTCTGGTTTTTAATATGCTGTCTAGGTTGGTTATAGCTTTTCTTTCAAGGAGTCTTTTAATTTAATGACTAGTACATGATTAATACATGTGCTATGTGATGCTGTGTGATGTATTACATGAATCTGTGGACCCTCGTGAGCAGAACTTTAAGAGCTGGTGAATAGAGAAGACCCAGGTGCAGTTTTCACGATCATAAACTTTAGATTTCAAACATAATGGATCTTTAATTTTCAAAAAAAATAAAAATCCAAAGTGGATTTAAAATTTAAGAAGCCCTCTTTTTTTTAATGATGTTTTACACAAAAAGTGCTATATCTTGTAAATAGTTTTAATTCAATTAGTTGAAGCTATTAATGAGTAAATTTTTACATGATTAATCAAATGTTGCTCATCAAGAAAAGGAAAAAAATTAGTATTAAGGGCCGGTTACTTCATTTTCCTTTGGGTTAATTATTTATATTTTTATTTTCATCAGTATACACAGTAAGACATGCAGAATGTGTGTAATGCAATTTTTCAGAGTCTAACATATCTGTGGAGAACATTTTGTCTTTAATAAGAGGATAATTATTGTTAATGAGATTTAAAGGAAAAACATTAATGTAAGTAGAGATTGTTATCAAACTTTGCCTTCCATCCTTATCCTCTAGAAAACTATAACATCATCCCTAGAGCCACCCTCTACTCTTTTCTGCTGCACATTTTCATCTGTGTCTTCATATTGTTTTAACCTTAAGAAATAATTACCCTTAGATTTGTTAAATATTTCACTCCACTACTATGTTTTGTCATACTTTATATCTTCTAGAACCAAAGGATTATTTATTTTAAATTTATTTATATTGTGTTCTAATCTTACATATATATGTATATTCCACAGTATTTTCTAACCTAGTACTCATATTGTAGTTTATTTCTGTTGAATTTCTAAAATTACCAAGATGTGGAGATTTTGGGAAGAGTATAATTTAATTATCATTTATCTCATTACATATTGCGTTTTTAATGTAGTATGAGCATATATAAAATATTTTGTACATCTATTGTTTAAAATGGCATTTTATATTGAGTTGGCTTCTTCTTAATGCCCAATTAGAAGACAATTGCTAAATATGTTCTATTGACATTTGAAAAACATGTACATATTTTGGTGATAATAAAGTTATCAATACATATATATTTTAAATAGATTTGTATTATGTGTACCTAAGTACCTCCATATTATTTACCATGTCAAAAATGGAATATTTACTTTTGCTATGGTAGAATATACAATGCTGTTCCACAGGTCTTATGTGGAGCATTATCCATTAATTTTGCTTTGCTAGATTTAAGTAAGACCCACACACTGTGATTCTCTTGCCTCATTTTTCTTGTCCACTGAATATGTATCAACAAAACAGATGCTGGGCACCTAGAAGATGCAGTTTGGGCTACACACTGTAGTCATTCCTGCTGCAGTGAACTGGACCTGGCTTTACCCTGGAGTTATAGGCAAGCATCAGCTCTTCCAAGACAACTGAGCCTTTATTGGCCTTTATCATCATTCTTCCATCCACCTTTAACCCAAACTAAACTAACAAAGCAAAAATCTCCTTGTCTTTTCTGAGATCTTTTCTTTTGCTGAAGGAGCTTATTCATTTCTTGTTGTTAACTGTTTTCAGAGTCAAGTTGATCACATTTAATGCATATTTTCAAAATTTCTGTATGACTAAAGTGTTGTTTTGGTCCTTTTCTAGTGCTAGTGCTTCTTTAGGGATTTTCTAATATGTGCATTCCTTCTTTCATTCTAATAGAAAGTTGATTTAGAAATGAGGTAGCTGTATGCTTTCCACCAGCCAATCAGACCTGCATCAAAGGCGTCAGATCCTATGGGAAATTTTTGCTTACAAGATAATCTATCTATTCATGTGGTCCTCCAAGTCCTTACAAGAACTGTCCTCTTTGACATCATCCACCACTAATCTTGGGGTTCCCAGGTACTTCAGTGATAAAGAATCCACCTGCCAATTCAGGAGTTGCGGGAGACATGTGTTCGATCCCCGAGTCTGGAAGATCCCTTGGAGGAGGGTCTGGCAACCCACTGTAGTATTCTTGCCTGGAAGAATCCCATGGACAGAGGAACCTGACAGGCTATAGTCCATAGGGTTGCAGAGAGTCAGACACACCTGCAGTGACTCAGCATGAGCACCCAGGAGCACATCAATAATCTCATTGCTGCTTCACCCTGCTCTTCCAATGATAGTGACACTGGCCTTCCACTCACTCCCAGAAAGCAGCCCTCTGCTTTATTTCAAGGCTTTAAATTGGCTCCCCTCCATATAAAATGCTGTTAACTGCTATCTGCATTGTTTATCTTCAACTTTCTGTAGACTTATCACTTCTCAGTTTCACAGTAAGGCTTACACTGAACCCACAATCCACCTCCACCAATAGTCAGGCTCACTTACCATCAATATGGGACACAAATACTAGAAACTTAAAAGAGTTTTCAGGAGGTAAAATTCCTGGAGATAGGCTTTAGTAAGCTGAAAAATAATGAAAATAATATAGATCTAAAAATTTTGATAGTATTTCCAAAAATCCTTATCTGTAATAAAATTGTTCAATTAGAACTACAAGGTTTTAAGTGTAAAGACATGATCAGACTATACATAAAATATAGTGATTTTATTTGTTTGAAAATACTAGAAAGAGAAGAAGGAAAGTGTTAAATATGGTAGAAAATAAAATATATATTCCACTTGTTTGAACACATTAACATGATAAGACAAAGATGCAACATGTATGTGGAGAGAGCAGGATTTATATAAATGCAGCAAGTTATATTGCTAACTATCAGACATAGACAGATTCTATCATATTTACAAGTTGAAGCAAACCCAAGTTCATATCATGCAGGGAAGCATCCTTATTTTTATCTTTATTAATAAATTATATTGACTTAAGTTACTTCATTTCAGACAAAAAATCTCCAGTTATAACAGAAACATGGACTTTAAGGAAAACAAAAACACATATTTTTCAATCTAGTTTTTAAGCAAGAACATAACTGTATTTTATATTCTAAATGATTCCAACTTATTCTTCATGAAATACCACTTTATTTGACAAAAGGTGTAGATAAAATGGTTTCATCAGATTTCTAGACTTCCAAAGAGAGTTAGTACTGTAAGAAAGCTATAAACTCTGCATTGCATGTTAGCAGTTCAAATATTACTTTGAGTTACAACATTTTCAAAAGCTGACAAAAATCTAATACAGTTTCTTTGAACCAGAGTCACTCTAGTTATTCTCACCAATACTTCCTGGAGGGCAGATGATGTAGTGTGGTTAAAATTTTTGGACCAAGGACATAATAATTCCTCCCTGGCATTCAAGTATTAAACATTAATTGTAGAAAGTGATTATCCTTGTCACCTTGCCTGAAGTAATGATCTTTTTTTTTTTTTTTTTTTTACAGAGCTATCAAAAACCTGCTGTGTCAGAAATGAGTATGATTTCAAGTTATTATCAAGAATACAAATGTAAAGTCTTGATTCAAATCATACACTTTGAAGATCACTGAAAATATGCAAAGCTAATTTACAAATTTTATACCACGTGTTTTATATTTGACATAAAAATAAGCATTTATCTTTTAGATGTTTTATATCATCTAGGGTTATTTTAGACAATATCCAAGCAAGTAAAACCACAAGCAAGTAAAACCACGGGTGTGAGTCTAGGAAGAAAAATAAACAACAACAACATAACTATCTTAACTAAATTACTTAAATCATTCAAGCAATAGAAAAAAGAATCCTTCAGATGACTTAAGAAGGCTTATGATAAACAGATGTAGGAAATATAACAAAACACAGATATACTATGTTTTATAAATTTATTTCCCTGTTTGTGAGCAATTGACTAATGAAAGAAATGTTTACATATAGTAGCATTTAACAATTTTAAAGCAAGTGTGTAAAGGTTTTTGACTTGCAAATAAAACTGCTTCAAACTATTTTTGGACATGCAATTGGTATGGCATTTCAATTTTTATCTCATCTTACTTTCAACATTTAATTATTTTGCAATATTCTATGGATATTTTATTGTATGATTTTGTTAAAATTATATTCAAATATGTTTCAAAATATTCCCTGGGAGAAAAAAGGCAAATATAATTTTAATAAAAACAATAAATATATGACCATTTCTTGCTATGAAGAAGTAATTTTGCCTTCACCCTCAGAAAAAATATTTTATAAAATATCACAGTTAAGATTGTACATGTATGGTTGAACACAAGAATTAAGTGATCTAGAAGTAATAGATCGCTGAGTTGTGGAATGATGAGGGACTATCGAGGGAAAAAGTAAACATGCAATGTCTCCAAAATCTTTCATTTTTTAAATCTTTCAAATGGAAATAAAATGTAAGATATGAAAATGTAGAGTCATTGCCAGGTATTTTTCTTTTTTTTTTTTTTCTTTATTCTTTGAGAAACTACTTGTTTTTGTGGTTCAAATGAAAGTTCAAGAGAGGTAGTACAAAAAAGAAATGTTCCTTTTGAAACAGGACAATTAATCAGGAAAATGTTTATTTTTTGATAAAGGAGTCCATTCAATTGAAAGCTCATCTTTAAAAAAAAAAAACAAAACAAAAAAACTCATCGTTTGAAGTGAACATTGCCATATAGTATACACAAATGATGCTATAAAGTTATGACTCTTTAGAGAAAGAGTTTATCTTGGATTATCTGGGTGGGCACTTAATGTATTCATGTGTGTCCTTATAAGAGACAGGCACAAGGAATTTTAGAATCATTACACAAAAGAGAAGACATGGACTTCCCTGGTGGTACAGTAGATAAAATTCTGCCTGCCAGTGTAGGAGACATGGGTTCAATCCCTGATCTGGAAAGATTCCACATGACTCAGGACAACAAAGCCCATGTCCCACGACTACTGAGCCCTCACGCCTAGAGCCTCTGCTCTGCAACAAGAGAATCCACTGGAGTGAGAAGCACATGCACCACAGTGAAGAGTACCCCCTTCTTGCCGCAACAAGAGAAAGTCCAACCACAGCAACAAGGGCCCAGCTCAACCAAAAGGCAAATATTATCCTCCAATTAAAAAAAAATGGTGAGGGAAAAACAAGAAAGATCAGGATATAATAAATACAAAATTTAATCTTTAAACTAATTTATTTATTTTTTTTGCACTAGCTAAAGTCAATGAAAATAAACATATATTCCATTATGTCAAAGAAAGAAAAGACACATGGAAGACGAGATTACAGAGGGACCAGGAAAACAGAGGACCTGAGGTCAACCCAAACTGGAAGAAGTGAGGAATGGAATCTCCCCTAGAGTCTGATGACAGAGTGCAGGCCTGCTAACATGGTGATTTTGCACTTCTGGTCTTCAGAACTTAGAGAGAGCATATTTCTGTTATGTTAAGCTGCTTAATGGTAGTATTTTTTTTTTTTTTTTTTTAATGGAAGGCCTGGGAAACTGATTCAGATTTTGGTACCAGAAGTGAATTGCTACTGTATGACAAATACCTGAAAATATGGAAGTGGCTTTGGAATTAGATAAAAGGTCAGGGATCAAAAAGAAGTGAAGAGTATTGTCCATTAATGTCTATCATCTGAGGGGATGTTTGTACAGTCATAAATGAAATGTTGCTAAAAATATGAATGGAAAGTCTCTTTTGGTATTTGGTAGAAGCTCAAACGAAGAAGGCAATGGCAACACACTCCAGTACTCTTGCCTGGAAAATCCCATGGATGGAAGAGCCTGGTAGGCTGCAGTTCATGGGATCATTGAGTCAGACATGACTGAGCGACTTCACCTTCCCTTTTCACTTTCATGCATTGGAGAAGGAAATGGCAACCCACTCCAGTGTTCTTGCCTGGGGAATCCCAGGGATGGGGGAGCCTGGTGGGCTGCCATCTATGGGGTCGCACAGAGTCGGACACGACTGAAGCAATTTAGCAGCAGCAGCAGCAGAAGCTCAAAAGGAAATGAGAAACATACTATTGGAAATGGAAGGAAAGGTGATCCTTGTCATATGGAGGTAGAATACTCACCTAAATTGTGTCCTTTATTTGTAGGGAAAGCAGAACTTGTAAGTGATGAACTTAGATGTTTAACTGAGACAGTTTCCAGCCAACAATTGTGATGCAGCCTGGTTTATTATTGCTGTGTATGGTAAAAATGTGGGCTCTCCTGGTGGCTCAGATATCTGCCTGCAATGCAGGAAACTCAGGTTCAATCCCTGGGGGGGGGGGGTGAAGATTCCTTAGAGAGGGGATACCCACTCAAGTATCCCTGCCTGGAACATTTCATAGACAGAGGAGCCTGGCAGGCTATAGTCCAGTGGTGGCTCACAAGGAGACATGACTGAGTCACTAAGCACAGCACAGCACTACACTACCACTCCAAAGGCAGTATGAAAGACTCTAAGGACAGATCACTGGGTCTAGAGTGGTGAGCTACAGGCTGAGAGAATCAAGTCACAGGACAAGAGGGCAGAGCCGCAAGACACACTATTTCCAGGCCTGGGAGCCTAGTGGATTTGTCTGCTGCAATTTGAAACAGGTTGGAACTTGTAACTCCTCTCTGCCTTTCATTTTTGCTTTTGAAACAGAAATGCCTGTAACTATTATAAAAGGTCTATTCACCATTGTATTTCAAGAATACATAATTTATTTTCTAGTTTCATGGGGCCAGAAAAGGAGAGAACTCTTCCCCCAAGATAAATAATAAGCAGAGTCTCACTCGTACCTACTTTAGGTGGTTTAGATGTTGAGATTTGAGACTTTTAAATAGATGATGTTTAGATGGCATTATAAGATTGAATAGATGTTGTGCTTATTTGAGAGTAATTGGGGTGGAGTAAATACCCCAAATGCACGTGTGATAGATGTAAATCTTATGGAGTCAAAGGACAGACTGTGGTAGGCAATAAGTTCTGCCCCTCCTCGATCTTTTGCATCCTAATTTCCAGAAACTGAATATTGCCTTATATAGCAAAAAAAAAAAAAAAAACAGAGAACGCAATGGCATCCCACTCCAGTACTCTTGCCTGGAAAATCCCATGGATGGAGGAGCCTGGAGGCTGCAGTCCATGGGGTCACTGAGGGTTGGACACAACTGAGCGACTTCACTTTCACTCTTCACTTTCATGCATTGGAGAAGGAAAGAGCAACCCACTCATGTTCTTGCCTGGAGAATCCCAGGGACAAGGGAGCCTGGTGGGCTGCTATCTATGGGGTCGTACAGAGTCGGACATGACTGAAGTGACTTAGTGGTAGCAGCATAGCAAAATAGTGAATATTAACTTACATGTCAAGGGATGTGATTTTGTTAAAGATATTTAGCAGAGGAGCTTATCCTGAATTATCCCCACCCCATGGGCAGTATATTCAATCAAAGGTGTTTTTACAAGAGAGAAGCAGAGGGAATTTTGAGATGACACACAAAGAAGACAGGGAAGAGGAGGAGGCAATGGCATGACAGAGGCAAAGGATGGGCTAATGTCGCCACAAGCCAAAGGGTGCCTGCAGCCTTCAGAAGTGGAGGAGACTAGGAACAGATTTTCTTGACAGCCTCTGAAGGGATATGCCATCCCATTGACATCTTGGTCTCTGGCCTTCAAACTATAAGAGGACATATTTCTGTTGTCATGAGCCATGATTTTGTATAATTTGTTAAGGTACTACTAGAAAACTGACACAGATTTGGTTGCTTTAAGTGCCTATGGGCACAGCTAGACAAGTGTGAAATTTGTAGGGTAGGCCACTGGGATGTGTGAAATGGAAATTGAAGGGCATAAGTGGATGCTGGAGTCAACAAGTGGATTTCTTTCTCCCAGAAATCTCAACTCTGCTCTTAAAATCTTTCAGAAGATTGGATCAGATCTGCAAGATTATTGAGGATACTCTCTATTACTTAAATTCACTTGATTGTAGATTTTAACCACATTTGCAAAGTATATTTATGACAACACCTAGGTAAGTTTTTGTGTGTTTAACTGGGTGCTATGGGTACTATGCCAAGCTAAGAACCATCAAACTGACCATCACACTGACACAACAGGTATAAGCAGAAAGAGGATATTACAGATAGACAATGTTCAAGAATTTAGGAATGCTGGAAATATAAATGAAAATGTTTCTTCCTAAAATTCAAGGGAAACAGAGTAGGGTTATTCTGTAAGATGTAACCGAAGAAGCATACTGTAGAAAGGGTGCCTAAAGTATATTTTGATGGCTTTATTTATTTCTATCTCAAGCTTCGGTGGTCTCCTACAAAGAAGCATATAGTTTGAGTGTGTGAGAGATAAATTATAGTGGTGGTCTGCAGGACGTATATGCAAAAAAAAAAAAAAAATATTACTTCTTTCAATTTCACAGAAGAAAAGTATGCAAATGGAATCTAGGAAAAGCATGGGCAAATGAAAGTGTACACAAAGTTCTGACTTACTATATAGAATGGTAAAAATGAAGAATGAATAAGGATGCACTTAATACTAGAGAAATGTTATTTCCAGTTGTTTTTTAAACATGGATAAAGCAGAGAGACTATGAGCCTCTTCAGTGTTTATTTGCAGCGTTGCATTCAGTGCTATCATGGGGCTGTCTTACAAGTGTTGTATTCTTGAATAATG
Source organism: Bos taurus (assembly GCF_002263795.3). Taxonomy (NCBI): domain Eukaryota; kingdom Metazoa; phylum Chordata; class Mammalia; order Artiodactyla; family Bovidae; genus Bos; species Bos taurus. The sequence continues at coordinate 3,929,203 of NC_037336.1, forward strand.
GTTGACGGGTAGAAGAGGAAAGTTTTCCTTTACTCTTGCTGCACCATTTTGCAATATACCTGAAATACAAATATCCAGAAACAAGTGAGGATAGTTCATTTATAGTGCCATATTTTGCCCTTAACACAACATGTATAAAACAGGAAAAGGCAAGAAACCCTAAAATAAGCTCAGATGCCTTGATTAATAATGACTCACCAACAGAATATTTCAATTTTGTACTCTGCCTTTGTTTAATACCCTGAGATTTTAATAACAACCCAGAGCAACACATGATAGTGAGACTTAGGATGAATAGAAACACGATTTCTTTTGTAGAATATGAGAAGTGTGATTATGAAAGAGAAAGGGGAAAAAAAATCTGTATGATGCCCTGACAAGAGGAGAATGCTGAAACAGTTCAAGTTCAGGAGAGACTACAAATGAAAACTAGAAATGAAAGCTGAGAATCTAGAGACTTATTATCCTAAAATTCTGTTTTCCAATATGTCTCTTGAAATTACCCTAAAGTGTATGTACACTCAGTTCAAGCTACTGACACAGAGGATAGCAGGTGGGGAATTCAAGCAAAATGCAAAGAAGGAACAAATTAAATAGACCCATTTAGACAAGAGGCAGAAAGATGGGCAGATTTCTGAGTTAAGGAGGCAATTGCAAATGAGCCTAGCAAAAGAGTTTGGATGGAACAGGGCCATATTTCCTTCCTTTTTTAGGAGGGAGCCAAGCTTATCTGGAAGAAGGAGATCTCACAAAGTTCTGAGAGGCAACATGATTTTCTACAACTTGGTATCTACCTTTCTCCCCAACCCTCTTTATTTTTAAACTGAGTAGTAGACTGGAGTCCTTGAGGAGGAACAAAGATGACTCCTGACAGTCCTCAGGATACTTTCTTGCCTTCCCTCTCTCCCTATATACCATAATCACTGACCTCACGGAAGGGAGGCATCTACCCCTTCACTTTGATTGAAACCCACTCTGACCAATTATAAGTAAACTAAGCACACCAAGAAGAAGCAGAGGCTTTCTAAATTTCTGTCTAACTCCTCCACCTTCAATGGGACCCAGGATTCTGTACTGCTTTCTGTGAAAGTATTTCCCAAGGGAATTAGTCAGACTTATGTAAAATAGAGATACATAGATATTACCTGTGATGGATAGGTACTCTGTGAAAAGGTGCTTTGAAGACACAGCTCAGGAAATTAAACATTAAAATAACCTGAAAGTACAGTTTTCCAGCAGAAATTGACACTCCAATTTACACTTAATGAAATCAAGGCAGATATAAAGAACTACCTGAGGCATAAACCCTTTTGATACTAGGAGCACTGAAAGGAATGTGTGCATTGTCTTGCCTAGAATTTGCTGGACACTCCTGGTATCAGTTTAATGGGTAAAGATGACACTTTGTGAGCTACAGATCCAGCTAAGATCCAAATCTGTCTGGTGTAACTTTGTTAGTGTTTATAACTATGTCATGTCATTAAATGCTTCCACAGATGATGACCATAACCCTTTAAAAACTCAGAACACATTTCACAGGCATTGTGCTTAATTGGCAGCTAACAAGATTCATGACTGGGTTACACATGTGGGTAACTAGCCACAGATCAAGAGCAAGTTCATGACACATTAACAATTGTCAAAATTAATGTCAGCACATCCTGAACTTTCTTCAAAACAGATCACTTTTCACCTACAAAATTCAAGAAAAGCTAGTATCTGATCATAAACTCTGATACATTATACTGAGGTGAAAAGTAAAATGATTTTGAAGAGGTTCTTTTCTGTTCTTCATGCTTACTCTCCCTTTTGTTTGACACATTTGACACTAAGTGTCTGCCTTGTTCCAGATTTTGGTCTAGAGCCTGGCAATGTAGCAATTAAGACAAGACAAAAATCCTTCATCTAAAGAATGTTATATTCTATTTCATGTGTGATAATGTGCAAAATAAATGTTATATTGTATATCTGAAGATGAAACATGTTACATGCTACATAGAGCACAACCAAGCAAGGAAATGGGTAATAATTGCATTTCAAAAAAATTGCCATATAAAGTATGTTCAATGTCTCAAATTTGAGAAACACAATATAATGTTTGGATAGATAGTTCTTCACTGTATTGAAATTGATCTGTTGTCTAATCTGTCACCTTGAGTTAAAGAACATCAAACCATGAAGGCATCATCTACACTGGAAGCTATCTGGGCCACAGACTAACTTGTCTATGAGATCTCTTATACAATTCTAATACTAGACTCGAAACATGAACAGATCTGTGCAAGGAAAACCTTAGGTCTGCCTTAAGTACCAATTGAGCTTCCTATCCCTAGATAGTCAGCTTGTTTTAGGTCATCTGACACTAAAAGTAAAGAACAATCTTAGAGATAATGTTGTTCCTGGATAAATGAGGTTTTGATCAATTTTTTTTACTGTGTCTTAGCACACTTTTTGTTTGTTTGTTTGTTTGATTATTTTGTTCTGTTCTGTTTATGTGCAACTTGTACAATTTCCTACTCTATAGGTTAGGTTAGGTTAACCTAATCTATAGGTTAACCATACTGTATAGGTTAAAAGTATTTCAGGAAACTTACATCCTTATAATAGAAATTTATTCTGCTATATACCATATGATTTCCATTTTACACATAAGTCCTCCAAATGACAAAGCTGTCCTTGAAATGTAGGGCATCTTATTATTAGAGACACATCCAGCTAACTCCAGTTTTGCAGAGTAATTATACCGTGTCTCTCCTTAACTATTCTATGTCCAAATCACCTTTTCCTGCAAGAATGCAGTTTAAATAAACATTGTTTGCCACTCTGAAAATAATGTTTCATAAAAATAGACAGTGTAAAAAGTCCCACCTCTTTTGTTTCAGATGCAATGTCTTGGGAATGGTGTCAAGAAACAGAAATATTTTCAACCTGTGTTTGATTTCAAGTGGGTTTTGTATTATTATTGTTTCTTTTTAAACTATTTTTTTCTCCAAAAATGTAAATAAAACTTTCCTTATGCTTGAAGCACCTCTTTTCAAGATGGAGAGCATCTATATCAATAGATAAGCTAAAGGGTCATAATTTTGGGAACCTGATCATTAAAATCATTGACTTACCTTCTCTGCTTCAACCCTCAATAGCAACAAACTGATGAAAATAAAATTGATTAAGAACTGTACTGATATTGAGAGAACATTCATGTATTTATGCTATTCTAATTTCTATTTTACAACACAAATTTAAAGTTATAATCATTGCAATTTCTAGCACATTAATTTAAAAGTGCAGTAAAAGACTAAATGTTTTAAAAATGCCTTTCAGTTCAGTTCAGTCACACAGTCATGTCTGACTCTTTGCAACCCCTTGGACTGCAACACACCAGTATTCCCTGTCCACCACCAACTCCCAGAGTTTACTCAAACTCAGGTCCATTGCGTTGGTGATGCCATCCAATCATCTTATCTTCTGTTGTCCCTTTCTCCTCCTGCCTTCAATCTTTCCCAGCATCAGGGTCTTTTCTAGTGAGTCAGTTCTTCTCATCAGGTGGCCAAAGTATTAGAGTGTCAGCTTCAGGATCGGTTCCTTCCAATGAATATTCAGGACCGATTTCCTTTATGATGGACTGATTGGATCTCCTTGCAGTCCAAGGGACTCTCAAAAGTCTTCTCCAACACCACAGTTCAAAAGCATCAATTCTTTGGCTTTCAGCTTTCTTTGTAGTCCAACTCTCACATCCATACATTACTACTGGAAAAACCATAGCTTTAACTAGATGGGCCTTTGTTGGTAAAGTAATATCTCTGCTTTTTAATATGCTGTCTAGGTTGGTCATAGCATTAGATTCTTTTTAAATATATTTAGATATTGTCTATTGGTTAAAATTGTTAGAAATAAAACTCTTAATGATGTAAAGCATATATTGTTTTACACTAAAGCTTGAGATAAGATATGATAGTGAATATTCAGTTTAGACAAGCAGAACTTCCATTTATTTCTGGACTGTAATTGCATATCACAATAAGTTATAATTATCACAAAAATTTGTTTAAAAATATAATGAAACTATTTTGTTCTCAAAACAGATAACTAAATGCTACAGAGTGGTTAGATGTAGATACCTGAGGTTATATCTGCATAGTAGAATCTTGGCTTATGATTAATTGAGAAAAATATGGGGTGGCATGAGGAAGAAATGATTATTCCAGAAAAACCTCTATGAATCACAATTTTAGAGTGTAAAGTAAGGAGAATTTAACTTGTATAACATTCTTGCTTTTCAAAACTTGATAAAATCATACAAAAACACTTCTACATGAAATATAAATGTATTCCAAATGATTGGGGGATTTTCTTTAAAATTCTGTGTGTATGCTTTTTTTGTGCAGATAGAACTTTGAGAGCAGATTTATCCAAGTAGTTGTTTAGTTTTTTAAACAAGCAAAATTCATTTCAAATATATTTGATCATTGCCAAATGTTTGAATAGTTTATATATTAAGAAATACTGTAAATAACACCTCTGGGTCCTCTCTAGTTGTTAGGCTATATCTAATTTCCTTGGGGGAAGGCGCCAAGATGGCGGAGGAGTAGGATGGGGAAAACACTTTCTCCCCCACAAATTCATCAAAAGAGCATTTAAACGTCGAGTAAATTCCACAAAACAACTTCTGAATGCCGGCAGAGGACACCAGGCACCCAGAAAAGCAACCCAACTCCTCGAAAGGAGGTAGGAAAAAATATTAAAGACAATAAAAGAGACAAAAGAGGGAGGGACGGAGTTCCGTCCCGGGAAGGGAGTCTTAAAAAGAGAGAAGTTTCCAAACACCAGGAAACCTTCTCACTGCCGAATCCGTGCTTGGAAGCACAGAGGACAACATAACAGGGAGAAAAAATAAATAAACAATTAAAACTCGCAGATTGCAAGCCCTACGGTAACTCCTCCAGCGGAGAAGCAGCGCAGACGCCTGCATCCGCCATTAGCAAGCAGGGGCTGGGCAGGGAGGCGCGGCGCGGGCTGCATCGCTGAGAGTAAGAACCTGGCCTGAATACCCTGAGCACTATCTGAGCGAAATAATTTGGGCTAGCAAACCAGACTGTGGGATATCTACCATGCAAAAAGCCAGCCCTAACCTAAGACACCGCCAGCCCGCGCACGGAACAAAGGACTAAACAGAGGTAGCCGGCTGCAAACCTTCCCCCTCCGGTGACAGGCAGCCAGAGCCGGAAGGGGGCAATCGCAGCCCCAGAGAGACATTATCTATAAAACTGGCTTCTTTGCTAACTAAAACTTATTGGGGGTCTGGACGGTCAACATCTGCCTGAGAAGGTGCGCCGGTTTTACACCCAGATAACCAAGTGGCGGGGAGGCGATAAGTCGCAGCATTGGCGCTCACCAAACACTTCATCACCTGAGCTGCTCGGACCTGGGAAGAGCACAAAACGCAGCCCCAAATGAGTCTGCGCCTCTGAGGACTACCTGAGTGCCTGAACCTGAGCGGCTTGGACCTGGGAGGTGCATGCAACCCAGGGCCAGCCTCGGATTGTTCCCGGCGGAACAACCTAGAGCCTGAGCAGTGTGGGCAGGGAGGCTACACGCGCCGTGAGCGGGGGCAGACCCAGTGTGGCTGAGGCACTGCGAGCGCACGCCAGTGTCATTTGTTTGCAGCATCCCTCCCTCCCTCCCCATAGCGCGACTGAACAAAGAGAAGAAATACAGCTCCACCCACCAGAACACCGACACAAGCTTCCCTAACCAGGAAACCTTGACAAGCCACCTCTACATACCCACACACAGCGAGGAAACGCCACAATAAAGAGAACTCCACAAACTGCCAGAATACAGAAAGGACTCCCAAAACTCAGCAATTTAAACAAGATGAAGAGACAGAGGAATACCCAGCAGATAAAGGAACAGGATAAATGCCCACCAAACCAAACAAAAGAGGAAGAGATAGGGAATCTACCTGATAAAGAATTCCAAATAATGATAGTGAAATTGATCCAAAATCTTGAAATTAAAATGGAATCACAGATAAATAGCCTGGAGACAAGGATTGAGAAGATGCAAGAAAGGTTTAACAAGGACCTAGAAGAAATAAAAAAGAGTCAATATATAATGAATAATGCAATAAATGAAATTAAAAACACTCTGGAGGCAACAAATAGTAGAACAACAGAGGCAGAAGATAGGATTAGTGAATTAGAAGATAGAATGGTAGAAATAAATGAATCAGAGAGGATAAAAGAAAAACGAATTAAAAGAAATGAGGACAATCTCAGAGACCTCCAGGACAATATTAAACGCTACAACATTCGAATCATAGGGGTTCCAGAAGAAGAAGACAAAAAGAAAGACCATGAGAAAATACTTGAGGAGATAATAGTTGAAAACTTCCCTAAAATGGGGAAGGAAATAATCACCCAAGTCCAAGAAACCCAGAGAGTCCCAAACAGGATAAACCCAAGGAGAAACAGCCCAAGACACATATTAATCAAATTAACAAAGATCAAACACAAAGAACAAATATTAAAAGCAGCAAGGGAAAAACAACAAATAACACACAAGGGAATTCCCATAAGGATAACAGCTGATCTTTCAATAGAAACTCTTCAAGCCAGGAGGGAATGGCAAGACATACTTAAAATGATGTAAGAAAATAACCTACAGCCCAGATTATTGTACCCAGCAAGGATCTCATTCAAGTATGAAGGAGAAATCAAAAGCTTTTCAGACAAGCAAAAGCTGAGAGAATTCTGCACCACCAAACCAGCTCTCCAACAAATACTAAAGGATATTCTCTAGACAGGAAACACAAAAATGGTGTATAAACTCGAACCCAAAACAATAAAGTAAATGGCAACGGGATCATACTTATTAGTAATTACCTTAAACGTAAATGGGTTGAATGCCCCAACCAAAAGACAAAGACTGGCTAAAAAAAAATAATAATAATAATTTCCTTGGTCCAGGTTTTTCAGAGATTGTATTGCTTACAAATTCAGCATAAAAAATTACTTCAACCATATGCTTTTGAGAACATACAGTCTTTGTCTCTGGAGAACTGAAAGACAGTCTAATTATTCTTGTCTCCACAACTAAAAGTAAAAAGAGGATATATATGTTTCTTTCCTATTTAATATCTCAAAAGATTGTGATCTTCCTTGTTCCAGGTTAGTGATGATGCTTAACTGGTAAACTGTATATTCAAATTGCAGAGAATAAGCAATTCTCTGGATAACAGAAGCAACAGGTTTTCTTTTTCTCGATTTCATGAACATACAAATGAAAGCAAGTTTCTATGATATGAGTTATCCATACTAGAGGTCACATTCTCCAATTATCTCTGCTCATCATTTGCTTGGTATTATTTTAATTAATATCCTCATGATAATTTTTTGGTGAATTATAATGATATAGCTTCACCAGATGCAGGGAGTTCCTTTAATTCTTTTCTGTCTCATCAGGTTCTTTTCTGTGTGCACAGGACTTTCACTGGCTCTTTAATGTTGACTGAGAATCTCCCCTGGTAGAATTATTCCTTGAGGGGGAATTTAATCCCTGACTATTTCTGTTGAGCAGGATGCTTCCTGACTCATTTCTATTCAAGAGAGAACTTCCTGGATGGAAATGTTCATGGTTCTTTTAAATGGAGATTAACTCCCTGACTTAAGCGCAAGTATTCCATTCTTTTGTGAGGTTTTTCTAATTTTTTTTTCCCTCCTTATCCACGGATTGCTCTGAGCAAGTCCTGCAGCTTCTCAACATGAACTGTAGGAGAGACTGAGGCAGAGATGGCTTTTTCCTTCCTGGCTAATTTGTCTATCTGATACCACTCTCTCATAGGTAACTCTCAGGTACTGGATGCCTTTTTTCCACCTTTCAGCAGACAATATGTAAACATCTGTTCCAAACCTTCAAAATATCAAGGATAATTTATAGTTACATAGGTCACTTTTGGACTACTGCAATCTCCCAAAGCTTCCATGTTTCAAGAGCCCTTGAATTTCAGGGACCCAGAAACCCCTGTAAATAAAAGCCTGCTTTTTTTTTTTTTTACTTGATATGATGAAACAAGCAAACAAAAAATTGTTCTCCCTATCAAATATAAAATATCGAGCAGGCCCTTCCACAACCTCCATAAACCTTATCTGAAGTTGCCTATTCACTTAAAGGCCACATCAGTCTTCCTCTACTGCTCTTTTCCCCTCAAATCTGACATTCGTACCCACAGTATTTTCCCTCTTGTTCCTGCAAATGGGACTCTGTCTCCCCCACCTTTTGTACATAATGAGCTTTACATTGTCTCAATACTATTGTTTTTCTTCCCCTCACACAAGCTGTTCCTTCTTTAATAATTCTCCCATCCCTTCAAAAGCCCTGGACATTATGGCATCTCTTCACTTAAGCCATACCACAATCTCACAGTCTTGATTTAATCGCTGGTTATGTGCTGTCTTCCTTTTAGAAGTATCAGGGGACCCCAAATTCGTGATTCTTTGTTTATCACTAGAGAGTCCTTTCAGACTTTTCTACTGACTCAGATGATAGAATTTGCCTGAAGTTCAGGAGACCTGGATTCAGTCCCTGAGTCAAGAAGAACCCCTGAAGAAGGAAATAGTAACCCACTCCAGTACTTTTGCCTGGAGAGTTTCATAGACAGAGGAGCCTGGAGGGCTACAGTCCATTGGGTTGCAAAGAGTCAGACACAACTGAGCAACTCACAGTTGCACTTCACTTACTTTCTCACAGAGGACCCTTTAGCTTTCCACCCTAGGCTTCAAAAGGAACTTTCATCAATAATGCTTTGCAAAAAAGTAAATCTATTCTTCCACCAGAACATAAATGAGGGCTGTTTCATATGCCTCATATTTGCATTCACATGTACTTTCCACAAATGCAAATACCTATCCTCTTTTTTTTTTCCCCAAGAACAATTTATTTATTTATTTTTATTTATTTATTTTGGAGTATCATGGACACAGGGTACCTATCCCTTGCCTTATTATATGAATCTAACAGATCAAATGATTCCAAACATAATTTTACCTAGTAAGTTTGGGACTGGCATCCTATAAGCAATAACTGGTCATTTTCCTCTTCCCAAATGAATAGGGCATCTCTATCAAAATAGTCCATATGAATACCAAGATGCAAATTCATGAAACAACTACTTCTGTGACCATGGAAAGCCCCAAATGAGACATACTTTATGTGTGGCAGATATGCCTATTGATATCTACGTCTGATTTGACTGGACCTTGTTGTCTACCTAATTTAATTAACCCTCACTAAATTTTTAGCCAGATTGCTTTTTTTTATCACCTTAAACTCTATCACCTCTGATTAAATTTTTTAGGCACCAGATGAACCCAAAAGTTAACTAAAACATGTTATAACAAGCTTAGGTGCAGAATTCTAGCTCTGGACCTTCCATTGTCACCAGTTTTCCAAGAAGAGAGTGGAGATAAGGGAGGATAATGACTACATAGGCAAAAGCAGAAATAAAATGAATGAAACAGTGTTTAGATATTTAAAATATTAAAAGTAAGAAAATATCTCTCCTTGTATCATTAATAAACCTATTTTAAAGGGACATTGAATAACAATATGCAAAAATCACTTTCTTCCATAAAATAGTAGTAAATCTTTGTACTTTAAAGGATGCAAACCTTTTAGTTGAAATTAAGATAATATTTTGCTTTGATCTTCTGTAACAGAAGTATTATGAAGAGAATTTTAAATTTCTTATATTTTTAAATTTAATGTTTTATTTCTCTAATATGTTTATGATTATTTTAAAATACTTTACTCTTTTTCAGATCAGATCAGATCAGTCGCTCAGTTGTGTCCGACTCTTTGCGACCCCAGGAACCACAGCAAGCCAAGACCCCTGTCCATCATCAACTCCCAGAGTTCACTCAGACTCACATCCATCGAGTCAGTGATGCCATCCAGCCATCTCACCCTCTGTCGTCCCCTTCTCCTCTTGCCCCCAATCCCTCCCAGCATGAGTCTTTTTCCAATGAGTCAACTCTTCTCATGAGGTGGCCAAAGTACTGGAGTTTCAGCTTTAGCGTCATTCTTTCCAAAGAAATCCCAGGGTTGATCTCCTTCAGAATGGACTGGTTGGATCTCCTTGCAGTCCAAGGGACTCTCAAGAGTCTTCTCCAACACCACAGTTCAAAAGCATCAATTCTTCGGCTCTCAGCCTTCTTCACAGTCCAACTCTCACATCCATACATGACCACAGGAAAAACCATAGCCTTGGCTAGATGAACCTTTGTTGGCAAAGGAATGTCTCTGCTTTTGAATATGCTATCTAGGTTGGTCATAACTTTCCTTCCAAGGAGTAAGCGTCTTTTAATTTCATGGCTGCAGTCACCATCTGCAGTGAACTTGGATCCCAGAAAAATAAAGTCTAACACTGTTTCCACAGGTTCCCCATCTATTTCCCATGAAGTGATGGGACCCGATGCCATGATCTTGGTTTTCTGAATGTTGAGCTTTAAACCAACTTTTTCACTCTCCACTTTCACTTTCATCAAGAGGCTTTTTAGGTCCTCTTCACTTTCTGCCATAAGGGTGGTGTCATCTGCATATCTGAGGTTATTGATATTTCTCCCAGCAATCTTGATTCCAGCTTGTGTTTCTTCCAGTCCAGCGTTTCTCATGATGTACTCTGCATATAAGTTAAATAAACAGGGTGACAATATACAGCCTTGATGTACTCCTTTTCCTATTTGGAACCAGTCTGTTGTTCCATGTCCAGTTTTAACGGGAATTCAATTATGTTTGAGTCACTTTTATTTGAAGGATATATCTTAAGTTTTATATTGAGAATTAATAAACCTAAGATTTCATATAAAATATTTGAATTTCCAGCAAAATTCCTAGTATAAAGCATTTTTTGCTTTAAAAGAAGCTGCTCTACTTCAATCTATTGATATTTTGCCATGTTTTCATATGGGAATTTCTTTTTTTTTTCCTTCCCAAATATTTGTTTCTTATGTACCAGCAGACAGCATAAAATGAGAGCAAGCTTCTCTGGAGAGTTACTAAGCTGAAAACATTACTTTCTTCACATTATGATGAACTACAGAGTTCACATTAAGAGGCAAATCCTTCATTTTAAAACATTAACCCATATAGTACTTAATAATTGAAGCCTATGTGATTTAGAGTTCACAAATGAATTACGTGCAAAAATAGATTCCATCTCTACTTCCTTTGGTGATTCCCTGGATTGATTGTCCTTCATTTTAGAATCTTGCCTTTTAGGACATTTTTCCAAGAGAGCCAAAGAAATATGAATAATTACTGAATCCAATCGCATATTCTTGTTATTTAAATTGCTATTTTTCAATTTATATGTCACTAATATGTTTACATTTTACATCTATTAGAACATTTTAGCAATTATTTTTATTCCTATTCTATAATGAAAACAATTAAAATATGTTAAGAAATCTATACCAAAAATGTGTAATATATTCCCATAATGGAGCCTGGATTTGGACCCAGGGAGTCAAGTTCCACAGTTAGTGCCCTTAGATATTGGTCTAGAAAATCTGCTATTGAAGCAAAGCAGAAGAAACAGAAAGTCAGAGATATATTGGAAATGCCAATATATACCCATGATATTTAATTTCAGAAAAAGATAATTGCTCTGTTACTTTTAGAAAAAGTACTGCTCCTACAATAATTAAAAATCCTTTACCTCTCATCACCCTGCTACTCTCCAGTCATCACATGAGGCAGGTATTGTGCAGCCTTTTCTACTCAATTTTGTTTTCTTATACTATTATTTCCCAGATAAGATCCTCAGTAAGGCATTTTATTTCATTACCTGTCCAGAAAAAATTCAGGATGAGTCTGCTGCTGCTACTGCTAAGTCGCTTCAGTCGTGTCTGACTCTGTGTAACCCCATAGACGGCAGCCCACCAGGCTTCCCTGTCCCTAGGATTCTCCAGGCAAGAACACTGGAGTGGGTTGCCATTTCCTTCTCCAATGCATGAGAGTGAAAAGTGAAAGTGAAGTCGCTCAGTCATGTCCGACTCTTCAAGACCCCATGGACTGCAGCCTACCAGGCTCCTCCATCCATGGGATTTTCTAGGCAAAATTACTGGAGTGGGGTGCCATTGCCTTCTCCTTGGATGAGTCTAGGACCCCTTGTTAAAGAAAGCAAAGGTGTTTTTAAAATTTCTAGGGGCAAAGAAAGAATATTGCACTACCCAGAAATTCCATCCTAAGTATATTCCCTGGTAAATCTTATGTATTATTAGTCTTAATAGCTCCACATGGGTAATATCAAATATCTATCCAGAATAAGTCCATAATTGTCAGTGTACAGTAATTAGAATTAATGAATTTCATCTCTAAACAAAACCAGAAGAGTTAAAGAAGTAAAACCTGAGACAATGGATATGTTTTTATAAAAATCAAAATAAGCAATGGTATTGGTTAGGGATGCATACATGAAGTTCAATAATAAATTAAAGATGTTATTCCCATAAAATGGGATGACTGATTTTAAAGTTTAGAGTGAGACCTGTGACTAGGTTAGTACATACCAGGGGATACAAGGTCCTGGCAATTTTCTTTGTAATAACTTGGGTTTTTATATGGATATTTGTTTACAGTTAATTATTAAAATACACTTTCACATTTTTTCTGTTTTCTATTTGTGAATTTTCTGACAAAATAAAGAAAAATTGTATGCCCAAAATGTGCCTATTTTCAGAAGTAGATTGGAATTTAACAAAACTAAAATTGACCGTGCAATGTCGTAATAGAAGCAAAAATTGTAAATATCCAAAAAGGAAGAAGATTTTCCTGTTAGACAGGGCAAAGGCTTATTTCTCATTTTAAAGCAAGCAAATTACAGAGATAAAAACAGATAGGATAGTTTAACATGGTCTGAAAAAAGGAAAAAAAAAACAGAGAGAAATTTATCTTTCTAAATTACAATGTCTTTACTTTCAGATGAAGGTTTAAACAGCTGGTTTATTCTGAACATTTATTTGCTAATTAAATTTGAGATTCTGTCTACTTTGCTGCACAGGCATATAGCTTCTGTATTAGTTTGCTAGGGCTATGAGAACAAAGCATCACAAAATGAGTGTCTTAAATGATATAAAGTATTGCCACATGCTTCTGCATGCTAGAAGACCAAGATAAAGGTGTTAGCAGGTATGGTTCCTTCTGAGAACTGTGAGGAATATTCTAACCATGTCTCTCCTTCAGACTCTATTCTGAGAGATCTTTGGTTTGTGAAAGCATCACCTTGATCTCTGCTTTTATCTGCATTTTTCCTTCTCTCCAAACCTGTGTGTATCTCCAAATTCCCCTTTTTTATAAAGACACCAGTCACAGTGGATTAGGACCCACCCTAATGACATCATTTTAATTCATGACCTATCTCCAAGTAAGAATCACATTCTGAGGTCCAGAGGGCTTAGACTTCAACATATAAATTTTGAGCAGAAACAGTTCAACTAATAGCAATGTCCTTTATTTTCTTCTACCACTTTCCATCTCTCATTTGTTCACAACTGAAACATATGGAAAGATCTTTTTTCATTATTTTTCCTAGTATCCATTTGTATAATCATTGACATAATGTACTTGGGTAAATTTTGTGTGTATTGAACCAAAATAAGAAACAATTTTTTCCCCCCAGTTCAGTTCAATCCCTCGGTCGTATCCGATTCTTTGCAACACCAAGGACTGCAGCAAGGCAGGCTTCCCTAGCCATCACTAACTCCTGGAGTTTGCTCAAATTCATGCCCATCAAGTTGGTGATTCCATCCAATCATCTCATTTTCTATTGTTCCCTTCTCCTCCTGCCTTCAATTTTTTCCACGGTCTTTTCTGATGACTCAGTTCTTCATATAAGGTGGCCAAAATATCGGAGTTTCAGCTTTAGCATCAGTACTTCCAATGAATATTCAAGACTGATTTCCTTTAGGATTGACTGGCTTGATCTCCTTGCAGTCCAAGGGACTCTCAAGAGTCTTCTCCAACACGACAGTTCAAAAGCATCAATTCTTTGGTGTTCAGGTTTCTTTATAATCCAACTCTCACATCCATACATAACTACTGGAAAAACCATACCTTTTGGAAAAAACAAAACTAGACAAACTTTGTTGGCAAAGTAATGTCTCTGCTTTTTGATATGCTGTGTAGTTCAGCTATACCTTTACTGCCAAGCTTTTCTTTCTTTTTTTTTTTTTTTTTAATTTCATGACTGTAGTCACCATCTGCATCTTTTAATTTTATGGCTGCAGTCACTGTCTGCCATGAATTTGGAGCCCCCTAAAATAAAGTCTGTCATTGTTTCCATTGTTTCCCCATCTATTTGTCATGACATGATGGGATCAGATGCCATGATTTTAATTTTTCTAATGTTCAGTTTTAAGCCAGCTTTTTTACTCTCCTCTTTCACTTTCATCAAGAGGCTCTTTAGTTCTGCTTCACTTTCTGCCACAAGGGTGCTGTCATCTGTGTATCTGAGGTTACTGATATTTTTCCAGTCAATCTTGATTCCATCTTATGCTTCATTCAGACTAGCATTTTACATATCAGGTACTCTGCATGTAAGGTAAATAAGCAGGGTGGTATACGGCCTTGATGTTCTCCTTTCCCGATTTGGAACCATTCTGTGGTTCTATGTCTGTTTCTAACTGTTGGTTTTTGACCTTCATATGGATTTCTCAGGAGACAGGTCAGGTGTTCTGGTATTCCCATCTCTTAAGAATTTTCCACAGTTTGTTGTGATCCACACAGTCAAAGGCTTTGGTGTAATCAATAAAGCAGAAGTGGATGTTTTTCTGGAATTATCTTGCTTTTCCTATGACCCCACGGATGTTGGCAATTTGATCTCTTGATCTTCTGCCTTTTCTAGATCCAGCATGAACATCTGGAATTTCCCAGTTCACATACTGTTGAAGTTTGGCTTGGAGAATTTTGAGAATTACTTTGGTAGAGTGTGAGATGAGTGCAATCGTGCAGTAGTTTGTACATTTTTTGGCATTTCCCACCTTTGGGATTGGAATGAGAACGTACCTTTTCCAGTCCTGTGGCCACTGCTGAGTTTTCCAAATGTTCTGGCTTATTGAGTGAAGCACTTTAAGAGCATCACCTTTTAGGATTTGAAATAGCTCTACTGGAATTCTATCAACTCCACTAGCTTTGTTCATAGTGATGCTTCCTAAGGCCCATTTGACTTTGGACTCCAGGATGTCTGGCTCTAGGTGAGGGACCACACCTTCATGGTTATCTGGGTCATGAAGATCTTTTTAGTGTACTTCTTTTGTGTATTCTTGCCACCTCTTCTTAGTATCTTCTGCTTCTATTAGGTGCATACAATTTCTGTCCTTTATTGTGCCCATCTTTTTATGAAATATTCCCTTTGTATCTAGTTTTCTTGAAGAGATCACTAGTCTTTCCCAATCTGTTGTTTTCCTCTATTTCTTTGGGTTGATCACTGAGGAAGACTTTCTCTCTCTGTTCTTCTTTGGAACTCTGAATTCAAAAGGGTACATCTTTTCTTTTCTCCTTTGCCTTTCACTTTTATTCTTTCACAATTATTTGTATGGCCTCCTCAGACAACCATTTTGCCTTTTTGAATTTCTTTTTTTTTTGGGGGGGGTGGGAAATGGTTTTGATCACTGCCTCTTGTACAGTGTCACCAACCTCTATCCATAGTTCTTCAGCCACTTTGTCCATCAGATCTAATCCCTTGTATCTATTTGTCATTTCCACTGTATAATTGCAAGGGATTTGATTTAGATCATATCTGAATTGTTGATTGGTTTTCCCTACTTTCCTCAATTTAAGTCTTAGTTTTAACAACAAGGAGTTCATGATCTGAGCCACAGTCAGCTCCCAGTCTTGATTTTTCTGACTGTATAGAGCTTCCTCATCTTTGGATGCAAAGAGCATAATCAATCTGAATTTGGTATTGACCATCTGGTGATGTCCATGTGTAGAATTTTCTCTTATGTTGCTAGAAGAGAGTGTTTGTTATGACCAGTGCATTCTCTCAGCAAAACACTGTTAGCCTTTGTCCTGTTACATTCTGTACTCCAAGACCAAGTTTCCTTGTTTTCTAAATATCACTTGACTTCCTACTTTTGCATTCCAGTCCCCTATGATGCAAAGGACATCTTTACTGGGTGTTTTAGAACGTCTTGTAGGTCTTCATAGAACCGTTTAACTTCAGCTTCTTCAGCATTACTGGTTGGGGCACAGACTTAAATTACTGTGATATTGATTGGTTTGCCTTCAAAATGGACAGTGATCTTTCTATTTTTTTTTTTTTTTTTTGAGATTGCACCCTAGTACTGATTTAGGACTCTTGTGTTGACTGTGATGGCTACTTCATTTCTTCTAAGGGATTCTTGTCTACAGTAGTAGATATAATGGTCATCTGAATTAAATTCACCCATTCCAGTCCATCTTAGTTCACCGATTCTTAAAATGTCAACATTCAGTCTTGCTGTCTTCTGTTTGACCACTTCTAATTTACCTTGATTCATGGACCTAACATTCCAGGTTCCTATGCAATATTGCTTTCTGTAGCATTGGACTTTACTTCTCTCACCAGTCACATCTGCAACTGCACATTGTTTTCACTGTCTCTCTCTTCATTCTTTCTGGAATTATTTCTCCTCTATTCTGCAGTCGGAGAAAGCAATCGCACCCCACTCCAGTACTCTTGCCTGGAAAATCCCATGGATGGAGGAGTCTGTTGGGCTGCAGTCCATGGGGTTGATAAGAGTCAGACATAACTGGGCGACTTCACTTTCACTTTCACTTTCATGCATTGGAGAAGGAAATGGCAACCCACTCCAGTGTTCTTGTCTGGAGAATCCCAGGGACGGGGGAGCCTGGTGGGCTGCTGTCTCTGGGGTTGCACAGAGTCAGACATGACTGAAGCAACTTAGCAGCAGTAGCAGCAGCATTCTGTAGTAGCATATTCAGCACCTACTGATCTGGGGAGTTCATCTCAGTGTCATATCTCTTTGCCTTTTCTTACTTTTTTTTTTTTCCACTTGTTACTAAATCTCTTTTATAATTTACTACCATTGGTTGGAATCTATTAAGAGATTTCTCAGATTTCTAAAAGATTGTAATATGGTAGATCAAAATCCACATGGTGATTCTGCAGCTAATGAGCACTATAAGGCTGTGCATGCAGGTGTGCATGCTAAGTCACTTCAGTTACCTCCAGCACTTTGCCACCCTATGGACTGTAGCAGGCCAGGCTCCTCTGTCCTTGGGATTCTCTAGGCAAGAATACTGCAGTGAATTGCCATGCCCTCTCCCAGGAGATCCTCCCAATCCAGGGATGGAACTCATGTCTCTTATGTATCCTGTATGGGTAGGTGGGTTCTTTACCACTAGTGCCACTTGGGAAGCCCATATAAAGCTGAGTCCCTTGTTTTTCATGATAATTTTATTCTCACTATGCTACATTTTTTTAAGTGCTTATTTTATTTTACATTGTTGTGTTAATCTCAGGTATACAGC
Source organism: Bos taurus (assembly GCF_002263795.3). Lineage (NCBI taxonomy): Eukaryota > Metazoa > Chordata > Mammalia > Artiodactyla > Bovidae > Bos > Bos taurus. The sequence goes on from NC_037336.1 coordinate 3,946,735, forward strand.
AAATTGATTCTGTTATACATATACATATGTCTGTTCTTTTGCAAATTCTTTTCCCATTTAGGTTATCACAGAATATTAAGTAGAGTTTCCAGTGCTATACAATGGGTCCTTGTTAGTTATCTATTTTATACATAGTAGTGTGTGCATATGTTAATACCAAACTAATTTTTGCTCTTCCCTACTTTTCCTTTTTGGTAAGAGTAAGTTTGTTTTTTAAGTCTGAGTCTGTTTCTGTTTTGTAAGTAAATTAATTTGTATTATATATATATATATAATACAAATTACAAATTATATATATATATATATAATATCCCACAAATAAGTGATATCAAATAATGTTTGTTTTTTGACTGATTGTGGTAAACTTTTAAATTACTATATGTATACTTTCTGACATCACTGACTCAATGGACATGAGTTTGAGCAAATTCTGGGTGATAGTGAAGGACAGAGAAGCCTGGTGTGTTGTAGTTCAAGGATCTGCAAAGATTCAAACACAACTTAGTGAACAACAAAAATGCCTTATAATTGAAATATATTCCCTCATTTCAAATTTTTAGGGCTGGTGAATTTTAGCTATTACCTATTATTGTTGTTATTATTCTTACTTATAACAGCCTACTTCTTTTACTATCAGCACCATGATTTCTTTAGAACAGCATATTTATAACAGAGATTCATCTATTGAATCTATCTCGTGCATGTTTATGAAAAAGAGGGGGTCTCTTTTGTTGTTTTTATTGTTGTTGTTACTGTGTTTTTGCTACTTTTTGGAATAATGTTCATAGGACCTAGAGTAAACCCTGTAAACACCACCACTGAAAAGGTAAAGTTAGTTACAAAGATCAATATATTGTTATTAGAAACTGCTCTTGACAAATTCTTCTGGACAAGGCTTTATATTCATATTAACTGACAATAATAGGCCTCCACCATTCCATAAGATACTTCTATACACTGTCAGGTCCTAAGTAGACCTGACAGTGCATAGAAGTGCATAAAAATAAATAAATAATAAATTTCATATGCACTTATAATAAATTAAGTGAATAAAAAATAAATAGATTCTAAACACATGGACAAACTTGATCACTATACCCACCACATCCCCACAAAAAAACACTATCATCTCTTCATCTTCAAGGACTGGGATTTCATTTTGGTTTGTTAGATAAAACTAATTATACCTTATGATAGTGAAAATTCTACCAGAGTTAAAATCCTTGTCAAAGACACTGGCCTTATTTAAACTAATACAGGCTTAAAAGTGACATAGGTTGACAACCGTCCATATTTTAAATTCTGTGCAAAGCTCCATTTTCTCATAGGGTATTTATGCAATATTTTTAAACTTATGTTAATGCAGTAATTCTGAATTTTATTTAAATGGTGAAATTACATTGTCCCTGGTGAGAAAAGTCATGTAAAAAAGACTTACTAGTATAGGGTAACATTGCATAGAAACCCTTGCAAATGTATTACATGAAAATAAAAATTTATAATGCATTTTGAATCCTGCAGAGATAAGATTTAAGTCCTTCATGGAAGTACACTAGTATATGGTATTCAGTTCAGTTCAGTCACTCAGTCATGTCCGAGTCTTTGCAACCCCATGAATTGCAGCACACCAGGCCTTCCTGTCCATCACCAACTCCCAGAGTTCACGTAAACTCACGTCCATCGAGTCAGTGATGCCATCCAGCCATCTCATCCTCTGTCGTCCCTTTCTCCTCCTGCCCCCAGTCCCTCCCAGAATCAGAGTCTTTTCCAATGAGTCAACTCTTCTCATGAGGTGGCCAAAGTACTGGAGTTTCAGCTTTAGCATCATTCCTTCCAAAGAACACCCAGGACTGATCTCATTTAGAATGGACTAGTTGAATCTCCTTGCAGTCCAAGGGACTCTCAAGAGTCTTCTCCAACACCACAGTTCAAAAGCATCAATTCTTCAGTGCTCAGCTTTCTTCACAGGCCAAGTCTCACATCCATACATGACTACTGGAAAAACCATAGCCTTGACTAGATGGACCTTTGTTGCCAAAGTAATGTCTCTGCTTTTGAATATGCTATCCAGGTTGGTCATAACTTTCCTTCCAAGAAGTAAGCATCTTTTAATTTCTGTCCTTCATTTATCAAAATATTTCTTGAGTTATTTGGTTGATCAAAGATCTGTGGAATAATGGCTAGTTTACAAAATTGAACTATTTAACACAATTCTGTGGTTTCAGTTCAGTTCAGTTGCTCAGTTGTGTCCAACTCTTTGCAACTCAGTCTGACTCTGTGGTTTCAGGGTGACATTTAATACATATCTGACAGGATATATTTCTTTCTTCAATTATATTCCCAAATAAAAATAAGATAGAGTTCTCCTCACCTCATGCATTCTATTATTACATGCCCTTAAGATATGATGATGTGCTAAGTGTGTAAGCCTGTTTAAAATGAAATTGAAAGTCATTTTTATATCTTATGTATAAAGTAATGAAATGCCTGTCCCCCAGTTTCTCATTGTACTCATTATGTTTTTGAATGGTTGACAAATGATGTAGCTACTATTTTGTTAACTGTAATTTTCTTAATGTATTTGTTAAAGCAAAAGCTTTTTAGCATAAATAGTAATGTGTAAGATTTATTCTACTCAACCCTTAAGAAAGCATCATCAAAAGTATAAGTTTCTTTACCATATTTTCTGGGAGGATTTCTATGAACTTATTTTTATTAATATATGATATATAATATGAACCATCACCTCTAATATGTTTCTAATGTCACTGAAATAGACAAATTCTACTAAAGTTGTATTTGTGGATTCTTTTGAATTATTATTCAGTAATAATTTTCATTATGTACTATGAGTCTATATTATGTTTCTTAACACAAGATACGATCTAAACACTGATATGAGAATGGTAAACATGAAGCTTGCTTGTAATAAAACAACTTTATTATAAGATTTTTATATGATATGACATTTATATGATAGGTTCACTATAATAAATTGATAAATGTAACATAACATTATTCACTAATTTTATCACACCTTATCTTGATGTTATTGTTTTGTAAATATGAACATTCAAGGACACCCATTCCACTACAGCCTTTACTACCCACTGGCCATATGACACTAAGCAACCTTTCAAATTCCTTTCACATCAATATCAATTGAAAAAGGTGGACTGATAATACCTATTATATTGTAATATTAGTGCATCAAGTAAGATTACATATGTATGTATGAAAATTACATATTACATGTAAATTTATTTAATAAAGACTGGTTGAAATTTAAAGTATCAGTCACTCAGTTGTTCCAACTCTTTGGGATCCCATGGACTATATAGCCTGCAAGGCTCCACTGTCTAAGGAATTTTCCAGGCAAGAATACTGAAGTTGGTTGCCATTCCCTTCTCCAGGGATCTTCCCAACCCAGGGATTGAATCTGGGTTTCCTGCATTTCAGTCAGATTCTTCACTGTTTGAGCTAACAGGTAAGACTAGTTGGTATGTGAAAACAACATAGGTTTGTTCTTTGGTCTGTCAGTTTACTATGCATTCTTGTATGTAATACTTAGTTGTTGGCTTCTTACTATGCATCAGCTGGTCTGCTAGGCAGTAGGGATTCAAGAGTCCAAAAGTCAGACATAGCCCAGCCCATTGGAAAAGGTAAAAATGAAGGTATCAGAGATGGAGTACATTAGAATAGGGATCTGAGTTGATTTCATGGTTTAAGATGTTAAAAGCACTCAGCATATGTATCTCATGACAAATAATTCAATATATATATAAATATATCCTACCTGGGATTTCAAAGTAACTCAAAGAAAATCTGCTGAGAACATGAAACAACAGGGATGTAGCCCTACTCTCCTAATTACAGCTACCTTACTCCATAATTTTAAATTTCATTGCTAATTAGATACTTGAATTAGAAATATGAGTCCTTGTAAATGAATTGAGGTAAATCTTTATGGTTGCTAGAATATATTGATTTTAAACCACACTTAAGCAATTAAATAGAAGTTGTAGACATTAGATTTTAGCAGATGGAAAAAGCATATTAACTCTATATGGCTTTGGGGAAACAGTTTAATTTACTACAATCCATATGCATTAATTGACTTGAAAAAATAAGGGTTCAACAAAAGTGTTAGTAATTAATATTTGAACATATACAATTTTATTTTAATAAATATCATTCAAACTGGTGAACTTTGATCAAGTTATGTATTCTCTGATTGCTTCACTTTTCTTAATATTTCCTCACTGCTGAAAGGGCCAATATAATTAAAAAAAAATGCTTTATAAAATCTAACTTCTAGAGACAAAATAGCCATTATAATTATCTGATGAATTTTGAAGTTTTTATCAGGTAAACTATAATATAGCATATTATTATGATATAGTAAAAATCTAACTTGGTATATGGAATATAATATGAGTTCAATAAATATCCAGAATTTCATGTCTTTCCCCCTGTGTTTTGATTCTATAACATTTAAGCCAAAATTATCTTATTCAACATAGTGTTTATATTTTTTGTTATATAAACCCATGAGTCACTCTGATGACATCTTTTTTCCTGTACTTATCTAAATCAATATTATCTTTCTTACTGTGATCTGTGCTAATGCTTAGTTTCTTCCTAAAAGTATTGTTTATTTTTTTAAATGTATTTCATTTTGGTTTTTTATTGAAGTATATTTGGTTTACAATATTAGTTTCAGATGTACAATGTAGTGATTCAATATTTTAAGAGGTTATACTCCATTTAAAGTTATTATAATATATTGTCAATATCCCCTGTGGTGTACAATATATCCTTGTAATTTTTATATGTAGTATTTTGTACCTCTAAATCCTCTACCCTTATCTTGCCCCTCTATTTCCCTACTGCTGACTAGTTTGCTCCTATATCTTTAAGTCTGTTTTGGTTTTGTTATATTTATTCATTTGTTTTATATTTTGAATTCCACATGTGAGTGATAACATGCATTATTTGTCTTTTCTTGTTTGACTTATTTCACTAAGCAGAGTATTGTTTAAAATCTTATTTTTCACCCCAATTATGTTTCTGAGCAATATTGTCTCAGAGTTATTAAGATCTAATTTTTTGATTCTGCTTGTGTTCAGAGAAAAAATATCATGGGCATTTGTTTCTTTTTCCCAGCCATTGTGAAACAAAGAAGCCTACTAGAAAATATCCAGTATTGTTTCTTTTGACTATACTTGACAAGAATTGCTTTTTATCTATTGTGTTAGTTTTGACTTCTGTTGATGTCTCTTGCCATCATTATGCCTTTTTTGTGTGTGTGTGTGTGAAAGCAAGTCCAAAATCATTACAATGAAATGTTTTTTTTTTTTTTTTTCATTTTTTCTGGGGGACAAACAAGACATTTCAAGGAAATAAAATGTTACCCACCTGCTCTAGCAGGTATGCTAATTATAAGACTCCTTATCATGGCTTTCTGATGCAAACTTTCACCTTGTCCCTTTGTCCTTCTATGTCTCTGCACATATGTCTGACCCTAGCTGAACTGGTGGACTTGAGTACCTCACACTCAGTTTATATTTACCCGCTGCTATATGTTTTAAAATGGAGTGGGGTTTGGGATGGGGAATACGTGTATACCTGTGGCAGATTCATGTTGATGCATGGCAAAACCAATACAATATTGTAAAGTAATTAACCTCCAATTAAAATAAATAAATTTATATTTTTAAAAAAGAAATTATATTTAATTGTAAAAAAAAATAATAAATAAATAAAATGTTCCCTCCTCACTTAGGATTTCCTTTCCAACCTGTGTCTAGTCATCCTTTGTTCAGTTTCCCCATTCATTTCACATCCTAAGGTGACTAGATTGGCAGTTAGCATATTTAATTTATGACCACTAACACTTTCTAACATTCTGGAAATCCAATTTTGTATTAAGTGAATAAAGGGAGCAGTGCTTCTACTTGGCAGTAATGAATAAACATTTGTTAACACATGGGCTTCCGAGGTGTCACTGTGGTGAAGAATCCGCCCACCAATGCAGGAGATGCACCTTTGATCCCTGGGTCAGGAAGAGCCCCTGAAGGAGGAAATGACAACCCATTCCAGTATTCTTGCCTGGGAAATCTTGTGGACAGAGGAGCCTGGTGGGTTACAGTCCATGGGGTTGCAAATTTGAACACGACTGAGCAGCTAATCACTGAGCACACATCATATGAAACACTTTGATGAATAGTGCGTTGGGCTACAATTTGGGGGGCATACAATAGAAATTTCAAAACAAAACAAAAAACAATATTTAACTAAAAAATTACTGATTGGCTTACAGGATGCTAACATATCTAAATAGCAAATACCAAAAACTGAATTAAATTTTATCTTCCCAAATGTTTTTTCCTAGTATGAGAAAGATGGTTTTTCTTTTCATTTTGGATAATGCCAATATAAATGCTGTCATGTTAAAATAAAGCTTAAAAAAAGAGAGTACAGAGGGACATCAGCAATCTGGTAGCATAAGACATCTCTCATCTTGTTCCCAGTTTGACAGCTAAAATTTGACATCTATCCAGGAAGAAAAATGTCTCTGTGTGTGTCTTGGGATCCAGAACCATAAGCCAAGAAATCTGGGATTAACCGTATCCAGTTGTGCACAAAGTAATAGAAAGACAAAGCATGGTATAGGCTGTGAAACTGCCAGCAATTTACCACTTACTGTTCAGGTTTCCTACCCTGGCACTGACTGCTGAGAGATGTCTGCTGGTAAGTCTCTGTTCCTATGGGCACAACCCCTGTATTCACCTGTCTATCTCTCCTTGCTTTGTCTCCTGCCATCTTCAGTGGATCCAAGAAGACTTACAAGCTGTTTGTATACAAGTCCAGAGAACTCTATGGATGTTAATCAGATGTAAATATATGCAACAAATAGCTTTTTTCTCATAAAAAATATCAAATAACTTCTTCTTATATTCATGTATAAGTTTAAGCAGGCTATGTGAGCATGTGCAGCAACTTCTAATTCTAATTTAAAAGGAAGCTTAAGGTAAGCTATCCTTTTATTTAATGATTAATGTCATGAGATAGATAATCCTAGTTTGAATAGTAAAATTACTTTAACAAGTGTTGCAGGTTAAACAAAAATATATAATTTCAACTTTCCAGACTTCAGATAAAACCAGGGCCTATGGAAAGAACAATAAATGGATAGACAGACAGGTAGAAAGACGATAGAGTAGGTAAACAGGTGGAAATTAAAAGGGTATCAATTACAAAGGAAAACAACATTACATAGTCTCAGGAAAAAATAACTAGAATAGTATTTCCCTGTATTTTTTTATCTTCATACAATATTATGTAAGACAATATATTTTATTTTTTCCAGTGTTTTAACATTTGAATAAAACTATTTGTTCTGCATAAAAATAATGTCTTCATTAATATATATTTTTTACATGATTGATTTTTTAAGTTGCTCATACACATATTTTAAGAAAATATTTTATCAAAGTCATCAGTTTATTTTATCTGAACTCCAAAACACTGTGGACTACAAAAACAACAAAAATAATAGTATGCATAATTTCAATATAAATGAATGACAGTTTCTTTGTCATTTATTATTTAGGACAACCAATTAAAACTTAAATAAGGGCTTCAGGGGCTAAAGAGGCTATTAAACAGAAAATAGCCATAATTTCTGAAATCTTGAGAGGTTTCCTTATGACAAATACATTATAAAATTTCATATATTATGGTAATAGAAAACATAAAAGGATAGATACAAATTATAAGTATTCATAAAACTCCCCAATTTAGACAAAAATGTGGGAATGATATTTTTTTGAAAGATTATTTTCTTATCTTAAAATTTCTTGATTGTTGCTATATTGAGAATTCAACCTTGATTTGCATTAACATCAACACTTGCTTTCTTTATTTTTTTAATAACTTTATTGAATTTGTTACAAAATTGCTTATGTTTTAGATTTTTGAGGCACATAGTATGTTAGTTCCCTGAACAGGAATGGATCTCTCACAACCTGCATTGGAGAGTAAAGTCTTAACCACTGGACACTAAGGAAGTTCCCCTTACTTCATCTTATTCATCCATAATTTGTTTCAAAAAAAAAAAAAACACTACTGAAAGAAGGTTTAAATAATGTGAATACAAGACCATCTTATTTGTCTCCTGAAAAATCTTTATACAGGCCAAGAAGCAACAGTTGGAACCAGGCATGGAACAATGGACTAGTTAAAAATTGGGAAAGGGTTACAACAGGCTATATATTGTCATCCTGCTTACTTAATTTATATGCACAGTACATCATGCAAAATATCAGGCTGGGTTACTCATAAACTAGAATCAAGGTTTATGGGAGAAATATCAGTAACCTCAGATATGCAGATGATACCACCCTAGTGACAGAATGTGAAGAGGAACTAAAAAGCCTTTTGATAACAGTGAAAGATGAGAATACAAAATCTGACTTAAAACTCAACATTCAAAACACTAAGATGATGACATCTGGCCCCATCACTTCATGGCAAATAGAAGGGTAGAAGAAGAAACCATGACTTCTTGAGTTCCAAAATCACTGGGGGTGGGGATTGCAGCCATGAAATTAAAAGAAGCTCAATCCTTGGAAGGGATGCTATGACAAACTTAGTGTGTTAAAAAGCAGAGATATTAGATTGCTAACAAAGATCTGTATAGCCAAAACTGGTGTTTTCCCAGTAGTATGTACGGACATGATGAGTGTTGGACCATAAAGAATCCTGAGCACTGGATAATTTATGCTTTTGAAACGTGTTGTTAGAGAAGATGCCTGAGAATGACTTGGACAACAAGAAGATCAAATCAGTCAACCCTAAAGGAAATCAACCTTGAATATTCACTGGACAGACTGATGCTGAAGCTGAAGCTCCAATGCTTTTGCCACAAGATCCTAAAAGTCTACTCATTGGAAAATACCTGATGCTGGGAAAGATTGAGGGCAGGGCAGAGGAGAAGGAGTTGACAGAGGATGAGATGGTTAGATAGCATAACCAACTCAATAGATATAAATTTGAGTTAAATCTGGGAGACAGTGAAGGACAGGGAAGCCTGGTGGGCTGAAGGCCATGGGGTCACAGAGAGTCAGACACGACTTAATGGCTAAACCATAGCAAAAATAATGTGACTAATAAGGATTTATTTTCCAAAACATATAAACAGTTCATATAATTCAATAACAACAACAAAAACAACTCAATTGAAACATATGTAAAAGAGCTAGAGACATTTCTCCTGTTAGTCGCTCAGTTGTGTCCAACTCTTTGCAACCTCATGAGCTGTAGCTTGCCAGGCTCTTCCATCCATGGGACTTCTCAGGGAAGAATACTGGAGTGGGTTGCCATTTCTTTCTCTCTCTCTCTGTCTCACTGTCTCTCTCTCTCCATATATATATATACATATATGTATATGATGTATATATATATATATATATATATATATATATATACATCAGATCAGATCAGTTGCTCAGTTGTGTCCGACTCTCTGAGACCCCATGAATCGCAGCACATCAGGCCTCCCTGTCCATCACCAACTCCCGGAGTTCAGTCAGACTCACATCCATCCAGTCAGTGATGCCATCCAGCCATCTCATTCTCTGTCGTCCCCTTTTCCTCCTGCCCTCAATCCCTCCCAGCATCGGAATCTTTTCCAATGAGTCGACTCTTTGCATGAGGTGCCCAAAGTACTGGAGTTTCAGCTTTAGCATCATGCCTTCCAAAGAAATGCCAGGGCTGATCTCCTTCAGAATGGACTGGTTGGATCTCCTTGCAGTCCAAGGGACTCACAAGAGTCTTCTCCAACATCACAGTTCAAAAGCATCAATTCTTCGGCTCTCAGCCTTCTTCACAGTCGAACTCTCACATCCATACATGACCACAGGAAAAACCATAGCCTTGACTAGACGTACCTTTGTTGGCAAAGGAATGTCTCTGCTTTTGAATATGCTATCTAGGTTGGTCATAACTTTCCTTCCAAGGAGTAAGCGTCTTTTAATTTCATGGCTGCAGTCACCATCTGTAATGATTTTGGAGCCCAGAAAAATAAAGTCTGACACTGTTTCCACCGTTTCCCCATCTATTTCCCATGAAGTGGTGGGACCGGATGCCATGATCTTCGTTTTCTGAATGTTAAGCTTTAAGCCAACTTTTTCACTCTCCACTTTCACTTTCATCAAGAAGCTTTTTAGATCCTCTTCACTTTCTGCCATAAGGGTGGTGTCATCTGCATATCTGAGGTTATTGATATTACTCCCGGCAATCTTGATTCCAGCTTGTGATTCTTCCAGTCCAGCATTTCTCATGATGTACTCTGCATATAAGTTAAATAAACAGGGTGACAATATACAGCCTTGATGTACTCCTTTTCCTATTTGCAACCAGTCTGTTGTCCCATGTCCAGTTCTAACTGTTGCTTCCTGACCTGCATACTGGTTTTTCAAGAGGCAGGTCAGGTGGTCTGGTATTCCCATCGCTTCAAGAATTTTCCACAGTTTATTGTGATCCACACAGTCAAAGGCTTTGGCATAGTCAATAAAGCAGAGATAGATGTTTTTCTGGAACTCTCTTGCTTTTTTGATGATCCAATGAATGTTGGCAATTTGATCTCTGGTTCCTCTGCCTTTTCTAAAACCAACTTTAACATCTGCAAGTTCATGGTTCATGTGTTGCTGAAGCGTAACTTGGAGAATTTTAAGCATTACTTTACTAGTGTGTGAGATGAGTGCAATTGTGTGGTAAAGTAGTTCCTAAAATGACATTATGAACAGAGAATAAGGTTGATAATGTCATTGTTGCCAAATGCAAATGTTGAATTTGAGCTTGTGAGTTGTAGTGAGGTGGCAGGAATAAAGGAAGGCATTTTCCAAAAGCATACAGAATTGGATGTACCCCATGAGTTTGCTGAAGAATGGGTAGAGCTTACAGTGACAGCAGTCTCATGTGAAGCAGGATTTTTTGTGGATATTCAGGTGAATCACTCAATGGCAATATGAAGACTGGTGAAGAAGCTGGCTTAACTCTCTACTCTCCCTTACTTGACATTTCTTAGTTGACTTAGTATGCTCTGTTTCTATTTTCTTTTCTCTGTTCCCAGTTGTTCCTATTTATTATTATTATTATTATTTTTAGTCTTACTGTTTATGTACCCTTATGATATGTCTTACTCTTTATGTTACCCTTATGATATGATATCTATTCCCATGGTGTTATTTTTATTGTGCCCATCTTTGCATGAAATATTTCCTTGGTATCTCTAATTTTCTTGAAGAGATTTCTAGTCTTTCCCATTCTATTATTTTTCTCTATTTCTTTACATTGATAACTGAAGAAAGTTTTATTATCTCTCCTTGCTATTCTTTACAATTCCACATTCAGATGGATATATCTTTTCTTTCCTCCTTAGCCTTTGCCTTCTCTTTTTTTCCTCAGATATTTACAAGCCCTCCTCAGATAACCATTTGCCTTTTTCCATTTTTTGGGGGAGTTGGTCTTGATCACTGCTTCCTCTACAATGTCACAAACCTCATTCCATAGTTCTTCAAGCACTCTATGAGAACTAATCCCTTGAATCTATTTGATACTTTCACTGTATATTCTTAAGGAATTTGATTTAAGTCATACCTGAATTGTCTAGTGTTTTTTTTTTTTTTTTCTCTCCCTACTTTATTCAATTTAATTCTGAATTTTGCCATAAGGAGTTCATGGTCTGAGCAACAGATATCTTCCCATTTTGTTCTTTACTGACGATATAGAGATTCTCCATTTTGGCTGCAAAGAATATAATCAATCTGATTTCAGAATTGACCATCTGGTGATGTCCAAGTGTAGAATGTTGAGACTAGCACACAACTGGACTCATTAACATGCTAGCAAAGTAGTACTCAAAATTCTCCAAGTTAGGCTTCAACAGTACATGAACCGTGAACCTCCACATGTTCAACCTGGATTTAGAAAAGGCAGAGGAACCAGAGATCAAATTGTCAACGTCTGTTGGATCATAGAAAAAGCAAGAGAATGCCAGAAAAACATCTACTCTGCTTTACTGACTACACATTATTGACTATGCCAAAGCCTTTGACTCTGTGGATCACAACAAACAATGCAAAATTCTTAAAAAGGATGGGAATATCAGACCACCTTACCTGCATCCTGAGAAATCTGTAAGCAGGTCAAGAAGCAACAGTTACAACTGAACAGGGAACAACGGGCTGGTTCAAAATTGAGAAAGGAGTATGTCAAGGCTATACACTATCACCCTGCTTATTTAACTTATATGCAAAGTACATCACGGGAAATGTCAGACTGGATGAAGCACAAGCTGGAATCAAGATTATCTGGAGAAATATCAATAAGCTCAGAAAGGCAGATGACACCATCCTTATGACAAAGTAAAGAGAAACTAAAGTGTCTTGATGAAATTGAAAGAGTATGGTGACAAACCTGGCTTAAAATTCAACTTTCAAAAAATGAAGATCATGCCTTCTGGTTCCATCACTTCATGGCAAATAGAAGAGGAAACAATGGAAACAGTGACAGACTTTATTTTCTAAGCTCCAAAATCACTGCACACCATGACTGCAGTTATGAAATTAAAAAATTCTTCCTCCTTGAAAGTTATGACAAACTTAGATAGCATATTAAAAAGCAGAAACATTACTTTGCCCCCCAAATTTTGTCTAGTGAAAGCTATAGTTTTTCCAGTTGTAGTGTACAGATGTGAGAGTTGGACAAAAAAGAAAGCTGAGGGCTGAAGAAATGATGTTTTTGAACTGTAGTTTTGGAGAAGACTCTTGAAGGCCCCTTGGATGGCAAGGAGATCCAACCAGACAATCCTAAAGGAAGTTAGTCCTGGGTATTCATTGGAAGGACTGATGCTGGAGCTGACACTCCAATACTTTGGCCACCTGATGTGAAGAACTGACTCACTGGAAAATACCCTAATGTTGGGATGGATTGAAGGCAGAAGGAGAAGGGGACAACAAATGATGAGATGGTTGGATGGCGTCACTGATGCGATGGACATGAGATGCATGAGTACTCATGTGTCTACATGAGTAGACATTTCTACTCTTGACCTGACATTAAAAAATGACTACTCACAACAATGTTGGGTAAATGAGTTTAAAATAAACTCCTTCACACAAATTTTTAAGCAAAAAACAGAACACAGACTTTGGAAATGAATCAAATATTTGAGCACATACATATCATAAAAAGGGCACCCCAAATTCATTAATTATGTAAAAATTATACCCAACTTCATTCACTTAGGAAAATGCAAACTAAAACCATATTTGTTTAACCATTATTTATACAAATTCTCAAAATGGTTAAAAGTAAACGATAAAAATTTCCAAATGATTATAAGCCTCTAGAACAACTGGTATCCTCATATATTCCTGAGAGGATTTAATTTATCCTTGCAGTGAAGAAACAAACTCCAAACAAAAACATATTAACAGGGGATGGGAGATTCAGAGGACAAAATGATGCCTACTAGGTGAATTTTTCTGTTGATTTATTTGTTTGTCTTTACATTCAGTGTTGAATCTTATTCAGAAAACAATAATTACTGATAGGTGCCCATGGAATTAAGTAAAAAATTTACAAGATTATGCACCACTCCCAAGTCATTGTGACTTATATTAATTCTAAAGCTTTGAGACTAAGCCATGATACATTGACTTTAAAAAATAATAATAATTAAAAAAATAGAAGGCTGTGAGGACTAGGTTCCTCCCAGCCCTTTTTCTCCAGTGACAGATTTATTACTAGATTTATTACTACAGACTTTAAGACACTCATTATAGGTACTCCAGAGTTTTACATATGAGATCAAGACAAGGACAACCTTTTACAGTTCTATTATTATTATTGCTATTACACCATTTTAGAAGTTAGAAAGATGATTTAGGATAGCTTAAATGAGTACTCTTTGATTACAGAAAATTCTTAGGAATGGTAGAAAAGCATCTGGACATTTTTCATATACACTATAAAGTGTTTATAATATCATCCTAATAGGATGTATTTTAGAAAGTTAGTAGAAATTTCACAGACTTATATGGCTGGTGGAGATTACTAAAGGTCATCTGGCCCATATTCTCCTTTCTTTAGGAAAACTTACACCTAAATCTTCCGAGATGACTCTTATTTCTAAAAACACCCTGAGGTTCTATGATTTCAGTGTAATTATATGTGCAGCTTTTCCCTCGGTGAGAAATGTTTTCTTCATACCTACACTAAATCAAAACACATCTATTTAAATTTATTAAAATTTTGACATGGACTGGAACTAAATTAATTAATGTGATTATGTTTAAGAATAATGCTATGTTCTTCATATAAATTACCTGTAGATAAAATTTTACTGAAGTAAATAATATCACATTTTTGGTGTTGGGATGGTGGTCAGGAGAACTGCAGTATATATGACAAAAACTAGCTAGATAGTCACCAAGCCTATTACTCCTGCTTTGGTTACAATTATCAGCCCCTTTTGCTCTTGGATCGGACTATGTAACCAGATAAACCTATGGCTGATTCAAATCGATGTTTGGTAGAAACCATGAAATACTGTAGAGCAATTATCCTTCATTTAAAAATATTTTTTTAAGTAAAAAGAGAGAAATAACATAAACAAACTTTACAACATAATTACATTCAATTTTTCTTAAAAGGAGAGACTTGAGACTCAGAATCTCTAGATGTATAACTTTAATCACACATTTAATAAATGGCAAAGCAAGTAGTTGGGACTAGGTCTTAGGTTTTATAAAAATGCAGTACTTTTACCAGCATTCCACAGTGTTTTTGTATGTCTCATTAGCTCCATTTTAGATTAAGTTTAAAAACAAGTTTCAGGAACAGTATTGAAAAAACAACTCTGAACACAAAAGAACATCAATGAAGGAGAAATATGAAATAATGAAATCCTTTGAGAAAAACAAAGACTGTGTAACAACTGTATTCCTTATCAAAAAAAAAAAAAGTTATACACTAAAACAGATTGGGTCCATCATCACCCAACAACTGTTCAAAATGAACAAAAGCTTTAATTTTTAAATAAGCAGAGGTTTTTCAATGGCTTCAAATCTAAAGTGAATCTCAACACAAGAAATATCTAAAAATCAGTCTTTGGAAGTAAACTATATGCTGAATAAATCACATACTTGTTTATATAGAAAGAAAAAAAACAAAACAAAACAAAAAACAAAACAGTGGATACAGTTTCCTTTAGGCATGAGATATCTTTGAAGTTAATCATAGTTTAACATGCTGAGTGGGAAATAAAACATCAGGGTATTGCATTCTCATTATAGAAACATAATCTGAAAATGAGTTTACAAAAAATGGAGGAAAACAATTCTCTTCTAAATATTTGAGTGTGTGAAATGCATTGGAAAATAACAATATCTATAGTCTGCCTAGGGCATCTCCAAATGATAGCACTCAGTCTGAGTAAGAGGACTCTGGCTATCTAAAAATATAGTTTGCCTCAAAGGCAAGCTTTTGAGTAGGTTCTCTTTTTATTCTTTATTTTCTCCCTTCTTACTGTTATCAGTGTCATGGATTTTCATGCTCTCCCTTCACCAATAAACTTTGAAATTTATGCTTAAACTTAGATATCTCCAAACTCATACAGCCAGCTGCTTTATCATCATAACCATTCAGATGTCTAGCAGGCATCTCAAACTAGTGTGAAAAATAAGTTCCTGTTTTCCCTCCTCATCTTTAAATTTATCTCAGAAAAAAGAACTCACATTTCTTACTTCTTTGATCAAAATGGCCTCATGTCATTCCTGACCCCTTTCTCATACCATACATCCATTGTCAAAAGTATCCATTGCCTCTACCTTCCGAACATTAAATATCAGTAAAATCTGACTACCTCTTAACCAGCTTTGCTTCTAACTTCCTGATTCAATCACTACTGTTTCTCACCTGGGTTATTTCAGTAGCCTTTCAGAATAATTTCACTATTTCTAAATTTACCCCCATTTAATGTATTTGCAAAGGTGAAGCTATGATAATCCTCTTAGTAATTCACACTCTGGCACTCATGTGTTCAGAATATTTCCCTGGTTTCCCTTTTCCATGAAGAATAAGAGCAAATCTTTTCCTTACATTGACCCACAAGCATTCCATGATGTAGCATCTCTCACTTCTCTTGCTTTTTAATGCTTATTACTTCTCCTCTCACTCACTCCACCTTGGATCTATAGATTTTTTTGTTATTTATTGAGTATGGAAGGCATACTGCATTTACTCAGCTTTCATGATATTCTTCCTGTTCAGAATGCTCTTTTGTGTTCTGTTCAGAACACATACATACATACACTAGTCATGCCAGGGTCGGTGAAGCCTGGTAGGCTGCCATCTATGGGATTGCACAGAGTCAGACACGACTGAAGTGACTTAGCAGCAGCAGCATACACTAGTCAGAGCTCAAAAGGATCCTGAGGGCACATTAAAATGAAGGAGTCAGGTTTTCTTCCTTCCTAAAGAGAAACCAGTTACCAACGTCGGGCCAAAGTACAGGGGGACACTTTAACAAAAGGAAATAAATAATTTAGATTTCTTTACTCCACTAACAGATTATCTATTATATTACTCTCCTAGCAAAAAAGAAAAAAGAAAAAAAATAAATTTAAAAACGTCAAATTATGGATAGTAATAATTGACTTTCTCTTCTGTCTACTTATCTATATCCAGCATTTGGTACAAAGTGATCCATAATCATCATAGTTATAGTCATGGCTCTGGTAGCTGTAAATGTAATACTTAAAATGTGCCAGGCATTGTTGTGTCAAGTGCTTTATATATTAATTTTCTTAATCTTCATTGCAACTTATAAAATAGGAATATTTATTCTCTTCACTTTAGAGAGTAGGAAACCGAGGTTCAGAGAAAAAAAAAAATCACAAAGCTAGAACCTAGTGAAGCCAGATGGCAAGTCAGGTAAACTGAGTGCAAGTCCATAATGCCTTCCTGATGCACTTGCTGCTTCTTAATTGCAACTAGTTGACTTTCTCTCCCTCTGCAGAGCAAGAATCTTGCTTTCAGATCTGTAGTGTTAGGCAGTGATCTTGCTAATGTACCAGGTACTGCCAACCCTTTGCATTCATTCCCCAGGGATGCCATAGCAAATACCACAGACATGGTAGACAAAACAAAAGAAACAATCTCTCTCACAGTACAGTTCTGGAAGTCAGAGGCCAAAGTCAAGGTGTTGACAAGGGCCATGGTCTCTCAAACGCTTCCAGGAAGAAAGCCTGTGGCTCAAGCTTCCTTTGGTTAGTGGCAGAACAAGAGGAAATCTCTGCCTTTATCTTCAGATGGCCTTTTCTCCTCTGCCCCTGAAGGTCATTTTCTGTCTCTTCTAAAGATATTCTCATTGGATTTAGGATCCACTCTAAACCTATTATGGTCTCAGCTTGATTCTTATTTTAACAGCATTGCAAATACTCTATTTCAAAATAAAGTCACATTTTGAATTTCTAAGTGGAGAGGAATTTTGGGGAAGAATTTTCAACACATTAAGTCTTCCTTTTTAGACCTGAAACTTCAACCTTTTAACTCGGTCTCCTTGCCAGTAAGTGAGGACTGAGTGCCTTGAGAAGAGAGAGCCAAAAGCTCATCCTATCTAGGTAATTACAGTATCACCTACATTCCCAAGCTGTCTTCTACTAGGTATAGTTCTTTCTGATCTCTCTAGGTTTAACACTGAGTGACAATCCTCTTCTCAGAAGCAAATCACTGTGTCAAGGTCCTAAATGAGAGCCTATATTTAATAATATACATTTTATACTTGACACTTCCATTTTTTAACAAAAAAGGAGGTTCTGATATCTTTAAAATCCTTCAGCTGCAATTTCTATAAAATGTTAGATTTTTTGTTTTTAAACCTATGGCTTACCTGATTTAAGAAAGAAAGCTTTTCAAAGACCAAAAACAAAACTGAGTCATAAATCTTGAAAGAGAGCAAACTCTAAAACTGGGTCATGCTCTGAGGGCATGCTGATCCTAGGTAAAACAGAAACTTTAGAGAATACAAGAGGAACATGCCAGGGAAAGGTAGGAAGAAAATTTTAGTGAAGTCTGTGGAAAAAATGACCAAATTTCTACACTTCTAAGCTAAAGAATGAACTAACAATATCTATGCCAAAAAGGATGATGGATTAAAGAAAAAAAAAATCAATGATTTGAAAATGTATACTTATAATCTGGTCCTTATGCATACATCAGATTTTCATATTGAAAGTAACTAATTTCAATATATTTCATGGGAGTTTAGCTTATGAGAAACAATAAAAGAATCTAAGAGCATTAAAAGTATCAACTAACAACATATCTGCAAAACGTTTATGGCAAAATAAATATCTAAAATCAAAAGTCAATCAAGTCAAGTGCTTTTCAATTGGCTTGCTAGTTGGTTGAATGAATTTAATATAAAGTGGGATATTCAGAGGGTATTTGAGAATGTGTTGCTGAAAGAGAAATGAGATTGCAGCTTTCACTTTCCAGACAGAATATTGGTACAGGATGATCAAAAGACATAGATCCTATCATGGTTCTTAAAGTTGAAAAAGTGGATCTGCACCTGTACAGTTCTGTTACAGAGTTGGTAAAACTTCTGAAAAATAAAAATCAATAGCTGATGTGTCCAAACTAAATAGGACAATGGATAGTCTCAAAATAAATGTCTATGGCCAAGTATGCCCAAAAAGCAAAACAGAACTTGGTAAGACAAGGAATAGGGATGGTAGATAATTGGTGCTCACCTATATAGGCTGATGACTGAGGGCAAGTTAGATTTCCACTGTTAACTAAGACCCTCAGAAAGTGGCATGAGCTTAATATAGGAGAAGGATAAACTCGAAGTCTTAGAGAGATTTCAAGAATAATATATGTTAAGCTTGAAATAAGTAAAAAAGTATTTCATTATATATATACATACATGCATAATATAGAGAGACACACACATATGTACATACATGCATATATAAAATATATTTTATATATTCAAGAGTTATATTCCTCATAAAGAAATAGGTATACTGCCAACATTTGGATATGTTTAGTGACAGAACAATAACAATGTAAATCTCAAGTAGCAGATTGAGATTTATATACATTATATAAGTTTATATATATAACTATATATAAAACTAAAAGTATATCTATAATATCTTACTGGTATTAAAAAATCAACTGGTGGCAGGATAATGTATACAATGTGATAACATTTAATAGGAGTTTTGATTCAGAGAATTTCCTTCAAACAAACAGAGACAAAAATTGAGTTCAGGTAGATTACACGGGAGATGATTCTTGGAAACACAAATGAAGATGTAGGGACAGTGAGACAGAGAAGGGAGAGAAGTCCATGAATACTGTGATATGTGGTCCATTAATGATTCTGTTACATAGGAAAAGACCACTGGCCTCAAACCTGTTGGAAACTCTCAGACACTGAAGTGTTCCTCATGAGGTCCCACTGGAGGACAAGGAGAGAATGGTGTTTATTCTCAGTCTTTTCCCCCTCCTTGTTTGCAACCCCCTATTCCCATTGTCAACATTTCTTGGAGATGCACACTTCTATGTAGAGTACATCACGAGAAATGCTGGACTGGAAGAAACACAAGCTGGAATCAAGATTGCCGGGAGAAATATCAATAACTTCGGATATGCAGATGACACCACCCTTATGGCAGAAAGTGAAGAGGAACTCAAAAGCCTCTTGATGAAAGTGAAAGTGGAGAGTGAAAAAGTTGGCTTAAAGCTCAACATTCAGAAAATGAAGATCATGGCATCTGGTCCCATCACTTCATGGGAAGTAGATGGGGAACCAGTGGAAACAGTGTCAGACTTTATTTCTCTGGGCTCCAAAATCACTGCAGATAGTGATTGTAGCCATGAAATTAAAAGACGCTTACTCCTTGGAAGGAAAGTTAAGACCAACCTAGATAGCATATTCAAAAGCAGAGACACTACTTTGCCTACAAAGATCCGTCTAGTCAAGGCTGTGGTTTTTCAAGTGGTCATGTATGGATGTGAGAGTTGGACTGTGAAGAAAGCTGAGCGCCAAAGAATTGACGCTTTTGAACTGTGGTATTGGAGAAGACTCTTGCGAGTCCCTTGGACTGCAAGAAGTTCCAACCAGTTCATCCTAAAGGAGATCAGTCCTGGGTGTTCATTGGAAGGACTGATGCTAAAGCTGAAACTTTTTGGCCACTGTGTGGCCAAAGTATTCACATGGTTGGCCACTTCACAACCATGTGAAGTGTTTACTCATTGGAAAATACTCTGATGCTGGGAGAGATTGGGGGCATGAGAAGAAGGGGATGACAGATGATGAGATGGCTGGTTGGCATCACTGACTGGATGGACATGAGTTTGAGTAAACTCCGGGAGTTGATGATTGACAGGGAGTCCTGGTGTATTGAGATTCATGGGGTGGCAAAGGGTCGGACACAACTGAGCAACTGAACTGACTGAAGGCTTGTGACTTAGACAAATGAGGAACGATAACCACTCCAGAGTATAAGATTTTATCTACCCTCAGCAAAGGTGAACTTTGCTGAGCACAAGACTTTATGTATGAGTCAACCAAAAGGTCTTTGATAAATGATGACTACATTAATTAATATTTGGTTGACTGGTTGAATAAAGAAATGATTCAATCCATTATTTTTGTTGAAATAACTATTTTATGATAAACTCTCAAATGTTACACCATTAATTTTAAAATAATGAAAATCTACACTATTTGGACAGGTAAATTTGCTTAAACCTCAGATCTCAGTGGCCTCCCACAAGGTATTGTACTTCTTCATGTCAAAGATGAAGATCAAGCATTCCTCCCTGACACAGACCTCCAATCTGTGACTTCTTCCATGGTGTTGCCTTACCACTTAAAAAAAAATTATGTTGAACTATAGATGATTATCAATATTGTGTTAGTTTCAGGTATATAGCAAAATGATTCATATATATATATATATATTTTTTGCCACCATATATATTTCTTTTAACTGAAAGATAATTGCTTTACAGAATTATGTGGTTTTCTGTCAGACATCAACAAGGGTCAGACATAGGTACATCCATGTCCCCTCCCTCCAGAACCTCCCTCCCATCTCCCTCCCCATCCCACCTCTTGTTTCCAGTCAAGCAGAAAAGGAGAAAGAGACCATGGAAGATAGCTCAGATTTCCTTTTTGTCAGGCCTGGATGAGATTTTTTATCACTTCTGCATAGATTTTATTAGCCAGGATCTTGCTATTAATATATAGCCCCTAGCCAAGAACAAGAGAGACTTATAATTGTAATCAAAGCAAAAGGAATCAGGCTTGAAGAATATCCAGTTAGTCTTTGTCACAGCTACTACAGTTCCCCTGACCACCATCCCAATACTAAGTATATATTTAATGATTTACTATAGGCAGGATTCTCTCTATATGTGATATAAATATGGAACAGAACATAAACATATAATTTAGCTCCAGTTCATATCAAAGGCTTTTTTTTTTTTTATTGAGGTATAGTTAATTTACAATGTTGTAAATTAGTTTGTAGTTTGAGGTGAAGCATGAAATGCTTTGGTCTGCATATATAGACATGGACACATACACATGGACACATATATGTATGTACATATTTTTCAGATTCCTTTACATTATAGGTTATTATACAATATGAAATATAGTTCCTAGTGCTATACAGTAGTGCTATACAATAGATCCTTGCTGTTTCTATGCTTTCTTTACAGTCGTGTGTATATGTTAATCCCAAACTCCTAATTTATTTCTTCTCCCAACTTTCCCTTTAATAAACATAAGGTTTTTTTTCTATGCCTCTCAGTCTATTTCTGTCTTGTAAATAAGTTCATTTATGTCATGTTTTTACATTCCACATATAAGTAATATTATATGATATTTGTCTTTGTCTGACTGCCTTCACTTAATAAGAAAATCTCTAGGTACATCCATGTTGCTTCAAATGACATTGCTTCATTTTCTTATATATGTACAATATTCCACTGTGCTAGAATAGAGAACATACCACATCTTTTTATCCATTCATCTATTGCTGGACACTTAGGTTCTATGCCTTGACTATTATAAATAGTGTGGCAATAAACACGGGGGTACTGTCATCTTTTGATTTAGAGTTTTCTCCAGATACATGCCCAGAAGTGGGATTTCTGGATCATATAGTAACTCTATGTTTAGCTTTTTCAAGAACCTTTGTACTGTTCTCAATAGTGGTTGCACCAATTTATATTCTCACCAATTAGATCAGTTCAGTTCAGTCGCTTGTCAGGTCTGACTTTTTGTGACCACATGAACTGCAGTATGCCACGCTTCCCTGTCCATAAACAAATCCTAGGGCCTGCTCAAATTCATGTCCATTGAGTCAGTGATGCCATCCAACCATCTCATGCTCTGTCATCCCCTTCTCCTCCTGACTTCAGTCTTTTCCAGCATCAGCGACTTTTAAATGAGTCAGTTCTTTACAGTTTAGTTCAGTCACTCAGTCGTGTCTAACTCTTTGAGACCCCATTAACCACAGCACACCAGGTGTCTCAGTCCATCACCAACTCCCAGAGTCCACCCAAACCCATGCCCATTGTGTTGGTGATGCCATTCCACCATCTCATCCTCTGTCGTCCCCTTCTCCTCCTGCCCTCAATCTTTCCCAGCATCCAGATATTTTCAAATGAGTCAACTCTTTGCATCAGGTGGCCAAAGTGCTGGATTTTCAAGTTCAACATCAGTCCCTCCAGTGAACACCCAGGACTGATCTCCTTTAGGATGGACTGGTTGGATCTCCTTGCAGTCCAAGGGACTCGCAAGAGTCTTCTCCAACACCGCAGCTAAAAAGCATCAATTCTTTGTGCGTTTTCTTTATAGTTGAACTCTCAAATCCATACGTGACTATCGGAAAAACCATAGCCTTGACTAGACGGACCTTTGTAGGCAAAGTAATGTCTCTGCTTTTGAATATGCTATCTAGGTTGGTCATAACTTTCCTTCCAAGGAGCAAGCGTCTTTTGTTTTCATGGCTGCAATCACTATCTGCAGTGATTTTGGAGCCCAGAAAAACAAAGTCAGCCACTGTTTCCGCCATCTATTTGCCATGAAGTGATGGGACCAGATGACATGATCTTTGTTTTCTGAATGTTGAGCTTTAAGCCACCTTTTCACTCTCCTCTTTCACTTTCGTCAAGAGGCTTTTTAGTTCCTCTTCACTTTCTGCATAAGGGTGGTGTCATCTGCATATCTGAGGTTATTGATATTTCTTCCAGCAATCTTCATTCCAGCTTGTGCTTCCTCCAGCCCAACATTTCTCATGATGTACTCTGCATATAAGTTAAATAAGCAGGGTGACAATATACAGCCTTCACGGACTCCTTTTCCTATTTGGAACCAGTCTGTTTTTCTATGTCCAATTCTAACTGTTGCTTCCTGACCTAAATACAGGTTTTTCAAGAGGCAGGTCAAGTGGTCTGGTATTCCCGTCTATTTCACAATTTTCTACAGTTTATTGTGATTCACACAGTGAAAGGTTTGGGCATAGTCAATAAAGCAGAAATAGATGTTTTTCTGAAATTCTCTTGCTTTTTCAGTCATCCAGTCCTTCACATCAGGTGGCCAAAGTATTGGAACTTTGGCATCATCATCAGTCCTTCCAATGAATATTCAGGACTGATTTTCTTCAGGATTGACTGGCTTGTTCTCCTTGTAGTCCAAGTGACTCTCAAGAGTCTTCTCCAACAACATAGTTTAAAAGCATCAATTTTTTCTTGCTCAGCTTTCTTTATGGTTCAACTCTCATATCCATACATGAGTGATAGTTGCTCATTCATGCCTGACTCTTTTCAACCCTATGGACTGTAGCCTGCCAGGCTCCTCTGTTCATGGAATTCTCCAGGCAAGATTACTAGAGAGGGTTGCCATTTCCTTCTCCAAAAGTGAAAGCGAAAGTCACTCAGCCGTGTCTGACTCTTTTTAACTCCATGGACTGTCCATGGAATTCTCCAGGCCAGAATACTGGAGTGGGTAGCCTTTCCCTTATCCAGTGGATCTTCCCAATCCAGGGCTTGAACTCAGGTCTCCTGCATTGCAGGTAGATTCTTTACCAGCTGAGCCACAAGAGAAGCCCCAAAACACTGGAGTGAGTAGCCAATTCCTTCTCCAAGGGATCTTCCCAACCCAGGAATTGAACCGGGGTCTCCTTCCTTGCAAGTGAATTCTTTACCATCCGAGCTATCAGGGAAGCCCCCATTCATACATGACTACTGGAAAAACCATAGCTTTGACTAAATAGGCCTTTGGTGGCAAAGTAATGTCTGTGCTTTTTAATGCACTGTCTAGGTTTGTCATAGCTTTTCTTCCAAAGAACAAGCTTCTTTTAATTTCATGGCTGCAGTCACCATCTGCAGTGGTTTTGCAGTCCAAGAAAATAAAGGCTATCACTGTTTCCATTGTTTCCCCATTTATTTGCCATGAAATGATGGGACCAGATGCCATGATCTTAGTTTTGTGACTGCTGAGTTTTAAACCAACTTTTTCATTCACCAGTAGTGTAGGAGAATTCCCTTTTCTCCATACCCTCTCCAGCAATATTATTTTTAGACTTTCTTATGATATCGATTCTGGTCAGTGTAAGGTTGTGCCTTTTTGTAGTTTTGATTCACATTTCTCTAATAATTAGTGACATTGATCATCTTTTCATATGTCTACTGGCCATTAGTATTTCTTTGGAGGGATGTCACTTTAGGTCTTCTGACCAATTTTGTTATTGAGGGTTTTTGTTTGTTTGTTTGTTTGTTTTTCTTAAATATTAGACTGCATGAATGGTTTGGAACAAAGTCTTCATAAATGTAAATAGGTACAAGGTGACTTAGAGTGGATATGAAGAGGAAAATTCTCACAGAGGGAAAAATCTGTATATATATTTATGCTGAGGTCATAGAACTTCAAGGTGTTTTTAGAAATGAGTCATCTGGGAAGATTTAAGTGTAAATTTTTCTAAAGGAAGGACAATATGGTCCAGATGACCTTTAGTAATCTCCACCAGCCATATAAATCTGTAACATTTCTATTAGCTCACTAACCATACTCTATTAAGATATTATACACAGTTTACAGCATGTGTGAATAAAATCCAGAGGATTTTCTATTATTTCTGAGAATTCCCTATAATTGAAGAATATTAAATTTTAGCTATTCTAGTTATTTTTTCAATTGCTTAAATGGTATCATCATCATCACCCAACTGTGGAATATTGTCACTGCCTTGGCCTCTTCACACACACATATACACACAAAATTTCTAAAGAACATATAGTATATGTTCTAAAATCTGTGTTCATGAATCTGCCACTGTAAGTTAAATATTTGGGGTGAAACTAGGCTTCATATCCCACTGTTTTTATTAAAGTAAGAAAAAAAATGTTAATCTTAGCTTATTCTCAAAGTGTCAGAGTTTATGTAAACCACAATGATTTTGAAGGTGAGTGTGTGTGTGTATACATATATATGTTAATCTTAGCTTATTCTCAAAGTGTCAGAGTTTATGTAAACCACAATGATTTTGAAGGTGAGTGTGTGTGTGTGTATACATATATATATATATATTTATATATATATATATTTTAATTTTGCTTTCATCTATGGCCATAAGCAATTCCTGTTTTCAGGATAAGACTCAACTTTTAGTATCAAAACAAATAAGTCAAAAGAAAAACTCACCTGGTGGACAACATATTACACTCAGAATTTCCCCTTTCCTTTTAAGATTAATGCTTTCTTTTAGGTCATGATCTTAATCTGTTTTTTCACCCGCGGGGTGGGGATGGGGGTAGAATTCCCATTTTCATCCTGACAGTTTCATGCCCTCTTCAGCCCAGCCTCCCCACATCAGTTTGAAAGATACTCACACAAATGTTGCCACATTTGTGGCAACTCTTTCTACATTATAATTTTCTTTCTACATTATACACTCTTTCTACATTATAATTTTCTTAATGTGTATTAATTTTTATTGCTGCAAACTATGACACATTTTGTAGCTTAAAAGAACAAAAATGTACTATGTCATGTTTTCCTTGCATCAGGAGTCAGGCATGAGTTAATTAAGTCCTCTTCTCAGAAATTCTTCAAGCTGAAATCAGGGTAATGTGTGGGGCTACAGGCTCATCTAAAGTTCAGGTCCTCTTCCACATTCACACTTTTGGTAGTTCCCTTTCTTGGAGCAGGGTGATGGCAGTCTCCATTTCCTTGCTGGCTGCTGATCAGAGACAATTCTCAGCTGGTCCTTAGGTTCCCTCTCAGCACAGTGGCTTACTTCTTTATGGCTGTGGGAGATACTTTCTCTAGTCAGCTGGTCTGAGTCTGCTGTGACATAATTATGGGAGCCAACCAGCAACTCTGCCTTGTAGTAACAAAGGAAGCACCAAATCATTTCCACAGATTTGGCTCACACTCAGACAAAATAATTTAAAAGGTATGTGCTCACCAGCAGGAATCTTGAGGGCCAGATTAGAATTCTGCCCACCACAAAATCCCTTTAAATATGAGGAAACATTTATCAAATATTTTAAAACTGATAATACCTAAACTATCTTCTCTTGATTTAAATTACTGCTGTTAAACATTTTAAGGTTTTAGTTTTAGTAAAGAGTGACATTAATTGACTGATGAATGACATTTCAACAAAGATTTAAATTGTCTTACAAAGATGTATAAAATATAGAAAAATATATTTTAAATAAGTAAGAAACTTAAAGAAAGAACAATCTTACTATATAAAGATTCTATTTTGAGATTTTTATGTGGTCTTAGGCAAATCTGTAAGGCAAATCTCCCACCTCCCGCCTCCTTTCCACCAAAATGTTAATAAACTTTTATTTTAACACTGGACTGCCTTTTTGAGAAAATCATCATTTTATATACCATCATTTGTAAAACAACATAGTGTAGCTAATAGGAAGTTCTTGAGATCATGTTTTGGAAAAATAATAGTCATAACCCTAGTTTCCCAAAAAACACTGCCATTTCAAAAGTAAATGTGAACAGATATTATTCATTATATCCACTAATTTTTTAGCTCCTATTGTGTGGTTTGACAGCATTTTATATGAATTATGTTATGTGTTATATGGTATATAAATGTTGTTTTTCACAATTATGTAAGATCAGATCAGATCAGATTAGTTGCTCAGTCGTGTCTGACTCTTTGCAACCCCATGAATCGCAGCACGCCAGGCCTCCCTGTCCATCAGCATCTCCCGGAGTTCACTGAGACTCACGTCCAGCAAGTCAGTGATGCCATCCAGCCATCTCATCCTCTGTCGTCCCCTTCTCCTCTTGCCCCCAATCCCTCCCAGCATCAGGCTCTTTTCCAATGAGTCAACTCGGCCAAAGTACTGGAGTTTCAGCTTTAGCATCATTCCTTCCAAAGAAATCTCAGGGCTGGTTTCCTTCAGAATGGACTGATTTGATCTCCTTGCAGTCCAAGGGACTCTTAAGAGTCTTCTCCAACACCACACTTCAAAAGCATCAATTCGTTGGCGCTCAGCCTTCCTCACAGTCCAACTCTCACATCCATACATGACCACAGGAAAAACCACAGCCTTGACTAGACGAACCTTTGTTGGCAAAGTAATGTCTCTGCTTTTGAAGATGCTATCTAGGTTGGTCATAACTTTCCTTCCAAGGAGTAAGCATCTTTTAATTTCATGGCAGCAGTCACAATCTGCAGTGATTTTTGAGCCCAGAAAAATAAAGTTGACACTGTTTCCACTGTTTCCCCATCTATTTCCCATGAAGTGATGGGACTGGATGCCATGATCTTCATTTTCTGAATGTTGAGCTTTAAGCCAACTTTTTTCACTCCCCTATTTCACTTTCATCAAGAGGCTTTTTAGTTCCTCTTCACTTTCTGCCATAAGGATGGTGTCATCTGCATATCTGAGGTTATTGATATTTCTCCCAGCAATCCTCATTCCAGCTTGTGTTTCTTCCAGTCCAGCATTTCTCATGATGTACTCTGCATGTAAGTTAAATAAGCAGGGTGACAATATACAGCCTTGACGTACTCCTTTTCCTATTTGGAACCAGTCTGTTGTTCCATGTCCAGTTCTAACTGTTGCTTCCTGACCTGCATACAAATTTCTCAAGATGCAGATCAGGTGGTCAGGTATTCCCATCTCTTTCAGAATTTTCCACAGTTTATTGTAATCCACACAGTCAAAGGCTTTGGCATAGTCAATAAAGCAGAAATAGATGTTTTTCTGGAACTCTCTTGCTTTTTCCATGATCCAGCAGATGTTGGCAATTTGATATCTGGTTCCTCTGCCTTTTCTAAAACCAGCTTGAACATCAGGAAGTTCACGGTTCACATATTGCTGAAGTCTGGCTTTGAGAATTTTGAGCATTACTTTACTAGCGTGTGAGATGAGTGCAATTGTGCTATAGTTATTGTGGCCATTCTTTCAGATGGGGACATACATTCATTAAACATTTTGCTCAAAATTCATACAGCTGGTTAATAGTTAATTCAGGATTTATAGCTGAAATTGTTCAATGCTAAACCCACTTTTTATAGATACTAAACAGTACATTTTGACATCTGCAGATCCAAACTCTTTGGTTTTTGCTATTTACAGGCAAATGGAAGATACTAAAGTAGGTCATGTTGGTTATTTTAAGAGTGGTTTGTAATAAACATCAAGGCAATCGTAACTGAGCTTTGCAGTTAGCTAGGAGATAAACCAAGTGTAAGTGTAGATTCTTAATAGATGTTTTTAATCTACTTGACAATATTTAGATGTACCCTCATTGTCTTTTTTATTTTGTTTTTAAAAAAGTACTCAGAATTTAAACCAACAATTAGTTGTAAGACAGGTGTTGTTTAAACACTAAAAGGAAGTATTTGGTATGTTAGTAAATATGTGGGCTCTGATTTATTCTACAAATGCTCTACCATACAAACCACCTCGAAACAAGAATAAAATCATCCATGAACCAGTTCAAACATGTGCTCCAACCTCTGAAAATGTACACACCAAGTGAAAACACCAGTAAAATGAGCGTTTATACTGTAAGCCTATGCACAATAATCCCAAGTTTAATTTTATAATATTTTATTGGGAATCTTTTGGAGGGGTGGTAGGATTTTGAAAATCTTAGAAGGAAACAAAAAGTTTTTAAGGTAAGAATATAATTATACTTGAAAAGAGTGGTCCCAGGTGTTAATACTGGTAGAATTAAAAGATGCACAACTGTTTTCACACCTAGACTTTCTTGGATAATGATATCAAGTATATTAAAACAACTGAAATTAAAAAGATATCATACTGCATCCATTAGAGTAATCTTCCTTTGTAAATAAAGAAGTAGAGACCTTTTCAACAAAGTCAGTTGTATAGCTAACGTTTTAAATGATAACTTTGAAACACTTATAGGCAGAGGAACCAGAGACCAAATTGCCAACATCCACTGGATCATCGAAAAAGCAAGAGAGTTCCAGGAAAAACATCTATTTCTCTTTATTGACTATGCCAAAGCCTTTGACTGTATGGATCACAATAAACTGTGGAAAATTCTGAAAGAGATGGGAATACCAGACTACCTAGCCTGCCTCTTGAGAAACCTGTATGCAGGTTAGGAAGCAACAGTTAGGGACATGAAACAACAGACTGTTTCCAAATAGGAAAAGGAGTCCGTGAAGGCTGTATATTGTCACCCTGCTTATTTAACTTATATGCAGAGTACATCATGAGAAACACTAGGCTGGAAGAAGCACAAGCTGGAAGGAGGATTGCTGGGAGAAATATCAATAACCTCAGATATGCAGATGACACCTCCCTTATGCAGAAAGTGAAGAGGAACTAAAAAACCTCTTGATGAAAGTGAAAGAGGAGAGTGAAAAAGTTGGCTTAAAGCTCAACATTCAAAAAATGAAGATCACAGCATCTGGTCCCATCACTCCATGGCAAATAGATGGGGGAAACAGTGAAAACAGTGGCAGACTTTATTTTTCTGGGCTCCAAAATCACTGCAGATAGTGATTGCAGCCATGAAAACAGAAGACGCTTACTCCGTGGAAGGAAAGTTATGACCAACCTAGACAGCATAGTTAAAATAAATAAATTAAAAAAAAAAAATTTCATATCTTGAAAAAAAAAAAAAGTAGAAACATTACTTTGCCAACAAAGATCCATCTAGTCAAGGCCATGGTTTTTCCAGTAGTCACATATGGATGCGAGAGTTGGACTATAAAGAAATCTGAGCACCGAAGAATAGACACTTTTGAGCTGCAGTGTTAGAGAAGCCTCTTGAGAGTGCCTTGAACTGCAAGGAGATCCAACCAGTCCATCCTAAAGGAGATCAGTCCTGTGTGTTCACTGGAGGGACTGATGTTGAAGCTGAAACTCCATTACTTTGGCCACGTGATGCGGAGAGCTGACTCACTTGAAAAGACCCTGATGCTGGGAAAGATTGAGGGCAGGAGGAGAAGGGGACGACAGAGGATGAGATGGTGGGATGGCATCACTGACACAAAGAACATGGGTTTGGGTGGACTCTGGGAGTTGGTGATGGACAAAGAGGCCTGGCATGCTGTGGTTAACAGGGTCTCAAAGAGTTGGACACGACTGAGTGACTCAACTGAACTGAATGGATAGGCAATAAATCAATGTATGCTGCTGCTGCTGCTAAGGTGCTTCAGTAGTGTCTGATAGATCGATGTATAGATAGTTAATAATTATAGGGAATTACAGGCAAAAATCAGCAATGGTTTTTTAATACATATCTTTTAATAAATAATGTAAAATGAATAAAACAGAATGGGTCCTTGCCATGTGATCGAGCGGTTAAAAATCCAATCAAGGCTTCTGCTGCAAAGGGTATAGGTTCAATCCCTGATCAGGGAAGTGAGATCCCACATGATGTGCAGTGCAAAAAAATAAATAAATATCTTTTTAAAAAATAAGAAAAGAATATACTATTTAAAAAACTTATTGCTACTTAGTATCCTCAGATCAGCACATCTGCCTTCATTCGACTTCTTCCTTCATATATATATATATGAATGATAAATAAATGAATACGATATATATATATCGTATTCATTTATTTTTTTTTTTAATTGAAGGATAATTGCTTTACAGAATGTTTGATGGGAGGGAAGTTCAAGAGGGAAGGGACCTATGGCTTCCCATGTTCATACCTATAGCTGATTCATGTTGGTATTTGTGTTTTTTTATATAAATTTATGTATTTTAATTGGAGGTTAATTACTTTACAATATTTTATTGGTTTTGCCATACATCAACATTAATCTGGCCCGGGTGTACACATGTTCTCCATCCCGAACCCCCCTCCCTCCTCTCTCCCCATACCATCCCTCTGGGTCTTCCTAATGCTCCAGCCCCAAGCATCAAGTATCATGCATCAAACCTGGACTACAGACTCGTTTCATATATGATATTATACATGCTGGAGAGGGTGTGGAGAAAAGGGAACCCTCCTACACTGTCTGTGGGAATGCAAACTAGTACAGCCACTATGGAGAACAGTGTGGAGATTCCTTAAAAAATTAGAAATAGCACTTCGACTTCTTACATTTGTACTTCTAAAATGCTGAGAAAATATGTTTCTGTGTGGAATTAAAGCCTAATCAATTAAGACAAGTAAAAAAAATATTTATCAAATAACTTTTACATGTAAGAGACAATCAACTGTACTGAAGACAGTAAAACCACTGGATTCAGACTGAATCCAGTTTTGAGTCTCACGTTTGGAACATTTGGGATTCTTTACTTTTCCATATCATATTATTCAACTTCTCTGAGACTTTATTTCTTAATATGTAAAACAGGGATGATGATATCCAACATATTTTAACTCCCTAGGATATGACAGGAGTAAGAAAGAAATCTTTTCAAAGTGCTAAAATCTTTTCAATTACATCTTCATGCAAAATAAACCTAAATAATATCCTAAATTAATCAGGAAGCAGTTATGTGAACAGTAAAGTCATCCTTAAGTATCCAGGAGAGATTTTGGCTTCTGGACAAGATGAGGAGGGATGGAGAGAGAAAGAGAGAGAGAGAGAAAGGGAGAGAGGTATTCATTTTGACTCAATATCATCTTTGACCATGAATGTCCAAAAAACAACCTAAATATTTCCTCTTGAGAAATGAACCAAAAATATTAAAGAAGATTAGATCACAAAGGCTTGAAAATATGTTTATCAATAATACTTCCTTGGCAACTGGAGAATTCACACTAAGCTTTTCAAAAAGAAAAATTAAAGGAAGTGTGCTGAATAAAGGATTGCAAACTCATAAACAATGAAATAGCATTAAATGCTAGATTAAATTTTGAAGAATATTTTATCTGTAATCTGCTGGGAGCCGGCATATTGTATATTGAGTGCATATTGCATATTGAGTGCAGCACTTACCACAGCATCATCTTTCAGGATCTGGAATAGCTCAACTGGAATTCTATCACTGCCAGAAGCCAGTGTGAGGAGCTCCACCCCATGACAAAGGTCATGAGGAAGGAGGCTCGGCATACGCAAAGGCGGGATCGAGCCTCAGGAGTCCCCCTGGAAATTCTAGAGCATCTACCCCCCAAACCAGAGTCTGCCTACTTTCTGCTTTGTGCTTTCACCTACACCTCTGACTTTACGGGGGGCTGTCCCCCACTACCTCTCTCTGAAAAAAGAGTTAGCTTACAGCTGCAGTTAATAAGTCCTGGGTGTGACAGTGTTTCAACCTACAAACTCCTTTGGAAGTCCTCTAGCCTGCCTGAATAGGTTTTTCCGGACACATGTGATTGTTCAGAGCCTCCCAACTGTGAGAGGCAGGAGATATTCTAAACTGTCTAAACACAGATTCTTTTAAGTAGTTAAAAGATTGATTAGAAATTGTATTGGTGAAGGGTTTTTCACTTATTGGGCCAATGTTTGCTGCTAAGTCTCCATATCCCTTACCTGCTGTGTCCCTGGCAGTATATTGATTAATATGATTGGTGTAAGTAGTAGCTTTAATGTTTGTAACCTTGGACCCTTGAGTTAATTCTTGATTGAGCCCACCTCACCTTTGCCCTATAGGAATGCAGCTTTGTCCAATGCTTTTTTGGAGGCTGGTGCCTGACTTCGGAATAATCACCTTTAGAGAAAAATAAGTTTCTTAACATGTTAACAGGCCTCCTGGCCAGAAGATGATGTAAATCACCTGAACTTTTGCATATGATAAGTTTGAAAGCCTGGCTTTGATTAGAACCAGGAACTGCTGTCCTTGCATGACTCCACCCCTTCCCCCATTATCCTCTATGCATAACTTAAGGTATAAAACTACTTTGGGAAATAAAGTGCGGGCCTTGTTCACCGAAACTTGGTCTCCCCATGTCACTCTCTCTCTCAAATTCTGGCTGAGTCTCCATCTGGAGCGTGGAACCCGCCATGCTTGCTAATTATGCCTGGGCTTCTAAGATCCGACTGGGGAGGCCTCAGTGTCTCCTCTTCTTCAGGAGAACGGAAGGACGCCTGCGGCCTACGTAAGTGGTGCAAACTTCTTGTCTTGAAGTTTTATTGGTCTCCTGCATAAACCAAGCTACTCAGCCTCTTTTCTCCACTGAATTTTCCTACTGAGCTATCCTCATTCTATTACTCTTTATATCCTTAATTAACGTTTAATTAAGTAATTGTTTCCTGATCCTCGCCTATGCCATCTCTCCTTCGAATACCCTGGATCAGCCGGGGCTGGACCCCGGCAGTAATCTTATTTGTTTTTACATATCAACCTTCAAACATTCATTGGCTGTTTTTCAAAAGCTTTAGTTTTTATTCAGAATAGACTATGATTATTTTAAGAAAATTAAATATAGTTATTTCTCCTCTTCCGCATGTATGAATAAATGAAGAGCAGTCATCAGTCAGGAGAGTTACACCATGTAGATTCTTCCAAATGGAAACATGAAGCAACAAGAAACATACTCCTGAACAGTGGATACCAGTGGACAAAATAATTTACAAACACTACACAACCTCTAGATTTCTAATAAAATCCTCTGCTAGAAACACTACTTTATTTATACTACTTAAAAATTTGTACTAAAACACATTTTGGCATCATTTGCAGGGAAGTGTTTTATCCATACTTGAAACTAATGTCCTAAAAAACTGAGATTACCTGTGTCAACATAACCTACAATGGGAGATGAGAACAGCTATGTCAACAGTGCAACAGTTTCATGAAATCCTTGCCCATGTAAATACCATTATTTATTGTAGTGGTGGTGGCTGTTCAGTCACCAAGTTGTGTCCGATTCTTTCTGACTGCATGGGCTGCAGCACAGGAAATAACTGTGTTACTTGTTTTAGAAATTCTGTTCAGTTCAGTTGCTCAGTTGTGTCCGACGTTTTGTGACCCCATGAATCTTAGGACGCTAGGCTTCCCTGTCCATCACCATCTCCAGGAGTTCACTCAGACTCACATCCATCGGGTCAGTGATGCCATCCAGCCAACTCATCCTCTGTCATCCCCTTCTCCTCCTGCCCCCAAATCCCCCCCAGCATCAGAGTCTTTTCCAACCAGTCAACTCTTCGCATGAGGTGGTCAAAGTACTGGAATTTCAGCTTTAGCATCATTCCTTCCAAAGAAATCCCAGGGCTGATCTCCTTTAGAATGGACTAGTTGGATCTCCTTGCAGTCCAAGGGACTTGCAAGAGTCTTCTCCAACACCACAGTTCAAAAGCACCAATTCTCTGGCACTCAGCTTTCTTCACAGTCCAACTCTCACATCCATACATGACCACAGGAAAAACCATAGCCTTGACTAGATGGACCTTTGTTGGCAAAGTAATGTCTCTGCTTTTGAATATGCTATCTAGGTTGTTCATAACTTTTCTTCCAAGGAGTAAGCATATTTTAATTTCATGGTTGCAGTCACCATCTGCAGTGACTTTGGAGGTCCAAAAAATAAAGTCTGACACTGTTTCCACTGTTTCCCCATCTATTTCCCATGAAGTGATGGGTCCAGATGCCATGATCTTCATTTTCTGAATGTTGAGCTTTAAGCCAACTTTTTCAATCTCCTCTTTCACTTTCATCAAGAGGCTTTTTAGGTCCTCTTCACTTTCTGCCATAAGGGTGGTGTCATCTGCATATCTGAGGTTATTGATATTTCTCCTGGCAATCTTCATTCCAGCTTGTGCTTCTTCCAGTCCAGCATTTCTCATGATGTACTCTGCATATAAGTTAAGTAAGCAGGGTGACAATATACACCTTTGATGGACTCCTTTTCCTATTGGGAACCAGTTGGTTGTTCCATGTCCAGTTCTAACTGTTGCTTCCTATCCTGAATATAGGTTTCTCAAGAAGCAGGTCAGGTGCTCTGGTATTCCCATCTCTTTCAGAATTTTCCAGTTTATTGTTTTCCATAGAATCAAAGGCTTTGGCATAGTCAATGAAGCAGAAATAGATGTTTTTCTGGAACTCTTTTGCTTTTTTCAATGATCCAGCGGATGTTGGCAATTCTGAGAGAGTCAGTTCCTAGGCAGGTTGATAGGAAGTCTAGGGGTCCCCAAAGAGAGAGGGGTCTGGAATTCTCAAGGAGGAAGAAAGGACAAACTTTTTTCTTTCTCCACATTCCTTAGGATTATATAACAATAATGTATCCTGCCTAAGGACAGTCTTTGGATTAAACCTTCTGTTATCTTAAAATGTTAATTATGGGAGTAGACCTGGTCTTTACAAGGATGTATCTTGCCTGAGGACAGTGTTATGTTAAAATGTAAATTATGGGAGTAGGGTCTTATGAGGTCTTTACAACCTCCAGACATTCTTTGGATTCATTAGAGAGTATATAACTTCATTGTCAACACTAGCAAGCAGGTACTCTTTCTACCCCCTTCTGATGCCTATGTCAGAAGCTTTCTCTATCTCCTTTATACTTCAATAAAACTTTATTACACAAAAGCTCTGAGCGATCAAGCCTCGTCTCTGGCCCCGGATTGAATTCTTCTCCTCCGGGGGCCAAGAATCCCTGTGTATTCGCGTGATTCAACAACAACCTTTCAATTTGATCTCTGGTTCCTCTGCCTTTTCTAAAACGAGCTTGAACATCTGGAAGTTCAGGGTTCGTGTATTGCTGAAGCCTGGCTTGGAGAATTTTGAGCATTAGTTTGCTAACGTGTGAGATGAGTGCACTTGTGCAGTAGTTTGAGCATTCTTTGGCATTGCCTTTCTTTGGAATTGGATTGAAAACTGACCTTTTCAAATCCTGTGGCCACTGCTGAGTTTTCCAAATTTTCTGGCAAATTGAGTGCAGCACTTTCACAGCATCATCTTTCAGGATTTGAAACAGCTCCACTGGAATTCCATCACCTCCACTAGCTTTGTTCATAGTGATGCTTTCTAAGGCCCAGGATATTCCAGGATATCTGGGTCTAGGTGAGTGATCACACCATCGTGATTATCTTGGTCGTGAAGATCTTTTTTGTATAGTTCTTCTGTGTATTCTTGCCACCTCTTTTTAATATCTTCTGCTTCTGTTAGGTCCATATGATTTCTGTCCTTTATCAAGCCCATCTTTGCATGAAATGTTCCCTTGGTATGTCTAATTTTCTTGAAGAGATCTCTAGTCTTTCCCATTCTGTTGTTTTCCTCTATTTCTTTGCATTGATCGCTGAGGAAGGCTTTCTTATCTCTTCTTGCTATTCTTTGGATCTCTGCATTCAGATGCTTGTTTCTTTCCTTTTCTCCTTTGCTTTTCGCTTCTCTTCTTTTCACAGCTATTTGTAAGGCCTCCCCAGACAGCCATTTTGCTTTTTTGCATTTCTTTTCCATGGGGATGGTCTTGATCCCTGTCTCCTATACCATGTCATGAACCTCAGTCCATAGTTCATCAGGCACTCCATCAGATCTAGGCCCTTGAATCTATTTCTCACTTCCACTGTATAATCATAAGGGATTTGATTTAGGTCATACCTGAATGGCCTAGTGGTTTACCCTAATTTCTTCAATTTAAGTCTGAGTTTGTCAATAAGGAGCTCATGATTTGAGTCACAGTCAGTTCTCGCTCTTGTTTTTGCTGACTGTATAGAGCTTCTCCATCTGTGGCTGCAAAGAATATAATCAATCTGATTTTGGTGTTGACCATCTGGTGATGTCCATGTGTAGAGTCTTCTCTTGTGTTGTTGGAAGAGGGTGTTTTCTATGACCAGTGTGTTCTCTTGGCAAAATTCTGTTAGCTTTTGCCCTGCTTCATTCCGTATTCCAAAGCTAAATTTGCCTGTTACTCTAGGTGTTTCTTAACTTCCTACTTTTGCATTCCAGTCCCCTATAATGAAAAAGACATCTTTTTTGGGTGTTAGTTCTAGAATGTCTTGTAGGTCTTCATAGAACCATTCAAATTCAGCTTCTTCAGTATTACTCGTTAGTAGTTTCATTGTCTTGACAAAGAGTGCTTGTATCTGGGTGGCAGTTTGCTCAACTGGGTAATCCATAGGCTCCTCAATTTTCTCTCTCAGTGTATTTGTCCATCATAAACTCATTTGCCAGAGAGTGTTTTCAATCTCACCTACTTTCCACTCTAAAGTCATCATAAGCCATCTGAATCCAGATGACAAATTATTTAAATATTCTTAACTTTTTGCTTTTCAGATACTAAGTCTCTGAAAAGACATTGTTTTCCCTTCTACAGTAAGTTGATAAACTTAGTTCTAGGCGGTCAACAGCTTTTTTTTTTTTTTTAGTGGACTTGTAGTTGATTTAAAATATTTCCATAGTGATACACAGATATGTTCCAATAAAAGTTATCATAGAAGATTGTCTATTTTCCCTGTGCTGAATGACATATACTTGTAGCAGATATATTTTATAAATAGTAGTGTGTACCTCTTATCTCCATACCCCTAACTTGTCCGTTCTCTCTCCCAGCTCATAACCACTAACTTGTTCCCTATATCTGTGAGCTTTTTTCTGTTTTGTTATATTTATTCTTCTTTCTTTCTAAAAATTCCACATATAAGTGGTAACATATAGCATTTGTCTTTATCTGACTTATTTCACTTAGCAAAATACCCTCTAGAGTCATACATGTTGCAAATTGCAAAATTTCCATTATTTGTATGGCTGAGTAGCATTTTACTGTTCTTACTTATCAATTCGTCTGTTGGTGGATAATTAGTTTCCTCACATATTTTGGCTATTATAAATAATGCTGCTATGAACAATGCAGTGAGTATATTTTTTGAATGAGTGGTTCTGTTTTCTTTGGATATCTACCCAGGAGTAGAATTGCTGTATCAAATGGTAGTTCAATTTTCAGTTTTTCTGAGGAATATTCATTCTGTAGTGGCTACACAAATTTACATTTCCACTAATATTATACATGAGATTTCTTTTCTCCACATTCTCTCCAACATTTGTTATTTGTGTTCTATTTGGTGATATTTATTCAGACAGTTAGGTGATATCTGAATTTGATTTTGACGTGCATTTCTCTATTGATCAGTGATACTGAGCATCTTTTATGTGCCTGCTGAGTATCTGTGTGCCTTCCTTGGGAGAAAATTTGTTAAAGCTATTTGACTTTCTTTACTTGGTTTATTTGATTTTTTTGATATTGAGTTGTATCAGTTATTCACATACTTAAAATAGTACTCCTTATTGGTCATATCAATTGAAAATACTTTCTTCCATATGATGGAGTTTTTTGTTGGTTGGTTGGGT
The DNA here is from genome assembly GCF_002263795.3 of Bos taurus. Lineage (NCBI taxonomy): Eukaryota > Metazoa > Chordata > Mammalia > Artiodactyla > Bovidae > Bos > Bos taurus. The sequence continues at coordinate 3,985,540 of NC_037336.1, forward strand.
GGGTGGTTTGCTGATAGTATCTGTTGTACAGTAGTTTTAAGTTTAATTAGATTCCTTTTTTTTTTTTTTTCTATCCTATTTGCACTTGTGTTAGGAGAGAGATGCAAAAATTGTTAAAAATTACATCAAAGAGTGTCCTGCTTGTGTTTTCTTCTTGGAGTTTAATGATTTCAAGTTTCACATTTATATATTTAATCCATTTTGAGTTTATTTTTTATATGATGGGGGAAATGTTTTAGTATAACTTTTATGCTTGTAACTGTCCAGTTTTTCCAGTACATTTTATTGAAGAGGCTCTCTTTTCTTCATTGTGTATTCTTCCCTCCTTTATTTTAGATTCAGTTCAGTTCAGTTGAGTTGCCTCAGTCGTGTCCGACTCTTTGTGATACCATGAATCGCAGCATGCCAGGCCTCCCTGTCCATCAACTCCCGGAGTTCACTCAAACTCATGTGCATCAAGTCGGTGACACCATCCAGCCATCTCATCCTCTGTCGTCCACTTCTCCTCCTGCCCCCAATCCCTCCCAAAATCAGGGTCTTTTCCAATTAGTCAACTCTTTGCATGAGGTGGCCAAAGTATTGGAGTTTCAGCCTCAGCATCAGTCCTTCCAATGAACATCCAGGACTGGTCTCCTTTAGGATGGACTGGTTGGATCTCCTTGCAATCCAAGGGACTCACAAGAGTCTTCTCCAACACCACAGTTCAGAAGCATCAATTCTTCGGTGCTCAGCTTTCTTCACAGTCCAACTCTCATATCCGTACATGACCACTGGAAAAAACCAGAGCCTTGAGTAGATGGACCTTTGTTGGCAAAATATTGTCTCTGTTTTTGAATATGCTATCTAGGTTAGTCATAACTTTCCTTCTAAGGAGTAAGTGTTTTTTAATTTCATGGCTGCAATCACCATCTGCAGTGATTTTGAAGCCCCCCAAAATAAAGTCTGACACTGTTTCCACTGTTTCCCCATCTGTTTGCCATGATGGGACCAGATGCCATGATTTTAGTTTTCTTAATATTGAGCTTTAAGTCAACTTTTTCACTCTCCTCTTTCACTTTCATCAAGAGGCTTATTTTAGACTAGAATTACTCGTAAATGCGTGGATTTATATATGGGCTTTTTATTCTATTTCATTGATCTATGGAACTGCTTTTGTGATAGCACAAAACTGTTTTGATTACCGTGTCTTTAAACAAGGAATGTGATACCTCCAGATTTGTGCTTTTTTTGGTCAAGTTTATGTTGCCAATTAAGGCTGTTCTGGGTTCCACATAAATTTTGGGACTATTTTTCTATTTCTTTGAAAAAAGTTCTGCAATTTTAGCAGAAATTTTAATAAATCTGTAGAATGTTTGGGCAATATGTAATTTTTAACACTATGCCTACTTCCCATTCATTAATATCGAACATCTTTTCATTTATTTGTATAATCTTAAATTTTCTTCACCATTTTTAAATGTTTTTGGAATATAGGCATTTCACTTAGATATTTTATTATTTTGATGTGATTTTATACGGGAATATGTGTTTGTTTTTTATCTCCCATAGTTTATTATTAGTGTATAGAAAAGCAACAGATTTCTATGTATTAATCTTTTTTTTTTTTTCCATTTTATTCTCTTTATTGTGTATTACCTGTTCCACTAGTTGGATATAATCTTTACAAACTTCGTGTATTGTCTCTCTCTTTTTTAATTTTTTTTAAATTTTTTATTTTATTTTTAACTTTACATAATTGTATTAGTTTTGCCAAATATCAAAATGTATCCACCACAGGTATACATGTCTCTCTTTTTTTAAAATATAAATTTAATTATTTTAATTGGAGGTTAATTATTTTAAAATATTGTATTGGTTTTGCCATACATAAACATGAATCCACCACAGGTATACACGTGTTTGCCATCCTGAATACCCCTCCCTCTTCTCTCCCCGTACCATCCCTCTGGGTCATCTCAGTGCACCAGCCCCAAGCATGCAGTATCATGCATCAAACCTGGACTGGTGATTCATTTCATATATGATATTATACATGTTTCAATGACATTCTCCCAAATCATACTACCCTCTCCCTCTCCCACAGAGTCCAAAGGACTGTTTTATATATCTGTGTCTCTTTTGCTGTCTATCTTTACCATCTTTCTAAATTCCATATATATGCGTTAGTGTATTGCATTGGGGTGTGTGTGTGTGTGTGCGTGTGTGTTTTCCTGGCTTATGTCACTCTGTATAATAGGCTCCAGTTTTATCCACCTCATTAGAACTGATTCAAATGTATTCTTGTTAATAGCTGTGTAATACTCCATTGTGTATATGTACCACTGCTTTCTTATCCATTCATCTGCTGACGGACATCTAGGTTGCTTCCATGTCCTGGCTATTATAAACAGTTCTGCAATGAACATTGGGGTACATGTGTCTCTTTCAATTCTGGTTTCCTCGGTGTGTATGCCCAGCAGTGGGATTGCTGGGTCATAAGGCAGTTCCATTTTCAGTTTGTTAATGAGTCTCCACACTTTTCTCCGTAGTGGCTGTACTAGTTTGCATTCCCACCAACAGTGTAAGAGGGTTCCCTTTTCTCCACACCCTCTCCAGCATTTATTGCTTGTAGACTTTTTGATCGCAGCCAATCTGACTGGCATGAAATGATACCTCATTGTGGTTTTGATTTGCATTTCTCTGATAATAAGTGATGTTGAGCATCTTTTCATGTGTTTGTTAGCCACCTGTGTGTCTTCTTTGGAGAAATGTCTATTTAGTTCTTTGGCCCATTTTTTGATTGGGTCATTTATTTTTCTGGAATTGAGCTGTGGGAGTTGCTTGTATATTTTTGAGATTAGTTCTTTGTCAGTTGCTTCATTTGCTATTATTTTCTCCCATTCTGAAGGCTGTCTTTTCACCTTGCTTATAGTTTCCTTTGTTGTGCAGAAGCTTTTAAGTTTAATTAGATCCTGTTTGTTTATTTTTGCTTTTATTTCCAATATTCTGGGAGGTGGGTCATAGAGGATCCTGCTGTGATGTATGTCAGAGAGTGTTTTGCCTATGTTCTCCTCTAGGAGTTTTATAGTTTCTGGTCTTACATTTAGATCTTTAATCCATTTTGAGTTTATTTTTGTGTATGGTGTTAGAAAGTGTTTTAGTTTCATTCTTTTACAAGTGGTTTGACCAGTTTTCCCAGCACCACTTGTTAAAGAGATTGTCTTTAATCCATTGTATATTCTTGCCTCCTTTTTCAAAGAGAAGGTGTCCACAGATGCATGGATTTACGTCTGGGCTTTCTATTTTGTTCCATTGATCTATCTTTCTGTCTTTGTGCCAGTACCATACTGTCTTGATGACTGTGGCTTTGTAGTAGAGCCTGAAGTCAGGCAGGTTGATTTCTCCAGTCCCATTATTCTTTCTCAAGATTGCTTTGGCTATTCGAGGTTTTTTGTATTTCCATAGAAATTGTGAAATTATTTGTTCTAGCTCTGTGAAAAATACCGTTGGTAGCTTGATAAAGATTGCATTGAATCTATAAATTGCTTTGGGTAGTATACTCATTTTCACTATATTAATTCTTCCAATGCATGAACATGGTACATTTCTCCATCTATTAGTATCCTGTTTGATTTCTTTCACCAGTGTTTTATAGTTTTCTATATATAGGTCTTTAGTTTCTTTAGGTAGATATATTCCTAATATTTTATTCTTTTCGTTGCAATGGCTGAATGGAATTGTTTCCTTAATTTCTCTTTCTGTTTTCTCATTATAAGTGTATAAGAATGCAAGGGATTTCTGTGTGCTGATTTTATATCCTGCAACTTTACTATATTCATTGATTAGCTCTAGTAATTTTCTGGTGGAGTCTTTGGGGTTTTCTATGTAGAGGATCATGTCATCTGCAAACAGTGAAAGTTTTACTTCTTCTTTTCCAACCTGGATTCCTTTTATTTCTTTTTCTGCTCTGATTGCTGTGGCCAAAACTTCCAAAACTCTGTTGAATAGTAATGGTGGAAGTGGGCACCCTTATCTTGTTCCTGACTTTAGAGGAAATGCTTTCAATTTTTCACCATTGAGGATAATGTTTGCTGTTGGTTTGTCATATATAGCTTTTATTATGTTAAGGTATGTTCCTTCTATTCCTTCTTTCTGGAGAGTTTTTATCATAAATGGATGTTGAATTTTGTCAAAGGCTTTCTATGAATCTATTGAGATAATCATATGGTTTTTATTTTTCAATGTGTTAACGTGGTGTATTACATTGATTAACTTGTGGATATTGAAGAAGTGGGATAAAGCCCACTTGGTCATGGTGTATGATCTTTTTAATGTGTTGTTGGATTCTGATTGCTAGAATTTTGTTAAGGATTTTTGCATCTATGTTCATCAATGATATTGGCCTGTAGTTTTCTTTTTGTGTGGCATCTTTGTCAGGCTTTGGTATTAGGGTGATGGTGGCCTCATAGAATGAGTTTGGAAGTTCACCTTCCTCTGAAATTTTCTGGAAGAGTTTGAGTAGGATAGATGTTAGCTCTTCTCTAAATTGTTGGTAGAATTCAGCTGTGAAGCCATCTGGACCTGGGCTTTTGTTTGCTGGAAGATTTCTGATTACAGTTTCAATTTCTGTGCTTGTGATGTGTCTGTTAAGATTTTCTATTGCTTCCTGGTTCAGTTTTGGGAAGTTGTACTTTTCTAAGAATTTGTTCATTTCTTCCACATTGTCCATTTTATTGGCATATAATTGCTGATAGTAGTCTCTTATGATCCTTTATTTCTGTGTTGTCTATTGTGATCTCTCCATTTTCATGTCTAATTTTATTGATTTGATTTTTCTTCCTTTGTTTCTTGATGAGTGTGGCTTATGGTTTGTCAGTTTTATTTATCCTTTCAAAGAACCAGCTTTTGGCTTTATTGATTTTTGCTATGGTCTCTTTTGTTTCTTTTGCATTTATTTCTGCCCTAATTTTTAAGACTTCTTTCCTTCTACTAACCCTGGGGTTCTTCATTTCTTCCTTTTCTAGTTGCTTTAGGTATAGAGTTAGGTTATTTATTTGACCTTTTTCTTGTTTCTTGAGGTATGCCTGTATTGCTGTGAACTTTCCCCTCAGCACTGCTTTTATAGTGTCCCACAGGTTTTGGGTTGTTGTGTTTTCATTTTCATTCATTTCTATGCATAGTTTGATTTCTTTTTTGATTTCTTCTGTGATTTGTTGGTTATTCAGCAGCATGTTGTTCAGCCTGCCTATGTTGGAATTTTTAATAGTTTTTCTCCTGTAATTGAGATCTAATCTTACTGCATTGTGGTCAGAAAAGATGTTTGGAATTATTTCAATTTTTTTGAATTTACCAACACAAGATTTATGGCCCAGGATGTGATCTATCCTGGATAAGGTTCTGTGTGTGCTTGAGAAAAAGGTGAAATTCGTTGTTTTGGGGTGAAATGTCCTACAGATATCAAGTAGGTCTAACTGGTCTATTGTATCATTTAAAGTTTGTGATTCCTTGTTAATTTTCTGTTGATCTATCCATAGGTGTGAATGGGGTATTAAAGTCCCCCACTATTATTGTGTTTTTGTTAATTTCCCATTTCACAATTGTTAGCATTTGTCTTACATATTGTGGTGCTCCTAATTTGGGTTCATATATATTTATACTTGTTATATCTTCTTGGATTGATCCTTTGATCATTATGTAGTGTCCTTCTTTGTCTCTTTTCACAGCCTTTGTTTTAAAGTCTATTTTATCTGATATGAGTCTTGCTACTCCTGCTTTCTTTTGGTCTCTATTTGCATGGAAAATCTTTTTCCAGCCCTTCACTTTCAGTCTGTATGTGTCCCCTGTTTTGAGGTGGGTCTCTTGTAGACAACATATATAGTGGTCTTGTTTTTGTATCCATTCAGCCAGTCTTTGTCTTTTGGTTAGGGCATTAAACCCATTTATGTATAAGGTAGTTATTAATCCCATGGATGGAGGACCCTGGTGGGCCGCAGTCCATGGGATCGCTAAGAGTTGGACACGACTGAGTGACTTCACTTTCACTTTCATGCATTGGAGAAGGAAATGGCCAACCCACTCCAGTGTTCTTGCCTGGAGAATCCCAGGGACAGGGGAGCCTGGTGGGCTGCCGTCTATGGGGTGGCACAGAGTCAGATACGACTGAAGCAACTTAGCAGCAGCAGCAGCAGCATGATCCCATTGCCATTTGTTTTATTGTTTTGGGTTTTGAGTTTAAACACCCTTTTTGTGTTTCCTGTCTAGAGAATATCTGTTAGCATTTGTTGGAGAGCTGGTTTGGTGGTGCTGAATTCTCTTAGCTTTTGCTTGTCTGTAAAGCTTTTGATTTCTCCTTCATATTTGAATGAGATCCTTGCTGGGTACAGTACTCTCGGCTGTAGGTTATTTTCTTTCATCACTTTAAGTATGTCTTGCCATTCCCTCTTGGCTTGAAAAGTTTGTTTTTAAAGAAATCAGCTGTTATCCTTATGGGAATCCCCTTGTGTGTTACTTGTTGTTTTTCCCTTGATGCTTTTAATATTTGTTCTTTGTGTTTGATCTTTGTTAATTTGATTAATATGTGTCTTGGGGTGTTTCACCTTGGGTTTATCCTGTTTGGGACTCTCTGGGTTTCTTGGACTTGGGTGATTATTTTCTTCCCCATTTTAGGGAAGTTTTCAACCATTATCCCCTCAAGTATTTTCTCATGGTTTTTCTTTTGGTCTTCTTCTTCTGGGACTCCTATGATTCAAATGTTGGGGCATTAAACACTCTCCTGGAGGTCTCTGAGATTGTCCTCATTTCTTTTAATTAATTTTCTTTTTTCCTCTCTTATTCATTTATTTCTACCATTCTATCTTCTAATTCACTAATCCTATCTTCTGGCTCCGTTATTCTACCATTTGTTGCCACCAGAGTGGTTTTGATGTCATTTATTGTATTATTCATTATATATTGACTCTTTTTTATTTCTTCTAGGTCCTTGTTAAACCTTTCTTGCATCTTCTCAGTCCTTGTCTCCAGGCTATTTATCTGTGATTCCATTTTGATTTCAAGATTTTGGATCATTTTCACTACCATTATTTGTAATTCTTTATCAAGTAGATTCCCTATCTCTTCCTGTTTTGTTTGGTTTGGTGGGCATTTATCCTGTTCCTTTACCTGCTGGGTATTCCTCTGTCTCTTCATCTTGTTTATATTGCTGATTTTGGGGTGTCCTTTCTATATTCTGGCAGTTTGTGGAGTTCTATTTATTGTGGAGTTTCCTCGCTATGGGTGGGGTTGTACACGTGGCTTGTCAAGGTTTCTTGCTTAGGGAAGCTTGTGTCGGTGTTCTGGTGGGTTGAGCTGGATTTCTTTTCTCTGGAGTGCAATGAAGTGTCCAGTAATGAGTTATGAGATGTCAGTGGTTTTGGAGTAACTTTGGGTAGCCTGTATATTGGAGCTCAGGGCTGTGTTCCTGTGTTGCTGGAGAATTTGCATGGTATGTCTTACTCTGGAGCTTGTTGGCCCTTGGGTGGTATTTGGTTTCAGTGTAGGTATGTAGGCATTTAATGAGCTCCTGTCAATTAATGTTCCCTGGAGTCAGGAGTTCTCTGGTGTTCTCAGGATTTGGACTTAAGCCTCCTGCTTCTGGTTTTCAGTCTTATTTTTACAGTAGTCTCAAGACTTTTCCTACTATACAGCACCATTGATACAACCTCTAGGTTACAGATGAAAAGTTTCTCCACAGTGAGGGACACCCAGAGAGGTTCACAGAGTTACATGGAGAAGAGAAGAGGGAGGAGGGAATTAGAGATGACCCGAATGAGATGAGGTTGAAATCAATAGAGGACAGAGCAAGCTAGCCAGTAATCACTTCCTTATGTGTACTCCACAACTGGACTACTCAGAGATGTTCACAGAGTTATACAGAGAAGATAAGAGGGAGGAAGGAGACAGAGGTGGCCAGGAGGATAAAATAGGGGAATCAAAAGGAGAGAGACAGAACCAGCCAGTAATCAGTTCCCTAAGTGTTCTCCACCGTCTGGAACAAACAGAAATTCACAGAGTTGGGTAGAGAAGAGAGGGGTAGGGAGGAGACACAGGGGACCTGGTGGAGTAAAAGGAGAGTCCGAAGGGGGAAAGAGCAGTCAAGCCAGTAATCTCGCTCCTAAGTAAAAATGGGTACTGAAGATTGGGTTCTTAAAGGTACAAAATTGATAACAAATACCAAAAAGCAAAGATTAAAAATCTAGAGTTTGGAATTTCAAAATACAATATTAAAGAAAAGAAGGAAAAAAAAAAAGAAAAAAGTCACAAAATTATATATATATATATGTGTGTGTGTGTGTGTGTGTGTGTGTGTGTATTTGCTTTTAAAAATAGGGTCTTTTTTTTTTGCAAAGTAATAGTATGTTATAAAAGTGAAAATTAAAGGAGTAATAGAGGACTTAAATTTTTTTTTTAATTAAAAAAAAAAGAATGATCTTAAAAATAGTAAAAATATATCTAGGACTTTCTCTGTTGTTGTTGTGGGTATTGTGGGGTCAGTTCATTTTCAGATAGTTCCTTGGTCCAGCTTATATTTCTCAACATCTATAGGCCCCTTCCTATGTAGTTGGTACTAACGACAGGGTTTTAATCTATTGCACCTGTCACTTCCAAGGCGGTTCCCTCTGTTTTAGCTTCTTCTGTTTGCTGGTGTCTTCAGTGTCTGATTTCCGCCCTGACACAAAGGGGGCGGTGGTGAACATTTTTTTTTAGACTCACTTGTTCACTTGCTCTGTGGGGAGGGAGGGACACTGCAAACAAATAACACTGGCATGTGTTCACAGTGCCTCAGCCACACTGGCTTGCCCCCGCTCATGGAGCGTGTACCCTCCCGGGCCACACTGCTCAGGCTCTAGGTTGCTCCACCGGGAACCGTCCAAGGCCAGCCCTGGGCTGCTTGCACCTCCCAGGTCTAAGCTGCTCAGATTCAGGGACTCGGGTAGTCCTCAGAGGTGCAGACTCGGTTGGGCCTGCATTTTGTGCCCTTCCCAGGTCCGAGCAGCTCAGGTGATGGGGTGTTTGGCAAGTGCAGTTGCTGCGACTTATCACCTCCCCTGTCCTTGCTAGGTTTCCTGGCTATACAACCGGCGCACCTTCTCAGGTGGATGTTGATCATCCAGAACCTCAAGAAGTCTTAGTTAGCAAAGAAACCTGCTTACAGTTTTGTAGATAATGTCTCTCTGGGGCTGCAATTTTCCCCTTCCAGCTCTGGCTGCCTGTCACCGGAGGGGGATGGTCTGCAGCTGGCTATCTCTGTTCAGTCCTTTGTTCTGTGTGTGGGCCTGGTGGTGTCTTAGGTTAGGTCTGGTTTTTCACGTGATAGTTATCCCACAGTCTGGTTTGCTAGTCCAAGTTAATTCATTCAGATTGCGCTTGGGTCATTCGGGCCAGATCCTTACTTTAAGCAATGCAGCCCGTGCCTCCCTGCCCAGCCCCTGGTTGCTAGTGGCGGGTGCAGGCATCAGCACTGCTTCTCCACTGGGAGAGTTACCACTGGGCTTGTAATCTGTGGGCTTTAATTATTTATTTATTTTTCCTCCCTGTTATTTTGCCTTCTATGCTTCCAAGGCTTGCCACAGACTCGGCAGTGAGAGTGTTTCCTGGTGTTCGGAAACTTCTCTAAGACTCCCTTCCCAGGATGGAGCTACATCCCTACCTCTTTTATCTCTTTTGTTGTCTTTTATTTTTTTTCCTACCTCCTTTCGAAGACAATGGGCTGCTTTTCTGGGTGCCTGAATGTCCTCTGCCAGCATTCAGAAGTTGTTTTGTGGAATTTACTCAGCATTTAAATGTTCTTTTAATGAATTTCTAGGGGAGAAAGTGGTCTCCCTATCCTATTCCTCTGCCATCTTAGGACCGCCCCTGTATTAATCTTGTATCCTGTAACTTTATTAAATAATCAGTTCTATTATTATTATTATTTTTGTGATGGAGACTTTGAAAGTGAAAGTTAAAATGTTTGTCTCTCAGTTGTGTCCAACTCTTTGTGACTTTATGGACTGTAGCCCACCAGGTTCCTCTGTACATGGAATTCTCCATGCAAGAATGCTAGAGTGGATTGCTGTTTTCTTCTCCAGGGGAATCTTCCTAACCCATGGATCTAACATGAGTCTCCTGCATCACAGGCAGATTCTTTATCATCTGAGCCACCAGGGAAGCCCAAAATTATATATAGTATTATGTAATTTACAAATAACAACAGACTGGCTCCAAATAGGAAAAGGAGTATGTCAAGGCTATATATTGTCACCTGCTTATTTAACTTATATGCAGAGTACATCATGAGAAACCCTGGGCTGTATGAAGCACAAGCTGAATCAAAGTTGCTGGGAGAAATATAAAAAAAACCTCAGATGTGCAGATGACACCATCCTCATGGCAGAAAATGAAGACAAGCCTCTTGATTAAAGTGAAAGAGGAGAGTGAAAAAATTGGCTTAAAGCTCAACATTCAGAAAACTAAGATGATGGCATCTGGTCCCATCACTTCAGGGCAAATAGATGGTGAAACAGTGGACCCAGTGACTGATTTTATTTTGGGGGGCTTCAAAATCACTGCAGATGATGACTGAAACCAGGAAATTAAAAGACGTTTACTCCTTGGAAGAAAAGTTATGACCAACCTAGACAGCATATTAAAAAGCAGAGACATTACTTTGCCAACAAATGTTCGTCTAGTCAAAGCTATTTATGGATGAATGCAGAAGAATTGATGCTTTTGAACTGTGGTGTTGGAGAAGACTCTTGAGAGTCCCTTAGACTGCAAGGAGATCAAACCAGTCCATACTAAAGGAAATCAGTCCTGAATATTCATTGGAAGGATTGATGTTGAAGCTGAAACTCCAATACTTTGGCCACCTGGTGAGAAGAAGTGGCTCATTTGAAAAGACTCTGATGCTAGGAAAGATTGAGGGCAGGAGGAGAAGGGGACAACAGAGGATGAGATGGTTGGATGGCATCACAGACTCAATGGACATGAGTTTGAGTAAACTCCAGGAGTTGGTGATGGACAGAGGCCTGGCCTGCTGCAGTCCATGGGGTCATACAGAGTTGGACACAACTGAGCAACTGAACTGAACTGAACTGAACGTCTTCTCTTCCAACCAAAATGCTTTTTATTTTTCTTTTCTTATTGCTGTGGGGATAAGACTTCCAATTCTACGTTAAGGAAAAGTGGTGAGGGTGGGAATTTTTATATTGTTCTTGATATTAGAGGAAGTGCTTTTGGCTTTTCACCATGACCGAATATGATGTTAGCAGTGGGTTTGTCACAAATGGCCTCTAAAATGTTGAAATATGTTCTCTACATACCAAACTTGATGAATGTTTTTCATGAATGGATGCTGACTTGTCAAATGCTTTTTCTGTGAATATTGAGATAGTCATGTGACTTTTATTCTTCCTTTTTTTTAATGTGGAGTATCACAGTGATTGCTTTGCAAATACTGAATCATTCTTACATTACTGGAATAAATCCCATTTGCTCATAGTGTATGAAAAAATTTATATATTGTTGAATTTAACTAATATTTTTGAGTATTTTTGCATCTACGTTTATCCAAGAGATTGGCTTGCCTTTTAATTTTTTTTAGTAGTGTCTTTGAATGATTTTGGTTTCATGGAAATAACTTCATACAATTAATTAGGGTGTAACCAATCCTCTTAATTTTTTTAAATAGTTTGAGAATATAGGTGTTAGTCTTCTTATACTGCTAAGTCACTTCAGTCGTGTCCGACTCTGTGAGACCCCATAGATAGCAGCCCACCAGGCTCCCTCGTCCCTGGGATTCTCCAGGCAAGAACACTGGAGTGGGTTGCCATTTCCTTCTCCAAGTCTTCTTATATGTTTGGTATAATTTCCCAGAGGAACTATCAGATCCTTGAATTTTGTTTTCTTAGACTTTCTTTATTGTAAAATCAATTTTGCTACTAACAATTCATCTATTCAGAGGATATATTCCTTCTTGATTCAGTCTTGTAAGATTATGTTTGCAGAAACTTGTACATTTCTTCTAGGCTTTCATATTTGTTGGTGTATAACTGTTCTTTGTATTCTCTTGTGATTATTATGGTTTTCTGATATATGTTGTCATGTCATGTATCTCTCATTTTCCATATTGTTTATTTGGGCCCTCTTTCTTTATTTCTTGATAAACCTGGCTAAAGGTTTGTCAATTTTGTTGATCTTTAAAAACAACAACAACTTAATTTTAGTCTCTATTTTATTTATTTCCTCTCTGAGCTTTATTCTTTCCTTCCTTCTGCTGACTTCAGGCTTTTTCTCCTTTTTATTATTCCATTAAGGCATAGGTTGGGTGGTTTATATGAGATTTTTCTTTTTTCTTGTGGTAGACATGTATCAGTTTCTCCCACTATGTCTGTTGATATTTGCTTTATATAGTTAGGCTCTCCCATATTAGATGTATACATGTTAAGAAGCATTGTATCTTTTCTTTGCATTGATCTCTTCATCTTCATATAATCTCCTTCTTTATCTTTTGCTATAAATATTTTTTTTAAGTTTACTTTGTCTGCTGTGAGTATTTCTACCCCCAATTTTTTTTTTAAATCATTTCCACTGACTTCCTTTTTCCCTTCCTTCATTTTCAGTTTACATATGTCTTTATCTATGAAGTTATTCCCTTATAAGCGGTATATAGATGATTCATATGGTTTACCCAGTCAGCTACCTTATGTTCATTTAATTTATTGAACTAAGCATGAATGTTCATAAGTAAGTACTTGTTGTCATTTCATCATTTTGTTACTTAATTTCTAATGTTTTTGTAGTTCTCTGTTCTTTTCTTCTCTTAGTTTCTTCCCTTGTGGTTTGGTAATTTTCTTTAGTGTTGTATCTGTATTTATATATATTTGTGTTTATTTTGTGTATTTACTATAGGTTTTTACTTTATAGTTGCCATGAGACTTATATATGTTGATCTATAATTATATCTACTTGACTTTGACTGATGGTGTTTTAAGTTCAAACCTATTCTAAAATATATACATTTTTGCTTCCCTACTCTGAATTTTGTGTTTTTGATATCATATTTTACATCTCCATGTTTAGCCCTTTAATGAATATTGTAATTGTATTTTATTTTACAACTGTTTTCTTTTTATCTTTGTACTAGTTTATTTAAGTGATTGATCCTTAGCCTTTTCTATATACTTATATTTACTAGTGGAATTTTTCCTACACTTACACTTACTTCTTGTTGTAGCCTTTTATTTTTCACTTGGAGAAAACCATTGAATATTTCTTTTAGGATAAGATTAGTATTGATGAACTCTTGTAGCTTTTGCTTGTTTAAAAATTTCTTTATCTTCTCTTCAATTCTAAATGATAACCATGCCAAGTTGAGTATACTAGTTGCAGGTTTTTCTGTCTTTTTCAGCACTTTGAATATATCATCTCATTCCCTTCCCCAAAGTTTCTATAGAACTGTCAGCTGATGTCCTTATGGTAGTACCTTGAATATGACTTGTGTTTTTTCTTGCTGCATTTATAAATTTCTTTTTATATTTAACTTTTGCCATTTTAATTATGAAATGTTTTTGTATGGGCTTGTTTTGGTTCATCTTGTTTGAGACTCTCCATATTTCCTGTACTAGGATATATGTTTCCTAGTTCAAGTTCAGGACGTTTTCAGCCATAATTACACCAAGTACGTTTTTTACCCTTTTCTCTCTCTTCTCATTCTAAGACTCATATAATGCAAACATTAGTATACTTGCTGTTGAGATAACTCTAATTTTTTAAAATGTGTTTTTCTTTTTGCTGTTCTGATTGAGTAGTTTCCATTATTCTATCTTCCAGATCATTTATGTGCTATTCTGTATTATCTAGTCCACTGTACATTTATTCTAACATGTTCTTCATTTTATATACTGTTTTCTTCTGTTCTGATTTATTATTTTTGTATGTTTTAACTCCTTGTTAAAATCCTCATTGTTGGGGGACAGGATAAATTGAGAAATTGGACTGATATACATACAACACTATAAATAAAATAGAAAAATTTCAAGAATCTGTTGTATAACACAAAGAGTTCTACTCAAGACTCTGTAATGGCTTATATGGGGGCCGGGGGGGAAATCTAAAACAACAACAACAACAAAAAAAGGCTGGATATATGTATAACTGATTTACTTTGCTATGTACCTGAAAATATATTCTAATAAAATTAAAAAAAAAAATCTCACTGTGCTCATCTATTGTTTTCCCTAATTCAGTTAGAATTCTTATAATGCTTTTAAATCTTTATCTGGCAAATTGTTTATTTCTCTTTCATTTATGTCTGTTTTTCAGGAGTTTTCTCTTGTTCTTTCAATTAAAACAAACTTCTCTCTCCACATTTCCTCTGTGAAATTAGGTAAGCAGGTAACTATTTCAGTCTTGAAAAGAGTTCTTGTGTGAGAACATCTGTATATCATCTGCATTCCATCACCTCTGCTTGCTTTGCAGTGTTTCTTCTTAAGGCCCATTTGACTTCACATTCCAGGATGTGTGGCTCTGGGGAGTGACCACACCATTGTGGTTACCAGGCTTATTTAGACTCTCCTTTTTTTTTTTTTTTTGGTATTATTTTTAAATTTTAATTGGAGGCTAATTACTTTACAATATTGTGGTGGTTTTGTATTCTGTGTTCTTGCCACATCTTCTTAATCTCTTCTTCTTCTTTTAGGTCCTTAGGATTTGTGTCCCTTATTGTGCCCACACTTGCATGAAATGTTCCCTTTATATCTCCAGTTTTTGTGAGATCTCTAGTCTTTCCCATTCTATTGTTTTCCTCTATTTCTTCAGATTGTTCATTTAAAAAAGCTTTCTTATCTCTCCTTGCTGTTCTCTGTAACTCTGCATTCAGCTGGGTATCTTTCCCTTTTTCCCTTGCCTTTCACTTTTCTTCTTTCCTAAGATTTTTGTAAGGCCTGCTTGTTTCAAAGAATGAATAGTTTTGACTCAATACTGGCTCTATTTCTGTGACTTTAATGCTTTTGTTGTTGTTGTTTGTTTTGTTTTGTTTTGCATATTTTGTTATTATAACATATGTAATGGCTTGGTTCAGGGAACACTGCCACCCTGCCCCCCACCCAGCATGACCCTTAAACTTAAACTGCCTTTGTTTGACTCATAGGCAGATAACCTAACTCTGCACACTTGTGAAGGTCAGTAACATTCTAAGTTCCTTTTGTGAAGAATGGCAAAATTCATCTACTGATTGCCAGTGTAGCTCAAAAATTCACATTTGTGGTGTGACATCCCTGGTTATTGATATGGCAGGAGATATTCCATTTCACACCATCTTTGAAATGATTATAAGAAAGTAAAACTAACATATCCCCCTGTCTGAGGCCCGACAAGACAATTATTTTAAGACATTAGTCTGTCATCTTTTTGGTCAGTCAGTTCTTTGAATAAAGTTGTGTTCCTTGCTTCAACATCTCATCTCTGTGATTTATTGGCCTATTGTGCAGCTAGAAGAGTGAGCTTGGACTACATTATATCCTCAGACAAGCACTTGCCTTCTTGCAATTATTTTTCTTGGGAATGATCCTGGTCACTTCCTCCTATACAATGTTATTAACCTCCATAATTATTTGTTCTAATTCTGTGAAAAATGCTATTGGGTATTTTTGATAGAGACTACATTGACTCTGTAGATTGCCTTGGGTAGTAATTCATTTTAAGATTATTATTTTTTCTACTGCTTTTCTAGAAGTTTTTGTGAGCAAGCCTATAAATAAGAGTTCCCCTCCTCTCTAGAAGTCATTTACTCTCCATTCAGTGAACTGCTTCCAAAATATTATGTCATAAGCACAATTGCTTGACTGCATTTTTACAGATTGACTCTACTGTTAGTAAAACCTGGGAGTTCTCAAGTGCTGAAGCCTCATTTGAAGGATTTTGAGCATAACCTTACCAGAATGTGGGGACTTCACTGGTGGCTCAGACAAGCATCTGCCTACAATGTGGGAGACCCGGGTTCAATCCCTGGATCTGGAAGATCCTCTGGAGAAGGAAATGGAAACCCACTCCAGTACGTCCCATGGACGGAGGAGCTTGGTAGTCTACAATCCATGGGGTCGCAAAGAGTCGGACACAACTGAGTGACTAAAGTTTAATTTTCACTAGAATGTGAAATGAACCTTCATTTTGCTTAGCTAAGCAATCTGTCAAGTTTATATATTTTAATTAATAAACCATTTTTCCAGATAAGACTTATGAAGGACTGCGTCCTTCACATATGGAGACATGAAAAGAATACTGTTAAAGTTATTATTGTTCAGTGGTGAAAATTTCATATTTTCATATAGAAAACAATAGAAGATCAAGGAATAACTAGCTTTCCAGATCAGATCAGATCAGTCACTCAGTTGTGTCCGACTCCTTGCGACCCCATGAATTGCAGCACGCCAGGCCTCCCTGTCCATCACCAACACCCGGAGTTCACTCAGACTCAACGTCCATTGAGTCAGTGATGCCAACCAGCCATCTCATCCTCTGTCGTCCCCTTCTCCTCCTGTCCCCAATCCCTCCCAGCATCAGAGTCTTTTCCAATGAGTCAACTCTTTGCATGAGGTGGCCAAAGTACTGAAGTTTCAGCTTTAGCATCATTCCTTCCAAAGAAATTCCAGGGCTGATCTCCTTCAGAATGGACTGGTTGGATCTCCTTGCAGTCTAAGGGACTCTCAAGAGTCTTCTCCAACACCACAGTTCAAAAGCATCAATTCTTCGGCATTCAACCTTCTTCACAGTCCAAATCTCACATCCATACATGACCACAGGAAAACCCATAGCCTTGACTAGACAAACCTTTGTTGGCAAAGTAATGTCTCTGCTTTTGAATATGCTATCTAGGTTTGTCATAACTTTCCTTCCAAGGAGTAAGTGTCGTTTAATTTCATGGCTGCAGTCACCATCTGTAGTGATTTTGGAGCCCAGAAAAATAAAGTCTGACACTGTTTCCCCATCTATTTCCCATGAAGTGGTGGGACCAAATGCCATGATCTTCATTTTCTGAATGTTGAGCTTTAAGCCAACTTTTTCACTCTCCACTTTCACTTTCATCAAGAGGCTTTTGAGTTTCTCTTCACTTTCTGCCATAAGGGTGGTGTCATCTGCGTATTTGAGGTTATTGATATTTCTCCCAGCAATTAGCTTTCCAGATTAATCCAAATTATTAAGGGCTTTCTCATTCCAATGTTCTATAATCAACTTTAAGATAAACTTTCTTTCAGTTCCAGATAGAAGTCTCCAAAGAATGTATGCTCATATAATATAAACTTGTTTTATTTTGCCCTGTTTCTTCACTGGTTCAAATAGAGAATGAGACAGTTCACACATTTCAGTACTTTTATGTAAAAAAAAAAAAAAATACTACTAATGAAAAATCGGCCAAAATACCATTATAAAGACATTGGCAGTCCTAATACTTTATATTAACTCATTACACTACCTTTTATTCCAACTCTAATTATTCATTTTCATCTTAGTTAAGTTCTGATTAAGCAAAGTTTCATTGCAAAAAACATTTCAGGACTAATTGGCTTAATCAGGGATACCTAAATGTAGGTATCCCTGTAGTGTAGGGATTGATTATAGTGTAGATGTTCTACACTCAAATATTTAAAATAAAATAAAACCCATATTATTTTAATTTCTAAAGTAATTTCTGATTTCATTTTAGTTATATTAAAGTACAGGATTTTAATATGATGCTATATACAATAGTCAAATTCATTTGCTCTTCTCTTTAAAATGTGAATTATATTTATAATTGACAAAATAAATGGCCAAATGTTTAGTTATACAAAGTGTATACTACTTTTATTTTTTTATTATTATTTATTTTTTTTGCAGATGCTTTAGTGGCTTCTGAAATCATTTGAAAAAACATTTTCTTTTTCTTTTTTCTTTAAGTCACCATTCTAATATATGTCTCTTGTTCCTTATTAAAAACAAATGGAGAGCAACACACTGTGTGTGTGTGTGTGTGTGTGTGTGTGTGTGTGGATATATATGCATCACTTCAGTTCAGTTCCGTCACTCAGTCTTGTCTGACTCTTTGCGATCCCATGAATTGCAGCATGCCAGGCTTCCCTGTCCATCACCATCACCCAGAGTTCACTCAAACTCACATCCATCGAGTCGGTGCTGCCATCCAGCCATCTCATCCTCTGTCGTTCCCTTTTCTTCCTGCCCCCCAATCCTTCCCAGCATCAGAGTCTTTTCCAATGAGTCAACTCTTTGCATGAGGTGGCCAAAGTACTGAAGTTTCAGCTTTAGCATCATTCCTTCCAAAGAACACCCAGGGCTGATCTCCTTCGTAATGGACTGGTTGGATCTCCTTGCAGTTCAAGGGACTCTCAAGAGTCTTCTTCAACACCACAGTTCAAAAGCATCAATTCTTTGGTGCTCAGCTTTCTTCACAGTGCAACTCTTGCATCCATATGTGACCACTGGAAAAACCATAGCCTTGACTAGACAGACCTTTGTTGGCAAAGTAATGTCTCTGCTTTTGAATATGCTATCTAGGTTTGTCATAACTTTCCTTCCAAGGAGTAAGCGTCTTTTACTTTCCTGGCTGCAATCACCATATGCAGTGATTTTGGAGACCCAAAAAATAAAGTCTGACACTGTTTCCACTGTTTCCCCATCTATTTCCCATGAAATGATGGGACCAGATGCCATGATCTTCGTGACCTTTAGATCTTCAGTCGAACGCTCTCCCAACTGAGCTATTCCAGATATATACATATAATATTTACATATATATATATACATATATATATAATATTTACATATATATATACATATATATAATATTTACATATATATATACATATATATTTTTTCAAATGTGTTTTAGAAGTTTAACTTGTCATTTTAAATAAATACTGTCAACTAAAATATATATATATATATATATATATATATATATATATATGGACAACCTAAAAGTTGAGTTAGATCTTATTTGGTGGTAAGTTTTGGACTTGAGCCAAAGAGACAGTATCTCAGGTTATCTGAGAAAGTAGATTCTGAACAGGCAGGGGAAAAGCCAGTCTATATACAAGTTTGCACCAAGGGGCAGGTAATCTGAATAGTAAAAGATTATTATTAACGAGATACAACTAAATTTATCACATGAAGATATTTATTGATCTTCTAAGTATAGAAAAGTGATGAGGAACTAAGCAGCCTCTTGATGAGGGTGAAAGAGGAGAGTGAAAAAGCTGGATTAAAACTGAACATTCAAAAAACAAATATCGTGGCATCCAGTCCCATCACTTCATGGCAAATGGAGAAATAATGGAAACAGTGAAAGACTTTATTTTCTTGGTCTCCAAAATCACTGTAGACAGTAACTGTAGCCTTGAAATTATTTGCTCCTTGGAAGAAAAACTATGACAGATCTAGACAGTATACTGACAAAGAGTTCCTATAGTCAAAACTATGTTTTTCTCAGTAGTCATGTACTTGGACCATATAGAAGACTGAGTACCAAAGAATTGATGCTTTCAAATTGGGGCATTGGAGAAGACTCTTGAGAGTCCCTTGGACTGCAAAGAGATCAAACCAGTCACTCAGTTAATCAGTCACACAGTTAATTTCAGGGAAATTAACCCTGAAATTCATTGGAAGGACTGATGCTGAAGCTGAAGCTACAATACTTTGTCCATCTGATATGAAGGGCTTCATTGGAAAAAGACCCTGATGTTGGGAAAGATTGAAGGTAGGAAGAGAAGGGGACAACAGAGGATAAAATGGATGGCATAACCAACTCAAAGGACATGAGTTTCAGCAAACTCTGGGAGTTAGTTATGGACAGAGAAACCTGGCATGCTACAGTCCATGAGGTCACAAAGAATTGGACATTGTTGTAGCCACGCGTTCTGGGAAAAAAAAAAAAAAAAACTCACTCAGAAGGACACCACAGATAGTGGAGTGCAGTTTATCACACTGGTGGGCCCAAGGCAGAGTCTCTTCTTAGCCAAGGACCCTGACCAGTTTTTCTAAAAATCTTATATACTCTAAGTGTACGTGCCCAAACCCACCTCCATAAATTCCATGAAACTAGTCTGAACAAAGGAAAAGAAAGATACAATCAGATTTAACCCGTGATTCATATGCCTTAAGCCTAGTTAGTAGTAGTTAACAGTGGACAATTATCAATAGGCCTGTAGTCATATCCCAATAATCATAATATAATTTATGATTCTATTCGGTTACACAGATAATTAGGGTATTCTTTTAGGCAACAGAGAGTCTAGGTATGAGCCCTGGGGCTCTTCCATCCAGGGGGCTTGGTTTTCTAGTAGGTATGTCATTTCCATAGATACTGGGCATATAGCTCAAAGTCCACAATCCCGGCCAAGATGGAGTCCTGCTTTCAAGATGGAGCCTGTTCTGTCTGTTTCCTCCTTCATTCCCCCCTCTTGATGCTCTTAACTCATAGTATGAGCATCATTCTTAGGGATATATTGCACCCTGACTCTCCGACCTCCAGTTTGGGAGAACGACATCAACCTTTGGGTTACAAAGTTCACAATACTTTGTAAAATAAAGGGTCCACAAAGCAGAACTATCAAGGCAACTATAACAATGGTAAATATAGTTTTCCACCAATCACCCTTCACCCAAGTTAGGACCGAAGTCCAAAAAGGAAAATTATCATCAGATGTAACTTTTACCTGACCTTTCATGTCATCTAGGTTGGCTGATATATAGCCAGATAAATCAGGAATATATACACAACATTCAACTTTAATTATAGCACAGGTCCCTCTTTGTACTGAAACTATGGTTAGTCTCAAGATAACTAGCAAGTCCTTGTAGCAGCAGTTGATTGTAGAGCTTCATCTCTTTCTTCTTCTTTGAGATGATCTTGGGTTCACGGGTATCAGTGGGGTCCTTTTGTGTAGTCCGCTAGGCGTCCTCCAGGTCTGTGTGGTATGCTCTTTTCACCCTCATGTGGAGGATCCAAGGAGTGAAACCTGCAACTTTAACTGCAGTAGGGCTGGTTAGAACAACAGTATATGGACCCTTCCAATATGGGCCAAGGAGTCGTGTTTCTAGTCCTTGACCACACTTGATCCCCGGGCACAAATTCATGAATCTGTTCCCCAAGGGGGAATGGCACCCTTTCTTGTACAAACTTAGTTATCTGATTTATTACCTTACCCAGTTATTCCATCTTCTGGGAAATCTCATCTCCCCTTACCTAAGGCAAATTCGTTGACACCTGTCTTATTATGAGAAGGGGCCTCCCATACACAATTTTGTATGGAGAAGAGCCATGGGACTGTGGGGTCATAAAATACAGATGGTTAAATATCCCACGTCCCAGGCCATCTCCGGAAAAGCCAATTCGTACTCACTTATGTAGCCCCCTCCTTCTAGCCTGACAATTCCGAGGGGGTCAAAATTTCATAGCAGATGGGACCCCTGCTTGGGGAGGGCAGAATACAAGCACACAAAAACCAAGTTTCTTCTCCTAAAAATCCCCTGGCAATTAGGTGGTAATAATTTCCCCCAAAAAGGCATGGACACCACCTCCTAAATGACCTTCACAAATTTCCTTCCTAAGCCCTAACACGCTCATCAACCTGTGTACCAAGCAATCGTTGCCACCTGCTTATTCCAGGCTCCTGTGGGTCTGTACCCCTTCTAATCCCTCCCAGGGGGGTGATCAGGCCCCCTCTTCCACCCTACTGGGTGGGTTCCTCCTCACCTGAGCACTCAGTTCCCCTGCTGCCGCCCACTACCTGCTAACATGAAAGGTCTGAGCATTGAGAAGCAGAATCCTTCCAGAAGGGCGAGGCACCTTCCCCCCTCTAGAAGATTCAAGCCGCAGGCCTTAGAGTAGTCCCAAATGGGACTTGTCTCCTCAAAGTGAGGAGTTTCCCGGCCAATGCACCAAATGTTGTAGCCATGCGTTTTGGGGGAAAAAAAAAAAAAAAAAAACTCACTCAGAAGGACAACACAGATAGTTGAGTTTATCACACTGGTGGGCCCAAGGCAGAGTCTCCTCTTAGCCAAGGACTCTGACCAGTTTTTCTAAAAACCTTATACACCCTAAGTGTACATGCCCAAACCCACCTCCCCAAATTCCTTGAAACTAGTCTGAACAAAAGAAAAGAAAGATACAATCAAAGTTAACCCGTGATTCATATGCCTTAATCCTAGGTAGTTAACAGTGGACAGTTATCAATAGGCCTGTGGTCATATCCTAATAAGCATAATAGAATTTATTATTCTATTCAGTTACACAGGTAATTGGTGTATTCTTTTAGGACACAGAGAGTCTAGGTACGAGCCCTGGGGCTCTTCCATCCAGGGGGCCTGGTTTTCCAGTTGGTATGTTGTTTCAGAGATACTGGGCATATAGCTCAAAGTCCACAGTCCTGCCCAAGATGGAGTCCTGCTTTCAAGATGGAGCCTGTTCTGTTTCCTCCTTCAACATGACTGAGTAATTTAATGAATGATGTATAGGAAAATGTAAGAGTCTTGGCTTGCTGAAATCATTTCCTTCATGTGCATGTAGCTATCTGGGGCCAATCCTGTTTTCTTTGTTTTTCACATATTAATTTCTTGTTTACATTAAGAGACGGTCAATGTGGTGGATGGCCACATCTCAAATCCCTCCAGCTCCTCAGTGCTTACTGGGGAGGAAGTAGCTAATATTTTCCAAATAGATGGCTTTGTTTCCAAATAGGTGAAAACCTGGGCTCAGAAATTTGCAATTGGAAAAGACTTGTTTACTAGAGAATAAAATATTTCATATCATAATGTCAATTATGAGCATAATAGAAATGGCACATATTCTGATGTTAATGTATTTTGTTTCCTAATTTCCCTGTGTCTCCAAAATTGCTGAATTCATTGTTGAATTTATAATTTTTATATATGTCTTTTAAATGTAATTAAAAGGAGAATTTTTAATTTACTTCTGTCCATAACATAAAAATATTATTATAAAAAATTAAACATACACTTTAGCAATAGTAAAAGAAGCATGTATTTCTTAATATTTATTTTACTTGGAAATCTATTAGTTAAACAAAGACACATTAAAAAGCATCTCTTATGCATTCACACTCTATCAATATTTCATCCAGAGATGACTATTAGAAACATTTTGTTACATATTTATCTAGAAGTAAATCTTGTTTAATAAAATGTTAATGCAGAGATAGAAGTACAGAAATATATATCTTTAGCTGTAATTGTGGTCATTTGTATCTCTAGGTCTCTATGTAATAACATTTTGCATATTTTCATAGCTGACATTATTAACATAAATTATTAACATAATTTCAGTTTATGATTATTCCTTTTTAAGATTATTTGTCTGGTAATATCTATTGATTGTGTTATAAATTATATTTAAAATACTTGCATGCCAAAGAACTGATGCTTTTGAACTGTGGTGTTGGAGAAGACTCTTGAGAGTCCCTTGGACTGCAAGGAGATCCAACCAGTCCATTCTGAAGGAGATCAGCCCTGGGTTTTCTTTGGAAGGAATGATGCTGAAGCTGAAACTCCAGTACTTTGGCCACCTCATGCGAAGAGTTGACTATTTGGAAAAGACTCTGATGCTGGGAGGGATTGGGGCAGGAGGAGAAGGGGACAACAGAGGATGAGATGGCTGGATGGCATCACCGACTCGATGGACGTGAGTTTGAGTGAACTCTGGGAGATGGTTATGGACAGGGAGGCCTGGCGTGCTGCGATTCATGGGATCACAAAGAGTTGGACATGACTGAGTGACTGAACTGAACTGAATTGAACTGAATGTGATCTTTGCTTTGTTCCATGGCATATGCTTTCAGGATCATTATGTTTAAATCTTTTTTCCTATATTTGATTATATTCTTAGACTAATTCCTAGAAGGATACTTCTTAGAGAACCGGCAAGCATAGATATATAGCTTTTGATAATGCAGTCAAATAGCCCTTCAAAAGAGTGTACCATTTCACACTTTTAAAAGCAGTGTTAAAACAGGAGGGATAATCTGTGAAATTATAAATATATATATTTCAATTTGGTGCATTAATCAATATTTAATTTTTATCCTAATGTTTCAGTAATTTTTTATTAGTGATGCTACATATTTTGGCATACTGTTTCAGTATTGTGTTTTAACTTTTGTGAAATATTTTCAGTGCTAGCTTTGGCCTCTTGAATTTAAAATATTAAATTCATGTAAATATCAAAATACATGTTCATATCAACACCGAAATCATATTGATTATATTCTTTGCAGCCAAAGATGGAGAAGCTCTATACAGTCAGCAAAAACAAGACCAGGAGATGACTGTGGCTCAGACCATGAACTCCTTATTGCCAAATTCAGACTTAAATTGAAGAAAGTAGGGAAAACCACTAGACTATTCAGGTATGATCTAAATCAAATCCCTTATGATTATACAGTAGAAGTGAGAAATAGATTTAAGGGCCTAGATCTAACAGATAGAGTGCCTGATGAACTATGGAATGAGGTTCGTGACATTGTACAGGAGACAGGGATCAAGACTATTCCCATAGAAAAGAAATGCAAAAAAGAAAAATGGCTGTCTGGGGAGGCCTTACAAATAGCTGTGAAAAGAAGAGAAACGAAAAGCAAAGAAGAAAAGGAAAGATATAAACATCTGAATGCAGAGTTCCAAAAAACAGCAAGAAGAGAAAAGAAAGCCTTCTTCAGCAATCAAGGCCAAGAAATAGAGGAAAACAACAGAATGGGAAAGACTAGGGATCTCTTCAAGGAAATCAGAGATACCAAAGGAACAGTTCATGCAAAGATGAGGTTGATAAAGGACAGAAATGGTATGGAGCTAACAGAAGCAGAAGATATTAAGAACAGATGGCAAGAATACACAGAAGAACTGTACAAAAAAGATCTTCACGACCCAGATAATCACGATGGTGTGATCACTCACCTAGAGCCAGACATCTTGGAATGTGAAGTCAAGTGGGCCTTAGAAAGCATCACTATGAACAAAGCTAGTGGAGGTGATGGAATTCCAGTTAAGCTATTCCAAATCCTGAAAGATGATGCTGTGAAAGTGTTGCACTCAATATGGCAGCAAATTTGGAAAACTCAGCAGTGGCCACAGGACTGGAAAAGGTCCGTTTTCATTCCAATCCTAAAGAAAGACAATGCCAAAGAATGCTCAAACTACTGCACAATTGCACTCACCTCACACACTAGTAAAGTAGTGCTCAAAATTCTCCAAGCCAGGCTTCAGCAATATGTGAACCATGAACTTCCTGATGATCAAGCTGGTTTTAGAAAAGGCAGAGGAACCAGAGATCAAATTGCTAACATCCACTGGATCATAGAAAAAGCAAGAGATTTCCAGAAAAACATATATTTCTGCATTTTTGACTATGCCAAAGCCTTTGACTGTGTGGATCACAATAAGCTGTGGAAAATTCTGAAAGAGATGTGAATACCAGACCACCTGATCTGCCTCTTGAGAAATTTGTATGCAGATCAGGAAGCAACAGTTAGAACTGGACATGGAACAACAGACTGGTTCCAAATAGGAAAAGGAGTTCGTCAAGGCTGTATATTGTCACCCTGTTTATTTAACTTATATGCAGAGTACCTCATGAGAAACGCTGGACTGGAAGAAACACAAATTGGAATCAAGATTGCCGGGAGAAATATCAATAACCTCAAATACGCAGATGACACCACCCTTATGGCAGAAAGTGAAGAGGAACTCAAAAGCCTCTTGATGAAAGTGAAAGTGGAGAGTGAAAAAGTTGGCTTAAAGCTCAACATTCAGAAAACGAAGATCATGGCATCCGGTCCCACCACTTCATGGGAAATAGATGGGGAAACAGTGGAAACAGTGTCAGACTTTATTTTTCTGGGCTCCAAAATCACTACAGATGGTGACTGCAGCCATGAAATTAAACGACACTTACTCCTTGGAAGGAAAGTTATGACCAACCTAGATAGCATCTTCAAAAGTAGAGACATTACTTTGCCAACAAAGTTTCATCTAGTCAAAGCTGTGGTTTTTCCTGTGGTCGTGTATGGATATGAGAGTTGGACTGTGAAGAAGGCTGAGCGCCGAAGAATTGATGCTTTTGAACTGTGGTGTTGGAGAAGACTCTTGAGAGTCCCTTGGACTGCAAGGAGATCCAACCAGTCCATTCTGAAGGAAATCAGCCCTGGGATTTCTTTGGAAGGAATGATGCTAAAGCTGAAACTCCAGTACTTTGGCCACCTCATGCAAGTGTTGATTCACTGGAAAAGACCCTGATGCTGGGAGGGATGGGGGCAGGAGGAGAAGGGGACGACAGAGGATGAGATGGCTGGATGGTATTGCTGACTCGATGGACGTGAGTCTGAGTGAATTCAGGGAGTTGGTGATGGACAGGGAAGCCTGGCATGCTGCGATTCATGGGGTCGCAAGGAGTCGGACACGACTGAGCGACTGATCTGATCTGATCTGATTTTATAGAACTAGATAATCATAACTATATTCCCAAGTCATGTGGGCTTTTTTTTTTTTTTTTGCACATGGTTACATTTTCCCTGAAAAACATAGAACAGTCTTTTAGAGCAGTACACTAAAATTCAAAATTATATGAATATTTCTATTCAGAGTAAAGTTATATCAGCAAGCTATAAATATAACTGTGTGTATTGTGAAAGGAATATCTCCCGCAATATTAATAAAGAAATGTCACAGCCATCATCGATTTCTGCCCTCCAGATATGAATGAGGGCTCCCAAAACTGCAGTCTAGCTGGTGGTGCTGAAATGGGAATTCAAATTCTTGTTCATAGGTCCAATCAATGAATTTCATGAAAACACAAACACTCACAAAAGCAGGCAAGCAGTTTACTTTAGAGCCAGAGGGTGTAAAGCTCTCAGTACATACGCTGCGTCAAGGTGGAGTGCCTTAAAGTGTGGGAATTATAGGAGTTTATTTCTTTACTAGTATTGATCTGTATATCCCATTTCAACATAGTAATTTCTAACCAATTAATTTAAAAACCACCATGTCCAATGTGACATCTTTATGACTCCCTTTGGTCCCCAGTTTTTCAGTTTCCTCAGACACTGAGTTGCCATCCCTCAACCCTTTCTCATGACTACAGACCATTATTTAGGGATCACATGTATGGGCTAAGAGTTAATGGTTGACTTAGTATTCTTGATAAGCTGGATAGCAGTTAATGATTGTCTTGTCTTGGGTCTGAATGCTTTCTGATTTACCAGACCAGGGAAGCATTGCTCTGAAAGCCTGGAAGTTGGAACAAAGAGTATAGTTTTAAGTTCATAAAGTGAGTTATTTACTTCAGGAGTAAACCATTGAAATAAAAAGAACCAAGTTCTCAGGGACCTACACTGTTTAGCAATTTCTGCCTCACTGCCACTCTCCATGGTGACTGCTTAGGAGCTGGGGGAATGCAAAAAGCAAGGTAATTGAAGAAACAGGATTGGCCCCAGATAGCTGAGCTGCATATGAAAGGAATGAATTCAGTGAACCCAGAGTCTTGTATCTTCCCATACATAAAATGCTAAATTCCTTTAATTGATACTTGATCTTTGATGTTAAGACTGCCTGCTCCCTTTGTTAAAAATCTGTACATATCCTGATTAACATTAATGCTTCTTTGGAGCAGTTTTCTCAGAGCTACCGAGATGCTGTCTCCCAGACTGTCAAAAATGTTCCCATCAAATAAAATAACTCTACTTTTAGGCTGTGACTATATTTTTTAGTGAACAGTATAAAGAACAGTGCTGTTAATAGTACAGGATAACCAAGTAGATTGACCCACTCTCCTTCAGCTGTAAGGAAAATGCAATCTCAACACTTATCCTTTTTGAAGAGCAAAAATAATCTTATAAAGGTTCAAAAACCCACTGCTCTATCAGTTCAGCTCAATCATTCACTTGTGTCTGACACTTTATGAATCCATGGACTACAGCAGGCCAGACTTCCCTGTCCATCACCAACACCCAGAGCTTGCTCAAATTCATGTCCATCAAGTCTGTGATGCCATTGAGCCAATTTATCCTCTGTCATCCACTTCTCTTCCTGCCTTCAGACTTTCCCAGGTCTTTTCCAATGAGTCAGTTTTTAGCATCAGGTAACTAAAGTTTTGGGGCTTCAGCTTCAGCATCAGTTCTTCCAATGAATATTCAGAACTGATTTCCTTTAGGAGTGAGTGGTTGGATCTCCTTGCCATCCAAGGGACTCTCAAGAATCTTCTCAAATACCACAGTTAAAAAGTATCAATTCTTCATTGCTCAGCTTTCTTTAGGGTCAAGCTCTCAAATCCATACATGACTACTGGAAAAATTCTGGCTTTGACTAGACAGACCATTGCTGGCAAAGTAATGTCTCTGCTTTTTAATATGCTGTTTCATTTTGTCATGGCTTTACTTCCAAGGAACAAGTATCTTTTAATTTCATGGCTGCAGCCACCATTTGCAGTGATTTTGGAGTCCAACAACAACAAAAATGTCTCTCACTTTTTCCATTGCTATGCCATGTATTTGCCATGTATGCAAGGACCAGATGCCATGATCTTTATATTTTGAGAGTTAAGTTTTAAGCCAGCTTTTTCTCTCTCCTCTTTCACTTTCATCAAGAGTCTCCTTAGTTCCTTTTCACTTTCCACTGTAAGGGTGGTGTCATCTGCTTGTCTGAGGTTATTGATATTTCTCCTGTCAATCTTGATTTCAGCTTGTGCTTCATCCAGCCCAGCATTTTGTTTGATGTACACTGCAGCAGCAGCAGCAGCATATAACTTAAATAAGCAGAGTGAAAGTATAAGGCTTTGATGTACAATTTTCTCAATTTAGAACCAGTCCATTGTCTCATGTTCGTTTCTAAATGTTGCTTCTTGACCTGCATTCAGATTTCTCAAGAGGCAGGTAAGGTGGTCTAGTATTCCCATCCCTTTAAGAATTTTCTGCAGTTTATTTTGATCCACACAGTTAATGGCTTTGATGTAGTCAATAAAGTAGAATTTTTTTTTTCTGGAATTCTCTTGTTTTTTTCTATGATCCAATAGATGTTGATCTCTGGTTCCTCTGTCTTTTCTAAATTCAGCTTGAACTTCTGGAATTTCTCAGTTCGTGTACTGCTGAAGCCTAGGTTGGGAGAATTTTGAGCATTACTTTGCCAGTGTGCAAGATGCCTGTAATTTTGTGGTAGTTTGAACATTTTTTGGCGTTGCTTTCTTTGGAATAGGAATGAAAACTGACCTTGTCCAATCCTGTGGCCAATGCTGAGTTTTCCATATTTCCTGGCATATTGATTGCAGCAGTTTCACAGCATCATCTTTTGGGTTTGAAATAGCTCAACTGGAATTCCATCACCTCCACTAGCTTTGTTCGTAGTGATGCTTCCTAAGGCCCACTTGACTTTGCATTCCAGGATGTCTGGCTCTAGGTGAGTGATCACACCATCGTGGTTATCTGGATCATGAAGATCTTTTTTGTATAGTTCTGTGTATTCTTGCCACCTCTTTTTACTTCTTGGGTGGCCCTGCATGGCATGGTTTATAGTTTCATTGAGTTATAGATGATCCATGTGATCAGTTTGCTTAGTTTTCTGTAACTGTGGTTTTCATTCTGTCTACCCTCTGCATAAGAGGCTTGCGGAAGTTTCCTGATGGTAGGGACTGGTTGTGGGGGAAGCTGGGTCCTGCTCTGATGGGTGGGCCATGCTCAGTAAATCTTTAATCCAAAAACTAATTTGGGAGAAAGTTCATGTAGCTCAGTCTCAGATTCCAGAAGACCTCCGGTTAAGGTAGGAAGACCTCACCTCTATGGCTGGAAAGATATATGACTAACAAAATCTTAATTCCTTTATGACCTTTCATTTCTTGTCTCCTCAAACCCACTGTGAACAGGAAGTGGCAGTGGTTACAATTGAAAGACACTGACAGCGGCTACTCCACAGTGTGTCCCAAAGGCTACTCTATCTGCTGTGCCCTAGTAGCTGTTGCCCAAGCAGGTGATGGTTCTTCTATCCTTAATCCCCTTTGTGCCAAGGATCAGGGTAATGAAACCTGTGGGCACAGGTCAGTTATTTAGCAGCTTTCTGGCAGATTATGAAAGAGATTCCTTGGCATGCTCTTCCCGCAGCTTTTTCCTCCCATCCTTCAGCTCCTCTCTCCATCTATGCTGCTGTTTACAAAGTATTGGGCAGGTCATCCACTTTCTATTTCTGAAAATTGTGATTGAAACCATTTACCTAAGAGTGGGACATGAACCTACATGACAGGGACTCAAATCAAGCCAAAATCCGTGGTGCCTGGTTTCAGGACCTAATGAATCTCAGAATCTTGTTTTCTCATTGTTGAAATAATTCACTAAGAGACACTGCCATAGGTAAGAAGTGGATTTGTTCAGATTCAGAAAGAAACACACTCCAGGATGTGGGTCATTACAGAAGGTGACTGTGGCAGCCGTGAAATGTGGTATGGTTAGTTTTTATGGGCTGAGTCATTTCATATGGTAATGAGTGGGAAGATCATTCCAACAGTTGGGGAACCAACCACTCCTTGGTCTTTTGATAGAGCCTTGGAACTGTCATGGAGCCTCTGGGTATGTCATTTAGCTTGCAGATTGAGGATCAAGATTTAATTGAAGCCCACTTGTTAGCCATTTTGGAAGTATTTTATTTTAATCAGTTTATGCTATCTCCTGGGGCTATGTCATTCTTTCAAAAGTTGTGCCCTGCCCCCTTCCCTCCTGTTTCATGCTCTTTCCATGAGCCCCATCCAGGCCCACAACGTTGAATCTACAACCTTCTGGTGGAACAACCAGAAAATAGCTGACCCTTGGGAAGAAAATACTGTATAATATCCAATAGCACTAGAGGCCTTCATCTTCCATGTTTCCTACAACATGTGTGACAACACCATCTCTCAGTGAACCCGCTAGGGTGGGTGGCAGGCACTGTGTGCCTGCTAGAAGTCCATCTGTTGGTGGCATCCCTTCAAGGGCAATTGGGCTTCCAGGGACAATGTTTGTCACTTTGGGGTTTAACCCTGTAGGCCTTTTGGGCTTGAATGCTTCCACCCTTTTCCAAAAATTACAAACATACCCCTGGCTCAAATCTCCACTCTACTTTTATGGAATATCTTGTCTGTTTCCTCTTATCAATTTGTCCTTAAGCCAATTACTAACTCCTACAACCAGGACCCTGCCTCCTCTGTAGGCAACATCTCTTCACCCAGCTTATTATTAAAATACTCTTAACACCCCTAACAGGACCAGATAACCCACTAATTTGTCATTGCTTCTGTTATGACCTAGACTGGGTCTATGACAATGAAATGTTTATCATTAGAGACATCCTAAACTGTTCTTATGGAGGACTAAGGGAGGAAATCAGTGACTTATATTATCTCTTTGCAATAAGAAGATAAGGTTTATGGCTATTTCTCCATGTTCCCAGTCTGAGTGCACAGATTCGGATTGCTTTGCATCATGGTATCTATTCCCACCCGTGGTGGACAAACTAGCAATGAGTTAAAATTACAACCCCTTAATCCTACCCAGCACTAGTCACACTGGAGACTTTGGGGATGCCCAACTCCAGCCTGGTATCCCAGGAGGTCGACCTGCCTCTACCTGCCTGGGGATTTGATCTTCAGGAGGTTGTCAAACCTCAACCTGCCTGGGGACTTGCACCCTGACCCAGATTTTCCTGGCTCTCAGGTTGCACTAGTACTGGGCAGGATAAGCTTCAGAAAGACTCACCCTTAAGGAAGTCCACCCATGAAAATAGAAGGAAGTCTATCATTTGTGGTGGTATGCCCAGTCTCAGCAATAATTCAGGATCCCAGTGAGAACACCATTGCCTTTCCACAAAAGCTAAAAGAGGATCTCCAAAAGTTTACCAATCTGGACTTAGACTCTTATGAGGGACAGGTGATTTTAAAGGACAAATTCCATATATCAAAATGAATCCACCACAGGTATACATGTGTTCCCCATCCTGAACCCTCGCCCCTCCTTCCTCCCCATACCTGTGCATCAGACATCAGGACAAAGTTACAAAGGCTACAGCAGCAGGACCCTGTTACCTCTTTAGATGAGGTGGTCCAGACAGCCACCAATATCTTTTATGACAGAGAACAAGAGAGGAAAGCCAAGGCACAGGAAAGGGAGAGAGGGAGAGACAAGGCATGCCCAGATGCAAGCCACCCTCCAGGGAACCCTTATGACAAACCTTGAGTCCTTGAAGGACAAGGCATGAGGCAAATGCCTAATCTGTAGGCAGGTGGGACGTTGGGCCAAAGAGTGTCCAAACTATGGCAAGTCACCTAAAATATGGCTTGCTACAAATTCCATCCGCTGGGACGTTGGATGGCACTCTGCCCTTGGAACCCAAGAGCCTCAAGGTCAAGTGCTAAGCCTTCCCTCACGATGGTTCAACGGGACCAAAGTGGCCTGTTCCAGCCTGCCTGCCTATCACAGATA
The DNA here is from genome assembly GCF_002263795.3 of Bos taurus. NCBI lineage: Eukaryota > Metazoa > Chordata > Mammalia > Artiodactyla > Bovidae > Bos > Bos taurus. The sequence continues at coordinate 4,018,026 of NC_037336.1, forward strand.
ACCATCACAGGAGCCAAGGGTGCAACTGGATGTGGCAGGTAGGTCTGAGAATTTCTTGGTTGACACAAGGCCTACCTACTCTGCCCTGACCTCCTACTCTGGAGCCTTCTCTTCCCAAACCTGTACCATTTTGGGTACTACAGGAAAAACAGTTACAAAAAAGATTTATCAGAGCACTTCTTTGTTGCTGGTATGCACAAATATTCCACACACAATCCCCCCACGATGTTCTGGTGGTCCCCGAGTGTCCTATTCCCTTATTGGGAAAAGATATACTCACTAAGCTCGGGACCACCCTTGTGATGTGAAGCTTTTCAGCCCCGAGAGCCCTACAGCTTCTGGTTACTACTGAGGAACCTATTACACCCTCTCCAAAAGGGAGGGACCAAGAATTATGGGAGGACAAAATTAACCCCCAGGTGTGGGAACAGGAGATTCCTGGGAATCGTGGACGAGCCCACCAAGCTGAACTGGTCATCATTGTCCAATGAGGATAATGTTTTGGAACTTTGGGACAAAGTCCCACTTGGTTTCCACTTGGTTTCCAAAACGGAAATAATACACCCTCAGAAGAAAAGATAAGACTACAGCTTCTAATAAATAAAATCCCTGCTTGTGGGCTATTGGTCCCCACCAATTCGTCAGGCCACACCCTGATCTGCCCCGTAAAGAAAAAGAACGGGACGTGGTGAAGGGTTAAAAGTCTCCAAATGGTAAGTGAAGCTGTAGTCCCTGTCCATCCCACAGTACCCAATCCCTATGTAATCTTGGCAGAAATCCCACCCAGTGCCAAGTGGTTTAGAGTCCTGGATCTTAAGGATGCATTCTTTGGCATACCACTGGTTAAAGAATCCCAATATCTTTTTGCCTTAAAGTGGGAGGTTCCAGGAGAAAAACACCACAAATGACTGAGGCAGTATTACCTCAAGGGTTAAGAGATAGCCACCACTTGTCTCGACAGGCTCTTAGCCAGTATATGCTAGATCTGGACCTGGGACCTAATGTGAAAACATTACAATATGTAGACGACATACTGATCTGCTCTCCAGATGAGAAAAATGTCCAACAACATGCAACTGAGGTTCTAAATTTTTGGCAGAGAGGGGATTAAAGTCTCCCATTCTAAGACAAAGGTACAGAAGTCACTTACCTGGGAGTTCATATTATGCATGGGTACAGGAGGCTGTCCTCTGACTGAGTACAAGGAATCCTCCCCCCATGACTTGAAAACAACTGTGAGCTTTCCTGGGGCCAACCGAGTATTGTAGAATCTGGATACCCAACTATGGTCTAATTACTCAGCCCTAATATGAAAACTTGAAGGGACAGGATGATTTAATCCTGCTGATGTGGGGAACTCCTCAAAAGGAGGCAGAGGCTACACTAAAAGAAGTCTTAGGTCAAGCACCCATCTTGAGGTTGCCAGGCCCAGAAAAAGCATTCCAATTATAGGTCCACAAAAAGGAAGGAATAGCCTTGGGAGTGGTAACTCAAAGATTGGGACCTGAGCCCCAGCCTGTATCTTTCTTATCCAAAAGGCTTAACCCAACTGCCCAAGTCTGGCCTCCCTGCCTTTGAAAGCTTGCAGCTATTGTAGTTCTGATCGAAGATACTTTAAGTCTCTCTTGAGGGCAAAATAACTATTTTTACCAGCCACCAAGTGAAACAACTCCTGAATGGGAGAGGCCATTTATGGATGTCTGATCAAAGGATCCTCAGATATCAAGTAGTGCTGATGGAAAATCCAGGCCTGGCTATATCCCCTTGTGAGGTTTTTAAATCAGCTACCCTCTTGCCTACCCCTGAGGGCTCTCTCCCCTTTCTCTATTGCCTAGAAACTCTGGAGCATTGGACAAAATCCCAAGAGGGTTGTCAGAAAATCCTCTGACCAATCCTGAGGAAATCTGGTACACTGATGGAAGCAGCTTTGTCTTAGATGGAAAAAGAAAAGCCAGATATGCAGTAGTCTCTGATTTTGAGACCATAGAGGCTAAACCTTTGTCACCAGGTAAAAAGTGAAGTCGCTCAGTTGTGTCCGACTCTTTGCGACCCTGTGGACTGTAACCTACCAGGCTTCTCCGTCCATGGGATTCTCCAGGCAAGGATACTGGAGTGGTTTACCATTTCCTTCTTCAGGGGATCTTCCTGACTGAGGGATCGAACCCAGGTCTCCCGCATTGAAGGCAGATGCTGTAACCTCTGAGCCACACCAGGTACTTCAGCCCAGTTGGCTGAGCTTGTAGCCCTCACTTGAACTTTAGAGCTGGGAAAAGGAAAAAGAGTAGCCATTTACACGGATCATTTATATGTGACCACTCCAAGTATACCTTTCTGGTGTTACATGCATATGATGCTATTTGGAAAGAAGGCCAGTTGACCACCTGAGGGACCCCAATCAAGTATGGTGATCAAATCCTTAAGCTCTTAGAGGCAGTCCATCTTCCCCCTGAGGTTTCAGTCTCACATTGTAAAGACACCAAAAATGGAGCACGGAAGTGGCATAAGGGAACTAAGCAACTGATCAGGCAGCTAAGAGAGCAGCATTACAGAACAATGGCCTAATAGGGGTTGCCACTTTAGTCCCACAGACTAATTTACCAGAAACACCTTGATATACTGAAGGTAAGACTCTTAAAGCTAAGAGTGAAGCTTTCAAGATCGTATGAGGTGTTCCAAAAGGAGGGACTCCTTTTTTTCTGCCTTGGAACTTTCAATGGAAGTTAGTTAACTCCTGACATGCCACTACTAATGTGGGAACAAGGCCCTCCAAAGATTACTAGAAAGGTCCTTCAGAGAAACAGGTCTCCAAAAAACTACAAGGCAAGTGCTCTTCTCTTGTCCCGTTTGTCAGTTAAACAACCTGCAAGGAGCTCGAAGACCCCAGTTGGTCCAGCCCATCCAATGGCATGGGGTCTACCCAGGAGAGCACTGGCAGATGGACTTCCCCCAAATGCTAGTTTTTAAGGGTATAAATACCTACTAGTCATGATAGATACATTCATAGGGTGGATTGAATGTTTTTCCACCTGGACTGAGAAGGCCAAGGAGATAGTGAACAAACAAACAAGCAAACTGTCCCATGAAATCATTGTGAGATTTGTCCTGCCCAGGTCATTACAATGTGACAATGAGACATCATTTACTTCTGAGGTCACCAAGGAGCCTCTAAACCTTTGGGCATTACTTATTACCTCCATTCTTCCTGGAGGCCTCAGTCTTCAGGAAAAGTAGAAAGAGCCAACGAATTCTTAAAATCAACAATAAAAAAGGTAACCCAGGAGACTTCCCTCCGATGGAAGGAGGCTTTACCATTGGCTTTCCTCCACACCCAAATTTCCCCTAGGGAACAAGTTTATCTTAGTGCTTACTGGTGGTGATTTAGTCACTAAGTTTTGTTTGACTCTTGTGACCCCATAGACTGTAGCCTGGCAGGCTCCTCTGTTCATGAGACTCTCCAGGCAAGAATACTGGAATGGGTTGCCATTTCCTTCTCCAGGGGGGTTTTAGCCCTTATGAGATGCTATATGGGAGACTTTTTACTTATATCAATGACATCTTCCTAGATCCAGAGGCTCAGACCCTCTGGTTTTATACCATGGCTATTGGGCAATTCCAACAAGAAATATATTTATGGGGTGCCAACCAGGACCCAAAAGATTCTGAAGGACTACCACTATATGCTCCAGGAACACAAGTCCTAATTAAAATCTGGAAAGATGGGTCCCCAAAGGCTCAACTGCAGCCCACATGGAAAGGCTCCTACCCTGTAATACTTTACCCCCACAGCAGTCAAAGTACCAAGGCATGACTCCTGGATTCACTACTCACAAGTCAAGCCATGGAAGAAAATAGAAGAGGACACTTAATACACTGGTGAGCTCCTGGGAGATCTCACATCATTCAAGACTACAAATTAGTGTCATTCTAATGAACATCCCCCAAATTGTCTCTGGGGATAAGCTTTCTAAGGATAACTTTAGAGACAACACAGCTTGGGAAGGGTTGTACTACAAAATAGACAGGAGATAGATCTCCTGATCCCTGAACAAGGATGGACTTGAGCCACCTTGAATGAGACATGTTGCTTCTGGGTAAATACCTCCAGCCAAGTTAAAGAAAGTCTCACAGTCCTCAAGAAAAAAAAATTCAGATCCTACAGAATCTCAAAGAATGAGCAGGGGAGTCCTCAGCATTGCTACAAACTCTCTTTAGGGGATCCTTGAAGCAACAGTTAGAACTGGACATGGAAAAACAGACTGGTTCCAAATAGGAAAAGGAGTATGTCAAGGCTGTATATTGTCACCCTGTTTATTTAACTTATATGCAGAGTACCTCATGAGAAACGCTGGACTGGAAGAAACACAAGCTGGAATCAAGATTGCCGGGAGAAATATCAGTAACCTCAAATACGCAGATGACACCACCCTTACGGAAGAAAGTGAAGAGGAACTCAAAAGCATCTTGATGAAGGTGAAAGTGGAGCGTGAAAAAGTTGGCTTAAAGCTCAACATTCAGAAAACGAAGATCATGGCATCCAGTCCCATCACTTCATGGGAAATAGAAGGGGAAACAGTGGAAACAGTGTCAGACTTTATTTTTCTGGGCTCCAAAATCACTGCAGATGGTGACTGCAGCCATGAAATTAAATGACGCTTACTCCTTGGAAGGAAAGTTATGACCAACCTAGATAGCATCTTCAAAAGTAGAGACATTACTTTGCCAACAAAGGTCTGTCTAGTCAAGGCTATGGTTTTTCCTGTGGTCATGTATGGATGTGAAAGTTGGACTGTGAAGAAGGCTGAGTGCTGAAGAATTGATGCTTTTGAACTGTGGTATTGGAGAAGACTCTTGAGAGTCCCTTGGATTGCAAGGAGATCCAACCAGTACATTCTGAAGGAGACCAGCCCTGGGATTTCTTTGGAAGGAATGATGCTAAAGCTGAAACTCCAGTACTTTGGCCACCTTATGAAAAGAGTTGACTCATTGGAAAAGACTCTGATGCTGGGAGGGATTGGGGGCAGGAGGAGAAGGGGACAACAGAGGATGATATGGCTGGATGGCATCACTGATTCAATGGGCATGAGTCTGAGTGAACTCCGGGAGTTGGTGATGGACAGGGAGGCCTGACGTGCTGCGATTCATGGGGTCCCAAAGAGTCGGACACCACTGAGCGACTGATCTGATCTGATCTGATCTCTTGGTGAAGGGGTATTTGGAATAGGCTAATGTCCCTACTAATTCCTGTTATCACCATATTGATACTTCTGATGATTCCTCCTCTGCCCAGATCAACAAGCTACAAAATGCAGTTTCAGTTCAACAAGGATACATACAACTTCACCCGACCACAGAAAATATCTATCACTCACCTTTAGATGGACACTGCTGTAAGGATTCTGAGATCTCGACATCACTATTCCCAAAGAATTGTGCTTCCCCTCTCTTGATGGGAGGATGTTAGATAGTTAGAACAGGAAAAAGGAGTCCACAATATTGGTGGCTAAAAGACAAAGAAAGGGAAAAGCCCGTGAAAATGGAAAAAAAATAAAACCCATGGATTGGAGTGAGAACTTCAGGTTGAACAAACACACCCCCTTCTTGACTAGCCCAGTTTGCAAATGGTAGGCTCAGGCAGTCATGGGAGTGGGGGGAAGACAATGTATAAAAAGAGGAAGCCAAGACGGATTGAGGCCTCTCCATTGGGGTCAGCCTGTCCTCAAGCATTAAGAGTGTATTATCTTTTGTTTGCCAAATAAAACTCTGAGCTGTAACCAAGCTCTAACATTGTCCACTGTTTCAAATCTTTGTTGCAGTGAGACAGAACCAAAGAAATTACACACTCTCTCGACACTAGTGTGCACAAGGTTTCAGTTGTGCCCTCCAAGATTCTGTTTCCCCAGTTCTGTGGAAATTCTGTAATCAAATCCCACTGGTCTTCAAAGTCAAATTCCCTGGGGGTTCTCAATCCCTTTGCCAGGTATCCAAGCTGGGGCTCTATCATGGGGCCTAGAATTTTTGCAACAGTGCAATAGCTTCTTTGATATAGTTGTTCTTCAGTTTGTGGGTTGTCTGCTGGATGACTCTATTGTGGGTGTAATGGCGACCTCCTCCAAGAGCATTTGTGCCACACTCTGACTTTCTAGGTCTGCTACAGCTAGAGCCCCTGTGCCCATGGCAGGCCACCAATGACCCATGCCATAACAGAAGACACTCATATACTCGAAGGCATGTCTGGCCCAGTCTCTTGTAGAATCTCTGGCTCCTGGTGTGCACAATGTTTTATTGAGGCTACTAAGCATCTCTGGCAGGTATGGGGTTTGATGCTATTTCACCCCTCCTATTGCCGTGTTGGGGCTTCTCCTTTGCCCTTGAATGTGTGGTATCTTTTTTTTGTTTGTTTGTTTTTGGTGGGATCCAATATCCTCCTGTCGATAGTTGTTCATCAGTGAGTTGCAATTTTGGAATTTTTTTTTTCTTAATAATAACTCTTTTTTAATATTTATTTATTTTATTTTATTTTTTAACTTAACAATATTGTATTGGTTTTGCAATATTTTGGAATTCTTGCAAGAGAAGGTGACTGCATGTCCTTCTACTCTGCTGTCTTGAGTTGGAAAAATCACTGCTTTCTAGGCCACTTGTTTAATTCCGTTCTGCTACTAAGTTGTTGCTAAGTTGCTTCAGTCGTGTCCGACTCTGTGCGACCACATAGACGGCGCCCCACCAGGCTCCCCCGTCCCTGGGATTCTCCAGGCAACAATACTGGAGTGGGTTGCCATTTCCTTTTCCAATGCATGAAAGTGAAAAGTGAAAGTGAAATCGCTCAGTCGTGTCCGACTCTGCGACCTCATGGACTGCAGCCTACCAGGCTCCTCCGTCCATTGGATTTTCCAGGCAAGAGTACTGGAGTGGGGTGCCATTGCCTTCTCTGAATTCTGTTCTAGTGAACAACATAGCATCAGACCCAAATAATTCAGAATTTTACTATTTACTGAAAATTCTAAGGAAGATTCTTTGTGCAATGCTGATCAATTCCATTCTGTGATCACCCCTTATCACTGCTTCACAGCAGGAAACAGCTGAGAGTGATAGTCGCTCTGTATTCCACAGGATGGTGGAATAGACATGACAGTGGGGAATTGTGACAGTGAAGGGGCAAATCTGACCTCAGGCTGGATCTGTTTCTTTTACTTTAACCTTTGGTTTTCAGTGCTTTACTTATTGTAATTACTAAAGGAATACTGTCCATAAGTATAATTATGCATAATGTCGTGCCTCAGTAAACCCTGCCCATCTGTGAATGACTGCAGAAAAAAATAAATTAACAGTTCCCCTCTCTTATGCGGACCACAAGCAAGGATATATTTTGCAAGATAAATTGCCCTTTTACTCTACTTCCCCACTGCTTGCCTCTGTCTCTCTGACATCAGACCCCTATAAGATGATTTTTGAAAATGTAGGTGGAAGAAAGAGTTATGCATGAAAATATGTATACCTGAAAACTGGCTTTAATTGAAATTGCAAGCTGTTCACCCCTACTCCTAGGCTCTGAACAAACACCACTGGCATCAATGGCTCTATTACAAGGAATTTATAAAACAACATGAAATATCAAGGAGAGTTATCTTGCTTAGAGAAAAATCAGATAAGATGCATGCAATAGGAAATGACTTGATCAAGAGGTATGATCAGTTCCAGTTACATCAATGGAACCACAGATTTTAAAAAGTATGAGTGACATCAAAGAATATGTGTGTCAAATATATGAGGGCTAAGGTCACTTTTGTTCTTTTTAGCACAGAAAATTCACACTGCAGATGAGTTAAGTGCTTCAGATTTGAGTTTTGATCATAGGCTGAAAAGATGCTTTGGAAAATGTTGAAATATGAAAGAAAAGGTACTGTTATATCAATATAATTTATTGTTTCCCATGCCAAACCTTGGAGTACATGTATTCTCACTGAGTTCAGATTTGCTCTGCTCGCCACAAGATAGGCCGATAAATCTGAGATGAAGAGTTGGGACAAGGAAGTGACTTTATTCAGAAACTGGCTGACTGAGAAGATGGCAGGCTAGCATCTCAAAATAACCATTTTGTTGGTGTCTGGATGTTAGATTGTTTTATGGATCAGAGATGAGGGGAGGTGCAGAAACAAAATAAAAAGACCATTTAATTCCTACAAATGGATTCTAGAATAGCAAGTCTTAGGTAGGGGGATGTGTTAGTTTCACTTCCTTATAGTCATTTCATGGGTGGTATGAAATGAAATATCTCCTCTCACATCAACAAAGATGTCACATGTATCTGCGATTCCAGCCTCAATGTGAGTTTCTGGATCAAGCAAGTAAGCAGCAAACATGGGTCGTCAGGCACTGAGTCATTTGCCTCACAAAGAATTCAAGAATACCACAATTTTTCACAGGTGGGATAAGTCAGGGGCAGGCTATTATGCATGCATATGAAAAAAGCATCAAGGTAAGGGTTAAATTTACAGAAGCAGATCCAGTGTAGATTCAATATTAGCCCTTTCTGGTTACATTATTTCACAAGAGACAACTGAGAGGCAATCCTGAATCTTGATCTTTATTAGATAATTTTGACTAGTATATATCATCCAATCCTTGTCACTCAGTTTGTATCCTTTCCAGACTCTGAGGAGAACTGTGTGGTGAATAAAACCTTCTGTTATTGCTACATGCTTCTAGGGAGGAGTAAAGATGACTATATGAGTTTCTGAGTTGAGAAATTAAATTAAAAGGTATATATTTCATGATGTGACAAAGATATTAAATCATTAGGTCTATGATTTCAAATCATCTCCTTAGGGAATTTTGATTCTTGTTAAAGCATCATGTTTTTTGAATAGTCAAAAACATTGTTCCAGAGCATTAAATTTCTGACTTAATATTTGGGAGAGATCTGACAGAATGTGGTCCACTGGAGAAGGGAATGGCAAACCACTTCAGTATTCTTGCCTTGAGAACCCCATGAAGATTATGAAAAGGCAAAATGATAGGATAATGAAAGAGAAACTCCCCAGGTCAGTAGATGCCCAATATGCTACTGGAGATCAGTGGAGAAATAACTCCAGAAAGAATGAAGGGATGGAGCCAAAGCAAAAACAATACCCAGCTGTGGATGTGACTGGTGATAGAAGTAAGGTACGATGCTGTAAAGAGAAATATTGCATAGGAACCTGGAATGTCAGGTCCATGAATCAAGGCAAATTGGAAGTGGTCAAACAAGAGATGGCAAGAGTGAATGTCGACTTTCTAGGAATCAGCGAACTGAAATGGACTGGAATGGGTGAATTTAACTCAGATGGCCATTATATCTACTACTGTGGGCAGGAATCCTTCAGAAGAAATGGAGTGGCCATCATGGTCAACAAAAGAGTCTGAAATGCAGTACTTAAATGCAATCTCAAAAACGACAGAATGATCTCTGTTCATTTCCAAGGAAAACCATTCGATATCACAGTAATCCAAGTCTATGCCCCAAACAGTAATGCTGAAGAAGCTGAAGTTGAACGGTTCTATGAAGACCTACAAGACCTTTTAGAACTAACACACAAAAAAGACGTCCTTTTCATTATAGGGGACTGGAATGCAAAAGTAGGAAGTCAAGAAACACCTGGAGTAACAGGCAAATTTGGCCTTGGAATACGGATGAAGTAGGGCAAAGACTAATAGAGTTTTGCCAAGAAAATGCACTGGTCATAACAAACACCCTCTTCCAACAACACAAGAGAAGAATCTATACATGGACATCACCAGATGGTCAACACTGAAATCAGATTGACCATATTCTTTGCAGCCAAAAATGGAGAAGCTCTATACAGTCAGCAAAAACAGGACCAGGAGCTGACTGTGGCTCAGACCATGAACTCCTTAATGCCAAATGCAGACTTAAATTGAAGAAAGTAGGGGAAACCATTAGACCATTCAGGTATGACCTAAATCAAATCCCTTATGATTATACAGTGGAAGTGATAAATAGATTTAAGGCCTAGATCTGTTAGAGTGCCTGATGAGCTATGGAATGAGGTTCGTGACATTGTACAGGAGACAGGGATCAAGACCATCCCATGGAAAAGAAATGCAAAGAAGCAAAATGGCTGTCTGGGGAGGCCTTACAAATAGCTGTGAAAGGAAAAGAAGTGAAAAGCAAAGGAGAAAAGGAAAAATATAAACATCTGAATGCAGAGTTCCAAAGAGTAGCAAGAAGAGATAAGAAAGCCTTCTTCAGTGACCAATGCAAAGAAATAGAGGAAAACAACAGAATGAGAAAGACTAGAGATCTCTTCAAGAAAATCAGAGATACCAAAGGAATATTTCATGCAAAGATGGGCTCGATAAAGGACATAAATGGTATGGACCTAACAGAAGCAGAAGATATTAAGAAGAGATGGAAAGAATACACAGAAGAACTGTACAAAAAAAGATCTTCACAACCCAGATAATCCCGATGGTGTGATCACTGACCTAGAGCCAGACATCCTGGAATGTGAAGTCAAGTGGGCCTTAGAAAGCATCACTACGAACAAAGATAGTGGAGGTGATGGAATTCCAGTGGAGCTCTTTCAAATCCTGTAAGATGATGCCGTGAAAGTGCTGCACTCAATATGCCAGCAAATTTGGAAAACTCAGCAGTGGCCACAGGACTGGAAAAGGTCCGTTTTCATTCCAATCCCAAAGAAAGGCAATGCCAAAGAATGCTCAAACTACTGCACAATTGCACTCACCTCACACACTAGTAAAGTAATGCTCAAAATTCTCCAAGCCAGGCTTCAGCAATATGTGAACTGTGAACTTCCTGATGTTTAAGCTGGTTTTTGAAAAGGCAGAGGAACCAGATATCAAATTGCCAACATCTGCTGGATCATAGAAAAAGCAAGAGAGTTCCAGAAAAACATCTATTTCTGCTTTATTGACTAAGCCAAAGCCTTTAACTGTGTGGATCAAAATAAACTGTGGAAAATTCTGAAAGAGATGTGAATACCAGACCACCTGATCTGCCTCTTGAGAAATTTGTATGCAGGTCAGGAGGCAACAGTTAGAACTGCACATGGAACAACCAACTGGTTCCAAATAGGAAAAGGAGTTGGTCAAGGCTGTATGTTGTCACCCTGTTTATTTAACTTATATGCAGAGTACCTCATGAGAAACGCTGGACTGGAAGAAACACAAATTGGAATCAAGACTGCTGGGAGAAATATCAATAACCTCAGATATGCAGATGACACCACTCTTATGGCAGAAAGTGAAGGGGAACTCAAAAGCCTTTTGATGAAAATGAAAGTGGAGAGTGAAAAAGTTGGCTTAAAGCTCAACATTCAGAAAACGAAGATCATGGCATCTGGTCCCACCACTTCATGGGAAATAGATGGGGAAACAGTGTCAGACTTTATTTTTCTGGGCTCCAAAATCACTAGAGATGGTGACTCCAGCTATGAAATTAAAAGACGCTCATTCCTTGGAAGGAAAGTTATGACCAACCTAGATAGCATATTCAAAAGCAGAGACATTACTTTGCCAACAAAGGTTCGTCTAGCCAAGGCTATGGTTTTTCCTGTGGTCATGTATGGATGTGAGAGTTGGACTGTGAAGAAGACTGAGCACCGATGAATTGATGCTTTTGAAATATGGTGTTGGAGAAGACTCTTTAGAGTCCCCTTGGACTGCAAGGAGATCCAACCAGTCCATTCTGAAGGAGATCAGCCCTGGGATTTCTTTGGAAGGAATGATGCTAAAGCTGAAACTCCAGTACTTTGGCCACCTCATGTGAAGAGTTGACTCATTGGAAAAGACTCTGACGCTGGGAGGGATTGGGGGCAAGTGGAGAAGGGGACAACAGAGGATGAGATGGCTGGATGGCATCACTGACTTGATGGACGTGAGTTTCAGTGAACTCCGGGGGTTGGTGATGGACAGGGAGGCCTGGTGTGCGCCGATTCATGGGGTCGCAAAGAGTCGGACATGACTGAATGACTGATCTGATCTGATCTGATATATAAAGATTCCTTAAAATTGTCCAATAAGAAATAATTTCGTAACCTTTGATTAGCTTTAATCTTCAAAAGATAAATAAAAGTATATTAGGATGCATATTTTATGATATATTCAAAAGTATTAATAGAATTGGAAGCCAAATGTAAGAGTAGATTCAAAATCTATTCCGTGCTTTTTTCAAGTTTAAATAGTCAATATTTCAGTTTCTGGATATATTATTTTGGATGTTTGTGGGTAGAGTGTAGAATATGGCCTTCATTGAGGAGCTTTCCATCTATAGTCAATTGAAATGTCCATTTAACTACTTTAATGGCTAAACATATGTCAAGTTAGAAATAGCAGTAATAGCATTTCAATTCTATTTCACAACGCATATTCAATGAAGAGTACTAAAACTAATGTACATTATGTGGAATTAAAATTGTTTGCTCATTACAACATTTCTTTTACTCAAAGGAATCACATTTCTTATGCTTTGTAATGGTAATTCGTCATTTTGCTTTCAGTAAAAATTCAGCATTGACCTGAAAACACTGTAACGATTATCTTCATCCATACTATCACTGTTGTTGTCACTCCTGTGTTATTGAACATTTTAATGGTCACTGCCATGAGTCCTGAAATGCACTATCTTATCTAATAAACCAACAAAAGAAAGGGGCCCAATCCTATTCTATTTCACCAATGATGTTTTTATCCTTCAATTAAAGAAAGTCCCAGAGAAACTAATTAGTGGAAGAAGTTGGATTTAATAATTTTGGGGAAAACTGCTTCAATTAATATACAATATCACAGTCCAAATCTTCATTAATTATTACATTCAGAAATCATTCAACTTTGCTGAATATACTTAACTTGCTTTACCAAATTAACTGTGAATTTTTAATATGCAACACTTTTATAGTAAATAAAGTAACGTGGATTTATTATCTAAAGTTTCCGAAATAAATAACCTTTTTTTCTCCTTGAACCTCTATGATAAGTACATTTAAAGAAGATTTATGTTTCCTTGTGAAATACATAGGATATGAGTCACTTTCAGGTAGCCCAATAGCATTTTACAAAAATTAGGGCCCATGAATATTTTATTTTAAAATTTAAAGTATTCTCATGTCTCAGATGGAATTTCAAAGATGGTCTAGCAATGTTCCTGCACACCAAACCTCCTGAATAACTAATATCAGCATCTAGTGGGACAGAGTGGAAAAGTTTAACAGTCAACTGAAAATAACCTTAATCTTTTTTCTCTATCACTTTTCAACTTGTTCTGTTCAAAGTATCCCTCTTTGTGCTGCATGAAATAGTAGGGAAGTCCTATTGCTTTGTTGATTCCTTGGACAGCCCATCCAGAATCAAAATAAGACAAACAAAACACTAGCAAATATGAGAAAACCATTCACTAAGATACACTGAAATTCTACACTCAAATGCTTCTGATCTGAAAGATTATGTGAAAAAACAACTGATTGTGATAAACTTTATTTTAAAAAACCCTGTTATTTATTACATATATAGCATTTGCTAGGGCCTATGAACAACAATTAACATAAAAAGCTGAAAGGATGTGATCCTTCATAATAGTAATTTAAAAAGTGATTTCCAGCATAAGATGCATTTCACTATTTGTGAGTCACTAGTTTTAAAATTGCAATGTATATAAAAATAACATGAACATATCTTGTTATAACAACATGCAATAATTTTTTTAATGGGGTTCTTCTTGTGTGGATTTTATCACCCCAAGTCCTAACCTAATATTCTGTAAACATGTAATAATCTGTAAACATAGCATACCATGCAGCCCACAGTGAGATGGGGAAACAGATTAGCAGACCACATTATCCTATAAGGCAAGGCTTTACAAGAACAAAGTTGCCAAAAAACTGTGGCGACAAGTCCTTTAGAGAGTGCAGTCCGTTTCCACTCAGGAAAAAGTAAAGAATCTTTTCCTATTCTTAGGGTGAGTGAGGGTGCTCCAAAGCAGGGTTCTCCAACCTTCAGTCTGTAGACCAGTACCTCCTGTCAGATCATCAGTGGCATTTGATTACAAATAAGGTGCACGATAAATGTGATGTGCTGGAATCATCCCAAAACCAGCCTCTCCACTGCTGCCCCTGAGGGAAAAATAAGTTCCATGAAACTGGTCCCTGGTGCCAAAAAGTTTGGGGACTGCTGCTCAAAGGGACCACTCACAGCTTTGTGTCCTCAAGTGTGGATAAATGAGCCATACACATCTGACAAGTCCAGTGAGGGAGGGATGTGTGCTACCTGAGTAGAGCAGATGCACATGGGGCTATGTTTGGAATCAGCTGCACTTCCACTGATGGTGCAGCAAACACATGTGGTTCTGGGAATTAGATAAGAACTCAAGGAAGTGTCATCTCAAAAGAAATAAGACCCTAAAAGAAGGGATAACAGCAGGAGGTGAGAGAGACACCTCAAGTAGCCAGATGGTAGAAACATGCTGCCCACATCAAGAAAAGCCCCTCAGAGGTGACCACTGCAGGCTCTGGATACTCTGCAAAGAACCCAACCCCACACCATGTGATGATGGCTGGATGCATGCAGATGTGCACCCTGCCTTTGAGGGGCATGAAGCTTATATAATTTTGGAAATCATCTTAAAGGAAAAGTTTACAGAATCCTTAATATAAAATTAGATATAAAATAAATACTTGTTTAGAATGAGTAAAAAAAGTCACAATAAATTACATTTCTCCAAGCTAGTTCTCATTTTAACCACCTGTAGTGTTTTTAACAAAATTCCTCAAGGATCTTTACATGAACTGATATTTTTACATTGCTGACTCAGAATAACAAAATACAGCTTAAACTAAAAAAAAATATATATATATATTTTAAACAACTAACTATGATAGACCACATCTTTTCACTGTTTTCCTTTTGTAATCTGTCATAAAGCCTAGCAAGTGTGGCAAGTATAAATCATAAATAGTAATTGCTACAAAGTTTCTCTAGTTAAAATAGTTTTATTGAACATTTCAAGCTGGAAACATTAGAGTATAGAAGTTAAGACGTTGCCATTTCTTGATACTTAGAAATACCAACCTAGACAGCATTTTAAAAAGCCAAGACATTACTTTGCCAACTAAAGGTCCATATAGTCAAAGCTATGGATTTTCCAATAGTCATGTATGGATGTGAAAGTTGGACCATGAAGAAAGAGGTATGCTGAATAATTGGTGCTTTTGAACTGTGGTGTTGGAGAAGACTCTTGAGAGTTCCTTGGACTGCAAGGAGATCAAACTAGTCAATCATAAAGGAAATTAGCTCTGAATATTCATTGGAAGAATTGATGCTGAATCTGAAACTCCAATTCTTTGGCCACCTGATGTAAAGAACTGACTCACTGGAAAAGACCCTGATGCCAGGAAAGATTGAAGGCAGGAGGAAAAGGAGATGACAGAGGATGAGGTAGTTTGATTGCATCACCCACTTGATAGACATGAGTTTGAGCTTGCTCTGGGAGTTGGTTATGGACAGAGAAACCTGACATACTATAGTCCATGGGTTTGCAAAGAGTCAGACATGACTGAACAACTGAACTGAACTAAACTCCCTGTGTTTTACAGTATATCCTTGTAGCTTATCGAATACATAATACTTGGTACCTCTTCATCCTCTAGGCCTATTTTGGTACATCCTCCCTCCCCTCTCCCCACTGCTAACTCCTAGTTTGTTCTCAAACTACAGTGTTTTGTTTTGTTTTGTTTTCTTGTTCACTGTTTCTGGAAGTGTTTCTAATATATTTTCAAATATTTTCTCCTAGGCTGTAAGCTTTATTCTTCACCCTACTAGTGGTACCATCACAGAACAAACATTTTTGGTTCATTTTAAAATGTTTGACAATGTATAATTTATAAAGTTTTCCTTTTATGGATTCTGTTTTTTGTAGTAAGGTTGAAAACTATTTGCTTATATTTAGACACCAAAGATATTCTAAGAATTATAAAATTTTATATTTAACATGCAATCATAATAAAATTTGAATTATTTTATATGACGAATTTTGACAAAAGCTTTTTTTTTATATATAGTAGTAGATATAATTGTGTCACTTTTTGAGCAAGTTAATGGTGTTTATTGTTTTTGTTATTGTTTAGTCACTAATAATATCTCACTATTTGTAACCCTATGGAATGTAGTACACCAGGCTCCTCTGTCTTCCACTATCTACCAGAGTCTGCTCAAATTCATATCCACTGAATAAGTGATGCAATCTAACCATCTCATTTTCTGCCACCCCCTTCTGCTTTTGCCTTCAGTCTTTCTCATCGTGAGGGTCTATCCTAATGAATCATCTCTTTGCATAAGATGGATGGGTTATTGGAGATTCAGCTTTAGCAACAGTCCTTCTAATAAATATTCAGTCTTGATTTCCTTTAGGATTGACTAGTTTGGCCTCCTTGAAGTCCAGAGGGGTCTCCATAAACAAGGTAGATCTATCAGATTGCTTCTCCATGATCTAATATTGTTGGCAATTTTATCCCTGGTTCCTCTGCCTTTCCTAAATCCAGCTTGTACATCTGGAAATTCTAGGTTTAAATACTGATAAAGCCTAACATAAAAAAATTAAACCATAACCTTACTAGTATGTAAAATGATCTCAATTATACAGTAGCTTGACCATTTTTTGGCATTGCCCTTCTCTGGGATTGAAACAAAGACTTACCTTGTCCAATCCTATGGTCACTGATGAGTTTTCCTAATTTCCTGGCATACTGAGTGGAGCACTTAAACAGCATCATCTTTTAGGATTTTAAATAGCTCAGCTGGAATCCCATCATCTCCACTAGCTTTGTTGATAGTAATACTTCCTTAGGCCCACTTGACTTCACACTCCAAGGTGTCTTGCTCTAGGTGAGTGACCACACCATCATGGTTATTTGGATCATTTAGATTTTTTGTATACTTATTCTGTGTAATCTTCCTACCTCTTCTTAATCTCTTCTGCTTCTGTTAGGTCCTTACAGTTTCTGTCCTTTATTATGCCCATCCTTGCATGAAATGTTCCTTGATATCTTCAATTTTCTTGAAAAAATCTCTAGTCTTTCACATTCTATTGTTTTTTTCTATTTGTTTGCATTATTCATTTAAGAAGACCTTCTTACCTCTCTTTTCTATTCTCTGGAACTCTGCACTTAGTTGGGTATATCTTTCCATTTATCTCTTGCCTTTCACTTCGGTTCTCTCCTGAGCTATTTTTAAACCCTCTTCAGACAACCACTTTGCTTTCTTACATTTGTTTTTTTTTTTTTTTCTTTTTGATGATTTTCTTTGCTGTCTCCTGTACAATGTTACAAACCTTCATCCATAGTTCTTCATGAACTACGTCTACCAGATCTAATCCATTTAATTTGTCACCTCCACTGAATAATCATAAGGGATATGATTTAGGTCATACCTGAATTGATGGCTGCTGCTGCTGCTGCTAAGTCGCTTCAGATGTGTTCGACTCTGTGCGACCCCATAGATGGCAGCCCACCAGGCTCCCTCATCCCTGGGATTCTTCAGGCAAGAACACTGGAGTGGGTTGCCATTTCCTTCTCCAATGCATGAAAGTGAAAAGTGAAAGTGAAGTCGTTCAGTCATGTCCGACTCTTAAGGACCCTATGGACTGCGGCCCACCAGGCTCCTCCACCCATGGGATTTTCCAGGCCTAATTTCTTCAATTTAAACCTGAATTTTGCAAAACAAAAACAAACAAACAACAACAACAACAAAAATAAACAGGAGCTCATGATCTGAGCCACAGTCAGCTCCAGGTCTTGTTTTTACTTACTGTATAGAGCTTCTCCACCTTTGACTTCAAAGAACATAATCAGTCTGTTTTTGTATTGACCATCGGGTAATGTCCATGTGTACAGTCATCTTGGGTTTTTAAAAAAATGTGTTTGCTCTTTTGACAAAATGTTCTTTTGACAAAACTTTATTAGCCTTTGCCCTGCTTCATTTTCTATTCAAGGCCAAACTTGCCTGTTATGCCAAGTATATCTTGGCTTTCTACTTTTGCATTCCAATCCTCTATGATGAAAAGGACATTTGCTGTTGTTGTTGTTGTTGATAGTTCTAGAAGGTGTTGTAGTTCTTCACAGAACTGCTGATCACTTCAGTTTTTTGGTATCAGTGGTTGGGGCATAGACTTGGATTATTGTGATGTTGAATGGTTTGTATTGGAAATGAACTGAGATAATTCTGTCATTTTTTTGAGACTGCACCTAAATCTTCATTTCAGATTATTTTTCTGGCCATAAGGGCCACTCCATTTCTTCTAAGAAATACTTGCCCACAATAGTCGATATAATGCTAATCTGAGTTAAGTTTGCCCATTCTCCCATTTTAGTTCACTGATTCCTAAGATATCAGTGTTCACCCTTGCCATGTCCTATTTGACCACATCCAATTTACCTTGACTCATGAACCTAAAACTCCAGGTTCCTATGCAATATTGTTCTTTATAGCATTGAACTTTACTTTCACTACCACATGCACAGCTGAGTGTACTTTACACTTTGACCCAGTCACTTCATTATTTTTTCAGCTATTAATAATTGCCCTCTGCTCTTCCTATTTAGTATATTGGACACCTACTGCCCTGGAGGGACTCATCTTCTGGTGTCATATATATATATATATATATATATATTTTTTTTTTTTTTTTGCCTTTTCATACTGTCCATGGGGTTTATCAGACAATAAAACTGGAGTGAATTGCCATTTCCTTCTCCATGGGCAACATTTTTTTCAGAACTCTTCACTACGACCCATCAGTCTTGGATGGCCCTGCACAGCATGGCTGATAGCTTCACTGAATTATGGAAGCACCTTAAGCATGACAAGGCTATGATCCGTGAGGGGAACATTGAATTTACTTTTTTTTTTTCTAACTACAATTTTATTTTATTTTTAAACTTTACAAAATTGTATTAGCAATACATAGTACAATTATGTACAATGACCAAGTGTACTCCAAGGGATGGAATGGTACATAATTATTTTATTCACTTTTACTATTTTTTTAAAAAATAATTATGTACCATTTCATCCCTTGGAGTACACTTGGTCATTGTACATAATTGTACTATGTATTGCTAAATTTCACTTGCTGATTCTGTCAAAGATTTTGCATTTATATTCATGAAGAATGAGGATCTCTATTGTTGTTTGTTTATACTTGTCTCATTTGGCTATCAGGTAATACTGTCTTCATAAAATGAACTGGGAGTATTGCCTCCTTTTATATTTTTCTGGGAAAGATTGTATAGAACTCTTTATTTAATAATTGGAAGAATTTGTCCATTAAACTCTCTCTGCTTAGAAACTTCTATTTTTGGAATCTTTCATTTACAAATTTAAATTGTAGAGATTGCTACAAATGGTACATGAAAATGTCTATGTCATTGCATCCGGAGACTATTTATTATGATAATATTTTCTTATTTAACAGCAATTGTTTTTCAGTCATTAAGTCGTGTCTGACTCTTTGTGAGGCCATGAACTGCAGCACACCAGGTCTCCCTATCCCTCACTATCACTTGGAGCTTGCCCATGTTAATGTCCACTGAGTTGGTGATGCTATTCAACCAGCTCATTCTCTGTTACCCTCTTCTTCTTTTTCCTTCAATTTTTCCCAGCATCAGAGTCTTTTCCAACAAATCAATTCTTCACATCAGATGGCCAGAGTACTGGAGGTTTAGCTTCCAATGAGTATTCACGGTTGATTTCCTTTAAGACTGACTGGTTTGTTCTCCTTGCTGTCCAAGGGTCACTCAAAAGTCTTCTCCAGCACATGAATTCAAATGGATCAATTCTTACAGCACTCAGACACACCCATCCAATATTCACATCCATACATGACCCCAGGAAAAACCATAGCCTTGACTAGATGGACCTTTGTTGGGAAAGTAATGTCTCTGCTTTTGAATATGCTATCTAGGTTGGTCATAACTTTCCTTCCAAGGAGTAAGCGTCATTTAATTTCATGGCTGCAGTCACCATCTGCAGTAATTTTGGAGCCCAAATAAATAAAGTCTGACACTGTTTCCACTGGTTCCACATCTATTTCCCATGGAGTGATGGGACCAGATGCCATGATCTTCGTTTTCTGAATGTTGGGCTTTAAGCCAACTTTTTCACTCTCCACTTTCACTTTCATCAAGAGGCTTTTGAGTTCCCCTTCACTTTCTGCCATAAGGGTGGTGTCATCTGCATATCTGAGGTTATTGATATTTCTCCCGGCAGTCTTGATTCCACCTTATGTTTCTTCCAGCCCAGCGTTTCTCATGATGTACTCTGCATATAAGTTAATTAAGCAGAGTGACAATATACAGCCTTGACGTACTCCTTTTCCTATCTGGAACCAGTCTGTTGTTCCATTTCCAGTTCTAACTGTTGCTTCCTGACCTGCATATAGCTTTATCAAGAGGCAGGTCAGGTGGTCTGGTATGCCCATCTCTTGAAGAATTTTCCACAGTTTATTGTGATCCATGCAGTCAAAGGCTTTGGCGTAGTCAATAAAGCAGAAATAGATGTTTTTCTAGAACTCTCTTGCTTTTTCCATGATCCAGCAGATGTTGACAATTTGATCTCTGGTTCTTCTGCCTTTTCTAAAATCAGCTTGAACATCTGGAAGTTCACAGTTCACGTATTGCTGAAGCCTGGCTTGGAGAATTTTGAGCATTACTTTACTAGCGTGTGAGATGAGTGCAATTGTGTGGTAGTTTGAGCATTCTTTGGCATTGCCTTTCTTTGGGATTGGAGTGAAAACTGACCTTTGCCAGTCCTGTGGCCACTGCTGAGTTTTCCAAATTTGCTGCCATATTGAGTGCAGCACTTTCACAGCATCATCTGTCAGGATTTGAAAGAGCTTCACTGGAATTCCATCACCTCCACTAACTTTGTTCGTAGTGATGCTTTCTAAGGCCCACTTGACTTCACATTCCAGGATGTCTGGCTCTAGGTCAATGATCACACCATCGTGATTATCTGGGTCATGAAGATCTTTTTTGTACAGTTCTTCTGTATATTGTTGCCACCTCTTCTTAATATCTTCTGCTTCTGTTAGGTCCATACCATTTCTGTCCTTTATCAAGCCCATCTTTGGATGAAATGTTCCCTTGGTATCTCTAATTTTCTTGAAGAGATCTCTAGTAGTTCCCATTCTACTGTTTTCCTCTATTTCTTTCCATTAATTATGTTAAAGTAAAAATTAAATATCCCTTTACTTTCATTTTCACACCTTTTATTATTAAGATCTTGGGTATTTTATATATTAGTTGTTCATATTTATTATTTTCTATAAATTCCTTTTATACATTTTATTAATTAGTGCTAAACATAACTTAGTAATTTATATATACTAGATATTATAATAGTTTGTTTAATCTATAGAAAACATTTGTCCATTTTTATGTGCCTTTTAATTTATATTAACTCATTATGAACTAAAGAAATACATTCTTATCATTGTAACTAAATCTGTTGTTTTTATCATACTTTAAAATGATCATTAATTCCTGATATACAACACGTTGTGGAAATATCTCAAAAACATGTTGACTGAAAGAAGCCAGGCACAAAAAAGTATAAAAGTCCAATTATATGAATTCTAGAAGAAAGGAAAAAGAAAAAAAAAGCTAATGCTAAGTGACAAAAAGACCAATGCCTACTTGATTTTGAGTTGGGTCAGGGAAGATTGACTGTGAATATCATAAGCAATACTTCCCTGGGTTCAAATTGGTTATACGTGCCCATTTACACAGATATGTCAATTTGACAGACGGATCCATCTTTGAGTATTTTGTTTCATGCCAAATATTGCACATAAAATTAATTTTTTTCAATGTCTCTTTTTAATTTAGTTGACTTTATTCTACTTGTTTTATTAATGTCAGGGATGCTGGTTATGTAAAAATGACCTTGTTACCAGTTTATTATTTTAGCAAAAGTGCTTTCACACATTTAAATGGTCCTTTCACTAACAAGGAAATACATATAAGTTATAAAATGTTGCTGGTTGCTGTTTTACCTTTATTTTTACAGTCTTGAGAACCCAGCCCCATGTGAGTAAATGTTCTAAATGTGTTTGTTTTTCCACTCAAGTTTTCTGAGCCTGTAAACTCTTCAGTTTTTCAACTTCCTATGCTTTGAATTTATCATATTTGTGGAAAGCTTTCAATTTTGTCTGAATTTGGTATAAATCTTTCAGACTAGAGAAATTTTGTGCCTTTTCACAATTCTAAATTTTTCAAAACTTTTCTCATGTTACAAGTAGCAAGACATAAATGATATACTAGATCAATGTCTACATTAGCATAAGAAAAAATACAGTACAAAGTAAAATATTATTGTGAAGAAAATCTGCAACAATAGTGTTTCCTAACAGAGTAACAACTTAAAAAAAATAAAAAAAAGAAATAGTCTTCTTTCCCAGTAAGTAGAGATGACCCTGACCTTTTCAGTCACTCTAGGGGAAATCAAACCATTAACATATGGTCAGTCCCAGGAATCACTGGATAAGCTGTGTCCTACTGTCTCCTATTTCTTCTCATATAGTCTAGACATCACAATGTGACTTAGACCTCAAACTCCCTTACCGTGTGGCCCCTAAAATTATAGAGAAGAGAACAGAAAACATTTTCTCCCACTTTCTCTATTACTTTTACACCTATTACCCAACACCCACTAACCCAAAAAAGGAGGAAAATAAATATAAAATCTGGAATAGGCATTAAGGTGTTGTCCCCTCTGTCTGCCACCTTAAATGTTCTGGGATGGCTGATATTAGGCCCAGAAAACTGAGATGTGCTTCTCTTTCTTTGAAGTTTTCTATTTCCTCTTGGTAGGGATATCCATCAATAAGCACATATCAGTTTAGCTCAGAGAGACCTAGACTGGACCCTCCATCACACAAGCTTTCTCACCACTGTGTTTCTATTAATGTGCTCTTTCTTCTCATCAATCCCACCTGAAGAAACTTCTTCCTCTCTGCTAGCACCCACCTGCCTTCAGTGACAAAAGTGCCTTTATTTCTCAAGACCCTCTCCCAACCACCTACTTGGGCAGGAACACTAGGGACTTTGAACCAAGTTCAAAGAAACTTGGTCCTGCTGTAAAAAATCAGCAAGAAAGAGTAAAGCAGTCTTATGGACTCTGTGGGAGAGGGAGAGGGTGGGAAGATCTGGGAGAATGACATTGAAACATGTAAAATATCATGTAAGAAACGAGTTGCCAGTCCAGGTTCGATGCACGATGCTGGATGCTTGGGGCTGGTGCACTGGGACGACCCAGAGGGATGGTATGGGGAGGGAGGAGGGAGGAGGGTTCGGGATGGGGAACACATGTATACCTGTGGCGGATTCATTTTGATATTTGGCAAAACTAATACAATTATGTAAATTTAAAAAAAAAATAAAATTAAAAAAAAAAAAAAGAGTAAAGCAGGAAATGTGGCCAGTCCACTAATACCAAGGCTTGGGTCTCTGCCAAGTGTAGTTACAGCTGGTCTTGAAAATTCTGATGGCAGGAAATATGTTCACTGTTACCACAATACTTCTCTTTATTAAGCTCTTTTCTTCTCATCACTCCACTAGTATCTCCCTGAGCACTGAGGATGCATCTCTTTTAGATCATACTCACATGCTTAGACATTTCCCCCTAATGCTTAGCACAGTGCCAGGTGGGCCATGCTACAGAAGAATACAGCCCTGCCTCCTGAGGTGCTGGAATAAGTCCTCATGGTCTGCTCCCCATACATGAGACCACCTCAGCATAGCCCAAGAAGGGATCTCCCTGTTGCATATGAAGGGGAAAGGCAATGTTGCTAAGCAACAATCATGCACTCATTGTTCATACCTATACCTACACACAAATTCACACTGGTTAGGAGTTAGCAAGCTCTGGGGGTAGTGAAGGACAGGGAAGCCTGTGTGCTGCAGTCCATGGGGTCACAGAGAGTCAGACATGACTGAATGACTGAACAATGACAACAACAAGGATTGACAATTTGCTTTAATTTTTCATAACTTGGAGGGTCTGTTAAATCCTTCTCTACAATGAAGTAATGTCTTCCAAGGGAGTGTTATTGGCTATACAACAGAAGTGACATCTCATTCCAATATTAAGTTTTCATAAAGAAAAGTGTGCTCCTCAAGAGTATAGTTGTTGAGTAAGACAAGAAATCTTTATTCAGGGCTTTAATGCTCATGGGGAGGAGAGTTAATTAGCCACTTGCACCTCTCCTCGGTGAAGGCAATGGCACCCCACTCCAGTACTCTTGCCTGGAAAATCCCATGAACAGAGGAGCCTGGAAGGCTGGAGTACATGGGGCCGCTAAGAGTCGGACACGACTGAGCGACTTCACTTTCACTCGCATTGGAGAAGGAAATGGCAACCCACTCCAGTGTTCTTGCCTGGAGAATCCCAGGGATGGGGGACCCTGATGGGCTCCCGTCTACAGGGTCGCACAGAGTCGGACACGACTGAAGCGACTTAGCAGCAGCAGCAGAAGCAGTAGTGGAAAAACAGGCATTTCACACAAAGGAATGTTAAAGAAACAATAAGCCTCGTTTGGAAACTTGGAAATTCACATGAAAACTATGATATATTCCCCATCCTCTAAATGGTTTTGCTATTTTTTAGTCACCAAGTCATGTCTGACTCATAAGGCTCTATGGACTGCAACCCACCAGGTTCCTCTGTCGATGGAATTTCCCAGGCAAGAATACTGAAGTGGGCTGCCATTTCCTTCTCCAGGGGATCTTCCTGACCTGGGATCAAACCAAAATAAATGGGTGAAGAATAGAAACTGGACAAAAACAAATGCTGATGGGATGTGGGGGAATGGAGATGCTGGTGGGACAGCCAGTCGCCTCAAATCCTTGGGGAGACAGTGGTACTCACTGGCCACCTCACTGTCCAAATATCCCTGAATGTTGGTGAGTCTGTGAGTTGTGCCTCCAACCAGTGTCTGCAGCACTGGACAAGTAGGGCCTTTCCAGGACTGGCCAGAGTGAACGGCTCACTAGCCTGAAGGAGGCCTAATGCCACCAACACCAACGAATCTCAAAAACCTTCCCAGTCCTCATGCATCAGGGAAGTGGGTTTGGGGAGAAGCTAGTGCTTCCTCAACTGTAATGGTCTTGTCTTCAGCTTCATGTAGGCCCCAATGATCCTGCCCATTGGCAGTCACAGCCCCAGTGACCTCTCACAGTTTGAGTGGGGCCAACCTGTATAATGACACATGTGACTTTGGAGGTGCTGGGACTTCCTCCTGGCTCTCTTGGACCACCTGTGTGGAGCCCCAGCTGCATGTTGTAAGGACAGTTGAGTTGTCCCAAGTGGTGAAGAGGTCCCAAGTGAAGGAAATATCACCTTGGGCCATGTAAATACTAATGCCAGGTGGAGTAATTGGCCCTCCTGCCCCAGGCCAGGCTTGTCCAAATCTGCCTGCAGCCTTAGGAAGGACTGAGCTGGAGCCATCCAGTGAAGCTTCTCCTTGACCCTCAGAAATGTTGTGAGATCATAAAAGCTTACTGATTTAGCAGCTGCATTTTTGAGATATTTGTTACAGTTGTAGATCACTGAGAAACCTTGTCAAATGCAGATTCTCTAACAACCCAATGCCCAAGTCTTAGGATCTGTCACTTTCACAAAATCCAGGTTATGCCGGTGGGTCACACCTGCTCCATGATGAGGAGGATTCATCTTTGTCCCCACTCAAATGAGAGATATTACACAAAACAGGGCAGTGTCAGCAGTCCCAGGGCTGCAGGAGGGGTTAGAGAATCCAGGTTGGGAGGACACGTGAGGCCAGTCCAGCATAGCGGTGGTGATCAACTGCCAGCAATGAACCTGATGGGGAAGGATGCATTGTGGACTCCCCAAGGTTCTGCAAGCCTGGAGCCTCCTAGTGAGTTCTGGTTCTGTTTAATTCAGTTTATTCCCAGTACTCTAGAAAGTTCTGTAAGCTCTGGTTCTGTTTAATTCTGAGTTTGCTTTGTTAATTCTGGACATGTTAATTTTTAAAATGAAGAAAAATAATCTTTAAACAGCTAGAGATCCTAATGTAAATGTAACATGTATTCTGTTTTTTAAATGTGATTTTTACTCTATCATGGGACTTTGTTTGATTTAAGGTTTGGGGTTAAGATATAATTTCTATTTTTCTCCAGATAGCTCAGTTTCTAATCAATGCTTATTGAATAATCAATTAAATTATTATGGATATTGTTTATAATATGTAGACAATCACAAATTGTATATGAAAGTGAAAAATCACTCAGTTGTGTCTGACTCTTTGTGACCACAGTCCATGGAATTCTCCAGGCCAGAATAGTGGAGTGGGTAGCCTTTCCCTTCTCCAAGGGATCCTCCCAACCCAGGGATCAAAACCAGGCCTTCTGCATTGCAGGTAGATTCTTTACCAGTTGAATCTGCCTGCAATTCAGGAGACACTGGTTTGATCCCTGAGTCGGGAAGATCTGTTAGAGAAGGAATAGGCTATATACTCCAGTATTCTTGTGCTTCCCTTGTGGCTCAGCTGGTAAGGAATCCACCTGCAATGTGGGAGACCTGGGTTTGATCCCTGGCTTGGAGATCCCCTGGAGAAGGGAAGGACTACACACTCCAGTATTCTGTCCTGGAGAATTCCATGGACTGTAGAATCTATGAGATCCCAAAGAGCTGAACATAACTGAGAGATTTTCACTATAAATTGTATTCATAAAAGCCAAATTAGATTCTACAATGTCTATGGATTTTCTTACATGGAATGAAAGATTTAGTGTACAAAAGTTTCTTTTTTTTTTTTTTTTTTTGAGGGAGAAGGAGTGGGTGGTGGTTATATGTCTTTCTTTAGATTCTTTATTAACTTTAGGGTATAAAAAGATTAATAACAACTATCTGTAGGTAGTATGGACTTCCTAGGTGACTCAGTGGGCAAAAAATCCACCTGTAATGCCAGAGACAAAGGAAATGCAGATTTGATACCTGGGTTGGGAAGATCCCCTGGAGGAGGGTATGGCAACCCACTCCAGTATTTTTGCCTGGAGAATCCCACTGACAGAGGAACCTGGTAGGCATAGTCCATAGGGTCACAAAGAGTTGGACACAGCTGAGTATGCATGAACACACACAAGGTTTGTCAATGGCATATAATGCTTTGTGGACATTGCTTTTCTATAGAATTTGCATCATAATCACCATTTTATTTATACATATAGCTCATACAAAAGTTAATAAACATGTACATATTATTTGAAATTGTATCTTTCAATAAAATATAGGATAAGGAAATTAAACAGAAACTACTTTAATGGATAGATATTGTCTATCAGCCAAAATTCTGGGTTGTTATGCTCATACAAATAGCTTATTTGCAACTTGTAGATTAATCAACAAAGCTGTCTTTTGAAAGCATCAATAATGGTGAATTTGATTTCATAGGAATTTTTTCTACATAAATTACTCTACCATAGAGAATATATTTTTATAAACAGAGTCTCACTGTTTAGAAACCTCTCAGCATTAATATCAAGTTAGGAGGAAGTTATGTTCCTTAATTTATGGTTCCATTTTAAAAATAAATTAGGTTCCATTTTAAAAACAAATTAGGTCTTCCACTAAATACTTGTAAACCATTTTAATAAATAAATATGTGTGAACATGCATTCAGTTTTTCTTCTATAGAAGCTCTTTTACACATCTGATATTTTTTAACTTATAATTCATCATCTGTTATTCCCACATACAAGGTATGGAGAAATATTTTACAAAAAAAAAACTATATAAATCTTTGACAGTATTTTATAAGTCTTTTCAATGAAAAATAAAGTGATAGTCACATCTTCAAGGAGCCAGTAAGAAAAATTTGGTGGCTTAAACCTTTGTAATGTTTTATACAAGGGGAAAAATTTCCTTTCTAGTCTACCTTCTTTCTCTACCCCCCTTCTTAATTATCAACAAATATCATGAAGATTAGATGCTACATGAGTCAATCATCCTGAAATAGATCCTATGAGAATCTGCCTAATGATTTTACTATGCTGAACTCCATGTGACCCTTCTCATCACTAGAGAGGTATTTAGAGACTACTTCATGAAACAGATTGAGGTTTGCCAAAAGTTTATTTTATAAATAATTTAAATTTGCCAAATTGATAAAATAATGTATATAGAACCTGAAATTGGGTCTCCTATTAAGGAAAGTAATTTATGGTGAAGATGCACTGGGCTTGACCATTGGAGGCCCAGTCTTTTACCCTTCTGTTATTTACATTAGTGTACTTTGTAGGAATATGTGCTAAATGCTCTTCATGAGCATCTATAACCTGGCAACCAGTCAGTGGGGCACTGAAAAACCATGTGCTTTCAGATAAAAAACCATGACTTCAGAGGAAAGATGCAATATTATCAGATCAGATCAGAGCAGTCGCTCAGTCGTGTCTGACCCTTTGTGACCCCATGAATCTCAGCACACCAGGCCTCCCTGTCCATCACCAACTCCCGGAGTTCACTCAGACTCACGTCCATCGAGTCAGTGATGCCATCCAGCCATCTTATCCTCTGTCATCCCCTTCTCCTCCTGCCCCCAATCCCTCCCAGCATCAGAGTCTTTTCCAATGAGTCAACTCTTTGCATGAGGTGGCCAAAGTACTGGAGTTTCAGCTTTAGCATCATTCCTTCCAAAGAAATCCCAGGGCTGATCTTCAGAATCGACCAGTTGGATCTCCTTGCAGTCCAAGGGACTCTCATTGGCAAAACTAATACAATTTTGTAAAGTTTAAAAATAAAATAAAATTGTAGTTGGAAAAAAAAAAAAAAAGAGTCTTCTCCAACACCACAGTTCAAAAGCATCAGTTCTTCGGTGCTCAGCCTTCTTCACAGTCCAACTCTCACATCCATACATGACCACAGGAAAAACCATAGCCTGGACTAGACGAACCTTTGTTGGCAAAGTAATGTCTCTGCTTTTGAATATGCTATCTAGGTTGGTCATAACTTTCCTTCCAAGGAGGATCTTCAAAAATTCTGTTTTTCATCTACAAAAGTGAAAACAACATGTGAATAACAACAACAAATAACAAATAAATGAGTGTTCAATAAATCATACACAGGACTATTTCCTTTATATTTCTGTCCTTAAGAACTTTGAGGAATTAACCAAATAAATTGTATTATTGTTTCTTCTGGGAAAATATCATTACTTAAAAGGCACATTTTTGAAACTTAAGAGAAGAGGAGATGTTTTAACTTTTTGCCTATTTTTTAAATGGAATGTTGGATAATCATGCTATCAACACTCTTTCATATTCATACTGACTGACTACAACATGAAAGATGAATGCATATTTGGATAAGATCTGGTATAGTTTATGTAAGTTTCTGGTATATTTAACATTGTTACATAGTTTATATAAAGCTAATAAGTATTGGTTTAATATACATACTTGAAGGTAGCTTCCATGGTAGCTCAGCTGTTAAAGAATTCACCTGCAATGCAGGAAACTCTAGTTTGATTCCTGAGTCAGGAAAATCCCCTGGAGAAGGGATAGGTTACATACTCCAGTATTCTTGGCTTCCCTGATACCTCAGATGTCAAAGAATCCATCTGCAATGTGGGAGACCTAGGCTCAATCCCTGTATTGGGAAGATCCCCTAGAGGAGGACATGGTTTGCCATGTCCCACTGGCAACCCACTCCAGTCCCAACCCACTCCAGTAGTCTTGCCTGGAGAATCCCCATGGATAGAGGAGCCTGGTGGGTTGCAGTCCATGGGGTTACAGAGAGTCAGAAAAGACTAACCAGACTAACCATGTGGATGCGACTAACCATGAAGGTAGCAAATTTTATGAGACAAAAAAAATAAAATTGTGATTCCATAAAATTTTCTAGAATTAAAATACTGTCAACACTTAAAGACATTAGAGGAATTCACTAAGTTCTAACTGAAGTTTCTAAAATATAATACTATGTATTATATCCTTATTATTAACAAGTAGTTATGAAATATTTGTATATTTTAAGAAGTCTAATAAAATACTACTTTGACTTCTTTATGTCTTATACATTTGTTTTTATATAATTATTATTCTAAAATTATTCAATTTTTAATTAGATAGGATAGAAATCTCCATTAATTTTGCCAGACTATATGTATGAAATTTGTCAGAAATGATTACCACATATTTAGATAAATTTGTCTTGGCTAAGGGATTCCCTGGTAGCTCAGCAGTAAAGAATATTCATGCAATAAAGGAGTTGCACAAGACACGGTTTCAATCCCTGGTTTAGGATGATCCCCTGGAGGAGGGCATGGCAACACATTCCAGTTCTTGCCCAGAGAATCCCATGACAGAGGAGCCTGGCAGGCTACAGTCCATAGGGTCTCAAAGAGTCCAATATGACTGAAGCGACTTAGCATGCATGCATGCATGTCTTGGCTAAA
This sequence comes from Bos taurus, assembly GCF_002263795.3. Taxonomy (NCBI): domain Eukaryota; kingdom Metazoa; phylum Chordata; class Mammalia; order Artiodactyla; family Bovidae; genus Bos; species Bos taurus. Next base: position 4,048,504 of record NC_037336.1, read on the forward strand.
ACTCATTTTTGAATTTTATCTTTAATTTCTGTTCATATTATTTTGGTACTTTATTTTGGTAGCTTGTATCATCTTTTTCACTTTTAGGACAACATTGATTAGCACAACATTTTAATAAAGTAATACATAGACCTAAGAAATATTTATTGAAAAAATAAATAAGAAAATACTAAAATGATTAGATAGGGTGATACATCATCTTTAGAGTTGAGAAAAATATTGTTGCATTATCTATCAACATAAAGTTTAAACTCCTGGATAAAGTTGAACACTACAAGCACAGATTCTCTCTCTGCTGTTCCACACTACTAAGGAAGATAAATGGAAACTGCACTTTCTCTTTTTGCCTCTGTCCTATTTTCTGACCGTAAAAACTGTCACAGTGATCACTTAAAATTGTGAACTTCTTCATTCAGTCCAAATGACAAAATTACTATTTTTGAAACAAGTTCTATCTTTCTGTTATAGGCACAATGAGTGATTAAAGGTAACAGCACTGAAAATTGTTAAACCTTTGTCTAAGAATGTAGGCAATCTTAAAGTTGACTTATTTTGATAAAAAGAAAAAGTAGAAATCTCACTTCATCTGTCTACTCAGTATGTTCAGGGTATGCTATGATGGGTCATAACAAAGGCAGAAGTTATTTATTTATTTTTACTTTCAGTGGAAATTTATTTTATGGAACAGAGAGGCACATTACTCAACTCTTAAAAAGTAACAGGATGAATCTTGTGAAGGATTATAATTCCTCCAGTCTTGTCTTATACAAAACTTCTAAATATGTCTATTTTTTTCCTTTTCCTTGCTTTACAACTGAAGTTAAACAAAAATCACTCTCTTAATAACACATGAATTCTCCTCTTTATAAAACAAGTTTTACATTGTTTTGATCTTTTTGGGAGAATGTACAAAGACAATAGAATTTCCTAAAAGATGTGCTATATACATTTAACCCTTTAACAACTTGTGGAAGGCACCAACCACCATCAGTCTACAATTGAAATCCAAGTATAAGTTTACAGCCTGCCTTCTGTGTCCCCAGTTCTGAAACCCAGAACTCAATTACAGTACTACAAATAGTACTGTAGCAAGCATGTAGTGAAAAAACACCTGCATACAAGTGGACCTGTGGAGTTTGTGTTGTTCAAGAGTCAGCTGAATTATTATTGAAGCTCAACAACAATGTCAAATTGTTATATGCAACAAGCATAATCTGATTCTGTTATAAATAATTATTTAATCCTAAATTTTTCTATGTAGATTTAGGTGACCTCATATCTTTGTATGAACTGTCACCCCTGGAAATGTGAAATTAACTTGAATATAAGAGATTTGAACATCCAGTTTACTGGGTTTTTCCTAAGACATAGAATCCCCAAATGCTAAAATGTGATTAATTACATAAGCTAATATAAAATACACAGAGTTCTTTAAAATAATTTTAACCACAGGATTCCTTTTCCAAATGAAATATTGTCCAGATGCTTACCATGTGAGACAGATAAAGTTTGTGGAATTAGGAAGCAGAAGTTCATGTGGGATGTGAGGGTTAACTTCATCTATTTGCCCCTGATGTCCCTCTCCCTTCTTTAGATCAAGAGACTTCTAAAAGGTAATTTAAAAATAATTAGAAAAAGTATATTCAGAGGATTATATATAAACCCTTGTTCTAAAATAACATTTCTAAACTTGTCTACCAGATATGCTATAACTCAAAAAGGGATTCCTTTTATTCAAGTATTCATTGTCAGAGCACTGCTCAGATGGTAAAGAGTCTGCCTGTATGTGGGAGATCTAGATTCAATCCCTGAGTTAGAAAAATCCCCTGGAGAAGGGAATGACTACCCATTCCAGTATTCTGGCCTAGATAATTCCACAGACTGTACAGCCTATGGGATTACAAAAAGTCGGACATGACTGAATGACTTTCATTTCATTTGTCAGAGCCCCTATTCTATAATTACAGTTTAATTTTCAAGGAAAAATAAATTAAATCCAAGCTTATTTCTACTCCCCTTGAATTTGGATTGGCCTGTGATTCACTTGACAAGTAAAATGCAGAAGAAATAATGTCATGAGGTTTAGAAAGCTTGACCTTTAGGCCATCTGGAAGCATCTATGTTAACACTGTTAGATTATTTCCTTTTGTCTATAGCAGCATGAGAGAACTTAGAATGAATTTAAAATGAAAGTTCACTTGCAGGGACAGGACAACACTATCCCAGCTGAGCCAGGATTCTAGTTCACCCACCAGCTAAGTGCAACCGCATGGAAGTCTAAACAGGCTGGCGAGGTTCCTGTTGTCTTATGACTGAGCAGTTTTATGAGACGTGGGTTGGCAGATGTACAGGGGTCTTTTGGCTACTGAACCTGTGTGACCATCAGGAGAAGTCAATGGGATGAAGGTTGGCAGTGTGTCTGCTTTTGTGGGTCCAGATACAGCAATCAGTATATCCAAAGGATTATAATTTCTAAAGACATTAAAGTCTCAGATGGCTTATGAAACCAAACAGGTAATTATAGCTGATCATATTCCTATGCCCGCACTTCTCAGTTTAGCCAAACTGTCAACATATCAATAGAAAATATTTGTCAGCAAGAAATAGAAGCTTTACCTAATATTGGCTTACATAAAAGTGTGTTCGTAGAAGTGTGAATACATAAAATTGTGAATACCAAGTTAGGACAGACATCAGAATCAGTGGATCCAGCCACTAAAAATATTCTAGAAATCTCTGTTCTTCTTTCCAAACCACCACCAGAATGTTACTTTATTCTACGGATGATTGCTTCATGATCATAAAGAGAGTTCCAGGAGAAACTGGGGCTAAGATTTCCTCATTTACAGACAGTGGGAATAAGTTATTTCTGGGGAAAATATGGTTAGGAACTTTTCTAAACTCCTCCAGGTTATATTGTGTTTCATTTAGCCTAGTGAATTCTAACCAGTTCCCAAGGAAGTAGGTCGCTTTGCTTTGAACTATAGTCTCTCACAGGGTTACTCCCAGGTTCAGATGGGGTCAGTTTACCTGGAATCACACAGGTAGTCAGAACAGAACAGAGGGTGTAGGCAGTTGCCTAAGGAGGAGGATGTGAATCCCAGGCAGTAAACAACATTCACAGTAGGCTATTCATTCTGGCTCATAAAAGTCTACAGTTGTCTGTATTTCAAGCATGCCAGTCTGTGTAGAACGGCCTATCTAATTTATCTTTGTCTAGATTGCTTTTTCTGGGCCTGAATTTCTTTGTGTGTATATATATATATACAATTTCTATGTATGTATATATATATACACATACATCCTTTTTAATGTTGAGATATAATTGACTTATGCATTATGTCAGGAAGAGAACATAATGATTCAGTATTTGTATATACTGTTAAATGATCACAATAAGTCTAGCAAACATTCATCATTACTCACAGTACAATTTTTCTTTTTGATGAGACCTCTTAAGATCTCTCTTTGATGGTTCAGTGGTAAAGAATCCTCCTGTCAATGCAGGAGATGCAAGAGATGCTGGTTCCATCTCTGGGTCAGGAAGATCCCCTAAAAAAGGGAATGGCAACCCACTTCAGTATTCTTGCCTGAAAAATTCCATGGAGAGAGGAGCCTGGTGGGCTACAGTCCATGGCGTCACAAAGAGTTGGACATGACTGAGCACAGGCACAAACAAGGAGATACACTACATTCCCATGACATTATTTTATAACTGGAAGTTTGTACCTTCTCGTATATTCTAGATCAAGGATAAAGTCTTATAAAGTTGATTGGGGAAACGTTTAAAGGTATTTAAAGATAATAAGAAATATTTTAGACTTCCCTGGTGGCTCAGAGGGTAAAGCGCCTGCCTACAATGTGGGAGACCTGGGTTCAATCCCTGGATGGGAAGATCCTCTGGAAAGGGAAATGGCAACCCACTCTAGTGCTCTTGCCTGGAAAATCCCATGGAGCCTGGTAGGCTACAGTCCATGGGGTCGCTAAGAGTCAGACATGACTGAGCAACTTCACCTTACCTTACTTTACCTTAAGAAATATTTTAGAATTATTTTAGAACACAGGTTTTATAAACTAGCATTTTCATTCCATCCAGGGAACTTATCCCTTTTAGTGATCAACCGGCATATAGGTTATGAAGGAGTGGTCAGTTGTCCCAGGCACAGATCATGAATTAAACACACTCCTCTTCCAGCACCAGCCATCTCATCCTGTTCCTTAGCTATCTGAATGTAGGGCTTTTCCTGCAGGTGACCCCTCCCTTCCTTCTAACTTGCACAATGACCCGTGGCCTAATGATCCCAGGTTCTGTGGTCTGCATAGCCAGTCTTCCCAGTCACTCCAAGTTTGGATAGTGAAGGACATTATGGGGCATTATTATAGGTCTTGAAGTCAGACTGACTTAAAATGAGCCTTCACATACTGGCCCTCTGATATTAGGAAACCCATCTGACCTCACTAAGCCTCAGTAACATTTTACTGAGTTGTGCTGTGCTTAGTCACTCAGTCATGTTCAATTCTTCGCAACCTCATGAACTGTAGCCCACCAGGCTCCCCTGTCCATGGGGATTATCCAGGCAAGAAAACTGGAGTGAGTTTGTACATGTCCTCCTCCAGGGGATCTTCCCAATCCAGAGATCAAACCCAGGTATTCCGCAAGGCAGGCAGATTCTTTACTATTTGAGCCACCAAGGAACCCAAATGAACTTTTTGGTCAACCTGATACTATTGTGCTCACTCCCTTTTTCTTCTTCTCTCTCACAACACACACATACACACACACACACACACACACACACACATGGCATTACACATACATAGAATGTTTAGATGTGACTTCCTAAGGTCCCAGGTTTACATTGTTTCCACCTATGACTATTGATCAGATTGACTGAACACCCAACTCAATAAATCTGGGGAAATATAATAAAAAATTGTTACCAGCTAGTCTCAGAGAAACATGGCTGAGGACTTCATGTGGAGAGATAACATCACAGATTTGAAACCTCAGAGTAATTGTTTACCACTCCCTCTTCTCTACAACCTATTAATTTCTAAATCCCACAGATTTTCATTCGGTAAACTATCCCATCTGTCCCCACTCTTTGATTTTCAAGGCAATCATCCAGGTACTGATCTGTGTTAATTCTTTCCCTGTCCAGCTTATGGCCTTTGCTTATGGTTTTATTTTATTTTAATTACAACTCCTTGTACAGAACATCAAAAACGCTATTGCCTCTTTTCATTCAAAATAGGCCTTATGTAGCTGGGAAAATAAATGTTTTTAGACACCTAAGTTTAGGTTGATTTGCTGAGTCATAGTAGTTCTTTCTAATGAGATATAATCAATCTACATCACCATGCTGGTTTCAAGTGCACAACACAGTAACCTGATATTTCTGTACATCACAAAATAATCACCAGGACATGTCCAGTCACCATCTCTCACCATACAAAGATATTAGAGTATAATTGACTATGTTTCCCCAAACTGTATATTTCATTCCTGCGACCCATTTATTTTGTTACAGAAAATTTGCATCTCTTAATCTCCCTCATCTATTTCAGTCCTCCCCAACTCATCCCCTCTGGAAATCACCTGATTATTCACTGTATCTATAAATCTAATGTGTTTTGCTATGTTTACTCATCACTTTAATTTTTAGATTCCATGTATATGTGACATACAAGTATTTGTCTTTGGTATATTTTTCTAAGAGTAATACTTTCTAGTTTCATCCATGTTATGATGGCCAGATTTCATTCTTTATAATAGATGAGTAGTATTTCATTGTGTATACACATCTTCTTTATCCACTCATCTTTTGACAGATACTTACTTTGCTTCCATATCTTGGCTATTGTAAACAATGCTGCAATGAACAGAGGATTATATATATTTTCAAATTAATGTTTTGTTTTCTTTGGAAAATACCTAGAAGTGAAATTTTATATGGTGCTTCTATTTTTATTTTTTTTTCATGAATTTTAATACTTTTTTTCCAAAGTGACTACACGAATTTTCATTCCCAACACAAGTGAACCAGGGTTGTCTCTTTTACCACATCAATGCTTAAATTTGTTGTCTTTTTGATAGTAGCCATTCTGTAAAGAGTGAAGAGATATCTCATTATTGCTTGATTTGCATTTCCTTGGTATTTAGGGATTTTGAACATCTTTTCACACATCTGTTGGAAATTTGTGTTTTCAGTGGAAAAATGTCTATTTAGTCATTTTTTTAAATCAGTTTTTTTAAGATATTGAGATATATGAGTGGTTTATATATTTTAGATGATTAACCCCTATTACTCATATTATTTGCAAATATATATTTCCATTCAGTAAATTGTCTTTTCATTTCTTGGTGATTTCCTTTGCTGTGCAAAACCATTTAAATTTAATTAGGTACATTCACTTATTTTTGTTTTTATTTCTCTTGCATTAGGAGAAACATCCTAGTAAAAGTCTTGCTATAATTTATGTTAAAGAATACTCTGTGTAGGTTCTCTTTCAGGAGTTTTATGATTTCTGGTTTTAGGTCTATAATGCATTTTGAGTTTTCTTTTGTATATGGTGTAAGAAAGTATTTTCTGTACATTAAAAGCAAACTACAACAGAAAGAAAAGGCAAGATAATTATACCATTTAAAATGGCATCAAAAAAAAAATAAAAGGCACAAATATTTAATTAAGTGAAAGGTCTATACTCTGAAAAAAATTGATTAAGGAAATTGAATATGAAATAAATAAATGGAAATTTAATGGATGGGAATAATTAATATTGTTAAAATATACATACTACTCAAATACATTGCTGATTTAATCAATTCCTCACCAAAGTACCCACGGCATTTTTCACTGAACTAGGACAAATAAAGCTAAAATTCATATGGAACCACAAAAGACCCCAAGTAGCCAAAGCAATCTTGAGAAACAGGATCAAAGCTGAATGTATCACATTTCCTGGCTGCAGACTATACAACAAAACTACAGTCATAAAAACTGTATATTACTGGTACCAAAAAAGACACATCAGTTCAGTTTAGTTCAGTTCAGTCGTGTCTGACTCTTTGCGACCCCATGAATCACAGCATGCCAGGCCTCCCTGTCCATCACCAACTCCTGGAGTTAACTCAGACTCACGTCCATCGAGTCAGTGATGCCATCCAGCCATCTCATCTTCTGTCAGAGTCTTTTCCAATGAGTCAACTCTTTGCATGAGGTTCCCAAAATACTGTAGTTTCATCTTTAGCATCATCCCTTCCAAAGAAATCCCAGGGCTGATCTCCTTCAGAATGGACTGGTTAAATCCCCTTGCAGTCCAAGGGACTCTCAAGAGTCTTCTCCAACACCACAGTTCAAAAGCATCAATTTTTTAGCACTCAGCTTTCTTCACAGTCCAACTTGCACATCCATACATGATCACTGGAAAAACCATAGCCTTGATTAGACGGACCTTTGTTGGCAAAGTAATGTCTCTGCTTTTCAATATGCTATCTATGTTGGCCATAACTTTCCTTCCAAGGAGCAAGCATCTTTTAATTTCATGGCTGCAGTCATCATCTACAGTGATTTTGGAGCCCAAAAATATAAAGTCTGATACTGTTTCAACTGTTTCCCCATCTATTTCCCATGAAGTGAGGAGACCAGATGCCATGATCTTCGTTTTCTGAATGTTAAGCTTTAAGCCAACTTTTTCACTCTCCTCTTTCACTTTCATCAAGCGGCTTTTGAGTTCTCACTTTCTGCCATAAGGGTGATATCATCTGCATATCTGAGGTTATTGGTATTTCTCCTGGCAATCTTGATTCCAGCTTGTGCTTCTTCCAGCCCAACGTTTGTGGAGGACAGTAAGCTTACTTAAATAATTACTCCATAAATTTGCCGTTTGTAAATAATCTTTTGAGTTAATCTTAGGCTACTAATTTTTATGTGTAATATATATTTCTATTTATTTAAATGTATAGAATGGATTGCTAAAATCACTGAAACATTGGGAAATTTAGGTCCTTCATTTTCAGTGTGACTAAAAACAATATATGAATTACTAGGGAAACTATTTTATAGCAGATATGTTTAAAAGGTCCTTCCCAACTGGATGATTCAAAACATATTCATACTTTTTTCACATTTTTTCAGAATTTTTATTGTTAGATGCATTTTCTATTAATCGGTTTGGACGAGGTTATGCTCCGGCAACAATTTTTGAAATATCACCACCTTAACAAAATTCAACTCCTCAGTTTTTGTAAGTTTTTCTTTAACTCCCAAACCTTTACAAAATCTACTTCATTCTAAGCAGAAAACAAGAAAGTTGGAAGATTGTGCACTAGCTCTGAAATGCTTCAATTGGAAGAGATATACTATACCACCTGCAAACAGTGTTGAAAATATAGATGCTCTGTAGTAAGTCAATTTGGCACATTTTTTCTGATTATAAAAGAGCACCTAAATCATAATCTTTTTGAATTATGGAAGGAAAAATATGAATAAAACACTTTAAAACCAGTACCTTTCTTTTTCCAGATGACTACATGTGACACAATTTAAGTCATTGTCCTCAAATACCATTAATTGTGATTAACAGCAGCAAAAATTTATTGGCTTACATTCATAATATATGTATATTTATATTGCATTCTATAAGTTACATACTAGTAGAATATTATATTAATTATAAAACATAGAACAAATGGAAATTCAGAATAATCAACATATTATTGAATAGAAATTCTAATATGTGTTTCTCCTCTCCCATTAAACACATCGAAGCTTGCAGACAGCTCTAATAAGGGACATCATTTTTATGAAGAATCAAATGTGAGAAGACAAATCCCTTTTCACTTTTAGCTGGGCTTTCCAGGGACTGTGCTTCTCGGTGTTCAAAAGGAGAGAATTGTCGCTGATCAAGGGAGGGAAGTTACTCTGCTGCATCACATACCAAATGAAGGAAATGCTAGATACTTTTCTGATGTTTGCAACTCATACCCCAAAGGTAGAAGAAAGCAGTGGAATGGAGTAACCAGTCATTAAACTTTTTGCCATGAGTGCGATTCTAATTAGAGAGACATGTATGTGCTATGTAAGTCAATAATTTGGTGGAAAATCAGTAAGACGTTTTGAGATTCATGCCCAGGCTATTTTGTTTCTGCAAATGAAAGGGTCAGTGGTGATCTCCCCACTTTTCTTTTCGCTATTCATGTCAGTGTTTGAAATGAAGCCAGTGGTTCTGAAAAACTCACTCTGAAGCTCTGGTAAGCTGAACATTTGTTCACATAGCTGCTTGTGACTGTCTCCAAGGAATAGTCCTTTGTATTTCTTTTCTACCTTCCAACTATCTTGAGTGCACTTTCAGTATTAGATTCTAACCCAGAACCTTGTGTTCCCCAAAATCCTGGAAAAAGCAGAAGATTGCTTATAGTGGTGAATGAAAACAACCAGCATAACTCAGAACCCATGTCAGAGACAGTGGGCCACCTGCATTATTCTATGTGACTTTACTGACACTGCCTAATAGTGTTTCTGACTCTAGTGTGTTTATCTCTGTGGATGCTGGATGGTTGAATAAGACGTCCACCAAGCAAGCTGCTCATCTTACAAAACCATTGCCCTTCCTGTGTGTCTGTGTTGTTTACTTCACTTGGCCAGGCTACATCCTTCTGCTTTGATTGGTAGTGAAAGAAGCAGGCAACCTTTATAAGATGTGATTTTTAAAACATATGAATTTATCTTCTAAGAATAAATTTTGAAAATAGATATCTTGTTGCTAAATAAGGATAAATAGGTAAATTGTTTACATCTCCCCAATATAAAATTTTATAAGTTCATTATTGAGAAAAGACTGAATTTTGTGTAGACTGAATGATTACATCTTGAAATGCAAGAAAATTAGTTTTAATACTCATCTCAATAGGAGGGCTACTAACTTTCTCAGTTCTAATTCATGACTGCCTTTAATTTCAGCTTGACTCTTCATTATCAAAAAAATATTGCTGTGAATCCTTATTACCAAAAGCAATTGAAAACCACAAAATGGCCAAATGTAAATAGGTATTATTAAAGAGATAAAAATATACCACTCAAAATACACATACATGCTATAAGAGTAATATTAAAAAGTAATCTTCTCTCCAGGAGCTTAATAAAATATACTATTTAGAGCATAAAGTAATCAGGAAAGGAAAATACTCCTTGTTTATGGTCAGCACTGTCATCTTACAAAATGCAAAGAGACTTCAGGATATATTGATGGAAAAATAAATCAATATATTGTTTCCAGTATAGTGTAATTAATTTATGCAACAGGTAGGATATATACAAACCTCATGGCATTACTTTATAAGAATTGATTTGCAGGCACTCCCTATTAAGTTTACCAGAGAAAACAATTCTGTAGTAAAACGTACTTAAATTCTCTATAAAATTTATGCAGACGTTTTTAAAAAGTATTGCTTATATATCAGCTCTATTATGCAAATGTCTCCTAAAATTCTGATAAGATCTTACTTTGTTGGGGGCCAGAGTGAGGTACTCCGCCCATGGCAAAGGTCATGAGGAAGGAGGCTCGACATACGCAAAGGCGGGATGGAGCCTCAGGAGTCCCCCTGGAAATCCTCGAGCGTCTACCCCCATAACCAGAGCCTGCCTACTTTACTACTTTGTGCTCTTACCTACACCTCTGACTTTACGGGGGGCTGTCCCCCACCACCTCTTTCGGAGAAGGAGTTAACCTAGAGCTCCAGTCAATAAAAACTCTTGGGTGTGACAAGAGTGTTTTGACCTACAAACTCCTCTGAAGGTTCTCTAGCCTGCCTGACAGGCTCGTCCGGCCACATGTGATTCCTCACAGCCTCCCAACTGTGAGAGGCACGAGATGCTTTAAACCTTCTAAAAACAGGTTCCTTAGAAAAGTTAGAAAACTATTAGTATAAGTATAATGGGCTGATTAGAAATTGTATTGGTGAAGGGTTTTTCATTTGTTGAGCCAATGTTTGTTGCTAAGTCTCCACATGCCCTGCCCTTACACACATTAATGAATATATAGAAGAAATAAGTATTAACCTTTGATATTAATCACGTTAGACCTTAGGCTAAGTAAATTCTTTCCTTAACTAAAACCCACTACACCCTCACCCTGTAGAAATGTAACTTTACTTGGGTGGCGTCTGTTTTGAGAATAATCAGCCCTGGAGAAATAAGTGTCCTGATTGACTGACCGCTGTCACAAGGAGAGGGTCGTAAATTGTCAGCAGGCCCCCCTGGCCAGAAGATGATGTAACACCCCTAAGACCTCTGTATACATTTGTGTGAAGCACCTGACTTTAATAAAAGTCAGGACTGCTGTCCCCACGTGACTTTTGTATAACATCTTAGTGTATAAAAACAGACTCTGGAAAATAAAGAATTGGGATCAGTTTCTCGAAATACTGGTCTCCCCATGTCGCTCTCTCTCTCACTCTGGCTGAGTCTCCATCTGGAGCGCGGAACCCACCATGCTTACTAATTATGCCTGGGCTTCTAAGATCCAACCGGGGAGGCCTCAGTGTCTCCTCTCCTTCGGGAGAACGGAAGGACGCCTGCGGCCTACGTAAGTGGTGCAAACTTCTTGTCTTGAAGTTTTATTGGTCTCCCGCGTAAACCAAGCTACTCAGCCTCTTTTCTCCACTGAATTTTCCTACTGAGCTATCCTTATTCTATTACTCTTTATATCTTTAATTAATATCTAATTGAAGCTATTGTATCCTGATCCTCGCCTATGCCGTCTCTCCTTCGAATACCCTGGATCAGCCGGGGCTGGTCCCCGGCATTACTTGTTCTAGTAAAGTATCCATAATCCATATCAATAATCTAGACTTCATTTCAGGCCAAAGGGGAAAAAAAAGTTATTGAAAGCATCTTAAAATATACTTTACATAAAAAAATAAAATAAATTATCCTTTCCTTCTCCTTTGTTACTCTGCTAGTTCAGTTGTAAATTGTTCATGAAAAACTTAGAGAATATATAACTGCAAAGATATCATAAGAAATATTTGTAAAGTTCATATAAATAGCTAACTTAAGTGGTAACCACAAAAGTTAGCAGTCTCTCATCATCTAACTCCTCTAAAGCACAACTTGAAGCTCCTTTTCCTAAGCCCCATACACCCAGTATTTGCATTCCAACATGAACTCCAAGTACATTCTTTCTAACCCCAGACCCCAGGAATGTAAACATCTAGGAGAAAACGTCCACAAATCACCGTTCACCATGTTCGTCACTCAACCTCTTTAATCACAGTTATTGCCCTCTCTCCTGTGTCTCTAATTAAACTACACTAAATCTCATCCTTGTCAATGCTCTTTAAGTCTATACCTCAGCAATTGCACAGTCTCACGTTCAGAAGCTTTCCTTCATTCCTAGATCACTGTGATAAGCATACACACATGTTGTATTACTCTCATCTTGTCACCCTCAGTGGCCCTGTTCCATTTTTCTCTACTGGCCTCTTTCACTCCTCCTCAGCAACATTTCTCAGGTGGTTGAGTGAAATATATTTCATTTTAAAAAAATTAATTAATTTACTTTGATTGGAGGCTAATTACTTTACAATATTGTGGTGTTTTTGCCATATATTGATATGAATCAGCCATGGACATACATGTGATCCCCATTCTGAACCCCCTTCCCACCTCCCTTCCCACCCCATCCTTCTGGGTTGTCCCAGAGCAATGGGTTTGCCCTGCTTCATGTATTCAACTTGCACTGGTCATCTATTTTACATATGATAATATGCATGTTTCAATGCTATTCCCTCAAATCATCCCACCCTCACCTTCTCCCGCATAGTCTAAAAGTCTGTTTTTCACATCTGTTTCTCTTTTGTTATATTGCATATAGGGTCATTGTTACCATCTTTCTAAATTCCATACATATGTGTTATATGGTTCTCTTTCTGACTTCACTCAGTATAATAGGCTACAGTTTCATCCACCTCATTAGAACTGACTCAAATGCGTTCTTTTTATAGCTGAACAATTTTCCCATTGTGTATATGTACCAAAATTCTTTATCCATTTGTCTGCCATTGAACATCTAGGTTACTTTCATCTCCTAGCTATTGTAAACAGTGCTTCAATGAAGATTGGGATATGTATGTCTCTTTCAATTCCGGTTTCCTCAGTGTATATGCCCAGCAGTGGGACTGCTGGTCATATGGCAGTTATATTTCCAGTTTTTAAGGAATCTCCACATTGTTCTCCATAGTGGCTGTCAGTCAGTTCAGTTCAGTTCAGTCACTCAGTCATTTCCAACTCTTTGCAATCCCATGAATTGCAGCACTCCAGGCCTCCCTGTCCATCACCAACTCCCAGAGTTCACTCAAACTCACATCCATCGAGTCAGTAATGCCATCCAGTCATCTCATCCTCTGTCATCCCCTTTTCCTCCTGCCCCAAATCCCTCCCAGCATCATAATCTTTTCCACTGAGTCAACTCTTCGCATGAGGTGGCCAAAGTACTTGAGTTTCAGCTTTAGCATCATTCCTTCCAAAGAACACCCAAGGCTGATCTCTTTTAGAATGGACTGGTTGGATCTCCTTGCAGTCCAAGGGACTCTCAAGAGTCTTCTCCAATACCACAGTTCAAAAGCATCAATTCTTTGGTGCTAGCTTTCTTCACAGCCCAACTCTCACATCCATACAGGACCACTGGAATTTCATGGCTGCAGTCACCATCTGTAGTGATTTTGGAGCCCAGAAAAATAAAGTCTGACACTGTTTCCAATGTTTCCCCTTCTATTTCCCATGAAATGAGGAGACCAGATGCCATGATCTTCGTTTTCTGAATGTTAAGCTTTAAGCCAACTTTTTCACTCTCCTCTTTCACTTTCATCAAGAGGGTTTTTAGTTCCTCTTCACTTTCTGCCATAAGGGTGGTGTCATCTGCATATCTGAGGTTATTGATATTTCCCGGCAATCTTGATTCCATCTTGTGCTTCTTCCAGCCCAGCGTTTCTCATGATGTACTCTGCATATCAGTTAAATAAGCAGGGTGACAGTATACAGCCTTGACGTACTCCTTACTCCTTGTACAAATTCGCATTCCCACAGACAGTGGAAAAGGGTTACCTTTTCTCCAAACACTATCCAGAATTTATTGCTTGCTAACTTTTGGTGGCAGCCATTGTGACCAGCATGACATGGTACCTCATGGTGGTTTTGATTTGCATTTATTTGGTAATGGCTGATGTTAGGCATCTTATCATGTGTTTGCTAACAATCTTTATGTCCAAAATGCTCTGTTTAGGCTCCAAAATCACTGCAGATGGTGACTGCAGCCATGATATTAAAAGATGCTTGCTCCTTGAAAGAAAAGTTATGACCAACATAGACAGCATATTAAAAAGTAGAGACATTACTTTGCCAACAAAGGTCCATCTAGTTAAAGCTATGGTTTTACTAGTAGTCGGGTATGGGTATGAAAGTTGTACTATAAAGAAAGCTGAGTGCTGAAGAATTGATGCTTTTGAACTGTGGTGTTGGAGAAGACTCTTGAGAGTCCCTTGGACTGCAACAAGATCCAACCAGTCCATTCTAAAGGAGATTAGTCCTGAGTGTTCATTGGAAAGACTGATGTTGAAGCTAAAACTCCAATACTTTGGCCATCTGATGCAAAGAGCTGACTCATTTGAAAAGACCCTGATGCTGGGAAAGATTGAGGGCAGCAGGAGAAGGGGACAACAGAAGATGAGATAGTTGGATGGCATCACTAATTCAATGGACATGAGTTTGGGTAAACTCTGGAAGTTGGAAATGGACAGGGAGGCCTGGTGTACTCCCGTCCATGAGGTCACAAAGAGTCAGACAAACTGAGCGACTGAACTAAACTGTTTAGTACTTTGGCCTACTTTTTGATTGGACTGTTTATTTTTCTGATACTGAGCTGCATGAGTGGCTTGTATATTTTGGAGATTATTTCTTTTTCAGATGTTATATTTGCTATTATTTTCTCCCATTCTGAAAGCTGCCTTTTTATTTTGCTTATAATTTTCTTCATTCTCCAAAATCATTTAAGTTTAATTAGGTCTCACTTATTTTACTTTGTTTTTATTTCTATTAATCTTGGAGGTGGGTCATAGAGAATCTTGCTGTGATTTATGTCAGAGAGTGTTCTGCCTATATTTTCCTCTAAGTTTTTTATATTTTCTGGTCTTGCATTTAGATCTTTACTCCATTTTGAGTTTATTTTCATGTATGGTGTTAGAAAGTGTTCTAATTTTTTTTTTTTTTTTTAACATGTGGTTGACCAGTTTTCCCAGCATCACTTTTTAAAGAGATTGTCTTTTCTCCATTGTTCATTTTTGCCTCCTTTGTCAAAGATAAGGTGTCCATAGTTGTTTGGACTTTTCTCTGGGCTTTCTATTTTGTTCGATTTATCCATATTTCTGTCTTATGCCAGTACCATATTGTCTTGATGATTGTAGCTTTGTAGTATAGTCTGAAGTTCCTCCAATTCCATTCTTCTTTCTTAAGATTGCTTTGGCTATTCAAGTTTTTATGTGTGTTTGTTTACATACAAATTTTGAAATTATTTGTTCTAGTTCTGTGAAAAATACTCTGGTAACTTGATAGGGCTTGCACTGAATCTAAAGATTGCTTTGGGTACTATACTCATTTTCACTATATTGATTCTTCCAATCCATGAACATGGTATATTTCTCCATCTATTTGTGTCATGTTTGATGTTTTTCATCAGCGTTTTATAGTTTTCTATGTATGGGTCTTTTGTTTCTTTAGGTAAATGTATTCCTATTTTATTCTTTTCATTGCAATGGTCAAAGGGATTGTTACCTTAATTTATCTTTATATTTTCTCTTTGTTTGTGTATAGGGATACAAGGGATTTGTGTGTAATAATTTTATATCCTGAAACTTTATTATATTCATTGATAAGCTGTAGCAATTTTCTGGTGGTGTCTTTAGGGTTTTCTATGTAGAGGATCATGCCATCTGTAAACTGAGAGTTTTACTTTTCCTTTTTCAATCTGGATTCCTTTTATTTCTTTTTCTTTTCTGATTGCTGTGACTAGGACTTCCAAAACTGTGTTGAATAGTAGTGACGAGAGTGGGCACCCTTGTCTTGTATTGATTTTAGAGGAAATGCTTTCAATTTTTCACCATTGAGGATAATGTTTGCTCTGGGTTTGTCATATACAGCTTTTAGTATGTTGAGGCATGTTCCTTCTATGCCTGCTTTCTGGAGAGTTTTTGTCTTAAATAGGGGTTGAATTTTGTCAAAGGCTTTATCTGCCTCAACTGAGATAATCATATGTATTTTATCTTTCGATTTGTCAATATGATGTATCACGTTGATTGATTTGCAAATATTGAAGAATCCTTGCATCCCTGGGATAAAACATTCTGGGTCATGATGTATGATCTTTTTAATATGGTGTTGGATTCTGTTTGCTAGAAATTTGCTGAGGACTTTTGCCATCTATGTTTATCAGTGATATTGACCTGCAGTTTTCTTTTTTTGTGACATCTTTGTCTGGTTTTCACATTAGGGTGATGGTGGTCTCATAGCAATAGTTTGGGAGTTTACCTTTCTCTGCAATTTTCTGAAAGAGTTTGAGTAGGATAGGTGTCAGTTCTTGTCTAAATTTTTCGTAGAATTCGCCTGTGAAGCCATCTGGTCCTGGGCTTTTTTTGTTGGAAGATGTTTGATTACAGTTTTGATTTTGGTGCCTGGGATGGGTCTGTTAAGTATTTCTATTTCTTCCTGGTTCAATTTTGGAAGATTATGCTTTTTAAAGAATTTGTCCATTTCTTCCAAGTTGTCCATTTTATTAGTGTACAGATGCTGATAGTAGAGTCTTATGATCCTTTGTATTTCTGTGTTGTCTGTTGTGATTTCACCATTTTCATTTATAATTTTATTGATTTGATTCTTCTCCTTTTTTTTCTTGATGAGTCTGGCTAACAGTTTGTCTATGTCATTTATCTTCTCAAAGAACCAACTTTGAGTGTTGTTGATTTTTGCTATTCCCTCCTTCATTTCTTTTTCATTTATTTCTGCTCTGATTTTTATGATTTATTTTCCCTTCTATTAACCTTGGGATTCTTCTGTTCTTTATCTAGTTCCTTTAGGTGTAAAGTTAGGTTGTTTAGGTGATCTCTGTCTTGGTTCATGATGTAGCCTTGTATTGCTGTGAATCAGCCTCTTAACACTGCTTTTACTGAATCCTATTGGTTTGGGGTTGTCGTATCTCCATTTTCATTTGTTTCTATGCATATTTTGATTTCCTTTTTTTTTTTCCTGTGATCTATTGGTTATTTTATAGTATGTTGTTTAGTCTCCATACGTTTGCATTTTTAATACTTTTGTCCCCTGTAGTTTACATCTAATCTTACCTCATTCAAGAAAAGATTATTGAAATAATTTCTTTTTTTTTTTTTTTTCAATTTACCAAGGTTATATTTATGTTCCAGGATGTGATCTTCCCTGGAGAATGTTCTGTGTGTTAGAGAAAAAGGTGAAATTCATTACTTTGGGGTGAAATGCCTTATAGATAGCAATTAGGTCTAATTGCTCTATTGTATCATTAAAGTTTAAAGGCATTAAAGTTTGTGTTTCCTTGCTAATTTTCTGTTCTAATGGAGGTGATGAAATTCCAACAGAGCTACTTCAAATCTTAAAAGATGATACTGTTAAAGTGCTGCACTCAATACATAAGCAATTTTTGAAGATTCAGCAGTGGCCACAGGATTGGAAAATGTTAGTTTTTATTGCTATCCCAAAGAATTGCAATGCTAAACAACATTCAATGTGCTGTACAATTGTACTCATTTCACATGCTAGCAAGGTTATGCTCAAAATCATTCAAGCTAGGCCTCAGCAGTATGTTAACCGAGAACTTCCAGATTGTAAGTTGGGTTTTGAAGAGGCTGAGGAACCAAAAACCAAAATGCCAACATTTGGTGGATCATGAGGAAGTAAGGGAACAGTTTGAGTAGTATAGATGTTAGATCTCCCATAAAAGTTTAATAGAATTCACCTGTGATGCCATCTGGGTCTGGATGCTGTTGGTAGATTTTTGATCATAGTTTCAGTTTCAATGCTGGTGATTGGTCTATTTGTATTTTCTAATTTTCCTGGTTCAGTCTTCAAAACTTGTACTTTTTTAAGAAATTGTCTATTTTTTACAGATTGTCCAATTTTTGCTCATTGCAGTATCATATGATCTTTTGTATTTCAGCTTTGTCTGTTATAACATCTCCTTTTTCATTTCTAATTTTATTGATTTGAGTCTTGTTTCTCCCCGCCCCCTCCTTTTTTTTCCTTGAGGTGTCTGGCTAATAATGGCTTGTCAATTTTGTTTAACTTCTCAAAGAACCATATTTTAGTTTTATTGATACTTGTTATTGTTTCCTTCATTTCTTTTAAGTTTATTTCCACTCTGAACTTTATGATTTCTTTCCTTCTACTAACTTTGGAGCTTTTTGCTCTTTTTTTCTAGTTGTTTAAGTGTGATGTGCTTAGTTGCTCAGTCGTGTCCAACTCTTTGCAACCCCATGGACGTAACCCGCCAGGCTCCTCTGTTCATGGGCATTCTCCAGGCAGGAATACTGGAGTGAGTTGCCACGTCCTCCTCCAGGGGATCTTTGCAACACAATGATTGAACCCAAGTCTCCCACATTGACAGCAGATTCTTTACCAACTAAGCCTAGGTTGCTTATTTGATGTTTTTCTCGCTTCTTGAGTTAGGCTTCTCTTGGAATAAACTTGCCTCTTAGCACTCCTTTTATGGCATCCTAAAGGCTTTGAAACTCTAATATTTGGCCACCTGATGCAAAGAACTGATGCGTTGAAAAGACCCTGATGTTGGGAAAGAGTGAAGGCAGGAGGAGAAGGGGGCAACAGAGGATGAGGTGGTTGGATGGCATCACCGACTCAACGGACATGAGTTTGTGTAAACTCTGGGAGTCATTGGTGGACAGGGAAGCCTGATGTGCTGCAGTCCATGGAATCACAAAGAGGTGGGCACAACTGAGGGACTGAACTGAACTGACTGAAAGGTTTTGAATTGTTGCTTTTTTGTTGTCATTTGTTTTAAGGTATTTTGTTTTTAATTTACTCTTTTACTTCTTCAATGACCTCTTGGCTATTTAGAACTGTATTGTTTAGCCTCCATGAGTTTGTGCTTTTTACAGTTTTTTTTTTTTTCTTTTTTTCCTATAATTGATATTTAATCTTATAGGGTGGTAGTCAGAAAAAAAAAAAATGACATTATTTCAGTTACTTAAATTTACCAAAACTTGATTTGTGGTCCAAGACATGATCTATCCTGAAGAATGTTCCATGTGCACTTGAGAAAAAAGTGTATTCTGCTGTTTGAGTGGAATGACCTATAGATATCAGTTAGGTCTACCTTTCCTAATGTGTATTTTGAGGCTAGCATTTCCTTATTATTATTATTTGTCCATATGATCTGTCTATTGGTGTGAGTGAGGTATTAAAGTCTCCCACTATTATTGTGTCACTGTCAATTTCCCCTTTTATAGTTGTCAGTATTTGCCTTATATATTGAGATACTCCTATACTAGGTGCATATATATTTATAATTTTTATATCTTCTTAGATTTATCATTTGATCATTATGTGGCATCCTTCTTTGTCTTGTGTAATGGAGCTTAAAGTCTTTTTGTATCTGATACGAGTATTGCTATTCTAGCTTTCTTTTGATTTCCATTTGCAGGAAATATATTTTCCCAGATTATGACATAAAAGAAAAGAGTGCCCACTCTCACCACTATTATTCAATATACTTTTAGAAGTCCTAGCTACAGAAATCAAAGGAAAAAGAAATAATAGGAATTTAGATTGGAAAAGAAGTAAAACACACTATTTTCAGATATGATACTACACTTAAAAATGCTAAAATGCCACCAAAGAACTTCCAGAACTAATCAATGAATTTAGTAAATTTACAGGATATAAAATTAATACTCATAAGTTGCTTGCATCCTATGCAGTAACAATGAAAATTCAGAAAGAGAAATTAGGGGGAAAATTCCATTCAACATTGCAACAAAAAGAATAAAATACCTGAAATAAACCTACTTAAAGAGAAAAGAGATGGGAAATAACATCTAAGTCCAGCATTCTTGCCTGAGAAATGCCATGGACAGTGGAGCCTGGTGGGTCACAGTCCATGGGGTTGCAAAAGGGTCAGACATGACTTAGCGACTAAACAATAACAAGAAAGAGACAGAATACCTATATGCAAAAAAGTATAAGACACTGATGAAAGAAGTAAAAAATGACAGAAACAGATGGAGAGATATACCATGTTTTTGGATATGAAGAATAATTATTGTCAAAATGACTATACTACCCAAAACAAGCTCAGAGTCAATGCAATACCTATCAAACTACACATGCATTTGTCACAGAAGTAGAACAATAGGAACAACAACAACAACAAAAAAATCACAATTTGTATGTAAATACAAAAGACTCTGAATAGCCAAAACAGTCTTGAGAAACAAAAACAGAGCTGGAGAAATTAACCTCCCTGACATTAAATTATACTACAAAGCTACAGTCATCAAGCTAGTATGATACTGGCACAAACATAGAAATATAGACTAACGGAACTGCATAGAAAGTCCAGAGATGTACTCACACACCTATGATCAACTTATCTTTGACAAGAGAGACAATAATATGCAATAAAAACAAGACAGCCTCTTCAGTAAGTGGTGTGGGGAAACTGGACAGCTACATGTAAAAGAATAAAATTAGAACACTTCCTAACACCATCAACCAAAATAAACTCAAAATGGATTAAAGATGTAAATGGGAAGTCAGAAATTATAAAGCTCTTAGAGGAAAATACAGGCAGGACACTCTTTGACACAAACTGCAGCAAGATTCTCTCTGACCCACCTCCTAGATTAATGGAAATAAAAACAAAAATAAACAAATGGAACCTAATTAAACATAAAAGCTTTTGCACGGCAAACTATAAACAAGATGAAAAGACAACCCTCAGAATGAGAGAAAATAATTGCAATCAAAGGAACTGACAAAGGACGTTCCTCTTCAGAATATATAAGAAGCTCATATAATTCAATATCAGAAAAACAAAAAATCTAACCAAAAAGTGGGAAGAAGATCTAAACATACATTTCTTCAAAGAAGACATACAGGTGGCTAATAAACACATGAAAAAATGCTCCACTTTGCTCATTATTAGAGGAATGGAAATCAAAACTACAATGCAGTATCACCTCACACCAGTCAGAATGGCCATCATCAAAAATCTACAAACAGTACTTTCTGGAGAAAATATAGAGAAGAGGAAACCCTCCTGTACTGTTGGTAAGAATCCAAACTAATATAACCATTATGGAAAATAGTGTGGAGATTCCTTAAAAAAACTAGGAATATCTGTCATATGACCCAACAATCTCACTACTGGGTATATACCTTGAGAAAACCATAATTCTAAAAGACATATATACCCCCAATACTCATTGCAGCACTATTTACAATAGCCAGGACATGGAAACAATTTCGATGTCCATCAACAAATTAAAGGATAAAGAAAGTGAAAGTTTAAAGTTTAGTCACTCAGTAGTGTCTGACTTTTTGCGACAGCATGGACTTTAGCCCACCAAGCTCCTCTGCCCATGGGATTTTCCAGGCAAGAATACTGGAGTGGGTTGCCATTTCCTTCCCCAGAATATCTTCCTGACACAGGGGTTGAACCCAGGTCTCCAACATTATAGGCAGATGCTTTACCATCTGAGCCACCAGGGAAGTTAAGGTATGGTACATATATGCAATGGAATATTACTCAGTCATAGAAAGGAGCAAATTTGAGACAGTTGAAGTGAATTAAGTCAGAAAGAGAAAAAACAATTATCATATAGTAATGCATATATATGGAATCCAGAAAAATGGCACTGATGAACCTAACAGAGAATGAATCTGGGGACACAGTGGGGAAAGGTGAGGGTAGGATGAACTGAAAAAGTAGCATTGACATAAACACACTATCATGTGTAAATTAGATAATGGGGTGTTTATGCATAACACAGGGCTACCACCCGGTGCTCTATGAGGACCTAGAGAGGTGGGATGTGGGAGGGGAGGCAGGCTCAAAAGGAAGGGGATATAGGTATATAATTATGACCGATATGTCTTGTTACCTGGAAGAAACCAACACAACAGTGTAAAGCAATTTTCCACCAATTAAAAATTTTAAAAAAAAATGAGAAGACAAAAAACTAAGATCATGGCAACCATTCCCATTTCTTCATGGCAAATGAAAGGGGAAAAAGAGGAAGTAGTGACAGATTTTATTTTCTTGGGCTCCAAAATCACTGTGTATGGTGACTGCAGCTATGAAATTAACATATGCTTAATCCTTAAAAAAAAAAAAAAAGAGAAACATAGACAGTGTATTAAAAAGAAGAGGCATCACTTTGCCGACAAAAGTCTGCACAATTAAAGCCATGCATGTTCCAGTCATGTATGGATATTAGAGTTGAACCATGAAGAAGGCTGAACACCAAAGAATGGATACTTTTGAATTATGAGGATGGAGAAGATTCTTGAGAATCTCTTGGATTGTAAAATTAAACCAGTCAGTCCTAAATAAAGCAACCCTGAATATTCACTAGAGGAACTGATGTTGAAGCTGAAGCTCCAATACTTTGTCCACCTGATGTGAAGAGCTGACTCATTGGAATGAACCTTGATGCTGGGAAAGATTGAAAGCAAAATGAAAAGGGGGTGGCAGAGGATGAAATGATTAGATAACAACATCCATTCAATGGACATGAATTTTGAGGAAACTCTACAAGACAGTGGAGGACAAAAGAGCCTGGCATGTCATAGTGCATGAGGTCACAAAGAATTGGACATGACTTAGTGTTTTAGTTTAGTTTCAGAAATACAACATATTGATCCATCGATTACATACTTAGAAAATAATCTCCACTATAAGCCTAGCACGGAGAAGGCAAATGGCACCCCACTTCAGTACTCTTGCCTGGAAAATCCCATGGACGGAGGGGCCTAGTGGGTTACAGTCCATGGGGTCGCTAGGAGTTGGACACGACTGAGCGACTTCATTTTCACTTTTCACTTTCATGCATTGGAGAAGGAAATGGCAATCTACTCCAGTGTTCTTGCCTGGAGAATCCCAGGGACGGGGGAGCCTGGTGGGCTGCCGTCTATGGGGTCGCACAGAGTCGGACATGACTCAAGTGACTTAGCAGCAGCATAAGCCTAGCAATTATCAATCCCCATACAAAGTCATTACAGTATTAATGAACATATTTATTATGCTTTATGTTAAAACACTCAAATTATTTATTTTATAGATATAAGTTTGTGTCTTTAATTCTATTTCTGTATTTCATACATCCTCTCAACCCTCTACCCTTTGGCAAAAACCTTTGTTTTCTCTGTACCTAAGAGTCATGCTTACTTCTATTTTGTTTTTTGTTTAATCATTTTGTGTGAACTTTTAAGTGAGATTATATGGTATTTATCTTTCTCTAATTAATTTCACTTAGTGAAATACATTCAAGATCCATCCATGTTATCACAAATTGTGAGATTTTATTACTTTTACATTTGAGTATTATTCCAGTGTGTGTGTGGGGTGATAAAGTTCCCTACAAGTTTTATGTTACTGTCAATTTCTCTCTTTATGTCTTTTTCTTTCTTTTCTTTTTTTTTTTCTTTTAACTTTGGCCATGCCATGTGGCAGGTGAAATCTT
Source organism: Bos taurus (assembly GCF_002263795.3). NCBI lineage: Eukaryota > Metazoa > Chordata > Mammalia > Artiodactyla > Bovidae > Bos > Bos taurus. Next base: position 4,072,280 of record NC_037336.1, read on the forward strand.
AATTTCCTGACTAGAGATAGAAGTCATGTTCCCTGAAGTGGGATCACGGAGAGCTAACCACTAAATTACCAGGGAAGTCCCTTTACTTTTATGTCTGTTAACATTTGCTTTATGTATCTAAGTACACAAAGTTCCTCTGTTGTGTGCATATATATTTACAAACACTATATCTTCTTCCTGAATATATCCCTTTACCACTGTGTAATGTCTTTCTTTTTCTTTTTAGTGCAATCTTTTTTTTAAAGTCTCTTTTGTCTGATATACGTATTGCTACCTCAGCTTTCTTTTGATTTTTGTTTTCATGGAATAATTGTTTTGTACTCCCTCACTTTCAGTGTCTTTAGCTCTAAAGTTATCTCTTTTAGGGAGCATATACATGGGTTTCATTTTCATTTCAGGGCTTCCCTGTGGGTTAGAGGTTAAAGCATCTACCTCCAATGAGGGAGACCCGGGTTCGATCCCTGGGTTGGGAAGATCCCCTGGAGAAGGAATGGTAACCCACTCTAGTATTCTTGCCTGGAGAATCCCATGGATGGAGAAGCCTGGTAGGCTACAGTCCACAGGGTCTCAAAGAGTCGGACATGACTGAGCGACTTCACTTTCACTATCACACACGGGTTTATGGCTAACAAACACATAAAAAGATGCTCAACATCACTCATTATCAGAGAAATGCAAATCAAAACCACTATGAGGTACCATTTCACACCAGTCAGAATGGCTTCTATCCAAAAGTCTACAATGCTGGAGAGGGTGTGGAGAAAAGGAACCCTCTTACACTGTTGGTGGGAATGCAAACTAGGACAACCACTATGGAGAACAGTGTGGAGATTCCTTAAAAAACTGGAAATAGAACTGCCTTATGATCCAGCAATCCCACTGCTGGGCATACACACTGAGGAAACCAGAAGTGAAAGAGACACGTGTACCCCAATGTTCATCGCAGCACTGTTTATAATAGCCAGGACATGGAAGCAACCTAGATGTCCATCAGCAGATGAATGGATAAGAAAGCTATAGTACATATACACAATGGAGTATTACTCAGCCATTAAAAAGAATACATTTGAATCAGTTCTAATGAGGTGGATGAAACTGGAGCCTATTATACAGAGTGAAGTAAGCCAGAAGGAAAAACACCAATACAGTATACTAATGCATATATATGGAATTTAGAAAGATGGTAACAATAACTTTGTGTACGAGACAGCAAAAGAGACACTGATGTATAGAACAGTCTTATGGACACTGTGGGAGAGGGAGAGGGTGGGAAGATTTGGGAGAATGGCATTGAAACATGTAAAATATCATGTATGAAACGAGATGCCAGTCCAGGTTCGATGCATGATACTGGATGCTTGGGGCTAGTGCACTGGGATGACCCAGAGGGATGGTATGGGGAGGGAGGAGGGAGGAGGGTTCAGGATGGGGAACACATGTATACCTGTGGCAGATTCATTTTGATATTTGGCAAAACTAATACAATTATGTAAAGTTTAAAAATAAAATAAAATTAAAAAAAAAAACACTAGTACTTAAAGACAAACAGAAAAAAAATAATAATAATTTTCATTACCAGTTCAACCACTCTGTCTTTTGATAGGAGTATTTTAAAATTTATATTTAGAGTAATTATTGATAAGTATGTACTTAATACTATCTTGTTAATTTACTTCCAGTTACTGTGATAGCTTTTCTGTTTCTTTCTCTTATTCTTTTTCCTCGTGATTTGATGGATATCAATGTTATGTTTGGATCTTTCTTTTTTGTGTGTATAAATTATAGGTTTTTGGTTTATATTTACAATGAGACATATATAACCATACATATAGGTGTCTATTACAAATAAGTTAATGATCCCTTAAGCTCATATATATTCTAACAATCCTACAATTTTATTCCTTTATCACATTTTTTTGATATCATATTTTTTGTATAATCCATAATTATTCAGTATCAGTTCAGTTCAGTTCAGTCAGTCAGTCAGTCTTATCTGAGTCTTTGTGACCCCATGAATGGCAGCACGCCAGGCCTCCCTGTCCATCACCAACTTCCGGAGTTCACTCAAACTCATGTCCATCGAGTCGGTGATGCCATCCAGCCATCTCATCCTCTGTCGTCCCCTTCTCCTCCTGCCCCCAATCCCTCCAAGCATCAGAGTCTTTATAGACATAGGTTAATTTTACTATGTGTGTTTTGCTTAAACTTTCTATTGGCTTTATAATTGTTTGATCCACTACCTTTACTGTATTTTGACTTTACCAGTGAAATATTTCCTTTAACAATTTTTTTTTTTTTTTTTACAGTAGCTACCTCTTCTTTTGTTTTCTGCTTAGAGATATCCCTTAACGTTTCTTACCAAGCCAGCTTAGTGATGATGAACTCTTTTTATCTTTTGCTTATCTATTGAATGTCTACAAAAGTGAAAGTGAAGTTGCTCAGTCATGTCCGACTCTTTGCGACCCCATGGACTACAGCCCACCAGGCTCCTCCATCCATGGAATTTTCTAGGCAAGTGTACTAGAGTGGGTTTCCATTTCCTTCTCCAGGGGATCTTCCCACCCAGGGATCAAACCCAGGTCTCCAGCATCACAGGCAGATGCTTTACCATCTGAGCAACAAGGGAATCACTGAATCTCTATCTTTCATGCAATTTTGAATTTGGTAACTTTTTAAGGTAGAATATTCTTATTTGTGGATTTCCTTTTATTCCTTTCAGTACTTTGAATTTATGTGAATTCCTGTCTGGCCTGCAAATTTGTACTGAAGATTCAGTTGATATTCTTATAAGCCTTCTCTTGTATGTTATGCTATTACTTTTTCCCTATTGCCCATAGGTATATTTGTGCTTGATTTTGACATTTAAATGATAATGTTTCTTGTGTACCTCTTTGGGTTCATCTTGTTTAGGAATCTCTGTGCTTCCTGGACTTGTATGTGTTTTCTTCTCCAGATGAAGGACATTTTCAGCCATTATTCTTTAAATAAGTTCAAGTCAGTCCTGTTCTCTCTTCTCCTGCTGGTACCTCTGTGATGCTAAACTTAGTATGTTTGATGTTTTCTTAGATGTCTTTTAAACTATCTTCATTTTTAACAATTTCTTCTCTGTTCAGTTTTGATTATTTGCACTACTGTGTCTTCCAAATAAGTGACCATTCTTCTATATCACCTAATGTACTGTTGATTCCTTTATTTTTTTTTTTAATTAGCAAAAGAAGTATAATATATGTATGCAGAAATGACAAACATTGTTGAAAGAAACTGAAAATTCAATTATCTGGAAAGACATTTTTTGATCAAAGATTGGAAGTCTTAATCTTGTTATGAGGACATTCTCACCAAATTAATCTACAGATTCAATTAAATACCTATTAAAGTGATAGCTGGTTTTTTTTTTTTTTTTTGAGTAGAAATGGCAAGGTGCTTCTAAAATTCATACGGAAATGCAAGGGACCCAGAGTAGAAAATAAACAATCTTGAAAAAGAAGAACATAGCTAGAAGACTTACACCTTCTGATTTGAAAACTTGCTGAAAATCTGTGGTAATCAAAACAGTGTGTTACTAGCACAAAGATAGACACATAGATCAATGGAAAACAATTGAGAGTCCAGAAATAAAACTTTGTGTGTATGTCAATAGATTGTTTGCTTGTTTGTTTTTTCACACTCTCCTCCCCTCTCTCTATGTCCATAATACTTTTCTCTAGGTCTGTTTCTCCATTGCTGCCCTGAAAATAAATTCTTTGGTACCATCTTTCTAGATTCTGTATATAAGTGTTAGTACATGGTATTTACCTTTCTCTTTCTGACTTATTTCACTCTGTATAATGGGCCCAAGATTCATCCACCTCATTCAGTTCAGTTCAGTCGCTCAGTCGTGTCTAACTCTTTGTGACCCCATGGACTGCAGCACTCCAGGCCTCCCTGTCCATCACCAACTCCCAGAGTTTACCCAAACTCATGTCCATTGTGTTGGTGATGCCATTCAACCACCTCATCATCCATCATCCCCTTCTCCTCCTGCCCTCAACATTTCCCAGCATCAGGGTCTTATCAAATGAGTCAATTCTTCACATCAGGTGGCCAAAGGATTGGAGTTTCAGCTTCAGCATCAGTCCTTCCAATGAATATTCAGGACTGATTTCCTTTAGGATGGACTGGTTGAATATCCTTTCTGTCCAAGGGACTCTCAAGAGTCTTCTTCAACACCACAGTTCAAAAGCACCAGTTCTTCAGCACTCAGCTCTCTTTATAGTCCAACTCTCACATCCATACATGACCACTGGAAAAACCATAGCCTTGACTAGATGGACCTTTTTAGGCAAAGTAACATCTTTGCTTTTTAATATGCTGTCTATCTCGGTCATAACTTTCCTTCCAAGGAATAAGTGTATTTTAATTCCACCTCATTAGAACTGACTCAAATGTGTTCCTTTTTATGGTTTAGAAATATTCAATTGTTTACATGTTCCACAAATTCTTTATCCATTCATCAGTCGATGGATATCTACATTGCTTCCATGTTCTAACTATTGTAAATAGTGCTGCAATGAAAAATGGGATACATGTGTACTTTTCAATTCTGATTTCCTCAGGGTATTTGCCTAGGAGTAGGATTGCTGTGTCACACAATGGTTTTATTCCTAGTTTTTTAAGGAATCTGCATACCATCTTCCATAGTGGTTGTATCAATTTACATTCCCAACAATAGTGCAAGAGGGTTCCCTTTTCTCCATACCCTCTCCAGCATTTATTGTTTTTAGACTTTTTGATGGTGAACATTCTGACTGGTGTGATGTGATATATCATTGTTGTTTTCATTTTCATTTCTCTAATAATGAGCGATGTTGAAAATCTTTTCATGTGTTTGTTGGCCATCTGCATGTCTTCTTTAGAGAAAGTTCTGTTTGGTTTTTTCCCTATGTTTTGATTGGGTTGTTTGTTTTTCTGGTATGGAGTTGTATGAGTTGCTTCTTTATTTTGGAAATTAATCCTTTGTCATTTGTTTAATTTTCCATTAGTTTCTCCAATTCTGAGGATTGTCTTTTCACCTTGTTTATAGTTTCCTTTACTGTGCAAAAGCTTTACTTCTATTTCAATCTGGATTATTTAATTTCTTTTTTTCTCTCTCTTATTGCTGTAGCTAGGGCTTCCAAAACTATGCTGAATAATAGTGGTGAGAGTGGACAACCTTGTCTTGTGCTTGATCTTAGGTGGAATGCTTTTAGTTTTTCACCATTGAGAATAATGTTTGCTGTGAACTTATCGTATATGCTCTTTACTATGTTGAGGCAGGTTCCTTCTATTCCCATTCTTTGAAGAGTTTTAATGATAAATGGGTGTTGAATTTTGTAAAAAGCATTTTCTGAATCTATTGAGATTGTCATATGATTTTTATCTTTCAGTTTGTTAATATGGTGTGTCACATTGATTGATTTGTGTATATTGGAGAATCTTTGCATCCCTGGAATAAACCCAACTTGATTATGGTGTATGAGTTTTTTAATGTGTTGTTGAATTCTGTTTGCTAAAATTTTCTTGAGGATTTTTGCATCTATGTCCATCAGTGATATACGACTGTAGTTTTCTTCTTTGGTGTTGTTTTTGTCTGGTTTTGGTATCAGGGTGATGGCGGTCTTGTTGAAAGAGTTTGGAAGTGTTCCTTCCTCTGAAATTTTTTTGAAAGAGTTTTAGAAGGATAGGCATTAGCTCATCTCTAAATGTTTGATATAATTCATCTGTGTAGGCATCTGATCCTGTGCTTTTGTTTCCTGGCAAAGTAATCTTGGTTGTAGATTTTTCTGTTTCAGTACTTTAAAAGTACTCTTCCATTCCCTTCTGGCCTTCAGGGTTTCTGCTGAAAGGTCAGCTGTTAAACATATGAGGTTTACCTTGTGCATTACTTATTTCTTGTCCCTTACTGCTTTTAATATTCTTTATTTGTGTTTAATCTTTGTCAGTTTGATTAGTATGTGTCTTGGCTTGTTTCTCCTTGGGTTTCTACGGTATGGGTTTATTTGTGCCTCTTGGTAAAATTGACTCTTTCCCTTTCCATCTTGGGGAAATTTTCAACTATAGTCTCTTCAGAAATTTTATCATACCCTTTGTTTTTCTCTTCTTCTAGGACCCCTATAATTCAATGTTTGTGCAGTCGATGTTGTTCCAACAGTCTCTGAGAATATTCTCAGTTATTTTCATTCTTTTTACTTCATTCTGCTCTTCAGAAGTTATTTCCACCATTTTATCTTTCAGCTCACTGATCCTCTCTTCTTGTTCAGATATTCTGCTATTGATTCCTTCTAGAGATTTTTAATTTCAGTAGTTGTGTTTTTTGTCTCTCTATGTTTGTTTATTTTTTTCTAAATCTTGTTAATTGATTCTTGCATTTTCTCCATTATGTTTTCAAGGTTTTGATCATCTTTACTATCATAATTCTGAATTATTTTTCACACAGTTTGTCTATTTCCTCCTCATTCATTTGGACCTCTGTGTTTCTAGTTTGTTCTTTCATTTGTGCAGTATTCCTCTGCCTTTCATTATTGTTTTTTTAAGTGTATTGTGTTTGAGATCTCCTTTTCCCAGGCTGCAAGGTTAGATTTTATCTTCCTGTTGATTTCTGCCCTCCTAAGCTTGGTCCAGTGATTTGTGTAAGTTGTAAGCTTCATATGGGGTGAGATTTGTAGCGAGTCCCCTGCCCCCCCCCCCGCCACCTCTGATGGGCAAGGCTGGGTGAGGTGGTAGTCCTGTCTGCTGATGACTGGGTTTGTGTTTTTGTCTTGTTCGTTGTTATGATGGGCATCCTGCATAGGGTGCTACTGGTGGTTGGCTGAGGCCGGTTCTTGTATTCAAGAACTCCTTTGTGAAAGTTCTCACTATTTGATACTCTTTAGGGTTTTGAATTCTCCAGTAGTCTAGGGTCTTGGAGTCAGTGTTCCCACTTCAAAGTTTCAGGGATTGATCTCTGGCAAAGAACAAAGATTCCACAGGTGTTTTTTATGGCATTATGTGAGATTAAAACAACTACCTCAGAATGAGAAGCCAAATATGAAACCCAGAAAAATGGCAGTTACAAAATTTAACAAGTAATAATTAAAATAATGGAATATAAACATACACATATAGAGCCATAAACAAAATCAAAACAATCCAACAAAATAAAGTACTATAGATTGACCTTCCAAACAAAGGAAACAAAAAAAGATATCTACCAGTTAAGAACAAAGTTAACTAAAGCAGAAACTGAAAAAGAAAACTAAAGCAAGGTGCCAAGAGCAGAAGAAAGCAATTAAAACAAAGCTAACAAATACAGTCAGAGAAAAGGTAGGAAAGAAAAGAACAGAATAATAGATATGCAAAGTTAAAAAGAGGTAGATAAAGAAGATTTATATACATTAAAGATTAATTGCTAGGGGAAAAGAATAGTAGCAAAAGCAAACAAAGGAGTGAATGTAGAAAAAGTAATAATAGGTTTAAAAAAAAAATAAAGAGAAAAAAAGAAGAAGAAATACTCCACAGAACTGCAGGCAGTGAATGTAAAGGAGAGGTTTATAACAATAAAAAGTGTGAATAAAAAAAAAAAAAAGAAAGAAAAAAAAACTCAAAAGCTTAATTAGCTTTAATGGTGTTAATAAAATTGATAAATACAACAGAGAATAAAGAGAAATGAAAAAAAGAAAAAAAAAAAAAAACCCCAAAAGAAACTGCAGAACATGTCAAAATATAAGAATAGTAAATATTTTTCTTGAGTCACTGCTGTCAGCATCCTTTTCCTAGATGGGAGTCACAGTCCACCTCACCCTCCTAGGGCAACTTTCAACACAATCTGGACCTACTCCTGTGTGTTTTTGCCTCCAATGTGCAGTTATCAGAAGTACTGCATTTTCTTTTGTGGGAGCTCTCAAAGTCCTTTTTTATATTCCATAGATAGAGTCTGCTTATTTGATCATGTGAATTTAATCTGTAGTTTGTACAGTTGGTGGGAAGGTTTGGGGTCATCTTTCTTAACCATACTGCCCCTGGGTTTCAATTGTGCTTTGATTCACACCTCTGCATGTGGGTTGTTCACTAGGGTTTGCTCCTGAGGCTGCCCTGGAGTACTTGGGTTTGCCCCGGTAAGGGCCAGGTGTGGAGGTGGTGCAGCTGCTGGGATCACAAGGGTTCTGTTAGTACAAGGTGCTCAGAGGAGTTGGCAGCTAGAGCAGCAAGAAATATAGTGCTCTAGAAGGGTATGGCAACCAGTAGTGGCCAATCCAGTATTCTCACCTGGAAAATCCCACTGACAGAGATGCCTGGCAGGCCACAGCCCACAGAGTCCCAAAGGTAGGACATGACTGAAGCGACCCTGCATGCATAAATGCGAGACATTTTTTGCTTGTAGCAGCTCTGCACCAGTGAGGGTTGAGCATGAAGGTGCCACAGTTTCTTGGGTTCCATGGACCCTAGTGGTGCAAAGTATGCAGGGACATGGACTGCCTCAGCCACAGGAGTTATGGCCCTATCAGAGTCTTTTTTTTTTTTTTTTTTTTTTTTGAGCCTCTGATGACTGTTGATCAGAGGATCTCTTTGGCTAGTCTTTATCTGTAGCTCTGCCACAAAGGCACTTAGAGGGCTCCCTTGTCTGGAGTCCTTCCCTGTTGTTCAGCACATCAGGCACATAGAGGTGCCCTCCTGGCTGGGGTCCTACTCTGTAGATCGGTGCATCAGACACTTAAAGGGGCACCCTTGTTGGGTTCCTACTCCATAGTTCAGTATGTTAGACATTTGATGGGCCAGCCTCTCTATTGTTCAGCTGTGGATGCTGGCGTGTGGGGAGAGAGAGTCTATGGTGATGGCTCCACCCCCTATTCGTGACTCCACAATATTGCCTTGCCTCCATGGCTGCCTGGCTTTCCTCCACAGGCGTTTCTCACCAGAATCTCCTCCTTCGCATCCCCTCAGTCCATCTCTCTGCAGTTAACAGCAGCTCTTACCCTGGGATTGCCCCACAATCCCTATGCTACAGCTCCCAACTGCTGCACCTTCTAGGGGACCTGGGTCCCTGTCCAGGGTACATATGACTGCAGCAAGGACTGTCTGATTCTCATTCCATTTAAGCTTCCACAGATCAGCTGCTTCACTCTCAGCTTTAAATGTTTCTCCTCTGACACAGACAATTGCCCTTATGTAGGTATCATACCCCTGTTTTAGTTCCCCTACCCACCAAGGGCAGGTCCAGTCCTACTTACACTCTCGTTTCCCCTACCCGGTTCCTTCATCCTACTGAGTTTTGCATGGTTCTATATATTCTTTTCTTGTGGTCAGGTACTCCTCTCTGCTCTCAGCTGGTGTCAGAAGAAGTAAGGATTTCTCTGTCTAAAGGTGTAATCCTCATGTATCCATAGAAGGAGATGTATTCCACATCCACCTACTCCTCTGCCATATTGTTCTCCTCTAATTTAAAAAAAAAAAAAAAAAAAGTCGGTTGTGTTATTTAGGACTGTTTTTTAAAAATATTTTATAGTTCTTTGTTAATGTTTTCACCATGCTTGTTCATTCTTCTGATACCAGTGCGAAGATTTATGGTCATTACTGTCAACTATTTATTGAGTAGATTGTTTATTTCCATTTTATTTAATATATTTTCCGAGGTTTTGCCTTGTTACTTTATTCAGAACATATTCCTCTGTCTCCTCATGTTGCTTAGTTATCTGCATTTATACCTATCTAACAGGTAAATCATTTAGATCTTGGAGCAGCGGTGTATATAGGAGATGTCCCTGGAGCACCTGCAGCATACTTTCATCTGGCTACCAGTTAAGTGCTCCAGGAGTGTCCCCTATATGGACTGAATACATACTTCTCTTGCAGTGGACTGACTCTTGTTGATTTACTGGTAGATAAGGCTGAACCCTCTTTTGATAAGCTGCAGGACCCTGCCTTATGTGGATACTATGGACAACTCACAAATTAGATCAACTCCCAGAACTGCTAAGGCCCAACAGCATGCAGCTGATCCAGGCCCACTGGTTGATAGGGCTGAATTCTAGTGTTATAGGCCAGAGAAGTGCTTCCAAAATGGCACTTGATAGTGCCAATATTAGCACAATAGAACAAGATTCTAAAAATGCTTTTACAATATCTACCTAGGGGGGAGTCCTGCTGTCTCCTGCCTCTCAAGAAGATTCTCCTGGATTACTGAGCGTGTCTGATCCAAGTACATTACAAACTACTGCTGCAGTGGGATTCAAAGCATGTGAGATTTTGCATTCATCCTTTAAAAATGGAATCTCTATTTCCTATAGCACTCTGTCTCACTTAAGTAAAAACTCTGATGGTTTTCAAAGCTCAGCTTTTAAGGATCTCATTCCTGGTGAAAAACTCCAGCTGGAGAGACCCACAGTTCTCAGGGAGAAACTACTACTTAAAAACAAAATAAATCATTTATTTTATTTTATATATATATATATATATATATATATATATATATATATATCACTTCCCTCCTGAGCCATCCTCCCATCCACCTATCCCAACTCTCTAGGTCATCACAAAGTGCCAGGCTGGACTCCATGTATTATTTATTTAGAAACTTTCCACTAACTGCTTATTTTACAAATGACAGTGGCTATATGTCAAAGCTAATTTCTCAATTTGTCCCACTTTGCCATTCCCCTGCTGTGTCCCTAGGTCCATTCTCTACTAGGCTCATCAGTAGCATTTTTCTAGATTCCATACATATGCTTTAATATATGATACTTGTTTTTGTTTGTGTGTTTGTTTTCTTTTTTACTTTGTTCAGTTTAGTTGCTCAGTCATGTCCAACACTTTGTGACCCCATGAATCGCAGCACACCAGGTCTTCCTGTCCATCACGAACTCCCGGGGTTCACTCAGACTTACATCCATCGAGTCGGTGGTGTCATCCAGCCATCTCATCCTCTGTCGTCCCCTTCTCTTCGTGCCCCCAATCCCTCCCAGCATAGGAGTCTTTTCCAATGAGTCAACTTTTCGCATGAGGTGGCCAAAGTACTGGAGTTTCAGCTTTAGCATCAGTCCTTCCAAAGAACACCCAGGGCTGATCTCCTTCAGAATGGACTGGTTGGATCTCCTTGCAGTCCAAGGGACTCTCAAAAGTCTTCTCCAACATCACAGTTCAAAAGCATCAATTCTTTGGTGCTCAGCTTTATTCACAGTCCAACTCTCACATCCATACATGACTACTGGAAAAACTATAGCCTTGACTAGATGGACCTTTGTTGGCAAAGTAATGTCTCTGCTTTTCAATACCCTATTTAGGTTGGTCATACATTTCCTTGCAAGGAGTAAACGCCTTTTAATTTCATGGCTGCCGTCACCATCTGCAGTGATTTTGGAGCCCCCAAAATAAAGTCTGACACTATTTCCACTGTTTCCCCATCTATTTCCCATGAACTGATGGGACCAGATGCCATGATCTTTGTCTTCTGAGTGATGAGCTTTAAGCCAACTTTTTCACTCTCCTCTTTCACTTTCATCAAGAGGCTTTTTAGTTCTTCTTCACTTTCTGCCATAAGGATGGAGTCATCTGCATATCTGAGGTTATTGATACTTCTCCTACCAATCTTGATTCTAGACTGTGCTTCTTCCAGCCCAGCATTTCTCCTGATGTATTCTGCATTTAAGTTAAATAAGCAGGGTGACAATATACAGCCTTGACGTACTCCTTTTCCTATTTGGAACCGGTCTATTGTTCTATGCCCAGTTCTAACTGTTGCTTCCTGACCTGCATATAGGTTTCTCAAGAGGCAGGTCAGGTGTTCTGGTATTCCCATCTCTTTCAGAATTTTCCACAGTTTATTGTGATCCATAGAATCAAAGGCTTTGGCATAGTTAATAAAGCAGAAATAGATGTTTTTTCTTGAACTCTCTTGCTTTTTTCGATGATCCAGTGGATGTTGGCAATTTGATCTCTGGTTCCTCTGCCTTTTCTAAAACCAGCTTGAACATCAGGAAGTTCATGGTTCAGGTATTACTAAAGCCTGGCTTGGAGAATTTTGAGCATTACTTTACTAGCGTGTGAGATGAGTACAATTGTGCAATAGTTTGAGCATTCTTTGGCATTGCCTTTCTTTGGGATTGAAATGAAAACGGACCTTTTCCAGTCCTGTGGCCACTGCTGAGTTTTCCAAATTTGCTGGCATATTGAGTGCAGCACTTTCACAGCATCATCTTTCAGGATTTGAAATAGCTCCACTGGAATTCCATCACCTCCACTAGCTTTGTTCATAGTGATGCTTTCTAAGGCCCACTTGACTTCACATTCCAGGATGTCTGGCTTTAGGTGAATGATCACACCATCGTGATTATCTGGGTCATGAAGGTCTTTTCTGTACAGTTCTTCTGTGTATTCCTGCCACCTCTTCTTCATATCTTCTGCTTCTTTTAGGTCCATACCATTTATGTCCTTTATCGAGCCCATCTTTGCATGAAATGTTCCCTTGGTATCTCTAATTTTTTTGAAGAGATCTCTAGTCTTTCCCATTCTTTGTTTTCCTCTATTTCTTTGCATTGATCACTGAGGAATTCTTTCTTATCTCTTCTTGCTATTCTTTGGAACTCTTCATTCAGATACTTATATCTTTCCTTTTCTCCTTTGCTTTTCTCTTCTCTTCTTTTCACAGCTATTTATAAGGCCTACTCAGACAGTCATTTTGCTTTTTTGCCTTTCTTTTTCATGGGGATGGTCTTGATTCCTGTCTCCTTTTTTACTTACTTAACTCTATATAAGAATCTCTAGGCTCATTCACCTCACTGCAACTGACACAGATTTTTTCCTTTTTACAGCTGAGTAATGTCCCATTCTATAAATATAACACGGCTTCCTTATTCATTCATCTGTTAATGGAAATATACTTTGTGTCAATGTTCAGACTATTGTAAATAGTGCTGCAATGAACATTGGGGTACATATGTCTTTTATACTTATGGTTTTCCCAGGGCATATGCCCATTAGTTGGTTTGCTAGGTCATATGATAGATTTGGGCTTCCCTGGTGCCTCAGTGGTAAAGAATCTGCCTGCCAGTGCAGAAGACCTAAGAGACTGCACAGCAGTCTCATACATCTCAAATTAATTGACTTTGGCCAACCATTTTTGACTCATTCTTCTGCTTAAGAAAGTGATTTGTGTCTGGGAAGGATCAAATTCTTACACACCTAGGGAGAGTCCTTCAGAAGAAGGCCAAAATCAATGAGACAGATAAAAGGACTGGGCCCAGGAGCCTCTCCTGGAACAAGCCCTATATGCCCCTCCTTTCCTAGTTTCACCTGCCAGCAACCCCACTTCCTTTAGCTGGAGGCCACCAGCAAGATGACCCACCAAAGTACTGAGATTTCTTCACCTATTTTTTTTTCAGTCCCTGGGTCAGGAAGAGCCCCTGGAAGAGGACATGACAACCCACTCCAATATTCACCTCGGAGAATCCCATGGACAGAGGAGCCTGGAGGACTAGAATTGATGGTGTTGCAAAAAGTCAGACACGACTGGTGATTTAGGGTGTATGAATGATTGATCTATACCTAGTTTTTTAAGGAATATCCACACTTCTTTAAATAATGATTTACAATCTGTTTACAGCCTCCCCAACAGTGCAAGAAGCTCCCCTGTTATGTACATCATCTCCAGCATTTATTATTTGTAGATTTTTTTTTTTTTTTAAGATGACCATTCTGACTGATGTGAAGTGATACCTCTTTGTAGTTTTGATTTACATTTCTGTAATAGCGGGCAATGTGGAGCAACTTTTCATGTATTTATTGGCCATCTGCATGTCTTCTTTGGAGAAAAACCTGTTTAGGTCTTCTGCCCACTGTTTGATTGGGTTGGTTTAATGATACTGAATTGTATGAGCTGCTTATATATTTTGGAGTGGAATCTTTTGTCAGTTCCTTAATTTGCAATTATTTTCTCTCATTTGGAGGCTTGCTTTTCATCTTGTTTCTTGTTTACAGTCCAATTCAGTACAGTTGCTCAGTTGTGTCTGACTCCTTGCAACCCCCTTGCAAACCAGAAGTGTAAAAGACATATGTACCCCAAAGTTCATTGCAGCAGTATTTACAGTGGACTGCAGGATGCCACAGAGAAGGCAATGACACCCCACTCCAGTACTCTTGCCTGGAAAATCCCATGGATGGAGGAGCCTGGTAAGCTGCAGTCCATGGGGTTGCTAAGAGTCGGACACGACTGAGCGATTTCACTTTCACTTTTCACTTTTATGTATTGGAGAAGGAAATGGGAACCCACTCCAGTGTTCTTGCCTGGAGAATCCCAGGGACGGGGGAGCCTGGTGGGCTGCCATTTATGCGGTCACAGAGAGTCGGACACGACTGAAACGACTTAGCAGCAGTAGCAGCAGCAGCAGCATGCCAGGCTTCTCTGTCCATCACCAACTCCCGGAGTTTACTCAACTCATTGAGTCCGTGATGCCATCCAACCATCTCATCCTCTGTCATCCACTTCTCCTTCTGCCTTCAATCTTTCCCAGCATCAGGGTCTTTTCCAGTGAGTCAGTTCTTCATGTGTGATGGCCAAAGTATTGGAGTGTCAGATTTAAAATCAGTCCTTCCAATGAATATTCAGGACTGATTTCCTTTAGGTTGGACTGGTTGAATCACCTTGCTCTCCAAGTGACTCTCAAGAGTCTTCTCCAGCACTACAGTTTCAAAGCATCAATTCTTCAGTGCTCAGCTTTCTTTATAGTCTAACTCTCACATCCATACATGACTACTGGAAAAATCAATGCTTTGACTAGACACAAATTTGTCAGCAAAGTAATGCCTCTGCTTTTTAATATGCTGTCTAGTTTTCTCATAGCTTTTCTTCAAGTAACAAGCATCTTTTAATTTCATGGCTACATCACCATTTGCAGTGATTTTGGAACCCAAAATAAATAAATAAAGTCTATCACTGTTTCCATTGTTTACCCATCTTTTTGCCATGAAGTGATGGGATTGGAGGCCATGATCTTAGTTTTCTGAATGTTGAGTTTTAAGCCAACTTTTTCACTCTCCACTTTCACTTTCATCAAGAGGCTCTTTAGTTCTTCTTCACTTTCTCCACTAACGGTGTTTTCTGCATATCTGAGATTATTGATATTTCTCCCAGCAATCTTGATTCCAACTTGTGGTTCATCCAGTCCAGCATTTCCCATGATGTACTCAGTAAGAAGTTAAATAAGCAGGGTAAAAATATACAGCTTTGACATACTCCTTTCCCAATTTGGAATCAGTCTGTTGTTCTTTAATTATACAATTTAATTATAATATTATTATATAATTTAATTTGAATATATATTTAATTTATATATTAAATTATATTATATATTAAATTATATTATATTTATATATTAAATTATATTATATATATATTTAAATATATATTAATTTATATATTTATTATATAAATATATACAATATGTTTAATTTAATTGGGTTTCATTTGTTTATTTTGTTTTTATTTCCATTAATCTAGTAGGTGGTTCAGAGAAAAACTTGCTGCAATTTAGGAGTGTCCTTCCTAAATTTTCCTCTAAAGGTTTTATAATTTCTGGCCTTCCATTTAAATCTTTTATCCGTTTTGAGCTTATTTTTGTGAATGGTGTTAGGAAGTGTTCTAATTTCATTTTTTTTTTTTTTCCTATATTTAGCTCTCAAGTTTTCCCTGAATCCATTGTTGAAGAGTCTGTCTCTTCTGCATTGTATGTTTTAACTTCTTCCATCAAAAATAAGTTGCTCATAAGTGTTTGGGTTTATCTCTGCACTTTCTATCTTGTCCCATTGGTCTATATTTCCTTTTTCTTTTCCAGTACTGTATGGATGTGAGAGTTGGACTGTGAAGAAATCTGAGCACCGAAGAATTGATGCTTTTGAACTGTGGTGTTGGAGAAGACTCTTGAGAGTCCCTTGGACTGCAAGGAGATCCAACCAGTCCATTCTAAAGGAGATCAGCCCTGGGTGTTCTTTGGAAGGAATGATGCTAAAGCTGAAACTCCAATAATTTGGCCAACTGATGTGAAGAGTTGAGTCATTGGAAAAGACTCTGATGCTGGGAGGGATTGGGGGCAGGAGGAGAAGGGGACGACAGAGGATGAGATGGCTGGATGGCATCACCAACTTGATGGACATGAGTTTGAGTGAACTCTGGGAGTTGGTGATGGACAGGGAGGCCTGGCATGCTGTAGTTCATGGGGTCGCAAAGAATCAGACACGACTGAGCGACTGAACTGAACTGAACCGAACCATACTGTCTTGATGACTATAGCTTTGTAGTATAACTTGAAGTCATGTATATTGATTTCTCCAGCTGTTTTTGTTTATCAAGATTGCTTTGACTATTCCAGTCTTCTGTGTTTCCATACAAATTGTGATTTTTTTTGTTGTTGTTGTAGATCTGTGAAATATGTCATTGACAACTTGATAGGAATTACATTGACTTTGTGCATTGCTTTGGGTATTATCATCATTTTGATAATATTGACTCTTCATATCCAAGAAGATGGTAAGTGTGTATAATCTGATTTTTCATTGTTAGTGGATAGGAATGCAGGATTCTTCTGTATATTAATTTTATAACCTGTGACTTTGACTTTACTAAATTTATTGATTAGCTCTAACAGTTTCTTGGTTATATATATGTGTGTATATATATATATATATATATATATATATATATAATTAATGTATAGTATCACATCATCTGCAAAGCCTGAGAGTTTCATTTCTTCTTTTTCAGTTGGTGTTCCTTTTATTTATTTTTCTTCTCTGATTGACTTAAGACTTCCAAAACTATATTGAATAAGCATCCCTGTCTTGTTTCTGATCTGAGAGGAAAGGCTTTCAGTTTTTTAATGCTGAGAATGATACTTGCTGCAGGTGTGTCATGAAAGTGAAATTGGTGGTAATTCTTTGTGACCCCATGGACTATAGCTCACTAGGCTCCTCTGTCCAAGGGATTCTCCAAACAAACATATTGGCATGGGTTGCCATTCCCTTCTCCAGGGGATCTTTCTGACTCGGATTGAACACAGGTCTCCTACATTGCAAGTAGATTCTTTACCATTCTTCGGTGCTCAGCTTTCTTCACAGTCCAACTCTCACATCCATACATGACCACAGGAAAAACCATAGCCTTGACTAGATGAAACTTTGTTGGCAAAGTAATGTGTCTGCTTTTGAATATGCCATCTAGGTCGGTCATAACTTTCCTTTCAAGGAGTAAGTGCCTTTTAATTTCATGGCTGCAGTCACCATCTGCAGTGATTTTGCAGCCCAGAAAAATAAAATCTGACACTGTTTCCACTGTTTCCCCATCTATTTCCCATGAAGTGACGGGACCAGATGCCATGATCTTCGTTTTCTGAATATTGTGCTTTAAGCCAACTTTTTCACTCTCCACCTTCACTTTCATCAAGAAGCTTTTGAGTTCCTCTTCACTTTCTGCCATAAGGGTAGTGTCATCTGTATATCTGAGGTTATTGATATTTCTTCCAGCAATCTTGATTCCAGCTTGTGTTTCTTCCAGTCCAGTGTTTCTCATAATGTACTATGCATATAAGTTAAATAAACAGGGTGACAATATACAGCCTTGGCGTACTCCTTTTCCTATTTGGAACAAGTCTGTTGTTCCATGTCCAGTTCTAACTGTTGCTTCCTGACCTGCATACAGATTTCTCAAGAGGCAGGTCAGGTGGTCTGGTATTCCCATCTCTTTCAGAATTTTCCACAGTTTATCGTGATCCACACAGTCAAAGGCTTTGGCATAGTCAATAAAGCAGAAATAGATGTTTTTCTGGAACTCTTTTGCTTTATCCATGATCCACCAGATGTTGCCAATTTGATCTCTCATTCCTGTTCCTTTTCTAAAACCAGCTTGATCATCAGGAAGTTCATGGTTCACATATTGCTGAAGCCTGGCTTGGAGAATTTTGAGCATTACTTTACTAGCAGGTGAGATGAGTGCAATTGTGCGGTAGTTTGAGCATTCTTTGACATTGCCTTTCTTTGAGATTGGAATGAAAACTGACCTTTTCCAGTCCTGTGGCCACTGCTGAGTTTTCCAAATTTGCTGCCATTTTGAGTGCAGCACTTTCACAGCATCATCTTTCAGGATTTGAAATAGCTCAACTGGAATTCTACCACCTCCACTAGCTTTGTTTGTAGTGATGCTTTCTAAGGCCCACTTGACTTCACATTCCAGGATGTCTGGCTCTAGGTCAGTGATCACACCATCATGATTATCTGGGTCATGAAGATCTTTTTTGTACAGTTCTTCTGTGTATTCTTTCCATCTCTTCTTAATATCTTCTGCTTCTGTTAGGTCCATACCATTTCTGTCCTTTATCAAGCTCATCTTTGCATGAAATATTCCTTTGGTATCTCTGATTTTCTTGAAGAGATCTCAGTCTTTCCCATTCTTTTGTTTTCCTCTATTTCTTTGCATTGATTGCTGAAGAAGGCTGTATTGAATATTGTCTTTATTTCTTTTTTTCCTTGATGAATCTGGATGAGTCTTAGCTTGTTAGTTTTGTTTATCTTCTCAAAGAAGAACTTTAATTTTCATTGTTCTTTGTTATTGTGTCTTTCATTTTTTAAAATTTATTTCTCCTCTGAGCTTTATTATTTGTTTCCTTGTACTTTATTTATTTATTTATTTATTTTGTTCTTCTTCTTCTTTTCTAGTTGTTATAGGTTTAAGATAAAGTTGCTGTTTTAAAATAAACTTGCTGCTTCTCTTGTTTCTTGAGATAGGCTCATATTCATATAAAAATTCCCTTTTAGCACTGCATTTACTGCATATTAAAGATTTTGTATTGTCTTCTTTTTTTATTTTTTAAAAATTTTATTTAATTTTTAAACTTTACAAATTGTATTAGTTTTGCCAAATATCAAAACGAGTCCACCACAGGTATACATGTGTTCCCCATCCTGAACCCTCCTCCCTCCTCCCTCCCCATATCATCCCTCTGGGTCGTCCCAGTGCACTAGCCCCAAGCATCCTTTGTCTCTAGATATTTTTTGATTCCCATTTTGATTTCTTCAGTAACTTTTTGGCTATTTAGAAGCATATTATTTAGGCTCAGCATCTTTTTTTTGTTGTTGTTCTTTTGCACTTTTTTCCCCATGTAATTGATATTTGATCTTATAGCATTGTTGTCAGAAAAAAGTTCTTAATACAATTTCAGTTTTCTTAAATTTACCAAGGCTTGATTTGTGACCCAAAATATGATCTACTCTGGAGATGTTTCATGTGCACTTGGCAAAAGTGTATTTTGGGGTGGAATATCCTATAGACAGCAATTAGGTATATCTTGTCCAATGTGTCAGTTAAGTATTGTGTTTCCTTGTTAATTTTCTGTCTGGATGACCTGCCTATTGGTTTGAGTGTCGTGCTAAAATCTCCCACTATTTTTGTGTTACAATTTATTTCCCCTTTTATAGTTGTTAGCATATAGGGAAATTTCCTTCCCTGTCTCTTGCAACAGTCTTTATTTTGAAGTTTGTTTTATCTGATATGACTATTGCTACTCCCACAATCTTTATATTTGCATTTGCATGGGATATCCTTTTCCAGTCCCTCACTTTGAGTCTATATGTGTCCCTAGGTCTAAGATGGGTCACAGCACATTTAGTGGTCATACTTTTGAATAAATTTAGCCAGTTTTTTCTTTTGATTTGGAGCATATAATCAATTTGTATTTAAGGTAATTATTAATATATATGATCTTATTTTCATTTATTTATGATTTGGATTTGTTTTTATTAGTCTTTTCTTTCTCTTGTGTTTCCTGTCTATAGAAGTTCCTTTAGCATTTGTTGTTGAGTTGGCATGGTCTTGATGAATTCCCTTAATGTATTATTTATAAAACTTATGATTTATCTGTAAAATCTGAATGAGATACTTGCTGTCTAGTGTAATCTTGGTTGTAGTTGTTTTTTTTTTTTTTTCCACCACTCTTAAGTTTATCCTGCCACTCCCTTCTGGCCTACAGAGTTTCTGCTGTAATATCACCTGTTAACCTTACTGGGATTACCTTGTAAGTTACTTGTTGCCTTTTCCTTGCTTCTTTTAATATTTTTATTTGTGTTTCATTTTTGTTAGTTTGATTAAAGTGTGTTTTGATGTGTTTCTTTTTCAGTTTATCCTATTTGAGAATCTCTGGGCTTCCTAGATTCCAGTGGCTATTTTCTTTCTCATGGTAGGGAAGTTTTCAAGTATAATCTCCTCAAATATTTTCTTATACTTTCTTTTTCTCTTCTTCTTCTGAGACTCCTGTAACTTGAATATTGGTGTACTTAAGTTATCCCAGAGGTCTCTGAGACTGCCCTCATTTATTTTCATTCTTTTCTTCTCTATTCCTCTCTGCTTCAGTTATATCCACCATTCTATCCTCCATCTTACTTTTCCCTTATGCTTTCTTCTGCCTCGGTTATTCTACTGTTGGTTCCCTCTAAAGTATCTTTTATTTCAGTATTCTGTTGTTCACTGTTGATTGTCTGTTCTTTATTTCGTCTTGGTCCTAATTAAATGGTTCTTTTATCTTCTCAATCTGTGCCTATTTTCTATGTATCTGTGTCTGCATTTTATTTCTGAGGTTTGGATCATTTTTATTAGCATTACTCTAAATTATTTTTCAGGTAGACTATCAATTTCTATCAATTTCGTTTTGCTTTTTTTTTTTTTTTTTAATCTGATGGATTTTTACTAAGCTCCTGAATCTTCTGCATGTTTCTCTCTCTCTCTCTCTCTCTCTCTCTCTCTCTCTCTCTCTCTTTTTTTCCATTTGTTTCACAGTGTTTGAGATTTCCTTTCCACAGTCTGCAAGGTCATAGTTCCTCTTATTTGTGAAATATTCCTCCAGTATGTGGGGTTGGGCAAAAAAAAAAAAAAAAAGGAAAAGACAGGAAAAACCCCAAGAAAAATGATAAACACAGCATTATTTAGACAGGAACACACAAAGAAACTCACAAAAGGGAAAAATAAAAGGCAAAGAAATAATAAAGCAAGGGACCATAAAAGAAGAGAGTAATCAAACCAGTAAAGGCACCCATAAATGAATACAAACACTGAAAACTAGAATATTAAAAATACAAAAACTAAAACATGGGCGGAAATGTGATATAGTGAAAAGGTGTAGAAATTGCATGAAAATTAAATATAACATATTTACTTAAAAATGAAAAACTAAGAAACAAAAAAAAAAGCAAATACAAAATAAAAATTAAAGTGTTAATTAAAAGGGAAGCAATGGAGCAAGACAAAAATTAAAAAATAATAATAATAAAAACAGCATATACAGATAAGCCTTTCCTGGTGGCTCAGATGGTAAAGAATCTGTCTGCAATGCAGGAGACTCAGGTTTAATATCTAGGTCAGGAAAAGTCCTTGGACAAGGGAATGGCAACCCACTGCACTGTTCCTGCCTGGAGAATTCCACGGGCAGAGGAACCTGGTGGGCTTAACTCCATGGGGTCATAGATTCGGACATTACTGAGTGACTAACACTTTCCCCTTTATATGTAGAATGTTAATAAGAACAATATTATCCAGTGACATCAATTGCCCATGTCACAGAGTGTACCCCTGTAAATCTGTCTACTCAGAAAGCCCTGCAATATCACTCAGAGGGTCTCTGTGCCTGCTGTGGGTATTGTGGGATCAGCTCCTCCTCAGATCTGGCCTTACTCCAGCTTGTTCTTGTTTCCGATTCCACAATTGCCCCCAAAGTCCACAGTCTTAAGCTGATTTCAGAGACTTAATCCCCTGCACCTGCTGCTGTGGGAGTGAGTTCTCTTCACCCTCTTTGGTCCCATAGTCCCTGGTGTTCTGGTTTGGTTGTGGTCCAGCCTCTGCTTTATAGGCCACACTCCAGCATCTCTTCCTCACTAGACAAAAGGGGGTGGATGACGAGGCTTATTAGGATTCACTTCCTCAGTCGGGCTGGAGGAGAGAGGTATATCTATATCCATCAAATGGGATGTGCAAAGAGTACCTGCAGCAACAGAGACTTGCTGGATGTTGCTACAGTCAGAGGCTGATTGTACACTCTCCCAGAGGAATTGGCCCCTAGTCCTGGGTCTCTAGGAAGAGCCAATCTGCATAGGCCCAAGGAAGGTGTGGGCAGTAATCTGTGACTGTTTACAGCTTGATGGCTGCTGCAGTGGCCATCATGCCCCACTCCGTGGTTGCAGACCCCAGCCCCACCTCCTCCCCACCTCCTGGGGCCAGCCTTGGCAATGGCAGGTTTTCAGGCATACCCACCACTGGGGTTTTAGACCGCAGCCAGCTTGTCCAACCTATGGCACTCGTGAAGACAAGGTCTTATGGTCTCAGAGGACCACTCAGAAGCACTCAGAATTAGAGGGTCTATGGCGTTAGGGGTTTCCACAGCAATGATTTCTTGCTTTTCTGGCAGGCTTAGGCTTTTCCACAGGCTCCCTTGACTATGTTGTACTAGCTACCTCAGAGTATCTTCACAGTAGTTTTCCCCAGTCTTTTCCCATGGGGTCCAATATCAGAAGCCTAAGCCTCAGCACCCAGCCTGCACTCTCCCAGTGGGCGTGCAGATACTTGGCTGGGAAGTGGTGACTGGCACTGATCTCTGTGCCAAATTCTTTCCACCTTGTCTCCCACACATTTGTTGTGCTCCCCTCTGAGGTTCCAAAGCTCCGTCCTTTCCTTGCCAATGAGTGTGGGGGGTTTCTGAGTGTGCAGAAGCTTTTGCTTCTTCACACTCCCTCCCTGAGTGCAAGACCCATTCCATTTTCTTTGTTTCTTTATTTTCTTATTGCCGTTTCCCTACCACTTTATGTGGTGTTTAGTTTGCCTTTTTCGAACTCTGAGGGCTTCTACTGGTGTTCAGCAGATGTTCTGTAGGAGTTGTTCCACATGAAGATGTATTTTTGATGTACGTGGGAGAAAAACGATGTTCATGTCTCACTTCTCCACTATCTTCAACCCCTCCAGAACCTACTATTATAATACCCCTTCACCACATAAGTGGATCTGGATTCATCCAACTTTCATATTTTAGACTAGCAATTTGCCTATCAATTTTGGTTTTTTGGTGAGTGCAAGAAAAGTAATTCGTTTTCAGTTAGTGTAGGTTTTTCTTATCCTAATATTCAATGTGATTATGTTCAGACTTTTCTTATGCTGTATCTAAAACTGGAAGTCACAATAATGCTTTTTTAATACTGTCCCTTAAACTGTATAAATCTTTTATTAGTAGTTTGTGTCTATTAGGGGTATGTCTTTCATTTAAGGGAAATCTATTATAATGTGCCAATAAAAATATTATGACAATGGTTTTCTTTTATTGAGAAATAAAAATATCAGCAAACTTAATTGTTGATAGCTTCCTATAATATTACTAAGTTTTCACGTTTATTATTTTTTTTCTTTATGGATATTCTCCTGCATTTATATTCATACATACCTTTATGTGTCTTACAATATTTCTACTTTATTCAAATTACAGGTGACTAAATAATAAATTTCAAGAAAATTCATTCTGAAAAATCTATGGAGCATTAAATAGAGTGAAGAGAATCATGTCCTTTTCCATTGGGAGATTTTTAACCTTCAGCAGCATATTAGAAATGCATGTTTTAGAAAAGGAAGCAAACTATACTGTACTTTCCTCCCAAAAGACACATTTCTCAGCCATGAGAAGAATTTTCTTGGCAAAGATGTTTTTTGCAAATGGAAAGCTCATGAGTTTAATTTATTTAGTATTTTTTTTCTTTATGTTTTTTTTTTAAATTTAAGTTTATTTAATTGGAGGCTAATTACCTTACAATATTGTATTCATTTTGCCATATTATTCCTGATACAAATAAAAATTGGTACACAGAATTTTAAATTGCATTGTTAGAATAAGCCCCTTACTTCATAGGAAGATGCTATTTAGTCATGAGAGGTCATATTTCTTCACAACATTTTCCAATATGGTTTATTAGAATTTAAAATAAGCTAAAAGTATTGTTGAAATTATCTAAAAATATATATGAAGTAGAAGTGCCCAATATAAAGCTTTTTGCCAGTCCAGGCTAGAAGTTTTGTTAAAAATCAGTACAAAATTTTTCGATTTTTGACGTATAACAATGAAATATTAACATCTACTTCTTATTTCTGGAATATTCAGTGATCCTTCATCTAACAAAATAAGGCATGATTTTATTTAATAAGGAAAGACAATATATTTCAAGAAGTATCAGAAAACATTATGGTTGATTAATCATTGTGAGACTTGGGACACAAGAGCTTTTAACAATCTTTTTTTTTTTTTTTTTTTTTCTGCTTTGTTTCAGACACCTGGCATGTTAAAAAAGAATACATATAGGTAACTATATTTAATTAATTTAATTATATAATAAACATATGCATTAAGTATATATATCCTGTTAACTTATTCTATTCCTCAACTCATTGTTTATGTATTCAAACTTTAATAAAGTGCTTAAAACTATCAAAACTGTAATATCTCTGCATGGATTATTATTTTGAGATTTTTACCACTAGATGAAAATAGGACCAGAGAAGTTTCCTGGAAATGAGTCTTAGGATTTCCTTAATATTATGAAGAAATGTAAATTTATAGAGCTGCCATGACAACATCTTAGCTCTCTACAGCTCTAGAACTGACAAGCTATACATCAAGAAAGAACCATCAGCCATTAAACCCCATAAAGCTCACACTTGCAGTCCACATTTATCACCAAAGAAATCAATTGCAAAATGCTTAAATAACTCAGAGTCAGGGTTTTTCAACATAAAACCAATAGTGGAAATGGAATGAAGCATAGATAAAACTTTGAAGAATTTAAACAATCTAATGTGAACACAAGAGTCTCTTGAGATGAACCAAATACCAAGAGTGCCCTGGCCCTTGGGACTGAGAAAAAGTCCATATTAAATAAATAAGTCCTCAAGTAATGGAAATTTAAATCTTATTAGTTTTTAATTCTTATTTCATAAAAGCACAGGGATATGTTTTCTGGTTTAAGATTTCCAATGTTAATAAAATTATTTGCTTAAAAAGAGAATTATTATTTTCAGTGTGTAAACTTATTCCCATTCATAAAAAATCATTGCAAATAAAAATTAGGAAGTTTCAGTGACTTTACAAAGAAAGCATATTCAAAAGTGAAAATACTGTTTTTAATCTATTTTAAAAATGTCAATTATACGGTGGAGCTAATTCTGTCAGATTAAGTCACTAAGGTAATAAACTTTCTAGACTTTTAGAGTAAAACTAGATATCAGAGTAAATGGAATTATATCAAGGTTTTGAGTTAATATAAATTAGAAATCTAGCATTCTATTCATACTTCATCAAACAAGTGACCAAAATGTAAATTTTTTAGCTAGGCAAAAATTTCATGTTTTAAAGAATATATTGTATTTGCATATGTATGTATACACAAGCTTTTCTGCTACACCTGATAAAGGCATAAGAAAGAATAACAACAACAATAACAACAAGAAAAGAGATGAAGAAATTGGGAAACATAACCTAAATGAAATGGGATCACTGAATATGAAATGTTAAACAAACTAGATAGAAGTAAAATAAAAAGTAAAAATAAAAGATCATCATAAAGTCCTGCTTGTTCAGAATCACATCTGGATGTTTGGAGAAAAAAAACAAAAACAAAAACCTGGGCATTTGTATTTTTCAAGTATCAGTCATTGTTGTTAGAAGGATCAGTAACTAAGCTTAAAGTTTGTGGAAATCTAAATCCTGCCACTTTCCTTCCAGAGAAGGAAAATGAAACACCTGATCACGATTGTTCTCAATTCCTAACTTTAAACCATGCAGCTTGGTAGGGTCTAAAGGATACCCCATTAGACAATTGTGACATGGAAATATTTATAGATGGCAGTTCTTTTGGTAGGGATGGAAAGCGTAAAGCAGGTTACACCCTGGTGACTGCTGAACAGGTTTTGGAAGCAAAATCTCTCCCCCAGGGAACCAGTGCTCTGTTGGTGGAGCATGTGGCCCTGACCCAAGCTCTAGAGTTAAGCAAAGGGCAGCGGATAGGCCTGATAATCTATGTGAGTCTACTTCTGCTGACTCCAAATATCCTGAGTCTGCTGTTGGATCCTCTAGACAATGTCTTCCTGTCCTGGGCTCACCCCTATGCTGCATTCCACAATCGGTCTAACTGCTGGGTCTGTGGAGTGCTCCCGTGGTGGACATCCCCACTTCGAGGAAAAGACTCTCCAAGTCTGTGAATACCTTTGACAACAAACACATGCGATGCCTCTTCTTCATCTGATGACATCTACCAACCCTAAAATGGACTGGTGCAACACTTTGTACTTTAACTATGGACATAATGTGACTTTTAATTTTGATTCTGATTGTTTTGTTTTTGCTGTTTGCTCCCTGCATCTGTAATTGTATAACTGGAATTGTTTCTAGCCACATGGAAGCTTTTAAGTTACAAATGATTGCTCAAACTCCTGCTACTGCTGTAGATTCCTCCAACTACTATTTGGGGCCCCTAGATCAAATATCATCAATATGAGGATTAGGAGAATATGTTGCCTCACCAATTTAGGGACAACGCCCCTTTTCAGCTCAGAAGCAGTTATGGAATGAGAACGATGCCCCTTTTCTCTAGGCAACATAATTCTCCTAAAAGAAAAGGGGGGAATGAGAGTCATTTCCTAGGCAGGTTGATAGGGAGTCTAGGGGGTCCCCAAGGAGAGAGGGGTCTGGAATTCTCAAGGAGGAAGAAAGGACAAACTTTTTTTCTTTCTCCACATTCCTTAGGATTATATAACAATAATGTATCCTGCCTAAGGACAGTCTTTGGATTAAACCTTCTGTTATCTTAAA
The DNA here is from genome assembly GCF_002263795.3 of Bos taurus. Classification (NCBI taxonomy): domain Eukaryota; kingdom Metazoa; phylum Chordata; class Mammalia; order Artiodactyla; family Bovidae; genus Bos; species Bos taurus. The sequence goes on from NC_037336.1 coordinate 4,099,138, forward strand.
ATGTTAATTATGGGAGTAGGTCTGATGAGGTCTTTACAACCTCCAGACATTCTTTGGATTATATAACTTCATTGTTAACACTAGCAAGCGGGTACTCTTTCTACCCCCTTCTGATGCCTATGTCAGAAGCTTTCTCTATCTCCTTTATACTTTAATAAAACTTTATTACACACACACAAAAAAATTGCAAGATAATCCTAATGTGCATATGGATTTTAGAAAAGTGGTTATAGGTTTTCCTATTACCTGATAGTTTTAGTGATGTGTGGGAAGATCCCCTGGAGAAGGGAAAGGCTACTCACTCCAGTATTCTGGCCTGGAGAATTCCATGGACTGTATAGGCCATGGGGTCACGAAGAGTCAGACATGACTGAGAGACTTTCACTTTCACTTTTGTGACGTGTGTGAACTGTGTATTAAGTTGCTTCAGTTGTGTCTAACTCTTTGTGACCCTGTGGACTGGAGCCAGCCAGGCTCCTCTGTCCATGGGATTCACGAGGCAAGAATACTGGTGTAGGCTGCCGTGCCCTCCTCCAGGGGATCTTCCCAATTCAGGGATTGAATCAGCATCTCTTGTGGCTCCTGCATTGGCAGGAAAGTCTTTTATCACTAGTGCCACCTGGGAAGTCATATTCCACCATTTTCCGTTGATCAATCATAATACAGTGGTATTAAAATGAATAATAGTTACATAATTATAATAGCAAAAGATGTTTATCAGTTTTTATAATCAAGAGTCAGACCAAAAAATATATCAGATCAGATCAGTCGCTCAGTCGTGTCCGACTCTTTGCGACCCCATGAATCGCAGCACGCCAGGCCTCCCTGTCCATCACCAACTCCCGGAGTTCACTCAGACTCACGTCCATCGTCCATTGAGTCAGTGATGCCATCCAGCCATCTCATCCTCTGTCGTCCCCTTCTCCTCTTGCCCCTAATCCGTCCCAGCACCAGAGTCTTTTCCAATGAGTCAACTCTTCGCATGAGGTGGCCAAAGTACTGGAGTTTCAGCTTTAGCATCATTCCTTCCAAAGAAATCCCAGAGCTGATCTCCTTTAGAATGGACTGGTTGGATCTCCTTGCAGTCCAAGGGACTCTCAAGAGTCTTCTCTAACACCACAGTTCAAAAGCATCAATTCTTTGGCGCTCAGCCTTCTTCACAGTCCAGCTCTCCATATGGTCATCCATACATGACCACGGGAAAAACCATAGCCTTGACTAGACGAAACTTTGTTGGCAAAGTAATGTCTCTGCTTTCAAATACTCTATCAAAAAATATATACATAACTACAATTGCAATCCATAATGGAAACATGCTTAACAATATAAAAATATTACATACAATTTGGGAGTCTAAGTAGATTGATGTGATAAGTAGATGCATAGTGTGTTACGGCTAGAAACTGGACCCAGTGGCCTACTGTAATGGCCTTAGAGCCATTATAGCAACTGCCCTTCGGGTTAGTAAATTCTCATCACACTCAGCATTTCTGTCAGTGACCTCAACTTTCAGGATTTTATTTTGTTGGCTGGTCCTCACATAATGGGTTTAACATTGTAATAATCTTAAACTGTTTTCCTTCTTGCCTCTGTCCACCAGCGAAGTCCCTTCTGACTCTTCATGGTTGCCTACAGAAAAGTTCCCTGAGTAGTGCTGACTTAGAGTTCACTGATGGTTCTTATTTAAAAGATTACCATACAAATATTGTTCTGGGTATACTATTGCAACTCCTCCTGATGTTGTGGCAGCATCTTTATCTTTGTTTACTTTAGCCAAACAGGCTGAATTATATGTTCTTACATAGGCATGCACTTTATCTAAGTGCAAAACTGCAAAATGTATACATATAATATAATGTATACATAATAGTATACATATAATATACTTTTGGAGCAGTTCATGACTTTCAAATGTTTCAGAAGAAAGATGGCTTTCTTACTTCTAATGGAAGTAAAATTGGAAATATTCCTTATGTTTAGAAATTATTACATGCTATACTTTTACCTACCACTAAAGCTATTATTAAGATTCCAGGATATTATAAATGTCACTCTCTGGAAGCTAAGGATAATGACACTGCTGACATTTCCATAAAATATGATGCCCTAAATAGACCAACAGCAGCTGAACATTTATCATGGTCCAATGGGTTAATTACCGAAGTGATAATTTAGAAAAATTGTCCAGAGAAGCTCAAAATTTGGGCTCAGGAAAAGAAAAACAAGATTGGAAATTCAACAATTGTTAGTTTGATAAAAAGAGAAAGCTCGGGTTTAGATCAAATTACCCATACTGGAGACTAAATTTCCATGCCTCAACTTTTTACATGCATTAAACTATTAATCTTTTGACAAAATGATGGTCTTCACAAATCTATTTTGTTAAGTAAACATTAAAATGTTCCAAAGCTGCCTAACTCACTTGTCCCAGTTTTCTGAAATACAACTAAAGAAAGTCTATTTGTACTGCTGCTTAACATTTTAATCTGATTAATGAACAATTCAAGGTCTGGCAAATGGATTTCATTCAACTTTATCTATCTAATGGATATATATATATATATATATATATATATATATATATATCTCATGGTCTGTATGTTTTAAAACTGGACTGAAGTATTCCCTTGTAATCTATTTAAAAAAAGAAAGAAAGAAAGAAAGGAAAAAATAAACCTACCTGGGAAAGTCCTCTCTACTTCATTGTGATGGAAAGACCTCTTTTATTGACTGGGTACAATTTTGTATAGACCATTTAGCCTCATCTAGTCTTGCAACACTTTTACTGTGCTTTCTACCCTCAACCCTCCAATTTAGTCAAATGCACTAGTTTAGTTAATTTTAATTGCTAATAATTGTTCATTTTCAATTGGCAACATTTTAAAAGCTCTAAGAATACATTAGCAAAAAACATTGCAGTTGGTCTTTTTAAATCTCAGAGCCAATCCTTTTGGAATTCATAAACTCACCCATTGAAATAGTCACAGGATGACCAGTGCACTTGGCTCCTGCTTCTTTTGACCAACAACCAATGGAAGGAAAGATATTCCAATATGTTAAATGTACTAATAACATCCATTAAAAATATCCATGTTTTTCGGAACAATTTTTCCCAGTGCACTGTTGGGGGATGAAGGCCTTAAGCCTGACACCTTGCTACTGGGAGATTTTATTTATTAGAAAGGCACCTCCAGAAGAATCCTCTTTAAACTTCCTGGAAAGGCCCCTACCAGATTTTGCTAACTAAACTTTATGCTGCCACACTACAAAAAACTGGATTTTGAACTCATATGACACACCAAAAGAACATAGAAAACCATATGTGTGACTATATGTGCACATCATCTAGTGCCTGAAACTAAAGATTTCCTGGAGATGAAACAGATAACATATGCTGACAGCTTTCCCAAGATATACAGATAGGCTTGTTGCAAGTTTGTCACCAATTTTTTGATGATGACAAAACACATCAGGTGCTCTTCAGTGATTATAACCTTGATAACATATGGACTTCAGATAAAAAAGGTCTGAGAGTTTTCCCTCTTACCACCCCCCACCATGTGCTCACATGTAACTTCAATATAATTCAACTGTGCGTTTTCCTTTCTATGAAGGAAGATCTTTCCTGGCATTGCTGCTGCTGCTACTGCTAAGTCGTTTCAGTCGTATCTGATTCTGTGTGACTCCATAGATGCAGCCCACCGGGCTCCCCTGTCCTTGGGATTCTCCAGGCAAGAACACTGGAGTGGGTTGTTCCTGGCATTGAGGGGAAAAAAAAATAACTGAAAACAGAAAGCCTTTTTTTTTTTTTTTTTTTTTAATCCTTTATATATATATATATATATATATATACACACATATATATATATATACACATATATATATGTATATAATTATTTTTAATTTAAAGATAATTGGTTTAAAGAATTTTGTTGCTTTCTGTCAAACACCAACATGAATCAGCCATAGGTATACATATATCCCCTCCCTTTTGAACCTCCCTCCCGTCTCCCTCCGCATTCCACCCCTTTAGGTTGACATAAAGCCCCTGTATGAGTTTCCTGAGACATACAGCAAATTCTCCTTGGCTATCTATTCTACACAGGGTAACGTAAATTTCCATGTTACTGTCTCCATACATCTCACCCTCTCCTCCCCACTCCCCGTGTCCATAAGTCTATTCTTTATACCTGTTTCCCCATTTGCTGCTAAGTCGCTTCAGTCATGTCCGACTCTGTGTGACCTCATAGACAGAGCCCACCAGGCTCCCCCATCCCTGGGATTTCCCAGGCAAGAACACTGGAGTGGGTTGCCATTTCCTTCTCCAAAGCAGTAAAGTGAAAAGTGAAAGTGAAGTCGCTCATTTCCTCATTGCTGTCCTGCAAATAAATTCTTCAGTATCATTTTTATAGATTCTGTATATATGCATTAGAATACCATATTTATCTTTCTCTTTCTGGCTTACTTCACTCTGTATAATAGGCCGTCGGTTCACCTGTCTCATTAGAACTGACTCAAATGTGTTTTTTGTTTAATAGCTGAGTAATATTCCATTGTGGGAGAAGGCAATGGCACCCCACTCCAGTACTGTTGCCTGGAAAATCCCATGGATGGAGGACTGGTAGACTGAAGTCCATGGGGTCGCTAAGAGTCAGACATGACTGAGTGACTTCACTTTCACTTTCCACTTTCATGCATTGGAGAAGGAAATGGCAACCCACTTCAGTGTTCTTGCCTGGAGAATCCCAGGGACGGAGAAGCCTGGTAGGCTGCAGTCCATGGGGTCACACAGAGTCGGACACGACTGAAGCGACTTAGCAGCAGTAGAGCAATATTCCATTGTGTATATGTACCACAACTTCTTCATCCATTTATCTGTCAGTGGACATCTAGGTTGATACCCTGGCTATTGTAAGTAGTGCTGAGATGAACATTGGGGTATATATGTCTCTTTCAATTCTAGTTTCCTCAGGTGTGTATGCCAAGTAGTGGGATTGCTGGGTCATATGGCAGTTCTATTTCCAGTTTTTTAAGGAATCTCCACACTGTTCTCTAGAGTGGCTGTACTAGTTTGCTTCCCCACCAACAGTGGAAGAGGGGGGAAATGTCTGTTTTGGTCTTTTCCCCACTTTTTTATTGGGTTGTTTGTTTTTCTGGTATTGAGTTTTATGAGCCACTTGTGTATTTTGGAAATTAATATTTCATCACTTGTTTCATTTGCTATTGTTTTCTCCCATTCTAAGGGTGATCTTTTCACCTTATTTAGTTTCCTTTACTGTACAAAAGTTTTTAAGTTTCATCAGGTCCAATTTGTTTACTTGTATTTCCAATTACTCTAGGAGGTGGGTCATTAGGATCTTGCTTCGACTTATGTCATTGAGTGTTCTGCCTCTGTTTTCCTCTAAGTTTTTTTTTTTTTTAATAGTTTCTGGTCTTATATTTAGGTCTTTAATCCATTTTGAGTTAATCTTTGTGTATAGTGTTAGGAAATGTTCTAATATTATTTTACATGTAGCTGTCCAGTTTTCCTAGCACCATTTATTGAAGAGGCTGCCTTTTACCCATTGTATGTTCTTGCCTCCTTTGTAAAAAATAATGTACCCATAGGTGCATGAGTTTATTTTGGGGCTTTCTATCTTGTTCCATTGGCATATATTTTTGTTTTTATGCAAGTACCCTATTGTCTTGATGACTGTAGCTTTGTAGTATAACATGAAATATGAAGGTTGATTCCTCCAGCTCCATTCTTCTTTCTCCAGACTGCTTTGGCTATTCAGGGTCTTTTGTGTTTCCATATGAATTGTGAAATTTTTGTTCTAGTTCTGAGAAAAATGCCATTAGTGATTTGATAGAGATTGCATTGAATCTGTAGATTGTGTTTGGTAGTATAGTTATTTTCACAATACTGATTCTTCTTATCCAGGAACATGTAATATCTCTCCATCTGTTTATGTCATCTTTGATTTCTTTCATCACAGTGTTATAATTTTCTGTGTACAGTTCTTTCGTCTCCTTAGCTAAACTTATTCCTAGATATTTTATTTTATTCATTTTTTTTGCAATGGTGAATGGGATTGATCTTTAATTTCTCTTTCTGATTTTTCATTGTTGGTATATAGAAATGCAAGTGATTTGTGTGTATTGATTTTGCATCCTGCAAGTTTGCTAAATTTACTGATTAGTGCTAGTAATTTTCTGATACTATTTTTAGGGTTCTCTATATACAGTATCATGTCATCTGCAAACAGTGAAAGCTTTACTTCTTTTCTGATCTGAATTCTTTTTCTTTATTTTTCTTCTCTGATTGTTGTAGTTATAACTTCCAAAACCATGTTGAATAATAGTGGTGAAAGTGAACACCCTTGTCTTGTTCCTGATCTTGGGGAGAGTCCTTTCAGATTTTCACCATTGAGAATAATGTTTGCTGTGAGCTTATCATATATGGTTGTTACTATAGTGAGTTAGGTTCCTTCTATGCCCATTTTCTGACGAGTTTTAATCATAAATAGGTGCTGAATTTTGTCAAAATATTTTTCTGCATCTATTGAGATGATCATTTGGTTTTTATCTTTCAATTTTTTTAATATAATGTATCACATTAATTTGTGTATATTGAAGAATCCTTGCATCCCTGGAATAAACCCTGATCATGGTGTATGAGCTTTTTGATGTGCTTCTGAATTCTGTTTGCTCTAATTGTGTTCATCAGTGATATTGGACTGTAGTTTTCTTTTTTTCTTGTGTTGTCTTTGTCCGGTTTTGGTATCAGGATGATAGTGTCCTAATAGGATGAGTTTGGGAGTGCTCCTTCCTTTGCAATTTTTTGAAACAGTTTTAGAAAGACATAGTTCTTCTATAATATTTGATAGAATTTTCCTGTGAAGTCATCTGCTCCTGGGCTTTTGTTTTTTGGGGGGAGATTTTTCAAAACAGCTTCAACTTCAGTGCTTGTTATTGGGTTAATAATTTCTCTTTTCTTCCTAGTTCAGTCTTAGAAAAGACTTAACTTTTCTAAGAATCTGTCCATTTCTTCCAGGTTATCCATTTTATTGCCATATCATAATAATCATAATAATCTCTTATAATCCTTTGTATTTCTTCATTTTCTGTTGTAACCTCTCCTTTTTCATTTCTAATTTTGTGGATTTGATAATTTTTCTTGGTAAGTCAGGCTAAAGGTTTTTCAATTTTGTTTACATTCTCAAAGAACCAGCTTTTAGTTTTATTAATCTTTACTATTGTTTCTTTCATTCTTTTTCCATTTATCTCTGCTCAGATATTTAGGATTTCTTTCCTTCTGCTAATTTTTTATTTTGTTCTTTATTTTCCAGTTGTTTTAGATGTAAACTCAAGTTGTCTGTTTGTTTCTAGAACTTTTTTTTTTTTAATTTCCCTTTTGATTTCTTCAGTAACCTGTTGGAGGTTTAGAAACGTATTATTTAATCTGCATGTGTTTGTGTTGTTTACAGTATTTTTTTTTTTCTTGTAGTTGATATTTAGTTCCATAGCATTGTGGTTGGAGAAGATGCTTGATATGATTTCAATTTTCTTAAATTTACTGAGATTTGATTTGTGACCCAAGATGCAGTCTATCCTGGAAAATATTCCATGTGAATTTTATAAAAAGGTGCATTCTTCTGCATTTGGATGGAATGTCTTGAAAATATCAATGAGTACCATCTCATCTAATGTATCATTTAAGACTTGTGTTTCCTTGTTAATTTTTCATTTTGATGATCTGTCCATTGTTGAAGTTTCCTGCTATTATTGTGTTAGTATCAATTTCTCCTTTTTTTGTCTGTTAGTGTTTGTCTTATGTATTGAGGTGCTCCTACATAGTGTGCATAGATATTTACAATTGTTAGGTCTTCTTGAATTGACCCCATGGTCATTATGTACTGTCCTTCCTTATCTCTTGTAATCATGTTTATATTAAGGTCTATTTCATCTGGCATGAGGATTGCTACTCCAACTTTCTTTTGCTTCCCATTTTCATGGAATATATTTTTCCATCCTCCCACTTGCAATATATATGCTTGTTTATGTCTGAAGTGGATTTCTTTAGACAGCATTCATTTGGGTCTTATTTTTGTATCCATTCAACCAGTCTGTGTCTTTTTGTTGGAGCATTTAATTCATTTACATTTAAACTAATTGTTGATACATATGTTCCTAATGTCATTTTCTTAGTTGCTTGGGGTTTGATTTTGTAGATCATTTTCTTCTCTTATATTTTTGACTATATCAGTCCTTTTAACATTTTCTCTAAAGCTGATTTGGTGGTACTGAATTCTCTTAAATTTTGCTTGTCTGAAAAGCTTTTGATTTCTCCATCAATTTTGACTGAGATCCTTGCTGGTACAGTAATCTAGGTTGTAGATTTTCCCCTTTCAATACTTAAAATACATCCTGCCATTCCCTTCTGGCCTGCAGAATTTCTGCTGAAAGATCAGCTGTTAAGCATATAGAGTTTCCCTTGTATGTTACTTGTTGCTTTTCCCTTGCTGCTTTTAATATTCTTTCTTTTTTTTTTTTTTCTTTGTTAGTTTGATTAGTATGTGTCTTGGCATGTTTCTCCTTGGGTCTATCCTGTATGGAATTCTCTGTGCCTCTTGGATTTGACTGATTATTTCATTTTCCATGTTGGGGAAATTTTCAACTATAATCTCTTAAAAATTTTTCTTGTACCCTATATTTTCTCTTTTCTTCTGGGACAACTTTAATTCAAATGTTGGTGCATTTGATATTGTCCAGAGGTCTCTGAGCCTGTCCTTAGTTCTTTTTATTCTTTTTACTTTATTCTGCTCTTCAGAAGTTGTTTTCACCATTTTATCTTCCAGCTCACTGATAATTTCTTCTGCTTCAGATATTCTGCTTTTGACTTCTTCTAGAGTATTTTTAATTTCAGTAATTGTGTTGTTTGTCTCTGTATGTTTATTCTTTATTTCTTCTAGCCTATTATTAATTGATTCTTGCATTTTATGAGTTATATTTTCAAGTTTTTTTTATCATCTATGCTATCATTATTCTGAATTCTCTTCAGGTAGATTGCCTATTTCCTCTTTTCTTATTTGGACTTCTGTGTTTCTAGTTTGTTCCTTCATTTGTGTTGTATTTCTCTGCTTTTTCATTCTTTTATTTTATTTTCACTTATTGTGTTTGAGGTTCCCCTTCCCAGGCTTCAAGGTTGAATTATTTCTTTCTTTGGGTTTCCGCCCTCCTATGGTTGGTCTAGTAGTTTGTGTAAGCTTCCTATAGGGTGAGATTTGTGCTGAGTTTTATTTGTTGTTGTTGTTACTCTTGTTTTTCTTTTTATGGGCAAGGCTGAGTGATGTGGTAATCCTGTCTGCTGATGATTAGGTTTGTATGTTTGTTTTGTTCATTGTTTAGATGAGGCATCCTGCACAGGTGCTACTAGTGGTTGGATGATGCCAGGTCTTGCATTCAGCTGGTTTCCTTTGTGTGAGTTCTCACTATTTGGTACTCCCACTGGTCATAACAAACACCCTCTTCCAACAACACAAGAGAAGACTCTACACATGGACATCACCAGATGGTCAACACCAAAATCAGATTGATTATATTCTCTGCAGCCAAAGATGGAGAAGCTCTATACAGTCAGCAAAAACAAGACCAGGAGCTGACTGTGGCTCAGATCATGAACTCCTTATTGCCAAATTCAGACTTAAATTGAAGAAAGTAGGGAAAACCACTAGACCATTCAGGTATGACCTAAGTCAAATCCCTTATGATTATACAGTGGAAGTCAGAAATAGATTTAAGAGCCTAGATCTGATAGATAGAGTGCCTGATGAGCTATGGAATGAAGGTTCGTGACATTGTGCAGGAGACAGGGATCAAGACCATTCCCATAGAAAAGAAATGCAAAAAAGCAAAATGGCTGTCTGGGGAGGCCTTACAAATAGCTGTGAGAAGAAGAGAAGTGAAAAGCAAAGCAGTAAAGGAAAGATATAAACATCTGAATGCAGAGTCCCAAAGAATAGCAAGAAGAGATAAGAAAGCCTTCTTCAGCCATCAATGCAAAGAAACAGAGGAAAACAACAGAATGGGACAGACTAGCGATGTCTTCAAGAAAATCAGAGACACCAAAGAAACATATCATGCAAAGATGAGCTCGGTAAAGGACAGAAATGGTATGGACCTAACCGAAGCAGAAGATATTAAGAAGAGATGGCAAGAATACACAGAAGAACTGTACAAAAAAGATCTTCACGACCCAGATAATCATGATGGTGTGATCACTGACCTACAGCCACACATCCTGGAATGTGAAGTCAAGTGGGCCTTAGAAAGCATCACTACTAACAAAGCTAGTGGAGATGATGGAATTCCAGTTGAGCTATTCCAAATTCTGAAAGATGATGCTGTGAAAGTGTTGCACTCAATATGCCAGCAAATTTGGAAAACTCAGCAGTGGCCACAGGACTGGAAAAGGTCAGTTTTCATTCCAATCCCAAAGAAAGGCAATGCCAAAGAATGCTCAAACTACTGCACAATTGCACTCATCTCACATGCAATAAAGTAATGCTCAAAATTCTCTAAGCCAGGCTCCAGCAATATGTGAACCATGAACTTCCTGATGTTCAAGCTGGTTTTAGAAAAGGCAGAGGAACCAGAGAACAAATTGGCAACATCCGCTGGGTCATGGAAAAAGCAAGAGTGTTCCAGAAAAACATCTATTTCTGCTTTATTGACTATGCCAAAGCCTTTGACTGTGTGGATCACAATAAACTGTGGAAAATTCTGAAGGAGATGCGAATACCAGAACACCTGATCTGCCTCTTGAGAAATCTGTATACAGGTCAGGAAGCAACAGTTAGAACTGGACATGAAACAACAGAGTGGTTCCAAATAGGAAAAAGAGTATGTCAAGGCTGTATATTGTCACCCTGTTTATTTAACTTATATGTAGTGTACATCATGAGAAACGCTGGACTGGAAGAAACACAAGCTGGAATCAAGATTGCCGGGAGAAATATCAATAACCTCAGATATGCAGATGACACCACCCTTATGGCAGAAAGTGAAGAGGAACTCAAAAGCCTCTTGATCAAAGTGAAAGAGAAGAGTGAAAAAGTTGGCTTAAAGCTCATCACTCAGAAAACGAAGATCATGGCATCTGGTCCCAACACTTCATCGGAAATAGATGGGGAAACAGTGGAAAAAGTGTCAGACTTTATTTTTCTGGGCTCCAAAATCACTAAAGGTGGTGGCTGCAGCCATGAAATCAAAAGACGTTTACTCCTTAGAAGGAAAGTATGACCAACCTAGATGGCACATTCAAAAGCAGAGACATTACTTTGCCAACAACAGTTCGTCTAGTCAAGGCTATGGTTTTTCCAGTGGTCACGTGTGGATGTGAGAGTTGGACTGTGAAGAAGGCTGTGTGCTGAAGAATTGATGCTTTTGAACTGTGGTGTTGGAGAAGCCTCTTGAGAGTCCCTTGGACTGCAAGGAGATCCAACCAGTCCATTCTGAAGGAGATCAGACCTGGGATTTCTTTGGAAGGAACGATGCTGAACCTGAAACTCCAGTACTTTGGCCACCTCATGCGAAGAGTTGCCTCATTGGAAAAGACTCTGATGCTAGGAGGGATTGCGGGCAGGAGGAGAAGGGGACAACAGAGGATGAGATGGCTGGATGGCATCACTGACTCGATGGACATGAGTCTGAGTGAACTCCGGGAGTTGGTGATGGACAGGGAGGCCTGGCGTGCTGTGATTTACGGGGTCGCAAAGAGTTGGATACGACTGAGCAATTGATCTAATCTGATCTGAGGGGTAGTTCTCTGGTAGTCTAGGGTATTGGAGTCCGTGATCACACTCCAAAGGCTCAGGGCTTGATCGCTGGTCAAGAAACAAGATTCCACAAGTGGTTTGTTATGGCATTAAGTGAGACTAAAACTCATACTCATAAGTGAGAAACCAAAGATGAACCCCAGAAAATTGGCAGTTACAAAATCATGCAAACAATAATTAAAATAATGGAATATACACCCATAAGCAATATAAAAACAGTACAACAAAAGTTAAGCACAACAGATTGACTTGTCGAACAAAGAAACCAAAAATTATACCTGCTATTTAAGAACAAAACTAACTATAGCACCGACTGCAAAACAAAGCTAAAGGATCGTACCAAGTAGGGAATAAAGTAATGGAAATAAAACTAACAAATATGTTGAGAGGAAAGAGAAGGAAGGAAAAATAGATATTCAAAGTTAAATAGAGATAACTAAAGAAAATTTATATACATTAAAGATTAACTGCAAGGGGAAAAGCCAACAAAGGAATAAATATAGGAAATAAATTGTAACAGGATTAAAAAATTAAAAAAAATAAAATTAAAAAGAGAAAAAGAAAAGAAAAAAGAAAAAATTAAAATAAAGGAAAAGTCCACAGAACTACAAAAGACCAACGTAGAGGTTTCTGCCGCTGCTGCCAAGTTGTGTCAGTCGTGTCCCACTCTGTGCAACCCCATTGACGGCAGCCCACCAGGCTCCCCTCTCCCTGGGATTCTCCAGGTAAGAACACTGGAGTGGGTTTCCATTTTCTTCTCCAATGCATGAAAGTGAAAAGTGAAAGTGAAGTCGTTCAGTCGTGTCTGACTCTTTGTGACCCCATAGACTGTAGCCTACCAGGCTCCTCCGTCCATAGGATTTTCCAGGCAACAGTACTGGAGTGGGGTACCATTGCCTTCTCCAATAGAGGCAGAGGTTTATAAAAATAAAAAGTGTGACTGAGAAAAAAAATCCAGAAACTTAATTTATTTTCATAGTGCAAATTAAATCAACAACTACAATGTGGGGGGGGGAGGGGGGCTGGCAGAGGATAAAAAAGAAAAAATATCCAAAAGAATTTAGAAAACAAGTGAAAAATAAGAAGAATAAATGTTTTTCTTGAGTCACTGCTGTAAGAGTCCTTTCCCTCTGGGAGTCGGAGTCCCCTTCACCTCTCTAGGATGCCCTCCAGCACTGTGTTAGTCTATGGATCTGTTGTGGCGACAGCTCAGATTCTAGTCTGGTCCTACTCCTGTGTATTCTTGCCTCCAATGTACACAGCTATCAGCTAGTGTGTTTTCTTTTGTGGGAGCTCTTAATGTCCTTTTATATATTCCATTGACAGAGTGCCTAGTTGATTGTGTGGATTTAATCTGCAATTGTATAGGTGGTGGGAAGGTTTTGGGTCTTCCTCCTTAGCCACACTGCCCCTGGGTTTCAATTGTGGTTTTATTTCCACATCTGCATGTGGGTCGTTCACTGGGATTCACTCCTGAGTGTGCTCTGGAAGACTTGGGTTTGCCCCAGTGAGGGCCAGGTGTAGAGGTGATGCAGCTGCTTAGGTCACAGGGGTTCTGGCAACACCAGGTACACAGGGGAGTTGGTAGCTAGGGCACCAGAAAATATAATGTTCTAGAAGGGTATGGCAACCAGTATTGGCAAGTACATTTCAGTATTCTTGCCTGGAGAACCCTTGTGACAGAGAGATCTGGAAAGCCACAGTCCATAAGGTAGCAAAAAATGACTAAAGTGACCCTGCATACATAGACATGAGACATTTTTTTGCCTGTGGCAGCTCTGCCCCAGAGAGGGTTGAGCATGAAGGTGGGACAGCTTCTTGGGTTGTGGTGACCTTGGCTGCTCCAAGTGTGCACAACAGGGACTGCCTCAATCTCAGGAGTTATGACCCTATCAGAATATTTTTTGAGCCTCTTGTTGCTGGCCATCAGAAAACCTCTTCAGCCATTCTCCTCCCTAGCTCTGCTGCCTGTTCAGGCACTTAGAGGGCTCCCTTCCCTGGGGTCCTTCTCTATCATCCAGTGCATCAGGCACATAGAGGGGCCCCCTGGCTGGGATCCTACTCTGTAGTCAGCACATCAGTTACATAAAGGAATGCCCTAGGTGAGGTCCCACTGTGTAGTTTTGTGTCAGGCGTTTGATGGTCCAGCCTCTCTATTGTTCAGCTGTGGATGCTGGCTTGTGGGAAGAGAGGCTATAGTGATGGTTCCACCCCCTATGCATTACTCAGCAGTATTGCCTTGCTTCCATGGCTACCTGGCTTTCCCCGCAGGCCCTTCCAACTGCAATCTCCTCCCTCACATCTCCTCAAACCGTGTCTCTCCACAGTCAACAGCAGACCTCACCCTGGGATTGTTCCATAATCCTTAAACTTCAGTTCCCATCCACTGTGCCATCTAGGGGACCTATGTCCCTCTCCAAGGTACATATGGCTCTGGTAAGGACTGTCTGATTCTCATTCCATTTAGGCTGCCACACATCAGCTGTTTCACCCTCAACTTTAAATGTTTCTCCTCTGACTCAGACAACTGCCCTGATGTGAGGCTTGTACTCCTGCTTCAGTTCCCCTACCTGACAAGGGCAGGTCCAGTTCTACTAACACTCCTGTTTCCCCCCCCCCTTAGTTCCTTCACCTTACTGAGTTTTGTGTGGTTCTATATATTCATTTTTGGTGGCCAAGTACTCCTGTCCACTCTCAGCTGATGTTCTGCATGCACTTCTGTGTCTGAAGGTGTATTACAGTTGTATCTGTGCAGAGAAATTTTCTCCATGTCTACCTACTCCTTAACCATCTTGTTGTCTCTCAAGCCTGACTCTTGGTCAGCAGTGCTTTCAGAGAAAAATTTTAGAAGGGGAAATTATTAAAACAAAACAAAACTGACAAATAAAAACCTCAGTTAGAGTCATGAAACCAAAAAGGGGAATTCTTGTGCCCTGAAGGAAAAATTATCTTTTTTTCTGTCAAGGACTCAAGCATTGAAATGCCATAGATTATTTGTTTTTAAAGAGGGCAGGAATAATACTGCTGTATTACAAGGTGGAGAAGGTCTATTACAAAGACAACTAGGAGTTGACCAATAGACATGACCTCAAGTAGGTATTTTGACTTCACAAGGGTGATTTTATTGGAATTGTAGGATAAAGATTATTTACATACATCTTCTACATCATTCAATCTTAATGCCCTTGATGGCAGTATTAGTCTTCTTTATCATGATGTTATCCAAAGCAAATTGCATAGCAGTTTCCAAATAAGTAATGAATGTTTTGTAAAAAATTATTGAGTCATGTCAAGAAGAAGGAATGGCTCTGAGTTTTCAAACTGCTTGATTAAATTTCCCTTGTTGTGATGGTTCAGTCTTTAAGGCATTTCGAGTCTGAGACCCAAAGGACTACAGTATGGCAGGCTTCCCTGTCCTTCATTATCTCACAGAGTTTGCTCAAACTTATGCCCATTGAGTCAGTGATGTTATCTAACTATATCATTCACTGCTGTCCCCTTCTCCTTCTGCCCTCAGTCTTTAGAAACATCACAGTCTTTTTAAGTGAATCATCTCTTCACATCAGGATGCCAAAATATTGGATCTTCAGCTTCATCATCAGCCTTTGAATGGATATTCAGGGTTGATTTCCTTTAGGATTGACTAGTTTGATCTCCTTGCTGTCCAGGGGAATCTCGAGAGTTTTCTCTGGCACCACAATTCAAAAGCATCAATTCTTTAGTGCTCAGCCTTCCTGATAGTTTAACTCTCATATTCACGCATGACTACTAGAAAAATCATACCTTTGACTATGTGAATTTTTTTCAGCAAACTAATGTCTCTAATGCTTTTTCATATGCTGTCTAGGTGTGCATAGCTTTTCTTACAAGGAGAAAGTGTCTTTTAATTTCATGTCTGCAGTGATTTTGGAGCTCAAGAAAGTAAAAACTGTCACTGCTTCCACTTTCCCTGACTTATTTGCCATGAAGTGATGGGGCCAGATGCCATGATTTTCATATTTTGAATGTTGAGTTTTAAACCACATTTTTCAGTCTCCTCCTTCACCCTTATCAAGAGGCTCTTTTGTTTCTCTTCACTTTCTGCCATTCCAATGTTATCATCTACATATCTGAGATTGTTGATATTTCTCCCAGAAATCTTGATTCCAGTCCAGCATTTCACATGACGTGTTCTGTATAGAATGTAAATAAGCAAAATGCAGTCTGAATATACTACTTTCCCAATTTTGAACCAGCCCATTTATCCATGTCAGGTTCTAACTGTTGCTTTTTAACCTGCATACAGGTTTCACATAAGACAGGCAAGGCAGCTTGGTATTCCTACCTTTTTAAGAATTTTCCACATTTTGTTGTTATCCACACAGTCAAAGGTTTTAGCATGGTCAATGAAACAGAAGTAGATTTTTTTTTTTTTTAAATTTCCTTGCTTTCTCTATCACACGATGGATGCTGTCAATTTGATTTCTGGTTACTCTGCTTTTTCTAAATCCAGCTTGTACATCTGAAAGTTCTTGGTTCACATACTGTTGAAGCTTAGCTTGGAGAATTGTGAGCCTTATTTTGCTAGCATGTGAAATGAGCACAATTGTATTATACTTTGAACATTTTTTTGCATTCTTCTTCTTTGGAACTGGAAAGAAAACTGAACTTTCCCAGTCCTGTAACCATGGCAGAGTTTTCCAAATTTGCTAGCATATTAAGTGCAGCACTTTATTAGCATTATCTTTAGGACTTTAAATAGCTCAGCTGGAATTCCATCATCTCCACTAGCTTTGTTAATAGTAAGGCTTCCTAAGGCCCACGTGAATTAGCTCTCCAGGATGCCTGGCTCTAGGTGAGTGATCACACTATTGTGGTTTTCAGGGTCATTATTATTATTATTTCTATAGTTCATGTATATATTCTTGTCACCTCTTCTTAATCTCTTCTGCTTCTGTTTCAATTCAGTTCACTTCAGTCTCTCAGTCATGTCCAACTCTTTGTGACGCCATGAATCACACCATGCCGGGCTTCCCTGTCCATCACCAACTCCTGGAATTCACTCAAACTCATGTCCATCGAGTCGGTGATGTCATCTAGCCATCTCATCCTCTGTCTTCCCATTCTCCTTCTGCCCCCAATCTCAGCCAGCATCAGAGTCTTTTCCAGTGAGTCAACTCTTCGCATCAGGTGGCCAAAGTATTGGAGTTTCAGCTTCAGCATCAGTCCTTCTGATGAACACCCATGACTGATCTCATTTAAAATGAACTGGCTGGATCTCCTTGCACTCCAAGGGACTCTCAAAACTCTTCCCCAAAACCGCAGTTCAAAGGCATCCATTCTTCGGTTCTCAGCTTTCTTCACAGTCCAACTCTCACATCCATACATGACCACAGGAAAAACCATAGCCTTGAGTAGACAGACCTTTGTTGGCAAAGTAATGTCTCTGCTTTTCAATATGCTATCTAGGGTTGGTCATAACTTTCCTTCCAAGGAGTAAGCATCTTTTAATTTCATGGCTGCAATTACTATCTGCAGTGATTTTGGAGCCAAAAGTAAATAAAGTCTGACACTGTTTCCACTGTTTTCCCATCTATTTCTCATGAAGTGATGGGAGTAGATGTCATGATCTTCGTTTTTTGAATGTTGAGCTTTAAGCCAGCTTTTTCATTCTCCTCTTTCGCTTTCATCAAGAGACTTTTTAGTTCCTCTTCACTTTCTGCCATAAGGGTGGTGTCATCTGCATATCTAAGATTATTGATATTTCTCCTGGCAATCTTTATTTCAGCTCGTGATTCTTCCAGCCCAGCATTTCTCATGATGCACTCTGCATAAAAATTAAATAAGCAGGGTGACAATATACAGCCTTGACATACTCCTTTTCCTATTTGGATCCAGTCTGTTGTTCCATGTCCAGTTCTAACTGTTGCTTCCTGACCTGCATATAGGTTTCTCAAGAGGCAGGTCAGGTGGTCTGGTATTCCCACCTCTTTAAGAATTTTCCAGTTTATTGTGATCCACACAATCAAAGGCTTTGGCATAGTCAATAAAGCAGAAATAGATGTTTTTCTGGAACTCTCTTGCTTTTTTGACGATCCGACAGATATTGGCAATTTGATCTCTTGTTCCTCTGCCTTTTCTAATACCAGCTTGAACATCTGGAAGCTAACGGTTCAGGTATTGCTGAAACCTAGCTTGGAGAATGTTGAGCATTACTTTACTAGCATGTGAGATGAGTGCAATTGTGCGGTAGTTTCAGCATTCTTTGGTATTGCTTTTCTTTGGGATTAGAATGAGAACTTAGTTTTCCAGTCCTGTGGCTACTGCTGAGTTTTCCAAATTTGCTGGCATATTGAGTGCAGCACTTTCACAGCATCATATATCAGGATTTGAAATAGCTTGACTGGAATTCCACCACCTCCACTAGCTTTGTTCGTAGTGATGCTTTCTAAGGCCAACTTGACCTTACGATCCAGGATGTCTGGCTCTAGGTGAGTGATCACACCATTGTGATTATCTTGGCTGTGAAGATATTTTTTGCACAGTTCTTTTTGTGTATTCATGCTGCCTCTTCTTAATATCTTCTGCTTCTGTTAGGTCCATACCATTTCTATCCTTTATTGACCCAAAGTTGCATGCCATGTGTAGGACCACCCAAGGTGGGCGGGTCATGGGGGAGAGGTCTTACAGAATGTGGTCCACTGGAGAAGGGAATGGCAAACCACTTAAGTATTTGGCTTGAGA
Source organism: Bos taurus (assembly GCF_002263795.3). Taxonomy (NCBI): domain Eukaryota; kingdom Metazoa; phylum Chordata; class Mammalia; order Artiodactyla; family Bovidae; genus Bos; species Bos taurus. The sequence goes on from NC_037336.1 coordinate 4,117,680, forward strand.
ACCCCATGAACAATATAAAAAGGCAAAATGGTAGGATACTGAAAGAGGAACTCCCCAGGTCAGTAGGTGCCCAATATGCTACTAGAGATCAGTGGAGAAAGAACTCCAGAAAGAATGAAAGGACGAAGCCAAAGCAAAAAACAACAACAACAACAACACCAAGCTGTAGATGTGACTGGTGATAGAAGCACGGTCCAATGCTGTAAAGAGCAATATTGCATAGGAACCTGGAATATTAGGTCCATGAAGCAAGGCAAATTGGAAGTGGTCAAACAGGAGATGGCAAGAGTGAATGTCGACATTCTAGGAATCAGTGAACTAAACTGGACTGGAATGGGTGAATTTAACTCAGATGACCATTATATCTACTACTGCGGGCAGGAATCCCTTAGAAGAAATGGAGTAACCATCATGGTCAACAAAAGAGTCTGAAATGCAGTACTTGGATGCAATCTCAAAAACGACAGAATGCTCTCTGTTGATTTCCAAGGCAAACCATTCAATATCACAGTAATCCAAGCCTATGCCCCAACCAGTAATGCTGAGGAACCTGAGGTTGAATGGTTCTATGAAGACCTAAAAGATCTTTAAAACTAATACCCAAAAAGGATGTCTTTTTCATTATAGGGGACTGGAATGCAAAAGTAGAAAGTCAAGAAGCACCTGGGGTAACCGGCAAATTTGGCCTTGGAATATGGAATGAGGCAGGGCAAAGACTAATAGAGTTTTGCCAAGAGAACACCCTGGCCATAGCAAACACCCTCTTCCAACAACACAAGAGAAGACTCTACACATGGACATCACCAGATGGTCAACACCAAAATCAGATTGATTCTATTCTTTGCAGCCAAAGATGGAGAAGCTCTATACAGTCAACAAAAACAAGACCAGGAGCTGACTGTGGCTGAGATCATGAACTCCTTATTGGCAAATTCAGACTGAAATTGAAGAAGGTAGCGAAAACCACTGACCATTCAGGTATGACCTAAAGCAAATCCCTTATGCTTATACAGTGGAAGCGAGAAATAGATTTAAGGGCCTAGATCTGATAGATAGAGTGCCTGATGAACTATGGACACAGGTTCATAACATTGTACAGGAGACAGGGATCAAGACCATCCCCATTGCAAAGAAATACAAAAAAGCAAAATGGCTGTCTGGGGAGGCCTTACAAATAGCTGTGAAAAGAAGACAAGAGAACAGCAAAGGAGAAAAGGAAAAATATAAGCATCTGAATGCAGAGTTCCAAAGAATAGCAAGGAGAGATAAGAAAGCCTTCCTGCTTCTGTTTATTCCTTGTCATTTCTTTTATTGTACCCATCTTTGCATGAAATGTTACCTTGGTATTCCTAATTTTCTTGAAGAGGTCTCTATTCTTTCTCATTCTATCATTTCCTCCATTTCTTTGCATTGTTTAATTAAGATGATTTTCTTATGTCTCTTTTGTATTCCCTGGAATCTGCATTCAACTGTGTATATCTTGCCTATCTTAAGTTGGTCTACATTTTTTAAGAATTAAGGGTTTCCAAAGTCATTCACTTTTGTTTATTTATTTTTAAATTATTTCATTAAATGATTATGCTTTTTAACAAGGACAAACATGAGAACTCACTTAACACTGATATATACAACTTTGGTGACCTTTGGAGCTATTTTCAACTATGTTTTTATTTTCTTCTAGGCAATTTCTTTGATTTGTATGAAACCACTTGGTTGACTTGAATTGGCCAGATAATTTTATTTCTATGACAGTATATGTAATTGATAATTCAAGACCATTTTCTTTTCCTTGTGTTACAACAATATCACTTTCCAGATAACAGCTATTCCAACAACACAACAATGAGGCCAGAGAGTGAGACCAACAGTGTCATAGAAAAGACTTACAAGATGACCTGCAGAAACATAATTAAGAACACCTGAACAAAACAAAAATGGTTATTGTTTGAAGCATGAAATTTAGAGAGAATTTGCTACCTCAGTTCAGTTCAGTTCAGTTCAGTCGCTCAGTTGTGTCTGACTCCTTGCGACCCCATGAATTGCAGCACGCCAGGCCTCCCTGTCCATCACCAACTCCTGGAGTTCACTCAGACTCACATCCATCGAGTCAGTGATGCCATCCAGTCATCTCATCCTCTGTTGTCCCCTTCTTCTCCTGCCCCCAGTCCCTCCCAGCATCAGAGTCTTTTCCAATGAGTCAACTCTTCGCATGAGGTGGCCAAAGTACTGGAGTTTCAGCTTTAGCATCATTCTCTCCAAAGAAACCCCAGGGCTGATCTCCTTCAGAATGGACTGGTTGGATCTCCTTGCAGTCCAAGGGACTCTCAAGAGTCTTCTCCAACACCGCAGCTCAAAAGCATCAATTCTTTGGCGCTCAGCCTTCTTCACAGTCCAACTCTCACATCCATACATGACCACTGGAAAAACCATAATCTACATATTCTGACTGATACAAACACAAAGCAAATTTTCTCAATGTGGTTACATATTTAAACTATTTGCCTATATAATTTAATGAGTAACATCCACTGTTTATCCTAGTACATTTACCTTTTCCTTGCTTGCTTTTGTGCTGTTAGAAGGTTATATTCTTTATTAGTGCATAGAAAATACACAGTAAGGAAGAACTGAGAAGTACGGTAAAAGCATTCTACTCTGTACACTAAAAACCTAAGCCCTTGGGAGAGCATAACATTAATAATAATAATAATAATAATAAAAATGTGGAGGAGTAAATTTGGAATCATATAAGTGCCACTTTGGAGAAATATCTGTGATGATAGCTTTTCCTCCAAGACAAGAATAATATCTCTCTGGAAACCTAGAACATAGTTTTCACTCACATCGGCATTGTGAGAGGAAGATTGGTTGCATAAGTTGCTGTAGTAGATAAGATAAGAAATTTTAAAAAGTATCTTAAGAGGACATGCAAACAAGCTAAACTCATGAAAATCTTCAAGACAGTGAAGTGAGATAGGTTTTCAATAACACATGTTGTCTGGGGTTTGGCTTTACCCACTCCCTTTAATTCTTTAGTTGTCTTAACAGGGCACAATTGCTTCTACATAGTTGGAGTTATATGTGTGGTGTGAAGACTATCTGCCATTTCAATGGAGGAGAACACTAGAGGATGAGCTCTTAAAAATAAATTTTAATTCTTTTTATTGGAGTATAATTGCAAGGAGAGAGAGGAAAGCCTTCCTAAATGAATAATGCAAAGAGCTAGAGGAAAACAATAGAATGGGAAGGACTAGAGACCTCTTTAAGAAAATTAGAGATAGCAGGGAACATATCATTCACAGATGGACATAATAAAGGACAGAAATTAGATGGATCTAATAGAAGCAGAAGATATTAGGAAGAAGTGGCAAGAACACACAGATGAGCAATACAAAAAAGATCTTCATGACTCAGATAACCACGATGATCACTCACCTAGAGCCAGACATCTTAGACTGTGAAGTCAAGTGGGCCTTAGGAAGCAACACTATGAACAAAGCTAGTAGAAGTCATGGAATTCCAGCTGAATCATTTCAAATCCTAAAAGATGATGCTGTAAAGTGCTGCACTCAGTATGCTAGCAAATTTGGAAAACTCAGCAGTGGCCACAGGACTGGATAAGATCAGATTTCATTCCAAATATAAGGAAAATCAATGCCAAAGAATGCTCAAACTACTGCAAAGTTTGAGTGCTACTGCTCAAACTATTTAACTCATCTCACACACTAGTAAAGTAATGTTAAAAGTTGTCCAAGGTATGCTTTAACAGTATGTGAACTGAGGACTTCCAGAGGTTCAGGCTGGATTTAGAAAAGGCACAGGTACCAGATACCAAGTTGCCAATATCAGTTATATCAAAAAAAGCAAGACAATTTCAGAAAAAAAAAAAAATCTACTTCTGCTGCATTGACTATGCTAGAGCCTTTAACTCTGTGAATCACAACAGACTGTGGAAATTTCTTCAAGTGATGGGAATACCACATCACCTTACTAGCCTCCTGAGAAATCTGTATGCAGGTCAAGAAGCAACAGTTAATACGTCAAGATTGTATATTGTCATCATGCTTATTTAACTTGTATGCAGAGTACATCACGAAAAATACCAGGCTGGATGAAACACAAGCTGAAATAAGATTTCCAGGAGAAATATCAATAACCTCAGATATGCAGATGACATCACCCTATGGCAGAAAGTGAAGAGGAACTAAAAAGCCTCTTTATGAAAGTGAAAGAGGAGAGTGAAAAAGCTGGCTTGAAACAACATTCAAAAAATGAAGATCATGGCATCCGTTCCCATCGCTTTATGGCAAATAGATGGAGAAACAATGGAAAGAGTGATGGACTATTTTCTTGGGCTCTATAATCTCTGCAGATGGTGACTGCAGCCATGAAAGTAAAAGATGGTTTCTCTTTGGAAGAAAAGCTATGAGAAACCTGGACAGTATATTAAAAAGCAGAGACATTACTTTGCTGACAAAGGTCCATATAGTCAAATCTATGGTTTTTCCATTACTTATGTATAGATGTGAGAGTTGGACCATAAAGAAGGCTGAGCACTGAAAAATTGATGCTTTTGAATTGTGGTGTTGGGGAAGACTCTTGAGAGTCCCATGGACTGCAATTAGACTGCAAATTATTCAATCTCAAACTGCAGGACTTTGGCCACCTCATGCAAAGAGTTGACTCATTGGAAAAGACTCTGATGCTGGGAGGGATTGGGGGCAGGAGTAGAAGGGGATGACAGAGGATGAGATGGCTTGATGGCATCACCGACTTGATGGACGTGAGTTTATGTGAACTCCGGGAGTTGGTGATGGACAGGGAGGCCTGGCGTGCTGCGGTTCAATGGGGTCGTAGAGTCAGACACGACTGAGTGACTGAACTGAACTGAACTGAACTGAAAGAAAATCAATCCTGAATATTCATTGGAAGGACTGATGCTGAAGCTGAAGCTCCAATATTTTGGCCACCTGATGCAAAGGACTGACTCCTTAGAATAGACCCTGATGCTGGAAAAGATTGAGAGCAGGAAGAGAAGGGGACAACAGAGGATGAGATGGTTGGATGGCATCACTGACTCTTTGGACATGAGTTTGAGCATGCTCCAGGTTTTGGTTATGAACAGGGTGGCCTGGCTTCTATGGAGTCACAAACATTCAGACACTACTGAAAGAATGAACTGAACTGTGTTGCTTTGTAATGTTGTATTAGCTTCTGTTATACAAAAATGTGCATCAGCCATATGCAGACAAATATCCCCTTCTTCTTAAGCCTCTTCCAATCCCCCATCACACCAATCTAGGGCATCCCAGAGCACCAAACTGAGCCCCTTCTGCTATATAGTTGCTTCCCATTAGCTATCTATTTTGTATATGACAGTGCAAATATGTCAATATGCTATTCTCTTGTCTCACTCTCTCCCCGTACCTGCTATGTCCTCAAGACTGTTCACTACATTTGCCCTGCAAATAAGTTCATTTATTCCCTTTTTGTAGATTCCATACATATGTGCTAATATGATAAAAATAAGTTTTAATTATTAAATGCCTAAGTAGTTAAGTATTTAATTATTTAATACTTAAATATGAGCATTGTATTCATAATTCCATATTTATTTATAAAATAAAAATATATACATTTGACTCCTACTTTACTGTAAAAAAAGTGCCAGCTAAAATCTCTATGCCTTTAGAGTTCATAAAAGTTTTTTTTACAAACACTAATATGCACACTATATTTCTAACACTACATCTAATTTAATAATTAACAAGCTAGTGTAAACCTCTTTTCAAGTAGAGAAAAGAAAAACATCTAATGAATAGTAATTCTTTCAAATTAAATTTTATTTAGCATTACAATAGAATCTTTAAAATCAAAAGTAGTCAGTTTGAAGAAACAGTTTTGTAATAGAGAACTAATGATCAATAACAACCTACTAAATACCTTGAATCAATTTAATTCTCATAAAAAAAATTTGAATTGAGGGTGTTCCTTAACTTATGCTTGAAAGCTTATGAATAGAAATTTAAGTAAACTGAAGAAGTCACTATGCAGAAAGAATGTCCAGTGCTCTCCCTATATGTTTTTCTCTGCTTACTACACATTCAGCTGTATATAATAAGGTTAAAAAAAAAATGCTATTCCAATAGTTCAGAATATAGGATGTCCAGGACCCAAGACACTGTGCTGAAGTCAGGACACATGATTGACTTTGCCTATGCATCTCTTCATCCAAGGTCAGTCTGGTAAGGCATCTTTCCTCCTCTCACAATGTTATAACCATTCATTAAACCTGAATCTCAAAGGTGATTCAATCTACTATATTCAAGTTAGAAGAGAAAACCTCACTTAAGCTTAATTTTTTTCTCTAAATATTTAAGATGCTATGCATTTGAGTAAACAGTATGCATGTTTAACTGTTAAAATTGTACTGCTTTCTTGAATCTGTGATGAGTCCTTTGTGTATAGCTGAAAAAGTTTAGAACTCCAAAGGAAGCTGGGGTAAAGATAAAATTTGTCTTCCAGTTGTAAAGAATCTGCCAAACAATGCAGGAGACTGGGGTTTGATCCCTGGGTCAGGGAGATCCCCTGGAGAAGGAAATTGCAATCCACTTCAGTATTCTTGCCTGGGAAATTCCATGGACAGAGGAGCCTGGCAGGCTACAGTTCATGGGGTCACAAAGGAATCAGACACGACTTAGTGACAACAATAACCTCAACCATAAACTGTGATTGTATTATTTTTTATGTACTTCATCAGTGAGAAAATTCTAAGTCCTGTTCTTTTAATTAAACCAATATACATTATATTGGAATTTGGTTGAAATAATGAAAATAACACAGTAAACACAAAGAAGAGATGCATTTCCCCCAATAATTTACTTGAGAAAACCAATACCTTCATGCCTTCTAAGAAGTATTTTTCTAAATCCATTTCATGGGATTGAGCAAACGGATCCTGCTTCAGCAGGTGATAATTTCACTTGAATTTCTAGTTACCATAGAAACAACTGATTCCCAAAACACATTTTAAAAACATGTAAAATGTCATGTATGAAACGAGATGCCAGTCCAGGTTTGATACACAATACTGGATGCTTGGGGCTAGTGCACTGGGATGACCCAGAGGGATGGTATGGGGAGGGAGGAGGGAGGAGGGTTCAGGATGGGGAACACATGTATACATGTGGCGGATTCATTTTGATATTTGGCAAAACTAATACAATTATGTAAAGTTTAAAAATAAAATAAAATTTTAAAAAAAAGATTATACTTAAGGGGAAATGATTGCACTAATTGACTTTTTTTTAGCATTGGAAACCAAAAGCTTTAAAATATTTTACATCAATGATTATTCCCAGAAAAGAATGCATTTTCAGAATTAATTCACATAAAAAAAAGAACAAAGTGCTGGTTTGTCTTTGTTCAATGATATGTGTTTTTACATGGAAAATGCACACATTATTTTTCTAAAATTAGATCGTGTTAAATTGTCATATACAAAAAACATATATGATAGGAATAAGATAAAACACTAAGAACTTTGAAAATAATGTTATTTATTATTATATAGTAAGGTAAAGAATTACAAAGCAAGAGGCAGTTTCTTTCGGGAAAAATCTATAAATTAAAAGGCACAGTGATACTGATGCATCTCCTAGCATTTTTCTCATAGGTAATTTGTTACATGAATAGCCATGTTTCTTCAAATATGAAAGCACCAATTTTAAGAAGTAAGGGCATTAATAAAATCTACTGTGAAATAAATGCTTCTTTAATAAAGGTACTATGAAAACATATGACCTTTATAGAGGCAAAAAGGCAGTTTATTTTGCATTCTTAAAATTAAGACACAGGATCACAGATTGTGAAGTAACCCAGAATAGTCTCCCCCCGGAGGAATATCATCAGGTGTTTTAATACAAAGGGGAAACATTAATGCAGGCTTTCATAGGTTGTTTACCAAGAATTTGGATTGGAAAGTAATCACTTAATATATATGATTATATTACGAAACACATCTCATTTGTTAGTAGGGAAAGCTATGTATCCTTAGCAACTCAGTGACTAGTCCACAGTTTTAATATGGAGTTCTGCCAAAGTACAGCATGGGCTGGAAACACAAAGGTCCTCAGTCTCATTTCCGTCATTTCTGACATAACTTCTTTCATGGCATTCATGTATTAACTTCTGGAAGACAACACATGATTTTCTCAAATTTGTTTCAACCAAAGGCATCAAGAATTCTGAAAGGAAGTAATTTTGGAAAATTATGGCAATTTTTACATAAGGTACAACCCCCTTATGGACAGCACATGGCCATTAAACAGATTCTTTCAGCATGTATATAATAGATATATAATGGGTAATAATTCAAAAATCAATGTGTACTTTCTACTGTTTGTTTGAATATATAACTTTTACTCAAGCTCAATCAATTTATCCTTCTACCTGGTGAGTGATTTTGAAAGTAAGGGAAGTGGAAAAAAAGGATGGGACTTTAATCAACCTTTTAAAACAAGCTTGCAACCTTCAGTGTGTTGACATTTCTTCCACCTACTTTCTAACCTTATCTTTGAAAAAAAGTAAAAGTGTACATCAAGCAGTAATAATGTTAGATACATTCATTTCAGGCTTAATTTAGAATTGTTTTCACACTCACTATTTATTTTCCTTTTAATTCCTCTTTTAAAAACAATTTAACTCTTTAAAATTATTTTTTAGAAATGATCTTATAATTAATTTTATTTATCTTTTTAATATTTGTGCTATATTTTCTTTTTTTTTTTTTTTTTGATAATGTTACCTATTTCTGATTTTAATACTGCATGGGGCTTCCCTGGTGCCTCAGTGATTAAGAGTCTGCCTTGCAATACAGGGAACACCATGTCCAACCCCGGCCCTGGAAGAGTCTACATGCTGTGGAGCAATTAAGCCCATGTGCCACAGCTATTGAGTCCACATGCTGCAACTACTGAAGTCTACATGCCTAGAGCCCATGCTGCACAACAAGAGAAGCCACAGCAATGAGAATCCCCTATACTGTGACTAGAGAGAAGCACTCTCTCACCACAACTAGAGAAAGCCCATGTGCAACAACAAAGACCTCCACAGCCAATATATAAGAACAAAAAGCAATAATAAAATTTAAAAAATAAAATGTATAATTTAAATGTTTAAAAATTGCATATTTGTTTTAGAAAAGTTAGGAAGTATCAACACATTATATATATCTAAAACAGAAATAAAATTACCAGATACAAGGGTTGCTATTTTATATATGCCTCCTATTGGTTCTTATATTTGTACAACTTTCTGAACATAAACAGTACTATATACATTTTATATTTATGTCTAATATGTCATCATATTCTTGCATAATTTTAGGTAAATTCTTAAGATAAAATTTATTGAGAAATATTGAATAGTTACAGTTTTCAAAAAAATTAGTGATGGCAATTCTTGAATTCTTATAATTGTTTTAGGAAAAATGAATCACAGAGAGCATTGATTCTCTTGACTTAGTCTAAAGATTATTTTTTAATTTATCAATTTAAAAACTGAATAAACTTTAAGGTTTCTATATAATGGCACATTATGTGTTAATTAACCCAGGTACTTCCTTGTATGAATGAGAATTTTAGTAAGACCCCCCCTGCCACCCCCTATTTCTCATTGTCCCAACCCGTCCTCTTTTAAAAGGATAAACACTGAGAATTCTATTTTTCATGAGGAAAATGTAATCCCCATTTTTTTTTACATTGTCAAACACATGATCCAATCATTTTGTTTCCCTGCCTCTGTAATGAGACAAAGAAAAATGAGTGTTGGATTAAAGAAATCCCCTAGTAATAGAATGGTCTGTTTGTTTAGCTGATTAGAAGCATTAAAAATAGACAAACTAAGACTGTAGGAAGGCAAAAAGGCCGCTTATAACAGGTTGAGATAAACACTGAGGAAAGAGCAGAGAGACAATTTCAACTGAATATAAATGAAACAAAAGGCTGTTGACAAGGGAGACAAAACATGACCTGGAAAAATTGGCTCATTATAGGTAAAGTAAATAATTATAATTACCATCAGTTATTGAGTAATTACTATAAGCCAGCTACTATGTGTATCTCATATATCATCTTATTTCATCTTTGCAACAGCCCCATGATTCAAGTACTATTACTCCAAACTTATGTGAGAAATGAAGCATGACAGTAAATTGTCCACAATCAGTTAGCATTTAGCAGATGAGGGTTGAAATGTGGGTTTAACTGTGTTAGAAGACAGATCTCCTAAACACAGTATTCTATTTCCCTTCAAAGGATTAATAAGAGTAGGTATTCCAGGAAAATTAAAAACAAACAAACAAACAAGGAGTGATAATAGTAAAAATTGTACCTGAAATATTAACTGTTGTGCAAAAAAGTTTAAATATAGTTCTGTTTAGTATATATTTTAGCTTTTTTCCTAAGTTGAAAAATAGATTTTAAAGAAATTAATATTTATTCTTCTGAAAAACAGGAGGCATATTATTTCACAGCATTATAATAAAACTAAAACATAGAAATGGTGATAAAGTGCTAAGTCCAACTCCTAATCCACACTAAGCACTTATAGTCATGACTGTAAGGACATTACTTATAATTACACTGACTATGGGCTTTGCAGTTGGTGTAGTTGGTTAAGAATCTGTCTTCCAATGCTCGAGATGCAAGAGACAGATTTAATTCTTGAATCAGGAAGATACACTGGGTAGGAAATATCAACTCACTCCAGTATTCTTGCCTGGAAAAATCTCATGGACACAGGAGTATGGCAGACTGCTGCCCATGGGAGTCTCAAAGAGCCGGACATGGCTGAGCTAGGTTGTAGTGGTGGTGTAGTGACTTTGATACATCAATGACTTTTGCTGACATTTTATACAACTTTGCCTTGAATATATAAGTTCTTGAAATCTGAATGGTTCATGAACAAATATGCATTCTATCCTGAAAGTGTTCTACACTAAATTTTTATTATATTTCATGTTTTGAAATGTGTCCGCTTTACTACATATTTTTCTGCATTTTAATTTAAATATAAACTTGATTTTTAAGCTATCCCATCCCTTTGAAAACAACATATATAGAGTTCTGTTATATATATATATATATATATATATATATAATTATACTTATGAAACTAAATGTCTCTCATGCATCTACCACAGGATATTTACATTTAATTTTTTACTGACAAATACAGTCACTGATTCAACATTGTACATTATCAAGATGTCATTAAAATCTTCCTTAATGTGGTCAATCAATAAAGTATTAATCTATCTTAAGTATAACATATGGTTGATTTGTGACTACTCTTCAGAAAAATAGATAAGAAGCAAGCAACTGAAAATTCAAAATAAATTAAGAAAAATATATTGAAATAAAGTTAATTAAAAGTAGGAAGCCCTTATGAAAAAATTTTAAAAACAGCTTAAAATTACAGAGTAATAATGACAGGCAGAACACATGTTACTCTAGTAAAAATCAGTCAAAATGAATTACATGATTATTTTAAGAGCTCATTTAGAGAAAAAGGTTTAGATAATTTCAACTAAAAATGTACTATAATTTTGAAAACACTTCTGTAAAATAAATTATTCACTATAAATAGCACTCACTATTTTATAATCATGCTAAACAAAATTTTTTTCTACAAACCCATATCTGTTTACTATTCTTATAAAAATAAATTCTTATAAAATAATAAATCATAAATTTATAAAAATAAATAAAAATAAAATTATACAAATATAAAAATAAATTCTTCTATTTTTAGCATAGAAAATGTATATTACTGAAGTTGCCACATAAGATGCAAGGTTCTTAGTTAAATGTGCATTTCAGATAAACAAAGAATACTACTTTAATATGAGTAAATATGTGAATGCATTTTTGGAACATAGGTTAACAGAGTATACTGAAATTTTTTTGCTATATCCAACAATTCCATACAGGAGTCAAGCTTCATCATAGTGAGTTATTTATGAGTACATATTCAAAGTTCTACTAATGGTCAAGAATCATGTTGCATTATTTTTTGTTCCTTTTTCACGTATCGCCATCTGACAGTGAAATAAAGCACCATATATTAAAAGCAACATATTTAATTCTATTAGAGTTTCCGCTTTACCAGAAAACCTAACCTATAGTATTAGGATCAGATCAGATCAGATCAGATCAGTCACTCAGTCGTGTCCGACTCTTTGTGGCCCAATGAATTGCAGCACGCCAGGCCTCCCTGTCCATCACCAACTCCCGGAGTTCACTCAGACTCACATCCATCGAGTCAGTGATGCCATCCAGTCATCTCATCCTCTGTTGTCCGCTTCTTCTCCTGCCCCCAATCCCTCCCAGCACCAGAGTCTTTTCCAAAGAGTCAACTCTTCGCATGAGGTGGCCAAAGTACTAGAGTTTCAGCTTTAGCATCATTCCTTCCAAAGAACACCCAGGGCTGATCTCCTTCAGAAAGGACTGGTTGGATCTCCTTGCAGTCCAAGGGACTCTCAAGAGTCTTCTCCAACACCACAGTTCAAAAGCATCAATTCTTTGGCGGTCACCCTTCTTCACAGTCCAACTCTCACATCCACACATGACCACAGGAAAAATAGCCTTGACTAGACGAACTTTTGTTGGCAAAGTAATGTCTCTGCTTTTGAATATGCTATCTAGTTTGGTCATAACTTTCCTTCCAAGGAGTAAGCGTCTTTTAATTTCACAGCTGCAGTGACCATCTGCAGTGATTTTGGAGCCCATAAAATAAAGTCTGACACTTTTTCGACTGTTTCCCCATCTATTTCCCATGAAGTGATGAGACCAGATGCCATGATCTTATAGTATTAGGAACAAGATCCATAATATAAGAGAAAACATAACTACCAGAGATTGAGGCAAAATTAAATAAGGCAAAATCAAAGCTGCTATGGATATTAAAATTCAAGTAAAAAGAGCCATATTATAGGCTTATCAAATAAGGATGTCAAATATCCGAGTGCCAAATACCCATAAATTCCCAAGGGTATGATGAGAAAACCAGCTTCACTGGAATGAAACTCTAGAGCTTGGGAAATTAAAGCAGGACAGCAAAGTGATCAATGCAGTGAAATAGAGGAAAACAATAGAATGGGAAAGACTAGAGATCTCTTTAAGAAAATTAGAGACACCAAGGGAACATTTCAGGCAAAGATGGGCATAATAAGGAAAGAAATGGCATGGACCTAAAAAAGCAGTAGATATTAAGAAGAGGTGACAAGAATACACAGAAGCACTATACAAAAAAGATCTTCATTACCCAGATAATCACGATGGTGTGATCACTCACCTAGAGCCAGATATCTTAGAATGTGTGTGTAGTCAAGGGAGCCTTAGGAAGCATCACTAAAAACAAAGCTAGTGGAGGTGATGGAATTCTAGTTGAGCTTTTTCAAATCCTAAAAGATGATGCTATTAAAGTGCTGCACTCAATATGGCAGCAAATTTGGAAAATTCAGCAGTGGCCACAGGACTGGAAAAGGTCCGTTTTCATTCCAATCCCAAAGAAAGGCAATGCCAAAGAATGATGAAACTATGGCAAAATTGCACTCATCTCATATGCAAGTAAAGCAATGCTTAAAATTCTCCAAGCCAGACTTCAACAGTACATGAACTGTGAAATTCAGGATGTTCAAGCTGGATTTAGAAAAGTTAGAGGAATTAGAGATCAAATTGCTATCATCTTCTAGATCATCAAAAAAGCAAGAGAATACCAGAAAAATATCTACTTCTCCTTTATTGACGACGTCGAAGCCTTTGAAACCCCATGGATAGAAACAAACTGTGGAAAATTCTTCAAGAGATGGGAATACCAGATGACCTTACCTGCCTCCTGATAAATCTGTATGCAGGTCAAGAAGCAGTAGTTAGAACTGGACATAGAACAACAGACTGGTTTCAAATCAGGAAAGGAGTACGTTAAGGCTGTCTATTGCCACCTTGCTTATTTAATTAATATGCAGAGTACATAATGAGAAATGGCTGGCTGGATGAAACACAAGCTGGAGTCAAGATTGCCAAGAGAAATATCAATAAACTCAGATATGCAGATGACACCACACTTATGACAGAAAGCAAAGAAGAACTAAAAAGTCTCTTGATGAAAGTGAAATGGGGGAGTGAAAATGTGGGCTTAAAGCTCAACATTCAGAAAACTAAGATTATGGCATCTGGTTCCATTACTTCGCTGCAAATAGATGGAGAAACTGTAGAAACAGTGACAGACTTTATTTTTTGGGGCTCCAAAATCACTGCAGATGGTGACTGCAGCTATGAAATTAAAAGATGCTTGCTCCTTGGAAGAGAAGTTATGACAAACCCGGACAGCATATTAAAAAGCAAAGGTATTACTTTACCAACAAAGTTCCATCTAGTCAAAGCTATGGTTTTTCCCGTTGTCATGTATGAATGTGAGAGTTGGACTATAAAAAAAAGCAGAGTGCTGTAGAATTGATGCTTTTGAACTGTGTCTTTGGATAAGACTCTTGAGAGTCCCTTGGACTGCAAGGAGATCCAACTAGTCTGACCTAAAGGAAATCAGTCCTGAATATTCATTGGTAGGCCTAATACTGTAGCTGAAACTCCAATACTTTGGCCAACTAATGGGAAGAACTGACTCATTATAAAAGACCCTGATGCTGGGAAAGATTGAAGGTGGGAGAAGAAGGGGACAACAGAGGATGAGATGGTTGGATGGCATCACCAACTCAATGAACACGAGTTTGAGTAAGCTTCAGGAGTTGGTGATGGACAGAGAAGCCTGGCATGCTGCAGTGAATGGGGTCGGGTAGAGTCAGACACGACTGAGTGACTGAACTGGACTGAATTGAACCGAACTCATACTTAGCTAACTCTCAAGACTGAGGTTTTTGTATGCCTTAAATCATAATCACCTCTCTCTTAAAGACCTATCTAGTCTTTGAGAACAAAGGACACTTCTGAGAATTGATGTTTCTGATAGCTGAGTAAAAGTGAGTACTGAGAAGAAATATTTTACTGTCAGAATGGCCTGTGGATATTTCTGTATCTAAATCCAATGTACTACTCCCTAGACTTGATTTTTACACTAATAAATTTATATAGCATGAAACCATACAAAAAGTTAGAAAGACAAATCTAGTAAAATATATACAAGCTAAGTTAAATTGATTACCTTGATTACTTTGTTTTCCAAAATTCTATAATTTAGAAGAAAACATCAAATAAAATCATATCACCAAAGATTATTTTCTCCATTATATGAAACAAGATGAAATAGTCAATGAAAATAGATTTCTTATTTTTGTGTGAGGTTTTCTGCTATATATAATGTTCTCATTCCTTCTTGCATGAACCAGGTGTTTTGTAGAAGTTTCTCATGGCTAATGATTTAATAGGTCACCTCCTCTTCTGCCAGATGCTTTTACATGATTAGTAGTTATAAAGTGCTGTTTTGGTTCTCCCTAAATTTACATTTGTCCTATAATGGTGTATATTTTGGGATGCCAAGTTTCACACAAATGTGCTCCAGTTTCACTTTTGAAGACAATCCTTCCACTATATTGATTGTGTATCTCTTGTTAAAAGATTCACATTTTAGCAGGTATAGCAAATAGAAAAAAGAAAAAATAAAATTAAACGATGAAATTATTCAAATAACTTGGAAGTCAAAATGACATTTATTTTTAAAATGTATGTTGAGTTTCTGAATATCGTATTTGACTACTTACATCTCTTAGTCCCCCTCATCCTAGAATACTGCTACTGCTAAGTCACTTCAGTCCTGTCCAACTCTGTGTGACCACATAGATGACAGCCCACCAGGCTCCCCCGTCCCTGGGATTCTCCAGGCAAGAACACTGGAGTGGGTTGCCATTTCCATCTCCAATGCATGAAAGTGAAAAGTGAAAGTAAAGTCGCTCAGTCATGTCTGACTCTTAGCGACCCCATGGATTGCAGCCCACCAGGATCCTCCATCCATGGGATTTTCCAGGCAAGAGTACTGGAGTGGGGTGCCATTGCCTTCTCCGTCATCCTAGAATAAGTACTTCAATTTGCACTGTCCCATTGCCTACATAGGTAAAGCCTAAAATCTACTGTGAAGTATGATTTTGTTCCTAATGTGTATAAACTGACTCTAAGGGTTAGGAATTTGTATGTTACGTTCTTTAACTCTTACATTCATTAGATTCTTTTTATCAGTGCTGCTCAGAGATGTTTTTGCTTTCAAAAAAGCTTAAATGAAATCCTAAGCACTTGAGCAGTGAGACAGTAGAATAAATGCTGTGTCTATTGAACAATAGATAAAGTCCCCTATTAACAACCTTCAAGTTGAAAACCTTCCAAAATGCAAACGTGAGTAAGATTATGGCTGTCATCATGAATGGGGATTGGAGGAACATGTGCCTGCAGTTTACTCATAATTTTTGTGAACTGAAGACATGGGTGAGGAGTCCAAATAGGTCTTCAGCAACTTAGTGACTTAGTAAGAAGCTACAGTTAGACCTGCCGGGCAAATTATTGAAGTCCTTGCTGTGCAACATGGGGCACTTACTAATGAACACTTAATGGATATGCAGGCCCAGAGAAAGGATGAAAGAGACAAGAGAAAGAAGTAACTTAAAATCAAAGAGATTTGTGACACAGGAAATGGCAAGGGAATTTTCTTTATTTGAGAGAGCACTGTTAGTTTTTGAGGAACAAGATCCAAACAAAGAATGGTATACAGAGAGTGCAGAAGCTGTTCAGAATGTAATCTGGTGCTACCGTGTAATCTATAATGAAAAAAAATGAGCTACTACTGAGACATCACTGGATTTCTTCTTCAAGAGAGGAGATAGAATTTAATCCAGCAAGGAATCAGAAACTGTGCCATCAATGTCAGGCATGAGTGAAATTGCAGCTTTCCTTTCATCTCCTATTTCTGATGGTCCTTCAACTCTACCATCTCCCAGCTCATCTCCCTCCTCCAGTCAGTAACTCTTCTTGTGTGTTCCCTTGATGCCAGTCCCTATAGGCCAGCTGTTGTAATGCAGGGCTGTACTTTTTTCAAGGTATTATACTGTCAGATTAAAATTTATTTCTTGTGTCTATTTCTTTTTTGCATTACTTGTGTGAAAAGTATTATAAACTTATTACTTATAGATAACAATATTATAGTGCTATGTTAGTTGCATAACTTGGTTGGACTTATTTAAAAAAGGACTTACAAATGTGCTCTTGAAACAGAATTTGCTTGTATGTAGGGGACATACTGTATTATGTCTCCCTCAAAGATACAAAGGAGTATTGTAATGGAAGGTTGGATATATCCTCTAATGAAACACTTTTAGAATTTTTGAGCAAGTATACAGTTATGCTATATCCTTGAATTAGCATAGCTTAATGTTAAGGCTTCATTAATCTATTTACTTTTTATCATATAAGAGTTAAGTTACACGTTTACAATTAACACAGTCAAGTAGGTTAAATTATTCCATTTTTGTCTCTTTCTAGCCTGGTAGATAACTGGTATTTTTTTTTTATGAATAATGATATAGAAAGTGATGTTAATGTCTAAACAAATATAAATGCCTAACTGAATACTTAAATTATAATTTTACACAAGTTTGTAAAAAAAAAAAAAAAAAAAAGGAGGAGGGATAAAATTCTCTGTATAAGATTCTAAATGCCTCATGACTGTCAATATTAGATTGTCTTCAAACAAGTCAGTTTTACAGTGAGGCATTGTAATCATTTATGTTTTATGTTAGGTCCTTTATTTTTGAATTTTTTTAATATATCTGATAGAAAATTCTCAATGTAAAAGAGTAGGTTTTTTTTTCTTTTTACAAAAACAGGGTTATAGTTTCTCATTAATTTCTAGTTTACTTTTTGAAAATGTTAGTATTTCTATTGTATACTTCAGAGCAAAGCATAGGTGTGCTGTCTGCTGGAAACACACACTCAAGTTATACTTCAGTCCAAAGTCCCATATACTAAATGTAAATGATTTGACTTAGATACATTAAGGTGTATTTTCCTATTTGAAACTAAGAGTTCTACTTAAAAAAAATAAAAGTCAAATGCTCTAGTTTCTTCTATTTGTCTTTGGAAAAGGACATTTTAATATAATATATGATTTTACAGTTTTAATTGCACTAAATTCCTTCAAGTTCTGAGGATATTCAATATTTTATAACCCAGTAATATTTATTCCCACATTATATCAGTGTTCCTAAATAACCTGCACTTGAAACAGCAATTGTATAATTACAGCAAAGTCTTTTTCTTGCCCATTTAAGTGTTTAGTAGTGCTATTTCATAAACTAAATCATTTCCAGACATTTAGTTTACCACCATGAAATTTTGTTTTCAAATTAGAAGTATTTTAAAAGCATAATAATAATTGCACTCATTTCACATGCTAGCAATGTAATAGTCAAAATCCTTCAAGCTAGGCTTCAACAGTATGTGAACCAAGAACTTCTGGATGTACAAGCTGTATTTAGAAAAGGCAGAGGAATCAGAGATCAAATTGCCAACATCTGTTGAACCATAGAAAAAGAAAGAGAATGCCAGAGAAACACTTATTTCTGCTTCATTGGATATGCTAAAGCCTTTGACTGTGTGCTGCTGCTGCTAAGTCACCTCAGTCGTGTCCAACTCTGTGCGACCCCTTAGACAGCAGCCCACCAGGCTCCCCCGTCCCTGGGATTCTCCAGGCAAGAACAGTGTGGATAACCACAAACTGGAAAATTCTTCAAGAGATGGGAATACCAGACAACCTTACCTACGTCCTGAGAAACCTGTATGCAGGTCAGGAAGCAACAGTTAGAATCAGACATGAAACAATGGATTGGTTCAAAATTGGTAAAAGAGTAGGTCAAGGCTGTATAGTGACACCCTGCTTATTTAACTTATGTGCAAAGGAAATTACGTGAAATATCAGACTGGATGAAACACAAGATGGACTCAAGATTGCTGGGAGAAATATAAAAAACCTGAGATATGCAGATGACACCACAGTAATGGCAGAAAGTGAAGAAGAACTGAAGGGCCTCTTGATGAAAGTGAAAGGGTAGAGTGAAAAAGTTGACCTAAAACTCAACATTTAGAAAACTAAGATCATGACATCTGGTCCCATAACTTCATGGCAAGTAAATGGGGAACAATGGAAGCAGTGACAGACTTTATTTTGGGGGGTTTCAAAATCACTGCATATGGTGACTGCAGCCATGAAATTAAAAGACACTTGCTCCTTGGAAGAAAAGTTATGACCAACCTAGACAGCATATTAAAAAGCAGAGCTATTACTTTGCCAACAAAAGTCCATCTAGTCAAAGGTGTGGGTTTTCCATTAATCATGTGTTGATGTGAAAGTTGGATTATAAAGAAAGCTGAGTGCTAAAGAATTGATGCCTTTGAATTGTGGTGTTGGAGAAGACTCTTGAGAATCCTTTGGACTTTAAGGATATCAAATCAGTCAATCCTAAAGTTAATCAGTCCTGAATATCCATTGAAAGGAGATGCTGAAGCTTCAATACTTTGGCCACCTGAGGGGAAGAACTGATTCATTGGAAAAGACACTGATGCTGGGAAAGTTTGAAGGTGGGAGGAGAAGGGGACAACAGAGGATGAAATTGTTGATGTCATCATGGATTCGAAGTACGTGAGTTTGAACAAGCTCTGGGAATTGGTTATGGATAGGGGAACCTTATCCAGTGGATCACATTATGTCAGACCTCTCCACTATGCCCGCCCATTTTGGGTGGCCCCACAGGGCATGGCTTAGTTTCATTGAGTTAGACAAGGCTGTGGTCCTAGTGAGATTAGATTGACTAGTTTTCTGTGATTATGGTTTCAGTGTGTCTGCCTTCTGATGTCCTCTTGCAACACCTACCGTCTTACTTGGGTTTCTCTTACCTTGGACATGGGGTATCTCTTCAACGTTGCTCCAGCAAAGCGCAGCCATTGTTCCTTACCTTGGATGAGGGGTATCTCCTCACCGCCTCCCCTCCTGACCTTGAACATGGAATAGCTCCTCCAGGCCCTCTGGTGCCCATTCAGCCACCGCTCCTTGGACATGGTGTTACTCCTCCCAGCTGCCACCCCTGGGGTCGGGTGGGGATAGCTCCCTTCAGATGCTCCTGCACTGTTGAAGCCTGGCACTCTCGGCCTTTGCCTCTGACTTCAAAGGCGGGGTAGCTCCTCCCGGCCGCTGCCCCTGACCTTGGATGTGGAGCAGCTCCTCTCACCTGTGCTCTGCATGCCGTCACAGCCACCGGTGCTCAGTATTCTTGCCTTGAGAACACCATGAAAAGTATGAAAAGGCAAAATGATAGGATACTGAAAGAGGAATTCCCCAGGTCAGTATGTGCCCAATATGCTACTGGAGATCAGTGGAGAAAGAACTCCAGAAAGAATGAAGGGATGGAGCCAAAGCAAAAACAATACCCAGCTGTGGGTGTGACTGGTGATAGAAGTAAGGTCCAATGCTGTAAAGAGCAATATTGCATAGGAACCTGGAATGTTAGGTTCGTGAAGCAAGGCAAATTGGAAGTGGTCAAACAGGAGATGGCAAAAGTGAACATTGACATTCTAGGAATCAGTGAACTGAAATGGACTGGAATGGGTGAATTTAACTCAGATGACCATTATATCTACTACTGTGGGCAGGAATCCCTTGGAAGAAATGGAGTAACCATCATGGTCAACAAAAGAGTCCAAAATGCAGTACTTGGATGCAATCTCAAAAACGACAGAATGATCTCTGTTCATTTCCAAGGCAAACCATTCAATATCACAGTAATCCAAGGCTATGCCCCAACCGGTAATGCTGAGGAATCTGAAGTTGAACGGTTCAATGAAGACCTACAAGACATTTTAGAACTAACACCCCAAAAATATGTCCTTTTCATTATAGGGGACTGGAGTGCAAAAGTAGGAAGTCAAGAAACACCTGGAGTAACAGGCAAATTTGGTCTTGGAATACAGAATGAAGCAGGGCAAAGACTAATAGAGTTTTGCCAAGAGAACGCACTGGACATAGCAAACACCCTCTTCCAACAACACAAGAGAAGACTCTACACATGGACATCAGCAGATGGTCATCACCGAAATCAGATTGATTATATTCTTTGCAGCCAAAATTGAGAAGCTCTATACAGCCAACAAAAACAAGACCGGGAGCTGACTGTGGCTCAGATCATGAACTCCTTATTGGCAAGTTCAGACTTAAATTGAAGAAAGTAGGGAAAACCACTAGACCATTCAGGTATAACCTAAATGAAATCTCTTATGATTATACAGTGGAAGTGAGAAATAGATTTAAGGGCCTAGATCTGATAGATAGAGTGCCTGATGAACTATGGAATGAGGTTCGTGACACTGTACAGGCGACAGGGATCAAGACCATCCCTATGGAAAAGAAATGCAAAAAAGAAAAATGGCTGTCTGAGGAGGCCTTACAAATAGCTGTGAAAAGAAGAGAAGCAAAAAGCAAAGGAGAAAAGGAAAGATATAAGCATCTGAAAGCAGAGTTCCACAGAATAGCAAGAAGAGATAAGAAAGCCTTCCTCAGTGATCAATGCAAAGAAATAGAGGAAAACAACTGAATGGGAAAGACTAGAGATCACTTCAAAAAAATTAGAGATACCAAGGGAACAATTCATGCAAAGATGGGCTCGATAAAGGACAGAAATGATATGGACCTATCAGAAGCAGAAGATATTAAGAAGAGGTGGCAATAATACACAAAAGAACTGTACAAAAAAGAGCTTCACGATGAAAATAATCACAATGGTGTGATCACTGACCTAGAGCCAAACATCCTGGAATGTGAAGTCAAGTGGGCCTTAGAAAACATCACTACAAACAAAGATAGTGGAGGTGATGGGATTCCAGGTGAGCTATTTCAAATCCTGAAAGATGATGCTGTGAAAGTGCTGCACTCAATATGCCAGCAAATTTGGAAAATTCAGCAGTGGCCACACGACTGGAAAAGGTCAGTTTTCATTCCAATCTCAAAGAAAGGCAATGTCAAAGAATGCTCAAACTCTCGCACAATTGCACTCATCTCACATGCTAATAAAGTAGTGCTCAAAATTCTCCAAGCCAGGCTTCAACAATACATGAACCACGAACTTCCTGATGTTCAAGCTGGTTTTGGAAAAGGCAGAGGAACCAGAGACCAAATTGCCAACATCCGCTGAATCATCAAAAAAGCAAGAGAGTTCCAGAAAAACATCTATTTCTGCTTTATTGACTATGCCAAAGCCTTTGACTGTGTGGATCACAATAAACTGCAGAAAATTCTGAAAGAGATGGGAGTACCAGAGCACCTGGCATGCCTCTTGAGAAACCTATATTCAGGTTAGGAAGCAACAGTTAGAACTGGACATGGAACAACAGACTAGTTCCAAATAGCAAAAGGAGTACGTCAAGGCTGTATATTGTCTCTCTGCTTATTTAACTTATATGCAGAGTACATCATGATAAATGCTGAGCTGGAAGAAGCACAAGCTGGAATCAAGATTGCCAGGAGAAATATCAATAACCTCAGATATGCAGATGACACCACCCTTATGGCAGAAAGCAAAGAGGAACTAAAGAGCCTCTTGATGAAAGTGAAAGAGGAGAGTGAAAAAGTTGGCTTAAAGCTCAACATTCAGAAAACTAAGATCATGGCATCTAGTCCCATCACTTCATGGGAAATAGATGGGGAAACAGTGGAAACAGTGTCAGACTTTATATTTTTGGGCTCCAAAATCACTGCAGATGGTGACTGCAGCCATGAAATTAAAAGACGCTTACTCCTTGGAAGAAAAGTTATGACCAAACTAGATAGCATATTCAAAAGCAGTGACATGACTTTGCCAACAAAGGTCCGTCTAGTCAAGGCTATGGTTTTTCCAGTGGTCATGTATGGATGTGAGATTTGGACTCTGAAGAAAGCTGAGCACCAAAGAATTAATGCTTTTCAACTGTGGTTTTGGAGAAGACTCTTGAGAGTCCCTTGGACTGCAAGAAGATCCAATCAGTCCATTCTGAAGGGGATCAATCCTAGGATTTCTTTGGAGGGAATGATGCTGAAGCTGAAACTCCAGTACTTTGGCCACCTCATGTGAAGTGTTGACTCATTGGAAAAGATTCTGATGCTGGGAGGGATTGGGGGCAGGAAGAGAAGGTGATGACAGAGGATAAGAAGGCTGTACAGCATCACTGACTCAATGGACATTGGTCTGAGTGAACTCTGGGAGTTGGTGATGTACAAGGAGGCCTGGCGTGCTGCGGTTCATGGGGTTGCAAAGAGTCGGACACGACTGAGAGACTGAACTGAACTGAGGGGATATTGGCCAGAGAAGGGAATGGCACCCCACTCCAGTACTCTTGCCTGGAAAATTCCATGTATAGAGGAGCCTGCTGGCCTCCAGTCCATGGGGTCGCTAAGAGTCAGACACAACTGAGTGACTTCACTTTCACTTTTCACTTTCATGCATTGGAGAAGGAAATGGTAACCCACTCCAGTGTCCTTGCCTGGAGAATCCCAGGGACTGGGGAGCCTGGTGGGCTGCCATCTATGGGGTCGCACAGAGTAGCATATGACTGAAGCGACTTAGCAGCAGCAGCAACAGCAGCAGATGAACCTGGAGAGCTGCAGTCCACGGGGTTACAGAATCAGACATGACTGAGTTACTGAACTGAAATCTAGACAGTGTATTAAAAAACAGACATTACATTGCCCACAACAGTCCATATAGTCAAAGCTATGGTGTTTCCAGTAGTAAGGTTCAGATCTAAGAAATGGACCATAAAGAAGTTTGAACACCAAAGAATGGATGCTTTTGAACTGTTGTGGTGGATGAGACCCTTGACAGTCCCTTGGACAGCAAGGAGATCAAACCAGTCAAAGCTGGTGAAACTAATCAAACCAGGAAATCAACTCTGAATGTTCATTGGAAGGACTGATCCTGAAGCTGAAGCTCCAATACTTTGGCCACCTGATGCCAAGAGCCAACTCATTGGAAAAGACCCTGATGCTGGGAAAGATTCAGTGCAGGAGCAGAAGTGGGTGACAGAGGATGAGATTGTTTGATGGCATCATTGACTCAAGAGACATGAATCTGAGCAAACTCCAAAAGATAGTGAAGGACTGGGCAGCCTGGAAGGCTACGGTCAATGGGGTTGCAAAGAGTCAGATGTAACTTAACAGCAATTACTAATTTGATGTTATCAATTGGAGTGAATAGATTAATGGAGGAAAAATGACTTATGAGAATGAAAGGAGAAAGAATACATAAAAGCACACAAAACAAAAAGATGACAGGAAACAGAAAGTGTAATCGTGACAACCAACTATATATTTCTTTGTATCACTGTGAGTGTAGTTATCTTGCCCTATTTCTCACAAATTTCCAAATATCTATAACATATGCTTAAACAAACTGCAGTCTGTCAAGAAAACAGAAATTTTCAGTTATATTAGTCAGTGTTTTCAGAAGAAACAGAACCTACAAGATAGATACATAGAGATGAATACACAGAGAGGCATATATACATGTACATATATAAATGTATGATAATGGATGGGTTTTTGTGCTTAGAGAGGGTCAGACTTCCCACCATCTGTAAGCTGGAAGCCCAGGAAATCTAGTGGTAGAGAGCAAAAGATAATGCAATGCTATGAGTCCCCAGTCCAAGATCAAGGCTCAGGATTAAGGCGTTAGTGGGGTAAGACCCAGTTGGAGTCTGCAGGCTTATGGATGACGTGTATCAACATCAGAGGGCCAGATAAAATAGATATTCTAGCTTAAGCAGAGAGCACACTCACCCTTCTACTCTTGTGTTCTATTCAGATCCATAATAGATTGGGTGGTGCTAACTAGAGTTAGTGAGGGCAGTTTCTATGTAGTTTCATTATTCAAGTACTAGATTCTTCTGGAAATACCTGACACACACAGACCTGACATATCCCAACTTAATGTTTTACCAGCTATCTGTAATCCATTAGACTAGATAATATTAAAAGTTATCAAACACAGCAGTTTTCCAAATTTATATGGTTATGATATTACTTATACCTTGTATAATCTTTTCCAATTTCTCAGTATAATTTTCCTGAAGATATAAAGCAGAATTCTTAATAATATTTCTCAATTAATTAATATATTCATGGATGTTGAATGAGACATAAAAGCATGTCCTATAAATATAAGCCCACGGGCCAAAATATTATAGTACTTGAGAAACAGCAAGGAATATATTTTAGCTTACTGTAGACACTATGATAAAGGGAATATTAATGAGAAGAAAAACAGAAAGTTAAATGTGTGTCCACTTCCACCCCCAGTCAGATAGTCTAGTAGTATATCTATCCAAATCTGTTCTACACTGAGCTGTAGGAGCTCAGCTCAGTGCAGAAAAAGGAGCTAAGAGCTGTGCATTATATACAGGAATGTGTAAGCTGCTTTGGGAAAAATGATGTCAATGACAAAAAGAGCCTGTCAAGAAGTGTGGCCAAGAGAGCAACAATAATTTTAAATTAACAATTACAAGACACAGAAAAGAATAAAAGCTTATCTCATATGCTTCAATATAAATAATTGATGTCTTCAAAGGAAGCCAATCCAAATATATTCACAAAATGTAAACTAAGTGAATGGCCATCTGACAGTAAATATTGATTAAAAGTTGTTTACCAGTACTTTTACAGACTGACATATAAGGGATTATTCCATCAGAAAGCTTGTGTACTGTGCATACAAAGGGATGATAACAGCTGTGCCTAGAAAAATATCTAAACCTATTTCTTTTAATTCAAGGGTGAGGAAACAGGAAACAGAACAACTCCTGATAAAATCTGCAACACAAAAATCTCAGAAAAGCCTAACAAGGCCAAAGCAAAGTAGATATCTGGAAATAGTTGTCTTGCAAAGTGGAAGCAATTATATTTAACTAAATTTTATTGAGTAACTAATAAGCACTGGATATTGTCGGACATAGTGAGGAAGATCCACTAAGTCTCAGCTCTCAGGGACTCACTATACAGTATCTCATTAAACTCTAGAAAGACAAATATTCCCACAGAACACAGGCAAATTCATGGTGAAGAGATGCTGCATAAAAAGGATGGAGATGAAGTAATGTCTGGTTTAGAGAGGAAAAGAGAACAGTGAGTTAACATCATCAAGATGGTAGAATTGGAGGATCCAGCCCTCATTCCCCATCTCATCCCCTGTTAAAAACACTGATTTTAAAAGCTGCCTATGAACAAGAATTACCTTCAAGGAAGCCTGGAGATCCCAGCACTTGAAGAGCAAACCATTTGAGAACACATACTCTGAAGGGGTAAGAAGTTTCATTTAACCTGTGTGATAGTTTCACTCTACCTATAAGACTCCATCCCCCAAAAGCCAAGAAAAGTACTCTTGGTCGGCACTCTTCCCCGCTGAGAAAGTGAAGAGCAAAGTGACCACCCACATTCCCCAGTACTATGGATTTTGCCCCGGTGACCCAATTCTGTGTCACCCCACCTAGACTACTAAAGGGATCAGCATAATTGAAGAGTCTGGGGACAACCAGGAGCAGAGAAAAAGTGCAGAAGCTCACAGCAAATTGTTTGTGGACCTCAACAAATAGTCACAGATCTTACAACTTACTAATGGGCTCCCTCAAGAACAGTGCAAAAAAGGGGCCTCACATCTGAGGATGCACACATCCAGCTATCAGTACAGCCAGCACCCTGCACTACCTGCAGTGGGAGGCAGGTGCCCACAGAAAGGCAGTCTGTGCAGAGGCTTGCATGAGCTCCTCCAGACAGCCACAGATAGCACCAGCTGGGCTTTGCTTCCCTGGGAGATGTACAACCAGGGCCCTTCAGGGCATTGACTTAGAGAAAATAAACCAGAAGCTCTCAGTGCCAGTCCTGACTTTGTGGGACAGAGAGAAGACACAGGATCCTAGAACTTCCTTTCTAAGATGAAGCAAGACATGTAGAGCTGCCACAGCTGAAGGAAACATGTGAGAGACCAAAAACTGGATTTACAATTATGAGTTACCAAATACTAGGAACTTATGGAGCTTGTGTGCTTAGTCACTCAGTCGTGTCCAACTCTTTGCAACCCCATGTACCATAGTGCACCAGGCTCCTCTGTCCATGGGATTTCCCAGGCAAACGTACTGGAGTGGGTTGCAATTTCCTTCTCCAGGTGGAGCTTACACTCTGCTAAATATATTCATTACACCAGTAAGTCTTATTGATAATCTTGTCAATGTGGTATAATCTGTTCCATCTAATAGATGAACAAAATTAGACTCATAAAAGTGACATTACTAAGCAAGTCCAAACACCTCAAAAGGGACAGTAAGGAAACCTGAAGGCAAAACATTTTAGATTTAAACTCAAAACCTTTAGTTTCAACTTCAGTGGCATATACCCTCAAATAATAGTAAATCGATGTTTGATGGAAGTAGTGAAGAAGAAGAAACAATTCTGTTTAGGACTGGCTATTGGAGTCTCCTATGATGGAATAGTTCAGAATCTGTGATTCAAACAATGCAGAGTCATTGGAATTTAAAGCAGGGAGCAGATATAATCAAACACATTAATTAAATAAAATTATATTACATCGCATAATCATATTTTGTTATATGTATCATACTGGAAGGTATTAGCATCATAAACCACAGTACTGAGAGAAGGAAAAGACAGAGGAGAGTCTTGAGAGTGGCAACAGAGGCAGGGGAAAGCCCTGGATAGGCCAAGTAGAGGGGAAGTTGCCTGCTGTCCTGGAGAGGACTATGCGCTCTGTCATGTAAGCAGCTGGTTTTTACAGGACTCCCCTGAGTGATGAAAAATAAAGCTAGTTATTTCGATCTATGGTGCAGTTAAATTATTATTTTTAAATTCCACACTGGTCGAATTTAGGTCAGAAAAAAGATGAATATAAAAGAAAATTATTACTTGTGGAATTTACTTGCATCTTTTTTATATATAAGTCTATTCCCTGATATTTTCCATGACATTTTTAAGCTCTCAAATTCTATGTTTAGGGAATTGGCAATATTATGTTTTATATACAAATGTGCTTCCAGATTTAGTTTATTGGTTTCACTCCTCATTCAACCACTTGCTAACTGTATTGCTTTGAGAAGGTTACAGGATATTTCTAACTTCAGTGAAACTGCAGGTGGTTGTTGTGAAGGTTAAATTAAATAGTGTGGAGCAAGCAATAAACATATAGCTGGCACAGAGTCACAGCCAAAAAACGCTGGAGGTAGTCTTTTCAATATATTATGTACACTCAATCCACTTTTCTTGAGATTTAATTCATATTGACTTTCATTTTGTCAACAAAAAAGTCAATAAATTAATTTGTTTCAACTAATATTTATTGAGTCCTCATATATGTGGCAGTCACTAGGAATCAAGGAAAATTAGTTTTAAAAAGAGACAAAAATCTTGTCCTCAAGGTACCATATTTATTTATGAAGTGTTTTAAAAGTTAGTCACTGGGAAGCACTTCTAGAAAGGCATGTGAAGACCTGCAAAAGTCTACTTCTCTTTAAAAGCACTGAGAAATTGGCAAAAGCTATCAAAATCAACTTTCAGTACTCTGGGAATTAGCCAAAGGTTTGCAATAATCTGAGAAACATTTATTAAAGAAAAATAACTACAAAATAAATAGCAAATGTTAGGAGAGGGAGAGGGTGGGAAGATTTGGGAGAATGGCATTGAAACATGTGAAATGTCATGTATGAAATGAGATGCCAGTCCAGGTTCAGTGCACGATGCTGGATGCTTGGGGCTGGTGCGCTGGGACGGCCCAGGGGGATGGTATGGGGAGGGGGGAGGGAGGAGGGTTCAGGATGGGGATCACGTGTATACCTGAAATTTTTTAATTATTTAGAAAAAAAAAAGAAAAAAAATAAATAAAATGAAACAAAATAAATAGCAAATGTTACAACATTTTCAATTGTCCTATTCTCATTATTCCATTACCAGCATCTTGGTAGTTTCAAAAACAAACAACAGAAAAAATAAACTAGCCTCACAATCACAGTAGATGTGAAAACCAACACCCAAGCATCCTTATAGAAGGCAGAACACGTTAGGAGCTCCACCAAAGTCCCAGTCCCAAGGGATTGTCAGCACTTGTCCTGTAGGGCAATTCATTGAAAGTCCCAGTTATTGGGCTCACCTTAACTGATCTGACTAAGGTTTTGTTCACTGTGAGTAAACAGTCTTTTGCTTGGGTACATCTTATTAATAAAATAAACAGCAATTTCCTCACATCACAGATAACTGAGGAGGAGTACTCAACAATAAAGCCAAAGAGATCTGCATATGAAACATTGAAATCTGAGATATGTTCCTGGGAAGCTGAAAATCTTTGGGCATGTGCAAGGCTACATATGCCAGGAATAACCTGACAAGTCCTGGATCTCTCATCTCTGGCTGTTACTGAGGCTCTGCTCAAGCAGGAAGTGAACACAAAGGCCAAGATGGAAATTACATGATAGAGTCTTAAAGTCAGACTCCAAACACATACCCAGCCCTTCCAAACAAAAACTAGAAAACAGTAGATTAGGACAAGGAAACATCTGCCCAGTTATGACCTGATAATTTAACCAATTGAACCAAGGCCTCAGTGCCCACAGATGACACAGAATATAGACTTTACAGACTGTAGGAAAGCTGCTAAATAAACAAGAAGCAGGAGCAACAAAAACAACGAACAGCAGCAAAAGCAAATAAACTGGAGAACAAACTGGAGAATGTGACTTCAAAAAGTACTAAATTGCAGTATTTAGCATGTCTAGATTTAACAAAAAAGAAAAAAAAAAAAGTCATAGAAAAGATAGGAAAGCATAGCCTAAAACACAATAATTAAATTAACAAAGCTGTCCTTGACTTCCCCAGATGTTGGGCTTACTAGTAAAAGACATTAAAATCAAAATTGGTTTTTTAGATGTAGAAATAAGACTAACAAAACTTTATCTTATTAAAACTTTTTTTTTTTTTGATAAAGGGAGACTCAAATTACCACTGGGTAATAAAAGAGGGCATATAAAAATGAATATGAGAAAGCACTATGAACATTTGCCTGCAATAAATTAGAAATCATAGCTAAAATGGACAAATTCCTTTGAAAAAACTTACTGATATTGATGCAAGAAGAAACATAAAATCAGAATTTATCTCAAGATATTGAATTAATAATCAAAAACTTCCCCCAAAGCAAACCTAATTCTAGATTACTGGGGAATTCTACAATATATTTAAAAGAAAATATAACACCAATTTTTCATAAATTTCCAAAAAAGAAGAGGGGAAAAAAAGTTCCTAACATATTCTATGAAGTTAGGATTCAGTTCAGTTCAGTTCAGTCGCTCAGTGGTGTCTGACTCTTTGCGACCCCAAGAATCGCAGCACGCCAGGCCTCCCTGTCCATCATCAACTCCCGGAATTCACTCAAGCTCATGTCCATCGAGTTGGTGATGCCATCCAGCCATCTCATTCTCTGTCGTCCCCTTCTCCTGCCCCCAGTCCCTCCCATCAGCAGGGCCTTTTCCAATGAGTCAGCTCTTCGCATGAGGTGCCAAGGTATTGGAGTTTCAGCTTCAGCATCAGTCCTTCCAAAGAACACCCAGGA
This sequence comes from Bos taurus, assembly GCF_002263795.3. Taxonomy (NCBI): domain Eukaryota; kingdom Metazoa; phylum Chordata; class Mammalia; order Artiodactyla; family Bovidae; genus Bos; species Bos taurus. The sequence goes on from NC_037336.1 coordinate 4,148,359, forward strand.
CTGATATCCTTTAGAATGGATTGGCTGGATCTCCTTGCAGTCCAAGAGACTCTCAAGAGTCTTCTCCAACCCCACAGCTCAAAAGCATCAGTTCTTTGGCGCTCAGCTTTCTTCACAGTTCAACTCTCACATCCATAAATGATCACTGGAAAACCCATAGCCTTGACTAGACGGACCTTGAAGTTAGGATTACCGTAGCACAAAAATCAGACAAATACAATGCTATGAAGTCTACAGAACAATATACCTATGAATATGGATGCAAAAATCTTAATATCAGAACACTGTGTCAAGCAAACTGTAAACAGGAATGAATACCACAGTGATGTGGATGTATCTTGCAAGGTAGGTTCAGAATTAAAATTAAAAAAAATAATAATAATAAAATCACCATTTCTATGGAATTAAGAACAAAATCACATGATCATCTCAATATGTAGAAAGTATATGATGAAAGTGAAAGTAGAGAGTGAAAAAGTTGGCTTAAAGCTCAACATTCAGAAAACGAAGATCATGGCATCTGGTCCCATCACTTCATGGGAAATAGTTGGGGAAACAGTGGAAACAGTGTCAGACTTTATTTTTCTGGGCTACAAAATCACTGTAGATGGTGACTGCAGCCATGAAATTAAAAGATGCTTACTCCTTGGAAGGAAAGTTATGACCAACCTAGATAGCATATTCAAAAGCAGAGACATTACTTTGCCAACAAAGGTCTGTCTAGTCAAGGCTATGGTTTTCCCTGTGGTCATGTGTGGATGTGAGAGTTGGACTGTGAAGAAGGCTGAGCACCGCAGAATTGATGCTTTTGAATTGCAGTGTTGGAGAAGACTCTTGAGAGTCCCTTGGACTGCAAGGAGATCCAACCAGTGCATTCTGAAGGAGATCAGCCCTGGGATTTCTTTGGAAGAAATGATGCTGAAGCTGAAACTCCAATACTTTGGCCACCTCATGCGAAGAGTTTGCTCATTGGAAAAGACTCTGATGCTGGGAGGGGTTGGGGGCAGGAGGAGAAGGGGACGACAGAGGATGAGATGGCTGGATGGCATCACTGACTCGATGGCCGTGAGTCTGGGTGAACTCCGGGAGTTGGTGATGGACAGGGAAGCCTGGTGTGCTGCGATTCATGGGGTCACAAAGAGTCAGACACGACTGAGCGACTGAACTGAACTGAACTGAATATTTGACAAAAATCAACTGTCAGCCCTCCATATTCAATTTCTGCATCCATAGATTTCATGAACCATGGATCAAAACTATTTGAAAAAAAATAATTCCACAGGATGGCAAAGAGAAAAGCTTAAATTTGTTCCATGCCAATAAATATCTACACAATATTTACATTGTATTTACAACCATTTACATATGCATTATTATTATACTAGGCATTATAACTAATCTAGAGATGAGTCAATGCACACAGGAGGATGTATGTAGATTGGATGTAAACACTTTGCCATTTTGTATCAGGGATTCCAGCACCCATAGATTTTGGTATCTTGGAACAAATCCTTCATGGATATCGAGAGATGTCTGTACCTTTCAAGATTAAAAACTAAATAAAACAAACTCTGTATGAGAGACAGCAAAAGAGACACAGATGTGTACAACAGTCTGGACTCTGTGGGAGAGGGAGGAGGGTATGATTTGGGAGAATGGCATTGAAACATGTATAATATCATATAAGAAATGAATCACCAGTCCAGGTTCAATGCAGGATACAGGATGCTTGGGGCTGGTGCACTGGGATGACCCAGACAAATGGTATGGGGATGGAGGTGGGAGGGGGGCCAGGAGGGGGAACACGTGTACACCCGTTGGGGATTCATGTTGATGTATGGCAAAACCAATACAATATTGTAAAGTAACTAGCCTCCAATTAAAATAAATAAATTTAAATTTAAAAAAAAAAGAAAAATAAAACAAAGACTCAAAAACACTATGGACCTAATGGAACTTCCACAACCTATTAAAAAACTTATATGAAAAGTGCACAATTAACAGTGAAGCACTGATCACTGGGCCACTAAGAGAAGGAAGAATACTCTAATGCCTGTTCTCATCACTTTAATTCCACCTAATTCTCAAGGCTCTAGTCAGAGGAACTACTAAAGAAAAAGAAATAAAAGACATTCTGACTGGAAAAATAAAATATGTATAACTCTCTTTTTTTTGAAATGGTGTGATCCTTTTTTGTAGAAATTTCCAAGAGATCTACAAAAAGACTGTGAACTTATCAAAGAGTTCAGCAAGATTATATTGCTTAACTCCGATAAACAAAAATCAATTTTATTTCTCTTCATTAGCAAAGCGCAATCCAAAGTTGAATTAAGAAAATAATTACAGTTAAAATAGTATCAACAAGAACACAATGCTGAGGAAAAAATTTAACAAAGTTTGAAACCTGTACACTGAGACTACAAAACATCATGAAAGCAAATTAAAGATCTAAATAATTATATTCCTTGTTCACTGACTGAAAGACTTAACATTATTAAGATGGAATTATTCCCCAAGGTGATATAATATTCAGTGAAATCCCCTTGAAACCCCAAATGACTTTTTTTGCAGAAACTGGCAACCTGATCACTAAACTCATTTGAAAATGCAAGGGACTCAGAATGTTCAAAACAATATTGCAGAAGAAAAATTAAGTTGGAAGACTCACATTTCTTCAAAACTAATTTTAAAATACAATAATTATGACAGTGTGGTGCTGGTATAATGATGTATAGGACAATGGAATAGATTTGTGAGTTCAGAAATAAATCTTCACATCTATGGTCTATTGATATTCGATAAGGATGCCAAGACAATTAAACAATTTTTTAAAACAGTGTGAGACAACTAGATATCAGCCACAGAGGATAAATTTAGAATCATATATTAAATCATACAATACAAAAATTTTAAGTTTTATATATGGAAATTTAAGAGGTAAAGCTGTAGAGTTCTTAGAAGAAAACATATAAATCAACCTTTGAATCTTGAATTAGATGATGACTTCTTATATATGACATCAAAAGCCCATGTGACATAGGTAAAATAAATGGAAATGCATTATCATTTTTAAAAAATGCTCAATTTCAAAGGACTGATATTAAAAAAAAAAAAAAAAAAGTGAAGTAGGGACTTCCCTGGTGGTCCAGTGACTCAGGCTCTGTGCTCCCAACACCGGAGGCCTGGATTTGATCCCTGATCAGGGAACTAGATCCTATATTCTATAACTAAGTTTGCATACGGCTAGGACACAATGTGCAGCCAAATTTATAAATAATAAATATAAAATGGTGAAATTATAGCTTATATAATGGGAAAATATTTGCAGATTATATATCTGATGAGACTGATATTCAGAACATATACTCTTAAAATTATGATAAAAGATAAAGAACTGAAAAGTAGGCAAATGATTTAACAGATATTTCTCCCAGAAATGTATAGAAACAGTGATTAGACAAATGGTAATATATTCTACATTAATAATCAGTAGGGGAATGCCTATCAAAAACACAATGAAGTGCTTTTCTTTCAATCCCAGTAAAATAGCTAAACTTAAAAAGAGAGACAAAAACAAAAAAACAAAAAAAAAAAAAAAAACAAGAGCTGATGAAGATGTGGAGAAATCTGAACTCTAATACATTGCCAGTAAGACTGTATGCGAGGCAGCCACTTCGGGACTGTTCCTCAAAATGCTAGACATTGATTTACCATATGACCCAACATTTCCACTCCTAGGAACATAGCAAAAAGAAATGAAGATATATGGGCATGAAAAATCTGTGCTTAATCGACCAAAGCAATATTATTCATAATAGCATATATACAACACACATGTTGTATACATAGCTCAGTTGTGTCCGACTCTTTGCAACCCCATGGACTGTAGCCTATGAGGCTCCTCCGTCCATGGGATTTTCCAGGCAAGAGTACTGGAGTGGGTTGCCATTTCCTTCTCCAGGGGATCTTCCCGACCCAGGGATTGAACCCAGGTCTCCTGCATTGCAGGTAGACGCTTTACCCTCCAAGCCACCAGGGAAGCACACATAATCAACACAGGTATCTAACAAAAAATTGATGAATAAGTAAGCAAAACATGGCATATCTGTACAATTAAATTTTATGCAGAAATGAAATAGAATGTAGCACTAATAATGCCATAACATGAAAAGTTTATGGGGTTCCCTGTTGGCCCAGTGGTAAAGAAACCATCTGTCAATGCAGGAGATGTGGATTTGACCCCTAGGTCAGAAAATCCCCTGTAGAAAGAAATGGCAACCCACTCCACTATTCTTGCCTGGGAGATCCCATGGACAGAGGAGTTTAGCGGGCTACAGTCCTTGGGGTCACAAAAGGGTGGGACATGATTTAGTGACTATACAACAAGTGAAAAATCTTGACTATATTATGTAAACTGAGTGAATTCAATTACCAAAGCTCATATATTTTATAAATCCATTTAAATTAATTCTCCAGAATGGGAAAATCTACAGACCCAGAAATTAAATCAATGATTTCCAAGTGCTCAGGGGAGGTAGGGATTAGGAGTGATTGCTAATGCACATTACTTTTCTTTTGGGGGAAAGAAAATATGCTAAAATTTAATAGTAGTCATGGGTGCACAATTCTGTAAACATCAGAAAACACAGAATTATACATTTGAAAGGGAAAATTTTATGATATGTTCATTTTATCTCAATAACTCTGTTAATTAGAAAATTCACTGTAATGAAAAGACAGCACAGGGATCATTTGGCTATGCAGCTTCAGGATGTGGATAAGCAAAAGAGCAGCTGCTATTTATTGCAATGCATCATTTCATAGTATCCAGTTTAACATTATATCATGTTCGATTTTTATAATAGAGGCAAATCCCATATGGGAATTTCTGTCCACATCGCCATTAACTGTTCCATTGCCCTCTTATAACCCCTTGGTTCATAGTTGTGTGCCTTAACAAATTAGCCCACAAATGAAGAAATCCTTAAATTCTTCATTTTTGAATTTGAACATCAAAGGTCACTGTGATTACAAAATAAACAGCAGTAACCAGACTACAGATTTATTCTTCCAGTTTTTAATTTCTTCTAATCCCCATGCATGGGATCTTTTGAAGGAGGTCGCCATTATCTTCATTACCTCCACCATAGTTTGGCCCAGGTAAATAGCAGGGAAGGAACACAGCTCCACCCAGCAACAGAAAATAAGTACAAGACAGTTTCCCCTTCAGTCAGTCTCTCCCATGAGGAAACTTCCATAAGCCTCTTATCCTTCTCCATCAGAGGGCAGACAGACTGAAAATCACAATAACAGAAAACTGACCAATAAAATTACATGGACCACAGCCTTGTCTAACTCAATGAAACTGTGAGTCATGCTGTGTATGACCATCCAAGACGGACAGATCATGATGGAGAGTTCTGACAAAATGTGGTCCACTGGAGAAGGGAATAGCAAACCACTTCAGTATTCTTGCCTCAACAACCCCATGAACAATATGAAAAGGCAAAAAGATAGGACACTGAAAGATGAACTCCCCAGGTCGGTAGGTGTCCAATATGTTACTGGAGATCAGTGGAGAAATAACTCCAGAAAGACTGAAGAGATGGAGACAAAGCAAAAACAGCACCCAGTTGTGCATGTGACTGGTTGTAGAAGCAAAGTCTGAAGCTATAAAGAGCAATATTGCATAGGAACCTGGAATGTTAGGTCCATGAATCAAGGCAAATTGGAAGTGGTCAAATAAGACATGGCAAGAGTGAATGTCAAAATGTTACGAATCAGCAAACTAAAATGGACTGGAATGAGTGAATTTAACCAAATGACCATTATATCTACTACTGTGGGCAAGAATTCCTTAGAAAAAATGGAGTAGCCAACATAGTAAAAAAAAAAAAAAAAGAGTTCAAATGCAGTACTTGGATGCAATCTCAAAAATGACAGAATTATTTCTGCTCATTTCCAGGCAAACTATTCAGTATCACTGTAATCCAAGTCTATGCCCTGACAAGCTGAATGGTTGTACGAAGACCTAAAAGACTTTCTAGAACTAACACCCAAAAAAGATTTCCTTTTCATTATAGGGGAATGGAAATGCAAATTAGGAAGCCAAAAAACACTTGGAGTAACAGGCAAATTTTGCCTTGGAGTACAGAATGAATCGAGGCAAAGGCTAATAATAAACTTTTGCCAAGAGAACACACGGGTAATAGCAAATACCCTCTTCCAACAACACAAGAGAAGACACTACACATGGACACCACCAGATGGTCAACACCGAAATCAGATTGATTATATTCTTTGTAGCCAAAGATGGAGAAGCTCTATATAGTCAGCATAAACAAGTCCAGGAACTGACTGTGGCTCAGATCATGAACTCCTTATTGCCAAATTCAGACTTAAATAGAAAAAGTAGGGAAAACCACTAGACCATTCAGGTATGTCCTTAATAAAATCCCTTACGATTATACAGTGGAAGTGAAAAATAGATTTATAGGACTAGATCTGATAGACAGAGTGCCTGATGAACTATGGATAGAGGTTCATGACATTGCACAGGAGACAGGGGTCAAGACCATTCCCCCCCCCAAAAAAAACCAAAAACAAAAAAAAAAGTGCAAAAAAGCAAAATGGCATCTGAGGAGGCCTTACAAATAGCTATGAAAAGAAGAGAAGCAAAAAACAAAGGAGAAAAGGAAAGATATACCCATTTGAATGCAGTGTTCCAAAGAAAAGCAAGGAGAGATAAGAAAGCCTTCTTCAGTGAATAATGCAAAGAAACTGAGGAAAATAATAGAATAGAAAAGACTAGAAATCTCTTCAAGAAAATAAAAGATACCAAAGGAATATTTCATGCAAAAATGGGCTCAATAAAGGACGTAAATAATATGGCTCTAACGAGGCAGAACATATTAAGAAGAGGTGGCAAAAATACAAAGAAGAATTGTCAAAAAAATATCTTCATGGCCCAGATAATCAGAATGGTGTGATCACTCACCTAGAGCCAGACATCCTGGAAAGTGAAGTCAAGTGGGCCTTAGGAGGCATCACTATGAACAAAGCTAGTGGAGGTGATGGAATTCCTGTTGAGCTATTTCAAATCCTAAAAGATGATACTGTGAAAGTGCTGCACTTAATATGCTAGCAAGTTTGGAAAACTCAGCAGTAGCCACAGGACTGGAAAAGGTCAGTTTTCGTTCCAATCCCAAAGAAAGGCAATGCCAAAGACTGCTAAAATTATTGCTCAATTGCACTCATCTCACACGCTAGTAAAGTAATGCTCAAAATTCTCCAAGCCAGGCTTCAACAATATGTGAATCATGAATTTCCAGATGTGCAAGCTGTATTTAGAAAAGATAGAGGAACCAGAGATCAAATTGCCAACATCTTTTGGATCATCAATAAAGCAAGAGAGTTTCAGGAAAAAACAAAAACAAAAACAAAACATCTACTTCTACTTTACTGACTATGTCAAAGCCTCTGATTGTGTGGATCACCACAAACTGTGGAAAATTCTGAAAGAGATGAGAATACCAGACCACCTGACCTGCCTCTTGAGAAATCTGTATGCAGGTCAGGAAGCAAGAGTTAGAACTGGACATGGAACAACATACAGGTTCCAAATAGGAAAAGGAGTATGTCAAGGCTGTATATTGTCACCCTGCTTATTTAACTAATATGCAGAGTACATCATGAAAAACACTGGGCTGGATTAAGCAAAACCTGGAATCAAGATTGCCAGGAGAAATATCAATAACCTTAGATATGCAGATGACACCACCCTTATGGCAGAAAGTGAAGAAGAACTAAAGAGCCTCTTAATAAAAGTGAAAGAGGAGAGTGAAAAAGTTGGCTTAAAGCTCACCATTCAGAAAACAAGATCATGGCATCTGGTCCCATCACTTCATGGCAAATAGATGGGCAAATAGATGCTACAGTGGAAACTATAGCAGACTTTATTTTGGGGGGCTCTAAGACCACTGCAGATGGTGATTGAAGCCATGAAATTAAAAGACGCTTATTCCTTGGAAGAAAAGTTATGACCAACCTAGACAGCGTATTAAAAAGCAGAGACATTGTTTTGTTGACAAAGGTCTGTCTAGTCAAGGCTATGTTTTGTATCCACCCCCCCCCCCACACACACACCCCGTGGTCATGTATAGATATGATAATCGAACTATAAAGAAAGCTGAGTGCCAGAGAATTGATGCCTTTGAACTGTGGTGTTGGAGAAGACTCTTGGAAGTGCCTTGGACTGCAAGGAGATCCAACCAGTCCATCCTAGAGGATATCAGTCTTGGGTGTTCATTGGAAGGACTAATGTTGAAGCTGAAACTCCGACTCTTTTGTCACCTGATGTGAAGAAGTTACTCTTTTTTTTTTTTTAATTTTTAAATTATTTTTTATTTATTTATTTTTTTTTACTTTACAATATTGTATTGGTTTTGCCATACATCAACATGCATCCACCACGAATGTACATGTCTTCCCAATCCTGAACCCCGCTCCCACCTCCCTCCCTATACCATCCTTCTGGGTCATCCCAGTGAACCAGCCCCAAGCTTCCTGTATCCTGCATCGAACTTGGACTGGCTATTCGTTTCTTGTATGATATTATACATGTTTTAATGCCATTTGACAACCCTGTATGCAAGAAGTGACTCTTTTGAAAAGACCCTGATACTGGTAAGGATTGAAGGTGGTAGGAGAAGGGGACAACAGAGGATGAGATGTTTGGATGGCATCATCGACTCAATGGACATGAGTTTGGGTAAACTCTGAGAGTTGGTGATGGACAGGGAGGCCTGGTATGCTTGCAGTCCATGGAGTTGTAAAGAGTAAGACACAACTGAGTGTCTGAACTGAATCCCGTTATGGGGATTTGCACTCCAAAAAGGCAAGAGATGAACAACTCACTGAGGATTAAGGATCTCTATTCTATATGCCCCATCAGAACTAGATAATGACCCAACAACTTCCATCATGTAGGGAACATATGAACTCAACAACTTGGGACTGTGAGAAGAAGGATAGCATTGGGCAGAATTTTGCACAGCAGAATGTAGAAAGCAGATGTCTCCCTCTCTGATTTCTTCCTGTCTATGAATTAGAATATCCTCCCCCTGGGGCATCTTCAGGAGTATTAGAAAGTATAGTTGCACTATACTTACTGTTCACTAGGGATGAAAACTAAACATGGTGAAACTGGGGAAATAATCTGTTCACATGTTTTCTTTCTCACTTCTGTCTCTACTGGCCTGTGGCTGACACATCCATATAGTTCTCCTGTCTTTCATAAAGTGAGATCACCTGTCCTGTGCTGGATTCTAATTACTAGAATCAAGTCAGTAGGCAAATTCTGAATTTTGCATGCTATTGAGGGCCCAAGAGCTATGGGGTAGATATTCTTGCTTGCTGTTGTGTCTTCTTCAGATACAAACTCTCCCTTATGCAAAGTGTACCAAGATCTGAATTGTAGGGTGCAAGGTATTACTAATATTGAGGAGCTAATGTAATGACCAGGTTACCTTATTATAGAACTAGAAGCAAAAATCTGAGCTTTTGAACATTGTAATTCCAAATTATGCATCTATGTCTCAAGTGATATTGTAAATTAGGGGGAGAAGGATGGGTATTATTGAAATCTAGACACTAATTCATTACATAAACACATATTCCTTTATAAAAATTTTCCATTATACTATGAATATAGAATTATTATATGTTTAATATCTGACAGTAAGGTTGTCATTTTCAATTTTCTGTCACTTATTTTGTCCTTTCTTGGCACTGGTAAGAAATTTAAGTAAGTTTCACTTTGTAGCTAAAAATAGGGAAGAATTTTATCTCATATCTTGATAGAACTATATCATGATCATAAAGAGTACCAAACTTAAGATAAAGCTGAAAGTGTACATAGAAATGCAAGGAGATGCTCAGAACCTGGCTCCCTGAAGACTCCCTTACCTAACCTTGAAGTCTGCTCTTTATCTGAACCTCCTGTTATGTGAGCAGTTCTACAACTAGTAAGACCATTCAGCTGGGGATTTTGTTAATTAAAACAAAATATATCTCAATTGATTCAAAATAAAGTACTAACTTTGGGACACTACGAGGAACAGATTCTAAAGTATGGAATTACTTGTGAGGAAAAAGTAGAACTGTAGGTATTAAGGGCTTGATAATTCCTTCTGAGAACTTGGTCATGAAGTTGGTTAGGCTGCTGCGTGTTCTACTTTTTTTTCAGATGAATAGTCAATGAAGGCTATGATATTTACACAAATGATAGCAAAAATTCTAGAATATTGGCATATGCTCATAATTTCTTGTGTCCTCTGGCAGTTTGTAAAGGGAGAGGCTAGTTTTGTCTGAATGTAGTTATCTAAACAATGAAACTAGGTAAGGATAGTTTACGCAAAGAACTTTTCTGCTTGTGACTTCAAAACAAGCTGACTGAAGTGTTGGGAGAGTAGGAAAAGCTTGAATTCTTGATGGCTTTTAAAGCAATCCAATCAACAACCATACTCTGACCCCTAGTTCTAAAGTTTCCAATTGGAGATAATGAGATCATTACTGAAGTAAATATCTTAACTAATACAACAAAAGATCGTATCTGCTTGAACAGCCAAGGTTTAATATTGAGGTTAGATTTCAAAATAATTGAGAGTTAGTCTTTACCTTGTGTATTATATTATTATTTTATTTCCAGGAAACAACACAATAGCTGGAACATGGTAACATTCAACAAATAGTTGTTTAAAGGATGAATATGGCAAGCATTTAGTAGAGTATGAGTCTCAGATAAAATGTTGAGGTTGGGTAACATTGGGCCATGTTAGTGATGATGGGGGTACACAGCAGGCTCAACAAGCCCTTCTGAGATGCTGTCTGCCCTTTGATGACTGGCTCAGAAGCTAGAGATGGGCTTTGTGGCATTTAGAACTAATTATCAGATGTAGTCACAGTACAATATTTGGCTTAGTTTTTATATTATGAAAGTTCTAGGAGTATTTACTTAATAATTTAGTTTTCTTTAATCCTATCAAATATAACTCTTTCAAAAATATAAATTATACATAATATTCTTTATACACACGTTCACACATATTAACATGTATGCAGAAACAGAATTTATAGCTTCCATTAAAGACTGTTGTCAGGCCTCAGGTACCAGGCTTCCCTGGTGGCTCAGAGGTTAAAGTGTCTGCCTGCAATGCAGGAGACGTGGGCTCAATCCCTGGGTTGGGAAGATGCCCTGGAGAAGGAAATGGCAACCCACTCCAATATTCTTGCCTGGAGAATCCCATGGACAGAGGAGCCTGGTGGGCTACAGTCCATGGGGTCGCAAAGAGTCAGATACAACTAAGCAACTTCACTCACTCACTCACTCACCATAATAAAAGCTAAAATAAAATAACTGGATCCAAATTGTTTTTCTGGCAATATACTAAGTGCAGGTTACCTGTTTAGATAGCCAAAATCTTTGCTGAATATTTTTTTATTTGCATTCTGTAAGGATCCTTTTAGAACTGTTTTTAGGTTTATCTTGTTTTTAAGAAACTTTGGCATGCAAATCAAAGAATGGATTTCATTGTATCTAAGTGGTTTGGGCTTCTTTTTTTTTAAAGGGTGCCTCGTAAGGTGAGCTATCTTATTTAAGTTAAAGGTTCCACAGTGTGGCCATTTTAATTGTAAATTATTGAAAATTCCACCCTTTTCCAGGAAGATGCAAAACTCTGGTCCTTACAGGGCATACATATAGGAAGTAGTTTTTTGTTTTTTGTTTTTGTAAGGGTGGAGAAAGAGTTTTAGTCTAGGGAGAACCCATCCTTGCCTTTAGATTTCCCAAGAGATTTTAACTATGAGAAACCCTGTTTTTTAAAAGATACTACAAAGCACAGGGAACCACACATCTCTCCCCTGTCAACTTTGAACAGAATAGGGTGACTTCAGTAACAAAATGTAGGTATGCACACTAAAGTCATACAGCTCAAAATGCAGAGAGAGACACACCCTCAAATTTCAGGGTCAGTAGAAAAGCTGTGAACTCAGTGTGCTCTGTGGGTTACAGACATCTGGTTTCTCAGTGGCCTCTGAGACCTTGGCATGTTTCCTTGGGTCCCACTTCTGTCACCAGGGGCTGTCAAGATCAAGAAATAGCAAAACTAGAATCACCAAATTAGTAAATAGCATTTAGCAAGAAATCATTTTACATATAATAACAGTTGCAAGCTGGAAGCTTTAGAAATAAAAGACTGGTATTAATATCTTCAGGAAATGAAGTTCTAGGTTATTTATAAATGAAATAAGATGATTATTTAGCCTTTGCAATGATTGGCTATTACAGTAGAGATTTTTAGGTGTTTGGAGGTTGTTTTAAATTGATTGTATCATGCTAGTTTTAGAAAGATGACTAAATTTTCTTTTGTAATTATAACAGGGATTTATAAGAAAGAGCCAAAGTTAAGTTTTGCTTATGTTCATGTTATAAACCAGATTTAGTTTTGCTAACATGGTTCAAATGTCTTTGCTCAATGAATCCTTAAGTCCAATTTCCATTTTGTATTTAATTTTAACAATAAGGATTCTCTGTCAGAGGGGCTTTTTTTTTTTTTTTTTTTTTTAAGAATTTGAAGTGTTCAACTTCTCCCACTGCACAGCAATAGTATAATTCTGTAACTCAGCTTTACTTCATGGTAAGTCCAGGAAATCTAAAAAAAAAAAAAAAAAGGAGAAAAATTAGGGGAAAGCTCTCATCCCCAAAAAACATACATGAAAATAAGGGTTCTCCTCACACACTTGGGATGGCAGAATTTTTGTTTTTAAAGTTTCTCTGGTAAAGAAGATGAGATCCTTTCCAAGGCTTTGCTAAAATCATCTGATGCATATTTCTCTGTTTAATCTGCCCTATGGGGTCACACAGAGTAGGACATGACTGAAGGAACTAGCAGCAGCAGCAGCAGCACTTAAAGAGGGAGACAACCCAGAAACTTGTTGCCACCTTTTGTTTTGTGGCTTTTCAAATATTAGCTTCCATTACCAGTCTGCTTGCTAATATTTGCCTTGCAGAGTCCTTACCTAATGCAACCTCTCGTACATGTAGAAGTAATTTGGTTCTTCATTAGCCATCATGACTATTAGTTACCTGGGCAACAACAGGCAATCCAGAAGAAAGTGTACTCCAGTGCCTTATTCCATGATCCCTTCATATCTTTCAAAGCTCAGCTTTCACAAGGGAGATTCCTTATGAGGGTCCTCCTTTCACTCAGCAATGGCTGGTGAGACCTGCCCATGACTCCGTCACTAGCGTTAATGAGAGAATCAGAACACAGGTGTGCTCTGCTCGCTGGCTTGGGCCTTGTATTTTGAATTTGATGATGAGGAAGGATTTCATTCTGAATTGACTGAGGGAAGGAGTTAGAGTGGGACTGTATTTCCTTAATCAAAATTTGGAAAGATGAATAAGTTACATAGTATAAATTATTCTAAGCCTTCTATTCAAAAGAAGTATCTTCTGTGCTTTGCTATCATAGAAGAAGATTTGTTTTGGCCATTATAAAGTAACTCTTTTTGTTTTGTTTTACTTTGTATGTATCAGTCATAAACTAAAAATGATCTTGTATATGTTAAGGAAGGTGTGGTAACCTCTCATTCTGCTTTATAGCACTGAAAACAAAATGTGAAAATATGTCTCAAAGTCTGATATATATGGAGGGGGTTCAAAATTGTTCCTTCACTCTAGCTGAAACAACTATGATTTAATAAAATACAATACATTAAACATAATATTTTTAGTTTAACTCAATCCTACTTGCTTATTTTTGCTTTTATTTCCATTACTCTAATATGTAGATCATAGGGGATCTTGCTGTGATTTATGTTATGGAGTATTCTGCCTACTATGTTTTCCTCTGAGAGTTTTATAGTTTCTGGTCTTAAGTTTAGGTCTTTAATCCACTTGAGTTTATCTTTGTATATGGTGATAGGAAGTGTACTAATTTCATTATTTTACATGTAGCTGTCCAGCTTTTCCAGAACCAATTATTGAAGATACTTTCTTTGCCCCATTGTATATTCTTGCCTCCTTTGTCAAAGATAAGGTGCTCTTAGGTGCATGGGTTTATCTCTGGAATTTCTATCTTGTTCCATTAGTCTATATTTCTGTTTTTGTGTCAGTACCATACTGTCTTGATGACTGTAGCTTTGTAGCATAGTCTGAAGCCAAGAAGGTTGGTTCCCCCAGCTCTATTCTTCTTTCTCAATATTTCTTTGGCAATTTGGAGTCTTTTGTGTTTCCAATATAAATTGGGAAATTTTTTGTTTTAGTTCTGTGAAAAATGTTTTTGTAATCTGATAGGGATCCCATTGAATCTATAGATTGCATTTGGTAGTACAGTAATTTTCACAAAATTGATTCTTCCAATCCAGGAATATGGAATGTCTCTCCAACTTAAACGTTTTTGCACAAGAAACTATAAACAAGTTGAAAAGACACCCCTCATAATGGGAGAAAACAATAGCAAATGAAACAACTGACAAAGAATTAATTTCCAAAATATATAAGCAGCTCAATATTAAAAATAATAATAATAATAAACAACCCAATCAAAAAGTGGGCAAAATACATAAACAGACATTTCTCAAAAAATAATAATAATACAGATGCTAAGAACACTTGAAAAGATGCTCAACACAGCTCATTATTAGATAAATGCAAATCAAAACTACCATGAGATACCACTTCACACCTGTCAGAATGGGCATCATCAAAAAATCTGCAATCCATAAATGCTGGAACAGATGTGGAGAAAAGGGAACCCTCTTGCACTCTTGATGGGAATGTAAACTGATACAGCCACTATGGAAGACAATATAAAGATTCCTTAAAAACTAGTAAGTCTATCGTATGACCCACCAATCCCACTATTGGGCATATACTCTGTGAAGACCTTAACTGAAAAATACACATGCACCCCAATGTTCATTGCAGCACTTTTACAATAGTTAGGACATGGAAGCAACCCTAGATATCCATTGACACGTGAAAGGATAAAGAAACAGTGGTGCATATATTACTCAGCCACAAAAAGGAATGCATTTGAGTCAGTGCTAATGAGTTAAATGAACCTAGAGCCTATTATACAAAGTGAACTAAGTCAGAAAGAGAAAAACAAATACTGTATATTAACACATAAATTTGGAGTCTAGAAAAGATGGTGCTGATGAACCTATTTGCAGGGCATCAATGGAGATGCAGACATAGAGAACAGATTTATGGGCACAGGATGGTAGGAAGGAGAGGGTGGGATGAACAGAGAGAGTATTATAGAAACATATACACTACCATATGTAAAATAGATAACCAGTGGGAACTTGCTGTATGACTCAGGGAACACAAACCAGGAATCTGTGACAATCTGGAGGGGTGGGATTGGCTGCGAGGTGGGAGGGAGGTTCAAGAGGTAGGGGGCATATCTATAACTATGCCTGAATGATGTTGATGTATGGCAGACACCAGCACAATATTGTAAAGCAATTGTCCTTCAATTCAAAGCAAATTAAAAATATAACACAATATTTCCACATAATTCATTTTTCCTTTGCAAATTGAAACCCCCTGGCAGTCCAGCTGTTATGACTTAGTGCACTCATTTATGAGAGCTGGGGGTTCAATTCCTGGTAGGGGAACTAATATTCTACAAGTCTTATGGTGTAGCAGGTTGGGGGGGTGGGGGGTGGGGAGTGAAACATGTCTTTGGGACTTGCCTGGCCACCCAGTGGTTAAGACTCAGCCTTCCAATGCAAGGGGCCAAGGGTTCGATCCCTAGTCAGGGAACAAAGATCTCATGTGCCACATGGCCTAGATAAATAAAAAGAATGATTTAAAAAAAATCTTTCAGATAAATCTTACACTCGATTATACACAGTGAAGTAAGTCAAAAAGAAAAACACCAATACAGTATGCTAGTGCTGCTAAGTTGCTTCAGTCGTGTCCGACTCTGGGCAACCCCATAGACAGCAGCCAACCAGGCTCCACTGTCCCTGGGATTCTCCAGGCAAGAATACTGGAGTGGGTTGCCATTTCCTTCTCCAATGCATGAAAGTGAAAAGTGAAAGTGAAGTCACTCAGTCGTGTCCGACCCTCAGCGACCCCATGGACTGCAGCCTACCAGGCTTCTCCGTCCATAGGATTTTCCAAGCAAGAGTACTGGAGTGGGGTGCCATTGCCTTCTTCATCATATGTGACTAGAGAGATTATTTACAAAATATTAGTGGTGATGATATATTTAGACAATATTTAGAGAAAGAAAAAATGGAAAAATAATACCCTGCTTACAATATCATCATTTATTAAAGGTAAGAAAGACATTAATAATCAGGATCAGTAAGTATAAATACATGAGTATTTTTGCACACTACTAATGTGAATTATCAATGCAAAGAAATAGAGGAAAACAACAGAATGGGAAAGACTAGAGATCTCTTCAAGAAAATTAGAGATACCAAGGGAAAATTTTATGCAAAAAAGGGCTCGAAAAAGGACAGAAGTGGTATGGACCTAACAGAAGTAGAAGATATTAAGAAGAGGTGGCAAGAATACAGGAGAATTGTACAGAAGAATTGTATGAAAGAGATCTTCACTACCAAGATAATCACGATGGTATGATCACTCACCTACAGCCAGACATCCTGGAATGTGAAGTCAAGTGGGCCTTAGACAGCATCATTAGGAAGAAAGCTAGTGGAGGTGCTGGAATTCCAGATGAGCTATTTCAAATCCTGAAAGATGATGCTGTAAAACTGTTGCACCTAATATGCCAGCAAATTTGGAAAACTAAGCAGTGGCCACAGAATTGGAAAAGGTTAGTTTTCTTTCCAATCCCAAAGAAAGGCAATACCAAAGAATGCTCAAGTTCATTTCAGTCGCTGAGCCGTTTTCGACTCTTTGCGACCCCATGAATTGCAGCACGCCAGGCCTCCCTGTCCATCACCAACCCCGGAGTTGACCCAGACTCACGTCCATTGAGTCAGTGATGACATCCAGTCACCTCATCCTCTGTCGTCCCCTTCTCCTCCCGCCCCCAATCCCTCCCAGCATCAGAGTCAGTCCAACTCTCACATCCACACATGACCACAGGAAAACCCATAGCCTTGACTAGACGAACCTTTGTTGGTAAAGAAATGTCTCTGCTTTTGAATATGCTATCTAGGTTGGTCATAACTAACCTTCCAAGGAGTAAGGGTCTTTTAATTTCATGGCTGCAGTCACCATCTGCAGTGATTTTGGAGCACAAAAAAATAAAGTCTGACACTGTTTCCACTGTTCCCCCTTCTATTTCCCATGAAGTGATGGGACCAGATGCCATGATCTTCGTTTTCTGAATGTTAAGTTTTAAGCCAACTTTTTCACTCTCCACTTTCAATTTCATCAAGAGGCTTTTTAGTTCCTCTTCACTTTCTGCCATAAGGGTGGTGTCATCTGCATATCTGAGGTTCTTGATATTTCTCCCGGCAATCTTGATTCCAGCTTGTGTTTCTTCCAGTCCAGCGTTTCTCATGATGTACTCTGCATATAAGTTAAATAAACAGGGTGAAAATATACAGCCTTGATGTACTCCTTTTCCTATTTGGAACCAGTCTGTTGTTCCATGTCCAGTTCTAATTGTTGCTTCCTGACCTGAATACAGATTTCTCAAGAGTCAGGTCAGGTGGTCTGGTATTCCCATCTCTTTCAGAATTTTCTACAGTTTATTGTGATCCACACAGTCAAAGGCTTTGACATAGTCAATAAAGCAGAAATAGATGTTTTTCTAGAACTCTCCTGCTTTTTACATGATCCAGCGAGTGTTGGCAATTTGATCTCTGGTTCCTCCGCCTTTCCTAAAACGAGCTTGAACATCAGGAAGTTCACGGGTCACATATTGCTGAAGCCTGGCTTGGAGAATTTTGAGCATTACTTTACTAGGGTGTGATATGAGTGCAATTGTGTGGTAGTTTGAGCATTCTTTGGCATTGCCTTTCTTTGAGATTGGAAAGAAAACTGACTTTTTCCAGTTCTGTGGCCACTGCTGAGTTTTCCAAATTTACTGGCGTATTGAGTGCACTACTTTCACAGCATCATCTTTCAGGATTTGAAAGAGCTCAACTGGAATTCCATCACCTCCACTAGCTTTGTTCATACAGATGCTTTCTAAGGCCCACTTGACTTCACATTCCAGGATGTCTGGCTCTAGGTCAGTGATCACACCATCGTGATTATCTGGGTCGTGAAGATCTTTTTTGTATAGTTCTTCTATGTATTCTTGCCATCTCTTCTTAATATCTTCTGCTTCTTTTAGGTTCATACCATTTTTGTCGTTTATCAAGCCCATCTTTGCATGAAATGTTCCCTTGGTATTTCTAATTTTTTTGAAGAGATCTCTAGTCTTTCCCATTCTGGTGTATTCCTCTATTTCTTTGCATTGATCGCTGAGGAAGGCTTTCTTATCTCTCCTTACTATTCGTTGGAACTCTGCATTCAGATGCTTATATCTTTCCTTTTCTCCTTTGCTTTTCACTTCTCTTCTTTTCACAGCTATTTGTAAGGCCTCCCCAGACAGTCATTTTGCTTTTTTGCATTTCTTTTCCATGGGGATGGTCTTGATCCCTGTCTCCTGTACAATGTCACGAACCTCATTCCATAGTTCATCAGGCACTCTATCTATCAGATCTAGGCCCTTAAATCTATTTTTCACTTCTACTGTATAATCATAAGGGATTTGATTAGGTCATACCTGAATGGTCTAGCGGTTTTCCTTACTTTCTTCAATTTAAGTCTGAATTTGGTAATAAGGAGTTCATAATCTGAGCCACAGTCAGCTCCTGGTCTTGTTTTTGTTGACTGTATAGAGTTTCTCCATCTTTGGCTTCAAAGAATATAATCAATCTGATTTCCGTGTTGACTATCTGTTGATGTCCATGTGTAGAGTCTTCTCTTTTGTTGTTGGAAGAGGGTGTTTGCTATGATCAATGCATTTTCTTAGCAAAACTCTATTATTCTTTGCCCTGTTTCATTCCGTATTCCAAGGCCAAATTGGCATATTATTCTAGGTGTTTCTTGACTTCCTACTTTTGCATTCCAGTCCCCTATAATGAAAAGGACATCTTTTTTGGGTGTTAGTTCTAAAAGGTCTTTTAGGTCTTCATAGAACCGTTCAACTTCAGCTTCTTCAGCATTACTGGTTGGGGTACAGACTTGGATTACTGTGATATTGAATGGTTTGCCTTGGAAACGAACAGAGTCATTCTGTCATTTTTGAGATTGCATCCAAGTACTGCATTTCGGACTCTTTTTTTTTTTTTTTTTTACCATGAAGGCTACTGCGTTTCTTCTGAGGGATTCCCACCCACAGTAGTAGGTACAATGGTCATCTGAGTTAAATTCACCCATTCCAGTCCATTTTAGTTCGCTGATTCCCAGAATGGAGAAGGCAATGGCACCCCACTCCAGTACTCTTGCCTGGATTCCTAGAATGTTGACATTCGCTCTTGACATCTCCTGTTTGACCACTTCCAATTTGCCTTGATTCATGGACCTGACATTCCAGGTTCCTATGCATTATTGCTCTTTAGCATCGGACCTTGCTTCTATCACCAGTCACATCCACTTCTGGGTATTGTTTTTGCTTTGGATCCATCCCTTCATTCTTTCTGGAGTTCTTTCTCCACTGATCTCCAGTAGCATATTGGGTACCTACTGACCTGGGGAGTTCCTCTTTCAGTATCCTAGCATTTTGCCTTTTCATACTGTTCATGGGGTTCTCAACGTGAGAACACTGAAGTAGTTTGCCATTCCCTTCTCCAGTGGGCCACATTCTGTCAGATCTCTCCACCATGACCCACCCATCTTGGGTTGCCCCATGGGCATGGCTTAGTTTCATTGAGTTAAACAAGGCTGTGGTCCTAGTGTGATTAGATTGACTAGTTTTACTACCACATAATTGGACTCATCTCATACACTACTAAAGTGAAAGTGATAGTGAAGTCATGTCCGACTCTTTGCAACCCCATGGACTAAAACTTATCGGGCTCCTCCGTCCATGGGATTTCCAGGCAAGAGTGCTGGAGTGGATTGCCATTTCTTCTCCAGAGGATCTTCCAGACCCAGGAATCGAACCCGGGTCTCCCGCATTGCAGGCACATGCTTTATCATCTGAGCCACCACTAAAGTACTGCTCAAAATTTTCCAATCCAGCCTTCAGCAATATGTGAACCGTGAGCTTTCAGATGTTCACGCTGGTTTTAGAGAAGGCAGAGGAACCAGAGATCAAATTACCAACATCTGCTAGATCACCAAAAAAGCAAGAGAGTTCCAGAAAAACATCTATTTCTGCTTTATTGACTATGCCAAAGTCTTTGACTGTGTGGATCACAATAAACTGTGGAAAATTCTGAAAGAGATGGGAATACCAGACCATCTGACCTACCTCTTGAGAAACCTATATACAGGTCAGAAGCAACAGTTAGTACTGGACGTGGAAAACCAGACTGGTTCTAAATAGGAAAAGGAGTACATCAAGGATATATATTGTCACTCTGCTTATTTAACTTACATGCAGAGCACATCATGTGAAATGCCAGGCTGGATGAAGCAAAAACCTGGATCAACATTGCCAGGAGAAATATCAATAACCTCAGATATGCAGATGACCCCATCCTTAGGACAGAAAGTGAAGAACTAAAGAGCCTCTTGATGAAAGTGAAAGAGGGGAGTGAAAAAGTTGGCTTAAAGCTCAACATTTAGAAAACTAAGATCATGGCATCCAGTCCCATTACTTCATGGCAAAAAGATAGGGAAAAAATGTAAATAGTAACAGACTATATTCTTGGGCTCCGAAATCATGGCAGATGATGACTGCAGCCATGAAATTAACAGACGACTGTTCTTTGGAAGAAAAGCTATGACCAAACTAGACTGCATATTAAAAAGCAGAAATTACTTTGCCGACAAAAGTCCATCTAGTCAAAGCTATGGTTTTTCCAATACTCATGTATAAATGTGAGAGTTGGACCATAAAGAAGGCTGAGCAGTGAGGAACTGATGCTTTTTTTTTTTTTTTTTTTGGTAGAGATGATCTCTCACACATTCCTGAAATTAGTAATTTGTGTCTTCTTCTTCTTTTTTTTTTTTTCAATTTCTTTTAGTTTTTATTTAAAATTTTTTTTTTATATATATAGGTCTTTAGTTTCTTTAGGTAGATATATTCCTAAGTATTTTATTCTTTCCGTTGCAATGGTGAATGGAATTGTTTCCTTAATTTCTCTTTCTGTTTTCTCATTATTAGTGTATAGGAATGCAAGGGATTTCTGTGTGTTGATTTTATATCCTGCAACTTTACTATAGTCATTGATTATTTCTAGTAATTTTCTGGTGGAGTCTTTAGGGTTTTCTATGTAGAGGATCATGTCATCTGCAAATAGTGAGAGTTTTACTTCTTCTTTTCCAATTTGGATTCCTTTTATTTCTTTTTCTGCTCTGATTGCTGTGGCCAAAACTTCCAAAACTATGTTGAATAGTAATGCTGAAAGTCGGCACCCTTGTCTTGTTCCTGACTTTAGAGGAAATGCTTTCAATTTTTCACCATTGAGGATAATGTTTGCTGTGGGTTTGTCATATATAGCTTTTATTATGTTGAGGTATGTTCCTTCTATTCCTGCTTTCTGGAGAGTTTTTATCATAAATGAATGTTGAATTTTGTCAAAGGCTTTCTCTGCATCTATTGAGATAATCATATGGTTTTTGTTTTTCAATTTGTTATTGTGGTGTATTACATTGATTGATTTGCAGATATTGAAGAATCCTTGCATCCCTGGGGTAAAGCCCACTTGGTCATGGTGTATGGTCTTTTTAATGTGTTGTTGGATTCTGATTGCTAGAATTTTGTTAAGGATTTTTGCATCTATGTTCATCAGTGATATTGGCCTGTTGTTTTCTTTTTTTGTGGGATCTTTGTCAGGTTTTGGTATTAGGGTGATGGTGGCCTCATAGAATGAGTTTGGAAGTTTACCTTCCTCTGCAATTTTTTGGACGAGTTTGAGCAGGATAGGTGTTAGCTGTTCTCTAATTTTTTTGGTAGAATTCAGCTGTGAAGCCGTCTGGACCTGGGCTTTTGTTTGCTGGAAGATTCTTGATTACAGTTTCAATTTCCGTGCTTGTGATGGGTCTGTTAAGATTTTCTATTTCTTCCTGGTCCAGTTTTGGGAAGTTGTACTTTTCTAAGAATTTGTCCATTTCTTCCAAGTTGTCCATTTTATTGGCATATAATTGTTGATAGTAGTCTCTTATGATCCTTCGTATTTCTGTGTTGTCTGTTGTGATCTCTCCATTTTCATTTCTAATTTTATTGATTTGATTTTTCTCCCTTTGTTTCTTGATGAGTCTGGCTAATGGTTTGTCAATTTTATTTATCCTTTCAAAGAACCAGCTTTTGGTTTTGTTGATTTTTGCTATGGTCTCTTTTGTTTCTTTTGCATTTATTTCTGCTCTAATTTTTAAGATTTCTTTCCTTCTACTAACCCTGGGATTCTTCATTTCTTCCTTTTCTAGTTGCTTTAGGTGTAGAGTTAGGTTATTTATTTGACTTTTTTCTTGTTTCTTGAGCTGTGCCTGTATTGCTATGAACTTTCCCCTTAGGACTGCTTTTACCGTGTCCCACAGGTTTTGGGTTGTTGTGTTTTCATTTTCATTCATTTCTATGCAAATTTTGATTTCTTTTTTGATTTCTTCTGTGATTTGTTGGTTATTCAGCAGCGTGTTGTTCAGCCTCCATATGTTGGAATTTTTAATAGTTTTTCTCCTGTAATTGAGATCTAATCTTACTGCATTGTGGTCAGAAAAGATGCTTGGAATGATTTCTATTTTTTTGAATTTACCAAGGCTAGCTTTATGGCCCAGGATGTGATCTATCCTGGAGAAGGTTCCATGTGCGCTTGAGAAAATGGTGAAATTCATTGTTTTGGGATGAAATGTCCTATAGCTATCAATTAGGTCTAACTGGTCTATTGTATCATTTAAAGTTTGTGTTTCCTTGTTAATTTCCTGTTTAGTTGATCTATCTATAGGTGTGAGTGGGGTATTAAAGTCTCCCACTATTATTGTGTTATTGTTAATTTCTCCTTTCATACTTGTTAGCATTTGTCTTACATACTGCGGTGCTCCCATGTTGGGTGCATATATATTTATAATTGTTATATCTTCTTCTTGGATTGATCCTTTGATCATTATGTAGTGACCTTCTTTGTCTCTTTTCACAGCCTTTGTTTTAAAGTCTAATTTATCTGATACGAGTATTGTGACTCCTGCTTTCTTTTGGTCCCTATTTGCATGGAAAATCTTTTTCCAGCCCTTCACTTTCAGTCTGTATGTGTCCCCTGTTTTGAGGTGGGTCTCTTGTAGACAACATATGTAGGGGTCTTGTTTTTGTATCCATTCAGCCAGTCTTTGTCTTTTGGTTGGGGCATTCAACCCATTTACGTTTAAGGTAATTACTGATAAGTATGATCCCGTTGCCATTTACTTTATTGTTTGGGGTTCGAATTTATACACCATTTTTGTGTTTCCTGTCTAGAGAATATCCTTTAGTATTTGTTGGAGAGCTGGTTTGGTGGTGCAGAATTCTCTCAGCTTTTGCTTGTCTGAAAAGCTTTTGATTTCTCCTTCATACTTAAATGAGATCCTTGCTGGGTACAATAATCTGGGCTGTAGGTTATTTTCTTTCATCATTTTAAGTATGTCTTGCCATTCCCTCCTGGCTTGAAGAGTTTCTATTGAAAGATCAGCTGTTATCCTTATGGGAATTCCCTTGTGTGTTATTTGTTGTTTTTCCCTTGCTGCTTTTAATATTTGTTCTTTGTGTTTGATCTTTGTTAATTTGATTAATATGTGTCTTGGGCTGTTTCTCCTTGGGTTTATCCTGTTTGGGACTCTCTGGGTTTCTTGGACTTGGGTGATTATTTCCTTCCCCATTTTAGGGAAGTTTTCAACTATTATCTCCTCAAGTATTTTCTCATGGTCTTTCTTTTTGTCTTCTTCTTCTGGAACCCCTATGATTCGAATGTTGTAGCATTTAATATTGTCCTGGAGGTCTCTGAGATTGTCCTCATTTCTTTTAATTCGTTTTTCTTTTATCCTCTCTGATTCATTTATTTCTACCATTCTATCTTCTAATTCACTAATCCTATCTTCTACCTCTGTTATTCTACTATTTGTTGCCTCCAGAGTGTTTTTAATTTCATTTATTGCATTATTCATTATATATTGACTCTTTTTTATTTCTTCTAGGTCCTTGTTAAACCTTTCTTGCATCTTCTCAATCCTTGTCTCCAGGCTATTTATCTGTGATTCCATTTTAATTTCAAGATTTTGGATCAATTTCACTATCATTATTTGGAATTCTTTATCAGGTAGATTCCCTATCTCTTCCTCTTTTGTTTGGTTTGGTGGGCATTTATCCTGTTCCTTTATCTGCTGGGTATTCCTCTGTCTCTTCATCTTGTTTAAATTGCTGAGTTTGGGAGTCCTTTCTGTATTCTGGCAGTTTGTGGAGTTCTCTTTATTGTGGCGTTTCCTCGCTGTGTGTGGATTTGTACAGGTGGCTTGTCAAGGTTTCCTGGTTAGGGAAGCTTGTGTTGGTGTTCTGGTGGGTGGAGCTGTGTTTCTTCTCTTTGTTCAGTCGCGCTGTGGGGAGGGAGGGAGGGATGCTGCAAACAAATGACACTGGCGTGCGCCCGCAGTGCTTCAGCCACACTGGGTCTGCCCCCGCTCACAGCGCATGTAGCCTCCCTGCCCACACTGCTCGGGCTCTAGGTTGTTCCGCCGGGAACAATCCGAGGCTGGCCCTGGGTTGCATGCACCTCCCAGGTCCAAGCCGCTCAGGTTCAGGCACTCAGGTAGTCCTCAGAGGCGCAGACTCAG
This sequence comes from Bos taurus, assembly GCF_002263795.3. Lineage (NCBI taxonomy): Eukaryota > Metazoa > Chordata > Mammalia > Artiodactyla > Bovidae > Bos > Bos taurus. The sequence continues at coordinate 4,173,311 of NC_037336.1, forward strand.
TTGGGCCTGCATTTTGTGTTCTTCCCAGGTCCGAGCAGCTCAGGTGATGAGGTGTTTGGCGAGCGCCAATGCTGCGACTTATCGCCGCCCCGCCACTCGGTTATCTGGGTAAAACCGGCGCACCTTCTCAGGCAGATGTTGACCGTCCAGACCCCCAATAAATTTTAGTTAGCAAAGAAGCCAGTTTTATAGATAATGTCTCTCTGGGGCTGCGATTGCCCCCCTCCGGCTCTGGCTGCCTGTCACCGGAGGGGGAAGGTCCACAGCCGGCTATCTCTGTTCAGTTCTTTGCTCCGTGCGCGGGCTGGCGGTGTCCTAGGTTAGGGCCGGCTTTTCGCATGGTAGATATCCCACAGTCTGGTTTGCTAGCCCAAATTATTTCGCTCAGATAGTGCTCAGGGTATTCAGGCCAGACTCCCACTCTCAGCGATGCAGCCCACGCCGCGCCTCCCTGCCCAGCCCCCGCTTGCTAATGGCGGATGCAGGCATCTGCGCTGCTTCTCCGCTGGGGGAGTTACCGTAGGGCTCGCAATCTGCGAGTTTTAATTGTTTATTTATTTTTTCTCCCTGTTATGTTACCCTCTGTGCTTCCAAAGCTCGGCACGGATTCGGCAGTGAGGTTTCCTGGTGTTTGGAAACTTCTCTCTTTTTAAGACTCCCTTCCCGGGATGGAACTCCGTCCCTCCCTCTTTTGTCTCTTTTATTGTCTTTAATATTTTTTCCTACCTCCTTTCAAAGAGTTGGGTTGCTTTTCTGGGTGCCTGATGTCCCCTGCCGGCATTCAGAAGTTGTTTTGTGGAATTTACTCGACGTTTAAATGCTCTTTTGATGAATTTGTGGGGGAGAAAGTGTTTTCCCCGTCCTACTCTTCCGCCATCTTGGCGCCTCCCCGAACTGATGCTTTTGAAGTTTGGCTTGGAAAAGACTCTTGAGAGTCCCTTGGATTGCAAGGAGATCAAACCATTCACTTCTAAAGCAAATAAATCCTGAATATTCATTGGAAGGACTGATGCAGAAGCTGATGCTCCAATACTTTGGCCACCTGATGTTAAGGGCTGTCTCATTGGAAAAGACTCTGATGCTAGAAATGATTGAAGGCAGGAGGAGAAGTGGAACACAGAGGGTGAGATATTTGGATGGCATCACCAACTGAGTTGCCATGATTTTGAGCAAGCTCCAGGAGATGGTGAAAGACAGTGTAGACTAGAATTCAAGGGATCACAAAGAGTTGGACATGACTGAGTGATTGAACAACAACCATACCACTCCAGTTAGAAGAAATCCTCCTGCAAGAAAATTTTCCCTAATTGTATATTGATACTGTCATGAGTTTCTGAACCCCCATGATTATATCAGTTAAATAAAGCAGTGCTATAAATGTTAAAGGAGGTCTTACAAATAGCTGTGAAAAGAAGAGAAGTGAAAAGCAAAGGAGAAAGGGAAAGATACAAGCATCTGAATGCAGAGTTCCAAAGAATAGCCAGAAGAGATAAGAAAGCCTTCCTCAGTGATCAATGCAAAGACATAGAGGAAAACAACAGAATGGGAAAGACTAGAGATCTCTTCAAAAAAATTAGAGATACCAAAGGAACATTTCATGTAAAGATGAGCTCGATAAAGGACAGAAATGGTATGGACCTAAAAGAAGCAGAAGATATTAAGAAGAGGTGGCGATAATACATAGAAGAACTGTACAAAAAAGATCTTCATGACTCAGATAACCACGATGGTGTGATCACTGACCTAGAGCCAGACATCCCAGAATGTGAAGTCAAGTGGGCCTTAGAAAGCATCAGTAAAAACACAGCTAGTGAAGGTGATAGAATTCCAGTTGAGCTCTTTCAAATCCTGAAAGATGATGCTGTGAAAGTGCTGCACTCAATATGCCAGCAAATTTGGAAAACTCAGCAGTGGCCACAGGACTGGAAAAGCTCAGTTTTCATTCCAATCCCAAAGAAAGGCAATGCCAAAGAATGCTCGAACTACCGCACAATTGTACTCATCTCACACGCTAGTAAAGTAATGCTCAAAATTCTCAAAGCCAGACTTCAGCAATATGTGAACTGTGAACTTTCTGATGTTCAAGCTGATTTTAGAAAAGGCAGAGGAACCAGAGATCAAATTGCCAACATGCGCTGGATCATGGAAAAAGCAAGAGAGTTCCAGAAAAACATCTATTTCTGCTTTATTGACTATGACAAAGCCTTTGACTGTGTGGATCACAATCAACTATGGAAAATTCTGAAAGAGATGGGAATACCAGACCACCTGACCTGACTCTTGAGAAATCTGTATTCAGGTCAGGAAGCAACAATTAGAACTGGACATGGAACAACAGACTGGTTCCAAGTAGGAACAGGAATACGTCAAGGCTGCATATTGTCACCCTGCTTATTTAACTTATATGCAGAGTACATCATGAGAAACGCTGGACTGGAAGAAACACAAGCTGGAATCAAGATTGCCAGGAGAAATATCAATAGCCTCAGATATGCAGATGACACCATGCTTATGGCAGAAAGTGAAGAGGAACTAAAAAGCCTCTTGATGAAAGTGAAAGAGGAGAGTGAAAAAGTTGGCTCAAAGCTCAACATTCAGAAAACGATCGTGGCATCTGGTCCCATCACTTCATGGGAAACAGAAGGGGAAACAGTGGAAACAGTGTCAGACTATTTTTCTGGGCTCCAAAAATCACTGTAGATGGTGACTGCAGCCATGAAATTAAAAGACCCTTACTCCTTGGAAGGAAAATTATGACCAACCTAGATAGCATATTCAAAAGCAGAGACATTATTTTGCCAACAAAGGTCCATCTAGTCAAGGCTATGTTTTTTCCTGTGGTCATGTATGGATGTGAGAGTTGGACTGTGAAGAAGGCTGAGCGCAAAGAACTGATGCTTTTGAACTGTGGTGTTGGAGAAGACTCTTGAGAGTCCCTTTTACTGCAAGGATATCCAACCAGTCCATTCTGAATGAGATCAGCCCTGGGATTTCTTTGGAGGGAATGATGCTAAAGCTGAAACTCCAGTACTTTGGCCACCTCATGTGAAGAGTTGACTCATTGGAAAAGACTCTGATGCTGGGAGGGATTGGGGGCAGGAGGAGAAGGGGACAACAGAGGATGAGATGGCTGGATGTCATCACTGACTCAATGGATGTGAGTCTGTGTCAACTCCTGGGGTTGGTGATGGACAGGGAGGCCTGGAATGCTGTGATTCATGGGTTCGCAAAGAGTCGGAAAGGACTGAGCGACTGAACTGAACTGAGAAATGTTAAAACTCTGTCCCTTTAAGACTGAAGTTGCAAAGTCGTGGGGCTTTCCTGGTAGTTCAGTGGGAAAGAATCTTCCTGTGATGCAGGAGATGTTTGTTCAGTTCCTGAATGTGGAAGATCACCTGGAGGAGGGTACAACAACCTACTCCAGTATTTTTGCCTCAAGAATTCCATGGACAGAAGAACCTGGCAGATTACAGTCCATAGGGTCTAAAAGAGTTGGACTCGACTGAAGCAACTTAACAAGAATGCAAACAATGTGCTGGTCTTCCCCGGTGGCTCAGTGGTAAAGAATCCACCTGCCAATGTAGAAGAAACAGGTTTGATCCCTGGGTCAGGGAGATAAAGAAAATGGGAAGCCACCCCAGAATTCTTTCTGGGAAATCCAATGGACAGAGGAATCTGACAGGCTGTAGTCTATAGTGTCACAAAAGAAGTCGGAGAGGACTTAACAACTAAACGAAAACAATATGCGAGGTGGTTAAATGCATATTTGTCTTTTCTTCTGTTTAGTCTAATGATGCTTTAGTATAACAGGAATTTTGCATTTGAAAAGCTTGACTGAGTGTGAATTAGTGACATAAAAGAAACAAAAGACTTTGTTTAGAAACAAAACCACATTGTATTACTCAGAGTTGTAGGACTTCAGTAGACAATTTATTAATGCAAAAGCCAAAGATGGTGTCTACATTTTAAAGCTATCACTAGATGAAAATACAAATTTGTTCATAAATTGTGATAATGCATTCAGGGCAGTCAAAGTGTATGTAATAAATTCTGTGCTGTCTCATTTGGTAGTTTGCATCTTGAAAACTCCTAAGGAATCATGCATGTTAATCACTATATAACATAAAAATGACATATAAGAATCCTATATATGTCATATACAAATATAACATAAAACGTATGTAAATGCATATAAATATATTCATGAAAATAAAACATTAAGTCCTAAAAATCTTAAATTTTTATGGTCAGGTAATTTAAGACATCTTTGAAACAAGGGCAAAGTAGCAATGTGTTTGTAAAGTAAAAGTATCTTTCTTATAAGATAGAAAGAAGGAATGGTCTTTTAGTATTGGAATTAACATCAATTTTAAATTCATATTTTTATTTTATATTTCATAAAAATGTAAAATAAATACATTTATATGTAATAATAAATATATCATTAGATAAATATATTATTAGAAATGTAGTGATTATTAAAAATAATAAAGCTATTTGTGAATCAAATTTCAAAATTATTATCCCTAAAACAATTATCCATTTTGGAGCACAGAGGGGTCAGAAGAATATTAAGCATGACATCCTCGTATTAGTACTTTTCTTTTTGTTTTCGTTTTTTTTTTTTTTAAGTTCAGAGATGCTATGTGTTATGGAGAGAGATTGATCACATGGATATGGACAGCTTCACCCTCAGTTCTGAAGTGTCAAGTTTCTCCCTCAGTTCTGAAGTGTCAAGTTTTTCTAAAACTAGCTTAAATACTCTTAAATCATTTTAGGAAAGCAGGGCAATCTTCTGTTCTCAGAAGATTAACTGTAAGCCAGATCTAACTGATAAATTAAAATTAAAAAAAAAAAAAGAGCAGATGATTAGAATTACTTTTCTCATCTTTAGTGAAACATAACTGACACATAATACTGTATAAGTTTAAGGAATACTATGTGTACACTTGGTTTGATATGACTATATATTAAAAATGATCAACACCATAATGTTAACTCCTGACACATGCATAACCTCATATAATCACCATTTCTTGATTGTCATAGGAAAATTTACAATGTGCTTTCTTAGCAAGTTTAATGGTGTAAAACAGTATTACTAACTTGATAACTATGCTATACATTAGGTCTCAAGAATTTATTAATCTTATAGCTAGAAATTTGTACTCTATGACTAACTCAACCCCATTTCCCACATCCCCAAGCACCTGGTAATTACTTTTTAAGTCTCTGTTTCTATGTATTCAGCTTTTTAGGATTTCACCTATAAGTGATATCATACAGGCTTTGATTTGTCTTTCTCTGACTTACTCACTAAGTATAGTATAATATCAATTTTCTCTTCTCCACCAATCATTTATTTATATAAATATCAATTCACGGATTTATCTATATTGTCACAAATGAGAGAGTCTCCTTATCCCTCATGGCTGAATAATATCCTATTATGTCTCTCTCTCTCTCTCTCTCCCTCTCTCTCTCTCTCTCTCTCTCTCTCTATATATATATATATATATATATATATATATATATATAACTCATCATTATTTAATCATCCACAGATTTACATTTAGGTTGCTTCTTTATCTTGCTATTGTGAATAATGCTGAAATAAAAATGAACATACAAATATCTCTTTGATATCCTGTTTTCACATTCTTTTCATATATACCCAGAAGTGGAATTGCTAGATCATATAGTACTTCTATTTTTTTGTTTATTTGTTTGCTTATTTGCTTTTTTAAAGAAAACATATGTTTAATCAAGTAATACATGAAAAACTTATTTGTTGTTGTTCAGTTTCTAACTTGTGTCCAACACTTTGCTACCCATAAACTGCAGCATTCCAGGCTTCCCCGTCCCTCACTATCTACCAGAGATTGCTCAAAATCATGGCCACTATGTCTATGATGCCATCCAATCATTGCATCCTCTGTTGCCCCTCCTCCTCCTGCCCTCAATCTTTCCCAGCATCAGGGTCTTTTCCAATGATTTGGCTCTTTGCATCAGGTGGCCAAAGATTGGCAGTTCAGCATCAGTCCTTCCAAAGAATATTCAGGATTGACTTCCTTTAGGATTGACAGGTTTGATCTCCTTGCTGTCCAAGGGACTCTGTTTTTAATGTTCTCTATTGTAGCTGTACCAATTTACGTTCCCACCCACAGTGCACAAAGAATCCTTCTTCTCCACACCATTACCAATACTTATTTCCTAGATTTTTGATGATAGCCATTAAAATAGGTGTGAATAGCTCATTTGGTTCTGTAATGCATTTCCCTGATATGTACTGCATATCACGATTAGTGATATTGTGCACATTTTCATATATATATATATATATATATTGGCCAATTTGATATCTTCATTGGAAAAATGTCCATGTGATTATTCTATTCAATTTGTAGTCATTACTTTTTGTCAATGAGACATATAAATTTTTTCTATTTTTTTCAGATATATGGTTTGCAATTTTTTCATTCCAGATGCTGCCTTTGCATTTTTTTGATGTTTTGTTTCCTGCTCAGAAGCGTTTTTTAAGTAACAAGCACTGTTTGTAAACAAAAGATGGTTGGTAATCACACTAAAGTATATACTCTCCCTATACCTATATACATACATATTCATATATTTTTAATCTTTATTTAGAATATGCCTAATTTATAATAGTTTATTGTTAGTCTACAATTTACATTTATTTTATAAACTTTAATATCAAATTTTTTATATTACAGATTGATTATGAAAATATTGCAGAGTGTCTATGTAAACTGCTGCCGATTTCCCCTATTATTCATATATTACATTAAACTGATTCATTTGTTACAATTAATGAACCATTATTGATGCTAATTTCTCTAATAGTAGTACTAGCAGAAGCAGCAGTACTAGCAGTAGTAGTAATCAAATCCATCATTTATTCAGATTTTCTTAGTTTCCAGCTGCTATCTTTTTGCTGTTCTAGGATCCTATTCAGGATGTATTTATTCATGTTGCATTTATTCATCATGTTTCCCTGGACTTCTCTTGGCTGTGACAATTTCTCTGACTGCCTATACTATTTATTAATTTGACTTTTTAAGAACTACTGGTAAAGTACTCTATTAAATGTCTTTCATTAATTATTTTAACTTTTTTTACTCAGGATATTTTCTTTTCTCCACCATTCATTCATTTATATAACTATCAATTTATGGATATTCGTTTAACACATTGTATTATAGCCAGTTAATTCTGCATTTAGTTGCTAAAATTATTGGCTATTAGAAGGCTTTCAGTTCACTCCTGTGTGACTTTGACATGCCCTCATTATGTAAGCAAGAGGGTAACAGATAGGAAGTCTGGAAGTCCCCAAGCAGCAGGAGGAAATAAACTGCAAGTGGCAGATTTTCTCTTTTTTTTTTTTAAATTTTATTTTATTTTTAAACTTTACATAATTGTATTAGTTTTGCCAAATATCAAAATGAATCCACCACAGGTATGCATGTCCCTTCTCTGTTGACAAAACTGGTTCTGCTTAAGACTAATTTTTTTTTTTTTCCTCAAACCTTGGGCTGATAATGGCTAAACAAATCAGTATTCATGTGAATTGTTTTATGGCTGGGGGATGGCACACCTGATGCCATCCTATCTCAAAAGTATCACTAATGAACATAGATACAAAAATCCTTAACAAAATTCTAGCAATCAGAATCCAACAACACATTAAAAAGACCATACACCATGACCAAGTGGGCTTTACCCCAGGGATGCAAGGATTCTTCAATATCTGCAAATCAATCAATGTAATACACCACAATAACAAATTGAAAAACAAAAACCATATGATTATCTCAATAGATGCAGAGAAAGCCTTTAACAAAGTTCAACATCCATTTATGATAAAAAAAAAAAAAAAAAAACTCTCCAGAAAGCAGGAATAGAAGGAACATACCTCAACATAATAAAAGCTATATATGACAAACCCACAGCAAACAATATCCTCAATGGTAAAAGATTGAAAGCATTCCCCTAAAGTCAGGAGCAAGACAAGGGTGCCCACTTTCACCACTACCATTCAACATAGTTTTGGAAGTTTTCGCCACAGCAATCAGAGCAGAAAAAGAAATAAAAGGAATCCAAATTGGAAAAGAAGAAATAAAACTCTCACTGTTTGCAGATGACATGATCCTCTACATAGAAAACCCTAAAGACTCCACCAGAAAATTACTAGAACTAATCCATGAATATAGTAAAGTTGCAGGATATGAAATCAACACACAGAAATCCCTTACATTCCTATACACTAATAATGAGAAAATAGAAAGAGAAATTAAGGAAACAATTCCATTCACCATTGCAATGAAAAGAATAAAATACTTAGGAATATATCTACCTAAAGAAACTAAAGACCTTATATAGAAAACTATAAAACACTGGTGAAAGAAATCAAAGAGGACACTAATAGATGGAGAAATATACTATGTTCATGGATTGGAAGAATCAATATAGTGAAAATGAGTATACTTCCCAAAGCAATTTATAGATTCAATGCAATCCCTATCAAGCTACCAATGGTATTTTTCACAGAGCTAGAACAAATAATTTCAAATTTGTATGGAAATACAAAAAACCTCGAATAACCAAAGCAATCTTGAGAAAGAAGAATGGAACTGGAGGAATCAACCTGCCCGGCTTCAGGCTCTACTACAAAGCCACAGTCATCAAGACAGTATGGTACTGGCACAAAGACAGAAAAATACATCAATGGAACAAAATAGAAAGCCCAGAGTTAAATCCACCCACCTATGGACACCTTATCTTTGAAAAAGGAGGCAAGAATATACAATGGAGAAAAGACAATCTCTTTAACAAGCGGTGCTGAGAAAACTGGTCAACCACTTGTAAAAGAATGAAACTAGAACACTTTCTAACATCATACACAAAAATAAACTCAAAATGGATTAAAGATCTAAATGTAAGACCAGAAACTATAAAACTCCTAGAGGAGAACATAGGCAAAACACTCTCCGACATACATCACAGCAGGATCCTCTATGACCCACCACCCAGAATATTGGAAATAAAAGCAAAAATAAACAAATGGGACCTAGTTAAACTTAAAAGCTTCTGCACAACAAAGGAAACTATTAGCAAGGTGAAAAGGCAGCCTTCAGAATGGGAGAAAATAATAGCAAATGAAGCAACTGACAAACAACTAATCTAAAAAATATACAAGGAACTCCTACAGCTCAACTCCAGAAAAATAAATGACCCAATCAAAAATGGGCCAAAGAACTAAATAGACATTTCTCCAAAGAAGACATACAGATGGCTAACAAACACATGAAAAGATGTTCAACATCACTCATTATCAGAGAAATGCAAATCAAAACCACTATGAGGTACCATTTCCCGCCAGTCAGAATGGCTGCCATCCAAAAGTCTACAAGCAATAAATGTTGGACAGGGTGTGGAGAAAAGGGAACCCTCTTACACTGTTGGTGGGAATGCAAACTAGTACAGCCACTATGGAGAACAGTGTGGAGATTCCTTAAAAAACTGGAAATAGAACTGCCTTATGATCCAGCAATCCCACTACTGGGCATACACACTGAGGAAACCGGAAGGCAAAGAGACACGTGTACCCCAATGTTCATCGCAGCACTGTTTATAATAGCCAGGACATGGAAGCAACCTAGATGCCCATCAGCAGATGAATGGATAAGAAAGCCGTGGTACATACACGCAATGGAGTATTACTCAGCCATTAAAAAGAATACATTTGAATCAGTTCTAATGAGATGGATGAAACTGGAACCTATTATACAGAGTGAAGTAAGCCAGAAAGAAAAACACCAATACAGTTTACTAACGCACATATATGGAATTTAGAAAGATGGTAACAATAACCATGTACGAGACAGCAAAAGAGACACTGATGTATAAATCAGTCTTATGGACTCTGTGGGAGAGGGAGAGGGTGGGGAGATTTTGGAGAATGGCATTGAAACATGTATAATATCATGTATGAAACGAGTTGCCAGTCCAGGTTCGATGCATGATACTGCATGCTTGGGGCTGGTGCACTGGGACGACCCAGAGGGAGGGTATGGGGAGGGAGGAGGGAGGAGGGTTCAGGATGGGGAACACAGGTATACCTGTGGTGGGTTCATTTCGATATTTGGCAAAACTAATACAATATTGTAAAGTTTAAAAATAAAATAAATTTAAAACAAAAGAAAAAAAAATAAAGAATACATTTGAATCAGTTCCAATGAGGTGGATGAAACTGGAGCCTATTATACAGAGTAAAGTAAGCCAGAAAGAAAAATACCAATACAGTATACTAATGCATATATATGGAATTTAGAAAGATGGTAACAATAACCCTCTATACGAGACAGCAAAAGAGACACTGATGTATAGAACAGTCTTTTGGACTCTGGGAGAGGGAGAGGGTGGGATGATTTGGGACAATGGCATTGAAACATGTATAATATCATATATGAAATGAATCGCTAGTCCAGGTTGGATGCACGATACTGGATGCTTGGGGCTGGTGCAGTGGGACGACCCAGAGGGATGGTACAGGGAGGGAGGAGGGAGGAGGGTTCAGGATGGGGAACACGTGTATACCTGTGGTGCATTCATGTTGATATATGGCAAAATCAATATAATATTGTAAAGTTAAAAAAGAAAATTAAATTTTAAAAAATGTGGGTGAAACTCCCTCAGCCTTGAGGTATCTCTCTTATCTGTTTGAAAGTTAAAGTGAAAGCTGCTCTCAGTCGTGCCTGACACTTTGCAAGTCAATGGACTGTCCATGGAATTCTCCAGGACAGAATTCCTGAGTGGGTAGCCTATCCCTTCTCCAGGGGATCTCCCCAACTCAGGGATCAAACCCAGGTCTTCCACATTGCAGGCAGATTCTTTACCAGCTGAGCCACAAGAGAAGCCCAAGATTACTGGAATGGGTAGCCTATCCCTTCTCCAGTGGATCTTCCCAACCCAGGAATCGAACTGGGGTCTGCTGCATTGCAGGCGAATTGGTTACCAACTGAGCTATCAGGGAAGCCCTGGCAGCTCACTTATAGACATGAAACACCTTGCTAAAAGCTAGCAAGCAGACACTCTTTCTGTCCCCTTCTGATGTCTATGGCAGAAGCTTACCCTGTCTCTGTTATACTTTAATAAAACTTTGCTACACAAAAAGTAACAAGTAGTTAAGCCTCATCTCTGAACCTGGATCAAAATCTTCTCCAGAGGTCAAAATTCCAGCATCACACATGGCTTGCAGAAGCAAGCTTTCATAAATTGCTATTTTTAGTTGAGCCTTTTTTTACTCTCTGACACCTTAAGATGATCTGACTAATTTGAATAGTTTCTGTCCCAGTCATTACTTTAAGCACCTCTGGTTCCAATAATTTGAGAATGGTATCAGAAGCCAATATTAGGCTCTTGGTGTGCGCATTACTCCCAGGATATTATTGAATCCAGATCTTCTCATTTGAGAAACAAAAAAACTATGTGTATACTGCCTTATGTATATATGCATACCTATAAATATTTCTGTATGTAACGACTTGTATTCATATTAAGCTAAACTTGAGTTCATACTAATAACTCCAAATCTAAGCCCTTAGAAAATGGATTAATCTACACTCTTCCCCTTGTAACCTTAACTCAGTGGTAAGAAACTTGGCACCCCACAGTAATTAATTGTTTAATGTTAATGTACACACATTGTAGTTTTAGAATTGTTAACCCATGTCTCTAAAAAAGAACTTTATCAACTAGAGTACAAAGTTTCATAAAATTTATTTTAGTCTTACAATTCTTGTGCTTTAATCCTCTGGATTTCGATCACTTCCAAAGTTAAATTAGGCCAGCAATTTTTTCTCCCATCACCTTCCATGGAGTTGTTTCATGATTTTGTGTAACAGTTCAGTTCAGTTCAGTCGTTCAGTTGTGTCTGACTCTCTGCGACCCCATGAATCGCAGCACACCATGCCTACCTGTCCATCACCAACTCCTGGAGTTCACTCAGACTTATGTCCATTGAGTTGGTGATGCCATCTAGCCATCTCATCTTCTGTCATTCCCTTCTCCTACTGCTCCCAATCCCTCCCAGCATCAGAGTCTTTTCCAATGAGTCAACTCTTCGCATCAGGTGGCCAAAGTACTGGAGTTTCAGCCTCAGCATCAGTCCTTCCAATGAACACCCAGAACTGATCTCCTTTAAGATGGACTGGTTGGATCTCCTTGCAGTCCAAGGGACTCTCAAGAGTCTTCTCCAACACCACAGTTCAAAAGCATCAGTTTTCGGTGCTCAGCTTTCTTTATAGTTCAACTCTCACATCCATACTTGACCACTGGACAAACCATAGCCTTGACTAGACGGACCTTTGTTGGCAAAGTAATGTCTCTGCTTTTGAATATGCTATCTAGGTTGGTCATAACTTTCCTTCCAAGGAGTAAGCGTCTTTTAGTTTCATGGCTGCAATCACCATCTGTAGTGATTTTGGAGCTCAAGAAAATAAAGTCTGACACTCTTTCTACTGTTTCCCAATCTATTTGACATGAAGTAATGGGACCAGATGCCATGGATTAGTTTTTTGAATGTTTACCTTTAAGCCAACTTTTTCAATCTCCTCTTTCACTTTCATCAAGAGGCTTGGTTGTATTAATTACAACTGCACATTCTACATTCTATCCTGGAGTCCCGCCCCACTGAAAATTTTTTCTAGGAATCATTTCATAAAGTTCCATATTTGTGCTTTGAAACTCTGTGCATTTAGACAGGTGAATGTATCCTTATTTACAGTACCATACAGAAAAATTTTACAGTCCTAGAAAGTTCTTATGTACTTCACCTACTCAAATTTACTGTTTCAATCTTGAAACCCCAGAAAAAAAAAAAAAAAAAAAACACCGATTATATTTACTATCTGTACAGTTTTGCATTTCCAGAGTTCTGTGTAATGGAAACTACACGGTATATAACCTATTCACACCAGTTTCTCTCACTTAGAAATATGCTTTTAAAATTTATCCTTATCTTCTCATGGCTTGATAGCTTTTTTTTTTTTTTTTTATTGAATAGAATGGCTGTGTGAATGCACCACACAGTTTGTTTATTCATCAACTGAAGGGCATATTACTTGTATCTAGACTTTGGTAATTTCAAATCAGGAGTATAAATACCTATGGGTGGAATTGCTGGAGTGTGTTTATAATTGTGTATGAAACTGCTAAACTGTCTTCCAAAGTATTTGTGACATTTTACTTTCTCACCATCAATTAGTGACCAAGTTTCTCTGCATGCCTGTTAATGCAGTAGGTGCTACATTGATTAGCTTTGAATATTGGACCAGACTTTCAGACCTTTAATAAATTCCAATTATTTTGTACTATATTTAAATTTATACATTTAATCTGGTTTATTAATATTTTGTTGAGAATTTCTAATATATGCATTTAATACTCTAAATTACAAAAAGATAGCTGGAAAAACCTCAAATTGTTGGTCATTAAAAAAACAAACTTATAATAATACCTAAATATAAGAATAAATCTCAAAAGAAATTTTAAAGTATTTCAGACTAAATGAAAGTTAAACCACAATTTATCAAAAGTGATAGAGAAAAAAATGAAAAAAAAATTAAACTTTGAAAGATAAATAAAATTGATTAACCTCTGGCTGGCTAACCAAGGAAAAAGAGAAGGCACATATAAGCAGAAATGAAGGAGTCATTAATGTTGGCCTTCAGTTCAGCTCAGTCACTCAGTCATATCCGCCTCTTTGCGACACCATGAACCACAGCACGCCAGGCCTCACTGTCCATCACCAACTCCCGGAATCCACCCAAACCCATGTCCATTGTGTCCGTGATGTCATCCAACCATCTCATCCTCTGTCATCTCCTTCTCCTCCTGCTCTCAGTCTTTCTCAGCATTAGGGTCTTGTCAAATTAGTCAGCTCTTTGAATCAGGTGGCCAAAGTATTGGAGTTTAAGCTTCAACATCAGTCCCTCCAATGAACACCCAGGACTGATCTCCTTTAGAATGGACTGGTTGGATCTCCTTGTAGTCAAAGGGACTCTCAGGAGTCTTCTCCAACAACACAGTCCAAAAGCATCAATTCTTCTGTGCTCAGCTTTCTTTACAGTCCAACTCTCACATCCATACATGACTACTGGAAAAAACATAACCTTGACTAGACGGATCTTTGTTGGGAAAGTAATGTCTCTGTTTTTTAATATACTGTCTAGGTTGGTCATAACTTTCCTTCCAAGGAGCACGCATCTTTTAATTTCATGGCTGCAATCACCTTCTGCAGTGATTTTTGAGCTCAGAAAAATGAAGTCAGCCATTGTTTCTACTCTTTCCCCATCTATTTGCCATGAAGTGATGGGACCGGGTGTCATGATCTTAGTTTTCTAAATGTTGAGCTTTAAGCCATCTTTTTCACTCTCCTCTTTCACTTTCATCAACAGGCTCTTTACTTCTTCAATTTCTGCCATAAGGTTGGTGTCATCTGCATATCTGAGGTTATTGATATTTCTACTGGCAATCTTGATTCTAGCTGATGCTTCCTCCAACCCAGCATTTCTCGATGTACTCTGCATATGAGTTAAATAAACAGGGTGACAATATACAGCCTTGATATACTCCTTTTCCTATTTGGAACTAGTCTGTTGTTCCATGTCCAGTTCTAACTGTTGCTTCCTGACCAGCAAACAGGTTTCTAGAAAGGCAGGTCAGGTGGTCTGGTATTCCCACCTCTTTCAGAATTTTCCAGAGTTTGTGGTGATTCACATAGTCAAAGGCTTTGGCATAGTCAATAAAGCAGAAATAGATGTTTTTCTGGAACTCTCTTGCTTTTTCCATGATCCAGAAGATGTTGGAAATTTGATCTCTGCTTCCTCTTTCTTTTCTAAAACCAGCTTGAACATCTGGAAGTTCACAACTCACATATTGCTGAATCCTGGCTTGGAGAATTTTGAGGCTTGCTTTACTAGCATGTGAGATGAGTGCAATTGTGCAGTAGTTTTAGCATCCTTTGTCATTGCCTTTCTTCAGAATTAGAATGAAAACTGACCTTTTCCAGTCCTGTGGCCATTGCTACGGTTTCAAAGTTCATTGGCATATTGAATGCAGCACTTTCACAGCATCATCTCTTAGGATTTGAAATAGCTCAACTGGAATTTCATCACCTGCACTAGCTTTGTTCATAGTGATGCTTCTTAAGCCCCACCTGACTTCACATTCCAGGATGTCTGGATCTAGGTGAGTGATCACGCCATCATGATTATCTGGTTCATGAAGATTTTTTTTTTTTTTTTTACAGCTCTTCTGTGTATTCTTGCCACCTCTTCTTAATATCTTCTGCTTCTGTTAGGTCCATACCATTTCTGTCCTTTACTGAGCCCATCTTTGCATTAAATGTTCCGTTTGTATCTCTAATTTTCTTGAAGAGATCTCTAGTCTTTCCCGTTCTATTGTTTTCCTCTATTTCTTTACATAGATCACTGAGGAAGCCTTTCTTATCTCTCCTTGCTATGCTTTGGAAGTCTGCATTCAAATGGATATATCTTTCCTTTTCTCCTTTGCTTTTCACTTCTCTTCTTTTCACAACTATTTGTAATGCCCCTCAGACAGCCATTTTGCTTTCTTGAATTTCCCCCCCCCCCCCTTGGGGATGTTCTTGCTCCCTGTCTCCTGTACAATATCAGGAACCTCCATCCATAGTTCATCAGGCTTTCTGTCTATCAGATTTAGTCCCTTAAATCTATTTCTCACTTTCACTGTATACTCATAAGGGATTTGATTTAGGTCATACCTGAATGGTCTAGTGGTTTTCCCCACTTTCTTCCATTTAAGTCTGAATTTGGCAATAAGGAGTTCATGATCTGAGCCACAGTACGTTCCTGGTCTTGTTTTTGCTAACTTTATAGAGCTTCTCCATCTTTTGCTGCAAAGAATATAATCAATCTGATTTCAGTGTTGACCATCTGGTGATGTCCATGTGTAGAGTCTTCTCTTGTGTTTTTGGAAGGAGGTGTGTTGTTATGAACACCGTGTTCACTTGGCAGAACTCTATTATACTTTGCCCTGCTTCATTCTGTACTCCAAGGCCAAATTTGCCTGTTACTCCAACTGTTTCTTGACTTCCTACTTTTGCATCCAGTCCCCTATAATGAAAAGGACATCTTTTTTTTTTTTTTTTTTTGGTATTAGTTCTAGCAGATCTTGTAAGTCTTCATAGAACCATTCAACATCAGCTTTTTCAGCCTTACAAGCCATTAAATTGATAATAAAGGAAACTATGCTCAGTTGCTAACTCATGTCCAACTTTTTGCAACCCTATGTACTATACTGAGCCAGGCTTCCCTGTCCTTCACTATCTCCTCAAGTTTGCTCAGATTCATGTCAGTTGAGTTAATGATGCTATCTAACCATCTCATTCTCTGCCACCCTCATCTCTTCAATCTTACCCAGCATCAGTGTCTTTTCCAATGAGTCTTCACATCAGGTGGCCAAAATATTGGAGCTTCAGCTTCAGTATCAGTCCTTCCAGTGAATATTCAGGGTTGATTTCCTTTAGGATTGAGTTGTTTGATCTCCTTATAGTCCAAGGGATTCTCAAGAGTCTTCCCTAGCACCATAATTCGAAAGCATCAATTCCTTGGCATGCAGACTTCTTTATAGTTCAACTCTCACATCCATACATGAGTACTGGAAAAACCATAGCTTTAACTACACGGACCTTTGTCAGGAAAGTGATGTTTCTGCTTTTTAATATGCTGTCTAGGTTTGTTGTAGCTTTCTGCTTGTTTCCAAGGAACAAGTGTCTTTTGATTTCATGGCTGCAGTCAATGTCCACAGGGATTTCAGAGCCCAAGAAAATAAAATCTGGCACTATTTCCACTTTCCCCTTCTATTTGCCATGAAGTGATGGGACAAGATGCCATGATCTTAATTTTTTGAATGTTGATTCTCAAACCAGTTTTTTCACTCTCCTCTTTACCCTCATTAAGAGGCTCTTTAGTTCCTCTTCTTTTTCTGCCACTACAGTGGTATCATTTGAATATCTGAGGTCATTGATATTACTCCTGACCATCTTGAGTCCAGCTTGTGATTCATCTAGCTCAACATTTTATATGATGTACTCTGTATAAAAGTTATGCAAACTTGTTGTACTCCTTTCACAATTTTGAACCAGTTGGTTATTCCATGTAAGAGTCTAAGTGTTGCTTATGAATTAGCCTACAAGTTTCTCAGGAGACAGGTAAGGTGGTCTGGTATTTTCATTTCTTTAAGACTTTCCCACAGTTTGCTTTGATCCACACCATGAAAAGCTTTAGTGTAGTCTCTCAGAGCCTCGTCACTCTTAAGGGGCTTGCATATCTCAATGAAGCCATCAGCCATGCCATGCAGACCAAACAAGATGCATGGGTCATAGTGGAGAGTGCGTACAAAACATGGTCCATTGGAGGAGGGAATGACAAACTACTCTAGTTTTCTTACCATAAGCATCCCATGAACAGTACAAAAAGGAAAGTATGAACGACTCTGTTTCCATTTTTGTTGTCTTATATGTAATGAGCCTGACTTCCTGGTGGCTCATAAGGAATCTGCCTGCCAATACAGGACATGTGTGTTTGATCCTTGGTTTGGAAACGTGCCCTGGATAAAGAAATGTCAATCCACTCTGGTATTTTTGCCCTGCAATTCCATGGACAGAGGATCCTAGTGGGCTATAGTCCATGGAGTTGCGAAAAGAGTTGGACATGACTCCGTAACTAAAATGATAAACGACAATGTACTGGGCCTATTCCTTAAATAACACATACTACGAAAACTCACAAAAGGAGAAGAAATAGGATTATGTCTATTAAGCAAGTTGAATTACTAATAACTTTACAAGAAAAGAAAACACCCAGCCTAGATGGTTTCACTCATATATTCCATTGAATGTTCAAAAAAGAAATTATAGACTGTCTCTCCAGTCCCTTTCAGAAGACAGAAGTAGAGGAAATGCTTCCTAGTTCATTTCATGAGATAATTCCTATGCTAAAACTAGATAAAGACCTTGCAAAAAAAGGAAAACTACAGTCCAATATTTCTCACGAGCAAAAACACTCAGGAAAACATTAGCAGATTTAATCCAACCAGATATGAAATTTTTAATACCTAATTCATTTCAGTGTTTTAAAATCCCTTGCTTATATTTGCCTGTTTACTCAAATAATTTTAATTCCCCCAGGAAACAAATGAATTTTCCTTGAACTATTGTGGCTATTATTCTGCCCACATGTACCCATATGTCCAAGGAACTTGAGACTTTGGTTTGTAAAATTAGTCGTGAAGACTTGGACTGGTTTGGAAACAATTATTTGGAAACATATAACCATGCTTAATATCTTAGAAATTAACAAAATACCTTAATTTTTAAATTTTTGATTCTGGCTTCTATTTTCTGATATATGTTATTTCTCCAATTTCTCCACTATTTTCTCTTTCTTACACCTACTGCTAAAAGTTCTGATACATCTTGAAGACTAGGTCTTAAATGTGATGTCATCACATTTTATACATTTTCTGAAAAATTATCCAAAACTTTAACTTGCTCTTCTAGAGCTTTCCCTTTATTATAATTACTACTAGGGGTTTAGCAGCCTGATGCTGTCTAGACTCATTTTTATCCCATTTTTTTAAAAAGCTGTCATTTTTAGCTTTCTGGCATTTATCCTTGGTTCCTGAAAAC
This sequence comes from Bos taurus, assembly GCF_002263795.3. NCBI lineage: Eukaryota > Metazoa > Chordata > Mammalia > Artiodactyla > Bovidae > Bos > Bos taurus. The sequence continues at coordinate 4,192,062 of NC_037336.1, forward strand.
TCAAATATTTCTGTTTTGGTGATCATGTCAGAAAATCTGCTTTTGATCTTTTAACTGTTCTTATGAATGGAGAAGGCAATGGCACCCCACTCCAGTATTTTGGCTGGAAAATCCCACGGACGGAGGAGCCTGGTAGGCTGCAGTCCATGGGGTCGCTAAGAGTCGGACACGACTGAGCGACTTCACTTTCACTTTTCACTTTCATGCATTGGAGAACGAAATGGCAACCCACTCCAGTGTTCTTGCCTGGAGAATCCCAGGGACGGGGGAGCCTGGTGGGCTGCCATCTATGGGGTCGCACAGAGTCAGACAGGACTGAAGCGACTTAGCAGCAGCAGCAGTTCTTATGAAAGCTTTCTTGTTACAATATACAATCAACATACAAATGTTTATTGATACATTTTGCAACATTTCAAATATATTTAATACTACCTGGGAATTTCCTGGTGTTCTACTGGTTAAGATTAGGTGCTTCCATTAAAGGAGGTATAAATTCAATCCCTGGTCATTGAACAAAGATGCTACAGGCAATGATGATCAGTAAAAAATAAATAAATAATAATAAAATTAAAAAATACTACTCTTTTAGATTTGCATCATAAGTGTCCATTAAATATTTGGCAACCTATCTTTGAAGCCATAATTTTATTTTCTAGGTTAAGTTTTCCTTGGTCTTCTATGCAATATTGACTCAATTTTTTTTCTTCTTTTTTTAAAAAATTATACCACATGCATCTACGTACAGATAACACCACTGATCTGACGCCGATGACCTTTTAAAGCTTGAAGTTGGTAACATATCTGGAGAAATTTAAAAAATCCTCTTAAACAAGAAACGTCCCCCCCACTCAGTTAGTCACTATTGATAGTTTATTTTATGGAGAAGGAAATGGCAACCCACTCCAGTATTCTTGCCTGGAGAATCCCAGGGACGGGGGAACCTGGTGGGCTGCCATCTATGGGGTCACACAGAGTTGGACACGACTGAAGTGACTTAGCAGCAGCAATAGTTTATTTTTAGTTTTCTAAAGATTTCGATTGTTGTCTAATTAATAAATCCAGGTTCTAACACTTTGAACATTAAAGGGTCGTGTTGTTGTCCAAATGCTAAAGGCCTGCTGGCTCATGAACACATTGCTGCCTTGCTAACAGGCTAGCAAACATCTATTTTCAAGTGACAATAGACACATCCCTCCTGTAGATTTTGCCCAAAGCTTTTTCAATTCTTTTGACAAGGCTGTAGGTAACCTACAAAATATACAGTTAGAATGCAAATTAACAATTAAGAATTATTCTTCTTTCTAATCTCTCCAAAATTATTCCAAAAGAAGTGCACAGAAAATTTTCTGTCTTACTATTTATAATTTCAAATTCTTTAGTGTTGGGAAATTATTCTTGGGAGGTACAACATGTAAGCTATTTACATGAGTTGAATGGATCCATGAATTTATAAGTACATGCTCCATTACACTCAAAGTATATTGCTTCTTAATTTACTTCTTGCTTTGGGCCATACAGAAGATTATTCTGCCAATTTTTAAAGAGCTGTTTCAAAATCTGTAGATTTGTCTCTCAAGGCTTTTTTTTTTTTTTTTTTTAATTTGTGATGTGAAAATCATTTGGTGGATTTCATCAAGCATTTGTCAGATAAATTTTTCACTGATCATATTTGGCTTAAGGCAGTTGATGCTTTTAGAAGAATAAGAGAAAACATACAGCCCATGACTTACTCTAGTGGGACAGGAAAATGTAGAGCTAGAAAAGAAAGAATATGGCCACATTTTTATGAGCAATCATGTAAATATATTGCTATCAATGTTGTTTTAAATAGCATCATCAAATGAGGAAAGAAGAAAAAACATCAGAAGCTAGACTAACAGATCATTTAGTGATATTTTAGCAGATCTTCCAGATTGCTTATCTAACAAGTTGAAAGCATCAACTTTCTTTGTCTGCCTAAAATTAACCGTGTTTAATTAAGGATATCATTAACCAGGATCTTTCAAGGCGGGGGGGGGGGGGGATTACAACTTGTGAAACTTAAGAAATAGATGTTGCTTCTAAAAAAATACTTTATTTTAGAAGCAAATGAGGTTTAATACAACAAAAGTAGAATATTTGTCACCAAAGTCAAAATTTTGAATAATTCAAAATAATCACTAGTTTCTGTGAGAGAATGAGAGAAATATGGCAGTTAAAATTCTCACCTTACTTATGGTAAAGTGATTAATTTGATCTAAATTTAAGCAATGTTTGAATGAAAAGTTGGAAAATGACAATAGAAAATCTATCTTTTTCACAAATTAGTTGTGTATCTTTGGGATATCTTTTTATGCTTCCTTAAATTAAGATAGTATTGCCAAAAATCTGGCCTCTGTTCAATGGTGCTAAATAGAAATGTGGAGAAAGAGCTTTGGAGGAGTAGAAGATAGTAAGTCGTTTTATTATTTTGCCAGGCAAAGGGGGGCACAGCAGGCTAATGCCTCCAAGACTGTGCTCCCCTTTTTAGGAAATAGAAAGGGCTCTTATAGTGTCAGTGTGGAAAATAAGGCTGTAGGTAAGGATGGGGCTTATGTGGTGTTGTATTCTTTCCTCCTGGGGCATTGAGGTCATTAAGACTGGCGTCAGGTGGGTCCAGAACAGGTAACAGTTGTCCTTGAGGCTATCATCCCGTGACCTTCTTTCTGGAGTAAAGAATGCTCAAAAATGAAAGGAGTGTTAGGGAGTGTTGTCTTAAAGAAGTAAGCATCAGGTGCATAGTATAACCTTAGCTAGAGGGCAGTAACTATCAGAGTGCAATTAAGCAAGACAGAGAAGGGGAAAAAATGTAGGAGACTAGCTAGATGGATGGAAAGAATAAGGGGTGAATAAGAACTAATACAGAGGGGCAAGGTGGCAGAAGAGCAGGTGGACATGGAGTACATCTCTCTCCACGGATACATCGGGAATACACCTTCAGACACAGAAGTGCTTGCAGAACACCAGCTAAGAGCAGACAGGAGTACCTGACCACAAGAAAAGAATATATAGAACCATGCAAAATTCAGTAGGATGAAGGGACTTGGGGGAAAACAGGAGTGTTAGTAGGATTGGACCTACCCTTGGCAGGTGGGGGAACTGAAGCAGAGGTCTGATCCCCACATTGGGGCAATTGTCTGGGTCAGAGGAGAAACGTGTAAGGCTTAGAGTGAAGCAGCTGATCTGTGGCATCCTAAATGGAATGAGAATCATGCACTCCTTGCTGTAGCCATATGTACCCAAGACAGGGATGCAGGTCTCCTAGAAGGTTCAGCAGCTGGGGCTGGACCATAGGGATTGTGGAGCAATCCCAGGGTGAGAGCTGCTGTTGACTGCAGACAGATAGACCAGGGGGACGTGAGGGAGAAGATTGTGGTGGGAAATGACTGCAAACGAAAGCCAGGCAGCCATGGAAGAAGGCAATACTGCTGTCATTTGTAGGGGGTGAAGCCATCACCTCCCCACACCCTAGCATCAGCAGCTGAAACAATAGAGAAGGTGGCCCATCAAGAACCTGATATGTGGAGCAATAGAGTAGGACCTGAACCAGGGTGCCCCTTTAAGTACCTGATGTGCTGAACTACAGAGTAAAGCCCCAGCTAAGGGGGGCCCTTTATGTGCCTGACATGCTAAACAACAGGGAAGGACCACAGGCAAGGGAGACCTCTAAGTGGCTGAATTGGGGGGGTGGGAAGGGTGACACGGGGGGCTACAGATAAAGACTGCCAAAGAGGCCTTCTTATCACCAACTTCCAGAGGCTCAAAAAAATACTCCTGTGCTGAGGAAGTCTGTGTCCCTACACACTTGGTGCCATCAGAGTCCCTGTGACCAAGGGGCTCAACTCTCACTGGTACAGAGCTGCCACAGCCAAAAAAAGTCTTGCACCTATGCATGCAGGAATACTTTGGTCTTGTCCAAATCTTTGTGACACTGTGGACTGTGGCCTGACAGGCTTCTCTGTCAGTGAGGTTCTCCAGGCGAGAATACTGGAGTGGGTTTCCATACTGTTTTGAGCAATATATTTCCTGCTGCCCTAGCCACAAACTTCCCTGACTACCTGGTGCTGCCTGGTTTCAGAACTCCTTCAACCCAAGCAGCTTCATTACCTCCACACTTGGCCCTCACTAGTGCAAACCTAAATCCGCCAGGAGAGCCTCAGGAGTAAACCCCAGTGGATGACCCACATGCAGAGGGGAAATGAAACCACAGTTGAAACCCAGGGGCAGTGTGACAAGTGAAGAAGATTCAGAACCTTCCCACCAGCTGTACAAGTAACAGATTAAATCCACATGATCAACTAGGTAGACTGTGTTTATGGCATATGTAAAAGGACATTGAGAGCTCCCACAAAAGAAAATACATTAGTTCTGATAGCTGTGGATATTAGAGGCAAGAACATACAGGAGTAGGACCAGATTAGAGCCTGAGCTGCCTGCCCCTAGAGCAGGTCCAGAGATCAGCACAGTGTTGAAGAGCATCCTAGGGGGATAAGATGGACTGTGACTCCCAGTGAGGGAAAGGACGCTGACAGCAGAGACTCGGGAAAACAATTATTATTCTTATATTTTGACTTGTTGTGTAGTTTCTTTTGGATTTTTTTTCTTTTATTTAATTTCCTCCATTGTAGTTGTCAGTTTTATTAGCACTATGAACTCAAATTAGGCTTTTGAGTTGTTTTTTAATCATATTTTCTATTGCTGTCATAAACCTCTGCTTCTTCATTGGTCTTTTGCAGTTCTGTGGAGTTTTCCTTTTTTATTTTATTTATTTGTTTTAATTTTTAAATTTATTATTATTTTTCTACATTTATTCCTTTGCTTGTCCTACTGTTCTTTTCCCCTTGCAGTTAATCTTTAATATATGTAAGTCTTCTTTACCTACCTCAATTTAGCTTTACATTACTATTCTTCCTTTCTTCCTTGTCTGTCTTTCCTTTTTCTCACATTATTGGTAGCTTTGTTTTCAACGTTTTATTCCCCAGTTGGCACCTTGCTTTAGTTTTGTATTCTAGTTTGTGCTTTAGGTAATTTTGTTCTTAACTGGTGGATATCATTTTTGGTTTCCTTTGTTCACTGGCTCAGTTTATTGTAGTTTATTTTTGTTGCACTGTTTTGATTTTGCTTATGATTATATGTGCATATGTGCATATTCCAATATTTTAATTATTATTTCCCTGATTTTCTAACTGCCCTTTGTCCGAGGTTCATATTTGGTTTCTCATTTCTGACTACTTGTTTTAATCATATTTGATGAAGAAAAGTTATGACCAACCTAGATAGCATATTCAAAAGCAGAGACATTACTTTGCCAACAAAGGTCCATCTAGTCAAGGTTATGGTTTTTCCAGTGGTCATGTTTGGGTGTGAGAGTTGGACAGTGAAGAAAGCTGAGCGCCGAAGAATTGATGCTTTTGAACTGTGGTGTTGGAGAAGACTCTTGAGAGTCCCTTGGACTGAGAGGAGATCCAACCAGTCCATTCTAAAGGAGATCAGTCCTGGGTGTTCTTTGGAAAGAATGATGCTAAAGCGGAAACTCCAATACTTTGGCCACCTCATTCGAAGAGTTGACTCGTTGGAAAAGACTCTGATGCTGGGAGGTATTGGGGGCAGGAGGAGAAGGGGATGACAGAGGATGAGATGGCTGGATAACACCACTGACTTGATGGACACGAGCTTGAGTGAACTCAGGGAGTTGGTGATGGATAGGGAGGCCTGGCGTGCTGTAATTCATGGGGTCGCAAAGAGTCAGACATGACTGATCGACTGAACTTAACTGAACTGATGCCGTAAAACACCACGTGTGGAATTTTGGTTCCTGGCCAGGGATCAAGCCCTGAGCCTTTGGAGTGAGACTGCTGACTCCAACACCCTAGACTACCAGAGAACTTCTAGCCCTAGTTAATATCAATTAGTGAGAGCTCCCAGAAACACCACTTGTATACAAGTCCTGGCATCACCCAAATGCCAGTAGAATACTGTTCAGGACACATCAAGAAAAGAAAAAAAAAAAGACAAAAATATAAATACTATAATCAACATACAGGATTACCACATCATTCAGCCCTTGCCCATCAGAGGGGGAAACAAACAAACAACTCACTGCAAATCTCACCCTACACTTCTGCTGCTGCTAAGTTACTTAAGTTATGTCCGACTCTGTGCGACCCCATAGACGGCAGCCCATGAGGCTCCCCCGTCCCTGAGATTCTCCAGGCAAGAACACTTGAGTGGGTTGCCATTTCCTTCTCCAATGCATGAAACTGAAAAGTGAAAGTGAAGTCCCTCAGTCGTGTCCGACTCTTAGTGACCCCATGGACTGCAGCCTACGAGGCTCCTCCATCCATGGTATTTTGCAGGTAAGAGTACTGGAGTGGGGTGCCATTGCATTCTCCAAAAAGTTGCTGCATTAAATCTTAAATGTTCTCACCACAAAAAAAGAAAAAAAGTGACCATGTGAGGTAATGGATGTGTTAACTATCTTTATCATTGGTAATGATTTCACAATATATATGTATATCAAATCATCATATTGTATACCTTAAAGTTATACAGTGTTAAACATAAATTGTGTGTGTGTGTGTGTGTGTTTGTCACTCAGTCGTGTTCGACTCTGTACACAAAACTTCAGTTTGTAGATGAAACCTTTAGTTCAGTTCAGTCACTCAGTTGTGTCCGACTATTTCCAAGCTTGTAGATTACACCACACCAGGCCTCCCTGTCCATCACCAACTCCCGAGCCTAACACATATTATGTCCTTCGAGTTGGTGATACCATCCAACAATCTCATTTTCTGTCGTCCCCTTCTCCTCCTGCCTTCAATCCATACCAGCATCAGAATCTTTTCCAATGAGTCAATTCTTTGCATCAGGTTCCCAAAGTGTTGGAGTTTCAGCTTCAACATCAATCCTTCTAATGAATATTCAGGACTGATTTCCTTTAGGGTTGACTGGTTTGATCTCCTGGCAGTCCAAGGGACACACAAGAGTCTTCTCCAAAACCACAGTTCAAAAGCATCAATTCTTCAGTGCTCAGCTTTCTTTATAGTACAACTCTTACATCAATATATGACTACTGGAAAAATCATAGCTTTGACTAGATGGACCTTTGTTGGCAAAATAATATCTCTGCTTTTTAATATGCTGTCGTGGTTGGGCATATCTTTTCTTCCAAGGGACAAGTGTGTTTTAATTTCACGGCTGCAGTCACCATCTGTAATGATTTTGGAGATCAAAAAATAAAGTCTCTCACTGTTCCCATTATTCCCCATCTATTTGTCATGAAGTGATGAGACTAGATGCCATGATCTTTGCTTTTTGAATGTTGATTTTCAAGCCATCTTTTTCACTCTTTTCTTTCACTTTCATCAAGAGGCTTTTTAATTCTTAATTTTCTGCCATAAGGGTGGTGTCATCTGTATACTTGAAGTTACTGATATTTCTCCCAGCAATCTTGATTCCAGTTTGTGCTTCATCCAACTGGGCATATTGCATGATGTACTCTACATTTAAGTTAAATAAGCAGGGTGATAATATATAGCCTTGACATACTCCTTTCCCAATTTGGAACCAGTCTGTTGCTCCATGTCTGGTTCTAACTGTTGCTTTTTGATCTGCATACAGATTTCTCAGGAGGCAGGTGAGGTCATCTGATACTTCCATCTCTTTAAGAATTGTCCGCAGTTTGTTGTGATCTACATAGTCAAAAGCTTTGGTTTAATCAATAAGGGAAAAGTACATGTTTTTCTGGTATTATCTTGCTTTTTTGATGATCCAATGGATGTTAGGAATTTGATTTCTGCTTCCTCTGCCTTTTCTAAATGCAGCTTGAATATCTGGAAGTTCATGGTTCACGTATTGTTGAAGCCTGGCTTGGACTATTTTGAGCACTACTTTGCTAGCATGTGAGATGAATGCAACTGTTTCGTGGTTTGAACATTCTTTGGCGTTCCTTTTCTTTGGGATTTGAATGAAAACTGACCTTTTCCAGTCCTGTGTCCACTGCTGAGTTTTCCACATTTGCTGGCATATTGAGTTCACCACTTTAAGAGCATCACTTTTTAGGATTTGAAATAGCTATTTGAAATAGCTTACCTGGAATTCTATCACCTCCACTAGCTTTGTTTGTAGTGATGCTTTCTAAGGCCCACTTGACTTCACATTCCAGGATGTCTGGCTCTAGGTGAGTGATCACACCATCGTGATTATCTTGGTCGTGAAGACCTTTTTTTGTATAGTTCTTCTGTGTATTCTTGCCACCGCTTCTTAATATCATCTGCTTCTGTTAGGTCCATACCATTTCTGTTTTATTGTGCTCATCTTGTCATGAAATATTCTCTTGGTATCACTAATTTTCCTGAAGAGATCTCTAGTCTGTCCCATTCTATTTTTTTCCCCTATATTTCTTTGCATTGATCAGTAAGGAAGACTTTCTTTTCTCTTCTTGTTATTCTTTGGAACTCTCTATTTGAATTGGTATATCTTTCTTTTTCTCCTTTGCCTTTAGCTTCTCTTCTTTTCAGCTATTTATAAGCCCTTCTCAGACAGCCATTTTGTCTTTTTGCATTTCTTTTTCTTGGGGATGGTCTTGATCACTGCCTTCTGCACAATGTCAGGAATCTCCTTCATAGTTCTTCAGGCACTCTGTCTATTAGATCCAATCCTTGAATCTATTTGTCATTTCCACTGTGACATCGAACCAGGGTCTCCTGCATTGCAGGTGGATTCTTTACCAACTGAGATATCAGGGAAGGCCCATGCACCTTATTTTTGGCAGAAGAGGTAAGAAAATACAATGGGACTAGGACCACTTCTTCAGTAAATGATGCTGGGAAAACAGGACAGCTACATAAAAGAGAATGAAATTAAAACACTTCCTAACACTATACACAATAATAAACTCAAAATAGATTAAAAAAAAAAGGCCTGAATATAAAACCAGAAGCTATAAAACTCTTAGAGGAAAACATAGATGAAACCTTTGATGACATAAGTCAAAAAAGATTTGCTATGACCCACCTCCTAGAGTAATGCAAATAAAAATGAAACTAAACAAGTGGGATCTAATTAAAATTAAAAGCTTTTGCACAGTAAAGGAAACTATAAATAAGGTGAAAAGAACAAACTTAGAATGAGAGAAAACAACAGCAAATGAAACAAGTGACAAAAGATTAATTTCTAAAATACACAAGCAGCTCATACAACTTAAAAACATAAAAACAAGGAACCAATACAAAAGTGGGGGAAAAACCTAAACACATTTCTCCAAAGAAGACACGCAGATGACTAACAAAAAAGTGAAAAGATGCTCAATGTTGATCATTATTAGAGAAATGCAAATCAAAACTGCAATGTGATATCACATTATACTGGTCAGAATGGTCATCATCAAAAACTTTCAGATCAGATCAGATCAATCGCTCAGTCGTGTCCGACTCTATGCGACCCCATGAATCGCAGCACGCCAGGGCTCCCTGTCCATCACCAACTCCCAGAGTTCACTGAGACTCATGTCCATCGAGTCAGTGATGCCATCCAGCCATCTCATCCTCTGTCGTCCCCTTCTCCTCCTGCCCCCAATCCCTCCCAGCATCAGAGTCTTTTCCAATGAGTCAACTCTTCGCATGAGGTGGCAAAAGTACTGGAGTTTCAGCTTTAGCATCATTCCTTCCAAAGAAATCCCAGGGCTGATCTCCTTCAGAATGTACTGGATGGATCTCCTTGCAGTCCAAGGGACTCTCAAGAGTCTTCTCCAACACCAAAGTTCAAAAGCATCAATTCTTCGGTGCTCAGCCTTCTTCACAGTCGAACTCTCACATCCACACATGACCACAGGAAAAACCATAGCCTTGACTAGACGAAACTTTGTTGGCAAAGTAATGTCTCTGCTTTTGAATATGCTATCTAGGTTGGTCATAACTTTCCTTCCAAGGAGTAAGCATCTTTTAATTTCATGGCTGCAGTCACCATCTACAGGGATTTTGGAGCCCAGAAAAATGAAGTCTGACACTGTTTCCACTCTTTCCCCATCGATTTCACATGAAGTGATGGGACCGGATGCCATGATCTTCGTTTTGTGAATGTTGAGCTTAAAGCCAACTTTTTCACTCTCCACTTTCACTTTCATCAAGAGGCTTTTGAGTTCCTCTTCACTTTCTGCCATAAGGGTGGTGGCATCTGCATATGTGAGGTTATTGAGATTTCTCCTGGCAATCTTGATTCCTGCTTGTGTTTCTTCCAGTCCAGTGTTTCTCATGATGTACTCTGCATATAAGTTAAATAAACAGGGTGACAATACACAGCCTTGACGTACTCCTTTTCCTATTTGGAACCAGTCTGTTGTTCCATGTCCATTTCTAACTGTTGTTTCCTGATCTGCATACAAATTTGTCAAGCGGTAGATCAGGTGGTCTGGTATGCCCATCTCTTTCAGAATTTTCCATAGTTGATTGTGATCCACACAGTCAAAGGCTTTGGCATAGTCAATAAAGCAGAAATAGATGTTTTTCTGGAACTCTCTTGCTTTTTCCATGATCCAGTGGATGTTGCCAATTTGATCTCTGGTTCCTCTGCCTTTTCTAAAACCAGCTTGAACATCAGGAAGTTCGTGGTTCACATATTGCTGAAGCCTGGCTTGGAGAATTTTGAGCATTACTTTACTAGAGTGTGAGATGAGTGCAACTGTGTGGTAGTTTGAGTATTCTTTGGCATTGCCTTTCTTCGGGATTGGAATGAAAACTGACCTTTTCCAGTCCTGTGGCCACTGCTGAGTTTTCCAAATTTGCTGCCATATTGAGTACAGCACTTTCACAACATCATCTTTCAGGATTTGGAATAGCTCAACTGGATTTCCATCGCCTCCACTAGCTTTGTTCATAGTGATGCTTTCTAAGGCCCACTTGACTTCACATTCCAGAATGTCTGGCTCTAGGTCAGTGATCACACCATCATGATTATCTGGGTCGTGAAGATCTTTTTTGTACAGTCCTTCTGTGTGTTCCTGATGTCTTTTCTTAATATCTTCTGCTTCTGTTAGGTCCAAACCATTTCTGTCCTTTATCGAGCCCATCTTTGCATGAAATGTTCCTTTGGTATCTCTGATTTTCTTGAAGAGATCCGTAGTCTTTCCCATTCTGTTGTTTTCCTCTATTTCTTTGCATTGATCGCTGAGGAAGGCTTTCTTATCTCTTCTTGCTATTCTTTGGAACTCTTCATTCAGATGTTTATATCTTTCCTTTCTCCTTTGCTTTTCACTTCTCTTCTTTTCACAGGTATTTGTAAGGCCTCCCCAGACAGCCATTTTGCTTTTTTGCATTTCTTTTCCATGGGGATTATCTTGATCCCTGTCTCCTATACAATGTCACCAACCTCAGTCCATAGTTCATCAGGCACTCTATCTATCAAATCTAGGCCCTTAAATCTATTTCTCACTTCCACTGTATAATTATAAGGGATTTGATTTAGGTCATACCTGAATGGTCTAGTGGTTTGCCCTACTTTTTTCAATTTAAGTCTGAATTTGCCAATAACGAGTTCATGATCTGAGCCACAGTCTGCTCCCAGTCTTGTTTTTGTTGACTGTATAGAGCTTCTCAATTTTGGCTGCAAAGAATATAATCAATCTGATTTCGGTGATGACCATCTGCTGATGTCCATGTGTAGAGTCTTCTCTTGTGTTGTTGGAAGAGGGTGTTTGCTATGTCCAGTGCATTTTCTTTTCAAAACTCTATTATTCTTTGCCCTGCTTCATTCTGTATTCCAAGACCAAATTTTCCTGTTACTCCAGGTGTTTCTTGACTTCCTACTTTTGCATTCCAGTCCCCTATAATGAAAAGGACATCTCTTTTTGGTGTTAATTCTAAAAGGTCTTGTAGGTCTTCATAGAACCATTCAACTTCAGCTTCTTCAGCATTACTGTTTGGGGCATAGACTTGGATTACTGTGATATTAAATGGTTTGCCTTGGAAACGAACAGAAATCATTATGTCGTTTTTGAGATTGCATCCAAGTAGTGCATTTCGGACTCTTTTGTTGACCATGATGGCCACTCCAATTATTCTGAGGGATTCCTGCCCGCAGTAGTAGATACAATGGTCATCTGAGTTAAATTCACCCATTCCAGTCCATTTCAGTTCGCTGATTCCTAGAAAGTCGACATTCACTCTTGCCATCTCTTGTTTGACCACTTTCAATTTGCCTTGATTCATGGACCTGACATTCCAGGTTCCTATGCAATATTGCTCTTTACAGCATCAGACCTTGTTTCTATCACCAGTCACATCCACTGCTGGGTATTGTTTTTGCTTTGGCTCCATCCCTTCATTCTTTCTGGAGTTATTTCTCCACTGATCTCCATTAGTATATTGGGCACCTACTGACCTGGGGAGTTTCTTTTTCAGTATCCTATCATTTTGCCTTTTCATACTGTTCATGGGGTTTTCAAGGCAAGAATACTGAAGTGGTTTGTCATTACCTTCTCCAGTGGACCACATTCTGTCAAATCTCTCCACCATGACCCGCCCGTCTTGGGTTGTCCCATGGGCATGACTTAGTTTCATTGAGTTAGACAAGGCTGTGGTCCTAGTGTGATTAGATTGTCTAGTTTTCTGTGAGTATCACTTCATTGTATTTGCCCTCTGATACCCTCTTGCAACACCTGCCGTCTTACTTGGGTTTCTCTTACCTTGGGCGTGGGGTATCTCTTCACGGCTGCTCCAGCAAAGCACAGCCATTGCTCCTTACCTAGGACGAGGCGTATCTCCTCACCGCCGCCCTTCCTGACCTTCAGTGTGGGATATCTCCTCTATGCCCTCCTGCACCCGTGCAGCCACGGCTCCTTGGACGTGAGGTTGGTCCTCCTGGCCACCGCCCCTGGCCTCGGTCTTGGGGTTGTTCCTCCCCGCCGCCGCCCTTGGCCTCGGGCCTAGGGGCGTGGGGTAGCTCCTCCTGCCCGCCACCCCTGACCTCGGACACGGGGTAACTCCTCTCTTTGCCGCCCCTGACCTCAGACACGGGGTAACTCCTCTCGTCGCCGCCCCTGACCTCGGACTTGGGGTAACTCCTCTTGGCCATGGCTCTTTGGGCATGGGGTCTTCCCGGCTTCTACCCCTGACCTCGGACGTGGGGTGGCTCCTCTCGGCCACGCTTTGGCGTGCCCGTCACAGCAGCCTGCGCTTTGGTGCGCCCATCTCTGTCAAAAAGTATACAAACAATAAATGCTGTAGAGTATGTGGAGAATAGGTAACTCTCTTGCACTGCTGATGGAAATGTAAATAACCTCCAATTAAAATAAATTAATTAATAAAAATTGATACAGCCACTATGGAAGATGGTATGGAGATTCCTTTAAAAAAAAGTAGGAATAAAACCACCATATGACCTAGCAATCCCACTCTTAGGCATATACCTTGAGGAAACCAAAATTTAAAAAGATGCATGTACCCCAATGTTCATTGCAGCACTGTTTACAATAGTTAGAACATGGTAGCAACCTAGATGTCCATCAACAGATGAATGGATAGAGAAGTTGTGATATATTTGCATAATGTAAAGTTACTTAGACAAAAATATGGAAGATATATGAACCAATTCTAATGAGGTGGATGAACCTAGAACCTATTATACAGAGTGAAGTAAGAAAGAGAAAGACAAATATCATATACTAAATCATATGAGAAATGCTGGCCTGGAGAAAGCACAAGTTGGAATCAAGATTGCCAGGAGAAATATCAATAACCTCAAATATGCAGATCTTAATGAAAGTGAAAGAGGAGAATGAAAAAGTTGACTTAAAGCTCAACATTCAGAAAACTAAGATCATGGCATCAGGTCCCATCACTTCATGGCAAATAGATGGGAAACAGTGGAAACAGTGGTGACTTTATTTTTCTGGGTTCCAAAATCACTGCAGCTGGTGATTGCAGCCATGAAATTAAAAGCCATTTACTCCTTGGAAGGAAAGTTATGACCAACCTAGACAGCATATTGAAAAGCAGAGACATTACTTTGTCAACAAAGGTCTGTCTAGTCAAGGATATGGTTTTTCCAGTGATCATGTATGGATGTGAGGGTTGAACTACAAAGAAAGCTGAGTGCCGAAGAATTGATGCTTTTGAACTGTGTTGTTGGAGAAGACTCTTGAGAGTTTCTTGGACTTGCAAGGAGATCCAACCAGTCCATCCTAAAGGAGACCAGTCCTGAGTATTCATTGGGAGGACTGATGTTGAAGCTTAAACTCCAATACTTGGGCCACCTGTTGCAAAGAGCTGACTCATTTGAAAGGACCCTGGTGCTGGGAAAGATTGAGGGCAAGAGGAGAAGGGGACAATGGAGAATGAGATGGTTGGATGGCATCACCAACACAATGCACATGGTTTTGGGTAGACTCCAGGAGATGGTGATGGACAGGGAAGCCTGGCATGCTGGGGTTCAGGGGGTCACAAAGAGTCGGATACGACTCAGCGACTAAACTGAACTGAACACATATATATGGTATCTAGAAAGATGATACCAAAGAACCTATTCACAGGGCAGCAATGGAGAAACAGACATAGAGATCAGATGTAGGGACACTGGGAGAGGGAGGAGAGGGTGAGATGTATGAAGAGAGTAACATGGAAACATAGTATCATTTGTAAAATAGGTGCTGCTAAGTCACTTCAGTAATGTCTTATTCTTTGTGACCCCCATAGACTAACTCATCAGGCTTCTCTGTCCATGAGATTCCCCAGACGACAATACTGGAGTGGGTTCCCATTTCCTTTTCCTGAAAATATTTTGCTTTTTAATGTTAATTACTTTAAGACATGTCTATATTAGTTAGATCAACAAACAAACAATAATATCAGGTATTTAATTCTGAATATTTCCCAGTTCACATGAGCCTGGAATTCATTGTTTAATTTGGAACTATTTGATTTATAAGCACTTACTTTTCTTTAAACCAATTAAATAGAGATCATTTACAAATTAATCTCAAAAATATTATCCAGAGACAAAGACATCTGGAGACTTATTCAGACAGACACAAAGCAAGGTTTAGCTTCATTTTCTGAGCTTAGTCATGAATTAGATGTTACAATATAAAATGCACTAGTTTATAAACATCAGTTGGAATAAATAAAATTATAAAGGCTTTTTCCTCCCCGCCCCCCCTCAGTCCCAAGAGTTAGAGATGGTCTCGATAAGTGTTCCTGAGAGCTCTGGTCTCAAGGCACAGGGAGACAATCAAGTTCTAACAAAATTGCGGCAGGTCTAAAGCAAATGGTGGCCAAACAAAGCAAAATGGTCATCAAAAATCACAACACAGAAGCCAGAGTAAAAAACACACACATAGACCTGGCAATCCTCTTTAGACACTCCCTTAAACACAAGATTACAGTCTCTCACAAAACCTCCTAAAGAGACACAGAACTTCAGATCCAAGTAGTAACAGAGTAAATGAAAATATCCCAGGTCTTCAAAGATTTCAAAGGGAGGAAAGGAAGCCAGGTTGAAAGAAGAAGGGGAGGAGGTGGGAGAGGTGGGCAAAAGGGGTGGCCTTACAGACTTCTCCTGCCATCTGCAGATACCCAGGCATAATGCGACTTTACCCTGTCCCTCCAAAGAAGGGAGGACTAGAACTCGGCCCTACCAGAAACAGGACCAGATCAGAACAGAACCAAAATTATATTTCTCTGCCAAGAGGAGGTGATAAGTCTCCAATCCTCAGCTCAGGCTGAGGCCTTTTGACCAGATCCCTGAGTCCAGGACCAGGGGACTATATAAAAGGGGTAGAATAGGAAGGGTTAAAGAGAGGAAAGTGAGAGGGAAGGGGAGAAAGGTCAATAAAGTCTCTTTTGCCTTACCCAGTCGGGGCACTCTGCATCAAGAGGTGAACAGGAACATAAGGGTCACAGTTGTGGCCACTGGGTTTGGTCCATTGGCTGGCAAGCTGGTCCCTGAATACCCTCAAGAGGTCAGGATATCAGTTGCAGTGAAGAAAAATTCCTGGCACAGTCACCATTTTTTGCAGGAAGGGAGACCCCTTCCAGGGCCCGAAACTGGGCTCTTGTCTAACACTCGGAAATGAATTGTCTGAGGAGACACATGTGCTGATAAAGCAAGATATTTTATTGGGAAAGGGCGTCCAGGCAGAAAGTAGTATGGTAAGGGAACCCAGGAGAATGGCTCTCATAAAATAGATAGAATGAGAAATTGTTGTATGTCTCAGAGAACTCAAACAAGGGCTCTGCACCAAACTAGAGGGGTCAGACGTAGAGGGAGATGGGAGTTTCAAGAGGGAGTGGACATGTGTATAACTATGGCTGATTCATGTTAAGGTTTGACAGAAAACAACAAAATTATGTAAAGCAATTATCCTTATATTAAAAAATAAATGCATTTAAAAAAAAGGAATTAACATAGCGGGAGTGTCTCAACTAGTATCTTCTAGAGCAGTAGCTAGAATAAAGTTGGCAGAAGACCATTCTTGCAACTTTGAGATTTTGTTTCTTACCTGCTACCAAGTGTATTCCCTGTAATTTCTTCTGTAATAAAAACAGAAAAGGAAGAGAGTTTTCTTTCCAGTTACCAGACTTTGAAAAGCAAAAGTGAAAGTGTTAATCACTCTGTTGTGTCGGACTCTTGCGACCCCATGGACTGTAGCCCCCCAGGCTCCTCTGTCCATGGAATTCTCCAGGCAAGAATACTGAAGTGGGTTGTCATGCCCTTATCCGGGGGATCTTCCTGACCCTGGATTACACTTGGGTCTCATGCACTGAGCACCGATTATTTACTTCCTGAGCCACCAGGAACTTTTAAGTTAATTCATTGTATAGAAAATAAGTGATTGAATGCTTACTATTTGATTATTAAATCAATAGGTTGCCATACAAGAACAATGTCTTTGAGTGTCTGAGGGAATATTTCCCAAGTTAAGAAGCTCCCTGGCCTTTTCCATATGTGAAAATCCCTAGATCTCAAGAGATCCTCTTGAGATGAGGAGATTGTGTCAAGTGAAGCAGGTGAAGCAATTGATGGCTGTATATATTTTGAAAAGGCCACAAGGTCCTCCTAATCCAGTTGAATAATTCTTGTTTAGATTGATTCAACATTTTTAAATTATTTTTCTCAATTTACATTTTTACATTTACGTTATTTTTCATATCCTTCCCCTGTATAGTTTATTATAAGATGTTGAATATAGTTCCCTGTGCTATACAATGAATCCTTATTGTTTATTTTATATGTAGTGGTTGTATCTGCTAACACCAAACTCTATCCCTACCCCCCCAACCTTTCCTCTTTGGTAACTATATATTTCATTTATGTGTCTGTGAGTCTATTTTTGTTTTGTAAATAAGTTCATTTGTATCATGTTTTAGATTACACATGTAAGTGATATAATTTATTGTCTTATGCTTTTTATATTTTATAAAATTCTAAAAGATTTCCTTTTAATTAGTTATTACAAATATTGATAATATTCTCCATGTTGTATAGTACATCTTTGAGCTAATCTTACACCACTTAATTTGTACCTCCCACTCCCCCAACTCTCTGTTGTCCCTCCCCCTCAGAGAAAGCCAAATACTGTATGATATCACTTATGTGTAATCTAAAAAATCACCACAAACTAGTAAATATAACAAAAAGAAGCAGACTCACAGATATAGAGAACAAATCACTGATTCAACATTTTTTGAGAGGACATGTAACTGTGTGGACAGTTTCCTTGATCTTCACATATCAAGAATATCAGCTATATGTACAGATTCACATAATTTTTATGCATAAACTTTTGTACATGGCATTTTTGAAATTCAATTCCTTTTAATTATGGCTTTAGTGAATCACCACTTGAACATGAAATAATAGTATGCAATTAAGGCTAATGAACTGTTTGCTCATCATAATTACAGATATGTTATATCTCTACATTATACTGGATAATTTCATGTCATAAACACTCATTAAATACATAGAATTTGTTAAACACATAGAACCTTATACTGTATACACTTGTATTCTCTCCTTTTCCATATTTGTACATATAAATCATACAAGGAAGATACCCTCTAAGAAAATGTTCACTGAGGTTATGGAAGATTTATTGCAGAGAAGTCAAGTGGAATGGTCCAGAGATTTTTTGAAGGCTAAGATGTTTATCCTTATCAGGACCCTAATTGGATCTACTGATAACTGAAACACAGGACTGAACTATCATGTGTGTCTATAATCAACTACTTTTTCTTCCTTTAGTCAAAGTACATGAGCTTGCATGTTCATGCTATGTCTCTTCAGTCATGTTCTACTCTTTGTGATCCTATGGACTATAGCCTTCCAGACTCTACTGTCCATGGAATTCTCCAGGCAAGAATGTTGGGGTGGACTGCCATGCTTTCCTCCAAGGTATTCTCCCAACCAAGGGATTGAACCCGCATCTCTTATGTCTTCTGCATTAGCAGGCAGATTCTTTGCTGCTAGTGCCATCTGGGAGTCTCCATAGCCAAATCACATGGGCAATCAAATCACAGCCAAAGTCGTTTGTGAGTATGGAATGAGAGCAAGGTGAGTTTAATGACTTAAATATCCAACCACTTCAAGCTTACATCTTATAATAACAATATCACTGATTATGTCCCAACATAGCTGCACAACATACATCTCTTCAAGTTCCCATAGAAATTTTAATTAGAAGGAATTACATTTATATTAAATATTTGGATATATGAATATAGCTCTAAATATATGAATGAAGTGAAAGTGAAGTCATTCAGTCGTGTCCGACTCTGCGACCCTGTGGACTGTAGCCTACCAGGCTCCTGCCTCCATGGAATTCTCCAGGCAAGAATACTGGAGTGGGTTGCCATTTCCTTCTCCAGGAGATCTTCTCGACCCAGGGATCAAATTCTGGTCTCCTGCATTGCAGGCAGACACTTTAACCTCTGAGCCACCAGGGAAGCCCTAAAGATATGAATATGGATATACAAAGCATACGGAATTTTTATAATACAAGCAAGTGTTTGTATTCATTTGTACAATGAGTGTAAGGTGTAAGTGTAAGGTGTTCCCAACTTTTTTTATATCAAACAGATACATAAAAGATAGATTTTGCAAATGTAAAGTTCAAAGGAATTAAAGAGGGGGAAAAAAAAAGACCAGTTGAAAGAATAATACTCTTTTATAATTCCTGGCAGCTGTACACCAAACAAAGATATTTCCTGAGGGGCATGGACATACTTTTTAATAAATGAACTTTTTTTATTTTTAACTTGAGTATGACTACTTTACAATATTGTATTAGTATATACCATATTTCAACATGCATCAGTCCTAGATATATATATGTCCTATCCCTCTTGAACCTCCTTCTCACCTCCCACTGCATTCTATCCCTCTAGGTTGTCAAAGAGCTCCAAGTATGAGCTCCCTACATCATACAGCAAGTTCACACTCACTATCTATTTTACATATGGCAGTGTGTATGTTTCAGTATCATTCTCTCATTTTTCCCTCCCTCAGAATTTCCAGTAGTCATGTAGAGATAGATGTGAGAGTTGGACCATTAAGAAGGCTGAACCCTGAAGAATTGACCCTTTCAAACTGTAGTGCTAGAGAAGACTCCTGAGGGTCCCTTGGACAGCAAGGACATCAAGCCAGTCAATCCTAAAGGAAATTAACCCTGAATACTCATTTGAATAGAGAAGGAAATGGCAACTCACCCCAGTGTTCTTGCCTTGAGAATCCCAGAGACAGGGGAGCCTGGTGGGCTGCCATATATGGGGTTGCACAGAGTCTGACACAACTGAAGCAACTTAGCAACAGCAGCACTCATTGGAAGGCCTGATGCTGAAGATTAATCTCCGATATTATGGCCATCTAATGCAAAGAGCTGAATCATTGGAAAAGACCCTGATGCTGGGAAACACTGAAGGCAGGAGGAGAAGTGAGTGACAGAGGATGAGATGGTTGGGTGGTATCATCGGCACAATGGACATGAGTTTGAGCAAACTCTGGGAGATAGTGACAGACATGGAAGCTTGGCATGCTGCAGTCCATGGGGTCACAAAAAGTTGGACTGACCGACTGAACAACTCTTTCTTTAACTGTGTCCAAAAGTTTGTCCTTTATATCTGCATTTCCTTTGCTGCCCGGCATATAGGATCATCTGTACCATCTTTGATGAAATTCCCTGTAGATATCAATTGGGTCCAACTGGCCCAATGTCACTGAGAGCTCATGTTTCCTTAATAATTTTCTATCAGGGTGATCTGTCTATTGCTGTGAGTGGAGTGTTAAAGTCCCCCACTATTAGTGTATTGGTTGATTCCCCCTTTATTTGTTGTTAGCATTTGCCTTATGTATTGAGCTGTTCTTATGTTGGATACAAATACATTTATAATGTTTATATCATCTCCTTGATCATCATGTAGTGTTCTCCTTATCTTTTCTAATGGTCTGTATTTCAAAATCTATTTTATCTGATTTCAGTATTGCTATTCCCGCTTTCTTTTGATTTCCATGTGCATGGATTATCTTTTTCCAGCCCCTTACTTTCAGTCTGCATATGTGTCTAGGTATGAGGTGGGTCTCTTGTAGACAGTGTATAGAGGGGTCTTGTTTTTTGATACATTCAGTGGATCTGTGTCTTTTGTTCTGAGCATTTAATCCATTTACATGTAAGGTTGTTATTGTTGTTATTGATATGTATAATCCTATTATCATTCATTTCATTGTTTCGAGGTTTTTTTTTTTTTTTTTTTTTTTGAGGTTCTTTCTTTCTCTTGTGTTTCCTATCTAGAGAAGTTCCTTTACTATTTGTTGTAAATCTGGTTTGGTGTTGCTGAATTCTCTTTTTACTTGTCTGTAAAACTTTTGTTTTCTCCTTTGCATCTGAATGACATCCTTGTTGGATAGAGTAATATTGGTTCTAGATTTCTTCCTTTCATCACTTTAAATATATTCTGCCAGTCCCTAAATGCTTTCAGTGTTTCTGGTGAAAGATCAGCTGTTAGTCTCATGGGGATCCCCTTGTATGTTATTTGTTGCTCTTTCTTTGTTGCTTTTAATATTTGTTCTTTGTATTTATTTTTTAATAGCTTGATTAATATGTGTCTTGGAATGTCTCTCCTTGGATTTATCCTATATGAGACTCTCTGGACTTCCTGGCCTTGATGGCTATTTCCTCTCCCATTTTAGCAGTTTTTGACTGCAATCTTTTCAAATATTTTCTCATGATATTTCTGCTCTTCTGCCTCACTTGTTCTGCTATTGGCCTCCTCTAGTATGTTTTTAATCCCAGTTTTGGTGCTGTTCATTGTGGATTGTCTATTTTTCACTTCATCTAAGTTAAACATTAAACATTTCTTGTTAAAAATTCCTTGAATCGTCTCGATCTGTGTCTCCAGTCTATCTGTGCCTCCATTTCATTTTCAAAATACTTGATCATGTTTACTATCATTACTCTGAATTCTTTCTTTTTCAGGTAGACTGTATATTTCCACATTTGTTTGGTCTTGTGTATTTTTACCATGTTCCTTTATCTGCTTCATATTTCTCTGTCTTTTCCTTTTGTTTAATTTACTGTGTTTGGGGGTCATCTTTCTGTAGGCTGGAAGGTTGTAGTTCCTCTTAATTGTGAATGTGCCCCCTGTGAGTGGAGTTGAACCAGTCCCTTGTGAAGGTTTTCTGGCTGGGGGCACTTGTGCCTGTTTTCTGGTAGATGGAGCTGGATTTTGTGTCTCTGAAAGATAGTGCCATGCCCAGTAGTTGTTTTTTTTTGGGGGGGGTTGCAGTGGGGGTTTCATTGGGTTTTCTATATCTTTGAACAGTCTGTCTGCTAATGTGCAGAGCTGTGTTCTTGTTTTGTTGTTTGGTATTGGGTGTCTGGTGCTGGAGCTTGTTAGCCTTTGACTGAGGCTTGGTCTTAGTCTTAAGATGGAGGCCTTTGGGAGAGCTTCACCAATTCCTGTTCTATGAATTTAGGAGTTCTCTGGTGGTCCAAAGTCCTGTACTTGGTTCTCTCATCTCAGGTGTTTAGGCCTGATCCCTTACTGTAGCACCAAGAGCTCACAGTCTATGCAGAACAAAAACCAAAACTCCAAGACTGTTAGTGAAAGCAACACTTAATAGCCCAGAGCACCCAAAGAAACTCATACCCTTACAAAGAAAAAAGAAATGAGAGAAAAGGGAAAAAAAAAAAAAAAAAGGACAAAAACAGGAATGGGGGAAAAAAAAAAAAAGACAGCAATACAGTCAATAAAGAAATCTATAAGTGAAAATGAATAGTAAAAACTAGACTAGCAAGAATACAAAATCAAAAGATGAAAAAAAAAAAAAAGCAATATAACTAAAGGGTACTGTAAAAATAGGAAAATAAATTAATTTATTTAAAAAAAGATGTTTAACAAAGTAAAACTAGTTTAAAAAATTAAGGAAATAATATAGAAAATAATATTAGATGAATATTAAGAAGAAAATAAAAAGACAATTTTATATAGAGTGGTATTAAGAGAAGTGTCCTCATGTTTCCTCTGTTTTCCACTCCACACAGTGTGTTCCAGTCAATCTGCCTACACAGAAAGTCCTCCAGTATTCTTATGAAGGTCTCTGGACCTGAGGTGGGCAGTTTGATGTCAGCTCAGACTCAGATTTGGCCTTATTTCACCTTGTACTTGCTCCCAAAGTCCACATTCACCTCTAATGTTCACAGTCGCCAGCTAATTGTGTGGATTTAGTCTGCTGCACCTGTAGTTGCAGGAGCTAATTCCCTTCCTCTTCTTTGGTCACACAGCCCCTGGTGTTACATTTTGGTTTAGGACCAGCTCTGCTTGTAGGCTGTCCTCCTAGTGTGTGTTCCCCACCCAGAAGACAGAGGGCAAAGGTTGACTCTTATTAAGTCTCTCTTGCTTTACGAGCCGGGGCAGAGGGAGAGGTCCAGCGGCCACAACTGAGATTTACCAGGGAGTGCCTGTGGCAGTAGAGACCCACCAGATGTTGTTAAAGTCTGAGGAGGGTTGTGCTCTCTCTCAAAGGAATTGGTCCTGGTTCTTGGGTCCCTTGGAGGAACTAAGCTGCTTATGCTCCCACCAAGGTGTGGGCAGTAATCTGTATCTGCTCACAGCCTGGTGGCAGCTGCCACCTGTGGGGTCAGGACCACAGCAGTGTTTTATCTGCTGCCTCAGACACTCTCCCTGGCTTTGGCAGTGGCTAGTGGCTTCCCTGACAGCTCAGTTGGTAAAGAAACTGCCTGCAATGCGGCAGACCTGGGTTCGAGCCCTGGGTTGGGAAGATCCACTGGAGAAGGGAGCCGGCTACCCATCCCAGTGTACTGGCCTGGAGAATTCCACAGACTATGTAGTCCATGGCATCGCTGAAAATGGGACACAACTGAGGGACTTTCACTCACTCGGTGGCTTACATTTCCTCCTCTGGGATCACAGACTGCAGCCATGTCTAATTCTGCTTCTGGCACCCCATCAGTTTTGCTGGTTTTGGCAATTACTGCCAGGCATACCACCACTGTCTACCAATGCATGGTGTTAGGGTATCCTTGGGATAATGATCTCTTGCCTTTCTGGGATGCCCAGTCTTTTCCCTGGACTTCCTCAGCTGTGTCATACTAGCCCCCTCAGAGTATCCTCATAGAAAGCAACCCAGGTCCTCTTCTTGGGGTCTGACCCCTGATCCTGAACCTTGGGACCCAACCCCTACTCTTTGCTGTGTGCGCAGGCATGTGAGCCACTTTTTAGTGGAAAGTGATATTCAACAACAATCTCTGTGGTGAATTCTCTCTGTTTTTGCCTTCCAAGCACCTGATCCCGTGTTTCTCTCTGAGGTTCTTAAGCTCAACTTGACCCCACCTATGAGGGGGTTTCTAAGTGTGTGGAAGCTTTTCCTCATTCATGATCCCTTCCCTTGGGCACAGATCCCTGTCTTAAAACTTTTGTCTCTTTTCTTTAATCTTTATCTTTTGCCTTACCTTACCTTTATCTTTTGCTATTTTGGAAGTCTGCGGACATCTGCTGGTGTTCAGAAATTCTGTGAGAGCTGTTCCATATGCAGATGAATTTTTAATGTATTTGTGGGGAAGGAGGATATCTTCTTATTCCTCCACCATTCTTATTCCTCCACCATTGAAAGTTCCCTACTCAAAAATTCTTAATATCATATGACTTTTAATCTGTTTCCTTGGGACATAAATTACATGCATAATACAAATACTTTTTTTTTTTCTTCTTTCATAGATAAGGTCTACTTCACTAGTTACTCTGCAATCATTTCATAAATAAATGCATAGACCTACATGAGCTCAAATATGAATATGTTGATCTAAATGTTATATTGGGTGTCCCAAGTGGCACAGTGATAAATAATTTGTCTGCCAATGTAAGAGATGCATGAGATGTGGGCTTGATCCTTGGGTTAGGAAGATCCCATGGAGTAGGAAATTGCAACTTTCTCCAGTATTCTTGTTTGGAAAATTCCATGGACAGAGGAGACTGGTAGGCTATATATAGTCCATGGGGAAGCAAAGAATCAGACACAACTGAGTGACTGAGTACACAAATGTTATGTGGTAATCATTGATATGTATTGATTATCTCACACTTTATTTCACTTAATGTCTTTAAAATATTTCAACCACTTTGATTCTTCAGAGAATAAAATAACAAATTCTTATTATTCAATGCCTTGAATAATATACTCATTAAAAAAAAAAATATCCACACTTGTGCTCCATCTTTTCATCCATCAAAGGCTTTTTGCAACTCCTTGGAAGTTTTCATCTCTCCTGCCTCTGGCCTTTGAGCACTCTGTCCTCTTACTGGAACCCTTCTATTTCCAATTCCACTTGGTTTTCTAACTAAATCCTATTCATATTTTTAACACACACTGTAAGTATTACTTCTCCAGATAAAGTCTCCTGTTCTATTGTTTTGTCTTTGTTAGAACAGTGGTGTTTGATACCTGTAAAGTCATGTGATACATTTTTAATAAAAAGATTGATGAATAAATTATTCCTTTTCTATTCTTTTACCAAATTCTAAGCTCATTTTAGAATAGTACATTTAAAAAACATCTAGATACAGTTAACATCAGGTTAAGCCCTATTCTGAAAGCTTTGCTCTTTCAGGTCAACTTTTATTAGTAGTAGTTTAAGACATATATATTTTAGTATGCAAATCCATTTTAAGGTAACAGATCTACAGAACAGTAAATGTACTCAAATATGTAAGTACTTATGCTAGCAATTTCAGAGGTTTCCAAATTACAATTTGGAAAAAAAATCCAAATTACAATTATTTTTTTCTCTTTTCATTTTCTCTTCTTTTAATGATATCTAAGGCTTCAGATGCATGACACAGCTCCATTTCCTCCTCTGCCACACAATAGTTACTACTGAGCTTTTCCTTTACATCTTTGTCATCATCACATCATCATTATTGCTCAGAGGAGCAGAAGGCTAACTCAGGGGCAGATATACTTTTCAGAACAACTTTGAGATAGCTACAGATATTATCTTCCTTTGAGAAAATGAATAGCCTTAGACAATCTCTAAGACAATTTTTTTTAAGAAAAAAATATAGAAGAATTAAATCCAGGAAGCCTTCAGGTGGGCCTCTTCTATAAATAGTGTTTGAAACGGATGTGTTTCATGGTTTTAGCTCACCAAAGTATTCAATAACCTTTGTGTGTATTCATGATATGCTAACGTTAATACACAGAAAAGCAACAAATGTATCTTGGGATATAAGCTCTGGACATACCTTTATTCAAGGTACCTTTAACTCTGCCCAGGAGATAGGTTGCCAATATGGGCAAACATAATTAACCAAAAATGTCAACATGTGGATAATCATTTTCCTTTCTCTGAGTCTACACACTTTCTTTATGGCAAAATCATCCTTACTCAACCATCTTAGTAGCTTACTCTAATAAAAAATGTAAACATTTTTATCAGTGTATACATCTGTATTTTTCTTGTAATTTACCATGTTCTCTTCTTTATAGTAGTAATTTATTTGACTAAAGTGTATGTCTTCTGTTAACTAGTAATTAGTCTATTTTGTTAGTCACATACAGAAATGATTGTCAACTATTAGTATATCTGGATTTTCTTAAACGTGAAAAAAGTACAAAACATATTCTACTTGCAAAATGGCATCTATTTTTCAGGTATTGAAATGTTAGTCAAGAAAAAAGCATTGTTTTAGAAAGAAATGGGCTTCCAGGGCTTCCCCGGTGATTCAGAGTTTAAACCATCTGCCTGCAATGCAGGAGACCAGGGTTTGATCCCTGGGTGGGGAAGATCCCCTGGAGAAGGAAATGGTAACCCACACCAGTACTTTTGCCTGGAGAATCCCATGGACAGAGGAGCCTGATAGACTACAGTCCATGGGGTTGCAAAGAGTCGTACACGACTGAATGCCTTCACTTTAGAAAAGGAAATGATTGTTAAAAGTTAAAATAAATTCTTTCAAAATATTTAATAATGCAGCTCTTTATGTTATGATTTTTATACAGGTTCAAATAGATGGCCTCGAAGCCTCTCTCTCTCTCAAAGGAAAGAAAAAAACAAACAAACTATTTTTTTGATGATTATCTTTAAGAAAATTAAATGTTTATTTTTATATTTCCAAAAATATAATGAAATGAGTTAAAATAGATTATGAGTGGAATTATGCCTCTTTTTACAGATAACTAAGGGAATTTTCACCAAAAATAAAGAATCATTAAAAAGTGATTTATGATGACATTTGAACCAAGTAGATCCTATTCAATTCTTTTTCAGTAATTTAAATAAGAAATTGAGATTTGAGTAATTCAACTTTCAAGTTGGATATTGGAGCAGTAGCATTAAGTGGAACCTGGTTGCAGTTGGGAACATTGTTTGCCAACCTTGAGCAAGCTCAGTGTGGGTAAGCAGAGACGAATGACTGAGCAGGACCGATGCATTCAGGAAAGCAAGAAGTAGTATTTTTTCATTATACAAATTACAGGCATACAGTATAGTGATTTGCAATTTTTAAAGAATATATCTCACTAATAGTAACAACTGACTGCTTCCAAATATGAAAAGGAGTATGTCAAGGCTGTATATTTTCACCCTGCTTATTTAACTTATATACAGAATACATCATGAGAAACACTGGGCTGGAAGAAGCACAAGCTGGAATTAAGATTGCTGGGAGAAATATCATGAACCTCAGATATGCAGATGACACCACCCTTATGGAAGAAAGTGAAGAAGAACTAAAAAGCTTCTTGATGAAAGTGAAAGAGGAGAGTGAAAAAGTTGGCTTAAAACTCAACATTCAGAAAACGAAGATCATGGCATCTGGTCCCATCACTTAATGGCAAATAGATGGGGAAACAGTGTCAGACTTTATTTCTTGGGCTTCAAAATCACTGCAGATGGTGATTGCAGCCATGAAATTAAAAGACGCTTACTCCTTGGAAAGAAAGTTATGACCAACATAGACAGCATATTCAAAGCAGAGACATTGCTTTGCCAACAAAGGTCCATATAGTCAAGGCTATGGTTTTTCCAGTACTCATGTATGGATGTGAGAGTTGGACAGTGAAGAAAGCTGAGAGCCGAAGAACTGATGCTTTTGAACTGAGGTATTGGAGAAGACTCTTGAGAGTCCCTTGGACTGCAAGGAGATCCAACCAGTCCATTCTAAGGGATACCCATCAGGCTGAAACTCCAATACTTTGGCCACCTCATGTGAAGAGTTGATTCATTGGAAAAGACCCTGATGCTGGGAGGGATTGGAGACAGAAGGAGCAGGGGATGACAGAGGATGAGATGACTGGATGGCATCACCGACTCAATGGACATGAGTTTGAGTGAACTCCGGAAGTTGGTGATGGACAGGGAGGCCTGGCATGCTGTGATTCATGGGGTCGCAAAGAGTCGGGCACAACTGAGTGATTGAATTGAACTGAACTGAATAGTTATTAAAAACATTGGCTATGTTCTCCATGTTGCACAATATAACCTTGTAGCATATATTATACATAGTAGTTTTTTTCCCTCTGCCCACTAGTAACCACTAGTTATTTCTCTGAATTTCTGATTCTGCTTCTGTTTCATTATATTCACCAGTTTTTTGTTTTTTTTTTCAGATCCCACCTAAAAGTGACATTATGCAGAATGTGTCTTTCTCTGTTTGACATTTTGCTTAGCTTACTACTACTACTACTAAGTCGCTTCAGTTGTGTGCGACCCCATAGATGGCAGCCCACCAGGCTCCGCCATCCCTGGGATTGATTCTCCAGGCAAGAACACTGGAGTGGGTTGCCATTTCCTTCTCCAATGCATGAAAGTGAAAAGTGAAAGTGAAGTTGCTCAGTCGTGTCCAACTCTTAGCGATCCCATGAACTGCAGCCGACCAGGCTCCTCCATCCATGGGATTTTCCAGGCAAGAGTACTGGAGTGGGGTGCCATTTATTTAGCTTAATACCCTCCAAAAGGCCATCCATGTTTTGCAAATGGCAAAAATTCATTCTTTTTTTATGGCTGAATGGTATTCTATGGTGTATGTTTAAATGCTTATTTTATTTTATCCATTTACTTTATCCATTCATCTACTGATGGAAACTTAGGTGTTTCCATGTCTTGGCAATTATAAATAATGCTGCTATGAACATTGGAATGTATATGTCTTCTTGAATTAATGTTTTTTTATTTTTTCCAGTTATATACCCAGGAGTAAAATTGATAAGTCATATGGTAGCTCTACTTTTAATTTTTTGAGAAACCTCTCTACTGTTTTACACAGTTGCTGCATCAATATACATGATTACCAGCAGTGTAAATGTAATATAGAAGTAGTGTTTCTATAGTAAAAAGCAGGAAATAGAGATCATGCAGCCTCATACATTTGGACAAGATCAGCTAACTTGTTTTCATGAGATCTAATTCTGCTGCCTAAAATTAAATACCAGGACAGTGCTCTGTGTATTCTCAGTGAGGTACCTTTATAACCTGGGCTTATCTGAAACATCCTTCAACTCTTAAAACTAAATACTACTCAACAAAAGCAACCTCATACTAAATGAGTTACCTGAGAGTGTATACCTATAATCTGATGGTTTTTCTTTGCACATAGATGACCTAAGTGGTCTATATTTAATACACATAATATATAACAAGGATGACTTTTCATAAGATATATTCAGGAATTCGTTCCTTGCTTTATAATTTCCACTCAATTTGTCAAATGTTTATTTTTAAGCCTTCAATATAGTAAAGATTCTTTCAATCAAAGCTTCATAACTACATTAAATATCTTGGGTGACTAAAACTCACTGCATAATGAGAAACATCCAGTATTTACTCTAACTCCTATAAATATCTCTAATAAGTTGTACGGTTATATTAGAAGTTGTAGAAATGGAATATGAGTTTTAGTTTATTCAACTAAAATTCCATGTTTACACTTTTCAAAGGTAGCTGATAAGAGTGGTGTCCAAGATGCCCAGCTTTGATACTACCAGCAACATCCTAAGAGCCAACTAGTCATACCCACTGTTCTGAGCACTGTGCTTGAGAGGGCTCCACCCCCATTCTCCTCCACACATGATCTTCTCCATAAGAAAAAGAATCCTCATGCCTAAGGCTCTATAGCCACTTGGACCGTATGTGCCTCCTTCAAGATCACTGTCTGGATACTCAGACCCTGAAAACCTCAGTCAAAATGGTCCAGAGCCAAGCTCCTGGACCTACATTAGCATGACTTCATTCCCAATGTGTCAGTTATGAGGTGGAATGTGCTGCCAGTTTATCCAAATCTCAGCCTGGGTGAGGATGGGGCCAGGTGGCCATGAGATATTTCCCACCCAACATCATGGATAGAGCTTGATAGACAGGCTGATGTGTCAATAATGATGTGCAAAAGTCCCCTCATGAGAGATAACTGAGCCTGGGGTGAATTGAGTGAAGACCATCAGTCAAGGGCCAGGAGCTGGCTCTTTTCTAACCATTCTGGTTCAGAGCTCAGAGGAATATAAGAATACTGTATTTGATTCCTATTTTTCAGGTTATTATGAGGGTATGCTTCTCTAATTAGGAGGTTGAAATATGTTTCATTATTGGTTTACATTCTTTGGGCATTAGACATATGGCATAGGACCCTTTATTTGTATTATCACACAGGTACAAATATATTTAGAGCAGAATAAGGGATTTATGACTTACGTTCTTCTCTGTTAGAGGAGGTCATCAAGGGGTCATGACAGCTAGTTGGCCTGAGAGCTGGACCCGGGCCATCAGAGGCTGCTCACCCCCTCCACTGTGCTTGGAATGTATGTTCTACCCATTATTCCCACATTAAAATGTAGCCTTGAGAGAGTAAGGATGAGAAGTTGCATACTACATGTAGTTTTTGAGCAAGAATATCAGTAAAACTAAGTTAACATACTATATCTGAGAAAGTAATGAAAGGATCAAAAAGTAAAAACCTATTTGCTACTACTGCTAAGTCACTTCAGTCATCTCCGACTCTATGCAACCCCATAGATGGCAGCCTACTAGGCTCCTCTGTCCCTGGGATTCTCCAGGCAAGAATACTGGAGTGGGTTGCCATTTCCTTCTCCAATGCATGAAAGTGAAAAGTGAAAGTGAAGTCCCTCAGTCGTGTCCAACTCTTAGCGACCCCATGGACTGCAGCCTACCAGGCTCCTCCATCCATGGGATTTTCCAGGCAAGAGTACTGGAGTAGGGTGCCATTGCCTTTTCCGAAAAAAAAAAAAAAAAAAAAAACTATTTACTTTAAAAAAGTCTTCCCTCAAGAGTTACAGCACAACTGTATTTGGTAGTGCAATGTGCCATTTGAACAACGTACTCTTACTTGTCATTAGTATCTACAAGAAGCAAATATACTAAATGTTGACAATATTAGAAGACCACATTTTATTAAAATTATTAGAATTCATTTTAAAATCATGTAAAGTCAATATTAAAGTAAAATAAAAAGTTTTTTGGTAAACCAAATTTTACTTTAAAATTAATTTTAAATGATTTTAAAATGAATTTTAATAATTTTAATAAAATGTGGTCTACTAATATTGTCAACATTTAGTATACTTGCTTCTTGTAGATACTAATGACAAGTAAGAGTACGTTGTTCAAATGGCACATTGCACTATGGAATACAATTGTGCTGTAACTCTTGAAGGAAGATTTTTTTTTAAATCTCAGTTTAGGTGGTGATCTTAATACAGGGGAAAATGCCCTCTAGACACGAAGGACAAACACCAATACAGTATACTAACGCATATATATGGAATTTAGAAAGACGGTAACGATAACCCTGTATACGAGACAGCGAAAGAGACACTGATGTATAGAACAGGCTTATGGACTCTGTGGGAGAGGGAGAGGGTGGCAAGATTTGGGAGAATGGCATTGAAACATGTGAAATGTCACGTATGAAACGAGATGCCAGTCCAGGTTCAATGCACGATGCTGGATGCTTGGGACTGGTGCACTGGGACGACCCAGAGGGATGGTATGGGAAGGGAGGAGGGAGGAGGGTTCAGGATGGATTTTCTTTTAAAAATTTAGAAAAAAAAAAAAATAAATTAAAAAAAAAATAGACTGGAAGACAAGTACCTGCAAAAAAAAAAAAAAAAAAGGTATTGGAAAGCTTTCACAAGATTCCCCATAAAGGGGGGCGGGGGACTGTTAGCTCTTGTATATGTGTGTGCTTAGTTGCCAAGTTGTGTCTGATGCTTTGCCATTCCATGAACTGTACCCCGTCGGGCTCCTCTTCCCATGGGATTTTCCACACAAGAATACTGGAGTGGGTTGCCATGCCATCCTCCAGGGAATATTCCTGACCCACGGATTGAGCCCTCGACTCTTAGGTCTCCTCCTACATTGGCAGACAGATTCTTTACCACTAGAGCCACCTGTTAAGCCCAATTACCTCTTGGTAGTTGGGCAAAACAAATCAAAGTTTTTAATGAAATGAAGGAGAGAGAATGAAGATAGTTGATAACTTACTATTCTCAATGTAATTTCTTTAATACATTACATTTAACATTTCAGTAAAATGCAAACCCTGCTAATGAAAAAACAAGACTTTTAAGAAAAATATGTACTATACATTTTTAGAGCCACTTAGAATCACCCCTAGGTTTTTTACAGTTAAAGCAGAGGGCTTCATTTATTTTGTTCACAATTATACACTTCATAATAAGTGCCAAAGCATAATTCAAGTGATAATGATCATTGAAGGAATTAATATTAAGCCAGGTTAGCATATCACATTGCAGTTTAACAAGTTATACTGATAATCTTCATTCTGATTTGCCAAGGAAAGGTAAGTTTTATTTAAATGTAGCTTATTTAAAATTTTATCTCCAATTAGACACCAAATGCAGTCTCTTTCCTACACTAATGGCTTCCATTTGCAACTAGATTTCAATCAACTGCTCATTCTAATACCAAAATTTCATTTGTTGATGAATGTTGCTACAGTTAAGAATTAGATGTTAAGAGCAGTGTAGGAAAAATAATTGAGAATGTTTCCATCAAACAGTGACAAGTAGGGGAAGGAAATTTCTCAAATATTTAAAATGTGACAAATCCTCCTCAGATTCATTTAAATAAACTACATAAACATTTTTTTCCCCCCGAACCTCAGACTGAGAGGCAAGGTATGACTTTGACTTCATACATGAGGAAACTGTAATTCAGAAATGTAAATTGTCATACATACATCTAGTTAAGTGGTAGAGTTAAATTCAACTATTATGTGACTTTAAGTCCAGGACTGTTCAACTTTATAATTTTGCATAATATTTCTCCATGATATTAATCTTTGCCCCAATTTTTTGTATATTTTTAGTTTTGATACAGCTTTTAACGGTTATTTTCTATTCATCAGACCAGATCAGATCAGTCGCTCAGTCGTGTCTGACTCTTTGAGACCCCATGAATTGCAGCACACCAGGCCTCCCTGTCCATCACCAAATCCTGGAGTTCACTCAGACACATGTCTATCGAGTCAGTGATGCCATCCAGCCATCTCATCCTCTGCCGTCCTCTTCTCCTCCTGCCCCCAATCCCTCCCAGCATCAGAGACCTTTTCAATGAGTTAACTCTTCGCATGAGGTCGCCAAAGTACTGGACTTTCAGCTTTAGCATCATTCCTTCCAAAGAAATCCCAGGGCTGATCTCCTTCAGAATGGACTGGTTGGATCTCCTTGCAATCCAAGGGACTCTCAAGAGTCTTCTCCAACACCACAGTTCAAAAGCATCAATTCTTCGGCGCTCAACCTTCTTCACAGTCCAAATCTCACATCCATACATGACCACAGGAAAAACCTTTGTTGGCAAAGAAATGTCTCTGCTTTTGAATATGCTATCTAGGTTGGTCATAACTTTCCTTCCAAGGAGTAAGCATCTTTTAATTTCATGGCTGCAGTCACCATCTGCAGTGATTTTGGAGCCCAGAAATATAAAGTCTGACACTGTTTCCACCCTTTCCCCATCGATTTCCCATGAAGTGATGGGACCGGATGCCATGATCTTCATTTTCTGAATGTTGAGCTTTAAGCCAACTTTTTTGCTCTCCACTTTCACTTTCATCAAGAGGATTTTAGTTCCTCTTCACTTTCTGCCATAAGGGTGGTGTCATCTGATTATCTGAGGTTATTGATATTTCTCCCCGCAATCTTGATTCCAGCTTGTGTTTCTTCCAGTCCAGCTTTTCTCATGATGTACTCTGCATAGAAGTTAAATAAACAGGGTGACAATATACAGCCTTGATGAACTCCTTTTCCTATTTGGAACCAGTCTGCTGTTCCATGTCCATTTCTAACTGTTGCTTCCGGACCTGCATAAAAATTTCTCAAGAGGCAGATCAGGTGGTCTGGTATTCCCATCTCTTGAAGAATTTTCCACAGTTTATTGTGATCCACACAGTCAAAGGCTTTGGCATAGTCAATAAAGCAGAAATAGTTGCTTTTCTGGAACTCTCTTGCTTTTGCCATGATCCAGTGGATGTTGGCAATTTGTTCTCTGGTTCCTCTGCCTTTTCTAAAACCAGCTTGAACTTCAGGAAGTTCACGGTTCACATATTGCTGAAGCCTGGCTTGGAGAATTTTGAGCATTACTTTACTAGCATGTGGGATGAATGCAATTGTGTGGTAGTTTGAGCATTCTTTGGCTTTGCCTTTCTTTGGGATTGGAAAGAAAACTGACCTTTTCCAGTCCTGTGGCCACTGCTGAGTTTTCCAAATTTGCTGGCATATTGAGTGCAGCACTTTCACAACATCATCTTTCAGGATTTGAAAGAGCTCAACTGGAATTCCATCACCTCCACTAGCTTTGTTTGTAGTGATGCTTTCTAAGGCCCACTTGACTTCACATTCCAGGATGTCTGGCTCTAGGTCAGTGATCACACCATCGTGATTATCTGGGTCGTGAAGATCTTTTTTTCTAAAGTTCTCCTGTTTATTCTTGCCATCTCTTCTTAATATGTTCTGCTTCTGTTAGATCCATATCATTTCTGTCCTTTATCGAGCCCATCTTTGCATGAAATATTCCTTTGGCATCTCTGATTTTCTTGAAGAGATCCCTAGTCTTTCCCATTCTGTTGTTTTCCTCTATTTCTTTGCATTGATCGCTGAGGAAGGCTTTCTTATCTCTTCTTGCTATTCTTTGGAACTCTGCATTCAGATGTTTATATCTTTCCTTTTCTCCTTTGCTTTTTGCTTCTCTTCTTTTCACAGCTATTTGTAAGGCCTCCCCAGACAGCCATTTTGCTTTTTTGCATTTCTTTTCCATGGGGCTGGTCTTGATCCCTGTCTCCTGTACAATGTCACTAACCTCATTCCATAGTTCATCAGGCACTCTATCTATCAGATCTAGGCCCTTAAACCTATTTCTCACTTCCACTGTATAATCATAAGGTATTTGATGTAGGTCATACCTGAATGGTCTAGTTGTTTTCCCTACTTTCTTCAATTTAAGTCTGAATTTGCCAATAAGGAATTCATGGTCTGAGCCATAGTCAGCTCCTGGTCTTGTTTTTGCTGAGTGTATAGAGCATCTCCATCTTTGGCTGCAAAGAATATAATCAATCTGATTTCGGTGTTGACCATCTGGTGATGTCCATGTATAGAGTCTTCTCTTGTGTTGTTGAAAGAGGGTGTTTTGTATGACCAGTGCATTTTCTTGGCAAAACTCTATTAGTCTTTGCCCTGCTTCATTCTGTATTCCATGCAAAACATAGGTGATATCCGACATGATGTACAATGCATCCTTGAACCAATCTTACATCCAAAAGTTTATACTTCGACTTCCTCACCCTTATATTGCCCCTCTGCTTGCACTGGTAGCCAATAGTTTGCTGTCTCTATCTGTGGGTCTGCTTCTTTTGTGTCATATTCACTAGTTTGTTGTATTTTTTAGATTCCACATAAACATGATATCATACAGTATTTTTTTTTCTGTTTGACTTATTTCCCTTTGTTAAAAGTACTCCAAGTCCATCCATGTTGCTGCAAATGGCAAAATTGAATTATTTTTTAATGGCTAAGTTGTATTTCCTTGTGTTTATGTGTGTGTGTGTGAGTGTGTGTGTGTGTGTGTGTGTGTGTGTACATAATCATTTCAGTTTACTCAGTCATGTCCTACAATTTGCAACCCCATGAAATGCAGCATGCCAGGCTTCCCTGTCCCTCACCAACTCCTGGAGCTTGCTTAAACTCATGTTTGTCGAGTTAGTGATGCCATCCAATCATCTCATACCCTTTTGTCCAATTCTCCTCCTGCCTTCAATCTTTCCTAGCATCAGGGCCTTTCCAATGAGTCAGTTCTTTGTTTCAGAAGGCCTGAGTATTGGAGCCTCAGGGTCAGTCCTTCCAATGAATATTCAGGACTGATTTCCTTTAGGATTGACTGGTTTGAACTCCTTGCAGCCCAAGGAACTCTCAAGAGTCTTCTCCAACACCACAGTTCAAAAGTTTCAATTATTTCATGCTCAGCTTTCTTTAGAGTCCAACTTTCACATCCATACATGACTACTGGAAAAACCATAGTTTGACTAGATGGACCTTTGTTGGCAAAGTAATGTCTCTGTTTTTTAATGTGCTCTCTAGATTGGTCATAGCTTTTCTTCCAAGGAGCATGTATCTTTTGATTTCATGGCTGTAGTCATTATCTGCAGTGATTTTTGGAGCCAAGAAAATAAAGTCTGTCACTGTTTGTAATTTTTCCCTATCTATTTGCTATGAAGTGATGGGACCAGATGTCATGATTTTGCTTTTTGAATATTGAGTTTTAAGCCAGGTGTTTCATTCTCTTACATTTTCATGAAGAGGCTCTTTAGTTCCTCTTCACTTTCTGCCATAAGGGTGGTGTCATCTGCATATCTGAGGTTATTGATATTTTTCCTGGCAATATTGATTCCAGTTTGTGCTTCATCCAGCCTAGAATTTCACAGGATGCATTATCCATGTAAGTTAAATAAGCAGGGTGACAGTATACAGCCTTGACGTACTCCTTTACCAATTTGGAACCAGTCCATTGTTCCATGTCTGTTTCTAATTGTTGCTTCTTGACCTGTATACAGACTTCTCAGGAGGCAGATAAGATAGCCTAATATTTCCATCTCTTGAAGAATTTTCCACAGTTTGTTGTGAGTCACACAGTCAAGCCTTTGGCATAATCAATAAAGTAGAAGTAGATTCATTTTTTGGCATTCTCTTGCTTTTTCAATGATACAACGGTTGTTGGTAATTTGTTCTCTGGTTTTCCTGCCTTTTCTAAATACAGCTTGAACATTTGGAAGTTCTTGGTTTATGTACTGTTAAGACTTCTTTGGAGAATTTTGAGCATTGCTTTGCTAGCGTGTGAGATGAGTGCAATTATGAGATAGATTGAACATTCTTTGGGATTGCCTTTCTTTGAGATTGGGATGAAAACTGGTCTTTTCCAGTCCTGTGGCCACTGCTGCATTTCCCAAATTTGCTGGCATATTTTTTTAAATTATTATTTATTTATTTACTTTACAATATTATATTGGTTTTGCCATACTGTGGCAGATGCATGTTGCTGGCATATTTAGTGTAACACTTTAATAGCATCATCTTTTAGAATTCTAAAGAGCTCAGCTGGAATCCATCACCTCCACTAGCTTTGTTCATAGTGATGCTCCCTAAGGCCCAGTTAACTTTGCAATCCAGGGTGTCTGATTCTAGGTGACTGACCACACCATCATGGTTATATGGGTCATTAAGATTTTTTTTCGTATAGTTTTGTGTATTCTTGCCACCTCTTCTCAATATATTTTGCTTCTATTAGGTCCATATTATTTCTGTCCTTTATTGTGCCCATCTTTGTATGAAATATTCCCTTTATATCTCTACTTTTCTTGAAGAGATCTCATTTTTCCTATTCTATTGTTTGCCTCAATTTCTTTGCACTGATCACTTAAGAAGGCTTTCTTATTTCTCCTTGCTATTCTTTGAAACTCTGCATTCAGGTGGCTATATCTTTCCTTTTTTTCCTTTGCCTTTAGCTTCTCTTCTTTCTCAGCCATTTGTAAGTCCTCTTCAGACACCTGTTTTCTTTTTTTGCATTTCTTTTTCTTAGGAATTGTTTTGATCATGGCCTCCTGTACAGTGTTATGAAGTCCGTTCATAGTTCTTCAGGCACTCTATCTATCAGATCAAATCCCTTTAATCTATTTGTCATTTTCACTGCATAATCATATAGGATTTGATCTAGGTCATACCTGAGTGGTCTAGTGATTTTCCATAATTTCTTCAATTTAAGCCTGAATTTTGCAATAAGGTGTTCATGATCTGAGACACAGTCAACTCTGTCTTATTTTTACTGATTATATAGAGCTTCTCCATCTTTAGCTCAAAGAGAGTAATCAATCTGATTTTGGCATTGATTATCTCATAATGTCCATGTGTAGAATCTTCTCTTGTGTTGTGTACATACTACATCATATTTATCCATTCATCTGTTTTTGAACACTTAGGTTTCTTCCATGTAAATAATGTGTTTATGAACATTGGGATACATATATATTTTTGAATTAGTGTTTATATATATATATATATAGTATTGGAATTGGAATTCCTGGGTGATACGTGCTTCCCTGATGGCTCAGAAGTTAAAGAATCTGTCTGCAATGCAGAAGACCCATGTTTTATCGCTGAGGCAGTGAGATTCCCTGGAGAAGGGAATACCTACTCCAGTATTCTTGCTTGAAAAATTCCATGGACAGAAGAACCTGACAAGCTACAGTCCTTGAGGCTGCAAAGAGTCAGACATGACTGAGCAACTAACACGTACACACACAAGCACACAGACACTACTTCTATTTAGTTATTCTTATTCTTCTTATTATTTTTTTTACAAAACCTCCATATCGTTTCCCATTGTGGCTGCACCAATTTACATTCCCAGAAGCAGTGTACAACAGTTCTCTTTTCTCCATGTTCTTGTTAACAACTGTTATTTGTGTTCTTTTCAACTATATCCATTTTGATAATGAAGTGATATCTCATTGTGGATTTTATTTTCATTTTCCTGATGATTTGCAATATTGGGTACATTTTCATGTGGCTGTTGACAACCTACATTTCCTCTTTGAAAATATCTATTCAGTTTACTGTCCATTTTTTATTGGATTTTTTATTTGATGTTGTGTTATATGAGCTGCTTATATATGCAGAGGTTTAACCATAAGATTAAATCTTAGATCTAATCATAAGATTATAGAGTGCTTATGAATATGTTCATCTTACCACCATGTGAGTAGCATTCCCCTCCTGTTATAGTCAGTGACAACTTCAAGGTGTAGACTATCTGAGGAGGAATTTTTAGAGAAGCCCAGTGATTACCTTGGAGATAAAAAGAAGGACACTAGAAAAAAAAAATTTGAAGGACCTGAGCTATAGCAAATATTGAACAGTGAGCAACTGCTATCAAGATTAATATAAACCCTTATACTAAACACATACACATGTCAGTTACTATTATCCATTACATCATATATGACTTTAAAGAAAAATTTCACAGTAGGCTAAAAGAAAAGCTATGTAAAGAGACAAGATAAGCATCAGAACTGGTCTCAGGTGGTCTCAGTCAGAAGTGACTTGAAGCGAGATTTCTGTTATCCTGATCAGAGACTAAAATCAGGTCACAGCAATGAGAGTGCAGAACCTTAGCCAGTAGACCACCAGGGACAGGTGGCAATGACAAGACTCTGGCCCACAAGCTGTGTAGAAACGAATTTCTGCATAGAGATGGAAAGTAGTGAAACAAGTATACTGCTTATGAGTACAGTATGTATGGATAGACACATGGGTGGGCTCAGAAGGATAATTTGGCCCTCATAGTAGTGAATAGCTTATATGGGGCATTTCTTCTGGGTTTCCTTTGACCAGTCATCACACTTTGCCTGGTTCTAAGTCCATATTTGCTTTATCTAAGGATCCTCCCATGTGTGCATGCATTTCTCTTAAACAAGATGGATTCTAGTGAAGAGGGATGTGGATAGTTGGCATCATTTACTGTGGGGTGGTATCCCTACCTTTTTGGCCTCTAAGAAGTCTTCCTCTCTGTGTGTAATCAGGGAGGTCTTCTTGACCTCAAGAATGAGAAATGTGTGGTCTTATTTCTCTTACCTTGTATTCATCTTGGAGTATCTGCCACTGAGAATGGGATCAAATTTCTCCTCAGAAGTCAATTTATTTTCTCCCTTAAAATGAGACTCAGATAAGACAGACTTTGGAATTCTCTAGCATGAAATTTAAAGTAACTATAGGAAAAGGAGTTTGTCAAGGCTGTATATTGTCACTCTGTTTATTTAAATTATAAGCAGAGTACATCATGAGAAATGCTGGACTGGAAGAAACACAAGCCGGAATCAAGGTTGCCAGGAGAAATATCAATAACCTCAGATATGCAGATGACACCACCCTTATGGCAGAAAGTGAAGAGGAACTCAAAAGCCTCTTGATGAAGGTGAAAGTGGAGAGTGAAAAAGTTGGCTTAAAGCTCAACATTCAGAAAACGAAGATCATGGCATCTGGTCCCATCACTTCATGGGAAATAGATGGGGAAACAGTGGAAACAGTGTCAGGCTTTATTTTTCTGGGCTCCAAAATCACTGCAGATGGTGACTGCAGCCATGAAACTAAAAGACGTTTACTCCTTGGAAGAAAAGTTATGACCAATCTAGACAGCATATTCAAAAGCAGAGACATTACTTTGTCAACAAAGGTCCGTCTAGTCTAGGCTATGTTTTTTCCTGTGGTCATGTATGGATGTGAGAGTTGGAATGTGAAGAGGCTGAGCTCCAAAGAATTGATGCTTTTGAACTGTGGTGTTGGAGAAGACTCTTGAGAGTCCCTTGGACTGCAAGGAGATCCAACCAGTCCATTCTGAAGGAGATCAGCCCTGGAATTTCTTTGGAAGGAATGATGCTAAAGCTGAAACTCCAGTACTTTGGCCACCTTATGCGAAGAGTTGACTCATTGGAAAAGACTCTGATGCTGGGAGGGATTGGAGGCAAGAGGAGAAGAGGACGACAGAGGATGAGATGGCTGGATGGCATCACTGACTCAATGGATGTGAGTCTGAGTGAACTCCGGGAGTTGGTGATGGACAGGGAGGCCTGGCGTGTTGCGATTCATGGGATCACAAAGAGTTGGACATGACTCAGCAATTGATCTGATCTGATTATCAATCAAAAGAGTTTCTACTGCCTATTGAAGTGAGGTTTGTACAATATATTTAGAACAGTTGCTGCTAGTAATTAAAATAATACTGATAAAACCTTTGTCACATGTAGATAGGCAAGCCTAAAGACACTTTATCTTACAGGGTACCTTGTCTATACAGGGCTTTCCAGGTGGTAATAGTGGTAAAGAATACCTGCCAATGAAGGAGACATAAGAGAAACAGAATTCCTTCCCTAGATTGGGAAGATCCCATGGGGGAAAATATGGCAACCCACTTCTGTATTCTTGCCTGGAGAATCCCATGGACAGAGGAACCTAGAGGACTACAGTTCATAGCGTTGCAAAGAATCAGACACAACTGAAGTGACTTAGCAAACACTCATTGTCCATGCAACTGACTTTTAATTTTTATGTACAAACTATTTGGGTTCTAAAACTGACACTGATAGCGTGAACAGGAGAGAAATAAAATGATTGTAGAAGTGTATGATTAATTAGTAAAGAAATGGCATTGAAACATGTATAATATCATATATGAAATGAATCGCCAGTCCAGGTTCGATGCACGATACTGGATGCTTGGGGCTGGTGCACTGGGACGACCCAGAGGGATGGTACAGGAGGAAGGAGGGAGGAGGGTTCAAGATGGGGAACACGTGTATATCTGTGGCAGATTCATGTTGATATATTGCAAAACCAATACAATATTTTAAAGTTAAAAAAATAAAATAAAAAAAGAAAAGTAATCATTTATTGGAGAGTAAATCAATGTAAGCAGCTTGTGACCATTTTTATACTGTCACACACATAGCAGATAACTAGGTATAATCAATAGAGAGCTAATCCTATAGCCCCAAATAAATGACTGATTTCATAAATATGTATGTGCTTAATGAATCAGGTTGGCATGAATTTCTTCAGAACAAGTTAGAAATGCACTACATTGTCCCATTTTTAAATGTTTAAAGA
Organism: Bos taurus; assembly: GCF_002263795.3. Classification (NCBI taxonomy): domain Eukaryota; kingdom Metazoa; phylum Chordata; class Mammalia; order Artiodactyla; family Bovidae; genus Bos; species Bos taurus. The sequence goes on from NC_037336.1 coordinate 4,233,756, forward strand.
AGTAAAAACATTACTTTGTGTTAGATATAATGATCTCAGTATCACTCTGATCATATTTTTTTTTGCTTATAATATTTGCAGATAATCTGACTCATATAGTTGTCAGCAGATCTTCATAAGACATATTAAAGGAAATCTTTCAGATTGAAAGGTAATTTTTGAAAATAATTTAGATCTATTTGATAGGGATTGAATTGAATCTGTAGATCACTTTGGCTGGTATACTCATTTTGGTAATATTGATTCCTCCAATCCAAGAACATGATATATCTCTCCATCTGTTTGAGTGATCTTTCTTACTTACAGTTTTCTACATACAGGTTTTTTATCTTTTAAATATGTTGATACCTAGGTATTTTATTCTTCTTGTTGCAATGGTGAATAATATTATTTCCTTAATTTCTCTTTCTGATTTTTCCTTGTTAGCATATGTATAAAATAGACAGCCAGTGAGAAGCTGTATGCAGGTCAGGAAGCAACAGTTAGAACTGGACATGGAACAACAGACTGGTTTCAAATAGGAAAAGGAGTATTTCAAGGCTGTATATTGTCACCATGCTTCTTTAACTCATATACAGAGTACATCATGAGAAACGCTGGGCTGGATGAAGCACAAGCTGGAATCAAGATTGCCAGGAGAAATATCAACAACCTCAGATATGCAGATGACACCACCCTTATGGCAGAAAGTGAAGCAGAACTAAAGAGCCACTTGATGAAAGTGAAAGAGAAGAGTCAAAAAGTTGGCTTAAAGCTCAACGTTCAGAAAACGAAGATCATGGCATCTGGTCCCATCACCTCATGGCAAATAGATGGGGAAACAGTGGAAACAGTGGCAGACTGTATTCTCTTGGGCTCCAAAATCACTGCAGATGGTGACTGCAGCCATGAAATTAAAAGATGCTTACTCCTTGGAAACAAAGTTATGACCAGCCTAGACAGCATATTAAAAAGCAGAGACATTACTTTGTCAACAAAGGTCTGTCTAGTCAAGGCTATGGTTTTTCTAGTAGTCATGTATGGAATATAAAGAAAGCTGAGCACCAAAGATTTGATGCTTTTGAACTGTGGTGTTGGAGAAGACTCTTGAGAGTGCTTTGGACTATCAGGAGATCAAACCAGTCCATCCTAAAGGAAATCAATCCTGAATGTTCATTGGAAGGACTGATGTTGTTGCTGAAACTCCAATCCTTTGGCCACCTGATACAGAGAACTGAGTCATTTGAAAAGACCCTGATGCTGGGAAAGATCAAAAGTAGGAGGAGAAGGGGATGACAGAGGTTGAGATGGTTGGATGGCATCACCAAATCAATGGACATGAGTTTGAGGAAGTTCCAGGCTTCTTTGACTGTCACCAATTCTTGGATCTTACTCAAATTCATGTTCATCAGTTAGGTGATGCCATCCTGTCATCTTATCCTCTGTTGTCCCTTTCTCCTTCCTTCAATCTTGCCCAGCATCACGGTCTTTCCAATAAGACAGTTCTACACATCAGGTAGCCACAGAACTGGAGATCATGCTTCAGAATCATTCCTTCCAATGAATACGTGCTCAGTCACTTTAGTCATGTCTGGCTCTCTGTGACCTTGTGGACCATGGCCCGCCAGGCTCCTCTGTCCATGGGATTCTCCAGGCAAGAACACTGGAATGGTTTGCCATTTCCAATTAATACTCAGGACTGATTTCCTTTAGGATTGACTGGATTCATCTCCTTGCAGTTCAAGGCACTCTCAACAGTCTTCTCCAACACCACAGTTCAAAAATGTTAATTCTTTGGTGCTCAGCTTGCTTTATAGTCCAACTCTCACATCTATACATGACTACTAGAAAAACCATAACTTTGATTAGATGGACCTTTGTTGGCAAAGTAATGTCTCTGCTTTTTAATATGCTGTCTAATTTGGTCATAGCTTATCTTCCAGGAAGCAAGTGTCTTTTAATTTCATGACTGTAATCACCATCTTCAGTGATTTTGGAGCCCAAGAAAATAAAGTCTCACATTGTTTCCATTGTTTCCCCATCTATTTGACATGAAGTGATGGGACCAGATGCCATGAACTTAGTTTTCTGAATGTTGAACTTTAAGCCAGCTTTTTCACTCTCCTCTTTCACTTTCATCAAGAGGCTCTTGAGCTCCTCTTCACTTTCTGCCATAAGCATAGTGTCATCTGCATATCTGAGGTTATTGATATTTTTTTCCAGCAATTTTGATTTCAGCTTGTGCTTCTTCCAGCCCAGTGTTTCTCATGATGTTCTCTGCATATAAGTTAAAAAAGCAGGGTGACACTATATAGCCCGGATGTACTCCTTTCCCAATTTGGAACCTATCAGTTCCATGTCCAGTTCTAATTGTTGCTTCTTGATCTGCATACAGGTTTCTCAGGAGGCAGGTAAAGTGGCCTGGTATTCCCATCTCTTTCAGAATTTTCCACAGTTTGTTGTGATCCACACAGTCAAAGGCTTTGGAATAATCAATAGAACAGAAGTAGACTTTTTTTTGCAACTCTCTTGCTTTTTTTGATGGTACAACGGTTGTTCACAATTTGATCTCTGACTTCTCTACCTTTTCTAAATCCAGCTTGAACATCTGGGTGAGTGAACACAGCATCATGGTTATCGTGTTATCTGGCTCATGAAGATCTTTTTTGTCATTCTTCTGTGTAGTCTTGCTTCTTCTTCTTAATATATTTTGCTTCTGTTAGGTCCATATCATTTCTGTCCTTTATTGTGTGATGTCTCTAATTTTCTTGAAGAGATCTCTAGTCTTTCCCATTCTGTTAATTTCATCTATTTCTTTGCATTGATAGATAAAATGATATATTAATCCAAATTATATTGTGATAAGTGAATATATATTTTAATTACTAGAGAATGCAACTGCTGGGGGGAAATATAATCAGATATACATTTGACCCTTGAACAACACAGACTTGCACCACATGGATCCACTTATACATGGGTTTTGATTAATAGTAAAATTAAGTTCTACATGATCCAAAGTTCATTGAATTCATAAATGGGGAATCAAGGATACAGAGGCACTGCAGATTAAGAGGGCAATTAAAACTTGTGCAGTTAATACTTATGTCTTTAACTGTACAGAAGGTCAGCACTCTAAAATCCCATATTCTACAAAAGTCAACTGTCACTATATTTATCAGTTCAGTTCAGTCACTCAGTTGTGTCCAACTCTTTGTGATTCCATGGACTGCAGCATGCCAGGCTTCCCTATCCATCACCAACTCCCAGACATTGCTCAGACTAATGTCCATTGAGACAGTGATCCATCCAACCATCTAATCCTCTGTCATCCTCTTCTCCTGCCTTCAAACTTGCCTAACATCAGGGGCTGGCTTTTATATTTATGGATCTTACCCAGCATCGGGGTCTTTTACAGTTACATTTTTAGGGAGAATGAAAGTGAATGATTAAAGAAATTGATTGATTAAAAAAACTTTATTCAAAAATAAGCAGGAAAGGAGAAATGAAAACAAGTGATGTGCATACTTTTATTCTGTTTTGTACATAAGGATCAATATACTAAGTGCATTTAAGAAACTTTCCCAAGATTACATAGCTATCTTGGGCAAGCTCTATGATTAAAACACAGACTTGATGAACTCCAATTATTTCCCATCCCTAAATGATATTGCCTAAATTTTTTAATTACAATCATGAAAGAAGAATAACACAGTTTTGACAGGGGTGTGTATTACAATATAAGTACTTCTGCTGACAAAAAAAAGAAAAATAAAAAAATACTGGAACAAATTTCTAGAAAAATTTTATTTAAAAAGCAAATTTTTGTACTTTTCTTCATTTTATGTTCTTTTCCTTCCTACTTAATGATTTTAACTTGAAAAACAGACACTCAAAATGTAGTATAAAGTTATATAACTATAAACCAATGTAAAAGATGAATTGTAATAATAAAACCATGTACTCTAAAAAGTTTAGACAGGCGAGACAAAAATGAGAGAAACAAGTAGAAAAATATCAATACTGCAACCAATTCGAATCATATACATAACTCCATTAAACATAAAATGATTAAGTATGTGAAATTAGAGGGAGAGATTTTTCAGAATGGATTAAAATATACAAGATCCAAATCCAGGATGTCTTCAATATTTTCATTTTAAATATAAGGTCACTGGCAATTTATAGGTAAAATGATAGGAGCAAGAGTGGTACTGGGAAAAAAAAAACAGTTATGAGAAAAATTATTTAAACGTAGTATCACTAGAGACTTCATTTAACATCAGAGTATTCTAAGTCTATTCCCCAACAACTATTGCCAAAGAATTTGAAGTTGAATGGTTCTATGAAGAACTTCTAGAACTAACACCAAAAAAAAAAAATGATGTCCTTTTCATCATAGGTGACTGGCATGCAAAAGTAGAAAATCAATGGATATCTGGAGCAACAGGCAAGTTTGGCCTTGGTACAAAATGAAGCAGGGCAAAGGCTAATAAAGTTTTCCCAAGACAATGCACTGGTCATGGCAAACACTGTCTTCCAACAGCACAAGAGAGAACTCTACGCATGGACATCAACAGATGGTCAATACCCAAATCAGATCAGTTATGTTCTTTGCAGCTGAAGATGGAGAAGATCTACACAGTTTGCAAAAACAAGACCTGGAACAGACTGTAGCACAGATCATCAGCTCCTTATTGCAAAATTCAGACTTGAAGAAAGTAAGGAAAATCACTAGGCCATTCAGGTATGACCTAAATTAAATCCTTTATGATTATACAGAGAAAGTGACAGATAGATTCAAGGGACTAGATCTGGTGGACAGAATGCCTGAAGAAATATGGATGGAAGTTCATAACATTGTACAGGAGGTGGTGACCAAGACCATACTCAAGAAAAAGAAATGCAAGAAGGTAAAAGTGGTTGCCTGATGAGGCCTTACAAATAGCTGAAAATAGAAGAAAAGCTAAAGGCAAAGGAGAAAGGGAAAACATATACCCAAATGAATACAGTGTTCCAGAGAATAGCAAGGAGAGGTAATAAAGCAATGGAAGAAAGCAATAGAATTGGAAAAGATAGAGATGTCTTCAAGAAAATTAGAGATACCAAGGGAACAAACATTTCACACAAAGATGAGAGAAATAAAGGTTAGGTCTTTGTAAAAGGACCTAACAAAAGCAGAAGAGATTAAGAAAAGGTGGCAAGAATACACTGAAAAACTATACCAAAAAGGTCTTAATGACCCAGATAATCACAATGGTGTGGTCACTCACCTAGAGTCAGATATCCTGGAGTGGGAAGTCAAATGGGTTTTAAGAAGTATACTATGAACAAAGCTAACAGTGGTGATAGAATTCCAGTTGAGCTATTTAAAATTCTAAAAGATGATGCTGTTAAAGTGTTTCATGCAATATGCCAGCTAATTTGGAAAACACAACAGTATCCATTACTGGAAAAGATCAGTTTTTTATTCCAAAGCCAAAGAAAGGCAATGACAAAGGTTGTTCAAACTACCATACATTTATGCTCATTTCACAGGCTAACAAGATTATGCTCAAAAGCCTTCAAGCTAGTCTTCAACAGTATGTGAATCAAGAACTTCCAGATGTGTAAATTGGTTTAGAGAAGGCGGAGGAACCAGATCAGATCATAGAACAAACAAGGTATTAAAAAAAAAAAAATTCTGTTTCATTGCCTATGCTAAAGCCTTTGTGTGGATCACAACAAACTGTAGAAAATTCTTCAACAGATGGGAATACCAGACCAACTTACCTGTCGCCTGAGAAACCTGTATGCAGGGCAAGAAGCAACAGCTAGAACCAGACATGGGACAACAGACTGGATCAAAATCAGTAAAGAAGTATGTCAAGGCTGTATATTGTGACACTGTTTATTTAGCTTATATGCAGATTGCATTATGTGAAATGTCTAGCTGGATAATCAAGATTTCTGGGAGAAATATCAACAATCTCAGATATTCAAATGATATCACTCTAATGGCAGGAAGTGAAGAGTAACAAAAGAGCCTCTTGATGAAGGTTAAGAGGAGAATGAAAAAGCTGGCTTAAAACTCATCAATTCAGAAAACTAAGATTATGGCATCCAGTCCCATTACTTCATGGCAAATGGATGGGAAAAATATGTGGACAGTAACAGATTTTATTTTCCTGGGCTCCAAAATCACTGTGGAAGTTGACTGAAGCTATAAAATTAAAACATGCTTGTTCCTTGGAAGGAAAGCTATTAAAAACCTAGACAACATGTTAAAAAGTCAAAGATATTACTTTCCTGGCAAAGGTCAGTATACACAAAGGTATGTTTTTGTTTTTGTTTTGTTTTGGTTTTTTGTTTTTTAGGTAGTCATGTATGGATGTGAGAGTTGGACTGTAATAAAGACTAAGCACTGAAGAATTGATGCTTTTGAACTGTGGTGCTCGAGGAGACTCTTGAAAATCCCTTGGACTACAAGGAGATCAAAACAGTCAATTTTAAGGAAATCAATTCTGGATATTTTTTGGAAGGACTGGTGCTGAAGCTGAAGCTCCAATACTTTGGCCGCCTCATGTAAAGTCTCAACTTATTGGAAAAGGCCCTGATGCTGGGCAAGATTGAGGCCAAGAAGAGAAATGGATGACAGAGAACGAGATGGTTGGATAGCATCACCAACTCAATGGCCATTAATTTGAACAAACTCTGGTAGATACTGAAGAACAAGGAAGCCTGGCTTGCTGCATTTCATGGGGTCACAGAGTCAAACATGCCTTAATGACTGACCAAAGAGGTTAAGTGGGACATTTCAAAGTTATCAAAATATCAAATTTTCAAAAAGACATACTTTTAAAGTAGATATACCTAAAAGAATTTCAAAACCATGAAACAAAAATTCATAAATACAGGAACAAATAGACAAGATTCATAAAAAATTTGAATATTTATACATTATCTTTTATTGATGTAATATATTACATTTAATGAATAGAGAAAGGATAGACAAAAAGAAGGAATATCTGGTTTTCAGGCATGACAGAATTTATATTACAATTGACTTTCTGCCAGCAGTAACTATAGGACTGAATAAAATATATGTGGTAACATGTTTAGTCCTGAGAAATAGGCATTATAAGATGGCAATCCTTGACAGGAGATAAATTCACAGTCTGAATCTGATTGTTTATGTCCCCATGTATGAACAAATTGCTAAACCAGAATGTTATTATTATATTGAGATAAAGAATCTGAGATAAGAATTTGGGCCACTAAAGCAGTTTGGACACTTGGAGGTGGAGCACTTAGAAAAGAATTAGAGTAAAGCTTAAGAAGCTTGCATATGGCTTCCCCTAATTTCTTGGTTGAGGATTGAGGCAGAGCAAGATAATATGATGTTTACAGAATGGCAGCTGTTGTAAAGTTGTGAGCAGAAAAAAACAAGACTAAATGGCAATCGTTCTCACAAATTATTTAGTACTGGCCTGGTCAGGATGAATAAAATATATTATTGCCCAGCTTATTGACCTGAGATATAAGCAAGATCACATTTATGAAAGAGGACTTCCCTAAAGAGAGGAAAAAAAAAATCTTACTCTAGATACACTCTTGTGAAGCTCAGAAACAAAGTTCAATAATATCTAAAAGGGATTCAACATCTCTAGGTTGATAAATACTATGCTAGAAGATCTTAAGAAATCATTGAACTTAAACACATCTGCTGTAACTAAGCATTGAATCCAATTTGTAAGGGTCCAAGGCAATTAAGCAATAATTGAACTACCTGATAGAAACATAACACTTCTCTATGTAACAGAATATAGAGCCTCTAAAATTTATCACCCAGTATGTCCAGGAATCAACAACAACAAATATTGCTAGACATGTAAGATAACAGTAAAATATTATCCAAAAGTAAAGAGAAAAGGCAGTCAATACAGATTGATCTCAAAAGACTTGGGAAATTGAATTTAGCACACACAAAAATTTTAAGGTAGATATTACAAATATATTTGAAGGGAAGCATATTTTTTTTAATTTAAATTTATTTTAATTGGAGGTTAATTACTTTACAATATTGTATTGGTTCTGCCACATAAAAAGCTATTTTTAAAAAGTGGAAATTTAGCAATTATGATATAAAATAACTGAAATGAAAAAGTTTTCTTATTATTTAGAAAATATATCAATAATTGTACAATTGGTACAGTCAAATAAAATTATACTATATGTTTACTATATTTGTAATATAAGGAAAATGAAGGAAAAGTTGAGAGTGGGAAAAAGGTAGTGGGGATTCTGAAGTCAGATGTGGAAAGTGAGAATGTTACTTGCTTTCTATATCTAACTTCTAACTTCCTTTATATATCTAATATTAACTTCAAATAAATAACCAAAACATTTCCCTTACTGAAACTGTTAACTCCTTTGGCCAATTTTCCTCTGCTTCAAAGCTAGGGAAAACTTTAGATAAATCCATCTGCCTTCCTTTGCTGTACTCACTCTGAGTTATTAAACATGAATAGGAAACATCTTATAATTTAATAATTAGAGTGAAAGTAAAAGTCTCTCAGTCATGTTTGACTCTTTGTGACTCCATGGACTATACTCTCCATGGAATTCTCCAGGCCAGATTACTGGAGTGGGTAGCCTTTCCCTTCTCCAGGAGATTTCGCTAACCCAAGGATCGAACTCAGGTCTCACACATTGCAGGTGGATTCTTTACCAGCTGAGCCACAAAGGAAGCCCTGAAGACTACAGTACATAGACTGTCCCTTCTCCAGGGGATCTTCCTGATCCAGGAATCAATCCAGGGGTCTCCTGCATTGCAGGCGGATTCTTTATCAACTGAGCTATCAGTTCAGTTCAGTTCAGTCACTCAGTCGTGTCCAACTCTTTGGGACCCATGAACCACAGCACGCCGGGCCTCCCTGTTCATCACCAACTCCCAGAGTCCACCCAAATCCATGTCCATTGAGTCGGTGATGCCATCCAACCATCTCATCCTCTGTCATCCCCCTCTCCTCCTGCCCTCAATCTTTCCCAGCATCAGGGAAGCCCAATAATTAGAGTAAATATATCTAATTGTCATATCAGAGTAAGTATATTTAGTATCAGTCCAACCCTCAACATTACTCATTTATCCTATGTTTACATAAAGAATTCAGGATCTATATTCTTTAAAACTCTTTCAATTTAATCTCCTTAAATATCAGAATCTGCTCTCCTCACTTTCACCTATTGAAAACCATCACGTGGTTACTCTTGCTTCATTCAGCCACTAAATGTAACCTCATTTGCCAAATGTCCTCATTCCCAGCCTCCTGAGAGGCATACATCTTATAATTTCCCTTTTCACCCAGTATTTTAATCCTTCTGTATTGAATCTTTCAAATCAGCATTAAATATGCTTCAACATCTCTTTTTAAAAATTCAGATCTCATGCTGTATCATAATTCTTCCTGACTCCCTTGATAGAGAGCTTTTACTGTTTCTTCTTTCTGATATAACATTTCTACATCTGTACTATTGAAATTTGAGGATAACACATTTCACTCCAATAAGCTTCTCTTGCTAAAATTACCAGTGGCCTGTGTTTTAACATTGTCTTTAAATAACATTTCATATTTCATGCTTTTCTTTTAATTATCTTCTCCTTGTTTTATATGTTTTATCCTTCACTATATCCTGATTAGTCTACTTTTTAATCTCAAGAATTTGTATTTTTCTTCTCATTCAGTTCTTAAATGATTTCCCTTACTCCTATGTAGTCAACATGATATTCTGATGTATTCCAAATCTAGATTTTTAGACCAGGTTTATTAACCTGGATACCTATTTGAACTACAGACATCAAAATTTATGATAATATCATCATGCGTAAGGCTGAAAATACTAGTGTCTCCTCAGACAGCTTTCTTCTCTTATGATCCTTCTCTGTGAACACCTACGGCTAAACATGTACTCAACTAGAAACTTTGTCATCATCCTTGAAATTCTGTCTTTCTATCTAACAGTTGAATTACCAATCAATTTTTGAATCTTGTGAATTTTCTAGATATGTGGACCACTTTTTTGCCATTTTTCATGTCTTATCTTAGAATCTCCTCATTTCATTATGGTTGTTATGGTATTTGTTTAATCTTCAGTCTTATATCCAGATGGTATATACCACAGTTTGTATGCATTGTGTAAATCACAAAATTAATAGCATCACTACTCAATTAAAATACTTCAATAGCTCACTATTTCATTGCTGTTAAGATAAATATAAAATAAAAAATAAAAAAAGCCTTTTTAATATGGCTTTGTTATTGGTGTAAGAAATTTCCAATCTTGATTTAGGTATTTTGAAAGTAATTATGTTAAATGCTATAAGGATAAAGATGGAGCACTATATTAATTAAGCAATTAATATAAAAATTGTCTCAAAATTTTAGTAACTTAAATATAAAAACATTTCTTTCTAGTATTATTTCTATAATATATTTCTGTGAGAGGCAGTGGAAAGCACATTTCTGAAGACTCATTTAAAGATCCAGGAGTCCCTCCCATCTCCACCACATGATATCCAAGTTGTTCTGGAGGTCATCACCCCATGACAGAAGATTATTATGGACAGTGTGATGATCACTTCTAGAAATATAACATATTACTTCAATTTTTTAGATCTAAGCCAATGTCTGAAATTTTGTGAAATAAGATCTAGCTATATGCCTACCAGGAAGTTTTAAGTTTGATAATATGAGTAGATTCTGTTCATGCTGTGTGAGAAACGGATGTGCCCCCATGATAGAAACTTTAATCGCTAAATCAGAACACATGCCCACTTGACCGAATTATTGTCAGTTAATCATAACCAAACTCTTCTAGAGTTAGTCTTATCTCCTTTTTTTCTTCTTTCTATGTTAAGCATTTATATGCTGACTCAATCTGTCCTTGGCCACTGTCGTCTGACCACTCTGAGGATGAGGCCAAAAGAATCACAGATTTGTTCCACCTGATATCATTCCATTTGAGCCAAGAAATGCCTACCTCTAGAATTCTTATGTCAACAAATAAAGTCTGGTTTCTTTAAGCCAGTCTAATCAGGCCTTCTATAACTTGCAGGTAAAACATTCTTAACAGATGTATCTACCATCTAGGATCTTGTAATTTAGTATTTCTTTTGTTCTTAGGCATATTAGTTTGTCTGTTACTGTTCTACATATTTTCTGTTAATATTTAAATAGCAAAATATGATACATATTATGAATATTTCTTTATATGTTAAAACAATGTGTATGTGCTTGCTATGAACAACAAGAAGGCTGAAATTGTCCAATTCCTGTAAAGTTTAGATTTTTAAAATTGTATTTTGTATTTTCTGTGATTATTAACTTGGAAGTTTAGTAAATAAACTTTAAGAAATTAGTGACTTGAATATAAAAGATAATTTTTCAAATATATTCTAAATGTTATTTAATATCTTTTTATTTATAAGAAAACTTTTTTATTTGCTAACTCTTTAAAGTTCATCCTCCTCAATATGTGCTTCTACCTGTGTATTGGTAGAGGGAGATATATATCTACATATACTTTTTTTTTCTATACATGACGACACAAAATTAAATGTGAATCTTTGATCTAACTTCTCACCGTGGAACCCCAAATTATGTTTTTAAAATACCTTTTTCTTTCCAGCATTTAGAGTGATAAATTGTGGTCTTCAATTTTACTATTTTATGACATCTAAATAGTTTCCAATAGTTGGAGCTAAAGATGTATACCCTAACATGATGATTACAGACATGGGTCATTTTTTACATGGATAGTCCCTCTGTTTAAATATGTAAGCAAATATATATATTAAAAAGCAGGTATATGTTAATTAGCAAAAAAATCATCAAATAAAAGTATAGCTTTAAGGCATTAACCAAACTGAAAGTGTACATAAAATAAGTTAGAAAATGTGAAATCCTTGTTTTAAATTATGGTTTGGGCTAATATTTTAAGATATTTACCTAAGTCTTGATGTAGATGAACACAAAATACTTGTTCCTCATATTGTTAAAAAAGTAAATTAGGCAACTGTGGGACATCTAGGGAATCCAAGATTCAACTGGTTCATGTAGTTGAAACACAAGGAAATCTCATAAACAAACAAAGCCATACATCTGTCAAATGCATCTTCAACCACATTAAAATCCTGTTTTCTAATATTTGGATGACAGCTTATAAAGACATGGTCTTATCATACTTCTTCAACTTGAAACTTAATGAAAGTACTAATGTTTATCAAGATAGATAATACCTGTTTTCATCCTGTTCAAGGTACTGTAAAAGCTGACAACTTTGAAATGATTGATGACATTTTTTTGGGGGGGAGGGTCAAAGAAAATCCTTAGTATTCTAATTACTTGTGGGACTGTTTTGATTCTTAACAACTTATAGACTTTTATGAATTTTGTAAAGAAAATATATCACACATTGTGGTGTCCTATTTTGTCCTGCACTGCATGCATTGGTATCCAACACTATAATGTGATTCTGAAATTTTTTTCAAGTGCCTTGAAGCTGAGTCTCTATAAGTTAAGCCTTGAGTCATCATCTTTTCAAATTGAATTGTAAAAAATAAGGCAAAAATACAAAGGTTCCAAACCATATAACATTAATTGGTTTAATTGACAATGCATGAAATAATGTATTAAATTCAGCAGAAGTTTCACTCTTTTAGAAATAAGAAATGGCCACTCTACAAACAATTTAAAAATTAAGAGTAAATCCATATTGTGGTTCATTTGTTGGAGTTCTATGAATGCATGAATGAATTAAAACCCTTAAAATTCAAAGTCCCCCAAGTTCACAATTATGAATACTGCTTTGGTTAAGTTAGCAGTCAATAGTAAGATACTTGAGAAAAACAGCTATGTAAATTCTCCCATTTAATGTATATGCAAGTACATACCTGCAGAACCCTGAAAACCCTGAAGAAAATAGTTGAATATTATTTTCCTCAGATGACCTTAAGATTGAAACATGGATTTGTAATCCTTTCCTTACTGACATGGACAGCAAATCAATGATGCAAACCTTGCCAAAAATGACCTCACTGACTTTAAGGACAAAATGAATGACGCTTCATAAATTTCTCTCAACAAGTCTTAGAGAATTTTGTTGTTCCTTGACACAAACTTATCTTTTGTCAAAGTGAGCTATGGAAGTTTTTTATTATTATTATTATTATTTTATATGCTCTTTTGATTCAGGGTTTCAGCACTTATTGTCATAAAAATGACAAGTGAAAAATTGATTGGGAATCAAATACAGCAGTTTGCTTTACAAAAGACCACTCAATAATTTAAATCTATTTTTGAGACAAACAAAACATTTTAATAGAAATATGTAAGGGGGAATAAATTTGACTTTTTTATTTATATGCATAATTTCCTTTTTTTCTTGAAAGTAGAAGGTATTTAATGCTCTGCCTCAACAGTTTCAAACTCTTTCCTGAATGTTCCTTATTACACCTACTGCTGCTGCTGCTGCTAAGTCGTCATGTCTGACTCTGTGCGACCCCATAGACAGCAGCCCACCAGGCTCCCCCATCACTAGGATTCTCCAGGGTAGCACACTGTAGTGGGTTCCCATTTCCTTCTCCAATGCTAGAAAGTGGAAAGTGAAAGTGAAGTTGCTCAGTTGTGTATGACTCTTAGCAACCCCATGAACTGCAGCCTACCAGGCTCCTCCATCCATGTGATTTTCCAGGCAAGAGTACTGGAATGGGGTGCCATTGCTTTCTCCGTTATTACACCTAGCCTTAAACAAAAAATAATGCTTCATAAGGTTTGCTTTCTTGAAATTCTCCCAAAGTGCAATTTGGTTATTCAATAAAAATCTATATATAGTCATATATGTGGGAAGTATAATTTCTATCTTCACTTCCCTAAGCAGTGTCTTTTTGAGACCATTGCCCCTTAATTGTCTTAATAAAAAAATAAAAAATAAAAAAAAATAAAAGAAAGTCCTTGCCCTTTAAGTTTCCTGTAACTTGTTTATAAATTCTGACCCCTACTCCTTTTCTCATGACTTTGGCAACTGCTTCAAGCCTAATAGGGCTTTCCTCATAGATTAGTAGGCAAAGAATCTGCCTGCAATGCAGGAGACCCCAGTTTGATTCCTGAGTCAGAAAGATCCCTTCGGAAAGGAATAGGCTACCCACTCCAGTATTCTTGGGCTTCCTTTGTGGCTCAACTTTTAAAGTGTCCACCTGCAATGCTGGAGACCTGGGTTCAATCCCTAGGTTACCCACTCTAGTATTCTGGCCTGGAGAATTCCATGGACTGTATAGTCCATGGGGTCCCTAAAAATCAGACACCACTGAGTGGCTTTCATTTTCATGACTAAAATTTAAATAATATTCTGCATTTGTAAATAAATCATCTGAAAGCGTGTCCTCTTGCTTTCTTTGCCTCTACTTTCCAATGACCTTATAATTGATTCTTTCAAGAATATTTTTCTTTGGCCACACCACAGACTTTATAATTAGCCTAAACTCTTCTACCTTTGTGGCTCAGCTGGTAAAGAATCCACCTGTAATGTGGGAGACCTGGGTTCTATCCCTGGGTTGAGAAGATCTCCTGGAGAGGGGAAAGGCTACCCACTCCAGTATTCTGGCCTACAGAATTCCATGGACAATATAGTATAGTACTTGGAGTCACAGAGTCAGACATGACTAAGCAAATTTCACATCACTTCTACCTTTAAATCAGAATTTCATATATTTGATTCCTGACCATTCCTATACCTACAAATTTCCATTTATCTAACACTTAGAATACAGGAATTACAAAGCTAGTGGAGGTGATGGAATTCCAGTTGAGCTCTTTCAAATCCTGAAAGATGATGCTGTGAAAGTGCTGCACTCAATATGCCAGCAAATTTGGAAAACTCAGCAGTGGCCACAGGACTGGAAAAGGTCAGTTTTCTTTCCAATCCCAAAGAAAGGCAATGCAAAGAATGCTCAAACTACCACACAATTGCACTCATTTACACGCTAGTAAAGTAATGCTCAAAATTCTCCAAGCCAGGCTTCAGCAATATGTGAACCGTGAACTTCCTGATGTTCAAATTGGTTTTAGAAAAGGCAGAGGAACCAGAGATCAAATTGCCAACATCCACTGGATCCTCGAAAAAGCAAGAGAGTTCCAGAAAAAGATCTATTTCTGCTTTATTGACTATGCCAAAGCCTATGACTTTGTGGATCACAATCAACTGTGGAAAATTCTGAAAGAGATGGGAATACCAGACCACCTGATCTGCCTCTTGAGAAATTTGTATGCAGGTCAGGAAACAACAGTTAGAACTGGACATGGAACAATAGACTGGTTCCAAATAGGAACAGGAGTTTGTCAAGGCTGTATATTGTCACCCTGTTTATTTAACTTATATGCAGAGTACACCATGAGAAACCCTGGACTGGAAGAAACACAAACTGGAATCAAGATTGCCGGGAGAAATATCAAGAACCTCAGATATGCAGATGACACCACCCTTATGGCAGAAAGTGAAGAGGAACTCAAACGCCTCTTGATGAAAGTGAAAGTGGACAGTGAAAAAGTTGGCTTAAAGCTCAACATTCAGAAAACGAAGATCATGGCATCTGGTCCCACCACTTCGTGGGAAATCGATGGGGAAAGAGTGGAAACAGTGTCAGACTTTATTTTTCTGGGCTCCAAAATCACTACAGATGGTGACTGCAGCCATGAAATTAAAAGACGCTTACACCTTGGAAGGAAAGTTATGACCAACCTAGATAGCATATTCAAAAGCAGAGCCATTACTTTGCCAACAAATGTTCATCTAGTCAAGGCTATGGTTTTTCCCGTGGTCATGTGTGGATGTGAGAGTTGGACTGTGAAGAAGACTGAGCGCCGAACAATTGATGCTTTTGAACTGTGGTGCTGGAGAAGACTCTTGAGAGCCCCTTGGACTGCAAGGAGATCCAACTAGTCCATTCTGAAGGAGATCAGCCCTGGGATTACTTTGGAAGGAATGATGCTAAAGCTGAAAGTCCAGTACTTTGGCCACCTCATGCGAAGATTTGACTCATTGGAAAAGACTCTGATGCTGGGAGGATTGGGGGCAGGAGGAGAAGGGGACGACAGAGGATGAGATGGCTGGAGGGCATCACTGACTCAATTGACATGAGTCTGAGTGAACTCCGGGAGTTGGTGATGGACAGGAAGCCTGGCCGTGCTGCGATTCATGGAGTCGCAAAGAGTCGAACACGACTGAGGGACTGATCTGATCTGATCTGGAAAATCAAATAAGATAAACATAAGCATACCTCATTATATAGCAGTAAATACTGTATCTCAAGAAAACAATTTATAATAGATCAAAACAGATATTTTTCTCTTAATTGAGTTTAAGTAATTTTTGAAGAATTCTGTGATCTGCAAAAGTTTAAGAATTACAGTCATTATTATTGCATATATACGTCTATTGATATATATAGGTGTATGTCCATACATTAATGCATATATAGGTGTATATACACATACATATACTATTATTTATTAACTTATAGAGATTGTTCATTGAAAGAGGCATATTAGCTATTTACTCAACATAAACTTTCCTCTAAATTTTTAATATCCAAAAGAGCAGGAGTGGTGTATTCTGTTTCCTTATATCCAACTATATCCATAACAAACTCTGTACATGCTTTGTACTTAATAAAACCCCCAATTTCAAAATAATGTGTATTATTTGAGTATCTATTTAGGTTTGAGAATGAAACATAATAAGAATATCAGAATAATAAACATTATCAGAATAAGGAAGGAGATTAATGAACACATAGTTATTGCAAGCAAGAGAAGACTGACTGGAAATGAGTTGATTAAAAAAAAAAAAAAACAACTACCAATTATAGTGAATAAAAATAAAGAACAAAAAATAAGAAAGTATGTAATTGTTATAACTAAATCTGAACAGGAAAAGCAAGTCTATCAAATTTCATGAAAAGTATATTTGCATACCAGAAAAAAAGGTAAGCAAACCTAAGTCTATTTAAACTAGACTTTCTTAACCTCCAGGCAATGGTCCTTTTGAGATGGCTAATTCTTTGATGTGGCATCTGCTCTGTGTCTTAAAAGATTCTTAGCAGCTTCTTTGTCTCTACCACTTGTTTTCAATGACAATCTCCTCCTGCAGTTGTGACAAACAAGTTTCTCAACATTTCAGAATATCCTGAAGGAGGCAGAAACATCATGATTGAGACCCAGTAATTTAAGGAAAGGCATAATAAAGCATCTCCCACTCCTTTATGGAGTCTAACTTTCTCTGCTTTTGTGGAGGAGGGTGAATTTTCATCTCCTTAGCTCATGAAGCAGAAGTTGGGGGACTTAGAAGAACAATGTATCCCACAGCAGGCAATTAGGAAAATAACAAGCACAAAAATAGAAGGAAAAAAAGAAGAAGAAGAAGAAGAAAATATTTTTATGAAGAAGAGTTAAAGTAGAGCTAATAAAAAGAGCAAAATTCAAATAAAAAATATGCCAGTGGTATAACGTGCTCCTTCAGAAACTCTAGAAGTATATTTATCTTTATTTTTTTTTCTTTCCTTTTTCAAGCATCTAGTGTATACAATTTCAGCTGCTCTTTTTTGTAGGAAAAATTTACTGTTTTATACCATTTTGAAATGTAAAGATTTCTGGAGGGCATTACACAGCAAGCCCTAAAATTTGCATTACAATATCTGATTGAGAATCATTGTATTACTTGGCTACTGCTATTTTGTATTGATTGTACACTGTTTCATTAGACTGCCTTCAAAACTTTATTCCAAATGCTTTATAGATTCTCTAATTTCAATAACTGCCCTGAGACTGTGACTCTATATGTGACTAAAAATGTATACTGCAGGACAGCAATGCTAGTCAGTGATTTAGCCATTGCTAAGTCACTTCAGTCGTGTCCAATTCTGTGCGACCCCATAGACGGCAGCCCACCAGGCTCCCCCATCCCTGGGATTCTCCAGGCAAGAATACTGGAGTGGGTTGCCATTTCCTTCTCCAATGCATGAAAGTGAAAAGTGAAAGTGAAGTTGCTCAGTCGTGTCTGAACCTCAGCGACCCCATGGACTGCAGCCTTCCAGGCTCCTCCGTACATGGGATTTTCCAGGCAAGAGTACTGGAGTGGGGTGCCATTGCCTTCTCCAATTAGCCATTACAACAACTGAAATGTGAAGGCTCTGTATGGCTTTCATAATTCATATTGATTAGGACTACTCTGTGAGTTGAACAATTTGGATGGATGTTTGGTTTAAATATATGTTCATTTATATAGTTTTCTTTTTTTTCCTTTTCCCAGAATGTGATATGCATTCCCAGAAATATGGGAATTTTTTGGTTTTATTTTTGGTTTTATTTAAATTTATTTAATTTAATTAAATTAATTTATTAAATTAAATTAAACTAAGTTAAATTAATTGAATTAAATTTATTTAATTTATTTATTAAAATTTGGTTTTATTTTTCAACTTTATCTATGACAATTGCAATAAAGCTAGAATCCTCTGAGTGAATAGTAAAATTTAGGATTTTGGGTAGAATCGGTCAGATTCTGTTTAGCCCCTATCCTAGGATTTATGCTGATTTAATTCCATTATACATTGCTCTCCCCTTTAAAGAAGGCTTCCCTGGTGGCTCAGATGGTAAAGAGCCCACCTGCCAATGTGAGAGACTTGGCTTTGGTCCCTGGTTCATGAAGATCTTCTGGAGAAGGGAATGACTACCTACTCCATTATTTTGGCCTGGAGAATCCCATGGACAGAGGAGCCTTTGCTGGTATAAATCCATTATACTTTGTTCTCTCCTTTAAAGAGGCCCCCTAATATAACACTCAGGTGTCAGCATGGGAGCATTTTTTTTTTCCCACAGAATTTAAGCAAAGTAACATAAACCTCTGTCTTAATTAGCAAGTTAACTCATATTCTACTTAACTTACTACTCATTCTGCTTCACATTTATGGACAATAAAACTCTAATTCATAAAAAAGTGTTTTAATTATTACCTTATTATTTCATTATTACTTAGTTATTATTTCATAATGCAGTATGTTTGCAAGTTATATATTTTTTCAAGCCTGCAGACTGATATTTTATAGTCTAAATATTATATATTCAGTGATTTGCATTCTTTAATGATGCATTTCACCTGCTTAAAGCTGTGACTAGATCAAACATGTTTATTATCTGCTGTACTTTAAAACTTGCCAAATGACTTAACTTCTGCTAAAAAGGATAGGACAAATTTATGACTACCAAATAATGAATTTGGCATATAAATTAAGAAATTATTTTTGGGGTAATACTAAAAGAAGAAACAAATTATTTTTAAAGAATTCTTGAATTAGTAACAATAAAATTCATTAAGTGAACAGCAATAAAATATCAAAAACACTTCACATTAATATTCCACAATTATTTCTCATATAGTTAAAACTAAAAGAAAAGCCTAAGATGACATTAGAGAAAATTTTTTTTATTTAACAATTATATTTGGTTAACCATATAATTGAGAAATTGTTGGAATAATGATCTTAAATATTATAGACAATATGAAAGTAATGAAATACTAGCCAATAAGTTGATACACGTACTCAGATTTTTTTATTTTCAATTAGCTTCATACATTATTTGAAATAGCATCAGATCAGATCAATCACTCAGTCTTGTCCAAATCTATGTGACCCCATGAATCACAGCACGACAGGCCTCCCTGTCCATCACCAATGCCCGGAGTTCACTCAGACTCACGTCCATTGAGTCAGTGATGCCATTCAGCCATCTCATCCTCTGTCATCCCCTTCTCCACCTGCCCCCAATCCCTCCCAGCATCAGAGTCTTTTCCAATGAGTCAACTCATCCCATGAGGTGGCCAAAGGACTGGAGTTTCAGCTTTAGCATCATTCCCTCCAAAGAAATCCCAGGGCTGGTCTCCTTCAGAATGGACTAGTTGGATCTCCTTGCAGTCCAAGGGACTCTCAAGAGTCTTCTCCAACACCACAGTTCAAAAGCATCAATTCTTCAGCACTCAGCCTTCTTCACAGTCCAACTCTCACAGCCATACATGACCACAGGAAAAAACATAGCCTTTACTAGATGAACATTTGTTGGCAAAGTAATGGCTCTGCTTTTGAATATGCTATCTAGGTTGGTCATAACTTTCCTTCCAAGGAGTAAGCGCCTTTTAATTTCATGGCTGCAGTCACCATCTGTAGTGATTTTGGAGCCCAGAAAAATAAAGTCTGACACTGTTTCCCCATCGATTCCCCATGAATTGGTGGGACCGGATGCCATGATCTTCATTTTCTGAATGTTGAGCTTTAAGCCAACTTTTTCACTGTGCACTTTCACTTTCATCAAGAGGCTTTTGAGTTCCTCTTCACTTTCTGCCATAAGGGTGGTCTCATCTGCATATCTGAGGTTTTTGATATTTCTCCCGGCAATCTTGATTCCAGCTTGTGTTTCGTCCAGTCCAGCGTTTCTCATGATGTACTCCCCATAGAAGTTAAATAAACAGGGTGACAATATACAGCCTTGACGAACTCCTGTTCCTATTTGGAACCAGTCTGTTGTTCCATGTCCAGTTCTAACTGTTGTTTCCTGACCTGCATACAAATTACTCAAGAGGCAGATCAGGTGGTCTGGTATTCCCATCTCTTTCAGATTTTTCCACAGTTGATTGTGATCCACAAAGTCAAAGGTTTTGGCATAGTCAATAAAGCAGAAATAGATGTTTTTCTGGAACTCTCTTGCTTTTTCGAGGATCCAGCGGATGTTGGCAATTTCATCTCTGGTTCCTCTGCCTTTTCTAAAACCAATTTGAACATCAGAAAGTTCACGGTTCACATATTGCTGAAGCCTGGCTTAGAGAATTTTGAGCATTACTTTACTAGCGTGTGAGATGAGTGCAATTGTGTGGTAGTTTGAGCATTCTTTGGCATTGCCTTTCTTTGGGATTGGAATGAAAACTGACATTTTCCAGTCCTGTGGCCACTGTTGAGGTTTCCAAATTTGCTGGCATATTGAGTGCAGCACTTTCACAGCATCATCTTTCAGGATTTGGAATAGCTCAACTGGAATTCCATCACCTCCACTAGCTTTGTTTGTAGTGATGCTTTCTTCACACTTGACTTCACATTCCAGGATGTCTGGCTCTAGGTCAGTGATCACATCATCATGATTATCTGGGTCACAAAGATGTTTTTTTTACAGTTCTTCTGTGTATTCTTGCCATCTCTTCTTAATATCTTCTGCTTCTGTTAGGTCTATACCATTTCTGTCCTTTATAGAGCTCATCTTTGCATGAAATGTTTCTTTGCTATCTCTGATTTTCTTGAAGAGATCCCTAGTCTTTCCCATTCTGTTGTTTTCCTCTATTTCTTTGCATTGATCGCTGAAGAAGTCTTTCTTATCTCTTCTTGCTATTCTTTGGAACTCTTTATTCAGATGTTTATCTTTCCTTTTCTCCTTTGCTTTTTGCTTCTCTTCTTTTCACAGCTATTTGTAAGGCCTCCCGAGACAGCCATTTTGCTTTTTTGCATTTCTTTTCTTTGGGTATGGTCTTGATCCCTGTCTCCTGTATAATGTCACGAACCTCATTCCATAGTTTCAGTCACTCTATCTATCAGATCTAGGCCCTTAAATCTATTTCTCACTTCCACTTTATAATCATAAGGGATTTGATTTGATCATGCCTGAATGGTCTAGTTGTTTTCCATACTTTCTTTAAATTGCAATTAGAAAAACATTATAAGTAATGGATTTTAAAATTTTCTTCTCTCCTCAATGTGCTCCACTTCTGGCCATTTTTCCATTAATATCATTTTAGTTTTCAAATAAGTTTAGTTGAGAAAAGAGAAAGGTATGGAAATTCCTCTTATGGCAACTTTTATAGGATCAGGTTCCTTGATTGAATAGTCTATGTCTTTCATGTGATCACATAGATTGTGGAGAAAGGTAGATCAGTCATGTTCTTTTATGATATTGATACAACCTAGAGTCATAGCTTTACTGAAGCTCTTAGTGCTTTTACTTTAAAGCTAAAATTAGCTGCAAGACTAAGGATGCTATGGGTGATTCAGTTCAGTTCAGTCTCTCAGTCGTGTCCGACTCTTTGAGACCCCATGAACTGCAGCTTACCAGGCCTCCCTGTCCATCACCAACTCCCGGACTTCACTCAAACTCATGTCCATTGAGTCGGTGATGCCATCCAGCCATCTCATCCTCTGTCATCCCCTTCTCCTCCTGCCCCCAATCCCTCCGAGCATCAGAGTCTTTTCCAGTGAGTCAACTCTTCACCTAGGTGGCCAAAGTATTGGAGTTTCAGCTTTAGCATCACTCCTTCCAAAGAAATCCCAGGGCTGATCTCCTTCAGAATGGACTGGTTGGATCTCCTTGCAGTCCAGGAGACTCACAAGAATCTTCTGCAACACCACAGTTCAAAATCATCAATTCTTTGGCGCTCAGCTTTCTTCACAGTCCAACTCTCACATCCACACATTACCAGTGGAAAAATCATAGCCTTGACTAGATGGAACTATGTTGGCAAAGTAATGTCTCTGCTTTTCAATATGCTATCTAGTTTGGTCATAACTTTCCTTCCAAGGAATAGGCCTTTTTTAATTTCATGGCTGCAATCACCATCTACAGTGATTTTCAAGCCCCTCAAAATAAAATCTGACACTGTTTCCACTGTTTCCCCATCTATTTCCCATGAAATGATGGGACCAGATGCCATGATCTTAGTTTTCTGAATGTTGAGCTTTAAGCCAACTTTTTCACTCTCCTATTTCACTTTCATCAAGAGGCTTTTGAGTTCCTCTTCACTTTCTGCCATAAGGGTGGTCTCATCTGCATATCTGAGGTTATTGATATTTCTCCCAGCAATCTTAATTCCAGCTTATGCTTCTCCCAGCCCAGCGTTTCTCATGATGTACTCTGCATAAAAGTTAAATAAGCAGGATGACAATATACTTCCTTGAAGTACTCCTTTTCCTATTTGGAACCCGTCTGCTGTTCCATGTCCAGTTCTAACTGTTGCTTCCTGACCTGCACACACATTTCTCAAGAGGCAGATCAGGTGGTCTGGTATTCCCATCTCTTAAAGAATTTTCCACAGTTTATTGTGATCCACACAGTCAAAGGCTTTGGCATAGTCAATAAGGCAGAAATAGATCTTTTTCTGGAACTCTGCTTTTTCAAGGATCCAGCGGATTTTGGCAATTTGATCTCTGGTTCTTCTGCCTTTTCTAAAACCAGCTTGAACATCTGGAAGTTCATGGTGCACGTATTGCTGAAGCCTGGCTTGAAGAATTTAGAGCATTACTTTACTAGGTTGTGAGATGAGTGCAGTTGTGCAGTAGTTTGAGCATTCTTTGGTATTGCCTTTCTTTGGGATTGAAATTAAAACTGATCTTTCCAGTCCTGTGGCCACTGCTGAGTTTTTCAAATTTGCTGGCATATGGCGTGCAGCCCTTTCACATCATCATCTTCCAGTATTTGAAAGAGCTTAACTGGAATCCCATCACCTCCACTAGCTTTGCTCATAGTGATGCATTCTAAGGACCGCTTGACTTCACATTCCAGGATGTCTGGCTCTAGGTGAGTGATCACACCATCGTGATTATCTTGGTAGTGAAGATTTTTTGGATCTTTATGGGTGATTATAGGATCACAACTCAAGCTCCACTGGTGTGGCCTGTGATAATGCTCAAGAAAGCAAACAGGGACAGCTCTCTTAAACTTTACAATAGTTTGAATTAAACCTTGCAATTCATACTTGCATTCTGAGATTACACTACATTATTATTATTATTTTATGGTATGCCTTTCCATTAAGGCTTCCTTGGTAGCTCAGATGATAAAGAAGCCACCTGCAATGAAGGAGACCCCGGGTTGATTCCTGGGCCAGGAAGATCCACTTTAGAAGGGATAGGCTACCAACTCCAGAATTCTTGGACTTTACTGGTAGCTCAGAAGGTAAAGAATCTGCTGGCAATGTGGGAGTCTTGGGTGTGATCCCTAGGTTGGGAAGGTCCCCTGGAGAAGAGGATGGCTACCCACTCCAGTATTCTGACCTAGAGAATTCCATGGACAAAGGAGCCTAGCAAGCTACAGTCCATGGGGTCACAAAGAGTCAGACATGACTGAGCAACTGTCACACACACTTTCCATAAAGTGCTAATTGTTAAATATGTCATATTTGAGCTGTTTTCTTTCCCTCCTTCTGTTTGATTGCCTTAACAGGTCATAATTCTTTATTTATGATCTCTGAGTCTGTGAATTTAAGTGCCTAGAGTGTGAAAAGCAAGATTATATGCAGAATTTCTCAGAATAAGTACAATGAAATGAGTTCATAAGCATAAATGTTTTATAATAATGAGAAACATTTATTAAAACAAAACAGAACCAAGTTATCCTTCACACATTCAACAAATATGTCTTATTCATGCTAAGTTTTCATAGATCTTTCATTGTATTAATGGAGTTCTAGCTATGTTAAGTCATAAACTATTAGGGAAGATTGAATAAAGGATTATGGGAACCACCTAAGCTATTTCTGAAGTATTCTGTAAATCCAATAGTAGTGCAAAATTTGAATAACTGAAAAGAGCATTAAGGTTAAAATTGTTGGCCTATAAATATGACAATTATTTGGCTAAACAACCTAAATATTTCTAAAATACTGAAGAGTTTGTTTTATAAACTCACATATATTAGTCTGCTCAGGCTGTCATAACAAATACTACAAAATACAGACTTAGTGGCTTAAAAATAGACATTTATTTTCTCATAGTTCTGGAAGCTATAATTCCTGATCAACATGCCAGCAAATTTGGTATTTGATGAGGGTTCTTTTCATGGCCTGGGCCCAACGACCTTCTCACTGTACCTCACATGACCTGTACTTTGTGGATGTTCCTAAGAGGTCTTGATCAGTCTGGTGTCTCTTCCTCCTCTTAAAATGATATTAGATCCATAGCACCAAGGTCCCACCCTTATGACCTCGTTTAATCTGAACTGCCTTTGTCAACTGCCCCTGCTTTGCTTTGGAGATAGGGCCTATCTCCAAATATAGTCACACTGACAATTGGGGCTCCAACATGTGAATTTTAGGAAGACATAATCTGTCCATAATAACATATATACATGTATATAAATTGGTGAATAATTGGTGACCCATTCCATTGAATGGTGAATAATTTCATCTCAGACAGATCAGAGCTTTTCCTTCTAGTTGAGAAAGAGCTTTAACATACACTGTTCTAATCCTTCAAGCAGTATTGATCATGGGTGCATTTTCAATATGCTGGATTCTGTGCAGCCACATGACCTCCTCAGTTCAAGAAGATCAGTGAGTTCTAGACCACATCTGGAACAAGGGAACTTTAAAGGGGGCATATTTTTATTTTATTTTTATTGTTATCTGTATTTCTTTCTGGAGCTCAGGAATCAAGCAAGCACCTGGCAGAAAGAAAACTCTCTCTCTCTCTCTCTCTTTTTTTTTTTTTTTTCCAAGAAAAGAAAGTGGAATAATAAAGCGATCATAGAAATCCTGAGGTCAGCAGCCTTCTTGGACCATCCTTCACAAATAATAGCAAAATAAGAAAATAGAAAGACCTGTCATCGTCTCATTTTAAGAAAGCTCATAGGAAAAAAAATATATATCCAAATTTCCCAGTTAATATTTTTAAGACCTTTTAAGACAATATTTTTAAGACCTTTATCATGTAACTGTTTGTTTTACAAAAGCTAGAGGATTTTTAACTTTTGAGAGAGACAGTATTGATAAAGTTACACCTAATCTTCATTACTGAAGGCAGCTGTTAGCACATCATTCTGAAACATCTAGATTTATATTAGTGATACCTCTGCAATAATATGCAAAATAAATGAGAATTTTTTTTTTAGTAATTAAAGGTAATTCTCTTAATTTTCTATATCCTATTCCACATATTTCAAAAAAGATGCTTCAACAGTAAATGTGCATGTATATACATAGGTATTTATTTGAATTTACATCACAGTTGCTTTGTTTCTCCCAGTCAACACCATAAATAATGGCATGTAGTAAGGATCCTAGATGGCATCATTTTCTCACTATTTTATGTCTAATGTTCAGATAATGCTATGTTGAAATCTTCAAATATAATTGTGTATTTAGTATATATCAGTGAAATTTTAACACTTTCTGCTTAATATACTTTGATACTCTGTTATTTGGCCCATAAAACTTTATAATTATGGTTTTTCACTGTATATAGTATCTTGTATCAATATAATATGATATTCTTCATTTCATTGGATGTGATTTGCCTTAATTACACCTTTCTTTGAATTAATACTGCAAACTTAAATTTTACCCATTTTATTTTTACATCTTCTCCCATTTTTACATCTTCAAATCTCCTTTGTCAAATTGTTTTAGAAATGCATTTAAGGTGCAGCAAGTACTTGGAAAAAGCTGGCTTAAAATTCAAAATTCAAAAAACTAGGTTTGTGACATCTGGTCCCATTTCTTCATGACATATAGATGAGAAAACAATGGAAACAGTGACAGACTTTATTTTCTTGAGCTCCAAAATCACTGTGGACAGTGACTGTAGCCATGAAATTAAAAGACGCTTCCTCTTTAGAAGAAAAGCTATGACATACCTAGACAGCATATTAGAAAGCAGAGACATTATTTTGCCAACAAAAGTCTATCTAGTCAAAGCTATGTTTTTTCCAGTCATACCTAGATGTGAGAGTTGAGCCAGAAAGAAGGCTGAGTGCCGAAGAATCAATGCTTTAGAACTGTGGTATTGCAGAAGAC
Source organism: Bos taurus (assembly GCF_002263795.3). Taxonomy (NCBI): domain Eukaryota; kingdom Metazoa; phylum Chordata; class Mammalia; order Artiodactyla; family Bovidae; genus Bos; species Bos taurus. The sequence continues at coordinate 4,260,588 of NC_037336.1, forward strand.
TCTTGAGAGTCCCTTGGACTGCAAGGAGATGAAACCTGTCAATCTTAAAGGAAATCAGTCCTGAACGATTCATTAGAAGGACTGATGGTGGAGCTGATGTGAAGAACTGACTACTTGGAAAAGATCCTGATGCTGGGAAAGATTGAAGGCAGGAGAAGATGACAGAGGATGAGGTGGTTGGATAGCATCACCAACTCAGTGGACATTAATTTAAGCAAACTCTGGGAGATGAAAAGGACAGGGAAGCCTGGCATGCTGCAGTGCAGAGAGTGGCAGAGTCTGACATGACTGAGTGACTGAATGATGATGAAGTACTTGGTATTATTTTACCATTATTATTAATCACTTTTACACAATCTTATTTTCATTTCAGTTGGAGAATAAATTGTTGACATGTATTGTTGTAACATGGTTGTTCTTTGTTTTACACTATTTTTGTTTTACATGTCTGCTGTGTATGTATTTAAGCTTCTTGTGATTGTTTTTGCTCATAACCAAGAAATGTATACCCTAGTTACATAGAAAGTTGACATGCTGTTTTAATTCCATAAACTTTCTATTTATTTACATTTCCTTAGTGTGTTTTCCCATATATTTACTTAATACTTTTCAGTGCCCTGATATAGCTTGGAAGGGATATACACGCACATTTTCAAGCTAATTTCACAATCTCTACTGTTTAACTTGGTAAAACAACCCATATTCTTTGCTTATAAACACTAACACGTTTGAATTTATTTCTACCATTATAATCTGTGGTATTTACTTTGCTTCTTCCATGCTTCATTTGTTCTACTTTATTGCTTTATTTTGGATTGTGGATATTTTCACTCCCATTTCCTCTTATGAACTTATAAATTATTCTCCTTTTTTTTTTTAATTCGTTAGTAAATACTATTAACGGAGAAGGCAATGGCACCCCACTCCAGTACTCTTGCCTGGAAAATCCATGGACAGAGGAGCCTGGTAGGCTGCAGTCCATGGGGTCACTAAGAGTCAGACACGACTGAGCGACTTGACTTTCACTTTTCTCTTTCATGCATTGGAGAAGGAAATGGCAACCCACTCCACTATTCTTGCCTGGAGAATCCCAGGGACGGCGGAGCCTGGTGGGCTGCCATCTATGGGGTCGCACAGAGTCGGACACGACTGAAGCGACTTAGCAGCAGCAGTAGCAGCAAATACTATTAAAACTTTATTAAAAAGACTAAGTTAAAAAAGAAAATCAATACTAAGAAGTATCACTTTCCTACCCTCTAACAGAAGAAAAATCTAAGCTTGACATTGTCATTTCACAGGAGTTTATATTGTTTAATATAATTTTAAAGAAAGTTATTTTAAAATTCCAAGTTAGTTAGAAATGTAATCAATTAGTATTTTTTTTAGATTAACCCATATGTTTACTACTGTTTCTATCAATATTCCTTCTGAAATCTTTTCCTGTAAAGGTTTGCCTTTTCCAAGATGTCCATCAGCAGATGAATAGATAAAGCTGTGGTGCATATACACAATGGAATATTACTCAGCCATTAAAAAGAATACATTTGAATCAGTTCTAATGAGGTGGATGAAACTCGAGCGGATTATACAGAGTGAAGTAAGCCAGAAAACTATGTTTTTACTTATTCTAAAAGAGTATTAAAATTTCCCTTATGTGGAAATCAAAGTTTATACGAGTGCAAAGGTACTGTTTGACATTATTTATTTGCATAGTATTTCCCAGGTATTATAATACTATCTCCTCATTCTTGAGTAAACTTTTTAAGTATAATTAATATTTAGTGAATTGGTTCCTCATATCTGCTTGATTTTTATATTCAAATATATATATTTTCTCTTCAAAGAAGGCCCAACATTATTATTCATAGATCAAAATAAATATCACTTATCAAGTTTTAGCTATTCATTTTGTTTTGATGATCGTGGACACACTGCAACCACCACATCAAAAACATAGTCTCATCACAATTTCACTGACATGTTAAGTGAAAGAAAATGAGCCAAATACAATATACTGCATAATTAATTTATATACAATTCTAGAACAATATAAGCTGATCTATGGTTGAAGATACCCTGGAGGAAGAAATGGCAACTCACTCTAAAATTCTTGCCTGGAAAATTCCATGGACAGCAGAGCCTGGTGGGCTCCAATCAATGGGATTGCAAAGAGTTGGACATGACTTAGTGACAGAACACATACATGCATGGTTGCAGAAACAAAATAATGTGTCTGAATTAACTAGAAAAAGGTCCAATGGATGTGTTTTGGATAAAAGTAACTCTATCATGTATGAAACGAGATGCCAGTCCAGGTTCGATGCACGATACTGGATGCTTGGGGCTAGTGCACTGGGATGACCCAGAGGGATGGTGTGGGGAGGGAGGAGGGAGGAGGGTTCAGGATGGGGAACACATGTATACCTGTGGTGGATTCATTTTGATATTTGGCAAAACTAATACAATTATGTAAAGTTTAAAAATAAAATAAAATTTAAAAAAAGTAACTCTCTCTTGTTCTATGTGCTGGTTATACTGCATATACAATTATTAGAAATCACTGAATTGAGCACATACTTTTTTATTGCTGTTGTTCAGTCACTAAGTTGTGTCTGACCATTTGCAACCCTATGAACTGCAGCATGCCAGGCTTCCCTGTCCTTCACTGTCTCCCAGAGTTTGGTCAAACTCATGTCCGTTGAGTCAGTGATGCCATTCAACCATGTCATCCTCTGTTGCCCCTTTCTCTTCTTGCCCTCAATCTTTCCCAGCATCTGCATCTTTTCCAATGAGTCGACTCTTCACACCAAGTGACCAAAGTATTGGAGCTTCAGCATCAGTCCTTCCAATGAATATACAGGGTTGACTTCCTTTAGGAGTAATGTGTTTGATCTTGCTGTCCAAGGGACTCTCAAGAGTGTTCTCCAGCCCAACAATTAAAAAGCATCAGTTCTTCATAGCTTAGCCTTCTTTATGGCTCCACACATGACTACTGGAAAAACTATAGTATATTTTATTGTATTTAGATTATATTTCTTACTGTATTTGTATTATGAAGTGAAGTGAAGTTGCTCAGTTGTGTCTGACTCTTTGTGACCCCGTGGACTGTAGCCCACCAGCCTCCTCCATCCATGGGATTCTCCAAGCAAGAGTACTGGAGTGGGTTGCCATTTCCTTCTCCAGGGGATCTTCTTGACCCAGGGATCGAACCCCAGTCTCCCGCATTGTAGGCAGATGCTTTACCATCTGAGCCACCAGGGAAGCCCTTTATTTATATAATACTCCCAAACAAATAAAAATGTGTTAGTAAAATGAAAAGCAAGCAACAGAATGGGAGAAAATAACTGCCCTATGTGTATGGCAAATCTTGCATACACACTATATAAAGAATATATACAAGGCAATAATAAAATCAAAGAACATCTATAAAATGTAGGCACACAATTTGAAGAAATACTTCACAAAGAAGATACATAAAACGTATTTAAAAATAATTAGTCATCTGATAAATGCAAATAAAAACTACAGAGATAAACCATTTCCACTCACAACAATGGTCATAATTAGTCTGACAACACAACACTAGCCAGTAGACAGAGCAATTGAAATTTATATTTATTACTGGTGAGACTGTAAAACTGTACAAATTTGGAATACAATTTGGCACTTTGAAAGAAAAATGTTCATTTAATTTTTGTCCCAGCACTCATATTTCTTTGCATTTACCAATAAATATGAAGTTATGTTTGTCAACCAACTGGTGAATGGATGCCTATAGTAACTTCATTCATAACTACTCCAGACTGTAAGTCACCCAAATCTCCATCAACAGAATAATAGTCTAGCAAGTTGCTTAATATTCATGCAATTAAATGTTAGTAAGCAAAAGGAAAAAGTCTGCTGATGTACTCAACAACTTGCTTCAAATCTCGTTATTGTATTGAGCAAAAAGAACAGATGGCAAAGAGAGTATTTATTATATGATTTCACTCATACAAAATTTGATAACAGCCAAAACACCTGCCGTGATTGAAAATCTATCAGAGTTGTGAGCTTGATTCTGAAGTGGACCTGACATTGTAGTCATCTGTTAGGCCTTTGTTTCACTGACTCTCATAATTCTATTCTACTGTTAATGATTCCAAATCATGTATGTCCCAAATCAGCACGCTGTAGTTGGGTTATTTATTTTCCCTCTTTATAGACTTACTAAAGGACTAAGGAATTTTCAGAGCAAATCATTCTATTTACTGCAATTTCTGGTAAACTCCCAACTAAGTTAAATAAAAATTTTCTTCTGAATGTTATTATTGCAGCATTAATATAAATGATTTCACTTTTAATTAATGGATACATCACTAAGAAATATAACCATTGTTAATAACTCATACATAATTATAGGAAGTGATTCCAAAATTGTTCAAAGACAGAAAAACTCTTTGGTGTGAAGAAATGTTAAGTTAGTTCAGTGTGTGATGAAATAGGTATATTGTTCTGGGAACCATAATAGACAGGTCAGCTTCATCTGCAGATATAAAGAACAGATTGGCAACTACTTTTCAGTGTATATGTGTGGATATACTTGCACCTACACACATGAGTCTATATTATTTGTGTGTGAACCCTACAAGTGGCATTGTGTTTACTAGCTGAAGTTACAGAAAATGTTATCATTCATTCAGTTCAGTTCAGTTCAGTCGCTCAGTCGTGTCCGACTCTTTGCGACCCCATGAATCGCAGCACGCCAGGCCTTCCTGTCCATCACCAACTCCCGGAGTTCACTCAGACTCACGTCCATCGAGTTGGTGATGCCATCCAGCCATCTCATCATTATGGTGTTTTAAAAATATAAAAATTAATTTGCTATAATGGCAGAGCAGGTCATTTGTAGAGTACAAAAAATAGGTGATAAACTAACTTTGGGGCTTTCCTTGTGGCTCAGCTGGTAAAGAATCTGCCTGCAATATGGGAGACCTGGATTCGATCCCTGGATTGGAAAGATCCCTGGAGAAGAGAAAGGCTGCCCACTCAAGTATTCTAGCCTGGAGAATTCCATAGACAGTATAGTCCACGGGGTTGCAAAGAGTTGGACAAGACCTAGTGACTTTCACTTCCACTTTCTCTCTTTCAAACTAGCTTTTAATTATTACTAGATCCCATTTTTTTTCCAAAGCACATTTTCTAATGAATATATTTAAGAATGATCACAGGACTATATACACCCATCAATGGGGTACTTACTGATATCAATAGGGTCAGTTTCAGGGACTGCACATAAAATCCAAGACTAGAAGTTTAATGCATGAATTGCTGCATTTCACATGAACCCACTATCTGTTCCATGCATTTATTTTCAAAGTTGGATGGAAAAAAATGTCATTAAAGAATTACTTTATCCTGATTAACAAGAAAATACTATAATAAGCATTTTTTTTGGGAAAATATGTTTAATGATTAATAATGTTCCCTCATCTGTGTACATCTGAAGAAAAGCCTTTTGTTATATAGTAATATATGTCTCCTGAGAAAACTCTTCTGAGGAATATTGACATGGATTTATCAAATAAAAATGTCTCCCAATTTGATGGAATTTTTGGTGGAAAGAGGGGCAGAATTCTGACAAAGCAAAGCTAGTACAAGTAGAAAAAAGGAGTCTTAATGTCAAAAACACATTTTTATTTCAAAGTTGGAATAGAATGATTAATTCATTTGTTTAAAAGTACACCTGTGGTGGATTCATGTTGATGTATGGCAAAAAATTACAATATTATTAAGTAATTAGCCTCTAATTAAAATAAATAAATTTAAAAAACAAATTTTTAGCATTTATAGGATTTCTTTGCATGCATAAAAGTAAATCAAAGAGAAACTTCAAATTGAAATATCCTGATTCTTCTTTTTGAAATATCCTGACAGTAGGAGAGAAGGTTAGAGTTTTTGAACTTCACTTATCTTTAAACTTTGTATTTGTTTGTTTGAGTCACAGAAATTGTACAAATGTATAACCAGAAATTTTTCCTTTTCAAATTATCCAGATATACTTTTGGCATCTTACTATTTTTGTCAGAACAACTCTCAATTCCAAAATATGAAATGCAGCAAAAATACCAGTTGAAATGTTTATATTTTTGAGTAAATTTCAGCTGATAACAATGTCATCCTTCTGATGGAACTTGGTCCCTGAAGAAGCAAGAAGTGCTGGTTAATGTTTTTCTGAAGTACAGAATAAATAGTGTGCAAAGTGCTGACCACTGTGGATGAGGAAAAAGAGTAAAACTGCACTTAAAAATAAACCTCAGTATGTGATAAGTGAAAGAAAATGCTGAGTAAAGGACATCAGTGGATTGCCATTTATGCTATTCTGTGATATAAGAAACCCTGAACTCAAAACAAGGAAAGCAAAGTAATTTTAATGTTCTTAATAGGATGCCAGAAATTAGAAGCCAGGTAAGAACTTTAGTTATTCCAAGTGCTACTTACTCAAATTTTCTAAATTATAAGCTACTAATCTATTCAGGAACCAACAGTAAGAACTGGACGTGGAACAACAGAATGGTTCCAAATAGGAAGAGGAGTATGTCAAGGCTGTATATTGTCACCCTGATTATTTAACTTGTATGCAGAGTACATCATGAGAAACGCTGGGCTGGAAGAAGCACAAGCTGGACTCAAGATTGCCGGGAGAAATATCAAGAACCTCAGATATGCAGATGACACCACCCTTATGGCAGAAAGTGAAGAGGAACTAAAAAGCCTCTTGATAAAAGTGAAAGTGGGGAGTGAAAAAGTTGGCTTAAAGGTCAACATTCAGAAAATGAAGATCATGACATCTGGTCCCATCACTTCATGGCAAATAGATGGGGAACAGTGGAAACAGTGTCAGACTTCATTTTGGGGGGCTCCAAAATCACTGCAGATTGTGACTGCAGCCATGAAATTAAAAGATGCTTACTCCTTGGGAAAAAAGTTATGACCAACCTAGATAGCATATTCAGAAGCAGAGACTACTTTGCCAACAAAGGTCCATCTAGTCAAGGCTATGGTTTTTCCAGTGGTCATGTATGGATGTGAGTTGGACTGTGAAGGCTGAGCACAGAAGAATTGATGCTTTTGAACTGTGGTGTTGGAGAAGACTCTTGAGAGTCCCTTGGACTGCAAGGAGATCCAACTCGTCCATTCTGAAGGAGATCAGCCCTGGGATTTCTTTGGAAGGAACAATGCTAAAGCTGAAACTCCAGTACTTTGGCCACCTCATGCGAAGAGTTGACTCATTGGAAAAGACTCTGATGCTGGGAGGGATTGGGGGCAGGAGAAGAAAGGGATGACAGAAAATGAGGTGGCTGGATGGCATCACCGACTTGATGGACGTGAGTCTGAGTGAACTCCGGGAGTTGGTGATGGACAGGGAGGCCTGGTGTGTTGTGATTCATGAGGTCACAAAAAATCGGACTCGACTGAGGGACTGAACTGAACTGAACTGAATCTATTCAAGTTCAATGAACAGAAGGTAGAGATAATTCAATCACAAGTCATGAACATATTTAAAAATGAGAGAACGAGCCTATGTGAATTTTCAATGATTAATTTATTTCAGGAGGCAAGATGCATTTAAAGAAATAATATTTAAGCCAATCTTGGATTTCCTATTACATCAGTTGATTTAAACCTGTTTTAGATGATGCCATTCAAGGTATTCCCGTATGATAGTTTTTCATATTTTAAAAGTTGTCTGCCAGCATTTACATTATTTTTTTTCTTTATCATTGACTGTGTCAACTGTTTTAAATCATATTCACCATCTCTGCACACTTAGCAGCTAAAAAAAATTTTATAACATCTGTATTTATGAATTGACATGTTCTCTGTTAATCTGGGCTATTTCCTCCAAGAGAAATGACTCCTAGTGTATTAGTCATTCAATGTAGTTAATTAAAAAACAAGATCAATATTTATGAGTTTCTCAATATCTTCTCATACTTCAAAATTCTTACAAGCAGTTGTAACATATTTCTTATTAAATGCAATGGGAAATCATAAGAGTATTGGAATTAGGGGAAACAAGGAGGACAGGAATAACCACGTCACAGTTTCCTAATCAATGAGGAAGGAGTGACGATCACTGCTAAGGTGCCCAGTTTTAAAGTAGCATTTTAAAAATGCAATAAGTCAGTTCTTTGAATGTTGCTAGGCACCAACTTATTGCTCTGAAAGTGAAAGTATTAGTTGCTCAGTTGTGTCTGATTCTTTGCAACCCCATGTACTGTGCTAGGCTCCTCTGTCCATGGATTCTTATGGCAGGACCACCAAAGTGGGTAGCAATTCCTTTCTCCAGGGGATCTTTCCTATGCAGGAATCGAATTTGGGTCGCCTCCACTGCAGGCAGATTCTTTACCAACTGAACCATCAGGAAAGCCCCAAAGTTGATTTAGAAGAGGGGAGGCTGATTATTTACCCTGGATTTACTGAGTATATCTTTTAAAGTTCCAAAGGACTGATGAAGGGAATCTCCACTTTAAATAATAATTATATCTAGGAGATATAGAAAAACAATAAAATTTAAATCCCATCATTCTCTAAGTAAAAAATGAATCCAGGAAACAATCACTACTATCTTCAGAAAACATTAGACTGAAAATTGATGCAGAATTTTATAATGGAAGAATTGAAACAAAACTATGGGAAAGCCCTGATCAATTAAGTAGGGTGAGTAGACAGTATGTGTGTCTGGATATGATGCCTTAAGAAGTACAAAATAACACTTAATTGAATCTGAATTGACTTTAAACCTCTGGATCTAATGACTAGTTTACAGGAAATGCATAAGGTAGAGGAAAAATTCAATAGCAAAAGGATGCAATCAACTCAAATTAGAGTGTGGAAAATTCTGGAGGACAAATGAGTGGATTTCTTATTCATTATATAAACAAATAGGGGCTTGTGGGGTAATGCTTATAGATTAAAAAGACTTAAGAAACATACCAAATAAATGCTGTGCGTAGATATTGTTAGAATCCTGATTCTTCCTGGTGCTGCTGCTGCTAAGTCGCTTCATTCATGCCCGACTCTGTGTGACCCCATAGATGGCGGCCCACCAGGCTCTGCCATCCCTGGGATTTTCCAGGCAAGAACACTGGAGTGGGTTGCCATTTCCTCCTCCAATGCATGAAAGTGAAAAGTGAAAGTGAAGTCACTCAGTCGTTTTTGACTCTTAGCGACCCCATGGACTGCAGCCTACCAGGCTCCTCCGTCCATGGGATTTTCCAGGCAAGAGATTCTTATTAGACAACTCTAAATAATACACTTTTAGGACAATCAAAGAGGTTCAGAAAGTATTAGCTGATATTAATAAGTACTGCTAATTTTGTTGTTGCAGTAATTGCAAGTTTCTATTTGTAAAAAGTAAAATTCCTTGGTTATGGTTGCATTTTCTTTAAAACACTCTAGCCAAAAATAGACAAAATATACGGTAAAATAAAGTAAAGGGGAGGGATGGAGGGAAAGACAGAGAAATAGAGAGACAGAGGGTAAGAAAGCATGCTAAGTGGATGATACATGGTTATAAATGAAAATAATAATTACTGAGGTCTGTAGCAATTTAACTAGTGAGATTTGCCTGACAATTCATTATGCTCTCCTCTCTAGTCTGTGTTTGATGGTTTCCATTGAAAACACGTCAGGCACAAATTGGCTCTTGCCGTGGAAGCTTCCCATCTATTTCTACAAGGATTAAATCCTGTGATGCTGCAGCTGCTGACCTCCAACACGCCCCAAAGGAGTTAAGGGTGGACAGCAGAAATGAAGCACTCTGCTCTCCCAGAAAACTGGCAGGGCAGGTCTTCAGATAGTCGGATATAAGACAGAAGCTGATTTTATTAGCTCAATTTTTGTATCTCCTCATGTCTAGAAAAACCGCTAAAATCCTTCATGATGATGACTGTTTCTCATACTAGCAAAAGCTTCACAAGACCAGAAGAAACTTTCTAAAAAATAAATGTGCTTGATTGTACGTATGCTCCCTTTACCAAAATCACATATATACTGTCCTCCCCTACATTTTTGGAACAGTTTCTCAGAGCTATGTGAGATGCTATCTCTCCGGGATGCAATCCTTATGTTGCCCCAAATAAAACTAACTCACAACTCTCACGTTATGTATCATAAGTTGACACACACTCAAAAAATGTATGGTGTAATATTGAAAGTGAAAGTCACTCAGTCGTGTCGAACTCTTTCTGACCCCATGAACTATACAGTCCATGGAATTCTCCAGGCCAGAATACTAGAGTGGGAAGCTGTTCCTTTCTTCAGGGGATCTTCCCAACCCAAGGATTGAACCCAGGTCTCCCGCATTGCAAGTGATTCTTTATTAGCTGAGCCACCAGGGAAGCCCAAGAATACTGGAGTGAGTAGCCAATCTCTTCTCCAGCGGATCTTCCCAACCCAGGAATCAAACTGGAGTCTCCTGCATTGCAGGTGGATTCTTTATCAGCCGAGTTATGAGGAAGCCCTAATATTTTAAAAAATATATTTCAAAAAACTGCAGAAATGAAATTAATTTCAAGGTTTATAATTTTGTATGCTATACACAATAGATGAGCACCTAAAATAAAACAACTGTTTGTACCTCATTTTTTATAGTCATATTTTTGTAGATGACAGAGTTTTGAATTTTATGTAAACTTTTACAAATGCCTTAATAAATATGATTACACAAATTTAATTTACTTTTTTTTTTCCAATAGTGTCACACTCCAGTTTGATAAAGCTAGCTTTCAGAGTAGGATCAGGGACATGACATTTACACCACATTCAGAAACTCATCTCTTGACTACCAAGTCTAATTTTACTATGAAGTCTGTGGAAAAAAAGAAAAAACAAAACAAAACAAAAAAACAATTATAGTTGCTCATCATCCCAGTGAATGAAGGGTTAAATCACAACCCACTGCAGTTGCCTCACTAACAGGGTGCCTTGAGGGAAATTTAGGATGAGGTATTCCATGCTTCTGATAAATAGGCCCTTAAATAAATAGATGCATACCTTAGGAAGAGTGTCAGTGACCCTACATTCTTGTATCTCCCTATAAATAGAAAGACATTAACATCATTACCTTGAGGAATCTGTCCTTTATAACTATCAGTAATCAACCTAGTGCGTGCTAAGTCCCTTCAGTCATGTATCTGACTCTGTGTGACCCTACGGACTGTAGCATGCCAGACTCTTCTATCCATGGGATTCTCCAGGAAAGAATACTGGAGTGGGTTGCCATGACCACCTCTGGGAGATCTCAACGCAGAGATCCAAACCAAATCTCTGACATTTCCTGCAGTGGCAGGTAGGTTCTTTACCCCTAGCACCATTTGGGAAACCCATCCTGAATTAATTACCTATATGCATGCTATGTCTAGGATTTCCCAGGTGGCTCAGTAGTAAAGAAATCTGCCTGACAATGTGGGAGGTGCAGTGAACAATGGGTTCATTCTCTGAGTTGGGAAGATCCTCTGGAAGGCAATGGCAACCCATTTCAGTATTCTTGTCTGGAAAGTCCCGAGGACAGAGGAACTTGGTGGGCTGTAGCAAAGAGTAGGACACAACTGAGCATGCACCTAGACAGGCAGATGTTTTTTCTAGCTCTTCTAAAGAACTTATTGAAATAGTCAGATTTGTTCAGATGTTTATAGCATCTCACATGTTGGTATGGCTTGAATCATGACTGTCTTCTAGAAAATCATGCATTTTTTCCACCATTTAAAAACAAGTCTGTGTGGACTTTATTCTATGTTGCACTTGCTCAATGCCAATTCCTGAATCTCAGTTCCTGCTTGAACACACTTCATGCAAACTTGGGGATGAATTTCATGTAAATTTGGAAGTAGGATTTGTCCACTTAAAGAAAAATTCATGATGTGATAGCTTCAGGCTTATTCTAGTCACAAACATTACTGAAAACTGTAGACCACAAAACAGACTCTTGATAGCTCTGAGGAACTGCTTCAAAGAGTTTGGGGAGGAACCAAGATCTATGTGAATTTTTCTGTTTGGGAAATACATGTAGTTAAGTCTATATCTACCTAGGTAGATATTTTCTTGACATTGAGCAAATGCCACATAGCATTATGATATATAAGAAAATGGCTCAGTTGAACTTCTCCAGCAAATTTAACAAGTCTTATGAATCACTTAGTTCATGGCTGTCTTTTAAAGGGACTCATTTTCTGTGGGCCCAGCTCTAACCTCCCTGCCTTTCATTGCCCAGCCCTCTGGAGTCAGCGTCCATGGCTGATTCCTTTGTGGGAAGGGAGCTGGGGCCTTTCTCCTGCCCTTGATTGCCTCTTTGTGGGGTTGCTTCCAAGCAGTGAAGTTAAGACAATGTACGATACACGAGACTTACAAGTCAGTAAGGCTGAGGGCACCAAATTTACATACATCACATACTCCACACTCATGTCTTCATTCATAGCCTATGACACAACCTTCCCCAGATCCCTCTCACAAAAAAGTTCTTTCATTTTTGTATAATATGACTGCATCCTAGTATTCCTGTTTGTGGTAGTGAGTTACTTTACCTCTATTTTTTTTTTTAATATTACCACTCTTCTAAGGTCTTTTCCCAGTGTAAGAGCTAGGACATTCATACCAGTTAATGTTATGGCAGATAATAACCACCAATGTCAACCACAGTGAAGCAGAGGCCTAGCCTTTGATCCTTTATTGATCATAGCTATTGATCCTTAGGGCCATAATTGTTCCTTGTGCTTGTCACAGGCCTATAGAACAGTGCTCTTCACAGCGACTGAGGGACATCAGCTGATGGAACAGCTACCAACCCCAATAATTCCTGTCACCATCAGTGAGAGAAAAGAGGTCTTTTCCTGGAAGGCCTCACAATGGCCACTATATCCTTAGGCTGGTAGTGACATACTATATCTCATTGGTCAGAACGAGTCAGGAAGCACAGTCCTGCAAGGTACTCTGAATGGGGATTGGGGCGAGGGGGATCTGACTACTCAGTGACAGTCACAAATGATCACCAACACTTATCTCCATACACACACAGAAATTTCACTGGGAACAATGAAATTGGGAAATTTAATTGGGAACAAATTTACGGATTTTTTTTTTTTTTAAATATAAGCAGGGTGACAATATGCATCCTTGACTTACTTCTTTTCCTATTTGGAACCAGTTTGTTGTTCCATGTCCAGTTTTAAATTTATGTCACTGCATTCATTTTTTAATTAGCATTCAGTTCAGTCACTCAGTTGTGTCCGACTCTTTGCGACCCCATGAATTGCAGCATGCCAGGCCTCCCTGTCCATCACCAACTCCCAGAGCTCACTCAGACTCACGTCCATCGAGTCAGTGATGCCATCCAGCCATCTCATCCTCTGTCATCCCCTTCTCCTCCTGCCCCCAATCTCTCCCAGCATCAGAGTCTTTTCCAATGAGTCAACTCTTCACATGAGGTGGCCAAAGTACTAGAGTTTCAGCTTCAGCATCACTCCCTCCAAAAAAATCCCAGGGCTGATCACCTTCAGAATGGACTGGTTGGATCTCCTTGCAGTAACAATTTCATAAGAAAGTAAGTAACCATCATTATATTGATTGCATTTTTATTCACTTAAAAATCATTTAATAACTATTGGGCAATATATTTTTAAAAATTATGATTATGTGTCATGGAATGAGTGCTGAGATCAAGCTGTGAAAGCTATAACATTTTTAAATGCCTTAGGTATCATTTCAGACCCTATTCAAAAAAAGGTTTTGATTAGTACTGGTGAATGCATAATTGCAATTTGAGTTAATTATTACCTGTCATTCACTCTACACAAAAAGGCCATAGCTCCATTGGTAGCATGGAGAGTCTAAAATCAGCTTCACAGGCTCTGTTACTCTGGCTATTTTAACTAGAAGGCTCTTGTATAAGAATTGATAGAGCTGACTTTTCTATGATTGATTCGATATGGATAGCCATTCATGATAAAAATTTATTTTAAGCTTAGGGATTTTTAATAGGTCCAGAAGCAGAAGAGATTAAGAAGAATGGCAAGAATACACAGAAGAACAATACAAATACAGTTCTTAATGACCCAGATAATCACGATGGTGTGATCACTCACCTAGAGCCAGACATCCTAGACTATGAAATCAAGGCAGGAAGCATTACTACAAACAAAGCTTGTGGAGCTGATGGAATTCCAGTTGAGCTATTTAAAATCTCAAAAGATGATGTTGTTAAAGTGTTGCACTCAATATGTCCACAAATTTGGAAAATGCAGCAGTGACTGCAGGACTGAAAAATGTCAGTTTTCATTCCAATCCCAAAGAAGGGCAATGCCAAAGGATGTTCAAAGTACAGTACAATTTCACTCAAGTCACATGCTAGCAAGATAATGCTCAAAATCTTTCAAGGTAGCCCTGAGAAGTATGTGAACTGGTAGCTTCAAGATGTACAAGCTGGATTTAGAAAAGGCAGAGAAACCAGAAATCAAATTGCCAACATTTGTTGAATCATAGCGAAAGCAAAGAAATTCCAGGGAAAAAAAGCATCTACTTCTGTTTCATTTATTATACTAAAGTCTTTAACTGTGTGGATCACAACCAACTGTGGAAAATTCTTAAAGAGATTAGAGTACCACAACATCTTTGCTGCTTCCTGAAAAACTTGCAGGTCAAGAAGTTAGAACCAGTCATGGAATAACTGATTGGTAAAAAAACTGAGAAAGGAGTATAACAAGGAACACTATTTTCACTGTTTTATTTAACTTATATTTAGAATACATCATGTGAAAGACTGGGCTGGATGAATCACAAGATGAAATCAGAATTGCTGGGATAAATATCAACAGTCTCAGGTATGTAGATGATAAAACTTTAACAGCAGAAAGTGAAGAGAAACCTAAGAGTGTCTTGATGAGGATGAAAGAGGATAGTGAAAAAATTGACTTGAAACTCAACATTCAGAAAACTGAGGTTGTGGCATCCAGTCCCAAACTTCATGTAAATAGAAGGGGAAAATGTGGAAGCACTTATGCTTTTATTTTCTTGAGCTCCAAAATCACTACAGACAGTGACCACAGTCAGGAAATTAAAAGACGGTTGATACATGGAAGGAAAGCTATGACAAGCCTAGAGAGCATATCAAAAAGCTGAGGCATCACTTTGTAACAAAGGTTCATATAATCAACGATGTGGTTTTTCCAGTAGCCCTGCATGGATGTGAGAGTTGGACCATAAAGAAGATTGAGTGCTGAAGAATTGATTATTTCAAATTGTGGTGCTGGAGAACACTATTGGGAATACCTTGGACTTCAAAGAGATCAATCCTAAAGGAAATCATCCCTGAATATTCATTGGCAGGAAAGATGCTGAAGCTGAAGCTCCAATACTTTGGCCAACTAAGGTGAAGAGCCAGTTCATTGGAAAAGAGCCTGATGCTGGGAAAGATTGAAAGTAAAAGGAGAAGGGGATAGAAGAAGATGAAGTAGTTGTATGCTATGCTATGCTAAGTCACTTAAGTCGTGTCCGACTCTGTGTGACCCCATAGACCAAAGCCCACCAGACTCCCCCGTCCCTGGGATTCTCCAGGCAAGAACACTGGAGTGGGTTGCCATTTCCTTCTCCAATGCATGAAAGTGAAAAGTGAAAGTGAAGTCACCTAGTCGTGTCAGACTCTTAGCGACCCCATGGACTGCAGCCTACCAGGCCCTTCTGTTTATGGGATTTTCCAGGCAAGAGTACTGGAGTGGGGTGCCATTGCCTTCTCTGAGGTAGTTGTATAGCATCACTAATTTAATGGACAGTAATTTTAGCTAACTCCAGGAGATAGCAAGGGACAGAGGAGCCCGGCAAGCAACATGAGATTGCAAAGAGCTGGGCATGACTTAGCAACTGAACAACAAAAACAATGATAATCCTAGAATGAGAGAAATTTATTGGCCACTTTAACAAAACTTAAACATCTAGAAACTCCAGAAAAGAGAAAATAAGTGGCAGATATATACCTTATTTTAAAACCCAGAAATAAGACAGATGGCTCATTTAAATGGAGAAAATCTGCTTTGAGATATTACAGATAATCTTTTGGGCTTGGGCTTATCTCTACCACAAATAAGTTACTGTGCATGGCAGTAAGAAATATTCAGAAAGTTCAAAAGAATAGGTGTTTATCCCAGACCCTACTGCTTGATATCCATGTTACACTGTCCAAATCATCCTCATCTATGCTACAGGTAAAAGAACCATTTCCTACACTGAAATACTTATGCCATACATTCTTCAAGGAATAACACAAGTTGGCAAATACACTAACTCTGGCTTTGGTTGCTGCTGTTCAGTTGCTGACTCATGTCTTTCTATTTTCAACCCCATGGGCTGTAGCACACCAGGCCCCCTTGTCCCTCACCATTTCTTGGAGTTTGCCAAAGTTCATGTCCACAGAATCAGTGATACCATGCAACCATCTCATCCTCTGTCACCCTCTTCTATCTCTCTTCAATCTTTCCCAGAATGAGGGTCTTTTCCATGAGTCTTTGTTTGCATCAGGTGGGCAAAGTATTGGAGCTTCAGCTTATTTCCTCAAATGCAGAGTGAAGCTCTGCCTAGAGTCATGCTTCTGGGGGACACTAACATTCACCAACAGGCCAAAGGAGGAGAAAGACCTCACCTTTTCAACTGTATCCCATAAGGAATGCATCAGACAGGGTATTTTATTTATTGAGCTCTCCATAGGATCATCTGAGGTTGCATTATAGTTCATAGAATATCTTGACCTCTCTTTAAACCAAATCACACTCCTCGAGGCTCCAAACTAGTGATGATGCAGCAGTTCTTACAAACAAACTTGAACACTAAAATTTCTTCCAAGAGACTTCTTCCCAGTGAACCCAATCAGCAAAAGTAATGAAGACCATGGTTCGTGATCCTTTTTACTGTGCTGTTGGATCCTATTTGCTAGAATTTTCTTGAGGATTTCTGCATTTACTTTTATCAGTGATATGGACCTATAATTTTCTTTGTTGGTGGTATCTTTGACTGGTTTTGATATCATCAGTGATGCGGCCTTGTAGAATGAGTTGGGAGTCTTTCCTTTCTCTGCAAATTTTTGGAATAGTTTGGACAGGATAGATGTTAGTTCTTCTCTAAACATTCTCCTGCGAAGCCATCTGGCCCTGGGTTTTTGTTTGTTGAAAGGATTTTGATTACATTTTTGATTCTTTTGATTGTGATTTCTCCATTCATATTTTCTATTTCTTCCTGGCTTTGTCTTGGAAAGTTATGCATTTCTAAGAATTTCTCCATTTCTTCTAGGTTGTCCATTTTATTGGCATGTAATTGCTTGTAGTAGTCTCTTATGATCCTCTGTATTTCTGTATTGTCTGTTGTAATTTCTCCTTCTACATTTCAAATTTTATTGATTTGAGACTTCTCTTTTTTCTTAATGAGTCTGTGTAATGGCTTGTCAATTTTGTTTATCTTCTTAAAGAATCAGCTTTAAGTTTTATTGATGTTTCTTATTACCTCCTTTATTCTTTTTCATTTATTTCTCCTCTGATCTTCATTATTTCTTTCCTTCTTCTAACTTTGGGAGATTTATCCTAGGAATGCAAGGATTCTTCTGTATATGCAAATCAATCAATGTGATATACCAAATTAACAAACTGAAAGATAAAAACTATATGATCATCACAATAGTTGCAGAGAAAGCTTTCAACAAAATTCAACACCCATTTATAACAACAACTCTCCAGAAAGTAGGCATATAATGAACCTACCTCGACATAATAATGGCCTCATATGACACATCCACGGTGGATATCATTTTGAATGGTGAAAAATTGAAAGCATTTATTTTAAGATCAGGAACAACAGAAGGGTGCCCCTCTTACCACTGTAATTCAACATAATTTTGGAAGCCTTAGCCATAGCAGTCAGAGAAGAAGAAGAAATAAATCCGTATTGGAAAAGAAGTACAACTCTCATTGTTTGTAGATGACATGATACTATACATAGAAGATGCCACTAGAAAATTATTAAAGCTTATCAATGGCTAAAGTCAAGTCACAGGATATAAAATTAATATACAGAAGCCTCTTGTATTTTTACATACTAACAATGAAAAATCAGAAAGAGAACTTAAGGAAAACATCCCACTCCCCATTAAAACAAAAATAATAAAATACTTAAGAATAAATTTACCTAAAGAGACCAAAGAACTATATGCAGAAAACTATAAGGCACTGAAAAAATTGAAAGATGACATGAACAGATGGAGAGATACACAGTATTATTGGATACAAAGAATCAATATTGTGAAAATGAATATACTACCCTAAACAATCTACAAATTCAATGAATCCCTATCAAACTACCTAGGATATTTACAACAGAATTAGAACAAAAAATTTCACAATTTGCATGGAAACCCAAAAGACCCCAAATAGCCAAAGTAATAATGAGAATGAAAAATGAAGCTGGAAGAAGAACTCTTTCTGACTTTTTACTATACATACTATACTACAAAGCTACAATCATCAAGACAGTATGGTACTGGCAACAATAGAGAAATATAGACCAATGAAACAAGGCAGAAACCCCAGAGTTAAACCCAAGCACCTTTGGGCATCTTATCTTTGACAAAAGAGGCAGGAATATACAATGGAGAAAAGACTGCCTCTTCAGTAAATGGTGCTGAGAAAATGTATAGATACATATGATAGAATAAAACTAGAACACTCCTAACACCACAGGCAAAAATAAATTCAAAATGGATTCAAGACTTAAATGTAAGGCAAGAAACTATAAATCTCTTAGAGGAAAACACCGGCAGTGCACTCGGACAATCACAGCACTATCATCTTTTACCCACCTCCTAGAGTAATGGAAATAAAAACAAAAATGAACAAATGGGACCTAAGTAAGTTTTTATTTCGTTGCACAGCATAAGAAACAATAAACAAAATTCAAAGACAACCCTCAGAATGGGAGAAAATAATTGCAAATGAAGCAACTAACAAATGATTTTTCTCTAAAATATATAAGCATCTCATACAACTCAATATCAGAAAAACAAACAGTGCAATCAAAAATGTGCAGAAGACCTAAACAGATATTTCTCCAAAGAAAACATGCAGATAGCCAGTAAACACATGAAATGATGTTCAACATTACCAGTTATTAGAGAAATGCAAATTAAAACTACAATAGGTTATCACCTTATACCAGTCAGAGTGGCCACTATCAAAAAAATCCACAAACAATAAATTCTGGAGACTATGTGGGGAAATGGGAGCCCTACTACACTGTTGGTGGGAATGTAAATTGATAGAGCCATTATGGAGAACAGTATGGTCATTCTTTTAAAATCTAGAAATAAATCTGCCATACAATCCAGCAATCCCACTACTGGGTTTATATTCATAGAAAACCACAACTCAAAAATACACATGTACCCCAATATTCACTGAAGCACTATTTCCAAAAGATAGGACATGAGAGCAAACTTTAAGTTAATTGTAAAGCAATTTTTATGCAGTTAAAAAAATAAATTTAAAGAAGGGGAAAAACACAATAGCATTTCCTAACCCAACTTTATAGATAAATATATTTAAATTAAAAAAAATAAGGAAGGTTACATAAGGTAGCCTGGTTTATAGCTTTGAAAGATTAAGCAGAAAAGAAAATGAGACATTTTTGGATAAATCATCTCTTAATATGACATATTGTCTTTGTTGGGAGCACAGAAATGAGTCATTTTCTCCCCCCCTCCCCCCAAAAAAAGAAATGAGTCATTTTCAAACTCATTTACTTTTAGTGCTATCTGTAGAAATTTGAGATCCATCATGTTTTGCAGAAAATTTTATTTAATTTTCTATGATCATTTTGAAATATGTCTTTTTATTTTAAAATAACCCTATCAGTGAAGATGACCATTTATTCCATTATTAAGTTCAGTTCAGTTCAGTCACTCAGTCGTGTCTGACTCTTTGTGACCCTATGAATTGCAGCATGCCAGGCCTCCCTGTCCATCACCAACTCCTCTAGTTCACTCAGACTCACGTCCATCAAGTTGGTGATGCCATCCAGCCATCTCATCCTCTCTCATCCCCTTCTCCTCCTGTCCCCAATCCCTACCAGCATCAGAATCTTTTCCAATGAGTCAACTCTTTGCATGAGGTGGCCAAAGTACTGGAGTTTCAGCTTTAGCATCATTCCTTCCAAAGAAATCCCAGGACTGATCTTCTTCAGAATGGACTGGTTGGATCTCTTTGCAGTCCAAGGCACTCTCAAGAGTCTTCTCCAACACCACAGTTTAAAAGCATCAATTCTTCGGTTCTCAGCCTTCTTCACAATCCAACTCTCACATCCATACATGACTACTGGAAAAACCATAGCCTTGACTAGAGGGACCTTTGTTGGCAAAGTAATGTCTCTGCTTTTGAATATGCTATCTAGGTTCATCCTAACTTTCCTTTCAAGGAGTAAGCATCTTTTAATTTCATGGCCGCAATCACCATCTGCAGTGATTCTGGAGTCCAAAAAAAAAAAAAATAAAGTCTGACACTGTTTCAACAGTTAGAACTGGACATGGAACAACAGACTTATTCCAAAATGGAAAAGGAGTACGTCAAGGCTGTATATTGTCACCCTGCTTATTTAACAAATACGCAGAGTACATCATGAGAAACACTGGGCTGGAGGAAGCACAAGCTGGAATTAAGATTGCTGGGAGAAATATCAATAACCTCAGATATGCAGATGACACCACCCTTATGACAGAAAGTGAAGAGGAACTAAAAAAGCTTCTTGATGAAAGTGAAAGAGGAGAGTGAAAAAGTTGGCTTAAAGTGCAACGTTCAGAAAACGAAGATCATGGCATCCGGTCCCATCACTTCATGGCAAATAGATGGGGAAACAGTGTCAGACTTTATTTTTCGGTGCTCCAAAATCACTTCAGATCGTGATTGCAGCCATGAAATTAAACGACGCTTACTCCTTGGAAGGAAAGTTATGACCAACCTATATAGCATATTGAAAAGCAGAGACATTATTCTGCCAACACAGGTCCGTCTAGTCATGGCTATGGTTTTTCCAGTGGTCATGTATGGATGTGAGAGTTGGACTATGAAAAAAACTGAGCACCAAAGAATTGATGTTTTTGAACTGTGGTGTTGGAGAAGACTTGAGAGTCCCTAGGACTACAAGGAGATCCAACCAGCCCATTATAAAGATCGGTCCTGGGTGTTCATTTGAAGGACTGATGCTAAAGCTGAAACTCCAATAGTTTGGCCACCTCATGCAAAGAGTTGACTCGTTGGAAAAGACCCTGATGCTGGGAAGGATTGGGGGCAGGAGGAGCAAGGGATGACAGAGGATGAGATGGGTGAATGTCATCACCGACTCGATGGACATGAGTTTGAGTGAACTCAGGGAGTTGGTGATGGGCAGGGAGGCCTGGCATGCTGTGATTCATGGGTTCGCAAAGAGTTGGACACGACTGAGTGACTGAACTGAATTGAGGGCTTCCCTGGTAGATAGTTGGTAAAGAATCTGCCTGCAATGCAGGAGACCCCAGTTCAATTCCTGGGTCAGAAAGATTTGCTAGAGAAGGAGTACGCTACTCATTCCAATATTCTTGGGCTTCTCTGTGGCTCAGCTGGTAAAGAATCAGTCTGCAAATTAGGATACCTGGGTTGGGAAGATCCCCTCGAGAAGGGAAAGGCAACCTACTCCAGTATTCTGGCCAGGAAATTTCCATGGACTGTACAGTCCATGGGGTCGCACAAAGTCGAACACAACTGAGTGACTTTCACTTTCATAAGAAAGTATAGCATAATCATTATTATATTAATGTGACTAAGGGAAAATAATGAAAGAATGACCCAGTAACTGATCCTAAATATAGCCTAATAATGGCCTCAAAAGATATTAATAAATGTTCTGTTTAATTATGAGGGATAAACAATCGATAATAGCAATGAGAAGTGATTCAGTTTTGCTACCTCAAGATTAGAAATTAGGAGATAATGCAATTGTGTCTTATCTCTTTCTTCTACCCTCTGTGCATAAAGTCCTCTGGGAACTATATTTATGAAAGTACAGAAGTTTCCAGGTTTATCATCCCTACATTTTTTTTCTCCCTAAATCTATCTCTCCACGTTGGAAGGTAGGAGAGATTCTTTTTCCTCAGAGGTTCAGTTTCCTTCCTGACACAGAATATCCATAGAATCAGTGATGTCTTATGCAACCTGCTACTTGAATGTTAATATTTTGGTGAAGTAGAATAGTCAAAGCTTTCCAGCCAAACGTTCCTGGCTTTTCCATTTCTACAAACCTTTGTTACTTTATATATAGAGAGAAAATTAATGTCTATCTCTCAGACCTGTTATGTTGATTAATGGTGAGTAATAAGGAAGCCATATTTGGGATATACTAGAAAGCTATGATTTATTATCCCACTTAGTTCCTTCTTTGCTTCCGGTTTGATTTACCAGCCCAGAAATGCTGAAATAATTATGTTGCCAGTTATTTCTATTTGCAGTACTTTTAAATCTCTATAATATTCTCCCTTCTCCTGCCTCTTCCTCCATAATCATGAAGGAAATCAAAAATAGTAGAGAACATTGTGAGTCTCTAAACAATTGCTTCACAACAAACATACTTCATAACACAGTCTCTGACATAACAAAACTTATTTGATTATATTCATGGACTCAGGGGTCCAACTATCATAGAGGGTGTGGTAGAGATGTTCACCTTTGTTTCACATACTTGGATGTGGTTATTCTTGTTCACTTGCTCCTTGGAAGAAAAACTATGGCAAATCTAAACAATGTATTAAAAAGAAGAGCCATTACTTTGCCAATAAATGTCCATATAGTCAAAGCTATGATTTTGTCCAATAGCCATGTATGAATGTGAGAGTTGGACCATAAAGGAGGCTAAGCACCAAAGAATCGATGCTTTTCAACTGTGGTGTTGGAGAAGACTCTTGAGAGTCCCTTGGACTGCAAAGAGATCAAACCAGTCAACCCTAGAGGAAAACAACCCTAAATATTCATTAGAAGGACTGATACTGAAGCTGAATCTCCAATACTTTGGCCATCTGATATGAAGAACTGACTCATTAGAAAAGACCCTGATACAGGGAAAGTTTGAGAGCAGGAGGAGAAGGGGATGACAGAGATGAGATGGTTGGATGGCATCACTGACTCTAAGGATATGAGTTTGAACAAGCTGCAGGAGATGGTGAAGGACAGAGAAGCCTAGTGTGTTGCAGTCCAGACACAATTGAGCAACTGAACAACAACAATTCTTGTTCATATGAATGAAAGAGGGAAATTATCTGCTCCACTTGCATTCAACATAGGCTAGTCATCTGGGTAAGATAACTGTGATAGACATTCTTTCTCCACCGAAAAAATGGTGGCAGGAAAACAGACATTCAGTCACTAGTCCTTGCAGCAGCAGCAGCAGCTGCGACCGGTACACTAAGCGTGGCGCGGCTGAAGAGGAGCTACCCCACGTCTGAGGTCAGGGGCAGGGGTCGAGAGTGCCAGGCTGCAATGGCAAAGGAATGGCTGAGAAGAGCTACACAAATAAGAGGACGGGCCGGCGGCCCAGAGAAGCTACCCCATTCCTGAGGCCATGGGCAGCGGCTGGGAGGACCAACCCCATATCCAAGGAGCAGTGGCTGCACGGGTGCAGGAGAGCCTAGAGAAGCTATCCCACGTTGAAGGTCAGGAAGGGCTGCGGTGAGGAGATACCCCTCGTCCAAGGTAAGGAGCAGTAGCTGCGCTTTGCTGGAGCAGCCGTGAACAGATACCCCACACCCAAGGTAAGAGAAACCCAAGTAAGATGGTAGGTGTTGCAAGAGGGCATCAGAGGGCAGACACACTGAAACCATACTCATAGAAAACTAGTCAATCTAATCACACTAGGACTACAGCCTTGTCTAACTCAATGAAACTAAGTCATGCCTGTGGGGCAACCCAAGATGGGCGGGTCATGGTGGAGAGATTTGACAGAATGTGGTCCACTGGAGAATGGAATGGCAAACCACTTCACTATTCTTGCCTTGAGAACCCCATGAACAGTATGAAAAGGCAAAATGATAGGATACTGAAAGAGGAACTCCCCAGGTCAGTAGGTGCTCAATATGCTACTGGAGATCAGTGGAGAAATAACTCCAGAAAGAATGAAGGGATGGAGCCAAAGCAAAAACAATACCCAGCTGTGGATGTGACTGGTGATAGAAGCAAGGTACGATGCTGTAAAGAGCAATATTGCATAGGAACTTGGAATGTCAGGTCCATGAATCAAGGCAAACTGGAAGTGGTCAAACAAGAGATGGCAAGAGTGAATGTTGACATTGTAGGAATCAGAGAACTGAAATGGACTGAAATGGGTGAATTTAACTCAGATGACCATTATATCTACTACTGCGGGCAGGAATCCCTCAGAAGAAATGGAGTAACCATCATGATCAACAAAAGAGTCCGAAATGCACTACTTGAATGCAATCTCAAAAATGACAAAATGATCTCTGTTTGTTTCCAAGGCAAACCATTCAATATCACAGTAATCCAAGTCTATGCCCCAACCAGTAACACTGGAGAAGCTGAAGTTGAACGGTTCTATGAATACCTACAAGACCTTTTAGGACTAACACCCAAAAAAGATGTCTTTTTCATTATAGGGGAATGGAATGCAAAAGTAGGAAGTCAGGAAACACCTGGAGTAACAGGCAAATTTGGCCTTGGAATACAGAATGAAGCAGGGCAAAGACTAATAGAGTTTTGCCAAGAAAATGCACTGGTCATAGCAAACACCCTCTTCCAACAACAAAAGAGAAGACTCTACACATGGACATCACCAGATAGTCATCACCAAAATCAGATTGATTATATTCTTTGCAGCCAAAGATGCAGAAGCTCTATACAGTCAACAAAAACAAGACCAGGAGCTGACTGTGGCTCAGATCATGAACTCCTTATTGGCAAATTCAGACTTAAATTGAAGAACGTAGGGAAAACCACTAAACCATTCAGGTATGATCTAAAACAAATCCCTTATGATTATACAGTAGAAGTGAGAAATAGATTTAAGGGCCTAGATCTGATAGATATAGTGCTTGATGAACTATGGAATGAGGTTCATGACATTGTACAGGAGACAGGGATCAAGACCATCCCCATGGAAAAGAAATGCAAAAAATCAAAATGGCTGTCTGGGGAGGTCTTACAAATAGCTGTGAAAAGAAGAGAAGTGAAAAGCAAAGGAGAAAAGGAAAGATATAAGCATCTGAATTCAGAATTTCGAAGAAAGCAAGAAGAGATAAGAAAGACTTCCTCACCAGTCAATGCAAAACAATAGAGGAAAACAACAGAATGGGAAAGACTAGAGATCTCTCCAAGAAAATTAGAGATACCAAGGGATATTTAATGCAAAGATGGGCTCGATAAAGGACAGAAATGGTATGGACCTAACAGAAGCAGAAGATATTAAGAAGAGGTGGCAAGAATACACGGAAGAACTGTACAAAAAAGATCTTCACGACCCAGATAATCACAAAAGTGTGATCACTGACCTAGAGGCAGACATCCTGGAATGTGAAGTCAAGTGGGGCTTAGAAAGCATCATTATGAACAAAGCTAGTGGAGGTGATGGAATTCCAGTTGAGCTCTTTCAAATCCCGAAAGATGATGCTGTGAAAGTGCTGCACTCAGAATGCCAGCAAATTTGGAAAACTCAGTAGTGACCACAGGACTGGAAAAGGTCAGTTTTCATTCCAATCCCAAAGAAAGGCAATGCCAAAGAATGCTCAAACTACCACACAATTGCATTCATGTCACACACTAGTAAAGTAATGCTCAAAATTCTCCAAGCTAGGCTTTGTCAATACGGGAACCGTGAACTTCCAGATGTTCAAGCTGGTTTTAGAAAAGGCAGAGGAACCAGAGATCAAATTGCCAACATCCGCTGGATCATGGAAAAAGGAAGAGAGTTCCAGAAAAACATCTCTTTCTGCTTTATTGACTATGCCAAAGCCTTTGACTGTGTGGATCACAATAAACTGTGGAAAATTCTGAAAGAGATGGGAATACCAGACCACCTGACCTGCCTCTTGAGAAATCTGTATGCAGATCAGGAAGCAACAGTTACAACTGGAAGTGGAACAACAGGCTGGTTCCAAATAGGAAAAGGAGTTCGTCAAGGGTGTATATTGTCACCCTGCTTATTTAAATAGAGTACATCATGAGAAATGCTGGACTGGAAGAAACACAAGCTGGAATCAAGATTGCCGGGAGAAATATCAAGAACCTCAGATATGCACATGATACCACCCTTATGGCAGAAAGTGAAGAGGAACTCAAAAGCCTCTTGATAAAAATGATAGTGGAGAGTGAAAAAATTGGCTTAAAGCTCAACATTCAGAAAACGAAGATCATGGCATCCGGTCCCATCACTTCATGGGAAATAGATGAGGAAACAGTGGAAACAGTGTCAGACTTTATTTTTTTGGGCTCCAAATTCACTGCAGATGGTGATTGCAGCCATGCAATTAAAAGACACTTACTCCTTGCAAGGAAAGTTATGACCAACCTAGATAGCATATTCAAAAACAGAGACATTACTTTGCCAACAAAGGTCCGTCTAGTCAAGGCTATGGTTTTTCCAGTGGTCATGTACGGATGTGAGAGTTGGACTGTGAAGAAAGCTGAGCACCAAAGAATTGATGCTTTTGAACTGTGGTGTTGGAGAAGACTCTTGAGAGTGCCTTGGACTGCAAAGAGATCCAACCAGTCCATTCTGAAGGAGATCAGCCCTGTGATTTCTTTGGAAGGAATGATGCTGAAACTGAAACTCCAGTACTTTGGCCACCTCATGCGAAGAGTTGACTCATTGGAAAAGACTGATGCTGGTAGGGATTGGGGACAGGAGGAGAAGGGGACGAGAGAGGATGAGATGGCTGGATGGCAGTACTGACTCGATGGACATGGGTCTGAGTGAACTCCGGGAGTTGGTAATGGACAGGGAGGCCTGGTGTGCTGCAATTCATGGGGTCGCAAAGAGTCGAACATGACTGAGCGACTGAAGTGAACTGAACTGAACTTGAAGATGCAGCTGTGTGTGTATTGGCAATTACTTGATTAGGGTGCAGTCCTTTAAGTTAATTCCCTTTGGCTTCAAATTCTGCATTCTGTGTTCTTTTTTTCCTCTCTGATTCATACTTCTGCTTTCATCAAAATTAGTTTCTTTTTGAAATTATGTAATTAATATATAGTTTTCAATGTGTAGAAATTTAGAGATTCAAAGTTCTATTTTCACTCTGACTTTTCTCTGTCTATTTCCTTTAAAACTGATAATATTCCTGTAAAAACTTGGGGCATATCTTGTCACGTCATGCCTCATGCTACTGGACAGAAGCTACACCTACTAATATCTTGAAGAAAAACATCTTCTACCATGGTGTCTCCTTCAAGGCAGTGATGGAACAATGCTTTTAAGAGGTTAGAAGCATTGTCCAGGCAAGTGAGTCAGTGGGACATTTCCTTAGATTCTTGGTGGCTTTTTTGTTAAACTGAGAAGGTTTTTATGATTTGCTCTGAATCTTTCTGAGGATTTAACAAAGAACCTTTGAATCACACTCTGTATTCCCAGGGACCAAGTTTTCTGGCACTACTTTGGATTTATTTGGCATGTGTTCCGAGATTATTTATTTGAAAATGTCTTCCTTGATGGAAAGACTGCCGTAGCCCTATATATTCCTTAACAATTCTAACTGAATCTTAGGAGTTTTGTCCATAAATTATCTCCTTCAAAATTTTATCATAAGCCATATGCAGAAACCCCTCATAGCTGGATCATGGAGTTTATTTGGTCCGTTTTCTGTTTTCCACATTACCATCAATGATCTACTGTAAAACTTTCTGCTACTTTCTGCTACTACATAACAATGTAATAATCTTAGCTTCTGAAACTTTTTTCTTTTTCCATTATCCTTCAAATTTTTTTCCTTATTGATACTCATCAGGTTTCTGTTCACTGCATGATTCTAAAGTCAGCATTACATCTTTCAAGTTTTTGTTATGGCATCATAACACCATTTTTATAGTACCATTTTTTTTTTTTCTGTTGCACTTTCTTTTGTTGAAAAGCAAACCATGGATTTCACTCCTTCTCTGTGAGATCATGATAAATCAGATGAAGAAAAGTATAGATATTCAGCAGATGCTGCTGGCTATACAAGTTGCCCCACAAAAGATGCCAAGAGAGTGAGATTCAAGTTCTTTTCAGTGAATGTAGCAGCTTCCTAGGGGGGGAGTGAGGGGTGCAGCTTCCACATAGCAGCATTAGTACAGTGAGATGTCTAGGGGAAGAGGACAGAAAGGGGAAGATTTCCAAAACTGTGTACACTTAAACATAACATACCCTCAGAAGGCCTAGAGTTTTTCCTTCTGTGTGACACACTTTCCATTCTTCTCTCAGGCTTAGTTTTTTGCTGGTTTTTATGCAAAACTTTAAGGTGTCTAAAATAGACTTCAATTCTCTTTTTAGTTATACATTGTTACTCAAATCAAAGAAATGCATCATCATTACCAGTTATATCCAAAAGTCATATCTTTCCCAGTAAAGAAAAATAATTCCCTTTAAATCTTAATTCCATCTGGGAGAGAATATTTTAGAAACTGGTGCACCAACAGAATTAGAAAAGTATGCTGAGTATTAGCATTTATAGAAGAAAAAGGCACTAAACAGGAAATTAAGTAAAAAGGAAGAGTTTTGAAGAAATGTATAATATTGGCATTACATCTGATAGATTAAATAAGAGACACATTAAGAAGGAATGATTGAAGTTTTAATTCAAAGCTTATTAAAAACTTAAAAGGCCAGATTAAGTATATAGTTGATAATAGAATTCAATGAGTTAAGTATTAAATATTTTCAGAGGAGTTAGAAGCTGTAAGTGACAAAGAAAAGTGCAAGATGAAAATTGATGGACATTTGTGTGCTAGAGAAGCGAGATTAAATGTAGTAATTTGCTTTTGTTTTTGGTTTGTCTTTGGCTGGGTATTAAATCTTAAATACTAAGGATCCAAAGGGACAAAGTCTGTAGAAAAATCAGAGGAAAGAAATAAGTTCAGCTTCTTCTTGGTTGGTGATATTCAAGTCAGGATAGAATGAGTTAAAGAAATAGTTTATCCTTTGTATTCTGAAGAAGCAAATACATTTAACACATTTGAAAATAGTTTTTCAGGGCATTTGGATTATGATCTTGTTTTATTCTGTTTAAAATGAGATTTTTACTCCTTAAGAATAAAAAACTCCTTCCTTCTTGAATTCTGGAAAAGCTTTGTAAATAAAATAGTAAATATATGAAATACATATACATATATATATAACATATGATCTACCATATATTATATATCACAAAGGAGATTCATAAATCACTACAGCTGTAGGAAAACCAGTGAACAGTAAAAACTACATACCAATATATGCTAATTGTAGTCATGCTCATCGAGCTTTAGCTAAACCTTGTTTGATCCTTATGCAATAAAATACTCCTCCTCAAGTTGTCAATAGGACACCCAGCTGGTAGTAACAAACAGGAAACAGAAAATGCAGAATTAAAGAGGTAATGGTTTAGATTGGAGATGTAGATTTCAAAGATATTTTCATAGAGTTGAAAGCTGACACCCTGGGAGCAGATGTTATTGCCACATAAAAGAGAAGTGCTTGGCAAAAAGAAATGGAGAATGTGTACATTTTCTGAAGCATAAGAGTAAGAGAGTTTGTACTGAGGATATGAAGCAGAGGAAGTATCTGAAATAAAATGTAATTTATTTTTAAAATTTTAAAGTTTTAGAAATCCACATGGACTATATCAAAAGCAATGTACAACCAACATTAATAGTCATACCTTCTAACATTATTATTTACATGAACATTTTTCTATAGTTATATATTAGCATAGATAAAAATGGGAATATTTTGCATAAGTTCCATTTATAGAAAAAATATTCTGCTCTCTATATTTCTTTACTTATTTATTTGTATATTCATCATATTCATTGCATTTATAGATTCTGAATATGAGGGCATCAGAGGATAAGATGGCTGGATGGCATCACCAATGCAGTGGACATGAACTTGGGTAAACTCTGGGAGATGGTGAGGGACTGGGAGGCTTGGAGTGCTGCAGTCCGTGAGGTCACAAAGAGTCGAACACGAGTGGGTGACTGAAAACAACAATCATTATTTTCTTGGACTCACCCACATTGATATATATACAGACAAGGTCTATTAAGTTTCAGTGCTGGATAGTACTCCATTGTCTAAAATAAATAATTATCCTCATCAATGGACTTCGGATACTTTCCTGTATTTTTACTAATACAAATTATGCTTCATAAACATTCTTTTGCAGTGTTACTCAAGGATTATGGATAGAAACTATGCCTGGCATGTGCGTCTTCATTTTCAACTTCATATCACAGTGTGAAATAACTCTCCCAAAGTGATTTACCAATATTCATCTCAGACAACTTGTTTACTCATTTATTTATGTACACAGCATATTCACTATATTCATAGATCCTGAATATGAGGGTGTCAGAGGATGGGATGGCTGGATGGCATCACCAATGCAGTGACATGAACTTGGGTAAACTGGGGATGGTAAGGGAGGCCTGGCGTGCTGCATGGGGTTGCAAAGAGTCGAATACGACTGAGCGACTAAACTGAATCAAACTGATCTCAGACAACAGTGTTTAAGAGTTCCTGTTAGTTCTTATCTTCCCTAACAGTATTTCCAGAAATTATATATTTTTAGCGAATTCAATGGATGCAATTTCTATTTCTCTGATTATTGTAAGCTTGAGCATTTTTATTTAAAAAATTAGTAGCGTTTGTTCAAATTCTTTAATGAATAATGTTTGATTTGTTCATTTTAGTCTGCTTCTTTATATAAACATTTGGATAATGATGTATTAGTCTATATAACAGACTTATAATTGTTCAGCATGCAGTCAAAGAGAATATCTTAATTTAATATAATCAAGAATGTAAATATCTTTATGCAGTCACACTTATATTCTTGTGCATTATCACAATATATTATTTTTGAAGCAATTTTATGTTCATTGTAAAAGTGAGAGGGAAATATAGAGATTTCCTACACATCTTCTGCTCCTTCCAATGGATGGCCTCCCTGTTGTCAACATCACCATGAGCATGGTACATTTGTTACAACTGATGAAGCTCCAGTCACAGATCATTATCACCCAAAGCTCATAGTTAAAGGTTTACTCTGGTATCCTACATCCTATTAGTTTGAACAAATATATAGTTGTGTCTATTCATTATTATTGTACCATATGGAATATTTACACAGCCCTAAAAATTCTGTTACCTTTATTCATCTCTTTCCCACCTAAACCCTGAGAAGCATTGATTTCTTTCTTTCTTTTTTTACTCTCAAATTTTGTCTTTTCCAGAATTTCATATAGTTGAAATCACACAGTATGTGGCTTTTCAGAATGGCTTCTGTCATTAAAAAATAGGCATTTGAGTTTCCTCTATGCCTTTTCATGGTTTGATAACTTACTTCCTCTTAGCATTAAATAACTTTCCATTATCTGGATGTACCACAGTTTATCTATTCACCTAATGGAAAATATTGTGGTTGCTTCCAAGTTTTGGAAATTATTAATAAAACTGCTTAATATCCATGTGCAAGTTCTGTTCAGGCATACATTTTCAACTCCTTTTAGTAAACACCAAGGAGAATGATTTGCTGGATCATATGTTAGTAGTGTGTTTACTTTTTTAAGAAACTTCCAAAATGTCTTAAAAGTGGCTGTACAATTTTGCCTTCTCACCTTCAGTAGATGACAGTTCCTGTTGTTTCACATTCTTGCCAATATATGGTATCAGTGTTCTGGATTTTGGTCATTAAAATAAGAGCATAATGGTATCATGTTGAATTTCCTTGATGACATATGATGTAGAGATTTTTTAATATGCTTATTTGTCATTTGTATATCTTCTTTGGTGAGATAGCTATTAAGGTCTTTGGCTCATTTTAAAATCAGGTTGCTTGTTTACTTATTGTTCAGTTTTGAGTCCTTTGCACATTTTGGAAAAGTCTCATACCAGATGCATGTTTGTTCCAATATTTTCTTTTTTTTTTTTAATTTTTACTTTATTTTATTTTTTTTAATTTAAATTTATTTATTTTAATTAGAGGCTAATTACTTTACAATATTGTATCAAACAAGAATCTATTGAAAGCAAACACATTCAAAGACCCAAACAGAGTCTTGTTTTGCTTTTTTCTTTGACATTGCATTTTGCAGGGCAGACAGTCTTAATTTAAATGGAGTCCTTTTCACGAATCATTTCTTTTACAGGTTGTGTTCTTTGTGTTACACCTAGAAGTCATCACAACCCCAAAGTCATCTACATTTTCTTCTGTGTTACCTTGAGAAGTCTTATATTTTTTCATTTTACATTTACATCCATGATCCATTTTGAGTTAACTTATATGAATGATATAGTGTCTATGTCCAGGTTCACAATTTTGCATTAGAATGTCTAGCTGTTCCAGCACCATTAGCTGATAATAATTATCTTTGATTCATTGTATTTATTTTGCTTCTCTGTGAAAGATCAGTTGACTATATTTATATGGGTCTATGAATGGTCTCTAGACTGTGTTCCATTGATCTACTTGTCTATTCTTTCACCATTATCATATGGTCTTGAAACTATAGATTTATAATAATTTTTAAAGATGAAGATTTGATCCCTGAGTCAGGAAGCTCCCCTCGAATAGGGAAAAGCAATCCACTCCAGTACTCTTGCCTGGAAAATCCCATCGACAGAGAAGCCTGTCAAGCTACAGTCCTTGGGGCTGCAAAGAGTCAGACGTATCTGAGCACTGAACACTCAAAGATGATTAGAGTCAGTTGTCCAAATTTGTTGTTCTTTGATACTGCTGGCAATTCTAAGTCTTTTTCTTTTCCATATAAATTTTGGAATCAGTCTATGGATGTCTACAAAATATTTTGCTGAGGTTATAATCGAGATTGCTTTGAACTTACAGATTACTTATGGAAAACTAGCATCTTGACAATATTGAGTCTTGCTATTCATAAACATGGAATACCTCACCCAAACAAATATTCTTCCATTTATTTAGATCTTCTCTGATTTTTTTTCAACAGAATTTTGTAGTATCCTCATATAGATTTTGTCAGGTTTATACCTAAGAATTTCATTTTGTCAGAGGTTAATGTAAATGATATTGTGTATTTAATTTTACATTCCTCTTGCTTATTGGTTATATAGCTTATTGCTGCTGTTGTTTAGTTAATGAGTCATGTCCAACTCTTTGTGACCCCATGGATTCTAGCTCGTCAGGCTCCTTCCACCTTTGGATTTCCTAGGCAAGAATACTGAAGTGGATTGCCATTTACTTCTCCAAGGGATCTTCCTGACCCAGCAATCAAACCCACGCCTCCTGTTTGGCGAGTGGATTCTTTACCATTGAACCACCTGGGAAGCCCATGTTGCTTATTATTGATTGATTTTGCATATTCACCCTGTATTCTGCAAGCTTGTTATAAGTGTTTATTAGTAAAAAATACTTCTTGTCAATTCTTTTAGATTTTCTATACAGTTGATCATGTCATCTGTGAAAAAAGACAATTTATTTTTCTTTTCAAGCTAATGTATGATAATATATATATATATATATATATACACACACACACACACACACACACACACATACACATTTGCATTAGCAAGGATTTCCAGTAAAATTTTAGATAGGAATCGTGAGAGGGAATATACTAATCTTATTCCTGATCTTAGTGGGAAAGCTTTTAGTTTCTCATCATTAAGTATGATGTTACCTGTAGGATTTGTGTAGATTTTTTTGTTATCATTCTTTTCAGGTGAGGGCCTTTGCCTCTATTGTTAGTTTACAGAGAGTCTTTATCAAGAATAGTTGTTGGATTTGTTTTTTCATTTTTTTCTGCATCTATTAATATGATCATGATATTTTTCTTCTTTAGTTTGTTCATATATTAGATGGCATTAATTGATTTTTAAATGAACAAGCCTTATGTACCTGGGATCAATGCCACTCACTTGGTAATATACAATTCTTTTATATATTCATGGATATGTTTTGCTATTCTCTTGAGGATTTTGTATCTGTTTATGAGAGATAATCTGTAGTTGTTTTTATTTTTTATTTTTCCTTTAGTGTCTTTGTCAGGTTTTGGTATTAGGGTGATGCTGCCCTCATAGAATGAGTTAGGAAGTCTGCTTCTATCTTCTGAAATAAACTGTAGAGAATTGCTAATAATTTATTGTGTATATGTTGCTATAACTCACTGGTGATTCTGTTTTTGCCTGGTGCTTTTTGTTTATTCATTTAAGAAATAAATTTAGGACTAATTGGATTGTTTCTTTTTTCTAATGAGAGTTTAGCCATTATGTCTGCTATGAAATTAGACATGACATTTGATCACCACTTCACCTAGGTGATCAAATGTTGGGACTTTATATTGTTTACAGTATTATTTTACCCTTTTAATTCATACTGAATGTGTAGTGATATTTCCTCTTTTATTTCTGATATTAATAAAATTTATTCTCTCTCTTTGTTTTTAGTTAGCCTGACCAGAAGCTTTTAATTTGGTTATTTTGACCTTTGCTTTATCAAGTCTCTCTTCCTGTTTTTCAAATTCCATTACTATCTTTTCTGATATTATTACTTTTTTCCTGCTTACTTTGGTTTTACTTTGTCTAGTTTCCCAAGAAGGAAGTCTTAGGATTTTAGTTTTGATTTCATATTTTTCTTCTTTTCTTTCATGTATATTCAGTCTATCAATTTCCTTCTAAGTATTGCTTTTGCTTTATACCACAAGTTTTGATAAGTTTTTTTTTCCTCTTTTTACTTTCATTTAGCTCAAAATATTTTAAATTTCTCTCAAGATTTATTGGGCTAATGTACTATTTAGAAATGCATTGCTTGATTTCCACATTTTTGGAATTTTCTAAATATCTTTCATTTATTGATTTCTAGTTTATAATTTCACTGTTGCCTGAGAGATAAACATTGTAAGATTTCTCTCTCTCTCTCTTTTAATTTATCAAGATTTGTTCATATTCCACAATGTGGTCTAACTTGATTCTAACTTGATGAACATTTCAATGAACTTAACAGATTGCATATTCTACTGTTGTTGGATGAAGGCATCAATGTGTGTGTTAGTCACTCATTTGTGTCTGACTCTTTTTGACCCCATGGATTGTAACCCATCAGACTCCTCTGTCCATAGAATTCTCCAAGCAAGAATACTGGAGTGGCTTGTCTGCTTTTCTCCTGGGAATCTTCCCAACCCAGGGATCGAACTTGGGTATCCTGTATTGCACACAGATTCTTTACCAATTGAGC
This sequence comes from Bos taurus, assembly GCF_002263795.3. Classification (NCBI taxonomy): domain Eukaryota; kingdom Metazoa; phylum Chordata; class Mammalia; order Artiodactyla; family Bovidae; genus Bos; species Bos taurus. Next base: position 4,296,070 of record NC_037336.1, read on the forward strand.
CACCAGAGAATCCCAAGACATGTATAGATGTTGTTTATATCCATTTGGTGGTGCTGAGCTTAACTGTCATTTTGGATTTTTTGTGTCTGTTGGCTCTGACCATTTCTGGTAAAAAGGTGCTGAAGTCTCCAACTAGAACAGTGGATTTTCTTTAAGCATGTTTTATATTATTGCACTTCATATATTCATTTTTTGACAAATTGAAGTTCCATGCAACTCTGCACAGAGCCAGTCTATCAGCATCATTTTTTAATCAAGATTTGCTCACTTCATTTCTCTGTGTCATATTTTCGTATAAGACTGTGAACTTAATTGACAAATGTGTGTTCTGACTGTTCTACAAACAGGCTCTTCCTGGCTCCCCTCTCCATTTCTCTTTGGGCCTCTTCTATTCCCTGAGACAGAGCAATATTGAAATTAGGCCAATTAATAACCCTACAATAGCATCCAAATATTCAAGAGAAAAGAACAGTTGCACACCTCTCACTTAAAATTAAAAGCTAAAAATGATTAAGCTTAGTGAGGAAGGCATGTTGAAAGTCAAGACTGGCCAAAAACTAGTCCTCTTGTGCCAACAGTTAGAAAAGTTGTGAATGCAAAAGAAAAAATTATTGACAAAAGTTAAAAGTGCTATTCCAGTGAATACACAAGTATTGAGAAAGTGAAACAGTCTTATTATTAATACAGAGAAAGTTTTAGCAGTCTGGAGAGATCAAACGAGCCACATCACTCTCTTAAACCAAAATCTAATCCAGAGCATGAATCTAATTCTCTCACTTATATGAAGGAATTGTTTCAAGCTAGTTTAGTTCCAAAATCTAGTTGAGGCTTAAGAAAAGAAGCCACCTCCACAACATCAAAGTGCAAAGTGAAGCAGCATGTGTTGATCTAGAGACTGCAGCAAGTTATTCAGATGATCTAACTAAGATAATTAATGAAGATGGCTACAATAAGCAACTGATTTTCAGTGTAGATAAAACAGCCTTCTGTTAGAAAACACCATCTAAGATGTTCATAGCTAGAGAGGAGAAGTCAATGCCTGGCTTCAAAGAACAGGCTGACACTCTTGTTAGGAGCTAATGCATCCTGCAACTTCAAGTTTAAGCCACTGTTCATTTACCATCTAGAAAATATTAGGATCATTAAGAAGTATGCTCTTAGTAACAAACTACTCTGACTGAAGGGGAAAAAAAAATCTCTTCTTCCTATGCTGTATAAACAGAGCAGCAAAGCCTGGGTAATAGCACATCTCCTTACATCATAGCTTGCTAAATATTTTAAGCCCACTATTGAAACCTAATGCTTAGAAATAAATTAAAAAAAAAAAAAAAAAAAGACATTCAAAAGATCACTGCTCATTGACAATACCCAAGAACTCAGATGGAGGTGGACAATAAAATTAATGTTGTTTTCGGGTCTGGTAACACAACATCCTTTATCCAGCTCATGGATCAAGGAGTCACTCCAATTTTCAAGACTTTTGATTGAGGAAATACAATTTATAAGTCTATAACTGTCATATATAGTGATTCCACTGATGGATTTGAGCAAAACCAATAAAAAACATACTTGAAATGTTTCACCATTCTAAATGTCATGAAGAACATTTGTGATTCTTGGGAGGAGGTGAAACTATCAGCATTAACATGAGTTTGAAAGAAGTTGATTCCAACCCTTATGGATGACTTTAAGAAGTCCAAGCCTTCAGTGGAGGAAGTAACTACAGATGTGGCGGAAATAGCAAGAGAACTAGAATTAGAGTTGGACCTTGAATATGTGACTGAATTTCTAGGATCTCAAGATAAAATAGATGAAGGGTTGCTTCTTATATGTGAGCATAGAAAACAGTTTCTTGAGGTGAAATCTACTTCTGCTGAAGATACTATGAAGATGGTTGAAATAACAATAGAAGACTCAGAATGTTACATAGTTGATAAAGCAAAGGAAGAGTTTGAGAGGATAGACTTCAATTTTGAAATGTTTTACTGTGGGTAAAATGCTTTCAAACAATATTTTTTTTTTCTCTATAGGAAAATCATTCATGAAAGGAAGAGACTTTGATGTAGCAAAACTCATTGTTGTCTTAGTATAAGAAACTGACACACCCACCCCAAACTTCAGCGACCCTGATAGTGAGCAATGATCAATTCTGAAGCAAGACCCTCCACTAGCAAAGAGAATGTGGCTTACTGAAGGCTTAGATGATGGTTAACAATTTTTAGCAATAAACTATTATTGATTAAGGTGTGTACATTCTTAGGGTACACATTAAGGATTGTTATGTCTACTTAGTAAACTGATCATTTCATGATTATGTAATGCCCTTCTTTATCATGGATAACCTTCTTTACTATAAAATATGCACTTGCTGAAATTATATTTGTTGAAAGTAGCTATTCCTAGAGATTCCCTGGTGGCTCAGATAGTAAAGAATCTGCCTGCAATGCAGGAGACCTGGGTTCAGTCACTGGGTTGGGAAAATCCCCTGGAAAAGGGCATGGCAACCCACTCCAGTATTCTTGCTTGGAGAATCCCATGGACAAAGGAACCTAGTAGGCTACAGTCCATAGGGTCACAAAGAATCAGACACAACTGAGCAACTAAGCACAGAACAGCTGTTTTTAATTTTAAAAAGTTAATTTTTATTGGAGTACAGTTGATTTATAATGCCATGTAAGTTTCAGGTGTGCAGCAAAGTGAATCAGTTACACATATACATGTGCCCACTTTTTTTAGCTTATTTTTCCATATATTGAGTAAAGTTCCCTGTGCTATACTGTAGGTTCTTATTAGTTATCTATTTTATGTATAATAGAGTCTATATGTCAATCCCAATCTCCAAAGGTATCCCTCAAAGTCTTCCCCCTTCGTAGCCACAAGTTGGTTTTCTACATCTGTGACACTATCTCTGCTTTGTAAATAAGTTTGCATGTACCGTTTTTTTAATATTCCACATATAAGTTATATACTATGATATTTATTTCTCTCTGTCTGACTTATTTCACTTAGGTTGATCTCTACATCCATTCATGTTACTGTAAATTACATTATTTCATTCTTTATAATGGAATAATAATTCATTGAGTATATCTACTACATCTTTTTTATCCATTCATCCATTGATGTACATTTAGGTTGCTTCCATGTCCTGGCTACTATAAATAGTTATGTAATAAATATTCAGGTGACTGTATCTTTTTGATTTATGCTTTCTTTTCCCCTGGGTATATGCCCAGGAGTGAAATTGTTTGGTATACTTCTACATTTTTTTTATTAGCGCTAGCAGTCTTTTTTCCCATATTCATTTACTTTTAACCCATGTGTTTAATTATATTTAAATTGTGTTTCTTACAGACAATATGCAGCTGGGTCAGTTTTTGGCAGAGTGAAAATATCTGCATTTTAATAAATACTTTTAGACGGCTGTCTTTTAAACTAATTATTGACATACTGACATATCTGGATTAATATTTACCATATTAATTGTGTTTTATATTTTCAGTTCTGTTCTTTTACCCTGCTTTTGTCTTCTACTCATTTTGTGATTTTAATTGAGTGTTTCATATGATTCTATGCTTACTCTTTCAGGTAGCATACCAGTTATGCTTGTTTTTAAACTTTCCAATGTACATTTCTACTTAGCTTATCCATATCTACTTAAAAAAAAATACCCAATATGATGGGTAGTGTGAGTATACTCTTGCCTGGAAAATCCCATGAACGGAGGAGCCTGGCATGCTGCAATTCATAGGGTCACAAAGAGTCAGACACGACTGAGCGACTTCACTTTGACTGTTCACTTCATGCATTGGAGAAGGAAATGGCAACCCACTCCAGTGTTCTTGCCTGGAGAATCCCAGGGACGGGGGAGCCTGGTGGGCTACCGTCTATGGGGTCGCACAGAGTTGGACACAACTGCAGAGACTTAGCAGCAGCAGCAGCAGTGAGTATAATATAATAGCAAAATAACCTTGCTTCTTCCCTCCCATGCTTCATATCCTTACTATAATTTGTTTCACTTTATATAAGCATACATAGGCAATTACTGGCAATAATCTCTCGGGTTTGTTTATCTGAGGAAGATTTATGTCTTCAGTCTTGATGGCGGAGAAGGCAATGGCATCCCACTCCAGTGTTCTTGCCTGGAGAATCCCAGGGACAGGGGAGCCTGGTGGACTGCCATCTATGGGGTCGCACAGAGTCGGACAAGACTGAAGTGACTTAGCAGTAGCAGCAGTAGCAGTCTTGATGGACAATTTTGCAAGCTGCGGAATTCTAGGCTGGTGTTGATTTTCTCTCAACTTCTAAATATTTTACTCAGTTTTCTTCTTGCTTATGCAGTTTCTTTCTGAGAAGATGTCAGATATAAAACTTGTCTTTCTTTCTCTGTAGGTAAGGTTCTTCTTTCCTCTGACTGGTTTCAGAATATTTTTATTTGATTTTCTGCAGTCAAAAATTAGATGCTCACATGTAGTTACTTTGGTATTTATTTTGGATGGTATTCTCAGAGCTTGTTGGATATGAGGTTTGGTTTCTGACACTAATTTGGGTAAGATCTCAGTCATCATTGTTTTATATATTTATTCAGGTTATTTTTTCTTCTCCTTCTGATTTTCCCTGTACATGTGTGTTATATCTTTTGTAGCTGTCCACAGTTCACAGATATTGTATTCTGTTTTTTCTTTTGTCCTCAGTATTTTTTCGCTTTTCTTTCTAGTTTCTACTGAGATATCCTCAAACTCCAAGATTTTTTTTTTTTTTTTTTTTTGCAATTTTGTCCAGAAAAACATCTACTTCTGGCTCATCGGCTTTGCTAAAGCCTTTGACTCTGTGGATCACAACAGACTGTGGAAAATTCTTCAAGAGATGGGAATACCAGATCACCTTACCTGTCTTCTGAAAAATCTGTATGCAGGTCAAGAAGCAACAGCTAGAACCGGAAATGGAACAATGGACTGGTTCCAAATTGGGAAAGGAGTAGTCAAGGCTATATATTGTCACTCTGCTTTTTAAACTTATATGCAGAGTACATCATGCAAAATGCCAGAGTGGATGAAGCTCAAGCTGGAATCAAGATTTCCTGGAGAACTATCAATAACTTCATATATGCAGATGACACCACCTTAATGGCAGAAAGTGAAGATGAACTAAAGAGCCTCATGATGAAAAAAGGAGAGTGACAAAATGACTTAAAACTCGACATTCAAAAAATGAAGATCATGGCATCTGGTACCATCACTTTATGGTAAACAGATGGGGGAAAAAATGGGATCAGTGACAGAATTATTTTTTTGGGCTCCAAAGTCACTGCAGACAGTGACTGCAGCCATGAAGTTAAATTTTGCCAACAAAGGTCTGCATAGTCAAAGTTATGATTTTGCCACTAGTCATGTATGGATGTGAGAGTTGGACAATAAACAAGGCTGAACACTTAAAAATTGATAAATTCAAATTGTGGTGCTGAAGACTCTTGAGAATCCCTTAGATAACAATGAGATAAAACAACTCAGTCCTAAAGGAAATCGACTTTGAATGTCCACTGAAAGGACTGAAGCTGAAGCTCCAATACTTTGGCCATCTGATGCGAAGAGCTGACTCATTGGAAAAGACTCTGATGCTGGGAAAGATTGAGGGCAGGAGGAGAAGAGGATGACAGAAGATGAGATGGTTGAATGACATCACCAATTCAATGGGCATGAGTTTGAGCCAACTCTGGGAGATTGTGAAGGACAGGAAAGCCTGGAGTGCTGCAGTCTATGGGGTCTCAAAGAGTTCAGTACAACTGAGCTACTGCCTGAACAACAACTTTGCTAAGTCGCTTCATTCGTGTCTGACTCTGCATGACCCCATAGACGGCAGCCCACCAGGCTACCCGGTCCCTGGGACTCTCCAGGCAAGAACACTGGAGTGGGTTGCCATTTCCTCCTCCAATGCATGAAAGTGGAAAGTGAAAAGTGAAAGTGAAATCTCTCAGTCATGTCCGACTCTTATTGACCCCATGGACTGCAGCCTACCAGGCTCCTCCATCCATGGGATTTTCCAGGCAAGCGTACTGGAGTGGGGTGCCATTGCCTTCTCCAGAACAACAACTACTAATTGCATAAAAGACATTCTTTGTTTCTATTAGACCATTTTAAAATCTAATATTAATGCTATGGTTCTTTCTTAGGATTCTCATTTATTTGCTTACATCATTCATATATTCTTATATGCTATCTACCTTATGTTAAGGGCTTCCCTGTTAGCTCAGATGGTAAAGAATCTGCCTGCAATGGAGGAGATCTGGGTTCGATCCCTGGGTCGAGAACATCCCCTGGAGAAGAGAATGGAAATCCGCTCCAATATTCTTGCCTGGAGAGTCCCATGGACAGAGGAGCCTGGAAGGTTACAGTCCATGGGGTCACCAAGAGTTAGACACAGTGAGCAACTAACACTTTTACTTTTCTTATCATGTTAATTATAGATTTGCTCTGTTTTTGGCTGATACTCTGATAATTTCAAAATTTCTACCTTGTCAGGTTCTGATGCTTGCTCTGCCCATTCAAACTGTGTTTTTGCATTTTAGTATGCCTTATAATTTTTCCCCTTTATAACCAAATATGATGCACTGGGTAAAATGAATTGTAAATAGGGATTTATTGATTCAGTGGTGAGGTATATGGAAATGTGCGGCCATAATATTATGATTAGTTATAAGCTTTTGAGTGAGTCTGTAACTTTGGACTGTGAACTTCACAACTGTTCATCAGCACGCCCCCCTCCCCCAACACACACACACCCTCAGATGAAGACAGGATGATCAAAATGGGCCAAGTTGGGTTTTTCCTTTCCCATTTAGAAAACTAAGATGCCTGGAGTTGCATTATTATTATCCTTTCAGTTCAGTTAGGCTCTGATAAATCCCTTGTATGTTAAAATATTGTTAACTAGCTTCTTTTGAGGACAGACTTTGTTAAGAGCAGAGTGTTTTAATGTACAGTTGATGCTTGAACAACACCAACAAATGTTATGTTTGGATTTTCAACTGCAGAGACTGCAGCCCCCCTAGCCCATTCATTGTTCGAGGGTTAATTCAAACTGGTTCTTTTCTTTCTCTGTTATTTACTGTGAGAATCTGGTCAAGCTCAATGAGGTGAAACCTACCAAATTATAGGACTTTCCTAGTAATAAGTCCTCCCTGTAGTTTTTACCTCTCAGAATTGTCCACATCCGGCCTCCAGGAACTCATCAATAAGTGTACAGGTTTTCCTGTACTAGGACTGAGTAGAGGTTTCCACTCTGATAAAGTGTGATTCTCTGTATCTGTATACTTGTATCTCTATTTTGGGGCACAGCAGTTTACCCTATGATTTCACTTCCTTTGTGAATCTATACTTATTGTTTTCTCAATTTTGTCAGGTTTTTTTACTTATTGTTAGGAAACAGTGGCAGATTCTAAACTCTTTCTTTTTTAGTATAAATTTATTTATTTTAATTGGAGGCTAATTACTTTACAATATTGCATTGGTAAACTCTTTACATACGAAATCAGAGTCATTCCTCAGTGTTTTATTTTAAAAATGTATCTCTAACCAATTGACTTAAATGTATTCCACTATGTTTTCTTCTAAAATATTTAAAATTTTGCTTTTCACATTGCATTTTTAGCTAGATTTTACCTCAAACATTTTTATGAACAGCTGTAGTTTAAGTTTTACATTTTGTTTTCCACGACTGACAGCCAGATATAAAAATATTTTCATATATGTATCATATCAATTGGCCCCATTTTCTCTCCTTTGTTTCAAAAGTTTTGAGTTAGGAATTAATCAGTCTAGGTAAAAATCATTCACTTTAGCATGGTGAAGATAATGAGTATAACTGATCAAAAGTTAAGACAAGAAAAATAATTCTGAAGCCTCCTAGATCAAATCTTTAATAAAAGCTTCATTATAACCTCTACCCTTTCCTTCCTTCTTTCTTTTCTTCCTTTTTTCATTTTTAGCTCAACTGATCAAAGTTATCAGATCCATAAGAAATTGGAAACATAAATATTCATTTCAAGTAAAATATTCTTATAACCAAGTTTTAAATTTATAATTGCTAATAGCTCTGTCTTTCTCTATGAATATCTTTGAAAGCTAATTATAATCTTTAAAAATTTCAATATTTAGTTATATATTTGTAAAATCAAGCAAAAATGTGAGACACTCACTTGATGATAAGCCTTCTAATTATTTTAAAATGTTATAATTCCAAAGGAAATAAACAGTTATCTTTCACACTCCACATATTTATAAGGTATGTGGATTTTATTTTAAAAATTTTAGTCAACATTTGAAGTCATCACTAGTTTTTTTTAAGTTTTTTTATTTTTTTAATTTAATTTAATTTAATTTAAATTTTTATTTTTTTATTTTAAAGTAGGTGTTGGCAAACTGTGAACTGCAGGGCAAATATCATCTTTTGCAAGGAAAATGCAGCTATGGTTACTGATTTTTATATATATATATATATATATACACACACATCCTACACTGCAGGAATGAGTAATATCAATAGACACTGTACAGCACATAAAACCAAAATGTTTACTGTCTATCCCTTCTCAGAAAATATTTGTTAGCCTGTACAGTCTAAAAAAGATCATGACTCTACTGGATATATAATTTTGCAAAAGCAGAGTAGATTTAAGTACTTTAAATCAATGATGTATGGCAAAATCAATACAATATTATAAAGTAAAAAATAAATAAAAAAAACACACAAAAAAATTACATTGACTGACCATGGTTTCATACATAAAATATTTATTTTTAATACTTAATCAATATTAATACATATTCACATTATAAAGATTATTCATTGTGAATAAGGCATATTAAAAATAATAATTAATAAAAGCATACTGAACTATTTATTGGCTTTTGATATACAAATGGTGGTTACAGGTTCTTTCTGAAAGTCTTTGCTTCTCTAATTTCATCTTCAATCAGGCACGCCAACTGAGTTTCCAGTCGGTTTGGGAGTGACCCAGGTCCCTGGCTTCAGGTGACAGCCCCCTTTTTCTTTACCCCCACCTTTGGATGGAGACAGGGCAGGGCCTTCTTGCTTCATTCTGGTTTGCTTCACTGCCCCATGTGGCTTCCCAGCTCTTCCATTCTTTGAATAACAGATTTGGTTTAAGAAAAATCTTTCTAATGTTTTCAATTTTGAGAACTGGACTGATATATTTTGGGAAAAAAATTTTAAAAAGCATTGGAAATTATTTTGAGCTAGTATGCACATGGTGTAGATATGAATGCTAAGCAAAAGGTAGCTCGGGGTAGCAGTGAGTTACAGTCTAGTTGGTTATGTTGTTCTGGTTTGGCATTATTTTTTCTCATCCCAATGAAGATATCATTCCTCTGCCCTGTTCTTCATAGGTCTACTGTTAGTCTTATTGACATTTAAAAAAAGACATTTTTGTCTTATCTTTCTTTTGAGTTCTTTATTTTTCTTTAATGACCTACAGTTTCACTACATTGTTCATCAGCAAAATTTCTTTTTATTAAACCTAATTGAGGAAAATTGGGCTTTCTGAATATAAATATTTATGTCATTAATTATTATGTACATATGATTCAATCACATATTAGTCACAATAATTCATTCATTTATTGACATTCTTTACCCAGCAAAGGACAGAGAACTGAAATAATCATGTCCCTCAGTTTAACAATTTAGTATTCTTTTGGGTTCATGTAAAGCTTCTTTCCTGTTTTCTCTTCTTTTATTAATCCCTTTTTATCTACATTTTCTACTCACATTCTCTTTTCCCTCAGGAAAACAAAATTGTAATAAGTGTGATAAGTTTTATGTGTTTTGCCACAATTGCACAGATGTTATTTGTGTATGATATCTTCATTTATATAAATAATATATATAGCCTTATTCTTTTTACTTTCATGAGACACTCTGTTTTCTATTACTCATATCTGTGGTACAATTAAAATACTTCTTTCAGTTGCTTTACAGTATTTTATGATATATACACTATCTTAAACAATCTACTCTTTTGACTGCCATCAATTAATAATTCCCACAAATATTATTTCATTTATTAATCATATCTATAAAGTGGTATCCTTATTGATATCTGGGAGATTTACTTTTAATCATGTACACCAGGGTGAAATTATTACCAGATTGCCCTCTGAAATGTCATGTCAGACAGCATTGCCACAAGAATGCACAAACCTTTCTATACTTATATCCCCACAAAAACTTGAAATTATCAAGTTTTTTAATGTTTGCAAGGGCAAAAGATGTAGAATACTATTTTACTGTTGTTTCAATTTGCATTTTTAAATTAATTACCCTGAGAACTTCTCTCCATATGTATAAGTCTTTGGGGTTTCCTTTTCTACTCACTTCTAGCTTAAAATATCATTTGTCATTTTAGAGTGTTGCCTTTTTCTTGCTTATATGCTAAATTGCTCTTTTTATTAATATATATTATCAGGAATGCATGCATGCATGCATGCTAAGTCGCTGCAGTGGTGTCCAACTCTTTGTGAACCTATGAACTATAGCCTGCCAGGCTTCTCGGTCCATGGGATTCTCCAGGCAAGAACACTGGAGTGAGTTGCCTTGCCCTCCCCTAGGGGATCTTCCTGACTCAGGGATTGAACCCATGTCTCTTATGTCTCCTGCATCAGCAGTTGGGTTCTTTACCACTAGTGCCATCTGGGAAGACACCATTATCAGGATTATTTATTTCTAAAGATAAAACTTTATCTTTAGGCATAAAGACATCATCCCTATGGCAGAAAGCAAAGAAGAACTAAAGAGCCTCTTGCTGAAAGTGAAAGAGGAGAGTGAAAAAGCTGGTTTAAAACTCAACATTCAGAAAACTAAGATCATGGCATCTGGTCCCATCACTTAGTGGCAAAGAGATGGGGAAACAATGGAAATAGTGACAAACTATTTTCTAGGGTTCCAAAATCACTGCAGATGGTGATTGCAGTCATAAAATTAAAAGATGTTCCTTGGAAGAAAAGCTATGACCAAACTAGACAGCATACTAAAAAGCAGATAATTTTCTTTGCCAACAAAGGTGCATCTAGACAGAGCTATGGCTTTTCTACTAGTTGTGTATGGAAGTGAAAGTTGGACTAGAAAGAAAGCTGAGTGCCAAAGAAATTATGTTTTTGAACTGTGGTATTGGAGAGGACTCTTGAGAGTCCCTTGGACTGCAAGGAAATGAAACCAGTCAATCCTAATAGAAATCAGTCCTGAATAGTCATTGGAAGGCCTGATGCTGAAGGTGAAACTCCAATACTTTGGCCACCGGATGTGAAGAACTGAGTCATTGGAAAGACCCTGATGCTGGGAAAGAGTCAAGGCAGGAGGAGATGAGGATGACAGAGGATGAGATGACTGGATGCCATCACCGATTCAATGGATATGAGTTTGAGCAAGTTTTAGGAGTTGGTGATGGATAGTGAAGCCTGATGTGCTGCAGTCCCTGGGGTCACAAAGAGTCAGACATGACTGAGAGACTGAATTGAACTAAAATATAAAATGTATATTACCTAAACAATTATTTAGGTCTAATTATTTAGATACTTGGCAGATTCATAGGCAGACTCAAATGCTCTTTCAAAAACCTAAATAAATAATTGGACTTTAGAACTCATCAAAATTTATATATGTATAAATATTTATATATGTGTGTATATATATATATATATATATATATATATATATATATATACAGTTCATTCAGTCACTCAGTCGTGTCCAACTTTTTGAGACCCCATGAACTGCAGCACAACAGGCCTATATATAGTGTATATATATATATATATATATAAAATATATAACATATACAGGATTCCTAGGAGGTGCTAGTGCTAAAGAACCCTCTTGCCAGGGCAGGAGATGTGAGAGATGTGGGTTTGATCCCTTGGCTGGAAAGATCCTTTGGAGTAGGAAATGGCAACCGGCTCCAGTATTCTTGCTTGGAAAATTCCATAGACAGTGGAGCCTGGTTATATATATATACATACATAACTTGTTTTAAAAATAAACAGGGGTATAAGAGTTTGACAACTGAAATATACCAGTAGGTTTATTCAGTTTTTGTTTAGTTTGAACTGTATCTTGTTTCTACAGAGCAATTACTAATTGCATTATATAGAGAGATTAGTGACAATGTGTTCTTGTTACAATTACATAGATGTTATCTGTGTATGATATCTTCATTTATATATGGCATTGTATTATGTAGCCTTATTCTTTTTATGTTCATGAGACACTTTTTTTTATTACACTTTAATGTGGTACAGCTAATTAGTGTGAAACACACTAATATGAATTGAAAGAAAATATTCTGATAATAATCATCCTTCAGTTCAGTTGCTCAATCACGTCCGACTCTTTGCAACCCCATGAACTGCAGAACGCCAGGCCTCCCTGTCCATCTCCAACTCCCGGAGTTCACTCAAACTCACGTCCATCGAGTCAGTGATGCCATCCAGCCGTCTCATCCTCTGTCATCCCGTTCTCCTCCGGCCCCCAATCCCTCCCAGCATCAGAGTCTTCCAATGAGTCAACTCTTCTCATGAGGTGGCCAAAGTACTGGAGTTTCAGCTTTAGCATCATTCCTTCCAAAGAACACCCAGGACTGATCTCCTTTAGGATGAACTGGTTGGATCTCCTTGCAGTCCAAGGGACTCTCAAGAGTCTTCTCCAACACCACAGTTCAAAAACATCAATTCTTCAGTGCTCAGCATTCTTCATAGTCCAACTCTCACATCCATACATAATAATCATCCTTACTAACTATTACAATGTTAACTCTTATTTTATAGTTTTATAAAAACACAGCCACTAGGAAATATCACAAATTATAAGCACACACACTCATTCATGCACATAAAATATATATAATTATATTTTTTAATTGTTAAAGTTTAGATAATTTCTTGAAATTAAAAGAAAAGGAATTGCCATAATTGTTATGACTTTGGAGATGAGCAAATAATGACAAATTCAACAACTATTTGTATATTTGCAATAAGGTATGTTAAAATTTTTCAGAGCAAAGTAATTTCTTATATATTTTAGATATAACATGGATATATTTTAAAAATTGATTTTTGTCTCTGTTTTCTTTCTGAAATATTTTGGATATTATATAGTTATCTTTAAAGTTTATTTTATCTTTATGATACTATTTTTTTTAACCTTATATAATATGTGGAAATTTTCCTACACAAAAATGTCTGATGGCAAAGACAATGTTCCCATAAATTCTATTCCTGGGAGAAAGCAACATCTTGAGATAACCAGCACTATTATACACTACAAAATGGTAAAATTTATGAATTTTTCATGCTACAAATATCAGTATTTTTTAAGATATTCATCTACTAAAAGAATCAGAACTTTATTTAGTCTATATGGTTTTAGTAATAACTGTGAAAAAATTATGAGGCTCACTCTTTAATAAATTCCAAATGCCATGTCTGTAGCATACTCTCCTTTTTAGGTTGATTTTATTATTTTCTTCACCTTAAGGAAAGTTTGAAAGAAGGTAACTTATTATTCAACATTGAGTCATTAATAGAACATGGAGAATGCAATAGGATCGTTTAGGCTAAGGTTAAGATAAGAAATCTGGATAATACTGAATGATTCCTAAGCAAATAGTTGGTTTCCACTGTTCTTTTTGGAACTGAATTCTTTATGTGTCAGGGTTTCTCATACCAAATAGGCATTCTCAGATTGATTCAAAGGCAAATATAAAAATGTAGAAACAGTTATTTAAAATCATTTATGTGTCATGATTAGTCACTCAGTTATGTCTGAATCTTTGCAACCTCATAGACTGAGTCCCTCCAAGTTCCTCTGTCCACGGGGATTCTCCAGGCAAGAATACTGGTGTGGTTGCCATGCACTCCTCCAGAGGATCTTCCCATCCCAGGGATTGAACCCAGGTCTCCTGCATTGCAGGCAGACTCTTTACCAACCGAGGCACCAGTGAAGCCCATAGAATCACTTACAGATATACTTTACACATATTCTTCAGTATTTTTGAGGGTTGACCATCAGTTCAGTTCAGTTCAGTTCAGTCCAGTCACTCAGTCATGTCCGCCTCTTTGTGACCCCGTGAATCGCAACACGCCAGGCCTCCCTATCCATCACCAATTCCTGGAGTTCACTCAGACATGTTCATCAAGTCAGTGATGCCATCCAGCCATCTCATCCTCTCTCGTCCCCTTCTCCTCCTGCCCCCAATCCTTCCCAGCATCAGAGTCTTTTCCAATGAGTCAACTCTTCGCATCAGGTGGCCAAAGTACTGGAGTTTCAGCTTTAGCATCATTCCCTTCAAAGAAATCCCAGGGCTGATCTCCTTCAGAATGGACTGGTTGGATCTCCTTGCAGTCCAAGGCACTCTCAAGAGTCTTCTCCAACACCACAGTTCAAAAGCATCAATTCTTCGGTGCTCAGCTTTCTTCACAGTCCAACTCTCACATCCATACATGACCATGGGAAAAAACTATAGCCTTGACTAGACAGACCTTTGTTGGCAAAGTAATATCTATGCTTTTGAATATGCTATCTAGGTTGGTCATAACTTTTCTTCAAAGGAATGTCTTTTAATTTCATGGCTGCAGTCACCATCTTCCATGATTTTGGAGCCACAAAAAATAAAGTCTGACACTGTTTCCACTGTTTCCCCATCTATTTCCCATGAAGTGGTGGGACCAGATGCCATGATCTTCGTTTTCTGAATGTTGAGCTTTAAGCCAACTTTTTCACTGTCCACTTTCACTTTCATCAAGAGAGTTTTTAGTTCCTCTTCACTTTCTTCCATAAGGGTGGTGTCATCTGCATATCTGAGGTTCTTGATATTACTCCTGGCAATCTTGATTCCAGCTTGTGTTTTTCCATTCTAGCGCTTCTCATGATGTAGTCTGCATTTAAGTTAAATAATCAGGGTGACAATATACAGCCTTGACGTACTCCTTTTCCTATTTGGAACCAGTCTGTTGTTCCATGTCCAGTTCTAACTGTTGCTTCCTGACCTGCATACAGATTTCTCAAGAGGCAGGTCAGGTGGTCTGATATTTCCATCTCTTTGAGAATTTTCCACAGTTTATTGTGATTCACACAGTCAAAGGCTTTGGCATAGTCAATAAAGCAGAAATAGATGTTTTTCTGGAACTCTCTTGCTTTTTCCATGATCCAGTGGATGTTGGCAATTTGATCTCTGGTTCCTCTGCCTTTTCTAAAACCAGCTTGAACATCTGGAAGTTCACAGTTCAGGTATTGCTGAAGCCTGGCTTGGAGAATTTAGAGCATTACTTTACTAGTGTGTGACATGAGTGCAATTGTGTGGTAGTTTGAGCACTCTTTGGCATTGTCTTTCTCTTGGATTGGAATGAAAACTGACCTTTTCCAGTCCTGTGGCCACTGCTGAGTTTTCCAAATTTGCTGGCATATTGAGTGCAGCACTTTCACAGCATCATCTTCCAGGATTTGAAAGAGCTCAACTGGAATTCCATCACCTCCACTCTCTTTGTTTGTAGTGATGCTTTCTAAGGCCCACTTAACTTCACATTCCAGGATGTCTGGCTCTAGATGAGTGATCCCACCATCATGATTATCTTGGTCGTGAAGATATTTTTTGTACAGTTCTTCTGTGTATTCCTGCCACCTCTTCTTAATATGTTCTGCTTCTGTTAGGTCCATACCATTTCTGTCCTTTATCGAGCCCATCTTTGCATGAAATGTTCCCTTGGTTTCTCTAATTTTCTTGAAGAGATCTCTAGTCTTCCCCATTCTGTTGTTTTCCTCTATTTCTTTGCAGTGATTCCTGAGGAAGGCTTTCTTATCTCTTCTTGCTATTCTTTGGAACTTTGCATTCAGATGCTTATATATTCCCTTTTCTTCTTTGCTTTTCGCTTCTCTTCTTTTCACAGCTATTTGTAAAGCCTCCTCAGACAGCCATTTTCCTGTTTTGCATTTCTTTTCCATGAGGATGGTCTTGATCCCTGTCTCCTGTACAATGTCAGGAACCTCAGTCCATAGTTCATCTGGCACTCTATCTCTCAGATCTAGGCCTTTAAATCTATTTCTCACTTCCACTGTATAATCATAAGGGATTTGATTTAGGTCATACCTGAATGGTCTAGTGGTTTTCCCTACTTTCTTTGATTTAAGTCTGAATTTGGCAATAAGGAATTCTTGATCTGAGACACAGTCAGCGCCTGGTCTTGTTTTTGTTGATTGTATAGTGCTTCTCCATCTTTGGCTACAAAGAATATAATCAATCTGATTTCGGTGTTGACCATCTGGTGATATCCATGTGTAGAGTCTTCTCTTGTGTTGTTGGAAGAGGGTGTTTGCTATGACCAGTGCATTTTCTTGGCAAAACATAATTATATTTAAAATATATTTACAGATACACTTAAATTATTTGTATACATACTAAGAAAATGAGAAGCTAATTTGCTTTAAAACACTTCAAACATTTGATTGCTTCAAATGCAAAAGACATTGACATTTAAACGTTATGAATAATTGAGCAATAAATTTTTTTTCTTATTTTTCAAATACAGAAAGGTACAAAAGACATGCTTCCATGTTCCATATCATATCAAACCTCCAAAATGTAACATTTGTTCAACTGTGTTAATATCAACTAAATAGTTCTGCTGGTATTGATATTTATGAGCAATAAAGTTTATCTGCATTTATAAGCATGAAGAAGTTAAACAAGTCAGATTCCTAAAGCTACCCCTCACTTACTGAGATTACATAGACAGTGCAATCAAAACCTTTGAACCTCCCGGATTCTATAGGAAGGAGAACACACAATCAACAAGCACCTCACTCACACTAAAATCTTAAGCTCCATTTCTCACATAAAACTGTATCTTAAAACCTTTCTAGTCATTTTAATGAGAGAGAGATGGGAGCAAGGAGAAGTGAGAATGAGAGTGAGAGGCAGAGAGAGAAAACAGAGAAAGATAGACACATAGACAAAAGTAGAGAGAAACAGACCAGAGAGACAGGGAGGAGTGAGAGTATGAATGAAAACTAAGCAATAACTGAACAGTTAAATAAATATGAATCATGTACCTAGAATCCAAGTACCAAAGCAGCTTTAGATGAATAGAGCAAGCCTGCCTCACTATGACCATTACTGGCAGAAAAAGAACAAAGCCTGTTACAAGAACAGAGTTGCTGTCTCAACATCACATAGAAGCTGGTCTATGACAAAATAGCTGAATCACATGTTAAATAGCTGTACATTTTACATTTTAAGAAACTGACACTTTATAGACAAGTGGCACTATTTCCCACTCCCACATCAAAGGTAATATAGAGTTACAGTTGCTCCACATTCTTGTCAAAGTTTTTCTTTTCTTTTATTTTTATCAATTTTAGATATTTTAATGGATAATGTAATTATAATTCATTGTGGTTTTAACTTGCATTTCCCTGAGATTCTTTCATGCATTTATTTGTCATTCGTATATATATTTTGATGTGTTCACTGAATTCTGCCCACGATTTTCATGTGTTTTGTTTTACTATTGATTTTTGAGAATTTATTATTATTCATGATAGAAGCGCTTTTAAAGATATAAATCACTCAGCCTGTGACTTGTATTTTCATTATCTTAATGTGCCTTTTGAAGAGCCTAAAGTCTTAATTTTAATAACATATATTTTAAAATTTTATGGATCATGCTTTTGAGGTTGGATTTAAATCTTTACCAAGGTCACAAAGATGTATTTTCTATTTTTTTTTTTAATAATTCAAATTTAGGTCTCTGATTTCTTTCCAAATAATTTTTGTTTTGCTGTGACACATAGGTTAAGGGTCATTTTTATTCAGCATATAGATATTTGTTCCAGGGCCATTTGTTGAAAAGGTTATTTTTATCCACTGAATTTCTTTATATAATATATATATAATTATATATATTAATTTCTTTATGTAAATATAATTTGTCATACCTTTATCAAAAATCAACCATTTATATACATGTGTGCATATTCTTGGACACTTCTAGGCTTTCCATTGATTTATTTTTCTATCTTGGTCCCAGTGGCATACTCTATTGTTTACTCTAGCTTTGCAAAAATGTTTAAAATAAAATAATACAAATCTTTCAACTTTATTCTTCATTATCAACTTTGTTTTTTATATTTGTCTTTGCATTTTTTGATGAATTTTAAAATCAGCTTGCTAATTTCTACAGAAAAAGCTGTTGAGATTTTCATTGACATTTTGTAAAATATGTAATTGATTTTAGAAGTACTGACCTTAGTGATATTTTGAATATGCTATATCTCTATACTAATTTACATTTGAAAATATCTGCTTTTCAATGAGTTACTTAATTTAAATTTAATGTTTTTTTTCTATTATGGTTAGCTCTATATCATATATCTTTCTATATGTTTTCTATATGTCCCTTTCATTATTTTTCTTTTTAGCTGTGTACTTTTGAATAAATTGAATGCTTTTACTATTCCACATCATTTCATTTGTTGACTAGCTTTAAAACTATATTATTTAAGTACTGTTTTATAATTCATCATATAAAGGTGAAAAATGTTAGTAAAAATCAGTACTGTCCAACTCTTTGTGATCCCATGGACTGTAACCTGTCAGGTTTCTCCATCTATAGGATTCTCCAGACAAGAATAATGGAGTGGGTATCCACTTCTCCAGGGACTCTTCCCAACCCAGGGCTCAAACCCAGGTCTCCTTTATTCCAGGCAGATTTTTTTTTTGGATCATCTGAGCCAACAGGGAAGCTCAATTCATCATATACCTCTGCAATTTATCAGTCTGTTGTTAACCATATTATATCACTTTAGGTAGTTTGTGATTCATATAATATTCTACTTAATACTCATCCCTACTGCCTTTGTGCTAGAAATGCTATACATTTTACAACTAAAAATGTTTTAAACTCACAAGACTTTGCTTTTTTATTATTGCTTTAAAAATTAATAATTTTTAAAATAATTTAAAGAGTTTAAAAGAAGTCAAAAAGCCTTTATTTTTCCTATTTAGTTATTATTTCTAGTATGCAATACACTTTTCTTAAATTTAATTTTCTTAAATATGAAAGCCAAAGATTTGCTCTCCGCATTTCTCTCTGAATTTGCTTAGAAAACAAATCTATCTTTAACACTGCATATTTCATTCACCTTGCCCAGTTGATTTTCTTGATTTCTTTGATCTCAGATGTATATTTCCCTTGCTTTTTCCCTCCAGTAATATATTGAAAACTACATACTACATGCTTCTTAATGCTTATTGTATAAACTTTGTTTTATATTTGTATAAGTTTAACTGATTCATCTTAACATACATTTGTGCTTACACTTTTTCCAAGCCATGTTATTTGGGATATCTTTCAAAAATATAGTGCTTCATTTCTCTTTGCATTCTCTTTCACTTTTCACTTTCACGCAATGGAGAAGGAAATGGCAACCCACTCCAGTGTTCTTGCCTGGAGAATCCCAGGGACCGCAGAGCCTGGTGGGCTGCCGTCTATGGGGTCGCACAGAGTCGGACACGACTGAAGCGACTTAGCAGCAGCAGCACACTAATTTATTTATTTAAATTCTAAACGACCCTTGATTTTAGTAGAAACGTTTATAATGTATATAATGATCTAAGATATTTGTCTAACTTTTTTTTTTTTTAATTTAATTATGTATTTTTACTGTTTCCTTCTTTTGCTGCATTATGGTCTGTATTTTATTTTCAATGTTTTAACTCAAAAAATACTAGAATGATTATTTTCCCTATGTATTATTGACTATTTACAGAACTTTCACAGTGTCTACAAACAACGTCTAAAATACCTAGTATACTTTTTCTTATATTATTTTCTTACTTTGCTTTCTGACTACTGAATATACTATATCTACATATGCTAAACCAAGTCATTCAGTCAGTCAATTAATCACAGACACTGGGCTACATCTCTCTCTCTCGTTTTTAATACCATGTAATCATCACTTTGGAGAAGGAAATGGCAATTCACTCCAGTATTCTTGCCTGGGACATCTCATGGACAGAGGAGCCTGATGGACTACAGTCCACGGAGTCACAAAAAGTTGGACATGACTTAGAGAATAAGCACACAATCATCACATTGTGGGACTATAGAAGGAAATAATTTCTAGAAATATATTGAACTTCATTTTATATAATACCAGAAATATTGACTGTAAAGGATATTTTTAATACACACTTCACTCAAAACTATAATACATTCCTCTGATAAATGAGGAAGAATCAATGATATATGGTATTTTCCAGCAATGATTGCTTTTTCTGTACTTTCTCCTGTATTTTCCTATGAATGAGTGACAAAAGTTTTTAAGCATAAATATTCTGAAACATATCTGCATATTATAAAAACTGATCAAAGATAAAAAAATAGAAAAATTAATTACTCTCATATGCAAATTATTTAAGGTGTATGGGTTTGTCAAACTAAACTTTTAAACAGGAGAAAAATATATTTTTCAAGCCCAAAGTGATGTTTTCATTAACATGATTAGTTTTAAGTATTAATTTATTTATCAAATAAGTCTATTTAATATATAATTGTCCTAATAAAGTTATAACCTTTTACTCACCTAATATACTTGTCATATCATTGTACAGTTTAAGAAGATAAAAGCTGATTTGCGTGTAAGTGAAGCTACTATTTTGATATGTAATGTGATATTACAAAGGTGTAGTTACTTGAAATGCCTGTGCTGTGATACATACATACATATACACATATATGTATATATGTTCCTGTATACATATACATGTATATGTATATATGTATATATGTATATATATATATATATATATATGCATATGTATGTATATGTATATATGTTCCTGTGCTGTGATATATATATATGTATAAAACCCCTAGCATCATTTTTGTATTTATAGCTCTAGGCATTTTGCAAGCCTCACCATGTTGATGAATGGATGACCAAATTTCCCAACTTTCAAGCCTTCTTGAAAGCCATACTCTATAAGCACAAAGTATTATGATTTGAGACTATATACTCAAACTCTGAAATAAAAGTATACAATGTAATTTCTTGATAGGGAATATTTGGCATTTCCCATACATCCCCTAATTCAGTATTCCTACAGTTTTCAGTCAGAAGACTATGATTTTATGTGGAAGGAAATACTAAAAAGAACAATTTCCTAATACACCAAAATCTGAAAGTGGTTTTCACCACTCATGTAGTAGTGATTTTTGAGTATTTATACTTACTGAACTGCTTATTCCATCATTCTTTTCAGACTTATGCTAATTTGTCTTTAGATCATTTTATGAAAATTATAACATTTCAATCTTTTTGTTAGTTTTTTTAAAATTAACCTGGCAGTATGCCAAGCAAAGCAAATGTACACACAACATGAGCATGTTTTCAACACCGTGTCCCAACAGAGAGACTAGTACCTTTATGCCAATACCAACTGTGCTGTCATAAAAACAGTTGGCGTTATGATGAATGAGAGAGAATACAAGTTACTGATAAATCTGTTTTAAAGGTCACTTTGGATCTGCAACATGTCCTTAGATCATTTAAATTATTTTCTGAAAGCAAAAGTAATGCCATCTGACTCATCTCTAAATAATGTTTTCCCTTTATGTCCAACTGGAAAAGGAAATGGCAACCCACTCCAGTGTTCTTGCCTGGAGAATTCTATGGACAGGGGGGCCTGGCAGGCTGCAGTCCATAGTCCCACAAGGAGTTGGACACAACTGAAGCAACTTAGCATGCTTTATGTCCAATTCCACTAAATAAGTTAAGTAGGCAAAATAAGATATGCTTTATTTGAAGTTAAGAACTTACTCTTCTCCAGGGAATCTTCCTAACCCAGATATCGAACGTGGGCCTCCTGCATTGCAGGCAGATTCTTTACCATCTGAGTCACCAGAGAAGCCCTTCCAATCATTACAACTTCATTTCCATTTCAGTCATTAAATACTTCATTTTATGACCCCAGTATAAAACTTCATTAATCAAGTTTTTATATAACATTCAAAATTAAACAAAAAATTTAATCACAGTACTAGGCATCTTTAGTTTATATTTGAGATTGACATGATCTAGTGTTAGAATCTAGGAATCCAGATGGCTCTTCATTAACTAATACCTAAAACAATTATGTATTAAGTCAACAATATGTGCCTATTGTAAAGTCAAGCTTTTTAAGCAGTTTCCCTTTTTGGGACATCTAAATACATGTATTCATATCAATACTTACAGCAGTATTTGACATTATAATATTATTTATAATATATATTATAAAACTCATCTTGATTTTATATTATTTTAAAGCATAGGATCTTAAATTGCTATTATCATTGTACAATGTAAAAATAGTAAAATACTAACAACCTGATATTGGAAGGGATTAGGGGTAGAAGGAGAAGGGGACAACAGAGGATGAGATGGCTGGATGGCATCACCAACTGGATGGACATGAGTTTGGGTAAACTCCAGGAGTTAGTGATGGACAGGGAGGCCTGGTGTGCTGTGATTCATGGGGTCGCAAAAAGTCTGACACGACTGAGTGACTGAACTGAACAACTAATCCTTAAAAAGTACATATTTTCATGTTTATCATATAGTCTTCAGGCTTCCCCAATAGCTCAGTGGTGAATAATTGACCTGCAATACAGGAAACCCCAGTTCAAGTCCTGGATTAGGAAGATCTGCTGTAGAAGGGATAGGCTACCCACTCCAGTATTCTTGAGCTTCCCTTGTGACTCAGCTGGTAAATAATCTTCCAACAAAGTGGGATACCTGGTTCTATCCCTTGGTTGAGAAGATCCCCTGTTAAAGGGAAAGTCTACCATTCCTGTATTCTAGCCTGGAGAATTCTATGGACTGTATAGTCTATGGGGCTGCAAAGAGTCAGACACAACTGAGTGACTTTCACTTCACATCATAGTCTTCAATTCTCTTAATGACTCAGTGAAGATGAAAACTGGGTTTTTCAGACGAGGAAAACATATTAGAAAGAGCTTAATAACTTAACCAAGGTCACACAGCCTGTATATGTTACTTCTTAGGAAGAATCTGGAAAATTTTACTCTATTTATTTACATTTGGCTTTGCAACTGCCATAATCTTTCTAAATGTATTTTCCAGTATTCCATCATATGCTTTATTTGAGGACAAATTAAGTAATATATTTCAAAGTACTGTATAATTTTACATAATAAATATATGATGATGCTTAGATTGTAATATTTCTGGTATCAAAACTTTCTTAATACTTTATTTTATGCTGTATTGATATCTTGATACTCTAATTTTTTTATTTACAAAATAGTAAATCTAAGTTTACATTTCTAAAAAAAGATTCTAGACTCTTCCAAAAAAACAAAACAAAAAACAAAAAACCCTCAACTTTTGGCTAATTTGTGTTAAAATATAGAGAAAAACATATGTTCCCAGATTTGCAAAATGTCAGTGTTCAAACAGCTATGTCATAGACATATATGGGATAAATAATAAAACAGAGCTATGATGAAATGGAAAAGGGGAGTAGTTCTAGAGTTTTTAATCTAATTCATATCAATGAATAAAGAAAAAAATTGCTAGAGGATTATTGGGGAGAAGTTCTCTCTGTTTCTCTCGATCTTTCTTTCTCTCTGACTTGATGTGTTTTGTGAAAAGGAAAGAGAGAGGATAGACTTAGTATTAAGTAGACATTATATAAAATCTCCCAACAACATGAAAAAGAACTGAAAGCTTCATCAAAGGACTGAACTTCTGAATCAAGCAAAACTGGAAACCTGCATTGACTTTGAATTTCCTCATTAATAAACAAATAAATCCTATTTATTGATTGAAAGAATTGACTAAGTGAAATATTCTACATAATAAAAAATACAGTATTGTATATGAATAGGACTGAATTGTCAATTCAATCTTTCAGCAAATTTTTCTTTATAGGCACAGTTAACCTTTTTTTTTCAATGATTTTCATCCAAAATACTATCATCTGTAAATTAGTTTATTTTCTGTTTTACAAGAGTAAATGTGATTTGTTTTGTTTCGCTTTTTTCTCTTCTAGAGCAAGTAAGTAAATGTTTTCCTTCCTCACCATTATATTCACCAATCACCAATTATGAGGTGAACCATGATGACTATAGTATATACTTTGTCCTCTCCTAAATTTTATTTTTGTTCATTTTTTTTCACCTTTTTCTTTGGTTGGATTTGGTTCTGGAGAGAATTGGCATTCTTTGCCAAAATTCACTCAAAAGTTAACACTGTCTTGACGACTGAAAGATTAAAGTCTAGAAATTTCAGATACTCAGGAGAGCAACCATATAGCCTTCTGAGGGCAAAGAAAAAGAGATTAAAAAAAGATAACCTCAGACATACTTCTAAGTCAAGGGGATGAGAATCTTCCTGCCAATGCAGGGGATACAGGTTTGATCCCTGGTCTGGGAATATTTCACATGCTGTGGAATAACTAACCCATGCACCTCAACTACTGAAGCCCATGTGTAGAAACTATGGAAAGTGGCATGCCTAGAGTCTGTGTTCTACAATAAGAGAAGCTCTATCAATGAGAAGTCTGTGCACTGCAATGAAAAGTAGCCTCCAACTGCCACAACTAGAGAAAGCCTGCATGAAACAAAGAAGAGCCAACAGAATAATAATAATAATAACTTTTCCTTATATTTCACCATGTTGCGGGGAAGAGAAAGAAAGACATCTTATTTACCTATTGATAGTACTTTCCACTGAGTTTGATTCAAAAACTAGAATTTGTCTTAGAGTCTCAGAATGGAGAGAAAGTGTGTTTCAGATAAAGTAGAAAAATTATTGTCCTTTTATAGAACTTTAACCTCTAATTGATCATACCAGATCTGTTTCTGGTATGACAGTATATGAAGTTCCACTGACATGTCTTCCAGTGAAGCTGCTGAAAATTATTATTATTAATAATAATCAATCCCCAAACTCATAAACTCTCTGGAAATAGTATTTAAACAGCAAATGAAAAGAATATCTACTTAAGAAAATCTATGGAAATTGGGTAAGAATGGCAAGAGTATGTGATATTTGATCAAAGACAACTCCCTCTTTTCCTTCTCCCAGCTCAGTGAGGAAAAGACTCCATTTCAAACTAACATGCAGCAAAGAACATGAGTCTCACTATCCATTGACATCCCAGTCATAGAGTTTCCTTCCTGGAAGGAATAAGACATTAGCATTTATCATTCAATCTTCAGTTACTTGTTGCTAAGGTTGTTCTGAGCATGTGTGGTCCAGAAATGAGGCTCTGATCTTCCTCCCAGCTCCCCTTACCCGCCCACTCATGGAATGGAGGCTCTACCTTGGGTACATCATGCTAAGAACACTAAGGTTTTAATTGCTGTTGCTACAGATTGTGAAGTGATGGTCCTAGGAAAATAGAGGCAAGCTTAGTGGACTCAGGCTCTATCTCCCTCCTTCAAGTGCTCAGCAATTAGAGTAGGGATATAACCTGGAGAGAAGCTTGCTAATGTCCTCACTCCCAACTCTAGAGCTCTGTCTCAGATATTTTACCTGTAGGATGAAGTGTACCTTAAAATAGGTAGCTATTTATGTATAAACAAAGGAATGGACTTCATTTTCAATGGAGAAACACAATCCTAAGAATGCCCCCTAGATAGCTGAAGGTTGTAGAGAAAGGCAACCGAGTGGAAATCAGTGGTTCAATGACATATAGCTTAGACTGATGGCTGGCTTGTTTGCAAGAGGAAATGGGGAATAAGTTATCTGTAAGAAACACTCCTGGATTTAGAAAAACTATTAAACACTGATCTCAGAAACTATTCCTTTTAAGAACACAGACCTTAATTGGATTTAGTCTGTAGGGCAGTTTATGCTGCAGGAATGTCAAAAACAACAGAGCAATTACTTAGCTATTAGTGAAATTTAACAGCAGGTTGCAGTCAGTGAAGGCTTGGAAGGGAATTCTACTTAAAACAATGCCATTCCAGAAGTCTCTTTCTCTTTTACTTTTTGATGTTTGAGTTTTGATTTCTAATTTTTTTTAATTAATTAATTAATTTATTTTAATTGGAGGCTAAATACTTTACAATATTCTGGTGGTTTCATGAGCATACCCAATATTGAACCTCCCTAAGGAGCAATTTCAAAGGCTTAATAGTAAAAAGACGTCACCAAAATGATTCACCCAGTCACAAACCAATAAGTAAATAATATAACAAGTTCCCTGAGAGATACTACTCCCAGAGAGAGATAAAATGATCAAATATATTATTCAAAATTCCTGGATTTCAATGAAAAATTGTAAAGCATCCACAGAAACAGAAAATTGTAAGTCATGTGTTCAAAAAAAGCAGACAGCAGACTGAATTTAACAAATGGAAACCTCAAAGAATTTATGTTATAAATATGTTCACAGAATGAAGGGGTGATTTTAAAAGTAAAGAAAGGTATAATAAAATAAGCACTCTAAAGAGAATACCAACTAAGGAAAAAAGCTATGTGTGTGTATATATATATATATATATATATATATATATATATATATAATAAACAATAATAAGTACAATAACCAAATTTTAATATTCACTAAAGGGATTTAAAGCAGAGACATTACTGTGCCAACAAAGGTCCATCTAGTCAAGGCTATGGTTTTTCCAGTGGTCATGTATGGATGTGAGAGTTGGACTGTGAAGAATGCTGAGTGCCAAAGAATTGATGCTTTTGAACTGTGGTGTTGGAGAAGACTCTTGTGAGTCCCTTGGACTGCAAGGAGATCCAACCAGTGCATTCTGAAGGAGATCAGCCCTGGGATTTCTTTGGAAGGAGTGATGCTAAAGCTGAAACTCCAGTACTTTGGCCACCTCATGCGAAGAGTTGACTCATTGGAAAAGACTCTGATTCTGGGAGGGATTGGGGGCAAGAAGAGAAGGGGACGACAGAGGATGAGATGGCTGGATGGCATCACTGACTCGATGGACATGAGCCTGAGTGAACTCCAGGAGTTGGTGATGGACAGGGAGGCCTGGTGTGCTGCGATTCATGGGGTCACAAAGAGTCGGACATGACTGAGCGACTGAACTGAATTGAACTGAAAGGGATTTAACAAGAAATTTTAAGTTGTAGAATAAATAATTAATCAAAATTAAGATTGATCAATAGAGATTGTGTAAGCTGAATAAAATGAAAAAGGAATGAAAGAAAATAAACTTACTTCTGAAAAATATAGAAAAATATTAAGCACAAATACAAACGAATTCATAATAGACGTACCAGAAAGAGAAAAGAGCAGAAAAAAAGAGAGAACTAATGACTAAAATTTCCCCAAATATATTGAAAAACAATAGCCTACATATCCAGGAACTTAGCCTAAGTAGCATAGATGCCAAAAAAAAAAGTTTGCAAGCATATCGTAGTAAAAATTCTGAATTTCCAAAATAAAAAGAATATTCTGAAAGAAGTGCTAGAAAAATGACTCTCCATTTTAAAACGAACCCCAATATGGCTTCCCTTGTGGCTCTGCTGGTAAAGAATCCGCCTGCAATGTGGGAGACCTGGGTTCAATCCTTGGATTGGGAAGATCCCCTGGAGAAGGTGACAGCTACCCACTTCAGTGTTCTGGCCCAGAGAATTGCATGGACTCTGCAGTGCATGGGGTCCCAAAGAATCCAACACGACTGAGCGACTTTCACTTGCACTTACTCATACGACTAACAGCAGACTTCTCAGGAGAAATAATGAAAGTCAAAAAACAGTGTGATAACATATTGAAAATGCTCAAAGGAAAAGCAATAAAACAATAGAACAACAAGCAAGAATCTTACATCGAAAAATATTAGCTTTAAAAATGGGGATGAAATAAATTTTTCAAAGTAAACAAAACTGAAAGAATTTGCTGCTTGCAATCTCATCTTGCAATCAATACAACAGGAAGTATTTAAGGATAAAAGGAAGTGAATTCAAACTGTAGTTTAATTCTCTACACATACACACCAACAGCAAATATAAATGTACAACTATAAAGTCAGTATGAAAGTATGCTTTTCTTCTCTTCACTAATCTAAAAGTCACAAACTACAAAACACAGAAAATATGCAAAAAATGTGCAAAAAATAATATATATAAGGTGATGAACCAGTGTGCAATACACTTGTGAATTACAGAATAGACGAGTGGGTGGGAATAAAACTATGTGGATTAAGCTATATTGTTGTGGTTCTTCAGTCACTAAGTCATGTCTGATTCTTTTGCGACCCCAGGACTGGAGCCCACAGTCCTCTATCCCATGGGATTTCCCAGACAGGAATAGGAGAGGGTTGCTACTTCCTTCTCCAAGGGTTCTTGCCGACCCAAGGATCACAGCTATGTCTGCTGTACTGGCAGGCTGATTCTTTACCAGTGAGCAACAAGGGAAGCTAAGCTATATTCAGATCAGATCAGTCACTCAGTCGTGTCCGACTCCTTGCGACCCCATGAATCGCAACATGCCAGGCCTCCCTGTCCATTACCAACTCCCGGAGTTCACTCAGACTCAACATCCATCGAGTCAGTGATGCCATCCAGCCATCTCATCCTCTCTCATCCCCTTCTCCTCCTGCCCCCTGTCCCTGCCAGCATCAGAGTCTTTTCCAATGAGTCAACTCTTCGCATGAGGTGGCCAAAGTACTGGAGTTTCAGCTTTAGCATCACTCCTTCCAAAGAAATCCCAGGGCTGATCTCCTTCAGAATGCACTGGTTGGAACTCCTTGCAGTCCAAGGGACTTTCAAGAGTCTTCTCCAACACCACAGTTCAAAAGCATCAATTCTTCGGTGTTCAGCCTTCCTTACGGTCCAACTCTCACATCTATACATGACCACAGGAAAAACCATAGCCTTGACTAGACTAACCTTTGTTGGCAAAGTAACGTCTCTGCTTCTGAACATGCTATCTAGGTTGGTCATAACTTTCCTTCCAAGGAGTAAGCATCTTTTAATTTCATGGCTGCAGTCACCATCTGTAGTGATTTTGGAGCCCAGAAAAATAAAGTCTCACACTGTTTCCACTGTTTCCCATTCTATTTCCCATGAAGTGGTGGGACCAGATGCCATGATCTTCATTTTCTGAATGTTGAGCTTTAAGCCAACTTTTTAACTCTCCTCTTTCACTTTCATCAAGAGGCTTTTTAGTTCCTCTTCACTTTCTGCCATAAGGATGGTGTCATCTGCATATCTGAGGTTATTGATATTTCTCCCAGCAATCTTGATTCCAGTTTGTGTTTCTTCCAGTCCAGCGTTTCCCACGATGTACTCTGCATATAAGTTAAATAAACAGGGTGACAATATACAGCCTGGACGAACTCCTTTTCCTATTTGGAACCAGTCTGTTGTTCCATGTCTAGTTCTAACTGTTGTTTCCTGACCTGCATACAAACTTCTCAAGAGGCAGATCAGGTAGTCTGGTGTTCCCATCTCTTTCAGAATTGTCTACAGTTTATTGTGATCTACACAGTCAAAGGCTTTGGCATAGTCAATAAAGCAGAAGTAGATGTTTTTCTGGAACTCTTTTGCTTTTTCGAGGATCCAGTGGATGTTGGCAATTTGATCTCTGGTTCCTCTGACTTTTCTACAACCAGTTTGAACATCAGGAAGTTCACAGTTCACATATTGCTGAAGCCTGGCTTGGAGAATTTTGAGCATTACTTTACTAGCGTGTGAGATGAGTGCAATTGTGTGGTAGTTTGAGCATTCTTTGGCATTGCCTTTCTTTAGGATTGGAATGAAAACTGACCTTTTCCAGTCCTGTGGCCACTGCTGAGTTTTCCAAATTTGCTGGCATACTGAGTGCAGCACTTTCACAGCATCATTTTTCAGGATTTGGAATAGCTCAACTGGAATTCCATCACCTCCACTAGCTTTGTTCCTAGCGATGCTTTCTAAGGCCCACTTGACTTCACATTCCAGGATGTCTGGCTCTAGGTCAGTGATCACACCATCGTGATTATCTGGGTCATGGAGATCTTTTTGTACAGTTCTTCTGTGTATTCTTGCCATCTCTTCTTAATATTCTCTGCTTCTGTTAGATCCATACCATTTCTTTCCTTTATCGAGCTCATCTTTGCATGAAATGTTCCTTTGGTATCTCTGATTTTCTTGAAGTGATCCCTAGTCTTTCCCATTCTATTGTTTTCCTCTATTTCTTTGCATTGATCTCTGAGGAAGGCTTTCTTATCTCTTCCTGATATTCTTTGGAACTCTGCATTCAGATGTTTATATCTTTCCTTTTCTCCTTTGCTTTTTGCTTCTCTTGTTTTCACAGCTATTTGTAAGGCCTCCCCTGACAGCCATTTTGCTATTTTGCATTTCTTTTCTATGGGAATGGTCTTCATCCCTGTCTCCTGTACAATGTCACGAACCTCTGTCCATAGTTCATCAGGCACTCACTCTATCTATCAGATCTAGGCCCTTAAATCTATTTCTCACTTCCACTGTATACACATAAGGGATTTGATTTAGGTCATACCTGAATGGTCTAGTGGTTTTCCATACTTTCTTCAATTTAAGTCTGAATTTGGCAATAAGGAGTTCATGGTCTGAGCCACAGTCAGCTCCTGGTCTTGTTTTTGCTGACTGTATAGAGCTTCTCCATCTTTGGCTGATAATCAGTCTGATTTCAGTGTTGACCATCTGGTGATGTCCATGTGTAGAGTCTTTTCTTGTGTTGTTGGAAGAGGGTGTTTGTTATGACCAGCACATTTTCTTGGCAAAACTCTATTAGTCTTTGCCTTGCTTCATTCCATATTCCAAGGCCAAATTTGCCTGTTACTCCAGGTGTTTCTTGACTTCCTACTTTTGCATTCCAGTCCCCTATAATTAAAAGGGCATCTTTTTGGGGTGTTAGTTTTAAAAGGTCTTGTAGGTCTTCATAGAACCGTCAACTTCAGCTTCCTCAGCATTACTGGTTGGGACATAGACTTGGATTACTGTGATATTGAATGGTTTGCCTTGGAAACGAACAGAGACCATTCTGTCATTTTTGAGATTGCATCCAAGAGCTGCTTTTCAGAATCTTTTGTTGACCATGATGGCCACTCCATTTCTTCTGAGGGATTCCTGCCCGCAGTAGTAGATATAATGGTCATCTGAGTTAAATTCACCCATTCCAGTCCATTTCAGTTCGCTGATTCCTAGAAAGTCGACATTAACTCTTGCCATCTGTTGTTTGACCACTTCCAATTTGCCTTGATTCATGGACCTGACATTCCAGGTTCCTATGCAATATTGCTCTTTATAGCATTGGACCTTGCTTCTATCACCAGTCACATCCAGAGCTGGGTATAGTTTTTGCTTTGGCTCCATCCCTTCATTCTTTCTGGAGTTATTTCTCCAGTGATCTCCAGTAGCATATTGGGTACCTACTGACCTGGGGAATTCCTTTTTCAGTATCCTATCATTTTGCCTTTTCATACTGTTCATGGGGTTCTCAAGGCAAGAATACTGAAGTGGTTTGCCATTGCCTTCCCCGGTGGATCGCATTCTGTCAAATCTCTCCACCATGACCCGCCCGTCTTTGGTTACCCCACGGGCATGGCTTAGTTTCATTAAGTTAGACAAAGCTGTGGTCCTAGTGTGCTATATTAGGCTAAGGAAAACAGCACAGATGGACAACTAATAACTCTAACAAAGCATTAATTTGATTTGTAACACTAATAGTGTTATTTTATTTACTTTTTATTTGAAAGATGATTGCTTTACACAATTTTGTTGTTTTCTGTCAAACCTCAACATGAATCAGCCATAGGTATACATATATCCCCTCCTTTTTGAATCTCCCTCCCATCTCCCTCCCCATCCCACCCTTCTAGGTTAATATAGAGCCCCTCTTTGAGTTCCCTGAACCATACATCAAATTCCTGTTGGCTATCTATTTTATATATGGTAATTTAAGTTTCCACGTTACTCTTTTTATGCATTTCACCCTCTCCTCCCCTTTCGTCATGTCCATATATCTATTCTCTATGTCTGTTTCTCCATTGCTGCCTGTAAATAAATTATTCGGTACCATTTTTCTAGATTCCTTATATATATGTTAGAATACTACATTTCTTTCTCTTTCTGACTTACTTCACTCTGTATAATAGTTTATAAATACATTCACCTCATTAGAACTGACAAAAATGTGTGTCTTTTTTATGGCTGAGTAATATTCTATCATGTATATGTACCACCTCTTCTTTATCCATTCATCTGTCGATGGACATCTAGGTTGCTTCCACGTTTTAGCTATTATAAACAGTGCTGGAATGAACAATGGGCTATATGTGTCTTTTTCAATTTTGGTTTCCTCAGGATATAAGCCTAGGAGCATGGTTGTTGGGTCATATGGTGGTTTTATTCCTAGATTTTCAGGAATCTTCATATTGTCTACCATACTTGCTATATCAATTTTCATTCCCACCAACAATGCAAGAACATTTCCTTTGACCCACACCCTCCCCAGCATTTATTGTTTGTAGAATTTTTGATGATGGTCATCTTGACTGGTGTGAGGTGATATCTCATTGTAGTTTTGATTTGCACTTATCAGGAAATGGCAACCCATTCCAGTGCCCTTGCCTGGAGAATCCCATGGATGGAGGAGCCTGGTGTCCATGGGGTCACAAAGAGTTGGACACGACTGAGCAACTTCACTTTCAATAATGAGTGATTCTGAGCATCTTCTCATGTGTTTGTTAGCCATCTGTATGTCTTCTTTAGAGAAATATCTGCTTAGGTCCTTTACCCACTTTTTGATTGGGCTGTTTGTTTCCTGGTAATGAGTTGCATGAGCTGCTTGTATATTTTGGAAATTAATCCTTTGTCAGTTGTTTCATTTGCTATTATTGTCTCCCATTCTGAGTGTTGCCTTTTCACCTTGCTGTGCAAAGTTTCCTTTGCCTTGCTAAAACTTTTAAGTTTAATCAGGTCCCACTAGTTTACTTTGGTTTTTTTTTCCATTACTCTAGGAGGTGGGCCATAGATGATCTTGTTTTGATTTATGTAATCAAGTGTTCTGCCTAAGTTTTTCTCTAAGAATTTTATAGTTTCTGATCTTACATTTAGGTCTTTAATTCATTTTGAGTTTATCTTTGCATATGGTGTTAGGAAGTGTTTTAATTTCATCCTTTTACATGTAGCTGTCCAGTTGCAGCATTTATTGAAGAGTCTTTTTCTCATTGTATATTTTTGCCTCCTTTGTCAAAAATTAGGTACCCATAGTCACATGAGTTTATTTCTGGGCTTTCTATCTTGTTCCATTGGTCTATATTTCTGTTTTTGTGCCAGTACCATACTGTTTTGATGACTATAGCTTTGTAGTATAATGTGAAGTCAAGAAGGTTGATTCCTCCAGCTCCATTCTTCTTTCTCAAGACTGCTTTGGCTATTCAGGGTCATTTGTGCTTCCACATGAACTGTGAAATTTTTGTTCTAAGTCTGTGAAAAATGCCATTTGTAATTTGACAAGGATCACACTGACTCTGTAGATTGCATTGTACAGTCATTTTCAAAATATTGATTGTTTTTACCCAGGAACATGGAATATCTCTCCATCTATTTATATCATCTTTGATTTCTTTCATCAATGTCTTATAATTTTCTGTGTACAGTTCTTTTGTCTCCTTTGTCTCCTTAGGTAAGTTTATTCATAGATATTTTATTCTTTTTTTTTTTTCTTGCATTGGTGAATGGGATTGATTCCTTAATTTCTTTTTTCTTATATTTCATTGTTAGTATATAGAAATGCAAGTGATTTCTGTGTATTGATTTTGTGTACTGGGACTTTGCTAAATTCACTGATTAGCTCTAGTAATTTTCTGATAGTATTTTTAGGGTTTTCTATGTACAGTATCATTTCACCTGCAAATGGTGAGAGATTTACTTCTTTT
The DNA here is from genome assembly GCF_002263795.3 of Bos taurus. Lineage (NCBI taxonomy): Eukaryota > Metazoa > Chordata > Mammalia > Artiodactyla > Bovidae > Bos > Bos taurus. The sequence goes on from NC_037336.1 coordinate 4,330,029, forward strand.
CTGATCTGTATTCTTTTTCTTTCTTTTTCTTCTATGATTGCTATAGCTAGGACTTCTGAAACTATGTTGAATAATAGTGGTAAAAGTGGACACTGTTGTCTTGTTCCTGATTTTAGAGGGAATGTGTTCAGGTTTTCACCTTTGAGAATAATGTTTGATGTAGGCTTATCATATATGGTCTTTTCTATGTTGAGGTAGGTTCCTTCTATGCCCATTCGCAGAAAAGACAATAGATGGACAACTAATAACTATAAAATTATATTATTTGATTTGCAACACTAATAGTATTTTTAAATGTATGTTTTGATGGAAGGATAAAATTTTGCAGAATTGTGTCGGTATCTGTGAAGCACCAACATGAATCAGCCATAGATGTACATAGTTGTTTTATATAAATGATACTATGACAAAAGGAGAAAGGATACTAAGCTATTTAGGAGTAATATTTCTATATATCATTGGAATTAATCAAGTATAAACCTAAAGCAAATTCTGGATTAATTATCCAGAGTTAATACTTTTTATTATTATTATTATTAAATAATAAATTATAATTAATTATATTTATTTTATTTTATTATTTTAATAATTATTAATAATATATTATCAACTATTATTAAGATAATACTTATTTTATTACTAATGAATAATACTTTATTATTAAAATAATAAACTAAAATTATTAATATTTATGGGGTAAGGGTGTGCTAAATACTAGAGCAACCACTAAAATATCCTAAAAAAAACAGTAAAAATTGTTTTTTAAAAGTGTAGATAGATGCTTCATTAGAAAATATCTGTTTAATGCAAAGAAAAAAGTACAGGAAGGGAAGAGGAAGAGAAAAGACATGAGACAAATAGAAAATAAAAAGTAACATAGCAATCTCATCAAAAGACATAGATTGTTAGACTCTTAACTATCCTGGTGCTGTGAACCAATATCTAATCATGGTTTTGATAAGCATTAATTTGAGGATGAATGATGCTGAACATCTTTTCATGTGCTTACTAAAGATTTGTATGCATTCCTTGGAGAAATATCTATTTATTTTTCCCATTTAAAAATTGTGTTGTTATTTCATTATTGAGTTGTAAAGCTTCTTTAGATTTTCCACATAGGTTCTTTATCTGATATTTGATTTGCAAATATTTTCTTCCATTTTCTCTGTGGTTTGTCTTTTTACTCCTATGATCATGTCCTTTAAAGATTTTGCTTTTGATAAAGTCCAATCTCTCTTTTTTTTTTCTTTTATTGTTTATGCTTTTGATGTCATATCTAAGAATTATTTGCCAAATCCAAGGCCATAAAGTATTACTTAATATATTTAGGTAACAAAATGCCAAGTCAAAAGGTCAGATAACAGCAAGTGTTGGCAAAGACATGGAGAAACAAGAATGCATGCACTGCTGGTGGGAATTATAGCAGTACCATCACTTTAGAAAACAGGGTGAAAATTCTCTAAATATTAATCAAGTGTTACCTTAAGACTCATAAAATCTACTTCTAGGTATATACCCAAGAGAAATGAAAAGATATGTATACCCAAAACCAAACACAGAAAATATCACATATGGTGATAGAAAAAACATATATACAAATATTTATAGCAACATTATTTATAATATATAAATAATGGAACCAACATAAAGTCCATGAGTTAGTAAATGGATCATGAAATGCTATCAATACCATGGCATATTTTTAGCCACAGAAAGGAATGTGAACCTATCTAGTTACATAAGGCCACCTATTATATTTAATTCATATGAAATGTCCTGAATATGGAAATATATATAGTAGATTAATGGTTGTTTGCATCTGTGGAGTGGGGTTTGAAGTGTCAGTAGCTAATAGCTATTTTTTTGAAGAGGTATTAAAAACAAGATAGAAATTGCATACATTTCTGAATATATTAAAATTCATTGAATTGTATACTTTGCATGGATGAATTTCACAACATTTAAATTATATCTCAGTAATGTTGAAAAATATAAATTCTTTAATTTCATCATATTGAAGCAAATATGACTACAAATTCTCTATCACCAAAGCTCATGAAAACATTCAGTTAATAAGAGTACGGCATCCTCCTGTACAGCTAGACTTAAATTCAATAATGCAAACTGGGTACTTTGAGGAAGAGGAAAAAGAATGGGGGCTCCCATGCAAATGTCTGACAAAGTAGGGCTTTGAACAGGATTCATACTATTTTTATTTATATAGTTAGCCTCCTTTCTATGACTTTTTAGTGGATTCTACACTTTTTGTTTCAGATAGTTTTTTGGCAGAGAAGAGTTGAGCTTTAAGAGGTGACATGGATTTAGATGATAAATTGGTGATATGGATTGTTTTCAGATCAGAATAAACTGAACTTATTATTAATAATGTGTTTATTTCTGAAAATAAGCTTGCTTTATTTTTTATTGTAATTATATGAGATGACTTGATGCTGAAGAATTGATAACTTTTGAATAGTGGTGCTAGAGAAGACTCTTGAGAATGCCTTGGACAACAAGGAGATAAAACCACTCAATCCTAAAGGAAATCAGTCTTGAATATTCCTTGGAAAGTTTGATGCTGAAGTTGAAGCTCCAATACTTTGTCCATCTGATGCAAAGAGCCAGCTCATTGGAAAGGACCCTGATTAAGGGAAAGATTGAGGGCAGGAAGATAAGGAGGTGACAGAGAATGAGATGGTTGGATGGCATCACTGATTCAATGGACATGACTTTTCAGAAACTCCAGGAGGCAATGAAAGACCAGGATGCCTGGTATACTGCAGTTCTTGGGATCTCAAAGAGTCAGACATGACTTAGTGACTGAACAACAACAACAATATAAAATGATGAATATAAATTGAATTATTTCAGTAATTATTTCACAATATATTTAAATAAAACTTTTGGCTGTATGTCTTAATCTTATGTAGAGATGCATGTCACTTATTTCTCAGTAAAACTGCAAAAAATAATTTTTGGGGGAAATCAGGCAAAGTGTAACTTGTTTACAAGCATTAAAAATAAGTCAAATATTCTTGCTTAAAACGAATGGTTAAAGTGGAAAAAAAAAAAGCATATAATTTCCTAGAGTGGTGGAAAATAGATTCCTGTAGGAAATGACTTATTGGAAAGAAATATAATCTAGTATAATATTTAAAAGCTTGGACCCAGGAACCATAAGGTGTACATAAATATGCCTCCAAAATTGACTCATAATTAAGACTATGAACAACTTAGCCTCTCTATGCCTCCTTTTTTCTCCCTAAAATAATGTCTACTCTATAAGATAGAAATATTTGAATGGATTCAAATAAAGCCTTTAAAATTGTTTGATATTTAGTAAGTATTTAAACAGTGTCTACTCTATAAGATAGAAATATTTGAATGGATTCAAATAAAGCCTTTAAAATTGTTTGATATTTAGTAAGTATTTAATATATATTATTAGGCAATGTGTGACGGAGCTGTCCTGTGGAACAGGAAAGAGATGTCCTGGTTTGGCTGGAAAAAGAATAATATCCAAAAGAATATGTTAGAACTGTGCTATTTTCCTAGTATCTAATACTTTAGAACAGCTACAGACTAAAATTTGCTGCCTCAACACATTAATATTTACATTTTAAGACTTCTCAAGGATTATTATAGCAAATTTGTGTAGCAGGTAATATTTAGACTTAGTTTTAAAGATCTCTTGTGAATTCTGGACTGTTTATATATATATATGATTCTCTGGTGTGTATTGTTTTATATTCTACAGATGTTTGGCTAAAAATGTTTCATGCCAAATTGGTTGATATAAGTGATTTATGTATTCTAGTTTGACAAATGGAGGAAGAACAGGAAACTTGACCTTTTACACATATTCACAGTAAGTAAAAAATTCCTTTGTTATAAAATATTTAATAGTAATTCATCTGTTACATCTGTAAAAGGTAACCTTCTGAGAGTGAATGTTCAGTTTAAAAGATGCTCATTAACTTGAAAGAATCCATTAAGTTTTTAGCTAATCTGTTTTCGAGTAAGGGAGGTCAATAAAATGTCAAGATTTTAAATTCAAATTAAATTAACTATGCTTTGTGAAAACATTTCTATTCAAAACCTCCTACAAGATGTGACAAGGCTTAACCTTTGTGGAATTATTCCCCCACTGCTTGATACCTGTTTAAAGAAAAGTACTTTTTAATCTGATAACATTCTGACTACTACTATACAGCCTAAGCATTATAGAAAATGATGAAATGCTACTAATTTCAATATACAAAACTTTAACTTTCTGGATCCTAAGACTGGGATCATAAGCATGTGTACACACACACACACATACACACCCCCATCTAACCCATTTACAACTATACACTTAAGGGTAGATTTTATACAATTATGTAAAGTTTAAAAATAAAATAAAATTAAAAAAAAAATCATAAAAAATGGCTTACTTGCTAAGAATTCAAGGTTGGTTATTATTATATTATATTTAATATAATTATTATCATAATTCAAGACTGGGTTATTGTAACTTCATTTATCTTCTAAGTTTTGGTAGTATACTCTTTTAACCTTTTTTTAATTGTCTTATTTGAGAGTTTAAAACATGTAGAGTTATTACATTTTAATAAAGTAATTTTTACTATGTCTTTAATAATACTGAAATCTTAGGACATGTCAACTATTTATAATCTTTTTTATTTATTTTGATAAAATTATAAAATAAATAAATTTATATTTAAAAATTATAAGGTTTTTAAAAATAAGGACATTAAAATTTTCCTTGATAAAAAAATTAATATTTTGCTTTTTAAATTTTCACTAGAGTGTACTTTATTTCTATTTTTATTTTCTCCTCAATGCAATGGGCTAATAAGTACAAAGCACTTCTGTAACCCTTTGAACAATAAATTGGAGCAATTAGCAGAGAAGATCAATAAAACTGAAAAATAAATAGAGGATTATAGCTACCATCATCCATTAGTTTGCCTGATGATGCTACCAGAATACCTCATCTATAGTACTGTTGATATTTGCATCTGGTAGATTGTCCTGTATTTCCTTGAATGATAAAGATATTCATGGCTTCTACATCAATGATGGTAATAGCATACACATACCTTAGATGTGACAATAGAAAATACCTCAGGTCATTGCTAAATATCCCCTATGTGACTGTCACCTTATATATGTATATATATATATATATTGACATATACATTTGACTTTTTAAACCTTTTAACTTTATTTTTCAAGCATCTATAAAAGTCAGAACAACAATAGCAGTCATCATGCCTCTATTATCTTGTTTCAACTATTGTTAACATATAGCCAGTTTTGTTTCATCCACTCTTCCATTGGTCTGTTTTATTTCCTTTTGTGAATTACTGTAAAAGCAAATCCTAAACATTGTTAGTATTTCTTCCACAAAGACCTCGGATAATTCTACAGTAATATATATTCACTGAGTCCCTTTTTAAACCTAATAAATTTAGGTTCATTCAAAATTGAAGCCCATTATCATGTCCTATGAACAGGCCCTTTTTGATATCTGCAAAGAACTGGTCACAACGTCAATAGATAAAGTGAGATTTGTGGGATTTGCAATGGTACACAAGAGGTGTATAAGAAGACCATTACCCCAAATATTCAAAACATCTTATTCCTTAACATGAAATGTCCCATTATTGTTCAGATTTCTCAGATTTACTAAGTGAATTAATTAATTATTTTATCTATTTACCTACCTATCTATGTGTTCTTAGTCACTAAGTTCTGTCCAACACTTTGTGACCTCACAGACTGTAGCCCACCACACTTCTTTGTCTATGGGATTCTTCAGGCAATAATAACTGGAGTGAGTTGTTATTTACTTCTCCAGGAGATCTTCCTGACCCAGAGATCAAACTCACATCTCCTGCATTGGGAGCCAGATTCTTTACTACTGAATGATCTGGGAAGCCCATATATCTATTTACTTGTGTTAGAATTGGTTGTATGAATTAGAATCCAAACAAAGTCTAAAATTAATGGGTGTGTCTATCAGGTCTCTCTTAATCTATAAACCTTTCTTTGTTGACCAAACTGAGACTCTATTCTGTAGAATTTATGTTTTCTCTATGTCTTTTCATGACTTGATAATGTTCCATTGTCTAGCTGTACCAAAGTTTATTTATAAATACATTACTTGAAGGATATTTTGATTGCTCCCAAATATAGACTCAGAGGCTTAGAGAATAAACTTATGGTTTCTTCTCTAAGAAGAATGGAGAAGGATGAAAGGAAGGGATAGTTAAGGAGTTTGGTATGAACTTTCCTGGAGGCTCAGTTGGTAAGGAATCTGGCTGCAAGGCGGGAGATCGGGTTCAATCCCTGAGTGAAGATGACCCCTTTTAGATAGGAACGGCTACACTCTCCAGTATTCTTGCTTGGAGAATTCCATGAACAAAGGAACCTGAAGGGCTACCATTTAAGGGGTCACAAAGAGTCAGACACTACAGAGACTAATACTTTTGGGATGGACAAGTATGTACTGCTATATTTTAAATGGATAACCAATGACAACCTACTGTACAGTACCAGAAACTCTGCTCAATCTTATATAGAAGCCTGGGTGGGAGGAAGTTGGGGGGAGAATGGATAGATATATATGTATGGATGAGTCCCTTTGCTGTCCACCTGAAACAATCACAAAATTGTTACTCAGTTACACTCCAATATAAAATACAAGTTTGTTTGTTTGTTTGTTTTTTAAGAAAAGAATAGAGCTGCTATAAGCATCCGTGTGTAGGTTTCTGTGTAGGTATATGTTTTCAAATTTGGGGGGTAAATACTAAGGAGGACTATTACTGTATCATACTGTGAATGTATGTTTAGTTTTGTGAGAAATTGCCAAACTGTCTTCTAAATTAGCTATACCATTTTAAGTTTCTATCAGAAATGTATGAGTCCCTGTTGATCCTATTGTCAAGGTTTTGGATTTTGACCACTCAAACAAGTGGGTCTTATTGTCTTAATTGGCATTTCCCTAACAACATATGATGTGGAGCATGCTTAGCATGATTGTTTCCTACCTATATATTTTATTTAGTAGCATTACTGTTCAGGTTTTATGGCTCATTTTTAAATTAAGCTATTTATTTCCTTATTGTTGAGTTTTAATTGTTTTTCATACATATTGGGTAGAAGTCCTTTATTAAGAATGTCTTTTGAAAATAGTTTCTTCTTTTATTTAAAAATGGTGTCAACATACTCTAGGTCATTTAGGATTTATCCTATATTATCTTATAGCAGTTTTATAGTTTTGCATTTACACTTAGATATATGATCCATTTTGAATCAATCTGTATGAAGCTTGCATGTTCTGGGTCTAGATTTTTTTTTTTTTTTTAACATATGGATGTCATTGTTTCAGGATAGTTTGTTAAAGAGACAATGAACTCTTTTTTCCTTTGCTAACAATCTGTCTGTCCTAAGAGAGAAGTTACAGTAATAAATGCTTACATTAAGAGGAAAAAAAAAATCTCAGATAAACCACCTAAATGAACACCTCAGTAAACTAGAAGAGAGGAAAACAAATAAACAAAAAACTAAGGCCAGATTAAGAGAAGAAAAGGAATAAGAAAGATTACAGGAGAAATAAGTAAAATAGAGACAAAAATATAACATAAAATATTTATGAAATTAATATCTTATTTAAAAAGATAAAATAGAAAAACATTTTTTAGGCTTAAAAGAACAACAACAAAGACTCAACTATATAAAATAATAAAAGAGAGGACATTATGACTGATATCACAAAATACAAAGGATCATAACAGATTCCTTTGAAGAGATATATCAACAAATTTGATGACCTGGAAGAGATCTATAAATTCCTAGAAACAAAATATATCAAGACTAAACCAAGAAACTGAAAATCTTATCAGACTGATCACTATCAAAGAGATTGATCACTAATCAAAATAGATTAAATCACTAATCAAAGTTCTCCAACAAAGAAAAAACCAAGACATTTGTAAAGAGGAATTCATAATCATTTTTCTGAGACACCCTTCTGAAAGGTAGAAGAGGAGAGAACACTTTAATTTCATTTTATGAAGACAATTTTTCTCTAACACCAAAACAATAAAGGGACATTACAAGAAAAGGAAATTATAGGCCAACATTCTTTATGAATATAGGTGTAAAAAGTCATCAAAAATATTAGCAAACACATATCAACAGCACATTAAAAGGATTATACACCATGATTATTGTACAGGAGGCGGTGATCAAGACCATCCCCAGGAAAAATGCAAAAAGGTGAAATGGTTGTCTGAGGAGGCCTTACAAATATCTGAGAAAAGAAGAGAAGCTAAAGGCAAAGGAGCCCATCTGAATGCAGAGTTCCAAAGAATATAAAGGAGAAATAAGAAAGTCTCCCTCAGTGATTAGTGCAAATAAATAGAGGAAAACAATAGAATGGGGAAGACTAGAGATCTCTTCAAGAAAATTAAACATACCAATAAAACATTTCAGGCAAAAGGGCACAATAAAGGACAAAAGTGGAATGGACCTAACAGAAGTAGAAGATATTAAGAAAAGTTGAAAAAATACACAGAAGAACTATACAAAAAAGATATTAATGACCCAGAAAACCACAATGATGTGATCACTCATCAAGAGCCAGACATCCTGGCATGCAAAGTCAAAGTTGGCTTTAGGAAACATCACTAGGAACAAAGCTAGTGGAAGTGATGGAACTCCAGTTGAACTCTTTCAAATCCTAAAAGGTGATGCTGTTGAAGTGCTGCACTTAATATGCCAGCAAAGGTGGAAAACTTAGCAGTGGCCACACGACTGGAAAAGGTCAGTTTTCATTCCAATACTAAAGAAAGGCAATGCCAAAGAATGTTCAGACTACTGAACAAATACCCTCATTTCACACGCTAGCAAAATAATGCTCAAAATTCTCCAAGCCAGGTTTCAATAGTATGTGAACTGAGAACTTCCAGATATTCAAACTGGATTTAGAAAAGTCAGAGGAACCAAAGATCAAATTGCCAAAATCAACTCGATCATAGAAAAAGCAAGAGGGTTCCAGAATACTATCTAACTCTACTTTATTCCCTGCTTAAGATGAAAATGAAAGAGAAGAGTGAAAAACCTGCCTTAAAACTCAACATCCAAAAAACTAAGATTGTGGCATCTAGTCCATTCACTTCATGGCAAATAGATGGGGAAACATTTTCTTGGGCTCCAAAATCAATGCAGATGGTGACTGCAGCTATGAAATTAAAAGATGCTTGCTCCTCGGAAGAAAAGTTATGACTAATCTAGATAGCATATTAAAAACAGAGACATTACTTTGCCAAAAAAAAGTCCATCTAGTCAAATCTGTGCTTTTTCCAATAGTCATGTATTGATGTGACAGTTGGACTATAAAGAAAGCTCAGTGCCAAAGAAATGACACTTTTGAACTGTGGTGTTGGAGAAAACTCTTGCGAGTCCCTTGGACAGCAAGGAGTTAACCAGTCAATCCTAAAGGAAATCAGTCCTGAATATTCATTAGAAGGACTGATGCTGAAGCTAAAGCTCCAATACTTTGGCCACATGCATTGCAGGCAGATTCTTTACCACTTGAGTTACCAGGGAAGCCCCAGTATACAAAACCAATACACAAATGTCAGTTGCATTTTATATCCTAATAGCATATATTTCAGAAAGAGAAATTTTAAAATATGATCCCATTTACAATAGCAACAACAGAATTTATACGTTAAAAATGGATTTAATTTATACTTAAGAATAGACTTAATCAAGTACATGAATGATCTCTATATTGAATAGTATAAAATATTGATAAAAGAAATTGAAGAAAATACAAATAAGTAGAAATATACTGCATGACCATTAATTGGAAGAAACAATATTATTAAAATACCCATACTCCTCAAAGCAATCTACAGATTCACTGAAATCCCTATCAAAATGCCTATGTCAAAAAGAAAATACACAAAACTGAAATTGTCTGAAACCACAAAAGGCACTAAAATGCCAAAGTAATCCTGAGAAAAAAGAACAAAACTGAGGCATCACCCTTGTTGACCTCAAACTATATTATATAGTTATCAATCAAAACAGCATGGTATTTTACACAAAATCACACACATAGATCAATGGAGCAGAAGTAAACGCACAGAAATAAATTTGTGTATTTATTATCAATTATTTTTTACAAAGAAACTAACACTATACAATGAGGATATTATAGTTTATTTAATAAACGTTTGGAAAACTGGAGAGTCACACAATAAACTGGGCCACTATTTCATACCACTTACAAAGTCAACTCACAATGAAGAAAAGTCTTTAATGCTAAACCTAAGCTATAAAACTAGAATAAAACATGGTAAGTAAGCTCTTTGACATCAATCTTGACACTGATTTTTTGTGTTTTTTTTTTTTTTTTGGCATTGACACCAAAGGCCAGGGAGCAAAAGCAAAAATAACCATGTGGGACATGAAAGTGAAAAAAAAAATTCTGTACAGCAAAGGAAAGCATTATCAAAATTAAAAATAAAACAACCTACAGAATGGGGAAAAAAATATGTCTAAATGGAGCTGATATCTAAAATATACAAGGAACACAAATCTATTTTTAAAATAGGCAGAGGATCTGAATCACCCTTTTCTCCAAAGAAGATATACGAATGGCCACTAAGTATACAAAAGGGTGCCCAATGTCACTTATCACTACAGAAATGCAAATTAAAAGCAAAATGAGATATCATCTTGTACCTTTTAAGGTGATTATAGTGAAAAAGACAACATATAAGTCTTGGTAAGGTTTTGGTGATAAGTTAACTCTTGTGCACTGCTGATGAGAATGTAAATAGGGAAGCTATTACTTAATATGAAAGTTCTAGGAAAAAAAATTAAATAGAACCACATTTGCATCCTGTAATCCCTCTTGCATATATATCCAAATGAAATGCAATCAATATCTCAAAGTGCTATCTGCACTATAGTGTTTTTTGCAGCATTAATCACAATAGCCAACATATGGAAATAAACCATATGTTTTTTTGAATGTCCATCAATAGATAAAAGACTAAATGATGGATATGATATCAATTGAATATAGTAATATTCTATATCTGGATTAAGTTCAATAACATTGTTCAATATATATTGAAGACTGATATTTGAATATTATTTGGTTATGACAAATAAAAGGACTCCTGCCACTTGCTACAACTTGGGTGGATTTTAGGTCATTTTATCAGGTGAAATAAGTACACAGAGAAGTACATCTACTGCATAGTATCACTTATATGTGAAATCTAAAATAAAACTTATAAAAAGGGTGAGTATAAAAATGGTTTCTATGGAGTGGGTGGTAGGGGAAATACGAAGATGTTGGCCAAAGTATAGAAAATTTCAGCTATAAATTAAAACAGGTTGAGGATTTAAAGTATAACATGGCAACTATAGTTGACTATATTAAGAGACAAGAAATTAAAATATTCACAAATAAGAAAAGCATATGTGTGATTATGAATAAGCTAATTAAATATGTGCTGAGTCACTTCAGTTGTGTACAATTCTTTGTGACCCTGTGGAATGTGTAGCCTGTCAGGTTCTGTTTATGATATTCTCCAGGTAAAAATATTGGAGTGGGTTGCCATTTCTTCCTCCCCAGGTTAATTAAATAGACAGGAGGATACATTTACAATGTGTATTTACATAAGAACATCATGATGTACACTTAAATATCATGATTTATTTATCAATTATACCCTAGCCTCCTAAGAAACCTGTATGCAGATCAAGAAGTAACAGTTTGAACCATACATGGAACAATTGGTTCAAAATTGGGATAGAGGTTCATCAAGGCTGTTCATTGTCATCCTGCTTATTTAACTTATACACAGAGCACATCAAGTGAAATGTCAGAATCGATGAAGCTCAAGCTGGAATCGAGATTGCCAAGAGGAATATCATCAACCTCAGATATGCAGATGACACCACCCTAAAGGCAGGAAGCAAAGAGAAACTAATGAGCCTCTTGATGAAGATGAAAGAGGAGAGTGGAAAACCTGGCTTAAAACTCAGCATGCAAAAAACTAAGATCATGGCATGTGGTCCCATCACATTATGGCAAATAGATGGGAAAAAATGGCAGCAGTGACAAACTTTATTTTCTTGGGCTCCAAAATTACTGCAGAGGGTAACTGCAGGCATGAAATGAAAGGACACTTGCTCCTTAGAAGAAAAGCTATGACAAACCCTAGACAGTATATTAGAAAGCAGAGACATCACCTTGCCTTCATGGTCCATATAGTCAAAGCTATGTGTTTTCCAGAAGCCACATGTAGATGTGAGAGTTGGACCATGAAGAAGACTGAGCACCAAAGAATTGATGCTTTCCAACTGTGATGCTGAAGAAGACATTTGAGAGTCCCTTGGACACCAAGATCAAACCAGTCAATCCTAAAGTAAATTAATCTTGAATATTTATTGGAAGAACTGATACTGAAGCTAAAGCTCTAATATTTTGGCTAACAAATGCAAAGAGCTGACTCATTGGAAAAGACCCTGAGGCTGGGAAAAATTGAGGGCAGGAGGAGAAGGGGGCAACAGACGATGAAATGGTTGGATGGCATCATTGTCTCAATGGACACGAATTTGAGGAAATTCTGTGCGATAGATAAGGAAAAGGAAGTCTGGTGTGCTGCAGTCTATGGGGTCACAAAGAGTCAAACATGACTGAGTGATTGAAGAACAAAGCTGAAAAAATTAAAAGGGAATTGATCTGGAAGAAAAATTTACATGCTATGACTTTATTTTGAAGTGCTATTCCAGGGAAGCAAAAAAGATTGAGTGACTTAAGATTGAAGCCAACATATCTGTGATTCTTTTCCACATGTTTCCTGCCTTCTGGAAGCTGCTTCAGATATTATGTCTACCTTAAATTAAATATATATATATATATATTTAATATATATATATATATATATAATTTTTCTTCCATCAGGAAAATAATCTTAAGCAAAACTACAAATTTCCAACTTAGTAATGGCAAATCGCTACCCAAGATACAAGGCCATTAGCGGGTGGCACACGGCTCCTCCCTCAAAATTGGGGCTATCACTGAAAATAGGAAGAATATACTTAGAGTAGCAAATGAGAGTATGTGCTAAAAAAATTTTGATTTACATTTTCTGTAATATTTTGAGGGAATATTTATTTGCTTAATCATACATTTCAGCATAAAGCTATAGATCTTAAATTACTCATTTAACTTTTAAAATGAAAATACATAAAAGATTAAAACAAACAAAATTACTAATAATATACTCTAGAAATAAGGTCCATGGACTCCCACACTATTTAAAGATTATATGCATAAATTACCAGGTTGTACAATCCTAGGTTACTAGAATTTATTAAATAAGACTCAGATCAATAAAAGCATGTAAACATTAAAGCTCCAGTGGAAACAAGAACCAGTTTAAACTCTTTATATCCTTCAGTTATTTTCCCTAATTGTCTTGAGTGGCAGAAAATTTTAACTGTACTGGTAAGCATCAATTCTTCATTTTAACAGCAAATTAACTTCCAAACTAATAGCTTCAAAAATGTTTGAATAAAAGATTTCAATTGGCCCATATGGATCTTTTGTTAAGTGAATAAAATCATATGTTCCACATCCTTCTTTCTCTGTTTTTAATAGAACATATAGATATCTATAAGTGATTTGTCTACTAATCAAATTTACTTAGCTACAAAATGCAGCTAAGTAAAATAAAGCTATTACATTTCTTACACTATCTTTAGATCAGAATAACTGTCATTCAATCTTTTTGTTTTCTTTAAATAAAAAAATTTTTACATAGTACTATTTAAATGAAATTTTCTTATCTTTCCTGAAATGTTTAATGGCAGAGAGGTCATGGTAACTTAATTAATCCTGCCTGTGGTGTTTAAGTAACTTGAAAAATACTAAAGAAAATAATTTATTTAAAAAAAATTGAAGCACCCTTTGTTAAAATGTTATTAACATGTATTTGAAGCAAACATGTCAAAAACCAGCATTTCTGGGGAAAAACAAAACAAAGTTTCATTCATCCAAAACTTAATGCTGAATACCAATGTTTAATGTTTTTTTTTTACAATGTATTTATGATCTATGTATCTTTGTTTGCCTATTTAATGTTAATCATTGAGAGCTAGACAAAATTTGTTTTTAAACAAAGCAGCATATCCTTTCATTAAAAATGATTTTTTTAATTTTTTATTAAATGTGCTTTTATCTAGTGAGTGACATTTGCTATTTTCCACACGCAAAAAGGAAAATGTTTTGTTTAATTTTTTTCATTAACTGTTGGAGAAAATTTTCCTTATCCTTTTTTTAGATGTACTATTCTGTTAATATTCATCTGACTATATAATTTTGGTTTAAATTGAGACCACTTCTACAGATTTCTATTTATATTTATGTGTATTATTTAAAAATAAAAGCTGTATGTTTACCTACCAAGTCAAAAGAAAAAAAAAAGTAAATTAGGGCCCTATATTGTTTTCAATTGCTGACAAAAATATCCCTTTTGATATTTGACTTTCATTATTTTCATATTTTTCAACACAAAGGAGAAAATAGCCACCGATGCCATTTGGCACCTGTCTTCTTGCAAAAGGAGTAAATATAAAAAATGTTTATATTCTCTTTTATGATCTTCCCACTTTATAAAGCACAAAATTTATAGTCTTTTTAATGAAGTATAGTTGATTGACAATATTACATAAATTTCACGTTTGTAGCATAGTGAGTCAATATTTTTATAGATTATACATCAAGGTTGTTACAAAAAAATGGCTATGTATTCTTGTGCTATACAATATATCCTTGTTATTCATCTATTGTACACATATACATATTCTGATCTTCTTCTCCTTCCCTAGTCTCTTCACTCCACTGTTATCCATGAGTTTGTTTTCTGTGTTTGTGAATCTGTTTCTGTTTTGTTGTTTATTTTTAAAATCGTATAATTGATAACATAAAATATTTACCTTTGACTAATTTCACTAAACATAATGTTCTCTAGGTATATCCACATTATATTTTGTAAATGGCAGAATTTTATTCATTTTGTGGCTAGTATTCCAATTTATGTGTATGTTTACACCATTCATCTTCTGGCCATTCATCTGTTGAACACTTGGGTTGCTTGCATATTCTGGCTATTGTAAATGATGCTGCTATGAACATTGGGATGCATTGTTCACTTTTTAATGACTGTTTTTGGGTTTTTTGATTTTATGTATCAAAATTCTAGGAATAATTACTGGATCAGATGGTTGTCCTAATTTTTTGAGGAAATGCCATACTGTTCTCCATAGTGACTGCACCAAATTACATTCTCACCAAAAGGGCACAAGGATTCCATTTTCTTTACATCCTTGCCATTTTAATTTTGATTTTTTCTCTAATAATTAATGATGTTGACCATCTTTTCATCTTCCTGTTACCCATCTGTATGTCTTTGAAAAAATGGATGCCTAGGTCTTCTGGCATTTTATTTTTTATATTGAGTTGTATAAGCTGTTCATATACATTTTAGATTTTAATGCTTTATCAGTATTAAATATATTTGTATTTGATATGGTATTAAATGCCATATTAATACATTTGTAAGTACTCTCTCCTGTCCAGTATCTTGTCTCTGCATTTTGTCAGTGGTTTCCTTTGCTGTGTGCTCTGCTTAGTCACTCAGCCATGTCCAATTCTTTGTTACCTCATGGACTGTAGCTCTCCAAGCTCCTCTTTTCATGGAATTTTCCAGGCTAGAATACTGGATTGGGTAGCCATTCCCTTGTCCAGGGGATCTTCCCAAACCAGGGATCAAACCCAGGTCTCCTGCATTGCAGTGAATTCTTTACCATCTGAGCCACCAGGGAAACCCTTCCTTGCTGTTCAAAAGCTATTAGTTTTAATTAGGTCCTATTTGTTTTTACTTTTATTTCCTTTGCCTCAGTAGACCAGATCCAAATAATATTGCTATGATTATGTCAAAGAGTACTTTGCCTATGGTCTCTTCTAGAAGTTTAAATTTTAAAGGTTCTATATTTAGCTATTTAATCCATTTTGAGTTTATTTTAGTGTAAGATGTGGGGAAATGTTGTAATCTCATTCTATATACGATTGTCCAGTTTTCTCACTAGAAGATAGAAGAATATGTATTTTCTGCATTGTGTATGCTCGCTTCCTTTGTTGGATATTGACTATAGGTGCACGGGGTGTGAGAGGGGGAAGCATTGATAGAAGAGTCTGTCTTTTTCCATCATATATCCTTGCTGCTTTCATTGGAGATTGACTATAGGTGATGGGATTATATATGAGGTCTCTATTCCTTTTCATTGACCTATGTGTCTGTCTCTTGGGGCCAATGCTATACTATTTTGGTTACTATAGCTCTGTAGCATGGTCTGAAGTCAAGGGAATGTGATACCTCCAGCTTTCTTTTTTTTTTCCTCTTCATGATTGTTTTGGTAATTCTGGGTCATTTGTTGTTCCATATTAATGTTAGTATTATTTGTTCTGTAAAAAAAAAAAAAATGTCATGGCTATTTTGATAGGAATTATACTAAATCAGTATATTGCTTTGGGGTAGAATGATCACTCACCTAGAGCCAGACATCCAGGAATGTGAAGTCAAGTGGGCCTTAGAAAGCATCACTATGAACAAAGCTAGTGGAGGTGATGGAAATCCAGTTGAGCTCTTTCAAATCCTGAAAGATGATGTTGTGAAAGTCCTGCACTCAATATGCCAGCAAATTTGGAAAACTCAGCAGTGGCCACAGGACTGGAAAAGGTCAGTTTTCATTCCAATCCCAAAGAAAGGCAATGCCAAAGAATGCTCAAACTACCGCACAATTGCACTCATCTCACACGCTAGTAAAGTAATGCTCAAAATTCTCCAAGCCAGGCTTCAGCAATATGTGAACCGTGAACTTCCTGATGTTAAAGCTGGTTTTAGAAAAGTCAGAGGAACCAGAGTCAAATTGCCAACATCCACTGGATCATGGAAAAAGCAAGAGAGTTCCAGAAAAACATCTATTTCTGCTTTATTGACTATGGCAAAGCCTTTGACTGTGTGGATCACAATAAACTGTGGAAAATTCTGAAAAAGATGGGAATATTGGACCACCTGACCTGCCTCTTGAGAACCCTATATGCAGGTCAGGAAGCAACAGTTAGAACTGGACATGGAACAAAAGACTGTTTCCAAATAGGAAAAGGAGTACGTCAAGGCTGTATACTGTCACCCTGCTTATTTAACTTATATGCAGAGTACTCATATATTTATATGGGTTTTCTGTATTGTCTTTGTTTTTGTTGCTGTTGTTTGTTTGCCTGTTTGTTTTTGTTTGTTTGTTTCAGGTTTCCCTCACAAAACAAATATGTTCCATTGGTTTCATTTTTTATTAAATCTTCTTCACTTGTTTGATAGAGTTTCCATGTGAATCTGTCAAATCAAGGACAAGTGTTTGATGAGAATTTTTAATTACAAATTCAGTTTTACTACTAGTGGTCTTCCCAGCTTATCTGTTTCTTTCTGATTCAGATTTTGACAGGTTACATGTTTCTAAAAATTTGACAGTTATGCACTTGTTACCAATTTATTACTTGTTTTCCTGTTTTTTTTTTTTTTATACTTCATCTCTGTTCTTTCTTTCTTCTTCTTCTTCTTCCTCTTCCTCTTCCTCTTCCTCCTCCTCTTCTTCTTCTTCTTCTTCTTCTTCTTCTTCTTCTTCTTCTTCTTCTTCTTTCTTCTTCTTCTTCTTTCTTCTTCTTCTTCATTTCCTTTGTGGTTTGATGATTTTTTGGTAGTATATTTGTGTTTCTTTCTCTCTAGTTTTTGTGTATCTAAGGTAGAATTTTGATTTGTGGATACCATGGAATTTGCATATATTGACTTATTACTACTTTTACTTGTTTTAAAATGGTAGTTGTTTACATTCAAACATGTTCTGAAAAATAGACGTTTTTTTACTGCCCTCTCTCTCATTTTGTGTTTTAATTTCTTGCTTTACATTTCATATGTATCTGTTCACTGTTTATTGTAGTTCAAGTTGTTTGTACAATTTTGTTGTCTTTTAATATTCATACCAGTTTATTTAAATAGGCAATCTTAATTATTGATTTTTTCTTTTCTATAGATTCTTAATTCTTCTTATAACCTTTCTCTACCTCTTAGATAAAACTCCTTATTTATTATAAGATTGGTTTACTATTGGTGAACTCTTTTAGTTTTTTATTCTCTTAGAAGTTCTTCATCTCTTCTCTCCTTCAACTTTAAATAATAATTCACCTGGTAGCATGTTCTATGTTGCACGTTTTTCCCTTTCGGCACTTTGAATATATCACACCATTTTTTCTGACCTGCAAAGTTTCTTATGACTTTTCAAAGATCTTTGCAAAATCAGCCAATAGCCTTATGGGAGCTCTGTTGGATATAATACTATTTTTCATTTGCTATCTTTAGAATCCTCTATATTTAAACTTTGCCTTTTTAATTATAATATTTCTTAGTGTGGATATGTTTTAGTTCACTTTGTTTGAATCCCTCTGTGTTTCCTGTACCTGAATGTCTGTTTTCTTCTTCAAGTTTGGAAAGTTTTAATTGATGTATGGCAAAACTAATACAGTATTGTAATGTAATTAGCATCCAATCAAAATAAATAAATCTATATTAAAAAAATATTATCAAATACACTTTCAATTCTCCTCTCTCTATCTCCTTTTTCTGGCACTCCTAAAATATGAATGCTTATATAACTGATGTTACCCAGAGCTCTCTTAGACTATTCTAACATTTAATTGGTTTTCTTTTTGCTGTTCTGATTGGGATATTTCCATTACCCCATCTTCTAGATTACTTATGTGCTCTATATCACTCAGTCTTCTGTTAATTACTTCTAGTGTTGTTTTAATGTTTGTTATTGTATTCTTCTGTTCTGACTTTTATCTTTTAAAAATATTTTATAGTTTCTTATTAAAATTCTGACTGTGTTCATCTATTCTTTATTTCAGTTAAGATTCTAATTACTAATGCTTTTAATTATTTGGTAAGTCATTAATATATGTTTCATTAAAAAATGAAACATATATAAACATTATATTAAAAAATATAACTTCATTTATGTTAATTGGAGGTTAATTACTTTACAGTATTGTATTGGTTTTGCCATACATCAACATGAATCCGCCACAGGTATACATGTGTTCCCCATTCCAAACCTCCCTCCCTCCTCCCTCCCTGTACCATCCCTCTGGGTTTATTCTTTATTCTCAATCTTTCAATTGAAAATAATTTCTCTGCCTTCTCACTTTGCTTAATTTTCTCTGTCTCTATGAATTGAGGTAAAATACTTATATATGGTAGTCTTGAAGGGGTATTCTTATGGGGGAGCTTCCATATACAGTCTGAATGTGCCCAGTGACTTTGATGGTAGAACTGGATTTAATGTGAATGCAAGTCATTTATTCAGGGTTTACTGGCAACTAGTATCTTGAAAAGTGTTGGAGCCATAAATGGAGGGGCAAGGAATGGCGCCAGATGTGAGGTAGAGTTTTCTCTTTGCTCACTAGTCATCACTGCCCTTTGGGGAGTGGTATTAGGTCCAAAGTTTCTGGAGCAAGAGCCCTAAGGGACAGTCTGAGCAGTCTTTCTTCTTTTAACTGTGAACTCTCCCCTGTCTCACTACTGGTGCTCTTGCCCCAGAGGGGAGCTGTACTGGAGCAAGAAGTGTTTATGTGGGACTTTGGCTTCTGTTGGGGTGCATGCTGTGGTGGGTTTTCTTCAGATAGAGATTTGGGCTTCGCCTGCCCGCCTCAAAAGCCGTTTTCTGTCTGAGTCTCCTTTGTTCCTCATAGTTGTTTATACCTCTCAGCCAGTTGTATAGAGGATCCACATGGCACATGGGCTTCACATGGACTTTCAGTGTGCATGGGGGCGCATGGGCTACTGCAGTCTAGTCTCAATCAGATATTAAAACTTCTTTTGATGAGTTGTTTGGGTAAGCTCCAGCAATGGTTGTCCCTGCCTTCCATAGACATCCTGGACTCATGTTGCCCCTACATCCCATAGCCGAACTCCTTTCCAGTGGTGGTAGCCCTTACTCCAGTGTGGAACATCAGTGCGAAGTAGAGGGGGCTGGAGTTCTCACTTGACTCAAGCTGGAGTATGCACTAGAGTGGTCGTGGAAAACCAGGTAGCCACACAAGCAGTCGTCAATCTGCCCTCTTGACCCTGCCTTAAGAACAAGCTGGTATCCATGTGTTCCTCAGGAGTGGAATCCAGGCTTCCCAGAACCCTCCTGCTGGGTCCAGCAGCCTCTAACTAGTCAAGGGGATTTGTATTCCCTGTGTGGGACCCCAAGGCTCAAGTACCCCATATGCGGTTCAAAATATTCACTCCCCAGAGAGGGTTTCCATCTGTGTAATATCCCTATGCCCCTGGGTCCCCATCCAGGAGTACAATTCACAACACGATCACCTCCCTTCCTTTCCTACTTGATTCCATGTGGATCTTTCTTGCAGTCGGTTGTATAAGAGTCTTTTGGCCAGTTTCCAATTAGTTTTCAGTGAGGATTGTTTTACAGGTAGACATATTTTTTTATGTATTTGTGAGGGGAAGTGATTTCCACATCTGTACTTGATCAATCTTGGTTGATCTCCCTACAGTCTTTGTTTTTGAAAATAAGTCAGAAAATTTTTAATTTTAGCTGTTCCTATAGTTGATAGCGGAGAAGGCAATGGCACCCCACTCCAGTACTCTTGCCTGGAAAATCCCATGGACGGAGGAGCCTGGAAGGCTGCAGTCCATGGGGTCGCTGAGGGTCGGACACGACTGAGTGACTTCACTTTCACTTTTCACTTTCATGCATTGGAGAAGGAAAGGGCAACCCACTCCAGTGTTGTTGCCTGGAGAATCCCAGGGACGGGGGAGCCTGGTGAGCTGCCGTCTATGGGGTCGCACAGAGTCGGACACGACTGAAGTGACTTAGCAGCAGCAGCATAGTTGATAGAGCTTTTGTGTATATCATCCTTGAGTATCAGTGATTATGATAATATTTACTTAAAAATAAGATACAGTCCAATATGTATTTGCATGCATAACATAATGATTAGGATAATTAAGGCTGGCAAAATACTTCTCAGTTTCAAATTCTTTCCCCACTCCTTAGCTGTGTGACTTCAGGCACATTGCCTAACTTGTCTGCATCCTTGGTTCTTTATCAGTAAAACTGGGATATTAATTTGGCTTGCCTCATAAGATTATTGTAAAAGTTAAATGAACTAACCAATAGGAAATATTTAAAACAATTTCTGGGACCTATGCAGAAATCACTCAACAGATATTGGCTGTTATTATGCCCTTATGGAAAAGACCATTTATTTATGCTCTACCTAAATTACTAATTAACATTTGATGATTGATATTAGTGCCTTTTTGCATGTTTTATATTCCATAATTTAATGATGCTTATATTTGAAAAAATTGGAAGCCACTTTTTGAGCAGTGTCCTTTGAGTTCATTCTGCTTTACTTGGCACAGCTGTTACCATTTACATATTCATTCCACCATAATTTATTTATTTTTTTTACCAGCTTGTTTATGCCAGGTTTATTATAATTAAAAAAGCAAATGCTAGAACTAAAACCTTGTTGACAATAACATGCTAAGTAATTGCTAACCATATAATTTATATGTATATCTTTTAAATTTGTCACCAAGTAAAATATTAAAGTAAAACATAATTGAATATTATCTCATTATTCTTAAAATGTTCCAGAAAATGCACTATTAAAAATATTCCTGGAGGAACTTCTGGTTTGAATTTTTTATACAATCCCTTAAGTCTGTTTGATTTTGTTTGAATACTAACCTGTTCAGATTATGATAAAACCAGTTAACCTGTGTATTCTGCACTTCATCAAAAATCAAATTATCAACATACAGCTTATATAACAGTTTGTAACCAACAACTCAAAATATTTAATTTTTTTGATACTAAATTAATAATTGTGATTATTTGGTAATACACTTACATTATATAACATTTTTCATAATTATTGAAGTTATTTAGAAATTTCAATTTTGATTCATATATAGCCCAGGACTAAAATATCTAAAAAATATAGCAATAGTAAAAGAGAAAATGATTTACAAGAACATAAAGTGAAAAATAAAAATAATCATTTATACATTTCTTACAGATGTATAACATTACTTAGTGAAGTAAAATAACCCACATTAAAAAAAAATGAGATTCCTTCTGTAAATCTCTGTATACATGGTTGCCACTCTTCTATAGAAAGCAAGGAGGAACATCTTTTCCTAGGTGCATGCTAAGTCACTTTAGTCATGTCCGACTCTTTGCAATCCTATAGACTATAGCCTGCCAGGCTGCTGTGTCTATGGGATTCTCCAGGTAAGAATATTGGAGTGTACTGCCATTTCTTTCTCCAGGGATTTTTCTTATAATAAAGCTTTAAGAACTGTGGGGCAATGGAATATTGCTCAGCCACAAAAAGGAATAAAATTGTGTCATTTGCAGAGATGTGGATGGACCTAAAGACTGTCATACAGGGTGGAGTAAGAGACAAAAATAAATATTGTATATTAATGCATATATGTGGAATCTAGAAAAAAATGTTCTTGTGAGTTTTCAAAGCAAGAATAGAGACACAGACATAGAGAACAAATGTATGGACACCAAGTACAGAAAGGGGAAGTGGGATAAACTGGGAGATTGAGGTTGACATAGATACACAATTATGTAAAAAAATATAGATAACTAATGAAAACCTACTGTCTAGCACGGGAAACCTCTATTCAATGCTCTTTGGTGATGTAAGTGGAAAGGAAATCCAAAAAAAAGGGGAGATGTGTATATATATATATATATATATATATATATATATATGTAGCTGATTCACTATCCTGTACAGCAGAAACTAACACAACACTGTAAAGCAATTCTACTCCAATAAAAATTAAAAAAAAAAAAAGGGAACTGAGGGAAAGACAGATCCACTCTATACTTTCTACATAGTGGAGTAATTTTACATAAATTCAAAATTATCTTTTCTTAAATACTGTGGCATACAATAGCAGAAGGATATGTGGATAATAAGCTCGTGCATATTAAAGTCTAAATCACAGCTAACATTGCATTCATCATTTTATCACAACTCTGTTAGCCAGTATCTGCATTTCAGTCACTATTACATAAATGCAATAAATTCTATATTCTCAAATAGAATATTCTCAGAATGAAGTCTGTCATTTGTACAGACGGCATTACATATTTCTTTTTAGAACTGAAAAGAAGACCAACTTAAGTATTTGTGTGCTTTATCTATTTCAACATTTTCCCCAAAAAAAATCATTTTACAAACTCATCTTCAAAAACCTTCATTTCAAATCCTGTAAGTTAAAATTATCTGCACTTTAATAGTCAAATTCATTTTTTTTCCAATTACAGTCACAGATTTCTAAAATTTTTATTTTCTCCCTATCCATCAGACCAGTGGTTCTTTCAAACTTTAGCTATCTGAGAATTATCTAGAGGGCTTGTAAACACAAGTGATTGTGATTCCTTCTAGAAGTTTGTTTTCAGTACATACAAATAAGTAGAATAAGACATGATAATTTACATGTGTATCAGCTTTCTATGAAATACTGTTGTAAATATTGGAGACCACTCTTTGAGAACCATCACTGTAAACCAAATGTTGCAAACACTCTCACTTCTGAATGGCCATCGTTCACACTCTTTTGGCCTTAAGGTGCTTTAACAAATTAAAAAAAAAAAGAAAAAAAAAAACTTTTTATATGTGTGTTCCTACCAAAATGTTCAATGTTGTAATTTCAAGGCCAATACTGTAAATATAACTGATCATTAGGGCTACAGAGAGTACTATCCACAATTAGAGAAGTAGGAAAAGTGATTTTAATCTTTTGTGGTGATTATTGGATTATTTTAAAATATTTTGTAGGCAAAATAGAAATCCTCCAGTACTTTGTAGCTTATTAGTAAGTTGAATTATTTTTAAATGACTATTTAAGAATGTATTCTAGAATATTTCATTCATTTCTAAAATCAATGAGACTTTCATGATAATTTTTTATTCTTTTCTGCTTTATATGTTTTTATGTTTTATGATGTTTTTAACAACTCTTTGATGTATAAAATGTCCTAATTTGTGTGACTGTGTGAAAGTGAAGTGAAAGACGCTCAGTCATGTCTGACTCTTTGCGATCCCATGGACTGTATATTCTCTAAGCCAGAATATTGAGTGGGTAGCCTTTCCCTTCTCTAGGGGATGTTCCCAACCCAGGGATCGAACCCAGGTGTCCCGCACTGTGAGTGGTTTTTTTACCAGCTGAGCCACAAGGGAAGACTTCGTGGATCACCACAAAGTGTGGAAAATTCTTAAAGACAGCTGACCTTCCTCTTGAGAAATCTGAATGCAGGTCAGGAAGCAACGGTTAGAACTGGACATGGAACAAAAGACTGGTTCCAGATTGGGAAAGGAGAATGTCAAGGTTGTATATTGTCACCCTGCTTATTTAACTTCTATGCAGAGAACATCATAAGAAACGCTGGACTGGAAGAAGAACAAGCTGGAATCAAGATTGTTGGGAGAAATATCAATAACCTCAGGTATGCAGATGACACCACCCTTATGGCAGAAAGTGAAGAGGGACTAAAATCCTCTTGATGAAAATGAAAGTGGAGAGTGAAAAAGTTGGCTTAAAGCTCAACATTCAGAAAACTAAGATCATGGCATCTGGTCCCACCACTTCATGGGAAATAGCTGGGGAAACAGTGGAAGCAGTGTCAGACTTTAAATTTTTGGGCTCCAAAATCAGTGCAGATGGTGACTGCAGCCATGAAATTAAAAGACGCTTACTCCTTGGAAGAAAAGTTATGACCAATCTAGACAGAATATTAAAAACATAGACATTACTTTGCCAACAAAGGTATTTCTAGTCTGGGCTATGGTTTTTTCCAGTAGTCATGTATGGATGTGAGAGGTGTACCATAAAGAAAGCTGAGCACCAAAGAATTGATGCTTTTTAACTGTGTTGTTGGAGAAGACTCTTGAGAGTCCCTTGGAGTGCAAGGAGATCCAACCAGTCGATCTTAAAGGAAAGTGAAAGTGAAGTAAAGTCACTCAGTCGTGTCCAACCCTCAGCGACCCCATGGACTGCAGCCTTCCAGGCTCCTCCATCCATGGGATTTTCCAGGCAAGAGTACTGGAGTGGGGTGCCATTGCCTTCTCATCTTAAAGGAAATGAGTCCTAAATATTCACTGGAAGGACTGATGTTGAATGTGAAATCACAATACTTTGGCCACCTGACTCATTTCAAAAGATCCTGATGCTGGGAAAGATTGAAGGCAGGAGGAGAGGGGGACGACAGTAGATGAGATGGTTGGATGGCATCACCAACCCAATGGACATGAGTTTGAGTAAACTCCAGGAGTTGGTGTTGGACAGGGAGGCCTTGTCTGCTGCAATCTGTGGGGTCAGAAAGAGACAGACACGACTGAGCAACTGAACTGAACTGAATATGTGTTAAGGCCTGTGAAGATTTTAAAGTCATTTGGACATCAGAACTTCCTCTTCCAGGCAAAAGAGAACGAAGAAGAGTAAAATTTTTATTTATTTATATTATATTTTTGAAAAGTATCTCTTCTATCATAAAGGTTTGATAGTAAAAGTAGTATCATAGTACTGAAGGGCTCAGTTAATGATTGTATGTAAAAATGTAACTGTTTTAATGTAGAATATAAAATGGAATAATTAGAAGGGGACATCAATAAAAATAAACATCTTCTCCCTTTGTTGAATGAACAGTATGATTTGGAGAAGTCAATTGATTCATCACATAATCAGATTTATTTTGAAATACAAGATGGAGAATGGATTTTGTATTAAGTTAGTGAAGGGTGTGGAAGCATTGCCACCTAGCCATGCCTACTCTGTGACCCTGTGGACTGTAGCCTGCCAGGCTCCTCTATCCATGGAATTCTCCAGGCAAGAATACTGGAGTGGGTAGCCATTCCCTTCTCCAGGGGATCTTCCTGACCCAGGAATCAAACCCAGGTATCTTGTATTACAGGCAGATTCTTTATTGTCTGAGCCACCAGGGAAACCCATTAAATTAATAGTACTAATTAAATATTAAGGGCATTTGAACAAGTTAAATAATAGCTTTACAAAATTTCCTTGTATCTTTTATATTTTATAAGATTAAACCACAATAATATTTTACTTATAGAAATATAGTCACAATATGATAAATTATATTTGTAAAATAAAAAATGCAAATTTTGATTCTACTCAAAGTCCCCAGTCACTTCAAGAAAGCAAATAAAGATGAACTCTCAAAAGTGCAATTATTCATTAAGGCCCCATATTGTAATTACAATTCAAAATATACTTAGTTTCAACCACCAGTATTTATTGAGATTATTTGCACAAATCTCATGAAACTTGACATAATCAGCCTATCAATTATCTTTGTGTCATAGTCAGAATGGCTTACCACCTAGTTAACTGATATTTTAATGTAAATAATAAAATTAAAAGACTTGTAACTTGTGGTAGTAATGATTCTTAAATTACTTTGTCTTTTCACAAAGTTTCTATCCCTAAGATTATTCAGTTAAGCAGTTGTCTATTAATAGGTGCTTCTGTGAAGGGCACATATATTTATTAAGTCAGCTGTTCTTAAAAAAGAGAGATTATGCTGGATTATTAAGGTGAGGTACCTGCGGGCGGCTGCAACGGCAAACATAGCGTGGCTGAGAGGAGCTACCCCACGTCCGAGGACAGGGGTAGAAGCCGGGAAAACCCCATGCCCGAGGGGCAGCAGCCAAGAGGAGTTACCCCACATCAAAGGTCAGGGGCGGTGGCCGAGAGTGCCAGGCTGCAACAGCACAGGAGCAGCAGAGAGGAACTACCCCACAACCGAGGTCAGGGGCAGCGGCCAGGAGAAGCCACCCCCTGCCTGAGGCCAAGGGTGACGGCCGGGAAGAGCTACCCCACACCCGAGGAGCGGTGGCTGTGTGGGCGCAGAAGGGCCTAAAGGAGCTATTCCACATTCAAGGTCAGGAGAGGGGGCGGTGAGGAGATACCCCTCGTCCAAGATAAGTAGCAGTGGCTGTGCTTTGCTGGAGCAGCCATGAAGAGATACCACACGTCCAAGGTAAGAGAAACCCAAGTAAGACGGTACATGTTGCAAGAGGGCATCAGAGGGCAGACACACTGAAACCATAATCACAAAAAACTAGCCAATCTATTCACACTAGGACCACGGCCTTGTCTAACTCAATGAAACTAAGCCATGCCCATGGGGCAACCCAAGATGGGCGGGTCATGGTGAAGAGGGTTGACAGAATATGGTCCACTGGAGAAGGGAATTGCAAACCACTTCAGTATTCTTGCCTGAGAATCCCATGAACAGTATGAAAAGGCAAAATTATAGGATATTGAAAGAAGAACTCTCCAGGTTGGTAGGTGCTCAATATGCTACTAGAGATCAGTGGAGAAAGAACTCCAGAAAGAATGAAGGGATGGAGCCAAAGAAAAAACAATACCCAGTTGTGGGTGTAACTGGTGATAGAAGCAATGTCTGATGCTATAAAGAGCAATATTGCATAGGAACCTGGAATGTCAGGTCCATGAATCAAGGCAAATTGAAAGTGGTCAAAAAGGAGATGGCAAGAGTGAACATAAACATTTTAGGAATCTGCGAACTAATAATGGACTGGAATGGGTGAATTTAACTCAGATGACCATTATATCTACTACTGCAGGAATTATATCTACTTCTCCCTTAGAAGAAATGGAGTAGCCATCATGGTCAACAAAAGAGTCTGAAATGCAGTATTTGGATGTTATCTCAAAAATGACAGAATGATCTCTGTTTCCAAGGCAAACCATTCAATATCACAGTAATCCAAGTCTATGTCCCAACCAATAACTCTAAAGAAGCTGAAGTTGAACGGTTCTATGAGTACCTACAAGACCTTTTAGAACTAACACCCAGAAAAGATCTCCTTTTCATTATAGGGGAACGGAATGCAAAAGTAGAAAGTCAAGAAACACCTGGAGTAACAGGCAAATTTGGCCTAGGAATATGGAATGAAGCAGGGCAAAGTCTAATAGAGTTTTGCCAAGAAAATGCACTGGTCATAGCAAACACCCTCTTCCAATAACACAAGAGAAGACTCTACACGTGGACATCACCAGATGGTCAACAACGAAATCAGATTGGTTATATTCTTTGCAGCCAAAGATGGCTGCAACAAAAACAAGACCAGGAGCTGACTCTGGCTCAGATCATGAACTTCTTATAGGCAAATTCAGACTTAAACTGAAGAAAGTAGGGAAAACTACTAGACCATTCAGGTATTACCTAAATCAAATCCCTTATGATTTTACAGTAGAAGTGAGAAATAGATTTAAGGGACTAGATCTGATAGACAGAGTGCCTGATGAATTATGGACGGATGTTTGTGACATTGTACATGGGACAGGGATCAAGACCATCCCCATGGAAAAGAAATGCAAAAAAGCAAAATGGCTGTCTGAGTAGGAGCCTTACAAATAGCTGTGAAAAGAAGAGAAGTGAAAAGCAAAGGAGCAAAGGAAAAATATAAGCAATCTCAATGCAGATTCCAAAGAATAGCCAGAAGACATAAGAAAGCCTTCCTCAGTGATCAATGCAAAGAAATAGAGGAAAACAACAGAATGGGAAAGACTAGAGATCTCTTCAAGAAAATTAGAGATACCAAGGGAACATTTCATGCAAAGATGGGCTCGATGAACAACAGAAATGGTATGGACCTAACAGAAGCAAAAGATATTAAGAAGACGTGGCAGGAATACACAGAAGAACTGTACAAAAAAGGTCTTCAAGACCAAAATAATCACGATGGTGTGATCACACCTAGAGCCAGGCATCCTGGAATGTGAAGTCAACTGGGCCTTAGAAAGCATCACTACAAACAAAGCTAGTGGGGGTGATGGAATTCCAGTTGAGTTATTTCAAATCCTGGAAAATGATTCTGTGAAAGTTCTGCACTCAATATGCCAGCAAATTTGGAAAACTCAGCAGTGGCTACAGAACTGGAAAAGGTCAGTTTTCATTCCAATCCCAAAGAAAGGCAATGCCAAAGAATGCTCAAACTACTGCACAATTGTACTCATCTCACACGCTAGTAAAGTAATGCTCAAAATTCTCCAAGCCAGGCTTCAGCAATACGTGAACCGTGAACTTTCAGATATTCAAGCTGGTTTTAGGAAAGACAGGGGAAACAGAGATCAAATTGCCAATATCGGCTGGATCATGGAAAAAGTAAGAGAGTTCCTGAAAAACATCTATTTCTGCTTTATTGACTATGGCAAAGCCTTTGACTGTGTGGATCACAATAAACTGTGGAAAATTCTGAAAGAGATGGGAATACCAGACGACCTGACCTGCCTCTTGAGAAACCTATATGCAGGTCAGCAGGCAATAGTTAAAACTGGACATGGAACAATAGACTGGTTCCAAATAGGAAAAGGAGTACGTCAAGGCTGTATATTGTCTTCCTGCTTATTTAATTTCTATGCAGAGAACATCATGAGAAACGCTGGGCTGGAAGAAGCACAAGCCGTCATCAAGATTGGCAGGAGAAATATCAAGAACCTCAGATATGCAGATGACACCACCCTTATGGCAGAAAGTGAAGAGGAACTCAAAAGCCTCTTGATGAAAGTGAAAATGGAGAGTAAAAATATTGGCTTAAAGCTCAACATTCAGAAAACGAAGATCATGGCATGCGGTCCCATCACTTCATGGGAAATAGATGAAGAAACAGTGGAAACAGTGTCAGACTTTATTTTTTGGGTTCCAAAATCACTGCAGATGGTGACTGCAGCCATGAAATTAAAAGACGCTTACTCCTTTGAAGAAAAGTTATGACCAACCTAGATAGCATATTTAAAAGCAGAGACGTTACTTTGCCAACAAAGGTCCTTCTAGTCAAGACTATGGTTTTTCCATTGGTTATGTATGGATGTGAGAGTTGGACTGTGAAGAAGGCTGAGCGCCGAAGAAATGATGCTTTTGAACTGTGGTGTTGTAGAAGACTCTTGAGAGTACCTTGGACTGCAAGGAGATCCAACCAGTCCGTTCTGAAGGAGATCAGCCCTGGGATTTCTTTGGAAGGAATGATGCTAAAGCTGAAACTCCAGTACTCTGGCCACCTTATATGAAGGGTTGACTCATTGAAAAGACTCTGATTTGAGGAGGGACTGGGGGCAGGAAGAGAAGGGAACCACAGAGGATGAGATGGCTGGATGGCATCACTGACTCGATGGACGTGAGTCTTGGTGAACTCTGGGGGTTGGTGATGGACAGGGAGGCCTGGCGTGCTGTGATTCATGAGGTCTCAAAGAGTCAGACGTGACTGAATGACTGAACTGAACTGAACTGACTGATCCAGGTGAGGTCAGTGTAGGCATAGGAGCACTAAAAACGAAGAGATATCAAAAACCATCAGAGAAAGAAAATAAGGAGGAAGACAGAAAAGGCATAGGTAGAAGAGGAGATCAGAGACAGTCAAAGCATAGGAAATTGACTAGACATTACTGTCATTAGAGCTTGACTAAAAGGGCCACGAGTTATGAAATACAGTTTGCCCCTGGAAGCTGTGAATGACCCTAACCAGTGATGAATAGACAAAGGAAAATTTCAATCCAAGACCTGTAATAGAACTAAATAGTGCTAATGTTCTGAATGAACCTGGGAGTAGATTCATTACCAGCACCTCCAGAGAGAAGCAGAACCCTCCTGATAGCTGATTTTTGTGAAAAATAGAGCAGAGTCCCAATTAAGCCAAAACCTGGGGTTTTAATTTATAGTACTGTGAAATTAAAAGAAAAAAATGTTTTAAGCTGATAAATGTATGGTAATTTCTTATGGAAGAAGTAAAAACTAATGAATCATCCTATTTGATAAGATTTGTAGTTCTATACATGGAGTACTAGTGAATATAGAATTATAGTCCATGATTTTCCAGTTAATTATTTTATTCAGATAATAAAAATAAATAAATAGAGACAATATTAAAATTATTTTTAAAAATATGTGTTGACTATTTTTCAAGCATATTATGAGGGTTAAATTGTAACAAAAAAAAAATGATTTAAATGTGGTATTTACTTCCACTGTAAAGAAATTGTAAGTTATCTTTCTATCCTAACAAGTAAAATCCTGAACTGAAAAATCAACAACTCATTTTAGACTGATAAAAGAAGCGAGATCATAGGGCAAACCACTGATCCCCAAACTGGAGAGATGGACAGGCTATATAAGAAAACAAAGTGCTGGAGCAAATAACTCCATGGATACTAGCAGTGGAGTAGGAAAACCTGAATTGGAATTGACAGATGGCTGGAGGCTAGATGTCAACAAGCCTGAGAGTTAAAGATTCCAGAATTACTCCGTCATTAGGGGCCCCCATAATATTGTAAAATTCGCCTTCAGGGGCTCAACAAGATTCTAAGTATAAATATCCATGTAAAATGCACTCACGCAGTTCAGTTCAGTTGCTCAGTCGTGTCTGACTCTTTGTGACACTCATGCAAGGGGAAAGGAAAAACAACTATTTTGAAATGTGCCAGAACACCCTGTTCCTAATCAAGCCTGCCCTCAGGGGAAAGCACTTAACCAAAGAGCCTAATTTACAACAATATTTTCAGAGCTTAACTGATTTGATGGTAGAAAAACAATTCTGAGATCTAATCATAAGACTAGAATATTTCCCTTTCCCACTGTATAGTCCATGGAATCGCAAAAGTCCGACACGATTGAGTGACTTTCACTTTCACAGTTCATCACCATATTTCTAAAGGTTTATTTACAGAAGTTTCATTTACCTCATGTCTAATGATCAAGAAAAAAAGTTATAAGGCATATAAAAAGGCAAAAACAAAACACACATAGAAAAAACAGAACAAGCATCAGAACCAGACATGCCAAGATATTGGTATTAGCAAATCGGAAATTTAACCAAACATAATTAATACACTAACGACTTTAATGGTTAAAGTAGACAACATGAAAAGACAGCTGGGCAGTGCAAACAAGAGAGTGAAACCTTAACAAAGAATCAAAGAGATACTAAAAATCAAAATGCTGTTAACAAAAGTGAAGATTGTCATTTTAGGCTTATTAGTAACCTGAACATGATAGAAAATATTATCTGAATTTGAGAATATCTTAATAGAATTCCCAAAAGCCAAAAAAAAGGCAAGGAAAAATATAAACAGAAAAAAAGATTAAAACAAAACAAAACAAAACAAAACAGAATTTTCAGGGTTTGTAGCACAACTGAAAATAATGTACCAAACATACAATGAGAACAATAAAAGAAGAAAGGAAGAAAAAAAATTATTTAAGGCACTAAGAATATCATTTAATTAATATCAAAGATGAAACCACAGATCCAGAAGTCTGCAATTTTGGGTCTGCCTACAAGACCAGCCATGAGGAAATCCCCAAGCAAAAAAAAAGAAAAGAGTCTATTGACTTTTATTGTCAGAGCTGTGACAGTCTTGATAGCATACTTCTCAAGTGTAATAGTTTCACTGGGATTCAGTACGCTGTAGTGGATCAGACTGGCAGTAGGACACCAAAGAGTGACCATGACTATTTCGGTGCAAGTTTGGCTTTGGGAAGTGCTTTAAAGCTTACTCTCAGTTCAAACACTGAGCTGGTCATCACTGGTTGTTGTATACCATCCACTTTTTGTCGCATGTCACAATCCAATGGAGAAATGGTTCATTATTGTGTAGAGTAAGAGAAGATGACACTTCAAAATAATGTGTCTCCCTCTCTTTTTTCTTTTTTTAAAATTTTCGGTCCTCCACTTGTTGATCGTTATCACCTTGCCAAAAGTGAACAACGATTTGCTTCAAAAGTCAAACAACCATAGAATGGTCGACAATGAGTTTTTTGTCAACTTCTCGCGAGGTTGTAAGACCATCAGATTTGATGACTGCTCTCAACTGGTCATTGTCAAACTCAATGGCTGGCCACTATGCTCCTCATCTTCAAGACTCTCGACTCCTTTGCTAAACTTCTTGAAACACCACTGCACTGTTCCTTATTAGTTACTAGGCCAAGGGCATTGCTGATAATGTGAGCTGTCTCCACTGCTTTATGATCCATTTTGTACTTAGATAAGAAAATCGCCTGAATTTGTTTTTGGTCTTACATCATTTCTATAGTCTAAAAAATATATGAAATAAGCAACAAGTGATAAGTCTTTAACAAAATAAATATAAACCAATAAAATACACATTAAAATGATGCATAAATAGCCGCATTTAAGAATATCAATATCAAATGTCAATTTTCAACAATGTAAAACAGCAATTACTTTTGCATAAACTGAGTAACAAGGAGGAGGAGTAGAGATAACACTTAGGAAGTTTTTATGTAAGTTTCATATGTTATCAAGATCTTGGACACTGCAGATAATCTGAAGTAAATCTTGGGGAAGATCTCTCTTCAGATAAAATCTGCTTCAATTCTGGGAAATTTTTACCTTCAGGTCACTGGTTGATGTACAGATTCAGTCAGTTTAGTGACTGCTTTAAGTGTGCCATGGGCTTCCCTGATGGCTTAGCTGGTAAAGAATCTGCCAGCAGTGTGGAGACCTGGATTTGATCCTTGGGTTGGGAAGATCACCTGGAGAATGGGAAGGCTAGCCGTTCCAGTATTCTGACCTGGAGAATTCCATGGACTTTATAGTCCATGTGGTCACAAAGAGTCAGACATGACTGAGGGACTTTCACACTTAAGTGTGCCACGTGAATAAGAGTACATTCCTTACAATCTGACAGCACAGGGTCTGGTTAGAAGTACTTGATAGATACCTTTCCAGTAAGGTTAAAAAGTCTTTCTGTAGGTATATTTTTCAATAGATCAAATCTCCAGATTGCAAGTATGATTCTTAAAATTAGTATCTTTGTTTCTAGAAAGAAAGCTGTGAAAACATAGCTGTATCAATACATGGTTATATTTTACAGATCAATTTGTTGTTGTTCAGCCATTCAGTTGTGTGGCTTTGTGACCCCATAAACTGAAGTATGTCAGGCTTGCCTGTCCTTCACCATCTCCCGGAGCTTTCCCAAACTCCTGTCCATTGTGTCAGTGATGCCATCCAACCATTTCATCCGCGGTCGTCCCCTTCTCTTCTTGCCTTCAATCTTCCCTAGCATCAGAGTCTTTCCTAAGAGCAATTGGGCTTTTGCAATATTGGAATATCTCTCCTTTTATCAATCATAGGTCAAATGAGGCAGATGGAAAAGTACATTGGGCATCCTGTGACTACCTCAAAAAGCATCTCAGGATGGGAGAGACTGACTGTGGGGCAACTGGACATATAACAACAGATGGGTTGCAAATCAGGAAAGGAGTGCATTAAGGTTGTATATCACCACTCTGTTTATTTAACTTATATGCAGAATACATCACGTGAAATGCTGGGCTGGATGAAGCATAAGCTGGAATCAAGAATTACAGGAGAAATATCAATAACCTCAGATATGCAGATGACACCACCCGTAAGGAAGAAAGTGAAGAAGAACTAAAGAGTCTCTTGATAAGAGTGAAAGAGAAGAATGAAAAAGCTGACTTAAAAACTCAACATTCAGAAAACTAAGATCATAGCATCCAGTCCAATCATTTCATGGCAAATGGATGAGGAAACTGGGGAAACAGTGGCAGTTTGGGGGCTCCAAAATCACTGCAGATGTTGACTGCAGCCATGAAATTAAAAGAAGCTTGCTCCTTGAAGGAAAGTTATGACCAACCTAGACAGCATATTAAAAAGCAGAGACATTACTTTGCCAACAAAGGCCCATTTAGTCAAAGCTAAGGTTTTTCCAATAGTAATGTATGAATTTGAGAGTTGGACTATAAAGAAAGCTGAGCATCGAAGAACTGATGCTTTTGAACTAAGTAGTTGGAGAAGACTCTTGAGAGTCCCTTGGACTGCAAGGATATCCAACCAGTAAATCCTAAAGGAAATCAGTCTTGAATATTCATTGGAAGGACTGATGTTAAAGTTGAAACTCCAATACTTTGGCCACCTCATGCGAAGAACTGACTCATTGGAAAAGACCCTGATGCTGGGCAAGATTGAAGGCAGGAGGAGAAGGGGATGACAGAGGATGAGATGGTTGGATGGCATCACTGACTCAATGGACATGAGTTTGATCAAGATCAGGGAGTTGGTGATGGACATGGAAGCCTGGTGTGCTGCAATCCATGGGGTTGCGTAGCATCGCACATGACTGAGCGACTGAACTGAACTGAGATCTGAGATATAGAAGGACCAATGACAATAATTTTGGTCAAGATATTTAGAGAGCCTCTACAAATTCTTTGATCCAAGTCTTAATAATTTTATTGGTATGTTCAACTAAACTAGAGGACTGAGGATGGTAAGCATAATTAAAGTGCTGAGAAACAGCAGAGACTTGTTGAAGTACCTGGCCAGTAAAATGGGTTCCTGAATCACTACGAATTTGGAGAATGAGTTCACCAGATAGGGATGAACTCATTCAAATGGACTTTTAGTCACCGAGGCAGTATTTTGTCTTCAAGGGAAGGCGTTGCTCCATTTTGAAAATATATAGGCCATGACTAAAACATATTTATTTCTATGGGACAGAGGAATATGTATGAAATCATTTTTTTAGAGCTCAAATGCTCCACTAGGCTCCATAATTTAAAGTGGCTGAGGCCTGTACAAACATGCTTTCCTTGGTTGTACTTCAGAAAGGATGAAAAATGAAGCAGGACAGTTTTTATGGCCTCAATAAGATTATCCCATCAATACTGATTCATGAAAGCTATCATTTTGTCAGTAGACCCGTGGTTTAATGTATGTACAATGGTGAGGAATGAGAATTTTAGATTCTCCAGTAGAACTAGGTTGTTATTTAATTCAAACTAGAGCTTTATGTTTTTTAATTTAATGTTAACTTATTTTTAACCTCCCAAAACATTTTATATTGGGGTTTAGCCAATTAACAATGTGATAGTTTCAGGTGGACAGTGAAGGGACTCAGCCATACAAATACATGTATCCATTCTTCCCCAAACGCCCGTCCCATCCAGGCTGACACATACTATTGAGCAGAGTTCCATGTGATATACAATAGGTTTTTGTTGTTTATCCATTTGAAATATAGGAGTGTGTACATGACCTTCCCAAAGTCCTTAAATATTCCTTCCCCAAAGCAAACATGAGTTTCTTTCTAAGTCTCTGATTCTCTTTCTGTTTTGTAAGTTAATTTGTATCATTTCTTTTTAGATTTCACATATAAAGAATGTCATATGATATTTCTCCTTTCTGTCTGACTTACTTCACCCAGTATGACATTCTCTAGGTCCATCCATGTTGCTCAAATGACACTATTTCATTATTGTTAATGACTGAGTAATACTCTATTGTGTGTGTGTGTGTGTGTATATCTCCACATTTTCTTTGTGGATTCCTTTGACAATGGATATTTAGGTTGTTTCCATGTCTTGGCCATTGTAAACAATGCTGCAATGAACATTGGGGTGCATGTGTTTTTTTGGGCCATGTTTTTCTCTGGATACATGGCCAGGAATGGGATTGCAGGGTCATATGGTAGCTGTATTTTTAGTTTTTTTGAGGAACTTCCATATGGTTCTCCATAGTGCCTGAACCATGAACATTCCCAGTAATAGTGCAATAGGTTCTCTTCTCTCCACACCCTCTCCAATATTTGTATTTTGCACACCCTTTTATGATAGCCATTCTGACAGGTTGAAGTGATATCTCATTGTAGTTTTGATTTGCATTTCTCTAATAAATAGCAATTTTTAACATATTTTCATGTGCTCATTGGCCATCTGTATGCCTGTTTTAGTTGTTCTTGTTCCATGGCTCAGTCGTGTCTGACTCTTTGCAATCCCATGGACTCCAGCATGCCACGGTTCCCTGTCCTTCACCATCTTCTGGAAATTGCTCAAACTCATGTCCATTGAGTTGGTGATGCCATCCAGCCATCTCATCCTCTGTCGTCCCCTTCTCCTCCTGTGTTTAATCTTTCCCAGCATCAGGGACTTTTCTGATGAGTCAGCTGTTCACATCAGGTAGCCAAATTTTTGGAACTTTGGCTTCAGCATCATTTATTCCAATGAATATTCAGGATTGATTTCCTTTAGAATTGACTGGTTTGATCTCTTTGCAGTCCAAGGGACTCTCAAAAGTCCTTATGTAACACCACAGTTGAAAAGCATCAATTCTTTTGCACTGAGTCTTCTTTATGGTCCAACTCTCACATCCCTACATGACTACTGGAAAAACCAGAGCTTTGACTATATGGACTTTTGCTGGCAAAGTGATATCTCTGTTTTTTAATATGGTTTAGGTTTGTCATAGCTTTTCTTCCAAGATGAAAGTGTCTTTTAATTTCATGGCTGCAATTACCATCTGCAGTGATTTGGGAATCCAGGAAAATTAAATCTGTCACTGTTTCCATTGTTTTCCCATTTATTTGCCATGAAGGGATAGGATCTTTCTCTCTTCCCTTTCACCTTCATCAAGAAGTTCTTTAGTTCCTCTTTGCTTTCTGCCATAAGAGTGATGTCATCTGCATATCTGAGGTTATTGATATTTCCCCCTGCAGTCTTGATTCCAGCTTGTGTTTCATCCAGCCTGGCATTTCTAATAATGTACTCTGCATATAAGTTAAATAAGCATATTGACAATATACAGCTTTGACGTTCTCCTTTCCCAACTGTATCATTTTAGAGAATTGTCTCTTCAAGTCTTCTACCCATTTTCTGAGCTGATTTTCAGCTATTATCTCTTCAAATATTTTCTCAGATCCATTCTCTCCCTCTTCTCCTGTGACCCCTATAATGCAAATATCGATGCATTTAATGTTGTCCCAGAGGTCTGTTAGGCTGTCTTCATTTCTTTTCCTTTTTTTTTAAATTCTATTTTGCAGCATTGATTTCAACCATTCTGTCTTCCAGGTCACTTATCCATTGTTCTTCCTCAGTAATTCTGCTATTGATTTCTTTTAATATGTCATTCATCTCTGTTTGGTGTTCTTTAATTCTTCTAGTTCCTTGGTAAACATTTCTTGCATCTTCTCAATCTTTGCCTGCATTCTTTTCCTAAGACCCAGAATCATCTTTATTATCATTATTCTGAATTTTCTCTTTTTTCCTGAGGGGTTGGCTATCTCCATTTAATTTAGTTGTTTTTTTAGCGTTTTATCTTATTCCTTCCTCTGGGACATAATCTCATTTCTTTTCATTTTCAGTAGTTTCTGTGATTGTGGTGTTAGTTCTGGAGGCTAATGGGATTGTACCTTTTATTTCTTCTGTCTTCTTTCTGGCAGATGAGCATAAGAGATTTGTGCAAGCTTCCTGATGGGAGAGACTTGCTAGTGGGGAAATTAGGCCTTGCTCTGGTGGGTAAAGCCATGCTTCAAAAACTTTAATCCAGTTGTCTGCTTTGGCCATCTGATGGGAAGAACAGACTCATTGAAAAAGAACCTGATGCTGGGAAAGATTTAAGGCAGGAGAAGAAGGGGATGATAGAGGATGATATGGATTGGATGGCATCACCAACTCAATGAACATGAGTTTGAGCAAGCTGTGGTAGTCGGTGATGAACAGGGAAGCCTGGCATGCTGAAGTCCATGGGGTTGCAGAGTAGGACAAATCTAAGCAACTGAACTGAACTACTGATGGATGGGGCTGTGCTCCCTTCCTGTTAGTTGTTTGGCCTTAGACAACCCAGTCTTGGAGTCTATGGGCTTCTATAGTATGGTTATTGGTGACCTCCAAGAGCGCCTATGCTCGGATACAGGTCCAAGGACTGATGCTGTCAGTGCCTCCATCTGCAAGGCAGGACACTGCCAATCCATGCCTCTGAAGGACACCCTCAAACACTCACAGCTAGGACTGGCCCAGTCACTGTGGGGGCCACTGCTTCTTTCTATGGGCCCTGGAGCACACAAGATTTTGTTTGTGCCCTCCAAGAGTTTCTTTATCCCCCAATCTTATGGAGGCTCTGTAATCAAATCCAACTAACCTTCAAAATCAGATTCCCTGGGGATTTCCAGACCCTTGGCTGAATTCCCAGGCTGGGGAGCCTGATGTGGGGCCTAGAACCTTTAAAACAGTGTGAGAAGATCTTTGGTATTACTGTTCTCCAGCTTGTGAGTCACCTACCCAGCATGCATAGGATTTGATTTTATCATAATTGTTTCCCTCGTACCATTTAGTTGTGGCTTTTCCATTGTCCTTGGATATAATTTATCCTTTTTGTTTTGTTTTGGAGCTCTGGCTGCAGAAGATGAGTACATGTTCTTCTACTCTGTCATCTTAATCTGGTTTTTCTTCTTCTATTACTCCTTCATTTTTTTTAAAATTTTAATCAAACCCATCATTGTTAAATTTTCATTCATTTTTTATTATTTTATTTTATTTTTTAACTATAAAATATTGTATTGGTTTTGCCATATATCAGAATGAATCCACCACAGGTATACATGTGTTCCCCATCCTGAACCCTCCTCCCTCCTCCCTCCCCATACCATCCTGCTGGGTCGTCCCAGTGCACCAGCCCCAAGCATCCAGTATCATGCATCGAACCTGGACTGGTAAACTGGTGACTCGTTTCCTATATGATACTATACATGTTTCAATGCCATTCTCCCAAATCATCCCACCCTCACCCTCTCCCACAGAGCCCAAAAGACTGTTCTATACATAAGTGTCTCTTTTGCTGTCTCGTACACAGGGTTATTGTTACCATCTTTCTAAATTCCATATATATGCGTTAGTATACGGTATTGGTGCTTTTCTTTCTGGCTTACTTCACTCTGTATAATAGGCTCCAGTTTCATCCACCTCATTAGAACGGATTCAAATGTATTCTTTTTAATGGCTGAGTAATACTCCATTGTGTATATGTACCACTGCTTTCTTATCCATTCATCTGCTGATGGACATCTAGGTTGCTTCCATGTCCTGGCTATTATAAACAGTGCTGTGATGAACATTGGGGTACACGTGTCCAGTCCATCCTAAAGGAAAGCAGTCCTGAATAATCATTGGAAGGACTGATGCTGAAGTTGAAACTCCAATACTTTGGCCACCTCATGCGAAGAACTGAGTAATTGGAAAAGACTCTGATGCTGGGAAAGATTGAAGGTAGGAGAAGGGGATGACAGAGGATGAGATGGTTGGATGGCATTACTGACTCAATGTAGAAGCTTTGAGTAAGCTCAAGGAGTCGGTGATAGACTGGCAAACCTAGTCTCTGCAGTCCATGGGGTTGCAAACAGTTGAACATGACTGAGTGACTGAACTGAAGTGATATGATCCCAACTATATGAAATTCTGGAAAAGACAAAAGTGTGAATGCAATAAAAATATCAGGGGTTGCCAAGGCTTAGGTTGGAGGTGGGGCTGAATAGGGTGAGCACATAGGATTATAGTACAGTGACAATATAATATATTATTGGTGGATTTATGTAAGTGTGAATTTGTCTAAACCAATTAAGGAAATACAACAGCAACATAAAGGCCTAATTTAAACTATGGTGTTGGGGTGATAATGATTTGTCCCTATAGGCTTATCACTTCCAACACCTGTATCACTCTGGTGGGGTATGTCAATAATAGAGAGGCTTCTCAAGAATAGGATAGGGAGTAGATGGGACCTCTCCCTGTCTAAGTTTTGCTGTGAGCCTACAATTACTCTAAAAATGTATTTTAAATTAATCAATTAATTAATTTTAAAATGATTTAAAGCAACATGCTGCTAGACAAGGTATTATTAAATAATAAAAATGTATAATTCACTATAAAAGTTGAAATCAAAGAAAGACCTTTTGAGATAATTGGATAATCATGAAAGTATGAAATATCAATATGGCAAGTACTTACACAATATGTTACAAAAGTGAATCCTGTTTCGATTTCAAAGTTCTTGAAAAATTATAATGTTTTATGATAATCTTTACCATTGGGAGATATCAAGGAGTATCCCACAAAATTTAAGCACTTTATTATATTTCCCTCATAATGCAGCAGGGAAAAATAAAGATCAACATTAGTCCCTAAAGAGTCAGTCAAGACGCCCACAGTTGAGCAGAATCAGAATTTTATAATGCGATTATGATGTGTCCCCCATAGTTTAAATCAATATAGCAAACAAATCTGTGTATGTATATTAACAAATATGTATATTATAGTTATATGCATATCCATATAAATACATAAGGAGACATATTTACATTTTTACCCTACATCATATGGCTGTATTGTTCAATTGTACATAATTGATTTGCAAATATATCATAGTAAAGTCACTAGCACAGGTTTCTTTTTTCTTGAAAAATGAAGAAAATATAAAAGTATTAACAAAATTTTCATCTGACTAAGGCAAACATTTTGTTATGTGAACTTCTCAATCTATGCATGCTATCTTTGTCCTAAGTTAACATTTCTTTTTATGATAGCATTGATTAGAAAATAATTAGATAACATTAATTAGAAAAGAAATTATTTTTATGTCAGATCCAGACTACTGTCAGTTGGATACATACACACATACATGTACAGAAAAAGACACAACTACACATCTCAAAGCTCCCAAGGTGTCCAGGGAGGAAATTGCATATAAAACAAACAATATTAATAAGTCCCTCCCTGGAATTCTCAAACAGTATGCACTGGTAAACATTAAACAGAAATTTTATATTTTCTGTGTTTTTCCCATTTGTTTCCATGATCATGCTTTTTATGATAATTCCAGGATGAGAGCTATGAACAGTATAATAGAATGAATAGCAAAATTTAGTAGAAAACTTCTAATATAAAATATAGACATGCAATTAGTCTAGTTTAAATATAGTCCATTCAATATTTATCTCAACATTTTTGAAATCTTGAGATTCCTCATTCTAGAATCATCTGGTCTTTTGTGAATCAGAAAGCAATTTTATGTGGAAACAAATATAGCCAGTTGACAAAGTACCATCCAGAGTCTCCTTTTCCATTCCTGGTAGGCCAGTTTGACAAAATAAAGCAGAAGAGTCAGAAGCAAAACAAAAGAATGACTTTTTTCTTTGGTGAGCAGAGACTGGAATTGAAGACACATCCTCCACAATATCCCAATCTTCTGTATACTTCTTCAGACTTTCTACAAAAATGTCTGGTCTCCTCATTTCACATGCTCATTCCCCAGTGAAAAACAGGGACTTAAAGACATGCCCACTGGACCAGCTACTACGTTTGCCATCCTGAAATTTCAGTATCTATTTTAAGACTTATAAAGGATTATCTCTTAACTCTTTCAATAAATACAACTTTTTATTCTATACTCAAAATTATTCTCAGGAAAATTAGTGTGATAGAATATGGTTGTTTATCTGTAAGAAATAACCTTGTTAAAAAAAAAAAAAAAAACAAGGTTTTTAGTTTAAGGAAGAAAAACATTATTTGACTATATACTTATGTTTCAACATGCATTCTCTACTTTTCTATCAGAAAGGTAATTTAAACAGTAAAGCCTAGAGAGTTGATTTGTCCACCACATAGTCATTCAAGCAAAACTTTTATATGCACACATTACACACATGGTTTGAGCCAGCATTTTTCAAAACCATGTTGATCAGACTAACAAACTGAATTATTTAGTGTATAGATTGGTACCAAAAGAAGAAAAAGAAGAAATATTGATCATAAAAGTGCATTCCTATTTCCTTTATGCTGCAATACATGGCAAGGTAAGGATTTATCATTATATAGAAGGGGGTTCAATGTAACAAAATAGAAACATAGCTATAGATTCCAAGAACAAATAGCTAGTTGTCAGAGAGGAGGGGAAGTAGGAAAGAAGAGAAACACGTGAAGGAGATTAAGAGGTACAGACTTAACAAATGAGTCACAAATATGAAGTGTATAATGTGGGGAATTTGGTAAATAAATATGCAATATCTCTGTATGGTGACATGTTAACTAGACTTAGCATCATTTAGAAATGTACAGAAATATCCAATCACAGTGTTGGGTACAAGGAATTAACACAATATTGTAACTCAACTATGCTTCAATAACAAGCAAAAACAAATAATTTCATAGGAAAAGAGATAAGATTTGTGGTTACCAGAAGCAGGGATTGGCCAAAGGCAGGATTGGATGAAGACAGTCAAAAAGTATGAACTTCTAGTTACAACATAAATAGTACTATGGATGTAATATACAACACAATAAATATAATTAATACTGATTGTTATATGTGAGAGCTCAGCGAGTAAATCCTGAGTTCTCATTACAAAGAAATTCTTTTTTCCGTTTCTTTAATTTTGTATCTATATGAGATGATGGATATGCACTAATCTTATTGTGATAATGATTTCATGATATATGTAAGTCAAATTATTATGCTGTACACATTATACATATATAGTACTGTATAGCAGTTATATATTGATATACAGTTATATAGCAGTTTAACTGCCATATAGCAGTTAAAACTGAAAGATAAACAAATGTATGTATAAACAAATAAACAAATGCACAC
Source organism: Bos taurus (assembly GCF_002263795.3). Classification (NCBI taxonomy): domain Eukaryota; kingdom Metazoa; phylum Chordata; class Mammalia; order Artiodactyla; family Bovidae; genus Bos; species Bos taurus. Next base: position 4,373,734 of record NC_037336.1, read on the forward strand.
ATAAGTGAATAAACATCTGTCTGCCTACATGGCTCAAACTGAACTCTGGAAATGTTTCATAAAAGTGGTAGGAGGACTGGGAAGTATTCAAGGGTATCTATACACGTTCTGGGAGATTAACCAGTTCTGAAAAGACTGGACAACTTGGACATCATGGCAGAGAGGTAGATAGGTTTTGTGATATATGGGGAATATCTAACCTGTAAATATTGACACAGAAATAGAATTACAGAGTCACATATTAAATGAATTTTGGAAATGGAATTAGTCTTAGAAATCAAATAACCTAATCTTTTTTATTTTATATTGATTTTTCACAACTTTATTGATGTGCACAAATCTGAAGATATTCCATATATATGTAATTTGATGAGTTTGTACATATGAAAACACTTATGAAACAAACTGTCACCACAATCAAGGTAATAAGTATAGCACTCAACCCCAAAAATAAAAAACTAAACAGAAAAATGATTTAGGTTGATAACCATTTACTGTATCCAAAATTTTGACATTATTTGGAATAAAATATATCTTCATATTTTTATTTATTACCAGTAAATTATTATTATTACTTCTGATCTCATTTTGAAATACCTATTAAGAATCACAATCATAAATGAGTCTATCTCATTTTCTGACATCTTTTTCCTAACAAACAAAATTAAATTAAATTTTTAGGTTATTAATAATTCTTGACACATGAATATTGGTACTGGCTTGATAGATTCATAGCATATGTAATCCCAGTAACTATTCACTTACAATTGTATAGGTTTATCTATAGCAAATTCACAATTAAGAATGCTTGTCTTACCCAAAATATAAATCATATAAGCTTTGTGATATATCAGATTGCAATTGCGATTGTAATAAATTTTATTTTATTTGCATTTTTTATCAAGTAGCACTTGCCCTCAGTGAGCTATTTAAAATTTTATTAAAAAGAATTGTGTAACAAAAGATTACCCATAATATAGTACAGCAGAAGAAAAACTTAATGATATATTTTTCAAATGCAGTTATATTCTTCACTATTTTCCAGTTAATATAGAAATAATTTTATTTTAACATGCTTTATGCTTAAAGAATAAGCACAAAAGTGGTAATGAATCCTTTTGCCAATGCAGGAGGCATAAGAGATGCAGGTTCAATCGGTTGGAAATATTCCCTGGAGTAGAAAAGGGCAACCCAATCAAATATCCTTGCCTGAAAAATTTCATGGACAGAGGAGCCTGGCAGGCTACAGTCCATGGGGTCACAGAGTTGAACATAACTGAGTACGCACACCCAGACACTCATGCACCCGCACACACATATAATATTTATTTATTCTTTCATTCATCCATAAGCCCTTAGGTAGTTTTCATGTCTTGATTATTTGGAATAATGCCACAGTAAATATAGGGATGTGCAGACATCCCTTTCTGAGAGTGATTTCATTCCTTTTAAATATATACCCAGAAGTGAAGTTGCTTGATCATATGGTAGTTCTAGTTTTAATTTTTGAGAAATATCCATACTGTTTTCCATAGTGGCTGTACAAACTTGCATTCCTTCCAGTGTACCTCAGAGTTCCAATTTTTTTCCACATTCTCATCAACACTTGTCTCCTGTTTTATTTGATGATAGCCATTCTCATAGGTACAAGTTGGTATCTCATTTTGGTTTTAATTGCAGTTTCCTGATGACTAGTTATGCTAAGTATCTATTCATGTATATGCTGGCCATTTGGAAAAATGTCTATTCAAATCATTTAACCATTTTTTAAATTGGATTATCTTTTGTTTGTTTATGATATTGAATAGTATCAGTTCCTTATACATTTTGTTTGTTAGCACATCAGAAAAATGGTGTGCAAAACTTTTGTTCCATTTCATAGGTTGCCTTTTATTTAATTAAATGTCTCCTTGGATGTGCATAAATTTTATATTTGATGTAGTCGCAATGTTTATTTTTGCTTTTGATTTCATATCCAAAATTTTTTGCCAAATCAACATTAAGAACAAATTTCCCCTTGATTTCTTCTAGTAGTTTTACAGTTTCAGGTATTACATTTAAGTCTTTAATCCATTCTGAGTTGGTGTGTGTGTGAGAAAGAGAGTTGTATAAGACAGGGCTCCAAATTAAGTCTTCTGTTTATGATTATCCCATTTTCCCAACACCATTGAGAATGTCCTCTCCCAAAGACATTGGAGGAGTATTCTTGTTTCCCTTCTCAGATATTAGTTGTCTGCATAAGCATGAGTTTATTCCTGGGCTCTTGATTCTATTCCATTTGTTGATGTAAATGATTTTATGACACAACTGTATTGTTTGATTGTTATAGCTTTGTGATAAAGTTTGAAATCAGGAAGTATGATGCTTCCAGTTTTGCTCTTCTTTCTCAGGACTGTGTTGTCTATTGGAGGTATTTTGTAACCTCAAAATATATGAATTGTAGGATTGTGTTTATGTGTGTCTACTTCTTTGAAAAATTCCATTGATTATCTTTGAAAATCAATCCAATCCAGGGATTTCTCTGAAATTTATAGATTTCTTTTGGTAGTATGGACATTTTAACAATATGCATTCTTCTAATCCATAAACATGGGATGTCTTTTTTATTTGTGTCTTCAACTACTTTCATTCAGATCAGATCAGTTCAGTTCAGTCGCTCAGTCATGTCCAACTCTTTGCGACCCCATGAATTGCAGAACGCCAGGCCTCCCTGTCCATCGTCAACACCAGGAGTTCACTCAAACTCACGCCCATTGAGTCAGTGATGCCATCCAGCCATCTCATCCTCTCTCTTCCCCTTATCCTCCTGCCCCCAATCCCTCCCAGCATCAGAGTCTTTTCCAATGAGTCAACTCTTCACATGAGGTGGCCAAAGTAATGGAGTTTCAGCTTTAGCATCATTCCTTCCAAAGAAATCCCAGGACTAATCTCCTTCAGAATGGACTGGTTGGATCTCCTTGCAGTCCAAGGGACTCTCAAGAGTCTTCTCCAACACCACAGTTCAAAAGCATCAATTCTTCAGCGCTCAGCCTTCTTCACAGTCCAACTCTCACATCCATACATGGCCACAGGAAAAACCATAGCCTTGACTAGATGAACCTTTGTTGGCAAAGTAATGTCTCTGCTTTTCAATATGTTGTAATTTTCAATGTACAGAACTTTCACCTCCTTAGTTAAATTTATCCCTAAGTATTTTATTATTTTTGATGTTGTTATAAATGCCATTGTTTTGTTTATTTCTATTTCTGATAGTTTATTGTTAGTATATAGAAATGCTGATTGGGAGCACTCCAAAGCCAGGGTAGAGAGCTGGGTATGATTTGAACCAGGGGTCCGGGTTAAATGAGTCTGTTGAAAGCCATGTAAATCCATAAGAGTCAGCCAGGTGTTGGGACTGAACAGCCTGGCATTTGTTTTGAAGTGGGTCACTTACTTCAGTCTCCTCTCCTGGGAGAGTGTCTCTCTGTGTTGGGCTTCCCAATGTTGGGATGAGGTATGATGGTGTATCTATCCTTCTCCTTACTTTCTTCAGTGTGTCTATACACATACTATTCAGAAACATAAGCTTTCTAATAGTTAATTTTATGTGTTTTTATATATTCTCAAACTTCAGTATATGTCTTTATAAATTAAAGAGATTGATAATTTCTTAGAATTTTTAAGAATATTAATATTAACCCATTATTCTGCTGCAGTAAAGAAGCACATACATGTTTAAGGTAGGCACATATGTAAGAAACAATAAATAATAAAATTTCAAATTAATTGAGTAATTGTAAATATTTTTTCCTAAACCATATCTAAAAGTCTTCAATGAGTGACAAGTAACAGCTAAAACATGAGTGAATCTTCAGGATTAGAAGTTAAACATGCATTTATCAAAAAACACATCATTTTTTCTTTCAACAATAATGAACATGGATTGGTAACTATGATCTAGGTAAGCTACCTAAGGTCATATCATTAGTAGGTGAAAGAAATAGGACTTAAAACAAGTCCTAGAGTTTCCAGCTTGAATATTTAACCTTGAAATTATAATACATTCTTTAAATTTGCCTGCGTGTTTTATTCCTACTGAAAAAATATTTTCATAGAGAAATATCTATTTATAGACACACTGAATGGATGATGTTCCCCCCAAATTCATGCCCTTCCCAAAACTTCAAAATATGACCTTGTTTGGAAATATATCTTGATATCAATCAAGTTAAGATGAGGTCATTACAGTGGGTCTTAAGTAAAAGACTGTTGTTGATATAAATGGACACAGACACATAGACACATAAAGAATGCTACATGAAGATGTAGGCAGAGATTGCCATAATACAGATACAAACCAAGGATTCTTGCCCATGCTAAGAGAATGAATGGGGCAGTTTCTTCTTCAGAGAGAACATGGCCCTGTAGAAACTTGATTTGAACATCAAATCCCCAAAACTAAGAGAAAAATGTTGGTTTTAAGCTACTGAGTTTGTGACAAGTAACGGCACCCCTCAGGAACTAGGAAAGACTTTGATACTGGGAAATGGAGAGCTATTGTAATGAATACTGAACATGTGAAAGTGACTTTGAAATTGGGTGATGGGCTTTTTGCTGTTGTTCAGTCAGCCGTGTCCAACTCTTTGCAACCCCATGGACTGGAACACGCCAGGCTTCCCTGTCTTTCACCATCTCCCAGAGCTTGTTGAAACTCATGTCCACTGAGTAAGTGATGCCATCTAACCATCTTGTCCTCTGTCATCCTTGTCTCCTCCTGCCTTCAATCTTTCCCAGCATCATGGTCTTTTCTGATGAGTCAGCTCCTTACATCAGGTGGCCAAAGTATTAGAGCTTCACCTTCAGAATCAGTCCTTCTAATGAATATTGAGTGTTGATTTCCTTTAGGATTGACTGGTTTGATCTCCTTGCAGTCCAAGGGACTCTCAAGAGTCTTCTCCAACACCACAGTTCAAAAGCATCAATTTTTCAATGCTCAGCCTTCCCTATGGTCCAACTCTCACATCCATCCATGACTACTAGAAAAACCATAGCTTCACTATCCAGACCTTTGTTGATTGTAGATAGAGGCCAGAATAATTTTGAGGCCCTTGATTAAAAAAAAAATCTAGACTCCTTTGCAATATTTCATGAATGCCATCTTGACCCTGTTTTAAGAACATGGGTAAACAATTCTCAGTTCCCTTAATGGGTAGTTTTCTGAATTCATGAATTCATGCCTCAGCTGTTTGCCTTATCAGATTCTAGCAGTCTTGGGTTGCAAAAATACAGCTCAAGGGCCAGAGGCCTCGATGCCAAACATCTCAAAATGACATTTTCCTCCTTGGGCTTGTGGAATCATTTAGAATACTGAGTCCACAAGAAGCCTGCAAAACCTAGCTAACCAACCACACTTGCCACACTAAATAGCCAACGGTTGCAGCTTGCTGTACCCATTCCCAGGTTCAGCACCCTATGCCCATCCATGTCTGTGATAGCCTTCTCCTTGGAATTGTAAATAATAAAGAATTCTGCCTTCCCTCTATATAGGGTCATTTTGTCATGTCAGCTATTATCAGAATCTATCAATTGCCAAAATAATGCAATATTTATTTAAGAGAGTACTGGCAGACATATAGATGTTAAAAGCAATTCTGGTGAGGACTCAGAAAGAACAGGGAAGAGCAGTAGTCAATGTTCTTATTGTTTTGGAGAATACATATGTTATTATGAACAGAATGTCTGAATGAGGAAATTTCCAAGCAAAATATAGAAGGTTCAACCTTTACTCTTTGCTGCTTGGAGTAAAATGCAAAATTAATGATAAATTGAGGAATTAATCATTAAAGAAGAGGGAAACAGCACCTGATTATTTGGAAAATCATTGGCCTATCCAGACAACATGGTCTGGAATTAGGGCCAAGTGTGTGGCTGGAAAATCTTTTGTTAAAGTCTTTAGATGAATGACTCATGTATATGATCAAACGTCTGAGAATAAGCCAAGGAAAAAAGCAGCAATCCAGGAAAAGTCTGCAAGGACCTTCTTGTCTAATGTCATGGATTCTTAGGAATGGCATGAAAGATGGACAGGGATAAATACTGGTAACTTGGACAGGAAGGGACAGAGATAGGATGAAATAAAGGAAAACTGTAGAGGCAGAGCAACAGATTCAGAGGGCTGAACTGAGGGTATCTTTCTGGGCTGGGAGTGTAGGCCAGTTCCCCAGTGAGCCCAGAGAAAAGACCTTCAAGCCACAGAGGAATATTTTCAAGCATTAAAATCTAATAAATATGCCCTGCTGGCTTTTAGACTTCCCTGGGATCTATGATCCCTTTTATTCTTCCAATTTTTCATTTTGGAATGGGCATGTCTGTTTTGTGCCTGTCGCACTACTCTAATTTGGAAGCAAATAACTTGTTTCATGGTATGATAGGTTCACAAGTGGTTAAAATTTTTGCTTTAAGATGGATTATACCCTGAGTCTCACTCCATAATAAATATTGCATAAATAAATATATGTAATTATATGCTGTATACTACATACTATAAATATTCACATAATCAATATTTTTGTTTACCCTGAAGAAATATAGCTCCTGGGATTGCAAAGAGTTGGACATGGCTGAGTAACTAAACACACACACAGCCACCAAACTGTGTCTGACTCTTGTGGCTCCATAGACTGTAGTCCATCAGCTTCCTCTGTCCATGGGACTTCCCAGGACAGAATGTTGGAGTGGATTGCCATTTCCTTCTCCAGGGGATCTTCCTGACTTAGGGATTAAACTCATATCTCCTTCATTGGCAGGTAAATCCTTTACCTCTGAGCCACCAGGGATATAACATAAATATTCATACAATCAATTTACTGATATATAAGTCCAAATAATTGTATTATTGATGTTTATGGCAAAGCTTGCATTCATTTTGGTATATACTTTTAAGTCGTTGGTGCCTTGAAACAATGAAAAGTATAAGTCCACTACAAATAAACATTCAAGTCATGAACTTTGAAAGATGCATGTGTTTGCATACCCAATCATGTAAGTTTATTTATTGTGACAAGAGTTCATCCTCTATAAATGGTTGTACTCTACTGTAAAGTACTGTATAGAGTTCAGTAGTGTGGTATCTTTATTTCAAACCCAGAATTCCAGAAGCAAACATAAAAGCAGTAATAGTGTAGCTGGTACAGTACTTCCCAAACATCACTGGTTCATTTTTTTCAAGAGGGTGGATAGAATTGAATCTAGCAAGGAAGCAGAACCTGGGCCATCAATGTCAGACATGCATGAACTGCAGCTTGTCCTCCATCTCCTATTGCTGAGGATCCTTCAGCTCTACCATTTCCCACATCTTCTATTTAGTATCTATTCCTGTCTAGTTACATGATGCCAGGCCAGCACCTGTATGCCAGCTGTCGTACCATACTAATGTACTTTTCAAGGCACTGTGCTGCTGCTGCTGCTGCTAAGTCGCTTCAGTCGTGTCCGACTTTGTGTGACCCCATAGATGCTAGCCCACCAGGCTCCCCCATCTCTGGCATTCTCCAGGCAAGAACACTGCAGTGGGTTGCCATTTCCTTCTCCAATGCATGAAAATGAGAAATGAAAGTGAAGTCTCTCAGTCATGTCCCACTCTTTGTGACCTCATGGACTGCAGCCTACTATAACATTAAAAATGGTTATTTTTAGTGTTTGTTTTTTATGTATTTTTTGTGTGAAAAGTATTATAAACCTATTACAGTATAGTATTATATAGCTGATTGTGTTAGTTGGTTACGTAAGATAATTTTGTTGGACTTACAAACAAATTGGACTTATGAATGCGCTCTTGGAACAAAATTCATTAATGTGTAGGGAACTTACAGGAATAGAAATAACACTGAGGCTAGAAGCCCACTGGTATCTGGATAAATTATATCTTACATTGTGATTATTTTGGGTCTGTGGAGATAGAAAGCATTGGGTGCTTAATTTTGTAGATAATTCCTCAGGAGTTCATGTCAGAGTTAATCAAATACTGCTTTTGATGTATGATTTGACTTTGTTAAACCAACAACCTATTGTCAAGCAAGTAACATAGTTCAATATCATTTGAGCCAGGAAATACTAGGTAGCTGTTTCATTACAGGTAATTTGCATTATTCATCTAAGTGCTATATATGGATGATCTAACCAATACCCTCAGAGGCTTAACTTTTACCTCTTTGTTCACATCAAGAGCTTAAAATTATGAGTTCTGTAAAGAAGAGAGTTCATACAGTTGATAACTAACTGAAATAATGGGTCCCTTTTGGGAAGAGCCTAGCTTCATGCATCTCGTAGATAGCAGGCAAAAATCAGCTAAAATTGTAATTACATTGAATATGCATATAAAGGTTGCCTAATTAGATCTACAGGGTGGTGCAGCATCTGGATTTGAAGCCCAGAAGTTGTAAAGAGATTTTACAGCAAGGAAACACCTGGGTTCCTCAGCCAGTGTCTGGGGGCAGCTCTGAGGCTCTAACTTCAGCCTAGAACATAATTGCTCCCTCCACAGGAACAAGAACCACTAGGAATGCGAGCATACACTATTTCTCAATCTTGAGTGGCGTCTATCAGCTTTTCATGCAGAAAGCATACTGTTTTACTGAACTGAGCTATTTTCCTATTTATGTCTATGAACCAGGACAGAAAAAAGATGGAAGTATATGATCTTAATGCATATATTGGCTGCATATTTTAATTTTGCACTATTAAGAAAATTAAAAGCTACTTTCCTTCTAAGTCTCCTGTGTAATACAGATTTCCTAGATTGTGCTTGAGAGTTTGTCTATTCAAAATGATCTACTTGCCCCAAAGAAATTTTGATATTTCACAAACTCTTCTATTAAATTGAGCATTCACCATCTATTGAAAATTACCTTGACCTTATAATACCTTGGTGAAGATGCCAGCATGTATACTCTTCACTTCAGTTCAGTTCAGTTACTCAGTCGTTTCCGACTCTTTGCGACCCCATAAATCCCAGCACACCAGGCCTACCTGTCCATCACCATCTCCCAGAGTTCACTCAAACTCTCGTCCATCGAGTCGATGATGCCATCCAGCCTCTGTCGTCCCCTTTTCCTCCTGCCCCCAATCCCTCTGAGCATCAGAGTCTTTTCCAATGAGTCAATTCTTCTCATGAGGTGACCAAAATACTGGAGTTTCAGCTTTAGCATCATTCCTTCCAAAGAACACCCAGGGCTGATCTCATTTAGAATGGACTGGTTGGATTTCCTCGCAGTCCAAGGGACTCTCAATAGTATTCTCCAACACCACAGTTCAAAAGCATCAATTATTCAGTGCTTAGCTTTCTTCACATTCCAAATCTCATATCCATACATGACCACTGGAAAAACCATAACCTTGACTAGACAGACCTTTGTTGGCAAAGTAATGTCTCTGCTTTTCAATATGTTATCTAGGTTGGTCGGTCATAACTTTTCTTCCAAGGAGTAAGTGCCTTTTAATTTCATGGCTGCAGTCACCATCTGCAGTGATTTTTGAGCCCAAAAAATAAAGTCTGACACTGTTTCTACTGTTTCCCCATCTATTTGCCATGAAGTGATGGGACCAGATGCCATGATCTTCATTTTCTGAATGTTGAGCTTTAAGCCAACTTTTTCACTCTCCTCTTTAACTTTCATCATGAGGCTTTTTAGTTCCTCTTCACTTTCTTCCATAAGGGTGATGTCATTTGCTTATCTGAGGTTATTGATATTTCTCCCAGTAATCTTGATTCCAGCTTGTGCTTCTTCCAGCCCAGAGTTTCGCATGATGTACTCTACATATAAGTATACCCTTAGTCTATACATATAAAAATAATAGGTCTTGCTGGAAAGGCATGTTTTAACTCAGATCCATCTGTGACAGCTGCTATGATTACAAGTTATTCCCACTTAGATTCCCAAAATCTAACAAACTCCAAATAAAATTTAACAGCATTAAAATTTAAAGTAGAGGTGAGAGCCAAGATGATAATTCAATTACATAGCATTCATGTAGGAGACATGGTGAAAGTAGAAAGTATGTGAACATTAAGTGCTTTTATTATTCTTTGTAGATTTCATCAGGCACTGGAAGATGTGAAAATATGTTACCTTAGTTCATTTCCTCCCACCATGACTGAGCTGCCCCATTCTTGGGCATTGTTAAGGAGTTGGACTCCCTAATGTTTTAAGGATAATATTCATGAGGATTCCCTGAATACACTCAAAATTTGCACACTTTAATGACAAATCTCACTTTGTATATTATCAGCCACGTGAAAGTGAAATATAAATCATTCTATCTGAGGTCACATGCTCTCAAAATATATGTTATGGTGTGCTTTACATCTTATACTTTTGCAGTTAACATAAATCAGCAAGAAAAAAGTGTCCTTAACAAATTTGAAGTATATATTTTAAAATAGTTGTAAATTTAAAAATGCATAAATGCATATTTTAGATGGATATATTTGTCAGAGGCAGAGAAGGCAATGGCACCCACTTAAGTACTCTTGCCTGGAAAATCCCATGGATGGAGGAGCCTGGTAGGCTGCAGTCCATGGGGTCGTTAAGAGTCGGACACCACAGAGCGACTCCACTTTCACTTTCACTTTCATAAACTGGAGAATGAAATGGGAACCCACCCCAGTGTTCTTGCCTGGAGAATCCCAGGGACAGGGGAGCCTGATGGGCTGCCGTCTATGGGGTTGCACAGAGTTGGACATGACTGAAGTGAGTTAGCAGCAGCAGCAGCATTTGTCAGAGGTTCTGTATATTTTCATGTCAAAATCAGCAATCTGAGAAGTTTGACATATTAAGTTAGGCTATGAGCTTCAATTTGGGTAGCTTATCTTCCAAATAGTTTGAGAACAGAACTATCTTCAATTTATGCTTCAGGTTTTAAAATAGATTATTATGATGTATTCAATCAAACTGATATTGTATTGCTTATGTTAGCGATAATTGCTTAATGTGGCTTTGTTTAATTTATATTTTTGTTTATCATAAATTGATATCAAAAGAAAGTTCAATATGTGGAGATTTTTCTGAAAGGTTTTATTCAGTAGAACTTAATACTGGGCAGAACATCATGCTAGGATGATGGGGACATGAATCACAGCAAAACTAAAATCCAGAGTGATGGTAGGTTGTTTTATTTGAATCACAAAAAGTTTTCTCTTTATATAGCATGTTAAAATTTCTTAGCCAAAGCATTCAAAGTTTTATCATGTCAATGATATGGACAAGACTATCACAAAATTTAAGAAATGATTCAGTACACTTCAGTTCAGTTGCTCAGTCAAGTCCAACTCTTTGCGACCCCATGAATTGCAGCATGCCAGGCCTCCCTGTCCATCACCAACTCCCGGAGTTCACTCAAACTCATGTCCATTGAGTCGGTCATGCCATCCAGCCATCTCATCCTCTGTCGTCCCCTTTTCCTCCTGCCCACAATCCCTCACAGCATCAGAGTCTTTTCCAATAAGTCAACTCTTCGCATGAGGTGGTCAATTGAGTAAAATTAACAAACATACTGATTTGATAGAATGCCTTACTACTTTCTTAAGAGAAACAAATGACCTTTTCCAGAGATCTCATAGATGGTCTATACTGTACACATGGTATAAACAGGGAAAATTATTCATAAGAAAAAAAGTTCAGTGAAATTAAAAGGTCTCATACTGACTGTGCTGCGCTATGTGCTAAGTCACTTCAGTTGTGTCCAACTCTTTGAGATCCTATGGACCAATGCCCACCAGACTCCTCCTCCCATGGGATTCTCCAAGCAAGAATATGGGAGTGGGTTGCCATTTCCTTCTCCTGGGGTTCTTCCCAACCCAGGGATGGAAGCAGAATCTCTTATGTCTCCTGCATTGGCAGGCATATTCTTTACCACTAGCACCACCTGGGAAGCCCAAGGTTTATTAGTACAGGCTTATAAGAAAACATGATTAAAAAAATTCTGTCATACAATAACATATTTTTATTTATGTATTTTGAACATATTTTACTTTGATAATTATTCTAAATTAAACCTACATATGTATGTGTGTGTGTTTAGTCACTCAGTCATGTCTGACTGTTGGCAACCCCATGGATACAGCCTGCCAGGCTCCTTTGACAATTGGATTCTCCAGGCAAGAACACTGAAGTAGGTAGCCATTCCTTTCTCCAAGGGATCTTTGCAACCCGGAAATTGAACCCTAGTCTCCTGCACTGAAGGAAGATTCTTTACCAGCTAAGCCACCAGGAAAATCCCAAACCTACATATATGCACATAATTTATATCCATTCCAAAATGAAGCATACATACACAAACACACACACATATATATATATACACACACATATATAATGTATTAGTCATTCTCAACTGAGCAATTTATTGACCTAAATAACTACGATATATCTGACACTGAAGATGGCACTTGTGGCATATGAGTAAGCATAGTAGGGCATTTGCAGAGCCTTTATTTTCTGATGTTGATGAGAAGAGTATAAAAAAATTTCTGAAAGATTTTTTTTTTTTGCAATCAAGAAATATTCTGCAACAATTTCTATTGTTACAATTTCTATTATTACATAGTCAAATTTTTCTACCTTCAGTATTGCATTATTTCATAGACATATACATAATTAATGCTACAATAATTAGACAACATATAAAAATCTAAACCATTTGAGTTCAAGACTTGACCATCAAATTATAGTCAATTCATTTGCAAACACAAAATACTGAAAGTTTATATAAGTGAAGAGATAGAGTTCTGACTTCAGAGGATGTCCTTTAATGTTAAAGGGGAAATGACAATCATATTCAAAACTTTTAATACCAGTCCAAAATTTATATAACAATTCAAAAACATCATATGAGAAATTGTTTTGACCATATGTATTGTAGAGATATAATAAATTCAGGACACAAGATAGTGTGGCTTTTGTGGAAGAACTTGACAATTACAATAGCAGTGTTTATAAAGGTAGAGAGGAAGTTACCGAACATTACAGGCAAGCAATCAATACAAGTTGAAAATGACAAAATATATTTCAAGTGTGGGGCAAGCTACAGAAAGTATTTTTCTGTCAGCAATTTTCTAATAAGTATATTGATTCTTTGCTTAAGTTTATCTTTAAATAATTCTAAAGAAACTTATAAGAATCATGGTAGCCTACCTTTCTCCATACCAGGCACTCTTCTTATGTTTTATTTAGATATCAAGCCATTGATCTAGATGTCTACAGCCCTATCTTGCTTTATTCTCAGAAAGGACATATGAGGCACAGAGAGAGAAATTGATTTGCCCCAGGCTACCAGTTTACTAATTAATTACAGTAGATTATATTTTTAACCTGGGCTTCCCAGATGGCTCAGTGGTAAAGAATTTGCTTGCCAATGCACAGGATGTAGGAGACACAGGTTTGATCTCTGGGTGGGGAAGATACCCTGAAGAAGGGAATGGCAACCCAATCCAGTATTCTTCCCCAGAGAATCCCATGGACAGAGGAGCCTGGAGCCTGGCAGGCTACAATCCCTGGAGTTGCAAAAAGTTGGAGATGACCGACTGACTGAACACACACACACGCACACACAGACGTGCTCGTGCGCATGCACACGCATTTTAAAACCAGATATCTGATTCCAGTTACCTCATTCTGGATATTTCTATTTCCCCCTAAATTCACTTCGAAAACTTGCAGGTTTTTTAAAGACAAAAGAATATTTCCCTTACTATTGTCTTTGTCAAATTCATATGTTAGTATAACATATGAGTTTTGTAAGTTCACAAGTTTGTGTTTGCCTAGGTTCCTATAAAGGTAAATGATCTAATATATTGAATGTGCTTATCACAGTGCCAGATATGACATATTACAAGTATTTGACAAATAAGAGTTAAACAAATAATGAAATAGTAGAAGTAGCAACAGGAAGGGAGAATAATATTGAGATCATAAGATAATTTTGAACAGTCCTACTTACTGTGTGCTAAGCATTATTTTAAACTGAGGCACAAGGAGGTTGGATATTTCCCAACTTCACACAACTCTGAAGTCCAAACTCATACACACCTCTATTTAGTAAATTTGCATTTATTGTGATGTGAGCCAGCAATGTGCAGCCCGAGGAAGCCCCTGCTTCTAGGAATCAAGCCAAAGTGAGCTAAGCAGGCTCTATTCAAGTCACATCCATTTCTCCTTGTTTATTCAAGCTCACGGCTATACGAACTTTTGCAATTGACAGGTATGTTTATTTTAACAGGGAGTTTACATGTTAGACACAGTCAATATTTGATTATGTTGGATTTTCAAAAATAATTATACTTATTCCAAACACTGGCACAGAAAAGCAGCTTCTGAAATTGTATTTTTATTAATTTTGTCTTTAGATTCAGGCTTATTTATTGGGTTAGAATGGGCTTCCCATGTGGTACTAGTGTTAAAGAAACTGGCTGCCAATACAGGAGACATAAGAGACGTGGGTTTGATCCCTGGATCAGGAAGATCTCCTGGAGGAGGGCATGACAACCTCAAGTATTCAGCCCCAAGATTACCAAAGTATTCTTGCCTGAAGAATACCACAGACAGAGGAGTCTGATAGGCTACAGTCCATAGGGTCTCAAAGAGTCAGACACAACTGAAGCAACCTTGCACACGCATACAATGGATTAGAATATCTCTGACTCATAACTACTCAAAAAAATGTTTTGCATGTCATTGAAGGGGGTTAACAGAAAATTCCACAATGAAGCCTGCAAATTGTACTTTCACTCTTTCTAGTGTAGATAGACAGATGATAGACAGATGGATAGATAGATAGATAGATTAGTGTATATTTGCAGAGTGTGCATATATTTCCAGCATATATGTGTATGCACATATCTTAATGTATATTTATTGAAAATTTGCACAGATTTTTATTGCATAGTGTTCCCATATATTCACAATTAATTTCTAATATTATTTTATTTTACATTAGTATAATACATTTATTACAGTTAATGAGTCAATGTTGACACATTATTATTGACTAAAGTCTATATTTCATTCAAAATTTGGTCCACTGGAGAAGGAAATGGCAAACTACTTCAGTATTTTTGCCTTGAGAACTCCAGGAACAGTATGAAAAGGCAAAAACATAGGACACTGAAAGATGAGAATACTAGGTAGGTAGGTGCCCAATATGCTACTGGAGATCAGTGGAAAATAACTCCAAATGAATGAAGAGATGGAGCCAAAGCAAAAACAACCCCCAGTTGTGGATGTGACAGATGATGGAAGCAAAGTCTGATGCTGTAAAGAGCAATATTTCAAAGGAACCTGGAATGTTAGGTCAATGAATCAAGGCAGATTGGAAGAGGTCAAACAGGAGATGGCAAGAGTCAGTCAGTCAGTACAGTCACTCAGTCGTGTCCGACTCTTTATGAACCCATGGACTGGAACATACCAGGGCTCCCTGTCCATCACCGACTCCCGGAGTTTATCCAAACTCATGTCTGTTGAGTCGGCGATGCCATCCAACCATCTCATCCTCTCTCGTCCCCTTCTCCTCCAGCCTTCAGTCTTTCCCAGCATCAGGATATTTTTCAATGAGTCAGTTCTTTGCATCAGGTGACCAAAGTATTGGAGTTTCAGCTTCAACATCAGTCCTTTCAATTAACACTCAGGACTGATCTCCTTTAGGATGGACTAGTTGGATCTCCTTGCAGTCCAACGGACTCTGAAGAGCCTTCTCCAACACCACAGTTCAAAAGCATCAATTCTTAGGTTGCTCAGCTTTTTTTATAGTCCAACTCTCACATCCATAGATGGCTACTGGAAAAAACCATAGCCATGACTAGACAGACCTTTGTTGGAAAAGTAATGTCTCTGCTTTTTAATGTGCTGTCTAGGTTGGTTATAGTTTTTCTTCCAAGGAGTAAACATCTTTTAATTTCATGGTTGGAGTCACGATCTGCAGTTATTTTGGAGCCCAAAAGCATCAAGTCTGCCACTGTTTCCTCATCTATTTTCCATGAAGTGATTGGACTAGATGCCATGATCTTAGTTTTATGAATATTCAGCTTTAAGCCAACTTTTTCTCTCTCCTCTTTCATGTCGACATTTTAGGAATCCGCTAATGAAAATGGACTGGAATGGGTGAATTTAATTGAGATGACCATTATATCTACTACTGTGGGCCAGAAAACCTTACGAAATAGAGTAGGTATAGAGTCCAAAATACAGTACTTGGATGGAATATCAAAAATGACAGAATGATCTCTGTTTGTTTCCGAGGCAAACCATTCAATATCATGGTAATCCAAGTCTATGCCCAGCCAGTAATTCTGAAGGAGCTGAAGTTGAATGGTTCTATGAAGACCTGTAAGACCTGCTAGAACTAACACCCCCAAACAGAGTTTTTTTCATTATAGTGGACTGGAATGCAAAAGTGGGAAGTAAAGAAACACCTGGAGTAACAGGTAAATTTGGCCTTGGAGTACAGAGTGAAGCAGGGCAAAGGCTAATACAGTTTTGCCAAGAGAAGACACTGGTCATAACAAACACCCTCTTCCAACAACACAAGAGAAGACTCTACACATGGACATCACCAGATGGTCAACACCAAAATCAGATTGATTATATTCTTTGAAGCCAAAGATGGAGAAGTCCTATACAGTCAGCACAAACAAGACTAGGATCTGACTGTGGCTCAGATCATGAACTTCTTATTGCCAAAATCAGACTTAAATTGAAGAAAGTAGGGAAAACCACTTGACTAATCAGGTATGACCTAAATCAAATCCCTAATGATTATACAGCAGAAATGAGAAATAGATTTATGGGACTAGACCTGATAGATAGAGTGACACAAGAACTATGGACAGAGTTTCATGACATTGTACAGGAGACAGGGAGCAAGACCATCCCCAAGGAAAAGAAATGCAAGAAGGCAAAATACCTGTCTGAGGAGGCCTTACAAATAGCTATGAAAAGAAGAGAAGCAAAAAGCAAATGAGAAAACGAAAGATATATGCATTTCAATGCAGAGTTCTAAAGAATAGCAAGGAGATAAGAAAGCCTTCCTCAGTGATCAATGCAAGGAAAAAGAGGAAGACAATAGAATGGGACATTTCATGCACAGATTGGCTCAATAAAGGACATAAATGGATGGACCTAACAGAAGCAGAAGATGTTAAGTGGCAAGAGAGCAAGAGAGTTTCAGAAAAAAAAACATTTATTTCTGCTATACTGACTATGCCAATGCCTTTGACTGTGTGGAAAACAACAAGTTGCTGAAAATTCTGAAAGAAATGGGCAGACCAGAACACCTGACCTGCCTCTTGAGAAACCTGTATGCAGGTCAAGAAGCAACAGTTAGAACAGGACATGGAACAACAGACTGGTTCCAAATAGGAAAAGGAGTACGCCAAACCACTAGACCATTCAGGTATGACCTAAATCAAATCCCTTATGATTATACAGTGGAA
This sequence comes from Bos taurus, assembly GCF_002263795.3. Taxonomy (NCBI): domain Eukaryota; kingdom Metazoa; phylum Chordata; class Mammalia; order Artiodactyla; family Bovidae; genus Bos; species Bos taurus. Next base: position 4,391,192 of record NC_037336.1, read on the forward strand.
GTGAGAAATAGATTTAAGGGCCTAGATCTGATAGATAGAGTGCCTGATGAACTATGGAATGAGGTTCATGACATTGTACAGGAGACAGGGATCAAAACCATTCCCATAGAAAAGAAATGCAAAAAAGCAAAATGGCTGTCTGGGGAGGCCTTTCAAATAGCTGTGAAAAGAAGAGAAGCAAAAAGCAAAGGAGAAAAGGAAAGATTATAAAATGCAGAGTTCCAAAGAATAGCAAGAAGAGATAAGAAAGCCTTCTTCAGCGATCAATGCAAAGAAACAGAGGAAAACAACAGAATGGGAAAGACCAGGGATCTCTTCAAGAAAATCAGAGATACCAAAGGAACATTTCATGCAAAGATGAGCTCGATAAAGGACAGAATTGGTATGGACCTAACAGAAGCAGAATATATTAAGAAGAGATGGCAAGAATACACAGAGGAACTGTACAAAACAGATCTTCATGACCCGGATGATCACGATGGTGTGATCACTGACCTAGAGCCAGACATCCTGGAATGTGAAGTCAAGTGGGCCTTGGAAAGCATCACTACGAACAAAGCTAGTGGAGGTGATGGAATTTCAGTTGAGCTATTCCAAATCCTGAAAGATGATGCTGTGAAAGTGCTGCACTCAATATGCCAGCAAATTTGGAAAACTCAGCAGTGGCCACAGGACTGGAAAAGGTCCGTTTTCATTCCAATCCCAAAGAAAGGCAATGCCAAAGAATGCTCAAACTACTGCACAATTGCACTCATCTCACACGCTAGTAAAGTAATGCTCAAAATTCTCCAAGCCAGGCTTCAGCAATATGTGAACCATGATCTTCCTGATGTTCAAGCTCGTTTTAGAAAAGGCAGAGGAACCAGAGATCAAATTGCCAACATCTGCTGGATCATAGAAAAAGCAAGAGAGTTCCAGAAAAGCATCTATTGCTGCTTTATTGACTATGCCAAAGCCTTTGATTGTGTGGATCACAGTAAACTGTGGAAAATTATGAAAGAGATGTGAATACCAGACCACCTGATCTGCCTCTTGAGAAATTTGTATGCAGGTCAGGAAGCAACAGTTAGAACTGGACATGGAACAACAGACTGGTTCCAAATAGGAAAAGGAGTTCGACAAGGCTGTATATCGTCACCCTGTTTATTTAACTTCTATGCAGAGTACATAATGAGAAACGCTGAACTGGAAGAAACACAAGCTGGAATCAAGATTGCTGGGAGAAATATCAATAACCTCAGATATTTAGATGACACCACCCTTATGGCAGAAAGTGAAGAGGAACTCAAAAGCCTCTTGGTGAAAGTGAAAGTGGAGAGTGAAAAAGTTGGCTTAAAGCTCAACATTCAGAAAACGAAGATCATGGCATCCAGTCCCATCACTTCATGTCAAATAGACTGAAGAACAATGGAAACAGTGGCGTACTTTAATGTTTTTACTCCAAAATCACTGCAGATGGTGATTGCAGCCATGAAATTAAAAGACGCTTGCTCCTTGGAAGGAAAGTTATCCAACCTAGACAGCATATCAAAAAGCAGAGACATTACTTTGCCTATAAAAGTCCATCTAGTCAAGGCTATGGCTTCTTCCAATGGTCACATATGGATGTGAGAGTTGGCCTATAAAGAAAGCTCAATGCTGAAGAATTGATGCTTTTGAACTGTGGTGTTGGAGAAGACTCTTGAGAGTCCCTTGGACTGCAAAGAGATCCAACCAGTCCTTCCTAAAGGAAATCAGTTCTGAATGTTCATTGGAAGGACTGATGTTGAAGCTGAAACTCCAGTACTTTGGCCACCTGATGGAAATAGCTGATTCATTTGAAAAAGCCCTGATGCTGGGAAAGATTGAGGATGGGAAGAGAAAGGGATGACAGAGGATGAGATGGTTGGATGGCATCACCTACTCAATGGACATGAGGTTACGTAAACTCTGGGAATTGGTGATGGACAGAGAGGCTTGGAGTCTCAAAGAGTCAGACATGACTGAGTGACTTAACTGACTGACTAACTGATACTTAATTAAAATTTACTTAGTTTTTATCTAATACTGATTTTGCATTCCAGGATCTCATACAAGATACCATGTTATAGCGAGTCTCTTGTCTGTGACAGTTTCTAAGGTTTACTCTCCTTTTTTATTTTATAAATTTATTGAGGGAAGATTGATACACAGTTAGGTATATTTAATATATATAATTGAATTAGTTTAGAGAAAAGTATACATCTGTGAAACAATCAGCATAATCTGTTAAATCATATTTATCACCTCTAAAAATTTCCATTCATCATTTTAATTTTTACTATAATTATCATTACTCATGATGAAAACACACATAGGATACATATTATGCTGTATTTGTCCTTTTGTATCTGGCTTATTTCAGTTAGCAAAATGTCATCTTAGTTTATATTGTAACATATGGCAGGATTTTCCTTTTTATGACTGAATAATATTCCATTGAATGTATATAACATCTTTTCTTTATCCATTCATTTTTTGACAGACATTTAGGCTGTTTCCTTATTCTGCCTATTGTGAATAATGTTGCAGTGAATATGGGAGTACAGACACAACTTCAAATCTTTATTTCAATTCCTTTGTATACATATACAGATGTGGACTTATAAGAAATTTTTTGAAGAACCACTGTATGATTTTCCACATTGGCTGTACCAATAAACATACATATCAACAGTGTATAAGGGTTCCAGTTTCTTCATATCTTCATCAATACAATGCTAACTTTGTGTTTTGTTCTGATTTTGATACTAGCCACAAAGAGAGATGTGAGATAAATTCTGTGTGTTTTTTTTAAATTAATTCATTTTTATTGAAGCATAATTATTTTGATTTGCATTACCTTGAATATAGAATGCTCAAACTACTGCACATTTTCACTCATCTCACATGCTAGTAAAGTAATGCTCAAAATTCTCCAAGCCAAGCTTCAGCAATACATGAACTGTGAACTCCCAGTTGTTCAAGCTGGTTTTAGAAAAGGCAGAGGAAACACAGATCAAATTGCCAACATCTGCTGGATCATGGAAAAAACAAGAGAGTTCCAGAAAAACATCTACTGCTGCTTTATTGACTCTGCCAAAGCCTTTGACTGTGTGGATCACAATCAACTGTGGAAAATTCTGAAAGAGATGGGAATACCAGACTACCTGACCTGCCTCTTGAGAAACCTATATGCAGGTCAGGAAGCAACAGTTAGAACTGGCCATGGAACAACAGACTGGTTCCAAATAGGAAAAGGAGTACATCAAGGCTGTATGTTGTCACCCTGCTTATTTAACATCTATGCAGTGTACATCATGAGAAACACTGACCTGGAAGAAGCACAAGCTGGAATCAAGATTGCCAGGAGAAATATCAATAATCTCAGAGATGCAGATGACACCACCCTTATGGCAGAAAGTGAAGAGGAACTAAAAAGCCTCTTGATGAAAGTGAAAGAGGAGAGTGAAAAAGTTGGCTTAAAACTCAACATTCAGAAAAGGAAAATCATGGCATCTGGTCCCATCACTTCATGGGAAATTGATGGGGAAACAGTGGAAACAGTGTCAGACTTTATTTTTTGGGCACCAAAATCACTGCAGATGGTGAGTGCAGCCATGAAATTAAAAGATGCTTACTCCTTGGAAGGAGAGTTATGACCAACCTAGACAGCATATTAAAAAGCAGAGACATTACTTTGTCAAGGTATGGTTTTTTTCCAGTGGTTATGCATGGATGTGAGAGTTGGGCAGACGGATGGTATGTGGAGGGAGGTGGGAGGGGCGTTCAGGATGGCGAACATGTGTACACCCATAGGGGATGCATGTTGGTGTATGGCAAAACCAATACAATATTGTAAAGCAAAATAATAATAAAATTAAATTTAAAAAAATTGAAAGCTGAGCTCCGAAGAATTGATGCTTTTGAAGTGTGGTGTTGGAGAAGACTCTTGCGAGTCCTTTGGACTGCAAGGAGATCCATCCAGTCTATCCTAAAGAGATCGGTCCTGGGTGTTCACTGGAAGGACTGATGCTAAAGCTGAAACTCCAATACTTTGGCCACCTCATGCGAAGAGTTGACTCATTGGAAAAGACTCTGATGCTGGTAGGGATTTGGGACAGGAGGAAAAGGGGAAGAGAGAGGATGAGATGGCTGGATGGCATCACTGATTCGATGGGCGTGAGTTTGAGTGAACTCCTGGTGTTGGCGATGGACAGGGAGGCCTGGTGTTCTGCAATTCATGGGGTTGCAAAGAGTCGGATATGACTGAGCGACTGAACTGAACTGAACTGAATCTTGACTATTAGTGATGTTTAGAACCTTCTCATGTGCTTGTTGCCCATATGTATTCTTTCTTTGGAGTAATATCTATTCAATCACTTTTCCTATTCTAACTGGGTTATTTGTTTATTTTGTTTAGTATTTATTTGTGGGCAAACCTTATATATTTTTGATATTGACTGTTTATCATAAATATGGTTGCAGTTATCTTCTCCCATTCCATAAGTTGTCATTTCACTTTGTTGATTGTTTTCTTTGTCAAGCATAAACTTCTTAGATCAATATAATCCTACTTTTCTATTTTTGCTTTTTTGTCATATCCAATAAATCATTGCCAAAGCCAATGTCAAGAAGGTTTTTCCCCATGTCTGCTTCTAGGAGTTTTACAATTTTAAGACTTATGTTTAAACCTTTAGTTCATTTTGAGTTAACCATGTCTATAGTATGAGTAAGTGAGTGAAGTTGCTCAGTCGTGTCCGACTCTTTGCGACCCCGTGGACTGTAGCCCCCCAGGCTCCTCCGTCCATGGGATTCTCCAGGCAAGAATACTGGAGTGGGTTGCCATATCCCAAGGATCCAATTTTATTATTTTAAATGCACATATCTAGTTTTTCCGCTACCATTTATTCAAGAAACTATCCTTTTGCTCATTGTGTCCTTGGCACTCTCATTGTGTATCATTTGACTGTATATATATGAGGTCTTTCAAGTCTATTTATTCTATTTCATTAGTCTATATATATGTTTTTATAGTAGTACTTTTATTGTTTTTATTACTATAACTTTGTAATGCACTTTGGAACCAGAAGGGTGATACCACCAGGTTTGTTCTTCTTGCTTAAAATTGCTTTGTTTATTGTTTTTTTTTTTTTTTTTTTGGAATTACATATGAAACTTGGAAGTGGTTCTTCTATTTATCTAAAAAAATACCATTGACACTTTGATATGGAAGGAATTGAATCTGTAGATTTCTTTGAGTAGTGTGAACATTTTAAAAATATTAATTGTCATTAATAACTAATACTTAACTTTTAAATTTTAATTATTAATAATTATGAGCATGTGATGTCTTTCCATTTATTTGTGTATACTTTAATTTCTTTCATCAATATTTTATAGTTTTCAGTGTAAAAGACATTATATATTTGGTTGATTCCTAAATGTTTTATTAATTTTTATTCTATAGTAACTGGATTTGCTTCCTTAATTTTATTTGCTGATTGTTCATTGCCATTGTATGGAAAAGCAACTGGTTTTGTTAAATTGATTTGTACCTTATACTATATTGACTAGAAGAGGTGAGTGAGGCTATCTTTGTCTTGCTATAAACCTCAGAGAAAAGGCTTTGTTTTTCACCATTAAGTATAATGCTAACTGTAGGTTTTCATATACAGACATTTGAGTGTTGTAAATAAGTTCCTTCTATACCTAATTTGTTGAGAGCTTTTATTGTGAAAGGGTGTTGAATTTTCATCAAATACTTCTTCTGTATCAACACAATCATGTGGCTTTTATCCTTCATTCTATTGTGTGGTGTATCACACTGATTAATTCAGGGATTTTGACCCATCCTGCACATCCTTGTGTCCTAGGGATAAATCCCAACTGGTCTATTATATGATCCTTTTAATGTCTTATTGAATTTAGTTTTCTAAAATCTGTTGTGGGGTTTTTCACTCAGGTATATCAAGGATATTGTATAGTAGTTCTCTTTTGTGATGTTATCATTAAGCTTTGGTTTCCAGGTGACACAGGCTTTATAAAATAAGTCTTGAAGTGTTCTTCTTCAACTATTTTTGGATAGAGTTTAAAAAGGGTTGGCCTCAATTCTTCCTTAAATGTTTGGTAAAATTCATGTGTTAAGTCATCTGGTCCTGGCCTTTTCATTGTTGGGAGATTTTGCTTAATGATTTGATCTCCTTTTTCATTCTTGATCTGTCCAAGCTTTCTATTTATTCTTGATTCAGTCTTGATAGACTGTATGTTTCTAAAAATTTATCTGTTTTATTTCAATTGTCTAAGTTGCTGGTGTATAATTATTCATAATAGCCCTTATATATTAAAAAAAATTTTTTGTGGTATCAGTTTTAATGTATCTGCTTCACTTTTAATTTCATTAATTTGAGTCTCTTTTCCTTTGTTCTTAGTTAGTCTTGCTAAGGTTTGTTGATTTGCTCATCTTTTCAAAAACATAACTCAGTTTTTTGTTCTTATCTATTGTCTATAAAGCCTCCTTTGATTTACTTCTGCTCTAATTAAATAATTTCCTTTCTTATGAATACTTTGGGCTTAGCTCAATCTTTTGATACTTTCTTGAGATTGTTCATTTAAGTTTCTTTTTTTTTTAATGTAGGTGTTTACAGCTGTAAACTTCCCTCTTTATATTGCTTCTGATGTCCTATAAATGTTGGTATGTGTGTCTTTATTTTTGTTTGTGTTGAGATTTTTTTTTTACATTTACTTTTGATTTCTTCTTTGATCCAATGGTTATTTAAGAGTGTGTTGATTAATTTCCATGTATTGCTGCTGCTGTTGTTGTTTTCTATTTGTAAGCTTTTTTTTTTTTTTTCATTCTAGTGTGGTTGAAAAAGATTCTTTGAATGATTTTAATCTTAAATTTTCTACCAAGTTATTAGTAAATCATACTGAAGAAAGTATAAAGACATATATCATGACAAAGTGGGTTTTACTCCAGGTATGCATGACTGGCTCAACATATGAAAAACATTTGACAAAATACAACACCCTAGAAACTCACAGAAAATTCTATTATGTCCTAGAAACTCACAGAAAACTGGAAATTCAAGGTTATTTGCTCAATTTGAACAAAGAAAACAAAACAAAATCTTTAAGTACAATATCATGCTTAAGAATATACAGTTATATTTGTATACATGGATTATATCAAAACATAGGTATGAAAACCTCAATGCAGTAGTATAGATACATAAAATAAATGATAATGTTAGACACTAGTAAAGACATAGGAGAAAAAAAATTGCCTTTAATTTAAAAAAGTAATATAATACGTTTGTGATTGAGAAGGCCTGACTTCACTAAAAATATATAAATAAGATGGGAGATGGGAGGAGTTGGTCACAATTATCACAATTATCATATTTAAAAAGAAACATGATAGGAGTGCAGTAACAATAAGCAAGGAGAAAGAAATGAAAGAAGTCACTAATTTTGGTATATTCACGACATGTCAAGCACAGAAACAGGTATTATGATTACAATCCTCCATGCAAAGTTGGTTGGTGCAACTTCTGTTTTTTAGAGGAATCCAAATGACTTTCTGATCCTTTATCTCTTTCATTACTAAAAAAGTATTCACAAAAAGTTTGACTAAAATCACATCAATGTGCTTATCTCCATGAAACATACAATCATTGACTCTCATAAAAAAGTCACTGTCTCCCTGTTACCTCATCAATCATAAGTATTGTTTAGATCCCTGTGTATAATTTTATCTATATGAGAGACCCTAGGAATTATCATTTGTCTAGAAAAAGTGGAAGGTCCCATGGATGGAGGAGCCTGGAAGGCTGCAGTCCATGGGATCGCTGAGGGTCGGACACGACTGAGCGACTTCACTTTCACTTTTCACTTTAATGCATTGGAGAAGGAAATGACAACCCACTCCAGTGTTCTTGCCTGGAGAATCCCATGGACGGGGGAGCCTGATGGGCTGCCGTCTGTGGGGTCGAACAGAGTCGGACACAACTGAAGTGACGTACTAGTAGTAGTAGTAGTAGAAAAAGTGGATTCACCTGGGGAGGAAAAGGCCTTAAAACTTTACCATGAATAGGTGAAAGAAATATAGCCTGCAGGAGATAAAATTAAGAGTGGATGTCTGGGGTCAAACTGTGTCATTTTAATGAAATTCTAATCCTCAGTTCATCAGAAACAACCTTATTTGGAAATAAGGTATTTAAAGAGGTAAGTAAATTAATATGAGGACCTTAGATTGGAGCCCTAATTCAATATGACATGTAACCTTATAAGAAGAGAAAGTCAGATACAGAGATACCAGGGAACTGTCCTACATGAACAATGGCCATGTGAGGACAAAGGAGTAAGAGACTAGCTGTCTGCACACAAAGGAGAGAGGCCTCAGAGGAAACCAACTCTGTTGTCACCTTGATTTATGAATTCTATCATCAAGAATTATGAGAAATTCCAATTATATGTGTTAATATAAGATTTTTTTTTTCTTTCTGACTACTTCACTCTGACACTCTTTAGGTCCATCCACATCTCTACAAATAACACTTTTTTTTTTTTTTTATTGCCACTGTATATATTCCATTGCATATATTATCACATGTTCTCTATCCATTCATCTGTCAATGGATATCTAGGTTGTTTTCATGTCCTGATTATTGTAAATAGTGCTGCAATGAATATTGGGATGCATGTATCTGAATTATGTTGTTCTCAGGATATTTAGCTATGAGTGGGATTGTTGAGTCATATAGTAGCTCTATGTTTAGATTTTTTTTTTTTTTTCCCCTAAGAAATTTCCAACTGTTCTCTATGGGTGCCAAATTGATACAATAGTATTCAATTATTTGGGACCTTATGAATTGTGGCCTACCAGGCTTCTCTGTCCATGGGACTTTTCCAGGCAAGAATATTGGAGTGGATTACCATTTACTCCTCCACGGGATCTTCCCCACCTAGGGATGGAACCTGTATCTCTTTTGTCTCCTACATTGGCAGGTGTGTTCTTTACCACTAGTGCCACCTGGGAAGCCCTACTGTCCTCCATGGTGGTTGTATCAATTTATATTCCTACTAACAGTGCAAGAGGTTTCTGTTTTCTCCAAACCCGCTCCAGCATTTACTGTTTGTAAATTTTTTCATCATGGCCATTCTGATCATTGTGAGGTGATACCTCACCATAGTTTTGATCTGAATTTCTCTATTAGTGATGTTGAGCATCTTTTCATGTGCCTCTTGGCCATCTGTATGTCTTCTTTGGTGAAATGTCTATTAAGGTCTTCTGCCAATATATATTTTTTTTTATGTTGTTTGTTTTCTTGATATTGAGTTTAATGGGCTGTATTTTAGAGATTAGACCCTTTTCACTTGCTCCATTTCCAAATATTTTCTCCCATTCTGAGGGTTGTCCTTTTGTTTGGCTTTGGAGGAGAAGAAGGGTGGGACGAATTAGGAGATTAGGATTGACATATATACAGTAGTGTGTGTAAAACAGATAGCTAGTGGGAACCTGCTCTATAGCACAGGGAACTCAGTTCAGTGCTCTATGGTGACCTAGGTAAGTGGGATGGGGCTGTGGAGGGAGATCCAAGACAGAAAGTATATACATGTATACATATAGCTAATTCATTTTGTGTAGAACAGAAATTAACACAACATTGTAAAACAATTATACCCAAACTAAGGGGGAAAATAGCTATGAGAAGATAACTTTCTCTTTTTTAAGCAACAGTCTTTGATTTTGTTATGGCACCCCTGGCCAAATAGCAAATTGATACAGAAGATATATGATAAAGCCAGTAAATATTTGAGATGGTATCATCATACTTGTTCTGAGTTTTCCCACAAAAAAAAAAAAAATGAGAAGCAAAAGTTTCCAACAACAAATATTATGAAAATTATAATCTTGTTTTTAAAAATAAATTAGATATTTTTTAAATTAATAGCTCTTCCCATTTTGTTAATTTAAATGGAAACAAAATGGAAAATGCAAAGAAAAGTAAAAGTAAAGAAAACAATGAGGGAAGGAAAAAAAGACACTCACTTAACTGGCATCCTTTGTAGCACATTATGTGCTTCCATTATTGAATTAAGAATCTTTAGAAATCGCCATTTTCTTGGAAATGATGAAGTAAATATGTATCTGCCTTTATTTGATGAACATTTGGAAGATGACTTGAAAAAAAGCTAAAATTCTCTTTATGTTAACTCCAATATTTTTTCTTTTGCTTTGTTTTCTTTAGATAAAATGGATTTTATTTATTTATTTATTTTATTTTTTAACTTTACAATATCGTATTGGTTTTGCCATATATCAACAGGAATCTGCCACAGGTATACACGTGTTCCCCATCCTGAACCCTCCTCCCTCCTCCTTCCCCGTACTATCCCTCTGGGTCGTCCCAGTGCACCAGCCCCAAAGCTTTGTTAGTTCTAAAAAGCTGATGTTATGTCTAATTCTTAGAGCTTAGTTTTCACTTACCTAAAAAAATATCTCCCTCTCACCAGTAAGTACACACTTTCATCATATGTGACTTTTTATTGTGTGTGACCATGTAGCCCAATAGATGGACTAGTCGGTGGATCCGTGGTTTTTAGTGTTTTGGATATTGGAGTGGTTGACCCTTCTGTGATTTTCTTGGATTAAACATGTGAACTTTATGCTAGTGTCTGACACTAAATTGTATCAATAGATCCTTCTATGCCTGATGCTGAATTCTGTACAATGTGAGTTCTAATACTTGTTTTGTCTTTTTCAGTCCTTCTGTGATCCACTGATGATTGTCTCACTCATGTTGGACCTTCTTCAGTGCTTACTGACTCTGACATAATATGGATTATATCTTTTATTTTATTTATTTATTTATTCATTTGTTTTGTCTTGAGTGGTGAATTCACGAGGCTCAGGCTGTAGGACCACTAAGCTCACACCACAACTAGGTTTTATACTGAAATTTTCTCAACATGATTTCTCTGAACATGTAGAAAATGTGAACATTTTTCATTTAAATCTCAAGCTCTCCCAGATCTCCTCTCCTTTGAGTAGTATCCCTTTCTCTCACACACACCACATCATATTGTACTTGGATCTACTTGGCCCAAATTGTAGCAAGAAAAGGACAGCCTTCAATAAAATTTCCTATCAGATAATCAAATGAAAATCCAGATGAAAACTCATCTGTTTTCCCTGATTTTCTTGCTTCCTTCTTGGGATATCTTCCCTGAGTGTGCAGGTGTGTCCATCCCCTAGGCTCACTATCTCATTTCTGATTTTCATTTTTCCACTATCCCCCAGAGCCCTGGGTGGGGGGAAGGTACTTCTCCTAAATAATATTCTAAATCACCCCTGTCTAATAATCTCTAACTAGGCAGATCTGGGCTTAGCATGGGCTAAATTGAAACTACAGTAATTTAGAAAACCCTTTATGTCAGCTTGGCTTCACTTTCAAAGATGTTATTCTTTCTACACTAATATCTTCTTTTAGTAAACAAATGCTAAATGCTGATTCTTTTTTGCTCTAAGCATTCCAGTTATATCAGAATTAATCAACCACACTTTCATTTCACATTTATCACTAACATTCCCTCCTCACCAAGCCTTAAGAGAGATAGATGTCTTGGCTGATGAGGAAGAATGTGTCATATGAGGAAATGCAAAAGAGAAAAGCCAGGTAGCAAAATTCAGAAAGTATTATCCCTCTTTCATTCTAATGAATTAGAAACTTTGAGAGTTCAGGAAAGATGTGGCATTCATTTGAAATTCATCGATGTATTAAAGACTGAGTGACAGAAGCAGAAATTTATTTCTCACAGTTCTAGGGTTTGGGAATCCAGCAAGGTACAGGCAGAATTGGTTTTCACCAAGAGCTCTCTCTTTGCTTTGTAGGTGGCCACTCTGTTCCTGCTGTGTCTTCACATGGTTGTCCCTCTGTGTTTGTGTGCCCCTGGTTCTCTTCTTCTTCTTCTATTGATGAGGATAGCAATCCCACTAAATCAGAGTCTCACTCTCATGGCTTCTTTTAAGATTAATTACGTATCATAAGATCCTGTTTCCAAATATAGTCACATTAGGAATTAGAGTTTCACCATAAGGAATTTGGTGGACACAATTCAGTTCATAACAATCATACTGAAGAAATACATAGTTCCAAGTATTTTATGCTTAGTCCTTCTTCTCATCACATATTTTCTTATTGCCCCTTTACTTCAAACATAGTAAACTGGTCCAGTTTTACTCTTGCAAGGCTTCAGCAATATGTGAACTGTGAACTTCCTGATGTTCAAGCTGGTTTTAGAAAAGGCAGAGGAACCAGAGATCAAATTGCCAACATCCGCTGGATCATGGAAAAAGCAAGAGAGTTCCAGAAAAACATCTATTTCTGCTTTATTGACTATGCCAAAGCCTTTGACTGTGTGGATCACAATAAACTGTGGAAAATTCTAAAAGAGATGGGAATACCAGAACACTTGATCTGCCTCTTGAGAAATTTGTATGCAGGTCAGGAAGCAACAGTTAGAACTGGACGTGGAACAACAGACTGGTTCCAAATAGGAAAAGGAATTCTTCAAGGCAGTATATGTCACCCTGTTTATTTAACTTATATGCAGAGTACATCATGAGAAGTGCTGAACTGGAAGAAACACAAGCTGGAATCAAGATTGCCGGGAGAAATATCAATAACCTCAGATATGCAGATGACACCACCCTTATGGCAGAAATTGAAGAGGAACTCAAAAGCCTCTTGATGAAATTGAAAGTGGAGAGTGAAAAAGTTGGCTTAAAGCTCAACATTCAGAAAATGAAGATCATGGCATCCGGTCCCACCACTTCATGGGAAATAGATGGGGCAACAGTGGAAACAGTGTCAGACTTTATTTTTCTGGGCTCCAAAATCACTACAGATGGTGACTGCAGCCACGAAATTAAAAGACGCTTACGCCTTGGAAGGAAAGTTATGACCAACCTAGATAGCATATTCAAAAGCAGAGCCATTACTTTGCCAACAAAGGTTCGTCCAGTCAAGGCTATGGTTTTTCCTGTGGTCATGTATGGATGTGAGAGTTGGACTGTGAAGAAGGCTGAGCACCAAAGAATTGATGCTTTTGAACTGTGGTGTTGGAGAAGACTCTTGAGAGTCCCTTGGACTGCAAGGAGATCCAACCAGTGCATTCTGAAGGAGATCAGCCCTGGGATTTCTTTGGAGGGAATGATGTTAAAGCTGAAACTCCAGTACTTTGGCCACCTCATGCGAAGAGTTGACTCATTGGAAAAGACTCTGACACTGGGAGGGATTGGGGGCAGGAGGAGAAGGGGACGACAAAGGATGAGATGGATGGATGGCATCACTGACTCGATGGACATGAGTCTCAGTGAACTCCGGGACTTGGTGATGGACAGGGAGGCCTGGCGTGCTGCGATTCACGGGATGGCAAAGAGTCGGACATGACTGAGTGATTGATCTGATCTCTGATCAGATATATATATATATATATATATATATATATAATATATATATATATATTTTTTTTACTGAAAGCCAAGTTTGTAAGATCTGCCCCTGATCTACATGCTCCTCTAATCTTTTTATCTTCTTTCAATATTTCATGGAATGCATCCATCACATTGAATTTAAATTTTTACACAGTCATTAATATCATATTTTAGTTAACTGAAATACAGATCTGTTCACATACACACAGCTTTATCTCTTACTAAAAATTAATGTTTAAAAATATACTTCAAATTATTTTTAATCAAGCAAAGAAATAAAACAATTCAAGTGAAATTAAACATGATAACAATATTAACAATAATAGGATATATCTACAATGATCAACTATTGGCTAAAAAAATTTAAGCAAATTCAAAAATTAAAATAGGAAATATAAGTCTCAAAGGTCTGAAACATGTAAACATTTGGTGACATCTTTGATATCATGCCAAGTTAACATAAGATCAGAGACCCAAGATTTCTTAACTCCAAAAAATCACTGTATACAATAACATCTGTAATCACAAAAGTGGCTGACTGCTGTAAAATGAAAACTTTGAAAATTTAGACATTTTAGCCAATAAAATACACAAATTCTCAGAATAATTAAGAAAAAAATTACACAGAGAAGTGGGAAAGGAATAATAAATAAATAAATGAAAGGATGTCAAGAGGACAGGTAGATGCAGTGCTGTGGGTGTCTGGATCATTTTTTAAGTAGAAGGCAAATATCAAAAGAATGCTTGGTCAATGTGATTGATTTCTGGAAGATACTTCAGGTTGATTAGTGCATCACAGTTTGAAACCTGTCAATGAAATGACAGAAAAAAAGTTTTTTAAATATCCTATTCTTGACCTATTTTCACATTTCAAAGTATTCTTTATGATTCTTTGCATACAACCTTCTTCAACTTAATAGTATTTTTAAACGTAGTGCTTCTCCTTGGCTAGGTAGCTGAATTTTTACAGCTCTTCCTTCAACTTTGTGTCTTAAGTAGTACAGTGCAGTGCAGTTAAGTTCAGTCACTCAGTCATCTCTGAATCTTTGTGACCCCATGAATCACAGCACGCCAGGCCTCCCCCTCCATCACCAACTACCGGAGTTTACCCAAACTCATGTCCATCAAGTCCATGATGCCATCCAGCCATCTCATCCTCTGTCGTCCCCTCCTCCTCCTGCCCCCAATCCCTCCCAGCATCAGGGTCTTTTCCAAAGATTCAATGCTTCGCATGAGGAGGGAAAAGTATTGGAGTTTCGGCTTCAGCATCACTCCTTTCAATGAATACCCAGGACTGATCTCCTTTATTTTTTATTTTCTTTTATTTTTTAACTTTACAATATTGTATTGGTTTTGCCATATATCAACATGAATCTGCCACATGTATACACGTGTTCCCCATCCTGAATCCTCCTCCCTCCTCCCTCCCTGTACCATCCCTCTGAGTCGTCCCAGTGCACCAGCCCCAAGCATCCAGTATTATGCATCAATCCTGGACTGGCGACTCGTTTCATATATGATATTATACATGTTTCAATGCCATTCTCCCAAATAATCCCACCCTCTCCCTCTCCCACAGAGTCCACAAGACTGTTCTATACATCAGTGTCTCCTGATCTCCTTTAGGATGGACTGGTTGGATCTCCTTGCAGTCCAAGGAAATCTCAAGAGTCTTCTCCAACACCAGAGTTCAAAAGCATCAATTCTTCGACTCTCAGCTTTCTTCACAGTCCAACTCTCACATCCATACATGACACTGGAAAAACCATAGGCTTGACTAGACGGACCTTTGTTGGCAAAGTAATGTCTCTGCTTTTCAATATGCTATCTAGGTTGGTCATAACTTTCCTTCCGAGGAGTAAGTGTATTTTAATTTCATGGCTGCAATCACCATCTGCAGTGATTTTGGAGCCCCCTGGTGGCTCAGAGATAAAGAACCTCCCTGCCAATGCAGGATACATGTGTTTGATCGTTAAGTTGGAAACATCTGATGGAGAAGGAAATGGCACCCAGTCTAGTATTCTTGTCTGATGGGCTGCAGTTCATGGGGTCACAAAAAAATTGGATAAGACTTAGCAACAGAAAAACAACAACAAGAGATGTTGGGCATTCTATAAAATAATTTTGATACTTAGGGTTGTATAAAATATATGTGTTTACACACCAACATATTTACTGTATATAGGATGGTTTCAAATGTATCCTGGTATCATATAAAATCTAACAATTTTATTTTAGAAAATTTCTATTAAAAAGCAAAGAAAAATATGTGGTGTGTTTATGATTGTTTATTCCACATTGCTGAGTATCTTTCTGATGAGAGAACATTCAAGTCAACAAAATCTTCCTAGGAACCTAATCTTCTGCTTGCAATTTTATGTCTGAGGACTGGAAAAATTTCCGCGGGATATTTACTGACTCCATACCTTTCAGACCTTATTTCTCCAATTCACAAATATGTATAGTGTAGTCTATGGCCTGTTCTCATCCCTGCACAATCTCGTATCCTCTATTTTCCTATTAGGATGCTGAATGAGTCATGCCAGTGAATGCCAAGGTATCCTGGGAGCCATCCCCTACCTGGAGGGTTAGCAGTAACTACTTGCAAGGTGGGAACTGCTAATGACATTTCACTGAAACCACACTAAATTCCCCTTTTCCATATCACACACACAGAAAAAGTCTTTATACATTTCAATTCTGAGGGAAAATGGTACAGTGAATACATTGCGGGTAGAAAGAGACAATAATCCTAACCACCTGGAGTTTTAAGCCACAGCGAACCCATCAAGAGCACCCCAATGTCTTGGGAAGAGTTCCAAGCAAAGGAGCGTCCTGAACCTTCTCCTCAATAACTCTTGTAAATCCATCTCTGATAAAGAAAACACATGCAGCAGTTTCTAATGACTCTCAAATGCTGAGTTTTATACCAAAGCAATGCAATGGAAGCACTACTTTCCTATATTAACACATTGGAACAGTAACAAAGGCACACAAGTCTGTTCTTAATATAATGTGTCTCAAGGCTACAGGATACCCCCTGCTTCACTGCCCAAAATAATTTTTTATATTTTCCTATTTAGAGTCTTCTTCCTCAGGCTTAAACATTGACTTTGAAAAAATAATGTATTGATTCAAATCACCTGTATGGTGCATAATATTATACAGATTGCATTCACATATTGCATAATTTTCTAAAAAAACTAGAAAGTGATATGTGAAAAGAATAAGTAGGAACACTTACAAAGGAACTCAGTTATTAAATATTTGAGGCAGTAATTAATACAAGAGCTTCAGTGTGTTTCCAACCCATCAGCAGGTGAGTGTAGCCAAGTGCTAACATATGTCAGAGGGTTATGCGAAATCAGGTCACAAGGAATCAACATAGGGAGAATGCTTGCTGAATTCATGACAGAGGAAAAAGTGTCTAAAGTAGGTAATACTGGAAACAGAAATTATAAGCCAAACAGACTTCCCACAGATGAAAACATTGAGGGTCTGTTACCAATTTCCTTGCTTACCAAAACAGAATTATTATTCAATATTCAGCTCAAGAGTTAACTAGTCTGAGAAGCTTTCTGCACCCTTCCTTTTCCTCCAGAAAGATTTTTTCTTTTGTTTTCATTGCCCCATATGTTTCTACATGATGAAAGTTAGGGCTTTAAATGATAACTCTATTTAGAGATACCTTGTTATTGCACAGTTACCTCTGTTATGGCAAGATTTCTGTCCTGTTCATTTTACATCCTACAGTACTTGCCACTTTGCATTTGATAAATGTCTGTTGGCTAAAGAATGAACATTGACACATTAAAACTAGCCAAAGTTATGATAAAAATGCGTGGGCCATAACTGATGAGCAGTAAGTTGATTTTGACTGATGATTATGAAATACACACTTGAAAATAAGTCCACGAATCTAGGATGTAGCAATATTGTAAACAGCTCTGAGTGCCAGGTAGAGTAATTTATACCTAACTTGGTCAAAGCAGACAGTCTTCAGAGGTATTTTACCTGAAAGGTGGCATTCTTAAATCCCAACCAAAGATAGTGTAGCTTAAGACCACAAGCATTGATTTTTTTGTTTAATATTTTGATGCAACTTATATTCACACAACTATAATATTACCTGTTGATATAATTCAGGATTGATAGTATTTAATTGCAGATTGTGGACATCAAAAAGCAGGGAAAAAATGGAATTTGTACCGAGGAAAACTTAAGGAATTAACTATGAAATGGAGAAGAAGAGTATTTTCTTAATCTTATGTGGTGAAATGTACAAATACTGACAAAAATTTTCACTGATGTGTAGGAATTTGAAGTCCTTCCTGATTTCCATTTGTCCATCAGAAAATAACAAAGTTATCTGTTCTTGGCTGGGCAGGGGTGTTGAGAAAAATTTAGGTAGAATTTGATGAGTCATAAATGTGTGTAGAGGGAGAAATGAGACCAGTGATAATAAAGAAGGTGATGAGGACCTAGTTAAGTTTAAAAACCATGCATACCAGATAGAACTGATACATCTCTAATTCTTTGTTTCCCCCCTGAAGTGAATATCTACTGTGATATCAGGGCACAAAATGGAATACAGAATATATGAAAATTTGCATATTGTCAGGTTAACTACATAGACACTACTTTTCCCAAAATTTCTTACCCTGAATAATATCATGTTAGTATGAACAAGAGATATTTTGCTCAAGATTTGAAAGAATGAATGAAAATGAAGCAATGGAACAACAAATACATTTATAGATAGATATAATCTTTACAGATATAGATGGTGTCCACCATCACCAACAGGGAAGCCTGGTGTGCTGCAGTCCATGAGGTCACAAAGAGTCGGACATGACTGAGTGACTGAACTAATTATACACGTAAAGCTCTGAAGGTCTGTGCAAGCCACAAGGTCCTATTGTCTATATACATAACCACTTAAAAAGGTAGCATCCAGGCCCACAACTTCCATAGTGAAAATGAAGTTGCTCAGTCGTGTCCGACTCTTTGCGACCCCATGGACTATAGCCTATCAGGCTCCTCCATCCATTGGATTTCCCAGGCAAGAGTACTGGAGTGGATTCCCATTTCCTTCTCCAGGGGATCTTCCTGACCCAGGAATTGAACCCAGGTCTCCCGCATTGCAGGCAGACGCTTTACCATCTGAGCCACCAGAGAAGCCCTACAACTTCCATAGATCCTGCCAAATCCTACTTCAGCATCTTCTACTCTTGAACAAGCTGTGCCTGTATGAGTGTCACCAACTTCTTCTGCCAGACATCCCCATCATCAAAGTTGGAGGCCTGGAGGCATAGGGAGACCTATCCACTCTCACAAGCTATAGCTCATCTTATAAGACCCAGGTTATGGTCACTTGCCTTGTTTCATCTGCATCTTCTCTTCCTGATCACTTCCTTTTAAGATTTAAGTTTCCTGTACCAGAGCCAGATGCAACAAACTCATATGGACCCACATAAGCAGCTCATGCAAGTAGGTAGAGCCCAGTCACTCAATAAACCACACTCTGCTTTTCTCTACTCCTTGACTAAAATAAGCCCCATGTACTGTTAATAGTTTCCACAGCAGGAGTAATTGCAAAGAAATTTCATAGTTCAGGTAGCAGAATGATGGAAGTGGCTTACTATGGGCTATGGACTGGGCAGAGAATGAATATGAACTACTTATGCATATTCACTTCATGAAGGATTCCTGCAATAGTCAAAATGCATTGTTTTCTTCCTTAATTGTAACTCTCCTCTAAGTTATGTAAGTTATAACTACTTTAATCTCAAAGGTTTTACTTGTATCTGTGTATATGCTCACATTTTAAGTTTTTTTCTCTTTCCTTCTATATCACCTCTTCAACGTGTCCTGTCAGTGTACATTGATTAAAACTTCTACATGTGGAATGGCTCACTATCTCAAATGTTAAATAAGGACTATGTTTGATCTATCACTATATATTTATGCAGTAGAAGTATGTTGTTCATATAGTAAAGCAATATACTTTGAAGAATTAAAATTGTATTATGTTAAAATTTTATAGAAATTTTATGAAAATAAATAGAATATTATTCACGTGTAGACAGTAGTTTATATGCCTTTGCTGGTTTCAACTTCACCAGTTACAAAATAAATATAGGAAGAAAGCTTTTTAATAATTATTGTGTGTATATATAGATATTGTGGTAAAGTAGATCAACATATTTAACTTTACAACTGTGCTATATGTAAGTATATGCAAAAAGTTTGTAAGTGTTGATGGAATTTTCCATCTAAATAATTAAAGAAATTGGCAAATACAAATCAGTCATTAAATAGGGAAGAAAGTAAAAATTACCTAAGATATTTCATATGTATTCAGAATAATTGCATTCTGTCAAGTAACAGAAAAAAAGGTAAATTGAGGCAGGTAGGATGGCCTAGTCAATTTTATCCTCAAACTAATATTCTAATTTTAGGATTCTTATGCTAAGAAATATGAGATCTCTATGAAAATTAAATGTAGGCACAATAAAGGAGATAAATGGAATGGACCTAAACAAAGCAGAAGATATTAAGAAGAGGTGGCAAAAATTTACAGAAGAACTATACAAAGAAGATCTTCATGAACCAGATAACCATGACGGTCACTAACCTAGAGCCAAACATCCTAGAATATTAAGTCAAGTGGGCCTGAGCAAGCATCACTAGGAACAAAGCTAGTGGAGGTGATAGAAATCCAGCTGAGCTATTTTAAATTCTAAAAGATGATGCTGTGAATGTGCTGCACTCAATGTGATAGCAAAATTGCAAAACTTAGCAGTGGCCACAGAACTGAAAAAGGTCAGTTTTCGTTCTAATTCCAAAGAAAGGCAATGCCAAAGAATGTTCAAAATACTGCACAATCACACTCATCTCACATGCTAGCAAAGTAATGCTCAAAATTCTCCAAGACAGGCTTCAAGAGTATGTGAACCATGAATTTCCAGATATTCGAGCTGGATTTAGAAAAAGCAGAGAAATCAGAGACCAAATTGCCAAAATTCGGTGGATCATAGAAAAAGCAAGAAAATTCCAGAAAAACATCTACTTCTGCTTTATTGACTACATCAAAGCCTTTGACTGTGTGGATCACAATAAACTACGGAAAATTCTGAAACAGATGGGAATACTAGACCATGTTACCTGCCTCCTGAGAAATCTGCATACATGTCAAGAAACAATAGAATGGGTATGGAACAACAGAATGGTCCCAAATCAGAAAAGGAGTACCTCAAGGCTGTATATTGTCACCCTGATTATTTAACTTATATGCAGAGTACATCACGTGAAATTCCAGGCTGGATGCAAAACAAGCTCTAATCTAGATTCCCAGTGAAATATCAATAATCTCAGATATGCATATGACACCACACTTACGGCAGAAAGAGAACTAAAGAACCTCTTGTTGAAAGTAAAAGAGGATAGTGAAAAAACTGGCTTAAAATTCAACATTCGTAAAGCGAAGATCATGACATCTGCTTACCTCACTTCATGGCAAATAGTTGGGTAAACAAAGGAAACAGTGAAAGACTTTATTTTGGGGGCCCCAAAAGCACTGAAGATCATGACTGCAGCCATGAAATCAAAAGATGCTTGCTCCTTGGAAGAAAAACTATGACCAACCTAAACAGCATATTAAAAAGCAGAGACATTACTTTGCTGACAAAGGTCCATCTAGTCAACACTCTGGTTTTTCCAATATTCATGTATGGAAGTGGAAGTTGGACTGTAAAGAAATTGAGTGCTGAAGAATTGATGCTTCTGTGCTATGTTGTTGGAGGAGACTCTTGAGAGTCCTGTGGACTTCAAGGAGATCCAACCAGTCCATCCTAAAGGAAATCAGTCCTGGATATTCATTGGAATATTGCTGAAGCTGAGAGCATCAGCTGACACTCCAATACTTTGGCCACCTAATGTGAAGAACTGCCTCATTGAAAAAGACCCTGATGCTGTGAAGGTTAAAGGCACGAGGAGAAGAGGATAACAGAAGATAAGATGGTTGGATGGCACACCGACTCAGTGGATATGAGTTTGAGTAAGCTTTGGGAGTTGATGGACAGGGAGGCCTGGCATGCTGCAGTCTATGTGGTCACAAAGAGTTGGACACAACTGAGCAAGTGAATTGAAATGATATTATGAAGTTGGATGCTTACTAAACATGTATCATTCTACTTTCAGACTACATTTGCTACACAAATATCAGAAAACATTGCTCCTGTAGATGTGAGGGCAGTCTAGCTATGTTTCACAAGTTAAAAGAAAATTAAATGCAATCCAAATATTATAAATTTCTGTATTCAGTCTTAATTATCTGCTGAGCAGGCCACACCTCTGCTGAACATTGTGAGCTCTGAAGGACATCTTTCTAAAATATGAATGTCTTCTTAATCCCTATATGTGTTATGGAAATTAGAACCCCTAAGCTGATCATTAGGGTGCATATCAAACTGTCAACCACATCAGAAGGTGGTTTTGTGTGATTTATTTCAAGGATGACCCCTTTCACAAGCTGAACTCACACACGACTGTCATAGATGCTAATGGGTACTTAGGATTCCTTATTTCATTTCACCATTAAGAAAATACCATAAGTTATATTTTCATATGATAATGAAGGAGACTATTCATAATTATCTGAAGAGTTATTAAGATAGTCTTTGTTTTTCCAACTACATATTTTTTTGTGAGCCCAGATTTTCTTCATATACTGTGAACAAAACAATATGTAGCAACTGACAAATGCCAAATAGATACAAGGATTTAGCTGCCTTCACTTAAACTGTGTGTTGTGTGCTAAAAGCTTCAGTCATGCCCAACTCTCTGTGACCCTAGGGACCATAGCCCACAAGGCTCCTCTGTCCATGGGATACTCCAGGCCAGAATACTGGAGTGTGTTCCATGGCCTCTTCCAGGGGATCTTCCCAATCCATGGATGGAACCTGTCTGTCCTGCATTGGTAGGTGGATTCTTTACCACTGAGCCACTTGGTAAGACCTCACTTAAGGTAGACATTGAATAAACTAATACAATTATGTAAAGTTTAAAAATAAAATAAAATTTTTAAAAAAAAGTTAAAAAAATAAATATATACATAAATCTAAAAAAAAAAAAAGATTTGTAAAAAATTTTTAAATGTTTGTTTCTTTTGTTATGGAAAGCAGTTATTTTCATAAGAATGCTATTGGTAACAATACATTTGGATACATACTGTCATCTATAAATGAATAAATTTAGTTTTAATTTTTATCTTAGTTTTGAATATAATAAATATAGAAATAAACAAAGACTCTCTGACCTTTCAGTAATTTTCCAGGAATATAAACAGATCCTGGCATCAAAATGCTTATGATCCTTTCTTTTGTTCTGTTGGTTGATTGATCTGCCTTTACCTGTGCAACACTACCTTAAATATGGCAAATTGAAAGTATATGTTGATGCAGAGTTAGGCCAATCCTTTCAGTTTCTTTTTCTTTTTCATCAATTCCTTGTGGAGTTGGTAAGGAAAGTGAAATTTACTTTATATTTCAAATACTTGAGCATTATTTGAGTTTGCACTTCCATATGTACATGCATCACCAATATAATAAAATAAATGAAAGTATATAAATAATTAAATGCACACTAACAATATAGGATTGTATATAATAACAAATCATTACAAATTCTAATTTCAGATTCTTTAGCTCATGAACAACAGGGTTTGATCATGACCTATGAAAAAGAAAGGAAGAAGCTAAAACAAGATTAATAATATATAGAATACCACAAAGAAAAGATTATTAATCTAAGAAGCATAAAGGCTTCACATCAATGTTGACTAAAACACAGTATTTAATGCAAATCAAAGATTCCTTAATACTATATTTAAACATATTGGCAAGAATGCTAGCAGGAATGTAGGCTCAAAACTAAAGTATGCCAGGGAAAATTTGTATACCAGAGATATATATAAAATTATCTATGACAAGAAGATTATGTAAATGCAAAAAAATATTAATTATTCATTGATAGACTCTCTCTATATATATATGTGTGTGTGTATATATATATATATATATATATATATATATATATAAAGGCAGAGGAACCAGAGATCAAATTGCCATCATCCACTGGATCATTGAAAAAGCAAGACAGTTCCAGAAAAACATCTATTTCTGCTTTATTGACTATGCCAAAGCCTTTGACTGTGTGGATCACAATAAACTGTGGAAAATTCTGAAAGAGATGGGAATACCAGACCACCTGACCTGCTTCTTGAGAAACCTATATTCGGGTCAGAAAGCAACAGTTAAAACTGAACATGGAACAACAGACTGGTTCCAAATAGGAAAAGGAGTATGTCAAGGCTGTTTATTGTCATCTTGCTTATTTAACTTGTATGCAGAGTACATCATGAGAAACGTTGGGCCAGAAGAAGTACAAGTTGGAATCAAGATTGCCAGGAGAAATATCAATAACCTCAGATATGCAGATGAGACCACCCTTATGGCAGAAAGTGAAGAGGAACTAAAAAGCCTCTTAATGAAAGTGAAAGAGGAGAGTGAAAAAGTTGGCTTAAAGGTAAACATTCAGAAAACTAATCCATGGCATCTGGTCCCATTACTTCATGTCAAATAGATCGGGAAACAGTAGAAAGAGTGTCAGACTTTATTTTGGGGGGCTCCAAAATCACTGCAGATGGTGACTACAGCCATGAAATTAAAAGACACTTACTCCTTGGAAGAAAATTTATGACCAATCTAGATAGCATATTGAAAAGCAGAGACATTACTTTGCCAACAAAGTTTGATCTAGTCAAGGCTGTAGTTTTTCCAATGGTCATGTATGGATGTAATAGTTGGACTGTGAAGAAAGCTGAGCACCAAAGAATTGATGCTTTTGAGCTGTGGTGTTGAAGAAGACTCTTGAGAGTCCCTTGGATTGCAAGGAGATCCAACCAGTCCATCTGAAGGAGATCAGCCCTGGGTGTTCTTTGGACGGAATGGTGCAAAAGCTGAAACTGAAGTACTTGGCCACCTCATGAGAAGAGTTGACTCACTGGAAAAGACTCTGATGCTGGGAGGGATTGGGGGCAGGAGGAAAAGGGACGACAGAGGATGAGATGGCTGGATGGCATCACCTACCTGATGGATGTGAGTTTGAGTGAACTCCGGGAATTGATGATTGACAGGGAGGCCTGGCGTGCTGCAATTCATGGGGTCACAAAGAGTCGGACATGACTGAGCGACTGAACTGAACTGAACTGAACTGATACATATACTTGGACTTCCCTGGTGCCTCAGTGGTAAGGAATGTACCTGCCAATGCAATAGACATGGATTCAATCCCTGAGTCAGGAAGATCACCTGAAGAAGGAAATGGCGACCATCTCCAGTATTATTGCCTGAGCAATACCATTGGCAGAGGAACCCAGTCAGCTACAGTCCATGGGATTGCAACAGATTTGGACATGACTTAGAAACTAAACAGCAGCAGTATATCATTACATTAAGTAAACCCGAATGAGAAATTTTCTCAATATAAAATATATAATGAAAAAGACACAGAGGAATAGAATGTACTAATAAACATTTAACAAATACTGAATTTAATATAATCTTAGCCCCCATAAGCCTAATGATTGCCTGTGTTTATCTGTACATCTCTTTCACAAAATCTTATATATAATCATATATATTATATATATAGGCATAATTTTTATTCCAAGATATTTTTGTTTTGGAAAATATAACTAGCATGACTTTTGATTACTCTATTCACAATAAATAAGAAACAATTATGTTTCTTTTAAAATATAACTTAAAAATAAGTGTATCTTAGAATTTCATCCCTGAAATGGAGCTTAATGTTTTTTATCCCTTTTATTTATGTATACATTTATTTATTCATTTTCCATTCTTTTGTGATTGTCTATATTTATTAAAAATATATAATATGTGTCAAGTGCTGTTCTAATTTCCTGGGGTACTGCAGAGGACAAATAGGCAAAACTCTATTTTTAAAGGAGTTACGTTTTGTAGGGAGAGGCAGAGAATTTAAAGATAAGTAAAATCGATATTATATAGATCAGTTATACATTCTATGCAGAAAAAAAACAAGAGAGGAATATATAGAATGAAGAATAGAGTGAGTTTTTTTTTTTTTTAATAGAAAAATTAGGATGCTCTGTGACTAGTTAACCTTTGAAAAAACACCTGGAAGAGATGCATCCATTTTCACTTAAACTCTTCCTGGTTATATCTTCCTCAACTGACCTTTCAGCTAACTTTAATAACAAGGAATAGAATATATTTCTGAATAGTTCATGTCAAATAATTTTGGAAATATCCATTTGTTAGTGTTGTCCTTCCTTATTTTAGGGTGAAAAGCCTGTTTGCTGTACGTCATCTCCATTGATTCCAACCTACTCTCCTGGGAATATGAAGAATACGTGTAAAATTCATTAACGTGGTGGTTCTCCAAGTCCTGTTCCCTTGAATCGTTTTGCATTTCTCTTCTATTCATTATTCCCCTTGCCATAAGACTTCAAGGTGTATTTCTTTGGTTGGTCAGTTGATTGATTGCTGCCCCTTGTCTTCCAATAAGTCTAAGTTCCAAAAATGACTGTATTGCTCTGTGTAATAGTCTAAGCTTGAAGACTAGAGTGGGGTCAGTACTTCTCTTGTTCTGGATTAAGATTGCAGAAAATTGCCTAATTTTTTAAGGGCAACATAATATATATAGTGATTTATTTATATTTTTAAAAAACTAAAATATCTTAATTTTCTTCACATATATTGATATCTAATCATTTATTTTCTATTTTTAATATAGTATGGTGCTTTATGTGTTTTATTATTATTATTATTAATTGTATCTTGTTTTTAACTCATCATGTAAATGTCTTAAGGTCCTTTGGGACCATGCCATTATGTCCAATGCATTAATTATTTCTCCCATTCTTTTGATCAAATACAAGTATGCTAAATATTTTTAGCAAAATACTTGAAAACATTTTACCAGAAAAAGTGAAGAAAATCATGTGATACATTTGTGTGCTGGAATGATCTCTCTAGAAATAGCTTGCCATGAAAGTAGATCAGAACATTATAAATATCACTAACTATAAAATAATTCTGAGATTTTTCTATTTTATCATCTATAATTTATTGACATATACTAATATCTTTACACATATTCAAATGCTGTCTTCTGATGCATATATTTCTAAA
The DNA here is from genome assembly GCF_002263795.3 of Bos taurus. Classification (NCBI taxonomy): domain Eukaryota; kingdom Metazoa; phylum Chordata; class Mammalia; order Artiodactyla; family Bovidae; genus Bos; species Bos taurus. The sequence continues at coordinate 4,417,928 of NC_037336.1, forward strand.
TTTTGCAGGAAAAAACATTAATTTCAATGAATATGATGTGGTCCCATTAACATTCTGTTGGCTTCTTTCATCATATTTTTCCTCCTAAGTTCCCTAACCAGATTCTTAATAAGGGAATCTATAATCTTGCCTAGGATAAAAATCAATTTTGGAAGTACATTGCTTAAAATGCCAAAAATTTTTTTTTTAATTGTATAGTTATTTAATGAAAAATATTAATTCATATATGTTTATATAAATTAACAAAGAAATGCTTTCATGTTTGAGATTTTATAAGATTATAATTCTACATTTTTCTGAAATAAGTGCCCAGTAGTGTATTTGCATGCATATATAATTTTATAAATCAAAACCAGATAACCAAAAAAAAAAAAAAAAATCACCAAATAATTTTACCAAGTGAATGTAACATATTAACTTCCTACCAGCAACATGTAAGTGATCCTGGTCACTTACTCTATTGTCAGTATTTGGTTTTGTCACCATTTTTTCTGTTAGCCTTCCATTCTCATATCAGTCATGTGTGTTGATATCTCCATTGCAGTTTGAATTTCCATTTCGCAGATGTCTAGTGATATTTAATTTTGTTCATGCTCTTATTTGTTATCTGCATTTTCTTTTCACTGAAATGTCTCTTCATGTTATTTCCCATTTTCTAATTGGATTCATTTAAGTTTACAGAGTTTATGTTTCTTTAGTTTCAAGAGTTCTTTATATATTCAATAGCAAGTCATTTTTTTGGCTGTATGGTTTATAAATATCTTTTCGCTGTCTGTACATTGTCGTGTTTTTTTTTTTTTTTTCAGAATCTTTTAAACATCAAATGTTTTTAACTTTAATGAAGTTCAACATTTCATTTTTTTTTTTCTATGTTGGCTCATTCTAATGTTGATATTTAATTTTCCAGTCATCTAACTGTAGGTCTGAGAGATATGGTGTGATACATTTAGGTTAAAGATCCAAGACTTATGCCAAATATTCTTTGTTTTATTTTACCTGTTTGTTTTCTAATGGATGTCCACTTGTTTTAGCATCATTTGTGGAAAAGGATATTTTTGCTTCATTAAACTGCATTTGAATCTTTGTAAAAATAAATCAGTGCAGAATATGCATGGATATGCTTTCATGCTCTTGATTCTTTTCCACTTACATATAAAAGTAGCTATACTTTTATAATACCACAATCTCAATTACTACATATTTAGCATAAACCTTGAAACTAGGTAGAGACCATTTTCTTCTAATATACAGTTTATCTTTTAAAAATTGTTTTAGTTTTTGAACTTACATTGATTTTTATATAAATCTTAGAATAATCTTAAACATATGTAAAAATAATATAAGAATAAAGCTACATAAGTACACAAAAACCTGTATGCAGAAAACTGTAAGACACTAATGAAAGAAATCAAAGATGACATAAACAGATGGAGAGATATATCATGTTCTTGGATGATGGTGCTAGTGGTAAAGAACCCACCTGCCAATGCAGAAGACATAGAAATACAAGTTCAATCCCTGGGTCAGGAAGATCTCCTGGAGGAGGACACGGCAACCCATTTCAGTATTCTTGCCTGGAGAATCCTATGGACAGAGGACCCTGGCAGGCACAGTCAAGAGGGTCACAAAAAGTCGGACATGACTGAAGCAACTTAACATGGGCAAAGCAATCTACAGAGTCAATGCAATCACTACTAAATGACCAACTGCATTTTTCAAAGAACTAGAACAACAACAACAAAAAATTCTCAATTTGTATGGAAACACAGAAGACTCCAAATAGCCAAATCAATCTTGAGAAAGAAAAACAGAGCTGGAGGAATCAACCTACCAGACTTCAGATTATACTACAAACTACAATAATCAAAGCAATATAGTACTGGAACAAAAACAGAAACATAGATCAGTTAAACAAGATAGGAATCCCAGAGATAAACTCAGGCACCTATGGGCAAAGGAGGAAAGAATATACAATGGAGAATAAACAGTCTCTTCCATAAGTGTTGGTGGGAACAAAGACAGCTACATGTAAAAGAATGAAATTAGAACACTTCCTAACACAATACACAAAAATAAACTGGAAATGGTTTGACATAAAGTGAAAGTAAAAGCTGCTCAATTGTGTCCTACTCTTTGTGACCCCATTGACTATATAGTCCATAGAATTCTCCAGGCCAAAATACTGGAGTGGGTATCTGTTCCCTTCTCCAAGTGATCTTCCCAAACCAGGGATCAAACCCAGGTCTCAGGCATTGCAGGCAGATTATTTACCAGCTGAGCCACAAGGGAAGCCCAAGAATACTGGAGTACGTAGCCCATTCCTTCTTCAGCAGATCTTCCTGACCCAGGAATTGAACCAGGGTCTCCTGCATTGCAGGCAGTTTCTTTACCAAGTGAGCAATCAGGGAAGACTGAAATTGGCTTAAAGACCTAAATGTAAGGCCAGAAACTGTAAACTTTTAGAGGAAAACATTTTAGAACTTTTAGAAAACTCATTGACCTAAATTGCAGCAAGATCCTCTTTGACCCACCTCTTAGAGTAATGGAAATAAAAACGAAAATAAATAAAGGGGACCTAACTAAAAACTTTTGCACAGCAAAGGGCACTTTAAACAGATGAAAAGACGACACTGAGAATGGAAGAAAACATTGGCCAATGAATCAACTGACAAAGGAGTAATCTCCAAATTATATGAACAGTTCATGCAACTCAATATCAGGAAAACAAACAACCCAATTAAAAAAAAAAAAAAAAAAAGGGCAAAATACCTAAAGAAGGCATGCTGCTGCTAAGTCACTTCAGTCATGTCCAACTCTGTGTGACCCCATAGATGGCAGCCCACCAGGCTCCCCCGTCCCTGGGATTCTCCAGGCAAGAACACTGGAGTAGGTTGCCATTTCCTTCTCCAATGCATGAAAGTGAAAAGTGAAAGTGAAGTCGTTCAGTCGTGTCCGACTCTTAGCGACCCCATGGACTGCAGCCTACCAGGCTCCTCTGCCCATGGGATTTTCCAGGCAAGAGTACTGGAGTGGGGTGCCATTGCCTTTTCTGAAAGAAGGCATGCAGATGGTCAATAAACACATGGGAAAAAAAAAAAATAAAGCCCAACATTGCTCATTATTCAGTTCATTTCAGTCGCTCAGTTGTGTCTGACTCTTTGCCACCCCATGAATCACAGCACACCAGGCCTCCCTGTCCATCACCAACTCCCAGAGTTCACTCAAACTCATGTCCATCGAGTCGGTGATGCCATCCAGCCATCTCATCCTCTGTTGTCCCCTTTTCCTCCTGCCCCCAATCCCTCCCAGATCATTATTAGAGAAATCCAAATCAAAACTACAATGATGTGTACAGCCTCATACCAGTAGAATGGCCATCACCAAAAATATTCACAAACAGTAAATGCTGGAGAGGGTGTGGAGAAAACGAACCCTTCTTGCATTGTTGATGGGAATGTAAATTGATACAGCCCCTTTAGAGAACAGTGTAGAGATTCCTAAAAAAAAAAAAAAATAGAACTACCATGTGACCTAGCAATCCTGCTTTAGGGAATATGCCCTGAGAAAACCATTATTCAAAAAGACACATGCACCACAATGTTTATTGCAGCACTATTTACCAAATAGGATATGGAAGCAACCTAAATGGTTGCTAAGCTAAATCAAAAGAGAAATAGAAAGAGAAGGCATTCATGGGATTCTCCAAGAATACTGGAGTGGGTTGCCAAATACTGGAGTGGGTTGCCAAATACTGGAGTGGGTTGCCATTTCCTTCTCTAGGGAATCTTCCGACCCAGGGATTGAACCCAGGTCTCCCACATTGCAGGCAGACACTTTAACCTCTGAGCCACCAGGAAGCCCACAAAGGAGTATTACGTGGCCATAAAAAGGAACAATATGGGGTCATTTCCATAGACTTGTCATAGAGAGTGAAATAAATCAGAAAAAGAAAAAAAAAGTACCATATATTAATGCATATATATGGAATCTAGAAAAATGTTTCTGATGAACATAATTGCAGGTCAGGAACAGAAATGTGGACACAGTTAACAGACTTGTGGACAGAGCAGTGGAAAGAGAGGGTGGGACAAATTGAGAGAGTAGCATTGAGACATAGGTATGGAAAATATGTAAAATAGCTAGGAGGAAGTTGTTTAACAGAGGAAGCTCAACCTGGTGCTACGTGACAACCTAGAGGGATGCGATGGGGTGGGAAGTGGGAGGGATATATGTATATTTATGGCTGATTCATGTTGTTGTATGGAAGAAACCAACGCAACATTGTAAAGCAATTATTTTCCAATTAAAATATATTTAAAATAATAATCTTGTGTAATTTTTCAATATTGAACCAGTCTTGCATTTCTGGAATAAATCCCATTTTCTGATAGTGAATAATTTTTCTTATACGTTGCATTCATTCTGCTGATATTTTGTTAAGAATTTTTGTCCCTATTAGCTAGGACATTGATATCTTTCTTTTTAATTTTTACTTTATCTTCATTTTTGTGTATTTCATTTATCTCATTTTGATATAATAATAGCTTCAGAAAATAAATTTAAAAATATCTCCCCTCTACTGTCTCCTGAAAGAGATTGTACCATATTGCTGTTAATCCTTCAGACAGTTGATGGAATTTTCCAGTAAAAGCACTGGGATCTGTGATGTTCTTTCATGGGTATTTTAAAATCAGGAATCTAATTTTCTTAATAGTTACAGAGATATGCTGATTATCTAGTTCTTATTAAGTGGGGTGTGATAGGTTTTATTTTTTCTGGTGATTTGTCTATTTCATCATGACTGTCAATGTGTACAGAGCTCTTTTTAGTATTCCCTAGTTATTATTTTAGCATCTGTAAAGCTTGTCATGATATATCTTGTATTGTTCCTCATATTCTGTAATTTCATGAGTGAGTTAGTGAGTGAGCAACTCACTCAGTTATGTCCAACTCTTTATGACCCCATGGACTGTAGCCTACCAGGCTCCTCTGTCCATGGGATTCTCCAGGCAAGAGTACTGGAGTGGGTTGCCGTTTCCTTCTCCAGGGGATCTTCCCAACCCAGGGATAGAACCCGCGTCTCCTGCATTCCAGGCAGATGCTATAATTTCATATTCTCTCTTTTTAACGTTATCAGTCTAGCAAGAAGTTTTTTTTTTGAAAATATTAGTTATTTGTTCACTATTATTTTCCTGTTTATAATTTTATTTATTTCTGCTTTTATTTTTATTATTTCCTTGAGGTGTATTAGTTCTTTTTTTTTCTAGGTTTTTGAGGTTGAATGTTCAGATTATTGATGTGACACTTTTCATTTATTTTCAATATATGAATTTTAAACCATAAATGATCCTTTCAACTCTAGCTATTTCCACAAATTGGATATATATATTTTTTCCTTTCAAATACATCTATCTATCCATATCCATATATATATATTCATATATATATATATATATACACTGTTTTTAAATTTGAAGTACAGTGAATTTACAGTATGATATTAGTTTCATAACCTCTGAAAACTCTTGTTAGACTCATTGTTTCTCAGAATTTGCTAAGTTTCCAAGGATTTGGAGATTTCCTTATGAATGCTGATTAGATTAATTTGATTGATGGTGTTATTGTTGTTTAGTCATTAAATTGTGTCCAATGTTTTTGTGACCCCATAGACTGTAGCCCGCCAAGCTTTTCTGTCCATAGAATTTCCCAGGGAAGAATACTGGACTTAGTTGTTATTTCCTTCTTCAGGGGATCTTCCTGATCCACCGACTGAACCTGTGTCTTCTGTTGGTGACAAATTATCTTTCTGAAAATATTTTTTTTTTTTATTTCAGAAGAATACTTCTACTTGGTATTGGTTTATGGATTGACATTTTTTTTTTTTAATTAAATACTTGAAAAATATTCTCTCACTTTCTTCTGGCTTGTTTTCTGCCACAAAGTTTGCTATCATTCAAATTGTTTTCCCCTGTAGGTAAGGTGTCATTTTCTCTTTCCCCATGCATTTTATTTGTTTTCAGTTTTTCAGGTAATGTACGTAGATAAGTAGTTATGAGGTGTCTTCATATGTATTTTCTTTTGATTTGGTATTCAACTATTTTTTGAATAAGTTGGTTTATGTCTCTTACTAAACATAAGAAGTGTTCATTCACTATTTCATTGAGTGCTTTTAAATTTTACTTTTTTTCTCTCTCTCTTCTGTTTATGGACTTAAAAATAATTTCATATCACTTGTTATAGTTCCATAGGTTTAGAGGATCTGTATATTTTGTTTCTAGTCTACTTTATTTTGTCTTTCAGAGTAGATGATGTCTAACTTTCTGCCAATTCATTTATTTTCCTCTATTGCTTATGTTATGCTATTGAACCTACTTCAAATATCTCACATATTTAGTTATAAAGTTTTCATCAAATTCTGCTTTCTATATTCTATCTCCTTTTAGAGATATTCCAATTCATTGCCAACAATTTTTGTTGGTTTGTTTCTAATGTTTCCATAATTATTTGTTGAAGCTGTAAGTCAGAATCATGAAGCTGCCTTTGCTTATTACATATATTTTTAAATTAATTTCTATTATTTAAAAATCATGCCATCCCAGTTATCAAATACTTAATATTAAAGATCAAATAGGATTTATATAGACAAGTTTAATGTCTATTACTAGGTAACCTTGAGTTTCATGAGAGGAGTATAAAGCATGCAGCTATCAGTGCCAATGTCAACTTTATCATTGTTTTTCCTTTGGATTATTTGTTTCTCTGAAATGCCAAAATAATTATACATTAGAAAAAAAATAATCAAAGAAGTTTAAAAGTTCCTTCCATAAAACAAAGTTTTGAACAATTATGTACATTTTATTAGACTATGCATAATTTTAGATAGATGTAGCACACAGTTATACATTTTATCAAATATTATAAAAAGACAAAAAATAAGTTTCTTACATTTTGAAGAATAATAGAGTATCCCTCTGAATTTTCATCTAATTGCATGTTTTGTTACCTTTCTTAATATAGAAAACTTCTGTTTTTCAGAAAAAAATTAAAAAACAATTTTAGTCAATTACTATGTACTCTTTTTATAATTGCAATCATGCCAAATTATGTAATTACCAAATATTACAGGTAGAAGCAATCATATACTGACAGTTGTATTTATGTAATTACCATGTGGACTTACAGAATTATGATACCTGGGGATGTCAAAAATATTTTAGTATGACTGTTAACTCTTTCCAAGTATGAATCTAATTGAAGCATGTAATAGACAAAGGAAAAGAAACAGAGACTCATCCTAGGATCTTCAGGTCATCTATTTAAATTTCTGTTTTGACACATCAGAAAAAGAAAGAAAATTGAACCCAAATCAACAGAAGAATTAAATAATAAAAATAAGAACACAAAACAATAAAAATATCAATAAAAATAAAATTAATGCATTTGATAAACTTTAGCCAAACTGTCCCCCAAATCACTACAAACACTATAGAATGCAAAATGATCATCAGAGAACAATGTGAACTATGTTTATGCCAATAAATTTTGTAGTATGTTTTTTTCGCTGAAAAGCAGAGTATCCATTCAAAAAGAAAGACAAAAGAAAAGAGAGCATAAGAGTGATACTTTATTGCAAAGTTCAGACTTAAATTGTAGAAAGTAGAGAAAATCACTAGACCATTCAGGTACAACCTAAATCAAATCCCTTACAATAATACAGTGGAAGTGACAAATAGATTGCAGGGATTAGATCTGATAGACAGAGTGCACAAAGAACTATGGACCATGGTTCATGACACTGTACAGGAGGCAGTGATCAAGACAATCCCCAAGAAAAAGAAATGCTCAAGGCAACATGGTTGTCTGAGGAGGCCTTACAAATAGCTGAGAATAGAAGAGAACCTAAAGGCAAAGGAGAAAAGGAAAGATATATCCATTTGAATGCAGAGTTCCAAGAATAGCAAGGAGAGATAAGAAAGCCTTACTCAGTGATCAATGCAAAGAGATACAGGAAAACAATAGAATGGAAGAGATTAGAGATATCTTCAAGAAAATTAGAAATAACAAGGGAACATTTCATGCAAAGATGGGCTCGATAAAGGACAGAAATGGTATGGACCTAACAGAAGCAGAAGATATCAAGAAGAGGTGGCAAGAAAGTAAAGAGGAATTAGAGAGCCTCTTGATAAAAGTGAAAGAGGAGAGTGAAAAACTTGGTCTAAAACTCAAGATTCATAAAGCTAAGATCATGGCATCCAGTTCTATCACTTCATGGCAAATAGATGAGGAAACAATGGAAACAGTGAAAAACTTTATTTTCTTGGGCTCCAAAATCACTGCAGATGGTGACTGATGCTATGAAATTAAAAGACGCTTGGCTCTTGGAAGAAAAGTTGTGACCAACCTAGGCAGCATATTAAAAAGCAGAGACGTGACTTTGCCAATAAAGGTCCATTTGGTCAAAGCTATGGTTTTTCCAGTAGTCATGTATAGGTGTGAGAGTTGGCCCATATAGTAACCTGAGCACCAAAGAATTGATGCTTTTCAACTGTGTTATTGGAGAAGACTCTTGAGAGTCCCTTAAACTGCAAGGAGATCCAACCAGTCTTCCCTAAAGGAAATCAGTCTTGAATATTCCTTGGAAGAACTGATGCTGAAACTGAAAACTCCAATGATTCAGCCACCTGATGTGAAGAACTGAGTCACTGAAAAAGACCGTGATGGTGGGAAAGATTGAAGGCAGGAGGAGAAGGGGAGAAGAACAGGATGAGATGGTTGGATGGCAATACCGACTTGATGGACATGAGTTTGAGCAAGCTCCAGGTGTTGGTGATGGACAGGGAAGCCTGGCATTCTGAAGCCCATGGGGTCAGAAAGAGTTGGATATGACTGAGCAACTGAACTGAACTGAAAAGTGAGAGCTAAATAGAAAGCTTAAATAGTTTTTCCTATTAAAGTAATTTAGTTCATAGATGGAGTTTTCCAAAAAGAAATTTTGTAGCCCAAATCACTTCATCTGACAATTATATGAAATATTTGAAAGATTATATCAATTCTATACAAATTTATTTTTGATCCCACTATATATTGATATCAAAATTAAAACAAAATATGTTCTAAAAAAGGTAGATCTATAAGATTAATATCCCTCATGAATTTAACTGCAAAAATCAACTAAGACTAACAAATAAAATTTCAAAATTTATGAATAGATAATACATAAAGAAAAAAAATGAGAATTATTCTGAGAATGCAAAGATAATTCAACATTTAAAAATCTATCTAACATAGTACCAGTAGACTAAACACAGTAATTACATGAACATCTCAGTGGAGAAATATAAAATAGCTGAGAAAACTGAACATCCAATCATAATAAAAACTTTGAGGAAAGTAGAAAAAAAATTTTTCTTTAACATTATAGGAGACATGAATAATGACTATTATGGCTAATATAAACATTCATGATGAATGATGGAATGTTTTTAAATTAGAAACCAGAAAATATGTCCATTAACACAAATATTTACAGTGATGCTATTTATAGTCATGAAAACCTGGAAACATCCTAAAGGTCCTTAATCTTAATCTAGTAAGTGGTTAAACAAATGGATACATCCATATAATAGACTATTATTCAACAATTGAAAGTGACAAATTATTGGCACCAAAAAATAACTTAAATGGATGAAAAGAAAATAGTTTTACAAGTGAAAAAACAGGCAGAGAAAAGGTTATATTTACATATATACATGTTCAGGCATGCTCAGTTGCTTCAGTTTTGTCTGACTCTTTGCAGTCCCATGGACAGCAGCCTGCCAGTCTCTCCTGTGGATTTTTCAGGCAGAACACTGTAATGGGTTGCCATGCCCTCCAGGGAATCTTCTAGACCCAGAGATCAAACCGATGTCTCCTGTATCACTTGTATATCAGGTTGATTCTTTACCCACTGAGCCACCTGGGAAGCCCATATTTATAAAACATATGTACATATTAACTGCCTGTTGGCTCAGACAGTAAAGAATCTGCCTGCAATGTGGGAGACCTGGACTTGATCCCAGGGTTGGGAATATCCCTTGGAGAAGAGAATGTCAACCCACTCCAGTATTCTTACTCCAGCAAAGATTTGGACACAACTGAGTGATTAACACACATGTATTTTTATTATTATTTTCATAAATATAATATGCATATTCTGTTAATAAACATTTTGTATTTATCAAAATTATGAGGGCAGAAAACATATCAAATGTTGCCATAGGCTTTGTGTTTGGGAAGAGTGACTGCGAATTTACAAAAGGGAATTTGTGCACTAATGGAACTATTGTATACATGTGATTACAGTGATGATTCCATAGAGTATCCATTTGTCAAAAATTTATGGCAGAAATTTCTGTCAGAGGATGCAGTGTAAAAGTCAGCTATGTGTGGAATGCAAAGGCAAATTTCACAGTTGTAATGTGAAAGGCTAAAATCTATATTCTAACTTCGTTCATATGTGAAAGTTATAGGTAGATGTGAGTTTTCTAGGAAAATGAATAAATTTTAAGGAATAAATGTTTTCATCATTTTTCTTTGGACCATTGCCAACTTGCAAATACTTGTACCTATTGTGTTGTTTGTTAGAAAAATACTTCTTAGAAATTAATATGGCAATGCTTTTGTCCACAAACATACTGAAGAAACTATGAATTCCAAAAATGAATGGCATGATATAATTAAAGTGACAATGGGGAAAATGCCATCAAGAATACTCCTGTGACAAGGTTTTCAACAAGATTTTTAAAGAGCAAAAAGTTTTATGGACAAGCAAAAGCTAAAACAGTTTAGCACCATGAACCAACTTAACAAGAAATATTGAAAAGACTTCTCAAAATATTAAAGGCTATAATCAAAAATATAAAAGTTATAAAAGAAGAATGTATCATTGATAAAAGTAAATACACATTAAAGGTACTAGATCAACCTCTTATAAAGTTTGTAGGAAGCCTAAAAGACAAAAGCTGTTAAATAATCTATATCCATAATAAGTAGCTAAAAGATGTATAAAACATAAAATATAAAATATAATGTGGGAAATAGTAAATACAGGGTGAGAGTAAAATGTAGGAATGTTAAAGTATGTTTGAATTTAAGGGATTAGAAATGTAAAGAATTACATCTGTATATAGATTGCTATATATGAACTCCACAGTAGCCACAAAGTAAAAGTCTATAGCAGGTACACATACAAGAAAATAAGAAAGGGTTCCAAATTACACTGAACATAGATATCAAGTCAAAAAGGAAGACTGGAAAAGAAGAACGTGTCAAAAGAACTGCAGAAATAATCCTCAAACTACAAAATGACAATAAGTACACACTTCAGTATTCTTGTCTTGAGAACCCCATGAACAGTATGAAAAGGCAAAATGATAGGGTACTGAAAGAGGAACCCCCTAGGTTAGTAGGTGCCCAATATACTACTGGAGATCAGTGGAGAAATAACTCCAGAAAGAATGAAGGGACGGAGCCAAATAAAAAACAATACCCAGCTGTGGATGTGACAGGTGATAGAAGCAAGGTCTGATGCTGTAAAGAGCGATATTGCATAGGAACCTGGAATGTTAGGTCAATGAAACAAGGCAAACTGGAAGTGGTCAAACAGGAGATGGCAAGAGTGAACGTCAACATTTTAGGAATCAGTGAACTAAAATGGACTGGAATGGATGAATTTAACTTGGATGACCATTATATCTACTACTGCAGGCATTATAACTACTTCTCCTTTAGAAGAAATAGAGTAGCTATCATGGTCAAGAAAAGAGTCAAAAACGCAGTACTTGAATGCAATCTCAAAAACGACAGAACGATCTCTGTTTGTTTCCAGGGCAAACCATTCAATATAACAGTAATCCAAGTCTATGCCCCAACCAGTAATGCTGAAGAAGTTGAAGTTGAATGTTTCTATGAAGACCTACAAGACCTTTCAGAACTAACACCCAAAAAAGATGTCCTTTTCATCATAGGGAACTGGAATGCAAAAGTAGGAAGTCAAGAAACACCTGGGGTAACAGGCAAATTTGGCCTAGGAATATGGAATGAAGCAAGGGAAAGACTAAGAGAGTTTTGTCAAGAAATGCACTGCTCATAGCAAACACCATCTTCCAACAAGAAAAGAGAAGACTCTACACATGGATATCAGGAGATGGTCAACACCAAAATCAGATTGATTATATTCTTTGCAGCCAAAGATGGAGAAGAACTATCAGTTCAGTTCAGTCAATCAGTCCTGTCCGATTCATTGCGATCCCATGAATCGCAGGACACTAGGCCTCCCTGTCCATCACCAACTCCTGGACTTCACTCAGACTCACGTCCATCTAGTCAGTGAAGCCATCCAGCCGTCTCATCCTCTGTCGTCCTTTTCTCCTCCTGCTCCCAATCCCTCCCAGCACCAGAGTCTTTTCCAATGAGTCAACTCTTCGCATGAGGTGGCCAAAGTACTGGAGTTTCACCTGTAGCATCATTTCTTCCAAAGAAATCCCAGGGCTGATCTCCTTTAGAATGGACTGGTTGGATCTCCTTGCAGTCCAAGGGACTCTCAAGAGTCTTATCCAACACTAGAGTTCAAAAGCATCAATTCTTCAGCGCTCAGCCTTCTTCACAGTCCAAAACTCACATCCAAACATGATCACAGGAAAAAACATAACTTTGACTAGACGGACCTTTGTTGGCAAAGTAATGTCCCTGCTTTTCAATATGCTATCTAGGGTGGTCATAACTTTCCTTCCAAGGAGTAAGCGTCTTTTAATTTCATGGCTGCAGTCACCACCTGAAGTGATTTTGGAGCCCCAAAAAATAAAGTCTGACACTGTTTGCACTGTTCACCCATCTATTTCCCATGAAATGATGGGACCGGATGCCACGATCTTCATTTCTGAACGTTGAGCTGTAAGCCAACATTTTCACTCTCCACTTTCACTTTCATCAAGAGGATTTTTAGTTCCTCTTCACTTTCTGCCATAAGGGTGGTGTCATCTAAATATCTGAGGTTATTGATATTTCTCCCGGCAATCTTGATTCCAGTTTGTGTTTCTTCCAGTTCAGCGTTTCTCATGATGTACTCTGCATAGAAGTTAAATAAGCAGGGTGACAATACACAGCCTTGACGTACTCCTTTTCCTATTTGGAACCAGTCTGTTGTTCCATGTCCAGTTCTAACTTTTGCTTCCTGATCTGCATACAGGTTTCTCAAGAGGCAGATCAGGTGGTCTGGTATTCACATCTCTTTCAGAATTTTCCACAGTTTATTGTGATCCACACAGTAAAAGGCTTTGGCATAGTCAATAAAGCAGAAATAGATGTTTTTCTGGAACTGTCTTGCTTTTTCCATGATCCTAGCAGATGTCCGCAATTTGATCTCTGGTTCCTCTGCCTTTTCTAAAACCAGCTTGAACATCAGGAAGGTTCACGGTTCACATATTGCTGAAGCCTGGCTTGGAGAATTTTGAGCATTACTTTACTAGCATGTGAGATGAGTGTAATTGTGCGGTAGTTTGAGCATTCTTTGGCATTGCCTTTCTTTGGGATTGGAATGAAAACTGACCTTTTCCAGTCCTGTGGCCACTGCCGAGTTTTCCAAATTTGCTGGCATATTGAGTGCAGCACTTTCACAGCATCATCTTTCAGGATTTGAAATAGCTGAACTGGAATTCCATCACCTCCACTAGCTTTGTTCGTAGTGATGCTTTCCAAGGCCCACTTGACTTCACATTCCAGGATGTCTGGCTCGAGGTCAATGATCACACCATCATGATTATCTGGGTCGTGAACATCTTTTTTGTACAGTTCTGTGTATCCTTGCCACCCCTTCTTAATATCTTCTGTTTCTGTTAGGTCCATACCATTTCTGTCCTTTATCGAGCCCATCTTTGCATGAAATGTTCCCTTGGTAACTCTAATTTTCTAGAAGAGATCTGTAATCTTTCCCATTCTGTTGTTTTCCTCCATTTCTTGCATTGATAGCTGAGTAAGGCTTTCTTATCTCTCCTTGCTATTCTTTGGAACTCTGCATTGAGATGCTTATATTGTTCCTTTTCTCCTTTGCTTTTCACTTCTATTCTTTTTACTGTTATTTGTAAGACCTCCCCAGACAGCTGTTTTGCTTTTTTGCATTTCTTTTCCATGGGGATGGTCTTGATACCTGTCTCTTGTAAAATGTCAGAAACCTCATTCCATAGTTCATCAGGCACTCTATCTATCAGATGTACACCCTTAAATCTATTTCTCACTTCCATTGTATAATCATAAGGGATTTGATTTAGGTCATACCTGAATGGTCTAGTGATTTCCCCTACTTTCTTCAATTTAAGTCTGGATTTGGCAATAAGGAGTTCATATCTGAGCCACAGTCAGCTCCCAGTTTTTGTTTTTGCTGACTGTATAAAGCTTCTCCATCTTTGGCTGCAAAGAATATAATCAGTCTGATTTTGGTGTTGACCATCTGGTGATCTCCATGTACAGAGTCTTCTCTTTTGTTGTTGGAAGACAGTGTTTGCTATGACCAGTGCATTTTCTCGGCAAAACTATCAGTCTTTGCCCTGCTTCATTCCATATTCCAAGGCTAAATTTGCCTGTTACTCCAGGTGTTTGTTGACTTCCTACTATTACATTCCAGTCCCCTATAATGAAAAGGACATCTTTTTGGGGTGTTAGTTCTAAAAGGTCTTGTAGCTCTATAGAACTGTTCAACTTCAGCTTCTTCAGCGTTACTGGTTGGGGCATAGACTTGGATTACTGTGATACTGAATGGTTTGCCTTGGAAATGAACAGAGATCATTCTGTAATTTTTGAGATTGCATCCAAGTACTGCATTTCGGACCCTTTTGTTGATCATCATGGCTACTCCATTTCTTCTGAGGAATTCCTGCCTGCTGTAGTAGATATAATGGTCATCTGAGTTATATTCACCCATTCCAGTTCACCGATTCCTAGAATGTCAACATTCACTCTTGCTGTCTCTTGTTTGACCACTTCCAATTTGCCTTGATTCATGGACCTGACATTCCAGATTCCTAAAAGTGTGGGCAGCTATGACAGGCACACTAAAGCACGGTAGAGAGGAGCTCCCCACGTCCAAGGTCAGGGGCAGAAGTCAGGAGGACCACCATGCCCGAAGGACGGCGGCCAAGAGGAGTTACCCCACGTGCAAGATCGGGGCAGCGGCCGAGAATGCCAGGCTGTGACGCTGTAGAAATGGCTGAGAGGAGCTACCCAAGTCTGAGGTCAGGTGTGGTGGCTAGGAGTAGCTACCCCAAACCCAAGGCCAGGGGCCAGTGGCCGGGAGGACCAATCCCACATCCAAGGAAGCGGTGGCTGCACAGGCACAGGTGGGCATAGAGGAGCTATCCCATGTTGAAGGTCAGGAAGGGCAGCAAGTGAGGAGATACCCCTTGTCCAAAGTAAGGAGCAATGGCTGCGCTTTGCTGGAGCAGCTGTGAAGTGATACCCCAAGCCCAAGGTAAGAGAAACCCAAGTAAGACGGTAGGTGTTGAAAGAGGGCATCAGAGGGCAGACACACTGCAACCATACTCACAGAAAACTAGTCAATCTAATCACACTAGGACCACAGCCTTGTATAACTCAATGAAACTAAGCCATGCCCGTCGGGCAACCCAAGAAAGGCAGGTCATGGTGAGAGATCTGACAGAATGTGGTCCACTGGAGAAGGGAATGGCAAACCACTTCAGTATTCTTGCCTTGAGAACCCCATGAACAGTATGAAAAGGCAAAATGATAGGATACTGAAAGAAGAACCCCCTAGGTCAGTAGGTGCCCAATATACTACTGGAGATCAGTGGAGAAATAACTCCAGAAAGAATGAAGGGACGGAGCCAAATAAAAAACAATACCCAGCTGTGGATGTGACAGGTGATAGAACCAAAGGTCTGATGCTGTAAAGAGCAATATTGCATAGGAACCTGGAATGTCAGGTCCATCAATCAAGGCAAAACCTGGAAGTGGTCAAACAAGAGATGGCAAGAGTGAATGTTGACATTCTAGGAATCAGCGAACTCAAATGGACTGGAATGGGTGAATGTAACTCAGATGACCATTATATCTACTACTGTGGGCAGAAATCCCTCAGAAGAAATGGAGTAGCCATCATGATCAACAAAAGGGTCCAAAATGCAATACTTGGATGCAATCTCAAAAATGACAGAATGATCCCTGTTTGTTTCCAAGGCAAACCATTCAATATAACAGTAATCCAAGTCTATGCCCCAACCAGTAACACTGGAGGAGCTGAAGTTAAATGGTTCTATGAAGACCTACAAGACTTTTTAGAACTAACACCCCCAAAAGATGTCCTTTTCATTATAGGGGACTGGAATGCAAAAGTAGGAAGTCAAGAAACACCTGGAGTAACAGGCAAATTTGGCCTTGGAATACAGAATGAAGCAGGGCAAAGACTAATAGAGTTTTGCCAAGAAAATGCACTGTTCATAGCAAACACCCTCTTCCAACAACACAAGAGAAGACTCCACATATGGACATCATCAGGTGGTCAACACCGAAATCAGACTGATCATATTCTTTGCAGCCCAAGATGGAAACTCTATACAGTCAAAAAAAACAAGACTGGGAGCTGACTGTGGCTCAGATCATAAACTCCTTATTACCAAATTCAGACTTAAATTGAAGAAAGTAGGGAAAACCACTAGCCTATTCAGGTATGACCTAAATCAAATCCTTATGATTATACAGTGGAAGTGAGAAATAGATTTAAGGGCGTATATCTGATAGATTAAGTGCCTGACGAACTATGGAATGAGGTTCGTGACATTGTACAGGAGACAGGAATCAAGACCATCCCCATGGAAAAGAAATGCAAAAAAGCAAAATGGTTGTCTGTGGAGGCCTTATAAATAGCTGTGAAAAGAAGAGAAGTGAAAAGCGAAGGAGAAAAGGAAAGATATAAGCATCTCGATGCAGAGTTCTAAGAATAGCAAGGAGGGATAAGAAAGCCTTACTCAGCTATCAATGCAAAGAAATAGAGGAAAACAACAGAATGGGAAAAACTAGAGATCCATTCAAGAAAATTAGAGTTACCAAGGGAACATTTCATGCAAAGATGGGCTCGATAAAGGACAGAAATGGTATGGACCTAACAGAAGCAGAAGATATTAAGAAGAGGTGGCAAGAATACACAGAAGAACTGTACAAAAAGGATCTTCACGACCCAGATAATCATGATGGTGTGATCACTGACCTAGAAACAGATATCCTGGAATGTGAAGTCAAGTGGGTCTTAGAAAGCATCAGTACGAGCAAGCTAGTGGAGGTGATAGATTTCCAGTTGAGTTATTTCAAATACTGAAAGATGATGCTGTGAAAGTGCTACACTTTATATGCCAGCAAATTTGGAAAACTCGGCAGTGGCCACAGGACTGGAAAAGGTCAGTTTTCATTCCAATCCCAAAGAAAGGCAATGCCAAAGAATGCTCAAACTACTGCACAATTGCACTCATCTCACATGCTAGTAAAGTAATGCTCAAAATTCTCCAAGCCGGGCTTCAGCAATATGTGAACCGTGAACTTCCTGATGTTCAAGCTGGTTTTAGAAAAGGCAGAGGAACCAGAGATCAAATTGCGGACATCTGCTGGATCATGAAAAAAGCAAGAGAGTTCCAGAAAAATCATCCATTTTTGCTTTATTGACTATGCCAAAGCCTTTTACTGTGTGGATCACAATAAACTGTGGAAAATTCTGAAAGAGATGGGAGTACCAGACCACCTGACCTGTCTCTTGAGAAACCTGTATGCAGATCAGGAAGCAATAGTTAGAGCTGGATGTAGAACAGACTGGTTCCAAATAGGTGAAAGGAGTACGTCAAGGCTGTATATTGTCACCCTGCTTATTTAACTTCTATGCAGAGTACATCAGGAGAAACACTGGGCTGGAAGAAGCACAAGCTGGAATCAAGATTGCTGGGAGACATATCAATAACCTCAGATATTTAGATGACACCACCCTTATGGCAGAAAGTGAAGAGGAACTAAAAAGCCTCTTGATGAAAGTGAAAGTGGAGAGTGAAAAAGTTGGCTTAAAGCTCAACATTCAGAGAATGAAGATCATGGCATCTGGTTTCATCACTTCATGGGAAATAGATGGGAAAACAGTGGAAACAGTGTCAGACTTTATTTTTTGGGGCTCCAAAATCACTGCAGATGGTGACGACAGCCATGAAATTAAAAGACGCTTACTCCTTGGAAGGAAAGTTATGACCAACCTAGATAGCATATTGAAAAGCAGAGACATTACTTTGCCAACAAAGGTCAGTCTAGTCAAGGCTATGGTTTTTCCTGTGGTCATGTATGGATGCGAGAGTTTGACTGTGAAGAAAGCTGAGCACAGAAATTGATGCTTTTGAACTGTGGTGTTGGAGAAGACTCTTGATGGTCCCTTCAACTGCAAGGAGATCCAACAAGTCCATTCTGAAGGAGACCAGCCTGGGATTTTTTTGGAGGGAATGACTCTAAAGCTGAATCTCCAGTACTTTGGCCACCTCATGCAAAGAGTTGACTCATTGGAAAAGACTCTGATGCTCAGAGGGATTGGGAGCAGGAGGAAAAGGGAACGACAGAGGATGAGATGGCTGGATGGCATCACTGACTCAATGGACCTGAGTCTGAGTGAACTCTGGGAGTTGGTGATGAACAGGGAGGCCTGGCATGTTGCAGTTCATGGGGTTGCAAAGATTTGGACACGACTGAGCAACTGAACTGAACTGAACTGTCGAGATTTCTTTAAATATAATGGACTATAATTAAAATTATTTGAAATATAATTACTATGTGTGTTCTTAGTTGTTCAGTCATGTCTGACTCATTGCAACCCCATGGATTGTAGCCCACCAGGATCCTCTGTCCATGAGGATTCTCCATGCAAGAATACTGGAGTGGGTTGCCATGTCCTCTTGTAGGGGACCTTCTCAAAACAGAAATGAACCTGCATATCCTGCATTGGAGTCAGATTCTTTTCCACCTGAGCTACCAGGGATGCCCTATAAATATAATCAAAATACATAAATTAGCTGAATCTTTGCAAGAAGACCCATAAATATGCTGCTTATAAGAAAATCACTTCAGACAGAAATAGCCACAAGCACTGAAAATGAAGGGATATAAAAATGTATTCCATGAAAAGAGAAGCACAAAAATTCTGGGGGAGCAATAATTATATCAGCAAAAGATATCCTTGAAAACAAAGATTATATCAAGACAAAAAGAAGGACATTACATAACAATTAGAAGATAAATCTAATGAGAAGATATAACAGCTATATGTGTATATATGTGTGTATGTGTGTGTGTGTGTGTGTGTGTGTGTGTGTATTGGAGTGGGTAGACTTTCCCTTCTCCAGGGGATCTTCCCAACCCAGGGATCAAATCTAGGTCTCCCACATTGCTGACAGACTCTTTACCAGCTGAGCCACAAGGGAAGCCCATGTACATATATATATATATATATATATATATATATATATATATATATATGCAACTAACATAAGAGCACCTAAGTACATAATTCAATTAAACACAGACATTGGTGGGGGCATGGGGGAAGGGGAGTAGACAGCAACATAGTAATAGTAGGGGACTTTAAAATCAAACTTATGTTAATGCATGGACCATGCATACAGAAAATCAATAATGAAAATTGGCCTTATATGAAACATTAGATGTGATAAATTAATAGCTATATATATATATATACACACACACATATATTATGCCATATATATACTATGGTATATATTCTACTATACAGATTTCATGCTAGACCCCAAAACAAGACTCAACAAATTTTAAAAAAATTGAAAATGATATCAAGAATATTTTCTGATTATAGCACTATAAAACTGGAAATAAATTAAAATTTAAAGCACAAAAAATACAAATATGTTGTGGCTACAGAATATGCTTCTAAATTGCAAATGAGCCCTGAAGAAATCACAGAGGGAATCAAAAATATGGGGATACAAATGAAAATAAAACACAGTAGTCCAAAATCTATATAACAAAGTGAAATTAATTATAAGATGAAAGTTTATAGTGATACAAATGTAAACAAGGGAACAAGTAAAATCTAAAATAAACAACTTAATCTTGCTGGAAAATGAACTAGAAAAAAAAGAAAAAGAAAAATCCAAGCATAGTCAAGGAAGTGATAAAGATCATATGAGTAAATGAAAAATAGAGTAAGGAAGCAACAAAATCATCATTGAAGCTAAGAGCAAATTCTTTGAAAAGATAAACAAAATTGATAAACATTAGGGCTTTTGTATCAAGAAGAAAAGAGATAAAATCCAAATGAATAAAACCAGAAATAAGAGAAGAGTGGTTATAATTGACACTATAGAAACACAAAGAATCATAAGCTATTACTACAAATGACTGTATACCAATAAAAATAACAACCTAGAAATAATGGACATTAAATACAATCTCCTAAAATTGAATTAGGAAGAAGTAGAAAATATGAACAGACTAACCACCAATAATAAAATAGAATCAATAAAACTACCATCAAACAAAAGTCCAGGACTCAACATCTTCACAGTAGAATTCTACCAGATATTTGGATAATAATTAACACCTATCCTTTTCAAAATATCTTCCCAAATTGCAGTGATAGCAACAATTTCAAACCCATTCTAAGAGTCCAGGATCAACCTGATACTAAAACCAGAGAAATATATCATGTAAAAGAAAATGTCAGACCAATATCACTCATGAACACAAATATAAATCCTTAACAAAATATTACCAGTTAACAATACTATATTAATCAACATAATATTGAAAAGTCTGGAAACACCAATCAGGAAAGAAAAATAAATACATTTAATCCACATTAGAATAGAAGAAGTAAAATATTACTCTACAAATGGCATAATATTAATAGGACTCATTAAAAAAAAAAAAGGCCTAAAAATATCAGCAAAAAGTCACTAGGACTCATCAGTGAATTTAATAAGGCCATGAGATACAAAATTAATATACAGAAGTTTGTTGTGTTTCTATGAAAGCAAAAGTCACTTAGTTGTGTCCAATCCTTTGTGACTCCATGGATTGTAACCTGCCAGGCTTCTCTGTCCATGGAATTCTCCAGGCCAGAATATTGGAGTGGGTGTAGCCATTGCATTCTCCAGGGGACCTTCCCAACTCAGGGATCAAATCCAGATCTTCCACATTGCAGGCGGATTCATTGTCATCTGAGCCACCAGGGAAACCCAAGAATACAGGAGTCAATAGCCTTCTCCAGCAGATCTTCCCAACCCAGAAATCAAACTGGGGTCTCCTGCATTGGAGGCATATTCTTCACCAGTTTACCTACCAGGGAAGCCTGTGTTTCTATACACTAAAAATACACTACCAGAAAAAGTATGTTTAATCTCATTTGCATTGCATCAAAATTAATAAAATATTTATGAATAAATTGAACTAAGGAAGTAAAAGACCTATAATTAGACAACTAATAGATACTGTTGAATGAAATTAAAGATGACATAAACAAGTGGAAAGATATACTATGCTCATGGTTTATAATCACTAAGGTTGTTAAAATATACATACAACCTAAGGCAATTGACAAATTCAGTTCAATGCTCATCAAAATACCATGGCATTTTAAACAGAACTAGAACAAATGATTCTAGAATTTGTATAGAAATACAGTAGACTCTTAATGACCAAAAACAGTCTTCAGAAAGAAGAACATAACTGTAGGTACCACATGTAATTATTTCAAACTATACTTCGTTATTGTAACCAAAAGAGTATGGTATTGGCAAAAAACAGTTACAAAGATTAGTGGAATAAAATAGAGAGCACAAAAATGAATCTAGACTTTTGGTTGTTTAGTCACTCAGTCATATCTGAGTCTTTGCAACCCCATGGACTGCAGCACACCATGCTTTCCCTGTCCTTCACCATTTCCCAGAGCTTGCTCCAACTCATATCCATTGAGTTGGGAATGCCAGCCAACCATCTCATCCTCTGTCATCCCCTTTTCCTCCTGCCTTCAATCTTTCCCAACATTAGGGTATTATCTGAAGAGTCAACTTTACACATCAGTTGGCCAAAGTACTGGGTCTTCAGCTTCAGCCTCAGTCTTTCCCATGTATATTCAGGACTGATTTCCTTTAGGATGGACTGGTTTGATCTCCTTGCAGTCCAAGGAACTCTCAAGAGTCTTCCCTAACACGATAGTTCAAAAGCATCAATTCTTGGCACTGAGCCTTCTTTATGGTCCAACTCTCACATTCATACATGACTACTGGAAAAACCATAGCTTTGTCTATACAGACCTTTATTGGCCAAGTAATGTCTCTGCTTTTTAATATGTTATCTAGGTTTGTCATAGCTTTTCTTCCAAGGACCAAGGATCTTTTAATTTCATGGCTGCAGTCACCATCTGCAGTAATAAAAAGTATTACTTTTTATTGTATTGTATATAATATTGGCACAAAAACAGCTACACAGTTCAATGAAACAAAATAGAGAGCACAGAAATGAACCCAAACTTATCTGTGTAATCAATCTGTGATAAAGGAGCCAGGAATATACAATGAGAAATAAATAGCTTCTCCAAAAAATGACACTGGGAAAACTGGACAGCTACATGCAAAAGAAAGAAATTGAACTATTTTCTTGCCTCATATGGAAAAATAAACTCAAATGGATTAAAGACTTAAATGTAAGGCATGAAATCGTAAAACTTCTAGGAAAAAATAATAGGCATTAAACACTTAGTCATCAGTCTTAATATCAGTCTTAACAATATTTGTTTTGATGCATCTACTCTGGAAAGAGAAACACAAGCAAAAATAAACAGATACAACTACATTAAGTAAAAAGATTTGCAGAGCAAAGGAAATTATTATTTTTAAAGGCTAACTAATAAGTGTCAGGAGATACTTCCAAATGTTATACTTCAAAGGGGTTAATATCCTAATTATACAAAGAATTCATACAACTCAACATCAGAAAACAAACCAATTAAAAATGAGCGAGGACATGAATTGATATTTTTCAAAAGAATACACACAGATGTCCAAAAGGTACATGAAAAAGATGCTAAATATATCTAATCAACAGTGAAATGCAGGTCAAAACCACAATTAGGCATCACCTCCTACTGATCAAAATGTCTATTATGTAAAAGGCAACAACTAAGAAGTGTTGGTAAAGATGTAGGAAAAAAATCAACACGTTTACTTTTGATGGGAATATAAACTGAGATAGACACTATGGAAAACAGTATGGAAATTCCTCCAAAAATAAAAAATATAACTACCACCAGGTACTGTAATTACACTCCTAGGTGTTTATCTGAAAAAAAAAAAAAAAAAAAACTAAATCACCCAACTTGAAAAAACATCTATACAATGGAATATTCAGTTCAATTCAGTCACTCAGTCGTGTACGACTCTTTGCGACCCCATGAATCGCAGCACGCCGGGCCTCCCTGTCCATCACCAACTCCCGGAGTTCACTCAGACTCACGTCCATCAAGTCGGTGATGCCATCCAGCCATCTCATCCTCTGTCATCCCCTTCTCCTCCTGCCCCCAATCCCTCCCAGCATCAGAGTCTTTTCCAATGAGTTAACTCTTCGCATGAGGTGGCCAAAGCACTGGAGTTTCAGCTTTAGCATCATTCCTTCCACAGATATCTCAGGACTGATCTTCTTTAGAATGGACTGGTTGGATCTCCTTGAAGTCCAAGGAAATCTCAAGAGTCTTCTCCAACACCACAGTTCAAAAGCATCAATTCTTCGCCGCTCAGCTTTATTCACAGTCCAACCCTCACATCCATATATGACTACTGGAAAAACCATAGCCTTGATTAGACGGTCCTTTGTTGGCAAAGTAATGTCTCTGCTTTTCAATATGCTGTCTAGGATGGTCATAACTTTCCTTCCAAGGAGTAAGCGTCTTTTAATTTCATGGCTGTGATCACCATCTGCAGTGATTTCAGAGCCCAGAAAAATAAAGCCTGACACTGTTTTCCCATCTATTTGCCATGAAGTGATGGGACCAGATGCCATGATCTTCGTTTTCTGAATGTTGAGCTTTAAGCCAACTTTTTCACCTTCCTCTTTCACTTTCATCAAGAGGCTTTTTAGTTCCTCTTCACTTTCTGCCATAAGGGTGGTGTCATCTGCATAGCTGAGGTTATTGATATTTCTCCCAGCAATCTTTTTTTAACCATTTATCATTTATTATTATTCTTTTTACTTTAAAATATTGTATTGGTTTTGCCATACATCAACATGAATCTTGACTTCAGTTGTGCTTCTTCCAGCCCAGTGCTTCTCATGATATACTCTGCATAGAAGTTAAATAAGCAGGGTGACAATATACAGCCTTGATGTACTCCTTTTCCTATTTGGAACTAATCTGTTGTTCCATGTCCAGTTCTAACTGTTGCTTCCTGACCTGCATATAATTTTCTCAAGAGGCAGGTCAGGTGGTCTGGTATTCCCATCTCTTTCAGAATTTTCCACAGTTTATTGTAATCCACACAGTCAAAGGCTTTGGCATAGTCAATAAAGCAGAAATAGATGTTTTTCTGGAACTCTCTTGGTTTTTCCATGATCCAGCGGATGTTGGCAATTTGATCTCTGGTTCCTCTGCCTTTTCTAAAGCCAGCTTGAATATCTGGAAGTTCATATTACTCATCTTTAAAAAAAATAAATTATTGTCATGTATGACAACATGGCTAGAGCTAAAAGTTCATGCTGAATGAAATAAGTCAGAGAAATATCAATATTGTATGATTTTACTCACATGTAGGTCTAAACAACAAAATACATGAACAAACATAACTAAACAGATACAGGTCAGTGTATCTATATGAGATGATGGATGCTCACCAAGCTTACTGTGATAATTATTTTATGATGTATTAAGTTAAATCACTACACTGCACATCTCAATCTTGATGCTATAATTGAGGTCAATTAGACCTCAACAAAACTGGAATAAAAATAAAGAAAATAACTCCATAAATTAACAATTAAAAAAAATAGTTTTCCCTAAATGATGTTTATTTTTGCCACTCCACAACTGAAAATTCAGCTTCACATCCAAATTTAGTATCAAAACAGCTCCTCTGTCCAAAACATAGAGTGGAATTCCTGTTATCACATATATTTATGGATTGATATATGAGTATGTAAAATATGTATGCATTGTGTGTGGAGAGGTATGGATGTAACTCTGTACATATCTGGAAGAATAAGTAAATATTTATACTGGATATTCCACAATAAGAAAATATGTAGACCATAAAATTCTATGCTATATACTTTTGGGAAATATTGATTAAAACATTTTAGCATATTGAAAATAATACACCCAAAAAACAAAGTTTTGTTCCCCTTAAGTGTGTGTTTGTCTCTCTGTTCTGTTTTGATTGCTGACAAATTTTAACAAATATTTTCATTTCTATACCTGATAAGCTAAGATGTGTAGGCAGATTCTTTCACAGTACTAGGAATAGACCACAGTTTTTTAAGCATCTAAAATATTCTCACTCTAAAATTACTTCCCTTTTTTCTGTTTTGCTTTATTTTGTTGTTATTGCCATCCTAACCAGTCACCTAATAATAAGTACTTTTCCCCACACTCCAAATTCAGATGAGAAATCAAGTTCTGGAATGATTCCAATTACTCAGTTTTATGTCTGATAAATTTAAAATATTTATAGATTCCCGAGAACTCCTAATTCAGAGCTCTTCATGGGGAATTTATCCACATCTTTTGGAAAACAAAAAACAGTGTTGCAGCCTAATGCTGTGAAGATCTCTCAGAATATATTTTAATCAAAGTTGTTATTTGTCACTAAGTCATGTCTGAATCTTTTCCGACCCCATGACTATAGTCCACCAGGCTTCTCTGTCCCTGGAATTTCCCAGACAAGAATACTGGAGTAGGTTATCCTTTCCTTTTCCAGGAGATCTTTCTGACCCAGAAATCAAACTCGCATTGCTTGCTCAGTAGATTCTTTACAACTGAGCCACCAGGGAAGCCCTTTTTTCAAAGTGGTGGTAATGGAAAGGAGGCACATATCTAAAAAAAAAAAAAAAAAGACTGTTGTTGATTATCATCTTGGTAATTTGATGATGGTTAAACTCTTTATCTGCACTCTTGTCTTCTACACTTTGCTTAAAATTTTGCTCTTTCATTTTAGTTACATTTTCTGTACTTTGGTAATAATAGAAGTTGATATTTTAAAATTTAACTTCTTCTTGAATTAAGAGTTACTGTGCATGGGTGGATGTAGATTTTAATCAAAGTGGAAGCTTATATCTTCCTATGTTTTCTTATTTTTATCTTTCTTATCCTGAAACATATCTTTTTCTGAGTTATTTCTTTTGACTGTAGAGAATTATTAACTTCAATATTTTCCTCTAAATATCCATCCCTTTTAGTTTTCTCTTTCCTTTCCTTTAGTATTCATTTAAATTCAGAATCATAAAAAAGTTGAATTAAAGCATTAGATTTCTTCAGAAAATGCTGTAACTCAATAATACTTATGTCATTCTTCAAAATCTTTAGTTTTGTAAAATTAATTGCCCTGATTTGTTAAAGTTTACAAACAAAATTGTATTTAAAATGATGCACAATTATAAACAGGAGTGTCATGCTTTTATATGAGGCCTGAACAATATATTTTTGCTTTATGAAACTGAAACTCCACAGAAAGTTTTACAAATTCAGGAAGTGTTCCTTCTTTCTATGTTTTCCCATTGAATCAAGGATTTAGATAACACATGAAAAAAATACAAAGTCATCTATTTCCCTAGTGTCCATACTCTACTTCTGAAGATGAAGAATTAAGATTTTTTTTTTCCCCAGGTAAAGCTGACTTTCAGTACAACTCACAATTTCTTTATGTCAGGTCTTCCATTATTATATAGAATAATTTTCCTTATACTTTAAGATCATGTCTGGTTTTAAAAATGCAAAATTTAATTTTGAGATATATATTTTTGGTATCTTTAAACAAATTTCAGCATGATTTATAGTTCTCAATTTTTTTTTTCTACATAAAAGTGTATTTTGGTTGGAGTAAAGATTTTTTTGAAAGTGAAATTGTTAGTCACTTTTTAAAAAATCAGTTCTTTATTTATTTAATTGTAATTATGGTCTTAAATAAGACTACCCTCTACTATAATTTACATATAACACAATACAAGCTGTCATACCAATATTTAAAACTATTTTTCTCAAAAAGCATGCAATGCAAAATATAACTGGAAGAAGTACATTCTAGTATACACACACCTACATACACACAAACAATACTTGCCACTATATTACATATATTGATAAGAAAATACTTCCTCCTTTCCCCAACAGTGCCACAAGATATAAAACTGGTAAAAAGTGAAACTTTATTTATAAATGCACAACTAGGCACAGGAAAATATTGCTTCATAAACGGCAAAATAATGTGTGGGAAATGAGTATATGGGTTTTGGTGTTTGTGTTGATGCTGTGAATACTGGGAATTACAGAGTACCTCTGAACAAAAGAGGAAGGCATGTGGAATAGTACATCAATATATTTGATTCTCTGACAGATGGTAAGTGATATATTCAGGACAGTCTTAGTAAAAATTGTGTTGTATTTTAAGAGTTCCTTTAGTAACTATCGTGTCAAGTTCTTGTTTTTCCTTTCCATGCTGTCGACCCTAGACTTCCCTTGTCTTCAAACTGATCACCACTTAGGCTCCCTTACATAAAGCAGATTAGGGGTGAACCCATTCTGAGTGTCATTTCTTTCTTGGAATGATGTACGCTGTGGTAGAGTGTATACTAGAATCTGAATTGGTTGATCTAAGCTTTACTTTCAATCCTGTCATTAATAACTGTATGATTTGGAACAAGCCAGTACATTTATTCTAGAGTAGTACTTATTATATGGTAAAATTTGTAAAGTTCTAAAATTACACTTTCAGTCTTGGAACTTGTGTCTTAGCTCCAAATAGAGTATTAATGGAGGATCCTGTGTCTTGAGGCATTTTTTCTTGATTTTTAGCATGTTAAGACTCTCTTTTCAGACCCTAATATCAACTGATAAGCCTTTGTTTCCCTTGGCTTTGGTTTTAATTTTTGTCTTATGCTACAAATTTCTGGAGCCTGCTTTGCTCCATTCTCATTGAAGAAATTGTTTTGTTCCCAAGATAAATTTTAAAAGCACTATACTATATAGGTATTTATGGTTAGTTAACCTCTATTGTTAGGTCAAATTTAATGATTAGAAAAAGTCATTAATCTTCAGTTTAACAATAATCAAATGTATGTTAGCCTAGTATATTCTATAGGTGTATAAACCATTTCAGTTCACAGTGGTTACTCTTGTAACCCAGGTTGAAATTCTCTAGAAAGGTGACAATTTGCTCCAGGTTGATGTTTCCCTAATTCATTATTTCTTGCAATCTAATGAAAGTATAAATGGCATATTTATATCACAGGGGCACTGTTGCAATATTTTTGTACAACTAACAAATATTTAGACACATAATTTATGTAAAAATAAATGTATTATTTTGATTAAATATTCTCTGTGATGAAAAAATATGCTTAGTAAAGCTTAGTATTTTCTCCAAATTTTTATGGCTATCATAAACAAACAGAAAAGCACAATAAGCAGACATATCGATCTCTCCAAGGCCCTAAAGCTATTCTTTTCTATTTTAACTTAATGTGAGCAGAACAGCCATTTGCCAGGAGAAGAGCGGTTCTGTACCTAAGGTATATGAACAATGGAATTAGATAAAAGAAAGACCAAACTCATCATTTATAATATTTATCTGTATGAGCAAAATCACTACCCACTTCTAGCCTTTAATGGATGGGTATGGAAGTAGCATTTTTTTCTGCCTAGATTGATAGGGTTGCCTGTCCTTCAAAGGACCAGTATCAGATTCCCAGCGTCTTTCTCAAGATAAGACTCTTGAGAAACAGAATAAATTTATTGGTGTCACTTTCTTTGACAGCTGGACCATTTTTAATTTCAAAATTTCAGTGAGTTCTGCAGCCACCATTTTCAGTATAGAAAATAAAAGGCCTAAAGGCATTCAGGAATCTTATATAACCCAAAGATGGGCTTTTGTGTCAAAATGAAGAGTGAACTTTGGAAGCAAAAATGGCAAAATGACACAATTTATTCAAAAATATTTCATTACTATTAACTTGGAAAACCCATAACTAAGGTGTTTCCTAGATATATTCCTAGTGATCTAAATACAAAGAACCATAAATTGTGATCACTATAACATTTGTTAGTCCTTTTCTTTGAAGCAGCTAATTCTGTTCTAGTGAACCCCATGTAGATGGTGCTTTGTGCAAAGGAAACATCATGACTCCAACTACTTAAGACTCTAGATTTGAATACGTCTTATTCATAGACTTGATAATGTCTATATAAAATTTATTGATACTGATCAAAGATAACAAAGTGAAAAATAAAGAAAAAGGTTTGGAGAAAAATTACATAGAATCCAAATTCAAAACTTTCTCTGCGCATCACTACCAGGATTATCCAGACTCAGGTGAATTCACAGGGGTATGTGGATACAACAGAAAGTGTTTACCACATTTAATTCATTTTGCATTTCCATTTAGGGAATAACATATTTCTAAATGAGGATGATTAAATACATACAAAAATACATAAGAAGCTATATAATAATATAAGCTATATTATTTCTCTACTTGTAAGGATTTCTGCCTGGTGTGGTGGTTTAGTCACTAAGTTCTGGTCGACTTTTGCTATTTCATGGATTGTAGCCTTCCTTTGTCCATTGAATTCTCTAGGCAGTAATACTGGAAAGGAAAGTGAAGTTGCTCAGTCGTGTCCAACTCTTTGCAATCTCATGGATTGTAGCCTGCCAGGCTCCTCCATCCATGGGATTTTCCAGGCAAGAATACTGGAGTGGGTTGCCATTTCCTTCTCCAAGGGATCTTTCTGACCCAGGGATTGAACCCTGGTCTCCTGCATTGGAGGCAGGTTCTTTACTGACTGAGCTAAAAGAGAATCATGTGTGCCTGGAGATTTGTACTTTAAATATTTTCTCTATAGTGCTAATTTTTTCTGATTTTGTAGAGGTCAAAATAAAATGTAGAAAGCATATGAACATGAAGGACATTATACCAAGCTTCTCTTAAGTGATAAAATAAGAGCAAACAAAGATGACAATGATGCAAAACATCTGGCATCCTGTCACCTGAATATTTTTATAACTAAACCACTAAATGTGCTTTTTTGATACTGTGCCAGATGGACATTGCAATTAGTTACTACACTGAATTACAACTCTCAGAGGGGGACATTGGCATGCTTTCACCCACAACATCTATGCAGTCAGGGTAAGAAAGGGCTACAGAAAGGAAATCAAAGTGAATGTTGAAAAAAAATCTAGCTATCTGGCTCAATTTTAGTTCATCTGTGATTATTGATCACTTTACACCCTAATGGAAAATTCCTATTTGCCAAAAGAGGTATTTTTTCTTAATAATGTTGATTCCTTTCTGAAAATAGCAACCATTTGATTCTCCACTGAGTATTTTGTTCACAAGGGGAATTACTTTTAATTCAGACATAGAAGTATGATGTAAAAATAAAATCCTTTCATAATATTCTTTATTACTGATTTGCTTAGATTTCTTATTATTAACTTGAGAAAATGATGCCTGTATTACAATGAAGATACTCATCATATACACACAACAGTTGTCACTCTTCATCTTGGTACAGGTTTATATCATCTTCTCAGCAGCTGTTAGTTCAACAACTAATTCCAAGGGCTTTGGGGACTTTTTATTATCTAATACAAATACCTTACTTCCTAATTAATTTTTTGAAAGAAACTCATAGGAAATTACAGCCATTAACAGGACCTTGAAAGTCAGTGAATGACAAATTTAATTATTAAATATATGCATGTATTCATAAAGTAAAACGAGAATATGGTGTTACTTCCTAAGAGCCTATTTTTGAGCCTGACATTTTAAATACATTATAAAACTTAACTTGCATAGATATGGTTAAGGAAAGGTTATTTCAACTTCGCCACAGGGAAACTCACCAGTGAGGAAAAAAATTTGAACAAGGGCAATCATTTTAAAACTGACAGAGCCCATTATAGAAGTAATCTCTGATTATCAACAAGATTCATGGAAGTTTTCACAGTACCACACTGGTACACATATAATTAACCACAGTAACATGGCTCATTGAAATGAACTATTACTCTGGGAATGATATTTCCATCCTTCACAGATGTCTACATCAGTGCAGTTCTGTATTTGGTAAAGAAGCTCTTTTAAGTCTGGAATTTAGGATCAAAGTTGAATCACATAATTATGGTCTATAATTCAGAATGAACTATTACATTTTATGTAGATACTTAGAGTATTATTACGTTGGCATTTCTAATGTGTCTTCTGAGAGGAAAAACCCAGCGCTCTGATTTATCATAGTGGGATAAGAAAGCTGTGAAATTGTCAAACCACACAATTGCACTCACCTCACATGCTAGTAAAGTACTGTGCAAAATTCTCCAGCCAGGCTTGAGCAATACGTGAACTGTGAACTTCCAGACGTTCGAGCTGGTTTTAGAAAAGGCAGAGGAACCAGAGATCAAATTGCCAATATCCGTTGGATCATGGAAAAAGCAAGAGAGTTCCAGAAAAACATCTATTTCTGCTTTATTGACTATGCCAAAGCCTTTGACTGTGTGGATCGCAATAAACTGTGGAAAATTCTGAAAGAGATGGGAATACCAGACCACCTGACTTGCCTCTTGAGAAACCTATATGTGGTCAGGAAGCAACAGTTAGAACTGGACATGGAACAACAGACTGGTTCCAAACAGGAAAAGGAATATGTCAAGGCTGTATATTGTCACCCTGCTTGTTTAACTTCTATGCAGAGTACATCATGAGAAATGCTGGGCTGGAGGAAGCACAAACTGGAATCAAGATTGCCAGGAGAAATATCGATAAACTCAGATAGGCAGATGAGACCACCCTTATGGCAGAAAGTGAAGAGGAACTAAAAAGCCTCTAGATGAAAGTGAAAGAGGAGAGTGAAAAGGTTGGCTTTAAGCTCAACATTCAGAAAACAAAGATCATGGCATCTGGTCCCATCACTTCATGGGAAATAGATGGGGAAACACTGTCAGGCTTTTTTTAGGGGGGCTCCAAAATCACTGCAGATGGTGGTTGCAGCCATGAAATTAAAAGACACTCAACTCCTTGGAAGGAAAGTTATGACCAACATGCTGCTGCTGCTGCTAAGTCACTTCAGTCGTGTCCGACTCTGTGCAACCCCATAGACAGCAGCCCACCAGGCTCCCCTGTCCATGGCTGAAAACAGAGACATTATTTTGCCAACAATTGTCCATCTAGTCAAGGCTATGGTTTTTCCAGTGTTCATGTATGGATGTGAGAGTTGGACTGTGAAGAAAGCTGAGTGCCAAAAATCGATGCTTTTGAACTGTGGTGTTGGACAAGACTCTTGAGAGTCCCTTGGACTGCAAGGAGATCCAACCAGTCCATCCTAAAGAAGATCAGTCCTGGGTGTTCTTTGGAAAGACTGATGCTTCAGCTGAAACTCCAATATTTTGGCCACCTCATGCAAAGAGTTGACTCATTGGAAAAGACCCTGATGCTGGGAGGGATTGGGGGCAGGAGGAGAAGGGGACGACAGAGGATGAGATGGTTAGATGGCATCACCGAGTCGATGGACATGAGTTTGGGTAATCTCTGGGAGTTGGTGATGGACAGGCAAGGGTGGCGTGCTGCAATTCATGGGGTCGCAAAGAGTCGAACAGGACTGAGCAACTGAACCGAACTAAAATTTTGGCAGAAAAACTCTTCAATAATTAATTTCACTTGCAAATTTATTTTACATTTGTTTGGTTTCTGTGGTGTTATCTATTATAAAAGTGTGAATAAATGGAATATTTCTTACTTAATGTACATTGTTTTCTTTCTTTTTTTTTAAAATTAGAAGATAATTGCTTTATACTGTTGTGTTGGTTTCTGCTGTACAACAGCATGAATCAGCTATACATATCCATATATCCCCTCTCTCTTGAGCCTCCCTCACACAATCCTACACTGTTTTGTCGCTGAGTTAAAGTAAATACAAACAAACAAACAAACACAATTTTAAAAGCATTCAGTAAACTGGTAACCACATTTCAT
This sequence comes from Bos taurus, assembly GCF_002263795.3. NCBI lineage: Eukaryota > Metazoa > Chordata > Mammalia > Artiodactyla > Bovidae > Bos > Bos taurus. Next base: position 4,451,201 of record NC_037336.1, read on the forward strand.
TTCAGAGTCATCCATATGTCCCCCCTTTCATAAATTTACTAACAAATGTCTGATATTATTTCCCATAAAAATATAGTACATCCAAACATCAAATAAAACTTGTTTATCCATCATTGTCAAAGATGATGATCAATCTTAATAGAAGAATTACTTTGGTCGTTCTAATGAACTTTGAATGTAAGTAAAGATATCTAAACAGGTTGCTTCAACTTCATCAACACTCTAATAAGGGATTTATTTTGCAATGTGTTCTAGGATAGCCTGGAATCAAATATTGTTGCTGTTGTTCAGTCACACAGTTATGTCTGACTCTTTACAACCCCATGGACTATAGCACGCCAGGCTTCCTTGTCCTTCACCATCTCCCAGAGCTTGCTCAAACTCATGTCCATTGAGTTGGTGATGCCATCCAACCATCTCATCCTTTGTCATCCCCTTCTCCTCCTGTATTCAATCTTTCCCAGCATCAGGGTCTTTTCTAAAGAGTCAGCTCTATGCATCAGGAGTCCAGAGTATTGGGGCTTCAGCTTCAGCATCAGCCCTTCCAATGAATATTCAGGACTGATTTCCTTTAGGATTGACTGATTTGATCTCCTTGCTGTCCAAGGGACTCTCAAGAGTCTTCTCCAACACCACAGTTCAAAAACATCAATTCTTGGCACTCAGCCTTCTTTATGGTCCAACTCTCACATCCATGCATGACTACTGGAAAAGCCATAGCTTTGACTAGATGGACCTTTGTCGGCAAAGTAATAACTTTGCTTTTTAATATGCTTTCCAGGTTGGTCATAGCTTTTCTTTCAAGAAGCAAGTATCTTTGACTTTCATGGCTTTAATCACCATCTGCAATGATTTTGGAGCCCAAGAAAATAAAGTTGGTCACTGTTTCCATTAGAAAATGTCTAATCTCAGATGGCAGAGTAGAAGGATGTGTGCTCATCTTCTCCTGTGAGAACACCAAAATTACAACTAGTTATTGAACAACTATGACAAGAGAATGTCAGATCCCACCAAAAAATGATACCCCTTGTCCAAGGGCAAATGAGAAACCCAACAAAATTGTAGGAGGGTGCAATCACATTTAAAATCAAATCTCAGACCCATCAGAGACACTCAGAGGGTGCAAACAAAGCCTTGTGTGCACCAGGAGCTGGAGAAAGGAGCAGTGACCTCCACAAGAGACTGAGAAAGACTTGCTTTTGAGTATTTGAGTGTCTCTTCTGGAGGCACAGATCAGCAGTGAACCTGCCACAAGAAAAGCAGCTCTTGTTGCTGCAGACATAGGAGGTGTGGCATGTGGTGAAAGTCCTCTTTGAGGAGGTCACCATTAATTCCATCATAGAGCCACCAAGCAGACAACCCACAGACTGGAGAACAATTACACCAAAAAAGTTTCCAAAATGTTGCAAAAGTTATAGGGCCCACAACATATTCCCCAGCCTGGAAACCCAGCAAGGAACTGAGTGGGATTTGAAGGCCAGTAGGGTTTGATTACAGAACTCCCATAGGATTGGGGAAACAGGCTCTTGGAGGGACAAAAAAAAAAAACAAAAAAAAACCTGTGTGCAACAGTACCTAGGAAAAAGGAGCAGTGACCCCACAAGAGACTGTCTCAGACTTGCCTTTGAATGTCCAGGAATCTCCCATGGAGGCATAGGTCAACAGTGGCCTGCCATGAGGTCAGGGCCCTGACTACAACAGTCGTGGGAGCTGAAGTGTGCTGGCATAAGTCCTTTTGAAGAACTTTATCATCATTACTGTCATTATCCCTACCATATTTGGCCTCAGTCCAAACTATGAGGAGGAACCACAGCCCCACTCATCAGCAGAAATTTGAATTAAAGATTTACTGAGCATGGCCTTGCCCACCAGAGCAAGACTCAGTTTTCCCCACAGCCAGTCCCTTCCATCAGGAGGCTTCCTCAGGCCTCTTATTCTCATCCATCAGAGGGCAGACAGAATGAAAAGCACAATCACAGAAAACTAACCAAACTGTTTACATGAATCCCAGCCTTGTCTAACTCAGTGAAACTATAGGATCATATAGCTTGCAACTATATTCTGGGTATGGTGGCCCTTCAATGCAGTGCATTTCTGCTCCTTCCTGAGTGGACCATACTAAGGGAGTTGGCACCGGGTATCACTGGCTGACTTTTCTCTTTAAAATATCCAGAGCTGGATGGAAGAGATTAAAAACCAGTTTGGACAAGTTTGAAGACTGAAGTTTGCTCAATAACATCAAAAATATTCCATAATGTGATGATGTAAAGGACTCCGCTAAAAAGAAGGAAGACACTTGAGTTATCTCTCCATTAAGCAAAATTTCACAGGTGTGTTTGGTTGTCTGCTGCTGTTGCTGCTGCTGCTAAGCCGCTTTAGTCGTGTCCGACTCTGTGTGACCCCATAGACGGCAGCCCACCAGGCTCCCCCGTCCCTGGGATTCTCCAGGCAAGAACACTGGAGTGTGTTGCCATTTCGTTCTCCAATGCATGAAAGTGAAAAGTGAAAGTGAAGTCGCTCAGTCGTGTCCGACTTTTAGCGACCCCATGGACTGCAGCCTACCAGGCTCCTCCATCCATGGGATTTTCCAGGCAAGAGTACTGGAGTGGGGTGCCATTGCCTTCTCTGTGTTTGGTTGTCATGGATCTCCATATAAGCCATTCTTTCTAAAAAAATTGAAAACAATTTTATTGATTTTTATTATTTATTAATGTTTTAAGGCTGCAGATAGCTCAAAATGCACAAAATATACTTTAAATACACAGTCATAATCATATTGAAATATGCTCCATAATATGACACACATGTTTACAAATAAATCAAACATCACATTGCAAACCTAGCATCAACAGAATCTTTTCTCTATGATGAAGAATTTTTTATAGAAATGGTAACTGATGCAAAGTAATGAAATTAAATACAGATTAAATATACTTTGTGATTTTGTGATTGTTTATAATCAAGGCAATACCTTTTTACACCCACAGTTAAAACTAGAAGCTTATTGGAAAAAGAGATTCAAACCAAAAGAACTACTGACTCTTTTTGCCGGATTGCTACCATAAATCAATTATGAATGATTATCTGAGATAAACAGTGTTCACTATGTTAGTTGCTAACTAAGACTAATATAATTTATAGAGGGTTTTCTTTTTTCTACTTTCCCTACTTAACAGAAATAACCACTCAGAATTCACAAATGTCTGCATAAGTTAAGGAAATTATATTTATGTTTGCCTCTAATGCTTTTATGCAACTGTCCATGCATACATTCTAATCAATTTATCATTTGAGAAAAATAAAATAAAAGGAAAAAATATATACTTATTTTGCATAAGAAAAAAACGGAAAAAATATCATCATGTTAGATGTGAAGGATAAGTGGTAAGAAAAGGTATTTAAATACTTAAAAGGTATCACTAAAACATAAATTTGTCTTTAATTTTTAAAAACTAATCATTTACTTAATTTTGGGTACACTGGGTGTTTGTTGCTATGTGTGGCTTTTCTCTAGTTGCGAAGATCAGGGGCTAATCTTTGTTGTGGTGCACGGGCTTCTCATTGTGGTGGCTTCTCTTGCCTCAGAGAACAGGCTTTAGGTGTCCATGGGCTTTGGTAGTTGCAGCAGGTGGGCTCAGTAGTAGTGGCTTTTGGGTTCTAGAGTTCCTAGACTTCAATAGTTGCAGCTCACAGTCTTAGTTGCTCCATGGCATGTGGAATGAAAAATCTTCCCAAACCAGGGATTGAACCCATGTCCACTGCATTGACAAGTGAATTCTAATTCACTATACCACTGGAGAAGACTTGTCTTTATTTGTTTATTATTACAAAATTGTCAACGGTTGTGATGAGTTTATATTTATACCATGTTTATATTGCATTAAAACAGATCTGAATGCAAATATATTTAATTTCATAAAGCAGATGAATAGAAAAGTGAAAATGAATACAATTTTAAAGAGATTTAAGTTAAACTTAAGAAATGAAGCTGATTAGCTTGTAACAATAAATTGACTCCTACTTATATTTTAAAAATTGGGTCAAAATTAATGTACTTGCTCAATAGATAAAAATAAATCCCCAAAATATTGATGATGGATTCTTCCCTATTCAAAATTAATTTGTTATATATGGAACAGCAGTGAGTAAAAATGGTAGAGGCATTATTAAGAGTATATTCTACATGCTATGTAAAAATATGTAGAATAACAGCATATTCTACATATTATGTAAAAGGTAAATGCTATATATGTTTCAATAAAGCAAGGACCCTGTGGGATGTAATGGTTAGAAATAATTTTAGGGGGTGAATAGATGTATGGGGGGCTTCCTTGATGGCTCAGTGGTAAAGAATCTGCCTGCCAATGCAGGAGACGTGGGTTTGATCCCTGCATTGGGAAGATTCCCTGAAGGAAGAAATGGGAATCCACTTCACTATTCTTGCCTGGGAAATCGCTTGGAGAGAGGAGCCTGGCAGACTGTAGCCCATGTGGTTGCCAAAGACTTGGACATTACTTAGTGACTAAACTAAAAGTTATGACCAATTTAGACAGCATATTGAAAATCAGAGACAATATTTTGCCAACAAAGGTCCATCTAGTCAAAGCTATGGTTTTTCTAATAGTCATGTAATGATGTGAGAGTTGGACTATAAAGAAAGCTGAGCACTGAAGAATTGATGCTTTTGAATTGTGGTATTGGAGAGGACTCTTGAGAGTCCCTTGGACAGGAAAGAGATACAATCAGTCCACCCTAAAGGAAATAAGTCCTGAATATTCATTGGAAAGACTGATGCTGAAGCTGAAACTCCAATACATTGGCCACCTAATGCGAGGAACTGACTCATTTGAAAAGATTGAAGGCAGGAGGAGAAGGGGACGACAAAGGATGAGATGGTTGGATGAAATGACCGACTCAATGAACATGAGTTTGAGTAAACTCCGGGAGTTGGTGATGGACAGAGAGGCCTGGTGTGATGCAGTCCATGGGGTCACAGAGAGTCGGACCCAACTCAGCAGCTGAACTGAACTGAACTAATGATTAAACAACAACAATAGATTTATAAGATGGAGCAGTCAGAGTGGAGAAATTGACTATAAAAATTTTGTTAAGATCCATGGAAATTCACTTTTATCTGGTACTCAAATACTAATACTTTCCAATTTTAACCTGGCAATAAGAACTTCAGAGTTCTAGAGAATAGGATCTAATTCCGTGGTATTTTGTTTTTGAAGTTCTGAATAAACCTCATCATCCGAATGTAATAGAAGGGCAATTTGAGATCCAACTCCCTGACTTTGTCTTTGAATAACCTTGAGTAAATCAAATTCAGAGGATTTGCCCTACAGATATTCTGAAATTTACTGGTAAAGCTAAAAGTTGTAAGATCGATGTTTCAATTGGACAGGAGAAAAAATGAAGTCAGAGAAAGGTAAAATTTATTTTCTTAGTAGCTAGTATTGAAAATCATTATCTTCTGTCCTCAGCTTTTCTTCACAAAACAAGCATCTCCTTGTCATTGTTTAAATCTCTATCTATTCATCTATCTATCTTTTTACTCTTGGCACAGAACTTCTTATTTTCAACAAATTTTATCTTAAAATAGGCTTCTACTTCTTCATGACCTCATATATCCTGGGAGTGCCTGGAGCATATGCTTCCTATTGTTGTTTGCCCTTATTTTATGCAAAAACCTGGGAAATCATACTACTACATTGTTTGTCCAAAAACTTTCATCAATTAGAATTCCTTATATGAATTTTCACTTCCACCAGATATTTTTAAATGATCTTTTCTCCATTTCTTATTTCAATAAATTCAATGTTATAATAAAAAACTCTATAATAAATGTGGCCTATACATGAGCATCACCAGTATGAGAAATGAATCTCATTCAACTATTTTTAACTTCCAAGTGCAAATGGCAATTCAAAGATTAATCAATGAAATTTAACAACTAAAATGAAATATGAAGGTACATTTCATATATTATAATCAAACTTTTTGCTTTGTTTATTGGTTCAGTGACATTTTCTGTATGAGACGGTAATTTCTAAGACAGGCATCATTTTTGCTTTATTCAGTACTCTACACCAAGCATCTGGCATCATATTAATCTTCTGTGTAGGCATACAATCTTCACTGAATGATAGACATATCATTGAATTTATCAGAATATTAGATATTATTGAACATCTTAGGAAGATTACCTGAGTGATAGTTATTCTTAGAATTGATCACTTATACTTTCTAATTTTTTCCTCACCTCTGCCTAAATATCCATGGGATACTCATAAATACTGCCTCACCCAGTAAGGGGACACTATTATGGTCTGTGCTCTAGCTCTCAATTTTCTCTAATTTATTATTTTCTGCAAATCCTGTCCAAGCCATCTACATATGCAGGTCAGTCAAATGCACAATTACCATCTACTATGAATGGAAGATATTCTTTATCAAAACTGTTTACAACGTTAATTTTTTCTCTCAGTTCAATTTACTCAGGGATTTTTTAATAGCTTCAGAAGTTTTGAAAAATAATTAACAGATAGGAATAATTATTCTTCTCTTTCTCTCTCATTGTCCATTCTTGAACTTGATCCAAGGCCTTATGATACTAAAATACATTTTGTGGTATATAAATATAGTACATAAAATTACATTCTATTAGATTTAACACTCTGGATTATAACTGGAATAATAATTATAACTGCCCAAATGGGAGACTTTTGAGAATGAAATGTGTTACCAGTTAGGCAGCAAAAATAAGTATAAACCAACAGTATTCAAAGCAAAATTATAGTCTGAGTTATATAGTAATATATCATTAGACATTGCCATAATCTAATTGATGATTGTCTCTGTTTTCAAAAAATTCCAAATTTAGCATCATTTTTTTTTTCATTTATGACATCAGCATATAATGGATATCTGCCATACACTGCTATAGTACACATTTGTTAACTCTATACTATATATAAGAATGTAGTCTTGGAAAGACAGTACAACTTCGACATAAATTTTATGTATTGATAGAAAAAAAGAAAAGCGTAGTTCTCCTCAAAGAGTCATTAAAATAGGCTTATACAAAACTAGCATGAATATAGGATTGTGTTAAGATGAACATATGTATTCATCTTAACACATAGATGAACAAAGTGCTAAGAGAGACTATTTTTTTAACAAGAAAATTATTTAAGTTGGACTTTGGAGAATATATAATATTCTTATGGGATTATATATATATATATATATATATATAAAATATTAGTCACAATCTAATGAGAAAATGGAATTTAATTACTGAAATGATTATCCTTTACAAAGAGTTGCTAATTCAATCCAGATAGTGAAGCAACTTTGAGATTAGTAGCAACAAGAAGCCACTGTCACCATCAGGTTGAAAAACCTAAGGAACCAGGCAGTGGTATCAAAGTCCAGGATATCCAAGGTCACCTCAGGGGTGAGACAGGAACTTTGAGTACAGCAAAGAGAGGAGAGGAATCCTTAGTCGTCTTTCTTTCTTCTGCTTTCCTATTCCCTGTGAGTGCTTTGACTAAACTCATCCCAGAGACAGCTGATAAAGAAGCCTGAAGGAGAGAGCTTCTTCTGGTGCCAAGTAACACAACACAGGGGAGGGGTTGGAGCATATGAGGAAAAGGAATTTAACCAAGACTGAAGAGCATGGGATACATGGCTTTCTAAAAAGAACACATCACTGATAGTGTACACCCACTGTTAATCTGTCCATCAATGCCTCTACATTTTTGCTATCACTTTTGTTCTTACATCTTTCATTTTGAGAATTGATTTTTGCCAAAGCTATGTGGGTACCTTAGGGGGATCAATCATGGCAACCTTTTCCTAGAATTCTGATAATGGCACATGATATGGTCTGGGAAAATTATAACTTATTCCTGAGATACTACTGTATGAAATTGCTTTCTGTTTGTTTTACTTTAGATGAAGAACTACAAAAGCAAGACTACAAAACTAGAGACAATTGTATCTCTTGTCATAAAATCATAGAAGGAGACAAAGGTGTCTTCCCACAAATCACCATAAACCACACACACACACACACACACATATCCATGCTAAATAAAGATGTAATGACTTAAAGGAAAACTGTTTTTAAAAGTCAAGCAGCATAGAGTTCCTGAACCCCAATTATTATTCTACATGGTCTAAGCCAAAATGATCAAAAAATAGAAATTCATGAACTATCTTTCTCAGAAACTTGAATGGAAGGATAATATTGGAATATTAAAAAAATCTGAAGATACAATAATGTTGTTATTATTGTAATACATATTCTATCTAACTCCTAGAATACTAAAAGCATACATTAGCCAATAGCCTCTGAGTTGTATCTCTTTTTTTTTTTTTTTTCAGGAAAGTATGCAAAACCACTAGACCATCCAGGTATGACCTAAATCAAATCCCTCATGATTACACAGTGGAGTTGATAAATAGATTCAAGGGATTAGATCTGGTAGACAGAGTGACAGAACAAATATGGACAGAGGTTTATAATAATGTACAGGATTTGTTGATGAAAACCATCCCCAAGAGAAAGAAATGGAGGAAAGCAAAGTGGTTGTCTGAGTAAGCCTAACAAGTAGTTGAGAAAGAAGACAAGCAAAAGGCAAAGGAGAAAGGGAAAAATTTACATAACTGAATACAGGGTTCTAGAGAATAGCAAGGAAAGATAAGGTAGCCTTCTTAAGTGAACAGTGCAAAAAAATAGAGGGAAAAATAAAATGGGAAAGACTAGAAATATTGTCAAGAAAATTGGATTTATACAGGGAATATTTTAAGCAAAGATGGGCACAATCCCAAAGAAAGGAAATGCCAAAGAATGCTCAGACTACCATACAATTGCACTCATCTCACACCCTAGTAAAGTAATGCTCAAAATTCTCCAAGCCAGGCTTCAGCAATACATGAACCGTGAACTTCCAGATGGTCAAGATGGTTTTAGAAAAGGCAGAGGAACCAGAGATCAAAGTGCCAATATCCACTTGATCATCAAAAAAACAAGAGAGTTTCAGAAAAAAAAAAAAAAAACCACCATATATTTCTGCTTTGTTGACTATGCCAAAGCCTTTGACTGTGTGGATCACAATAAACTGTGGAAAATTCTTCAAGAGATGGGAATACCAGACCACCTGACCTGCCTCTTGAGAAACCTATATGCAGGTCAGGAAGCAACAGTTAGAAATGGACATGGAACACCAGACTGGCTCCAAATAGGAAAAAGAGTGCATCAAGGCTGTATATTGTCACCCTGCTTATTTAACCTTTATGCAGAGTACATCATGAGAAATGCTGGGCTGGAAGAAGCACAAGCTGGAATCAAGATTGCCGGGACAAACATCACTAACCTCAGATATGCAGATGACACCACCCTTATGGCAGAAAGTGAAGAGGAACTCAAAAGCCTCTTGATGAAAGTGAAAGAGGAGAGTGAAAAGGTTGGCTTAAAGCTCAACATTCAGAAAACTAAGATCATGACATCTGGTCCCATCACTTCATGGGAAATAGATGGGGAAACAGTGGAAACAGTGTCAGACTTTATTTTGGGGGGCTCCAAAATCACTGCAGATGGTGACTGCAACCATGAAATTAAAAGACACTTACTCCTTGGAAGGAAAGTTATGACCAACATAGATAGCATATTCAAAAGCAGAGACATTACTCTGCCAACAAAGGTCGGTCTAGTCAAGGCTATGGTTTTTCTAGTGGTCATGTATGGATGTGAGAGCTGGACTGTGAAGAAAGTTAAGCACCAAAGAATTGATGCTTTTGAACTGTGGTGTTGGAGAAGACTCCTACAAGGCCCTTGGACTGCTAGGAGATCCAACCAGTCCATTCTAAAGATCAGTCCTGGGTGTTCTTTGGAAGGAATGGTGCTAAAGCTGAAACTCCAATACTTTGGCTACCTCACGTGAAGTATTGACTCATTGGAAAAGACTCTGATGCTGGGAGGGATTGGGGGCAGAAGAAGAAGGGGACAACAGAGGATGAGATGGCTGGATAGCATCACCGACTCGATGGACATGAGTTTGAGTAAACTCCAGGAGTTGGTGATGGACAGGGAGGCCTGGTGTGCTGCAATTCATGGGGTCACAAAGAGTCAGACACGACTGAGCGACTGAACTGAACTGAACTGGGCACAATAAAGGACAGAAATGGTAAGCAACTAACAAAAGTAGAAAAGATTAAGAAAAGGTGTCAAGCATACAAAGACGAACTACACAAAAAAGATGTTAATGACTCTGATAATCAAGATGGTGTGATCAGTCACCTAGAACCAGATAAATCCTGGATTGTGAAGTCAAGTCAAGCATTACTATGAACAAACCTGGTGAAGTTGATAGAATTCCAGTTAAGCTATTTCAAATCCTCAAAGATGATACTGTGAAAGTGTTTCACTCAATATGCCAGCAAATTAGGAAAACTCAAAAGTGGCCACAAGACTAGAAAATGTCAGTTTTCATTCCAATCCTAAAGAAAGGCAATATCAAAGAATGTTCAGACTACTGTACAGTTGTGCTTATTTCACATGCTAGCTATATGAACCTAGAACTTTCATATATATAAGCTGGATTTATCGAAGACATAGGAATCAGAGATCAAAGTGCCAACATCTTTTGGATCATAGAAAAAGCAAAGGAATTCCAGTAAAACATCTACTTCTTCACTGACTTTGACTGTGTGGATCACAACCAACTGTGGAAAATCCTTAAAGAGATGGGAATACCAGAACACATTACCTATCTGCTGAGAAACCTGTGTACTGGACCAGAAGCAATAGTTAGAACTACATGGAACAATGGACTGGTTCCAAATAGGGAAAGGAGTACATGAAGGCTGTATATCATCACCCTGCTTATTTAATTTATATGTAGGGTACAACATAGGAAATGCTAGGCTGAATGACTCACAAGCTGGAATCAAGATTTCCAGAGAAATATCAACAACCTCAGACATGCAGATTATGCCACCTAATGGAAGAAAGTGAAGAGGGACTAAAGAGTCTCTTGATGAGAGTGGAAAAGAAGAGGTAAAAAATGGATTAAAATTTAGCATTCAAAATATTAAGATCATGGCATCTGGTCCCATCACTTCATCGCATCAGTCCTTCCAATGAAAATTCAGGGTAGATTTCCTTTAGGAATGACAGGTTTGATCTCCTTGCTGTCCAAGGAACTCTCAAGAGTCTTCTCCAGCACCACAGTTTGAAACCTCTCATTTTGTATTGTGTTTGACTTGCTCTGTTTGTTAAGGTGGAAATAATATTCTCTCTTTTGGCTTTCAAATTCCCTAGCAGAATCAAACTTCTATGCATGCTTTTACCTTAGTCAGGAAATTAATTCTTTAAACCATTATAACTTAAGAGTCAGCATGTCAAAAGTATAACATAACAATGACATTGTCATAATATGACATTGTCTTAATGATTGCAAGATCCTACTCCATAGCACAAAGAACTATATACAATAACCTATGATAAATCATAATGGAAAAGAATATTTGAAACGAATTTACATACATGTATAACTGAATCACTTTGTTGTACAGCAGAAATTAGCACAACATTGTTAATCAACTCTAGCACAATAAAAAAAATCAATTACAAAAATATAACTTTGCCTATTGACTACATTATCTCTCTAAATAATTATCAACATTAAGGATCTAGTAATTTTTAAGACACTGAATTTTCTTGAAAATCTATTATTATTATTATTTATTTATTTTTATTTTTTTGGTAAAAAATAAAGCAATCAGTTGAAATCTCTCTCATGTATTCAGAACACAAAGAGCTGGACAGGGTGCCAATTTCCCTGTTATAAGAGTGCTGAACATCATATATTTTTAGGGAAATAATCCAAATAAGCACAAATAGATGACAATTAAAATGAGTGAAACTAATCATACCAAGTAATTAAAAAGACATGAAGTAGCTGGAATTCTCCTACCTTGGGAGTGAGAAGGCAAAATTGTACAGCAACTTGGGAAAATGGTTTTGTACTTTCTTACAAAATTAAACAAATACCTATTGCATGACTCTACAATCTCATTCCAGAAATTCATTTGAATTGAAAATATGAACAGATTTACAGAAAACAAACAAACAAACCTGTGCTTTAATGTTTATAGCAACTCTATTCATAGTTAACAAAATCTGAAAACAAGACTGATGCCCTTTAATCACTAAATGGACAAGCTATTGCAGGAAGGGGACCCCTTCCAGGGCCCAAAACTGGGCTTTTCTCTAACACTCAGAAATGAATTGTCCGAGGAGACACATGTGCTGAAAAAGCAAGAGATTTTATTGGGAAAGGGCGCCCAGGTGGAGAGCAGGAGGATAAGGGAACCCAAGAGAACTGCTCTGCCACGTAGCTTGCAGTCTCGGGTTTTAGGGTGATGGGATTAGTTTCCGGGTTGTCTTTAGCCAATCATTCTGACTCAGAGTCCTTCCTGGTAGTGCATGCCTTGTTCAGCCAAGATGGATGGCAGAGAGGATTCTGAGGAGGTGGTCAGACATGTGGTGTCTCCTTTTGACCTTTCCCAAACTCTTCCGGTTGGGGGAGGTTTATTAGTTCTGTGTTCCTTACCAGGACTTCCTGTCCTAAAATAACTCATGCGAATGGTTACTGGGTGCCTGGCCAGAGTGGGCAGTTTCAGTCAGTGTGCTTCCCCTAACAAAACTATGATCCATCTATACATAGTAATTCAGTTCAGTTCAGTTCAATCCCTCAGTTGTGTCCGACTCTTTGCGACCCTGTGAATTGCAGCATGCCAGGCCTCCCTGTCCATCACCAACTCCCGGAGGTCACTCAGACTAACGTTCATTGAGTCAGTGATGCCATCTAGCCATCTCATCCTCTGCCGTCCCCTTCTCCTCCTGCCCCCAATCCCTCCCAGCATCAGAGTCTTTTCCAATGAGTCAACTCTTTGCATGAGGTGGCCAAAGTACTGGAGTTTCAGCTTTAGCATCATTCCTTCCAAAGAAATCCCAGGGCTGATCTCCTTCAGAATGCACTGGTTGGATCTCCTTGCAGTCCAAGGGAATCTCAAGAGTCTTCTCCAACACCACAGTTCAAAAGCGTAATAGTTTTTAGCAATAAAAAGAAAAACTGCTGATGCATGAAACAATGTACATTTTACTAAATGCAAGGAGCCAATGCCAAAAGACTCCAGATTGCCTACTTCTATATGTCTAGCATTTCAAAAATGTCAAAACTACGGGACACAAAAAGATGAATGTCTTCCAGGGGTTGGTTAAAATGAGATGCACAAGGAAATTTTTGATGTAGTGAAACTATTCTGTATCATGCCTGTGGTGATGAACCCGTAACTATATGTCAAGCTCATAGAAATGAATGGCACAAAAATCAAATTTTAATGTATGTAAATGCATAACTAGTGACAAACATAACTGAAAAGAAAAAATAAATAAAGCAGTAGGGTAGGAGAGGAAATGTGTCTATGCAAGTAAAGAGTAAAACATGCATTAAAGCATTATTAGCTAGTACCCCATATGATTACTTTTAGCCTGGAATTTCCTAAGCAACTTGTGATAACTTACTATAACAAAACTGAAAATTTCACTCTGATTGAATAAAAACTAGCAAGAAAACCTTGCAAAGAAAAAAAGGGGAAAAGCCTAGGGTGGGGCTATTTTTATAAACACTGCTATTGTTTCTCTGCATCATGTAATTTTCCTGCATTTTTTGTGGTATCTTTCTGTGACTTTTGGAGTGTCTTGTGGTTTAGTTATTTTAAATAAAGCTATTGTATATTAAGACCTACATGGAGAGAGTTCTTTATTATAAAGACAATTTAATGTCAAAAGCAAAACCCAACCACAACCTTTCCATTCCCTGTCCTGGAATCTTGGTGTGCTTAACAAATGGACTCTATGGTTCAATATCCTGCTTACACCAGGGAGAGATGACATTAGCTAAGAGTCTTTTGTTCAAGACAATAATTTCAATGAGAGATTTTCTATGATTTACTTTGACAAATTTGTAGTAATTGCTGCAAATCATTTCTATAAAACTGACTACAATCACTTGCAAACTGCCTTTTTGATATTAAGTCATTTAGACTGAGTTTTTTTGCCTATGTACAACATATACTGAGTTAAAATTTTAATTTCAAAATTGTATCCTACAGTGTATGATTATACAAGTCTTTCTCCTCTTTCCTTCCACTCTTCTTTAAAACACACACACACACACACACACACACACATACACACACACACACTGCTCTCTCAAACTCAGTGGCAATCATAATGTATCTAATGAGATTAAGTTTTATAATTTTACACAAATATTTACCTAATACTTTTTGAGCTTATAATAAGTAATGAAAAATAACATAAATATTGACAACTTTCATTTAATAAATAATTTGTTATATTTATTATTCATAATAAGAGGCATGTCATTAATAAAGCCTCCTCAATTTGATTTAAAAAATTCCTTTCAACCTTAAATTAGATTTGATCAAAATAATTTTTGGAAAGCTAACTCTATTGACAAAATGTGAAAAAAAAATTCAAACATTTATTTACAAGGCTCTTGAATTATTCAAATTAATAGTTATAGTGTTAAAACAAAAGAAAATGCACAGAGTTAGACCAAAATTTGATAATTAGCTTTATGTATCTTTGGTCTACAGGAATCATGGACTTTCCATGTTTCCATGTTACTAGCTAGAATTTCTTCCAACCTTGTTTTCAGATTCAACAAGCTCAGAATTGAACTTGACCATCTTTAAGAATGTGGAACCTATTGCAATACAATACATACCCCCATCTCTTGTTTGTTTGGTCGCAGTCATTTACTTTAGAAGTGAGCATTTTTTTAACAAGTACAATTTGTCTTGATTCAGTGTATTCTAATTCCTGAACATAATTCTCCTTTCATTTTAAAACTACTGATTCAATACATGAGACCATGCATAAAGGGGATAGGCTGTAATACACATGGTCACAACGAATGGAAGATACTCTACATAAAAAGAGACCATGAGGAACACCACTTTCTTTGCATTTTCACATGAAAAAGAAACACATCAAATACATTAGACACATTATCAGTTTTTTTTATGTACTTAATTTATGTTTCTACAAATATAGCATATCTCCAAGAGATTTTTCTTTCAGCAGAACAAAAAGATTGATAACTATTGTACTTATTTGCACCACCCTGCCAAGTGGGGATGACATATCTCTTCTCCAAGGAATAATTCTGACTACAAGTTTGTGCATATTTTAGATTCTTTCAATTTCTGGAGGAAATATCAGATGAAATTATAATCAGCATATACCACATTTATGCCAAATTTATTTTTAGTGTGCTTTACTTTCAGGTAGTTTCCACACATTTTTCAGCATTGCCTGCTCTTCATTTTAAAAAATAATAGACTAACTTAGATGTCATTATGTAGAATGTTTACCCCCAATGACAATGTAAATTTCAAAAGCAGTTTTGTAGTAATTAAAACAGTAATCCCTTACAATGCTTGAGATTTTAAGTTTGAATACATTTTATAAACATCTGTTTTGCTTCAGTATTAATAAAATTGTTAAAAATAAATTACTAATCTAAAGTTCCTTGGACTGCAAGGAGATCCAACCAGTCCATTCTAAAGGAGATCAGTCCTGGATGTTCTTTGGAAGGACTGATGCTAAAGCTGAAACTCCAATACTTTGGCCACCTCATGCGAAGAGTTGATTCATTGGAAACGACTCTGATGCTAGGAGGGATTGGGGGCAGGAGGAGAAGGGGACGACAGAGGATGAGATGGGTGGATGGCATCACCGATTCAATGGACATGAATTTGGGTGAACTCCAGGAGTTGGTGATGGCCTGGCGTGCTGCGATTCATGGGGTCGCAAAGAGTCGGACACAACTGAGTGACTGAACTGAATTGAATGTTGAAGAAAAAAGTTAAATATCACCTCGTGTCTTTTTTAAAATACACTTCACTAACAAAATAAAAATTATAATTTTAATGTATTACAACTTGATCAAAATTTATAATACATGATTGGTACCTTGAAATAGATTGGTACACTGGAAATCCAAACATATATAATTATAAAAATGTCCTGTCATATATTCATGAACTTAAGTTGGTAAATATTATTTGCTGTTATCATTGTTTAAACTAATTTTGGTTTTCCTTTTCAATTTATTCTTAAAGATGTAGCATCTTTATGGCATAATTTTGTGTGGTTCCTTTCTTTTAATTAAAAGTATTCTTCTGTTAATGACTAGTCACATCCTTCTCTCCTCATTGCATATAACCATGGATTGATTTTTTTCTTGCCATTGCAAAAATAGTTCTATTTACTATTTTATCTATTTTCAAGTTTAAATATTTTATCTTAAATAGAATGTGACATATTTGCTCCAGGGCTTTGCCATATCCCAGATTATACTTAGCTGTATTAGTCTAATTAGGATGCCGTGAAAGTATCATTGACTGGATGACTTCAAAAACAGAAATTTATTTTCCCACAGTTCTAGAGGCCAGAAAACTGAGGTCAGGGTACCAGCATGGTCAGGTCCTTTTGAGAATTTTCTCCCTGGTCAGCACAGAGCTAACTTCTTGTGTCCTCACCTGTCAAAGAGAGAGAGAGAGAGAGAGAGAGAGAGAGAGAGCACGCTCTCTGGTGTCACTTCCTATAAGGGCCTGATACTCTGTTGAAGCTCCAGATGCCAGACATCTAAATCTGTTTTTGCTGTTGTTTAGTCACTCAGTAGTATCCAACTCCTCTGTGGCCCTATGGACTATAATCTGCCAGGTCCTCCTGTCCATTTCCCAGGCAAGAATACTAGAGTGAGTTGCTGCTTTCTTCTTTAGGTATCTTCCTGACCCAAGGATGAAACCCGTGTCTCCTGCATAGGCAAGCAGATTCTTTACCACTGACCCACCTGGGAAGCCACCTAAATCTAATCACCTCTAAGTGTGTGTTAGTCACTCAGTAATACCTGAATTTTTGTGAGCCCATCAGGCTCCTCTGTCCATGGAATTTTCCAGGCAAGAATACTGGAATGAGTTGCCATTTCTTTCTCCAGGGGATCTTCCTGACTCACAGATCAAACCTGTGTCTCTTATGTCTTCTACATTGGCAGGCAAGTTCTCTATCATCTGAATGATCAGGGAATCACCTCTACAGGTGGGTAGAAATGGCTAGGGCTTCAACATATGAATTTTATCTTTACTGTTCAGTCACACAGTCATGTCTGACTCTTTGCAACCTCATGGACTGCAGCACACCAAGCTTCTCTATTACCAACTCTCAGAGTTTGCTCAAACTCATATCCATTGAGTCGGTGATGCCATCCAATCATCTTATCCTCTATCACCCTCTTCTCCTCCTGCCCTCAATGTTTCCCAGCAAATGGGTCTTTTCCAAAGAGTCAGCTCTATGCACCAGGTGGCCAAGGGGCTAATGCTGAAGCTATCAGTCCTTCCAGTGAAAATTTTGGGGTGATTTCTTTTAGGATTGACTGGTTTGATCTCCTTGATATTCAAAGGACTCTCAAGAATCTTCTCTAGCACCACAGTCTGAAAGCATAAATTTTCAGCACTGAGTCTTCTTTATGGTCCAACTTTCACATTGTGCATGACTACTGGAAAAGCCATAGTTTTGACTATACAGACTTCTGCCTGTCTAGGTTCGTCATAGCTTTTCTTCCAAGGAGCAAGTGTCTTTTTATTTCATGGCTGCAGTCACCATCTGCAGTGATTTTGAAGACCAAGAAAATAAAGACTTTCACTGTTTCCATTTTATCCCCATCTATTTGCCATGAAAAAATGGGACTGGATTCCATGATTTTAGTGTTTGAATGTTGAGTTTTAAGCCATCTTTTTCACTCTCCTCTTTCACCTTCATCAAGAGGCTCTTTAATTCCTTTTCGTTTTCTGCCTTTAGGGTGGTGTCATCTGCATAACAGATTATAAGGACACACAATTCAGTCTATAGCAATACCTTCAGCTTCATGCCACTATTAGAGGAAGGAGGACCCTTTGCAGGGCCCAAGAGTAGACTCTTATCTAACATTCAGAAATGAATTTTCCAAGGAGACTCATATGCTGAGAAAGCAAGAGACTGTTAGGAAGGGGTGCCCAGGCAGAGAGCAGCAGGGTAAGGAAACTCAGGAGAAATACTCTGCCACATGGCTCACAGTCTTGGGCTTTATAATCATAGGATTAGTTTCCTGGTTGTTTCTGGTCATTCATTCTGACTCAGTGTCCTTTTCAGTGATGCATGCATCACTCAGCCAAGATGAATTCCAATGAGAAAGATAATGGGAGGTTGGTAAGACATATAGACTGGCTCTCCTCTCTCCTTTAGACGTTTCTCAAATTCTTCTTGTTGGTGGTACCTTGTTATTTTCAAGTTTCTTAGCAGAAGCTTGTTGTAAGAAAACTCATGCACATGGTTACTATTGTGTCTGGCCAGGAGGGCAGTTTCAGTCAGCGGTTCCCCTAATACAATTAATGTTTTTTCAGATTTCTTGAAATTGTGCTTCAGTGAAATCAAACAATTATTTCTTTTAACTTTTCTCCTGTGTTGTATTTAATATAATTGTGCTGTAAAAATAGTTCTTTCAGAATTGACTTTTGAGCTGGCAGAGTGTAAAGAAGTTGGTCCTGGTGTAGGAATATAGACTGCAACTTAGTATCTGCTACCAGTCATAAGACCCTCACTTGTAACAGGTCCAAATGGTCATTTTTCAATACTCTCCTTCTTATCTAATCAAAACTTTTAGCATTATTAGCTTTCCCTTCAGCTGGAATTTATACCCTGAAATTTTTAAACCTATCTATCAAAACTGACCTTGAATTAATTTATTTCATACATAAATAAAATGGAAGGCCCTATTGTGTATGAAAGTCTTAAAGCTGCATGGTCCTAGTTTGAGCTTATTAATTAGATTAAGACTCTAACCTTATTAAGAAAACTAAAATATTGCATATCATATCAGTAATCAGAGAATGCTATGCCCATTGAGCCATTACATTATAGCTTCCCTGATTGTGAGTCCTAAAGGAACACAGGAGGGAAGGAAACCAACAATTTTTGCCATCTAGCAGTCATCAAACAGCATCTTGAGGAAACTCAGGATGAGAAAGCATAGGATACTGGTCCCAGACAGCTGAGGTGCATATCAAAAGAATGATGTCAGTGAGCCCAGATTTTGAATTTTCCCACATATAGAAAAGTACTGCATTCCTTAACTTGAGACATCTTGTTTCCTTTAATTTACAATAATTTTTGATGTTCCAACTACCTGCCATTTGTTGCAAAAAATCCTATATATCCTGGCTCCCACACTTGCCTCCTCAGAGCAAATTTCTCAGGGTTATTTGAGATGTTGTCTCCAGGGCTTGAAGTCCTAAGAATTTCCACTAAATAAAACATAACTCTCAACTTCTAGGTTGTGCATTTTTCAGTTGTGGATATAATAAAATGCACAATAACCTTGTTAAAAATACACATTTTCAGGAGTATGACTCAGAATGAAATCGATAATGAAAAAATACTGCTCTAGGCAAGGATAGTCTTTTAGCCTTTGTTGTAAAAGAATGGCAAGTTCAAGTTGTGGAATTTTAGTCCACAAGGGCCATAATCCTCCAATTTTTAGGAAAAAGCTGCTGCACAATAGATGATCAGTACATAAGTGTTGCATAAATGTAAACAAATTATTTTAAAAAGATTAATCAGGAAGTGGCATAAAATGTGAATTGAAATACAAAAATGATGGGATTTTAGTGAATAGCTATGATACACTGGAATTACATAAGTGGATGCCAATAAAAAAGGAAAAGATGAACAAACAGCTATAAAAATGAATATATGTCACTATTCCCAAGGATTTCTGAGAATTTTTATTATTTATATTGCAACTTTTACTGGCTATTACTTTGAAATGTCAACTATGTATTTCTGGTATTTCCACAAGACTCAGTAGAAACAAAAACGAGAAAACTTTCAAAAGACTAGCATCATATTTGCAGATTATTAAAATTCTGCTATTTGGATAGGTTGGTATGCTAGACAAGACATGTGATTTAGTGTCATTTTATTGTTTGTAAATGAATCATATTTGCCCTTCTTATTCCCTTTTTGTGAAGCAACCTTCATCTTCCCCTATTTTAGGCAATTGGAATTTTATTTTTCAAGCATGAATGGAAATTTTACATTATCAGTTTAAACATATTTTTCTCCATTGAGCTAAATATAATCTCTAATGAGATGTTCAAGCTGGTTTTAGAAAAGGCAGAGGAACCAGAGATCAAATTGCCAACATCCGCTGGATCATGAAAAAAGCAAGAGAGTTCCAGAAAAACATCTATTTCTGCTTTATTGAATATGCCAAAGCTTTTGACTGTGTGGATCACAATAAACTGTGGAAAATTCTGAAAGAGATGGGAATAACACACCACCTGACCTGCCTCTTGAGAAATTTGTATGCTGATCAGGAAGCAAAAGTTAGAACTGGACATGGAACAACAGACTGGTTCCAAATAGGAAAAGGAGTATTTCAAGGCTGTATATTGTCACCCTGCTTATTTAACTTCTATGCAGAGTACATCATGAGAAACACTGGGCTGGAAGAAGCACAAGTTGGAATCAAGATTGCCAGGAGAGATATCAATAACCTCAGATATGCAGATGACACCACCCTTATGGCAGAAATTGAAGAGGAACTAAGAAGCCTCTTGATGAAACTGAAAGAGGAGAGTGAAAAAGTTGGCTTAAAACTCGACATTCAGAAAACGAAGATCATGGTATCTGGTCCCATCACTTCATGGGAAATAGATGGGGAAACAGTGTCAGACTTTATTTTTTGGGGCTCCAAAATCACTGCAGATGGTGATTTCAGCTATGAAATTAAAAGACACTTACTCTTTGGAAGAAAAGTTATGACCAACCTAGATAGCATATTGAAAAGCAGAGACATTACTTTGCCAACAAAGGTCCGTCTAGTCAGGGCTATGGTTTTTCCAGTGGTCATGTATGGATGTGAGAGTTGGACTGTGAAGAAAGCTGAGCGCCAAAGAATTGATGCCTTTGAACTGTGGTGTTGGAGAAGACTCTTGAGAGTCCCTTGGACTGCAAGGAGATCCAACCAGTCCATTCTGAAGGAGATCAGGCCTGGGTGTTCTTTGAAAGGAATGATGCTAAAGCTGAAACTCTAGTCCTTTGGCCACCTCATGCAAAGAGTTGACTCATTGGAAAAGACTCTGATGCTGGGAGGGATTGGGGGCAGGAGGAGAAGGGGATGACAGGGGATGAGATGGCTGGATAGCACCACTGACTCGATGGACGAAAGTCTGAGTGAACTCTGGGTGTTGGTGATGGACAGGGAGACCTGGCGTGCTGCGATTCATGGAGTCACAAAGAGTCGGACCTGACTGGGCGAATGAACTGAAGTGAACTGAACTGAATTAGTATAAAGTTTAGTACTCATATCTTTTAAACTATTGCATCATGATTTATAATATTTGGCATTGGTGTCCACTATGTTACAAAGTTGTCTTTAGTCTTTATATCTGCTATTGTTTTTATATCTAATACATTGTGTGCGATGATCCTTAATTAATATGTGTTCATGAAATGAATAAATTAAAAAAGAAAAACATGATGTTCTAATATCTCCTTAATCTTCTTCCATAATTAAAATAACTGAGGCAGAAATCTTATTGTTATGGATTGTTAATCAGATATTGAGATTGCTTTAGAATTTATCTTTAATATGTGTATCACCTCTTTTACTTTTCAAATTTTATTTTCAATAATTTTATGCTAACTAAAAAGTTACGCTTGCTTAAAATATTACTCTTATTGTCTCAAATAAAACTCTTCATAGTCCACATATGCATGAATTCAAGAAGCATTTTTCAAGGCAGACTCAGTGCAACATTCAGAGATTCAGTGACAGTTCTGAATGGAAACTCTAAAGCAATGCTAGCTGTATATAATTGGTAGCATATGTAGTGGCAATCACTAATTAGATAATTGGAAGCATAAGGCAGCAATTACTGTCAATCAAATTATACAATATCCCAGTAGGTACAGTAGTATCTTCAGCGCAGAGCTGTCTGATATGTATGTTCTCTATTCGATCAAGGTGTTAATGAGTGTTTGCCAAGCTATGGCTTGAGTCACTAACAATGAATAATGCTTAGAAACAATCTATAACTTTAATTGAGGTCATGGCTATAGTATGTGACAGAAGCTAGAAATTGGCTCTTCCAATTTGCTGTGGCTCATTAAGACATCCTCTACTCAAGAGCTGTGCAGACAGATCAAAACATATCATACCAAATGAATTGTTCAGTGAGGCAGAATTCTACTGTACAGACATGGCCTAAGGCCAGGTTTATGTATCATAAGAAAGATGCTCAGGATATAGTACATGCAATGTGTCTAGGTCTTAGTTGGATTGTCAGATATATCATGTTCTCTAGCAGCAATAGTTCATTAAGATCTATATCCAGAGAATAATGGAGCCCAATATGCAACAAGTCATGGTTTCTATGGATGTCCATAGATACACTTCCATCAATCTAGCATGAGAAGGAAATCTAGTTTTAAACTGGAAGCCAAAGAACTCTGCCTGCCCAGGAAATTTAACTGTATAGTTCATATGGCTATGTAAACTTCACGGCTGACATTTGATAAAAATCTGCCTTCCATGAGGCATACTTTATATACTTAGACACATTCCAAGTCCACCTGAAGAGAAAAACTTAAATTCGTTACAAAGCTATCAAACATCAGAAGTCAAGGGATACTTCATTTCTGTTCTATTTTTGACAACTGTATGCAATCTTATTATCAGTTTTCATGTTCCCAAATTTAGAATTTGCTTGCCTTGTTAAGGCTCTTTCTTCTTTTACCTTTGCCATTCTAATGCTTACATTAATAATTGGTTTACATATTTGTAATAAGCACTTACCACTAGATAAGCACACACATAAAACATATATACAGACATACACACAAACATACATGCTTGATCATAACATGAATCTGCTATCTTTGTTGGAGTGAGGGAAAATCATAACTTTAATGAGGTGGCTCAGGTAGTAAAGAATCTTCCTGCAATGCTGGAGACCTGTGTTTGATCCCTGGGTTGGGTTTCCCTGGAAAAGATAATGATAGCCCACTCCAGTATTCTTGCCTGGAGAATTCCATGGACATAGGAGCCTGGTGGGCTACAATTCATGGAATTGAATTGCAATGGAATACAATTTCAGAGTCTGAGATGACTAAGAAACTAACACTTTTACTTTCATTAAGAAATTATCTTCCTTTGTATCAAAGTTTGTCTTTTAACCCTGACATATTACCTATGACAGTGAGAGAAAACTGTGGTTCCAATGTTAGGCAAAACCTAATTATAATGATAATACAGATGTTGAAGCTGGTTTTAGAAAAGGCAGAGGAACCAGAGATCAAATTGTCAACATCTGCTGGATAATTAAAAAAGCAAGAGAGTTACAGAAAATCATCTATTTATGCTTTATTGACCAAACCAAAGCCTTTGACAGTGTGGATCACAATAAACTGTGGAAAATTCTGAAAGTAATACGAATACCAGACTACCTGACCTGCCTCTTGAGAAAGCTATATGCAGGTCGGGAAGCAACAGTTAGAACTGGACACGGAAAAACAGATTAGTTCCAAATAGGAAAAGGAGTACGTCAAGGCTGTGTATTGTCACCCTGCTTATTTAACTTATATGCAGAGTACATCATGAGAAACGCTGGGCTGGAAGAAGCACAAGTTGGAATCAAGATTGCCAGGAGAAATATCAATAACCTCAGAGATGCAGATGACACCACCCTTATGGCAGAAAGTGAAGAGGAACTAAAAAGCCTCTTGATGAAAGTGAAAGAGGAGAGTGAAAAAGTTGGCTTAAAGCTCAACATTCAGAAAACGAAGATCATGGCATCTGGTCCCATCACTTCATGGGAAATAGATGGGGAAACAGTGGAAACAGTGTCAGACTTTATTTTGGGGGCTCCAAAATCACTGCAGATGGTGACTGCAGCCATGAAATTAAAAGACGCTTACTCCTTGGAAGGAAAGTTAAGACCAACCTAGATAGCATATTGAAAAGCAGAGACATAACTTTGCCAACAAAAAGGTCCATCTAGTCAAGGCTGTGATCTTTCCAGTGATCATGTATGGATGTGAGAGCTGGACTGTGAAGAAAGCTGAGTGCCAAAGAACTGATGCTTTTGAACTGTGGTGTTGGAGGAGACTCCTGAGGGTCCTTTGGACTGCAAGGAGATCCAACCAGTCCATTCTAAAGGAGATCAGTCCTTTAGAATGATGTTCATTCAAAGGACTGATGCTAAAGCTGAAACTCTAGTACTTTAGCCACCTCGTGCGAAGAAAGACTCTGATGCTGGGAGGGACTGGGGGCAGGAGGAGAAGGGGACAACAGAGGATGAGATGGCTGGATGGAATCACTGACTCGATGGACATGTGTCTGAGTGAAATCCGGGAGTTGGTGATGGACTGGGAGGCCTGGCATGCTGCGATTCATGGGGTCGCAAAGAGTCGGACACAATTGAACGACTGAACTGAACTAAACTGAACTGAATGGAAAGCAGATATCTCAAATTAAGTACTTAAGTACTTTTCTATGTATGGAAAGATTCAAGAGTCTGGGTTCACTGGAATCATTCCTTTCATATGCACCTCAGCTGTCTGGTCCAGAATCCTGCTTTTCTCCATCCTCTGTTCCCTCAGGATACACAGTTGAGGGTGTCTGCAGTGGCTGAGTGTTTGGCAGCTGGGCAGACCATTTGTCTCTATCCTAAGTTGCCATAGGGCTCACCATCAGAACAACTGCAATATGATGGCTTGATGTCCACAATATCCTGGGTTTACTGGCATGGCAGGCAATATTATTCATTCATGCTATAAGTATTATATAAGTATGCTAAAAACTATAATATACTTTTAATTTCAAAAACTCCACTCAACAGATATTTAATATATCCTAGGCACACACAGAATCCTGCAACAGAAAGAAAATGTCTTTCCTCATGTGCATACAATATGATGCAGAAAAACAAAATAAATAAATGTGGAATGAGAAAAATATATAAAGGCTAAGGAGGAGCATAAAGCAGTGAGAGATAAGGAGAGACCAGCTAGTAGAGTGGGGAAAACAATGAACTGTGATTTGAGAGGTACAGTAGCCAGCCATGCATAAATCTGGAAGAACTTCCCATGTGTATTCCAGATAAACAAAGAAGCCAGTGTGGCCAAAATGCAGTGTGAGAGGGCAGACAAGGGTTGGCGTTCAAGTCAGTTTCTCCCTAAATATGCCTCAATGCCATATTTAATTATTTTGAATTAACTTACCTGAGAAAAAAATAATACTTCATAAAACATTCTGATCATCTCTTTCCCCCACAAGTGTGGATTAAATCTCCCATATAAAGAAACCCTTTTCACAGTAGGAGGCTTGAAAGCCTCCTGATCACCAGACTTAGGGAATTCAAGGCAAAGAAGGCAAACTCGCATCACTTCTTCATTAGTCTACTACCCTAAGCACAAGCCCTGTTTTGCTAAACATTCACAAGTAATAGTTTCTTTATCTAAGTGTGTGTGTGTGTGTGTGTGTATATATATATATGTATGTATAAAACAGACTTATTTTGGCCCTATCAGTTGTTCCATTTCTATGGGAGAAACATGAACATTATTTTTTTTTCTTCTATCAATCTGATTTTAAAGTGAATAATTTAATTATCTTTAGACCATCAAAAGAACTCAAGAAGGGTGGTGGTGGGGGATTGTTCACTCCTCAACAGTTGGTGTAGTCAGCAGGGGACTTGATGGATCCACTCCTCCCTGACCTAAAGCTCTGCAACCAAAGACCTGGGACCTTTGACCAAGGCCAGTTGAGGGTGGGAGTTCTCACAACATTGGCCTCCCAGATTTCTGCTTGCAAGTTCTGATGGGAGGAAAAGTGGTGATATTACAGCATGCAGGCAGCTAGGTATGAGCAGAGGAGTCTCTGGTTGTTTACAGTGGTGGAGGTGGAGAGTGGGCATGGAGGAAGTCAGCAACTTTGTCCAGCAGGTGCTGGACTTCTTCTTCAGATTGGGTGGATTAAAATCCCTGGCACAGCATCATTTGAAGCTAGAGTTGTATTCTGGAGGCTAGATATCTAGCTAGGCAGTTAAAAATATAAGGACCAGTCCAGGTTCGATGCACAGTACTGGATGCTTGGGGCTGGTGCACTGGGACGACCCAGAGGGAGGGTAGGGGAGGGAGGAGGGAGGAGGGTTCAGGATGGGGAACGCGGGTATACCTGTGGTGGATTCATTTCGATATTTGGCAAAACTAATACAATATTGTAAAGTTTAAAAATAAAATAAAATTTAAAAAAATATATAAGGACCAACGAGAAGGCTGAGAATTAGTGGTTATGGAACCTAGAAATGTGAGAAGCCAAGTATATCCTGGGAACCACCTCTCAAGATCTCCATCCCATTCCTGTTTCACTTGATTAAACATGGGTAGCAAAGAAGCCCATTTGTAGAGTTCTTTAGCATTGACTTCTACTTCTCCTATGACATTTATACATGTGCAGTATATTTTACTTATGACAGCACAAACCCCTCCTTGGCTTGCTAAGAGATAATCTGGGGCTTGGTCATCAAAGATTAACCCTGCCAAGGAATCTAGGTATTTTTGAACAATTTTGAGAAGTGTCTCTGGTTTTCTTTAGTGTGCTGTCTAGGAAGGAGATTAGATCCCTCAAGGTTGCCTCATGGTAGGCAAATTCTACCCTCGGGGCAGCTGCAGCTGTGGTTCCCATCATTCCTGCTAGCACCAGACCAGTCTGAGGAGAAAAAGAGGGAACATGACCTAAGGGAGGAATATGGCAGGCTTAGCTTTTGGCAGTTGTCTTGACAAGATCTGACTCACCTCCTGGTTATCCCAAAATTACACCTGGAAGACTTCCCACAGGGAATGGGGACTGTTTTAATTATGGGAGCCCCTAACACTGGAGCAAAAAATGCTCAGAAAACAGCTCCCAGTCTTTACCCAAAATGCCATGCCCACTATCCAAAAAGGTGGAAGAGAAAATTCCCCCAGTTACAAAAGAAGTGAGGAAATCTCCCTATGCCAGTC
Organism: Bos taurus; assembly: GCF_002263795.3. Taxonomy (NCBI): domain Eukaryota; kingdom Metazoa; phylum Chordata; class Mammalia; order Artiodactyla; family Bovidae; genus Bos; species Bos taurus. The sequence goes on from NC_037336.1 coordinate 4,478,415, forward strand.
ATGGCGGTGATTAATTGACCCGACTTGGGACATTCAAAGGCTTCTGAGAAGACAGTCACCATGACACAGGAGGTTCCGCTGATGACCGTTAACATGGCAAGTAACCTTGTCCAATATCTAGTGGCCATGGGAGCCACTTACTGTGTCCTGACTTCTTACACTGGGCCCTTTGCGTCTGAAACCTGCTCAATCATCAGTGTCCAAGAAAAGCTATAACGTAAAAAGACGACCCACAGCCTCTGTTCTGAAAGGTGCCAGGGACCCTGCCTCTGCTGTTACTTGTTCTCGTCTTCTCTACCAATCTCTTTGGTTCCAAGATTTAACATGGAATGACAACATAATAATCAAAATCTCCCAGGTTACTGCCAAACTGGAAAATCTCTCTCTCTGTTGGATTTGCCATCCCCAACTCACCATCCTGGGAGACATAAGTACCACCCTCAAAGCTTACCCAGTCAAAAACCATATCTCTTCTCATCTTTTAAACAATCCTCTTTTAATTACTCTAGAAAATATTTTTTTTTAATTGTTATGTGGGATAGGCCACCTCCACCCTGTTACCACAACCTGCTTCCTAATCCAAGGACTATAAATATCACCAAAATATCCCTAATGTTCAATCAAACTCTAAAATGTACACCTTGATACAAAAATACCCTATGGTGTAGCACAGACTCCTCTTTAGACCCCGAGGCTCTCTCTAACAGAAACATAAGCCTGCCCCTAGATATCTTTAAGCCTATAGATTAGAGTGACATAGTGAGTTGCTATTTACACTTCACCTTGCACCCTTAACAACAACCATGTATGTTATGATAGATCTAAAACTAATGCCAACCAAACATCTTATGCCAGCTATTATATAACACCCTCTGACCACAACTCTTTCTGAATATAGATTCCCCCTACCTCAGACACTATAAACCAGGGGCCAAAGCCAAAATATGGTTGAGATACCTCCCCAGCTGTCTCCTATCTCCCAGAATTTTTCTGCAGCTGTATAACCAAACCAATTACACTGTCCTACCAGCAGTGCCTGGATTATTATGGCTATATGGGACCTCAGGCAACCATCTCATAATGACCAAAGCCATTACTTTCTTAAATCTTTTAGACAACATATTTCATTATGGGAATTACACCTTGGGATCTATGGCTCCAGCCCAGTGTTACCCCATGTAAGGTAAAAATAGGTGGGGATTTGGTCTGTTGCTGACAGGGATTATGGAAACTATAGCTGACCCCCGGGAAAAAATTTGTCTACTATGAGGGAAACTAATTTCCTCCCTAGATAGAGCATTAAAGAAAACTGGAGATACCCTCAAAATTGCTCAAAAATACCTAGATTTCTTGACAGGGGTGGCCTTTGACAACCATCAAGACCTAGACTATCTCCTAGCAATTCAAGGAGGGATTTGTACTGTCATAAATTAAATGTGTTGCACATATATTAATGTCATAGGATAAGTAGAAGTAAATGTGAAAGAACTGTACAAACAGGCTTCCTTGCTACTCAGGTATTATCAAGAGAAACAAGAATGTATTGAAGATGTTAAGGAGTGGTTCCCAGGATGTACTGGGCTTCTCCCATTTCTAGGTTCCATAGACACTATAATTCACATCCTTCTCTTTGGTCCTTGTATTTTTAACTGCCTAGCTAGATATCCATCCTCTAGAATACAACTCTCTCTTCAAATGAAGTTGTACCAGAGATTTCAACACTCCCTACCTAAAGAAGGGGACCATCAACACTCACTGGACAAAGTTGCTGACTTCTTCCACTCCCCACTCTCCACCTCCACCACTGTAAACAATCCAGAGATACCTGTCTCTGCTTATAGCTAGCTACTTACCTGCTATAACAGTGAGAGTCCTTCTTCTCCTTCTAATCTCTCCTTCTTAGATTAGTAGGAGAAAATATTTCTGGAATTGGTTCCTTTGGATGTAGAACTCTGTTCTTTGGTAAATTAGTACTTTTGATTGATCTTTTTCTCCCAGAGATGGTCATTGATTTTCTTCTTCTCTCTTCCGTTCTTTGTCATAAGGAAGGGGATGATTTCCATGGGAAAGAACAAAGGACAGAGGTCTTTTATTATAAGCCTGCTATTCAAGCCAGCCTCACAGACTAGTGTCTGTATAGAAAACCAATGTTTTGGGCCTGCTATGTGGAACTGAATTAGGTGTTTTTTACATCTTGTTCTGTGTCTCAAGAGCTTGGCTTGGTGACCAATGAGAATATTTTCTGCAGTCTCCACCATTCAGAAGGTGCACTTACCAGGGTCTCTTCAATCAAATAGACTGAGATTCCAAGACACAAAGTCATAAGCAGAACTGTGTCCAGTTGTGCCAGCTCTCTGGGTATTTGTCATAAGACATCATAGTCCATAAGGAAGGGCCTTTATCATTTCAATCTTCATTGCTTGTTTGTGCTGGAAAAGTTAGTGTTAGACTCCTGTAAGATGCCTCTTGTGTGTTTGGTTAAGCTGTAAAGAAAGCATATCAGTTTAAGTTGCTATTTGAAATTGATATCACTTTCTACTCATCAATGGACAGATGATAGATTATTTAAATTGACTATATTTGAAGAGGGGAAAAAACAAAACAAAACACCTGAGAGCTCTTATCCTAAATAGTTGTTTTACTGGTACTTATAGGAGGATAGATTGAAAGTAGAACACACACACACATGCACACAGTATATAATGGCTAGCCTTAGTGCTTAAACATTTATTAAGCTGGGGAAAAAAAGAAAAGAAAGAAAGAAAGAAATTAGACTTAAAGATCCAATATAAATTCCTTAAAAAAAAAATTATAAAAATGTTCCACCTCCTCATAATTCTCCAGGCCCTCCTGCTCACCTACAAAAAATCAAGAAATATATCAGCAGAAGTCAGTATTCAACAGCTAATAGAAGCAACTGTCTTTGTCTTGTAACCCTTTACAAAATCAGAAATGCAACTCCAGAAATAAGTCAAAATCCACTTATCTTTATCAATTCAAAGACCTCACCTATTTCCCTCAAAGTGCTTATAGATATGAAAGATAGGCATATTCAAGCAAAATGATTTCAGTGGAAAGGAAAAAAGAGGAATATTTTCTTCTTTTATTTCCTGAGAACAAAGAAGATAATGAGAACAGTGAACTGTCCCAATCACTCTTTTTTTTTTTTTTTTTAGTTTAATTGTTCCTAATCTGTTCAGTTCAGTTCAGTTGCTCAGTCTGTAGTCTGTAACTAAGTTTGCTTTTCTGTCCCCTAACTCTGTGTGAGCTACATTCTGCAGCTATTATTCTTTAATTCTATGCTAATTACATCCTGTACCTGGTGCTCACCTTTACAGCACTCTCATTGCAAATTACCCCTTGTAGTTTTTCTCTTTCTGCGGAAAGAAGGCTCCAGTACAATACACAAAAGAAAATGGACTCAACTACCAGGTTACTGGACTGCCAGACCCGATTATTGGACTACCTGATGCCAGCCTATGATTGATTTTGAAATAATGCAAGAGGAAGAATATGAGATCCTTAAACCTTCCTTCCTCATTGCCTACCCCTAACTTGAAGCCCTCAGCCATATGATCCCCCAGATTTGTCATGAGTTGTACATTGTATATGATTCATGACTAAAGTTTTAAAATAAAAATGTGAGATATCTGTCCCTGTGTTTAAGTATGCCTATGTATATACATTATAGATAAGGTATTTTTCTACTTTCAGATAGCATTGCCAAATTAACTTGTAAAAGAGCTTTATTTAATGAGAATACAAATCATAGTTATAAATTATTTCTGTCAGAGATAAAAGTCGATCCAATTTCTTTAAGTTAATGCCATCTATGATAATCTTTGATAAGTAAAAGCTAACTTTAAGTTTGTTGGTTTAATTAATATGGCTGTGTCTTCAGAGCAGCAGTAGTAAATATAATTCAGTTAAACAACCTTTGTTCTACTTGAATTTGCTAGTTAAATGGACTCATATTTGTCTCTGCTGCAATGCCTGTCAAAAAGAAAAAAAAAAAAATCCTTAAGAGAATGACTAGAAGAGCGTCATCCCCCAGAGGGATGGTATGTTTTTAGTTTTAAAAAAAAAAAAAAAAAAATAAAGAAAGAAAGAAAGCTGAAAAAAAAAAAAAAGAGAATGACTAATTGCTTGAATGTCTCATGCAAATTTCACGAGTAATCTGAGTATGATTGTTAAGAAATGAATTAAATAGATGCAACTGAGATAACTTTTGGGTGAATTTTTTTAGCAATGATTGTTTCATGGAATGTTTACTAGTAGTTTCCCAAATCTCTTTGGTAGCTTATCCCCTTAGACCCCTTATAATATTTGGGGGAGTGTGTAATTTCATTGGTTTTGTCTCACCACAGCAAAAAAATTGAAGCGGCAGACTAGTGTTACATGTCGGTTACAGCTCAGTTTTATTCAGCAAGCAAAGGTTCATACACCCTGGAGGTGTGAGGGTGGGCTGACCCAAAAGGGAGTGGCCTCAATCCATCTTGGCTTCCTCTTTTTATACCTTTTGTCTCCTTCCTCTGAGCCTGCCCTATGTAAATTGGGCTAGCCAGGAAGGATTTTTTTTTTTGCACCTGAAGTTCTCACTCTGGTTCTTGGATTTTCTTTTCTTCCATTTTCAGGGGCTTTTCCTTTCTTTGTCTTTTAGCCAAGGCCATTCTGGATTCCTTTCTTCCTAACAGAATTAGGTTAAATGATGAAACTTTATTGAATGTTTAGACCATTTCCAAGTGATATAATATACTGAAACATCGATTACTAAGTAAACTTAGTTGTATCCACTTTTGACATCTTACTAAAGAGGAATAAATGATATATTGGTTTATTAATTAATATCTCTCATATCACACTAAAAATCTATGAGAAAACTTATGCTACTATACATTATGAAACATGCCAATCTAAAGAATCTTTATGTAATGAACAGTTCACATTGGCTTGCTTCTTAGTTTTTATTAGAAATTGAGACTTTCAATGGCTTGCTGTTGTTGTTGCTTAGTCACTAAATCATGTCCAGTGCTTTTATGAACCCATTGACTGTAGCTTACCCGATTCCTCTGTCTATGGAATTTTCCAGGCAAGAATACTGGAATGGGTTGCCATTTTCTCCTCTAGTTGATCTTCCAACCCAAGGATTGAACCCGCATCTCCTACATTCAGTTCAGTTCAGTCTCTCAGTCATGTCTGACTTTTTGTGACCCCATGGACTGTAGCACTCCAGGCCTCCCTGTTCATCACCAACCCCTGGAATTTACTCAAACTCATGTCCATTGAGTTGGTGACACCATCCAATCATCTCATCCTCTGTCGGCCCCTTCTCCTCCTGTCTTCAATCTTTCCAAGAATGAGGGTCTTTTCAAATGAGTCAGTTCTTCACATCAGGTGGCCAAAGTATTGAAGCTTCAGCTTCAGTATCAATCCTTCCAATGAATATTCAGGACTGATTTCCTTAAGGACTGACTGGTTTGATCTCCTTGCTCTCCAAGGGACTCTCAAGAGTCTTTTCCAACATCACAGTTCAAAACAATCAATTCTTCACTGCTCAGCTTTCTTTATATTCCAACTCTCACATCCATACATGACTACTAGAAAAACATAGCTTTGACTAGATGGGCCTTTGTTGGTAAAGTAATGTCTCTGCTTTTTAGTATGCTGTCTGGGTTGGTCATAGCTTTTCTTGCAAGCAGCAAGAGTCTTAATTTCATGGCTGCAGTCACCATCTGTAGTAATCTTGGAGCCCAAGGAAATGAAGTCTCTCACTGTTTCTATTGCTTCCCCATCTATTTGCCATGAAGTGATGGGACTGGATGCCATGATCTTAGTTTTTTGAATGTTGAATTTTAAGCCAGCTTTTTCACTCTCCTCTTTCAATTTCATCAAGAGGTTCCTCTTAACTTTCTGCCATAATGTTGGTGCCATCTACACATCTGGAGTTATTGATATTTCTCCCAGCAATCTTAATTCCAGCTTGTGCTTCATCCAGCCTGGTAGTTCACATGATGTGCTCTGCCTATAAGTTAAATAAACATGATATACTATTCATACAAGTTGAATAAAAAGTTTGAGACACTCAAACACTCAAAGGCAGGTCTGGCTCAGTCTATGTGGGGGACTCTGGGTCCTGGTGCACACAAGGTTTTGTTTGAACCCGCCAAGCATCTCTCTCAAGTATGGGGCTTGATTCTAAATGCAATTTTGCCCCTCCTAATATCTTGTTGGGACTTTTTCTTTGTCCTTGGACATGGGGTGTCTATTTTGGGTGGGATCCAACATTCTCCTGTCAATGGTTGGTCAGCAGCAAGTTGCAATTTTGAAGTTCTCACAGGAGAAAATGAGCACACAGCCTGTCCTTCTATTCCATCATCTTGTAGCATCTCCTGAATTAGCAGTCAGATTCTTTAACACTGAGTCACCAGGGAAGCATTTCTAATGGTTAAGAATTCTAGAATATGCAATTAAATGTACTAAATATAAGCAAAACATTTCTGTATACAGGAAAAAGCAAAAGCTGCATGATTCCACTTATATGCATATATTTTTATTGTAAATACGATAGTACTACACAATCTGCATTTGATTGAATTTGTGGACATGAAAAACTGCAGATACAGAGAAACTGCATCCATAGAGGTCCAACAATTACATATGGGTTTTTTACTGTGTGCAGGGTCTTCACCCCCATATTCCATGTTGTTCGAGGACCAACTGATATTTAACTTTGTGTATTTGCCTGCAAAGTCGTTATAACTTTGATTAAATAGATGACTGTCTTGTTTCGCAGTGATTTATAATCATATTGGACCAATCATTTAAAAAAATACGTATATTTTCTACAAAGTTCTCCAAAATTAAGTATTAAATGAATCTTGATTGATCTAGAAATAACTTTGGAATTTTCCGGAAAGCTTTCTGGAACGCCTCAAAAGATTTTTTTTCTCTCTTTAAAAAAGTGAAATATTAAACTAATTAGGTTAATTTGGTATGTTAAATTACATGTAAAACATTATCAAAGTAACATAAATGTTCTAGAAATGTATATAAAATTTCTAAAATGTGGATATGTCCTAATATAATGTTATCATTCATGGTGGTGGTTTAGTCACTAAGTTGTGTCTGACCCTTGTGACCCCATGGACTGTACTCTGCCAGGCTTCTCTGTCCATAATGAAAGGTTGTTGTTGAATCACACAAAGACACAGGGATTCTTGACCCCCAGAGGCGAAGAATTCAATCCGGGGCCAGAGACGAGGCTTGCTCACTCAGAGCTTTTGTGTAATAAAGTTTATTAAAGTATAAAGGAGATAGAGAAAGCTTCTGACATAGGCATCAGAAGGGGGCAGAAACAGTACCCCCCTGCTAGTCTTCAGCTGGATGTTATATAGTCACTAGCAGTCTGTTAATGAAAGAAAGGAATGTCTTAAAACTCAGAATGGCACCAGGCCCCTCACCCATAAGATGTATTTTGGGATAACCTTGGCACCAAATGGTTTATCCTGGGCCATAAAATGATTAACTTGAATCTTGAAGAAGGGCAGACCACCATACAAATAGTTTCATTTACCTAGATTAGGGGAAGAATATCTGAGTATAACATACTGGTTTGTCAAGTAGGTTCTGAGCCAAGAGGCAGAACAGACTTGAAGACAGAGTTTGGGGGTAAATGCATAGTACATTACCATAGCTTAAGACAAACATTTCCATAAGAAAAAGGCACTGGTTATCTCTAGGTTTGAGAATAGTTAACTTCAGGCAAAGCCAGGTGTCATTATGGCAACACAGTATTTTAGGAGAAACCTCCTTTTAAATTTGTATAGAGAAGGAAAAAATATCACTAGTTTGTTTCCTCCTGCTGCTTAAGAGAGATAAAAATGTCTGACACTGACAGGCTATTTCCTCCATTTGGAGACCCCTGGCCTTCCTGCCTGTTACCCTATCAATAGGATTCTCCAGGGTTGTCATTTCCTTCTCTGTTCACAATTCTAGTTATTATTGTAAAAGGCGTGACACAGAAATAACCAAATTTCCTTGTTAATTCCATTATAACCTTTAATAATGTGCATGTGTGTCTTTTACAATTTAAAGATATTGCTTTATTCAGATGCTTTTACAAAGTCTACCTGCAAGTGATTCACCTTCAGAGAAATTCATGGGAATGAGTTCCATAAGCACTCTACAGTACAAGTTTCTGGTGAATACCAAATCATACTGTTAAACTGAGTAAAAAAATAGAGAATCCTAATAAAAAACTGATTGTTTCATCAAACTTCTAGCAAAAGATTAAGTGAAACATCAGTTAATTACATGAAACTTGGTAAACAGAAGAAAATGATATTTTTTATGAATTTTTAAACTTGAAATATTGTTGATTTTTTAAATGTTTTGTTTCCCCAGATTTAAGGAAATCTTTGCCCCCTTACTCTTTTCTTTATCTTTTGTTTGCTTGTTTTACTTTTTACAGTGTTATGATGGTTTCTGCCATACAACATGAATCAGCCATAATTATACACATATCCTCTCCCTCTTGAGCCTCCTCTTTATTCATTAAAAATTATTAGATCATTCTAAATGAACACAAAGAGGTGTTGGGGGAACCATCCCCAGTTAAGAGCAAAGGTTAAAGAAGTTTTGCTGGTAAATTTCCCTATGGACCTAAAAGTCGTTTTAATAGCTCTGACTATTACTCTGAGTGACATGGGAGTCACAGAAGACTTCTGAGAAGGAGCTGGAAAATCTGATGATACTTAAAAAAAAACAAAAATCATCGTAGCTGCAATAGTCACAATAGGCTGGAGGGGATACTGCAAACACCCAGGCAAGATAAAAATTACAAATTTGACTAAATTCTGGATTTGTTTTGAAGATAAACCTAATAGAATATGAGACTAGATTGAGTAGTGAGAGAAAGGGAGACACAACTTGTTTAACTTGTAAAACTGAAAGCCTGGACTTTCTATTAATGAGATAGCAACCTGTAGAAGAAGAAGGACTGGGGTGTGTGTTTTTTCTTTGGTTTGGCTCTTTGTTAGCTTATTTGTTTTTTGGTGAAGGATGGGATGTTAAATAAGGAAATCTTAAATTTACTGTGAATATCACTTGTGATCTACCTCCATGAGAAGTGTAAAGTAGGTAATTAGATGTTGTGAGAAAGAGTTAAAACTTTCCCTGCATGATAACAAAATTTGATATTGCTTCTGTTCTTTTGTTTTCCTGGGAAGCTCATAAAGATAATATACTAATGGTATTATTAATAATAAAATGTTACTATCCTGATAGATAGTAGGTGAAACTGAAAATTGAAATGAAAGCTAAATTATTTCAAAGCCGTCTGCATTATGGCACACAAAATCCATAAAGGCACCAAACCAAAGCCATGATGTTCAAAACAGATGCTCTATTCTCAAATTCTTTTAACACAAGCTCATTGAGAACCATATACTTCAAGATAAAGCCATCAACAAACTGAAATTAAACTACCTCTAGGTGAATGTGTATATTCTAAAAATAGAGATCACTGACTGTTCTGATACTATCCTAGTTTGCAAAACCTCACACATAACTAGGAAGATCATCTTGTGATTAACTCCAGACCTCAAAATCTTACGTGTTCTTCAATACCTCCCCCTTTTTGAGATACACTACTAACCCTCATATGCCCTTTATTGTGACAAGGGAGGGATCATGATTCCTCCTGGAAAGAATGTTATGCCCTTGTAACTGGACTGTGCGAACTGCTACAAAGGAGGCTATTTAGACACCTGAAGATGAGAAAGCTTGACACCCCTGATGGACAACTGAGGTAGCTGACCCACATCTTTCTGTGTGGGTAGATGCCAGCTAAGGCACAAAACATTCCTGTGAATCTGAAAGTTTATCTGAAGCAGGCACAGTTCTTGGTGGACATCACAACCAGACAGCCAAGACTTCACTGGGGAGCCCTTTGGTGTAGATAAAGATGTGATGGCATCAGCGTATAGGTGAAGCTGGAAACCAGAAAAAGAGATGAAGATTTCAAAGTACAGAAGGCAAGTAGAGAAAGAAACGGTGTCCAGGGAGTGAGGGCTAGAACATTCCAAATTTAACTGGATGGAGCAATAAGTAGAAGCAAGAAAAAATGTTGAGAAGAACTTGATAAGATTTAACAATTCTGCAAACTAGAGACCAGGTGAGGACTGTTTCAAGGAGAAGAGGGTTAATTAAAAATTAATTTTGACAAATGTTTCTGCTACTTCATCAAGTAAGGTGAGAATTGGAATTGCATATTGGATTTAGCATCATACGGATATCTGCTGACCTATACTGGCACCTTCAGTGAATTCGTAAGGGTGAATTCCTGACTAGAGAAAGTTCAAGAAAAACTAAGTAGGGAGGAATTAAAACTAAAAGCTCAAACAATCCTTTTTGTAAATAGAAAGAGAAGTGAGAATATAGTTGGAGAATAAGGGGAAGACAAGAGAAAGGTTTGTCTTTCCTTTCTCTTATATGAGCTTTTATTTTATTTTATTTTATTTTCCCACAAGGATGTAAAATAGCCCATATGTATATTATCTGGATGGCCCCCTAGAAAAGGAAAGGATAGTGGTGTATCAGGGAGCAGAAATCTATGGCTTTTGTGTAGATGAGGATGTTACACAAAGCAGGTAGCTAGAAAAAGCAGAGAAATGGAGGCAGGAACCAGGTGTCAGGAAATCACTCATCTTGTTAACAACAGGCTTCCATGAGCAGACAAAGAAAAGCAGGAACCTCCAGACTGATAGGAAACCACATATTTTGGGTGATAAGATCTTAGTGGCAGATAAAGAAACATGGGAGAAGGGGGGAATCTCCTGCATCAGAATGTAACATATTGCCTTGTATGACAGTCTCTAAGTCCATCCACATCTCTATAAATGATCCAATTTCATTCCTTTTATGGCAGAGTAATAGTCCAGTGTGTGTGTGTGTACCACATCTTCATCCACTCCTCTGTTGGTGGACAATTAGATAGTTTCTGTCCTGGCTATTGTAAATAGTGTTGCAATGAAGATTTGGGTGCATATGTCTTGTTGAATTATGGTTTTCTTTTTTTTTTTTTTGAAAAAAAATTTTTTTTTTGAATTATGGTTTTCTTTGTGTATATACCCAGTAGTGGAACTTTACTCAATGCTCTGTGGTTACTTAAATGGAAAGAAAATCCTGATATGCATAGCTGATTCACTTTGCTGTACAATAGAAAATTACACAACATTGTAAAGCAACTGCACTCCAATAAAAATTAGAAAAAAAAAAAAAAAGAGTAACCCATTGCTCATTATGCTCTCATTACAATAAATTTAACCTTACAGATAAGAAATTTCCAACATGTACCAACACCATGACACTTCCTATAAAAGCTAAATAAGGATACAATCTCTCCTCCCCTTGGGAAGGTGGAGATGGGGTGAAAATCAAGGAATACAACCCCCAAACCCCTCCTTTTCCAGTGAATATCCAGTCCTTTCATTTATGTGCTGTGATTAGGCACTCAGTCCTGTTTGACTCTTTGTGACCCTATGGACAGTAGTACGCCAGATTCCTCTGTCCATGGAGAGTCTCCAGACAAAAATATTGGAGTGGGTTGCCATGCCCTCCTCCAGGGGATCTTCCCAAGTCAGAAGTCAAACTGGGAACTCTTTCATTGTAGGCGGATTCTTTACCAACTACCAACTGAACTACAAGAAGTCCCCTTCGTTTATACACCCCTCATAACTGGCTTGTCAAAAACAAACAAACAAACAAACAAACGCAGGACAGCCTTTCCTCACCTGTCTACTCACTCTTCCTCTAAGCGTATTCTTGCAAAAATAAATTCTCACTTTACTTTCTTGATCTCCCTGTATTGTCTCTGAATTATTTTTACAATAAGATAAGGACATTGCCTTCTTCCAGACATAGAGATAGGCAACAGTGGAGGATGGGATTTAAATGACCAGATAATGTATTTATCTGTAGCTACCTCTGCTCAGAAATGCTTGAGAGATAACTAAATAACTTATCTCCTTTTGAATTCAACACAAGGAGTTTGTTTATTTGTTCATCTAGCATTTTTTTTTCTTCTTTTTTTTTTTTTTAGCAGCTTCTATGCCTTAGGAACTCTTTTTAACAGCTGGGAACTCAGCAGCAAAGGAAACAGGTTAGAAGCAGTGCTACCTTCATGGTGTTTGCCTTTTAACAAAGCTATTGAATTTGAAAAACAAATTGAAGAATAAGAAAAAGCTATACTATTAGTCCAATATCTCCAAAGAAAGTCACTTTAGTGTAGTCCTACTTGTCTTTGTTGAAATTTCAGCGTAACTACTTGCTGAAAAAAGAAGCATGAAGGAAATATCTTGGGTAATGTTTCTTTTAAAAGAATTCTGTATTCAGCTGACAGAGATGATTGTGTGTAGTAATCACTGTTTTCAAAGAACTGACGGGATTGTGTCAGTGGAGGTTTGGGAAGGAACACTGAATACTCCAAATTTAGTCAGTGAGCTCCTTCCTGAGACTGGTCAGACAAAATCAGTGTAAAGCCTCCACTGGTTTATTTTTATGTCCCACTGAAATGTAACTAACTTGGCAAGTGCTACATTCAGTTATATCTTTTCAACTTCAAAATCTTTTGCAATGACAAGATACAGCTTTTAACTAAATCTTTGTGTAAAAGACAATTCACCATTTGTTACTTTAAAGGTAGTAAAGAAAATCTTTTACCTTTCAAGATAACAGCTATTATTTCCCCCACGAAAACATTGTTCATTGTTTGTGCATGACTTGTATTTCTAAGTCACCTCATTTACTCCAGAGGAATAGAAGTAAAACATATTTGTTGAAGCTTCTTCATGCACAGATTAAAATATATATATATATATATATATATATATATATATATATATATATTTCTACCCACTAAAGCAGGGCATTTCTCTGAACCTTCACCCAATCCCACACTTTATTGCCTGCATTAATTTTTATATTCGGTTTTAACAACTTTTATTCAATTTCTTACACTTTCTATGAAGTAACTCATTTATACTGTGATTCTATAGATCCCATTATTTAAAAATAAATACTCTATTTGACAGACTCTACTGAAAAGCTATTGAATTAAAATTTCTTACAAATGGGAGTCCAAGCACCTTTATTTTAAATGAAAACCTAGATAATTTGTATGCACATTAAAGTTTCAAAACCTGGACCTTCAACCCTATAACTGGGTCCAACTTTTGAAAAATACTGTTGGCCAAGAAATCATGGTGATTTTGTCTTTAATTGATGTTGTCCTCAGTTTGAGAACCCTTGTGATTATGAAAGGTTATGTTGTTGTTGTTTGTTTGTTTATTTCACTGTTGTTGTGTGTTTTAAAGCCTAAAGTTGTGATTCTCACCTGGAATGCTATAAGATTGTCAAGGAACTTTTGTCAATATTTAGTAAAAAAAAGATCTTCACGACCAAGATAATCACGATGGTATGATCACTCACCTAGAGCCTGGAATGTGAAGTCAAGTGGGCTTTAGAAAGCATCACTATGAACAAAGCTAGTGGAGGTATTGGAATTCCAGTTGATGGAATTCCACTTGAATTATTTCAAATCCTGAAAGATGATGCTGTGAAAGTGCTGCACTCAATATGCCAGCACATTTAGAAAACCCAGCAGTGGCTACAGGACTGGAAAAGGTCAGTTTTCATTCCAATCCCAAAGAAAGGCAATGCCAAAGAATACTCAAACTACCACACAATTGCACTCATCTCACATGCTAGTAAAGTAATGCTCAAAATTCTCCAAGCCAGGCTTCAGAAATATGTGAACCGTGAACTTCCTGATGTTAAAGCTGGTTTTAGAAAAGGCAGAGGAACCAGAGATCAAATTGCCAACATCTGCCGAATCATGGAAAAAGCAAGAGAGTTCCAGAAAAACATCTATTTCTGCTTTACTGACTATGCCAAAGCCTTTGACTGTGTGGATCACAATAAACTGTGGAAAATTCTGAAAGAGATGGGAATGCCAGACCATCTGACCTACCTCTTGAGAACCCTATATGCAGGTCAGGAAGCAACAGTTAGAACTGGACATGGAACAACAGACTGGATCCAAATAGGAAAAGGAGTACATCAAGGCTGTATATTGTCACCCTGCTTATTTAACTTCTATGTAGAGAACATCATGAGAAACATTAGGCTGGAAGAAGCACAAGCTGGAATCAAGATTGCCAGGAAAAATATCAATAACCTCAGAGATGCAGATAACACCACCCTTATGGCAGAAAGAGAAGAGGAACTAAAAAGCCTCTTGATGAAAGTAAAAGTGGAGAGTGAAAAAGTTGGCTTAAAGCTCAACATTCAGAAAATGAAGATCATGGCATCTGGTCCCATCCCTTCATGGGAAATAGATGGGGAAACAGTGGAAACAGTGTCAGACTTTATTTTGGGGGCTCCAAAATCACTGCAGATGGTGACTGTAGCCATGAAATTAAAAGACGCTTACTCCTTGGAAGGAAAGTTACGACCAATCTAGATAGCATATTCAAAAGCAGAGACATTACTTTGCCATCAAAGGTCCGTCTATTCAAGGTTATGGTTTTTCCTGTGGTCATGTATGGATGTGAGAGTTGGACTGTGAAGAAAGCTGAGAGCCAAAAAATTGATGCTTTTGAACTGTGGTGATGGAGATGACTCCTGAGAGTCCCTTGGACTCCAAGGAGATTCAACCAGTCCATTCTAAAGGAGATCAGCCCTGGGTGTTCTTTGGACGGAGTGATGCTAAAGCTGAAACTCCAGTCCTTTGGCCACCTCATGCTAAGAGTTGACTCATTGGAAAAGACTCTGATGCTGGGAGGGATTGTGGGCAGGAGGAAGAGGGGATGACAGAGGATGAGATGGCTCATGGCATCACCGATTCATTGGACGTGTGTTTGAGTGAACTTCGGGAGATGGTGATGGACAGTTGGACCTGGTGTGCAGCAATTAATGGGATCGCAAAGAGTTTTGCATGACTGAGCAACTGAACTGAACTGAACTGAACTGAGAGTCTATTTTGGTTGCCATTCAGGGCTCTAAGAAATACTGGTCTATCTAGTGGGTAGGGGTGAGTCTTTATAGGCTGTAGTGTATAATCCAGGTCCTACAAAAAGCAATCATTTTGACAAAAATGTTAATATGATAGAAACAAAAAACCTGCCCTAAGTCACATGCCTGGAACTTATGACAATTTTATGGTGCTTTTCATCCACTCATTCCAAAGCTCAGGAGCCTTTTTCTTGCTTGCTTTCCCTTTTTTTTTTTCAACAGAATGATCATGCATATAACTCTGGAAATTCTATAAGGAAAGAGGCAGACTACTCTATAGTATTTTGATCACTCCATCCTCAATACATTCAGCTTAGTATGCAGACAACTAGAATTTCTAGAATGAGGAAGGGTTGTGTGAAACAGTGTTCTAAAGAAGATAACATAGTAAAATCTGAATACAAAATGTCAGTTAACACATGACATAAACCTTAAACATTCCTTTATTTATTTTTTAATAAATTAATACATAAAATAAACATCCCTTTAAATCTTTGTATGCCCTGAATATCAAAGAGATAATTAAGGACAGCATTGTATCTATATGAGTTACAAAATTATCTTGTAATTAATAAGAAATGATAATGGCAAGGTAATAAATAAAGCTGAAAATGTTCCTGTTGGCCTTATAATTAGAGTAAGAATTCTTTGTCAATTTGTGTGAAATTTCATTTGTTATGTAGCAGTGTTTCAGAGAGTTTACAATGGACCGCTGTGCCACCTGAGGTTTTCTTCTAAGCAAAATAAAGACACCACAGGGTAATTACAGTGAAAATTCACAGTAATTGCTTTACATCTTCAAAATGCCCTAGCAAAGGTTCAGAAATCAATAATAACCTGACATTCCAGAAAGTATACTCAGGAGAGCAATTCCAGAGATATAGAAAATCTTATCCCATGGCAAAAACAGAATTGTCTCCTGTGAGTAGCAAAACAAATTAAAAAACAAACAAACAAAAGCAAAAACACAAGCATGGTAGGAATTGAGTAAATACAGAGAGAAATAAAGTACTTACTTTGAATATAGAAGAGCTGCATTAGAAATCAAACATCCCTTAAACTGAGTAATAAAAGAATTTCTAACTTGAAAAAAAAAAAAACAAAGATATGGAATGACTGTTCAAAAGATTGTGCTTTATCAAACATTCAGTTTTAGTAATTGCAACATGCAAAACTGTCCTGAAAAATAATTTGTTAAAAAAAATAAAACAAACTCAGAAACCTATAAAAAATAAAAGTTTCTCACTCCCAAATTTGTATCCTGTTAATTTTCATCTAATCATTAACATAACAATTCTTCCAATTCTTTCTACCAGATATCAGCTTCTGTGTATCTGCTAGGAATAAGGGAATAAACAGTAAAAATATGTTTCTTCATGAAACTTATATTTACCTGAGAAAAATATTTAAAATAAGCAAAGAAACACTTTTTTGTCAAGATAAATAGGTGACCAAGCTGATTATGAGTGACTGTTATACACATCAGAGGGTTTCTTTGAGAAAATGGTATTTGACACACTGGTTTATTTTCTTTACTATTGTACATATTTAATAAAGGTGTGTCAATCAATCAAAAACAAGATTTCTAAAGACCACATAATATTTTGGTCATGTTAATATTAAACATATCTAGCAATGTCATATTTTAATACAGTGGTCCCCAATCATTTTGGCACTAGGGAATGGAGTCATGGGTGATGATTTTTCCACCAACTGGGGGTGGAAGTTTCAGGTAGAAATGTGAGAGGTGAAGAGCAATGGGAAACTGCAGATTAAGCTTCACTAGCTCACCTGCCACTCACCTCCTGCTCTGTGGTCCAGTTCCTAATAGGTACTGGTATCAGTCTGGGCCTGAAGTTGGGGACACATGTTTTAATACACAGTTTATTTCATATAATTAATGGGTTGAATAAAACAGTCTTCTTCTTCATTTTATTTTATTTTTACAAATTTTGAACTTCCTATAAAGGTTTTCTCATTTTTAATCCTATACACATTTGAAAGCCAAATTTTCACAAAAATCTCAACATGTGTGTTTTCCTTGAGATACCTATATATGTATGAGCTATCTCAATAGCATATATGTATGTATCAGTTCAGTTCAGTTCAGTCGCTCAGTCATGTCTGACTCTTTGCAACCCCATGAATTGCAGCACCCCAGGCCTCCTTGTCCATCACCAACTCCTGGGGTTCACCGAAACACATGTCAATTGAGTTGGTGATGCCATCCAACCATCTCATTCTCTGTTGTCCCCTTCTCCTCCTGCCCTCAATCTTTCACAGCATCAGGGTCTTTTCAAATGAGTCAGCTCTCTGCATCAAGTGGCCAAAGTATTGGAGTTTCAGCTTCAACATCAGTCCCTCCAATGAACATGCAGGACTGATCTCCTTTAGGATGGACTGGTTGAATCTCCTTGCAGTCCAAGGGACTCTCAAGAGTCTTCTCCAACACCACAGTTCAAAAGCATCAATTCTTCTGTGCTCAGCTTTCTTTATAGTCCAACTCTCACATCCATACATGACCACTGGAAAAACAATAGCCTTAACTAGACCAACCTTTGTTGGCAAAGTAATGTCTCTGCTTTTTAATATGCTGTCTAGGTTGGTCATATTTTCCTTCCAAGGAGTAAGTATCCTTTAATTTCATTGATGAAATCACCATCTACAGTGATTTTGGAGCCCCCCAAAATAAAGTCAGCCACTGTTTCCACTGTTTCCTCATCTATTTGCATTAAGTGATGGGACCGGATGCCACGATCTTAGTTTTCTGAATGTTGAGCTTTAAGCCAACTTTTTTACTCTCCTCTTTCCCTTTCATCAAGAGGCTCTTTAGTTCTTCTTTACTTTCTGCCATAAGGGTTGTGTCATCCGCATATCTGAGGTTATTGATATTTTTCCTGGCAATCTTGATTCCAGCTTGTGCTTCTTCCAGCCCAGCGTTTCTCATGATGTACTCTTCATAAAAGTTAAATAAGCAGGGTGACAAGATACAGCCTTGACGTACTCCTTTTCCTATTTGTAACCAGTCTTTTGTTCCGTGTCCAGTTCTACCTGTTGCTTCCTGACCTGAATACAGGTTTCTAAAGAGGCAGGTCAGGTGGTCTGGGATTTCCATCTCTTTCACAATTTTCCACAGTTTATTGTGATACACACAGTGGTATGCATATATATATATATATATATATATATATATACACCTCAATTTGGACAGTTTAAAAAAAAAAAGAAAACCTATATATGTATGTAATTGGGAAATAATTAAACTTTTTTAGTATAATAGTGGGTTGAGCATTATATATATTTACTGGGCATTTTATTTACATTCATTTTCACTCATACTTCAAAAATGTTGATATTGATGACTTTTGTGCTGCTGTGCTAAGTTGCTTCAGTCGTGTCTGACTTTTCCCCACCATAAGGACTCTATCTTCCCAGGCTCCTCTCTCCATTGGTTTTCCCAAACAAGAATACTAGAAGGGGTTGCCATGCCCTCCACTAGGGGATCTTCCCAACCAGTGATTGAACTAGAGTCTCCCGCATTAGCAGGTGGTTTCTTTACCACTAGTACCATCTGGGAAGCCCATAGATGATCTTTACAAATTGTATTATGCCATGAGAATATTAAAAATTTTATAGTTGCTTATACTGCAACTATTTCATAACTTGCTTAGTTTAAGTACACAGTAGTGTAATAACTTTTTATTTGAACTACACACTTTTATCACGGGGGCACTTCTCAGACTTGAAAGAATACTTTGACATTATTTATTACCAATGGTAACTCTCAAGATTTCAAACATAAATTAAAAATTTTCAAAACCTGTAGCTAAAACTATGAGCTTGACAGCTTTTTAACACTTCAAAGACTTTCTGATAAGTTTGATGGTGATATTAATGAATGTGAATTTTTGATACTGATAAAGGATGTCTGAACATCTGGAAAACTTCATTGAATAACTCACTGAATCTTATTTCCCAAGCAATCAACACATGGGAAAGGGGTGTTTAAAATGTGAGAAAGGTCAAGTAATTTTTATTGCAACAGAGAATGAAACATATTAATAAAATGTCACATTTCATATTGCAACTGAGCGTTAAAAAACTACCATAGTTTGCATTGTGGTATAGTAACAAGGGAGAACAGAGATTCTCAGGTTCAGTCTCTTGGTTGAGAAGATCCCCTAGAGGAAAAACTGGCAACACATTCTAATATCCTTATAGGAAAATACCATGGACAGAGGAGCCTGGCAGAGTACAATGCATAGGGCCACAAAGAGTAGGACACAAATGAGTGAATGAGCATAAGCATGAACTGAGCATGAGTATGAACAAAGGGGAATATCCAAGAATGTGCAAAAAGCTCATGAAGATATTGTTCTTTATTCCAACTGCATGCTTTTGAAAACAGATAGATATTTTTCATGAACTGTAATTAAAACAACATATGGCATGTGAACCGTGAACTTCTGGATGTTCAAGCTGGTTTTAGAAAAGGCAGAGGAACCAGAGATCAAATTGCCAACATCTGCTGGATCATGGAAAAAGCAAGAGAGTTCCAGAAAAACATCTATTTCTGCTTTATTGACTATGCCAAAGCCTTTGACTGTGTGGATCACAATAAACTGTGGAAAATTCTGAAAGAGATGGGAATGCCAGAATACCTGATCTGCCTCTTGAGAAATTTGTATGCAGGTCAGGAAGCAACAGTTAGAACTGGACATGGAACAACAGACTGGTTCCAAATAGGAAAAGGAGTACGTCAAGGCTGTATGTTGTCACTCTGTTTATTTAACTTATATGCAGAGTACATCATGAGAAATGCTGGACTGGAAGAAACACAAGCTGGAATCAAGATTGCCGGGAGAAATATCAATAACCTCAGATATGCAGATGACACCACCCTTATTGCAGAAAGTGAAGAGGAACTCAAAAGCCTCTTGATGAAAGTGAAAGTGGAGAGTGAAAAAGTTGGCTTAAAGCTCAACATTCAGAAAACGAAGATCATGGCATCTTGTCCCATCACTTCATGGGAAATAGATGGGGAAACAGTGGAAACAGTGTCAGGCTTTATTTTTCTGGGCTCCAAAATCACTGCAGATGGTGATTGCAGCCATGAAATTAAAAGACGCTTACTCCTTGGAAGGAAAGTTATGACCAACCTAGATAGTATATTCAAAAGCAGAGACATTACTTTGCCAACAAAGGTCCATCTAGTCAAGGCTATGGTTTTTCCTGTGGTCATGTATGGATGTGAGAGTTGGACTGTGAAGAAGGCTGAGCACCGAAGAATTGATGTTTTTGAACTGTGGTGTTGGAGAAGACTCTTGAGAGTCCCTTGGACTGCAAGGAGATCCAACCAGTCCATTCTGAAGGAGATCAGCCCTGGGATTTCTTTGGAAGGAATGATGCTAAAAGTGAAACTCCAGTACTTTGGCCACCTCATGCGAAGAGTTGACTCATTAGAAAAGACTCTGATGCTAAGAGGGATTGGGGACAGGAGGAGAAGGGGAAGACAGAGGATGAGATGGCTGGATGGCATCACTGACTCGATGGACGTGAGTCTCAGGGAACTCCGGGAGTTGGTGATGGACAGGGAGGGCTGGCATGCTGAGATTCATGGGGTCGCAAAGAGTCGGACATGACTGAGCAACTGATCTGATCTGGTGGCAACAGATCCAATGCAGAAACTGACAGAAGAATCAAACTATGATCTACTCAGTCAGATATTTAAGATATTTACAATGTAAAATAATGCCAACCATATAACTAAATGTTACTGGAAAGTACTGTTATTTTTCATAGACATCTTATATATGTTTGTATGAAATGAACTTATCATTATTTTTTAATTATTTTAATTTTTTTCCAAAACCAATTTTATTTTCCAATACAGTGAGTTTATATATATATATATATATACACATATATATATATGTGTATATATATATATATATATAAAATACACACACACTATAGTCCCCTTCATGGATCAAAGCCTTGTCATAGTGAAGGGTCTTGTGTAAGTCAATAAAGCTATGAGCCATACCATGAAAGGCCAGCTAAGATGGACAGGTCATAGTGAAGAATTCTGACAAAAGAAAATGGTCAAAAGTGGAAGGAATGGCAAACCACTCCAGTATTCTTGCTACAAGAACACCATGAACAGTATGAAAATGCAAAAATATATGACACAGGAAGATGAGACCCCAATTTCAGCAGTGTCCATTATGTCACTGGGAAACAGTGGAAGTGAATTACTAATGGCTCCAGAAAGAATGAAGCAGCTAGGCCAAAGTAGAAATGACACACAGTTGTGAATGTGTCTGGTGGTTAAAGTTAAATCTGCTGCTGTAAAGAACAATATTGCATAGGAACAGGGAATATTAGTTTCATGAATCAAGGTAAATTGGACATGGTCAAGCAGGAGATGGCAAGAGTGAACATCAACATTTAAATGAGAATGGGGGAATTTAATTCAGATGACCATTATATATACTACTGTGGACAAGAACCTGTTAGAAGAAGTGGAGTAGTGCCCACAGTCAACAAGAGTCTGAAACGCAGAGCATGCGTGCATGCTAAGTCACTTCAGTCATGTCTGACTCTGTGTGACCCCCTGAACTGTAGCCTCCTATGCTCCTCTGTCCATGGGATTCTCCAGACAAGAATACTAGAGTGGGTTGCCATGCCCTCCTCCAGGGAATCTTACTGACCCAGAGATCTAACACACATCTCTTGCATCTCCTGTATTGGCAAGCAGGTTCTTTACCACTAGTGCCATTAGGGAAGCACCTTAAGTGCAGTATTTGGGTGCAATCTCAAAAAAGACAGAAAGATCTCAATTTGTTTCCAAGCTAAAACATTCAACATCACAGTAATCCAAGTCTATGTTCCAACTACTGATGCTAAAGAAGCTAAAGTTGACTGGTTTTATGAAGACCTAAAAGACTGTCTAGAACTAACATAAAAAAAAAAAAAAAAGATTTCCTTTACATCATGGAGGATTGGAACATAAAAGTAGGAAGTCAAGAGATATCTGGAGTAACAGGCAAATTTGATCTGGAGTACAAAATTAAGCAGGGTAAAGGCTAACAGAGCTTTGTCAAGAGAACACACTGTTCATAGCAAACACTCTCTTCCAAAAAAATGAGATGATTCTACACATGGATATCACCAGATGGTAAATACAAAAAATCAGATTGATTATATTATTTTCAGTTGAAGATGGAGAAGCTCTATACTGTCAGCATAAACAACACATGAAGCTGATTTTGGCTCAGATCATGAACTCCTTATTGCATGAGGCTTACATTTAAGAAAGTAGGGGAAATCACTATACAATTCAGGTATGATCTAAATCAAATCCCTTAAGATTATACAATGGATGTGATGAATAGATTCAAGGGTTTAGATCTAATAGAAAGAGTACCTGAAGAACTATGGACAGAGATTCATAACATTGTACAGGAGGCAAGGACCAAAACCATAACAGAGAAAAAGAAATGCAAAAAGATAAAGTGGTTGTCTTAGGTTATTGTTGTCACTAAGTCATGTCCAATTCTTTGAGAGTACATGAATTGCAGCAAACCAGGCTTCCCTGTCCTTCACTATCTCCCAGAAATTGCTCAAAATCATGTCCACTGAATCAGTAATGCATTCCAGCTGTCTCATCATCTGCTGCTCCCTTCTCCTCTTTGCCCTCAATCTTTCCCAGAATCAGGATCTTTTCCCATGAGTAAGCTTTTCACATCAGGTGGTCAAAGTTTTGAAATGGAAGTCCTTCCAATGAATATTCAGGGTTAATTTTCTTTATGATTAACTTGTTTGATCTCTTTGCTGTCCAAGGGACTCTCAGGAGTCTTTTCCAGCACCACAGTTAGAAAGCATCAATTCTTTTCTCCTCTAACTTCTTTATGGTCTAACTCTCACATCTGGTCATGACTACTGGAAGGACCATAGACTTGACTATTTGGAACTTTGCCAGCAAAGTGATATCTTTTCTTTTTAATACACTGCTTGGTTTGTCATAGCTTTCCTTTCAAGAAGAAAACATTTTCTTATTTCATAGTTGCAGTTATCATTCACAGTGATTTTTAGAACCCAAGAAGAGGAAATCTGTCACTGCTTCTATCTTTTCCCTTTCTATTTGCAATGAAATGATAGGACAGGATCCCATGATTTTATTTTTTTAATTTTTTTAATATTGAATTTTAAGCCAGCTTCTTCACTCTCATCTTTCTCCCTCATCAAGAAACTCATTAGCTCCTCTTCACTTTATGCCACTCAGTAAGTTCAGTTCAGTCACTCATTCATGTCCAACTCTTTGTGACCCTATGGACTGCAGAATGCCAGTCTTCCCTGTTCATCATCAACTCTTGGAGCTTGCTCAAACTCATGTCCATCCAGTCATTGATGCCATACAACCATCTCATTCTCTGTCATCCTCTTCTCCTCCCACATTCAATCTTTCCCAGCATCAGGGTCTTTTCCAATGAGTCAGTTCTTCACATCAGGTGGCCAAAGTATTGGAGTTTCAGCTTCAGCATCAGTCCTTCCAATGAATATTCAAGACTAATTTCCCAAACCAGGATTGACTGGTTTGATCTCCCTGCGGTCTAAGGACTCTCAAGAGTCTTCTCAAATACCACAGTTTAAAAGCATCAATTCTTAGGCACTCAGCTTTCTTTATGGTCCAACTTTCACATCCATACATGACTACTAGAAAAGCCATCACTTTGACTAGATGGACTTTTGTCAGCAAAATAATGTCTCTGCTGTTTAATGTGTTGTCTAGGTTTGTCATAGATTTTCTCCCAAGGAGATACTGTTTTTTAATTCCATGGCTGCAGTCACCATCTGCAGTGATTTTGGAGCCCAAGAAAATAAATTCTGTCACTGTTTCAATTTTTTCCCCATCTATTTCCCATGAAGTGATGGGACTGGATGCCATGATTTTAGTTTTATGAATGTTGAGTTTTAAGCCAACTTTTTCACTCTCCTCTTTCACTTTCATCAAGAGGCTTTTTAGTTCTTCTTCACTTTCTGTGTATCTGAGGTTATTGGTGTTTCTCCCAGCATTCTTGATTCCAGCTTGTGCTTCATCCAGACCTGATTTCACATTGGGAGTGCAATAGGGATGAACAAATCTCACTCTACATTGGATTTGTTTCTTTTACTGTAATCTTTGTATTCTGTTGTTTTTGTTACAAGTTAAACAAAGGATTCTTCCACCAAAATGTTTTTAGCAACAGGCTAAACCCCCTCTCATTTTAGTATTAAAGAAGCCTGAGTTCTGCCATGCCTTCATATTCCATGGTATTTATGTTCAGAGTGGTCATGCTATTCAGAACAATAAAATGCTAAGGTTCATGTTTACTCACTCTTTTTTGAGAGGAAGAAGAGATGATTTGTTAACAGTGTATGATACATAAAAACACGGCAGATTCCATACTGACTTCAAATATCCACTCAGTCACATACTTTGTTTATTCCAACTTTAGGATTCATTTATCCTACATTGCCATCAATTTTATTGTTAACAGTTCCGGAAGCGCAAGGGAAATGGCCATAATAAATATATAAAATGCATACCATAATCAAATGCAATGTATATCCATAATCATTAATATTAACATGTGCAAATAACTACTGTGAACAATGAGTAACTGGTTTTAACCTATGGAAGTCCAGTGATATTGCTTTCAGTGTGTATGCACAGGAGTGTATGTAGTGTCTCTAAGACATTTTAAAGTAGCAGTTAAAAAAAATGCATACTTCATAAGATGTATGCAGAATTTTAAAGTGGCTATAAGAATAAGTAAATAAGAACTGATATTACGTCTCTAACTTGTCTTCCACATTAATTCCATTTATAAATAAATCTGTATGTTAATTATTGTGCAGATGAAGATAAGTTCTGAAAGAAATCTCTTAAATATAAAGCATTTGACATCTTTTTATATGAATTTTAGAGTTCAGTTAGTTCAGGTCACTCAGTTGTGTCCGACTCTTTGCGACACCTTGAATTTCAACAAGCCGGGCCTTCCTGTCTATCGCCAACTCCCAGAGTTTACTCAGACTAATGCCTATTGAATCAGTGATGCCATCCAATCATTTAATCCTCTGTTGTCCCCCTCTCCTGCCTTCAATCTTTCCCAGCATCAGGGTCTTTTCAAATGAGTCAGTTCTTCACATCAAGTGGCCAAAGTATTGCAGTTTTAGCTTCAGCATCATTCCTTCCAATGAATATTCAACGAATATCCCAATTTTAGAGTTAGTTCTTCATTGAAATAATTTCTCCTAACATGTTACATTTATGGAACTTTCTATAATATCATAGTTATCAAAATGTTTGTCAGTATTGGTTATATCATATTTTTTGAAAATTATTTTATATACTGAAATTAAGTCTCTGAACATTTGAAGAATTATTTTTGAAATAGGGTAATTTATATGCTTTCATGGAGGAGAAAGAGGAATAAAGATATTCTGGGAATCTTAATAAAGAAGGACTAGGCCAAGATCTTACACTTTCATGGAAATATTCTGTAATTTTTATCAAAAAATAAATGTATCATAATGACAGCATTTACAAATTGTTACAATGAAAAATATCTGTTATTAAAAAGTATAACTATTGGGATATCTAGGTCTGAATGGAGTACAGTTAAGAAATGATGAGCTTCCTTTGATGGAAATGTGATCACAAAGCACAGAGGAAATGTCACTTTTCCCCTTAAATAAACTCTTCAGTTCAGTTCAGTTGCTCAGTCGTGTCCGACTCTTTGCAACCCCATGAATTGCAGCACGCCAGGCCTCCCTGTCCATCACCAACTCCCGGAGTTCACCCAGACTCATGTCCATCGAGTCAGTGATGCCATCCAGCCATCTCATCCTCTGTCGTTCCCTTTTCCTCCTGCAACAAATAAACAAGTAAACTTAAAGCAGGCAAGAATCTACTGGTGTTGAAGTCTCTTTGGAATCCCTTGAACTGCCAAGTGATCAAACAAGTCAATCCTAAAGGAAATCAATCCTGAAAATTCTATGGAAGGACTGATGCTGAAGCTGAAGCCCCATATTTTGGCCACCTAATGCAAAGAATTGGCTCATTAGAAAAGACTCTGAGATGGGAAAGACTGAAGGCAGGAGAAATGGGGACAACAGCGGATAGCTGGTTGGATGGCATGTTTCTCTGAAATTCTCTTGCTTTTTCTATGATCCAATGGATGTTAGCAATTTGATCTCTGGTTCCTCTGTCTTTTCTAAATTCTACTTGATCATCTGGAAGTCTAGGTAGTCGCCACCTAGAGACTAATGCAAATAAAGCTGTTATCATTATTATAAATGTGTTTTCATGCACTTATGCAAATTTTATTTGTTCATGCTTGGAGAATCCCATGGACAGAGGAGCCTAGCAGGTTCCATAGTGTCACAAAGAGTTGGACATGACTTAACTGACTTACCATACCTAAACATGATAACTAAGGCTAGGACAATGGCTGGGAATCATACCATTGATTATAATAGAGACTTTTGCATTTATTGATTTTAAGAAAACACTTCACATGTGGCTTGAGCCTTCAAAGGCAGAGTCCCTCTACTCTAAAAATTAAAAAAAAAAAAAAAAAGCTGCTATTCTTCTATGGTGGGTGAGTGTCTAAGAACAATGTGTGTTGGAGGAAAAGGATCTGGGTTTCAAAAAGAAACTCTAATTCTAAACTTTGTCATTCCACCCCAACTTTTAATATTCCTTATTATGCTAACTTATATGCAGAGTACATCATGAGAAATGCTGGACTGGAAGAAACACAAGCTGGAATCAAGATTGCCGGGAGAAATATCAAGAACCTCAGATATGCAGATGACACCACCCTTATGGCAGAAAGTGAAGAGGAACTCAAAAGCCTCTTGATGAAAGTGAAAGTGGAGAGTGAAAAAGTTGGCTTAAAGATCAACATTCAGAAAACGAAGATCATGGCATCTTGTCCCACCACTTCATGGGAAATAGATGGGGAAACAGTGCAAACAGTGTCAGACTTAATTTTTCTGGGCTCCAAAATCACTGCAGATGGTGACTGCAACCATGAAATTAAAAGACGCTTACTCCTTGGAAGGAAAGTTTGACCAACCTAGATAGTATATTGAAAAGCAGAGACGTTACTTTGCCAACAAAGGTCCATCTAGTCAAGGCTATGGTTTTTCCTGTGGTCATGTATTGATGTGAGAGTTGGACTGTGAAGAAGGCTGAGCACCGAAGAATTGATGCTTTTGAACTGTGGTATTGGAGAAGACTCTTGAGAGTCCCTTGGACTGCAAGGAGATCCAACCAGTCCATTCCGAAGGAGATCAGCCCTAGGATTTCTTTGGAAAGAATGATGCTAAAGCTGAAACTCCAGTACTTTGGCCACCTGATGCAAAGAGTTGACTCATTGGAAAAGGCCCTGATGCTGAGAGGGATTGGGGGCAGGAGAAAGGGACGACAGAGGATGAGATGGCTGGATGGCATCACTGACTCGATGGACGTCTCAGTGAACTCCGGGAGTTGGTGAGGAACAGGGAGGCCTGACGTGCTGTGATTCATGGGGTCGCAAAGAGTCGGACACGACTGAGTGACTGATCTGATCTGATTGTGCTAATTTTGCAAACTTAGAGTCCCATAGGTAAAGTGCTTTTCTGATTTTCTTCTTGTGACAACGAGATTCAGCCTTTTCCATGGATAAAAGAAAAATATATCATTATTTAAATTTCTGTTGCTTTCCCTTCATGCTTTTCTCCTTTATCACCGACTTGATGGACACAAGTTTGAGCAAGCTCTGGGAAATGGTGATGGAAAGGAAAGCCTGGCAGGCTGCAATCCATGGGGTCACAAAGAGTTGGACAAGACTTAGTGACTGAATTCCACTGAACTGATATATCAATGAGGATACACACTCTAGAATTATATGCAAGAACAAGAATAGAACTAACATAAGTTTGAACAAAATAAGGAAGACACAGAAAGTTTTCAAGGGTGTTTCAGGTTGTATTTGTCTATCTGAGTTCTGGCTACGTGAATGCTGCATATTTTCCTGTTGTTTTATGTCATTTTTCAGTAAAAATGTGCTATTTCTCTTTGTATCTAGATACCACAACTTACCCTGAAAGAAGCAGCTTGTGAGGGAAATTTGAAGGGAGATGTGAATGGAACACACCACATAAGCTTGAAATCTTCCTGTTGGAGCCATGCGTAGCATCTTTGTTTAGAAGCTTTTCGGAAAGTTGGCCTGATTTCAATATTTTGATAGTTTCCTCACAAACACTGAAACTGAGGCACCAAATGAATTCCAGTTTAACAATTTAAATAGAAAAGTCACCCTGAATTATTATATTCAGTTGCTTTTTAACTGACCCCAAAACCCAAGATTAATGAAATATATGGGAAGAAAAAGTTTTACCAGAGATGGCTATAACAATGTTTAGATGTATAACAAATTTGAATACAAAAGGAACTTATCTTGTAAAATTATGTTTCTTGCTAATTTTTAGCCTTGAATGCTTAACTGACTTTTTCTGTAATACAGATCTAATTTAATGCACCCCAAAGAGTCAGATTATACAAAACACCCTGGCTATGCAAATAGCCCCCAGATAAGGTTGATTCATTCAGGGAGTTATCACATAATTAACTATCTGAGAATTAGCATGGGGAACTAGAAATGTCTTTGTTTCTATCCCTATCTTTTCTCATTATTTTGGAAAATGAAGCCGAATTTGTCCTTGTCAAAATATTCTGTAATCCAATTGTCATATAATATATTCTAAAGCTTTTAAAGTGAAAAATCTTTTCTAATAAAAACATTCTTACCATTTATATTATTTTACTTAACAACATGTTATAAACAATACTAAACAGTTACAATTTCAGTAAGGCATTTCAAGAAATTTGCAGTTCATTAAGCAATTCTAAGTAAAATAAATGTGCCACCTTTAAAAGAAAAACATGAAATAAGTGTTTGCTTAAAATTTTCCCAAATGCAGGATCAATGATGCAGGGTATCCAAGGCTGAGCTGCATCATTTTATTGACAGACAGAAGACCTCTTCAGTAACAATTTACATCCTTTCATGATAGTCATTTGCATTTTCTAAACCTAAATTTATTTTTCATCCTGAAATGAGGATAAAATATAATCATCAGCTTTTCTACTTCATAAGATGCTATGTGAGTGAGTTTCATAAACCGTAACATAATAGGAAAATTCTAGTTTAGTACATTTCAGTATAATAAATTGAACATACATGTTCTTATAACATTATTTTCACTATAAAAATTTCTCAGAATCTTACACAAATTAGTAATTGTGGCATACAAGCTTTAAAGTGGCCCCTGTAAACCTCAATTCCTGGTGTTTGTGATTTTTGTATGGTACCTCCTATTTGAGTGTATATGGGAAGAAACATTTTGTTTCTAGCTAATGAAATGCAGTAAGGATTATGGTTATGTATGTGATTACATACACACAATTACATAAGAGTAGAGTATTTCTCCTACTAGAAACTATTTCTCCACTGTTGACTTTGGAGATTCAAGGTAAACTGAACCCTAGAGTCCTAAGAAAATTAGTTCTGTTGTTACCAATTCATGACCATACACAGCTCATAAACTGAGAGACAAAGTGCTAGGGCAAGGAATAGTGACCTTATTCAGAAAGCCAGCAGATCAAGAAGATGGTGGATTAGTGCCTCAAAGACCACCTCAGTATCAAAAGAGGAGGGAGTGTGGCTTATTGTAGCAAACTTCTTGGTGCTTGGATTCTTTGTTCTTACAGCTGTCCACATAGGGCAGATCATGATGTTCCTATAAACCTCCAACAAAATCAGTGCTATTCTCTGTTCTGAAACGTTTTGTCTCTATACAAATGGAAAAGTATTATACCCTTAAAGATCAAAAATTTGAGAATGGCTATCAGGGATAACTCAGGCTATAGGCAATATTCTTCTACAAAGGCTCAGAGCCTGAATAAATAAGCACAGGCAACAGAGCGCAAAAGTTGGAGCTAAAGGAATAGATCCAACAGAGTCAGGTTTGTTACACTAAGTATATTTCCAAGCTCAGGTTTAATTAAATGTGATTACAACTCATGATGCCTATTAAGATATATTTATTTAATTCATCATATGAATTTAATCAACCTTAGATTATTTTATATGTAACACTTTAAGTTATTTTGATCACATGAAATTGCTTTTATAAAGAAAAGCTTAAAAAAAGATGCAATTGTTTACTTTAAAAATCTTGCTTGTTTACTAGATGTCTTCCTTGATAATATGATCAACCTTTACCATTTTAATCTTATATAAAACATCAAGACAGTTTATCTTTTATATGAGCACTGAAAGAACAGCATTGAAATTACACCTTTAAAACCAAGACTCAATAATAAATTCTGAAGTACTTAATTTGTCAAATCAAAGCAGCTATTTAACCTGTAAAAACATAAATAACCAAAGATGAATTTACTATTTACTTAGTTTTGAGGAAGTTTCTTGGGGGTTGGAAAGTGATTATGATGCTACATCAGCATTTCTAATGTAAATGATTTATGGGAGTCTTCCACAAAACAATAGATTACAAGCCCATTCTCAGAAAAATATGCAATTTAAAAAATGTTAATATAACATTTCATATTTAGTACAAAATTGTTCCCTAGGGCAAGATTTTTAAAATTTCAGTGCCAGGTTCATGCTTAAAAGGAAATAAAAACCAACTGATTTTTCTCCTGTATTCTTTTTTTTTTTTTTTTTAAGATTTTATTTTATTTTTTTTTAATTTTATTTTATTTTTAAACTTTACAATATTGTATTAGTTTTGCCAAATATCGAAATGAATCCACCACAGGTATACCCACGTTCCCCATCCTGAACCCTCCTCCCTTCTTCCTCCCCTCCCCTCCCTCTGGGTCATCCCAGTGCACCAGCCCCAAGCATCCAGTACACTGCTGGGCATACACACTGAGGAAACCAGAAGGGAAAGAGACACATGTACCCCAGTGTTCATCGCAGCACTGTTTATAATAGCCAGGACATGGAAGCAACCTAGATCCCCATCAGCAGATGAATGGATAAGAAAGCTGTGGTACATATAAACAATGGAGTATTACTCAGCCATTAAAAAGAATACATTTGAATCAGTTCTAATGAGATGGATAAAACTGGAACCTATTATACAGAGTGAAGTAAGCCAGAAAGAAAAACACCAATACAGTTTACTAACACATATATATGGAATTTAGAAAGATGGTAACAATAACCCTGTGTACGAGACAGCAAAAGAGACACCAATGTATAGATCAGTCTCCTGTATTCTTTACAGTTTACAAATCCATATATTCTTAGTATTATATCTAATATCTAGAAGTGTGAGAATTCCTAGCTTTTATAGTAGAAGAACTCCTATCAGGTGGTTAGTAGTTAAACCGAATCTTATCTCATTTAAGTATAAAAAAATCTAGAAAAATGCCTGGCAGATTTCTCATACTATATTTCTTTAGTAAATGAACTTTGGGAAAAGATTAAGCATAAATATCACAATTTTTAATTTGTTTAATTTTTATACCCTTGTATTGAAAATTGTATTCATGAAGTGAGGTCATTTCTTTAAAAGAGATTGCATAATACTGGTGAAAATAAATTTGATTTACCTTTCTATGTCTAGATATTAGATTTGTTTGAAAAATGGAAGTTGTCAACCAAAAAGGAAGTTTTAATTATGTTAACTGCATTTTAGAAGAATATATTCAAATATTTACTTAAAACTGTATGTCACCTATACATCTCTAAAACATATTTATTAAGCTAATATTTTTCATTAATATATTTGTCTTCAAATTGTTTATCAAAGACTGGAATTGTATGATTGTAATTTGTTTCTGAGAATGTACTTGATTGAGTCAGAACCATGAAAATTAGATTGAAAAACAAATATTCCCATTTATATTTTATTGTTTTGGTTGAACATATTCTACAATAACACTGATCATTTTGTATTCATTGTAAATGTTTAAATAAACTGTATACTATAGTAATAATGGCTATTTTCAAAATAGAACATTTTGTGAAGTCACCAAGCTGATAATGCCATGTTTATAATGACCGTATTTAAAGTTTTTAAAGTGAAAATTTAATAAGAAGCATTCCTAATTTTGAATTGTGTAAGTTGTGTAATACTTTTATTCTCATTTATTCAATGTATTACTCCCATGGACGGAGGAGCCTGGTAGGCTGCAGTTCATCGGGTCACTAAGGGTTGGACACGACTGAGTGACTTCACTTTCATGCATTGGAGAAGGAGATGGCAACCCATTCCAGTGTTATTGCCTGGAGAATCCCAGGGACAGAGGAGCCTGGTGGGCTTCCGTCTATGGGGTTGCACAGAGTCGGACACGACTGAAGCGATTTAGCAGCAGCAGCAGCATTAGTCAAGGAGAATTGTAGTTTTGGGTTTTGTTTTTTCTCTTAAGGAGGATTATGTTGAAAACCGATTTTCTTAAGATGGATGTCATGCTTTATTTTAAATGTATTTATGATTTTCTATAGAGACAAGAATACATTGTAATATGATGATGTATGAATCATCCATTTTTCACTTGTGTTCTTCCCTTATTAGATAACTCGATGCAACTAACTTTTAAAGCAAATTGTTTTCTAAAATGTTGGTATTTTAATAACTGCATTTTTGAATCATGTTACAAATGTTATCACTGAATCATTCACATCTGAGTCCTTCAATGGAAAAAAAATATCAGGAATATTCAATTTTTATGTACTTGTCTGAAATTCAAGAAATAATCTTAGTTATTTCAGATCTGTATTTAGTAGAACATGCATATTCTCCTGATCAGAAACAATCAAGGACACCAGTTTTTATATTTTGAAGCCATGACATTTCTCAGCGAGAAATATCTTAAATAATTAGTTACAATCTCTGGTATTCAATTTGGGTTAAGCTTACACACACATCAACCTGGAAGGATCGTTTATACCATAAATATATGTAAACTGTATATAAATATATTGTTAAGTCTATGCATCTACAAATATGCTTACTCTTACAAATACCTGGCAGTGTTGATCATATTTTGCTCAATAAAATATTTCTCAAAATTAAAATAAATGAATAAATAAATATCAGACTCAACATTTCTTTTGGTACTTACATGTTTGGGAATTGAAAGATTTTACTAATTTTGTGAGTTAAAACTTTAATAAAAGTTCTCATTGTGACTTTTTAAGTCTGTATTTTTAAATTATTCAATATACTCTTAACTATGCTGAATATCTGATTCAAGCAAAAACAAATAAACGAAAGTTGGATCACCATTTTCCCTCAACAATTGGCACTCTCTGATCAGTTCTAATGAGATGGATGAAACTGGAACCTATTATACAGAGTGAAATAAGCCAGAAAGAAAAACACCAATACAGTATACTAATGCATATATATGGAATTTAGAAAGATGGTAACAATAACCCTGTGTACGAGACAGCAAAAGAGACACTGATGTATAGATCAGTCTTATGGACTCTGTGGGAGAGGGAGAGGGTGGGAAGATTTGGGAGAATGGCATTGAAACACGTATAATATCATGTATGAAACAAGTCGCCAGTCCAGGTTCGATGCACGATACTGGATGCTTGGGGCTGGTGCACTGGGACGACCCAGAGGGAGGGTATGGGGAGGGAGGAGGGAGGAGGGTTCAGGATGGGGAACACAGGTATACCTGTGGCAGATTCATTTTGATATTTGGCAAAACTAATACAATATTGTAAAGTTTAAAAATAAAATAAAATTAAAAAAAATAAGTAATGGATGAATAAATAAAAAATACTTAAAAAGTTTACAAAACACTGTAATTCAGTAGGAAATTTCCGTGGTTCTGAAGAAACGAATGGAAATGCAAAGTTTGATTCTGTGAAATAGAAGTGCCTTAAAAAATCCATATTAGGAGCTGTCGTTATGAATACCTTGGTTCAAATTCTCTGTACACTTGGAAATCTCTCAGAGATTAAGATATGAGTCCTCTAAGAGGGCTACATGTTCAACTACTACTGTGGATCTTTCAAAAAACTAATTCATATTTCTCTACTGCGTGAGGATTTGTGTGTGCAATTCTCTTCATGGAATTACTTTTCCTCAATACTCTTTCTCTTACTGGGAAATTCTTACTTATCTTCATGGCTCATCTGACATAACTTCCTTGTAGGTCCTTTCCCATAATCCTTATGTATATTTAGTTTCTGTCAGTATTTTTCTTGGCATTTTTTAATAAACACTGTACTTAGCATGTTGAATAGTATTGATCTGTTTTATAGTTCTCTTTCCCACTTATTTTGTTTGCATTGAAAATATAGATTGCACTTTGTACCTTTTTTTAATTTTCATATTCATACCATTTAGCACAAAGCCTATTGCACAATTAGTACTTGAACTCTACTTACTGCAGAAGAAGTTCAAATATGCAGATTCTCTGATACTCAGTTTGTACTATTTCTATTTTATGTTGACTCCATCAAAGATATATTTTTTTAAAATCAGTTTGATGACCTTCTCCACAACTTTTCATTGAAGATGTGCAGAAAAAGTCAATTGCAAGGTAAATTGAGTCTTCCTCCCAACAGCATCAGAAATCAAACTCTTCAATTTCTGAGAGTTAATAATACAAAAAAAAAAAAAAAAATCTTAATGAGGTTGTAACTAATAAACAACGCAAAGGAAAAGAGGTAGCATAAAATGATAAGCAAATATACATCATAATTGTCAAATAGTGTAAAGAGAATGGACATAATCAGATTAATTTATAAATATGAATACCTTCAGGGAATAATCTTTTTTATTGTTAATTAATGAAAATTTCAGGGGAAAAAAAAAAAAAAACTCGTACTTTGAGTAGTTACAGTGCCTTTCCTCTTAGGGTCCTTTATATCCAGGCACCTTTACACACTTTATAAAAATGCTTTATACACTTATAAAAATGCACAGCATCAGATTTGGCTATTGCTAATATCCCATTACCATCTATAATCTCATACAGAAATATGCCATTTATGGCATTCCTAAAGAGTTTCAACCTGCATATCAATCCTTAAAATGTTAATGTGTATATAGAATACAAAAATCTCATAAAAGCTGTACAGTTTGGGGTCAATTTTAGGTCCTGGAGTTTCTAATTTCTTTATTTATTTTGTTGTTCTTATACATCTAGATAAATAGCATTTGTGTTCCTTTAAAATGCATGAAAATTTTCAATCACTTCAGTCACCTTTGTGACTCTAATCAAAAGAAAAGTTAAGTTTCTGTAATTGGCGTACACAAAACCCCCTCAATTTATTCCCCTTTTCTTCACTCCCTGTAAAGTGAGTGATCTCAAATCCAATTTTTTTCCTCAAAATGTAAAAGCACCCTGAATTTTATGAATGTGCTAGTTTATTTATAATCACAATTGTTAGGTCGGAAATTAGGCAACAGTAATGAGGGGTGGACTGGCTGAAAAGGACACAGATCAGATCAGATCAGTCGCTCAGTCGTGTCCGACTCTTTGCGACCCCATGAATCACAGCACGCCAAGCTGATCTCTAAACCCCATCCAGACACACCCAGGAGAGCTTACAGATATGCTACAGAAATAACCACAGAAACTTTTCTGGCTATTCCGCATGCACCCTAGGCACAAAGTGGATACAAACTAATCACAGGGGCTTCTCCAGCTCCAGCACATGTGCCCTAAGCAAACCCTAACTAACCACAGGGGTTTTCTCAAGTAAACTTAGGCAGCTGAGTCAAGTAAGTGTCCATACATATTCTGTATGTATATACATCTAGGCTTCTTTGATGGCTCAGATGGTAAAGAATCTGCCTGCAATGTGGGAGACCTGAGTTTGATCCCTGGGTTGGGAAGATCCCATGGAGGAGCACATGGCAACCCATTCCAGCATTTTTGCCTGAAAAATCCTATGGATAGAGGAGCCTGGTGGGCTACAGGCCATGGGGTAGCAAAGAATTGGACATGACTGAGTTACTAAATACACAAGGACACGCATAACGTTACCATACCATGGTTTGACCTCAGATCAAACTATAGGGAGCGAACACATCCCTACACATCAGCAGAAAATTGGACTCAAGATTTACTGAGCATAGCCTTGCCCACCAGACCAAGACACAGTTTTTTTCCGAAGCCAGCCCCTCCCACACTTCATCATTCTTGTTTTGAGAACCCCAGGAACAGTATGAAATGACTAAAAGATATGACACTGAAAGATGAACACCTCACTCCAATATTCTACTGGAGAAGAGTGGAGAAATAGCTCCAGAAGAAATGAAGAGGTTGAGCCAAAGCGGAAAAAATATCCAGTTGTGGATGTGTCTGGTAGTGAAAGTGAAGTCTGATATTGTAAAGAACAATATTGCAAAGGAACCTGAAATGTTAGATCCATGAATCAAGGTAAATTGGAAGTGGTCAAATGGGCAATGACAAGAGTCAACATTGACATTTTAGGAAACAGTAAACTAAAGTGGACAAAAACCATGAGAATTTAATTCAGATGACCATTATACCTACTACTGTGGGCAAGAATCCCTTAGAAGAAATGGGGCAGTCCTCATTGTCAATAAAATAGTCAAACATGTAGTACTTGGGTCCAATCTCAAAAATGACAAAATGATCTCTGTTTGTTTCCAAGGCAAACCATTCAGTGTCACAGTAATCCAATACTATGCTCCAACCATTAATGCAAAAGAAACTGAAGCTGAATGGTTCTATGAATACCTACAAGATCTTCTAGAACTAATACCAAAAAAAAAAAAAAAAAAAGCCCTTTTCATCATAGGGGACTGGAATGCAAGAGTAGGAAGATAAGAGATACCTGGAATAACAGACAAGTTTGGCCTTGGAACAAAATGATGCAAGGCAAAGACTGATAGAGTTTTGCCAAGGAAACACACTGCTTATAGAAAACACCATCTTCCAACAATACAGAAAATAACTCTACACATAGACAACAGCAGATGGTCAATATCAAAAGTAGATTCATTATATTATTTGCAGGCAAAGATGGAGAATATTTACACAGTCCACAAAAACATGACCAGAATCTGGCTGTGGCTCTCATCATGA
Organism: Bos taurus; assembly: GCF_002263795.3. NCBI lineage: Eukaryota > Metazoa > Chordata > Mammalia > Artiodactyla > Bovidae > Bos > Bos taurus. Next base: position 4,515,637 of record NC_037336.1, read on the forward strand.
ACTCTTTATTGACAAATTCAGACTTAAATTGAAGAAAGTAGGGAAAATCCCTATGCCATTAAAGTGTGACCTAAACCAAATGCTTAGGATTATACAGTGGAAGTGACAAAGAGATTCAAAGGACTAGATCTGATACACAAAGTGCCTGAAGAACTATGGACAGAGGTTTGTAAAATGTACAGGAAGCAGTGATTAAACTGTCCCCAAGAAAAAGAAATCAACAAAGCAAAAAGATTGTCTGAAGAGGTCTTAAAAAGACCTGAGAAAAGAAAAGAAACAAAGGGAAAAGGAAGTATATACTTATCTAAATGCAGAGTTCCAAAGAATAGCAAGGAGGGATAAGAAAACCTGCCAAAGTGAACAAGCAAAGAGATAGAGGAAAATGATAGATTGGGAAACACTAGAGGTCTTTTCAAGAAAATTATAGATACCAAGGGAACATTTCATGCAAAGATGGGCACAATAAAGAAAAGAAATTGTGTGGACCTAACAGAAGCAGAAGGTATTAAGAAGTGACAAGAATACAAAGAAGAAGTATACAAAAAAGGTCTTAATGATCCAGATAACCACGATGGAGTGATCACTCACCTACAGCCAGACATCTTGGAGTGTAAAGTCAAGTAGGCCTTAGGAAGCATCACTATGAACAAAGCTAGTGGGGCTGATGGAATTCCAGTTGAGCTATTTCAAGTTAAAAGATGATGTTGTAAAATTGCTACACTCAATATGCCAGCAAATTTGGAAAACTCAGCAAATAGCCATAGGACTGGAGAAGGTCAGTTTTCATTCCTATCCCAAAGATGGGAAATCCCAAAGAATGTTCAAACTACCACATAGTTGCACTCATTTCACAAGCTAGCAGAATAATGCTCAAAATTATCCAAGTGAGGCTTCAACAGTACATGTACAGAGAACTTCCAGATGTCCAAGCTGGATTTAGAAAAGGCAGAGGAACCAGAGATCAAATTGACATCTTTTGGATCATAGAAAGAATAGAAGAATTCCAGAAAAACATCCACTTCTGCCTTATTGACTACGCTAAAGCCTTTAACTGTGTGGATCACAACAAACTGGAAAATTTGTGATCCGGTCCCATCACTTCATGGTAAATAGATGGAAACAGTGACAGACTCTACTTGTTTTTTTGCTCCAAAATCACTGCAGATGGTGGCTGCCACCATGAAATTAAAAGTCACTTGTTTCTTGGGAGAAAAGCTATGACAAACCTAGATAGCCTATTAAAAAGCAGAGACATTGGCAACAAAAGTTCATATAGTCAGAGCTATGGTTTTTCCAGTAGTCATGCATGGATGTGAGTTGGACCATAAAGAAAGCTGAGCACAAAAGATTTGATGCTTTTGAATGGTGGTGTTGGAGAAGACTCTTGTGAGTCGCTTGGACTGCAAAGAGATTGAACCAGTGAATCCTAAAGGATTTCAATTCTGAATATTATTTCTAAGGACTGATACTGAAGCTGAAACTCCAATACTTTGACCACCTGATGAGAACTGACTCATTAGAAAATACCCTGATGCTGGGAAAGATTGAAGGCAAGAGGAGAAGGGGACAACAGAGGATGACATGGTTGGATGGCATCACCAACTTTATGGACAGAGTTTGACTGAGCAAGCTTCAGGTGATGGGGAAGGACAGGGAAGCCCAGCTTGCTGCCTGAAGTCAGAAATAGTTGGACACGACTGAGGGAGTGAACAACAGCAACAAATAATAAAATGAATTATGGGAAGACATCACAAAAAACATGTTATGCAACTAGCAATGTCTTTCAGCCTTGAATGTATGGCCATCTGTCTTCCCTTTCATGACTTGTCTGGGTACAAGCCAAATTTTGCACAGGGCAGAGCCAAAAGGAGGAGAGGCAATTACGAAAATGGGAAAGCCAGAAGGGATGGTTATGACAACTCCTTTGGGTTTGGTCTGCTCTCTTGTCTTGAGAATAGCTGTTTAATATAAGATCTGTTGGAGCTGTAACTTTAGTCTGTTGTTTCAAATTTTTCTTATAACAAGACAATAACAAGGGGAGAGAAATAAACCAACCTGACAATTCTCCAGCATTTGTAGTATCTTGTTTTAGCAGCCACTTCAGTACTCTTGCCTAGAAAATCCCATGGACAGAGAAGCCTGGAAGGTTGCAGTCCATGGGGTCGCTGAGGGTCGGACATGACCCTTTCACTTTTTACACTTTTACATTAGAGAAGGAAATAGCAACCCACTCCAGTGTTCTTGCCTGGAGAATCCCAGGGATGGGGCAGCCTGGTGGGCTGCCGTCTATGGGGTCGCACAGAGTCAGACAGGACTGAAGCGACTTAGCAGCAGCAGCAGCAGATAAGGACACAGTTCATTTTAATTTCACTCCCTGCTTGTTTCCTGGTCCAATGCTTCCTAAATTTGTATTATCTGCAAACTAAATGTATTGACAATTGGTACATTCTTATAATAATTAAATTATGAAGAACAGATCATTTAGCACACAAAACATGAATATTATTTAGTGTTTCTTTTTTTTTTTTTGCACTTTTAAATTTTATTTTATTTTTAAACTTTACAATATTTAGTGTTTCTTTTGTCCAACATAATGTCTAATGTGTTCACTTTAAATATATTTTGTTGGATAATTTCATTCACTCAATGAGACTTACAAGTGATTGCCATCTAGAATATATGGTATAAAAGCTTCAATTTTAATTTAATCTCTGTTGTTAATTTATTGACACATTATATAATAATCTAATATAATGAGAATTATACTATCTCACTATTAATGTGGAATGGTTTACTTTTCATCTACATTATGCTTAAAGATTTTAGAGTAATTTTTACTAGAGAGCTATCTATAGTAAATTATAGCTATATTTTACTATTAGTAATATATTAATCAAATAATTAATTGTATTATATAATTATAATATATCATTAGTATTAATTAATATCATTGCTATCAATAATAGTAAACCATTTAGTCTGTTATTTTAATCCCAATGGGATTTAATTGGGTAAGTGAGTTACTGAACAATATTTATGAAGGGTCAACTGTATATAGTAGTGTACTGAGTGAAGAAGGCCTAGCGTGCTGCGATTCATGGGGTCACAGAATTGGGCATGGCTGAGCGACTGAACTGAACTGAAATGAGTGAAGAATAGTGCTCAATAAAGTAGAATATACAGAAATGAGTTGGAATAATCAGGCAGAAATATGAAAAAAATCAAGAAATAGTTTACTTTGCTGAGTTTAAAAGCTGTGGAGTGATAGTAAATATTGAATATATAAAGACAAATAAATTGCCATCCACTTTCCCTTCTTTTTATAATGTTTTAGAATGTATGATATTTTGTGTTAACTTCATGGCCATTTTCATGCTAATTTTTATGCATGTGAGTTTGTTGATGCCAACGAGTAGTAAGTTTTCTGTTTTCTCTCTTATTGGTGAAGAAGGGTCTTCTGTTGGCAGAATTGTTTTATCTCCTAGCATACACACTCATGCACAAGCATATGTACACATGCACATATAAAGTCACATAAAGATAGATTTAGGACAAATTTAAATCCAAACATTGCAAACTGACCAAATAATTGCTAAAAGAATACAAATTCAGTCTGCATACATTTAAATGAGCAATTCTCAAATTGTGTGCCTTGGGATAGAGAGTTGCAGTATTTTCATCACCAAATTATTTTGAGAACTACTTGTTTTATTCCCTTCTTTCTATTTCAGTTTTTCCTATGTGTACTAACATCTTAATACCTTTGTAATAATAATAATAAATACTTCTTCAATTTTATATTTATATATTTATAAATACATGTATAGAGACAACTTCCTTTGAAATACATTTTTGTGAAAAGTTAATCTTGCTAGATTAAATGAAGGAAGACAGGCCTTTACAGGGAAAGTTTGGAAAGTTTGAAAATAGGAATGGGTATGACGACAACACATAGAATGTAAAAGCGAATTGCAGGCAGACATAACACTCTTGCCATTGTGGAAAGAATGCAGTAAACAATGTTCATGTTTATGTACAGAGTAGTTATTATAATATATTGCATATTATAACAGAAAATAAGAAGAGGGATATCAAAGAATGCTGTGAAGAACAATCAAAATGAGGCATATGCTGATGAATGTAAAAGAAAAAATAATGAAATTCCATGAAAACCAGCTCTGCTGATAGAGATTCCATCAGTCACTTAAATAGAGAAATTCTGTGATAGGCTTAGATAACATTCACATATAATATATTTTATTAACAAATTCATGTTAAGAATGATATCAATTTTTTAATCATAGTGTAATTTTCACTTTTACCCAAGTTTTTTAGACACTCTTTATCATAATTCTTTCTTTGGGATTGGAATGAAAACTGACCTTTTCCAGTCCTGTGGCCACTGCTGAGTTTTCCAAATTTGCTGGAATATTGAGTGCAGCACTTTCACAGCATCATCTTTCAGGATTTGGAATAGCTCAACTGGAATTCTATCACCTCAGCTAGCTTTGTTCGTACTGATGCTTTCTAAGGCCCACATCACTTCACATTCCAGGATGTCTGGCTCTAGGTCAGTGATCACACCATCATGATTATCTGGGTCGTGAAGATCTTTTTTGTACAGTTCTTCTGTGTATTCTTGCCACCCTTCTTAGTATCTTCTGCTTCTGTTAGGTCCATAACATTTCTGTCCTTTATCGAGCTAATCTTTGCATGAAATGTCCCTTTGGTATCTCTGATTTTCTTGAACAGATCTCTAGTCTTTCCCATTGTTGTTTTCCTCTATTTCTTTGCATTGATCGCTGAGTAAGGCTTTCTTATCTCTCCTTGCTATTCTTTGGAACTCTGCATTCAGATGTTTATATCTTTCCTTTTCTCCTTTGCTTTTGGCTTCTCATCTTTTCACAGCTATTTGTAAGGTCTCCGCAGACAGCCATTTTGCTTTTTTGCATTTCTTTTCCATGGGGATGGTCTTGATCCCTGTCTCCTGTGCAATGTCACAAACCTCATTCCATAGTTCATCAGGCACTCTATCTATCAGATCTAGGCCCTTAAACCTATTTTTCACTTCCACTGTATAATCATAAAGAAAGGCAATGCCAAAGAACGCTCAAACTACCCAACAATTGCACTCATCTCACATGCTAGTAAAGTAATGCTCAAAATTCTCCAAGCCAGGCTTCAGCAATATGTGAACCGTGAACTTCCTGATGTTCAAGCTGGTTTTAGAAAAGGCAGAGGAACCAGAGATCAAATTGCCAACATCCACTGGATCATGAAAAAAGCAACAGAGTTCCAGAAAAGCATCTATTTCTGCTTTATTGACTATGCCAAAGTATTTGACTGTGTGGATCACAATAAACTGCAGAAAATTCTGAGTTGAGAAACTTGTATGCAGGTCAGGAAGCCACAGTTAGAATTAGACATGGAAAAACAGACTGGTTCCAAATAGGAAAAGGAGTATGTCAAGGCTGTATATTGTCACTCTGTTTATTCAACCTATATGAAGAGTACATCATGAGAAACGCTGGACTGGAAGAAACACAAGCTGGAATCAAGATTGCTGGGAGAAATATCAATAACCTCAGATAGGCAGATGACACCACCCTTATGGCAGAAAGTGAAGAGGAACTCAAAAGCCTCTTGATGAAAGTGAAAGTGGAGAGTGAAAAAGTTGGCTTAAAGATTAACATTCAGAAAATGAAGATCATGGCATCTGGTCCCATCACTTCATGGGAAATAGATGGGGAAACAGTGGAAACAGTGTCAGGCTTTATATTTCTGGGCTCCAAAATCACTGCAGATGGTGACTGCAACCATGAATTAAAAGACGCTTACTCCTTGGAAGGAAAGTTATGACCAACCTAGATAGCATATTCAAAAGCAGAGACATTATTTTGCCAACAAAGGTACGTCTAGTCAAGGCTATGGTTTTTCCTGTGGTCATGTATGGATGTGAGAGTTGGACTTGAAGGAGGTTGAGTGCAGAAGAATTGATGCTTTTGAACTGTGGTGATGGAGAAGACTCTTGAGAGTCCCTTGGACTGCAAGGAGATCCAACCAGTCCATTCTGAAGGGGATCAGCCCTGGGATTTCTTTGGAAGGAATGATGCTAAAGGTGAAACTCCAGTACTTTGGCCACCTCATGAGAAGAGTTGACTCATTGGAAAAGACTCTGATGCTGGGAGGGATGGGGGCAAGAGGAGAAGGGGGTGACAGAGGATGAGATGGCTGGATGTCATCAGTTGACTCGATGGACATGAGTCTGGGTGAACTCCAGGAATTGGTGATGGACAGGGAGGCCTGGTGTGCTGCGCTTCATGGGGTTGCAAAGAGTCGAACACGACTGATCTGATCTGAATCATAATTCTTAAAGTCTGTATTTTGAGTTGATATTTGTGTGTGGTTTATTGTTTTGTTTGTGGAATAATACCGTTTGTTAACAAGACTATCATTTCCCCTTTGTGTATTCTTGCCACCTTGTTAAAGGCCAGATGATTATGTGTATGAGACGTGCTTAGTCATTCAGTCTTGTCTAATTCTTTGCAACTCCATGAACTGTACCTTGCCAAGTTTCTCTGTCCATGGGGATTCTCCAGGCAAGAATATTGGAGTGGATTGGCATGCCCTCCTCCAGGAGATCTTCCCAACCCAGGGATCAAATCCAGGTCTCCTGTTCTGCAGGTGGATTCTTTACCATCTGAGCCACCAGGGAAGCCTAAATCACTGTAGAGGGCAGCATATCCCTTCTCAAGGCTATCTTCCTGATGAAGGATTCAAGTTAAATAGCTCAGTCGTGTCCGACTCTTTGTGACCCCATGGACTGTAGCCTATCAGGCTCCTCCGTCCATGGGATTTTCCAGGCAAGAGTACTGGAGTGGGTTGATATTTCCTGCCCCAGGGATCTTCCCAACCCAGGGATCAAACCTGGGTCTCCCACGTTGTAGGCAGACACTTTTAGCGCCTGAGCCACCAGGGAAACCAAGTAATGTGAAGAATCAAAGCAGAGTCTTATGCATTGCTTGAGGATTCTTTACCAGTTGAGCAACCAGGGAAGCCCTATTGTGTGTATCAGATCAGATCAGATCAGTCGCTCAGTCGTGTCCGACTTTTTGGGACCCCATGAATTGCAGCACGCCAGACCTTCCTGTCCATCACCAACTCCCAGAGTTCACTCAGACTCATGTCCATCAAGTCATTGATGCCATCCAGCCATCTCATCCTCTGTCGCCCCCTTCTCCTCTTGCTCCCAATCCCTCCCAGCATCAGAGTCTTTTCCAATGAGTCAACTCTTCACATGAGGTGGCCAAAGTACTGGAGTTTCAGCTTTAGCATCATTCATTCCAAAGAAATCCCAGGGCTCATCTCCTTCAGAATGGACTAGTTGGATCTCCTTGCAGTCCAAGGGACTCTCAAGAGTCTTCTCCAACACCACAGTTCAAAAGCATCAATTCTTCGGTGCTTAGCCTTCTTCACAGTCCAACTCTCACATCCATACATGACCACAGGAAAAACCATAGCCTTGACTAGACAAACCTTTGTTGACAAAGTAATGTCTCTGCTTTTGAATATGCTATCTAAGTTGGTCATAACTTTCCTTCCAAGGAGTAAGCATCTTTTAATTTCATGGCTGCAGTCACCATCTGCAGTGATTTTGGAGCCCAGAAAAATAAAGTCTGACACTGTTTCCTCTGTTTCCCCATCTATTTCCCATGAAGTGGTGGGACCAGATGCCATTATCTTCGTTTTCTGAATGTTGAGCTTTAAGCCAACTTTTTCACTCTCCACTTTCACTTTCATCAAGAGGCTTCTTAGTTCCTCTTCAATTTCTGCCATAAGGGTGGTGTCATCTGCATATCTGAGGTTATTGATATTTCTCCCGGAAATTTTGATTCCAGCTTGTGTTTCTTCCAGTCCAGCATTTCTCATAATGTGCTCTCCATATAAGTCAAGTAAACAGGGTGCAATATACAGCCTTGACATACTCCTCTTCCTGTTTGGAACCAGTCTGTTGTTCCATGTCCAGTTCTAACTGTTGCTTCCTGACCTGCATACAAATTTCTCAAGAGGCAGATCAGGTGGTCTGGTATTCCCATATCTTTCAGAATTTTCCACAGTTTATTGTGATCCACACAGTCAAAGGCTTTGGCATAGTCAATAAAGCAGAAATAGATGCTTTTCTGGAACTCTCTTGCTTTTTTGATGATCCAGCGGATATTGGCAATTTGATCTCTGGTTCCTCTGCCTTTTCTAAAACCAGCTTGAACATCAGGAAGGTCACGGTTCACATATTGCTGAAGCCTGGCTTGGAGAATTTTGAGCATTACTTTACTAGTGTGTGAGATGAGTACAATTGTGGGGTAGTTTGAGCATTCTTTGGCATTGCCTTTCTTTGGGATTAGAATGAAAACTGATCTTTTCCTGTTCTTTGGCCACTGCTGAGTTTTCCAAATTTGCTGGCATATTGAGTGCAGCTCTTTCACAGCATCATCTTTCAGGATTTGGAATAGCGCAACTGGAATTCTATCACCTCCACTAGCTTTTTTCGTAGTGATGCTTTCTAAGGCCCACTTGACTTCACATTCCAGGATGTCTGGCTCTATGTCAGTGATCACACCATCATGATTATCTGGGTTGTGAAGATCTTTTTTGTACAGTTCTATACATTGCCTTATTTCAGGGTTCTCAGTTCTTTTCCAATGGTATATATGTTTATTTTATGGCAATATTATACTGTTTTAATCAATAACTTTGCATTTTATTTTGAAATCAAGAAGTAAGAAATCAGTTCTTTTTTAAATTTGCTTTGATTATCCACGGTATTTTGTGGTTTCATATGTCTTTTAAGATTTTCTTATATGCATTAATACATAAAAATATCACTGGGATTTTGATAGGGATTATATTGAATGTATAGAGTTCTTTCTTTTAATATTCTGACATTGTTTTACCACCTAATCCAAGAATATGAGATGTCTTTTCATTTATGTGTGTCTACTTCAATTTATGCCATCAATGTCAAGTCCTTTTAAATGTACAAGTCTTTTATCTCTTTGGTTTAGCCCCAGTGTTTTATTGTTTTTTATAGTATGTCATTGAAATTAATTTTTGTTAATTTCCTTTTCAGATAGTTTGTTGTTAGTGTACAGAAATGCCATTGAATTTTATGTGTTTACTTTTTATGCTGAACCTTTATAACATTTTCTATGTATAAGATAAATATGTCAATATTATAAAGTCTATAAATGAAGAGCACACAACTGATTTTATACTAAGTGGAAAAAATATGATAAATGTATTTCTAATTTAGGAACTATACAAGAATGCCCAATCTTGCTACTTCTAGTCAACATAGATGGAGTTCTAGCTAGAGATATTACACAAGAAAAATAAATAAAAGACACACAAACATAAAAGAATAAGTAAATTATCTCATTGGCTAGTGATATATATATAGAAAACTTTATTGATTCCATGCACACACACACACACACACACACACACACACACTGTTAGACCAAATAAGAGACATCTTATTCTGAGTACTTTGCTTCTTCGTATATCTTATGTTACACAAATAGGGAGAATATGTAATGTGGATGAATCAGTTCAAAAAGCAGGTAAGTCATTAGTATTTGGCTGGTTACCATGACAAAAATCTCTAATTGTAAAGCTCTCTAAGTTTTAAGTTACTTAACGGTGACTACTAAAACAAATGAAATGGAAAGTAGGTCACCAAACAATACAAAAACTGTACACAAGAGAGTAACAAATTTAAAACCAGAGATGGGGGGTGGGGGTGGGGGGGAGGTGGCCAAGACAGTGGAGAAGTAGAATGGAGAGACCACTTTCTCCCTCACAAATTCATCAAAAGATCATTTGAATGTTGAGTAACGTTCACAAATGCTGGTGGAGAACAAGGGGCACCAGGAAGGCAGTCCAATCTCTTCAAGAGGAGGTAGGACAAATATAAAAGACAGACACAAAGACAAAGATTTAGAGATGGAGACCCGCCCTGGGGAGGGAGTCGTGAAGGACAAGTTTCCACACAGTAGGAAATCCTCTCATGGGCATGTCTGTGTGGAGTTTTGGAATCTCAGAGGGCAACATGACAAGGAAAAAGAGAAAAACAATAACAAACACACAGAATGCACACCTAACTGCAACTGCCAGTGGACAAGTGGCCCAGATGTTTGTGTCATTCACAAGACAGTGAGGGCTGGGCAGGGAGGTGTGGGGTACATCATCAGTCCTTAGGGTAGGGACCAAGCCTGAATGCCCTGAGGACAATCTGAGGGAGCTAATGTGAGATAGCACACAAACGATGGGATCTCCAGAGAGACGAAAGAAAAAAAAAGGACCTTTCACCTGAAAGTCCCTAATGCATGCGCTCACAGAAAAAAGGATTGGGAAAATGAAAGAGGAGAGCAAGTGGGCTGCCCTATAGGACCTTCCCTCCCCAGAGGCAGTCAGATGGGAGTGTGACAGCCAGAACCAGAAGGCAAGGGGCTCCTGAGTCCACATCTTCTGTCAAACTGTAAGCAGAATCCTAGCTGCTCACTACATCTTCCTGGGATCCTGGACAGTTGACATCTGCCAGGAGGGTTGCAGCCTGAGATCAGGTCCCCAGAGGAGACACACACAGAGGTGCCCTCATGGCACACCCAGGAAACAGCAGCTGGGCCCAGTCAGGGGAATAGACTCATGGCCCACCTGGGACAGTGCACTCATAAAACACCTGGTCTCAGCTGCTTGGACCTGGGAAGGACACAGAACACACAGCCCATCTGGGTCTCTGCCTCTGTAGAGTACCTGAGAACATGCGTGGCTTAGTCCTGGGAACTGCATGAAATGCAGGGCCCTCTTGGAATCGTGCCCCTGCAGAGCATCCTAGAGACTGAGCAGTGTAGACACGGGAAGTACACACTGCCTTGGACTGTGGTAAAACCAGTGTGGTACACCCACTCTGAGCACTCCCCACATATGCCAGCAGAGTTTGTTTTCAGTGTCCCTCCTTCCCCACAACAAAACTGAAAAAGTGAGCCTAAATAAGTGGCCACCTTTGCCCCCTTGTGTCAGGGCAGAAATAAGACACTAAAGAGACTTGCAAACAGAGGAAGCCAAAATAAACAAAGAGGGAGAACTTCTCTGAAAGTGACAGATCCAACAGCTTAAAACCCTGCATTTAATACTGGAGACTGCATTTGAGGGGTACCTATAAAACTTGAGAACAAGTATAAGCCTGAACAAGGGACTATCTGACATGAACTGACCCCACACTGCTCACAACAGCTCCAGAGAAATTCATAGACATATTTTTGCTATTATCACTTTTTAATTTTTTTAGTTAATCCTTTATTACTCCTTTAACTTTCATTTTTATAGCTTACTATTAACTTTCCAAAAAAATATTTTTAAAACAAATTCCATATGTATATATTATTTTAACTTTTATGACTAATTATGCTTTGCATTTTTATATTGTATTTTTGAGAGTCTAACTTCCATTCTATGTTTTTAATCTTTGCTTTTTGATATTTGTTATCAATTTTGTACTGCTAAGAATCTAATCTTCAGGATCCATTTTACTTAGGAATTTGATTATAAGTTTGATTTCTCTCTACCTTTTGGACTCTCCCTTTGCTCCTCCGGGTAACCTTTATCTCCTTCCTCCCTCTTCTCTACATAACTATAACTATGAATCTCTTTGAGCACTACAGGCTATGGAGAGCACTTGGGATTTGATTACTGGCTATATTGTTCTCTCCACTTTTGACTTCCCCTTTTCTCCTCTTGGTCACCTCTAGCTACCTACTCCCTCTTATTTTCTCTCCCTCTCTCTCTGGCTGTTCCTGCCTGTGGAGAGGTGTTTCACTAATAACCTAGGGATTTCAACTAGGGATGGAGAAGTCATGAGGCTTCTGTAAGAGAAAGACTGATTGGCACAGGCAGGAGGCCTAACTCGAAAACTTTAAAACATCAGAGAACTCCTGACTGCAATGAATATTAAGACAAGTTCAGTTCAGTTCAGTCACTCAGTCATGTCGGATTCTGTGTGACCCCATGGACTGCAGCACGCCGGGGTTTCGTGTCCATCACCAACTCCTGAAGTTTACTTAAACTCATTCCATTGAGTTAGGTATACCATGCAACCATCTCATCCTCTCTCGTCCCCTTCTCCTTCTGCCTTCAATCTTTCCCAGAATCAGGGTCTAGTCCAATGAGTCAGCTCTTCACATCAGGTGGCCAAAGTATTGGAGTTTCACTGTCAACATCAGTCCTTCCAATGAATACTCAGGACTGATTTCCTTTGGGATGGACTAGTTGGATATCCTTGCTGTTCAAGAGACTCTCAAGAGTCTTCTCCAACATCACAGTTCAAAAGCATCAATTCTTCAGTACTCAGATTCTTTATAGTTCGACTCCTATATCCATAAATGACTACTGGAAAAACCATAGCTTTGACTAGATGGACCTTTGTTGGCAAAGTAATGTCTTTGATTTTTATTAAGCTCTCTATGTTGGTCATAACTTTTCTTTCAAGGAGGAAACATCTTTTAATTTCATGGCTGCAGTCACCATCTGCAGTGATTTTGGAAACCCAAAAAATAAAGGCTCTCACTGTTTCCATTGTTTTTCCATCTATTTGCCAAGAAGTGATGGGACCAGATGACATGATCTTGGTTTTCTGAATTCTGAGTTTTAAACCAACTTTATTACTCTCTTCTTTCACTTTCATCAAGAGACTCTTTTGTTCTTCATTTTCTCCCATAAGAGTGCTGTCATTTGCATATCTGAGGTTATTGATATTTCTCCTGGCAACCTTGATTCCAGCTTGTGCTTCATCCAGTCCAGCATTTTGCATAATATGATCTATAAGTAAGTTAAATAAGCAGGGTGACAATAACAGCCCTGACGTACTCCTTTCTCAATTTGGAACTAGTCAGTTGTTCCATTTTCAGTTCTAACTGTAGCTTCTTGACTTACATACAGATTTCTTAGGAGGCAGGTCAGGTGGCCTGGTATCCCTATCTCTTTCAGAATTTTCCAGTTTGTTGTGATCCACAGAGTCAAAGGCTTTGGCATATTTAATAAAGCAGAAATAGATGTTTTTCTGGAATACTCTTGTGTTTCCAATGATCCAACAGATGTTGGCAATTAGATTTCTGGTTCCTCTGTCTTTTCTAAAACCAGCTTGAACATCTGGATGTTCATGGTTCACATACTCCTGACTCCTGTCTTGGAGAATGTTGAGCATTACTTTCCTAGCATGTGAAATGAGTGAAGTTTTGTGGTAGTTTGAACATTCTTTGGCATTGACTTTCTTTGGAGTTGAAATGAAGCTGACCTTTTCCTGTCTTATGGCCATTGCTGAGTTCTCCAATTTGCTGGCATATTGCGTACAGCACTTTCACACCACCATCTTTTAGGATTTGAAAGAGTTCAACTGGAAGTCCATCACCTCCACTAACTTTCCTCATAGTTATGCTTCCTAAGGCCCACTTGAATTCACATATCAGGATGTCTGGCTCTAGGTGAGTGGTCACACCATCGTGATTATCTGGGTCATGAGGTTTTTTTTTTTTTTTTTTTGTATCAGTTCAGTTCAGTCACTCAGTCATGTCAGACTCTTTGCAACCCCACAAATCGCAGCACGCCAGGCCTCCCTGTCCATCACCAACTCCAGGAGTTCACCCAAACTCATGTCCACTGAGTTGGTGATGGCCTCCAGCCATCTCATCCTCTGTTGTCCCCTTCTCCTCCTGCCCCCAATCCCTCTCAGCATCAGGGTATTTTCCAATGAGTCAACTCTTCACACGAGGTGGCCAAGGTACTGGAGTTTCAGCTTTAGCATCAGTCCTTCCAATGAACACCCGGGACTGATCTCCTTTAGAATGGACTGGTTGGATCTCCTTGCAGTCCAAGGGACTCTCAAGAGTCTTCTCCAACATCACAGTTCAAAAGCATCAATTCTTCAGCGCTCAACTTTCTTCACAGTCCAACTTTAACATCCATACATGACGACAGGAAAAACCATAGCCTTGACTAGACGGACTTTTGTTGGCAAAGTAATGTCTCTGCTTTTGAATATGCTATCTAGGTTGGTCATGACTTTCCTTCCAAGGAGTAAGCGTCTTTTAATTTCATGGCTGCAGTCACCATCTGCAGTGATTTTGGAGACCCCCAAAATAAAGTCTGACACTGTTTCCCCATCTATTTGCCATGAAGTGATGGGACCAGGTGATCTTAGTTTTCTGAATGTTGAGCTTTAAGCCAACTTTTTCACTCTCCACTTTCACTTTCATCAAGAGGGTTTTTAGTTCCTCTTCACTTTCTGCCATAAGCGTGGTGTCATCTGTATATCTGAGGTTATTGATATTTCTCCCAGCAATCTTTATTCTGGTTTGTGCTTCTTCCAGATCTGCGTTTTTCATGATGCATTCTGCATATAAGTTAAATAAGCAGAGTGACAATATACAGCCTTGACATACTCCTTTTCTTTTCTTTGTTTTGTATAGTTCTATGTATTCTTACCACCTCTTCTTAATATCTTTTGCTTCTGTTAGGTCCCTACCATTTATGTCCTTTTTGTGTCCATATTTGCATGAAATGTAACCTTGGTATGTCTAATTTTCTTTAAGAGATCACTAGTCTTTCCCAATCTATTGTTTTCCTCTATTTCTTTGCATTAATCACTGAAGAAGGCTTTCTTATCTCTCCTTACTATTCTTTGGAACTCTACATTCCAGTGGATATATCTTTCTTTTTCTCCTTTGTCTTTCCCTTCTCTTCCTTTCATAGCCCTTTGTAAAGCCTCCTCAGACATCCAGTTTGCCTTTTTCATTTGTTTTTCTTGGGGATAGTCTTGATCACTGTCTCCTGCACAATGTCATGAACCTTCATCCATAGTTTTTTTCAGCCACTCTGCCTACCAGATTTAATCCCTTGAACTTATTTGTCACTTCCACTGTGTAGTCATATGGGATTTGATTTAAGTCATTCCTGAATGGTCTAGTGGTTTTCTCTACTTTTTTCAATTTAAGTATTAACTTGGCAATAAGGAGTTTATGATCTGAGCCACAGTCAGGATCCTGTCTTGTTTTTGCTGACTGTATAGAGCTTGTCCATTTTTGTCTGCAAAGAATATAATTAATCTGATTTTGGTGTTGACCAAAATCAGTATTTCAGTATAGACAAGAGTTCACCCAAATGTCTCCACACCTACAATGAAGTCAAATTCTACTCAAGAGCCAGCTAGATTCAGTGCAAGCCACATCATGCTAATTATACAACAAAACAGTAACAAAGCCCTGGACATTCAAAGACAGGCTGTCCAAAGCTATGCCAAACCCGTTAACACCCCAAAACACACTACTGGATACTTCATTGCACTCCAAAGAGAATAGATCCAGCTCCACACACCAGAATACAGACACAAG
Source organism: Bos taurus (assembly GCF_002263795.3). NCBI lineage: Eukaryota > Metazoa > Chordata > Mammalia > Artiodactyla > Bovidae > Bos > Bos taurus. Next base: position 4,531,077 of record NC_037336.1, read on the forward strand.
CTCCCCCAAACAGGAAACCTTAGCTAGCCACTAGTTCCACCCCACCCACAGAGAGCAGACTCCACAATTAAGAGGAACTACGAACTTCCAGCATGCAGAAAGGGCACCCGCAAAATAGTAACCTAAACAAAATGAAAGGCATAGACATATTCAGCAGGTTAAGGAACATGCTAAAAACCCATCAAACCAAACCAAAGAGGGGGAGATAGGGAGTCTACCTGAAAAATGTTTCAGAATAATTATAGTAAAAAAAAGATCCAAAATCCTGAAAAGAAACTGGAGTTACAGATAAATAGACTAGAGTTAAGTATTGAGAAGATGCAAGGAATGTTTAATAAGGACTTAGAAGAAATAAAGAAGAATCAATCAATAATAAATAATCCAAGAATTGAGATCAAAAGCACTCTGGGGGGAACCAACAGTAGAATAACCAAGGCAGAAGAGAGGAAAAGTGAGGTGGAAAATAGAATGATGGAAATACATGAAGCAGAGAGGAAAAAAAAGAATTAAAGAAATTTAGACAATCTCAGAGACCTCTGGGACAATGTTAAACACCCCAACATTTAAATCCTAGGTGTCCAGAAGAAGAAAATGAAAAGAAAGTGCATAGGAAAATACTTGAGGAGATAACAGTCAAAAACTTCTCTAGTATGTGGCAGGAAATAACCAACCAAATCTAAGAAACCCAGAGAGTCCCAAACAGAATAAACCCAGGGCTAAACATGCCAAGACACATATCAAGTAAACTAATAAAGAGCAAATATTGAAAGCAGCATGGGAAAAGCAACAAACACATAAGGGGATCCCCATAAAGGTAACAGCTGATCTTTCAATAGAAACTCTTCAGGCCAAAAGAGAATGGTAGGACATACTTAAAGTGATGAAAGAGAAAAAAAAAAAAAAAACTACAACCAAGATTACTCTACCCAGCAAGGATCTCATTCAGATATGAAAGAGAAATCAAAAGCTTTACAGGCAAGCAAAAGCTGAGAGAATGCAGCACCACAAAAGCAACTCTTCAACAAATGATAAAGGATCTCCTCTAGACAGGAAACACAGTAAATATTTATAAAAATGAACCCAAAACAGCAAAGTAAATGATAACAGGTTCATACTTATCAATAGTTACCTTAAATGTAAATCAGTTAAATGTTCCAACCAAAGGACAAAGATAAGCTAATGGATACAAAAACAAGACCCCTATATATGCTGTCTACAAGAAACTCACCTCAAATCTGGGGACACATACAGACTGAAAGTGAAAGGCTGGAAAATACATTTCATGGAAACAGGGACAAAAAGAAAGCAGGAGTAGCAATACTCATACCAGATAAAACATATTTTGTAATAAAAATTGTGATAAGAGCAAATAAAGACATTACATAATGATCAAAGGATCAATAAAAGAAGAAGATATAACAATTATAAATATATATGCACTCAACATAGGAGTACCTCAACACATAAGGCAAATGCTAGCAAATATGAAAAGGGAAATTAACAGTAACACAATACCAGGTAACTTTAATACCCCACTAACACTTATGGATACATCAACCAAGCAGAAAATTAGCTGGAAAACACAAGCTCCAAATGATACAATGGACCAGTTATACCTAATTGATATTTATAGAGCATTTCACCCTAAACAGTGGAATTCACCTTTTTTTCTCACATTAACATTGGACATTCTCCAGGAGAGACCACATCCTGAGCTATAAATATAGCCTTGGTAAATTTTTATTTAAAATGAAATAATTCCAAGCATCTTTTCTGGTCACAATGCAGTAAGATTAGATGTCAATTACAGGGAAAAACAACAACAACAACAACAACAGTGTATCCTAAAGGAAATCAGTCCTGAATACTCATTAGAAGGACTGATGTTGAAACTCCAATGCTTTTACCACCTGATGTGAAGACCTGACTCACTAGTGAAGACCCTGATGCTGTGAAAGGTTGAAGGTGGGAGAAGAAGGGGATGACAGAGGATGAAATGGTTGGATGGCATCACTGACTCGATGGAAATGAGTTTAAGTTTCTGGAGTTGGTGATGGGCAAGGAAGCCTGGTGTGCTGCAGTCCATAGAGTTGCAAAGAGTCAGACACGGCTGAGAGACTGAACTGAACAGGGGAAAATGCAAATATATAGAGACTAAATAACTCGCTTCTGAATAACCAACAGATCATGGAAGAAATCAAAATATGCACAGAAACAAATGAAAATGAAAACATGGAAACCCAAAACCTATGGGATTCAAAAAAGCCGTGCTAAGAGGGAGGTTAAAAACAATACAAATCTACCTCAAGTAACAAGAGAAACATAAAATAAACAACCTAACTTTACACCTAAAGCAACTAGATAAAGAAGGAAAGAAGAACCCCAAAGTTAGTAGAAGGAAATAAATAAAAATCAGAGCAGAAATAAATTAAAAATAAACAAAAAAAACTTTAGCAAAAATCAACAAAACTAAAATCTGATTCTTTGAGAACATAAGTTAAATAGACAAACCATTAGCTAGACTCATCAAGGAAAAAAAGGAGAAAAATAAAATGAATAAACTTAGAAACGAAAATGGAGAAATCACAACAGACAGCACAGAAATACAAAGGATCATAAGAGATTACCAGAAGCCAATAAAATGGACAACTTAGAAGAAACAAACAAATTATTAGAAAAGTATAACCTTCCAAATGTGAACCAGGAAGTAACAGAAAATCTTAACAGATCCATCAAAGCCATGGAAATCAAAGTTGTAATCAGAAATCTTCCAAGAAACAAAAGCCCAGGACCAGAAGGCTTCACAGGTGAATTATACCAAAAATTCAGAGAAGAGCTGACACCTATCCTACTCAAACTCTTCCAGACAATTGCAGAGGAAGCTAAACCCCAAAACTTATTCTATGAGGGCACCATCACCCTAATACCAAAACCAGACAAAAATGTCACACACACACAAAAATAATAATAATAAAACTACAGACCAATATCCCTGATGAAAAGAGATGTAGGTATGCTGAAAGAAATTCTAGCAAACATAATTGAACAATATATTTAAAAGATCAGACATGAAGACCAAATGGGCTTTATCCCAGGGATGCAAGGATTCTCCAAACATTTGCAAATCAATCAATGTGATACACCATACTAACAAATTAAAAGATTAAAAACATATGATTATCTTAATGGATGGAGAGAAAGTCTTTGACAAAATTCAACACCTATTTATGATAAAAACTCTCTAGAAAGCAGGCAGAGAAGAAACATACCTCAACATAATAAAAGCCATATATGACAAACCCACAGCAAATATTATCAGCAATGGCAAAAATTTGAAAGCATTTTCCCTAAAACCAGGAACAAGAAAAGGGTACCCACTCTCACCACTACTATTTAACATAATTTTGAAAGTCCTAGCCACAGCAATCAGAGAATAATAGAAATAACAGTTATCAAGGTTGGAAAAGAAGAATAAAACTCTCACTGTTTGCAGATGACATGATCCTGTACATAGAAAACCATAAAGACACCACCAGAAAATTATAAGAGCCATTTAATGCATATAATAAAGTTGTAGGGTATAAACTTAATACACAGAAATTCCTTCCATTTCTCTACACAAACAAAGAGAAAACAGAAAGAGAAATTAAGGAAACAATCCCATTCACCATTGCAATGAAAACAATGAAATACTTAGGAATACAGTTACCTAAAGAAACAAAGATATATATATGAAACTATAAAACACTGATGAAAGAAATCAAAGAGGACACAAATAGATGGAGAAATATACCATGCTCATGAATTGGAAGAATCAGTATACTGAAAATGAGTGTAACCCCCAAAGCAATCTATAGAGTTAATGCAATCCCTATAAAGGTATCAATGGTATTTTTCACAGAACTAGAACAAATAATTTCACAATTTGTATTGAAACACACACAAAAAACTTGAATAGCCAAAGTAGTCTTGAGAAAGAAGAATGGGACTGGAAGAATCAACTTGCCTGATTTCAGACTACACTACAAAGCTACAGTCATCAAGACAGTATGGTACTGGCACAAAGACAGAAATATAGATCAATGGAACAAAATAGAAAGCCCAGAGATAAATAGACACACCTATGGATGACTTATCATTAACAAAGGAGTCACAGATATGCAATAGAGAAAAGGCAATCTCTTTAGCAAGCTGTGCTGGAAAAACTGGTCATCAACCCTTAAAAGAATGAAACTAGAACAGTTTCAAACACTGTGCACAAAAACAAACTCAAAATAGATTAAAGATCTAAATGTAAGACCAGAAACTATAAAACTCCTAGAAGAAAACATAGGCTGAACCCCCTGACATAAATCACAGCGAGATCCTGTATGACTCACCTCCCATTGTAATGGAAATAAAAAACATAAAAATAAACAAATGGGACCTAATTAAACTAAAAAGTTTTTGCACAATGAAGGAAACTATAAAGAAGGTGAAAAGGCAGCCTTCAGAATTGGAGAAAATAACAGCAAATTAAACAGCTGACAAAGAATTGTTATACAAAATATACAAGCAGCTCAAGCATCTCAATTCCACCAGAATAAATGACCCAATCAAAAAAATGGGCCAAAAACCAAACAGACATTTCTCTAAAGAAGACATACAGATGGCTTCAGCAATATGTGAACCGTGAACTTCCTAATGTTCAAGCTGGTTTTAGAAAAGGCAGAGGAACCAGAGATCAAATTGCCAACATCCGCTGGATCATCAAAAAAGCAAGAGAGTTCCAGAAAAGCATCTATTTCTGCTTCATTGAGTATGCCAAAGCCTTTGACTGTGTGGATCACAATAAACTGTGGAAAATTCTGAAAGAGATGGGAATACTAGACAACCTAACCTACCTTTTGAGAAACCTGTATGCAGGTCAGGAAGCAACAGTTAGAACTGGACATGGAACAACAGACTGGTTCCAAATAGGAAAAGGAGTACGTCAAGCCTGTATATTGTCACCCTGCTTATTTAACTTCTATGCAGAGTACATCATGAGAAACGCTGGGCTGGAAGAAGCACAAGCTGGAATCAAGATTGCCAGGAGAAATAAAAATAACCTCAGATATGCAGATGACACCACCCTTACGGCAGAAAATGAAAAGGAACTAAAAAGCCTCTTGATGAAAGTGAAAGTGGAGAGTGAAAAAGTTGCCTTAAGTCTCAACATTCAGAAAATGAAGATCATGGCATCCAGTCCCATCACTTCATGGGAAATAGATGGGGAAACAGTGGAAACAGTGTCAGACTTCATTTTTTTGGGCTCCAAAATCACTGCAGATGGTGACTGCAGTCATGAAATTAAAAGATGCTTACTTCTTGGAAGGAAAGTCATGACCATCCTAGATAGCATATTCAAAAGCAGAGACATTACTTTGCCAACAAAGTCTGTCTAGTCAAGGCTATGGTTTTTCCTGTGATCATGTATGGATGTGAGAGTTGGACTGTGAAGAAGGCTGAGTGCAGAAGAATTGATGCTTTTGAACTGTGGTGTTGGAGAAGACTCTTGAGAGTCCCTTGGACTGAAAGGAGATCCAACCAGTCCATTCTGAAGATCAGCCCTGGGATTTCTTTGGAAGGAATGATGCTGAAGCTAAACTCCAGTACCTTGGCCACCTCATGTGAAGAGTTGACTCATTGGAAAAGACTCTGATGCTGGGAGGGATTGGGGCAGGAGAAGAAGGGGACGACAGAGGATGAGATGGCTGTATGGCATCACTGACTCGATGGACATGAGTCTGAGTGAACTCCAGGAGTTGGTGATGGACAGGGAGGCCTGGTGTGTTGCGATTCATGGTGTCGCAAAGAGTTGGACACGCCTAAATGACTGAACTGAACTGAAGTGAACTGAAATACATGAAAAGATGCTCAACATCACTCATTATTAGAGAAATGCAAATCAAAACCACAATGAGGTGCCATCTCATGCCGTTCAGAATGGCTGCAATCAAAAAGCCTACAAACAATAAATGCTGGAGAGGGTGTGGAGAAAAGGGTATCCTTTTACACTGTTGGTGGGAATGCAGACTAGTACAACCACTATGGAGAACAGTCAGGAGATTGCTTAAAAAACTGAAAATAGAACTGCCATACGACCCGACAATCCCCCTACTTGTCACACACACTGAGGAAACCATAACTGAAAGATACACATGCATTCCAATGTTCATTGTAGCTGTTAATTACTGTTTAAATAGTTAGGACATAGAAGCAAGCTAAATTCCCATCAGCAGGTGAATGGATAAGGGAGTTGTGGTACATATACACAATGGAGTATTATTTATTAAAAATAACACATTTTAATCAGTTCTAATATGATGGGTGAAACTGGAGCATATTATACAGTGAAGTAAGCTGAAAAGAGTAACACCAATACATTAAATTAACACACACACACACACACACATATATAGCAATTAGATAGATGTTAATGATGACCCTATATGCAAAACAGCAAAAGAGACACAGATATAAAGAACAGAGGTTTGGGACTATGTTGTAGAAGGCGAGGGTGGGATGACTTGAGAGAATGGTATTGAAATATGTATATTAACATATGTAAAATAGATGACCAGTGCAAGTTCAGTGCATGAAACAGGGCATTCAAACCTGGTGCTTTAGGACAACCTAGAGGGATTGGGTGGGTAGGGAATTGGGAGTGGGATTCAGGACGGGGGGACACATGTATACCTGTGGCTTATTCATGCCAACGTATGGCAAAAACCACCACAGTATTGTAAAGTAATCAGCCTCCAATTAAAATTAATTAATTAATTAAAAAATCAACATCCAGTTATCAATACTTTTAATTAGGTCACTTTTACCTTATAATGTTTTACTCACTAATACAAATAATAGTAAATATGGTTGTTTCTAACATATTACTTGTTTCTCAATATTATACAATAAATAACTTTCAAAATTTAAAAATGTATATCTCAGAACAATTCACAATTTAAATTGCCTTTCAATTGGTAGTCACTATATTTTACAAAAGCATGTTTTATCTAAATTTGGTCTATTATACTTAAAATAGTTCAACTTCATGTAAATATTAAATTTTAACACATATCTTTCATCATATTCTCTTAAAAATTTCTGTAATCATAAAATTGTATATAAGGTAAAATTATTGTTTTTGAATTAAAGGAGGAGTAATACAGTGCTTTTAATACTTTCAATCAGTCTATCAGCATTCAATAAAGATTGAACGTTTTAAATTTCATTAATGAAAGGTAAATTATATTTGATTAACTTATTTGTTAGTACTAAAATGCTTTTCAATCTGTGTTTCAAACAGTCACTCAATAATCGCTGTTATTATTCATTTTTAAAGAGAACTTGGAGCAAAGTTTTTATTTTTTTATTTATTTTTTTTTTATTTTTAAACTTTACATATTTGTATTAGTTTTGCCAAATATCAAAATGAATCCACCACAGGTATACATGGAGCAAAGTTTTTAAAAAGGCAAAAATTCAATTCATTTTTCAAATATATCATTTTGTAACTTACTGGCCTTGCCTCTTTTGCCCAGTTCACCAATGCTGCTGTTAATGCTTCCTGTCATACCAATTCATTCCATATTTGAATGTTATATATTCTATTTTTCTAAAGATCAATTCTCCTTTAAAACCTGCCCAGCAGTGGGGTGGCCTGGAATAATTCAGGAGGTAAGAACAAAAGGCTTCTAAATGATTAAACTGAAAATATCAATGTCAGAGTATTGAAAAGACTTTTGGATATACGCATCCTATGTCTATATCCATGTATGCATAGAATATAGAATATACAGGCATATAGACATGATATATAGGATTATATATATAGGAAACATAGCATATATATAGGAAATATAGGATATATATATGATATATATATATATATATATATATTACTTTCTAATTTCTTTTCAATTATTGGGTGCAGAATACCACCAAATCTTCTAGGACTTATAAGTCCTTTTTTAGGATCTGGAGGAAAATGGAAAAGAATATATATATGTATATATAATTAATCCCCTTTTAGGTAGCCTAATCCTCATGATGAAATGCTTAGAAATGTTTAGAAAGTTTCTACCTGCTAGAAATTTCCTTTTACAGTCACTATGTATAACTGCCTTTGATTATCTATTCTAAAATTATTTGATTAGAATTATTCCTCAGGGCTAAAGTATGGATACATACACCCACTTTGCTGTTAATAATGTCCAAAAACAAGCAAGGAGAGCAAGCAACTTGCTTGCTCACAGCAGAAGAATTGTGCCAGAATTCTGTTAAATAATTCCCTATGAGAATATGGACACAAATGTTCCAAAACCAATATCTTTTTGTAAATGCCCTTAGGACTAATTCATATCTGGCAGACCGCCTCAATGTGGACTGCTTAATTAGAAATTGAATTTCTAAAAAAAAAAACAAAAAAGAAAAGAAATTGAATTTCTTCTTCATATGCATTTTTCTACATACAAGTCATAGTAATTGTCTGAATCAATTAGTATGAAACTGTACTACAAACACATATATTAAATTCTTGAAAACTATGTGCAACTTAAAACTATGTAAAACTTCTTTGACAGAGAAGTCAGGATGATTAAAGGAACTAGCAGAAATACATTGAGCTAATATCATTATTTTTTAGGATGAAAGTTTAAAGTTCTGTACAAAAAAGTGGTCATTTGAGGGTGATACTAATTGCAGAAGACACTTCCTGCAGTTCTGGTGGAATGCATAGCCTTTCAGAAATTGTTTAGCTTTGATTCAAACTTTGAAAGCAAAAAATGGAATACTTCTTTATTTTCTCAAGTATGCTTCTTAACCATAGTTATTATTTTAAGAATGATTTACTTTTATCACAGAACTCATTTTAGTAGCAAATGGATTGGTCTGAAGAGGTGGTTCCTCAATCTTAATACAAAGTGACTTATTCATTACTTCTGGAATATTTCAAGATTCAATTGATAAGAATATTCAGAATTTATATTTAAAGACTAGCTTAGAACCATGGAATTTTAAAAACAGAGAGAAAGGGACATAGGCATATACATTATATTTGGAGAGGCAATACATACAATTAATGGAAACACACAAAAATAAACATAGACAAAACTCTTTGTTTAAGAGCTCTATAATATTAGTAAAATCCTTGGAGATTGAAAGCATCCCCTTCATAATCTCAGAGTAATGAATTGGATTCCTCTTTAAAACATAGATATGAAAAAATATATATATATATAGTATTATTTATTGTTTTCTTCAAATTAAATATATGTATATCCTGAAAAATGGAGGATTCCAATTTACAAATATTGAACAATCTTGAGGAGCAACTTCAAAATTACATCTCCATTTTTTGGCCAAGTTTTTAAGATTACCTGAGAATACACATGAATTCAGGCATGCTGTTTATATAAGGATATGAAAATGCAAGTTTGAAAGACTATAAAATATTTCATTTTCTTTCTTTCCTTAGAAGAGTTAAAAAATAAGTTGGAAAATGAAGTGTCTTGCGACTATGCACACACTCACATGCACTTACATACACACACACTTAACCTCTTCAAAATACGAGGTGTTTTTTGTTTGTTTTCCTTAAAAATAATTTGTACATTAACTTTTACAATAAGCTAAGTGAAAGCTTAACATAATATATATTGACTCTATATTCAGCTCAAAGGGTAAAGTGTCTGCCTGAAAGGTGGGAGGCCTAAGCCTGAGTTCGATCCCTGGGTCGGAAAGATCCCCTGGAGAAAGAAATGGCAATCCACTCCCGTACTCTTGCCTGGAAAATCCCATGGATGAAGAAGCGTGGTGTAGGCTACTGTCCATGGAGTCACAAAGAGTCAGACATGACTGAGCGACTTCACATTCTTTCTTTCTATATTTTTAAGCATATCACCAGGAGAAATTTGATCAAATTGGATGGAATACTGATATTATGCTAACATCTGGTACCAGTGATGCTAACAGATAAGGCCAGAGGGGCACATAATATACTGTAAAGTTAGGTTTGCTACAAGAAAAATGCATGTCCTTCCTAAAGTAAATTGTCCCCTACTTGGAGCTGCAAATTTCACTCTTGAAACATTTTTCTAATGTGGAAATTCAGGGATTCCAGCACAGGAGAAAGGGCAGCAGTGTTGGCTTTTGCTAGGACCCTGCTGGAGTCTGTATGATTCAGTCCACATAAATGAATCAAACCATGGGCAGGGTAATGGAAGAATGGGCCAGTTCGAGAATAGGTAGGTTTTCTTTAGCAGTTATCTTAGTTTAAAACACATAATACCAATATACTCTTATTGCTTATTACTGTCACAGAGTTTAGCACAACTTTATAGATCAGAGTTTTGGGTATACAAGAAGAATCTCTGTAAATTTCAATCAATGTTCATTTGATAAAATTTTTTCTCACATTGTGCTGTTTAACATATTCTCTGGTTTCCTCTCTGGGAAGATGCTATGCAGGCCCGGAATGCAAGAAGTTTGGATTCTGCACTAAGACAACTTTTGAGTTCAGTTCAGTCATTCAGTCATGTCCGACTCTTTGCGACCCCATGAATTGCAGCACGCCAGGCCTCCCTATCCATCACCAACTCCCGGAGTTCACTCAGACTCACCTCCATCGAGTCAGTGATGACATCCAGCCATCTCATCCTCTGTCGTTCCCTTCTCCTCCTGCCCCCAATCCCTCCCAACATCAGAGTCTTTTCCAGAGTCAACTCTTCGCACGAGGTGGCCAAAGTATTGGAGTTTCAGCTTTAGCATCATTTCTTCCAAAGAAATCCCAGGGCTGATCTTCAGAATGGACTGGTTGGATCTCCTTGAAGTCCAAGGGACTCTCAGGAGTCTTCAACACCACAGTTCAAAGGCATCAATTCTTCAGTGCTCAGCCTTCTTCACAGTCCAACTCTCACATCCATACATGACCACAGGAAAAACCATAGCCTTGACTAGACAAATATTTGTTGGCAAAGTAATGTCTCTGCTTTTGAATATGCTATCTAGGATGGTCATGACTTTCCTTCCAAGGAATAAGCGTCTTTTAATTTCATGGTTGCAGTCACCATCTGCAGTGATTTTGGAGACCCCCAAAATAAATTCTGACCCTGTTTCCACTGTTTTCCCATCTATTTCCCATGAAGTGATGGGACCAGATGCCATGATCTTCGTTTTCTGAATGTTGAGCTTTAAGCCAACTTTTTCACTCTCCACTTTCACTTTCATCAAGAGGCTTTTTAGTTCCTTTTCACTTTCTACCATAAGGGTGGTGTCATCTGCATATTTGAGGTTATTTTTATTTCTCCCGGCAATCTTGATTCCAGCTTGTGCTTCTTCCAGCCCAGCGTTTCTCATGATGTACTCTGCATAGAAGTTAAATAAGCAGGGTGACAATATACAGGCTTGACGTACTCCTTTTTCTATTTGGAACCAGTCTGTTGTTCCATGTCCAGTTCTAACTGTTGCTTCCTGACCTGCATACAGATTTCTCAAGAGGCAGGTCAGGTGGTCTGGTATTCTCATCTCTTGAAGAATTTTCCACAGTTTATTGTGATCCACACAGTCAAAGGCTTTGACATAGTCAATAAAGCAGAAATAGATGCTTTTCTGGAACTCTGTTACTTTTTTGATGATCCAGCAGATGTTGGCAATTTGATCTCTGGTTCCTCTCCCTTTTCTAAAACCAGCTTGAACATCAGGAAGTTCACGGTTCAAGTATTGCTGAAGCCTGGCTTGGAGAATTTTGAGCATTAATTTACTAGCATGTGAGATGAATGCAATTTTATGGTAGTTTGAGCATTTTTCAGTATTGCCTTTCTTTTGGATTGGAATGAAAACTGACCTTTTCCTGTCAACTTAATTTGTTTCTAAACGTAGAATTTTTTTCTAGGGTAGAATTAGTCAGAACCTGCTTGGTCTCACTCCTGCAATTCCTGGAGGCCTGAGTTGAACATTTTCATTAAGAAAATAGATTAAAAGAGATCTTCCAGTGTATCCCTCCTCCCCCCCCCAAAAAAAAATTCTAGATTACACACACATGCCTCACCCTCAGACACACACACTCAGCTCCTAAGTGATCAAGCAGCGTAAAGTGGGAATGCTATTTGTTACTTTAAACCTTCTTCCCAGATTCCTGTGTTGTTGATTCTAACCAAATAACTCACATTTTGTATGTGCAACTTCTGTGTGTGTGTGTGTGTGTGTGTGTATGTGTGTGTGTGTGTGTGTGTGTGTATAACTACTATGTATATCTGTTTCTACTGTATATGTGCTAATTATGGACATACACACTTAGTCTATTATCTATGTCTCATCTATCTATTTATTTACATTTATTTTTTACTGGGTTAGTGAGTTTGACGAGGAATGTGTGGGAGAGATGGTTAGGGAAAAGCAAATTGTTTGATTAAACTTAAATCTTGCATCTTTAAGCCAATAAGAGACAGTCCTGTCTAACTGTATTTGTGAATGTGTGTATTGTCTTAGATTTAGTTCGGTCTCAAAAAAGATCTCTTTTGTCTTCTAGTCATTCTAGTCATGCTGAAATAAAATAATTCTTTTTTTTTGATTCTGTCCTTTCCTACGTAGAGCTGAGAAAAGCCTTACATTTCCTTAAGAACTGATACTTTCTTCCATAATTACATTCATTAACTTATCTTCTGGTTGTTTGTGTTAACCTCAAAAACAGATATTTGGAAACAGTTGCATCCTTAAAACTGACCTTGAAATTAAAAAAAAAAATCATTGCTTATGTACATTTTCATAGCAACTAGTTAGCCCATTTTGTATTGAAATAGAACATATTAATTTGATTGGGAACACGTGTACATCCATGGCAGATGGATGTTGATGTATGGCAAAACCAATACAATATTGTAAAGTAAATAAATAAATTAATAATAATAATAAATAAATAAATAAATGTGGCAAAAATTTACCACTGTATCTAATTGGCCTCCCCTATAATAAGGCAAAACTTGTGCTTGTTAGAGTATATTTGCCCCATAAAATATATAAAAAGTCAGTGGCTCAGAAGAATACAAAGGCAACAAGAAGAGGGCATTGAATATAATGGTCCAACAACCTCATATTTTATTCTGGTGTATACTAATTTATTTTTTAAATGAGAAAATTTAAACTATTAAATAATTATGATAATTCATTTGTCTTAAAGTGGTTTGTGGGCATATCTGGTTAAATTTTGAGTTTAGCAAAATTACTCTTTTATATATCTTCAACATTATGCATTATAGAACAATGTAAATGTGTTGTTTTCAAGTTACAGAATCTAAATTTTTTCAGGAAAATTATTTAAATGATTACTATTAAAATTACAAGCATGTATATGACTAGTATGGAGGAAGAATTGATTATCCACTCCAGTACACTCACCTGGAGAATTCCAGGGACAGAGGAGCCTGATGAGCGTCAGTCCATGGTGTTACAAATAACTGGACACACATGAGTGACTAATGCACACACACATGTAAGCAATAACTACAGGAACAGAATTAAACCTCATATTCATGTTGAACTTTACGTTTTTCTGTTTCTAATCTTTAGTTTGTTTAATCATTCTCTTGATTTTGATAGTAAAAGCCCTCTTATATAATCAGTATAATTGACTACACAGGTTGAAATCATACTATTATTAAGGAAATATTATTATTCACTCCTAAAAATAAGCAAACTGGGATATATACATTTTACACTGAGAATTTTTTTTAATATATGAGCATATTTTCAACTGCAATGCAAAACAGGAGATGAAGAATAACTTGCAGAAAATAAAGAACACCCAGTATAGTAATTATATTATTCAATGACAGAGAAATTCAGGAGCAGTGGAAAATGTATGATACTAGGAAGGATGGTAATTGCTATGGTATGCTGAGTTCTGTATATTTATTTCCTCAAATGCACCAAATAAAATATGATCAAACTATCAAAAACAAAGGGCATGCATTTTAAAGTGGTTTAAGTCAACATAAGAAATTTTATGAAGTCATCCTTATTTATTTTTGTAACAGACCTTCAAATTGGCATATCCACAGAGTGTGTCAAGACAAGAGGAAAAGATATTTTTTTCTGGGCTTCCATATTTATCAACTAAAATGACTTCTACTCTTCAATCTGCCATCTGTTGTGCTATAAATCTAACAAGTTTAAACATCTTTATTTTTTGTGTAATTATGATTTCTTTGAAGTGTGGTTTCTGTTTCAATGTCAAAAAGTACATTCAAGAAATGTTTTTGTTTATGGTGTATTTCTGAGTAGTTAATGATTATTTTGCAAAGATAAAAAATATCATCCTAAAATTACTTTAGTATATTAAGGGATCCTGGATGACCAAAACAATTTTGAAAAAGAACACTGACTTCCTGATTTTAGAACTTACTGCAAAGCCTAGAATCAAGTCGTCACATACATGGTCAAATGATTTTTGACAAGGGTGACAATGTAGGGATAAGATGGTCTTTTCAACAGTGTTGGGAAAGCTAGATATCTATGTGGAAAACAATGATGTTTAATTTTTATCTTTTTTTTTCTTTTTTTCTTTTTAGGCAACCAGATTTAATAAATATTTCTCAATTGTTTTTGGTTTTGTTTTATTAATTCCTGCTCTAACCCTTACTGTTTTCTTTCTTTTCCTTGCCACTGATTTCCTTTGCTTTTGTATTTTAGTTTTTTAAGTTATAAATTGTGGCCAGTGATCTTTCTTCTTTCAAGATTGTTTTGGCTGTCCAGGTTATTTATCCTATAAAATATGTGTGTGTGTGTGTGTGCGTGTGTGACTCATTATTATAGCTCAGCTTAACTGGTGAATTCTAACAAATACTTAATGAAAAATAGCATATATTCTGCATTATCACTTTTTTCTTTGAATTTTATTGAGATGTTAGTTTAAGGTTTACAGCACAATTATTTGGTTTGCATATATCATGAAATGATTACTAAAATAATTTTAATTAGCATCTGTCATCTCATAAAGATACAAAATAAACAGAAAAATAATTCAGTTGTAAGGGGAACTTTTAAAACTCACTCTTTACAACTTTCATATTTAACATGAAGCACTATTAATTATATTAATCATGTTACACATCATATTCGTAGGACTTTATTTTATAGCTAGAAATTTGACATTTCCTCTCACCCCATATCCTACTCTTGTAACTACAAATCTAATCTCCTTTTCTGTGAGTTTTACCAGGGTCCAGCCACGGTGGATCCAGGGAATTCGAAGGGGAGACGGCTTTGGCGATCAGGATATGATAGAATTAAAGATACAAAGAGTGGTTAAATAAGGATAGCTCAGTGAGAAAATTCAGTGGAGAAAAGAGTCTGAATAACTTGGTTTACGTGGAAAGCTAATAAAATTCCAAAATAAGGAATTTGCGTCACCTACGTAGGCCGCAGGCGTCCTCACATTCTCCCGAAAGAGAGGAGACCCTAAGGCCTTCCCAGTCAGATCTTAGAAGCCCAGGCATAGTTAGTAGGCTTGACGAGCCTCCACGTTCCAGATGGGAATTCAGCCAGAAGGTGAGAGAAAGAATGACATGGGGAGACCAAGTTTTGGTGAACAAGGCCCGCACTTTATTTTCCAAAGTAGTTTTTATACCTTAAGTTGTGCATAGAGGATAATGGGGGAAGGGGTAAAGTCAGCAGTAAGCCAGGCTTTCTTCCTGCAAACTTGTCATATGCAAAAGTTTGGGTGAATTACATCATCTTCTGGCCTGGAGGCCTGTCAACATTTTAAGATCCTTTTTTCAGAAAACTTATTTTTCTCTAAAAGTGATTATTCTAAAGTCAGGCACCACCCTCCAAAAGCATTGGATAAAGTTGCATTCCTATAGGGCAAAGGTGTGGTGGGCTATAACAAGAAAAGAATTAACTCAAGGGTCCAAGGTTACAAACATTAAAGCTACTACTTACATTCCTATATACCAATTATATTAATCAATACACTGCCAGGGACACAGTAGGTAAGGGATATGGAAACTTAGCAACAAACATTGGCCCAACAAATGAAAAACCCTTCACCAATACAATTTCTAATCAATCTTTTAACTGCTCAAAGGAATCTGTATTTAGACAGTTTAGAACACCTTATGCCTCTCACGGTTGTGAACTAAAACACTCTTGTCATGCCCAGTAACTTTATTAACTGGAGCTGTAAGTTAACTCTTTTTCAGAGAGAGAGATGGTGGTGGATAGCCCCGCGTAAAGTCAGAGGTGTAGGTGAGAACACAAAGCAGTAAAGTAGGCAGACTCTGGTTTTGGGGGTAGATGCTCGAGAATTTCCAGAGGGACTCCTGAGGCTCAATCCTGCCTTTGCGTATGCCAAGCTTGCTTCCTCATGACCTTTGCCACGGGCGAAGTTCCTCACACTGGCTCCCAGCAGAGTTTGTTGTCTGTTTGCTTGTTTTTGAAGTTTAACTGGCTTATAAAACATAGTTAATTCCTGGTGCACAGCATAATGATATCATATTTCTATACATTTGCAATGATCGACACAATGTCTAGCTACAACCTGTCACTGTGCAAAGATACAACTTAATTATTGACTGTATTCTCCACACTGTTATTTCATATCCATGACTCATTTATTTTGCAACTGGAGGTCTATACCTATTAATTTCTTTCAACCTATTTTTCTCATCTTCCTCTCCCTCTCCTCAGGCAGTCACATGTCTGTTCTCTGCATCTATGAGTCTACTTCTGTTTTGTTGTATTTGCACATTTTTTTATATCACATATAAGTGAAATTATGCAGTGTTTTTCTTCCCTGTCTGATGCATTTAGTGTAACATAATACTTTAGATCCATTCATGTTGTCAAAAGTGGCAAGATTTTATTTGCTTTAAGGTAAGAATTGGAACATTAAGAAGGCTGAGTGCTGAAGAATTGATGTTTTTGATCTGTGTTGCTTGAGGACTCTTGAGAGCCCCTTGCACAGCAAGGAGATCAACCCAATCAATTATAAAGAAAATCAATCCTGAAAAATCATTGGAAGAATTTATCCTGAAGCTGAAGTTCCAATACTTTGGCTACCTGAAGTGAAGAGCGGACCTATTGGAAAAGACCCTGATGCTGGGAAAGATTGAAGGCAGGAGGAGAAGTGGGCAACAGAGGATGAGATGGTTGGATAACATCACTCACTCAATGGATATAAGTTTAAGCAGACTCCAGGAGACAGTGAAGCACAGGGAATCCTGACATGTTACAGTCCATGGGGTCTCAAAGGGTCAGATACAACTGAGTGACTGAATAATAACAAGGGCTCAGTAATCTTCCACTCTTTATGTGTGTATGTCTCTCTCTCTCTCTATCTATATATATATATATGTATATATATATATATGTATATATATATATACACACACATATATGTGTGTCTGTGTCTGTGTGTATAGATTTTGTGTTCAATTATCTATACAAAGTTTTCTTGCCTGGAGAATTCCATGAAGAGAGGAGCTAAGAGGGCTAGACTTAATGGGGTTGCAAATAGTCCGACACCACTAAGCCACAAACACTTTCACTTTTTCACATATAAATATTATATAGATATAGATATATATGTACTTTCAGTTCAGTTCAGTTCAGTTGCTCAGTTGTGTCTGACTCTTTGTGACCACATGGATTGCAGCAAGCCAGAACTACCTGTCCACCAGCAACTCCCTGAGTTTACCAAAACTCATGTCCACTAAGTCAGTGATGCCATCCAACCATCTCATCCTCTGTCATCCCTTTCTCCACCCATGCTCAATCGTTCCCAGCATCAGGGCTTTATCAATGAGTCAGCTCTTGGCATGAGGTGGCAAAAGTATTATAATTTCACCTTCAACATCAGTCCTTCCAATGAACATTCAGGACTGATTTCTTTTATGATGGAAAGGTTGGATCTCCTTGTAGTCCAAAGGATTCTCAAGAGTCTCCTCCAACACCACAGTTCAAAAGCATCAAATTTTCGGTGCTCAGCTTTCTTTATAGTCCAACTCTAACATCCATATATGACTACTGGGAAAACTGTAGCCTTGACTAGACGGAACTTTGTTGGCAAAGTAATCTCTCTGCTTCTTAACATACGGTCTAGGTTGGTCAAAACTTTTCTTCCAAGGAGTTAGCATTTTTTTCCCCCCCCATGGTTGCAGTCACCATCTGCAGTGATTTTGGAGCCCCCCCCCTTCCAAAAAAAAAAAAAAGCCTACCACTGTTTCCACTGTTTCTCCATCTATTTGCAATGAAATGATGAGACAGGATGCCATGATCTTAGTTTTCTGAATGTTGAGGTTTAGGCCAACTTTTTCACTCTCCACTTTCACTTTCATCAAGAAGCTTTTTAGTTCCTCTTCACTTTCTGCCATAAGGGTGGTGTCATCTGCATATTTGAGGTTATTGATATCACTTCCGGCAATCTTGATTCCAGCTTCTGCTTCTTCCAGCCCAGCGTTTCTCATGATGTATTCTGCATATAAGATAAATAAGCAAGGTGACAATATACAGGCTTGACGTACTCCTTTTCCTATTTGGAACCAGTCTGTTGTTCCATGTCCAGTTCTAACTGTTGCTTCCTGACCTGCATATAGGTTTCTCAAGAGGCAGGTCAGGTGGTCTGGTATTCCCATCTCTTGAAGAATTTTCCACAGTTTATTGTGATCCACACAGTCAAAGGCTTTGGCATAGTCAATAAAGCAGAAATATATGTTTTGGTTATTTTTTTCTGGAACTCTCTTGCTTTTTTGATGATCCAGCGGATGTTGGCAATTTGATCTCTGGTTCCTCTGCCTTTTCTAAAACCAGCTTAAAGAACTGGGAATTCACGGTTCATGCATTGCTGAAGCCTGGCTTGGAGAATTTTGAGCATTACTTTACTAGCATGTGAGATGAGTGCAATTATGTGGTAGTTTGAGCACTCTTTGGCATTGCCATTCTTTGGGATTGGAATGAAAACTGACTTTTTCCAGTCTTGTGGCCACTGCTGAGTTTTCCAAATTTGCTGGCATATTGAGTGCAGCACTTTCACAGCATCATGTTTCAAGATCTGAAATAGCTCAACTGGAATTCTATCACCTCTGCTAGCTTTGTTCGTACTGATGCTTTCTAAGGCCCACTTGACTTCACATTCCAGGATGTCTGGCTCTAGGTCAGTGGTCACACCATCGTGATTATCTTGGTTGAGAAGCTCTTTTTTTGTACAGTTCTGTGTTTTCTTGCCACCTCTTCTTAATATCTTCTGCTTCTGTTAGGTACATACCATTTCTGTCCTTTATCTAGCCCATCTTTGCATGAAATGTTCCCTTGGTATCTCTAATTTTCTTGAAGAGATCTCTAGTCTTTCCCATTCTGTTGTTTTTCTCTTTCTTTCCATTGACCACTGAGGAAGGCTTTCTTATCTCTACTTGCTATTCTTTGGAACTCTGCATTCAGATGCTTATATATTTCCCTTTATCCTTTGCTTTTCACTTCTCTTCTTTTCACAGCTATTTGTAAGGGCCCCCCAGACAGCCATTTTGATTTTTTGCATTTCTTTTCCATGGGGATGGTCTTGATCCCTGTCTCCTGTACAATGTCATGGACCTCCATCCATAGTTCATCAGGCACTCTATCAGATCTAGTCCCTTAAATCTATTTCTCACTTCCACTGTATACTCATAAGGCATTTGATTTAGGTCATACCTGAATGGTCTAGTGGTTTTCCCTACTTTCTTCAATGTAAGTCTGAATTTGCCAATAAGGAGTTCATGATCTGAGCCACAGTCAGCTCCTGGTCTTGTTTTTGCTGACTGTATAGAGCTTCTCCATCTTTGGCTGCAAAGGATGTAATCAATCTGATTTTGGTGTTGACTATCTGGTGATTTCCATGTGTAGAGTCTTCTCTTGTGTTGTTGGAAGAGGGTGTTTGCTATGACCAGTGTGTTCTCTTGGCAAAATCTATTAGGCTTTGCCCTGCTTCATTCTGCATTACAAGACCAAATTTGCCTGTTACCCCAGGTGTTTCTTGACTTCCTACTTTTGCATTCCAGTCCCCTATAATGAAAAAGACATCTTTTTTGGGTGTTAGTTCTCAAAGGTTTTGTAGGTCTTCAAAGAACCGTTCAACTTCAGCTTCTTCAGCATTGCTGGTTGGGGCTTAGACTTGGATTACTGTGATATTGAATGGTTTGCCTCGGAAATGAACAGAGATCATTCTGTCGTTTTTGAGATTTCATCCAAGTACTGCATTTCAGACTCTTTTGCTGACTATGATGGCTACTCCATTTCTTCTCAGGGGTTCCTGCCCACAGTAGTAGATATAATGGTCATCTGAGTTAAATTCACCCATTCCAGTCCATTTTAGTTCACTGATTCCTAGACTGTCGACATTCACTCTTGCCATCTCCTGTTTGACTACTTCCAATTTGCCCTAATTCATGGACTGAATAATCCAGTTTCCTATGCAGTATTGCTCTTTATAGCATCAGACCTTGCTTCTATCACCAGTCACATCCACAACTGGGTACTCTCTTTGCTTTGGCTCCATCCCTTCATTCTTTCTGGAGTAATTTATCCACTGATCTCCAGTAGCATATTGGGCATCTACTGACCTGGGGAGTTCGTCTTTCAATATCCTATCATTTTTGCCTTTTCATCCTGCTATTTACCTGGGGCCAAACTATGGTGGAGGCAATGAAGATAATGGTGACCTCCATCAAAAGATCCCAGGTATGTACTGCTACAGTCCATGTCCCCAACCCTATAGCAGGTCACCAATGACCCATTCCTTTGCCAGAGACTCCCAGACACCCACAGACAAGTCTCCTGTGGGGGTCACTGTTCTTTTCTCCTTGGTCATGCTGCACAATGTTCTGTTGTGAAGTTCTGTTAGCTCTATAGTGTGGTAAATGCGACTTTCTCCACGAGGCTTATACCATACCCAGGTCTGCTGCACCCAGAGCTCCTGTCCTTGTGACAGATCACTGTCGACCTGTACCTCCACAAGAGACACTCCAGCACAGTTCTGTCTCAGTCCCTGTGGGGTTCCTGGGTCCTGGTGTGCACATAGTTTGTTTGAGCCCTCTGAGTATCTCTGGCATGAATGGGGTTTGTTTCTAAACGTGAATTCACCCCTCCTACCATCTTACTGGGGCTTCCCCTTTGCCCTTGGACGTGGGGCATCACCTCACAGTCGCTCCAGTGCCTACCTCCTTCCTGGGGTTTTTCTGACCTTGGTCATGGGGTATCTCCACAGAGCTGCTGCTCCTGACCCTAGAAGTGGGGTATATCCTCTCCACTGCTCACTGTACTTTGTCTGTATCCAATTTATATCAGTGAGAACTTATGTGGTTTCCATATCTTGGTTACTACAAATAATACTGCAATGAACATAGAGGTGGATATGCCTTTTTAAATTAGTACTTTCTTTTTCTTAGGACAAACATTCAGGAGAGGAATTGCTAGACCATATGGTGGTTCCATTTTTAATTTTTGAGAAAACTCCATACTGTTTTCCATAGTGATTGTGCCAATTTAAATTCTCATCAAGAGTGTATGGGGCTTCCTTGGTGGCTCAGAGAGTAAACCATCTACCTGCAATATGGGAGAACTGGGTCCGATCCCTGGGTCAGGAAGATCCCCTGGAGAAGGAAATGGCAACCCATTCTAGTAGTCTTGAGTGGGAAATCCCATGAACCAAAGAGCCTGGTAGGCTACAGTCCATGGGGTGTCAAAGAGTCGGATAGGACGGAGCTAATTCAGTTTCAGTTTTCAGTTTTCAAGAGTGTGTGAGGGATCGCTTTCTTTACATCCTTCAGTTTAGTTCAGTTTAGTTAAGCCTTGTCCGACTCTTTGCAACCCCATGAATCGCAGCACGCCAGGCCTCCCTGTCCATCACCAACTCCCAGAGTTCACTGAGACTCACGTCTATCGAGTCAGCGATGCCATCCAGCCATCTCATCCTCTGTTGTCCCCTTCTCCTCCTGCTCCCAATCCCTCCCAGCATCAGAGTCTTTTCCAATGAGTCAACTCTTCACATGAAATCAACACACAGAAATTCCTTGCATTCCTATACACTAATAATGAGAAAATAGAGAAATTAAAGAAACAATTCAATTCACCTTTGCAATGAAAATAATAAAATACTTAGCAATATAGCTACCTAAAGAAACAAAAGATCTATATATAGAAAACGATAAAACACTGGTGAAAGAAATCAAAGAGGACACTAACAGATGGAGAAATATACCACGTTCATGGATTGGAAGAATCAATATAGTAAAAATGAGTATATTACCCAAAGTAATCTATAGATTCAATGCCATCCCTATCAAGCTACCAATGGCATTTTTCACAGAGCTAAAACAAATAATTTCACAATATGTATGGAAATACAAAAAAACTCAAATAGCCAAAGCAATCTTGAGAAAGAAGAATGGAACTGGAGGAATCAACCTGCCTGACTTCAGGCTCTACTACAAAGCCACAGTCATCAAGACAGTATGGTACTCTCACAGAGACAGAAATATAGAACAATGAAACAAAATAGAAAGTGTCGAGGTAAACCATGCACCTATGGACACCTTATCTTTGACAAAGGAGGCAAAAGCATACAATGGAGAAAAGACAATCTTTTTAACAAGTGGTGCTGGGAAAACTGGTCAACCACATGTAAAAGAATGAAACTAGAACACTTTCTAACACCATACACACAAATAAACTCAAAATGGCTTAAAGATCTAAATGTAAGACCAGAAACTATAAAACTCCTAGAGGAGAACATAGGCAAAACACTCTCTGACATACATCACAGCAGAGTCCTCTATGACTCACCTCCCAGAATATTGGAAATAAAAGCAAAAATAAACAAATGGGACCTAATTAAACTTAAAAGCTTCTGCACATCAAAGGAAACTATAGGCAAGGAGAAAAGACAGCCTTCAGAATGGGAGAAAATAATAGCAAATGAAGCAACTGACAAACAACTAATCTCAAAAATATACAAGCAACTCCTACAGCTCAACTCCAGAAAAATAAATGACCCAATCAAAAAAATGGGCCAAATAACTAAATAGACATTTCTCCAAAGAAGACATACAGATGGCTAACAAACACATGAAAAGATGCTCAACATCACTCTTTATCAGAGAAATGCAAATCAAGACCACTATGAGGTACCATTTCACACCAGTCAGAATGGCTGCGGTCCAAAAGTCTACAAATAATAAATGCTGGAGAGGGTGTGGAGAAAAGGGAACCCTCTTACACTGTTGGTGGGAATGCAAACTAGTACAGCCACTATGGAGAACAGTGTGGAGATTCCTTAAAAAACTGGAAATAGAACTGCCTTATGATCCAGCAATCCCACTGCTGGGCATACACACTGAGGAAACCAGAAAGGAAAGAGACATGTGTACCCCAATGTTCATCGCAGCACTGTTTATAATAGCCAGGACATGGAAGCAACCTAGATGTCCATCAGCAGATGAATGGATAAGAAAGCAGTGGTACATATACACAATGGAGTATTACTCAGCCATTAAAAAGAATTCATTTGAATCAGTTCTAATGAGGTGGATGAAACTGGAGCCTATTATACACAGTGAAGTAAGCCAGAAAGAAAAACACCAGTACAGTATACTAACGCGTATATATGGAATTTAGAAAGATGGTAACAATAACCCTTTGTATGAGACAGCAAAAGAGACACTGATGTATAGAACAGTCTTATGGACTCTGTGGGAGAGGGAGAGGGTGGGAAGATTTGGGAGAATGGCATTGAAACATGTAAAATATCATGTATGAAACAAGATGCCAGTCCAGGTTCCATGCACGATACTGGGTGCTTGGGGCTAGTGCACTGGGACGACCCAGAGGGATGGTATGGGGATGGAGGAGGGAGGAGGGTTCAGGATGGGGAATACATGTATACCTGTGGTGGATTCATTTTGATATTTGGCAAAACTAAAACAATTATGTAAAGTTTAAAAATAAAATAAAATAAATAATAATAAATTAAAAAAAGAAAATAAATAAATAAACTTAAAAGCTTCTGCACAACAAAGGAAACTATAAGCAAGGTGAAAAGACAGCCTTCAGAATGGGAGAAAATAATAGCAAATGAAGCAACTGGCAAACAACTAATCTCAAAAATATACAAGCAACTCCTGCAGCTCAATTCCAGAAAAATAAACGACCCAATCAAAAAATGGGCCAAAGAACTAAACAGACATTCCTCCAAAGAAGACATACAGATGGCTAACAAACACATGAAAAGATGCTCAACATCACTCATTATCAGAGAAATGCAAATGAAAACCACAATGAGGTACCATTTCACGCCAGTCAGAATGGCTGTGATCCAAAAGTCTACAAGCAATAAATGCTGGAGAGGGTATGGAGAAAAGGGAACCCTCTTACACTGTTGGTGGGAATGCAAATTAGTACAGCCACTATGAAGAACAGTATGGAGATTCCTTAACAAACTGGAAATGGAGCTGCCTTATGATCCAACAAGCCCACTGCTGGGCATACACACCGAGGAAACCAGAATTGAAAGAGACACGTGTACCCCAATGTTCATCCCGTCACTGTTTATAATAGCCAGGACATGGAAGCCACCTAGATGTCCATCAGCATACAAATGGATAAGAAAGCTGTGGTACATATGCACAATGGACTATTACTCAACCATTAAAAAGAATACATTTGAATCCGTACTAATGAGGTAGATGAAACTGGAGCCTATTATACAGAGTGAAGTAAGCCAGAAATAAAAACACCAATACAGTATACTAACGCATATATATGGAATTTAGAAAGATGATAATGATAACCCTGTATGCAAGACACCAAAAAAGACATAGATGTATAGAACAGTCTTATGGACTCTGTGGGAGAAGGCGAGGGTGGGATGATTTGGGAGCATGGCATTCAAACATGTATAGTATCATATGTGAAACAAATCACCAGTCCAGGTTCACTGCATGATACAGGATGTTTGGGGCTGGTGCATTGGGATGACCCAGAGGGATGGGATGGGGAAGGAAGTCAGAGGGGGCGTTCAGGATGGGGAACACGTGTACACCTGTGGCAGATTCATGTTGGTGTGGCAAAACCAATACAATATTGTAAAGTAGTTAGCCTCCAAATAAAATAAATAAATTTAAATTTAAAAAAAGACAAAAATAACATAACTCATCAATTGTTGTCTTATTTTACAATAATGAACCTTAGAAATTGTGGGCAAACATATTGTATCATGTGTATCAAATCAGTCAACCCTAAAGGAAATAAACCCTGAATATTCATTGAAAGAACTCATGCTAAAGCTGAAGCTCCAATATTTTGGCCCCCTGATGTGAAGAGCTACTCATTGGAAAAGGCCCTGATGCTGGGAAAGATTGAAGGCAAAACAAGAGGGTGACAGGGGATGAGATGGTTATATAGAATCACCAATTCAATGGACATGAATTTGAGCAAACTCTGGGAGATAGTGGAGGACAGGAAAACCTGGCATCAGTCTGTGGGTTCTCAAACAGTTGGACCCAACTTAGCAAATGAACATCAGACATAACATCATGAAACTGACATTATACACCAAATTGTGTCATTAAATAACCCAATACCATATACACTGCTTTTTAGACAGTTTTAAATTCTTCCTTGGATTGAAATTTAAAACAAATAAACAAACAAAATTCTACTAGAGAAACTAAGTAACACAAATAGATTGATTGATTTAATATTATCATGCATGCATGCTCAGTTATTCAGTCATGTCTGACTCTTTTGTGACTCCATGGACTGTAGCCTGCCAGGCTCCTCTGTCCATGGG
The DNA here is from genome assembly GCF_002263795.3 of Bos taurus. NCBI lineage: Eukaryota > Metazoa > Chordata > Mammalia > Artiodactyla > Bovidae > Bos > Bos taurus. The sequence continues at coordinate 4,556,914 of NC_037336.1, forward strand.
ATTTTCCAAGCAAGAATACTGGAGCAGGTTGACATTTCCTTCTCCAGGGGATCTTCCCAAACCAGGGATCAAACCTGGATCTCCTACATCTCCTGCATTAGCAGGCAGATTCTTTATGACTGAGCCACCTGGGAAGACCTTAAATATCAATATACATGCTTCTAATTTCATTATACATTATACATGTGTATACATTATTATTACAGTCATTTTTAACATTAATGTTTAAAATCAAAGCAAAATTTGATAAGAATGACTTGTAATTCTATAACTATATCCAAAGTAAATGTGTAGTGGTTAAAGGAATGATATTTTTAGTATTTGACAGCTATGCTATGCTAAGACACTTCAGTCGTTTCCGACTCTGTGTGACCCCATAGACGGCAGCCCACCAGGCTCCCCCGTCCCTGGGATTCTCCAGGCAAGAACACTGAAATGGGCTGCCATTTCCTTCTCCAATGCATGAAAGTGAAAAGTGAAAGTGAAGTCGCTCAGTCGTTTCTGACTCTTAGCAACCCCATGGATTGCAGCCTAACAGGCTCCTCCATCCATGGGATTTTCCAAGCAAGAGGTACTGGAGTGGGGTGCCGTTGCCTTCTCCGATTTCACAGCTATAGCATACTAAAGCACTTCTGTTCATAAGTGGCTATGAAATGTTCTAGGACATTAGTTTTCTAATTCAAAATATATATTGCTTTTTTAATAGTTTTGGGGAGTGGTGTCATTTTTGTACAATATAGTATCTGTTTTTCCTGTGTCCACTAAATTTCCCTTCTTCCACAAATATCTTTTGTGAATCTGCATAACTGAAAATGTCTTACCTTTCACTTTTTTTTCATATTTTATCATTCTTTAATAAATTGTAGTGTATGAAATAATATAAATATTTTAATATTTAAATTCTCCAATATAAAGATATAATTCATTAAATCTGTAAATAGCCACAAATAGTAAGTATAAATACATGTTATATTAGCTTCATAACTTTTTAATAAATAGGGAAAAAATAGAAATGTCCTCTATTGCTCTCCTTGGTCCATTTTCAGTGCTCTCTTTCCAAATATATGTTTAATAAATCTATAATTATATAGAATAATTTGTTATTATTACATAATTTAGTTGTATCATCTATCTTTATAAACATATTGATACAAAGAGACTTAATTTATTTATTTTAATTGCTGTATTATAATTTATTTTGTTAGTATACCTCTCAGTATATCTACATCTCATCAGATGAACTTTTTTTCCAGTTTTTTTCTTTAGAAAGGATGATTCAATAAGTATCCCTACAAGGATTTTCTATGCATTTTTATAAGCATTTATGTAGGTGGTATATCTAGAACTACAAGTTTATTCATGTTTAAAACATTTTGAATTATCTTAGAAATTCTCTGACATACCATACAGCGTATGCACCAATTTACTCTTTCCCAACAGAATAAGGGATCATGCATTTCTCCAAAACCTTTCTAATACGTTGGTCACCTTTTAAATTAATTTTATATTTATGGAATATAAATTTGTATCTCAATGTGTTTCTCTCAATTCCTTGTTTTTCTGATTAATAATGTTACTAGGTTGATGTGGATTGGGTCAGACAGCTCCAACTGAGGAGGTCAGTGGAGACTGGGCCCAGCAATCTTGGTCATTAGCATAGCAAGTAAAAATGTGCAAACTTCCATTTCAGGCTTAAGAGCAAAGCAACGTTTATTAAAGCAAAAATAAACTCTCAGAGGTAGAATGGGTTGTTTCTGCGTGGTAAAACCAGCTCTTCTGTGTAGACTTAATGGAGTTGTTCTTTGTTTTTTTTGTTTGTTTGTTTGTTTGTTTTTTACTTTACAATATTGTATTGGTTTTGCCATACATCAACAAGAATCCGCCACGGGTGTGCATGTGTTCCCCGTCCTGAACGCCCCCCCACCCCCACCCCCACCCCCCCGTCCTCCCTATATCATCAGTCTGGGTCATCCCAGTGCACCAGCCCCAAGCATCCTGTATCCTGCTTCGAACCTGGACTGGTGATTAGTTTCTTATATGATATTATACATGTTTCAATGTCATTCAGGATAGGTGCAATCATAATTGAGTGACAAGGAATGGCTATTGGATTGATTGTCTCCAGTTCTGTATCAAGTTCATTATTACACATGCCCTTACCCTTGGTTTTCTAAGAAAAGCCCACCCTGAGGAGCACAAAGCCACATGCACATTTCATTAAACATTAATTTAATGAGTTTGGGTTTAATAGTGTTCATATGCCTGCCTAATCTGAGCACGCACAACCAGGGAAGTTCTGTCTTGTCACTGTGCTCCCTTTCTTCAGGATAAGTTGTCTACCACCTGACTGCAGATTGAATATGACTTGATTATTTCCCTCTTTTGTTGTTGATGCTTGTTTGTTTTGTTGTTGTTTCTTTCTTTCTTTCTTTTTCCTGCCTCTGTCACCTCCCTGCTGCTCATGTCTGATTATCTAAAAATAAGATTGATCTCTTTTAATATGTTTGTTTTTGTCTCTATTTAGTTCACATAATTTGATATTTGTGTATGGGTTGACTTGTTTCTGGTCATTTGTTTCAGTTCTTTTTATATCGTGGTTATTCTCTCCAACTCAAATGAGATAGCTACTTTAAAATTCAGCTACTTTTAACAAAGATTAAAATGGAGTCTTCCTTAAGCACGTGTCAATCTCTAGCTACTGCTTTTCTTGATATCATTCTTCAGAGATCTATGCAATGCAGAAGTGTTAGGCTTGGTCTTCTTCAGGGGCTTTCAACAAATTTCACTGACTTCTGGATGTGCAGGAATGGACTGTCCTTTGTGTCTTGACTCTTTGCTCTGAATCTTCTCTTTACCCAGCTCTTGGGCAGTGGTAGTAGGGATCTGAATTTAAGAGTTGTGGGAAGAAAATAGCTTAGAGGTTAACTGAAAAGAAGTCTTCCCTACTGAGCAGAAGAAATTGATCCTATGTCAGTTGCTGCATGACATTATAAGGCATGCCCCCTATCAAAAAGCTAGCTGTAATAGCCTGGAATTTTGCTACTTTTTCATGTCCACTATAATGGACTACACAAACTTCTTATTCAATGTTATTTTCTAAATATTTTAAATTATTTTGTGAATGCTTGAGTTTTACAGCAGTAGATAAAATAATACATTTAATAGAGAATTCTTTGTGAACTATTTGTCATGTTGATATAGTCTTTAAACTCACATAACAAAAATGAGTTAAAAACATTTAAATCATTTTAATTTTGAAACTTTAGTCTTCTATATAATTGTGCAAGAGAAAAAGTAAAGACTCCTGTGTGGTCCCCTTTTACTACTAGCAAATAATGTGTTTTTAAAAATTAAATTTATTTATTTTAATTGGAGGCTAATTACTTTACAATATTTTATTGGTTTTGCCATACATCAACATGAATCCACCACAGGTGTACACGTGTTCCCCATCCTGAACCCCCCTCCCACCTCCATTCCCATACCATCCCTCTGGGTCATCCCAGTGCACCAGCCCCAAGCATCCTGTATCCTTAATTGAACCTGGACTGGTGATTAGTTTCTTATAGGATATTATACATGTTTAAATACCAAATAATGTTTTTTTGCTAGCATTTCTATGTTAAATAAAAAGTAATTCAATGACACTTGTTAAAGATCATAAGACAAACTTTATTTAGGCCCATCAGGGTAGATAGGGACCACTGCAGAGGGATATTAAAATAGGAGAAAGTTAGGCTCAGTTCCAAAAAATAGCACAAACAAGTGGGAATTTACAACCAAGGAGCAGTGTGGGAAGCAGTGAGTGGAAAATTATTAAGAGGAAACATCAGGAGTAAGAGGAAGGCTGTCTACACTGACCTAACAATTCTTGCTGAGGCCTAGAGTATGATGGAGAATGAACTTTATCAGATATAAAAGCTGACCATGTATTGAGATTTGAGGGTTCTATTTCAACTGACTTGGCAGGGATCTTGTTAAAACCAGATTTCACAAGGAAGTAAGTGCACAGATAGGCCAAGGAGAAGGTTTGGGAGCATGCCTAAGGTTTGGCCAAATGAAGAACCTCTGTCACTGGTAATCAAGTGTATGGAGGTTTGTCCCACACAAAGCAGTTTTCTGGGATATGAGATGGGTGTTCTGTGTCCTGTGCTTAGTTACTCAGTTGTGTCTGACTCTGGCTCCTCTGTCCATTGGGTTTCTCCAGGCAAGAATATTGGAGTGGCCCTCCTCCAGGGGATCTTCCCAAACTAGAGATCACACCCAGGTCTCCTGCATTGCAGATAATTCTTTACCATCTGAGCCACCAGAAAAGCCCAAGAATACAGGAATGGGTTGCCTCTCTTCTTGAGGGGAATTCCCTACCCAGGAATCAAACCGGGGTCTCTTGCATCGAAGACAGATTCTTTACTAGCTGAGCTACCAGGGAAGCCCAAGTGTCCTATAGTTCAATTTGATTTTGACTCAACTTCATAAACTCATATCCATGAGTTAAGGGCTCAGTCCCACAAGACTACCCTCAATTTAATCCACTTAGCATTTGATCTATTCTCTTCTATTTTACAAAGGCTTTCCCCCCCCCCTTTGGCCAAACAATATAATTTTATAAATACAAGAGCAATTTCACAAAAATCACTTTTATACATTTTTAAATAATAAGAAATATTACTTCTTAGTAATCGGAAGTTTCAGGTTGTCACCTGTATTTCTTTTTTTATTTTTATTTTTATTTTTTTTTTACCTTTATTTCTCATGTGTTCCCCATCCTGAACCCTCCTCCCTCCTCCCTCCCCATACCATCCCTCTGGGTCGTCCCAGTGCACCAGCCCCAAGCATCCAGCATCATGCATTGAACCTGGACTGGCATGTCACCTGTATTTCTGACCTATTGACTATAAATCAGAGTTCTCACAGTCCCCTCCCGGGGTTCCATAATTTGTCACAATAGCTCACAGAATTCAGGAAAGCATTCATTTATTTTTATTGGTTAATAAAGAGCCTCTTGATTAAAGTAAAAGAGAGTGAACAAGCTGACTTAAAACTCAACAATCAGAAAACTAAGATCATGGTATCCAGGCCTATCACCTCATGGCAAATAGATGGGGAAACAATGGAAACAGTGACAGACTTTATTTTCTTGGGCTTCAAAATCGCTGTGGGTAAAGCCTGCAGCCATGAAATGAAAAGATGCTTGTCCTTAGGAAGAAAAGCTATGGCAAACCTAGACAGCATAATAAAAAGCAGAGACATGATTTTGCCAACAAAAGTCTATCTAGTCAAAGCTATGGTTTTTCCAGTAGTCATGTATGGATGCAAGAGTGGGACCATAAAAAAAGCTGAGCACCAAAGAATTGATACTTTTAAACTCTGGTGTTAGAGACTCTTGAGAGTTTCTTGGAGTGAAAGGAGAACCAGTCAATCCTAAAGGAAATCAACCTTGAATATTCATTGAAAGGACTGATGCTGAAGCTGAAGCTCCAATACTTTGGCCATATGAGGAGAAGAATTGATTCATTAGAAAAGTCCCTGAAGATGGGAAAGATTGAAGGCAGGAGGAGAATGGGATGACAGAGGATGAAATGGTTGGATGGCATTGCCAACTTGATGGACATGAGTTTGAGAAAGCACTGGGAGTTGGTGATGGACAGGGAAGCCTGGCATGTTGTAGTCCATGGGGTCATAGGGTCAGACACCATTGAGAGATTTAACTGAATGCTGTAAACAATATGATAAAGGATACTGATGAAGAGCTCCATGAAGAGTTGCATAGGACAGGGTTTGTAAGGGTCTTGAATGAAAGAGCTTCTGTTCCTGTGGAGTTGGGGTGCACGACCCTCCTGGTATGTAGGTGTGTTCACCAACCTGAAACTCCTCAAACCTGATACTATTGTGGTTTTAATGGAGGCTTGTCACAGAGGTATGATCAATTATTAACTCCATTTTCAGCTCCTCTCTCTGCGGAATGGGGGAAGTAGATGAAAGTCTCAAGTTTCTATTAATGGCTGGCCTTTCTGGTGACCAGCCCCCATGTAAGAGCCCACCAAGAGCTACCCTATATGACAAATGATATTCCTATCACCCAGGATATTCCAAGGGATTTAGAAGTTTGATGACAGAAGCTTCTATTACTCAGAAAATTACAAAGGTTTCAAGAGCTCTGTGTCAAGACTGAGGTCAAGGACTAAATGTTAGAGAGGAAGATTCTCCTAACCATTTCATTTTTCAAGTGTTTTAGGAGTTCTTTGTCAGGAACCATATATACACACACACACACATATATATATATATACATATATATATATCATAATATGTATAAGCAGTTTTGTGACTCTGTTCTCATATTTATAATATTATATTGTTTAGAAAATAAAATTCTTTGTAAAATAGAAGAAAAGGAAGTCAAATATTAAATTTATAGAATATAATTTCTTAATTTTATCTGTTCTCTGACATGAATATAATAATTGGAAAACAGTGTTGTTAAGTGTTTCAGAACAAACTCAAGTTATTTATCTGCCTGGGAGGAGAAAATTTAATGTAGAATGCTTCTAGAGATACTGTTTTACTTCTCAGGTGAGAAGCTATTTGCAAACCCTGTTTCATCCTCAGTGTTGTGCTGGCCTTTAACCTTTCTAGGAGCCTCATCATCATGATTGTCTTCTCTGTCCCAGATTCCCTGCAAAAGTCACGCTCAAACTGATTTACAACTTTTGAACTGGTCAACCAAAACATGGTAGTGTGGATTCTCTGGCTTTAGACAAAAGAGATACGATATTCTGTTGTGTGATTTGTGCTTTAGAATCCAAACCAAATGTTCCAAGGAGTTAAAAATCTGTAACGAGAATGTTGAAAAGATTTGCCCTCCAAGTGCTGCTTAGCAATATTAAGCTACTTTGTTATTTCACTATCCACAATGTTGTAGTATAGTTTATAGGGTTTTTACTCCAGAGCTTTCAAGATGGGATTTCTACCATGTTTTGGTACATAAAAGAAAAAATAAAAAGAGAATACCCTGTTTCTTCTTTATTATAGAACAACTCTATGTGCAGGCTTTCCAATAAAGCAGGAGGTAGACAAGGATGTCACAATCATAACCAGAAACATTTTTGCAGCGAGTCTATATTAAAAACTACCTACATCCAAATTTGGTTTCAGCTTCATTATACGAAGTTAAAACTGTTTCCAACTTATTATTATAACAATTATTCATTTACTACTGAATCTCAAAATAGAATCCTGAATCTTAAAACAGCATGTGTTCTATTATTTTGTTATGTTTTCACTTCCTCCATTGCTGACCATGTTTCTCAGTGACTTTTAGTTAACATTATTTCTCTATGCTTATATTTGTTCATACATAATGTTGTCTCTCTTCAAAATCATCTTAACATTCTGAAAAGATAAGCAAATATGGTATCACAATGGGAATTTATCATCTGTGAAATTAATAATTTCCATATTTAAACAATGAGTCTAAACATTCTAAGTACAGTTGATATTCAGGACTTTTAATTGGAAAAACTGAGAAAATTGATATTCTTAATGTAAAGAGATATTGCTCAATATAGATTGGCATACATAGATGGACATGTCTTCCTATTTTATATCTATAATGTTGGATGCAAAACAACAATAGGATTGCAGAAGCCTTAGCGTAATAATTATTTAAAAGTTTACCTAATTTTTACAACTGTTTCAAATATTTAACTTGCTACTGAACAGGAAAACATAAGACCATATTATATATATTCTTTTAGAATTAAAATGTATATGTTTATATTCATTAACTGACTCTAGCAGCAGCAGCTGTAGGTTATAGTTATAAATAAGAGCATGATTTATTTGCTTAAGGAGACTTTTGTCCTTATCTTTCTTACAAACAGATGTAACTTCAATAAATGAAATCTATGACTTGAATTGCAATATCTAAAAATGAACTAATACTTATAAAACACATTCAGTGTGGAATTCCTTTACTTTCTTTCATTAAAAAAATACATTTATATAATCATTCACTAATTTTTTTTAGCAACTCACTTTCATTACATTTGGAACATTTTTACATAAAACTCATTTTTTTTTCTTCTTGTAATTCATTAGTTTTAATGATTTATTTAAATTTTTTAACAAATTCACCTGGCAAAAACACACTGGGGCATAAATATAATTCAATCTTAGTAATCTTAACTTTATGTCTTAAGGCTGTGTAACTACATAGAAAAACTGTAGAATTCTACTAGCTAAAACCATGCAGATTCCTGTAGGCATTTTCCCAATGGGTAGGATATTAAAATGCATGATAATTTTAGGGGATAGTTTGATGGAAATTAGTAACAATTATTTGAGTATATTGCTCCAATTAAAAGAATAATAGTCTTATGAATGGTAATTTTCTCCCAATCTTTAGTGTTTAAAGGAATTAACATTCCCCCTTCAAATAATTTAAAAGTTGAATGATTGAATAAATAAATATTTCCACTATTCATCAGTCCCAGGAATGTCATTCAAAAATGCTGCACTTTGCTCACAAATTAGAAGTCTGCATTTTCCTCTCAGCAATTGACTTTGACTGGATAACTTGGTCCTCTAGTGAGCTGCTAGAAGAATGCGTGTTTGATCTAGTGGGACCTAAATACTGGGAGATTAGTTCCCTAATCCTAAAAAGCCCAGAGTAACCAAGGAACTACATTTCAGGCTGTTACCCTGGATCCCACAAGAGTCTTTGCATTGCTGTGCTCCCCTGAGTTGCCCAACAATAGAGGAGTTCTCCAGGGTTGTAGGGTAAAGGGTGGCATTGCAAGACATACTGTCACACAAGATTAAGAATAATGAAGTGTTACATGACTCAAGTGCTTGATACAGGAAGATGTAAAGTGTTCCTTTGAAAGTTAAAATATTAACAAATAACTTTCCATAGTCTTTAATAGCCAAAGGATGAAATAGTGTCATATTATCAATAATAACCTACACTTTATAGGTTGCTGCCCTAATTTGCTCATCTACATTCTCAATGTAACACTCTCAAAGTAGTTTCAGGGATGCCAAGGAATTCCTCATGAAGGATTCTGGTCTGCCTCAAGTGTGATATAGTCCAGGTACAGCACCTTCCATGGCTGCACCACAATCTCCGACCAGATAACAGCACCCCATTACCCACTCCTGACAATTCTGAAAGCTGCCACCTCCCAATGCAGTTGGCTTTGGGGGAAAGTCAGGGGAGATTTTTCATTCCTATTAATATATTCTCTTAGTTAAGCATCAACTTAACGAGGTACGTGTTCCAGTATCTTGCAAAGAGGGTTTAGGGAAATAGGTCTTCTCTTTCAATTTTTACTTACAGTCTTCTGTCTCATTAGGATGAAAACATTAATCAACTCAGAGGCTGAACATGGAGACAATCCAAATGGCATATAGCATGTCATGCTGATTGTTGGCTTTTTATAAATGGATTGGGCTAAAAAGCAAAATAAGCATGACAGAGGCAAAAACTTGCACATTCAAGCAATCATACTATGGATATACCAGTCATATGGATAATATTGTTCTCAGTGTGAAGATAAATTCATTAGGCTCATTTATCTTGATTCTATTAAACACTTACTTTATCTCTCATGAATGTTGTACAAGATTATTTCAAAATAAAGTGCTAAAAATGTAAAGTCTATGCCATCACATACTTAGCCCTGACTATATACTTATAAAACAAGTTTTAAGTTATATTTGATTTTATATTGACCTACCAAAAAAGGTGGGGATTTTAGTATAAGTGTTCTAATTAAATACATTTTAAGTGGGTTCATTCTGTATATGTCAAAGTATCTAGTTACACACCCTGAGAGACATTTGGGGCAGACTCCAAATTGTGCAAAACTGGCCAAAGGCCAACACAAAAGAGTTCTTAATCAGTGCTCCTTTGTCAAATATCATGCAGTTGTTCTGCTCATATAACTATGCCATTTAAAACCTTCCTTCTGTCATTTCAAATTGTGAACTTTGCATAAACCTACCTTGCTGGGCATTAAAAAGCCCTACTGCCCATTTACCTATGTCCTTAATAGGATCACCCTTTATGTTTCAGTTCATCGGTTGTAAATACACATTGGTCTGTGAAGGGAAAAGCCTCTGCTAATTGCCACTTGTCTTTGTAAGGTTGATTGGTGACTGTGTTACTCCCTACTTGAAAAGTCCTGAGGATAGTCTCTAGGACATTTGAGCAGGCAAGTTTCTAGATTATTGGGTCTATTTCCAATTGTTAAAACCCCTAATTTCTCCTTTCTCACTTGATTAATTTCAACTTCTGAGCAAGAACCTACTTTCCATAAAAAATATAGCTCTAACTTACTGAATAAACTCACAATTTTTACACCAACAAGATGATCATATTAGAATAATTGTTCTTTATTTTAGCCAATTAAATAAAAGACTAAAAGATAATTGCTACATTTGAAGTCATAAGACCAAAGTTTCAACTGTGATACTAGTAAATTGTGTGATTCTAGAAAGTCACTTAAACTCTTTAAAACTCAGGATATTCATCTGTAATAGAATAGGTTCGATAAGTATTTTTCAAATGGCTTCAGCAGGCAAAGAATCCTCCTGCAACACAGGAGACCTAGGAGATGTAGGTTGGATCCCTGGTTCAGGAAGATTCCCTGGAGAATGAAATGGCAACCCACTCCAATATTCTTTCCTGACAAATCCGATGAACAGAGGAGCCTGGCAAACTACAGTCTAAAAGCTTGCAGAGTCAGATGTGAGTATGTGACTAGGCATTCACGCATTGTATTTTTCAAGTCAATTTTTATTTCAGAGTGGTAAAACTCTTAAATTATATAATAGAGTACCTTGGAGTGAAGTGAAAAAATAAATGGAGAAAATGGAAGTACAATTTTCTTTCTTTGGTCCATAGACAATGGGTTGGATCATATGTTGAATGCAGTCTTGTATATGTAAACAAATTCTATGCCAGTACTGACCATTGTTAGTATACCATTCTTGATGCATACATGAATATTTGTTGCTAGTTTATCCACGTTCTTTCTAGATAAAAGAAAGTCTTTTGGAAAAGAGCTTTTGAATAAACCAGTAATGAAGCTTGTATCTACACAGCAGAGTAAAGTTGGCATTGGTTTCAAATTCTCCTAAACAATGTGCTTTAGATAAACGGGTTAATGAGGGCAAAACTACACTATTTGTAACATATTTCAAAGGCATTATTGAAATATCATTTGTCACTTATCATTTTATTTTCAAGTTGTTAAATACAGCACAAATTGGATACATTTATTAAAATTTAACTTAAACATGCCAATCTTTCTAAAAGATACCATGACACAGGCATACCAGTGATTTTGAGATAAAACTGAAACCAAAACTTGGAATTATATAGTCAGTTCAATAGACAATTATAGTGTTTCTGTTCTCCATCATATACATTTGTGTTACATATGATGACATATAATTATATGTAAACAGTTGCGTATATGTATATATACTATTTTATATAGATAATCATGTCTATTCTCTCTCAGCTGAGTCATTACAACCTAGGTATATTTATGCATATTACTTTAGCTCACAGGAGTACACTTAATTTCATGAATGCTTATTTGTAATCTCTGTAATTCACTAATCTTTTTTCATCTTTTCTATGTATCATAAGTATACAAGGAAGCAATGTAAGCCATAATTTTGCTCTCAAAAGAACATATTCAGTCCACAGGTTATTGAAATTCTAAGTGATTGTTTCTCTGTGTATGCATTCTTTCTTGGTCAGATAGACATCCTTGGAAACACATCCTGAGGAAATAGTGGCATCACAGTTTCCACAAGGCCCTTCATTGATAAGGGACTTTGCTAATTGGCAGTGGTGGGGATTTTGATTTTTGAATGAATCACTTTGAGTCCTTCTGTCACACAGTGTATACCTATAAACATAGTCAGTCAAAATAATGGAGCATAACACACTCACAAAAGACTGGAAATGCACACATGGATAGATCAACATAAATCTATCTATGCTGTTAGAAAAGAGAATTCAAAGTATATAGATTTTCAGCACTGGACAGGATTTTAGAGATCAACCAGTATCTCATTTTACAGAGGAAAAAGTTAAAAAAAAAAAAAAAAGAGAGAGAGAGAGAGAGAAAAAAAACCAAAAAAAAAAAAAAAACAAAGACACTGAGATGCTCTAGGTCAGTTAGCTAGTGGCAACAGGAAACCCTGGTCTCCTGATCCTTAGTCTATTGCATTTTTCACTTCATCTGCTGCACATTCTGACAGTGGGTCAAAAGTTAAGTCTTGCTGTGTGAAATAGCACCTTACTTTATGAGCATTTCTTTTCATTTTATTGTATTTCTTATAAACATCTTTAAAAACACAAAGCTTTGATGTTTCTTACAAACAATTTCATGGAAATATTGAGGAAGTTTTTTCTAATTATGTAGGCTGCTAGTTGTCAATTAATGAACATATAATTACCTATTCATCTAGTCAAATGTGTTTCAGTGAAGCTGACACTATAGCTTAGCCCAGGACACACCTCTTTCCCCTCCCGCAGCATTCGGCTCTTGCTGAAACTGAGTCGCACTGAAATCAAGAATAATATGGTGTTTCCACTCTTGTCACGTTGTCTTCTCTCCTCAACCTGCCCCCCTAGCATTAAGCTTTCTTCTCAGTTCCTAGCCTCATATTCAAGGGCAATCATTGGAAGAGACTCACAGACAGTGAGCTTCCCAAAGCTCTTTCTATTGACTCTACTGAAAACTTTGACATGCACATAGGTTGAGTTAGGTATCCTTTCCTGATCTCTTCCTTCTGAGGAAGCACTGTTCTTAGAAAGTACTTTGTTCACCACGTGGGGGGTGAACAGAAAGACCTCATGCTTGAACTCTGTGATAGTACTCACTTTAGTTAGCACAAAATCATTTTTTGATTGAAAATTTGAAACAAATTATTTGAAAATGGTTTTCCTTAGGAAATAATCACTCTTGTTTACCTATTAAAAAATCTATATGTGTGGAGATTCCTTAAAAAACTGGAAATAGCACTGCCTTATGATCCAGCAATCCTACTGCTGGGCATACACACTGAGGAAACCACAATTGAAAGAGACACGTGTACCCCAATGTTCATTGCAGCACTGTTTATAATAGCCAGGACATGGAAGTAACCTAGATGTCCATCAGCAGATGAATGGATAAGAAAGCTGTGGTACATATACACAATGAAGTATTACTCAGACATTAAAAATAATACATTTGCATCAGTTCTAATGAGGTGGATGAAACTGGAGCCTATTATACAGAGTGAAGTAAGCCAGAAAGAAAAACACCAATACAGTATACTAACACATATATATGGAATTTAGAAAGATGGTAACAATAACCCTGTATATGAGACAGCAAAAGAGACACTGATGTATAGAACAGTCTTTTGGACTCTGTGGGAGAGGGAGAGGGTGGGATGATTTGGGAGAATGGCCTTGAAATATGTATAATATCATATATGAAACAAGTCTCCAGTCCAGGTTCGATGCACGATACTGGATGCTTGGGGCTGGTGCACTGGGACGACACAGAGGGATGGTGTGGGGAGGGAGGAGGGAGGAGGGTTCAGGATGGGGAACACATGTATACCTGTGGTGGATTCATTTTGATATTTGGCAAAACTAATACAATTATGTAAAGTTTAAAAATAAAATAAAATTTTAAAAATATATAAAAAAAGAAAAAAATAATAAAAAAGAAAAAAATAAAAATAAAAAATCTATATGTAAGGAACAAAGTTGTTATCACAACTTTATGAATCCAAGACACTGCATAAAAAGGTATTTCATGGCATTTTTAACATAAAAATAGAGCTAATAGGTAGCTGTTAAATCTATGGGGAAAATTCAGAAACATGACCTTTTAAATTTTTGTTTCCTTTTAGTTATTCTCTGTTTGTTTGTTTGTTTTTGTTTTTCTGAACATTTTGATGTCCATTCCAGTTTATTAGGTGGTAAATGCCCACAAAGCTATCTGGAAGATTTAATAACAAGACGACTGTGCATGTATGCTAAGTTTTTTCAGTCGTGTCTGAGTCTTTGCAGCCCCATGGACTGTAGCCTGCCAGGCTCCTCTGTCCATGTGATTCTCCAGGCAAGAACACTGGAGTGGGTTGCCATGACCTCCTACAGGGGATCTTCCAGACCCAGGCATCAAATCCACGTCTCTTGCATCTCCTGCATTGGCCGGTAGATTTTTTACTACTAGTGCTACCTTGGAAGCCTAAGATAACTGTATTTTGAAGATATGGTGCTGCTTTTCCTTATACTTCTTTCAGATTATTGTCTTCGTTTGTCACTGCATATCCTTCTCCCCGCCCCCACTCTTCTTTCACCTTATTTCCTATCTTCTCTCTCCTCTACCACTTCATTTACTTGCTTAGTTCTAGCAACTTTTTTTCCTAAAACTTGCAAACTTTGGATTAATGTAAGTGGAGGTGACAAAAGCTATATTGGTTGTGAAAAAAATTGTACAGCCCTATCCATGAATGCCTCTTAAGCAAATTTATTTCATAAGATGGATTTAGCAACAATGATTCAAAAGGAACACTATTTCAATAAGTCTCAAAATGAACACTAGAATTTTGAAAATAAAATATTTTAAATGATATACCAGTTGCTGATAAAATCACAAATGGTGTTCCTAAGGACACAAAACATGCTCTCCATGGGCTTTTTTAAGATGGTCAGGTTGTAGGGTTTTCTTTTAGCAGAATGTGCTGAAAACCTAACAATGCATCTACAAATCCATAATATGTAAACTTAAAATAAAACTAGACCACAAATATCCATCTGATCTCAGATTTGTTTTCAGAAATAAATAAATATGGTGCAGTCAGTACAGCGTAAAATACCTTTACTGATAAAAGAGACTTGCATGCATAAGTACACAGAGTGAAAGAAAAGTCTCAGGGGCCTATCCTTAGGAAGTTAAAAGAATTATATTTTCTATTCATTCGTTGCTTGACTTACTATAACTGTTCTATAGAGCAGCACCCATCAGAGAAACTATAGTTAAAGTCAGCTTATTTTTTCATAATAAATCATCTCGCTGAATGATTTATAACTTGGCTGTGTTTATTTGCTTTTCCTAAAACTTGCCATATAGGTACTTAAACTTTGAATCATTATTTCTGTAAATTTAATTTAAATGTAGAGTCTTTTATTTTATTTTTCATTGACAATAGAACTACAGAATATATCACAGGAGACATCACAAAGTCTGTGTTTCTGAAATAAGGTATCTGCCAACAGGAAGCAGGTGCTTCCTGATAACTATCATGTGAGCATCCTTTTAAAAATCCCCTCTGGACCAAATGAGTATGTGGAATGTTTGGGGTAATTTGGTCTTCTTTTACAAGACAGGTTTCTTATTTAAGTAAATGGAAGATGTTTCTGAATAAAATTTACAGCAACGAAATCCTAGTCACATTTTATCATCAAGAATTACAAAAAAGCAAATTTAATATTAGTTATATCTCACCAAAAAACTGAATTAATTGTGACTTTCTCAAAGATCCCAAACATTGCTATTCTCTAAAAAATAAACAAAAAATATGAGTTGAATATCATACTTATTTTATTTTGAAAAATTGTTTTATTTTTCCATTTGAAAATTGATGTATTGCATTTACAGTCATGAAGAATCATGATCATATT
Source organism: Bos taurus (assembly GCF_002263795.3). Classification (NCBI taxonomy): domain Eukaryota; kingdom Metazoa; phylum Chordata; class Mammalia; order Artiodactyla; family Bovidae; genus Bos; species Bos taurus. The sequence continues at coordinate 4,572,620 of NC_037336.1, forward strand.
TGCCTATATGATTACAAATCTTATTTTAAGTAATGAATATTTTTGAAGAAGGTGCAATATTTCTGCAGATATTTATATACCATAAATATATAACTGTGGAAGTTAGTTTTTATATAAATAAATATGTATTACTTAAAAACTTAAATTAGTATTTTTTAACTTTGGAAAGTATATGCAGTATACTTTATATATAAATAATGTGTTCTTGTACAATGTTTTGGAAAATATGCATTCCCCCTTTCCAATCACCCCCATCAATCTCTTTTGTCATGGCCACTTGCGTTCCATCCTTGTATTTCTTTTCTCAAGGTTATATTATGTACTGTTTCTATTCTTTTTTTTTTTAATTGAAGTATAGTTAATTTAAAATATTGTGCTAGTATCCATTGTACAGGGGACTACAGAGGATGAGATAGTTGGATTGCATCACTGACTCAATGGACATGGTTTTGGGTGGATTGCGGGAGTTGGTGATGGACAGGGAGGCCTGGCATGCTGTGGTTCATGGGGTCACAAAGAGTCAGACATGACTGAGTGACTGAACTGAACTAAACTGAAGACCAATTGCATTTAATGTGATTATTAATTAAGTTAGGTTGGTTTTATTATCATGCTGTTTTCAATTTGACCCATCTGTGCTTTGTAAAGTGTGAAAGCCCACAGAGAGGGAAAAAAAAAAACAACAATAACTTACATAATTACACCATCCAGTGAAAACTACTTTTGTAGCTTTGGTGCAATCATTTTGTTCCTTGAATATATCATACACAGAAATAATATATTTTACTTTTAGAATGTTGTTAGTATAATTCTAGTTTTCACACAACATTTAAGTATTTTGCATTATGCTGAAACACTTTGAAACTGTATGAAATCATAAAGTCATGCTTTATATTTTAGCTAATACAAAATAGGTATAAAACAATATATAGTCTTGTATTACTATTTAATTATTTAAATTATGGCCAAATTTTCATTAGCACAAATAATGTTACAAACTAATATTTATCCACATAATTTATATTTGATATAGTGTCTTATTTCTGTAGCATCAGTCTTCAAATATTAACTAGTCAACTTTAAGCTTTCTAAACTGCCCAGGGTTTTTATTTATTAAAACAAATAAAGTAACCAGAATTCTTGGACATTTTGAGAGACAAAAAAATTGAAATAACTATAAAATTTAGAGAAAGGAATTAGGAAAGAAGGTCTCTGCTTTGAATAAAACAAACTGAAAAAGGAAGCCTTTGAACTGTCACTTCCTGAAGCCTTCTGCACTGGGCACCGAACACATGTGGACCCCTGATCAGCCTCAGAGTGGAACTGGGGCCAGCAACCTTATGATATCCTGTTGTCCCTTTCTCATTATCACTCCACTGCTCATTTTCCATGTGCAGGTTTCTTCGAAATATATGTTTTCTCACTTTTCTTGAATCTGTAATTTAACACTAACCTGCTTATACATCAACATCCTCTGTAGAAATTGGGCTCTGCCCTTGTGCTTCTTCATTATTCAGCTCACCTCCTGGGGCTGGAGTTATTTTATCATCATGAAGATGACCTATCCGAAATCTTTTCCTTATTATCCCATGTCTAATTCCCTATAGCCACATTTTACACATTTTTTGAAACTTGGATTCAAATCTAGATTTACAAAATCATTTTTACACTTCCATGTCCAAACAATTTTCTTTTAAGTCACCTTTCTAGACTTATTATAATTTTTAATATTTATTTCATGCTATATTCTTCCATTATATTTTCCTCCCTTTTTACTCAGCCTTCTTTCTACTCTAACTTCTGATATGAATCTGCCCTACACCAGTAGCTTAAAATCACATGGTCTACCACTCCCCATTTAAGAAGCACAGCAAAATTCTTACTCTCAAATCATACTAAATGCTGCCATTGGTCTCCCTTGTTCCTATGTGATGTAGAAATGCAATTAAATGGATAGATTGATTCTTTCCTAAACGTAAAGTAAGGTCTCAAACACCTGTAAAACCTTCAGTATTAATCTACAAAGCGGTGTCCCAATGATGATTATTTTAAACTTTAATGAATTTTCATAGGCGCCATACCCAGTCTCCACTCTGTCATTCATAGTAGACAACTGTGCTTCTTCTTACATGGAGAAAGTGAGAAATATTGATGTGTTATCCTTTAATATTCCTCCTCTTACTCACAGAAAAGTATCAATTCTTCAGGTCTGTTGTTAAACTTCCCTTACTCAGTCTGCTTTGTTTGTAATCTATGAGGAAATGGAGATCATATTTCTGTATAGGATATGAAGTGGCATGCAGTTTATGTATCTGAATTGAAACATTGAAAATAAAGTATATAGAATACACTGCTAACAGTTATCTTACTCTCTCTGCCCTTGCTTGTAGTTGGCCGTATCTTTTACGATTTCATGGTCATTATTCATTCTCATTTATTCTAAATGAAAGCAAAACAGATATAATTTGGGAGCTGGAGCAAGAAGGAGTAATAGATTGGCCACTCCACATAAGGGCTCAGTCCCAGTCCTCTTATGGGTTAGAATTCAGTGGAAATAATGAATTGTTCTCTTTCATAATTCTGTGTGTGTACTTAGTCATTCAGTCATGTCTGACTCTTTGCAACCCTATGGACTGTAGCCTGTCAGGCTCCTCTGTCAATGGGGATTCTCCAAGCAGGAATACTGGAGTGTGTTGCCATGCCCTTCTCCAGGGGATCTTCCCAATCCAGGGAATTAACCTGGGTATCCCACATTCCAGGCAGATTGGTTACCATCTGAGCCACCAGGGAAGCCCTTTCATAGGTCTATTGCTGGTTTATTCATAAATAGTTTTTTTCATATCTGGCTTTTATTAATTATATTGAGTTAATTTCTACAAGAAAATAGTGAACATTTAATTATCACTCCACATTTGTATTATTTTTCTTCATTTTTCCATATTTCTATATAATAGTGAATGAGAACAGTCACATCCAGCTAATCAAAATCCAAGCTCAGAGGTTAGGAATTTGTCTTGTAAGTCATGGTAAATGAAATTGGTTTCAAACTTAACACTAATAAAACAAAATTATGGCATCCAGTCCCATCACTTCATGGCAAATAAAAGATGAAAAAAGGGGAAGCAGTGACATTTTATTTTCTTGCCCTTCAAAATCACCATGAGCAGTGACTAGAGCCATGAAAATAAAAGACACTTGCTCCTTGGAAAGAAAGTTATGACAAACCTAGACAGTGTATTAAAAAGTGGATACATCACTTTGCCAACAAAAGTCTTTATAGTCAAAACTATGTTTTTTTTTTTCCAGGAGCCATGTATGGATGTGAAGGTGGGACAATAAAGAAGGCTCAGTGCCAAAGAATCAATACTTTTGAACTGAAGTGCTGGACAAGACTCTTGATAGTCTCTTAGAATGCCAGGAGATCAAACCAGTCAATCCTAAAGGAAATCAAAGCCAAATACTAATTGGAAAAAAATGTCGAGGCTGAAGTTCCAATACTTTGGCTGCCTTATGTGGAAAGTTGACTCATTAGAGAAGACCCTGATGTGGGAAAAGATTGAACACAAAAGGAAAAGAGGGCAGCAGAGGATGAGATGGTTAGATATCATCACTGACTCAATGGACATGAATCTGAGCAAACTCTGGGAGATAGTGAAGGACCCGGAAGTCTGGCATGCTACAGTCCATAGGGTCTCTTTGTCAGACGTGACTGAAGGACTGAACAGTAAAAACAAATGAAATTAGATTACCAAAGTAAATTCAATTTCACACATATTAACATTTACAGGCAGGTTTTTGGATAACTTCACTTATGTGTTTGATATTTTATACCATCATACATTATTTATAAATAAAAACAGATTTTATTCTCCTGGACTAACAGAACCATAACTATAGTTACAAGTATATATAGACATTTATTTTTCTAATCTTTATATGACTCTATTTTTAAGCTGATTAATTTATAAAATATATGACCACACATTTTTCATCATATTTTCAAGATTAACTGAAATTAACCATAACTCTTATTTGAGGGGAAAATAATGTAGCACTTGAAGAGAAACCTTTGTCAATATTCTGGTCTCAGCTATATTACTAAGCAGCTATTACCTTCAGTAAGTCAAATTATCTTTCAGTTCTAAGGTTTCTCATGAACAATATAATATCTTAGGCCTCAATAGTCTCTGAGCTGGTATTCAGGTCTAGGTTTCAATGATTATATTTATTCAAACATCCTCTGTGTAATGGCATCATCTGTGCACAAAATTCCTTATTGCCAAATTCAGACTTAAATTGAAGAAAGTAGGGAAAACCACTAGACCATTCAGGTATGACCTAAATCAAATCCCTTATGATTATACAGTGGAAGTGAGAAATGGATTTAAGGGCCTAGATCTGATAGATAGACTGCCTGATGAACTATGGACGGAGGTTCGTGACATTGTACAGGAGACAGGGATCAAGACCAACACCATGGAAAAGAAATGCAAAAAAGCAAAACGGCTGTCTGGGGAGGCCTTACAAATAGCTGTGAGAAGAAGAGAAGCAAAAAGCAAAGGAGAAAAGGAAAGATATAAGCATCTGAATGAAGAGTTCCAAAGAATAGCAAGAAGAGATAAGAAAGCCCTACTCAGTGATCAGTGCAAAGAAATAGAGGAAAAAAACAGAATGGGAAAAAACAAGAGATCTCTTCAAGAAAATTAGAGATAGCATGGGAAAATTTCATGCAAAGAAGGGCTCAATAAAGGACAGAAATGGTATGGACCTAATAGAAGCAGAAGATATTAAGAAGAGGTGGCAAGAAAACACAGAAGAACTGTACAAAAAAGATTTTCATGACCAAGATAATCATGATGGTATGATCACTCAACTAGAGCCAGACATCCTGGAATGTGAAGTCAAGTGGGCCTTAGAAAGCATCAGTACGAACAAAGCTAGTGGAGGTGATGGAATTCCAGTTGAGCTATTCCAAATCCTGAAAGATGATGCTGTGAAAGTGCTGCACTCAATATGCCATCAAATTTGGAAAACTCAGCAGTGGCCACAGGATTGGAAAAGGTCAGTTTTCATTTCAATCCCAAAGAAAGGCAATGCCAAAGACTGTTCAAACTACCACACAATAGCACTCATCTCACATGCTAATGCTTGAAATTCTCCAAGCCAGGCTTCAGCAATACGTGAACCGGGAACTTGAAGATGTTCAAGCTGGTTTTAGAAAAAGGCAGAGGAACCAGAGATCAAATTGCCAACATCCGCTGGATCATTAAAAAAGCAAGAGAGTTCCAGAAAAACATCTATTTCTGCTTTATTGACTATGTCAAAGCCTTGGACTGTGTGGATCACAATAAACTGTGGAAAATTCTTAAAGAGATGGGAATACCAGACCACCTGACCTGCTTCTTCAGAAACCTATATGCAGGTCAGGAAGCAATAGCTAGAACTGGACATGGAACAACAGACTGGTTCCAAATAGGAAAAGGAGTATGTCAAGGCTGCATATTGTCACCCTGCTTATTTAACTTCTATGCAGAGTACATCATGAGAAATGCTGGGCTGGAAGAAGCACAAGCTGGAATCAAGATTGCCGGGAGAAATATCAATAACCTCAGATATGCAGATGACACCACCCTTATGGCAGAAAGTGAAGAGGAACTAAAAAGCCTCTTGATGAAAGTGAAAGTGGAGAGTGAAAAAGTTGGCTAAAAGCTCAACATTCAGAAAACAAAGATCATGGCATCTGGTCCCATCACTTCATGTGAAATAGATGGGGAAACAGTGGAAAAAGTATCAGACTTTATTTTTTCGGGCCCCCAAATCACTGCATATGGTGATTGCAGCCATGAAAGTAAAAGATGCTTACTCCTTGGAAGAAAAATTATGACCAACCTAGATAGCATATTGAAAGGCAGAGACATCACTTTGCCAACAAAGGTTGGTCTAGTCAAGGCTATGGTTTTTCCAGTGGTCATGTATGGATGTGAGAGTTGGACTGTGAAGAAAGCTGAGCGCCAATGAATTGATGCTTTTGAAATGCTGTATTGTAGAAGTCTCTTGAGAGTCCCTTGGATGGCAAGGAGATTCAACCAGTCCTTTCTGAAGGAGATCAGCCCTGGGTGTTCTTTGGAAGGACTGATGCTAAAGCTGAAAATCCAATACTTTGGCCACCTCATGCGAAGAGTTGACTCATTGGAAAAGACTCTGATGCTGGCAGGGATTGGGGGCAGGAGGAAAAGAGGACGACACAGGATGTCATGGCTGGATGACATCACCGACTCGATGGATGTGAGTATGAGTGAACTCTGGGAGATGGTGATGGACAGGGAGGCCTGGCGTGCTGCGATTCATGGGGTTGCAAAGAGTCAGACATGACTGAGTGACTGAACTGAACTGAACCATGCACAAAGGACACTGCTGTGAATACAGTAAGGCTATTTCTCCAGAAACATCAACCATGTCTATGATATAACCAGGATCATTGCAGAAGTTTCAACTATGCATAATTTTTTTTTTTAACTCAGTCTAAAAGATTCTTTTTCTTTTATCATTGGTGCTGCTATTGTGACATAAAGTCACATAAATAATTTCTTGTATCTTACATTATTTAAAGGAATAATTTTCTCTTTTATTTATGAACATAAAGAATAAAACTAAGATCCATAATACTTAAGTACCAGTAGGAAGTACTTAAAGACAAATCACAGATACTCTACAGTTTTCACTGAAAGTGAAAAAGTTAGTCACTTAGTTGCGTCCGACATTTTGTGATACCTTGGAATGTAGACTGCCAGGTTTCTTTGTTGACAGAATTTTCTAGGTAAGAATACTGAAGTGGGTTGCCATTTTTTTCTCCAGGGAATCTTCCCATCCGAGCAATGGAACCCAGGTTTCCTGTATTACAAGCAGATTCTTTACCCTCTGAGCCACTAGGAAAGCCCGTTTTCATTAAAATAAACCTAATATAACCCTAAGATATAATTTCTCAGCATACTAATAATTTCCCAAAATTCAGTTAATAATCAAAGCACTGAATTTGCCTAGTACAAATGCTATATTCAGACTATTTGCATAACTAAATGGATATATAATTTCCAAATGACAGTGTATGATGTTATAATGTAAATCAGTAAAAGATGCATTCAAGTTGTAAGATGGATAATTTTCTTTATAATTTTAATACATTAAATATCAATATATATAATACAAATGCTCTTTGGAATTCTAATTTTTTAAGGATGCAAAAATATCTTGAAACCAAATAATTTCAGAACTACTTCCCTCAATATGAAAAGTTATTTTATATAATGTGTTAAAGTATTTAATATGTAGCATAGAGAACAAAGGACTTGACAGATACACAAGAGCACCATGTATATTAGTTATAATTATGCACCAAGTATAAAAGGTATAAATAGAAATGCACTTAGACATTAATATTTGCAAGAACTGACAAACAGGAATCTAAGCTACTTGCAGTGATACAAGTAATGAAGTCATCTCTGACCCAGCAGTTGCAGGGTCATGTAACTGGCAGTCTGAGTTTTAGCTTACAAATATGTTGCACACACAACCAACACCCCAACCCAATCCTGGGATCCGCCACAGTGTCTCTTGTGGATGTCTGAAAGTACGTATGGTACTGAACCCATAAAGGAAATTGACCATTGAAGGACAGTGTGTAAATGGAGCCAACTCTCAGACAGGGGCTTCCCTGATAACTCGGTAAAGAATCCACCTGCAATGTAGAAGATCCCGGTTGGATTCCCGGCTGGAGAAGAATAAATTATTTATATAAGGTTATGTAGTTGGTGCATAGCACAGGGAATTGAAACCACTTTACTTCTCATGCCAATGCTGTGGCTTAATCTACTAGAAACAAACACAGTGTTACAGTGTTGTTTCTTCTTTGAAATCATTTGGGATCAACCATAAAAAAATTATATTACAAATTATTTAAAGTTAATAATTTGCCAAAGGAGAGGTTTCCTCATTGTCTTCAATGTGGAAAGAAGGGTAAAGTAGGGGACTTGAGGTATTGGTAAAATATGTATCATTTATTAACAGGCACATTAACTGATGTTGCTGTGAAATTAAATGGCACAATTCATTGTGAATAGAAAAAAAAATCAAGAATGTTATGTTTTTAAAATGTACAAAGAATGTCAGTAAATTAGTAACACAAAGGGGAATATATTTGTATACATTTTATTTTAATGTTATTGTACAGATTAGATTTTAAAATCTATGATTATTATCATTTTTAATTTACTAATAGAAACTAAAATGAAAGAGCAAGTGCAGTGGAAAAATCACCTAAGTGGGGAGATGGATTTCCTTCAAGACAGATATATACATTTTAATTTTTTACTTGATTTTTGTTCTTATTAACAAATAACTTTATTTAATGTTGAATTTAAATTGACAAATACATATTATAGATCCTGCATTTTAATTTAAAGTTTATTTCAATTTTATTAATCTTTATTGAATAAACTTTACATAAAAATGTAAAACAGGAATAAAATATGGGAATAACTAATACTCATTTTTTTTTATTTTTCTACATTATTCTCCTTAGAAAAATATTTAAATATGTCTTTCTGTGACATTTACTTTGTTTTGTGCAATTCTGCACTTGGGCTTTTCATTCGTTATCCATTTATTTGCTTTAACTTATATCTTGCAAATTGTGTAATTGAATTCAAGCTTGATGTCTATATAAAATAAGATAAATCATTTAGATTCCAAATATATGTAGACAATTTGCATTTTCAAAGCTCAATTCTTCTTTGATATGTGGTGAATTTTGATTTCCCAAAGTAATATTTTCTTAAATATTTTAAGTTATACAATTTTTAATTTGGTAAAGCTAAAATAATCTATTACTGTGCTTCAACAAAGTAGACTGGCATTTGAGGAATTTATATATTAAATAAGCCATTTTCTTGATGATCCTTCTAACCAGATATCTGTCAAGTCTTTGCTTTACTTTGAATTATTTAGACATAGCAAAGCTGATTCATCTTTGCAGGAGGAAATATTAGATGTATTTTTCTTTCTGTTGCAAAGCATTAAGATAATTAGGCCAATTATGTGCCATACAAATTAGTGCAAATAAAAATTACAGGATGTAAGTAACACTCTACTGATTTTATTTCAGTGTATCTATGGAAGTAAAGCATTTCAATAAATTTTAGCTGCTTTTACTACAAACACTCAGAATACTTAACAGAATAAGGCAGGATAGAAAAGGCACACTGAATTAGATGAAAGTTGTCTCTGATGTGCCTGTGGTCCCATTGTGCCTGTGAGGACAGGCAAACAGAGCTCTCAGGGGAACTAGAAGGCCATTGATACAATAGACAAGGGGTCTGCTGCATTCCCTTGATCTTCCCACATCTTTTAGTTGACTGAAAGGAAGACAAATGTATTGCTAATTAAGAGTTGACGTAATAATCAAGACAAGAAAAAGAAACTCTTTTTGATGTTTAGAAAGACTGTACTGAGAGGCAAGCCAGATGTTACAGATTAAAAACACAGCTACACTGAATCAACAATTCTCTTTGTTAAAACACCTTTTCTGAGCCCTTTTAGTAGTGCTTGTCAAAAACTCCCTGATGTTGAAACTGCAGAATAAATCATTCTTTTCAGATTCAGCACTTGTAATTTATTTAGGGGATGATGTCAGAGATGGAATATTTAGAATTTGAATCAATTTTGTTAATTGTTAGAAACCCAATATTTTTACTAGATTTTTGTCTTTTTTATTTAGGGTCCTTTTTAATCCAAAGTAGTGTCAAGACATCTAATCTTTCTCTGCGAAAGTGAAGATCATAGACAGCAGTAATTAAGATTCAAATCACACTTTCTTCTTGGCTTAGTTAAGGTCTTTAATTTCTGACGTATTTACTAAAAATTCTTCTTTTAGTTCACTAATTAGCAAGGACGGCTAGGCTGGCAGAGCTGAACTGTGGTTGAAAGACTGCAATCCATGGCAAGAAACAAACCAAGCAAGAAAAAGCTGGAGTTTGCTGCAGCAGACTGTTTAATTTAAATCTCTGGGGTTTCCAGAAAACCCTCTTCATTCTGGTCCATTGTGAAGGTTATTTTTTTCAGAAACAAGAGAGGGAAGGGCGGAAATTTCACTTTTATTTATTTTGCTTTCCATACAAAAAGTGACCTGCACTTTCCTGTCATCTGCCTTTGTTTGATTATGTGGCTCTTAAGTTAGTGGTTTGATCTAAGCTTCTTTGATCTGATGGCTTCATATTATTCATTACATTCAAGATACACCTGCAAGGTGTAGGGAGGGACAGAAGAAAGAAATCATTTGACTCTTGTAAAATAATGTATAAGAAGAAATTAAAAAATGAGATAGATCTATATATAACCTGAGAAACAGATGACAAGTGCTTTCTTTAAAGGGAAAGTAATACAGACAAGATTTTATAGTTCCATAGTTATATTATTTTGCAGTTTTGAGTTCTTTGTGTGGAAAGCCAAGCAACCAACAGATTATACATATATATATATATATATATATATATACATATACATATATATAGAATTATATAACTCTAGTGGAGAAGGCAATGGCAACCCACTCCAGTACTCTTGCCTGGAAAATCCCATGGACAGAGGAGCCTGGTGGGCTGCCGTCTATGGGGTCACACAGAGTTGGACACAACTGAAGCAACTTAACAGCAGCAGCAGCATATAACTATTGTTGAAAAATGAAGAAAGAGAAGCATAAATGTATTACATAGAATTGTAGGCATAATGATTAAATAGATAAAACCAGACATATTTAAATGTTGTCAATAGAGGAATTGGGTCTGCTGCATTTGTATAGTAAATTTGTATAGTAACTTTCTCTTTGATCTGCCTTTATTTTTTTCACAAATGCCACATGATCATAATTGGTATAGCTTTCTTAAAAGCTTTTTAATCAACTAGTGTGAATTCTTCTACTTTGCTATTTTTCTTTACTATTCAGTTGGTTATTCAAGGTTATCTTTGAATATAGAGAGTTAGTACGAAGTTACAGTATAACACGGGGAACTCAACCCAGTGCTCTGTGACAACCTAAAGGGTGGAAAAGATGGGTGGGAGGGAGGTTCAAGAGTAGGGGAAATGGGTATACTTATGGCTGATTCAGGCTTCTCAGGTGGCTCAGATGGTAAAGAATGGGCCCACAGTGCAGGAGACCTGGGTTCAATCCCTGGGTGCGGAAGATCCCCTAGGAGAAGAGAATGGCAACCCACTCGAGTACTCTTGCCTGGAGAATTCCATGGACAGAGGAGCTTGGTGGGCTATAGATCACGGGTTGCAAAGATTCGGACATGACTGAGTGACTAACACACACACACAGCTGATTCACCCTGCTATACGGTAGAAACCAACACAACATTGTAAAGCAATTATCCTCTAATTAAAAATACAATTTTAAGAATACTTTTTCATATAAACATTAGAATCATTTTGTCAATATTTACAAAATGTCATGCTGGAATTTTGATGGAAATTGTATAGAATCTGATCAAGTTGGGAAGAACTGACATCTTTTCAACACTGAATCTTCCAATCTATGAATGTAGGATTTATCTATGTAAGATGTAGGATCCATAAATGTTCCATTTGTTTAGATCTTCTTCAAGTTTTCTGTTTGTTTGTTTATTTGCTTTTTATCAGAATTCTATAGTTTTCTGCATATAGATCCTATACATGTTGAGTAGATTTATATCCAATTTTTCATTTTCTTGGTGTTATTGTTTTTCAGTTGCTATGTCGTGTCAAACTCTTGATGCTATTATCAAACTTGACTTTTTTTATATTTCAATCCCAGTTGCCCATTGTTAACATATAGAAAAGACTAACTTTTGTATACTGTTGAGCATTTGAACAACAAGGGTTTGAACTGTGTGCACTTGCTTACATGTGTGTTTTTGTTTTTCAGGCGCAAATACCATACTACTACCCAGTCTGAAGTTGGTTGAATTCTCTGATATGGAGAAACTACAGATATGGAGGAATGAAAGATATCAAGTTTGCAGATACAGGGGACCAACTGTAAATTATACACAAAATATTTTATTGCACAGTGGATCAGTGATACTAATCCTTGAATTGTTCAAGGAGTCAACTGTAGTAACCTAAATCCTAAAATTTTACTCTCATCATTTTTTTTAATTATTTGTGATTTATATACATATATTATATTATATATGTATATGTGTGTGTGTGTGTGTGTGTGTGTGTGTGTGTGTGTGTGTGTGTGTGTGTATGGAGAAGGCAATGGCAACCCACTCCAGTACTCTTGCCTGGAAAATCCCATGGATGGAGGAGACTGGAAGGCTGCAGTCCATGGGGTCGCTGAGAGTCAGACACAACTGAGCGACTTCACTTTCAGTTTTCACTTTCATACATTGGAGAAGGAAATGGCAACCCACTCCAGTGTTATTGCCTGGAGAATCCCAGGGACGGGGGAGCCTGGTGGGCTGCCATCTATGGGGTCGGAGAGAGTCAGACACGACTGAAGCGACTTAGTAGCAGCAGCATCGGAGAAGGCAATGGCAACCCACTCTAGACCTCTTGCCTGGAAAATCCCATGGATGGAGGAGCCTGATAGGCTCCAGTCCATGGGGTCGCTAAGTTGGACACAACTGAGTGACTTCATTTTCACCCTTCACTTTCATGCATTGGAGAAGGAAATGGCAACCCACTCCAGTGTTCTCACCTGGAGAATCCCAGGGATGAGGGAGCCTGGTGGGCTGCCATCTATGGGGTCACATAGAGTCGAACACGACTGAAGTGACTTAGCAGCAGCATATATAATCATGTCATCTGTGCACAAAGACAGCTCTGTTTCTACTTCTCAATTTTTATACCTTTATTTCCCTTTCTTATTACACTAGACTTTCTGTATGAAGAACAGTGGTGAGAGGGGACATTTTTGCCTTGTTCCTGATGTTAGAGGAAGACATCTAGTTTCTCACCATTAAATATGGTGTTAGCTGTAGGCTTTTCTTAGAAGCCCTTTATCAAGTTGAGGAGACTTCCCTCTACTCCTAGTTTGCTGAGGGTTTTATTTTGCATGCATGTTGGATCTTAGCAAGACTTTTCTATGTTGATGTTGATTGCACTGATTGGCTTTGAAATGTTGAAACAATCTATCTGGAATAAATCTGTTTTTGTCAGACAGTATACTTCTTAATGCATTTGTAAAATATTTATTTGATATTTTTGAAGATTTTTGCATTTATGAACATGGGAGATTTGCTTTTCCTTTCTTTGTGATGTCTTTATCTAGTGGCTGTATAAATGCATGAGTCTGACCTTATGGATTCAATGTGAAAGTGCTCGCTCTGAATTAATTTTCTGGAAGTGATCATATAGAATTAATTGGTATCACTCCTTAAATATGTGGTAGAACTCACCAGGAAAATCAGATAGGCTTTTTTATAATAAACTAAAAAAAAAGATAGTTACCAATTATTCGTTTAATTTCCTTAATAGATATAGACCTATTTGGATTATCTATTTTTCCTTATGTGAGTTTTGATAATTTCTCTCTTACTAGCCATTGGTTTGTTTCACTTATCAAAGTTGTGAGCCTACTGTTGTTTTCAATATTCCTTTATTATCACTTTATTGCCACTGAAATCACTAGAGATGGCACCTTTTAATTTTTTTCTTTTCTAACAGTGATAGTTTGTATTTTGTTCTTTCACTTTAAGCTTACTGAAAGTTAATCAATTTTATTGATTTTTACAAAAACCAGCTTTTGCATTTGTTATTTTTTTCTACTGATTTTTTTTTGTTTTAAATTTCATTTATTTCTGACTTAATATTTACTACGTCTTTTATTGGATCATTTTTGCCTTAATTTCTTATGGTTTTTTTAAGGTGAAATCTTAGATGATAAGATCTTATATTATAGATCTTATATTATCTTGATTAGATAAGATCTTATCTTATCTTAATTCCAGACCTTACTGTTTTTTTTCTTTACAATATATGGATTTAATGCTATAACTCTTTGTCTAAGCATGGCTTTCACTAGATTCCATAAATTTTGATAAGTTGAATTTTCATTATCATTTAGTTCAAAATATTTTTTAAAAATGTATCTGGAGACTTTTTATTTGACTGATACATTATTTTTAAGTTGTGGTGTTTATTTCCAAGTATTGGAGAAGGAAATGGCAACCGACTCCAGTGTTCTTGCCTGGGGAATCCCAGGGATGGGGGAACCTCGTGGGCTGCCGTCTATGGGGTCGCACAGAGTCGGACATGACTGAAATGACTTAGCAACAGCAGCAGCATTGGGAATTTATCAAATACGTTTATGTTTTTTATTTCTATTTCGTTTGTTGTCTGATAATGCATTTTGGTAATTTCTATTATTATAAATTTGTTGAGATATGTTATACATCCCAGAATATGATCTAGCTTGGTGAATGTTCCATATGAGTGTAGAAAGAATGTATATTATGTTGTTATGGATGTGCTATTTTATAAATTCCAATTATGTCAAGTTGACCAATAGAGCTTTTCAGGGCAATTACGTTCTCACTTGTTTTGTGACCACTTACTAAAGGAGGGTGCTGAAGTCTCCATTTAAAGTAGCAAATTTTTATTTTCTGCTTGTAGTTATACCAGTTTTTGCATAATGTATTTTGATGTAGGTACACACTCACAAAGGACGGTTATCTCCTGTAAGCTTTGTTACCTTTGACATTATACATTATACTCTTTTTCTTTCTTTTTTTCAACAATGTTCTTCTTAATCCCTGATCAGTTCCTTGTTTTGAGATCTGTTTTTTCAGAAGTTATAAAAGCTATTCCAGCTTACTTTTCATTAAGGCTTACATGTTGTATCTTTCCAAGTCTATTTATTTTAAACTTACTCAGCTTTATATTTAAAGTGAATTTCTTTTAGACAATACGTAGTTGGATTTTGTTTATATTTTTTGTTTCTATATAATCTACTCTGACAATTTCTCTTTTAATTGGTGTATTTAGATCATTCTTATCTAAAGTGACTATTATATCATATTTATATTATAATATTATAATTATTATAATAGGCTGGATCATTATCTATCATGCTTTTGCAGAAATGTCTTCTATTAGTTGCAGTTTTTCCAGGTGGCTTGTAAAGAATCAGAATCCCCCTGTCAATGCAGGAGCTACAGGAGAGGTGGGTTTTATCCCTGGGTTTGAAAGTTTTCCTGGGGGAGGCAATGACAACCCACTCCAATATACTTGCCTGGAGAATCCCATGGACAGGGGAGCTTGGCAGGCTCCATAGCATCACAGAGAGCTGCACACAACTGAGCATGCGTGCCTTTTTCTGTTAGCTGCATTTGTTCTTGTTTTTTTTCTTTCTTTCTTTCTTTCTTTCTGCATTCTCATTTTAATAGAATATTCATATCTATTCATTCACATCTATTCATTTTATTCATCTATTCATATCTATTCATTCACTGAATAGATATGAATGAATATTCATATATATTCATTCACTTTTCATCTCCTGTTGTTATTTTTTAAATAAGGTTTTCCTAGAGTTTTCAGTATATATTACAGCCAATCTAAGTCCTCCAAATAATACTATACTACTTCTCACATACCAAAGTTACCTTATAACAAGATATTCTCAACTCCTGTGTCCAATGTGGTGTGAAGTTGTTTTCATTCATTTTACTTATCCATATAATTTCCCAATATCTTGTTACTATTATTATTTTAAATAAACTGCACACCTATTTCTGTGACAGCATTATTTGCAATAGCCAAAATTCAGAAGCAAAATACCAGAACCTGGTGTTCACTGACAGATAAATGGATGAATAGAATGTGGTATGAACATATGGTGCAGTATAATTCAACCTTAAAAATGAAATTAATTCATACATATTATACAGTCTTAACAATAGGATACTAAATGAAGTAAGCCACTAACAAAAAGACAAATACTGTATGATTTCATTTATTTAGGGAACTACCTAGATTATTTCAAATTCATAGAGACAGAAAATAAAGTTGTGGATGCCTGGTTGTAAGGGCAATCAGATTGGGAAATCATTGCTTAATGGGGATAGAGTTTCAGTTTTCAAGATAAAAAGAGTGAAAATTTGTTGTACAAAAATGTGAATATACTTACTGCTGGACTGTATACTTAAAATGTTAAGAGAAGAAATTTTATGTTTTCTATATTTTACAATTATTTAAAAATATTTTTGAGAAATTAAGAAAATACAATGTCATTTTTTCCTTCATTTAATTACTATTATAATTTCACTGGATATAGAATTATAGGTTGGTGTTTTTTTCTTAATCTTATTTGAATGCTTCAATTTTTTTCTCCCCATTCTGTTCTTATTAGTATGATTTCAGATGAGAGTCCTTTGCAATTCTTATTCAGTTTTTTTCCACACTTTTGGTTTCAAGACTTGTTTTGGCCTTTTATTTTCTATAGTTTACATATTATATACCTAGGTATAGATTTTTAATTTTTATCTTACAAGATGTTCTCTGAAGCTCATCACTCTAAGATTTGGTGTCTTTAATTTTGGTGTCATTAATTTTGGAAAAAAAAATTTGGTCATTAATAATTCAAATGCATCTTCTATGTCCTTTTCTTTTCCTCTCTCTCTCTTTCAATTCTGTATATACTAAGCCTTTTGAAATCATCTCAAACTTCTCAGATATTCTGTTCTTTTTCCTTTTCACCCTTGTTTCACTTTGCCTTTTGGTTTGTAAAGTTTTTACTGACACATGTTCAAGCTCACTGATTATTTCCTTTTCTGAATCACATCTATAGATGAACCCGTCAAAGTCATTCCTCATATGTGTTAACAGTTCTCTGATTTCTAATCTTCTGATTGTTTTGAGAGTTTCCTCTGTGCTTACTTGTATCCATCTGTATTGATATGATATGTATTGCATATCATTTAATTTTTTCTATTAGAGCTCTTATCATATTAATCATTATCAGTTTAAATTTTCTCTAAGATGTTGCCCAAATCTGTGTCATATTGGAGTCTGGTTTTGATGCTTACTTTCTCTCTTCAGACTGTGCTTTTACCTGTCTTTCAGCATGCCTTATATTTTTCTGTTTTGTTTTTGAAAGTCAGACATGATGTAACAGATAGGAGTTAAGGTAAATAGATCTTTATTATGAGTCTTTATGTTAATTTGGCCAGGATTTGAACTATGTTTAATATTTGCTGACTGAGTGACTTCACTTCTGGGCTTCCCTGTTGACTCAGAGGGTAAAGAGTCTGCCTACAATGCCAGAGACCCAGGCTCAATCCTTGGGTCAGGAAGATCCCCTGGAGAAGGAAATGGCAGCCCATTCTAATACTCTTGTCTGGAAAATCCCATGGACACATGGAGGAGCCTAGTGGGTTACAGTCCATGGGGTCCCAAAGAGTCGGACACAACTGAGCAACTTCACTTAATATTTGTTGTAGTGCAGATTGATTCTTTACCAGCTAAATTCTCAGGGAAGCCCTCACAGGAGCTAGAGGGTTCAAATCATTTTAGTCTTCTTATTTTTGCCTCAAAATTTCCTTTGTGATTCCCTGGGAACTCCTCCTTAGAATGAATCTGTCTCACAGATCTTTCAGCTGTAGCCCACTGTTAATATAAAGAGATTTATTGATGTGGTGGTATGATATGAGGATGGAAAGTTATCCATCATTTTATGATTGTATCTCATTTTTTTAAAAGTAGATTTGTGTTCCTGAGTTGTGTCCTTCAGAAATGTCTCTCAACTTGTTCTTTCTTAGGTGAAACCGGAAGGTTGGAAGAGATTAGAATCTTGTAAGTGGCTTTCACCTAAGAGGTTAAGGTTTTGGTAAAGACTTTCCTAGAGTATGCCTCTGCTATTGCAAAATTCTCCAAAGATATTTCACAATGACCATCCCTTTCTGCACCTTCTCTGCTGAAGGCTTATTAGTACCTGTGGTGTCCCTGAAAGTAAAACCCTCAAATCCTTGAATCTTCAGGGACCCCTAAGATTACAGGCTCCACACATTCTATACTTTCTTGTTAGTATATACTGTTTCCTGCATGTTATCAAGATTATCACTTAAGTTCCTAGCAGTTAATGACTTCAGTGATTTCTAGTCCATATTCAGAAATGTTGATTATGATTCTGTACTCACCTGTCTTTCCAAATTTTGTAGTGATGACCCACTATGCAATATCAGTTCTCTGTGCATCCAAGTCAGTGATGTCAGTTTGTTAGCTTTGGTTGTATGAAGGGTAGTGACAACCTCCAAGTTCTTTACTAAGCTAAAACATGAAGACTTGATATAACTTTTCATCCCTTTGGAATACTGGATGTGTTGTGATGTACTTTGTAAGAATAAATTTGAGGGAACAAATAAATGTGCATAATGGAGAAACAGACTATGTGGCTTTCCCTCTGTAGTGTTATCAGATAGCATGACAGAGAGAACGTTATATGAAAAATATCAGTCATCTCTTCCTCTGCCTCAGCCTTTCTGCATATTATGGGAAGTACACATTCTAGTCTTAATTCTACTAGTGATTGTCTGTGTGAGTTTTAGGAAGTTAGACAATATACCCTGGCCTCAGTTTTTTCATTTATAAAATGAACCAGATTAGATAACTCCAAGATATGTTCTAGCTATAAATCTTTTGGTGATTTAGTTTATAAAATAGTTGTCATTTGAAACATGGATTTCCTTTAACTCAACCATGCATTCAGTAAGCATTTATTAATATTCAAATCTAAGCCAAGATGAATTTCATAGTTTAGTTTCCTCTTTTTCTTAAGTCACTAAGTTGTGTCTGACTCTTTGTTACCCTATGAACTGCAGCACACAAGGCTTCCCTGTCCTTCCCTATCTCCCAGAGTTTGCTCACACTCATATCCATTGAGTCAGTGATGTC
This sequence comes from Bos taurus, assembly GCF_002263795.3. NCBI lineage: Eukaryota > Metazoa > Chordata > Mammalia > Artiodactyla > Bovidae > Bos > Bos taurus. Next base: position 4,591,550 of record NC_037336.1, read on the forward strand.
ATTCAGCTATCAGATTCTCTGTTGTCCTCTTCTTCTCTTGCCTTCAATCTTTCCCAGTATCAGGGTATTTTCCAAACAGTTGGCTTTTTGCATCAGGTGGCCAAAGCAGAATTAGAATACGTTATTTTGTTGTGAGGAGAAAGCACATAAAAAAGCAAAAAAAAAAAAAAAGCATGTGAAAAATGTGAGTTATATTCTTATAAAAATATTTAGGAAATAAATAGTTGAGCTTAATTGGATTGAGGATATGGATTGTGGTTGGCAATTTGAGCAGTAAAGTCAGCCATCCTAGAAGAGGTCACATGTGGTCTGACCACTGTATGGTTAAAAAAAAACAAAACAGTCAAACAAAGTTAGGAACAGGGAATCCCTGACAGAAAGATCAGTAAAAGTAAATGTACTAAGAAAAAAAAAAAAACCACGCAAACAGAAAACACACAAAAACTCAAATGGTTGAGAGGGACAAAGAATGTGTCAAGAGCAATAAGTAAGAATCAGCTTACATACATGTGTTAATGTGTATATATACATATAATATATATTATATATATATAATAAATATATATATGTAAAACACAAATTTGGATTTCAAGTATAATTGAAATCTATTAGAAGAGAAAAAAACACCTAAATTACTGTATCTAGGCAAGAGAAGATAGAGTGAACATGGAATAGAAATGGAGGCAGTAAAAGGTGTCATGCTTAAACCTATTTTAGAAGTAGGGGGCACAGTGATTTTGAATGTCTATGGTAAGGAAAGAGAAGTTATATATATATATATACACACACACATATATATATACATATATATATATACACACACACATATATATATATGATTTATATAACATTCCAATAAACCATGGGAAATGACATCCTTTTTGATTAAATGTAAATATTTAACTTTAAAGAATAGCACTTGAGGAAATTAGTCACTTACTACTTTTATGTTACTGGAAATGTACTTAATAGGGCTTATTTTCAAAAGTTCCTTGTTATATATACTGTTATTTTAGAATGAAGCATGTATTTTTCAAGTCACATTTTTTGAAGTGTAAGTAGTGAAATCAATCAATTAAGGGAGTGCATTGCTGATCTCTATTTTGAGAAATATTTTTTCTTGACAGACTGCTATTCTTTCTTCCAGATTAATATCCATCTATAGTTTGCAAAAAGATGTGTATATTATCAAAGGCCCCCAGGATGTGATGGATAAAAAGCTTTTGGTGAAGCAACCATCAATACCCTAATAACAAAATGTTAACATAAGATAATTTTTATTTCCTAGTCCTGCGAGGGCTAGAAGAGAGTCCCTTCTCAGATATATTTGACCCCATCAGACGTACGTGACACCATTTTAATGGTTAGTAATGTAAAGAATGATTCACCCTGCCAGCCTAGAGTTATTTTCTAGAAAAGGCATTCTGATGTCAGTTTGTCAAGTAATTGTGAGCATGCTTTGTAAGTTCTGCCATTCAATGCTCGATACAACGGGGCTAGACTAATTAAATTTTCATGTTATGCATGTTTTCTTCAGGCTCTGAGTCATGCTAATGCTTTTCGTTCATTAATGAGCCTTTCGCCTGATAGACAGGACTTTGGTCACCCGGAATGGTTAAGATTGGCTAAGTTAAAGCTGATAAAGAGCTCCCTACATTTTTAGGTAATCAGTTAGTAGTATGATTGTCCAAAATACTGAGATTGATAATTCTGTTTCATATTTCATAAGTTTAAATGGTATTGGGTTAATAAATGATCCAGCATCAGTGTATGGCAAAACCAATACAACATTGTAAATTAATTAGCCTCCAATTAAAATAAATAAATTTATATTAAATATAGATATATTATTTTTAAAATTAAAGTCTTTAATTTTCTTTGTTGTTTATAGATCTGAGTCTATATTTATACTGTGTGAAGAAATTTATTAAATATGACAGCAACCAAAAGTTTTATTTTTATTAAACTGTATGTTTATTCTATAACACTTCTGTGATATCAACTTATTGTGAAAGGTGTTATTGAAAAAATTCTTTAAAAAGCTACACAAGGACCGAATAAGAAAACAAATTAGTGGTATATAGGTAAAATGACAAGTATTGCACACTATCAATTAAGAGTATTTGTAGGTGTATTAGAGTTACTAACACAAATGTCACAGAGTATTCCGTAGTTTTCAATGATATATGACAATGATATTAATCAACTAAGAAAGAAATATTTAACTAAGTGTCAGGAGACCAGATTTAAGTATTCGGTTCAGTTCAGTTCAGTTGCTCAGTCATGTCCGACTCTTTGCAACCCCATGAACTGCAGCACACCAGGCCTCCCTGTCCATCACCAACTCCCGGAGTTCACTCAAACTCATGTCCATTGAATCAGTGATGCCATCCAGCCATCTCGTCCTCTGTCACCCCCTTCTCCTCCTGCCCCCAATTCCTCCCATCATCAGAGTCTTTTCCAATGAGTCAGCTCTTCACATGAGGTGGCCAAAGTACGGGAGTTTCAGCTTTAAGTATTAGCCTACTATTAATTTATATTCCTCATCTACAAGATGAAAAATACAGAAAAATGGGCCAGCAGATGTCTTAGATTCATTTTTTTTAAACTGAAACTTTATAAATGCTACAATTTATACGTGAAGTTATTTTTAGAAAACACTCATTCTTTGATAATATTTTTGTGAATGTGCATTCTGTACTGTATGAATGTGTGTGTGAGTTGCTGAGTCATGTCTGACTCTTTGCAACCCCATAGACTGTAGCCCACCAGGCTTCTCTGTCCATGGGAATTTCCAGGAAAGAAAACTGAATTGGATTGCCAGTCCCTTCTCCAGAGGTTCTCCCTGACTCAGGGATTGAATCCTGGTCTCGTGCATTGCAGGCAGATTATGTACCAATTGAGCAACAGGGAAGTCCATACTGTATGTATAGTAGGTCTAAACAAGGGCAAGGTCCCAGCTCTCAGGTAGCTTATAACCCATAGTAGAAACATCATGATACAGGTAATCATCTGATCATAAGTGTGAGCAGTGTTCCACATTTATTCTTATTCACCAAACGTATAATCTGTTATGTGCCAGACTCTGTGGTAAGTGCTGGAAATAACAGTGGTACCAAACACACACACACACACACACACACACATGTCATGGTTCTTGTTCTTACTGAGTAAAAGAATTACTGGGTGAGGAATATATTCAGTTCAGTTTAGTTCAGTCACTCAGTCATGACCGACTCTTTGCGACCCCATGAAGAGCAGCATGCCAGGCCTCCCTGGCTATCACCAACTCCCAGAAATTCACTCAAACTCACATCCATCGAGTCAGTGATGCCATCCAGCCATCTCATCCTCCGTCGTCCCTTTCTCTTCCTGCCTCCAATCCCTCCCAGAATCAGAGTCTTTTCCAATGAGTCAACTCTTCGCATGAGGTGGCCAAAGTATTGGAATTTCAGCTTTAGCATCAGTCCTTCCAGTGAACACCCAGGATTGATCTCCTTTAGGATGGACAGGTTGGATCTCCTTGCAGTCCAACGGACTCTCAAGAGTCTTCTCCAACACCACATTTCAAAAGCATCAATTTTTCAGCCTTCAGCTTTATTCACAGTCCAGCTCTCACATCCATACATGACCACTGGAACCATAGCCTTGACTAGATGGGCCTTTGTTGGCAAAGTAATGTCTCTGATTTTGAATATGCTATCTAGGTTGGTCATAACTTTCCTTCCAAGGAGTAAGCATCTTTTTATTTCATGGCTGCAATCACCATCTGCAGTGATTTTGGAGCCCCCCAAAATAAAGTCTGACACTATTTCCACTGTTTCCCCATCTATTTCCCATGAAGTGATGGGACCAAGCTAGATCATCATACAGGTATATACAAAAAGAAAAATACAGACAAGTGTTCTCAGTAAAAGGAACACAATTTTTGATATCCATGTTAGTGACAACAAAAATCAGACCAGTGCACCAGCCCCAGACTTCCTGTATCCTGCATCAAACCTGGACTGGCGATTCATTTCTTCTATGAGGAGGGAGGTGGGAGGGGGGTTCAGGATTGGGAACACGTGTACACCCGTGGCAGAGTCATGTTGATGTTTGGCAAAACGAATACAATATTGTAGGGTAATTAGACTCTAATTAAAATAAATAAATTTAAATTAAAAAAAATCAGACCAATGCTATTTGTGGTGCTTAGGAAGTTTTTCTGAAGGAAGTGACACAGGTGGTGAAGATACATTGAGACACAGGATGGACAATTATCAGAGAACTGGAAAGAGCAGGGGCACAGGCCAGGTGATGAGCAGAGAGATAATACACTGAAGAAATTGATAAAAATGACTTGGGAATTAAAGACAGAGAATTTCAAATAAATGAAATAAAAAAGATGTCAGAGAGTAAAACGAAACAAGTGTACTGCATTGGGAGGAAATGACATTAACTCAGTAGGAAAACCAGTAGCAGTACAGAACAAGCATCTCAGGAAGAAGACAATAATTTAAAAAAAAATTTGAGGTTGAAAAAACATTGTTATATAAAACAACAGCTATGTATGTAGAACAGTTCTCAGCCAGGATGATTGTGAGCTCAGGGGGCATTTGGTAATATTTGGGTATATTTTATTGTAGCTAGGCTGATGTTACTGGTACCTAACAAATAGAGGACAGAGATGCTACTGAATATGATGCTAAGACAGTTCCTCCAGAGAAGGCGATGGCACCACAATCCAGTACTCTTGCCTGGAAAATCCCATGGATAGAGGAGCCTGGTAGACTGCAGTCCATGGGGTCTCGAAGAGTCAGACACGACTGCGCGACTTCACTTTCACTTTTCACTTTTCACTTTCATGCATTGGAAAAGGAAATGGCAACCCACTCCAGTGTTCTTGCCTGGAGAATCCCAGGGATGGGGGAGCCTGGTGGGCTGCTGTCTATGGGGCTGCACAGAGTCAGACACAACTGAAGCGACTTAGCAGCAGCAGCAGCAAGACAGTTCTTCACAATGGTCATTATCTGATACAAACATCAATACTCCCAAGGTTGTCCTTCCAAGTTTGTCCACCTAAAATGTTGAAAATTAAAAGGACAAAAATATGAAATATGGCCGAAGGCAATGAAAAATTATTGGAAAAAATGGTGTAAAGAATTTGGTAGTGAGAATTATATTTCTAAAAGATTACTTTGACTGATATGATGAATGGTTTATAGCAGGCGAAGATTGAGACACAGAAATTTTTACAGCGACCTCCTTGGTGGTTTAGTGGCTAAGACTCCATATTCTCAATGTAGAGGGCCCAGGTTTGACCCCTGGTCAGGAAACCAGATCCCACATGCCACAACTAAGACTTCACATGCCATAATTAAAAGATCCCTCATGCCACAATAAATATTGAAGATTCCACGTGCCACAACTAAGACCAATGCAACCAATTAATTAACTAAAAAATAAATTTTTATGGAGTGTTTCATTAATCCAAGCGAAAACTAAGAATAAATTGATAAAAATTACTTCCAGGTGGAGTAGAGGGAAGTCGCCAAATGTAGGGACATCTTAAAGGGCTCTCTGATTGACTGGATATGTGCTTAAGAGGCAGGGAAAGACTTGGTCTGACTTAGGCATCAGGTCAGCAAGTGGTGACATTCCTTAAAGAATTCTTGGAGGCTTGTATAAATGTTTCAGCATAATTCTTCCTGCTTGTGTTTTCTCCCAGAACACTGCACTGGAAAGAAAGAAAATTCTGTAGAAACAGGATCATACCTAGAACATAACTGATACTTTTAACATCAATTCAGTTCAGTCACTCAGTCATGTCTGACTCTTTGTGATCCCATGGACCACAGCACACCAGGCCTCCCTGTCCATCACCAACTCCCAGAGTTTACTCAAACTCATGTCCATTGAGTTGGTGATGCTATCCAACCATCTCATCCTCTGTCATCTGCTTCTCCTCAGGCCTTCAATCTTTCCCACTATCAGGGTCTTTTCAAATGAGTCAGTTCTTCACATCAGATGGCCATGTTCCAAATTTATTATATCAGTTGATTTCAAAAGACAGAAAATGATAAGTGTTAATAAGAGAGATGACTTAATTAAAATATTCAAAAATGTACGAAAGAAATACTAAGCACTTTGCTTTTCTTGCTTCTATACACACAAAATATTAGATTGCTGTCCCCACAACTCCCAAGTTTACATGTCTATAGTTTAAATAATTGAGGGAAAGCATAATAAATAGCTCATGGGTCCTCATCTCAACTACTATAGCAATAATGGCTCAATAATGTAGATGGTATGTGTTTGCTGCCATCTATGCAGATTTATGAGATGGTGGGTCTTATGAGGAAAAACTCCAGTTTCAGTAGCTTGCACAATTATCCAGTATAGTTGAATCACTGATTTCACAGTCAACATTTTTTGACAATTAGAGATAATTTGAACTTAATATAATCAAACTACCCCTTGTACGGTTAAAATCAAGATCTCTCTTCTTCAGTGTCACCTCCAGATAAGTTGTGTGGATTCACTAAATTGGAGACATGATATTTATATCATAAATTCAGTTCAGTTCAGTTCAGTCATTCAGTCGCATCCAACTCTTTACAACTCCATGGACTGTAGCACACCAGGCTTCCCTGTCCATCACCAATGCCCAGAGCTTACTCAAACTTATGCCCATCGAGTTGGTGATGGCATCCAACCATCTCATGCTCTGTCATCCCCTTCTCTCCTTGCCTTCAAACTTTCCCAGCATGGGGGTCTTTTCCAATGTGGCCATTGGAAAAAGGTGGCCAAAGTATTGGAGTTCCAGCTTCAGCATCAGTCCTTCCAATGAATATTCAGGACTGATTTCCTCTAGTATGAACTAGTTGGATCTCTTTGCTTTCCAAGGGACTCTCAAAAATCTTCTCAAACACCACAATTCAAAAGCATCAATTCTTTAGTGCTCAGCTTTCTTTATACTCCAACTCCCACATCCATACATGACTACTGGGAAAAAAACATAGCTTTGACTAGATGGACCTTGGTTGGCAAAGTAATGTCTCTGCTTTTTAATATGCTATCTAGGTTGGTCATAATTTTTCATCCAAGGAGCAAGCATCATTTAATTACATGGCTGCAGTCACCATCTGCTGTGATTCATATCATACCTTCCATAAATAATGTCCATTTCTTCCCTAATTGAAAGATATTCAAGACAAAGGTGGTTATCCAACATTTCTGCATGCTCTGTGCTTCATCTTGCTCTTTTGCATCATTCTGGATTATCATGCCCTCACCTGTCTTTTATGCCTTCTAGTGCTTATGGATACTGAGGTGACCACTTAGTTAGTAGCAACAAGATACACGAAGTTATAACCCGACAGCAGTTCAGTTCAATCTGTCAGTCATGTCCAAATCTTTGTGAACACATTGACTGCAGCATGCCAGGCCTCCCTGTCTATCACCAAATATTGGAGTTTACTCAAACTCATGCCCACTGAATTGGTGATACCATAAAACCATATCATCCTCTGTCATCCCCTTCTCCTTCTGCCTTAATCTTTCCTAGCATCAGGGTCTTTTCAAAAGCATCAATTCTTCGGTGCTCAGCTTTCTTCACAGTCCAAATTTCACATCCATATATGACCACTGGAAAAACAATAGCCTTGACTAGATGGACCTTTGATGGCAAAGTAATGTCTCTGCTTTTGAATATGCTATCTAGGTTGGTCATAACTTTCCTTCCAAAGAGTAAGCGTCTTTTAATTTCATGGCTGCAATCACCATCTGCAGTGATTTTTATAAGGGAGTAGAGAGACAATTTATTAAGAATATATTTATTATCTCTCATGCAAAATATTCTAATTTACATGGGAAATATAGTGAGAAAAAAAGACAGGACATTTGGTTGCAAGAATTTTTGTGCCATCGTATAGTAGAAAGGTGGGATTGAGTTTTTAGACTCTAGTTTGAGAGATACAGAGACAAAGACTAAGATAGACTGTTTAAATGGTAAAGTAAATTGAAAAAAGGAGCAGAGTGCACCTGTGAACCGATGGAACATAGTATTGAGACAATGGCTCTCCAGCCCAAGACAATAAAGAGTTATAAGTTAGGAGTAACATAAAGTGAAGCAAAATGTGAGTAAGTTAAACTTTAAAAATGATGTTTTATTTCCAAGGAAACAATTGTTCATAGTATTTTTTATTTGTTTTTTTTTTCTGCACACACTAATATATATATATAATATATATAAACATGAATATATATTATATAATAAATATATAATATGTATTTCTTGTGTACATGTTAATATATATTATATTTACATATATATATATATATATATATATATATATATATACCTAATTCAGTTCAGTTCAGTTCAGTCACTCAGTCTTGTCTGACTCTTTGCGACCCCATGAATTGCAGCAGGCCAGACCTCCCTGTCCATCACCAACTCCCGGAGTTCACACAAATTCCTGTCCATCGAGTCAGTGATGCCATCCAGCCATCTTATCCTCTGTCGTTCCCTTCTCCTCCTGCCCCCAATCCCTCCCAACATCAGAGTCTTTTCCAATGAGTCAACTCTTCACATGAGGTGGCCAAAGTACTGGAGTTTCAGCTTTAGCGTCATTCCCTCCAAAGAAAACCCAGAGCTGATCTCCTTCAGAATGGACTGGTTGGATCTCCTTGCAGTCCAAGGGCCTCTCAAGAGTCTTCTCCAACACCACATTTCAAAAGCATCAATTTTTTGGTGCTCAGCTTTCTTTTCAGTCCAACTCTCACACCCATACATAACCACTGGAAAAAACCATAGCCTTAACTAGACGGAGTTTTGTTGGCAAAGTAATGTCTCTGCTTTTCAATATGCTATCTACTGAAATAATTGGATTATTTGTTCAAACTTAGATGTCAAATGAGGTTTTCATATTTTCTTCTGAAATTTTACTGGAAACTTTAGAAGATAAAAGCATCTCCAGTTAAGTTTTGTGTTCTGATAGGCCTTACTTTACAATAGATATTCATACTGAATAAAATGTGTATCAAGGTAGTCAGCTTCTTATAGCTTTCATTGTAAATTTCTTCCTCTGATCTAAATTTTCCTATTTATTCATTTCTACAGCGATTAGTCTCCACTCTGAAAATAATAGTTGTGTATTACAAAAGAATCAATTGAAACAGATAAAAAGAAATAAAATAAAATTTGAGTTAATAAACATTGTTTTTCTTTGAAGGAAACATATTTTCTTTTTCCATTAGTTTATTACTATTTTTCAAAAACTTAATGAAATATGAACTATATTATATTCATTACATGCATTTTGGGATTTTTACATTGATATTCAAGTCGTTTATGAATTTTGTTAAAAAGTTCACAAAAAAACAAAATGGCTGTCTGAGGAGGCCTTACAAATAGCTTTGAAAAGAAGTGAAGTGAAAAGCATAGGAGAAAAGGAAAGATATAAGCATCTGAATGCAGAGTTCCAAAGAATAGCAAGGAGAGATAAGAAAGCCTTCCTCAGCGATCAATGCAAAGAAATAGAGGAAAACAACAGAATGGGAAGGACTACAGATCACTTCAAGAAAATTAGAGATAGTGTGGAAACATTTCCTGCAAAGATGGGCTCGATAAAGGACAGAAATGGTATGGACCTAAGAGAAATAGAAGATATTAAGAACATGTGGCAAGAAAACACAGAAAAACTGTACAAAAAAAGAGCTTCTTGACTTAGATAATCACAGTGGTGTGATCACTCATCTAGAGCCAGACATCCTGGAATGTGAAGTCAAGTGGGCCTTAGAAAGTAACAGTACAAACAAAGCTAGTGGAGGTGATGGAATTCCAGTTGAGCTATTTCAAATCCTGAAAGATGATGCTGTGAAAGTGCTGCACTCAATGTGCTAGCAAATTTGGAAAACTCAGCAATGGCCACAGGACTGGAAAAATTCAGCTTTCATTCCAATCCCAAAGAATGGCAATGCCAAAGAATATTCAAACTACCACACAATTGCACTCATCTCACATGTTAGTAAAGTAATGCTCAAAATTCTCCAAACCAGGCCTCAGCAATGCGTGAACTGTGAACTCCCAGTTGTTCACAGTTTTAGAAAAGGCAGAGGAACAAGAGATCAAATTGCCAACATCTGCTGGATCATGGAAAAAGCAAGAGAGTTCCAGAAAAACATCTATTGCTGCTTTATTGACTATGCCAAAGCCTTTGACTGTGTAGATTATAATAAACTGTGGAAAATTCTGAAAGAGATGGGAATATCAGACCACCTGCCTCTTGAGCAACCTATATGCAGGTCAGGAAGCAACAGTTAGAACTGGACATGGAACAACAGACTGGTTCCAAATAGGAAAAAAAAAAAAAAAAGTACATTAAGGCTGTATATTGTCATCCTGGTTATTTAACTTCTACACAGGGTACATCATGAGAAACGATGGGCTGGAAGAAGCACAAGCTGGAATCAAGATTGCTGGGAGAAATATTAATAACCCCAGATATGCAGATGACACCACCCTTATGGCAGAAAGTGAAGAAGAACTAAAAAGCCTCGTGATGAAAGTGAAAGTGGAGAGTGAAAAGGTTGGCTTAAAGCTCAACATTCAGAAAACGAAGATCATGGCATCTGGTCCCATCACTTCATGGGAAATAGATGGGGAAACAGTGGATACAGTGTCCGACTTTTTTTTTTTTTTTAGCTCCAAAATCACTGCAGATGGTGATTGCAGCCATGGAATTAAAAGACACTTACCCCTTGGAAGGAAAATTATGACCAACGTAGATAGTATACTGAAAAGCAGAGATATTATTTTGCCAACAAAGGTCGGTCTAGTCAAGACTATGGTTTTTCCAGTGGTCATGTATGGATATGAAAGTTGAACTGTGAAGAAACCTGAGCACCGAGGAACTGACGCTTTTGAACTGTGGTATTGGAGAAGGTGCTTGCGATTCCCTCGGACTATAAGGAGATCCCACCAGTCCATCCTAAAGGAGATCAGTCCTGTGTGTTCATTGGAAGGACTGATGCTGAAGCTGAAACTCCAATACTTTGGCCACCTCATGCAAAAAGTTGACTCATTGGAAAAGACTCTGATGCTGGGAGGGATTGGGGGCAGGAGGAGAAGGGGACAACTGAGGATGAGATGGCTGGATGGCATCACCGGCTCGATGGATATGAGTTTGTGTGAACTCCAGGAGTTGGTGATGGACAGGGATCCCTGGCCTGCTGCAGTTCATGGGGTTGCAAAGAGTCGGATACGACTGAACGACTGAACTGAACTGATAGGCATGTATTTTTGCTTTGCCATGTTTAAGACAGAGGGTTTTGCCCTCTTAATTCCTAGTTTTCTGGGCTCCTGTCTCAGACACTAGGCAACTAGTTTCCTACTTTTTTTTCTTTTTCAGTTCAGTTCAGATCAGTCGCTCAGTCATGTCCGACTCTTTGCAACCCCATGAATTACAGCACGCCAAGCCTCCATGTCCATCACCAACTCCCGGAGTTCACCCAGACTCACGTCCAACGAGTCAGTGATGGCATCCAGCCACCTCATCTTCTGTCGTCCCCTTCTCCTCCTGCCACCAATCCCTCTCAGTATCAGAGTCTTTTCCAATGAGTCAACTCTTTGCATGAGGTGGCCAAAGTACTGGAGTTTCAGCTTTAGCATCATTCCTTCCAAAGGACACCCAGGCCTGATCTCCTTTAGAATGGACTGGTTGGATCTCCTTGCAGTCCAAGGGACTCTCAAGAGTCTTCTCCAACACCACAGTTCAAAAGCATCAAGTCTTCAGCGCTCAGCCTTCCTCACAGTCCAACTTTCACATCCATACATGACCACTGGAAAAACCATAGCCTTGACTAGACGGACCTTTGTTGGCAAAGTAACGTCTCTGCTTTTGAATATGCTATCGAGGTTGGTCATAACTTTCCTTCCAAGGAGTAAGCGTCTTTTAATTTCATGGCTGCAGTCACCATCTGCAGTGATTTTGGAGCTCCAAAAAATAAAGTCTGACACTGTTTCCACTGTTTCCCCATCTATTTCCCATGAAGTGATGGGACCAGATGCCATGATCTTTGTTTTCTGAAAGTTGAGCTTTAAGCCAACTTTTTCACTCTCCTCTTTGACTTTCATCAAGAGGCTTTTTAGTTCCTCTTCACTTTCTGCCATAAGGGTGGTGTCATCTGCATATCTTGGGTTATTGATATTTCTCCCAGCAATCTTGATTCCAGCTTGTGCTTCTTCCAGCCCAGCGTTTCTCATAATGAACTCTGCATATAAGTTAAATAAGTAGAGTGACAATATACAGCCTTGACATACTTCTTTCCCTATTTGGAACCAGTCTGTTGTTCCATGTCCAGTTCTAACTTGCTTCCTGAACTGCATACAAATTTCTCAAGAGGCAGATCAGGTGGTCTGGTATTCCCATCTCTTTCAGAATTTTCCACAGTTTATTGTGATCCACACATTCAAAGGCTTTGTTAGTCATGGTTAAAAGGTATTATCTTATAAACTTTTCCAGCAAATGTATCTCCCTAGGTATTACTCTAATAATTCTGTAGAGAGTTCAAAAATAGTTTGAAATCTTACTCAAAATTTTTCATTTTTTTAAAAATTAAACGTATTTATTTTTATTGGAGGCTAATTATTTTACAATATTGTATTGGTTTTAAAATACATCAGTATGAATCTGCCACGGGTGTACATGTGTTCCCAATACTGAACCCCACTCCCACCTTCATCCCCATACCATCCCTCTGGGTCATCCCAATGCACCAGCCCCAAGCATCCTGTATCCTTCATTGAACCTGGACTGGAGATTTGTTTCTTTATGATATTATACATGTTTCAATGCCATTCTCCAAAATCATCCCACCCTCTCCCTCTCCCACAGAGTCCAAAAAACTGATCTATACATCTGTTTCTCTTTTGCTGTCTAGTATACAAGGTTATCGTTACCATCTTTCTAAACTCCATATATATGCATTAGTATACTGTATTGGTGTTTTTCTTTCTGGCTTATTTCACTCTGCATTATAGGCTCCAGTTTCATCCACCTAATTAGAACTGATTCAAATGTATTCTTTTTAATGGTTGAGTAATACTCCATTGTGTATATGTACCACAGCTTTCTTATCCATTCATCTGCTGATGGACATCTAGATTGCTTCCATGTCCTGGCTATTATAAACAGTGCTGCAATGAACATTGGGGTACATGTGTCTCTTTCAATTCTGGTTTCCTCGGTGTGAATGCCCAGCAGTGGGATTGTTGGGTCATAAGGCAGTTCCATTTCCAGTTTGTTAAGGAATCTCCACACTGTTCTCCATAGTGGCTGTACTAGTTTGCATTCCTACCAACAGTGTAAGAGGGTACCCTTTTCTCCACACCCTCTCCAGCATTTATTGCTTGTAGACTTTTGGATCGCAGCCATTCTGACTGGTGTGAAATGGTACCTCATTGTGGTTTTGATTTGCATTTCTCTGATAATGAATGATGTTGAGTATCTTTTCATGTATTTGTTAGCCATCTGTATGTCTTCTTTGGAGAAATGTCTGTTTAGTTCTTTGGCCCATTTTTTGATTGGGTCATTTATTTTTCTGGAATTGAGCTGTTAGAGTTGCTTGTATATTTTTGAGATTAGTTGTTTGTCAGTTGCTTCATTTGCTATTATTTTCTTGCATTCTGAAGGCTGTCTTTTCACCTTGTTTATAGTTTCCTTTGTTGTGCAGAAGCTTTTAATTTTAATTAGGTCCCATTTGTTTATTTTTGCTTTTTTTCCCCATATTCTGGGAGGTGGGTCATAGAGGATCCTGCTGTGATTTATGTCAGAGAGTGTTTTGCCTATGTTCTCCTCTAGGAGTTTTATAGTTTTCATTTTGAGTTTATTTATGTGTATGGTGTTAGAAAGTGTTCTAGTTTCCTTCTTTTACAAGTGGTTGACCAGTTTTCCCAGCACCACTCTTAAAGAGATTGTCTTTTCTCCATTGTGTATTCTTGCCTCCTTTGTCATGATAAGGTGTCCATAAGTGTGTGGATTTATCTCTGGGCTTTCTGTTTTGTTCCATTGATCTATATTTCTGTCTTGTGCCAATACCACACTGTCTTGATGACTGTAGCTTTGTAGTAGAACTGACGTCAGGCAGGTTGATTCCTCCACTTCCATTCTTCTTTCTCAAGATTGCTTTGGCTATTCTAGGTTTTCTTTTCTTTTTTTAATTTCCATACAAATCATAGAATTTTTTGTTCTAGTTCTGTGAAAAATACCAATGGTGGCTTGATAGGGATTGCATTGAATCTATAGACTGGTTTGAGTAGTATACTCATTTTCACTACATTGATTCTTCTATATATATGTCTTTGTTTCTTTAGGTAGATGTATTCCTAAGTATTTTATTCTTTTCATTGCAATTGTGAATGGAATTGTTTCCTAAATTTCTCTTTTTGTTTTCTCATTGTTAGTGTATAGGAATTCAAGGGATTTCTGTGTGTTGATTTTGTATCCTGCAACTTTACTATATTCATTGCTTAGCTCTAGTAATTTTCTGATGGAATCTTTAGGGTTTTCTATGTAGAGGATCATGTCATTTGCAAACAGTGAGAGTTTTACTTCTTTTCCAATCTGGATTCATTTTATTTCTTTTTCTTCTCTTATTGCTGTGGTTAAATCTTCCAAAACTTTGTTGAATATTAGTGGTGAGAGTGGGCAACCTTGTCTTTTTCCTGACTTTAGATGAAATGCTTTCAATTTTTCAACATTGAGGATACTGTTTTCTGGAGGTTTGTCATATGAAGCTTTTATTATGTTGATGTATGTTCCTTCTATTCCTGCTTTCTGGAGGGTTTTTTTTGTTTTGTTTTGTTTTTAATCATAAATGGATGTTGAATTTTTTCATAGGACTTCTCTCCATCTATTGAGATAATCATATGGGTTTTATCTTTCAATTTGTTAATGTGTTGTATCACATTGATTGATTTGTGGATATCAAAATCTTTCTATTCTAACTCTATGACTTTTGTTGAAACATAAATATATGATTATCATAGAAGCATTGACAAGCTGTTCTAACTTCAAGATTTTGGTGAACTCTGTCTAGCTGTAAATCAAGCTTTTCTGTTATAGTATCTGCCATAATGAAACCCTTTCGTTAGATTTAAGGTTTCTATAATACCTTTAATATTTATATTATTAAAATTTCTAATACTAGCCAAATTTAATACACTTTTTTACATTTTTGTCACAAATATATATGTTGAATACACAGAATCAGGCTATATTTTAAAATAAACAGTTCAGTTCAGTCGTTCAGTCATGAGTGACTCAAAGAGTCGCTCAGACTCTTTGCAACGCAATGAACCGCAGCATGCCAGGCCTCTCTGTCCATCAATAACTCCCGGAGTCCACCCAAACCTATGTCCATTGAGTTGGTGATGCCATCCAAACATTTCAGCCTCTGTTGTCTCCTTCTCTTCCTGCCCTCACTCTTTCGCAGCATCAGGGTATTTTCCAATGAGTCAGTTCTTCAGTTCATGTGGCCAAAATACTGGAGTTTCAGCTTCAAAATCAGTCCTTCCAATGAACACCCAGGACTGATCTCCTTTAGGACGGACTGGTTGAATCTCCTTGCAGTCCAAGGGACTCTCAAGAGTCTTCTCCAACACCACAATTCAAAAGCGTCAGTTCTTCAGTGCTCAGCTTTCTTTATAGTCCAACTCTCACATCCATACTTGACTGCTGGAAAAACCATAGCCTTGACTAGATGGACCTTTGTTGACAAAGTAAAGTCTCTGCTTTTTAATATGCTGTCTAAGTTGACCATAACTTTCCTTCCAAGGAGTAAGTATCTTTTAATTTCATGGCGGCAATAACCATCTGCAGTTTTGGAGCCCATAAAAATAAAGTCAGCCACTGTTTCCCCATCTATTTGCCATGATCTGATGGGACTGGATGCCATGATCTTAGTTTTCTGAATGTTCAGCTTTAAGCCAACTTTTTAACTCTCCTCTTTCACTTTCATCAAGAGACTCTTTAGTTCTTCTTCACTTTCTGCCATAATGGTGATGTTATCTGCATATCTGAGGTTATTGATATTTCTCCCAGCAATCTTGATTTCAGCTTGTGCTTCCTCTATCCCAGCGTTTCTCATGATGTCCTCTGCATAGAAGTTAAATAAGCAGGGTGACAATATACAACCTTGACATACTCCTTATCCTATTTGGAACCAGTCTGTTGTTCCAAGTCCAGTTCATTACATAAATTGATCCAATCATAATCAACTTAATTTTATTCTTTTTAAACCCAATTTTACATGCATGTGAAACAGACACACCTACTTTCAAGCTTGGTTTATCTCCATTTCTGCTAGAGTGGTATTTAATATACTTAGTCATATATGTTCTAAAGATGGATGTTAAAACTTTGCATCCAAATTTATCTTCTTTTTGTCATCAACAATTTTTATAACATTCATTTATGCCAAAAAAGCTAATCAGCTGCCATCACTTTTTAGTGAAGTACTGGAGAAAATCAACCTATGTTAGAAGAAAAAATAAAAAAGCCATCAGAGTGTATGCAATGAAGAATATTCTATTTATGAAGAAGATTATAATTGGATTAATAGCTTGTAGAATCTGTCCTCCTTGAATTTTTTTCAAATATAATTTACATTTAATTTTGTTATTAAAAAAATTCACTACTGTCATGAGAAAAGTGACCATGTATAACTTTCAGCTTAGCATATGTATATAGTCCACAGACATTGTTCATTGTGCCTCTCCACAGTGTTGTGAGGCAAGAAGCTCAGAGAGCATTTGGGGCATTTTTAAGGTACATTGAAATTCACTGAGGTTCTAACCTAAGAACATATGCTGATGTTAAACAGGGATGGACTTAGAATTAATTTATGTGTAATTGTTCAATGGTCCTTCCTTTTCTTCAGTTCTTAAAAAGACAGATGAAAAGTGGAAACAACAAAATAGTTCTTTTCTTGGATTGTTACAGGTGACAAGAACTAATTAATTAGATTTTTTTCTCTCTGCATTTTAATCTGACCTCCTGAATGGTTTCTGATTCTGTACACATCCATCCTCAGTTTCATTCGTTTTGTTACTGTAACAAGATTACTATAATGTCCTCCTATCCTGACCCTGATGGTGCTCCCCACATCTTTCTTTAATCTATTCAAATTTCAGAAAGTTTTTTTTTTTTTTTTCAAAATGGCAATCCAATAGATGTTCCTCCGTGCTGTTAAAAAAATTCAACTGATCCTTAAGTTTCTGAAAAGTTATCTGATTTACTACTTTTGTTTCCACTTGGATTTTTTTTTCCTTTTTGCTTAATTGCTCTGACTAGGACTTCTAATACTATGCTGAGAGATGAGAATGGGCCTCCTTGTCTTGATCCTGGTTTTAAAGATAAGTTTTCAATTTTCCACCACTGAATCTGATTTTAGCTGTGATTTTGTCATAAGTAGCCCATGTTACTTGAGATACATTTTTCTGTGCCTGTTTTGCTGAGAGTTGATTTTTTTAAAACATGAATGGGTTTTGAATGTTGTCATCTTTTTTTTTTTTTTTTCTGAATCTATTGAGAAGATCATGTGACTTTTATTTTGTTGATATGTTGAACCACATTGGTTGATTTATGAATGTTGAACTATCTTGACATCTCTGAAATAAACCCCAATTGATCATGGCATACAGTCTTTTCAATGTTCTGTGTTTGATCCTTTAAATGTATACAGTTTGCTAATATTTAATATATGCAGCTTGCTAATATATTCTCATTTTGATCCTTTTAATACATGCATTTTGCTAATATATATGAGAATTATATTCATTATATTGTCCTATAATATTCTCTTTGTGTGTTGCCTTTGATTTTGTTATCAGGGTAATGTTGGTCTTGTAAAATAAGTTAGGAAGCATTTCCTCTTATTTTTTTTGAAGAGCTTGAGAAGTATAGATAAATCTTTGAATGGTTGATATAATTCTCCTGTGAAGGTTCTTGAGCTTTTGGTTTTGTGGAAGTTTTTTATTACTCTTCTTTTAATATTTTATGGATGTCCAGCTTATTCAGATTTTCCACTTCATGATTCAGTCTTGGAAAGCTGTATGACTCTAAGAATTAATCCATTTCTCTTAAAGTGTCCACTTAAATGGCATCCATCTGTTTATAATATTCTCTTACATTCTTTTGCATCTCTGCAGTATCCATTGCTACTTCCCCTCTTTGCTTTTTTATTTTATTTATCAGAGCCTTCTCCCATGTTGTCTTTATAGGCCTAGCTGATTATTTGTCATTTTTCTTCTTATTTTCAAATAAATAGAACATAGTTTTATAAATATATATTTCTTTTTAGTGCCTGTTTCATTTATTTACACTCTGATCTTAAATATTTTCTTCCTTCTATTGACTTTAGGCTTTTCTTGTTCTTTCTTTTATTGATTTATTTTAATTGGAAGATAATTAGTTTACCATATTGTGATGATTTTTGCCATAGATTGGCATGAACCATCCATGGATACACATGTGTCCCCCCATTCTGAATCCCCCCAGCCACCTCACTCCTCAGCCCATCCCTCTGGGTTGTCCCAGAGCACTGGCCCTGATTTATGAATCAAAACTTGAACTTGTTATCTGTCTTACATATGGTAGTAGGTCTGTAGAGTTCTCCAGCCAATAATACTGAACTGGGTGGTCATTCCCTTCTCCAGGGGATCTTCTCAAACCAGGAATAGAACCCAGGTCTCCCACATTATAGTCAGATTTTTTACCATCTGAGTCACCAGGGAAGACCAATATACATGTTTCAATGCTATTCTTTCAACCCATTCCCCCTTCCCTTCTCCCACAGAGTGAAAAAAGTCTGTTCTTTACATCTATGTCTCTTTTGCCACCTTGCATGTAGGATCATCATTACCATCTTTCTAAATTCCTTACATATGCATTAATATACAATATTTATGTTTCTTTTTCTGAATTACTTCACTCTATATAATATGCTTCAGTTTCATCCCCCTCATTAGAACTGATTCAAATATGTTCTTTTTTATAGCTAATATTCCACTCTGTATACATACCAAAACTTCCTTTTCTATTCATCTGCTGATGGATATCTAGATTGCTTCCATGTCCTAGCTACTGAAAAGGTGCAGAGATGAATATTGAGGTACATGTGTCTCTTTAAATTGTGGTTTTGATTTGCATTTCTCTAATGATGAATGGCATGGAGCATCTTTTCATGTGTATTAATTATCTGTATGTCTTCTTTTGAGAAAAGTCTATTTAGTTCTTTTGGCCGCTTTTTGATTGGGTTGTTCATTTTTTGGTATTGAACTACATGAGCTGCTTGTATATTTTGGAGGTTAAATCTTTGTCAATTGTTACATTTGTTATTTTCTCCCACTCTGAAAACTATCTTTTCACCTCGCATATAGTTTCCTTTGATGTGCCAAATATTTTAAGCTTAAATAGGTCCAATGTGCTTATTTTTGCTTTTATTTTCATTACTCTTGGAGGTGGGTCATAGAGAATCTTGCTGTGATTTATGTCACAGAGTGTTCTATGTTTTCATCCAAGAGTTTTATAGTTTCTGGTCTTACATTTAGATTTTTAATCCATTTGAGTTTATTTTTTTCTCTATGGCACCACAAAGTGTTCTAGCGTCACTCTTTAACACATGATTGACCAGTTCTCCCAGCACCAGTTTTTAAAGAGACTGTCTTTTTTTCATTGTATATTTTTTCATCCTTTATCAAAAATAAGGTGTCTGTAAGGCATGCGGATTTATCTCTGGACTTTCTATTTTGTTCCACTGATCTATATTTCTGTCTTTGTGCCAGTACCATACTGCCTTGGTGACTGTTGCTTTCTAGTATAATCTAAAGTCAGGAAGGTTGATTTCTTCAATTTCATTCTTCTTTCTCAAGATTGTTTTGGCTATTTAAGGATTTTTTCTTTCCCTACAAAATGTGAAATTATTTGTTCTAGCTCTATGAAAAGGACCATTGGTAGCTTGATAGGGATTGCATCAAATTCATAGATTGCTTAGGGCAGTATAAACATTTTCACTATATTGATTCTTCCAATCCACAGACATGGTATATTTCTCCATTTCTTTGTGTCATATTTGATTTTTATCAGTGTTTTATAGTTTTCTACATGCAGCTCTTTTGTTTCTTTATTCCAGGGATGCAAGGATTTTTAAGGACTTGAAAATCAATCAATGTAATACACTATGTTAACAAACTAAAAGATAAAAACCATATGATTATTTCAATGGATGCAAAGAAAGCCTCTGGTAAAATTCAGCAAAGATTTATGATAAAAACTCTCCAGAAAGTAGGCAAAGAAGAAACATACTTCAACGTAATAAAAGCCATGAGAATCAGAGAAGAAAAAGAATTAAAAGGAATCCAGATTGGAATAGAAGAAGTAAAACTCTCACTATTTGCAGATGATATGATCCTGTACATAGAAAGATATGATTTAATTCCAGTTGAGCTATTTCAAATCCGAAAAGATGATGCTGTTAAAGTGCTGCATTCAATATACCAAGAAACTTGGAAAACTCAACAGTGGCGACAGTACTGGAAAAGGTCAGTCTTCATTCCAATCCCAAAGAAAATCATGCCAAAGAATGTTCAAACTACAGAAGAATTGCACTTATTTCACACGCTGGCAAAATAATGCTCAACAATTCTCCAAGTCAGGCTTCAATAGTACATAAATGATGAACTTCCAGAAGTTCAACCTAGATTTATAAAAGGCAGAGGAACCAGAGATCAAGTTGCCAACATCCACTGGATCATTAAAAAGCAAGAGAGTTCCAGAAAAGCATCAACTTCTGCTTTATTGACTACAGCAAAGCTTTTGACTGTGTAGATCACCAAAAACTGGAAAATTCTTCAAGAGATGGAAAAACCAGACCACCTGACCTGCCTCTTGAGAAACTTGCATCCAGTTCAAGAAGCAACTGTTAGAACTGGACATGGAATAAGAGATTGGTTCCAAATTAGTAAAGCAGTATATCAAGGCTATATGTTGTCACCCTGCTAATTTAACTTATATGCAGAGTACATCATGCAAAATGACAGTCTGGATGAAGAACAAACTGGAAGTGAGCTTGCTGGGAGAAATATCAATAACCTCAAATATACAGATGACACCAACCTTATGACAGAAAGTGAAGAAGAACTAAGGAGCCTCTTGATGAAAGTGAAACAGGAGAGTTAAAAAGTTGGCTTAAAACTCACCATTAAGAAAATTAAGATCATGGCATCCAGTCCCATTAGTTCAGTTCAGTTCAGTCTCTCAGTCGTGTCCGCCTCTTTGCGACCCCATGAATCGTAACATGCCAGGCCTGCCTGTCCATCACCAACTCCTGGAGTTCACTCAGACTCATGTCCATCGAGTCAGTGATGCCATCCAGCCATCTCATGCTCTGTCGTCCCTTTCTCCTCCTGCCCCCAATCCTTCCCAGCATCAGTCTTTTCCAATGAGTCAACTCTTCACACGAGGTGGCCAAAGTACTGGAGTTTCATCACTTCGTGGTAAATAGATGGAGAAACAATGGAAACAATGAGGGATTTTATTTTTGGTGTGGCTCCAAAATCACTGTAGATGGTGATGGCAGTCATGAAATTAAGACATTTGCTCCTTAGAAGAAGAGCTATGCCCAATCTAGACAGAATGATAAAAATCAAGGACATTACTTTGCCAAAAAGGTCCATCTAGACAAAGCAATGGTTTTACCAGTAGTCATGTGTGAATGTGAGAGTTGGACTATAAATAAACCTGAGTGCTGAAGAGTTGATGGTTTTGAACTCTGGTTTTGGAGAAGACTCTTTAGAGTTCCTTAGACTGGAAGGAGACCCAACCAGTCCATCCTAAAGGAAATCAATCCTGAATATTTATTGGAAGGACTGATGCTGAAGCTGAAACTCCAAAACTTTGGCCACCTGATGTGAAGAACTGACTCATTGGAAAAGACCCTGATGCTAGTTAAGATTAAAGCTGGGAGGAGAAGGGGAGGACAGAGGATGAGATGGCTGGATGGCATTACCAACTTGATGGACATGAGTTTGAGTAAGCTCTGGGAGTTAGTGATGAACAGGAAAGTCTGACGTGCTGCAGTCCTTGAGGTTGCAAAGAGTCAGACATGGCTAAGCCACTGAACTGATGTTCCTTCTATGCTTACCTTCTGGAGAGGGTTTTTTGGTTGTTTGTTTGTTTGTTTTTAAATCATAAATTGGCTTTTAATTATGTCAAATTTTTCTATGTATTTATGGAGATAATTTTATGATTTTTATCATTTAATTTGTTAATATGTTGTATAACATTGATTTGGAAATTTTTAAAATTTATTTAATTTAATTGGCAGCTAATTACTTTACAATATTGTAGTGGTTTTTGTTATACATTGACATGAATCAGCCATCCTGAACTCCCCTCCTACCTCCCTCCCCATCCCATCCCTCCGGGTCATCCCAGTGGACCAGCCTGCGTACCCTGTTGAAGAATCCTTACATTCCTGAAATAAAGCCCACTCGGTCATGATGTAAGATCTTTTTAACATGCTCTTGGATTCTATTTGGTAGAATTTTGTTGAGGATTTTATCATCTATGTTCATCTGTGATGTTGACCTGTAGTTTTCTTCTTTTGTGGCTTCCTTGTCTGGTTTTCAAATCAGAGTGTTGGTGGCCTTGTAGAATGAATTTGGAAGTTTAACCTCCGCTGCAATTTTCTGGAAGAGTTTGAGTAGGATAGGTATCAGCTCTCCCTACATTTTTGGTAGAATTTGCCTGTGAAGCCATCTGATCTTGGACTTTTGTTTGTTGTAAGATTTTTTATTACAGTTTCTATTTCCAAGCTTGTGGTTGCTCTGTTCATATTTTTTTTTTTTCCTGGTTCAGTTTTCAAAGGTTATGCTTTTCTAAGAATATGTCCATATCTTCCAATTTGTCCTTCTTATTGGAATACAGTTGCTCATAGCCCTCTCTTGTGACCTTTTTTATTTCTATGTTATCTGTTCTAATTTCTCCATTTTCAATTCTAATTTTATTGATTTCATCATTTTTTTTTCTTTATGAGTCTGGCTATGGCTTATCTATTTTGTTTATCTTCTCAAAGAACCAGCTTTTAGTGTTGTTGATCTTTGCTGTATTCTCCTTTGGTTTTGTTGTTGTTGTTGTTTTCTATTTATTTATGCTGTTTTATGATTTCTTTCCTTCTACTAACTTTGCTTTTGTTGTTATCATTCTTCTTCTTTCTCTAGTTATTTTAGATGGAAAGCTAGGTTGTATGTTTGATGTTTCTCTTGTTTCCTGGAGTAGACTTGTATTGTTGCGAACAATTCCCTCTTAGCACTGATTTTCTGAATCCCATAGGTTTTGGGTTGTCATTTTTCCATTGTCATTTGTTTCCATGTATATTTAGATTTTCTTTTTAATTCCTTGCATGATTTCTTACATGATATCAGTTATTCAGAAGCATGTTTTTAGCCACCATTTGTTTGTGTTTTATGTAGTTTTTGTTTTTTTTTCCCCCTGTAGTTGATATTTAATAATGCTGCATTGTTAACAGAAAATATGTTTGACATAATTTCAGTTTTTAAAATTTATCAAAGCTAGATTTGTGGCCCAGGATGTGATCTATCCTGAAGAATGCTCTGTGTGCACTTGAGAAAAAGGTGAAATCCTTTGTTTTTGGATGAAATGCCTTCTAGATATCAATTAGGTCTAACTGGTCTAGTGTGTCACTTAAAGTTTGTTTTTCCTATTTAATTCTGTTTGAATGATCCATCCATAGGTGTGAGTGGGGTATTAAAGTTCACCACTATTATTGTGTTAATGTTAATTTCCCCTTTCATACTTGTTAGCATTTGTTTTATGTATTGAGGTGCTTCTATGTTGGGTGCATATGTATTTATAATTGTAATATCTTCTTCTTGGGTTGATCCCTTGATCACAATTTAGTGTCTTTCTCTGTCTCTTATCACAGTCTTTATTTCAAAGTCTATTTTGACTGATACAAGTATTGCTACTCCTACTATCTTTGGTCTCCTTTTGCATGAAATATCCTTTTCCACCCCTTCACTTTCAGTCTGTATATGTCCCTAGGTTTGAGAGTCTCTTGTAGACAGCATGTATACGGGTTTTGTCTTTTATCCACTTGTCCAGTTTTTGTCTTTTGTTTGGAGTATTTAGCCCATTTACATTTAATGTAATTATTGATAAGTATGATCCTGTTACCATTTGATTTTTGTTTTGTGTTTGTTTTTATAAACTTTTGTTTTGTGTGTTTCCTATCTAGAGAAAATCCTTTTTAATTTGTTGAAGAACTGGTGTGGTGGTGCTGAATTCTCTCAGCTTTTGCTTATCTGTAAAGCTTTTTATTTCTCTTTCCAATCTGAATAAAGTCCTTTCTTGATAGAGTAATCTTAGCTGTAGTTTTTTCTCTTTCATCAATTGAAATATGTCCTTCCATTCTCTCTGGCCTGAAGAGTTTCTATTGAAAGATCAGCCATTATCCTTATGAAGATTATCTTGTATGCTATTTGTTTCTTTTCCATTGCTACTTTTAATATTTGCTCTTTGTGTCTAATTTTTGTTAGTTTAATTACTATGAATCTTGATGTGTTTCATCTTGGGTTTATCCTATTTGGAACTCTCCAAGTTTCCTGAAATTGGGTAGCTATTTCCTTCTGCCTTTTAGGGAAATGTTCAACTATTATCTCCTCAAGTTTTATCTCATGTCCTTTCTTTTTGCTTCTTCTTCTGGGACACCTATAATTCTAATGATGGGGTTAGACATTGTCCCAGAGGTCTCTGTAGTTTTTCTCATTGCTTTTAACTCCTTTTTTTTTTTTTTCCCATCATGCTTCATTTATTTCCACCATTTTACTTTCCACCTCACTTATCCTTTCTTTTGCCTCATTTATTCTGCTGTTGGTTCCCTCAAGAGTGCTTTTGATCTTAGTTATTGCACTGTATATTATTGATTGACTCCTCTTTATTTCTTCTAGGTCCGTGTTAAGCATATCCTGCATCTTCTCAATCTGTGTCATCAGTCTGCTTATCTGTAAATCCATTCTTTTTCAAGATTTTGACTCATCTTTACTATCATTATTCTGAATTATTTTTCAGGTAGACTCCCTATCTCCTCCACTTCTTTTTTGTTTGTTTGTTTGTTTTGGACTGATGTGTTTTTATCATATTTCTTCACCTGTTGATTGCTGTGTTTGAGGTCCCTTTTATACAGGCTTGGGGGCCATGGTTCCTCTTTATTGTGAAGTCTCCTCCCTGTGGTGATTGGACCAGTGGCTTGTCAAGTTTACCTGGTTGGGGGAATTTGTGTCTTTCTGATGAGTGGATCTGGATCTCTTTTCTCTGGAGTGCAATGAAGTGTCCAATAAAGAGTTTTGAGATGTCTTTGAGTTTGGTATGGCTTTGGTCAGTCCATCTTTTAATGTTCAGTGTTGTGTTCCTGTTTTGCTGGAGAATCAATGTGGGGGTATTCCACTGGAACTTGCTGCATCTTGGGCCATCAAGTTTGGATTCAGTGTAGGTATGGAGACTTTTGGGTTGGCTCTTGCCTATTTCTGTTCCCCATGGTCAGGTGTTCTATGATGGTCTAACGTTCTGGAGTTGAGCTTCCTGCCTCAGGGTTTCAGTCGCCCCCTTACATTAACCTGAAGACTTCTCCATCCACACAGCACAGAAACTAAAGGACCTAGGTTAATGCTGAAGCAACTCTCCACAGCCAAGAACACACAGAGTGGTTCACAGAGTTATATAGAGAAGAAAGAGGGAGGAGGGAGATACAGATGACTAGGAGGAGAAATAAGAGGGTCAAAAGGGAAAGAGAAATCAAGCCAGTAGACAGATCACTAAGTGAAAATGGATACTAAAAATCAGGTTTTTAAAGGTAAAAAATTGATAACAAATATCAAATGGGGTAAATTAAAGACCCAGATTAAAGATTAGACTCTCAAAAATGCAATGTAAAAAATGAAACAAAATCAATCCTAAAAATTAATATATATATATATATAGTAGGGTTTTTTTCTTTAGAACAGTAATAATAGGCTATAAAATGAAACCTAGAGGAGAAATAAAGATCCAAAATTTTAAAAAGTAAAGAAAAAGTGATAATAGTAAAAATATATCTAGGAATTTCTCTGAGGCTGCTGTGAGCAGTGTTGGGTCAGTTCAGTTTCAGATAGTCCCTTATTCTGGCTGTACTTATCTTTAATTTATGTATTTGCCCCTCAAATGCATAGTCTCATCATTAACTTCAGGATTTTAATGTGTTGCCCCTGTTACTTCCTAGGTGGTTTTCCCTTCTTTGCTTATTTTGGCTTCCTCTGTTTACAAATCTCTTCAGTGTATAATCTCCTCCAGACACTAGGGAACAAAGGTAACCAATTACTCAGGCTTCACTTGCTCAGTTGTGCTGTGGAGAAAGAGGGACACTGAAAACAAATTCTGCTGGCATGTGCGAGGAGTGCTCCCCTTGGATGGAACTCACTGGGTTTGCCACAGCCCGAGTCATCTTGTACTTCCTGGGTCCAAACTATTCAAGCTCCTGTATGCTCTGTGAGGGTACTGTCTGAAGTGGGCCCTGTCTTTAATGCACTTCCCATTTCTAAGACACTCAGGTTCTTGGGTGCTCCATAAGGTCACAGAAGGGCTGTGCGTTTTGTACCCTTGAACAAGTTCTTGGTGAGTGCACCAGCCCAGTTGGGCCATACACGTTATGAACCTCCCTGGTCCTGACCGCTCAGTTTCCTAGGTGTGCCATGAGGGCACAGCCCCTGCTATGCTGTATATCTCCTTTAGGGTGCTGATCTCAGGCTCTGACATTCCTGGTCCTGGTTGATTTGAACCTCCCAGGATCCCAGGAAATCTTGGTTTACAACAGGCAGCCTGTTCACAGTTTGGTAGAAAATTCAGCCTCTGGGGCTGAGATTGCAGCAGTCCCTTGCCTTCTGCCTCTGGCTGCCGCACACCTGCCCTTCTGCCTCTGAAAGGGAAGGTGGTAGATGGCAAACCGTTTGCTCTCCTTTGGTATTTGCCAGGGTGCAATACTTTGTTCTGTGAGTGCTCCAAGGGTCACCATGCTTCCTTAGAGATTTTTCATGGGAATGGTGCTTTTTATCTATCGCTGGCAATCCCATGGTTTGTGTAGCTATCTCATATTAAGCCATTCAGATTATCCTCAGGGCATTTAAACCCAGTACTTACCCTAAGGATGGATGATGCATCTCATGCCTCCACACCAAGCCCCCACTCACTGCTTGTGGACATGAGTCTCTGAGCCACTTCTCCACTGGTTCAGTTCAGTTCAGTTGCTCAGTCATGTCCGACTCTGTGACCCCATGAACCTCAGCACACCAGGCCTCCCTGTCCATCACCTGGTAGTTGAGGTTAAGTGCGTATTTTGTGTTTTTTGTTTGTTTGTTTCCAATTATGTTGCCTCTGAGATTCCAAATCTCCCCACCAGCCCTGCCTGTGAAAGGGTCCCCTATTGTGTGGAAACTTCTCCTCCTTCATGACTCCTTCTCAGAATGGGTCTCTGTCCCAAATTCTTTGTCTCTGTTTTCATCTTTTATATTCTATCCTACTTCCTTTGAAGAATTTGGGCTGCCTATCTGGCTGTCTGGTGTCCTCCACCAGCATTAAGAAATTGTTTTCTAGAAGTTGTACACATTCAAATAATCTTTTGATGAATTTGTGAAGGAAAAAGTGGTCTCCACATTCTATTCCTCCACCATCTTGGGACTGCTTCTCATTGTTCTATTTTGTTGTTTTTCTAGTTCATTTAAGAGTAAGTTTAGACTTACTTGATTTTTTTTTAATTGTTTATTGAGATAGGGCAGTATTGCTATAAACATTCCCCTTATATTGTTTTTTTTTTTTTTTTTTAACATCCTAAAGAGTTTGGTGTGTCATACTTTGATTTGTCTTCAGGTAGATTTTTATTTTTTATTTCTCCTTTCATTTCTTCCTTGACACAATTGTTGTTCATTAACATATTGTTCAGTCTCCATATACTTTTGATATTTTTGGCCTTCTTTTAATTGATTTTTAGTTTCATGCCATTGTCATCAGAAACTATGCTTAAAATTATTTCAATCCTCTTAAATTTACTGAGACTTGTTATATAACCTACCATATAGTCTATCTTTGAGAACCTTCCATGAATATTTGAGAAAAAATATGCACTATGATGCATTTGGATGGAATGTTCTATATAAACCCATCCAAATCCACTGGTCTAATATTTCATTTAAGGTCATGGTTTTCTTATTGATTTTCTCTCAGTATAATTATTCTGCTGATATAAGTAGGATGCTAAAGTTCCCTAGGATTAGTGGATTGGGACAATTTTCCCTTTAGATCTATTCATATTTGGTGTGTGTGTGTATATATATATATATATATGTAGTTATTAATAACTATAATTACTTATTATAGTAGTAATAAGAGTAAAATGTGTAATGACATTTTCTCATGTAAAGGAGGGTGTGATATTATTGATGTGGTGGGTGTATTTACCTCGTTGTGTTGTGATTAACATATACAGGGAGTATAGGGCAGTAATTACTATATGTGCTCCTATTAGAATAATTGTGATGTTGGATCATGAAAAAGTCAATATTACTACAAATAGTTCCCTGATTAGGTTAATTTTTGGGGGCAGAGCTAGATTAGTCAAGCTTGCTAAGAGTCATCAGGTGGCCTTAGTGGGAAGAATGTTTATAGGCCTCAGGCTAGAATTATTGTTCAGCTATGGATTCGTTTGTAGTTAGAGTTTGCTACGCAGAAAAGTATGGTGGATGTAAGACAGTGGACGATGATTAAGGTTGTAGGGCCTATGTACCTTCAAGGTGTTTGGATAAGAATGGCTATGATACAAGTGCCATGTGGCTGACAGAGGAGAATGCAATGAGTGATTTTAAATCTGTCTGAGGAAGGCAAATTGAGCTAGTCATGATTATACCGCATAAGGACAGCATAATGAATGGATATGCTATGAAGTCGGTTATTGGGTTTAGGAGTATTGTAATTCGTAGTTTGCCATATCCTCCTAGTTTCAGTAGGACTGCTGCAAGAATTATGGAGCCTGTAATGGGGGCTTCTACATGGGCTTTGGGTAGTCAAAGTGGAGGCCATATAGTGGTATTTTTACTATGAAGGCTATTATGCATGCTAATCACAAAAAGATATTTGACCACGAGCTAAGTATTGGTTGTACTCAGTATTGAAGTATTAGGAAATTCAGGGATCCTATGGTGTTTTGGATGTAGACTAGTGTAACCAGCAGCAGGAGGGACCTGCTACTGTATAAAATAGGAAGTAGAGGCCAGCATTTAGGTGCTCTGTTTGGTTCCCCCATCGGGTGATAATAATAAGTGGTGGGACTAGTGTTGCTTCAAATAGAATACAAAAGAGGATTAGCTCTATGGCAGTGAAGGTTATTATTAGGAATAGTTGTAGTAAGATTAGTATGGTGATGTATAGGTTTTTTCGGGTTAGATTTTCTTTTGATAGGTGATGTTGGCTGCTGCTGCTGCTGCTAAGTCACTTCAGTCGTGTCCGACTCTGTGCGACCCCATAGACGGCAGCCCACCAGGCTCAGCCATCCCTGGGATCTCCAGGCAAGAACATCGGAGTGGGTTGCCATTTCCTTCTCCAATTCATGAAAGTGAAAGGTGAAAGTGAAGTCGCTCAGTCGTGTCTGACTCTTAGCGACCCCATGGACTGCAGCCTACCAGGCTCCTCCGTCCATGGGATTTTCCAAGCAAGAGTACTGGAGTGGGGTGTCATTGCCTTCTCCGATGTTGGCTAGCTATTAATATTAGGGAAAGGAGCCACATGGTTAGGATTAATAGTGGTGTTGATAGAGAATTGGAGAAGAAAACTAGCGAAATGTTGAGGCTGTTGTCAGTAAATTGATTTATGAGGAGTAGGCTTGTGAGGGTGATTAGCAGTCTATGGGTTGTAGAATTAATCCAGATTATATTACCTTTTGATAGTCAGGTTAGGGGTATAAGTATTACTGTGGGGATAATATATTTTAGCTTTGGAGTAGATTAAGGTTTTGTACATAATCAGTACCATATGTGTTTGATACTATTACTAGTAGGGATAAGCCTAGTACTGCTTCACAGGCTGCGTAGACCAGCAAGATAATAGGTAATACATTAGCTAAGGTAAAATGTGAGTTTAAGATTATTAGGGTGGCCATAACAAATAGAGTTAATATTATTCCTTCTAGGCATAGAAGAGATGATATTAGGTGGGATCGGTATATTAATAGTCCTGCAAGGGATACAGTGAATGCTATTATAATGTTTATGTATGCTAGAGGCATTTGGTAATTATGAATTCAATCATAATCTAATGATTCAAAATCATTTATTTTGTTTTAAACTAAATATCATACTAAGTTCATTCTAGTCCTTTTTGAGTTCATTCGTAGGCTAGGCTTACAGCTAATAGTAGGATTAGGAAGAGGGCTATGGTGAGCATTGTGTTTAGGTTATTTGTTTGTGAGGCCCAGGGTAGTAGAAAAAGGAGTGCAATTTCTAGGTCAAAGAGGAGAAATGTGATGGCTACTAGGAAAAATTTTATGGAGAAAGGTAAGCAAGCTGATCCCATGGGGTCGAATCCACAGTCACATGGACTTGTTTTTTCTGAATACACATTTAGTGGGGAAAGTCAGAATGCAATAATGACAAGTAGCGTAGCTAGCATGAGGTTAGTTAGGAAGGCTAGTATTAGGTTTATTATTCTTTTTCAGACAAGACGGAAACTAACTGATTGGAAGTCAGTTGTACTAGTTAATACTAAAAGAAAATGAACCTCATCAATAGATAGATACACAGAGGAAGAGTCATACTATGTCTGCTGCTGCTGCTGCTGCTAAGTCGCTTCAGTCGTGTCCGACTCTGTGCGACCCCATTATGGCAGCCCACTAGGCTCTCCTGTCCCTGGGATTCTCCAGGCAAGAACGCTGGAGTGGGTTGCCATTTCCTTCTCCCCTGCATGAAAGTGAAAAGTGAAAGTGAAGTCGCTCAGTCGAGTTCAACTCTTAGCGACCCCATGGACTGCAGCCTACCAGGCTCCTCCGTCCATGGGATTTTCCAGGCAAGAGAACTGGAGTGGGGTACCATTGCCTTCTCTGCATACTATGTCTACGAAGTGTCAATATCAGGCGACAGCTTCAAAGCCGAAGTAGTGGTGGAAGTGAAGTGAAATTTCAGTTGGCGGAAGCAGACATTTAGGAAAGTAGATCCAATAACAACGTGGAGGCCGTGGAAACCGTGGCTATGAAAAAGGTTGAACAATAAACCCCATCTGAGATGGTAAAAGGTGCTTCATAGTATTCTGAGGCTTGTAATAATGTGAAATACACACCTAGTGCAATAGTAATAAATAGAGCTTGTAATATGTGATTGTGGTTTCCTTCTATAAGTCTGTGATGGGACCAGGTAATAGAGACTCCTGAGGCTAGTAGGACGAAGTGTTAAGTAGTGGGACTTCTAGGGGTTTAAGTGGATGAATGCCTTTTGGGGGTCAGCAGATGCCCAGCTCAGGTGTAGGGGTGAAACTGGAGTGTTAGAATGCTCAGAAAAACCCAGTAAAGAGTAAGACTTCAGAGATAATGAAAAGGATCATTCCATAATGGAGGCCTTTTTGGACGGTTGGAGTGTGATGTCCCTGAAAGGTGCTCTCTCGGACAATATCTTGTCACCATTGACATATTGTGAGTATATTTGTTGTTAAGCCAAGTATTACTAGAGCAATCGAGTTGGAGTGAAATCATATAATTAGGCCGGATGTTATTAAGAGGGCTGATAGGGCTCCAATAAGGGGTCAAGGACTTGATTTTACTATATGATAGGTGTGGGTTTGGTGTGTCATTATGTATTATAAAACTAACTAAGAGGGTAAATATGTAGGCTTGAATTATAGCTACTACAAATTCAAGAATTGTTAGTAAGACTAGAATAATAAATGTAATAAGAGCTGTCATGTTGCTTCCAATTAGGTAAATTAGTAAATGTCCTGCAGTAATATTGGCTGTTAATCGTGTGGCTAGGGCTATTGGTTAAATGAAAAGACTGATAGTTTTGATGATAACTAGTATTGGAATTAATGGGGTTGGTGTCCCTTGTGGTAAAAAGTGAGCAAGTGATGCTTTAGTTTTGTTGCGGAAGCCTTTAATTACAGCCCTTGTTCATAGGGGGAGGGCTATGCCCAGGTTCATTGATAGTTGT
The DNA here is from genome assembly GCF_002263795.3 of Bos taurus. Lineage (NCBI taxonomy): Eukaryota > Metazoa > Chordata > Mammalia > Artiodactyla > Bovidae > Bos > Bos taurus. The sequence continues at coordinate 4,623,828 of NC_037336.1, forward strand.
GTGATTGGTATAAATGAGTGAGGTAGTAGGCCTAGTAGATTTGTTGATCCAATAAATAGGATTAAGGACATTAGTATTAATGTCCATGTGTGTCCTTTGATGTTGTGAATTCCCATTATTTGTTTTGATACAAGTTGGAGCATTCATTGTTGGAGAGAAATGAGGCAGTTATTTACTAATCAATTTGATGCTGGGAATAATAAGCTAGGAAATATGACAATAAGAGTAACGAGGAGGAGGCCTAGAATTACAGGGGTAATGAAAAAGGCAAATAGATTTTCGTTCATTTTGTTTCTCAAGGGGTGCTTTGTTTTTGTGTTTTGGTTAACGTCGGTTCTGAGTTATAATAAAAACTGTGTTTTGAGATTTTCAGTTGAAAAATAATGAAAAGAACTAGAAATATTGATAGGTTTATTGTAAATCATGTTGATGTGTCTAGTTGTGGCATATTGTCAAGGAGAACATTATACTCTCAATCTCTACCTTAAAAGGTTAGTTCTAATTTAACTTCTTGATGATTTTATAGTATCGATGCAGATCATTTTTCAAAGTATTTTAGTGGGATTGGTTCAAGAACAATGGGCATGAAACTATGATTTGATCTGCAGATCTCTGAACATTGTCCATAATATAAGCCTGGTCGGGTTGACATGAGGGTTGTTTGATTTAGACGACCCAGGATTGCATCTGTTTTTAATCCTAAAGAAGGCACAGCTTATGAGTATAGTACATCTTCAGAATAAATTAATATTTGAATTGTTATTTCTATCGGTAGTATGACCCAGCTGTCTACTTCTAGTAACCTTAGTTCTCCTGGTTTTAATTCTGATGTTGGAATTATATAGGAGTCAAAGCTTAAGTCTTCATAATCTGTATATTCATAACTTCAATATCATTGATGTCCTATAGTTTTTACTGTAAGGGCTGGGTTGTTAATCTCATCTATTATATAAAAAATTTTGTAAAGATGGAAAGGCAATTAAAATTAAGATAATGGCTGGCAGAATAGTTCAAATTGTTTCCACCTCCTGTGCATCTATTGTGCTAGCATGAGTTAATTTTGTTGTTAATATTAGTGAAATAATGTAAAGTTCTAGCAAGCCAATTAAAAAGACATTTATTAGTATGTGTTCATGAAAATGCAATAATTCTTCTATAAATGGGTGATGTTGCATCTTGGAAGCCTAGTTGTATGGGGTATGCCATATGAGATGTATAGGGTTTTTACCTATAACTTAACTTTGACAAAGTTATGTAATATTTTACTAACATCTCATTAATTGAGAAAGACATAGTGGCTATGATGTTGGCTTGAAACCAGTAATAGAGGGTTCGATTCCTTCCTTTCTTATTTTAAGTTGACATGTGTAGGTTCTTCAAATGTATGGTATGGTGGAGGGCATTCATTTAATCACTCTAAATTTGTTATAGTTAAATCTACAGTCAAGACTTCTCGCTTAGATGTGAATACCTCTCAGATAATGAAGATTATTAGTATAACTGCTGTTAAAGAGATAAATGAACCTATGGATGAAATGGTGATTCATATTGTATGGGCGTCTGAGTAATCAGAATAGTGTGATGGTATACCAGATAGCCCTAAGAAGTGTTGTGGGAAGAAGATTATATTTACACCTACAAATATAATCACAAAATGAATTTGGCTCATGTAGTGTTAAGGGTGTAGCCTGGGAATAGTGGATGGGAATCAATGCAAAAATACTCCTCTTAATAGCAAACACAGCCACTATTGATAATACATAATGGAAATGTGTGACTACATATGTGTGGTGGAGAACAACGTCAAGGGAAGAGTTGGCTAGAACAATTCCAGTTAAGCCTCCTACTGTAAAAAGGAAAATGAAGCCTAGGGCTCATATTCTAGTGGGAGATCATTTAATGTTACCCCCGTGAAGTGTTGCCAATCAACTAAAGACTTTTACTCCAGTTGAGATAGCAATAATTATAGTAGCTGATGTGAAGTAGGCCCATGTGTCAATGTCTATTCCAACTGTGAACATATGGTGAGCTCATATGGTAAATCCTAAGAACCCAATTGATATCATACCTCAGACCATTCCCATATATCCAAATGGCTCTTTGTTTCCTGAATAAAAAGTTACAATATGGGAAATTATTCCAAATCTGGGTAAAATAAGAATATATACCTCAGGGTGTCCAAAGAATCAGAATAAGTGTTGGTACAGGATGGGCTACCCTTCTCCTGCTGGGTCAAAGAATGTTGTATTTAGATTCTGGTCTGTTAACAATATTGTAATACCAGCTGCTAATACAGGGAGTGAGAGGAGTAATAATACAGCAGTAATTAGCATGGATCACATGAACAGGAGAGTTTGATATTGTGATACTGCAGAGGGGTTTATATTAATAATTGTTGTGATGAAGTTGATAGCCCCTGAAATTGAGGAGACACCCAACAGGTGCAAAGAAAAAATGGTTAGGTCTACTGAGGCTCCTACATGGGCTAGGTTGCTGGCTAGAGGAGGGTACATGGTTCAGCCTTATTCCTGCCCCAGCTTCGACTATAGATGATGCTAGAAGTAGTAGGAAAGAAGTGGGGAGAAGTCAGAAGCTCATGTTATTTATTCAGGGAAATGCTATGTTGGGGTAGCCAATTATTTGATTAACTAATCAGTTATCATACACTCCAATTATGATTGGCATCACTATAAAGAAGATTATTACAAACACGTGTGCAGTTACAATTATGTTATAAATCTGGTCGTCTCTGAGCAAGGTTATGGGTTAACCTAGTTCAGCACAAATCAGCAGGCTTAGGGCTGTTTCTACTATGTTGGCTCAGGCACCAAATAATAGGTATAGGGTACCAATATCTTTACAATTAGTTGAGAATAATCGGTGGTTAACGAACATGGGTAGAATGGCTGAGTAAAGCATTAGACTGTAAATCTAAAGAGAGAGGTTTAATTCCTCTTTTTACCAAGTCCTGTGGTGAATTTACATGTTGAATTGCAAATTCAAAGAAGCAGCTTCAATTCTGCTGGGGATTCTCCTGCCTTTTTTTTCTTGAGAAGAAAATTGAAGCCAGTTGATTAGGGTATTTAGCTGTTAACTAAAATTTCATGAGGGTAGAACCCACCAATCTAGTGAGGATTTAGCTTAATTAAAGTGGTTGATTTGCATTCAATTGATGTAAGATGTAGTCTTGCAATCCTTATCAGGGATTAAGTAAACTGTACTTGCTTAGGGCTTTGAAGGCTCTTGGTCTGTATAACCGAAATTCCTCTTCTAGTACTGATAGGATTGGTGTGAGTGGTAGTAGTATGGTAGATAGTACAACTATTGTTGGTAGGAGGGTTATTTGTTTTGTGGTGGAGAATTGTCATTTATTTTTATGTTGTTTGGAGTCATATATAAAAGTATAAGTTTAGTAGTGCTGTAATTTCTATAAGGGTGGGTAAGATGATACTATTATTTTTTGTCATTTATTGAATAATTATTCATTTTGGTATAAATCCTGAGAGTAGGAGAAGTCCTCCTATTGATAGGAGGGTGACAAGAACTAGGACAGTCATAACAGGTGCTTTATTTCATGGGTGTGATAGTGATAGGGTGGTGGTGGTTGAGTTGGCTATAAATAGTGTGAATATGGTAGAGGTTATGATAATGTAGATGCCTAAGTTTAGTAGTAGTATAGTGGGGTTATATAGTAGGACTGCTGTTATTCAGCCTATATGGGCGATTGATGAGTAGGCCATAATTTTTTGTAGTTGGGTTTGATTTAGTCCCCCTCAACCTCCAATTATAATTGATAGAATGGATAGGGTTAGGACTAGGTTTAGGTAGATGGTTGGGGAAATTTGATAAAGTATGGATATGGGTGCTAGTTTTTGTCAGGTAAACAAGATTAGGCCAGATGATAAGGAGATGCCCTGTGCTACTTTTGGGACTCAGGAGTGGAATGGGGCTATTCCTAGTTTTATGGTGAGAGCTATTGTTATGAGTATGGATGCTGTTGGGTTAAGTAATTTTATTACAGTTCATTGGCCTTGAGAACATTAAGTTAATGATAATGGCTATTATTAGTAATATTGAAGCTGTTGATTGGGTTAGAAAGTATTTGGTTGATGCTTCTTTGGCTCATGGGTTGTATTTTTTTATTATAATGGGGATAATAGCAAGCATATTTATTTCAAATCCAATTCAGATGAGTAGTCAATGGGATCTGATTATGAAAATGATAGTTCCTAGTATGATAGTTGATAGGATAGTGATAAAGATAATTGGATTTATTAGTACAGGAAGGATATAAACCAACATTTTCCATGTATGGGCCCAATAGCTTAATTAGCTGACCTTACTATCAAAATTTGGTGTAATTGGAAGGACGAAGAGTTTTGGGTTGTTAGGAGTAGGTTCAATTCCTATAGTTCTAGAAATAAGAGGCTTTAAACCTCTATTATTTACTCTATCAAAGTAACTCTTTTATCAGACATATTTCTTATGTTTGTGGGGGGATGTTTGATAGGAGAATGGGTAGTGATGCATGCCACATACATAGGGCTCTTGTTAGGGGTAGAAAAATTTTTTCATAGTAGGTGTATTAGTTGATCATAACAGAATAGGGTGCTCAAATTCATAGGAAAGAGATTGTGAGTATCAGTGACTTGATGGTGAAGTTGATTGTGTATAGTTCTGGTATGCATGGATTATGAAATGCCCCTAGAAATAGGATTATTGTAAAAATATTTATTATAGTGATGTTTGCATATTCTGCTATGAAAAATAGGGTGAATGGTCCTGCTGCATATTCTACATTAAAGCCTGAGACTAGTTATGCTTCTCCTTCGGTAAGGCCAAATGGAGCTCAGTTTGTTTCTGCTAGTATTGAGATAAATCATATTATTGCTAAGGGTCATGCTGGAAAGATTAGTCATACTTGCTCTTGTGTGATGATTAGGGTGGAGAGGGTAAAGGATCCACTTATTAGGAGGACTGATAGAATAATTGCTAATGTGACTCCATATGAGATTGTTTGTGGTACTGCCTGTAAGGCTCCGATTACTGTGTATTTTGAATTGGAGGCTCAGCCTGATCACAGGATGGAATATACAGCTAAGCTTGATATGGCTAGTATAAATAGGACTCCTAGATTTATTCTGATGAGGGGGTAGGGTATGGGTAAGAGGAATTCATATGGTTAGGGCTAGGCTTAGGGCCAGGATGGGTGCTAGGATAAATACTGAGATTGAGGATGTGGCAGGCCGTAGTGGTTCTTTGATGAAAAGTTTAATTGCATCAGCAATGGGTTGGAGTAGGCCATATGGGCCTACAACATTTGGGCCTTTTCAGAATTGCATATACCCTAGAACTTTTCACTCTACCAGTGTAAGAAATGCCATAGCTAGGAGAATGGGAATGATTAGCATCAGAATATTAATTATAAACATTTTGTTAAGGAGAGGATTTGAATCTCTGATTATAAAGGTTTAAGTTTTATGCAATTACCAGGCTCTGCCACCTTAACTGAGCCTTTTTCTAGGGCAGGGTCTGTTTGTGGAATTAATTGAGATGAAATCATTAATTGATTTAAAGCGCTTATTTGAAGTTGGCCTTATTTTTCTTGTCCTTTTGTACTGGGAGAAATGCATAATAGATGGAAACTGACCTGGATTGCTCCGGTCTGAACTCAGATCACGTAGGACTTTAATTGTTGAACAAATGAAACTTTGATAGCGGTTGCACCATTGGGATGTCCTGATCCAACATAGAGGTCGTAAACCCTATTGTCAATATGGACTCTTGAATAGGATTGCGCTGTTATCCCTAGGGTAACTTGTTCTGTTGATCAAATTTTTGGATCAATAAGCGATGGTGTGATTTGACTTGTGGGTCTAGTCTTTAAAATCGCTCGGAGGATTTTTTGTTCTCCGAGGTCACCCCAACCGAAACTGTTAGTCCATAAAGAGTGTTATTATCCCCTGGTGGTTGAGTTTATTTTCTTTGGAATAGTTAATTAAAGCTCCATAGGGTCTTCTCGTCTTAATAGTCTATTCCTGCCTCTTCACGGGAAGGTCAATTTCACTGGTTGGAAGTAAGAGACAGTAAAACCCTCGTGTGGCCATTCATTCAAGTTCTTATTTAGAGAACAAATGATTATGCTACCTTTGCATGGTCAGGATACCGCAGCCCTTTAACGATTGTCTCTGGGCTGGCAGTGCCTCCAATACTGGGGATGCTGGAGGTGATGTTTTTGGTAAACAGGTGGGGTTTATGTTTGCCAAGTTCCTTTTACTTATTTTAATCTTTCCTTGAGTGCATTCCTGTGTTGGATTAACAGTATAGCTAATAAATTGTTTATCGTTGGGTTATCTTTATTCACTGTTAATAGTCAGAGTATTATCAGATACTGACTTAAACTTATACAAGGAGAAGGTACTTCTTGTTACTCCTATTAACATTATTACTTCTATTTTTTAATAGATTAGTCCAGTATTAGGACTAGGAGTTGGTTATTTATTATTGGGATTGCTGCTGCTGCTGCTGCTAAGTTGCTTCAGTCGTGTTCGACTCTGTGTGACCCAATGGACGGCAGCCCACCAGGCTCCCCCGTCCCTGGGATTCTCCAGGCAAGAACACTGGAGTGGGCTGCCATTTCCTTCTCCAATGCATGAAAGTGAAAGTGAAGTCACTCAGTCGTATCCGACTCTTTGTGACCCCATGGACTGCAGCCTACCAGGCTCCTCTGTCCATGGGATTTTCCAGGCAAGAGTACTGGAGTGGGGTGTCACTATCTTCTCCTATTATTGGGATTAATGTCATTTTATTGTTGAGCTTTAACGCTTTCTTAATTGGTGGCTGCTGTTAGGCCTACTATGGTGTTGTTGGATCTTACTTTCTAGTTAAGGTTGTATCCGTTTCTAAAAGGCTGTACCTTTTTAGACTAACTTTTAAACATACAGTGGGATTTATTTATTTATTTGGATTTTTTGGTATTTTTAAAGCTGAACAATCAGCTGTCACCAGGCTTGTTGGGCATGTCACCTCTACTTACAAATCTTCTCACTACTTTTCCACATAGATGAGTTGGTTCTTGATAAACTGTTCGGGTTACTTAGCGAAAATTCATTTTGTTAAGCCTTTGCTAATTAATTCATTATGCAAAAGGTACAAGGGGTAATCATTGCTTTTTTGTACTTTACTTTTTCTTTCATTGTTCCCTTGTGGTACCTTCTCTATAGCTCCATGTTTAAACTTTCTATCTCCTATACTTTAGAGTAGCGGGTGAATGTTTTATTTAATCTTATTTTGGTTATTTAATTGGGAATAGAGTTATGGGCTAGGTTTACTTCAAGATATTCATAACACGTGAAATCTTCTAGGTGTAAACTAGGTGCTTTGTTTAAGCTATATCTTGGTTTGTTCAAGCACACTTGCCAGTTTGCTTACCTTGTTATGACTTGTCTCCTCTCATATAATTGATACATGTGAATAGGTTTAAGTGCATCGTGTTTATTTGAGGAGGGTGATGGGCGGTGTGTGCATGCTTCGTGGCCTAATTCAACTAAGCACTCTATTCTTAGTTTACTACTAAATCCTCCTTTGGTTATTAGTTTCATAATAACTTTCTATATTAGGTACCTACATATTAATGACTGTTACATCTTTTAATGAATTTTTCTCTTCATAGTTATACACCATTCATCTTTTTGGACTTGGAGTCTATTTTGTTTGACCTGAGTGTGCTTGCTGTGGTTTTGCTTGGCTGTCATTTTCTCAGAGTATCATCTTCAGTCATTTCACATTGAGGCTATGTTTGCCCTGAGAGCTCAGATGAGACTCCTGGAGTCAGTATATATTTGGGTATTGTTTTCAGATCACTTTAACCACTCTGTGTCTTTTGATTCATGATCAATCCATTTATATTTAGGGTGAATATAGATAGATGAAGATTTACTGCTGCCCTTTTATCTTTTATTTTCTGGTGCTCCATGCTTCCATTTCTTCTTTTTAATTCATGCTTCTTGCTGACATTTTTATTTGGTGGCTTTCTGTGATGTTGTTCTCAGTCTGTGTGTGTGTGTGTGTGTGTGCGCGCGTGCTTTCATCTCTGTAATTTAGATTTATGTTTTATGGTTATACTGTGGCTTCGAAAGATGTTTCAATATCTCAGTGTTTTTTCCTGCTGATAGCATCTTATCTTCATTACCTTTAAATGTTTCATTCTTTTTTCCTTGCCCATTTTTGCTTTTGTTGTCTCAAATTATCCCTTTTTATGTTGTGAGTTTGTAACCAAATTGAAGTGGATATTTTTTTGGCTTTTTTTTTTTCTTTTCTCTTTTAACTGTTATGCTGCAATAAAATGTTGAAAAAAGGTATTCTGATATAGATTTACAATTTTCTATTTCTGTCTGTTCATCACTTTACTCAAAATGTCCTGTACTTTTGTGTTTTCATTTCAAGTTTTCATTTCATTTCAAGGATCTAGAGATCCTTTCAATTTTATGTGAGGCAGATCTAGTGGTGATGAACACCCTCAACTTTTGTTTGTCTGTAAAAGCCTTTCTTTCCCCTTTATACATAAGGGATAACTTCACTGAGTAGAATATTCTTGGGTGACAGCTTTTATTTGTCAGTATTTGGGGAATGACATTCAATTCCCTAAAGGCCTGTAGAATTTCTGCTGAGAAATATGTTGATTGTCTAAATAGGCATTAATTTGTAGGTTGGTATCCATTTTCACCTGGCTGCCTTTAAAATTCTTCCTCTGTCATTAACTTTTGACAGTTTTAATATAATATGTCTTAGAAATGTTCTTTTTACATTGAGATAACTAGGTGTTCTCTTAGCTTCATGGAGTTTTATATCCAGTTCCTTCTCATGGTTGGGAACTTCTCAGCTACTAAGTTTTTGACACACACTTTCTGCTTCCTTCTCCTACTCCCCTCCTCCTGGAATACCATTGCCCTAAAGTTGTTCTTAAAAGAGATAGTTCTTATATAATTTCCTCATTTTTAAAAATATTTTGGGTCATCCCAGTGCACCAGCCCCAAGCTTCCTATATCCTGCATCGAACCTGGACTGGCGATTTGTTTCTTATATGATATTATACATGTTTTAATGCCATTCTCCTAAATCACTCCCCCCCCGCCCACCACCAACAGAGTCCAAAAGACTGTTCTATACATGTGTGTTTCTTTTGCTGTCTCTCATACAGGGTTGTCGTTACCATCTTTCTAAATTCCATATATATGCGTTAGTATACTGTATTGTATGGGGAGGGTGTCAGAGAGGGGTTCAGGATGGGGAACATGTGTACACCTGTGGTGGATGCATGTTGATGTATGGCAAAACCAATACAATACTGTAAAGTAAAATAAATACATAAATAAAAAATAAAAATATTTTGATCCTCTTTCCTCTTCTATTTGTGGCAAGTCTAGACTTTTGTCTTCCTGCTCAGTAATTCTCTTTTCCATATGGTCTTCTGTGTTTCTAATGCTTTCTAATGTATTCTTCATCTTGTTTATTTAGTTTTTCAGCTCCAGAATTTGTTGTGTCCTTTTGCAGAGATTGAAATTCTTTGAGATTGAGATCAAACTCAATCTCTTTGGTAAAATGCTCCTGTTTGTTAAATTTGTTTCTTAGCTCATTGAACTGTTTTTTGTTTGCTTGTTTGTTTTCCTGTGACTTTGTTTAGTTTTTTTATGACAGTTCTTTTGAGTTCTCTATCAGTTGTATTACAATGTTTCATAACTTTTAAGTTTGGTTTCTAGAGAACAGTCATTTTCCTTTTGTGATGCTGTGTTGCTGTGGTTCTTCATGGTGATAAGTTGTTACTCTGTTGGCACATTAGAAATCTCAAACATCTTTCTACCTGATTCTAAGGATTCGACAGATAAGATTACAAATCTTTTTTCCATTAGGAGTTGTGATAGTTCTTGTTTTATCTTATCTGAGCTTCCTCTGATTGTGTATGAGAGGTAGCACTTTACAGCTTCTACCACATCTGTCAGAGGTGTACCCTATGCCTCCAGGATCATTGATGCTTCACTGCTGCCGAGGCACTGAGATGGTGGGCTCTTCTACCACACACGGGATCTCCTGAGATGCACGCTTTGCCACCATGAGGAGAGGTGGAGAGTTTGTGGGGTTAGCTGAGGTCACGTGAGTACCCCTGCTGTATCTGTCATCAGGTTTGCAGGTTCTCTGCCACTGCAGATGGGGGCTGGAGTTGTGTCCATATGTCTGGAGGAACAAAACCCATGCTCTGCTACCTTTGCCTTTGGGCAATTCTGAGGCTGGGAGGCCAGAGTCATGAGGCCACTTAGAGGTGCCAGCTGCTGCTATCAGGTTCTCTGAGGCTGAGGCTATGCTTCCCGCTTGGGTCTCAGGTACTGACTCTGGTGTTTCTTTGTTTTCATCTTCTATGTTTTCTCTACACACTTTCAGATGTAGAGATATGTGCAATTTCATGGCATCCTGGTATGTTGGGCAGAGGCACCTTTGCAATTTGCATTTGTGGGACCCGATTTTTAGAAGTTGGACTTATAATTCTCTCTTTCCTTCTCCTGGCTAGGGAAAAAGATGGAAATGACCTACAGGAATGTGACAGCAATGTAAAACCACAAGATAAAAAGAGTTGGGTTCCCTCAATCACTGTGTGGATAAATGTAATCTGCAAATCAGAGACATTGCCATTGCCTCATTTCATGTGTTGGAAGCAGATTTTTTGTTGTCATTAAAGCACTTTCAAGTTGTTCTTTGTTGGTGAATGGTTCAGTAACAATCATTAGTCCAATAAGGTTTAAAATCAGTTTATTTCAAAATAGTCACCTCTCAACTCAACTCTAGATTATATCATGAAAGATAGTCAAATATATAAAAGAAAGTCAATTCAGTATTTATCTGTCAAACTGTCAAAATAAGGCTTTATTCTTTTCTCTTTCATTTTCCATCCTACACTTTTCTTCTTTTCTATTCATGACAAGCCCTTGAGACTTCTTGACTTTGCATCATTTCTAAAACATATAGCTCTACATACAATTTTATGACAGTTTGTTATTTAAATGGGAACTTCCCTGTTGGTTCAGATGGTAAAGAATCTCCCTGCAGTGTAGGAGATCCAGGTTCAATTCCTGGGTTGGGAAGATCCCCTGGAGAAGAAAATGGCAACCCACTCCAGTACTCTTGCCTGGAGAATCCCATGGACAGAGGTGACTGACGGACTGCAGTCCATGGGGTCGCAAATAGTAGGACATGACTGAGCGACTAACACTTTCACTTGTATTTAAATTATTTCATAAATAATGTTCTACATCAACATATAAACAAATACATCATGATGAAATACTTATTTATAATTTTATTTTCTATTTTGTATATTTAATACTTTACTAAATGTCTTTTGAGAATGAATTTTCAGGCCATTTTTATTTTCCAGCTTATATATATTTATATAGTTTTGAGACTGTGTGTGAGTGGATAGTTGCTCAGCTTTGATTCTTTAGTTGCTCAGATTCATAGTTGCTCAGTTGATTCTTTACAACCCCATTGGCAGGACCATAGTCCACCAGGCTCCTCTATCCATGGCGATTCTCCAGTAAAGAATACTGGAGTGGTTTGCCAGCACAGGGATTGAACCCAGCTCTTCCACATTGCAGGAAGGTTCTTTTCCATCTGAGCCACTGATTAAGTTTCTTGAACAGTTCTTAAGCAATGTTTGGTCACAGCTTGTCAGCAGGTTGAAAGTAAATTAAAAATTAGATAAATCACACACATTTGATCTTACTTTGAATCAGCTAATTCAACCACATAAACATATGTAATTTCCATTGGATAAACTATCTCCCTTAAGTATCTCTAGTTTGTTTTTTCCTGGGAGTACAGTTGCTTTATAACAGATACTTTTAACTTAGGAAAATGATACACAAAGCCATTCAACCTTAAAAATATTTGACATATAGTCAGAAACAAAAAATTTAGCTTATTTGTTTTAATCAATGGATTTATGTTTTAATTAATACATGCATTTATAGTATATGGGATGCTATTAATGAGAAAGGATTTTAAGCAACTTACTGTATTGAAATATCTAATAAAGTATAAAATAGAAATTTATAGCAAAATAAAACATGGATCTAGTTTAGAAATTAATAATTTTATAAGGGCCAAAGTATGCTAAAGTTAATTTAAATTAAATTTTTGCCTATTTCATTTAGGTAACCACAGGAAAACGACTGACTCATAATTTTTTCATTTCACCAAAAAAAAAAAAAAAAAAGAGCCAGATTATCTAGAAAGACAATTTGACACTGTCAAATTTAGTAAACGTTTTCATTTATAATTTTGTTCCTGTATAGGAATCATTGAGAAACAATAGAAAATTTCTGCTGCTCTGATATCATCCCAGGGGAAATATTCCTGTTATGATGACTGTTCATAATCAATGTTGATGAATATATAAGACATTTCAACCAAATACTTTTAAAATTCAAAAGGAGTCAATACTCAAAGTCATATTGCAGCAAGTAATATGAAATGCCTTTTTGGGAATATCATTTGAGGAAAGGGACAAGGAATGGTTATCTTCTTACTTACATATTCTTCTGACCACAGGAGTGTATACTTTATTCAAAGATCACTCCTCTGGCTCATGAATAATGGAAGTAAGCTACTCAGAAGGGATAAAGATCATGAGCAAATTATTGAGTCTCAGTATTCCATTATTTTAAATATATCTGAAGTCAGTTACATAAATTCATATGAAAATCCAAGTGAAAAAATGAGAAAGAATTAGTAATATTTATTTGTTTTTAAAAATAATTTTGGGTTTTCAAAAACAACCAGAATTTTTAAAAAATGCTTTAGTACATAGTACAATAAATTTTATACTATTTATTAGCTTGCCATTAAAAAAAAAAAAAAAAAAGTCAAGTTTAAGAAACGAATCTCCAGTCCAGGTTTGATGCAGGATACAGGATGCTTGGGGCTGGTGCACTGAGATTACCTAGAGGGATGGTATGGGGAGGGAGGTGGGATGGGGGGTTTCAGGATTGGAAACATGAATACACCTGTGGTGGATTCATGTCGATTTATGGCAAAACCAATACAATATTGTAAAGTAATTAGCCTCTAATTAAAATAAATAAATTTAAAAAAGTCAAGTTAATATCAGCTTGTTTTCTAAGTTTTAAGTGAAGTGAAAAGGTAAGATTATAAATATAAATTAAATATAAGTGGATACACATATAAATATATAATAAAGGTACAAAAATCAAGGTGATAAATTATTAATCATTTAGTTTAACATCAACAATGTAGAGTTATTATGGAAAGAAAGAACACAATCAAGATTCTCAGATAACATGTAGAGTATAAATACAGATCCCCATGTAAGGCAGTTGCCCTTATCCCCTATCAAATATATATAGAATATTCATGTGGTTCTGAAATTTTCCTATTAAAATCATGTGATGAATTAGCAAAGATAGCACTAAAAATGTATCAAGGTTTTCGAACATCTGAGAAATAAAACCAAGTAGAACATGCTTAAGTAATTCTGTTCCAACTCATTGAAGAAAAATGACTGAGAGGAAATTAAATATAAAATTTATTGATACAGTAGATTTGGTGAATATGAGTTAGAAAAAGATTTTGATTTGCTGAGCTGTCTCCCTCTAAAAATAAAAACAATTGTCACTGGTGTTAACTAGCTCTTAGGTTTTAGAAATACTTTACTTATTCTTTCAAAAATAAGTATCAAATATATTAGATATGTTGAGGACAAAAATCATTAGAATTGGCCCCTATATATAAATGGTTCTTATTCTAAGAAGAAATACAGAATTGTGCCACAAATGAGAACCAAGAACTACACATATTTGAAAAGATAAGCATGAGACCTCCATGTAGCCTCCTTCCTCTCATTCTACTCCTATATGCCCCAATCTATTCTTCAGAATGATATTTTTAAAAGTTGATCACCTCATATGATCATTGAACTTCCCTAATGGCTCAGTGGGCAAAGAATCTGCCTGCAATGCAGGAGACACATGGTCCATTCCTGGGTTGAGAATATCGCCTGGAGGAGGAAATGGCAGCTTACTCCAGTATTCTTGCCTGTAAAATCCCCTACAGTCCAAAAGGTCACAAAGAGGAGGACACAACTGAGCAACTAAGCAGGAGCACACCTCATATGATACCCTTTAAAATTCATTCTCTAATTATTAATATCTCTCTGGTGTCTCTGATCGTAAAGAATTCACCTGCAATGCAGGAGACCCAGGTTCAATCCCTGTGTTGGGATGATCCCCTGGAGAAAGGAATGGATGCCCATTCCAGTGTTCTTGCCTGAAGAATTCCATGGACAGAGAAGCCTGACAGCTACAGTCCATGGGGTAGCAAAGAGTCAGACATGACTAAGCAAGCAACACTTTCACTTTTCATTGATGTCTCATTGGCTTGGAATCAATTCAATAGTTATTTCTCTTTCTGACAACCTCAATAGATTAGCCCTCACTTAAGTCTCCCTCCTTACCTAGTACTCCTCTTCCCCCTTGCCTTCTAGACACACTGGTTTTGTTGTTGTTTGCTTTTGTTTTTGACTGTTTCCAGATACATTGGATATACTTTAGACCCCTTGGAATTTCCATTCCCTCTGTTGGAACCTCTATTCTGCAGATTTTCCCATGGCTGCCTCACACTAAGCATTCAGGTGTCAACTCCAATGGCACTGCACAGAATGATTTATACAGATCTTCCTCTCCCAAAGGATCTTTTTATCTAAAGTAGAGTGAAAATTGCTCAGTCATGTCTGACTCTTTGTGACTCCCATGGGCTGTAGCCTGCCATGCTTCTCTTTCCATGGAGTTCTCCAGGCAAAGATACTGGAGTGGATAATCTTTCCTTTCTCCAGGGGATCTTCATAACCCAGGAATCAAGCTGGCGTCTTCTGCATTGCAGGCAGATTTTTTACCAGCTGAGCTACCAGGGAAGCCCCATTTTTCTCTAAAACTGCTGTACTTTACTATTACTTTCTTTGTAGCACTTATTACTATATGAAGTTATATTTGTATACATTTATTCAATTTTTTAGAATGGATAGCTTAGAAAAAGATAGTTTAGACCCAGTATGCTTGATTCACTGCCTTGTACCTATTAGACAATTTTTGGTATGTATAATAAGAGTTTAGTAAAGTAAAGGAAGGAGGGTGATGGGTGAATGTTAAGTGGGTGAAATTTAAGTGAATGAATTGAATACAAATAAGAACCCATATTAAGCATGAGCTAAGACTTGGAGGATGAGTAAAATTTAGCCAAAAACACAGTCCTTACTAGTTAATATTAATAATATATAAATATTATTTTGTTAAATGTCACCAGTGCATGATACCAGCATAATATTAACAATAGGGGAAACAAGGTACAGGGCATATGGGAATTCTCTGTATCATTTCTGTCAATATTTTCTGTATATCTTACATTGTTTAAAAAAATAAAGTCTAATTAAAACAAAGTGTCATAAAAACACAAAACACTCATGCAAACAGGGTATCATGACAAAAGATCAGATGATCTTTTATATAAAGCTGTTTTTTTTGTTGTTTTGTTTTGTTTTTTCCTTAGAGAAATAGGAATTCCTTCTGCTTTAGGTTGGGTTCCCCAGAAGTTGATATTGAGATAAAGGTTCATGTGATAGAGAATAGGAATTATTCCTAGGAGAACTGGTGGAGACGTGAGAAGCAGGACTAGGAGAGAGAGAATGAATAAGGCAGGAAGTGGGGAGGGTGCTCCCAAGAAAAGTCTGGGGAAGATTCACTGGCTGGATCTCACCAGGGAGATCTGGAGACAGTATGAATCATCTTTCAGAATGTCTTTAGGAAAAGCAAGAGAGCAGGAGCATTTACACATCCTAGTTATTCATTAAACCTGCTCAAGGTAACATGGATGCTCTCACTTTCCATAAATGCCCAGCTAAGGTGAAACAGAGAAATTCTGGCAGCCTGAAGCCTACCTTCAGACAAAGATCTAGTGCTGGCTGATGGAAGTACACACGCCCTGTCAGCTAGATGTGGTAAATGGTGTAAGGTAACACTGATGCTGAGTCAGATCTTGAAGTACCTACTGCTAACAACAAAGATTATTTCAGAAGAAAGACTACTAATGATAGTGATCTATAGGTGCATTTGGTTTTGTTATCTGAATTTCCTTCGGTCCACTGTAGTGGCACATTTTTCTTCTACATTTACAGTATGTCAGATTACTCTGTTTATTCCTGGAGTTTCTGATTCAGTGAGTCTTGACTGGGGCTTTGTTTTTCGTTGTTCAGTAGCTCAGTCATGTCCAGTGCTTTGCGATGCTGTGGACTGCAGCACGCCAAGCTTCCCTGTCTTTCACCATGTTCCAGGAGCTTGCTCAAACTCATGTCCATTGAGTCAGTGATGCCATCCAACCATCTTATCCTCTGTCGCCCCCTTCTCCTCCTCCCTTCAATCTTTCCAGCATCAGGGTATTTTCTATAAGTCAGCTTTTCTCATGAGGTGGCCAAAGTACTGGAGCTTCAGTGTCAGCATCAGTTCTTCCAATAAATAGGCAGGGTTGATATCCTTTAGGTTTAACTGGTTTAATCTGCTTGCAGTCCAAGGGACTCTGAAGAGCCTTCTGCATGGAATGGGACTAGAATTTGTATTTATAACCAAATTTCAGATGATGCCTATATTGCTAATCTGGGGAATTATTGTTCTTCTGTTATGAATTACCAAAATATTAACGAGTATTTGTAAAGCTATGGATGTGCTTGCTTTGTGTAGGGATTTCAGTAATTATGAAGTTTATGTCTTATCATATTTGAAAACTTCTCATTTGTTTTAATGCTTGGAATTTATTTTACAATTTTGTAATGCACCCTATTAATAGAAATGATTACATAGCTTTGTTTCACAAATACTGTCAGTATTTAATAAACATAAGCAATTTCAAATGCAGTAGCTAAATGTGTATTGAAATAAATCATATGTCCTATGGAACAAAGCTACTGACACGAGTTAAAATTGGTTAAATTGTACACATACAACACAATATAAATTCAGTCAGAGAATATCGCCAAAAGATGAAAGCTAAACCACTTAAAATATATTCCTCAGTGATATTATAGCACCTCTATAGAAGATGAATCTTTGATTGCTTTAGTAGATAATACATTTTCTGTAAATTCTTAAATTGGGAAAATTAGTGGATTAATGTAGCATGTTATTTTCACTTGAAATATTGTGTAAAGTTTCATTTCAGGTCAAAAATAAATTAACTCAGTAAACTACTGTGTGTATTAGAAAAACATATCCATAAATCAAAATGCCTAAAAATAATTTTCTGCTTCACATATCATAGGCTTCAAAGATGAACTCAAATTTCCTTACACAAAATATGAAAAATTCTAGTTTCTTTCAAATGAAAGCTAAATGTGATGAAATTATCCATACATAACCTATGTAAAAAAGTTGCCATTGAGCTAAGTCTTATATATTGCCTTCCATGAATATAGGATTCTTATTGGGGCTTGATTTAAGCCTTAGAATTCTATACTTCTCATTTAAGAATGTGTTTGAGAACAGTGTTCTCATATATATATATATATATATTTAATTTATCTGTCTCTGTGACATTTCAGTTTTCAGCCAAAGTTTTGACTATGTGATGTTCATTTGGTTTGATGGAAGGCATTAGTTTTTTGTCTTTGCCAGAAGAAATTTAATATAGACACTTGTTCAATCATTCAAGAATGTTTAATAAACATCAATAATATAGTATTAACTGTAATATATACCATATTAATATGTATTAGGATTGCTATATGGTTGTTTTTTAACAATAATTCCTAGTTCATAATGCAAGTTTGAGTCCCTCTTCATTTGCAATATTGCCATTAAATACTCATTTATTCTTAGGGTTCACTGCCAGTCATTTAATATTCTTTATAGGCAAAAAGAAATACAATTTAAGCAAACTACAAGGATATTAGAAAGTATAATTAAGATCAGAAACTTAGTCATCCTATAAAAATCAACTATTTAAAATATTCATTATCTACATGTCAATCCTCACAATCTCTTTAGCATTTAAAACAGCTGAAGCTATGAAAAAATTGAAACAGAGATCTCGGATATTCAGCTCCACTGCACTGAAAATAAAAGGGTGAGTCTCAGGCACAGAAGCACATCTTGTTCAGAGCATCAGCTCACTTTCTCAGGTGCACTCCTGACCCTGGCCCAGCACACAGGCTGAGGGACTGAAGTGTGTGTCAGTCAGAAGAGCATCTTGAGGAAACTGAAAACTCACTTAGGTGCCTGCAGTTGGCAGAGCTTTCTGGACTGGCTTATGACCAGCAGAGGGGCTTGTTGAGGGCTCACTTCCCCTACTTTAAGGAGTTTCCAATCACAGGATACTCTTTGTTTCCTGAAAGATGGCAACTACCTGTAACACAAAAATATATGCTTAGATATTTTCATACTAAGTGAAGTAAACCAGACAGAAAAATATAGATATCACAGGAAAATGGATATATATGGAATCTAAAAATAATTATACAAATGAACGTATTTGCAAAACAGAAATGACTCACAGATAGAAAACAAATTTATGGTTACCAAAGGGGAACGAGGGAAGAGATAAATTAGGAATTTGGGATTAATAGATATGCAGTACTATACATGTTATAGGTAACCAACAAGAACATACTGTACAGCACAGGGAACTCTACTCAATATTTTATAACCTATATGGGAAAAGAATCTGAAAAATAGGTGTATGTATGTATAACCGAATCAGTTTGCTGTACATCTGAAAGTAACACATATTTTAAATCGATTATACTAGAATAAAAATATTAAAAATTAAATAATTTATTTTTAAAGAAATACATATATTGGGAATTCTGTCTAGGGCTTTGTGAAGAAAATCACTCCCATTCCACTTTGGCAAACACTCCTGAACACCTTGAATTTTCAGCAATATTCCATGATATTTTCCATCTCAAAACTTTGAATTTAAGATGTCATTTTCTTGCAATAACCAATGAGAATATATTTTCTGTATCCCATGTCCTTGTTCATTTTGAATCTCTTCTTTATACTTATTGCCAATTTAAACCCTCTAAGCTTTTTCAGATTACTCCTCTGTTGCTTATTCTTCCTGTTCCTATTTTCAATATATGTACCAAGATCAACATTGCTGTCTTGGACATCTAAGTTGTTCTCCAAGCCCAGTCCAGCAATTGCTAACCAGCTGCAAACAGCTCACCATGAGCATTATTGACATAGTGCAAACTCCATTTAAGAAAGACATGAGGATAGGCCATAAAGCTACTCCAGAGATGGAGCTGTGTGAAAAATAGGAAAACAAATGGATTAAAATAAACAGCATATAGAGGGAAATATCAGTGCAAGTTTGATCTGTCCACATTGCATAGTTTTAATGATATTTCTCATTTGAAGTAATCTTTCTGGAATTACCTTAAGAACAAACTAGGTACACATTGGAAATTACCCAGAAGGCTTTCTAAGGAAGAGTAAAACTCAAACTCTTTTAGTCATGGATAATCATCACTAATGGTTTCTTTAGTTTCCTTGAGAAATATTATATGGATAGAATCTCTATTCTTAAAGCAAAAGTAATGAGATTATGACCACATATTATCAAATAACATTTTTCACACCCAAATAATATTTAAAAACATAAAAATATATGCTAATATATGAGCTGCAGCTGCTGCTGCTGCTAAGTCGCTTCAGTCATGTCCAACTCTGTGCGACCCCATAGATGGCAGCTCACTAGGCTTCTCTGTCTCTGGGATTCTCCAGGCAAGAATACTGGAGTGGGTTGCCATTTCCTTCTTCAATGTATGAAAGTGAAAAGTGAAATTGAAGTCTCTCAGGGGTGCCTGACTTTTTGCAACCCCATGGACTGCAGCCTACTTAGGTTCCTCTGTCCATGGGATTTTCGAGGCAAGAGTATAGATATATTTTGTCTTGTTCAATGGTTACCATACCTTCCACTGGAACTTACGTGTTAGATCAGATGGTAAAGAGTCTGGCAACAATGCAGGAGACCTGGGTTCAATCCTTGGGTTGGGAAGATCCCCTGTAGAAGGAAATAGCAACCCACTATTCTTGCCTGGGAAATATTGTGGACAGAGGAGCCTGGTGGGCTACAAGTACATGGGGTCCCAAATAGTCAGACACAACTTAGTAATTAAATAACATATTATATCATACCTACCACTACAGTGATTCTTAATTGTTTACCTAGTTTCATATTAACAACATTAAAGTGTTTCTAGATTTTTCTCCCTCAGTAGGATGCAGTTTCTTCTTTGAAGGTCCTTGCATTGAACATTTCCACAGAATAAACTCCTAGACGTTAATTTTCTGAGGCCCTTCATTTTGAGCTTGTAAAGATCTTTATACTCACCCATCTCACTTATATTTCCTCTCAGTTGCTTCCTTGACACTGAAGTCTCAGCTTGATACCATCCCCTCAGGCCTTCATGGACAAAAGAGTAAGTTTCTTTCCTCTCATTATTTTATTTTCATCCTTGCCAGTACACCAAGTGATTTAACCTCTAAATACACTTGTCATTGTTGGCTGACTGTCTTCTGTGTTCTCTGTGTGTAGAGTACAAGTGTGATGGGAATAGAAAACCTTCCTAATTGGTTCACAATTGTGTCCTGGGCAGTCAACAAATAGTTGTTCAGTAAATAAACTGACTACTATTGGTACTTGCTAATAAAGGATAAGAAATAGGACTAAACGTAGGAAATGGTTTTGAGTCTATGTCTTTAGGCTTCATACCTTCACTCACTATCTAGGTGAACTCATGTAGTTTCATGACTTTCTATATGATTTATACACAAATGACTCCTAAATGCATATTTCCAGTCCAAATACAAACTCCAGTGACATATAACATAGTCTATAAAATAAGTCCATCTGGGCACTGAGTAGGTGCCTCAAAATTCACATGACTAAAAGCAAATTCCTAATTGTACCCCCATCTGTTCCTTTCACGAATATTTCTAGTAAATGACTTCATTATTTCTGTTGCTCCGCATAAAATCCCAGATGTTCCTGTTCCTTGTTTACGTCAGAAAATCTTTCCTGTATTCCTTCCAGGATTCGTGAAGAGTTCCTTCTGGAATCTACAGCACTTCTTAACACGTTCATTACTAACATTCCTGTGGAAATTACATCTTTACTTGGGTTATTTTTAATAAATCAAAACAATCTAATAAAGCCTCCTAACTCATCTCCCTGCTATACCCTTGTTCCTCTACAGTCTGTTCTCAAACCAGCAGCCAGCATAGCACTTTTAAACACATCAGGTCACATCACTTTTCAAATAGAAATCAAGATGAACATTTACCAGCAATAACTCATGTTGATGGAAAATATGCTATAAGAAGGTCATGCCACCTCTCAGTGAGCCTCCCCAAAGTCACAGCTTCAGTTTGATCATGAAGAAACATCAGAAAAATCTTAACTGAGTGACATTTTACAAATCACCAGACTAGTATTTTTCAAACATATCAAGGTCATGAAACAAAGTGAAGAATGGACAAATTATCACAGAAGATTTAACGAACAAATGCAGCATGGTGCACTGGAGAGCTCTGAATAAAGTCTGTAGTTTAACTGATGGCATTGTACCAACAATATTTCTTTTTTAAAAAAACTTTGACACAAGTACCATGGTTATTTAAGATTTTAACATTTTAGGAAAGTGGAAAAAAGATGTGTGGAAACACTCAATTCTACCTTTAAAACTTTGCTGTATATCTAAATTTATTTTAAAATTAAAAGTTTTAAAAATCTTTTGGGAATCTCTCATGTCACTTATTTTAAAAAGACCCAAGAGAGAACAAGATGGTGAAGGAGGAGGTGGATGTGGAGTGCATCTCTCTCCACAGATATATCAGGAATACACCTTCAGACACAGAATTGCATGCAGAACACCAGCTGAGAGTGGACAGGAGTACCTGACCAGTGGAATAGAATATATATAACCACACAAAATTCGGTAGGATGAAGGAACTAGGGGGAAAAAATGAAAGTGTTAGTAGGACTGGACCTGCCCTTGGTTAGTAGGGGGTCCAATCCCCACATTGGGGCAATTGTCTGAGTCAGAGGAGAAATACTTAAGGCTGAGAGTGAAACAGCTGATCTGTGGCAGCCTAAATGGAATGAAAATCAGACAGTACTTGTTGCAGCCATACATACCCTAGACAGGAGTGCAGGTCCCTTGGAAGGCACAGGAGCTGGGAGCTGGAGTTTAGGGATTGTGGAGCAATCCCAGGGAGAGGGCTGCTGTTACTCTGGAGAGACAGATTGAGGGAATGTGAGGGAGGAGATTGTGGTGGGAAATGCCTGTGGAAGGAAAGCAGGGCAGCCATGGAAGCAAGGAAATACTGCTGAGTCATGCATAGTGGGTGGAGCCATCACCATAGCCTCTCTCTCCCCCCACACCCAGCATTGGCAGCTGAACAATAGAGAGGCTGGCCCATCAAATGACTGACACACTGAACTACAGAGTAGGGCCCACACCCAGGGTGCCCCTTTAAGTGCCTGATGTGCAGATCTACAGAGTAGGACCCTAGCCAGAGGGGCCCCTCTATGTGCCTGATGTGCTGAACAACAGAGAAGAATCCCAGGCAAAGGAGCCCTTTAAGTGCCTGAACAGGCAGAGCTATGGAGAAAGACTGGCCAAAGAGGCCTTCTGATAGCCAGCTACAAGACTCTGATAGGGCCATAACTCCTGTGCCAGAAGCAGTCCATGTCCCTGAATGTTTGGGGCCACCAGAGTCCCTGCAAGCCAAGCAGCTGCATGACCTTCATACTCAACTCTCACTGGGGTAGAGCTGCCACAGGCAAAAAGTCTTGCATCTGTGAGCAAAAGGTCACTTCGGTAATGTCTTTGTGTCCCTGTAGACTGCGGCCTGCCAGGCTTCTCTGTCAGAGAGGGGTTCTCCAGGAAAGAATACCGGAGCATATGGGCCACTACTGGTTGCCATACCCTACTAGAGCACTATATTCCCTGCTACCCTAGCCACCAACTCCCCTGAATACCTGGTCTACCAGAACCCCTGTAACTCAAGCAGTTGCACCACCTCCACACCTGGACCACACAGGGCAGACCCAATTCCTCTAGGGCAGCCTCTGGAGCAAACCCCAGTGGATGACCCACATGCAGAGGTGGAAATAAAGCCGCAATTGAAATCCAGGGGTAGTGTGGCTAAGGAAGAAGACACAAAACCTTCCCACAGCTGTACAAGCTGCAGATCAAATCCACATGATCTATTAGGCAGATTCTATGTCTATGGAATGTATAAAAGGTCACTGAAAGCTCCCACAAAAGAAAATGCACTAGTTCTGATAGCTGTGGACATTGGAGGCAAGAAAACACAGAAGTAGGACAAAATTAGACTTTGAGCTGCCCCCACAGCAGGACCAGAGATCAGCAAAGTGTTGGAGGGCATCCTAGGGAGGTGAGATAGACTGTGACTCCCAGCAAAGCAAAGGACTCTGACAGCAGTGACTCAAGAAAAGCATGTTATTCTTATGTTTTGACTTGTTCTGTAGATTCTTTTGGATTTTTTTTTTTTCTTTTTTCCCCTCCCCTCACCCTGTTGTAGTTGTCGATTTTACTGGCTCTATGAAATCTAATTAAGCTTTTGAGCTTTTTTTTCCTCAGTCATATTTTTTAGTTACTATAAACCTCTGCCTTTATGTTGGACTTTTGCAGTTCTGTTTTTTAAACCTATCATTATTTTTTCTACATTTATTACTTTGTTTACTCTTCCTACTGTTCTTTTCCCCTAGCACTTAATATTTAATGTATATAAACCTTGTTCATATATCTTTATTTAACTTTCTATATATATTCTTTCTTTTCTTTCTTTTTAAAATATTTGTTAACTTTATTTTTATTGCTTTATTCCTCACTTGGTACCTTTCTTTAGTTTTGTTTTCCAGTTTGTGCTTTAGTTAGTTTCATTCTGGTAGATATAATTTTTGGTTTCCTTTGTTCACTGGGTCAATCTATTGTACTTTTTTTTATTAGACTGCTTTGATTTTGCTTATGGGTGTATATGTATATGTCATATGTATATTCAATCAAATTATTTTATTTTTGTTATAAACTTCTGTCTATACATTGGGCTTTTATAGTTCTGTGGAGTTTTCTTTCTTTCTTTTTCTTTTTTTTTCTTCCTTTTTTTCTCTGTTTTATAATTTTAAGTTTTTTTTAACCTATTATAATTTTTCTGCATTTATTCCTTTGTTTGCCTTTCCTACTGTTCTTTTCCCTTTACAGTTAAACTTTAATATGTATAAATCTTCTTCATCTACCTCTATTTAATTTGCATACTTATTATTTCTTTATTTTCTGTTTTTCCTTTCATCTCAATGTATTTGTTAGTTTTGTTTTCATTGGTTTATTCCCCACTTGGCACTTTGATTTAGTTTTGTTTTCTAGTTTGTGCATTAGTTGTTTTTGTTCTTAACTGGTAAATATAAATTTTCATTTTCTTTGTTCACCAGATCAATCTACTGTACTTTATTTTTGTTGCACTGTTTTGATGTTGCTCATGGGTGTATATGTATATGTGTATATTCCATTATTTTATTTTTATTTACCTGATTTTGTAATTGCTATTACTCTGGGGTTCATCTTTGGTTTCTCCTTTATTGATAATGGATATTTGTTTTAATTTCACTTGATGCCATTAAAAAAAAAAAAAAAAACTTGTGGAATTTTCATTCCCTACCAGAGATCAAGCCCTGAGTCTTTGGAGTGAGAGCACTGACTCCAGGACCCTAGACTACCAGAGAACTAACCCTAGGGAGTATCAAATAGTGAGAAATCACACAAAGGAAATCACCTGAATACAAGACCTGGCATCACCCAACCACCAGTAGCACCCTGTGCAGGACACCTCATCTAAACAACAAACAAAACAAAAATACTAACCCATAAGCAGATAGGATTACTATATCACTCAGCCTTGCCTATCAGAGGAAAAACAAACAAACAAAAACTTAGCACAAATCTCACCCTATATGAAGCTTACACAAACCAATGGACCAATCTTAGGAGGGCAGAAAACAAAGGAGAAAGAAGTCAACCTTGAAGCCTGGGAAAAGAAGACCTCAAACACAATAAGTTAAAAAAATAATAATGAAAAGGCAGAGAAATACTACACAAATGAAGGAGCAAACTAGAAACACAGAAGTCCAAATAAATGAAGAGGAAATAAGTAAACTGCCTGAAAAAGAATTCGGAATAATGATAGCAAAGATGATTAAAGACCTTGGAAACAGAATGGAGAAAATGCAAGGATCAATTAGCAAAGACCTAGAAGAATTAAAGAATAAACATACAGAGGCAAACTATACAATTACTTAAGTTAAAAATACTCTAGAAGGAATCAATAGCTGAATATATGAAGCAGAAGAACAAATCAGTGAGCTGGAAGATAAAATGGTGGAAATAATTTCTGAAGAGCAGAATAAAGTAAAAACAATCAAAAGAACTGAGGATAGTCTCAGAGACCTCTGGGACAATATTAAACACACCAATACTCAAATTATAGGGAAGAGAAAGAAGAAGAAGAGACAAAGGAAGAGTATGAAGAAATATTTGAAGAGATCACAGCTGAAAATTTTCCCAACATGGAAAAGGAAATAGTCAGTCACGCCCAAGAGGCCCAAAGTGTTCCATACAGTATAAACTTTAGGAGAAACACACCAAGATACGTACTAATAAAAGTAACAAAGACTAAACACAAAGAAAGTATATTAAAGGCAGCAAGGAAGAAGCAACAAGTAACATAAAAGGGAAACCCCAAACACTTAACAGCTGACCTTTCAGGAGAAACTCTAGAGGCCAGAAGGGAATGGTAAGATATATTTAAAGTACTGAAAGGGAAAAATCTACAAACAAGATCACTGTACCTGGCAAGGATGTCATTCAAAATTGATGAAGAAAAAAAAGCCTTTCAGACAAGCAAAATTTAACAGATTTCAGAACCACCAAACCAGCTTTACAAAAAACGTTAAAGGGACTTCTACTGTCAAGAAATACAAAAGAAGTAAAAAGATGTACAAAATCAACCCCAAACAATTAAGAAAATAACAATAGGAACATATATATCAATAATTACTTTAAATGTAAATGGTTTAAATGCTCCAATAAAGACACAGACTGGCTGAACGGATACAAAAATAAGACATGTGTGTGTATATATATATATATATATATATATATACATACACACACACACACACATACATACATACAGTCTACAAGTAACCCACTTCAGCCCTAAAGACACATATAGACAGAAAGTGAGAAGGTGGAAAATTATATTCCATGCAAATGACAAGCAAAAGAAATCTGGAGTAGAAGTCCTCATATCAGATAAAATAGGTCTTAAAGAAAATTGCAAGAGATATGGAAGGATGCTACATAATGACCAAGGGGTCAATACAAGAAGAAGCTATAACAATTGTAAATATCTAGGCACCCAAAATAGGAGCACCTCAATATATAAAATAAACACTAACAAACATAAAAGGAGAAATTGACAGTAACACAGTAATAGTGGGAGATACTAACACCCCACTCACACCAGTGGACAGATCATCCAAACAGAAAGTTAACAAGGAAACACAAGTTTTAAATGCTACATTAGATGAGATGGATCTCATTGATATCTTCAAGACATCCCATCTAAATGCAGAAGAATACATCTTCTCAAGTGCACATGAAGTATTCTCCAGGATAGACCACATCTTGGATCACAAATCAAACCTCAGTAAATTAAAGAAAATTGAAATTGTATCAAGCATCTTCTCTGACCAGATCATTATGAGACAAGATATAAATTACAAGAAAAATATTGTTAAGATACACAAACACATAGAGATTAAACGACACATTTCTAAATAACCAACAGGTTGCTAAAGAAATTAAAAGGAAATAAAAAATTCTAGAAACAAATGACAATGAAAACATGACAACTGAAAACCTATGGGATGCAGCAAAAGCAGTTCTAAGAGGGAAGTTTATAGCAATGCAATCTTACCTCAGGAAACAAGAAAAACATCAAGTAGACAACCTAACTTTACACCTAACACAACTGGAAAAAGAAGGGGAAAAAAATAGCAGAAAGAAATAAATCATAAAGATCCAAGTAGAAATAAGTGAAAAAGAAACAATAGTAAAAATAATAAAACTTAAAGCTGGTTCTTTGAGATGATAAACAAAACTGACAAAGCGTTCATCAGATTCATCAAAAAAAAAAAAAAAAAAGAGAGAGAGAGAAGAATCAAATCAACAAAATTAGAAATGAAAAAGGAATGGTTACAACAGAAAATGCAGAAATACAAAGGATTATAAGAGACTTTTGAATAACTATATGGCAATGAAATGGATAACCTGGAAGCAGTGGACAGATTCTTAGAAATGTTTAATCTTCTACGACTGAACCCAGAAATAGAAATTATGAACAACCCAAATTACAAGCACTGAAATTGAAGCTGTGATCCAAAACCTTCCAAAAAAAACAAAAGCGAAGGGGCATAAGGCTTCACAGGAGAATTCTATCAAACATTCAGAGAAGAGCTAATGCCTTGCCTTCTAAAACTCTTTCAAAAAATTGCAGAGGAAGGAAGACTTCCAAATTCACTTCATTAGGCGACCATCACCCTGATACCAAAACCAGACAAAGACAACACTAAAAAGGAACACTAGAGGCCAATATCCCTGATGAACATAGATGCAAAAATCCTCAAAAAATTTTTAGCAAACATAATTCAGCAACCCATCAAAAAGCTCACACAGCATGATCAGGTTGGGTTTATTCCAGGGATCAAGGATTCTTCAACATATGAAAATCAATTAATGTGATACACCATATTAACAAATTAAAAGATAAAAATCATATGATAATTGCAATAGAGGCAGAAAAAGCCTTTGACAAAATTCAGTACCCATTTATGATTAAAACTCTTCAAAAAATCAGCCTAGAAGGAACCTACCTCAATGTAGTAAAGTCCATGTATGATAAGCCTACAGCAAACATTATTCTCAATGCTGAAAAACTGAAAGCATTCCTGCTAAGATCAGGAACAAGACAAGGGTGTCAACTTTCACCACTATTACTCAACAGAGTTTTGGAAGTCCTAGTATGACAATCAGAGAAGAAAAAGAAAGAAAAGGAATCCAGATCAAAAAGAAGTAAAGCTCTCACTGTTTGAAAGATGGCATGACACTGTACATAGAAAACCCTTAAGATAGTATCAGAAAATAATTGAAGCTGATCAGTGAATTTAGCAAAGTTTCAGGATACAAAATCAATACACAGAAATCACTTGCATTTCTATATGTACTAACAATGAAAAATCAGAAAAAGAAATTAAGGAATCAATCCCAATCACCATTGCAAGAAAAATAATTAAATATCTAGGAATAAAATTACCTAAGGAGACAAAAGACCCATACACAGAAAATTATAAAACACTAATGAAAGAAGTCAAAGATGATTTAAACAGATGGAGAGATATTCTGTGTTCCTGGGTAGGAAGAATCAATATTGTGAAAATGACTGTACTACCAAATGCAATCTACAGTTTCAATGTGATCCCTATCAAATTACTAATCACAGTTTTCACAGAACTAGAACAAAAAAATTCACAATTCATATGGAAACACAAAAGATTCTGAATAGCCAAAGCAGTCTTGTGAAAGAAGAATGGAGCTGGAGGAATCAACCTTCCTGACTTCAGATTATATTACAAAGCTACAGTCATCAAGACAGTATGGTACTGGCACAAAAACAGAAATGCAGACCAATGAAACAAGATAGAAATCCCAGAGATAAATCCATGCACTTATGGGTACCTTAGTTTTGACAAAGGAGGCAAGAATGGGGCAAAGAAACCCTCTTCAATAAATGTTGCTGAGAAAATTGGACAACTACAAGTTAAAAAAAAAAAATGAAATTAGAACACTTCCTAACACCATACACAAGATAAACTCAAAATGGATTAAAGATCTAAATGTCAGACCAGAAACTATAAAATTCTTAGAGGAAAACATAGGCAGAACACTCAATGATATAAATCAAAGCAATATCTTCTGTGACCCACCTCCTAGAGTAACAGAAATTAAAGAAAAAGAGAAGAAAAGGTAAACAAGTGGGACCTAATTAAATTTAAAAGCTATTGCACAGCAAAGGAAACTATAAGCAAGGTGAAAAGATAACCTTCAAAATGGGAGAAAATAATAGCAGATGAAACAACTGACAAAGGATTAATTTCTAAAATAGATAAGCAGCTCATACAACTCAATGCCAGAAAAACAAACAAGCCAATCAAAAAGTGGGGAAAAGACCTAAACAGACATTTTTCCAAAGAAGACATACAGATGGCTAACAAACACATGAAAAGATGCTCAACATTGCTCATTATTAGAGAAATGCAAACCAAACCACATGATATATCACCTCACACCAGTCAGAATGGCCATCATCAAAAAGTCTACAAACAATAAATGCTGGAGAGGATGTGAAGAAAAGGGGACACTCTTGCACTGTTAGTGGGAATATAAATTGATACAGTCACTATGGAAGATGGTATGGCAATTCCTTAAAGAACTAGAAATAAAACCATCATATGACCTAGCAATCCTACTTCTAGGCATATACCCTGAGGAAGGCAAAATTGAAAAAGACACATGTATCCCATTGTTTACTGCAGCACTATTTACAATAGCTAGAACATGGAAGCAACCTATATGTCCACTGACAGATGAATGGATAAAGAATTTGTGGTATGTATACACAATGGAATATTATTCAGCCACAAATAGGAACACATTTGTATCAGTTCTTATGAGGTGGATGAGCCTAGAACCTATTGTTCAGAGTGAAGTGAGTCAGAAAGAGAAAGATAAATATCATATTCTAACACATATATAGAATCTAGAAGAATGGTACCAAAGAACCTATTTACAAGCCAGCAATGAACAGACATAGAGAATAGACTTATGGACAATGGGAGAAGGGAGGAGAGGGTGAGATGTATGGAAAGAGGAACATGCAGACTTACATTACCATATGTAAAACAGATAGCCACTCAAATTTGCTGTATGGCACAGGAAATGCAAACAGGGGTTCTGTATCAACCTAAATGGGTTGGGATTGGAAGGGTGATGGTAGCGACGTTCAAAAGGGTGAGGATATAAGTATACCTATGGCTGATTCCGGAGAAGACAATGGCACCCCACTCCAGTACTCTTGCCTGGAAAATCCCATTGATGGAGGAGCCTGGTAGGCTGCAGTCCATGGGGTCGCTAGGAGTTGGACACGACTGAGCGACTGAGTGACTTCACTTTTCACTTTCATGCACTGGAGAAGGAAATGGCAACTCACTCCAGTGTTCTTGCCTGGAGAATCCCAGGGACAGGGGAGCTTGGTGGGCTGCCGTCTCTGGGGTCGCACAGAGTCAGACACGACTGAAGCGACTTAGCAGCAGCAGCAGCAGCATGGCTGATTCATGTTGAGGCTTGACAGAAAACAACAATATTCTGTAAAGCAATTATCCTTCAGTCAAATAATACATTAAAAAAAGAAGAAGAAGAAGAACCCAAAGCAAAATGTTTCAGTGCAGCTATACTCTCCACTTCTCCCCATTTGGCTTTCAGCAGCCCCTCTTACCATATCTTTTACTCATGTCTCCTCACTCACTTGATCAGTCTGTTCAAATAGTATCCAAATAACAAACAAGGTTTCCTTGGTGGCTCAGCACTAAAGAATCCACTTGACAATGCACGAGACTCAGGTTCAATCCCTAGGTCATGAAGATTCCCTGGAGGAGGAAATGGCAACTCACTCCAGTATTAATGCCTGGAAAATCCCATGGACAGAGGAAATTGTAAGGCTACAGTCCATGAGGTGACAAACAGTCCGACATGACTTAGGGACTAAACAACAAAAACAAAACACCAGGAAGCCCAGGTCACAGGTCATTCCCACAAAATTTTCTTCCTCATAACATATAAACAGCTTTTTGTTTAAATGTAATCTTAAGAGTGATGCTTTCCCTGATTAACTTTCAAAAAAGACCCATATTCCAAAACTCCACTGTAGTCACTCTTATACTTACCCTCTATTTTTCTTCAAAGTGTTACTCTCTTAGTCATGTCTGACTCTTTGCAACACTATGGACTGCACCATGTTAGCTCTTCTGCCCATGGAATTATCCAAGCAAGAGTATTGCAATGGGTTGCCATTCCCTTCTCCAGTAGATCTTCCTGGCCCAGGGGTCAAACGTGGGTCTCCTGCATTGCAGGAAAATTCTTTACCATTTCAGCCACCAGGGAAGTCCTATTTTTCTAGAAACTATCAGTAAATATATAAATAGGAGTTGACTTATGTGTGAATTGACTTATGTGTCAATGTCCCCACTATTCTGTGAGACCTCATTTTTTCTTCTGTGTAATAAAAACGAATTATCTTTTGTTACTGTATGATCTCACTTGTATGTAGAATTTTATTAAGTCAAACTCATACAAACAGTAAGTTGGTTGTTCCCAGCTGCTGAGGGGTGGGGAAAGTGGGGAAATGTTGGTCAAAAAGTTCAAACTTACAATTATGAAATGAATAAATTCTGGGGATCTAAAGTATAACATGGTGACTATAGTTTACAATACTGCATTATGTATCTGAATGATACTAAGAGAGTAGATCCTAAAAATTCTCACCACAAAAGAAAAACAAAAAAAAAAAAGAAGAAGAAGAAGAAACTATGTGAGGTGATGGATATGTTAACTAGCCTTATTATGGCAATAATTTTGCATTATATACATGTATCAAATCATTATGTACAAGTAAAAGAACAAATAAATTGATATGGCTGAAAAATCATTAAGAAACAGAATAGATGTAAAACTAAATTTGGGAAGCTTTATTTATATATTAGATTCAATTGTTTTCCATTTCCATTTCTATTTAACATTCTAGTTTATCTAGCAAATACTAGGAAATAAACATTTTCCCAAATAGTTAAGATATATAGTTATATTTATGCCATATTCTTTAAGATAAGTACATCCAAAGGAACCAAGTGGTATCTATAGCATTATCTGCCTTTAAAAGTTATTTGTAGAACAGATGAGTAAATGACACATAAATGAGATGAATAGGTACAATTTCTCTTCTCATCCAACAAGAGTTTAATTTCTGGTTGTTATTCATCCCCCATAAATTTCCAAATGACAGGCACATTTAAAAAGGAAATAATTAAATTCAATAGTAATACAAGAAAAATTATTCCTCATTAATCGATGTTTTACTTAGGTTATCATAGGATGCTTTCAAAAGAATGTCTTTGAGAACGTTAGTAACCTTTAAAACAATTATTTTAATGTATAAAGGAAACATGAATTTGCATGTTCCACTGAATTCTCTAGTTCTTGTTCGATGATTCTGTCAGGAATTTCTATGTTATCTTGAAGGAAAGTCATCAATCATGATTTAAATAGCATGATGTCACACTATGAAGGAAAAGTGTATTGCATAAGTTTGAAGTTTTAGTACACTCTAGAATTACCTCAGAATCACAAAGCAATTAGTCAATAATGTTAAGAAAGTTATGACTAATTTAACTAATGGTTAATGGAGCCGAGCAAAACCATCAGTTGATGAGCCCACTGAGATTATGTGCAGAAACACACATTAAAGTCAGAGTCATTTATATCCTCTTAGAGTTTAATCAGTATCATGGAATTATAGACTTTTGAAATCATGATATGCCAAAAATGTGGTTTTTATTTTATTTTTTTTAATCTTTTGAAAACATAAGTGTGAATAGTAACAAGGAACATAGCCAAGGCTTGTCACTGAATATATTGTATAGGTCATAAAACTATGCTCAGGTAGTCCCTAAGAAAGTGTACTTTACTATAACCACTACGAGGTTTACTAGCTATAAACAAGATCTTTCTTTATAGCTTGAAAATACAGCACTGACTACATTTGTGATTTATTGAATGATGATGAAATGAAATTAAATAAACCATTGGCTGAAACATGAAAGGGAATATGGAGGAGAGAAATTTGCAGAACCAACTCTTTTTAAAAGGTTAGAAAAAAAATGAAAGTATATTCTAGACAACAGTTTTGAAGTCCCTTGCTAAAGGATAATGCACTTTTCTTTACCAGCTTCATGTTTTATTCATTAAATGAGTCAAGCTTGTAGAACTTAAAGTGTTTCCACTAAGCTTATGTTATAGAATAGATCCTTTATTCCAGGAAAACTCAGCTTCCTACTGTGAGACATTCACTTGTCCCAAAAGTAGCAAATTTAGGTAATGCATGAGAACATAGACTCATATACCAAAGAAAGAAGAAAATATTCTACTCAAAGAACTGAAAAAGATAGTTTTCAAAAAGAATTCACCAATTAGTCACAGTACCTTTTTTTTTTAAACCAAATTTAGGATGATTTTAGATTATTGCTAAAATAAAGTTTCATCTGTCCCTTGACTTCAATTAAAAATTTATTATTAAGGTATATGAACTAAAAATCCTGTGACAAATCTCTTGCAGTTAAAAATATTGGAAATGATTGTGATAAACAGCACATTTGAAATAACAAAGGGATTGGCTTGATTCCCCATTTCCACTATAAATATGCATTGTACAACTTCAATATAATATAACAATGGAGGTGTTAATAATTAGAAATTAAATTATTAGTGGTAAATAAGAATTTCTTCAAAGTCATAGTAAAGCCTTCCTAAATCTAATAAAGTTAGCCAAAATATTTTTCTAAAGAATTCAAAATATAAATTCAATATATTACTGACTCTTACATGAAAATTATTCATGTATGTTGAATTTTTATAATTATGTATTATCCATAAAACTCCATATCAAGCATTGTGCATATGTAAAAAAAAATGGTTTTAATTTGCAATACAGATAAGTTTTAAAAGTATATGTGTGTATATATATATATATATATATATATTTACTTAACAAGTATTTTAACAAAGACTGTGATAAGACTTAGATAGAATCAGATGTTATAATTTCTAGAATTGAGCCCAAACTTGTTATAAGATTGTAGTTAAGGAAAGGTTGATTCTAACAAAGAATATAAATTGTCTAAATACTTGTGTCCCTTCAAAACTCATATGTTGATATCTTCTCCCTGAAACATGATGGTAGGAGATGGGATGTGACCTCTAGGAAACTGTTGGGTCATGAGGGTAGAGCCCTCATGCAAGGGTGTGCTATGTGTGCTGTGCTAATTTGCTTTGGTCATGTTCAGCTCTTTACAGCACTATGGACTGAAGCCCATTAGTCTCCACTGTCCACCTAATGCTCCAGGCAAGAGTGGGTTGCCATGCTTTCTTCGAGGGGACCTTTCTGACTCAAGGATTGAATCCACATCTTTTTATGTTTTCTGCACTGTCAGGAGAATTATTTACCACTAGTGCCACCAGGGAAGCCCATGCAAGGGATTAGTGCTCTTATAAAAGGGGTCCTAGAGAGCTTGCTGACTTCCTATTCCCTGTGAGCACCCAGTGAGAAATATTTGATTGGAAGAAAGCTCTCACCTGACCATGATGGCACCCTGATCTCAGACTTCCAGCCTCCAGAACTATAAGCAATGAATTCTTGTGTTTATAAATCACCCACTCTGTCATATTGTATTTTAGAAGCTCCAACAGACTGAGGCAAGGAGAACCTGGAAAGTTACATAGAAGGTGGCACTTGGGGCGCAATTCAGAAGATGAATTTGTTAGGGAAAATATATTAGGTCATTTTGTTAACAGCAAGTCATCTCTTTAACAAGACAAGCAGGAAATAATTATTTCCCAGGCAGTACAGTGTGAACTAGAAATTAAAAAACAAGTAAAGTAAGTAAGTATCTGCACCACAGATGATCACAGTTGAAAAGAGAATTGCATACATGTTGAAAATTAGCAAAATTTCACTTCAACCATAAAAGTACAAACACTTTATTATTAATGAATAAGGGTGAAATTCAAAGCCAAGATATGTTATTTTTGTTTGTTTGTTTGTTTAGGCTTTTTATTTTTTTTAAATTTTATTTTATTTTTAAATTTTACATAATTGTATTAGTTTTGCAAATATCAAAATGAATCCACCACAGGTATACATGTGTTCCCCATCCTGAACCCTCCTCCATCCCCATACCATCCCGCTGGGTCATCCCAGTGCACTAGCCCCAAGCATCCAGTATCGTGCATCGAACCTGGACTGGCAACTCGTTTCTTACATGATATTTTACATGTTTCAATGTCATTCTCCCAAATCTTCTCACCCTCTCCCTCTCCCACAGAGTCCATAAGACTGTTCTATACATCAGTGTCTCTTTTGCTGTCTCGTACACAGGGTTATTGTTACTATCTTTCTAAATTCCATATATATGCGTTAGTATACTGTATTGGTGTTTTTCCTTCTGGCTTACTTCACTCTGTATAATAGGCTCCAGTTTCATCCACCTCATTAGAACTGATTCAAATGTATTCTTTTTAATGGCTGAGTAATACTCCATTGTGTATGTGTACCATAGCTTTCTTAGCCATTCATCTGCTGATGGACATCTAGGTTGCTTCCATGTCCTGGCTATTATAAACAGTGCTGTGATGAATATTGGGGTACACGTGTCTCTTTCCCTTCTGGTTTCCTCAGTGTGTATGCCCAGCAGTGGGATTGCTGGATCATAAGGCAGTTCTATTTCCAGTTTTTTAAGGAATCTCCACACTGTTCTCCTTAGTGGCTGTACTAGTTTGCATTCCCACCAACAGTGTAAGAGGGTTCCCTTTTCTCCACACCCTCTCCAGCATTTATTATTTGTGGACTTTTGGATCGCAGCCATTCTGATTGGTGTGAGATGGTACCTCATAGTGGTTTTGATTTGCATTTCTCTGATAATGAGTGATGTTGAGTATCTTTTCATGTGTTTGTTAGCCATCTGTATGTCTTCTTTGGAGAAATGTCTATTTAGTTCTTTGGCCCATTTTTCGATTGGGTCATTTATTTTTCTGGAGTTGAGTTGTAGGAGTTACTTGTATATTTTTGAGACTAGTTGTTTGTCAGTTGCTTCATTTGCTATTATTTTCTCCCATTCTGAAGGCTGTCTTTTCACCTTGCTAATAGTTTCCTTTGATGTGCAGAAGCTTTTAAAGTTAATTAGGTCCCATTTGTTTATGTTTGCTTTTATTTCCAATATTCTGGGAGGTGGGTCATAGAGGATCCTGCTGTGATGTATGTCAGAGAGTGTTTTGCCTATGTTCTCCTCTAGAAGTTTTATAGTTTCTGGTCTTACGTTGAGATCTTTAATCCATTTTGAGTTTATTTTTGTGTCTGGTGTTAGAAAGTGTTCTAGTTTCATTCTTTTACAAGTGGTTGACCAGATTTCCCAGCACCACTTGTTAAAGAGATTGTCTTTAATCCATTGTATATTCTTGCCTCCTTTGTCAAAGATAAGGTGTCCATATGTGCGGGGATTTATCTCTGGGCTTTCTATTTTGTTCCATTGATCTATATTTCTGTCTTTGTGCCAGTACCATACTGTCTTGATGACTGTGGCTTTGTAGTAGAGCCTGAAGTCAGGTAGGTTGATTCCTCCAGTTCCATTCTTCTTTCTCAAGATCGCTTTAGCTATTCGAGGTTTTTTTGTAATTCCATACAAATTGTGAAATTATATGTTCTAGCTCTGTGAAGAATACTGTTGGTAGATTGATAGGGATTGCATTAAATCTATAAATTGCTTTGGGTAGTATACTCATTTTCACTATATTGATTCTTCCAATCCATGAACATGGTATATTTCTTCATCTATTAGTGTCCTTTTTGATTTCTTTCACCAGTGTTTTATAGTTTTCTATATATAGGTCTTTAGTTTCTTTAGGTAGATATATTCCTAAGTATTTTATTCTTTTCATTGCAATGGTGAATGGAATGGTTTCCTTAATTCTCTTTCTGTTTTCTCATTATTAGTGTATAGGAATGCAAGGGATTTCTGTGTGTTGATTTTATATCCTGCAACTTTACTATAGTCATTGATTAGTTCTAGTAATTTTCTGGTGGAGTCTTTAGGGTTTTCTATGTAGAGGATCATGTCATCTGCAAATAGTGAGAGTTTTACTTCTTCTTCTCCAATTTGGATTCCTTTTATTTCTTTTTCTGCTCTGATTGCTGTGGCCAAAACTTCCAAAACTATGTTGAATAGTAATGGTGAAAGTGGACACCTTTGTCTTGTTCCTGACTTTAGAGGAAATGCTTTCAATTTTTCACCATTGAGGATAATGTTTGCTATGGGTTTGTCATATATAGCTTTTATTATGTTGAGGTATGTTCCTTCTATTCCTGCTTTCTGGAGAGTTTTTATCATAAATGGATGTTGAATTTTGTCAAAGGCTTTCTCTGCATCTATTGAGATAATCATATGGTTTTTATTTTTCAATTTGTTAATGTGGTGTATTACACTGATTGATTTGTGGATATTGAAGAATCCTTGCATCCCTGGGATAAAGCCCACTTGGCCTGGTGTATGATCTTTTTAATGTGTTTTTGGATTCTGATTGCTAGAATTTTGTTTAGGATTTTTGAATCTATGTTCATCAGTGATATTGGCCTGTAGTTTTCTTTTTTTGTGGGATCTTTGTCAGGTTTTCGTATTAGGGTGCTGGTGGCCTCATAGGATGAGTTTGGAAGTTTACCTTCCTCTGCAATTTTTTGGAAGAGTTTGAGCAGGATAGGTGTTAGCTCTTCTCTAAATTTTTGGTAGAATTCAGCTGTGAAGCCATCTGGACCTGGGCTTTTGTTTGCTGGAAAATTTTTGATTTCAATTTCAATTTCCGTGCTTGTGATGGGTCTGTTAAGATTTTCTATTTCTTCCTGGTCGAGTTTTGGAAAGTTGTACTTTTCTAAGAATTTGTCCATTTCTTCCACGCTGTCCATTTTATTGGCATATAATTGTTGATAGCAGTCTCTTATGATCCTTTGTATTTCTGTGTTGTCTGTTATGATCTCTCCATTTTCATTTCTAATTTTTTTGATTTGATTTTTTTCCCTTTGTTTCTTGATGAATCTGGCTAATGGTTTGTCAATTTTATTTATCCTTTCAAAGAACCAGTTTGGCTTTGTTGATTTTTGCTATGGTCTCTTTCGTTTCTTTTGCATTTATTTCTGCCCTAATTTTTAAGATTTCTTTCCTTCTACTAACCCTGGGGTTCTTCATTTCTTCCTTTTCTTGTTGCTTTAGGTGTAGAGTTAGGTTATTTATTTGACTTTTTTCTTGTTTCTTGAGCTGTGCCTGTATTGCTATGAACTTTCCCCTTAGGACTGCTTTTACTGTGTCCCACAGGTTTTGGGTTGTTGTGTTTTCATTTTCATTTGTTTCTATGCAATTTTTGATTTCTTTTTTGATTTCTTCTGTGATTTGTTGGTTATTCAGCAGCGTGTTGTTCAGCCTCCATATGTTGGAATTTTTAATAGTTTTTCTCCTGTAATTGAGATCTAATCTTACTGCATTGTGGTCAGAAAAAATGCTTGGAATGATTTCTATTTTTTTTTTTTTTTTTGAATTTACCAAGGCTAGCTTTATGGCCCAGGATGTCATCTATCCTGGAGAAGGTTCCATGTGCGCTTGAGAAAAAGGTGAAATTCATTGTTTTGGGATGAAATGTCCTATAGATATCAATTAGGTCTAACTGGTCTATTGTATCACTTAAAGTTTGTGTTTCCTTGTTAATTTTCTGTTTAGTTGATCTATCCATAGGTGTGAGTGGGGTATTAAAGTCTCCCACTATTATTGTGTTATTGTTAATGTCTCCTTTCATACTTGGTAGCATTTGTCTTACATACTGTGGTGCTCCCGTGTTGGGTGCATATATATTTACAATTGTTATATCTTCTTCTTGAATTGATCCTTTGATCATTATGTAGTGACCTTTTTTGTCTCTTTTCACAACCTTTGTTTTAAAGTCTATTTTATCTGATATGAGTATTGCTACTCCCGCTTTCTTTTGGTCCCTATTTGCATGGAAAATCTTTTTCCAGCCCTTCACTTTCAGTCTGTATGTGTCCCCTGTTTTGAGGTGGGTCTCTTGTAGACAACATATGTACGGGTCTTGTTTTTGTATCCATTCAGCCAGTCGTTGTCTTTTGGTTGGAGCATTCAACCCATTTACATTTAAGGTAATTACTGAAAAGTATGATCCCGTTGCCATTTACTTTATTGTTTTGGGTTCGAACTTCATACACCATTTTTGTGTTTCCTGTCTAGAGAATATCCTTTAGTATTTGTTGGAGAGCTGGTTTGGTGATGCAGAATTCTCTCAGCTTTTGCTTGTCTGAAAAGCTTTTTATTTCTCCTTCATACTTGAATGAGATCCTTGCTGGGTACAATAATCTGGGCTTTAGGTTATTTTCTTTCATCATTTTAAGTATGTCTTGCCATTCCCTCCTGGCTTGAAGAGTTTCTATTGAAAGATCAGCTGTTATCCTTATGGGAATTCCCTTGTGTGTTATTTGTTGTTTTTCCCTTGCTGCTTTTAATATTTGTTCTTTGTGTTTGATCTTTGTTAATTGGATTAATATGTGTCTTGGGGTGTTTTGCCTTGGATTTATCCTGTTTGGGACTCTCTGAGTTTCTTGGACTTGGGTGATTATTTACTTCCCCATTTTAGGGAAGTTTTCAACTATTATCTCCTCAAGTATTTTCTCATGGTCTTTCTTTTTGTCTTCTTCTTCTGGAACCCCTATGATTCGAATGTTGTAGCATTTAATGCTGTCCTGGAAGTCTCTGAGATTGTCCTCATTTCTTTTAATTCATTTTTCTTTTATCCTCTCTGATTCATTTATTTCTACCATTCTATCTTCTAATTCACTAATCCTATCTTCTGCCTCTGTTATTCTACTATTTGTTGCCTCCAGAGTGTTTTTAATTTCATTTATTGCATTATTCATTATATATTGACATTTTTATTTCTTATAGGTCCTTGTTAAACCTTTCTTGAATCTTCTCAATCCTTGTCTCCAGGCTATTTATCTGTGATTCCATTTTAATTTCAAGATTTTGGATCAATTTCACTATCATTATTCAGAATTCTTTATCAGGTAGATTCCCTATCTCTTCCTCTTTTGTTTGGTTTGGTGGGCACTTATCCTGTTCCTTTATCTGCTGGTTATTCCTCTGTCTCTTCATCTTGTTTAAATTGCTGAGTTTGGGGTGTCCTTTCTGTATTCTGGCAGTTTGTGGAGTTCTCTTTATTGTGGCTTTTCCTCGCTGTGTGTGGGTTTGTACAGGTGGCTTGTCAAGGTTTCCTGGTTAGGGAAGCTTGTGTCGGTGTTCTGGTGGGTGGAGCTGTATTTCTTCTCTCTGGAGTGCAATGAAGTGTCCAGTAATGAGTTATGAGATGTCTATGGTTTTGGGGTGACTTTGGAGAGCCTGTATTTTAAACCTCAGGGCTGTTTTCCTTTGTTGCTGGAAAATTTATTTGGTATGTCTTGCCCTGGAAACTTGTTGGCCCTTGTGCGGTGCTTGGTTTCAGTGTTGGTATGGAGGCATTTGATGAGCTCCTGTCAATTAATGTTCCTTGGAGTCAGGAGTTCCCTGGAGTCAGGGTTTGGACTTAAGTCCCCTGCTTCCAGTTATCTGTCTTATTTTTACAGTAGTTTCAAAACTTCTCCTTCTATACAGCACCACTGATAAAACATCTAGGTTAAAGATGAAAAGTTTCTCTACTGTGAGGGTCACTCAGAGAGGTTCACAGCGTTACATGGAGAAGAGAAGAGGGAGGAAGGAGTTAGAGGTGACCTGAATGAGATGAGGTGGAATCAATAGTGGAGAGAGTGGGCTAGCCAGTAGTCACTTCCTTATGTGCACTCCACAACTGGACCACTCAGAGATGTTCACAGAGTTATACACAGAAGAGAAGAAGGAGGAAGGTGACAGACGTGGCCAGAAGGATAAAAGGGGGGAATGAAAAGGAGGGAGACAGATCCAGCCAGTAATCAGTTCCCTAAGTGTTCTCCCCCATCTGGAACACACAGAAATTCACAGAGTTGGGTAGAGTAGAGAGGGGTTAGGGAGGAGACACAGACGACCTGGTGGAGAAAAAGGAGAGTCCAAAGGGAGAGAGAGAAGTCAAGCCAGTAATCTCGCTCCCTAGTGAAAAATGGGTCCTGAAGATTGGGTTCTTAAAGGTAGAAAATTGGTAACAAATACATAAAAGCAAAAATTAAAAATCTAGAGTAGAGTTTGGAATTTGAAAAATACGATGTTAAAGGAAAGAAGAAGGAAAAGAAAGAGAAAAAACGAACAAACAAGAACAAATAGGGTCGCGAAAATTATAAAGAAAATACAGGTACAAAATTGATAACTAATACCAAAAAGCAAAAATTAAAAATCTAGAGTAGAGTTTGGAATTTCAAAAATACAATGTTAAAAAAAAAGAAGAAAAATAACGAGAGAAAAAAACAAACAAAAACAAACTATGTCGCAAAAATTATAAAGAAAATACAGGTACAAAATTGATATCAAATACCAAAAAGCATAAATTAAAAATCTAGAATAGAGTTTGGAATTTCAGATATACAATGTTATATAAAAGAAGAAGAGAAAGAAACATAGAAAAAAAAAGTCACAGTAATTATAAAAAAAATATAGGTACAAAATTGATATCATATACCAAAAAGCTAAAGTTAAAAATCTAGAGTAGAGTTTGGAATTTCAAAAATACAATGTTAAAGAAAAGAAGAAAAAAAAAAAAAAGGTCAAAAAATTATAAAATATATATATATGAAGTTTGCTGAAGAAGAAAAAAATAGGGTCTTTTTTTTTTTTTGCAAAGTAATAGGTTATAAAAGTGAAAATTAAAGGAATAATAGAGGACTTAATTTTTTTTTAATTGAAAAAAAAGAGAAAGAATGATCGTAAAAATAGTAAAAATATATCTAGGACTTTCTTTGGTTTTGTTGTGAGTATTGTGGGTTCAGTTCATTTTTGGCTAGTTCCTGGTCGACTTATATTTCTTAAGATCTATAGGCCCCTTCCTATGTAGTCCGTAGTAACCACAGGGTTTTGATGTATTGCCTGTAGCTTCCAAGGCGTTTCCCTCTGTTATAACTTCTTCTGTTGCTGGTCTCTCAGTGTCTGGTTTCCGCCC
Source organism: Bos taurus (assembly GCF_002263795.3). Classification (NCBI taxonomy): domain Eukaryota; kingdom Metazoa; phylum Chordata; class Mammalia; order Artiodactyla; family Bovidae; genus Bos; species Bos taurus. The sequence goes on from NC_037336.1 coordinate 4,666,075, forward strand.
TGACACAAAGGGGACGGTGGAGGATCCTTTTTTTTTTTTTTTTTTTTTAGGCTCACTTGTTCAGTCGCGCTGTGGGGAGGGATGGAGTGATGCTGCAAACAAATAACACTGGCGTGCGCTTGCAGTGCCTCAGCCACACTGGGTCTGCCCCCGCTCACGGCGCATGTAACCTCCCTGCCCACCCTGCTCGGGCTCTAGGTTGTTCCGCCGGGAACAATCCAAGGCCCTCCCTGGGTTGCATGCACCTCCCAGGACCAAGCCGCTCAGGTTCAGGCACTCGGGTAGTCCTCAGAGGCACAGACTCAGTTGGGCCTGCGTTTTGTGCTCTTCCCAGGTCCGAGCAGCTCAGGTGATGAGGTGTTTGGTGAGCGCCAATGCTGCGACTTACCGCCTCCCCGCCACTCAGTTATCTCCTTTCGAAGAGTTGGGTTGCTTTTCTGGGTGCCTGATGTCCTCTGCCAGCATTCAGAAGTTGTTTTGTGGAATTTACTTGATGTTTAAATGCTCTTTTGATGAATTTGTGGTGGAGAAGGTGTTCTCCCCATCCTACTCCTCTGCCATCTTGGCTCCTCCCCCGATATAAGTTATTTAATTAGATTTTCAGAGAATTAGTTCAGTTCAGTTCAATTCAGTTGCTTAGTTTTGTCCAACTCTTTGTGACCACATAAACTGCAGCACACCAGGCCTCCTTGTCCATCACCAACTCCTGGAGTCCACCCAAACCCATGTCCATTGAGTTGGTGATGCCATCCAACCATCTCATCCTCTATCGTCCCTTTCTGCTCCTGCCCTCAATCTTTCCCAGAATCAGGGTCTTTTCAAATGAGTCAGCTGTTTACATCAGGTGGCCAAAGTATTGGAATTTCCGCTTCGAAATAACACCTACCAATGAACATCCAGGACTGATTTCCTTTAGGATGGACTGGTTGGATCTCCTTGCAGTCCAAGGGACTCTCAAGAGTCTTCACCAACACCACAGTTCAAAAGCATCAGTTCTTCCAGGCTCAGCTTTCTTCACAGTCCAACTCTCACATCCATACATGATCAATGGAAAAACCATAGCCTTGACTAGATGGACCTTTGTTGATGAAGTAATGTCTCTGCTTTTTAATATGTTATCTAGGTTGGGCATACTTTCTTTCAAAGGAGTAAGTATCTTTTAATTTCATGGCTGCAGTCACCATCTGTAGTGATTTTCCAGCCCAGAAAAATAAAATCAGCCACTGTTTCCACTGTTTCCCCATCTATTTGCCATGAAGTGATGGGACTGGATGCCATGATCTTAGTTTTCTGAATCTTGAGCTTTAAGCCAATTTTTTCACTCTCCTCTTTCACTTTCATCAAGAGGCTCTTTAGTTCTTCTTCACTTTCTGCCATAAGGGTGGTGTCATCTGCATATTTGAGGTTATTGATACTTCTCCCAGCAATCTTGATTCCAGCTTGTGCTTCTTCCAGCCCAGCATTTCTCATGATGTACTCTGCATATAAGTCAAATAAGCAGGGTGACAATATACAGCCTTGATGTACTCCATTTCTTATTTGGAACCAGTCTGTTGTTCTATGTCCAGTTCCAATGGTTGCTTCCTGATCTGCATACCAGTTTCTTAAGAGTCAGTTCAGGTGGTCTCGCATTCCCATCTCTTTCAGAATTTTCCACAATTTATTGTGATCCACACAGTCAAAGGCTTTGGGATAGTCAATAAATCAGAAATAGATGATTTTGTGGAAGTCTCTTGCTTTTTTGATGATCCATCAAATGTTGGCAATGTGATCTCTGGTTCCTCTGCCTTTTCTAAAACCAGCTTGAACATCTGGAAGTTCACGGTTCACCTATTTCTGAAGAATTAGTAGGAGTTATAAAAGTTAAGTAAATTTAGTCACAAACCAGGCAAAGGGAAGTTTAAGGTAAAAACAATTCAGAAATAGCATGGTAGACAGTAAACTATATAAGAAGGCTAGTGATCACAGGTCACATGGCTTTGAGAACAATATATGAAAAGAAGGAAAAAAAAAAAAGGAAAGGAAGGCATGTGGAAACCATTACACAGCTTTCTGCTCAGCAGCATGAAATGCATAGGTTACAAGCACTCCCTGAACTTGAGAAGGGATTATTGTTATTCTGTCACTCAGTTGTGTCCAACTCTTTGTGACCCCATGGACTGCAGCATGCCACCCTTCCTTATCCTTTATCATCACACTGAACTTGCTCAAACTCATGTCTCTTGAGTCGGTGATCCCATCCAACCATCTCATCCTCTGCTGTCCCCTTCTCTTCCTGCCTTCAATCTTTCCCAGCAGCAGGGTTTTTTTTTCCAGTGAGTCAGTTCTTCTCATCAGGTGGCTGAAGTATTGGAGCTTCAGTATCAGTCCTTCGAAATAATATGTAGGATATATTTCCTTTGGCACTGACTGGTTTGATTTTCTTCCAGTCCAAGGGATTCTCAAGAGTTTTCTCCAACACCACACTTCAAAAGCATTAATTCTTTTTTTTTTTTTTTTAACTGAAGGATAATTGCTTTATTGTTTAGTTTCTGTCATACAAAAATGTGAATCAGCCGTAGGTGTGCATACGTCCGCTCGCTCCCTCTTGAGCCTCCCTCCCACTCCCCACCCCATCCCATCCCTCTAGGTTAAAAAACATTTTTAAGGACAGTCAAAATTAAAAAAAAAAAATAGTGGCAACATCAAAGCTGGCTGGGATGTAGAAAAATCGATCACTCATAGATTGCTGGTGGGAGTGAAATTGTTAAGCATTAATTCTTTAGCATTGAGCCTTTTTTATGGTCGAACTCTCATATCAATACGTGACTACTGGAAAAATCATAGCTTTCATTATATGGACTTTTGTCAGCAAAGTAGTGTCTCTGCTTTTTAATATGCTATCTAGGTTGGTCATAACTTTTTTTCCAAGGAACAAGCATCTTTTAATTTCATGGTTGCAGTCACCATCTGCTGTGATTTTGGAGCCCAAGAAAATAAAATATGTCACTGTTTCCATTGTTTCCCCATCTATTTGCCATGAAGTGATGGGACTAGATGCCATGATCTTAGTTTTTTGAATGTTGAGTTTTAAACAAGCTTTTTTACCCTCTTCTTTCACTTTCATCAAGAGGCTCTTTAGCTCCTCTTTGCTTTCTTCCATAAGGGTGATGTCATCTGCATATCTGAGGTTATTGATATTTCTCCCAGCAATCTTGATTCCAGCACATGTTACATCCAGCCTGGCATTTCTCTTGATGTACTCTGCATATAAATTAAACAAGCAGGGTGACAATAGCTTTTTCAGGAAAATTCTCCACTTAATGGTAAAGCACCTATAATTCTCCTAACATCTCTATTCTTCAGGATGATTTTCCTCTGATTGATGAAGTTGTGCTGTCCATATGAATAGAAATGGAATTGGATAATGTCTCCCCAAGTTACCTACCTATAAACTTTTACTCTGGCCATGTCATTATTACCCCAGCCTCAAATTCTGCCTTTACTTAGCAATGATATGGCCATCCCGTCCAATTTTCAAAAACTGAAACAGGAAATTGTTTATCTGTCTCCTCCAATCCTTCCCAATTTATTCCAAAACACTGTTAATAAGTCTTAGCAATCCTGTTTCATAAGTATCTCTTTAAATTGTCCACTCACACACTGGAACCTTCATAATTTCTGCCACCTGCACTCTTCCCTCAATGTCCACTCCCTTCTGTCTAAACCTTGGTTCTTTAAGTTTGTTTTTCCAAAGCAATCTTTCTAAAACAGAAAATTAAAAAGGACACCCCCTTTACACAAAATCCTTGACTAAATGTGTCTTAATCTTAGCTGGGTCACAGAACTCCATGATATATATATATATATATATATATATATATATATATATATATATATATATATATTATATATATATATATTTAAGGTTTGGGCTTTCTTCTTAAAAAATAAAGAAACTTATAAGCCATAATTTTTGATATATAAACTTTTAGGAAATGTATGGAGCTGAGGCTCATATATTGACATCTTTTGAGGGGCACATAAACTCCATATCAAAAGTCACTTCAACAGCTACAAGTTAAAGCAGACCTCCAGAGTTTGCCTTCAGAAGCCCCCACTTCTCTCCTGACTCACTCTCATTACTTTTCTCTTCATTTGAATGAAATTTCCTCTAACTTCAGAGGCTTTATGCATAATTTTCCCAAATTGTGTAATTCCTAACAACATCAGAAGTTTTCAGTACATTAACAAAGCATCTGCTTAAAAGTTTCACTGAGAAGTATTTTTGTTCTGCTATCATTTTCCTTTCTGAGTAACAAATTGGCCACCATTGTAGTTACTTGCTTATCATGTGCCTTCCAAGCCATAATAAACTTTACTTTCATATCCATTGTTACGCAGCTCTACAGACACTAAATATTTGTTGAATAAGTGAATATTGATGTAATGAAGAGTAATATATTTGTGTTACCTGAAAAATTGCCACATAACCAACAAATTTCTGTGACCTACAAATAAAAGTTACTTCACTATCCTGGGGCTGTCTGTCAGCTATGGTTTGGACTGCTCATATGAGTCTTGGATAAATAAGTCTGAGCTTCTAGCTTAAAGTTGAGTTTAAATTATGCACCATCAAGGCAAGCAATACTGGTCCCAATGGAGTAAAAACTGTTTCTTGATGTATGTATGGAATTTGGTCCCAATGGGGTAAAAAGTGGTTCTTGATGTATGTATGGAATTTAGACTTTGCAATTATTGTTGTTCTTCCAAAGGACCACAGGGCATTCTCAGGTGACTCAGTGGTAAATAACCTGCCTGTCAAGTAGGAGACATGGGTTTGAACCCTGGGTCAGGAAGATCCCCTGGAGAAGGAAATGGCAACTCACTCCAATATTCTTTCCTGGGAAATCCCATGGACAGAGGAACCTGGTTGGTTACTGCCCATAAGGTCACAAACACTTTGAAAAGACTTAGCAACTAAACAGAAGCAGCAGCAAAGGACCACATTATAGAACCAAAATCAATATACCTATGATGTTAAAATTTCATGGGTGGGAGAAGTTAATTAGGAAAAATATATCTAAAAAGCTTCATTAGAGAATCAATAACATAGTAAAAGCTAGGAAGCACTAATTTAGATCTTTCCTTGTGTTTTCCATCTGTGATCCAGAGAGAATGGACACCTGTGACACATTTTTATCCCAGGCAAAGACCAGGAGCCCTGAAAAGTCAAGACTAATACTAATGCACATTGAAAGCAAAGGTTTACTTTGGATATTCTGGTGGGGATCACTGAAAACTCACAGAACAAAGGGTATAGATACATAATTAAATTATAACCACATGTGAAGAGTTAGAAACCATAAACCAAGCTATGATATAAAAATTCTAGATTTACAGGATGAGTATAAACAAACTGCAAAGTGTCAGTCTTAGGCACAGATATTTGAGATTAAAATAAGTTAAAAAAAAAAAAAACAGCGTTGACTATCATAGAGAATGGATAAACAATATTGAATAGCACAAGCAGCTATATTCAGCATTCTCTGATAAACCATAATGAAAAGAATATGAAAAAAGTATATGTACATATATATGTACAACTGAAGCACTTTGATGTAAGCAGAAATTAACACAACATTGTGAATCAGCTATATTTTAATAAAATATGCTTTTATAAGGGGCTGAAAATTGCAAAGAAAAATAAAAGATTTCCTTTTGTCACCTTTGTTTTCTTTCTGAACTTGCATTCTGATACTCTGATTTATTGAACTATGAGCTGAAATCTGAGCATTTGCAAATCCCTTCATTTTAAAATACAATAAATAATTCATGATTTAAATTATATGGACTGAAAATAAAAGTTCATAAAGCTTAACTTTCAGTTTTATCATTTAAAAACCTTAACAGAAAACATCTACACAGCATGTTCATATGACAGAAATAACTATGCCAATATACATAAAATAATTATGATATGGTCCATGGGTCCATAGCTAAGAGTTGGACACGATGGAGCAACTTCACTTTCCCTTTTCACTTTCATGCGTTGGAGAAGGAAATGGCAACCCACTCTGGTGTTCTTGCCTGGAGAATCCCAGGGATAGGGGAGCCTGGTGGGCTGCCATCTATGGGGTCACACAAAGTCGGACGACTGAAGTGACTTAGCATAGCATAGCATAGTTAAAGTTATTGGACAGTGTAGACTCTCCATCATTAGTGTGGAAATAAATAATTTATATAAAATAAACTCAGACAAATCAAGATATATCCACTGAGGAAAAGTAGCTAACATAAAGGCTCATTATTTTCATATATAAGAATGATACCAAAACCTTTTTGTGTGTAAATTTAGAAACAGTTGATTATTAAAGTAAACACTTAGAACAAGCTATTCTATATGAAAATAACAACTAATAATAATAAGGTTACATTCATAATACTAGGAATTGAAATGAAGCTAACATAAAAAGGAAGAAGAGCACATAAGTCCTTCAAATAGACAACTAAAGGAAATTAGCAAAGTTAAAGCATTTTGGAATCAAATGTTAGATAGAACACAGTTAATCTTGAAGGAACTAAAGTCATTTGCCTGGGTTGTATGTTAATTCTACTTAATTAGTCATGGGAAGATTAACTTTCCTCATCGAACACTCAAAGAACAAGTTTTACAATTACTGTTTACTCTCATTGAATTACTAGATTTTTTCCTGTAGCCTCCTGGAGTAGGTTACACAAACTTTTGCCATAAAATGGCACATAGTAAATATTTTCATCTTTGTGGAATATAGTGTCCCTGTCATAAATACTCAGCTCTGCAATTGCAGTGTGAAAGCAGTCATGACAATATGTAATTGAATGGATGTGTTCAAATAAAGCAGATGAAGACAGGTAGTTGCTAGATCTGGCCTACAAGCCTTAGGTCACCAATTTCTGTAACAGAAGTTTAGCCCTAAATTTATCATTTTTTTTCCCTCAAAGCTCAGCCAAATTTATCCAATACTATAATACATCAATATTCCCTGTAAAATGCTACTTCCAAATGAAATCATTTATTCTCAAAATTATTCATTATTTGACTAGCATCTACCCACCTCCCCAAGACTATCATGTTAAGATATACTTATTATTATGGTGATTCAACTCAGATGACCATTATATCTACTATTGTGGGCAAGGATCCCTTAGAGTAATGAAGTAGCCCTTATAGTCAACAAAATAGTCTAAATGCAGTACTTGGGTGCAATCTCAAGATTGACAGAATGATTTATGTTCATTTCCAAGGCAAACAATTCAATATCACAGTAATCCAAGTCTATGCTCCAACCGCCAATGCTGAAGAAGCTGAAGTTGAAAGATTCTATGAAGACCTACATGACCATCTAGAATTAGCACCAAAATTTTAAAAAAAAGTAATTTTTATCATAGGGGATTGGAATGCAAGAGTAAGAAATCAAGAGATACCTGGAGAACAGACAAGTTTGGCCTTGGAGTACAAAATGAAACAAGGCAAAGGCTAACAGAGTTTTGGCAAGAGAATGCACTGGCCATGACAAGCAACCTCTTCTAACAACACAAGAGATGACTCTATACACAAGCTTCACCAGGTCAGTATCAAAATCATATTGCTTATATTTTTTGCAGCTGAAGATAGAGAAGCTCTATACAGTCAGCAAAATACAAAACTGGGAGCAGACTGTGGTTCAGATCATGAACTCCTTATTGAAAAATTCAGACTTAAATTGAAGGAAGTAGGGAAAACCACTAGATCAATCAATTATGAACTAAATCAAATCCCTTATGATTATACAGTGGAAGTGAAAATAGATTTAAGAGATTAAATGTCATAGAGTATCTGAAGAACTATGAAAAATTGTTCATAACATTGTACAGAAGGCTGTGATCAAAACCACCACCCCCCCAAAAAAAAAAAAGAAATGCAAAAAAGCAAAATGGTTGTCTGAGGAGGCCTTTCAAATAGCTGAGAAAAGAAGAGAATCAAAAGGTAAGCAGGAAAGGAAAGATATACCCATCTAAATACTCAGTTCCAAAAAAGAGCAAGGACATAAGAAAGCCTTCCTAAGTGATCAATGCAAAGAAATAGAAGAAAACAATAGGATGAGAAAGACTAAAAGTCTCCTCAAGAAAATTGGAGATACCAAGGGAATATGTCATGCAAAGATGGTCACAATAAAAGACAGAAATCGTGTGAAACTAACAGAAGCAGAAGATATTAAGAAGACGTGACAAGAATACACAGAAGAACTATAAAAAGATCTTAATGAGCCAGGTAAGCAAAATGGTATGATTACACACCTAGAGCTAGACATCCTGGAATGTAATGTCAAATGGGCCTTAGGAAGTATCACTATGAACAAAGCTAGTGGAGGTGATTGCAGATGGAGGAATTGCAGATGCTTTATTTAGAATCTTAAAAGACAATACTGTTAAAGTGCTGTACTCAATATGCCAGCAAATTTGGAAAACACAACAGTGGCTACAGGACTGGAAGACATCAGTTTTCATTCCAATTCAAAAGAAAGGCAATACCAAAGAATGTTCAAACTGCTGCACAGTTGCACTCACCTCATGTGTTAACATAGAAATGCTCAAAATTCTCCAAGCTAGTACAGGAACTGAGAACTTCCAGATGTTCAAGATGGTTTTAAGAAAAGGCAGAGGAATCAGAGATCAAATTGCAAACATCCTTTGGATCATGGAAAAAGTAAGATAATTCTAGGGGAAAAAAAATCTACTTTATTGACTATGCCAAAGCCTTTGACTGTGTGGATCACAATAAACTGTGGAAAATTCTTAAAGTGATCAGAATACCAAACCACTTTACGTGACACCTGAGAAATCTGTATGCAGGTGAAGAAGCAACAGTTAGAACCAGACATGGAACAATGGACTGGTTCCAAATTGGGAAAGGAGCATGTTAAGCCTGTATATTGTCGCCCTGCTTATTTAACTTATATGCAGAGTACATCATGCAAAATGCCAGGCTGGATGATGCACAGGTTGGAATCAAGGTTGCCAGGAGAAATATCAATAACCTCAGATATGCAGACGACACCACACCCTTATGGCAGAAAGAAAAGAGGAGCTAAAGAGCCTTTTGATGAAGGTGAAAGAGCAGAATGAAAAACCTGGCTTAAAACTCAACATTCAAAAAACTAAGATCATGGCATCCGGTCTCATCACTTCATGGCAAACAAATGGGGAAACAATGGAAACAGTGACAGTCTATTTTCTTGGGTTCCAAAATCGTTCCAGATGGTGACAGCAGCCATGGAATTAAAAGACGCTTGATCCTTGGAAGAAAAGCTACGATCAATCTAGACAGTATATTTAAAAGCAGAGATGTTACTTTGCTGACAAAGGTCAATCTAGTAAAAGGTATGGTTTTCCCAAGAGTCATATATGGATGTTAGAGTTGAGCCATAAAGAAAGTAGAGTGCTGAAGAATTGATGCTTTAGAACTGTGGTGTTAGATAAGACTCTTGATAGTTTCTTGGATTGCAAGGAGATGAAGTCCATCAACCCTAATGGAAATCAGTCCTGAATATTTATTGGAAGCACTGGTGCTGAAGCTGAAGCTCCAATATTTTGGCCATCTGATGAGAAGAACTGACTCATTGGAAAAGACCTTGATGCTGGGAAAGATTGAAGGCAGGAGGAGAAGGGGATGACAGGGGATGAAATCTCATCCTCTTAGATGTGATTGGATGGCATCACTGACTCAATGGACATGAGTTTGAGCAAGCTCTGGGAGTTGGTGATGGACAGGGAATCCTGGCATGCTTCAGTCCATGGGGTTGCAAAGAGTGGGGCATGAATGAGAGACTGAACTGCACTGATGATCATGGTGACAATTAAGAAAAAAAATGTTTTCCAATATTTTGATTTATCATATGTTATGTGCTTTTAGAGTTTCCTTGGTGGCTCAGATAGTGCAGAATCCTCCTGCAATTCGTGATATTTGCATTTAATATTTGGGTCAGGAAGATCCCTTGGAGAAGGGTACGGTAACCCACTCATGTGTTCTTGCCTGGAGAATTACATGGACAAAGGAGCCTGGCAGGCTACAGTCCACAGAGTCACAAAGAGTTCGATATGACTGAGAAACTAACATACACACACCATGTGATTTTTACCAAATTCAGAAGAAAAAAAAATGTGATATATAAAACAATGCCAACAAAATAGATCAAAACAGTAACATTGGTTGCCTTTTAATAGGACTATAGAAGAATTTTTCTGAATTTGAGCTGATGGCTCAGAGGTTAAAGCAACTGCCTGCAATGCGGGAGACCTGGGTTTCACCCCTGAGTTGGGAAGATGCCCTGGAGAAGGAAATGGCAACCCACTCCAGTATTCTTGCCTGAATAATCCTATGGATGGAGGAGCCTGATTGGGCTACAGTAAACTGGGTCGCAAACAGTCAGACACGAATGAATGACTTCACTTCATATAGAAGACTTTATATTTCTTATCTCTATTTTTCTTTTTCTATATATTCCTCTGTGTGAAAGTCTTATAATATCAAAGAGAAAATAACCTTTAATTTTTAAATGCAGCCCAGCTGCCTAACTGAACAAGGAAGAATTGGAATATTCACTGTTCAGTTCAGTTCAGTCGCTTAGTTGTGTCCAACTCTTTGTGACCCCATGTGATGCCATGCAACCATCTCATCCTGTCTTTCCCTTCTCCTTCTGCCCTCAATCTTTCCCAGAATCAGGATCTTTTGAAATGAATCAGCTCTTCGCATCAGGTGGCCAAAGTATTGGAGTTTCAGCTTCAACATCAGTCCTTCCAATAAACACCCAGGACTGATCTCCTTTAGGATGGACTGGTTAGATGTCCCTGCAGTCCAAGGGACTCTCAAGAATCTTTTCCAACACCACAGTTCAAAAGCATCAATTCTTCAGCACTCAGCTTTCTTTATAGTCCAACTCTCACATCCATACATGACCACTGGAGAAACCATAGCCTTGACTAGATGGACCTTTGTTGACAAAGTGATGTCTTTGTTTTTTAATATGCTATCTAGATTGGTCATAACTTTCCTTCCAAGGAGTAAGCATCTTTTAATTTCATGGCTGCAGTCACCATCTGCAGTGATTTTGGAACCCAGAAAAATAAAGTCAGCCACTGTTTCCACAGTTTCCCCATCTATTTGCCATGAAATGATTGGACTGGATGCCATGATCTTAGTTTTCTGAATGTTGAGTTTTAAGCCAACTTTATCACTCTCCTCTTTCACTTTCCTCAAAAGGCTCTGTAGTTCTTCTTCACTTTCTGCCATAAGAGTGGTGCCATCTGCATATATAAGGTTATTGATATTTCTCCTGGCAATCTTGATTCCAGCTTGTGCTTCCTCTGTCCCAGTGTTTCTCATGATGTACTCTGCATTTAAGTTAAATAAACAGGGTGACAATGTACAGCCTTGATGTACTCCTTTTCCTATTTGGAACTAGTCTGTTGTTCCATGTCCAATTCTAACTGTTGCTTCCTGACCTGCATACAGGTTTCTCAAGAGGCAGGTCAGGTGGTCTGGTTTTCCCATCTCTTGAAGAATATTTAATGTAGCTAAAATCATAATAAGACTTCTTTCATCTGTAAAAATATTTCAAAGAATGGTACACATTTAATTTTTTTACTTATCACTTTCTTCATTACAGCTTACAAAAGATGTAAGAAATCTTTCTCTTTTTTATTTTTTCTTTATTCTGGAAAGTATTAGCTTTGATATTCACTTATCCTCCCAGTTTAGTGTAGGAGTTTTGTGTAGTAATAATGAGGCAGAAAGGAACCAGAACCTTTGGGTGAGGACACTTTTGTCAGATGGCCCAGCTGCAGTTAAGGGGGGCTGGCCTGAGAACAGTCATGCAGGATTCTGTTCTACTTTCTGGATTCCTGCAGGCATTCACTGGGCTCTCAGGCAGTCCAGCAACCCAGCTCCAGCACTGGCTTGTGGACACATTACTCCCAGGTTCTGCAGCTCTATTAGCTGCTTTTGTAGGCTTGGTAAGGATTTTCATTAAATGCAGCCTTAGTGCTAGAAACTTGAAATATTTGTTAATTTGGAGGCTCCCTCCATTAGTACTACTATTTTGCCAAATATTTAACCACAAAAATTAATATGACCAAAGTCTATTACATATCAAAACATTAGTATTTTGTATTAGTGTAAAGGTTAGCTGTATTGTGTAATGTGTGCTCATGTTGGAAAAAGATTCCTAGGAAACAGATACCCAGACATGGATAATACTTCCTAGTTGCCTACAACTTACTTGTGGTCATATGACTGCTTTATATATATATATCAATATATATAAATATATATATATATATATATATATATATATATATATCAACATATATAACTCAATACAACGCTAGTCTCATCTGTGTGGGCAAGTTGTAAAGTCCATACATTAAAAATTTACTCATATATTTTCCCAGGAAAGCCTGGAGTAAAGAATACTGCTGGAATAGAGGAGAGTACCTTGGAAGTCTACAGACCTCCAAACCACAAACTGTGAGCAAAGTCTTCCAAACAGACCATCACTCTGGTAGTCTGATGACAACTGGATGAGTCAGCAAAGTATTTCTATGTTATTGATAAACTGCAGCTTGGGAGCTTATTACTGCAGCCCAACTAATAGATGATCTGGAGGTGGACTCTGTTCATAATAAAGCATTAATGCTTGTGGCCTTGGCTTGGAAGTTGGTGGTAGTCATTGAAGAAAAAAGTTCTAACTAGTAGTATGGAAGCCTGAAAGAGCACCTTTGTGCCATACAAAATGGCACATACAGTAAAACTAATGCTGACAATAGCATGAGAGAGCAACCCTGCCTTGCGTAGCTGTAGGGGAATGGTTAGAAGACAACCTTATGTCTTAATTGTGTGTGTGTGTGTGTGTGTGTGTGTGTGTGTGTGTTCGGTTGTGTCTGACTCTTTGGGACCACAAAGACTGCAGCCCATGAGGTTCCTCTGTCCATGGGATTTCCCAAGCAAGAATATGGAGTGGATTGCCATTTCCTTCTCCAGGGGGTCTTTTACTGTTTCCCATTGATTACAGAAATAGATGGGCTAAGGTGGAATAGAAAAATTTTATTTTGAGAAATGAACTTTTTACAACCAACTAGCAAGAAATGCAATGGTAAATATCTCAAACAAAACAAAACAAAACAAACAAACAAAAAAAGCCCAAAGAATTTTTAATTAGTCAAAATAGTAAATTCTATTTGCTTCCTAAAAGGCAGCCACTTTAAGCTGAGTGAAAAGACTATGGGTTGGAAGTAGCAATAAATAGTCCTGGCTCAGAAAAATGATGCAAAGGAAATGGAGTCTTAGACTCTTTTTTGTTTTAAGCAACTAGGATTCAAGGAATATTTCTTAGTGATATTTAACCCATCCATGTACACACTTTTATTCTAACAACTAGAAAGAATAAAAGAAGACGTGGAGAGAGTTTATGATGTTTAGTTGTAAGAAAATGAGGAAATTCTATTTTTTCACCACTTAAGTGAGGATATCACCTGCTGAAAGTGAAGATCAAAGTTTTATCTTGGAATATTTGAAGAAAGTAGAAGGTAAGATATGGACGTTATTACTGTGTAAAAGAGGAGACAGTTAAGTAGAAATAATTGAACCATTATTTCTATTTCAATAGTCTTTACTACTGAGTGACTGGGGTTATCATTGGGGCTAAAGGTTCATGAAAATACCTTTATCTTAATGTGAGCATGTGAGTGTGTTGAGTATCATTCAGTAGACCCTGTGAGAGCAAACACTGATTTGATTGAGTATTGCTGTTTTCCCAGGTCAACATGAGGAAACAAAATGAAGTCAGAGACAGAGGGAAGGAGAGATTTCAAAAATGGCAAGAAAGTGGTTAAACTGAAATAACCCTAAAATTGAAATTAGATGAGGATGAATGGAGAGATATGCAGGAGCTCACAAGGAATCACAAATGAAAGCAATAAATTCTATAAAAGGTAAATCATATATTCCATATAACAAGAAAATGAAACAATGAAAAATTGTGATCGGAAAATAAATTAGTATGCCTTTAGATAAAGAATTTCTCTGGAATGTTACTTAGAAGTGTAAGTGTATGGGTCTAAAAGGGGCTTTGAGCAAGTGGAAGCTGATCCTTTCTGCCATCTCTAGGATATGTGAGGCATGGAAAATGGCCACCATAAGAGCCAGCAAAGCACGCATGCCTTCTTCTTTTCCATCCCAAGAATCCACTTACTGGACAGCATAGAATTAAGAAAGAATACTTTCATCCTAGCACAGACATGAACGAGACATTACATCAGGTGAGCGAAATTCATAAATGCATGAAATACAGAGACCTATGAGAGCTTCTCAACTGACAGAAGAGAAGGTGAGAAGGTTTGTAATAGAAGGTGTTGCAATGGAAGCAGGTCCAATATCACTATTTCCTCAATGGAAGTGGGGCCAAGCTCTCTGAGACCTCAGGCTTTACTCTGCTTTCAGGTACATAAATTGGAAAAACTAAAATGCAGCTGTAAATAGGGATATAAAATGGAGATATCTGTCAGCTATAAAAAAGCCACATGATTGAACTGAAAGCTATGCCTCAGAATAATCTGTCCCTTTCTCTGCCCATTCTCCTCAGCATCTGAGTATAGAGTGAGTGGCAGTTGAATATTTGCATGTAATCCTGTTAAAAAAAACCTGTGGGTAATTTAAAAGAGCTGCCAAGAGACAACTAGGTTTTCTAAAAAACTGATCCCTCCAACACAAAGACATCCTATAGGAATGTCATATCCCCATTAACATCCCAAATGCCATCTCCGTATCAACACACCCAAAAGAAGGGTCAAGCATTCACCAATCTCACTAATGTCCATGTCAGCCTTCTCCTTAGTCAGAGATCCACTGAGGGAAAAAAAAAAAAAAAACAATATAAATATGTAGCAGCAAAGAAAATCCAATAATTAGCTATAGTAATCAATGTAGTCTCTCATTTGCCATTTACAAAGTACTGTTAAGATTAAAAACAAAGATTATTTATTGACAATATTTTAGAATCCAATTAGATTCAAAAAAGATATTACCTCTAAAAGGTCAGGAAAAAATCAGTAAGAAAAAAATAATCCCTCATTGTTCCGTGGTTGAGAATCTGGCTTCCAATGTAGGGGACTCAGGTTCAAATACTGGTCAGGGAATGAAGATCCCACATGCTGTGGGGCAGCTAAGCTCTGTGAACCTCAAGGAGAGACAACTTGTGCCATAATAAAGCTCCTGAGTATAGTAATCTAGACCCAATGTAGCTGAAAATAAATCAATAAATAAATGTTAGAAAAATAAAAATAATGGCTTAATCAGAAGGATGCAAACATTCTTAGAAATTTAAAATATTAATGCAAGAAAAAAAGTTAATCAAATGATAGAGCCACTTTGCAAAATTAAAAAAAAAAAAAAAGTATAGATAAAGAAGCAAGGATTTTCACCATAAAAGTACTCCTGAAGTCCTACTGAGTATGAAAAAAAAAAAAAAAATCTAGTAGCTTTATTAGGATACTTCAATGATACTTCAAGAAGACAGAAAAGATCCCTTATTCTCTAGAAATAAAAAAAGCAGACCATATAGAAAGAAATCATAGTAGTATGCATTTATTTTATTAGAATAAATGTATGCCAGAGGACATCAGAAAATGACTTCAAGTATGGGAAAATGTTTATCATAGAATTATGTATTGTTTTAAGCTATCAATACAAATAGACAGTTTTGTTCATTACCAATAAAAATGCAGATTTTTTATATAGAGGTGACATCTATTACAAGAAAATGCAGAATATGAGAGAAGAAATTATAGCTGCTGTGATGGGCTGGGCTGGGCTAAGTTACTTTAGTCATGTCCGACTTTGCAATCCTATGGACTGTAGCTCACCAGGCTCCTCTGTCCATGGGATTCTTCAGGCTGAATACTGTAGTGAGTTGCCATGCCGTCCTCCAGGGGATCATCCCAACCCAGGGATTGAACCCACATCTCTTACATCCCCTGTATTGCAGGAGGGTTCTTTACTACTAACCCACCTGCTGCTGCTGCTGCTGCTAAGTCACTTCAGTTGTATTCGACTCTATGCGACCCTGTAGACGGCAGCCCGCCAGGCTCCCCCGTCCCTGGGATTCTCCAGGCAAGAACACTGGAGTGGGTTGCCATTTCCTTCTCCAATGCATGAAAGTGAAGAGTGAAAGTGAAGTTGCTCAGTCGTAGCCGAGTCTTAGAGACCCCATGGACTGCAGCCTACCAGCCTCCTCCATTCATGAGATTTTCCAGGCAAGAGTACTGGAGTGGGGTGCCATTGCCTTCTCCAACACCACCTGAGCTGTTATGCTATTCTTTTTCTAACTGATCAGAAAAATGTGACAGACCTGCAGTAGGCTGAGAAAAACCATACAGATTGTAACATAAGATTGGAAGTCTCTTGGGAGAATACCATTAGAAAGAAAGCAATTATAAATACTAAAAACAAAACAAAACAAAAAAGATATAAACACTATCATTTTGAGGGTATACTGAAAGCTTATATTACAGATTATTCATCTCAAAAGTCAGGAGTTGTAAAAGAACACTATAATCTGAATAGAAAGCAAAAATTAAAATGTTTTGTGTTTTTTAACAAATGTTGTAATATCTAACTCTTCAGGGTTGGCTAACCTCTGCTGCAGTCCTGACACACACCTGATGTCTCAGAGGTTTGCATAGCATCAGAATCTGTCCTGGGCTTCCCTAGTAGCTCAGCTGGTAAAGAATCCACCTGCAATGCAGGAGACCCCAGTTTGATTCCTGGGTCAGGAAGATCCCCTGGAGAAGGGAACGGCTACCCACTCCAGTGTTCTGACCTGGAAAATTCCATGGACAGAGGAGCCTAGCAAGTTACAGTCCATGGGGTTGCAAAGAGTCAGATATGACTGAGAAACTTTCACTTTCACTGTCAGAGTCTGTCCTGGGCTCCAGGTCCAGAGGGTGGCAGCCTTTCATTTGGTGACTCAGGAATTCAGGTTGCTGATATCTCATTATTACATCATCTGGAACACATGGGGTGCAGATCACTTCAACAGGAGAAAAATGTGATAGAAGATCAGACAGCAGTGGTGGCCCACGGAAGACACCACTTCTGTTCACAGGTAGGATATTGTTCCATATCCCTGACTGTAAATGATCTGAAAAGTGAAGGGACCTTCAGTGAACTGTAAATGCCTCCATCACAGAGTGTGAAACATTAGAATCCATTTGACTTTGACACTAGAAAATTTCTTATCCAGGTGTCACAGAGAATCTGGCTTTGGGTCTGTAGAGAATAAAATTAATCTCAGCATATTTATTGGATTTTGCATAGCTAGTACTATTGCGTCCATAAAAATTGAATGTTTCTTGTTTTTACACCTGTAGAAAATATAAAAATAGCTTATCTATAATTTCAAAAGAAAAATGTGATATAAAAGTGATTTTATGATATAAAATAAAACCATTGTTGTCAATATGGTAATTAGTGGGAGAAAGGTAAAGTAAATAGAAAAAATCATTGTCTGTATCTTATACATCAGAGATCAAGAAATACTGCTTAAATTTAATAGAGCAAAAGATAAAGGTGTAAATTAGCTGCAAAAATAACCAATTAAAAACTAATTTGAAAGATGAATAGAGATGACACAGGATGTGTTTAAAAGTCTTAGCTTTTTTTCATAGTGAGGGGAAATTGATGTTATTCAATTTGGTTAAGAGAAACATAAACATAATATTTAAGCTACAGAAGAATTCAAAATAATTAAAAATGAAAACATTTTAAAATAATTTTATAGCAAGTAAAATTAGAATGCAGAGGGGTGGGTTTGAATTGTGACTGCTTCTATATTATTACATTGAAACTAGATGATATATAGGACTTCTGTTGTTGCAGATGGATATCTGAGGTCCCAAAGCTGAAGGTTCCCTGATAGCTCAGTTAGTAAAGAATCTGCCTTCATTCTATGCAGGAGACTCCAGTTCAATTCCTGGGTTGGGACAATCCCCTGGAGAAGGGATCAGCTGCCCACTCCTGTATTCTTCACTTCCTTTGTGACTCAGCTGGTAAAGAATCCACCTGCAATGCAGGAGACATGGTTCAATCCCTGGGTTGGGATGAGCCCCTGGAGATGAAAAAGGCTACCCACTCCAGGGTTCTGGCCTGGAGAATTCCATGAACTGTATAGTCCATGGCATCACAAAGAATCAGACATGACTGAGCGACTTCCACTTCACAGAGTTGAAGGCAGTGAATTGATAAGGGCCCATTCATTTTTATGAAAATTATTAGTGATCCATAGCATCCAGAGAATAATTTTCTAATTCTTAGCCCATTACCCACCTTTTGGTTATAAGGGGGAAAAAATGGCATAGGAAGTTAAGAAATGAGGGTTCAAACATTCTTCAGCACTGTCAATTCCCTAACAAATAACTTCCTTTCCCTAAAAGATAAGTAGTAATGTTTCTCTTCAATCTTAAGTGAGGGAAGACTTCAAGAGAATAACTCAAAAAGCTTGGATTTGTCTGTCCAGAGGACTGGTTTCTTGGGTCTGCCTGGATGCTGCCAGAGCTGGGAGCTCCATAGATTATCATAAGCTGCTATTTGCCCAAGTCACTGAGAGAGGTTTCAGAATGCCCTCTGCCTTATGGAGCTGGGGAGCTATTTGTGAGTGATTCTCAGTAGGAAACATTAAAGATAGGAAGCTGGCTGGAGCTCACAGGGGTAATGGTTAAAAGAGGAGTTAGAGAAGGGCTGAACCTTTCTTCTAGAATTCCGTTGGTTTTAGCATGACCTCAGTGGACACCACAGAGGGAAGCCACACCAAACCAACTTAAAAGGACACAGCAGAAGGGCTGCCTGATGCAGCGAGGCATCCCCAGAAGAGAACGTTTTGCTGATCTGTATCATTGAAGGACCTAAGGGAAATCACACTAGTTTGTCCACTTGAGGGAATAGTGTAATTAATCATCCCACCTGGAAAGTCTCTGAGGCACTCATGATCACCCTGTAAGAGGAAGAGGCAGCATTGGTGTGTGTTATGCAGTGAGAACCCCTCCAGCCTACAGCATCATCTGTCAAATGAGATCTTATTATTTTCCTTTTATCTCTCTCCATCATGTCCCTGGGGGAACCAGAAGCAGTTTAAATGTCAGAGAGCTAGAACTGAAAGAACAAGACAAAAGGACAGGTCTTATGATAGTCATTATTAGCACAAGATAAGGAGCCTGGGTTAGGACAAAGCAGAGGGGTGAATATGAAAATTTGAGATGTGGATGTGAGATAAAAGTTTGATTTAGATAAACTGGATATTTCTTAACATCTGAACAAGATTTAAAATTCTTTGATGGGATCAGCTTCCTTGGCATACGTCCTCCCAAAGAGGAAAGCTCATATAAACAATGGATAAGATATACTGCCATGTTCATTTCCTATCAAATAGGTTTCTTTAGGATTTTAGCTTTCCTTTGAAGATGAAGCAGTTTCTACAACTTTGAAACTCTGGGAACTTACATTTTGAGTTTGTACTCAATTGTTTTGACTTTTATATGTTCTTTATGAGCCTTCTAATCTCAAAGACATTATGCATTCCCTAGATGTTTTAAGGGAGTTTTTGTACATGGCATTATGCATAGTATTCCAATTTGTCATTCATTATTTTATTTTTAGTATTATTTTAACTAGCCAAATTCCAAGCATCATTACTTACAAGAGCTGGAATAATAGGACTTTCAAGGTCGTGTGTGTGTGTGTGTGTGTGTATGTGTATTTGTACCTAAGTTTGAAAATAACTCATATTTTGGAAGAGGCTTACCAAACTCAATCATCCACTGATTGTATTAATCAAAACTATATAATCATGATTTCAACATAAATCTTTAGCTGTCACATTTGTATCTTTGGTTGCTATAACTTAGCAGAATAGGTATGTCCTCAAATCTACTTTTATCCATCCAGTCAACAAATACTGAACTCATCAGCTGGTACACAAGATATCAAGCAAACCAAGAGATACAGGTATTTCCTTCAGATACATAAAACCTAGGGGAGCTAGAGATAGTAAATGATACTACTATCTGGCTGACTAAAGAGTTTCTTCAGTTTTTTTTTTAAGTAAAACTAAAAGACACATTTTGCATTTTCACCAAGAACTTCACTGAATGTCATTATTCATCATTTTGTTCCATTACCTTCTGCCATTTTCAGGCAATTTCATAATTCTATCTTCCCAAAACTTTTTTTTTTCATTTCTTTAATTTTATTTTATTTTTAAATTTTACAATATTGTATTGGTTCTGCCATATATCGAAATGAATCCGCTACAGGCATACATGTGTTCCCCATCCTGAACCCTCCTCCCTCCTCCCTCCCCATACCATCCCTCTGGGTCGTCCCAGCGCACCAGCCCCAAGCATCCAGTATTGTGCATCAAACGTGGACTGGTGACTCGTTTCATATATGATATTATACATATTTCAATGCCATTCTCCCAAATCATCTCACCCTCTCCCTCTCCCACAGAGTCCAAAAGACTGTTCTATACATCAGTGTCTCTTTTGCTGTCTCGTACACCGGGTTATTGTTACCATCTTTCTAAATTCCATATATATGCGTTAGTATATTGTATTGGTGTTTTTCTTTCTGGCTTACTTCACTCGTATAATAGGCTCCAGTTTCATCCACCTTATTAGAACTGATTCAAATATATTCTTTTCAATGGCTGAGTAATACTCCATTGTGAATATGTATAAAACGTTTTATATTTTTGAGCAGAGAACTCTTCCATGTGTTTTTTACAGTATTCCAGGGAAAGGAAATTTTTTCCAGGAAGAAAATTTTGTAAAGACCAAAATAAATCGATATCCAAAGGTGCAATATCTGGTGAATATGTGAATGAATCAGACGTTTCCAATCATGCTGTAACAATTTTTGCCTGGTCATCAAAGAAACATGTGGTCTTGGATTATCCTGTTGGAATATTATGTGTTTTCTTTAGACTAATTCCTAAAACTTCCCAGCTTTCAGCTGGTCTAATTGGGAGTAGCCCTTCCTGGAATTAATCTTTGGTTTCCTAGAAAAGGTTCATAAAAGAGGCTTCTTTTCCAATCCCACCATATACACACCATCACGTTCTTAGGATGAAGACTAGCCTTTCTTATGGTTGGTGTTGGTTCATTTCACTTGCCCAACAGTCTCTTCCATCTGCATTATTGTACAGTATCCACTTTACATTGCCTGTCAAAGTTTATTTTAAAAATTAAATGTTTAATTACATTTAAGTAGACAATCATGTGTGGAAATGTCATCAAGAAGGTTTTTTTTTCACTTAAGTTTAACCCAAACATAATAGTGATTAACATAGCCAAACTGGTGCAAATGATTTTCAGTGTTTGATTTGGATATTTTAGGCATGTTAGCTATCTCCTGCATGGTATAGTGTTGATTGTTCTCAAGTCATTTCTCACTTTGATCACTATCAACTTCAACTGATATATCTGACCATGGAGCATTGTCCAGAGCGAAATTTTCAGCATGAAATTCCACAAACTACTTTTGACACCTTTTATCAGTCACAGCACCTTCTCTACACTGCACAGAGTTTTTATTTTTTCATTCAGTTGTGTTTTTACCTTTCCTGAAATAATAAAGCATAATATGCCAAAAATGTTGCTTTTTCCTTCCAACTTTGATATTAAAATGTTTACATCAAAAATTCATCAATTTTGATAATTTTTAATGCATGCTGATATAACCATTGTCACAATACAACAAAATTATTTAGAATGAAGTTAAATACAACTAAGTGCTACTAGAGCCATCTTAAGAAAAAAAAATGAACTAAACTTTTGGACAACCTGATAAATTATAGTATTTGGAAGCATTTTTAAAGCAATACAAAGGAAAAGGACTGAGTTAAACAGGAATACTCACAAGAAGAGGAGTGAAAGCATTGGAGGTTTGGCATGAATGTATTCATTCTCTGTATAGCTATTCTGATATCAAAAATGGATTTCATATTACAGGAGTAGAGAGATTAGATTTTCTAGTGAAATGAAAGCCTCTCAGTCATGTTCAGCTCTGTGTGACCCCTGGACTGTAGCCTGCCAGCCTACTCCATCCATGGAATTTCCCAGTCAAAAACAGTTGAGTGCATTACCATGCCCTTCTCCAGGGGATCTTCCCAATCCAGAGATTAAACCTAGGTGTCCAGCATGCAGGAAGATTCTTTATTAGCTGAGCCACCAGGGAAGCCCAAAGATTTCCTAACTCTAGACCAAAATTGAAATATGCAAACATCTTTCCCATCATGTCTCCTACATGAACACCTTTGTGTATCTAGTGGTAATAAACAATATTCAGAGAGATTATTTCTGCTTCAGAAAGACAATGCCTCTGATTTTATCCAAGCTTTATTATTCTGTAAAAGATATCCCAAAGAAATGACCACATCATACTGAAAGCAAGACAAAAGTCTATATCAGAAATTGTGTGACTATAGTCATCTTTGCTTCTGGACAACATAAGTATTAGTCACTCAGTCATGTCTGACTCTTGGTGACCCCATGGACTGTAGTCCACAGGCTTCTTTGTCCATGGAATTCTCCAGGCAAGAATATTGCAGTGGGTTGCTAAGACCTTCTCCAGGGGATCTTCCCAACCTAGGGGTTGAACCCAGGTTTCCTGCACTGCAGGCAGATTCTTTATCAGACATTCATTTATCTGACAACAGAAGCAATGTCCATTTTCAACAAACACACATTGATGCCTCAGAATAATCTAGATCCAAGTACACAAAATGTGACTATGTTTTATCCTTAGTACATTTATGCTCTATTTGGTTGAATTTACTGGCAACAGTAAAATTTCAAATATGCATTATTTACAACATTGTGGTAATTCTTCCCAAGGACTATTAAATTCCTGACCTAAAAATCATATTGAACCAATTAATAGAGCAAAGAATAAAACATGAACAGCTTTTAAATAAAATACTTTCTCTAAGTACAAAGGAGTATTTATACCTTAGAGCATTCAAAATTAAGGATTTTGTTCAATTATCATGTTACTGGCAGGTAAAGCAGTGAACCAATTACCTAAGATAACAGTAGCCTCCTCCACTATTCATTATTTACATTTACAAGATTTAATCATGTAGATATCAGTAAACACTTTTTGCATTCTTTGTTGAAGTTGAAATTTTGTTTGCACATGTTTTTAAAAACCTTAATGTACTTCCTACAAAGTTTATATTTTCAAAGTCCAGATGAGTAATAAAGGATCATTCCACATGTTTGAGAGTAGCATGTGTCTCTCAATCCCTTGGAAAGTTTAAGAAGTAACATGAGTAATTTTTCCAGATGTTGACCTGTAATTTTCATTTATAATTTTTTTTTATTTTAGTATTTGAATTGTTCTGTGGTCTCTGATGGAATATATTTTCTCTTCTTGTCTAATAACACTATTTAATAATTTATTATATATCAGTGTAAAAATAAGTGTAAAGGATACATAATTAAGTAAATAAAAACTTGGATTTATTATAATAATTTCAGCCAGGAGTATGAGGTATATTTTCATCTTCATTTCAGCAAAGTGTAAATTGTTATCTAAAAGTCATAAGTAGAAACACACACACATATACCAAATTCTATTCATTTCCATCACAATTTTTTATGAAAAATTCAGAAATAAAGCTGCCAAATATTATCTGTTGAAACATAAAAACACATATATAGACATTTCCAATATTTCCATCCTGGTTTGAATTGATTTAAAATTTATAGTGAGAGGAGGAACTAAGATGGTGGAGGAGTAGGACGGGGAGAACACTTTCTCCCCCACAAATTCATCAAAAGAACATTTAAACGCTGAGTAAATTCCACAAAACAACTTCTGAATGCTTGCAGAGGACATCAGGGACCCAGAAAAGCAACCTGAGTCTTCAAAAGGAGGTAGGAAAAAATATAAAAGACAAAAAAAGATACCAAAAAGGGAGGGACGGAGTTCTGTCCCAGGAAGGGAGTCTTAAAAAGAGCGAAGTTTCCAAACACTAGGAAACCTTCTCACTGCCGAATCTGTGCTGAGCCTTGGAAGCACAGAGGGCAACATAACAGGGAGGAAAAATAAATAAACAATTAAAACCTGCAGACTTAGAGCCCTACGGTAATTCCCCCGGCAGAAAAGCAGCACAGATGCCTGCACACGCCACTAGCAAGCAGGGGCTGGGCAGGGAGGCTCAGCACAGGCTGCATCGCTTAGAGTAAGAATCTGGCCTGAATACCCTGAGCGCTATCTGAGTAAAATAATTTGGGCTAGTAAACCAGACTGTGGGATATCTACCACGTGAAAAGCCAGGCCTAACCTAAGACACCGCCAGGCCTGTGCACAGAACAAAGGACTGAAGAGAGATAGCCGGCTGCAAACCATCCCCCTCCAGTGACAGGCAGCCAGAGCCGGAAGGGGGCAATCACAGCCCCAGAGAAACATTATCTATAAAACCGTAAGCAGGCTTTTTTGCTAACTAAAACTTCTTGGGGGTCTGGACGGTCAACATCCGCCTGAGAAGGTGTGCCGATTGTACACCTAGATAACCGAGCGGCGGGGAGGCGATAAGTCGCAGCAATCGCGCTCGCCAAACACCTCATCACCTGAGCTGCTCGGACCTGGGAAGGGCACAAAACGCAGGCCCAACTGAGTTTGCACCTCTGAAGACTACCTGAGTGCCTGAACCTGAGTAGCTTGGACCCAGGAGGTGCAAGCAGCCCAGGGCTGGCCATGGATGGTTCCCGGCAGAGCAATCTAGAGCCTGAGCAGTGTGGGCAGGGAGGCTACACGCGCCGTGAGCGGGGGCAGACCCAGTGTGGCTGAGGCACTGTGAGAACACGCCAGTGTTAATTGTTTGCAGCGTCCCTCCCTCCCCACATCGTGACTGAACAAGTGAGGCTAAAAAAAAAAAAATGTCTACCACCGTCCCCTTTGTGTCAGGGCAGAAACCAGACACTGAAGAGACCAGCAAACAGAAGCTGTAACAGAGGGAACCACCTTGGAAGCTACAGGCAAGAGATTAAACCCTGTGGTTAGTACCGACTACATAGGAAGGGGCCTATAGATCTTGAGAAATATAAGTCAGACTAAGGAACTAGCCGAAAAAGAACTGACCCCACAATATTCATAACAAAACCAGAGAAAGTCCTAGATATATTTTTACTATTTTTATGATCATTCATTCTTTTTCTTTTTAACTTTAAAAAAAAATTTAAGTCCTCTATTATTCCTTTAATTTTCACTTTTATAACCTATTACTTTGCAAAAAAAAAAAAACCCTATTTTTTTAAAGCAAAATTCATATATATATATATTTTAATAATTTTTGTGATCTTATTTTTTTTTTCTTCTTTTCTTTAGCATTGTATTTTTGAAATTCCAATCTCTACTCTAGATTTTTAATTTCAGCTTTTTGGTATTTGTTATCAATTTTGTACCTATATTTTTTTATAATTTTTGTGACTTTTTTTTCTTTTCTCTCTTTCTCGTCTTCTTTTATATAACATTGTATATCTGAAATTCCAAACTCTACTCTAGATTTTTAATTTATGCTTTTTGGTATTTGTTATCAATTTTGTACCTATATTTTCTCTATAATTTTTGCGACTTTGTTTTTTTTTTTTTTTTCTCTCTTTCTTTTCTTTTTTTTTAATATTGTATTTTTGAAATTCCAAACTCTACTCTAGATGTTTAACTTTTGCTTTTTGGTATTTGTTATCAACTTTGTACCTATATTTTCTTTATAATTTTTGCGACTTTTTTTTTTCTCTCCTTCTTTTCCTTCTTCTTTTCTTTAACATTGTATTTTTGAAATTCCAAACTCTACTCTAGATTTTTAATTTTTGCTTTTATGTATTTGTTACCAATTTTATACCATTAAGAACCCAATCTTCAGTACCCATTTTTCACTAGGGAGCGAGATTACTGGCTTGACTGCTCTCTCTCCCTTTGGACTCTCTTTTTTCTCCACTGGGTCGCCTGTGTCTCCTCCCTAACCCCTCTCTATTCTACCCAACTCTGTGAATTTCTGTGTGTTCCAGACGGTGGAGAACACGTAGGGAACTGATTACTGGCTGGATCTGTCTCCCTCCTTTTCATTTCCCCCTTTTATCCTCCTGGCCACCTCTGTCTCCTTCCTCCTTCTTCTCTTCTCTGTATAACTCCGTGAACATCTCTGAGTGGTCCAGTTGTGGAGTGCACATAAGGAAGTGATTACTGGCTAGCCCACTCTCTTTTCTATTGATTCTACCTCATCTCATTCGGGTCACCTCTAACTCCCTCCTCCCTCATCTCTTCTCCATATAATGCTGTGAACCTCTCTGGGTGACCCTCATGGTGGAGAAACTTTTCATCTTTAACCTAGATGTTTTATCAATGGTGCTGTATAAAAGGAGAAGTTTTGAAACTACTGTAAAAATAAGACAGATAACTGGAAGCAGGAGGCTTAAGTCCAAACCCTGACTCCAGGGAACTCCTCACTCCAGGGATCATTAGTTGACAGGAGCTCATCAAACGCCTCCATACCGACACTGAAACCAAGCACCACACAAGGGCCAACAAGTTCCAGGGCAAGACATACCAAACAAATTCTCCAGCAAAACAGCCCTGAGCTCCAAGATACAGGCTGCCCAAAGTCACCCCAAAACCTTAGACATCTCATAACTCATTACTGGACACTTCATTGCACTCCAGAGAGAAGAAATACAGCTCCACCCACCAGAACACCGAAACAAGCTTCCCTAACCAAGAAATCTTGACAACCCACGTATACAAACCCTCACAGAGCAAGGAAATGCCACAATAAAGAGAACTCCACAAACTGCCAGAATTCAGAAAGGACACCCCAAACTCAGCAATTTAAACAAGATGAGGAGACAGAGGAATACCCAGCAGATAAAGGAACAGGATAAATACCCACCAAACCAAACAAAAGAGGAAGAAATAGGGAATCTACCTAATACAGAATTTTGAATAAAGATGGTGAAATTGATCCAAAATCTTGAAATCAAAGTGGAATCACAGATAAGTAGCCTGGAGACAAGGATTGAGAAGCTGCAAGAAAGGTTTAACAAGGACCTAGAAGAAATAAAAAAGAGTCAATATATAATGAATAATGCAATAAATGAAATCAAAAACACTGAAGACAACAAATAGTAGAATAACAGAGGCAGAAGATAGGATTAGTGAATTAGAAGATAGAATGGTAGAAATAAATGAATCAGAGAGGAAAAAAGAAAAACGAATTAAAAGAAATGAGGACAATCTCAGAGACCTCCAGGACAATATTAAACACTACAACATTCGAATCATAGGGGTCCCAGAAGAAGAAGACAAAAAGAAAGACCATGAGAAAATACGTGAGGAGATAATAGTTGAAAACTTCCCTAAAATAGGGAAGGAAATAATCAGTCAAGTCCAAGAAACCCAGAGAGGCCCCAACAGGATAAACCCAAGGCGAAACACCCCAAGACACATATTAATCAAATTAACAAAGATCAAACACAAAGAACAAATATTAAAAGCAGCAAGGGAAAAACAACAAATAACACACAAGGGAATTCCCATAAGGATAACAGCTGATCTTTCAATAGAAACTCTTCATGCCAGGAGGGAAGGGCAAGACATACTTAAAGTGATGAAAGAAAATAACCTAAAGCCCAGATTATTGTACCCAGCAAGGATCTTATTCAAGTATGAAGGAGAAATCAAAAGCTTTTCAGATAAGCAAAAGCTGAGAGAATTCAGCACCACCAAAGCTCTCCAACAAATACTAAAGGATATTCTCTAGACAGGAAACACATAAACGGTGTATAAATTCGAACCCAAAACAATAAAGTAAATGGCAACAGGATCACACTTATCAATAATTACCTTAAACATAAATGGGTCGAATGCCCCAACCAAAAGACAAAGACTGGCTGAATGGATACAAAAACAAGACGCTTACAAATGCTGTCTACAAGAGACCCACCTCAAAACAAAGGACAAATACAGACTGAAAGTGAAGGTCTGGAAAAAGATTTTCCATGCAAATAGGGACCAAAAGAAAGCAGGAGTAGCAATACTCATATCAGATAAAATAGACTTTAAAACAAAGGCTGTGAAAAGAGACAAAGAAGGTCACTACATAATGATCAAAGGATCAATCCAAGAAGAAGATATAACAATTATAAATATATATGCACCCAACACGGGAGCACCACGATATGTAACACAAATGCTAACAAGTATGAAAGGAGAAATTAACAATAACACAATAATAGTGGGAGACTTTAATACCTCACTTACACCTATGGATAGATCAACTAAACAGAAAATTAACAAGGAAACACAAACTTTAAATGATACAATAGACCAGTTAGACCTAATTGATATCTATAGGACATTTCATCCCAAAACAATGAATTTCACCTTTTTCTCAAGTGCACATGGAACCTTCTCCAGGATAGATCAGATCCTGGGCCATAAAGCTAGCCTTGGTAAATTCAAAATATTGAAATTAATCCAAGCATCTTTTCTGACCACAATGCAGTAAGATTAGATCTCAATTACAGGAGAAAAACTATTAAAAATTCCAACATATGGAGGCTGAACAACACGCTGCTGAATAACCAACAAATCACAGAAGAAATCAAAAAAGAAATCAAAAATTGCAGAGAAATGAATGAAAATGAAAACACAACAACCTAAAACCTGTGGGACACAGTAAAAGCAGTCCTAAGGGGAAAGTTCATAGCAACACAGGCACAGCTCAAGAAACAAGAAAAAAGTCAAATAAATAACCTAACTCTACACCTAAAGCAACAAGAAAAGGAAGAAATGAAGAACCCCAGGGTTAGTAGAAGGAAATAAATCTTAAAAATTAGGGCAGAAATAAATGCAAAAGAAACAAAAGAGACCATAGCAAAAATCAACAAAGCCAAAACTGGTTCTTTGAAAGGATAAATAAAATTGACAAACCATTAGCCAGACTCATCAAGAAACAAAGGGAGAAAAATCAAATCAATAAAATTAGAAATGAAAATGGAGAGATCACAACAGACAACACAGAAATACAAAGGATCATAAGAGACTACTATCAGCAATTATATGCCACTAAAATGGACAACGGGGAAGAAATGGACAAATTCTTAGAAAAGTACAACTTTCCAAAACTCGACCAGGAAGAAATAGAATATCTTAACAGACCCATCACAAGCACGGAAATTGAAACTATAATAAAAAAAATCTTCCAGCAAACAAAAGCCCAGGTCCAGACGGCTTCACAGCTGAATTCTACCAAAAATTTAGAGAAGAGCTAACACCTATCCTGCTCAAACTCTTCCAGAAAATTGCAAAGGAAGGTAAACTTCCAAACTCATTCTATGAGGCCACCATCACCCTAATACCAAAACCTGACAAAGATGCTACAAAAAAAGAAAACTGCAGGCCAATATCCCTGGTGAACATAGATGCAAAAATCCTTAACAAAATTCTAGCAACCAGAATCCAACAACACATTAAAAAGATCATACACCATGACCAAGTGGGCTTTATCCCAGGGATGCAAGGATTCTTCAATATCCACAAATCAATCAATGTTATAAACCACATTAACAAATTGAAAAATAAAAACCATATGATTATTTCAATAGATGCAGAGAAAGCCTTTGACAAAATTCAACATCCATCTATGATAAAAACTCTCCAGAAAGCAGGAATAGAAGGAACATACCTCAACATAATAAAAGCTGTATATGACAAACCCACAGCAAACATTATCCTCAATGGTGAAAAATTGAAAGCATTTCCTCTAAAGTCAGGAACAAGACAAGGGTGCCCACTTTCACCATTACTATTCAACATAGTTTTGGAAGTTTGGGCCACAGCAATCAGAGCAGAAAAAGAAATAAAAGGAATCCAAACTGGAAAAGAAGAAGTAAAACTCTCACTATTTGCAGATGACATGATCCTCTACATAGAAAACCCTAAAGACACCACCAGAAAATTACTAGAACTAATCAATGATTATATTAAAATTGAAGGATATAAAATCAACACACAGAAATCCCTTGCATTCCTATACACTAATAATGAGAAAACAGAAAGAGAAATTAAGGAAACAATTTCATTCACCATTGGAATGGAAAGAATAAAATATTTAGGAATATATCTACCTAAAGAAACTAAAGACCTATATACAGAAAAGTATAAAACACTGGTGAAAGAAATCAAAGAGGACACTAATAGATCAAGAAATATACCATGTTCATGGATTGGAAGAATCAATATAGTGAAAATGAGTATACTACCCAAAGCAATTTATAGATACAGTGCAATCCCTATCAAGCTACCAACGGTATTCTTCACAGAGCTAGAACAAATAATTTCACAATTTGTATGGAATACAAAAAACCTCGAATAGCCAAAGCTATCTTGATAAAGAAGAATGGAACTGGAGGAATCAACCTACCTGACTTCAGGCTCTACTACAAAGCCACCGTCATCAAGACAGTATGGCAAAAAAAAAAAAAAAAAGAAGACAGTATGGTACTGGCACAAAGACAGAAATGTAGATCAATGGAACAAAATAGAAAGCCCAGAGATAAATCCAGGCACATATGGACACCTGATCTTAGACAAAGGAGACAAGAATATACAATGGATTAAAGACAATCTCTTTAACAAGTGGTGCTGGGAAATCTGGTCAACCACTTGTAAAAGAATGAAACTAGAACACTATCTAACACCATACACAAAGATAAACTCAAAATGGATTAAAGATCTAAATATAAGACCAGAAACTATAAAACTCCTAGAGGAGAACATCGGCAAAACACTCTCCGACATACATCACAGCAGGATCCTCTATGACCCACCTCCCAGAATATTGGAAATAAAAGCAAAAATAAGCAAATGGGACCTAATTAAACTTAAAAGCTTCTGCACAACAAAGGAAATCATAAGCAAGGTGAAAAGACAGCTTTCAGAATGGGAGAAAATAATAGCAAATGAAGCAACTGACAAACAACTAATCTCAAAAATATGCAAGCAACTCCTGAAGCTCAATTCCAGAAAAATAAATGACCCAATCAAAAATTGGGCCAAAGAACTAAATAGACATTTCTCCAAAGAAGACATACAGATGGCTAACAAACACATAAAAAGATACTCAACATCACTCATTATCAGAGAAATGCAAATCAAAACCACTATGAGGTACCATTTCACACCAGTCAGAATGGCTGTGATCCAAATGTCTACAAGCAATAAATGCTGGAGAGGGTGTGGAGAAAAGGGAACCCTCTTACACTGTTGGTGGGAATGCAAACTAGTACAGCCACTATGGAGAACAGTGTGGAGATTCCTTAAAAAACTGGAAATAGAACTGCCTTATGATCCAGCAATCCCACTGCTGGGCATACACACTGAGGAAACCACAGTTGAAAGAGACGCGTGTACCCCAATGTTCATCACAGCACTGTTTATAATAGCCAGGACATGGAAGCAACCTAGATGTCCATCAGCAGATGAACGGATAAGAAAGCTGTGGTACATATGCACAGTAGAGTATTACTCAGCCATTAAAAAGAATACATTTGAATCATTTCTAATGAGGTGGATAAAACTTGAGCCTATTATACAGAGTGAAGTAAGCCAGAAAGAAAAACACCAATACAGTATACTAACACATATATATGGAATTTAGAAAGATGGTAACGATAACCCTGTATATGAGACAGCAAAAGAGACACAGATGTATAGAACAGTCTTTTGGACTCTGTGGGAGAGGGAGAGGGTGGGATGATTTGGGAGAATGGCATTGAAATACATATAATATCATATATGGAACGAGTTGCCAGTCCAGGTTCGATGCACGATACTGGATGCTTGGGGCTGGTGCACTGGGACAACCCAGAGGGATGGTATGGGGAGGGGAGGAGGGAGGAGGGTTCAGTATGGGGAACACATGTATACCTGTGGCAGATTCATTTCGATATTTGGCAAAACCAATACAATATTGTAAAGTTTAAAAATAATATAAAATTTAAAAAAAATTTATAGTGAGAAAAACTCCCCCAATAATACACAGACTTCATGTTAAGTGTTTTAAAAAATAGCACATGCTCTATGGGAGCTTCCCTGGAAGTGCAGACCATAAAGAATCTGCCTGCAATGCAGGAGACCTGGGTTGGGAAGATTCCCTAGAGAAGGGAAGGCACCCCACTCCAGTATTCTTGCCTGGAAAATCCTATGGACAGAAAAGCCTGGCTGGCTACAGTCCATGGGGCTGCAGAAAGTTGGACACGACTGAGTGGCTAACAGTTTCACTCTTTTGGTCTGCTTTTGATTGTACTAAGCTGAATTGTATTAATAATGTTCAATGATGCTCCTAAGCATAAACAAATCATTGGTACTGTCGACCAGAATTGGCATACAAGGAGGCTGTTTCTGACAGCCCCTACCTACACATATATTTGTACTATGGCTTCCCAGATGGTGCCAGTGGTAAAAAACCAAACCAAAACAAAACAAACAAACAAAAAAATCACCTGTCAATGCAGGAGATATACGAGAGGCAGATTCAATCCCTAGGTCTTGCAGATCCCCTGGAGGAGGACATGGCAACCCACTCTAGTATTCTTGCGGAGAGAATCCCATGGACAGAGGAGGTTGGCGGGATATAGCTAAGAGTGGAGACGACTGAAGTTAGCACGTGTGCATGGCCAACATGCCTGTTATAGAAAAACAGATGCCAAATCTGTCATTGGAATGGATCAAACCTCCTGACTTGCCTCATTTTATTTTGTGCTTTACCATTCGTTTCTTTTATTCCCTAAAACCGTGAAGGATGTAGATCTTCTTAACTATGTCCCTTGCCTGTCACGCGCCACATGTTCGTGGGGAACCTGGTGCTAACCATTCACAGACGACCTGCTTCTGGGTCGGGTAACAGAGCAGCTCCCTTGCTCCGACCTACTTCAAGGCGGCCCGGGACACAAGGGTTCGTCGTTCGCGCCGGTGGCCAGGCTTTGGTTCCACCCATCTTCACTCTGCAGGCTCTACCGGTCCGTGGGCGGTCGCCTTGGCCCCACGCAGGGGGCGCCCCTGGCAGCACCTCCAGGCCTCAGGGTGCTGCACCCTCCCCTGCTGCCCAGCTTAGGTCCTCATGGGGCCTTTTCGCTTTTTCTCCAAAAAAAGAAAAAAAAAAAAAAGAGAGAGAGAGAGAGCAAGAGGAGGAAGGGGGAGAGAAATCTAAGAAACAGTAGCTTAAAATCAGTGGAGTAATACCAAATATTAATGACAGTTTGGAAAATAAAGTAATTGTGCAGAGTAACAAATATGAAAGAAAAGTGAAAGTGAAGTTGTTCAGTCGTGTCTGACTCTTTGCGACCCCAAGGACTGTAGCCTACCAGGCTCCTCTGTCCATTGGATTTTCCAGGCAAGAATACTGGACTGGGCTGCCATTGTCTTCTCCAGGAAATCTTCCCAACCCAGGGATTGAACCAGGGTCTACCGCATTGTAGGCAGACGCTTTACCATCTGACTCAGCAGGGAAGTCCCTACTAACAAATATAAAACCACTCAAAACAAAATAAAATCATTTGATTCCAGGGCTCTTGATATTAAAGACTTCTGCCTACCTTCAAGCATAGAGTTATCCTTGAGTTGAATGAAAACTGAAAATTACTACGATGACATAAAGTATGTAGAACTATTCTGTTTCTATACTGTCATATATGTAATTTTATACATGTTTCACTAAGCAGTTAAGAAATTGCATGCAGCATATTCTATATAATAATATTTTGTTCAGTAGTATTTCCTAGTATTCTATCTACAAATCTCAATAATGCTAAATATGCATCAATTCTATGAGTGAATTTGTTTAAATTGACAAAGAAAAGTTATCCATTTCTCTTCTAATTACCTACACTCTTTATCTACTTGTCTTCATCTACTTGTTTTGTGACTGCAAAGCTTAAGTTATCAAACTCTGTTCATAAAGTCAGGATCCAACATATTGACCTACCTCATTCTACTGCATTTTATTTTTTCAATTTTAAAATCATATATGTACCTTTATCTCAATTGATTATACATCTTCATTTTTATTTCCTACATTGTATCACAGTAACCTCCATGACTTGAGATGGCTTTGAAATATTCAAATAAAATTGGAAGTAATAATAAATTGTCTTTTTATGATGGTAACATGGAAATTGATACAATGAGAATGTAGTCTATAATATATAAATGGTAAGTTAAACACAGCATAATTCACTATCACAGGCAATATATTTATATTAAGTATATATACATATATATAAATAAAGTGCAATCATAAATAACACTTTTCAAAGTTTGACAAAATAAGGTTAAGCTTTCAAACAACAAGTGTGAATACCTGTTATTTAAAAAAATCCAAACTAAGGGATCTATAATTTTTAGTGAGCATGGAAGAAAAGACTAATGGCTAGCTATGAAATAAAAGCAAATTAAACTGCTTCATTGCAAAGGTAACACATTTTTATAATATTGTATAATTATTTCAATAGTATAAAATGATGCACTCTAAGCTTTTAGAAGCAGTGTAAACTGATAATAATAATTTTGGGAAGCAATTATAAACTTGTATATATACTTTGTAAGTTTTCAACTAAGTATAGGCTCACAAAGTTGCACATTTTTTATAATAACATTTTGTGGTTTTGGCATGCCTTTATGCTTTGACCCAGTAATTTCACTGTGTCAATATTTCCTTTTATGAAATAGAATAGTCAGCAGGTAGCCTAAATAAGCAAATGGTAGTATAATTTAAAATGAAATTTGGAACACAAAGATATATGATAAAATTTATTTTGCATTAATCCAATAAATAGTTTTTAAAACTACTCTGAAGACTACAGGAAAAGAAAAATTCTCATAATATTTTAAATATAATCTTTACACTAAAATGGCAGTTATTATAATGAGCTATTTAAATATGCATAAACAAGTACAAATAAAGAAAGAAGGCAAAAATATTGACTTTTTTTTACTTTTTACTTTCATTTTCTCTATAATACTGAGAGATAGAAATTTCAGAGAGAAAATTTTTTGAGTGCTTGTATTTGACTAAGAGCTGTATTTATGTTGTTTTCTTAATGAACAACTCAGGATACATATTAAAAATTATAATTGGGAATGATACATCTATAATAACATACAAAACAGAAAATAAATTTATTTTTCAACAAATAAATTTGTTGAAAATTTAGACGATAGGAAATATTTATTGTGATTTGCTACTATTTTCCAGCAAAAAAAAAAACCCGGGAGACTTACTATTTTACTTAAGATCAAATTTCAAGTTACATGGCTGAAAAAAAATTTAAATCAAATCATATCTAATTTCAAATCTTTCTCTTTTCCAACCAGAGGAAATGAAAAATAAATGTCTAACAGATTCTAAAAACTTTTAGAGAGGGAACCCATTCAGGGCCTCCCGACATGTATCTATATCTGGAAGGCTTTATCCATACATTGAACTAGTTTCTCTCTGCTTGCACATATGCACACACACGCGCACACACACACACACAAACACACACACACATATTCCGCATACATTTGTGGAAACTTATATAAATATCTCAAGAGCAAATCAGGAGAGAACACGTCAAGTGTGGTTAGCCTCATGTCACTTTTAAATGGTGTGATCCAAATTTATTTTATTCACTTTGAATCATACATGCCTAAGCTTCTTTCTACTTATAAGAATTTTAATATTCCAATTATATTTTTAAAAGGACAATATAATTTGAAAAAGATGAAACACTTTGGAGGGGACCAACAGTAGAATAACAGAGACAGAAGCTAGGATAAATGAGGTAGAAGATAGAATGGTAGAAATAAATGAAACAGAGACAAAAAAAAAAAAGAAAAGAAAAATGAATTAAAAGAATTGAAGACAATCTCAGAGACCTCTGGGACAATGTTAAATGCCCCAACATTTGAATGATAGGAGTCCCAGAAGAAGAAGACAAAAGGAAACACCATGAAAAAATACTTGAGGAGATAATAGTTGAAAACTTTTCTAAAATGGGGAAGGAAATAATCACCCAAGTCCAAGAAACACAGAGAGTCCCAAATAGGATAAACCCAAGGTGAAACACCCCAAGACACATATTAATCAAATTAACAAAGAACAAATATTAAAAGCAGCAAGGGAGAAACAACAAATAATACACATGGGGATTCCCAGAAAGATAACAGCTGATCTTTCAATAGAAAGTCTTCAGGCCAGGAGGGAATGGCAGGACATACTTGAAGTGATGAAAGAAAACAACCTATAGCCCAGATTACTGTACCCAGCAAGGATCTCATTGAAATATGAAGGAGAAATCAAAAGCTTTACAGACAAGCAGAAGCTGAGAGAATTCAGCACCAAGAAGCCAGCTCTGCAACAAATGCTAAAGGATCTTCTCTAGACAGGAAACACAGAAAGGGTGTATAAACTCAAACCCCAAACAATAAAGCAAATGGCAACAGGATCATACTTATCAATAATTACCTTAAATGTAAATAGGTTGAATGGCCCAATTAAAAAATAAAGATTGACTGAATGGATAGAGAAACAAGACCTCTATCTATGTTGTCTACAAGAGACCTACCTCAAAACAAATGACAAATACAGACTGAAAGTGAAGGGCTGGTAAAAGATACTTCAAGCAAATAGAGACCAAAAGAAAGCAGGAGTAGCAATACTCATATCAGATAAAATAGACTTTAAAACAAAGGCTGTGAAAAGAGACAAAGAAGGACACTGCATATGACCAAAGGATCATTATGAAGAAAATACAACAATTATAAATATATATGCATCCAACACAGAAGCACCACAATATGTAAGACAAATGCTAACAAGTATGAAAGGAGAAATTAACAATAACACAATAATAGTGGGAGACTTTAATACCCCACTTACACCTATGGATAGATCAACTAAACAAAATTAACAAGGAAACACAAACTTTAAATGATACAATAGACCAGTTAGACCTAATTGATATTTATAGGACATTTCACCCAAAACCAATGAATTTCACCTTTCTCTTAATAATACACAAAACCTTCTACAGGATAGATCACATCCTGGGCCATAAATCTAGCCTTGGTAAATTAAAAAAAAAAAAAAAATTTGAAATCATTCCAAACATCTTTTCTGACATCAGTGCAGTAAATTCAGTTCAGTTCAGTTCAGTCTCTCAGTCGTGTCCGACTCTGCGACCCCATCAATCACAGCACGCCAGGCTTCCCTGTCCATCACCAACTTAAGGAGTTCACTCAGACTCATGTCCATTGAGTCAGTGATGCCATCCAGCCATCTCATCCTCTGTCGTCCCCTTCTTCTCCTGCCCCCAGTCCCTCCCAGCATCAGAGTCTTTTCCAATGAGTCAACTCTTCGCATGAGGTGGCCAAAGTACTGGAGTTTCAGCTTTAGCATCATTCCTTCCAAAGAAATCCAGGGCTAATCTCCTTCAGAATGGACTGGTTGGATTGCCTTGAAGTCCAAGGAACTCTCAAGAGTCTTCTCCAACACCACAGTTCAAATGCATCAATTCTTTGGCGTTCAGCCTTCTTCAGAGTCCAACTCTCACATCCATACATGACCACAGGAAAAACAATAGCCTTGACTAGATGAACCTTTGTTGACAAAGTAATGTCTCTGCTTTTGAATATGCTATGTAGGTTGGTCATAACTTTCCTTCCAAGGAGTAAGCGTCTTTTAATTTCATGGCTGCAGTCACCATCTGCAGTGATTTTGGAGCCCCCAAAAATAAAGCCTGACACTGTTTCCACTGTTTCCCCATCTATTTCCCATGAAGTGATGGGACCAGATGCCATGATCTTCGTTTTCTGAATGTTGAGCTTTGTAGTAAGATTAGATCTCAATTATAGGAGAAAAACTAATAAAAATTCCAACATATGGAGGCTGAACAACACGCTGCTGAATAACCAACAAATCACAGAAGAAATCAAAAAAGAAATCAAAATATGCATATAAATGAATGAAAATGAAAACACAACAACGCAAAACCTGTGGGACACTGGAAAAGCAGTGCTAAGGGGAAGATTCATAGCAATACAGGCATACCTTAAGACACAAGAAAAAAGTCAAATAAAAAACCTTACTCTACCCCTAAAGCAACTAGAAAAGGAAGAAATGAAGAACCCCAGGGTTGGTAGAAGGAAATAAATCTTAAAAATTAGGGCAGAAATAAATGCAAAAGAAACAAAACAGATCAAAGCAAACATGAAGAAAGCCAAAAAGGTTTTTCTTTGAGAAGATAAATAATATTGACAAACCATTAGCCAGACTCATCAAGAAACAAAGGGAGAAAAATCATATCAATAAAATTAGAAATGAAAATGGAGAGATCACAACAGACAACACAGAAATACAAAGGATCATAAGAGACTACTATCAGCAACTATCTGCCAATAAAATGGACAACTGGAAGAAATGGACAAATTCTTAGAAAAGTACAACTTTTAAAAACTGAACCAGGAAGAAATAGAAAATCTTAACAGAACCATCACAAGTACAGAAATTGAAACTGTAATCAGAAATCTTCCAGCAAACAAAAGCACAGGACCAGACAGCTTTAGAGCTGAATTCTACCAGAAATTTAGAGAAGAGCTAACACCTATCCTACTCAAACTCTTCCAGAAAATTGCAAAGAAAAGTAAACTTCCAAACTCATTCTATGTGGCCACCATCACTCTAATACCAAAACCTGACAAAGATGCCACAAAAAAAGAAAACTACACGCCAATATCACTGATGAACATAGATGCAAAATTCCTTAACAAAATTCTAGCAAACACAATCCAACAACACATTAAAAAGATCATACATTAATACCAAGTGGGCTTTATCCCTGGGATGCAAGGATTCTTCAATATCTGCAAATCAATAAATATAATACAACACATTAACAAATTTAAAAATAAAAGTCATATGATTATCTCAATAGATGCAGAGAAAGCCTTTGATGAAATTTAACATCCATTTAAGACAAAAACCATCCAGAAAGCAGGAATAGAAGGAACATACCTCAACATATAAAAGCTATATATGACAAACCCACAGCAAACATTATCCTCAATGGTGAAAAATTTAAAGCATTTCCCCTAAAGCCAGGAAGAAGACAAGGGTGCCCACTCTCACCACTACTACTCAACATAGTTTTGGAAGTTTTGGCCACAGCAATTAGAGTAGGAAAAATAAAACGAATCCAAATTGGAAAAGAAGAAGTAAAACTCTCACTATTTGCAGATGACATGATCCTCTACATAGAAAACCCTAAAGACACCACCAGAAAATTACTAGAACTAATCAATGACTATAGTAAAGTTGCAGGATATAAAATCAACACACAGAAATCCCTTGCATTCCTATACACTAATAATGAGAAAACAGAAAGAGAAATTAAGGAAACAATTCCATTCACTATTGCAACGAAAATAATAAAATACTTAGGAATATATATATAGGTATATATATATATATATATATATATATATATATATATATATATATATATATACCTATATATAAGAAACAAAAGACCTATATATAGAAAACTATAAAACACTGGTGAAAGAAATCAAAGAGGACACTAATAGATGGAGAAATAGACCATGTTCATGAATCAGAAGAATCAATATAGTAAAAGTGAGTATACTACCCAAAGCAATTTATAGATTCAGTGCAATCCCTATCAAGCTACCAATGGCATTTTTCACAGAGCTAGAACAAATAATTTTACAATTTGCATGGAAACACAAAAAACCTTGAATAGCCAAAGCAATCTTGAGAAAGAAGAATAGACCTGGACAAATCAACCTGCTTGATTTCAGACTCTATTACAAAGCCACAGTATGGTACTGGCACAAAGACAGAAATGTAGATCAATGGAACAAAAATAGAAAGCCCAGAGATAAACCCACACACCTATGGACACCTTATCTTTGCGAAAGGGGCAAGAATATAAAATGGAGAAAAGACAGTATCTTTAACAGTGGTGATGGGAAAACTGATCAAGCACTTGTAAAAGAATGAACCTAGAACACTTTCTAACACCATACACACAAATAAACTCAAAATGGATTAAAGATCTAAACGTAAGATCAGAAATTATAAAACTCCTAGAGGAGAACATAGGCAAAACACTCTCCGACATAAATCACAGCAGAATCCTCTATGACCCACCTCCCAGAATACTGGAAATAAAAGCAAAACTAAACAAATGGGGCCTAATTAAAATTAAAAGCTTCTGCACAACAAAGGAAACTACAAACAAGGTGAAAAGACAACCTTCAGAATGGGAGAAAATAATAGCAAATGAAGCAACTGACAAAGAATTAACCTCAAAAGTATGCAAGCAACTCCTGCAGCTCAATTCCAGAAAAATAAATGACTCAATCAAAAAATTGGCAAAAGAACTAAACAGACATTTCTCCAAAGAGCACACACAGATAGCTAACAAACACATGAAAAGATCCTCAACATCACTCATTATCAGAGAAATGCAAATCAAAACCACTATGAGGTACCATTTCACACCAGTCAGAATGGCTGCGATCCAAAAGTCTACAAGCAATAAATGCTGGAGAGGGTGTGGAGAAAAGGGAACCCTCTTACACTGTCGGTGGGAATGTAAGCTATTAAAGCCACTATGGAGAACAGTGTGGAGATTCCTTAAAAAACTGGAGATAGAACTGCCATATGACCCAGCAATCTCATTGCTGGGCATACACACAGAGGAAACCAGAATTGAAAGAGACACATGTACCCCAATGTTCATCGCAGCACTGTTTATAATAGCCAGGACATGGAAGCAACCTAGATGTCCACCAGCAGATGAATGGATATGAAAGCTGTTGTACATATATACAATGGAGTATCACTCAGCCATTAAAAAGAATACATTTGAATCAGTTCTGATGAGGTGGATGAAGCGAGCCTATTACACAGAATGAAGTAAGCCAGAAAGAAAAACACCAATACAGTATGCTGCTGCTGCTACTAAGTCACTTCTGTCGTGTCTGACTCTGTGGGACCCCAGAGACGGCAGCCCATCAGGCTCCCCCGTCCCTGCGATTCTCCAGGCAAGAACACTGGAATGGGTTGCCATTTCCTTCTCCAATGCATGAAAGTAAAAAGTGAAAGTGAAGTCATTCAGTCGTGTCCGACTCCTAGTGACCCCATGGACTGCAGCCTACCAGGCTCCTCCATCCATAGGATTTTCCAGGCAAGAGTACTGAAGTGGCGTGCCATTGCCTTCTCTGCCAATACAGTATACTAAAGCATATGTATGGAATTTAGAAATATCGTAACGATAACCCTGTATGCAAGACAGCAAAATAGACACAGATGTATAGAACAGTCTTTTCGACTCTGTGGGAGAGGGCGAGGGTGGGATGATTTGGGAGAATGGCATTGAAACAGGTATATTATCATATGTGAAATGAATCGCCAGTCCAGGTTTGATGTATGATACAGGATGCTCAGGGCTGGTGTGCTGGGATGACCCA
Organism: Bos taurus; assembly: GCF_002263795.3. NCBI lineage: Eukaryota > Metazoa > Chordata > Mammalia > Artiodactyla > Bovidae > Bos > Bos taurus. Next base: position 4,707,722 of record NC_037336.1, read on the forward strand.
GAGGGATGGGATGGGGAGGGAAGTGGGGCAGGGGTTCAGGATGGGGAACACATGTACACCCATGGAGGATTCATGTCAATGTAATTAGCCTCCAATTAAAATAAATAAATTTATATTAAAAATTAAAAAGATTGTTACTCCTTAACTAATGTATCTTCTTTAAGACAGTTAACCCATTTAAGTTGTAATGATCATTCTGCCCACCTGTGGTTTGTGTGAGTATGTATGTTTCTTCTCTTTTTTTTTTTGAAAAGGGAGCAATGCTTACTCAATCTCTAAAAGAAAGCTACTCAATAAATGCATAGAAAATGAAGCAATAAATTGATGCCATATGTTTATCTGAACCACTTTGCTGCACACAAGAAGCTGGAGCAGTAGTAACTAAATACACAAATACATACATACATAAATAAATACAAAATAATATTAATCATTAATTTATATCTTTGATGAAGTATCTTGAAGTCAAGGAGGAAGGAGATAATACAGCAGAGTATACAGCAGACTTTCTAAATCAGTATTTTGTTTTTCTCTAAATTCTCACATAGCAAGAACAGTATTGATAGTGCTAGATTTTTCTCTCAGGCTAACTTAGTCTTCCTTATTTTTCACCTATTTTGTGTCCTTTAAGAGCCCTGTGCTTTTTAAAATGTAACTTACTATAGTATGTCTGTCTTAATAATTTTCTCCTCACCTATTACCATGAGCAGCACCTCAAAGGTTTAGGTAATCACTAGGCAAATAAAAACAAAAAACACTCAGAAAGATCTTAGTGTAAACAAAGCAAAACAAACAAAAACAGAAGTAAACAAGTTTTAATTTTTCCCAAGTTACGGAATGAGTACATTTTGTTATACATATTATTTTTTCAATTCCAGGTCCCATGTTTAGGATATCTTATGAGCTCATTAAAAACCATGGAATATTTTTCTTTTCTATAACATTTGGCTCAGGGAAGATTTTATTGTTTTGTCTATGGTGTTTTCTCTTTGTTTCTTTGTTTTGTCAGTGGTATTTACAAAGAAGGAAACAAGATTAGTTTTGGAATTGACTTTGTACATTTTAGAAACACCTATTGATCTTTACTTTTCAGTAGAGTAAATTGGGTTTACATACCGTTTCTCATGTTAATACATTAGAGACATGTTTCTTCCTAAACTGGTTTTGAATTAGACTATTGGTTTCTGCAATGTTAATTTAACTACATTTTGAAAATTTCAACCATCTAGCAATTCACTCTCAAATTTTATGGCCAGTTTATTTGAAATGTGGAGTTCACACCAAAGCATGTGACTGGATATAATAATTTCCACACACATTATAATTTCTCCCTGCCTCCTGACCACCAGCACTGCCATTCCTGCAAGAGGTCAGAATGAAGGACAAAAGGACTCTTCTCCTTCTGGAAGGCAGATGCTACATAAATGGTAAAAGGGCCTGGAGATTTCTTCTGATATGGAATAAGCTCGCATAGAAGGACTTTATAGGAACTATTGATATACATGAAACTCTTGGTGTATTAGAGTCTGTCGCTTTAATGGAACCACATTCTCCCAAATTTCCTTGACTTAATAGTTCTAGGTTAGAGTTACTGACCTCAAGAGAAATTTGTGTGAAGTTTGGAAGGCAGAAGAAGAGTATGATTATTATCCTATGAAGGTAAAAAATGTGACCTGGGCTCACTGGATGCCAGGCGAAGTTCACAGATGCTGTCTCTGATGTGCCAGCCTGCCTGGTTTGGCAAGAGTGAATAGCTGTACCTAGTTTTTCCAGCTTATTCTCATGATCTTCTCTGAGGCCTAACAGATTGCGTGTTCAGCTGTGTGATCAAGGTCAGCAGTTTTTCTGCAAATCACCTGTTCCTATCAACATTGGAGGCAGTGAGAAATAAATGTGGGTTCTAATGCGTCTTTGCCAGTTCCACTGCATCCCTTTTCTCCCTGGGTCACCTCCAGATTTTCTTCTCAACTGAAGCTGAGATAGGCTGCGATCTAGAGGCTGGGACTCTAGGCTGCAGTGCTTGCACCTTAACAAATACCTCTTTGGGCAACAAAATGCAAAGAAACTATAAGGGACTGACTAAAAATAACTGTATATATGCAAAATGGGACAAATTATGGATAACAGTGTACGAAAAGACCAAAATCCCAACTGCTGCTTCCAAAAAAACAGAGAGCAAAAGCAATGTTTTGGGAGCAAAAATGGGATATTGCATATCCGCCCTACACTCAGTACCACCAAAGGCCAAGCCATCTAGGCCAATACTTCAGCCTGATTCCTGGACACACACACCTACCCTCATGCCATATAAGGAACCAGATTGTCCCTCCCACCTCAAGCAGCAGGCAAGCAAAACAGTTATTTGTTCTCTCTCACCCCTGCTGCAGCAGGTGCTCCAATAAAATCTTGTCTTAATTTTTTATCTGGCCTCCTATCAATTGCTATCGATTCAGAAGACCAAGAGCAATAGGTGGTAGCAGCTTTGCTGGCTTACAGCAATCTCAGAAGAAGCAACCTTCCATAAAAGTAATTAGCCTCTAATTAAAATAAATTAATTTAATATTATACAGAGTGAAGTAAGCCAGAAGGAAAAACATAAATACAGTATACTAACGCATATATATGGAATTTAGAAAGATGGTAACAATAACCTGGTGTACGAGACAGCAAAAGAGACACTGATGTATAGAACAGTCTTATGGACTCTGTGGGAGAGGGAGAGGGTGGGAAGATTTGGGAGAATGGCATTGAAACATGTAAAATATCATGTAAGAAACGAGTTGCCAGTCCAGGTTCGATGCACGATACTGGATGCTTGGGGCTAGTGCACTGGGATGACCCAGAGGGATGGTATGGGGAGGGAGGAGGGAGGAGGGTTCAGGATGGGGAACACATGTATACCTGTGGCAGATTCATTTTGATATTTGGCAAAACTAATACAATTATGTAAAGTTTAAAAATAAAATAATATTAGAAAAAAAAAGAAATGCACAATTTAAAAATAAATAAATTAAAAAAATCAAACAACTAAAAAAAAAAATTATTTACAACCCCTCTGTTGTGCAAGGTGCAATCTGTAAACCATATCCCTTGTGTCTTGTCACCAATGGTGGTTCAACATTCCTGATGAAATGCTGACTCTGCATTCGAAAGAGGCATGTGCTAGTCATGCTGGCACTAGCCAGAAATGCTGGGCACTGTGTACCTTTCATTCTCTCAGACATGTCTGCAACTTTTAAGACATTCAATAAGATCATAATAAGACTTAAATAAGCTAAGAAAACCACTGGATTCATACCTAAAGTAAACAAGGGTAGAGAAAGCTGCTGCTGCTGCTGCTGCTGCTGCTGCTAAGTCACCTCAGTCGTGTTCGACTCTGTCCAACCACAGAGATGGCAGCCCATCAGGCTACCTCATCCCTGGGATTCTCCAGGCAAGAACACTGGAGTGTGTTGCCATTTCCTTCTCCAATGCATGAAAATGAAAAGTGAAAGTGAAGTCGCTCAGTCATGTCTGACTCTTAGAAGTCCCATGGACTGCATCCTACCAGGCTCCTCCGTCCATGGGATTTCCCAGGCAAGAGTACTGCGGTGGGGTGCCATTGCCTTCTCCAGAGAAAGCTAATAGCCTGTAATTAAAAGTTAAGAAGCTCTGCTCAGTGAGTGGTGCTGTCAGCTGGCAACATGAAGAGTATATGCAAAAAGCAGTCAATAAGCAAACATGAAGATGGGTTTGAAATGCCGGTAGGTGCCTGCGTTAATTTTCTATCAGTGTCGTAACAAACCACGATGGCTCTAAGGGCGTCTGAAGCCTTAAGGGGGAAATCAGTGCCTCTGCCTTTCCGAACTTGTGGAGGAAACCAGATTCCTTGGCTATGCATCCCTCCTATTTGTCTTCAAAACTGGTAATTTTGCATCTTCCTCTGACCTCAGCCCATCTAAGTTATCCAGGGCAATCTTCCCACATCAGGGTCTTTAACTTTAGTCACGTCTGCAGTCCTTTTCCAAGTGAGTTATAACTCTCAGCTTCCAAGAATTAAAACTGGACATCTCTGGGGGTATTATTTTGCCTATCATAGTGGTTGAAATTGTCACAGAAATTAGTTATGAATTGAAAATTCTAGGAAAAAGCTAGACTTCCTATCTTTTGGGGTGATTTATGGCTTGGCTAAGTTCTAGCTTGAATCTTAACAATATGATTTTAGACATGAAATTGAAAGATGAAATATAAGAATAGTTTTCAAGGGTTTTTTGCTTAATGTATGCTTCTTTGAAGCATTGGCTGAACAGCACAGAAGCGGCTGAGAGGAGGTACCCCACGTCCAAGGTCAAGAGAAAACCAAGTAAGATGGTAGGCACTGAGAGAGGACAGCAGAGGGTGGACAGACTGAAACCACAATCACAGACAACTAGCCAATCTGATCACATGGACCACAGCCTTGTCTAATTCAATGAAACTAAGCCATGCTGTGTGGGGGCACTTACGATGGACGGGTCATGGTGGAGAGGTGTGACAGAATGTGGTCCACTGGAGAAGGAAATGACAAACCACTTCATTATTCTTGCCTTGAGATCCCCATGAACAGTATGAAAAGGCCAAAACATAGGACACTGAAAGATGAACTCCCCAGGTTGGTAGGTGCCCAAGATGCTACTGAATATCAGTGGAGAAATAAGTCCAGAAAGAATGAAGGGATAGAGCTAAAGCAAAAACAACACCCAGTTGTGAATGTGAATGGTGATAGAAGCAAGGTCCAATGCTGTAAAGAGCAATATTGCATAGGAACCTGGAATCTTAGGTCCATGAATCAAGGCAAATTGGAAGTGGTCTAAAGGAGATGACAAGAGTGAACCTTGACATTTTAGGAATCAGCGAACTAAGATGGACTGAAATGGGTGAATTTAACTCAGACAACCACTATATCTACAACTGTGGGCAAGAATCACTTAGAAGAAATGGAGTACCCGTCATATTCAACAAAAGAGCCTGAAAAGCAGTACTTGGATGCAGTCACAAAAATGACAGAATTATCTCTGTTCGTGTCCAAGGCAAGCCATTCAATATCACGGTAATCCAAGGCTATGTCCTGACAAGCAATGCTGAAGAAGCTGAAGTGGAATGGTTCTATGAAGATCTACAAGACCTTTGAGAACTAACACCGAGAAAAGATGTCCTTTTCATTATAGGGGATCGGAATGCAAAAGTAGGAAGTCAAGAAACCTGGAGTACAGGCAAATTTGGCCTTGCAGTACAGAATGAAGCAGGGCAAAGTCTAATAGAGTTTTGGCAAGAGAACGCAATGGTCATAGCAAACACCCTCTTCCAACAACACAAGAGAAGACTCTCCACATGGACATTGGCAGATGGTCAACAATGAAATCAGGTTGATTATTTTCTTTGCAGCCAAAGATGGAGAAGCTCTATATAATCAGAAAAAAACAAGACAGGGAGCTGACTGTGGCTCAGATCATGAACTCCTTAAGGTCAAATGCAGGCTTAAATTGAAGAAAGTAGGGAAAACCATTAGACCATTCAGATATGACCTAAATCAAATCCCTTATGATTATACAGTGGAAGTGAGAAATAGATTTAAGGGACTAGATCTGATAAACAGAGTGCCTGATGAACAATGGATGGCGCTTCATGACATTTTACAGGAGACAGGGATCAAGAACATCCCCCAAGAAAAGAAATGCAAAAAAGCAAAATGGCTGTCTGAGGAGGCCTTACAAATAAAAGAAAAGAAACGGCGAGTGAAAAGAAAAGAAGTGAAAAGCAAAGGAAAACAGGAAAGATATACCCATTTAAGTGAAGAGTTCCAAAAAATAGCGAGGAGAGATAAGAAAGCCTTCCTCAGTGATCAATGCAAAGAAATAGAGGAAAACAATAGAATGGGAAAGACTAGAGATCTCTTCAATAAAATTAGAAATACCAAGGGAATATTTCATCCAAAGATGGCCTCAATAAAGGACACAAATGGTATGGAACTGACAAAAGCAGAAGATATTAAGAAAAGGTGGGAAGAATACACAGAAGAACTGTACAAAAAAGATCTTCACGACCCAGATAATCATGATGGTATAATCATGCACCTAGAGCCAGACATCCTGGAATGTGAAGTTAAGGGGGCCTTAGGAAGCATCACTACAAACAAAGTGAGTGGAGGTGATAGAATTCTAGTTGAGCTATTGCAAATCCTAAAAGATGATGCTGTGAATGTGCTGCACTCAATATATCAGCAAATTTGGAAAACTCAGCAGTGCCCACAGGACTGGGAAAGGTCAGTTTTCATTCCAATCCCAAAGAAAGGCAATGCCAAAAAATGCTCAAACTACCACTCAATTGCATATATCTCACACACTAATAAGGTAAGGCTTAAAATTCCCTAAGCCAGTCTTCAGCAATACATTAACCATGAACTTCTAGATGATCAAGCTGGTTTTAGAAAAGGCAGAGGAACCAGAGATCAAATTGCCAACATCTGCTAGATCATCAAAAAAGCATGAGAGTTCCAGAAAAACATCTATTTCTGCCTTATTGACTATGCCAAAGCCTTTGACTGTGTGGATCACAATAAACTGTGGAAAATTCTGAAAGAGACAGGAATAGCAGACCACCTGACCTGCCTCTTGAGAAAACTGAATACTGGTAAGGGAGCAGTAGTTAGAACTGAACATGAAACAACAGACTGGTTCCAAATAGGAAAAGGAGTACGTCAAGGCTGTACATTCTCACCCTGCTTATTTAACTTATACACAGAGTACATTTTGAGAAACACTGAGATGGAGGAAGCACAAGCTGGAATCAAGATTGCCAGGAGAAATATCAATAACCTCAGATATGCAGATGACACCAACCTTATGGCAGAAAGCAAAGAGGAGCTTCTTACTAAAGAGCCTCTTGAAGAAAGTGAAAGAGGAGAGTGAGAAAGTTGGCTTAAAGTTCAACATTCAGAAAACCAAGATCATGACATTCAGTCCAATCACTTCATGGGAAATAGATGGGGAAACAGTGGCAGACTTTACTTTTTGGGGCTCCAAAATCACTTTAGATGGTGATTGCAGCCATGAAATTAAAAGATACTTACTCCTTGGAAGAAAAGTTATGACCAACCTAGATAGCATATTCAAAAGCAGAGACATCACTTTGTCAACAAAGGTCCATCTAGTCAAGGCTATGTTTGTTTGTTTGTTTATAGTCATGTGTGGATGTGAGAGTTGTACTATATAGAAAGCTGAGCACTAAAGAATTGATGCTTTTGAACTGTGATGCTGGAGAAGACTCTTGAGAGTCCCTTGGACTGCCAGGAGACCCAACTAGTCCATCCTAAAGGAAATCAGCCTTGAGTATTCATTAGAAGGACTGATGCTGGAGCTGAAACTCCAATACTTTGGTCAAGTTATGCGAAGAGCTGACTCATTCGAAAAGACCCTGATGCTAGGAAAGATTGAGGCCAGCAGGAGAAGGGGATGACAGAAGTTGAAATGGTTTGATGGAATCACCAACTCAATGGACTGAGTTTGGGTAAACCCTACAATTTGGTGATAGACAGGGAGGCCTGGTGTGCTACAGTTCATGGGGTCAAAAAGAGTTGGACACGACTGAGAGACTGAACTGAACTGAATTGATGCTTCTTTGTGAACTGAGGAACATTTATTATCTTCAGTTCAGTCACTCAGTCATGTCTGATTCTTTGCTACCCCATGAATTGCAGCATGCTAGGCCTCCCTGTCCATCACTAACTCCCGGAGTTCATCCAAACTCATATTCATCGAGTCAGTGATGCCATCCAGCCATCTCATCCTGTGCTGTCAACTTCTCTTCCTCCCCCCAATCCCTCCCAGCATCAGGGTCTTTTGCAATGACTCAACTCATCGCATGAGGTGGCCAAATTATTGGAGTTTCAGCCTCAGCATCAGTCCTTCCAATGAACACCAAGGGCTGGTATCCTTTAGGATGGACTGGTTGGATCTCCTTGCAGTCCAAGGGACTCTCAAGAATCTTCTCCAGCACCACAGTTCAAAAGTATCAGTTCTTTAGTGCTCAGCTTTCTTCACAGTCCAAGTTTCACATCCATACATGACCACTGGGAAAACCATAGACTTGACTAGATGGAAATTTTTTGGCAAAGCAATATCTCTGCTTTTTATATGTTGTCTAGGTTGGTCATAACTTTCCTTCCAAGGAGTAAGCGTCTTTTAATTTCATGGCTGCAGTCACCATCTGCAGTGATTTTGGAGCCCAGAAAAATTAAGTCTGACACTGTTTGTACTGTTTCCCGATCTATTTCCCATGAAGTGATGGGACCAGATGCCATGATCTTCATTTTCTGAATGTTGAGCTTTAAGCTAACTTTTTCACTCTCCTCTTTCACTTTCATCAAGAGGCTTTTTAGGTCCTTTTCACTTTCTGACATAAGGATGGTGTCATCTGCATATCTGAGGTTATTGATATTTCTGCTGACAAGCTTGTGCTTCTTCCAGCCCAGCATTTCTCATGATGTACTCTGCATATAAGGTAAATAAGCAGGGTGACAATATACAGTCTTGACGTATTCCTTTTCTTATTTGTAACCAGTGTGTTGTTCCATAACTGGTTCTAACTGTTGCTTCCTGACCTGCATATAGGTTTCTCAAGAGACAGGTCAGGTGGTCTGGTATTTCCATCTCTTTCAGAATTTTCCACAGTTTATTGTGTTCCACCCAGTCAAAGGCTTTGGCATAGTCAATAAAGCAGAAATAGATGTTTTTCTGGAACTCTCTTGCTTTTTCGAAAATCCATCAGATGTTGGCAATTTGATCTCTGGTTCCACTGCCTTTTCTAAAACCAGCTTTAACATCTGGAAGTTCACGTATTGCTGAAGACTGGCTTGGAGAATTTTGAGCATTACTTTACTAGTGTGTTAGATGATGTCAACTGTATGGTAGTTTGAGTATTCTTTGACATTGCATTTCTTTGGGATTGGAATCAAAACTGACATTCTCAGTCCCATGGCCACTGGTGAGTATTCCAAATTTGCTAGCATATTCAGTGCAGCACTTTCATAGCATCACCTTTCAGGATTTGAAATAACTCAACTGGAATTGCATCACCTCCACTCACTTTGTTCCTAGTGATACTTCCAAAGGCCCACTTGACTTCACAATACAGAATGTCTGGTTCCAGGTGAGTGATCATACCATCATGATTATCTGGGTCGTGAAGTCATTTTTGTACAGTTCTTCTGCTTATTCTTGCCACCTCTTCTTAATATCTTCTGTTTCTGTTCAGTTCAGTTCAGTTCAGTCACTCAGTCGTGTCCGACTCTTTGTGACCCCATGAATTGCAGCACACCAGCCCTCTCTGTCCATCACCAACTCCCAGAGTTCACTCAGACTCACATCCATCGAGTCAGTGATACCATCCAGTCATCTCATCCTCTGTCGTCCCCTTCTAGTCATGCCCCCAATCCCTCCCAGCATCAGAGACTTTTCCAATTAGTCAAATCTTCACATGAGGTGGCCAAAGTACTGGAGTTGCAGCTTCAGCATCATTCCTTCCAAAGAAATCTTCTTTGGAAGATCTCCAAAGGAAGATCTTTGGAGATCCTCCTCCTTTGGAAGGAGGGCTGATCTTCTTCAGAATGGCCTGATTGGATCTCCTTGCAGTCCAAGGGACTCTCAAGAGTCTTCTCCAACACCACAGTTCAAAAGCATCAATTCTTCTGCACTCAGCTTTCTTCACAGTCCAACTCTCACATCCATACGTGACCACTGGAAAAACCATAACCTTGACTACATGGACCTTTGTTGGCAAAGTAATGTCTCTGCTTTTCAATATGGTATCTAGGTTGGTCATAACTTTTCTTCCAAATAGGTCCATACCATTTCTGTCCTTTATTAAGCCCATCTTTGCATGAAATGTTGCCTTGGTATCTCTAATTTTCTTGAAGAGATCTCTAGTCCTTCCCATTCTTTTGTTTTCCTCTATTTCTTTGCATTGATCACTGAGGAAGGCTTTATTATTTCTCCTTGCTATTCTTTGTAAATCTCCATTAAAATGTATATATATTTCCTTTTCTCCTTTGCTTTTCTCTTCTTTTCACAGCTATCTGTAAGGCCTCCTCAGACAGCCATTTTGCTTTTTTTGCATTTCTTTTCCATGGGGTTGGTCTTGATTCTTGTCTCCTGTACAATGTCAGAATCCTCTGTTCATAGGTCATTAGGCACTCTGTTTATCAGATCTAGTCCCTTAAATCTATTTCTCACTCCCACTGCATAATCATAAGGGATTTGATTTAGATCATACCTGAATGGTCTAGTGGTTTTCCCTACTTTCTTCGATTTAATCCTGAATTTGGCAATAAGGAGTTCATGATCTAAGCCACAGTAAATTCTTGGTCTTTTTTTTTTTTTTTTTTTTGCTGACTGTATAGAGCTTCTCCATCTTTGGCTGCAAAGAATATAATCAATCTGATTCGTTGTTGACCATCTGCCAATGTCCATGTGTAGAGTTTTCTCTTGTGTTATTGGAAGAGGTTGTTTTCTATGACCAGTATGTTCTCTTGGCAAAATGTTATTATCCTTTGCCCTGCTTTATTCCATACTCCAACGCCAAATTTGCCTGTTACTCCAGGTGTTCCTTGACTTCCTGCTTTTGCATTCCAGTCTCCTATAATGAAAAGGACATCTTTTTTGTGTGTTGCTTCTAAAAGGTCTTGGAGGTCTTCATAGAACCGTTCTACTTCAGCTTTTTCAGTGTTACTGGTTGGGGCATAAGCTTGGATCACCGTTATATTGAATGGTTTGCCTTGGAAACGAACAAAGATCATTCTGTAGTTTTTAAGATTGCATCCAAGTACTGCATTTCAGACTCGTTTGTTGACCGTGATGGCTACTCCATTTCTTCTAAGAGATTCCTGCCCACAGTAGTAGATATAATGGTCATTTGAGTTAAATTCACCCATTCCAGTCCATTTTAGTTCACTCCTAGAATCTCGATGTTCATTCTTCCTAGAATCTCGATGTTCATTCTTGTCATCTCCTGTTTGACTGTGCCAGCTATGATGGACTCTGTAGAAGCATGGCTGAGGGGAGCTACCCCATGCCCGAGGTCGGGGTGGTGGCCAAGATGAGCTACCCCATGCCTGAGGTCAGGGGCGGCAGATGAGAGGAGTAACACCATGTCCAAGGAGCAGTGGCTGTGTGGGCACAGAAGGGCCAAGAGCAGATACTCCACATTCAAGGTCAGGAGGGGCAACCTCGTCCAAGATAAGGAGCAGCCGGGAAGAGATACCCCACGTCCAAAGTAAGAAACCCAAGTGTGATGGTAGGTGTTGTGAGAGGGCATCAGAGGGCAGAGACACTGAAACCATAGTCACAGACAACTAGCCAATCTGATCACATGGACCACAGCCTTGTCTAACTCAGTGAAACTAAGCCGTGCCATGTGGGGCCACCCAAGATGGATGGGTCATGGTGGAGAGGTCTGACAGAATGTGGTCCACTGGAGAAGGGAATGGCAAACCACTTCAGTATTCTTTCCTTGAGAACACCATGAACAATATGAAAAGGCAAAGTGATAGGATACTAAAAGAAGAACTCCCTAGGTCGGTAGGTGCCCAATATGCTACAGGAGATCAGTGGAGAAATAACTCCAGAAAGAATGAAGGGATGGAGCCAAAGCAAAAAACAATACCCAATTGTGGATGTGACTGGTGATAAAAGCAAGGTCCGATGCTGTAAAGAACAATTTATTATCTTGCATTGTTCCAATTTTTTTTCTTTAAATATCTAGTGCAAATGTGCTTCAACTCTTGAGATCATAAAAATCAGGCAAGTGAAAGACTTGAAAAAGATAGGGGGATAACCATAGCCATGAACATATATCTATGTCAGATCTTATTTATTTATGTCAAAGAAAAATAACTGGTATTAATTAATTAAAATCAATCTTTGTATATATCTTAGTTATTTTTACTTTTGTAAACCTTATGAATGGAAAGCTTCTTATTTGTTATTCTAAAGTCTAGAAAATCTATAGTTTTTACTTTTAAACTTCTGAAGTGTTAGTTATAACAAGATTATGTATTCACAGTCAGCAGTTATCAGTCACAGTCTTTGGACAAACATCGTGTATCACCTTAACAGAATATACTCATTCTTCCATCATGGAAAATTTAGCATTTATATAATTTCAAACTCAACCATTTTTTAGTTCACAACTCTCAAAACTAATGTATTTCCCTTTTTAGTAAACAAATAAGCACCATTATATAATTTCAAAGTGAAAAATATATAATAAACATGATTTTAATTTAAATGTTAAGGTTACAATAAAATATTTTCTTATACTCAATATTTCACTACAAAGCTTGTGATTCAAACTAACATTTTATGAAAATCTAACACAATGTGTTTGAAGCCTGTAATGTTTCTCCATATACAAATTATCTTACTTATTTTTTCTGGAGTAGGTATTAAATGCAACACTGTACAGATGATTACTCTGAGACTCTTGATTGAATACATTTTTTCACACCCTGGCTGCTAGTGACCCTGAATTTATACTTTATGTATTTCCTGACCCACTAACAACTCTTAACTTTTCTAAGCAGAAGCTGTTATGAGCTGTTGGCCCCTATTTCCTGTACCTGCATATTGACAACCTGTTTCTTCTTACCCTAATATTTCTCCTCATTTCCCACATACTAGTTGGCTGGCCCTGCATTCTGTAACCACCCATCAAAATGTACTTCCTAGTAGATTAATTTCTGCTTAATCTTAATAACCTTAATCAAAATATTTTAAATATTCTACTGGAACATGAATGAGAAGCTTGCTATTCTTCCTAAGAGATACACAATGGTTTTCCATAACATTGTGAAAAGGTCAGAATACATTTTATAATATTCAAAGACTATGAAGTTTTTGTTAATATTTGATTAAATTATTTGAATAAATTGTCAAGCACTAAATCATCTTAAATTTTACAGAAATGTAAATTTTTATGTAACATTTGTGTGAAAAGAAAATAAAATATACATCAATTAGTTGTATTGCAGTGCAGTTCAGTTCAGTCCCTCAGTCATGTCCGACTCTTTGCGACCCCATGAATCGCAGCACACCAGGCTTCCCTGTCCATCACCAACTCCCGGAGTTCACTCAGACCCATGTCAATCGAGTCAGTGATGTCATCCAGCCATCTCATCCTCTGTCGTCCCTTCTCCTCCTGCCCCCAATCCCTCCCAGCATCAGAGTCTTTTCCAGTGAGTCAAATCTTCGCATGAGGTGGCCAAAGTACTGGAGTTTCAGCTCTAGCATCATTCCCTCCAAAGAAATCCCAGGGCTGATCTCCTTCAGAATGGACTGGTTGGATCTCCTTGCAGTCCAAGGGACTCTCAAGACTCTTCTCCAACACCACAGTTCAAAAGCATCAATTCTTCGGTGCTCAGCCTTCTTCACAGTCCAACTCTCACATCCATACATGACCACAGGAAAAAACATAGCCTTGACTAGATGGACCTTTGTTGGCAAAGTGATGTGTCTGCTTTTGAATATGTTGTCTAGGTTGGTCATAACTTTCCTTTCAAGGGGTAAGCGTCTTTTAATTTCATGGCTGCAGTTACCATCTGCAGTGATTTTGGAGTCCCCCAAAATAAAGTCTGACACTGTTGCACTGTTTCCCCATCTAATTGCCATGAAGTGATGGGACCAGGTGCCATGATCTTCGTTTTCTGAATGTTGAGCTTTAAGCCAACTTTTTCACTCTCCACTTTCACTTTCATCAAGAGGCTTTTTAGTTCCTCTTCACTTTCTGCCATAAGGGTGGTGTCATCTGCATATCTGAGGTTATTGATACAGTAATTTATTTTAATTAGCATTGCCACACCAATACTTTCTTGATTGTTGGGCAAAAATTGTCCTTCTTGAAATGTCCCGAATTTATATTTTGTTCACTGTGATACTATAGTCAGATTACCTTGGTTAATATAAAAGGAAAAATTAAGTTTCTTCTGGCTTCCTTCTACCTTATTATTTTACTTTATACTACTGTCAAAATATTGTTTTTCAAAATTCAAAATATAGCATATAAATACTGAATGAACATGTGTCAGAATGGACAAGCCAATAACAAGGAACATCAAAAGGGTTTCAGAAAAAGAGGCTACACAATACAAATGCTGGCAAATTATAATCCATAAATCAAACCCAGCCATTCACTAGTTTCTTTTAAGTTAAGATTATTAGAGCACAGATACATTGATGGTGTACTGGTTCCATCTGCCTACAATAACTACAACAATAGAATATGAGAGAGAGACATGACCTACAAACAGAAAATATTTATTTTCTGAACATGCACTAGAAATGCTTGTTGACCCTGAAATCATACTTCATAAAATCACTTACAAAAGAAAAGAGCAAAAGAATATGACTCCAGGTGACATACAAAACTGGTTCCTGCCTTATGAGATGACAGAAGTGTAACCTTTGTGGTTATCTTGTCTAACTTGTCTACAAGTTAACATTTAACATCATACCACCTCATCAAATAACAAATTGCAACATGATACACCATCCCTTCTCCTGTATCATTAAATAGTCCCTCAGATGCACCTTAAACATTTTTCAGTATGCCACTGAAAGAATATCCTGTGTTCTCTTTTGATTTCCAAGTGTGAGAAAACTTTTCTTAATATCACTGAAGTAAAAAAAAAAAAAAATCAATCCAAATTAAATCTTTTTGTTTCTTCTGTTATCTTCTTAGATAATCTTCTGGTATCTAAGCATACCTCTGTCCTAATTTCATTATAATTAGCCATGAGGGCAGTTGTTAAGACACCTACAAAATGTGTAAAACAATGTCATAAAATTTTCCCTTTACAGGATTTGATTTTTCCATCCCTTAGACTATGATGTTACCTTTACCCATCTGTCATTTATTTTATTCTACATGATATTATGCAGTTATTTACTACACACAAGGGTCTATTTTGGGGCTATATTATAGTTTGTATTATAGCAGCAATCACTGCTGTTATATGTAAAAGAGCATATATATATATATATTAAATGGTATATATATATTTAGTATGTATACAATATTAAAATATCTTTATCATTAATGCAATTCTAATTTTACAGGATACTTTTGATTTTTGTAAATAATTACATACCACGTTCAACTATTTATATTGTAAACAAGTAGCACAGATTTCTCTAGTCTATGGCTTAGAATATTTTTAAAATCAGTGTTGCATTTATTTGGAAACCTTTAATACACTTCCAAAATGTTATCCTATATCAATTGTAAGAGCATTTCATTGTTTTCTTGCTGCCTACTGAGCTGGAGACATCCTAAAAGTATCCTTTTATTATATCTCCTAAAGCAACAAAATTGTGTTTGACCCCATTTGAATTGCTGAAGCAAATGCTACACTGGCAATTTGCTTTTTTCAATTTGTTATTTAGCTTTTTCTGTGACATGTTTATGGATTCAATTATCTATTGTTGCCAATAATATTATTTTGCTGATATATCAGTCATTGTTTCTACAAACTGTACTAACTTCAGTAACATATTTAGGTAAAAACACATTTGCTTTTATAAACAAACAAACAAACAAAAACAACTTTTTTTTCATATGACTTCATGATATATCCAAATTTTAAACTATCGAAAGATGATTCCATAAAACAAAACAAAGAATAAAATAAAACAAACCATAAAACAAAGAATAAATATTACATTTAGAATTTTAAGAATCTGTATAAGTATGTAGCATTGATCATCACATTTTGTGTGCATAACAATTAAATGGAAAGCTTTTCATCATGCAGTAAATAGGAATCCACCTTACAAAATATTAGGATTTGAAGTCAAGAATGTGTCCAGGAATCTGCATTGCACCAAGTATGCTAGGGGGATGTATTGGAGTTTGCCTGACCTCAAATTGATAAAAATGCTCTAAAATATCCTTTTGCACTGCTAGTATCTTTTAGAAAGTTTATAATAGTGTATTAAGGAACCTTACTTCAATGCAGGAGACCAGGGTTCAATCCCTGGGTCGAGAAGATCCCCTGGAGAAGTGAATGTACTTACTTCAGTTTTCTTGCCTGGAAAATTCCATGGATAGAGGAGTGTGGCTGGCTACAGTCCATGGAGTAGCAGAAAGCTGGACATGACTGAGTAACTTTCACTTCACTTTTCATATACAGAATGCCTTTGCTGTTATGTATATCTTTAATGTGTACAATTGATTTTAAAAAAATGGGAAGTTTTGTCATTTGATAGACTAGTATATAAAAATATTTTGAGGTACCCAGATAGATTAGGCAGTGGATGTGTTAGTCACGCAGTGGTGTACAGCTCTTTGCAACTTATGGACTATAGCCCACCAGGCTCCTCTGTCCATGCATTTCTCCAGGCAAGAATGCTGAAATGGGTTACCATTTCCTTCTCCAGAGGATGTTCCCAACCCAGGGGCCAAACCTGGGTCCCCTGCATGGCAGGCAGATTTTTGATCATCTATTATTTAGTGGCTTGAAAAAGAAAAGAATCATACCAGATTTCCGAAAAAAAGTGAATAAGCTCAAGAGAAATGAAGTGACATCTAAAGAGTACTAAAGGAAAAAAAAAAAGTTAAAACTGTCAAATTAGAATTCTGTACTCAAAAAAGACTATCTCAAAAATGATTCTATATGATTTTTCAGACAAACAAGCTCTTAGAGAATTCACTGTATGAAGATGTGAACTAAGAGAAATATCAAAGTGAGTTCCACCAACAGAAAATGATTGGCATCCAACAAACTTGGATTACACACAGAATGGACAGTGCTTTTTTTTTTAAATAAAATAATCATTAGGTTTTTTTCCCTACTTTAATTACCCTAAAAATATTTGATATTGCAAAGAAAATATATAGTGAACATACATCTGAGGATTTGCAACTTATATAAAAGTAAAATGCAACACTCTTCTGAATTGAAAACATACTCTTCTGCTTATAAGTTGAAAATTTTTGGACAAATTATTTTATTTTCCAAGCTTCATTTCTGTGTCTAAAATGGAATTAAAAATAGTACCTGACATCATAGGATTGCTATCAGGATAAAATGAGCTAAGAAATATAAATATCTTAGAGTACCCTCTGATGCATCAGTTCAGTTCAGTTCAGTTGCTCAGTCATGCCCGACTCTTTACGACCCCATGAATTGCAGCACACTAGACCTCCCTGTCCATCACCAACTCCTGGAGTTCACAGAAACTCATGTCCATCTGGTCGATGACACAATTCAGCCATCTCATCCTCTGTCGTCCCCTTCTCCTCATGCCCCCAATCCCTCCCAGCATCAGAGTCTTTTCCAATGAGTCAACTTCTTCACGTGAAGTGGCCAAAGTATTGGAGTTTCAGCTTTAGCATCAGTTCTTCCAATGAACACCCAGGACTGATTTCCTTTAGAAAGGACTAATTCAATCTCCTTGCAGTTCAAGGGACTCTCAAGAGTCTTCTCCAACACCACAGTTCAAAAGAATCAATTCTTTGACGCTCAGCTTTCTTCACAGTCCAACTCTCACATCCATACATGACCACTGGAAAAACCAGAGCTTTGACTAAACGGTACTTTGTTGGCAAAATAATGTCTCTGCTTTTTAATATGCTATCTAGGTTGGTCATAACTTTCCTTCCAAGGAGTAAGCATCTCTTAATTTCATGGTTAAATAGAATAATTATTATCAATATCATTATTTTTATCATAATGAATAAATGTTAGATTGAATTAAATTTTATTGAAGACCACGTTATAGAACTATAATCCTTAAAGAATAGAAATGTTTCACTTAAACAATGGTTCCGTTACTGGCATGATTACTTAGGATTACTTTTTCAAAGCAGATTCCAAGACTCCACTACTTATGACTCTTGAGTGAATAGATCCAAGAGAGGGCCCAGTAATTTTTAAAATATGTCTAAACCAATACAATATTGTAAATAATTAGCCTCTAATTAAAATAAATAAATTTAAATTAAAAAAGTAAATAAATAATAAAATATGTCTAGTTGATTTTGATGTAGTTTGCTCCCCTTCATCAGGAAAACACTACCTGTACAAGATGAGGATCTTGTCTATTTTGTATCAATTTTTCCCTATTTTCTACCATAATGCTCAGCACAGAACCAGCACTTAAAACTATCTTTTTGAATTTTTAAAAAATATTGAGAATAATGGAGAAGGAGAGATTAAAGAGAAGCACTAAGCAAGATTAAATAGATGTGGAGAAAAAAATCAATATCATGGCATCCACTCACATTTGCCTCTAGACACCAAACCACTAGGAAAAAAACAAAAAATATTGGCATGAAAAATGAGATTGCTGAGTTCTGATATCATACTGTAGAGAGGTTAGACTCAATACACTCAATACCTAAATGATCTTAAATTAAATTAGTTATAAACAATGTGCTGTAGTTGTTAGTAAATAGTAATATAAAATTCAGAATATTTCATTGAAATGCTCTAGTTCACATATTCCTTCCTTGATTTTGCCAGAAGTTATTTTTCTTATTTATTTGTTTTGGGGGAAATGTACAGGATAAGGAAAAACTGTTTATGAAAGTAGTTATGTTTTAAGACCTACTGAGATTTAGCCAAAACTCACAGTATTTAAATTAGTTTAACGTTGACCAAACTGGATTACCATATATATATATATATATATAGAGAGAGAGAGAGAGAGAGAGAGAGAGAGAGAGAGAGAGAGAGAAATCTACAAGCCATGTTAGGTTTTTTCATCAGCACCTTGATTTTCTTTTTCAAAGAATTCACTACACTTTAAAAATGCTTTAACAGATGTATTCTCTGACAAACTGCTAGTGAAATGTTTATAGAGTCTATGCGTCCTCAGTCATTTCAGTTGTGTTCAACTCTGCAACACTATGGACTGAAGCCCACCAGGCTCCTCTGTCCATGGGATTCTCCAGACAATAATCCTGGGGTGGGTTGCCATGTTCTCCTCCAGGGGATTTCCCGACCTAAGGATTGAACCAGAGTCTCCTGCATCTTCTTCATCACTGGTGGATTATTTACCACTAAGCCCCTGGGGAAGCCCGAAATGTTTATAGAACACATAAATATTCCTTTCACAGTATGTATACAACAAACTTTCAATAAATACTTGCTAAGTGAATGACTGAATTAATGAATGGCTGGTCTTTGTGATTACAGTTTTCAGTTTTTAAAAGCCAGGTCATAGAGCTTTCATGTGCTTCATGAAGATTAAGTTTAATGAAAGGGTCTTTTAAAATATCCTAGAATCATTTGGCTATATTGACTTCAGACTGGGCTTTAAAGGAGATCTTTATTGATGTTTAGAAACCTAATTAGGATTTAGAAATAATTTGTAGTTATTGAAGTGTCTATAAATACATGGGAGAACTAATTTTGTCAGCAGTATTAGATGAGGACAAGAGGAATGAAGAAATAAGGTCCTGTGTTTATCTCAATCTTCTGTGAATAAATTTAGTTCCTTAGGCATGAGACACAATGACATCCTAGCCATGGGAATTCTTTGGAGAGACTTGGAAATTTAGATTATTTAACAAAAAAGTGAGGAAAACTTGTTCAACTCTCTGTGGAAAATTGAGCTAGTGTATCAAAAACCTGTTGATGAATTGTTACAGAGATATGTATAAGGAAAGAGGCAAGCTTTTGTTTCTGTGTAGGAGAGACGTTGTAACCACTAGCTTCAAGCATGCTCATGCTTTAAGCATGAGAGTCTCGTCTCATATGTTAATTAAGTTACTAGCTTTCAGATTCATTTCTTAATTAAAGGAGAAAAAAATACTACTGAGCTTTAGTATGCCTAAGATGTTGAATTACATATAAAATCCAATTGAGTCAAATATTATTTGAGGCATTTCAATTTTGTTGAGAAAATTATATGTTTTCAAAAAAATCACAATTCAAGGTAAGGATACATAGCATAACAGCATTACACATAGGCCTACAGAGATAAGAAGTAATGTAATTGTTGGTGTATTTCAATCCACGTGCTGCTAGCAAGCCTCTGGGATGCATTTTTCCTGTTTCCTCCTCTCTTATTGCAGGGGATTTTGGTAATAGCATTCAAGTACCAATTTAGAGATTCTTGAGATGCCCTGTACTATAGCCTGCCAGGCTCCTTTGTCCATGGAATTTTTCAGGCAAGGATACTGGAGTGGGTTGCCATTTCCCTGGAGAACAACACAACTGAGCAAACACACACACACACACACACAATTGTTATGGCAGAAATGAACCTTAGAATCTGCCTGCTTCATCCTTTGGTCACAGATTTCTCTGATGTTGGATTCTCACAAAGAAGCATGTCTGCTGGAAATGCCTTACAGGTGTTGCATAATGTGGATCTGATAATTAAGGGACACACACATTCTGCCTCACCACTTTATGAGAGAGAGAATTTCAGCAAGACAATATAAATGATCCTGGACAGAATACAAATTGAGGAGAAGGCTCAATATTAACAATTTGGTATTACTAATCGTATGTTATTTTTCCTTCCCACAGCAAAAGAAAGAATAATGGACATTTCTCACATCTAACTATGTAGATTTCTGTATGGTACACATTTTCTAAACTAAAAATATTTTTCCAAAGATAAAAATTTGCAGGGACTTCCGCTTAAATTGGTCCAAGCTCGGTGACATAAAAAAAAAAAAAAAAAAAAGACCTTGAATAGCCAAAGCAATCTTGAAAAAGAAGAATGGAACTGGAGGAATTGACCTGCCTGACTTCAGGCTCTGCTACAAAGCCACATTCATCAAGACAGTATGGTAATGGCACAAAGACAGGAATATAGACCAATGAAACAAAATAGAAAGCCCAGAGATAAACCCACACACCTATGGACACCTTATCTTTGACAAAGGAGACAAGAATATACAATGGAGAAAAGACAATCTCTTTAACAAGTGGTGCTGGGAAAACTGGTCAACCACTTGTAAAAGAATGAAACTAGAACACTTCCTAACACCATACACAAAAATAAACTCAAAATGGATTAAAGATCTAAACATAAGACCAGAAACTATAAAACTCCTAGAGGAGAACATAGGCAAAACACTCTCCGACATAAATCACAGCAGGATCCTCTATGACCCACCTCCCGGAATATGGGAAATAAAAGCAAAAATAAAAAAAATGGGCCCTAATTAAAATTAAAAGCTTCTGCACAACAAAAGAAATTATAAGCAAGGTGAAAAGACAGCCTTCAGAATGGGAGAAAATAATAGCAAAAGAAGCAACTGACAAAGAATTAACCCCAAAATATGCAAGCAACTCCTGCAGCTCAATTCCAGAAAGATAAATGACCCAATCAAAAAATGGGCCAAAGAACTAAACAGACATTTCTCCAAAGAAGACATACAGATGGCTAACAAACACATGAAAAGATGCTCAACATCACTCATTATTAGAGAAATGCAAATCAAAACCACAATGAAGTACCATTTCACACCAGTCAGAATGGCTGTGATCCAAAAGTCTATAAGCAATAAATGCTGGAGAGGGTGTGGAGAAAAGGGAACCCTCTTACACTGTTGGTGGGAATGAAAACTAGTACAGCCACTATGGAGAACAGTGTGGAGATTCCTTAAAAAAAAACCTGGAAATAGAACTGCCATATGACCCAGCAATCCCACTGCTGGGCGTACGTACCAAGGAAACCAGAATTGAAAGAGACACATGTACCGCAATGTTCATCACAGCACTGTTTATAATAGCCAGGACGTGGAAGCAACCTAGATGTCCATCAGCAGATGAATGGATAAGAAAGCTGTGGTACATATACACAATGGAGTATTAGTCAGCCATTAAAAAGAATACATTTGAATCAGTTCTAATGAGGTAGATGAAACTGGAGCTGATTATACAGAGTGAGGTAAGCCAGAAAGAAAAACACCAATACAGTATACTAACACATATATGTGAAATATACATGGAATTTAGAAAGATGGTAACGATAACCCTGTATGTGAGACAGCAAAAGAGACACAGATGAATAGAACAGTCTTTTGGGCTCTGTGGAAGAGGGGCGGGGGGGAGTGATTTGTGAGAATGGAATTGAAACATGTGTAATATCATATAAGAAACAAATTGCCAGTCCAGGTTTGATGCAGGATACAGGATGCTTGGGGCTGGTGCACTGGGATAACCCAGAGGGATGACATGGGGAGAGAGGTGGGAGGGGTGTTCAGGAGTAGGAACACGTGTACACCTGTAGCGGATTCATGTTGATGTATGGTAAAAGCAATATAATATTGTAAAGTAATTAGCCTCCAATTAAAATTAAAAAAAAATACTGATTGACTTGAAATAGTTAATGCAAGTGCATTGGTACTGTGCAGTTTTTACCTTTGATTGTTAATACGTGAAGATATTTTGTATTTTTACTTTGTTTTAATTGAATTAATTTCTGAGAAATATAACGCCTTTTCTTTTAATATCATAACGGATAGCTCAGATTTAAAATAGGTGATTATTTTAAATATTGCTTCTCCATCTAGTCCCCAGGAAGGAAATCATCTTATTATCTACAAACCAACTCATGTTCTTGGTCACAGTCATATATCTATGAAATGTTCCACATGATCTTGTGCATGTAAACTGAGCACTTAAATCCCCATGTCTGCAATGTTTACCTGCTAGGGTACTAGAGCAAAGCCTGAAAAAGAAGATAAAAATTAAGGTCTTGAAATTACTTTCTGGGATCATATTCTGCCTTCTTTGGGGCATATAGCTAGAAAAATAACAATTATTTACTTGTTATTCTTCCAGTTCAACACCATCCAGGAATATCAAGAATCAGCAGTTTAAAATGTGCCCTTTTCTTCTGGCCAATAACTAGCCTACTGTTAACTCTTCATTTACAACAACATAGGCTATATTTAAAAAAATAAAATAAAATAAGAGTACAGTTATTGGCTATACAAATACAGACTGGCAGCTGAGGCTGATAGTAGTAATGAACTTGAGAATGAAATACATTGCGGTGATTTCTTTAATGTTAATCTAAACATGTAATTATACACAGCTCTAATTTTTTTTTCTAGCAAACTTTAACCAGCATTTGTTTATTCTTAATAATATTCCTCCCAGCAATCTGGAGTTCAATACAATTTAGACCTAAAACCTCTAAAAACTATTGAGTAAAGACCATAGAAATTCAAACAATCTTTTTAAAGCCAACCCGAGAAGCAGTGATCACTTGTGCCTGTCTAGTGTACAATTTAGAATGAGCAATTGTTTTGGATCATGTAGATATAGACTCAACCATGAAAATAGCAGTTTCGGTCAATTGCTCTGAGAAAATGAAGAAATCCCTTGAAAAGATAAAAGATGAAGCCAGAGTGCTAGGAGCAATTTGTTAATAATTGCTATGGGACTTGATTGGCTCATAAATGCTTCACTCTGTCATATCAACCAGTTCCTTCAGAGGAAGATACAGACCCATAAAATAGTTTCCATTTACTAATAAAGAGCTAGGCTGGAAAGACAGAACATGATTGATAAAAAGATGAAGCTATTTATTCACATTTTTCCAGTTATGCAGAACCCTTGCCCTCTTTCATTGATTTCAGTGAGGCCAATTCCAGTCCTAAGAATTCTTCTGATATTTGTGTTCTGACTTTCTGCATAGCTCCATCCACAGGTCTGAATATTTCTGGCAGTCTTCTCTGCAGAATGCTTCATGCTTGGGATTTTGAAGGCCATTGGCAAAGATGAGCACCACAGTGTATATGATTGGTTGCTTCAAGCAAAACTGCTTTGTGGTACCACTGTCTTCCCAGCATTCCCTCTGCTTTGGGATCTGGAGTTTTTTATTATCTTAAATAGCCGAAGTTGTAAACTAACTTCTGCTTTCCAAAATGTTTTTAAGAAAAACTTAAGAAACACTCTTTCCCATACAGATTTTCTTATGTGTTTCCTAGTTCTATAAACTGTATAGATTGTTTAGGTACAAGAAAATCTGATGGACAGACATTTATTTTATCAGCATTTGGATCCAGAAATCTCTCCTCATGCAATCTGAAGGCTAAAGGACTAATGTTTCCTGAACTGCTTTGGACACTGATATTTAATGTCCAATGTCCAAGAAGACAGCAACTATGAAAAAAAAAAAAATAGAGAGAGAGAGAGAGTTTAGACCAAAGAATATCATATCATACAGTCCCTAGTTGTGGATGTGAACCAGAAAAATGACTCCTCAAGGTATGTTTTTTGAAAAGTCTGTTATGGTTGAAATGCATTTTTTTGAAATGAAGCAAATACATTCCATGCTGCTCTAAGGATTCACTCATTTTCTTTCTTAAAAGATTGGTATTTGGTGGTGTTTATAATAAACTCAGACTTGTTACACTGTTTGTAGCTTTGTATGACTAGCACCATAAATATCATATTATAGCTTAGGGTAAATATTTCCTTAATAAGTCACATGATTGTCTTTAGGATTGTGAAGCACATGTTGACCTACAAGTGAGCACTGACTCTTCCTATCTCTATGTGCAGAGGAGATATATATTCCTCCAGCAGTGTGTCCTTAACCTGTTCTTTGTATCCACTTGTCTTCCAAATAAGAGGGTAATAGGTAGGTAGGCTAGGGATATCCAAACAGAGCAAGTAGACTACAAGTGTCAGACATTTTTTCTTTTTCTTTTTTTTTTTTTAATCTCTCTCTTCAGGGGCAGGACAAAACAAACTACAAGGATCAGATTTTTTTTCTCTTATCTATATAAAATTAAAAGGAAATTTCCTTTAAAATTCTGTGTTGCCATGATGATACCTGGTTTCAAGGAAATTTCCTTTAAAATTCTATGTTGCCATGATGATATCTGGTTCCAGGTGAACTTAAGTTTTCTCAAATGTTGAGCTAAGCAGTGCATTTTTCTTCTGGAAATGTTTTTCTTAAGCTATGTTAATGAACTATGTATTTACCCTAGACTCTATCTTTGTACAAGACAGTTCTGCCTAAAACTCAAAATCTACCTGACAAACCATGTTTTACATAATAAATACATGATTATGTTTTAATCATGTAAATGTTCTCTTAAGCTATATTAATGAGCTATGTATTTGCTTGGAAATTTGCCTTTCTTCAAGATTCTTGTCAATTGACTTATGGCCCAGGATGACTCACCTTTTGTCACTGCTATCTCAAAATGCATGTTGTAGGTGAGGGGCATTTGGCAACTCTCTCAGTTTTGAGGTGTTTCATTTCTATAATTAGAAAATTGCTAATAGGTATATAACTTCTTGCTAAAACCTAGCAAGGGGGAACTCTTTCTGTCCTCTTCTGATGTCTATGTCTGAAGCTTAAACTATCTCTTTTATACTTTAATAAAACTTTGCTATACAAAAAACTGAGTGAATGAATCTTGTCACTGGCTCCATATTGAATCCCTAACCACCAGAGGCCAAGAATACCGGTGTCATTTATGGTTCAACTAGTAGCAGCCATCTTTACTTCCAAATTAGGAAATTATTCTATGGCATCCAGGAGGGACATGAGCACTTTCATGAGGTTAAGTGAGAAAAACAAACATCAGTTCGGTTCAGTTCAGTTCAGTTACTCAGTCCAGCCCTTTTTGACCCCATGAACTGAAGCATGCCAGGCCTCCCTGTCTATCACCAACTTACAACTCCCAACTCAAACTCATGTCCATCGAGTTGGTGATGCCATCCAACTATCTCATACTCTGCCATCCCCTTCTCCTTCCTTCAATTTTTCCCAGCAATAGGATCTTTTGAAATGAGTCAGTATTTCACATCAGGTGGCAAAAGTATTGCAGTTTCAGCTTCAGCATCATCCCTCCCAATGTATATTCAGGATTTTCTTTATGATGGACTGGTTTGATCTTCTTGCTGTCCAAGGGACTCTCAAGAATCTTCTCTAAGACCACAGATCAAAAGCAGCAATTCTTCAGATCTCAGCTTCATTATAGTCCAAATCTCACATCCATACATCACTACTGGAAACACTACAGCTTTGTCTAGACAGACCATCACTGGCAAAGTAATGTTTCCACTTTTTAATAAGCTGACTAGGTTTGTCATAAGTTTTCTTCCAAGGAGCAAACGTCTCTCAATTTCATGGATGCAGTCACCATCTGCAGTGATTTTGGGGACCATCCCCCCTTCCCCCTGCAAAAAAAAAAAAAAAAAAAAGTCTCTGACTGTTTCCATTGTATCCCCATCCATTTTCCATGAAGTGATAGGACCAGATGCCATAATCTTACCTTTCTGAACGCTGAGTTTAAGCCAACTTTTTCACTCCCCTCTTTAACTTTCATCAAGAGGCTCTTTAGTTCTTCCTCGCTTTCAGCTATAAGTGTACCATGATCTGCATATCTCAGGTTATTGATATTTCTCCCAGCAGTCTTGATTCCAGCTTGTATTTCATCCAGTCCAGCATTTATCATGATGTACACTGCATATAAGTTAAATAAGCAAAGTGTCAATATACAGCCTTGATGTACTCCTTTTCCCAATTTGAAACCGGCCTGTTGTTCCATGTCCAGCTCTAACTGTGCTTCTTGACCTACATACAGATTTCTTAGGAAGCATGTCAGGTGGTCTCATACTCCCATCTCTTTAAGAATCTTCCACAGTTCATTGTGATCCACACAGTCAGAGGCTTTGGCATAGTCAATAAAGCAGAAATAGATGTATTTCTAGAACTTTCTGGCTTTTTTGATGATCCAGTAGATGTTGGCAGTTTGATCTCTAGTTCCTCTGTCTTTTCTAAATCCAGCTTGAATATCTGAAAGTTCATGGTTCACATACTTTTGAAACTTGGCTTGGAGAATTTTGAACATTGAGATGGAGAAGCTCTATACAGTCAGCAAAAGCAAGACCAGGGGCTGACCGTGGCTCAGATAATGAACTCCTTATTGCTAAATTCAGACTTAAATTGAAGAAAGTAGGGGAAATCACTACACCATTCAAGTATGGCCTCAATTAAATCCCTTAATATTTCGCATTGGGAGTAACAAATAGATTCAAGGGATTTGATCTGAAAGAGTACCTGAAGAACTGTGGATGGAAGTTTGTGACATTGTACAAGGGGCAGGGATCAAATCATCCCCAAGAGAAAGAAAAGCAAAAAGGCAAAAAAGATGTATGAGGAGGCCTTACAAATACCTGTGAAAAGAAGAGAAGTGAAAGGCAAAGGAGAAAAGGAAAGATATATCCATTTGAATGCAGAGTTCCAAATAACAGCAAGGAGAGATAAGAGAGCCTTCTTCAGTGATCAATACAAAGACATAGAGGGAAACAATAGAATGGAAAAGACTAGAGATTTCTTCAAGAAAATTAGAGATACGAAGGGAAAATTTCATGCATAGTTGGGAACAATAAAGGACAGAAATGGTATGGACCTAATAGAAGCAGAAGATATTAAGAAGAGGTGACAAGAAAAACAGAACTGTACAAAAAAGATCTTCAAGATCCAGATAATCACGATGGTGTGATCACTCACCTAGAGCCAGACATCCTGGAATGTGAAGTCAAGTGGGCCTTAGGAAGCATCACTATGTACAAACCTAGTAGAAGTGATGGAATTCCAGTTGAGCTATTTCACTTCTTAAAAGATGATGCTGTGAAAGTGGTGCACTCAATATGTCAGCAAATTTGGAAAACTCATCAATGGCAACAGGACAGGAAACCATCATTTTTCATTCCAATTCTAAAGAAAGGCAATGCCAAAGAATGCTCAAACTACTTCAAAATTGTAGTCATCTCTCACACAAATTAAGGCTCAAAATAATGCTCAAAAGCAAACATAGGTAGAAAGATAAATGATGGAAAGGTAGATAAATAGATAATATGATAGGTAGTAGAGAGCAAGTAGGTAGGTAGTTCGATAGATATGTCAGAAGAGTGTGTAATTTCCACGGTTCTGTCTGTGGGTTACAGATCAGATTTTTTATTCAGCAAACACTGATAGTACACTCTCAAGGCATGAAGTCTGGCTGACCACAAAGGAGAGGCCTGAACCCATCTTGGCACCCTGCTTTTATACACTTTGTCTATTCCCCCAAAGCCTGCTATGTGTAAGTTAGGGCAAGCCAGGAAGAGGGAGTGATTGTTTCTCCTGAGGTTCTCACTCTGGTGTGTAGATTTTTCCTATGTTCCCTTTGTACAGGCTTTTCCCTTTCTTTGTCTTTTAGCCACCATCATTTTGGACTCTTTCTCCTATTCTAACTACCTAACAATCCCTGCTCAATAGATTGGGAGTCTGATTCTTTGGGAAGAGGAAAATTGTGGTCTCTCTGGTTACTTCTTGCTGAGCTTGGATGGTGAGGGGCATCAGGCCTCCCCTTCTTGCTAGTCTCAAGCCTCAGAGCCCTTATACCAGTGTCCATCTAAGGGTGAATGATAGATTTTTTCCATGGTTGAGTGGAGTTTTATATATCCTTGCTGAACTAGTACTGCATATTGTAGCTAGTTAACTTGGGCAGAGATAAAATGTATTAAAAATTTGATAATACATGGAGAAGTCATAATAAATAACAGTATGATGATAACAGGGGCTAATAGGGCATTGCTGCTGCTAAGTCACTTCAGTCGTGTCCGACTCTGTGCAACCCCATAGATGGCAGCCCACAAGGCTCCCCCGTTCCTGGGATTCTCCAGGCAAGAACACTGGAGTGGGTTGCCATTTTCTTCTCCAGTTAATAGGGGCATTAGCCAACTCCAAATCCCCCACCCCCAATCTCCCAAAGAGAGATTGTGGCCACCCTGAGGACTTTGCAGCTCATTCTTTGAGATGCGGTAGGACCTGAATGTTTTTATTGAGGACTGTAAGACTTTCTTCAACTTGATTGGCAATATTTTCTCAGAAACAACATGTCACATTCAAGATGCTTCAAGTCACTTCTTGTTCAGTGGTCAGGAGACCTGTGTCCTGTCTATTTTGTAGTAGAAGCCATGCCACACTGTGTTGTCTCTTTCTATTTTTCCTGAAAACTGAAGCCTCCAGGCACCATGGAGGTAACAAGCAATGTCTAATTCTTTAGAGACCCCTTGGGTGACTTTAGAAGTAAATAATGTTCCTTTAGCACTTTGTAATAACTGGGGAAGGCCAAATCTCAGAATGATTACCTGGAGCAGATTTTTTTTTTTTTTTTTTTTAACAATCTCCTTGCCTTTTTTAGTCCAGGTGGGAAAGCCACCCATCCTGTCAAGGTATCTATCATGACTAGTAGCTATGCATATCTTTGAGAAACTGTCATCTGGGTGAAGTCTATCTACCAGTCCGCTCCTGGGTAGATCCCATGCCATTGGATGTGTTGGGCCAGCTGGAGTCTTCCAGCTCCTTTGGTGTTCTTTAATTGGCAAGGGCAACAAGAGACACCACTTGCCTTATAGTCACTTAGATGCCTGTTCCTCTAAAGAATCTTTGCAATAATCTTTGGAGGAACTTGTAACCTAAATGAGTTTGGGCATGTTAACCAACTTCCACTGGAGTTTCCCAGGCAGAAAAAAAAGGAGTCTCTCTTTTTGGAATTATCCCATATTTTCTTCTTGAAAGCCATCACTCTTAGCTTGAAGAGTCTCACTTTCAGCAGATGAAGGAATTTGTGGCACATTATTCTGTGGAACTAAGTCGGCAACTCCTATTAGGTCATTGTTCTGTATTGCTGCTCTCTTAGCTGCCAGATCAACTGCCTGGTTCCCTTTTGCCATTTCCGTATTCCTTTTATGGTGTCCTTTACAATATGGGACTTAAAACTCAGCAGGCACACAGAATGCCTCAAGGAAACTAAGGATTTGATTACCGTACTTGACTGAAGGAACCTCAAGTGGTAAAGTGGCCTCTTTCTTTCCAAATAGCAGCATGTGCATGTAGCATCATAAAAGCATACTTGGAGTCAGTGAAAATGGCTCTTCTTTTTCCTTTTCCTGTCTCTAAAGTTTGAGTCAAAGCTTTAAGCTCAGCCAATTGGGTTTAGTACCTGGTGGTAAAGATTTAACCTCTATGGTCTCGAAATTGGAAACCACAGTATATCTGTCCCTTCTTTTTCCATCTAAAATGAAGCTGCTTCCACCATTATACCAGATTTCCTTGGATTGGTCATAGGATCCTCTGGCAATCCACTCAGGGTTTTGTCTAATGCCCCAAAGTTTCTAGGCAGGAGTGAAAGGTGAAAGAGCCCTTGGGGTAGGCAGGAGGGTAGCTGGGTTAAGAATATCACAAGGGGATATAGTCAGGCCTGGATTTTCCATCAGCACTACTTGATATCCTTTGATTGGGACATCCACAAATGTCCTCTCCCATTCAGGAGTTGTTTCACTTGGTGGCTGGTAAAAATAGTTTTCTCTCAAGAGAGAGTTTTAAAGCATCTTCTATCAGAAGTGAAATAGCTGCAAGCTTTCGAAGGCAGGGAGGACAGCTTTGATCAGCTGTCTTGAACCTCCAACAAAATTAAACTGCCATCTATGGGGTCACACAGAGTCGGACACAACTGAAGTGACTTAGCAGCAGCAGCAGCAGCTGGGACTCAGGTCCTAAGTTTTAAGTTAACACTCCCAAGGCTATTCCTTCCTTTTCATGGACATATAGATAGAAAGCTTTACCTGGGTTTGGCAACTTGAAGGTGAGTGCTTGAGTTAAGGTTTGTTTAATGTATACTCCGCTTCCTTTTGAGGAGATCCCCAAATCAGTGGGATTTAATCACTCCATCGCTTTAAGATTTCATATAAGGTCTGGGCAATTAGGCCATAGATGGGTATCCAGATTCAACAATACCTGGTTAACCCCAGGAAAGCTAGCAACTGTTTATGAGTCATGGGGAAAGGCAACTGGAGGAATCCTTGTACTCATTCAAAGGACAGCCTCCTGGACCCGAGTGTAATCTCAGCTCCCAGGTAAATGAACTTAGCCTGGACCACCTGTCCCTTAACAAGGAAGACTTTATATCTGTTCTCTGCCAAAATGTTTAGAACCTGAGTCACATGTTGTTGGGGATTTTCCTCATCTGGGGGACAGATTAGTAGGTCAGATATGTATATTTCAGTATTTACCCATTAGGTCCCAGTTCCAGATCTAGGAGATCCCAGCTAAGAGCCTATCCAGACAAGTGGGGGCTATTTCTGAAGGCCTGAGGTAATACTCTCCAGGTCATTTGTTGCTTTTCTCCTGGAGCCTCCCATAGTTTTCAGTCCCTCCCTATTGGAGAGTGCATAATTGGTTCCTCAGTTGTAAGCAGAGACTGTAGTCTCTAGGGGCTGAAAAGGTTCTCATCACAAGGATGTTCCCCGGCTTAGTGAGCATATTTTTGCCAAGTAAGGGGATAGGGCACTCAGGGACCACTAGAAATTAGTGGGCAAATATCTGTCCAACCCAGCAACAAAAAAGTGTTTTGATGATTTTTTTTTTTTTTTTATAATTGTTCCTCCTGTAGTGTCCAAAATGGTACAGGTTTGAGGGGAGAAGGCTCCAGAATAGGATGTCACGACAGAGTAGGTAGCCTTTGTGTCAACCAAGAAATTCTTGGACTGGCCTGCCACATCCAGTTGCACCCTTGACTCCAGCCTGGTGATGGTTATCTTGACAGATGGATTGGCTGAAGTGGTCCACTTCAGTCCTGTTAAAGGGAAGGCTTGGCAGTTGACCTTGAGGCTTTAGGGTCCTGAGGGCAGAGTGCAGCTCAGTGTCCCAATTGATGGCATTTGTATCAAGCCATTTTAGGAGGCAGAGGAACCAGAGATCAAATTGCCAACATCCGCTGGATCATCAAAAAAGCAAGAGAGTTCCAGAAAAACATATATTTCTGCTTTATTGACTATGCCAAGCTTTGAACTGTGTGGATCACAATAAACTGTGGAAAATTCTGAAAGAGATGGGAATACGAGACCACCTGACCTGTCTCTTGATAAACCTATATGCAGGTCAGGAAGCAACAGTTAGAACTGGGCATGGAACAACAGACTGGTTCCAAATACGAAAAGGAGTAGGTCAAGGCTGTATATCGTCACCCTGCTCATTTAACTTATATGCAGAGTACATCATGAGAAACACTGGACTGGAAGAATCACAAGCTGGAATCAAGATTGCCGGGAGAAATATCAATAACCTCAGATATGCGGATGACACCACCCTTATGGCAGAAAGTGAAGAGGAACTAAAAAGCTTCTTGATGAAAGTGAAAGAGGAGAGTGAAAAAGTTGGCTGAAAACTCAACATTCAGAAAATGAAGATCGTGGCATATGGTCCCATCACTTCATGGGAAATAGATGGGGAAACAGTGGAAACATTTTCAGACTTTATTTTGTGGGCGGGGCTCCAAAATCACTGCATATGGTGATTGCAGCCATGAAATTAAAAGACGCTTACTCCTTGGAAGGAAAGTTATGACCAACCTAGATAGCATATTAAAAAACAGAGATATTACTTTGCCAAAAAAGTCCCGTCTAGCCAAGGCTATATATGGACGTGAGAGTTGGACTGTGAAGAAAACTGAGTGCTAAAGAATTGATGGTTTTGAACTGTGATGCTGGAGAAGACTCTTGAGAGTCCCTTGGACTCAAGGATATCCAACCAGTCCATCCTACAGGAGATCAGTCCTGGGTGTTCATTGGAAGGACTGATGCTGAAGCTGAAACTCCAATATTTTGGCCACCTCATGTGAAGAATTGACTCATTGGAAAAGACTCCAATGCTGGGAGGGATTAGGAGCAGGAGGAGAAGGGGACGACAGAGGATGAGATGGCTGGATGGCATCACTGACTCGATGGACATGAGTTTGAGTGAACTCCGGGAATTGGTGATGGACAGGGAGGCCTGCTGTGCTGTGATTCGTGTTATCGCAAAGAATCAGACAAGACGGAGTGAATGAACTGAACTAAACTGAACTGAACCATGATTTGGACACTCTTTGGCCCAATGTCCTGCCTGTCCACAGATTAGGCACTCTTCTCATGCCTTTTCCTTCAAGGTCTTGGGGGTTGTCATAGGGTTTCCCTGGAGGGCAGCCAGCATCTTGGCATGCCTTGTCTCTCCTTCTCTCCCTTCCCTGTGCCTTGACCTCCCTATGTTGTTCTCTGTTATGTAACATATTGGTTTCTGTCTCATTTAAAGAGGCAGCAGGTTTCTGCTGCTCTAACAGTTTTAACTTTATCCTTATGTCTGATGTACACTGGGACAGGAGTTTGTCCTATAAAATCACCTCATAAAAGTGTAAGTCCAGGTTGGTAAACTTTGGGAAGGTCTCTTTTATCCTTTCCAAAAAAGCAATGGGGGCGGGTTCTCATTAGGCTCCTGAGCTACTATTAAGATGGAGCACAGCACCACAACTAATAGGCTTCCTACTATTTCCATAGGTTAACTTCCTTAGAGATGCATCTTCCTGAAGCTTAGACTACCCTGGACTGTTGAGCCTGAAATCCGGGAGTCGCCAGCTCAGGGTGCAGATTCCCATCAGGTTAAGGAGCATCAACCACCTGGAGACTGAATCCCCAGACAGGTCGAGGAATGTATGTCTCCTAAGAAATGGGTCCCTGGGAAGGTCGAGGCAGGTCGATCTCCTGGCAACCCTGGACTGGCAGATTCCCAAGCAAGCTGAGACATGATAGCTCCCAGGGACCAGATCTCTAGGCAGGCTGAAGCAATGTTGACCTCTTGGGTCCCCTGAACTGGTGGATCCCCGAGTAAGCAGGCTGAGGCATGATAACCTCCTGGGGATCAGATCTCTATGCAGGTCGAGGCAGGTCGACCTCCTGGGCACCTAGGTTGGATTTGGGCGTCCCCAGGGTCTCCAGCATGACTAGTGCTCAGTAAGTTTAAGGGGTTGTAATCTTAACTCATTGTTGGTTTGTCCACCTTGAATGGGAATAAGTACTATGATACAAAGCAATCCAAGGCTGTGTCCTGGGACTGGGAACCTGTCAGAATAGCTGCAAACCTAATGCTCTTATTGCTCTGAGGGAATGTAAGTCACTTATTCCTCCCCTAGTCTTCCTTAAGAGAAACATTTCATTGTTATAGACCCACACTAGGTAATAATAAAAATAATGATAAACAAGTGGATTATATATAATTGGCTAGGTAGAGTGATGCTACCTACACAGGATGTGGGGTTGTGGTTGTCAGAGTTGAGGCATAGTAACTTAAGGACAAAATGATAAGAGGCAACAGGCCAGATATTTGATAAAAGTGGAGTGGGGATTTGATCTGGGGATATGTTTGCAGCTTTAGGTGGTAAGGCTTTGGGCCCAAATGGCCTGTGGGGCTAACTCCCAAAGTAGCAAGACCAATTATCCTTGAAGGGATGCCACCAACAGATGGACTTCTTGCAGGTATTGTGTGTCACCCACCCCAGCAGGCCCACTGAGAGGTGCTGTTGTTGCACATGTTGTAGGAAATGTGGAAGATGAAGGCCTGAATCTCTAGAGGGATTGGATATTATGTAGTATTTCCCTCCCAAGGGCTATCTATTTTCTGGTTGTCCTACCAGAAGATTGTAGAGGAAACACTGTGGGCCTGGACAGGGATCAGGAAAAGAGCATGAAACAGGAGGGAAGCGGGGCAGGGCATAACTTTTGAAAGAATGAGATAGCCAAAGGACATAGTATAAACTGATTAAAATCAAATGGGTCCAAGATTGCAGGCAAGCTGACTTCAACTAAACCTTAATCCTCAATCTGCAAGTTAAATGACACACCTAGAGGCACCAACACACTTCCAAGCCACTGTCAAAAGACCAAGAAGTGATCTTTTCCAATTCCTGGAAAATTCTACCCCTGCCCCAAATATTTGGAATAAATTTTCCTCTCATTAGCATATGAAGTCACCCAGCCCATGAAAACTAACCATGTCACAGCTTGTGGCGACACTTGGTCTCTGAGATGGCCCACACTGTCTGTGGAGTGTGCTTCTCTCTGAATTTGAATAAATAAATCCATTTCTTACCCATCTCTTTGTCTCTCATTGAATTCTCTCTGTGATAAGACATCAAGAATCTGAGCTTCACTAGGTCCTGAGGGTTTGAGTCACTGCAGGACATGACTGAGTGACTAAGCACAGCACAACACAGAGTCCTGGTAATGTGGGTTCAAGTCCCAATCTTAGGTAAACAGTTTGAAACACAGCTTTCAGAAGTGGAAAGATGATGACCTGACAAATACTTTGTAAACAGTGGCACAGATGGAGGGAGGAGATGAAGGACAGCAGGAAAAAGCAGTGGGAAGAATGTGCCAAGGAACCCCCTCCATAACCTTCCAGAAAAACTGCTAAATGCCTGACCTGTGCCCACAATATTCTTTGGCTGGATCCTTGGCACAAAGGAGATTAAGGACAAAAGGACCCTCACCTGCTTGGCCAATAGCTTCTAGGGTGCAGTGGATAGTGGAGCTTTCGGGATACATTGGGAAGTAGTCCCAGACGGAGACCCTCAGTTGCATCCACTGTCACTCACCTGTTCACAGGGGTTTGAGGAGACAAGCAATGAGAGGTTTATAGGAATTGAAATTTTTTTAGTCATATGTCCTTCTAGCCACAGGGGCGAGGACTTCTTACCTTCACCGGAGGTCTTCTGAAATCTGACACTGAGTTGCATGAGTTCATTTTTGCTGTCCTGGTTTCTAGCATGCTGGGCTTCTCCTAACTTCTACTGCTCTGGGTTTCCTTTGTGTTCGGCTTCCACAGGGTGAGCTTTTGCCAGGTTGGGGTCTCCTGTGCTTGGCTTCCACCTTGCTGGGGCCCTGCTGAGGTTGTGTCAGCCACCTACATTCAAGTCACAGCCCCAGATATGTTGGGATAGTGTTAATTTCCTCAGTTCTTTCTGCAGTGAAGATTTGAATTGTCAGAGAGGTGTTACAGCTTAGAATTTTATTTGGCAAACAAAGGATAGTACAGCCTTGAGACATGAGTATATGCCAACCCCAAAGCAGAGATCTCAACCCATCTTGGCTCCCTCTGTTTATATGTTTTGTCTCCTCCCCCTGAACCTGCCGTATGCAGATTAGGGCTAGCCAGGAAGGGGGCGTGTTTGTTTTGCCTGAGGTTCTCTCTCTGGTCCTTGGATTTGTCCTTTGCTTCCTTTTTGTGGGCTTTTCTGTTTCTTTGTATTTTGCTACTGGCATTCTGGACTCCTTTTTCCTATTCTTACTGCCTAACGGATAAAATACACGTATATAAATACTTAATATGAGTTTCTGAAATTTAGTAATAAGTGTAATTTAGGCAGGGGCTCCCCAGGTGGCCCACTGATTGAGTATCAACCTTCAAAGCAGGAGACAATCCTTGTGTCAGGAAGATCCCCTGGTGAAGGAAATGGCAACCTTTCCAGTATTCTTGACTGGAGAATTCCATGGATAGGAGCCTGCAGAGACATAGTTCATGGTGTCACAAACCAGTTAGACACAACTTAGCTAGTAAACAACATCTCCACCATATTTCATGTATAACTTTGATGAGGAAGAGGCTGAGAATATTGGAAGAATTTATTTTGCTACAGTTCAGTGTTTCTAACTAAGTTTTTATATTTCATCAACGTGAGGTTTCTCTCTCAGTATATATGCCCAACTGTTATAGTTGTTTGAGAATTAAATACAAGTCAATTACAAAATGTGAGTTAAAAAAATTAAAAATACTGTACATGATTTTTGTCCTCTCTTTTTATATTTTTTTGATTGCTTAATTAATTTCCAAAAACATGTACTATATTTCTCACAAATGTATAATATGATAGCAGTTTGGTGATTTTTTCAGAAACCTCACAATGGAAAGTTGTTCAGTACATATCAGAATTTTATTTATTCCTTCTACTTCAGAACACAAGGTGAGTTTCAATTTTCTGAGGCCTCTTAAAGACAAAATAAGAATAATAATAAAATCTCAAACACATACAATTTAGGAGACTGTTAACTTACTTTACTTGAAATAGCTATTCATCACAGTGAGAATATCAAACTGCTCTACCCACTGCTCCATAAGAGTTTAGTGTGTGTTTTCAGTGAATTTCAGTGAGTTTTCATCAGTTACCCCACCACTGGCCAACAGAGCAGAGTCCAGAAAAGAATATCACAAATCAGTTCTTTCATACATATTCGGTTCAGTTCAGTTCAGTTGCTCAGTCGTGTCCGACTCTTTGCGACCCCATGAATCGCAGCACGCCAGGCTTCCCTGTCCATCACCAACTCCTGGAGCTCACTCAGACTCACGTCCATCGAGTCAGTGATGTCATCCAGCCATCTCATCTTCTGTCATCCCCTTCTCCTCCTGCCCCCAATCATGCTCAGCATCAGAGTCTTTTCCAATGAGTCAACTCTTCGCATGAGGTGGCCAAAGTACTGGAATTTCAGCTTCAGCATCATTCCCTCCAAAGAAATCCCAGGGCTGATATCCTTCAGAATGGACTGGTTGGATCTCCTTGCAGTCCAAGGGACTGTCAAGAGTCTTCTCCAACACCACAGTTCAAAAGCATAAATTCTTCGGCGCTCAGCTTTCTTCACAGAACAACTTTCACATCCATACATGACTACAGGAAAAACCATAGCCTTGACTAGACGGACCTTTGTTGGCAATGTCTCTGCTTTTCAATACACTATCTAGGTTGGCCATAACTTTTCTTCCAAGGAGTAAGCATCTTTTAATTTCATGGCTGCAGTCACCATCTGCAGTGATTTAGAGCCCCCCAAAAATAAAGTCTGACACTATTTCCACTGTTCCCCCATCTATTTCCCATGAAGTAATGGGACCAGATGCCATGATCTTCGTTTTTCTGAATGTTGAGCTTTAAGAAAGGGACGTAAAGGATTGTGATCTCTGAATTTTGGGATAACAATAGACTTGATTGGTGTTGGCTCATAGATTTTCCAGAATTTCAAGACTCTTTGCCACTTCTCATCAGTCATACAAAGAATATGCTATAACATTCTGCTGACTTTCATCAAGAGTATGGGACTGGTAAAATCACTCATAGGCTTAATATCAAGCATCCAGAAATATCCAATATTTACTGTGGCATTTGCAGTATCTATAAACATCATTAAAACGAGAAGCAGGGAGTTAAGTAGACTGAGAAACAACAGGTTGATGGTACTGTTCTAAAAGTTCGGTCCATGGACCACTCCTATCAGAATCACTTGCCTGCTTGTTTTATTTGCATATTCATTGGTCCTGTGACTTCAGGGTCTATGGTAAAGCCTAGTAATGTGTATTTTTAAAACACATTTTTATGCTTGCCAAATTGTTTTCACTGAGTTATGAGAAACATTGATTTCCAAATAATTTGGACATCTCTGAAAATCTTTATTAAGGCATGGCCTTACATAATTTAGAGAGAGCCTCTCTAGCTTGGAAAGAGCTCAGAATAGAAATGCTATCAGAAGAGCCTTTCTCAGAAGATTTATGTGTATTAATTTTATATTATGCAACTTTACTACATTCATTGATTATCCCTTGCAATTTTCTGGTGTTATCTTTAGAGTTTTCTATGTAGAGGATTATGTCATCTGCAAACAGTGAGAGTTTTATTCTTCTTTTCCAACCTTGATTTCTGTTATTTCTTTTTCTTCTCTGATTGCTGTGGCTAGAACTTCCAAAACTATTTTGACTAGTAGTGGTGAGAATGGGCACCCTTGTCTTGTTCCTGATTTTTAGAGGAAATCCTTTCAATTTTACACCATTTAGGATAACGTTTGCTGTGAGTTTGTCATATACTGCTTTTATTATGTTGAAGTATGTTCCTTCTGTGCCTGATTTCTGGAGAGTTCTTATCAGAAATGGGTGTTGAGGTTTGTCAAAGACTTTCTGTACAACTATCAAATGATTTTTATCTTTCATTGTGTTGATATGGTCACATTGATTGACTTGCAAATATTGAAGAACCCTTGAATCACTGGAAAAAAAACCCACTTGGTCATAATGTATGATGTTTTTAATACATTATTAGATTCTGTTTGCTAGAATTTTGTTGAGGATTTTTGTATTTATGTTCATTTTTGTTTCTTTTTTCATGTGGCATAATTGTCTGGATTTGGTATTAGGGTAGTGGTGGCCTCATAGAATGAGTTTAGGAGTTCACCTTCCTCTGCAATTTTCTGGAAGAGTTTGAGTAGGATAGGTGTTAGCTCTTCTCTAAATTTTTGGTAGAATTCAGCTGTGAAGCCATCTGATCCTGGATTTTTTCTTTTTCTTTTTTTTGGAAGGTTTGATTACAGTTTTGATTTATGTGCTTGTGATGGGTCTGTAAAGATTTTCTAGTTCTTCCTCGTTCAATTTGGAAGGTTATAATTTTCTTGGAATTTGTCAATTTCTTCCAAGTTGTACATTTTATTGGCATATCATTGCTCATAGTAGTCTCATGATCTTTTGCATTTCTGTGTTGTCTGTTGTGATTTCTCCATTTTCATTTCTATTGTTATTGATTTGATTCTTCTCCCTTTTTTTTCTTGATGAGTCTGGCTAACAGTTTTTCTATTTTATATAACTTCTCGAATAACCAGCTTTTAGTTTTTTCTGATCTTTGCTATCATCTCCTTTGTTTCTTTTATATTTATTTCTGCTCTGGTTTTTATGATTTACTTCCTTGTACTAACTTTGGGGTTCTTCTTTTCTTCTTCTTCTTTTATTTATTTTGGTTGCTTTAGGTGTAAATTTAGGCTGTTTATTTGATGTTTCTCTCATATCTTTCAGATCAGTCACTCAGTCGTGTCCAGCTCTTTGCGACCCCATGAAACGCAGCACGCCAGGCCTCCCTGTCCATCACCAACTCCCGGAGTTCACTGAGACTCACATCCATCGAGTCAGTGATGCCATTCAGCCATCTCATCCTCTGTTGTCCCCTTCTCCTCTTGCCCCCCAATCAGAGCATCAGAGTCTTTTCCAATGAGTCAACTCTTCGCATGAGGTGGCCAAAATACTGGAGTTTCAGCTTTAGCATCATTCCTTCCAAAGAAATCCCAGGGCTGATCTCCCTCAGAATGGACTGGTTGGATCTCCTTGCAGTCCAAGGGACTCTTAAGAGTCTTTTCCAACACCACAGTTCAAAAGAATCAATTCTTCGGTGCTAAGCTTATATTGGTATGAACCTCACTCATACCATAGCTTTCACTGAATTTGATAGGTTTGGCATTGTCATGTTTTCATTTTCATTTGTTAATATGCATTTTTAAATTTCTTTTTCAATTTTGTCTGTGATTTGTTAGTTATTCAGAAGCTTGTTATTTAGCTCCCATATGTTCGTGTTTTTTATATTTTTTTCCCCTGTAGTTGATATCTAATCTTACTGCACTACAATCAGAAAAGATGCACGAAATGATTTCAGTTTTTTAAATTTTCCAAGGCTAGATTTATGACCCAGAATATGATCTATCCTGGGGAATGTTCCATGTGTACTTGCAAAAATGGTGAAATCCATTATTTTAGGGTGAAATGCTCTATAGATATCAGTTAGGTCTAGCTAGCCATTGTTTAATTTAAAGCCTGTGTTTCCTTGCTAATTTTCTGTTTGGTTTAAATATCCATAGGTGTGACTTGGGTATTAATGTCCACCACTATTGTTAGTTTCCACTTTTATACTTGTTAGCATTTGCCTTATGTATTGAGTGCTGCTAGGTTGAATGCATATATATTTATAATTATTATATCTTCTTTGATTGATCTCTTGATCATTATATAGTGTTCTTATTTGTCTCTTATCATGGTCATTATTTCAAAGTCTATTTTATCTGATATGAGTATTGCTACTCCTGCTTTCTTTTGGTCTCTATTTGCATGAAATATTTTTTACCAGCCCACCACTTTCAGTCTGTATGTGTCCCTAGATTTGAGGTGGGTCTCTTGTAGACAACATATATAGGGGTCTTGTTTTTGTATCCACTTGGCTAGTCTTCGCCTTTTGGTTGACACACTTAACCTATTTATATTTAAGGTAATTATTGATGAATGCGATCCCATTACCATTTACTTTGTTGTTTAGGTTCATTTTTATAAACCTTTTTGTTTTTCATGTCTGGAGAATATCCTTTAGCATTTGTTGAAGAGCTGGTTTGGTGGTTCTGAATTCTCTCAGTTTTTGCTTGTCTGTAAAACTTTTTATTTCTCCTTCATATTTGAATGTAATCCTTGCTGGATAAAGTAATCTTGGTTGTAAGTTTATCTCTTTCATCACTTTAAGTATATCCTGCCATTCCCTTCTGGCCTGAAGAGTTTCTACTAAAGATTAGCTGTTCCCTTTATGGAGATCCCTTTGTGTGTTATTTGTTGCTTTTCCCTTGCTGCTTTTATTATTTGTTCTTTGTGTTTAATATTTGTTAGTTTGATTAATCGGAGAAGGCAATGGCACTGCACTCCAGTACTCTCGCCTGGAAAATCCCATGGATGGAGGAGCCTGGTAGGCTGCAGTCCATGAGGTCGCTAAGAGTCAGACACGACTGAGTGACTTCACTTTCACTTTTCACTTTCATTCACTGGAGAAGGAAATGGCAACCCACTCCAGTGTTCTTGCCTGGAGAAGCCCAGGGTTGGGGAAGCCTGGTGGGCTGCCATCTACAGGGTCGCACGGAGTCGGACACGACTGAAGCGACTTAGCAGCAACTTAGCAGCAGTTTGATTAATGTGTCTTTGTGTGTTTCATCTTGGGTTTATCCTGTTTGGGACCCTCTGGGTTTCTTGGACTTGGGTGACTGTTTCCTACCCCGTTTTAGGGAAGTTATCTACTATTATCTTCTCAAGTATTTTCTCATGCCCTTTCTTTTTTTCTTCTTCTCCTGGGACACCTATGATTCGAATGTTGGGACATTTAACATTGTCCCAGAGGTTTCTTAGGCTGTCATAATTTCTTTTAATTCTTTTTTTTTTCTTTTTCCCTCTCTGCTTCATTTATTTCCACCTTTCTATCTTCCACCTCACTTATCCTGTCTTCTGCCTCAATTATTCTACTGTTGGTTCCCTCCAGAGTGCTTTTCATCTCAATTATTGCATTATTCATTATTGTTTGATTCTTCTTCATTTCGTCTAGGTCCTTGTTAAACATTTCTTGCATCTTCTCAATCCTTGTCTTTAGTCTATTTATCTGTAACTCCAGTTTGTTCTCAGGATTTTATTACCATTACTATCATTATTATAGAAATTATTTGTCTGGTAGACACCCTATCTCCTCCTCTTTTTTCTTTCTTTTTTTTTTTTTTTAATTTTGGTAGTTTTTTTTTTTTTTTTTTTAATCATATTCCTTCACCGGCTGCATGTCTCTGTG
The DNA here is from genome assembly GCF_002263795.3 of Bos taurus. Taxonomy (NCBI): domain Eukaryota; kingdom Metazoa; phylum Chordata; class Mammalia; order Artiodactyla; family Bovidae; genus Bos; species Bos taurus. The sequence goes on from NC_037336.1 coordinate 4,749,959, forward strand.
CCTTTGGATTTTGTTTAGATTACTGTGTCTGGGGTGCACTTTCTGCAGGATGAAAGTTCGTGTTTTCTCTTAATTGTGGAGTCTGCTCCCTGTGAGTGGGTTTGGACCAGTGGCTTATGAAGTTTCCCTGATTGGGGGAACTTGTGCCTGTGTTCTGGTGGGAGAAGCTGGATCTTTTCTCTCTGGAGTGCAATGAAGTGTCCAGTAGTGAGTTTTGGGTTGTATGGATTTAGGATGGCTTTGGAAGCCCATTTTTTAATGTTAAAGATTGTGTTCCATTTTTGCTTAAGAGTTATCATGGAGTATCTTGCAGTGGAATTTTCTGACTCTTGGGTGGAGATGGTTTAGTGTAGGTATGGAAACATTTGGATGAGCTCTGTCTATTAATATTCCCTATAGTCAGGAGTTCTCTCATGTTCTAAAGTTCTGGAGTTAAATCATCTGCCTCTGTGTTTTGGCCCTTCTCTTACACTAGCTTCAAGACCTCTCCATCCATACAGCACCAAAGTTAAAATCCGTAGGTTAATGGTGAAACAACTTTCCACAGCCAGGAACACCCAGAGAGATTCACAGTTATATAGAGAAGAGAAGAGGGAAGAAGGAGATAGAGGTGATCAGAGGAGAAAGGGCAGAGTCAAAGGGGGAGAGGTCAATCAAAGCAGTAATCAAATCCTTAAGTGAAAAATGAATACTGAAGATTAGATTCTTAAAGATACAAAATTGATACCAAATTTCAAAAACCAAATGTTAAAAACCTGGGGATTGAGGTTAGACTCCCAAAAATGCAATATAAAAAATACAAAACAAAATAGATTCCCCAAATTAAAAAAAAATATATATGGAATTTTTAAAAATTTTTAAAAAGTAATAGTAAGCTATAAAATTGAAAGCTAAAAGAGTAATGAAATAATTAAAAACTGATAACAGTAAAAATATATCTAGGAATTTCTCTGGAGTTGTTGTGGGCAGAGTGGGGTCAGTTAATTGTCAGATAGTCCCTTTTTTGGCTTGTACTTGTTCTTAAGGTCTATATTTGCCCCTCAAATGAACAGTCTCAGCATTAACTACAGGGTTTTAATCTGTTGCACCTGTCACTTCCAGAGTGGATTCCCCTTCTTTGTTTATTTTGGCATCCTCTGTTTGCAAGTCTCTTCATTGTCTAATTTCCACCCTAATGCAAGGGGGTGAAGGTGGCCACTTAGATAAGCTGACTTGTTCAATTGTTCTGTGGAAAGAGAGGGTCATTGTTAGCAAAGACTGCTGGTAAGTGTGGGAAGTGCTCTGAGTGGCTGGACCACATTGGGGTTGGCATAGTCCAAGGTGGAGTCCATACTGTTCAGGCTCCAGCATGCTCTGCAAGGGCACTGTCCCAAGTGGCTCCTGCATTTTTTGCACTTCTCAGGTTTAAGCCACTCAGGTTCTCGGGTGTTCGACAAGGGCAAAGACCCAGATAGGCTGGGCGTTTTGTGCCTTTCCCAGGCCCAAGCCACTCAGATGTCTGGGTTCTTGGTGAGTGCAGTGTCCCAAATGGGCCATTCATCTTATACATCTCCCTTGTCCTGGACACTCAGTTTCCCATGTGCAACATGAGGCACAGTCCCTGGTGTGCCATGTGTCTGATCTCAGGGGAGCTGATCTCAGGCTGTGACACTCTTGGAAGGTGTGAACTATCCATGATCCCAGGAAGATGTGTTTAGGAACTGGCAGTCTGCTCAAAGTTTGGTGAAGATGCAGACTCTGGGGCAGAGATTGCAGCAGCCCCTTGCCTTCTGGCTCTGGCTGTCCCCTGTCTGCCTCTCTGCCTCCAGGAAAGGAGGGTACTGAATGGCAGCTGGCTTGCTTGCCTTTACTATTCACTAGGGCACACTACTTCGTTCTGTGGGTGAACCAGGGGTCATTATGTGGTGTTAGAGTCTTTCTCAGGAAAGGTCCTTTTTTTTTTTTTTTTTGGTTTCTGGTGATCCCACAGTTTTGGTTGCTATGTCACATTAGCTCTCTCAGATTGTCCTCATGGCATTCAAGCCCAGTCCTTACCGTAAGGACCTCCTTGCCCAGATCCCACTTGCAGATGGCCGACGTGAACATCTGAGCCACTTATCCACTGGTAGTTGTTGTTAGGCGAGTATTCAGTGTGTGTGTGTGTGTGTGTGTGTGTGTTTTGTTTATTTTACCCTCTGAAATTCCAAAGCTCCCCATAGACATGCTTGTGAGAGTGTTTCCTATTGTGTGGAAACGTCTCCTTCATGACTTCTTCCCCAGGATGAGTTTCCTTCCCCAAATCTTATGTCTCTCTTTGTCTTTTATATTTTTCCTACTTCCTTTTGAAAGGGTTTCCCTGGTGGCTTAGAGGTTAAAGAATCTGCCTCCAATGTGGGAGACCCGGGTTCAGTTCCTGGATAGGGAAGATCCCCTGGAGAAGAAAATGGTAACCCACTCCAGTATTCTTGCCTGAAGAATTCCATGGACGGAGAAGCCTGGCAGGCTGTAGTCCACGGGGTCACAAAGAGTTGGACATGACTGAGAGATTTCAATTTCACTTTCCTTCTGAAGAGATTGGGCTGCCTTTCTGGGTGTCTGGTGTCCTCTGCCACTGTTCAGAAGTTGTTTTGAGGAAGTTGCTCAACATTCAAATGATCTTTTGTTGAATTTGTTGGGGAGAAAGAAATCTCCCCGTCCTATCCTTCCACCATATTGGGACTGCCTATGTTAATTTTTAATCTCATATCATTCTCATTGGAAAATATTCTTTATATAATTTCAGTTTTCTTAAATTTAGCATGACTTATCTTGTTGCAAAACATGTGATCTACCCTGTGGAAAGGTCCATGTGCACTTGAAAACGGTTTATAATCTGCTATTTTATTACGGAATATTTTCTGTATAAGTTAATCTGAACTAATATACTTGGCTATTTTTTTTTTTAATTTCCTGTTTAAACATTATTTTCATGATGTTGTAATACCTATGTTGTGTTGTGCTTGGTCACTTAGTTGTGTCCAACTCTTTGTGACCCCATGGACTGTATCTTGCTAGGCTCTTCTCTCCATGGGGATTCTCAAGGCAAGAATACTGGAATGGGTTGCCATGTTTTCCTCCAGGGAATTTACCAGCTGAGCCACCAGTTCAGTCGCCCAGTCGTATTCGACTCTTTGTGACCCCATGAACTGCAGCACACCAGGCCTCTCTGTCCATCACCATCGGCTGGAGTTCACTCAAACTCACGTCCATAGAGTCGGTGATGCCATCCAGCCATCTCATCCTCTGTTGTCCCATTCTCCTCCTGCCCCCAAACCCTCCCAGCTTCAGAGTCTTTTCCAGTGAGTCAACTCTTTGCATGAGGTGGCCAAAGTACTGGAGTTTCAGCTTTAGCATCATTCCTTCCAAAGAACACCCAGGGCTGATCTCCTTTAGAATGGGCTGGTTGGATCTCCTTGCAGTCCAAGGGACTCTCAAGAGTCTTCTCCAACCAGGGAAGCCCATTAATACTGGAATGGGTAGCCTATCTCTTCTCCAGGGGTTCTTCTTGAACCAGGGTCTCCTGCATTGCAGGCAAATTCTTTACCAGCTGAGCTACCAGGGAATTCCCATGGTAATACCTTCTATATCATAATGATGCAATACCAACTATTATGGTTTTACTGTCAATTTCTCCCTTTATATATGTTAATATTTTCTTTATGTATTTAGGTGGTTTTAATTGGGGGCATATATATTTACAAGAGTTGCATCTTCTTATTGGATTGATCCCTTTATAATTATGCAATGTCCTTTGTCTCTTGTTACATTCTTTGTATTAAAATCTATTTTGTATGATATAAGTATTGCTCCTGTGCTTTTGTTTCATTTCTATTTGCATGGAATATCTTTTCCCACTCCAGCCCTTTCAAGTTGTGTGTGCTTTTAGATATGAAATGCATTTTTTGTAAGCAGCATACAGATGGGATCTTATTCGTATATCTGTTCAACCACTCTTTGTCATCTGCATGGAACATTTAGTCCATCTATATTTAAAATATGTACTGGTAGCTGGATACTTGTCATTTTGCTAATTGTTTTATAGTTGTCTGTAGCACTTCTTTGTGTCTTTCTGCTACTCTTTCTCTTTTGCCTTATGATGTTATAACTGTTTCTAGTATTATGTTTGGATTCTTCCCTCTTTTTGTATGTATGTCTATGATAGGTTTTTGGTTCCATGAAGTTCACATATAACTATATATGGAGTGGGTTATCATTTCCTTCTCCAGGGGATCTTCCCGACCCAGGGATTGAACCCGGGTCTCCCGCATTGGAGGCAGATGCTTTAACCTCTGAGCCACCAGGGAAGCCCCATAACGTGCTTAGTTGTGTCTGACTCTTTGCAACAACATGGACTGCAGTCCTCCAGACACCTCTGTCCTTGGGAATTTTCCAAGCAAGAATACTGAACTGAATTGCCATGCCCTTCTCCAGGGGATCTCCCCAATCCAGGGATGGAGCCCAAGTCTCCCACATTGCAAGTGAATTCTTTACTGACTGAGACACCAGGGAAGACCTATATATATAGACATAGATGTATAATTATATATTCATATATTTTTGTTGTTTTTCAGTCACTCAGTTGTGTCTGAGGCTTTATGACCCCATAGACTGTAGCACAGTAGCCATGGGACAGGCTTCCCTGTCCTTAACCATCTCCCAGAGTTTGTTCAATCTCTTGTCCATTGCGTTGATGATGCCATCCAACCATGTAATCCTCTGTAGCCCCTTTCACCTCCTGCTCACAACCTTTCCCAGAATCAGAGTCTTTTCCAGTGAGTAATCTCTTCACATCAGGTGGACAAAATATTGGAGCTTCAGCTTCAGCATCAGTTCTGAATGATAGCTTGGCTGTATAGAGTAATTTTGGCTGCCGTTTTGTGTTTTTGTTTTGGTTATTTTTCCTTTCAGCACTTTGAATACACCATGCCACTTCCTCTGGCTTCAAAGTTTCGGCTGAAGAGTCAGCTTTTTTTTTTTTTTTTCTTTTTAACCGGAGTTCCCTTTTGTATAACTGGTCTATTTCCTCTTTCTGTGTTTAAGATTTTCTCTTTATCACTAATGCTTTACATTTTAGTTTTACTATGTCTTGATGTAGCTCAATTTGGGTTTATCTTGTTTGGACTTCTCTGTACTTTCTGAACCTGGATATATTTCTTCCCCCCATTTTAGGCAAGTTTTCAGTTATTATATCTTCAAATAATCTATCTGCCTCTTTTTCTCTCTTCTCATTGTATCACTGTAATGATATGCAGATGACACCACCCTTATGGCAGAAAGTGAAGAGGAACTAAAAAGCTTCTTGATGAAAGTGAAAGAGGAGAGTGAAAAATTTGGCTTAAAGCTCAGCATTCAGAAAACTAAGATCATGGCATCTGGTCCCATCACTTCATGGGAAATAGATGGGGAAACAGTGGAAACAGTGTCAGATTTTATTTTGGGGGGGCTCTGAAATCATTGAAGATGGTGATTGCAGCCATGAAATTAAAAGATGCTTACTCCTTGGAAGGAAAGTTATGACCAACCTAGATAGCATATTGAAAAGCAGAGACATTACTTTGCCAACGAAGGTCCATCTAGTCAAGGCTATAATTTTTCCAGTGGTCATGTATGGATGTGAGAGTTGGACTGTGAAGAAAGCTGAACACTGAAGAATTGATGCTTTTGAACTGTGGTGTTGGAGAAGACTCTTGAGAGTCCCTTGGACTGCAAGGATATACAACCAGTCCATCCTAAAGGAGATCAGTCCTGGGTGTTCATTGGAAGGACTGATGCTGAAGCTGAAACTCCAATACTTTGGCCACCTGATTCAAAGAACTGACTCATATCGGAAAAGACCCTGATTCTGGGAAATTTTGAGGGCAGGAGGAGAAGGGGATGACAGAGGATGAGATGGTTGGATGGCATCACTGTTTCAATGGACATGGGTTTGGGTGGACTCCAGGAGTTGGTGATGAACAGGGAGGCCTGGAGTGCTGAGGTTCATTGGGTCGCAAAGAGTGGGACATGAGTGAGCAACTGAACTGAACTGAATGACTAAATATGAACTTTATTTGAAATATGTCAAATTAAGTGCAAATACTAAACTATGAAAGTTCTGCTTAAGTTAGCACAAGAAGTTCTTTAATCAAATCTATCAATAAATATTTACAAATATATAGTTAAGCATCTATTTTTGGAAGGGTAAAGTAGAAAATAATAGCTTCATTGCTTTGCTAGACAAAGAAGACCACAGCAGGCAAATACACTCAAAACTGTGTCCCAACCCCAAGGAATTTGTGAGGGGTTTTATACACAGGAAACAGAGTTGCTGATAAGAATTAGGGAGACCACAGAGCCTGTATTCCTTTAGTCTTCTGGCATCAGGTGGTTTATTGTTCTCAAAATTATTACACTCTTATCCTCTCTGGAACATCTTCTATTTGGTGGGAATTTTAGTTCTGCAGATGAGCTCAAATATATTATTATATATAGCCCTTGAGGAGGAACAAGGATTCTGCCATAGGCTTCACTATTGTTTTTTGACTGTTCCTCCCTTGTCTTTGTATCCCCTCCCTTCTCCAATTAGCACTTGCTTAAGCCTGCCCTTTTCAAACTCAGGAAACTGAACAAGGAATGACTTGTGTTAAAAAGCTCCCCAGAGTCCTTCTCAATTTCAATTCTCAATGTGTCTCTTTCTATTTTAAAATACATCTGGATTTGATCAAGTAATTGAAATACAATGTGTAACAAAGTATTGGATATTATGGTTATTATTAAAAGATATCATTTTGAGCATAAACTTGTATATCTGTAGAGTTTAATAAGGTATTTCAATTCCTTTTCATTCAAAATGTGAATTCCATTCTATCACTCACTTATTCCTTTTCAGAAACAAATACACAGTGGTTAAGAATGTAGACTCAGCTGACTGTTTCTGCCTCTTGCTTAGATGGTAAGGAGTCTGACTGCAATGCAGGAGACCAGGGTTCAATTCCTGGGTTGGGAAAATCCCCTGGAGAAGGGAATAGCAACCCACTCCAGTATTCTTGCCTGGATAATTCCAAGGACAGAGGAGCCTGGCAGGCTACAGTCCGTAGAGTCACAAAGAGTCAGGCACAATTGAGTGACTAATACTAACTTTCTTCAACTTCTTCATGACTCAAGTTTCCCACATCTTTACAATTAAGGAAATGGTGGTACTTACACCAGGTCTTGGCTACATGAATTACTACATTTAAAGTAGTTGGATGATTTCCTGCCCCATAGTAGATGATACATCAGTATTAGTAGTTATGAGTAATTGCATATTTTTTAAGTTATACTTTGTGATCTTTTCTGAATATAAAGAGTACATGCTCCTTTGTAAACAATAAATGTGTAAATGATAAAATGAATAGTGCATTCATATTGCACATTATCACCAAGAAAATAAATATGTTGCAAGTGGTTTCATTTCATCCTGTTTTCTTTCTCAGAAATTGTGCAAATCTTCTCACATAATATATAATAAATGAAAGAAATGTGAAAACACTTTCTTCATATGGTACTCTAAGAAGAGGTTTGCTTAATAAGAATACAGATAGTCCAATATTTGTTTCCATGAGATGCCAAGATAAGTCTGCCAGAAACAAAACCAATTTGTGTAAATCATAGCATATTAAGTGTATTATGTATTAAGAGTTTGTTGATTAGTGCTAGAAAAATATTGTTTTGTAAACTTCTGTATCCTATTGACTACCCCATAGCAAGATAACTGGATATCACTAATAAAAGAGTAATTAGTGACTTCAATTCTATTTTACACATCACCAAGATATTTTGTGAAATAATTATTATTTGGCATTTAGTTTGCCCTAAGAAGCAAAGAATTTGGCTGTTTCTTCCTCTACGAGAGATTGCATAATACATACTGCTTCTGCAGTTTAAAACAACCACATTTTCTTCGATCCTTGCCACACAGGCTACACTTAGTTGGTGGCATTTGGCTATCAATTTAGATTAAATATTAAAATACACAGTTTAACATTCCAATCAAACCTCCATCCCTTCATGAATTACCATATCACCAAGTCCTTAGTAGCTTGAGCATTGTGTCAGGGGATTGTGACTGCTAGATGTATTTGTTTTTTAGGGCAGTGCAGCAGGATCACCATCTATCTTCTTAATTCTCTTATGCCTGCCCAAAGGCTGAGCAAGTATTACTCATTACAACAAAACGCTCTTTGGTATTTTGAAGTTATTACCCATATGTGTCCAATTCAACTGTTCACTTTGTCATTTCATTATTTATATGAAAATATATTTATTATATAATGTGTCCTGTAGCAACTACTCCATAGATATCCTACACTGCTGCAAATTTAAGTATTTGTTGCTTCATTTGTTTTCTCCCTGGCTTCCTTTTCTGATTTCTAGTCTAAATAATGGAATCTGTCATTCATTACTAAAGTCACTTGCTTAAAGAAATTGCATCCATTTACTCTGATATTTTTTAATTAACAAACATGTAAAAAGATGCCATTTTGGAAAAGCCTTTTTCTCTCATATTTCTTACTTGATGGCATAGTTTCAACTTAACATATCAGGTGTGTTTTTAATCCACTTGATTTATGTATGGTATTTTACTAAAATTTACTTAAGAAAATATCTTACTATGCAAAGTGATCAATAAAAAGCTGTCGTTTCCTGGTAAAACATGAAAACTTCACTGTATCTCTAAATGCCTTTATTAAATGAAAACTTCCAGCATTTTTTAGTGGACAAAATATACATAACAAAGTACTAGGAGGGAGGTGGGAAGGGAGGTTCAGGATGGGGAACACGAGTACACCCATGGTGGATTCATGTTGATGTATGGCAAAACCAATACAATATTGTAAAATAATTAGCCTCCAATTAAAAGAAATGAATTTATATTAAAAATAAATAAAAGATTAAAAAAAGAAATACTTATTTTTCTATTATTTTTCCTAAACCTTTTGGAAATAGGGCCCACATTGGACTCAATGGCATTCTCAGATCCCAAAAGGCCACTTCTTCTGTTCCTTTAAGGGTCACTCCTCCGATGTCCTTGTCTACAGCATTAATGCAGGGTTATTTTAACCTGTTTCACAAACAAAGGGGAGAAGAAAAGTGAAATGGATATATATGTGTGTGTATATATATATATATATATATACACATATTTGAAAACAATCTGCTCAAGTATTACATGATAAAAATGCCTTGTTGGTGTGTATGTCCAATAGTGGGATTGTTGGGTCATATGGTAGTTTTATTCCTAGGTTTTTAAGGTATCTCCACACTGTTCTCACTAGTGGCTGTATCAATTCACATTCCCACCAACAGTGCAAGAGGGTTTCCTTTTCTCCATATTCTCTTTAGCATTTATTGTTTGTAGTTGTTTTTTTTTTTTTTTTAATGATGGCCATTCTGACCAGTATGAGTTGATATCTCTTTGCAGTTTTAATTTGCATTTCTTGAAGAATGACCAATGTTGAGCATCTTTTCATGTGTTTGTTGGCCATCTGTATGTCTTCTTTGAAGAAATGTCTATTTAGGTCTTCCACCCTTTTTTTTTTTTTCCACCCATTTTTTAACTGAGCTATTTGTTTTTCTGGTATTGAGTTGCTTCAGCTGCTTTATATTTTGGAGAATAACCCTTTGTCAGTATTTAATTTGTTATTATTTTCTCCTATTCTGAGGATTGTCTTTTAATCTTTTTATTGTTTTCTATGCTGTGAAACACTAAGAAAACCATAATTGAAAGAGAAACAAGTACCCCAGTGCTTACTGTAACAGTTTTTGCATTAGCTAGGACATGCAAGCAACCTATATTGTCCATCAGCAGATGAATGAATACAAAAATTGTAGTACATATGTAAAATGGAATATTACTCAGCTATGAGAAAGAGCACATTTGAGTCAGTCCTAATGAGATTGATGAACCTAGAATATATTATACAGAGTTGCTTAAGTCAGAAACAGAATTACAAATATTGTATATCAATGCATGCATATGGAATCTAGAAAGATGGTACTAATGAAGCTATTTGCAAGGCAACAATGAGTACAATGACATAAAGAACAGACAGTGGGGGAAAAAGAATGTGGGATAAATCTAGAGAACAGCATGGAAATATATATATATTAAGTTCAGTTCAGTTCAGTTGGTCAGTCATATCCGATTCTTTGTGACCCCATGAATTGCAGCATGGCAGGCCTCCCTGTCCATCACCAACTCCTGGAGTTCACTCAAACTCATGTCCATTGAGTCAGTGATGCCATCCAGCCATCTCATCCTCTGTCGTCCCCTTCTTCTCCTGCCCCCAATCCCTCCCAGCATCAGAGTCTTTTCCAATGAGTCAACTTCTTCATGTGAAGTGGCCAAAGTATTGGAATTTCAGCTTTAGCATCAGTTCTTCCAAAGAACACCCAGGACTGATCTCCTTTAGAATGGACTGGTTGGATCTCTTTGCAGTCCAAGGGAGTCTCAAGAGTCTTCTCCAACATCACAGTTCAAAAGCATCAATTCTTCGGTGCTCAGCTTTCTTCACAGTCCAACTCTCACATCCATATATGACCACTGGAAAACCATAGCCTTGACTAGACTGACGCTTGCTGGCAAAGTAATGTCTCTGCTTTTGAATATGCTATCTAGGTTAGTCATAACTTTTCTTCCACAGAGTAAGCATCCTTTAATTTCATGGCTGCAATCACCATCTGCAGTGATTTTGGAGCCCCCCAAAATAAAGTCTGACACCGTTTCCACTGTTTCCCTATCTATTTCCCATGAAGTGATGGGACCAGATGCCATGATCTTCATTTTCTGAATGTTGAGCTTTAAGTCAACCTTTTCACTCTCCTCTTTCACTTTCATACATTACCATATGAAAATAGATAGAAAGTGAGAATTTTCTGTGTGACACAGGGACCTCAACCAAAGACTGTGACAAACTAAAGGGGTGAGATGGGGAGGGAGGTGGAACTAGAGTTCAAGAGGGAGGCGACACATGTATACCTGTGGCTGATTGGTGTTAATTTATGGCAGGAACCAATATAATGTTGTAAAGCAATTATTTTCCAATAAAATTTTTAATGCCTTGTTATTTTAGTCTCACATCATAAATGATTATCATTTTCCAAGCGCTTCCAGTCACTTTATTGCATTATGTATATTTAAATGTTAACTTCAAGGTTAATTCCTAATATGATGCTATTATGTTTAGAAAACTTACTTGTTCTTGTTATGTAGACCCTCAGTCATGCCCAACCCTTTACAACTCATGAACTACAGCAAAAAAGACTTCCCCATACTTCACCAACATCCAGAGCTTCCTCAAACTCATGTTCAGTAAGTCAGTGATGCCACCCAACCATTTCATCCTCTGTCATGCCCTTCTCCTCCTGCCTTTAATCTTCCCCAGCTTCGGATTTTTTTTCTAATGAGTTAGCTCCTCACATCAGGTGGCCAAAGTACTGGTGGTTCAGGTTCAGCATTAGTTCTTTCAATGTATATTCAGGACTGATCTCCTTTAGGATAGACTGGTTTGATCTCCTTGCTGTCCAAGGGACTCTCAAGAATATTCTCTAACACCACAGCTCAAAAGCATTAATGTGTTCGTGCTCAGTTTTCTTTATGGTCCAACTTTCACATGCATACATGACTACTGGAAAAACTATAGCTTTGAGTAGACAGAAGTTTTTGGCAAAGTAATGTCCCTGTTTTTTAATATGCTGTCTAGGTTGGCCATAACTTTTCTTCCAAGGAGCAAGCATCTTTTAATTTCGTGACTACAGTCACCATCTGCAGTGATTTTGGAGCACAAGAAAATGTAGTCTGGCTCTGTTTCCATTGTTTCCCCATCTTTTTCCCATGAAGTGATGGGACAGGGTACCAAGATCTTAGTTTTGTGGATTTTGGATTTTAAGCCAGTTTTTCACTCTTCTTTTTCATTTTCATCAAAGCTCTTTAGTTCCATTTCACTTTCTGCCATAAGGGTGGTGTTATCTGCATATCTGAGGTTACTGATATTTCTCCCAGGAATCTTCATTCTGGATTCTGCTTCATCCAGTTTGGCATTTCTCTTGATGTACACTGCATATATGTTAAATAATCAGGGTGAAAATACACAGCCTTAATGTACTCCTTTCCCAATTTTGAACACATCCATTGATCTATGTCCAGTTATAACTGCTACTTCTTGACCTGCATACAGGTTTCATATGAGGTAGGTAAGGTGGTCTGATATGTCCTCTCTTTAAGAATTTTCCACAGTTAGTTGTGATACCAAAGGCTTTAACATAATCAATGAAACAGAAGTAAATGTTTTTCTGAAATTGTCTTTCTTTTTCTCTGATGCAGCAGATGTTGGCAATTTGATTTCTGGTTCCCTGCCTTTTCAAAATCCAGTTTGAACACCTGGGAGTTCTGTTTACAAACTGTTGAAGCCTATCTTGGAGAATTTTGAGCATTAATTGGCTAGCATGTGAAATGAGTGCGATGGCGTGGTACTTTGAAAAAATTTTGACTTTACTCTTATTTTAGATTGGAATGAAAACTGACTTGTTCCAGTCCTGTGGCCACTGCTGAGTTTTCCAAATTTGCTGCCATATTGAGTGCAGCACTTTCACAACATCATCTTTTAGGATTTGAAATAGCTCAGTTGGAATTCCATCACTTCCACTATCTTTGTTCAGAGTGATGATTCCTAAGGTCCACTTGACTTCACATTCTAAGATGTCTGACTCTAGGTGAGTGATCCCATCATGGTTACCTTGGTCATAAAGATCTTTTCCTGTATAGTTCTTATGTGAATTCTTGCCACCTCTTCTTAACATCTTCTGCTTCTGTTAGGTCTATACCATTCCCATCCTTTATTGTGTCCATCTTTGCATGAAATGTCCCCTTGGTATCTCTAATTTTCTTGAAGACATCTCTAGTCTTTCCCATTCTATTGTTTTCCTCTATTTCTTTGCATTGTTCACTTAGAAAGGTTTTCTTTTCTCTCCCTGCTATTCTTTGGAACTAGAAAACTCATATTTATGTGATTTTAAGTTTTTTTTTTTTTTCTTGAAATAATTTTTGGAAATATATACAGGGAGATTTTATTTATTTTTTTAAAATTTTATTTATATAAGTGGTGTTCTCCAATGTCCATACTTTATATAACCACTCAAATGCTGAATAAAATAATAGACAATTTGCACAGTAATTTTTGTCTTTACTTATTTTCTGGCAATTTTAATTTTCATGCTTAAATGGTATAATTCAAGGTCAAAATGCCTCTTTGACCTGCATATATGTGCTTTTCTACTTCTAAGTAAGTGCAAATGAATTACAATGAAAAAATCTGCAATTCATTCATCTATTCATTGTGTAATGCTCCTCTTAGCTTAAATATTTCCTTGAGCAATAATGGATAACATTCACTGAAAGATGAACAACAACAATGAAAAACAAACAAACAAAAAAAAAAACCTGAAATAGTTCTAATCATACTTTATAAGAATTTCAGTAATATTCTAGGTGATGAATATAAGATAATGAGTCATGATTAAAGGTACCACCTGTTTCAAGTTAATCAAAGAAAAAAGAATATTCAAGTCAGAAAATAAATATGTATTATAATATGATGAAAATTAATCTATTTTTCTTATACTTGATTCTCTTTATAGATTGTCTCTAATTCAGAGACTAACATTTTGGAAAACAGATTTACAGATTAGTGCCAGATTTAGAATTTAAAATAAAAAATCAAACCCAAAGTAAAGGATATTTTAATACTGAACACATATTTTTTAAGCAAACAGAATTAAATGCTCAAAAATAGTGAATATGTGACAACTGAAAATATCAGATGTGATACCTTTATTTTTTTTATAAACCTTTACTTTATTCTGATTTTATAATTTTACATTGATCTATACGCACTAACCCTGGAATAAGATCATTTAATTTTCAAATACATTCAAGAATATTTTGTTGAATAGACTCAATAAAATTTTCAAAAGTTACAGATTGTAAATGAAAATTTCATTAAATAAAATTAAAGTGTTATTAATTAATTATATAAACAGGAATTAAAATAGGATTAATTTTAATGGAATTATTTTCAATCTTTTTTTAAATTTTATTTTATTTTTAAACTTTACAAAATTGTATTAGTTTTGCCAAATATCAAAATGATAACTTTTAAAAGAATGAAAATCTTACACCATTAGGAGTATTGTGGTGGAAAATTAAAATATAAGAGAAGCAGGATGGGCATGAAACAGTCAAAAAAGAAAAAAGAAAAGAAAGAAAAAGAAAACTGGAAGAAATCAATGTAATAAAGAGAAAAGAAGATTTAGCAACCAAATAATACTAGCAGATCCAGTCGCTACTAACCATGGCAGTATTAGAGATGATGACATTACAAAATAGAAAAAAATGGAGAACTATTTTTGAGAAATAAGTGCAAATTTTATAGCCTTGAAGTGTGAGGATGCAACCTGTCGTGTAGATAGGATAGGAAAAACGAGTCCAAAACGTCGGTGGCTAAAAGACAAAGAAGGGAAAAGCCCGTAAAAATAGAACAAAGGAAGGTCTGAGGACCAGAATGAGGGCCTCAGGTAAAAGAAACAGCCCTCCTGGCTAGTGCAATTTACACAGGACAGGCTTGAGGGAGGAGAAAAATCATAAAAAGAGGAGCCAAAATTGAGCTGGGGCATCTCTTCTCTTCCCCTCTTTTGGATCGGCCCACCTCATGCCTTGAGAATGTATTCTCCTTTGCTTTATAAATAAAACTGAGCTGTAAAACAAAGCTGTAACACTGGTCCGTCCATTGTTTCAAATTTTGGCTGTGGCAAGAGAGAACCAGGGAAGTTACAAACTACCTCTACAAACCTATGATGCTTTATATCATAGAGCATCACTACATGAGCTTGTGAAAAGTTGTTGTTGACCAGAGTGAGAACTTCAGGTGAAACAAACAGGCCCCCTTCCTGGCTAGCCCTAATTTGTATAGGGCAGGTTCAGGGGGAGGAGACAAAACATACAAAAAGAGGGAGCCAAGATGGGTTGAGGTTCCTGTTTTGGGGATGGCACATCTTTATGCCTCAAAGGTGTGCTATCCTTTGTTTGCTGAATAAAACTCTGAAGTGTAACACCACTCTACCATTTCAAACATTTGCTGCAGCAAGACAGAACTGAGGAAATTGCACAATCTACGAAAAATACCTGGGGCTGTGACTCGGATGTAAAATGGCTGAAGCAACCTCGGCTCGGCCCCAGAGAGGTGTAAGCCAAGCACAGAAGAAGCCCAACTCCACAAAAAGCTCACCCTGTGGAAGCTGAACACAAAGGAAACCCAGAGCAGTAGAAGTGAGGAGAAGCCCAATATGCTGGAAACCAGGGCAGCAAAAACAAACTCAGGAGAAAGCTCATGCAACTCAGTCTCAGATTTCAGAAGACCTCGGGTGAAGGTAAGAAGTCCTCGGTCCTGTGGCTGGAAGGACATATGACTAAAAAAATCTTAATTCCTGTACAACCTCTCATTTCTTGTCTCCTCAAACCACCTGTGAACAGGTAAGTGACAGTGGGTGCAACTGAGGGCCTCTGGCAGGGACTACTTCCCAATGTATCCTGAACGCTCCACTATCCAGTGCGCTCTAGTAGCTATTGGCCAAGCAGGTGAGAGTTCTTTTGTCCTTAATCTCCTTTGTGCCAAGGATCAAGCCAAAGAAAAATGTGGGCATTTAGCAGTTTTTCTGGAAGGTTATGAAGGGGATTCCTTGGCACATTCTTCCCACTGCTTTTTCTCCCATCCTTCAGCTCCTCCCTCTATCTGTGGCACTGTTTAAAAGTATTGGTGAGGTCATCATCCTTCCACTTCTGAAAGCTGTGTTTGAAACTGTTTACCTAAGACTGGGACTAGAAGCCACATGACCAGGACTCTGTGTTGTGCTGTGCTTAGTCACTCAATCATGTCCGGCAGCGACTCAAACCCTCAGGACCTAGTGAAGCTCAGATTCTTGATGTCTCATCACAGAGAGAATTCAGTGAGAAACAAAGAGATGGGTAAGAAACGGATTTATTTATTCAAATTCAAAGAGAAGCACACTCCGCAGACAATGTGGGCTGTCGTAGAGGGCAAGTGTGGCCACAAGCTGTGACATGGAGGGCTTTCATGGGCTGGGTAACTTCATATGCTTGTCAGGTGAGTGTATGCTCCTTGGTTCTGGTTCATCACAACAAAGATTTGAAACAACAGACATTAAAGCCCTCAGTGCATCACAGCTCTCGGGTCCTGGACAAACCATATTATAGCTCTTAGACAAATCAGTGTTACAGCTCTATTTGATTTAGAAGATAGCAGGATAATCCATCCTCGAAGCATGAGGGCATGCCAACCCAAAGATGTGAAAAGAAGAGTGGAGGAGCATGCCAGCAGGCAGGAGAGTGAGAGAAGGAGAGAGAGGGAGAGAGGGAGAGAGAGCGATAACCCTTTGGCTGTTCTTTTTATATGTTTTTCTTCCCCCTGGGCCTACCCTATGCAAACTGGCCTAGCAAGGAGTGCTGTTTGTTTTACCTGAAGTCTTCACTCTGGTCCTCGGACCTTCCTTTGACCTTCCTTTGTTCTATTTTCGCGGGCTTCTCCCTTCCTTGTCTTTTAGCCATCGCCATTTTGCACACCTGTTTCCTAGTCTAACTACCTAACATTCCCCCCTCAAGAGATGGGAGGGTCAATTCTTTGAGAATAGGGGCTTCGAGGTTTTTCCTGGCTACTTCCTGCTGAATTGGGACAGCAAGGGGTATTGGGCCTCCCCCTCTTGCTAGTCTCAGGCCTCAGAGTCCTCATAGGAGTGTCCATCTAAGGATGAGTGATATTTTCCATGATCGGCCATAGTTTTATATCTTTGTTGAACTGGCACTGCATGTTGTAGCTTGTTGACCTGGGCAGAGACAAAACAGGTTAGACAATTGATAATGCATGAAACAGTCATAAGCAGAATCAATATGGTGTAACACAGACTAGTAGGGGCATTAGCCAATTCTAAATTCCCATCACCAGGATGGCTCAAGTCCCTCCTTGTTCAGGGATCAGAAGATTTATCTCTTGCCTGTTTTGTAGTACAGTCCCTACCAAACTGTGTTGCTCTTTAGAGTTGTCCTGAGAAATCTTATTCTGAGAAACTAGATTTTGGGGGTGTTCATTAGAATGGCACTCATTTGTAGTTCTGAATAGGTATCTGAGAGCTCCTCGAGGCTCACAGGTGTATTGAGTGTTCTCTTCTGTTTTCTTCCATGGCTTGACTCGTGAGTAGTGAATCCAGGAGTCATGTCCTGGTACCTTGGCTGCTGTGGGGGTAGAAAGTATTACAGTGTAGGGGCCCTTCCATGTGGGCTGGAGTTGAGTCTTTGGGGACCCATCTTTCTGGACTTTAATTAGGACTTGTGTCCTTGGAGTATATAGTAGTGACTCCTTAGAGTCTTTTGGGTCCTGGTTCATACCCCACAAGCGTATATCCTGTTGGATTTCCCAATGGCCATGGTATAAGACTGGAGGGTCTGAACCTCTGGATCTAGGAAGAGGTCATTGACATAAACAAAAGGTCTCCCATATAGCATCTCATGAGGACTAAGACCAACCTGTTCCTTAGGGACAATACAGGTGTGGAGGAGGGCTATTGGTAAAGCCTCCTTCCATCCCAGGGAGTTCTCCTGGGTTATCATTTTTATCGCTGATTTTAAGAATCGGTTGGCTATTTCTACTTTTCCTGAAGACAGGACTCCAGGCACAATGGAGATAATCAGTAATGCCCAATGCCTTAGAGATCCCTTGGGTGACATTAGAAGTAAATGATGTCTCATTGTCACTTTGTAATGACTGGGGCAGAACAAATCTTAGAATGATTTCATGGAGCAGTTCTTTTTTTTTTTTTTTTTAAACTACCTCTTTAGCCTTCTCAGTCCGGGTGGGAAAGCCTTCAGTCCATCCTGTGAATGTATCTATCATGAGTAACAGGTACTTATACCCTTGAGAAACTGGCATTTGGGTGAAGTCCCTTTGCCAGTCCTCTCCTGGGTAGACCCCACATCATTGGATGGGCTGGGGCAGGTGAAGTCTTCGAGCTCCATGGGGGTTGTTTAATTGGCAAGTGGGACAAGAGGAGACCACCTCCTTATAGTTGTTTGGAGGCCTGTTCCTCTGAAGGACCTCTCTAGTAATTTTTGGAGGGCCTTTTCCCCTAAATGAGTGATGGCATGTAAGGAGTTAACCAACTTCTATTTGAGGTTCCCAGGCAGAGAAAGGAGTCCCTCCTTTTGCAACCACCCGATATGATCTTCTTGAAAGCCCTCACTCTTAGCTTTAAGAGTCTCTCCTTCAGTACATGAAGGAGTTTCTGGCAAATTAGTCTGGAACTAAGGTGACAACCCCTATTAAGTCATTGTTCTGCAACGCTGTTCTCTTAGCTGCCTGATCAGCTGTTGGTTCTCTCGTGCCACTTCCATGCTTCTTTTTTGGTGTCCTTTACAGTGGGAGACTGAAACCTCAGTGGGCAGATGGACTGCCTCCAAGAGCCTGAGGATTTGATCATCATATTTGATTGGGGACCCTCAGGTGGTCAAGTGGCCCCTTTCTTTCCAAATAGCCGCATGTGCTTGTAGCACAAGAAAGGCATACTTGGAGTCAGTGTAAAAGGCTATTATTTTCCCTTTTCCCATCTCTAAAGCTTAGTCAGGGCTATGAGCTCAGTTAATTTGGCTGATAGCTCTGTTGGTAAAAAATCTGCCTGCAATGCAGGAGACCCCGGTTTGATTCCTGGGTCGAGAAGATCCCCTGGAGAAGGGAAAGGCTACCCACTCCAGTATTCTGGCCTAGAGAATTCCATGGACAGTCCATGGGGTCGCAAAGAGTCAGACACGACTGAGCCACTTTCACTTTCACCTGGTGGCAGAGGCTTAGCCTCTATGGTCTCAAAATTGGAGACTACTGCATACCTGGCTCTTCTTTTTCCATCTAAGACAAAGCTGCTTCCATCAGTGTATCAGATTTCCTCAGGATTGGTGAGAGGATCTTCTGACAATCCCTCTCATGGTTTTGTCCAGTGGTCCAAGGTTTCTAGACAAGGGTGAAAGGGGAGAGAACCTTCGGGGGTAGGCAGGAGGGTGGTTGTGTTAAGAACCTCACAAGGGGTTATAGTAAGGCCTGGATTTTCCATCAGCATTACTTGATATCTGAGGATTCTTTGATCAGACATCCATAAATGGCCTTTGCCACTTAGGAGTTGTTTTACTTGGTGGCTGGTAAAATAGTTAATTTGCCCCCAAAGGAGAGTTTTAAACCATCTTCTATCATGATTGCAATAGCTGCAAGATTTCGAAGGCCAGCCACAGGCGGTTGGGTTAAGCCTCTTGGATAAGTAAGCTACAGTCTGGAGCTCAGATCCCAACCTCTGAGTTAACACTCCCAAGACTATTCCCTCTCTTTCATGGACATAAAGTTGGAATGCTTTTTCTGGGTCTGGCAACCTCAAGGCAGGTGCCTGAGTTAAGGCCTGTTTTAGTATAGCCTCTGCCTTCTTTTGAGGAGTTCCCCCACATCAGTGGGATTGAATGATCCCATCTCTTTAAGCTAATGGCTGGGCAATTAGATCATCATTGGGTATCCAGATTCTACAATACCCAGTTAGTCACATGAAAGCTCGCAATTGTTTTCAAGTCATGGGGGAGGGCAACTGGAGGATTTCTTGTACCCAATCAGAGTACAGCCTCCTAGACCCGTGTGTAATTTGAACTCCCAGGTAAGTGACTTTTGTCTCGACCATCTGTGCCTTATCTCGGGATACTTTATATCCCCTTTCTCCCAAAAAGTTTAGAACCTGAATTGCATGTTGTTGGGTATTTTTTTTTTTTTTCATCTTTAGAGCAGATTAGTAGGTCATCTATGCATTGTAATATTTTCCCATTAGGTCCCAGGTCCAGATCTAGGAGATCCCAGCTAAGGGCTTGTCCAAACAAGTTTGGGCTATCTCTGAACGCCTGAGGTAATACTGCCCAAGCCATCTGTTGGTGTTTTTCTCCTGGGGCCTCCCACTCAAAGGTAAAAAAAATATTTGGATTCTTTAGACAGTGGTATACAAAAAAATGCATCTTTGAAATCCAAGACTATAAACCACTTGACACTGGGTGGGATTTCTCCCAAGATTATATAGGGATTGGGTACTGTGGGATGGAAGGGGACTACAGCTTTACTTATGATCTGGAGATCTTGGACCATTTGCCAGGTTCTGTCCTTTTTCTTTACCAAGAGGATTGGGGTGTTACATGGCGAATTGGTGGGGACGAGTAGCCCACAAGCAAGGGATTTATTTATTAAATAAATAAGGCCCCTCCTGAGCCTCTCTTTTGAGGGGATATTGTTTCTGGTTAGGAAATCGAGTGGGAACTCGGAGGACAATGATGACCAGTTCTGCTTGGTGGGCTCGTCCAGGAATTTCCTGGTTCCACACCTGGAGGTTAACTTTGTCTTCCCATAGTTTTTGCTTCCTCTCTATGGGAATACCAGACCACCTGATCTGCCTCTTGAGAAATTTGTATGCAGGTCAGGAAGCAACATTTAGAACTGGACATGGAACAACAGACTGGTTCCAAATAGGAAAAGGAGTTCATCAAGGCTGTATATTGTCACCCTGTTTATTTAACTTGTATGCAGAGTACATCATGAGAAACGCTGGACTGGAAGAAACACAAGCTGGAATCAAGATTGCCGGGAGAAATATCAAGAACCTCAGATATGCAGATGACACCACCCTTATGGCAGAAAGTGAAGAGGAACTCAAAAGCCTCTTGATGAAAGTGAAAGTGGAGAGTGAAAAAGTTGGCTTAAAGTTCAACATTCAGAAAACGAAGATCATGGCATCCGGTCCCACCACTTCATGGGAAATAGATGGGGAAACAGTGGAAACAGTGTCAGACTTAATGTTTCTGGGATCCAAAATCACTACAGATGGTGACTGCAGCCATGAAATTAAAAGACGCTTACTCCTTGGAAGGAAAGTTATGACCAATCTAGATAGCATATTCAAAAGCAGAGACATTAGTTTGCCAACAAAAGTTCGTCTAGTCAAGGCTATGGTTTTTCCTGTGGTCATGTATGGATACGAGAGTTGGACTGTGAAGAAAGCTGAGGGCCGAAGAATTGGTGCTTTTGAACTGTGGTGTTGAAGAAGACTCTTGAGAGTCCCTTGGACTGCAAGGAGATCCAACCAGTCCATTCTGAAGGAGATCAGCCCTGGGATTTCTTTGGAAGGAATGATGCTAAAGCTGAAACTCCAGTACTTTGGCCACCTCATGCGAATATTTGACTCATTGGAAAAGACTCTGATGCTGGGAGGGATTGGGGGCAGGAGGAGAAGGGGATGACAGAGGATGAGATGGTTGGATGACATCACTGACTCGATGAACGTGAGTCTGAGTGAAGTCCAGGAGTTGATGGAAAGGGAGGCCTGGCGTGCTGCAATTCATGGGGTTGCAAAGAGTTGGACACGACTGAGAGGCTGATCTGATCTGATCTATTGTAGAAGGTATAATGGGTTCTTCAGTAGTAACCAGGAGCTGTACAGCTCTAGGGGCTGAAAAGCTTCCAATCACAAGGGTGGTCCCCAGTTTAGTGAGTATGTCTCTTCCCATTAAGGGAGTAGGACACTCAGGGACCACCAGAAACTGCTGGGGAAAATATTTGTCCATCCTAGCAACAAAGACGGAGAAGGCAATGGCACCCCACTCCAGTACTCTTGCCTGGAAAATCCCATGGATGGAGGACCCTCGTAGGCTGCAGTCCATGGGGTCACTAAGAGTCAGACACGACTGAATGATTTCACTTTAACTTTTCACTTTCATGCATTGGAGAAGGAAATGGCAACCCACTCCAGTGTTCTTGCCTGGAGATTCCCAGGGTTGGGGGAGCCTGGTGGGTTGCCATCTATGGGGTTGCATAGAGTCGGACACAACTGAAGTGACTTAGCAGCAGCAGCAGCAACAAAGAAGTGCTTGGGTGAATCTTTTAGTAGTTTTTCCTGTAGCACCCAAAATAGTACAGGTTTGGGAGGAGAAGACTCTGGAGTAGGAGATCAAGACAGAGTAGGTAGTTCCTGTGTCAACCATGAAATTCTTGGACCTACCTGCCACATTCAGTTGCACCCTTGGCTCCAGCCTCGTGATCGTTATCTGTAACAGGCAGACTGGCTGGTAGGGCAGCTTCAGTCCTGTTGAACCATCATGATGGAAGGGTTGGTGCCTGACCTTGAAGCTCTTGGGTCCCGAGGGCAGACTGCCACCCAATGTCCTAGTTAATACATTTGTGGCAAGACTTGTCACAGTTTGGACACTCTTTCGGCCCAATGCCCCGCCTGTCTATAGATCAGGCATTTGCCTCGTGCCTTGTCCTTCAAGGACTCGGGGTTTGCCATAGGGCTTCCCTGGAGGGCAGCTGGCATCTGGGCATGCCTTGTCTCTTTCCTTCTCTCCCTCTCCTGGGCCTTGGCCTCCTTCTCCTTTTCTCTTTTATAAAAAGTATTGGTGTCTGTCACCATCTCATCTAAAGAGGAAGCAGGGTCCTGCTGCTTTAGCTGTTGTAACTTAAGTTTGATATCTGATGCACATTGGGACAGGAATTTGTCCTTTAAAATCACCTGTCCCGCATAAGAGTCTAAGCCCAGATTGGTAAACTTTTGGAGGGCCTCCTTTAGCCTTTCTAGAAAGGCAATGGGGTTCTCATTGGGCTCCTGAGTTATTGCTGAGACTCCCGGGCATAGCTAATTACTTTTTGTTGGGCTGTTTTCAGTCTTGCTTTCACACAGATTAGAAAGTGATTCCTTTCCCAGATGTGCTCAAGGTCATTATAATTCTAATTAGGATCAGAGGAGGGAACTACAGTTTCCCCTACTGGGTATTTATCACTTGACATGTGAAGCCCTGTTGCATAACTTTGGGCTTCCTTTAAGACCCTAGTATGTTCAGGGTCAGATAAAGTTTGACTAAATATTACCATGATGTCCTTCCATGTCAAGTCAAAGGCCAAGGTAATATGTTGGAACATATCTATATATTTGCCTGGGTCATCTGTATAGCTTCCCAGGTTTTGTTTGATCTGTCTTAGTTCCAAGAGGGAGAAGAGCTTATGGACACGGATTGGTCCAAATTCTCCTCCAGTTTCAACTAAGGGACATACTCGAGCTGGATTTTGTCGAGGGGTTGCTCCCAGATAGGGGGGCATGTTTGGATACAAGGAAGAAGCACCAGACAACTCGGGAGCTGTGGGAGGCTCCAGTCTCTTGGGGGTATGGGAGGAGAGCCTTTACCCAGGAGTTCCTTCTCTTGGTTGCCTGTGCCTAACACCATCTGCCTAGTAGGCTCACTTTTAGGGTGTACAACAATCCCATACTTAAGACATAGTTCCTTCATATCTCTTAGTCAAAAGAAAATTTGGACATAGGGGATCTCTGTCCATTTTCCTTGTCTTTTGCAGAATAATTCTAGCTGCAGGATGGTATTGTAATTTAAACTCCCATCCTCAGGCCAGTGTTCCTCATTCCCCAGTGTATATTGTGGCCACGCAGTGGCACAAAATAATTTTAAGTAACTCCTCCTCAGAGTTAGAGGATTGAACAGCTTCCAGTTATCAAGGTTGTATCTCAAGGGCGTCTGTTGGAAAGTGGATTGGTTATTTCCCATCTGAAAGACCTTCATGACAGGGAGGAAAAGAAAAAGAAGAAAACTAATAGGCCTCCTTCAGTTTTCATGGGTGGACTTCCTTAGGGGTGAGTCTTTCTGAATCTTATCCTACCCAGTACTGTTGCAACCTGAGAGCAACCTGAGGTGTCCCCAGGTCAGGGTGCAGATCCCCAGGCAGGCTGAGGCATGACAGCCTGCTGGAGATCGAATCCCCGGGCAGGTTGAGGTGTGATGGCCTCCCAAGAATGGAGTCCCTGGGCAAGTCGAGGTGTGATGACCTCCTGGGACCCCTAGACTGGCAGATCCCCAAGCAGATTGAGCTGTGACAACCTTTCTAGGACCAGATCCCTAGACAGGTCAAGGCAGGTTGACCTTCTGGGGCCCCAGGACTGGAGTTGGGCGTCCCCAAGATCTCCACTGTGACCAGTGCTGGGTAGGATTAAGGGGTTGTAATCTTAACTCATTGCTGGTTTGCCCACCATGGATGGGAATAGATGTCATGATGTAAGCTCTAGTACTGTTGCAACCTGAGAGCCAGGCATCCCCGGGTCAAGGTGCAGATCCCGAGGCAGGCTGAGGTATGACAACCTCCTAGAGATCGAATCCCCGGGCAGGTTGAGGTGTGAAGGCCTCCCGAGAATTGGGTCCCTGGGCAAGTCGAGGTGTGACAACTTCCTGGGACCCCTGGGACTGGCGGGTCCCCTAGCAGGTTGAGGCGTGACAATATTTTGAGGACCAGATACCTAGGCAGGTCAAAGCAGGTTGACCTCCTGGGACCCCCAGACTGGAGTTGGGTGTCCCCAAGATCTTGAGCGTGACCAGTGCTTGGTAGGATTAAGCAGTTGGATATTATACAGCATTTCCCTCCAAAGGCCAGCTATTTTCTGGTTATCCCTCTAGAAGATTCGGAGAAGGTGATGGCACCCAACTCCAGTACTCTTGCCTGGAAAATCCCATGGATGGAGGAGCCTGGTAGGGTGCAGTCTATGGGGTCGCAAAGACTCGGACATGACTGAGTGACTTCACTTTCACGTTCCACTTTCATGCATTGGAGAAGGAAATGGCAACCCACTCCAGTGTTCTTGCCTGGAGAATCCCAGGGATGGGGAAGCCTGATGGGCTGCCATCTATGGGGTCGCACAGTGTTGGACACGACTGAAGTGACTTAGCAGCAGCAGCAGTAGCAGCTCCAGAAGATTGTAGAGGCATCATTGTGGGCCCGATGGGGCTGAGGAAAGGAGCATGAAACAGGAGGGAAGGAGACAGAGCACAACCTTTGAAAAAGTGAAAAAGCAAAAGGGAATAACGTAAATCAATTAAAATCAATCGGGTCCAAGATGACAAGTCAAATTCAAGTAAACCTTAATCTCCATTCTATAAGCCAGCAGACACACCCAGAGGTGGCAGGACAGCTCTTAGGCATTGTCATTAGAGGGAGGAGTGGGTGGTTCCCCAATGGTTGGGATGATCCTCCCACTCATTAGCATACGAATTCACCCCACTTGCAAAACCTAGCTAGGCCACATTCCATGGTCCAAGCCCTTGCCTTCTGCAATGGCCCACACCCTGAAGAGTGGCTTCTCTCTGAATCCTAACAAACTCACCTTTTTCTTATCGCTTTGTCTCTCAATGAATTTTTTCAATGAGACATCAGAGGGTCAGCTTCACTCAGGTCCTGAAGCCAGGCATCCTAGGTTTTGGCCAGGCTCAAGTCCTGGGAGAAAGCTGAAGGACAGGAGTAAAAAGCAGTGGGGAAAACGTGCCAAGGAATCACCTTCATAGCCTGCCGGAAAATCTGCTACATTCCTGAACTGTGCTCACAATTTTCATTGGCCTGATTCTTGGCACAGAGAAAAGTAAGGACAGAAGAACCCCCACTGGCTTGGGTAACAGCTACGGGGGGCCAGCAGATAGTGTCTTTGGGACATACCAAAGAGTAGCCTATCCAGCGTCCCTCAATTGTGCCCACTGCCACCCTCCTGTTTGCAGGGGGTTCAAGGAAATAAGAAATGAGAGATTGTAAATGAATTAAGATTTTGTTAGGCATGTAGCTCCAGCCATAGGAGCGATAACCTCCTAGCTTAATCTGAGGTCTTCAGGAATCTGAAGCTGAGCCGCGTGAGCTTTCTGCTGAATTTGTTTTTGCTGTCCTGGTCTCCCACACAATGGGCCTCTTGTCAATTCCCTTGCTTTGGGTTTTCTTCACATTCTGCTTCAACCATGGCAGCTTTTGCTGAGTTGGGCTCCTCCTGTGCGTGGCCTCCTCCTTGTGGGGGCTGCACCGAGGTTTTCAGCCAGGTTAAACCCAAGTCATGGTGCCTTAGATGTCAGGCGAGTGTATGCTCCTCAGTTCTGTCTCGTCACAACAAAGATTTGGAGTGGATGGACATTAAAGCACTTGGTGCATCACAGCTCTCAGGTCTTGGACAGACCATGTTATAGCTCTCAGGTCTCAAACAGACCGAGTTATAGCTCTTAGACAAGTCAGTGTTACTGCTGTATTTTATTTAGAAGATACCAGGAGAATCCATCCTCTAAGTGTGAGGGCATGCTAATCCAAAGACACAAAGAGAAGAGAGTGGAGGAGCGTGCCAGCATGCGGGAGAGAGAAGAGAGGGAGAGAGATGGAGGGAGACAGAGAGAGCCCTTTGGCTCCTCTTTTTAAATGTTTTTTCCTCCCCCTGGGCCTGCTCTATGCAAATTAGGCTAGCCAGGAGTGCTGCTTTTTTCTATCTGAAGTCCTCACTCTGGTCCTCAGGCCTTCCTTTGACTTTCCTTTGTTCTATTTTTGCGGGATTTTCCCTTCCTTGTCTTTTAGCTACCTCCATTTTGGACTCCTGTTTCCTATTCTAACTACCTAACACAACCATTACAGCAGCAGAACCCTAATGCCTCATTAAATGAGATGACCACCAATACCTTATGTAACAGAGAACAAGAGAGGTAGGTCAAGGCCCAGGAAAGGGAGAGAAGGAGAGACAAGGCCTGCCCAGATGCTGGCCGCCCTCCAGGGAAGTCCTATGACAAACTCCAAGTCCTTGAAGGGAAAGCCACGAGAAGACTGCCTAATCTGTGGACAAGCAGGACATTGGGCCAAAGAGTGTCCAAATCGTGGGAAGCATCCTAAAATGGCTTGATACAAATATCATCAGTTGGGACACTGAGCTGCATTCTGCCCTCGGGACCCTAAAGCCTCAACTCCCAAGCCTTCCCTTTAACAGGACTGAAGTTGTCCACTTCATCCAGTCCATCTGTCACAGATAACCGTCACAGGGCTGGAATCAAGGGTGCAACTGGATGTGGCAGGCCGGTCCAAGAATTTCTTGGTTGACACAAAGGCTACCTACTCTGTCGTGACCTCCTACTCTGGAGTGTTCTGTAACCAAACCTGTACCATTTTGGTCACTACAGGAGAAAAAATTACAAAAAAGATTCGTCAAAGCACTTTTTTGTTGCTGGGTTGGACAGATATTTACCCACCAATTTCTGGTGGTCCCTGAGTGTCCTATTCCCTTACTGGGCAAAGATATGCTGACTAAGCTGGGGACCACCCTTGTAATGGGAACCTTTTCAGCCCCTAGAGACTATAGTCCCTGCTTACAACTGATGAACCCATTATGCCCTTTCCAAGAGGGGGGGCCCAAAACTAAGGGAGGCTCCAGGAGAAAAACAACAAATGACCTGGAAATTATTACCTCAGGGCTTCAGAAATAGCCCCCACTTGTCTGGACAGGCTCTTAGCTGGGATCTCCTTGATGTGGAACTGCTACCTCATGGGGAAGTACTGCAATATATATATCTGACCTACAATGTGTTCCCCAGGTGAACATGTGACTTAGGTTCTAAACATTTTGGCCAAGAATGGATATAAAGTTTTCCTTGCTAAGGCACAGATTTTCCAGACAAAGTTCATCTACCTGGGAGCTGAGACTACACTCGGGTCCAGGAGGCTGTCTTTTGATTGAGTACAAGGATTCCTCCTGTTGCCTTCCCCGACGATTCGTAAACAATTGCTAGCTTTCCTGAGGCTAACTGGTTATTGTTGGATCTGAATACCCGACTATGGCCTAATTGCCCAGACCTTATATGAAAGCTTTAAGTGATGAGGTGATTAAATCCCACTGATTTGGGGATCACCTCAAAAGGAAGCAGAGGCTACACTAAACAAACCTTAACTCAAGCACCCACCTTCAGGTTTCCAAACCCAGGTAAAACTTTCTATCTATATGTCCATGAAAAGGAAGGAATGGCCTTGGGAGTGTTAACTTAAAACTTGGGACCTGAGTCCCGGCTAGTAGCTTAATTATCCTGGAGGTTCAAGACAGCTGATCGAAGCTGTCCTCCCTGCCTTCGAAAGCTTGCAGCTATTTCACTCCTGATAGAAGATGCTTTAAAGCTCTCTCTTGAGAGCAAACTATTTTTACCAGCCACCAAGTGAAACAACTCCTGAAAGGGAGAGGTCATTTATGGATGTCCCTATCAAAGGATTCTCAGATATCAAGTAGTGCTGATGGAAAATCCAGGCCTGACTATATCCCCTTGTGAGATTCTTAACCCAGCTACCCTCCTGCCTACTCCAAGGTCTCTCTCACCTTTCACTCTTGACTAGAAACTTTGGAGCATTGGATAAAACCTTGAGAGGGATTGCCAAAAGATCCTCTGACCAATCCTGAGAAAACCTGGTATGTTGATGGAAGCAGCTTTGTCTTAGATGGAAAAAGAAGGGTCAGATATGCTGTGGTTTCCAATTTTGAGACCTTAGAGTCTAAACTTTCACCTCCAGTTACTTCAGCCCAATTGACTGAGCTAAAAGCTTTGACTCGAACTTTAGAGCTAGGAAAAGGAAAAAGAGTAGCCATTTACACTGACTCCAAGTATGCCTTTGTCATGCTACATGCATGTGCTGCTATTTGGAAAGAAAGAGGCCGCTTCACCACCTGAAATTCCACAGTCAAGTATGATAATCAAATCCTTAGTTTCCTGGAGGCAGTCTGTCTGCCTGTTGAGTTTTATAAGTCCCATATTGTAAAGGACACCATAAAGGGAATATGGAAATGGCACAAGGGAACCAGGCAGTTGATCTGGCAGCTAAGAGAGCAGCAATACAGAACAATGCACTAATAGGAGTTGCCGCCTTAGTTCCACAGAGTAATGTGCCAAAAATTATTCCATATACTGGAGGTGAGACTCTTCAACCTAAGAGTGAGGGCTTTCAAGAGAAAGTATATGATGAATCCAAAATGAGAGAATCATTTTTCTGCCTGGGAAACTCCAGTGGAATTTGGTTAATGAGCTTCCCTGGTGGTTCAGAGGGTAAAGCGTCTGCCTACAATGCAGGAGGCCTGGGTTCGATTCCTGGTCAGGAAGATCCCCTGGAGAAGTAAATGGTAATCCACCTCAGTACCCTTGACTGGAAAATCCCATGGACCAAGAAGCCTGGTAGGCTACAGTCCATGGGGTCACAAAGAATCAGACACGACTAAGTGACTTCACTCACTCATTTAGGTGATAAGGTGATGGCACCCCACTCCAGTACTCTTGTCTGGAAAATCCCATGGATGGAGGAGCCTGATGGGCTGCAGTCCATGGGGTCGCAAAGAGTCGGACACAACTGGGCGACCTCACTTTCACTTTTCACTTTCATGCATTGGAGAAGGAAATGGCAACCCACTCCAGTGTTCTTGCCTGGAGAATCCCAGGGACAGGGAAGCCTGGTGGGCTGCCGTTTATGGGGTCTCACAGAGTCGGACATGACTGAAGTGACTTAGCAGCAGTAGCAGTAGCATCCTCCAAAGATTACTGCAAAGGTTCTCTAGAGGAACAGGTGTATAAATGACTATGAGGCAAATGGTCTGTCTTGTTCCACTTGCCAATTAAAGAACCCCAAAGGAGCTTGAAGACGCCAGCTGGCCCAGCACATCCAGTGGTATGGGATCTACCCAGGAGCGGACTGGCAAATGGACTCCACCCAGATGACAATTACTCAAATATATAAATATCTATTAGTCATGATAGATAACTTGACAGGATGGATTGAAGGCTTTCCCTTCTGGACCAAGAAGGGCAAGGAGATGGTTTAAAAAAAAAAAAAAATCTGTTTCATGTAATCATTCTCAGATTTGGCCTGCCCAGGCCATTACAAAGTGATAACAGGACATCATTTACTTCTAAAGTCACCCAAGTGGTCTCTAAAGAATTAGGCATTACTTGTTACCTCCATTGTGCCTGAAGGCCTCAGTCTTCTGGAAAAATAGAAAGAGACAACACAGTTTGGCATGACTTCTACTACAATATAGAGAGGACATAGGTCTCCTGACCGCTGAACAAGAAGTGACTTGAACGTTCTTGAATGTGACATATTGTTTCTGGGTAAATGCCATTAATCAAGTTGAAGAAAGTCTTACAGTCTTCAAGAAAAACATTCAGATCCTACAACATGTCAAAGAATGAACTAGGGAGTACTCAGAGTGGCCACAATCTCTCTTTGGGAGATCCTTCTCCTGGTTAGGGGCAATTGGAATTGGCGGCCTGCCTCTTGAGAAACTTATATGTAGGACAGGAAGCAACAGTTAGAACTGGACATGAAACAACAGACTGGTTCCAAATAGGTAAAGGAATACATCAAGGCTGTATACTGTCACCCTGCTTATTTAACTTATATGCAGAGTACATCATGAGAAATGCTGGACTGGAGGAAGCACAAGCTGAAATCAAGATTGCCGGGAGAAATATCAATAACCTCAGATAGGCAGATGACACCACCATTATGGCAGAAAATGAAGAGGAACTCAAAAGCCTCTTGATGAAAGTGAAGGTGGAGAGTGAAAAAGTTGGCTTAAAGCTCAGCATTCAGAAAACGAAGATCATGGCATCTGGTCCCATCACTTCATGGGAAATAGATGGGGAAAGAGTGGAAACAGTGTCAGACTTTATTTTTGGGGGGGCTCCAAAATCACTGAAGATGGTGACTGCAGCCATGAAATTAAAAGACATTCAATGGAAGAAAAGTTATGACCAACCTAGATAGCATATTGAAAAGCAGAGACATTACTTTGCCAACAAAGGTTCATCTAGTCAAGGCTATGGTTTTTCCAGTGGTCATGTATGGATGTGAGAGTTGGACTGTGAAGAAAGCTGAATGCCCGAAGAATTGATGCTTTTGAACTGTGGTATTGGAGAAGTCTCTTGAGAGTCCCTTGGACTGCAAGGAGATCCAACCTGTCCATCCTAAAGGAGATCTGTCTTGGCTGTTCATTGGAAGGACTGATGCTAAAGTGGAAACTCTAATACTTTGGCCACCTCATGCGAAGAGTTGTCTCATTGGAAAAGACTCTGATGCTGGAAGGGATTGAAGGCAGGAGGAGAAGGGGATGACAGAGGATGAGATGGCTGGATGGCATCACTGACTCGATGGAACATGAGTCTGAGTGAACTCCAGGAGTTGGTGGTAGACAGGGAGCCTGGCGTGCTGCGATTCATGGGGTCGCAAAGAGTCGGACACAACTGAGCAACTGAACTGAACTGAAATGAATACCCCTAGTAACCCTTGTTATCATCATACTGATACTGATTATGATTTCTCCATATATTATCCATTGTTTAACTCAGTTTGTCTCTGCCCAAATCAACAAGCTACAATATGCAGTACTAGTTCAGCAAGGATATATAAAACTACTCTCAACCACGGAAAATATCTATCATTCACCCTTAGATGGACACTGGTATAAGGGCTCTGAGGCTTGAGACTAGGAAGAAGAGGAGGCCCAATGCCCCTCACCATCCAAGCTCAGCAGGAAGTAATTAGAGAGACCACAGTTTCCCTTTTCCCAAAGAATCAGACCTCCCATCTATTGAGCAGGGATCTTTAGGTAGTTAGAATAGCAAAAAGAGTCCAAAATGGTGGTGGCTAAAAGACAAAGAAAGGGAAAAGCCTGCAGTAACAGAACGTAGGAAAAATCTATGGGCCAGAGTGAGAACCTCAGGTGAAACAATCACTCCCTCTTTCTGGAGTGCCCTAACTTGCACAGAGCAGGCTTGCAGAAATTAGACAAAGTGTATAAAAAGCATGGAGCCTAGATGGGTTATGGCCTCTCCTTGAGTTTGACCCACCCTCGTGCCTCAAAGGTATACCATCATTTGTTTACTGAATAAAACTCTGACCTGTAATTGTGCTGTAACACTGGTTACAGACTGTGGAAATTACACACTCTTCTGATATATCTTTCTGCCCAAGTACCTACTTGCCAATCATATCTATTTATTCATCTACCTTTCCACCATTTATCTTTCTACCTATGTTTGCTTTACTCACTTAACCCAATGAAAGTGCTCATGTCACTCTTGGATGCCAGAGAATAATTTCCTAACTTGGAAGTAAATGGTGGCTTTTAACAGCTGAACCACAATGACAACTGAATTTCTAGCCTCCAGAGCAGAGGAATTCAATATTGGGGCCAGTGACAAGGCTTAATCACTTAGAGTTTTTTGTGTAGCAGAATTTTATTAAAGTGTAAAAGAGATGGTTTAAGCTTCAGATATAGACATCAGAAGGGATAGAAAGAGTTTCCCCTTGCTATGTTTTAGTAAGGAGTTATAACACTTCAGTTCAGTTCAGTCGCTCAGTCGTGTCCGACTCTTTGAGACCCCATGAATCGCAGCACGCCAGGACTCCCTGTCCATCACCAACTCCCAGAGTTCACCCAGACTCACGTCCATTGAGTCCGTGATGCCATCCAGCCATGTCATCCTCTGTCGTCCCTTCTCCTTCTGCCCCCAATCCCTCCCAGCACCAGAGTCTTTTCCAATGAGTCAACTCTTTGCATGAGGTGGCCACAGTACTGGAGTTTCAGCTTTAGCATCATTCCTTCCAAAGAAATCCCAGGGCTGATCTCCTTCAGAATGGACTCGTTGGATCTCCTTGCAGTCCAAGGGACTCTCAAGACTCCTCTCCAACACTACAGTTCAAAAGCATCAATTCTTCGGCGTTCAGCTTTCTGCACAGTCCAACTCTCACATCCATACATGACCACTAAAAAAACCATAGCCTTGACTAGATGGACTTTTGTTGGCAAAGTAATGTCTCTGCTTTTCAATATGTTATCAAGGTTGGTCATAACTTTTCTTCCAAGGAGTAAGCGTCTTTCAGTTTCATGGCTGCAGTCACCATCTGCAGTGATTTTGGAGCCGCCCAAAATAAAGTCTGACACTGTTTCCACTGTTTCCCCATCCATTTCCCATGAAGTGATGGGACCAGATGCCATGATCTTCATTTTCTGAATGCTGAGCTTTAAGACAACTTTTTCACTCTCCACTTTCACGTTCATCAAAAGGCTTTTTAGTTTCTCTTCACTTTCTGCCATCACGGTGGTGTCATCTGCATATCTGAGGTTCTTGATATTTCTCCCGGCAATCTTGATTCCAGCTTGTGCTTCTTCCAGCCCAGCATTTCTCGTGATGTACTCTGTATACAAGTTAAATAAACAGGTGACTATATACAGCCTTGACGTACTCCTTTTCCTATTTTGAACCAGTCTGTTGTTCCATGTCCAGTTCTAACTGTTGCTTCCTGACCTGCATATAGGTTTCTCAAAAGGCTGGTCAGGTGGTCTGGCATTCCCATCTCTTTCAGAATTTTCCACAGTTTATTGTGATCCACACAGTCAAAGGTTTTGGCGTAGTCAATAAAGCAGAAATAGATGTTTTTCTGGAACTTTCTTGCTCCTTCAATGATCCAGTGGATGTTGGCAATTTGATCTCTGGTTCCTCTGCCTTTTCTAAAACCAATTTGAACATCTAGAAGTTCACACTTCAGGTATTGCTGAAACCTTGTTTGGAGATTTTGAGCATTACTTTATTAGCATGTGAGATGAGTCCGATTATGTGGTAGTTTGAGCATTCTTTGGCATTGCCTTACTTTGGGATTGGAATGAAAACTGACCTTTTCCATTCCTGTGGCCACTGCTGAGTTTCCCAAATTTACTGGCATATTGAGTGCAGCACTTTCACAGCATCATCTTTCAGGATTTGAAATAGCTCAACTGGAATTCCATCTCCACTAGCTTTGTTCATAGTGATGATTTCTAAGGCCCAGTTGAATTCATATTCCAGGATGTCTGGATCTAGGTGAGTGATCACACCGTCATGATTATCTTGGTCATGAAGATCTTTTTTGTACAGTTCTTCTGTGTATTCCTGCCACCTCTTCTTAATATCTTCTGCTTCTGTTAGGTCCATACCATTTCTGTCCTTTATTGAGCCCATCTTTCCATGAAATATTCCCTTGGTATCTTTAATTTTCTTGAAGAGATCTCTAGTCTTTCCCATTCTGTTGTTTTCCTCTATTTCTTTGCATTGATCGCTGAGGAAGGCTTTCTTATCTCTTCTTGCTATTCTTTGGAACTCTGCATTCAGATGCTTATATCTTTCCTTTTCTCCTTTGCTTTTCACTTCTCTTCTTTTCACAGATCTTTGTAAGGCCTCGTCAGACAGCCCTTTTGCTTTTTTACAATTCTTTTCCATGGGAATGGTCTTGATCCCTGTCTCCTGTACAATGTCACGAACCTCAATCCATAGTTCATCAGGCAGGCACTCTATCTATCAGATCTAGTCCCTTAAATCTATTTCTCACTTCCACTGTATGATCATAAGGGATTTGCTTTAGGTCATAACTGAATGGTCTAGTGATTTTCCCTACTTTCTTCAATTTAAGTCTGAACTTGGCAATAAGGAGTTAATGATCTGAGCCACAGTCAGTGGCCGGTCTTGTTTTTGTTGACTGAATAGAGCTTCTCCATCTTTGGCTGCAAAGAATATAATCAATGAGATTTCGGTGTTGACCATCTGGTGAAGTCCATTGTAGAGTCTTCTCTTGTGTTGTTGGAAGAGGGTGTTTGCTATGACCAGTGCATTTTCTTGGCCAAACTCTAATAGTCTTTGCCCTGCTTCATTACATATTCAAGGTCAAATTTGTCTGTTACTCCAGGTGTTTATTGACTTCCACTTTTGCATGGGCAGATGCGATGGCGAACATAGCCAAGAGGAATTACCCCACATCTGAAGTCAGGGACAGAAGCCGGCTGGACCCCATGCCCGAGGGGTGGCGGCCAAGAGGAGCTACCCCACGTCCAAGGTCAGGGACAGCGGCTGGGAGGATATACCCCACATACGAAGTCATGGGCAGCAGCTGAGAGGAGCTACCCCACGTCTGAGGTCAGGGGCGGTGGCTGAGAGTGCCAGGCTGGGACATCACAGGAGCAGCCGAGAGGAGCTACCCCCTTCCTGAAGCCAGGGGTGGCGGCCAGGAGAAGCAACCCCACACCCAAGGAGTGGTGGCTGCATGGGTGCAGGAGGGCCTAGAGAAGCTATTCCACGTTCAAGGTCAGGAGGAGTGGCGGTTAGGAGATACCTCTCGTCCAAGGTAAGGAGCAGCGGCTGCGCTTTGCTGGAGCAGCCGTGAAGAGATACCCCATGTCCAAGGTAAGAGAAACCCAAGTAAGATGGTAGGTATTGCAAGAGGGCATCAGAGGGCAGACACACTGAAACCATAATCACAGAAAACTAGCCAATCTGATCACACTACAACCACAGCCTTGTCTAACTCAATGAAACTAAGCTGTGCCTGTGGGGCAACCCAAGACAGGCAGGTCATTGTGGAGAGATCTGACAGAATGTGGTCCACTGGAGAAGGGAATGACAAACCACTTCAGTATTCTTGCCTAGAAAACCCCATGAACAATATGATAGGATACTGAAAGAGGAACTCCCCAGGTCAGTAGGTGCCCAATATGCTACTGGAGATCAGTGGAGAAATAACTCCAGAAAGAATGAAGGGATGGAGCCAAAGCAAAAACAATACCCAGTTGTGGATGTGACTGGTGATAGAAGCAAGGTCTGATACTATAAAGAGCAATATTTTATAGGAACCTGGAATGTCAGGTCCATGAATCAAGGCAAATTGGAAGTGGTCAAACAGGAGATGGCAAGAGTGAATGTCGATATTCTAGGAATCAGCGAACTAAAATGAACTGGAATGGGTGAATTTAACACAGATGACCATTATATCTACTACTGCATGCAGGAATCCCTTAGAAGAAATGGAGTAGCCATCATAGTCAACAAATGAGTCTAAAATGCAGTACTTGGATGCAATCTTAAAAACGACAGAATGATCTCTGTTCATTTCCAAGGCAAACCATTCAGTATCACAGTAATCCAAGTCTATGCCCCAACCAGTAATGCTGAAGAAGCTGAAGTTGAACGGTTCTATGAAGACCTCCAAGACCTTTTAGAACTAACACGCAAAAAAAGATGTCCTTTTCATTATAGGGGACTGGAATGCAAAAGGAATTATATACTTATTAGTAATTTACTAATTATAGAATGTAAACACCTCAAAACTGAGAGAGTTGCACCAGGCCCCTCACCCACCAAATGCATTTTGTAATAAAATTGTCACAAGGTGTGACATCCTGGGCTATACAATAATTGACATGAATCTTAAAGAAAGGTAGATTTCCAAGCAAATATATAGTTTATTAACATACCTTAAGAAAATATTTCCATAAGAAAAACATGTTGGTTAGCTCCAGGTTTGAGATAAAGTTAATTTCATGCGGAACTGGGTGTTGCCATGACAACATAGTATTGGAAGAGAAAAGAAAAAAAAAAAAGAGGAAGAAGGTCTGCCACTTGCAGTTTATTTCCTCCTTCCACTTGGAGACTTCTGGCCTCCCTACAGAAGCTATTAAAAACCTCATTCCCCCCTTTTCTTTTAGGAGAGTTATGTTGTCAAGGGAAAGGGGTTGCATTTTCATTCCATAACTGCTTCTGAGCTGGTATGGGGTACTGTCCTTAAATTGTTGAGGCCACTTGAGGACTTCCAGGAGAGGAATGGCAGATGGACCTATTCTCCTAACCCTAAAATTGAGGGTCTATGATCCATGGGCCACAAGTCATAGTTGGAGGAGACTGTGGCACTGGCTGGAGTTTGAACAATGATCTGTAACTTAAAAGGCTTCATGAGACTAAAAACAAATTCATCTACACAGTTACAGAAGTGGGGAGCAAACAGTAAAACAGAACAATCAGCAAAGTTAAACATCACATTATGTCCATAGTTAAGGTATAAAGTGTTATACCAATCAATTTTAGGATTGTTAGATGTTATCAGGCTAAGACGTCATTGTTGTTGGCAATAGTAGTCGCAGATTTGGAGAAGCCCTTTCCCTGAAGTGGAGACACCCACCACGGAAAGACTTCCACTGATGGGTGGGCGGGGGAGGTGGGGGGGGTGAGGGAGGGGTAGGCACTCCACAGACCGAGCATTTTGACCTTTTGTGGAATGTGGAGTAGAAATGAGCCCAGGACAGTATAGCACTTTCTTAAGGGTCAAACAGCAGATTCAGGATTTTTGGAATCAGCAAAAGCAGGCTCACATAGATTACTAGTCCCATCTGGAAAGTGAAAACTAAAAGCATAGAAAAAAGACATAAAACTGACATCACTTAGTCTGCGTGAGGAAGTAAAAGTGAAAGCTGCTCAGTTGCGTCTGACTTTTTGCATCCCCATCCACTATACAGTCTATGGAATTCTCCAGGCCAGAAAACTGGAGTGGGTAGCCTTTCCCTTTTCCAGGGATCTTCCCAACCGAGAGATTGAACCCAGGTCTCCAATATTGCAGGAGGATCATATACCAGCTGAGCCAGCAGGGAATCCCAAGGTCAGGATGCACCCACGAGTCTATTCCCATCACCTTGAGAGCTGTGGAAGAAGAAAGAATAACCTGGTAAGGGCCTTCCCAGAGGGGATCAAGAGATTACCCCCCAGATCCCAATTTCCTTATCAGGGCCTCAGTCCCTAGCTTGAACAGAGTCTTGTTTGACTCAGAGGCTGGGTCAGAAGTCACTTCCCAGAGTTCCTGTAATGTCTGTTGAAAAGCTGAAAGTTGAGTTACATATTTTAACTTTACAATATTGTATTGGTTTTGCCATATATCAAAATGAATCTGCCAAGAAGTGGTTCTGGAACTGCTAACTCTCAACTTTAAGAAACAAAAAAGTGGGCCAAGAAAAAGTGGCCCATTTCTACCAGAAGCGGCCCTCCCTGCTCTAAAAGGGGGTGGAAACAGATTTTCAACTGACCCTTTTCTTCCTGGTCAGTCTTAGTCTGTTCCTTACCAACAAAAGCACCCTACTCATCCCTCTCTGTTCTACCACCTACTGAGATGGGGTGGAGATGCATCAGGGGCAGACCTGATGGCATCCCAGAGTGATATCTAATTCCTCACCATTACAACCTTGGCTTGATTTTTGCTCCTCCTCTGATATCACCTGCAGTGAAAAGAGTAGCCTTCTGGAGTGCCTTCCATGCTAAGACTACTGGGGGAGCATTCTGTCTTCCACATGCCTGTGTACATTCTGAACACAGGCCTGACTACAGTAAAAATGGTAAGTCATAAAGGGATGAACAACAACAAAGGTGTCATTTTCGAGTATCACCACATCGGTATATGTGATAGCAAAGAGGTGAAGAAGGTCACACCAGCAAGGAAAAAGTGATTTTTGCCTTGACCTATTAGGGCCAATCCTTCAAGTTCATTCCCATAGATTCCACAGGAAAAAAATATCCAAGGAGTTGAGACAAAAAAAAAAAAAAACACCAGAGAGACTCCTCTGGCTCACTAAGAGTTAGGGTTACCAGGGGAAGAAGCCTGTTGCACTTCCAATCTGACCAGATCCTGGAATTATCAATCTATGTCCTCAAAAACCTTCTGATCACCATCAGTGCTTCTATTCACATAGATCGGAGGCACAGCCATGACAAATAATCACTTTCAGGTAGCTGATCCCTGAGGAAGGCAGGCAAGAGAGCAACCTCTAGCCTGAGAGATGTTCCTAGAGCTGGAGCTCCACTCACTCCTGAATGTGCTTTTGTAACTTTTGGCTCCTAGAAAGGCTAGGCGCTTCCAACCTTGGGGTCTCAGTAAAAGTACATACTAACAGCATGGATTCTAAGTACCTGGAAAGTTAATGATTCAACAGATTGGGTTAGTGATTCTAATTCCCCAGGCAGTTATGAAATGGTCAAAGAGAGTGGAAAGTTTGACCAAGAAAGGAGAGTTTGGTCCAAAAGCTTTGTCAATTTCTTGTCGCTCCCCTGGAGCAGACGTTGGGTTCCTTTTGACATTAGCAGGTCGGTATAATCCCTTGACCAGAGAAGGCAATGGCACCCCACTCCAGTACTCTTGCCTGGAAAATCCCATGGATGGAGGAGCCTGGTAGGCTGTAGTCCATGGGGTCGCTAAGAGTCGGACACGACTGAGCGACTTCCCTTTCACTTTTCACTTTCATTCATTGGAGAAGGAAATGGCAACCCACTCCAGTGTTCTTGCCTGGAGAATCCCAAGGATGGGGGAGCCTGGTGGGCTTCCATCTCTGGGGTCGCACAGAGTCAGACAGGACTGAAGCGACTTAGCAGCAGCAGCAGCATAATCCCTTGACAGGGTTTCTGTTATAGGCTATATGAGTTCACCATGGAACCACAGAAAAGGACACAATACTTGCTTTGCACTTTTCAAACTTTCAATCTATCACTCACACAGGCACACTGTAGAGTTAAAAAAAGAAAAAAATAAAGACAGAAATTGAAGCTGCTCAGTCGTGTCTAACTGTTTACAACCCCATGGACTATACCCTGCCAGGTTCCTCTGTCCATGGAATTTTATAGGCAAAAATACTGGAGTGGGTTACCATTTCCTTCTCCAGGAGATCTTCCCGACCCAGAGATTGAACCTGGGCCTCCCACATAGTAGGCAGACACTTTACCATCTGAGCCACCAGGGAAGAGAAGACAGAATTAATAAAGTAAAGCAGAAAACTTGTTTACTAGGACAACAAAAGAAGTAGACCTCTGAGCATCTTTACCTTGTCCTAAAGAATCCTGGATGAGACCGGAAGCTGAAAGCTTGCTGCTAAGAGCTGTGAACAATGCTAGGGTTCATGACCTGTGGAGGAGAGGAGTCCAATCCAGGGCCAGTGACAGGCTTGATCATTTAGAGCTTTTTATGTAGCAAAGTTTTATTAAAGTCTAAAAGAGATAGTGAAAGCTTCAGACATAGACATCAGAAGGTGAAAGAGAAAGTGCCCCAGTGCTAGTTTTTAGCAAGGAGTTATATACCTATTAGCAAGCTGCTAATTAGAGAAAGGAAGCACCTCAAAACTGAGAGTTGCACAAGGCCCTTCACCCACAACATGTATTTGAGATAGCAATGGCAGAAGGTGAGTCATCCTGGGTCATAAAACAATTGATATGAATCTTGAAGAAAGGCATATTTCCAAGCAAATGCATAGTTCATTGACATAACTCAAGAAAATATTTCCTTAAAAAAGAAAAATATTGTTTAGCTCCAGGTTTGAGATAAAGTTAAGTTCAGGTGGAACCAGGTGTTGCCATGACAACACAAGATTAGAAGAGGGGAAAAAAAAAAAAGAAGTGTCAACCACTTTCAGTTTATTTCCTCCTGGCACACTTGGGGATTTCTGGCCTGTCTACTGACACTATTAACACTTTCAAAAGGGAGTTGGTCTTCCATAAGTCCTCTTTAATTTCAACATGCTTTCAGTTAAGGACCCTTTCCCATTCATAAAAAAAAAACATCATTTTGGGTCTGCAAGACTATCAGTTAAACAAAGTCGATCAGTTAAGTACAATTGAACACAGTACAGTTTCTGAAACTTTCCAATTTTGTGCTTACTATTCAACAGTAAACATGACCAGAAATAAGTCACTCTCTATTGCTCTCCCCACCACATATTTGATTTTTATGGTAAACCATACTAAATTAATTTTATGATATAAAATATTTTATGCATTTAATTCACAAACATTTTCAAACAGATACAGATAAATTTACTTTTAGCAAGCTTTTCTTAGAGTTTTTTTTTTTTTTTTTTTTTTCGTCATAGAATTAACATCAGAGGAGTTCTCAGCACTCTGGGATTTCTCCACCTCATGGCTAGAGATTGTCTTAGAATAAAATTATCTGTTGCAGAAGCATGAGCTTATAGTCAAATGTTAACCTGTTTTATTGCCAGCACACAGGTATCTTTCAATTATATTAAACTAAAGAAGAATTATGTCTGTCATAGAACTGTTGCAGAAATAGTTTATTCACTGAAGTACATTTTATTTATGCTATATGTTCATAAGAAAAACCTAGATTTACTCTGTTAGAGTTGTATGTGTATTCATGTAGACACTGAGAAAATGTCATACACGCAGCTACACTGATATATGAGTTTTCTGTGAACTTGATAGATTGAAAGTATATCTGTGACTTTAGAATTTTTTTTTTTTTTGTATTTTTCAGGAGTGGGATGTAGGGTAGTAGATCTAGTTTACACTAAAATAACCCAATCTGTAAGGGTCAGTTCAGTTCAGTCGCTCAGACATTTCAGGCTCTTTGTGACCCCATGATCTGTGCACACCAGGCTTTCCTGTCCATCACCAATACCTGGAGCTCATTCAAACTCATGTCCATCAACTCAGTGATACCATCTTAAAATCTCATCCTCTGTCATCCCCTTCTCCTCTTGCCTTCAATCTTTCCCAGCATCAGGGTCTTTTCTAATGAGTCAGCTCTTTGCAACAGGTGGCCACAGTTTTGGAGCTTCAGCTTCAGCATCAGTCTTTCCAATGAATATTCAGGGTTGATTTCCTTTAGGATTGACTGATTTTATCTCCTTTCAGTCCAAGGGACTCTCAAGAGTCTCCTCCAGCACCACAGTTCAAAAGCATCAGTTCTTCAGTGCTCAGCTTTCTTTGTGGTATAACACTCACATCCATACATGACTACTAGAAACACCACAGCTTTTACTAGATGGGCATTTGATGGCAAAGTAATACCTCTGCTTTTTAATATGCTGTCTAGGTTGCTCATAGCTTTTCTTCCAAGGAGCAATCATCTTTTAATTTCATGGCTGCAGTTACCATGTGCAGTGATTTTGGAGCCCAAGAAAGTAAAGTGTGTCACTGTTTCCGTTTTTCCCCCATCTAGTTGCCAGGAAATGATGGGACTGAATGCTATGATCTTCATTCTTTGAATGCTAAATTTTAAGGCAGCTTTTTCACTCTCCTCTTTCACTTTCATCAGGAGGCTCTTTAGTCCCTCTTCAGTTTCTGCCATATCTGAGGTTATTGATATTTCTCCTGGCAATCTTGATTCCAGCTTGTGCTTCATCCAGCCTGGCATTTCATACGATGTACTCTGCATATAAGTTAAACAAGTAGGGTGACAATATACAGCCTTGACATACTCCTCTCCCAATTTTGAATGAGCCCATTGTTCCATGTCAAGTTCTAACTGTTGCTTCTTGACCTGCATACAGATGTCTCAGGAGGGAGGTAAGGCCATCTGGTATTCCCATCTCTAAGAATTTTCCAGTTTGTTGTGATATACACAGTCAAAGGCTTTAGCATAGTCAACGAAGCAGAAGTAGATGTTGTTCTGGAATTTTCTTGCTTTTTCTATGATCCAAGGGATGATGGCTATTTGATCTCTGTTTCCTCTGCCTTTTCTAAATCCAGCTCGAACATCTGTAAGTTCCTGGTTCACATACTGTTGAAGCCTAGCTTGGAGAACTTTGAGATTTTCTTTGCTTGTGTGTGAGATGAGTGCAATTGTGCATTAGTTTGAACATTCTTTGGCATTGCATTGCTTTGGGATTGGAATAAAAACTGATCTTTTTCAGTACTCTAACCATTGTTGAGTTTTCCAAACTTGCTGGCATATTCAGTGCAGCACTTTCAAAGCATCACCTTTTTAGGATTTGAAATAACTTAGCTGCAATTCCTTCACTTCCAATCTCTTTGCTCATAGCGTTGCTTCCTAAGGCCAACTTGACTTTGCACTCCAACATGTCTGGCTGTACATGAGTGGTCACACTACTGTGGTTAACTGGGGTTGCCACCTAAGTTCCGCAGACTAATTTGCCAGAAATTACTTCCTATACTGAAGGTGAGACTTTAAAGATAAGGGTGAGAGCTTTCGAGAAGATCATATAGGGTGATTCCAAAAGGAGGGACTCCTTTTACTGCCTGGGAACCTCCAGTGAAAGTAGGTTAACTCCTTTCATGCCACCACTTATTTAGGGAAGAAGGCCTTCCAAAAATTACTAGAAAGGTCCTTCAGAAGAACAGGCCTCTAAACAACTATAAGGCAAAGTGATCTGTCTTGTCCCACTTGCCAATTAAACAGTCTCCAAGGAGCTCAAAGACCCCAGCTGGCCCAGCCCATCCAAGAGTGTGGGACCTACCCAGGAGAGGATTGGCAGATGGACTTCACACAGATGCCAGTTTCTCAAAGGTATAAATACCTACAAGTCATGATAGATACAGTCACAGGATGGATTGAAAGTTTTCCCACCCAGATTGAGAAGGCTGAGGAGGTGTTAAAAAAAAAAAAAAAAAAAAAATACTGTTCCATGAAATCATTCCATGATTTGGTCTGCCCAGGTCATTATAAAGTGACAATGGGACACCATTTACTTCTAAGGTTACCCAAGGGGTCTCTAAAGGGGTCATTACTTATTACCTCCATTATGCCTGGAGTCCTCAGTCTTCAGGAAAAGTAGAAATAGCCAGCCAATTTTTAAAATCAGTGATAAAAAGGTAACCCCAGGAAACCTCCCTTGGATGGAATGAGGCTTTAACAGTAGCTCTCCTACACATCCGTATTGGCCCTATGGAACAGGCTGGTCTTAGTCCTTATGAGACGTTATATGGGAAACCATTTGTTTATGTCAAGGATCTCTTCCTAGACGCAGAGGCTCAGATCTTCTGGTCTTATACTGTGGACATTGGCCAATTCCAACAAGATATACATTTGTTGGGTGTGAACCAGGAAGGACCCAAAAGATTCTAAAGAGCCACCACTATATTCTTCATGGACTTAAGTCCTAATTAAAATCTGGAAAGACGGGTCCCCAAAGGCTCAACTCCAGTCCACATGGAAGGGCCCTTACCCTCCAATATTTTCCATCCCCACGGCAGTTAAGGTACCAGGGCACCTCTCCTGGATTCACTACTCACGAGTCAAGTCGTGGAAGAAAACAAAAGAGGACACTCAATACACCTTTAAGCCCCTGGGAGATTTCAAATACCTATTCATGACTGTAAATTAGTGCCATTCTAGTGAATATCCCCAAAATTAAGATTCTGGAGATAGGATTTCTCAGGATAGCGCTAAAAAGAGTGAACACAACTTGTCAGCTGTTGTACTCCAAAATAGAAGATAGATCTCTTGATCCCTGAACAAGGAGGCACTTGAGCCATCTTGAATGAGACATGTTGTTTCTGGGTAAATACCTCCAACTAAGTTAAAGAAAGTCTCACAGTCCTCAAGAAAAACAATCAAATGCTACAGGATCTCAAAGAATGAACTGGAGAGTTCTTGGAGTGGCTACAGGCTATCTTTGGGGGATCCTTCTCCTGATGAGGGGGCATTTGGAGTTGCCTAATGCCCCTACTAATCCCTGTTATCACCATATTGATGCTGCTTATGATTGCTCAATATATTTTCAATTGTCTAACCTGCTTTGTCTCTCCCCACGTCAACAAGATACAACATGAAGTACTAGTTCAACAGGAATATATTAAACTACACCCAACCATG
Organism: Bos taurus; assembly: GCF_002263795.3. Classification (NCBI taxonomy): domain Eukaryota; kingdom Metazoa; phylum Chordata; class Mammalia; order Artiodactyla; family Bovidae; genus Bos; species Bos taurus. Next base: position 4,794,343 of record NC_037336.1, read on the forward strand.
GAAATTACCACTCACCCTTAGATGGATACCACTATAAGGACTCTGAGGCTTGAGACTAGCAAGAGGTGGAAGCCCAATATCCCTCTCCATCTCAGCTCAGCAGGAAGTAGCCAGAGAGATGTCGATGCCCCTATTCCCAAAGAAGCGGCCTACTATCTTTTTAGTAAGGACTGTTAGGTAGTTAGAAAAGGAAAAAAGAGTTCAAAATGACAGTGGCTAAAAGACAAAGAAAGGAAAAAACCCTTGAAAATGGAAGAAACGAAAATCTGAGGACTGGAATAAGAACATCAGGTGAAACAAACTGTCCTACCGGCTAGCCAAATTTACATAGGGCAAATTTTCTTCTCGGGGAGGAGATAAAACAAAAAAATGAACCAAGACTGAGCTTCTCTCCTTTGGGGTTGGTCTGCCCTCACACCTCAAGGGTGTACTATCTTTTGGTTGCCTCATAAAACTTTGAATTGTAACCGAACTATACCTGGTCCACCATTTCAAATCTTTGCTGCAGCGAGACAGAACCAAGGACATTACACACTCACCTGGCAAAATCATCCATATATATTGTCATTGTTTTAGAAGGATTTGAAGGTCAATTCCTCTTTTTTCTCTAATAAAAGTGATTTTTTAAAAAAGTTTGCTGTTTTTATCGACATGCTTACCAATATTTTAGGCTGCAGTTTTGATAGCTTAAGTATATGAAGAGAAAGATAATAATAATAAAAGCTATTTCTGGGGGAAATAATGAAGTTATGAATATTAAATTATGGGGAGTGAGTGTGAGGCATGTAATAAGGGACCCATAGACTTAGGTGATGTGGGTAAAGGACTATTAAAGGCTTGTTATTGTAAAGATATGGTTATACTGAAAGCTACAGAGAATTCATAATAGACACTAGAGAGTAGTGATCTAGAAGTTGTTAAGCCTTCTCTTGAAAGATAGTCCTATTTCTTGCCCACAGCTTGTATTAATTGATCCCCTACTCTGTGTCTGGTAGAAAGTTCATTTCTTGTAGCATATAGTCCTTTAACTATGTGTTTCCAAGGCTAAATTATTCTTCTTCTTTAAATATCACTGCATTCTGAAATATACACATATTTTTGCCCATATTTTGGATGAATACAGTGAATTTAAGGTTACATTTTTTAGCTAGGGTAGGTTGAACAGAGAAAAGAGTCCCCAAAGGTCGTTAAAAATGCAGCAGCTGAAAGGAAGACAGAGGATAAAACATATGCAAGAGAACAAAGTTAAAATTTAAGGACCAGAATGGGAACCTCCAGTGGGATAAAAAATACACATGCCCCCTTCTTGGCTGATGGTGAGTATAAGCCCTAATTTGCATAAGGCAGGCTTCAGGGGAGGAGAGAAAAATTATGAAAAGGGGAAGCCAAGATGAGTCGGCAGGACTATTCCAAGGTTGCCCTGCCCTCATCTCCTGCTGTCTGCTTAATAAAATTTTGAGCTAAAGAGATGGGAATACCAGACCACCTGACCTGCCTCTTGAGAAATCTGTATGCAGGTCAGGAAGTAACAGTTAGAACTGGACATGGAACAACAGACTAGTTCCAAATAGGAAAAGAAGTACGTCAAGGCTGTATATTGTCACCCTGCTTATTTAATTTATATGCAGAGTACATCATGAGAAACGCTGGGCTGGAAGAAGCACAAGCTGGAATCAAGATTGTCGGCAGAAATATCAATAACCTCAGATATGCAGATGACATCATCCTTATGGCAGAAAGTGAAGAGGAACTAAAAAGCCTCTTGATGAAAGTGAAAGAGAAGAGTGAAAAAGTTGGCTTAAAGCTCAACATTCAGAAAACAAAGATCATGGCATCTGGTCCCATCACTTCATGGGAAATAGATGGGGAAACAGTGGAAACCGTGTCAGACTTTATGTTTTGGGGCTCCAAAATCACTGCAGATGGTGACTGCAGCCATGAAATTAAAAGACGCTTACTCCTTAGAAGGAAAGTTATGACCAACCTAGATAGCATACTGAAAAGCAGAGACATTACTTTGCCAACAAAGGTCCGTCTAGTCAAGGCTATGGTTTTTCCAGTGGTCATGTATGGATGTGAGAGTTTGACTGTGAAGAAGGCTGAGCGCTGAAGAATTGATGCTTCTGAAGTGTGGTGCTGGAGAAGACTCCTGAGAGTCCCTTGGACTGCAAGGAGATCCAACGAGTCCATTCTGAAGGAGATCAGCCCTGGGATTTCTTTGGAAGGAATGATGCTAAAGCTGAAAGTCCAGTACTTTGGCCACCTCATGTGAAGAGTTGACTCACTGGAAAAGACTCTGATGCTGGGCAGGATAAGAAGGGGATGGCAGAGGATGAGATGGCTGGATGGCATCACGGCCTCGATGGACATGAGTTTGAAGGAACTCAGGGAGTTGGTGATGGACAGGGAGGCCTGGTGTGCTGCAATTCATGGGGTCACAAAGAGTCAGACACGACTGAGGGACTGAACTGAACTGAACTGAACTAATTGCTATGGCTCATACATTTGTTCACTACCATCCCAGACTCTGAAAGACGTTTGAGATGAAATGAAAAATCACAATTCCTAACCTATATAAAATGGAGGAGGTATAGTGGGAGAAACAGACCCATTAAAAAACAATAAGCGGGCAGAGGATCAATTCTGTCTAAAATTAGGAAACTCAGGGGGATGGGCAACTCAGTTGAAGATTTAGGGGCGGTTTCATAGAGGAAATAGTGACTCGAACTGAACTTTGACATATAAGGTGCAATTCTGAGTTATGGGTATGAAGGATTTGGGAAGAGAAAAGAGCACAAAGAAAGGAGATGAGAGATAGAGAGGAGAATAAGACAGGTAGACTTCATTTTAATTTAAATAAATAAAACATGGAAGTGTGTGATGTATTAGTATCAATGAAAGGGAATAGGAAACATGGAAACATGGGATAAATTATGAGGAATTATGTTACCTTATAAAGGGCAACAGAAATTTCTCTGTTGTTTCTCTGAAATTTCTGTCTGTCCTACATTTAGCCCTTTTTTCTCATATCAGTATCCATCTTTTAGAATTTTCCTCCTTTCTATGTACTAAGTGTACATAGAAAGTATACACTAATAAACTGTGTTTATTGTAGAGTTATACTCCTGCCCAGAAAACTCAAATTATGCAAAACTGTGTCCTCTTCAGTTCTTAAGCAACCCTCTTTGCTAGTTCTCTTGCTGCCTGTGCAAAGCTGCAAGGTAACTAAATGGTAGTTTTCCCCTTTCCCATTATTCTACAACCTGTTTAATTAAAATAACTAGTATAAGTTTAGAAGTAATCTAACAGTTGTGCAGTTTCTTGGCTTTTTAACCTCCTTTAAAAATTGTTAAAAATAAGCAAAAAAGTTTGGACATATCATTTGTTGACAAATATCAATTGATGATGATTATTTTTCTCAGAAAAAGGAAGGATCAAGAGAGAAGCAAATACATTGATTCTCCTTTTGTATGAGCTACTATATCTCATTGGATAAAACATTAAAGTCACGGCCTTATTCAAGATTTTAATATTCTTTGAAAACTAGGAAGAACTATAATTGTATTTCAAAGATTAGATAATATGTCATCACACAGAAAGTAAGTTAAGAGTAAAAAGAGCATTTTATTTGTTTAAGAATCCTTTGAAGTGACTTAGCAGCAGCAGCAGCAATGTTTAGTGTACAGCAGAAAACACATAGATTGTTCAATATAAATTTATTGAATGCTTTTTATTTCAATGTTAGGCACCGATCTCATTATGCATTATTTGTATTGTTCCAAGACCTTGTGATGTGAATGGGATTTCTTCACTATTTGTTCCAGTGGGGCTGAGTTTATTAACAATGATACCCAATTCATTTTCCTATTATGTTGGTGCCTCAAAATTTGGTTTGTTCTCAGCTGTGCAGTTATTATATTATAAGTTTAAAACTCAGGATCCAGTCTTCTTTGAATTTAATTTATACTACACAATATTATAAAGCAGCATAGAACAATCACATTTAAAAATTAAAAATATATCCTAAGGCTCAAAGAAGACATACAATTCTAGAAAGGAGCAGCAAACATGTTCTTGAAATTGCAAATTATGGCAAATAATATGTTTCAGTAACGTTCATAGTTAAAACAGCATTATTTATAAAGTGAACCAAAAGCAATAAAGTAGATGGCTAAAAAGAAAAACTGAATAGAACAAATAAAAGAACTATAAATACTTCATAATGAATAGTTTTCAATTAAATATAAACTCAGAAATGAAGTGATATGATTGAATAAAATGTATAATTCAAGTAGATAGCTATAATTACTTTCACACTGAGTTTGCTTTCATAAAAATATTTTCTGTGTTCTATAACATTGTTTCAATTATGATATTATTTCAGCACAATATTATTCAGCACAATAATACTCAAGAAAAACATCATACTGGTTATACCAAATGAGAGGGCTAGTGTTCAAAATGTGTGGCATTAAATTGATAAATTATAAACTCAAATTATAAATTCTAAGATAAAAGACTAAGTTCCTGTTTTCATTCTTATACTTGGGTTCCACATCTATGCCACACAAAGTGTGCAAAATTTCACCTCATTTTTATCAATTTTAGGAATTTTTGATATTTATGTTATAGTATATATAAATTACACACACAAAAAAACAGGTTTATTATGGACTTCTTAATTGGCTCAGTGATAAAGAATCTGCTTACCAATGCAGGAAATGCAGGAGATGTGGGTAAAGTCCCTGGGTTGGGAAGGTCCCCTGAAGGAGGAAATAGCAACCTGCTCCAGTAAAACCTTTCTTGAAAATTCTCATGGACAGAGAAGCTTGGCAGGCTTGGGGTCTCAAAGAGTCAGAGATAACTCTGACTGAACATGCACAAACATAAGTTTATTACATTTATCCATAGTCTATTTAGATAAAACTATAAAGAACTATACTATTTTACCAAATTGCCATATGCTACAGCAGGTCACTTTCTTAAAATGTTGTTATTTTTACATAGGAAGGATAATCACCATTTGATGAACAATAGTGTCAAAGGAAGGAATTTCACCAATCATCAGAGTGAAAGGAGATATATTACTTCTATGTGTAAAGTAAGTGCTCAGAAATCACAGAGATTAAGAGGAAATGTGAGGTTAATAATAGTTCACAGTCTGTGATGCTTTGATTAGGCTTAGACATACTGCCCTAGCTTATGGTTTCCAAGTATTTTGTTCCCTTTTATTCTTCTACCTTTAGTTATTGAGGACCCCAAACAGCTTTTTATTTAGTGTAATTGAAGAAGCACAAGCTGGAAACAAGATTGCCAGGAGAAATATCAATAACCTTAGATATGCAGATGACACCATCCTTATGGCAGAAAGTGAAGAGAAACTAAAAAGCTTCTTGATGAAAGTGAAAGAGGAGAGTGAAAAAGTTGCCTTAAAGCTCAACATTCAGAAAACGAAGATCATGGCATCCAGTCCCATCACTTCATGGGAAATAGATGGGGAAACAGTGGAAACAGTATCAGACTTTATGTTTTTGGTCTCCAAAATCACTGCAGATGGTGATTGCAGCCATGAAATTAAAAGATGCTTACTCCTTGGAAGGAAAGTTATGACCAATCTAGATAGCATATTGAAAAGCAGAGACATTACTTTGCCAACAAAGGTGCGTCTAGTAAAAACTGGTTTTTCCAAGGGTCATGTATGGATATGAGAGTTGGATTGTGAAGGAAGCTGAACGCTGAAGAATTGATGCTTTTGAACTGTGGTGTTGGAGAAGACTCTTAAGAGTCCCTTGGACTGCAAGGAGATCCAACCAGTCCATTCTGAAGGAGATCAGTCCTGGGTGTTCTTTGGAAAGAATGATGCTAAAGCTGAAATTCCAGTAATTTGGCCACCTCATGAGAAGTTGCCTCATTGGAAAAAACTCTGATGTTAGGCGGGATTGGGGACAGGAGGAGAAGGGGACCACAGAGGATGAGATGGTTGGATGGGATCACTGACTAGATGAACGTGAGTTTGAGTGAACTCCGGGAGTTGGTGATGGACAGGGAGGCCTGGCGTGCTGCAATTCAGGGGTAGCAAAGAGTCAGACATGAGTGAACAACTGAACTGAACTGATACCCATCAATAGTTATCAAAATGGAAATTAAAACTAAGAAAACTTACATACTGACAAATGAATTCATTTACAAATAGAAGCAATAAGTTCTTTATATATTACATAAATGATATATATTTATTAAAACTAACATTTTTAAAGCTAAAAATTAGTGAGAGGAGAGTCATTATTTTTCATTTTTATAAGTCTAGTGATGGTCTTGGTAGCAGTTGTTATTGTTGTTGTTTTTAACCTACTTCTGTGTCAATTTCTTGTGATATGACATATGATTTAATTTCTGAAAAAATCCACCCTAAATGAAAATGAATGAGTAAAAATGCAAAATAAAATATCAATATTAGCATAAAGTTAATTTTTACCTATGTAACAATGCAAGATGCAGGGGATTCCCGGACCAACTGTAAGAATGAGGATAATTAGTGCCTAAAACTTACTGCCATGAGAATCAATAGGAAGCCTTGAAAAGATAGAGATGCTTAAACCAATTCTTCAGAGACTCTGACCTAATTAGTTCACAGAAAGATCTGGATCTCAGTACTTGTTAAGTCTCCCAGGTGGTTCTAATATGCTGCCAGTGTTAAGAACTACTGAATTTGATAAGTCGTGTAATGAGACATGTCTTCATCTTAATGTTTTACATCTTTATAAATTTACATCATCCTTACTTTTTCCTTTGGGATTCACTATGTGTGGAAATGCAGACATTTAAAATTTTATTTAATGTAATCAGATATTATTACAAACACACTATCAAACTATTACTCCCATGACACAATTCTTCCAGCAAAATAGGAGAAACTATAAATTAGAATTTTTATAGGAATATAGACTGCCAAACAGTCATATAAAATCTAAATTTTGATTCAGCATGCCCAGAAAAACATAAATCAGGCAAAGGTATCTTTTAATTTTTTTCCCTTGTGATTTAAATTATAACACTGTTTTTATGTCAGAGAAATGATGTGTAGTCAATTGTGTGCTAGCAGAATGACTCATACCAGAGATAGGGAAGGGATAATATTAAATCCACAAATCTTTCCTGTCCATCAAGGCCCATATTTTTGTAGATGTTTTCATTCTAGCTTAAGAAAGAACATGTCTTCTGAATGACCAAATGCAAATAAAATATAGTACAGCCATGATTTCTCATTTTCTAAATTTATAATAACTACTTAAGTTACAAGAAGGGTTACAAGTATATGCATAAAAAACTGGAGCATGCATATCCTCGGTTCTGAAACCCAAAGATTATGCTATTTCTAAAATGCATCATTGCTGGCTTGTATTTTCCAATGCCTATTGAGATAGTCCTGCTTTGGAAAAACAATTTCTTTGCCTCTGTACCTTGAGCCTTCTTAAGTATATCAGGTCACTGGATCTCAACTGGGATTGATCTTTCCTTCCAGGGGATATTTGTTACAGATTGAGGGCATTTTTGTTGTCACAACTGAGAGAGGAAGTTGCTACTAGTTTGTAGTAGATGGAAGTCAGGGTGCTGCTGAATATTCCACGATGCACTGTGATATCCCCCTCCAACATGTAGCTAGTTCAGTTCAGTAGCTCAGTTATGTCTGACTCTTTATGACCACATGGACTGCAGCATGCCAAGCTTCCCCTCCATCACGAGCTCCCAGAGCTTGCTCAAACTCATGTCCATCGAGTCAGTGATTCCATCCAACCATCTCATCCTCTGCCGTCCCCTTCTCCTCCCACCTTCAATCTTTCCCAGCATCAGGGGCTTTTCCAAGAAGTCAGTTCTTTGCATCAGGTGGCCAAATTACTGGAGTTTCAGCTTCAGCATCAGTCCTTCCAATGAATATTCTGGATTGATTTCCTTTAAGGAATGACTGGTTGGATCACTTTGCAGTCCAAGGGACTCGCAAGAGTCTTCACCAACACCAACAGTTCAAAAACATCAATTCTTTGACACTCACCTTTCTTTATAGGCCAAATCTAACATCCACACATGACTACTGGAAAAACCATAGTTTTGACTAGATGCAAAGCACAAGCTGGAATCAAGATTGCTGGGAGAAATATCAATAACCTCAGATATGCAGATGACACCACCCTTATGGCAGAAAGTGAAGAGGAACTAAAAAGTCTCTTGATGAAAGTAAAAGAAGAGAGTGAAAAAGTTGGCTTAAGGCTCAACATTCAGAAAACGAAGATCATGGCATCTGTTCCTATCACTTCATGGGAAATAGATGGGGAAACAGTGGAAACAGTGTCAGACTTTATGGTTTTTGGTCTCCAAAATCACTGCAGATGGTGACTGCAGCCATGAAATTAAAAGATGCTTACTCCTTGGAAGGAAAGTTATGACCAACCTAGATAGCATATTCAAAAGCAGAGACATTACTTTGCCAAAAAAGGTCTGTCTAGTCAAGGCTATGGTTTTTCCAGGGGTCATGTATGGATGTGAGAGTTGGACTGTGCAGAAAGCTGAGCACCGAAGAATTGATGCTTTTGAACTGTGGTGTTGGAGAAGATTCTTGAGAGTCCCTTGGACTGCAAGGAGATCCAACGAGTCCATTCTGAAGGAGATCAGCCCTGGGATTTCTTTGGAAGGAATGATGCTGAAGCTGAAAGTCCAGTACTTTGGCCACCTCATGGGAATAGTTGACTCATTGGAAAAGACTCTGATGCTGGAAGGGATTGGGGGCAGGAGGAGAAGGGGATGACAGAGGATGAGATGGCTGGATGGTATCACTGACTCGATGGACGTGAGTCTGAGTGAACTCCAGGAGTTGGCGATGGACAGGGAGGCCTGGTGTGCTGCGATGTATGGGGTCGCAAAGAGTTGGACACGACTGAGCATCTGAACTAAACTGAATTGAACTTTAAAACGTGTAACCATCTGGCCCTAAATGGCAATAGTACAAAGACTGAGCAAATTGCATTAGATGATATAATAGCAATTCCTGTCTCATTAGCAGTCCATTATGAACTTATAAAATCTAAGGTGTTTTATTGAGTAATACTATATTAAATTCAGTTTTATTAATTTCTAAACATTGAACCTGAAGGGAACTGACCCATTTATAAATAATCACTCAAAGAACCCCTTCCTCATCTTATGATTTTAACACTTGAGTGTTAACAACAAATCTTTCCCTTTTTATGGTATAGCTGAATACTTTTATGCTATTAACTATTTCATAAAAGTATTACTATACCTATTATTATTATATTAAATCATTCTTAATACAATGTGAGAGCTAGGTGATTTTATTCAGTAACTGTCAGAATAATTTTGACTACAGATATCTTCTACATAGAAGGACTAAGTAGTACTCTATATACTCTGATTGGAAGGACACTGACAGAAACATATCTACAAGAACTTGTTATAAAAGCAACCATACTTTTGCTAAGTCTTTAAAGATCCAAGCCTCTGGATTTGCTAAATAAGAGATCAAGTATTGAGATATTCTGTTACCATTCTCTGACTAGTCATCTAGAAAAGTCCTGGATAATGGGTAACAGGAGATTTGCCAAATAAGGGCACAAGCAATTTAACTGTCCTATTTTTCTCCTACTGTTTTTTTTTTTTTTTTTCCTGTTATTGATGTTCAGTCACTAAATCATGTCCTACTTTTTGTGATCCCATGGACTACACCATGCCAGGATCCCCTGTCCTTCACTGTTTCTTGGAGTTTGCTCAAATTCACGTCCTTTGACTTGGTGAGATGATGCTGTCTAGCCATCTCATCCTCTGTTGCTCTGTTTTCCTGTTTCCTTCAAATTTTGCCAGCATCAGGATCTTTTCCAACAAATCAGCTCTCACATCAGGTGGGCAAAGTATTGGCATTTCAGATTCAGCCTCAGCCCTTTCAATGGATATTCAGGGTTGGTTTCTTTTGGGATTGACTGGTTTGATCTCCTTGTTGTCCAAGGGACTCTCAAGAGTCTTCATCAGCACCACAACTTGAAATCATCAATTCTTAGGGCTCAGCCCTCTTTAATGGTGCTGTTCTCACATCCATACATGACTACCAGAAAAACCACAGCTTTAACTAAACTGAGTTTTGTTGGCAAAGTGATGTCTTTAGTTTTTAATACACTGTCTCAGTTTATCTAGTTTTCCTTTCAAGGAGGAAGTGTCTTTGAAGTTTATGGCTACAGTCATCATCAGTACTGACTCTGGAGCCCACGATATAAAACCTGTCACTGCTTCCACTTTTTCCCTTTCTAATAGTCATGAAGTGACGGGACTGGATTCCACAATCTTAGTTTTTGAATGTTGAGTTTTAAGCCAGCTTTTTTACTCTCTTATTTCACCTTCAACAAGAGGCTCTTTACTTCCTCTTCTGCCATTAGAGTGGTATCATCTGCCCCTTGGGGTTGCTAATAGTTCTTCTGGTAATCTTTACTCCAGCCTGTCATTCATCCAGCCTGGCATTTCACATGATGTACTCTGCAAGTCCGTTAAATAAGCAAGGTGACAATATACAGCTTTGACTTACTCCTTTCTTAATTTGAAACAAGTCTGTTGTTTCATGTCTGGCTGTAATTGTTGCTTCTTGACCCACATACAGGTTTCTCAGGAGACAGGTAAGGTGGTCTGGTTTTCTATCTCTTTCAGAATTCTCCACAGTTTGTTGTCATACACACAACCAAAGGCTTTTGCACAGTCAATGAAACAGATGTTCTTCTGGAATTCTCTTGCTTTCTCTATGATCCAACGAATGTTGGCAATTTGATCTCTGGTTCTTCTGCCTTTTCCTAAATTCAGTTTTAAAGTCTGGAAATTTTTTGGTTCACGTACTGCTGAAGCCTAGCTTGGAGGATTTTGACCAAAATCTTACTAGCCTGTTAAATGAGGACAATTGTATGGTAGCTTTGAACATTCTTCAGCATTGCCCTTCTTTGGAATTGGAATGAAAACTGTCTTTTTCCAGTCCTGCAGCCACTGCTGAATTTTCCAAACTTGCTGACATACTGAGTACAGCACTTTAACAGCATCATCTTTTAGAATTTGAAATAGCTCAGCTGAAATTCCATCACTTCTGCTAGCTTTGTTTGTAGCAATGATTCCAAAGGTCCATTTGACTTCATACTCCAGGATGTCTGACTTGATATGAGTGATTACACCATCGTGTTTATCTGGGTCATTAAGATCTTTTTTGTATGGGTCTTCTGTGTATTCTTGCCAACTCTTCTTAATCTCTTATGCTTCTGTTAGGTCCTTACCATTTCTCTCTTTTATTATGCCCATCCTTGCATGAAATATTCCCTTCAGTGTTTTTCTCTTATCACTCAATGCTTTCTAATCAGCACTTTGGTTAACCAGTCATAAATTTTATTTTCTTTACTATAAGTGAGCTTTTTGAAATGTTCAACTATGTTTTTATGGAAAAAAACTCTATTTCCCAGTTATATTTTAAAAAGATATCTAATGATTATACTTAATTATAATAAATAGAACAATATAAATAACCTTGTAGATCTACTGCCTGATTCACTGAAACCAAGTGCTCAAGTGATCTTTGCATGGTTAGGATATTTTAAGAAATGAAGTATTTGTATTACCTTGTAAATGAGTTAAAAAGAAGGTTAATTATACCATTTATGCAAAAAATCTTAGAATACAGAATAGAATGTTTAACTCTTATTAATTTGTGTATACTTTTTATAAACAAGTATAAAATTAACACTATTTTTTATAGTTTTCTTTTTCAAATATGTCAACAGATTTACACAAGATTTTGATCAATTTTCTGGCACCACTTCTAAAACTTTGTAACTCTATTTGACTTTGACACTGATATGTATTGCATGCTAGATAATTGTTTCTGTAAATAAACTAGAGATTCAAAATTTGAGAAGATAGACAGAAATAGATAAATGACTGATTGTTGTGAGGGAATACTGTGGATATGAAAGTGAGGTCATGCTCACAGGATAAAAAGAAGTAATATCTTCCTATAGTTTATAGGAAGCAGGCAATGTGAAGACTAAATGGATTTTTCAGGCTTACCACTCAATAGAACTGCATATTCTAATATATTCAGTTTTTAGCTTTCTGCCTTAGCTATAAGAAAAGGCTAGGATTCAACAAAATGGATGAAACAGTAGTTTTGGAACTGTGATGTTTGAGATGAAAGAAAGCCTTTTATCAAAGCTGGGATGGAGAGATTCAAGAAACTCATAGGTAGAATACCTATTGGAATAAAGGATGTTTTGTTACCCTCTTAGATTGTCATTAAGTATATATTTTGCCAGTCTGCCTTGGTGCTGCCATTCAAATGAAGCCAACCATCATAACAAAGTTGTTGAAGAAGTTGACAAGTTCTTTGAAGTTGAGAACCTAAACATGAAGAGGTGTATTGGCCTCTGAATAGAGTTTCTTGAAGTGAGAAGGCTTTTGAGAGTGATTAACAACCAATGAAAAAAGAAGGCACTGTAGTAGTGTGCCTGGAAAGAAGGCTAGGCAACCCTGTGCCCTCAAACACTTGAAACATTCAGAAGACTACCTGAATATTTCCCTGTGCCCATATAAGGGACCACAGTGATTGTCTAATAAGACAGGAACAAGAGAAAGGCCCACATATTTTCCACATGTGGAATTACTCCTTCTAGAAGAAGGGGTGAGGTGATGAGCCATGTCTGAGATTAAAGGGATGCAACTGAGTTTTTCTGAGAAGGTTCTAAACAGGGGCTATGGAAGAACTGAACACCAGACCCCTAGAAAACAGTGCTAGACTTTCTAAGTAGGGACACATTTTGGTAGATGACATTATTCATAAATGGATCCAAGAAAAATAGAGTGAAATCAGGTCTGAGATTCTATCACTACTGCAGTTAGCAAGAGACTCAAGATTAATCTCATCTTTCTCCCATTTCCCCAGAGAAGTCTCCAAACAGCTGATGCCAGTGGGAGGCATGGAAACACAGGATAAGAGATTTCAACCCAACTGTGCAGGACTAGATTCTTCCTAATTTAAATGACCAAGAAGCTGTTCAAACTCTATAACTTGTTGAGCAGGGATGATGAGGGTAATTTAATGCACCACAGTTAAAACGAATAATTTCTGGAGAACAGCATCAGTTTTAGGTTACTTCCCCACTGAGATGAGATTACTCAATTATGGAGGTGAGGGTTAAGAGAAGAGGGATTTTTAGTAGGGACATATTTATAAATTTTAAGCTTATTAGTGAATATTTTGTGTTGTGGTGACCTTGATTTCACTCTGTGATCTCACAACTATGGATTCTTTGTTAATAAACACTTGCATAATATGAACCTCTTGGGTATTTTGGGTTACTGTACTCTGCTTTTCCCCTGTTGAACCAAAATTTAGTTAACATAATTATTTAAATTTCCATTAAATTGCTAAATTAATTTAGAAGTTAATGAAGATTACCAATGTAAAAGTCTTGATATATTACAAAGAGAGAGAGAAAAAAAAACCTTCTATGCTTTTGGAAAGGATGATGAACTTATTACTTATAATTAAGAAATAGTATTAAATTAATAAACCTAAGGACTGTTCCAAATATGATTTTTTACATTCTTTAAATCACTACATTGCTCTGTAGGATACTGATTTACATTTTTTTTTCCTTAAGTGAAACTTTCACTAGAAAATTTTGTTCGCAATCTTAAAAGTTCTTTGGGATGCATCTATCCTGCTGTAAACATGAAATTATCATTAATTATCAACTATTTATTGAAAACCTACTGTGTGTCAAATATTGTTTCAAATAATGTTGATATTCTTGCCATCATAGCGTTCCTTAATTTGGGGAGTCAGCACAATGACAAATCAATAGACTATAGTTAAGCGAATGCTATGAAAAAAGTATGCTTAGAAAAGGCAGAAAAGTGACACCTTGGGAATTTAGGCTTTGAGGAAGAAATTTTGATTTAGTTGAGGTTGGGATGGAAAAAGATAAGTCAGTCTGGATAAGGATTTTCTCAGGAGCATGCAGAAAGTTAGCAAGAGAGATACTTTTATGTATGTGCAACACATATACTTGGGAAAAGGGCTAATTCATAAGGAACCCTGTCAGGTAATGCTCAGCCTTTTCTGGTATGAAAACAAGATATCCTATATAGATATTTATGGAAACTTCTAGAAAAGCTTCTGATACTTCTATGAGAACAAGAGGAGGAGATATGATTGGCCCAGAGGGGTGGGGCTGGGGGCCCCATCCCTTCTCCTCATCAAGAAGTGGAACAGTTTTAAACATATGAGGATATATTATGTAGGATATTCTCTATATAAAAGCCTTGAAGGTTGATCTTTTTTTTTTTGCTTTAAGAAATAACCTGACATATAAGAGTTACCACTGCATAACATGTATTTTTATTCTAAAATGGGTAACGGCACCTGTGGACCTATTTAGATCAGAGTTTAACCATCCAGCTGTTTCATTTCAATGTAGCAGTGCAATAGAAAAGTCCTTGTTATACTCTGTATGGCTTACACATTCAATAGAATATCAAATATAAATGTGCAATATCTGTCAACCACAGTAATGAATGTTGAAGAAATATTATTAAAAGTGTGTGCTTATGGCTGGTTTCCCAGGTGGCTCAGTGGTAACGAATCCCCCTGCCAATGCTGGAGCCCCAGGAGACGCTGGTTTGATCGCTGAGTCAGGTAGATCCCCTGGAGGAGGAAATGGGAACCCATTATAGCATTCTTGCTGGAATAATTCCATGGACAGAGGAGCCTGGTGGGCTACAGTCCATAGGGATACAAAGAGTCAGACATGATTGAATGACTAACCCTTTCACTTCCATGACAAAGATGGGATTGATCAATACAGGGTTGTCAGATTTAGAAAATAAAATACAGTATAAATATGATTACATACTATTTGGGACATATATACACTAAAAAAAAAAAGTACTTATTGTTTTTAAAATTAAAAGTTAGGACCCATCTTTTTAGTTTTTGTTTTTATTTTCATTACTGTAAGATGTGCATCCTAATAGAGTTTGAGCAAACTCTGGGAGATATTGAAGGACAGGGAAACCTGTTGTGCTGCAGTCCATGGGGTCACAAAGAGTCAGACATGATTTAACTACTGAACAATTTAATTACTGAACAAAGGTGGATCAAAAAAGATCTCGCTGCAATTTATGCCAAAGAATGTCTGCCTATGTTTTTCTCTAAGAGTTTTATAGTATCTGGCTTTACATTTAGATCTTTAACCCATTTTGAGTTTATTTTTGTGTATAGTGTTGGAGAGTGTTCTAATTTTACTGTTTTACATGTAGCTACCCAGTTTTCCCAGCACTACTTATAGGAGAGACTATCTTTTCTCCGTTGTGTATTTTTGCCTCCTTTGCCATAGATTGAGTGGCCATAGGTGCTTGGGTTTATATCTGGGCTTTCTATTCTGTTCCCTTGATCTAAATTTCTGTTTTTGTGCCAGTAAAATGTCATTTTGATTATTGCAGCTTTACAATATAATCTGAAGCCCCCGACTTCAGCAGATCTTGCTTCCTCTAGTTCCATTTTTGTATCTCAAGATTGCTTTGGTTATTTGGTGTCTGTTATGTTTCCACACAAATTGCAAAGTTTTTTATAATAAGTCTGTGAAACATGTCATTGTTAATTTGATAGGGATTGTGCACTGAATGTGTAGATTGTTTGGGTAGTAAAGTTATTTTGACCATATTGATTTTTTCAGTCCAAGAACATGGTCTATCATTTCTTCACCTGTTTGTGTCATCTTTGATTTCATTCTTCAGTGTCTTATAGTATTTTGAGTACAGTATTTTCACTTCTTTATTTAGGTTTATTTCTAAGTACTTTTTTTTTATGCCACAGTAAGTGGGATTTTTTCCATAATTTCTCTTTCTGATCCTTCATTTTTTGTGTATAGGAATGCAAGAGATTTCTATGTATTAATTTTATATCCTGCAACTTTACCAAATTCATTGATAAGCTCTAGTAGTTTTCTGGTAATTTAAAAGCTTTACATGGGAAATGAAACCATGAACAATAAGAAAAGACAATCCTTCAGGAAGGATGAAAACATTTGGAAATGAAACAACTGACAAGGGATTAATCTCCAAAATATAAAATAAAGCTCACACAGCTCAATATTAAAAAAATAAATAAAAATAAAAATGGTGGAAGATCTAAATAAATTTTCTCTGAAGAAGATATACACATGGTGGACAAAAAGCACATGAACATATGTTCAATGTCACTAATTAGTAAAGAAATGCAAATCAAAACTGCAATTAGATATCACCTCATGCCAACCAGAATGAGTATCATCAAAAATCCACAAACAATAAGTGCTGGAGAAACATCGAGAAAAGAGAAACCTACGCTGTTGGTGGGAAAGTAAATTGGTATAGCAACTATGGAAAAGAGTATAGAGGTTCCTTAAAATATTAAAAATAGAGCTACCCTGTGACCCATCAATCCCACTTGTATATATATCTGAAGAAAGTCATAGCTTGAAAAGATACATGTATCTAATGTTCATTGCAGCACTATTTACAATAGCCAGGGCATGGAAGCAATATAAATATCCATCAACAAATAAATAAAGGAAATGTGGTAAATATATACAACAAACTATCACTCAGTCACAAAAAGAATGAAATGATGCCATTCTCAGCAACACGGATGGACCTAGAGGTTGTCATACTGAGTGAAGTAAGTCAGACGGAGAGAGACAAATATCATATGATGCTACTTATATGTGGAATTGAAAATAATGGTACAAATGAACTTATTTACAAAACAGAAACAGACTCACAGATGTAGAAAACAAATTAATGGTTATGGGGGAGGAAGGAGAGGGTAAATTGGGAGACTGGGATTGATATATACACACTAGTATTAATATATGTATAAGAGATAACTAATAAGGACCTACTGTATAGCACAAGGAACTCTACTTATTACTCTGTAATGACCTACATGGGGAAATAATCTAAAAATGTGTCTATATGTATATGTGTAACTGATTCACTTTGAGTACACCTGAAACTAACATAAAATTGTAAATCAGCTGTATTTCAATACTTTAAAAAAATAAAGTAATAAAAGTATGGCTTTTCTAATGAAAAAATAAAAATAATAAATTAATTAAATTTTAACTGGTCATTCTGTGTTTTCTCTGACAGCACAAGAATAATAACCTTTGCTAAAAGGAGAAATATATCAGTCTTTTTTTTTTTTTCCATCATTGAGACAAATGTATTTTGAGTGATAAACCAGCTTCTAATCTTTTTCTTTCACTACCAAGTGTACTCTTTTTAATAAATAACTGTTCTGAGTTCCCAATTTACCCTTGTAAGCAGAATTAACAATAAATCATTTAATTGTTAATTTAATTGTTAGGCCATATTAAATATATAAAGTTATTTATATGTCAGCAAAGCAAATATTCAAAAAGAAGCATTTGCTAAACTAATACACATTTTCATATTTTATATATTATATATATAGGAATTGTGATAAATTTGGAAGGCAGATGGTTAAAAATAAATAGCACAAATTAATTGGCTTCCGAGGTGGCTCAGAAAGTAAAGTTATCTTCCTGCAATATGGGAGACTTGGGTTTGATCCCTGGGTCAGGAAGGTCCTCTGGAGAAAGGAATGGCAACCCACTCCAGTGTTCTTTCCTAGAGACTTCCATGGACAGAGAAGCCTGGCAGGCTACAATCCATGGGATCACAAAGAGTTGGATATGACTGAGCAACCAACACATAACACACAATTGGTGAAGTTTTAAGTGTCATTTTATTGATAACTTTTTTGGAGATAGTTTTTTGCAAACATATCAGTGTTGGATCTTAACAATATCCTTTAAACATTCTCAGCTCTTAAAATACTAAGTCCAGTGACTATAAGAACACGAGATTATCTACTATCAGTTTTGATGACCTCCAAAATGAATCAAGGAGGAAATTTTCCTTGCAGTTTTTTTTTTTTTTTTTTAACTCTGTGTATATTTTAATCCCAAATTCCTAAATTATCACTCCTTTGGTAACCATAGCTTGTTTTCTATGTCAGTGAGTCTATTTCTGTTTTGTAAATAAGTTCATTTGTATCATTTTTTTTTCTTTTTTTTAGATTCCATATATAAGTGAAATAAGTCTTCTGTTAGAAGGTAATGTCAAAGTGCACTAAGAGTTGGATTTACAAATATACATGTATATATAGGAAAAAATGATAGTAAATTTTCATTTATTTTTTTAGAAAAACTATTGGCTTGTATGTAAAAACAAACACACCAAAGTAATGACAAAGTGATCATTTAAAGTTTAGAAATCTTAAATGCAAAATAATGCAATTATAACAAAACAAACAAAAAAAAAACTTTGATTTTAGTTAGAATTTGTGACTCAATATTTCAAGTGCTTTGTCTTACCAAAGTATACACATCCTTAGCTCTGTCCTTAGCATCTTCCCTCCATTTTTCTCTTATATCAGCTACAGTTTATTACTTTCTATAAGCCAAATTTGTTTTCCAAAAATGCTTTTTCTTTCTCCAAAATTCTTTAGAACCATGTGTTCAAAGCCTTCATTGTAAGGACCATTCCTTTATTTTTTTATTTTTGTTTGCATATGTGTTTTATTTTTTTTATTTTTTTTTTTGCTTGTTCATTGCCTCTTTATATATATATATATATATATATATATATATATATATTTGTTTTTAAATTTTATTTTATTTTTAAACTTTACATAATTGTATTAGTTTTGCCAAATATCAAAATGAATCCATCACAGGCATACATGTGCTCCCCATCCTGAACCCTCCTCTCTCCTCCCTCCCCATACCATCCCTTTCCTTTAAACTTAGATTTTCTTTTTTATTTTCTGTTTGTTGTAAACTTAATACCCATCAGTGCTCCCAAGAGTAATCAAAAGAAGTATTTTGGAGCTTTCCAGTTCTTTTTCAGGGTACATAAAGCTTAAATTTTATTGAGGCCATGTAGGCTGTCTATCATTGAAGGCCCTCACCAATAAAAGGTGGATTTCCCCCAAGTGCATGGTTCAACTCAGCCTAGGGATAAAAGTGTGAAAGGACCATTATTGTATTTCTACTACATAAAAATTAAATAAATTGACTTTTAGAACTCAAGCTATTTGAGAATAAGTAAAGTTATTAAACAATTCTTATGATGAAATAAACCAAGTTTTGATGGATTATTATGTAGAAAAATAGTTGTAAAAACATCACCTGCAAAACATAAGAGATGGCCCCAAACTGTTACTAAAAGCAAATATATATATATATATATATATATATGAGTGTTGTAATTATAAAATGAAATATTATGCATTTAAGTAACATCACTAGATGTGTCTGGTGGTGAGAGTAAATTTTGGTACTGTAAAGAACAATATTGCATAGGAACCTGGAATGTAGGTCCATGAATCAAGGTAAATTGGAAGTAGTCAAACAATAGATGGCAAGTGTGAGCACTGACATTTCAGTGGATGGTATGGGTAGATGGGTATGGTAGAATTTAATTCAGATGACCATTATATCTATTACTGTGAGCCTCTTATACCCTTAGACGAAATGAAGTAGTCCTCAGAGTCAACAAAAAGCTAGGAAATGCAGTACTTGAGTACAATCTCAAAAACAACAGAATAATTTTGGTTAGTTTCCAAGGCAAAACATTCAGCATCACAGTAATCCAACCTATGCCCCAAACACTAATGCTAGAGAAGAAGAATTTGAACCGTGCTATGAAGACCTACAAGACCTTTTAAAATGAACACCAAAAAAGAAAAAAAAAGAAGAAAGATGTCTTTTTCATCATAGGGGACTGGAATGAGAAAACTGATAGTCAAGAGATATCTAGAATAAAAGGCAAGTTTGGTCTTTGAGTACCAAATGAACCAGGGCAATAGCTAACAGAGTTTTGCCATGAGAACACCCTAGTTGTGACAACAAACTTCAAACAACATAACAGATGACTCTACACATGGACATCACCAGATTGCTTATACTATTTGTAGCCAAAGATGGAGATGCAATATAAAGTCAGCAAACACAAGACTTGGAGCTGACTGTAGCTCAGATCATGAACTCCTTATTGCAAAATTCAAACTTAAATTGAAAATAGGGAAAAACACTAGGTTGTTCAGGTTTGACCTAAATCAAATCACTTATGATTATATTGTGGAAGTGACAAATAAATTCAAGGGACTAGATCTGGTAGAGTGCCCGAAGAACTATGGATGGAGGTTCCTAACATTATGCAGGAGGTGATGATCAAAACCGTCCCCAAGAAAAATTAATGCAACAAGGCAAAATGGTTGTCTGAAGAGACTTACAAATAGCTGAGAAAAGAGAGGCAAAAAGGAAAGGAGAAAAGAAAAGATATACCTATCTGAATTCAAAGATTCAAAGACTAGCAAGAAGACATAAGAAAGTCTTCTTAAGTGAACAATGCAAAGAAATACAGAAAAGCAATAGAATGGGAAGGACTAGAGTTCTCTTCAAGGAAATTAGAGATACTAAGGGAACATGTCATGCAAAGATGGTCACAATAAGGGACATAAAATAAAGGACTCTTAATAGGAAAAAATATTAAAAAGAGGTGACAAGAACACACACAATAACTGTACTAAAAAAGGTCTTAATGACCTGGACAATCAGTATGGAGTGGTCACTCATCTAGAGCAAGACATCCTGGAGTATGCAGTCAAGTGGGCCTTAGGAATCATTACTATGAACAAACCTAGTGAAATTGATGAAATTCCAGCTGAGCTCTTTCAAGTCTTGAAAGATGATGCTGTGAAAATACAGCACTCAATATGCCAGCAAATTTGGAAAACTCAGCAATGGTCCCAGAACTGGAAAAAAATTAGTTTTCATTGCAATCCCAAAGAAGGGCAATGCCAAAGAATGTGCAAACTACTGCACAATTGCACTCATCTTACATGCTAGCAATGTAATGCTGAAAATCCTTCAAGCTAGGCTTCAGCAGTACAAGAATCAAGAACATTCAGATATATAAGATGGGTTTATAAAAGGCAGAGGAATCAGAGATCAAATTGCCAACATCCGCTGGATCATAGAAAAAGCAAGGGAATTCCAGAACAACATAAACTGTTGCTTCATTGATTACCTTAAAGCTATTGACTATGTGTATCACAACAAACCGTGGAAAACTCTTAAAGAGAGGGAATACCTGCTTCCTAAGAAATCTGCATGTTGGTAAAGAAGTAACAATTTGAAATGGACATGGAAAAAGGGACTAGTTCAAAACTGGGAAAAGAGTACTTCAAGGATTATACAGTCACCCTGCTTATTTAACTTATATGCAGAGTACATCACACAAAATGTCAGGCTGAATGAAACACAAGCTGGCAACTAAAGAGTCTGCTGGGCATACACATTGAGGAAACCAGAACTGAAAGAGACACGTGTACCCCAATGTTCATCTCAGCACTGTTTATAATAGCCAGGACATGGAAGCAACCTAGATGTCCATCAGCAGATGAATGGATAAGAAAGCTGTGGTACATATACACAATGGAGTATTACCCAGCCATTAAAAAGAATACATTTAAATCAGTTCTAATGAGGTGGATGAAACTGGAGCCTATTATACAGAGTGAAGTAAGCCAGAAAGAAAAACACCAATACAGTATACTAACGCATATATATGGAATTTAGAAAGACGGTAACAATAACCCTGTATACGAGACAGCAAAAGAGACACTGATGTATAGAACAGTCTTTTAGACTCTGTTGGAGAGGGAGAGGGTGGGATGATCCAGCAGATGTTGGCAATTTGATCTCTGGATCATTGAAAAAGCAAAAGAGTTCCAGAAAAACATCTATTTCTACTTCATTGATTATGCCAAAGCCTTTGAGTGTGTGGATCACAATAAACTGTGGAAAATTCTAAAGGAGATGGGAATACCAGACCACCTGACCTCCCTCTTGAGAAACCTGTATGCAGGTCAGGAAGCAACAGTTAGAACTGGTTATGGAACAACAGACTGGTTCCAAATAGGAAAAGGAGTATATCAAGGCTGTATCGTTACCTTACTTATTTAACTTCTCTGGTGGGCTTCCCTGCTGGCTTAGAAGGTAAAGCATCTGCCTGTAGTGAGGGAGACATGGGTTTGATATCTGAGATGGGAAGATACCCTGGAGAAGGAAATGACGACCCACTCCAGTACTCTTGCCTGGAAAATTACATGGACTGAGGGGCCTGGTAGGCTACAGTCCATGGAGTCACAAAGAGTCAGACATGACTGAGCAACTTCACTTTCTTTCTTTATTATTTAACTTATATGCAGAGTACATTATGAGAAACGCTAGGCTGGAAGAAGCACAGGCAGGAATCAAGATTGCTGGGAGAAATATCTATAACCTCAGATATGCAGATGACACCACCCTTATGGCAGAAATTGAAGAAGAACTAAAGAGCCTCTTGATGAAGGTGAAAGAGGAGAGTGAAAAAGTTGGCTTAAAGCTGAAAATTCAGAAAAGTAAGATTATGGCATCCGGTCCCATCACTTCATGGCAAATAGGTGTGGAAACAGTGAAAACAGTGTCAGACTTTGTTTTTCTGAGCTCCAAAATTACTGCAGATGGTGATTGCAGCCATGAAATTAAAAGATGCTTACTCCTTGGAAGGAAAGTTATGACCAAACTAGACAGCATGTTAAAAAGCAGAGACATTGCTTTGTTAACAAAGGTCCATCTAATCAAGCCTATGTTTTTTCCAGTGGTCATGTATGGATGTGAGATTTGGACTATAAAGAAAGCTGAGCACTGAAAAATTGATGCTTTTGAACTGTGGTGTTGGAGAATACTCTTGAGAGTCCCTTGGACTGCCAAGAGATCAAACCAGTCCATCCTAAAGGAGATCTTTCTTGGTTGTTCATTGGAAGGACTGATGTTGAAGCTGAAACTGAAACTCTAATACTTTGGCCACCTGATGCTAAGGGCCGACTTATTTGAAAAGACCCTGATCGAGGGAAAGATTGAGGGCAGGAGGAGAAGGGGATGACAGAAGATGAAATGGTTGGATGGGATCACCGACTCAATGGCCATGGGTTTGGGTGGACTCCGGGAGTTGGTGATGGACAGGGAGGCCTGGTGTGCTGCGGTTCATGGGGTCCCAAAGAGTTGGAAACGACTGAGTTACTGAACTGTACTGAATACATATCATTTGACATTTGTCTTTCTCTTTCTGACTTGTTTCACTTAGTATGATAATCTCTAGGTCAATCTATGTTCCTGTAAATATCATTATCTCACTCTTTTTTGTGACTGAAAAATATTCCATTGTATATATGTACTACATATTCTTTATCCATTCATCTGTCAATGGACATTTAGGCTGTCTCCATGTCTTGGCTATTATAAATATAACATGCAAATCATTAAAATGCTATTTTTATACTATGTGTTTAAACAGATTAGAAGAAATTTAACAATTGATTTATGTTAATATTATATGAAACTAGAGATGTAATAATTGATTGATGCTAATATAAAAATGAATGTATCATATAGGCATTTTTATCCCAAATGAATTTGATCAAATATATAATTTAAAGATATGCCATTTTTACAATGCAATATGCATAGATAAACAAAAGTTCTTTCTGCATATCCTGAGAATTAACTTTTACTGAAATAATTTTTTAAAATATAATTTACTTTCCTCCAGTAAATAACTAAACTCCAGTTTATGATAAAGCATAACCAAGCAGATAAAGTAAATATATTTTCAACTTAAAATGAAAATATAAATATCTAGACTAATATTATACTACAAAATGAATATATGTGCTCTGAAGCAGTGTGTGTACCAGATCTAGCTTAAGAGAGGCTCAGTATTGAGAGTCAGACATTGTCCAGCGAACTGCCTCAACCAACACACCTAGAACAAAGAGACACTTTCCATTATACAGAAAGTGTCCCATTCAGTATAATAATGTCTAAATTGTTACAGAGATGAAAAACTACAGGTAAAATCTAATAACTGGGGAGGAGCATAGCTCTTGTATGGACTCTTCTAAACCCAAGTTTAAGGGCAGTAGAGGAGCTACAGTATAACACTAAACATGTCTGTGAGAGTAGAATAATTGCATAGCACGGGGATGTTGAGTTTTCATCTACATTGTGGAAGACAGACACAAATAAAGAATTTGAACAAAGAAGAGTCACACATATGTGCAGATGCATACACAAGGGCAACATGATGAAGTTTTGCCTTAAATGGTCCGTGGCCATATGCTTCCAGCAACAATAGTGACACCATTCTGCTGGTGTCAGTGAGAGGCCAGGCCTAGGGTTTCCAGTCATGGTCCCCATGTATGGGCTTGTTGTACAGGATTGTTGTGCCAAGTGTCTCCTGTGCCTTCATTGGCTGGAAAAGGTACTGAAGGCAGATATACACTAAAGTAATGAGAGCAAAACTGGAAGGAAAGAAAGCATATTGTAGTTGGGAATACTTTCTTGTGTAGAAAAATCTATGGACTGCTGAAAATAATTCTAAGACATAGAGTTTACACAATACATAATAGAGAAAAAAAAGTATGAAAATTATAGCTGTAACTGTGAGAGTATAAGCTGATAAGAGGTTGATAATGGTGTATCAATATGAATTACTTCTAATTAATGAAGTGATTGAATTAGTTATATAATTGTTTATCAAATCAGGTCAGTCGCTCAGTCGTGTCCAACTCTTTGCCACCCCATGAATTGCAGCACGCCAGGCCTCCCTGTTCATCACCAACTCCCTGAGTTCACTGAGACTCACGTCCATCGAGTCAGTGATGCCATCTAGCCATCTCATACTCTGTTGTCCCCTTCTCCTCCTGCCCCCAATCCCGCCTAGCATCAGAGTCTTTTCCAATGAGTCAAATCTTCGCATGAGGTGGCCAAAGTACTGGAATTGCAGCTTTAGCATCATTCCTTCCAAAGAAATCCCAGGGCTGATCTCCTTCAGAATGGACTGGTTGGATCTCCTTGCAGTCCAAGGGCTCTCAAGAGTCTTCTCCAACAGCACAGTTCAAAAGCATCAATTTTTCAATGCTCAGCCTTCTTCACAGTCAAACTCTCACATCCATACATGACCACAGGAAAAACCATAGCCTTGACTAGACGAACCTTTGTTGGCAAAGTAATGTCTCTGCTTTTTAATATGCTATCTAGGTTGGTCATAACTTTCCTTCCAAGGAGTAAGCGTCTTTTAATTTCATGGCTGCAGTCACCATCTGCAGTGATTTTGGAGCCCCAAAAAATAAAGTCTGACACTGTTTCCACTGTTTCCCCATCTATTTCCCATGAAGTGGTGAGACCGAATGCCATGATCTTAGTTTTCTGAATGTTGAGCTTTAAGCCAACTTTTTCCCTCTCCACTTTCACTTTCATCAAGAGTCTTTTGAGTTCCTCTTCACTTTCTGCCATAAGGGTGGTGTCATCTGCATATCTGAGGTTCTTGATATTTCTCCTGGCAATCTTGATTCCAGCTTGTGTTTCTTCCAGTCCAGCGTTTCTCATGATGTACTCTGCATAGAAGTTAAAGAAGTAGGGTGACAATATACAGCCTTGACGAACTCCTTTTCCTGTTTGGAACCAATCTGTTGTTCCATGTCCAGTTCTAACTGTTGCTTCCTGACCTGCACACAAATTTCTCAAGAGGCAGATCAGGTCGTCTGGTATTCCCATCTCTTAAAGAATTTTCCACAGTTTATTGTGATCCACACAGTCAAAGGCCTTGGGATAGTCAATAAAGCAGAAATAGATGTTTTTCTGGAACTCTCTTGCTTTTTCCATGATCCAGCAGATGTTGGCAATTTGATCTCTGGTTCCTCTGCCTTTTCTAAAACCAGCTTGAACATCAGGAAATTCATGGTTCACATATTGCTGAAGCCTGGCTTGGAGAATTTTGAGCATTCCTTTAGTAGCATGTGAGATGAGTGCAATTGTGCTGTAGTTTGAGCATTCTTTGGGCATTGGCTTTCTTTGGGGTTGGAATGAAAACGGACCTTTTCCAGTCCTGTGGCCACTGCTGAATTTTCCAAATTTGCTGGCATATTGAGTGCAGCACTTTCACAGCATCATCTTTCAGGATTTGGAATATCTCAACTGGAATCCCATCACCTCCAGTAGCTTTGTTCATAGTGATGCTTTCTAAGGCCCACTTGACTTCACATTCCAGGATGTCTGGCTCTAGGTCAGTGATCACACCATCATGATTATCTGGGTCGTGAAGATCTTTTTTGTACACTTCTTCTGTGTATTCTTTCCGTCTCTTCTTAATTTCTTCTGCTTCTGTTAGGTCCATACCATTTCTGTCCTTTATCGAGCTCATCCTTGCATGAAATGTTCCTTTGGTATCTCTGATTTTCTTGAAGAGATCCCTAGTCTTTCCCATTCTGTTGTTTTCCTCTATTTCTTTGCATTGATCGCTGAAGAAGGCTTTTTTATCTCTTCTTGCTAGTCTTTGGAACTCTGCATTCAGATGTTTATATCTTTCCTTTTCTCCTTTGCTTTTCACTTCTCTTCTTTTCACAGCTATTTGTAAGGCCTCCCCAGACAGCCATTTTGCTTTTTTGCATTTCTTTTCTATGGGAATGGTCTTGATCCCTGTCTCCTGTACAATGTCACAAACCTCATTTCATAGTTCATCAGGCACTCTAGCCATCAGATCTAGGCCCTTAAATCTATTTCTCACTTCCACTGTATAATCATAAGGGATTTAATTTAGGTCATACCTGAATGGTATAGTGGTTTTCCCTACTTTCTTCAATTTAAGTCTGAATTTGGCAGTAAAGAGTTCATGGTCTGAGCCACAGTCAGCTCCTGGTCTTGTTTTTGCTGACTGTATAGAGCATCTCCAACTTTGGCTGCAAAGAATATAATCAATCTGATTTTGGTGTTGACCATCTTGTGATGTCCATGTGTAGAGTCTTCTCTTGTGTTGTTGGAAGAGGGTGTTTGTTATGACCAGTGCATTTTCCTGGCAAAACTCTGTTAGTCTTTGCCCTGCTTCATTCTGTATTCCAAGGCCAAATTTGCCTGTTACTCCAGGTGTTTCTTGACTTCCTACTATTGCATTCCAGTCCTCTATAATGAAAAGGACATCTTTTTGGATGTTAGTTCTAAAAGGTCTATAGAACCGTTCAACTTCAGCTTCTTCAGTGTTACTGGTTGGGGCATAGACTTGGATTACTGTGATATTGAATGGTTTGCCTTGGAAACGAACAGAGATCATTCTGTCGTTTTAAAGATTGCATCCAAGTACTGCATTTCGGACTCTTTTGTTGACCATGACGGGTATTCCATTTCTTCTGAGGGATTCCTGCCCTCAGTAGTAGATATAATGGTAATCTGAGTTAAATTCATCCATTTCAGGTCGCTGATTCCTAGAATGTCGACATTCACTCTTGCCATCTCTTGTTTGACCACTTCCAATTTGCCTTGATTCATGGACCTGACATTCCAGGTTCTTATGCAATATTGCTCTTTACAGCATCGGACCTTGCTTCTATCACCAGTCACATCCACAGTTGGGTATTGTTTTTGCTTTGGCTCCATCCCTTCATTCTTTCTGTAGTTATTTCTCCACTAATCTCCAGTAGCATATTCGGCACCTACTGACCTGGGGAGTTTCTCTTTCAGTATCCTATCATTTTGCCTTTTCATACTGGTCATGGGATTCTCAAGGCAAGAATACTGAAGTGGTTTGCCATTCCCTTCTCCAGTGGACCACATTCTGTCAAATCTCTCCACCATGACCCACCTGTCTTGGGTTGCCCCACGGGCAGGGCTTAGTTTCATTGAGTTAGACAAGGCTGTGTTCCTAGTGCATTACATATATAATTGTATAATAACTATTATCCTCTTGCTTTACTAATTAATGTAAAATATTCTATGTTTTGATATGCAAACAGGGACAATAACTTATATAACAGTGTAGCACTGAAAATTTGACCTTTGCAATAACTAAATGCCTTGAAATGTTGCAACGTTAGTTAACTTCAGAGAAACAATTATCCTCACACATATAGTAGAAGAGGAGGAAAATTTTATATCTCTCCCTGAGATCTGAATGAAAAAATAAATCATCTGACAATTTGTAAGTAAAGAAATAATGCATATAGATTTACCATACTCCCACGACATGGAAACTGTAATTTAAAATTATCCTTATAGAAGTGATAATTCTATGTAGAAAAGAAAGAGAACTCATCATAGAGGATAAAGCACTCAAACAAAGTTATATAGGATTTTCAGGAATAACACACTTGCAAATCAGATTCAGCTTAACATTAAATATATAATAGGAATTATGTATATGAGTACGATTTGAAGGTTAAACATACTGTAAGGTTTAGATAATAAAATAGACTAATAAAGTCTCTGAAATATATAGGTATAAAAAAGTCTACAATAGAAACAGACATTATGAAAAATAAATTAAAAAAATGGAAAACTTACCAACTAACTCCAACTAGAAACTTCCTGAAGGACACAGAAATAAAAGCACACAAATGAAAATTCAAACCATTATTCTATCAGAGATTCAATAGCTTAAAAATGTTACTTTTCCCTGAGTTAATTTACAAATACAATATATTCCCAGCAAAATGTTGAAATATCTTTCTAAACAGATACATTCTCATGTTCATATGAAAAACAGGCAAAAAGAAAACAAAATGAAAAAATTCTTAGTAATATAAACTGAGTGTAACCATAAGCTGTATCTGATATTTAAAAAGAATATAAAGCTTCAATAAATTAAACTCTTAGTTTATGAATAGATAGATAGACTAGTATGAAAGAAAAGGAAAATTCAGATAAAATCACACACCTTTGGTGATTTGGTGTTTTAATGAAATCAGCATCTAAATACCGTAGAATAAAGTAGGGTATTAATCTTTAAGATATGGTATTGGAGAATAATGTATATGAAATAATGTCAGTTATGAAGCTTTATAACATTGTTTAGTGACCTCTGATTCTGTAAAGGACTTTATAAATAAAATTACTATAGATTGACTAAAATACAAATCATCTAAATATGTTTTTCTATTGCTGTGTTAATCATAAGTCAACAGGCAATGGGGCCAAATTAAAAAAAAAAAAAAAAGCTTTCTTAAAAAACTGGTAGTGAAACACAGATAATGTTTTATACTTCCAATATACTTGATGAGGAAATACAATATTTTGTAATCTGTTTTTTACACTAATTCTGCTAACATTGAAAACTGCAATATCAATTCACAAAGTAAGCTGAGTATAGAATTTGCCAATCATCAAATGTTAAAAGTATTCAACTGTCCTAGATTTATGAGGTTAGTGTTTTAGTAAGCAAGTGTTCACTTATGTACACAGTTATAATAATAATATTTCAAGTTATTAAACCTTGTATTAACTTGGTATTGGTTTTAACTGAATTTCACTGTTTTCTAATGAAAGATTTACAAAACCATGTCTTATGATAATACAATTTGCATGAATAATTTAAGTATCTATTTTATCTGTTTGTTCTTGTATCAATCATCCCTATCTTCTTGTACTACTTATACTTTATATCATTTCTCTAATGTATTTTCAATTTTAATCTCTGAGATTATTTTTTTTTCCATTTAACTTGTGAAAATCAAGCTTTGTTCATTGAAAAATTACTTTGATTAATATAATAAAAATATGTTTAAAAGAATTTACGGTATCATCAAATAACTTGTAAATAGTGTCTGCAAAAATGCCAGGAGTTAGAAAGAAAATCAATGATTTGAATTATTTTATTTACTAAAACATCAGGAAGCAATGAGAGTAGTGACCTGCACAATAACCTATTCAATACCATGACTGTAAGAACAAGTAAGCACTTCAATGTATTTGTTCAATTCAACTTTCACAAAGGTTTAGAAATTAAATATTAAACCTTCTAAGAAAATAAATACAAATAGTCTACCTTTCAGTAAGTGTAGTGGTCATGTTTTTATTTTATAATTAGCAATTATTTTGAAGCTTTGAGTCTTCAGAACAAATGTCTTAGAAGCCACAAACCTTTCAGAAAAAATATGTTCAAATGTCTGTTGTCATAGTTTGGAACCCTCTTTAAAAAAAAAAGTCATTGACTGAGGATGCCCTTTAAAGCTTTGCCCTTGTTCCCTAATTTATTTATTTTCAATGTCTATAATGTTTTACTTGCAAAACTCCTTCCCCACAATCTTGCTAGAATATCTGTACATGAAGTTATAGCAGGCATATTAAGGAAAGAAAGAGGGGGGAAAATCATACCATATGATTATTATCATGAGGATTATTTTTAAATCACCTTGAAATTCAAACACTATTTGAAGTCCATTTCAAAGTTAATTCCTTAGACCTTTATTTTTGTATTAAAATGATATGAAAACCTGAGGGATTGTAAACCAACTCTTTATGATCTCTTTGCATCTGGTTTACTAATGGCATTGGTGTAAAATTATACTTTAGGCTTGTAGTTTCAAATATTAAAATAATTATAGATTCAACTCAAAGTGCTTCTTGTGTTTTCTAATTTCTCCCATCCTTCAGACCCAGCACTAGCTCATTTCCACTGGTCACTTTACTTGAATGTGGCCAACACCTGTGAGGCCCTGAATTAGTCTGTATTAGCATGTGTGCAGTTGTGTTCAACCCTTTGCAACCCAATGAACTGTAGCCCTCTAGGCTCCTCTGTCCATGGGATTCTCCAGGCAATAATACTGGAGTGGGTTACCAAGCTCTCCTCCAGGGGATCTTCCTGACCCAGGGATCAGACCTGCATCTCTTACCTCTCCTGCCTTGGTAGGCAGGTTCTTCACCTTTAGTGCCACCTGGAAGCCCAGCCTGCATTACTCCATATGCAATTTATCTTTACCAAGAGAGTTACCTAGGCAAGGGCTTGTCCTTTGAAAATATAATGATTACAATAACTAGACTGTTGAGATTATGTCCTCACAGAAATATGGAGGGAATTTCGGCAAAAAACAATCAAAATGGTAAATGCTTTGTAACCTTGTAGAAAGGGTTACTTTTTTTAATTTTTAAAATTTGTTAAAATTAATTTATTTACTTTAATTGGAGGCTAATTACTTTAGAGTTTTGTTGGAGAAGGCGATGGCACCCCACTCCAGTACTCTTGCCTGGAAAATCCTATGGACAGAGGAGCCTGGTATGCTACAGTCTATGGGGTCGCTAAGAGTCAGACATGACTGAGTGACTTCACTTTCAGTTTTCACTTTCATGCATTGGAGTAGGAAATGGCAACCCACTCCAGTATTCTTGCCTGGAGAATGCCAGGGAAGGAGGAGCCTGGTTGGCTGTCGTCTATGGGGTCGCACAGAGTCGGACACGACTGAAGCGACTTAGCGGCAGCAGCATTGTAGCAGTTTTTGCCATACATGCACATGAATCAGCCATGGGTGTACATGTATTCCCCATCCTGAATGCCCCTCCCACGTCCCTCCCCATCCCAACCCTCAGGGTCATCCCAGTGCACCAACCCTGAGTGCTCTGTCTCATGCATCCAGCCTGGACTGGAAATCTATTTCACATATGCTAATATACATGTTTAAATGCTATTCTCTCAAATCATCCCACCCTCACCTTCTCCCACAGAGTCGAAAAGTCTATTCTTTACATATGTGTCTCTTTTTTTTTCTCGCATATAGGGTCATCATTACCATTTTTCTAAATTCCGTATATATGTATTATACTGTATTGGTGTTTTTCTTTCTGACTTACTTTGCTCTGTATAATAGGCTCCAGTTTCATCCACCTCATTAGAACTTATTCAAATGAATTATTTTAATAGTCAAGTAATATTCTATTGTGCATATGTACCATAGCTTT
The DNA here is from genome assembly GCF_002263795.3 of Bos taurus. NCBI lineage: Eukaryota > Metazoa > Chordata > Mammalia > Artiodactyla > Bovidae > Bos > Bos taurus. The sequence goes on from NC_037336.1 coordinate 4,826,268, forward strand.
CTTACCATTCATCTGCTGATGGACATCTTGATTGCTTCCAAGTCCTGGCTATTGTAAACACTGCTGCTGTGAACATTGGGGTACATGTGTCTCTTTCAATTGTTTCCTTGGTGTTTATGCCCAGCAGTGGGATTTCTGAGTCATATGGCAGTTCTATTTCCAGTTTTTTAAGGAATCTCCACACTGTTCTCCATAGTGGCTGTACTAGTTTGCATTCCCACCAACAGTGTAAGAGGGTTCCCTTTTCTCCACACCCTCTGCAGCATTTATTGTTTGTAGACTTTTTCATAGTAACCATTCTGACAAGCGTTAGATGACACCCCATTGTGGTTTTAATTTGTATTTCTCTGATAATGAATGTTGTTGAGCATCTTTTCATGTGTTTGTTAACCATCTGTATGTTTTCTTTGGAGAAATGTCTGTTTAGCTCTTTGACTCATTTTTTGATTGGGTCATTTATTTTTCTGGAATTGAGCTGCAGTAGTTGCTTGTATATTTTTGAGATTAATTTTTTGTCAGTTGCTTCATTTGCTATTATTTTCTCCCATTCTGAAGGGTGTCTTTTCACCTTTCTTACAGTTTCCTTCATTGTGTAAAAGCTTTTAAATTTAATTGGGTCCCATTTGCTTATTTTTGCTTTTATTTCCATTATTCTGGGAGGAGTTTTATAGTTTCTGGTCTTACATTTAGATCTTTAATTCATTTCAAGTTTATTTTGTGTATGGTGTTAGAAAGTGTTCTAGTTTCATTCTTTTACAAGTGGTTGACCAGTTTTCCCAGCACTACTTGTTAAAGAGATTGTCTTTTCTCCATTGTGTATTCTTGCCTCCTTTGTCAAAGATTAAGTGTCCATGGGTGTGTGGATTTATCTCTGGGCTTTCTATTTTGATCCACTGATCTATATTTCTGTTTTTGTGCCAGTAGCCTTTTAGTATAGTCTGAAGTGAAGTAGGTTGATTTCTCCAGTTCCATTCTTCTTTCTCAAGATTTATTTGGCTATTCGAGGTTTTTCATATTTCCATACAGATTGTGAAATTATTTATTCTAATTCTCTGAAAAACACCGTTGTTAGCTTGATAGGGATTGCATTAAATCTATAGATTGCTTTGGGTAGTATACTCACTTTCACTCTATTGATTCTTAAGATCCATGAACATGGTATATTTCTCCATCTATTCCTGTCATCTTTGATTTCTTTCATAGGTGTTTTATAGTTTTCTATATATAAGACTTTTGTTTCTTTAGGTAGATTTATTCCTGAATATTTTATTCTTTTCATCACAAAGGTGAATGGAATTGTTTTCTCAATTTCTCTTTCTGTTTTCTCATTGTTAGTATATAGGAATGCAAGGGATTTCTGTGTGTTAATTTTATATCCGGCAACTTTACTATATCCATTGATTAGCTCTAGTAATTTTCTGGTGGAGTCTTTAGGGTGTTCTTTGTAGAGGATCATGTCATCTGCAAACAGTGAGAGTTTTACTTCTTCTTTTCCAATCTGGATTCCTTTTATTTCTTTTTGTTCTCTGATTGCTGTGGCTAAAACTTCCAAAACTATGTTGAATAGTAGTGGTGAGAGTGGACACCCTTGTCTTGTTCCTTACTTTAGGGGAAATGCTTTCAATTTTTCACCATTGAGTAAAATGTTTGCGGTGGGTTTATCATATATGACTTTTATTATGTTGAGGTATTTTCCTTCTCAGAGAAGGCAATGGCATCCCACTCCAGTACTTTTGCCTAGAAAATCCCATGGATGTAGGAGCCTGGTAGGCTGCAGTCCATGAGGTCGCTAGAGTCGGACATGACTGAGTGACTTCACTTTCACTTTTCACTTTCATGCATTGGAGAAGGACATGGCAACTCACTCCAGTGTTCTTGCTTTGAGAATCCCAGGGACGGGAAGACTGGTTGGCTGCCGTCTATGGGGTCGCACAGAGTCAGACACGACTAAAGCAACGCAGCAGCAGCAGCAGCAGCATGTTCCTTCTATGCCTTCTTTCTGGAGGGATTTTTATCTTAAATGGATGTTGAGTTTTGTCAAAGGCTCTCTCTTCATCTATTGAGATGATCATATGGTTTTTGTCTTTCAATTTGTTAATGTCTTATATAACATTGATGGATTTTAAAATATTGAAGAATTCTTACATACCTGGGATAAAACCCACTTGGTCATGATGTATGATGTTTCTAATACATTATTGGATTCTGTTTGCTAGAATTTTGTTAAGGACTTTTGCATCTATGTTCATCAGTTATATTGGGCTGCAATTTTCTTTTTTTTCTTTGTGGAATCTTTGTCTGGTTTTGGTGTAAGGATGATGGTGGCCTCATAGAATAAGTTTGGTAGTTAACCTTCCTCTGAAATTTTCAGGAAGAGTTTGAGTAGGATAGGTGGTAGCTCTTCTCTAAATTTTTGGTAGAATTCAGCTGTGAAGCCATCTGGCCCTGGCCTTTTGTTTCTTGGAAGACTTTTTTTTTTTTTTTTTACAGTTTCCATTTCCGTGCTTGTGATGAGTCTGTTAAGATTTTCTATTTCTTCCTGGTTCAGTTTTGAGGTTATATTTTTCTAAGAATTCGTCCATTTCTTCCAAGTTCATTTTATTGGCATTGAGTTACTGATGGTAGTTTCTTATGATCCTTTGTATTTCTGTATTGTCTGTTGTGATTTCTCCATTTTCATTTCTAATTTTGATGAATTGACTCTTGGCCCTTTTTTTCTACATGAGTCTGACTAATGGTTTGTCTATTTTATTTATCTTCTCAAAGAACCAGCTTTTAATTTTGTTCATTTTTGCTATAGTCTCCTTGGTGTCTTTTTCATTTATTTCTCCCCAAATTTTTATGATTTCTTTCCCTCTACTAGCCCTGAAGTTCTTCATTTCTTTTTTTTCTAGTTGCTTTAGGTATAAAGTTAATTTATTTGATTTTTCTCTTGTTTCTTGAGGTAAGTTGTATTGCTATGAAAGGGTTACTTCTTAATGAAGCCAGATTTGTTAGCTTTCTTAATCATCTTTAGTTATGGCCGACACTGCTTCAATATCATCATCTGCTAGAGCAGATCATTACATGTAGAATAAAACTTAAAAGTGTTTACTAACTTGCCCTAACTGGCATGATTTTTTAATGTATTTTATAATTAAATATTCTCATGTTTCAATCACCAGAGGCTCTGTAAATTACTTTTGAAACTGCCTTCCCAGGTGGTGCAGTGGTAAATAATCCACCTGCCAATGCAGGAGTCACAAGACACTTGGGTTCTATTTCAATCCTTGGTTTTGGAAGATCGCCTTGAGTAAGAAATGATGAATTGCTTCCATGTTCTTACTTGGAAACCTCCATGGACAGAGGAGCCTCTTGGGCTGCAGTTCAAGGGGTCACAAAGTGTTGGATATGACTGAACACCCACAGTCTGTACTTTCTGTTTTGATCTTCTAGATGTTCCTTTATTGAGAAACATGGAACATTCACCTGTATTTAGTTATTTTTATATATGGGCTGTCCTGTGCTGTGCTTAGTCGCTCAGTTGTGTCTGACTCTTTGGGAACCCATGGACTGTAGCCTGTCAGGCTCCTCTGTCTATGGGGATTCTCCAGGCAAGAATACTGAAGTGGGTTTTCATGCCATCCTTTCTCTCTCTCTCTCTCTCTCTCTCTCTCTCTCTCTCTCTATATATATATATATATATATATATATATATATATATATAAACAAATAAAACATAATTATTTCTCTCTTGACTGAGCATCTGCTATGCAAATCTGCTGCTCTAGGCCCTAATCATTTAGTTTTTAACACAGAAAACTCATTGCCTTCTCTCATGGCTCTTACAGTCTAGTGAGAGAAGCAGATATGTAGCAAACAAACAAGTGTATCACACAATGTCCTGTAGAGTGAAATTTTATGAGGAAAAAAAGCTTGATATAGATGATAGATTTAGTCAATAATGATACAGAACATTCAGTTAAATTTGAATTTCAGAAGAAGCCATGATTTTTTTTTACTATAAACAGAACCCATGCCATACAAAGCCATTATAAAACATTTTAGGCATACTTTCACAAAAATTCGTTATTTATTGCATTTCAAATTAAACTAGGCATCTTCTTTTATCTGTCAGTCTTAATATGGTCATAGAACCAGAAGTTTCTATTTAAGAAGGATCTCAGAAGACTCTTTGAGGAGATGTTTCATCTGAACAGAAATCAAGTGGTGGACTTCTTAAATGAAGTGAGGGATTATATGCAAATATTTCTAGAAGAATAACCCAAGCAGAAGGAACAATATGTGTTGTTGTTTTTCAGTTGCTTAGTCATGTTTGACCCTTTGTGACCTAATGGACTACAGCATGCCAGGCCTCCCTGTCCTTCACCATCTCCCTGAACTTCCTCAAACTCATGTCCATTGAACTGGTGATGCCATCCAACCATCTCATCCTGTGTCGTCCCCCTCTCCTCCTGCCTTCAGTCTTTCCCAGCATCAGGGTCTTTTCTAATGAGTCAGCTCTTCACATCAGGTGACCAAATTGACATTTCAGCTTCAGCATCAGTCCTTCCAACGTATATTCAGGACTAACTTCTTTAGGATTAACTGGTTTGATCTCCCTGAAGTCCAAGGGATTCTCAAGAGTCTTCTCCAACACCACTGTTCAAAAGAATCAATTATTTGATGCTCAGCTTTCTTTATGGTCCAACACTTGCATCTGTACATGATGGAAAAACCGTAACTTTGACTAAATGGACCTGTTGGTAAAGTAATGTCTCTGCTTTTTAATATGCTGTCTAGGTTGCTCATAGCTTTTCTTCCAAGGAGCAAAAGTCTTTTAATTTCATGGCTGCAGTCACCATCTGCAGTGATTTTTGAGCCCAAGAAAATAGTCTGTCACTGTTTCCAATGTTTTCTCATCCATGCATCATGAAGTGATGGGACCAGATGCCATGATCCTCATTTATTGAATGTTGAGTTTTAAGCTGGTTTTTCACTCTCCTCTTTCACATTCATTAAGAATCTCTTTCATATACAATAAAAAAAGATAACTGCTTCAATAAGTGGTGCTGGGAAACCTGGACAGCCACATGAAAAGAATGAAATTAGAACACGTCCTAATGCTATACACAAATATAAACTCCAAGTGGATTAAAGACCTAAATGTAAGACAAGAAACTGTAAAACTCTTGAGGAATTCATAGACAGAACATTTGATGATATAAATCAAAGCAAAATCTTCTATGACTCACCTCTTACAGTAATGGAAATAAAAATTAACAAGTAGGGATTAATTAAGCTTAAAAGCTTTTGCACAGCAAAGGAAACTACAAACAAGGCAACTGATAAAGTGTTAATTTCCAAAATATACAAGCAACACATACAACTGAATCTGCAGGAGACCCAGGTTCAATCCCTGGATCAGGAAGATCCTCTGGAGAAGAAAAAAACAACCCATTCCAGTATTCTTGCCTGGGAAATCCCATGGACAAAGGAGCATAGTGGGCTACAGTCCATGTGTTCACAAAGAGTGGGACATAACTAAGTGACTTACCTGTCTACCTACAAGCAACCCATACAACTCAATATCAGAAAAAAAAAACAAAAAAAACAAAAAAAAAAACAGCCCAATCAAAAACTGGGGAAAAGTCCTAAACAGACAGTCCTCCAAAGAAAGAAGACATACAGTTAGCTAACAAACACATGAAAAGATATTCAACATTGCTTAGTATTAAAGAAACACAAATAAAAACTACAATGAGATATCACCTCACACCAGTCAGGATGGCTATCATCAAAAAGTATAGAAACAATAAATGCTGGAGAGGGTGTGGAGAAAAGGAAATCCTCTTACATTGCTGGTGGGAATGTAAATTGATACAGCCACATGTAAGATGGTATGGAGATTCCTTAAAGAAACTAAGAATAAAATGGCCATATGACCCAGCAATCCCACTACTAGGCATATACACTGAGGAAACCAAAATTGAAAAAGACACATGTACTCCAATATTCACTTCAGCACTATTTATAATAGCTAGAACATGGAAGCAACCTTGATGTCCATCAACAATTAAATGGATAAAGAAGCTTTGGTACATATGTACAAGGAATAGTACTTAGCCATAAAAAGGAACACATTTGACTCAAGTCAGTTCTAAGGAGATGGATGAACCTAGAACCCATTTTACAGAGAGAAGTAAATCAGAAAGAGAAATATAAATATTATATACTGGTGTATGTATATGAAATCTAGAAAGATGGTATTGATGAATTTATTTGCAGGGCAGCAATGGAGAAACAGACATAGAGAACAGACCTATGGACATGGAGGGAGGGAAGGAGGGAGAGGGTGAGATGTATGGAGAGAGTAACATGGAAAACAGATAGTCAATGTGAATTTGCTCAAACAAGGGCTCTGTGAGACTCTAAAAGGTTGGGATGGGGAGGCAGATGGGAGGGAGTTTTGGGAGGGAGGGGGTATGGGTGTACCTATGGCTGATTCTTGTTGATGTTTGACAGAAAACAAAATTCTGTAAAATAATTATCCTTCAATTTAAAAAAAATGAAGTAGCACAAAAAAAAAAAAAAAGAAGAGAGACTCTTGCCATAAAGTTGGTGTCATACACATATCTGAGATTATTAATATTTCTCCCAGCAATTTTGATTCCTGCTTGTGCTTGATCCAGCCTGGCTTTTCACATGACGTACTCTGCATAAAAGTTAAATAAGCAGGGTGACAGAAATATAGCTTTGACGTCCTCTTTTCCCAATTTGGAACCACTCTGTTGTTCCATATATGGTTCTAACTGTTGCTTCTTAACCTGCATACAGATTTCTCAGGAGGTAGGTAAAGTAGTCTGGTATTCCCATCCTTTAAGAATTTTCCACAGTTTGTTGTAATCCACACAAAGATTTTGGCATAGTAAAGGAAGCAGAAGTAGCTGTTTTTCTGAAATTCTCTTGCTTTTTCTATGATCCAACAGATGTTGGCAATTTGATCTTTGGTTCCTCTGCCTTTTCTAAATGCAGCTTGAACATCTGGAAGTTTTTGGTTCGCATACTGTTGAAGCCTCATTTGGAGAATTTTGAGCATTTATTTGCTAGCATGTGTAAATTCCCTGAAAAGGACAGTCACTGCTGTATTTAAGAAGAAACAAGGAAGCCAACAAGGAAACACAGGAAAGGATAGGGAGGGTGGTATTAAGTAAAGTCCAGTAACTCTTGAGCATGTGTTCTATGTTTTGGAAGAAATTACTAGATTATTGAGGACCAAGGAAGTGGTATCACTACCCTGCTATGTAGTATTATCACTGGTTATTATATGAAGACTAGATTGCAGAATTGGAAAAGTGGGGACACAGGGATGAATTAGGAAGGTATTGAAATAATCCAATAAAAAGTTTTGTTGCCTTGTGATGCTAATGGATTGAGTGAGAAATTGTATCCAGAATGTTTTGATGGTAGATTTAACAGGATTGAATGATTTGAGGTTTGACAAAAAAAAAAAAAAAAGACCAAAAATGAGTCCATGTATAGTCATAAGCAATGCAGAAGGAAGATGATTCCATTTATAGATGGAAAATATCAGCGAGAGAAAAATCTCCTTGAACTACCCCCAAAAGTAATACAACCTGGTCCTGAAGGAGGGAGCATTAATTGGCATGTTTCTCTGTATAAGAATATGGAGAAGAAATTTGGGGAAAGTGGATTTTGAAATCTGGCATTTGAATGAAAAGTTCATTATCTCCAAGTCCTCTTTGGTCTTCCCTCTTCTAAGAGTAATAGAGCAGTTTAAAGTAGTAACTGAGATTGATTTACATTTGTATTGCACCTCTAAATTATGAATTTCAAGAAGTCATGCTTTTCCGGCTGAGCATCCCCATAACTCAGCAGAGTTCCTGGCACATTTTATTAGTTTGTACATGAAGAAACTGCAATTTCTATCTGTTAAAAAATATGAAAAACTATCAGACATTTCCTGAGGTTAACCTAAAATGAACTCAATCTATATTTGTTCAATAAGTAAGTAGCATGACTGAAAGAGTTTGACTGAAAGCAACCCAGTGTTTACTGCAATCTTCAAATTCACATACAGAAATTTCCATACAACTAAACAATATTTTAAAAAAATTGCTCAGTTTACACTTGTAAAATAGTATGATAAAATTAATATATCTCATGAGACATTTATTTGATGATAAATACTGGAGTATATTTATTTCAGATTATAAAAGAAAACAAGAAGATATATTTCGTCTTTGATGATGGCTGTCTACTAGAATTTTCCTTCTATGAAAGATCACTAAATGTGGACCTCGACTAATATAAATCGAAGAAGATCTTCAGTAGAAACTTACCATAGTTTTATTCATGACATGAATCCAGTACATTTTTCCAAAAGTAGAGAACAATACTGTACTGGAAGGTTGCATCATGTGTTTTGGACAAAGCAGGTAAATCATATGCTAGGACATAGAATTCAGGCTTATACTAGCATTTTTTGCATCTGTACCAGAATTTCAATGATTCCATTTGACCTCATCTCTGGATCCTATAATTTAACTTGTTTAAATATTTACTTCCAGGATGAGCATTTTGAAAATTCCAATCTCTAACAACTGAAATGCAAACCCTAGCTTTCTCTCCTCTGTCATATGATGCCAGGCTTCTATGATATGCACAAGAAGAGGTATACAGAATGTATTCCAAGTATCTAACACAGATCTAGGTTATATTGTAAAGCACCCAGAAACAGAAGTTATGTCTTCAACATTCTAGATACTTGTTTCATAAATATCTATGTGATATCTGTGCATATTTACTCTTTCTACTACCCAAATATCTTCATATCTTAAGACCACTGGAAATGAGACAATGAAAATCTCTTTCTCTTAGACTAGTCACTAATGATTTTTTTTTTTTTTTTTTTGCTTCTGTATTTCTAAACACTGAAACCAAAGAGAATTCACATTTCTTACACCATTAAACATAGGTAGCTCAATTCAGTTCAGTTCACTCTCTTTGTTGTATCCAACTCTTTGCAACTCCATGGACTGCAGCATGCCAGGCTTCCCTGTCCATCACCAAAACCTGGAGCTTACTCAAACTCATGTCCATATAGTCAGTGAAGCCATCTAACCATCTCACTCTCCATCATCCCCTTCTCCTTCTGCCTTCAATCTTTCTCAGCTTCAGGGTCTTTTCCAAAGAGTCAGTTCTTTCCATCAGGTGGCCAAAGTATTGGAATTTCAGCTTCAGTATCAGTCATTCCAATGAATATTTTGAACTGATTTCCTTTAGCTTTCATCTCCTTGCAGTCCAAGGGACTCTCAAAAGTCTTCTCCAGCACCACAGTTCAAATGCATGAATTCTTCAGTGCTCAGCTTTCTTTATGGTCCAACTCTCACATCCATACATGACTACTGGAAAAACAATAACTTTGACTATATGGACCTTTGTTGGCAAAGTAATGTTTTCTTTTTTAAATATTTGTCTAGGTTTTTCATAACTTTTTCTTTCAAAGAGCAAGCATCTTTAAATTTTGTGGCTACAGTCACCATCTACAGTGATGTTGGAGATGAAGAAAACAAAGACTGTCACTGTTACCATTGTTTCCCCTTCTATTTACCATGAAGTGACAGGGACAGATGCCATGAGCTTTGTTTTATTAAAGTTGAGCTTTAAACCAGCTTTTTTACTCTCCTCTTTAACCTTGATCAAGAGGCTTTTAGTTACTCTTTGCTTTCTGCCATAATGGTTGTGTCGTCTGCATATCTCAGGTTATTGATATTTCTCTCGGCAATCTTGATTCCAGCTTGTGCTTCATCCAGCCCACCATTTTGCTTGATTTACTCTCCATATTTACTCTGCATATAATTTAAATAAGCAAGGTGACAATATACAGCCTACAGGTACTCCTTTCCCAATTTGGAACCAGTCTATTGTTCCATGTCCAATTCTAACTGTTGCTTCTTGAGCTGAATACAGATTTCTCAGGAGGCAGGTAAGGTAGTCTGGTATTCCCATCTCTTGGAGAACTTTACACAGCTTTCTGTGATTTACACAGTCAAAGGTTTTGGCGTAGTCAATAAAGCAAAAGAAGATGTGTTTTTGGAGCTCACTTGCTTTTTCTGTGAGTCAGCATAAGTTGACAATTTGATCTCTAGTTCCTCTGCCTTTTCTAAGTCCAGCTGGAACATCTGGAAGTTCTTGGTTTATGTACTGTTGAAGCATGGCTTGGGGAATTTTGAGCATTACTTTGCTAGCATGTAAGATGAGTTCAACTGTGCCGTGGTTTGAACATTTTTATCACTGCCTTTCTTTGGGATTGGAATGAAAACTGACCTTTTTCAGTCCTGTGGCCTCTGCTGAGTTTTTCAAATTTGCTGCCTTATTGAGTGTGGCACTTTAACAGCTTCATCTTTTAGGATTTGAAATAGTTCAGCTGGAATTCCATCACATCCACTAGCTTTGTTTATAGTGATGTTTCCTAAGGCCCACTTGATTTCACATTCCAGGATGTCAGGCTCTAGGTGAGTGATTACACCATTGTGGCTATCTGGGTCATACAGATTTTTGTTGTGTAGTTCTTCTGTGTGTTCTAGCTATCTGTTCTTAATATCTTCTGATTCTGTTAGTTCCATTCTGTTTCTGTCCTTTATTGTGCTCATCTTTAAATGAAATGTTCCATTGGTATGTTTAATTTTCTTGAAGAGATCTCTAGTCTTTCCCATTCTATTGTTTTCCTCTATTTCTTTGCATTGATCATTGAAGAAGCTTTCTTATCTCTCCTTACTATTCTTTGAAACTCTGCATTCAAGTGGATATATCTTTCCTTTTCTCCTTTGCCTTTAGCATCTCTTCTTTTCTCAGCTACTTGTAAGGTCTCCTCTGACAACAATTTTTCTTTTCCTTCATTTCTTTTGCTTGGGGATGGTCTTGATCACTGCTTCCTATACAACATCATGAACCTCTTTCTATAGTTTTTTGTGGTACTCTATCAGATCTAATACCTTGAATCTATTTGTCACTTCCACTGTATAACTGTAAGGGATTTGATTTAAGTCGCACCTGAATGGTCTAGTAGTTTCCCTACTTTCTTCAATTTAAGTCTGAATTTTGCAATAAGTACTTCATGATCTGAGCCACAGGCAGCACCCAGTCTTGTTTTTGCTGACTTTATAGAGTTTCTAAATCTTCAGCTGGAAATAATATAATCTGAAAACATGATGGTGGAGTATAGGGATGTGCACTTATCTTCTCCTGTGAGAACTCCAAAAGTGCAACTTGTTGCTGAACAAACTCGTTCCTCACTCCTGTCAATTTGACAGGAGAATGTTGTATCTCACCAAAAAGAATACCCCACCTTTAAGGGCAAAGGAGAAGCCCCAGCAAGTTGGTAGCAGGGGCAAATCCCATGCATGCCAGAGATGCTTGAAGGGCTCAAACAAAACCTTGTGTGTACCGAGACCCAGAGGTCCCACAGAGAGAGAGAAAGACCTGCCTTTGAGTGTTTTAGTGTCACCTACAGAGGCACAGGTCAGCAGTGGCCTGTCATGGGGACAGGGGCTCTGTCTGCAACAGACCTGGGCCATGCAACATGTGACATAAACACTCTTTGAGGAGGTTGCCATTAGCCCCACCACAGAGCACTGAGCAGATGACCACAAATGGGAGGACAAGTATACCAAAGAAATTATTGCACTATTAAGAGAGCTCTAGCACCCACAACAGATTTCCCAACCTGATGATTTCATAAAGGGACTGAGAACCCCCAGGTTATTTGACTTTGAAGGCCAGTGGGATACTGAGCCAGACTTGCCTGTGAGTGTTCAGGAGTCTCCAATGGGTTGACAGTTTGGCCAAACAACAGGGAGGGAACACAGCCTCATCCATCAACAGAAAATTTGATTAAAGATTTACTGACCATCAAAACAAGACCCAGTTTTCCCCTCAGTCAGTTTCTCCCATCAGGAATCTTTCATAAATTTCTTATTGTTTATCAGAGGGCAGACAGAATGAAAACCACAATCACAAAAAACTAACCAAACTGATGGAGAAGGCAATGAAAAACCACTTCGGTATTCTTGCATTGAGACCACATGAATAGATGAAAAGATAAAAAAGAAATGACACTGAAAGATGAACTCCCCGTGTCAGTAGGTGCCCAATATGCTACTGGAGAAAAGTGGAGAATTAACTTCAGAAAGAATAAAGTGATGGAGCCACAGCAAAAACAATTCCCAGCTGTGGATGTGACTGGTGATGGAAATAAAGTCAGATGCTGTAAAGAAAAATATTGCATCAGTTCAGTTCAGTTCAGTGGCTCAGTTGTGTCTTTGCGACCCCATGAATCACAGCACACCAGGCCTCTTGGTCCATCACCTACTGTCAGAGTTCACTCAAATTCAAGTCCATCGAGTCCGTGATGCCATCCAGCCATCTCATCCTCGGTCGTCCCCTTCTCCTCCTGCCCCCAATCCCTCCCAGCATCAGAGTCTTTTCCAATGAGTCAACTCTTCACATGAGGTAGCCAAAGTACTGGAGTTTCAGCTTCAGCATCATTCCTTCCAAAGAAATCCCAGGGATGATCTCCTTTAGAATGGACTTGCAGTCCAAGGGACTCTCAAGAGTCTTCTCCAACACCACAGTTCAAAAGCATCAATTCTTTGGTGCTCAGCTTTCTTCAAAGTCCAACTCTCACATCCATACATGATTACTGGAAAATCCATAGCCTTGACTAGATGGACCTTTGTTGGCAAAGTAATGTCTCTGCCTTTGAATATGCTATCTACGTTGGTCATAACTTTCCTTCCAAGGAGTAAGTGTCTTTTAATTTCATGGCTGCAATCACCATCTGCAGTGATATTGGAGACCAGAACAATAAAGTCTGACACTGTTTCCCCATCTATTTGTCATGAAGTGATAGGACCAGATGCCATGATCTTAGTTTTCTGAATGTTGAGCTTTAAGCCAATTTTTTCACTCTCATCTTTCACTTTCATCAAGACACTTTTTAGTTTCTCTTCACTTTCTGCCATAAGGGTGGTGTCATCTGCGTATCTGAGATTACTGATATTTCTCCCGGCAATCTTGATTCCAGCTTGTGCTTCTTCCAGCCCAGCGTTTCTCAGGATGTTCTCTGCATATACGTTAAATAAGCAGGGTGACAATATACAGACTTGATGTACTCCTTTTCCTATTTGGAACCCATCTGTTGCTCCATATCCTGTTCTAATTGTTGCTTCCTGACCTGCATATAGGTTTCTCAAGAGGCAGGTCAGGTGGTCTGGTATTCCCATTTCTTTCAGAATTTTCCACAGTTTATTGTGATCCACACACTCAAAGCCTTTGTCATAATCAATAAACAGAAATATATGTTTTTCTGGAAATCTCTTGCTTTTTCTATGATCCAGCACACGTTGGCAATTTGATCTCTGGTTCCTCTGCCTTTTCTAAAACCAGTTTGAACATCTGGAAGTTCACGGTTCCTGTAGCCTAGTGTGTGAGATGAGTGCAATTGTGCAGTAGTATGAGCATTCTTTGGCATTGCCTTTCTTTGTGATTGGAATGAAATTTGACCTTTTCCAGTTGTGGCCACTGCTGAGTTTTCCAAATTTGCTGGCATATTGAGTGAGGCACTTTCACAGCATCATCTTTCAGGATTTGAAAGAGCTCAACTGGAATTCCATCACTTCCACTAGCTTTGTTCGTTGTGATGCTATCTAAGGCCCACTTGACTTCACATTCCAGGATGTCTGTGTCTAGGTCAGTGATCACACCATAGTGATTATCTGGGTCGTGAAGATCCTTTTTGTACCGTTCTTCTGTGTATTCTTGCCACCTCTTCTTAATATCTTCTGCTTCTGTTAGGTCCATACCATTTCTGTTTTTTATCGAGCCCATCCTTGCATGAAATATTCCCTTGGTACCTCTAATTTTCTTGAAGAGATCTCTAGTCTTTCCCATTCTGTTGTTTTCCTCTATTTCTTCGCATTGATCACTGAGGAAGGCTTTCTTATCTCTTCTTGCTATTCTTTGGAACTCTGCATTCAGATGTAAATTGGAAGTGATCAAACAGGAGATGGCAAGAGTGAACATTGACATTTTAGGAATCTGTGAACTAAAATGGACTGGAATGTTTGAATTTAATTCAGATTACCATTATATCTACTACTGAGGGCAAGAATCCCTGAGAAGAAATGGAGTAACCCTGTTAGTCAAAAAAAGGGTCCAAAGTGCAGTACTTGGATACAATGTCAAAAATGACAGAATGATCTCTGTTCCTTTCCAAGACAAACCGTTCAATGTCACAGTGATCCAAGTCTATGTCCAGGCCAGTAATGCTTAAGAATCTGAAGTAGAATGGTTCTATGATCACTTTCAAGACCTTCTGGACTAATACCAAAAAAAAAAAAAATGTCATTTTCCTCATTGGGAACTGGAATGCAAAAGTCGGAAGTAAAGAGATACCTGGAGTAACAGGCAAGTTTGGTCTTGGTGTAAAATATAAAGTAGGGCAAAGTCTAACAGTTTTTAAAGGTAGTTAGTAGGTGCTACACTCTATTTTTCATTTAAGATTTTAATCTGAGAACATTTTAGACTTAACATTTTTTGGTAAGACAATGTATATAGAGATTCCATATACCCTTTCACTCTGTTTTCTCTAATGTTGTGAAGTGAAAGTCACTCAGTCGTGCCCGACTCCCTGCGGCCCCATGGAGTCCATGGGATTCTCCAACCCTGAATATTGGAGTGGGTAGCTTTTCCTTTCTCCAGGGAACCTTCCCAACCCAGGGACCAAACCCAGGTCTCCTGCATTGCAGGTGGATTCTTTACCAGCTGAGCCACAAGGGAAACCCAAGAATGCTGGAGTGGGTAGCCTATCTCTTCTCCATGGGATCTTCCTGACTCTGCATCTTTGTATTTAGTTTTCTGTATTTTAAAAGTTTGTACTCATTTTTATAGATGTGCACTGGTACCTTATTGTGGTTTTTATTTTATTCCTGTGGTTAATAATGTTGAACTTCTTTTCATGTGCTTATTGATCATTTTGTACAGTCTTTTCCATGAATTATCTATTTATAATTTTTGCCCATTTTATAATTGAACTGCTTGCTTTTTGAGAAAACTTAATATAGATACTAGTTCTTTTTCAGTTGTGTAGCTTGCAAACATTTTCTCTCAGTCTTCAGCTTGTCTTTTCATCTTTATATCAGCGCTTATCACAGAACAAAATTTTAATTTTGATGGTCTAATTTATCAGTTTGTTTTATTGATTGTGCTTTTGTTGTCAAGTTTAAAGATACTTAGCCTAGCCTCAGCCCCTGAATATTTTATCCTACATGTTTTTCTAAAAGAAATATGGTTTTGCTTTTGGTATTTACACCTGATTCATTTTTAATCCGTGCTTGTTAAGATTTGTGGGATTTAGACTGAAGTTCAGTTTTTTACCTATATTCAATTCCTCTAGCATCAGTCATTGAAAAGCCAATCATTTCTCAATTTAATTGTTTTTGCACTTTAGTAAAGAGACATTTGGGTATATTTTTGTGGGTTTATATCTGTTTCTTTTATTCTTTTCCACAGGTCTAAGTACCTATCCTTCTCTCATTACCACACAGTTCAATATTAAGCTTTAATATTTAGTGGAACAATTCATTCCACTTTTATCTTCCCCCCACCCCTTGCCAGGTAGTCTTAACTATTTTAACTTTTTGCTTTTCAGTATACATTTTCAAATGAGCTTATCTAGTTCTACCAAAAAAAGAAAGAAAGAAAAGATAGAATTTTCATAAACATTGCATTAAATATATAGATCCATTTGGGAAAATTAAAATCTTTAGCATGTTTTTCAATCCATGAAAATAATGTTACTTAATCTAGGTCTTTATTGACCTTTTTCACAGCATTTTATAATTTTCAGGATACAGATCCTGTACATATTTTGTTAAAATTATACTAAAATATTTCATTTTCTTTGAAAAAAGTGTAGATAATAATGGTTTTGATTTTAGTTTTGATGTGTTTGTTCTTAGTATATATAATTTTCATAAATATTTTGTTGATCCTATATGCTGTGACTTTGATCAACTTATCACTTTCCAAGAGATATTTTTGCCCCCCAATAGAAAATTGACAGCTGTTCTACATAGTGACTTATAGTAACTATATCTGTTAGTTATAATAGAATACTTGTTAAGAATACTAGTCAATTAGGACATGAGAGCAACACAAATATGATGGAATGATTTCATATCATTTTGGTAATAACTAAACCAATATGCAGCCATGTCATATAATTTAATTTAAATACTCAAAAAATCATGATACAATTTTTAGTAATCCCATATTTACATTTACTTGATAATATATGCTATGTAATTAAATTTTATTCTATTTGGGTCATAGTTTTTGCTCATCCACTATTAACTTTAGATACAAAAGTGGATCAGCATAGATATTTCCTAAGAGTTATCTTAACCACTGGACCACCAAGGAAGTCCAGTCTCTTGTCTTCTTAGTTAAGTCAATTCTTTCACTCAAATTATTTTTGATAAGGCTCCCTGCTGCATAGATTATGATATGAGTAAACAGGAATAAAAATAAAGGAAACCCTGGGAATTTAAAGCATATCAAGAGATAAATAAATTTGTCTTTAAAAAATAGCTTCCTTTCCTTTGAAAATTTTTGCCTCCATTATCAAATTTCTGGCTGTCATCAGAACAACCCAAGGAGATTCAATAAATATAAGAGTAAATATATGAAAAGAGATAGAAAGATTTAAAGACATTAGAAGACCAGAAATAAAACATGCTTTTCTCTCAGTCCCACATGGCTACAGTCAGTCTCCTTTAACTTAGGATCTAGACAGAAGGTACAGAGATTTTCAATCTTTCTCTTAAAGTGTCTCCACTTGCCCTGAGAAATTCTGGCAACAATTCTTCACACTAAATATGTGCCAAGTGTGAACTTTAAAAACAAAACTACTTTTCAGCTTCCAGTGTTTTAAAACTGTCTGAACAATTTATTAAAGTTCGCCCTTAAATAACTCAAAATGACTTAATGGAATTTTACTAACCTTTCCAAATATTTTACCTTGAAGCTGAGTGTAAGATTGAGAAATTTTGGCTTAAAGATAAAATCAAGAAAAGTGTAAGTGCTTGAAACAAAGAACTGTAAAATGCATTTTCTTTTTCATAGCTACAGATTTCTTTCCAATAAAATAATTATTGTTTAAATAAAAAATTATACCATTAAATATTTTTATTCTTAAACATTTTGTATTTTTATAAATGGCTTATTTAATGATATCCTCCAATAGAAGATTGACAGCTGTTCTACATAGTGACTTATAGTAACTATATCTGTTAATTATAGAATACTTGTTAAGAATACTAGTCAATTAGGACATGAGAGCAACACAAATATGATGGAATGATTTCATATCATTTTGGTAATAACTAAACCAATATGCACCCATGTTATATAATTTAAATACTCAAAAAATTTTTGAGTATTTTTAGTAATCTCATATTTACATTTAGTTGATAATATACACTATGTGATTAAATTTCAATCTATTTGGGTCATAATTTTTGCTCATCCACTATTAACTTTAGATACAAAAATGGATCAGCATAGATATTTCCTTTGGCTCATTATGGTTGTCAAGCACTTCTGCAAGTTTGTACTTTATTTGTTTAAAGCTTTTTCTCCCAATATATTTGAAAAAGATAGAAATAGATTGAACATTAAATGAAAATCTGAGAGTATAAAATAATACAGTAAACACTGTGGGATAGCACCTGTGGGGAAATTTCAAGAGGGTGCCAGTCAGGCTTTCTCACCCCAGGCTCTCACACCATCTTGGCCCATATTCTGTAAACAATGACTTTTCACTTTTGTGTAACAGCTGAGATTGCTTATGGCACTGTGCATGTGCATCAGGAGGTACTCTCTTGACCATGTGCTGCTTTTGTTCTGAAAGTATATATAAGTTTCACCTGTAAAAGCCCTGAAGGGTTGTGTGTGGTTATTTTGTGTTAAGTTATGTCTGCTGCTATGACTGCTGGGGGCTCCCAGGAGAGAATAAATGTGTCTGAAGTTCCTACAGCTCTTTGAATTTTCTTCCAGCTTCTTAGCTCGTGCCTTGCTTACCATAGGTTCAGCAAACACTGTGAACAATGTGATACAGCAAGACAATTGACACTGTGAACAGGATCAGCAATACAGAATCAAAAATTAAGACCCGAGAAATATGATGATAAACAATAAGAAGAATTGGAGAATAAAGACATACATTATTTTTGCTTATACAGAAACAAATGAGTATTTTAAATTTATGGTCATATTTTCAAAAAAAGAAATGAAGTAAATGCTAGGTCTAACATCATTTGAATATTGCAACTTCATTTATAATGTGTTACTCAAATGTTTTATTTAATGAAATCTATAAATTTGATAAAACATTTAGATTCATCTGTGCAATTTCCTCAAGTTCTTTCCTATATTGTGTTCAACTTTTCCATTTTGATTCACATAGTATTTGAATAAAATACTTTTATCTAGTCATAAAAATATGCCAAATTATTATCTGGAATATGTTGGTTTCAAAACCCTTATCATTTCTCTATTCCTCTAATAATCAAAAATACAGTATGTCAATCTTCCAACTAACATGAAAGATACAAGTAGAAAATATCAGCTTCCTGAAGATTTCTTTTTAAATTTATACAAACCTTTTCCAATCTATGGGATATTATTTTTCACCATCCAGCTTTTGGTTATGTTAACAAAAATTCTGCCTGGTTTCAGTCTTTACTATCCCCATAATGCAAAAGCAGGAAAGATATTACTTCCAGTAAACCAACTCAAAAGAGGAAATAAGTGAAAGCAGCTTGTCATGATTGTGAACATAGGAAACTGGAAGTGATAATTAACAAATATCATGGTCCAGTTACACATGTGCATTTCTAAAGACATGTGCTAATAAGAAATCTTGTGTAGAATGCATTGAATTCTACCTCATGTTGTGATCAGTTCTTCAAAACTGTTACTGTGTTATAGATTTAGACTAACATTCCCATCAACTCAATAATTCAGAGCTTTTTCATACATAAAAATCTCAAGCTTTTTTATTTCTTTTTACAATATCTCTGCAGAAAATAGAATCATTCTTCTTATAAGAAAAAAACAAGTGACCCTTATCAGAGCTTTAGGGGAGGAACAAGATATGAACTAAAATTTATCCTCTTTTTCCTTGATATTTATTTTTTAAATGTAGGTTTCAAATGTATAATTGATCTCTATTTCTTTCCTCAAAGCCAGTTTTGATCTGTATAAAGAGCCTATTCAAATTCTACAAACATAGTAGCATCAATCACTAATGGATATTTTCTGTATACCCTTGGCAGAATGACAATTTAATTTTCACAGAGGCAGGCAAATACCTAAACTTGTCATCCTGGCTTCTAATCAGCTGGTTCTTTGGGGTTGGAACATATCAGAGAAACAACATTTTAACTTACATACCAGATGTTGTCTCCTACAGAAATATGACAGCATCATTTCTTAAACTCACGCGACAGGTCAAGGTTCCAAAATACCATCCGGGCTCTCTGTTACCTTTAGTAAATGTTTTCCTTTTTACTGTAGAACCTTAAATGTTTACTCAATCTCTAGGTGATTACATTGGTATGCTGACACCTGACACAGATGATAGGTCATATCTAAGTGAGCAAAGGTGGAAATTATATGTAGAATATTTCCACTGAGGACATATTTATCTGAGCTGCATTCTGTGACCACAATGTGCAGTGTTTCTCTCTTGTTATGTTGATTTTGATAACATAAAACAATGGGTTTAAATGATACAAATGAATGATGAAGAATCTTTATTCTATTTTTTTTTTTTTCTTTTTTGGAGGTAGAGTTAGTTTAAATGGAGGTGCAAACCTGCTCAGTGGAATTGGACTCTCTGTGAACCTATGGACTGTAGCCAACCAGGCTCCTCTGGTCCATTTCCCAGGCAAGAACACTACAGTGGGTTGCTATTTCCTTCTCCAGGGGATCTTCCCTGCCACAGATCCAACTCACATTTTCAGCAGTGGCAGGCAGATTATTTACCACTTGAGCCACCTGGCATGATGTTAATTTAAATTGGATGATCAAATGTCTCCAAGTAAGATTTTAAGTCTGAATATCCCTAGTGCCTTGAGGCAAAGCCAGATTTGTCTGATCATTCAAATATCAAGCTTCCTGTAACTCAGCTAAAGAGTCTCTATGGTGGAAGTTTTATTAGCAGATAAAATTGTTCCAGGATGTCTTAATCTTGGGAGAAGAAAATTTGAAAAGTGGGCACTCCCCTTATATCACTAAGACTTTATTTTATATATTTATTTATATCACTAAAAAAAAATTAGAAGTAAACAGATTTGCCACTAAGTTCCTAATTCATGTTAATTTTCCACAGAAAGCACAAATATTTAGGGCTACATAATGTGGGCAAAGGCTAATAGAGTTCTGCCAAGAGAATGCATTGGTCAGAGCAAACACCCTCTTCCAACAACAAAAAAGAAGACTCTACACATGGACATCACCAGATGGTCAAACTGAAATCAGATTAATTATCTTCTTTGCAGACAAAGATGGAAAAGCTATACACAGTAAGCAAAAACAAGACTGGGAGCTGACTGTGGCTCAGATTATGAACTCCTTTTTGCCAAATTCAGACTGAAATTGAAGAAGTGGATAAAACCACTAGATCATTCAGGGATGACCTAACTCAAATCACTTATGACTAAAAAGTGGAAGTGAGAAATAGATTTAAGGGACTACATCTGATAGACTGCCTGATGAATTACGGACAGAGGTTCATGACACTGTACAGGAGATAGGAAACAAGACCATCCCCAAGAACAAGAAACGCAAAAAAGCAAAATGGCTGTCTGAGAAGGCCTTACAAATAGCTGTGAAAAGAAGGGAAGAAAAAAACAAAGGAGAAAAGGAAAGATATACCCATTTGAATTCAGAGTTCCAAAGAATAGCAAGGAGAGATAAGAAAGCCTTCCTCAGTGATCAATGCAGAGAAATAGAGGAAAACAACAAAATGGGAAAGACTAGAGATCTCTTCAAGAAAATTAGAGATACCAAGGGAACATTTCATGCAAAGATGGGCTCAATAAAGGACAGAAATGGTAGGGATGTAACAGATGCAGAAGATATTAAGAAGAAGTGGCAAGAATACACAGAAGAACTGTATAAAAAGGATCTTCATGACCCAGATAATCATGATGTGTGATCACTCACCTAGAGCCAGACATCCTGGAATGTGAAGTCAAGTGGGGCTTAGAAAGCATCACTATGAAAAAAGCTAGTGGAGGTGATGGAATTCCAGTTGAGCTATTTCAAATCCTGAAAGATGATGCTGTGAAAGTGCTGCACTCAATATGCCAGCAAATTTGGAATGCTCAGCAGTGGCCATAGGACTGGAAAAGGTCAGATTTCATTCCAATCTCAAAGAAACATGTACAGTATCATATAAGAAACGAATCGCCATTCCAGGTTCGATGCAGGATACAGGAAGCTTGGGGCTGGTGCACTGGGATGACCCAGAGGGATGGTACAAGGAGGGAGGTGGGAGGGGGGTTCAGGATGGGGAACATGTGTACACCTATGGCAGATGCATGTTGATGTATGGTAAAAAATAATAATAATAATAATAAATTAAAAAAAAAACTCAAAATGGATTAAAGAAAGAATAAATAAATAAAAAGAAAGGGAATGCCAAAGAATGCTCTAACTACCGCACAATTGCACTCATCTCACAGAATAGTAAAGTGATGCTCAAAATTCTCCAAGCCGGACTTCAGCAATACGTGAACCATGAGCTTCCAGATGTTCAAATTGGTTTTAGAAAAGGCAGAGGAACCAGAGATCAAATCGCCAACATCTGCTGGATCATAGATAAAGCAAGAGAGTTCCAGAAAAACATCTATTTCTGCTTTATTGACTATGCCAAAGCCTTTGACTGTGTTGATCACAATAAACTTTGGAAAATTCTGAAAGAGATGGGAATACCAGACTACCTGACCTGCCTCTTGAGAAACCTGTATGCAGGTCAGGAAGTAACAGTTAGAACTGGACATAGAACAACAGACTGGTTCCAAATAGGCAAAGGAGTATGTCAAGGCTGTATATTGTCACCCTGCTTATTTAACTTACATGCAGAGAACATCATGAAAAACGCTGGGCTGGAGGAAGCACAAACTGGAATCAAGATTTCCAGGAGAAATATCAATAACCTCAGATATGCAGATGACACCACCCTTATGGCAAAAAGTGAAGAGGAATTAAAGAGCCTCTTGATGAAAGTGAAAGAGAAGAGTGAAAATTTTGGCTTAAAGCTCAACATTCAGAAAACTAAGATCATGGCTTCTGGTCCCATCTCTTCATGGAAAATAGATGGAGAAACAGTGGAAACAGTGGCTGACTTTATTTTGGGGGGCTCCAAAATCACTGCAGATGGTGATTGCAGCCACGAAATTAAGACACACTTACTCCTTGGAAGGAAAGTTATGACGAACATGGACAGCATATTAAAAAGCAGAGACATTACTTTGTCAACAAAGGTCCCTCTAGTCAAGGCTATGGTTTTCCATTGGTCATATATGGACATGAGAGCTGAATGATAAACAAAGCTGAGCACCGAAGAATTGATTTTTTGAACTGTGTTGTTGGAGAAGACTCTTGAGAGTCCTTTGGACTGCACAGAGATCCAACCAGTCCATTCTAAAGGAGATCAGTCCTGGGTATTCTTTGGAAGAATTGATGTTGATCATGAAACTCCAATACTTTGGCCACCTGATGTGAAGAGCTGACTCATTTGAAAAGACCCCGATGCTGGGAAAGGTTGAGGGCAGGAAGAGAAGGGGACGACAGAGGATGAGATGTTTGGATGGCATCGCTGATTCAATGGGCATGGGTTTGTGTAAACTCCGTGAGTTGGTGATGGACAGGGAGGCCTGGCATGCTTTGGTTCATGGGGTCACAAAGTTTTGGACATGACTGAGCGACTGAACTGAACTGAATGTGGACTTAGCTAAATAGATAAACTAAGGCAAGCTCAACATTATCAAAAATATTTTATTTGGTAATAGCAGAGGAACTGCTACTCAGGATATTCAAACTGGCAAATCCCTTCACTGTTTGGGGTAGGCTCTATATATGGGAAAGAAATGTAAAGGGTGGAAGGGGGGATGGGATGGTGGAGTGGGGGAGTACAGTGAGAGCCTTAAAAGTAAAACAAAAGGAGACTAGCTTTTAAAATTCCCTGAGCATACTAAAGGCATTTATACACACAATACTCAATTCAGCTCCTTATGTGAGATCAATAAACCTGGTTCATTCATATTTTGTTCATGTACGTGCAAACCATAATTAAAGCTTCCAAAGTTGATATTGGGCAACCCATGGCCAACACACTATCATTTAAGAAAATGCCAGTATTTTCAGTTTTCTGTAAATCAGGCATTTACAAGAAAACAGTGTCTTAGTCCTTAGGTTTTTTTTTTTTTCTGAGGGCACAAATATGAGACTTTCCATTTTATCTCTTCCAGTTCCATTTTTTAATTGAATTTCTTTCACAATAACATTCTGAAATATGGTTGGAAAAGTGTTTTTGCTGAAATATTTTGTGAGAAAATAAATTAGCTTCCAAACAAAAACTTTAAAAAATACTTTGACCAACCATTGATTGTTGTCTAAGTTTAGAAGATGTTTTGGATTACAAATGTTGTTTCTATTAATAAGACTAGAAAAGCTTAATGTAAACTCAGGGACAATTTTCAATTCTATATAGAAACATAAAATGCAGAAAAATACGTTTTTAGACATGTCTCAAGATGGCCATCTACTTATTTTGCCTTGTTTATTGAGTTCCAATAATTTGCCTGTCACCACACTGAACTGAGTACAGAGGCCATGTAGTTGGGAAAATGGTGGTTATACCCTCTTCTAGCTTGCATTCTGTTGGAGGGATAGATAAGTAAGCAATACAGAAAACATATATTGTGTGATTAGTGATAAATGCTATGGAGTAAAACAGGATAGGTTAGTACAGCCTAAAGTGCTAGATTAGAGTATAATCTATATAGGGTGATCAGAGAAGGAAGTACTGATAAGACAACATTTAGTGAGTTTAAAATAAGGGTTCAATTGTAGGGGGAGTCTTGTGGATATCTGGCTAGAACACACACAAGACAAAGGAACTCTAAATAAGCCAAAACATGGGCGGGGGTGTGGTGTTGTATATGTTTAAGAGGTCCTAAGAAAGCCAGATGTAGCTGAAAGGTTGCTGCAGTAAGCTATACCAGGGTTTGTGACTTCCGGAGGAGAGGATTTTGATCTGGGGCCAAAGACCAGGCTTGACCACTTGGAGCTTTTCATGTAAAATAATTTTTTTCAAGTATAAGAGAGATAGAGAAAACTTCTGACATAGACATCAGAAGGGGGCAGAAATAATGCTCCCTTACTAGTTTTTAGCAAGGTGTTTTATGTCTATTAGTGAGCTTCTAATCAGATAAAAGAAACACATCCAGGCTGAGGGAGTTTCACCAGGCTCCTCTCCCAGGATATGAATTTTGGGGATAGGATGTCACAAGGTGTAAAATCCCTGGCCATAAAACAATTGACATGAATACTGGCTTGTTGAGCCATTATCAGTCCAAGGTTTGAGAAAAGAAGAATAGTTAGTCTCTTGAAGAAAGGCAGATTCCAAAGCAAATACATAGTTTCATTAGCACTGCTTAAGAAAAACATTACCCTAAGAAAATCTCATTGGTTTGCTCAAGGCAGAACCAGGTGTAGTCAACACAGAATTAAAAGAAGCCTCTTTTAAATTTGTGTAGAGAAGGAAAAAAAAAAAAAAAGAAGTGTCTGTCGCTTGTACTTTATTTCCTCCTGCCGCTTGGGGCCCTCTAGCCTTCCTACCTGTTACCCTCTCATAACATCAGGGAGGACATGGGAAAATGTGGTTGTGGATGAGATCAGTGAAATAGATAACGGAGTCTACACCCTTTATCCAAGGGAATATGTTCCAAGGCTCCCAGTGGATGTCCAAAACCATGCATACTACAAAGTCTATATATACCATGCCTTTTCTTATATAGGTATACATGTGAAAAAGTTTGGGGCTTCCCTGGTAGCTCAGACAGTAAGGAATCTGCCTGCAATGTGAGAGATCCACGTTCAATCCCTGGGTGGGGAAAATCCCGTAAAGAAATGAACGACTACCCACTCCAGTATTCTTGCCTAGAGAATTGCATGTAAAATTTAACTTATATTAGGCACAATTGGATAATATCTGAATTACCAACATCTCCATCTTTGCTTTGAGGGGCCCTTATTAAGTAAAAGAAGGGTCACTTGAACACAAGCACATACCATGACAGGCAATCTGATCAAGGAGAAGGCTGCAGAGTGACTAACAGGCGGGTAGCATATACAGAGTGAACGTGTTGGACAAAAGAACGAGTCAGAGTGTATGCCCAGAGTGATGGTACGAGTAGGGAGGAGGGAGGAGGGTTCAGGATGGGGAACACGTGTGTACCTGTGGCGGATTCATGTTGATATATGGCAAAACCAATACAATATTGTAAAGTTAAAAAATAAAATAAAATAAATTTAAAAAAAAAAAGAAAGAATGAGTCACATTCTGGGGTTGACAGAGCAGGATTGTGGGAAGGTTCAAAACACCGCTCAGAACAGCTTGCAATTTAAGATTTATTATTTCTGGAATTCTCCATTTAATATTCTTAGACTGAAGCTGACCATGGTAACTGAAACCTGGGAAACAGAATCGAGAATGAGGTGGAGTTTTTGCCTTGTGCCTTATACTCCATGGTAAGGCTGTGGATCAGAGGTGATAGAAACGACAGTGGGTGACACTCAGTGTCAGTAACTGGGGCTTTTATTTCAAGTCCAAATCAGCAACAAAAGAAGACTGCAGGTAAAAATCCAGGCTCCCCTTTGGGGAATGATATGAAATACCTATAATCCTTGATGTGAGAACTGCCCCTTATTTGGTGGAATATGACATGCTTTATACTAACACACAGGCCAGCCCCCTGGCAGAAGCAGCGGCAGTGTTGGCAGCATCAGCACCTAGTGGCAAGCATCACTGAGGACCTGGGGGCAGCAGAGCACTTTTTCTGTCTTGGGCTGTCTCTTTATAAGCAGTGCTATAGAAAGCAGCAGGGACTCATTAATTTTATCACCATTGTAAATGTCATTCAACTTTGCTTTTCTATTAATTGGAGCTTGGACTAAGACATCATTTAATGTCTAGTGGTAATTTTTCATGGATAGCTAGCCTTAATATGAGAACTCATGTCAGCTATGGACAGGAAACAAAGGCAAGGTAACCATACAAGAAATAAAGCTGTAGGATTCCAAGTCCTAAGACATGGGGAGAAAAGCGGAATACAGACCCTGCCTGCAATGTCAAAGGCACAGGGCCCTCTGACTGCTGATAAGGTCCTTATTACCACGTCTATTTGCAGAGAATGCTGTTTCTGTGATTCGGTGCCTCTCATCACCTTAGAATTATATTTTTATGATGTCCTTCTACTTAGTTGTGATTTTAATTGCAATTCTGCTTGTGTATAATTCCTGCTGTTAGGCATTTCTGGCATGACCTCCTATTTCTCTCATGAATGTGTCAGTTTTCATCCAGGAAAGTACATTAAATTTAGCAGTGGTATTTTGGTAGTTTTCAAATATGAATGAAGACTGTTTATGCCCTCAAACTCTCTTCTACAACTAGGTTCAATTGGTCCAACTACAATCTGGGAAACTTAACCAATGTGAGTTTTTAAACAGAGAATACTGTGGCTGATATTATGATAAATATCTTTAATAAGTTGTTCATCCAAAGTTATGCACAGTTCCTGAGCTAATATTTTAATCATGAAACCAAATTGTAATAACTGCCTTATGGGTAAATGAAGTTTAAAATTACAACTACATTGTCTTTTTTGTTTGTCTGTTTTTAATGTGCATATAATCTTTAACTTCAATATGATATTCTTGTAAAGTTTGCATGCTTCCTTTTCCCATTTCTTTCCTATTATTTACTAAAGTCAGTGCGGATGTGATAAAAATAAGCCTTAGCTGCTAAATTTTTCAAATATTTATTTTATTCAAATCGTGTATATAAAAGTAGAGTAAGGACTAATATCTTTCAAGATAGGGAAAGCATGACTACAAACATAATGTAGTGTGTTAAGTTGAATCATATGATTCAATCACCTTTGATCTACAAAATCCACTGTTTAATGTACTTCAACTAAAATAAAATAGGCTTCTCTCGTGGCTCAGATGGTAAAGAATCTGCCTGCAATGCAAGAGACCTGGGCTAGATCCCTGGGTGGGGAAGATCCCCTCGTGTGGCAGCCCACTCTAGTATTCTTGCCTGGAGAATCCTCATGGACAGAGAAGCCTGGCAGGCTGCAGTCCATAGAGTTGCAAACAAAAAGTCAGACATGACTGAGCGGCTAAGCATAACACAACTAAAAGAGAATAAGAAGAGATGTCATAAGATTAATCTCATGCATTTCAGTCTGTAGTCTTATTTAGAATAAGAAAATACCTTAATTAACTGGTAATCCAAGGATTTTCAGTTGTAGTTCATAGTTAAAATTATCTTTCAAAGTAACCTTACATCCAAGACCTATATATATAGCAGGTAAATGAAGCTTCCTGTGATTCACACCAGGAACAATCCTATATTCTTGACTCCCATGATTTCCTTCCTCTCTCTACCTAGTGATCCCTAAGATGGTTGAGAAGGCAGTGTGAAACACATGCTGTAGTAAATTGAAACCATTTAAAAATAATAAGTTTGAATAGACCAAATTTGTAAGACATATCTGTAGCAGATTAATGACTAAAGTTCAATCCTTACAATTTCTGCACTGAACAGATGGAAATGGTATAAATAAAATTTAAATTTCTCAAAAGCATTCATCTCATAAGCATTTAGAATTTTTAGTTTGTTTATATACTTCTATATCAGTGTGTTGAGATGCAACAATATTCTAAATAACCCATGCAGCCAGTTACAGTTTGCATAGTACATTCCCATGTTGTCACTTATTAGAGTGTTTGAATCCACTGCATGCTAATTTTTATTATTTTATAACCTGTCAGTGATCAGACAATAGACAGTTTGGGAAGATTTGTTATGATTATAGAGAATGCCATTTCATGAAGAAGTGTAGTTAATCACTGCAGAAGCATGACACCAAATTTTCTTTTTGGAAAGAATTGGCTTAAGCCACTAGATATTACTGCTCAAGATTTTGGTAATTCGGTTAGAGTAAGGCTTCAGCACATTTCCCAGTGAACTCCCTTAGGATTGAGCAATTTAAAAGAGAGCATGGATATTATCCAAACTCAATCTGTGCATTGCAGCAATTAACTTGGAAGAGATAATTGTAAAATAGCTTGAAAGAAGTTCAAAGAAAAAGAAACTGACTTGGCTTCTGATCAAATGAGCTATCTTCTGAACTCTTAGATATCCACAATTGACTATATTAATATTCTGCTTGTATTACACAAAAATGGCAAAATTTTCTAGGGCCTTTTTAGTGCTAGCAACCTTAGTTCTGGAAGACATCCACATTGTTTGATCAATTTCACTTCAAATCCTTCTCTGTCTTTAGACAGTTTGCAAAATTTAGACTTGTCTTACAGATCTTTTGGGATGTGGGACATTTTTAAAGTCTTCATTTAATTTGCTATAATGCTTCCATTATTCTAATCTTTTTTTTGGTATCTTTTCTTTCTTTCTTTTTGTTTTTGTGGTCCTGAAGCATGTGGAATCTTAACTCACTAATCAGGGATCAAGCCTTCATCCCCTGCATTGGAAGGCAAACTCAAAAACTGGACCATCAAGGAAGTCCCTAAACTATAGCCTTTGGCAAAGTAGCAGAATATATGCCGGAGCCATATTCTCAAACTCATTTTTATTGCAATAAATCTGACTCCTATATTGCTACTACTTTGAGTTTGAATTTCTTTAAAGCTGTTGGGCTGAATGTGAGTGACTGCACTACTAAATTCTTGGAATAACAAATGATCTGTACTATATTCCTAAGTTTAACATCCATTTCCCCTCTATAGGGTCAGCTCCATGAGGATAGACTTGGTATATATAATACCCTAACAACATATTGTATTTCAAGAATATATTCTAAAATATTTGGACTCTTTAAGTCCCTCTTAACAGTTCTGGTATTTTGTGAGCTAGAAGTGAGTGATGGAGTGGGTTGTGTAGCTATCTTTTAGAAAATTTGACATACATAGTCCTAGTAGACTTTTAAAAAGTGGTATACCTCAACAATTTTCTCCAATTTTCAACATTCACAACAACTACAAAATTCTAATCACATTCTCTTTTCTATTACACTAGCATAAAATTAAAACATTTTAAAAGTATTTTCATGTCTCCTATTTGATATCATTGGTTAGTCCACAAATTTGTTTACTTAACTAAACTTTAAAGAAGAAAACTATAACAAGTGACAGCCATATGCATAAGTCTTTACTTTATTACTTTTTTCTTTTTTTGTATTATTATTTTTTAATTTTTTTAGAGCAGGGAGATAATCTAATAGCATTCAAAAATAATACCTGTCCAAATATTCCACTGTTTACAAAATTCTTCATCTTTTCCCCAAATTGTATCATTTGCTTTTTCCATTCCAAAATTTGTAGCATTTTTGAATGCTTCTGAAGATTTCATTGAAATAATTTTGTTATTCTTCTCTCATAGGCTTACTTAATATAAATACTTATTTAACTATGAAGATTTCTATGGTAATTACAAGATTTGGAAGCCAAATTTATTCTCAGATTAATACTCTTTCGTGCATGCATGCTAAATTGCTTCAGTCATCTCTGACTCTTTGTGACCCTATGAGCTGTAGCCTGACAGGCTCCTTTTTTCATGGGATTCTCCAAGCAAGAATACTGAAGTAGGTTGCCATGCCCTCCTCCAGGGGATCTTTTCAGCCCAGGGATTAAATCCACTCAGTCGTGTCTGATTCTTTGCAACCCCATAAACTGCAGCACACCAGGCCTCCCTGTCCATCACCAACCCCTGGAGTTCACTCAGACTCATGTCCATCAAATCAGTGATGCCATCCAGCCATCTCATCCTCTGTCGTGCCCTTCTCCTCCTGCCTTCAATCTTTCCCAGCATCAGAGTCTTTTCCAATGAGTCAGTTCTTTGCATCAGGTTGCCAAAGTATTAGAGTTTCAGCTTCAGCATCAGTCCTTCCAATGAATATTCAGGACTGATTTCCTTTAGGAAGTACTATTGGATCTCCTTGGAATCCAAGGGACTCTCAAGAGTCTTCTCCAACACCACAGTTCAAAAGCATCAATCGTTTGGCGCTCAGCCTTCTTTATGGTCCAATTCTCACATCCATACATGACTACTGGAAAAACCATAGCTTTGACTAAACTAAGTTTTATAATGTTTCTGCTTTTTAGTATGCTGTCTAGGTTGGTCATAGCTTTTCTTCCAAGGAGGAAGTGTCTTTTAATTTCATGGCTGCAGTCACCATCTAGAGTGATTTTGTATAATGAGACATAACCAGGTTGACAGAGCTATGAATGGCAGAGCCAGGCAGCATGATGACTCTAACTCCCCTGTTTTCTGTTACTGGATTAGGTATTCTTCAATATCTCATGTTTCTTTGTCTGAGATTATTATTCATCTTTGTATATCTGCTCTGTTTTGGCAAATACTTTATTTGATCTTATTTTTCATCATTAGTAACCTATTAACTATCATGAGTTATTACTTTTTTCAATTTGTAGTCTGGTGTTTAGTTCTGGGAAATATTCTAAAAATCCTTCAATAACAACTCCTTTATGATTGTCAGTTTTATTTTTAATGTCCCTATGTCTCTCTATTTGGTACTCTTTCAGTGTTAGGGAGTGCAACATTGCAGAGACAGCAGATTGTCTCTGAGCTGAGATACATAGGAAGAGCACCTTGTTAACAGCCCTCTCTGGATGTAAGAGTCTACCTGCTTCAGTACTCATGGACTGAATAATTCCATTTATTAATGTCTGGGTTCCTCTGGATCCCAATTACAGCAGGATTGAGAATTGACTCCCTGGTCCATACAAGTGTGTCCACTTATACAGATGGACCCCCTGAATTTGTCATGAAATTTATAATTTTTTCTTCATTATTTAGTGGGGGGGGTACCTTTCCTTCTGTTGTTTTCCAGTTCTCTTTGTACTCTAAATATAAGGTTCATCCCTAGAGTTTACCAATATAAAAGAGGCATTCAGAGTATAATCTAAGCTAAACAAGCATGCTTACTTCTTTGCCATGTTATTCCAAAGAGGAAGATACAGTATGAGGAGGATTTGGAAATTATGTTCAGCCTGCATGTTCCCAGAATCCACCATACTCACATTACTTTTTAAAATATACTTTTCTAACCCTCTCACTGCACACTTAATATATTAAAAAAAATAATAAAAATTGATTCTTAGGCTTTCCATTACACCTTTTACATTTGAAATGCAAAATGTATTGCATTTTTTTAAAAAGCTTATGCTGCAAAACATTTGCCAATTGACTTATGAACTATACATGAATTTGCTCTTCAGTG
Source organism: Bos taurus (assembly GCF_002263795.3). NCBI lineage: Eukaryota > Metazoa > Chordata > Mammalia > Artiodactyla > Bovidae > Bos > Bos taurus. The sequence goes on from NC_037336.1 coordinate 4,857,950, forward strand.
TTAACATGTAAAGCTAAAGAAAAACACTGTAAAACAAAATTATGTTTCGTGATATTATGAGGCAAATTTAAATGCTACTGCATAATAATTGATAAGAACACCAATTAATATTCAAGATAGTGAGTTTTTCATGGAAGATTTCATCAAAAACTGCAATTATTAGAAATGACAGAGGTATAGCATTTATACAAAAGAATTAAATTTATATAACTGTAAGATGCTAGTAACAGTTTATGTATCATTATTGCTTTTGCTTTTGGCTTTGGGTCTGGAGAACAGGGCTGATTTTCAGGAAGGAAAGTTGGATGTGACATGGAGAACAAAAAGGGAAAATTGGAGCCCATGGAGATCAGCTAGGTCTGCACTGGTCTCAGTTTTGATGATCAGGTGACACGCTAGAGAAACTGGTGCCCAAGAGTTGCAGAAAATTAAAGTCTGGTGGGAGCCGAAGAAGCTATGGTTAGGCCTGGCTGTGTCCCAGGCTAACAGCGTCAGCCAGCAGCAAATCTGCAATGATATATATGAACTACAACACCACTTGGCCCTTCCCTGCCCTATGACCCGGAAAACAACCTGACTGCCACTTCCCTTTTGTCTTGCAGACCCCATACAAAATGTACCTTGTGGCCCATGAGACCTAGAAAAACGGAGCTGAAAACCTGGCTCCAGTTCTGCTCAGCTAACTCAATGCAGGTATGTCTACAATGAGTAAGGAATATATGCTGCTCAATGGAATTTTAAACAGAAGTTATTATAAAAGTCTATATTTGCTTCCAAAAGATCCATGAAATATCAAATCCTGAGGACTAACTATATCAGTCTATTAATGTGAGGTATTGTATTACTTAAAAACTATATTACTTTAGCAGATTATATTCAGGGAAAGAAAAACATGATATTGAATACATTTCTGAACTATTACTATATTAGCATCTGAGTACTTTGTGTCCACTTTCATTTTCTGTCAATATCTGGCTTTGATTTCTTGATAAGCCCTTCATATATTCACAGGATAATCTGAGTAAAGACATGTAAACCCCATAACATTGTTAAAATATTTTTAGTACAAGTAATCATGAACTGTGTAGGTGGATCATAAAGTACATATTTGTCCAAAGAAAGATGACTTTGCTCTATGACAGAAAACAATTGTTCAAACTTCAATCAAAATTACACACATAATGTGGTGTGAGAATACTTTTCAAAACTCAAGTGCAAGAAACAGAATCCAAAGCTTATCTTACATTTTTTCATACCTATTTAATGCCTATTAAGGATCATGAAAGATAAAGTTAGATTTATTCAGCAATAAAATTCTATGGTGCTTTTCAAACTAATATAATGATAATGTATTATTCAGATTTTCAGTATCATTAACACTGAAACAAAATGGGAGTAGAAGTTATATATTTTCTTTCTTGAAATATTACAATGCTAGATAACTCCACAAAGCATGATAGTACTGGAATAGTAAAAAAAAAAAAAAAAAAAAAAGCCAAAATTCAGTTCAGTTCAGTTCAGTCGATCAGTCCTGTCCGACTCTGTGGCCCCATGAATTGCAGCACGCCAGGCCTCCCTGTCCATCATCAACTCCCAGAGTTCACTCAGACTCACGTCCATTGAGTCAGTGATGCCATCCAGCCATCTCATCGTCTGTCGCTCCCTTCTCCTCCTGCCCACACTCCCTCCCAGCATCAGAGTCTTTTCCAGTGAGTTAACTCTTCACATCAGGTGGCCAAAGTACTGGAGTTTCAGCTTTAGCATCATTCCTTCCAAAGAAATCCCAGGGATGATCTCCTTCAGAATGGACTGGTTGGATCTCCTTGAAGTCCAAGGGAATATCAAAAATCTTCTCCAACACCACAGTTCAAAAGCATCAATTCTTTGGCACTCAGCTTTCTTCACAGTCCAACTCTCACATCCATACATGACCACCGGAAAAACCATAGCCTTGACTAGACGGACTTTTGTTGGCAAAGTAATGTCTCTGCTTTTCAATATGCTATCTAGGTTGGTCATAACTTTTCTTCAAAGGAGTAAACATTTTTTAATTTCATGGCTGCAGTCACCATCTGCAGTGATTTTGGAGCCCCAAAAAATAAAGTTTGACACTGTTTCCACTGTTTCCCCATCTATTTCCCATGAAGTGATGGGACCAGATGCCATGATCTTAGATTTCTGAATGTTGAGCTTTAAGCCAACTTTTTCACTCTCCTCTTTCACTTTCATCAAGAAGCTTTTTAGTTCCTCTTCACTTTCTGCCATAAGGGTGGTGTCATCTTCATATATCAGGTTATTGATATTTCTCCCAGCAATCTTGATTCCAGCTTGTCTTTCTTCCAGCCCAGCATTTCTCATGATGTACTCTGCATATAATTTAAATAAGCAGGGTGACAATATACAGCCTTGAAATACTCCTTTTCCTATTTGGAACCAGTCTGCTGTTCCAGGTCCAGTTCTAACTGCTGCTTCCTAACCTGCATACAAATTTCTCAAGAGGCAGGTCAGGTCGTCTGGTATTCCCATCTCTTTCAGAATTTTCCACAGTTTTTTGTGATCCAACCAGTCAAAGGCTTTGGCATAGTCAATAAAGAAGAAATAGATGTTTTTCTGGAATTCTCTTGCTTTTTCCATGATCCAGCAGATGTTGGCAATTTGGTCTCTGGTTCCTCTGCCTTTTTTAAAACCAGCTTGAACCTCTGGAATTTCACGGTTCACATATTGCTGATGCCTGCCTTGGAGAATTTTCAGCATTACATTACTAGCGTGTGAGATGAGTGCAATTGTACAGTAGTTTGAGCATTCTTTGGAATTGTCTTTCTTTGGGATTGGAATGAAAACACCTTTTCCAGCCCTGTGGCCACTGTTGAGTATTCCAAATTTCATGGCTCGTTGAGTGCAGCACTTTTACAGCATCATCTTTCAGGATTTGAAATAGCTCAACTGGAATTCCATCACCTCCACTAGCTTTGTTCATAGTGATGCTTTCTAAGGCTCACTTGACTTCACATTCCAGGATACCTGGCTCTAGGTAAGTGATCACACCATCGTGATTACCTGGGTCATGAAGATCTTTTTTGTACAGTTCTTCTATGTATTCTTGCCACCTCTTCTTAATATCTTCTGCTTCTATTTGGTCCATACCATTTCTGTCCTTTATTGAGCCCATCTTTGCATGAAATGTTCCCTTGGTATCTCTAATTTTCTTAAAGAGATCTCTAGTCTTTCCGATTCTGTTGTTTTCCTCTATTTCTTTGCATTGATCGGTGAGGAAGGCTTTCTTATCTCTTTTTGCTTTAAGATAGTGTTCTTATAGGTAATGTAACATTTTATTAATAAGATAAAGCTTTGACCTACATTATGAACTAGTCTAAAAAGCATCAAATATAAGCAAAAAGGGACTTCCCTGGTAGATCAATCATAAAGAATCCACCTGTCAATGCAGAAGACACTGATTTGATCCCTGGGTCAAGAAGGAAATGGCAACCCACTCCAGTATTCTTGCCCGGGCAAACCCATGGAAAGAGGAGTCTGGCGGGCTAAAGTCCATGGTATCACAAAAGAGTTGGGCACAACCGAGAGACTAAACACCGCCAACAATAAACCTGTGTTTGTTTTAAGTAATGAGGAGCATTTGTTCAATCATTGTTTGTCTTTACATTTCTGTGCATTTTGTCCAATCTCACCTTCCTCTAGATTCACTAACTAGACCAGGGGTCAGTAAACTAGAAAAACAAAGCCAAACCCTTATCACACATTATTGGTATGAATTTCAAGCTGAGAATACATTTTACATTTTTAAAGGTTGCAAAAAATAAACAACAAAATAATAATATTATAAAACAAACATAACAAAAAAAAAAAGGTGTGACAAAGTTCACATGCAGCCTACAGAGCCTAAAATATTTATCACCTATTCATTCAAGCAAGTTTGTAATTCCTTGGACTGGACTATAAGTTCCTGGGCTTCCTAAATATATACCTAAATATATACTATAAGTTCCTGGGCATCATATATATACCATGATATACTTAGCCTAATACATGTTTAATATACATATATGGGCTTCCCAGATTGTTCAGTGGTAAAAAATCCACCTGCCACGCAGGAGATGCAAGTGAATCTTCCTAACCCTATCCCTGGGTTAGGAAGATCCACTGGAAAAGGCAATGGCACCCCCCATTCCAGTATTCTTGCCTGGAAATGTCATGTACAGAGGAGCCCAGTAGGCTACAGTCCATGGGGGTCAAAAAGAGTCTAAAACAACTTAGCAATTGAACAACGAAAACAGAAAGTAAAGAATCTGTCTGCAATGCATACATGACACATAATTAATATTCAATGGGTTTGTTGAATTTATGAAAACTTACCTTATGATAACTAGTATGGGAAGGCACTTCACATCTGGAGCTAATGGTATAGTGGTAAACACTGGAGTAAGAGTCTTCGACATGGATGGTGTAGCAATATAGCTGTGGTATGAGTTTTGTTGGTGGCTCAGAAGACTGAGTACCTAATTGACAGTTTTGAACTGTGGTGCTGGAGAAGACTCTTGAGAGTCCCTTGGGCACCAAAAGATCAAACCAGTTAATCCTAAAGGCAATCAACCCTGAATACTCATTGGAAAGACTGTGCTGAAACTCAAACTCCAGTACTTTGGCCACCTGACGCGAAGAGCTGACTCATTGGAAATGATCCTGATGCTGGGAAAGATTGAGGGCAAGAGGAGAAGGGCAAGACAGAGGATGAGATGGTTGGATGGCATCACCGACTTGGGCATGAGCTTGAGCAAACTCAGAGAAACAGTGAAGGACAGAGAAGCCTGGTGTGCTGCAGTTCATGGGATCACAAAGATCGGACATGACTTAGTGACTGAACAACATCAACAGATGGTAAAGAATCTGTCTGCAATGCAGGAGACTTGGGTTTGATCCCTGGGTCTGGAAGATCCCCTGGAGAAGGAAATAGCAACCCATTCCAGATTCTTGCCTGGGAAATTCCATGGACAGAGGAGTCTGGCGGGCCACAGTCCATGAGGTTGCAAAGTGTCAGAAACGACTGAGAGACTAACACACACACACACACAGCTATTGTACTAAGAAAACTCATAATTCTTTTTCTTTAATGTAAAGTTGTTTCAGAAAGTGACTTCCTAGCTACAGATTCTATATCTTAGAGTCTGAGATATAGATATAGACTTGTGACCAGCTCTTGAATGAGCCAGATATATCTCTTTTTCTTTCTGCAACCAAAAAACAACAAACACACACATGCACGCAGTGCATACATCATGATATTGTGGCATGAAGTGTTTGCATGCAGCAGATTGCATCTCAAAACTATACCTTTAAACATATCATTTGACTGATAGTGCCATAAGTATATATGTATTCAGTTGAAACAAAAATAAACTGTACACACAGATACTGCCTCTAGTAGAATCCCCAGGGATTTGTAGGATACACGTTGAGAGCTACTGCTGTGTACTAACTTCCTGCCACCTACTTGGCCCCAGAGTACTTCATTATTTTTATACAATTATAATATTTATGGTTGAGGCTATTTCTTAAATATTTAACTTGACCTGAATATCTGAAAAAAAGTAACACTCTGTATAATTAATTAAGAAAAGCAGGTAAAATGAGTGTCAGTCTTTAACCCATTTACTGTATCTTTCATTCTATTTTTTTTTTTTCTGTTGTTTTTCCCGACTATGCTTCTGTGAGGCATTGCTTTCATATCAAATTCAGGAAACCCATTACAATTTAAAATAATGGGCATTATTTTTACACTAAAATATTATACTGTTAAAATTATTTCTTCCAGTGTTGCCACAGTAAAAAGAAGTTTTTCATTATATGTGAGCTTAAAAGAATGATGAGCCCGGAACTTCCCTGGTGGTTGATTAGTTAGGAATCTGCCTTCCAAAGCAGAGTATGTGGGTTTGATCTCTGTTCGGGGAACTGAGATCCCACATGCTGCAGGGCAACTAAGCCTGCCTGCAGCAACTAGAGAAGCCCATGTACCACAGTGAAGACCCAGAGCAACCAAAATTAAAAAAAAAAGATGGGTCCATACTAAATGCAGTAGTGAAGGCAAGTCTGCCTACTGATGTGGTGGATGCTACTTGTTACCCAGTGAACATTTCCTCTTCTTTCCTGCTAGAAAAATGGTATGACTTTGTTTAAGGAATAGTTCAGAATCTCTTGATCTTAAGAATGTTAAATTACTTTCATGTGTGCATGCTCAGTGGTGTCTGACTCTTTGTGACCTCATGGACTGTAGCTCATCAGGTTCCCCTAACCATGGGGTTCCTCAGGCAAGAATACTGGAGTGCCACACTGTTTTCTCCTCCAGGGAATCTTCCCTACCCAGGGGTTGAAGCTGTGTCTCCTGCATTGGCAGGCAGATCCTTTACCCTGAGCCACCTGGGAAGCCCCAGTTTCTAGGTAGATTTCTTTCCTATTAATGAAGAGTGGCTGAAAGATGTCTGTATTTTTGTGGTGCTACTTTCTTTTTGGATATGTGTATGTGTTCTGATGCCTTTTTGTCACCGTGTATTGAAAGACTTGAGCTTCCCTGGTAGCTCAGTGGTGAAAAATCCACCTGCCAGTGCAGGAGATATGAGTTCTATCCCTCAGTCAGAAAGATCCCCTGAAGAGGGGAATGGTAACCCACTCCAACATTCTTGCCTGGAAAATCCCATGGATGAAAGAGCTGATGGTCTACAGTCTATGGGGTCACAAACAGTTGGACATTATTGAGTAACTAAACAACAATTGAGGGATGTGGGCTCTGAAAAGCAAAATTATTTCATCCAGTAGTTCCTGACAAAGATGAGACAGTTGCATGGCATCATCAACTTGATGGATATGTTTGAGCAATCTCCAGGAATTGGTGATGGACAGGGAAGCCTGGTGTGCTGCAGTCCATGGGGTCACAAAGAGTCAGACATGACTGAATGGCTGAACTGGTCTGAATAGTTCCTGAACATAGGGACCAGTTTACATTTTATTTATGCTGGAAGCAAGAAAGCTTCTTTGTTCTACAACATTCCAAAATCATGAGCTACTTCAAAAACGTATATACACTCAATACAAATAGTGGCAGATTTGACCCTGGCTAAAGTACAAGCCTGTGTAACAGAGTATAATTCAGCCTGTAGGGTCAAAGTAACAATCATAATTAAAGATGCCACATGATTAACATTGAAAGGAATTGCAGTAGCATACCCAGCACAATATTTGTCACTGTCAACTTAAAAAAAAAAAAATCAGTGAAATTAAAGGGTTATGTGAAGAGCAGTTAAGAAAAGGACTTCTTAGGAAGGAAGACCCTTGTCTAAGAAATAGTGAGCATGATGAGGATTCAGTTCGGTCCAAGTTGATGTCGATCTCCATGGTTATGGGTGAGTAACCCCAAGGGCATTCCCTTTCTTTTCATATACAAAAAGGAAAAATAAATCAATCATTGAGATGCCCAAGAGCAAGTGGGCTCACAAATTCTACTTTAAATCCTTAAAATATATGTCATCAGGTTCTTCACATAAAATTGGGTCAGATTGCTTTTCTTTAGCAAAATATACAGAGGTTCGATTGTAAGATTGCAATTTGGGGTTCTGTTTCAGCAATAATTAACAGCCAGAGAGGACCTTGCAGTTGGGGTTTAGTTTTGGGTTTGGTGTAATTTAGGACATCATGAAGTCTATCCAGATCTAGGGGTAGACTTTATTCTCATACCCAATACTCTAAATATTAAAAGTAGGTTTGGGCAAACAGCAATTATTCTTTGCCAACTTCACGTCCCTTTATGGCTAAAAGTTTAGCAAGTGAGGAGGCTTGAGAAGAAGGGCAAAAAAGTCATTCATATACAGCAAAAAAAGTAGAACCTCTAGGGGATTTTGTATTATCCAGATAAGCTATCAGGATTTGTAAGAAATAAGGACTCTCAGTAAAACCCTGGGGCATTATTATCCAGGTAAATTGTTTTATTCTGATATAAAGTCAAAAAATGTATTGACTAGTTTCAACTGGAATACTAAATAACACACTGCATAAATCAATTGCAATAGAGAATTTGCTTCTGGTGGGATGATGTTAGTTGCACCCACAAGGCTTAGCACAACATCGTGTTGAGGGATAACAAAGTTGGTTATTGCTCAGGGTCCTGGACAAGTGTCCTCCCTAAGCCCTTAGATTTCCTCATTGGTAAAATGGGAATATTACATGGAGTAGTATAGGAGATAATGACAGCTTGAGCCCTGCAAGTTTCTATTATGGTCTTTGTGCCTCAAAGGACTTCTTTACCTATAGAATATTGATCAATTTTTAGAAGAGGTTTTGAAGGATCTATTTGAATCTTGGTGGGAGATGTGCTGTGAATTTTGTTAATATCATGTGGAAATTTTGCCTATAAGGTAGCAGCTGAGCCAATAGAAACAAGTGATCATTGTTCCCAGATCAGATCTAGTATCATCAGAGATGTTGGGGAGGGGGGTGGTACATAATAAACATCAAAGAGTCTTTTAATTCACATAGTTGATTACTTTATTACTGTCAAGTTCTATAATTATCTCCTTCTTTTTGTAGAAGGACATTTCTACATGATACTTCCTTAAGAACTCTTGGCCTAGATGTATAGGTTGTTAGGTGAAAAGAATGTGTATTTATCAAAGGACTTAAACAGAATGGAATAGGTTGACAGATCCCCACTATTTGAACTCTGACACAAGGGCTTTTAATTACAGTGGAGTTAAGTACCCAGTTTATGGCTCTGGTGTCAATTAGGACTAGAAGAAATTCATCCTCAATCTGGAGAAATGTTTCTTTGAGCCATTTATGAAGGAGCATTAGGAAGAGTCACTGCAATTCCTTTAAGCCTTATCACAGAATTGGGAGGACATTGGAAAAGCTTCCCCAATGGCTCAGCAGGTAAAGAATCTGCCATCAAATGCAGGAGACATTGGAGACATGGGTTCAATCCCTGGATTTGGAGGGTAACTCTTGAGTAGGAAATGGCAACCCACTCCAGTATTCTTGCCTGGAAAATTCCATGGACAGAGAAGACTGGTGGGCTACAGTCCATGGGGTCACAGAGTCAGGCATGACTGAGTGACTGTGCTTGTTTTTAGAAAGCCTGGTTAGAGGAATAACAGTGCCTAAAGTACTTGAATTTGTAAAAATCTCATTTCCAATGCCCTGGCTCTTTGCAATAATAGCAGAAAAGGAAGTGTTTTGGTTTCATTTAGTAGCCTTCATTTACTGAAGTTGGAGATTAAGAATCTTGGTGGGCTCCCTTTGCAGTGGCTCATCTAGAGTCTGGTTTGCCAGATTAGCTAAATTTGGAGTGGACATTTTTTTTTTTTTTTCTGATTCCATTTTACTAGAAGAGAAAGGTTCCTGTTCAACCCATTAGTAAACATAGACTTAAAAGCTACCTAAGTGAAATTAACATTGAAAGGAAGACTAGAATTTTCTTTGAAAACAATTTGAAAGTGAAGTGAAGTTGCTCAGTCGTGTCAGACTCTTTGCGACTCCATGGACTGTAGCCTACCAGGCTCCTCCATCCATGGGATTTTTCCAGGCAAGAGTACTGGAGTGGGTTGCCTTTTCCTTCTGCAGGGGATCTTCCCGACCCAGGGATCGAACCCAGGTCTCCTGCATTGTAGGCAGACACTTTACCGTCTGAGCCACCAGAGAAGTGTGTCTGTTGTAATAGTCATGAACAGGTTTATAAGATTTTTGTGTCCAAGCCTTACTTGTTCTAATCAACAGGCTTTGAAAAAGCCCTAGAAATTCTCAGTGAAGCCCTTATATTATTGCCTTCCAGTTGTCATTTTAGAGAACTTTCAAGATTTCCCCCACTTAGCAATTTTCATCCAATCCTGGGTATGGCTTTCACTGACAAGTATATGAACTTGCTGATATAAGTCAGAGAAACCAGGCTGCTATGTGTGAATAACTGTATTACATCCCCAAGCAAACCTGTGAGAATCTTCAGATACTTTGGGAAAATCTTTGGCTATAGCTCCCAGTTCAGCTTTGGTTCAGGGAACATAAGAAGTTAAGGGTGTAGCCTCTGGATCCTCAGGTTCTGATAGGTTCAGAGGAAAAGCGTGTGGGGAGAATTTCAGAGAAAAACTGAAGTTCGGTGCAAGAATTATTATTTGAGAACTGAGGGAGGAGGTGTAGATAGCATAGAGGGAGGGAGGAGGTGGCACAGAGGTGGGGATTGAGTCACAGAAGTGAGAGAGGATGAGCCTCAGGCTTCAGAGACATTTTCATTCTTTGATCATTAACTATTTGCCTCAGTTAATCTTAAAGATCTCGTTTTTTAGAGACATAGTATTAGACTTCTGATAATATTTGGAAGCCTAAAACACCAATTGAAATAGGCATCCTATTCAGTTTTGGATATTTTAGAGCTATGATTGTCATTGTCCAATTCGGTTGTAATAAGATTAAGTTCCCCTCAAGAGCTATTTATATTCTCCGAATTGTCTTTGTTCAGATCAGTCTATTAGGTTAGAAATGCACCATAATTTTCAAACAAAATAGGTTGGGGTCTCTGTAAAGGACATGCCTTCAAAACATTTAATTTACTGAGATCCTTCTCAGGATTTTTGCTAATGTGTAAGAATACTTTTCAGTTTAAACAGCTGAAACAGCTCAAATAGCCTGCAGGCCTAATAGCAGCCAGTTGTAAGATGACAATCTGACCCCAAAACTGCCAGGTGAAAGGCTTCTCATCAGAGTTCCGGTAGAACAGCCACTGTTCCAAAGGAGCGGGGTGAAGGCTGAACTGTCACATTTCCAATTAAATAGCCCTTAGTTTCCAAAGGAACAGGCCAAAGCCAAGCTAGATCCAGATGCAACAGCCTAATTTCAAAAATCATGCTAAAATGCCAAACAAATTCTTGTACACAGAACAAGGTCTTAACCGGAAAGAACAAAACCTTAAAAAAGATTCCAAAAAACAGGAAGAACTTCAACATGAAAAAAAATGACAGAAGGTCAGATTCAGGGGGAAAACTTACCCAATATCAGTGAGAAAAGAAGTGAGCACAGTGAACTCAGTATAGGTACTGTACCTGTTTGCTCATTACTCTCGGATTTCTTGGCTGGCTTTCCTGGTGGCTCAAGGGGTAAAGAATTTGCCTCCAATGCAGAAGACCTGGGTTTGATCCCTGGAGAAGGGAATGGAAACCCACTCCAGTATTCTTGCCTGGAGAATTCTGTGGACAGAGGAGCCTGGTGGGCTATAGACCATAGGGTCACAAAGAGTCAGACATGATAACATCCTCAGTTGTCTTGGGTGGGAGGAGTCTTCTCTGGTCCCCATATAGGCCACCCAAATGTTGATCTAAAATATATTATCAGTTATTTCTCCAGCAAAAATTGGATTATTCTATGTCAACAAAGAATTGTAATTCAGGTTCACAGCCATGGTGAGTTAAGTGCAAATCTCTTTCAAAAATGTAGAGGAGAACTCCTTTATAAAGCAGGAAGGAAGTGGGAGCACTACAGCAAACAGAGTCTGTAGCTTTTCACCGGCTAAATTATGACCATCATTTATTGGTTGAGCCCTTGCTGGGAAACAAGAGGGAGTCTCTTTTCTTCCTGTTGGACTCTGCTATCACTGTAGAGCATAACTCCCTCTTCTGACCTCCTGATTGTATATTTTTTTTTCTACAAGTTTTATTCAGATATAATTGGTACCCAGCACTGTACAAGTTTAAAGTGTAATAATGGCTTGGCTTATATACATCATGGAATGCTTATCACAAAATGTTTATTGAACATCCATCATCTTATATAGATATGAAATTAAAGAAACAGAAATTTTTGTCTTGTGATGAAAACTGTTAAGGATTTACTCTCTTAACAACTTGTATATGTAACATAGAGAGTATTACAGTTAGGATATAGTACAGTACATTCTAGTACTTATTGTCATATGACTGGAAGCTTGTACATTTAGACAATCATCATTCAATTACTATCCCTCCTCCCCCTGCCTTTGATAACTTCAAATCTTATCTCTTTATCTGTGAGATACTTTGATTGTTGTTTTTGAAGTAAAATTGGCCTACAACACTATGTAAATTCCTGTTTTATAACATGGTGATTTGGTATTTTTATACAGTTTAAAGTAATAACATAACTATTACAACAGACTGGTTCCAAATAGGAAAAGGAGTACGTCCAGGCTGTATATTGTCACCCTGCTTATTTAACTTCTATGCAGAGTACGTCATGAGAAACGCTGGGTTGGAAGAAGCACAAGCTGGAATCAAGATTGCCAGGAGAATATGCAGATGACACCACCCTTATGACAGAAAGTGAAGAGGAACTAAAAAGCCTCTTGATGAAAGTGAAAGAGGAGAGCGAAAAAGTTGGCTTAAAATTCAACATTCAGAAAACTAAGATCATGGCATCTGGTCCCATCACTTCATGGAAAATAGATGGGGAAACAGTGGAAACAATGTCAGAGTTTATTTTTTGGGCTCCAAAATAACTGCAGATGGTGATTGCAGCCATAAATTTAAAAGACGCTTACTCCTTGGAAGGAAAGTTATGACCAACCTAGATAGCATAATGAAAAGCAGAAACATTACTTTGCCAACAAAGGTCCGTCTAGTCAAGGCTATGGTTTTTCCATTGGTCATGTATGAATGTGAGAGTTAGCCTGTGAAGAAAGCTGAGTGCTGAAGAATTGATGCTTTTAAACTGTGGTGTTGGAGAAGACCCTTGAGAGTCCCTTGGACTGCACGGAGATCCAAGCAGTCCATTCTAAAGCAGATCAGCCCTAGGTGTTCTTTGGAAGGAATGATGCTAAAGCTGAAACTCCAGTAATTTGGCCACCTCATGCGAAGAGTTGAGTCATTGGAAATGGCCCTGATGCTGGGAGGGATTGGGGGCAGGAAGAGAAGGGGACAACAGAGGATGAGATGGCTGGATGGCATCACCGACTCGATGGATGTGAGTTTGAGTGAACTCTGGGAGTTGGTTATGGACAGGGAGGCCTGGCAAACTGTAATTCATGGGGTTGCAAAGAGTCGGAGAGGACTGAGAGACTGAACTGAACTGAACTGATGATTATTATGGTTCTGGATACAGTATGTCATAATATAAAAATATTACATAATTATTGACTGTATTTTTCAGACTGAACATTTCATACTCATGACTCATTCGTTTTGTAGCTGGAACTTTGTATCTCTGAATCTCTCTCATCAATTTCATTCATCTGCCCATCACCCTCCTCTCTGGCAACCATCTGATTCTTTCTGAATTTATAATTCTATTTCTGGTTTTCTGAATTTGTTCATTCGTTTTTAGAGTCCACATATATGTGAAATCCCTCAATATTTTTCTTTCTCTGTCTTACTTAGTTCACTAAGCAGAACATAATCTAGGTCCAACTAGGTCCAAACACATTGTTCCAAAAGGCATAATTTCATTCTTTTTTATGGGTGATTAATATTTGTCTGTAAATATATGCAATAGACTTCCTAAATGGCTCAATTGCAAAGAATCTACCTGCCAATGTAGGACATGTGGGGTTGATCCTTGGACTGGGACAATCCATTGGAGAAAGAAATGGCAACCGACTCCAGTATGCTTGCCTAGGAAACCCCGAGGAGAGAGTTGGGTTACAGTCCATAGGGTTGCAAAATAGTTGGACACAACTTAGGGAATAAACAACAAGGGAATAAACAACAAATATAAGCCACATCTTTTTATCCACTCATCCATTCATTGGCCCTTAGGTTTCTTCCATATCTTGACTATTGTATTAATAAATAATGTTGTAATGAGTATTGGGACATCTATCTTTTTTAATTAGTGATTATGTTTTCTTCAGATATTCACCCAGGGATGGAATTGCTGGATCATATGGTAGTTCAGTTTTTAATTTTTCTGAGGAAACCCCATACTCTTTTCCATAGTGATGACACCAATATAATACATCCAAACAGTCCACCCTAAAGGAAATTAGTCCTGAATATTAATTGGAAGGAGTGATGCTGAGGCTGAAACTCCAATACTTTGGCCACCTGATGTGAAGAACTGACTCATTTGAAAAGACCCTGATGCTGGGAAAGATTGAAGGCGGGAGGAGAAGGGGACAACAGAGGATGAGATGGTTGGATAGCATCACTGACTCAGTGGACATGAGTTTGAGTAAATCCCAGGAGTTGGTAATGGACACGGAGGCCTGGCCTGCTGTAGTTCATGGGGTCACAAAGAGTTGGACATGACTAAGTGACTGAAATGAACTGAACCAATAGTTCATGAGGAAGCCTTTCTCCACATTCTGTCCAACACTTGTTTCTTGCTGCCTTTTTGATGATAGCCATTGTGAGAGCTATGAATTGATATATCACCAAGGTTTTGATTTGCATTTCCCTGATTATTAGTGAGGTTGAACATCCTTTTATTTACCTGTTGGTCATCTGTGTGTCTTAAAAAAAAAAAAGTGTCTATTTAGATCTGCTGCCTATTTTTATTTTATTTGTTTATTTATTTTTTTCTGCTGCCAATTTTTATCAGGTTATTTGTTTTCTTGATTTTGAGTTCTTTTTTTTTAATTTGGATATTAACCCCTTATCAGATATATTGTTTGCAAGTATCTTTTCCTATTCAGTAGGCAGCCTTTTTTGTTGTTGTTGCTGTTGCTGTTATCATCCTTCACTGCTCAAATACTTTTGGGTTTGATTCAGTTCAGTTCAGTTGTGTCTGACTCTCTGCGACCCCATGAACTGCAGCATGGCCTCCCTGTCCATCACCAACTCCTGGAGTTCACTCAGACTTATGTCCATCGAGTCAGTGATGCCATCCAGCCATCTTATCCTCTGTCTTCCCCTTCTCCTCCTGCCCCGAATCCCTCCCAGCATCAGGGTCTTTTCCAGTGAGTAAACTCTTCACATGAGGTGGCCAAAGTATTGGAGTTTCAGCCTCAGCATCAGTCCTTCCAATGAACATCCAGGACTGGTCTCCTTTAGGATGGACTGATTGGATCTTCTTGCAGTCCAAGGGACTCACAGGAGTCTTCTCCAGCACCACAGTTCAAAAGCATCAATTCTTCAGCACTCAGCTTTCTTCACAGGCCAACTGTCACAGCCATACATGACAACTGGAAAAACCATAGCCTTGACTAGATGGACCTTTGTTGGCAAAGTTATATCTCTGTTTTTTAATATGCTATCTAGGATGGTCATAACTTTTCTTCCAAGGAGTAAGCGTCTTTTAATTTCATGGTTGCAATCACCATCTGCAGTGATTTTGGAGCCCTAAAAAATAAATTCTGACACTGTTTCCACTAGGCCTCATTTATTTTTGCTCTTGCCTAAGGAGACATATAAAAAAAAATTAATAAGACAAATAGTAAAGACCTTACTACATAGTTGAATTTCTAGAAATTTTATGGTGTCAGGTCTTACATTTAGTTATTTAAACCATTTTGAATTTACTTTGCGGACGTGTGAGTTAATAGTCCAGTTTGATTCTTTTGATTGTATTTTTTTTAATTTATTTTATTTTTAAACTTTACATAATTGTATTAGTTTTGCCAAATATCAAAATGAATCCATCACAGGTATACATGTGCTCCCCATCCTGAACCCTCCTCCCTCCTCATACCATCCCTCTGGGTGGCATTGAAACATGTAAAATATCATGTATGAAACGAGATGCCAGTCCAGGTTCAATGCACAATACTGGATGCTTGGGGCTAGTGCACTGGGATGACCCAGTTTCATTCTTTTGAATGCAGCTGTTCAACTTTTCCAATACCTTTTATTTGAGACCATTTTTTCTTCATTTCATATTTTTGCCTCCTTTTTCATATTAATTACCCATATAAGTGTAGGTTTACTTCTGGAATCTTTATTCTGTTTTGTTGATCTATGTGTCTGCTTTTGTGCCAGTTTTATAATGTTTTGATTACTGTAGCTTTGTAGTATAGTTTGAAATCAGGGAGCAGGATACTTTCAAATTTGCTCTTTTTCAAGAATGTTTTGATCTTTTGTGTTACCATAGAAATTTTAGAATTACTTTTTTCCAGTTCAGTGGAAAATGCCATTGGTATACTGACAAGACTTGCAATGAATATGTAAATTGCCTTGGGTAGTATGATCACTATAATACTACTAATTCTTCCTATTATTTAAATTCCTTCCATTTGTATGGTCTTCAGTTGCTTTCACTGGTGTTTTATAGTTTTGCAAGTACAAGTCTTTTACCTCCTAAGTTAGATTTACTCCTAGATATTTTGTATATTTTGATATGACTTTGATCATTTTCTCAGTTTAGCTCTCTGATAGTTGTTTTCTAGTGTACAGAAATATAACAGATGTCTGTATATTAATTTTGTATCCTACAGCATTACAAAACTCACTGATGAGTTTTAGTAGTTTTTCAGTGGTATCTTGAGAATTTTCTGGGTTTAGTATCATGTCATCTGCAAACAGTGATAGTTTCACATCTTCCTTTCCAATTTGGATTATTTTACTTCTTTTTTATGTTTGACTGCTGTAGCTAGGACTTCCAACATTATGTTGAATAAAAGTGATGAGAGTGGACATCCTTGTCCTGTTTCTTATCTTAGAGGAAATGATTTCAACTTTTCACAGTTGAATATGACATTAGCTATGGGCTTGCTTTGTATGGTTCTGTGTTATGTTGAGGTATGTATGCTCTACTTTGTTGAGAGTTTTAATCATAAATGGATGCCAATTTTTTTTCAAAAGTTTTTTTTTCCTGTATCTATTGATAAAATCATATAGTTTTTAGCCTTTAACTTTTTTAATGTGATATGTCATACTGATTGATGTGTGGATATTGAACCATGGTTGCATCCTTGGGATATATCCCACTCCATTATGCTGTATGATATCTTGAGTATATTGTTGTATTTGGTTCATTAATATTTTGTTGAGAATTTTTGCATGTATGTTCATCAATGATTCTGCCTATAATTTTCTCTTCTGTGTATGTGATATCTTTGCCTAGTTTAGATATCAAATTCTTACCTCCTAGAATTAGTTCAGAAGTATTTCTTTCTCAGCTATTATGTCTTTAACTATGTTCTCTGCTCATTTTTCTCTTTTTTTTTCCCTACTGTGACTCCTATAATGAGAATGTTAGTTTTCTTAATGTCATCTCAGAGGTCTCCAAAACTGTTCTCATTTTTTTTTCCCTCTTTTCTCCCTGTTCAACTTCATTGATTCCCAGTACTCAGTCCTCCAGCTTCCTCATCCATTTGTCTGTATCATTTGATTTGCTTATTACTCTTAATGGATTTATGCATTTCACTTATTATTTTCTTCATCTTTTTTGGATCATCTTTATACTTTCTAAGTCTGTTAAGAACATTTAACTTGTCACTATGCTCATCCAACCTTCTCCCAAGTTTTTTAACATTTCATAATCATTACTTAGAACTCTTTTTTGAGTGGTTTTCCTATCTCACTTAGTTCACCTCACTTAGTTCTCCACCTCACTTAGTTCTTTTTTCAAAGTTTTACCTTTTTTTTTTTCCCATTGTTTGGTTCTCAGTTTCTTGTCTCTGGCTGCAGGGCCCTGGGGTTTCTGGGGCTAGTGTTAGAGCACTGGTGTGAAAGGTCATGCCCTGGGCCTTCTGGTAGACAGTGCTCTGAATGGGGCAATGGTAGGCTCAACAGATCTTAAGGGAACAGACTTGCTGGTGGGAAAAGTTGTGTCTTCATCCAGCCTGCTAGTTGTTTGGCCTGGGGCCTCTCAGCCTATAGGCTGGTAGGTGAGATTGGGCTGGGTCCCTGTGCTAATAAGCAAGAGGCAGGATTCCCAATTTTTCCTTGAAAGCACTGTCTTTATGGCAGATGAAGCTTCCAAATATGACTGCCACCAGTGCCCATGTCCAGGGTAAGCCCCAGTCTCCTCCTATTTTCTCAGAATGTTCCCTGAGATCAGCACATAGGTCTGACCCAGAATCCTCTCGAATTCCTATTTTTTGCCCTAGATCCTGGAACATGTGAGATATTGGTATATACACCTTAAGAAAGGAATCTTTATGTACCACAACCCCTGGATCTTTCCAAAAGCAAGCTCCACTGGCCTTCAAACAAAGTGTCTTAAGAGCTCATCTTCTCAATACAAGATCCCTGGTCTTTGGAGCCTCATGTAGGGCTAGGACCTCTCACTCATTGGGAGACTCACTGCAATTGTAACTACCCTCCTATTTGTGGGTCACTTACCCAGTGGTATGGAACTTGGCTATACTGCATCTCTGCCCCTTCTACCTGTCTCCTTGTAGTTTATTCCTTATATTTTTAGTTGTGGAAGATCTTTTCTCCTAGTCTTCCAATATTTCTCATCAATAGTTTCTTTGTTCTGTCTCAGTCATATTTGACTCTTTGCAACCCTATGGACTGGAACACACCAGGCTTCCCTGTCCATTTCCAACTCCTGGAACTTGTTTAAACCCATGTCCATCAAGTCATTGATGCCATCCAACCATCTTGTCCTCTGTTGTCCACTTCTCCTCCTGCCTTAAATCTTTCCCAGCATCATGGTCTTTTCTAATGAGTCAGCTCTTTGCATCATGTGGCCAAAGTACTGGAGCTTTGGCTTCAGCATCAGTCCTTCCAATGAACACTCAGGACTGATCTCCTTTAGGTTTAACTGGGTTAATCTCTTTGCAGTCCAAGGGACTCTAAAGAGTCTTCTCCAACATCAGAGTTCAAAAGCATCAATTTGAGAGGGTAACAGGCAGGAAGGCCAGGGGTTTCCAAACAGTGGAAATAGGCTGCAAGTGTCAGTCATTTTTTTATATCTCTCTTAAGTGGCAGAAGGAAACAAACAATGTTAAGATTTTTCTCCCCTTTCTCTATACAAATTTAAAAGGCAGTTTCTCTTAAAATACTGCATTAACATGATGACACCTGGCTCCACCTAAACTTAACGTTTCTCAAACTTTGACTTAACCAATGCATTTTTCTTATGGAAATGTTTTTCTTAGGCTATGTTAATGAACCATGTATTTACCCTAGACTCTGTCTTCAAGTTCAGCTCCGTTTAAGACTCAGAAGCGGTAAGGACTCGACAAACCTATATGTTTTACTCATACATTGTTCTCTTAATCTATGTTAATGAAACTATATATTTACTTGGAAACCTGCCTTTCTACAAGATTCATGTCAATCGTTTTATGGCCTGGGATGACTCACCTGATGCCAAAGTTATCTCATGCAATGCATGCTGTGGGTGAGGGGACTGGTGCCACTGAGTTTTGAGAGATTTCTTTTCTCTAGTTGACAGCTTGCTGATAGGTAGAGTGCTAAAGGAGAGCAGGGGGGCAATCTTTCTGTCCCCTTCTGATGTATGTGTCAGAAGCTTTCTCTATCTCTTTTATACTCTAATAAAGCTTTCTTACACAAAAGTTCTGAGCAATCAAGCCTTGTCACTGGTCTTGGATTGAATTTCCTCTGGAGGTCAAGAATCCTGGCATCTTTCATGGCTCAGCAACAACATTTCAAATTCTTTGGTCCTCAGCTTTTTTTGTGGTCCAACTCTCACATCCATACATGACTATTGGAAAAACCACACTTTTGTCTAGACAGAACTTTGTCAGCAAAGTAATATTTCTGCTTTTTAATATGCTGTCTATGTTGGTCATAGCTTTTCCTCCAAGGAGCAAGCATCTTTTAATTTCATGACTGCAGTCACCATCTGCAGTGATTTTGGAGCCTAAGATACTAAAGTCTGTCACTGTTTCCATTGTTTCCCCATCTATTTGTCATGAAGTGATGGGACCAGATGCCATGATCTTAATTTTTTGAATGTTGAGTTTTAAGCCAGATTTTTCACTCTCCTTTTCACCTTCATCAAAAGGCTCTTTAGTTCTTCTTCACTTTCTGCCATAAGGGTGGTGTCATCTGCATATCTGAGGATACTGATATTTCTCCCATTTATTTTAGTGTGTGCTTCATGCAGCCTGGCATTTCACATGATGTACTCTGCATATAAGTTAAATAAGCACGGTGACAATATACAGCCTTGACATACTCCTTCCCCAATCTGGAACCAGTCCATTCATCCATGTTTGGTTCTAACTGTTGCTTCTTGACCTGCATGCAGATTTCTTAGAAGGTAGGTAAGGTGGTCTGGTTTTCACATCTCTGAGAATTTTCTACAGTTTGTTCTGATCCACACAATCAAAGGCTTTGGGATAGTCAATGAAGCAGATGTTTTTTCTGGACTTTTCTTGCTTCTTCTATGATCCAATAGATGTTGGCAATTGATCTCTGGTTCCCTTGCCCTTTCTAAATCCAGATTGAACCTCTGGAAGTTCTTGGTTGATGGACTATTGAAGCCTAGTTTGGAGAATTTTGAGCATTACTTTGCTGTAGTGTGAGATGAGTACAATTGTGAGGTAGTTTGAACAATCTTTGGTATTGCCTTTCCTTGGCATTGGAATGAAAGCTGACCTTTTCCAGTCTTGTGGCCACTGTTGAGTTTTCCAAATTTGCTGGCACATTGAGTGTAGCATTTTCACAGTATCTTCTTTTAGCATAGTTGCAATTTTGGTTTCTTTTTGGTAAGAGGCTAGCAATCTCAGCCACACCCTTCCTTATATTATTTTAAGTATGGTTTCTATTTATTAAATTTTACTTTTTTGAGAAGACTGAAGCATATGTCAGCACATGTACATTCTCAGTCCATTGAACCTTTATATTTTAGTCACTGGAAGAGGAGCTAAAATGAATGACTACAAAGCAGAAATTGTATGTAGTCTTTACCTAGGTTGATGCATGTTCCCATTATTGGAAATATGATAGTTCCTGAAAAATTTACAAAATAGTGTTGACACCAATAACATAGTCACCTATAATTATGCAAGTTGGTATTATATGAATGATATATGGTGCATTATTTTCTTATGAAATAACTTGAATCAGATGATCTGAAACTGACTTAAAATTATTTCATTAAATACTTTCACAAGCAGACACCCTTTGTAATCCTTCTTGCTGTGGTTTCACATTCCAGGCTTTCATCTCATGACTGCTTTGGTCTGCCCTCTCTGTGCATTGTAAATTGAATTATGTGTTTCACTTTGATATATCAAACTTGCTTCTGAACTTTCTTCTTTAGGATTAACCTATTCTTTATTTTCATCAAGCTCCCTATATAAAGAGAGACATTTTCCTGAATTCAGTTTGATCCTGAGTACTGTCCATTCAATGTCCAAGCACTGATTTGACTTGGTGAGAGAAATATAAGACCAGGACAGTAGTGGCAGAATCTGATAGCACAAAATATCAGGCCTTTCTACAAGGCCTTATTTATACTATAAATGTCTGCAATGTATATTGCCAGACATATTTTAGGCTCTTTCAGTGCAGAACATAGATTTTGCATGGAATTATTACTTTTTTTTAACAAACAAGAAGGGAGAGAATACTGCATTATATGAAACAAATTATATTGACTAAATTTCCTATTCAGTTGTCATGACAACCCTCATATTTTCTATAATGTGTAGACTATTAAGTGTTGAACCAGATGCACTTGAATAAAGGATATGATATTCTGGGAGACATCTTCCATCAGAAATCTTTGAAGGGACCACAGGATTATTACACTTCAACAAAACAACCTGTCATCTTATGTTATTCCTTTAGATCATGAAACAGGTGAGAAAATCATGAAAAACAACCTATAATATCAGGGTTCAATAATATATTTTAAAATGTCACTTTAACCATCAACAGATGCTTGAGTCGTGTCTATGGATTCTGTGACTGCTGCTGTACAGCTAATGTTAAGTATCTCCAATGACTGAATTCACAATTCCCTCAGTAAATACAGTCTGAAAATTAGAACACTTTTCTAAAGCCATCTCCCTTTGTCTTTCAAAAAAGACATTTTTCTTTCTTTTGAACCTTGAATGACTTACTCAAGAATTTAAGTTTATCTAGCTAGATAATCCGCTAATGAGTTTTAATCACATTGCTGATAATGATCTATGCTGTTTTCTGGTAAAGATCTATATTGTTTCTTTAATTATCTTAAAACAATATTTGAAAGTAAGGCCTTACATCTAACATGCTATTAAAGTCATCTGTTGTATTCTTCAAAGATTATAATCAGTCAACTTTTTTTTCTCAGAATCTAGTCATTTTTTAATGTTAAATAAATCCCGAAGACAGGCAAGTAGTCCCTCCATCGACCATCTTAAATTCTTTTATTGCAAAGGATATTGGATTCCACCACTGGGAGAGTTTTGGATTCTTTAGTACATCTGTAGGACAGCTTTACATCTGCCTTATAATATGTTTAAACTGTTTAAAATACCAATTGAAGATAAAATCTTTTAAAATCATACTTCTTTCTGAGCAATCATTTGCAGAACTTCAACCTCAAAGCAAGAAGCTTCTAGTGAGTTCAGTGTGTTGACTCATGTTATGTATCTGGGAACTAATTCACATCTACATGGAATTACAGAATCATTATTCTTTTGTGACAATTCACACTCCAGAAGATAAAGCTATGTCCTGGCACAAGGTGAATGAAATTTCTGCCTAACCAAAGCAAGCCAGAGAACATGGGAGAAAACAGACATCACTCATGAGCAATAAATCACAGTGCATTCTTCCTACTAAATCCTAAAAGAAATTATTTTATAGTACTGTTTAATAGCACTGTTAGACACAGAATATAGAAATGAATTTTAGCACATTAATTTATGGTAAAATTTGTTGCTGGAAAGTGTAAGCAATCAAGGAAAACTATCAAGACCAACATTCTGTCCTAACTCTGTTCCAAGCACGTGACCGTAGAGAGATTATCTATTATCTTAGTTTTGATGATCTATGTTTCTATGTACTTAAAATGTTGTAGGAGGTACATCACAATCAGTCAAAATATTAACTGTTCTGTGTATAGATTTATTTTCCAAATACCATACTTTTTTTTTAATTTTTAATTTTATTTTATTGTTTAACTTTAAATAATATGATAGCTAATGTTTGCATACTTAAACTGGTTAATTGTATTGATTTGTGTGTAGAGTTAATGAGGTCAAAGTTTTGATTTCAACCTCTACAGGAGCCCAGTAAGCTTCACACAGTGTTCTAACATGATAAGCTGCATTTAGCCATAATCCTGAGCAGCTATATCTCAAATATCTGCTGTGGATCATAATGGAAACTACAAAAATTTCAAACTATCCTCACTCATTAAAAAAAAGAAGCGATCCAGTTTACTATCTAGGCCAGGTTATTTACATAATTGTGAAGTGTATTTATCAAGAATTTTATAAAAATAATTTTATTATTTTTATTGTATTGATTTTCCAGTTTATCTTAAAGAATATTAAACATATGTACCTATGTTGCACATTTATTATAACATCTTAGTACATTATTTATAATTCACTTTATATTTAAAATATATTTTCTAATTTAAAACATTAACAGTTTACTAAATTCTTAGGTAAATATGTGTGAGGGTTCTTGGATTACCTATATAGACACAGTGAAAGATTTGTCATGTGCTCAGGCATCTTCACTCTCACACATAGTCAGTTGCTTTTATCTTCAAAGCACAGATTCATTGTGTATAACTTTTGAGTCAAGAAGCATCATGCAAAAAAACTAAATATTAAATTATCCCTAAATGATATTCTTTCTTTAACCTTCTTATGTAAGATGTACTTTCCCAAATTTCAAATGTTCTAAGAACAATAAATATGGAATTTTACATTTATATTCTCCCATGAAAAGATATGGATGTGTGTCCTGGCCCCCAAATCCTCCATTTGAAGATCAGAGTGCTTACATTTCTTATTGTTAAAATTATTGTAAGTTTTTTGTTAGTATTAAATATTATACATAATCCTATTTTTAAGTGTTACGTTAAATAGATTATTAGACTATGCTTAATGAAGCAAAATAGAATGGAAACTTCAACTCTTTTTATTTTTCACATTGTATATAATCTCCACATGCTATCCCAGTAAATCACTATTAAATTTTGTGCTATGCTTTCTCTGATAATCACAACTTCTGTCAAAAGCATTATATGCTGGGAGCCGGTGAGGCATTCCACTTGTGACAAAGGTCATGAGGAAGGAGGCTCAGCATATGCAAAGGCGGGATCGAGCCTCAGGAGTCCCCCCGGATATTCTCTAGTATCTGCCCCCAAAAAACCAGAGTCTGCCTACTTTATTGCTTTGTGCTCTCACCTCTGACTTTACTGGGGGCTGTCCCCCACCACCATCTCGCTCTCTCTGTCAAAGAGTTAACTTACAGCTCCAATTAATAAAGTTCCTGGGCAATTAGGAGTGTTTAAATCCAAACCCCTCAGATGGCTCTCTAACTCGCCTGACAAGTTTACCCGGACTCCTGCAGCTATGCATACGATTGTTTACAGTCTCCCAGCCTCGAGAGGCGCGGGAAGCTTAAGATATTCAAATAGCTTAGAACCTCTCAGAGAGTTAGAAACTGTCAGAATAAACTAGTAAAGGATTTCATTGATGAGCCAATGCTTGTTGCCAAGTTTTCACATCCCCTGAATTGTATCCTTGAATATGTATTAATTAATAGTTGGTATGTAGAAAAAATTAGTAGTGGCCTTGGCGTTAGTAACTTTAGACCCTTAAGGTAATAAATTCTTTCCTTTGTTGTAAACACATTACACATCCACCCTATAGGAATGCAATTTTATCTTCGGAAGATGGCGCCAAATCTTAAAATAATTACTCTTAGAGAAAATAAGTCTTTGTTGATAAGTCCTTGTAAAGAGTCATAAAATGTTAATAGGCCTTCTGGCCAGAAGATGATGTAAATCACCTAAACCATTTGTATACGATAAATTTGCAGGAAAGAAACCCTGGTTTTTGAGAAGGATCAAAAACTGCTGACTTTGCATCCCCTATTACCCTCTATGTGTAACTCAGGGTATAAAAACCCCTGTTGAAAATAAAGCTACGGGCCTTGCTCACCAACGCTTGGTCTCCCCATGTCATTCTTCCCTTTAACTTCTGGCTGAAGTCTCCATCTGGAGCGCGGAGGTCCTCTGCGACCATTTATTTGCCTGGGCTTCTAAGATCCACTCGAGAAGGTGTCTAAGGTGGGGCACCTTCCGCTATTCGAGAGGGCACCTGCGGCCTCCGTGGTCAGAGCTAACCTGGTGTCACGGGTTATATTGATTTTCCGCGTAAACCAAGCTACTCAGCCTCTTTTCTCCACTGAATTTTCCTACTGAGCTATCCTCATTCTATTACTCTTTATATCTCTAATTAGCATATAAATAGTCGTCTATGCCGTCTCTCCTTCGAATACCCTGGATCAGCCGGGGCTGGACCTCGGCAATTATACTTGTCCCTTTTGGAAGGGAAGGTGTTCTATACTTTCACCTCCAAAAAGAAAGAAATAAACAAAAAATAGATGACCACCTTTTATTTATTTTCAGTTCTATTCTCCAGCCTATCTAGTATACTCTAAGATATAAGTACTTCCTTTAATCAATTTATAAGCAAATTCTGTCCAATCCAAGAATGAGAAATTTGGGTAGAATGGCCAATTAACTAGAAAACATCAAATAATAATAGTAGTAGAATAACACCAAGTAGCCCTTTGATTGTCCTCTAATTGCCTGCTAAAAATTGGAACAGAGTGTATTAATTATATTATATTAAATTACATAAGCATAGGTAAATCTAAGGATAAGAAGAAAGATCCAAATTTCTTAGGCTTGGGATGGTAGTGGTATACTGCACTCATAGAGCCTATTTCTTCCTTGGAAAGCTAACTCAGAATTCTTTCTTCATGTGTGGCCTTGGCATGTCAGACTTCACAATCTTCAAGAGCCACTGTAACAAAAGAGCTTCCATGATTATCTTTTTATTTATTTGTTTATTTTTTTATTGAAGGACAATTTCTCTGCACAATTTTGCTGTTCTCTGTCAAACCTCAACATGAATCAGCCATCAGTTAAGTCCAGTTCAGTCACTTAGTCGTGTCCAACTCTTTGCGACCCCATGAATAGCAGCACACCCAGCCTCCCTGTCCATCACCATCTCCCAGAGTTCACTCAAACTCAGGTCCATCGAGTCAGTGATGCCATCCAGCCATCTCATCCTCTGTCGTCCCCTTCTCCTCCTGCCCCCAATCCCTCCCAGCATCAGGTTCTTTTCCAATGAGTCAACTCTTCGCAGGAGATGGCCAAAGTACTGGAGTTTCAGCTTTACCATCAGTCCTTCCAATGAACACCCAGGACCGATCTTCTTCAGTATGGACTGCTTGGATCTCCTTGCAGTCCAAGGGACTCTCAAGAGTCTTCTCCAACACCACAGTTGAAAAGCATCAATTCTTCAGTGCTCAGCTTTCTTCACTGTCCAACTCTCACATGCATACATGACCTCTGGAAAAAACAGCCTTGACTAGACGGACCTTGGCTGGCAAAGTAATGTCTCTGCTTTTCAGTATGTTACCTATGTTGGTCAAACCTTTCCTTCCAAGGAGTGTCTTTTAATTTCATGGCTGCAATCACCATCTGCAGTGATTTGGGAACCCAAATAATAAAGTCTGACACTGTTTCCACTGTTTTCCTGTCTATTTTCCATGAAGTGATGGGACCAGATGCCATGATCTTCGTTTTCTGAATGTTGAGCTTTAAGCCAACTTTTTCACTCTCCTCTTTCATTTTCATGAATAGGCTTTTTAGTTCTTCTTCACTTTCTGCCATAAGGGTGGTGTCATCTGCATATCTGAAGTTATTTTTATTTCTCCCGCAATCTTGATTCCAGCTTCTGCTCCTTCCAGCCGCGTTTCTCATGATGTACTCTGCATATAAGTTAAATAAGCAGGGTGACAGTATACAGCCTCGACGTACTCCGTTTCCTATTTGGAACCAGTCCGTTGTTCCATGTCCAGTTCTAAATGTTGCTTCCTGACCTGCATACAGGTTTCTCAAGAGGAGGGTCAGGTGGTCTGGTATTCCTATCTCCTGAAGAATTTTCCACAGTATATTGTGATCCACACAGTCAAAGGCTTTGGCATAGTCAATAAAGCAGAAATATATGTTTTTTTCTGGAACTCTCTTGCTTTTTCCATGATCCAGCGAATGTTGGCAATTTGATCTCTGGTTTCTCTGCCTTTTCTAAAACCAGTTTGAATATTGGGAAGTTCACAGTTCACGTATTGCTGAAGCGTGGTTTGGATAATTTTGAGTATTACTTTAATAGCGTGTGAGATGAGTGTGATTGTGTGGTAGTTTGAGCATTGCCTTTCTTTTGGATTGGAATGAAAACTGACCTTTTCCAGTCCTGTGGCCATTGCTGAGTTTTCCAAATTTGCTGTCATAATGAGTGCAACACTTACACAGCATCATCTTTCAGGATTTGAAATAGCTGTACTGGAATTCCATTACCTCCACTAGCTTTGTTCATAGTGATGCTTTCTAAGGCCCACCTGACTTCCCATTCCAGGATGTTTGGTTCTAGGTGAGTGATCACACCATCTTGATTATCTTGGTCACGAAGACCTTTTTTTTTTTTAACAGTTCTTCTATGTATTCTGGCCACCTATTTTTATTATTGTCTGCTTCTGTTAGGTCCATGACATTTCTGTCCTTTATTGTGCCCATCTTTGCATATACCACAGCTTTGTCTAATTCAGTGAAACTAAGCCATGCCATGTGGGGTTACCCAAGACAGTAGCTACCCAAGACGGGGCTACCCAAGACGGGTCATGATGGAGAGGTCTGACAGAATGTGGTCCACTGGAGAAGGGAATGGCAAACCACTTGAGTATTCTTGCCTTGAGAACCCCATGAACAATATGAAAAGGCAAAATGATAGGATACTGAAAGAAGAACTCCCCAGATATGTAAGTGCCCAATATGCTACTGGAGATCAGTGGATAAATAACTCCAGAAAGAATGAAGGGATGGAGCCAAAGCAAAAACAATACCCGGTTTTGGACATGACTGGTGACAGAAGCAAGGTCCAATGCTGTAAAGAGCAATATTGCATAGGAACCTGGAATGTTAGGTCCATGAATCAAGGCAAATTGGAAGGGGTCAAACAGGAGATGGCAAGAGTGACTGTCAACATTCTAGGAATCAGTGAACTAAAGTGGACTGGAATGTGCGAATTTAACTCAGATGACCATTAAATCTACTACTGTGGGCAGGAATCCCTTAGAAGAAATGGAGTCTCCATCATGGTCAACAAAAGAGTCTGTAATGCAGTACTTGGATGCAGTCTCAAAAATGACAGAATGATCTCTGTTCGTTTCCAAGGCAAACCATTCAATATCATAGTAACCAAAGCCTATGCCCCAACCAATTACTCTGAAGAAGCTGAAGTTGAATGGTTCTGTAAAGATCTGCAAGACCTTTTAGACCTAACACCCCCAAAAGTTGTCCTTTTCATTATAGGGGATTGGAATGCAAAAGTAGGAAGTCAAGAAACACCTGTGGTAACAGGCAAATTTGGCCTTGGAATACAGAATGAAGCAGGGCAAAGGCTAATATAGTTTTGCCAAGAGAACACACTGGTCATAGCAAACACCTTCTTCCAACAACACAAGAGAAGAATCTACACATGGACATCACCAGATGGTCAACACTGAAATCAGATTGATTATATTCTTTGCAGCCAAAGATGGAGAAACTCTATACAGCCAGCAAAAACAAGACCAGGAGCTGACTGTGGCTCAGATCATGAACTCCTTATTGCCAAATTCAGACTTAAATTGAAGAAAGTAGGGAAAACCACTAGACCATTCAGGTATGATCTGAGAAATAGATTTAAGGGACTAAACCTGATAGATAGAGTGCCTGATCAACTATGGACAGAGGTTCGTGACATTGTACAGGAGACAGCGATCAAGAATGTACCCATGGAAAAGAAAAGCAAGAAAGCAAAATGGCTCTCTGGGGAGGCCTTACAAATAGCTGTGAAAAGAAGAGAAGCAAAAAGCAAAGACAAAAAGGAAAGATATAAGTATCTGAATGCAGAGTTCCAAAGAATAGCAAGCAGAGATAAGAAAGCCTTTCTCAGCGATCAATGCAAAGAAGTAGAGGAAAACAACAGAATGGGAAAGACTAGAGATCTCTTCATGAATATTAGAGATATCAAGGGACCATTTAATGCAAAGATGGGCACAATAAAGGACAGAATTTGCCATAGGCATACATATATCCCCTCCCTTTTGAAACTACCTCCAATTTCTCCCCTCAAATACATAAAGATAAACTCGAAATGGATTAAAGACCTAAATGTAAGATCAGAAACTATAAAACTCTTAGAGGAAAATGTAGGCAGAACACTCGATGACATAAATCAAAGCAGGATCCACTGTGACCCACCTCCTAAAGTAACAGAAAGAAAAACAAGAGTAAGCAAGTGGGACCTGATTATACTTACAAGCTTTTTTTTTTTTTTTGCATAGCAAACGAAACTCTAAGCAAGGTGAAAAGACAACCCTCAGAATGGGAGAAAATAATAGCAAATGAAACAACTGACAAAGGATTCATTTCCAAAATATACAAACAGCTCATACAACTCAGTGCCAGAAAAACAAATAATCCAATCAAAAAGTGGGAAAAAGACCTAAACAGACATTTCTCCAAAGAAGACATATAGATGGCTAACAAACACACGGAAAGATGCTCAACATCGCTCATTATCAGAGAAATGCAAATCAAATCTACAGTGAGATATCACCTCACACCTGTCAGAAAGTCCATGATTATCTTAAAGTAACCATACTACTCACCCAGATGGAGACCCTCACACTAAGGCCCTTGTTC
Source organism: Bos taurus (assembly GCF_002263795.3). NCBI lineage: Eukaryota > Metazoa > Chordata > Mammalia > Artiodactyla > Bovidae > Bos > Bos taurus. The sequence goes on from NC_037336.1 coordinate 4,887,758, forward strand.
AGCAAACGAAAATTTAACCGAGTTTCTTTGATCTGCTCTTCCTGAAAAGGGAAGCTTAGGTCCAACTGCTCAATACAAGTCACCTAACAGGGTCCTAAGACTCATCTTTGATCCATGTAAGGAAAGTAACCTTACCTTAACCAACAGCAGGTGCCTAGTATAACTTCCTGCTTATTTTGGTCTATGAAAATCTCTCACCTTTTACAAGTCTCTGGAACTCCTTTCTATCTAATAGGTTGGATGCCATCCAATTTATGAATCCTTGAATAAAAGCCTACTAGGTCTGTAAATTGTGGAAATTTTTCTTCTAACAATAATTATGGCACAGGAAATTGGACTCTTTAACAATGGTGAATTTCATCCAAGCTCTGGGAGCCTATTATAGAAAACATCTACAGTCAAGGAAAGCCCTTATACTTTTTTCCATAAAAGAGCTTATTGCAAAGAAACACGTTTATAACGTGGACTCTCCAAGTCCCTATTTTTCGCCTTACAAATGAATAGCTGAACTGTTTGTCCCTATTCATCAATTGAAACGAAATATTTATCAACCAAACTTTAGATAAAATTCTCCCTTTCCTCCAGGCTCCTGAACTTGACCCATTCTCAGCTTGAAAAATGAGTCAGTTTAGTCTCTCAGTCATGTCGGACTCTTCGCGACCCCATGAATCGCAGCAAGCCAGGCCTCCCTGTCCATCACCAACTCCTGGAGTTCACTCAGACTCACGTCCATCGAGTCAGTGATGCCATCCAGCCATCTCATCCTCTGTCGTCCCCTTTCCTCCTGCCCCCAATCCCTCCCAGCATCAGAGTCTTTTCCAATGAGTCAACTCTTCGCATGAGGTGGCCAAAGTACTGGAGGTTCAGCTTCAGCATCATTCCCTCCAAAGAAATCCCAGGGCTGATCTCCTTCAGAATGGACTGGTTGGATCTTCTTGCAGTCCAAGGGACTCTCAAGAGTCTTCTCCAACACCACAGTTCAAAAGCATCAATTCTTCAGCGCTCAGCCTTCTTCAGAGTCCAACTCTCACATCCATATATGACCACAGGAAAAACCATAGCCTTGACTAGACGGACCTTTGTTGACAAAGTAATGTCTCTGCTTTTGAATATGCTATCTAGGTTGGTCATAACTTTCCTTCCAAGGAGGAAGCGTCTTTTAATTTCATGGCTGCAGTCACCATCTGCAGTGATTTTGGAGCCCCAAAAAATAAAGTCTGACACTGTTTCCCCATCTATTTCCCATGAAGTGATGGGACCAGATGCCATGATCTTCATTTTCTGAATGTTGAGCTTTAAGCCAACTTTTTTCACTCTCCACTTTCACTTTCATCAAGAGGCTTTTGAGTTCCTCTTCACTTTCTGCCATAAGGGTGGTGTCATCTGCATATCTGAGGTTATTGATATTTCTCCCAGCAATCTTGATTCCAGCTTGTGTTTCTTCCAGTCCAGTGTTTCTCATGATGTACTCTGCATATAAGTCAAATAAACAGGGTGACAACATACAGCCTTGACGTACTCCTTTTCCTATTTGGAACCAGTCTGTTGTTCCATGTCCAGTTCTAACTGTTGCTTCCTGACCTGCATACAGGTTTCTCAAGAGGCAGATCAGGTGGTCTGGTATTCCCATCTCTTGAAGAATTTTCCATAGTTTATTGTGATCAACACAGTCAAAGACTTTGGCATAGTCAATAAAGCAGAAATAAATGTTTTTCTGGAACTCTCTTGCTTTTTCCATGATCCAGCGGATGTTGGCAATTTGATCTCTGGTTCTCTGCCTTTTCTAAAACCAGCTTGAACATCAGGAAGTTCATGGTTCACATATTGCTGAAGCCTGGCTTGAAGAATTTTGAGCATTAGTTTACTAGCATGTGAGATGAGTGCAATTGTGCGGTAGTTTGAGCATTCTTTGACATTGCCTTTCTTTGGGATTGGAATGAAAACTGACCTTTTCCAGTCCTGTGGCCACTGCTGAGTTTTTCAAATTTGCTGGCATATTGAGTGCAACACTTTCACAGCATCATCTTTCAGGATTTGGAATAGCTCAACTGGAATTCCATCACCTCCACTAGCTTTATTCATAGTGATGCTTTCTAAGCACCACTTGACTTCACATTCCAGGATGTCTGCCTCTAGGTGAGTGATCACACCATTGTGATTATCTGGGTCATGAAGATCTTTTTTGTACAGTTCTTCTGTGTATTCTTGCCACCTCTTCTTAATATCTTCTGCTTCTGTTAGGTCCATACCATTTCTGTCCTTTATCAAGCCCATCTTTGCATGAAATGTTCCCTTGGTATCTGTAATTTTCTTGAAGAGATCTCTAGTCTTTCCCATTCTGTTGTTTTCCTCTATTTCTTTGCATTAATTGCTGAGGAAGGCTTTCTTTTCTCTTCTTGCTATTCTTTGGAACTCTGCATTCATTTGCTTATATCTTTCCTTTTCTCCTTTGCTTTTTGCTTCTCTTCTTTTCACAGCTATTTGTTAGGCCTTCACAGGGAGAGGAAGCTAGCCTCAGGGTAAAGCATTCACTGGGCTCCTATCTCACCTGGGCCCTGTCATTGATCTTACATACCTTCCCACACTGCCTTCCTATAAAGATTTACTCCTCCCTATAAAACAAACAATTCTTGTCCTAACCCTTGAGATATTTGAATCTTTTAGGATCCAAATGTTCACCCTGTTTTAATAATTCCACTTGAGGTCATGCTTGACATCAAGGTCAGGTAGATGCCATTCCCAATGAACCAATGGTTACTTTCTTTATGGCTTTCACAATAAAATGTGTGAACAAGTCTTCCACTTAAGAATAGATGAAATATCCTCATTGTGACGTTCACAAAACTTTTTATAATTTCTAAAGCAAAAAATTAAACTTGGTTTTTGGTTTCAAGACTTCTGTTCTAATATCATGGTGTTATTTTAAGCTTTATTTAGAGCTGCTTCAGTTTTCTCTCAAGTTTGACAGCTCTCTGTTACTCAACATCACATCATGGTACTTTAAAAAAAAAAAAAAGAAGAAGAAGTTTTGTTGAATATAATTTAAAAATTGTCTTTCATAAGGTCACTGACTATTGTTCATCTCAACAGTGATTTTTCCAGACAAAAACTAAATGAAAGACTAAGATTATGTCATTTTATCATTATTTGTTTAAAGAATCATAAAAATGCTTATATTCAAAGTGTAATTAATTTAGATTAAAATTAGCAAAATATAGCTTGGGGACAAAATCTGGTCCACTGTCTGTCTTTTATAATCTAAGAGCTAAAACTTAAAAAAAAAAAAAATATATATCTATTTTAAAGTGTTATAAAACAATCAAAGGAAAATAAGAGAGCTAATGGAACACAAATAAGTTACTGTTTGTAAAATAGTTTTACTGACCCCTGATTTAGATAATTAAACATGAGTCTTGAACATGGTTAAGATAGTAATTAATTTAAATGTATTTTTATATTTTGTGGAAAATGTAGTTTATAAAAAGATAGATATATGGCAAATATTATAAATTACTTGCCATTCCTAAAATGTTTGGATTCACTCATTCTTTAAAAAAAAAAAATATTTTTTTTAATCTTACATAAATGTTATATATTACCCACTATCTTGATAATGAGTTATTTATTTTTTTAATTTATTTAACTGCTAGTAGAAATATATGTTGCTCTTCTTAAAAACATTGAATACATATATTGTTCAAATGTTAGAATATTTTAAGTAAAATATTAAGTGAAGGTAGACATATTTTGAAGCTGTACTCTGCTTCTGAGCACTTTTATCTCAACAATAAACGTCACTGATTACAGGAGGTAAACAAACTTACTATATTTCAAGTGTAATACATTTTGGCAGGGCTCAATTATGCCACTAGATGGAGCATTCAGCACTAGAGAGAGCTCTTGAGTTAAATTAATGGGTTTGTTTTGTTTTGGTTTGTTTTTTTAAATAGATTTTAAAGGTGTAAGATATAAAAACTGTGAGAAAGAACATTTTCCTTCACTTTTATTGACAAAATCATATCAATAATGCATGATTATTTTACAGTCAAAAATAATTTTTAGGCTATCCAAATTGATATGCAAGGTAAAGATTAAACTTTAATCAAAGAAAAAATGGCAATGATATTGTAAATTGACTTTTCAGTGGCATTCTTTAATTCCTCTGATTTGATACACGTTCCAACATGACTGTGTATTTGTGAGGTTTTGAGAATGAAGAAATACTGGAACTATTAACATTAGAAAATGACAACTTTTAACAATAATAATAGAGTCTGCATGAGTTGGCATTCATGAAAAGGAAACAAAAAAGACAAAAAAAAAGGGACAGTTGCACATCAGTGGAAAGGAAGCAGCAGTGGATGTTCTCTGTCACTGTATGGCTTTGAAAATAAGAAAAGAGTAGCACAGAGCTCTTTCAAGTGCCTGGCCCTCCAGAGGTCAGCACAGTGGCTGAGACCCCATATAGGTCCAAGTCACATGGTCAAACAAAAGTATCTTGCAAATGATTCATGAATCTCCTTTTTTAACCCATTGTTCTCATCCTAGGAAACAATATATATATATATATATATTTAGGAAGACAAAAAGGGATCACATTTCTGAAAGTTGGCTTATGTCCAGGTTAATGTATACATCTCTAAACATATGCTTCACTAAATTACTAAAGCCCATCATTTAGTCCTATTCCAATGTGCCGCTGATTAAATGAGGTTGGAAGCAATTTTGCTACATGACGTTGATGTCATGTAAAAAAGCTGAGTAATAGCAGGCTGGAAAAACATCAGATGAGTATGTCTGCTGTGTTGATCAGCATTCCCCAAATTCTAATGGATCTGATGGATAAAGGCTCAGCTCATTGGCCTAGGAAGTGAAATTCACCTATTGACTATTGCAAACATGCATGTATATGAGGGGAAGCAGTTAAAGTAAAACAAAAATTAGATTTTTTTCCTCCTTGGATAAAAGCCAGGAAAATTCTGAATGGAGACTTCAGCAAGGCAGAATGCAAAACTGCCAAGTGTGAAAATAGTTACAAATGGCAGATTATGTGGAAAAACACTAACCAGAAAGGATTTCCCAGTTTCAGAACTATATTTTACAATAACATGGCTAGCCAAATCAAGTAGCATTTCAAACCAAAGGATGGTTATTGCTTCAATATTTATTCGTGAATGAAAAAAAAAATGCATTCAAAAAGAATATTCCTGACACAAATATTTGCTTTCAAGGGTTCATTGAAAAATATTACTTTAACAGAAATTAGTATATGGCAGGCCTTTATAGATGACAAATACTTATTTTGGAATAATTATATTTAGATAAGTATATATATATATATATATATATTTTTTTTTTTTTACTGAACTTTGACATCTATTGTGTGGTTTGTTCATCTCTTCAGCTTTAAACTATACTCAAGTTTTACAAATGTTCTCTGCTGCTTTGCAGGACAGCCTTATAATGGGGTCAACTACCTGGAAATGGTTATCACTTTTCTATTAAACTTGATTCAGGGCAACAATTAAGAGAAAATGATAATGAACAAAGAAACATATTTTTATTCTTGAGAATGTATAAGTAGAAAGAATTTATGGCTATAGAGTATAGAAAAACAGGTATATGCCCTAGACATGAACATTGTACTCTAAAAATATTTCAGCACTGAGTCTTGACTTATTCTGTCAATTGTTATTTTACAAAGTTGATCTTGGAAAGATGAGGGAAAAAAAAAAAAAAAGAATCCATGGACAATATCGTGACAAAATGACTTCATCAGAGAAAAAACTCATCACATTACTTGGATGACATAATTTAATTTAGATATTAGCATAAATTATTCAGTTGAAAAGTTCTTGGTTGTTTGTCAGATTGAACATATTTAAGCATTTGGAAGTGAAAAGACTATGGCTGAAATGATGATCTCCTTCCTGGTGACTTGATGTGCATCATTTACCTCAACCCCGAGCTCTTGTTGTACGACATGGAGATAATGGTGTCATGTCACAAATTTATTGAGATTGTACCATATGGATTACTTTTAGTCTTCATTATTAGTAGTAACAGTGCATGCATGCTAAGTCGCTTAAGTCATATCCGACTCTTTGCAACCCTACGCCAGGCTCCTCGGTCCATGGGATCCTCCTGACAAGAATACTGGAGTAGGTTGTCATACCCTCCTGCAGTGGATCTTTCCAACCCAGGAATAGAACCTTCATCTCTTAGGTCTCCTGCATTGACAGGTGGGTTCTTTACCACTAGCGCCTCCTGTGAACAATAAGTAGTAAAGGCGAATATCTTTACTTTGAAGATATATTTTTTAGTGGTCTGTATGTTTCATTTCCTGTGGTTCAGACGGTAAAGAATCATCCTGCAATGCAAGAGACCCAGGTTTGATCCCTGGGTTGGGAAGATACCCTGGAGAGGGAAATGACAACTCTCTCTAGTATTCTTGCTTGGAGAAGCCCATGAACAGAGGAGGCTAGTAGGTCACAAGGAGTCCGACGGCGACTAAGCACGTACACGCGTTTCATTTTAAGATATCCTTGGCTAACATAATACAACTATTTAAAAATTTGTAATATATATAGTTATAAGAATCCTAAGATTTAGATTCAGCTGCCAAATATATATATGCAAATATGTTTATAATAAGAAAAGCTAAGTGAAGTGTTCAGTTCAGTTCAGTTCAGTTCAGTCGCTCAGTCATGTACGACTTTTTGCGACCCCATGAATCGCATGTCCATCGAGTCTGTGATGCCATCTAACCATCTCATCCTCTGTCGTCCCCTTCTCCTCCTGCCCTCAATCTTTCCCAGCATCAGGGTCTTTTCAAATGAGTCAACTCTTTGCATCAGGTGGCCAAAGTATTGGAGTTCCGCTTCAACATCAGTGTAATCTGCCTTATTTTCCTTCCAAACACAGGGCCCATATTTATGATGTGCTCCCCATAATATATACAGAAGCACACTGGGTCCAGGGTGTTATTTTTAAGAAGTCTAAAAGTAGACTCAAAATATACATGTTTCCAACTATAGGTCTATAAATACATTCATTCAATTGATATATTAATTTTGGAGGTCTTTTTGTCACTTTAAAATATGACTCGATTAAACATTGTTTTTATATTGCTTCATATTTATTAGCTTTCATCAAAATAGTACTTAAATTTTAAATTGCAAAAGCAAAGTAAAATAGATAACAGCTGTGATCATCTAAAATAGCAATGAGATGTTAATAAAACAACAGTTTTTTGTCTTAGATAATGAACATTATTATTAATACATCTGGCATAACTAAATAACTAACGGTCTCTTCAGTTTATCTTTTCAAATTTAGACATTTTTCTATTTGAAAGCATCATTGAGAGTTGTCATGCAGAAACTGACATAATATATTCTACCAGATTAAGACCTTTACAAATGTATATTATTCACTTCCTTTATATAATTTCCTCTTTGTAGCCATTACAATCATTCATGTAAATATGTATTTGGGGAAGCATCAAAAGTAGATTATTTACCTAGTGAAGCATGACAGCCTCAGAGGATTTACTGTGTTTATCACTGCAATTGTCACCAAAAACTGCTAATTCACAAGCATAACTACCCAATTTTACATTTAAATGTCTATCATTCTCCTCATTAAATCAAAGAGAAGTCAAATTTGTATGGAACAAAATCTTAGACTTATTTTGAAAAGGTTAATATAAGAGGAACAAAATTCTTCAGTAATGACATTTCAAAAGAACATTTTAATTTAAATACCTTGCTTTTTAAGAAATAGGAGCAAATGTTTAACAGTATTATTCAGGATGCACTTAATATCTCATTTTTGAAAAAGAACTTATAATTTGGAATAAGTGCTTCCATATATCTTCTAGTTAAAACTTCTATAATTCAGGCTCAAAAATATAAATGCAATATTTAGTGAAGGAACCTTCAAATGGATATTGTCATTAAATACCTGCTACATACATGGTATACTTTTTAAGTTAGAATGCGTTGGGTAGATGCTTCTTTCTCTCCATAGAAAAGTTGTTATCTGCTGTTTGAAAGATATAGTGGGTTGATTGTAAAGGGTGGACTAAGTGATTATTATTTAAAAATGAGGCGTTTTTTTGTTTGTTTGTTTGTTTGTTTGTTCTTTGCTTGCTTGCTTGTCTTCTTATCTATTTGAGATAATAAGGGAAAACTATTCCAGGGTTGTTTTCTATCAGGTGATAGAGATAAGTAGATGATAGGTAAAAGCAGGTATATAGGTAGGTAGATATACATCCTGCAGTTAGCAGATGAATGTACTTTTATCTGTAAAGAATGTGAAAGGAGGAAAAAATGTGTTCCAATCTTTGCACAATGAACATTCTTAACTGCTAAAATCAAAATATAAATTGAATATTTAGTATCATGTAAAAACTTTCAGCTTTCTTCTAAAGAAATTATCTAAGATTCCTAAAAGCTACCATCTCCTACAGTAATGAGTGCTTACTCAGCACCCATCCAACCCATTGATGCCATGCAATCACTTTAGAGGATGGACTCTCATTTTTTTTTCTTGCCCTTTATTGGTTCCATCTGTTCCTGGCACAAACTAAAACCCTTAAATTCTTGCAAAAGTACTGAGTATTCTGTTTTGAGTATCACAACATCAGTCAAACATTAGTCACAAGTCTTCTTTGAGCTTATTATCCCAATATGCAGGGATGGTAGAATTTTATTCCAACTTCAAAACATTTTGAGAGAATTAATAATACAAAATGTATAAAACATTGTACAAAGCTTAGAAAAAACTGTTCATTATAAACTGTTAATTTTAATTTTCAAGACATTGAAAATGCTCTTTGGCATAAGTGTTAGACAGTTTAACATTAATTACATAGTCTGAATGCTTTGAGAACTCTTGGTGGCATCATAACACAACATCATAATTAAGTCTAAAGTGAGACCAAAGCCTCACATAAGTGAGGCTTTGTAGACTAAAGTTTTATTCAAGTATATGTGCATTAGAATAATAAACAATGTTTTTTCTTTTTTTTATCACAGTAGTAGTTCTGTCTCTTTCTTTAAGCTAAATATAGTTGGAAACTCAGAGACTATATAGAGCTTCCCAGATGGCACTAGTGGTATAGATGGCCAATGAAGACGTAGGTCCAGTCTCTGCATTGAGAAGATCCCCTGGAGGAGTACATGGTGCCTCATTGCAGTATTCATGACTGGAGAATCCCATGGACAAAGGAACCTGGCAGGATACAGTCCATAGGTTTGCAAAGAGTCAGACATGAATAGATCTATTTAGCATGCACACACCCACAAACCATATACATCTATTTACTATAACCAGTGTCAATTATATTTTATCAAGTGATTTATTTCTTACTTATTTGGCAAGCTATGAAACTGGGAGGAAAACATAAGCTTGATTTATACTCAACTATAAGTATTTTTAAATAAATGTATATAATATATATACTAGAATAAATATACTGAGACATTTAAATTTAACTTTAATACATGGTAATATCCATGTATTAAAGGTAAGGTTAGATGTCTTTGTAAATATATGTACATTTTTGCAAATTTAATTAGCTCTTATTATGTATCTATTTTGTTTATTTTCTCTTTGGTTCTGGGAATTCATAATAACTATCTGCAAGGTACGAGACTTCTTCCTTTTATGCTTTTCTTAAGTATAAACTGACTTTCTGTACAAGAGATTATTACTGGCCTAAAACACATGCAATGTTGGAGCAGGTCTATGCACATCACTTCCCTATTCTGCGTGCAGTGACATGTCACTGGAAGTTTGAAATCAACAATAGTGTGATGTTTACCCCTCAGACAGCGGCAAATGCTAGAAATCAGAATTTGTTCCCTCTGGGGAACTGGTTGTTAAAAATTTCCTTCTACACATTGCCTATAACTGAAATTCATAGGAACCTGTTCCCACATTTCAGGTGTATACAGAGTGCATGTGAAATCAGGGGAAGTACTTTCACTAATAAATGAGTATACATTTACCTATGTACATTATATGGTGATAAAAGCAAGGTCCGATGCTGTAAAGAGCAAAATTGCATAGGAACCTGGAATGTTAGGTCCATGAATCAAGGCAAATTGGAAAGGTCAAACAGGAGATGGCAAGAGTGAATGTCGATGTTCTAGGAACCAGTCAACTAAAATGGACTGGAATGGGTGAATTTAACTCAGATGACCAATAAATCTACTACTGTGGGCAGGAATCCCTTAGAAGAAATGGAATACTATATTACCTCCTCTTTTCCAATTTGGATTCCTTTTATTTTTTTTCTGCTCTGATTGCTGTGGCCAAAACTTCCAAAGCTATGTTGAATAGTAGTGGTGAAAGTGGGCACCCTTGTCTTGTTCCTGACTTTAGGGGAAATGCTTTCAATTTTTCACCATTTAGGATAATGTTTGCTGTAGACTTGTCATATATAGCTTTTATTATGTTGAGGTATGTTCCTTCTATTCCTGCTTTCAGGAGAGTTTTTAACATAAATGAATATTTAATTTTGTCAAAGGCTTTCTCTGCATCTATTGAGATAATCATATGGCTTTTATTTTTCAATTTGTTAATGTGGTATATTACATTGATTAATTTGTGGATTCATGCTGATGTATGGCAAAATCAATACAATATTGTAAAGTAATTAACATCCAATTAAAATAAATAAATACATATTAAAATATATATTAAAATAAATTAATTAATTAAAAAAAAAAAGAAATGAAATGGCCAGAATAGTCAACAAAAGAATCTGAAATGCAGTCTTGGATACACTCTTAAAAATGACAGAATGATCTCTGTTCATATCCAAGGCAAACCATTGTATATCATGATAATCCAAGTCTATGCCCTGACAAGTAACACTGAAGAAGCTGAAGTTGAATGGTTCTATGAAGATCTATAAAACCTTTTAGAACTAACACTCAAAGAAGATATCCTTTCAATTATAGGGGACTGGGAATCAAAAGTAGAAAGTCAAGAAACACCTGGAGTAACAGGCAAATTTAGCATTCATGTATATAATGAAGCTGGGCAAAGGCTAATAGAGTTTTGCCAAGAGAATGCACTGGTCATAGCAAACATCCTCTTCCAACAACACAAGAGAAGACTCTACACATGGACATCACCAGATGGCCAGCACCGATATCAGATTGATTATATTCTTTGCAGCTAAATATGGAGAAGTTCTATACAGTCAGCATAAACAAGACTGGGAGCTGACTGTGGCTCAGATCATGAACTCCTTATTGCCTAACTCAAACAGAAACTGAAGAAAGTGGAGAAAATCACTAGAGCATTCAGTTATGACCTAAATCAAGTCCCTTATGATTATACAGTGGAAGTGAGAAATAGATTTAAGAGACTAGATCTGACAGACAGAGTACCTGATGAACCATGGATGAAGGTTTATGACGTTGTACAGGAGACAGGGATCAAGATCATACCCAAGAACAAGAAATGCAAAAAAGCAAAATAGTTTTCTGAGAAGGCCTTACAAATAGCTGTGAAAAGAACAGAAGTGAAAAGCAAAGGAGAAAAGGAAAGATAGATGTATTTGAATGCAGAGCTTCAGAGAATAGCAAGGAGAGATAAGAAAGCCTTCCTCAGCGATCAATGCAAAGAAATAGAGGAAAACAACAGAATGGGAAAGACTAGAGATCTCTTCAAGAAAATTAGAGATACCAAGGGAACATTTCATGAAAAGATGGACTCAATAAAAGGCAGAAAATATATAGACCCAACAGAAGTAGAAGCCATTAAAAAGAGGTGGCAAGAATACACAGAAGAACTGTACAAAAAAGATCTTCATGACCCAGATAATTACAATAGTATGATCACAAACCTAGAGTCAGATATCATGGGATGTGAAGTCAAGTGGGCCTTAGGAAGCATCACTATGAACAATACTAGTGGAGATGATAGAATTCCAGTTGAGCTATTACAAATTCTAAAAGATGATGCTATGAAGGTGTTGCACTCAATATGTCAGCAAATTTAGAAAACTCAGCAGTGGCCACAGGACTGGAAAAGATCAGTTTTCATTCCAATCCCAAAGAAAGGCAATGCCAAAGAATGATCAAACTACCACACAATTGAACTCATCTCACATGTTAGTAAAGTAATGCTCAATATTACCCGAGCCAGGCTTCAGCAGTACATGGACTTTGAACTTCCACATGTCCAAGTTGGTTTTAGGAGAGGCAGAGGAACCAGAGATCAAATTGCCAACATCCACAGGATCATCAAAAAAGCAAGAGAGTTCCAGAAAAGCATCTGTGTTTGCTTTATTGTCTATGCCAAGGCCTTTGACTGTGTGGACCACAATAAACTGTGGAAAATATCTAAAGAGATAGGAATACAAGACCACCTGACCTGCCTCTTGGGAAACCTGTATGCAGGTCAGGAAGCAACAGTTAGAACTGGACATGGAACAACAGACTGGTTCCAAATAGGAAAATGAGTACGTCAAGGCTGTATATTGTCACCCTGCTTATTTAACTTTTATGCAGAGTACATCATAAGAAATGCTGGGCTGGAAGAAGCACAAGCTGGAATCAAGATTGTCGGGAGAAATATCAATAACCTCAGATATGCAGATGACACCACCCTTATGGCAAAAAGTGAAGAAGAACTAAAAAGCCTCTTGATGAAAGACAAAGAGGAGAGTGATAAAATTGGCTTAAAACTCAACATTCATAAAACTAAGATTATGGCATCCAGTCTCATTACTTCATATCAAATAGATGGGGAAACAGTGGAAAGAGTCGCTGACTTTATTTTATTTTTTGAAGGGGGAGGGGCTCCAAAATCACTGCAGATGGCTATTTCAGTCATTAAAAGATGCTGATTCCTTGGAAGGAAAGTTATGACCAACCTAGACAGCATATTAAAAAGCAGAGACATTATTTTGTCAACAAATATCCATCTAGTCAAGGCTATGGTTTTTCCAGTAGTCATATATGGATGTGACTATTGGACTAAAAAGAAAGCTGAGCATTGAAGAATTGATGCTTTTGAACTATGGTGTTGGGCAAAACTCTTGAGAGTCCCTCAGACTGCAAGGAGATCCAACCAGTCCATGGTAAAGGAGATCAGTCCTGGATGTTGTTTGGAAGGACTTATTTCGAAGCTGAAACTCCAGTACTTTGGCCACCTGATGCAAAGCACTGACTCGTTTGAAAAGACCCTGATGCTGGGAAAGATTGAAGGCAGGAAGAGATGGGGATGACAGAGGATGAGATGGTTGGATGGCATCACCAAGTCAATGGACATGAGTTTGGGTGAATTCCGGGAGTTAGTGATGGACAGGGAGGCCTGGCGTGCTGCAGTTCATGGGGTTGGAAAGAGTTGGACACTACTGAGTGACTGAACTGATTACATGGAAGGAACAATGGGGCAGCATATAAAGGTATTACAAGACTTCAGTAGGAAACATAGAGGTATAACTTTAACAAGTTTTGTCTTTGGAAAGATAATGTATTTTCTTATCAATGACTTTTTTTTTTTAAAGAAGAAAAGTGGTAATTTTTTAAAGAAGACAAGTAAATAGAAATTTGTTAACACTATCCTCTCCTATGTTTTGTGATGCAAAATATGCCCTGCATTTTAACAGGAGGGAGACAGAAAGAGACATACTTCTATAAAACCTCCTGCATTCCAGTGTGCCTGTCCTAAGCATAGACTACAATTATTTCAAAGCTCAATGTGTCCAAATTAAAAAAAAAAAAAAAAAAACTTTCCTTAAAACTACTTCACATTCTCTACACCTCACCTTGCAGAAGACCCTATCATATCCACCCTTAATCCCATCATCTGTCCCCAGAAACATTTCCTAACACCACAGTCCTCTGTGTGTTACCCTAAAATTATCATCACTAGCCACATGAAAACCACCCTTTAACGTTACTGAATCAGACATTTCCAGGTGGTCACTTTAAAAAATGGAATATAATTTTGCCAGTGTTCTGTTTGGAACACTTCCAGAGCTTTATTGTCTGAGTCATGAAATCTAAAATCCTAATAACTTAGACTGAAATAGGAAAGGGGTGTCGTGTAATCTTTAAAAGAATGACATGACTGTTGGGGATATAACATAAACCAATTAGAACCAACCAAAGTGTGGATGGGTCAAATTCCAGTGGACCTGGAGCCTCAGTAGTCTCATGAAATTTTCCAGGCAAGAATACTGGAGTGGGTTGCCATTTCTTACTCCAGGATTTCTTCCCAGTCTAGGGATAGAACCCATATCACTTGTGTCTACTGCAATGGCAGAGAGATTCCTTACCATTAGTGCCACCTGGGAAGCTCCATTGTAACACATCAGCATACTAAATGACACATCCATAGGCACCACGATAGTTTCAAGGCCAGACCATAAAAGGTCAACAAATGGGCAATGGTCTAATTCCTGGAAACACCCTCCCCTTCTCCAAAATACCAGGAATAATTCTCCCATCCATTAGCCTACGAAATTACCCACCCCAATAAAAACTGACAACCCCATATTCTGGTGCCTCTCTCACCTTCTGAGATGGCCCAACTTTGTCTGTAGAGTGTGTATCTTCCTGAATCAACCTTGTTTCACTTTACTGTGGCTTGCTCTTGAATTCTTTCCTGTGTGAAGCCAAGAACTCACCCTTGGAGGCTGTCTCAGGGACTCTCCTGAGATCTGGGCTGTGAACATCTCGTGCCTTACTTTCTTTCCTGTACCAAGGCCATTCTTGGCTTACTCCTGCTTGTTCCCTAAATGTAATCCCATTAACTCCTGTCCATTGTATTCAATATCTCAATCATTCTATCCATTGTGTGCTCTCTAGCTGTATTGTTTGTCTCTTATAACACTTATACTATTTATATGCCCCCTAATTGAAATAAATATTCCATTAGCAAATCTGAATGTGGTCATCTAGATGATGAATCACAGACAACCATTACTGACCTCCATCTGCAAATGCTTCTGATTGTTTTTATCTTAGTCAGTTGTGAAGTCTTAAACAGCAGATATCACAGAGACTCAACTTTGGGGACCAGTGTTCAGCACATAGTACCACTACATAGATGTTTGACGATGAAATAATATATTTACCACACTATTTACAAAAATACTTTTTGAATATAATAACAATAACAGATTCATTTTCCTATTTCAAGTAAAACACTAATCACATGGTGAGAGTTATACTAAAAGCAAAGGCAGACAGTGAAATAGTTTTCTCAAACAACTCTCACTGGAGAAGAAGCAGAAAATTAGTAAGATAGAAGAATCAGACTTTGGCAAACTGATAAAGCCTTCTAAATTAGCAAAGAGGGAATGCTCCAAGAACATTAAACATTAATTTTTAATTTAAATATGGTAGATTTTAAGATTTTTTTTTTTTTTTAGGTTTAGGTGAACTACACAGTGATTCGACATTTACAGGCATTATGATATAATCCTTCTTCATGGATCACAGCCTTGTCATGGTGGAAGGGTTTGCATAACTCAATGCAGCTATGAGCCATGCCATGCAGGGTCACTGTATTGTCAATCGTCCTGTTTGTGATACCCATTGTCTTGCTGTTTACACTGTCTGCACTGTTGACTTAGCCCAGGATAGGCAAGACATGAGCTAAGAGGCTGGAAGAAGATTTGAGGAGCCATAGGAACTGCAGACACATTTATCCTCTTTTGGCTGGCACAGCAGCTGTAGCAGCTGAAATAACATAGCATGACATAACTGCACACAACCTCTCTCCTGGCTAACACTGCAACCATAATTGACCCAACAGACACAGCTGTGACAGGAGTAATGCTGCCACTTTCTAGGTGGAGCTTGTATCTCCCTACAGCACAAAGTAACTAGTGACCAAGTGATTACCTCGTGACATGCATGCACAGTGCTATAAATGAGTGCAGCTCTTACATAGCCATTATTTACAAAACATGGGATGGGAGAACCTGAACATGCCTTCTTGGATAATTTGATCTCTCCCCACAGATGGAGGGGTCATAATGAAGAGTTCTGACAAAATGTGGTCCACAGAAGGAAGGAATGGCAAATCATTCAAGTATTCTTGCAAAGAGAACCCTATGAACAGAATGAAAAGACAAAAAGATATGACACCAGAAGATAAGCCTCCCCCCTTCCCAGGTTGGAAGGCATCCAATATGCTACTGGGAAAGGGCAAAAGGCAATTACTAATAGCTCTAGAAAGAATTAAGTGATTAGACAAAAGTGGAATTGATCCTCAGTTGTGGATGTGTGTGGTGGTGAAAGTAGAGTATGATGCTGTAAAGAACAGTATTGCATAGGAACCTGGAATGTTAGGTTCATAAATAAAGGTAAATTGTACATAGTCAATGAGGAGATGGCAAAAGTGAACACTGACTTCTTAGGAATCAGTGAACTAAAATGGAGAGGAATAGGAGAGTTTAATTCAGATGTCTGTTATATAAACTATTGTGGGAAAGAATCCCTTAGAAGAAAAGTAGTAGCCCTAATAGTCAACAAAAGAGTCCAAAATGCAGTATTTGGGTGCAATCTCAAAAATGACAATATGAATCAGTTTGTTTCCAAGTCAAACCATTCAACATCACAGTAATTCAAGTCTGTACCCCAACATTGATGCCTAAGAAGCTGAAGTTAACGAGTTATATGAAAAATACAACACCTTCTAGGACTAAGATTAAAAAAAATAGATGTACTTTTCATCATAGGGAATTAGAATGCAAAAGTAGGAGACACCTGGAGTAATAGGCAAATTTGTCAAGAGAACACACTGTTCATAGCAAACACATTTACAGCAACACAAGAGGTGATTCTACAAATGGACATCACCAGATGGTTAAAACTGAAATCAGACTGATTATATTATTTCCAGCTGAAGATGGAGAAGCACTATAATGTCAGCATGCACAAGACCTGGAGCTGACTATAGCTCAGATCATGAACAACTTATTGCAAAATTCAGGTATAAAGTAGGGAAAACCACTAGGGCATTCAAGTAACTAAATAAAATCCCTTATGATTACACAGTCCTCAGCAGTGGGCAAAGTCCTCAGCAGTGGCCACAGGACTGGAAAGGTTCAGCTTTCATTCCAGTGCCAAAGAAGGGGAATGTCAAAGAATGTTCAAACTACTGCACAATTGCACTCATTCCACATGCTAGCAAGATTATGCTCAAAATCCTCCAAGCTCAGCTTCAACAGTGTGAACCAAGAATTTCCAGGTGAAAAACCTGGATTTAGAAAAGACAGAGGAACCAGAGATAAAATTGCCAACATCCATTGGATTATAGAAAAAGCAAGAGAATAGCAGAAAAGCATCAACTTCTGCTTCAATGACTATGCTAAATCCTTTGACTGTGTGGATACAACACACTGTAGAAAATTCTTAAAGAGATGGGAATATCAGATCACCTTATCTACCTCTTGTGAAACCTTTAAGCAGACAAAGAAGCAATAGTTAGAACTGGTCATGGAACAACAGTCATGGAACAACTGATCATGGAACAACATGGTTCAAAATTGGGAAAGGAGTATGTCAAGGCTGTATATTGTCACCCTGCTTGCAGTGTACATCATGCAAAATGCCAGGCTGGATGAAGTCCAAGCTGGAATCAAGATGGCTGGGAGAAATATCAATAACCTCAGATATTCAGATGACATCACCCTTATGGCAGAAAGCAAAGGGGAACTAAAGAGCCTCTTAATGAAGGTGAAAGAGGAAAATGAAAAATCTGGCTTAAAATTCAAAATTGATAAAACTAAGATCATGATATCCAATCTCAACACTTCATGGTAAATAGATTGGGAAACAATGGAAACAGTGACAGATTTTGTTTTCTTGGGAGCCAATATTGCAGTGGATGGAGACTGCAGCCATGAAATTAAAAGACACTTGCTCCCTGGACTAAAAGCTAAGATAAACCTAGGCAGTATATTAAAAAGCAGAGACATCACTTTGCTGACAATGGTCCATATAGTCAAATATTTTTTCTAGTAGTTATGCACAGATATGACAGTTGGACCATAAATAAAGCTGAGCACTGAAAAATTGATGTTTTCAAACTGTGGTTTTGAAGAAGACTCTTGAGAGTTCCTTGAACAGCAAGTGGATTAAGCCAGTGAATCCTAAATGAAATCCACCCTGAATATTCATTGGAAGGATTGATGTTGAAGCTGAAGCTTCAATACTTTGGCCACCTGATGCAAAGAGCTGACTCATTGGAAAAGACCCTGATGCTGTCAAGGATTGAAGGTAGGAGGACAAGGGGACAACAGAGGTTGAGATGGTTGGATGGCATCACTGGCTCAATGGACATGAGTCTGAGCAAGCTCCAGGAGATGGTGAAGGACAGGGAAGCTGGCATGCTGCTGTCCATGGGGTCCCAAAAGGACAGAAAAGTCTGAGAAACTTAACTGAGCTGATGATTATACAATGGAGGTGACAAATAGTTTCAAGGGAACGGATCTGGTAGACAGTTCCTGAGGAACTAAGGATAGAGGTTGATAATATTGTACAAGACACAGTGACCAAAGTCATCCCAAAGAAAAAGAAATGCAAGAAGGCAAATTAGCTGTCTGAGGAGACCTTACAAATAGCTGAGGAAAGAGAAGTGAAAGGCAAAGGAGAAAGGGAAAGATATCCCCAACTGAATTCCAGAGAATAGCAAGGTATAACAGGAAGGCCTTCTTAAATTGTCAGGAAGCATTTAACAGGAGGCTTCCTGTGTGCTGTTTTAGATCTGTCAGGAATCCTCTGTTCCTTATTAATTGAATATTCAGGAATTAAGAGGAGAGGCAAGCCTCTCCCAGGGCTGAGTGAATCCAGGCATTTCCTTCACTAGTTTTTCAATAGGGTGATAAGTACC
Organism: Bos taurus; assembly: GCF_002263795.3. NCBI lineage: Eukaryota > Metazoa > Chordata > Mammalia > Artiodactyla > Bovidae > Bos > Bos taurus. The sequence goes on from NC_037336.1 coordinate 4,906,634, forward strand.
CTCTTCCTTCTTATGAACCATACGTTAAAAGTGATTGTTTACAACTCTCTCTCTCTCTCTCTTTAATGTGGATGGCCTATGTTTTGCCAGTCTGGAATTTTAATCTTTATCTTTGCTAAGAATAACTACAGTATATATACCCACACCATGTTGATTAAAACACCTTTGCTCCATCAGAGCTTTGGTGCCCGTGTCTTGCTCGCTCGCTCTCTCGCTCTCGCTCTCTCTCTCTCGCTCTCTCTGGCTAATTCCTTTGGAGCACAGAGACCCGTTGTGCTCATTCTCCTGCCCAGGGTTCTAAGACCCTATGGTGAAGGCGCACTGTGCCTTCACCCCCTAAAGAGGGCGCCAGGTGCCTTTGTGAGCTATGCAAGTCCTGTGTCAAAGGGCTTTATTGGTTTTGTGCGTAAACCAAGGAATATCAGCCTCTTTCTCTCTCTCTTTTACTTTCTTATCATCGACTCCAGATAATAAGGTTCCGATCCATTAAAGGATCTCAACATTAAATGAACAATGCAAAGAAATAGAGGAAAACAATAGAATGGGAAATACTAGGCATCTCTGCAAGAAAATTGGATATATCAAGGGAACATTTCATGCAATGATGGGCATGCTGAAGGACAGAAATTGTATGGACCTAACAGAAGCAGAAAAAAATTAAGAAGAAGTGGTAATAATACACAGAAAAACTGTACAAAAAAGGTTTTAATGACCCAGCCAACCATGATGGTGTGATCACTCACCTAGAATCAGACATCCTGGAGTGTCAACTCAAGTGTGCCTTAAGAAACATTATAATGAACAAAGCTAGTGGTGGTGATGGAATTCCAGCTGAGCTTTTTAAAATCCTAAAAGATGATGCAGTTAAAATGCTACACACAGTATGTCAGTGGAAAACTCAGCAGTGGCCACAGGACTGGAAAAGGTTTTCATTCCAATTCCGAAGAAGGGCAATGCCAAGAAATGTTCCAACTAAGGTAAAACTGTACTTATTTCACATGCTTCCAAAGTTATGCTCAAAATCCTTAAAGCTTTCAAGAGTACATGAACCAAGAACTTCCAGATGTGCAAACTGAGCTTAGAAAAGGCAGAGGAACCAGAGATCAAATTGCCAATATTTGTTAGGTTATAGGGAAAGCAAGGAAATTCCAGAAAAACATCTACTTCTGGTTCATTGACTATACTAAATCCTTTGATTATGTGGATCACAACAAACTATGGAAAAATTTTTAAGTGATGGGAATACCAGACCACCTGACCTGCCTCCTGAGAAACCAGTATGCAGGTCAAGAAGCAACAGTTAAAACTGGACATGAAACAAAGGACTGGTTCAAAATTGGAAAAAAGAGTATGGCAAGGTTATATAGTGTCAATCTGCATATTTAACATTTAAACAAAATAAGTCATGCAAAATGCTATGTTTGATGAATTACAAGCTTGCCTAGAGAAATCTCAACATCCTCAGATAATGCAGATGATACCACTCTAATAGTAGGAAGTGAAGAGGAACTAAAGAGCCTCTTGATTGAAAGTGAAAGAGGCTAGTGAAAAAGCTGGCTTAAAACTCAACATTGAAAAAACTAAGATCCTGGCATCTGGTACTATCATTTCTTAGCAAATAAATGGGAAAAAGTAGAAGCAATGACAGATTTTATTCCCCTTGGCTCCAAAATCACTCAGGTTGGTGACTGCAGCCATGAAATTAAAAGACACTTGCTCCTTGGAAGAAAAGCTATGACAAACCTAGATAGCATTTTAAAAATCAGAGACATTACTTTTTATAATCAAAAGTCCATATATTCAAGGTTATTGTTTTTCCAGTAGTCATGTATGGATGAGAGAGTTGGACCATGAGGATAGTTGAGTGCCAAAAAATTGATACTTTTTTTTTTTTTTTTGATTGATACTTTCAAATTGTAGTACTGGAGAACTCTCTTGAGAGTCTCTTGGATGGCAAGAAGATCAAACCAATCAATCCTAAAGGAAATCAACCCTGAATATATATTGGAAGGAATGATGCTGAAGCTGAATCTCCAATAATTTGACCATGTGATACAAACAGCTGACTCATTGGAAAATACTCTAATGCTGGGAAAGGTTGAAGGCAAGAGGAGAATGGGGCATCAGGGGATCAGATGGTTAGATAGCATCACAACTCAATGGATATGAATTTGAGCTAACTCTGTGAGACAGTGGAGGACAGAGGAGACTGGCAAGCTGCAGTCCATGGGGTCAAAAAGAGTCTGACAGAACTTATCAACTGAACAGGAGCAACAGCATATGATATGATCACCACAGTAAGTATACTAAACTTCTGTACCCATACAATGATATTACAGTATTATTGGCCTCATGCTGGATGCTATATACCCATGGTTTAAGTTGGACATTTGTACCTCTATATCCCCTTCACTTATTTAATCCATCCCTCACTTCCCTTCCCTATGGCAACTACCTATTAATTCTCTGTATCTATGAGTCTGATTTTATTTTGTTTGTTTTTGTGTCTGATTTATTTTTTTAGGTTCCAAATATAGTTGAGATCATTGGTATTTGTGTTTTTCTAACTAAATTACTTCACTCAGCATAATACCCCCATAACCATCTATGTTTTCATAATTGGAAATATTCTTTCTTTTTATGGCTGTAACATTCCTGTGTGTGTGTATGTATGTGTGTGTGTATCTCATCTTTCATCCATGTACATTTATGTTGCTTCCATAACTTGGCATTTGCAAAATGCTACTGTGACAATGGGATGCACATATTTTTTTGAAATACTGTTTTTCTTTTCTTCAGGTTAATACCCAAAAGGGAAACTCCTGGATTGTATGGTACTTCTAGTTTTAATTTTTTGAGAAACCTCCATACTGTTTTCAGTAGCAGCAGCACTGCTTTACAATCTCATCAACAGGGCATAAGGATTCCCTTTTACCACATCCTCACCATACGAGTTGTTTGTTATCTTTTTGATAATAGCTATTCTGACAGGTGTGAGGTGATACCTCATTGTGGTTTTGATTTTCATTTCCTGGATGATTAGTGATGTGGAGCATCTTTTCATGCATCTGTTGACAAGTGTTGCCTTCTTTGTGTATGTGTTTTTGTGTTAGTAGTTCAGCTGTGTCCAACTCTTTGTGACCCCATGAACTGTAACCCACCAGATTCTTCTGTTCATGGAATTTTTCAGGCAAAAATATTGAAGTGGGGTGCCATTCCCTTCTCTAGGGGATTGTCGTGATACAGGGATCCAACCCAGGACTCCTGCATTGCAGGCTGATTCTTAGTTGTCTGAGTCATTCTGTCCAAACCACCAAATGTCTATTCAGGCCCTTTGTCCATTTTTGTGTTTGATTGGATTATTTGCTTTCTGAGTTGTATTATTTTTTTTGTGTATTTTACACATATACGTCTTATCTGATGTATCATTGTCAAATATCTTCTCCCATTCAGTGTGTTGCCTTAGTTTTGTTGATGGTTTCCTTTGCTGTGCAGATTTATTTAGTTTAATGAGTTCCATTTGTTTATTTTTTGGCTTTTGTTTTCCTTGCCTGAGGACACAGATCCAAAAAAAATATTGCTACAACCTATGGCATCCTGTCCCATCATTTCATGGCAAATAGATGGAGAAACAGTGGCTGACTTTATTTTTCGGGCTCCAAAATCACTGCAGATGGTGATTGCAGCCATGAAATTAAAAGATGCTTACTCTTTGGAAGGAAAGTTATGACCAACCTAGACAGCATATTAAAAAGCAGAGACATTACTTTGTCAACAAAGGTCTGTCTAGTCAAGGCTATGGTTTTTCCAGTAGTCATGTATGGACTATACATGATTGTTGGACTATAAAGAAACCTGAGCACTGAAGATTTGATGGTTTTGAGCTGTGGTGTTGGAGAAGACTCTTGAGAGTCCCTTGGACTGCAAGGAGATCCAACCAGTCCATCCTAAAGAAAATCGGTCCTGGGTTTTCATTGGAAGGACTGATGTTGAGGCTGAAACTCCAATATTTTGACCACCTGATGTGAAGAGGTGACTCATTTGAAAAGACCCTGATGTTGGGAAAGACTGAAGGCGGGAGGAGAAGGGGACAACAAGAGAAAATGATTCGATGGCATCACTGACTCAGTGGACATGAGTTTGGGTAAACTCTGGGAGTTGATGATGGACAGAGAGGCTTGGCATGCTGCTGTTCATGGGGTCGCAAAGATTCAGACAAGACTGAGTGACTGAACTGAACTGAACAATCTATGTCAAAGAGCATACTGCCTATGTTTTCATCTAGAAGTGTAGAGTTTAAGATCTTACATTCAAGTCTTTAACACATTTTTAGCTTATTTTGGTATGACAAAGTTCTCCAGTTTTATTCTTTGGCTTGTAGTTTTGCAGTTTTCCTAATGCCATTTATTGAAGAAGCTATCTTTCCCCCATTGTATATTCTTTCCTATTTTGTCATAGATAAATTGATCACATGTACATACGTTTATTTCTGTACTCTTTATGCTGTTTCATGTATCCATGTGTCTGTTTTTGTACCTGTACCATACTCTTGGTTATTGTAGCTTTGTATTATAGTCTAAAGTCAGAGAGTGTGGTATCTCCACGTTTGTTATTTTTTTTTCCTCAAAATTGCTTTGGCTGTTTTGAGATCTTGTTCTGTATAAATTTTTGGTTTGTTTACTCTATTTCAGTTTAAATTTCAATTGACGAAATGACAGGGTTTGTATTGAATCTGTAGATTGCCATGGGTAGCATGATTATTTTAATAATAGTCATTCTTCCAATCCATAAGCATTGTATATCTTTACATTCATTTGTATCAGCTTCAGTTTCTTTCTTGAATATCTTATAGGTTTCAGAGTACAGATCTTTTACCTTCGTAGTTAGGTTAATTGCTAGGTTTTTTTTTTTGTTTGTTTGTTTATTGCAATTGTAAATGGGTTTGTTTTCTTAATTTTTCTTTCTGATTGCTTTTTATTAGTGTATAGAAGCACAGTAGATTCATGTATAGTAATTTTTTTTCCTGAAACATTACCAAATTTACTTATTAATTCTAATAGTATTTTGGTGGGTCTTTAAGAGTTTTTGTATAGTAAGTATCACATTACACATTCTGTAAAGAGTGACAGTTTTACTTCTTCCTTTCTAATATGGATGCCTTTCCTTTTTTATTGTTGTGGTTAGGACTTCCAATACTATGTTGAGTAAAACTGGAAAGAATGTCTTTTTCCTGATATTATATGAAATGTTTCTGCTTTTCACCATTGGATATGATGTTAGTTATAAGTTTATTGCACATAGGTTTTATTATGTTGAGGTATGTAACTACTACACTCACTTGGTTGAGACATCAAGCATTCTGTATATAGACTCCGGTGGTCATATTCAATAGTTATATAGTAGCCATTTTTTTTTAATTTGTTCCTTTTTTATTAGTACACATAATTGATATTTTGATTTCATGATGACCTTTTATACTAAAAAATGAAAATAGTTATTCTTATTTAAATATACCACAAGCTGAATTTCTTTCCTCCTACCTTGTCATTTAAAACACCTGATATATGGTAAAACCAATACAATATTGTAAAGTTAAAAAATAAAATAAAGTAAAAATAAAATACCTAAGTTATTTTACAAGTTTAAGATTATTAAATATATTAAATCTGTGGAAAGCTTCATATTTTTAAATTTTCCTCCAGCTTAGAAAATCAAATTAGACATTTCCTTTTAACAGTCAGAAGTTACATTCAAAAGCTTACCATTATGAAATTGAATTGTAATCTTTGTGTGGATAGCCCAGAGAAGCCTTTCCTGCCTATCTTTCCAATGTTTACAGATTTTAATGATACTGAAAGGAAAATTTGACCAAAAGTAAACTTATAAAAGTTTTTTCCCTATGAAACATTTATTTCAGTTACTCTGTTTGGGTGATTTAATGCTATGCAGAGTGAAAACTGAGTAGTAATTTTCTGTAAAGGATATGAAAAACAAAGCTAATCTGTTAAGGGAAAATTATAAGGCATTCTAAAAGAACTAAAGACAAAGGTCTGTGAATATTGAGAAAGAAAAATTCTGATTCTAATCTTACAATTATTGTTCAGTCACTGATGACTATATTTTTTGCTATTTGATTTTGTGGAATTTCTCCTTGTGAGCTGAAGTAGTGAACTAGTGGTTTCTATGTACTGTAGTCAAGTGGTTCTGATTGACACCCATGTCTGTTTTGGGCTACAACTAACAACCTTGATAATTCTAAGTTTTTGCAATTTCTGCCTTATTTTTTTCAGTCTTTGTTTTTAATGTACATTTTTAAGGTCCACACACTGTTCTAAGCTATTTAAAAACATGAACAAATACAATTATTGTAACATTCCTATGAAACAAATAGTATTACTGGCCTGATATTACAAGTGAAGAAACAAGATCCTGGTGAAGCAGATTACTGGAGATCACACAGTGAATACATGGTAGTGAAGACAACACTAGGCATCCAGATTCTGGAATGTAATCAATACCCCCTGTTTCTACTTGTAAAGGACTTTAGAAAATCTGTTATCTAGACTATCTTCTGACTTGTGAAAATCTGCACGCATTACATAGAACATATCTAAACTTAGCTTATGGTCTAATAGAAGAGAAAACTTGATAAACAGTGTAGTAGTGTTGACTGTAGATGTATAAGATTATCATTTATAATGTAATTTTAAAATTAATTTCAATTAACATATTAAGAAGGATAAATTACATTCTCTTCTTTGCATAAGATAAGCTGGTCTTCCTGGCAAGAAACAGCTGCCTTTGCATCAAAACATATTGTGCTTCTGCAATCAGGCTTATTTATGAAAAACACAACAGCCTTCTTGGGCTTCTTTAAAGAGGTGAAATCCCCTGCCAATTCATTGAACAGGTGTATTTCTGAGTTACTGGCTACTTGCCTATTGTTTTAAGCTGCCAAAACAGAATATAAAGAACTTAATCACTTCCTCTCTCAAGAGCTGTAAGCAGGGTAGGTAGGCAAAGTCTGAGAAAAAATATATATCTGAGCTCCTAATTATATGAGCCAGAGTTACTTAGACTGATTTCTTATTGAGTATTAGAGCTGATTCTTACATAAAGGAAGTGAGGCAAAAACTAAAGTTGTTAGTACTCGGCTTACCTTTGAAAATAAGGAACAATTACCTGACCATAGATTACTGCAGATGGTGACTGCAACCATGAAATGAAAAGCCACTTACTCCTTGGAAGAAAAACTATGACCAACCTAGACAGCATATTAAAAAGCAGCGACATTACTTTGCCAACAAAGGTCCATCTAGTCAAAGCCATGGTTTTTCCAGTAGTCATATATGGATGTGAGATTTGGACTATAAAGAAAGGTGAGCACTGAAGAATTAATGCTTTTGAACTGTGGTGTTGGAGAAGACTCTTGAGAGTCCCTTGGACTGCAAGGAGATCCAACCAGTCCATCCTAAAGGAAATCAGTCCTGAATATTAATTGGAAGGACTGATGTTGAAGCTGAAACTCCAGTACTTTGGTCACCTGATACAAAGAACTGACTCATTTGAAAATACTCTGATGATGGGAAAGATTAAAGGCAGGAGGAGAAGGGGACAACAGAGAATGAGATGGTTGGATGGCATCACCAATTCAATGGATGTGAGTTTCAGTAAACTCTGGGAGCTGTTGTTGGACAGGGAGGCCTGGTGCGCTGCAGTCCATGGGGTCACAAAGAGTCAGACATGACTGAGTGACTGAACTGACTGACTGACTGACCTGACCATAGGCTGACTCAAAGAAGCAAAGATCTTCATTACAGACCATCTTCATTACAGATCAACTACAGTTTTTTAGTAGTTGCCAAGAGATTAAATTTAATATGAAAAATTATAGGCTCCTTACTCTGTGTGCTGGGTCATGTACTTTTATGCAGGTGCAGCCAAACACCTTTAGACTTGCTGCTGGTGGTATAGTCATCAACCTGTAATCATTCATACCTTTACTGTATTAGTTTACTGTTGATGCTGTAACAAATTACTATAAACTGAAAACAAAACACATTTATTCCCTTATAGTTCTGGATGTCAGAAGTCTGAAATAAGTTTTCCTGGGCTAAACTCAGGTGTCTTTAGGGCTAGTTCTCTCTGGAGGCTCTGGAGTGGATAATCCACCCCCACCTTGAATTTATAAGCTTCTAACAGTTTATGGCCCCTTCTTTCATCTTCAAAGCTTTTAAATCTCATCCATCATCACATCTTCTTCTCTTACTCTGATGCTGCATCCCTTTTACAAGGACCATTGTGACTACATCAGGCCCACAGGAAGATCTCTCATCTCAGGATACTTGACTTAACCATGTGGGTGAGCAAAGTCGTTTTTGCTGTATGGAGTAAATTTTTAGTTTCCAAAGTACTAGGATGTGCACATATTTTGAGAACCATTATTAAACTACAATTGCACATACTTATCAATTCCTTTCCTTATTGTGTTTAAGAGCTTTCCTTTTGCTACTTTTGAAATGTAGATGACTTTATGTAGACAGAAGATTTGGGAGGACAAAGATGACAGAGCTAGAATATGGTATTTATTTCTCCTTCGATCTGGTGAACTAGACTGAGCTCCTGTGGGGAAGGAAACTTAATTAAAATATTTGGCACAGGTCAAACCACAAATCTTTGAGTTTTCAGGCATTATTATACCTCACAGAATAGGAGAGAAGGCTTTCCTGTTGCTCTGCTCAAAATTCAGGTCTGTTCTGGCCCCTCAAGCAAAGGCCAGATGTTGTTTACAAGATATTCAGAATCAATGTTATATATTCTGCAAAAATATCAACAAACAAGAGCAAAGACTTTCTAAATTCAACTGTGGGCAATCAGTTTGAAATCAGTTTTTCACTTAGTACAGAGAGGAGAAACAAAGAACCAATGTTATAGGAGGGTTGTCGTAGGTGATTGTTTTGTGGATACGGGAAAAAAAAAAAATTTTAAGTAACTATTTTACATATCTACTGCTCCAAAACAAATAATCACATAATTTAGTAGCTAAAAGCAATGTGCAGTACATTATCCCTTACCTATTGTGTGCTAGCTGGATTCAGCCTATGTCACTTGGGATTGTTTAGCTACTTGTAGTCAAACGGTGGCTCAGCTTGGAGTCATCAGAGGCTCAACAGAAACACTGAGTTGATTGGAATTTCCTCATTCTTCATACTGCCTCAGGGCATTCTTGACTATATATCTTTCTATGCACAGTCTCCTTATATTTTCCCCAGAAGAGTGGCCAAATTTCTCACTGCTGTGGGTTTGCAGAAAGCACCACAAATTCAAATGCTAACAAGCTCTAAATGCTTGGGGTTGAAAGTCCCAGGACATTTCTCTGATTGCTTTCTATTGGTGAGTTGAGTCAATAGCTGGATCAAATTTCATGAGTATGATACAAGAGCATGAGTGCCAGGATCATCATCACTGAGGGCTATGTCTTTAGTGACGATAAAACACATAGTAGACCTGTTCTACTTTTTCTAGGATTAAGGGAGTTCCCTGGACATCAGATTTTCAGTGTTAAAACTTGGATATTTCTAGGACAAATGAAATGAACTAGCCATTCAAAAATAAAGCAACCAATGAAGAGTTTGCAGATGGGAGGTAGGTATAATGGTCTGGTATTACATGAATAGAAGATATCGAGACAAAATATATTTGAGATATATAGATTAACCCATTTGTTCTCATCACAATTTTAGACCTAACTACCATTTGACCAGTTTTATCAATGAGGATACACAAGCTAAAAAAAGAAATATTTTACTTATGTTTGGTCAGCCAATTATAAGGAGAAGAGCTTGGATTTAAAACCCATACTTTTTCCATCACACCAGGCTGTCCAAAAGTCCTTTTCAATGGATTTTCCTATATTTTTGTGTGCTTCTTAATTTGTTCAAGCTTGGTGTTTGGTCTTCTAGCTATTTCTTGCATAAGATACAGATGGGCCATGCACTATTACTTGAGATCCTGAAGAAGAGAGATCATGCTATTTACCCTTGAGGTGGCTGTCACAGAGCTTTGTACATAATATGTGTTAATAAATGTTTGTGAATTCTAAATACTAAGTGTTGAACATTTTAGTACTCTTCTGATCTTTAATTTTATACTACCACTACCAAATTTATGACAATTCCATAATCTTATTATTTTTTTTCAAGTTACTGTGTTAATCTCCTGAGGTGGCTATAACAAATTATCACAAGTTTAGTGGCTTTAAACAACAGAAATGTATTCTCTCACAGTCCTGGATGCTAGAATTCTAAAATTTTGGCAAGTTCAAGCCCACTCTTGAAGGATGTAGGAAGGAATTTGCTGTTTGCCTCTTCCAGCTTTTAGTGGCTGGTGGCATTCTTTGGCCTGGTCAAGTCATTCCAATTTCTCTCCTTGTAGCCATATGGCTTCCTACTCTGTGTCTCTATGAAATCAGCCTCTGTTTCACTAGTATAAGGAGGGTCATGTTTTAGGTCTTATCTACATAGTTCTAGGATACTCTCTTCCTATCACAATCCTTAATTATATCTTTAGGAATTTAAGTTAGTAGTCACATGTACTTGATAGTACTTGGCATTCCAGTGGTTAAGACTCCACTCTCCCAATGCAGGGAGCAGAGTTTCAACCCCTGGTTGAGGAAATAAGATATCATATGCTGCATGGTGTGGCTAAATAAATTATATATATATATATATATATATTTTAATGCAAGCTCCTTTATAAAATAAAAATAGTCACAGAGCATTGGAATTACATGTAGAAATATCTTTTGCAGGGCTACCATTAAACCCATTAGAGGTACTTATATACATTTGTGTACAAATATTCAGAGTTAAAAATAAAAGACGAATTCACTTTATAGGATAATTAAAATAAACACAACAAATCACATGATGGTGAAAACAAGACTATCATAACTCACATTATTAAAATAGTTTTATATTTTTATGTTAATATGACAGAAGAAATTCATATTATATAGTTTTCTTAAATTAAAAAAAATCTAATTAAGAAATTGACGACATGAATACCTAATTTCTTTGAGAGAACAATGAAATTCGTGAGTCCAGAATAAGAGATGATGAGCTTAGTGAGAAACTTGTGACTGTTCCAGATGGATTTCAAAAGTGGGTGCTGAAATCAACTGAGGGATAATCAAAGAAAAAGTCCTTTCCTGGAAATGAGAAAGAAATAATGGAGCTTCCTTCTGAAGTGTTATTTACTTACAGACCCAGGAATTGACATATTCCTAAGAAAGAGAGTTGAGTTAATTAGGAGAGATAGTTATCTAAAACCAGAATGTTATAACTACAAAGTCATCTAAAAGTATCCCTGGACTTATGCCATAAATAATTTGATAACAAGATGTCTGTATTTCCAGAAGAAGATAGGACATATTGTATACAATAACAGTTTGATGCTTATAAACTGTTTGTTTTCTACAAACATCTAAATTAATTAACAGAAAAATACTTTTTATCTGTTTACATTTCCTACACCATGGAAACATCCACAACACATTTAGTAATGGATCTGGCCCAACAATACATTTCTTAATAGTGTTAGTCACTTTTAAGAATAGTTTGATGAAGATTTATTTTATTAGATCTGAGTAATAAATCAAGGGTATGAACACAATTTCTCTATAGATATTTTCAAACACATGGAAAACAAGATATGATGAAAGGATTCATGCTTCATTCTTTTTCTGTCCTGTTCTGAGTTATAATCACCTTGCCACTCTATATATTTTGTTTCTTTTCTTGTTCATACAGTACATCCCTTTGAACTATATTTTAGTGTAATATCCAGACATGCCTGTTGTTCTTCTCTTTGCAGAAGAAAGCTGAGAGCCAAAGATTTGATGCTATTGAACTGTGGTGTTGGAAAAGACTTTTGAGAGTCTCTTTGACTGCAAGCAGATCCAACCAATCCATCCAAAAGGAAATCAGTCTTGAATATTCATTGGAAGGACTGATGCTGCTGAAACTCCAATACTTTTGCCACCTGATGCAAAGAACTGACTCATTGGAAAAGACCCTGATGCTGGGAAAAATTGAAGACAGGAGGAGAAGGGGCTGACAGAGGATGAGATGGTTGGATGGTATCACCGACACAATGGACATGAGTTTGAGCTAGCTATGGGAGTTAGTGAAAGACAGGCAGGCCTGTTGTGCAGCAGTTCATGGGGTCACAAAGAGTCAGACATACTGAGCAATTGAAATGAACTGAACTGAACTGACACAACAAATGGTGCATGTATTCATGGGATTGATAGAAAAATCATCTGGCAGAATGCTAACTTTAGTTGATATTTTGTCAAATTTTGCCTGTGACATGTAGAGAAATTCAAAATATATGAAATAATTGTAGTGTTTTTGCCTTACATTCCAAGTCTTCATCCTAATTTAGCGAAGTATGGTATAATTTTATCTCCTGAAAATAGATCTTTTCCTCAAATGTTCTCTTCAGCCTGTTTCTAAGGTATCATCCTTGAGCATGTTTTTATTTTTTTTTATCTTTGTCTTCTTTGAGAGTGTCAGATATTTAGCTTTTTCTAACCTACAGCAGGTTAAAATTAGATACAAGTGAATTCATATTTTATGCATATTTTATAATGTAAAAAATTGGAACAATGAGAATGCTTTTTGTGAGTTTCATATTTTAAACGTCCTCAATATAGATTTATTTATGGATAAAAATTATTTTAACAATTAGATCAGTACCAGAAAGCACAATGCAAGTGGTTTATCTTTCAACTATCTCTAAGTAAAATGAAAATATTACATAAATTAAAGTAACAACTATGTCTTTTAAAGCAGTTCATCTATTTCTGTATTCTTTGTTACATACTCTATAGAGATTGTGTTTAAATTTATTCCTGAGAATTAATTTGAGGAGAAGTGACATGTAAACCTCAGCCAAGTTAGTCTTTTAATCCTGAATTCTCAGTATGAAAGAGATTCTTAAAGATATAAATCAATAAAAAGGAAAGCAGTTTCATCCAGGATAGCCAAGCAAGTTGGAAGCAAGACCATGGTAATTATTTTGGTAGGTGATTTGTTTTGAAATTATATTTCTCACAAATAAGTGTGAAGAGATGATAAAATGATTTGAGGTGTGTTTTTTTTTAATTGTATGAAGATAATATAAGGAGAGTATAAAGATGAGCATAAAACGTACAAGTTTACAAAATTTTTGATATAATTTTGTGCAATAAATTTCTAGCCCACATTTTTCATTATCAGATCAGATCAGATCAGTTGCTCAGTCATGTCCGACTCTTTGTGACCCCATGAATCGCAGCACGCCAGGCCTCCCTGTCCATCACCAACTCCTGGAGTTCACTCAGACCCATGTCCATTGAGTCAGTGATGCCATCCAGCCATCTCATCCTCTGTCATCCCCTTCTCCTCCTGCCCCCAATCCCTCCAATCAGAGTCTTTTCCAATGAGTCAAATCTTCGCATGAGGTGGCCAAAGTACTGAAGTTTCAGCTTTAGCATCATTCCTTCCAAAGAAATCCCAGGGCTGATCTCCTTCAGAATGGACTGGTTGGATCTCCTTGCAGTCCAAGGGACTCTCAAGAGTCTTCTCCAACACCACAATTCAAAAGCATCAATTCTTCGGCCCTCAGCCTTCTTCACAGTCCAACTCTCACATCCATACATGACCACTGGAAAAACCATAGCCTTGACTAGACGGACCTTTGTTGGCAAAGTAATGTCTCTGCTTTTGAATATGCTATCTAGGTTGGTCATAACTTTCCTTCCAAGGAGTAAACGTCTTTTAATTTCATGGCTGCAGTCACCATCTGTAGTGATTTTGGAGCCCAGAAAAATAAAGTCTGACACTGTTTCCACTGTTTCCCCATCTATTTCCCATGAAGTGATGGGACCGGATGCCACGATCTTCGTTTTCTGAATGTTGAGCTTTAAGCCAACATTTTCACTCTCCTCTTTCACTTTCATCAAGAGGCTTTTGAGTTCCTCTTCACTTTCTGCCATAAGGGTGATGTCATCTGCATATCTGAGGTTATTGATATTTCTACTGGCAATCTTTATTCCAGCTTGTGTTTCTTCCAGTCCAGTGTTTCTCATGATGTACTCTGCATATATGTTAAATAAGCAGGGTGACAATATACAGCCTTGATGAACTCCTATTCTTATTTTCATTATCACTATCTCTTTACTACAAGTACTTAGATCTTACTATTTTAAATAACATTAAAATCAGTATTTTTAACTACATGCCACTAGAATTTACAAGTTTATTTAGGAAAAATCAGTAGGGGATAAATCTGAAAAGGTATATGCAACAATGGAGGCAGTTAGAGTTGAAATACTTGCCTGGCTGTGTAATGATGGATCCGGGTAGCAGCTGTGGGTATGTAGGATGAGAAGCAGGATACATGAGTAGTGTGATGGAAATAGTGCAAGCTGAGGGGTGGAGGGAAACAAGAGAGGAAAGAGAAAACAGGGGAACCAAAGTATACTGAAAGGAAACAATGTTACTTCATATGTATTGAGCCCAGGAGAAGGGGATGATAGTGATGTTAACAAATTGTATTTATGAGAGTGGATTTTCAAAGTAAACAATAAATGACTTACCTACACATCAACTATAATCCTACTTAATCATCTTTCATTTTCTACCTATGCTAGCTCTCTATAAATAAATCAGCCTCAGGGAGACCATATGAATAAATCTTATGAAAATAGATTGCTTTAAACGCACTAGGGTAAAGTTACATGAAATCATCTTCCTATGTTTTATACCTCAATATATACCAAAAATATGCAACCACATTGTTGTTGTTTAGTTGTTCAGTCATGCCCAACTCTTTGTGATCCCATGGACCATAACCCACTAGGCTTCTCCATTCATGGGATTTCCCAGGCAAGAATACTGGAGTGGATCTCTTTCTCCAGGGGATCTTCCCAACACAGTGATCGAACCTGTGTCTCCTGCATCTCCTGCATTGGCAGGTGGATTCTTTACTACTGTAAACACATTATTTCACAGTAAACATTTAGTTTCAGAAAGAATTCTTAAGATTTCATTCATTTTGCTTCTGAGGCACATCTGTCAGATTGTGTGTTCTAAGAGAATATAAATTAATTACAGCATGATCTTGAGTAAGAGCTACTTGGTAAAAGAATTATACTCTGAACTTCAGATAATACATTTAAATAATATAACTGTGATTCTTTCTACTTAAATATTGTGGGTCACTTATCTCTTTGTAAGTGCTTTGGAGATTTAATCATTTATGAACATTACCACTATCCTTCTTTTTGAGTCTTTAGGTTTAATGTCATCTTTAAAATTAAAAAAAAAATCTCATTTCCCAAGTGACATAGCAAGTTTATAATGTTCATATGTTTATGACTGAAAGCACTAGATAGAATCTTGAAGGGGTTGGCTTGGCATAATGGGAGAAAGTCTGAAATTATCTTAATCCATTACATTTAAATCTACACTAAAGCAACAATGTAGCCTATTAAATACTTTAACTCATTTTTAGTGACTGAGTGGACATTTTAAAAGTTGTCAGAGCCCTATACATGTGTTATATTCTACCATTCTACTTACATGCCCCATTCTTCACTACTCAACCACTTTCCCTGTATATTTGTTCACAAGTTCTTCAGGTGATACTTGGCCAATGACATTCTTTTATGCCCCTCAATGTTGGATCTTCATTGGACAACTTCATTTTTGTACTTCCAGAAAAAACATTTATTTCTGCCTTATTGACTATGCCAAAGCCTTTGACTGTGTGGATCACAATAAACTGTGGAAAATTCTTCAAGAGATGGGAATATCAGACCACCTGACCTGCATCTTGAGAAACCTATATGCAGGTCAAGAAGCAATAGTTAGAACTGGACATGAAACAACAGACTGGTTCCAAATAGGAAGAGGAGTATGTCAAGGCTGTATATTGTCACCCTGCTTATTTAACTTACATGCAGAGTATATCATGAGACATGCTGGGCTAGAAGTACAAGCTGGAAGCAAGATTGCTGGGAGAAATATCAATAACTTCAGATATGCAGATGACACCAGTCTTATGGCAAAAATTGAAGAGGAACTAAAAAGCCTCTTGTTGAAAATGAAAGAGGAGAGTGAAAAAGTTGGCTTAAAGCTCAACATTCAGAAAACTAAGATCATGGCATCTGGTCCCATCACTTCATGGGAAATGGATGGGGAAACAGTGTCAGACCTTGTTTTTTTGGGCTCCAAAATCACTGCAGATGGTGATTGCAGCCATGAAATTAAAAGATGCTTACTCCTTGGAAGGAAAGTTATGACCAACCTAGATAGCATATTGAAAAGCAGAGACATTACTTTGCTAACAAAAATCCATCTAGTCAAGGCTATGGTTTCTCTAGTGGTCATATATGGATGTGAAAGTTGGACTGTGAAGAAAGCTGAGCACCGAACAATTGATGCTTTTGAACTGTGGTGTTGGAGAAGACTCTTGGGAGTCCCTTGGGCTGCAAAGAGTTCTCACCAGTCCATTCTAAAGGAGATCAGTCTTGGATGTTCTTTGGAAGGACTGATGCTAGAACTGAAACTCCAATACTTTGGCCACCTGATGTGAAGAGTTGACTCATTGGAAAAGACTCTGATGCTGGGAGGGATTGAGGGCAGGAGGAGAAGGGGACAACAGAGGATGAGATGGCTGGATGGCATCACCGACTCGATGGACATGAGTTTGAGTAAACTCCTGGCGTTGTTGATGGACAGGAAGGCTTGGCGCGCTGCGATTCATGGTGTCATGGAGTTGGACACGACTAAGTGACTGAAATGAACTTAACTGAACTGATGTTCCACCTTGATCAATGAAAACAGGTTTTTTCTTTGTTTGTTTTGTTTTTTTGTTCTTGATAATATTATTACATTTGAATAGAAGTCTTGACCTTCCTTTGTATAAAGTGTTACAATTCAGGTATTACGTTTAAGATTTCTAGTGGCTAAAATTTCTTTTAGCAATATGACTATACTTCTTGTGCTATTTATCTGAATTATTACAGCAAAGTTTTATAAAATACAGCATAAGAACATGGCATAACTTTACCAATGTCTTTGCACTTTATGCATTTTAAAGAATGATAGTAATACACTGCTCCCCCTCCCAAAAGAGTACAGTTAAATCAAAACCCATGACTACCAAGTTCCTAATCATGATGATAAAATTTCCATTAGTCAACTCAATCAGTTTAGACTAAGAATATCACTTTCAACATTCCTTTCTTGGGGTCAGCCTCTATTTGGTTAGACAACTTGTTGCCAATGACATATATCCAGCTAAACTTAAAAACAGACAGGCTAAATTTGTATCTTAGAAACTTCTCTGAGCCAGAACTTTCATGTATCTGGCTCAGCTCAGTTCAGTTGCTAAGTTGTGTCTGACTCTTTGTGATTCCATGGACTGTAGGAGGCTAGGCCTCCCTGTCCATCACCAACTCCCAGACTTGATCAAACTCATGTCTGTGGAGTCGTAATGCCATCCAACCACCTCATCCTCTGTTGTACCTTTCTCCTCCTGCCTTCAATCTTTCCCAGCATCAGGGTTTTTCCAATGAGTCAGTTCTTCGGATCAGGTGGCCAAAATACTGCAGTGTGAACTTCAGCATCAGTCCTTCCAATGAATATTCAGGACTGATTTCCTTTATGATTTTCTTGTTGGACCTCCGTGCAGTCCAAGGGACTCTCAAGAGTCTTTTCCATCACCACAGTTCAGCATTGATTCTTTGGTGCTCAGCTTTCTTTATAGTCCAACAATCACATAGATACATGACTACTGGAGAAACCATGGCTTTGACTAGATGGACCCATGACAGCAAATTCATGTCTCTGCTTTTTAATATGCTGTCTAGGTTGGTCATAGCTTTTCTTCCAAGGAGCAAGTGTCTTAATTTCATGGCTGCAATTACCATCTGCAGTGATTTGAGAGGCAAAAAAATAAAATCTATTGCTGTTTCCATTGTTTCCCATCTACTTGCCATGAAGTAATGGGGCCAGATAACATGATATTAGTTTTCTGAATGTTGGGTTTTAAGCCAACTTTTTCACTTTCCTCTTTCTACTGTCACCAAGAGGCTCTTTAATTCTTCTTCACTTTCTGCCATAAGGGTGGTATCATCTGCGTATCTGAGGTTATTTGATATTTCTCCCAACAATCTTGATTCCAGCTTGCACTTCATCCAGCCTGGCTTTTCACATAATGTACTCTGCACATAAGTTAAATATGCAGGGTGACAATATACAGCCTCGACATACTCCTTTTCCTATTTGTAACCAGTCTGTTGTTCCATGTCCAGTTGTAACTGCTGCTTCCTGATCTGCATACAGATTTCTCAGGAGGCAGGTCAGGTGGTCTGGTATTCCCATCTTTTAAGAATTTTCCACTGTTTCGTGTGATCCACACAGTCAAAGGCTTTGGCATAGTCAATAAAGCAGAAGTAGATGTTTTTCTGAAACTCTTTTGCTTTTTCGATGATCCAATGGGTGTTGGCAACTTGATTTCTCATTCCTCTACCTTTTCTAAATCCAGTATGAACATCTGGAAGCTCATGGTTCACATATTATTGAAGCCTGGTTTGGAGAATTTTGAGCATTTATTTGCTAGCCTGTGAGATGAGTGCAATTGTGCACTACTTTGAGCATTCTTTGGCATGGCCTTTCTTTGGGATTGGAATGAAAACTGACCTTTTCTAGTCCTGTGGCCACTGCTGAGTGTTCCAAATTTGCTAACATATTGAGTGCAGCACTTATATAGGATTGTTTCATTGTTTAGGATCTGAAATAGTTCAACTGCAATTCCATCATCTCCACTAATTATGTTCATAGTGATGCTTCCTATGGCATAGTTGACTTCACACTCCAGGATGTCTGACTCTAGGTGAGTGAACACACCATCATGATTATCTAGGTCATGAAGATCTTTTTTGTATAGTTCTTCTGTGTATTCTTACCACCTCTTTTTAATATCTTCTGCATCTATTAGGTTCATTCCATTTCTTTCCTTTTTGTGCCCATCTTTGCATGATATATTCCCTTAGTATCTCTAATTTTCTTGAAGAGATCTGTAGTGAAAGTGAAGTCGCTTAGTCATGTCCGATTCTTTGCTACCCCATGGACTGTAGCCTACTAGGCTCCTCTGTCCATGGGATTTTCCAGGCAAAAGTATGGAGTGGATTGCCATTTCCTTCTCCAGGGGATCTTCCCAACCCAGGGATTGAACCCAGGTCTCCCACATTGTAGACAGACACTTTACAGTCTGAGCCACCAGGGAAGAGATCTATAGTCTTTCCCATTCTGTTGTTCCCTCTATTTACATTGATCCCTGGGGAAGGCTTTCTTATCTTTCTGTCCTATTCTTTGGAACTCTGCCTTCAAATGGGTATATCTTTTCTTTTCTCCTTTGCCTTTCATTTCTCTTCTTTTCTCAGCTATTTGTAAAGCCTCCTGAGACAACCATTTTGCCTTTTTACATTTCTTTCTCTTGGAGATGGTCTTGGTCATTGCCTTCTGAATAATGTTATGAACCTCTGTCCACAGTTCTTCAAGCACTCTATCAGATCTAATCTCTTAAATCTATTTGTCACTGTCTAGCTTCCGTGAATCTATATGCCTCAGGCTAGCAGCCATGAAACTATCAGGCTAGCTTTAATTTGAAAGTAGGGCAAAAAGTTTTTATATTTCTTGACATCATTCATGTTTTCTTGTATATATAAATTGTCTCCATTTTGGAACTATTAAAAATGGAGATTGTAAACTTTTGTGTACATATTTCATATGTATATTTTCTTTCTTTTCTCTCTAGGATAGAATGCATAGATCATAAAGTGCATGTACGTTTTACCTATTTTAAAAGCTGATAGAATGTTTCACATTTGGTGGTTTACCTTTTCACATTCTCATCAGAAATGTATAGAAGTGCTTCCTCTGCATTTTCCCATTTGCTATGATTAAGTAAACCTTTTCCTAATGATTTACTGTGCATCTTTTCCTGTAGCTATTGTGTATATTTTAGCTATTTATATATCTTCTTTGGTAAGATTTCTGTTCAAATACTTGATTCATTTTTTTATGTTGGGGCATTTATTATTATTACTTAACTTGGAGAGCTATTTCATATATATTTGAATAAAATTTGTCAAGTATAAAATGTGAAAAATGTTTTCTCACTTTATATCTTGTCTATGCATTCTCTTAACAGTTTGTTTGGAATATTAGATTTGTTGTTGTTGTTATTTTATGAAGTCAACTCTTCATAATGTTTATGTTGTATCTAAGTAAATTTGCTTAGCCTTATGTCACAACGATTTTATCTGAATGCTTTTTATTTCTGTTTTTGTGACTAATGTCTCTAACTAAAACTTCAAATACAGTGTTGAACAGCATTGATAAAAGATCCTTGTCTGGTTCCTCATATTAGAGGGAAAGCTTTCTAACCATTGAGCATGATATTAGCTGTGGGTTTTCATGAAAGCTTTCTATCTGTTTGAAAAATGTTCCTCTATTCCTAGGTTTCTTTTTATTTTTAATCATGAAAAGGTGTGATATTTGTCAAATGCTTTTTCTGCATCAATTTAATGGCCATGTGATTTCATTTCTTCATTACTAAAGTGTATTATGTTGATTGATTCTCTTACTTTGAACTTGGAGAAGGCGATGGCACCCCACTCCAGTACTCTTGCCTGGAAAATCCCATGAATGGAGGAGCCTGGTAGGCTGCAGTCCATGGGTTCACAAAAAGTTGGACACAACTGAGCGACTTCACTTTTACTTTTCACTTTCATACATTCGAGAAGGAAAGGGATTATGAATTTCAGCACTAGGACATATTCAACTCAGTTATGGTGTATAATACTTTTAATATCTGCTGAATTCAGTCTGCTATAGTTGCTTTGAAGATATTTACATTTATTTTAATAAGATGTGTTAATTTATATTTGTTTTTTCTTGTGCTGTCTGGCTTTGGTATCAGAGTAATATTAGCTTCATAGAATGAAATACAAAGATTTTATTCTATTTTTTGAAAGAAATTCACTAGAGTTAGTGTTTATTCTTTTTTTTAAATTTTTATAGGTATCTTTTTTTAAATTTTATTTTATTTTTAAACTTTACAATATTGTATTAGTTTTGCCAAATATCAAAATGAATCTGCCACAGGTACACATGTGTTCCCCATCCTGAACTCTCCTCCCACCTCCCTCCCCATACCCTCCCTCTGGGTCATCCCAGTGCACCAGCCCCAAGCATCCAGTATCATGCATCGAACCTGGACTGGCAACTTGTTTCATACATGATATTATACATGTTTCAATGCCATTCTCGCAAATCTCCCCACCCTCTCCCTCTCCCACAGAGTCCATAAGACTGATCTATACATCAGTGTCTCTTTTGCTGTCTCGTACACAGGGTTATTGTTACCATCTTTCTAAATACCATATATATGCGTTAGTATACTGTATTGGTGTTTTTCTTTCTGGCTTACTTCACTCTGTATAATAGGTTCCAGTTTCATCCATCTCATTAGAACTGATTCAAATGTATTCTTTTTAATGGCTGAGTAATACTCCATTGTGTATATGTACCACAGCTTTCTTATCCATTCATCTGCTGATGGGAATCTAGGTTGCTTCCATGTCCTGACTATTATAAACAGTACTGCAATGAACATTGGGGTACACGTGTCTCTTTCCCTTCTGGTTTCCTCAGTGTGTATGCCCAGCAATGGGATTGCTGGATCATAAGGCAGCATTCACTAGTGAAGCCATCTTATCCTGGGTTAATTTTTGTTGGAAGACTTTTGATCACTGATACAATTTCTTTGCTTATTTTAGGTCTTTTTGATATCTTCTGTGTCTTCTAGAGTCAGTTTGGTAATCTATATGTATCTACTAATTTATCAATGTAATCTAGATTGTCCAATGTTTTGGCATAAAATTATTCATAAAATCATCTAATAATCTTTTAGATTTCTATAGTTGGTGGTTATATTTCCACTATAATTTCTGATTTTACCTTCATCTTTTCTCTATTTTTCTTGGTTGGTGCTTAGCCTTGGTAGTTGTTTCCAAGGTGGAAAAGCCTAGTAGCTCCATGTAGAAAACAATAGAACCCTATTATCTTTTCTGTCTTAAGGTTTGCCTGTATTTTAAGTTAGCTATCTTGCCTGTGACTAGTTACTGGTTAGTTTGTACATGCAGTGCACAGTAGAATTGTCTGAGACAGTTGTGTCTGTCTGAAGGTTTTCAGGGAACCCATTAGAAAAGTAAAGGGGATGTTTTGCCTCAAAAGCAATCCATAATCTAGTAAGAATTGGGAAGGAGAAATTTTGAGTAGTTCCTCTGAAGGCTAAAAAAATAGAGAGCCCTTCATTGTGAAACACAAGTTCAGGAAGAAGACACTTTTACCCTTATAAGGCTGGCACTGGCAAATTAAATATTCAGCAGTTCAAATTTTCTGACCAAAATATAAGTATATAAACTACTATATCAATAGCTATAGCTCTATTTGTGGCTCAGATGGTAAAGAATCTGGCCTGCAATGCAGGAGACCTGGGTTCAATCCCTGGCTTGGGAAGATCCCCTGGAAAAGGGAATGTCAACCCACTCCAGTATTCTTCCCTGGAGAATTCCATAGACAGAGGAGCCATGCAGTTGTAGAGAGCTGGACACAACTGAGCAACTAACACTATGTCTTAGAGTGATCCTCACTCAAATAAGAGACAAGGGGTCAGTTTGATGGCAGATCACTTTGATCTCTCTTCTTTTCCAGCGTGTGTGATCAAAACTCTCCATCTCCTTAACCAACAGGGAACAGTTAAAATGGGCAAGAATATAAGGTGGGAAAATAGGTATATTAGGAAAAAGCAATATAAGGGAAATTAACAAAGATAAAGCCCAGCTGGTAAGTCAGGCGGCCATGGGAAGGGGAGCTGCTGATGCAGCCAAGGCCTTCCTGTTCACCACAGGAACTGGATACAGGGACATTGCAAGAAGAGTAACTTCTCCTCTGCAAGGACCAGTCAGTTAGATTAACAAATTGCCCCAAATTTACAGTTCCCCATCGTGTCCTATCCTTTATTTATAGTAGGCATGTTATCATTGACCATAAGACAAGAAAGTGACTGATCTTCATATCTGTGAGTCTGCTTACGATAGTGCAATCTATGCACTTTGGAAAGGTATCCCGTTGAAGGTATGGTGTAGGTATGGTGGAGGACTGGCATACACCACGACACTATATCTATGTGAATGCAGGAACATTTTCTTCTTTGTAAAAAGGCTTGATCTATTCACTAAGGCATGTTCCTGCCAAATTGTATCCACCAAGAGGGATCTCCCTTTTCCATTTTGCTTAAAGATTCTCTGCAGGCTATGTGTGTGAATATTTGCATATGCCCATACTCAAGTGTACATACACACTTTCATTAGACTGGCAGAGGGAGAAAAAATACAAAATACTGCTTTTGTTCTACTGATGAACACTGCAAATACCTCAGACTCCTTTTGGATTTGAAATTGGGTGGTCAATAAACCCAATGAATCCAATACATAACTACAAGTTTTTTTAATACTATACATTAGAGCTTGGTATATAAGAATGATGGAAATGTAGGATTTTTGTTATTATTATGCCTTTAATTGACCTAACTTCAGATACGCAGATGACACCACCCTTATGGCAGAAAGTGAAGAGGAACTAAAAAGCCTCTTGATGAAAGTGAAAGAGAAGAGTGAAAAAGTTGGCTTAAAGCTCAACATTCAGAATATGAAGATCACAGCATTCGGTCCCATCACTTCATGGGAAATAGATGAGGAAACAGTGGAAACAGTGTCAGACTTTATTTGGGGGGGGGGCCTCCAAAATCACAGCAGATGGTGATTGCAGCCATGAAATTAAAAGACGCTTGCTCCTTGGAAGGAAAATTATGACCAACCTAGATAGCATATTCAAAAGCAGAGACATTACTTTGCCAACAAAGGTCCGTCTAGTCAAGGCTATGGTTTTTCCAGTAGTCATGTATGGATATGAGAGTTGGACTGTGAAGGAAGCTGAGCACCGAAGAATTGATGCTTTTGAACTGTGGTGTTGGAGAAGACTCTTGAGAGTCCCTTGGACTGCAAGGAGATCCAACCAGTCCATTCTGAAGGAGATCAGCCCTGGGATTTCTTTGGAAGGAATGATGCTAAAGCTGAAACTCCAGTACTTTGGCCACCTCATGCGAAGAGTTGACTCATTGGAAAAGACTCTGATGCTGGGAGGGATTGGGGTCAGGAGGAGAAGGGTACGACAGAGGATGAGATGGCTGGATGGCATCAATGATTCGATGGACGTGAGTCTGTGTGAACTCCGGGAGTTGGTGATGGACAGGGAGGCCTGGCGTGCTGCAATTCATGGGGTTGCAAAGAGTCAGACACGAATGAGTGACTGAACTGAACTGATAACCTGTCTTCTGGATCAACTTCAAAGCAAATATTTGTTTAACTAAAAAATGACTGTGAAGATCAAATGGCATGTGAACAAATTTTGAAAAATTACATTGTATGTGATATATTCCTAGTCTGAACCAGATTCCTAGTCTTACTGCTAAACCATATTCATGTACTTCAGCCAAACTGAAAGTTAAATTCCCAATTTGTAATTGTAGTATATTAGCTTATTCACTATAGTGAATGCTTTTTTTTTTTTTTTCTTTGTCAAATTTATTCTGTCTCACTGGATTCAACATTAAGAAATGAGCACAAAGGTGGTGCCATATTTGATGCTTTTAATTAGATGGAAATGAAAATGTATATTTCCTGTTATTCTCTTGCACATGTGTACACCCCCAATCTTGAAATAATTTGCTTGGATTCTGCACTAAGCATGAAATAAGGAGGGAAAAATCCTCTGGAGAGTTACTCAAATTAGGATGGTTGTTATCTTCATACTGATTTGTAGGTTTTTACTAGCAACCTCTTTATTTCATTTAATTGAATAAAATCAGATTTAATATATCTTTCCCTGGTTATATTATTGTGCATCAGAAAAAAAAATCACCTCAAGCATGTGAAAGCAGAGACAGATTTCAGTTACAGTGAGTGCCTCCAACCTTGATGCCAAGGTTAAATTTGTAGCACACACACAAAATCAATTCAGTTAATAGATTCTGTATAAATAAATCCATCTGACTGTCAGATTTTGTTAAAAATTGACTTTTTAACAGGAATTTATTATTTAGTACTATAAAATATCAACTATCATAATTGCTTAATAGAAATAATATAATGGTTTAGTAGAAATTTTGGATTAACTATATTTATAATTTACTGTTTCCTTCTCATAGTAGGCTAGCTAAAGAAGGATTCCCTAGTTATGACACCTTTTTAATGTTGATAAATTTTCTAGATTAAGTTCACATTCAATATTGATTCACCATTTCTAAAATTAATAGTAAGACTGGAAACATTTTATTATATATATTTTTTCATATTGCATCTTCACTCATTTATCACAAACAACTATGATGGTGTAATCACTCACCTAGAGCCAGACACCTTGGATTGTGAGCTCAAGTGGGCCTTAGGAAGCATCAATATGAACAAAGCTAGTGGAGGTGATGGAATTCCAGTTGAGATATTCCAAACTCTAAAAGATGATGCGATGAAAGTGCTGTACTCAATATGCGAGCAAATTTGACAAACTCAGCAGTGGCCATAGGACTAGAAAAGGTCAGTTTTCATTCCAATCCCAAAGAAAGGCAATGCCAAACAATGTTCAAACTACCACAAAATTGCACTCATCTCACACTCTAGCAAAGTAATCCTCAAAATTCTCCAAGCTAGACTTAAAGAGTATATGAACCAAGAACTTCCAGATGTTCATGTTGGATTTAGGGAAGGCAGAGGAACCAGATATCAAATTACCAACATGCATTGTATCATCAAAAATGCAAGAGAGTTGCAGAAAAACTATTGCATTCATTGACTTCTGTGTCATTGACTACGCTAAAGCCTCTGACTGTGTGGCTCACAACAAACTGTGAACAATTCTTAAAGCAATAAGAATGCCAGACCACGTGACCTGCCTCCTAAGAAATATGCATGCAGGTCAAGAAGCAATAGGTAGAACCAGACATGGAACAGCAGACTGGTTCCAAATTGGAAAAGGAGTACGTCAAGCCTATATCTTGTCACCCAGCTAATTTAACTTATATGCAGAATACAGCATGCAAAATGCTGGACTGGATGAAGCACAAGCTAGAATCCAGCTTGCCAGGAGAAATATCAAAAAACTCAGATATGCAGATGATACCACCCTTCTGGCAGAAAGAAAAAAGGAACTAAAGGGCTTTTTAATGAAGGTGAAAAGAAGAGTGAAAAAGCTGGCTTAAAACACAACATTCAGAAAATTAATATCATGGTATCCAGACCCATGAGTTAATGACAAATAGATGGGGAAAACAGTGGGAACAGTGACAGGCTTTATTTTGGGGTGCTCCCAAATCTCTGCAGATGGTGACTGCTTCCATGAAATTAACTGACACTTGCACCTTGGAATAAAAGCTATGACCAACCTAGAGAGCATACTAAAAAGCAGAGACATGACTTTGCTGTCATAGGTTCATCTAGTCAAAGCTATGGTTTTTCAAATATTCATATATGGATGTGAGAGTTGGACTATAAACAAAGCTGAGCACCGAAGAATTGATGCTTTTGAACTGTGGTATTGGAGAAGACTCTTGAGAGTCCCTTGGACTGCAAGGAGATCCAACCAGTCAATCCTAAAAGAAATCAGTCCTGAATATTCATTGGAAGGGCTGATGCTGAAGCTGAAACTCTGGTACTTTGGCCACCTGGTGTGAAGAATTTAGTCATTGGAAATGACCCTGATGCTGGGAAAGATTGAAGGCAGTAGAAGAAGTGGAGGAGAGGATGAGGTGGTTGGATGGCATCACCGACTTGATGGACATGAGTTTGAGTAAGTTCTGGGGATTGGTGATGGACAGGGAAGCCTGGCGAGCTGCAGCCTATGGGGTCACCAAGATTCAGACACGATTGAGCAACTGAACTGAACTGAACTTGAAGAAGATATGGCTTTCATGTTCTATTTCCAGGAAGGCATTTTGTAGGTTAATGAAAAACTGATCATTTTCTGTTATGGGCTTGAACTCCCACCAAAAGTAATCAAAGCCTGTAACATAATGGACAAGTTAGGGGTTTGATAAGTAAATTCAAATGATTGTTACTACTTAGTACAAACTTCTGAGTGACTCAGATAGCCAGAACCAACCATTATAAAATCAGTGGTATATTGCACAGAAATAATAAACTTGCATGTATTCAAGTATTTCCATACCAAATCACAGAGAGAATAAGAAAATGAAGATCTAAAACTCATATCTAGCCAGTTTTAGAAAGAACAGAAAGAGTTAAAATATGTTATAGAATATTATCATATGTGAAAATAATGTGGTTTATAAATAAAACATTTTTCTTCTTATAATTTTATTACTTTCTAATTATACCTATTCTATGATTAGTCTTTAGAGAATCATGCCATCACCACTACCACCACAATCAAAAACTCTTCTTCAGATCAGAAAATTTAACTCAACGTTGTTGGATTCTTTGATAAAATTTACTTTTTACCATCACTTCTTATTGTCAGAGTATTTTTCCCCGGGTAAGAGGTAAGCTGCTGGAGATGGTGTTTCAGACAATATGAAGGGTAATTGAAATCAGCAGATGTGAAATTGGTCAATCCTCACTTGGGTTGGCTGCTCTCCATTCATTTCTCCATATTTATTCTTCATTCTGCCCTGATTTGGGCAGGAAAGCTGACCTCTGTGCACTTCATCATCCAAACTTCCTTGCCCTCCACTTTCTTTGAGGTTTGTCTAAAGGAGGCAATGGCCTGGGATCAGAGAACCAGCCCCTCCAACACTCAGTCTCACCAGGATTTAGCACTTTAGAGTATCTGTAGCAACTTGTTCTTCCCTCACCTCTTCGGGTGGTAAAGGTGATGGATCCTTGTCCACTGATTCCTGGGTGTTTTTCAGCCTTTTGCAGACCATTAGCCATATCCCCATCTCTTGTTTGCTACACTGAGTCATCTCCAGCCACTTTCTGCTTGAACCCTATGTAAGATGCTGACTCAGACTGACCATTAAACCACCTAATGATGTTTAAGCTTTTGGGCCTACACCTGTGCAAGCCTCCGGGTGCTCTGCAGTTACTGGACATGTTAGGATGTTGAAGCAAATCAAGTGGTAACCTGGAAGCATTGCTTTCTAAGATTTCTGAAAAATGACATGAAAATATTTCAGAAGAAAGAGACCTGTATCTCTAAATCTCAGATAATTGGATTTAATTTATTTTTTCATCTTAAATAATCATCTCCTTTCATGGCAGATTTTTTTTTTTTTTTTGTAATTTTATATTAATTTTTCCTAAAAGACACAGAACAATCCTCTGGTTCAAAATTGGGAAAGGAGGACATCAAGGGTGTCTATAGTTATGTTGCTTATTTAACTTGCATGCAGTGTACACCATGTGAAATGCCAAGCTGGATGAACCCAAGCTGCAATCAAGATTTCCTGGAGAAATACCAATAATCTCAGATACACAGATGACATCACCCTTATGACAGAAAGTGAAGAGGAACTGAAGAACCTCTTGATGAAAGTGAAAGAGGAGAGTGGCTTAATTTTTTTTTTTTTTAAGCTGGCTTAAAACTCAACATTAAAAAACCTAAGATCATGGCATCTGGTCCCATAACTTCATAGTCAATAGATGGGGAAACAATGGAAACAGTGACAGACTTTATTTTCTTGGGGTCCAAAATCACTGCAGATGATGACCTCAGCCATACAATTAAAAGATGCTTGCTCCTTAGAAAAAAAGCTATGAGAAATATAGATAGCATATTAAAAAGCAGAGACATTACTTTATCAACAAAGGTCAGTATATAGTCAAAGCTATGGTTTTTCCAGTACTCATGTGTGGATGTGAGAGTTGGACTATAAAGAAAGCTGAACACCAAAGAATTGATGCTTTTGAACTATGGTGTTGGAAAAGACTCTTGAGAGTCCCTTGGACTGCAAGGATATCAAACCATTCAATATGAAAGGAAATTAGTCCTGAATATTCAGTGGATGGACTGATGCTAAAACTGAAGCTTCAATACTTTGGCCTCCTGATGTGAAACATTGACTCAATGGAAAAGACCCTGATCCTGGGAAAGACTGAAGGCAGGAAGAGAAGGGGACAACAGAGGATGAGATGGTTGTATAGCCCTACTGATCTGTAATGTATCAAAGAAAACTTTCAAAGTCACTTTGGACTCAATGAGAAAATATTTTTTTTTTTTTTTGGCCATCACAGTATGTGGAATCTTATTTCCCTACCAGGGATTGAACCTAAGACCCTGCATTGGAAACCTAGAGTCTTAACCTCAGGACTGCCAGAGAAGTCCTAGTATTATAATTTTTTATCTTCCCACGGTAAACCATAATATCAATAATAAGAATAATATGTTATTATTCAGTTGCTAAGCCATGTCCAACTCTTTGTGATATCATGGACTACAGCATTCACAGCCTCCCTGTCCTTCACTATCTTAAATTAGATAATGTAAATAAAAATGTTATGTATTTTTTTAAAAATAAAATGGTTTGTTGAAAATGAAATATTAAGTATTAGGTCTATCTAAACTAGTTCATGCGAAGAGTTGACTCATAGGAAAAGACTTTGATGCTGGGAGGGATTGGGGGCAGGGGGAGAAGGGGACAACAGAGGATGAGATGGCTGGATGGCATCACTGACTCAATGGACGTGAGTCTCAGTGAACTCTGGGAGTTGGTGATGGACAGGGAGGCCTGGCGTGCTGCGATTCATGGGGTCACGAAGAGTCAGACATGACTGAACGACTGAACTGAACTGAAACTAGTTCAGAATGTGGAGGGGATGATGGTTATGCCTGGGCTTCATAGGATTTACAGAGGTGACATTAGACAAGATTTAAATAACAACAAAGATGTAGGCTGGTAGGACTAAGGTAAGGTTTGTGAGGTGGACATCTCATGTGGAAATTTATGGATTCACCAAATAAATTTGTAATTGAAATAAATAATAATTTATTCAATATCTGAAAAAAATCAAATAATGTAAAATTCAAGATGAACAAAATGCAAAAACTTTAAATAAATGCAAGGTCAATATTGCTGATGATTTTCACTTTGTCTTGGTCTTCAGTAGGACTTAGCATGGCAGTTGATATCACCATCTGAAGACCCAGCTTAGTAAACTTGTCTTGCACTACAGTTTGCTCTGGGCATGTTAGACATTTTTTTGTTGTTGCATGACTATATCACACAACATATTGTCTTTACACTTTGACTAGAACACTCTTCTCCCATATCTCTCGTGACATGTTTTTTTCTTTTTACTTAATTATCAACACATAAGTCCCCTTCTCAAGGAGCCTTGTTCAGACAACTGTTCTACAGTTAATTCCTGACTTCTCTATATGAGCCCAACAATCTAAAATTAACTATTATTTGCTATATGCTTTTGTTTTCTTTTCCCAGTATCATGTGAGCTCCTAAAGATGGTTCCTTTTTTTTTTTTTTGTCTCATCTAGAACTGTGACCACACAGTTTAGAATAATTCTGGCACTTGATGGAAAAATCAACAAATGCTTGTTAATAATTAATGCAGGACAAGAGTGATTTTTACATAAGTGAACATGCTGTGCAGGGGTACCACAAAACATGTGCTTGTTCTGGGTAGGAGGTTGTACAGCCTGACTTCAAACATCCATTTAAAATTATGGATATCTATTAATTATGTGACTGGCTCTTCTCTCCTGAATTGAATTGACAGAGAACATTCAAAACTATTGGTGTTTTTCCAACCTTTTGAGATTAAATTTGGAGGAGCCTTGACACTAAAAAAAGGACAAAACTGCCCATATTATAATTATTAATTCAAAAAAGCCCACTAAGAAATATTTTAAACACGAAAGTTGTATTTAAGAATAAGTCAATATGTTTTATCAGAAAGCCTAGTTCACATGTCCTTTCACTACTGATGCTGTCGTTGTCATTGTTCAGTCACTAAGTCCTGTCTGACTCTGGCTTTGGGGACTCCAGCACGCCAGGATCCTCTGTACTTTACTATCTCCTGGAGTTTGCTCAAATTCATTTGTTTTGAGTTGGTGATGCCATCCAACCATCTCATCTTCTGTCACAAGCTTCTGCTTTTTACCAGCATCAAAGTATTTTCCAATGAGTCAGCTTTTCACATTGGGTGGCCAAAGTATTGGAACTTCAGTTACAGCATCATTTCTTCCAAAGAATATTTAGGTTTTATTTCCTTATGATTGACTGGTTTGATCTCCTTGCTGTCCAAGAGACTTTCAAGAGTTTTCTCCAGCCCCACAGTTCAAAAGCATCAGTTCTTTGACACTTAGTATCGTTTACAGTCCTTACATTCTTTATGGTCTTCGTATCCTTACATGACTACTGGAAAAACCATAGCTTTGACGATATGGACCTTTATCAGCAAAGTGGTATCTTTGCCCTGCATTATGGTTAACACATAAAGACTTTTACTTCATTCACATTGATTTTCTAGAAGATGGAATATAGAAGGACAAGTCCAATCACTGGAGATTTGTTCATACAAGCATTTAAAATATCCTAGCAAATCAGCATCTAGTTGAAATTTATACATGCCATAGTCCCTAAGTACATGATAAACCTCACTATATAGAGAGGTTCAGGGTTGGGTTAAACAAAAAATTACCTGAATATCACAGTGGTCATATATCTAAAAATAACAGTGAAACTGAGACAATGTCAGAGAGAAATATACATTTTGGTGGAATAAGTCAAACTTGTGCAGCACATAGAAGTTACTAAAAAACACTGAAATGAAAACTCAAGTATTGTTCTTAATTGTCATATTTGATACACATTTGCACAATCAAATTAGGATAAAAAAATAAACATCCCCCAACATTCTAAGTTAGTTTAGGAAACTGGGAATCTCTTCCTGCTTGTTTTATAATTAAAAGAAGTTTTGAGAAAGATTCCAGTGAAAAAATGTTTATGCCCTTCCCTATGTCTATTACCTAACCTAGTTTTATTATCTTTTTAAAGTAGTCTTTGACTTTTCCTCAGGTAATCTAACCAATATTTGATAAATTAATACTACTTAGGGTCTTCTCATTTCTACTGAAGCATGATCTACTCCTCCAAATAAATCTTTAGAGCTGTTGCCTCCGATGTTGGGAACCAACAAAGGTGAAATACTGTAAAGGAAAAAAATAAAATGTGATTATTTTCTCTTAAAAACTGAGAAGAAAGGAGAAGGATTAAGAAAAGACATATTGGTTAGAAGAAAGTAGGCAAGAAAATAGGTAGTATTTAAAGTTCCCTCTACTAATATAACTGGGTGGGTATGAGGGAAATTTCTTAAAGTTAGACAGAGATCAGGAATCTAAACTGAGTCAGATGGAAAATCATTGGAGAATTTTGAGCAAAGAATGACAGGATTCAATCTACATTTTTAAATAATTTTTGTTGTGAGCATAGACTAAAAGCAAATATAAGTAGATAAAGAGACAATTTAGGAGATTATTTCAATAAACTACGTAAGAACTGCTTACTGCTCAAACTACTACACAATTGCACTCATCTCACATGCCAATAAAGTAAGGCTCAAAATTCCCCAAGCCAGCCTTCAGCAATACATGAACCATGAACTTCCGGATCTTCAAGCTGGTTTTAGAAAAAGCAGAGGAACCAGAGATAAAATTGCCAACATCCACTGGATCATCAAAAAAGCAAGAGAGTTCCAGAAAAACATCTATTTCTGCGTTATTTTTTATTTATTTATTATTATTTAATTTTTTTAACTTTACAATATTGTGTTGGTTTTGCCATATATCAACATATTTCTGCTTTATTGACTATGCCAAAACCTTTGACTGTGTGGATCACAATAAACTGTGGAAGATTCTGAAAGAGATGGGAATACCAGACCACCTGATCTGCCTCTTGAGAAACCTATATGCAGTTCAGGAAGAAACAGTTAGAATTGGACATGGAACAACAGACTGGTTCCAAATAGGAAAAGGAGTACATCAAGGCTGTATATTGTCACCCTGCTTATTTAACTTCTATGCAGAGTACATCATGAGAAATGCTGGCCTGGATGAAGCACAAGCTGGAATCAAGATTGCCGGGAGAAATATCAATAACCTCATATATGCAGACACCACCCTTATGGCAGAAAGTGAAGAGGAACTAAAAAGCTTCTTGATAAAAGTGAAAGAGGAGAGTGAAAAAGTTGGTTTAAAACTCAACATTCAGAAAATGAAGATCATGGCATCTGGTCCCATCACTTCATGGGAAATAGATGGGGAAACAGTGTCAGACTTTATTTTTTTGGGCTCTAAAATCACTGCAGATGGTGATTGCAGCCATGAATTTTTTTGTTTTTGTTTTTGTTTTTTTTTTAATTTAATTTTATTTTTTAACTTTACAATATTGTATTGGTTTTGCCATATATCAAAATGAATCCGCCACAGGTGTACATGTGTTTCCCATCCTGAACCCTCCTCCCACCTCCCTCCCCATACTGTCCCTCTGGATCGTCCCAGTGCAGCAGCCCTAAGCATCTAGTATCATGCATCGAACCTGGACTGGGGACTCGTTTCATATATGATATTATACATGTTTCAATGCCATTCTCCCAAATCATCCCACCCTCTCCCTCACTTATTCCTTGGAAGGAAAGTTATGACCAACCTAGATAGCATATTGAAAAGCAGAGACATTACTTTGCCAACAAAGGTCCGTCTAGTCAAGGCTATGGTTTTTCCTGTGGTCATGTATGGATGTGAGAGTTGGACTGTGAAGAAAGCTGAGCGCTGAAGAATTGATGCTTTTGAACTGTGGTGTTGGAGAAGACTCTTGAGAGTCCCTTGGACTGCAAGGAGATCCAACCAGTCCATTCTGAAGGAGATCAGTCCTGGGTGTTCTTTGGAAGGAATGATGCTAAAGCTGAAACTCCAGTACTTTGGCCACCTCATGCAAAGAGTTGACTCATTGGAAAAGACTCTGATGCTGGAAGGCATTGGGGGCAGGAGGAGAAGGGGACGACAGAGGATGAGATGGCTGGATGACATCACTGACTCGATGGATGTAAGTTTGAGTGAACTCCGGGAGCTGATGATGGACAGGGAGGCCTGGTGTGCTGCAACTAATGGAGTCACAAAGAGTCAGACATGACTAAGTGAATGAACTGAACTAAAGTAAGAACTGAAGACATAGCTTGAGCCATGTTTAGCTCAAGTGTTGTGGTGAGAAATGATTTTATTTTGTATATACTCAGAAGGGAAAAATAACTTTTAGCTAAATATTTGGATGTGGGCTATAAAGAGGTACAATGATGATTAAGATGGAATTAATTACTCTTTAGCAAATGACATTGGCAAGGAGAAATTTTTAAGGAGGAAATCAGGAGTTTGACTTTCAAATGGGTGAATTTATAGGACTTCCCTGATAGCTCAGACTATAAAGAATCTATCTGCAGTGTAGGAAGACCCAGGTTCGAACCCTAGGTTGGGAAGATTCCCTGGAGAAGGGAATGGTAACTCACTCCAACATTCTTGCTGGGGAACTCCCATGAACAGAGGAACCTAGCAGGTTATACAGTCCATGGGGTCACAAAGAGTTGGCTGTGACTGAACAAATAAGCACACACAATATAACCTTACAAATCAAATTGCATTAACTAAATTTGTTTTTGCCATAATGATATTGTTGTTGTTCAGGCATTAATATGTGTCCTACCTCTGCCGACCTTATGGACTGAAGCACACCAGACTTTCCTGTCCTTCACCATCTCCTGGAGTTTGCTGAAATTCATGCCATCATGATGCTAGATGTTAGCACAGATATCTCTGTATATTTAACATTTAAATAGCAGGTAGATTTGTACATAGCTCGCTGTTATTCATTATTCTTTCTTTTCAATAGCCTTTTCACTTTGGACATTTTCTAATAATTTGCATTTTATTTCACTGTCAAACGCCTTCTTAGAAGCTCTTCAGCCACCTAAAATCAAGTTCAATTTTGCATTTAAACAGATGTTGTTAAATACTTTAAGCTTTTTAAATGTTTGTAGACTACCTAATCTGCTATATTTTTGAAACAGAAGTTAAATTCAGATTTGAAGTTCTTTTTTTTTTTTTTCTTATGTTGAGAGGTAGAAGCCTTTCTCACTCTTAATTACTACATCTAGTTATATTATTTCATGAGGAGTCATGTAGGTGTTTCAGGTAGCTAACACACAATATAATGAATACACAATAAGTCATTTAAATGTTTTCAAATTATTAAAATTTTAAATGTAGAGACAAATTAGATGGTCTGATATTTCTATAATTCTAGGGATTCCATACTAGTCACCTTGTGAATCTGTGCATTAACTCAGAGTCTTAGAAAATTATGCAGTCTCTGTCCTCTTTAAAGGAAATTTTGCCTTATTAATAAACCTATATCTCTAGCATCAAAATAATTGCAGCACACACTAGAGGTAGAAATTGCTAGGCAGTCAGTATAGGCCTTTGAAACTTCAGTCTTGTTTTCAATAAACATTTCACTCCATTAACCTAAACATCTCACTCCCTTAACTCCATTAACCATATACCCTTTGTCCTGAATTCCTTGGATATGTCCTTGGTCTAATAAATTATCAGTGCTCACAACCAGGGAAGGGGAGTAACTAACTTCTGTCTCATAAGCATAAGGGAAAAAAAACAGCTGGTGAAGTTAAACAATTTTGACCTTTAAACTGATTGGTTAGAAATTACATAGTATAAGAGCAGGAGCCACCCAAAAATGTACAGATATAAACTTCTGCAGTTCCCACTTTTCGGTGGATTCTTTACCTCCTCTCAGGGTCTCTGATGAGAAGTTTGTACTTCCCTCTCTTTAATAAATCCTATTTGCTTGCTACCATGAGTTTTCATTCTTTGACTCCTTGAACAATAACTTGTATTCCCATTTCACACTGAACACTGGTACTGACATAATTAATTCATATATCCCTGCAGTACCATTAACTGACAAGCCAGTATATGTCAGACAAAGTCAGCAAGACATTAGTCATAGACTTTAAGTATACTGAGATGTGAAATTAGCTCAACCATAAGACAATGGAGGAACTAGAATCAGATTTCTGTTTTGTTTTGTTTTCCTCCAGAACACCATCATAGTTAACAAGCTAAGAATTTGTCAAGATTATAAAAACATTGTCATTTTCTAATGTCTTTTCTAATCTTGTTTTCTCTGAATTACAGTCAAAATGGGTATTTTTATATGATAGTGCAGTGAATTTCGAATATAGCTTATTTTCCTGCCTATTTTCTCCCACTCGTGCATCCTTGTCTTAATCCTTTTTATATATTCTCAATTTTGAAGAGAAAGGATTCATATTATTTATTTCCTCCACAATATTTCCACCTTTTTTGGTTTCCAACACCAAAAGTAGCAGCTCTACAGGTTTGATTGGAGGTGTGAATCATTCTTTAGTAGAAATTAGGAGATGCTAATTGGTATTAAATTACCGAAGGTTGTTTGGTTGCCTGAGGAAGAGTCAAAGGCTACTTTAAAAAGATAATTATGCTAGATTAGGTAACAGATATAGCAAAGTGCATACACATACAATTCATTTCACTGGAATCTTTCCCATAACTTCTTTTAGGGATAAAATGACAGGAGGAGATTCCCAGTGTGCTAAACTAACTTGGAACTTCAGGGGATATTTGTATTTTTATCATGATTAGTAATTTTAATGGTAAAAATGTGTATGAAGTGTGACAGGTAAGAACAATAATTGGATTTTCATTCAACATTTTTTTAGCAGCATCTGTGTACTTGGCAAACGAAGATGTTGGCATCCGGTCCCATCACTTCATGGGAAATAGATGGGGAACAGTGGAAACAGTGTCAGACTTTATTTTTTCAGGTTCCAAAATCACTGCAGATGGTGACTGCAGCCATGAAATTAAAAGACGCTTACTCCTTGGAAGCAAAGTTATGGCCAACCTACATAGCATATTCAAAAGCAGAGACATTACTTTGCCAATAAAGGTTCATCTAGTCAAGGCTATGGTTTTTCCTGTGGTCATGTATGGATGTGAGAGTTGGACTGTGAAGAAGGCTGAACACCGAAGAATTGATTTTTTTTATTATTTTTTTTTAATTTTATTTTTAAACTTTACAATATTGTATTAGTATCCATGTATATCCATGTGTGTGTGTATATGGCTATATTCCTTTTTCCTCTTGTACCAGTTTCCTTTAACTTATTTTTTCTACTAAATATCTCTGAGAAAGACTTTTTATCATGATTTTCTCTCTGTTTGAATTGATTAATGATTCCAGTTTTTCAGTGATACTAAAGAGTTGACTTTAGAACTATATCTATCTATGTAAAAATGCATTCCTTTGTGAGTAGCCCTTTATTGCTGAGGGTGATGTATTATTATGAGATTGGTATATTTGTTTAGATTATATATCTCTATATAGACATTACATTGCATGCAATTTAAAGATGTTTTTGAACTGTGGTGTTGGAGAAGACTCTTGAGAGGCCCTTGGACTGCAAGGAGATCCAACCAGTCCATTCTGAAAGAGATCAGCCCCGGGATTTCTTTGGAGGGAATGATGCTGAAGCTGAAACTCCAGTACTTTGGCCACCTCATGTGAAGAGTTGACTCATTGGAAAAGACTCTGATGCTGGGAGGGATTGGGGGCAGGAGGAGAAGGGGACGACAGAGGATGAGATGGCTGGATGGCATCACTGACTCGATGGACATGAGTCTGAGTGAACTCTGGGAGTTGGTGATGGACAGGGAGGCCTGACACACTGGGTTTCATGGGGTCGCGAAGAGTCGGACATGACTGAGTGACTGAACTGAACTGAACTGAACTGTGTGCTTGGCAACATAATGTATAATTTTAATGGCTGTGAAGATATAGGAACATGTTTTTTCTTTCCAGGAGTTTATAATCTGATATATATATATACACACATACAATTTGACATTGGAATCTCAATAAGCATTTTGGTAAATCATACAAACTGTGTTTAATAATAGATACAAAGTAATTTAAAAAGTTTATTAATGTTAATAATCTTAATGACAAAATCAGTTATAAAATTATATATCTGACAGCTCCACAACTTACTTACATATAGTAGTTCTAAATAAAAAGTAAATTCATTATACTCAAATTCTACACTATTCAGCTAAACACAATCATTCAATACTATTAATTATCTTAATGAAATGAAAGTGTTAATCACTCAGTCATTTCCAACTCTTTGCTACCCCATGTACTGTAGCCCACCAGATTCCTCTATCCATGGAATTTTCAAGGCAAGAATACTGGAGTGTGTTTCCATTCCCTTCTCCAGGGTATCTTCTGGACCCAGGGATCACATCTGGGTCTCTTGCACAGCAAGTGGATTTTTTCCCATCTGAGCCACTAGGGAATCCCAACTATTGTTATACAGATAAGTATTAACAAATGTATGATTATGTTTTTATATCTAATAAACAAAAATCCATTACTTATATCAAATCAGCTTCTCTTGAATTTAACCATTTGAAAATGTTTTCAACATTCACTAAGAAAAAAATATTTTAGGCTAATTTAATGCTGTATATAATAATTGAACTCAAATATTAGACCCACTTATAGAACACAAACATTTATATAATATTTTTTTTGTCTATAAAAGAGGAATTCTACTTATGAACCTACTAAACTATGCTTGATAGGCTTAATGTGAATGCATTTTTTTTTAATTGCTTTTAAATTTTTTGACCATGCTGTGGGAGATGTACTGACTGGGGATTGAACCTGTGCCCCCTTTATTGAAAACATGGAGTCTTAACAACTGGACAGAAGGGAAATTCCTGAATATCTTTTAATATCTAGTTTTCTGTCAGTAGAATGTAAATAAAAGTTAAATTATCAATATGGATAATTCATTTGGTATATTATTTATGCTTAATCTAGCCCCAAAATGTACTATGTTAAAAATCACTAATGCCACTCTCCCAAATCATCCCACCCTCTTCCTCTCCCACAGAGTCCAAAAGACTGTTCTATACATCTGTGTTACGAGGAGGGAGGAGGAAGGGGGCTTCAGGATGGGGAACACATGTATACCTGTGGTGGATTCATGTTGATGTATGACAAAACTAATGCAATATTGTAAAGTAATTAACCTCCAATTAAAATAAATAAATTTATATTAAATAAAATAAAAAAGTTCATGGGGATCCCCCCAGAAATAAAAGTAAATAAAATCAGAATGTTAAATTCAAAAAAAAAAATCACTAATGATAAGGAAAACACACAAAATTGTTTTGAAAGATAATTCACAATTTGTTTTGGATTTTTGACAGATTCTCTAAATCCTGAATCAGTGTTCCCTCTGCTTTTTCTTTTCCTTCACCCTTAGCCCTGGCTGGATGGTAGACAAAACCTCACAGTATCTCTAACTTCCCTGGACCTTAGTTATATCTCCTAATTTGTTCAACAGCTTTTAAACCAAGCCCTCCCCAAGGCTTTTCCAAATAGACACAGTTCTTCTGTTTTGCTTTGTTATGCCACCTATCAGTAGCTCAGACTCAAACTGACATAGAACAACAGGAATCAACAAGAAAGTCTCTAAAAATCAAGGGCATTCCATTTGCATTTGTAGTGAATTCTGATCTCAGGAATTGCTCCAAAACTTATATTT
Source organism: Bos taurus (assembly GCF_002263795.3). Classification (NCBI taxonomy): domain Eukaryota; kingdom Metazoa; phylum Chordata; class Mammalia; order Artiodactyla; family Bovidae; genus Bos; species Bos taurus. Next base: position 4,946,514 of record NC_037336.1, read on the forward strand.
TTTTTATCTCTATCTCAGTCCCACTCACCTCTTCCCCCCTTTAATAACCATTTACCTCAGCTTGTAAATACATTTAGGTCTATTTCATCTTGATCTTATAATTATGTGTTTACCTCATATTTTGCAAAATTTCTATGAATCTCATTCTACCAGACATTTCACTTAAAAGCAAGCTACAAATTTCATGTTCATTAAAGCAAAACCAATACAATATTGTAAAGTAATTAGCCTCCAATTAAAATAATTAAAAAATACTATCAATGTTTAAATTGTAAAAATAAAATATAGCAGTTGAAAATCAGAAGAACTATTAATAGTTTCAGTGGAAGAAGTTAATGATATTTGCAACCTTTTCCATGTTTTCTTTCTACATTGTTGATGAATGACTTCAAACATTCATCTGATGTGACATTTATTAGATTCCTTTGCTTACTCATTATATATAATAAATTAGAATATCCTAATTTATAGTTATAATTCATATAAAATGTCAGGAAGTGTCTGCCAGTTTTGTCAGGCAATTTAAGATATTTGGCTTAGATATATTAATAGACTCCAAAATTATGAAAAGACATCTCACTTGTCAAGGTAATCTTACTTTGCTTCTTGGAAATGAATCTGAGTCACAACATTGATACTTCCCAGAAGACATGTAAGAAAGGAAAGCTTTACAACACAAAACACTTATTTTGTCTGGCTAGAAATTCAAATCATTTACATACAAGTGAAATAGCCAAATGAGGTTAATATGATCATCTATAATGATTTAAATGTCATATGTTACAAAATTTTCTACAAAAATTGTAATAAATTTGTGTCCATGATAAATATATAAATAAGCAGAAATTTGAAAAGACAACAATAAAACTCTAAACATTTTACAATTAAATGCAAGAAAATCAAAGGAGAACTTCTTGTAAATAAATAACCAAATTCACTTTGATTATGAAATTATGTCATAAATACAACTTGAAATAATGTTGATCCTAATCTGAATTATATTAACATTTTAGTTTCTCCATATATCTAAAATGAAAATTTCCTTTTGCCTTCTACTTTGTTTTCTTGAAAATATAAATGTGTAATCAAAATCCTTGTGCTTTCATATGGTCAAAGGCGTGTTATTTGGAGATGTTAGAACTTTTTCCCAAGTTTTGAACCATAATTTTTGAAAAGCTGAGTCAAACTACTTAATATTTTAAATCCCTAATATTGCACACATAATATGTTCAGTACTCTAGGAGATGCATCATTGTCCTCAAAGTCAGAGATTGAATATGTTTTGGTAGAGGTAATTCAATGCCTACTTTTGGTCACATAAAACTTTACCAATGACATTTTAAATATTTGCTTCCCAAATCATACTGCAATATCAAGTGTTACTACTACTACTACTAAGTCACTTCAGTCGTGTCCGACTCTGTGTGACCCCATAGACAGCAGCCCACCAGGCTCCCCCGTCCCTGGGATTCTCCAAGCAAGAACACTGGAGTGGGTTGCCATTTCCTTGTCCATCAAGTATTAAGAAAGTGTTAAATTCTCATCTATAATAGTTTGCTTTCCCAAGAAATATTGAAATACCATTCTTAATAGTATTTGTTGTTGTTAAGTCACTAAATCATGTCTGACTCCTTGCGACTCCAAGGACTGCAGTATGCCAGACTTCTCTGTCCTTCAGTATTTCCTGGAGTTTGCTCAAATTCATGTCCATTGAGTTGGTGATGTGATCTTTTCCTTCAGTCCTTCCCAGCATCAAGGTTTTATTCCCATTGAGTCTGTTCTTTGCATCCGGTGGCCAAAGTATTGGCGCTTCAGCTTCAGCATCAGTCTTTCCAATGAATACTCAGGTTTGATTTCTGTACAACTAAGTGGTTTGATCTCCTGACAGTCCAAGAGACTCTCAAGAGTCTTCTCCAGCACCACAATTCAAATGCATCAGTTCTTTGGTGCTTAGTCTTCTTTGGTTGGTTTTCTGTGATTGTGGTTTTCATTCTGTTTGCCCTCCAATGGGTGAAGATAAGATCCTTGTGGAAGCTTCTTGATGGTACAGGCTGGATATGGAGAAAACTGGGTCTCTCTCTGGGCCATGCTTAGTAAATATTTAATCCAATATTTAATCCAATTTTCTGCTAATGGGTGGGACTCTGTTCTCTCCCTGTAGTTTGGCCTGAGGTCAAACTATGGTAGGGATAATGGCAGTAATGGTGATCTCTTTCAAAAGAATTTATGCTCCCAGGACTGTTGTATTCAGTGTCCCTGACTGTTGACCCATGCCTCCACCAGAGACTCCTGGACACTCACAGGCAAGCCTGGCTCAGTCTCTTGTGGGATCAGTGCTCCTTTCTCCTGGGTTCTGGTGCACACAAAGTCTTGTTTGTGCCCACCAAGAGTTTATTTCCCCAGTCCTGTGGAAGTTTTGTAATCAAATCCCACTGGCCTTCAAAGTTAAATTTCCTGGGGATTCTCAGTCCCTTTGCTGGGTCCCCAGGCTGGGAAATCTGTTGTGGGCTCTAGAACTTCTGCAAAAGTGCAGAAACTCCTTTGGTATAATTTTTCTCCAGTGTGTGGACTGTCTGCTTGGTGGCTCTATGGTGGGGTTAGTGGAAATTTCCTCCAAGAAGACTTGTACCACAGACCACACCTCCCAGGTCTGCTCCAGCCAGAGCCCCTGTTCCCACAGGAGGACACTGCAGACCTGTGCCTCCACAGGAGACACTAAAACACTTAAATGCAGATCTGGCTCAGTCTCTTGTGGGGGTCACTGCTCTAATTCTGGGTCCTGGTGCCCACAGGGTTTGGTTTGCATCCTCTGAGCATCTCTGGCAAGTATGAGGTTTGGCCTTGGAGTAAAAAATGATTAAGGACAAATGCTAACAGAGTTTCACCAAGAAAACATACTGGTCATAGCAAACACCCTCTTCCAAGGATGCAAGGGACGACTCTACACATTGACATTACCAGAAGGTCAATACTGAAAGCAGATTGATTATATTCTTGCAGCTGAAGATGGAGAAGCTCTACACAGTAAGCAAAAACAAGACTGGGAGTTGACTATGGCTCACATCATGAATTCATTTTTGTAAAATTCACAATAAAATTGAAGAAAGTAGGGAAAGCCACTAGGCCACTCAGGCATGACCTAAATCGAATCCCATACAATTACATAGTGAAAGTTACAAGGGATTAGATTTGATAGACAGAGTGCCTGAAGAACTATGGATGGAGGTTCATAACATTGTATAGGAGACAGTGATCAAGACCATTCCCCCCAAAAAAGAAATGCCAGAAAGGCAAAATGATTGTCTGTGAAGGTCTTACAAACAGATGAGAAAAGAGGGGAATGGCAAAGGAGAAAAGGAAAGATATACCCATCTGAATGGAGAGTTCCAAAGACTAGCAATGAGAGATAATACAGCCTTCCTAAGTGATCAATGCAAAGAAATAGAAGAACACAACAGAATGGGAAAGACTAGAGATATCTTCAAGAAAGTTAGAGATACCAAGGGACCATTTCCTACAAAGATGGGCACACCAAAGGACAGAAATGCTGTGGACCTAACAGAAGTATAAGGTATTAAGAAAAGGTAGTGAGGATACATAGAAAAACTATACACAAGAGATTTTGGTGATCCAGACAACAATGATGGTGTGATCACTCACCTAGAGCCAGACATTCTGGAGTGCAAAGTCAAGTGGGCCTTAGGATGCATCACTACAAACAAAGCTAGTAGAGGTGATGGAATTCCAGTTGAGCTATTTCAAATCCTAAAAGATGATGCTGTGGAAGTGCTACACTCAATATGTCAGCAAATTTGGAAAACTCAGCAGTAGCCACAGAACTGGAAATGGTTAGGACTAGAAAATTCCAATGAAAAGGATGCCAAATAAAAATGCCAAAGATTGTTCAAACTACTGTACTGCACTCATCTCACACACTAACAAAATACTGCTCATAATTCTCCAAGGTAAGTTTCAATAGTACATGAACTGAGAACTTCCAGATGTTCAAGCTGGATTTAGAAAAGGCAGAGGAACCAGAGATCAAATTAGTAATACCCATTAGATCATAGAAAAAGCAAGAGAATTCCAGAAAAGCATGTACTTCTGCTTCATTGACTGCACTAAAGATTTTGCTGGTTGAATCACAACAAACTGTGGAAAAACCTTAAAAAGATGGGAATACCAGAACAGCTTACCTACCTCCTGAGAAACCTGTAAACAGGTCAAGAAGCAACAGTAGAACTGGACATGAGACAATTGACTAGTTCCAAACTGGGAAAGGAGTAAGTCAAGGCTGGGTATTATCACTCTGCTTTTTAAACTTATATGCAGTGTACATCATGTGAAATGCTGGCTGGATGAAGCACAAGCTGGAATCAAGTTTGCCAGGAAAAATATCAATAACCTCAGATATGCAGATAACACCCACATTATGGCCAAATCACCTCAGATATGCAGAGGACAATACCTTTATGGCAGAAAGTGAAGAACTAAAGAGCCTCATGAAGAAATTGAAAGAAGAGAGTGAAAAAGCTGGCTTAAAACTCAGCTCAAAAAAGATCATGGCATCCTGTCCCATCATTTCATGGCAAAGACTTCACTTTGTCTCCAAAATCACTGCAGAATGTGACTGAAGCCATGAAATTAAAAGATGCTTGCTCCTTGGAAGAAAAGCTATGAGAAACCTAGATACCATATTAAAAAGTCGAGACATTAATTTTCCAACCTAAGTCCATGTAGTCAAAGCTATGCTTTTTTTTCCAGTAGTCACGTATGGCTGTGAGAGTTGGACTATGAAGAAGGGTGAGTACCAAAGAATTGATGCTTTTGAACAGTGGTCTTGGAGAAAACTTATGAGAGTCACTTGGACTGAAAGGAGATCAAACCAGTTAATCCTAAAGGAAATCAGTCCTGAATATTCATAGAAAGGACTGATGCTCAATCTCCAATACTTTGGCCACCTGATATGAAGTCCCAACTCATTAGAAAAGACTCTGATGCTGGGAAAGATTGAATGGGATGACAGAGGATGAGATGTTTGCATGGCATCACCAACTCAATGGACATTCGTTTGATAAAGCTTCGAGAGATAGTGGACAGGAAAGCCTGGCATACTGCAGTCCATGGGTTTGCAAAGATTTGGACACGACTGAGCCACTAAACAGCAATAATATCCTTCTTTATTTTTCACCTCTCATATCCGTACATTACTACGGGAAAATCCATAGTTTTAACTCTGGAGTTTTGCTGGCAAAGTGATAGCTCTGCTTTCTAATACGCTGTCTAGTTTTACCATAGCTTTCCTTCCAAGGAGCAAACGTCTTTTAATTTCATGTTTGCAGTCAACATCCACAGTGTTTTTGTAGACCAACAAAATAAACTCTGTCACTCCTTCTTGCTTTCCCCTTCTATTCACCATAAAGTGGTATTTCCACATGACATTATCTTAGTTTGTTGAATGCTGAGCTTTAAGCCTGCTTTTTCACTCTTATCTTTCACCCTCATCAAGAGTTTCTTTAGTTCCTCTTCACTTTCTCTCATAATAGTGGTATCATCTGCATATCTGAGGTTTTTTTTTTTTTTTTTTTTTTTGATGCAATCTTGACTCTAGCTAGAGCTTCATCCAGCCCAGCATTTCACATTTTGTCTGCATATAAGTTAAATAAGCAGGGTTGTGACCCCATTGGCTACAGTAATACAATAAAGTAATACAGTAGTCGACATTAAGTATATATCTCTTAATAAAGTAGAAATTTGGAGTCACTACACTACTATGGCCAGTTTATTATGAAACTAAAGGAATTCAGAACAGTGTAGAGCTGGTAGAAAAACAAAATAACAATCAGTAAAACAGAATATAGTATTGGAAGTAAATTTATATATAAAGCACAAGTTAACTTTCTACAAAGTCACAAGACAATTTAATAGACAATGTAAAGTATTTTCAGCAGATGGTGTGAAAATTACTGAATGAATATGGGGGAAAATAACTTAAACATTCATATCAAGCACAAAAATTAGCCCAGCATTAAGAAACATAAAATAATATATCTGCAACATTAGAGTAAGCAATATTTCTATATACTCTATATGAGAAGAAATAAGGTGCTCTCCATAAGAGAAAAAAAGAATGTTACTTAGGCTTCATCAAAGTTAAACTCATATGTCTGGTGGCTCAGATGGTAAAGAATCCACCTGTAATGCAGGAGACCTGGGTTCAATCCCTGGGTTGGGAATCCCTGGGAATCCTTTGGGGGGTTGCCATCCCCCAAAGGATGGCATGGTAACTCACTCCAGTATTTTTGCCTGGAGAATCCCCATGGACAGAGGAGCCTGGAGTGCTACAGTCTGTGGGGTTGCAAAGAGTTGGACAGGACTGAGTGAGTAAGCACAGCACATACATCTTTACAGGCATCATTTAAAAAATAAATATTGTTCAGTAGCATTAGTTGTATGGGAAATTATTTGTGAAATTAAACTTGACAATTCCCTAAAGGGCTAATAGTAAAATCATTGGCAAAATCGACTGCTAGTGAGAATGCAGAACTGCTGGAACTTTTATCCTTTGCCAGAAGGCAGTGAAATCATACAAGTATGTTGGAAAAGTATTATACAGATTTATAAAATTAAATACACATGCATCTTTTTATCCAGTTCCATTCTTAACTATTCACACATAAGACATGAAAATTACTTTGGAAATTAAGATATAACAATATCCATATAAGTTTTAACAGACCAAACCAAACAACCCAATGGGATAACTAACAAACTTGTCAACAGGATAATTAGCAGACAAATTTGGTATAATCAGTGGAATACAGGTCAATAATATAGAAAGAATTCAGTACTAAGCTTCACAATAAAGGAGATGAATCTCAAAATCATTATATTCCGTTTGTAAAAAAGCCAGAAAAAATAGGGTTATATGAATTCTGTTTTTAGGAGGATCAAACCAAGTGAAATAAACTTATGGAGTTAGAAACCAGAGCACTGGTTTCCTGTTGGAGATAAAGAGTGAGAGGAAGGTTTAGAAGGAAAACCTCTAGGATGATGACCATATTTTATATGCCCACATATTTGATATGTCCATATGGTTACATGGGTGCACACAAACACCAAAGTTAAACAAGTAGTGCACCTAAGACATACTCATTTCACTGAATGTGTATTTGACCCCAATTTAAAAATTAACAATGCAGTAAGAAATAAATGCAAAATAATCACCAGTCTAATAAAATCAATAAAGTCTAGAGTTTAAAAATACTCTTTAATTTTGGTTGCTTGTATGAATCCTCAAAATAGCATATTTTTTAGTAGAAGTAAAATCTCATTTTATCAACTTATTAGATTTTGATTTATTACTACTAGAAAGAGAAGCAGATAGTAACTTTTATAATTATATATATTTTAAAATTGTTAAATGTATATGACATATCCATTGCAATATGTATAACTTTGATTATTTTATACTTTCAATGAATCCCATGCATGAAAGACAAAGTGTGTCAATTAGGAATATAACAGTACAGTTTCAGAAAATTTCGGAACAGAAATTCCAAAACTCATTCTATAAGGCCACCATCACCCTGATAACAAAACCAGGCAAAAGAGCCACAAGAAAAGAAAATCACAGGCCAATATCACTGATGAACACAGATTCAAAAATCTTCAACAAAATTCTAGCAAACAGAATCCAACAACACATTAAAAAGATCATACATCATGATCAAGTGGGCTTTATCCCAGGGATGCAAGGATTCTTCAATATAAGCAAATCAATCAAAGTGTTACACCATAGTAATAAATTGAAAGGTAAAAACCATATGATCATCTCAATATTTGCAGAGAAAGCTTTTGACAAAATTCAACACCCATTTATAATAAAAACCCTCCAGAAAGCAGACATAGAAGAAACATGTTTACACATAATAAAGGCTATATGACAAAATCACAGCAAATGTTATTCTCAATGATGAAAAATTGAAAACATTTCCTCTAAAGACAGGAACAAGACAAGGGTACCCACTCCTATCAAATTTGGTACAGTTTTGAAAGTCCTAGCCCCAGCAATCAGAGAAGAAAAAGAAATACAAGGAATCCAGGCTGGAAAACAAGTAAAGCTCTCACTATTTGCAGATGATATGATTCTTTATATAAAAAAAAAAAAACTTAAAAATACCACCAGAAAATTACTAGTGTTAATCAACGAATATAGTAAAGTCACAGAATATGAAATTAATACACAGAAATCCCTTGCCGTTTATACACTAACAAGGAAAAATCAGAAAGAGAAATTAAAAAAACAATCTCATTCACAATTGCCACAAAAAGAATAAAATACTGAGGAATAAATTTACCTGAAGAGACAAAAGACATGTATGCAAAAAACTATAAGAGACTGATGAAAGAAATTAAAAATGACATGAACAGATGGTGAGATATACCATATTCTTGGATTGAAAGAATCAACATTGTGAAAATGACTATACTATCCAAAGCAAGATACTGACCCAGATGTGCCACAAGAGACTGACCCAGTCCCACAAGAGAGTGACCCAGACTTTCTTCTGAGTGTCCAGGAGTCTCTGGTGAGGCGTGGGTAGGTGGTGGCCTGCTGCAGGGTTGGAGGCACTGAGCACAGCAGTGCCTGCACTGGACCTTTTGAAGGAAGTCACCATTATTTCCATTATCTCTACCATAGTTTGGGCAGAGGTCAAATAATAGAAAGGAAACATAGCCCCACCCATCAACCACATGAACACTATGAAAAAGCAAAAAGATAGGACGCTGAAAGATGAACTCCCCAGGTTGGTAGGTGCCCGATATGCTACTGGAGGAGACTGGATAAATAAATCCAGAAAGAATGAAGAGACAGAGACAAAGCAAAAACAACACCCAGTTACAGATGTGACTGGTGATGGAAGTAAAGTCTGATGCTGTAAAGAGCAATATTGCATAGGAACCTGGAATGTTAGTTCCATGAATCAAGGCATTCTGGAAGTGGTCAAACAGGTGATGGCAAGAGTGAACACTCACATTTTAGGAATCAATGAACTTATGGACTGGAATGGGTGAATTTAATTCATATGACCGCTATATCTACTACTGTGGGCAAGAATCCCTTAGAAGAAATGGGGAAGCCATCATAGTCAACAAAAGAGTCCAAAATGCAGTACTTGGATGCATTCTCAAAAATGACAGAATGAACTCTGCTCATTTCCAAGGCAAAGCATTCAATATCACAGTAATCCAAGTCTATAACCCCACCAGTAATGCTGAAAAAGCTGAAGTTGAATGGTTCTATGAACACCTACAAGACCTTCTAAAATTAACACCCCAAAAAGATGTCCTTTTCACTATAGGGGACAGGAATGCAAACGTAGGAAAACAAGAGATACCTGGAGCAATAGGCAAATTTAGCCTTGGAATAAAAAATGAATCAGGTCAAAGGCTAACAGAGTTTTCCCAAGAGAACACACTGATCATACCAAACACCCTCTTCCAACAATCCAAGAGGACTATACACATGGACATCACCAGATGGTCAATACCAAAATCAGATTGATTGTATTATTTGCAGCCAAAAATGGAGAAGCTCTATACAGTCAGCAAAAACAAGACCAGAAGCTATGGCTCAGATAATGAAATCTTTATTGTCAAATTTAGACATAAGTTGAAGAAAGTAGAGAAAATCACTAGACCAGTTAAGTATGACCTAAATAAAATCCCTTATGATTATGCAATGAAGGGACAGATAGCTTCAAGGGATTAGATCTGCTAGACAGAATGCCTGAAGAACTATGGATAGAGGTTCATGATATGGTACAGAAGGCAGTGGCCAAGACCATCCCCAAGAAAAAGAGCTGCAAAAATGTTGTCTGAGGAGGCCTTAAAAATAGCTGAGAAAATAAAAGATGTGAAAGGTAAAGGAGAAAAAGATACACCCATTTGAACTCAGAATTCTAAAGAATAGCACAAAGAGATAAGAAAGCCTTGCTCAGTGATCAATGAAAAGAAATAGAGGAAAACGTAGAATGGGAGAGACTAGCAATCTCTTCAAGAAAATTAGAGATACCAAAGGAATATTTCATGCAAAGATAATCACAATAAAGGACAGAAATGGTATGGACCTAACAGAAGCAGAAGATACTAAGAAAAGGTTGCAAGAATACACAGAAGAACTGTACAAAAAAGATCTTCATGACCCAGATAATTACGATGGTGTGATCACTCACCTAGAAACACACATACTGGAATGCAAAGCCACGTGTGCTTAAGGAAGCATGACTAGGAACAAAGCTAGTGGAGATGATGGAAATCCAGTTGAGCTATTTTGAATCCTAAAAGATGATGCTGTGAAAGTGCTGCACTCAATATGCCAGCAAATTTGGAAAATTCAGCAGTGGCCACAAGACTGAAAAATGTCATTTTCATTCCAATCCTAAAGAAAGGCAATGCCAAAAAATGTTCAAAGTACCACGCAAATGCACTCATCTCACGTGCTACCAAGGTAATGCTCAAAATTCTCCAAGACAGGCTTCAACAGTATGTGAACCATGAACTTCCAGATGTTCAAGCTACATTTAGAAAAGGCAGAGGAACTAGAGATCAAATTGCCAACATCCATTGGATCATCGAAAAAGCAAGAGTTTCAGAAAACATCTACTGCCTTATTTACTATACCAAAGTGTTTGACTATGTGGATTGCAAGAAACTGTGGAAAATTCTTAAAGAGATGGGAATACCAGACTACCTTATCTGTCCTCTTGAGAAATTTGTATGCAGGTCAAGAAGCAACAGTTAGAACTGGATATGGAAAAGCAGACTGGTTCCAAATCGGGAAAGGAGTATGTCAAGGCTATATATTGTCACCCTGCTTATTTAACTTATATGCAGAGTACATCTTCACAAGAAATGCTGCGCTGGATGAAGCACAAGCTGGAATCAAGATTGTCAAGAGAAATATGCACAACTTCAGATATAAAGATGACACCACCCTTATGGTAGAAAGCAAAGAAGAACTGAAGAACCTCTTAATGAAAGTGAAAGAGGATAGTGAAAATGTTGGCTTAAAGCTCAACATTCAGAAAACTAAAATCATGGCATCCAGTCCCATTACACATGGCAAATAGATGGGGAAACATTGGAAACAATAACAGACTTTATTTTTCTGGGCTTCATAACCACTGCAGATGGTGACTGCAGCCATGAAATTAAAAGACACTTGCTCCTTGTAAGAAAAGTTATGACCAACCTAGGCAACATATTAAAAAACAGAGACATTACTTTGCCATCAAATGTCCTTCTAATGAAAGCTATGGTTCTTCCAGTAGTCATGTATGGATGTGAGAGTTGGACTATAAAAAAGTCTGAGTGCCAAAGAACGGATGCTTTTGAACTGTCTTACAGTCGTTAAGACAATACGATACTGGGACAAAAACAGACATCAAAACAAATAGAACAAGAGAGAAAGCTTGAAGATAAATCAACACACCTATGGGCACCTTATCATTTACAAAGGAGGGGAAAATATACTGTGGAAAAATAACAGTCTCTTCAGTAAGTGATGCTGGGAAAACTGGACAACTACATGTAAAAAAATGAAATTAGAACATTTCCTAACACCATACACAAATATAAACTCAAAGTGGGTTAAAGACCTAAATATAAGACCAGAAGCTTTATAAATCTTAGAAGAAAACATAGTCAGAACTCTCTTTGACATAAATCACAGCAAGATTCTCTGTGACCCACATCCTAGAGTAATAGAAATAAAAACAAAAATAAACACATGAGATCTAATTAAACTTTAAAGTTTTTACACAGCAAAATAGACTATAATCAAAATGAAAAGATAACACTCAGAATGGGACAAAATAACAATTGAAACAAGTGACAAAGGATTTATCTCTAAAATTTACAAGTAGCTCATGCAGTTCAATGCCAGAAAAATAAACAACCGAATCAACAAGTGGGTAGAAGACCTAAAGAGACGTTTCTCCAAAGAAGACATACAGATGACTAATATATACAGGAAAAGATGTTTAACACCACCCATTATTAGATCAAAACTACAAATCAAAACTAAAATGAGTTATCATCTCACAACAATCATAATGGACATCATTAAGCAGTATGCATACAATAAATGCTGGGGAGGGTGTGGAGAAAAGGGAACCCTCTTGCTTCACTGGTGGAATGCAAATTGATACAGCCACTTTGGAGAACAGTATAGAGATTCCTCAATAAACTAGTAGTAAAGCTAACATATCATCCAGCAATGCCACTACTGGGCATATACAACCAAGAAACCATAATTGAAAAAACCACATGAACCCCAATGTTAATTGCAGTGCTATTTACAATAGCTAAATTTGGAAGCAATCTAGATGTCCACTGACAGATGAATGGATAAAAAAGTGGTACATATGTGCAATGGAATATTACTCAGGTATAAAAAAGAGCACATGTGAGTGAATTCTGATGAGGTAGATGAACCTAAGGCCTATTATACTGAGTGAAGTAATTCAGAAAGAAAAATATCAACATCATGTATCAATGCATATATATGATGTCTATAAAAACGGTACTGATGATCCTACTTGCAGGGAAGCAAATGAGACACAGACATAAGGAACAGACTTTTGGTCACAGTGGGGGAGGGATGACTTGAGAGGGTAGTATTAAAATATGTACATTACCATATATAAAATAGCCAGTGGGAATTTATTGTATAATGTAGGGAACTCAATGTTGGTGGTCTGTGACAACTTGGAGGGATAGGATAGGGAGGGTAGAGGGAGGGAGATTTAAGAGGCAGGGGACATGTGTATGAATCAGCCTTGGCTGATTCATGTTGATGAATGGCAGAAACCACCACAATATTGTAAAGGAATTATCCTCCAATTAAAAATTTAAAATATCATATAAGAAACAAATTGCCAGTCCAGGTTCAATACAGGATACAGGATGCTTGGGGCTGGTGCACTGGGATGAACAAGAGGGATAGTACGGGGAGGGAAGTGGAAAGGGGGTTCAGGATGGGAAACACGTGTACACCTGTGGCAGATTCATGTTGATGTATGGCAAGACCAATACAATATTGTAAAGTAATTAGCCTCCAACTCAAAGAAATAAATTTAAATTAAAAAATAAAAACAAAGCTAAAAAAAAAAAAAGCAAAGTTAAGGAAGCATCTACAGGATGACACCCTTCATGTTAACATGCTGGGTTTTTTTAAGTGTACCATGATTATGGAAAACATTAACACTGGTGGAAACTGTGTGGAGAATATATACGAATTTTCTGTTCTAATTCTGCAGCATTTATCTAAGTATAAAATTACTTCAAAATAGTATTTACAAGGATAAATAGAATATAACAGTATTAAAAATAATATAACAGTACAATAATGACATAAAAATTGCAAAGTTGTTAATTTATTCATTTAAAATTCGTGAAAATACTTTTGTCAAAATAAACTTCACCCATGTAACTAAATGTTAGCTAAATTTACACTAGGACAACAGTGAATGCAATCCTCGTGTCATGTGAGCAGCCAAGAGTCAAATATTATCAAGATCACAGTGAGATCTGCAGTTATAAAAATAATATAATATTACAACTTCTGAGATCATATAGCAGTAAATTTGTTAATCATTATTTTCTTCTAAACCTGACAAAAAAAAAAAAAAAACAAATAAACCTGACAAAGTTCCTGTGGTTCTTTTGACTGAATGCTGTAAATCATCAAAAGTACAGAAATCACTTTTAAAATGAAAAACTACCCTAATCCAATACATACTTTCTGTGATTGACATTCTCTTCCAGTCTGTTCAAAGGATTTTATTTTATTTTTTTTTTATGAATGGCATTCAGTGCATCTATCAGATATTACTTTGTGAAGTAGCTTATGACATGAACCACTTTCATTTATCCAATAATGGCTCTCTATGTACTAGGCACTTGTTTAAATAGATCACTTCCCTATGTTTTTGTCACTGAAGGTCTACAGTTCCTCTGAAAATTCAATCTCTAGGACTATGTGATATCTTACTCTTTGAATACTTCTAGCCATTTCTGTAACCTCTGCTAGTGTAAGTAACACCTTTAAGAATGCCGTAAGCTGCTGTAGATGCTCCTTTTCTCTGTACTTCAAATATTGTCGCACTGCAGTAGCATGTTGTAGTATAGCGTTTGTCTTTTTCTTTATCCCTCACTTGAATGTCAGTTCTTTGAAGGAATAAAGTTTGCCTTATTTATCTTTATTTTTCCAAAGCTTGACACTTGATAGGTAAAAACATTTAATGAATGAATGATGAAGATGTATGAAAAATCCCAGTAACAATATATAACACTGTATATGAGTTTTAATAGAAGGCAATAAATACATGAACAGAACAATTTGTGATATAGAAAAGTTGTCTGTTCCATATTTTGTGTGGAGATCATATTTTTCACTTTTCTTTTTTAAAAACTCTCAACATAGATAATGAAATGGAGCACTGAGTTTCAGGGGGAGACTAGATTTCAAAGGAAGTGCTTTTTTCATTCTTCCCCCACCCCTCCGGCCCCCCTCCTCAGAGGACACTACAAACGAGAAATAGAAATATACACAGGGATCAAATGATTTAGAGGAAAGGTTTGTAAATTGATCCAGAGAAATATAAATAATTATAGATTAAAAACTAGTCTCTCTCTATTTTTTTTTTTTTTTTCTTTCTGGCCCTGTGTCATAGTGACTTTATTGTGTCAGCTTGCCAAGAAACAGAACCCAGATATCTGGCCAAACATGACTGGACATTGTTGTTAAGGTATTTTATTTAATGATTATTGTTTTGTCACTCTGTCTTATCTGACTCCTTGTGACTCCCATAGACTGCAGCACACCAGCCTTCCCTGTCTTTCACTATCTCCCACAGTTTGCTCAAACTCATGCACATTGTGTCTATGATGTCATCCAACCATAACATTCTCTGTCATCCCCTTCTCCTAATGTTCTTAATCCTTCCCAGGGTCAGGGTCTTCTTCAATGAGTCAGCACTTTTCATCACATGGCCAAAGTATTAGAGATTCAGCAACTTTCCTTCCGATGAATATTCAGGGTTGATATCCTTTAGGATTGACTGGTTTCAACTACATGCTATTCAAGGGACTCTTTAGAGTCTTCTCTAGCACCACAACTCAAAAGAATGAATTATTTGGCACTCAGCCCTCTTTATGTTGCAGCTCTCAAATCCATACATGACTATTGGAAAAAACATAGCTTTGACTGTGTGGACCTTTGTCGGCAAAGAAATGTCTCTGCTTTTTAATATGTTGTCTAGGTTGGTCATAACTTTTCTTCCAAGGAGCAAATGTCTTTTAATTTCATGGCTGCAATCACCATCTGCAGCAATCTTGGAGCCCAGAAAAATAAAGTCAGCCACTATTTCCACTCTTTCCCCATCTATTTGCCATGAAATTATGCGACTGGATACAATGATCTTAGTTTTCTGAATGTTGAGTTTTAAGCTAGCTTTTTCACTCTCCTCTTTCACTTTCATCAAGAGGCTCTTTAGTTCCTCTTCACTTTCTGCCATTTGGGTGGTGTTATCTGCATATCTGAGGTTATTAATAGTTCTCCTGGTAATCTTGATTCCATCTAGCCTGGTATTGCACATTTTGTACTCTGCATAGAATTTAAATAATCAGGGTGACAACATGCCACTTTGATGTGCTCCTTTCCCAATTTGGAACCAATTAATTTTTCCATATCCAGCTCTAATTGTTGCTTCTTGCCCCCAAAACACGTTTCTCAGGAGGCAGGTAAGGCGGGCTGATATTCCCATCTCTGTGTGAAAAACAGTTTGTGTGTGTGTGTGTGTGTGTGTGTGTGTGTGTGTGTGTGTGTTCCACACAATCAAAGGGCTTAGCATAGTCAATGAAGCAGAAGTAGATGTTTTATTGGAACTCTTGCTTTATCTATGATCCAACAGATGTTGGCAATTTGATTTCTAATTCCTCTGCAACTTCTACATCCAACTTGTACATCTAGAAGATAGCAGTTCACATAGTGCTGAAGCCTATTTTAAGGGATTTTGAGCTTTACATTGCTAGCATATGAAATGAGGGCAATTGCACAGTAGCTTTAACTTTCCTTGGCATTGCCTTTCTTTGAGATTGGAATGAAAACTGACCTTTTCCAGTCCTGTGGCCACTACTAAGTTTTCCAAATTTGCTGGCATATTGTGTGTAGCACATTAATAGCATCATTTTCTAGGATTTGAAATAGCTCAACTGGAATTCCTTACCTACACCGAATGAAAACTACAATCACAGAAAACTAATCAAACCGATCACATGGACCATAACCTTGTCTAACTCAGTGAAACAATGAGCCATGTGATGGAGAGCCACTCAAGAAGGATGGGTCATGGTGGAGAGCTCTGACCAAACATGGTCCACTGGAGAAGAGAATGGCAAATCACTTCAGTATTTTGCCTTGAGAACCCCATGAACAGCATGAGAAGGCAAAAAGATATGATACTGAAAGACGAACTCTCCAGTTTGCTGCTGCTGCTAAGTCACTTGAGTCGTGTCTAAATCTGTGCAACCCCATAGATGGCAGCCCACCAGGCTCCCCCGTCCTTGGGATTCTTCAGGCTTACAGGTTCCTAATATACTACTGGAGATTAGTGGAGAAATAACATGAGAAAGAAGGAACAGATAGAATAAAAGTGAAAACAACGCCCAGTTGTGGATGTAACTGGTGGTGGAAGTAAAGTCTGATGCTATGAAGAACACAGTTGCATAGGAACGTGGATTGTTAGGTCCATGAATCAAGGTAAATTGGAAGTGGTCAAACAGGAGATGACAAGAGTGAACATTAACATTTTAGGAATCAGTGAACTTAAATGGACTGGAATGGGTTAATTTAGCTCAGATGACTAATATATCTACTACTCTGGCCAAGAATTCCTTGAAGAAATGGGGTAGGCATGAAAGTCAACAAAAGATGCTGAAATGCAGTACTTGGGTGCATTCTCAAAAACGACAGAATGATCTCTATCCATTTCCAGGACAAAGAATTCAATATCAGAGTAATCCAAGTCTATGCCCCAACCAGTAATGCTGAAGAAGCTGAATTTGAATGATTCTGTGAAGACCTATAAGACCTTATCTAACTAACACCCCCCCCAAAAAAAATGTACATTTCATCATAGGTGACTTGAATGCAAAAGTAGGAAGTCAAGAGATACCTGGAGTAACAGTCAAATTTGGCCTTGAAGTACAAAATGAAGCCAGGTAAAGACTAACTGAGTTTTGCAAGAGAACACACTGGTCATAGCAAACACACTCTTTCAACAACACAAGAGAAGACTCTACACATGGTCATCACCAGATAGTTAATACCAAAATCATATTGGTTATATTCTTTACCAATGATGGAGAAGCTCTATACAGTCAGTAAAAACAAGACTGGGACCTGACTGTGGCTAAGACCATGAACACCTTATTGCCAAATTCAGACTTACATTGAAGAATGTAGGGAAAACCACTAGACCATTCAGGTATGACCTAAATCAAATCCCTTATGATCATAGAGTGAAAGTGACAGATAGATTCATGGGATTAGATCTGATAGACAGACATGCCTGAAGAACTATGAATGGAGGTTTGTGACAGTGTACAGGAGGCAGTGATCAAGACCATCTCCAAGAAAAAGAAATGCAAAAAGGCAAAATGGTTGTCTGAGGAGGCCTTACAAATAGCTGAGAAAAGTTTAAGGCAAAGGAGAAAAGGAAAGATATACCCGTTTGAATGCATAGTTCCAAACAATGGCATGGAGATAAGATAACCTTCTGCCATGATCAAGGCAAAGAAATAGGGGAAAACAAAAGAATGGGAAAAACTAGGGATGTCTTCAAGAAAATAAGTGATGCAAAGGGAATATTTCATGAAAAGATGGGCACAATAAAGGACAGAAAAGTTATAGACCTAACAGAGCAGAAGATATTAAGAAGAGGTGGCAAGAATATTAGAAAAAGAACTTCATGACCCACGTGGTGTGATCACTAACCTAGAGCCAGATATACTAGAATGTGAAAGTCAAATGGGCCTTGGGAAGCATCTTGACAAACAAAGCTAGTGGAGATGATGGAATTCCAGATGAATTATTTCAAATCCTAAAAGTTGATGCTGTTAAAGTGTTGCACTCAATATGCCAGCAAATTTGTAAAGCTCAGCAGTGGCCACAGGCCTGAAAAAGGTCAGTTTTCATTATAATCCCCAAGAAAGGCAATGTCAAAGAATGCTCAAACTACCACAGAAATGCTCTCATCTTACAAACTAGCAAAGTAATGCTCAAAGTTCTCTAAGCCAGGCTTCAACAATACGTGAACTGTGAATTCCCAGCTGTTTATGTTGAATTTAGAAAAGTCAGAGAAACCAGAGAAATTGCCAACATCTGTTGGATCACTGAAAAAGCAAGAGTTCCAGAAAAATATCTACTACTGCTTTATTGATTATGCCAAAGTCTTTGACTGTGTGGACCACAATAAGATGTGGAAAATTCTGAAAGAGATGGGAATGCCAGATCATCTTTCCTGTCTCCCCAGAAATCTGTTTGCCAGTAAAGAAGCAGCAGTGAGAACTGGACATGGAACAAGACTCATTCCAAATTGGAAATGGAGTACGTAAAGTCTGTACATTGTCACCCTGCTTATTTAACTTATATGGAGAGTATATCATGAGATATGCTGGGCTAGATGAAGAACAACCTGGAATCAAGATTGCCAGGAAAAATATCAATAACCCCAGATACATAGATTACTCCACCTTTATAGCAGAATGTGAAGAACAATAAAAAAACCTCTTGATGAAAGTGAAAGAAGAGAGAGAAAATATTGGCTTAAAGCTCAACATTCAGAAAAGTAATATCATGGCATCTGGTCCCATCACTTCATGGCAAATAGATGGGGAAACAATGGACACAGTGACCGACTTCATTTTGGGGGGCTCCAAATCACTGATGACGCTGACTGCAGCCATGAAAGTAAAAGATGCTTGCTCCTTGGAAGAAAAGCTATGACCGACCTAGACAGCTTATTATAAAGCAGAGACATTATTTTGCCAACAAAATCTGTCAAGTCAAAGCTATGGTTTTTTTCAATAGGCATGTATGCATGTGTGACTTGGACTACAAAGAAAACTGAGCAACAAAGAATCGATGCTTTTGAACTGTTGAAGAAGTCTCTTGAGAATCCCTTGGACTGCAAGAAGATCTAACCAGTCAGTCCTAAAGGAAATCATTCTTGAGTATTCATTTTAAGGAATGAATGAAACTGAAGCTGAAATTTTAATACTTTGACCACCTAATTTGAATAACTGAATCATTGGAAAAGAGCCTGATGTTGGAAAAGATTGAACGAAGGAGGAGAAGGACACTACAGACGATGAGATGGTTGAATGACATCACCAACTGGATGGACATGAATTGAGGAAGCTCTGGGCTTGGTGATGAACAGGGAAGCCTAGTGTACTGCAGCCCATGGGGTCACAAAGAGTAAGACATGACTGACAGACTGAACTGACTGACACTAGCTTTGCTTCTAGTTATGCTTTCTAAGGCCCACTTGACTTCACACTCCAGGATGTCTGGCTCTAGGTAAATAACCACATCATCATGGTTATCTAGTCCTTTAAGCCCTTTTCTGTACAATTCTACTGCATATTCTTACCACTTCTTAATCTGTTCTGCTTCTGGTAAGTCCATACCATTTCTGTACTTTATTGTACTCATTCTTGCATGGATTGTTTCCTTCATATGTCTAATATTCTTGAAGAGATTTCTAGTTTTTCCCATTCTATTGTTTTTCTCTATTTGTCTTGTTCAAGTAGGAAAACTTTGTTATCATTCCTTACTATTCTTTGGAAGTTTCCATTCAGTTGGGTATATATTTTCCTTTCTTCTTTGCCTTTAGTGTTCTTCTTTTCTCAGCTATTTGTAAAGCCTCCTCAGACAACCACCTTGCTTTCTTGGATTTCTTTTTCTTGGGGATGGTTTTGGTCACTGACTCTTGTTCAATTTTATGAACCTCCATTCATAGTTCTTAAGTTACTCTAGCTATCAGATGTAATAACTTGAATCTTTTTGTCACTTTTACTGCATAATCATGAAAAATTTGATTTAGGTCATACCTGAATGGCCTACTGATTTTTCCTACTTTCTACAACTTCAGTCTGAATTTTGCAATAAGAACTCATGATCTGAGCCACAGTCAGCTGTTGACTACAGAGTGGTTCTGTATATTCAGCTGCTGAGAATATACTAACTCTGATTTCAGTATTCACTCCCTGGTGACGTCCATGTGTTAAGTAATCCTTTGTTTTTTTTTTCATTTCAGTTCAGTTCAGTCGCTCAGTCATGTCCGACTCTTTGCCACCCCATGAACCACAGCACACCAAGCCTCCCTGTCCATCACCAACTCTTGGAGTTCACTCAAACTCATGTCCATCGAGTCGGTAATGCCATACAACCATCTCATCCTCTGTAATCCCCTTCTCCTCCTGCCCTCAATCTTTCCCAGCATCAGGGTCTTTTCAAATGAATCAGTCCGTCATATCAGGTGGCCAAAGTATTGGAGTTTCAGTTTCAACATCAGTCCCTCCAATGAACACCCAAGACTGATCTCCTATAGGATGGACAGGCTGTATCTCCTTGTAGTCCAAGGGACCCTCAAGTGTCTTCTCCAACACCACAGTTCAAAAGCATCAATTCTTCTGCACTCAGCTTTCTTTATAGTCCAACTCTCACATCCATATGTGGCTACTGGAAAAACCATAGCTTTGACCAGATGGACATTTGTTGGCAAAATAATGTATTTGCTTTTTAATATGCTTCCTAGGTTGGTCATAAATTTCCTTCCAAAGAGTAAGCATCTTTTAATTTCATGGCTGCAGTCACCATCTGCAGTGATTTTAGATCCCCAAAAATAAAGTCTGCACTGTTTCCACTGTTGCCCCATCTATTTGCCATGAAGTAATGGGACTGGATGCCATGATCTTAGTTTTCTGAATGTTGAGCTTTAAGCCAACATTTTCACCCTCCTCTTTCACTTTCATGAAGAGGCGCATTAGTTCTTCTTTACTTTCTGCCATAATAGTGGTGTCATCTGTATATCTGAGGTTATCGATGTTTCTCCTGGCATTCTTGATTCCAGCTTGTGCTTCCTCCAGCCCAGCTTTTCTCATGATGAACTCTGCATATAAACTAAATAATCAGGGTGACAATATACAGTCTTGACGTACTCCTTTTCCTATTTGGAACTAGTCTGTTGTTCCAAGTCCAGTTCTAACTTTTGCTTCCTGACCTGCATATAGGTTTCTCAAGAGGCAGGTCAGGCAGTTTGGTATTCCTATCTATTGAAATATTTTCCACAGTTTATGGATCCACACAGTCAAAAGCTTTGGCATAGTCAATAAAGCAGAAATAAATGTTTTTTTTCTGGGACACTTTTACTTTTGGATGATTCAACGTATGTTAGCAATTTTGTCTCTGGTTCCTCTGCCTTTTCTAAAACCATCTTGAACATCTGGAAGTTCATGGTTCACAATTGCTGAAGCCTGCCTTGGAGAATTTTGAGCATTACTTTCCTAGCCTGTGAGATGAATGCAATTGTGCAGTAGTTTGAGCATTCTTTGGCATTGCCTTTCTTTGGGATTGGAATGAAAAATGATCTTTTCCATTCCTGTGGCCACAGTTGAGTTTTCCAAATTTGCTGACATATTGAATGCAGCACTTTCACAACATAATCTTTCAGGATTTGAAATTGTTCAACTGGAATTCCATCACCCTCATTACCTAGATGAGGGTGTTTGATATGTCCAGTGTGTTCTTTGGCTAAAACTCTGTTAGCCTTTGTTCTACCTCCTTTTGCAGGCCAAACTTGCCTGTTACTATAGGTGTCTCTTGACTTCCTACTTTTGCATTCCAACCCCTTATGATGAAAAGAACATCTTTTTTGGTGTTAGTTCTAGAAGTTCTTGTAGGTCTTCATGGAACTGTTCAACGTCAGCTTCTTTGCCTTTAGTGGTTGGGACATAGATATGAATCACTGTGACGTTGAATGGATTACCCTGGAAAAAAACCAAGATCATTCTGTGATTTTTGAAACTGCACCCAAGTACTGAATTTCAGACTCTTTGTTGACTATGAGATTTACTCCATTTCTTCTAAGGGGTTCTTGCCCACAATTGTGGATATAATGGTCATCTGAATTAATGTTGCCTATTTCTTTCCATTTTATTTCATTGATTTTTAAAATGTCAGTGTTCACTCTTACCATATCCTGTTTGACCACCAACTTAACTTAATTCATAGACCTAACTTCCCATGTTCCTATGCAATATTCTTCTTTCCAACATTGGACTTTACTTTCACCACAGTACATTTCCCCAATTTGGCATGTATTTTGATTTAGCCTTTTCACTGGTTCTAGAGCTATGCCTCTGCTCTTCCCCAGTAGCCTATTGGTCACCTGTTAGCCTGTGAAATGGGAGAGGGTCATCTTTCAGTGTCATCTTTTTGGCTTTTTGTACTATTCATGGGGTTCTCAAGGCTAGAATATGTAAGTGGTTTGCCATTCCCTTCTATGTGGGAATTCTCCAGCATCACCTGTCCATCTTGGGTGGCCCTGCGAGGCATGGCTTATAGTTCACTGAGTTACACAAGACTGTGATCCAGGTGATCATTTTGCTTTATTTTCTGAGATTTTGGTTTTCATTCTGGAGTTCACAGGTTTGCAGTTCTTGCTTTTTCTTTTTGCCCTCTGTTGGATGAGAATAAGGGGTTTGTGTAAGCTTCCTAATGGGAGGGACTGGCTATGGGGAAAACTGGGTCTTGCTCTGGTGGGCAGGGCCATGCTCAGTAAACTCTTAGTCCAATTTTCTGTTGATGGGGGGAGCTGTGCGTGCACCCCACCCCCCACCCCCAGCCCAGTTTGTTGTTTGGCCTGAGACAGCCCAGTCCTGGAGTCTATAGGATCTATGATAGGGCTAATGGCAACCTCTTTCAAGAGCACTTATGCCAACATGCTGCACCTCCCAAGATTGCTGTTGCTAGTGCTCCTGATCCAGTGAAGGCTACTGTCAATCCACAGTTCTGCCAGAGACTCCCAAACACTTATAGGCAAGATTGGCACATTATTTTGTGGGGTCACTGTTCCTTTTCCCTGGGTCCTGGTGCTCACAAATGTTTGTTTGTGTCCTCCAAAATCTGTTTCCCCAGTCTTGTGAAAGTTCTGTTATCAAATCTTACTGACCTTAAAAGTCAGATTCCCTGGGGATTCCCTGTCCCCATGTCAGATCCCCAGATTTAGAAGTCTTAATTGGGTCCTAGACCCTTCACAACAGTGTGAGAACTTCTTTGGTAAAATTGTTGTCCAGTTTGTGGGTCATAATCCCGGTGGCTGTATGATAGGACTAATGGCGACTTCCTCCAACTGGACTTATGTATGACACATGCCCCATGTCCATGACTATTGCTGCCAATGCCCTCATCCCCTCACCAGGCCACTGCTGACCCACACCTTGACAGCAGACCCTTACAGGCAGGTCTGGTTCAGTCTCTTGTGGGGGTTACTGCTCCCACAAGGATCCTGCATCCTAATAAGCACAATAGTTTGTTTGTGCCCTTCAAGAATCTCTGGCAGATTTGGGGTTTGATTTTAACCTAATTGCAGCCCTCTTACCAACTCATTGCAACTTTTCCTTTGTCCTTGGGAGTGGGTTATCTTTTTTGAGTGGGTTCCAGCATTCTCCTGTTGATGGTTTTTAGAAACTAGTTACAATTTTGGTGTTCTTGCAGGAGAAGATGAGTACACATCATGTGGGTAGCATACATATTTTTATTTAATTATATTAGCATTTAAATAAATAAATTTGGAGTAATGGAGATCACCCTCCTTAATGTGGGCAGGACTCAACTATTCAGTTGAAAGCCTAAAGAAAAAGAATAAACTTTTCCAAAGAAGAGAGAATTTCACCGACAGACAGTCTTCAAACTTGAACTACACCACTAGCTTGTTCCTGGGTCTCCAGCCTGTTGGCCTACCTTGCAGATTTTGAATGTACCAGTCTCCATATTTGTATGAGCCAGTTCCTTTTAACAAATGTCTCTAGATAGATTAGATAGATAGATAGATAGATAGACAGAAGATAGATAAATAGATAGATAGATAAGAGGTAGGTAGAGATGACAGAACAGGGGGAGGCAAAAAATGAAAGTTTTAGTCACTCAGCCCTGTCTGGCTCTTTGTGACCCTAATGACTATAGCCTAGCAAGCTCCTCTGTCCATGGAATTTTCCAGGCAAGAATACTGGAATGGGTAGCCATTCCGTTTTCCAGAGGATCTTCCCAACCCAGGGATTGAACCCAGGTATCCCATATTGCAGGCAGATTCTTTACCTTCTGAACCACTAGGTACTTAGATAGATACATAGTTACATAGATAGATGATAGATAAGAGGTGGATAGTGATGAGAGGGAAAGAGGAGGCAGAGAGGGATACAGATATTATTAGTTCTGGTTATCTGGAGAAAGTTGACTACAACAGCTTGTAAGTGTATATTTCAGCATGATTATTTGAAAAACACACACAATTCTATAGGAAATACAGAAGTGACAGAGTACTTAATTCACTAAAGATGATATAAAATATTTGGAAGGAATAAAAATATTTTGGTTAACAATAATATAAAGGCAGAGGTAGCTTGCCTGAAAATCTTTGGCAGAAAATAATATTTCAAAACTAGTTTAGCCATCTATTCAATTAAAGTCATGATCTGGGCCAAATATTAATAACACCATATTACAGTTATTTTAATTATACTGCTCTGTAGGGCTGTAAAATAGCACTTTGTTTTAAGCATTTTTTTCTCTATTTCTTAGGCACTTCGGTAGGGTTATGGGTTGTTTTGGAATTTCAAATTGATTTTCATTCAATTCCTGGGTTACACAAATTAGAAGAATAACAGTATTGAGAATTATATGTGTCTTTATCATGTTTTTAAAACCTCATCTCACCTATCTAGGTCATCACAGAGTACCAAGTTAAGCACCTTGCACTCTTAAATTTGCACTGTCTGTTTACAAATGTGAAAGTACAAGCAGAAGTCTGATTTGTATTTAGTTTAAAATATCAAAATCACTTTAATTTCTTTATAATGTTTTATAAAATTTTGCAAAAGAAAAAGAATAAATCATAATGGAAAATTTTAAAAAAACCCTAATTAATGATTGATACGGCTTGATTATAAAATATTACAGTATATGAATACTAAGACAGTAAACATGAAGATATCTTTGTGTGAAAGGAATTGAGTATACTTACAATTGCTTCTATTTGTTGTTTAATATTGTTTTCTGTCAAAAGCTAATGTTATAAAAACAGAAAAATAAAATTCATAATTTTTCCATACTGGCAATTTTTATATAAGCAATTTAAATTTATTTGTTATAAATTAATATAATATCTGATTTTATAAAAAATACATTTTATATAGATGGATGAATAGCATTGTTTCTGTAAAACTATATAGTATCTTTGGATACTTTTATTCCTAACCAATCTTCTTTTGGAAAAAAAAAAAGCAAAACTGGTTACTCATTTTTTTATTGCACAAAGTTTTAACAGCATGGAAAAACAGCTTAAAATGAAGTTAAATTATTTAAGCAAGAGAAAGAATATGCAGATCAAACCTCTGTAAGAACACAGACTTTTTTGGTTTTGCTTAGATTTATTCCCATATCCACTTTCCCATTTCTTCTTCCAGAAAAAAATAAACAGATAAAAATAATATTTGAGACTAATAGCTGAAAAATTTCCAAAGTTTATGGAAAACATTAATCTACAAATCCAAGGAGCTCAATAACTTTTGTTATTCAACAGAGTAGGATAAATTCAAACTTACTCCCTTTAAAGACATACATAAGTCAAAACTTAAAGGATAGAAAACAAAATAGTAGGAAAATAGTAAACAAAAGAGAGTTTGTGTTGCTATAATAAAACCAAATTATGTTAGTCATTCAGTCATGTCTTACTCTTTTCAACCTCATGGACTGTAGCTCACCAACTGAGGTATCAAAACCAAGTCTCCTCAATTTCAGGCAGATTCTTTACCTCTGAGCCACTAGGCAAACCCATTACGAGTCAAAGTAAACTTTAAGATAAAAATAGAAACAAGATAGATACTTGGTATTGATTAAAGTGTAGATCTTTCAGAAAGGCAGACAAGTATATGCACATAACAACAGAAATCCTGAATACTTGAAGAAATTGATACAGTTAAAGGCAGAAATGGACAAGTTGACAATGATAGTCACAGACTTAAATATCCCATTTTCAAAATGGACAAAACAATTAGAAAGAAGATAATCATAGAAAGATAAGACGTGAATAATAGTATAAGTCTATTAGACTTAACAGATATCTGTAAAATACATCACTACTACCCAGTAACGGCAGAATATACATTTTTTTCACTGATGTACATGGACATTTTCTAAAGGAGACAATAAGTTAATTCATAAAAAGCCACAGTACATTTAAAGTATTGATAACATAAAAATTGTTTCTCTGACCACAGTGGAATGGAATTAAAAGTCAAAAAGTGTATTTATGACAAATGAGCAAAATATTCTTCAATAACCAACAGATCAAAGAAAAAAATCAGTAGAAAATAGAGAATACTCTGAGAATGAATGAATGAAATGAAATGAATGAAAATGCAACCATAATGTATAATTTATATAATATGGAAAAAGTGTTCACAGGGAAATTTATATTACAAATATACATATGTTACTATATATATCATAAAACTAATAAATAGTCTAAGCAAGGTGGTAGGATCAAAGATTTAATATACAAAATAAATTGCATTTCTGTATGCTAGCAATGAGATATCTGAAAATAAAATTGAGAAAATATTTCCATTAAAATAGCATTAAAACTAAAATACTTCAAAAGTGTGTAAATAGTTTATACTCTGAAGGCTACAGAACATTGTAGAATCCCCAAATAAATGGTAAAACACTTCTATGAAGACTAAATTTTGTTACAATGACATTGACAACACTCATCAAAATGATCTATAGATTCAATGTAATACCTTTCAGAATGCCAACTTTCAGAATTTGACATACTGATCCTAAAAAAAAAAAAAAAAAAAGAAAAGCATGTAAATGTAAGGAATCCAGCATACCCAAAACTATTAAAGATGGGAATAAATTTGGAGAACTCACATTTGCTGAATTTAAAATAAACCACAAAACTACAATAATTAACATGGTTTGGTGATGACACAGACAGAGAAATCAAAGGAATATAACTTAGAGTTTAGAACTAATCCGTACTCTAATTAGCATTTAATTTTGACAAGAGGCAGAGAAAATTTAGTAAGGAGAGTTGTTTCAGGAAATGGTGCAATAAGATATCCACAGGCAAAAACTAAAAAGAAAAAAAAAATAAATACCTGATAGAGTATTGACAAAAAACCAGCTCAAGAAAGAATGAGTCATAAAAAAATAACTATACAAACACTATAGAATTCTTAAGAAAAAATAACTAAGGAATATATCTTTATGACCTTGTTTTAAGCAATGAATTCTTATGTAAGACATCAAAAGTACAAGTAACAAAAGAAAAAGATAAATTGGACAAAATAAAAATTAAAATTGTGTGTTTCATGAAACACTGAGAAAATGAAATAATCCACATTATGGAAGGAAATATTGTAAACTATATATCTTAAAAGTGACTTAAATCCAACATACATAAAGATGTCTTGAAACCTAACAAATGCTGGCAATTCAATTCTTAAATTTTACTAAGTTGAATTTGAATATCAGTTCAGTTCAGTTCAGTTCGTCGCTCAGTTGTGTTTGACTCTTTGTGACCCTATGAATCGCAGCACACCAGGCCTCACTGTCCATCACCAACTCCCGGAGTTCATTCAAACTCATGTCCATCAAGTAGGTAATGCCATCCAACGATCTCATCCTCTGTCGTCCCCTTCTCCTCCTGCCCCCAATCCCTCCCAGCATCAGGGTCTTTTCCAATGAATCAACTCTTCGCATGAGATGGCCAAAGTATTGGAGTTTCAGCTTCAACATCAGTCCTTCCAATGAACACAAAGGACTGATTTCCTTTAGGATGGAATGGTTGGACTTCCTTGCAGTCCAAGGGACTCTCAAGAGTCTTCTCCAACACCACAGTTCAAAAGCATCAATTCTTCGGTGCTCAGCTTTCTTCACAGTCTAACTCTCACATCCATACATGACTACTGGAAAAACCATAGCCTTGACTGGATGGACCTTTGTTGGGAAAGTATTTCTCTGCTATTTAATATGCTATCTAGGTTTGTCATAACTTTCCTTCCAAGGAGTAAGCATCTTTTAATTTCATGGCTGCAATCACCATTTGCAGTGATTTTGGAGCACAGAAAAATAGAGTCTGACACTGTTTCCACTGTTTCCCCATCTATTTCCCATGAAGTGATGCCACCAGATGCCATGATCTTCGTTTTCTGAATGTTGAGCTTTAAGCCAACTTTTTCACTCTCCTCTTTCACTTTCATCAAGAGGCTTTTTAGTTCCTCTTCACTTTCTGCCAAAAAGGTGTTGTCATCTGCATATCTGAGGTTATTGATTTTTCTCCTGGAAATCTTGATTCCAGTTTGTACTTCCTTCAGCCTAGAGTTTCTCATGATGTACTCTTCATAGAAGTTAAATAAGCAGGGCGAAAATATAGAGGCTTGACGTACTCCGTTTCCTATTTGGAACCAGTCTGTTGTTCCATGTTTAGTTCTAACTGTAGCTTCCTGACCTGCATATAGGTTTCTCAAGATGCAGGTCAGGTGGTCTGGTATTCCCATCTCTTTCACAATTTCCACAGTTTATTGTGATCCACACAGTCAAAGGCTTTGGGATAGTCAATAAAGCAGAAATAGATGTTTTTCTGGAACTCTCTTGCATTTTCCATGATCCAGCAGATGTTGGTAATTTGTTCTCTGGTTCCTCTGCCTTTCCTAAAACCAGCTTGAACATCTGGAAGTTCATGGTTCATGTATTGCTGAAACCTAGCTTGGAGACTTTTGAGCATTACTTTACTAGTGTGTGAGATGAGTGCCATTGTACGGTAGTTTGAGCATTCTTTGGCATTGCCTTTCTTTGGGATTGGAATGAAAACAGACCTTTTCCACTCCTGTGGCCACTGCTGAGTTTTCCAAATTTGCTAGCATATTGAGTGCAGCACTTTCACAGCATCATCTTTCAAGATTTGAAAGAGCTCAACTGGAATTCCGTCACCTCCACTAGCTTTGTTCATAGTGATGCTTTCTAAGGCCCACTTGACTTCACATTCCAGCATGTCTGGCTCTAGATGAGTGATCACACCATCATGATTATCTTGGTCATGAAGATCTTTTTTGTACAGTTTTTCTGTGTATTCTTGCCACCTCTTCTTAATATCTTCTGCTTCTGTTAGGTCCATACCATTTCTGTCCTTTATCGGGCCCATCTCTGCATAAAATGTTCCCTTGATATCTCTACTTTTCTTAAAGAGAGCTCTAGTTTTTCCCATTCTGTTGTTTTCCTCTATTTCCTTGCATTGATCACTGAGGAAGGCTTTCTTATCTCTCCTTGGTATTTTCTGCAACTCTGCATTCAGATGCTTATATCTTTCCTTTTCTCCTTTGCTGTTTGCTTCTCTTCTTTTCACAGCAATCTGTTAGGCCTCCCCCAGACAGCCATTTTGTTTTTTGAATCTCTTTCCATGGGGATGATATTAATCCCTGTCTCCTGTACAATGTCATGAACCTCTGTCCATAGTTCATCAGGCACTCTATCTATCAGATCTTATCCCTTAAATCTATTTCTCACTTCCACTGTATAATCATTAGGGATTTGTTTTAGGTCATACCTGAATGGTCTAGTGGTTTTCCCTACTTTCTTCAATTTAAGTCTGAATTTGGCAAAAAAGGAGTTCATGATCTGAGCCACAGTCAGCTCCTAGTCTTGTTTTGCTTACTGTATAGGGCTTCTCCATCTTTGGCTGCAAAGAATATAATCAATCTGATTTCGTTGTTGACCATCTGGTGATGTCCATGTGTAGAGTCTTCTCTTGTGTTGTTGTACAAGGGTGTTTGCTATGACTAGTGCTTTCTCTTGGCAAAACTCTATTAGCTTTTGCCCTGCTTTATTCTGTACTCCAAGGTCAAATTTGCCTGTTACTCCAGGTATTTTTTGACTTCCTACTTTTGCATACCAGTCCCCTATAATGAAAAGGACATCTTTTTTGGCTGTTAGCTCTCAAAGGTCTTGTAGGTCTTCATAGAACCATTCAACTTCAGCTTCTTCAGCATTACTGGTTCGAGCTTAGGCTTGGATTATTCTGATATTGAATGGTTTGCCTTGGAAAGAACAGAGATCATTCTGTCGTTTTTGAGATTCCATCCAAGTACTGCATTTTGGACTCTTTTGTTGAACATAATGGCAACTCCATTTCTTCTAAGGGATTCCTGCATGCAGTAGTAGATATAATGGTCATCTGAGTTAAATTCATCCATTCCAGTCCATTTTAGTTCACTGATTCCTAGAATGTCGATGTTCACTCTTGCCATCTCCTGTTTGACTACTTCCAATTTGCCTTGATTCATGGACCTGACATTCCAGGTTCCTACTTAATATTGCTCTTTACAGCATCAGACCTTGCTTCTATCACTAGTCACATCCACAATTTTTTTTTTCTTTGCTGTTTTTTTTTTCTTTGTTTGTTTGTTTATTTTGATTTTTTTGTTATATTTACTTATGTATTATTTTTTCTAAACTAATCAGTGTAAAGTAGTTCTCAATGTGGTTTTGAGTTTCATGTTTCAAATGACTATTGAAGATAAATATATTTTTATGTGCCTCTGGAACATTTGTAAGATAAAGATATGTTTATGTGCTTCTGAATCATTTGTAAGATAAAGATATTTTTATGTGCTTAAATGTTCCAGAAGCACATAAAAATATCTTTATCTTCATTAGTCATTTGAAACATGAAACTCAAAACCACATTCAGAACTATACACTGATTAGTTTAGAAAAATAAAATGTACATTAGTAAATATAACAACAAAATAAAAAAGACAGAAAAAAAAAAAAAAACAGCAAAGACAAAAAAAGAAAAAAAAGGAAAACAGAAACTAAGAACTGCTAGACAGGTGGTGGAGAAGTTGGCAACTTCATATATCGCTGCTGAGATTGTAGAATGGTGCAGTTGCTTTAGAGAATAATTGACAGCACCTCAAAATATTAAACCTAGAGTTACCATATACTATAGTCTGAATGCTTGTATTCCCTCCAAATGCATGGATTGAAAACCTAATGACCAAGGTGATGGTATTAAGAGGTGAGACCTTTGGGAAACAATTAAGTCATGGGTTCAGAGCCCTCATTAATGGATCGATACCTTTCATAAAGTGACTTCAGAGAGGTCCTTAAGCCCATTTTGCTATTGTTTTGCCAAAATTTTTCATTTTTGTCTCGGGTTCAAAGGATTTTTTAACAAAATAAGTCACTGGTTCTATACAAAATAATAATAATAATAATACCAGTATTTATTAGAGGATTATCTAGCTTACGTTCAATATACTAACATTAAAAGAAAAGAAAAATTGAAACAGCAGAGGACACATCACTTGTTTTGGTTTTGACCAACATCAAGACTCAAACAGTGCTATAGATTCCCAATTGGGAAAAGGTCCCAAGGAGTGCATCCACTCTGTAGGTGAGACTTCAAAAATTGCAGTTCAGAGTTCTGGCTTATAATCCCTGGACATAAACTGATATTGATTATCATCAATATTGTGATTTCTTTCTTTTTTTTTTTTTTTTTGCCATACATCAACATAAATCAGCCACAGGGACACATGTGATCCCGCATTCTGAACCCCCCTCCCACCTTCCTCCCCACCCATCCCTCTGGGTTGTCCCAGTTCACTCCTTTTTGTTTTTCTTTCTGACTTGCTTCACTCTTTATAATAGACTTCAGTTTCATCCACCTCATTAGAACTGACTCAAATGCATTCCTTTTTACAGCTAAGTAATATTCCATTGTGTATATGTACCACTACTTCTTTATCCATTCATCTGCCAATAGGCATGTAGGTTGCTTACATGCCCTAGCTATTGTAAACAGTGCTGCAAAGAACATTGAGATACATGTATGTCTTTCAATTATGGTTTCCTTGGGGGTGAGTGTATGCCCAAAAGTGGGATTACTGGGTCAGAGCTTCATCCCCAGTAGTTTTTTGTTTTTTGTTTTTTTTTTTTTAAGAAATCTCCACAATGTTCTCCATAGTGGTTATACCAGTTTGCATTCCTGCCAACAGTGTAAGATGGTTCCCTTTTCTCTACACCCTCTCTAGCATTTATTGTTTGTAGACTTTTTGATGTCAGCCATTCTGACTGGTACTTCCATGGTGGCTCACAGTAAAGCGTTTGCCCTCAATGCAGGAGACCTGGGTTCAATCCCTGGGTCGGGAAGATCTCCTGGAGAAGGAAATGGCAACCATCTCTAATATTCTTGCCTGGAAAATCCCATAGACATAGGAGCCTGGTACGCTACAGTCCATGGGGTCATAAAGAGTTGCACACAACTGAGTGACTTCACATTCTGACTGGTGTAGGATGATATCTCACAGTGGTTTTGATTTGCATTTCTCTAATAATGACTGATGCTGCACATCTTTTCATGTGTTTATTAGCCACCTGTATGTATTCTTTGGATAAATGTCTGTTTAGTTCTTTGGCCCACTTTTTGATTGTGTTGTTCATTTGTCTGGTATTGAGCTTCATGAACTTCTTGTATATTTTAGAGATTGATTATTTGTTAGTTGTGTTGTTTGCTATTGTTTTCTCTCATTTTGAAGGCTTTTCACCTTTCTTATCATTTCCTTCATTGGGTAGAAGCTTTTAAGTTTAATTAGGCCCCGTTTATTTACTTTTATTTCCATCACTCTGGGAAATGGGTCATAGAGGATCTTTCTGTGATTTATGTCAGAGAGTGTTCTCTTATGTTTTCCTTTAAGAGTTTTATAGTTTCTGTTCTTTCATTTAGGTCTTTAATCCATTTTGAGTCTATTTTTTGTGTAGGGTGTTATAGTGTTCTAGATTCATTCTTTTACAGGTGGTTGATCAGTTTTCCTGGCACCACTTGTTAAAGAGACTGTCTTTCCTCCACTATATAATTTTGCCTCCTTTGTCAAAGATAAGATGTCCATAGGTGCATGGATTTATGTTTGGGCTTTCTATTTTGTCCCATTGATCTATATTTCTATCTTTGTGCCAGTATCATACTGTCTTGATGATGGTAGTTTTGTAGTATAGTTTGAAGTCAGGAAGGTTGATTCCTTCAGTTCCATTTTTCTTTCTCAAGATTGGCTATTTTAGATTTTTTGTTTGTTTGTTTCCATAAAAATTTTGAAACTTTTCTCTACTTCTGTGAAAAATACCATTGGTAGCTTGATATGGATTTCATTGAATCTACAGATTGCTTTGGGTAGTATACTCATTTTAACAATATTGATTCTTTCAGTCCAAGAACATGATATATTTCTCCATCTATTTGTGTCATCTTTCATTTCTTTCATCAGTGTTTTATGATTTTCTATATATAGGCCTTTGGTTTCTTTAGATATATTTATTTTTAAATATTCCATTCTTTCATTTCAGTGGTTAATGGGATTGTTTCCTTGGTTTCTTATCATGATTTTTCATTGTTAGTGTATAGGAATACAAGGGATTTCTGTGTATTAATTTTATATCCTGAAATTTAGCATACTCATTAAATAGCTCTAGTAATTTTCTTGTGGTTTCTTTGGGATTTTTATGTAAAGGTTCACATTATCTGCAGACAGTGAGAGTTTTGTTTCTTCTTTTCTAATGTGGATTCTTTTTATTGTTTTTTTCCTCTGATTGCTGTGGCTAGGAATTCCAAAATTATATTGAAATGTAATGGTGAGAGTGGGCACACTTCAAGATTTGTGCCCCATGTAATCTATGGTGCCTCAAGGCTTGCACACATAGCAGGCAATCTGGTCACTCACCATCAGTACAGTGTCCAGGAAGGTAGAAGCTAGCTTGGAAGCCTGCTATTCTTTGTCTCTGAAGCCTAAACAAGATTATTTAATTTTTTTTAACAGCTACATATGACCCAAATTATGTCAGTAGCTTGCAACCCAGAATATGGCCCTTGGCAGAACTTGGTCTTGCTGGCACCATGACCTTTTGACTTCACAGCTTCCAGAACCACTGGAAACAAATTTCTATTTTTTTGGAAACTGTAGTATTTTGTTAGAGCAATCCAAAACGATTATGACACATCAGTTATACCTTTATGAATATACATCCAATAGAAATGGAAAGGCAGGTCCCCACAAAATCTTATATATGAAGCTTCATAGCATTATTAATAAAAAAGCATAGAACAGCCTACGTTTCTACAACATAAGTGAAACATGAAAAAAAAAAAGTGAAACAACACATTATGCAAAATGAAGTATTTCACTAAATTCTTCTTACATTTTGTTTGACTTTATTTCGTGGAATGTTTAAAACAGAAAAACTCATAGGATCAGTAGTTACCTGAGGTTAGGAGAAAGAAAATAAGGGATAACTTCTAATAGTTGCAAAGTTTCTTTTAGGGATGATGGAAATGTTCAAAATTGCATAGGGATGATAATATCCACCTTGAAAAACATACTGAAAAACACTGATTTTTAGATTTTGAAAAGGTGAATTTTATGATGTGTGGATTGAATCTCAATATATCTATTACTTTTTAAAAGTGAAAATAAAAGAGAAAGGGTATTTCTCTGGGCCACAACAAGAACTGAAGAATATTTGTGAAGGTTATTTCATTTCAAATTAAGGATGACTTTTACATGAGACACAATGTTTCCAACTGAGTTTTACCAGTGGGAGGTTTTAACAAGTGATTCAAAGCTGAATTATAAAAGTCCTACTGTTCTACTTCAAGTGACATTGTTTCCTGTCATGGCAGATCAGTACTTTCCACTGATGGAAGCCTGTACTATAATTAGCCAGCCATTATGGAGCTGGCCTTTCTAACTGTCTACTGTGTTTTATTTTTTTCTGAACAATGGTGCCATGTCGAATGTTTCAGTTCAGTTCAGTTCAGTTCAGTCACTCAGTCATGTCCAACTCTGCGACCCCATGAATTGCAGCATGCCAGGCCTCCCTGTCCATCACCAACTCCCGGAGTTCACTCAGACTCACGTCCATCAAGTCAGTGATGTCATCCAGCCATCTCATCCTCTGTCGTCCCCTTTTCTCTTGCCCCCAATTCCTCCCAGCATCAGAGTCTTTTCCAATGAGTCAACTCTTCGCATGAGGTGGCCAAAGTACTGGAGTTTCAGCTTTAGCATCATTCCTTCCAAAGAAATTCCAGGGCTCATCTCCTTCAGAATGGACTGGTTGGATCTCCTTGAAGTCCAAGGGACTCTCAAGAGTCTTCTCCAACACCACAGTTCAAAAGCATCAGTTCTTCGGTGCTTAACTTTCTTCACAGTCCAACTCTCACATCCATACATGACCACAGGAAAAACCAAAGCCTTGACTAGACGGACCTTTGTTGGCAAAGTAATGTCCCTGCTTTTGAAAATGCTATCTAGGTTGGACATAACTTTCCTTCCAAGGAGTAAGGGTCTTTTAATTTCATGGCTGCAGTCACCATCTGCAATGATTTTGGAGCCCAGAAAAATAAAGTCTGACACTGTTTCCACTGTTTCCCCATGTATTTCCCATGAGGTGATGGGACTGGATGCCATGATCTTCGTTTTCTGAATGTTGAGCTTTAAGCCAACTTTTTCACTCTCCTCTTTCACTTTCATCAAGAGGCTTTTTAGTTCCTCTTCATTTTCTGCCATAAGGGTGGTGTCATCTGCATATCTGAGGTTATTGATATTTCTCCCAGCAATCTTGATTCCAGCTTGTGTTTCTTCCAGTTCAGCATTTCTCATGATATACTCTGCATATAGCTTACCATTGTCTTCTTCCCTTGACAGGCTGAGAACTGAGCATGTGGATAATCAGATCAGCCTGCTGCTGCTGCCTGCTAAGTCGCTTCAGTCGTGTCCGACTCTGTATGACCCCATAGACAGTAGTCCACCAGGCTCCTCCATCCATGGGATTCTCCAGGCAAGAGTACTGGAGTGGGGTGCCATTGCCTTCTCCTCAGATAAGCCTACTACATATATAATGAAACAGGAGAACCTACTCTAATAGAATTTGAATGATCAACTGAAGAGTTAGTTACGGGGCCAAATAATAAGCAATAATCCAAGAGAGTGGTGAGTCGTTCTCCAAATTTTTAAATGAGTCCAAGGCACTTTTTCATATCATAAGCCTGAATCATAAGAAAACAAAAGATATTTGTGGAAATTCCTCTTACCACTACACCTAAAAATCCACATGGAGAGTTTTGACTTCTTGTCTCTGTGACATTGCTCTGATGTTTCATACTTCTTATTTACCAAATAAGAATGTTTCCCTCAGGGGAACAATAGTGAATATTTTTATGAAATTGAGAAATGATACTCTTACTAGGAAATGGGAATAACAGACCACCTGATCTGCCTCTTGAGAAACCTGTATGCAGGTCAGGAAGCAACAGTTAGAACTGGACATGAAACAACAGACTGGTTCCAAATAGGAAAAGGAGTATGTCAAGGCTGTATAATGTTACCCTGTTTATTTAACTTATATGCAGAGTACATCATGAGAAATGCTGGGCTAGAGGAAGCACAAGCTGGAATCAAGATTGCTGGGAGAAATATCAATAATATCAGATATGCAGATGACAGCACCCTTATGGCAGAAAGTGAAGAGGAACTAAAAATCCTCTTGATGAAAGTGAAAGAGAAGAGTGAAAAAGTTGGCTTAAAGCTCAACATTCAGAAAACTAAGATTGCATCTGGTCCCATCACTTCATGGGAAATAGATGGGGAAACAGTGGCTGACTTTTTGGGGGGGATTCCAAAAATTACTGCAGATAGTGATTGCAGCCATGAAATTAAAAGATGCTTACTCCTTGGAAAGAAAGTTATGACCAAACTAGACAGCATTTTAAAGAGCAGAGACATTACTTTGTCAACAAAGGTCCATCTAGTCAAGGCTATGGTTTTTCCAGTAGTCATGCACGGATGTGAGAGTTGGATTATAAAGAAAGCTGAGCACCAAAGAATTGATGCTTTTGAACTGTGGTGTTGGGGAAGACTCTTGAGAGTCCCTTGGACTGCAAGGAGATCCACCCAGTCCATCCTAAAGGAAATCAGTTCTGGGTGTTCACTGGAAGGACTGATATTGAAGCTGAAACTCCAATATTTTGGCCACCTGATAAGCAGAGCTGACTCATTTGAAAAGACCCTGATATTGGGAAAGTTGAAGGAAGGAAGAGAAGGGGACGACAGAAGATGAGATGGTTAGACGGCCTCACCGACTCAATGGACATGGGTTTGGGTGGATTCTTGGATTTGGTGATTGACAGGGGGGCCTGGCGTGCTGCAGTTCATGGGTTGCAAAGAGTCGGACACAACTGAGCAACTGAACTGAACTGAACTGTTACTAGGATACTTTGGGCTTCTCCAATCAGTATCCTCTACTGGTCGGGAAGTATGCTTACCAAGAAAAAAAAATGTAGTTGCTGCTCCAAAATGCTTGAAAGGAAATTAATGTCAGGATTCAGACAAACTTTGGGATACCTCTTTGTAAGTTCATTTTCTATAATAAAGATATTTGGTACACTAGAACAATAGAATAAATGAAGAATCACCAATAACTCAGATACTCTAAGCACTACCAGATTGATAAAATGGAGTACAGTATTGACCTGAGATACTAAGTAAAGCAGAGTTACAATAATATAGGAAGTAAAACAGACTTAAAATAATATAGGCAGTGTAAAAAAGAAATGATAAACACCACGTGCAACTTTGTATTCATTTACAAATTTGAGCATAGTGGCAACTATGCATACATTTCTTTTTTCTTCTCCTTTCTTTGCTACTTTGTATAAAAAGTGCTGACTAGGTTTAGCTTGACATTTAGTTCATGGGTCATCATCGATCATGTGAAACCCCATCAAGGCATGATTATTTTACCTGAAAACTTTGATCTGGAAATGGATATAAGACTTTTGGTAGAAGATGAAAGGTCTTTTGTTTACATGAGAGATTGCTATCTTATATTAGGCAGAAATATGAAAACTTTTTGAGTTAATGGAATACCCATAAAGAAAAAAAAAAAAAAAAAAGGAAATGTGCACAGAGCAGAAATAGAGTTGACTGTGCCACTTTTGGGTCTGTTGTGTCCTAAAATGTTTTCCTGTATTTCTTTGCTCTTCATTCCAGAGTGGCTGATTGCAATAGGCTTATTTCCCAGGTTCCTTGTAGGATGACTTTCAGCTACATTTAACTATAGGAAGAACCACTGGAAGACTGAAGGGGTGATATGTGTCCCTGTATATGTGAGGCAGCGTCTCTGGCAGTAGATGAATCTTTCACGTGAAAACTGCTCTCACCAGACTCCCTAGTCTCACAGTTTCATCTTGGGAAATGTCGCCTTTGGGCTCTAATTATAATAGCTCTTTCCTTTGACCTTCTCTCCTGGTTGTGGAAATGTCGCATATTTCCATGTTGTCTTACTGTTGGCTATCTAGATTATAAATTGTTCCATTACCCATAAGAGCAAAATGCATGTGGGAGTTGCATGGCTGTCACCTGCTAAGGAAGAGAATGTGTCACCTGCATCTGATAAATTTTAGGAATTTAATTTGAAAGGAGATTCAATGCCCAGAGGAGATTCCCAAGGCCCCATATAGAATACCATTGACAGAAGCCATCCCCCCAGGGGATATGGGGAGAGAGAAGACCCTGGAAGCACTTGGAAAGGATCAAGGTTCAGCTGCCTCAGAAGGACCTAAGGCCCCTACCCAGGTGGAGGATCATAACTTAAACACAAGATTCCTGGAGCACCACTCTATTACCTCATCACCACCCAGTAAGAAGAAAGTCATACATCTTACAGCTCTCACCCCAAATTTCATCTTTAAAAATGGACTTTTGAGCTCAAGCCACCATTCTCCTTGACTAACTTGCAATAAACCTTTCTGTTCCCCTTACCCCCTCCCCCAAATCCCTTAAAGTATTGTGTGATCCTTTTTCCTGGTTAGATATTATCTGTGTGGTGCCCAACATATCCCCTATACTCAGTTTAAACATTTTGAG
Source organism: Bos taurus (assembly GCF_002263795.3). Lineage (NCBI taxonomy): Eukaryota > Metazoa > Chordata > Mammalia > Artiodactyla > Bovidae > Bos > Bos taurus. The sequence goes on from NC_037336.1 coordinate 4,985,850, forward strand.
CATGAACTGTCTTCATTATAAAATAATGCTTATTTTTACTCAGATATTATATACAGCACAAACTTCATGCAAAAATTGATAGGTTAATATCACCTTACAGTAATAAAGTTAATGCAAAATTTGCAGTTCACCTGGTTTTCCAGGGAAGAATAGACTATGAATCAGGCAGTTTTTAAAAGGCATTTTGGGGAGGGAGATGGGAGGGGGGTTCAGGGTGAGGAACACATGTACACCCGTGGGGATGAATGTTGATGTATGACAAAACCAATACGATATTGTAAAGTAAAAAAAAATAATAATAATAATAAAAAAGGTAGTTGAAGCAATGTGTCTATATCTCTAAGAAAACTGTCTTCTGAAATCTAAGATTTGTTTCCCAAAATTAATTCCTCAAATTTATCAGGCAAATAATTTATGACCTGAAATAGGCCCCATATCCAACCAGTTATTTGGTGACAGCAATCTTTCCACCCTTTCTTCATTTCTTTCATTTCTGTGAACCTCAATAAAGTATATATCAGTACACAATATAAGCTGATCTGGAAAGTACTTCTGTGGAGAGGTGTTGAAATACAAACTGCATTGTACAACAATGAATTTTTTCAGGGAAATACTGGACCTGAACTATATTCATGAAGGCATAATCATTTAACAATATATTTGTATTCATGGCAATGGACTAAGTATAATACTGAGCTTCCTCAAAGGAACCTGCCAGAAATATAGGAGACACAGAACATGTAGGTTTGATCCATGGGTCAGGAGGATCCCCTGGAGGAGGGAATGGCAACCCACACCAGTGCTGTCTCCTGAAAAATCTCATGGACAGAGGAGTCTGGTGGGCTACAGTTGTGAGGACTGAAAGAGACAGACAGGACAGGGTGAGCAAACACAGATACACACACACACACACACACACAAGTAGAATAACTTTGTTTATTTCAATTTTTAGGGCACTTGTATTATATTAATTGGTGAAAGTAACTTTTTAAAAAATGCCTTCTTCCAGATTCTGATGTCATGCTCTCCATTAAGAACAAAGGAACTGCATTTGTTCTTTGGGATAACGTAAAATTCTGCTTTATGCAATTCTTCATTCGCATGACTCCAGCCTTGTAATAACAGAAGATATGACCAATATTTAAATTAAGAAGGCTGTTTTTAAACTCAAATTTATACCATAGCTCTTGAAAATCCGAAGCCATACATATATTTGTAAAATGCCAATGCACCTCTCAAAGTAGCAAGTGACAGATGACTCTCAGTTCAGTTCAGTTCAGACACTCAGTCATGCCCGACTCTTTGTGACAACATGAATTGCACCACAACAGGCCTCCCTGTCTGTCACCAACTCCCGGAGTTCACTCAAACTCATGTTCATTGATTCTGTGATGCCATCCAGCCATCTCATCCTCTGTTGTCCCGTTTTCCACCTTCCCCCAATCCCTCCAAGTAGCAGAGTCTTTTCTAATGAGTCAGCTCTTCACATGAGGTGGCCAAAGTACTGGAGTTTCAGCTTTAGCATCATTCCTTCTAAAGAACACCCAGGGCTGATCTCCTTTAGGATGAACTGGTTGGATCTCTACATGTAGATGACTCCGCTGCTGCTAAGTCTCTTTAGTCGTGCGACCCCATGGACGGCAGCCCACCAGGCTCCCCTGTCCCTGGGATTCTCCAGGCAAGAACACTGGAGTGGGTTTCCATTTCCTTCTCCAATGCATGAAAGTGAAAAGTGAAAGTGAAGTCGCTCAGTCATGTCTGACTCTTAGTGACCCCATGGACTGCAGCCCACCAGGCTCCTCCATCCATGGGATTTTCCAGGCGAGAGTACTGGAGTGGGGTGCCATCGCCTTCTCCAGTAGATGACTCTACATACAGCTAAATTACACAATGATATGATGATTCCATTCACTTCAACTAATCTTTAAGATACATGGAATTGCTCAATCTTTACTCTCAGAGCTATGAAATAAATGAAATGGCTTTGCTTATGGCATCACTTCCATACTGTTTTAATAAGGGGAAAGAAAAAGGTACCACACCTCTCCTTATGGCAGAAAATGAAGAAAAACTAAAAAGCCTCTAGATGAAAGTGAAAGAGGAGAGTGAAAAAGTTGGCTTAAAACAACAACACTGTGCTTCTTTCATAGCATGGATTTTGTCATCTGAACTGTGCTTCCTGCTAATCCTGTTATTTTCCAAATAGTCTGATATCAGAAGATAACAACCACAACAACAAAAGGTCAGTTAAAATGAGATACATTGTCAATTCAAATATAAAACCACACAGAGGGATGGTATGGGGAGGGAGGAGGGTTCAGGATGGGGAACACATATATACCTGTGGTGGATTCATTTTGGTATTTGGCAAAACTAATACAATTATGTAAAGTTTAAAAATAAAATAAAATTTAAAAAATATATATAAAAGCAAAGTTTCAAAGAAAAAATATGTTATGCAAATTTGTTTATTTTGAACCTTACTTAAAAAAACAATACAATATTGTAAAGTAAAAAATAAATAATAATAAATAAATTCAATTAAAAAATAAGAGTATTAAATATGCATGATAATACCTTTGTGTAAAGTTGATCCAAATATTTATGATAATGTTAAATATTAAGCATACATCATTATATACTTTTCAATTAAGATTAATTATAAACATCAATTGTGCTTTTTAAAATTAATTTATTTTTATTGAAGGATAATTGCTCTACAGAATTTGCTGATTTCTATCAAACCTCAAGATGAATCAGCCATAGGTGTACATGTGTCCTCTCCCTTTTGAAACTCCTTCCCATCTCCCTCCCCATCCCACCCGTCTAGGTTGATACAGAGCTCCTATTTGAGTTTCCTAAGCCATGCAGAAAACCTAGAACCTATTATACAGAGTGAAGTGATTCAGAAAGAGAAAGATAAACACCATATTTTAAGACATATATATGGAATCTAGAAAAAAAAATGGTACTGAATAATTTATTTACAGGCAACAATGGAGAAACAGACATAGAGAACAGACTTATGGACATGGAGAGAGGTGAGAAGAGGGTGAGATGTATGGAAAGAGTAACATGGAAACTTACATTGCTGCTACTGCTAAGTCGCTTCAGTCCTGTCCGACTCTGTGTGACCCCATAGACGGCAGCCCACCAGGCTCCCCTGTCCCTGGGATTCTCCAGGCAAGCACACTGGAGTGGGTGGAAACTTACATTACCATATGTAAAATTGTGCTTTTTTTTTTTTTTTTTTAATGCTACAGGAAATGTCATGGCTTCAAAGTATGCAAATACGAAGCATGTAATGAAAATCCTTTAGAGCAACCCCATCCTCGGTGAATATTATGAAAATAATTTCTTTAATAGTTCTTCCCAGGTATATAGAATATAATTTAGAGAATTTGTTTTTCTTTGTAACCTATTATTAAGGGGTAAAAAATGTAGCATTTTCTTTAATTCTATGCTTGACTGATTTCTCCAAATGCTGTGGCATCAGATTATTCAGTAAACGGTAAATGAACAAATGAATTCAAAGAGCAGTAAACAGATCTTGGAACTACCTGAAATATATGTCAAATAACTCTGAAGTAATGTTAAGTGTTTAACTTCTATAATATGCATCACTGGCATCACTGGCAACTGAAAACCAAAACAATTCATTGTCTTTTTTTTTTTTTTTCTTTTTCATTCCCCCTGGTGGGAAGTGACTAGCAATATAAGGAACACACTGAACTTACAGCCCAGTATTTATTGTTATGAATTACTTGATGTGTTTGGTTTTAAACAAAACCTGGTCTAAAAGAACAAAATCATGGTTGTGTTTTGAAATTTATTTTTTTCTGAGTTATTTCCAAGTTGAATACCAAACTATTAATAATTAATTATTCTTATTTATAAAAAAGGATATATAACAATTTGGATAATATTTTTCTAATACTATTTCTTACATATTATTGAAATTAATTTCATATGTAACATTTTAAATTATGAACAACTAAACAAGAATTGTTTGGAAATGGTCAAACAGGAGATGGCAAGATTGTACATAGATATTTTGGGAATCAGTGAACTAAAATGGACTGGAATGGGTGAATTTAATTCCAATGAACATTATATCTACTACTGAGGGCAAGAATCTCTTAGAAGAAATGGAGTAGCCCTCATGGTGAACAAGAGACCAAGCAGTCTCAAAAACCACAGATTGATCTTGGTTCATTTCCAAGGTAAACCATTCCAATATCACAGAAATCCAAGCCTATGGCCACCAAGTAATGCTGAAGAAGCTGAAGATGAACAGTTTTATGAAGACCTAAAAGACCTTCTATAACTAACACCCAAAAAAGAGATGCTATTTTCATCATAGGGAACTGGAATGCAAAAGTAGGAAGTCAAGAGATACCTGGAGTAACAAGCAAATTTGGCCTTGGAGTACAGAGTGAAGCAGGGCAAAGGTTAGCAAAGTTTACCAAGATAACGTACTGGTCATAGCAAACTCCCTCTTCTAACAACACAAGAGATGACTCTACACATGGACATTACCAGATGGTCAACACCAAAATCAGATTGATTATAATCTTGTGGCTAGTGATGAAGAAGCTCTATAAAATCAGCAAAAGCAAGATGGGAGATGACTGTGGCTCACATCATGAACTCCTTATTGCAAAATTCAGACTTTAATTGAAGAAAGTAGAGAAAACCACTAGGCCACTCAGATATAACCTAAATCAAATCCCTATGATTGTACATTGAAAGTGACAAATAGATTCAAGGGTTTAGATCTGATAGAGTGCCTGAAGAACTATGGGTGGCAGTTGGTAACATTATATAGGAGTTGATGATCAAGACCAACCCCAAGAAAAAGAAATGCAAAAAAAGGCAAAATGCTTGTCTATGGAGCACTTACAGACAGCTGAGAAAAGAAGTGAAAGGCAATGGAGAAAAGGAAAGATATACCCATTTGAATGAACAACTCCAAAGAGCAAAAATGATAAGAAAGACTTAAGTGTGCAATGGAAAGAAATAAAAGAAAACAATAGACTGGGAAAGACTAGAGATATTTTCAAGAGAATTAGCAATAGGAAATAATAAGGAAATATTTCATACAAATAAGGAAATATTTCATACAAAGATGGGTACAATAAAGGACATAAACTGTATGGACCTAAAAGAAGCAGAAGATATTAAGAAGAGGTGGCAAAAATACACAGAAGAACTATACAAAAGATATCTTCATGACCCAGATAACCACAAGAGTGTGATCATTCAGCTACAGTCAGACATCCTGGAGAGCAAAGTCAAGTAGGCCTCTCAAAGCATCACTATGAACAAAGCTAGTGGAGGTGATGGAATTCCAGCTGAGCTATTTCAAATCCTAAAAGATGATGCTGTGAAAGTGCTGCACTCAATATGTCAACAAAATTGGAAAACTCAGCAGTGGCCACAGGACTGCAAAAGATCAGTTTTCTTTCCATTCCCAAAGAAAAACAATCCCAAAGAATGTTCAAACTATTGCACAATTGCACTCATTTCACCTGCTACCAAAGTAAAGCTCAAAATTCTCCAAGCTAGGATTCAACAGTACATTAAGCAAGAACTCCCAGATGTTCAAGCTGGATTAAGAAAAGGCAGAGGAACCGGAGATCAAATTGCCAGCATCCACTGGATCATAGAAACAGCAAGAGAATTCCAGAAAAAATCTAATTCTGCTTCATTGACTATGTTAAAGCTTTTGAGTGTGTGGATCATAACATACTGTGGAAAATTTTTAAAGAGATGGGAATACCAGTCCACCTGACCTGCCTCAGGAGAAACCTATATGCAGGCCAAGAAGAAATAGAACCAATCATGTAACAATGGACTTGATCAAAATTGGGAACAGAGAACATCAAGACTGTATATTGTCACCCTGGTTATTTAAATTATATTCAGAATACACCATGTGAAATGCTCGGCTGGTTCCAGCACAAACTGGAATCAAGATTCCTGGGGGAAATATCAATAAGATCAGATGTGCAGACGATACCACACTTATGGCAGAAGGCAAAAAGGAACTAAAGAGCCTCTTAATGCAGGTGAAAGAAGAGTGAAAAGCTGACTTAAAACTCAAACACCAATACAGTATACTAACGCATATATATGGAATTTAGAAAAATGGTAACAATAACACTGTATGCGAGACAGCAAAAGAGACACAGGTGTATAGAACAGTCTTTTGGACTCTGTGTGTGTAGGGGGGGGATGATTTGGGAGAATGGCATTGAAACATGCATAATATCATATAAGAAATGCATTGCCAGTCCAGGTTCGATGCAGGATACAGGAAGCTTGGGGCTGGTGCACTGGGATGACCCAGAGGGATGGTATGGGGAGGGAGGCGGGAGGGGGGGTTCAGAACTGGGAACACGTGTACACCTGTGGCGGATTCATGTTGATGTATGGCAAAACAAATACAATATCGTAAAGTAAAAAAAAAAAAAAAAAAAGAAGTTAAAAAAAAACAAAAATCCCAAATTGTTTCTTCTGATATAAAACTCACTCTTCCTAAAATTATAGAAATAGCTTAAGTGATTGCAGATGAAATTATCTTAGAAATTTGAATCAATAAAGATAATCTGATTAAAAAAACTCAACGTTCAAAAAACTAACATCATGGCTTCCATTTCAATCACTTTATGTTAAATAGATGCAGAAACAATGAAAACAGTGACACTTTATTTTCTTGGGCTGCAAAATCACTGTAGATGGTGACTGTAGCCATGAAATTAAAAGACACTTGCTCCTTGGAAGAAAAGCTATGACAAACCTAGACAGCATATTATAAAGCAGAGCCATTATTTTGCCAACAAAAATCGACACATAGTCAAAGCTATGATTTTTCTAGTGGTTATGAATGGATGTGAGATTTGGACAAAAAAGAAAGCTGAGCAGTGAAGAACTGGTGCTTTTTACTGCTGTGTTGTAGAAGATTTTTGAGACCCCCTCAAAAAGTAGATTAAACAAGTCAATCCTAAATGAAATCAACTCTGAATATTCATTGGAAGGACTGATGCTGAAGCTGAAGCTCCAATAATTAAGCCTCCTGATATGAAGTGCCAACTCATTAGAACAGAAACTGATGCTGGGAAAGATTGAAGGCAGAAGGAGAAGGGGATGACAGAGGATGAGATGGCTAGATGACATCACCGATTCAATGGGCGTGAGCTTGAGCAAGCTCTGGGGGATGGTGAAGGACAGGGAAGCCTGGCTGCTGCAATCCATGGGATCACAAAGAGTCAGACATGACTGAGCAACTGAGGAACACCAAACAGGAATTAAAAGTTACTGTCTTAATTCAGAGGGCAAAATAACAGTTTCCCAGTTAACTTGGTTTTTCAAATAAATAGTAAAATTAAAAATATTTTGAGTTCTTTCTTCCTGACACTTTCTTTTATTATTTTTCTCTCAATAGGCACACACATACACACACCCACACACAATATTTTGGTCACTAAGCCCAGTACACCTATTGAGAGGCAGAGTCCTGTGAGGTAAACAGAGGTCCTGATAATGTGGAAGTTGGGATATATGCGATTAAGTTTCTAACATAGTTGAGAGAAAACAAAGTATATGGCATGTGCTTAGAAATCAATTCAATACTTACTTTCTATTCTAAGTGGTGGTTTGGTTGCTTTAAAATTACAGAGCTCAGGATCATTCAAAGCATCAGGAGCCATTATTTATTACTCATTACTCCCTGATATGTAATCAATTCTAATAAATTTTTTTAAAGGCAAATTATATACATTTGGCATTCACCTTTGTGGGTCCTTGGACTTAGAACTGTACCTTTTTCTTTTTTTAACTAACAGTCTCTCAATAAGCAATTATTGGACAGAACACACATGATTCTTGAAAATAGCCTAATTTTTGTAATTGTTTTTCATCTTACACTTTCTGTTTTTATATAAAATTGTCTATCTCACTTCTGACTAAGAACAGGACTATGAATTCATCAAATTGGTAAGCATATGTGGAAGTGACTATGTAATAATAATAATTAGCTTTTATAAACTTTATCTCACTAAACTGCCTTTTCATAGGATGCACCCAATTATTAGCAAATGAAGAGATGAAAACACATTGTTATATTGTGTATAGCGTATTCTTATAAGGGAGACACAGAGAAAGATTTGACAAAGAAAAAGAGTAGGGGGTTTGACCATAGAAGTAGTGGTTGGAGTGATGTGGCCATGAGTCAAGGAGTGATAGTGGCCACCAAAAGCTGGAAGGAGAAGATACTAAAATCTCCTCTTAAGCCTCTACTGGGAATATAGCCCTGCTAGCAGCAAGTTAAACTGATTTTGGACTTCTGGTCTCTAAAACTGAGATGCACTTCTGTTGTTTTAACCAACCAAGCCTGGGGTAGTTTGCTACATTGGTCATAGGAAACTAATACTCAGCACTGTCCCAACTCAAATCTGATACCCTACAGAAGGTCCTATATAACTAATTGAATAAGGAGGAAAAAAAAAAAGTGGAGATTGGCACATGGGTATCAATGCAAGATTAAAATGTACAGTGGTTGCATCATAGTGACAGTGAAGAGAGAAAATCTTCCTACCTACAAATTGGACAGTTTGTCATCCACTTTTTGCAAGAAAAGCCCCCTCAAAAAAATTTCATACTGATTCCTAGCAATGCCAGTGGTCTAATAATTTGATCAGGGTTTTAGAGGGAAATCGTCTAATAGGTCGAAAACACAAAGGTTTGGGTAGAGGTGTGTCAATGACATAAAGAAATGAGAATGAAGGTTGTTTTGTTTTTTCTTTTTTCTTTTAAATCACTCACTCATTCTCACCAGAAAGCTTCTGTCATGAAAGAAGCATTGAACAATGAAATAGGCTAAATGACTTTGTCTCTTAATCATCCATCAGTTGATCATCCAATAACTGATGCAACGGACAGAGGAGTCATGATGTCAGATGGAAGCTCTGTATGGGTCCAATAGCTAGTACTAGTGATTTTGTTTGTACCTCTGCATGACCAGTATATAATCTAAGAAGGCCAATACTGAACCTCCAGTATTAGAATAGTCCTTATGAGTTAAAGAGGCACCTGATGACATGTCAACTTCCTGAGACCTTTCCTTCTTAGGTTTCCTTCCCAAGTAAAGAGCCTCAGCCAACACAAATAAAGCATATGTGATGATATGCTCTTCTTTCTAATCTCTATAATCTTTATCCTTTAGTTAATAGTCTGAAATTTTTCTTATATGAAAAAATTGTGTCCTCAGTACACATTAAATTTTATTTCTTCTACATGGCTTTCAATTCTAGCTTTCCTTATTTTCCATTTATTTTCTGAGAGATAAAAGAAAATGGAAACATCCGCTGGATCATGGCAAAAGCAAGAGAGTTCCAGAAAAACATCTATTTGTACTTTATTGACTATGCCAAAGCCTTTGACTGTGTGGATCACAATAAACTGTGGAAAATTCTGAAAGAGATGGGAATACCAGACCACCTGATCTGCCTCTTGAGAAACCTATATGCAGGTCAGGAAGAAACAGTTAGAACTGGACATGGAACAACAGACTGGTTCCAAATAGGAAACGGAGTACGTCAAGCCTCTATATTTTCGCCCTGCTTATTTAACTTATATGCAGAGTACATCATGAGAAATGCTGGACTGGAAGAAACACAAGCTGGAATCAAGATTGCCAGGAGAAATATCAATAACCTCAGATATGCAGATGACACCACCCTTATGGCAGAAAGTGAAGAGGAACTAAAAAGCCTCTTGATGAAAGTGAAAGTGGAGAGTGAAAAAGTTGGCTTAAAGCTCAACATTCAGAAAACGAAGATCATGGCATCCAGTCCCATCACTTCATGGGAAATAGATGGGAAAACAGTGGAAACAGCATCAGACTTTATTTTTCTGGGCTCCAAAATCATTGCAGATGGTGACTGCAGCCATGAAATTAAAAGACGCTTACTCCTTGGAAAGAAAGTTATGACCAAACTAGACAGCATATTGAAAAGCACAGACATTACTTTGCCAACAAAGGTCCGTCTAATCAAGGCTATGGTTTTTCCTGTGGTCATGTATGGATGTGAGAGTTGGACTGTAAAGAAGGCTGAGCGCTGAAGAATTGCTGCTTTTGAACTGTGGTGTTGGAGAAGACTCTTGAGAGTCCCTTGGACTGCAAAGAGATCCAACTAGTCCATTCTGAAGGAGATCAGCCCTGGGATTTCTTTGGAGGGAATGATGCTAAAGCTGAAACTCCACTACTTTGGCCACCTCATGCGAAGAGTTGACTCATTGGAAAAGACTCTGATGCTGGGAGGGATTGGGGGCAAGAGGTGAAGGGGACGACAGAGGATGAGATGGCTGGATGGCATCACCGACTCGATGGACTTGAGTCTGAGTGAACTCCGGAAGTTGGTGATGGACAGGGAGGCCTGGCGTGCTGCGATTCATGGGGTTGCAAAGAGTCGGACACGACTGAGCAACTGATCTGATCTGATCTGATGATTAGTTTTAGCTAATCTGGACTAAATTTGGTCAATCTTTTGTTCTTGTGTCTCAACTTGAAATTAAAAATTTTCTGGATCTTTTTCTATTAATTTACTTAAATCAGGGAATTTCTTATTCTGAAGTATAATATCCTTCCTATATTTTTGTATGTTTATTTGTGAATACTCTGTATGTGTAAAGTACCTGGTAAGGCATGTTTGTTTAATGGGAGTGGCTGATCCTAGCCCTTGATATGTTGAAAATCCTGGTTTGAAGAGTAGGAGAAATGAGCTGAGCTAAAGAAGTCAAAAGCTTTAATCCATTTTTGAAAAGGATTTTCTATCACACATTAGCTTTATTTACTAATCTGGATATATATATAGTGCCTTTAATTTTCAGATTTTAGCCCAGAGGGTTGAGAAAGCAGTTTTTATTGTGAGATTAAGTATCAGGTCAGATCAGATCAGATTCAGATCAGATCAGATTCAGATCAGATCAGATCAGTCGCTCAGTCATGTCCGACTCTTTGTGACCCCATGAATCGCAGCACGCCAGGCCTCCCTGTCCATCACCAACTCCTGGAGTTCACTCAGACTCATGTCCATCAAGTCAGTGATGCCATCCAGCCATCTCATCCTCTGTTGTCCCCTTCTCCTCTTGCCCCCAATCCCTCCCAGCATCAGAGTCTTTTCCAGTGAGTCAACTCTTCGCATGAGGTGGCCAAAGTACTGGAATTTCAGCTTTAGCATCATTCCTTCCAAAGAAATTCCAGGGCTGATCTCCTTCAGAATGGACTGGTTGGATCTCCTTGCAGTCCAAGGGACTCTCAAGAGTCTTCTCCAACACCACAGTTTAAAAGCATCAATTTTTCGGTGCTCAGCCTTCTTCACAGTCCAATTCTCACATCCATACATGACCACAGGAAAAACCATAGCCTTGACTAGCCGGACCTTTGTTGGCAAAGTAATGTCTCTGCTTTTGAATATGCTATTAGGTTGGTCATAACTTTCCTTCCAAGGAATAAGCGTCTTTTAATTTCATGGCTGCAGTCACCATCTGCAGTGATTTGGAGCCCAGAAAAATAAAGTCTGATGCTGTTTCCACTGTTTCCCCATCTATTTCCCATGAAGTGATGGGACCAGATGCCATGATCTTAGTTTTTGAATGTTGAGCTTTAAGCCAGTTTTTTCACTCTCCACTTTCACTTTCATCAAGAGGCTTTTTAGTTCCTCTTCACTTTTCTGCCATAACGATGGTGTCATCTGCATCTCTGAGGTTATTGATATTTCTCCTGGCAATCTTGATTCCAGCTTGTGTTTCTTCCAGTCCAGCATTTCTCATGATGTACTCTGCATATAAGTTAAATAAACAGGGTGACAATATACAGCCTTGACGTACTCTGAGATTAAGTATAGGACTTTTTTTTTTTTTTTTTCCACTTACATATCGCTACTCGATTACAACCCTGGAGGAGGGAATGACAACCCCCTCCAATGTTCTTGCCTGGAAGATCCCATGGATATAGAAGCCTGGCCAGTTAGTCCATGTGGCACAAAGAATCAGACATGCCAGAGTAACTAGTACAACGTGATTATATTAGGTGAATGGCAGAAAACATCTCTACCTTACTCATGAAGGAAGACCAAGAGGTAAAAATAAATAAGATGCTATCTTAAACATTTCTCCTTTAACATTCTGGGGGTGAAATTCAGGGGACCATTTTTTTGTACCTTCTCTGTGATCATGACCAAACTACTAAATTGTCATTGTTCTCATACTTGCTTGGGTTTTCAAAAATGTGCCAGTTGTTATTAAAAATATCCAAGTCCTGTCACTTTACTAGATGAATTTCAGTAAGGCATGGGATATAGAAATAACTGGGATTACTAGATCACCTTACCTGCCTCCTGAGAAATCTATATGCAGGTCAAGAAGCAACACTTAGAACTGGACATGGAACAATGGACTGGATCACAATTGGGAACAGAGAACATCAAGACTGTATATTGTCACTCTGGTTATCTAACCTCATATAGACAGATGACAACGCCCTTCTGGCAGAAAGTGAAGAAGAACTAAAGAGCCTCTTGAAGAAATTGAAAGAGGAAAATGAAAAAGCTGGCTTAAAACTCAACATTCAAAAAACTAAGATCACGACATCCTGTTCCATCACTTCATGGCAAATAAAAAGAGAAACAATGGAAACAGTGAGAGCCATTATCATTTGTGTGTGTGTTGGGGGGGAGGCTCCCAAATCTTCTGTCACTGCAGATGGTGACAGAGCCATGAAATTAAAAGACACTTGCTTCTTGGCAGACATTACTTTACCAACAAAATTCTATCTAGTCAAAGCTATGTTTTTTCCAGTAGTCATGTATGAATGTGAGAGTTGGACTATAAAGAAAGCTGAGTGCCAAAGAATTGATGCTTTTGAACTGTGCTGTTGGAGAAGACTCTTGAGAGTCTCTTGGACTGCAAGGAGATAAAACCAGTCCATTCTAAATAAAATCAGCCCTGAATAATCATTGGAAGGACTGATGCTGAAGCTCCAGTACTTTGGCTACCTGACGTGAAGAACTGATTCATTGGAAAAGATCCTGATATTGGGAAAGGTTGTAGGCAGGAGAAGAAGGGGACAACAGAGGGTGATTTGGATGGATGGTATCACCAACCCATTTAACATGAGTTTGATCAAGCTCCGGTAGTTGGTAATGGGCAGGGAAGCTTAGAGAGCTGCAGTCCATGGGGTCGCAAAGAGTCAGGCATGACTGAACAACTGAACTGATTGATAGAAATATCTCACATTTACCTTAAAATTGTGTTCCTGACTGTTGATTCACTCACTCTGCATTCATGTCCCTGTGAGTGTATATGGGTGTGCACAGGTGTGTGTTAGAGACATGATTTTAAATAGAAAGCATGCACAAGTGACAGTTTCTCTCTGTTTCCTTTCAGTCAGCTACCACCAGAGTAATAATAGTGATCCACTCAGAATGGATCCACTCAGAAACAGTCTAATACTCTTTTTCATTCATGACCTGGGAATCAGTTTATTTTTAATAGCATGATTAAAAATATTTCTGATGGCCTAATTAATTTGTGGGCACATTTTAATCTTATTATTAACAATTAGTGTATTTTTCACTTTCCATTACATTTCCTCAAACCAAACACAATCAATGACCCTTCTTACTAGCTCTGATGTACAAGTCCAGACAGCTATTACAGAGCATCTTTCAAGCATGTAGCTATTAATATTATGACTTGTTATAATATGAATTATGAGAGGAATAATGATTTTCTTTGGCTTTTCACCACAGCCTCTCACTATTCTCTGCTGAAAATGTTCCACTAAATGTGGAAACTTCTGACTACCAACTACAAAGGTCTTCTGTGGTTTGCACAGTTTTGAATTATGCTCATTATATGTGAGCATAATTATCAGTTGTATGAATATGATTAAATAAAATCAGCATTACATTACTGCTTTTCCTTTAATGTTTTATCAATTTTCTATTTAAACAGCTTTCTCAAATAGTTCTATATGATCTAAACATAATTCCACAAACTAGATAGGTGGCCTGTATTAATGACAGATGCCAAGAATCACCATCCCTTGTGATAACCAAGGCTTGGATAATGAAACAAATTCCTTGACTGTGTTTGCAATTTCCTTTAAGTAAGTTTTCTCCCAGAAAGCATATCAGTGCTTTATGAAAGTAGAGTCCATGATGTCTCAATATACATTTCTCATTTATGCCCTCACTACCTAAATCTGAAAGATTTATAGAGTTTGACCTCAAAGTAGGATACCCTCTAAAATGCATTATGACAATGAAAGAGTGTATGTTTGATTATGCTACTAGATATTTCCCAAATAGGTATTTTACATGTAAAATATGAATATTGTGACTTATCAAATTGCTTTATTTAAATTATATTTTTTTCATGTTAATGTTAATAATATCCTTTAGAATACATAAACTATCCAAATCTTTCAGATTATTTGATTAGTTTTATCTTCAGTCTTCAACCTTGGAAGTACTTTATAAGCACTTTCTTAAAACTACTTTTGAAGTTAAATCACTATGTCATATATATATATATATATTAAAAAAAAAAAAAAAAGTAAAGCGATGTTCATAAAGTCCAGACATTTTTGTCACTGATATAATAGGGCAATGAGACAGTTTCCCTCCTAGGAACCGGAAGATAGTTCTGTCTGTTCTGTGTTGGCTCATTTATCTCTGTTACATTGATGAATTAATTTTCATGATGATACTTGGTATGAATAATGAAAAGCTAGAAAAGATAGTGTGATGGTCTAGATGGAATATTTAAAATTTTCTTCCTAATTATAGCTAACCATCTTTTTCAGATTCACTACTGAACAATCATTTCATATGAACACAATTTTTAGATGATATTTTTAAGCTAAATTAAAAGTCCTCTGAATAGTATAACCTCTTTTAAAACTAAGTGAATACAAACTCCAAGTATTTTATCATGTTAAACAGAAGTACTTAAAACTTAAGAATGTGTTTTGAACTCTTCATTTGCTAATGATTTGAATATATATTACAGAAAAGAATTTATTTAAAGAAAGATTATCCTTTTAAATCAAAAGAACTTTTTTTATTACATGCTCATTTCAATGTTTGTTTTCTAGTTGAACAGGTTCATTAGTCATCATCTTAGTTAAAGATAAAGTAGATAATTATTTCTGCAAGGTGATTTAACAATGCCTCTCAAACTTTACCATGGCTATAAAACATTTGAGGATCTTGATGAAAACTGAGACTGCATTTTAAACAAGCTTTCTCAATATCCACTGAACTAGTCAAAAATTTAATACCAAGTTTTCTCCATGAGAAGTTCATATACTGGATTTGATTTTTATTTTTTATTGCCAGTTAAAATCTTATAATCCTGAAGGAAATAATATTTACAAAATATGATGACATAATTTATTTTCTTATAAAAATCCATGCAGAAATTGAATTTCCTTTTTGAACTAGTTACAACCTAACATTGGCTATGAATTTTAGCAATAAAATAGGGTATTACTAAAGGCAGGGTCAAGATGGTAGAGTAGGAAACCTTGTGTTCAACTCAATCACGAATATACCAAAACTACAACTACATATGGAATAAATTTCTGAGAAAGAGTGAAAACTAGCAGGTTTCTTCTACAACTGAGTATACAGCTCTTCTACAATTAAGAATATAATGGGGAAAAATGTGTCAAGATGGGTGAAAGGCAAAGTCAAGCAAACTAGCCAGGACCCATGCCCTGGCAGGCAACCCCAAAAAAGTAAAGAAATATCAAAAACTCTGAGGTCTTCCTTAAAGATTGAGAGGTTCAAGCCCCACATTGAACATCCAAGCACTGGACACTAGCACAGAAAGATGAGCCCACTTAACCTGATTTGAAAATGAGTGGGACTTATGACCTAGAGATCTGGATATCTGTAGAAAACCAAAACTTTACCTGTAAGGATCCATGAACAGACTTACTCCAAGTCCCAGCACAGAGATAGATTGAAAAGCTCTTGGCATTCTAGCCAGTCTCGCATGACCTCTCCATCATGACCCCAGCCTGGCTTCAGCTCCAACATCTCCAGAAAGGAAAGAGCCTGAAGCTGAACCTGGGAGAAGCTACTTCCAGCTTTTCTAGCCCATCAAGCTTCAGACTTTTCTAGACCATCCAGCTTCAGGCTTCCTCTGAAAAATCATCAGCTTTTAATACACTCTGATTGAAGACTCAACCCTTGCTCAGATCAGTACCAGTCCTCCTGCCAAACCCATCAGTCATATGAAGTCGGCATAGGAATGCTCCTACACAAAAACATTCCTTCAAAAACAAGAAAGGCTACTGTTTGAACTAATTCAAGAGACAACTACAGAAAATCAAACAAAATTATAAGACAGAGGAATATGTTCTAAATGAAAGATCAAGATAAAACCCTGGGAGTGGGGGAATAAAACACTAAAGAGATAGAGATGGGTAATTAACTGGATGAAAGACTTGAAAAAACTCTTTATCATTTAAAAGTCATTTAAAATCATAAAAATGATCATCAACAATAAAGAAGAAAATTTGGAAGGAGATAATGGAGAAAGCAGTGGCAACCCACTCCAGTACTCTTGCCTGGAAAACCCCATAGACAGAGGAGCCTGGTAGGCTGTAGTCCATGGGGTCGCAAAGAGTCAGACTTCACTTTCACTTTCATGCATTGGAGAAGGAAATGGCAACCCACTCCAGTGTTCTTGCCTGGAAAATCCCAGGGACGGAGGAGCCTGGTAGGCTGCAGTCCATGGGGTCACAGTGTTGGACAAGAATGAGGGACTTCACTTTCACTTTTCACTTTCATGCATCGAAGAAGGAAATGGCAACCCATTCCAGTGTTCTTTCCTGGAGAATCCCAGGGATGGAGGAGCCTGGTAGGCTGCTGTCTATGGGGTTGCAGAGAGTCAGACACGACTGAAGCGACTTAGCAGCAGTAGCAATGGAGGAATAAAACAGGAAGATCACCTTTCTTCTGGCAAATACGTCAAAAATATATCTGCACGTGGAACAACATCTACACAACACCTTCTAAGCACTGGCAGAAGACTCCAGACTTCCCAAAAGGCAAACTGATATCCTCAGAATGAGGCAGGGTTGAAGATAAAGATAAAAAAGAGACAAAAGATTTTGGAATGGGGACTTGCATCTCGGGGAGGGAGCCATGAAAGAGGAAATGTCTCCACATATTCAGAAACCTATTCATGGTTGAAGACACTGGGGGAGCTTCAGAGCCTCGGAAGGGAACACAGCATCAGAAGGGAATGTGCTTGGTAGACAAGTCAGAGAATTCACCACAGAGATTGTAGCAAACAGTAAACAGTACTTCTCAAGTGATAAGTGGCTTTCATGCTTACCCCTGTGAATGGGGGATGGGTCTTGAGTTTAGGCTTTAGGGGTTGGAACCTAGGAAGAGGACAGGGGTTGACTGCTGTGAAGATACTCTGAAGGAGCTAGTATGACACAACAGAGGGGGCCCAGGGAAAACCCTAGGCATCCCAGAGAGGCCAAGAGTTTGTTGCCTCAGGGAACCTCTGGCCCCATGCACTTGTAGACCACAGGAATTTGCATTTATGGTTGCTGTAAGTGTGATGGGTAAATGGTAGGGTTGTGAATTGTGCAACCCCAGAGCTAGATAAACCCAGCTGTTTCCAAAGCAGGAACAAGTGTCAAATGCAGAACTAGACATGACAGCAATTTACAATCCTGGGGGTGGGGAACACAAACATCATGTTTACTGCCAAAGCCAGGGTGAGTGCCTGAGGCATAAGACAAAATGCTGATGCTGTGGTACAAAACCCAGAGGTAACAGCTGCCACCAAGCCATGAGTGGGAATGGGTTGCTGCCAACACCCTCCTGGGAGCCTCTGCAGCTTAACTCTGCCAAGGGACATGTGACCTGGGGCCAATTCCCCTAGGAGAGCACATAACCCACCTCAGACTCTGGCGACTTCCTGCAAGACTCTAACAAAGTGGGCACAACCCAGACACCCCAGTAGTGGATTTCATACTCCTCTCTCCCCAGCCTGATGGAGTAAGTGAGCCTTACTAAGCTGCTACTTTGGCTCCCTCTGGTCTGGGTGGGGAACAGACAACAGAGGGTGGCCTACAAGTAGAGGCAGATCCAAACCAAACTGAGGCAACAGGGCTGTATGACTAAAGGAAAATAAGGAAATCCACTCCAGCAGCTTCAGGTACAGAGGATTAAATACCTGCTATTAGCCTGAGACTGTGCATTTGGGTGCAGTTGTGGAGTCTGGGAGCAAATACAAGCCGCAAATGGCCAGATAAGAATCTGACCTGACCACATAGCATCCATAGCAGGTCCAGAGACCTACTTAGAAATGTTGGAGGACTTCCTATTTAAGGAGATACTGGCTGCTTGGGGCTGGTGCACTGGGATGACCCAGAGGGATGGTATGGGGAAGGAAGAGGGAGGAGGGTTCAGGATGGGGAACACATGTATACCTGTGGTGGATTCATTTTGATATATGGCAAAACCAATACAATATTGTAAAGTTAAAAAAGGAAAGAAAAGAAAAGAAATAAGGCACACAAAAAATAAAATAAATAAAATTTAAAAAAAAAAAAAAAAAAAAGGAGATTGGCTAGTGCTCACTGGCAGGAACAATGGAGGATTCAGAAGGACATTCTTACTACTACTACTACTCTCTCTCTCTCTCTCTCTATATATATATATGTATATGTATATATATATATGTACACACACACTGTTTTTTGTTTCTTTTATTGCTTTAATGTTCTTTATTATTCATTTAATATTTATTTGCTAACTTTTACCTTTTTAAAAATATGCTGTTTTAAATAAATGTATTTAATTTCCCCTATTTTTACAGTACTATTTAGTTATATTGCATTTTCCCATGTTTTTGCATTTTTTGCTAGTTTAATTGTTAGTATTCATTTTCACTTATGTATTTATTGGCATTGTTGCTCTCTTGTTTTTTGTATTTTATTCTTGTTTTTATTCTTTTTCTCCCCATCTTTTTTCTCTTTGACTCTTTTCTTTTTCTTTGAAATGTGTGAATTTATTAAGGTATTCTTGGCTATTGACTGTTGTTTTCACCATTTTTCTTGGGATTTTGTCTTCTGCAATGTATGGCTAGTGGATTCTTTGTACTCCATTAAGGTGTCAGGCCTGAACCACCTCTGAGGTGGTAGACATGCATCCAGGACTTCAGACCACCAGAGAACTCTTGGCCCCATGGAACATTAATTGGCAAGAGTCCTCCCAAAGGCCTCCATCTCAATACTAAAGCTAGCAAGTTCCAATACCAGATTTCCTATATGAAAACCTCAGCAAAACACAAACATAAATCTGTCCATTAGTGGACAGGCTGCCTAAAGCCATACCAAGCCCGTACACACAACAAAACACACTACTAGATGTAGCATTGCCCATCAGAAAGAAAAGATCCAGCTCCATTCACCAGAACACAGGCATGTGTCCCAACAACCAGAACCTTCACAAAGCACATGTGAAACCTGACCCAAGGAGAGCAGACTCCATAAATAAGAGGAACTGCAACCATTCAGGCTGCAGAAAGAAGATGTCAAACACAGTAAATTAAATAAAAGGAAAAGACAGAGAAAGATGAAGCAGATGAAAGGACATGATAGGACCACAAGACCAAAAAAAAAAAAAAAAGAAGAAGAAGAAGAGGAAATAGGCAATCTACCTTAAAAAATAAAACAAACTTCAGAGTAATGATAGTAAGGATGATCCAAAACTTGGAAATAAAATGAAGATGCATATAAATAAAATGGAGGCACAGATCGAGAAAATACAAGAAATGTTTAGCAAGGACCTAGAATAAATCAAGAATAGACAATTAGCAAAGAACAATAACAAAAATACTGAGATTAAAAATATTCAAGAGGGAATCATTAGCAGAATAACTGAGGCAGAAGAATGAATAAGTGATCTGGAAGATAGAATGGTGAAAATGACTAAAGCAGAGCAGAATAAAGATACAATAATTCAAATAAATGGCAACAGTCTCAGAGACCTCTTGGGCAACATTAAGTGCACAAACATTCAATTTATAGGAGTCCCAGAAGAAGAAGAGAAAAAGAAAAGTATGAGAAAATATTTGAGGAGCTATTAGTGAAAAATTTCCCTCACATGGGAAAGGAAATAGTCACCGAAATGCTGGAAGACCAGATAGCCCCATACAGAATAAACCCAAAGAGAAATAACACCAAGACACATATTAATGAAACTAACAAATATTACTCACAAAGAAAAAAAAATTAAAATCAGCAAGGGAAAAGAAGCAAATTACATATAAGGGGATTCCTATAAGGTTAACTGCTGATCTTTAAATAGAAATTCTGCAGACCAGGAGAAAGTGGCAGGATATACTTAAAGTGATGAAAGGAATAAACCTATAACCAAGATTACTTTAACAAGCAAGGATTTCACTCACATTCAAAATAGAAATCAAAATATTTACAGATAAGCAAAAGTAAGGAGAATTCAGCATCACCAAACCAGTTTTACAGCAAATGATAAAGGAATTTCTCTAACAAGAAAAGCAAGGACAAGAAGAGACCTACAAAAACAACACTCTACCCAAATAAAGTAATAGGATTGTACATAGAAATAATTACCTTAACTGGAAATGGATTAAATGCTTTAACAAAAATACACAGATTGGTTGAATGGATTCAAAAAGCACAAAAGCAATGTTTTCTACAGGAGAACCACATAAGGCCTAGGGGTATATAAAGACTGACAGTAAGGGGCTGGAAAAGGTATTCCATGCAAATGAAAATTAAAAAAAAAAATGTGTACCTAATACTCATATTAGATAAAGTTAAAAAAATAAATAAAGAGAGGTCAGGAAGTAACAGTTAGAACTGGACATGAAACAGACTGGTTCCAAATAGGAAAAGGAGTATGTCAAGGTGGTATATTGTCACCCTACTTATTTAACTTATATGCAGAGTACATCATAAGAAACACTAGGCTGGATGAAGCACAAGCTGGAATCAAGATTGCCAGGAGAAATATCAATAACCTCAGACATGCAGATGACACTACCCTTATGGCAGAAAGTGAAGAAAAACAAAGAGCCTCTTGAGAAAAGTCAAAGAGGAGAGTGAAAAAGTTGGCTTAAAGCTCAACATTCAGAAAACTGAAGATCATGGCATCTGGTCCCATCACTTCATGGCAGGTAGATGGTGAAACAGTGGCTGACTTTATTTTTCTGGGTTCCAAAATCTGCAGATGGTGATTGCAGCCATGAAATTAAAAGATGCTTACTCCTTGGAAGGAAAGTTATGACCAACCTAGACAGCATATTCAAAAGCAGAGACATTATTTTGCCAACAAAGGTCCATCTAGTCAAGGCTATGATTTTTCCAGTGGTCATGTATGGATGTGAGAGTTGGACTATAAAGAAAGCTGAGCGCTGAAGTATGATTCTTTTGAACTGTGGTGTTGGAGAAGACTCTTGAGAATCCCTTGGGCTGCAAGGAGATCCAACCAGTCCATACTAACAGAGATTAGTCCTGGGTGTTCATTGGAAAGACTGATGTTGAAGCTGAAACTCCAATACTTTGGCTACCTGATGTGAAGAGCTGACTCACTGGAAAAGACCCTAATGCTGGGAAAGATTGAGTGCAGGAGGAGAAGGGGATGACAGAAGATGATATGGTTGGATGGCATCATTGACTCGATGGACATGAGTTTGTGTGGACTCTGGGAGTTGGTGATGGACAGTGAAGCCTGGTGCGCTGCAGTTCATGGGGTCGCAAAGAGTCAGACACGACTGAGCGACTGAACTGAACTGAACTGAACTGAGGCAATCACTGGAGAAGGAAATTGCAACCCACTCCAGTATTCTTGCCTGGAAAATCCCATGGACAAAGGAGCCTGATGGGCTACAGCTCATGGGGTCTCAAAGAGTCAGACACAACTGAGCAACTGAACACAAGAGACAAGGAGGGATACCACACAATAGTCAAAGGATAAATCAGTAAAGAACATATAGTGAAGTGAAGTCACTCAGTCATATCCAACTCTTTGCAACCCCATAGATGGTAGCCTACCAGGCTCCTCTGTCCATGGGATTTTCCAGGCAATAGTACCGGAGTGGATTGCCATTTCCTTCTCCAGGAGATCTTCCCAACCCAGGGCTCGAACCCGAGTCTCCCTCATTGTAGACAGATGCTTTACCATCTGAGCCATCAGGGAAGTCACCTATATAATATATAACAGCTATAAATATATGTATACACCCAACATAGGAGAACCTCCATATATAAGGCTAATCCTAGCAAGTATTAAGAGCAAATTGTAACACAATGATAGCAGGGGACTGTAACACTACACTCACATCAACGGACAGAACATCCACACAGAAAATTAATAAGGAGACAGAAGCTTTAAATGACACTTTTGACCAGATGGCTTAACTGACATCTATAGAGCATTTCATCCATAAAGAGATTTCAGTTTTTCTCATGTAACATTCTCCAGGATAGATCACATCTTGAGTCACAAATCAAGACTTCGTACTTTTTTTAATGAAATAATTTCAAGCATTCTTTTCTGACCACAACACTCTAAAATTAGATATAAACTACAGGAAACAAACAAGCAAACAAAAACCTGTGAAAAAAAATACAAGTATATGGAGGCTAAACAGTATGCTCCTGAAAAACCAGGAGGTCAGTGCAGATATCAAAAAGGAAGTCAAAAAATATCTAAAAACAAATGACAATTAAAATATGACATCTCAAAACCTATGCGGTGCACTAAAAGAAGTGCAGATGGAAATTTATAGCAGTACAAGCCTACTTAAAGAAACAAGAAAAAAAAGCAAATAAACAAGTTAAACTTACACTGAAAGCAACTAGAAAAAGAAATACTACTACAACAACACAAAGTTAGTAGAAGGAAAGAAATTGTAAAGATCAGAGCAGAAATAAATGAAAAATTAATGAAGAATACATCTAGCAAAGATCAAGAAAGCTAAAAGCTTTTGCTTTGAATAGATAAACAAAATTGACACACCATTAGCCAGATTTATCAAGAAAAAAGGGAGAAGGTTCAAATCAGTAAAATTGAAAATTAGAAAGAAGTTACAGCAGACAAGGCAGAAGTACAAAAGATCATAACAGATTACTACAAGCAATTATATGCCACCTTATGTGAAGAGCTGACTCATTTGAAAAGACCCTGATGCTGGGAAAGATTGAGGGCAGGAGGAGAAGGGGACGACATAGGATGAGAAGGTTGGATGGCATCGCAGACTCAATGGGCATGGATTTGGGTGGATTCTGGGAGTTGGTGATGGACAGGGATGCCTGGCGTGCTGAGGTTCATGGGGTCTCAAAGAGTCGGACACGGCTGAGCAACTGAACTGAAAAAGTAAAATGTGGAAGAAAGGGCTTCCAGATTTTGAAGTTAAAGGCTTCAAAACGTATACTCCTCCAAGACTAAATCATGAAGAAATAGAAAACATTAAAAGATAAATCAAAAGCACAGAAATTGAAAATGTAATGAAGAATCTTCCAACAAACAAAAGTCCAAGACCAGATGGCATCAAAGGATAACTCCACAAAAAGTTTAGGGAAAAGCTAGCACTGATCATGCTCAAACTCTGCCAAAAAAGTGTAGAGGAAGGAAAACCTACAAATTCATTCTATAAGGCTACCATCATCCTGTTATCAAAACCGGACAGAGATATTACAAAAGAAAAAACTTACAGGCCAATATGAATGACAAAATCAAAGCCAAAATTTTCAGCAAAGTCTAGCCAACAGAACCCAACAATATATTAAAAGATCAGATATCATGATCAGATGGCCTTTATATCAAGAATGAAAGGATTCTATAATATACACTAATCAGTGTGATGCACCATATTAACAAATGGAAAGATAAAGAAACATATTATCATCTCAATAGTTTCAGAGAAACTTTTTGACAAAATCCAACACCCATTTATGATAAAAATAAATAAATAAATAAAAGTATCCAGAAAGTAGGCATTGTAGGAACCTATCTCAACATATTAAAGTCCATATACAACAAATCCACAGCAAAAATTATTCTGAATATTGAAAAGAATGAAAACAATTTCTCTAAGATCAAGACAAGGGTGGCTACCTTCACCACTGTTATTCAACATAGATTTGAAAGTCTTAACCATGGCAATCAGAGATGAAAAAGAAATAAAAGGAATTTGGGATTGCAAAAGGAGATGTAAAGCTATCACTTTTTCAGATGGCATTATACTATACATAGAAAACCCTAAAGCTGTCACTAGAAAATTACTGGAACAAATCAATGAAAATAGAAAACTCTCATGATATAATATTAATGCACATAAATTCCTTAAATCCCTATACACTAATGATGAAAAATCAGAAAGAAGAATTAAGGAGGCAATCTTATTCACCATTGGAACAAAAAGAATAAAATACCTAGGAATAAACCTACCTAAAGAGATCGAAGACCTGTGTACAGAAAACCATGAAATTGATGAAAGAAATCAAAGGTGATACAGACAGATGGAGAGATATACCGTGTACTTAGATTGGAAGAATCAATATTGTGAAAATAACTATATTACCCAAAGTAATCTACAGATTAAATACAAACAATGGTATTTTTCACAGAACTAGAACAAAAGAATTCACAATTTGTATGGAAGCACAAAAGACCCTGAATAATCAGAATAATCTTGAGACAGAAAAAGAGATCTGGAGAAATGAACCCTCCTGACTTCATAATTAACTACATGGCTACAGTCATCAAGACAGTACTTTACTGGCACAAAAACAGAAATATAGACCAGTGTAACAAGATAGAAATTCCAAAAATAAACCCACATACGTATGGACATCTTAGTTCTGATAATGGAGGCAAGAAAATATAATGGAGAAAAGACAGCCTCTTCAATTAATGGTGCTGGGAAAACTGGACAGCTATATGTAAAACGATGAAACTAGACCACTTCCTAACACCATACACAAAAATTAACTAAAAATGGATTAGATACTTACATATAAAACCAGAAAATATAAAGCTTATAGAGGAAAACATAAACAATACATACTTTATCATAAATCATGGAAAGATTTTCTTTGACCCACCTCCTAGAGTAAAAGAAATAAAACCAAAAATAAACAAAGGGGACCCAATTAAACTTAACAGCATTTGCATAGCAAAGGAAACACAAAACAAGATTAAATGATAATACTAAGAATGGGAGAAAATAATTGCAAATGTAACAATTGACAAAGGATTCATCTCCAAAATAGAGAAGTACATCATACAATTCAATATTAGGAAAACAAAGAGCACAATCAATAAATGGGTGGAAGATCTAAAATGAGATTTTTCTAAAGAAAGCATACAGATGGCCAATAGACACATGCAAAGATGCCCAATATCACTAATTGTTAGAGAAATGTAAATCAAAACTACAATTAGGTATCACCTCAAACCATGCAGAATGGCCATCATCAAAAGATATATGAACAACAAATATTGTAGTAGATATGGAGATAAGAGAAACTCCTACACTGTTGGTGGGAATATAAATTGACACAGTCATTATGAAGAACTGTATGGAGAACTGTATATACCATATAATTCACAACTGGGCATATTATCTGGAGAAAGCTACTATTCTAAAAGTCACAGGTTACTGCAATGCTCATTGCAGTACTATTTGTAATAGTCAGGACATGTAATCAACCCAGCTAACTATCTACAGATGAATGGATAAGATGTGGTACATACATACAATAGAGTATTCAGTTCAGTTCAGTTGCTCAATCGTGTCCGACTCTTTGTGACCCCATGAATCGCAGCACACCAGGCCTCCCTGTCCATCACCAACTCCCAGAGTTCACTCAGACTCACGTCCATTGAGTCAGTGATGCCATCCAGCCATCTCATCCTCTGTCATTCCCTTCTCCTCCTGCCCCCAATCCCTCCCAGCATCAGTCTTTGCCAATGAGTCAACTCTTCACATGAGGTGGCCAAAGTACTGGAGTTTCAGCTTTAGCATCATTCCTTCCAAAGAAATCCCAGGGCTGATCTCCTTCAGAATGGACTGGTTGGATCTCCTTGCAGTCCAAGGGACTCTCAAGAGTCTTGTCCAACACCACAGTTCAAAAGCATCAATTCTTCGGCGCTCAGCCTTCTTCACAGTCCAACTCTCACATCCATACATGACCACAGGAAAAACCATAGCCTTGACTAAACGGACCTTTGTTGGAAAAGTAATGTCTCTGCTTTTGAATATGCTATCTAGGTTGGACATAACTTTCCTTCCAAGGAGTAAGCGTCTTTTAATTTCATGGCTGCAGTCACTATCTGCTGTGATTTTGGAGCCCAGAAAAATAAAGTCTGACACTGTTTCCACTGTTTCCCCATCTATTTCCCATGAAGTGATGGGACCAGATGCCATGATCTTCGTTTTCTGAATGTTGAGCTTTAAGCCAACTTTTTCACTCTCCACTTTCAGTTTCATCAAGAGGCTTTTTAGTTCCTCTTCACTTTCTGCCATAAGGGTGGTGTCATCTGCATATCTGAGGTTATTGATATTTCTCCTGGCAATCTTGATTCCAGCTTGTGTTTCTTCCAGTCCAGCGTTCAGCCACACACACAAAAAGAACAAATTGGAGTCAGATCTAGTGAGTTGGATGAACCTAGAACTTGTTTTCTAAGTTTATCCAACTCACTAGAACTTTTGCTCCCCCCTTCTCCCGCCTCCTCCCCCTTCTTCTTTCAACCTGGCTTCCTTTCTTCCCTTGAAATTTTTGATGTTAGTACTTGGATCTAAAGTTCTGTGTCTCTATAGGAGGTTTTCTGAGAGACTGTACTCTTGTATTTAAGGGCTTCCCTGGTGGTGCAGAGGTTAAAGTGTCTGCCTGCAATGTGGGAGACCTAGGTTCGATCCCTGGGTTGGGAAGATCCCCTGGAGAAGGAAATGGCAACCCACTCCAGTATTCTTGCCTGGAGAATCCCATGGACAGAGGAGCTTAGTGGGCTACAGTCCACAGGTCACAAAGAGTTGGACATGACTGAGCGACTTCACTTCACTTTCATTAGAACTTGTTTTACAGAGTGATATATCAGAAAGAGAAAAATAAATATCATGTATTAAGACATATATATTCAATCTAAAAGTATGATATTGATGAGCCTATTTGCAGGGAAGGAATGGAGATACAGATGTGAAAAATGGATTTGTGCACACAGTGGTGAAAGGAGACATTGTGGTGAATTGAGAAAGTAGTTTTAACATATATACACACCATGAGGTGTAAAATAGATAGCTGCTGAGAAGTTGCTGTATAACACAGGGAGCCGGGTCTGGTAATCTGTGATGACCTAGAGGGAATGCGGTGTTGAGAGAGGCTTCAATATATATAACTATGGTTAATTTGCATTGATATATGGAAGCAACCAACACAACATTGTAAAGTAATATTACTCCAATTAAAAAGATACTTAACAAAAAAAAATCAAAGCTGGAAATTGCAATGACTGACAGACTTTATGCATAAAAATGAATGTCAAAAATATCAAAAACTAAAGTAAATTAACACACTTTTCAAAAAAAGAAAGAGAGATAAGGAACACAGAGAACTTCAGAAAAACATTAGAAACTTTAAAAATAACCAATCAGAGCTGAAGAATACAATAACTTACCTGAAAAAGACACTAGAGGGCCTAGAGAGTAGTCTAGGTTATACAGAAAAATACACAAGGAAGATGGAATGCAGAATAGTGGAAATCATTGAATTAACACAGCAGAAATAAAAATGAATTTTTTGATAATGAGGATTAAAGGACTTTTAAATCAACATCAAATTTATACAATATTCACATTATACAAGCCTTAGAAGAAGACTCATTTCAGACAAAATAGACTTTTAAATGAATATAACAAAATACAAAATGGACATTACTTAACGATAAATGAATCAATATAGAAAGAAGATATAACAATTGAAAACATTTATTCTCTCAACATAGGACTTCCTAAATACATAAAGAATATATTACCACACATTAACAGAATAAACTGGCAGTAATAAATTAATAGTAAGGAATTTTAATGTTTTATTGAAATCAATGGTTAGATATCAGTAAGGAAACATTGTCCTTAAATGGCATACTAGACCAGATAGTTTGCTGCTGCTGCTGCATCACTTCAGTTGTGTCCGACTCTGTGTGACCCCATAGACGGCAGCCAACCAGGCTTCCCCTCCCTGGGATTCTCCAGGCAAGAACACTGGAATGAGTTGCCATTTCCTTCTCCAATGCATGAAAGTGAAAAGTAAAAGTGAAGTTGCTCAGTCGTGTCCGACTCTATCGACCCCATGAACTGCAGCCTACCAGGCTCCTCCGTTCATGGGATTTTCTAGGCAAAAGTACTGGAGTGGAGTGCCATTGCCTTCTCCGGACCAGATAGTTTAGTAGACATCTATAGGACATTCCATCCAAAAGAGTCGCCAAATAGTTTATTTTCAAGTTTACATGGACCATTCTCCAGGATAGACTGCATGAGAGACCACAAAATAAGTCTCAGTAAATTTAAGAAGATTGAAATATCAGGCATCTTTTCTAACCACATCATTGTAAAATTAGAAATCAATTACATTAGGAGGTGGTTCCAAGATGGTAGAGGACTACGACAGAGAGATCACTTTCTCCCCCACAAATTCATCAAAAGATCATGAGAATGTTGAGCAACTTTCACAAAACAACTTCTGAACACTTGCGGAGGACACCAGGCACCCAGAAAGGTAGCCTGATCTTTTTGAAAGATGGTAGGAGAAAGTATTAAAAACCAAAACTAACACAAAAGATTTAGGGATGGAGGCCCTTCTTGGGGACGACGTCATGAAGGAGGAAAAGCTTCCATACAGTAGGGAACCCTCTCATAGGCGTGTCTGTGGGGAATTTTGGAATCTCAGAGGGCAACATAAGGAAGGAAAAAGAAAAAAATAAAACGGAATATGCACTTACCACAACTACATGCTGAGACAGAGAAGTGGCACAAATGCTCACATCTGCCACCAGCGAGTTGGGGCTGGGCAGGGAGGTGTGGACTGCACCATTGGCCCTTAGGGTAGGGACCAGGCCTGAATGCCCTGAGGACAATTAGAGAGCTAATGTGACATAGCAACCTAAACCATGGGATCATCAGAGAGATTAAAAAATAATAATAAAAGACCTTTCTCATGAAAGGTTCTAATGATGCACAGTGATCCCTGGCACAGTCACAAAACAAAGGATAGAGGGAATACCAAAAGAGAGCAAGCCAGTTGCCATAAAGGTCCCTCCCTCGCCATAGGCAGAGAGGCAGGTGTGTGACAGCCAGAGTCAGGAGGCATGGGGCTGCTGCAGTCTCAGCCTCAGAGACCTAATCTTCCACAAACTGTGAGCAGGCTCCCAGTTGCTAACCATGCCTTCCTGGGATCCAGGATGGTTAACATCTGCCAAGTGTGTCACAGACTGAGATGAGTTCCCCAGAGGAGACACACAGCACACCTGGGACTGTACTCTCATGGAGCACCTGGGAAACCAAGCAGCTGGGACAGAGAGGTGAAAAAGACCCACCTGGGACAGTGTACTTGCCAAACACCCAGTCACCTGAGTTGCTCAGGCCTGCGGCTGCTGCTGATAAGTCACTTCAGTCGTGTCCAATTCTGTGCGACCCCATAGATGGCAGCCCACAAGGCTCCACCATCCCTGGGATTCTACAGGTAAGAACACTGAAATGGGTTGCCATTTCCTTCTCCAAAACATGAAAGTGAAAAGTGAAAGTGAAGCCGCTCAGTCGTGTCTGACTCTTAGTGACCCCATGGACTGCAGCCCACCAGGTTCCTCCATCCATGGGATTTTCCAGGCAAGAGTACTGGAGTGGAGTGCCATTGCCTTCTCCATGCTCAGGCCTGAGAAGGGCACAAAACTCACAGTCCATCTGGATCTGTGTCCTTATAGAGCACCCAAGAACCTAAGCGTCTTAGACCTAGGAAATGCATGAAATGCAGGGCCCACTTGGGACAGTGCCCTAGTAGAATACCCTGGAGCTTAGGTGAAGGAGGAAACAGAACAGGCTCTATCTTGAAAGCAGAACTCCATCTTGGGCCGGACTGTGGATTTTGAGTTATATGCCTAGTATCTATGGAAAAGACATACCAACTGGAAAACCAGGACCCCAGAAGGAAGAGCCCCAGGGCTCTCCATCACCAAAACGAATACCCTAATTATCTGTCTTACCAAATAGAATCATACATTCTGTTATGCTTATTGGGATATGACCACAGGCCTAGTGATAATTGTCCACTATTAACTATCTAGACTTAAGGCATATGAATCACAGGTTAACTTTGATTATCAGGGAATTTGGGGAGGTGGGTTTGTGTACATACACTTAGGGTATATAAGGTTTTCACAAAAACTGTTCAGGGTCCTTGGCTAAGAGGAGACTGCCTTGGGCCCGCTGGTGTAATCAACTGCACTCCACTATCTGCATTGTCCTTCTGAGTGAGTTTGTTTCTCAGAACGCATGGCTGTATCATAGGCAGTGTGGACCTGGGAAATTCACACAACCTTGGGCTGTGGTATACTCAGTGTGGTACATCCACTGTGAGCACTTCCCACATATGCCAGCAGTATTTGTTAGCAGTGTCCCTCCCTCTCATCAACACAACTGAACAAGTGAGCCTAAATAAGTGGCCATCTTCACCCCCTTGTGCCAGGGCAGAAATTAGACACTAAAGAGACTTTCAAATAGAGAAAGCCAAAATTAAACAAAGAAAGGGGAACCGCTCTGGAAGTGACAGGTGCAACAGATTAAAACCCTGCAGCTAATACTGAGACTGGACATTTGAGGGGTACTTTTAGACCTTGAGAACTAGTACAAGCAGGAACAAGGGACTATCTGACACTGAACTAACCCCACACTGCCCACAACATCTCCAAAGAAATTCCTAGACATATTTTTATTATCACTTCTTAATGTTTTTAAAAATGTTAATTCTTTATTACTCCTTTTACTTTCATTTTTATAGCCTACTATTACCTTTCCCCCAAATACCTTATTTTTCAAAATAAATTTATTATATATATATGTATTAATTTTTGTAATTGATTTTGTTTGGTATTTTTTATGTTGTATTTCTGAGAGTCTAACCTATATTATAGTTTTTAACCTTTGCTTTTTGATATTTTTTATCAATTATGTACCTTTAATAATCAAAGCTTCAGCATCTATTTTCACTTAGCAATTTGATTATTGGCTTGATGGCTGTCTCCCCTTTTGACTCTCCCTCATCTCCTTCAGGTCACCTCTATCTCCTTCCTACTTCTCTACATAACTCTGTGAACCTCTCTGGGTGTTCCAGTCTGTGGAGAGCACTTAGGGATTTGATTACTGGCTAGATTTATTTCTCCACTTTTGACTCCCCCTTTTCTCTTCTTTATCTCCTCTATCTCCCTCCTACCTCTTCTCTGCTCTGTATAACTCTGTGAATCTCTCTGGGTGTTCCTGGCTGTGGAGAATTTTTTTACCATTAACCTGGGGATTTTATCACCTGTGCTGTATGGATAGAAAAATCTTGAGACTGACTTAAGAGAAGGACTGAAAGTAACAGGCAGGAGGCTTAAATCTAAAACTTTGAAACATCAGAGAACCCCTGACCCCAATGAACAGTAATAGACAAGAGTTAACCCCCAACTCTCCACACCTACACTGAAACCAAGCTCCACCCTAGAGTGAACAAGTTCCAGTGCAAGGCACACCATGTTAGTTCTCCAGCAAAACAGGAACACAACACTGAACATTAGAAGACGGGCTGCCCAAAGCCATGCCAAACCCATAGACACCCCCAAAACTCACTATGGGACACTTTCTTGAACTCCAGGGAAAGGAGATCCAGTTCCACCCACCAGAACAGAGACACAAGCTCCCCCAACCAGAAAATCTTGACAAGTCAGTGGCCCAACCCCACCCACATGGAGCAGACTCCACAGTTAAGAGGAACCATGAACTTCCAGCCTGCAGAAAGGCCATCCTAAACATAGCAATCTAAATAAAAATGACAAGGCAGATAAATATTCAGCTGATAAAAGAACATGATAAAAACCCACAAAACCAAACAAAAGAAGAGGAGATAGGGAGCCTACCTAAGAAAGAATTCAGAATAATGATAGTAAAGATTATCCAAAATCTTGAAAACAAAATGGAGTTATAGATAAATAGAGACAAGGATTGAGAAGATGCAATAAATGCTCAGCAAGGACTTAGAAGAAATAAAGAAGAGTCAATCAATAATGAACAATGCAATAATGGAGATGAAATGCATTCTGGAGGGAACCAACAATAGAAAAACTGAGGCAAAAGAGAGAATAAGTGAGGTGGAAGATAGAATGGTGGAAGCAAATGAAGCAGAGAGAAAAAAAAATTAAAAGAAATGAGGACAATCTCAGAGACCTCTGGGACAATATTAAACACCCCAACATTCGAATCATAGGTGTCTCAGAAGAAGAAGACGAAAAGAAAGGGCATGAGAAAATACTTAAGGAGATAATAGTCTAAATCTTCCCTAAAATGGGGAGGGAAATAGCCACCCAAGTTGAAGAAGCCAGAGAGTCCAAAACAGGATAAACCCAGGGTTAAACACCCAAATAAAGTGATTGAAAGAGAAACTTATACAACTAAGATTACTCTATCCATCAAGGATCTCATTCAGATATGAAGGAGAAATCAAAAGCTTTACAGACAAACAAAAGCTAAGAGAATTCAAAACCACCAAACCAGCTCTTCAACAAATGCTAAAGGATCTTCTCTGGACAGGAAACACAGAAAAGGTTTAGAAAAGCAAACCCAAAACAACAAAGTAAATGGTAATGTGATAATACTTATCAATAATAACCTTAAATGTAAATGGGTTCAATGCTCCAACCAAAAGACAAAGACTGGCTGAATGGGTACAAAAACAAAACCCCTATATAGTCTACAAGAGACTCACTTCAAACCAAGGGACACATAGGGACTATGTGTGTCCTAGGGACTGAAAGTGAAGGGCTGGAAAAAGATATTTCATGCAAATGGGGACCAAAAGACAACAGGGGTTGCAGTACTTACATCATATAAAATAGACTGAAATAAGGACCATGATAAAAGAAAAAGAAGGAAACTACATAATGATCAAAGGATCAATTCAAAAAGATATAACAATTATGGGTATACACACACACACACACACACCCAACATAGGAGCAACTCAATATGTAAGGCAAATGCTAACAAGCATAAAAGGTGAAATTAACAGTAGCATAATAATACTGGGGGATTTGATACTCCACTCACACCTATGGATAGATCAATCAAACAGAAAATTAGCAAGAAAACACAAGCTTTAAATGATATAATGGATCAGTTAGACCTAATTGATATCTATAGGGCATTTCACCCTCCAAAAATGAATTTCTACTTTTTCTCAATGGGACATAAATTTTGCCTTGGTAATTAAAATAAATAAAAATAAATGACATAATTTCAAGCATCTTTTGTGATTACAGTACAGTGAGACTAGATGTCAACTACAGAAAAAAAAAAAAAACATATGGTAATTTCAATAGATTCAGAGACACTCTTTGACAAAATTCAACACCCATTTATGATAAAAATACTTCAGAAAACAGGCATAGAAGGAACATGCCTCATCATCAGTTCACTTCAGTTCAGTCACTCAGTCATGTCCACCTCTTTGCGAGTCCAGGGACTGCAGCATGCCAGGCTTCCCTGTGCATGACCAATACCTCACGCTTGCTCAAACTCATGTCCATCGATTCGGTGATGCCATCCAACCATCTCATCCTCTATCATCCCCTTCTGCTCCTTCCTTGAATCTTGCCCAGCATCAGGATCTTTGCATCAGTCCTTCCAATGAATATTCAGGACTGATTTCCTTTAGGATGGACTGGTTGGATCTCCTTGCAGTCCAAGGGACTTTCAAGAGTTTTCTCCAACATCACAGTTCAAAAGCATCAATTCTTCGGTGGTCAGCTTTCTTTATAGTCCAACTCTGACATCCATACATGACTATTGGAAAAACCATAGCTTTGACTAGATGGACCTTTGCTGGCAAAGTAATGTCTCTGCTCTTTAATATACTGTCTAGGTTGGTCATAGCTTTTCTTCCAAGGAGCAAGCATATTTTAATTTCATGGCTGCAGTCATCCTATACGGTGATTTTTGAACCCAAGAAAATAAAGTCTCTCATTGTTTCCCCATTTGTTTGCCATGAAGTGATGGGACAGGATGCCATGATCTTAGTTTTTTGAATGTTGAATATTAAGCCAAGTTTTAAGTTTTTTCACTGTCTTCTTTCACCTTAATCAAGAGGCTCTTTAATTATTCTTCACTTTCTGTCATAAGGGTGGTATCATCTGCATATCTGAAGTTATTGATATTTTTCCCAGCAGTTTTGATCCCAGCTTGTGCTTCATCCAGCCCAGCATTCTGCATGATGTACTCTGCTTTTAAGTTATACGAGCAGGGTGACAACATAGAACCTTGATGTACTCCTTTCCCAAGTTGAAACCATTTGCTCCCTGTCTGGTTCTAACTGATGTTTCTTGACCTTCATACAAATTTCTCAGTAGGCAGGTATTGTGGGTCTGGTATTCCCATATTTTGAAGAATTTTCCATTCTTTATTGTGATCTACAAACTTACAGGCTTTGGTGTAATCAATAAAGCAGAGTGAGTGAACTCTGTCATTCATATCCAACTATTTTCAACCCCATAGACTGTAACCTGCCAGGCTCCTCTGCCCGTGGAATTTTCCTGGCAAGGATACCAGAGTGGGTTGTCATTTCTTTCTCCAAAATAAAGCAGAAGTAGATTTTTTTCCCCTGGATTCTCTTACTTTTTTTTTTTTTATGATCCAATGGTTGTTGACAATTTGATCTATTATTCTTCTGTGTTTTCTAAATCCAACTTGACCATCTGGAAGCTCACAGTTCATGTAGTGTTGAAGCCTGGCTTGGAGAAATTTGAGCATTACTTTGCTAGCATGTGAGATGAGTGCAATTGTCTGATAGTTTTAACATTCTTTTTCATTGCACTTCTTTTTGATTGGAATGAAAACTGACCTTTTCCATTCTTGTGGCCACTACTGAGCTTTCAAAATTTGCTGGCATACTGAGTGCAGCACTTTAACAACATCTTCTTTTAAGATTTGAAATAGCTCTACTGGACTTCCAACACAATATACCTCAAAATAATAGAAGCCATACATGACAAATCCACAGCAAACATTATCTTCAATTGTGAAAAACTGAAATTATTTCCTCTAAAATCAGGAACAAGAGAAAGGCACACACTCTCACCACTACTGTTCAGCATAGTTTTGCAAGTCCTGGCCACAGCAATCAGAGATGGAAAAGAAATAAAAGAAATCCAGTTTGGAAAAGAAGTAAAACTCTCACTGTTTACAGGTGACATATTCTCTACAGAGAAAACCCTAAAGACACAACCAGAAAATTACTAGAGCTAATCAACGAATTATAGTAAACTGGAAGGATATAAAATTAATACACAGAAATCCTTTGCACTTCTAAACACTAATGATGAGGAAACAGAAAGAGAATTAAGGAAAAAATCCCATTCACCAATGCAAGGAAAAGAATAAAATACTTAGGAATACATTTACCTAAAGAAACAAAAGACCTATATGTAGAAAGCTATAAAATACTGATGAAAGAAATGAAAGATGGTACATGCAGATGGAGAAATGCACCACGTTTTTGGATTGGAAGAATTAATATAGTGAAAATGAGTATACCACCCTCCAAAAACCTATAGATCCAACACAATACTTATGAAGCTAACAATGATATTTTTCACAGAACTAGGACAAATAATTTCGCAATTTGTAAGGAAACACAAAAAAGCTCGAATAACCAAAGCAATCTTGACAAAGAAGAATGGAACTGGAGGAATCAACCTACCTAACTTCAGACAACACTACATAGCTACAGTCATCAAAACATTATGGTACTGGCACAAAGATAGCAATATAGGTAAATGGAACAAAATAGAAAGCCCAGAGATAAATCCAGGCACCTTGGACACCTTATCTTTGACAAAGGAGGCAAAGCCATACAATGGAGAAAAAACAGTCTCTTTAACAACTGGTGCTGGGAAAACTGGTCAATCACCTATAAAAGAATGAAACTAGAACACTTTCTAACACTATACACAAAAATACACTCAAAATAGATTAAAAATCTAAATGTAAGACCAGAAACTATGAAACTCTTAGAGGAAAACATAGGCAGGTAACTCTCTGACATAAGTTACAGTCAGATCCTCTGTGACCCAACTCCTAGAGTAATGGAAACAAAAATAAACTAATGGGACCTAATTAAACTTAAAAGCTTTTATATGGAATTTAGAAAGATGGTAACAGCAACCCTGTATGCGAGACAGCAAAAGAGACACAGATGTATAGAACAGTCTTTTGGACTCTGGGGGGGGCGGGGCGCTGTGATTTGGGAGAATGACATTAAAACATGTATAATATCATATAAGAAACGAATTGCCTGTCCAGGTTTGATGCAGGATACAGGAAGCTTGGGGCTGGTGCACTGGGATGACCCAGAGGGATGGTATGGGGAGGGAGGTGGGAGGGGGGTTTAGGATGGAGAACACGTGTACACCCGTGGTGGATGCATGTTGATGTATGGCAAAACCAATACAGTATTGTAAAGTAAAATAATAATAATAATGAAAATAAAAGCTTTTGCACAACAAAGGAAACTCTAAGCAAGGTGAAAAGACAGCCTTCAGAATGGGAGAAAGTAACAAACAAACAACTGACAAAGAATTAATCTCAACAAATATACAAACAGTTCATGCAACTCAATATCTGAAAAATAAACGACCCAATGAAAAAGTGGGCCAAATACTAAACAGACATTTCTCCAAAGAATCATACAGATGGCTAACAAACAGATGAGAAGATGCTTAACATCCCTCATTATCAGGGAAATGCAAATGTAAACCACAATGAGGTACCATCTCATGATGGTCAGAATGGCTTCCATTAAAAAACAAGTGCCAACTGAGCTTTCAGGGAAGCCCATAAAAATGTCTGCAAACAACAAACAGTGTGAAGGGTGAAGAAAAGGGAACACTTTTACACTGGTTGTAGGAATGCAGATTAGTACAGCCATTATGGAGAACAGTGTGGAGATTCCTTAAAAAAACTGGTAATAGAACTGCCTTGCTGCTGCTGCTAAGTCACTTCAGTCGTGCCCGACTCTGTTCGACCCCATAGACGGCAGCCTACCAGGCTGCCCCGTCCCTGGGATTCTCCAGGCAAGAACACTGGAGTGGGTTGTCATTTCCTTCTCCAATGCATGAAAGTGAAAAGTGAAAGTGAAGTTGCTCAGTCGTGTTGGACTCTTCGCGACCCCATGGATTGCAGCCTACCAGGCTCCTCCATCCATGGGATTTTCCAGGCAAGAGTACTGGAGTGGGTTGCCACTGCCTTATGACCCAGCAATCCCACTTTGGGGCATATACACCAAAGAAACCAAAATTGAAAGAGAGTAATGTACCATGAAGTTTATTGCAGCACTGTTACAGTAGCTTAGACATGGAAGCAACCTAGATGTCCATCACCAAACAAATGGATAAGGAAGTTGTGGTACATATACACAATGGGATATTACTCGGCTATAAAAAAGAACACATTAGATTCAGTTCTAGTTAGGTGGATGAAACTGGAGCCTATTATACAGAGTAAAGTAAGTTAGAAAAAGAAACACCAATAAAGTGAAAGAAACAAAGTGAAGTCGCTCAGTCATGTCCAACTCTGCAACCCCATGGACTGTAGCCTACCAGGCTCCTCCATCCATGGGATTCTCTAGGGAAGAATACTGGAATAGGTTGCAATTTCCTTCTCCAGGGCATCTTCCTGACCCAGCAATTGAACCCAGGTCTCTTGCATTGCAGGCAGACGCTTTAACCTTTGAGCCACCAGGGAAGCTAATACAATACCACATATATATATGGAATTTAGACAGATGGTAACAATGACCCCATATGCAGAATAGCAAAAGAGACACAGATGTAAAGAACAGAGTTTTGGATTATGTGGGAGAAGGCAAGGTTGGGATGCTTTGAGAGAATATAAACAATTCTCTGGAGGTATTGTGCCATGAAGAATATACATTCATTTCAAATCTTATTTTGCATTTATAGACATAAGAAAATCCATCACATTTTTTATTCCTGTAATTTATTTCTCATTTCATACTGTTGTGGTCAGGAAAACATGCTTGACATAACTTCTATCTTCTTAAATGTGTTGAAAGTTTCTTTTGTGTGTGTGGCCTACCATGTGATCTCTCCTAGAGAAAGCTCCATGTGCACTTGAAAAGAATGAGCATTTTTCTTTTGGATAGAAAGAGCAGGCAATCTAAACAAACATTTCCCCAAAGAAGAATGTAGATGTTCAATAAGTACATGAAAAGATGCTCAGCATCTTTACTTATTAGAGAAATGCAAACCAAAACTACAATGAGGTATCACTTCACACCTGTGAGAAGAGCTTTAGATAAACAGTTTTTAAATAGCAAATGTAGGTTAAGATATGGAGAAAAGGAAATACTAGTTATCTGTTGGTGAAAATGTAAATTGGTGCAGCCAGTATGAAAGACAGTATGGAGCTTTCTCAAAAACTTAAGAACAGAAGTGTTATGTAATTTAGCAACTCCACTGCTGCATATATATTTAAAAAGTGATAACACTCATTCTAAACCAAATATATACTCCAATGTTCAAAAAGTGTTCTTTATAATAACCAAGATATGGAAACTACCTAAGTTTACATCAGCATATGAATGGACAAAGAAAATGTGCTATATATACACCATGAAGTGTTAATCATAAAAAGAATGAAATAATGTCATTTTCAACAATGGGTCTAGTGGGTCTAGTGGTTATTATGTCTAGTGAAATAAGTCAGACAGAGAAAGGTTTATACTGTATGCTACCTTTATATTGGAAGCCTAAAAAATAAAACAAACAAATGTATATAACAAAAAAAATGTAGAATCAGATATAAAGAATAAACCAGCAATTATCAGTAGGAGATGGAAGGGGGCAATATAAGAATATGGAGTTAAAAGATACAAGTTACTGTGTAGAAAGTAAATAAGCAACAAGAATATATTCCCACAGCAATGGGAAATATAACTTATTTTATAATAACATTAATTGCATTAAAATCTAAAAAAATTGAGTCACTGTTTTGTATATCAAAGACTAATATTATAAATTCACTATACTTCAATAAAATCAATAAAATTCAATAAAATAAAAAGAAAATCTAGCACAGTGCTTGCTATAAATTGAATTATGTCTCTTTTCCCAAATTCCTATGTTGAATCAATAACCCCAAGAGTGATGGTATTTGCAGAGAGGTCTTTGGGAAGATAATTTGGTTCTGATGAAGTAATAATGGTGGGCTTCTTCTGATTGTAATAGTGTTCTTATAAGAAGAGACACAAGCTAACTAACTAATTATATGATGAACTAGCATTCAGTCTCCCTCTCCCTTTCTCTCTCCTCTCTGTCTCTCTGTGCTTGTGTGTGTCTGTGTGTGTGTGAATGTGATATTAGGAATAGTGAAAAGCTGGCCTTCTGAAACTCAGAAAGAAAGCTCTCACAAGAACTCAAACATACTGGCACCCTGACCTAGGATCTCCACACTCCAAACTTTGAGAAAATAAATTTCTATTGCTTAAGCCACCCAATCTATAGTGTTTCATTATGTCAGCTCATGATGTGATATTAAAAAGTGGGTGGTTATTTATCAAACACCTAAATTGTACAGTTGTTTTAGAACTGGTTAATAGTTTTGAGTGCATACTAAAACTACAGACGTTTACAGTGATTCTGGGGAAGTCCAGATGAAATGAGTAATGTATTACTGGAAATTAAGGAAAATAAAATTCTTTTTATAAAGTGGTAAAGAATCCACTGACCTGCAATCGAGTGTTTTGTGAAAGGTAGGACTTGTGGGTGATGAGATGAGTTCATTTGCCTGAGAATATTTCTAAGCAAAGTATTGATGGAGTGGCTTGGTTCATCCTGACATCCTAAAGTAAGATCTGGAAAAAAAGAGAGATAAAGAAGGAATTTTTAATGGAAAAAGAATAAAAGAACCATAGCTTGAAGACTTGGAAAATTCTTAGTCTATTTATGCTGAAAAAAGTAAGACAGTTTATTTTAAAGATAATCATGTGGCTGAAAACCACTTAATGCAGAATCTGTGGGATTATATATGAGTAGACATTCTACCACAATTCCCTGAAAGGTGGAGATGGAGTGAAATGAAAGGAGACTGTAGGTATTCTTGGATTTGACAGGGCTGGATGCCTAAAAAGCTATTCTTCAAGAGGGAAATGTTACTGTGTAGTCAATTTAGAATACATCAAGGCCACCATCTTGGTTCAAAATGCAAAATGGCCTTGAGTTAGGCATTTTCAATGTCTTGTGAACTGAGAGAATGCTAAGAAAAAAGAAAATATGGCTATTATTTATGTCATTTTATTCAAGGCCTTAAGTTATTATATAACACATTCATTCCAAGGACAGAAGAGGAACTAGGATGTCTTCAATTATCTGGTTCTAGTTTTCTGGTTAATCAGTCGTCAAGTTCTTGGAATGACCTCCTCCACAAAAGACTATAAGTGGTGCACTAACCTTACCCTGACCCTGACCACATCCATGTGTAGACCCTGGACCCAGAGTCAGAGCAGGAAGAAAAGGGCCTTGTTGA
Organism: Bos taurus; assembly: GCF_002263795.3. Classification (NCBI taxonomy): domain Eukaryota; kingdom Metazoa; phylum Chordata; class Mammalia; order Artiodactyla; family Bovidae; genus Bos; species Bos taurus. The sequence continues at coordinate 5,026,779 of NC_037336.1, forward strand.
GTTTGAGCTACTAAGTTGTGGGAATATGGGCAACTCAGAATAGGTCTGATGATAGTGGAAGGAAATTTTCTCCCCGACCAAGAATGGAGGCTCCCTACCACTAGGGCTTACACCAAGGCATCATCAGACTTCTCTTAGGAAACATCAGTCCAAAACTTAATTATTTCAGAACAGCAAACACAGATCATTAAACTCTAAGAAGACCATTTTGAACTCAGGATCCCTAGGGGGAAAAATAGAAATGGGGACTGAAATAATGACAAAGAAGCAATGAGATCAGGATGTCAGGAAAAAAAAAAAAAAGACTTGGCAGAGAGAACGTAAGGATGGAGGAAGTGAGGCATTGAAAAGCAAGGTCAAATAGGACGCAGATGTGTTGCTGAAGGATGGTGGGAACCAAACAAGAGGAATAAAGACTGTTATATTTTGCAAAGGATATGGAGGGATAGATACCATGAGTTTAATGGGACTCCCAGATAGATGAGGAAATAAAAGTAGAGAAAACTAGTCAGAGAGCTTGTCTCTGCTTCTGACTGTTACTATTGTAGTACCATGAGCTCAAAAGTTTAGGAAACATCCAGGAAATGATATCAACATATCTTTTGAATAACAGGAGTATACACATACAAAAGTGATGCAAACAAAAGCTTTTTTCTATTATCAAACATTTCCCATCCTCATATGATGACTACTAATATTTTTCTAAGAATTTTAAATTTAAATTTATGAGACATTAACATGCTTTTTGTTTATTTATTTTTTGTAAGATTTTTGTCTGGTTTCTGTAACAGAATACAGGTGGGTTCAGAGAATAAAAATGGGTGTGTTTCTTCTTTATTTTTTTGGAATAGTTTGAGAAGAATAGGTGTGAGTTATTCTCATATTTTAGTGAAATCAAGCCATCCAGTCCTTGATTTCCATCTGCTGGAAATTTTAGATTCCTAATTCAATTTCATTACTAGTGCTCAATATATTTCATCCTGATTCTGTACTGGGATATTTTATGTCTTTAGAAATTTGTTCCTTTTTTTTTTTTTTGATATTCTCTCTCCTGTGTTTTTTGTGTGTGGTTTTTTTTTTTATGCATTTTTGGTAACATTTTCATAATTTTTGTATACCTGTAATATCAGTTGTTATTTTTCTTCTTTTATTTCTTGTTTCATATAGTTGTTCAGTTCAGTTCAGTCACTCAGTCATGTCCGACTCTTTGTGACCCCATGAATCACACCAGGCCTCCCTGTCCATCACCAGCTCCCGGAGTTTACTCAAACTCATGTGCATCAGGTCAGTGATGTTATCCAGCCATCTCATTCTCTGTCATCCCTTTCTCCTACTGCCCACAATCCCTCCCAGCATCAGGGTCTTTTCCAATGAGTCAACTATTCATATGAGGTGGCCAAAGTATTGGAGTTTCAGCCTCAGCATCAGTCTTTCCAATGAACACCCAGGACTGGTCTCCTTTAGTATGGACTGGATGGATATCCTTGCAGTCCGAGGGACTCTCAAGAGTCTTCTCCAACATCACAGTTCAAAAGCATCAATTATTTGGCACTCAGCTTTCTTCACAGTCCAACTCTCACATCTATACATGACCACTGGAAAAACCATAGCCTTGACTAGACGGACCTTATTTGGCAAAGTAACATCTCTGCTTTTTAATATGCTATTTAGGTTGGTCATAACTTTCCTTCCAAGGAGTAAGCGTCTTTTAATTTCATGGCTGCAATCAGCATCTGCAGTGATTTTGGAGCCCCCAAAAATAAAGTCTGACACTGTTTCCACTGTTTCCCTATCTATTTCCCATGAAGTGATGGGACCAGATGCCATGATCTTACTTTTCTGAATGTTGAGCTTTAAGCCAACTTTTTCACTTTCCACTTTCACTTTCATCAAGAGGCTTTTTAATTTCTCTTCATTTTCTGCCATAAGTGTGGGGTCATCTGCATATATGAGGTTCTTGATATTTCTCCTGGCAATCTTAATTCCAGCTTGTGCTTCTTCCAGCCCAGCATTTCTCATGATGTACTCTGCATATAAGTTAAATAAGCAGGGTGACAATATACAGCCTTGATGTACTCCTTTTCCTGTTTGGAACCAGTCTGTTTTTCCATGTCCAGTTTTAATTGTTGCTTGCTTACCTGAATATAGGTTTCTCAAGCGGCAGGTCAGGTGGTCTGGTATTTCTATCTCTTTCAAAATTTTCCACTGTTTATTGTAATCCACACAGTCAAAGGCTTTGACATAGTCAATAAAGCAGAAATAGATGTTTTTCTGGAACTCTCTTGCTTTTTTGATGATCCAGCAGATGTTGGCAATTTGATATCTGGTTCCTCTGCCTTTTCTAAAACCAGCTTGAACATATGGAAGTTCACGGTTCATGTATTGCTGAAGCTTTGCTTGGAGAATTTTGAGAATTGCTTTATTAGTGTGTGGTCAAGACCATCCTCATCGAAAAGAAATGCAGAAAAGCAAAATGGGTCTCTGAAGAGGCCTTACAAATAGCTGTGATAAGAAGAGAAGCCAAAAGCAAAGGAGAAAAGGGATGATATTCCCATTTGAATGCAGAGTTCCAAAGAATAGCAAGAAGAGATAAGAAAGCCTTCCTCAATGATCAATGCAAAGAAATATAGGAAAGCAACAGAATGGGAAAGATTAAATATCTCTTCAAGAAAATTAGAGATACCAAGGAAACATTTCATGCAAAGATGGGTTCAATAAAGGACAGAAATGGTATGGACTTAACAGAAGCAGAAGATATTAAGAAGAGGTGGCAAGAATACATAGAAGAACTGTACAAAAAAATCCTCACAATCCAAATAATCATGATGGTGTGAGCACTCACCTAGAGCCAGACATCTTGGAATGTGAAGTCAAGTGGGCCTTAGAAAGCATCACTACGAACAAAGTTAGTGGAGGTGATGGAATTCCAGTTGATCTATTTCAAATCCCAAAAGATGATGCTGTGAAAGTGCTGCACTCAGTATGCCACCACATTTGGAAAACTCAGCAGTGGTCACAGGACTGGAAAAATCAGTGTTCATTCCAATCCCAAAGAAAGGCAATGCCAAAGAATGCTCATGTAGTTGAGCCCTATATTTATTTCTTGATAATTATAAAGTCATCTGGCTAATGACTTCTGAAATTTATCTTGTGGGGAAAAACAAAAATCAGCTCTTGTTTCACTAATTCTTTTCATTTTGGGGAAGGGGAATCCTTCTTTATAACGTTTCTGATCTTTATTTCCTTCCTTCTATTGATTTTGGGCTTTGTTCTTCTTTGTTTAATTCCTTTAGATGGTAGGTGTGGCTGTTTATTTGAGATGTTTCTTGTTTTATGAGATAGATCTATATCATTATGAAATTCCATCTTAAAAGTTCCTTTGCCACATTCCCTGGAAGACTTTCATTTGTCTCAAGGAATTTTCTGAATTTATTTTTGATCTCTTCATTGACCCAATGCTTTTATAGTAGCATGTGTTTATTCTCCACATCAGTTCTTTTCCCTTTTTTCTTTATTTACTTGATTTCTAGTTTCATACCATTGTTTGAAACAAAAATGCTTGATATACTTTCTATTCTCTTACAATGATTGAAGCTTGTTTTCTAACCTAACATGTGATCTATCATCACGAAGATTTCTTGTGCACTTCAAAAGAATGTTTATTTTGCTGTTTTTGCATGGAATGTCTTATAGACCATTATTAAGTTCAACTGGTCTAAAATACCATTTATGATCACTGTTCCTTTTAAACTTTCTGTATGGTTTGTCCATAGATATAAGTGGGTTGTTAAAGCCATCTACTGTGAATATATTATTGCCAATTTCTCCCTTTATGTCTATGCATATTTGCTTTATATATTTAGATGTTCCACTTTTGGTTCATATACATTAATTATTATGGCTTTTTATTTGTTTATCCCTTTATCATTATATAATGCCCTTCTTTGTCTTTTTTGTTGTTGTTGTTATAAGACCTTGTTTTAATTTTATTCATTAGCCATCCTATATATTTTGATTGGAACATTTAGTCCATTGATATTTGAAGTGATTATTGGTAAGTATGTACTTACAGCTATTTATTATATGTTTTCTCCTTGTTTGTGCAGTTCTCCATTTTATTTATTTTTTTCTTTTAGTTTATTCCTTTGAGATTTGACTATTTGTTTTAGTGATATGCTTGTCTTCCTTTCTCTCTAGTTTTTGTTTTTTTATTGTGGGTATTTTATTTACTGTTACTATGGGATCAATATATGTTAGCTTAATAACTATAGCTACATGTTTTAAACAGGATATTCATTAAAATTTAAAAGCATTCTAAAATATCTACATTTTTTACTCCTCTCCCCTTTATTTTGTGTTTTGCTATTATATTTTACGTCTTCCATTTTATGTGTCAACTATTTATTGTGTTATGGTTGTTTTTATAATTTGTATCTTCCAATATTTGTACTAGCTTATTCAAGTGGTTAATCTTCAGCCTTTACCAGTGGGATTTTTCACTTTCTATACGTTCTTATCTTTGTTATCTATTTTCCTTTTCCACACAGTTGTTGTTTTGTTGCAAGTTGTGTCTGACTCTTTGTGACCGCATGGACTGTAGCCCATCAGATTCCACATTCCCTGGGATTTTCCTAGGCAAAAATGGATTGCCATTTCCTTATATAGGGATCTTTTTGACCCAGAGACTGAACCTGCATCTCCTGCATGGCAGGTGGATTCTTTACCATTAGAAATGTCCTCCACATAGAGAAGACCCTTTAGCAATTCTCTTACTATCAGTGCAATATTGAGAAGCTATTTTTTATTTCTTTGGCCATTGTTGTCTGAGAAGTCTTTAACTCTGCTTCAATTCTGAATGAAAACCTTGCTTTGTAGATTATCCTAAGTTGCATTTTTTTTTCCCCAGTACATTGAATAAATAATGCCACTCCCATCTGGCCTGCAAATTTTCTGCAGAAAAATCATCTGACACCTTTATAGGAGTCCCCTTATATGTGGCTGTTAGTTTTTATCTTGCCACCTTCTGCAAGTTTAAGTCTAGGCTCTGAGCTAAATTTCAGGAGACTTTTGCCATAAGTGGTAATATCTCTCAGATTTAGTTCCCTCTTTATTTAACAATAGAGAAATGAATAGTTTTCACAAGGTTAAAAAAATAATTGCATGAAGGTCAATAAAATCTATGCAAATATTTGTTCATTTTCATTGATATCCTAGTGTCAGAGTTTGTTATAGAAGATTACATACATTGACCATTGGACAATTTTAATAGCTTCAGTTCAGTTCAGTTCAGTCGTTCAGTCATGTCCGACTCTTTGCAACCCCATGAATCGCAGCATGCCAGGGCCTCCCTGTCCATCACCAACTCCCGAAGTTCACTCAACTCACATCTATTGAGTCAGTGATGCCATCCAGCCATCTCATCTTCTTTTGTCCCCTTCTCCTCCTGCCCCCAACCCTCCCCAGCATCAGAGTCTTTTCCAATGAGCCAACTTTCGCATGAGATAGCCAAAGTACTGGAGTTTCAGCTTTAGCATCATTCCCTCCAAAGAAATCCCAGGGCTGATCTCCTTCAGAATGGACTGGTTGGATCTCCTTGTAGTCCAAGGGACTCTCAAGAGTCCTCTCCAACACCACAGTTCAAAAGCATCAATTCTTCAGCACTCAGCTTTCTTCACAGTCCAACTCTCAAATCCATACATGAACACAGGAAAAACCATAGCCTGACTAGAAGGACCTTTGTTGGCAAAGTAATGTCTGTGCTTTTTAATATGGGGTCTAGGTTGGATCATCTGCAGTGATTTTGGAGCCTAAAATAATAAAGTCTGACACTATTTCCACTGTTTTCCCATCAATTCCCCATGAAGTGATGGGACCAGATGTCATGATCTTCGTTTTCTGAATGTTGAGCTTTAAGCCAACTTTTTCACTCTCCTCTTTCATTTTCATCAAGAGGCTTTTGAGTTCCTCTTCACTTTCTGCCATAAGGGTGGTACCATCTGCATATCTGAGGTTATTGATATTTCTCCCAGCAATCTTGATTCCAGCTTGTGCTTCTTCCAGCCCAGCGTTTCTCATGATGTACTCTGCATATAAGTTCAATAAGCAGGGTGACAATATACAGGCTTGATGAACTCCTTTTCCTATTTGGAACCAGTCTGTTGTTCCTTGTCCAGTTCTAAGTGTTGCTTCCTGATCTGCATATAGGTTTCTCAAGAGGCAAGTCAGGTGGTCTGGTATTCCCATCTCTTTCAGAATTTTCCACAGTTTATTGTGACCCACACAGTGAAAGGCTTTGTCATAGTCAATAAAGCAGAAATATATGTTTTTATGGAACTCTCTTGCTTTTTCCATGATCCAGCAGATGTTGGAAATTTGATCTCTGGTTCTTCTGCTCTTTCTCAAACCAGCTTGAACATCAGGAAGTTCACGGTTCACATATTGCTGAAGCCTGGCTTGGAGAATTTTCAGCATTAATTAACTAGCTTGTGAGATGAGTGCAATTGTGCAGTAGTTTGAGCATTCCTTGGCTTTGCTTTTCTTTGGGATTGGAATGAAAACTGACCTTTTCCAGTCCTGTGGCCACTGCTGAGTTTTCTAAATTTGCTAGCATATTGAGTGCAGCACTTACATAGCATCATCTTTCAGGATTTGGAATAGCTCAACTGGAATTCCATCACCTCCACTAGCTTTTTTCATATTGATGCTTTCTAAGGCCCACTTGACTTCACATTCCAGGATGTCTGGCTCTTGGTGATTGATTACACTATCTTGATTATCTTCATCTTTTTTGTATAGTTCTGTGTATTCTTGCCACCTCTTCTTAATATCTTCTGCTTCTGTTAGGTCCATACCATTTCTGTCCTTTACCAAGCCCATCTTCGCATGAAATGTTCCCTTGGTATCTCTAATTTTTTTGAAGAGATCTCTAATCTTTCACATTTTGTTGTTTTCCTATATTTCTTTGCATTGATCACTGAGGAAGGCTTTCTTATCTCTTCTTGCTCTTCTTTGGAACTCTGCATTCAAATGGGAATATCATTCCTTTTCTCCTTTGCTTTTCACTTCTCTTCTTTTCACAGCTATTTGTAACCCCTCCCCAGACAGCCATTTTGCTTTTCTGCATTTCTTTTCCATGGGGATGGTCTTGATCCCTGTCTCCTGTACAATGTCACTAATCTCTGTCCATAGTTCATCAGGCACTCTATCTATCTAGGCCCTTAAATCTATTTCTCACTTCCACTGTATAATCCTAAGGGATTTGATTTAGGTCATACTGAATGGTCTAGTGGTTTTCCCTACTTTATTCAATTTAAGTCTGAATTTGGCAATAGGAGTTCATGATCTGAGCCACAGTCAGCTCCTGGTCTTGTTTTTGTTAACTGTATAGAGCTTCACCATCTTTGGTACAAAGAACATAATCAATCTGATTGCGTTGTTCACCTTCTGGTGATGCCCATATATAGAGTCTTCTCTTGTGTTGTTGGAAGAGGCTGTTTGCTATGACCAGTGCATTTTCTTGGCAACACTCTATTAGTCTTTGCCCTGCTTCATTCCGTATTCCAAGGCCAAATTTGCCTGCTACTCCAGGTGTTTCTTGACTTCTTACTTTTGCATTTTAGTCCCCTATAATGAAAAGGACAACTTTTTTGGGTGTTAGTTCTAAAGGTCTTGTAGGTCTTCATAGAACCGTTCAACTTCAGCTTCTTCCATGTTACTGGTTGGGGCATAAACTTGGATTACTGTGATATTGAATGGTTTGCCTTGGAAACAAACAGAGATCATTCTGTCATTTTTGAGATTGCATCCAATTACTGCATTTCTGAGTCTTTTGTTGACCGTGTAGGCTATTCCATGTCTTCTAAGGGATTAATGCCTGCAGTAGTAGATATATTGGTCATCTGAGTTAAATTCACCCATTCCAGTCCATTTTAGTTTGCTGATTCCTAGAATGTCGATATTCACTCTTGCCATCTCCTGTTTGACCACTTCCAATTTGCCTTGATTCATGGATCTGACATTCCAGATTCCTATGAAATATTGCTCTTTACAGCATCAGACCTTGCTTCTATCACCAGTCACATCCACAACTGGGTATTGTTTTTGCTCTGGCTCCATCCCTTCATTCTTTCTTGAGTTATTTCTCCACTGATCTCCAGTAGTATATTGGGCACCTACTGACCTGGGGAGTTCCTCTTTCAGTACCCTATCATTTCATCTTTTCATACTGTTCATGGGGTTATCAAGGCAAGAATACTGAAGTGGTTTGCCATTCCCTTCTCCAGTGAAACACAGTGTGTCAGACCTCTCCACCATGCCTGCCCATCTTGGGTGGTCCTACAGGGCATGGCTTAGTTTCATTGAGTTAGACAAGGCTGTGGTCCTAGTGTGATTAAATTGACTAGTTTTCTGTGAGTATCGTTTCACTGTGACTGCCCTCTGATGCCCTCTTGCAATACCTACTGTCTTACTGGGGTTTCTCTTACCTTGGACGTGGGTTATCTCTTCACAGCTGCTCCAGCAAAGCGCAGCTGCTGCTCCTTACCTTGGACGAGGAGTAGCTTACTTTCCCCATATATTTAATAGCTTACTTTCCCCATATCTTAAGAACAAAAATACTGAACATTGAATTTAGCCCTTATGAAGTGCTATCTACATAAACTTAAATAAGTCAGAATTTTTCTTCTAACAATGTGTCATGTAAAATATTACCCTTTATCCCACTATCCTCTTTTATAAAATTTTTGCTTCATGTTACACCCTTAACATTTTTCATGCCATTGAATTTTCTTCTTTCATATTATTAAATAATAGGACACAAAGGTGTCACATTATTTAATCAATGATTCCTGATAATATAATTTTTTTTCATATTTTCAACGTTATAAGCAAAATTTTAATGAATCTCCTTGAGGCTAAACATATTGAAATATAATTCTTAACATATTCTTAATGCAATTGATGTCTTAGTTTGTTCAAATAAAGTTTTGACATTTATCTATTTTATTTTTATTGTTTAATGAATAAGAAATTCCATGAGATTAGATGCAGACATTATAGGTCATCTTAAAAACAATGTTCTTATTTTCACTAAAACTTAAGTACTACGATTGATATTGGGCTTCTCTTATGGCTCATCTAGCAAAGAGTCTGCCTGCAATCTGGAGACGTGGGTGATCCCCTGGAGAAGGGAATGGCTACCCACTCCAGTACTCTGGCCTGGAGAATTCCATGAACTCTATAGTCCAGAGGGATCACAAAGAGTCACATATGACTGAATGACTTTCACTTTCCTTCACTGACTGATATTAGTTACTTACTTGAATTTATCAGGCAGTTTTCAAATACCTATTAAAAATAATTGAAATATTAAGTAGACAAATTGCTTTTTCAAAGACAGTTAATGAGTGAGCCAATTTAAGAAATACCCACAATCTTCACATTTTTAAAATTCAAATATAAATGTTATTTTTCTCTGTGCATGATATAGTGTATCTCATGGATATGAAGTAAAAAGAAAACATGCTAGATGAGACTGAAGTCATGTTGTAATTTTCTGGTAACTTAGTTTGATTACTTTTTTGCTTAAATTTAGACCTGGTACATTAGGATTGTGATCGATACAGAAATGACAACTATTCTTGCTAAATTCTGGGTATTACTGCCAAAATTTTTGAAAGAAACAAACTAAACACATCCCAGTTTCTTTTGCCCAATAAGCATATTTTAAAATCATTCCACGATATGACTCAACAAGCCACTGCTTCATTTCTTCTTACATAACTTTGACAGAACTGTTTGAAAAATCAGTGCCTCAGGGCTGTGTTTAGAATTACTGCTGAATCCAATTACTGTGTATCATCATAAAAAGAATCAAAGTGAATATTATTGATGGTCCTTGTTTTGTGAGCATGCAACTGTTAACTCCAAATATAAATATTTTAATGGTATAATTTCTCATTTTTATAAAAAAGAAAAAAAGAAATAAGATTTTTAGTATGGAACAATAAACCACTTACATTTAAGCAAAGTTCTTAAAAAATAAATGCAATGCTGTTTGATGCACAATTCAGACCAAAAATGCTTTAAACAGCTCTGATTAATAATACTTGCCTAAGGTTGCATGAGAGAATATTGTTATGCAAAAAAAAAAAAAAAGTTGCTAGGGATGGTTGTTTAATGGACTCTGTTGGAGAAGGAGAGGGTGGGAAGATTTGGGAGAATGGCATTGAAACATGTATAATATCATGTATGAAACGAGTTGCCAGTCCAGGTTCAATGCACAATACTGGATGCTTGGGGCTGGTGCACTGGGACGACCCAGAGGGATGGTGTGGGGAGGGGGGAGGGAGGAGGGATGAGGGTTCAGGATGGGGAACACATGTATACCTGTGGCGAATTCATTTTGATATTTTACAAAACTAATACAATATTGTGAAGTTTAAAAATAAAATAATTTAAAAAAATTAAATTAATAAAAAAAGCTTTTATGTATGTCTCAACTGCATGCATGATTTATTTTAATATAAATTTATTTATTTTAATTAGAGGTTAATTACTTTGCAATATTGTATTGGTTTTGCCATATATCAACAAGAATCCACCACAGGTATACACGTGTTCCCCATCCCGAGCCCCCCTCCCTCCTCCCTCCCTGTACCATCCCTCTGGGTCGTCCCAATGCACCAGCCCCAAGCAACCAGTATCATGCATCAAACTTGGACTAGAGATTCATTTCATATATGATATTATACATGTTTCAATGCCATTCTCCAAAATCATCCCACCCTCTCCCTCTCCCACAGAGTCCAAAAGACTGTTCTATACATCAGTGTCTCTTTTGCTGTCTCGCATACAGGGTTATCATTACCATCTTTCTAAATTCCATATATATGCGTTAGTATACTGTATTGGTGTTTTTCTTTCTGGCTTACTTCACTCTGTATAATAGGCTCCAGTTTTATCCACCTCATTAGAACTGATTCAAATGTATTCTTTTTAATGGCTGAGTAATACTCCATTGTATATATATACCACAGCTTTCTTATCCATTCATCTGCTGATGGACATTTAGGTTGTTTCCATGTCCTGGCTATTATAAACAGTGCTGTGATCAAATTTGGGGTACACGTGTCTCTTTCAGTTCTGGTTTCCTCTGCGTGTATGCCCAGCAGTGGGATTGCTGGATCATAAGGCAGTTCTATTTCCAGTTTTTTAAGGAATCTCCACACTGTTCTCCATAGTGGCTGTACTAGTTTGCATTCCCAACAACAGTGTAAGAGGGTTCCCTTTTCTCCACACCCTCTCCAGCATTTATTGCTTGTAGACTTTTGGATCGCAGCCATTCTGACTGGGGTAAAACGGTACCTCATTGTGGTTTTGATTTGCATTTGTCTGGTAATAAGTGATGTTGAGCATCTTTCCATGTGTTTGTTAGCCATCTGAATGTCTTCTTTGGAGAAATGTCTGTTTAGTTCCTTGGCCCATTTTTTGATTGTGTCATTAGTTTTCTGGAATTGAACTGCAGGAGTTTTTTGTACATTTTTGAGATTAGTTGTTTGTCAGTTGCTTCATTTGCTATTATTTTGTCCCATTCTGAAGGCTGTCTTTTCACCTTGCTAATAGTTTCCTTTGATGTGCAGAAGCTTTTAAGTTTAATTAGGTCCCATTTGTTTATTTTTGCTTTTATTTCCAATATTCTGGGAGGTGGGTCATAGAGGATCCTGCTGTGATGTATGTCGGAGAGTGTTTTGCCTATGTTCTTCTTTAGGAGTTTTATAGTTTCTGATCTTATGTTCAGATCTTTAATCCATTTTGAGTTTATTTTTGTGTATGGTGTTAGAAAGTGTTCTAGTTTCATTCTTTTACAAGTGGTTGACCAGTTTTCCCAGCACCACTTGTTAAAGAGATTGTCTTTAATCCACTGTATATTCTTGCCTCCTTTGTCAAAGATAAGGTGTCCATAGGTCTGTGGATTTATCTCTGGGCTTTCTATTTTGATCCATTGATCTGTATTTCTGTCTTTGTGCCAGTACCATACTGTCGTGATGACTGTGGCTTGGCAGTACAGCCTGAAGCCAGGCAGGTTGATTACTCCAGTTCCATTCTTCTTTCTAAAGATCACTTTGGCTATTTGAGTTTTTTTTGTATTTCCATACAAATTGTGAAATTATTTGTTCTAGCTCTGTGAAAAATACCGTTGGTAGCTTGATAGGGATTTCTTTGAATCTATAGACTGCTTTGGGTATTATACTCATTTTCACTATATTGATTCTTCCTACCCATGAACACAGCATATTTCTCCATCTATTGGTATCCTCTTTGATTTCTTTCACCAGTGTTGCAAAAATCCTTAACAAAATTCTAGCAATCAGTACCCAACAACACATTAAAAAGATTATACACCATGACCAAGTGGGCTTTATCCCAGGGATGCAAGGATTCTTCAATATCCGCAAATCAATCAATGTAATACACCACATTAACAAATTGAAAAATAAAAGCCATATGATTATCTCAATAGATGCAGAGAAAGCCTTTGACAAAATTCAACATCAATTTATGATAAAAAATCTCCAGAAAGCAGGAATAGAAGGAACATACCTCAACATAATAAAAGCTATACATGACAAACCCACAGCAAACATAATCCTAAATGGTGAAAAATTGAAAGCAATTCCTCTAAAGTCAGGAACAAGACAAGGGTGCCCACTTTCACCATTACTATTCAACATAGTTTTGGAAGTTTTGGCCACAGGAATCAGAGCAGAAAAAGAAATAAAACGAATCCAAATTGGAAAAGAAGAACTAAAACTCTCACTGTTTGCAGATGACATGATCCTCTACATAGAAAACCCTAAAGACTCCACCAGGAAATTACTAGAGCTAATCAATGAATATAGCAAAGTTGCAGGATATAAAATCAACACACAGAAATCCCTTTCATTCCTATACACTAATAATGATACAATAGAAAGAGAAATTAAGGAAACAATTCCATTCACCATTGCAACGAAAAGAATAAAATACTTAGGAATATATCTACCTAAAGAAACTAAAGACCTATACATAGAAAACTGCATGTATAATTTAAAAAGAGGTTGGCAAACACAGATTTGGCTTGTGGGCCAAAGCTGTTCCTTCCCATTCATTTATTTTAGTCTATGCCTGCGTTGCCCTACAACAAGAAAACAGAATAATTATGATAGAGACCTGATAGCCAATGAAGTCTAAAATATATTATATTGGCTCCTTACCAAAACCAAAACCAAAACAAAACAAACAAACAAACAAACAAACAAACAACACTGTCTCTGATGTACAGGATTAAATGTAGATATTTTATATAGACTCTTTGTGATCCCATTTACTGCAGCATGCCAGGCTACCCTGTCCTTCACTACCTCCCAAAGTGTGCTCAAACTCATGTGCATTGAGTCAGTGATGCCATCCAACCATCTCATCCTCTGTTGTTCCCTTCTCCTCCAGCCTTCAATCTTTCCCAGCATCATGGTCTTTTCTAATAAGTTGGATCTTCGCACCAGAGGACAAAGTATTGGAGCATCAACCTCAGCATTATCCCTTCCAAAGAGTATTCAGGGTTGATTTCCTATAGGATTGATTGGTTTGATCTCCTTGCAGTCCAAGTGACTCTCAAGAATCTTCTCTAGCACCACCATTTTTCTAGTTTGAGAACGTATTTCATTTTCCTACTATGTCTGTGAGTATCTCTAATACCAAGATGATGGCATTTATGGGGAACATGGCATTGGGAAAAATAAGAAAAAAAGAAGTTCAGCATAGAATTCACTGGAATGAGGGTGGTCCACTTTCACACACAAAGAAGAGAGAATAGAGTACTATGTGTATACATAATATTTAATGAGTTATAATAGTATATATATTTAGAAAATGTGTTACTCTCACATTTTATTATAAAAAAGGAAACACTCAGAAAGTATTACATATTTTTGGAAAGTTGTACTTTTCTAAGAATTTGAGTTAAAAAAAATAAAATAAAAATATATATGTATAAAAAGAAAGTATTACCTATATTTGGCTGAATTATATTTGTTTTAGTTTTATAGAGCATTTTAAAATACCCTCTGAAACAATGACATTTAATAAGTGAGGGGGAAATGGTGACTTGCATTTTTATCTTAATCCTTGGTGTTAATTCACGTTCCCTGGCTAGTTTTTGTCTTGACCATAAATCAAATTTTATGGATTCTTGGATATTAAACTAATGAAAACAGAATGTGAACAGCATTTACTAAAACTTAAATTTATCAGTTGTAATTAGGTTGTAGAAATTATACATATGAAGAAAATACTGGAGGTTTTGAACTCTCTTTAATGTGTCCACTATGTTCTAATGTGAGTATGAAGATTGCTTAGTTGTTGTTGTTGTTTCGTCAATAAGTATTGTCTGACCCTTTGCAACCCCATGGACTATAGCATCCCAGGATCCTCTGTCCATGGGAATTCCCAGGCAACAATACTGGAGTGGGTCACCATTTCCTTCTGCAGGTGGTCTTCCTAACCCAGGTATCGAACCCTAGTATCCTGTATTGGCAGGTGGATTCTTTACAGCTGAGCCACCAGGGAAGCCCCCCTCCCCACCATGATGATTGACTGCCACATACAAAATTTTGAATATTACATAATCATAAGGTTATATCTTCATTATTTTTCATGATAAGAATTGTATTTATTATTGTTATAATAGCTTTATAAAGGGTTTATAATTGTATCAATCATTGTTTAATATGCCCTTAAAAGTCACTGATAATAATTTTCTGTCCAACATTTAAGATCCTTTTGGCTTTTCCATCACTTATTTTTTGGAGGAAATCTTTTTGTATTATGAATCCTAAAAATTATGAAAGAAAAGTTTCATTGTAGGATATAGGAATCCAGAAGAAGTTTGTTGTTTCCTCATTGCAAAAAGCTAGCAAACTTGCAGTCTCCCTAATAATCCATATTGAAAAAATACAATAAAGCTTATCTCATTGGTTTGTTTTAAGGAGTGAAGAAAGTACTAGGTGTAGAAACATTTTGTGAATTTTAAACAGTGTTGAAGTAGGTATTATGTAAAATTTCTGTCTCAATCAGTAATGGACCCATTGTTCTTAATAGACTTATACTTAGTACGTATTCCCAAAAGAGGACTTCTAAATTAGTATGCAGTGCTCTTATTTAATTAATTTTCTTTAAAAAGTGTATATCTAATTTTATTAATATCACACCAATGTGCTATTTGCTAAAGGTTTAAGGTTAATGATTCCTTTAATCTTGCTTGTCTTTAAATTGTACAAATCCAGTAAGAAAACATAAACATTTTTTTAATGCATTTATTTTTGTTTTGAAGGATAATTGCTTTACAGAATTGTGTTGTGCTGTGCTTAGTTGCTCAGTCATGTTCGACCGACTCTTTGAGACCCCCATAGGCTACATGTAGCCTGACAGGATCCTCTCTGTCCATGGGGATTCTCCAGACAAGAACACTGGAGTAAGTTACCTTGTTCTGCTCCAGGGGATCTTCCCAACCCAGGGATCAAAGCGAGATCACATACATTGCAGGCAGATTCTTTACCAACCGAGACAATAGGGAATCCCAAGAATACTGGAGTGGGTAGATTATCCTTTCTCCAGGTGATTGTCCCAATCCAGGAAGAGAACCGAGGTCTCTTGAATTGCAGGTGGATTCTTTACCAGCTGAGCTACCTGCTACAGATAGACATATGCTCCCTCCCTCCTAACCTCGCTCCCTTCTCCCACCCTATCCACTCCTCAAGTTGGTTACTGAGCCCTGGTTTGAGTTCACTGAGTGATACAGCAAATTCCCATTGGCTATATATTTTACATATGGTAAAGAAAGCATAAAGATTTTACTTGAAAATGACAATGGGGAAATGTACAGAATTTCAGTCTAAAAATGAAATCCAAATCTTAGAAGAAAAATAAATACAAGTTCTTACTTCTCCAAAGCAAAATTTAAAAATTAGTTAATGCTGTTTTAGTTTGGGGTAATACCCTTATTTTGTAGATATGTGTATAAGACAGCTTAGAATAAATATGCCACATCATTATTTTCTCATTTCTGGAAATAATCTCTGGTAAACAAAGGTTATCTATTTTTATAGGGAAAATGCCATAACAATTTCTTTACTTTGTCAATAATAAGAAGAAAAATAATAGTAACAGCAACAATAGTCCAACTATATTATTGATTTGTGTATCAATAATGATTTATATCGGAGAAGGCAATGGCACCCCACTCCAGTACTCTTGCCTGGAAAATCCCATGGACGGAGGAGCCTGGTGGGCTGCAGTCCATAGGGTCTCAAAGAGTCGGACAGGACTGAGCGACTTCACTTTCACTTCTCACTTTCATGCATTGGAGAAGAAAATGGCAACCCACTCCAGTGTTCTTGCCTGGAGAATCCCAGGGACGGGGGAGCCTGGTGGGCTGCTGTCTATGGGGTCGCACAGAGTTGGACATGACTGAAGCGACTTAGCAGCAGTAGCAGCAATGATTTATATATCACATAACATACATAAAGATATTTTATACTAATAGTAATAGTTGAATAATTAGTACAGTCCAATCACACAATAATTACATCATACCTGAGGAATATAATTTTGAAAATAAAAATAACAATTTAGACTTTAATTCTACAGTATTTTCAAGTATATTTTCAGAAATCTCTAAGTTACAAAAGTTGGAAGAAATTGTGCCTAGAAACAGAAAATGAAGTGTTTCATGTCAATGTCTTTCTGACAGGTTAACCAGACTAAGTCCATCATGTGTTCACAAGAAACTTCTGATACCCAGGAACAGATATGCTAATGCATGCTTCTATTTACATGAAAGCACAGAGGTTACAAGAAGTTATTGATTTATGATTTTCAAACAGTAAATTTAATTAATGAACAGATATTGTAACTAATCAAAAAATCTTTTAATTCAATTTAACTAATAACTGCTAACCAATTTCTATGAATGCATTATTTGCAAATTATCATAAGATTTTCATATTAGAAAGTAAAATTTACATTTTAAAGAAACTTGTATTCAATATAAACATCCAGAACTTGAACTTAGAGTGGGTTCAGAATAAAAACAGAAACTTCCTTGACTATACATTTTACTTTGCATTTTGGAGGCTGAAATATGTCCACTTACTTAGGATGGACTTTTCTCTTACGTTTTTGTGATCTCCTTTGTGTTTTAGTACCTTGGTCTCATTATTAAATATTTTCTTTGCTAACACATAGCTTATTTGATTTGTCACTATAATATTTATTCCTTAAATTTCTTGAAAGTCAATTAAATATTATATTTTAAATCGTGGTAAATATTTTTAGGAAACTCAAGAGGAAATTGTGGACACTAGATTTTAATGTTCATTCATCTTTCTTAATAGTGTATTTTGTAACTATACAACAAGAGTATGATTAATAATTATGTAATTGAACTTGGCCAACAAAGATCCATCTAGTCAAAGCTATGGTTTTTCCAGTAGTCATGTATGGATGTGAGAATTGGACTATAAAGGAAGTCGAGCATTGATGAACTGATACTTTTGAACTGTGCTGTTGGAGAAGACTCTTGAGAGTCCCTTGGACTGCAAGGAGATCCAGCCAGTCCATCGTAAAGAAAATCAGTCCTGAATATTCATTGGAAAGACTGATGCTGATGCTGAAACTCCAATCTTTTGGCCACCTGATATGAAGAACTGACTCATCTGGAAAGACCCTGATGCTGGGAAAGATTGAAGGTGGGAGGAGAAAGGAATGACAGAAGATGGGATGGTTGGATAGCATCACTGACTCAATGGACATGAGTTTGAGTAAACTGATGGACAGGGAGACCTGACTGTGCTGCAGTCATTGAGGTTACAAAGAGTCAGACACGACTGAGCAACTGAACTGAATTGAACAGTCCAAAAGGAAATCAGTTATTTGAACAAGCTCTGGGAGTTGGTGATGGATAAGGAAGCCTGGCATGCTACAGTCCATGGGGTCGCAAAGAGTTGGACACAACTGAGCGACAGAACTGAACTGAATCGAAAAAGAATAACTTTTTGAGGTTGGACCATTAAACCTGATATGCTTCAGTGTGTAAAAGTAAGAAATAGATTCTATTCTAAATTTGAACATCAAGGTTTTATATACTTTGTGACATCACGGTCTGTAGCCTACCAGGCTCCTCTGTCTGTGGGATTATCCAAGCAAGAATACTGAAGTGGATTACCATTCCCTTCTCCAGATGACCTTCCCAACCCAGGGATCAAACTCTGGTCTCTGACATTGCAGGCAGATTCTTTACTGTCTAAGCTACAGGGAAAATCCTTTATATACTTTAACTGTTATTTTATATATTAAGTATTTATTCCACTGACACATTAAAATCAAACAGAGAATTTAGTAAAGGTAAGACGTAACATTATCTACATATACTAACTTACAAAGCTAACACATTTGAGTACAGGTGTTTAAAATTTTAATATATTCTATATACCCATGTATATTGATTGTAAGGAATAACATCAAATGAAGGCCAGGAATGAAATTGCAGTACTCACTGGAAATAATACACAAACTTTGAGTTGATTAGTTGTTTTTTAGCACCATTAACATTTAGATAAGTCCAATAGACCAGTTACTTGCAGTGGGGTAGGGTCAAATTGTAATGCTTACAGATATTTCAGAATTTGTATTCCTTTAAAATATTTTTTCTCAGATTTATTTATACTGATATTTGTCCAGGGCCAAATTTTTAACTTTAAAACTGATTCATTTATTTTGTTATTTTTGTCCCTAAAGTCATCTTTGTGACCCCATGTACTTCAGCATGCCAGGCTTCCCTGTCTTTCACTAACTCTTGATTGTTTTTCAGTTAAGTCGTGTCCAATCCTTTGTGACCTAATGGATTACATACAGCATGCCAGGCTTCCCTATCCTTCACCATCTCCCGGAACCTGCTCAAACTTGTGTTCGTTGGGTCAGTGAGGCCATACAACCATCAAGTCCTCTGTCATCTCCTTTTCCTCCTGCCTTCAATCTTTCCCAGCATCAGGGTCTTTTCTAATAAGTCAGTTCTTCACATCAGATGGCAGAAGTACAGGAGCTTCAGCTTCAGCATCAGTCCTTCCAATGAATATTTAAGATTGATTTCCATTAGGATTGACTGGTTTGATTTGCTTGAAGTCCAAGGGACTCTCAAGAGTCTTATCTAACACCACAGTTCATAACAATAAATTCTTCAGTGCTCAGCCTTCTTTACGGTCCAACTCTCACATCCATACATTGCTAGTAGAAAAATCATAGCTTTGACTATATGGACGTTTGTCAGCAATTGATGTCTCTGCTTTTTAATATGCTATCTAGGTTGGTCTAGCTTTTCTTTCAAGGAGCAAGTGTCTTTTAATTTTGTTCCTGCAGTCACCATCTCCAGTGATTTTGGAGCCTAAGAAATATAGTCTATCACTGTTTCCATTGTTTCCCCATCTATTTGCCATGAAGTGATGGGACTGGTCTCATCTCGTCAAGGCTATGGTTTTTCCAGTAGTCATGAATGGATGTGAGAATTGGACTATAAAGAAAGCTGAGCACTGAAGAATTGATGCTTTTGATGTGGTGTTGGAGAAGATTCTTGAGAGTCCCTTGGACTGCAAGGAGATCCAGCCAGTCCATCCTAAAGGAGATCAGTCCTGAGTGTTTATTGGAAGGACTAATGTTGAAGCTGAAACTCTAATCCTTTGGCCACCTGATGTGAAGAACTGACTTATTTGAAAAGACCCTGATGCTGTGAAACATTGAGGGCAGGAGGAAAAGGGGATGACAGAGGATGAGATGGTTGGATGGCATTACCAACTCCATGGAGATGAGTTTGGGTAAACTCTGGGTGTTAGTGATGGACAGGGGGCCTGGGGTGCTACAGTCTATGGGGTCACGAAGAGTCAGACACAATTGAGAGACTGAACTGCACTGATGGTTGTTGTTGTTAAGTCACTTCAGCCGTGCCCGACTCTGTGCGACCCCATAGATGCCAGCCCACCAGGCTCCCCCGCCCCTGAGATTCTCCAGGCAAGAACACTGGAGTGGGTTGCCATTTCCTTCTCCAATGAATGAAAGTGAAAAGTGAAAGTGAAGTCGCTCAGTCATGTCCAACCCTCAGCGATCCCATGGACTGCAGCCTTCCAGGTTCCTCCATCCATGGGACTTTCCAGGCAAGAGTACTGGAGTGGGGTGCCACTGCCTTCTCCAGAACTGATGGTACTGGACGCCATCATCTTCCTTTTTAGAATGTTGTGTTTCAAGCCAGGTTTTCCACTCTCTTCTTTCACTTTCATCAAGAGTCTCTTTAGTGCCTCTTATCTTTCTGCCATAAGGGTGCTGTCATCTGTGTACCTGAGCTTATTGATTTTTCTCCCAGAAATCTTGATTCCAGCTTGTGCTTCATCCAGCCCAGCATTTATTTTGAGGTACTCCTCATATAAGTTAAATAAGCAGGGTGACAATATACAGCCTTGATGTACTTTTTTTTCCCATTTTGGAATCAGTCCATTGTTCCATGTCCAGTTCTAAATTTTGCTTCTTAATCTGCTTTCAGGTTTCTCAGGAGGCAGATAAAGTGGTCTGGTATCCCCATCTCTTGAAGAATTTCCCACAGTTTGCTGTGATCCACACAGTCAAATGTTTTCATATAATCAATGAAACAGAAGTAGATGTTTTTCTGGAATTCTCTTGCTTTTTCTATGAGACAACAGATTTTGGCAATTTTCTCTCTTGTTCCTCTGTTTTTTCTAAATTCTGCTAGAACATCTGGAAGTTCCTGGTTCACATACTGTTGAAGCCTAGCTTGGAGAATTTTGAACATAGCCTTGCTAGCATGTAAAATGAGTGCAATTGTGCGATGATTTGAATCTTCTTTGGCATTGTCTTTTTTGGGATTGGAATGAAAACTGACATTTTCCAGACTTGTGGCCACTGATAAGTTTTCCAAATTTGCTGGCATACTGAGTGCAGCACTTTAACAGCATCGTGTGTTAGAATTTGAAATGGCTCAACTGTAGTTATATCACCTCCAGTAGCTTTGTTCATAGTGATACTTCCTAAGACCCACTTGATTTTTCTTCTGGAGTTTGCTCAAATTCATGTCCATCTCATATTTTGCTGCCCTCCTCTCCTTTCATCTTTAGCCTTTTCAGCATCAGAGTCTTTTTCAATGAGCCTTTATTTATTTCTTCTTATTTATTTGTTCAGCATGAACTAAACAAACATTGAACATATTATGGAATCTAATGGAATTTCAATCTAAAAATTGCTTTACAGATATAAAGTTTTTACATTCGATTAGTTATGTTAGCCATAAACACCATATTATCTCATTCTGTATATGATAATATGAGATAGAAAAATAAATCAACTTGCTAGTAAGTTGAGGAGTGAGGGTTTGAAGCAAAATAATCAAATTGGAAGCTATACATTCAAGCCCTGCCTTCCAACAACTCTCCACTGTCCTGTTGCAATAGCCAGAAACTGCTGGAACAATTCATATGCTATCATTAAACTATAGATCTCATCAGTTCACCTGCAACATCTTTCTTAGGCTGAAAGTGTTTGGGGCCATTCATGAACATCAAAGAACTTTACACAGGTTTGCAAACCAGAAATCCAGGCTTCGTATTCCAAATCCATGAAACTAACCAGTTATATAATTTTTCTATCAATAGAGTGACAATAATGGCAAACTTTACTAAGTAGATTCCTGTAAAATAGTTTGAGTTTTAGCATAGAGCAAAGTATCTAGCGCTAGCCATTGTCATAGGATGATTAGATACATGACAGATAGAAACAGGAATTTCAAAAATTTTTTTTTTTTGGTTTTAATTTTATTTTATTTTTAAACTTTACATAATTGTATTAGTTTTGCCAAATATCAAAATGAATCCACCACAGGTATACATGTGTTCCCCATCCTGAACCCTCCTCCCTCCTCCCTCCCCATACCATCCCTCTGGGTCGTCCCAGTGCACCAGCCCCAAGCATCCAGTATCGTGCATCGAACCTGGACTGGCAACTCGTTTCTTACATGATATTTTACATGTTACAATGTCATTCTCCCAAATCTTCCCACCCTCTCCCTCTCCCACAGAGTCCATAAGACTGTTCTATACATCAGTGTCTCTTTTGCTGTCTCATACACAGGGTTATTGTTACCATCTTTCTAAATTCCATATATATGCGTTAGAATACTGTATTTATGTTTTTCCTTCTGGCTTACTTCACTCTGTATAATAGGCTCCAGTTTCATCCACCTCATTAGAACTGATTCAAATGTATTCTTTTTAATGGTTGAGTGATACTCCATTGTGTATATGTACCACAGCTTTCTTATCCATTCATCTGCTGATGGACATCTAGGTTGCTTCCATGTCTTGGCTATTATAAACAGTGCTGCGATGATTCTATTTTTGCCTTTTCTTAAATACAACATTTCCACCTATACGTGAAATATGTCAAGAAACATAAGATGATAAAAATGAGTGGCTTTATTTTAGGTGAGTTCTGTAGTCAGAAGAGAACCTATTGTATTGGTGATTTGACTAAAGGCTAAAGTGTCCTCATATGAACAAACACCTTTAAAGTATGAAAGTGCATTACTTCTCTTTAATGATTTTCATTATCTTTCCCCAATTCTCTTCTCAATGCTTATGTCCCCATGACTTATACCATTCACCTCTTAACCATTAAAATAGTTTAGAACCCTCAATCTTTGATCTTGAATGGAACCTATTTTGCATTTTGGATTCATTAAACTCAAAAAAATAGTTTTATAATCTTCTGTTTTCAATTATGTTTATTGTAGAAGATCAAAATTAGCTTAACACATTTTACCTAAAATTGACAACATGTTTTTGTATGTCTGCTAATGTTGACATTGGAGAAGGAAATGTCAACCCATTCCAGTGTTCTTGCCTGCAGAGTCCCAGGGACGGGGGAGCCTGGTGGGCTGCCATCTATGGTGTTGCACAGAGTTGGTCATTACTGAAGCAATGTAGCAGCAGCAGCAGTAGCAGCAATGTTGACATATGCATTATATCATTAAAAAATGTTCCTTTTTGGAGCAATATTTACATTTTTTGAAAAGAGATTACATATATGTTTAACAAAAATATGCATATAATACAAATGATCTGTAAAGAAAATGTAAATGTTTTAACATTTTAAATACACATGCATTTTACTCAAATAATTAAAGATATTTTATCTTATTTACAATATGATTTCTTTGTATGTTAAAATGTGAAGTATATTAAACAAAATGTTTTCCTAATATATATATATATATATATATATATATATATATATATATGGAAATGTAATTTGTTTTATTTTTAAGTTTGTTCAAAATGATAATTGTCAAAAAGCCATATTTTTTTGCAGATTCTGTTAAAATATTCTGCTAAAATACGAAAAAATGGTACTTTTTTCATATTTTAGCTGGAAAGATAAAGGGACTATAATTTAAGAAATCACATATGTGTCACAAGTGTCAATATCCTCATCTAGAAAAACTCAAATCTCTAAATAAAACCACTAAATTAAAATTGTCATAAACATGGTTCAATATTTAAAAACAAAGAAATAATTGTTACATAAGCAATTTGCTTGTAGGATGCTCCTTTGTGAATATTATTTTATCTTCTTATATCAAAATTATGTTGTCTCAACAAAATACTTTTTCTGAGAGATTATTTTAGAGTCATTTCACTACATATGCAAAATTAAATCTGAATCACTATAAAGAAAAGAAAAGAAAGAAGAAGTTGACTGCTTTCTTAAAGGTTCATTAAGCTAATCTGAGCTGGCTCAGGCACTGGTGACAAATTCATATTATTGGAATTTAGTAGTTACTGGAGAGCGAAGAAGGGAGAAAGGAAAAATAGTAGATACATACTTAATGTAAGTGAACAATTTAAAAAACCCACTGTAGAAATATATAGAGACATGCTATTTATAGTGTTTCTGCTTAAATAAAATATACTTTGATATACCTTATAAAAAGTGTCTCAGACTTTAAAACATCTGCAATTAATAAATAACAACAGACTTTCAACTCAATGAAATTAAGCCATGCATGTAGGGGTCACCTGAGACAGGCGGGTCATGGTGGAGAGTTCTGAGAAAATGTGGTTCACTGGAGAAGGGAAAGGCAAACCACTTCAGTATTCTTGCCTTGAGAACCCCATGAACAGTATGAAAAGGAAGAAAGATATGACACTGAAAGATGAACTCCCCAGGTCAGTAGGTACCCAAGATGCTACTGGAGATGAGTGGAGAAATAAACACAGAAAGAATGAAAAGATGGAGCCAAAACCAAAACAGCACCCTGCTGTGGATGCGCCTGGTGATAGAAGCAAGGTTCAATGCTGAAAAGAGCAATATTGCATAGGAATCTGGAATGTTAGGTCCATGAATCAAGACAAATTGGAAGTGGTCAAACAGGACATGGCATGAGTGAATGTCAACATTTTAGGAATCAGTGAACTAAAATGGACTAGAATGGGTAAATTTAACTCAAATGACCACTATATTTACTACTGTGGGCAAGAACCCTTAGAAGAAATGGATTATCCATCATAGTCAACAAAAGAGTCTGAAATGCAGTACTTCATGCAATCTCATAAATAACAGAATGATCTCTGTTCATTTCCAAGGCAAACCACTCAATATCACGGTGACCCAAATCTATACTTTGACCAGTAATGCTGAAGAAACTAAAGTTGAACGGTTCTATGAAGACCTACAAGACCTTTTAGAACTAACACCAAGGAAAAAAAAATTCATTTTCATTATAAAGTAATGGAATGCAAAAGTAAGAAGTCAGAAAACACCTGGATTAACAGGCAAATTTGGCCTTGAAGTACAAAATGAAACAGGGCAAAGACTAACAGAGTTTTGCCAAGATAACACACTGATCATAGCAAACATCCTCTTCTAAAAACACAACACTAGACTCTACATATGGAGATCACCAGATGGTGAACACTGAAATCAGATTGATTGTATATTCTTCACAGCCAAAGATGGAAAAACTATATACAGTCAGCAAAAACAAGACCGGGAGCTGACTGTGGCCCAGACCATGAACTCCTTATTGCCAAATTCAGATGTAAATTGAAGAAAGTGGGAAAAACCACTAGACCATTCAGGGGTGACCCTTATGACTATACAGTGGAAGTGAGAAATAGATTTAAGGGACTAGATCTCATAGACAGAGTGCCTGAAGAACTATGGACAGAGGTTTCTGACATTGTACAGGAGACAGGGATCAAGCCCATCGCCAAGAAAAAGAAATGCAAAAAAGCAAAATTGCTGTCTGAGGAGGCCTTAAAAACAGCTGTGAAAAGAAGAAAAGCAAAAGGAGAGGAGAAAAGGAAAGATATAGCCATTTGCATGCTGAGTTCCAAAGAATAGCAAGGAGAGACAAGAAAGTCTTCCTCAGTGATCAGTGCCAAGAAATGGAGGAAAACAATAGAATGGGAAAGACTAGAGATCTCTTCAAGAAAATTAGAGATACCAGGGGAATATTTCATGCAAGATGGGCTCAATAAAGGGCAGACCTAAAAAAAGCAGAAGATATTACTAAGGGGTGGCAAGAATACACAGAAGAACCATACAAAAATGATCTTCACAACCCAGATAGTCACGATTGTGTGATCACTCACCTAGAGCCAGACTTCCTGGAATGTGAAGTCAAGTGGGCTTTAGGAAGCATCACTATGAACAAAGCTAATGGAGGTGATGAAACTCCAGTTGATCTATTTCAAATCCTAAAAGATGATGCTGTGAAAGTGCTGCACTCAATATGCCAGAAAATTTTAAAAAAACTCAGAGGTGGCCACAGGACTGGAAATGATCAGTTTTCATTCCAATCCCAAAGAAACTCAATGCCAAATAATGCTTAAAATACTGCAGAATTGGTTTCATTTCACATGCTTGTAAAGTAATGCTCAAAATTCTCCGATCCAAGGCAATGGCACCACACTCCAATACTTTTGCCTGGAAAATCCCATGGATGGAGGAGCCTGGGAGGCTGCAGTTCATGGGGTCGCAAAGAGTCAGACACGACTGAGTGACTTCACTTTCACTTTTCACTTTGATGCATTGGAGAAGGAAATGGCAACCCACTCCAGTGTTCTTGCCTGGAGAATCCCAGGGACGGGGGAGCCTCGTGGGCTGTGGTCTTCTGACATGACTGAAGCGACTTAGCAGCAAGCTTCAAAAGTATGTCAACCGTGATCTTCCAGATGTTCCAGCTGGATTTAGAAAAAGGCAGAGGAACCAGAGATAAAATTGCCAATATCCACTGGATCATCAATAAAGCAAGAGAGTTCCAGAAAAATATCTATTTCTGCTTTACTGACTGTGCCAAAGTCTTTGACTGAGTTGATCACAATAAACTGTGAGAAATTCTTCAAGAGATGGGAATACCAGACTACCTGACCTGCCTCTGAGAAATCTGTATGCAGGTCAAGAAGCAACAGTTAGAACTGGACATGCAACAACAGACTGGTTCCAAATAGAAAAAGGAGTAGGTCAAGGCTGTATACTGTCACCCTGCTTATTTAACATATATGTGGAGTACATCAAGAGAAACACTTGGCTGGAGGAAGCACAAGTTGGAATCAAGATTGCCAGGAGAAATATCAATAACCTCAGATATGCAGATGACACCACCCTTATGGCAGAAAGTGAAGAAGAACTAAAAACTTTTTGATGAAAGTGAAGGAACAGAGTGAAAAAATTGGCTTAAAACTCAACATTCAGAAAACTGAGATCATGGCACCCAGTCCCATCACTTCATATCAAATAGATAGGGAAATAGTGGTGATAGTGGCTTACTTTATTTTTTCAGGCTGCAAAATCACTGCAAATGGTGACTGCAGTCATTAAATTAAAAGATGCTTACTCCTTGGGAGGAAAGTTATGACCAACCTAGACAGCATATTAAAAAGCAGCGACATTACTTTGCCAACAAAGGTCCATTTAGTCAAGGCTATGGCTTTTCCAGTGGTCATGTATGGATGTGAGAGTTGTACTATAAAGAAAGCAGAGAGCCAAAGAAGTGATACTTTGAACCGTGGTGTTGGAGAAGACTCTTGAGAGTCCCTTGGACTGAAAGGAGATCCAACCAGTCCATCCTAAAGGAGATCAATCCTGAGTGTTCACTGAAAGCACTGCAGCTGAAACTCCAATTCTTTGGCCACCTCATGCAAAGAGCTGACTTATTTTAAAAAACCCTGATGCCTGGAAAGATTGATGACAGGAGGAGAAGGGAACGACAGAGGATGAGATGGTTGAATAGTATCACCGACTCAATGGACATGAGTTTTCCTAAATTAAATTCCGGTAGTTGTTGATAGACAGGGAGGCCTGGCATACCGCTATCCATGGGCTTGCAAAGAGTGGGTCACGACTAAGCGATTGAACTGAACTATCATTGAAATCTTTGATGATGCACAGAAAAAAAATTCTGAGGAACTGCCGTAGCTGGTTGCATCTAAATAGAGAATGTGGATTTTCAACTAAGCAGTGATCGTGGTTACCCACTAATACATTGCATTGTTTGGAATAGATTCCCTTTCAGAACAACCTGGACATGTAAATTTTGGCTTTTGCCCCACTATGGTATTGTGTTAAACTCTGAAATAGCAAAGGTGAATATTAGTGTCTCCAGTCTGATAGAATGAGAGTTGGTAGAGGTTCAGTTCAATCTCTGGGTCGGGAAGATCCCCTGGAGAAGAAAATGGCAACCCACTCCAGTACTCTTGCCTGGAAAATTCCATGGACGGAGGAGACTGGTAGGCTACAGTCCATGGGGTTGCAAAGAGTTGGACACGACTGAGCAACTTCACTTTCACTTTCAGTTCAGTTTAGTCTCTCAGTTGTTTCCAATTCTTTGTGACCCCAAGGAATGCAGCATTCTAGGCTTCCCTGCCCATCACCAACTCCCAGAGCTATAACAAACTCATTTCAATTGAGGTGATGATGTTATCCAACTATCTCATCCTCTGTCCTCCCCTTCTCCTCCTGCTCTCAATCTTTCCCAACATCAGGGTCTTTTCCAATGAATCAGTTCTTCGCATCAGGTGGCTACAGTACAGAAGTTTCAGCTTCAGCATCAGTCCTTCCAATGACTATTCAGGACTGATTTCATTTATGATGAACTGGCTGGATATCCTTGCAATCCCAGGACTCTCAATAGTCTTCTCCAACATCACAGTTTTAAAAGCATCAATTCTTCGGTGCTCAGGTTTCTTTATAGTCCAATTCTCACATTCATACATGACTACTGGAAAACCATAGCTTTGAATAGGTGGACCTTTGTTGGCAAATTAATGTCTCTTCTTTTTAATATGCTGTCTAGGTTGGTCATAGTTTTTCTTCCAAGGAGAAAGGATCTTTTAATTTCATGGCTTCAGTCACCATCTGCAGTGATTTTGGAGCCCCCCCAAAGTAAAATCTGTCACTTTTTCCACTGCTTCCCATTTGGCCATGAAGTGATAGGACTGGATGCCATGATCTCAGTTTTCAGAATGTTGAGGTTTAAGCCAACTTTTTCAATCTCCTCTTTCATGTTCATCAAGAAGCCCTTTAGTTCCTCTGCACTTTCTGCCATAAGGGTGGTAGCATCTACATTTCTGAGGTTATTGTTATTTCTCCTGGCAAACTTGATCACAACTTGTGCTTCATCCAGCCTGGCATTTCACATGATGTACTCTGCATATAAGTTAAATAAGCAGAGTGACAATATACAGCCTTGTTGTATTCCTTCCCCAATTTGAAACCAGTCTGTTTTGTTCCATGTCCATTTCTAACTGTTGCTTCTTGACCTGCATACAGGTTTCTCAAGATTCAGGTTAGTTGGTCTGGTATCCCCATCACTTGAAGAATTTTCCACAGTTTGTTGTGATCTACACAGTCAAAACCTTTGGCATAATCAATAATTCAGAAGTAAATGCTTTTCTGGAAGCTGAAACTCCAACACTTTGGCCACCTGATGCAAAGAACTGACTGATTTGAAAAGACCCTCATGCTGGGAAAGATTGAAGGTGGGAGGAGAAGGAGATGACAGAATATGAGATGGTTGGATGGCAGCACTGACTCCATAGACATGAGTTTAAGCTAGTTGCAGGAGTCAGTGATGGACAGGGAAGCCTGGAGTGTTGCAGGCCATGGGGTCACAAAGAGTCCAAAAAGACTGAGCAACTGAACTGAACTGAATATTCCGTTGTATATATGTAACACAGCTTCTTTATCCATTCATCTGTCAATGGACATCTAGGCTGCTTCCATGTCCCAGCTACTGTAAATAGAGTTGAAATGAACATTGGGATTTTTTTATGATTTTTTTTTTTATGATTTCTATGTAAATTGACCAGTATGAAGTAGAGACATTAACATGCAGTGTGTTAAAAGAAGTCCCTTCTCCCTTCACTCAGCAACAAAAATTGACTGAGAGTCAAATAAGCATTAACTTCGTAGAAATGAAAAAACCTGAATTATCTAAGCAAGACTACACTTATTTCAAATAAAGGCCGTTTATAGGAAAACTGAGCATGAGAGAGGGAGAACCAAATAAGTAGAAGATGCCTGATCTCTATGAGGCCCCTGAATCACAACTACAGCAAAACTTTGAATATAGCCTGGAGGAAAATAGTTCATATTGTCCTCAAGTATTTACAAAAATGAAAGCCATAATTTTCAGGGTTAAAGGTTTGAGTGTTACTCTGCTGTCAAATTAGAAATTCACAGGACAAGTTCAACATTCAAATATCATATCACAGCAAAACTACTTGCTTAGTTTATGAGTTCATAAAGTTACTAAAAACCTCATAATCTGTCAATTAACATAATCAGATAACATAGCTAAATTACAACCCACTGTAACAACCCTGTAGGACAATTTAGGGCTATGGTTCATATGCTCCATGGGCATAGTTTAGTGAAATAAAAACTAACAAAAGACTTATTTAACTACTTAGGGCATTTTTGGCTATTGTTGTCAAGGAAAATGTCAACCAAATGTATTTGACTTCTTTTTTTTCCCTTTCCAAATGAGAATTGTTTGTTATCTTGGTGATTCTTTTTTTCATTCAGCCACTTTACAATGGATGTAAAGTGGCTGGATGAAATGGATGTAAACTTATTCTTGTTAAGAAGAATAATGATTGGATACTTAAAGAAAGATTAGAATTTGATTCTTAGGTATGACTTTGTGTATATTTTTCAAGAAGGTAAATTATTATCTTTTTGTTTGTTAAGAAGGAGCAACGGCTTTGTGATGGATGTTTTTTTTTTTTAATTGTACTTTAGGGAAAAGGGGTACATTGACATAGGAAGGATTTTCTTTGAGACCAGATTCTCCCCAACTCTATGTGATCCTACCATTTTCAGCCAAAACCTATCACTGTACTAAAAATTAGGCATACATGTATAAGTGACACTTTCTCTGTATAGTAATCCTGGCAAAAGTGATTGTTTTTAAGCGTGATCACAGGAGATGTTAGACTCTTTCACTGAAATATACAAAAAAATAGAGTTCAAAGAAATTGTTTTGTTGATGATCTAAAATTGAATCTTATACCTAATGCATTATCCTCATATTTAACTGGAAGATTCATCTCATTATCATGATTTCATACAAACTTTATACTCTATAGCAGAAAACTTTATTTTATATTTTTATTTGTTCAATCTCTCAAGAATTTTGGGGGGGAATTTTATGAAATATCAAAATTTTTCAAATTTTGTTTTATTTTTCCAAAACTTTTATGTTAATATGGTCATATATCATTTCATGTTCAAATACTATCATATATATTATGATCAACTTATAAATTTCTCATTTTAAAGGTGAATTTTTCTTAATCAAATTTATTTGTCTTTTAAATAAATAAAAGTTCCATCCACTAGAAATAAAATATGCTACTAACAAATATGTTTTCAAATTAAATCAAAATTGCCTCATTCCCCTATCTCACTATTATCATAGTCCCTATAGACTCTTGTCTGGACCACAGCAGTGCTCTCTTAACTTCTCTTCCTCCTTTGATTCCTGTAGTCCTACAATTTCCCTATTTTCTCAGAGATTTTTTGTTTGTTCGTTTTTGCTTTGTTTTTAATTAAAATCTTTAACTGATTGTATATTTAGAAACTATCTTTGCAGCCCTGTTGGACTCTATGACCTCATGCTTACCACTCTCGTCACCACTACTCCAGAACCACATCTTGCCCTATTCTCTAGCACCTTGAACTTCGTTTTCTTTACCTGAAATACCGCACTCTCTACCTTCACACAGATCCTGGAACTGCAACAAAGCAACTATCCTCTCATCAATTAGGTTAACTATCATTTCTAGAAAGAATCCTCCTCTGACCTACTAGTCTACTGATCTCTCCCCCATCTCATAGTATAAATTAATTAAGTCTGAAATTGCAGAGTTCCTGTTAGACCAAGCTTTTTCTCACTCAGAACAGATAAAATGTTACCACTTCTTGTTATCCATTTGGCTAACATTAATATTCATTAAAACTCTCAATAATTCTCATCCAATCCATGTATAATTCCCAGATTTTTTCACAAAATTACATACACACTAACCCCCACACATGCATTAAGTTATCTTCAGACTAAGTTACTTGCTCACTGACTGTGATCATTATATACCATATGCATAATCAAGTTATATTTTGTTTCAATTCATCAGTGTAAGTGCTTACATGCTTATTGGCTATTCATTCTTTGATTTTTATCAATTCACAGCATTTGAACATAGTGGTTGGTTGGATGTATGCATGTTCAGTTCAATTTAACAAAGAGTTAATAAACTTTCTTGAAGTGAAACATACTGCAATTTTTTAAATAAAAATGGCATAGATACTTAATTGTTAGTATCAACCAATTAATTGGCAATGTTTTATGGGTATTAAAACATACTGGTGAGTTATAATTCTATACTTGAGAATTTCTAGTACGCATTGGTAGCTTACAGTGAACAGTGCCAAGTTTGTAGTCTTCAAAGGAGAAAATTTCACTCTGGGACCAAAGATGCAGTTTCAGTCACTCAGAGTTTTGTGTAGCAGAGATTTTATTAACCTGAAAAGATAGAGAAAGCTTCCAGAAAATACAATGGAAGCAGGTAGGAGAGTGCCCACCTCACTAGTTTAAGCAGGGCATTATATAATTTTCAACTGACTTCTGACAATAGATAAAAAGAATGCCTCAAGAATGTGAAAGTTTTGCTGTACCTATTCTCCCACAACATACAACTTGAGATAATATAGATATAAGATTAGCCAGGGAGAAAGGGCTCTGAGCTCTGTGTCTCCAAATGAGAAAGCGGTGATATAGGAAAACAGACTCCCAGGCAAGATCTGTTAAAATAATAATCATTAATATGAAGCCTAAGAAAAGCATTTTTCATAAGATATATTCTGCTTAAAGACAGGCCAGTTCTCAAATAAAATAGATTGCTTCAAAATTAACACAAAGCTTAAGGGAAACATGTCCTACATGACTAAGGCAAAAAAATGTGGAGAAAACATAAGGCAGCTTTGGACTACCTATCAACCTGCTTAAGTGAACTCTCTCAACATCTTGAATTTTAAAAATAATTAATGATAAAATCATTAAAGATCTAGAGATATACATATTTTAAATATCATATGTGAGTATGTCTTCTAAAGAATATTAATTTATCACAATATGGCTATTATTTGCTTGTCATGTAGAATTTTAGAGGTGGAAGAGACCACTGAGGTTATCAAGCTCAAGTGTCTCAGTTTAGAAATATGTAAACCAAGGTTCAGAGATATGTATCTAAAATTCACAGCATTGTCCTTTGACATAGTTTTTCAAGCAATGTGGATCAAACTAAAGAAGTTTATCAGTTGTGTGGATGACTGAAGCATAAAAATAAATAAAATGATGGATGAGAAATTAAGATTTAGGAATTTCTTATCAGAATAGACTGATGTATAAAATTCAAGAAGATTGTATTTAACAAGAATAGATATAAATAAATATGCTTAGGTTAAAAAATTCTGCATGTACAACAATTGGTAAGAATTGGAAGCACTGTTTACTTGTCGAAGCCTTTTTATTATCCTTTTCTGAATACTAACCAGTAAAGTTATGTGACTTTTAAATAGTGAATGTGTTAATTGAAAGTCAGTGGCCAATATGAAAAAGAGAACCACTGGAAATGGTCTTGTGTAGGCCATGATAATAGTGTATATTTCTTGATGCATTACAGAGGCTTCTATTA
Source organism: Bos taurus (assembly GCF_002263795.3). Taxonomy (NCBI): domain Eukaryota; kingdom Metazoa; phylum Chordata; class Mammalia; order Artiodactyla; family Bovidae; genus Bos; species Bos taurus. The sequence goes on from NC_037336.1 coordinate 5,060,126, forward strand.
TACATATCAGGTACCCTTCTCTAGAGGAGTATGAAGAGGCCTATGAAGAAAAATCAAGTAGCTTTAGGATATTTAGATAATTAAAGTAGTAATGCACATTAGGTCTTGGAAACCTGCATTGTAGAACTACTATGAGGAATGTCATCAAATGAAGGGCATTTATATGTAAAGAACATAATCTCTTTTATTAAAAAAGAAAAGACTGCAGAAGCCTAATGGGGAATTTGTCTGTAGGGAAATATGTAAAATGAGCCCTGATTAGAAATCAGAAATTCTCAGGTTGTATTTGAGCTTTTAATCATTGGATATAACATATTAAAAAGCTATAACCTCTACCAGGGCTTCCCTCATAACTCAGTTGGTAAAGAATTTGCCTGCAATGCAGAAGACCCCATTTCAAGTCCTGGGTCAGGAACATCTGTTGGAGAAAAGATAAGCTACCCACCTCAATATTCTTGGGCTTCCCTTGTGGCTAAGCTGGTACAGAATCTGCCTGCAATGCAGGAGACCTGGGTTTGATCCCTGGGTTGAGAACATACCATGGAGAAGGGAAAGGTTATCTGCTCCACTGTTCTGACCTGGAGAATTCCTGGGGTTCTAGATGTTCAAGCTGGATTTAGAAAAGGCAGAGGAACCAGAGATCAAATTACCAACATCTGTTGGATCACAGAAAAAGCAAAAGAACCTCAGAAAAATGTCTACTTCTGCTTCATTGACTATGCCAAAGCCTTTGACAGTGTGGATCACAATAACCGGTGTAAAATTCTTCAAGAGATGGGAATACCAGACCTCTTTAAGTGCCTCCTGAGAAATCTGTATGCAGGTCAAGAAACAACATTTAGAACTGGACATGGAACAACAGACTGGCTCCAAATCAGAAAAGGAGTACATCAAGGTTGCATATTGTCACCCTGCTTATTTAACTTCTATGCAGAGTACATCATGTGAAATGCTGGGCTGGATGAAGCACAAGCTGGGACCAAGAATTATGGGAGAAATATCAATAACCTCAGATATGCAGAGGATACCACTCTTATGGTAGAGAGTGAAGAGGAACTAAAGAGCTTCTTGATGAAAGTGAAAGAGGAAATTGAAAAAGTTGGCTTAAAATCAACATTCAGAAAACTAAGATCATGGCATCTGGTCCCATCACTTCATGGGAAATAGATAGGGAAACAGTGGAAACAGTGACAGACTTTATTTTCTTGGTCTTCAAAATCACTGCAGATGGTGACTGGAGCCATGAAATTTAAAGATCCTTGCTCCTTGGAAGAAAAGCAATGACAAACCTAGACAGCATATTAAAAAACAGAGACATTAATTTGCCAACAGATGCCCTCCTAATCAAAGCTATGGCTTTTCTATGGGTGTGAGAGTTAGACTATAAAAAAAGCTGAACATGGAAGAATCAGTGCTTTTGAGCTGTACTTTTGAAGAATCCTCTTTAGAGTCCCTTGGGCTGCAAGGAAATTCAACCAGTCAAACCTAAAATAAATAAAATCTGAACATTCACCAGAATAACTGATGCTAAATCTAATACAATGGAATATTACTCAGCCATAAAAATGAACACATTAGAGCCAGTCCTAATGAGCTGGATGAACCGAGAGCCTATTATGCAGAATGAAGTCAGAAAGGGAAAAACAATTATTGTATTCTAATACCTATATATGGAATCTAGAAAGATGGTACTGATTAACCTCTTTGTAGAGCAGCAATGAAGACACAGACATTGAGAACAGACTTATGTGCACAGCTAGGGGGAAGAATGAGAGGGTGGGATGTATGGAGAGGGTTACCCTCTCCATACATCCCACCCTTTCATTTTTGTCATATGTTAAATAGATAGCCAATGGGAATTTGCTGTATGACTCAGGGAACTCAAAACTGGGCTCCATAACACCCTAGAGGGGTGGGATGGGGAGCGAGCTGGGAGGGTTGTTAAAGTTGGACGAGGTATGGGTAAACCCATGGCTGATTCATGTTGATGTTTGGTAGAAATCAACCCAATACTGTCAAGAGATTATCCTTTACTTGAAAATAAACTTTAAAAATATAGAAACAAAAACAAAAAGGATATATTCCCAAATTCTAAGCCTTTAATTTTTTCATTCCCCTCAAACCTTAATGTCATTTAAATTTAAATATGTAAAAGCTAAGGAATTAACTGGCTTATGTTCAGTTACATAAAAAGTATTGGAGTATTACTGACCCATTAAAAAGAATACATTTGAATCAGTTCTAATGAGGTGGATGAAACTGGAGCCTATTATACAGAGTGAAGTAAGCCAGAAAGAAAAACACCAATACAGTATACTAACACATATACATATGGAATTTAGAAAGATGGTAATGACAAGCCTGTATGTGAGACAGCAAAAGAGACACAGATGTATAGAACAGTCTTTTGGACTCTGTGGGAGAGGGAGGGGGAGATGATTTGGAAGAATGGCATTAAAACATATATAATATCATAAAAAAGTATTATCATAATCCAAGTCATATAAGAAAATCCTTCTTTCCTCCTACTTTTCAGAACTTGAATCTTCTGGTTTTACAATTTAGAATTTGCTTTTACACTATTTGGGGCTTCCCTGTAGCTTAGATGGTTAAAAAAAAAAAAAAAAGTATCTGCCTGCAATGCAGGAAACCCAGATTTGATTCCCAGGTCAGGAAGATCCCCTGGAGAAGGGAACAGCAACTCCAGTATTCTCACCTGGAGAATCCCATGGACAGTGGAGTCTGATTGGCTATAGTCTATGCAGTCACAAAGAGGACTCACAGCACTCACAGGACTTAGTGACTTACACTTAGAATATTTGGCTTCTGTTACCAATTTCTGTACCTTTCTGGACACTGGTTATTACATATATATTGCACTCAGGTAGAATTCATTCCAGACAGGAGGAACTCATTCTTCATTGATTCTTCTAACTGAAAGGGCAGCAGTGAATATAGGCTTATAAACAGAAGAATCCAAAGCATGAATATTGAATCATGGTTACATCTCCCCCTCTTCTCCCTTTCTCCCTGCCTTCTCGCCTAGCCCCTCCCTTCCTCCTCTCTCAGCTTGGCTTTCTTCTATGCATAGTCCTGACATGTTACAGTGCATATACTTTTCTCCATTTGACCAGGAAACATGGCTATCCAAAGCACCACATTTTACATTATTTTGGATTTGTAACCTCTGTGAAGTCATTTTTATCATCATTATGTTAATTCCATGGATCAGTTTCCATTAGTCAGTTCAGTTACTCAGTCATTTCTGACTCAGCGACCCCATGGACTGTACCACGCCAGGCCTCCTTGTCCATCACCAACTCCCAGAGTTTACATAAACTCATGTCCATTGAGTCGGTGATGCAATCTAACCATCCCATCCTTGTTGTCCCTTTCTCCTCCTACCTTCAATCTTTCCCAGCAGCAGGGTCTTTTCAAATGAGTCAGTTCTTCTCATCGGGTGGCCAAAGTATTGGAGTTTCAGCTTCAGCATCAGTCCTTCCAATGAATATGCAGGACCGATTTCCTTTAGGATGGACTGGTTGAATCTTCTGTTGTCCAAGGGACTTTCAAGGGGCTTCATTTTTTTGCCCAAAGGACTTGATTTTGGGGGGTTCCGAAGTCACTGCAGATGGTGACTGCAGCCATGATATTAAAAGATGTTTTCTCCTTGGAAGTAAAGTTATGACCAACCAAGACCCCATATTAAAAAGCACAGACATTACTTTGCCAACAAAGGTCCTTTCTAGTCAGAACTATGGTTTTTACAGTAGTCGTGTATAGATGTGAAAGTTGGACTATAAAGAAAACTGAGCACTGAAGAATTGATGCTTTTAAACTTTGGTGTTGGAGAAGACTCTTGAGAGTCCCTTGGACAGTTTCCATTAGCCTTGCTTTATAGTAGGTCCCTACTGTTTCTACTACACAGACAGTTGTATATGTATGCAGGACCAGGACATGGATCTGTCCACCGTGAGGTTTCTATGAATGTCATCCTAAAGAGAATGGGCTAGTTCCCACAGAAGGTACACTGTACATATACAGCTAACAAAAAGACAATTGTGATGCAAAATGAAAGTTAAAAAGGTAATGAATAGAAAATTTTAATAAACAATTTTATTTAATTTATAATTCAAGTGATACTAATGATAAAATTATCTTTTTGACCTCTTCAACTTGCAAAAAATTGTTATAAGTGTTAATAAAATGTGATGAGATGATGAAAGGAAAACTCTTATGCTTTGCTTGTGTAATATAAAAGTAATCTAACTTTAGAAGTCAATTCGAAATGTGTGTCAAGACCCTTACTTGTGTTTGTTATTGTAATTAGGCCTTATGTATATTTTTATTAATGCACTGAAAAGAAAAAATATAAATTCAGAGTAGACTTATATAGGCTACTGTTCACTCTATAATATCTTCATTGTTGTTCAGTGGCTAAGTTGTGTCTGACTCTTTGTGACCCAATGAACTACAGTGAGCTGTACTTCACTGTTTCCCTAGGCTTGCTCAAACTCACGTCCATTGAGTCAGTGATGCCATCCAAATATCTATCCTCTATTGCCCCTTTCTCTTTCATTCAATCTTTCCCAGCATCAGGGTCTTTTTCAATGAGTCAGTTCTTCACATCAGGTGGTCAAAGTATTGGAGGTTCAGCTTCATCATCAGTTCTTCCAATGAATATTCAAGGTTGATATCCTTTAGAATTGATGGGTATGATCTCCTTTCTATCCAAAGGTCTCTCAAGAGTCTTCTCTAGTGCCCCCAGTTCAAAAGCATCAGTTATTTGATGCTCAGTCTTCTTTATGGTCCAACTCTCACATTCATACAAGACGACCAGAAAAATCATAGCTTTGACTACACAGACCTTTTTTGGCAAAGCGATGTCTCTGCTTTTCAAGAATTGATACCTTTGACCTGTGGTGTTGAATAAGAGTCTTGAGAGTCCCTTGGACTGCAAGGAGATCAAACTATGCAATTTTAAAGGAAATCAATCCTGAATATTCACCGGAAGCACTGATGCTGAAGCTCCAATACTTTGGCCACCTGATGTGAAGAACTGACTCATTTGAAAAGACCCAGATGCTGGGAAAGATTGAAGGCAGGAGTAGAAAGGGATGGTAGAAGATAAGGTGGTTGGATGGCATCACCAAATCAACGGACATGAGTTTGAGCAAGCTCTGAAGTTGTTAATGGATAGGGAAGCCTGATATGCTGCAGTCCATGGGGTCACAAAGAGTCGGACACGGCTGAGTTACTAAAAACTTAGGCTTGTCATAGCTTTTCTTTTATAAAGCAGGCATTTTTTAATTCTGTGGCTGCAGTAACTATCCTCAGTGATTTTTATGTCAGTTTATTATTTTTTTAATTTTTCTTTAGAGTTTTTTTTTAATTTAAATTTATTTATTTTAATTGGAGGCTAATTACAATACTGTGTTGGTTCTGCCACACATCAACATGAAGCCTAAGAAAATGAAACGTGACAGTATTTCCTCATTTTCCCTATCTATTTGCCATGAAGTGATGGGATTGGATGCCATGATCTCAGTTTTTTGAATACTGAGTTTTAAGCCAGCTTTTTCACTCTCCTCTTTCATCTTCATCAAGAGGCTCTTTAGCTCCTCTTTGCTTTCTGCCATTGAAGTGGTTTCATTTGCATGTCTGTGGTCATTGATATTTCTTGCCAGCAATCTTGACTCCAACTTGTGAGTCATCCAGTGCAGCATTTCATATGATGTACTCTGCATAATAATTTAAATAATCAGATTGTCAATATACATCTTTGGCATACTCTTTTCCCAATTTTGAACCAGTCCATTGTTCTATGTCCAGTTCTAATTGTTGCTTCTTGACCTGCATACAAATTTCTTAGGAGGAAAGTAAGGTGGTCTGGTATTCCCATCTCTTTAAGAATTGTCCACAGTTTGTTTTATTCACACAAAGACTTTAGCATAGTCAATGAAGCAGAAGTAGGTGTTTCTACTGTAATCTCCTTGCTTTCTGTGACCCAGTGGGTATTGGCAATTTGATCTCTGGTTCTGTATTTTCTATAATATCTTAATAAACTGTAAATCCTCCAAAAATTAAACATAAAAGACTTCATGTATGCATAAGTATGAAATGAAGATAAATTAAATAAGAAATAAATGTACTAAGTGATTTTTTTTTGTACTAAGTGATTTTATAGCAACTGTTATAAAACTTCAGATAAATGTAAACACTTATTTAAATGTAAAATGCAAGATTTTATTGGAATATGAATCACAGAATGTGATCATTCTTAGATAATAGTGATAAACATATACCACATTCATAAACAATTAAAGAAATAGGAAACAGAGAAAATATGGAGACAAATTAAGAATTACATAGATACTATATAAATACGGACAGAAAATGATAGCATAAAAAGCTAAATATAATGTATACTGAAATATTTAGAAGTAGCAGTAAAATAAGTCTTTTAAATGCTATATATTAAAATTTTACAACATCTATAGATCATGACATGTGAAGAATGTGAAGAAATATATTTATAAGTAAAATCTTAATGAATACAGATGAGTAAACAAATAAAATATTACAAAATCACATGTAAAATATGATACAGCACTGATAATAAAGGCAAGTGTAAGGCACTAGGAGTAATACTGTTGTGATATTTTATCCTCAAAATAAGCACTAGAGAGTTTAATATACATGTATATACTGGTTAAGTAAATGAAACCAGTTGGTCATTTGTAATAGATGGAAAAATATTTTAATAATTTTTTTTTTCTGATTTGAAAAGGATTTCTTTAGAAAATTAGTAATTGATACATCTTTGATTAGTTTATATTATTTAAAAATTAACCTCTGGGTCATACTTTAATATAGTATATATTATTTAAAATCAGCCTCTAGTGTACCATGTAATATTGAACACCTAGAGGTAACCAGCATTAGATAGAATGATAATATGAAAATTGCTAATTGATATTATTATCTAACAATTTAATAGAAGTTTGACATAATTCAGTAAGTTAAGCAATATAGCTGTGAATTATAAAATGATGGCAAATAAGTTAATTTTATCATTTTTTGTAATGATGTGATTTTCTAGTATAGAAACTGAACATATTAAAGCTAATAAGAAAGTTTAATAAGTGGCTGGTTATGAAACAAATGAACAAATTGAATGGTGATAATAATCAGAATTTATGAAAATAAAAAAGACCACAAAAGAGAAAAATTATTATGTATCTAAAAATTAATAAAACAATATCACTGAGGTAATTCTGAAAATTACTGTAATTAAGTTTGATGAAAAAACAGAAAATAACATTTTTTTCCATGAAACAACTCAAATTTAATAAAATGTTAATTATATTATGAACTCTAAATAGTTTAAAAACTTCAATATTACCAAATATAACCATGAATGTATTTTCACCCAATTACTCATTATGGAGCAATTATCTCTAACTCATATTTTAGGGAGCATAATAATATGAGCATATCATGCAAAGAACTGGAATTAATCTAGTTAATCTAAGACCTCATTAAGACATGGAGGTTTTTTTTCTTTAATTTTTAATTTTATATCTATATAAGACAGCATTTTTCTTCAATTAAGATATTTTTCCTGGAAAATTAAAAATATTATAAAGAAGTATAATCTAAAAGTATATATACAGAATGGAGCTGCTAGATCATATAATTGTTTTATTTTTAATTCTTTTGAGGACCTGCAATACTGTTGTTCACAATGATTGCACCAATTTTGCTGTTGCTGTTATTGCTGTGTCCCTTCAGTCACGTCCGAATCTGTGTAACCCCATGGACTGCAACCCACCAGGCTCCCCTGTCCATGGGATTCTCCAGGCAAGAACACTGGAGTGGGTTGCCATTTCCTTCTCCAATGCACCAATTTACATTCCCTCTAACAGACCATCTGACCTGCCTCTTGAGAAACCTATATGCAGATCAGGAAGCAACAAAACTGTACATGGAACAACAGACTGGTTCCGAATAGGAAAAGGAGTACGTCAAGGCTGTCTATTGTCACCCTGCTTATTTAACTTATGTGCAGAGTATATCATGAGAAATGCTGGGCTGGAAGAAGCACAAGCTGGAATCAAGATTGCCAGGAGAAATATCAAAAACCTCAGATATGTAGATGACACCAACCTTATGGCAGAAAGTGAAGAGAAACTAAAAAGCCTCTTGATGAAAGTGAAAGTGGAGAGTGAAAAAGTTGGCTTAAAGCTCAACATTCAGAAAACGAAGATCATGGCATCTGGTCCCATCAGTTCATGGGAAATAGATGGGGAAACAGTGGAAACAGTGTCAGAATTTATTTTTCTGGGCTCCAAAATCACTGCAGATGGTAACTGCAGCCATGAAATTAAAAGACGCTTACTCCTTGGAAGGAAAGTTATGACCAACCTAGATAGCATATTAAAAAGCAGAGATATTACTTTGCCAACAAAGGTCCGTCTAGTCAAGGCTATGGTTTTTCCAGTGGTCATGTATGGATGTGACAGTTGGACTGTGAAGAAAGCTGAGCGCCGAAGAATTGATACTTTTGAAGTGTGATTTTGGAGAAGACTCTTGAGAGTCCCTTGGACTGCAAGGAGATCCAACCAGTCCATTCTGAAGGAGATCAGCCCTGGGATTTCTTTGGAAGGAATGATGCTAAGGCTGAAACTCCAGTACTTTGGCCACCTCATGCAAAGAGTTGACTCATTGGAAAAGACTCTGATGCTGGAAGGGATTGGGGGCAGGAGGAGAAGGGGATCACAGAGGATGAGATGGTGGGATGGCATCACTGACTCAATGGACATGAGTCTGAGTGAACTCCAGGAGATGGTGTTGGACAGGGAGGCCTGGCGTGCTGCAATTAATGGGATTGCAGAGTCGGACATGACTGAGCGACTGAACTGAACTGAACTGAACAGGACACAGGGCCCCTTTTCTCCACATTCTCACCAATACTTCTTATCTTTAGGCTTTTTCTGATTATAGTAATCCTAACAGTTATGAGTTGATCATTGATTTAATTTTGATTCACATTTCCCTGATTATTGTTGATGTTGAGCAATTTTCCACGTCTATTCACTTCCTCTGTCCAATTTTTCCAAAGATAATTTGGCAAAAACATGTGAGCAAGTCACATAAGATAGTTAATAGATAAATGGTTAGAGATCGTAGGAAATTATTCATGTCACTCAAATTTAAAAAAAGAAATTGTTTTGAATTTGAAGTAAGATTCAGTTTTCACTAATCATATCAGAAAAAACATAAAATATACAAGCTTACTTAATTCTAGAGATAGTCACATATGAAATATAATTCTGCTTGAAGTTTTCTATTTTTAGGTATCTACTAATATTTGAAATAAAATTATTTTATTAATTTTGTGTCATTGAAAAAGTACCTCTGTTTCTGTTATATGAAATCAAAAGAATTCTACATTGCCAAAAGTGGTCACTTCAACCTTTTTAAAAAGCATGCAGAAACATATAAACAGAAAGTACATATAAGCAAAATGTCAATAATATTTGCATTTTGGTAGGCTACCACTTTTTTTTTTCTAAATTTTTGCTTTTATTTTCAGATTTTATGTAGTTTACATGATATTTATGCATAATTTTATAATTAAATAATTAAAATAATCTTTGAAATATACAACTGGTTATTTTTGAACTGGACTTGATGATGAATAGATTTAAAAAGAACAAACAAAAACACCTCTGTATAATGATCACATATAACATTATTTTGCTTTGAATTATTAAAGTAGAGTTCCCAAAATTTGGTCAGTTTTGTTATAGATTTCAAAGCCTATTAAAACATATAGGTATTCATTCTTAGCATAGAATATTTATCTGTATATATATATTTTTCATTTACCAAAGAGTATAGAAAAATCTATGTGGAAAATCCTAAATTAGTGCATATAAGCCAATAAGTTGGGATTCCCAGATGGCTTAATTGTAAAGAATCCACCTGCCAATACAGTAGAAACAGCAGATGCAGATTTGATCCCTGCATGAGGACATCCCCTGGAGGAGGAAATGGCAACCCACTCCAGTATTCTTGCCTAGAGAATCCCATGGATAGAGGAGCCTGGCAGGCTACATACAGTCCATGAGGTTGCAAAGAGTTGGGTATGACTGAAGCAACTTAGAATGCATATACAGTCTTATAAAATTCCTATTGTAAAGGAAATTGCAAGGGAATAAAAAATGTTTTAATAAAACACTGTTGAATCACAGTATTTACTAGAATATACATTTGCTAAACATGGTCACCTGCAGTATGTTACGTTTAATCTGAATGCTATGCTGTATATATTGACCAATACTTACATAAACCTATGTCTTTGTACATCTGTCATCTAAATATATTTATCTTCCTTTTTATTTATAAATATTATTAATTTAATGTAATCAACATTAATAAAATAGGATGGCTTGCTACACTCTCTATTGTGCACAAACTATGAATTTTATGTGAATGTAAATTAAGAATAAAATATCTCCAGGAAGTGCCCTCTATAAAGCAGAAAATAAGTGGTTAACCATATGTTAGATATTGTTAATACAATTCACAGCATATGTTAAAATACATCTCTTTCCAAGTATTTATTTTACAGCATCTCTTTCCAAGTATTTTATAAAATACTCTTCAACAGTATATTTGGATGTTATAGATCTATTATTTATAAACATATCATAAAAAACAACTAAAATATCAGCATAGATGAAGCTCCTTATAAGCATCAGTATCTCAGTCTGGTTAAATACTTATTTTATTTTGCTAAAGGGCATATGACATGATGATTGATTTCAAAATCATTTTCCATCTTTACCATGTAGGAGGTTAACAATACTGTACTTTTTTTTTTTTTTTTTGAGGAGAGATAAAACTGTCTTGACAGTACATAAAATTTGTTTAATTCTTTTGGTAGGTCTGAGTTTTGCTTGGGAACCGATTTCTACTGCCAACTTTAAAAACCTGTAAATTAAATGGAAATTAAATACTCAAAACTGTTGCAGACAAATTATAGAAGATATTGAATTCAAACTATAACTTTTATGAAAAGTATAAGTTAAAACTATTGATGCTGTCTGAATATTAAACTCTGACCAATGTTTTCCTATTGCTTCTTATTTTATTTTTATTTTTTATTTTTTTATTTATTTTAATTGGAGGTTAATTACTTTACAATATTGTATTTGTTTTGCCATACATCAACATGAATCCGCCAAAGGTATACACGTGTTCCCCATACCAAACCCCCCTTCCTCTTCCCTCCCCTTACCATCCCAAATGCCAACCAATTCTAAGACTGCTTTGAACTTAATTTTCTAATCCAATTTTTTGTGGTTTTCCTCTTATTTCTTTATTTAGTCCTCCTTCCTCTTACCATTAGCCATTAAAAAAAATAATAATAACAAGCTGCTGTTTTATCCTCTTCATTGCATGGTCCTTCCATCTAATTTTTTCATCGTTGACATTAAATAAAAGCTTCTAAATAAATGTTTTTCTGTCTTCAGTGGTGCTTACCAGGAAAGAGTTTTATATACTCCCTTGTTTCTTTCAGATTATTTGTGGCTTGTGGCATTTAACAGGGGTCCACCTATGGGTAAACCCAGAGCCTTAGTGCCAATCTTGCATTTCCATTTCTCTCTGCCCTCTCTCAGTTGAGTAAACAACCAAAATCATTTTGTTCTGTCATTTTGTTCTGTAGCAACCTGAATTTGCTAAATTGAAATTGAGATTACACTTCCTGCTTTGAAGAACCTGTAAAAGTGTTTGTGAAAATGTTCTATAATTTTTTTTCTTTTTTTTGTATTCTGTGGATGAATTAGAAGTTGATATAGAATCAATATGTGGAGTACTTTTAGGAAAGTGCAAATACTCTATATGATAATATAACAGTGGATATGTGTCACTATGCACTTGTCCAAACCATAGAATGCATATTAAAAGTGATCTGTAATGTCAAGTATGGACTTTAGGTTATAATATTGCATCCAAGTAGGTTTATCAATGTAACAAATGTACCTCTTGGTGGAAAATGCTGATAATGGGGAAGGCTGCTCATTAGTCAGGCCCAGAGTATGTGGGAAATCCCTATACTTTGCATTAAATTTTGCTTGAAGCTAAAATTATTCAAAATCTTTTGTAAAATTGTTATTCAATAAAGGAAGTGTGAAATATTAAACATATATATTTAGATATTCAATGCAGCAGTTAGTAGTTATAAACAAATGATGATTATCAATAGAAAATGTTAAAAAATGACATATCCTTAAAAATGGAATATTGTGTAGTCACTAAAATAATAAAGAAAACAAGAAAAAAGAATTTAAAACATAATGTTGAGGTAGTAAGGTACAGAGCGATTTTCACAGGTATAATAAAGGAATGTGCAAGTGTATACATAACCAAATGGTTTCTAGAATGGTCAAATTCTAGACCATGGTTGGTCTAGAATTGTAATCTATAAATGGTAACCATGGTTGACTGTGCAGTGGATAAGGAACTTGGGCGGGGGAGGGGTCACCTGCAGCAGGAAGGTTGACCAGTCATTCTATAATCTTTCTGATGCTCATTTGTTTTCCACATTTGTTTAATCATGTGCATATACTCCTTATTAAATTTTTAAATAAAAGTAACATATAAACTGCTTGAATCAAAAATAAATAAATAAGTAAATTGTCATAAGCTGAAATAAAAATAGTGAGAAATTTTGCAAAAAAAAGTATACAGCATTTGTTTAAAAATTAACATAAGCATATGTAGAAAATGCAGCTGACACAATGCCTATACTTTAACAAACATGTTGGTATAAAGTAGCCTAAATTTAATTATGATAGAATAATATAGGAAGAAATAAGAGACTTATTTTCTACATCTATAACTATTTCTATTTTGTAGGTAAATTCATGTGTACCTTTTTTAAGATTACACATATAAACAATATTGTATGATATTTGTTTCTGACTGGCTTCACTCAGTGTGACAGTCTGTAAATCTATTCATATTGCTGCAAATGGCATTATTTCGTTATTTTTTATGGCTGAGTAATAATCCATTGTGTAAATGTACCACATCTTCTTTATCCATTCCTCTGCTGATGGACATTTAAGTTACTACCATGTCCTGGCTATTGTAAATAATACTACAGTGAACATTGGGGTGCATATATCTCACCAGGAGGTCATGGAGATAAATTAGGATATTGGGGTTGACATATACACACTGTTGCTGTTGTTGTTCAGTTGCTCAGTCATGTCCAACTCTCTAGGACCCCTTGGACTGTAGCATGCCTACCAGGCTTCCCTGTCATTTACCATCTCCTGGAGCTTGCTCAAATTCATGCCCATTGAGTCAATGATGCCATCCAACCATCTAATCCTCTGTTATCCCCTTCTCCTCTGGCCTTCAGTCTTTACCAGCATCAGGGTCTTTTCCAGTGAGTCAGTTCTTCAGGTGGCCAAAGTATTGGAGCTTCAGCCTCAGCATCAGTCCTTCTCATGAATATTCAGGATTGACTTTCTTTAGAATTGACTGGTTGGATCTCCTTGCAATCCAAGAGACATTACTATATATACACACTACTGTGCATAAAATAGATACTTAATAAAGACCTACTGCATAGCACAGGGAACTCTACTCCATACTCTGTAATAATCTATATGGAAAAAGAATGTATAAAAGAGTGGATATATGTATAACAGATTCACTTTGCTGTGCACAGGATACTAACATAACATTGTAAATCAACTATACACTAATAAAAAATAAAAATAGTTTTTTCTTTAAAAAATAAGATAATCTGCAAATGGCATATTTCAGTCAAGTATTTAGGATCACAAAGCTTTTGAACCACAGAGGATTGAAAAGAGGTGTGTAAGTTAACTTATCCAGTGCCCAGCACACAGGCAGGATGACTCCAAAACTGCCACCAGGGAACAAAGGGGTCAGCATTGTTTTTCAATATATTACTTTATTCAGCAAATAGCATGGTTAGTCACATTCAGGTGTTGCCATTAATTTATTTTTTATTTGTTTTATATGTTTTTTATATATACTTATAAAATGTATATGGTTCCATAATTTTTAATACGTTAAACATTCAAATTGAATACTAGTTTCAGGCCTGTTCTAGCTACTTATTGATCCAAATAATTTAAATCAACAAAAAGCTCGAAGCAATTTTCTTTTCCACTTGCCTAAGCAAAGCAACAGAGAAGACAATGGCACCCCACTCCAGTACTCTTGCCTGGAAAATCCCATGGATGGAGGAGCCTGGTGGGCTGCAGTCCATGGGGTTGCTAAGAGTCAGACAAGACTCAGCGACTTCACTTTCACTTTTCACTTTCTTGCATTGGAGAAGGAAATGGTAACCCACTCCAGTGTTCTTGCCTGGAGAATCCCAGGGACGGGAGAGCCTGGTGGGCTACCGTCTATGGGGTCGCACAGCGTCGGACACGACTGAAGTGACTTAGCAGCAGCAAGCAAAGCAAAACAAAACCAACCAAAAACAAATTTAAAAAATACTTATGCTTTGTAGAACATTCTTTAAATGACCCAACCTGAACTTTCTGAGCTGACAGAGAGCCAGCAAGTATAATAGGTAAAAACTCTGTCACAATTATGCTCTCTGGAACTTTCAGCAACTTTTATTTATTATCATGGTTTAATTATTTCTACAGATTCTGCTCAAATTCCTCACTTAATCCCTGACTGCTTCATGCTCAGTAGGAAATTTTGCACTTCACCACTACCACTGAGACCACCCAACATCTCCCCCTCCTCTTCACACTCCTTTCCAAACTGGAGGGATATACTCCCCAACCTCTCCCCTCCCTTTTTTTTTTATTCAATAAACAATCTGCTTGATAATCTTAGATCCAATGTAGTCTTGATTGAGAAGCAATGACCTTAGGATTTTGACAGAGTATAATTCTCACTACAGCATTTGAGATTGCCTTTAGCTCCCTTGTTTCACTCTGAATAATCTCCTAAATTCAGCTAATTAGTTGCCTAATTATATTTGCAGTCTTTTTACAGAATTTTCTAGGTTTGTGTTTAACTGAATAACCCAGAGAAGAGGCTCTTGGGAAGATCTATTTATGGGTCTGCCTTCCACATAACCACTGTCATCCACATAGCCAAATGTTTAGATGCAATAAGTCTTACATTAATAACTATGAAAATATTTAATTACAAGATTCCTCATTTACTCAGACTAAAGTAATTTGTTTATTCACTTATTAAATAAGCATAGAACACCTACCCTGTGATTTTCATTGGTAATACAGCAATTATAATATTATAATACAGATATGTTATTTCTATTTTTGAGTTTATAGTCCATCATTTAGTAGATAGATGGATATTGAACAAATAATCACATTTTTTGAGAGAAAATAATGGGAAAGGATGTAAGAGGGACCCATAATCATTTTGAATAAAACTGACCTTCCACTGGAATCATTTACTTAATACAGTTGATGATGCATTTCTGTCTCTAAAATACCTCAGTTATTCAGTTATCTTCTGATACTATGCATCCTCTCTCCTCTCTCATCATTGTTGAACATGAGTCCTTATTTACATAACATTTTTGATATGGTATTTTTCTGGTAATTTTCTGAAAACTGGTAATTTTCTGAAAAATGCAGTCTTACTTCAAACGTCTGCCTACATAGAGGCATCTCAAACCACTATTTTAATCATTACCTAAAATAATCATTCCCTGATACCTTCAGATATTATCAGTCTTCTATGTTCTATATCTAAGAGCTTCCTATAAATTTCCATGATACAACACACAGAACTTTATAAACATTCTTCTGTAAAATTTTCTCTCCCAAAACACTGATGTATTCACAGATAAGTACTGAACCTTATATTTCACTGGACCAGACTATTGAGCCTAGCCTTATAAAACTGATGGATCCAATACAATATTGTAAAGTTAAAAATATAAAATAAAATATATTAAAACAAATAATAAAAAAACTGATGGAGGTATTCTGAATTAAATAGAAATAGAGAGTGAAGCAACAGGGAGAATGGAAGACAAGAAGAAAAAGAAAGGAAGGAAGGAAAGAAGGAATGAAAAGAAACAGGACATACTTTGGATTCTATATCATCATATTTTTAATATGTTCTTAGTTCTTACATTTCACTTCTCACAGATTTATTTGCAAAATATGCCTATATTTTGAAACTTACCACATTTGATAATGTTACTGGTGATATCACTGATGAAAATTGTTTTAATATCAGTGAAGTGTTTTTATGATTTCTATGCTACTACAAATGTCCACTTCAGAGGTAATATTGACTTTTATTAATTAATGTTAGGTGTGTGAT
This sequence comes from Bos taurus, assembly GCF_002263795.3. NCBI lineage: Eukaryota > Metazoa > Chordata > Mammalia > Artiodactyla > Bovidae > Bos > Bos taurus. The sequence goes on from NC_037336.1 coordinate 5,076,506, forward strand.
TTCCAGAACTTGTTAAAAATTACTGGTATAAATTCTAATCCATTCTATTTTTCTTTCAGTTTAATTCAGCAGAATCTATGTAGGACTGACTTATAAAGTGTTCTATTCTTCCCTCACAGTGATAACTCTCTTTAATTTTATCTTTCAATTTGCATTGACTGATAATGAAATTGTTCTTAGTACCTTTGTATTAACTCTGGTTATTATATCTAAGTAGAAATGACAAATTAAAAAAAATTGCAGTATCACTGCTATCATTTTAAATGTCATTATTTCTAGCAATTTAAATAGCTATAAGTTTAGCCTTCTAAAAAAATTCATTCATGTTTTTAGTCACATACTGATTGGGGGGAATAATTGTCAGCTCAGTGGAGTGAACTACTTGGGGGCAGAGGACATGAATTTGATCTCCAGGGATCTATTTCCACATGGCTCTGTTATTAGCTGTCATAGTTCCTTGGACATACTGCTTTACAACTGCCGAATCATAATCACCTCAGACGTCTGACATTTGTCTGGCAATAGTGCTCTGTTGCACTTCCATTCATTTATTTCTTTTTTTTTTTTTTTTTTGGTGTTAAAAAATTCAAAGGCACAGTTTGAAAAAGATATTGTCCACATCCATCATGTCTGTTTTTATGAAGCAAAACTGCAGACTGTTTTAAGCCCCATTGGCAGGTTAGCTTGTAGCATTTCATATATATCATAGAAATGCTATTTAAATCAACCATCAAATACATCTGTGATATCCCTAGCATCTCCTTTTTGTAGTTTGGATTAAAGTTAATTAAGTTTGTATGTAAAAGGAAGTTTGTTGGTGCTTGGGATAAAAACTAGCAAAAATCTAAAGCGTGAAAAATATAATTATTCTATAGAAAATAAAAATAACTATAAGCAAGGTGAAAAGACAGCCTTCAGAATGGGAGAAAATAATAGCAAATGAAGCAACTGACAAACAACTAATCTCAAAAATATACAAGCAACTCCTACAGCTCAACTCCAGAAAAATAAATGACCCAATCAAAAAATGGGCCAAAGAACTAAATAGACATTTCTCCAAAGAAGACATACAGATGGCTAACAAACACATGAAAAGATGCTCAACATCACTCATTATCAGAGAACTGCAAATCAAAACCACTATGAAGTACAATTTCATGCCAGTCAGAATGGCTGCGATCCATAAGTCTATAAGCAATAAATGCTGAAGAGGGTGTGGAGAAAAGGGAACCCTCTTACACTGTTGGTGGGAATGGAAACTAGTTCAGCCACTATGGAGAACAGTGTGGAGATTCCTTAAAAAACTGGAAGTAGAACTGCCTTATGATCCAGCAATCCCACTGCTGGGCATACACACTGAGGAAACCAGAATGGAAAGAGACACGTGTACCCCAATGTTCATCGCAGCACTGTTTATAATAGCCAGGACATGGAAGCAACCTAGATGTCCATCAGCAGATGAATGGATAAGAAAGCAGTGGTACATATACACAATGGAGTATTACTCAGCCATTAAAAAGAATACATTTGAATCAGTTCTAATGAGGTGGATGAAACTGGAGCCTATTATATAGAGTGAAGTAAGCCAGAAAGAAAAACACCAATACAGTATACTGATGCATATGTATGGAATTTAGAAAGATGGTAAAAATAGACCTGTGTACGAGAAAGAAAAAGAGACACTGATGTATAGAACAGTCTTTTGGACTCTGTGGGAGAGGGAGAGGGTGGGATGCTTTTGGAGAATGGCACTGAAACATGTATAATATCATATATGAAATGAGTCACCAGTCCAGTTTCGATGCACAGTACTGGATGTTTGGGGCTGGTGCACCTGGACAACCTGGAGGGATGATATGGGGAGGGAGGAGGGAGGAGGGTTCAGGATGGGGAACACATGTACACCTGTGGTGGATTCATTTTGATATATGGCAAAACCAATACAATATTGTAAAGTTATAAAATAAAATTTAAAAAAAAGAAAAAAAAGAAAATAAAAATAAAGTGACTAAAGGCTAAGGTATTGTTTAGCCGACTTTCTATAAAATAATCAGTAATTTGACTCTCTCTTGATTTTATTTTTTCCCATTTATTATTTCTATAATCAAGTCCATTTTCTTCATCCAGTGATGCTTAGTTCAGTGACAGTGATATGCATAAGTTTCTATTGTCTATTTGGCAAAACCCTTAAAATATTATTTTAAAACTCTCCACTGTTGATTCTGTGATGACTTGAAATTAATTAATATAGCAAGAAATGAGTCATTATCTAATCACTAAAAATACCCCCAAAATCAACTCTCTACTTCTTCACATTAATATTTGATGGAAAAAAGTACCTTGCCTTGATAATTCTTATTAATATTTCTGATATAATTTTTCTCTCTTTCTGACTCCAACCCAACATTTGTTCAGTCCACATCAAACTCAACTCCCATCTACAATTCAGAGAAAATCATACATATTGTCATGGAATATCAATTTAAATAGAAAATTAGAATAACATTTGATGTAGGTAGAAGATGGATGTGGAGACCTCCCGGTTAGAACTCTTCAGTTTAAAAACCAGATGGTGATGACACTGTCCTTCCATATAGTCAAGTGGGGAAGAAGAGTCATGTTGATTATTATAGGTTGTGTAGAACACCAAGATGGGAATGAGGCTTCTGAGCATTCAAAGCTATTACCATGCTTATGTTACAAGCCACAAATTGAACCCAAGGTCATTGTTAGTCTAGGACCTTGCAATACATTTTAGAAACTAATCTAAATGTGCAGACAGTTGAAATGTAACCAGAAGGAGAAGATAAAAAGCAAGGATCTCCCTGATCTGAATCCTACTAATGCCAAGCTCCTAATGGTAGTTGATCTTCCTCTCTTGGCACCTCTTTACATCAGAGAGCTATATAGGTGCAGGGAGAATAAGAAGGAGCAGGTGACAAGTATTCTGACAGCAGAGACAAAACATATCTTACAAGAACTACGTGTGAAACCCTGTGAGAAACAAGAACTTAAAGAAAATGGAGAGCCATGCAACTTTGATGATTTATTCAACAGTGCTGTGACAAGTGAGGATTGCTTAACACTGTTTCCTTGACCACTTCTAAAGACATATTTTCCTCTATGTGTCTGGCATTTTTTAGAAGTTAGTGCTATACTATGGAAAAGTTATTTTTTGAGAGTAGAACAGTGGGTTGGATCATATTTCAATGAAAATATATAGTGAACTGTTAAATTGCTTTCGTCTTCATTGAAATTCTCTTTTTACAGATTAATCAGGAAATCAGGCTTAGTGATACCTTGCCTCAATAATATTTTCAGAATTACAAGATGAAGCAACAGGAGTTTATGATATTTCCTGCATTTGGTAAAACCCTTAACTTGCAGTCCAAAGGCAAGAAGTTAGCGATTGTGTGAACAGAAGCACAAAACATTACATTGTTTTTCCACAATAGGTTCTAATTTTTTTTCTTTATTTTCAATATGAAGAAAGTGAAAAAATCCCAACAGGGGAACAGTATCTGGGATTTTGTTATCCATAGAAATTACAGATTTTTACCTCTTAATCCCTTACTCCTGTGTTGCCTCTCCCCTTATACATAAAGTAAATAGGCCACAAGGACATAGGAGCATGGCGTATACCTGTGGCGGATTCATTTCGATGTTTGGCAAAACTAATACAATATTGTAAAGTTTAAAAATAAAATAATTTTTTTTAAAAAAGGATATATTGCACAGCACAGGAAATACAGTCAATATTTTATAATAATTATAAATAAAGTATAACCTTTAACATTTGTGAATCATTATGCTGTATACTTTGTAACTTACATAATATTGTATATCAACGGTATGTCAATAAATTACAGATACTTATGTCACATTACTGGAGAAAGCAATGGCAACCCATTCCAGTACTCTTGCCTGGAAAATCCCATGGATGGAGGAGCCTGGGAGGCTGCAGTCCATGGGGTCGCTAAGAGTCGGACATCACTGAGTGACTTCACTTTCACTTTTCACTTTGATGCATTGGAGAAGGAAATGGCAACCCACTCCAGTGTTCTTGCCTGGAGAATCCCAGGGACGGGGGAGCCTGGTGGGCTGCTGTCTATGGGATCGCACAGAGTTGGACACGACTGAAGTAACTTAGCAGCAACAGCAGCAGCATGTCACATTATAGTTGTTGCATATACTACAACTTAATCTTCATGGTTATCACTACTTCAGGATAACTGTAGTTAAATTATCTGTAACACATACCACAAATTTTGTTTAGAATATTTTGATAATGTATTTGAATATTTTTAGGCTTCTTTTGTTTTTCTTTAAATACGTTTACAGTATTATTATGAGAACATATCCGTGGGCATCACCGAAATGTCACATAGGTCTATGGGCACAAAGGGGTATGCATCGTGGCTCACAGACGTTCTGAGCATGAACGTTGATGTTCTGTTCATGCACGTTGATGTTCTGTTCATATGTGTATGCTCAGTCATGTCTGAATCTTTGTGATCCTATGGACTGCAGCCTGCTAGGCTCTTCTGTCCATGGGATTCTATAGAGAATTCTTAAACATAAAGACAGAATACAATGAGTCCCATAAACACAAAAGGTCAAGACTGCTCATTTAGCCACTGTCGTGGGAGATGCCAAGTTTTCAGAGGGTACTGAGGTAAATTTACTACCTAAGAAAATGTATTCTACACACTGAATGTCACAGATTCAAAATCAAGTCTTAATGTCTGCAAGTCATCACAAAGCCACTGATCTGAAGGCATACATTCCGCAGAACTCTAGCCATCTTATTTAAAAAGAAAATGAAGCAATGGAATTTGATCAATGGGTTTGCCAGCTGTGTCATTGCTTCATTAAGACTGAAACCATGCCAGACCCCTTGGGTGCCAATGTCTAACAATGTCTGAATTGGAAACCTTTACAAACATAGTGCATTAGGAATAGAGAGTAAGCCATAGATTTAAGCAGAAGGATATTTAAGAATTGCTGAACATGCTTGTGTTTGGAAAGTGAGGTACAAAATAATTGCACAAGGTGTCTCTAAAAGAAAAGCTGGTCCTTTTGTACCATCAGCATCTTACTGTCAATTTATAAATGTAGTTGTGTATTCAAGTATGTTAATCTACAAAAATGATTTCAACAAAACATGGAACTTTCAAAACCAATACAATATTGTAAAGTAATTAGCCTCTAATTAAAATAAATTTAAATTGAAAAATAAGTCAAAAACCTTTTAATAAATAAAAAAAATAAATGAAAACTTTTCAGTCTTGTTCAGTTTTGGGTGTATGAGTGTCTGTGTATTTGCCCACACACATGTGTATGCCTACATATACTTTTGTTAAATGAACAGTTTATTTTTTATATTAAGATTTTCATTTTCATATTGCCCAAATTTAAGTACTAGTTGTTGGTCTTGTGGGACATTAATGAATTTTCTGGCTTTTGAATTCTTTACCCTGCAGGAAAGACATGGCTCTCTTTTCCATCTGTGGTCATTCTTTGCTGTGCAATAAATGAAAGACAAAAGGATCTTTTGTTCACTTCCCTCAGGGGCTCTGAATCATTCTCCCAAAGCTGTCATTACACTCAAGGACATGGATGCTGGTACATTTACTCAGAATTTGCTTTGAGCTCTTCCTGTGAACAGATATAAATAAGGCCTTAATTTTCCAACCATCTGTTTTCCTTCCAAAGCAAAAGTTAATAAGAAATATATCCTGATTTTTAGCTTTCTATTTTCTTTTCCAAATTTGAATTTCACATGCTTTTCAAAAATCTTCGGTACTTAAAATGTTCTCCAATGTTAGTGAAAACTGTTAAGTACCAACACAATCAACTAGGAAAGCAAAGGAACATTTTGCTAATTAATTGTGAACTCTGCCAAGTGCAGTAGTGTAGTTGATCATCATGAGATGCATTAACAGTGCATATTTTTTAGTGAAGTATGAAAAATCTTTTTTTTTCTTCAGAAAATGTGTACACTTTGAAAAATGAATAAATTCTTGAGGCAGATTTTTCTCATTAATGAACAATTACCCACTAAAAACATTGTGTGCAAAGATCCAACAATGCTAAGAGCATTGTCTTTATTTACCACACTACCTTTTCTTTCAGTTTGTTTCATTTTTTAAATGTAAGACTGAAAATGAGCTGTGAATTTCATGACTTCATAATTAACCACTAAAACTTGTAAAATATTTGATTAACGTTTTTGAATGTACTGCCAAATTGTGCACCAGATACACCTGCCAAATGTAACGATCTATCTGACACCTAATAGTCGAGGAACCTCACACTTCTTTAAACTGAAAACACTTGGTAACAGCACTGGGGAGAGGAAGGGAAAATAGTTTCATGTTATGTAATCTGATGAGTCTCTTTCAAGAACACAGATTTCATTAGAATTTCAATTTATGTATTACAAAAGAAACGAAGAAAAAACAAACTGATGTTGGTGGATGGTGAATGTTAATGCGGTTCCAAAAGGAGAAAAATGCTGTCTGTTTCTAGCATAGACAAATATTAAAGATATGTAAGTAAGTACATTCTAGTTCTTTTGACAAATAAAATACTCTGAAAGTCCAAAATAAATTAAGCAGAATAATATTTAAGTCATAAATTTCCTGACATACACAGTAAGTATTATGAAATATATATGTATTAGAAAATCTAGAGTTAAATAAATCAGAGCTCTAATCTGTCAAGAATCTGTCTTGTTGACCTCAGTGATCTGTTTCATGCCACCTTTTCCTTTATAAGAATTTCCATAACTTTGACACATGATTTTTTAAGACTATTCTTTCTTCCAAAATGTTCTTACTTGTGACACATTTCTATTTTTTCCCCCAAAAGCATACCACATGATGTTTCATGTTTACAGACAATAGACATAGTATTCAATTTGGAAGGAGATTTATGCATGACCTAATTAGACTCATTAATTAGAATTTAGCAGAAACTCAATTCTATTTTATTACTCTCATTCATGGGCGTATTATTTACTATACACTTGTGCTAAATGAGCCAGATATGTGACCTAGAGTCTTGTCTATTCAATATTACTATTTGAGAACAGAAGTTGAACAAGAATGTCAGATTAAGAAATATGATATCAAAATCATAGAAAGAAAAATAAGTAAAGCCAAGTCAGGCCCAGCCACACACTTCTTGTTAGAAAACTCAAATATCATCTATAGAGTCACAGAAAGTTGTCCATATGGTAAAGATGTTGCATTAATCGAGAGTACCATGGTCACTCCAAAACAGACACATACTGAAAGAGCAAACAGAGGCACTACAGGCACTGAGGAATCTGTCTTGCATGTTTGAGGAGCACATTGCATTCACCTCTGTGGGCTGAGTGGAAGAAACAGTCAGGGTGGACTTAGCAAGAGGTGGACAGGGCTTTCATAAATACCAATGGACAGAATGTAGCAAGAATAATATGGCTAGAAAGGCAGATGAGAAAAAAGAATAAGGGCCCCCTGTGAGTTTTTTGAAAAGAATATCACTTTATGACATGCTCTGGAATATATGGAAGGGATATTGACCACTGACCTGTGATGAAGTTTAAGTATCTTTTCCATTATCTCAAAATGTATCAGCCAATTGATTAACCCATGGGGAGGGAGGTGGGAGCGGGGTTCAGGATGGGGAACACGTGTACACCCGTGGTGGATGCATGTTAATGTATGGCAAATCCAATACAATATTGTAAAGTAAAATAATAATAATAATAATAATTTTTAAAAAAGTGAAAAAATTCAAGAAAAATATCTCTTAAAATCTCGAGAATAAAGATTGCATTTCAGGTAACATGTTAATTATTTTGTAGTAAGTGATATAACAAGAGTATAATGAAGATTATGCTTTTACTTAAGAAACTATTCTTCCAATCAAATTTTGTAGATGAAGTTCAGTTACTTAAAGTCTTAAACAAGGACAATAATTTGTAAACTATTCATCTCATTCACAAGAGCTAGACACCATCAACTTAGGACATAGTCCAAGAATGCTTGTGGTTTTGATAGCCTAGGGTGGTTGGTGTTGGGTTTGTGGCCTCTGAAGTAGAAGGTTTCACTCCAGGACCAAAGACGCAGTCTCAGTCACTCAGAGCTTTGTACAGCAAAGATTTTATTAAAGTGAAAGGATAGGGAGAGCTTCTGACATAGACATCAGAAGGGGGTAGAAAGAATACCCATTTCATTATTTAAGCAGGAGATCATATACTTTTCAACTAGCTGCTGAGAAGAGATAAAAACAGTACCTCAAGGTTGTAAAAGTTCCACCAGACCCTTTGCCAAGACATACATATTGAGACAAGTTCAATACAAGATTGGCCAAAAGGAATTTGTTCTGAGCAATATTTCTCTGAATGTGATATATTGTTGCTAAGAATCAGGTTCCCAGGCAAGATTTGTTACAATTATAATGATTAACCTAGAGCCTAAGAGAAGCATACCCATGAGTAAGATATATTATTGTGCTGTGTAATCATTAGCTCCAGACCCAAGGAAAGGCCAAGTCGCAAGTCAAATATGTTGTTGCAATATGAATACAGGACATAAAAGAAACAAGTTCTATGTGACAAAGGCCGAAGAATGTATAAAAGAGTGCTTGTCTTCTCCTTCTTTAAGGGCTCTGGACTGCCTATCAACCTACCTAAGCTTTCATTCTCTCAGTTTTGAGTTTTCTGAGATAATTTGAGAGACATTGCTTAGTCCAGACCCCTGAAACAACCACAGTGTAAACCCAAGTTGGCAGTGTCCTCCCAGTAGTGAAGACAAGTTAGGACCACAGGTGACACAGACTTTGAGTGTATACCAGTACATATCTGCCCTTCCTGCTTCACTGGTGGCTCAGATGGCAAAGCGTCTGCCTGCAATGTGGGAGACCTGGGTTTGATCCCTGGGTCAGGAAGATCCCTTGGAGAAGAAAATGACAACCCACTCCCATGCTCTTGCCTGGAAAATTCCATGGATGGAAGAGTTTGGTGGGCTACAGTCCATGGGGTCGCAAAGAGTCAGACATGACTGAGCAACTCCACTTTCACTTTCATCTGCACTTCTGAAAGGGAGAGTTAGAGACAGAGGGAAAATGAGAGTACTATACCTCAATGCTTGGAAAATAACAATAACATAAAAGTTATAATCTATTAGTCAAATGTCTTGATTTAGAATTGCAACAACAACTTGAAGATAAACATACATGCTTCTAACTACACCAAAACATCTAAATTTAAATTCTGATTTTACATAGGTTAAGTATGGATAAGGACTTCCCTAGAGGATTTGGTTAGTTTTGAAAAGTACAAGAGTCAATAAGGTTGTCTGGTCATTGTATAAAACCTTTAGTACCTGGTGAGATATATATCATTTAAGGTATATTGTAAGGTTAATACAACTAATGAAACTTTGGAAAATTAAAGATATTCACAAATGTTGCTCGTATCAGAACTTTATAGCATGATTTTCTACAAGCTGTGCTTATGAAATGCTTCCCAGGTGGCTCAGATGATAAAGAGTCAGCCTGCAACACAGGATACCTGGGCTTGATACCTGGGTCTGGAAGATCCCCTAGGGAAGGAAACTGTAACCCACTCCAGTAACAATTGTACCTAAGTTTAAGATTCTTTATTAACAATTTATTTTTAACTGTCAAATGTTTTGTCTCCTTTTTTCCTCTACTAAGTCCTGACTTAGATATTCTCTTCAACTTCATCCAGTCTACAGTTTTAGACAAACCATTAAATTTACAAAAAAGAAAAAAAAAATTGTCCATATTTTATTCTTGAAATTTCATATTTGTTCTCATTTTTACATTTTTTTATTGCTGTTTAAATATTTCTTCTTTATTACTTTGGGTGATTTTAAATCAGTTGCTTTATATTCTACATTCCTTGTAATAAGATACTCTTTGTTGAGTCCTTTAACTGATACTCAGAGTACTGAGCTATCTCATGAACTTCCTCATATGTAATCACAATGCATAGCACTTTCTCCTACTGCACATATGGAACAGATTTGAGTTTGAATTTACCATCATTCCATAAAATGTACAACTAAAAAACATGTTTCGGCAGCTGGTTTCATGGTTATGAAGAAGACTATAGACTGCTTAAAGCACAGTCTCAAGCTTCACTTCAGAGCAACTTTTGCCCTCTCCTCAACTAAGTGCTAGTTGGGTATTCTTGATTCCTTGAACATTAATTAAAATGTAATATTAAGAACACAGCAAAATGCATGAGAGACTCATCAATGTGAGCTCTACTTCATTTGCAGGAAGAAAAGAAGGATTGGACTTTGAGTAAACACTCAGCAACTGTCATAAATTCTAAATAAACATTCAAGCTTCATACCCGAGAGTTTGTTCATATCATGTGGTTCTGTTTTGAAGACATCCTTTCTTAGTAGCTTTCCAGGTTGCACTAGTGGTAAAAAACCCACCTGCCTATGCAGGAGACACAAGAGAAGCAGGTTCGATTCCTGGGTTGGGAAGATCACCTGAAGGAGGGCATAGACACCCACTCTAGTATTCTTGCCTGGAGAATCCCAGCCTGGTGGGCTACATTTTATTCTAAACGTTGGTTATTAATTATTAGTGGTTGAAAAAATTAATAAAGTTGTTTAACATTATTATTTAAAGATACAGCATTATAAAGAGGCAATTTTGTGTATGTGTGTGACAAATAGCTTCTTTCACACTCATGTTATTTCAACAACAAAAGCATCAGGGAGAGATACTGAAATCACAGCACACAAAACTTGTATGTTAGAAGCACTGATATCTTTGAAGAATAAATGACATAATTTGAAACATACATATGTAGTTCATTCTATGTTATATATATTTTTCCTAATAGACCCCTAAGCTCTTCACGTGTCTTATTTCAGTTTCATGTGCCAATTGCAATGACTGCGCCTGTTCATTGGCGTTTTATCAATTTGAAACCTTTAAAAATATTTTAAATACAAACAGTTCGATCATATTATAATTTGTGAATTGGTTGTTAAGCAAATAGTTAATTCATTCTTTTAGCTTTTCTGGTTTAGTACTAATATCATAGTCAAACTCTCTGAACCAGAATCCTCTGTAATAATTTCGAACTGCTGTGTAGTGTGAACATGTTATTTAACTCCTGTATGCTCAGTTTCCTCATTTGAAATGAGTGTGCATGTAACACTTAATTGCTATTATTTTGCTTTATTGTTATTAATCTAAATTTACAATATAATAAATGTTTTTTATTTCCCCCAAAACTAAATTTGTTGACTTCTTTCAACCCAACATTTGTAATGTCATTTTTTAAATTAAATTTACCAACAGTATTAATAATTCAATTCTAAATAAATATGCTGTCTTGTGATTTTGCTATATTTATTTTTCCCTCAGTTTATGTATATGTTCTTTAAAGGCAAGGGTTATACCTAATTCATATGGAAAACATCTAATTATTGACATATTTCAAATTGCTAAACTAATAGTGGCATACTGTACACACACTGTTCTAAAGAATGCTTCTTTGACTAAATCATATATATTGGGTATCTTTTTACGTTAGTGCATAAGGCAATGACTCATTTTTTTTTCTTTTTTTTTATTTAAAAAAATGGCACCTATAGAAAACTTGAAAGACTAGAACAAAGAACAGCAGTATAACTAAAACTTATATTTAACAATTGCTAAAATTTGCTATATTTGCTTTATTTTTTATAAAAGTATGTGTGTGTGTGTGTGTTTGCTGGACAATTTAAATAAAAGTTGTAGACATCATGACACTTTATTCCCCATTACTTAAACATGCACATTATGAAGTATCATGAACAGGGGAATTCTTCTATATAATCTTATACCATTATTCCCACAAAGATAGAGTAGTGTTTCCCATGATAGACTCATATATTTTGAATTTTGATTTCTATCATAGCCATGTCCATTTTTTAATTTTTATATTTTCCAATCCATGATTTCCTCAAGGATTTTTCATGGCATTTGGTATCAGAGCTCTTTATATTCCTTTAATGTAGAACAATTTCACTGATTTTTGTTGTTTATCCTTTAAGCAGTTCTTGCTATTTATATCATAAAGAGTTCAGGACACATGTCTATATTTTGTCCTAAGTGCTAGATTCGAGTTACAGGTACACATACTAAAAATATACTGTTCTTTCCACTGCGTTACTACAAAGGGCAAGATACATTGAAGACATGTTTTTTATTAATTACAGAGGAAAAATATATCATTGAAACTGAGAAATCAGACAGATAACTCCTAAAGCACACATGAAACCTAGGATCAGTAATAGTGCAATACTATTGTAAATATTATCTTAATCATCTTTAAATTACATAATGTCATAGAAAGAGTAATGTAATTCTATTCCCAAATGAACCTAATTTCATTTTCTTAAAAACAAGGAATCTGCTATAATTAAATATTTTATTATATTGTATATTAAAATAATTTAAAGAAAACAGAACATAATTCCTTTCCTTAGTTGGCAATGTATATTCTGTGTATATAGTGTATAAAAAAAAAAAATTCCCAGCTTTTCTGGGAATGTGTAGAATTTAATGAAGAAATAAAAATAAAAATTTTCATGGGGACAATTTCAGTATATTTTCATAATTGCTTAATTTTTAAATAAATTTTAAATATTTAATTAAAGGGCAACAAAGTAGTTTAATATGAAAAATAAATTTAAAATACATATTTGCCTATGATTCTGAAAGTACATGTTGAGATATTTGGGTTAGATTTATCATGGTTGTCAGATACAGTGTGAAAATATTTCGATTCTCCTCTGCTATTCTCTCTCTTCTCCTGTAACCCAAGGAAGTGCAACCTGGAAACTATGTTTCCCATAAACTCACTGCCAGCACAATTCATTTGATGTGCATGCCTTCATGCTAAGTTGATTCAGTTATGTTTGATTCTTTGCAACCCTATGGACTGTAGCCTGCCAGGCTCCTATGTCCATGGGATTCTCCAGGCAAGAATACTGCAGTGGGCTGCCACGCCCTCCTCCAAGGGAATCTTCCCAACCCAAGGATCAAACCTTGGTCTCCTGTTTGCAGGCAGATTCTTACTACTTGAGCCACCAGGGAAGCCTAATTAACTTGATATCCTCCAATAAAAGTCACTGATGTATACTCATATATCATATATGCTATATCTGGAAGGTAAAGGAAAAATTATGCCATTGTTCTCTGGAATTGATTTCAAGGCATTTTTGAGCACCACTTAAGTATCACTTTGTTACTTCTGGGCATATGAGAACCTTGGAGATGGCTTCCCAGTATTTGCATCCCCGCCTTTGGACTTCTGTGCAAACTTATTGTTCCCCGAGTTAAACATCTTACTTTAATAGCTTAAGTGCCTTCTGCTTCCCTGACCAGCTACTAAAGCATTAGGTAATGAAATTTGTTCTAAGATGCTCAGATTTAAAGAAAGTAATGATCATGCTGCTCATGCAAAATGGAACACTAGAGTCTAAAGTACACAAATGGCAAAAGTAAATCATCTCTTGCAATCGTCTGGTATAAAATTTCTGTAGAAAACAACACTGTGATAGCAAGATGTTCTTGCACTAGAACCCCTGGGTGAGCATGGAGTACATAAATACATAGAGTGTGGCACAGGAAAAGCAAGATTTGGAGGATTACTAACAAGGAGTTCTGGAGAAAGGAATGGCACAATATGTAAGAATATCTACGACTGACATGAATGTTTAATAAAGGGCAACCACGGCAAATGGTCTTTGTAATAATCAGATGGTTAGGACGACTCATTCTGGAACTCAATCAACTTTTCTCTAGACCACCCCAAGGTTTGTCTAGTAGGCAAATTAATAATGGAATTATGAGATGAATGTTATGGAATAGTTCAACAACCCAGGTTTCTCCTCACCATTTCTGACCTACCAGTCTGCCCCAGCAGTGTCTTCCTAACCTGTGAAATTAAGAGAACAGATACTGAGTCTCTGCTCTGACACTGCTCTCTGGCAAACCAGCCATAACTAATGATAGGTTGATTACATCAGAATCTTCCATTATAGAGAGGGCACTTTCTTGGGATCCAGATATTTATTCCCTGTCTACAGTGCTACAATGTAATAGCAAGATGGAGTATGTCTGGAACTCAGAGGATTCCCTGGGTTGCCCATTAGCATTTCTATGGTAGATCACATGGAATGAAATGGAATTGTATCATTGACTGAGCACAAGAACCACATCCAGCTGTACTGTTGACTGAAACCAAAGGCAATATGGACAGATAGTGGAAGAGCATTTCACTTAACAATTATTATAGATTCTTGTCCAGTTGCAGAAATATGAGCCGTAATGGCTATGAATACTTTTCTTCTTTATTATGTATGTAATTTTTGTGTCTTAACTCCTTTTACTCTACCTTTTATGTAATACTATATAAAGTACATTGATGGTGGTTTTACTGATTTTGTCCTTAAATTATATCAAAGGAAAAGTTTGAATTAGAAGAGCAATGACTATCACTAAGATATATATATAACTCCTAGTCTTCCATTTTGGGAGAGAAACAGAGAAGGTATTTTGAGTAAGGATGGATATGTAATATTAGACAGAGGCAATACGACACTCTTTTTGTTGTTGCTTGGAAAGTAAATATGCAGAGATCCTGAACAATGAGTATCCAAAAGAATGGACTGTATTGGATGTTTTTCCTCCATATTCTGCTCTGCACCTCAGATGCAAAAACCTATAAATTAGATTTCCCAGAATCCACTTGGAATCAGAATTCTAGCTATCTTTCATCACTTGGAAGCATATGGATGCAGACCTGGAGTTTTGCTTATGGCTTTTAAACATGTTGAGAATCACCCGCTTAGTACACCCACTTTGTATCTTGTAGATATGAAGACCATTAAAGACAGCTTCTTAATCCTATCACTTTTAGCTCTTCAACATTTGGATAAGTCTCCAATTATCTGTAAGATTTTATTCTACATAATACGAATGGAAAGTATATGCTTCACTTAAAAGTTATATACGGAGTGAAAAAGCACTTCTCTGGTGGCTCAGTGGTAAAGAATCCACCTGCCAAAGCAGAAGATGCAGGTTTGATCCTTGGGTCAGGAATATCTCCTGCAGAAGGAAATGACAAATCCACTCCAATATTCTTGCCTGGGAAATTCCATGGACAGTGGAGCCTGGAAGGCTTCAGTCCATGGGGTCGCAAAAAGTCAGACATGACTAGCTACTAAACACAGAGACACATTGAGCAAAAGCTCTAGCCAGGTAATATGAGTATTAAACTTGGGTGACCCAAATAAAATTTGAGTTTTGCTAGTTTACTTTTCTTTAAAATATTATATTCACTTAATAATATAACTTTTATGAAGATATATCCTTGCTCAGTTTATCAGGAATTTTGATTATGAAGATTATAAAAATATATCATGATTATAAGATCTCCATGGCTTAAATTAGAAAACCAAAGCCCATGGAAGTTGAGGCACTGGTCCAAGGTGGAATTTATTTAGTGGTGACTGATAGTATAGCTCATTTTTGTAATTTTATTCCAGGTCCCTTTGGAAGTTACTGCTAACTTAACAACAAAACAAATACAGGTCACTAACTATAAATAATTAAATGACATGCCAATAATTCTTGTCATCACAATGTTGGATATGGAAAAAAAGTAGGAGTGTGTTTTTTACATGCACTAGAAAGAAAGGATATTAGCAACCTTTATATAAGAAACATTGAGAATGCAAGAGATAATGTGAAAGTAATTTTTAAAGACTGTCATTTTTAAATTCCCACCCCAGACTCAGATTCTGTTCAGTTCAGTTCAGTCACTCAGTCATGTCCGACTCTTTGCAACCCCATGAGTCACAGCACGCCAGGCCTCCCTGTCCATCACCAACTCCCGGAGTTCACTCAAACTCATATCCATCGAGTCGGTGATGCCATCCAGCCATCTCATCCTCTGTCATCCCCATCTCCTCCTAATCCCTCCCAGCATCAGGGGCTTTTCCAATGAGTCAACTCTTTGCATGAGGTGGCCAGAGTGTTGGAGTTTCAGCTTCAGCATCAGTTCTTCCAAAGAACACCCAGGACTGATCTCCTTTAGCACGGACTGGTCGAATCTCCTTGCAGTCTAAGGGACTCTCAAGTGTCTTCTCCAACATCACAGTTCAAAAGCATCAATTCTTCAGTGCTCAGCTTTCTACACAGTCCAATTCTCACATCCATACGTGACCACTGGAAAAACCATAGCCTTGACTAGACAGACCTTTATTGGCAAAGTAATATCTCTGCTTTTCAATATACTATCTACGTTGGTCATAATTTTTCTTCCAAGGAGCAAATGTTTTTTAATTTCATGGCTGCAGTGATTTTGGAACCCCCCAAAATAAAGTCTGTCACTGTTCCCTCATGTATTTGCCATGAAGTGATGGGACCAGATGCCACGATCTTAGTTTTCTGAATGTTGAGGTTTTTTTTTTTTTAATTAATTTTATTTTATTTTTAAACTTTACATTATTGTATTAGTTTTGCCAAATGTCAAAATGAATCCGCCACAGGTATACATGTGTTCCCCATCCTGAACCCTCCTCCCTCCTCCCTCCCCATACCATCCCTCTGGGTCATCCCAGTGCACCAGTCCCAAGCATCCAGTATCGTGTATCGAACCTGGACTGGCATCTCGTTTCATACATGATATTTTACATGTTTCAATGCCATTCTCCCAAATCTTCCCACCCTCTCACTCTCCCACAGAGTCCATAAGACTGTTCTATACATCAGTGTCTCTTTTGCTGTCTCGTATACAGGGTTATCGTTACCATCTTTCTAAATTCCATATATATGCGTTAGTATACTGTATTGGTGTTTTTCCTTCTGGCTTATTTCACTCTGTATAATAGACTCCAGTTTCATCCACCTCATTAGAACTGATTCAAATGTATTCTTTTTAATGGCTGAGTAATACTCCATTGTGTATATGTACCACTGCTTTCTTATCCATTCATCTGCTGATGGACATCTAGGTTGCTTCCATGTCCTGGCTATTATAAATAGTGCTGCGATGAACATTGGGGTACACGTGTCTCTTTCCCTTCTGGTTTCCTCAGCGTGTATGCCCAGCAGTGGGGTTGCTGGATCATAAGGCAGTTCTATTTCCAGCAACTCCTCCAGCTCAACTCCAGAAAAATAAATGACCCAATCAAAAAATGGGCCAAAGATCTAAATAGACATTTCTCCAAAGAAGACATACAGATGGCTAACAAACACATGAAAAGATGCTCAACATCACTCATTATCAGAGAAATGCAAATCAAAACCACTATGAGGTACCATTTCACACCAGTCAGAATGGCTGTGATCCAAAAGTCTACAAATAATAAATGCTGGAGAGGGTGTGGAGAAAAGGGAGCCCTCTTACACTGTTGGTGGGAATGCAAACTAGTACAGCCACTATGGAGAACAGTGTGGAGATTCCTTAAAAAACTGAATGTTGAGTTTTAAGCCCACTTTTTCACTCTCCTCTTTCACTTTTATCAAGAGGGTTTTAGTTCTGCACTTTTTGCCAGAGGGGTTTTGTCATCTGTGCAACTGAGGTTATTGATATTTCTCCTAGCAATCTTGATTCTAGCCTGTGCTTTATCCATTCCAGCATTCCCCATGGTGTTCTCTGCATATAAGATAATTAAGCAGAGTGACAATAT
Source organism: Bos taurus (assembly GCF_002263795.3). NCBI lineage: Eukaryota > Metazoa > Chordata > Mammalia > Artiodactyla > Bovidae > Bos > Bos taurus. The sequence continues at coordinate 5,094,238 of NC_037336.1, forward strand.
TCAGCTTTGACATTCTCTTTTCCCAATTTGAAACCAGTCTGTTGTTCTGTGTCTGGTTCTAACTGTTGTTTCTTTACTGAATACGGATTTCTCAGGAGGCAGGTCCGGTGGTCTGATATTCCCATCTCTTTCAGAATTTTCCAGTTGGTTGTGTGTGATCCACACAGTCAAGGACTTTGGCATAGTCAATAAAGCAGAAGTAGATGTTTTTCTTGAACTGTCTGATTTTTTTGATGATCCAACGGATGTTGGCAATTTGATCTCTGTTTCCTCTGCCTTTTGTAAATCCAGCTTGAACATCTGGAAGTTTTCAGGTACTATTGAAATCTGGCTTGGAAAATTTTGAGCATTACTTTGCTAGCGTGTGAGATGAGTGCAGTTGTGTGTAGTTTCAGCATTCTTTGGCATTGCCTTTCTTTGGAATTGGAATGAATTTCCATAAGTGCTTCCTAAATTCCAAAAGGTAACAAACCCAGAAGGTTTTCCTATGAACCAGCCCTCAGTCTCTTGGTGATGTCCAACTTTTTGTGACCTCATGGATGATACAAAGCTCACTAGGCTCTCCTGTCCATGGAATTCTCTAGGCAAGAAAACTGGAGTGGGTTGCTATTTCCTCCTCTAGGGACAGAACCCATATCTCCTGCTTTGCAGGAAGATTCTTTACCACTGAGCCACCTGGGAAGCCCTGAACCAACACTCACTTTCTACTTTCTTTTAAGTTTTCCCTCCTCTGACTCCATAGAGATTCTGCTCACCTTTTTTCCTACTCCCTCATCATTTCTTTAAAATGCTCAGTTACCTCTATAAAAATTAAGGCTTAATTCAGTTCATGCTGAACTCTGTTCACTGTTACCTTTGTAATTGTGCTAAGTCATTCCAATCGTGTTTGACTCTTTGTGACCCTATGAACTATAGGCTTCCATGCTCCTCTGTCCATGGGATTCTCCAGGCAAGAATAATGGAATGTGTTTCCATGCCCTTCTCCAGGGGATCTTCCCAATCCAAGGATCAAACCTGTGTCTCTTACACTTCCTATATTAGCAGGTGGATTCTTTACCACTGACATAGGGGAAGGCAATTGTAATAGAGAAGAACAAATCTGGCTCTATCTATATTCACCTTTGTGCTCTGTGGCTTGTTCTTAATCATGCATAGATATATTGCTGGAGGTTTGCAAGAAGGTCAAGACCTGATTTATGGGGACAGTTTCAATTAAAAAGGATTCCAACACCAAGAAGTTTGCAACAGCTAATCATGCCCATACCTCACCTTGCCTTTAAGTGTTTTGCCAAAACCCTTTGAGGAGTTTGGGGTTTGGGAGAAATGAAGTACCTATGTCCTAGTATGCAATAAACCGATCTCTTCTCAAAAGTCTGATATTTTGGTATTGTTTGGCCTGACTTTGCATAGGACACACAAACATGCATTCAGTAACACAATAATGATAGTAATAATAAAGATAATAACGTCCTTCATGGATCACAGCCTTGTCATAATGAAGGGACTTACAAAACTCAGTGAAGATACAAGCTGAGTGTGCAGAGTCTCCAAGACAGACTGGCCATAGTGAACAGTTCTGAAAATGTTAGGTCCATAAATCAAGGTACATTGTACGTGGACAAGCAGAAATTGGAATGACCGAACATCAACATCTTAGGAATCAGTGAACTAAAATGGATGAGAATGTGCAAATTTAATTCAGATAACCAATATCTATTACTCTGGGCAAGAATCTCTTATAAGGAATGGACTAGTTCTCATAGTCAGCAAAAATGTCTGCAATATCATGATAACCCAAGTCTATGATCCAATCACTAATGCTAAAGAAGCTGAAGTGACTGTTTCTATGAAAACCTACAACATCTTCTAGAGCTAACGCCAAAAAGAGATATCTTTTTCATCATAGGGGACTAGAAAGCAAAAGCAAGAATTTGAGAGATACTCAGAGTCACAAGTTTAGCAACTATAGCTTTGGAATACAAAATGAAGCAGTGCAAAGGCTATTAGGCTTCTGTCAAGAGAACGAGCTGGTTATAGCAAACACCCTTTTCCAACAAAGAGACAATTCTACACATAGACATCATGGGATGGTCAATAGCAGAATCAGAGTAATTATCTTTTTTACAGCCAAAGATAGAGAAGCTCTATACAGTCAGAAAAATAGGACCTGGAGCTGACTGTGGCTCAGATCATAAGCTCCTTATCACAAAATTCAGGCTTAAAATGAAAAAAGTGGGGAAAACCACTAGGTCTTTCAGATATGACCTCAGTCAAGTCCTTTATGATTAGACAGTGGAAGTGACAAATAGATTAAAGTGACCACACCATCATGACCAAAATCATCCCATAGAAAAATAAATGCAAGAGAGAAAAGTGGTTTTCTTCAGAGGCTTTATAAATAATTGAGGAAAGAAGAGAAGTGAAAGGCAAGGGATAAAGGGAAAAATGCATCTAACTGAATGTGGAATTCCAGAAAATAGCAAGGAGCAATTAGAAAGCCTTCTTAACACTCGTGGTGGATTCATGTTGATGTATGGCAAAACCAATACAATATTGTAAAGTAATTAACCTCCAAGTAAAATAAATAAATTTATGTTAAAAAAATCATTGCTAAAAAAATAGAGGGGAAAAATAGAATGAGGAAAACTAGAGATCTCTTCAAGAAAAGTAGAAATATGAAGGGAAAATTTCATGCAAAAATGGACACAGTAAAGGATAAAAACAGTAAGGACTAAACAGAAGCAGAAGAGATTAAGAGATGGCAAGAATACACAGAAGAACTATACAGAAAAAGTCTTAGTCACCAGATAACCACAAAGTGTGGTCAATCACCTAGAACCAGACATCCTGGAAGGTGAAGTCAAGTAGGTCTTAGGAAGCACTGCTATGAACAAAATGAGTTGAAGTGATGGAATTCCAGCTAAGCTATTTCAAATCCTAAAATATGATGCTGTTAAAGTGCTGCACTTAATAGATCAGCAAATTTGAAAAACTCATCTGTTGCCACAGAACTGAAAAGGTCAGTTTCCATTCCAATCTCAAAGAAGAGCAATGCTAAAGAATGTTCAAGTTACCATATAATCAGGCTCATTTCACAAGCTAGCAAATTATCTCAAAAGCGTAAAAGCTAGGCCTAAGCAGAATATGAACTGAGAAATTCTAGATATACAAGATGAGTTTCAAAGAGAAAAAGGAACCAGAGATCAAATTGTCAACATTCATTGGATCATGGAGAAAGCAAGGGAGTTCCAGAGAAACATTTACTTATGCTACACTGACTATAATTGACTGTGTGGATCACAACAAAATGTTGCATATTCTTAAAGAGATGGGAATACCAGAATACTATGCATGCCCCTCAAGAAACCTGTATGCAGGTCAAGAAGCAACAGTTAGTATTGGACATGGAACAACTGATTGTTTCCAAATTGGGAAAGGAGTATAAAAAAGCAGTATATTGTCATCCTGTTTATTTAACTTATATGCAAAGCACATCATATAAAATGTCAGTATGGATAAATCACAAACTGGAATCAAGACTGCTGCGAGAAATATAAACAGCCTCAGATAGGGAGATGATACCACCCTAATGGCAGAAAGGGAAGAGGAACTGAAGAGATTCTTAATGAGGCTGAAAGAGGAGAGTGAAAAGGCTGACTTGAAACACAGCATTCAAAAATCTAAAATCATGATATCCAATGTCATCACTTCATGGCAAATAGAAAGGGAAAAATCTGAAGCAATGACAGCTTTTATTTTCTTGGGCTCCCAAATCACTGCAGATGGTGATTGCAGCCATGAAATTAAAAGATTATTGTTCTTTGGAAGAAAAGCCATGACAAACCTAGACAGCATATTAAAAGCAGAGACATCACTACTTATAAAGGTTTGTATAGTCAAAGCTATGGTTTTTCCAGTAGGCACATATGGATGTGAGCAATGGACCATAAAGAAGGCTGAGTGTTCAAGAATTGATGCTTTCAAACTATGGTCCTGGAGAAGACTTTGAGAGTCCCTTGGATACCAAGAAGATAAAATCAGTCCTAAATGTTTGTTGGAAGAACTGATGCTGAAGCTGAAACTCCAGTACTTCGGCCACCTGATGCAAAGAGACAACTCACTGGAAAAGCCCCTGATGCTGGGAAAGATTGAGGGCAAGAAGAGAAGGTGGTGACAGAGGATGAGATGGTTGGATGGCTTCATCAACTCAAAGGACATGAATTTGAGTAAACTCTGGGAGATAGGGAAGGACAGAGAAGTCTAATGTGCTACATGCCATGGAATCACAAATGGTTGGACATAACTTAGCAACTGTACAGCAACATGATCACAATCTTATACTGCACACTAAAATCTTTTCTAGTCACACTAACTAATGTCCAGCTTTTTTAGCTTTAATAACAGACATCAAAACTGTTGAGCAGTAAACTATGAACCTGTGAATCTGGGGTGGCCATCAGTCAAAATCCATTACCCTGGAAGACAAGTTTCTGAAACAGCTACTCTTAAATTAGATGGAAATTGTTACTTTTGCATAACTCTTCTGTTAGTTTCTTAATATTTTCTTAAAATTTTGATTATTGTTAGTTTTTCATTAAGTATATTCTGTAAGTCAAGAATCACTGGCAATTATGAAAAGTTAGGAGCACATGTACCTTATTGGATTTCCAAGAAGCAAAGTTACTTTTGATATATCAAATTCATTTCCAAATTTGTCTTTCTCACCTTTGAAACATAGCACACTTTTCAGACAATATTGGTAAAGTGTAATGGCATTGAAACATCAAGAATCATTTGTCTTAAAGCTTCTACATGATTCAAATATTTATGTAATTTTCCCACTATACCTCTTAATATCATTTTAGAAGTTGGCCTTTACAGTTTCTGGCATCAGCCTTAGTTGCCATATAAACAGCAATTTTTTCATGTTTTAATCATTCTCCATATATTTTAAATATAGCTTCAACACATTAAAAAGTGATGCCTTTTAATATTAATACCAAACAAGTATACTGGATCAATCTGAATAATTTGGATATCATTTAAATCACAATTAAACATGTTGAGCATTCAAAACATTTACAAAAATACTATATATGCATGGAGACATAGATAAAACTCAATGTGAAATTCTATAAATGACAGGAAAAATATTTAGTTTATCTTTATTTGTTTTCACTATTAATTCACTCCTGCCCAGTAGTTTGAACTGTTTAACAAATTAAGCTGTCAATATGCTTCTTTACTATTGTAAGCTCCATCTATAAGGGCATTTCCTTGTATCATATTTTTCTGTTGGCATTACAACCTTGATTATAACTATTGAATAATTTATCATACTTTATAAGGTATTTTCTTTTACTATTAAAAACTACTGTCTCCAAGATAATTTGTATAACAATATCAAATTTCAATTAGACAAGTTAGGGCTAGTTTAAAGTTTCATAATCCTCTTTAAAGGATGAAATTAGAAGTGAAAAGAAATACTGAATGTTTGAGAACACCATTCTCATACATGTAAACTGTTTACAAATCTATGAGGTGAACTGCAGCCTAGTCTCAATTGTCTTGATTTCAAAAATTTTTTTTTTCTCTTTTAATTCATTTTGCTCATCACTGCCTTACTGATAGTATATTTGACTAACTACACTCACTATCAGAACTTTAATTTCTTCAGTGCCTTCTCTGATTTGAGATAGTAACTTCCAGAAACTTATTTTTACTGTACTTTTTCTATCAATAAATTTAATTGAATTTGCTGAAATGTCATTTAAAATATCTTGTTATGACTGAGATGTATTTTAAATGGTTTGATATTGTGTAAGAAGATGTTTAGTTTTTTAAAAGGAGTATTCTAAGCAGAAGTTACTTTGAGAAAGCATCATCTATCTGGGATATTATATTTTTAAATTTAGCTTTCAATGATCATCTGTCTTATAAAACCACAGAGAAAGCCAAGGACAAAAATAAAATTAAGATTCAGAAAAAGAAGAAAATTATTATCTTTTGTCATTTGGTTTAATCTTACCATGCTTTTCCCAGTTGAGAAAATATTGCTCAGTGAAATGACAGCCTATGTGATTTCATAACTAATAGAAGGAAAAACAAACAGAAAAATAATTTAGAAAAAGCATGTTTTGTTTGGTTAATAAAAAGATGAAACCAATAAATATACCAATGGAGAAATGTAGGTTGGTATGAACATGAAGAGGACTTCCCAGGTGGCTTAGTGGATAAAGAAACTGCCTGCAATGCAGGAGACACAGGAGACATGGGTTCGTATTCCTGGGTTGGGAAGATCACCTGGAGGAGGGCACAGCTACCCATTCCAGTATTCTTGCCTGGAGAATCCCATGGACAGAAGAGCCTGAAGGGCTACAGTCCATAGGTTGCGAAGAGCTGGACATGATTGAAGGGACTGAGCACGCACAAATGAATATGAGGTATTGTCTATTTTTAGACATTTAGGGAAGGATCATAGAAACTGACTCAGCATAACAGAACATTTACAAATAGGAGACAATCTGTTTTCCACTACTGATATATCCATCAAACTAAAAATCCTGTCCTTAAATGCTAAGGCCTTTTGATTTTATTTATTTTCAATAATTTTTAATCTAGATTTTTACTTCAGCATAATTGATTTCCATTTATTTTCAAAGCAGGCAAAATTTTTTCTGAAATATAAACCTTCAAACTTGAGCTGTGTGTTACTGGCAAGTCAGTTTCCATAGACTTATTTTAAATGAATTCTGACTGCACACTTTTATTATCTCTAAAATATGATAATTCTGTTATGTGCAAAATCTTGGATTTCTGCTCATTTGTTGACTATGGGTTAAATTTTCTGTCCATTGCAAATGTAGTCTCTCTCAAAATAGACTCAGTGTAAAGGGGCATTAGCTTATTTTGAATGGAGTTACTTACTGAAATTCAACCAAAGTACATTAGTTTAATTCAAACACCTTATGTCATAAATTAAATATTTACAATTAAAAAGGTGCTATTGAGCATATGCTATATTTCACAATATACTAAGGGCTGAAATGAATGTGAATAAAATATGGCCCCTGTCCTAAAGAAGATCAAAAATGAATGTCAGCCTGTATTACATTTGTTCAAATGCATTAAATGTTAATATTTTAGGGGCATTAGAGGCTGAACCAGAAGATATAACCTTAAAGGAAAAACAAACAGTATGGCAATTTTCCTTTAGGATAAATAACAATTTACATTTAAACTTGGTTTACCCTGATTTTGATGGCCTATGAATAATTAATTTATCATGTTAACATACATATTCAAATGTTGGTGGTTTCTGGCTGCACCTACATTCAAAACATTATCTCTGGATACCTTCAGAATCTTACCTGGTTATTTCTAAACATTTTCTAATGCTGCCTCTTGTGCCCACAGGAAACAGTTGTGATCCTAGCACAGTATATAACACAGTGTTAATCTATTGCTTCAGTGCTTCATTTAAGTTCATTGCCTGGAATGTCCTGAGCTCTTTAATGGGAACTTTTGTTGATTTTATGAACGGGAATGGGTACACAAAAGTGGTGTGTCTCTATACACATAATGCTGCTGCTGCTGCGTCGCTTCAGTCGTGTCCGACTCTCTGCAACCCCATAGACGGCAGACCACCAGGCTCCCCCGTCCCTGGGATTCTCCAGGCAAGAATTCTGGAGTGGGCTGCCATTTCCTTCTCCAATGCATGAAAGTGAAAAGTGAAAGTAAAGTCGCTCAGTCGTGTCCGACCCTCAACGACCCCATGGACTGCAGCCTTCCAGGCTCCTCCGTCCATGGGGTTTTCCAGGCAAGAGTACTGGAGTGGGGTGCCATTGCCTTCTCCAACACATAACGCTGGTACCTCTCAAACTACCAAATCGTCACTACATATTTTGGCATACTCAGTATGTTCAAGCTCTGCTGGGCCTTTTCACAAGTCAACCAACCATTCCCATATTACATCACATGCAAAAGCAGCAGGGCAACCAAAAAGGTGCAATGTGACAAAAGCCATTTCAGGTTCTGTTGACAGCTCATTTTCCTGAGGTGGTTTCAAGTTATAGAATTGGGTTTGGGACGTAGTTAATATGACAATCTCTTCCTTCCTTTTTTCTTCCCTCAAGACACAGATTTTTAAACTTTTACAATTAATTTATTGAAATAGATTCTTCATGATTAACCTGTTCTTTAAGTTCATCAAATATACGTTACGATATCTGAATTTGATCAGTGGAGTAAATTTGGACTTAGAGTAGAAAATTAGTGTAATTTTAAAGTGATTAGCAAGTTTGCATTGTGCTCTAAATCATTATTTGTTTTCTTTATCTTATACAGGATTAAATATTGGTAGCAAATCACTTTTGTAAATATTTTACTTTGTTTCACTTTAAAATTCTAAGCCCTTAAAATTTTATAGAGCTGAGCAATTTTCAAACAATGATAACTAATGACAAAAGTGGCTTCATCTAATTAATAGCCTGAGTTACAAAGAAAGTCCAAGAATTGCACTTTGCTCAAAGGTAACAGCTGAATAATTAAATTTTGGAAGCACACTATGTATCAAGGGGGAAACTCAGATTCCTAAACCACTATAGTTGGGTCATGAAAATCTAAGCTCTCCCAGCACAGAAAATGCAAGCTATGTGAATAACAAATTCAAATCAATATTTTGTTAATTGAGTTGTTATAGTGTTTTTTTCTTTTCTCCAAACACGATGATAACTGTATTTTACAATGTCAACTACAGCATTATGTTTTTCAAATTATTACACACAGTATGTCATGACATCCTTGTGAAATAGATTGAAGTGTGAAAGGCAAATATGTATAATTCAGGGAATCAATAATTTGATGAACTAGATAATCATTAGCTTTATAGCTGGTATCAACCTGGAAAGTAGTTCCTAGTGGGAAATGAAAGTCCCTGCCTCAGGCTTTTCCTAACCAATAGCATTTATATACACCAATGAAGATTGTTGGGGTGAGAAAAAGGACTATAAATGACAAAGTTTTGAAATATCACAAGTATATACAAGCAGAGAATCCGCATAAAAGAAAATCTGGCACCATGTCAAACTTAATAAATGGAATATAATAGAGATTAATGTATATTATTTGCTTTGAGTACAGTAAGAGTGTAAACACTCTTCTAAAATAGTTGGTATAAACAAAACCTAAGGAATTGATTAAATGCAATAAAAATCAATGGTATAAATTGTTTTTCAAATAATCTAATGATGTTACAAGCACTTCTGATTAGAACTATTGTGGAGGCCTCTCCTCTACAGACATGTTAGACAAACCACACCTGGAATCTTGTGTTCATTTCTAGGCAAGACACATTGAGAAGAGGTTTGACACAGTGACTTTGTCCTGAGATTAATAACAAGAATTATAAGGAGGGAGGAGACAAGGAAGGAGAAAAAAAAAAAAAAACATTCACTGGTTATCTACACATTACCATGTTTTCTCATCAATATCATTTTTGTACAGGAGGGAGGAGGGAGGGGCGTTCGGGATGGGAAACATGTGTATACCTATGGCGGATTCATGTTGATGTATGGCAAAGCCAATACAATATTGTAAAGTAATTAACCTTCAATTAAAATAAATAAATTTATATTTAAAAAAATAAAGTTTGCATGTTCCCTATACAAACAGGTAATACTGTATCTTATTTATAGTTTAAAAAAACAGAGATATACAAAGTTGAGATGACCAATAATGGTCACAAATTTGGTAAGAGCTAAATCCAGTTTGAATTTGTAGCTGTCTGTCAGCAACTTTGTTATTGACATTATTATGCTGTCCCTTTACTAGACAAATAAAAGAAACTTAAAAGCACATCATGTTTGTTTAATTTTAGTAGAATATTTGAAAGTATATCAGGTTCTAGTCCCTAAGAATACTTTTTATGTTGAAAAGCTCATGATCTTACACTATAGTCTGACTTCCAAATATATAAATTCTGGATTTAAGAGTGATGATATAATCTTTTTCTACTTCTCTTTGAGTATACTTTGTTGTTGTTGTTTCACTTTGTCTTTTTTCTCCCCATACACATAAAATTGAAAAAAATTTGCATAAATTTGACGCAAAATAGATCTGAAATATTCTCTTCTGAACCAAAACTTGGAGTTGGATGAAGGGAAAGAGCATCCAAGAAAAATGCTTATTTGGATAGCTGCTGTCTTGTGCCCTGTTAAGTGAAAAAGACTCATGACCACAGAAGAGTGATATTTCATTTTCTCACTGTTTTAATATCTTAAGGGTACATGGTCAGATAAATGTGAAGCACTATTTGTGAAGTTTGACCTAGCTCATCCATCAGATTACTGTCTGTTTCTCTTAAAATGAGGAGAGACAAAGTGGAATAAACTATTAGATATATGGTATATTTGGTACCCAGCATCAATTCCCATAGCTAAACACGAGATTGTTTCGACTCCCTCGTGATTAAATATATGAGTATAAATTGACTTTCACAACTAAATTCTCTGATGCAGTTTGAAAGGTATTGTTCAATCACTCAATCATATGTGACTGTTTTTGACATCTACTGAAGAATGCCAAGCTTCCCTGTCCTTAACTGTCTCTCACAAAAATTTTGTTAATTGAGTTGATGATGCCATCCAACCATTACATCCTCTGCCATCCCCTTCTCCTGCCTTCAATCTTTTCCAACATTTGAGGCTTTTCCAATGAGTCCGCTCTTTACATCAGGTGGCCAAAGTATTGGAGCTTCAGCTTCAGCATTAGTATTTACAGTGAGTATTCAGGGTTGATTTTAAGATTAACTGGTTTGATTTCCTTACTGTTCAAGGGACTCTCAAGAGTCCCTTTGAAGGCCCTTTGAAGGCCCCAGTTCTTTGGTGCTCAGTCTTATGTTCCAACTCTCAATTTATACATGACTCCTGGAAAAAACATAGTTTTGACTATATGGGCCTTTATTGACAAATTGATGTCTTTGCTTTTAAGTATGCTGTCTAGGTTTGTCATATCTTTCCAAGGAGCAAGCACCTTTTAAGTTCATGGCTGTAGTCACTATGCTCAGTGATTTTGGAGCCCCCCAAATAAAGTCTGTCAGTTTCCATTTTTCCCCATCAATTTGCCATGAAGTGATGGGGCCAGATGCCATGATCTTAGTTTTGAAACTATTGAGTTGAAAGCCTGCTTTTTCATGCTCCTCTTTTACTTTAATCAGGAGGCTCTTTAGTTTCTGTTCACTTTCTGCCATTAGGGCGGTGTCATCTGCGTATCTGTGGTTGTTGATATTTCTCCTGGCAATATTCATTCCAGCTTGTGAGGCATCCAGCACAACATTTCACATGATGTACTCTGCAAATAAGTTAAATAAACAGGGTGACAATAAATGGCCTTTTTGTGATCCTTTCCCAATTTGGAACCAGTCTGTTGTTCCATGTCCGGTTCTAACTGTTGCTTCTTGACCTTCATACCAATTTCTCAGGAGGCAGGTAAGGTGGTCTTCTGGTATTCCCATCTCTTTAAGTATATGCCACAGTTTGTTGTGATCCACACAATCAGAGGCTTTAGCATAATGAAGAAGTATATGTTTTTCTGGAATTCCCTTGATTTTTCTATGATCCTATTGATGCTGGCAATTTGATCCCTGATTCACCTGCTTTTTCAATATCCAGCTTGTACATCTGGAATTTTTTTGGTCATGTACTCCTAAACCCTAGCTTCAAGGATTTTGAGCATTACCTTGCTAGCATGTGAAATGAACACAGTTGTGCAGTAGTCTGAACATTTGTTGGCATTGCCTTCTTTGGGATTGAAATGAAAACTGACCTTTTTCCAGTCCTGAGACCACTGCTGATATCCATTCATCTGTCAATGGACATCTAGGTTGGTTCATGTCCTTGTTAATATAAGTAAAGTTGGAGTGAACATTAGGGCACAGGTGTCTTAGAATCGTGGTTTTCTCAGTGTATATACCCAGTAGTAGGATTGCTGGGTCTAAATTTTGTTCCAACTGTCAATTTATACATGACTCCTGGAAAAACCATAGTTTTGACTATATGGACCCTTATTGACAAAGTGATGTCTTTGCTTTTAAGTATGCTGTCTGGGTTTGTCATATCTTTCCAAGGAGCAAGCACCTTTTAAGTTCATGGCTGTAGTCACTATGCTCTAATTCTCCCTATACAACCAATATTTTCTGTCTGAAAAATTAAAGTTGTTTTTGTTTTCTTCAGCAAATGTTAAATGACTGTGTTTGGAGGGATGGATACTCCCTAATGCCATAAATGAGAAGAAATATCTATATTTTGTGCAGTTGAGAGGTTAAGAGAGAAAGAGACATTCTACCCCTAGTGATTACTTTACAAATGGCATTAAGAATATAATCAGAGGAAAATGCATCATGCATCTGAGGTCAGGGTAGACTACAAAGATTTGACATTCTAATTTGGTATTAAAAAAAAAGATTTTATGAGGTTGACATGGTGGAGGTGAAATATTTTAGCTAATAGAAAAATGCTAGAATAAATGCATGGTAAGTTGAAAGTTCATGATGTGTTTAAGAAGTCACAAATATACTGTCTGATGGAAGAACTGGACAAAAGTTTGGGTGTTTCAAGAGATAAGATGATATGGGGAGGGAGGAGGGAGGAGGGTTTGGGATGTGGAACACGTGTATACCTGTGGTGGATTCATGTTGATGTATGGCAAAACCAATACAATATTGTAAAGTAATTAACCTCCAATTAAAATAAATAAATTTATATTTAAAAAAGAGATAAGACTTGAAAGGATAATTGGGACCACAGCATCTACTATCTCAATACTATTCTAATACCAGATAAAAGAGATAAAATACATGGGAGGTTGTATACAGTAACAGACTGTAAATATTTAAATGTTGTATTAAAGAAATAGGTATTTTTTATGTGGCTACAAAGAAAATTTGGGGGCACTTCCATGGTGGCTTAAGCTGTAAAGCATCTACTTGCAATGCAGGAGACCCAGGTTGTGTCCCTGGGTTGGGAAGACCCTTTGGAGAAGGAAATGGCAACCCACTCCAGTATTCTTGTCTGGAGCACCCAAGGACAAAGGAGCTTGGTGAACTACAGTCAATGGGGTTGAAAACAGTCAGACACAACTGAGCCATGAACACCTTCACTTTCAGGCAAAAGTTGAAGCACCTAGATATGTAGGTCTGGATATTGTTTGCAATTGTTTACTTTTCCATCTGCATAATAATTATGTATCCATACCCCTAAGTTTGTGGCCATGTAGCCTTTCCAATGCAAGTAGATGGCATATTTCTCTGCTACATTTATATGTGTATGGTCACTTCACTTGCTTTGGAAAATATGGAGTTTGAAAGTAAGGACAGGGTGCCAGTTCCAAGGAAACATTCAAACACATTGCATCATTTGACTCGGACTCTGGCACGTCCCTCCAGCGCTAGAAGAAGAATATTTCTTGAGTAGCCATTGTTCCACAAAGACTGGGATACACAGTGAGCAAACCTGATCCTAGTCCAAAGCCTCAAGCCAACCATCCAAATCCAGGAAAGTCACAGCTGACCTGCTTATCAGTTAGAAGAAAATAAAGATTTGGTATTATTTGCACTGAGATTTTGAGAGTGCTTATTATAAACAAAAAACTGACATTTTCTAGAAAAGCCTTTTAACAACCTAACTGCCTCAAAATGAAAAGAAAAACTTTGGAGGCATTGTTTCTAGGAGTATTCAAGTAATACTGGCAGCTATTACTTTCCATCTCCACTAGCCCTAACGGTGATTACCTTCCTCTTGGAAGACTCTAAAAGCCACTAAACACATCCCATTATTTAAACTATGCATCAGATGGCAGCAAGAATGGTCTTTTATAAAGTTACTGGGTCATTTTATGCCCTTTGAAAAGTACTTCAGTGCTTTCAAGTTCTCTTAGAAGGAATCCAGACTCTCCACCAGACCCTGCATGATTCTCTCTCAGTTCCTCATCTTCATCCTGGGGCCACACTGTCCTTTTCTACTTGCTGCACTGCACCTTGCAGTATTTACGTGCCCATCTCCTCCTGGTGTAGGCCATTGGGATGCCCAGCTGCCAGGTGTGCTTTTCCCACTCATCACTCGGCTTAGCAGTCTCCTCCGTGTGCATTTTCTGGTTGTGCCATCTTTCTCTATTCCTTAAAAGCAGTTATCAAAACCAACAGTTTATTTCTTAACTTAGCCTATATGGGGAATTAACTTTCCCATATAAATGTACATTTAGTATAGGCAAGAACCATATTTGTGCTGTGATTTTATTGACTAGATTAGGTGAGTGTATATTTCAGTATCAAAAAAATTAAATGAGTAAACAATATATCATGAGATACAATAGTATGAAAGTTTAATTATTGGATAGAGAATAAATAAATGAACTCTAATCATTTTAACTCAAAAATTCTATGAGTACTTAGTTTTTCATGATTTATTCAAATGTAACTGGAAGAATTTGGGACTATATCGAAATCCTTTCTGTTTGTCTGTTTTCCATGGTCATTTATGGACTAACATAGAATAACAAAGGGAAGAGCAATTGAAAGGTAGTAGTGATTATGTACTGTTCCTGAGGTTCTCAAATGATATAAAAAAAAATCAATACATACATCAAAACAAATTTGGCTTTTACAGCATGTAAGAAAGAGGCAGTCATCTCCATTTTTCAGATGGCATGTTTTTCCTCCAATGTGAGTTATACTTTATTTTTCTTGATAATTCACCAGTCTAGAGAGATGTGCATGCAATTAAATAGTAGGCTTATCTAAAATTCACAGTGGTGTGACAATTATAAGAGGAATTCAGGCTTGGAAGCACCACACAAATGTTAAATCATAGATATTGGAACAACAGAACCTACTCCAATCATGCAAGAATCATATCAGACCAGAACTTCTCACAGACTGTTTTATAACATTGTGTGTCTGTATGTGTGTGTGTGCATGCATGAGAGAGAGAGAGAGAGTGAGCTCTGATGTTTCAAATTTCAAACATTAGGAAAAAAAACCCAAGGTAAAGATGCATTAAAAATATTGTGAAAACATTTAAGCACCAGCTAGGGCAAACAACCTAAAAGTCCATCAGTTGATGAATTGGTAAATACAATATAGTATACCCATACAATGGAATATTGCATATTGTTATATGTAACTACCTGGATAAGACTTTAAATAGTGTGTTAAGTAAAGAAGCCAGTCACAAAATCATATCAATACAATTTGAGCCTCAGCTGCTAATGGATGCAGGGTTTCTTTTGGGGATGACAAATTTTTTTTAAAGTCACATGGCAGTGACAGTTGCAAAACCCACTGAATTATACATTTCAGAAGGATAAAATTTCTAGAATGTGAATTATATATCAGTAAAATTCTGAAACAAATGCTTATGAGGCAAGACTCTAGTATAATAGAATTGCTCAAGTTAGCAATGTTTTTGTTAGTATGGATTTGTTTCTGATGGAAATCATCTCCAAACTATCTCCTCTGTACTCTGAAAATACATCACTAAGATGTGTCTGTTTATACATTTGTATGCTGACCAAGTTATCAATAAATTAATCAGTGAATATCAGTGTATTATTGTCCTATGCTTCACTAATTCACTTCATTCTTCAAGCACCTTATGCTTTTGAAAGAAAGCTGAGTGTGAAAAAAACTGATGCTTTTGAACTGTGGTGTTGGAGAAGACTTTTGAGAGTCCCTTGGATTGCAAGGAGATCCAACCAGTTAATCCTAAAGGAAATCAGTCCTGAATAGTCATTAGAAGGACAGATGCTGAAGCTGAAACTCTAATACTTTTTGGCCACCTGATGCAAAGAACTGACTCATTTGAAAAGATGGTATGGGGAGGGAGGAGGGTTCAGGATGGGGAACACATGTATACCTGTGGCGGATTCATTTTGATATATGGCAAAACCAATACAATATTGTAAAGTTAAAAAATAAAATAAAAGAAAGGAAAAAAAAAGAAAAGACTCTGATGCTGGGAAGATTGAAAGTGGGAGGAGAAGGGAACAACAGAGGATGAGATGGTTGGATGGCCTCACTGACTCAATGGATATGAATTTGAGAAAACTCTGGGAGTTGGTGCAGGACAGTGAGGCCTGGCATGCTGCAGTCCATGGGGTGGCAAAAAGTTGGACAAGACTGAACGACTGAACTGGACTGGGCACTGATTTTACAAGTAAGATAAGTCACAAGTGTTTCCTAAATAAGGTTAATATTTCAAATATATAAAAGTAGATAAATTAATTTGTAGTAATATAATGTTTTTAAAGGCTTGGATTTTATGCATACTTTTAATGCTACAATAATGAGGGCTTAATGACTACAACTTCTATGTCTTATCTAAGCTTAGGATATTAGTATTAAATTATGTTAATAAACTTTTGATATCTTTTAAAAAATTTTAAAATAAAAATATATACACATTTTGCCAACATCCGCTGGATCATCGAAAAAGCAAGAGAGTTCCAAAAAAAATCTATTTCTGCTTGAATGACTATGCCAAAGTCTGACTTTGACTGTGTGGATCACAAGGAACTGGAAAATTCTGACACAGATAGGAATACCAGACCACCTGACCTGCCTCTTGAGAAACCTATATGCAGGTCAGGAAGCAACAGTTAGAACAGACTGGTTCCAAATAGGAAAAGGAGCATGTCAAGGTTGTATATTGTCACCATGCTTATTTAACTTCTATGCAGAGTACATCATGAGAAATGCTGGGCTGAATGAAGCACAAGCTTGAATCAAGATTGCTGGGAGAAATATCAATAACCTCAGATATGCAGATAACACAACCATTCTGGCAGAAAGTGAAGAGGAACTAAAAAGACTCTTGATAAAGGTCAAAGAGGAGAGTGAAAAAGTTGGCTTAAACCTCAACATTCAGAAAACGAAGATAATGGCATCTGGTCCCACCACTTAATGGGAAATGGATGAGGAAACAGTGGAAACAGTGTCAGACTTTATTTTTCTGGGCTGCAAAATCATGGCAGATGGTGATTGCAGCCATGAAATTAAAAGACGCTTACTCCTTGGAAGAAAAGTTATGACCAACCTAGATATCATATTGAAAAGCAGAGACATTACTTTGCCAACAAAGGTCCATCTAGTCAAAGCTATGGTTTCTCCAGTGGTCATGTATGGATGTGAGAGTTGGACTGTGAAGAAAGCCGAGCGCCGAAGAATTGATGCTTTTGAACTATGGTGTTGGAGAAGACTCTTGAGAGTCCCTTGGGCTGCAAGGAGATCCAACCAGTCCATTCTGAAGGATATCAGCCCTGGGATTTCTTTGGAAGGAACGATGCTAAAGCTGAAACTCCAGTCCTTTGGCCACCTCATGCAAAGCATTGACTCATTGGAAAAGACTCTGATGCTGTGAGGGATTGGGGGCAGGAGGAGAAGGGGACGACAGAAGATGAGATGGCTGGATGGCATCACTGACTCAATGGACGTGAGTCCGAGTGAACTCCAGGAGTTGGTGATGGACAGGGAGGCCTGAGGTGCTCTGATTCATGCCATCGCAAAGAGTCGGACACAACTGAGCAACTGAACTGGTACACATTTTGCTTATTATAGTTATCTGTACTATTATTTTTATCATTATCAATGTGCTAAGATTAGTAGGATGTACCAAAAATTTAGGTCATTTTATATATATATTTTTTTCTTCTACCTTAAAATTTGTAAAAGTGATTGAAACTATTCAAGGTGTAATACTTAACAGGTATATGAATATATATAAATAGTTAATATGATTATTTTCTTAAAGAGATTGATAAAGTTTATTAAGATAGGAATTTTTTATAAAATTTACAGTTTGTGAAATATATTTATTAAACTAATTATATTTTGAAGGTAAAATGAAAAGTTTTATTTCCATTTTTCATATAGTTTTTTTGTATTTATGTATCCATAACAACACACTCATACATTTTTTTAAGATTATAAAGCCAATGAATATGAAAGTACATATCAAAGAAATGGCAATATGCTACATTTTGAAAAAATTGACTCCATTAATTGATTTATTTCATAAAGATCAAGCTGTCATATTTTTTAAACCAATTATTACATTAAAAACAAAAAAATATTAAATATAATTTTTTTTGAATCTGGATTATTTCCATGGAAAAAGAAATGAATTCCTTGCAAAATAACAAAATTTACTTTTTTAAAGTTATGTATCTACTAATAGTTGTTCTTGATTGCTGTAGCTTTTTATTAACTACTTTTTTCTTTTAAAAATGATTACCTTTAGTCATACTTTTCTTTTCTATCAATTCTTATTGATTTTGCTTTTCTCAAATCCAGCCCCCAGTCTTGGAAGAGAAATAGGAAATATCTAGGGGAAAAAAGTAAAATCTGATAAATTTTCTTGTTTGCTTTTACATATTTCACCATAGTTAATTACCTAATTTTAGTAATAAGTCTATTATTATGTAAACTGCTGGAGGGGAAACTGAACCTGTGTGCATGTTATTTGGGAGCTCTGTGTTTTACTTTTGTTACTTTATTGTAAGTCTAATATTATCACAAAAATATAGCTAAAATAATTAAAGTTTCCCATTCTAATCATAAAATTAAGATGTATTCTTTGCTAAAATCTTCTTTGTGTTTCTTAGAATGGTTACCAATCAACACAATATTTTTTGCCTGCATTTTTTAGAATGAAGGTCAATAAACATTTTTAGATTTTGTGGTATTTCCTAAGTGATAATTAACTAATCACTACTATGAATATTCTTTGTTTATCCAAATAAGACAAAATTATAAAAATAACATATTGAAACTTCAGTCTTCATAGTTTCACTCTATTAGTATGTGTTAATACATATATATGGCCTTTCCATGGTACTGGTGAATTTATTTGTAGGGCAGCAATAGAGCCACAGACATAGAGAACAGACTTGTGGACACAGCGGGAGAAGGTGAGAGTGGGACTAATTGAGAGAGTTACATTGAAACATATACATTACTGTATGTGAAATACACAGCCAATGGGAATGTGCTGTTTGATGCAGGTAGCTTAACCTGGTGCTCTCTGATGACCTAGGAGGGTAGGATGGGATAAAGAATCTACCTGCAATACAGGAGACATAGGAGACACAGGGAAGATACTCTGGAGGGGGAAATGTTAACCCACTCCATCATTCTGGCCTGAAAATCCCATGGACAGAGGAGCCTGGAGGACTACAGTCCAAAGGGTCACAAAGAGGTGGACATGACTGAGCAACTAAGCACAAGCAGAATGTATGTATTTACAGATAGACATAATCTCCTGTTTCTACATTAAATACATATACTTAAAGTAGCATACAGTTGTCTGCAATATAATAACTATCTACAAACTGCTTTTGCTTCTATATAATAATGCACTTGCCAGTTAATAAGAGACAATTGCGATATGCTTTTCATATAAATCAAATGTCACTGAAGAATTGCTAATATTCTCACTGGATAATCATTAACTCAGTTCTTACACATTGACTGTGTTAGCCCTTATGAGTGTATTCCAATCACTTGCATTCTAATAATTTTGGCTAAAATAACATATTGTCCAGAACTCTTCAGTTTTATCTCCATAGCAGAGATTAAATGACATCAAATTAAAACCTACTTTACTGAGGATGAATTTAGCTCAGGTTCCATGTGTGAAACTCATCAGTTCAATTCAGTTCAGTCGCTCAGTCGTGTCCGACTCTTTGTGACCCCATGAATCAGAGCACGCAAGGCCTTCCTGTCCATCACCACCTCCCAGAGTTTACCCAAACTTGTGCCCATGGAGTCTGGTGATGCCATCCAACCATCTCATCCTCTGTTGTTCCCTTCTCCTGCCCTCAATCCCTCCCAGCATCAGGTCAGTCCAATGAGTCAACTATTCGCATCAGGTGGCCAAAGTATTGGAGTTTCAACTTCAGCATCAGTCCTTCCAATGAACACCCGGGACTGATTTCCTTTCGGATATGGACTGGTTGAATTTCCTTGCAGTCAAAGGGACTCTCAAGAGTCTTCTCCAACACCACACTTCAAAAGCATCAATTCTTCAGCACTCAGCTTTCTTCATAGTCCAACCCTCACATCCATACAGGACCACTGGAAAAACCATAGTCTTGACTAAACGGACCTTTGTGAGCAAAGTAATGTCTCTGCTTTTCAATATGCTATCTAGGTGGGTCATAACTTTCCTTCCAAGGAGTAAGCATCTTTTAAGTTCATGGCTGCAATCACCATCTGCCATGATTTTGGAGCCCCCAAAAATAAAGTCTGACACTCTTTACCCTGTTTCTCCATCTATTTCCCATTAAGTGATGGGACCAGATGCCATGATTTTAGTTTTCTTGATGTTGAGTTTAAAGGCAACTTTTTCAGTCTCCTCTTTCACTTTCATCAAGAGGCCTTTTAGTTCTTCTTCACTTTCTGCCATAAGGGTGGTGTCATCTGCATATCTCAGGTTATTGATATTTCTCTAAGCAATCTTAACTCCAGCTTGTGCTTCATCCAGCCCAGCATTTCTCATGATGTACGCTGCATATGTTAAATAAGCAGGGTGACAATATACAGCCTTGATGTACTCCTTTTCCTATTTGGAACTAGTCTGTTGTTCCATGTCCAGTTCTAACTGTTGCTTCCTGACCTGCATATAGGTTTCTCAAGAGACAGGTCAGGTGGTCTGGTATTCCCATCTCTTTCAGAAAAGTCCAAAGTTTCTTGTGATCCACACAGTCAAAGGCTTTGGCATAGTCAATCAAGCAGAAATAGATGTTTTTCTGAAACTCTCTTGCTTTTTCGATGATCCAGTGGATGTTGGCAATTTAATTTCTGGTTCCTTTGCCTTTTCTAAAACCAGCTTGAACATCTGGAAGTTCACGGTTCATGTATTGCTGAAGCCTGGCTTGGAGAATTTTGAGCATTACTTTACTAGTGTGTGAGATGAGTGCAATTGTGTGGTAGTTTGAGCATTCTTTGGCATTGCCTTTATTTGAGACTGGAATGAAAACTGACCTTTTCCAGTCCTGTGGCCACAGCTGAGTTTTCCAAATTTGCTGGCATATTGAGTACAGCACTTTCACAGCATCATCTTTCAGGATTTGAAATAGCTCCACTGGAATTCCATCACCTCCACTAGCTTTGTTCGTAGTGATACTTTCTAAGGCCCACTTGACTTCACATTCCAGGATGTCTGGCTCTAGGTGAGTGATCACACCATCAGATTATCTTGGTCATGAAGATCTTTTTTGTACAGTTCTTCTGTGTATTCTTGCCACCTCGTCTTAATATCTTCTGCTTCTATTCGGTCCATACCATTTCTGTCCTTATTGATCCCATCTTTGCATGAAATGTTCCCTTGGTATGTCTAATTTTCTTAAAGAGATCTTTAGTCTTTCCCATTCTGTTGTTTTCCTCTATTTCTTTGCATTGATCACTGAGGAAGGCTTTCTTATCTCTCCTTTATATTCTTTGGAACTCTGCATTCAGATGCTTATATCTTTCCTTTTCTCCTTTGTTTTTCACTTCTCTTCTTTCACAGCTATTTGTAAGGCCTCCTCAGACAGCCATTTTGCTTTCTTGCATTTCTTTTCCAGTGAGTTGGTCTTGATCCCTGTCTCCTGTACAATGTCACGAACTTCCATCCATAGTTCATCAGGGACTTTATCAGATCTAGTCCCTTAAATCTATTTCTCACTTCCACTGTATAATCATAAGGGATTCAATTTAGGTTATATCTGAGTGGTCTAGTGATTTTGCTGACTTTCTTCAATAATCCCAGACAAATTATAAAAGTGGGACGTGGGTAAGAACTGAAGCCTTAAGATCAATTTAAACTTTTGCATGTAGTTTTTTTTTTTTTTTTTAATAATTACTTCTTTGAATGGATATGTTCTTGCCATTGTCTAGGATGGCTAGAAGATTTTTGCTGTCAAACAGCAACTGCATAATTAGTAAAAAAAAAAAAAAAAAAAAAGCAGCAACCAAACAAGGCAAATACAATTGAAAAAAAAAAAAAATTCTAAAATTTGTGTTTCCAACTTCTATTATACCATGAATTAATTTCAATCTGAAATCAAACTAGAGAATAAAAAATGGAAAATCTCATGCATTTGCACTCAGGAGACTAAAACTTGACTGATCGAAAGATTGATATCCCATAAATGTCTTATTTATAGAAAATTGATAATGTTGAAATTCCTTAAATGATGGGGAGTTGTTCAGGGGTTGCTTTACATCAACACTATAATTTTTGTTTAAGGTTTTTAGAGACATGAGCAAGAAATTATCTAGGTCAGATTGGTCTCCCAAAGTGAGATGAATTCAGATTTGTTTGAATGATTGCTTGGTTTGATGTGCCCCAGGAATTTTCAAAGATGGTGTCTGTTTGATTTTAACAGAGTCTTACTGAATTCTTTTTTCTTTACATTCTCTTCCTATAAATACAGCCTACCCCAAATCCTTAGTGGACTTATTTGTGGTGGTGGTGTTTTAGTCATTAAATCTTGTCTGACTTTGCAACTCCAGGGACTGTAGCCCACCAGACTTCTCTGTCTATGGGCTTTCTAGGCAAGAAGACTGAAGTGGGTTACCGTTTCCTTCTCAAAGGGAAGTTCCCAATGCAGGGGTTGATCTCATGGATTCTTTACTACTGAGCTACCAGAAAAGCCCCAACTTATTTGTAGCCATCTATAGCTTGCATGTCCCTGATTGCAATTTCTGCAGTTCTTGAATAAACTAACCACTTTGAGCTTATTTCTGTTTATTTATAAATTTTGGTCTACAATACCAATTAACTTATCATGTAAGAATGTTGCCTATTGATTGAAACTATGGTCAATAGGCTTTGAAAGCTCTGAATTAACCTTATCTTTGTAGGTCATCAGTAAATGAGAGAACAAATGATTCCACAAAAGCAAACTTATAAGTTTATTTGAAGCATTATTAAAAAGTCTTAATTCAACATACACAAATATATATTACTGAGAAGGTAGACAGCTTATTTCATATTTAAGTATAGAAATTATTTTATGCCATTAGTCCTTAGCACTGACTTACAGAGATGACTCTAATGAAAGACTATTGAACTATATTGGACTTATTCATATCAGAAGCTCTTATGTATTAAAAATTATTTGAGTTATAAGACATAAATCCTTAGAGCCACACATGACCCAGTAGCATAATGTCTTTACTTCTTACAAATTCACCACTAAAGCTCTTTCAAGAACAGATGGCATCAGGAAGAAAACACACTCCCAAGAACTTCAAATTAAGCAGCCATTTCCCATACATAGTCAGCTTCTACCTAAGATTCACAAAGATGCTTCAATATTAAAAGCAACTATTTGTCACACAATTTCTTTGTCTCTATCACCTCCAATTTATAGGTATCTTTAAAGCTTTCTATAGTTTAGATTTATACATTATTAATTCAGTCATGTCTGACTCCCAGCAACCCCATGGACTGCAGCCTACCAAGCTCCCCCATGGGATTTTCCAGGCAAGAGTACTGGAGTGGGTAGCCAGTGCCTTCTCCCATTATTAAGTATTAAGGATAAAATAGAAACTTGCAGGCTTTTTTAAGAAAACTTTATGTCCGATAATGTTTTCAAGGATTAATCCTTGATGTTTTGTCAGCATTTTACAAATAGGATGAAGACTGAGATGAAAATTATAATTAAACTTGTAAAACTGAACACTGTGTCAATCTCTAGGTCACTGGATTTAAGAAATTCAGATGAAAGATGGACTTGATTTTCTTTATTGGGGACACCACATTATATATCGGTTGACTGAGGGAAGCATTGTGGAGCCTTTTAGCAAATCATCTTTCTCTATCATTGGCATCTTAGTTCTGTATTGCATTCTGGTATAAACTTCTATAAACCCACTAATTTCATATATGATTGAAGTCAACACACACATATATAACAAATTATATGGAAAAATAATGATCCTACTCAGACTCAACTATCTTTTAAGTTCTTGACTCCATTAGTTTTTCAGACTGAGAACTATCACAGTTCTCCGACTTTTGCTTAAGTTTGTTGACCTTGAAGCCACTTTGAAGGACCAGCAGTTCCCCATTGAGACTTGGAAAATTTTAGCCCTGGCTAAAATTTGTCAATTTGGCCTGGCATCACAAAATTAGCATTGACTGGGAGGTTTAATAACAGGTGCTTATTCCTCACAGTTCTGGAGGCTGGAGAGTCCAAGGTTAAGGTGCTATCAGGTGTGATGTTTGATCAGAGCTCACTTCCTGGTCTGCAGATGTGCACCTAGCTTCCTCACAGGTAGGAGGGCAGAGGGAGAAAGCCTCTTTGAGTTTCTTTGATAAGGGGGTTAATCCCATTATAAAAGGATTGCCTACCTCATGATCTCATCATCTCCCAAAGAGACACCTCTAATATTGATCAGATTTCAATACATGAATCCCACTATGAAAGGATTACCTACTTCATTACCTCATAACCTCCCCAAATCCCACCTCTTATTGATTAGGTTTGAACATATGAATCTGAGGAGAGATACAAATATTTATTACTTAGCAGCCCCCAATTATTCATCCCAAACTCTGGCTCCAAAATCACTGCAGATGGTGACTGCAGTCATGAGATTAAAAGGTACTTCCTTCTTGGAAGAAAAGTTATCACCAACCTAGACAGCATATTAAAAAGCAGAGACATTACTTTGCCAACAAAGGTCTGTCTAGTCAAAGCTTTGGTTTTTCCAGTAGTCATGTATGGGTGTGAGAGTTGGACTATAAAGAAAGCTGAGGGCCAAAAAATTGATGCTTTTGAACTCTGCTATTGGAGAAGACTCTGGAGAGTCTGTTGGGCTGCAAGGAGATCCAACCAGTCCATGCTAAAGGAAATCAGTCCTGAATATTCATTGGAAGAACTGATGCTGAATACTTTGGCCACCTGATGCGAAGAATTGACTCATTTGAAAAGACCCTAATGCTGGAAAAGATTGAAGGCAGGAGGAGAAGGGGACGACAGAGGATGAGATGGTTGGATGACATCACTGACTCAATGAACATGACTTTGAGTAAGCTCCAGGAGTTGGTGATGGATAGGGAGGCCTGGCGTGGTGCAGTTCATGGGGTCACAAAGAGTCGGACACAACCGAGCAACTGAATGGAACTGAACTGAACTCTGTGTTAACCTCATAGTTAACCTCAGCAAAGTCTGCTAAACTGAGACTCTCTTCTTGCTATCTCTATATACTGTCTCAGATATAACCTCAACTTCTTTCCATCCTCTGAGAACATCAACAGTAAAGAGTTTTCAGAACAGTGTATTGTGATTGAGTTTTCCTTCTCTGTGCCAAAAAACCTTTAAATTATTTGCTCTTCACTAAACAATGATTTCAGAGTTGTTGCCAGTTTGCAATGATTTAATAAAGGTTTGGCTAAAGACTTTGGTATTGTTATTTTTTTCTTCCATGTGCATAATAATACATAAACTAAAATTCTATGAAGAAAACTTTTAGTTCTTTCCATTTCTTATTTTTCTAGTTAATAGAGCAACAGATTAAAGTTACTGATTTTTTAAAATATATGCAGCATCACATAGTTTATTAAATTATCATTCAGGAAACAAATATTTGTTAACCTACAATGTGTAGCAATTATATTGTAAATTTTAAAATAAATTTTATTCAAAAATCATGTTGTGATAATTTAATTATCAGAAATATTCATAATAAAATCACATATGTTAAATAAATGCTGATATGTAGACATGCTAATAAATCAGATATGCTAAATTTATGTATTAGAAGATCTTGCTCTATGCTACTTTCTTTTTTTCAAAAACAAAAGCAACTATATTTGACAAAAGACAACAGCAAAAGTTATTTACAATAATTTTTTGCTCAAATAATTCAATGGAATATCTGTGCTTCTAAACAAAAAAATGAGTCATTAAAAAAAAAACAGCAAGAAAAAGAGTCTTTGTGCAATTAATGTTAAATAATATTACATCATTTGGTCATATATTTCTTCATTTTTGTGGACAATTTTAACTTCCAAAATTTTTTAATGTTTATAGTTGAAAAACCTAATGTATCTCTGTGTAACACAGAGGAAAGAAGAGAAAACACAAATCAGAGCACTAAAACATATAAATCTTAGTACATCACTTATTTCAATGTCCTGTACCCAGAATTTTATTTGACCTGTCTCAAACCACATATTATTGTAAGTAAACACTGAATTTCCCATATCAGCTTTCAGGTGCATAGAGAGTAGATGAATTAACTATAGCAGATGCAAAATAGAAAAATGAGATTGATATATGGTTGCTACTCCCAAGAAGTAATACATTTCAGAATAAATTAAATAATTTATTTTATTTATTTAAGTAATTTATTTATTTATTTAAAAATTTTGGTAACTTGTGTTTAGCAAAAGGAATAACAATAAAACCTAGATGATGAGGACCAGATTTCTCTAATAGTTCTTGTCTTGTAAATAGCCAATGGAAATTATAAAGGCAAATATGAGATAACACCATAATAAAATATACATTCATGCATTTATTCTTTGGAGAGTGTATTTTATTATAGTCATTATTGGTATGATCTATTAACATGTTTATATTATATATGTTTATATATATGCTGCTACTGCTGCTAAGTCACTTCAGTCGTGTCCGACTCTGTGCGACCCCATAGACGGCAGCCCACCAGGCTCCCCAGTCACTGGGCTTCTCCAGCCAAGAACACAGGAGTGGGTTGCCATTTCCTTCTCCATTGCGTGAAAGTGAAAAGTGAAAGTGAAGACTCTCAGTCGTGTCCGAGTCTTAGTGACCCCATGGACTGCAGCCTACCAGGCTCCTCCGCCCATGGGATTTTCCAGGCAAGAGTACTGGAGTGGGGTGCCATTGCCTTCTCCGGTTTATCTATATATATGATTCCTAAAGGAAATCAGTCCTGGGTGTTCATTGGAAGGACTGATGCTGAAGCTGAAACTCCAATATTTTGGCCACCTGATACGAAGAGCTGACTCATTTGAAAAGATTCTGATGTTGAGAAAGATTGAAGGCAGGAGGAGAAGGGGATGACAGAGGATGAGATGGTTGGATGGCATCACCAACTCAATGGACGTGAATTTGGGTTTACTCCAGAAGTTGGTGATGGACAGGGAGGCCTCCTGTGCTGTGGTTCATGGGGTTGCAAAGAGTCGGAAATGACTGAGTGACTGAACTGAACTGATTAATATATTTTGCAATACATCTGGGATATTATAGCATTTAAAGAAAGACAAAATATTTAAGGAAAATAAACTATTTAAAAAAAAAAAAAAACTGTGAGAATAAAAATGTGTTTCATATATAGTGGTAAACCAAAGAAGGAGACAGATAGATTTGATTATATGAAATTACTGAAAATTGCAATTTAGAGCATAATATGGTGTTTTATTTCCATATCTGTACTGTATTAATAAAAATGATTGACTACTTGGAGGCAAAATCAAGGCTTGGGGAGCCACAGGCTGAATTGGATAGAAAGAAAAGAATTGTGGATTCTACTATGCTCCTAAATTCTTTTTATAGTACTTAAAAAGTACTTTTTAAAATTCTTTAAAGAAAGTTTTAACTTCTTTATGAAAATGAAATCTGCATCTAATGTTAATTCACATATTGTTCAAAAAAATCATTAGGTTATATCATTTTCCTTGCAAATTCCAGTTCTCAAAATTTAATGATAATCTTGAGATTATTTATTCCATATATAAAGGTTGAATTTTATTGTAATGATGTTATGGCAAAATAATAAGAGGAATGATGATTTATTGTGTATCAATGAGTAGCAGGGTTTAAACTTCTATAGCTCTTTATTTTTACAAACACTTCTATAGCTCTTACAGAATTCTAGGCACTTAACATATTTATTTAAATCCCTTAATTAGTACCAGTTTAAAGAAAAGAAAACCGGGGGAAATGAAATTATATAATTTACACAATGAAACATATCTATTAAAATAGGACCAAGACCATCTAGTCAGAGTCTGTGCTTTTAACATATAAGATGTCATATTAAAATATACATTAAGGGAAAAATGAAAAGGGAGGGAATTGGGGTGGAGAAAAAGGGATTACAGACAATGACAGATGATAGCTAGCTAGATGATAGATAGGTAAATAATAGATAAATGGTAGAAAACACATAGATGATAGAAATATGATGATAGCTATAGATAAGTGACAGTAATAGAAGATTCATAGATGATTATGGATAATTAGATAATATAGATAGATGATAGATGATGATAGTTATTGACAGCTGGGCTTTCCAAGACAGGGCTAGTGGTAAAGAACCCGTCTGCCAATGAAGGAGACATAAGACTCAGGTTCAATCCCTGGGTTGGGAATATCCCCAGGAGGAGGGCATGGCAACCCACTCCATTATTCTTGCCTGAAGAGTCCCCATGGACAGAGGAGCCTATATTCCATAGGGTCACAATGTTTTGGGCACTACTGAAGCAAATTAGCATGCATGCACATTGACAGATAGAGGATAGGTAATAGATGATGGATTGATAGATAGACAGGACCAATGGACAAATGGCAGGGAGAGTTACAGATAGTTTGCTCTCTGGTTACTCTCTCCCACTTCCACTGACAGGCACAATAAAGAAAAGTACTGACTGTTCTGTCTCCTCTTCAGCATCCTTCTGCCTCTCTGTTTAGAACCTCACACAGGGAAATATCTTGAGTTCGACACTTACAAGGGCCCAGCTTTTCAGCCACACATCTCACAGGCAGTAAATCAAAGGTACTTATTGTTGATACAGGTAATTTTAGCATCTTTATTTTCCCTTTGATGGATGAGCAGAGGATGCTAACCTCTTTCTGAATGATTGCAACTGAATAAAACAGCCATGACTTTGGGTTATTTTACTATAGAAAGCATCTTTTGCCATGGATCACTGTTTTATTTCAAGGAGATTAATTCTTCTCAAGCAGAAAAACAAATTTGTAGCATGATACTGCTGTGTAGCTCTCAGAGATGTGCAAAATTAACTGTAATGATGCTTACAGATGCTATTGAGGATAAGATATATACAGTCCAGTGCTTCGCTCATCACCCAGAGGATAAAGGACAGAGGACACATTCTCTTTCTTATTTCTTTCCATTGTGAGCTATGGACTAAAGGACAGGATGACATATATTTTTACCAGAAGCAGATGACTATTAATACAGCTATTGCTTCTGGATTGCTAATGTTAATTGCTCTCAGTTGTTTCAGATGAAAGACAGGGTTACAACATTGGATTAGAAGTTGCTCCAGGCCAATTCCATACATCAAATTGGAAGATGGATCTTTTTTTCTTGTATATACCTCTGAAGAGGTCAAATTAGTGAGGTTGAAAAAAATAACTTTTTGTCTAATATCACATTATATTGCATCATATGTTTTTTTAATTTTTTAAAATGAGTTGAATACATTGCTAATCATATTTTTGCTTATCATCTGAATTAGCCTATTAGACTGTGTATCCAAATGCTACTGCATAAATTTTGCTTTTTATGATATTCTAAAATTTTGTGTATTTTACAATGAAAATATTACTTGAATAAAGTTTCATAAATCAAAAAATTTTTAAGTTCCTCTTTGGTGACTTCCCTCGTGCTTCAGTGGTAAAGAATGGTAAAGAATCTGCCTTCCAGTGAAGGGGCAGTGGGTTCCATCCCTGGTTGGGGAAATAAGAATTGGCATGCTGGGGGCAACTAAGCCTGTGTATGGCAACAAAGAGCCAGCACAATTAAAAAAAAAAAAAAAAAACAAACTAAAAATAAATAAGTAAAAGTTCCCTCTTAAAAGGTGAGTCTTTTTAACTTTACCCAAGTTGTTTCAAGTCCTGCTATGTATTTTTACACTTAAAACACAATATTTTACAAAAGAGATGGAGTCCCAGAAGGCCTGGGTCTAGGCCATTTTGAATGAAATTTACCCTCCATCTCTCTTTCTTAAAAAATGTACACCTTTTCTCCTACACTTTGATCTTCCCTATTTTTTTAAAATTTTTTTCTCATCAATGTTTCAGGCTTCTTTTCTCTGAAGGAAACACTTGGTTATGATTCCTTTTCAAAACATTTCACTCTGAGCAAGAGACAGTCGCCTGCATTATTTTTTTTTAATTTTCTTTTCTTTTCTTTTTTAACTTTACAATATTGTATTGGTTTTGCCATATATCAACATGAATCCGCCACAGGTATACACGTTTTCCCCATCCTGAACCCTCCTCCCTCCTCCCTCCCTGTGCCATCCCTCTGGCTCATCCCATCGCAGCAGCCCCAAATGTTGAGATAGGAGACCACCTTCAGCAACAATGGCAAGAACAAGGAGCAACTTTATGGTGCTCTCAAGTTACAGCATACAGAGCCTCACATGGCTTGACATGTCTGTGTGGGCTTGATGCCACTGAAACAAGCAGTGTGTTTCAAAGTTAAAAACAATAATGTAATAGCCATTTAAAAAAAAAAAAAAAAACAGTAATTTCTAATCACCTATGCTAAAGCTTGTTGTAATTATAACAAGTCCCAAGAAACCTGAGAATAAAGAATTTGTCATCATTTAATGATGCTTACAGTAAATGAGTGATTTGTTTTCTTTTATAAATTTTAAACATTTTATTGTGCAACTTAACACACTGATTTTGGGGAAACTTCAAAAGGTGTGAAAATAAGCTATGTAAACTAAAATAATATTTTTGCTAAAAGATTATTGGTTCAGAATGATACCAAATTATTATTTTGTCTGGAAGATTGTTCCCAGTCTAAATACTGCTACTGCTGCTGCTAAGTCGCTTTAGTCGTGTCTGACTCTGTGCAACCCCATACAGGGCAGCCCACCAGGCACTCCCGTCCCTGGGATTCTCCAGGCAAGAACATTGGAGTCTGTTGCCATTTCCTTCTCCAAGTCTAAATACAGTCATGCTTTATTCCCTTGAAGTACCACAACATTTGTAATCTGAGTTCTGTACCTTTTTTCCTATGTTACATATTTTAAAGTACACATTTCAGGTCTGATATATCTATTAATTTTTTAATTGACTATAACTCTTTAGTAAAACATATGCACATGTAATGGTGAATAATATATAAGCATGTCTACATATACATATATGTGTTGTTTTGATACATGTATCAAGATGTACATATATCTTGATAAGATTTTATAACTTTTAATCTATAAGGGCCAACCACAAATTTTAATATGATGTTCAACACAGACTTTGATGAGAAATAATGTACCCTCACTGAACTTGAATTCCATCAGAGTCTGAATTCTCCTGCTCTGGGGCATATCATTGAGGTTTCAGGGTAGCCAGAGGTGCTGAATGATTTCTGGAATGATTTCTTTAGTAGCTTTTAGCTGTCCTCATTGATCCATTAATCAGTTATTGCCATTCTCATCAAAGAATGCACACTTTACTAAGGGACGCTAAGCCTGAAGGGAAAGTTTCATTTTATCACCACATATGTTTTAACAGAAATTTGCACTGGGTGCTATAGTAGAAGAAACCTTATATTGAGCAACTGAGCACATTACATATTCTCCAACTATTCGAAAAACCTGAAACTGAGTTAGTCTAACCAAAAAAGAGAGAGAAAAAAATAATCTTGTTAGACAAAAATAATATGAGCAAGTTCATTGAGGAATGAAAAAAATAAAACAAAACAAAAGGACAGGTACTTGCTAATAATGTTGTTGACTGTAATATATCAAATGCTGATAAGGGTGCCATGGGAATGGGCAACAAGACATGAAACCAGAGAAACATGTAGTGGCAGATTGTGATAAGCTCTGGAAGTCAATGAATTCCCTCAGGAGGTTACAAAGAACACAAACATGGAAGAAACCTGGAGAGGTATGCACATGACTAGGAAGAATAAGCAGAGTTTTAGAGAATACATTGAAGGGCAAAGCTAGGATGCACTTAATTTAGGAAACTTTCTTAGCAACCATTGTGAACAACAGCAAGGCTCTTAGGAAGAGTGAGAGAAGCTCTGAAAGTCAAGGAGAATTGACAACAAAAAATACATGATTAACAGCAATTTTTCCATCTTTCCTGTTTACCACCATGTTTTCCCTTTCTAGTGGATTATTCCATTGAAATATGCTGACTTTTCATCTGTAAAACAAGATATAAAATAAAGATAAGTGAAAGGTTGTCCCACCTCTGTCTCCTCTTCAATCTACTTCATATTTTTACCACAAAACGGAAAGAACTGTCCATTCTCACTCTGTGAAATTTCTCTCTTCCCATTTTCTCTGAAACGCATTCAGTCCATTTTCCTATTTAACTTCACAAATGCATTATATCACTATTTCCTGAAAAACTTTATCCATTTAGCTACTAGGAACCCACACTTTTCCATTGTTTCTGCTACCACTGCTCTTTCTTTCTTTCTCAATTTACTGTGAATATTCATTTCCAGGCCTCTGGTATAGCAGTTTTTCACGGCTCAGTGAATTAACCTCTTTTCTTTTTCTATGTGATTTTTTTTTTGTTTGTTTTGTTTTGGTATTTTGTTTGTTTGTTTTGGTATTTTTATTCTGACTGATGGCCTTATTTGCATGAATGACATGTGATGACCTATGAATTTTAATACTTTACTTGCTCTTCTATCCTGAACTTAGGCTTCTAGGTTTTATACTGAGCTGCCTCTTCCACATTTCATAGCATGTCAGAATTATTATGTCTGAAAACAATAGCCCTTTCCAAATAGATCATTCGGAAAGAGAGCCTTTCCAAATGATCTCTACCTACAATCTTTCCAGTTTTACTCAAGAGCTTCCCCGCATTCTGCTGTTCAGGACAAGTACTGAAGTAACTCCTGAGTTGAAATTGATCCTCTTTTTCTAGAATATAAGCAATAAGGAAGAAATTTTATCGGTTTTATGCATTGACGTATCTTCAGGATCTAGAAAGATACTTAATATATTGTAGTTACTCAAAAAGATGTTAAAATGAAATTTGTCTTAAAGCCAGTCAGTTTTATTTATTTAGTATTTAAATTCCAGAATCAAAGGACTTGCTCTGTCTGGGTATACCACTGTGGGCCACTTGTTCTTGGAAAGACTACTGGAAGAAACTCTTAGTTCTGTTACTCTCCCTCTGTATTTTTTTCATACATCAGTAGCCAGGGTGATCCTATTAAAAGAGACATATATACTCCTCTGGCGAAGCCTTCCCTTTGTACACTGTATCACCAACCATAAAAAGTAAAGCTTAACAGGTCTGTTTCTAATGACCTTTCTGTTTCCATTGTTCTTGGTTTACTCTTCTCCAGACTTACACATTTCTCATTGTTTCTGAGACTTCTGCCTCTGGCCCTTTGCACTGTTTCCTTGGTTTGGGGTACTCTGCTTTAGATATCTGCAGAATATATTCCCTCAACACTTTATGTCCTTGCTCAAATACTTTGAATGAGAACTTTCTTAGCCATGCCATTACAGTTACAACCACTCTTCAATCTCTGAAAAAAAACTCCCTTGCTGTATACATCTCTTCTTCACTTCCTGAATTTGAAATATGTTTCAATTTCCTTCATTTAAACTTTTAAAATATTTTCCACTAGAATGTAAACTATATGAAAATAAGAACTTTTGTTTCATTTAATGATGAATAACTCATGCCAAGTATGGCACCTGGTAACCATATATGAAATTACTTAGTTTCCTAAACCTTGCTTTTTCAACTGAAGTGGCCTTGAGACTCACATTTGTGTTACTTTATTAGCCCTCTAACTCTCCTGTGATTCCATTTTCATATGTCTACAATCAATTGTAATGTTAATTTGGAGAAAAATTAATGTTTAAACATGATAGTTTTATTTTTTGAACATTGAAATTAAATTCAGAAACAATATTATTATCAAAAATTTTCACATCTTTAATATATAACTTTGGGAACTGTTTATATATTAACTATAATTTGTTTTACTCCAATCATCTTTCAGTATTGGAGGGGTTCTTGATGGATGGTGACATGTCCTATTTTAATCCCCCCTTCAAGTTCCTAGAGTGATTTCCATACAGTTGTGTTCTACGCAGACATACTTTTATAGGCCAGATTTCCACTGCCCTGCTACGTGACCAAATAGCCATGTCACTGGCCAGTTTCTACAAGATGGTTAAAGTTAAACCATCATGTTAAGGAGCATACAATTCAGTCCACTGAGCTGATTTGTTTTTACCTTTATTGATCAGAGTCATGAGCTTCCAAACATTTTGTTGTCCATTTACCTCAGAACTGCTGTCCACAAACAAGCAACTCTTTGTTGGTCAACTGAAAATATTTATATGGCTCTGTCTTAGTGATGATAGATTCTGGCAATATTTCATGCATTTACAAAGTTAGCCCTAGGGAAAAAGAGGCTCCTTACTCATAAATATATTTTCCCTTCAGGCCCCCAGTGGCATGATCCTTCACAAACTGCTTTCTTTGTATTAGGGAATTCTGACCATTACTTTCCACATTAGAATGTTTTTTGGACATCTTCCATAATATCAGAAGGGTTTAGTTTTCAAAAAAATTTTATGACCTTGAGTTATAAGAGTAGTTTTAATTAATGTCTTTATGTCAAACTGGAACTTGCCCCTCAAATAGAAAATCTCTAGTACAAATACCAGTTGAAGGTGTCCTTGGACTGTATTTTTTTTTTTTACAGGCATTAGTCTCTGTCTACATAGTGCTATCAAACACATTTATTCACAGAAGTTTCGATTCCACATGCCATCAGTTCAGTTCAATTCAGTCTGTCAGTCATGTCCAACTCTTTGTAACCCATGAACCGCAGCATGCCAGGCCACCCAGTCCATCACCAATCCCTGAGTCCACGCAAACCACTGTCCATTGAGTTGGTGATGCCATCCAACCATCTCATCCTGTGCCATCCCCTTTTCCAACTGCTCTCAATCTCTCCCAGCATCAGGGTCCTTTCCAATGAGTCAGCTCTTCGCATCAGGTAGCCAAAGTATCGGAGTTTCAGCTTCAACATCAGTCTTTTCAATGAACACCCAGGACTGATCTCCTTTAGGATGGACTGGTTGGATCTCCTTGTAGTGCAAGGGACTCTCAAGAGTCTTCTCCAACACCCAGTTCAAAAGTGTCAATTCTTCAGGGCTCAGCTTTCTTTATAGTCCAACTCTCACATCATACATGACCACTAGAAAAACCATAGCCTTAACTAGATGGACCTTTGTTGACAAAGTAATGTCTCTGCTTTTTACTATGCTGTCTAGTTTGGTCAAAAATTTCCTTCCAAAGAGTAAGTGTCTTTTAACTCTAGTGCTTAAATCACCATCTGCAGTGATTTTGGAGCCCAGGAAAATAAAGTCAACCATCATTTCCATTGTTTCCCCATCTATTTGCCATGAAGTGATGGGACTGGATGCCATGAGCTTAGTTTTCTGAATGTTGATCTTTAAGGCAACTTTTTCACTCTCTTTCACTTTCATCAAGAGGCCCTTTATTTCTTCTTCACTTTCTCCCATAAGGGTGGTGTCATATCTGAGGTTATTGATATTTTTCCTGGCAATCTTGATTTTAGCTAATGCTTCCTCCACCACAGTGTTTCTCATGATGTACTCTGCATATAAGTTAAATAAGCAGGGTGACAATATACAGCCTTGACATACTGCCAAATACGTATATTACTCCTATTTTCCAAAATAGGAAACTATTTGGAAACAGTCTGTCATTCCAAGTCCAGTTCTAACTGTTGACTCCTGACTGGTTTCTCAAGAGGCAAGTCAGGTGGTCTGGTATTCCCATCTTCTGAAGAATTTTCCACCGTTTATTGTGATCCACACAGTCAAAGGCTTTGGCATAGTCAATAAAGCAGAAGTAGATGTTTTTCTGGAACTCTTTTGCTTTTTTGATGATCCTGCAGATGTTGGCAATTTGATCTCTTGTTCCTCTACCTTTTCTAAAACCAGCTTGAACATCTGGAAGTTCATGATTCACACTGAAGCCTGGCTTGGAGAATTTTGGATATTACTTGACTAGTGTGTGAGATAAGTGCAATTGTGTGGTAGTTTGAGCATTCTTTGGCATTGCCTTTCTTTGGGATTGGAATGAAAACTGACCTTTTCCAGTCCTGTGGCCACAGCTGAGTTTTCCAAATTTGCTGGCATATTGAGTACAACACTTTCACAGCATCATCTTTTAGGATTTGAAATAGCTAAAGTGGAATTCCATCACCTTCTCTAGCTTTGTTCATAGTGTTGGTTCAGGCCCACTTGACTTCACATTCCAGGATGTCTGGTTGTAGGTGAGTGATCACACCTTCATGATTATCTGGGTCGTGAAGATCTTTTTTATACAGTTCTTCTGTGTATTCTTGTCACCTCTTCTTAAGATCTTCTGTTTCTGTTAGGTCCCAACCAGTTCTGTCCTTTATTGAGCCTATCTTTGCATGAAATATTCCTTTGGTATCTCTAATTTTCTTGAAGAAATCTCTAGTCTTTCCCACTCTATTGTTTTCCTCTATTTCTTTGCATGAATTGTTGAGGAAGGCTTTCTCTTCTCTACTTGCTATTCTTTGGAACTCTGCATTCAAATGGGTCTATCTTTCACTTTCTCCTTTTTTTTTTGCTTCTCTTTTTTCACAGCTATTTATAAGGCCTCCTCAGACAGCCATTTTGCTTAGACCACACTCCATGGCCTAAGGAAAACTTCCCTGTTCTCATTTAGCATGTCCAATTACCAGTTCTTGAAAGGCAGGTTTACATGCCTTCTATTTCCCAGGAATATTTTTCCAGTCATATCCAATGTCTATCTCCCAAATATATCCAAGTAAAGGAGAAAGAATTACTTAAACAATATCGATTTTGTTCCAACTTTTGCATCAGTTTTAATTTTCTTGAACATTAAAATTGAATTCTGAAGTGGGAAATTACTATCAAAACTATCACATCTTTGAGAACTATTTTATTGAAACGTTAGTTTGTAACTTAGAAGTCATGAATGTAATTTGTAAGAAGATGAGAAGATGGAAGTTAAACATCTGTAAAATAAGATGAAATGGAAAAAAATATACAATGTTTGAACTTCCCATAACATAATTTCATTTGTTCCAGTTTGTTTGGATTTCTATCCATAAAACGAATTAGATTTTGATCTGACATGAATTTCCATGAATCTAAAATTGTGAATTTAATTACAAAGTTTTAAAAGTCAGTATAAATCAATATAATTCTCATAGATAACTACTTGGATTAAAATTAATTATTTGGAATAATACTGTTCTAATTTAAACAGATATAGATTTAATCTATCCTATTTCATCTCACATGTTGTAAACTAGGCTTCAAATCAATATGGGTAGTACTGTCTTAAAAAGCCAAGAAAAATATTATCAATAGGAGAAAAAAAAGAAAAAAAAATATAAGACTCTGTGTCATTGTGACATTGGCAAGAAATACAGATGAATAGACATCTGATACCTTTGGATGTCTGGATAATGCTGAATGCAATATATTACTCTAATAAAATGATATACAACAATCTTTCAAGTGTTTAATTCCCTGCTTGGCTGGCTGCTTTTCCTGGACTTATAGTCCTCTAATCTAATTCCATAAAGATCTGACAAAAGATCTAAATACTGTTTAAGAGCTTAGATGAGAATATTCCCTCTCTCTCTTTTTTTCCCCACTTCTAAATATGAGAAAATTTTGAATGATAAATGTCCCTTTCTCATTATTCTTTTTGTTTTTCAAATTCTTTACTTTTAATGACCTCTTCTTCACTTTGCATAGGAAACAGTAAAGTAGAAGCTGTAGTGGAACTATTTTCAATTGAAAATTTTAAAAATTAAAGTGCCACACATCAAACAAAGGAACTAGCCTTTTGCCTCTTTTATTCATGAACTTATCCTTTCTAAACAGAAAAATATCCTGATAAGTTTCTGATCTTAGAGTTTGTAGATCAGTTTTGTACATCAATGTATATTCTGTGAAAGGCATCCTATGACATCTTTCCTGCTCATTCAGAATGGTTATGTGTCCTTCTTGGAATCAGGAGCAGATGGAGGCTCTCTTATCACATGAGTTGAGTGAGAGGCCTCAACAAGTCAACCCAAATTAGTCTCTATTGTTTTCCCTAGTGACACACCAAAACCCAAGGAGTCACAGCAAGATAATCATTCTGCTTTATTGCTTTAAATCAATTGGTGGTTTCTTCTTCCTGTGTTGCAGGAGAAAGTGCTGATTATTATCTCTTTAAGTCCCCTGGGTATGCCATTGACATAAACTGTATTTACTCTCTGTTAGATACAACAGTGATGGAAAACAACATGACCATCTTGTCTCTGATTCATCAAGAATTATTCCAATTAGACTGGTAATTGTGTGGCATTTTTTGTATGGCACTCACAGGAATCATCATGTTCTTCTCAATCTATTATTAACTCGACAATTTATTTCTTTGCCGTTTTACTCAGATGAGAAAAAGTGAGTATGGACTGACCATATAATTAGATTAAAAAGACCTGATTTAAATGGGGTTCTTCATTGTTTCACATGCCTATACATTTTAAAAATATTGAGTTAAGAAGAATAGCTGAATAGCTCACAGACCTTCAAGAATCTAGAACATCACAGTTTAAAAAGGTAGAATCTCAGAGACAGTTTCTTCTTCCCAAAGGAGAAATACATCTATATTCTAAACCCTCAGAGTTCTTCCTTGTCTCTTAGGAGAGTGAAAGAAAGTGAAGTTGCTCAGTCGTGTCCAACTCTTTGCGATCCCACGGACTGTAGTCTACCAGGTTTCTCTCTCCATGGGATTTTCCAGGCAAGAGTACTGGAGTGGGTTGCCATTCCTTCTCCAGTGGATCTTCCTGACCCAGGGATCGGACCCAGGTCTCCTGCATTGCAGGCAGACGCTTTACCCTCTGAGCCACCAGGGAAGAGTACGTATTTCCAATTCCATGTTGGTGGAGACTTTCATCTTTCTACATCACCCTCCTAGAGTTTGATCCTTTCATATTGTACATGTAGTCAGTGACATGTGACTTTCATAACACCATTGTAGGGTATTTTCATGGGGGAACTGTGCTGCCAGTTTATTCTGTCTGCTGTCTTAATTCTGAGGGCTGAACAAGGGGACTCTTCCTCCTGCCAGCAAATATACATATGTGTGTGTGTGTGTGTGTGTGTGAGGTAGACTTTCAGACTCATTATTTTTTATTCAATAGGGTATAGATCCCCAGGTGTATATACAGTGGGTATCCCTTACAGAGCAGCAGAGCTGAGGGATACCTTATATCTATTTTGAGTAAAAACAGCTCCAAATCTGTAATTGTTAAAATAAATTTTGAGGGAACATTATCCTCCAATATAACTCTAAGAGTTTTTTCTCCTGGAAATTAGAAATCAAAGGAAGAAATCTCAACATGTTTGTCCTTTTGTCTTTAATGCAATGATACCATTCACTGGATCACTTTTCTTAGCTTCAGGTTCCTCATCTCTTACAAAGTACTATGATATATCAAGGATCACATAATTCACAAGTCTATTATTAAAACTATTATATAATAGAAAAATATTGTGCTCTTTGATGAGTTATTTGAGGTAAGTCTACCTTTCTAGACTTCCCTGGTGGCTCAGATAGTAAAGCATCTGTCTACAATGTGGGAGACCTGGGTTCGATCCCTGGGTTGGGAAGTTCCCTGGGGAAGGAAAAGGCAACCCATCCCAGTACTCTTGCCTAGAAAATCCCATGGACGGAGGAGCCTGGTGTCCATGGGGTCGCAAAGAGTCAGACACGACTAAACAACTCTTTCTACCTTTGTATTCGCTATCATTTTCAATGTTCTAACTTCAAAATGCTTTGAAAAATAAAAATGTAATTCAGTAAATATTACATACTTTCCCCTGCTTGAACGTTTACAACACTGTGTAGTACTGAGAGTTTGATAAAGCTCAATATTAATTTTTTCCTCTTGGAATCCCACCAATTTACTTGACCATAGAAAACTGTTTACTTAACAAATTTTGTT
This sequence comes from Bos taurus, assembly GCF_002263795.3. Lineage (NCBI taxonomy): Eukaryota > Metazoa > Chordata > Mammalia > Artiodactyla > Bovidae > Bos > Bos taurus. The sequence continues at coordinate 5,134,280 of NC_037336.1, forward strand.
GTTGTTGTTCAGTCACACAGCCATGTCTAACTCTCTGCAACCCCATGGACAGGACCCATGGACAGGCTTCCCTGTCCTTAACCATCTCCCAGAGCCTGCTCAAACTTATGTCCATTGAGTCGGGGATGCCATCCCACCATCTCATCCTCTGTCATCCCCTTCTTCTGTCTTCAGTCTTTCCCAGCATCAGGGTCTTTTCTAGAGTTGGATCTTCCCATATGGTGGCCAAAATATTGGAGCTTCAGTATCATTCCTTCCAATGAATATTCAGGATTGATTTCTTTTAGGATTGATTGATTTGATCTCCTTGCAGTCCAAGACACTCTCAAGAGTCTTCTCCAACACCACAGTTCAAAAGTATCAATTCCTTGGCATTTAGCTTTCTTTATAGTCCAACTCTCACATCCATACATGACTACTAGAAAAGCCATAGCTTTGAGTATATGAACCTTTATCAGCAAAGTAATGTCTCTGTTTCTTAACACACTCTTTAGGTCTGTCATAGCTTTCTTCCAAGGAGCAAGTGTCTTTCAATTTCATGGCTTCGGAAACCATTCACAGTGATTTTGGAACCCAAGAAAATAAAGTCTGTCACTGTTGCCACTGTTTCCCTCTCTATTGGACCTGAAGTGATGGGACCAGACGCCATGATCTTAGTTTTTTGAATGTTGAGCTTTAAGCCAGCTTTTTGCAACATATATTATCTATCTCAGGGAACAACAATATACAAGCAAAAGCCTTCAATGAGCTTTCTTTTGACACCTCAAGGAATAATGAATAATGTTAGGTTCTAGATCCTGCTGTCTCGTAAGTACTAGAAGTTTTTTTTTTTTTTTTTTTTTCTTTTTTTTGAGAATTATATCCACTTTTACAGCTTTCTTTCATCTTCTGTGGGGGAAGCAGTCTATTCCATCTCTGTGTTATTTATGTATTTATTTATTTTTCTCAATCAGCTGGACAGAGGAGCTAAGAGTATTATAAGAGCAGGGATGGACAGGCCTGAGAAAAGCTGCTGCTGCTGTTGCTCCTAAGTTGCTTCAGTCGTGTCTGACTCTGTGCAACCCCATAGACCACAGCCCACCAGGCTCCCCTGTCCCTGGGATTCTCCAAGCAAGAACACTGGAGTGGGTTGCCATTTCCTTTTCCAATGCATGAAAGTAAAAAGTGAAAGTGAAGTCGCTCAATCGTGTCCAACTCTTAGTGACCTCATGGACTGCAGCCTACCAGGCTCCTCTGTCCATGGGATTTTCCAGGCAAAAGTAAGGGAGTGGGGTGCCATTGCCTTCTCCTGGTGAGAAAAGCTAAGAGGTGGTGAAAAAACTTCAGCAAAGCAGCAGATTTCAAGTCTCTGTTATAGAACATAACATGGTTTCTTATTTTTAGAATATCAACATTTCACTTAAAAAGACAAGCAAATGTGACTTGTAACCATTCATAATTCTGTTGTAATTTCAAGTATTTCACAATGAAAAGAAAAGAAGAATGCAACTACAATGGCACTTTTATTTCAGTTCTCCATGCTTCTTTATTTGGCACCAGGAGATATGAACTGATGCCAAGCTGTTAAATTGTAAGCATCGTCAGGTCTGCTGGATAGATGCTTTACGTACTTAGACCAAAGCTATTACAAGTCTTGACTACTTTCCCCATCTCTTCTTTTCTGTGCTTACCTCCCTAAGGGCTGTTCAATCAAGACTCTATAAAAATTGTTGAACTGTTCAGCTTTTTATTGAGAGCCTTGATGCTACAGCCCCACAGGAGTCCACTGAAGACAGGATTAGCCTCATTACAATAATGAGGCAAAGAGAATGCCAAGGACAAGGAGAGGTATAAAACCAAAGACTGCAGCACACTGTAATTGACCAACTTAGTCACCTTTAAAAAGGAGGAAGGTGAGCGAGACACCAACATCAGAAGAACACTAATTCTATAGGACAAAGAGCTTTCATTCATAACTTGTGCTTACTCATTTTTATTTACACAGAAAAAAATGGAGCCTATTAAATAGAATGATCTTCTCCCACTAAAAAGTTAAGTGCACATGGATATAGAGCCATTTACTTATGCTTCATTTCATACATAAAGTCTGTCTATTAAGATAGGCTGTCTCTCAATTTTTTTTTTTTTTTTACTTTCCTAAACTGAAATTCTTTCCCAATTAGACACTAATTTCCCATTCCCCCTCCAGGCACTCCCATGCCCTGGCCCCTGGTATCTATTAATGTAGTTTCTGACTCTATGAGTTTGACTATTCTAGCTATCCTGTATAAGTAGAGTCAAACAGTGTCTGTCTATACTTATTATATTGGACTGCATTTTTGAGGTTAAATTTTATACATGTCCTACAGAGTTTCAATAAGATGATGAATTCAGAAAACAGATGATAGCACAGCAATGCGAATGTACTCAGTGCTACTGAACTGTATAGTTAAGCATGGTTAAGATAGTATGTTTTATACTGTGTGACTTTTACCACATTAAAAACAAACAAACAAAAAAAAACAGGCCACATTTGGAACTTCTTTTTTATTATTGTAGAGGCATCCAACTGCAAATTATTAACCACATCTCAAGAACTTTGGCTTAGATATCTTCTCAAAATATTCAAATTTATTTTATGAAATATTGTAAAAAAAAAAAAAAAAAAGAAAATGTAAAATATAACCCATAGGAGCTGGAATAACTTTATATCTGGCACGAAAAGAGCAACATATAATTTGGAGAAAAAACTTATGAGACCCAAAGATGTCTACTCTCATTTGAGCATCTCTTTTATTCATTCAGTCACTTGACTTGATCAGGCACTCTACTTGGCCTTGGGGATACAGGCATAAATAAAACCTAAATTCTGACCTTAAGGCATCTGATCAAATCACCTTAAGTGACTGGTAAAAGGTAAACAGCTTCAAGAACATTATTAATAATATTTATTTCAACAGAGACCAAAATATGAAACAGTGATTATCTTGATTTTAATAAATCTGAATTAATAATTCAGCAATTATTTTGGTAATAAGCTCTAAATTATTTGGAACATTGTATATTGTTAGATAGTGATAGGTTCTGTTGAGCATGAAGAATTAAAGGTATTTCACATAATGAATGTGTCCATGTTTTATGAATTTTATCCAAGATTTAGTAGGTAAGCCAGTCAGTTCAGCTCAATCACTCAGTTGTGCCCCACTCTTTGCGACCCCATGAATCGCGGCACACCAGGCCTCCCTGTCCATCACCAATTTCCGGAGTTCACTCAAACTCATGTCCATCCAGTCGGTGATGTCATTCAGCCATCTCATCCTCTGTCGTCCCCTTCTCTTCCTGCCCTGAATCCCTCCCAACATCAGAGACTTTTCCAATGAGTAAACTCTTCGCATGAGGTGGCCAAAGTATTGGAGTTTCAGCTTTAGCATCAGTCCTTCCAAAGAACACCTAGGACTGATCTCCTTTAGAATGGACTGGTTGGATCTCCTTGCAGTTCAAAGGACGCTTCAGAGTCTTCTCCAACACCACAGCCCAAAAGCAGCAATTCTTTGACACTCAGCTTTCTTCACAGTTCAGCTCTCACATCCATACATGAACACTGGAAAAACCATAACCTTGACTGGACCCGCCTTTGTTGGCAAAGTAATACCTCTGCTTTTGAGTATGCTAACTAGGTTGGCCATAACTTTGCTTTCAAGGAGTAAGTATCTATTAATTTCATGGCTTCAATCACCATCTGCAGTGATTTTGGAGCACCCCAAAATAAAATCTGACACTGTTTCCACTAATTCCGCATCTATGTCCCATGAAGTGATGGGGCCAGATGCCATAATCTTAGTTTTCTGAAAGTTGAGCTTTAAGCCAACTTTTTCACTCTCCACTTTCACTTTCATCAAGAGGCTTTTGAGTTCTTCTTCACTCTCTGCCATAAGGGTGGTGTCATCTGCGTATCTCAGGTTATTGATATTTCCCCCAGCAATCTTGATTCCAGATTGTGCTTCTTCCAGCCCAGCGTTTCTCAAGATGTACACTGCATATAAGTTAAATAAGCAGGGTGACAATATACAGCCTTCACGTACTCCTTTTCCTGTTTGGAACCAGTCTGTTGGTCCATGTCCAGTTCTAACTGTTGCTTCATGACCTGAATATAGATTTCTCAAGAGGCAGGTCAGGTGCTCTGGTATTCCCATCTCTTTCAGAATTTTCCACAGTTTATTGTGATCCACACAAAGGCTTTGATATACTCAATAAGCAGAAATAGATGTTTTTTTCTGGAACTCTCTTGGTTTTTCCATGATCCAACAGATGTTGGCAATTTGATCTCTGGTTCCTCTGCCTTTTCTAAAACCAGCTTGAACATCTGGAAGTTCATGTTTCACGTATTGCTGAAGTCTGGCTTGGAGAATTTTGAACATTACATTACTAGCATGTGAGATGCATGCAATTGTGTGCTAGTTTGAGCATTCTTTGGCATTGCCTTTCTTTGGGATTGAATGAAAACTGACCTTTTCCAGTCCTGTGGCCAATGTTGAGTTTTCCAAATTTGCTGGCATATTGAGTGCAGCACTTTCACAGCATCATCTTTTAGGATTTGAAACAGCTCAACTGGAATTCCATCACCTCCACTAGCTTTGTTCCTAGTGATGCTTTCTAAGGCCCACCTGACTTCACATTCCAGGATGTCTGGCTCTAGGTGAATGATCACACCATAATGATTATCTTGGTCATGTAGATCTTTTTTGTACAGTTATTCTGTGTTTCTGTGTATTTTTTTTTTTTTTGCCACCTCTTCTTCTTAGTATCTTCTGCTTCTGTTAGGTCCATACAATTTCTGTCCTTCATCGAGCCCATCTTTGTGTGAAATGTTCCCTTGATATCTCTAATTTTCTTGAAGAGATCTCTAGTCTTTTCCATTTTATTGTTTTCCTCTATTTCCACATTCCTGACAGAATGTGGTCCACTGGAGATGGGAATGGCAAACCACTTCAGTATTCTTGCCTTGACAACTCCATGAACAGAATGAAAAGACAAAATGATAGGATACTGAAAGGGGAACTCCCCTGGTTGGTAGGTGCCCAATATACTACTGGAGATCAGTGGAGAAATAACTCCAGAAAGAATGAAGGGATGGAGCCAAAGCAAAAACAATACCCAGCTGTGGATGTGACTGGTGATAGAAGCAAGGTCCAATGCTGTAAAAAGCAATATTGCATGAAACCTGGAATGTCAGGTCCATGAATTAAGGCAAATTGGAAGTGATCAAACAGGAGATGGCAAGAGTGACTGTGGACATTCTAGGAATCAGTGAATTAAAATGGACTGGAATGTGTGAATTTAACTCAGATGACCATTAAATCTACTACTGTGGGTAGGAATACCTTAGAAGAATTGGAGTAGGCATCATGGTCAACAAAAGTATCTGAAATGCAGCACTTGGATGCAATCTCAAAATGACAGAATGATCTCTGTTCGTTTCCGAGGAAAACCATTCAATATCACAGTAATCCAAGTCAATGCCCCAACTAGTAACACTGAAGAAGCTGAAGTTGAACGGTTCTATGAAGACCTACAAGACCTTTTAGAACTAACACCCAAAAAAGATGTCCTTTTTATTATAGGGGACTGGAATGCAAAAGTAGGAAGTCAAGAAACACCTGGGGTAACATGCAAATTTGTCCTTGGAACACAGAATGAAGCAGGGCAAAGGCTAATAGAATTTTGCCAAGATAACGCACTGATCATAGCAAACACCCTCTTCCAACAACACAAGAGAAGGCTCTACACATGGACATCACCAGATGGTCAACACGGAAATCATATTGATTATATTCTTTGCAGCCAAATTTGGAGAAGCTCTATTCAGTGAGCAAAAACAAGACTGGGAGCTGACTGTGGCTCAGATCATAAACTTCTTATTCCCAAATTCAGACTGAAATTGAAGAAAGTAGGGAAAACCATTAGACTATTCAGGTATGACCTAAATCAAATCCCTTATGATTATACAGTGGAAGTGAGAAATAGATTTAAGGGACTAGATCTGATAGATAGAGTGCTTGATAAACTATGGGTTGAGGTTCGTGACATTGTACAGGAGACAGGGATCAAGACCATCCCCATGGAAAAGAAATGCAAAAAAGCAAAATGGCTGTCTGGAGCCATTCATTAACAGCCTTATAAATAGCTGTGAAAAGAAGATAAGTGAAAAACAAAGGAGAAAAAGAAAGATATAAGCATCTAAATGCAGAGTTACAAAGTATAGCAGGAGAGAGAAGATAGCCTTCCTCAGCGATCAATGCAAAGAAATAGAGGGAAACAACAGGCAAGCTAACTTACCTAAAATTGCAAATTCAACAATATTTAAATTAATGTTCCAGATTTGTTTATTACTACTAATTCTCTTGTATAAAAAATAAGGTGTTTTCTACTCACCAAGAGTAGAAGACACAGCCTTGACTCATCAATCTTCTTTTCTCAATTAGTTCCACATTTCATCCTAGAATCAGATCAGTTCAGTTCAGTCGCTCAGTCGTGTCCCACTCTTTGCAACCCCATGAATTGCAGCATGCCAGACCTCCCTGTCCATCACCAACTCCCAGAGTTCACTCAGACTCACGTCCATTGAGTCAGTGATGCCATCCAGTCGTCTCATCCTCTGTCGTCCCCTTCTCCTCCTGCCCCCAATCCCTCCCAGCATCACAGTCTTTTCCAGTGAGTCAACTCTTCACATGAGGTGGCCGAAGTACTGGAGTTTCAGCTTTAGCATCATTGCTTCCAAAGAAATCCCAGGGCTGATCTCCTTCAGAATGGCCTAGTTGGATCTCCTTGCAGTCCAAGGGACTCGCAAGAGTCTTCTCCAACACCACAGTTCAAAAGCATCAATTCTTCGGTGCTCAGCCTTCTTCACAGTCCAACTCTCACATCCATACATGACCACTGGAAAAACCATAGCCTTGACTAGATGGACCTTTGTTGGCAAAGTAATGTCTCTGCTTTTCAATATGCTATCTAGGTTGGACATAACTTTCCTTCCAAGGAGTGTCTTTTAATTTCATGGTTACAATCACCATCTGCAGTGATTTTGGAGCCCCCAAAAATAAAGTCTGACACTGTTTCCCCATCTATTTCGCATGAAGTGATGGGACCAGATGCCATGATCTTCGTTTTCTGAATGTTGAGCTTTAAGCCAACTTTTTCACTCTCCACTTTCACTTTCATCAAGAGGCTTTTTAGTTCGTCTTCACTTTCTGCCATAAGGGTGGTGTCATCTACATATCTGAGGTTATTGATATTTCTCCCAATTATCTTGATTTCAGCTTGTGTTTCTTCCAGTCCAGGGTTTCTCATGATGTACTCTGCATATAAGTTAAATAAGCAGGGTGACAATATACAGCCTTGATGTACAGAAAGCAATAAATTGGCCATCATTACCAGTATCTTTACTCTGATGTTTCTCAATTATGGTGGTGTCCATGTTTCTCTCCTTGGCTAATAGAGAAAATGGCAATGCTCATGTATCACTCCAACCAATTACATCTCATCCTTCGGTGCACTGTAGGCATGTACTCTTCTAATTTTAATAATAAAAAAAATAACTGAAAATTAAGAGCAACCTTAATTGTTTTAATTTTAAGAGTCTCCATTTTTTTTATTAGAAGCCTCAAGTAAGTAATTTGAGACACTGTGGAGAAGATATTTTAAATGGTACAGATGAGAATTGATTTGTACATCATAAAAAATTAAAAGTTTACCAATTAATTATTAAAAATATAGCTATAAACATTAATAAATAGTTTATAAGTAATAAAATATGGACATATGATACTTCTAAAAACATTGTCTATCTTTTGTTTTTATTTTGAGGTTATTTCAAGTTTACAGTGAAATAACAAGTATAATAAGATAACTTTTTTTCCTAAGACATTTGAGAACAAATTTCTGACCATTTTGGGGACAAAGATGTCCACCAATTTGAAATCTCAAGTGAAGAGTATTCCTACCAAAGAAATAAACAAATAAACAAATCAGTAATTTAACAATGATATAATCTTCTAAGTTACACTGTTAATTCAAAGTTCCAAGTGATTGGTTGAAGCAGAAAGTGCTTTTATTTGGGATTTATTAAGATTGGAAAAAGTACAGATCCAGGAAGATGCTTGAATTGTGCTCTGCTAAACTATACAATGAAAATGGGAAGGGTTTATGAAGACAAAAAGCCACGAAATTAACATGAGTATAAATTGTTTGTCAGGAACTAGGATTGGAGCTGTCACGAAATGTGTGTTAAACAAGGATTGGTCAGTTTTCAAACTAATTACATAATTGCAAAAGGGGGAGCTTTGAAACAAGCTGCAGGTGGTAGCTGCTAGCAGATATTGTTTTGAAAATAGATGGTGATGTCCTTAAGTCTGATACAATTTAGAGAAATTTCAAGTTCTAAGTGATGTAGGAACATACCTAAAACCAAACATCCACAATGGACACCAGGTTCCAGTTTGGATGCAAGCATAGTTACTCAATTTTTATTTTAAAATCATCTTAAATATATCAGAATTTCCCCCTTATGATCCAAATCTTTCCTTTGTAGGCATTGATGATCAATTTTGGTCTAATTATGTTCCTTTTTGTTGCCAGAGTGAGTAATAATTTCCTCTAGATTCATAGCCTCTCTTGGAGCTGGGATTGATTTACCCTAGGAGGTCTGTGTTGAAGGGGAGAATGATCAGAGAAGTAGATTACAGAACTGGGTCACATTTGAGTAACAGAGAAGTTTCAAGGATATGGTCCCTTCCAAGTCATATCTCAATCAGTGTTCCAGGATGAGCTAATTGTTCCTCAGGAGGAAAGATGTAGTGAAACTTCAAGCCATTGTGCAATCACAACTTTGGTGGAAACTTTGGTCTTAAGCAAGCTGGTTACACACAGCATAACAAGTCTGAATACCATTAAGACAAAACCAATAATGAAAATCAAAAGAATGGTCTGTAGTCTGAATACCTGAGAGAGGCCAGCTAAAAATGTCAGAAAACTTATTATTAAGCCCTCTGAGTGCAAAGTTCAAACCTTCTTTAAGAGTTTTGGCAGGTATAGTTTACTTGTTTCAGGTTTCACCTAGAGGAGGTATTGATCCAAGTGCAACAAGAAGTATTAACACTAGCACAGATGCTTCACTGGGCAACAAGGAGATAATCTAATGCAAGATGGTTATCAAATACTATGTGAGCAAGAGAAGGACCTTTGCTGATCTCCAATAGCTCTTGCAGAGCTCTAATAATCCTGTCGACAGTATGAGTAAGATATCTTTTAACCTCTAGATCAGTGGAGCATGTTCCAAAGCAGGAACCCCAAATTCTGAGGAGGCAACTGAATTGATCCCCTAAGTATCCTGCAGGGAAGTCACATCCTTGAGAATGAGTACAGCTATTATCTTCATAGAAATTATCTTCATGGTAGTCAATTATTGCGAGCCCCCCCCCTTTTTTTTTAAGATTTTAACTATCAGGGTTAGAATTTAAGCTGGTGAGCAGTTTTATTTTTTTAATAATTGTTTAATATAAATTTATTTATTTTAATTGGAGGTTAATTACTTTACAATATTGCATTGGTTTTGCCATACATCAACATGAATCTGCCATAGGTATACACGTGTTCCCCATCCTGAACCCCCATCCCTCCTCCTTCCCTGTACCATCCCTCTGGGTCGTCCCAGTAAGCAGTTTTAAAATAGTGACTCCAGTCAAATATCCCAGCACATAAAGTCCTCTTATTCTACAATTATCTAAACACTCATGTGCTCAAGATTAGTTGTTGTACCCATAAGCAAATGTAACCACTTTAGGGGCACATCGTACTACAGGTACCACTGCTGCTGCTGCTAAATCGCTTCAGTCCTGTCCGACTCTGTGCGACCCCATAGACGGCAGCCCACCAGGCTCCCCCGTCCCTGGGATTCTCCAGGCAAGAACACTGGAGTGGGCTGCCGTTTCCTCCTCCAATGCATGAAAGTTAAAAGTAAAAGTGAAGGTGCTCAGTCTTGCCCAACTCTTAGCGACCCCATGGACTGCAGCCTACCAGGCTCCTCCTCCATGGGATTTTCCTGGCAAGAGTACTAGAGTGGGATGCCATTGCCTTCTCCCACAGGTATTGAGGATTTTTTTTTTTTTTTTCTGTAGGTGAGTGACCACTTTTCTAATCATGGGCCAGTACTTGGGAGTTTCCAGTCAGTCAAATTGAGCAGACAGGTAGAAAGAGGAGTGTGTCCTACATTAACCCAAACAGTTTGGATTCTAATTTCCACATATAAAGTGGAATTATATATTTTGTCTGTAATATTTATATTGGCCTTATTATAGCACATGGTCAGTAAGTATGACATAGAGGGTAGGGAAGAGAAGTAATTGGTATTTACCTTGCAAATGGTGATTTTTTTTTTTTTTTAGTTTCTTTTTATTTTATTTATTTATTTATTTTATTTTTATTTTTTTTGACTTGTGGCATCTTTTATTGTAAACCTGGTACAGATTTGTAAAGTCATTTAAAATAATAGATATGGGAAGAAGTTCTCCGGTGTTTTGCCTCAAATCAGCAACACATTTAAAAGATCCTGTTACCTTGGTCAGTTATCAAATTGTTGTAATACGAGGATAACATCAACTCTTACCTAGGTCAAAAGATGGTAAAACATAAGGATTTGAGGTTTGTTTAAAAAAAAAAAAATTAATTCCCATCTGGAAGCTATTTCCAGGAAAGGAAAGGAAGAAAGACCAAAACCCAGAAAGAAAGCTTATGCTTAAGAATTACTGACTGTGAGACGAGAAATGTACACACAACTGTGGAAAAAGGTCCACACCACACAATCAAATATCAAAGGGTTTCTTGACAGGGAAGTCTGAGGACCACATTTTTTTTTATTTTATTTATTTTTAACTTTACAATATTGTATTGGTTTTGCCATATATCAGCATGAATCCGCCACAGGTATACACGTGTTCCCCGTCCTGAACCTTCCCCCTCCTCCTTCCCAGTACCATCCCTCTGGGTCATCCCAGTGCACCAGACCCCTCCAAAAAATGTTTTGACTCTTATCATAGTCATAAGTGTTAGACTGGTTAGATCTAGGTCTCCCAGTGTCCCTTGGAATTGTTTCCTGTGGAGTCAGGAAGAAACAAGGGACAGGCTAGGACTGGGTAAAAATCTGAACACAGCAAGCAATCTCTGAGAATTCTCTTTTATGCGCCATGATAAAGTTAGATGCATTGGTGAAATTGGTCACAGTGATGGGGGTCTTTATTTTTTGCAAAATACCCTGTAAGGAAGGGGTAACATGTCCAACACTCAGATAAATTTCCTGAAGTTGCAAGAAACAGATATTTAGAAAATGGCATTGTCTTTCCAGGTCATGAATGAATGGAAAAGATAGGAAACAATAGAACTACAGAAAGGGATTTTAAAAGGTCTTAAATTATATTGAGGACCATTTGACTATGACTATAAAGGAATTAGGCAGATGTTTTCTGTGAGTTTTTCAGGTGACAAGAGTATGACATTAAAAAAAATAATATTTGTTAGTGAGAATGTATAGGATTACTATGATTGATAGTAGATTATGCATACATGTTCAGTTGCTAAGTTGTGTCCCACTTTTTGTGACCCTATGGACTGTAATCCACCAGGCTCCCCTGCCCATGGGATATTCTAGGCAAGACTATGGGAGTGAGTTGCATTTCTTCCTCCAGGGGAACTTACCCACCAAGAGATTGAACCCATGTCTCTTGCATTGACAAGCAGATTCTTTACCACTGTGCCACATGGGAAGCCCAATAGTAGAATATATATGAAGAAAATAAACACTTAGGTATTCGCTACAATTTTAACTCCTTCAAAAGTTTCACCAAAACCACCACTGCACCAGTCCCACAGAAAGTAATAAGACTAGGAGCAAACATTGCCTCACAAAAATTAGATAGAACTCTCCAATATCATAGACATCAGGCATGAAGTACACTGGCCTGATCTGGATCCTTGGAAGAGCTGTCTGTTTCAGATGTTGCCTCCTTCTGATCCAGAAAATACTTAGTTGTTTGCTTGTTTCTGGTTAGTTTCAGTTGGAGGTCACCAATGGGTTGAGAGATCCAGTCAGGATTATGCTAAGCCCTTCACTGTGTCTGACTCTGCAACCCTAAGGACTGTAGCCCATCAGGCTCCTCTGTCCACAGGATTTTCCAGGCAAGAATACTGGAGAGGGTTGCCTCCAGGGGATCTTCCCAACCCAGGGATTAAACCCTGGTATCCTGCATCTCCTGCACTACAGGTGAATTCTTTGCCACTGAATCACCAGGGAAGCCCCCAGTCAGGATTGGGAACACTTTTTAAATGAGAAACATGATTCAATGGCAGCGAGTTCTGTTACACATGGGTGAGTTAGCAATTCCTTATATGGTCCTTTTTCTGCAGTCATGAAATTAAAAGACCCTTGCACCATGGAAGAAAAACTACAACAAATCTAGACAGAATATTAAAAAGCAGAGACATCATTTTGCTGACCAAGTTCTGTACAGTCAAAGCTATGGTTTTTCCAGTAGTCATGTACTGATGTGAGAGTTGGACCACAAAGAAGTCTGAATGTGGAAGAACTGATGCTTTTGAATTGTGGTGCTGAAGAAGACTTTTAAGAGTTCCTTGGACTGCAAGAAGATCAAACAACTCAATCCTAAAGGAAGTCAACCCTGAATATTCCTTTGAAGTACTGCTGCTGAAGCTGAAACTCCAATACTTTGGCCACCTGATGCAAAGAGCCAACTCATTGAAAAAGACTCTCATGCTGGTAAACATTGAAGACAAAAGGAGAAGTGGCAGGAGTGTTTGAGATGATTAGATGGCACCACTGACTCAATGGACATAAGTGTGAACAAAATCTGGGAGAAATTGTAAGACAGAGGAAGATGGTGTGCTGCAGTCCATAGGGTTGCAAAGAGTCAGACAGGACTTAGCAACTGAACAACAGTAACAACTGAGGTTGTGAAGGCTTTTTTTTTTTTCTCTCTTTCTCTCTCATAAACATAGTCAACTGACTGTGAATCATGTTCTTTATGGTCTCCATCTCCCAGGAGGTTGCTATTAAAATATTTATATACTAGTGGATACTTTTCTGTCAACTCCATGCTAAAGAGTCCACCTGCCAAGGCAGGAGATATGGATTCAATCCCTACATCATGAAGATCCCCTGGAGAAGAAAATGGCAACCCACTCCAGTATTCATGTCTGGAAAACTCCATGGACAGAGGAGCCTGGCAGACTACAAACCACTGAGTTGCAAAATATTTGGACATGACTTAATGATTAAACAATACTAGTGAGATATTTATCCTTAACAATTTGGACAGTTCCTGTCAGTACATTAAAACTTCCTCTTTAATCAAACTGGGCTCATATAACTTACTATATATGTTCACTGATGTACCAGTAATTATTTCAAAAGGAGTATGTAGGTGTTTTCCAAAAGAAGTAGATCTTAGGTATATAATACTAAGGTCAGGACTTTTGGCCAAGGGTAATTGAAAGGTTCAACCGATTTAGTCAAGTGAGTCTTAACTGTACAATTGATATGTTACACTAAGGCAGCAGTGAACATGAAAATGTTAAAAAATATACTCAGTTATAAATTGAATAATTTGTCCAGAAAGAGGTTACTCAATTTCTGAGAAGCTCAGAGGGAATACCCCATGTGGGGTACAATTTTTTGATTGTACCCATTGTAAATATGATAGCCCTCCAAAATGGAAATGACTCAACCCAGTTAGAAAACATGCATATCAATACAAGTATATATTTATATGTTCAATGCAGTGGCAGTTGGATAAAATCCATCTGCTATTCATCAAAGGGTCCAAAAGTTAAAGGGAAATGGCCTTTGGAAGAATGAATAGGTTTATCAAAATTATGTATTGAGCAAAGGTGAATTTACATCTTCAGTTCAGTTCAGTCGCTCAGTCGTGTCCGACTCTTTGCGACCCCATGAATTGCAGCAGACCAGGCCTCCCTGTCCAGCACCAACTCCCAGAGTTCACTCAAACTCACGTCCATCGTGTTGGTGTGCCATCCAGCCATCTCATCCTCTGTTGTCCCCTTTTCCTCCTGCCCCCAATCCCTCCCAGCATCAGAGTCTTTTCCAATGAGTCAACTCTTCGCATGAGGTGGCCAAAGTACTGGAGTTTCAGCTTTAGCATCAGTCCTTCCAAAGAACACCCAGGACTGATCTCCTTCAGAATGGACTGGTTGGATCTCCTTGCAGTCCAAGGGACTCTTCAGAGCCTTCTCCAACACCACAGTTCAAAAGCATCAATTCTTTGGCACTCAGCTTTCTTTACAGTCCAACTCTCACATCCATACATGACCACTGGAAAAACCATAGCCTTTACTAGACATACGTTTGTTGGCAAAGTAATGTCTCTGCTATCAATATCAATATGCTATCTAGGTTGGTCATAACATTTACATCTTCCTTGCTATTTTGTGGGAGACTTCCGATAGTATTGCTTTTCCCAAAATATAATTATGTATCGACCTTGTGGGTGACCCTATGGACAATTGATAGAATATGTTCTTGAAAACATTGAGGCAGAATTAGGTTATTATTAAGTACATATTATAAGTTATGATCGTCCCAAAACTTACAATATTTTTGAAGATATTTGTTTTATTCCTCTTGGAATAAATGTTAGGGGGCTTCAGCCAATAAATCTTACATGTTAACAGAAGATTTAATGATCAAAACTGAGGTTTTACCTAAAGTAAAACAGTATGAAAAAAAAAAAAGCGTGCATGCACATGCTAAATCATATCAGTCATGTCTGACCCTTTGCGACCCTATGAAATGTAGCCCACCAGGATCCCCTGCTCGTGGGATTCTCCAGGCTAGAATACTGGGTAGCAATGCCCTCCTCAAGGATATCTTCCAGACTGAGATTGAACCCACATCTCTTATGTCTCCTGCACCACTAGTGCCACAGAAGCGGCTCTTGCCATTTTATCAGCCAGATTATTTTCTTTACTTCCTTCTGAGTTTAGTTTTAAATGGTCTGAGATCTTACAATGGCCACAAGTTTTGTTTATTTAATGTCGCCAGCAGGTAAAAGACACATTGGTTATTTTTAATTGGTTGCTCTTTGGAGGTCAAAAAGCCTCTTTGCTTCCACTGAAGGCATATCAACTATCGGTATAAATACTGGAAGTTTGATTTTTTGCCATAATATAAGCCTGAGCTAAAGTCATTGTTCCAGCTTGTTGGGCCAACATGACTAAAGGAAGTAATAATTTCAATAATTTCATGAAGGACACCATAGCATATCTAGCCTATAATTTTTCTTAATCAGCCTTCAGAGAAGAGCATTCAGTAAATAACATCAAATCCAGATTATGCAAAGAAGTTTCCTGTATATTCAATTTGTGTGCTATGTGCTGTTTGCTCAGTTTTGTCCTACTCTTTGTGGCCCTATGGACTTTAGCCCACCAGGCTCCTCTGTCCAGGGAATTTTCCAGGCAAGGATACTGGAGGGGATTGAATTTTCTACTCCAGGGGATCTTCATGATCCTGGAATCGAATCATTGTCTCCTGTATTGGCAGGTGGATTCTTTACCACAGTGCCACCTGGGAAGCTCAATCTAGAAGTCAGTAAATGATAGGCCAAATCAAGGCAGTCATGATGTTTTTAGTCCAAAGGCAAAGGAAAAAAGGTAGCAAAATTAAGAGTGTGACACTGACATATAGTGACATTTGAGGGAGACAAAAGAAGAATTATATAAGAAGTCAATCTACTGGAGCAAAAGCATTGAGTGTGATGAAAACTTCAAAGAACTTCAACAGAATGGGCTATGTAAATGGTCAGAGGAGACTCCATGACAATGTCTTTAGCAATTTTAAGTAAGGCTGATGTACTGAAAATAGCTCCCATGCTGTGGTAGGGCAAGCCTTTGTAGACAGAATCTAATTCATGACTATAATAACTTACTGACCTATTTTGATCACTGTTTCAGAATTAATACTACTAAAGCTAATTCCTATTATTCATGTACATTCAATAAAAAAGGCATTTTTGAGTTAGTTTGCCTGAAGTCTTGGACTTTAGTAAGCTGTTCAATTGTCTAAAAGCTAAGTGGCATCTTCAGTCCATTGAAAGGGATCTGGCTTACCCAATTTCAGTAATAATTATAATGACTAAGCCATAAGAGAAGAGTTTGGAATCCAGTTTCTACAGTAACTAATTAATCCTAAAAATCCTCTGAGTTGTTTTAAGTCTTAGTGATTGGGAAGGCTGAGCTTCCTTTAATTCTGTTTAGATCAATTAGTAACTTCAGATGTCCTAGGTATTTCACTTGAGACTGATAAAACAATACTTGCCTCTGGAAACTTTAGGACCCTTTATAACTAACTGTTTAAGAAGATAGAGATTGTCCAGATGAAAAGCTGCATATTTGGGGAAGAAAGGAGTAGATCTTCTACATATTATAGTAAAGTAACCTTTTGGATAAACAATATGTGCAAGATCTGATTTTAGGGTTTGGGAATAAGTAAGGCTTCCTTGGGCATTACCATCCAGGTATGTTGTTGGTCATTTCCAGTGAAAACAAATAAATCTTATTTGTCTGGATCCACAGGGATGCTAAAGATAACCTTGCACATATCAGGCACTGCCAAAATTTTACTGCTTCAGACACTGCAGGTAAGAGGGTTAGGTGGAATGGTATGGTAACATTGTTAATGCCTCTTGAGTCCTGGACAAACTACAATCTTCTTCCATTCGATTCTTTAACTGAGAGGATAGGAGTATTATAAGAAACTATCATACCTGGATCCCTTTCTGAAAGAAGGTTGCTAAATGTTTGGACCAGGTGTATTTATTTATCTATTTCTATTTTACTTGGGGCTGCTGAATGAATTTTCCCCTATATCTGTTGAAGATTGAAATCATAGATGGTTTGGTAACATTTGTGAAATGTCATCCTTTGGGATGCAATGAGTGTAAGGAAAGGAATGGTGCATATGTGTGCTCAGTCATGTCTGACTCTTTGTGACCCTATAGACTGTAGCCTGCCATTGGAATTTTCCTCTGCCTAAGGAATTTTTCAGGCAAGAATACTGGAGTGGGTGGCCATTTCCTTCTTAAAAGAAAATGGGAGCTCTATGCAAAGGATTAAACTTTAAATTATTAGATTCATACTTTTGTTGATTTGTATTATCCTTTAGATTTTAAAACATTTTCCTCTTTTGAGGAAAGACTTCTAAAACATCTCTTTCAAGAGATGCATGGGAGTGGAAGAAATGAGAAAATAATATTCCTGAAAGGGAGCCCAAGTTGAAGTGGCATGAGTTAAGATTTAAAAATGGTCATAGGGCAATAAGAAACCCCCACCATTGAAATAGTTCCAGTACTCTGAGGAAGTTCAGTTCAGTTCAGTTTCTCGGTCTTGTCCACTATTTGCTACACCATAGACTGCAGCACACCAGGCCTCCCTGTCCATCACCAACTCCCAGAGCCCACTCAAACTCATGTCCACCAACTCTGAAGAAGGAGGTGCTTTAAAGCAGTGGGTTGAGAAGAGTTATCAATTAACTTATCAATTAAGAGTTATCAATTAAGTCTGGATATCAACCAATATCAATTAAATCTTTAGTCTGTTTCCCCAAAACAATAAATTCAATCCCTCCAAAAATGCTATTGAAGAGAAAACAGACAAAAAAAAAAAAAAAAAATCCCATAATTTCCTCAGAACAACACTGAAGAAGAAGGGAATAAAGGTGGACAGAGTTTTACTGTGGTTTAAGTTTATAATCTGGGGGGAAATAAGAAGGGTTTTACTCTCTAATCTAGGGAAATCTCTTCTGACATGTACAAATTTTTTGCAGTAAAAGTAAATGTTCCTCTGAGAGACTTAAGTGTTAGAGGATCTTTTATTTATTTTTTTTTAATTGAAGGATAATTGTTTTACAGCATTTTGCTGTTTTCTGTCAAATCTAAACATGAATCAGCCACAGTTATGCCTATATCTCCTCCCTTTTGAACCTTCCTCCCATCTCCCTCCCCATCCTGCTCCTCTAGGTTGATACAGAGCCCCTGTTTGAGTTTCCTGAGCCAAACAGTAAATTCCCTTTCATTGATTTAGCTTGACTGCTTAATTACTGATGTTGTAAATTCATTATTTGAGTAGATCTTTTTCTTGACAATTTTTTGTATAACTTTAGAAAATCCAATTGCCAGGTTAACTAACTTATGAGCAGCCATGGTAGCTAAATTTAGCTGGTACCTTTTAACAGAGGCAGGGGGACGGGTAAGGTCTTCATCAAATCAATATGGAAAGAGTTGAAAAGGGTTTATGTTATCTTCCATCCCTGAGTGTTGTTTGAAAATTTTCTCAAACATCTCAAAAATTAAAGAATAGATTTATCAAGTTTTGGATGCATAATTAATTATTTTCAACCAGTAATTTTAGGGGAGACTTCTGGAATGACCAGGGAAGGGTTTTAGCTAACATTTGGGTTTCTTCTTGGTATTCCACGATATTCTTTTGTAAATCTGTAGGGTTTTTCCAACCTGTCTCCTTGAGCCATTTCTTTGCTCTCTTTTCTCACTGACATATATGTGAGACACAGGTCAGTATGGTTGGACCAATAAGTCTAGATCACTGTATCTAATTTTTCATCAAAAGATATAGGGTCTAGAAGAGGGTCAGGACATTGTTTAGCTCTGTCTCTTCAGCTTTAGTCCATGGGACTAGACAACTGAGGGTTCTCCTTACCCTGTGGGTTTGGTTTTTTAAAAGGCTTTTAGAGCAAGGGCTTTGAGAGGGAGCTTTAGGTTCAGTGGCTTCCCTGATAGCTCAATTTGTAAAGAATGTGCCTGCAATGCGGGAGACCTGGGTTCAATCCCTTGGTTGGGAAGATCTTCTGGAAAAGGGAAAGGCTACCCACTCCAGTATTCTGGCCTGGAACATTCATTGGATTGTATAGTCCATGGGGTTACAAAGAGTTGGACAGGACTGAGCAACTTTCACTTTCACATTAAGTCCAGTAGAATCAAATTGATGGTGGAGGGAGAGAGTCAGCAGTGGGAGAAGGGTGAATTCAGAAAGAGATGGGTAAAAGGATAAAGGAAGGGGAAGAACACTCAGAAGGGAAGAAACACAAGGAGGAGACACTGCCTGGGCAGGAGCAGGATGGGAGGGAGACAGTTCAGTTGGTTTTTCAGGTTTGGAAACAATTTGAGTCATTGTTTTCATTTACAACCTGGAGAGAGATGACTGTTTCAGTGTTATGTTTAGATGCTTCTCAATATCTATTAAAATAAATCTATTTATTTTGCTTAGTTCTTATACATTTTTTCTAATTGAGGACAGAGGTAAATTAATTTGGGGATTTTGGAAGTTTCCCACTTTGACCAATGTAACCTTAAATCACCTCAGGTGAGTTGGACTCATTTAGGTAGATATTTAGAGAATGAGTACCGTAGATTCTTTATCATTCTGGTAAAGAATCCACCCACAATGCAGAAGACCTTGGTTCAATCCCTGGATTGGGAAGATCCCCTGGAGAAGAGAACAGCTACTCACTCCAGTATTCTGGCCTGGAGAATCCCATGAACTGTACAGTCCATGGGGTCGCAAAGAGTGAGACAAGACTGAACAAATTTCACTCACCATAGGTGCTAAACCTAAAGCTGGTTCTTGTTACTGAGGGATGGGGGGTCATATCCCTTTGAAACTTTAATATAAGAGCTTCCCATTATTTGAGAAATCATCCAGGACAAAACTCAAATATACTCTGAGTGGTGGAGATGGAAATCTTCAAACAAGGCTGGATTGCCTACTCTATGGTAGAGACAGAATCCTCTTCCCCAGATGAAGAGAGGATAAAAGTAGATATCTAGAAATATCCAAATAAATAGAACTTCTAAGGGACATTGAATCCAAGGAGGGACTTACCCTGTAGCCCAGACATAATTGAAGAAAAGGCTAGACACAGTGGTTGCATGTATGTACCATTCATGACCTTGAAGAAGCTCGAGATTACTACTGCATGTCTCCCTGGATCCTGTCTCCTGAACCACATTAAATGTATTTTGCCTCAACCAGGTCTCTGCTACCAAAATTCTTGGTTAAAATAATTGTATATTTTATTTTTAAACTTTGATATTTGGCAAAACTAATACAATTATGTAAAGTTTAAAAATAAAATAAAATTGGGGAAAAAAAAAAAGTAGGTCAAATTCAAAAAAAAAAAAAAAAAGAAAGTTAATTCTCTGTATTTTTATAGTATTGAAGTTTGAACCTAAATAATGCTAATTTTGAGGTAATTTCAAGGAGCATAGCATATGATTATCTAAGAAAATAAAAATTAACTAAAGGATTTCTTTGAAAAAAAAATAATTGTATAATATTATAATAATTTATAATCACCATTTATGATTCCATCATTTTCCCAAAAATGTCCTTCATCAGTTCAGTTCAGTCACTCTGTCATGTCCGACTCTTTGGACCACATGGACTGCAGCATGCCAGACCTCCCTGTCCATCACCAACTCCCAGAGTTTACACAAACTCATGTCCATTGAGTAGGTGATGCCATGCAACCATCTCATCCTCTGTTGTCCCCTCTCCTCCTTCCTTCAATCTTTCCCAGCATCAGGGTTTTTTCAAATGAGTCAGTTCTTTGCATCAGGTGGCCAAAGTATCAGAGTTTCAGCTTCAACATCAGTCCTTCCAATGAACACCCAGGACTGACCTCTTTTAGGACAGACTGGTTGGATTTCCTTGTGGTCCAAGGGACTCTCCAGAGTCTTCTCCAATAGCAGAGTTCAAAAGCATCAATTCTTTGGCCCTCAGCTTTCTTTATAGTCCAACTCTCACATCCATACCCGACTACTGGAAAAAAACATAGCCTTGACTAGACAGACCTTTGTTGGCAAAGTAATGTCTCTGCTTTTTAATATGCTGTCTAGGTTGGTCACAACATTCCTTCCAAGGAGTAAGTGTCTTTTAATTTCATGGCTGCAGTCACCATCTGCAGTGATTTAACCAAACAATTTAATCCAGGATAATTATTTCATTCTGTTACTCTTTCCTCAGCTTTCTTCAATGTAGAACAGTTCTCTACAGTCTAGTATTGATACTGATGATCTTGAAACTTTTGATGATTATAGCCATTATTTTGAGGAATAGGGATCTATTTGGCTTTATTTAATGTTTCCTCATGATTTAATTCTGATAATGATTATTTGGAAAAATACCATAGAAGTCAGAAATAATGATGGATTCTTCTTATTGCATCCATTATATGGCACACAATTTAATTTCCCCCATTATTGGTGACATTAACATTGATCCCTTGACTAAAGACATGTCTGATGACTTCACTGTAGTCATCTACATTTTTTTGTTATAATCAGTAAATATTTTGGGGAAAAGTATATAAATATTTCATTATTTTTTTAACTTTTATTATTAGTTTTAGCATCCTTTGTTTGTCTTGACTGAATTAATTATTAATGTAATGGTATTGCTCTTTATGATATGCTTTAGCAAGAAATATTAAATAATTGAGTTCAGAATGTGTGTGTTAGTACCTCAGTTGTGTCCCACTCTTTGTAGTCCCATGGACTGTAGCCTGCCAAGCTCCTCCGTCTATGAAATTCTCAAGGTAAGAATACTGGAGTGGGTTGCCATTTCCTTTACCAGTGGATCTTCCCAACCCAGGTATCTCACCTGGATCTCCCGCATTGCAGGCAGATGTTTTACTACTTGAGCTACTAGGGAAGCCCAATACAATTTATGAAAAAAAAAAAAAAAAAAAGAACAAGTTCATGTTTAACTCTTTTAGTTGAATATTCCTACCTAGAAGGTACTTTTCCTTATTCCTCCAGACTTGGATTTAATTTATTATTGTCATACTTATCTCTTTTTTAGCATATTCATTTCTTCCTTCTGTTGCTTTATTTAGAGGTCTAGAAGATGGATTCCTAGGGCATACGTGCTCAACTTACTGTTGGAACAGCATTTTCACCTTTAATAATTGTGCTACTTGAAACTGATTTGTGGATATATTATCTTATAGTGATCCACGTGGTATTTCTTTATCCAATCTCTCCACATTTCTAGTGGGTGCTGTGAGGCAATTCTCACTGAACATTTCAATATTTTGGAATGCTCTTTGCCTTCTACATGAATTTCAAACAACAAGGTAAAGCGAATTTTACTTCCCTTATCATTATTATTGTTGCTGTTATTGCCATTTTAGTTTCAATGTTAAGAAAACAGCTCTCCATGATTTCTATGATCTAGGTTTTCTGAAGTGAATTCATTCCAGTCCAGTCCTTGGAATCTGGCCCCTTTTAATCTATTAAATTTCTTTCACATTAGACACTTTTGATCCAGTAAAGGTTAATCTGTGAAAATGCTTTCTTACATTTAAGAAGTTATATATAACAAATAAAAAAATAAAAAGAAATATATTCCATACATAAGAAAATAGACAAAAATAATGTATGTTATACAGAGAGGAGAACAACAGAATGGGAAAGACTACAGAGCTCTTCAAGAAAATTAGAGATACTAAGGGAATATTTCATGCAAAGATGGGTTTGGTAAAGGACAGACATGGTATGGATCTAACAGAAGCAGAAGATATTAAGAAGCGGTGGCAAGAATACACAGAACTGTACAAAAAAGATCTTCACGACCAAGATAATCACGAAGGTGTGATCACTCACCTAGAGCCAGACATCCTGGAATGTGAAGTCAAGTGGGCCATCACTATGAACAAAGATAGTGTAGGTGATGGAATTCCAGTTGAGCTATTTCAAACCCTGAAAGATGATGCTGTGAAAGTGTTGTACTCAATATGCCAGTAAATTTGAAAAACTCAGCAGTGGCCACAAGACTGGAAAAGGTCAGTTTTCATTCAATCCCAAAGAAAGGCAATGCCAAAGAAGGCTCAAACTACTTCACAACTGCACTAATGCTCAGAATTCTCCAAGCCAGGCTTCAGCAATACATGAACTGTGAACTTCCAGATGTTCAAGCTGGTTTTAGAAAAGGCAGAGGAACCAGAGGTCAAATTGCCACCATCTGCTGGATCATGGAAAAAGCAAGAGAATTCAGAAAAAAAATCTATTTCTGCTTTATTGACTATGCCAAAGCCTTTGACTGTGTGGATCACAATAAACTGTGGAAAATTCTGAAAGAGATGGGAATACCAGACCACCTGATCTGCCTCTTGAGAAAATTGTATGCAGGTCAGGAAGCAACAGTTAGAACTGGACATGGAACAACACACTGGTTCCAAATAGGAAAAGGAGTACATCAAGGCTGTATACGGTCACCCTGTTTATTTAACTTTTATGCAGAGTACATCATGAGAAATGCTGGGCTGGAAGAAGCACAAGCTGGAATCAAGAGTGCCGGGAGAAATATCAATAACCTCAGATATGCAGATGACACCACCCTTATGGCAGAAAGTGAAGACGAACTAAAAAGCCTCTTGATGAAAGTGAAAGAGGAGAGTGAAAAAGTTGGGTTAAAGCTCAATGTTCAGAAAACTCAGATCATGGCATCTTGTCCCATCACTCCATGGGAAATAGATGCGGAAACAGTGGAAACAGTATCACACTTTATTCCTTTGGGCTCCAAATTGACTGCAGATGGTGACTGCAGCCATGAAATTAAAAGATGCTTACTCCTTGGAAGGAAAGTTATGACTAACCTAGATAACATATTCAAAAGCAGAGATATTACTTTGTGAACAAAGGTCCGTCTAGTCAAAGCTATGGTTTTTCCAGTGGTCATGTATGGATGTGACAGTGGGACTGTGAAGAAAGCTGAACACTGAAGAATTGAAGCTTTTGAACTGTGGTGTTGGAGAAGACTCTTGAGAGTCCCTTGGACTGCAAGGAGATCCAACTAGTTCATTCTAAAGGAGATCAGTCTTGGGTGTTCATTGGAAGGACTGATGCTGACGCTGAATCTCCAGTACTTTGGCCACCTGATGGGAAGAGTTGACTCATTGGAAAAGACTCTAATGCTGGGAGGGATTGGGGGCAGGAGGAGAAGGGGACGACAGAGGATGAGATGGACGGATGGCATCATCGACTCGATGGACATGAGTCTTAGCGAACTCCGGGAGTTGGTGATGGACAGGGAGGCCTGGTGTGCTGCGATTCATGGGGTCACAAAAAGTTGGACACTATTGAGCGACTGAACTGAACAGAACTGATAGAGATGGAATCAGAAAAGTGTATAAAGGAGAAGCAATGAAAATTCAGAAGTCCCTGTGGATAATGATGAAAATGAATTAATATTCCTAATATTTCTATGAAAGATAAACTAATCAATTTGAGGAGGCTTTCTACCTCATATGGAACAGACCCAAAATGAAAGACTACAATCAAGGTCCTTCTGCTTGTTTCCTGAATCAAAGAAACCTAAAGTGTGAGGAGTTTCACTCTCCCCATCTTTTTCCTCTTCTCAGGCCACTTTTAAGAAAGAAAGTTAAGGAGAACCCACAGGAATCTTCATTATCATTTCCATTTATGTTCACTCTTCCCCAATATACACCTCAACTCTCAGATACTCGGCATTATTATTTTTTTAATCACCTAAATAGAGATTTTGTCAGAAACTATCTCTTAAAAGTAAAAGAAGAGATAAGCATAAGTTTACTATATTCATTTATATTATCATTTAGAAGCTGTGTGTGAAGCTTTTTTTCTGAGAGTAGAACAGAAAAGAGAGTATCACTAAAGTATAACAAATATGTGTATTAAATTTTACCACGTTGTAGAAAATAGTAAGGGATGAAACAATTAAAATGACACCAAAGGACAAATATTTTAATTAAAGGAATGCTCAGGTAAAAGAACAGATCTTATTATTTCTACAATAAATACATATATTTAAGAAAGCACATAGCATGTTTAGGAATTTACTAAAACTGTTTAGTAAATTGAAATTAGAGTGAGAAGAAAGAGATTTATCTGGAGGGAAAAACAGAAGCCGAATTAGGGAAAGCTTTTTTTAACAGAGGTTAACCCAAGAGTTTTAAGAGAGCACACACATGGTCAGATAGGAGTTTTCAGAAGAGTGTGTTTTTGCAATGCAGGGGGGGGACTAAGAGAAGGGTGATCCAATTGATTTTGAATCCAGTTGCAAAGCTGTTGCTTACTGCAAAATATCAGCTGGATGTGTAGATGCATTTGGATGTGTAGAGATTCTAGAAATATTTTAGAATGAAGGTTTGCAGAGCATGGTGATTTGACACCTTGTGATGAGTAGTGAGAACACAAATGATAAGACATAGAGTGAACCCTGATTTCCTATCTCAGCCTTCAAGTGGATAATTCTGCTTTTTAGTAATAAAACAAACAATAGAGGAAAAGCATATTTGTAGGGAGTGAGGGAGTCTTTAGCCTAGAACTGACTTTGTTGTAGGTACCTGTGAGACATTTAAGTGGAAAATTTTAGTAGACATATAAACTTACAGGACTGGAGATTACAGGAGAGATTTGGAGTAGGGATACAGATATGGAAGTCATAAGCAAGATAAAGACAATACACTCTCCCAGGGAGACGGTGAAAAAGAGAGGAGAAAAACTGACTATGATAAACAGAAACATTTAAGAAGAATCAGAGAGAAAGATGTTCCAAAAGCACCTAAGAAGGAGCAGCAAGTGAGGTGGAGAGCTACAGAGAAGAGTGACCCTTTGTTGTTCAGCAAGGCACTTAGCTGAACAATTTAGAGTTACCTCTGATGTGTGAAACCTCAAAGCAAAGCAACGTGGTTTCTGCCACCCAGAAGCAACTCTGTTTAGACGCAATTTTTACTGTAAACAGCTCTAGAAAACTAAAAGTATAAAAACAAGAGATCACTTAGGTCTGACTCACAATAAGTAGCACTGACAATGTGAGAAAGAAAACAAAGTCATTTCAGGGTATCTTAAGAAAAAACCCAAACATGAAAAGTCATTTTGTTTTAGAATTTTTCAGAAGTTTTTGTGTCTCTTCTAAACATAATTTCTTTATATATTCCCATGTTAAAAGTATATTTTGTTAAAAAAAAATGTATTTAAAATGTCTCTGTGCTAGAATTGTCAGTCAGGTCTTAGCCATCTTACTAGGAGATAGAACTAAAATAGATATACTGTTTTCAAATTTCTGCCAAAAATCCTGGCAGAATAATTCTCTAATCTTTTGGAAGAACAAATAATGTGAATCATCTTCATGTACACAAATGCTTCAGAGTTTTCATTTCCAACATTTTCATTCTAATTTTAGTGTTTGTGGACTATATTACATGACACAATGACAACTACTATGTATTTCTTATACAGGATGACTGGCACATATCCAATCTCCTTTTTTTTTCCCCCAGACAGCACCAACAGCAAGACTTCTATTTTTAAAAATGATGTATTTCAAAAGCAAAAATTGGTATTTTGTTGTGTTAGCAATGGTCTTACTAACAGATGATACAGTTACTGACTTAATAACACATGCATACAGATATACCAAAAAGTATAGGCTTATAGTAAGTGTTAATATATAACAGCTGATCCTAGTATCAAATTCCTATTTTCCACTTCAATAATCCAATTTTATATGGGCAGCAATGTAATTATCTAAACAGTTTTATCCCTAGCCTTCTATACAGCTAGACAGGAATATGGGATTGGGATCTAGTTAGCAAAGTAATTCTCAAAATTCTCCAAGCCAGGCTTCAGTAGTATGTGAACTGTGAACTTCCAGATGTTCAAACTGTATTTAGCAAAGGCAGAGGAATGAGATATCAAATTGCCAACATCTATTGGATCATAGAAAAAGCAAGAGAGTTCCAGAAAAACATTTATTTCTGCTTTATTGACTATGCCAAAATCTTGTTTGTTGTGTGGATCACAACAAACTGTGGAAAATTCTGAAAGAGATGGGAATTCCAAATCACCTGACCTGTCTCTTGAGAAATCTGTATGCAGGTCAGGAAGCAACAGTTAGAAATGGACATGAAACAACAGACGACCTCCAAACAGGAAAAGGAATATGTCAAGTCTGTATATTGTCATCCTGGTTATTTAATTTAAATGCAGAGTACATCATGAGAAACACTGGGCTGAATGAAACACAAGCTGGAATCAAAATTCCCAGGAGAAATATCAATAATCTCAGATATGCAGATGACACCACCCTTATGGCAGAAAGTGAAGAAGAACTAAAGAGCTTCTTGATGGAAGTGAAAGAGGAGAGTGAAAAGTTGGCTTAAAACTCAACATTCAGAAAACGAAGATTATGGTATCTGGCCCCATCTATTCAAGGCAAATAGATAGGGAAACAATGGAAACAGTAAGATAATTAATTGTTTTGGGCTCCAAAATCACTGAAGATGGTGACTGCAGCCATGAAATTAAACAACGCTTGCTCCTTGGAAGAAAAGCTATGACTAACCTAGACATCATAATAAAAAGCAGAAGCATTATTTTGCAAGCAAAGGTCCATCTAGTCAAAGCTATGCTTTTTCCAGTAGTCACGTATGGATGTAAGAGTTGGACTGTGAAAAAATCTGAGGACTGAAGAATTTATGCTTTTGAACTGTGGTGCTGGAGAAAACTCTTGAGAGTCTGTTGGACTGCAAGAAAATACAGCCAGTCCATCCTAAAGGAAATAGTCCTGAATATTCATTGGAAGGACTGATGCTGAAGCTGAAACACCAATACTTTGGCCACCTGATGTGAAGAACTGACTCATTTGAAAAGACCCTGATGCTGGTAAAGATTGAAGGTGGGAGGTAAAGGGGTCAACAGAGGTTGAGATCGTTGGATGGCACCACCCACTCAATGGACATGAGTTTGATTAAACTCCAGGAGTTGGCAATGGAGAGGGAGGCCTGGCATGTTGCAGTCCGTGGTGTTGCTAGGAGTTGGATATGACTGAGTGACTGAATTGAACTGCACTGGACTGGACTTCTACTTTTAGGATGTTAAAAATTGAATTCAGTTTTGCTTAAGCTACTGTTTTCAATGTGATAGCCTGAATATTGGTCCTGATAAGTAACTAGGTCCTAATGCCTGGAACATGTGAATATTACCTTATGTATTGTAAAAGTAACTTTGTAGATGTGATTAAGGATTTTGAGAAAGGGAAGTTATTCTAGATTGTCTGAATAGGCTTAATTATATTGAAAGGAGCCTTTAAAAAGGGTGGTAAATCATATTTGATTGTTGAGATAGATGCTACTCAGGAGCCGCTGGTATGAAAATTCAGTAAGAAACAATGAGCCAAAGAATGCAGTTCTAGAGACCAGGGTAAATCAAGGGAACCCATTCTTCCCTAGATTCACCAAAATGAGCTCAGCTCTGCCAACATCTTAATTTGAGCCTAAGGAAACTGATTTAAGATTTCTGTCTTCCAGAGTTATAGGAAAATTGCAGTGTTTTAAGTTACAAGTTTGTGGCAATTTGTTATAACAGCAACATAAAACTAATGCAGTCCTTTCTTTCTGTAGGTGAACATAATATTTTATAGTTGTAGGTGAAATAACATAACACAAAATGGGACTGTTAAGAAAGCATGAATAAATAATTAAAACTTAATATTTTAAATTGTTTCAAGATAAAGATGAGTTTATTAATCTATGTGGTTGATACTGATAAATAGTAGCTAGTACATGACAGGTAATGGATAAACATTTTATCATTGCATACACTGACTCAATGGACATGGGTTTCGGTGGACTCTGGGAGTTGGTGACAGACAGGGAGGTCTGGTGTGCTGTGGTTCATGGGGTCGCAGAGTCAGACACGACTGAGCAACTGAACTGAACTGAAAAAAAAAGAAAGGATTTTGAAAAAGAAAACAATCAGTTATTTCCTCATCCATTACCTGAATGTAACATTAAATCTCACTCTTTTGTTGATTTGTAGTTCTGCAGGTGTACAACGACTGTTTAGATTAATAAATATTATATGAGGAAGTGAAAATGCTTTGGGGAATCTACATGATTACACCAAAATAATCAAATTTCAAGATTAATTACTTGTTTATTGAGTCTGAAATATTATGGCAACTTTCAGTAATTTTCAAAGAAATGATCTCTCTGTTGAAGATATAGGTTTGCCTTATTCAAAATTTATTGATACAAATATTTTATGGTGACAAAAATTTTGTGCTGTAAAATAAAGTTTTGCTTCATGACACTGTCTATGTGAAAACACAAGCAAAACACTCAATTCTATGTTTTTTAATAAAAACAAAGAAAGCAATTTTATGTTTAAAGTCAAATAGCTATTTTATTCAATAATATTTCTAAGTTGATTCTGAAACCTATTTAGTGACAAGACAATTTAATGGATCTTAAACTACAGTGGATCAGAAATATAGTCCATTGTTAAAATGTAGAGATGCAGGGCCTGCCCAGTAAGCATGGATAAAATATAGAAATCTGTATTAGAACAATCTCTCCATATCATCCTTAAACAGGCAGCCAGACATTTATATCTATGCATTAAAAAATAAAATTGCTGTAACTTTTTTGCATGACAATTAAGAGAGAGCTTGAGTTACTCATCTTACTCCAGTACATTTTGTTTTAGTGCAAATATTCTTGTGAAACTCATAATAAATAGTGTTATAATTGGAAAATTTCCTTCCTCTAAACAAGTGACTCTATATTCATAGTTTCCTATGTAGACGACTTTTTTTGAGGGAGAATTCCCAGGGTGAAACATTAAGAAACATCTGTCATCTTTGCAGAACCTCATAAAACAAGGGGCACTGAAATTTTAGCAAATGGATTATGCTACATAAAACACTCGCAAAGTACCTTCATGCATTGAAACACCATGGAGTGCATTTTACAGTTTTCTAAAAGGTGGTTAATAGTATACTGTAATCTGCATGATAAATTTTCAGAAACTTGCTGGGTAAAATGAAGTATCTAGGGACTATAATAAAAACAGCAAAAATTGAACATATTCTTTCATGTATAAGAGAATATGTTTTAATTTTTAGCAGAAATAAAACTTTCAAGAATGACTAGTATTTAAATATGCTTTGGTTCATATATATCTATATAATTATAGAGATAAATAATTATTTTTATAGTTAAGATATTCACAATTTTAAGTTGTAAATTAATAGAAACATTTTATTAATAAATAAGTCGCTTAACTCATGGTGTCCTTACTGTTTGTCAAGCACTCTGCTACAGCCCAATATAATTAAGCCACATAAGTATCCCATGAGATGATGTTATTAGAATTCTTCAGAGAAAGAGAATCAATAGAAAGTATACATATTGAGTGTGATTTATTTTACGTAATAGGCTTACATGATTGTAGGGACTTGCTAGTATGATATAGAAAGGGCAGGGCTGGAGAATGGAAATTCCAGTAAGAGCTGATGCTAAAATCTTGAATCTAAAGGCAGTCTGAAAACAGAATTTCTTCCTCTGCAGAGAGTTTCTCTGGAGGCCTTCGGTTGATTCTATAAGGCCCAACGATCTTGTGGAAGGTGATTTATTTTACTCAAAGTCTATGTCCAAGGTCAGGCGAGGGAGCAGAGAGGAGCTACCCCACATCCAAGGTAAGGGGCGGTGGCTGACAGGAGCTACCCCACGTCCAAGGTAAGGAGTAGTGGTTGCACTTTGCTGGAGCATCCGTGAAGAGACAACACTCATCCAAGGTAAGAGAAACCCAAGTTAGGCGCTGAGAGAGGGTATCAGAGGGCAGACAGACTGAAACCACAATCACAGACAACTAGCCAATCTGATCACATGGACCACAGCCATGTCTAACTCAGTGAAACTAAGCCATGCCGATGGGGCCACCCAAGATGGATTGGTCATGGTGAAGAGGTCTGACAGAATGTGGTCTACTGGAGAAGGGAATGGCAAACCACTTCAGTATTCTTATCTTGAGAACCCTATGAACAGTATGAAAAGGTAAAAAGATAGGACACTGAAAGATGAACTCCCCAGGTCGGTAGGTGCCCAATATGCTTCTGGAGATCAGTGGAGAAATAACTCCAGAAAGAATAAGGGGATGGTGCCAAAGCAAAAACAACACCCAGTTGTGGGTGTGACTGGTGATTGAAGCAAGGTTCAATGCTGTAAAGAGCAATATTGCATAGGAATCTGGAATGTCAGGTCCATGAATCAAGGCTAATTGGAAGTGGTCAAACAGGAGATGACAAGACTGAACATCAACATTCTAGGAATCAGTGATCGTTGGGCCTTATAAAATGCACTGGAATGGGTGAATTTAACTCAGAAGACCATTGTATCTACTACTGTGGGCAAGAATCCCTTAGAAGAAATGGTTTAGCCATGGTCAACAAAAGAGTTTGAAATGCATTACTTGGGTGCAATCTCACAAACAACAGAATGATCTCTGTTCCTTTCCATAGCAAACCATTCGATGAACAATACTGGATGCTTGGGGCTGGTGCACTGGGAAGACTCAGAGGGATGGTATGGGGAGGGACGAGGGAGGAGAGTTCAGGATGGGGAAGATGTGTATACCTGTGGTGGATTCATGTTGATATATGGCAAAACCAATACAATATTGTAAAGTTAAAAAAATATATATATCACAGTAATCCAAGTCTATGCCCCAAGCAGTAATGCTGAAGAATATGAAGTTGAACGGTTCTATGAAGACCTGCAAGACCTTCTAGAACTAACACCCAAAAAGATGTCCTTTTCATTATAGGGGAATGGAATGCAAAACTATGAAGTCAAAAACACCTGGATTAACAGGCAAATTTGTCCTTGAAGAACAGAAAGAAGCTGAGCAAAGGCAAATAGAGTTCTGCCAAGCGAATGCACTGCTCACAGCAAACACTCTCTTCCAACAACACAAGAGTAGACTCTACACATGGACATCACCAGATGGTCAACATCGAAATCAGATTGATTATATTCTTTGCAGCCAAATTTGGAGAAGCGCTATACAGTTACAAAAACAAGACCAGGAGCTGACTGTGGCTCAGACCATGAACTCCTTTTTGCCAAATTTAGATTTAAATTGAAGAAAGTAGGGAAAAACACTAGACCATTCAGGTTTGACCTAAATCAAATCCCTTATGACTATACAGTGGAAGTGAGAAATAGATTTAAGGGACTAGATCTGATAGACAGAGTGCCTGATGATCTATGGATGGAGGTTTATGATATTGTACAGGAGACAGAAATCAGGAGCATTCCCAAGAAAGAAGAAATGTAAAAAAAGCAAAATGGCTGTCTGAGGAGGCCTTACAAATAGCTGTGAAATGAAGAGAAGTGAAAAGCAAAGGAGAAAAGGAAAGATATAAGCATTTGAATGCAGAGTTCCAAAGAATAGCAAGGAGAGATAAGAAAGCCTTCCTCAGGGGTCAATGCAAAGAAACAGAGGAAAACAATACAATGGGAGAGACTAGAGATAATTTCAAGAATATTAGAGATACCAAAGAAACATTTCATGCAAAGATGGCCTCAATAAAGGACAGAAATAGTATGGACCTAACAGAAGCAGAAGATATAAAGAAGAGGTGACAAGAATACACAGAAGAACTGTACAAAAAAATATCTTGACAACTCAGATAATCATCATGGTGTGATCACTCACCTAGAGCCAGACATCCTGGAATATGAAGTAAAGTGGGCCTTAGGAAGCATCACTACGAACAAAGCTAGTGGAGGTGTTGGAATTCCAGTTGAGCTATTTCAAATCCTAAAAGATAATACAGCAAAAGTGCTACACTCAATATGCCAGCAAATTTGGAAAACTCAGCAGTGGCCGAAAGACTGGAAAAGTCAGTTTTCTTTCCAATCCCAAGGAAAAGGAATGCCAAAGAATGCTTAAACTACCACAGAGTTGACATCACCTCACATGCTAGTAAAGTAATGCTTAAAATTCTCCAAGCCAGACTTCAGCAATACGTGGACTGTGAACTTCCATATGTTCAAGCTGGTTTTAGAAAAGGCAGAGAAAGAGATCAAATTGCCAACATTTTCTGGATGATTGAAAAAGCAAGAGAGTTCCAGAAAACATCTATTATGCTTCATTAACTATGCCAAAGCTTTTGACTCTTTGGATCACAGCAAACTGTGGAAAATTCTCAAAAAGATAGGAATACTGGACAACCTGATTTGCCTCTTGAGAAACCTGTATGCAGGTCAGGAAACAACAGTTAGAACTGGTCATGGAAAAACAGACTGGTTCCAAATAGGAAAAGGAGTCAAGGCTGTTTATTCTCAACCTGCTTATTTAACTTAAATGCAGAGTACATCATGAGAAACGCTGGGCTGGAGGAAGTACAGCTGGAATCAAGATTGCTGGCAGAAATATCAATAACCTCAGATATGCATATGGCACCACTATTATGGCAAAAAGAGAAGAAGAACTAAAGAGCCTCTTGATGAAAGTGAAAGAGGAGAGAGTAAAAATGATGGCTTAAAGCTCAGCATTCAGAAAACTAAGATCATGGCATCCGGTCCCATCACTTCATGGCAAATAGATAGGGAAACGGTAGAAACAGTGGCTGACTTTATTTTTCTGGGCTCCAAAATTGCTGCAGATGGTGATTGCAGCCATGAAATTAAAAGACTCTTACTTCTTGAAAGGAAAGTTATGACCAAGTTAGACAGCATATTAAAAAGCAGAGATATGACTTTTCAACAAAGTCTAGTCAATGTTATGGTTTTTCCAGTAGTCATAAATGGATGTGAGTGTTGGACTATAAAGAAAGTTGAGTGCTGAAGAATTGATGCTTTTGAACTGTTGTGTTGGAGAAGACTCTTGAGAATCCCTTTGCCTGTAAGAAGATCTAACAAGTCCATCCTAAAGGAGATCAGTCCTGGGTGTTCATTGGTAGGACTAATGTTGAACCTGAACTGATGTGAAGAGCTGACTCATTTTTAAAGACCCTGATGCTGGGAAAGATTGAGGGCAGAAGGAGAAGGGGACCACAGAGGATGAGATGGTTGGATGGCATCACCGACTCAATGGACATGGCTTTGGGTGGACTCTGGGAGTTGGTCATGGACAGGGAGGCCTGGCGTGCTGCGGTTCATGGCATCGCGTAGAGTCGGACACAACTGAGTGACTGAACTGAACTGAACTACTGATGTAAAAGTTAATCACATCCAAAAACAGCTTCAAACTAACATCTTGATTGATATTTGGCCGTATAACTGTCAGACATAGACTAGTCAAGTTGACATGTTAACCATTAGAAGTAGATACTATTTTTATTCCGTTTTCAGTTCAGTTCAGTTGCTTAGATATGTCCACCTCTTTGAGACCCCACGACCTCAACATAACAGGCTTCCCTGTCCATCACCAACTCCTGTACCCTATTCAAACTCGTGCTCATCGAATTGGTGATACCATCCAACCATCTCATCCTCGTCATCCCCTTCTCCTCTCAATTTCAATCTTTCCCAGCATCAAGGTTTCTTCAAATGAGTCAGTTCTTCACATCAGGTGGCCTAAGTATTGGAGTTTCAGCTTCAGCATTAGTCCTTCCAATATTCAGGACTGATTTCCTTTAGGATTGACTGGTTGGATCTCCTTGTAGTCCAAGGGACTCTTAAGAGTCTTCTCCAGCACCACAGTTCAAGAGCATCAATTCTTCAGCACTCCGATTTTTTTACAGTCCAACTCTCACATCCATACATGACTACTAGAAAAACCATTGCCTTGACTAGAGGGACCTTAGCTGGTGAAGCAATGTCTGCTTTTTATTATGCTGTATACGTTAGTCATAGCTTTTCTTCTAAGGGGTAAGTGTCTTTTAATTTCATGGCTGCAGTCACCATCTGCAGTGATTTTGGAGCCCTCACAAATAAAGTTTCTCACTGTTTCCATTGTTTCCCCATCTATTCACCATGAAGTGATGGGACCAGATACCATGATCTTGGTTTTCTGAACGTTGAGTTTTAAGCCAACTTTTTCACTCTCCTCTTTCACTTTCATCAAGAGGCTTGTTAGTTCTTCACTTTCCGCCATAGGGGTGATGTCATCTTCATATCTGAGGTTATTGATATTTTTCTTGGCAATCTTGATCCCAGCTTGTGTTTCATCCAACCCAGCATTTCGCATGATTTACTCTGCATATAAGTTAAATATACAAGCTGACAATATATAGCCTTCAGGTACTCCTTTCCTGATTTGGAACCAGTCTGTTGTTCCATGTCCAGTTCTAACTGTTGCTTCTTGACCTGCATACACATTTCTCTGGAGGTAGGTAAAGTGGTCTGCTATTCCCATCTCTTGAAGAATTTTCCACAGTTTGTTGTGATCCACACAGTGAAAGTCTTTTGTGTAGTTTTAAAATAGTAGTAGATGTATTTCTGGAACTCTCTAGAGAGGATTAATATGAGGCAAAGATAAATCAAAACTTTATCCAAGATCATAAAATAAGTAAAAGTGGTATGTACTTCAGAGGTATGCTAAGTCACTTTAGTTTGTTCAACTCCTTGTGATCCTAGGCTCCTCTGTGCATGGGATTTCCCAGGCA
Source organism: Bos taurus (assembly GCF_002263795.3). Classification (NCBI taxonomy): domain Eukaryota; kingdom Metazoa; phylum Chordata; class Mammalia; order Artiodactyla; family Bovidae; genus Bos; species Bos taurus. Next base: position 5,169,788 of record NC_037336.1, read on the forward strand.
AGAATACTGGAATGGATTGTCATTACCTCGTTCAGGGTATCTTCCTGAATCAGGAATCAAACCTGCTCCTCTTTTGTCTCCTGCATTTTTCAGGTGTGTTCTTTACCACTAGTGCCACCTGGGAAGTGCAAAAGTTATATCGAATGATCAAATCCAGGCTGTTGACTACCTTTGTTAATGTGATTAACCAGTGAATACCAATGCTTCTTTCAAAGAACATTTCTTCATCTTGCCCACAAAAACTCATAAACTGAAATTTTGCAGCAGAAAGTATGTGATGTCATCTGTAGCTATTTTTTTTACCAAGGAGAACAGTAACCCCATGAAAGAAGTCAGGCTTCACTTGTGATTTTATGTTCAAATCTCAAGTAGTTATGTTTATCTTGCAAGAATGCAAGGAGAAAGAGGAGATATATCGTTTCTGAGACTTTGATCAGAATAGCAAAATAAAAAAGACAATTTATGTAATTATAGTATACATAGATTTTACCTATACTATAATTACATAAATTGTCTTCTTTATTTTGCTATTCTGATCAAGTCTCAAAAAGTGTGTGTGTATATATATATATATATATATATATATATATATATATATATATAGTATAAGTAAAATGCAAGGCTGTTTAAGTTCCTTTACTACTTACGTAGGAAAAGAAAAATCCTTTTCCCTAAAATAAATGTTGCTTCCATGGTGGCTCAGATGGTAAAAAATCTGCTTGAAATACAGGAGACCTGGGTTAATTCCAGGGGTCAGGAAGATCCCCTGGAAAAGGGAATGGCAATGCACTCCAGTATTCCTACCTGGAAAATTCCGTGGACAGAGGAGCCTGATAGGCTACAGTCCATGAAGCTGCAAAGAGTCAGGCACGACTGAGTAACTAACATTAAAATAAACATTCTCCAGTTTATTTGAACATTGTGGTTTTTCATACTTTGACGTTAGAGTTTGTTTATAGGGAGAATTTTTTAAAAGACAGCATACTAAATAGGTCTGCTGCTACTGCTGCTGCTGCTAAGTCGCTTCAGTTGTGTCCGACTCTGTGCAACACCATAGACGGCAGCACACCAAGGCTCCTCTGTCCCTGGGACTCTCCAGGCAAGAACACTGGAGTGGGGTGCCATTGCCTTCTCCAATGCATGAAAGTGAAAAGTGAAAGTGAAGTCGCTCAGTCGTGTCCAACTCCAGGCGACCCCATGGACTTCAGCCCACCAGGCTCCTCTGCCCATGGGATTTTCTAGGCAAGAGTACTGGAGTGGGGTGCGATTGCCTTTTCTGACTAAATAGGTCAGGGAATATATAATATCACTTATGAATATCTTGGGATTTTTTTTTCCTCCTTTCAAATAATCATGACAAGGGAGAGTGAGTTAATAAGTTTAAATTTCAATAAGAGCTGTCTCCCATCCTTCTGTTCCCTTTGTTCCATAGAAGTCTGAGATCATACACAACTCTTACCATCACTCTGTTTCCCTTATCTTAGCCAGAACATAATTATTAGCTTGTATGTTGAAAATGGAGATTAATTAATATGTGAATTTTCTTTCTACCTAAAAGTTTAGTAATTCTGTTGTGACTTAGAACTCAGCCTTACTCCTAGCTGCAGGTAAACACTGATCTGCTTTCTGTCTCTGTAAATCTGATTTCTCCTTTCCTACTTTTATGTAAGTGGAATCATCTAGAAACCCTTCTTTCCTATATGACTTCCCTGCTGGCTCAGATGGTAAAGCATCTGCCTACAATGCGAGAGACTGGGGTTCAATCCCTGGGTCGGGAAGATCCTCTGTAGAAGGAAATGACAACTCACTCCAGTACTCTTGCCTGGAAAATCCAGTGGACAGAGGAGCCTGGTAGGCTACAGTCCATGGGGTCGCAAAGAGTCAGACCCGACTGAACGACTTCACTTTCACTTTCCTATATGGCATCTATCAATCCATAGATGATGAGGTTCACCTGTATTTCTGCATATATCACTGATCATCTTTTTTCTTGAGCATTACCCCAATACTTAGACCACAATGTGTCATCTTTACACCTGCTGATGGATACTTGTGTTGTTTCTAGTTTTTTCAAATAAAGTAAAAATGCACAATGGTAAGACTACATTAGAAAGCAATTTTAGAGTTTCCTATAAGTTAACACCACCTTTTATTGACCAGGATGGCTTTAATGTTCCCCTAGCATGACTTAACTTCAAAAAGATTTCTTCTTGGTATAAAGCTCTGCTTTTCCTTAGAGCATTTGTGTTAGAAAAACTTCAATTGAAAATTCTTCCTCTGCCCTTGAGAGGTAAGTAAGTGATGAATTAGTTTAGCTTCTTACCAGGGAAATCCATGGAAAACTTTTCTATAAAATATGGGGTCATCTCTTTGAAATGTAGCCATCAAAAAAGATAAAGCCTAGTCTTTGTAGAAGAGTAGGCACCTAACTTTAATATAAGCCTATTAACAAGCACAGATAGCCTATTCATATTGACCAACCTCCCCTGTTAACCTCCCCACCATAATTTTCCAAGAGTTCATCACAGTGATTAAAACCGTTCCTGTCCTTTAATTCACTAGAGATCAGTTTAATGTCTCTCCTTACTGAAATGTTGCTGTTGCTCAGTAGCTAAGTCTTGTCTGACTTTTTGCAACTCCAAAGACTGCAGCACACCAGAATCCTCTATCCTTCACTATCCCCGAGTTTGCTCCAACTCATGTCCATTAAGTTGGTGATGCCATCCAAGCATTTTATCCTCTGTCATCCCCTTCTCCTTCTGCATTCAATCTTTTGAGTATCAGGGTCTTTTCCAGTGAGTCAGCTCTGTGTATCACGTGGCCAGAATATTGGGGCTTCAGTTTCAGCACCAGAACTTTCAATGAATACTCAGGGTTGATTTCTTTTAGAATTGACGTCTTTGATTTCCTTTTAGTCCAAGGGACTCTCAAGAGTCTTCTGCAGAACCATGATTTGAAAACATGAATTCAAGCACTCAGCCTTCTTTGAGGTTCGACCCTCACATCCATACATAGCTACTGGGAAAAAAACAAACAAACAAAAAAAACCCATAGTTTTGATTATACAGATCTTGATTGGCAAAGTGTGTCTCTGCTTTTGAATATGCTGTCTAGCTTTGTCATAGTTTTCATTCTAAGGAGAAAGCATCTGTTAATTTCATGGTTGTAGTCACTGTGCACTATGATTTTGGAGCCGAAGAAAATAAAATCTGTCAATGCTTCCGTGTTTTCCTCTTCTATTTGCCATGACGTAATGGTACATATAGCATAATCATAGTTTTTTAAATATTGAGTTTCAAGTCAGCTTTTTCACTCTCCTCTTTCACTCTTATCAAGAAGCTCTTTAGTTCCTTTTCATTTTTTGCCATTAGAATGGTATCATCTACAAAAATGAGATTGTTGATATTTCTCCCAGCAATCTTCATTCCAGCTTGTGAACAATACAGCCGAACCTTTCACATGATGCACTCTGCATAGAAGTTAAAATAAACAGGGAGATAATATACAACCTTGCCAGACTCCTTTCCCAATTTTGAACCAGTCTGTTTTTCCATGTCTGTTTCTAACTGTTGCTTCTTGAACTTTATAAGAGTTTCTCAGGAAACAGGTGAAGTGATCTGGTATTCATATCACTTTAAAAATTGTCCAGAGTGTGATCCACACAGTGCAAAGATTTTGTGTAGTCAATGAAGCAGAAGTAGATGTTTCTCTGAAATTCCCTTGCTTTCTCTGTGATCCAACGAATCACAGAGATTCGTTGGTAATTTTATCTCTGATTCCTCTGCCTTTTCTAAACACAGCTTGTACATCTGGAATTTCTTATTTACATTATGCTGAAGCTTAGTTTGAAGGATTTTGTGCATAATCTTGCTAGCATGTGAAATGATTGCAATTGTCCAGCAATTTGAACATTGTCTGTAATTGCCCTTCTTTGGGCTTGAAATGAAAACTGACCTTCACCAGTCCTATGGCCACTGCTGAGTTTTCCAAATTTGCTGACATTTTAGTGCAGCACTTTAACAGCATCATAAGTGCAGCACTTAACAGGAGAACTCTGTCACCTCCACTAGCTTTGTTCATAGTAATGCTTCCCTAAGGCCAACTTGACTTCACACTCCAGGATGTCTGGCTCTAGGTGAGTAACCCCCTGCCCATAGTGGTTTTCTAAGTCATTAAGACCTTTTTTGTACAGCTTCTATGTGCATTATTGCCTCCTGTTCTTAATCTCTTCTGCTTCTGTTAGGTCCTTACCCTTTCTATGCTTTGTCATTTCTGTCCTTGCATAAATGTTTCCTTGATACCTCCAATTTTCTTGAAGAAATCTCTAGTCTTTCTCATTATAGTGTTTTCTTCTATTTTTTGCAGTGTTCATTTAAGAAGACCTTCTTATCTCCTCTTGCTATTTGCTAGAACTTTGCATTCAGTTGTGTATATTTTTCTGTTTCTCCGTTTCCCTTCTTCCCTCTTCTTTTCTGGTTCTCTTTTTCCCTCAGCTATTTGTAAACCTTCCTCCACAACCACTTTGCCTTCTTGCATTTCTTTTTCTTTGGGATGGTTTTGGTCAATTTCTCCTGTACAAAGTTATGGCTATGTGTAAATAGTTCTTTAGGCACTCTGTGTACCAGGTCTAATCCCTTGAATCTATTTGTCACCTCCACTGCATGATCATAAGGGATTTGATTTAGATTATACTTGAATGGCCTAAACAAACCTTATTGTCATAGTCTCAGATAAAATCTACCTCTGCTGATTTAACTGTCTGGTGCAATTTTTCTTTGACATTATATGACTCAGAGATTCCATCCCTAACTAATTATCAGAGAAAAAATAAAACCACATCTACATTAAGATACGTACATTGATAATGTTGAACTTTACCAAGGCTTGTAGAAAGCTAGTATTTTTTTTTTTTTTTTTAATAAATCTCTTTCAAGTTCCAGGGAATGGTTTACTGAATCTCTCTTTACTATATTGCTCAGAGATTCCCTCTTTGCTAAACTATGAAAAGACCAGTTACATTCTCCTCAAAATGCCTTTCTGTGTCTCATAAATGATTGCTAATGTTTGTCCCCAAAATTCAATTGAAAAAAGAAAAAAAAATGCCCATATATCTGATTTGTTCAAACTTTAAACTTCTCTCTTTACTCCCAGGTTCCAGATTTTTGATTCAGCCTCAGCTTGAGCCAGCATACAAACTTTGCTTAACAACCTCTGCCAAAGATAGAATAGGCTGACAGCAGAGAAAAGCTTTCTGTAACAATTGTCCTATCATCACCTGCATTTACTCTTCTCATTTCTTCTGATCCTTTCCTTGTCACTTTGTTTACTCTTCTCTGTAAAAGGGAAGTTCTTCTCTGCCTGCAAGGAGATATTCCAGACCTCATAGTTTTCCTCCCATTATCATGTCCCCTCTCCTCTTGTTGTAAAATTGTCTTCCTCTTATTGCGGTACTCAATTTAGATAAAGTTTTTCTTTTCTGACGTCCAGATTTGTTTTTGTTTCATGATACTAATGTTGATAACTTCTTTTAATTGCAATCATGCTTTCTTTGGATAAACAATGAAGTGTGTGTTTGCCTAAAATGTTTTGCTCTTGTCAAGGACAGAATCACATTGTCATAGATTTATAGAATGTTCTCATTAAAAGAGAACTTCAGTCATTTCTAATATACTTTTTTCACTTTTCATAGGATGAATCATAAATCAAGGGAATGAGGTATTTTGACTAGGGTTACAGAATAAGTGATTTGAAAGATAAGGTTTAGAATTTTGACATTATGATTCTTTGTCAACTACAAATTTTCTTACAAAACAATTGCTTAATTTTATAATTAATACCCAAATTTTCACAGGAACGACTTTTAGTGTATTTTGTGTAGGTTCCAAAACATATCAATTTATCATTTTTAAAAGATAAAGCAGTCTTTTCTTGTTTTTAAATTTTGACCCTAATGGTATTGTTTGTATGCTTCGTAGACATCCAACAATGATTGCACAATTACACTTTAAATTATCAAGTCATAGTTATAATCCCCAGTGTCTATAAATTATGATTCATTTAATGTTTCCTTTCATTTGTCACAAAGCAATGATGCCTCTGCCATAAATCACTAACTTTCCACTAATGGGCTTGTCTGGTAAATCAGCTGGTAAAAGAATCTGCCTGCAATGCAGGAGACCTGGTTTGATTCCTGGATCAGGAAGATTTGCTGGAGAAGAGATAAGCTACCCACTTCAGTAGTCTTGGGCTTCCCTGGTGGCTCAGCTGGTAAAGAATATGCCTGAAATCAGGGAGACATGGGTTCAGTCTCTGAGTTGGGAAGATCACCTGGAGAACGGAAAGGCTACCCTCTTCAGCATTCTGGACTGGAGACTTCCATGGACTGTATAGTCCATGAGAACACAAAGAATCAGACATGACTGACTGACTTTCACTTCCACTAGCTCTTTTCTCTTTGAAAGAAGAAAGGCAAACATACTACATCTAGAAGTCCTTTTATATTTTTTGCTAAGATTTGCCTAAAATAGTGAGAATATTCATAAGTGTACTTATTCTTTTTGATATATTTTACAGATGCCAGCATATTTTTAATAATAGAAACACTAGGACCATTACTGGATAAGGCAATGGCACCCCATTCCAGTATCTTGTCTGGAAAATCCTGTGAATGGAGGAGCCTAGTAGGCTGCAGTCCATGGTGTTGCTAAGAGTCAGACACAACTGAGAGATTTCACTTTCACTTTCCACTCTTATGCATTGGAGAAGGAAATGGCAACCCACTCCAGTGTTCTTGCCTGGAGAATCCCAGGGAAAGGGGAGCCTGGTGGGCTTCTGTCCATGGGGTCGCACAGAGCCAGACACGACTGAAGCGACTTAGCAGCAGCAGCAGCAGGACCATTATATTTTTATTCATTGATGTGTTTACTCATAGTTAAGCATCCTTTCTTTAAATATTAAAATAGATACAAATAGCCTTATTAGATATATATATGAACTGCTATCAAGTCAGTTCAGTGCAATTGTTCAGTCATGTCTGACTCTGCGACCTCATGGACTGCAGCACACCAGGTTTTCCTGTTCTTCAATATCTCCTGGAATTTGCTTAAACTCATGACCACTGCAGAGAAGGCAATGGCACCCCACGCCAATACTCTTGCCTGGAAAATCCCATGGATGGAGGCGCCTGGTGGGCTGGTGTCTATGGGGTCCCACGGAGTTGGACATGACTGAAGCAACTTAGCAACAGCAGCATGTCCACTGAGTTATTAATGATATCCAACCATATCATTCTCTGTCATCTCCTTCTCCTCCTGTCTTCAATCTTTCCCAGCATCAACATCTTTTCCAGTGAGTTAGTGCTTCACATCAGGTGGCAAAGTATTGGAGCTTCAGCTTCAGTATCTTTCCTTCCAATGGATATTCAGTGTTGATTTCCTTTAGGATTGATCGGTTTGATCTTCTCGCAGTCCAAGGGACTCTTTCATGATTATACTCTTCCTTCATTTTCAAATAATTTTTTGATGTATTGAAATAATAAATTTCCATTATCAAAATATTTCAGCAAGATACTTTACTAGGTACTATACTAAACATTTTACATATTTTAATGTATTTAAGCCTCCCAATAATTCCTTGAGATATATAATATTATTCTCAGTTTAAAATAATGTAAAGCGTTGTATCATTGGTAAGTGTTATGGCTATGATTAGGTGCTCTTAGGGGTTTCCCTGGTGACTCAGACAGTAAAACTCTGCCTGCAATATGGGAGACTTGGGTCTGATCCCTGGGTCAGGAAGATCCTCTGAAAAAGGGAATGGCAAACCACTCCAGTATTCTTGCTTGGGGAATTCCATGGACAGAGGAGCCTTGGAGGCTACAGTCCATGGGATCAGAAAGATTTGGGCAAGAATGAGGGACTAACACTTCCAACTTTAACTTTTTTGTTGTACAGTTACTCAGCTGTGTCCGACTGCTTGTGACCCCAGAGATTGCAGTAACACAGGTTTCCCTGTCCTTCACCATCTCCTGGAGTTTGCCCAAACTCATGTTCATTGAGTTGGTAATGTCATCCAACCATCTCATCCTCTATCATCCCCTCCCTCCCCCCGTGTTCAATCTTTCCCTGCATCAGGGTTTTTTTTCCAATGAGTCAATTCTTCACATTAAGTATTGGAGCTTCAGTATCAGACCTTTCAATGATTCAGAACTGATTTTCTTTAGGACTGACTGATTTGATCTCCTTGCAGTCCAAGAGACTTTTAAGAATCTTCTCCAACACCACAAATCAAAACCATCAATTCTTCGGTGCTGGGCCTTCTTTATGTTTGAATTCTCACATCCATACATGACTACTGGAAAAACCATAGCTTTAACCAGACAAACTTTTGTCAGCAAATTAGTTTCTCTGCTTTTCAATATGCTGTCTAGGTTTGTCATGGCTTTTCTTCCAGGGAGAAAGCATCTTTCAATTTCATGGCTACAGTCACTTGAAATCATCTACAGTGATTTTGAAGACCAACAGAACAAAGTCTCTCAGTCTTTCCACTGTTTCCTCATCTATTTTCCATGAAGTGATGGAACCAGATGCCATGATCTTTGCTTTTTGAATGTTGAGTTTTAAGCAGCTTTTTACACTCGTTTCTTTTACTTTCATCAAGGGGCTCTTTAGTTCCTCTTCACTTTCTGCCATAAGGGTGGCTCTTTTAATCACTTTTCTATGTTGCTTCTTGCCTCTGATAATCCTATGTTTTTATGTTTTATTATATCCTAGTACCATAGAATTATTTCATTATCTCCTTAAAACTTAAAAAAAAATCTCATTTTCTGCAGAGTATAATAGTAATGCTACCATAATAGTAGTCACATAGTACTGACGACTATACATACAAAGGTAATATATTTCTCTCCAAAATTCTCATCCCTATTCTTCGGTAGGCAGAACTTCTTTTTTGTTAAAGTTAAGTAAAAATTGAAGTTCCTTAGTTATGTTCCCAATTTTCTGGAAGATGACCCTGTCAGCAAGGCAAAGAAAGAATTTATTACATGGTTTTATTAGATGTACAGTGGAGGAAAATGATTTCTTTCTAAAACCTCATCCAAGTACAGTCTATCAGGCTTCCACTATCATTTCATTGATTTAGAACCAAATCAAAACCATTGTTGAAAATTTTATCTGTAGATATAAAAGCCATACATTTGAAGGTAAAAACTTCAAGTTGTTGCTAGCGTCATAGCGGTTTAGATAAGCACTGTAATCCTATCTTGAAAAGGTGCCTGTGCTTCTGAGGATGGACCAGCTTGTGACCAAAAGAGATGAGAAATCAGCCAAGTTAAGAAAGAATAGAGTCACAGGCTAGGACTCTTGTGCTTAATTTGGGTGAGGGACATGAGGAAGCATCCCTCACAGATTCACCTATTGCCACATATATATGCTTTTATTCTTCAGAATTGTATGATTTCCAATTATTTAAATGAAGGACTCATTATATCCATCAGAGATTTTATTGTAGAAAATGTGATCATAATTTACTGAAATAAAGATTAATAACATAAAACACATTTTCTGAATTTAACTAGTAATATCAAAGTTTACAGACTCTGGGTGATTGAATCCATAGATAAAATGCTTTTGTTTGTTTTAGTTCCTAAGTAAAGTCAACTCTTCTGTGAACCCACAGACTGTAGCCCACCAGGCTCCTCTGTCCATGGGCTTTCCCAGGCAAGGTTATTGGAGTGGGTTTCTCTTTTCATTTCCAAAGGATCTTCCTGATCCAGGGGTCAAACCCAAGTCTCTTGCTTTGGAACATGGATTATTTTTCACTGAGCTACCAAGAAGGCCATAGATAAAATATATAGGGATAGTTCAAACATAGTCAGATGACGTCTCGTCACATGAGATAATAGCTTGAGTTGGAGGAAATGAGTGTAAACTGAAACAGTTGAGAGACATTGCTACTTTCTATTATCCATGTAAATTATGGATTTTAGTAAATATTTAATACTTAAAAAGAGAAACTGAAAATCTGGAATGTAACCCGAAGAAAGCAGAGCACATAGCCAAGATCAATAATATACCAAATGAAACTTTCCTTAGGATGAGGAAAGGTTACATGGAAAAACATTGTATATTCCAATAAGTATTTGGAGAATCACTGTAAAGAGTTGGTAGAAGATCTTTTCTATTATTTGCTAAAGTAAATATTTAGAGCTGAGGATTAGGACACTAAGAAAGTGCATAGGAATGACTATCAGCAGCAGGGTAGATTTAAAGTTAAGATAAATGAAACTGTTTTATCAGATTAAATATTAAAGTAGAACATATAGAATCATTGAAGATATGTAAATTTGTACTAATGGCACAAAATATTTCTTACGATGGCATCAACTTTGACTGCAAACTAGTTACCTGTACTATTCAGTTCAGTTCAGTCGCTCAGTAGTGTCCGACTCTTAGTGACCCCATGAATCGCAGCACGCCAGGCCTCCCTGTCCATCACCAACTCCCGGAGTTCACCCAGACCCACGTCCATCGAGTCAGTGATGCCATCCAGCCATCTCATCCTCTGTCGTCCCCTTCTCCTCCTGGCCCCAATCCCTCCCAGCATTAGAGTCTTTTCCAATGAGTCAACTCTTTGCATGAGGTGGCCAAAGTACTGGACTTGCAGCTTTAGCATCATTCCTTCCAAAGAAATCCCAGGGATGATCTCCTTTAGAATGGACTGGTTGGATCTCCTTGCAGTCCAAGGGACTCTCAAGAGTCTTCTCCAATAGCACAGTTCAAAAGCATCAATTCTTCGGCACTCAGTACTATTACATCAAATAAATTAATTATCAGAAAGACAGAGATGGTTAGTAAGTCATAAAAGCCAAAGCAAAATATGAATCAAAAAAGCACTATTAAATTCTTATAGTTTAAACAGACATACTTCTAACTCAAATATCGATAAGAAAAAAAAAACATCTTTGGCTCATTTAACTGGAAAGACACGGAATGATTCTAGTTTTAAGAAATCTTGGATTTTAGGTCTCAAAGAATACCAAGTAGGCTCTGATTCATCTATAAGCTCCTTTTGTCTATGATGGCCTTCATTTAAAATGCAAAGTCCTTTTGCACATGAACTTGATGATTGTCAGCAACCTATATTCTCCAAGCTTAGAGACACCAGAGGAAATGCATTTTTTCTCCTCAGATATCAAACCCATAGATCAATCTGAGTACCTTTATTGAATTTCAGCCTCTCCTATAATTGAACACTGAGAAACAAGTAAATAGGACTAAGTTAGTATCAATAATTCCAAGAAGGAAAAATAAATAATAATATAAATTAATCAACACAGATCAGCAATTTGGTCAAATCCTAGCTTTTTTTCTGTAGTTGGCATGCATGTACGTGCATCATTCACAACATTTTTCAGAATCCCACATCACTTCCTATGAAGTCCTTTTGTTAAATGCTCCTTACACAGCATTTTCATATTGTAGTAACCTTAACCCTGCTACTTTTCTCCTGTCTGTCACCAGCAAAGCCCATCATGAATGCTTAACACCTCCTGACTCCTTGTGATTAACTGTAGAAAATTTAGGGCAGTGATATTGACTTCTCATCACACATTGATGGTTCTTATTTAAAAGGGGGCAATAGCAAATATTATGCTGGGTGTGTAATTGCAAATCATTTTGATATGGTTGAGGCAGCATCATTACTTATGGCCACTCTGGCTCAATAGGCTGAATCATATGCTTTTCATGGGATTGCACTTTAGTTGAGGGCAAAACAGCCAGAAGTCATACTGATAGTAGATATATATTCGGAGAAGGCAATGGCACCCGACTCCAGTACTCTTGCCTGGAAAATCCCATGGATGGAGGAGCCTGGTAGGCTGCAGTCCATGGGGTCACTAAGAGTCGGACATGACTGAGCGACTTCACTTTCACTTTCAGGCATTGGAGAAGGAAATGGCAACCCACACCAGTGTTCTTGCCTGGAGAATCCCAGGGATAGGGGAGCCTGGTAGGCTGTGGTCTATGGGTTCGCACAGAGTTGGACATGACTGAAGCAACTTAGCAGCAGCAGCAGCAATAGATATATTCAAAGCAGCTTTTGATTTTGAAATATTGTGGAAGCAACATGTCTTCCTTACTTCAGGCAGAAAAAATAATATAAAAATAAAATTACTACAGGCAGTACTTGCCCTTGTCACTTAAACTATTATTAAGATTCCAAGGCATTTTTAAATTTGACTTTCTGGAAACTAAAGTAAATATCTTGCCAACATTTCTTCAAAGAGCTCTACCTAAAAGAAACCCAGATCAGCCAAATCTCTTTTCAAGGGAATATTTCTCCAACTGACATCTTAGAAAAAAATGGCTAGAGAAGTCCATCATTGTTCTCAGTAAAGGAGAAACAAGGTAAAATTTCAACAGTTGTTGGTTTGATAAAAAGGGGAAACTCTGGCTTTAACCAAATAACAACTGAGTCCTACTAGGAACTCTAAAGTTCCCACTCCTCACCACTCAATGTATATTGAAACATTGATCTACAGAAAATATTATAGATTTCATGAATCAGTATTGATGGGGAAATATTAGTAAAGCTGCAAAAATTTCCTATCTAATGTTCTGGCTGTCTGAAATACAAATGAGCAAACTCATTCATGTTTCTCTCATACATTTTAGGCCATCTAATGGCTCACTTGAGGTCTGATATATTGAGTTCATACAGTTTTCTCCATCTCATGGAGATACACACACACACACACACACACACACACACACATATTCAGTTCAGTTCAGTCACTCAATAGTGCCCGATTCTTTGCGACCCCATGAACCGCAGCACGCCAGGCCTCCCTGTTCATCACCAACTCCCGGAGTCCACCCAAAGCCATGTCCATTGAGTAGGTGATGCCATCCAACCATCTTATTCTCTGCCGTCCCCTTCTCTTCCTGTCCTCAATCTTTCCCAGCATCAGGGTCTTTTCCAATGAGTCAGCTCTTTGCATCAGGTGACCAAAGTATTGGAGTTTCAGCTTCAACATCAGTCCTTCCAATGAACACCCAGAACTGATTTCCTTTAGGATGGACTGGTTGGATCTCCTTGCAGTCCAAGGGACTCTCAAGAGTCTTCTCCAACACCACAGTTCAAAAGCATCAATTCTTCTGTGCTCAGCTTTCTTTATAGTCCAACTCTCACATCCATACATGACTACTGGAAAAAAACCATAGCCTTGACTAGATGGACTTTTTGGCTGTTTTTACAACATTTATACTGTGCTTCCCACCCTCCATATTCTGGTTTAGTCAAATGCACTAATGGCATTATTAAGACTCAATGGCAAGACTTGTAGAGGCTCTTCAAATACTGTGACCCAAAGCATCACCATTGGGCTTTCTAAATGTCAGATTCACCCTTCTGGAATTCATAAACCCTCATCATTTTAAATAGGCATGTAATGCTCCATGCATGTTCCTGCTTCTTTTGACCCAGAACTGATAAAAAGAGAGATACCCCAAAATAGCAAAGCTAAAAACCATATGGTAATCACAACAAATACAGAAAAAGTTTTTGACAAAATTCAACACTCATTTATGATTAAAAAAAAAAAAAAAACTCTTCAGAAAATGGGCACAGAAGGCACTTACCTCGACATAATAAATGCCATATACGACAAACCCACAGTAAACATTATTGTCAACAGCGAAAAACTAAAAACATTCCTTTTAAGATGAGGGAAAAAAAACAAACAAACAAGATTCCATTCACCAGTATTCACCACTGTTCAACATAGTTTTCACCTCTATTATTCAACATCCACCACTATTATTCAAAATAATTTTGGAAACTCTACCCATGCAATGAGAGAAGAAAACTAAATAAAAGGAATTTATATTGGAAAAGAAGAAGTAAAATTCTCATTGTTTGCAGATGACAGGATACTATACTTAAAAAAATGCTAAATGTATTTCCAGAAAATTACTAGAGCTAATCAATGAATATAGTAAAGTTACAAGAATTAAAATTAATAAACAGAAATCTTTTGCATTTCTATGCTCTAACAATGAAAGATCAGTAGTAGGAATTAAGAAAACAATCATTGCAACAAAAATAAAAAAACGAAAACAAAGCCTAAGAATAAATCTACCAAAGGAGACAAAAGACCTGTATGCAGAAAACTGTTAAACACTGATGAAAGAAATCAAAGACAACACAAACAGATGGAGAAATATAACATGTTCTTGGACTGAAAAAATCAATATTGTGAAAATGACTATACAACCCAAAACAATCTATATAGTTCAAAGCAATCCTTATAGAATTATTAGCAGCATTTTACACAGAATGAGAACAAAAAGTTTCACAATTTGTATGGAAAACAAAAGACCCTGAATAGAAAGAAAACAGAGCTGGAGGAATCAACCTTCTTGACTTAAGACTATACTAAAAACCTACAGTCATCAAGAGAGTATGCTACCAGCACAAAAACAGAAATATAGAATAAAGGGACAAGACAAAAAGCCCAGAGATAAATCCATGTATCTAATCTTTGACAAAGAATCCAGTAATATATCATGGAGAAAAGATAGCCTCTTCCATAAACAGTTCTGGGAAAACTGGACAGCTACATATAGAAGAAAGAAATTAGAACACTTCCTGATACCATACACAAAAATAAACTCAAAATGAATTAAATATCTAAATTTAAGGCCAGAAACCATAAAAGTTTTAAAGTGAAACATATGCAGAACATTTTTTAACATAAAATTTCAGCAAGATTCTCTTTGACCCACTCCCCTAGAATAAATCAAATAGAAAGAAAAATAAACAAGTGGGACAAATTAAACCTAGAAGCATTTACACAGCAAAGATTTTATATATATGATTTTATATATATATATATATATATATATTTATATATATATACACAGAAAAAAAAAAGATGAAAAGGCAGTCCTCAAAATGGGAGAAAATATTTTCAAAAAATCAACTGACAAAGGGTTAATATCCAAAGTAAAAAAGCAGCTCATGCAACTCAATATCAGAAAAACAAAAAATCCAATTGAAAGTAAGCAGAAGATATAAACAGACATTTTTCAAAAGACAACAGGCAGATGGCCAACAAACTTATGAAATAATGCTCAGCATTGCTCATTATTAGGGTAATGCAAGCCAAAACTTCAATAAGTTTTGGGTAATGCAAGCCAAAACTTCATACCAGTCAAAATGGCCATCATCAGGAAATTCTACAAACATAATGCTCAGGAGGATGTGGAGTATAGGTAGCCTTCTTGAAAATGTAAATGGATACAGTCACTATGGAGAACAGAATGGAGATTCCTTAAAAAAACTACATATAAAACACCATATGACCCAGCAACCCCACCACCGGGCATATACCCTGAGAAAACTACACTTTTAAAAGATATATGTACCACAAGGTTCATTGCAACATGATTTACAATAGGCAAAATATGGAGGGGTCTTAGTTGTCCATTGACATATAAGTGGATAAAGAAGTTGTGGTACATATATACAGTAGAGTATTACTCAGCCATACAAAGGGATGAATTTGAATCAGTTGAACTGAGGTGGACAAACCTAGAATCTGTTATACAGAGTGAAGGAAGTCAGAAAGAAATAACAAATATCATATATGAACAGATATATATGGGATCTACAAAAATGTATAGATGAACCTATTTGCATGGCAGGAGTAGAGACTCTGACATAGAGAATAGACTTACAGACACGTAGTGGTAGGAGAGGGTGGGACAAATTGAGAGAGTAGCATTGACATGTAAACACCAGCAAGTTGAAAACATATAACTCATGAGGAGTAGCTATATAACACAGGGACCCCAGCCTGGTGCTCTGTGATGACCTAGAAGAATGAGGTCAAGGGGTGGGAGAGAGGCTCAAGTGGGAGGTGATATATGTATCCTTGTAGCTGATTCATGTTGTTGTATGGCTGAAACCAGCACAACACTGTGAAACAATTTCCCTCCAATTAAATAAATAAATAAATTTTATATATATATATATATATATATATATATATATATATTCTTGGCAGGAAAACTATGACAAACCTAGAGAGTGTGTTGAAAAGCAGAGATATCACTCTGCTGACAAAGGTCCATATAGTTAAGGCTATGGTCTTTCCAGTGGTAACATGCGGTTGTGAGATCTGAACTGTAAGAAGGCAGAGCAATGAAGAATTGATGCCTTTGGACTGTGATGCTGGAGAAGACTCCCGAGAGTCCCTTGGACAGCAAGGAGATCAAACCCATCAATCTTAAGGAAATTAACCCTGAATACTCACTGGAAGGACTGATGCTTAAGCTCCAGTATTTTGGTCCTCTGATTTGAACAGTTGACTCATTGGAAAAGCCCTTGATGCTGGGAAAGATTGAGGACAGAAGAAGAAGGAATCAGAGGATGAGATGGCTGGATGGCATCACTAATACAATGGGCATGAACTTGGGCAAACTTTGGGAGGTGGTGAGGGACAGGGAGGCCTTGCATACTGCAGTCCATGGGATCACAAAGAGTTGGACATGACTGGGTGACTTAACAACAACAACATGTGTGTGTGTGTGCGTATGTGTGTGTGGAAGAGCAATCTTTTCAGAGTTTACTCTTAGGAGATAAAGACATTAAGCATCACACCTTGCAACCTGGAGATTCCATCTATTGGGAAAGACACCTCTAGAAGAATTGTCTTCTACCTCACTGGGAAGTCCCCCATTAAGTACTGCTATCTAACACTTGTGCCACCAAACTCTAAGGACCCTTGGATTTATGTGGCACACCTAAATAAATTGTCAAACCCTGATTGGACCTCCATTCACCTTGTAATCTGAAAGAAAAAAAAAAAATAAGAATTGAAACAGATGTTATCTGTTTTCCCAAGATATCTGGTTCAGGAGGTCTGTTTAAAGCTTGCTAAAGCTTTGATGATAATATAATGCTTGAGAATATCTCCAATAATTACAATTTTAATAATACTAGAAAACCTAATTCCTGATCAGCAATGATTTTAGAAAAATATGTTGATGAAAAGAGGAATGTGAAAATATTAATGAATAGAAGCTTTAATTCAACAAAATCAGGAGACAAAACAGGGAGCTCTCATGCCCTGCAAATATAGCAGAGGCCAACAGGAACAAGAAAGAGTCCCTCTTCTTACCTGGTAAGAACTCAGTCAATGAAAGGTCATGGACCCTTTGTTTATCATAGTCTTCCCTACTTTTTCTCCCTCACTTTAAAAACATTTTCCTCCTCCTGCATATGGGGACTTGCAGAGACCTCACCATGGTTGCAGACCAGAATTGCAAATATTTGCTGATCCTGAACAAACTCATTTTCACTGGCAAAATAACTGGCAATTTACTTATTTTAGTCCAAAATGTGGTTTTAAAATCTTCATTATTTTGAATAATGTGCAATGAACATAGGAGTACAGATATTTGCTCAAGGTCTTGATTTATTTTCCTTCATATATATATCCAGGAGCATGACTGCTGGATAATATTGCAATTCTATTTTTAATTTTATGAGGGACCACTATGCTATATTCCCTAACAGCTAAACCAAATTACATTGCCACTACCAGTGTACAATGTTTCCTTTTTTGCCATACCCTGCTCAAGCTTCTTTATGTCTTTGTAGCCATGATAACAGCTGTGAGGTGGTTTCTCACTGTGGCTTTGATTTGTACTTCCATTATGGTTCATGAGTTCCAATATCATTTCATGTGTCTGTTGCCCATCTGTCTATTTAGGTCATCAGCTTGGTTTTCAAACAGAGTTGTTCATTTTTATGGTGTTGAGTTGTATGAGTACTTTCTATATTTTGAATATTAACCCCTTATCACATATATAATTTACAAATATCTTAACTCACTCAGTAGGCAGCCTTTTCATTGTGCTGATGGCCTTTTTCAATTTGCAGAAGCGTTTTAGTTCAACATAGTCTCAATTGAATATCTTTATTTTTGTTTCTCTTGCCTGAGGAGACAGACACTAAAATATTGTGATAACAAATGCAAAAATCACACTGTCTATGTTTTCTCCTAGGAATTTTATGCTTTCAGATCTTATACTTAACTCTGTAAATTCAATTTTAAGGTAATTTTTGTGTATAGTTTAAGATATATGCTTGGCTTTATTATTTTCCAGTTTGCTGTCCAATTTTCCCAACAAAATTTATTTTAAAAGGTCATCACTTGCCACTGTATATTTTTGGCTATTTTGTTATAAATTAATTAGTCAAATATGCATTGGTTTGTCTCCGGGCTTCATTTTCTGTTTCATTATTATTGTGTCTATTTTATTCCAATATCATACTGTATTGAATGCTATAGTTTTATAATATAGTTTGAAATCAGGGTGTATAATACTGTTTTGTTCTTCCTTCTCAAAACTACTTTGACTTTTCAGAGTGTTTCATTCCGTTCAGTTCACTTCAATTCAGTTCAGTCACTTTCAGTCATATCTGGCTCTTTGTGACTCCATTGAGTGCAACACGGCAGGCCTCCTTGTCCATCACCAACTCCTGGAGCTTACTAAAACTCATATCCATTGAGTCAGTGATGTCATCCAACCATCTCATCCTCTATTGTTCCCTTCTCTTCCTGCCTTAAATCTTTCCAAGCATCAGGGTCTTTTCCAATGAGTCAGTTCTTTGCATCAGGTGGCAAAGTATTGGACTCTCAGTTTCAGCATCAGTCCTTTCAATGAATATTCAGGACTGATTTCCTATAGGATGGACTGGTTAGATCTCCTTGTAGTCCAACGGACTCTCAAGAGTCTTCTCCAACATCACAGTTCAAAAGCATCAGTTTGCCAGGTCTCAGTTTCTTTATAGTCCAAAACTCACATCCATATATGGCTATTGGGGAAAAAAAAAAAACAACACATAGCTTTGACTAGATGGGCCTTTGACTAGATTACCTTTGCAAAGTACTGTCTCTGCTTATTAATATTCTGTCTAGGTTGGTCATAACTTTTCTTCCAAGGAGCAAGCATCTTTTAATATCATGGCTACGGTCACCAACTGCAGTGATTTTGGAGCCACAAAAATTAGAGTTTCCCACTGTATTCACTGTTTCCACATCAATTTGCCATGAAGTGATGGAACCAGATGCCATGATCTTAGTTTTCTAAATGTTGAGTTTTAAGTCAACTCTTTCACTCTCCTCTTTCACTTTCATCAAGCGACTCTTCAGTTCTTCTTCACTTTCTGCCATAAGGATGGTGTCATCTGCATATCTGAGGTTATTGACATTTGTCCTGGAAATTTTGATTCCAGCTTGTGCTTCTTTCAGCCCAGCGTTTCTCATGATGTACTCTGCATATAAGTTAAATAAGCAGGGTGACAATATACACCCTTGATGTACTCCTTTCCCGATTTGGAACCAGTCTATTGTTCCATGTCCAGTTCTAAATATTGCTTCCTGACCTGCATACAGATTTCTCAACAGGCAGGACAGGTGGTCTGGTGTTCCCATCTGTTTAAGAATTTTCCACTGTTTGTTGTGATCCACGTAGTCAAAGGCTTTGGCATAGTCAATAAAGCAGAAATAGATGTTTTTCTGGAACTCTCTTGCTTTTACTATGATCCAATGGATGTTGGCAATTTGATCTCTGGTTCCTCTGTCTTTTGTAAATCCAACTTGAACATATGGTAGTTCATGGTTCACATACTGTGTTAAGGCTGGCTTTGAAAATTTTGAGCATTACGTCACTAGCATGTGAAATAAGAGCAATTGTATCGTAGTTTGAACATTCTTTAGCATTGCCTTTCTTTGGGATTGAAATGAAAATGGACCTTTTTCCAGTCTTTCAGCCACTGCTGAATTTTCCAAATTTGCTGGCATATTGAGTGCAGCACTTTCATAGCATCATCTTTTAGGATTTGAAATAGCTCACCTCCACTAGCTTTGTTCATAGTGATGCTTCCTAAGACCCACTTGACTTCTCATTCCAGGATGTCTGGCTCTAGGTAAGTGATCACACCATCGTGATTATCTGTGTCCTGAAGATATTTTTGTATAGTTCTTTTGTGTATTCTTGCCACCTCTTCTTAATATCTTCTGCATCTGTTAGGTCCATACCATTTCTGTCCTTTATCAAGCCCGTCTTTGCATGAAATGTTCCTTTTATGTTTCTAATTTTCTTGAAGAGATATCTAGTCTTTCTCATTCTATTGTTTTCCTCTATTTCTTTGCATTGCTCACTAAGGAAGGCTTTCTTATCTCTCCTTGCTATTCTTTGGAACTCTGCATTCAAATGAATATATCTTTCCTTTTTCTGTTGCCTTTTGCTTATCATCTTTTCATAGCTATTTGTAAGTCCTGTTCAGACAACCATTTTGCCTCTTTGCATTTCTTTTTCTTGGGGATGGTCTTGGTCACTGCCTCCTGTACGATGTCAGGAACCTTCATCCATAGTTCTTCAAGCACTCTTTCTATCACATCTAATCCCTTAAACCTATTTGTCTTTTCCAAAGAAAATTTGGAAAAGATTTGATTTAGATCATACCTGAATAGTCTATTGGTTTTCCTACTTTCTTCAATTTAAGTCTGAGTTTGATAATAAGGAGTTCATGTTCTGAGCCACAGTCCACTCCCAATCTTGTTTTTGCTGACTGTATTGAGCTGCTCCATCTTTGGTTGCAGAGAATATAATAAATCTGATTTCAGTGTTGACCATCTGGTTATGTCCAAGTATATAGTCTTGTGTTGCTGGGAGACAGTGTTTGCTATGACAAGTGCGTTCTCTTGGCAAAACACTATCAGCCTCTGCCCTGCTTCATTCTGTACTCCAAGGCCAAATTTGCCTGATACTCCAGGTATTTCTTGACTTCCTACTTTTGCATTCCAGTCCCCTATAACGAAAAGGACATTTTTTGCGGGTGTCAGTTCTAGAAGATCTTGTATGTCTTCATAGAACTGTTCAACTTCAGCTTCTTCAGCATTATTGGTCAGGGCATAGACTTGATTTACTGTGATATTGAATTGTTTGCCTTGGAAACAAACAGAGATCATTCTGTCATTTTTGAGACTGCATCCAAGTACTGCATTTCAGACTCTTTTGTTGACTGTGATGGACACTCCATTTCTTTTAAGGGATTCTTGCCCACAGCAGTAGATATGTTTGGTCATCTAAGTTAAATTCACACATTCCAGTCCATTTTAGTTTGGTGATTCCTAAAATGTCGATGTTCACTCTTGCCATCTCTTGTTTGATCACTTCCAGTTTGCCTTGATCATGGACCTGACTTTCCAGGTTCCTATGTAATATTGCTCTTAGAGCATCGAACTTTACTACCATTACTGGTCTTATCCACTACTGGGTGTTGTTTTTGTTTTGGCTCAGTCTCTTCATTCTTTCCGGAGTTAGTTTTCCACTGATCTCTAGCTAGTACATATTGGACACCTACCACCCTGGGGGTTCATCTTTCAGTTTCCTATCTGTTTGCCTTTTCATACTGTTCATGGAGTTCTCAAGGTAAGAATACTGAAGTGATTTGCCATTCCCTTCTCCAGTGGACCATGTTTTGTCAGAACTCTCCACCATGACCCATCTGCCCTGGGTGGCCCTACACGGCATGGCTCATAGTTTCATTGAGTTAGACAAGGCTGTAGTCCACGTGATTAGATTGGTTAGTTTTCTGTGATTATGGTTTTCTTTCTCTCTGCCCCCTGATGGAGAAGGATAAGAGGCTCACAGAAGCTTCCTGATGGGAGAGACTGACTGAGCAGGAAACTGGGTCTTATTCTGATGAGCGGGGCCATGTTCAGTAAATCTTTAATCCAATTTTCTGTTGAAGGATGGGACTGTGTTCCCTCCCTGATTTTTGACCTGAGGCCAAACTATGTTGGATGTAATGAAGTTAATGAAAAACCCATGAAGACACTGCTATACTTAGTTCTCCCAACCTTGCAGCACGCCACCACTGACCCACACTTCTGCTGCAGACCCCTGGACACTCACAGGCAAGTCTGGGTCTATATCTTGTGGGGTCAATGCTCCTTTCTCCTTGGTCCTGGTTCACACAATATTTTGTCTATGCCCTCTAAGAGTGTGTTTCCCCAGTCCTGTGTAAGCTCTGGTGGCTCTATGATGGGGTTAATGGGCAGCCTTCTCCAAGAGGGCTTATGCCATACCCAGGTCTACTGCACCCAGAGCCCCTGCCCCTGCGGCAGGCCACTTCCTACTTATACCTCATCAGGAGACACTCAGACACCGTTCTGTCTCAGTCTCTGGGGGTCTCTGGGTCCTGCTGCACACAAGCTATGTTTGAGCCTCTGAGCCTCTCTGGCAGGTATGGGGTTAAATGTGATTTGCACCCTCTACCAACTTGCTGGGGCTTCTTCTTTGCCCTTGGACATGGGATAACTCCTCAAAATCTCTCTGGTGCCATGCAGCCACTGCTCCAGCACCTACCATCTTGCTGATTGTTTCATGGTTACACACAAAAAAGTTAACAGTTTTTAATTTCCATTTCTATAAAAGTATGCCAGTAAATTTTTGATAAGAATCATATTTAATCTTCAGATCAGTTTTGGTAGTATTGATAGTTTCACAATATTATTTTTTCCAGTTCAATAACTCAGGAATTATTTCCATTTATTTGTATCATCTTCAATTTCTTTGATCAATACCTCATAGTTTGCAGTGTCAAGTCTTTTTCATGCTTAGGCAAATGTATTGTTAATTATTTTATTGTTTTTGATGACATTGCATTGTGATTTATCTTTCAAATAATTCATTGTTAGTGTTTAGAAACCCCATTGATTTTTGTATTTAATTTTGCATCCTGTAACTTTATCTAAATCATTTATTAGTTCTAACATTTTTAGTGAAGTCTTCAAGGATTTCTCTATATGAGATCATACCATCTACAAGCAGAGATCACTTTGCTTTTTTCTTTTTCCTTTCTGATACAGGTGTCTTTTATTTATTTTTATGATCCAATTTCAATAGCTGAGAATTCCAGTACTATGTTGAACAGAAATTATAAGAGTAACCATTATTCTCTTGTTCCAATCACCAGATATTTTTCAGCAAACTTTCAGCAAAATTCCGTAGAGCACACTGTTTTACTATTTCTCTGACTAACAGTATATACTGCTTCATTTCAACTAAATTTTATTGCAAAGAAATACAGGAAAACAATAGAACGGGAAAGTCTAGAGAACTCTTTGAGAAAATTAGAGATACCAAGCCAATATTTCATGCAAAGATGGACACAACAAAGAACAGAAATGGTAAGGACCTAATAGAAGCAGAAGAGATTAAGAAGAGGCGACAGGAATACACAGAAAAAAATATATAAAAAAGGTCTTAATGACCCAGATTGTTACAGTGGTGTGGTCCCTCACCTAGAGTCACACATCCTGGAGTGTGAAGTCAAGTAGACCTTAGGAAGCATTACTATGAAGAAAGCTAGTGGAGGTGATGAAATTACAGTGAGCTATTTTAAATCCTAAAAGACAATGTTAGTAAAATGGAAAGGAGTATGACAATTTGAAAAGGAATACAACAAGGCTGTATATTGACACCCTACTTAACTTATATGCAGAGTACATCGTGAGAATGCCAGGATGGATGAATCACAAGATGGAATCAAGGTTGCCAGGAGAAATATCAACAACCTCAGATAACACTACCCTAATGGCAGAAAGAGGATAAGGCGATGGCAACCCACTCCAGTACTCTTGCTTGGAAAATCCCATGGAAGGATGAGCCTGGTAGGCTACAGCCCATGGGGTCGCGAAGAATCGGACATGACTGAGCGACTTCACTTTCACTTTTCACATTCATCCATTGGAGAAGGACATGACAACCCACTCCCGTATTCTTGCCTGGAGAATCCCAGGGACAGAGGAGCTTGGTGCACTGCTGTCTATGGGGTTGCACAGAGTCGGACAGGACTGACTTGACTTAGCAGCAGCAGCAATGGCAGACAGCAAAGATGAACTAAAGAGCCAATTGATAAAGGTGAAAGAGGATACTAAAAAAGCTGGCTTGTAACTTGACATTCAGAAAACTAAGATCATGGTATCTGGTCCCATCACTTCATGGCAAATAGATGGGGAAGAAATGCAAACAGTGCAGACTTTATTTTTTTATGCTTCAAAATCATCTTGGATTTCAATGGCAGCCATGAAATTAAAAATGCTTGCTCCTTGGAATAAAAGATATGACAAACTTCAACAATATATTTAAAAGAGGAGACATCACTTTGACAACAAAGGTCCATAGAGTAAAAACTATGATTTTTCCAGTAGTCATGTATGGATGTGAGAGCTGAACTGTAAAAAATGCTGAGTGATTAAGAATGGATGCTTTCGAACTGTGGAGCTGGAGAAGACTTTTGAGAATCCCTCGCACAGAAAGGTGATCTAACCAATAAAACCTAAAGGAAATCAATCCTGAACATTCTTTGGAAGAACTGATACTAAGCCTGAGGCTCCAATATTTTGGTCACCTGATTCTAAGAGCAGACTCATTGGAAAAGTTCCTGATCCTGGGAAAGACTGACGGAAAGAGAAGGGGATGACAGAAGATGAGATGGTTGGATGGCATCACAGACTCAATATACATGAGTTTGAGCAAACTCCAGGAGATGGTGAAGAACGGGGAAGCTGGTAAGCTGTAGTCCATGGGGATGTGAAGACTCAGACACAACTTAGTTGTGAACAAAACAAAACAAAAGAAAAAAAATGAGAAGTTTAAGAAAAGATATATAAAAGAAGTGAAATGACACTGAAGGAAATGAAATAGATTCATTAAACAATAGCAAGCAAAGTATTTTTATCACATTTTGAAAAAGTTGAAGATCTGACTCTACCTGAAACTACTTTTTAAACATTAATAATAATATTTGTATGTGTGTGTGTGTGTGTGTGTGCGCATCTCTGTGTGTGCATTAAGTCATGTCTGACTCTTTGTAACCCTATGAACTGTAGCCCTCCAATCTCCTTTGTACATGAGATTTCCCAGTCAAGACTATGTGAGTGAGTTGCCATTTTCTTCTCCAGGAGATCTTTGTGACACAGGGATCAAACTCACATATCCTACACTGTCAGGTGGATTCTTTACCACTGAAAATATGATTGCAAGTTTACTAAATATTTTGCAAACGTATCAACTCTCACTTGTAATTATCAATTTTCTAACCTATTTTTCTCCTTGAAGTTGTTCACATATTTCACAGGCTCATTTGTTATATTTATAATTTTTACCATATCTAATTCTATACAATAGGATTACTTGGCTCATTCTGTGCATGGTGTGGCTCTGTAGGCCTGACTCTTGAAACATTTTTATATCGCAAAAGAAAATCCTGTTATTGCAAGGTAGTTTTCAGATTAAAATGTAAACTTGCCAATCCATTGCCTTCCTTGTTTGCAGTCCCAGGGTTCATGAGACAGAAGTTCTTAGGTACTAATACAAACACCTGTAATATAACCATAATGAACTCTGTATCATAAATAATAAATCTCCAAAAAAGTCTTTTACTTTTTTTCTGATCATATAGAGATAATGTTTTGCCTATTATCATACTTATCTTGTTCACTTTTATATTGTGGATACAGAAAAGAAGAGATAGAAATACTCTTTGGAAGATATACATGGATTTGAATCAGTTCAGTTCAGTCGCTCAGTTGTGTCTGACTCTTTGTGACCCCATGAACCACAGCATGCCAGGCCTCACTGTCCATCACCAACTCCCAGATTCCACCCAATCCCATGTTCATAAAGTCAGTGATGCCATCCAACCATCTCATCCTCTGCCATCCTCTTCTCCTCCTGCCCTCAATCTTTCACAGCTTCAGGGTCTTTTCAAATGAGTCAGCTCTTCTGATCAGGTGGCCAAAATATTGGGGTTACAGCTTCAACATCAGTTCTTCCAATGAACACCCAGGACTGATCTCCTTCAGGATGGACTGGTTGGATTTCCTTGCAGTCCAAGGAACTCTCAAGTCTTCTCCAAAAGCATCAATTCTTCAGTGTTCAGCTTTCTTTGTAGTTCAAATCTCACATCTATACATGACCACTGGTTAAACCATAGCCTTGACTACAAGGACCTTTGTTGGAAAAGATATGCTGTCTAGATTGGTCATAAATTTCCTTCCAAAGAGTAAGAGTCTTTTAATTCCATTGCTGCAATCACGATCTGCAGTGATTTTTGAGCTCAGTAAAATAAAGTCAGCTACTGTTTCTACGGTTTCCCCATCTATTTACCATGAAGTGATGGGACCAGATGCCATGATCTTAGTTTTCTGAATGTTGAGCTTTAAGCCAGCTTTTTCACTCTCCTCTTTCACTTTCCTCAAGAGGCTCTTTAGTTCTTCTTCACTTTCTGCCATAAGGGTGGTGTCATCTACATACCTGAGGTTATTGATATTTCTCCTGGCAATTTTGATTCCAGCTTGTGCTTCTTCCAGCCCAGCATTTCTCATGATGTACTCTGTATAGAAGTTAAATAAGCACGGTGACAATATACAGCCTTGACATACTCCTTTTCCTATTTGGAACCAATCAGGTGTTCCATGTCCAGTTCTAACTGTTGCTTCCTGACCTGCATACAGGTTTCTCAAGTGGCAGGGCAGGTGGTCTGGTATCCCCATATGTTTCAGAATTTTACACAGTCTGGTGATTGCAGCCATGAAATTAAAAGATGCTTGCCCCTTGGAAGGAAAGTTATGACCAAACTAGAGCATGTTCAAAAGCAGAGACATTACTTTGGCAACAAAGGTCTGTCTAGTCAAGACTATGGTTTTTCCAGTGGTCATGTATAGATGTGCAAGTTGGACTGTGAAGGAAGCTGAGTACTGAAGAACTGATGCTTTTGTTTTTTATTTATTTATTTTTATTTTTTTCTCTTTTTTTTGTTTTCATATTTTGTCTTTATTTATTTTTTTAATTAATTTTATTTTATTTTTAAACTTTACATAATTGTATTAGTTTTGCCAAATATCAAAATGAATCCACCACAGGCTTTTGAACTGTGGTGTTAGAGAAGACTCTTGAGAGTTCTTTGGATTGCAAGGAGATCCAACCAGTCCATTCTAAAGGAGGTCAATCCTGGGTGTACTATGGAAGGACTGATGCTAAAGCTAAAACTCTAATACTTTGGCCACCTCATTTGAAGAGTTGACTCATTGGAAAAGACTCTGATGCTGGGAGGGATTGGGGCAGGAGGAGAAGGGGATGACAGAGGATGAGATGGCTGAATGGCATCACTGACTCGATGGACATGAGTTTGGGTGAACTCTGGTTGTTGGTGATGGAAAGGGAGGCCTGGCCTGCTGCAATTCATGGGGTCGCAAAGAGCCAGACACAACTGAGCAAATGAATTGAACTGAACTGAACACAGTCAAAGGCTTTGGCATGGCCAATGAAGCAGAAATAAATGTTTTTCTGTAATTCTCTTGCTTTTTTGATGATCCAACAGATGTTGGCAATTTGATCTCTGGCTCCTCTGCCTTTTCTAAAACCAGCTTGAACATCTGGAAGTTCACGGTTCACATATTGCTGAAGCCTGGCTTGGAGAATTTTGAGCATTACTTTACTAGAGTGTGAGATGAGTGCAATTGTGCAGTAGTTTGAGCATTCTGTAGCATTGCCTTTCTTTGGAATTGGAATGAAAACTGACCTTTTGCAGTCCTGTGGCCAGTGCTGAGTTTTCCAAATTTGTTGGCATATTGTGTGCAGCTGTTTCACAGCATCATCTTTCAGGATTTGAAATAGCTCAACTGGAATTCCATCACTTCCAGTAGCTTTGTTTGTAGTGATGCTTTCTAAGGCCCACTTGACTTCACATTCCAGGATGTATGGCTCTAGGTCAGTGATAACACCATCATAATTATGTGGGTCATGAAGATCTTTTTTTGTACACTTCTGTGTATTCTTGCCACCTCTTCTTAGTATCTTCTTCCTCTGTTAGGTCCCTACCATTTCTGTCCTTTATTCACCCCATCTTTGCTTGAAGTGTTCCCTTGGTATCTCTAATTTTCTTGAAGAGATCTCTAGTCTTTCCCATTCTATTATTTTCCTCTATTTTTTTTTTTTTTGCATAAAACTCAATAAATAAGTGGGGACTAAGTCAGAAAGTAAAATACAATTAAGAAGGAATTAGAATTTACTATGTCAATTTTTAAAAAACATAGGCCAAGATGTGGGTAGAAAATGATTATTAATCAATTATGTGTTTGCACGCAGTCATATCTGACTCTTTAATGCCCCATGCACTGTAGTCTACCAGGCTCCTTTATCCATGGAATTTTCTAGCAAGCCTACTGGAGTGTGTTGCCACTCCCTACTCCAGGGGATCTTCCAGACCCAGGGATTGAACATGCATCTCTTGGCAGTCTGATTGTTTACCACAAGCTCCATCTGGAAATTCCATTAGTTAGGAAATTTAAATAAAGGGAAATAAGTTCATAAAGGGAAATAAGTTCAATAATTAAGCTTTTTGATTTCAAGTTTAAATGGGAAACTTGAAGTCATAATAAGTGACAAGAAAATGTTTCCTCTTCATTGGGGGCTTTAAGCCTGAAGTTCTATACACATTTATCTGACCTGTGCTGGTTATTCCAAGACTTCTCTGTGACTAGTGACAATACATGAAAAGGCATCTGTACTATACTTTGAGAAAAAAAAAAGTTAAAGTGAATGTGTTAGTCACTTAGTCGTGTGGCCCTGTGAACTGTAGCCCACCAGGCTCCTCTGTCCATGGAATTCTCCAAGCAAGAACACTGGATTGGATAGCAATTCCCTTCTCCAGGAAACCTTCCCAACCAAGGAATTGAACTTGGCAGGCAGATTCTTTACCATCAGAGCCACCAGGGAATATATAAAGTAAGAGGATAGTACAGAAAAGTGTAAATAAGTAGAGAAATGTTACATTTAGAAGTAACAGGAAATGAGAAAACATGGAGTCAATGGTTTAATAAAGATTTCTGTCACCAAAGAGAACATCTGCATCCATGAAGATCTAGTAACATGCTATGTCTTCACTTCTACTCTGGCTCATTATATTGTTATATTTTCAGAACTTGCAGTTAAAATGAATCTTAATTTTGAGAGAACTATCTGCAAACATTATTTTAGAAAACAGACACAAGCCTTTTATCTACTTAAGTAGCTGTAATGCTCTTGACTGGAAAACATTTCCGAGGGAAAAAAAAAAAAAACAACAACATTGTTGTGTGGGAAATAACTGTTCAGGTGTAGAACCTTGAAGTGTCTTATACTGTAGTTTTGTTGCATTTGATGGAACCAAAACATAAGGCCTTCTTTGTATCATGCCTTTCTAAGATCTTGCTGAGCTCTCTGGTTAAGCCTAGTGTTATATTTACATTATCTTAAGACCACAAGATGGATAAAATAATGATTCTTAAATTTCTCACACACCAGAGTTAACTGGAAAACTGATAAAAATACATATTGTGAAGTCTTACTTCCAGAGTTTCTGAATCCCTAAGTCTGGGGTGGAGCCCGAAAATTTGCATTTACAGTAACATCCTAAGGGTGCTGATGCTTCCTCTCTGGAGACCACCTTCTGAGGATTAGTTCTATAAGCCATAGCATAAATATTGCTATCATACTCATTTTGAAAAAGATACTAGCAATTTAGATCCAGTTAGTTGGCCTTGATTCATATAGCACTATGCATTGTACATTATATGACATTTCTACTATTTGTTAATATATATTATGTGATATAAATTGCTTAAACTGAGCACAGACATATTTGTACTTCTAGGAAAACAAGCAAGGGATATTAGGAAAACAAGCATGGGATATACTATAAATCAATAATGCATTACTCCCAATTTATTTGCATATTTTATGTAATTTTATAAAATTTTCATTATTTGAAGACATATAGATACCTGCAGATAGAATCCAATTGTTTGAAGTAATGCAAATATGCATAAAAACTTGACATACTGAAAAATTGAAATGTATTATGTTGTCATTTGCAGTTTAATAGTGTTATCAGAAAAATTATAGGGACCCTTAGGCCACCAGTTCAGTTCAGTTCAGTTCAGCTGCTCAGTCATTTCTGACTCTTGTGACCCTATGGAATTCACTACACAAGGCTTCCCTGTCCACCAGCAACTCCTGGAGTATACTCAAACTCATGTTCATTGAATCCGTGCCATCCAACCATCTCATCCTGTGTCGTCCCCTTCTCCTCCTGCCTTCAATATTTCCCAGCATCACAGTCTTTTCCAATGAGTCTGTTCTTCCCATCAGGTGGCCAAAGTACTGGAGTTTCAGTTTCAGCATCAGGTCTTCCAATGAATATTCAGGACTGATTTCCTCTAGGACGGACTGGTTGGATCTCCTTGCAGTCCAAGGGACTTTCAAGAGTCTTCTCCAACACTACAGTCAGAAGCATCAATTCTTTGGCATTCAGCTTTCTTTGTAGTCCAACTCTCACATCCAAACATGACTACTGGAACAAACAAACCTTTGACTAAACAGATCTTTATTGGAAATGTAATGTCTCTACTTTTTAATACGCTGTCTAGATTGGTCATAACTTTCTTCCAAGGAGCAAGTGTCTTTTAATTTCATGGCCACCAGAGTACATTATAGACCACCAGAGTACTTTATAAAAACAACCTTTTCACACAATAAATAGGACATTAATATAAGTTAGAAAATAAATGGAACATGATGATAAACTGTATTGCAAGATAAAAATCAATATCATGATTAATATTTTTCCTTTGATGGTATTAATATTGTGACTATGGTTTAAATGAAGTCCTAGTTGACACAGAACATTTCTGCACTGAATAAAAGAACAAGACACTAAAATATGTTTCAAACTTAGTTTTTGTAAACCTTTACATTTCTTTAAATGTTACTTCTCAGATTTTACCTTTCCTTTTAATATACATCCAGACTAGATGTTTCTACTTCTTTTCCTAAATAAATAAATAAATAAAAAGTTAATAATTGTCTTCCTAATCTTCCTCTAAACATTATTATGTTAAAGATAAGCCAAGGAAACAATATGATAAAATAACTGACTAAAAAGCATCAAAGAGACAAGAAATTTAAATTGACATTGAGGTGGAGTTAGAGAAATTAAGCAAGTTAGGCTTGTAGCACAATATAAAAACACATATAAAGTAAATTTCTGCAATAAATAAAATAAGACACTAAAATATGGTACAATCTTTTTAACCTGTACATTTCTAAGGTATTGCTCAAATTTTACTGTTTCTTATTTTTCTCTTTTAAGAGTGAAATAACTCGATTTATAATTTCTTTTAAAATCTGTGTCTATGCTTTTAATATGTTATTAATTTGTAAAAATTGCTATAACAATATATTTGAACCATTTCTAAGTGTTATTTTGTATTTAAATGCTTTCTCTCTATACAGTAGTATGTGCTTTTCCCTATGATGATTTCCTTCTTTAATAATTTACCTGAATAGCTTTCTACACCAAAAAATGTTTAATATATCTATATTATTTTCTAGATTTTTAAATATTTTTTTAAATAAGTATAGCTGGTTCACAATCTTGTGTTAGTTTCTGGTGTACAGCAAAGTGATTCACTTATACTTTTGTAACCATAAGTTTGCTTTCTATGGTAATAAGTCTGTTTCTGTTTTGTAAATAAGTTAATTTGTATCATATTTTAGATTTCATATATAAATGCTGCTGCTGCTGCTGCTACGTTGCTTCAGTTGTGTCCGACTCTGTGCGACCCCAAAGATGGCAGCCCACCAGGCTCTGCCTTCCCTGGGATTCTCCCAGCAAGAACACTGGAGTGGGTTGCCATTTCCTTCTCCATTGCGTGAAAGTGAAAAGTAAAAGTGAAGTCGCTCAGTCGCGTCTGACTCTTTGCGACCCATGGACTGCAGCCTACCAGGCTCCTCCATCCATGGGATTTTCTAGGCAAGAGTACTGGAGTGGGGTTCCATTGCCTTCTCTGATATCATATGATATTTGTCTTTCTCTTTTTTTCTTACTTCACTTATCATGATGATCTCTAGGTCAATCCATGTTGCTGTGAATGGCAATATTTAATTCTTTTCTATGGCTGAGTAGTGTTCTATAATATATACGCCACATCTTCTTTATCCATTTACATGTCAATGAACATTTAGGCTGATTCCTTTTCTGGATCATATTTGTTATCGTTGAGTAGTATTTTAGATTTGCCATTCTTAACTAAACTGTAAGTTAATCATTATCATTTTAAATTAATTATATTTGTTATCATATTTTACTAAGTATTTGCTAAGCATACTTTCTTGATTAAATTTGTTTCAGCCACAATTTCAAAGGACACACACATTTGTATATATTTGTTTAAGTTTTGAAAGATGTATATTTTATTTTCCGTAAGAATTGAAGCTGGTATTTTAGTGCCTTTTGGAAATTATTTTTGAGTGTGAAATTTTTTTATATACCTATTTTCATTGTTCATAAACTGTTCTAAATTTTCTTTTTAGTTGCCTTTGATATTTTCTTATATATTTTGCTTTTCAGTTCTTTGTAATGTTTGTTTATATTTATTCAAAACTAGTTTCCTTTATGTGCCTTTTCATTTGAAGTTCATATATCTTTCTTAATTTAAGAGGAATTTGCAGATTGTATCTATTTTAATATTGGCTATGCTGTTCAGATGCTCAGTCGTGTCCGACTCTTTGCAACCCCAAGAATTATAGCCCACGAGGTTCCTTTTTCTTTGGGATTATCCCAGCAAGAGTACTGGAGTGGGTTGCCATTTCCTCATCCAGGGTATCTTCCTCACCCAGGGATCGTATCAACATCTCTTATGTCCCCTTCATTGGCAAGTGGGTTCTTTATCATTAGTGACACCTGGGAAGCACTTTACCTTTTCATTATTTCCTGTTGGTCTTACTTCTGGAGTAACTATGAAAGGTGTGCTTGAAGCTTGCTTTGCTGAACTCACTCTACAGAATAGTTAAATTATTGATGTGCTTTTTATTTTTTTTTATTTTTATTTATGCATTTTTCATATTCATTTTTCCTATTCATATTTTTTGCTTTGTTCATAAGCTCCTCTCTTTGGTCATGGATGTAGTTATTTCCTTTAGTTTTGAATAACTTAAGCACATTTATAAACTGCCTTTATAAAATTGTATTTTTTTTTTAATTTCCTCAGCAATGAATTCCTTATTGACTTTGTTGGAATTGATAATAAGCTTTTTTTTTTTTTTTAATTTCCTTCTCTTTTAGTTCACAAATTTATCTGTACCGGTAGTTTCTTTTCCCTCCATCCTCTCTTCTTCCACCTCCTCTTTTTTTTTTTTTTTGGTGACTTTGTAAGTGGCTTTTGGCAGGGGAAACCTTTTTTTTTTTACTATGATTATTTTTATGTTTTATTTATTTTATTATTTATAACAGTTTTATTTATTTAATTAATTTAAAATATTGTATTGGTTTTGCCATACATTGACATGAATCCACCATGGGTGTACATGTATTCCCCTTCCTGAATCCCCCCTCCCACCTCCCTCCCCATCCATCCCTCTGGATCATCCCAGTGCACAAGCACCGAGCACTCTATCTCATGCATCTAACCTGGACTGGCAATTTGTTTCACATATGATAATTCACATGTTTCAATGCCATTCTTCCACATTATCCTGCCCTCACCCTCTTCCACAGAGTCCAAAAGACCGTTCTATACATCTGTGTCTCTTTTGCTGTCTCACATACAGGGGTATCGTTAGCATTTTTCTACATCCCATATATATATGTTAGTATACTGTATTGGTGTTTTTCTTTCTGGCTTACTTCAGTCTGTATAATAGGCTCCAGTTTCATCCACATCATTAGGACTGATTCAAATATATTATTTTTAATGGATGAATAATACTCCATTGTGTATATGTACCACAACTTTCCTATCCATTCGTCTGCTGATGGAGATTTAGGTTGCTTCCATGTCCTTACTATTATAAACAGCGCTGCGATGAACATTGGAGTGTACGTGTGTCTTTTCGATTCTGTTTTTCTCAGTGTGTATGCCCAGCAGTGGGATTGTTGGGTCATATGACAATTCTATTTCCAGTTTTTAAGGAATCTCCACACTGTTCTCCATAATGGCTGTACTAGTTTGCATTCCCACCAACAGTGTAAGAGGATTCCCTTTTCTCCACACCCTCTGCAGCATTTATTGCTTGTAGACTTTTGGATGGCAGCCATTCTGACTGTTGTGAAATGGTACCTCATTGTGATTTTGATTTGCATTTCTCTGATAATGAGTGATGTTGAGCATCTTTTCATGTGTCTGTTAGCCATCTTTTTTTTTTTTTTTTTTTTTAATTTTGGGCAACAAATCTCTGCCAGAGCCATTCTTTTGTCTAACTTTAAACCAGGCACCCACAGGATCTACTCAATTTTGCCTGACTTATTGCTTTTTCCCCAACAGATTGAAGAGGTAGAAAAAAAGGATGGGTAATTAAGAGATAACCAGATGTCTTCCCTAGCTTCCCCTTCAGTAATCTCACAGACTGTGTGAACAAGATAACATCTAGAGAAAGATTATAAGAACTTGACAAGATTGCACACAAGCCTGCACATGGTAGGGAACAGTGATGACTTTGACTCCATATCTCAATGATTAACTGAGATTAGATCTCTGTTTCCCTTTTAAAGTTTTCATGGCAGTGTTTTTGGAGGATGCTGAGTCTACCATCTCACAGATTGCCAGTATTCTGATTAAAGGCATCTTGCCTTTCTATCAATGTTTGTGTATACTCATTTTATAAGCGGCAAGCATGTCAAGGCTGTATATTGTCACCCTGCCTATTTAACTTATATGCAGAGTACATCATGAGAAATGCCAAGCAGGATGAAGACAAAGGTGTGTATTGTCAAAGCTATGGTTTTTGCAGTAGTCATGTACAGATGTGAGAGTTGTACCATAAAGAAGGCTGAGCACCAAAGAATTGATGCTTTTGAACTGTGGTGCTGGAGAAAAGAAGACTCTTGAGAGTCCCTTGTAGATCAAAGGCACTGCAAGGAGATCAAACCAGTCATTTCTAAAGGAAACCAACCCTGAATATTCATTGGAAGGACTGATGCTGAAGCTGAAGCTCCAATGCTTTTTCCACTTGATGCAAAGAACTGACTCATTGGAAAAGACCCTGATGCTGGGAAAGATTGAAGGCGGGAGGAGAAGGGGACAACAGAGAATGAGATGGTTGGATGGCATCACCGACTCAATGGACATGAGGTTGAGCAAGCTCTGGGAGATAGTGAAGGACAGGGAAGCTTGGCGTGCTACAGTTCATGGAGTCTCAAAGAGTTAGACACAACTGAGTGACTGAACAATGGCAACCACAAACAGCAGAGCTCTATTGCATAACAACTTTATTTTCATTCTCCCCTTCTCTCTGCCTTTCCTATCAAGTCTCATGGAGAAAACAATATATTGGTAACTTAATTGCAATATCATGGAGGGTTATTGAATATTTATTCCATAAGCCAGTGCTCTGTTATCACATTGTGAGGGGTTGTGTCAATCTATCTGGTCACAAGTAGAAAGTAACAGTCTCAAGTAGTGTGTGCATTTTGTAAATATTTGGTCCATGTGGTAAATATAGATCAAATCCTTGGTCATACCCAGAAGAATTAAATTATCTTTCCTTCACAAGACTTAAACTTCAGGACATCATTGCCCATTTTCTATTCTGGTTTCTACTTCCACAATTGCTTTATCTGTTTGTTTCATTTGAGATCCACAGAGAGTTTTGTTTTTTTTTTTTTTAATTAAAAAAATTACAGTTGCTATTATGAGTGAATTTCTGCATAAGTTATTCACTATTATCTTGACCAAAATTACAGATATACACATGTATACACAGGGCTTCCACAGTGGCTCAGACAATAAAGAATCTGCCTGCAATGCAGGAGACCTGGGTTTGATCTGTTGGTTGGAAAGATCTCCTTGAGAAGGGAATGGCTACCACTCCAGTATTCTTGCTGAGAAAATCCCATGGACAGAGGAGCCTGGGGGGCTACAGTTCATGTGGTCGCAGAATCAGACATGACTGAGCGACTAACATTTTTTTTTCACATGAATACAAATATATTTGTTTATATGTATATGTTATATATTCTTTTATAAGACTGGTTTTCTCTTTTGAATTGAGGATGCAGAGTATCAATTTTATATGACAGAGCATTAACTTTTCCATTTTTTTTTAATATCTTTATTTCAGTGTCTTTGTCACATTGTTGTGTTGTTTAGTCTCTAAGTCATGTCTGGCTCTTTGAAACCCCATGGGCTGCAACATGCTAGGCTTCCCTGTCCTTCCCTAACTTCCAGAGTTTGATCAAACTCATGTCCATTGAGTAGTTGATGCCATCCAACAATCCAATTCTCTGTCACCCCCTTCTCTTCCTGTCATCAATCTTTTCCCAGCATCAGGATCTTTTTCAATGAGTTAGCTCTTCATATATGCTGGCCAAAGTGTTGGAACTTCAGTATCGGTCCTTTCAATGAATACTCAGGGTTAATTTCCTTTAGGATTGACTGTATTGATCTCCTTGCAGTTCAGGGGACTCTCAAGAGTCTTCTCCAGCACCACAATTTGAAAGCATCAATTCTTCAGTGCTTAGTCTTTTTTGTGGCCCGACTTCCACATTTTTACTTGACTACTAGGAAAACCATAGCTTTGACTATACAGATCTTTGTTGGCAAAGTGATGTCATACTTGTCATAGAATAATGTAAAGACTATTCAGTGACCATCAAAAAGTTTAAGGATGTTAGTTAGATATACTTTCTTACAGAGTGCTACAATTAAAAATTTATTCTAATATTGAGTCACCTGATTTGTGAAATCTGACTCCATTTAGGAAACATCTTTTTTGATATATCTGTTTTCAATGTATGCACAAAATTATTTAAAATGTCTCTGATAGTTTGGGTAATATGCAATATTTTGAGAACTGGTTATATCTCATATAATGTGTCATTTGATCTATAGGCTCACCAGCTATATGATTTCTCACAGCAGCTCTTCTAATGGCATTAAATGCACTTAATAGGGGAGTGTACCCATTGCTGCTTGAAAATACATTATATTTTTAAGAAAAATTATATTATTAAACTGCCATTTATGTTCTTGGATATGCTTCCTGTGGCTACATCAAACATGACTCATTTTTATTTGATTTAATTAATTATTTAATGTTTTATATAATTCCCAAAGATTACTCCCATTCAGTTACCACAGAACATTTGCCACATGATTCCAATCCCCACACTTTTATATTTCAGATACCTTTGTGGTTAATATTAATGCATATTCAATATACCTTAGCTTATATATGTTTACAGATACAGTATATACATATAGAATTTATATCATCTGTATATACATACATATATATATATATATATATATATATAAATGTCCTCTTAAAACAATTCTGCACTTTAAATATTTACAGAAATAAGCATATTGTGTAACCAGGATCTTTGTCATAAACTGTTTGATATAGCTGTCTGATATAGCAATCTGCACACATCTGTTTTCAGAACTGCCAACCTGAATAATAAGAAATCTTAACAGAAAGAAAAAAAGTTGCAATACTTTAATGCAAAGAGAATATCTAAATAAGGTCTACAAGAAAATTTTTTGTAATGCTGCTTCCTAGAGGCTGGAATATTAATCAAAGCTAAATACTAATTCTCTTTCTTACTTCTACATATGGAACTCTGATTTAATTTAAGTAATGCCATATTCATAAGCCTTATTAAAATTAATTGCTCTTTTCATTTTTTAATCTGGTTTGTCAAAAAATTTGATCTCAAAACTATAATTTTTTCTTACTTTCCATTTATATGAACACAAATTATGAAAATTTGAGAATAAAGCAGAAGAAAATTGAAACATCTGTTATAACTTAAAAGGACCAATTAAAACAATCTCCTTTTATTCATTATTAGTGTTGCTTAAATGTATGAACTTATGATTTGTTTATCTTAAACTATTTAATATGCAATATTTTCCACCATAGTGTCAACCTCTTTAAAATAAAAAAAAGTACTTATAATAAAGCTTTAATTCATTGAATTGGAAAGAAATAATGCAGTGCAAATTTGCTTTTTTATTTGGAGGCCAATACACTGCATATTTTCCAGGTAGGCTGTGCCTTTGCTTACTCTCACACTCTTTATTCACCTTGCCACCAACCTCTGAGGCACTCACACCAGC
Organism: Bos taurus; assembly: GCF_002263795.3. Classification (NCBI taxonomy): domain Eukaryota; kingdom Metazoa; phylum Chordata; class Mammalia; order Artiodactyla; family Bovidae; genus Bos; species Bos taurus. The sequence goes on from NC_037336.1 coordinate 5,208,039, forward strand.
ATCCCTATAGACAGCTTAGATATGCACACCCCTTTCTCCTTCACCCACTATGGCTATTCAATTGCTAGATAACATAATCTGTTCTCTAAATGTATATAAAATCCATTCCTTATCTCCACCCTCTTTCTACAATAATCTCCCAAATGGGGACCATTTTAAAATTTCTCCTCCTCTAGATTCATTTACCCCATGAGTCACAAGTGACTTTTCAAACATTTTCATATCTAATACTAACACATTCATCAGTAACATCTTGGAGAGCTCCTCCATTTTCTTCGGAATAAAATTAATCCCCATATTAAAGTCATTCCTGATTTTGCCCCAATGTCCTCTCCTGCTCCATTCCTTATCATATATTTATATATGAAACACTTTTATAGTGATTACTATGTATCAGGTACAATTCTAAATGCTTTACACAGACCAATCCTATAAGCAGACACTGCCATTATTTACATTTAGACAGCTGAGAAAGGACAGAGAAAAAAAGTAACTCAGCCACAGTCACACAGTTACTAAAGGGCAAAGTCTGCATCGGAATCTAGGTTCTCTGGCTCTAGAATCTGCCATCAATCATTCTTCCTCTCCCCTCCGTTCTGCCTCAGGAAAAAATGAGGCAAATTGTAAGATCATGATCAGATGACCTATGTTTCCTTTCTTCTAGATGTCTTCATACAGTCTGTACCTTCTCTTTGGAATGAGTGTGTGTGCGTGTGCGTGTGTGTGTGTGTTTCTGTATATATATAGTATACATTTTTCTCTCATATGAAAAAAAAACAATATGTACTTTTTACAAATTCAAACAAAACTTCTCTGAGCCTTTAATTCTTAAGTGCTTTTCTTACTCTGTTTTCCTTGCCTTTCCACAGTAAATAAGATTTCAAGTGCACATATATTTAACATAAAAGAAGAAAGTAAAAGCTTTTATATTCCCACTTCTTTCATGAAAAGCAAACCTTTATTTGAGAAAACTTTCATAGCATGTTGGGCAAAAATTAATGCCTTCAATAAAATACACATCTGGAAAGTAAAAAGTTGTAGTGCAGTTATTATTAGAGCATGATTCTCAGTGCCTTAACTGATGGCAAACAGTATTTGTCTTTTTTTGGTTTGTCTTATTTCATTAAGCGTATTACCCTCTAGGTCAATCCAGGTCTTTGCAAATGACAAAATTTAATTCTTATTTATGGCTGAGTAATATCTATCTATCTATCTATCTATCTATACAACTACTCCCTCTTGAACCTTCATCCCTTCCACTCCCCTGGATTCCACCCCTCTAGGTCATCACAGAGTATCAGACTCTGCTCTCTATGTTAGCTATTCTCTACAAATTTAGTAGAATTTACATATGAAACCATCTGGCCACGGACTTTTGTTTGTTGGAAGATTTTTTATCACAGTTTCAATTTTTGTGCTTGTGATTGCTATATTTATATTTTCTATTTATTTCTGGTTCAATCTGGAAGGTTATATTTTCAAAGAATTTGTCCATTTCTTCCAGGTTGTTCATTTTAATGCCATATAGTTGCTTGTAGCAGTCTCTTATGACCCTTTGTATTTCTGCATTGTCTGTCATAATTTCTTTTCCTTTATAATTTTATTGATTTGAATCTGGCTAATGGTGTGTCAGTTTTATCTTCTCAAAGAACCAACTTTTAGCATTATTGATCTTTGCTATTATCTCAGTTTATTTTTTTAATTCTGCTTTCATCTTTATGATTTCTTTCCTTCAAATAACTTTGTTTTGTTTTGTTCTGGTTTTTTGGTCTTCTTTCTCTAGTTGCTTAAGATGTAAGGTTAGGCAGTTTATTTGATTTTTTTTTTTTTAAATAAGTTAGACTTATATTGCTATAAACTTCCTTTCTTAGCACTGTTTTTACAGAATCCCACAAATTTTGACTTGTGTTTCATTATCAATTGCTTCTTGATTTTTTTTTTAATTTCCTCTTTGATTTCTTCAGTGACCCCTTGGCTATTCAGAAGTGCGTTGTTTAGCCTGTTTGTGTGTTTACAGTTTTTGTGTTTTTTGCTTGTTTGTTTTGTTGTGTTGTGTTTTGCTTTGTTTTTCCCTGTAGTTGATATCTAGTCTTATAGCATTGTGGTCAGAAAAAAACAAAAATACTTGATAGAATTCCAAGTTTCTTAAATTTGCCAAGGCTTGCTTTGTGATTCAAGATGTGATCTATTCTGGAGAATGTTCCATGTGCCCTTGAGAAAAAAAGAGAATTCTATTTTTTTTTTGTAATGAAATATCCTGCAGATATGAATTAGGTATATCTGGGCCAATGTGTCATTTAAGGCTTATTAATTTTATATCTAGATGATCTGTTTACTGGTGTGAGTGGGGTATTAAAGACCTCCATTATTATTGTGTTACTTTTGATTTTCCCTTTAATACTTCTTAACATTTCCCTTATGTATTGAGGTTTTCTTATGTTGGATGCATATGTATTTGTAATTTTTAGATGTTCTTCTTGGATTGATCATTTTATCATTATGTAGTGTCTTTCCTCAGAGACGGCAATGGCACCCTACTCCAGTAGGGATTTTCTTGCCTGGAAAATCCCATGGGCTGAGGAGCTTGGTAGGCTGCAGTCCATGGGGTCGCTAAGAGTCGGACAGGACTGAGCGACTTCACTTTCACTTTTCACTTTCATGCATTGGAGGAGGAAATGGCAACCCACTCCAGTGTTCTTGCCTGGAGAATCCCAGGGACGGGGGAGCCTGGTGGGCTGCCATCTATGGGGTCGCACAGAGTCGAACACAACTGAAGTGACTTAGCAGCAGCAGTGTCCTTCCTTGCCTTTTATAATGTTTTTTTATTTTAAAATCTATTTTAACTGATATGAATATTGCTATTCCTGCTTTCCTTTGATTTCTGTTTGCATGGGATACTTTTTTTTTTCAGGCACTTGCTTCCAGTCTCTATTATTCCTAGGTCTGAAGTAGGCCTTTTGTAGGCAGTATTATTTTTGTATTTTTTGTATCCATTAATCAGGTTTGTGTCTTTTGGTTGGAGGATTTAACTTATTTACATTTAGTGCAATTATTGATATGTACAATCCTATTATCATGATGTGTTTCTCTTTGCATGGGACTCTCTGGGCTTCCTGAAGTTGGATGGCTATTTCCTTTCCCATGTGAGGGCAGTTTCTGCCTATAGTGTCTACAAGTCTTTGGTCATTCCCATTCTTTTTCTCTTCCTCTGTGTATGTAGGTGCTCCCTTGCTCAGTTGTGTCTAACTCTTTGTAATCCCATGGACTTTGGTCCACTAGGCTACTCTGTTTATGTGATTTTCCAGCAGTAGGGTGACATTTCCTCCCCCAGGGGATCTTCCTGACTAGGGATCGAATCCAGGTCCCCTGTGTCTTTGACAGTTGCAGATGGATTCTTTACCACTGAGCCACCTGGGAAATCCTTCTTCTGAGAGTCCTAAAATTCAAATATTTCACTTAATATTGCCCCAGAGGTCTCCGAGACTATCCTCATTTATTTTCATTTTTTTTTCTTTTTTCTGTTCTGCATCAGTAATTTCCACCATTCTATCTTGCAGCTCACTTTTCTGTTCTTCTGTATCAATTATTCTGCTATTAATTCCCTCTAGTGTATTTCTTTTTAATCTCAATTATGTGTTATTCAGTGCTGATTGTCTATTCTTTGTTTCCTCTTGGTCCTTGTTAAACATTTCTTGTACCTTCTTCATCTGTGCCTTCATTTTAGTTATCTGTGCCTCCTAGATCATCTTTACTATCATTACTTTGAATTTTCTTTGGGTAAACTGCCTATTGACCTTTTATTTGTGTGTTCTTGTGGGTTTTTACCATGTTCCTTCACCTGGTTCATGTTTCTCTCTCATAATTTTGTTTGATTTACTGTGCTTTGGGTCTCCTTTGTGCAGGATGCATGGTCATAGTTCCTTTTATTTATGGAGTCTGACCCCAGTGGGTGTGGTTGGACCAGTGCCTTGTGATGGTTTCCTGGTTGGGGGAGCTGGTGCCTGTTCTGGTTGGTGGATCTGAATTTTTTCTGTCTGAAAATAAATGAAGCATTCATTGGTGAGTTTTAGGGTGTTTGGGGGCTTGTTATAGCTTTGGGCAGCCTGTCTCTTAATGGACAAAGTTGTGTTCCTAGTTTCCTCGTGGTTTAACATGAAGCATTCTAAACTGGAGCTTGCTGGCTTTGGGTGGGACATGATCTTAGTGTTGAGATGGAGGTCTCTGGGAGAGCTCTTGCCAATTAATCTTCCATGAGTTCTAGAGTTCTCTGGTGGTCCAATATCTTGGACTCAGGTTTCCTACCTCGGAGATTCAACCCTGACCCATTATTGTAGGTTGTGTGTACCAACACCCCACATCCACACAACAGAGAAGAGAAAGAAAAAGATTGGGGTGGGGTGGGGAGGAAGGCAAACAAACATATAAACAAACAAACATAAAAGAATGGACAGAAAAAACCTCAAGATAAATGATGAAAGCAACACTCAACAGACAAGAACACCCAAAGAAATTCACACATTCACAAATAGAAGAGATAAAAAAAGAGCAAAAGAATAAAAAATGGGAACCAAAAAAGAAGAGCTATCAATCCAATGAGATGAAGATGAATAATAAAAAGTAAACTATCGAAAATGCAATATTGAAAACATGGAAAATGCAGTATAACTAAAGAGTACTGTAAAAATAGAACAAAAATATTTAAAAATGAAAAAAAAAATTTTTAATGAAAATTTAAGGGGTGTGTGTGTGTGTGTGTGTGTGTGTGTTAGTTGCTTAGTTGTGTCTCTTTGCAACCCCATAGACTGTAGCCCACCAGCCCCTGCTGTCCATGGGTGTCTCCAGGCAAGAATACTGGAGTGGGCTGCCATTTCCTTCTCCAAAAGGAACTATAGAAAGAAAGTAAGTGAAGTCACTCAGTCGTATCTGACTCTTTGCCACCCCATGGACTGTAGCCTACCAGGCTCCTCCATCCATGGAGTTTTCAGGGCAAGACTCCTGGAGTGGGTTGCCATTTCCTTCTCCAAAATGTAAGTTAAAAATAAAAATTAAATAAATAAAAATAAACTGTAGAATAATATGAAAAAGAAAAAAATGCTATATATGTATATGGTATGTTCATAGGTGTGAGTGTGTGTGTGTGTAGATAGAGAGACAGAGAGAGATAGAATGGTACTGAGAAGAATGTCCTCCTGTGTCCCTCATTTTTCTCACCCAACAGTGAGTACCAGGCCATCTGCCTACTCAGGAAGTCCTCCAATATTTATCAGAAGGCTCTGGACCTCCTGTGGGTGCTGTGGGGTCAAGTCAGTCTCTCAGATATGGTCTTACTCCAGATTGTACTTGCTTCCAAAGTCCACATTTTCCCCCAGACTCCAAGGTCTCAGTCTAACCGCAGGGATTTACTCCATTGCGCCTGCTACTGAGGAGTAAATTTCATTCTGCTTCTTCAGTAACACAGCCTCTGGTGCTCAGCTTTGATTTTGGCCCCACCTCTGCTTGTAGGTCACCCTCTAGGGTCTGTTTCCTGACCAAACAAGAAGGGACAATAGTAGCAGCTTACTAGGGCTCACTTGCTCAGTCAGGCTTGGGAGAGGGTGGGTTTTGTAGCCACAATTAGGATATGTGGGGAGGCTTGTGGGAAATTGCTGCAGTCTGAGGCAGTTTGTTAAAACTAAAATTAAACAACGCTTACTCCTTGGAAGTAAAGTTATGACCAACCTAGATAACATATTCAAAAGCAGAGACATTATTTTGCCAACAAAGGTCCATCTAGTCAAGGTTATGGTTCTTCCAGTAGTCATGTATGGATATGAAAGTTGGACTGTGAAGAAAGCTGAACACTGAAGAATTGATGCTTTTGTACTGTGGTGTTGGAGAAGACTCTTGAGAGTCCCTTGGACAGCAAGGGGATCCAACCAGTCCATTCTAAAGGAGATCAGTCCTGGGTGTTCTTTGGAAGGAATGATGCTAACGCTGAAACTCCAGTACTTTGGCCACCTCATGCGAAGAGTTGACTCTTTGGAAAAGACTCTGATGCTGGGAGGGATTGGGGGCAGGAGAAGGGGACGACAGAGGATGAGATGGCTGGAAGGCATCACTGACTTGATGTACTTGAGTCTGAGTGAACTCCAGGAGTTGGTGATGGACAGGGAGGCCTAGAGTGCTGCAATTCATGGGGTCGCAAAGTCGGACACGACTGAGCGACTGAACTGCCTGACTGAGGCAGTTTGTGCACTCCCCTTGCGGAGATGGCCCCAGATCATGCGTCTTTCAGCAGAGACGGGTTGTCCAGGCTCCTGGGAAGGTGAGGACAATGACCAGTACTTGCTCACAGCTTGGTGGCAACTCTGGAGCAGATGCATTATCTCTGAGACTGCAGCCACAATTTTTACCCCAACTTTGGCACTCCGCCTGGCTTTGGCATATCTACCACTGAGGTCACAGTCCACAATCTCGGCTCACCCCACCTATGCCACTCACAAAGGCAGGGCCCTGTGTCCTGCAAGCACAGAGAATTAGAGGGTCTTCGTGCAATGATCTCTTGCTTTTCTGCCAGGTTCCTGCTTTTCCCTGGACTCCCTTAGCTATGTTGTACTAGCCCCTGCAGAGCATCTCATGACAGTCAACCACAGTCCTCGCCACGGGGTCCAATACCCAAAGCCTGAACCTCAGTTTCCAATCCCCACTCACCATGGTGGGTGTGCAGCAAACATTGTCTCAGCTGGGAAGTATTGTCATGAATTATCTGCATTTTATCTTCTGAGCATCTGTTGTATTCTCCTCTAAGGTTCTGAAGCCCCCACCCCACCCCACACGCCACCCCTACCAATGACAGAGTTTCCAAGTGTGTGAAAACTTGTTCTTTTTCATGGCTCCCTCTTTGAAGCGAAAGTCCCCATCTCAAATTATTTGCCCTTTATTTTCTTATATCTTTTGCCCTACCTCATGCTCTGAAGATTTTCTGCCAGCATTCAAAAATTGTTCTGTAGGAGTTGTTCCACATGCAGGTGCATTTTTTATGTTACTGTAGGGAGGAAGGTGATCTCCCCATCTTATTCCTCCATTGTATGTTCTTGCCTCCTTTGTCATAGATTAATTTTCCATGTAAGTGTGGATTCATATCTGCATTTTCTTTTCTGCTCCATTGATCCATGCATCTATTTGTGTGTGTGTGTGTGTGTGGACCATACCATTTCATTACTGTAGCTTTGTAGTAAAGTTTGAAATCAGGGACTGTGATACCTCCAGCACTGATATTATTTCATAAGATTGTTTTAGCTATTAAGGTCTATTGTGATATTGTGCAAATGTTAAAATTATTTGTTATAGCTCTGTGAAAAGGAACACTGCTATTTTGATAGGGATGGCATTAAATCTGTAGATTGCCTTGAGTAGTACAATCATTATAACAATATTAATTCTTCCAATCCATGAGCACAGCATATCCTCACACTTATTTGTTTTTGTCTTCAGTTTCTTTCATTGGCATCTTATAGTTTTCTGAGGACAGTATTTTACATTCTTAGTTATACTTGTTACTAAGTATTTTATTATTTTTAATGTGACATTAAAAGAGATTATATTATTAAATTCTCTTTATGATAGTTCATTTTTAGTGTATAAAATAAATTTCTGTATGGTAATTTCGTATCTTGCAACCTCATCAAATTCATTGCTGAATTTAGTAACTTTTTCATGATAGTTTTAGGATTTTTTTTGTGTGAGGTATCATGTAATTTGCAAACAAGCTAATATTTATTATTCATTTTCTGTCTGTTTGATGTGTCTGTTGGTATAAATGCTGTATTACACTCCAACACTATTATTGTGCTACTATCAATTTCTTCCTTTAAATTTGTTAATATTTGCTTTATATACTTAGCTGTTCCTGTGTTGGATGCATATGTTTAAAATTGTTATATGTTCTTCCTAAATTGACTTCTTTATTGCTATTATTTAATATCCTTCTTTGTCTCATGTTACAGTGTGTTTTAATGGCTATTTCATCTGCTATTGATGTTGCTACCCAGACTTTTTTTTTTTCCATTTGCTTGGAAAACCATTTTCTATCTTCTTATTTTCAGTTTATGTGTCTTTATATATAAAGTGAACATCTTCTAGGTAGCTATATGTAAATTTTGTTTTCGTATCTATTCAGCCACTTTATGTCTTTTTCAGAGCATTTAGCCCATTTACATTAAAAGAGTTAATGATAAGTATGCATTTATTGACATTTTGTTAATTGTTTTGGGGTTGTTCTGTGGTTCTTATTTGTTCCTTTCTTCTACTATTCACTTATGATTTGATGATTATCTTTACTGTATATGTTTCAATTCTTCTTGTTTGTGTATATCTATCCCAAATTTTGGCTTTGTGGCTACCATGATGAGTATATGTATACACATACATGCATCAGATATATATATATATCAGATCAAGATCAGTTGCTCAGTCGTGTCCGACTCTTTGCGACACCATGAATCGCAGCACACCACGCCTCCCTGTCCATCACCAACTTCCGGAGTTCACTGAGACTCACGTCCATCGAGTCAGTGATGCCCTCCAGCCATCTCATCCTCTATCGTCCCCTTCTCCTCCTGCCCCCAAACCCTCCCAGCATCAGAGTCTTTTCCAGTGAGTCAACTCTTCGCATGAGGTGGCCAAAATACTGGAGTTTCAGCTTTAGCATCACTCCTTCCAAAGAAATCCCAGGGCTGATCTCCTTCAGAATGGACTGGTTGGATCTCCTTGCAGTTCCAAGGGACTCTCAAGAGCCTTCTCCAACACCACAGTTCAAAAGCATCAATTCTTCGGTGCTCAGCCTTCTTCACAGTCCAACTCTCACACCCATACATGACCACAGGAAAAACCATAGCCTTGACTAGACGGACCTTTGTTGGCAAAGTAATGTCTCTGCTTTTCAATATGCTATCTAGGTTGGTCATGACTTTCTTTCCAAGGAGTAAGTGTCTTTTAATTTCATGGCTGCAGTCACCATCTGTAGTGATTTTGGAGCCCAGAAAAATAAAGTCTGACACTGTTTCCACTGTTTCCCCATCTATTTCCCATGAAGTGATGGGACCGGATGCCATGATCTTCGTTTTCTGAATGTTGAGCTTTAAGCCAACTTTTTCACTCTCCACTTTCACTTTTATCAAGAGGCTTTTAAGTTCGTCTTCACTTTCTGCCATAAAGGTGGTGTCATCTGCATATCTGAGGTTACTGATATTTCTCCCGGCAATCTTGATTCCAGTTTGTGTTTCTTCCAATCCAGCGTTTTTCATGATGTACTCTGCATATAAGTTAAATAAACAGGATATTCCTTTAAGTTGCTAACTTCTTAAGTTCAAACACATTTTAACAACCCTGCATTTTTATTGCTCCATCCATATTTAAGTTATTTTGTCATCATAGTTTAAAACTTTTTGTTTTATGTATCATTTTGCTTATTGTAGATATCAACAATTTTGCTTCTTTTACCTTTTAATCTTCCCACTAGCTGTATAAGTGATTTTTTAATTAATTATTTATTTATTTTTAATTTTATTTTATTATTTAACTTTACAATATTGTATTGATGATTGATGCACTACATTTTCTGTATATTTGCCTTTACCAATGAGGTTTTTTTCTTTCATAGCTTTGGTATTTCTAGTTGTGGCCTTTTCTACTCTATTAGAAAAGTCCTTTTAACATTTCTTGTAAAGCTTATTTCATAGTGCTGAACTCTTGGATTTTGCTTGCCTATAAAACTCTTAATGTCTTCTTCAAATTTGAACAGTATCTTTCATGGGTAGAATATTCTTGGTTGTAAGTTTCTTCTTTTCATCCTTCAAGTATATTGTGACACTACCTTCTGACCTGCAGAATTTTTACTGAAAGACAGTTGATAGCCTTGTCATTGTTCTGCAGTAATTAGGTGTGTTTCCATTGCTCTTCCAATGTTCTCTTTTTGTCTTTAATTTTCACCAATTTAATTGCAGAGCATCTTGGTGTGGTCCTCTTTGAGTTGATCCTATTTAGGACTCTCTGCTTCCTTGCCATGGATGTCTGTTTCCTTTATCAGATGAGGGAAGTTTTTAGCTATTATTTCTTCGAATATATCCCTTCCCCTCTTATCTCTCTCTTCCTTGGGACTCCTACAATGTGAATGTTAGTATACATGATATTTTTTCAGAGATCTCTTAAACTATTCTCTTTTCTTCTTTCTTTTTTTTTTTCCTGTTTGGCCTGACTTTTCCATTACTATGTCTTCCAGTTTGCTGATTCATTCCTATATCTCATCTAATATACTCTTGGTTTCTTCCAGGGTACTTTTTATTTCAGTTATTATATTCTTCTCTATTTGATTCTTTTATACATTTTCTAAACCTGTTAGAAAATTTTAACTTCTCATTGTATTTATTAATTCTCCTGACTTTTTTTGAGCATCTTTATGATCACTGCTTGAACTCTTTATCAGGTAAATTTCTTACCTCCACTTCACTTCAGTTCATTTTCGGCTTTATCTTCTTCCTTTCTTGGATCATGTTTCTCTTTTGCTTCATTTTTTCTAATTCTTTGTGTTTATTTCTAATATAAGATTGGTTGCTTCTTTATCCAACTTGGAGTGGTGGCCTTATGTAGGAGGTGTCCTATACATCCCAATGACACATGCCCTTTGGTTATCAGAGCTGTATATTGTAGAGGTGACCACAGTGTGGGCCTTTGTGCTGTGATGGGCTGGCTATTTTGGGTGAAGTAGGCATAGTTGTTCCCTAATCTAGTTGGTTATGAAACTTGCCTAGTGCATGACTGCCATCCCCTGATTGGAGGGGCCCTGGTTCCTAGCACACATGGCTGCATAGCCCAGGGAGCCCTGAACTGGTACTAGCCCACTTGTGGGTGGAGTCACATCCTAACGTTATTGACTTTGGTGTCAGAGGTCCTGGAACTAGTTTTAGCCACCTTGTATGGGGGTCTATTATCTGACATGGCTAGTTGTAGGATACGGGGATTCTAGGAGCTGATGCTGCCCCATTGGTAGATGGGACTGGATCCTAGGAGGTGACAGGGCTGGTACTGGCCTGTTGGCAACATATAGATATTCACGGGATCCTGGGGCTGATGGCCACCGATTGGTGGTTTATGGCTCACTGGTGGATGGGATATAATTGCTGGGGGTTTTGTCAGTAGGGTCTAAACAGCCTCAAAGTTGGTGCTGGTTTGCTGCTAGGCCGAGTTGGAATCCTGGGGATACTGAAGAGCTGGTGGTGACATATTGATTGGTGGTGTCATGCTCTTAGGTATTTAGTGTCAGGGCCTGGTAGTCCCAGTATTTGTGTTGCCCCACTGATGGGCGAGGCTGAGTCCTAGGCCCTCTTTTGGGTGGAATAGGATCCTATGGCTGATGGATGCTTAGAAGTTTGTATAGCAGCTGATCTGCTTATGCATAGGGCTAGATCTCACCTGGATAGCTACTTGGTCTGTGGTGGGAAGAAGGTCCCAGGACTGATATGAAATAGCTTGTGGATACAGGTAGGTCCTAATGCTAATAGCTAGAGGAAGGATTCCAGGATGGCACTTGTCAGCATCAGTGCCCTTGTGGTAGAATGAAATCTCCAAAGTGGCTGCCACCAGTGTCTATGTCCCTCAAGTGAGTCATATGTGTACCTTGCCTTTCTGGGAGGCTCTCCATGTTAGCAAGTGGATCCTTTCCTCTGAAAGTACTGCTTCTGCCCTGGGTCCTAGAGAAAGCAAAATTTTGTGTATATCCTTTAAAAGTAGCTATTTGGCATAGCTCTCTGGGTCCAACAAAAGGGATCCCCATTGGCCTTCAAAGCCAAATGTTCTGGAGCTTGTCTTTCTGGTACAGGACTCCTTGGCTGAGGAGCTCAAAATGGGGCTTGGATCCCTCTCTTGGAGATATCATCTGCAATTATTTCTTCTGCCATTTTTGGGCTACTCATTAAGGTATGTGGATCTTGACTATATTGTGTCTGCAATCCTCCCATGCATCTTGTTTTAGTTTCTTCTTTATATTTTTATTTGTATATCTTTTCTGCTGATCTTTAGGTCATTCTCACTGATTGCTGCTCTCTACACAGTTATAAATTTGGTGTGCTTGTGGGAATATGTGAGCTCAGAGTTTTTCTACTTTACCATCTTTGAACAATATATTCTATACTAGTTTTATCCCCATGGACCCTAGTGCAACTCTAGTCATGCATCCATCATACATAGTTCTCAAAAAGAAACAAAATGCACATTCAAGTTACAGCAATTTTAAAAGAGTTTAACAAAGGAGCCAAGTCAAAGTATGTCCAAAGTAAAGAGAAAACACATGGAATAGTAAATAGACTATTTCCATTCTTTCTTAAAGGGGCTGGAGACGATCACAGTTAATGGAACCAGCAAACAGGAGCATTTGGAGGAGACCACTGTGTGTGTAGCTGTGAGTTTTGGTGGAAAGATGCTTCCAGCCTAGGGCCACCCTATAGGGAGGGTGACCTATATAAATAAACACCTAATCACACCACCACTCTCCCAATGGTTTTGTCCTAGGGCTCCCATTGATGGAATCCACCTGGAATCCAGGAACCAGGAAGACTCATTGGTCTCATCTATGCAGGTCAAATTCCTTGGGTGGGGAGCAGAATGGAAGGGTAAAGGGTGAAGCTGATGCGGGCAAGATGAGGAGCTCCAGCACACATCCTTCATAGGAAAGAATGATGGCTCTCAATCTTTAGAGGCTCAATGTCAGCATCTAAATAACCCCTCTATATTAAGGATTAAAATACTTAAGTTTGTTTAAGATTGAATGTATAAGCAGAGTTGGATATATATTAAGTTAATGTGAAAAATGTTAACCATTGTGGTTGTTAAAAGCTAATCTATTTTAGAATTAGACAGACAAAATTTATGCAAAATGATTGGCTGCTGAATTGACTCCTTTAACATTTTTTGCTATTTGATTTGTTTGGTTAGAAGATATAAGATTACAGATCTACACTTCTGCTATGTTTCACCTGTATATCACAGAATATGAATATCTATCACTCTTGATATTTTTATATCAATCAGTAAGAAACTGCAATATGATAACTAGTTTTGTTGTTAAGATACACAAAGCAATTCCCTGGTGATTTTTAGCAGTCTATTATTATGGATATAATTTTTGTTCATTTGTAGATTCTTACTGTAGCCAAAGGGAAAGAAATTAATGACTTTTGGTCAATTAAAGCAAATTAAATGAAAATAAAACATTATAGCTATAAAATAATATGAAGAATAATATATATATATATATATATTTGAGTAATTGTCACTTTGCTAAACAGTATAAATTAATGCATTGTAAATCAATAATATTTGCAGTATATTTCCTGACCAAACATTGTAAATCAATACTATTTCAAATGAAAAACAAACAATAAAACAAACAAAAAGATTGTAGGATAGCAACTGTGTCTAGTGGTTCCTTATTTCTTTTTTGTCTCCTTAAGTAGAATAAATTTCAAATACTTGCTGTTAGTACACACACTGGTGTGTACTACACATACTTATAATATGTACACTTGCTTTGGAAAGTATTATTTAAAGTGACTATGTATGCCAATGAAGAGATGGAGGAAAAGGATACTACAATGAAGAGTTTTCAATGGTGCATAGTTTGATATAAGCCACATAAGTTATAAGGGTATTTTTATTCCTGGTGTTATGTGAATTTAAGTAACTTGCACATTAACTAGTCTTACATTCAAAAAACTAAATATGCAGGATAAAATTGTGTATGTAGAGCTGAGCTGACAAGAAACTAAGGGATTCTCAGAAAATAAATGCAAATTTAAACACTGGTCCTGAAACCTAAGAAAAGTTAAGCTTTTTGCTTTGGAGAAGGCCTCAAAACCTGGTGACATCAGTTTCTGTTTCTACTGACAACTGGCATACAAAGGACAGGAGAAAAACCTAGGGGCTTCAGCCTAAATAGGGGTCCCCTAGGAGTCTTATAGAATTGTTTCTACCTATAGTGAATGAGAGAATTAAGGATAAACCTACTCCTGAGAAGGAGTGAAATTAAGAGCTACCTAACTTGAATTTAGCTTTGTGAGGAGGAAAAGAAATTATTTTTGAGAAATTACAAGCACAGACTAGATACCATGCAGTTTTGCATCCCAAATCCATGCTATTTTTTTTCTGGGAAAACCCCAAGAGTATTGTAAATGTTTTCCTGTGTTGGAGAAGCCCATCAAAAAATGGCTTGCACTACTACTATTCAAAATCGTCATCAAAATCAGGCCACATACCCAAAGGTAAAAAAATTATGAACTCACATTCAAGAATGGACAAAAAGAGATAAAATATACCACCATGAGAAATCGAAAGTAGAATGAAGAATGAAATGAGCTTGGTAAAGATTCATATGTGGTAATTATAAATCATTGATGTTAAAGTAAATATGTTTTTAAAAGTAAAAAAAAAAGTTGTTAAAATATGTATAAGTAGCAAGAGGTGTTAAGTTGGCTTAAAACTCAACATTCAGAAAACTAAGATCATGGCATCCAGTCCCATCACTTCAGGGAAAATAGATGAGGAAACAATGAAAACAGTGAGACTTTATTTTCTTGGGCTCCAAAGTCACTGCAGATGGTGACTGCAGCCATGAAATTAAGTAATTAACCTCCTATTAAAATAAATAAATTTATATTAAAAAATAAAATAAAGCCTGAGGAGTCCCCCTCCCAAAAAAATAAATAAATAAATAAAATAAATAAAAGATGCTTGCTCCTTGAAAGGAAAGCTATGACAAAACCTGAACAGCATATTAAAAAACAGAGACATTACTTTGTCAACAAAGGTCTTTCTAGTAGAAGAAGTGGTTTTTCCAGTAGTCATGTATGGATGTGAGAACTGGACCATAAAGAAAGCTGAGTGCCGAAGAATTGATGCTTTTGAACTGTGGTGTTGGAGAAAACTTGAGAGTCCCTTGGACTACAAGGAGATCCAACCAGTCCATCCTAAAGGAAATCAATCCTGAATATTCATTGGAAGGACTGATGCTGAAGCTGAAGCTCCAATACTTTGACCACCTGATTCAAAGAACTGACTTACTGGAAAAGACCCTGATGCTGGGAAAGACTGAAGAAAGGAGGAGAAGGGGATGACAGAGGATGAGATTGTTGGATGACATCACCGACTCAATGGACATGGATTTGAGCAAGCTTTGGGATTTGGTAAAGGAGAGGGAAGCCTGGTGTGCTGCAGTCCATGAGGTCTCGAAGAGTCGGACACTACTGAGAGATTGAACTTAACTGAACAGGAGGTGTAAGACTAAGCAAATTGATCCAAAAAGCTTTTGAAGAAATTTTTCAGAAATAAAACGAAACATCATAATAAAAAAAATCAAGGCAATATTTAAATAGTGGAAGAAAATTTTAATTAATTGGGGCATATTAATAATTACCTAGAATGCAGTGAAGAAGTCAGGCAGTGCTGGGTGTGATCATTCAAAAGCAAGTATGAGGAAAGAGACTGCAGTTCTGACATAAGCCTATGAAAAGATGACACAATCCTAAAAAACGGGTTATTATAGCTTAATATTTGCCAAAGTCAATGAAAGATACTCAAGCTCAATGATCGCAGTTAAAGAAAATTAAATAAAAAAAATGTAACCAAACTTACCTTACTAAGAATATAGAATAACAAATACAAACATAAGATCTTAAAAATCAGCATTTCAATTATTTTTTAAAACAAACAAACAAAACAGAAATAAAATCCATGAATAAGTTGCTCACTAACATTATGCATCTCAACAACAGAAAAAAATAGAAATGAGATAGAGTACAAAAAAAATTTGAAAATATTTTAAAGAATACATGAATGTAAAAAAAAATAAAGAGGGAAAAACATAATAAGAGACTGCTTATATAAGACAGTTAAATAAATCCAAAATTTTTGTCAGAGGCCAAAAACATTCAGATATTTCAAAGAATACAGGAATGTTTAAAAATGAGATTAAAATATATTAAAATGATGCTTACATAAGATGGATAAAATAAATTCAAATAAATTAGTAATCACATGTAATGCAAGAGTGTTAAACTCTCCAATCAAAAGACAAAAATTGTCAGACTATTAAAAACCTCATAAAATGAAGTAGTAGGTTGTTTACTTCAGATACTCATATATAAGGACATGGAACTTTTTTTCATTGTAGCTTGATTTTAATTTCCAAATAAGATTAGAAACAAGTCTGGCTCACAGGTGACTTGCTTTATAGAAAACAGTGGAATAATCAATTAAAATATCTGGAATTAGTCTGATGGAGCAGAGAGTCTGCTTATGTGTTTCACAAATTTACAAGTTTTTATTGCCAGAGATTAACTATCAGAAATGTATGAATAATACATTTAAGTCTACATTAGAGATAAATTATGTATTTAAAATTTATTATACATTTTCAACAAAAAGATAAATGATTAGAAAGCAATAATGAGAAGAATCAGAGTTTTTTTTTTTTTTTTTGTATTTATTTATTTAGCAGTTGACCATAGTATCTAACATGAAAATCTTCTAGAAAGGAAAAAAGTTAAATACCATTTGGAATTGATCCTGAAATAAAAACTCACCAAAAGTTCCCATAATAGGAAGAATATGAATGATATACACTTCCCAGTCCTCAGATCTATGAATATATTTAGGTTATAGAAAAAAGTTGAAATAAGGTCGTTGGTGGAATTCAGGCTGCTAATCAGCTGAACTGAAGATGTGAGAGTGTCAGGGACTATTTCAGTGTGCTCAATAAAACACAAACACCCCTAAAGGTGGAAGAGGGAGATAGAAACGACAGAGGAGATGTCAGAGTAGAATCAAGATTACAGTGATGCAATTTGAAAAGAATTTCGCCCATTTTTTTGACTTTGATGATAGAGGAAGGGGAACATGAGCAAAAGAAAGCAAACACCCTCTAGAATCTGGAGAGGCAAGGAAATGATTATCCTCCAGTAAAGTAATGTAAAGAAAGGTAAGATAAAGTAAGGCAAAGGAAAGGAAAGGAAAGGAATGCATCCCTGTCAACATTCTGATTTTAGCTGGGTGAAGCTGTGAGACTTCTAACCTCCAAAAACAATAAAATAATAAGCCTGTATTGTTTTAAGCTTCCACTTGTGGTAATTTGTTACAATAGTAATAAAGTTAATAGATATTGTTCCTAAGAAGGCAATCAGATACTGTGTTTTTATAGTAATTCTATTCTACCATCAGAAAAGCTTACAAGAAGTTCTAGATTAAAAAAGTTAGTCAAACTTTATTAAACCACTGCTATGCATTTAACCTTTTGTAGCAGTGATAAAAACTTGAGTATAGTCAGAGTCTTGCTGTTCATACTGTGCTCACTGTTCACTGAACCCAGGGTAGGCAAGACTTGAGCTAGGAGGCTGGAAGAAGACCGGAGGAGTTGTAGGAACTGCAGACACATTTATGCTCTCCTGGCTGGCACAGCAGCCGTAACACAGCCTCTCTCCAGCTGATGGAGCCTCCATAGCAGCTGCCATAACATAACATCACATAACATAGCCATGATGTTGCTCCAGCGTAGCTGCAATACAGCAGCAGCCGGGGCTTTCATGGTGAAGCTCATACAAGTGTACTGCACAAAGTAGCCCATAACCAAGCAAGTATCTCATGACATGCATCCCAGTGCTATAAATGATCAACAGTTACATGATCATTATTCACAAAATGTGGTGCAAGAGCAAGAGGCCACGGGGCAAGAGATCCTGACCATGCCTTCTTGGTTAATTTGCTCTTTCCCTACAGTCAGTTAAAATATGTTTAAAGAGTTGGAGGAAAAATAATATGTATACAATACAATATTAAAGCACAGTGTTAATCTAGAGTTAACAATGGCTCAGAATAATGAAAGAAGACACAAAGTATAATCTCCAACTTGGAGGAGTATAAACTCTAATTCTGAGAAAGAGAGAGTGGTACCCACCTCTTGGATTAGTCTGAGTGAGAGGATTCAGCCAGAATGAGCATGCATATAAGGGCACCCCGAAGGGAGAAAGCCACTGCACAAGGACTTAACACTTTGCAAATTCCTCTCACACATCTCACATTTTGCACCTATGTATATACTGTATCTCATATTCCTAAAACACAATTTGTTTGCTCCTCTGGCTCTGATCAATACCCTCACACTGCCTGGCCAGGTTTTTCACTCCTTACTCAAATGAACTCATCAATTCTTCATCTTTCAAGATGCAGCTCCGGAACCACAGTTATATGAACTTCTTTCTCTTGTATGGCTGTTTTGCCTGTTTGTCATAGGGCTCAAATAAACTTGTCTGAGGTATTAATATGCCTCTCTTCTCCTACTGTCATATCTTCAATGGTTCCTCATGAAATAAATTTTAGACTACCATCATTTGTATTTCACCTCCAGATACAGTGTGTTCCTCTTTATAGGTATTGTTTTTTTTTTTTAAGTGGGGACTAAAGTAGGTATAAAACAGTCTTATGGACTCTGTGGGAGAGGGAGAGGGTTGGAAGATTTGGGAGAATGACATTGAAACATGTAAAATTTCATGTAAGAAACGAGTTGCCAGTCCAGGTTCGATGCACGATACTGGATGCTTGGGGCTGGTGCACTGGGATGACCCAGAGAGATGGTATGGGGAGGGAGGAGGGAGAAGGGTTCAGGATGGGGAACACATGTATACCTGTGGCGGATTCATTTTGATATTTGGCAAAACTAATACAATATTGTAAAGTTTAAAAATAAAATAAAATTAAAAAAAATAAAGTAGGCACCTTATTTCCTTATTTTTTTTAAACAGCAGCATATCAAATTTTGAAATATCCATAAATCACAAATACACTTAAATCTCAGAAAAAGATACTACTTATTAAACTTTTATCTCTCTTATTTTGGTCAGTTGAATCTTTTGTCAGCTCTCTTTCACAAAACATAAAATAAGTCTCTGAAATATGATTTGAATTATGTTTTCTGAAACTCAAATAATTTGTTGCTGTTTGATTTAACTTTGATGAAAGTTGGATAATCATATTTCAAGTTTAAAGAAAAATAAACTGATTCTTTATAATTATGATACCTGGAAACCCTAAATAAGTTGCTTTTTTTTTTTTTTTTTTGCAATTCAGTAGGAAAAATGTGTAATCATAAAAAATCTATAGAAATCATTTTCCAGTTGAATGTTTACTATGAGCTTAACTTCATTTCTTATTGTTTCTTCTTTTTAAAAATGTTGGAATATTCTGAAAAAATAGCATTTTATGTAAATTAGAAAACAGAGAAGCAGAAGTACCATTTGGCAGATTTGCATCACATTTCAGTGACTATTGAATTTGTTGGAAATGGGTTTTGGAGGGTGAAAATTATAATAATGGCTATATTTAAATTTATGTACGTACTACCAACAGATAAGCAAAACTATAATGCACAAAATTTCTTTAAAAAAAAACTATTTTGGCATTTAAGGGAAATAGTGGAAAGCTATGATATTTAAAAATATGGACTATCCCAAGAAGTACACAAGTTGAGACCAGCAGAAAAAACAAGTAGTCCTAATATGTTTTAAAATTTCTGGTTTTCCTTCTCTCCAGAAAATTTCATTAAAAAAAAAATACATGTTGGTGCAATAATATTTACTGAACCTTTCCTCAATGTCTTGTTGTTTCTTTTGTAAGTAATAATGTTTCCAGGAACAAAGAAAAGGAAATTATATGCTTGGGAAATGTTAAATGTGAAAGCAACATAAGTGTTTTTGGTAACAAATTTTCAACATGAAATGGATTTTCTCTGGAACAAAGTAGAAAAAATTGTGGAGCCTCTGCTTTCCAGGTTTATTATCTCTTTATTTATTTATTTTTTAAGATAAAGAACAAGTTATAATAGCTACTAGAATAATTATGTCAGAAAATTAGATTGCACATTTATTGCAACAAACCCTGGCTTTTATATTAAAAGTCAGATAATTCATCTTGATAACAACAGATTAAACATAGACTAAATATTAAGTGCATGTGCATTCTATTAAATTTCTTCATAAGAAACCAGGATACAGATCAAAAATACTTTCATATAAATTTAAGAATCATGATTAAAAAAGTTTCTATAATGATGAATATATTTTTTAAAGTGGAGGTTTGCATGGCTCCCAAAATAGGACAGTATTTTGTTAGACAACAAGGATATGACAAGTTTTCGTGTATTAAATGATTAGGTATTACTTGGGTTTGCCCTCTTTGTAAGAGAGGATAAGGAATTCTAATTATGGAATAAAGAATTAAATAGATTTTTGATGATAAAGAATATCAACTATCTCTATCTCTTCATCAATTGTTTTATCCTCTCTCCAGGCATGGAGCTAAATCTCATTTCTAATCCTCTCTTTTAGCTAAATGTTACCATGTGACTGAATCATAGTCAATGGAACTGAGAAGGTATAAATACCGTTTCCAGGCCACTTTCTATGATTTGATGCAAAAAAAATAAAAATAAAAGGGGAGGATCATGGAAGCAACACCTTAAAATTAGCAATGACATAAATGAAAGAATACTATTTATTATTCCTGAATGAATAATTGGAAGGGAATTCCTTCCTGATACGGACTGTGCTACACCACCGAGATGTTTTTATCTTGTGATTACCCTAATATAAGGATATATATGTTACAGATCAAACTTTTGAGTAGCTAGTTTATGATAAGCAGTTTTCCCCATAGGGATAATAAGATGAATAAAGTGCTTGTATTACACAAAAAGACATAGACTCAAAAATTAACCTTGGTATGTATTTCAACCATGTGCTGTGCTTAGTTGCTCAGTCATGTTCAACTCTTTGCAACTCCATGGACTGTAGCCCACCAGGCTCCTCTGTTCATGGGATTTACCAGGCAAGAATACTGGAGTGAGTTACCATTCCTGTCTCCAGGGGATCTTCCTGACCCAGCAATCAAATCCAGGGATCCAACCTGGGTTTCCTGCTTTGCAGGAAAATTCTTTACTGCCTGAGCTACCAGGGAAACCCTTAGAAATGCACTTATCTGTTCCTCTATGGGTAAGAGTTGAAGCAGGGACACCAGAGGTGGTAATTGTAGAAGTCTAGGGAAGAAGAAAGAGTATCTTGGACTAGGGTGGTGGCACAAGAAATGGGGTGAAGGATTATACTTTGGAGATAAGATCAATAACATTACAATTAGCTTTGATTAAGTGGTATCAGGGAAATAAAAATTGTTAAGGGTGACGGCTAGTTTGGGATTTGATGATCTCCTGATACTGAGAAGGCTGGAGAAGATTATAGTAAGGAGGTGGGAGACATTTAGTTTGAAATGTTTAATAAATGTAAGTGAAGATTAAAGTTGTTATACTAATTAGTATGGCTGTATGAACCTAGAACTCTAACTCATTTAAGGAGGGAGGGTGTACAGTATGTAGACGGAATTGACATCACGAAGCTAAGTAGGTTGACTGAAGAAAAACTGCAGATTGAAAGTTGAGGAAAGATAAGAAAGAGAAAAAAAGAAACTGAGCCCTTTTAGGGCTCTTTAGGTGAAGAAGGTCAATCTGAGGATGCTGCAGAAGCATGTCCTAGCGTGGGAAAGGAAAAGAGTGGAGTTTGACATAACGGAACTAAGGATAGAATGCATTCAAAGAAGGGGATGGTTAACTGTGCATGATAATAATAAGCAATAAATCAGTGATGTGAATCATAAGAAAAAATACAAACCCTGAAGGGGTCTACTTTTGTACAAAAATATATTCTGAAAAATTTTGGATGCAGAATGTACCAATATCAGAAATTATGTTATAAAAAGCTTTTTCTTCTCAGTGAGTTATTCTTTCAGTGGATGAAGATGAGTTATAAACCTTAAAGTTTTAAATAAAATGAGCCTATGAAATACATATTTTTGGAGCTTTTATTGAGGACACTTTAAAAATTACTTAATATATTTCATATTTTAGACTACTGTGTCAATCCACTTTTAACATCTTAAATGGTATTATACTAATTATACATAATGGTAACATTTCTAGACTGTAGGAAATCTGAATTAATCATTCTTTCTCTGATTTTTATTTCCTCCATCTCTCTCTCTCTTTTTCTTCTCACACCCTAAAGAGTGGAAATCAAACAAGGAAATTGTAATTCTTGATTGAGTCAATAGCTTTAAATATTTCCTTTATTTTTGTCCATTAGAAATGTTATTTTTTCTTTTTTACTCATTTTTACATTAAAAAAATCTCTGAAAATTCTAGCAGTAAGTTTTATCTTGAATTTCTTTGTTTTAGAAAGACAATGTATAGGGCTGTGTGTGTATGTGTGTGTGTGTGTGATTCAGAGAAAGTTGTAGAGAGAAAACATTGGAGTTCATTACATAAGTTAGTTTATCTGAGACTATATTCTATCTTATGGTAGTTATATGATGTTACTTAATTTTTGTTTATATCACATTCCTACCTGCAAAATAAGTAACATGATAGCATTTACATTCTTAATATCATTGTCAGGATTAAATATGGTACTAGTTTGAGCTCTTACAGTATTTGCCATGTTAGAATATCATTTCATTGCTATTGTTCTTAGTCTACATAGAGTATATTTATAACTTATAGGGTAAATTTTCTTTTTTGCTGTTTTTTCATTGTATCATTTGTAGTTTTGTTTATAAATCATAGGAATAGGCAAGATATAATGACCAGATACCCAAAAACTTGGAGTTGATGATTGAAATTTTTCCAGTCAAGTGTTTATCATTAATATTGTGGGGGAAGCATATATTACGTCACAGTCTGAATAGAAATACAGTTTAAAAAAATGTGAACAGACCTAAAAGGTGATATTTCACAACTATACTTTTTAAGAGTACTCCAGTTTTGGAAATCAGTTCTTTAGAAAAGATGTATATAGTCATCTAAAGATGACTGTATTTCCCACTTGTACTCAACATAAATTTCCTCTTCTATCTAAAGATAGAATGCAGATATGCCAAAACAGGAATTCCAAAAACTGACTTTTGGCAAACTAAAAGTAGAGCTATTTAAGTCAAACTGCCACCCCATTCATTCCCCTCCACATAAACAGAGTTACATAAAAAAGAACTCTGGCCTGATAATGTGTCATCTAGTATTTCCCAGTAACAAAGGGAATACTGCCACTTGGGATGGGCCGCAAGCTACAGTATCACCATTCAGTAATTGCAGCACCTAGAAACACCCCTCATGTTCCCAATGCCTCTAAATGGTGAAGGATTATCCTAGTTGAAAGCAGTATTTCCACCATTTTTATTGAGAATTGTGAAAAGTACAGGTGTTAGAATAGATGGCACTAGTGGTAGAGAATTCACCTGCCAATGCAGGAGACAAAGAAACATTGGCTGGACCCCTGCCTCAAAAAGATCCCCTAGAGTAGGAAATGGCAACCAACTCCACTATTCTTGCATGGTAAATTCCATGGACAGAGAAGCCTTGTGGGCTACAGTCCATGGGGGTGCAAAGAGCTGGACATGGCTATATGTTCAACATTTGATATATATTAAATGTAATAATATAATGCATATTCTTTTTTCAGGAAATCAATTAAGATACTAATTATTTTGGAATTTCATTAAATTTAAAATTTTTGGAATTTTAAAACTTTTTGGTATTTCTTTAAATTTAAATACATATTCTATGATTATATAGTCCTTAAAAAATCTCCATATATGTACCTTTTTATTGACTTATTCAACTTATATTAAACATATTAGTCTCAAATTTTAGCAGTGAAGATTCTGTATAATTAAACTTCTAGAAATGAAAATTAGACACAATAAGCCTGTGAGGTTTCTATGCTGGGGCCACTTCTCTTGTGTTTTGATCAGACGCACTGGCTGGAACTAAGGTTCCCCTTTATAAGCTCCTTTCACTGAAGTACTACTTCACATCTGCCTGTTGATGCCTGGTCCCCAGTGCTCTTGTTTTGCATTTTTCTGAGTATTCATTCTCTTGCATTTTTATTATTCTAATCCTGCTTCATCTGCATACTTTTCAATAAAGTATATATTTCCATACCTTATATATTTATAGTATATATATATTCCAAAGCCAACTCTGCCAAGGAAAGTTAACATTTTTTCTAATAATTAATAGAGGAAGACTTTTTGCCAAGGACCAAATGGACCAATAAGGGAAACAAATGAGGCTTCTTGTATCATTTATAGAAGCTCCTCAGAATTAATTTGATAACTGATTAAAGACACAAAAGAGCCAGTATTTTTACCAAAGAGTAGAGGTGAAAGTCCTGTTATATTAATGTTAATTGATCAGTCGGAAATGCACAATAAACTGAATTGGATTAACTCTAGATGGTGCAGTTAGTTAATTAACAAAGAAACATTTACATTGTTCAAATATTCAATGTAACCAAATTAATTCTACTTAGTTTTCTAGGTCAATGCTTTCATTAAGCTTACATAGACAGTCCATTTTCACCAACTGCTATGGTCATTATTTTTATATGTTGAGAGTTTTACTTAATCTTGCCTGATAGACCTAATAGGAGTGCCATGATTCTTTCAGTTCAGTTCAGTTGCTCAGTCGTGTCTGACTCCTTGAGACCCCATGAATTGCAGCACGCCAGGCCTCCCTGTTCATCACCAACTGCCAGAGTTTATCCAAACTCATGTCCATCGAGTTGGTGATGCCACCCAGCCATCTCATCCTCTGTTGTTCCCTTCTTCTCCTGCCCCCAGGCCCTCCCAGATTCAGGGTCTTTTCCAATGAGTCAATTCTTCTCATGAGTTGGCCAAAGTATTGGAGTTTCAGCTACAGCATCAGTCCTTCAATTGAACACTCAGGACTGATCTCCTATAGGATGTACTGGTTGGATCTCCTTGCAGTCCAAGGGACTCTCAAGAGTCTTCTCAAACACCCCTGTGCAAAAGCATCAATTCTTCATCGCTCAGCTTTCTTCACAGTCCAACTCTCATATCCATACATGACCACTGGAAAAACCATAGCCTTGACTAGATGGACCTTTGTTGGCAAAGTAATGTTTCTGCTTTTGAATATGCTATCTAGGTTGGTCATAACTTTCCTTCCAAGGAGTGAGCATCTTTTAATTTCATGACTGCAATCACCATCTGCAGTGATTTTGGAGCCCAAAGAAATAAAGTCTGATACTGTTTTCACTGTTTCCCCATCTATTTCCCATGAAGTAATGGGACCAGATGCCATGATCTTAGTTTTCTGAATGTTGAGCTTTAAGCCAACTTTTTCACTCTCCTCTTTCAAATTCATCAAGAGGCTTTTTAGTTTCTCTTTATTTTCTGCTATAAGGATGGTGTGGTCTGCATATCTGAGGTTACTGATATTTCTCCTGGCAATGTTGATTCCAGTCTGTGCTTCTTCCAGCCCAGCATTTCTCATGATGTACTCTGCATATAAGTTAAATAAGCAGGGTGACAATATATAGCCTTGATGTACTCCTTTTCCACTTTGGAACCAGTCTTTTGTTCCAGGACCAGTTCTAACTGTTGCTTCCTGACCTGCATACAGGTTTCTTAATAGGAGGGTCAGGTGGTCTGGTATTCCTATCTCTTTCAGAATTTTCCACAGTTTATTGTGATCTACACAGTCAAAGGCTTTGGCATAGTCAATAAAGCAGAAGTAGATATTTTTCTGGAACTCTCTTTCTTTTTCCATGATCCAGCAGATGTTGGCAATTTGATCTCTGGTACCTCTGCCTTTTCTAAAGTCAGCTTGAACATCTGGAAGTTCACAGTTCACGTATTGCTGAAGCCTGGCTTGGAGAATTTTGAGCATTACTTTACTAGCGTGTGAGATGAGTGAAATTGTGTGGTAGTTTGAGCATTCTGTGGCATTTCCTTTCTTTGGGATTGAATGAAAACTGACCTTTTCCAGTCCTGTGGCCAGTGCTGAGTTTTCCAAATTTGCTGGCATATTGAGTGCAGCACTTTCACAGCATCGTCTTTCAGGATTTGAAATAGCTCAACTGGAATTCCATCACCTCCACTAGCTTTGTTTGTAATGATGCTTTCTAAGGCACACTTGACTTCACATTCCAGGATGTCTGGCTCTAGCAGAGTGTTCACACCACCATGATTTTCTGTGTCGTTAAGATCTTTTTTGTACACTTCTGTGTAGTCTTCCCACCTCTTCTTAATATCTTCTGCTTCTGTTAGGTCCATATGATTTCTGTCTTTTATCGAGCCCATCTTTTCATGAAATGTTCCCTTGGTATGTCTAATTTTCTTGAAGAGACCTCTAGTCTTTCCCATTCTGTTTTTTCCCTCTATTTCTTTGCATTGATCACTGAGGAAGGCTTTCCTATCTCTCCTTGCTATTCTTTGGAACTCTGCATTCAAATGGGAATATCTTTCCTTTTCTCCTTTGCTTTTTGCTTCTCTTCTTTCCACAGCTATTTGTAAGGCCTCCCCAGGCAGCCATTTTGCTTCATTGCATTTCTTTTCCATGGGGTTGTTCTTGATCCTTGTCTCCTGTACAATGTCATGAACCTTTGTCCATAGTTCATTAGGCACTCTATCTATCAGATCTAGGCCCTTAAATCTATTTCTCACTTCCACTGTATAATCATAAGGGATTTGATTTAGGTCATACCTGAATGGTCTAGTTGCTTTCCCTACTTTCTTCAATTTAAGTCTGAATTTGGCAATAAGGAGTTCATGATCTGAGCCACAGTCAGCCCTTGGTCTTGTTTCTGTAACTGTAGATGGCTTCTCCAAATGTGGCAGTAAAGAATATAATCAATCTGATTTTGATGTTTGCCATCTGGTGATGTCCATGTGTAGAGACTTCTCTTGTGTTGCTGGAAAAGGGTGTTTGCTATCACCAGTGTGTTCTCTTGGCAACACTCTATTAGCCTTTGCCCTACTTCTTTCCATAGTCCAAGGCCAAATTTACCTCTTACTCCAGGTGTTTCTTGACTTCCTATTTTTGCATTCCAGTCCCCTATAATGAAAAGGACATCTTTTTTGGGTGTTAGTTCTAAAAGGTCTTGTAGGTCTTCATGAAAGTGAAAGTGAAGTCACTCAGTCGTGTCCAACTCTTTGCGACCCCATGGGCTGCAGCCTCCCAGGCTCCTCCATCCATGGGATTTTCCAGGCAAGAGTACTGGAGTGGGCTGCCATTTCCTTCTCCAGTGGATCTTCCCGACTCAGGGATTGAACCCGGGTCTCCTGCATTGTGGGCAGACGCTTTACCCTCTAAGCCACCACAGAAGGTCTATGTAGGTCTTCATAGAACCATTCAACTTCAGCTTCTTCAGCTTTACTGGTTGGGGCATAGGCTTGGATTACCGTGATATTGAATTGTTTGCCTTGGAAGTGAAGAGAGATCACTCTGTTGTTTTTGAGATTGCATCCAAGTACTGCATTTTGGACTCTTCCTTTGACCATGATGACTATTCCATTTCTTCTAAGGGTTTCCTGCCCACAGTAGTAGATATACTGGTCAACTGAGTAAATTCACCCATTCCAGTCCATTTTAGTTTGCTGATTTCTAGAATGTCGATGTTCACTCTTGCCATCTCCTGTTTGACCACTTCCAATTTGCCTTGATTCATGGACCTAACTTTCCAGGTTCTATGCAATATTGCTCTTACAGCATCAGACCTTGCTTCTATCACCAGTCATATCCACAACTGGGTATTGTTTTTGTTTTGGGTCCATCCCTTCATTCTTTCTGGAGTTATTTCTCCACTGTTCTCCAGTAGCATATTGGGCACCTACCCACCCAGGGAGTTCCTTTTTCAGTATCCTATCATTTTGCCTTTTCATACTGTTCTTGGGCTTCTCAAGGCAAGAATACTGAAGTTGTTTTCCATCCCTTCTCAGTTGGACCACATGCTGTCAGATCTGTCCACCATGACCCATCCATCTTGGGTGGCCCCGCATGTCATGGCTTAGTTTCATTGAGTTAGACAAGGCTGTGGTCCATGTGATCATATTGGCTAGTTTTCTGTGATTATGGTTTCAGTGTGTCTGCCCTCTGATGCCCTCTGGCAATACCTATCATCTTACTTGGGTTTTTCTTAACTTGGACATTGGGTATCTCTTCACGGCTGCTCCTTTTTTTGGATGAGGTCATCCCTCCTGACCTTGGACATGGGGTAGCTCCTCTCAGCCACCGCCCCTACCTTGAACATAGGGCAGCTCCTATTGGCTGTGCTCTGCATGGTCCATTGCAGCCACCATGCATCTGCGTGGTCTGTCACAGCCACCGCACTTCTTTACTAGCTATTATTTCATTGAAAATTGCATCTCCTCTTTTCTATTTTTTAATTTGAAATTCAGTCAAGCATCCATTATTGTTAAAAATGCATGTGAATGATTGAAATATGTGGTAGCTAAGAAGGGGCATTGACTGTTCAATACTTGTGTGATGAAATCTAATATTATACCAGGCAACTATAGGCTTCCCTGGTGAGATTACAGCACTTTATTCAAACTGGTAACAGTTCTTAGTGAAGCCTCAGTGAAATAATAAGAGTGATTTTGAAAACATTTTTTAAAGTATGATATCATTTCTTCAATATTAGAAGAAAACTATAATTGACCAAGGAAAAATTTTAAACTAAAATCTGTCTAAAATCTCTAAACCCTTAAAAAAAGTTCTGTTTTTCTAACAAATGCAAAAAGAGGGCAAAGAAAGTATATAAAATAGAGAGCAATGAAGTCAAAGTGAATAGTTAAGTAAAATAAAAAAATAAAACAACCTAGATAGTGTTAAATTAACCTTAGTAGAAAATAATGGAATTAAAGAGAGATTAAGAAAGTAAATGAGAGTATTAAGCAGAATTGGTTATAACTAAACAACAAAACCAGTTTTACCTTTTTTCTGACTCTGAAATAAGTAGCAAGTACTATGTTGGAGTATTTGTTATATGATGATGCTGGGGAGCCCTCCACTCCTGGGCATCCTCCAATATCGATTGGCTCCAGCCAATAACTCCAGCAGGGACTTAGCCCAAGTCACTGGGCAGCACGTTGATCAGCAACCAACAGCCAGTGAGTGTTTACACACTCAAGAGAATCAACTTTGGACAACCAGGGCACAGAGAAGTTTTCTGGCTACATGGAGCAGCTGAAGGGAATGAGCCTGCCAGTCAGGGAGAGCCTGACAAAATGTTGCCCACTGGAGAAGGGAATGGCAAAGCACTTCATTCTTGCCTTGGGAACCTCATGAACAATATGAAAAAAGAAAAATATGTGACACTGAAAAAATCAGCCTCCCAGGTCTGTAGGTGTTCAATATGCTACTGGGAAAGAGCAGAGAAATAGCTCCTGAAAGAATGAAGAGGCTAAACCAAAGCAGAAAGGATGTTCAGTTGTGGATGTGTCTGGTGATGAAAGTAAAATCCAAAGCTGTGAAGAATGATATTCCATAAAAACCTGGATTATTAGGTCCATGAATCAAGGTAAATTGGATATGGTCAAATGGGAAATCACAAAAGTGAACATCAACCTTTTAGGAATCAGTGAACTAAAATGGACTGGAATGGGCCAATTTAATTCAGATGACCATTATATATACTACTGTGGGCAAAATTTTTTAGAAGAAATGGAGTAGCCCTCATAGTCAACAACAGTCCAAAATGCAGTACTTGGGTACAGTCTCAAAAATGACAGAATGATCTTGGTTTGTTTTCAAGGCAAGCCATTCAACATCACAGTCATCCAAGTTTATGCCCAAACCATTAATGCTGAAGAAGGTGAATGATTCCATGAAGAGCTACAACACCTTCTAGATCTAACACCAAAAATGATGTCTATGACATCAAATGAGATTGGAATGCAAAAACAGGACATCAAGAGATACCTGAAGAAACAAGCAAGTTTGGCCTAAGAGTACAAAATAAAGCAGGCCAAAAGCTTATAGAATTTTTCCAAAAGAATGAATTGGTCATACCAAACAACCTCTTCTAACAACACAAGAGACGACTGTACATATGGAAATCACCAAATGGTCAATGTTGAAATCCGATTGATTATATTCTTTGCAGAAAAAGATGGGGAAGCTCTATACAGTCAGCAAAAATAAGAACTGGAGTGACTGTGACTCAGACCATCAGCTCTTTACTTCTAAATTCAGGCATACATTGAAAACAGTAGGGAAAACAACTAGATCTTTCAGGTATGACCTAAATCAAACACTTTATGATTATACAATGGAGGTAACAAATAGATTAAAGGGATTAGACCTAGTAGACAGAATGCCTGAAGAACTATGGACAGTGGTTCATAACATTCTATAGGGGATGGTGACCAAAATCACCCACATCCTCAAAAAAAAAAAAAAGAAAAGAAATACAAGTGGGCAAAGTGGTTGTGTGAACCCTTACAAATAGCTCAGAAAAGAAGAGAAGTAAAAGGGAAAGATATACCCAACTAAATGCAGAGTTCCAGAGAATAGCAAGGAGATATAAGAAAGCCTTCTAAATAAACAATGCAAAGAAATAGAGACAAACAATAGAATGGGAAGAATTAGAGATCTCTTCAAGAAAGTTAGAGACTCCAAGGGTATATTTCATGTTAAGATGGGCACAATAAAGGACAGAAATGGCAAAGACCTAACAGAAGTAAAAGAGATTAAAATAGGTGGCAATATTACAAAAAGAAGAACTGTACAAAAAAATTTCTTAATGACCCAGATAACCCTGATGGTGTGGTCACTCACCTAGAGCCAGATATCCTGGAGTTTGAAGTCAAGTGGGCCTTGGAAAGCATTACTACAAACAAAGCTGATGGAATTCCAGTTGAACTATTTCATCCTAAAAGATGATATTGTCACAGCATTGCACTCAATATGCCAGCAAATCTGGAAAACTCAGCAGTGGCCACAAGACTGTAAAAGATCAATTTTCATTCCAACCCCAAAGAAAGGTAATGTCAAGGACTATTCAAATTACCATACTATTGCACACCTTTCACATGCTACCAAGATAAAGCTCACAATCATTCAAGCTAGGCTTCAGCAGTATGTGAGTTGAGAATGTCCTGATGTACAAGCTGCATTTAGAAAAGGCAGAGGAACAAGAAATCAAATTGCCAACATCAACTGAATCATAGAAAAAGCAAGGGAATTAAAAAAAAAAATCTACTTCTGCTTCATAGACTACCTTAAAGATTTTGACTGTGTTCAGTTAGGTTCAGTACCTCAGTCATGTCTGACTCTTTGTGACCCCATGGACTGAAGTGCATCAAACTTTCCTGTCCATCATCAAATCCCAGAGCTTGCTCAAACTCATCACCATAGAGTCAGTGATGCCCTTTCACCATATCATCCTGAATAGTCCCCTTCTCCTCCTGCCTTCAATCTTTCCCAGCATCAGGGTCTTTTCCAATGAGTCAGTTCTTTTCATCAAGTGGTCAAAATATTGAAGTTTCAGCTTCAGCAGCAGTCTTTCCAATGACTATTCAGGAATGATTTGCTTTAGGATCGACTGGTTTGATCTCCTTACAGTCAAGAGGACTCTCCAGAGTCTCCAACATCACAGTTCAAAAATATTAATACTTTGGTGCTCACCTTTCTTTATAGTCTAACTCTCACATCCATACATGGCTACTGGAAAAATCATAGATTTAACTAGACAGAACATTGTGCTGTCTAGACAGAACATATGCTGTCTAGATTGGTCTTTGATTTTCTTCCAAGGAGCAAGCATCTTTTAATTTCATGGCTGTAGTTGCCATGTGCAGTGATTTTGGAGCCCAAGGAAATAAAGTATCTCACTGTTTCTACTGTTTCCAAATCTATTTGCCATTAAGTGACGGGACTGGATGCCATGATCTTAGTTTTCTGAATATTGAATTTCAAGCCAACTTTTTCATTCTCTTCTTTCACTTTCATCAAGAGACTCTTTAGTTCTTTTCTGCTTTCTACCATAAGGCTGGTGTCATTTGTGTATCTGCAGTTATTGATATTTCTCCCAGCAATCTTGATTCCAGCTTGTGCTTCTTCCAGCCCAGCATTTTTCATGATGTACTCTGCATATAAGTTAAATAAGTAGGGTGACAATATACAGGCTTGATATTATCCTTTTCCAATTTGGAACCAGTCAATTTTCCATGTTCTAACTGTTCTTTCTTTACCTGTGTACAGATTTTTCAGGAGGCAGGTCAGGTGGTCTGGTATTCCCCATCTCTGTAAGAATTTTCCAGTTTGTTGTGATACATGGAGTCAACAGCTTTGGGATAGTCAATAAAGCAGAAATAGATGCTTTTCTGGAATCCTCTTGCTTTTTCTAAGATCCAACATATGCTAGCAATTTGGTCTCTGGTTTCTTTGTCTTTTTTAAAACCATCTTGAGCATCTGGAAGTTCACAGTTCACATACTGTTGGAACCTGGCTTGGAGAATTTTAAGCATTACTTTGCTAGCATGTGAGATGAATGCAATTGTGCAGTAGTTTAACATTCTTTGTCATTGCCTTTGTTTGGTATTGGAATGAAAATTGACCTTTTCCAGTCCTGTGGTCACTGCTGAGTTTTCCAAACTTGCTGGCATACAGAGTTCAGCATTTTAACAGCACCATCTTTTAGGATTTTAAATAGCTCAGCTGGAGTTACACCACCTTCACTAGCTTTATTCATAGTGATGCTTCCAAAGGCCCACTTGACTTCACATTCCAGGATGTCTGGCTCTAGGTTAGTGGTCACACTATTGTGGTTATCTGGGTCATGAAGATCTTTTTGTATTATTATTCCGTGAATTTCAAGAATTGTGGAAAATTCTTAAAGAGATGTGAATACCTAATTATCTTACCTGCCTCCTGAGAAACTTGTACCTTGGACAAGAAACAATGGTTGGAACCAGACATGGAAGAATAGACAGGTTCAAAATTGGGAAAGGAGTATATCAAGGTTGTATATTGTCACCCTGCTGATTTAACTTCTATTTAGAATACATAATGCAGAATGATGGGCTGGATGAAGCACAGGCTGGAATCAATATTGCCAGGAGAAATATCAACAATCTCATATATGAAGATGATAGCACTTTAATGACAGAAAATGAAGAGAAATTAAAGAGCCTCTTGATGAAGGTGAAAGAAGAGAGTGAAAAAACTGGCTGAAAACTAAGCATTCATAAAGCTAAGATCATGGCATCCAGTCCAATCACATCATGGTAAAAAGATGGGGAAAAATTGGAAAGAGTGACAGGTTTATTTTCTTGGAGTCCAAAATCACTGTGGCCGGTAACTGTAGCCTTGAAATTAAAATATTTTAATTGGAAGAAAAGCTATGACAAATCTAGACAGCATATTAAAAAGCAGAGACATCACTTTGCTGAAAAAGGTGTGTATAGTCAAAGCTATGGTTTTTCCAGCATTCATGTGTGGATATGTCATTTGGACCACCAGAAGGCCAAGCACTGAAGATTCATGCTTTCAAACCGTGGTCCTGGAGAAAACTTTTGGGAGTCCCTTGAATAACAAGGAGATCAAACCAGTAAATCTTAAAGGAAATCAACCCTGAATATTCTTTAGAAGGACTGATGCTGAAGCTGAAGCTCCAATACTTTGGCCACCTCATTAGAAAAACACATTCACTTGAAAAATAGCCTGATACTGGAGAGATTGAGGACAAGAGGGAAAGGGGACAAGAGAAAATGTGATATTTGAATGGCATCACAGACTTAGTGGATATGAGTTTGAGCAAATTCAGGGTGATAGTGAAGGACAGAGAAGACTGTCATGCTGCAGTTCATGGGGGTCCCAGAGAGTTGAACACGACTGGGTCATGAACAGCAACAACATTGTTTATTCAATTGCTTAAACATTGATTGAAGTAGAATGATCTTTAAAATCCTGTACAACTTGAAATTATATGTGAACATTATATTTAAATTATTTTCTATTCTATCCTTTATTTTATTCATATGAACTGTAAAATAGTGAATCATGAGGCCAGCTGGTGTCCTTAAATACTAAGTAAATATTTTTGAAGATGTACATGAGTCAATGTATTTATCACTTCCACTTCTTTTTTGTAATAGATATTATTTTCTTGGTAATGGGGATTAAGATTAAGGTTGACTCTTTTCTATCCTATGCCAAGGTTTACTGCACCACCACCTGCAGATGTTCATTAGTAAAACCTGGGCCTGCATGCTGACCAAAATAAAGACTGTAAAAGAATTGTTCTCCACTCTGACATTTTCTCAATAAGGACAGGATATTAACCTCCCGTGCAATAAAATAGTTCCACCCAATTTCCCAGAATGAGTTTTTAATTTAACTGGTCATTTGAAGTGCATTTATGTATAAAAAATGTATAGCCTTATCTGAAAGTAGGAAACCCCACCTATAGATTAAACTTTTTAATGTCAGGCTGAAGTGTAAGAAGAACATTGATGGAACTAGTGAAGGTTAAGAAGAGAACAATGCCTACAATAAAGTTTCTGGAAGTTTATCAGATCAAATGTAAATTTATTTAATAGAAAATAAAAAATTCAATAATGTATTTTAATGTTTAACTTAAAAGATGAGGACCAACAGAACTAAGTATATAACCAGATAATTATTTGGACAAACATTCTAATGAACAGATATGCAAAAAACCAGAAATAGTACTAATGCATTGAGAGTGATTAATGTCCCTTCTTAAGATAATAAGTTACTCTAAAATGATATAATGAAATTGTATCACCAATGACATTAGAAGAAAGCAAAATTGAAAATGAAGTCACAAAAATCTAGATCTATAGCAATGCTTGAGAGAATTTATAAAGTACATCCAGAAATATATCATATTCTTTTAATTCTAATTTATAGGTTGATGTCATGTTTATCAAAGAAAAACTTTACTTAAAAGTTAAGAACTGATTAGAAAAACATCATTTCCTTGTTATTATCTTGTGTGGATGCTTGCATTCTGATATCCTATTCATATTTTAACACATTTTAGTATTGAATAAAGAATTTGGTTGCTTGAATTAATTCCTTAAATTAGTTAGTTTATACCAAAATGGTATATAAACAAGTGACAAGTCCACTCTATTCTGGGTAGTGTTAGTAATAATTTAAAATAAGACAAAAAGAAAGTTTCTTTTACCCTAAATAGTATATATTAAAGCAATTTTTCTATCTTTTTGAGGCTATTTAATGTTTACTTTTAAGGAAATGTACTCTATACTAAGATTGAACTTAACCTATATCTAAAACTTAGCTATCAAGCTCAAATACTGCATGGGTCAGAAGTATAAAAATTACATTTATAAATGAAGTGTCTTTATTCTTTCCAGGAGCACAACTTCTAAATCAGATAAATAAACTGTCATATTTTGAAAGTTCAGCTTCACACCAAAACAATTTTTATTTTCATTAGAGTTTTTTAATAATAATAATAAAGAAATAATAAATGGTTAAAAAAATTGCTAATTACACAAAAATTAGCAACAAAATGTATTGGTGGCAATCCCATACGAAGCTATTACAAAAAAAAAAAAAAAGAATTTATAAAAAAAAAGGGAAAAAAGATTTGCTACAAAAAAATAGATGCACTGACAACCTTGATGCTATATTTTTAAAATTTTGTTACTCGATGACTACAGCAACTGGAAACGTCCAGATGTTTAAAGTCTGATTACACAACCCGACTTGTCCTCCCCTTCCTGTTTCCACATATCTCTGTACATAAACTCATAGTTCCTGATGATTTGGTAGGCTCTTCCAGCCCAGAAAAGGTGTGTAACGATGCATATAAAATGACAGGAGATTCAGCTCCCAAATTTTTTGTATAGCATATCAATTTTGTATTCAGCTTGCCTAATGATGCCATAACATGCAGTACTGCCTATGAAAATTTGGCAAATACTTCAGATAAGGGTCTTAATTCTGGTGAATTAAGAATTCATTCATTCTGCACTAATGCATTTATTTTCTATATTTTCTTTTATCAAGTAGAAATTCATTACCAATGAGACATTTTTTAATTCCCTAATTTAACTCTATTTGTTCTTTTTTCTAATTAGCTTTCATTATTATAATTTTAGCTTCTCTTCCTGTTTTATTGAGATATAATTGGCATAGCCCTGTGTAAGTTTAAAAAGCATAATGACTGGCTTACATACATTAAGAAATTATTACCACAATATATTTAGTGAAATTTCATAATGTCATATATACACAACACTAAAAAAATGAAAAAAAATAATTGGTGATGAAAACTCAGGATTTACTAAAAAAACTTTCATAAACAATGTACAGCAACATTAATTATATTTATCATGTTGTACATAACATCCCTGGTACTTGCTTATGTTATAATTAGAAATGTGTACCTTTTGATTACTTTCCTCAAGTTTCCCTTTCCTTTAAACTCCATCTCTGGTAACCAAAAATCTGATCTGTTTTTATAGGATTTTTTGTTTGTTTATTTTACCATCTATCACTATACAAAGATATTACATAGTTATGGACTATATTTCTCACACTGTACCTTTCAGATCTCTGACTCATTTGTTTTGTAACTGGAAGTTTGTGCTTCTTAATCTCCCTCACTTTCTCTTTTCGGCTTCAACCTTCTCTCTGTCAATTACTTGTTTGTTCTCTGTATGTATGATCTGTTGTTTACATTGCTGTGTTTATTAATTTGTTTTGTTTTGTTTTAAAAATTCATTTATCGGTGAAGTTATATAACGTTTTGCTTATTGCCATACGACTTATTTCACTAGCATAATAACTTCTAGGCTCATCCATGTTGTCACAAATAGTAATATTTCATCTTTTTCACTACTGAATAATATCCCTTTACGTGTATATGCATACCATATTTTCTGTATTCATTCATTCAATCACAGTCACTAAGGATGCTTTCACATCTTGGCTATTGTAAGCAATGTTGCAGTGAATATTGGGGTGCATGTATATTTTGTTTTTTTTTAATATAAATTTATTTATTTTAATTGGAGGCTAATTACTTTACAACATTGTACTGGTTTTGCCATACATACATCAACATGAATCTGCCACTGGTGTACACATGTTCCCCATCCCGAACCCCCCTCCCACCACCCTCCGCATACCATCCCTCTGGTTCATCCCAGTGCACCAGCCCTGCACATCCTATATCATGCATCGAACCTGTACTGGCGATTCATTTCACATATGGGATAAATACCTAGGAGTGGAATTGCTAGATCCCATGATCTATTCTTAACTTTCTGAGGAAATACCATACTGTTTATACAGTGCATGCATGAGTGCATGTGTGCTCAGTTGCTTCAGTCATTTGTGACTCTTTGCAACCCTATGGACTATAACCTGCCAAGCTCCTCAGTTCATGGGATCCTCCAGGCAAAAATATTAGTTACCCTGCCCTCCTCCAAGGGATCATCCTGACACAGGGATTGAGCCCCTGTCTCCTGTATCTCCTGCATTGTAGGAAGATTCTTTAACAACTGAGCTCCTGGGGAAGCCCCATTTTAACTTTCTGAGGAAACACCATACTGTTTATACAGTAGCTGCATCAATTTACCTTACTACCAATAGTGCAAAATGTTTGCTTTTATCGTCATTTTCACCAACATTTGTTATTTGTCATATTTTTACATTAGTCTTTCTGATAGCTGTGAGTTGATATCTCATTTTGGTTTTGATTTGCATTTATTTCATCATTAGTGATGTTGAGGATTTTTTGCATGTCATGTCATCATCTGCATATCTTCTTTGGAAGCATTGTCTATCCATGCTTTCTTTCATTTTCTAATCATGTTGTTCTTTTCTTTTTTTCAATGCTGAGCTATACGAGTTCTTTGGATGAGGTGAGGGAAACTGGTTCAGTTTGATTTTTCAGTTTTCCTAACATTTTTATTGAAGAGGTTGTCTTCTTCCCAGTGTATATCCTTGCCTCCTTTGTCAAATATTTACTGACTATATAAGTCTGGATTCACTTCTGGACTCTTTATTTTATTCCATTCATCTATGTGTCTATTTTGTGTCAGCACCATAATGTATTGACTGCTGAATCTTTGTACTATAGCTTAAAATCACGGAATATAAGACCCCTAGCTTTTTTCCTCTTTTTCAAGATTGTTTTGCTTATTAGAGTCTTTTCTGTTTTCAAACAAGTATTTGAATAGATTTGTGAAAAAATGCTGTTAGTATTTTGATAGGCATTGCATTGAATATGTAAATTGTCTTAGGTCATATGTTAATTTAAATGTTTTTTAAATCCATGAGCACAATACATCTTTTATTTTTTTATTTTAAATTAATTCATTTGTTTTAATTGGAGGATAATTAATTTACAGAATTGTGACAGTTTTTACCATGCATTAACTTGAATTGGCCAGTTAATATCTTTCCTTTTTTTTTCTCCTTTGAGTAAAGGACTTTTGTCACCTTAAACTCATTCTTAAGTATTTTACTTGTTTTGAAATATTTTTTCATCATTTGTCTTCCTGATAGTTCAGTTCAGTTCAGTCGCTCAGTCATGTCTGACTCTTTGCAATCCCATGAACTGCAACAAGCCAGGCATCCCTGTCCATCACCAACTCCCGGAGTCCACCCAAACCGGTATAAGAACATAAAATGTGAGAGTTCAGTGTTCCTGTCTGCAAATTAAGTGAATTTCTTTGTAAATTCTAGAAGTTTTTGGTAGCATCCTTAATATTTTCTATATATGGTACCATATCCTCTGTGAACAGAGATAGTTTTACTCTTTCAATTTCAATGTGGATGCCTTTTATTTCCTTGTGTGGTTTCTATGGTTCAGTTCAGTTCAGTTCA
Source organism: Bos taurus (assembly GCF_002263795.3). Lineage (NCBI taxonomy): Eukaryota > Metazoa > Chordata > Mammalia > Artiodactyla > Bovidae > Bos > Bos taurus. The sequence goes on from NC_037336.1 coordinate 5,246,797, forward strand.
GTCACTCAGTCTTGTCAGACTCTTTGAGACCCCATGAATTGCAGCACGTCAGGCCTCCCTGTCCATCACCAACTCCCGGAGTTCACTCAGACTCACATCCATTGAGTCAGTGATGCCATCCAGCCATCTCATCCTCTGTCATCCCCTTCTCCTCCTTACCCCAATCCCTCCCAACATCAGAGTCTTTTCCAATGAGCCAACTCTTCTCATGAGGTGGCCAAAGTACTGGAGTTTCAGCTTTAGCATCAGTCCTTCCAAAGAACACCCAGGACTAATCTCCTTCAGAATGGACTGGTTGGATCTCCTTGAAAGCCAAGGGACTCTTAACAGTCTTCTCCAACACTACAGTTCAAAAGCATGGTTAGGACTTCCAATACTAAGTTGAATAAAAGTTGCAAAAGTGAGAATTCTTCTCTTGTTTCTGATCTTAGAGAAAACACTTTCAGGTTATGGCCATAGAGTATGATGATCTGTGGGATTGTCACCTATAGCCTTTATTATGTTGACATATTTTGCCTCCATGACCACTTTTTTGAGAGTTTTTTTTATCGTAAATAGATGTTGAATTTTGTCAGAAACTTTTTCTGCATCTATTAAGATGATTGTGTAATTTTTATTCTTTACTTTGTTAATATGGTTCATCACATTGATTGATTTGTAGATATTGTATCATCTTTACATCCCGGGGGTAAATCCCACTTGATCATATTGTATGATTTTTCTGATGTTTGCCAAAATGTTATTGAGGATTTTTAAAATTGTATTCATGAGGGATATTGACCTGTAATTATATTTTATTTTCTTTCCTTTCCTTTTCTGTGTGTTTTACTTGATTTTGGTATCAGGTTGATGTTTACTCATAGAGTAAGTTCAGAAATTTCCTTTTTATTATTATTATTATTTACTTTACAATATTGCATTGGTTTTGCCATACATCAACATGCATCCGCCATGGGTGTTCACGTGTTCCCCATCCTGAACCCCCGTCCCACTTCCCTCCCCATCCCATCCCTCTGGGTCATCCCCGTGCACCAGCCCCAAGCTTCCTGTATCCTGCATCGAACCTGGACTGGTGATTCATTTCTTATATGATATTATACATGTTTTAATGCCATTCTCCCAAATCATCCCCCTTCCCTCTCCCACAGAATCCAAAAGACTGTTATATACATCTGTGTCTCTTTTGTTGTCTTTCTCTACAATTTCTTTTGAATAATAGGAGAGTTATAGATGTTAATTCCTCTTTAGATATTTGGTGAAATTCACCTAGACTTCTGTTTGTTGGGAGTTTTAAATTTACTGATTCAATTGTGTTATGAATTGTTGGTCTGCTTATATTTTCTGTTTCCTCCTGATTCAATCTTGGGAAATTGTGCACATCTAAGAATTTGTCCATTTCTTCTGGTTTACCATTTTGTTGGCATATAGTCGTTCATAGTGATCTCTTATGATAACTTGAATGGTTGCAGTATCAGTTGTAATTTTTATTCTTTCTGATTTTATTTAACTGGTGTCCTCTTTTTTTTTAATTTAATTTTATTTTTTGGGAGAATGGCATTGAAACATGTAAAATATCATGTATGAAACAAGATGCCAGTCCAGGTTCAATGCACGATACTGGATGCTTGGGGCTAGTGCACTGGTGTCCTCTTTTTTTTGGATAAATCTGGCTAAAGGTTTATTAATGTTACTTATCTTATCAAAGAAACTGTCCTTAGTTACATTGTCCTTTTCTATTATTTTAGTCTCCATTTCATTTATTTCTACTCTGATCATTATTATTTCTTTCCTTCTGTCAACTAGTGGTTTTATGTGTTGTCTTTCTAGTTTCGTTGTTTAAGGTCATGTTCTTTATTTAAGATTATTCTTTTTTCTTCATATAGATTTGTATCACTATAAAATTCTCTCTTAGAACTTATTTTGCTGCATCCTATTGGTTTTTGATACTTGAGTCTCTGTTTTCAATTGTCTCCAGATTTTTTTTTTCCTCTTTGATTTCTTTAGTGACCAACTTGTTTTGTAGACCATATTGTTGAACCTCTGTGTGTGTGTGTGTGTGTGTGTGTGTGTGTGTGTTTGGTTTTATTTGTTTGTTTGTTTTCTTCTTCTTGTGTTTGATTTCTAGTTTCATATCATTATGGTGAGAAAATGTGTTTGATGTGATTTTAACTTGAAAATTTACTGAGAGTAGTTTGGTGTCCAAGCTTGTAATCTACTCTGGAGAAAATCCCTTGTGTAATTGGGGTGATAAACATACAAGGTATTATTGTGCTACTGAAAATACTTCATTTTATAGTTGCTAACATATACTTCATGTGTTTAGGTGATCTTATGTTGAGTGAATATATATTACAATTGTTATATTTTTTATTAGTTTACTTGTTTTAATGGAAAGATAATTGCTTTACAATATTGTGATGGTTTTTCCATACATCAACATGAATTGTTACTTTTTTTTTTTTTTTACTAGACCTCTAAACCATTATGGGATCTTTGTGTTGGTTTTATAATAATCTATCTCTTGTTACAGTATTTGTCTTAAAGTATCCTTTGTGTGATGTAAACATTACTGTCCTTTCTTTCTTTCTGTGTCTATTTACATGGGATACTTTTTTCTACCTCTTCACTTTCTGTGCATTGCTTTAGTACACAAATGAGTCTCCTGTAGCCAGTGTATAATTGAGTTATTTTTTTTTTTATTATCTGAGCAGTCTATATTTTTAAAATAGCACATTTAGTCTATTTTAAATTAATATTAATAATGAGATAATTAATTTATAATAAAGTAATTATTGATATGAATGATATGAATGTCTTTTTATACTTTTCTGATGGTTTTGTAGTTCTTTGTTTCTATCCTCTTCTTCACCTCTCTTCATTTGTGGTATGATGATTGTCATTAATTTTCATTTTATGTTTGGATTCCTGTTTATTTTTTAAATAAGTAGTATAGATTTTTGACTTGTGGCTACCATGAGGTCTCTGTCTCAGTGTTTGATTTGCAGATATCTTAAGTTCAAGTGCATTTTTAAAGATGCTATTTTTATTCCTTACTACCCACATTTAATATTTTCAGAAAGTGAAGAGGAACTAAAAAGCCTATTGATGAAAGTGAAAGAGGAGAGTGAAAAAGTTGGCTTAAAGCTCAACATTCAGAAAACAAAGATCATGGCATCTGGTCCCATCACTTCATGGCAGATAGATGGGGAAACAGTCGAAACAGTGTCAGACTTTATTGTTTGGGGCTCCAAAATCACTGCAGATGGTGACTGCAGCCATGAAATTGAAAGAGTTACTCCTTGGAAAGAAAGTTATGACCAACCTAGATAGCATATTCAAAAGCAGAGACATTACTTTGCCAACAAAGGTCCGTCTAGTCAAGGCTATGGTTTTTCCAGTAGTCATGTATGAATGTGAGAGTTAGACTGTGAAGAAAGCTGAGCACTGAAGAATTGATGCTTTTGAACTGTGGTGTTGGAGAAGACTCTGTGGTGTTTGGGCTGCAAGGAGATCCAACTAGTCCATTCTAAAGGATATCAGTTCTGGGATTTCTTTGGAAGGACTGATACTAAAGCTGAAACTCCAATACTTTGGCCAACTCATGCAAAGAGTTGACTCATTGGAAAAGACCCTGATGCTGGGAGGGATTAGGGGCAGGAAGAGAAGGGGACAACAGAAGATGAGAGGGCTGGATGGCATCACCAAGTCGATGGACATGAGTTTGAGTGAACTCCAGGAGTTGGTGATGGACAGAGAGGCCTGACGTAGCCATGGGGTCCCAAAGAGTCAAACACAATTGAGCGACTGAACTGAATTGAACCCACATTTAATATTTTCATATCACATTTTTAATATTTTTTGTTTGTTTTCAGTCTCAATAACTTACGGGTATATGACTTTACTACTTTTGTTTTTCAACATTCTTAGTAGCTTCATAAGTTGTTGATTTCCTATCTTTACTGTATTTTTAACTTTATCAATGAGATTTTCCTTTCACAATTTTCATATTTCTTGCTGTGACCCTTTCTTTTAGCTTAGAGAAATCTCTGTAACATTTCTCATAAAGACAGGTTCATGGTACTAAACTCTTAGCTTTTGCTTATCTGTAAAACTTTTGACATTTCCTCCAAATCTGAATGATAATCTTGCTGAGTAGAGTAGTTTTGCTAAAAGTTCTTCTTTTTTTTTTCTTCTTTTATCACTTTATATATATTATGCCACTCCTTTTCAGTCTGCAGTTGTTTTTTTTTAATGAATTGATATTTATGGAAATTGGCTTCTATTTAACTAGTTGTATTTTCTTTGTCCCTTTCAATATTCTCTATTGATCTTTATTTTATGTCAATTAATTGCAATGCATCATGGTATAGTTCCCTTTGGTTTGATTGTTTGGGGAACTCTTGTGTTTCCCAGGACTGAATGTCTGTTTCCTTTCCCAGTTATGCATAGTTTTCAGCTATTATGTCTTCAAATATGTTCCCTGACTCTTTCTCTCTCTCTTTCTGGGAACTTTACAATGTGGATATTAGTAATGCTTAATATTTCCTCTGATATCTCTTAAAATTTCTCATTTTTAAAATTACTTTTTTCAGTTCATTTTGAGTGATTTCCACTACTCTACCTTCCAGTTTGCTGATTTGTTCTTCTATACCTGCTAACCTTCCGCTGCTTTTTTTCTACTGTATTTTTTCAGTTAGTGTGTTAGTTCTTCTTTACAGTTTTTTTTTTTTTTTTAATTGGTTAAGCTTCTCACTGGGTTCCTTCTTATTCTGTCCAGTACTTCAAGCAGCTTTATGATAATTACCATGAATTCTTTATCAGGTGGTTGCTTATATCCCATTTATTTAATTTTTCTTCTGGGGTTTTATCTTGCTTTTTATTTCTAACACATACTTGCTATCACCTCATTTTACCTAAATATCCATTTCTGTTTCAATGTATTAGGTAGCTTAATTATTTATTTATTTTTTATTTCTTTTTGATCTAGAGACAGTGAGCTAATATAGATGGCATTCTGTGGCTAGTAGCTGCACACTCACCCCTGATCACCAAGACTATATGCTCTTGGGGTATTCTCTATTCTTAGAATGTCCTCTATGTGGGTTTATCTGCCCTTATGCTGTCACTGAGCTGACTACTGTGGGCATGCTGGTAGCTGTGTCTGGCCTCTGGCCCAGTTGGTTGATAGGCTCTGTCTATTGCAGAAAAGGCAGATGAACCAGGGATCAAATTGCCAACATCTGCTGGATCATGGAAAAAGGAAGAGAGTTCCAGAAAAAACAAAACAAAACAAACAAAACATTTATTTCTGCTTTATTGACTATGCCAAAGCTTTTGACTGTGTGGATCACAATAAACTATGGAAAATTCTGAAAGAGATGGACATACCGGACCACCTGACCTGCCTCTTGAGAAACCTGTATGCAGGTCAGGAAGCAACAGTTAGAACTGGACATGGAACAACAGACTGGTTCCAAAAGGAAAAGGAGTATGTCAAGGCTGTATTATGTCATCCTGCTTATTTAACTTATATGCAGAGTACATCATGAGAAACGCTGGGCTGGAAGAAGCATAAGCTGGAATCAAGATTGTCAGGACAAACATCAATAACCTCAGATATGCAGATGACAACATCTTTATGGCAGAAAGTGAAGAGGAACTAAAAATCCTCTTGATGAAAGTGAAAGAGGAGAGTGAAAAAGTTGGCTGAAAGCTCAATATTCAGAAAATGAAGATCATGGCATCTGGTCCCATCACTTCATGGGAAATAGATGTGGAAACAGTGGAAACTGTCAGACTTTATTTTTCTGGGCTCCAAAATCACTGCAGATGGTGATTGTAGCCATGAAATTAAAAGATGCCTATTCCTAGGAAGGAAAGTCATGACCAATCTAGATAGCATATTGAAAAGCAGAGACATTACTTTGCCAACAAAGGTCCATCTAGTCAAAGCTATGGTTTTTCCAGTGGTCATGTATGAATGTGGGAGTTAGACTGTGAAGAAAGCTGAGCACCAAAGGAATGATGCTTTTGCACAGTGGTGTTGGAGAAGACTCTTGAGTGTGCCTTGGACTGCAAGAAGATCCAACCATATGGGGAGGGAGGTGGAAGAGGGGTTCAGGATTGGGAACACATGTACACCCGTAGTTGATTCATGTTGACGTTTGGCAAAACCAATACAATATTGCAAAGTAATTAGTCTCTAATTAAAATAAATAAATTTAAATTAAAAAAAGATAATAAAGGAGATCATTCTTGGGTGTTCCTTGGAAGGAATGATGCTAAAGCTGCAACTCCAGTACTTTGGCCACTTCATGAGAAGAGTTGGCTCACTGGACAAGTCTCTGATGCTGGGAGGGATTGGGGGCAGGAGGGGAAGGGGATGACAGAGGATGAGATGGCTGGATGGCATCACCGAGTCGATGGACGTGAGTTTGAGGCAACTTCGTGAGTTGGTGATGGACAGGGAGGCCTGGCATGCTGCAAGTCATGGGATCCCTAAGAGTCGGACATGACTGAATGACTGAACTGACCTGAACTGAACTGATTGTGGGGATTGACATCCACTGATTTGTGGGTTCAGTTTTTGGCAATGCTGGCTATCATGGCCAGAGTTCTTCAAGCTGACTTGGGCCTGATGGTGTGTGTGGCAAGGATGTGGGGCTAATACTGACCCACTGGTGAGTGTAAATAGGTCCTGGGGTCTCCAGATTAGGCCTAGGTAGATTTATGAACTTGAGCAAACTCCAGGAGATAGTGAGGGACAGGGAGGCCTGACATTCTGCAGTACATGAATTGCAAAGAGTCAGATATGACTGGGTGACTGAAAAACAACAAGAAAGCTCCCTCAAATGACTGCCACCAATGTCTGTGTCCCCAGGGTTAGTCCCAGTTTCCTTTTGCCTCTCCGGAGATCGTTTCAAGATCAGCAATTGAATCTGACTATTGGTGGCTCAGACGGTAAAGCATCTGCCTGCAATGTGGGAGACCCGGATTCGATTCCTGGGTCAGGAAAATCCCCTGGAGAAGGAAATGGCAATCCACTCCAGCATTCTTGCCTGGAAAAATCCCATGGACGGAGGAGCCTGATAGGCTACAGTCCATGTGGTCGCAAAGAGTAGGGCATGACTGAGTGACTTCACTTTCTGTTTTCAAATTACTGCCCCTAGACTGGGATTCAGAGCTTGGGAGACTTTGTGTGTGCTCTTTAACAACAGAGTTTCTGTTTCCTACAACCCTCTGGGTCTCTTAAAAGTGAGCCCTGCTGGTCTTTAAAGTCAAGCATTCTCAAAGTTCATCTTCCTAGTTCAAGCCCCCTGGCCTGCAAGCTTGATGTGGCACTACCCTTGGTTCTGGGGGAGAGTCTCTTCAGTTATGATTATCCCCCAACTTGTAGGTCACCCACTTGAGGATATGGGTCTTGACTATACTGTGTTTCCACCCCTCCTTGTCATTCCTTCTTTATTTCGCTAGCTGTATATATTTTTCTGTAATTTTCAGGTCATTTTCATCAAAAGTTTCTGGGTGAAAAAAAAAAGAGTTTAGTCCTGGTAATGTCCAACTCTTTGCAACCCCATGGACTGTAGCTTGCCAGGCTCCTCTCTCTATAGAATTATCCAGGCAATAGTACTTGAGCAGGTAGCCATTTCTTCATCCAGGGGAATCTTCCCAACTCAGGGACTGAGTCTGCTGCATTGAAGCCAGATCCTTTACCATCTGAGCCACCTTAATAGTTGCAATTTTGGTGTGTCTCTGGGAGGAGATGAGACTAGACTTTCCCTTGTCCACCATCTTTACCTCTCCAATTTTATTCTTCTGTTTTCTTTTTTAATTTGGTCCCTGAAGTCTTCATCATTTTGCTCTTGTGTATGCACCAAAAATTTATATCAACTTAGATTCTTCATAAGCTAGTTTCTTCAAAAAGTAGAATTAGAATATATCAGAATCCTTAATCCAATGTATAGAAATAGTAAGATTTGTATTTACCTCCCCTGCATTCAGATAGATGCCAGTAAACATTTCTGGCCAAGCACTGATTTTTAAAGCCATCACTATCTCTCTTTTTAAAATTATTCTTTTTTGCTATATTGTGAGAATGTCTACAACACAATTTTATATTTCTTGCTTACCACTATGAATATTAGTATTACTATAAATGTTTAAATGTTATGTATCCTATTATCAAGTGAAATATCAGGCAAAAAGTAGACATTCAATAAATATTGACTGAAAAAGTATATTTGTAAGTGAGAATTAATACTTAAAAAATTTAAATAAGTTCAGTATTTGAAATTTTATATGGGTATATACATTACACACATGCTAAAGTATCAGATGCTATTTTTATTTTGTAAAAATAAGAGAAAGTCATCCAGATCTATACTGCAGAAAGAAGGAAAGAAAAAGAAAGAAAAACCTTATATTGACTACCTCAAAAGGAATTCTCACATGGATAAATCAATTTGAATATATGTCACAATTTTAATTTATTTTCACTTTCAGAGAGAATGAAATAAAGTACAATTATAAAATGAATATTATATATATGTCTTAGCTTGTAGCTTTGGTTAAACTTTCTAACATACCTGAGACTCATTTTCTAGCCTGTTAAAATTAGAAATATAATAACATATTGAAAGTATTCACAGCATTTCTGGGAGGATTAGACAAGGGAAAGGTTTAAAATCTTTAAAACTGCTAAAATACTTTTCAATGGAATTGTCTTATTATTGCAAATTAAATCTATTAATAAATAGTCATTATAATCTGACATCCCTGTGATTAAAAATGTGGACTAGTAAGCTAATTGCATTCAGTTCGGTTCAGTTCATTTCAGTCGCTCAGTCGTGTCCGACTCTTTGCGACACCATGAAACGCAGCACGCCAGGCCTCCCTGTCCATCACCAACTCCCGGAGTTCACTCAGACTCACGTCCATCGAGGCAGTGATGCCATCCAGCCATCTCATCCTCTGTCGTCCCCTTCTCCTGCCCCCAAGCCCTCCCAGCATCAGAGTCTTTTCCAATGAGTCAACTCTTTGCATGAGGTGGCCAAAGTACTGGAGTTTGAGCTTTAGCATCATTCCTTCCAAAGAAATCCCAGGGCTGATCTCCTTCAGAATGGACTGGTTGGCTCTCCTTGCAGTCAAGGGACTCTCAAGAGTCCTCTCCAACACCACAGTTCAAAAGCATCAATTCTTCAGTGCTCAGCCTTCTTTACAGTCCAACTCTCACATCCATATATGACCACAGGAAAAACCATAGCCTTGACTAGATGGACCTTTGTTGGCAAAGTAATGTCTCTGCTTTTCAATATGCTATCTACGTTGGTCATAACTTTCCTTCCAAGGAGTAAGTGTCTTTTAATTTCATGGCTGCAGTCACCATCTGCAGTGATTTTGGAGCCCAAAATAATAAAGTCTGACACTGTTTCCACTCTTTCCCAATCTATTTCCCATGAAGTGATGGCACCAGATGCCATGATCTTTGTTTTCTGAATGTTGAGCTTTAAGCCAACTTTTTCACTCTCCACTTTCACTTTCATCAAGAGGCTTTTGAATTCCTCTTCACTTTCTGCCATAAGGGTGGTGCCATCTGCATATCTGAGGTTGTTGATGTTTCTCCCAGCAATCTTGATTTCAGCTTGTGCTTCTTCCAGCCCAGCATTTCTCATGATGTACTCTGCATATAAGTTAAAAAAGCAGGGTGACAATATACAGCCTTGACGTACTCCTTTTCCTATTTGGAACCAGTCTGTTGTTCCACGTCCAGTTCTAACTGTTGCTTCCTGACCTGCACACAGATTTCTCAAGAGGCATGTCAGGTGGCCTGGTATTCCCATCTCTTTCAGAATTTTCCACAGTTTATTGTGATCCACACAGTCAAAGGCTTTGGCATAGTCAATAAAGCAGAAATAGATGTTTTTCTGGAACTCTCTTGCTCTTTCCAAGATCCAGCATTAACATCACCAAAAGGTTGTTAGAAATAACAAATAGGCTCTGCCTCAGCAAATCTGACTCAGAATCTATCTTTTAACAACATTCTTAAGCAATTCACAAATATGTTAAATCTGAGGAACCACCAGTTTCTAATACTGTCTAAAATTGACAAATAGGGTGGAAAAAGTATCTTATGCATTTTTTGTGATAAAAGTCATTTTCTTTTCACGTTAACAAATATTTATATTTCATGATACAAATATTTATATTTTATGAATACTTTCTGGCTTTTTTTTGACAAATTAAATGCTATTATTCCCTTCTAATTTGAGCTTCAAAATATATTTTCTCTCCTATTTTGGTGATGCTATAAAATGAAAAGGAAAGATGGATTAACTGCTCAATGTAGTGTTGCTTGTCATCACCATTCAAAGAACATTCTCACAGGAGATGGATTGGGTTTGTGAGATTTTCCCCCTGTATCAGTTTCCTATTTTCACTTCCTCCAATAGTTTGTCGTTTTGAGGACTATTATATTTAGTTGTTTTTCTTCTTCCTTGAACTATATTTTTTTTAATGCATTGTGCATTACAATGATGAGGAGAAAACCAAAGCTTCAGCAAGCCTGAGCCAGTGATTTAGAAAAGCTCAAGGAACAAAACCACAAAACTGATGCAGATGCATTTTTTTTAAATTTTATTTCTGGGGGAAAACAATCCTTTACAATTTTCTATTATCCCAGCTACATGTTGAAACATATAATTTTGGAGCACAAGTGAGGAGACAGATGCTTCTTTTCTAATGGTAGTGGACTCCAGGTATTTTCCCAGAATGTTTAAAAGGTAGAATGATTTTGTGTAGATTTAAGAAGCCACAGAAAAACATTTAAATCCATACTTACAGTAACATCTGTCACAAAACATTATTTTAAATGTAGTAACTGATAAAGGCGACACATCTTTCCTGAACATACTGCTGCTGCTGCTAAGTCGCTTCAGTCGTGTCCGACTCTGTGCAACCCCATGGACTGCAGCCTACCAGGCTTCTCCATCCATGGGATTCTCCAGGCAAGAACACTGGAGTGGGTTGCCATTTCCTTCTCCATCCTGAACATGGTATAACTCAAAATGGTATAACTAGAATTATCCTATTAATATAGCAAACATGTACTGAGCACTTACTCTGTTCCACTCATAGGGTAGCACATGGGACACATTGTGCTGAATGGAGATGGGTGGAAAACATGAAATTAAATACAATTAATAACAAAATCTTGCTAAGTGATGTAATTATGTTTCCCATAACTATGTAAGGACAAAATGCAAAAGGAGGCTATTATTATAACTATTTAGAAAAATATGTCTCTGGTTAAGGAGTGCTATAGAACAGTCCTATGGACTCTATGGGAGAGGGAGAGGGTTTGAAGATTTGGGAGAATGGCATTGAAACATGTAAAATATCATGTATGAAACGAGATGCCAGTCCAGGTTCGATGCATGATACTGGATGCTTGGGGATAGTGCACTGGGATGACCCAGAGGGATGGTATGGAGAGGGAGGAGGGAGGAGGGTTCAGGATGGGGAACACATGTATACCTGTGGCAGATTCATTTTGATATTTGACAAAACTAATACAATTATGTAAAGTTTAAAAATAAAATAAAGTTAAAAAAAATTGAGAAGCAGTTAATCTTATAAACAATGGGTGGATCATGGTGTCAAGTAGTGTATGTGCTGTTTGTTACAAGTTGCTTCAGTGGTGTCTGGCTCTTTGCGACCCTGTGGCCTTAGCTTGCAGCCTTCTCTGTTAATGGGGATTTCCCGGGTAAGAATACTGGAGTTGGTTGCCATGCTCTCCTCTAGGGGATGTTCTCTTACAGCTCCTGATTGGCAAGTGGGTCCCGTACCGGTAGTTCCACCTCAGAAGCCCAATATAGCATTGGAAATACTGAAGTGGGATATGGACAAAAGGGATTCAGCAGTGATTGTCAGAAAATTATCAGAATAATATATTTAAAAAAAAAACTTACTTAAGAAATCAGATGATTTATTATCATCATCATCATCATTGTCATCTTGTACCAGGAGAATGAACCACCAAAAAAAAAAAAAAAAATGAAGAAGAAGAGGAAATTAGCCAAATTTTATATTCAGTTGAATGGCACTAATAAAATAAAAATGTTTATCATGAATAAAATTTAACTTGTCATTCATAATTTAAGCTACTTAGTGATTGAAATTATTATTTTTTAAAAAATAATGTTTTATTACCCAGAGATTTATTTAAACTTTTCATTTTGCATTTTTGTAAATTGTTCAGTTCAGTTCAGTCTCTCAGTCATGTCCGACTCCTTGCGACCCCATGAACCACAGCACACCAGACCTCCCTGTCCATCACCAACTCCCGGAGTCCACTCAAAGCCATGTCCATCGAGTTGGTGATGCCATTCAACCGTCTCATTCTCTGTCGTGCCCTTCTCCTCACGCACTCAATCTTTTCCAGCATCAGGGTATTTTCAAATGGGTCATCTCTTTGCATCAGGTGGCCAATGTATTGGAGTTCAAGTTTCAACATCAGTCCTCCCAATGAACACCCAGGACTGATCTCCTTTAGGATGGACTGGTTGGACCTCCTTGCAGGCCAAGGAACTCTCAACAGTCTTCTACAAAACCACAGTTCAAAAGCATCAATTCTTTGGTGCTCAGCTTTCTTTATAGTCTTTACACAACTCTCACATCCATACATGATGACTGGAAAAATCATAGCCTTGACTAGATGGACCTCTGTTGACGAAGTAATGCCTCTGCTTTGTAATATGCTATCTAGGTTGGTCATGACTTTCCTTCCAAGGGGTAAGTGTCTTTAAATTTCATGGCTGCAATCACCATCTGCAGTGATTTTGGAGTCCCCGAAAATAAAGTCTGACACTCTTTCCACTGTTTGCCCATCTTTTTGCCATGAAGTGATGGGGCCGGATGCCATGATCTTTGCTTTCTGAATGTTGAGCTTTAAGTCAACTTTTTCACTCTCCTCTTTCGCTTCCATCAAGAAGCTCTTTAGTTCTTCTTCACTTTCTGCCATAAAAGTGCAATTTGTAAGTTGTACTAGATCATTTATATAGAAATTTTTCTACAAAGAAAAATAAAAGTATTTCTTTTCTTTGTTTTAATTGTGTGACATAAATTAATTAACCATTATATTTCTTAAGGTGGCTCAGTGATAAAGAATCTACCTGCAATGCAGGTAACATGGTTTCAATCCCTGGATTGGGGATATGCCCTGGAGAAGGAAATCACAACCCACTCCAGTATTCTTGCTTGGGAAATCACACGGATAGAGGAGCCTCATGGGCTATGGTCCATGGAGTTGCAAAATCAGACATAACTTAGTGACTAAACCACCACCACCACATAGTTCTTAAAGGCTATTCAACAAGAGGATTTCTCTGGTAGCTCAGATGGTAAAGAATGAGCCTGCAATGAGGGAAACATGAGTTTGATCCCTGAGTCAGGAAGATACCCTGCAAAAGAGAATGGCTACCCACTTCAATATTCTTGACTGGAGAATTCCATAGAGGAAACAGGCAGGCTACAGCCCATGGTTCACAAAGTGTTAGACATGACTGAGTGACCAAAACTTTCATTTAATAAGAAAAACAAAAACTATGAATCATGAAGTAAAACTTCTATTCAGTCTGTAGCCTTAGCAAATCAATGTCAGTTTTTTTTTTCTCTCTCTCTTTTTGATAATTAACAGTAATTATAATAAATAAGTAGAGAACTTTTTATAATTGCTGACTGAAGTGCTCACTGAAAAATTTCATGGCATTTGAGGGTTTATGAATACATGTGTTCATCCGAAAGGTAGTCTGGTCTGAAATAGATGACACTCAACTACTTCCTGTTAGAAGTAAGAAAATGTGCTAATTGTTTTTAATATAGTTTCTTACACTGCAGTCAACCCAGGCCATCTGTCCACACAGCTGTCTCCTGGTGGTTTCAGCAAAGCAAGTGAGGGTATATATTTTAAAGAGAAGCACAACTGAAAAGAGCAAAATAGCCCACGTTGATTGAGTTTGTATTACAAGCCTATGTGCTGAATAAATTTTAAAAATGTATACCAGCGTGTGTGTACACACACACATACACACACACACACACACACCAGATTTTCACCTAGGTGAGAAGTTACTTTGTTAGTAGTTTATCTTGATAAATCACATAACTGAGAAATACCTTTAGGCTTTACATTGATTAAAGGTAACAATTCAAAAACAAAAACTATTTTGCTCAACATGTTAGTAGAAAAGCATGTTTGGGGTTGAGAAGAAGTGACAGAAGTAGGTTGAGGGTGGCCAGAAAAATCTGAGGCAAAATTTCCACAGGGACTTAAGTCATTGTGTTGGGAAGTGAGTACTCCTGATCACTAAAAGTTTAATGAAACCCACCAGTCACACAAAAAAGTTGTCTGTCATGAATATTATGATTTTGTTTGGTAAATCGCAAAAATAATGCTGTGTTGATGACTGGGTTCAGATAAAAATAAAATGAAAAAACCATGGTGGGATGGATTCAGACCTTCTAAACTGGACAAAGTGAAGAGATGAAGAAATTCTAGAAAGCTACAGATAAAAATGTAAACATGGTACCACTTCTAAATTTACAGATATCTTGATAAGGAGATGCAACTTTCCCTAAACAGAAAAACCTTAATTCATTTTAATTGAATTTAATATTTGTTAATTTTAATGTAAGCAGCATAAACCTGTTTTAAAGCAAAATGTGGTCTTTGCGGGTATTACTTTCTGAGGAACACATTAAAAAGTAAAGATTATTAATTTAAATATGTATTATTGAGTGATTTTCTATGTGAGATAGTTTTTAATTCACTGCATATATCACAGCAAATAAAGATGCCCAGGATATTTGCCCATATGATGATTGAAATCTGGTAGAGAGAAAAAGATAGAAAGGAAAAAATAAATGAGTAAAATACACAAGTAATAAGTACTTTGAGGTAAATAAAACTGGTAAGGGAGTACAATTTTAATTTGAGAAAAAATGTAGATGAAGACATAAATAAGACAGAAATCTGTGTAAAGAGTCAAGATATACAAACATGTAGTCTCTGAGGCTTAATCCAACCTAGATGTTCTAGAAGAAGTGAGGAAGTCTGTGATCACAAATGATGATTCTGCCTTGCAGTCAGTTTCCTCTTGATGAAAATATCATCAAATTTGAAAGTTCTACCTCAACCAACCAATGTATTTATTTCATAAACAGAAATGTCGAATAAGATTTCAAATTATTTATTCCAAACAAATTAAAACCCTTAACTTATGCAAGGCCAGATAATATCGTGGAATGTTATTTTAATATCATTTGTCTTATCCCTACTCCAAAAGTAAAGTAAATAAGAATTATGTTGGATCCCTGTGTTATTTGATTTCACAGTTAGATAGGAAGATAAGCCAAAATGCATGAATTATTTCTGGAGCTCTCCATTCATTTTTATCAGAATAAAACTGATAGGTGTTAGACATACCAAAGAAAAGAAACAGGAAATATCTTACAAAATAGTCATGCATTCATTTATTCACTTCAACATATTTATTTAGCAACCTCCAGCAGGATGTTAATCACTGCAATTATGGTACTATAAACAGATAGGATTTTGTCCTTAAGGTTACATTCTCAGTAAGAAATTGATGTATTATTCAAAAGATATTAAGAAAATATGGAAGAGTGTTCTATATAAGCATGTAACGACAGATCAGGGAAGACCTCACAAAATAAGAAGGTATTAAAAATATCTTATGGGGAAATATTATTATTATTATTATTTTATTTTATTTTGGTGAAGTAGAGAGTGATCAAACATACTAAATGATGCTAATAATGGCAATATTTCAAGTTCCAAACATCAACCACAAGGTTAGGCAAAATGGATGTTACCATTTGTAACTCTGAGAAATACAATTTGAGCACAGTGGTAAACATGCAAATTTGATTTGATGTATGTTCATAAGATAATGGGGGCTTCCCTGGTAGCTCAGATGGTGAAGCATCTGTCTGCAATGTGGGAGACTTGGGTTCGATCCCTGGGTTGGGAAGATCACCTGAAGAAGGAAATGGCAACCCACTCCAGTATTCTTGCCTGCGAAACTCCATGGACGGGGGAGCCTGGTGGGCTACAGTCCATGGGGTTGCAAAGAGTTTGGACCCAAGTGAGTGACTTCACTTTCATAAGCGAATGGATGAGAGGAAGTGGAAAACTAGGTCAGGACATAAACCTAGGCCCATGGACAACCCTTTAAAGGAGTTTTGTGATGAATGGTGATGGGAAATGAGTCAGGGAAAGGAAGATGATATTAAAAGTGATTATTTTTTCAAGATTGGATTTAGACAACATTGTTATATGTTTATAACCTTTTTGTTTTTTAATGAATGATAGAGCATGAGATTGATACCATTGACAGAGTGACTTGTCTTATCTGGATAAAAGGAGAGAAAATCTAATACAGAGGTAAAGAGTTGGCCTTATAATGGCAAGAACCATTCATCCAAAAAAGAAAAGTTTTTATTCCAATGCAAGTAGATCTATATATGTAGGAAGATAAATAATTTCTTTGCTTATGTCTTTAACTTCCACAGTGGGAAAGAAGGACAGGATTATGAGTTAATTCTGGCAACTGAAAAGGTGATCTTGGTGATCTAAGGAGAGCGAATATCTAAAATATTTGCTAATATGAATATCCTCCTTGCAGATGGTCATAAATTTAAATTAAAACCTTGAGAGAGCTATGGTCATGGACTGATTTGCAGATGGAATATAGGTAGGGTTTGGATTAAACTAAAGGCTGGATTTTTGTAGATGACAATGATAAAGGGAGATCATTTGCCAGAAAATGGAGAGGAATTTGAGGGAAAATACAAGATAGAAGCTAAATGTGGGTCACATAATCCAACCTGTGAAAAGACAGGAACAAAGACATTAGAGTGTCTGGACATTACACATGTAGTTGAACCAACAGATCAAATGTTCTAGTGGTGTTCAAAAGATTTTGGAAATGGGATACCAAACCGCATGTCCTGGAAACATGGAGATGGTGTTTAGAGAATAAAGGGTTGATGTTGAAATTATAGTGGCTCACGTATTGGTAATGATAAAGATGGATAATGACCCAGGGTTTAGGCAATGATCAATGGTGGAGAGGGAGAGAAGGAATTTTTAAGCTGGAGAATTAGATGAACTATTTACATGGATTTTTAAATCATTATCAATTATAATGAATTAGCATTGCAGAAAGTTGAGTCAGCCACATAATAGATCCAATCATGTCTGTGGGCCAAAGTTATTATACAGTTAAAAACTGAGAATAATTTTATACCATTTTGCATCCAATAATGCTTAAAATTGAGATGATCATGTGAAATTTTGAGGCACAGGTCTCAGTAGGTGAGTTGAGTCATGGTCTTACCTCCCACATATAAACACTAAATTTCCTTAGTGAATGTTTGGAAAATCCCTCGATTAGCAATTTCTCTCTGTATGCAGAGCAGAAAATTGATGTTCACTTTACACTTATTAAAATCTATCACTATGCCTCTGACTTCACCTTACCCAGGCAAAGCCCCACATTTGTTGCAAGTATGCTAACTCTCTTTGCTCGCAGGACCCAGAGTGCATTCTTTGCACACAAAAGTAGCCTGGTAAGCCATCTGGCATATAGACAGCAGCCTTCAGAATGCCAAAATATCTCCCAGGAGTCATCAGTATTTTTCTAAGTTTTTCAAATGTTCATTTTATAAGGGCTGTGATATCTGTGAAGTTTGCATCATTGAGGAAACACTGCATATTTAAAGTAAATTATCTTACTTCTGACAGCCAGGATGTTTATATCTTTGCTGTAGAAAATAATTTATAGCACTGTTTATACATCATCAAGGAATCTTCTTATTTACTAATAGCCTAGCTTAGTGTGGGCTTCCCTGGTGGCTCAGATGGTAAAGAATCTGCCTGACACAAAGGAGACCCAGTTTCAATTCCTGGGTTGGGAAGTCCTCTGGAGTAAGGACTGGCTACCCACTCCAGTATTCTTGCCTGGTGGATTACATGAACAGAGGATTTTGTCAGGCTATAGTCCATGGGGTTGCAAAGAGTTCAACACAAGAGAAACTAACATCTCCCCAAGTAGCTTAGTGTGCTAGAATCCTTCATGATGTGTGATATATCAAGAAACAATGAATGGGCTTCCTATCTATTTTCTAACTAGTCTTGGAATAATGAGACTAACCAGATTTTCTTTATACTATCTACCCATTATGTCTTAAGAACTATTTTCCCCAAGGATTACCTAGTGGCAGGGGTAAATAAAGCAAAGAGTGGAAACCAAGACATTCTTTGAGTATAATTGCTATGACTATCCTGGATGACTTTTTGGCAGTAAAAATTGTCTAAGAGGACACACAAAAATACATCCTCAAAACTAGCAGTGAAATGGGATTAAATAAAGCATACCAAAACACAAGAATCTTTCTGTTATAAAGGCATGAGATCAATGTAATCCTAACGTTAAATCAAAATCAACCAAAAACAACTCATCTATTAGTTTCACATCAAGCTCCATCACCAGATATAGTTTTTCCAAATGTATATATATGTGGAGGTTTTGTTGCTCTAAATACTATTTTTTTCTGTTAAAAACAGTGCTACAAAGAATAAATTATATATCAATAATTTTGCATGTATGGGAGTATTTAGGTAACATATATTAATTAAAATGGAACTGATACATTAAAGGATATGAATTTCCATATTGGATAAACATGGAAACTTTCCTAATAGTTTTTGTCAATTTATATTCTTACTAATAATGTCATAATATCACAGCATATAAATATTCAAATATTTGTGTTAACTGATTTATTCCAAATTTTTGCCAATCTGAGTTCTGAAAATGATATATTATTAATTGTTATATTAGGTATTTTATTATGACAGAGGTTACATAATGTTTAATTTTTCTTTCTTTTTCTTTGCTCCATATATCCATGCCTTTCACCATTTTTCTATTAATATTTTTCTTATTTATTATAAAATGTATATTGATGGATTTATTTCTTTGTCATTCATTGCAGAGGTGCGTTCTTCAATTTGTTGTTAGAATTTGCTTGTAGAAAAAAATTTCCCTAGCTAATCACTAAAAAATATTAAGTATTTTATATTAACTATTAAATATATTATATTAAATATATTCATTTATCATTTTCATTTTAACTGCCAGTTTTCAAATCATGCAAACAAAAGCTTTCTTTACTCCAATGTTATATTTTAAATATATTTTAAATATTTTAAATATATTTTAAAAATCTCACAATTTTTTCAAGCACATTTTAAAAAATTTTATGTATTTGTTTTTGGCTGTTCTAGGTTGTCATTGCTGTGCAGGCTTTTCTCTAGTTGAGGCATTGGGGGTGGTTATTCTCCAGTTTTGGTGCCAGGGCTTCTCATTGAGGTGGCTTCACTTGTTGTGCAGAAAGGGCTTTAGGCATGCAGGCTTCAATAACTGTGGCCCATGGGCTCAGTAGGTGAGGCTTCAGGGCTCTAGTGCACAGGCTCAATAGCTGTGGCACAGGGGCTTAGTTGCTTTGTGGCATGTGGGGTTTTTCTGGATCACGGATGGAACTCACATTTCCAGCACTGACAGGTGCATTCTTTATCACTTAGCCACAAGGGAAGTGCTTTTACAGTGAGGTTGTTTTTTTTTTTTTTTTAACATATAAACCTTTGTTACATTTGTATTTTATCTTATTGTAATAGAAAATGTAAACTATTTAAAATAACTACCCAATAGTTAGAAAAAATGTATTATGAAACTAATCATTTCCCCACTAATGTGAACAACTTCTGGTAAGTTGTTTTAGTCATGTCCAACTCTTTTGGATCCCATGGACCATAGCCTGCCAAGGTCTTCTGTCCATGAAATTCCCCAGGCAAGCATACTGGTGTGTGTTGTCATTATCTTCTTCAGTGAAGAACTACATTTATCATTTAATGAGAGACTCTATTATTTTCCATCAATTTGTGTATTCCCACCGCAGTGTATAGATATTACTATAGATATATTAGCAAAAACGTTTGAAATGGTTAATATTTGAGAGGGCCTTGTGTATCAGATATGCAGATGACACCATCCTTATGGCAGAAAGTGAAGAGGAACTAAAAAGCCTCTTGATGAAGGTGAAAGAATAGAGTAAAAAAGTTGGCTTAAAGCTCAACATTCAGAAAACGAAGATCATGGCTTCTTGTCCCATCACTTCACGGCAAATAGATGGGAAAACAGTGGAAACAGTGGCAGGCTTTATTTTTTTGGGCTCCAAAATCACTGCAGATGGTGATTGCAGCCATAAAATTAAAAGAGGGTTACTCCTTGGAAGGAAAATTATGACCAACGTAGATAGCCTATTAAGAAGCAGAGACATTACTTTGCCAACAAAGGTCCTTCTAGTCAAGGCTACGGCTTTTCCAGTGGTCATGTATGGATGTGAGAGTTGGACTGTGAAGAAGGCTGAGCGCCGAAGAATTGATGCTTTTGAACTGTGGTGTTGGAGAGGACTCTTGAGAGTCCCTTGGACTGCAAGGAGATCCAACCAGTCCATTCTGAAGGAGATCAGCCCTGGGATTTCTTTGGAAGGAATGATGCTAAAGCTCAAACTCCAGTACTTTGGCCACCTCATACGAACAGTTGACTCATTGGAATAGACTCTGATGCTTGGAGGGATTGGGAGCAGGAGGAGAAGGGGACAACAGAGGATGCGATGGCTGGATGGCATCACTGACTCGATGGACATGAGTCTGAGTGAACTCCTGGAGTCGGTGATGGACAGGGAGGCCTGGCATGCTGCAATTCATGGGGTCACAAAGAGTTGGACACAACTGAGGGACTGAACTGAACTGATAATCTGAAATATATCAGATAGCATATATAAAATTTCAGATCTCTTAACACTTCTCTATTCACATAGAGACATAAATCTGCAGAACAGAAAATGATAATTGTCTTGTTAGAGGTTTATAGGAACTTTGTTACCAGACCTACTTTGAAAGACACAAGAACAAACCATCCCTGTACCAAGAAGTTTGCAACAACCAGCCATATCCCATTCCTTTTTAGTATATAAAAAAAAGCCTGGATTCTAACTCAAGCAAGATGATTCTTGGGATACTAGTCCACAATCTTCTTAGTCTGCTGGCTTTCTGAATTAAGTCACTATTTCTTGACCCAATTCCTTATCTCAATTTAGTGGCCTGTCATGCATTAATCAGTATGAACTTGAACTCTGTAACAGTTTCTGTCATAGGACTCTGTTTCCTCACACATCCTTTAAAACAGAAATTGTTTTAGTTGTCTAGTACATGATATCACTTATTAAAAAAAGCAAATATATTTTGTTTAAATACTGTTCATATCTGATTCATAAGCCACTGTCTGTTTCTCCTTTTAGAACTATATTTTTAAAATATTATTATTGCCTGGGACCTACTCCATACTGATTTAATTACAATTGTGAACCTGAGGTTTATAATGTTTTCTTTTTCCTACTTTTTGTTCATTTTACACTTTTCTGGGAGATTCTAATGTGTAAACGAAGTGAGAACAACTGCTCTCACACAGGACTTCTGGTAATTTCATGTGCATATAAATTTTCGGTTAATCTTGCTCAACTTCCAAGCTCTGTTTATGTAGGTCTATCCAGGGCCTGAGATTGTGCCTTTCTAACAAGCATCATGTAATGTTGATACTGCTGATTCAAGAGTAAAATTTTCAAAGAAGTTTCCAAAAAAATATTTTAAATAACTGAAAATTTCTGTTTTGAGAAATTTATTCAAATTTACTTTGAAATAGTTGTGCCTTGCATTTACTTGTGTATATGAGAGAAAGTGAGATGGAGAAAGAAATCATGTATTGAGAATTTACTAGCTCTTATATGTCAATTTGCTTTCAAATTGATTTCCAGGGATAAGCAAATTATTATCTCTTAATTCTCTATATTTGTATGATATTAACATTATATTTTCTTTCTCATTCATAATGTTTCAACCTAGTACTTTTATGACATGGCATATCTATGCTATTATATTTTTAATAAAAATTCATTGTGGTTTTTTGTAAATTTGCATTTTACTATTTTATTTTTCTTTAGAAATTATTTTATGTTTCATTACATTATTTCTCCTGTTCTTTCTCCATTTTTTATTTTGTGTTATTTTTATTTGATATACAATCATTTTGTATTTTTCTTCTTTAGAAATATGTCCTTAAATCCTTAAATGTATATCTTTGATTGTCTTATCACATTACTATATTTTGGAGGTTATATTTTTAGATGCACATTCACTTTAACTGTTGTGTAATATTCCATTGTTTGAACATACTGTAGTTGATTTATTCATACAATTATTTGAAGAGTTTGGGTTGTTTTCATTTGTAAGTTACTATAAGCAGTGAAGCTTTAAATATCATTTAATATATATTCTAGTGTATAAGTGCACATAAATCACTGTAGTAAATATCATATATGTATATCGTAAGTTAAATACAGCTTCGAAAAATTGTATAGACCATTTTTAAAGTCTTTATTGAATTTGTTATAGTATTTCTTCTGTTTATGCATTCTGTTTTTTTGCATGTGAAATTTTAGCTCCCCAACTTTGGATCGAATCCATACCCCTTTCATTTGAACACAGATCTTAAACATTGGAACACCAGAGACATCCCGAGTATAGCTTATGTTTTTTTAACAGAATGATATATTTCTCAAAATATTCTTATCAACTTATAATATCACAAGAGTTCTAGTTTTTCTAAATTTTGCTTAAAATTGATGAAGTTAGAAGTAATGTCAGGCATTCTGAAAGACATGATTTCTAATTAGGTTTGTTTTTTTTGCCTAAGAATGTAAGCATATTTTCATATTTATATTTTCAATATGAATAACAATTTTAGCAAAATATCTCAGTTCTTCAACTGTTTTTCTTTGCACACTCCTCAAAGAGCCTTTTGTGTTTTTTTTAATGTAAGTCCTTTGATGCCTATAATATTTGTAGATATAAACACATTTATGTGGCTTATTTTATGATACAATTTGTGTGCCTTTTAAGGAATTCAATTCCTCAGATTAAATTATGCTGTTAAAACTTTGTACAGGTGGAGACTCCAGAGGATGATCAATGAACCAGAAAACCTAGAAGAGAGACAAACTCATTCTGAAAAATAAATAAAAGCATATTAGCACAGGAAAGCAGTGTAGAAAGCAAGCAAGAGGTTTATATATATTGGTAGCTTATATATGTTGACATATATATATGTATGACATATATATATGTTGACATATATATATGTATATATACATATATATGATATATTGATATTGATTATCAATTGATATATTGATGTTGATTATATATATCATATAGATATTGATATGTATTAATAGTAGATCAAATTTAGTACTTAGGTGTCAAGGATATCTACCTTGCAAACACATAAATATACATATATGTAATCCATTAAAAAAAAACTAGGACTAGGATAAAAGATCCAAATCATACAATTAAACATTTAAACAATTACATTGTCTCTAATTTCATGGTTTCATTAATTTATTTGCGATATTTGGAAACCATTCAATTTATGACACAATTTCAAAGTACAAAATGACTGTCTTTGTGATGTTCACAGAAAAATAAATAAATAGATCTAAATATGATAAATCTTTTATACAGATAATCTAAGTGGGGAAAGAGAGAAACATATAATTTAGTCACGTTGGGCATACTGGAGAAAATTTCCTGAATGGTTGCTTAGGTAAATCTTATGGAATCAACATGACTTCCTAGTAACACATACTATCAGAGAATTGAAATACACTGAAAAAAACAGAACGATATGTACAGAGACAAGAATATATGAATGAACATAATATGATAGAGCAAATTTAAGTAGCATGAAGTAAAACTGAAAGGGCATTTTGTATTTTATTTTGTTTTTACTTGGATTAAAATGAACTTATTTACTTTATTACTTAGAATAAATAGAAGTTAATTTGCTTTTAAGATAAAAAAGCAATATGAACATGGTAAAGGTGAAATAGTCAATAATAGAATAGAGGGGAAGTAGTATCATGAAAGAAATTTAGAAAATATTGTAGCTGTGTGTTTTGACCAATGCGATAAAGAGAAGCATGGGAAAGGGAATATCTCATTCCCTAAAGGAAGAGAATCTTTAGAGTGATGTCTGATTTCAGGTATAAATGGCTAGACATTTTTAACACTAGGTTCTGGGCAGTCCTGAGATGGTAGAGGAATAGGATGGGGAGACTTCATTTTCCCCCACAGATATATCAGAAGAAAAGATCATCTGCGTGTGAAGCAACTTCCACAAAATAACTTCTGAACACTGGCAGAAAACCCTAGATACCCAGGATGGCAAATCAATTTCTTCAAAATGAGTTTGTCCTTTTTTCTTTTCTTTTCTTTTTGTATTTTTGAAAGTGTAATTTTTATTCTAGGTTTTTAATTTTTGCTACTTATTCTTTAGTTTTTAATTTTTTTGCTTTTTAGAGTTTAATTTTTAATATCCAATTTCACTTAGGGATTTGATTACCAGCTTGATTTGTCTCTACCCTTTTGGCTTTCCCTTTTCTCCTCCAGGTCACCTCTATCTCATTCTTCTCTCTTCTCTATATAACTCTGTGAACCTCTTTGGGTGTTTGTGACTGTGGAGCGTTGTTTCACCATTACCTTAGGGGTTTTGCCTTTTGCCCTTTGTGGACAGAAAAGTCTTGATGCTACCGTAAAAGGTGGTGACTGAAATCCAGAGGCGGAAGGCTCAACTCCTAAACTTAAGATCATTATGGAATTCCTGACTCCAGAGAACATTAATAGATGAGAGCCCACCCAAAAGCCTCCAAACCTACAGAGACCAAGCTCCACCCAAGATTAGCGAGCTCCAGTGCAAGACACCCCATGCTAATCCTGCAGCAAAACATGAACACATGTTTCAATGTTCAAAATTTTGAACATTAAAAGACAGGCTGCCTAAAGCCATATCACTCCCATAGACCACATAACTCACCACTGGACACTGCACTGCCCTACAGAGAGATAAGATACAGCTCCATCCTCAGAAACACAGACACAATTTCTGCAAGCCAGGAAACCTTCACAAGCCAATGGTCTAACCCGACCCACAGGGAGAAGACTCCACAATCAAGAGGACCTATGACCGTCCAGCCTGCAGAAAGGGGATCCTAAACACAGCAAACTAAACAAAATGAAAAGGCAGAGAAATACCCAGCAGGTGAATGAGCATGATAAAAATCCAACAAACCAAACATAAAAGGAGGAAATAGGGAGTCTACCTGAAAAAGAATCTGCAATAATGATAGTAAAGATGGTCCAAAAGCTGAAAACAAAATGGAGATACAGAAAAATACACTAGAGACATGGATAGAGAAGTTGCAAGAAACGTATAACAAGGAGTTAGAAAAAATAAACAATATACAATCAATAATAAACAATGCAATAACTGAGATTAAAAACACTCTGGAAGGAACTGACAGTGGAGTAACTGAGGCAGAAGATAAAATGGTGAAAATAAATGAAGCAGATAGGAGAAATTATAAAATAATTAAAAGAAAGTAGGACAACCCCAGAGACCACTGGGACAATGTTAAATGCCCCAACATTCGAATCATAGGCATCCCAGAAGAAGCAGACTAAAGAAGAGGGCATGAAAAAATATTTAAGGAGATAATAGTCAAAAACTTCCCTAGAATGGAGAAGAAAATAGGCACCCAAGTTCAAGAAGCCCAGAGAGACCCATACAGGATAAACCCAACAAGAAACACACCAAGACACATATTAATCAAGTTAACAAAAATTAAACATAAAGAATAAGTATCAAAAGCAGCAAGGGAAAACCAACACATAACATAAAGTGGTATGCCCATAAGGATAAAAGCTAATATTTCAACAGAAACTCTGTAGGTCAAAAGAGTAGATACTTAAAGTGATGAAAGGGACAAATTCTACAGTCAAGATTATTCTACCCAGCAAGGATCTCATTAAGATTCAAAAAAGAAATCAAGAACTTTACAGAAAAGCAAAAGCTAAAAAAATTCAGCATCACCAAACCAACTCTTCAATAAATGCTAAAGGATCTTCTCTAGACAAGAAACACAGAAAAAAATTATAAAAATGAACCTAAAGCAATAAAGTAAATGGTAACAGGATCATACTTATCAATGATTACCTTAAATATAAATAGATTAAATGTCTCAATCAACAGATAAAGACTGGCTGAATGGAAACAAAAACAAGACCCTACAAGAGATCCATCTCAAACCTAAGGAAACATGTAGACTGAAAGTGAGGGGCTGGAGAAAGATATTTCATGCAAATAGAGACAAAAAGAAAGCAGGAGTAGCAATACTCACATCAGATAAAATAGATCTAAAAACAAAGCCCATTATAAGAGACAAAGAAGGACACTACATGATGATCAATGAACCAACCCAAGAAGAAGATATAGAAATTATAAATATATATGCATAAAACCCTCAATATTAGTATTAACAACTGATAAAGGAGAAATTGACAGTAGCACAATAATGAGATTAGTTCAGTTGCTCAGTAATGTCAGACTCTTTGCAACACTGTGGACTGCAGCATGCAGGCCTCCCTATCTATCAACAACTACCAGATATTACTCAAACTTATGATTCGGTGATGCCATCCAAACATCTCATCCTCTGTTGTCCCCTTCTCCCCCTACCTTCAATCATTTCCAGCATCAGGGTCTTTTCAAATGAATCATCAGTTCTTCACATCAAGTGGCCAAAGTACTGGAGTTTCACCATCAGGCCTTCCAATGAATATTCAGGGTTGATTTCCTCTAGGAGGTGCTTGTTGGATCTCCTTGCTGTCCAAGCCTCTCTCAAGTGTGCTCTCCAACACCTCAGTTCAAAAGCATCAATGCTTTGGTGCTCAGCTTTCTTTATAAACTCTAACATCCACACATGACTACTGGAAAAAAAGATAGCTTTGGGTAGATGGACTTTTGCTGGCAAAATAATGTTTTGACTTTTTAATATGTTGTCTAAGTTGGTCATAACTTTCCTTCCAAGGAGCAAGCATCTTTTAATTTCATGGCTATAGTCGCCATCTGCAGTGATTTTGGAACCCCCCAAAATAGTCTGTCACGGTTTCTCCATCTATTTGCCATGAAGTGATGGGAACAGATGCCATGATCTTAGTTTTCTGAATATTGAGTTTTAAGCCACTTTTTCAGTCTCCTCTTTCACTTTCACCAAGAGGATCTTTAGTTCTCCTTCTCATTCTGTCAAAAGTGTGGTGTCATCTGCGTATCTGAGGTTACTGATATTTCTCCCAGCGATCTTGATTCCAGCTTGTACTTCACCCAGAACAGCATTTCTCATGATGTACTCTGCATATAAGTTAAATAAGCAGGGTGACAATATACAGCCTTTACATACTCCTTTTCTTAGTTGGAACCAGTCCGTTTTTCCTTGCCCAGTTCTAACTGCTTCTTCTTTGATTGCATACAGATTTCTCAGGAGGCAGGTCAGGTGGTCTCGTATTCCCATCACTTGAAGAATTTTCCAGTTTGTGTGATCCACACAGTCAAAGGCTTTGTCATAGTCAATAAAGCAGAAGTAGTTGTTTTTCTGGAACTCTCTCACATTTTTGATTATCCAACAGATGTTGGCAGTTTGATCTCTGGTCTCTCTGTCTTTTCTAAACCCAGCTTGAACATCTGGAATCTCACAGTTCATGTAACTGTTGAAGGCTGTATTTGAGAATTTCCAGCATTATTTTGCTAATGTGTGAGATGAGTGCAACTGTGTGGTAGTTGGAACATTCTTTGGCATTCTCTTTCTTTAGGGTTGGAATGAAAACTGACCTTTTCCAGTCTTGTGGCCACTGCTGAGTTTTCCAAATTTGCTGGCATATAGAGTGCAGCACTTTCACAGCTTCATCTTTTAGGATTTGAAATAGCTCAACTGGAATTCTATCACTTCCAATAGCTTTGTTCATAGTGATCTTTCCTAAGGCCCATTTAACTTCGCATTCCAGGATGCCTGGTTCTAGGTAAGTGTGAGTGATCACAGCATAGTGATTATCTGAGTCATGACGATTTTTTTTTGTATAGTTCTTCTGTGTATTCTTGCCAACTCTTCTTAAAATATTCTGCTTCTATTAGGTCCATACCATTTCTGTCCTTTATTGAGATCATCTTTGCATTAAATGTTCCCTTGATATCTTTAATTTTCTTGAAATGATCTCTAGTCTTCTTCATTCTATTGTTTTTTTCTTTTTCATTGCACTGATCACTGAGGAAGGCTTTCTTATCTCTCCTTGCTATCCTTTGGAACTTTGAATTCAAATGGGTATATCTTTGCTTTTCTCCAGGAGAGAAAATGAGAACACATTTATAGCAGAGGACATTAATACCCAACTCACACCAATGGACAGATCATCCAGACACAAAATTAACAAGGAAATGCAAGCCTTAATGATATATTGTGCTACTTTGACCTAATTGATATATAAAGGGCATTTCACCCCAGAACAATGTATTTCACCTTTTTCTCAAATGCACATGAAACATTTTCCAGGATAGATCACATCCTGGGCCACAAATCTTCCGCTGATAAATTTTAAAAAGTTGAAATTATTTCAAGCATCTTTTCTGATCACAAAGCTGTAAGATTTCATGTCAACTACAAGAAAAATTAAAACTATAAAGAAACACAAACATATGCAGGCTAAACATCAAGCCTCTGAATAATAAACAGCTCACTGAAGAAATCAAAATGGAGATCAAAATATGCACAGAAACAAATGATAATGAAACCACAACAACCCAAAACCTATCAGATTCAGTTTAAATGGTGATTAGAGGGAAGTTCATAGGAACACAAGACTACCTCAAGAAACAAAAGAAACATCAAATAAACAAGCTAACTTTACATCTTAAGTAATTAGAAAAAGAACAAAAAGGTGCCAAAGTTAATAAAAGGAAAGAAATCACAAAAACAGAGCAGAAATAAATGTAAAAGAATTGAAGGAGACTACAGCAAAGATCAATAAAATTAATAGCTGGTACCCTGGGATGATAGGAAAAAAAAAAAAAAGACAAATCATTAGCCAGACTCATCAAGTAAAAAAAGATGACTCAAATCAATAAAATTAGAAACTAAAACAGAGAAATTACAACAGACAACACAGAAATACAAACAATCTTGAGACTACTATGGACAACTGTATGCCAGTAAAATGAACAACTTGGAAGAAATGAACAAATTGTTAGAAAAGTATAAACTTCTAAAACTAAACAGGAAGAAACTGAAAATATGAACAGACCAATTACAAGCATGGGAATTGGAACTTCAATCAAAAATTTTCCAAGAGACACCGATGTATAGAACAGTCTTATGGACTCTGTGGGAGAGGGAGAGGGTGGGAAGATTTGGGAGAATGACATTGAAACATGTAAAATATCATGTAAGAAACGAGTTGCCAGTCCAGGTTTGATGCACGATACTGGATGCTTGGGGCTAGTGCACTGGGACGACCCAGAGGGATGGTATGGGGAGGGAGGAGGGAGGAGGGTTCAGGATGGGGAACACATGTATACCTGTGGCAGATTCATTTTGATATTTGGCAAAACTAATAAAAAAAAAGAAAAAAATTTTTTTCCAAAAAAACAAAAAACAAAAGCCCAGGTCCAGATGGCTTCACAGATGAATTCTACCAAAAATTTAGAGTAGAACTAACACCAATCCTCCTCAAACTCTTCCAGAAACATTGCAGAGGACGGACAGCTCTCAGACTTATTCTACAAGGAGACCATCACCCTGATACCAAAAATAGACAAAAATGCCACACAAAAAAGAAAACTACATGCCAATAATACTGATGAACATAGATGCAGAAATCCTCAAGAAAATTCTAGCAAACAGAATCTCATAGCATTTTAAAAGCAACATATATCATGATCAAGTGGGCTTTAACTCAAGGAGTCAAGGATTAATCAATATTTACAAATCAGTCAATTTGATACTCCATATTAACAAATTGAAAGATGTAAAAACATATGATTGTTTCAATAGATACAGAGAATGATTTGACAAAACTCAAACCGATTTATCATAAAAAATCTCCAGAAATAGGAACTGAAGAGTCATATCTTAGCATAATAAAAGCAATATATAACAAACCCACAACAAACATTTTTGTCAATGACGGTAAATTGAAAGCATTCCCTCTAAAATCAGGGACAAGACAAGGCTGCCACTCTCACCACTACTATTCAACATGATTTTGGAAGTCCTAGCTGCAGCAATTAGTGAATAAAAAGAAATAAAATAATCAGACTAGAAAAGAAGAATGTAACTCTCACTGTTTGCAGATGACATGAGTCTCTATATAGAAAATCCTAAAGATGCCACCAGAAAATTACTAGAGCTAATCACTGAATAAAGTAAAGTCACAAGATATAAAATTAATATTCAGAAATCCCTTGCATTTCTATATGCTAACAATGAAAAACCAGAAAGTGAAATTAAGAAAACAACCCCATTTATTATTGTGATGAAAAGAATAAAATACTTAGGAATACATTTACCTCAAGAAAAAAAAAAAAAAGACCTGTACATGCAAAACTTTAAAACACTCATTAAAAAAAAAAAAATGACACAAATAGATGGAGAAATATAACACGTTCTTGGATTGGAACAATCCTATTGATTAGTGAAAATGGGTTTCCTACCCAAAGCAATATATAGATTTCTCTGCAATCCCTATCAAACTGCCAACATTATTTTTTTTTACCAAACTAGAACAAATAATTTCAAAATTTGTATGGAAATACAATAAAAACCACAAATAGCCAAAGCAATGTTGAAAAAGAAGAATGGAACTGGTGGAATCAACCTGCCTAACTTCAGACTATACTACCAAGCTACAGTCATCAAGGCAATATGGTACTGGCACAAAGACAGAAATATAGATCAATGGAATAACATAGAAAGTCCAGAGATAAATCCATGTTCTCCTATCTTTGACAAAGAGGCCAAATATATACAATGGAGAAAAGATAGTCTCTGCAACAAGTGCTGCTGGGAAAACTGGTCAACTATGTATAAAATAATGAAACTAGAACACTTTCTAACAGCATACACAAAAATAAACTCAAACTGGATTAAAGACCTAAGTGTAAGACCAGAAAGTATGAAGCTCCTAGAGGAAAACATAGGCAGAACACTCCCAGACATAAATCACAGTAAGATCCTCTATGACCCACATCCCAAAGCAATGCAAATGAAAACAAAAGTATAAATGGGAACTAATTAAACTTAAAAGATTTTGCACAACAAAGGAAGCTATAACCAAGGTGAAAAGACAGCCCTCACAGTGGGAGAAAATGATAACAAATGAAACAATTGACAAAGAATTGATCCCAAAACATACAAGCAGCTCATGCAGCTCAATACCAAATAAATGAAAAATCCAATAAAAGAAGTGGGTAAAATACCTAATAGACATATCTCCAAAGAAGACATAGAGATAGCTAATAAAAACATGAAAAGATGCTCAATATCATTCACTATTAGGTAAATGCAAATCAAAACCACAATGAGGTGTCATCTCACACCAGTCAGAATGGCCATCATCAAAAATTCTAGAAACAAGAAATGCTGAATAGGGTTTGGAAAAAAGGAAACCCTCTTACATTGCTGTTACAAGTGCAAACTGGTATAGGCACTATGGATAACAGTGTGGAGATTCTTTTAAAAAACTGGAAATAAAGTTGTCATGTGACCCATCAACCCCATTGGTGGGCTTATACCCTGAGGAAAACAGAATTGAAAGACACATGTACCCTATAGTCATCGCAGCACTATTTACAATAGCTAAGACATGGAAAAAACCTAGACATCTATCAGTAGATGAATGGGTAAGGAAGTTTGTAGGTTTTGTAAGGTAAAGGAAGTACATACACACAATGGGATATTACTCAACTATAAAAAGAAACCCATTTGAGTCAGTTCTAATGAGCTGGATGAAACTAGAGCCTATTATACAAAGTGAAGTAATGCAGAAAGAGAAAGACAAATACTGTATATTAACACATATATATGGAATTTTGAAAAATGGTACCAACAATCCTTCATGTGGGACAGCAAAACAGGCACAGATGTAAACACAAACATTTGGACTCAGTGGGAGAAGTTGAGGGAGGGATGATTTGAGAGAGTAACATTGAAACATGTACATTACAATGAGTAAAATGGATGAAAATTGCAAGTTAGATGAATGAAGCAGGGCAGCCAAAGATGATGGGGCAGAGGGATAGGATGGGGAGGGAGGTGGGAGGGGAGTTCGGGATGGGGGTGACACATATATACTGATGAACAATTCATGCTATTATATGGCAAAAACCATCACAATATTGCAAAGTCATTATCCACCAATTAAAATAAATACATAAATAAATATAAAAAATAATAGGTCCTAGTTCATTATCTATTTTAAATACAGCAGAGTGTACATGTGAAAAGCAAAGAAGAAAAGGAAAAATAAACCATTTGAATGCAGAGTTTCAAAGAACAGCAAGGAGAGATAAGCAAGCATTCCTCAGTGATCAATGCAAAGAAATAGAGGAAAAAATTGGAAGAGGAAAGACTAAAGATGTCTTCAAGAAAATTAGACATACCAAAGGAATATTTCATGCAAAGATGGGCTCAATAAAGGACAGAAATGGTATGGACCTAACAGAAGCAGAAGATATTAAGAAGAGGTGGCAGAATACACAGAAGAACTGTACAAAAAAGATCTTCATGACCAAGATAATCACGATGGCATCATTACTCACCTAGCCACACATCCTTGAATGTGAAGTAAAGTGGGCCTTAGGAAGCATCACTATGAACAAAGCTAGTGGAGGTGATGAAATTCCAGTTGAGCTATTTCAAATCCTGAAAGATGATGCTGTGAAAGTGCTGCACCTCAATATGCCAGCAAATTTGGAAAACTCAGCAGTGGCCACAGGACTGGAAAAGGTCAGTTTTCATTCCAATCCCGAAGAAAGCAATGCCAAATAATGTTCCAACTACCACACAATTGCACTCATCTCACACACTAGTAAAGTAATGCTCAAAATTCTCCAAGCCAGGCTTCAGCAATACGTGAACCATGAACTTCCAGATGTTCAAGCTGGTTTTCAAAAATGCAGATAAACCAGAGATCAAATTGCCAACATCTGCTGGATCATTGAAAAAGCAAGAGAGTTCCAGAAAAGCATCTATTTCTGCTTTATTTACTATGCCAGAGCCTTTGAGTGTGTGGGTCACAATAAACTGTGGAAAATTCTGAAAGAGATGGGAATACCAGACCACTTGACCTGCCTCTTGAGAAACCTGTATGCAGGTCAGGAAGCAACAGTTAGAACTGAACATGGAACAACAGACTGGTTCAAAATAGGTAAAGGAGTATATCAAGACTATATATTGCCACCCTGCTTATTTAACTTATATGCAGAGTGGATCATGAGAAATGCTGGGTTGGAAGAAACACAAGCTGGAATCAAGATTGCCGAGACAAATATCAATAACCTCAAATATGCAGATGACACCACCCTTATGGCAGAAAGTGAAGAACTAAAGATCTCCTGATGAATGTGAAAGAGGAGAGTTTAAAAAGTTGGCTTAAAGCTGAACATTCAGAAAACTAAGATCATGCTATCTGTTCCCATCACTTCATGGGAAATATATGGGGAAACAGTGGCTGACTTCATTTTTCTGGCCTCCAAAATCACTGCAGATGATGATTGCACCCATTAAATTAAAAGATGCTTACTCCTTGGAAGGAAAGTTTTGACCACCCTAGACAACATATTAAAAAGCAGAGACATTACTTTGTCAACAAAGGTCCGTCTAGTAAAGGCAATGGTTTTTCCAGTAATCATGTATGGATGTGAGAATTGGACTATAAAGAAAGCTGAGCACCGAAGAATTGATGCTTTTCAACTATGGTTTTGGATAAGACTCTTGGGAGTCCCTTGGACAACAAGGAGATCCAACCAGTCCATTCTAAATAAGATCAGTCTTGGGTGTTCACTGGAAGGACTGATGTTGAAGCTGCAGCTCCTGTACTTTGGCCACCTGATGCGAAGAGCTGACTCATTTGAAAAGACCCTGATGCTGGGAAAGATTGAGGGCAGGAGGAGAAGGAGACAACAGAGGATGAGATGGTTGGATGGCATCACTGACTCAATGGGCATGGGTTTGGGTGGACTCCAGGAGTTGGTGATGTACAGGGAGGCCTAGCATTTCATGGTGTCCCAAAGAGTCTGACACGACTGAGTGACTGAACTGAACTGAACTATGTACATATCAATACCCATATTCCAGTCTATCTCTCCCCTGCTGGTAACCATAAGTTCATTCTCTAAGACTGAGTTTGTTTAGTTTCTGTTTTGTCAATCAGCTCATATATATATATATATATTTTTTTTTTTTAGACTCCATGTATGAAATATCATATGATATTTGTCTTTCTCTGTCTGACTTACTTCACTCAGTATGATAATCTCCGTGTCAATCCATGCTGCTTTAACTATTATTATTATATTCTTTTCAATAGTTCAGTGATATTTCATTTTATATACAAACCACATTTTCTTTATTCATTTCTCTGTCAATGGACATTTAAGTTGATACCATGTTTGGCTTCTGTAAACAGAGCTGCAATGAACATTGAAGTGCATGGATACTTTCAAGCCATGTTCTCTGGATATATTACCGGAGGGTGGGATTTCTGGATATTAGATTTTTAAGGGACTTTCACATTGTTTTCTATAGTTGCTGCCCTAATTTACATCCCCACCCTCCTACAGAGTTCTTTTTTTTCCACACTGTCTCCAGCATTTCCCATGTGGCTTAGGTGGCTCAGCAGTAAAGACCTCACCTGCCAATGTAGGAGACATGGGTTCAGTCCCTGAGTTAGGAAAAGCCCCTGAAAAAAGAAATGACAACCCACTCCAGTATTCTTGCCTGGTGAATGCCATGGGCAGAGGAGCTAGTGGGTTACAGTCCTTGGGGTCGCAAAGAGTCAGACATTACCAAGCATGCATGCAATGCAGTGCAGTCTCTTACATTTGTTGTAGATTGTTTCATAAAGACCACTCCTACTGGTGTGAGACGATATCTCATTGTAGGCTTTATTAGCATTTCACTAGTAATTGGCAAGGTGGGACATCTTTCCATGTGCCTCTTGACAATTAGGTTCCCTGTTTTCACACTACATTACAAAGTAACAGAAGTCAAAACAGAATGGTACTGGCACAAAAACATAAAGATAGTTCAGTAAAATAGGAAAGAAAGCCTAGAAATAAACCCACAATACATATGACTCCTACAACAAAGGAGTCAAGGCTATACAATGGAGAGAGATAGTTTCTACAGTTAATGTTGCTGGGAAAATTGGAAGGCTACATATAAAAGAATGAAATTAGGGCATTATTTAATACCATACACAAAAATTAACACAGAATGAAATAAAGTCCTAAATGTAAGGCTGTATAGTAAAAATACGTGAGGAAAATATAGGTAGAACCTTCTTTGACATAAATTACAACAATATCTTTTTCAATACTTCTAGAGTAATGAGAATAAAAGCAAAAATAAACAAACGAAACTTAATTAAGCTCAAAAGCTTTTGCATAGCAAGGGAAACCAAAATCAAAATACAATGAGAATGCATAGATTTGTAGAAAATATTTGCAAACTGTACAGTTAAGAAGAATGTAGTGCCTAAAATTCACAAAGCACTACTGCAGCTCAGTGTCGAAATATAAATGGCTAGACTATTGATGTAAAAATTTTGGAGAACACAGTGATGCCAAAGGAGAGATGAAAATTGAATGTTAATGTGTATAAATACAGTATGTATGATACACCAAAATTAAACTTAAATGCATAAGAAAAAAAATTAATATCATCAATTCTAGATATTTATTTTTAATATAAATAGCACAGCAAAATATTTAAAGAAATAAAACGTGCATGGGTCAGTAAAACCATCTCTAAGAATGAAACCTGAAAATAAAACATTCTGCAGGCAAGAAAGGAAAAAAAGAGGCTTAAAGAGAAAGAAAAGAGAAACTTCAAAGCAGTGAACAAAAAGGATAGAGGAAAACAAAACTTTTTGTTAAAATCAAAATTTTTTTCTGATTTTTTAGAATCAAAGGGAAATAAGTTTCAAAATTCAGGAAGTGCAGTATAATGTCACAGAAAGAAAACCTGAGTAAGTTAAAGTCAAAGATGCATCTCACAAATTTATTCTCAGAATAATTATTAGTGATCTAGTGGATCATTTTGTCTTTGTCACATCATTAAACAGTAAACAGATCAAGGAAGGGTAAATGAGAAATTAGGAGTGAAAAGTTTAAGTGCAATCCACCATTTCCACTAAGAGTAGATTGGAAGTTATAGAGAGTTTGGAGATAAAAGGTTTTAAATGAAGGAATGAAGTCTTTACTTCAAACATGAAACAAAAGTAAAATTATCATCCAATGTCTAGTAAAATGTCAAGTAAGGATAAAAGCTATGCAAAATAACCTCAGCTGATTTTTGAAGATGTATTTTTTTAATTAACAAATGTGCTGATGAGTATTAAAATAAAATTCTAACGTTGGTGGGTTGAAGCAAGTTTACAGATGGCAATGGAAATCAATAAGAGGCCAGAATTGACCTCTTGTTTATTTTCTTTGAAAAGTTTGAGGATGGACATTATTCATACCTTTCCAGACATGAATACATTTTCTTTTTGAGAAATGTTCAAAAGAAGTGTATAAGGGCGGAATTAAGGTGACAGAGTAGGAAGACCCTGAGCTCACATATCCCCACAACACATCAAAATTGCAATTATATATAGAATAACTATTACTGAGAGCAACATGAAGACCGGCAGAAGAACTTTCCTACAACTTGATGTTAAAGAATTACACGGAGTCTGGGAAGCAAGCAGAAAAAGCGATCTAGATGGGACCCAAATCTCCATCAGCTGGTCCAGAAGAGAAGGGACATTCCACAGGGTGGGGGATCCTCCCGCAGCAGCAGGGGTTTGAGCTCCTTATTAGGTAACCAAGTTCCAGGTTCTGGTACCACTAAGATGAACACTATTAGTTCGTTCGAAAGGCAAGGGGGCTTACCAGAGGGCTGAAATAAGCTGAAATTTCACTCTAGAAGAGTGTGTACACAGACTTACTTCCTCAAAGTCCCAGTCTATACTAAGCAAACTGAAAGTTGCCTGGTGTTCTGGCCATCTTGCTAGGCCAGCACCATATTCCCTACTCCTTTGGCCAGCACTGGACTCTTGATCAGCCCTTCCTGTACAGCACTGCTTCCCAGTGACGGAGACTGCCATTATTGTTCTACGTGTGTGCATGCACACAGGGAAAATCAGAGTCATATCAGGAGTGTGGCTCCAACCCCTCAAGTCTAGCCAAGGGGAAACTGCCATTGTCATTTGTGCGCACTCCCAGGCACACTGGGGACAATGCAAAGCCAGCTCAGAAGTACATCTTCAGCACTTAGGCCTTGAATCTACCCCAAACCAAGGCAGAGACTACCAGCATGAAAGGGAGAAGCCCAACTCCCTTAGGTCTCATCCTCATGCCCCATCAGCCTGACAAGGAATGACAGTCACTGACTCTGGGAGAAGCCCTAGCTCACACCTAGCTTTGGCTCTAGACACTCCCTTTCCAATGGTATTTTCAAACAGTAAGATGGCTGACAGTACACTCCAAGAGCAGACATAGCTCATTCTCACTGCACATTCAGCTCTCCTGCCAAAGCCACTAAGCACATAGAAACTGTATATGGAAACTTGAACCCAAGAAGATAAGGATACATAACTGCTTAGCCTAATTTCATAGAGATGCATAGAGAAAGTCAAATAAAATAAAATAAGAAGACAGAAGAATAGGTTTCAATTGAAAGGATAAGACAAAACCTAAGTACAATCACTAATGAAATGGAGATGATTTTTCTGATAAAGATTTGAAAGTACTAGTAATAAAAATGATTACTGAACATGGAGAAAAATAGAGGAACGCAATGAGAACTTCAACAAAAAACTAGAAAACATAAAAAGAACTTATTAGAATTAAACAATACAGTAACCAAAATGAAATATACACTAGAAGGAATTAACAGTATATAAAGTGATACAGAAGAATGCATAAATCACCAAATCAAAACAGCAAAAAATAAAAAGTATTGAGAGATAATTTAAGAAAATTCTAGAATAACATCAAATGCACTAAATTCTTGAGGTCCCAGAAGAAGAAAGAAAAAAAGAGACAGTGATGTATTTGATAATACTATGGCTGAATTCACCCTTAATCTGAAAGAAGAAAACATAGGCTTAGGTTCTCAAACATAGAGTCTCAAAAAGACAACCCAAAGAGACCTACACAAGACATATCATAATTAAAATGTCAAAAAATATTATAGAGAATTTTAAAGATAGATATATGGCAGAACCAATACAATAATGTTAAGTTTAAAAAAAAAAAATAAAGACAGCTAGAGAAAAGTAAAGAATCACATACGAAGGAACCCACATAAGGCTATTGGCAAAAAATTTTAGCAGAAAACGTATAGTCCAGAAGGAAGTGACATTCTATATTTAAATAATGAAAAGGGAAGACCTAAAACCAAGGATACTCCTGGCAGAAAACAAGCTGGCAGAGGAGTAGGTGGATGTAGAGTACATCTTTCTCCATGGATACAACAGGACTACACCTTCAGACACAGAAGATCTTGAAGAACACCAGCTGAGAGTGAACAAGAGTACTAGACCAGTGGGAACCATGAGAAATTCAGTAGGATGAAGGAAGTAGTGGGAAAAAGAGGAGAGTTACCAGGACCACTGGACCTGCCCTTGCCAGGTGGGGGAACTGAAACAAGGGTCTGATCCCCACAGTGGGGCAATTGTTTGGGACAGAGGAGAAACATTTGAGGCTGAGAGTGAAGCAGCTGACTTGTGGC
This sequence comes from Bos taurus, assembly GCF_002263795.3. NCBI lineage: Eukaryota > Metazoa > Chordata > Mammalia > Artiodactyla > Bovidae > Bos > Bos taurus. The sequence goes on from NC_037336.1 coordinate 5,285,881, forward strand.
AGTCTAAATGGAGTAAGAATCACACAGACAATCCTTGCTGCAGCCATACCTAACCCTGACAAGGACCCAAGTCCCCTAAAAAGCACAGCACCTGGGAGCTAGAGTATATAGATTACAGTGCAGAGAGAGGTCCAAGGGGATGTGAAGGAGGAGATTGTGGTGGAAAATGCCTGTGGAGAAAAACCAAGCAGTCATGAAGGCAAGGTGATACTGTTGAGCCATCACTGTAGCCTCCGTCTCCCCAAACACTGGCACTGGCAGCTGAACAACAGAGAGGTTGGCCTTTAAGTGAAGATGTACAGCTGAACAACAGAGTAAAACCCCGTCAGGGGGCCCCTTTAAGTGCCTGATGTGCCGAGCAAAAGAGAATGATCCTACCCAGGGTGGTCATTTAAATTCCTGAATGAGCAGATCAACAGAGAGGGACTGGCCAAAGAGGCCCTCTGATCACAAGTCGCCAGAGGCTAGAAAAAGATTCTGTTAGGGCCATTGCTCCTGTGGCTGAGGCAGTTGGTGTCCCTGCACCCTTGGTGCTGCTGCAGTCCCTGCACCCCAAGCAGCTGCACCTTCACGCTCAGTCCTACTGGGGCAGAGCTGTCACAGGCTAGAAAAAGCCCTATCACCATATCTTCTGTGTAACCATATCTTCTACGTCACCGTATCTCCTGTGACAATAACTGTTGGATCTCATGTATGGCTGATATTGCCAGGGTCCCCTTGATCCAAGCAACCATGCCACCTCCATGCATGATCCCCATTGGGACAGAGTTGCCAGAGGAAAGAAAAAAAAAAAAAAATCCTGCACGAGTATGTGTGGAGTTGCTTTGCTCATGTCCAGCTCTTTGGGACACTGTGGATCATAGCCTGTGGGCTTCTCTGTCCAAGGGATCCTCCAGGAAAGAATAGCGGAGTGGGTTGCCATGTCCTTCTAGAGCACCAAATTTCCTGCTGCCCTAGGAACCACTGGTTCTGACTGGGACAGACTCAAGTCCTCCAGGGCAGCCTCAGGAGCAAACCCCTGTGGATGACTCACATGCAGAGGTGGAGATAAAACAACAATTGAAACCCAGGGGCAGTGTGGCTAAGGAAGAAGACACAAAACTTCCCACATATGATCAATTAGGTAGAATCTGTACCTATGGAGTATATAGAAAGACAGTGAGAATTCCAACAAAAGAAAATGCACTAGTTCTGACAGAAGTGGCCATAGGAGGCAAGTCACACAGGAGTAGTAAGCTGCCCTTACAGAGGATCCAGAGAGCAGTCCAGTATTGGAGGGCATCCTAGGGAGGTGAGGTAGATTGTGACTCCCAGCAAAGGAAAGGACATTGATCAAGGAGACTTAAGAAAAATGTTTATTATTCGTGTATTTTGACTTTATCTGACATGCTCTGTAATTGCTTCTGGATTTTTTCCTTTTATTTTGTTCCCTCCCCCCCGCCACCTTGCTGTAGTTGTTGATTTTATTAGTATTATTAATTTCAGTTTTGAGAATTTTTTAATCACACTTTTTAGGTTCTTTTATATACTTCTGCTGCTACATTGGTCTTTTGCAGTTCTATGAAGTTTCCCTTTTTTAATTCTAATTTTTAATTTTTTTAAAATTTATTATTAGTTTTCTACATTTATTCTTTTGTTTGCTTTTCTTACTGCTATTTTCTTAACCGTAGTTATTCTTTAATATATATCTCTGTGTTTACCTTTGCATTTCTAGTCTTCTTTTCTTTCTTTTCTTTTTCTCACCATGTATTTTTAGTTTGTTTTGCATTTACTGCTTAATTGCCCAGTTGGCACCTTGCTTTAGTTTTTTTTTTTTTTTCCCAGTTTGTGGTATAGTTAGTTTTGCTTTTAACTGATTGATAGCATTTTTGGTTTCCTTTGTTCACTGGGTCAATCTATTGTATATTTTACTTTTATTTTTTGAATTGTTTTGGTTTTGCTCATGGGTATATAAGTATATGTGTATATTCCATTATTTAAGTAATTATTTGCCTGATTTTTTAAATTGCATTTGTCTGGGGGGTGTGTTTTGTTTCTTGTTTTTGTGTACTTGTTTTAATCCCACTTAATGCCATACCATGGAGAAGGCAATGGCACCCCACTCCAGCACTTTTGCCTGGAAAATCCCATGGATGGAGGAGCCTGGTGGGCTGCAGTCCATGGGGTCACTAAGAGGAGACAAATGAGCGATGCCACTTTCACTTTTCACTTTCACGCATTGGAGAAGGAAGTGACAACTCACTCCAGTGTCCTTGCCTGGAGAATCCCAGGAACGGTGGACCTGGTGGGCTGCCATCTATGGGGTCACACACAGTCAGACACGACTGAACGACTTCACTTTCACTTTTCACTTTCATGCGTTGGAGAAGGAAATGGCAACCCACTCCAGTGTTCTTACTTGGAGAATCCCAGGGACGGTGGAGCCTGGTGGGCTGCCGTCTATGGGGTCACACAGAGTCAGACACAACTGAAGTGACTCAGCAGCAGCACCAGCAATGCCATACCAAACCACCTGTGGAATCTCAATTCCCCAAGTGGGAGCACTGACTCTAAGACTTAGACTGCCAGAGAACTCTTAACCCTAAGGATTGTTAATTAGTGAGAACTCCCACAAAGGCAGCCGCCTGTATAGAAGAGATGGCATCACCTAACTGCCAGCAGCACTCTGTGAAGGACGCCTGATCCAAAAAACAAATAAGACAAAAATACCACCTCAATCATCAGCAGACAGGAATACCACCTCACACAGCCTTGTCCACCAAAAAACAAAAACAAAAACAAAAACTCACTTCTTCCCACAAGTACAAGTGACACTATACACAAAGCTTACACAAACTACTGGAAAACCTTACCTACTGAGGACAGAAACAAAAAGGAAAAAAAGAATTTAACCTTGAAGCATGGCAAAAAGAGGCTTCAAACACATTGAGTTAAAAAGAAAAGACAGAGAAACATTGTCCAAATGAAGGAACAACTTAGAAACCCACAAGTAAAAATTAATGAAGAATAAATAAGCAAAGTACATGAAAAATAATTCAGAGTAATGATAGTAAAGATGATCCAAGGATATTCTACTCCACAGGTTTATCATTTACAAATGAGGAAGAGATGAAGAGTTTCCCAAACAATCAAGAACTGAAAATGTTTGTCACCACTCACAATTCTTAAACAAAAATTGAAGGGTCTCTAGGTGAAAACCAAAAAGTCATAAAAAGAAAGAAAATGTATGAGAGGAAAATTTTCAATGGTAACTGCAAACATAAACTCAGTAGAACAATCACTAAAATAAACTAGTAAAGAGGTTAAAACACAAAAATAGTAACATCAACTACAGCTGCATTAAATAGTTAAAGATTATACATGAAAATGTAAAACATAGCATCATAAACATAAAATGGTATTGGAAGTAAAAATATAAATCATTTAGAATCTGTTTGAATTTAAGTAACTACCACTTTCAAATAAGTAAATATAGTTATAATTTGATACATATGAACTTTTTGATAACAGCACATTGGAAACCTAATATATGTACACAAAAAGGAAAAAGAATCAACACACTACTTTAAAGAAAACTTCATATCACAAAAGAAAACACTTAGCAAACTACAAAACAGAGAAGTAAGAAAATGACAATAAATACAGATCTATGAATAATCACTTTAAATGTAAATGAACTAAATGCTCCAATATAGAGTGAATAATTGAGTAAAAATAACAGGATTCACCTATGTGTGTGGGTTAAGTTGCATTAGTCATGTCTCTTTGGGACCCTATGGGCTGTAACCTGCTATACTTCTCTGTTCATGGAATTCTGCAAATAAGAATACTGGGATGGGTTGTCATGCCCTCCTACAGGGAAACTACCTCATCCAGGGATCAAACCCACGTCTGTTATGTCTTCTACATTGGCAGATCGGCTCTTTACCACTAATGTAATGTGGGAAGCCCAAAACCTATCAATATGATGCCTGCTAGAGAATTAAAATGGACTGCAATGGGTGAATTTAACTCAGATGACCATTATGTCTACTACTGCGGGCAGGAATCCCTCAGACGAAATGGAGTAGCCATCATGGTCAACAAAAGAGTCTGAAATGCAGTACTTGGATGCAATCTCAAAAACAACAGAATGATCTCTGTTTCCAAGACAAACCATTCAATATCACAGCAATCCAAGTCTATGCCCCAACCAGTAACACTGAAGAAGCTTAAGTTGAATGGTTCTATGAAGACCTACAAGATCTTTGAGAACTAACACCCAAAAAAAGATGTCCTTTTCACTATAGGGGACTGGAATGCAAAAGTAAGAAGTCAAGAAACACCTGGAGTAACAGACAAAATTGACCATGAAGTACAGAATGAAGCAGGGCAAAGGCTAATAGAGGTCTGCCAAGAGAACACATTGGTCATAACAAACACCTTCTACCAACAACACAAAGATAAGACTCTACATATGGGCATCACCAGCTGGTCAACACCGAAATCAGATTGATTATACTCTTTGCAGCCAAAGATGGAGAAGCTATATACAGTCAGCAAAAACAAGACGTGGATCTGACTGTGGCTCAGATCATGAGCTCCTTATTGCCAAATTCAGACTTAAATTGAAGAAAGTAGGGAAAATCACTAGACTATTCAGGTATGACCTAAATCAAATCACTTACGATTATACAGTGGAAGTGAGAAATAGATTTAAGGGACTAGATCTGATAGAGTTTTTGATGAACTATGGACAGAGATTCGTGACATTGTACAGGAGACAGGGATCAAGATCATCCCTTAAAAAAAGAAATGCAAAAAAGCAAAATGGCTGCCTGAGGAGGCCTTAAAAATAGCTGTGAAAAGAAGAGAAGTGAAAAGCAAAGGAGAAAAGGAAAGATATAAGCATCTGAATGCAGAGTTGCAAAGAATAGCAAGGAGGGATAGGAAAGCCTTCCTCAGTGATCAATGCAAAGAAATAGAGGGAAAAAAACAGAATGGGGAAGACTAGAGATCTCTTCAAGGAAATTAGACATACCAAGGGAACATTTCATGCAAAGATGGGCTTGATAAAGGTCAGAAATCGTATGGACCTAACAGAAGCAAAAGATATTAAGAAGAGGTGGCAAGAATACACAGAAGAACTGTACAAAAAAGATCTTCAAGACCAAGATAATCATGATGGTGTGATCACTCACCTAAAGCCAGACATCCTGGAATTTGAATTCAAGTGGGCCTTAGAAAGCATCACTACGAACAAAGCTAGTGAAGGTGATGGAATTCCAGTTGAGGTATTTCAAATCCTGAAAGATGATGCTGTGAAAGTGCTGCACTCAATATGCCAGCAAATTTGGAAAACTCAGCAGTGGCCACAGGACTGGAAAAAGTCAGTTTTCATTCCAGTCTCAAAGAAAGGCAATGCCAAAGAATGCTCAAACTACCACACACAATTGCACTCATCTCACACGCTAGTAAAGTAATGCTCAAAATTCTCCAAGTCAGGCTTCAGCAATACGTGAACTGTGAAATTACAGATGTTCAAACTGGTTTTCGAAAAGGCAGAGAAACCAGAGATCAAATTGCCAACATCCACTGGATCATCGAAAAAGCAAGAGAGTTCCAGAAAAACATCTATTTCTGCTTTATTGACTATGCCAAAGCCTTTGACTGTGTGGGTCACAATAAACTGTGGAAAACTCTGAAAGAGATGGGAATACCAGACCACCTGACCTGCCTTCTGAGAAACCTGTATGCAGGTCAGGAAGCCACATTTAGAACTGGACATGGAACAAGACTTGTTCCAAATAGGAAAAGGAGTCCTTCAAGGCTGTATATTGTCACCCTGCTTCTTTAACTTATATGGAGAGTACATCATGAGAAATGCAGGGCTGGAAGAAGCACAAGCTGGAATCAAGATTGCTGGGAGAAATATCAATAACCTTAGATATGCAGATGACACCACCCTTATGGCACAAATTGAAGAGGAAGTAAAAAGCCTCTTGATGAAAGTGAAAGAGGAAAGTGAAAAAGTTGGCTTAAAGCTCTCTAGACTCCCATAAAGGTGTTTATCCCATTCATGAGACTTGATCCAATGAGCTTCAAAAGGCCTTATTTTATTAATAACATTACATTGGATGTTAGGATTTCAACATATGAATCTTGGGGTACAAAAATCATCAGTCTACAGCAAAAACAATAAATTTATTTTTTTTTAATTTTGTTATACAAAATACTGAAATAATAAAACAGAGTTGACATCAAAAACATTCAACTCATTTTGAGTTAATATTACTGGAATTTCTCTGGTGATTGGTCCAGTGGTTAAGACTTTGCCATTCAATGCAATGGGTGCCAGTATGATCCCTGGTTGGAGAGTTAGGATCCTACATACCTTGCAAGCAAAAAAAAAAAAAAAAAAACACAAAACAGAAACAGTATTGTAATAAATTTAATAAAGATTTTAAAATTTATCCACACTTAAAAATCTTTTCTAAAAGAATTAATATTACTGAAGAAAATAGCATTTCTTAAAAATTTGTCCCTAATTGTTGCCTCTGGCTATTTTTGTCACTCCTTAAAGAAACACAACATATATGTGAAAACATGTGCAATCACTGGGAAAATCCACTTCATCTGTAACTTGCCTTCAAAGTCACTTTAACTGTTGTTACACAGGCTTGCATGTCCTCCAAGCAGCACGTAGTCTAAACAATGAGGTGTTTTCCCAACTTGTTTTCTAGGAAATTGGAGTCAGTCAAGTCTAGTTTGAGATCAAATGGTTGAGACTGGATAAGACCACTGATCCTCCAACTCTGTATGTGTGAGTGTCTACTTGATGCGCTTTTGAAGTCAGAGAGCCAAAAACTACACTGTCATATTATGCTAAGTGTCCAATTTTTGAACATGCTTGTGGCTTAGTTACACTTGTGCAGAATGACAATTACCATACCTTTCTCCAATCACCTTTCCCCATTTTCATTTTGCTCCCTTCAACTCATACCATCTTGTTTCTTTATTTTTTACCCCCTTAATACTCAAAGTCCATTGCCTTCAAGCAGGTGAATATGAGACTTGTTCTCCCATCTCCCTGTTTAGCTGCCTTATGAATAAATGCTCTCATTGCTGCAAACCTCAGCATCTCAGCATTTTGTCTTGCTGCCTGTCAGGCAAAACAAACCTGGTTTAGTAAGATATTTAAGACTAACTGGAAGGGATAATATGCACAGGTGGTGAATAAGAGATACAACAGGGGCTCTGTTTCCTCAAAGGACACTTCATAATCCATATCCAGGATGTTGTTTCCATCAGCTCAGGACTCAATATAGCTTATGATTAAAATACATCAGTACCCACTCAAAAAAAAAAAAAAAAGATAGTAAAAACCAGTGCAGGGTAAATACTTCTCTTTGTTTCTCAAAGAAATTTTGTGTTGCACTTTTATGGGTATTTCCACTTAGAATTGATGCAGTGTGTATGTATGGAAGATAGTATTTTTTCCTAGTTATATATGTGACAACTGAGGTAAGTTTTCAATCCAGATGTTGAACTGAAGTAAATGGACTGCCAGATATTTCTCCAGCAGAAATGAGTTCTTTTTGAAATCAGCAGAGATTTGCAACTCAGGGTCAGTAACTATGGTGATCCTCTTCATAGATTATAGCCTTGTCCTGGTAAAGTGGCTTGCATAACTTAAAGTTTTGAGTTATGCTATGCAGGGCCACCCAAGAAGGACAGGTCATAATGAAGAGTTCTGAAAAAAATATGGCCCACTGCAGGAGGAAATGGCAATCAATTCCAATATTCTTGCTGTGAGAATCCCATAAACTGTATGAAAAGGCTGAAAAACATAACACAAGAAGACTAGACCCCAGGTCAGAAGATTTTCAATAAGCTACTGGGAAAGAATGGAGAGAAATTACTAATAACTCCAGAAAGAATGAAGTAGCTGGGTCAAAGCAGAAATGACACTCAACCATAGATGTGTCAGGTGGTGAAAGTAAAATTCAATGCTATAAAGAATGATATTGCATAGTAATCTGAGAGGTTAGGTCTATGAATCAAGGCAAATTGAAAGTGGTCAAGCAGGAGATGGAAAGACCGAACATTGACATCTGAGGAATTCATGAACTTAAATGGATGCGAATAGATGAATTTAATTCAGGTGACCATTATATCTATTACTGTGGGCAAGAATTCATTAGACAATGTGGAGTATCCCTCATAGTCAACAAGAGTCAAAAATGAAGTATTCGGTGCACCCTCAAAAATGACAGAATGATCTTGATTTTTTTCCAAGGCAAACCATTCAATATCACAGTAATCCAAGTCTATGCCCTACTTACTGATGCAAAAGGAGCTGAAGCTTACTGGATCTCTAAAGGCATACAACACCTTCCATGACTAAAACAAGCAAACAAAAATGTCCTTTTCATCAAAGAGGATTGGAATGCAAATGCAGGAAGTCAAGAGTTACCCAGAAAAGCAGACAAGTTTAGCCTTAGAGTACAAAATGAAGCAGGGCAAAGGCTAAGAGAGTTTCGTCAAAAGAATATGCTGGTCACAGTAAACACATTTGTCCAAGAGCACAGGAGATGACCCCATACATGGACATCACCAAATGATCAATACTGAAACCAGATTATGTTCTTTGGATCAAAGATGGAAACTTTCTATACAATCAGTAAAAACAAGAAATGGACCTGAAAGTGGCTCAGATCATGAGCTACTTGTTGCAAAATCCAGGCTTACATTGAAGAAAATAGGGAAAACCACCAGAATATTCAGGTATGAATTAATTCATATACCTTATGATTATACAGTAGAAGGGATGAATAGATTTAAGGGATTAGATCTGGTAGACAGAGTGAATGAAAAACTATGGACAGAGGTTCATAACAGTGTAAAGGAGACAGTGACCAAAATTGTTCCAAATAAAAAGAAATGCAAGATGGCAAAGTGGTTATCTGATGCTTTATAGATAGCTGAGGAAAAAAGAGATGCAAAAGGTAAGGGAGAAACAGAAATATATAATGAACGGAATGCAGAGATACAGAGAACAAGGAGAGATACAAAGGCCTTCTTAAATAAACAATGAAAATAAATAGAGGAAACAATAGAATCCGACAGACTAGAGATCTCCTTAAGAAAATTTGAGACATCACAGGAAAATTTCATGCAAGGATGGGCACAAAAAAGAACAGAAATGGTAAGGACCTAACAGAAGCAGAAGAGATTAAGAAGAGGTGGCTACAATACAAAGAAGAACTATACAAAAAAGGCATAATGACCCAGATAACCATGATGGTGTAGTCTGTCACCTAGAGTCAGACATCCTGGAGTGTTAAGTCAAGTTGGCCTGAGGAAGAACTATTATGAAAAAAGCTGGAAGTGATCAAATTCCAACTGAGCTATTTAAAATCCAAAAAGATAGATGCTGTACTCATTATGTCAGCAAAATTTGAAAGCCTAGCTGTGACCACAGGACTGGAAAAAGTCAGTTGTCGTTCCAATCCCAAGGGAGGGTAAAATCAAGAAATGTTCAAACAACTGTACAATGTGCTCATTTCAGTTCAGTTCAGTCACTTAGTCATATCCGACCATTTGCGACTCCATGAACCACAGCATGCCAGGCCTCCCTTTCCATCACTTACCTCCAGAGTTTACCCAAACTAATGTCCATTGAGTGGGTGATGCTATCCAACCATTTCATCCTCTGTTGTTCCCCTTCTCCTCTTGCCCTCAATTTTTCCCAGCATCTTTTCAAATGAGTCATGCTAGCAAGATAATGCTCAAAATTTTTCAAGTTAATTTTCAGCATTATGTGAACCAAAAACTTCCAGATGCACAAACTGGGTTTAGAAAAGGCAAAGTAATCAGAGATCAAATTGCTAACATCCATTTTATCATGGAGAAAGTAAGGGAATTCCAGAAAAACATATACTTCTACTTCATTGACTATGCTATAAACTTGGACTATGTTGATCGAAACAAATTATGGAAAATTCCTACAGAGTTGACAGTTCTAGACCTCCTTAATTCTCTCAGAAACCTATATTTGAATCTAGAAGCAACAGTTACAACTGGACATAGAACATCTGACTAGTTCCAAATTGTGAAAGGAGTATGACAGGCTGTAAGTTGTCACCTTGTTTATTTAGCTTCTATGACATGTACATCATGCAATATGCCAGGTTGTATTAATCACAATCTAGAATAAAGATTGCTGGGAGAAATATCAATAACATCAGATATGCAGATGATAGATTTCTATCACTCTAATGATATAAATTTAGAAGAGCTAAAGAGCCTCTTGACAAGGTTGAAAGAGGAGAGTGGAAAAGATGGCTTGAAACACAACACTCAAAAATCTAAGATCATGGCATCCAGTCTCATCACTTCATGGCAAATAGAAGGGGAAAAGTGGAAGCAGTGACAAATTTTGTTTTCTTTGGCTCCAGAATCACTGTGGACAGTGAATGTAGCCATGAAATTAGAATATACTTGCCCCATGGAAGGAAATCAATGACAAAATTAGACAGCATATTATAAAGCAGAGACATTACTTTGCTGACCAAGGTCCATATAATCAAAACTATGGCTTTTCCAGTAGTCATGTATGGAGGTGAGAATTGGACCATAAAGAAATTTGAGCACCAAAGAATTGATGCTTTTGAATTGTGATTCTGGATAAGACTCTTGAGAGTCTCTTGGACAGAAAGGAGATCAAAACATTCAACCCTAAAGGAAATCAATCTTGGATATTAGTTGGCTGAACTGTAGAGGTGAAGCTTCAGTACTTTGGCCACCTGATGAAGAAGAAGTATTGAAGTAAAGTCGCTCAGTCGTGTCTGATTCTTTGCGACCCCATGGATTGTAGCCTAACAGGCTCCTCCACTCATGGGATTTTCCAGGCAAGAATACTGGAGTGGGTTGCCATTTCCTTCTCCAGGAGATCTTCCCAACCCGGGAATTGAACCTGGGTCTCACGCGTTGTAGGCAGATGCTTTACCATCTGAGCCACTAGGGAAGTCACCAGGAATTGATGCTTTTGAATTGTGATGCTTGAGAAGACTCTTGACAGTCCCTTGGACAGCAAGGAGATCAAAACATTCAACCCTAAAGGAAATCAATCTTGGATACTAGTTGGCTGAACTGTTGGTAGAGGTGAAGCTTCAGTACTTTGGCCACCTGATGGGAAGAGCCAACTCATTGGAGAAAACCCTGATGCTGGGAAATATTAAAGCAAACGGAGAAGGGGGTGACAGAGGATAAAATGGACTGATGGCATGGTATCACTGACTCAATGGACACTTATCTGAGGAAACTTTGGGAGATAGTAGAGGACAAAGGAGCCTGGTGTGATATAATCCAGTGTCACAAAGAGTTGGACATGACTTTGTGACTGAATAAAAATCATGGTGAGCCATATGTAAGTCCTATGTAACAAAAAAATAAGAAAACTTTTGAAAGAGAGAAATAAAGTTAGGAAAACTAAAGTGAACTAAGTGTTCATGTTTCTTCATGTCCTTTTTAGAAAAGAAATGTCTTTATACTTCCTATTTGGTTCAGCTATCTCCACAGGTTGTTAAGAGTTCCCATTTCTAGTCTTCAAATTTCATTTAATAATGGTTTCTTTTCATTATTTTTTTACACAGATAAGCAGAACAAAAAAAGGCTTGCAATTAAAAACATCCTTAGTCTTTTTACTAACCTGTATTTTAAAAAGAAAAATGTCTAAAAATTCTGTATGTTTGTCTTATTTAAATTATTTTAATTTTAATTTGATAGTATTTCCCTTCGTTTGCTGATTAGTTGGTTTAATTTTAGTTTGACCTTCATTGTATTGGAACCCAGAGTACTTTGTTATACTTTAAACAGTTAGTGAATATTATATTTTGGAGTAAGAATTTTTTTAGCAAAATAAATAATAATAGATACAGTAGTACATATTTTCCTATAAATAAATGTCACATAATTATGGAACTATGCATTTTAAAAACAATTCTTGTTGCCATTTTAGACTTAGATCCTTCTGTCTTCTTTGATTTTCTGGCCATAAATGCAAAATATTTATCTGTCTGTCCTCAAATACATTACTAGCTTTGCTATTTTAACTATCATTACACCTGCTTCAAAATTCTTTGAGATTAAGTTTGCATATCTCTTAAACTGTCTCTTTCCCATCCCTGCTTAGTATTACTGAACCTCCATATCCATATATTGTAACTATGATCCAGTTCTAAATCCTGTAGATCAGACTGTGTTTCAATCTTTGCTGTGAGAATGTTTTTCCTGCTCTTTTGCCCCTTACTTCAACCCAATATCTTAGCTAGATATAGAGACATATCCTAATTTTTAACGCTGGAGATGATAGCTTTATTTTTTTACATGTGATTTTTAATCTATCATTCTTTATTTTCAAGAACATTTGCATTAAATCTATGCTTTTCATTCGCAAATGCCCATCTGTCCCTGCTGTTTATTTCTAGACTTAGTGAGTGACATCATTATAATTTCTATGGCAACCAACTGCATTGACATTAAAAGACGATACAGCCTTCAGAGAGCATAAAAACAGCATAAGCTTGTGAACTGTTAAAAACAATGTCTTCTGTTCATGCAAATGTTTTTAATTAAAAAAAAAGGAAAAAATAGCTGTAACTCTTTGAAGGCACATATACACTGTGGTTCCAAAATTTTGAAGAACTCAAGAAAAAATTTTTTTGTATTAAATGTTAAATTTTCAATGTTGATATTTTCTCAAATTCTGTACAAGCACTCAATTTTTCTAATTTTGGAAAGAGAAATCATGAGAGAATAAAGTGTTTAGAAACATGTAATTCTAAAATTTTAATTCATGGGTTTACTCAAATCTCCTCTAAGTTTAAAAATATAAGATCATATAGAGCTATACTCTTATAATTGTGCCAGATATGGAGATTGTGTTAGAGGAAGTATCAGGACCTAAGAGAGTAAAATAAGTTCTGAAACTGAAAGGGTAAAAATGTGAAAACAGATGATTTGAAATACTCTTGGTCAGTTATACGGTGTAATTAAGTTATAGTCAAGGCCACACGTGTGCATCTCTGTGTAAGAGACAAAATACTGCACAATATGATGAATAATGTAAATAAGAATGCTGGAAAGTTGGTACGGGGAGGGAGGAGGGTTCAGGATGGGGAACACGTGTATACCTGTGGCAGATTCATGTTGATATATGGCAAAACCAATACAATATTGTAAAGTTAAAAAATAAAATAAAATATAAAAAAAAAAGAAAAGAAAAAAAAATCAGCTGTGGGGGTGGGGGTGGGGTGGGGGTGGGGGGAAGAATGCTGGAAAATTGGAATGGAAATTGTTTACCTGAAAAAGAGTACTAGATTTTTCTTCAGAAAAAAAGGGTTTATTCAGAACCAGCATAGAATTGCAATTTCAGATCTGCAAACATGACAAGACATACGCAAACATCTGCATGGCAAGAAAAGGAAAGGAAAGGTGGGTGGGCTATAATAGAAAAATAGTCCATGGTTTGTCATTGTCAGATTTCTTATCAAGAAAGAAAATAAGTCTTTCTTCTTTCTGTTAGGCTTTGCTGTCATTACAGGATATGAAATCTGCCTCTTCTGGTCTCCCAGTGCTATTTAACTGGAATTTCTGTTCATTAATTTTCTGTATTTCCCCTTTTTGATCAAGACTTTTATCCAAAAGCATCACTGATCAAGATTCAAGTTCTTTCAGCAGCTTTTTGTCCATCAGTGTCAGGAAGGCACTTTCCTATGTGTTGTGTCTCACATTGGAGGGAAAATGTGCAGACTGGAAACCTATTAAGATCACATTCAAGGAATAAGGCAGGATAGTGAGAGAGTAAGAGGCAAGAAGGCCAGGGGTCTCCAAATGGAGAAAATAGGTTGCAAGTGTCTCTTAAAATTTTGTGTTGCCATGACGACACCTGGTTCCACCAGAACTTAACTTTTTTGAAACTTTGAGCAATGCATTTTTCTTATGGAAATGTTTTTCTTAAGCTACGTTAAGGAAACTGTGCATTTGCTTTGGAATTTGCCTTTCTTCAAAATGGTTTCAACAAGACTAACATTTTCTTCTTTTCTCAAACCTTGGGCCGATAATAGCTCAACAAACCAGTATTTATGTCAATTATTTTATGGCTGGGGGAATGAACACCTCATGCCATCCTATCTCAAAAATGCATATTGTGGAAGAGGGGCCTGGTGAAACTCCATCAGCCATGAGGTGTCTCTCTTATCTGATTAACAGCTTTCTAACAGACATAAAACTACTGCTCAAACTAGCAGCAGGGTTGGCGGGAGGGCACTCTCCATCTCCTTTCTTATGTCTATGTCAGAAGCATTCTCTGTCCTCTTTCATACTTTAATAAAACTTTGCTACACAAAAGCTCTTGAGTGATTAAGCCTGGTCCCTGGTCCTGAAGCTAAATTTTTGGAGATCACAAATCTAACACCGTTCACCATAGGCTATCAATAAGAGTCACTTTTATCTAATATCCATATATAATCAAGATCATAGATATTGGAGAGCATTTGAAAACTTGCATCATCATCAAAAGTTTGCAGTAAAGCTTCAAACACGCCTGGGTCATGTATCATGAGAAAGCTGTCATTAGATTTCATCCTCTCAATTTCAGGAAATCTTCAGGTCACCAGATGTTTTGCAGTTCAGTCAGCTTTTGGTATGTTCTTTAGGCGTGTCACAAGAATCCAAGAGTCTACTCCTTGGCATTCAGTGGCATAAAGGTTGATGCTAGCAGTACTTGATAGGAGCCTCTCCAGTAAGGTAAAAAGGAGTTCTTCTGAGTTGTTTTCCAATAGACAACATCTTCAATTTGTAAAGTGTGATGCTTAAGGTCTTCATCTCCAGAGAGAACATTGAAAAGATTGCTCTACCAAACATAGACATCTTTAAAAAAATAAAAACAACTATGCTTTTCCTATTTTGGAATATCTCTCCTATGATTAGTTGTGGGTCAAAAGACGCTGGAAGTCAAGTGCACTGTATGTCATGTTACTATTTCAAAGGATAATAGTTTATGAGTTCCAAAAGAGGGAGATCTGAAATTTAGAGGAGGTTAAAAGATCAGCTGCAATTTTTCTGTAAGATGTGTCATAAATTTTGCCAACATGAGTTGGAGATTTTCCACATAAGGAAAGTGATAACTGACTTGATAGGGATAAAAATATCAGTATTTCCAAAATCTGCTCCAGTACCTTTAGGAAAGTTAAAAAAAAAAAGAAAACCTGTCAAAGGGACTTTTAATTCACCCCTGGTGGTTAATTTGATAACTATTAATTTCTGCATTTATATTTTCACTTTAAGGGAAAATAAAAATCTGGAATAATTCTTTCCTAAAGCATCTCAGCCTAATAAATAGGTAGGGACAATGGAACTAGGTAGGTAAATGTTTACATCTCTCAAACAGCCTAAGCAAAAAGAGATAGTTTCCAAGACAGAAACGTTTTGAAGTTTATTAAAGAGCACTTCTATTGGAACTGTTTAATACTCCGAGGCAGGGATTGTTTTATAATCCTGAGTTTGAATACTAAGAGCGTGGCTCTGGTGTTAATAAGAACTGGGAGGTATTCATCTCCAATCTAGAGAAATGTTTCTCCAAGCTGATTAGGAAGAGAATTGGGAAGATCCCCTGCACTTCCTTGAGGCCTCATCATTGAGAATTGAGAAGATGACAGAAAGGCTGATAGATACCTCAAGTTTTCTAAACTGCTTAAATTTATAATAACCTATTTTTCAAAGTCCTGTTTCTTTGCAATAATGGTAGAACCTAAGAGATTTTTTTTGTTTGTTTGTTCCATTCAGAGGCCTTTATTTTCTATAATTAAAGATTAACAATTTTGGTAACCTTCCTTTGATGTGACATCTAGAGTAGGAAAGAGCTGGTTTGCAAGAATAACTATAACTGGAACATACAAAACTATCCATTCCATCGTGTTCCTTTTTACTTGAAGGGAAAGATTCCAGGTCAGTGTACATACACAAGTAAAAGCTACTGATGTGAAATAAAATTTGAAGGAAAACCAGATTTTTTTTAAATAATGTGTATTCAATTGAAATATTCATGAATAACCTTATCAGATTTTTGTATACAATCCTGAATTTTGTTCTAATCAAGTCTTTTGCAAAGACACAGAATTTTCTCAATGGAGTCCCCTAGTGACTGCCTGAGCTTGCTCATACAGTATGTTATTGGAGTGTCTCCATGTTGTAATTCTAGAAACATTTCAGAATTTTCCCAATTAACAAAGTTGGGTCTAGCCTTCACTGACAAACGTACGGATTAGCTGATATAAGTCAGAGAATCCAGGCTGATAAATTTGAATGACTATATTAAATTTGTCAGTCAATATGTGAGGAGTTTCAATTACTTTGGAAAATTTTTTTGTCAGTTCACAGTTCAACTTTAGTCAAAGAAATATAAGAAATTATGGACTTAGCCTCTGAATCCTCAGAGGCTTCTTTGAAAGGGACATATTTCATAGGAAAAGGGAGTGCAGACAGATTCTGAGAAAGGGACAAATTTGGTCAAATTATTAGTATGCCATAATTAATGGTATAGTGGAGGTGTAGACAATGTAGATGGGAAGAAGTAAGATGGCAACAGAAGTGGAGTCTGTCCATAAAGGGTCAAAGGAGAGAGACGAAATGAGATGTGAGGAGGGGCCTGGACAAAGAAGACAAGGAAGGGGACCCTGAGGCTTTAAGAGGCATTTTATCTTTGTCTGATTTTTTTGGCTTCGTTAATTGTAAAATCTTATTTTGCACAGAGGCAATTTTACATCCTTGATGATGTTGGAAAGGCTTAGAATACCAGTTGAAAAAAGGTATTCCACTCAATTCTGTAAAGTTTTTGGTTGTTGTTGTTCAGTGGTTCACTCATGCCCAACTCTTTGCGATCCCATGGACTGCAGCATGCCAAGCTTCCCCATACTTCACCATCTCCCGGAGCCTGCTCAAACTCATGCCCATTGAGTCCATGATGCCATTAAACAATCTTGTCCTCTGTCATCCCCTTCTCCTACCCTCAATCTTTCCCAGCATCAGGGTCTTTTTTAATGAGTCTGATTTTCACATGAGGTTGCCAAATATTGAAGCTTCAGCTTCAGCATCAGTCCTTCCAATGAATATTTAGGGTTGATTTCCTTTAGGATTGATTGATTTGATATCCTTGCAGTCCAAGGGACTCTCAAGAGTCTTCTCCAACACCACAGTTCAAAAGTATCATTTTTGGAGAAGGCAATGGCAAGCCACTCCAGTACTCTTGCTTGGAAAATCCCATGGATGGAGGAGCCTGGTAGGCTGCAGACCATGGGGTCGCTACGAATCGGATGCGTCTGAGTGACTTCACTTTCACTTTTCACTTTCACTCAATGGAGAAGGAAATGGCAACCCACTCCAGTGTTCTTGCCTGGAGAATCCCAGGGATGGGGGAGCCTGGTGGGCTGCCGTCTATGGGGTCGCACAGAGTCGGACACGACTGATGCGACTTAGCAGCAGCAGCAGCAGCAGGAGTATTTATACCAGAGAAATCTGCAATTGCTAAAAGGCAGGATTACTTCCAAAGAGCTGCTTTCCCGGAATATTACTGTGTATTTTGAACCTCCCTCTCTACTGTTTGACTTAAAGTTTGAGAAGAGAAATTGACTTCTGTATGCAACACTCAAAAGACCAAGTCCTGAGATCTTTTTATCTAATAAATATCAAATGAAACACTAAAAAAAAAAAAAAAAAAAGTATCATTTTTTTGGCACTCAGCCTTCTTAATGGTCTAACTCTCACATCCATACATGATTACTGGAAAAACCTTAACTTTGGCTATACAGACATTTCTGGCAAAATAATGTCTCTGTTTTTTAATATGCTGTCTAGGTTTAGCATAGCTTTTCTTCCAAGGAGTAAGCATCTTTAAATTTCATCCTGCAGCCATCATCTGCATTGATTTTGGAATTGAAGGAAATAGTCTGTCACTGTTTCCACTGCTTCTCCATATATTTGACATGAAGTGATGGGCCTTGATGCCATGATCTTCATTTTTTGAATGTTGAGTTTTAAGCCAGCTTTCTCACTCTCCTCTTTCACATTCAACAAGAGACTCTTTAGTTCCTCTTCACTTTCTGCATAAGAATGGTGTCACTTGCATATCTGAGCCTATTGATATTTATCCTGGCAATCTTTATTCTAGCTTGTGCTTCATCCATCCTGGTATTTTGTGTTGTGTTTTCTGCATACAAGTTCAATAAACAGGGTGACAATATACAATCTTGACATACTGCTTTCACAATTTGGAACCAGTTTCCTGTTCTATGTCTGGTTCTAACTACTGCTTCTTCACCTGTATACAGATTTCCCAGGATACAGCTATGGTATTTCCATACCTTTAAGAATTTTCCTCAGTTTGTTTTGATCCATACAGTCAAAGGCTTTAACGTAGTCAATGAAGCAGAAGTAGCTATTTTTCTTGCTTTATCTATGATTCAACAGATGTTGGCAATTTGATCTCTGGTTCCTCTGTTTTTTTTCTAAATCCAGCTTAAACATATGAAAGTTCTCAGTTCACATACTGTTGAAGCCTGGCTTGGAGAATTTTGAGCATTACTTTGGTAGTGTGTAAGATGAGTGCAATTGTGTGGTAGTTTAAGCATTATTTGGTATTGCCTTTCTTTGAGATTGGAATGAAACTGACCTTTTCCAGCCTTGTGGCCACTGCCGAGTTTCCCAAATTTCCTGGCATATTGAGAGCAGCACTTTTACAGCACCATCTTTTAGGATAAAGCAAAGTTTTGAGTTACTAAAGTCCAATTCAGTTATGTTTTATTAAAACTAAGTGTGAGTATTTGAAAAGCTACTCATAAAGTCAAAAGATATTCTAAATCGTTTTTGTTCAGGGTGGTATATGAACTGCATTACAAGAAGGACTATGTTTTTAAACATAAAATCACCCAAGAAAAATCCAAGAAAGCACCCTGTAAAATTATGTTTTCGAGGTTAACCATCCAGTTTCTAACAGGCAATAAAGAGATCATCTTAACTAGAAAGTGGACACCATCTCTAGGGTAACCTTGATGGAAAAGTAGCTGAAGATAATGCATTGGTGGGAGCAATACCAAATCATGTGAAAAGTTCAGAGGTAGTCCCTATTTTAGAACTATAGAGTGTTTTGGCTATTGTTGGGGTCTGTTGACATGTTGGAGAAAAAGAATAAAAGGCTAAGGTAGTAAAAGAGAAAAAAAAAAATAAGAATGAAAGCAAGAGGGCTTTTTTCATAAAACATAGGTAGTCTCATCTCCTTCGTGTTGTCAGAGGGTGGAAACACTATATATATATATATATATATATATATATATATATATATATTTAATAATTTAATTATAAGGGTAAAAGAACTCCAGAGGATGTTCAATTCTCAATGTCAGTGAGTTGGCTATACTGAGATTGGGGCCTTGATTCAGAAGAAATAAGACCTCCAGAAATGGTTTGGGGACACCTTAAGTTTCCAGATTTTTGTGAATTTTGAGGGTAACCAGGTTTGCCCAATACTTTCTTTAAAGATTAGTATTTGTCTCTTGCTGCTAGATGTTATCACAAGAAATGCCTTGCTGGAACATGAATATCTCATTCCTGAGCTACCCCACTTCCACTTCAGGTCATGAAAATAACACCTGGGTTAATTGACCACATTCTCTGGGTAAGGAAGTGTAGACTCGTTAGGAGTGAAAAGGAACTGTAGGAACTAATAAAAACTATTGAAAGAGGCTGGAGACCATATATCAACTGATTTTTTGAGGTCGGGGAACATAGGGAGCAGAATATAAGTTACATGAGGAGGAGTTTATTGATACAGGATTACAGTCTTGATATAGGAGTTAACACCCTCATAAGTACCCCAAAGAAACTGCTTACACACTTCTAGGGTGACCTGGGATGTTTGAAGAACAGTGATGACTAATACTAAAAGAGGCAGTGAGGGGGGTAGGGAATGCTTTGGTAGGCAGTAAAAGAAAAGAACAAAATATTCAGTAAAGCGAGTGGATATCCTACTAAGGTTTGTTCCCTGGATTTTGGGAATGGCCTGAGGACAAACTATTATGTTAATATACACTGAGCTCAAGAAAGATGCTGCAGTATCACACAGAAATTCAGTGCTGGTGTTCTCTGTAAGTCAGGGCTTAAAGGCAGTGATGTTGTTACAGAACTGTGGTGCCAAGTAGCAGTGGGGATGATCCCAAAGTATTAGAGGCTATAGGTTACTGTGTAACTAAAAGAAACAAAGGAATTGGTACTCAGTTTTTCTAATGGGTGGGGAAATTAGACTGGCAAGATTACAATGGAGATTTCACCTTTGAGAATATAGATACAAAACTTTCTTCTGAGTGAGGTTGAAAGGGTCCAGGTTTTAGTGAGTCTAAGAGCAAGAACTAGGGCAAAGTTAACAGAGTTTTGCCAAGAGAAGGTACTGGTCATAACAAACATCCTCTTCCAACAACGCAAGTGGAGACTCTACACATGGACATCACCAGATGGTCAATATTGAAATCAGATTCATTATATTTTTGCAGTAAAAGATGTAGAAGCACTATACAGTCAACAAAAACAAGACCAGGAGCTGACTGTGGCTCAGATCATGAACTCTTCATGGTAAAATTTGGACTTAAATTGAAGAAAGTAGGGGAAATCCCTAGATGATTTAGGTATGAGCTAAATCAAATGCCTTACAATTATACAGTGAAAGTGACAATTAGTTTCAAGGGATTAGATCTGATAGAGTGCCTGAAGAACTGTGGATGGAGGTTCATGACATTGTACAGGAGGCAGTGATCAAGACCATTCCCAAGAAAAGGAAATGTGAACAGGAAAAATGGTTGTCTGAGGAGGCCTTACAAATAGCTGAGAAAAGAAGAGATGCTAAAGGCAAAGGAGAAAAGGAAAGATATACTCATTTGAATGCAGAGTTCCAAAGAAAAGGACAGATAAAACCTTCCTCAGTGATCAGTGCAAAGAAATAGAGGAAAACAATAGAATGAGAAAAACTAGAGATCTCTTTAAGAAAATTAGAGATACCAGGGGAACATTTCATGCAAAGATGGGCACAATACAGACAAAAATGGTATGGACCTAACAGAAGCAGAGAGTGGCTTACTTTTTAGCTCAGTCAGTAAAGAATCTGCCTGAAGTGCAGGAGAACTGAGTTCGATTCCTGGGTCTGGAAGATCCTCTGGAGAAGGAAATGGCAGCCCACTCCAGTATACTTGCCTAGAGAATCCCATGGACAGACGAACCTGGAGGGCTGCAGTCCATGGGGTCACAAGAATTGGGCATGAATTGACAACTAAACCACCACCCACAACAGAGGCAGAGGATATTAGGAAGAGTTGCCAAGAATACACAGAACTATACAAAAAAGATCTGGATGACCCAGAAATACAATGGTGTTATCACCCACCTACAGCCAGACATACAAGAATGCAAAGTCAAGCAGGCCTTAGGAAGCATCACTATGAACAAAGCTAGTGGAGATGATGGAACTCCAATTGAGCTAGTTCAAGTTCTTAAAGATGATGCTATACAAGTGCTGTACTCAATGTGCCAGGAAATTTGGAAAACTCATCAGTGGCCACAGTAAAAGTGGAAAAGGTCATTTTTTAATTTCAATCCCAAAGAAAGGCAAGGCCAAAGAATTCTCAAACTACCACACAATTGCACTCATCTCACATACTGGCAAAGCAGTGCTTAAAATTCTCCAAGTCAGGCTTCAACAGTACATGAACTGAACTTCCAAATGTACAGGCTGGATTTAGTAAAGGCAGAGGAATGAGAGACCAAATTATCAACATATTTTGGATCATCCAGAAGGCAAGAGAACTCCAGAAAAACATCTATCTCTGCTTTATTGATTATGCAAAAGCCTTTGACTGTGTAGATCACAACAAACTGTAGAAAATTCTTAAAGAGATAGGGGTATTACACCACCTGACCTGCCTTCTGAGAAATGTGTATGCAGCCAAAGAAGCAGCAGTTAGAACTGGAAATGGAACAACAGACTGGTTCCAAATTGGGGAAGGAGTATGTCAAGGCTGTATATTGTCCCCTTGTTTACTGAACTTACATTCAGAGTATATCATGAAAAATGCTGGATGGGATGAAGCACAAAGTGGTATCAAAACTGCCAGGAGAAATATCAATAACCTCAGATATGCAGATGACACCACCCTTATGGCAGAAAAAGCTATGGCCTAATAAATAGATGTGAAAAGAAGAGAAGTGAAAAGCAAAGGAGAAAAGGAAAGATATACCCATTAGAATGCAGAGTTCCAAAAAATATCAAGGAGAGATAAGAACACCTTCCTCAGCAATCAATGCAAAGAAATAGAGGGGAAAAAAAATAGAATGGGAAAGACTGGCAATCTCTTCAAGAAAATTAGAGATACCAAGGGAATATTTCATGCAAAGATGGGCTCAATAAAGGACAGAAATGGAATGGACCTAACAGAAGCAGAATACATTAAGAAGAGGTAGCAAGAATACACGGAAGAACTGTACAAAAAAGATCTTCACTACCCAGATAATCATGATGGTGTGATCACTCACACTCACCTAAAGCCAGATATCCTGGAATGTGAAGTCAACAGTGCCTTAGAAAGCATCACTAAAAGCAACTTGTGGAGGTGATGGAATTCCAGTTGAGCTATTTCAAACCCTGAAAGATGATGCTGTGAAAGTGCTGCACTCAATATGCCAGCAAATTTGGAAAACTCAGCAGTGGCCACAGGACTGCAAAAGGTCAGTTTTCATTCCAATCCCAAAGAAAGGCAATGCCAAAGAATGCTCAAACTACCACACAAATGCACTCATCTCACACACTAGTAAAGTAATGTTCAAAATTCTCTAAGCCAGGCTTCAGCAATACATGAACCATTAACTTCCAGATGTTCAAGCTGGTTTTTGAAAAGGCAGAGAAATCAGATATCAAATAGCCAACATCCATTGGATCATCAAAAAGAAAAAGAGTTCCAGGAAAACTTCTATATCTGCTTTACTGACCTTGCCAAAACCTTTGACTGTGTAGATCACAATAAACTGAAAAATTCTTCAAGAGATGGGAATACCAGACCACCTGACCTGCCTCTTGAGAAAGCTGTATACAGGTGAGGAAGCATCAGTTAGAACTGGACACGGAACAAGACTGGTTCCAAATAGGAAAAGGAGTACATCAAGGCTGTGTATTGTCACCCTGCTTGTTTAACATATATGCAGAGTACATCATGAGAAACGCTGGGCTGGAGGAAGCACAAGCTGGAATCAAGATTGCCAGGACAAATATCAGTAACCTCAGATATGCAGATGACACCACCCTTATGGCAGAAAGTGAAGAGGAACTAAAGAGCCTCTTGATGAAAGTGAAAGACGAGAGTGAAAAAGTTGGCTTAAAGCTCAACATTCAGAAAACTAAGTTCACGGCATCCGGTCCCATCATTTCATGGCAAATAGATGGGGAAACAGTGGAAACAGTGATTGACTTTATTTTTCTGGGCTCCAAAATCACTGCAGTTTTTGCAGTGATTGCAGCCATTAAATTAAAAGATGTTTACTCCTTGGAAGGAAAGTTATGACCAACCTAGACAGCATATTAAAAAGCAGAGGCATTACTTTGTCAGCAAAGGTCCATCTAGTCAAGGCTATGGATGTGAGAGTTGGACTATAAAGAAAGCTGAGTGCGAAGAATTGATGCTTTTGAACTGTGGTGTTGGAGTAGACTCTAGAGAGTCCCTTGGATTGTGAAGAGATCTGACCAGTCCATCCTAAAGGAAATCAGTCCTGGGCGTTCATTGCAAGGACTGATGTTGAAGCTGAAACTCCAATGCTTTAGCCACCTTATGCAAAAAACTGACTCATTTGAGACCTTGATGCTGGGAAGATTGAGGGCAGGAGCAGAAGGGGATGACAGAGGATGTGATGGTTGGATGGCATCACTGACTCAATGGATATGGGTTTGGGTGGACTCTGGGAGTGGGTGATGGACAGGGAAGCCTGGCGTGCTGCAGTTCATGGGGTTGCAAAAAGTTGGACATGACCCAGTGACTGAACTGAATTATGGCAGAAAGTGAAGAAGAACTGAAGAACCTCTTGTTGAAAATGAAAGAGGAGTGTGAAAAAGTTGTTTTAAAACTGAACATTCTGAAAACTAAGATCATGGCATCTGGCCCTATCACCTCATGGAAAATAGATGGGGAAACAATTGAAACAGTGAGAGACTTTATTTATTTAAATTTTTTTTTTGGGGGGGGCTCCAAAATCACTGTAGATTGTGACTTCAGCCATGAAATTAAAAGACACTTTCTCTTACCCTGTTGGTGGGAATGCAAGCTACTATAAGCACTGTGGAGAACAACTTAGAGATTCCTTAAAAAACTGGAAATAGACCTGCCATATGATGCAACAATCCCACTGCTGAACCTACACAGCAAGGAAACCAGAATTGAAAGAGACACGTGTACCCCAGTGTTCAGGGCTGCATTGTTTACAATAGCCAGGACATGGAAACAACCTAAATGTCCATTGGCAGATGAATGGACAAGAATACTGCTGTACATATATACAATGGAATGTTACTCAACTATTAAAAAGAATGCATTTGAATCAGTTCTAATGAGGTGGAGGAAACTGGAGCCTATTATACAGAGTAAAGTAAGTCAGAAAGAAAAACACCAGTACAGTCTATTAACGCATGTAGTTGGTATTTAAAAAGATGGGAACAATGACCCTCTGTGAAAGGCAGCGAAAGAGACACAGATATCAAGAACTGACTTGTGCACTCTGTGGAAGAAGGTGAGGGTGGGATAATTTGAGGGAATAGCATTGATACATGTATATTATCATATGTAAAATAGATCGCCAGTCCAGGTTTCATGCATGAGACAGGGTGCTCAGGGCCAGTGCACTGGGATGACCCTGAGGGATAGGATGGAGAGGGAGATAGAAAGAGATTAAGGATAGGGAACACATGTACACCCATGGCTGATTTATGTCAATGTATGGCAAAAAAAAAATAAATAAATTTACAATATTGTAAAGTAATTGGTCTCCAATTAAAATAAAGAAATTAATTTTTTTTTAAGATGCTTGCTCCTTGGAAAAAAGTTATGACTAACCTAGACAGTGTATTGAAAAGCACAGACATTACTTTGGAAACAATCTAGTCAAAGCTATGGTGCTTCCAGAAATCATGTCTGGATGTGAGAGTTGGACTATAGGAAAGCTGAGCGCTGCAGAATTGATGCTTTTGAACGGAGGTGTTGGAGAAGACTCTTGAAAATCCCTTGGACTGCAAGGAGGTCCAACAAGTCCATCTTTAAGGAAATCAGTCCTGGATATTCATTAGAATGGCTGATGTTAAAGCTGAAACTCCAATACTTTGGCCACCTGATGCAAAGAACAAACTCATTGGAAAAGACCCTGATGCTGGGAAAGATTGAAGGTGGGAGGAGAAGGGGATGACAGAGGCTGAGATGGTTGGATGCCATCACCGACTCAATGAACTTGAGTTTGAGTAAGCTCCAGGAGTTGGTGATGGACAGGGAGGCCTGGCATGCTGCAGTCCATGGGGTCACAAAGAGTTGGACCCAACTAAGCGACTGAACTGAACTGAAGACCAAGAAAGTTTCTTAAAGCAAATCTCAGCCATTCAAATTGCACCCATTCATTTCGATATATGGCAAAACCAATACAATATTGTAAAGTTAAAAAATAAAATAAAATCACTTTGTCAATCAAAAAAAACAAAAACAAATTGCACCCATTATAATACAGGTACCAGAGTGCTACAGATTCTTTGAAGAGAGAGAAAAAAAAAAAAAGACTGTCCATATTCTGGCAAATAAGAAGCCAGAACAGTCTAATGGTCTGGGTTCTGTCAATTCTACTAAATTTGTTGCCCAGTGGAAATCCATCCTAAGATAAAAATGATATGCCAAAGCTTCTAAATTCAGAAACAAGCCATACGAAGTAGGTAGCCTAGAACTCTGTATGATTAACCATTATTATACCACCAGGTTTCCCTTAGCTCAAGCCTGTGGCCAAGTAAGGGAGTGGGCATCAATTATGATCAATGTATTGAGAATAATTCAGCCACTTTGAGTTTAAAGATAGTTTGACTCAGTGTTTGCAGGTTAAAACTGGGAGTCCGGTGTGAAAGTGAAGTCGCTCAGTCGTGTCCGACTTTTTGCGACCCCGTGGACTGTAGCCCTCCATGCTCCTCTGTACATGGCATTCTCCAGGCAAGAATACTGGAGTGGGCTGCCATTTCCTTCTCCAGGGGATCTTCCCGAGACCCAGGTCTCTCGTATTGCAGGCAGACGCTTTAACCTCTGAGCCACCATGGAAGCCCACCAGGGAGTCTGGTGTGAGGGTCCATGAAAGAAAAGGACTAGGGACAATGAACAACCCACAAAAAGAATGACATCTGCCTATGGATTAAGAATATTCCTTGTTTTCCCCATCAGTGAGCTTATATCTAAAAATCCAATAAATTGACATTTACATTTAAATTCTTACAAAATTTAAGAATTTGGTAGATTAAAATCACATGTATTTTTATAAAAATATTTTATTATCATTTAAAATAGATTTACAGGTTTTTAAAATTCCTTTCTCCTCATTTTGGTGCTATTATCAGCACTTTACCTTCCTAGAATTGCCAGGCTTCTACAAATATGGTTAACTGTTTGACTAAGAATATAAATAAAGCTTTTACAATGGTAATTTAAACTTCAGTTTACCTGATGGGGGAACTAATGAAAGGAAGTGAATCAGAACTTCAAACCCATGAGGCCTGTTTGTTGACTCAGATCTATTCTGTTTTACATGTTCTTTCCAACTAAACTCTCCTCCACACACATTCTGATAGAATTATGTTGAAAAAGCAGAAAACTCCAGATACATTCTTATATATAAAAATTATTTTTACTTTTCTAATACTTACAAAAGCATTTTTTCTGGAAAAATTATTGTCATGTCTTTTAATTCAAATCAATAATTATTTTTTAAAGTCAGTACTTTATCATTATCCTAAATACATATGCTGGAAAAAATATTGTGTTAACATAAACTTTAAATTTACCATTTTCTCTTTAATATTTTACTTTGGTTTGTGTTACTTTATCTGAAAATAACCACACTCTTGCATTTTATATGCTATATAAAGGATATATGGAGAAAAAAAATCACCAATAGTGAAGATATAATTTATTAAAATTATTCTATGTCTATAACTTTTTTTTTTTTTGAAGAATATGTTTTATTAATGTGGCAAAAATAAAACTTGAAAACTGACTGAACTCTTATCTTTCCTTTATGGTTACAAGTGAAGGAATAAATTAAATTTCACATGCTTTTTGAGGTTATGGTTTGTGGAACACACTGGAGGAGAAAGCCTGGTGCCTCTTCACTAGTTTCTTTTAGAAGGGGGAAATATCCTCTCTTGGCTAGAAAAGCTGGTTATCTTACTTCATTCCCTTTTATTTTGTTTCAAAATAGAATTGCTCCCTTGCACGGTGATATGCTTTGTCAGATGGCTTGAAAATATAACCCTTGAGATTTCCTATACAAATTTTTTTAATTAAGAATTTAACATCACATAATATCATCTGTGTTAGAAATACTACAATATCTCATTTCAAATATTTCCTGAGCATAAAAAAAAAGACTCAATTTTGGCCTATTTGTGTGTCAGTGGAATTGCGTGGCTTACCCAGGTCAACAATAATTGAGCTAAAGTAGTTGAGACTGAGAAAAGTTTCCTTATCCCCCTTCTAATCGGTGGAAAAGGATTCACATTTCAAAGGGAAAATATCAAAATAATGAAGCCTCAGTCATACTGAAGCCCTGAGTGACACTGTGGCCCAGGAACCTACACCAACTCTCAGCTAAAATGGCATCAGCATTTTACATTACATCTCTAAGATTTTGAGGATAATTGTCATTTTAACCTGAACTAGCCTATCCTAACCGCATACCTGGACTGAAATATTGATATATTAAATTAATATCTAAAATCGAGATGACAATAACAAACAATGAAACAGTATTTCAGATAATAACAACAGACTTTTTATTTTCCAATTGTGTGTCCCTTTTATATTTTTTCCTACCTCCTTTCGAAGACTTGGGTTGCTTTTCTGGGTACCTGATGTCCTCTGCCGGCATTCAGAAGTTGTTTTGTGGAATTTACTCGGCGTTTAAATGTTCTTTTGATGAATTTGTGGGGGAGAAAGTGTTCTCCCCATCCTACTCCTCCGCCATCTTAGCTCCTCCCAATTTTGTGTCCCTTGATTTTGAAGAGAGATATGGCAAGTGAAATGTGCTCTCCTTTTGAGTTTTTTGTTTGTAAGTTTGTTTTTCCTTATAGGGCATCATGTCTCAAACAAAATGCATGGTGAGCATAAATAAACATACTGGGCAAATGAGTCTTGAGAATTTGGAATTTTCCTGAGTACACTGCATGTAAGGAGATGGAGCAGAAAATGATAAGGGTGAGGGTATGTTCTAGGAAAATGTCTCTATTCCCAAATCTCAGGCTGAGTCACAAGAAGGCTGCAAGAATATCCAGAAGAAAATGTTACAGAGTAAGGATAAGTGGGAGCTATAGGGATTTCTTTACAAAGAATGTCAAAGGAAGAACAAGATGGCATGAAATCGAAGTAACATCCAATAGACATGGAAAGACTTGAAAGATATATCAATGTATCATGATAAACTGCCTGGATTATGATGATAAAATATGAGAACTATTGGATAGCTTTGGAATCATGTGTGGATTAGTAAGTAAAGCCAGAAAAGAACAACTATCAGATTATAACAGAGCATTCAACATGTAGTGAGATCCCATTCTGTTATGAGAAAAAAGAGATAAAGTAAAAATATATATATATATATATATATATAATTCAGATTTAAATCTTACTCTATGTTTGTTGTATTTGTTAAGTCATTCAGTCATATCTGACTTTTTGTAACCCCATGGACTGAAGCACACTAGGCCTCCTAGTCCTTCACCATCTACCAGAACTTGCTCAAACTCATGTCCATTGAGTCAGTGATGCCATCCAACCATCTCGTCCTCTGTCTTCCACTTCTCCTCTTGTCCCAGAATCAGGGTTTTTTTCCAATGAGATGGCTCTTCCCATCAGACGGACTTCAGATTTATTGATTTGGACTTTAGCTTTAGAATCAGTCCTTGCAATGAATATTCAGGCTTGATTTCTTTAGGATTGACTGGTTTGATCTCCTGGCAATTCAAAGGACTCACAAGAATCTTCTCCAATAGCACAGCTCAAAAGCATCAATTCTTTCACACTCAGCCTTCTTTATGATCCAAATCATATATCTATAAATGACTACTGGAAAAACTATAGCTTTGATTATATGGACCTTTGTTAGCAAAATAATATCTCTGGTTTTTAATATGCTATCTAGGTTTGTTATAGCTTTTCTTCCAAGGAGCAAGGGTCTTTTAAACTCATGGCTGAGTCATCATCTGCAGTAATTTTGGAGCCCAAGAAAATAAAGCCTATCACTGTTTTTCATTGTTTCCACATCTAATTGCCATGAAGTGATGATACTAGATGCCATAATCTTTGCTTTGTGAATCTTGAGTTATAAGCCAACTTTTTCAACTCTCTTCTTTCACATTCATCAAGAGACCCTTTAGTTCTTCTTCACTTTCTGCTATAAGAGAGGTGTTATTTGCATAACTGAGGTTATTGATTCCTGACAATCTTGATTCTAGCTTGTGCTTATCCATCCCGACATTTTTGTGGTGTACTCTGCATATAAATTCAATAAATAGGGTGACAATATACAGCCTTGATGTACCCCTTTCCCAATTTGGAACCAGTCTGTTTTTCCATGTCTGGTCTAAGCGTTGCTTCTTGATCTGAAAACAAGTTTCTCAAAGGCAAGTGAAATGGTCTGGCAATCCCATCTCCTTAAGAATTTTTCAGTTTGTTGTGACCCACACAGTCAAAAGGTTTAGCACAGTCAATGAAGCAGAAGTAAATATATTCCTGGAATTCCCTTGCTTTACATATGTTTCAATACATGCTGGCAATTTGATTTCTGGTTCCTCTGCCTTTTCTAAATCAGGCTAGTAGATCTGGAAATTCTTGGTTCCTATACTTTTAAAGTCTAACTTGGGGAATTTTGAGCATTACTTTGCTAGCATGTGTTCAGTTCAGTTCAGTTCAGTCATTCAGTCATGTCCAATTCTTCACAAACTCATGAACAGCAGTGTGCCAGGCCTCCCTGTCCATCATCAACTCCCGGAGACCACCTAAACACATGTTCATTGAGTCGGTGATGTCATCCAATCATCTGATCCTCTGTTGTCTCCTTCTCCTCCTTCCCTCAATCTTTCCAGCATCAGGGTCTTTCTAAATAAGTCAGTTCTTCACATCAGGTGGCCAAAGTATTGGAATTTCAGCTTCAACATCAGTCTTTCCAATGAACACCCAGGACTGATCTGCCTTAGGATGGACTGGTTGGATCTCCTTGCAGTCCAAGGACTCCAAGAGTCTTATCCAACACCACACTTTAAAAGCATCAATTATTTGGCACTCAGCTTTCTTTATAGTCCAACTCTCACATCCATACATGACTACTGGAAAAACCATAGCCGTGAGTAGACAGAACTCTGTTGACAAAGTAATGTCTCTGCTTTTTAACATGCTGTCTGGGTTGGTCATAACTTTCCTTCCAAGGAGCAAGCCTCTCTTAATTTCATGGCTGCAGTCACCATCTGCAGTGATTTTGGAGCCCCCAAAAATAAAGTCTGACACTGTTTCCACTGTTTCCCCATTATTTCCCATGAAGTGATGGGACCACATGCCATGATCTTAGTTTTCTGAATGTTGAGGTTTAAGCCAACCTTTTCACTCTCCTCTTTCACTTTCATCAAGAGGCTCTTTAATTCTTCTTCACTTTCTGCCATAAGGGTGGTGTCACCTGCATATCTAAGGTTATTGATATTTCTCCCGGCATTCTTGATTCCAGCGTGTCTTTCCTCCAGCCCAGGGTTTCTCATCATGAATTCTGCATATAAGTTAAATAAGCAGGGTGACAATATACAGCCTGGACATACTCCTTGTCCTATTTGGAACCAGTCTGTTGTTCCAGGTCCAGTTCTAACTGTTGCTTCCTGACCTGCATAAAGGTTTCTCAAGAGGCAGGTCAGGTGGTCTAGTATTCCCATCTCTTTCAGAATTTTCCACAGTTTATTGTGATCCACACAGTCAAAGGCTTTGGCATAGTCAATAAAGCAGAAATAGATGTTTTTCTGGAACTCTCTTGTTTTTCCATGATCCAGTAGATGTTGGCAATTTGATCTTTGATTCCTCTGCTTTTTCTAAAATCATCTTGAACATCTGGAAGTTCACAGTTCATGTATTGCTGAAGCCTGACTTGGAGAATTTTGAGCATTACTTTACTAGCGTGTGAGATGAGTGCAATTGTGCAGTAGTTTGAGCATTCTTTGGCATTGCCTTTCTTTGGAATTGGAATGAAAACTGACCTTTTCCAGACCTGTGGCTACTCCTGAGTTTTCCAAATTTGCTGACATCATGAGTGCAGCACTTTCACAGCATCATCTTTTAGGATTTGAGATAGCTCAACTGGAATTCCATCACCTCCACTAGGTTTGTTCGTAGTGATGTTTTCTAAAGCCCACTTGACTTCATATTCCAGGATGTCTGGCTCTAGGTGAGTGATCACACCATTGTGATTATGTGGGCCATGAAGTTTTTTTTTTTTTTTTAACAGTTCTTCTATGTATTCTTGCTACCTCTTCTTAATATCTTCTGCTTCTTTTAGGTCCCTACAATTTATGTCCTTTATTGAGCTCATCTTTGCATAAAATGTTCCCTTGGTATCTCTAATTTTCTTGAAGAGATCTCTAGTCTTTCCCATTCTATTGTTTTCCTCAATTTTTCTGCATTTATCACTGAGGAAGTCTTATCTTTTCTTATCTTTTTTTTTTTCTTATCTTTTTTTTCTTATCTTTTCTTGCTATTCTTTGGAACTCTGCATTCAAATGGGTATATCTTTCCTTTTCTCCTTTGCTTTTCACTTACCTTCTTTTCACAGCTATTTGTAAGGCTTCCTCAGACAGCCATTTTGCTTTTCTTGCATTTCTTTTTCTTGGGGATGGTCTTGATACCTATTTCCTGTACAATGCCATGAACCTTTGTCCATAGTTCTTCAGGCACTCTGTCTGTCAGATCTAGTCCCTTAAATCTATTTCTTACTTCCACTGAATAGTCATCAGGGATTTGATTTAGGTCATACCCGAATGGGGTAGTGGTTTGGTATTCTACTTTAAACA
Source organism: Bos taurus (assembly GCF_002263795.3). Lineage (NCBI taxonomy): Eukaryota > Metazoa > Chordata > Mammalia > Artiodactyla > Bovidae > Bos > Bos taurus. The sequence goes on from NC_037336.1 coordinate 5,318,276, forward strand.
TTCTTTGGCAATCCCTTTCTTTAGGATTGGAATGAAAACAGACCATTTCCATCCTGTGTCCACTGCTGAGTTTTTCAAATTTGCTGGCATATTGAGTGCAGCACTTTAACAGCATCATCTTTCAGGATTTGAAATAGCTCAACTGGGATTTCACCTCCTCCACTAGCTTTGTTCCTAGTGGTGCTTCCTAAGGACCACTTAACTTCAAACTTCAAGATGTCTGCCTCTAGGTGGATGATCACATCATTGTGGTTATATGGGTCATGCAGATCTTTTTTCTATAGTTCTTCTGTGTATGCTTGCCACCTCTTCTTAATATCTTCTGCTTCTGTTAGGTCCATATCATCTCTGTCCTTTATTGTGCCCACCAATCTTTGCATGAAATGTTTTCTTGGTATCACTAATTTTCTTGAAGGGATCTCTAGTCTTTTCCATTCTGTTGTTTTCCTCTAAATCTTTGCCTTGATCACTGAGGAATGTTTCTTATCTCACCTTGTTACTCTTTGAAACTCAGCATTCAGATGGGTATATCTTTCCTTTTCTCCTTTGTCTTTTCCTTCTCCTCTTTTCTCAGCTATTTGTAAGGCCTCCTCAGACAACCATTTGCCTTTTTGCATTTCTTTTTCTCGACAATGATTTTGATTACCACCTCCTGTACAGTGTTATAATCCTGTGTCCATAGTCCATTCGATATCCTGTCTATCAAATCTAATCCCTTCTTTTTTGTTTCTTTTTTTTTTTTTTTTCACTTCCTCTGTATAATCATAAGGGATTTGATTTAGGTTGTACCTGAATGGCCTAGTGGTTTCCTCTATGTTTTTTAATTTAAGTTTGAATGTGGGAATAAGGAGTTCATGATCTGAGCCACAATCCGCTGCCAGTCTTGTTTTTGATAATTGTAGAGAGCTTCACCATCTGCAGCTGCAAAAAATATAATCAATCTGTTCTGTATTGACCATTTGGTGATGTCCATGTGTAGAGTCTTCTCTTATGTTGTTGGAAGATGGTGTTTGCTATGACCAGTGTGTTCTCTTGAAAAACTCTTCTAGTCTTTGCAAAATTCTGCTAGTCTTTGCAAAACTCTGCTTCATTTTGTACTTCAAAGCAAAACTTGCCTGCTATTCCAGCTATCTCTTGACATCCTACTTTTGCATTCCAGTCCCCTGATGAAAAGTATCATTTTTTTTTTTTTTTTTTTTTTGTAGAAGGTCTTGTAGTTCTTCACAAATTATTCAACTTCAAATTCTTTGGCATTAGTGGTTGGGGCATAGACTTTGATTACTGTGATTTTGAATGGTTTACCTTGATCATTCTGCCACTTTTGAGATTTCACCCAAGTTCTACATTTCAGACTCTTGTTTTAAACTATGATGTTTACTCCAATTCTTCTAAGGGTTTCTTGCCCACAGTGGTAGTTATAATGATCATCTGAATTAAATTCCCCCATTCCATTCCATTTTAGTTAACTGATTCCTAAAATGTTGATGTTCATTCTTTCCATCTCCTGTTTTACCACTTCCACTTTTTCTTGATTCACAGACCTAACACTCCAGGTTTCTATGCAATATTGTTCTTACAGCATAGTACTTTACTTCCACCACCAGACATATTCACAACTGGGTGTTGCTTTCACTTTGGCTCAGCCTCTTCATCCTTCTGGATCCATTTGTCTGCTCTTTTCCAGTAGCGTATTGGGCATATACTAACTGTGGAGTTCATCTTTCAGTGTCATATCTTTTTGCCTTATTATACTGTTCATGGGGTTCTCAAGGCAAATATAATGAAGTGGTTTCCCATTCCATTCTCCAGTGGACCATGTTTTGTCTGAACTGTTCACCATGACCCGTCTGTCTTGGGTGATCCTACACAGCATGGCTCGTAGTTCCATTGAGTTAGACAAGGCTGTGATACTTGTGATCACTTTGGTTAGTTTTCTAAGATTGTCATTTTCAGTCTGTCTGCCTTTGGAGGTATGAGGGTAAGAAGCTTGTGGAAGCTTCATGATAAGACGGACTGGTTGTTGGGAAAACTGGGTCTTTCTCTGGCCATGCTCAGTAAGTCTTTAATTAAATTTTCTGCCAATGATAGGCCAGCATTTCCTCCCTGTATTTTGGCCTGAGGCCAAACCATGTTAGGGGTAAGGGAGGTAATGGTTACCTCCTTCAAAAAGACTTATGCAAGACTGTTGCAGTCAACTTTTTTTTTTTTTTTTAATTTATTCATAGAAACAGTTATAAAGGTGTCAAAATTTAAAGGTGTCCAAATTTGGGGGCTTTCCAACCGAACAAATATTCCCTTCATCAATATACTCTTTTATAAGTTGAATGGCACAAATCAAGATAAATATAACACTATCTTAGTTAATCAGGGTTCAGCAAAATAGTAAAGGCCAAACAGCAAATATTTTAGGCCTTATGGTCCAAATAGTATCTTTTGCAACCACTGCATCCTATTGTTTTAGCATGAAGGCAGCCATGTTGTTGTTGCTAAGTCACTTCTAACTCTTTTATGACCCCACGGAGTGTAGCCTGCCAGGCTCCTCTGTCCATGGGATTTCCCAGGCAAGAATAACAGAGTGGATTGCCATTTCCTTGTCCAAGGGATCTTCCCAACCCAGGGGTCAAAACTGTGTCTCCTGCATTGGCAGGGGATTCTTTATCATTTAGCCACCTGGGAAGCCCACCTCTAGCCTAAGACTGCCATTTAATGCTATGAAGTTAAATCACATTCAAAGCATAGATATGGACATTTTTTAAACTATGCAATCATTTTTCTTTATTTAAAAAAAACTTTAACATATCTTTATTTAATATGTACTCATAAGAAGTGATTTGGTTTTACCTATTGACAAACATGACTTAAATCAAATGCCATATGAATTTGCAGTAGAGGTAACAAATAGATTCAAGGGGCTAGATCTATTTAACGGTGTGCCCGAAGAACTATGGACAGAGGTACACAATATTTTATAGGAGGAAGCACATAAAATCATCCCAAATAAAAATAAAAGTAAGAAGGCAAATGGTTATCTGAGGAGACTTTATAGATAGTGGAAGAATGAAGAGAAATTAAAAGCAAGGGAGAGTGGGAAAGGTATATCCAATTAAATACATAGTACCAAAAAATATCTAGAAGAGACAAGAAAGCCTTCTTTAATGAACAAGGCTCAATAATAAAAGAAAACAACAAAGAGGGAAAGACTAGAAATTTCTTCCAGAAATTTGGAAACATCAAGGGAGCTTTCCACCCAAGATGGGCACAATAAAGGATAAAAATGGTAGAGACATGGTAGATGCTGAAGATATCAAAAAGAGATGGAAAGAACATAGAAGAACTGTATAAAACTATCTTAATGAATTGGATTACTACAATGTTGTGGTTATTTACCCAGAGACATACATTTTGGAGTGCAAAGTCAATTGGGCCTTAAGAGCATTGTTGTTAATAAAGGTAGTGAATTCAATTAATTCCAGCAGAACTATTTAAACTCCTAACCAAGGTTTTGCATTCATTATATCAGCAAATCTAGAAGCCCCAGCAATGACCAAGGACTATTAATGTCAATCTTCATCCTAATTCCCAAGAAATGTAGTACCAAAGAATATGCTAAGTGGTAGTCACATAGTCGTGTCCTACTCTTTGTGACCACGTGAACTGAAGCCTGCCAGGCTCCTCTGTCCATGGGATTCTCCAGGCAAGACTACTGGAGAGGGTTGCCATTCCCTTCTCTAGGGGATCTTCCCAACCCAGGGATCGAACCCAGGTCTCTCATGTTGCAGGCAGATTCTTTACTAAGAGTATGCTAACCATTGAACAATTGCACTCATCCCTCATGCTAGTAAGGTCATGCTTAAAATCATTCATGCTAGGCTTCAGCATTATGCAAAACAAGAGCTTCAAGGTGTTCAAGTTGGGTTTAGAAAAGGAAGAGGAACTTGATATCAAATTGCCAACATTCACTGGATTGTAGAGAAAGCAAGGACATTTCATAAAAGCATCTATCTTTGTTTCACTGACTACTTTAAAGCCTTTGACTCTGTGAATCATGACAAGCTGTGGAAAGCTCTTAGAGAGGTGGGAATGCCAGACCATCTTACCTGTCTGCTGAGAAACATGGGTGATGCCCAAAAAACAACAGTTTGAACTCTATATGGGAAAAAACTGATCGGTTCAAGATCCAGAAAAGAGTAAGAGAGGGCTGGCTGCTGTCACCCTGTTTGTTTCTTATAGGCTAAGCACATCATCAGAAATGCCAGGCTGGATGAATTACAAACCAGAATGAAGATTTGGGAGGGATAAACATCAACAAACATAGATATGTGTATGATATTACTCTAATAGCAGAAAATGAAGAGGAGCTAAAGAGCCGCTAGATGAATGTGAAGTAAGAGAGTGAAAGAGCCAGCTTAAAACTAAATATTAAAAAAAAAAAAAAAAAAAGGACTAAGAACATGACATCCAGCCCCATTTCTTCATGGCAAATTGAAGAGGAAAAGGTGGAAGTAGTGACAGATTTCCTCTTCCTGGGCTCCAAAAACATTGTGGACGGTGACTGCAACCATGAAATCAGATGACAATTGTTTCTTGGAAGGAAAAAATGACAAATCTAGACAATGTGTTGAGAAGCAGAGACATTACTCTCCTGGAAATGTCCACAGAGTCAAGGCTATGGTCTTCCCAGGGGTCACATATGGTTGTGAGAGCTGGACCATAAAGAAGAAAGAATGCCAAAGAATTGTTGCCTTTGAAATGTGGAGCTAGTGAAGATAGTCCCTTGGACAGCAAGGAGATCAAACCAGTGAATCTTAAGGGAGATCAACCCTGAATATTCACCACAAGGACTGATGCTGAAACTCCAGTATTTCAGTTACCTAATGAGAATAGAGGCCTCATTGGAAAAGCCCCTGATGCTGGGAAAGACTGAGGGCAAAAGGAGAAGAGAGCATCAGAGGATGAGATGACTGGACAGCATCATTGGTGCAATGAACATGAACTTGGTGAACTCCGGGAGATGATGAGGGACAAGGATGCCAGGCATGCTGCAGCCTACTACTGCTAAGTCACTTCAGTCGTGTCCGACTCTGTGTGACCCCATAGACAGCAGCCCACCAGGCTCCCCCGTCCCTGGAATTCTCCAGGCAAGAACACTGGAGTGGGTTGCATTTCCTTCTCCAATGCATGAAAGTGAAAAGTGAAAGTGAAGTGACTCAGTCATGCCCAACTCTTAGCTACCCCATGGACTGCAGCCCACCAAGCTCCTCTATCCATGGGGTTTTCCAGGCAAGAGTGGGGTACCATCACCTTCTCCAATGATGCAGCCTATGGGGTCACAAAAAGTTTGGCACGACTGGGTGGCTTAACAACAACAATTGACAAATAATTCCAAGAAATCTCCAACATTTTGAAATGATTTTATAATTAGGAGACTAGAATGAGTGGAGTGCATGTTTTGAAAGGAATTGAAGGTTGACAGATAATGTCAAAAATCACTGCAGATGGTGATTGTAACCATGAAATTAAAAGACACTTACTCCTTGGAAGGAAAGTTATGACCAACTTAGATAGCATATTCAAAAGCAGAGATATTACTTTGCCAACAAAGGTCTATCTAGTCAAGGCTATGGTTTTTCCAGTAGTCATGTACGAATGTGAGAATTGGACTGTGAAGAAAACTGAGCACCGAAGAATTGATGGTTTTGAACTGAGGTGTTGGAGAAGAGTCTTGAGAGTCCCTTGGACTGCAAGGAGATCCAACCAGATTCTAAAGGAGATCAGCCCTGGGATTTCTTTGGAAGGAATGATGCTAAAGCTGAAACTCCAGTACTTTGGCCACCTCATGTGAAGAGTTGACTCATTGGAAAAGCCTCTGATGCTGGGAGGGATTGGGGGCAGGAGGAGAAGGGGACGACAGAGGATGAGATGGCTGGATGGCATCACTGACTCGATGGACATGAGTCTGAGTGAACTCTGGGAGTTGGTGATGGACAGGGAGGCCTGGAGTGCTGCAATTCATGGGGTCACAAAGAGTTGGACACGACTGAGTGACTGAACTGAACTGAACTTATTGTTGTTATTTTAACCATGTATGTGTGTGTGTGTTTCATTATAGCAAGGCAAAGATATTTATCCTTCCTGAAATGCTGAAACTGGCTCAAATTTCAATGCCTTTTACAAAGTAAAATATATTTTACTGTGCAAAATATATTTCATTTGCACCATTAAACATTATTTTAATATAAATTTATTTATTTTAATTGGAGGTTAATTACTTTACAATATTGTATTTTTAATGAGCTGTTAATAAGCTATAAATCTCTAATATAAGCTGGAAACCTTCAGTACCCACTGAGGATTGTTGGAAGCAGAAATATGTTACATCCCCCAAACATGACCAAATGCATTTTCCAAAGATTTATAATTACTGTTAAGTTATACTGATTTCCTTTTTGTTATCTCTAAATTACTAGCAGTGTTTTTGAAGATTGACTTATGATCTGAAGTATTTTTCATTGCACAATGTTACCCTTCCTAACATGCGTTTTTATTCTTTAAATTATTTAAAACATTACTTACTAAGGAACTACTCTGCATGATCCAATATATTCTTTGAAATTTTTTCAAATAAATACTCAGAGTACAATTGCTAGATCATATGGTAATTCTACTATTAACTTTTGGGGGACTCTCCATCTTGTTTTCAATAAAAGTTTAACTATTTGCATTGTCTCCAACAGTAAGCAATTGTTGTAATTTTCACACACTCTTCCCAACAGTCATCTTTTTTTTTTATAAGATCCATCTTATCAGGTGTGAGGTGATAACTCACTAGGGTTGTGATTTGTTTCCTTGATGATTAGTAACATACAACATATTTTTATTTATCATCAACATTTATATATCCTGCTTTAAAAAATGTTTATTGAAATCTTTCAGTTCAGTTCAGTCACTCAGTCATGTCTGACTTTTTGCGACCCCATGGACTACAGCATGCCAGGCCTCCCTGTCCATCATCAACTCCCAGAGTTTACTCAAACTTATGTCCATTGAGTCGGTGATGCCATTCCAACCATCTCATCCTCTGTTGTCCCCTTCTCCTCCTGCCTTAAATCTTTCCCAGAATCAGAATCTTTTCAAGTGAGTCAGCTCTTTGCATCAGGTTGCCAAAGTATTGGAGCTTCAGCTTCAGCATCAGTCCCTCCAATGAATACCCAGAACTGATCTCCTTTATGATGGATTAGTTGGATCTCTTTGTAGTCCAATGGACTCTCAAGAGTTTTCTCCAACACCTCAGTTCAAAAGTATCAATTCTTCAGCGCTCAGCTTTCTTTATAGTCCAACTCTCACATCCGTACATGACTACTGGAAAAACCATGACTTTGCCTAGACAGACCTTTTTCGGCAAAGTAATGCCTCTGCTTTTTAATATGCTGTCTAGATTGGTCATAACTTTCCTTCCAAGGAACAAACATGTTTTAATTTCATGGCTGCTGTCACCAACTGAAGTGAAATATTTAGCACATTTTGAATTGGGTTATTATTTTTTTGGCTACTGAACTGTAGGAATTCCTTATATATTTTGGAAATTAACCTCTTATATACATGGCTTGCAAATGTTTTCATCCATCTCATTGGTGGCCTTTACACTCTGCTGATTGTTTTTTTTTTTTTTTTTATTAGTTTTGTTGTCGTTTTTCAGATGCTTTTTACTCAAATATAGTCCCACTCATCTGATTTTGCTTTTATTGACTATGCTTTTGGCATTATATTCATGAACTCATGGTTCAGTCTTGGTGGGATATACCTTTTGAGGGATCCATCCAATTTTTGGCATGTCATTGTTTATAATAGTTTTAATGACTATTTTATTTTTGTGGCATCTCTTTTAATGTTTCTTCTTTCAATTCTGATTTTATTCCTTTATGTGTAGGCTGAACTATCCCACTTCATCAACACCAAGTTCTCCATAATGTTCACTCAGCCGTTTATAGAAAGGATGGGAAGAAGAGCATGGTGGTCCAAACAATGGTCTCTTTGAGGAGATACTCATTCTTAAAATGGAGCTATTCATCTCATTCTTTCCCTGAAAGAGGTACCAAAATTATAACTGACTGAAGTGCTCTTCCAGTCCATAGAGTGAGAACTGCAGAAGTGCTCTTCCAGTCCATAGAGTGAGAACTGCAGTGAGAAATTACAGGATTTTCTGGTTAAAGGACTTGCCAGTGAGTCTTCTTACATTTCTACAATGTAGGTCTGCATGTGTGTAGGTAGATTTCCCTGAGCTGTGAACCAAGATGATATGATTAAACTATCTTTCCACTATCCCATTCCAGAGGTCAATCTTCTGTGAAAAAGAGACCTTATCCCATCTTATCCTCACTCCAAACACACTTAATGCATAGAAAAAGTACAGTGGGGTATTTTAAATACATATATAAGCTCTACAGGAACAAAGGAGATTTCAACATTCTAGAAATAAAGAAAAAAATGGCATTATAAAGACAAAAATGAAGCCACAAAACTTACTTCTTGTGAGAAAGACTATGGTTAATCTAATAAAATGGTAAGTGCTGAGTCAAATTTTGCTCTTCTGTTTGGAGCTGAAACTTCAGAGAATGGCAGAGTTTACAATAATTTCAGTCCTTGTCCTAGTGATATGTCAAGGAAGTAGCCAGTTCATGCTGGGTCTGTGTGTGTGGTAAAAAAAATGTTACTGACATGAAATGACAAACTAATAACTAGTTAAATATATACGCTGTCATAAGAGAGTTGCATTTCAGGCAAGGGGAACTCAAAACTTCCCCTATTTGTATAGCATGTGAAGCTACACAAGTAGCTAAGTCAGAGGGCAAGACTATTAGAAAATCTGTTAAAAATTACTTAACCATCTAAGCTACAAAGCACAAGAGGAAACAGAGTCCAGGTTTCAATCAGCTTGTATCAACCAGTAGATAAAATGAAAATGAGATTTGATGCCCAATAACAAATACTATAATAACATGGGAGATACTTTTTGTGTTCAGTCATTAAACCATGTCTGACTCTTGGGACCCAATAGACTGTAGCCTGCCAGACGTGTCTCTCCATGGAAATTTTCCAGCAATAATTAAAGGAGTGGATTGCCATTTACTTTTCTAGGGAATCTTTTTGACACAGGGATCAAACCTGTATCTTCTATGTTGAAGGTAGATTCTTTATCACTGAACCACCTGGGAAGCCTGGGAGGGGAGGTGTATTTTAAAATATGTATATTAACATACTCAAAAAGATAAATTAAAAGATAGACATGGTAAAGCAAGAACAGTTGATTTGAAAAAAAAAATCATGATTTGAGAGGATCAAAACAAAAATATTTATTTAAAAACTGTCTAATAATTAATTAAATATTAAAAATTGATTGGCTAAATTGTGCAGAGCTGAGAGGAAGAAATCACCCAAATGTGACACAAGAGCTAACATGTAACTAACAGCAAGTTCTTTAATCTATATTTTTTAGATGCCAATATGATTTTTAGGAGTTAAAATATAAAGTACTTTCAAAATTCCTGGCACATATTAAGTGTACAATAATGATAACTGTTATCATGTGAAATTATTAAAATGTGTTTCAGAAGGTAAAAAGATGGATAGTGGAGGACAGAGTGGGAAAGCCCTACATTAATCCATAATTAGCTCCATTAAGACACAATAGAAAAAAAATGGGGGCTGGAAAATGTTTAAAGTGATTATGGCTGATAATTTTTCAGAATGGATGATTTGAATCCTAAGATTGAAGAAGCACTAAATTTAGGTATACAAGTATGGTATTGTAAAATTTCAAAGGTAAAGAGGAAAAAAGATGCTATAAGGTAAAGAGATAGAAAATAAATATGAATACAATTATAGTTCATATCAGCTTTTGAAAGCCAAAAGACAATGGAATCCTTTAATAGTGAAAATAAAATAAAATTAAACTATATTCAATATGCATAAATTTTTATCTTCTGCTATGCCTTTGGTCTAGAGTACTTGATGAACTGATCCTGCAACAGGATAACCCATTGAAGTGAAAGCCTTATGTTGACAGGTCCTGAAGTACAGGGGTTAACAGACAAGCTAGGTGCCTGGGCAACACATAAGTGTCAAAACATGGGACAAAATCCTACAAAAATGCAATAGCTTGCTTCTTCAATGAAATTTTTGAGGACCCAGAGCTCTGTTAAGATTTCTCCTGAATATAGTAAGGGAAATATATATATATATATATATATATATATTAGTGTATAGTTAGTATTTTTACCAAATGCTATTTTTAGTAGGGACCAAAAGTTATAAAGTGTTCTTTAGGCTACAAGGTTGGAGAAGGAAATGGCGACCCACTCCAGTGTTCTTGCCTGGAGAATCCCAGGGACAGGGGAGCCTGGTGGGCTGCCGTCTATAGGGTCGCACAGAGTTGGACACGACTGAAGTGACTTAGCAGCAGCAGGCTACAAGGTAAGGAGTTGCAGGACTTGGCAACATGGCATTAAGACTTAGGGGATTAAGGCAGATCAGAAAGCCTTATAGACACTGTGGAATATTCTAGCATAAAATGATGATCAGGGCTCTGTAGTATTTTGGGGAAAAAACCTCATGCATTTTTCAAAAAATTACTATTTTTAATTGTGTACTGAAGTACATGTGCAAATATGCTAGTCAAATGTTATTAATAATATTTAAATTCAAGGAAACATAAGCATATAAAATATCTATACAAGTTGATCATAAACAATAACACTTAACAATTGTATCTCTGTATACTTCTAGCTATCTCCAAAACTCATTTAATCACATAGGATGATAGTCTTCAATGCAAAGGATAAAATGTTACATACCAATATCATATATAGTATGATGTCAATTTTATAAAGTACCTAATAAATATTAGCTAGTCAATAAATTTACTTAATCACTGATGAGCAACACATAAAAATCTTTATTGTATTAAAAATTAAAAGACACATTCTTTTTTGTTTGTTTCTTTTTTTTTTTTTAACTTTACAATATTGTATTGGTTTTGCCATATATCAGCATGAATCTGCAACAGGTATACACGTGTTCCCCATCCTGAACCCTCCTCCCTCCTCCCTCCCCATACCATCCCTCTGGGTCGTCCCTGTGCACCAGCCCCAAGCATCCAGTATCGTGCATCGAACCTGGACTGGCGACTCGTTTCATATATGATATTATACATGTTTCAATGCCATTCTCCCAAATCATCCCACCTTCTCCCTCTCCCACAGAGTCCAAAAGACTTTTCTATAAACATCAGTTTTCTTCACTGTGTCACCTTAATTTTCTTTTGCAGAGAATAAGTTTGTTCTGTATGTTTAACTGCTTTTTTTCCAATATAAGAGAGCATATTTCCTTTCTTATGTTCCTCACATCATATTTGCTCTTTCCACCCACTGCAATCTGGTTTTCACTTCTATATTCCACTAAAATATTCTGGTAAAGATGTGAAATGATCTTTCAGTGACTACATCCAGGGAGCTCTGAGCAGTGTCACCACAAGTGCTGTCTGATCTGTTTCAATCTGTGGACCCTTCTCTGCTCCTGCTATCTCCCTCTACGGTTCTTCAGAACACGCCAAACGTCTGAGACGCCACCTGTGCTTCATCATTTATGTTTACCACCCTTCTTCTGCCTTCTACTTTAACCTTGGTAACTTTCATCTTGTACTAACTCTCTGCTTCCCTCCATTCAGAGTTGTATATTTCCTATAGCTACCATTTGAATCTCTGGGTAATTCTCAAATTACATTTCCACTGAGTTCTCTCTTGAAAAAGTTCTGATCATTTATTCAGTTCATTATCTTGCTCTGTCTTCCACATCTCCAGTCTTAGTCAAGGATATTTTTCTCCCTTGGCAAGCAAATCAAAAACTAAAGAGTCATCTCTCTCTTACCCTCTCTCAGGCAGCACACAAAGCATGTTGACTTCACATCTTTTACATTTCTCTTCTGTCCCATATTTTTCCCCACTGCTCCTTCCTTGAATTTAAGGTTCATCATGCTTCCTCTGGACTGTTGCCTCAACATCTCCATTGGAAGAGTGACCTAGTCTACTATTGTGCATACTAAGCTGCCTCAGTCATGTCTGATTCTTTGTGATCCTCTGGATCGTAGACAGTCAGGCTCCTCCGTCCATGGGATTCTGCATGTAAGAATACTGGAGCAGGTTTCCATGCCCTGCTTCAGGGGATCTTCCCAATCTAGGGACTGAACCTGGGTTTCTGTCTCCTGTGTTGGCAGGCAGCTTTTTTTATCATTAGTGGCACCTGGAAAGCCACCTAGTCTATTATTATTACTATGGAATTCACACTACAACTGCTAGTGTAGGAACACCACAAATGCTTATCTGACTTTGACATCCTTTGATGTTAATCTGAGAATGTTTATACTGAGGGTTTTGGGGTTTTTTTTAAATGATATTTTTGCCAGAACATGGGAACATTTCTTATTGTCTACCATTCAATATTTAATTTTTGATGCTTTTTGTTAAAAATTCTTGTAGCATTCTTTATACAGAATTATTTTTCACATTATCCTATCCTTTTATGCTAAACTTTCTGTTTGAAGAATACATTGCTTTCTTCTTTCTCTGTTTTGCCATCTAAATGATATTTTCCCTAAATCATAGGCAACTACTTTTCTCACATTATTTTATGTATGCTTACTTCTGTTGCTTTTTGGGGTTGAGTGATTTTGAGGTAGAAATTCTTAGTCAGTCAGTGTAGGACTCTGAGATCTTGGTATTGTTTTCAATAAACATCTTGCTCCACTAACTTAAAGCTATACCCTGAATTCCTGGAATGTGTACTTGGTCTGACAAATTATCAGCACTCAGATCCAGGGAAGGGCAGCAATTAACTTCTGTTCCGTATGCCTGAGGCGGAAAACAAACAAACAAACAAAAAAAAAACCCTGATGATTATTAATGTTTAGCCCATATATCTGATCCATTCTAAAATGGCCAGAGGACATGAGAAAGTGTGGTGACTTAATTGGATTAAGAGAAGCCATAAAGATGTTAAGTTAAACATTGTAACCTTTAAAGTGATTTGTTATAAATGATGTATTTTAAGGACTGGAGCCAACCAAAAGTTTGCAGATCAATACTAGTAAGGATATAAACTGCTGTAAGTTCTGCCTTGTCAGGGACTCTCTATCCCCTCTTGGTGTTTATAATGAGAGTTTCATACTCTCCTTTCCTCTAAAATAAACCCTATTTGCTTACTATCATGAGTGTAGGTGTGTCTGTGAAGTTCATTCTTCAGGTGTGCAAACAAGAACTTGGATTCCCATTTCAGTATCCTCATGATATAAAAAAAAAGAAGAAGAAGAAGAAGACAAAAAAGAAAGAAAACTTAACTTCCCAGGAAAAGAATCCCTAAAATACATGAAGAATACAATTTTTGACACCAGTCTCACCAGTAATATCTGCATTTGGTCTCATCTGCAATATCTGCAGTCTCATTTGTAATATCTGCATTATTTCATTTGTCTCTTTAAACCAGTTTCTTTTCATGAAGTCAACCCTAGATGTAATTATAAATTAGTATTTCCCCTTCTGAACTTGTATTAGAAATTCTAGTCCCCTGTAACCAGAAGATTATTTCAGTATTTTAATAATAAAGATCAAACATTTCCTCTTTGATATGCAAATACACTTACACCAACACCCTAATGCACCTACACACACACAGCCACTAGAAGTTTATACAGTTTCATTTAAGATATTTTTTTAATGAAAGGAGAAAGTAATGTCATATGTTGTATCTGTTTTCTTATTTATCAATGTTCTGTATTAGAAACTCTGTCTTTCTACCCCAGTTTATGTGTATAGACCCTAGAAACTATGTTTTTTTAGTCTTAAACTTTTTAGACACATATAAAATTTCTTGAAGATGAACAAACATAGACTAAAAGGTAATAGTCATTTTTATTTTATTATATAAGTATTTAAAGATAAAAGCCCATAGAAACTGACATCTTAATGTTCCATAGTCTTTACTGAGCACAGCAAAAAATTCACAGAATGTCAAAAATATTTGGACACATTAAAAAACAAGATCAATATGACTTCATTTCCAAACATAAACCAAAGAAAAGGACAAGGTGTCACCAGGAAAATAACCCAGCATGGTTTTCTCTTGCTCACTGAGTGGCTTCTCACACAAATTGCTCATTTAGTACTTTTATTGCTTTAACTTTTAAGATAAAAGTGATAAAAGTCAAACATCAAATTATCCCAGCTTCTGAGAGCATTCAACCCAGAACACACTTTGCCTCCCCAAAACCCTCCCTCAAATCACCCAGGACAACCTTAGACACCACACAGAATGGTTGCACATAGGGTGTGGTGTTCAGGATGAAGCAGTTGACAAATCCCATTTTATTAGAGTATAGATGTGTTCTTGTTGTTTCTGTTTCCAGGGATTTATCAGTCATATGCATTGAGTGGTAATGAATATAAACTGTTGTCTTCTACAATGATCCAGATTTACTGTAAAATAATAATTTAGTGAGAAATTCTAGCTACTTCGGTCACTGCAATTAGTAGTCCATTAGCAGCATTTAGGTATTGTAACTGGGTTGGGTAAGGTTTGTTTATGTCATGATTCAACAATTTCTCAGGTGATACTGATGCACAGAAAATCTTGAGTGTAAACTTGTTTGAGGGGATGCTTCAAGTTTAGTTTAAGTCATTCCCCCACCAGATTTGCACTTTAGCTCTGTACCTGCCAAGGTATTCCTTTCTGGGATGCAAGATTCTTGTTGTCAGGCTTCTTTGCTAAATGCAGAGTTCTTTGCCTGTAAAAACATCTGCAAATCATTTTGAAGGAGTCTTTGTGGACTGAGTCTCTATCAGATAATTTCTGTACAGTTTGGCTTCCCTTCAATATTTCCTTTGAACTTCTGAATGCCAACTTTAATAGAATTACAGAACTCTCTCTTCATCTTAATAAATCTGTCTTTGCATTGTTGCCTGTAGCATTGCGAATGGCTCTGAATTCTCCATTCCCTCCAGACAAAGGAGGAGAAATTTTCCCCCAATTTGTGAAAAGAATAATTTCCTGAAAATATTTCTTTTCCTGTTTGGGCCCATTTAACTCTCCTATGTTCAGCCATTAAACATCTCCCAGAACCAGCAACTCAGAGGCCTTGCTGTTTAATGAGCTGATGCCTGATGGATTTTGCTCCGGGGACATTCTTAAATTTACTGAGTGTATTACATCAGGTTCAGATTTTTGGTTTTCATATGCAGTATAATCAGAGGGGACTAAATAAGGAAACTGACACTTTGAAAGAAAGTTTGAAAGTGAAGTCGCTCAGTTGTATCCGACTCTTTGCAACCCCATGGACTATAGCCTACCAGGCTCCTCCATCCATGGGATTTTCCAGGCAAGAGTACTGGAGTTTTCATATCCAGTATAATCAGAGGGAACAAAATAGGAAACTGACACTTTACTTCCTTGTTGAAAATATTTTACAGCAAAAGAGACACTGATGTATAGAACAGTCTTATGGACTCTGTGGGAGAGGGAGAGGGTGGGAAGATTTGGGAGAATGGCATTGAAACATGTAAAATATGTAAGAAACGAGTTGCCAGTCCAGGTTCGATGCACGATACTGGATGCTTGGGGCTAGTGCACTGGGATGACCCAGAGGGATGGTATGGGGAGGGAGGAGGGAGGAGGGTTCAGGAACACATGTATACCTGTGGCGGATTCATTTTGATATTTGGCAAAACTAATACAATTATGTAAAGTTTAAAAATAAAATAAAATTTAAAAAAATATTTTTTTTCAGTAAAATATAATCTATTTTATTTTGTTTTCTTATTTTCTGCTGCATCCCAATACGTAAATATTTTATCACCGAGTGGTGGTTCAGGCGGTAAAGAATACGTCTGCAGTGCCAGAGACCTAAGTTTGATCCTGGAATGGGAAGATTCCATGACAACCCACTCCAGTATTCTTACCAGGAGAATCCCTAAGGACAGTAGCCCATCAGGCTCCTCTGTCCATGGGGTTGCAAAGAGTCAGACATGACTGAGTGACTAAGCACCATATTGACTAGTATTTATAACTCATATATATGTGATACTAAAGTAGTCAACTCACAATTAAAAAACAAACATGAGTATGGAAAACAGGCTCATTAACTAAATTTTTATTATTCAGTTGATTGCACCACCATAATTTTGATACAGCCACAGGTTAAATACACAAATTGTATTTATATATCAAACTTATTCAGATGAAAAATATTTATAGAGTAACATTAAACAAAACTTATGCTTGAATCTCTAAATTAAGAGTGTATTTTACTTTTAAGAATTAGTGAATCTTTTTTCTCCTGCTATTCTTTGATGCCAGTGTCCTCAAAGTCTTCCACTAGAAAGTCAGTAAATTCTAATAATACTGCGATTATTTTTTTTACCCAACAGATGGAATAAAATGGATCCTTTGGAAGTTTATTTGTTGAAATAAAACATCCAATGTTATTGTGAATGCTACTGTAAGTCTAGCTTAACACTTCAACATTGAAGATAAGATTACCTGTTTTTACAGAGACAATGCAAAAAAAAAATAATAATGGAACATTTTGAAAAACAAATGTCCTTTAAATTAATCTACTTAAAATTTGCAAACTGGAAATTTTTAAAGTATTAATTTATCAATTCTTTCCTTATACAAACAAGAATCAATTAAAATCAGAAGTTGGGAGTTCTAATGGTATGCAAAGTTTAATTTGAAATTCAAAATTTCAAGTATTGCAACCTGTAGGAATTTTTATGAATATTTTCTCTTAATTGGATAAATATATATATTCAACACTGATGAACCATAAACTGAAAAAGCTATCAAAGTGTCAAACCATGCAGTAATGATTTGACTTGTAAAAAATTTTTTGAAATGAGTATCCTAATTGAAGGCAAAAGAAAAAAAAACTTATCTGTGAAAATACTTTGTTTGAACTACTTATATATTTTAATATAAAAATAAGTAGATTTGCCTGTTTTCATTTATATGTTTATTTACATGCTTTATTACATGTTTATATTTACATGCTTTATTACATGTTTATATTTTATTTACATGTTTTAATATGAAAAATAAGTAGAAATGAGAATACTTTCCCTTAGCAGAACTCATTCTGGGATTTCTAGGCATTGATAGCTCTAGAAAGGGTGGCTTCTCAATTAAAAAACTCATAAACTTAGGGAAATTTTATATAAAGAGAAAAACTATTTAGACCATGTTTTAACTTCATTTCCACTGTAATATGCAACTTCAAAGACAATTGATGTTTATTAAAAAAAAAAAAGCCATTGCTAATAAGATAGCACTGGGAAAACAGCCTTATAAAATACTACTAAATGTATATTAAAGCTTGATTTGACTGAATATTGAAGTATATGAATATATATAATCAAGAATAGTTTTAAGTATTTACCTAATAATTTGTTCATTTAATGTACATGCATACAGAATTTTTAAAATAATGTTTTTATGTTTTAAAAATAGCCTTTGAGGGAAATATACATATACTATTAATAATGGGAAACAATTTGTTGATCACTAACATATTTTAAAAATTGTATATGAATTCAATTATGTTTGATCGCCCTTTTCACTGTTAAAGCTGTTGCTGTTTGGAAGTAATTTACCATATGATTACCCATTTCAGGATTTGAAATTTTATGGGCAACCTAGGAAGCATGTTGGCTGCAGTGTTGATGAAGACTGCTTACTTCCAATTCATTCTTCCTTCCTCAGATTTCGAGCCCCAAAAGGCAGTGCTTGAACAAATGCCTGGTACCTAGCTTCTTTCTATCTGCTTTCACAAGGATCATCTTGCTACATTCTCATATTTTCTTAGATGTTGGTGTTCTTAGACTCTCACTATCTTTTTAGCTTCTTGATTCTTTTCAAAAGACATAATTAACATATATTTGTACATTTATTTTCCTTTTTTCTTTAAAGGAAATGTTTTCTTTGAAGTTATTGTTCAGATTTCATGAGATACTTAGGCATTGAACTGGAAACCAAATCTACTAAAACTACACACATGCTACCAAAACTCTTCCCATAATTTGAGTAATATTGTGGCATAATTTATGCCAGTTCTGTCTAAGATCTTTTACTCTTTTTTTCTGGCTTCAAGATAATGTTTTTAGTCACCAGCAATTTTATCTTTAATTGGATATTCCTTAAGAGAGTATAGCAATCAAATATTCATTCTTATTTGCATTTCATTCCACATAAATCACATGCATGTGAACTAATATTCTTGAAGTGTGCAGAAATAGGGAGAAATGGCATATGACTTTTCTTAAAATTGGATGGATAAATATTTTTATTTATACATTTCATTAAAATTAACCCAATTTAATCTAAATCGTTTTGTGGCAAGATAAAAGATAATGGCATCTATGTGATCATGTATAACCCTGAAAAATGGCTAATTTACCAAAATAACATATAGTTTATAGAGTTATCCTATTAATTTCAAGTATACTGCTCTTCTTACCTGCTGCTGCTGCTGCTAAGGCATTTCATCGTGTCCGACTCTGTGCAACCCCATAGACGGCAGCCCACCAGGCTCCCCCATTCCTGGGATTCTCCAGGCAAGAACACTGGAGTGGGTTGCCATTTCCTTTTCCAATGCATGAAAGTGAAAAGTGAAAGTGAAGTCGTTCAGTCGTCTCCAACTCTTCACAACCCCATGGACTGCAGCCCACCAGGCTCCTCCGTCCTTGGGGATTCTCCAGGCAAGAGTACTGGAGTGGATTGTCACTGCCTTCTCCTGCTCTTCTTACCTATTCAGAGTCATTTTAGTGAAGTAATGTATAATAAAAAAGTCATTTTAACAACATTTAAATACTGGAGACTACATAAAAATTTGCTTAGTTATGTTTTTTGTTTCTCTCAATAACCTAATTTAACATTTATCAAATGAAACTTCTTCATAATGTAACACATTCTTTCTCAAGTTGTATGCTTAAATAAGGCTGGAACACTCTACTTGAAGATAGTTAAATATATGTCTGGGTGGTGAAATAGTTTAATCACTTCAATATGACCACATACCACACTAATTTTCAAAAAGAGAAATAGAATAGGCACAGGTACAAAAATTTATTTGACCACAATCAATTTTTCTTTTTGTCAAGGTATAAGAATTGCCGACTTCATTTCCTACTTAGATTAACTGAAATGTAGTGAATAATTAAGAGTCTTGGAAAGAAGCTAGAATTTCACCCATATTAAAAATAATACTGGATCAATAGGAAAAAAGAAAAAAAAAACCCTCAGAGGTAGTTCAGATGTTCAAATTGAAAAGATCAAAGACTATAAAATATTTATTAAATATTTTAAATAATTTAGTTCATAAAAAGTAAGTATGCACAATTAGATCTGAAATTTTTGTGGACAGATGAAAACTATATAAACATTGACTTTGAAGACATCACATTGAAAATTATTCCAACTAAGACTCAAATAGAAATCAGCATTAAAAAAAAAAAATACACACGAAATTTCTAGGGAGAGGAGATAAAACATATGCTTAGTTGCAGTCCTAGAAGTAAAGAATTGAGGGAAAGGAGAGAAGAAACTTAGAAAAAGATAATTCCAAAAGCTTTTTAAAACAGATGAAAAATAAAACTAGCTGGTCAAAATGTTGAGAGAAACTGAAATAAGATACAAAGAAAGGTCCGTCTAGGCATATCAGGGTAAAATTGTTAAAAGCAAAGAAAATGAAAAAAAACAAACAAAAAATGTCAGAGAAAAAGACACATTGCATACATAGGACCAATGACTTCCGAAATATACTGGGGTATTATTAAAGAAGAAAAAAGCAATCTAAAATTAAATACCAAGTAAAAACTAAGTACAAATATATGTAAAATAAATATTTTTCAGACTAGTGAAACCAGAGATAATTTACCTTTAGGAGACCTGTGCTACAAGAAATGCTAAAAGAAAAATATTTAAATGGAAGAGAAATCATATGACATGGAATTCTGTATGTACAGAAAGAAATGAAGAGCATCAGAAAAAAAAATAAACACGTGGGCAAAAGTAAATAAAGTTATCATTGTCTAATCTTTCTCTTCCTCACTCCCTCTCTCTCTCTCTCTCTGAGAAGGAATCAAGGCAAAAAATGTCAGACACCATATTGTTGTATTTGAATGAAGTATCCAGAACACACAGACTGTTTATGGCTAGGATCTAGGGGAAGGGAGAGAATGGGGAGAAACTGTTTATAATGCATAAGGTGGTGTTTTTTTTTAATGATAGAAATATTTTAGAACTAGATATAGATGATAGTGTGCACTACATTGTGAATGTAATTGATGTTACTGACTGTACATTTAAAAATTGTTAAAATTTATAAAGTTTATTATATATAAATATATATAGTTATTATACATATATATATATATATATATATATATATATATATATATATATATATATTGTGTAGGAGCCATGTCATATCCAAGTCTTCTCAACCCCATGGACTGCAGCATGCCAAACTTTCCTGCATATACTTACATATCCACAATACAAAGGAAAATATATTTTAAATAAAAAGGAAATAGTGCAATATAAAAGTTTGGGAAAGAATGTATCATGAAAACACTAATAAGAAAGTGTACAACTCTATTTATAACAACAACAAAAAAAAAGAGTATAAGACAACAATTTATACTAGAGTTAAAGAAAGGCTTTCACATGAATCAAAGGAAAGTCATCAAGGAGATAAAACAGTTCTAGATACAAATGCACATAAAATCAGATTTTTACATGATATAAAGATACAATTAAAATATGAAATTGACAGATCTATAAACTGTTTGGACCTGTTAAAATACTACTATCTCAGAAGTTGATGAAAAAAATAAAACCTGTCTTTAAGAGAATAGAAGATTTGGAAAGCACTATTAAGCAAAACACTATAAGTAAAAGTGACGGAATACACTTTCTTTTCAATGGCACACAGTTGCAGAAATAAAATTCAATAATTGGGCAATAAAATTAGCATCAATAAATTCCCAAGACCAATATTCTATTGTATGTTTTCTTATTACAATAGTTTCAGAGAGGAATCTATAAAAATGATAAATTTAAAAACTCAAGAACATTTGGAAATTATGCAATTCCTTACCTTCTGTCTTAGTTAATGAGAGATCCTATGATAAGTTAAAAGAGAAATATAAAATTATTTTACAATGAATGGAAATAAAAACAAAACATCACAGTTTGTTTTTTACTTTCATACTGTTGTTTATGGGATATTTTTAAGGTGAAATACTTACTTTAGAAAAAAAGTGAAGACCAATGTTCTAAGCTTCAGCCATAAGAAATATAAAATGATAAGCAAATTAAGTGTAAGTAAATAGAAGAAATTAGTAAACAAAACTCTGAAGTTTATAATATAGACATGAGTAATTAAAAAGCAATTAAAGAAATCAACAGTCAATGTCTCTTCTTAAAGAATATTAATAAAGTCAGTTATTGAATTTTATTTCTTCAACTGTGTGCCATTGAAAAGAAAGCGTATTCCATCACTTTTACTTACAGTGTTTTGCTTAATAGTGCTCTCCAGTCTTCTCTTAAATGCTGGTTTGACCTTTTTTTGTCAGCTTCTGAGATAGTAGTATTTTAAAAGATCCAAACACTTTATATATCTGTCAATTTCATATTTTAGTTGTATTTTTATGTCATGTAAAGATCTGTTTTTATGTGCATCTGTATCTAGAACTGTCTTATCTCCTTGATGACTTTCCCTTGATTCATTTGAAAGTCTTTCTTTCACAGATTCCTTCTTCTTCTGTCTTAGCTCCACTCAGGGTCTCAGTGAACCAAATGACCTCCAACCACAGAGTGAAGGGCCATTCATTTTACTCAGTTCACTAATTCAAGCACTGATCGCATTCAGAAACACCCTCACAGACACACTCAAATAATGTTTAATTTGGGTACCACACAGCCAGTCAATTTAATTCACACATAAAATTACCTATCACAGTGCTATCATTTTTCCTTTAAATATTTGATGAAACTAAACGGTGAAGTTATTTATATATATATATATATATATATATATATATATATATATATATATTTTTTTTTTTTTTTCTTTCTGGAAGAAATTCTTTTATAGGTTGTGCTCAGCCATTAAAAAGAATACATTTGAATCAGTTCTAATGAGATGGATGAAACTGGAACCTATTATACAGAGTGAAGTAAGCCAGAAAGAAAAACACCAATACAGTATACTAACGCATATATATGGAATTTAGAAAGATGATAACAATAACCCTGTGTACGAGACAGCAAAAGAGACACCGATGTATAGATCAGTCTTATGGACTCTGTGGGAGAGGGAGAGGGAGATGGTGGGGAGATTTGGTAAAATAGCATTGAAACATGTATAATATCATGTATGAAACGAGTCACCAGTCCAGGTTCGATGCACGGTACTGGATGCTTGGGGCTGGTGCACTGGGACGACCCAGAGGGAGGGGAGGGGAGGGAGGAGGGTGGAGGGTTCAGGATGGGGAACGCGGGTATACCTGTGGCGGATTCATTTTGATATTTGGCAAAACTAATACAATTATGTAAAGTTTATTTTTTTTAATTAATTTTTATTTTTAAACTTAAATTATGTAAAGTTTAAAAATAAAATAAAATAAAAAAGTGTCAGTTTTATTTTACTTGCAAAATTATTGACATAAATGTGTTCTTAATATACTCATCCTTCCAAAAACTATAAGATTTATAGTAATATTTACAATTTCTAAATTTCTAATTTAAATAATATTTATTTATTTTCCCCTTGATTATCCAATTAACAGGCAAATTTGGCGTTGGAGTACAAAATGAAGGAAGGCAAAGGCAAAGGAGGGCAAAACAGTTTTGCAAGAGAACACACTGGTCATAGCAAACACCCTTGCCTAACAGCAAAAGACTCTATTCATAGACATCACCACATGGTCAATCCCAAAATCAGACTGATTATATTCTTTGGAGTCAAAGATGGAGAAGCTCCATACAGTCAGCAAAACAAGACCAGGAGCTGACTGTGGGTCTGATCATTAACTCACAGCAAAATTCAGACTTAAATTGAAGAACATAGGGAAAACCACTAGGTCATTCAGGTGCGACCTAAATAAAAGCCCTTATGATTATACAGTGGAAGTGACAAATAGATTCAAGGGATTAGATCTGATAAACAGAGCACCTGAAGAACTATAGACAGAGGTTCAAGACATTGTGCAGGAGGTGGTGATCAAACCATTGCCAAGAAAAAGAAATGAAAAGAGGCAAAATGGTTGTCTGAGGAGGCCTTTCAAATTGCTGAGAAAAGAAGAGAAGCTAAAGGCAAAGGAGAAAAGGAAATATATGCTATGAATGCAGAGTTTCAAAGAATCACTAGGAGATATAAGAAAACCTTCCTCAGTGGTGAATTCAAAGAAGTAGAGGAAAACAATAGAATGGGAAAGACTGGAATTCTCTTTTAGAAAATTAGAGATATCAAGGGAAATTTTATGCAAAGACTGGCAAAATAATGGACAGAAATGGTGTGGACCTAACACAAGCAGAGAATATTAAGAAGAGCTTGGCTGCAGTGGCACATGTGAGCCAATGATAGGTGTGACCTGTGCAGCATGTAGCATTAAGAAATCAGATCACAGTTTAATGGAAAAGAGCCAGTGGGAACTGACCCAGAAAACATACTCTTTACCAGTGAGCCATCAGGGAAGATCTCCTATCCCCTGGCATGTTTATTTCCACAAGGAAGAAAAGAGAGAGAGAGAGATCAAAACCTGAGGCTTTGGAGTGGGAGCACTAACTCCAAGACCCGTGAGTATCAAATAGTGATAACTCACACAAAGGAAATCACTTGAATACAAGATCCAGCACCTCCCAACCAACAGTAGTGCCCTATGCAGGATGTCTCATTGAAACAACAAAAAAACAAAAATGCAAACCAAATAATCAGCAGACAGGATTATTATCTCATTCAGCCTTGCCCATCAGAGGAAAAACAAACAAACAAACAAAAAAGAAACTCACCACAGATCTCAGTCTATACAAAGCTTACACAAACCACTGGACCAAACTTTGGATAGCAGAAACCAAAAGGAAGAAAGAATTCAAACTTGAAGCTCAGGAAAAGGAGACCTTAAAGAAAATAAGTTTAAAAAAAATTATGAAAATGCAGAGAAATACTACACAAATGAAAGAACAAACTAGAAACACAAAATGCAATACATGAATAGGAAATAGGAAAACTACCTGGAAAAGAATTCAGAATAATGATAGTAAAGAGACCTCTGGGACAATATCAAATGCATCAACATTCGAATTATAGGGCTCTCAGAAGAAAAAGAGAAAAAGAAAGGATATGAGAAAATTTCTGAAGAGATTATCATTGAAAATTTCCCCAACATGGAAAAGGAAATAGTCAATCAAGTCCAAGAGGTTCAAAGAGTCCCATACAGGATAAACCCAAGGAAAACATGCCAAGATAAATACTAATCAAACTAACAAAGACTAAACACAAAGAAAGAATAGTAAAAACAGAAAGGGAGAAGCAACAAGTAACATACAAGGGAAACACCATATGTTTAACAGCTAATCTTTCAGCAGAAACTCTGCAGGCCAGAAGGGAATGGCAGGATATATTTAAAACACTGAAAGGGGGAAAAAAAAAAACCTACAACCAGTATTACTGTGCCCAACAAGGATCTCATCCAAATTTTATGAAGAAATAAAAATAAAAAGCTTTTCAAACAAGCAAAAGTTGAGAATTCAGTACCAGCAAATCAGCTTTACAAAAAATGTTAAAGAGATATAGTCAAGAATTAGAAAAAGATCTACAAAATCACCACAAACAAAATGGATTAAATGCCCCAACCAAAAGACACAGACAAGCTGAATGAATAATAAATAAATAAATAAATACCATATATATTCTATCTACAAGAAATCCACTTCAGACCTCAAGACACATATAGACTGAAAGTGATAAGATGGAAAAATATATTCAATGCAAATGGGTAACACAAAAAGGCTGTAACAGCCATCATCATATTAGACAAGTCAGACCTTAAAATAAAGAATAATTCAAGAGATAAGAAAGGACACTCAATAATGATCAAGGGATCAATCCAAGAGGAAAACATAACAATCATAAATATTTATGCACCCAACGA
The DNA here is from genome assembly GCF_002263795.3 of Bos taurus. Taxonomy (NCBI): domain Eukaryota; kingdom Metazoa; phylum Chordata; class Mammalia; order Artiodactyla; family Bovidae; genus Bos; species Bos taurus. Next base: position 5,343,532 of record NC_037336.1, read on the forward strand.
AGGAGCACCTCAATACATAAGACAAGCACTAACATACATAAAAGGAGAAATTGACTGTAACACAATAATAGTAGAAGATTTTAACACCCCACTCACACCAAAGGACAGATCATCAAAACAGAAAATTATTAAGGAAGCACAAGTCTTAAATAATACATTAGATGAGATGGATTTCATTGATATCTTCAGTACATTCGATTCCAAATGAGAGAATACACTTTCTCAACTGCACATGACACACCATGGGATACACCACATTTTGGGTCACAAATCAAATAACAATAAATTTAAGAATATTTAAATCATATCAAGCATCTTCTCTGACCACAACACTATAAGACTAGATATCAATTGCAAGAAAACAAACCGTAAAACACAAAAACACATGGAGATTCAACAATACATTTCTAAATAATCAACAGGTTACTGAAGAAATAAAAATAATTCTAGAAACAAATGACAATGAAAACATGACAACTTAAAAGCTATGTGATGCAGCAAAAGCAGTTCAATGATGGCAGTTTATAGCAATACAATCCTACTTCAAGAAACAAGAAAAACATAGAATAGGCAACATAACTTTACACCTAATACAGCAGGGAAAAGAAGGAGAACAACAACAAAACCGAATATTAGTAGAAGAAAAGAAATGATAAAGATCTGAGCAGAAATAAATGAAAAAGAGAGGAAAGAAACACTAGTAAAGATTAAAACAACTAAAAGCTGGTTATTTGAGAAGATAAACAAAATTGACAAACTCATCAAGAAAAAAAGAATAATCAAATCAACAAAATTAGCAATGAAAAAGAAGAGGTTACAACAGATAATGCAGAAATACAAAGGATTATAAGAGACTACTATGAACAACTATATGACAATAAAATGGATAACCTAGAAGAAATGGACAGATTCTTAGAAAAGTTCAATCTTTTAAGACTGAACCAGGAAGAAACAGAAATTATGAACAAACCAAATTCAAGTACTGAAATTGTGGCTGTGATCAAATATCTCGCAGAAAACCAAAGCCCAGGACCCGATGGCTTCACAGGAGAATTCCATCAAACATCTAGAAAAGAGCTCATGCCTAACATTCTAAAATTCTTTCAAAAAATTGCAGAGGGAAGAAGACTTCCAAACTCATACTATGAGAATACCGTCATCTGATACCAAAAGCAGACAAAGACAACACACAAAAAAATAAGACTACAGGCCAATATCATTGATGAACTTAAATTCAAAAATTCAACAAAATTTTAGCACAGAATTCAGCTAGTCAGTAAATTTAGCAAAGCTGCAGGATACAAAATCAATACACATAAATCATTTGCATTTCTATACACTAACAATGAAAAATCAGAGAGAGAAATTAAGGAATCAATCCCATTCACCATTGCTACAAAAAGAATTAAATATCTAGGAATAAACTTACCTAATGAGACAAAAGACCTGTACACAAAAAAAATTATAAGACACTAATGAAAGAAATCAAAGATGACATAAACAGATGGAGAGATATTCCATGTTACTGGGTAGGAAGAAAATGTGAAAATAACTATACTATACAGAGTATACATACAAAATGTCATACAAAATGACTATACAATCTATAGATTCAATGTGATACGTTTTAAATTACCAATGGCATTTTCCACAGAACTAGAACAAAAAGATTTCCAATTCATATGGAAGCACATAATACCCCAAATAGCCAAAGCAGTCTTGAGATAGAAGAATGGAGCTAGAGGAAATAATCTTCCTAATTTCATATTATATTACAAAGTTACAGTCATCAAGACAGCATAGTACTGACACAGAAACAGAAATATAGACCAATGGAACAAGATAGAAGTCTCAGAAAGAAACCCATGCACATACGGGTACCTTATTTTTGACAAAGGAGGCAAGAATATACAATGGGGCAAAGATAGCCTCTTCAACAAATGGTGCTGGGAAAACTAGACAACTACAAGCAAAAGAATGAAATTAGAAAACTTCATAACTCCATACACAAAAATAAACTCAAAATGAATTAAAGACCTAAATGTAAGACAAGAAGCTAAAAAAACTCTTACAGGAAAACATAGGTAGAACCCTCGATGGCATAAATCAAAGGAAGATCCTCAATGACCCACCTCCTAGAGTAACAGGAAAAAAAAAAAAAAAAAAAACAACTGAAGAAAACAAATGGGACCTGATTAACCTTAAAAGCATTTGCATAGCAAAGAAACTAGAAGCAAGGTGAAAAGACAACCCTCAGAATGGGATAAAATAACAGCAAATGAACCAACTGACAAAGGATTAATTCCAAAAATACAAAAAGCTCATACAACTCAATACCAGAAAAACAAACAACCCAATTAAAAACTGGGTGAAAGACTTAAACATTCATTTCTCCAAAGAAGACACAGATATGGCTAACAAACACATGAAAAGATGCTCAACATTGCTCATTATTAGATAAATGCAAATCAAAACTACAATAAGTTATCACCTCACACCAGTCAGAATGTTCATCATTAATATGTATACAAATAGTAAATGAGGAAGAGTGTGTTGAGAAAAGGGAATGCTCTTGCAGAGTTACTGGGAATGTAAATTGATACAGCCACTATGGAAGACAGTATGGAGATTCCTTAACAAAATAGCAATAAAACCACAATATGACCCAGGAATCCCACTGCTAGACAAATACCCCGAGGAAACCAAAATTGAAAATGACACGTGTATCCCACTGGTTATTGCAGAACTATTTACAATAGCTAGAATGTGGAAGCAACCTAGATGTCTACTGACAGATGAATGGATAAAGAATCTGTGGTGCATATATACAATGGAATATTCAGTTCAGTTCAGTTCAGTCACTCAGTCGTGTCCGACTCTTTGCAACCCCATGAAATGCAGCCTGCCAGGCCTCCCTGTCCATCACCAATTCCCAGAGTTCACCCAAACTCATGTCTATTGAGTCAGTGATGCCATCCAGCCATCTCATCCTCTGTCATCCCCTTCTCCTCCTGCCCCCAATCCCTCCAAGCATCAGAGTCTTTTCCAATGAGTCAACTCTTCACATGAGGTGGCCAAAGTACTGGAGTTTCAGCTTTAGCATCAGTCCTTCCAAAGAACACCCAGGACTGATGTCCTTTAGAATGGACTGGTTGGATGTCCTTGCAGTCCAAGGGACTCTCAAGAGTCTTCTCCAACACCACAGTTCAAAAGCATCAATTCTTCAGCACTCAGCCTTCTTCACAGTCCAACTCTCACATCCATACATGACTACTGGAAAAATCATAACCTTGACTGATGGACTTTGTTGACAAAGTAATGTTTCTGCTTTTTAATATATTATCTAGATTGGTCATAACTTTTCTTCCAAGGAGTAAGCATCTTTTAATTTCATGGCTGCAATCACCATCTGCAGTGATTATGGAGCCCAGAAAAATAAAGTAAGCCACTATTTCCACTGTTTCCCCATTTATTTGTCATGAAGTGATGTGACCAGATGCCATGATATTAGTTTTCTGAATGTTGAGCTTTAAGCCAACATTTTCACTCTCCTCTTTCGCTTTCATCAAGAGGCTTTTTAGTTCCTCTTCACTTTCTGCCATAAGGGTGGTGTCATCTGCATATCTGAGATTATTGATATTTTCCCCAGCAATCTTGATTCCAGCTTGTGTTTCTTTCAGTCCAGCGTTTTTCTTTTTTTTTCTTTTTTTTAATTTTATTTATTTATTTATTTTTTTGATTGTCAGCAATGTATTTTCTTTTTTTTTTCTCTAATTTTATTTTATTTTTAAACTTTACATAATTGTATTAGTTTTGCCAAATATCAAAATGAATCCATCACAGGTATACATGTGCTCCCCATCCTGAACCCTCCTCCCTCCTCCCTCCCCATACCATCCCTCTGGGTCGTCCCAGTGTACTAGACCCAAGCATCCAGTATCGTGCATTGAACCTGGACTGGCATCTCATTTTATACATGATATTTTACATGTTTCAATGCCATTCTCCCAAATCTTCCCACCCTCTCCCTCTCCCACAGAGTCCATAAGCCTGTTCCATACATCAGCTACATCAGCGTCTCTTTTGCTGTCTCGTACACAGGGTTATTGTTATCATCTTTCTAAATTCCACATATATGCGTTAGTATACTGTATTGGTGTTTTTCCTTCTGGCTTACTTCACTCTGTATAATAGGCTCCAGTTTCATCCACCTCATTAGAACTGATTCAAATGAATTCTTTTTAATGGCTGAGTAATACTCCATTGTGTATATGTACCACAGCTTTCTTATCCATTTATCTGTTGATGGACATCTAGGTTGCTTCCATGTCCTGGCTATTATAAACAGTGCTGCGATGAACAACAGTCCAGCATTTTTCATGATGTACTCTGCATAAAAGTTAAATAAGCAGGGTGACAATATACAGCCTTGACATACTCCTTTTCCTCTTTGGAACCGGTCTGTTGTTCCATGTCCAGTTCTAACTGTTGTTTCCTGACCTGCATATAGGTTTCTCAAGAGGCAGGTCAGTAGTCCCATCTCTTTCAGAATTTTCCACAGTTTATTGTGATCCACACAATCAAAGGCTTTGGCATAGTCAGTAAAGCAGAAATAGATATTTTTCTGGAACTCTCTTGCTTTTTCCATTATCCAGCGGATGTTGCCAATTTGATCTCTGGTTCCTCTGCCTTTTCTAAAACTCAGCCATAAAAAGGAACACATTTGAGTCAGTTCTAATGAGGTGGATGAACCTACAACCTATTACACAGAGTTAAGTATGTCAAAAAGAGAAAGACAAATATTGTATGCTAATGCATATATATAGAATCTAGAAAAATGGTACTGAAGAAGTTATTTATAGGGCAGCAGTGGAGGAACAAACAGAGAGAACAGACATATTGACCTTGGGACAAGGGAGGAGAGGTTGAGATATATGGAAAGAGTAACATGGAAACTTACATTACCATATATAAAATAGATAGCAAATGGGAATTTGCTTTATGCCTCAAGAAAATCAAACTGGGGCTCTGTATTAATCTAGAGGGGTGTGATATGGTGGGAGATAGGAGGGGGTTCAGAAGGGGGGGACATATGTATACCTATGGCTGATTCTTGCTGAGACTTGACAGAAAACAACAAAATTAGGTAAAGCAATTATCCTTCATTTAAAAAAAAAAAATACTGTAAAGTAAAAGGAGAAGTGGCAAGAATACACATAAGATCTAAAAAAAAAAAAAAAGTTCATGACCCAAATAAGCACAGTGGTGTGATCACTCACCTAGAGCCAGACATCCTTGAAAGGGAAGTCAAGTTAGCCTTAGGAAGCATCACTACGAAAGAATCTAGTGGAGGGAATGGAATTTCAATTGAACTATTTCAAATCCTAAAAGGTGCTGCTATTAAAGTACTTCACTCACTATGCCAGCAAGTTTGGAATAGTCAGCATTGGCAACAGGGCTGGAAAAGGTGAGTTTCATTCCAATCCCAAAGAAAGGCAATGTCAAAGAATGTTCAAACTACCACACAATTGCACTCATCTCACAGGCTAGCAAAGTAATGCTCAAAATTCTCCAATCCAGGCTTAAGCAGTCCATGAACCATGAAATTCCAGATGTTCTAATGGGATTTAGAGAAGGCAGAGGAACCAGATGTCAAATTGCTAACAACCATTGGATCATTGCTAAAGCAAGAGAGTTTTAGACTAAAAACATCTACTACTGCTTTATTGACTATGCCAAAGCCTTTGACTGTATGGATGACAGCAAAGTGTGAAAAATTATTCAAGAGATGGGAATACCAGACGACCTTACTTGACTCCTGAGAAATCTGTAGGCAAGTTAAGAAACAACAATTAAAACCGGACATGGGACAAAATACTGGTTCAAAATTGGGAAAGGAGTACTTCAAGGCTGTATATTGTCACCCTGATTATTTAACTTGTATGCAGAGTACATCATGCATAATGCTGGGCTGGATGAAGCACAAGCTGGAATCATGATTACTGTGAGAAATAACAATAATCTCAGATACGCAGATGACACCACCCTTATGGAAGAAACCAGAAGAACTAAAGAACCTCTTGATGAAAGTGAAAGAGGAGAGTGAAAAAGCTGGCTTAAAACTCGGCATTAAAAAAACTAAGATCATGACATCCAGTCCCATCAGTTCACGGCAAATAGATTGGGAAACAATGAAAACAGTGAGATACTTTATTTTCCTGGGCCCTAAAATCACTGCAGATGGTGACTTCAGCCATGAAATTAAAAGGCACTTGCTCCTGGAAGAAAAGCTTTGAGCAACCTAGGCAGGATATTTAAAAGCAGAGACATTACTTTGCCAACAAAAGTTTCCAGTAGTCATGTATGGATGTGAGACATGGAATATAAAGAAAGCTGAATGCCAATGAATTGATGCTTTTAAACTGTGGTGTTAGAGAAGACTCCTTGGACTGAAAGGAGATCAAACCAGTCCATCCTAAAGGAAATCAGTCCTGAATGTTCATTGGAACGACTGATGCTGAAGCTGAAACTCCAATACTTTGGCCACCTGATGTGAAGAACTGACTCATTAGAAAAGACCCTGATGATGGGAAAGATTGAAGGCAAGAGAAAAAGTGATGACAGAGGATGAGGTGGTTGGATGACATCACCAATTTGATGGACATGAGTTTGGGCAAGCTCCAGGAGTTGGTGATGAACAGGGAAGCCTGCAATGCTGCAGTCTATTGGTTCTCAAAGAGTTGGGCACTACTGAGCAACTGAACAGAACTGAATTCTTGGAGATAGAAAAGTGAAATAAACCAAAACCTCCCACACATACAAATTCAAAATAATTACTCAAAATATAGCAAAAAGAATCATAGGAAACATTTTGCTTTGAATGTTGTGATAAATATATTACAACAAAATCACTGATTTAGTTACATAGTAAGTAAAAAGGAAAATATGAGAAAATGAAACAAAGCTTCTACCCAGTTACAGATGACTTATTCTTCAGATGCCTCTAAAATGTTTAAAAGGTGTCTTTAAATCTAGAACATCTACTGGAAGATGAAAATTTCCAATTAATAAATAATAAAGAGGGTGGAATGGCTAAGTTCACTATCAAATCTTCAGAGGGTTTTGCACAGCACAGGGTATAGGAAGAGTGAGTCTGCGAGTAATTGAAATTCCAAGTATTACTCTTTATAACCTAGAAGAAAGGGTGGAATATAATTTAATAAGCACAGAGCTGTTATTCAAAAATGTCAATTAAATTGAAACATGTAAAGAATTTGCCTCATTCACTTCAACTCACATATTCATGCCTCAGAACAGTAGGTTTATAGGTTAATACTTGACATATATCAACAGAGGCTATTAACAGGGAAACAGACAATCAGAATGGACCAACATCATTTAGAGACAGGGAGACAGGGCAAATGAAGAACTGAGTGAGAAAAAACTCTCTCCTAGATTTCACAGTCCCCAGGGATTTTGCATATTTTTTTCCCAAAGATTATTATATAAAATTAGAGTGGTCCACTGTTAGATGGAGCAAATGCATTAATAAAAATTGTTTAATAAATACTGCATACTATTATTGCTACTATTTGCAGCAATACTACTTCTATTAATACCATTGTAACTGCCACCTGTGACACCTCTGACAGTTACAATGGTGTTAATAGATGCGATAACTCAGATTTGTGACAGACTCAAACAGGCTAAAAGTAATTAAAGCACAAGACATCGCAGCACTCCTTCTCTTTCTGCTAGGTAGAAGTTAGTTGCACAACATAAACATGTAGTCACTTAAGAGGGCAAATATACAGAAACTCATTTAAAACATTTTTCTATGACTTTTTCAATTAAATGATGCTAAATAGGTGACAGAGTCATGACTTTCTCTTATATTCTTTTTCTCCTCTTTCTATACCTCCTATATATATATATATATATATATATATATATATATATATATATATATATCTTTAACTTTCACTCTTCTTTTTCTTTTGTGATAGTTTAAAAAATTTGTTCCTGTTTACTTTTTGAAATTTTTAATTTTTATTTTTATTCATTGGTCACTGTATCTACAATTTGAAACATTTCATTCAAGAGGAACCAATTTAAATTATGAACAAGCACCCTAGAGAAGAAAATATTCAAGTATGATGTAGAAATCTATGAGGATGACCAACATTTGACAAGGCTTGGTATTTTGTATCTCTGAAGCCCATATTCCTGCAGAGGAAACAGTACAAAATCCAATACTGATAAATCTAATAATTTTACCCTAGTTAGGACAACAACATGACTAATAATACAGTATTTTGAAGTGCAGCTGAGTATGTTCTCCCTCCAATAAGCATGGTTTTATTGTGAATTTTGGCTCTACTAGTTTGACTTCAGATATTTTCCTTAATTGCCCAGATCTCGGAAAATACCATTCACAAGAACTTGGAATACAACATTCTGCTATTGACCTCATAATATTATTTTTGTAATGATTAGAAAAGTTGCATTGGAAAGTACTTTGTTTATTTTTTAAATTTAATTTTATTTTTAAATTTTACAATATTGTATTAGTTTTGCCAAATATCGAAATGAATCCACCACAAGTATACATGTGTTCCCCATCCTGAACCCTCCTCCCTCCTCCCTCCCCATACCATCTCTCTGGGTCGTCCCAGTGCACTAGCCCCAAGCATCTAGTACCGTGCATTGAACCTGGACTGGCGACTCGTTTCATACATGATATTATACATGTTTCAATGCCATTCTCCCAAATCTTCCCACCCTCTCCCTCTCCCACAGAGTCCATAAGACTGATCTATATATCAGTGTCTCTTTTGTTGTACACAGGGTTATTGTTACCATCTTTCTAAATTCCATATATATGCATTAGTATATTGTAGCTTGATAGGGATTGCATTGAATCTGTAAATTGCTTTGGGTAGTATACTCATTTTCACTATATTGATTCTTCCATCCATGAACATGGTATATTTCTCCATCTATTAGTGTCCTCTTTGATTTCTTTCACCAGTGTTTTATAGTTTTCTATATATAGGTCTTTAGTTTCTTTAGGTAGATATGTTCCTAAGTATTTTATTCTTTCTGTTGCAATGGTGAATGGAATTGTTTCCTTAATTTCTCTTTCTGTTTTCTCATTATTAGTGTATAGGAATGCAAGGGATTTCTGTGTGTTGATTTTATATCCTGCAACTTTACTATAATCATTGATTAGTTCTAGTAATTTTCTGGTGGAGTCTTTAGGGTTTTCTATGTAGAGGATCATGTCATCTGCAAATAGTGAGGGTTTTACTTCTTCTTTTCCAATTTGGATTCCTTTTATTTCTTTTTCTGCTCTAATTTGTAAAGAACTCTACCAATGCAAAATAATAAGATAGAAAGAAATAAAGCATTTTAAGTTCTTTGATGCTCTCCACACACTTTCCCAGATAAATATAGAGTAATGTATTACTGGAACTGCCTTATATATTGTTGGGCTTATAATATTTAAACCTGAGTCAAATCTGTTTTCAGTAAAAGGTAGAGTTTTGAATTAGAGAATGGCATTCTATTGGATTTTGGTTTATTTAACATGAAGTGCCCTACTAACCATAACTGCTATTGCTGTTGCTGCTAAGTGGCTTCAGTCGTGTCTGACTCTGTGAAACCCCATAGACGGCAGCCCAACAGGCTCCCCCATCCCTGGGATTCTCCAGACAAGAACACTGGAGTGGGCTGCCATTTCCTTCTCCAATGCATGAAAGTGAAAAGTGAAAGTGAAGTCTCTCAGTCGTGTCCAACTTTTAGCGACCCCATGGACTTCAGCCTACCAGGCTCCTCCATCCATGGGATTTTCCAGGCAAGAGTATTGGAGTGGGTTGCTATCACCATAATTGAGTTCATTTTAAATTTGAGAATCTATCTTTTTGACAACATATTGAACCTTTTCAGATGCACACATGAACACACACACACACTGCACAATTAACCCAGTATGATCTTATATAAGACTAGGTATATAAATACTGTATGGAATACTTTGATATGCTGGAAGAGATGCAATATTTGTATATGATTTTTGTTGTACAGTAGTAGCAATGGGTTAAAAATACATTTATTTAGCGTTACCCAATTGTTTACACGTTTGCAAGATTGTAAACTATTCTGTAGGTTGAAACAGAATTTTCTCCCATTTTGGATGAGAGTTGATTTGTTTATATATTGAAATCATGATTTTCAATTTCTAAAGTGCTCTGTATCATAAATAATTCAGGAACATAAACAGGTTGGAATTGTGAAAAAAAGAGACATAAATTGGTATCAGTTCTTCAAGTTTTAACTTTTTCTGTGTTGGCTGAATGCTTTTTGTACAGGGGCCTGACCCCTGTCCTCTAGGAGGACACATGGGTGTAGTCTTCATTTCTTTTCCCCAGGCACTCCTTTGATGTATCCTTACTCTTCACAGTGACTTATTGTCTCCTGAGGCTTCCCAGGTCCCTCTAGTGGTAAAGAATGCACCTGCCAGTGCAGGAGATAAGAGAGACAAGTTTTCCATCTCTGGGTGGGAAAATCCCCTGGAGGAGGGCATGGCAACCCACTCCAGTGTTCTTGCCTGGACAATTCCACGGACAGAGGAGCCTGGCAGGCTACAGTTCACGGGGTCTCAAATCATCAGACATGACTGAAGTGACTTAGCATTAGCATTAGAATGTATGATCAATGAAGGCCTTTTTATTCACAAGAAAAGTATAATGCAGTGCTAAGCAGTCATATGTCTCAAAGGAAAGGTAATTCCACAGTTGGTGTTTTTTTTTTTTTTTTTTTCAAATTAAAATGTGATTTTTTTTTTTTTTTCAAATTAAAATGTGATTGTTTCTACTATTTTAATACAGGAAACTTTACTATGGCCAGGGAATTTTGATAATACACCATGAGAATGTTCTAACCTCCTCTTTTACAGTATTGGCACTAATAATAAGAGACAGGGATAATAATTACATTATTATGACGAAGCTCAACACTGCACCCAGTTTCAGATCAGAGTAAATTTATTTATAAATCCACTCATCTATGTTTGTATATACATTTCCTTTCCTCCAAGGGATTCAAAGTCCCATACTTAACTCTCTCATTGCTTTCCAAAATAAGCCTTTATAAAGAGATCATGCCTAAAAGAGAAAATTTAAAAAAAAAGAAAGAAAGAAAGAAAATTTATTTACACATCAGCTTTGGTGTCTGTGGTAAGGAACCTGCCTGCCAATGCCAAAACAGAAGAGACTGGGGTTCAATCCCTGGGTCGGGAAGATCCCCTGGAGGAAGGCATGACAACCCACTCCAGTACTCTTGCCTTGAGAATCCCTTGACAAGGAACCTGGCAGGATATAGTCCATGGGGACCCAAACAGTCAGATACGACTGAAGTGACTTAGCATGCATGCACATATATCAGCTAAGTTAAATGCATTAACATGCAGTTGGCTACAAGTCACCCTATTGCTTTTCTGTAATTGAGAATGGCAGTTTATTTGCTAAGTTGTGTCTGACTCTTTCAACCCCATGGACTGTAGCCTGCCAGGCTCCTCTGTCCATGGGATTCTCCAGTCCAGAATACTGGAGAGGGTTGCCGTTTCCTTCTCCAGAAGCTTCCTGACCCAGGAATCGAACCTGGTCTCCTGCATTGTAGGCAGATTCTTTACCCACTGAGCTATGAGAGAAGCCCTGTAGTATGAATAAGAGAAGATCAATTTCAGTGTGAAGTGAAAGTCTTAGTCCCTCAGTCCTGTCCAACTCTTTGCAACCCCATGGACTGTGTAGCCTGCCGGGCTCCTCTTTCCATGGGATTTCCCAGACAAGAATACTGGAGGGCAGAGTCATTCCCTTCTCCAGGAAATCTTCCCTATCCAGGGATCAAAGCTGGCTCTCCTGCTTTGCAGGCTGATTCTTTGCCATCTGAGCCATCAAGGAAGTACTTATCCTCTAATCTGTTATTGGTGATGCTTGCATTGTCACACAACTAAATAAATGGAAGTGGCACATTAAATGTAAAGTAACTGTGAAATAAACAATAGCACACCACTAGCGGGGGCTTCCTATGTGGCACTAATGGTAAGAAACCTGCCTGACAGTGCAGAAGATGCAAGTGATGCAGGTTCGATCTCTGGATCAGGAAGATCCCCCGGAGGAGGGCAAGGCAACCCAGTATTCTTGCCTGGAGAATCCGATGGGCAGGTACTGTGGCCATCTACAGTCCATAGGATCACAGAGTCGGACATGACTGAAGCGACTTAGCACACACAGGCACACCACTAGGAATGGCTGCAAGATTAAAAATAGTATATGGGTATTTGAACATACGTAATCAGTTGGTGATTGTCATTCTTATTTCTGCCACTTTCATATTATATAATATACAGCCTTTGTGGTTTAAAACCAGCAAATTTTAAAAATATGAATTTTAATAATATCTAATTTCTTCATTATATAAACAGTCAGGAGTCTTTAGATAGACTGCTCAAGGACAGAGTTGGTGGCAGTTTTCTCTGATATAGAGGTTTGAATTTTTTTCTGTATGCATTCAATAAAAAATAGATTAAGTGATTGAACTTCCAGAGGCTTTTCTATAGAACTGAAATAAGTTTCTGACTCCCTCCCAGATCCTTCTGTGGTCAGCAGAGTCTCCTTTGCTAATATATCTAGATATTGGCTCATATCTGCCAGGAGAGTAGTTAAACTCTTGGAGCAGCTTCTCAGTGGGTCTATGATTTTTAAGTTACTGTGTAATGGAGTGTATTACCATTTGCCATATGATGAGATAGCCTGTCTGTCAGCCAGGGAGCTATTTAAAGTTATATATAGGTCAAATGAGCCAAAAAGAGCAAAGGAAGATCAAGAATATTTAATATATCAAACACAAAAAAGATCAAAATATTATAGGTACCAGATTTTTTCATCCAATGTTCATTTTTAATCTATTGATGAAATTTATTGTGAATCATTCAATGTATTAGGAAAAATGTAGTTCAATGGTATGCATTCTCCCTCTTGAATCAACCATATGGTGTACAGATCTTATTTCTACAAAATATTTTATATGTTACAAGCCCTATGTACAGTTCCAATTTCCACTTCTAGAATCTAATTATGTTTTCATCTCCTTAAAAATCAGTAATTCAGAATTATTTCAGTAGCTAAAGCTAGCATTCATCTAATAGTCACTGTTTAAAAATGATAAATAAATTATGTTAAATGATGAAAACATATTTTATCTGTTTTTTCAAAGGTGCCTTTACTATTAGGAGTTCTGTACTAGCTGGCAATATATGTTATAGAAGTGACTGATGATTTGAAACAGGAAATTCTTTAATTTTCTTATTCTATAATTAAGTAGCCTGAAAATGAGGAACAAGTAATTACATTTTAAAATTATTTAAATAACTAAATTCAGATCAGATTAACATTGGTATTTAAGATATTATGAATATATCTCTAATTAGAGAGTCTCTATTACCTTGAAATAATTCATCAAAGACAAATATTATTTAATGTTCCTTTTATATTCAATTATAGAACTTATCTATTGTTAATAATTTTATTAAAATAATTTCAAGACTGAATGTTTTATAAGAAAAAACTAGTAAGTATTTAAAATAAAAAAATTAAGACTCCACATAAGATAGGCATTGAATGCTTAGCAAGTTTTACACAAAATCTGTCACTCTAAGAATAAGACCCCTTCCCAATAAAGGCTGCCATAGTATGCATGAAAGGAATGCCAATCTTATATCCAGCATTTTGAAGATCAGTTTAAACAAGATGTTTACTCTTCTAGTTTCATTTTTTTTTGCTACTATCTCCACTTATAGGTAAAATGCTTTCAAATTATTAATAGAAACATAATACAACCTGCAGAAAATTACACAACTATTCATAGCATGTCAAAGGAGACCACCTTTCAACTAACCCTTAGCTCACTGTAATATATTCTGTAAAATGGTGTTTTACACATGCTTTAATCACTAGGAGAGAAAAAAATCTAATTTAAAATTTCATATCATATTTGATATTTGAATGCTATAATAGCACCAAGTTAGGAACAATTTATCAACTGGTAAAAGATCTAAATTAACTTTGATTGATTTATAATATTGGATAAACGTAGCTTTTTATTTTTTTATTTTATTTTATTTTTAAACTTTACATAATTGTATTAGTTTTGCCAAATATCAAAATGAATCTGCCACAGGTATACATGTGTTCCCCATCCTGAATCCTCCTCCCTCTTCCCTCCCCATACCATCCCTCTGGGTCATCCCAGTGCACTAGACCCAAGCATCCAGTATCGTGCATTGAACCTGGACTGGCTTCTCGTTTCATACCTGATATTTTACATGTTTCAATGCCATTCTCCCAAATCTTCCCACCCTATCCCTCTCCCAAAGAGTCCATAAGACTGTTCTATACATCAGTGTCTCTTTTGCTGTCTCATACACAGGGTTATTGTTACCATCTTTCTAAATTCCATATATATGTGTTAGTATACTGTATTGGTGTTTTTCCTTCTGGCTTACTTCACTCTGTATAATAGGCTCCAGTTTCATCCACCTCATTAGAACTGATTCAAATGTATTCTTTTTAATGGCTGAGTAATACTCCATTGTGTATATGTACCACTGCTTTCTTATCCATTCATCTGCTGATGGACATCTAGGTTGCTTCCATGTCCTGGCTATTATAAACAGTGCTGCGATGAACATTGGGGTACACATGTCTCTTTCCCTTCTGGTTTCCTCAGTGTGTATGCCCAGCAGTGGGATTGCTGGATCATAAGGCAGTTCTATTTCCAGTTTTTTAAGGAATCTCCACACTGTTCTCCATAGTGGCTGTACTAGTTTGCATTCCCACCAACAGTGTAAGAGGGTTCCCTTTTCTCCACACCCTCTCCAGCATTTATTGCTTCTAGACTTTTGGATTGCAGCCATTCTAACTGGTGTGAAATGGTACCTCATAGTGGTTTTGATTTGCATTTCTCTGATAAAGAGTGATGTTGAGCATCTTTTCATGTGTTTGTTAGCCATCTGTATGTCTTCTTTGGAGAAATGTCTATTTAGTTCTTTGGCCCATTTTATGATTGGGTCATTTATTTTTCTGGAGTTGAGCTGTAGGAGTTGCTTATATATTTTTTGACATTAGTTGTTTGTCAGTTGCTTCATTTGCTATTATTTTCTCCCATTCTGAAGGCTGTCTTTTCACCTTGCTAATAGTTTCCTTTGTTGTGCAGAAGCTTTTAAGTTTAATTAGGTCCCATTTGTTTATTTTTGCTTTTATTTCCAATATTCTGGGAGGTGGGTCATAGAGGATCCTGCTGTGATGTATGTCAGAGAGTGTTTTGCCTATGTTCTCCTCTAGGAGTTTTATAGTTTCTGGTCTTACGTTTAGATCTTTAATCCATTTTGAGTTTATTTTTGTGTATGGTGTTAGAAAGTGTTCTAGTTTCCTTCTTTTACAAGTGGTTGACCAGATTTCCCAGCACCACTTGTTAAATCCAAATTGGAAAAGAAGAAGTAAAATTCTCACTGTTTGCAGATGACATGATCCTCTACATAGAAAACCCTAAAGACTCCACCAGAAAATTACTAGAACTAATCAATGATTATAGTAAAGTTGCAGGATATAAAATCAACACACAAAAATCCCTTGCATTCCTATACACTAATAATGAGAAAACAGAAAGAGAAATTAAGGAAACAATTCCATGCACCATTGCAATGGACAGAATAAAATACTTAGGAATATATCTACCTAAAGAAACTAAAGACCTATACATAGAAAATTATAAAACACTAGTGAAAGAAATCAAAGAGGACACTAATAGATGGAGAAATATACCATGTTCATGGGTTGGAAGAATCAATATAGTGAAAATGAGTATACTACCCAAAGCAATTTACAGATTCAGTGCAATCCCTATCAAGCTACCAACGGTATTCTTCACAGAGCTAGAACAAATAATTTCACAATTTGTATGGAAATACAAAAAAACCTCAAATAGCCAAAGCGATCTTGAGAAAGAAGAATGGAACTGGAGGAATCAAGCTACCTGACTTCAGGCTCTACTACAAAGCCACAGTCATCAAGATAGTATGGTACTGGCACAAAGACAGAAATATAGATCAATGGAACAAAATAGAAAGCCCAGAGATAAATCCACGCACATATGGACACCTTATCTTTGACAAAGGAGGCAAGAATATACAATGGATTAAACGTAGCTTTTTAAAAAATGACTGATATTGGTAACTTAGAAGGCTCATATTTGTGTAGTGAGGCAGAATAATGTGAGTGTGTATATAATGTAATACATATGTATCTTATTTATGTATACATAGATATAAATAAATTTGAATGTATGCTATACACTATAACAAGGGATCATTACTTTCATCTTTCACCGTTGATTCTTAAATATAGATTTTTTTGTATATTTAATAAAATATAAAAGAAAAATATAAATAAATCAAGTGATAGTAATATTAAAGTCAACTTTTTGTATAAAAATGTATGCAAATATTTAATCTGCTATGCCTTTAATTTTTTTAATTTATAAAACACTTTGTTAAAGTTTTAAGCAGTATGGTAGTAATTAAAATTTAAAAAATGAAAAAATATAAACAAATCAACACATTGTGATATCAGATAATCATTTAAGGGTCTTGGTTTAAGTTGAAATTTTCACACAAAGTAAAATAGATATGTATATAATATTGGTTGGAGGTTTTCAGGTAATGGAGACATAATAAAACAAGACATTAAGTGAAGACAAGCAGAAAAATAGTTGATATTTGTTTTTGAATGCTTTACTTGAAATGTGATGTTGAACAAATGATTTGACTTTAAACCTGTTTTCCCTTTGAAAAATAAGTATAAGACTGCCTATCTTAAAGGGATAGTGTAGGATTGAAAACTAGTATATGAGCAAAGAATCTGTAAACTATAAATCCCCATATATATGTTAATGTTTTATTATTATTGACTACACACACACACACACACACACAGAAATAGGGAATTCAAACTGACTAGACTAAAAGGATTACTCTGACAATAAATAGAAAATTGTGCTGATATATTGGATACACCAGATTTTAGAGGTATCAGTATTTGGAAAACACCTAAATTGTGGATTTGAAATATTGGTTCAAAAGCTATACTTCAAAATTAATTTGATGGTCATATCTGTTATAACAACCTAATATTTTGAAATATATTATTCATATAACATCCTCCTGTGTGCTTTAGATATACTAATTCCTTTAATTGTGAGAAAGTATTAAGAAAGTCTATCATTATCCTAAAAACTGGTGCATCTGAGTCACAAGAGGTTAAATGCCTTGACCAAGGAATCATTCAGTGAGTATTAGATCTGAGATAGGAGCACACACAGCCATGCTCTAATCACTGGGCCTTACTCAACCCCTTTCCATGCAGTAGTTCCCCTTAGATAATGGATAAAAACAAAGAAAACTGGGACTATGCAAACATGTTTTGACCAGAAGGCAAGAGAAAAAGAATGACTTAAATTACAGGAAAACAGTTCATCAAGCACGAGTTAGGAATTAAATGAACTATAGAGCAGAACAGGTAGGTGATGTCCCCTAACACCATCCTCCTTCACTTATGTCCCCTAGTGGAGAAACCACATTAGATATCAGGGCTTCCCAGGTGGTGCTAGTGGTAAAGAGCCTACATGTCAATGCAGGAGACAAGATGTAGGAGAGGCAGGTTTGATCCCTGAGTGGTGAAGATACTTTGGAGGAGAGCAGGGCAACCTATTTCAGTATTCTTGCCTGGAGAATTCCATGGACAGAGGAAGCTGGCAGGCTACAGTCCATAGTGTAGCACAGAGTTGAACACAACTGAAGAGATTTAGGACACACATGTGCAAGTGTAGGAGTCCAGAGTGGAAAGTTTTAATGGTAAAAGGGCTTTTTACCAATAGAAATTCTCTCCATCATCTTTTCTCCTTCTGGAGTAGCTTTCTGGGCTCAGTACTTGGGAACAAAGAATATATTTGTTGAATATAGGATTCCTTATTTCTTATAACCAAAGATAAATAAGAATAAAGCACACATATTTTGATATTTAGAGAAGACTCTTAATGAAGTAGGGCAAATGAAACATCAAGTTTTTCTCACATGTAATTCTACTCCAGGATATGGATATGAATTCCTTGTTGGGAATTAAAAATGCAAAAATTTTCCTCTCTTAAAAATTGGTACACAAGAATGGGGAACTAAACATGCTGATATAATACATGAAAGGGACCCCTATAGGAAAGAGAAAATTAAAATAAATAAAGGACAATAAGTATTTATATAGCTGAGTCAAAAATAAGGCCAAACTCAAGTTAAAAAATCAGGTGTAAATGTACTGAACACTGGAAATACTTCATTTTATTCAGGAGATGTTTATATTTTTAGAAATATTTGAACCAATCCTTAATTATACCAATTTGGTATAAGACCAGTAGAAGTATCTATTAAAATAAAGAGTCTAAATCTAGAGTCTAGGAAGTCTAAGTCTAAGTGTAGAAAGCCATTGCTGATAGAAAACCATTCAGATTTCATAAGAAATCAGTTTAAAAATATAGAAATTATAGAAATGAAGTTATCATTAAGTGTGTGGGAAAGAAGAATTAGGTACCTGGAATAGGAAATTTTTTCAATATACAGAATTAGAAGCATGAGCAACTTTGGAAAAGCTAAAAGAGCAAATGTTAGGAAGATAATTTTGAACTTCAAGGAACTTTAGAAGTAAAGTCATGGGAAGAAAGTGGTTGGCATGACCTCTGTTGCCAATAGCACTTAAATGGGTTATTCTCAAAGCAGAATGATCTGAAGTTGTTAGTAATGCTCCATGTCATCACCAGCTCTTGAATGAATGCTTCTCATTATATGAACTTTAGCAGAAGGAGACTGGGAAATATAGCTTGAGAACTACAAGGGTAAAGAAGGACACAGATATGGTGATGAGCTAATCACAGACAATCCAGTGCACATAGTGAGAACGGTGCAAAGGTTAGAGGCAACACTCTTGTTAGGTGTAATTCCAGAGCAAGCTTATGAAAACATGGGTTAGAGTAAAGATGTTGGAAGTTGGGAAGATGAACAAATCACAATACATACAGCTAATTTTTTTTTAATTGAAGGATAATTGCTTTACAGAATTTAGTTCTTTTCTGTCAAACCTCAAAATGAATCAGCCATAGGGATACATATATCCCCTCCCTTTTGAACCTCCCTCCCATATCCCTCCACATCTCACCTCTCTAGGTGGATACAGAGGAACTGTTTGAGTTTCCTTAGCCCTACAGCAAATTCCCATTGGGTATCTATTTTACATATGGTAATGTAAGTTTCCATGTTATTCTTTCCTTACATCTCACCATCTCCTCCCCTCTCCCCATGTCCATAAGTCTATTTTCTATCTCTGTTTCTCCATTGTTGCCCTGTAAATAAATTCTTTAGTACCATTTTTTCTAGCTTCCATATATAGGCATTAGAATACGGTATTTATCTTTCTCTTTCTGACACTTCACTCTATATATTAGGTTCTAGGTTTTTCCACCTCATTAGAACTGACTCAAATGTGTTCCTTTTTATGAGTGAGTAATATTCCATCATGTATATGGACCAAAGTTATTTATTTATTCATCTGTCAATGGACATTTACTTTGCTTCCATGTTCTAGCTGTTGTAAATAGTGCTGCAATGAAGAGTGGGATACATGTGTCTTTTTCAATTTTGGTTTCCTCAGGTTATATGCCTAGGAGTGAGATTTTGGGGTCATATGATGATTTTAGTCCAAGTTTTTTAAGGAATCTCCATAATATCTTCCATAGTGTCTGTATCAATTTAAATTCCCACCAATAGTACAAGAGGGTTCCCTTTTTTCCACACACTTTCCCACATTTATTATTTGTATATTTTTTTATAATGGCCATTCTGAATGGAGTGAGGTGATAACTTATTGTAGCTTTGATTGGCATGTCTCTAATAATGAGTGATGTTGACCATCTTTTTATGTGTTTGTTTGCCATCTGTATGTCTTCTATGCAGAAATGTGTGTTTAGGTCTTTCACCCACTTTTTAATTGGGTTGTTTGTTTTTCTGGTATTAAGTTGTATGAGCTGCTTGTATAATTTGGAAATTAATCCTGTGTCCATTGTTTTATTTGGTATTATTTTCTCCCATTCTGAGAGCTGTCTTTTGACCTTGCTTATAATTCTTTGCATGCAAAAGCTTTTAAGTTTAATCAGATCCCACCTGCTATCTTGTTTTTATTTCCATTATTCTAGGAGGTGGGTCATAGAGGAGATTGCCTTGATTTATGGCATTGAGTGTTCTGCCTGTGTTTTCTTCAAAGTGTTTTATAGTTTCTGGTCTTACATTTAGGTCTTTAATCCATTTTGATTTTATCTTTGAATATGGTGTTAGGAAGTGTTCTAATTTCATTATTTTACATGTAGTTGTCCAGTTTTCCCAGCACCATTTACTGAAGAGGCCGTCTTTGCCCCATTGTATATTCTTACCTCCTTTGTAAAAAATAAGATACCCATAGGTGCATGGGTTTCTTTCTGAGCTTTCTATCTTGTTCCATTGGTCTATTTTTCTGTTTTTGTGCCAGTACCATGCTGTCTTGTTGACTGTAGCTTTGTAGTATAATTTGAAGTCAAGAAGATTGATTCCTCCAGCTCCATTTTTCTTTCTTAAGACTTCTTTGGCAATTTGGGGTCTTTTGTGTTTCCATATGAATTGGGAATTTTTTTTTGTTCTAGTTCCGTGGTAAATGCCATTGGTAATTTGATAGGGATCACATTGAATCTGTAGATTGTGTTTGGTAGTATAGTCATTTTCACAATAACAATTCTTCTTACCCAGAAACATGGAATATCTCTACATCTGTTTATGTCATCTTTGATTTCTTTCCTTCAGTTCAGTTCAGTTCAGTCACTCAGTTGTGTCCAACTCTTTGCGACCCCCCATGAATCACAGCACACCAAGCCTCCCTGTCCATCACCAACTCCCAGAGTCCACTCAGACTCACGTCCATCAAGTCAGTGATGCCATCCAGCCATCTCATCCTTTGTCGTCCCCTTCTCCTCCTGCCCCCAATCCCTCCCAGCATCAGAGTCTTTTCCAATGAGTCAACTCTTCACATGAGGTGGCCAAAGTACTGGAGTTTCAGCTTTAGCATCAGTCCTTCCAAAGAAATCCCAGGGCTGATCTCCTTCAGAATGGACTGGTTGGATCTCCTTGCAGTCCAAGGGACTCTCAAGAGTCTTCTCCAACACCACATATCAAAAGCATCAATTCCTCGGCGCTCAGCTTTCTTCACAGTCCAACTCTCACATCCATACATGACCACTGGAAAAATCATAGCCTTGACTAGACTGACTTTTGTTGGCAAAGTAATGTCTCTGCTTTTATTTCATTATTGTCTTATAATTTTCTGTTTACAGGTCTTTTATCTCATTATGTAAATTTATTCCTAGATAATTAATTATTTTTGTAGCAATGGTGAATGGGATTGATTCATTAATTTCTCATTCTGATTTTTCATTGTTAGTATATATAAATGCAAATAATTTCTGTGTATTGATTTTGTATCCTGCAACTTTGCTAAATTCACTGATTAGCTCTAATAATTTTCTGACACTATTTTTAGGATTTTCAATGTACAGTATCATGTCATCTGCAAACAGTGGGAGTTTTACTTCTTCTTTTCTGATCTGAATTCATTTTATTTCTTGTACTTCTCTGATTGCTATATCTAGAACTTCCAGAATTATGTTGAATAATAGTGGTTAAAGTGGACACCCTTGTCTTGCTCCTGATCTGAGGAAGAATGCTTTCAGTTTTTCACCATTGAGAATAATGTTTGCTGTAGGCTTATCATATGTGGCCTTTAGTATGTTGAGGTAGGTTCTTTCTATGCCCATTTTTTGAAGAGTTTTAATCATGAGTGGGTGCTGAATTTTGTCAAAGTTTTTTTTTTCCCTGCATCTATTGAGGTTATCGTATGTTTTTTATCTTTCAATTTGTTAATATTTCTTGACGATAATGTATGAGATTTTGATGTGTTGCTGAATTCTGCTTGTTAAAATTTTGTTGAGGATTGTTGCATCTATGTTCATCAGCAATTTTGGCCTGTAGTTTTCTCTTTTTATGTTGTCTTTACTGGTTTTTGTATCAGGGTTATGGTGGCTTTGTAGAATGAGTTTGGAAGTGTTCCTTCCTCTGCAATTTTTTGAAAGAATTTTAGAAAGTTAGGCATGAGCTCTTCTTTAAATGTTTGATAGAATTCTCCTGTGAAACCATCTGGTCTTGGGCTTTGTTTTTTTGGGGAGATATTTGATCACAGTCTCAATTTTAGTGCTTGTAATTGGGTTGTTCATAATTTATTTTTCTTCTTGGTTCAGTCTTGGAAGATTGAATTTTTCTAAGAATCTGTTCATTTCTTCCAGGTTATCCATTTTATTGCCATATAGTTGTTCATAATAGTCTCATATCATCCTTTTTATTTCTATATTGTCTATTGTAACCTCTCCTTTTTCATTTCTAATTTTGTTGATTTGATTCTTTTTTTCTTGATGAATCTGGCTAAAGGTTTGTCAATTTTCTTTATCTTCACAAAGAACCAGCTTTTAGTTGTATTAATCTTTACTTTTGTTTCTTTCACTTCTTTTTCACTTATTTCTCCTCTGATCTTTATGATTTACTTCCTTCTAGTAAATTTGAAGGGGTTTTGTTCATCTTTCTCCAGTCGTTTTAGTTGTAAAGTTACATTGTCTATTCGACGTTTTTCTTGTTTCTTGAGGTAGGATTGTATTTCTATAAACTTCCGTCTTAAAACTGTTTTTGCTTCACCCCATAGGGTTTGATCAGAGAAGGCAATGGCACCCCACTCCAGTACTCTTGCCTGGAAAATCCCATGGGTGGAAAAGCCTGGTAGGCTACAGTCCATGGGGTCGCTAAGAGTCGGACACGACTGAGCGACTTCACTTTGACTTTTCGCTTTCATGCATTGGAGAAGGAAATGGCAACCCACTCCAGTATTCTTGCCTGGAGAACCCCAGGGATAGGAGAGCCTGGTGGGCTGCCGTCTATGGGGTCACACAGAGTCGGTCATAACTGAAGTGACTTAGCAGCAGCAGCATAGGGTTTGATTTGTGATATTTTAAATGTCATTTGTTTATACAAAGCTTTTGATTTCTTCAGTAATCTCTTGGTTATTTAATAATATATTGTTTAATGTCCATGAGTTTGTGTGTTTTTTTAGCTTTTTTTTTTTTTTTTTTTTTTCTCTCTCTTCTAATTGATATCTAGTCTCATAGGGTTGTGGTCAGAGAAGCTGCTTGATACGATTTCAATTTTGTTAAATTTACTGAGGTTTGATTTGTTACCCAAGATGTGGTCTCTCTTGGAGAATATTCCATGTGCACTAGAGAAAGTGTATTCTTCTGCATTTGGATGGAATGTCCTGAAGATATCAATGAGTTCCATCTCATCCAGTGCATCATTTAAGACACTTGTTTCCTTATTAATTTTCTGTTTCGATGGTCTGTTTATCCGTGTGAATGGAGTGTTAAAGTCTCCTACTATTATTGTGTTATGATCAGTTTCTTTTTTGATGTCTTTTAGGGTTTGTCTTATGTATTAAGATGATCCTACAGTGGGTTCATGAAGGTGAAAGTGAAAGTCACTCGGTCATGTGCAACACTTTGCAACCCCATTAATTATACAGTCCATGGAATTCTTCAGGTCAGAATACTAGATAGGGTAGCCTTTCTCATCTCCAGGTTTCTTCCCAATCCAGGGATCGAATCCAGGTCTCCCACATTGCATGAAGTTTCCTTATCAGTAGATCCACAAGGGAAGCCCAAGAATACTGGAGTGGTTAGCTGATACATTCTCCAATGTATCTTCCCAGCCCAGGAATCTAACTGGGGTCTCCTGCATTGCAGGAGGGTTCTTTACCAACTGAGCTATCATGGAAGATCATGCTTCCATGTTGTGTACATAGATTTTTACAATTGTTATGTCTTACTCTTGGATTGATCCCTTGATCATTATGTAGTATCCTTACTTATCTCTTGTAGCATTCTTTATTTTAAGATCTATTTTGTCTGATATGAGAATTAATATGCCAGCCTTTTTTTCTCTTCCCATTTGCATGGAATAAATATTTTCCATCCTCTCACATTGAGTCTACAAGTGTCTTGAGGTCTGAAGTGGATTTCTTGTAGACAGCCTGTTTCTGTATCCATTAACCCACACTGTGCCTTTTAGTTGCAGCTTTTAATCCATTTACATTTAAAGTATTTATTGATACATATCCAACAGACTGGTTGCAAATAGGAAAAGGAGTACATCAAGGCTACCTGTTTTCACCCTGCTTATTTAACTTCTATGCAGAGTACATCATGAGAAATGCTGGGCTTGAAGAAGCACAAGCTGGAATCAAGATTGCCTGGAGAAATATCAATAACCTCAGATATGCAGATGACACCACCCTTATGGCAGAAAGTGAAGAGGAACTAAAAAGCCTTTTGATGAAAGTGAAAGAGGAGAGTGAAAAAGTTGGCATAAAGCTTAACATTCAGAAAACTAAGATCATGGCATCTGGTCCCATCACTTCATAGGAAATAGATGGGGAAACAGGGTCAGACTATTTTTGGGGGCTCCAAAATCACTGCAGATGGTGATTGCAGCCATGAAATTAAAAGACACTTACTTCTTGGAAGGAAAGTTCTGACCAACCTAGATAGCATATTGAAAAGCAGAGACATTACTTTGCCAACAAAGTTCTGTCTAGTCAAGGCTATGGTTTTTCCTGTGGTCATGTATGGATGTGAAATTTGGACTGTGAAGAAAGCTGAATGCCGAAGAATTGATGCTTTTGAACTGTGGTGTTGGAAAAGACTCTTGAGAGTCCCATGGACTGCAAGGAGATCCAACCAGCCCATTCTAAAGGAGATCATTCCTGGGTGTTCTTTGGAAGGACTGATGCTAAAGCTGAAACTCCAGTACTTTGGTCACCTCATATGAAGAGTTGACTCATTGGAAAACACTCTGATGCTGGGAGGGATTGGAGGCAGGAGGAGAAGCTTAAGACAGAGGATGAGATGGCTGTATGGCATCACTGACTGGATGGACATGAGTTTGGGTGAACTCCAGGAGTTGGTGATGGACAGGGAGGCTTGGTGTTCTGCAGTTCATGGGGTTGCAAAGAGTCGGACACGACTGAGCAACTGAACTGAACTGAGCTGAACTGATGTTCCTACTGCCATTTTCTTAATTGTTTGGGGGTGATTTTGTAGTTCTTTTTCTTTTCTTGTATTTCTTGATTTTATAAGTCTCTTTAACATTTGTTGTAAAGATGGTTTGCTTCTCTGAAAAGCTTTTGATTTCCTCATCAATTTTCAATGAGATCCTTCCAGGTACGGTAATCTTGGTTGTAGATTTTTTCCCTTTCAGTACTCTAAGAATCTCCTGCCATTTCCTTCGGCCCTACAGAGTTTCTGCTGAAGGAACAGCTGTTAAGCATATTGGGTTTTCCTTGTATGTTACTTGTTGCTTTTCCCTTGCTGCTTTTACTATTCTTTCTTAGTGTTTAATCTTAGTTTGATTAACATGTGTCTTGGCATGTTTCTCCTTAGTTTAACATGTATGGGACTCTTTGCTCCTCTTGAACTTGATTGACTATTTCCTTCTCCATGTTGGGGAAATGTTCAACTATAATCGCTTCAAAATTTTTCTCATACCCTTTATTTCTCTCTTCTTCTTCTGCTATGTAGCTTCAGTTGTATCTAACTCTGTGCAACCCCACAGACGGCAGCCCACCAGGCTCCCCCATTCCTGGGATTCTCCAGGCAAGAATACTGGAGTGGGTTGCCATTTCCTTCTCCAATGTATGAAAGTGAAAAGTCAAAGTAAAGTCGCTCAGTCATGTCTGACTCTTAGCGACCCTATGGACTGCAGTCTACTAGACTCCTCCATCCATGGGATTTTCCAGGCAAGAGTAGTGGAGTGGGGTGCCATTGCCGGGACCACTATAATTCAAATATTGGTGCATTTGATATCGTCCCAGAGATCTCTGAGACTATCCTCAGTTCTTTTCATTCTTTTTACTTTATCCTGCTCTTCAGATGGAGAAGGAAATGGTATCCTGATCCAGTATTCTTGCCTAGAGACTCCCGTGGACAGAGGAGCCTGTTGGGCTGCTTTCCATGGGGTCGCACAGAGTCAGACATGACTTAAGTGACTGAGCATGCATGCATGCCTTGGAGAGGGAAATGACAAAACACTCCAGTATTCTTACTGGAGAATCCCAGGGACAGAGGAGCCTGGTGGGCTGCTGTCTCTGGAGTCACAAAGAGTCGAACATGACAGAAGCAACTTACCAGCAACAGCGATAGCAGCAGCAGCTCTTCAGAAGTTATTTCCACCATTTTATCTTCAGGCTTATTGAATTATCCTTCTGTTTCAGATATTCTGGCATTGATT
This sequence comes from Bos taurus, assembly GCF_002263795.3. NCBI lineage: Eukaryota > Metazoa > Chordata > Mammalia > Artiodactyla > Bovidae > Bos > Bos taurus. The sequence goes on from NC_037336.1 coordinate 5,370,092, forward strand.
CCTTATAGGGCATTTTTAATTTCAGTAATTGTGTTGTTTGTCTCTATATGTTTATTCTTTAATTCTTCTAGGTCTTTGTTAACTCATTCTTGCATTTTCTCCATTCTGTTTTCAAGGTTTTTGGTAATCTTTACTATTATTATTCTGAATTTATTTTCAGGTAGTTTGCCTATTTCCTTTTCATTTATTTAGACTTCTGTGTTTCTAGTTTATTCATTTATTTGTTTAGTATTTCTCTGTGTATTCATTATTATTATTTAACTTACTGTGTTTGAGGTCTCCTTTTCCCAGGCTTCAAGGTTGAATTTGTTCTTCCTTTTGATTCCTATCCTCCTAAGATTGGCACATTGGTTTGTGTAAGCTCATATAAGATGAGCTTTTTGCTGAGTTTTTTTGTTTGTTTGTTTGATTGTTTATTCTGTGATGGATAAAGCTGAGTGTGGTGTTAATCCTGTCTGCTGATGATTGGGTTTGTATTTTTGTTTTTGGTGTTTAGATAACCTGTCCTACACAGGGTTCTATTTGTGGTTGGGTGATCCTGGGTTTTGTATTCAATTGGTTTTCTTTTTTTGAGTTCTCAATATTTTATACTCCCTAGGATTAATTCTCTGGTAGTCTAGGGTCTTGGGTCAGTACTTCCACTCTAGGAACAAAAATTACACAAATGATTTCTTATGGCTTTAAATAAGATTAAAACAAACACCCCAAAACAAGAAACTAAATATTAACCCCAGAAAAATGGCAGCTACAAAATAAGGCAAGTAATAATTAAAATAATGGAATATACACATATACATATACACCCATAAACCAAATCGGAACAGTCCACCAAAAATAAAATATAGTAGACTGACCTGGTGAACAAAGGAAATAGAAAATTATATCTACCAGTTAAGTAAAACACAAATTGGAAAACAGAACTAAAGTAAGGTGCTAAGTGGGGGATAAAGCAATGTAAACAAAGCTAACAAATACATTGAGAGGAAAGAAAAGAAAGAATAGATAGCAAAGTTAAATAGAGGTAGGAAAAAAAAAAAACACCTGGAAATAGAACTGCCATATGACCCAGCAGTCCCACAGCTGGGCATACACACCGAGGAAACAAGAATTGAAAGAGACACGTGTACCCCAATGTTCATTGCAGCACTGTTTATAATAGCCAGGACATGGAAGCAACCTAGATGCCCATCGCAGATGAACGGATAAGAAAGCTGTGGTACATATACACAATGGAGTATTACACAGCCATTAAAAGGAATACATTTGAATCAGTTCTAATAAGGTGCATGAAACTGGAGCCTATTTTACAGAGTGAAGTAAGCCAGAAAGAAAAACACCAATACAGTATACTAAGGCATATATGTGGACTTTAGAAAGATGGTAACAATGACCGTAAATGAGAGACAGTAAAAGAGACACAGATGTATAGAACAGTCTTTTGGGCTCTGTGGGAGAGGGTGAGGGTGGGATGATTTGGGAGAATGACATTGAAACATGTGTAATATCCTATGTGAAATGAATCACCAGTCCAGGTTCAATGCATGATACCGGATGCTTGGGGCTGGTGGACTGGGATGACCCAGAGGCATGGTATGGGGAAGGAAGTGGGAGGGGGGTTCCGGATGGGAAACACGTGTACACCCATGGCGGATTCATGTTGATGTATGGCAAAACCAATACAATATTATAAAGTAATTAGCCTCCAATTAAAAAATATAAATTTATATTAAAACAAGATCAAATGCAAGGGGAAAAGAACAGTAGGAAAAGTTAACAAAGGAATAAATACAGAAAAATAATAATGTTTTTAAAATAAAAGAATTAAAATTAAAAAGATAAAAGAAAATTTAAAAACTCCATAGAACTACAAAAGCCCAACGTAAATGCAGAGGTTTTTAACAACAATAAAAAGTGTGACTGAGGAAAAAAAAAATGCTCAAAAGCTTAATTAGATTTTATAGTGCCAAAAAAATTGACAACTAAAATGTGTGGGGGGAAAACAAACAAACAAAAAATCCATAAGAATCTACAGATCAATTCAAAACATAAGAATAATAAATGTTTTTCTTGAGTCACTGCTGTCAAAGTCCTTTCCCTGGCTGCAAGTCACAGTCCACCTCACCTCCCTAGGATGCCCTTCAGCACTGTGCTTGTCTCTGGACTTGCTGTGGGGGCAGCTCAGATTCTAATCTGGCCCTACTCCTGTATGTTCTTGCCTCCAAAGCCCACAGCTATTAGAACTAGTGTTTTGTTTTGTTTTGGGGCGCTCTCAATGTCTTTTAATATATTCCATAGACACAGAGTCTGCCTGGTTGAATGTATGCTGAAGACGGTGACTGCAGCCATGAAATTAAAAGACGCTTACTCCTTGGAAGGAAAGTTATGACCAACATAGATAGCATATTCAAAAGCAGAGATATTACCTTGGCAACAAAGGTCAGTCTAGTCAAGGCTATAGTTTTTCCAGTGGTCATGTATGGATGTGAGAGTTGGACTGTGAAGAAAGCTGAGCACTGAAGAATTGATGCTTTTGAACTGTGGTGTTGGAGAAGACACTTTAGAGTCTCTTGGACTCCAAGAAGATCTAACCAGTCCATTCTAAAGGAGCTCAGTACTGGGTGTTCATTGGAAGGATTGATGCTGAAGCTGAAACTCCAATACTTTGGCCACCTAATGTGAAGAGTTGACTCATTGCAAAAGACCCTGATGCTGGGAGGATTTGGGGACAGGAAGAGAAAGGGACAACAGAGTATGAGATGGCTGAATGGCATCACCGACTCGATGGACATAAGTTTGAGTGAATTCCGGGAGTTGGTGATGGACAGGAAGGCCTGGCAGCCTACAGTCCATGGGGTCTCAAAGAGTCAGACACGACTGACTTTCACTTTCAGTACTTTTCACTTTTTCAGTACTAGGTAGAGCTAGGATTCAAGCTCTGGTGATTTGACCCCAAAGTCCATGCTCTGAACCGGTACAGTATGGTGTCTCTTATTCTAGCCTCACTAGATTATTCTTATCCATGAGAAAGAAACTCATTTGACTTGCTAAATGAAAAAATAAATAAATAAATAGAGTCCCATAATATAAAATAATTTGCCCAAAGTGATACATAGGGCAAAAGAGCTAAGTTGTTTTTTTTTTTTTTTTTAACTTAATTTTGAAGTTACAGGATTTGGAGAGCAATTAATCATAGACAATTTGAAGATCATTTTGAAAGTACCTAACCTATCAAATCTGAAGAACAGTGGTGCCATTTGAAGGAAATAATGTAGTAAGACAGAGAACCATATTTAAAAATGGATATTCAGATTGAATGGATTGAATCTGAGCAGTAATACAACATTCAAATGGAAATATTTTCTATTCACTTTCACACTGTATGCATATTAGGACGCATTTCAACTAAAGAAGATATGTATTCTTTGAATGTATCTGAGGATCTACCCAAGATTTACATCTTACATTATGCTTTTGGAAGTGGGCATAAGGTACAAACGGTAGAAGAATCTCAGATAGAAGGATAGACATTGTAGAAGAGGTGGTCACTGGGATATATGATTCAGGAGTGTTTGTCCAGAAAGAAATAGAATAGAGGTTCTGTAGCCAATTGTTCCTATCTTTCACTTGTCCTGTTGAATCCTCCACCATCACATTGTATAACAATCACATCAGATAAAGGTATACCCTGAAAAACATTGAGGCATTTACATTTAGTGTCACCCTATCTCACATTCCTTGTAATCATTAAAGTATTCTCTAAATATGCCACATATATTCATTTATATTTTGTTAATCCTTCATCTCTTTTTTTTTTCTGATACAACCTTTATTCTGAAATCCTCAGTGAAAATAACTCCTTATGCATTCCAATACTGCTCAGAGAATATTCCTTCTGCTTCATTGATCAAATAGAATTACCTGGTTCCTCAGTTCTCTGTTAACTATGGTCGATTCTCCTGCTAAACATTCAGAAAATTTGAATTGGATTTGAGATTTGAGATGAGACTTCTTCACTCCTTAATATCTTCTATGGGTCATTATTTGTATATCTACATTAAAATGGAGTTTTTTCTTCAGTTGCAAAGTCACATTGGACTATTTGCAACTCATGGACCACAGCACACCAGACTTCCATGTCCTTCACTATCTTCCAGAAATTGCACAAACTGTTGTCCAATGAGTCGGTGATCCTATCCTACTAACTTATCCTCTGCCCTTATCCTTCTGCCCGCAATCTTTTCCAGCACCAGGATCTGTTACAAGGACTTGGCTCTTCACATCAGGTGGCCAATGTACTGGAGCTTCAGCTTCAGCATCAGTTGTTCAAATGAATATTCAGGGTTGATTTCTTTAGGATTGACTGATTTCTTTTGCATCAACTCTCTCATCCGTACATGACTACTGGAAAAACCATAGCTTTGACAAAATGGACCTTGTCATCAAAATGGTGTCTTTACTTTTGAATATCCTATCTACTTTTGTCATAGCTTCTCTTCTGGGGAGTAAGCGTCTTTTAATTTTATGGCTGAAGTAATCATTCACAGTGATTTTTGAGCCTAAGAAAGTAAAATCTGTCACGGTTTCCACTTTTTTCACATCTATTTTCCATGTAGTGATTGGACTGGATGCCATGATTGCAGTTTTTTAAATGCTGCTTTTTGATCTTAGTCTGATCAAATTTTCGTTTGATCAGTTGTTGTTGTTTTAATCTTAGTTTTTTGAAGCCAGCTTTTCACTTTCCTCCTTCACCTTTATCAAGAGTCTCTTTAGTTCCTATTCCTGTTATACCATTATGATGGTGTCATCTGTATATCTGAGGTTGTTGACATTTTTCCCAGCAATCTTGATTCCAACTTGTGCTTTATCCAGTTCAGTATTTCACATGATGTACTCTGCATTGAAGTTAAATAAATAGGGTAACAATATACAACCTTGGTGAACTCCTTTCCTAATTTGAACCAATCCCTTGTTCCATTTTAAGTTCTAACTTGTTGCTTCTTGTCCTGTAGACATATTTCTCAAGAGACAGGTAGTGGTCTAGTAGTCCCTTCTCTTTAAGAATTTTCCACAATTTGTTGTGATCCACACAGTCAAAGGCTTTAATATAGTCAGTAAATAGAGGTAGGTGTATTCCTGAAATTCCCTTGCTTTTCATATTTTCCAATAGATGCTGGCAATTTTATCTCTGGTTCCTCTGCCTTTTCTGAATCCAGCTTGCACATCTGGAAGTTCCCAGTTCACATACTGCTAAAGACTAGTTTGAAGAATTTTGAACATTACCTTGTCAGCATGTGAAAGGATCTCAAATGTACAATAGTTAGGCATTTTTTTTTTTTTTGGCATTGTCTTTTTTTAGGATTATGATTTTGGAGTTCTCTCAGAAGAAGATGAGTGAACATCATTCTACTCTGCCATCATGATTACCATCAAGATGTGGGACTTCTATTTCCCCCACAGTCAGTCTCCCCCATCAGGAAGCTTCCATAAGCCTCTTATCTTTATCACTCAGAGGGCAGACAGAATGAAAACCACAATCAGAGAACAATAATCAAAATGTTCACATGGACCAAAACCTTGTCTAACTCAATGAAACTGTGAGTCATGCCATGTAGGGCCACCCAAGGCAGACAGGTCATGGTGGACAGATCTGACAAAACGTAATCCACTGGAAAAGGAAATGACAAAACATTTCCATATTCTTGCCCTGGGAACCCCATGGATGAATGAAAAGGCAAAGAAGACATGACACTGAAAGATGAACTCCCCAGGTCAGTAGGTTCCCAAAATGCTACTAGAGAAGAGCAGAGAAATAACTCCAGAAAGAATGAAGAGATGGAGCCAAAGCAAAAACAGCAACTAGTTGTGGATGTGACTGGTGATGGAAGTATAGTCCAGTGCTGTAAAGAACAATATTTCATAGGAAGCAGGAAAGTTATGTACATGAATCAAGGTAGATTGGAAGTGGTCAAACAGGAGATGGCAAGAGTGAACATTGGCATTTTAGAAATCAGTGAAATAAAATGGACTGGAATGGGTGAATTTAACTCAGATGGCCATGATATCTACTACGGTGGGCAAGAATCCCTTAGAAAAAATGGAGTAGCCCTTATAGTTAACAAAAGAGCCCAACATGTATACTTGGATGCAATCTCAAAAATGACATAATGATCTCTGTTTGCTTCCAAGGCAAACCATTCAATATCACACTGTTGCAAGTCTCTGCCCCAACCAGTAATGCTGAAGAAGCTGAATTGGCACCCCACTCCAGTACTCTTGCCTGTAAAATCCTATGGATGGAGGAGCCTGTTGGGCTGCAGTCCATGAGGTCACTAAGAGTTGGAGACGACTGAGCGACTTCACTTTCACTTTTCACTTTCATGCATTGGAGAAGGAAATGGAAACCCACTCCAGTGTTATTGCCTGGAGAAACCCAGGGATGTGGGAGCCTGGTGGGCTGCCTTCTATGGGGTCACACAGAGTCGGAAACGACTGAAGCGACTTAGCAGCAGCAGTAGCAGCAGCAGTAGCATGAAGACCTATAGGAATTTCGAGAAGTAATACCCCCCAAAATATGCCCTTTTCATTACAGGGGACTGGAATGCAAAAATAGGCATTCAACAGGTACCTGGTTCAGTTCAGTTCAGTCACTCAGTTGTATCTGAGTCTTTGCAATCCCATGGAGTGCAGCACACCAGGCTTCCCTATCCATCACCAAATCTAGGAGCATTCTCAAATTCATGTCCATTGAATTGGTGATGCCATCCAACCATCTTATCTTCTGTTGTCCTCTTCTCATCCTGCCTTAAATCTTTCCCAGCAGCAAGGTCTTTTCCAATGATTCAGTTCTTCACATCAGGTGGCCAAAGTATTGGAGTGTCAGCTTCAGCATCAGTCCTTCTAATGGAAATTCAGGACCGATTTCCTTTAGGATTAACTGGTTGGATTTCCTTGACGTTCAAGGGACTCTCAAGAGTCTTCTCTAACACGATAGTTCAAAAGCATAAATTCTTTAGTGTTCAGCTTTGTCTACAGTTCAACTCTTATATCCATACATGACTACTGGAAAAACCATAGCTTTGACTAGATGGACATTTGTTGACAAAGTAATGTCTCTCCTCTTTAATATGCTGTCTAGGCTAGTCATAGCTTTTCTTCCAATGAGCAAACATACTTTAATTCCATGGCTTAAGTCACCATCTGCAATGATTTTGGAGCCCCCCAAAATGGTCTCTCACTCTTTCTATTGTTTCTCTATCTATTTGCAACGAAGAGATGGGACCAGATGCCATGATCTTTGTTTTCTGGATGTTGAGATTTAAGCCAACTTTTTCACTCTCCTCTTTCACTTTAATCAAGAGACTCATTAGTTCTTCACTTTCTGCCATAAGGGGTGTGTCATCTGCAAATATGAAGTTTTTGCTATTTCTCCTGGCAATCATGATTCCAGCTTGTGCTTTATCCAGCCCGGCATTTCACATATGGCTTAAATAAGCTGGGTGACAATGTACAGCCTCCGTGTACTCTTTTCTCAAATTGCAGCCAGTCACTTGTCCATGTCCAGTTGTAACTGTTTCTTCTTGAGCTGCATACAGATATCTCTGGAGGCAAGCAAGGTGGTCTGGTATTACCACCTCTAACAATTTTCCACACTTTCTTGTGATCCACACAGTCAAAGGCTTCGACATGATCAATAAAGCAGAAATATATATATGTATTTGGGGGGAATGCTCTTGCTTTTTCTATGATCCAGCAGATGTTGGTAATTTGATCTCTGGTTCCTCTGCCTTTTTTTAAATCCAGCCTCAACATTGTTAGTTTACACTTAACATACTGTTGTAGCATGGCTTGGAGAAATGTGATTGAGACCTTAAGTAATGGGCAAATTTGGCCTTGGAGCACAAAATTAAGCAGGAAAAAGACTGAAAGATTTTGCCAGGAGAATGATCTCTGTTCGTTTCCAAGGCAAACCATTCAATATCATGGTAATAAAAGTCTATGCCCCGACTAGTAATGTTGAAGAAGCTGAAGTTGAACGGTTCTATGAAAACCTTTGAAAATTAACACCCAGAAAAGATGTCCTTTTCATTATAGGGGACTGGAATGCAAAAGTAGGAATTCAAGAAACACCTGGAGTAACAGGTAAATTTGACCTTGGAGTACAGAATGAGGCAGGGCAAATGCTAATAGTGTTTTGCCAAGAGAATGCACTGGTCATAACAAACATACTCTTCCAGCAACACAAGAGAAGACTCTATACATGGGCATCACAAGATGGTCAACACCAAAATCAGATTGATTATATTTTTGCAATCAAAGATGGAGAAGCTCTATACAGTCAGCAAAAACAAGACCGGGAGCTGACTGTGGCTCAGATCATGAACCCCTTATTGCCACATTCAGGCTTAAATTGAAGAAAGTTGGGAAAACCACTAGACCATTCAGGTGTGACTTAAATCAAATCTCTTATGATTATACAGTGGAAGTGAAAAATAGATTTAAGGGGCTAGATCTGATAGAGTGCCCAATGAACTATGGAAAGAGGTTCATGACACTGTACAGGACACAGGGGTCAAGATCATCCCCCAAAGAAAAGAAATGCAAAAAAACAAAATGGCTCTCTGAGGAGGCCTTACAAATATCTGTGAAAAGAAGAGAGGTGAAAAGAAAGGAGAAAAGGATATACCGATTTGAATGCATAGGTCCAAAGAATAACAAGGAAAGTTAAGAAAGACTTCCTTAGTAATCAATTCAAAGAAATAGAGGAAAACAATTGAATGGGAAAGACTAGAGATCTCTTCAAAAAAATTAGAGATACCAAGGGAATATTTCATGCAAAGATGGGCTCGAGAAAGGACAGAAATGAAATGGACCTAACAGAAGCAGAAGATATTAAGAAGGGGTGGCAAGAATACACAGAAGAACTGTACAAAAAAGATCTTCATGATCAAGATAATCACGATGATATAATCACTCACCTAGACCCAGACATCCTGAAATGTGAAGTCAAGTGGGCCTTAGAAACCATCATTACGAATCAAGCTAGTGGAGGTGATGGAATTCCAGTTGAGCTTTTTCAAATCCTGAAAGATGATGCTGTGAAAGTGTTGCATTCAGTATGCCAGCAAATTTGGAAAACTCAGCAGTGGCCACAGGACTGGAAAAGGTCAGTTTTCATTCCAATCCCAAAGAAAGCCAATGCCAGAGAATGCTCAAACTACTGCACAATTACACTGACCCCACACGCTAGTAAAGTAATGCTCAAAATTACCCAAGCCAGGCTTCAGCAATATGTGAACCGTGAACTTCCTGATGTTCAATCTGGTTTTCAAAAAGTCAGAGGAACCAGAGATCAGATTGCCAACATCCACTGGATCATCAAAAAAGCAAGAGAGTTCCAGAGAAACATCTATTTCTTCTTTATTGACTATGCCAAAGCCTTTGACTGTGTGAATCACAATAAACTGTGGAAAATTCTGAAAGAGATGGGAATTCCAGACCACTTAACTTGCCTCTTGAGAAACCTGTATGGAGATCAGGACACAACAGTTAGAACTGGACATGGAAACATACACTGGCTCCATATAGGAAAAGAAGTACGTCAAAGCTGTATATTGTCACCCTGCTTATTTAACTTACATGCAGAGTACATTATGAGAAACACTCAGCTAGATTAAGCCCAAGCTGGAATCAAGGCTGCTGAGAGAAATATCAATAACCTCAGATATGTAGATGACACAGCCCTTATGGCAGAAAGTGAAGAACAACAAAAGAGCCTCTTGAAAGTGAAAGAGGAGAGTGAAGACTTTGGCTTTAAGCTCAACATTCAGAAAACTAAGATCATGACATCTGGTCCCATCATTTCATGGCAAATAGATGGGAAACAGTGGAAACAGTGGCTGACTTTATTTTTGAGGGGCTTCAAAATCACTGCAGATGGTGATTGCAGCCATAAAATTAAAAGACACTTGCTTTTGGAAGGAAAGATGTGACCAACCTAGATAGCATATTAAAAAGAGAGACATTACTTTGTCAGCAAAGTCCATCTAGTCAAGGCTATGGTTTTTCCAATAATCATGTATAGATTTGAGAGTTAGAGAATGAAAAAAAGCTGAGCATGGAAGAATTGATGCTTTTGAACTGTGGTTTTGTAGAACACTCTTGAGAGTCCCTTGAACTGCAAGGAGATCCAACCAGTCCATCCTAAAGGAGATGAGTCCTGGGTGTTCATTGGAAGGACTGATGTTGAAGCTGAAGCTCCAGTACTTTGGCCACCTGATGTGAAGAGTTGACTCATTGGAAAAGACCCTGATATTGGGAAAGATTGAGGGAAGGAGTAGAAGGAGTGGACAGAGGATGAGATGGTGGGATGGTATCACTGCCTCAATGGACATGAGTTTGGGTAATCTCTGGGAGTTGGTGATGGACAGGGAGACCTGGCATGCTGCAGTTCATGGAGTAGTAAAGAGTCCTACATGACTGAGCAACTGAACTGAGCTGAACAAATATTCTCTCACTTGCAATCTCACCTGTGCCCCCTGCTGTGGAAGCACAGTCTTAACCACTAAATCACCAGAAAAGTCCAATATTCTTTTTGTATAGCTGCTTATTACAATTGTACGTGTTAATTATATGTATGTACCATAGTATTGTATATTTACTCAACCTCTTATGATAGCTTCCAAATTTCGAATTACAAATAATGTTCTATCCATGTACATTATTTTTGTATTATTAGAATTGTATCATAAAGATGCTTTACTCTAAGTGTAAGTTCTGAGTAGAAAGGTGATGGATATCACAAAGCTTAGTTTTGCTAGATATTGCCAGACTCTTCTCTGAAAGGTCCGTATCAATATTCATTCTTGTAATACAAAGTACATGAATGTCTGTCTTATCACATCCTTTCCAGTTCTCAAGCTTTTGCTGTTTTGTTAATGTAGTGGGTGAGAAACAAAATTTCAGCATACTTTTTATGATATTTCTCTCATGAAGGAAGTTGAATTTTATTTCTTATCTTAAAGAATTGTTTCTTAATGTCTTTTCCTTATTTTCTAGATTTTTAAATATTTTAATATCATTTAAAAAATATTCTCTATATATTAGTGATAGTATTCATGTAGCTGTGATATTTGGTGCAAATATTTTCTATATTTTTTCCTTGTCTTTTGATGTTGCTTCTGGTGCTTTTTGCCATAGAAATCACAGAATTTTTAAAATTTCTTTTTGGCTAGTGTAATTAATTAATCTTTTCATTGCAGTTTAACAATAGTTAGAAAGTCTTTCCTCAAAAATATACAAGCAACTCCTGGAGCTCAATTCCAGAAAAATAAATGACCCGATTAAAAAATGGGCCAAAGAACTAAAGAGACATTTCTCCAAAGAAGATATACAGATGGCTAACAAACACATGAAAAGATTCTCAACATCACTCATTATCAGAGAAATGCAAAGCAAAACCACAATGAGTTATCATTTCACACCAGTCAGAATGGCTGCAATGCAAAAGTCTACAAGCAATAAATGCTGGAGAGGGTGTGGAGAAAAGGGAACCCTCTTAAACTATTGGTGGGAATGCAAACTAGTACAGCCTCTAAGGAGAACAGTGTGGAGATTCCTTAAAAAACTGGAAATAGAATTGCCTTATGACCCAGCAATCCCACTGCTGGGCATACACACCAAGGAAACCAGAATTGAAAGAGACACGTGTACCCCAATGTTCATCACAGCACTGTTTATAATAGCCAGGACATGGAGGCAACCTAGATGTCCATCAACAGATGAATGGATAAGAAAGTGATGGTAGATATACACAATGGATATTTACACAACCATTAAAAAGAATACATTTGAATTAGTTCTAATGAGGTGGATGAAACTGGAGCCTATTATACAGAGTGAAGTAAGCCAGAAAGAAAAAGACCAATACAGTATACTAACGCATATATATGGAATTTAGAAAGATGGTAATGATAACCCTCTATGTAAGATAGCAAAAGAGACACAGATGTATAGAACAGTCTTTTGGATTCTGTGGGAGAGGGAGAGAGTGGGATGATTTGGGAGAATGGCATTGAAACTTGTATAATATCATATATGAAATGAATCGCCAGTCCAGGTTCAATGCAGGATACGGAATACTTGGGGCTGGTGCACTCAGACGACCCAGAGGGATGGTACAGCGAAGGAGGAGGGATGGGGGTTTCAGGATGGGGAACACATGTATACCTGTGGGGGATTCATGTTGATGTATGGGAAAACCAATACAATATTGTGACGTAATTAACCTCCAATTAAAATAAATAAATGTATATTTAAAAAAAGAAGTTAAAATATAGTATTAAAAAAAGAAAGTCTTTCCTTTTTATATATCCTTTTCCTTTTTATATAACCTTTTATATACCCTTATGTATAAAAGGGATATCCTTTATATATAAAAGGGATATACCTTTTATATACCCTCTTCCTTTTATATACCCTGCTTGTAGTATAAAAAGTTCACATGACTGATCCCTGTGACACCCTTTTTTTTCTTGTATGGTGAAATATGTTTAATTTTTTCCAAAAATATTCAGCATTTCCAACATTATTAGGTTTCAAAACACTATCTTTGTTGCAGTCATTAGAATAGAATCTGTTATCTTATAATACATCAAAGAAAAATCGGTTCGGTTCAGTTCAGGCGCTCAGTCATGTCCGACTCTTTGCAACCCCATGAATCGCAGTACACCAGGCCTCCCTGTCCATCACAAACTCCCGGAGTTCACCCAGACTCACGTCCATCGAGTCAGTGATGCCATCCAGCCATCTCATCCTCTGTCGTCCCATTCTCCCAATGAGTGAACTCTTCGCATGAGGTGGCCAAAGTACTGGAGTTTCAGCGTTAGCATCATTCCTTCCTAAGAACACCCAGGACTGATCTCCTTCAAAATGGACTGGTTGGATCTCCTTGCAGTCCAAGGGACTCTCAAGAGTCTTCTCCAACACCACAGTTCAAAAGCATCAATTCTTCAGTGCTCAGCCTTCTTCACAGTCCAACTCTCACATCCATACATGACCACAGGAAAAACCATAGCCTTGACTAGACAAACCTTTGTTGGCAAAGTAATGTTTCTGCTTTTGAATATGCTATCTAGGTTGGTCATAACTTTCCTTCCAAGGAGTAAGCGTCTTTTAATTTCATGGCTGCAGTCCCCATCTCCAGTGATTTTGGAGCCCAAAAAAAGAAAGTCTGACACTGTTTCACCATCTATTTCCCATTAAGTGATGGGACCAGTAGTTAGCTCTATTTCTAGACTTTCTTTCCTATTCCATTAAGCTTTCTATCTATTCATGCTCCTGTTTTAATTGTGGTGAAAGTATAGTATATCTTGTTACCTCTTAGGACTGGTTCTCCTTCATAGCTCCTCCTGTATATTGTTTTCCTAATTTGGGACATCACCAATTTTTACACTTGAAAAATAAAATATTAATTTTATTTACAACATCTCAGTGTTTAAACACCTCATGGTTTCCATGATCTGTCAATCTAAACTATGCCTGAAATATTTACTATTTTACTGTCTTATTTTTTTTTCCATTCACATTATGTATCAGCAAACATTTGTGTTGGAGGGCATTTACTCAGTGTTTAATGTCTTGCACACAATAGTCCCTTGTTAATGGCCATAATGCTGGAGGAGAGACAGCACAGAAGGCAGCACATAGAAGGTGCCATACATAGAGCAGCAAACTTGCTTATTAGCAGATATGAGAAATCTACATGACAGCCCAATAAGAAATTCACACATTTGTGGAAGTAAGGGGATTTTACAGTAACAAATAAGGGAAAGGGTCATTGAAACTTGCAACAAGATTTACAGAACTGAATTTCCTGTCACTTACATGCAATAACACATTCATGAGGGAAGAGTGGACAATGGTGTCAGAGACCCTCCTGAATTGATGAAAATATTGGAAGTCAGACAATGGACAGCATTGGGAGTGAAATGAGGTGTGAATATCTGAGTTATTGCCATCACCAGGGATCATCAAAGCAGCTTTACACTGTCTGCATCCTTTCCAAATTCTATATGGTCACTGCCTCTGATAGAGTATAAGAATGCGATATTGCAGAACAACGCATAGTTTTCAATATCACAGAAAATCCAAATAACAAAGATAGAGTAGCTCTAGGGAAAATAAGTCAAATAGAAAATATTGATTTCGAAGGAACATATTAAAACAATATAAATATGTGTCTGATGATTAATACACAAATACCAGCATTGGTTTATATGATATAGACTTCACTATTGTGCAGGCGTGAATGCTAAGTTGACTCTTGTGACCCAATGAACTGTAGCTCACCAGGCTCCTCTGTCCATGGAGTTCTTCAGGCAAGAATACTGGAGTGGTTTGCCATGCCCTCCACCAGAGGGTCTTCCAGACCCAGGGATCAAACTCATGTCTTATGTTTCCTGCACTGGCAGGCAGGTTTATCAGCACTAGTGCTACCTGAGAAAGCCCTTCACTATTGTGTTTATATTAACTTCTCGGATCTTAACAGAAAGGCATTTTTTTTTAGAAAATTGTCAGAATATTATTTGGTTTTGAAATACATTAGAAGTCATTTTTCAGATTAGCCAGAAATATATTTCTTACCCTTATTTGGCATTACCAAATTCTATTTACTGACTTTCATTAGTGGAGGAAATTAAGTCTTGACTTCTGTAATACAAGAAAGTAAGTCAATATGCATTTTAATACTTAAATTTCACAAAAAATCTCAATAATTGATAAGTCTTAGCACAAAACATTATTAGAAATTAACCATGACTGGCTTTTTATTTAATATCAATGTCCTGATCTCTGCAAAATATTTTCTGACAAGTATTACTGGCATGAAATATTTATGGATTATGTCAAATAATGATGCTTATGGTTTTTTTTTTTTTTTTTTTCAGTCGCTTTTTAAGTCCCTTTACTTCTTGGAAGAGAAGTTGCTAAATTTTACTTCCAGATAGTTATAATAAATGTGATAAACTATCCACACTTTCTAAATGTTGCCTTGAAAAAAAGAATAAAAAGTAAGGTGGCAATTTCCTTAACTGAAAATATAAAAAGTATATGCACAATTAAGCTTTAATTAGAAAAAAATCAATTAGATAAGATAAATTATTTGAGATCTTAAACAGCGTATGGAAATTCAAGGCTTGGAATTTCTATTCTTCCACTGAGAGAGTTAAACATGGTGAAAGATAAAGTCATTATATTGCAAATTTTGCTAGGTTCATATTACAATTTTGAGAAATCACACAAAATGATTTAGAATTTGATTGACTATGTCAGTATACTGATTTGTAAAGATATTTTTTAAATGTTTATTTTATTTTAGATTCTTAACTCAGGATATGTGACATTAGCAATTAAAATCAATTAATAAATATTTAACATTAATCTATGCATAGCATAGGAATAGGTATGTAACTACATTAAATAATTGGGACTGTTCACCGTGCATACTTCATATCTTGAATTTCAGAGAAGAAACAGTTCTCAAATCTTGAATTTCAGAGAAGAAACACTTAAACTTGACTTCAAACCAGTATGAATTATATAGGAAAGAGATGTTAAATTTGTGTGCATGAGTATGTAATATTTTATCTTTTTGAAATAGTATAACATTGGTGAGAGCTGTTTCTCTGAATTTAATTAGTTAATTTAATTTAATTAGGAATTTAAAGGACATGCAGTTGTAAAGAGGAATAACAAAATAGGATAGTATTGAAAATTATATTGAGTTATAATTTCTAAAATTACCTATAACTATATCCACATATGGGGCTTCCCTGGTGGCTCAGTGATAAGCAATCAGCCTGCCACTGCAGGAGACATGGGCTCAATCCCTGGGTCAAGAAGAACCCCTGGAGAAACATCCCACTCCAGTATCCTTGCCTAGGAAATCCCACGGACAGAGGATCCTGACTACAGTCCATGGGATCATAAATATTAGGACAGGACCCAGAGAATGAACTACAACAAACAATATTCTCACAGGTTTGGGGCTTAAACTGATCTTTTTCTCAGATATAATTTCCTCTTTTCCTTATAAGTGAACAGAGAAAATGAGAAATATATATTTAATTACTTGTTAAAATAATCCACAAAACAGCCTGATTGATGTAACTGTTTTGCACAGGGGAAATCATTTAGTAATTGCAAATTAAAGATTTAGGAATTACCTTAAAACATACTGCTGAATATATAGCTATATGGTAGGTTTCTTTGACTGAAAGAACCAGAAATAGAGCAATTGAACAGATTGCTGTGGAAATGCATGGGCACATTTAAAACAATCAAAGTAAACAAGATCTACATTGACCATGGAGGACCTAACAGAAACAATGTATAAGTAGATAGACTGTGATCACCTATAATAGGAAAATAATGAAACACATCTGATAAATTCAACTGCATTTTGGTTGTTTCAGCTAGTATATCTGACATTTGTTCTAAGGAGTACATTTTACATTGGGAAAATCAGGCTCAATAACTGTTAAGTACTTTGGGGTATAAAAACTCTAGTGCTTCATTCTTTATTACAAATTTAATAAAGGACAGAAATTATCATACAATTAATCTATTCTAGTGACAAGGATTGAAATAAAAATGAGAAGGGAAATTTTTTTCCTACTACTTGTTACTGACTTCAGAATATATTTAATGTTACACTAATTTTTACATGTTTAAATATAAAGTCATATAACATGAATTTTTATAACATTGTGTTTGCATATTGCTCCAGCTACCGCACAGTTGCATTCATCTCACATGCTAGTAAAAATGCTCAAAATTCTCCAAGCCAGGCTTCAGCAATACATGAACTGTGAACTTCCAGATGTTCAAGCTGACTTTAGAAAAGGCAGAGGAACCAGAGATCAAACTGCCAACATCTGCTGGATCATCAAAAAAGCAAGAGAATTCCAGAAAAAAACATCTATTTCTGCTTTATTGACTATGTCAAAGCTTTTGACTGTGTGGATCACAGTAAACGGTGGAAAATTCTGAAAAAGATAGAAATACCAGACCACCTGACCTGCCTCTTGAAAGCAATAGTTAGAACTGGACATGGAACAACAGACTGGTTCCAAATAGGAAAAGGAGTATGTCAAGGCTGTATACTGTCACCATGCTTATTTAACTTATATGCAGAGTACATCATGAGAAACACTGGGCTGGAAGAAGCACAAGCTGGAATTAAGATTGCCTGGAGAAATATCAATAACCTCAGATATGCAGATGATACCACCCTTATGGCAGAAAGTGAAGAGGAACTAAAAAGCCTCTTGATGAAAGTGAAAGAGGAGAGTGAAAAAGTTGGCTTAAAGCTCAACATTCAGAAAATGAAGATCATGGCATCTGGTCCCATCACTTTGTGGCAAATAGATGGAGAAACAGTGGAAACAGTGTCAGACTTTATTTTTTTGAGCTCCAAAATCACTGCAGATGGTGATTGCAGACATGAAATTAAAAGACACTTACTCCTTGGAATGAAAGTTATGACTAACCTAGACAGCATATTCAAAAGCAGAGACATTACTTTGCTGACAAATGTCCATCTAGTCAAGGCTATGGTTTTTCCAGTGGTCTTGTATGGATGTGAGAGTTGGACTGTGAAGAAAGTTGAGCACCGAAGAATTGATGCTTTGAACTGTGCTGTTGGAGAAGACTCTTTGAGAGTCCCTTGGACTGCAAGGAGATCCAACCAGTCCATTCTGAAGGGGATCAGTCCTGGGTGTTCTTCGGAGGGAATGATGCTAAAGCTGAAACTTCAGTACTTTGGTCACGTCATGCAAAGAGTTGACTCATTGGAAAAGACTCTAATGCTGGGAGGGTAGAGGGGCAAGAGGAGAAGGGGACGACAGAGGATGAGATGGCTGGATGGCATCACCAACTTGATGGACGTGAGTTTGAGTGAACTCTGGGAGTTGGTGATGGACAGGGAAGCCTGGCATGCTGCAATTCATGGGGTCGCAAAGATTTGGACATGACTGAGTGACTGAACTGAATTGAACTTGCGTATTTATTCTTACATTTATTTATTAAACTTTCTTAGGAATAAATTTCTTTCTAAAAACTCATGGCACCATGTATAAAACATTATTAAGCAGATAAAAATATAGAATTGAAAATGAGCCAAACAGGAAGAGAAAGAATTAGAAGTAAATATTTACACTGCTTCAAGATAATTAATTAAATGAAGATAAATTTAGAAAAGTGTTGGAATAAAAATCCCTGACAGATGCCATAATGTCCTAATCATACAAGTCTGTTCAAGTTCTTAGGAGATTGCCAAACATTTTGAGGTAAGGATTTTCCTAGAATTTCTTTTGTCTTTCAAATGATTAAAATGCATTTAAATACATATGAAATTAAAGAAGGTGCTTCAAATCTGTAACTCAGTAGAGAGAGGTGGGATTGGATAGAAAGTGTTAAAAATAAGGAATTATTGGTATACAAATAACTTAAGTAATAAAAGTAAATTTATTAAATATTATGCCCTGCTGACATGGATAACATGGCTGGATGGCATCACTGACTCGATGGTCATGAGTTTAAGTGAACTCCGGGAGTTGATGACGGACAGGGAGGCCTGGCGTGCTGCAGTTCACGGGGCCACAAAAAGTCGGACACGACTGAGCGATTGAACTGAACTGGACTGATCATGGATAAAATCTAAATCAATACTATTTACTGCTATGAATGTTCATATTTATTCTTCAAAAATTTTTATTTGAAAATCAATTGTATTTTCTAGGTTGTCTTATGATAACTATAAATTTAAATGTTTTGAGTTAATTGTGATCACTTTATGTAACCATAATAACTTCCTTATAATGTAATAACTTTAATAAAATTATTTGAAAATATTCTTAAATAATTTACATTAAATGCATACCAGAAAACCAACATTTTCAAGGTTATTCTAGTTCAGAACTGGCAGAATTCTGCTAAGTTTGCAGTATTTTAATCCAATTTGATCAGAGCAAGGTATATCTCTGAAATCTTATGTCATTAAGTCAGACTTGGATTACTACCAATTACTAATGCATTTTTTATTTCCCCAAAACTTTTAAGTGTGCAGTCTTTCAGAGGTCTTCCTATATTCTCAGGCACATGAGAGATGATTTTATCTAACACTCTAATTCTCAAGACATGAAAAAATATGGTCATTAAGAACATTTCTTATCCTCTGAGAGATACTGGTTCAGAAGTGCTTTTATGCATTAAGATGCAAAAAAAAAAAAAAGGCACATAAAGGTAATAGAATAATAATAAGGTAAATTGGCACTGATGTGAAATATCTAATCCTATTTAGTTTGTGAAGGAAAAATAAGCCTGGTACTCACAGCTGTTTTGGTCTTTTAATATGTACAGTAAATTCAGAGAGACTTGAGAGTATATGTTTAAATACACAGGAAAAGGAAAGTATGAAAATCTGACCTTTTCTTTGAGAACTTTTCAGTCTATATCATGTCTAGAGGAAGTACATTTAACCAACTTCACTAAATATGGGTTTTAATAGAGGAAACTATTTAAATACTTATCTCATTGCCTCTGTAATGAACTCTATAACTAGTAGTTCAGGGTTGACTCCTCATGATGACCTCTTAGCCACTTCTCTAACACATCTCTTCCTACATAAGTCTCCCACCAACCTCAAGACACACCGTTGAATACACTGCTTCTCCTATTACTCATAGTATCTTTTTCAACCTGAAATAATTTTCCTTCTGCCTTGCTCATAACTATTCTCTTGGTACAAAGTTAGACTAATTTTTCAACCAATTATCACTTTTAAGCCTCAAATCTCAAAACAAAAATTAACCTCTTTTTAATATAAAATGACATATTTTGTACCATTATTATGAAGTCTATTTCATTTGCCTTGATGCATAGCTAGTTTGGGGCTTCCTCAGTGTCTCAGAGGTTAAGAATCCCCTTGCAGTGCAGGAGACATGGGTTCTATTCCAGCATTAAGAAGATGCCCTGGAGAAGGAAATGGCAACCTATTCCTATATTCTTGACTGGGAAATCCCATGGACAGAGGAGCCTGTGGTCACAAAAGAGTCAAACACAACTTAGCTTCTAAAACAATACCTAGTTTTATAAAGACAATTCTTTTCTATATGCCTTTGATTTTGAAATACATTAAATTCTCCATTTAAAAAGTCATAGAATACAGTATTGGTGTTTTTCTTTCTGGCTTACTTCACTCTGTGTAATATGCTCCAGTTTCATCCATCTCATTAGAACTGATTCAAATGTATTCATTTTGATGGCTGCATAATACTCCATTGTGTATATGTACCACAGCTTTCTTATCCATTCATCTGCTGATGGACATCTAGGTTGCTTCCATATCCTGGCTATTATAAACAGTGCTGCAATGAACATTGGGGTACATGTGTCTCTTTCAATTCTGGTTTCCTCTGTGTGTATGCCAGCAGTGGGATTACAGGGTCGTAGAGGGAGAGGGTGGGATGATTTGAGAGAATGGCATTGAAACATGTATAATATCAGATAAGAAATGAATCGCCAGTCCAGATTTGATGCATGGTACAGGATGCTTGGGGCTGGTGCACTGGGATGACCCAGAGGGATGGTATGGGGAGGGAGGAGAGAGGGGGCTTCTGGATGGGGAACACGTGTATACCCGTGACAGATTCATGTTGATGTATGGCAAAGCCAATACAATATTGTAAACTAATTAGCCTCCAATTAAAATAAATAAATTTATATTTAAAAAAAAAGAAGAAGAAAGTCATAGATGTTATCTTCATCTTTGCATGGCTCATAACACTTAATACCACACAATAGCTATGAAAACCTTTGACAGTACCATCTAACACTTATATAGTGCTTACACAGTTCCAGGCACTGTTATAATGTTACATGTTGTAAGATGTTACAAGTATCATCTCATTTAAAATTCATTTAATGAAATTTAGCAATGTTAGTAATTGACCACATTAAACCACATTAGCCATTTGACTTAACATATAAAGTGAAGTTGAGTTTTTATTTGACTGTTGTGAAAAGTCAACTCTTAATAAGATAATAGGGGTGACCATCTTCAAGGTGGCTCAGAACATGGCCTTTGGGAAGGGACAAGGAACATCTTGGCCACTAACTGTGTGGTTGAACTAATTTTATTTAAACTCTGAGAATATATTTAATTCACAATTGACTCAGTTGTTAAATGTGAAACATAACCTTTTCCTCATGGACCTATAAAGAAGAGAAAGTAAGATAATGACATAATTCCTTCAAATATGTTAGATAAAAATATGTGTTCCAAAAATCACACACTTTTTTGTTGTTGGTGGTGTTATTTTAAATTATTCATTGTTTGAGAGGGAACTGAGGGCAACTTTAAGGACAACAGTGAAGGAAAAATTGTAAAGCCATGTTTTTCCTGCAAAATCACACTTTAGAGGATGTTTTTATATATATAAATATTTATATATTTTTAAATGAGAAATTTAAAAGTTTACAATGCATTTCAACATATGCACAATAAAATCCAATGGTTTATGATTTTAAAATATCTCTTTAAGATCAGAAGTAAAAGTGGGTGTATGACAAAAGTGACTAGATGTTTTCAATCGGTTTTCCAAAATAAGTGTAAAAACATATAATCCTCCATTACCAATCAACATTTGGTAATGGATACTTTACATTTTGCCAATCTATTTGATGTGTATGTCATCTCATTGTGATAGTCATTTGAATTCCTCTTTGTCAAACAGCATTTCATACTCCTTTTGCCTTTTCTATATCCTCTTTGTAATTGTCTGTTGATACATTTCGTTGATATCTCTTCCTAGTTGTTTT
Source organism: Bos taurus (assembly GCF_002263795.3). Taxonomy (NCBI): domain Eukaryota; kingdom Metazoa; phylum Chordata; class Mammalia; order Artiodactyla; family Bovidae; genus Bos; species Bos taurus. Next base: position 5,391,968 of record NC_037336.1, read on the forward strand.
ATTTTGCATATATTTAAACAATTTTAATCTTTATTAATATGCTATCTTTGTGAGTTTTATATGCACATCTTTTCATAGTATCTAGCTTGTGTTTTAATTTAATTTAGAATGTAAACTGCATTAGATTTATTTTTAAGTTTGAGGAACTCAAATTCACCAACAATTTTCTGTATATATTTTGTCTTTTTATAACTTATTTTTAGACACAGGAGGGATTATAAAATATTTTTAAAATAAGACAAATATTAGCACCATGATGTAAAACAACCAACACACAGCTGCAAATAATTTTCTATGCACACAGACAAACCAAGAAATTTATAACTTTTCTAAATAATTTTAAGATTAGAATGCTGCTGCTGCTGCTAAGTCACTTCAGTTGTGTCTGACTCTGTGTGATCCCATAGACGGCAGCCCACCAGGCTCTGCCGTCCTGGGATTCTCCAGGCAAGAACACTGGAGTGAGTTGCCATTTCTTTCTCCAATGCATGAAAGTGAAAAGTGAAAGTGAAGTTGCTCAGTCGTGTCCAAACCTCAGCGACCCCGTGGACTGCAGCCTTCCAGGCTCCTCCGTCCATGGGATTTTCCAGGCAAGAGTACTGGAGTGGGGTGCCATTGATTTCTCCAAAGATTAGAATAGTGAGGGGCATTTACATTTAACACTTGCAATAATGACTTAATGAAAATAATGTGAAAGTAAATAAACTAGATAACGATAATCTAAAAACCAAGTGTAAAGGAAACAAATATACAGTGAACATGAGAAACAGATTTAAGGGCCTAGATCTGATAGATAGAATGCCTGATGAATGATGGAATGAATTTCGTGACATTGTACAGGAGACAGGGAACAAGATCATCCCCACGGAAAAGAAATGCAAAAAAGCAAAATGGCTGTCTGGGGAGGACTTACAAATGGCTGTGAAAAGAAGAGAAGTGAAAAGCAAAGGAGAAAAGGAAATATATAAACATCTGAATGCAAAGTTCCAAAGAAGAGCAAGAAGAGATAAGAAAGCCTTCTTCAGCAATCAATGCGAAGAAATAGAGGAAAACAACAGAAAGCGAAAGACTAGAGAAATTTTCTTCAAGAAAATCAGAGATACCAAAGGAATATTTCATGCAAAGATGGGCTCGATAAAGGACAGAAATGGAATGGACCTAACAGAAGCAGAAGATATTAAGAAGAGATGGCAAGAATACACAGAAGAACTGTACAAAAAAGATCTTCACGACCCAGATAATCATGATGGTGTGATCACTGACCTAGAGCCAGACATCCTGGAATGTGAAGTCAAGTGGGCCTTAGAAAGCATCACTATGAACAAAGCTAGTGGAGGTGATAGCATTCCAGTTGAGCTATTCCAAATCCTGAAAGATGATTCTGTGAAAGTGCTGCACTCAATATGCCAGCAAATTTGGAAAACTCAGCAGTGGCCACAGGACTGGAAAAGGTCAATTTTAATTTCAATCCCAAAGAAAGGCAATGCCATAGAATGCTCAAACTACTGCACAATTGCACTCCTCTCACATGCTAGTAAAGTAATGCTCAAAATTCTCCGACCTAAGCTTCAGCAATATGTGAACCATGAACTTCCTGATGTTCAAGCTGGTTTTAGAAAAGGCAGAGGAACCAGAAATCAAATTTCCAACATCTGCTGGATCATGGAAAAAGCAAAAGAGTTCCAGAAAAACATCTATTTCTGCTTTATTGACTATGCCAAAGCCTTTGACTCTGTGGATCACAATAAACTGTGGAAAATTCTGAAAGAGATGGGAATACCAGACCACCTGATCTGCCTCTTGAGAAATTTGTATGCAGATCAGGAAACAACAGTTAGACCTAGACATGGAACAACAGACTGGTTACAAATAGGAAAAGGAGGACATCAAGGCTGTATATTGTGACCCTGTTTATTTAACTTATATGCAGAGTACATCATGAGAAATGCTGGACTGGAAGAAACACAAGCTGGAATCAAGATTGCGGGGAGAAATATCAATAACCTCAGATATGCAGATGACACCACCCTTATGGCAGAAAGTGAAGAGGAATTAAAAAGCCTCTTGGTGAAAGTGGAGAGTGAAAAAGTTGGCTTAAAGCTCAACATTCAGAAAATGAAGATCATGCTATCTGGTCCCCATCACTTCATGGGAAATAGATGGGGAAACAGTGGAAACAGTGTCAGACTTTGTTTTTCTGGGCTCCAAAATCATTGCAGATGGTGACTTCAGCCATGAAATTAAAGGACACTTATTCCTTGGAAGGAAAGTTATGACCAACCTAGATAGCATATTCAAAAGCAGAGACATTACTTTGCCAGCAAAGGTTCGTCTAGTCAAGGCTGTGGTTTTTCCTGTGATCATGTATGGATGTGAGAGTTGGACTGTGAAGAAGGCTGAGCGCTGAAGAATTGATGCTTTTGAACTGTGCTGTTGGAGAAGACTCTTGAGAGTCCCTTGGACTGCAAGGAGATCCAACCAGTCCATTCTGAAGGAGATCAGCCCTGGGATTTCTTTGGAAGGAATGATGCTAAAGCTGAAACTCCAGTACTTTGGCCACCTCATGCGAAGAGTTGACTCTTTGGAAAAGACTCTGATGCTGGGAGGGGTTGGGGGCAGGAGGAGAAGGGAATGACAGAGGATGAGATGGCTGGATGGCATCACTGATTCAATGGACGTGAGTCTCAGTGAACTCCGGCAGTTGGTGATGGACAGGGAGGCCTGACATGTTGCGATTCATGGGGTCACAAAGAGTTGGACACTACTGAACGACTGATATGATCTGACATATATGTAATAATATATATATTATATATATGTATATTTTATATATATATATATACATATATATATATATAATGCATATGCAGGCATCATACAAGAAGAAAACCTCTAAGAGTTGCAATTGCCACAGAATGGAAAACAAATCACTACAGAAAATAGCACTGCAACCTTTGTGACATTAAGATTGTGTCTTCTGTAATAGTCTTTGAATTAAGATATTTTTTGAACATATTTTCTTGTTGGCTCATTTCTAATTTCTCCAAATGGAAAGCCTTTAGAGAGGGAGCTAGCTGAAGTCTTTCACATCTGCATCATTTTACTGTCTGTTCAGCAAGCTGGTGGATGACAACACCTTGCTCATCAAAAGCCTTTGGTACTTGCAACTTGCTGGAGGGCTTCGCTGCTAGCCATAAAGTGATATTTTTGCACCAGCAAAATTTTAAATTATGAATAAACTCATTAAGAAAAACAATTCCTGTGAAATGAACTACAATGCTTAGATTAGCATAATAAAAATTCAAGTGGGATGTTGAGAAATTGAGACAGTAAGTATCATTAAAAGCAGGAAGTGACACTCGAGGTGGAAGTTCATGAAATAGAGTAAGGTTCATGAAGACCCATGACTAGGAACAAGAAGATCCTAGTTAAACAGACCCTTAGGGAAGTGCAGTGTGGAGCAGATATTAAGAGAGATGGACATATAAGAAGCAAGTGTACGAGACTGAGATTAATTACAAACACTTCTTTTCAGGTTGCCACCATTTCCAGAGACATAGTCGTTCAAAATGTATCTGCTATACAACAGCTTTGTTATTTGATTTCTTTGTCGTTGTATCTTTTTGCTATTAGTCTGTTTACACCAAACTTTTTTATGTAAATCAGACTGAATGAGTTAAGTTAATCTTCATAATTTATCATTCCAGGTTAAAAAAAAATTACTTTCAAAGAATTTGAATGAAATTATCTTTAAAGAAAGTAAGATAACAGGTAAAAAAAAAAATCATGAAGTGTTTTTTATGATGATTGGCCTGATAGCATAATAATAAACATTTTGAAAGTGCATTTTTAGTCAAAATGCAAAGAAAGAGTGTTTATATGAATATAATATTTTTCTGCAGTATGTTTTGAAATTTTAAGTTTTAAAATTATCTCAGTTGTAAATGTTTGATGCAAGCTTTTACTAATCAGATAAGGCAAATTATGGTGTGACTGTTATTTTTCAAACAAAAGGTGATTTCTTATAAAATTAAAAGGGTATGAAAAATATATGTGTAAAAGCTGGGCAATCAATTTTGAATTACAGGAAAAAAATCTACAGAAAATGCACATGGATTTGTGCCACATATGCATTTTAACTTTTTAAAATACAAAGCCCTTTTAATAAAAGATTTCTTTAATCCTGAAATTCTGTATTTATTAAGTTAAGCTTCTTTTCATTCTTATTGCCATCTAAAACTCTTTCCAAGATCTTTCTTAACAATAATGACAACTTATTGAGTTAACCTCTACTTTTTCCTTTGCTTCAGTTAGACTTATCTTCAAATTTTTCCCACCCATTCTGTGCCTTCCTTCCACTATGCTTTTTTCCTCCAGTAATAACAATCTTTTCTTCTATTGAAAAACCTTACTCAATTTTATCTTAATTAGCTAGAAAGTAGAGACAAGTAATTTATTCTTATTGCAAAACCCACCAAATAGTAGAAGTAAAAATAAAATTATGATTATAATAAAAATGAGTGATAATAAAATTACTAGTAGAAATACAGTAAAAATAATGGCATCTGCAAGAATTATAATTGTTTATTTCTTTGGATAGAACACTTTATATTTTTCTGTTCTAGACTATTCATTATGCTTTGATATAAATCTTTGCTATTTGCATGTTAATAAAAAATATTCCCAAATATTTTTACATTCCTTGAGAACAAGTAGGAAAGGTGTTGACTTTATCATTTTTGTGTCATCATAGCACATAAAAAAGTCAATAAAATAAATTTTAATCACTTGAGCACATTTTACTAGTTATGTACTATGTATATTTGTTTTTGTAATTTTGTATATATAGATTGTGTATAAAGAAAATACTGTCAATAAATACCAACACTTATTATCATACTTACTATCACATGTGTTTATGTCATTTTCTCCTTTAAACTGCATGTTATAACTCTGTTATGTAATCATAAGATGACTTCCCTAGTGGCTCAGATGGAAAAGCATCTGCCTACAAAGTGGGAGACCCGGGTTCGATCCCTGGGTTGGAAAGATCCCCTGGAGAAGGAAATGGCAACCCACTCCAGTATTCTTGCCTGGAAAATCACATGGATGGAGGAGCCTGGTTGGCTACTGTCCACGGGATCACCAAGAGTCAGACACGACTGAGCGACTTCACTGTCTATCTATGTATGTAATCATAAGTTAGAGGCTGTTTGGAAATAATGTTAACAAAGCATGTCTTTAGAGTATTGTAAGGGCTTATTTTACTCAGAATTTTAGCAGACTTTAAATTTTATATATATATATATATATATATATATATATATATATATATTCAGTTCAGACAGTCATATCTGACTCTTTGCGACCTCAGGAACTGCAGCATGACATGACTCCCTGTCCATCACCAACTCCTGGAGGCCATTAAAAACCCATGTCCATTGAGTCGGTGATGCCATCCAACCATCTCATCCTCTGACTTTCCCTTCTCCTTCTGCCCTCAATCTTCCCAGTATCAGGGTGTTTTAAAATGTGTCAGCTCTTCGCATCAGGTGGCCAAAGTATTGGAGTTTCAGCTTCAGCATCAGTCCTTTCAAAGAACACCCAGGACTAATCTCCTTTAGGATGGACTGGTTGGATCTCCTTGCAGTCCAAGGGGCTCTCAAGAGTCTTCTCCAACACCCCAGTTCAAAAGCATCAATTCTTTGGCAATCAGCTTTCTTTATAGTCCAACTCTCACATCCATACATGACAACTGGAAAAACCATAGCCTTGACTAGGACCTTTGTTGACAAAGTAATGTCTCTGCTTTTCAATATGCTGTCTAGGTTGGTCATAACTTTCCTTCCAAGGAGTAAGTGTCTTTTAATTTCATGGCTGCAGTCACCATCTGCAGTGATTTTGGAGCTCAAAAAAATAAAGTCTGACATTCTTTCCATTGTTTCCACTGTTTCTCCATCTATTTGCCATGAAGTGATGGGACCAGATGTCATGATCTTCGTTTTCTGAATGTTGAGCTTTAAGCCAAATTTTCATTCTCGTCTTTCACTTTCATCAAGAAAATGAAAGTTTTTCTTCATTTTCTGCCATACGGGTGGTGTCATCTGCATATCTGAGGTTATTGATATTTCTCCCGGTAATCTTAATTCCAGTTTGTGCTTCCTCCAGCCCAGAATTTCTCATGATGTACTCTGCGTATAAGTTAAATAAGCAGGGTGACAATATACAGCCTTGATGTACTCCTTTTCCTATTTGGAACCAGTCTGTCATTCCACAGCCAAGTCTAACTGTGGCTTCCTGACCTGCATATAGGTTTCTCAAGAGCAGAGCAGGTGTTCTGGTATTCCCATCTCTTTCAATATTTTCAACAGTTCATTGTGACCCACACAGACAAAGGCTTAGGCATAGTTAATAAAACAGAAATAGATGTTTTTCTGGAACTCTCTTGCTTTTTCGATGGTCCAGCAGATGTTGGCAATTTGATCTCTGGTTCCTCTCCCTTTTCTAAAACCAGCTTGAACATCTGGAAGTTCATGGTTCATGTATTGCTGAAGCCTGGCTTGGAGAATTTTGAGCATTCCTATAATAGCATGTGAAATGAATGCTATTGTGCAGTAGTTTGATCATTCTTTGGTATTGGCTTTCTTTACAATTCAAATGAACACTGACCTTTTCCAGTCCTGTGGCCACTGCTGTTTTCAAAATTTGCTGGGATATTGAGTACAGCACTTTCACAGCATCATCTTCCAGGACTTGAAATAGCTCAACTGGAATTCCATCACCTCCAGTAGCTTTGTTTGTAGTGATGCTTCCTAAGGCCCACTTGACTTCACATTCTAGGATATCTGGCTCTAGGTGAGTGATCACACCATTGTGATTATCTGGGCCATGAAGATCTTTTTTGTACGGTTCTTCTGTGTATTCTTGCCACCTCTTCTTAATATCTTCTGCTTCTGTTAGGTTCATACCGTTTCTGTCCTTTATTGAGCCCATCTTTGCATGAAATGTTCCCTTGGTTTCTCTAATTTTCTTGAATAGCTCTCTAGTCTTTCCTATTCTATTGTGTTCCTCTACTTCTTTGCATTGATCACTGAGAAAGGCTTTCTTATCTCTCCTTGACATTCTTTGCAACTCTGTATTCAAATGGATATGTCTTTCCTTTTCTCCTTTGCTTTTCTCTTCTGTTCTTTTCACAGCTATTTGTAAAGATGCTTCAAACAGCCATTTTACTTTTTTGCATTTCTTTTTCTTGGGGATGGTCTTGACTCCTGTCTCCTGTACAATGTCATGAACCTCCATGCATAGTTCTTCAGGCACTCTGTCTGTCATATCTAGAACCTTAAATCTATTTTTCACTTCCACTGTATAATCACAAGGGATTTGATTTAGGTCACACCTGAATGGTCCAGTGGTTTTCTCCACTTTCATCAATTTCAGTCTGAATTTGGCAATAAGAAGTTCATTATCTGTGCCACAGTCAGCTCCTGGACTTGCTGTTGCTAACTGTATAGAGCTTCTCCATCTTTGGCTGCAAAGAATAAAAGCAATCTGATTTTGGTGTTGACCATCTGGTGATGTCCATGTGTAGAGTCTTCTCTTTTGTTGTTGGAAGAGGGTGTTTATTATGACCAGTGTGTTCTCTTGGCAAAACTCTACTAGCTTTGTCCTGCTTCACTCCATACTCCAAGGCCAAATTTGCCTGTTACTTCATGTGTTTCTTGACTTCCTTGAGTATGACAATATGTGCAACATATATTTCATATCTCTCTTTAACATTTAAACATACACACATTATAACATGGGAGGGAATTATATATATAAAACTTATGCAAATATGTCATATATTTATATGACTCCAATACTTTGGAGATCTGATGCAGAGAACTGACTCATTGGAAAAAACCTTGATCTGGGAAAAATTGAAGGCAAGATGAGAAGGGGAGGACAGAGGATGAGATGGTGAGATGGCATTACTGACTGAATGGACATAATTTGAGCAAGCTCCAGGAGTTGGTGATGAACAAGGAAGCCTGGCGTGCTGCAGTCCATGGGATCACAAAGAGTTGGGCAAGACTAAGTGACTGAACTGAACTGTTCTTCTTCATGCTTTGCCATTTGCTTCTATACTACTTCCCAGTTTGGGGGGAGTACAAAACGAATGCAGAGATTAATTCCTTTAAAAATAACAACAGTCTACATAAGAAGGTTTTCCAGATTTTATAGCCCTAGAGATTAGTTTTCTGTGTTCCACATGGTTTTCCTTGAATGTGTTTACTTCCTCATGTTTGCATAATTTTATTTTTGTTATTATAATTTTCTTTAGCTTTCAAATAGGAAAGTGAAAATAAGTAAAAATAAAGAACAAATATGAATTTGAACAAGCTCCAGGAGTTGGTGCTGGGCAGGGAAGCCTGGGATGCTGCAGTCCATAGGGTCTCACATGACTGAGTGACTGAACTGAATGGATGTCCTTCATGCTTAGCCATTTGCAATCTTTCTCATTCATCTGTGCATTCTCTACATAGCACCTTACTCCTTCCTGTAGTTGAACATTATCACACAGAACATACTTACCCTCTTACTTCCATCACATAATGCTTCTATACTACTTCCCAGATGAACACAGAAAGATGAACTCCCCAGGTCAGTAGGTGCCTGATATGCTACTGGAGATCAGTGGAGAAATAACTCAAGAAAGAATGAAGAGATGGAGCCAAAGCAAAAACAATACCCAGTTGTGGATATGACTGGTGGTAGAATTAAAGTCTAATGCTGTAAAAAGCAAAATTGTGTAGGAACCTGGTATGTTAAGTCCAGGAATCAAAGCAAATTGGAAGTGGTCAAACAGATGATGCAAGAGTGAAGGTCGAAGTTTTAGGAATCAGTGAACTAAAATGGACTAGAATGGATGAATTTAATTCAGATGACCACTATATAGAAGAAATGGAGTAGCCATCATAGTCAACAAAAGAGCCCAAGATGCAGTACTTAGGTGCAATCTCAAAAATGACAGAATTATCTTTGTCTGTTTCCAAAGCAAATCATTCAATACCACAGTGATCCAAATTTATACCCTGACCAGTAATGTTGAGGAATCTGAAGTTGAACAGGTGTATGAAGATCTCCAAGACCTTCTAGAACTAATACCCCCAAAAGATGTCCTTTTCATTTTGGGAGACTGCAGTGCAAAAGTAGGAAGTCAAGATACACTTGGAGTAACAGGCAAATTTGGCCTTGGAGTACAGAATGAAGCATGGCAAAGGCTAACAAAGTTTTGCCAAGAGAATGCACTGTTCATAACAAACATCCTCTACCAACAACACAAGAGAAGACTCCACACATGGACATCACCAGATGGTCAATAACAAAATCAGATTGATCACATTCTTTGCACCCAAAGAGGGAGAAGCTCTATACAGTCAGCAAAAACAAGAGTGGGGACTGACTGTGGCTCAGACCATGAGTTTCTTACTGCCAAATTCAGACTGAAATTGAAGAAAGGAGGGAAAACTACTAGAGGGAAAACCATATTATTCAGGTATGACCTAAAACAAATCCCCTATGAGTATACAGTAGAAGTGAGAAATAGATTCAAGGATTAGATCTGATAGACAGAGTGCCTGATGAACTATGGACAGGGGTTCATGATACTGTACAGGAGACAGGGAGCAAGACCAACCCCAAGAAAAATAAATGCAAAAAAGCATAATGGCGGTCTGATGAGGCCTTACAAATAGCTATGAAAAGAAATGAAAAACAAAGAAGAAAAGGTGAGATATAGCTGTTTGAATGCAGAGTTTGAAAGAATAGCAGGAGAACTAAAAAAGCCCTCCTGAGTAATCAGTGCAAAGAAATAAAAGAAAACAATAGAATGGAAAGACTAGAGATTTATTCAAGAAAATTAGAGATAACAATGTAATATTTCATGCAAAGATGGACTCAATAAAGGATGAAGATGGTATAGATCTAACAGAAGCAGAATATATTAAGAAGAATATCTTATTGTATTGGCAAGAATACACAGAAGAACTATACAAAAAAAAAAAATCTTCACAACTCTGATAATCACAATGGTATGATCACTCATCTAGAACCAGACATCCTAGAATGTGAAGTCAAATGGGCCTTAGGAAATACCACTAAGAACAAAGCTAGTGGAGCTGATGGAATTCAAAAGAGCTATTTCAAATCCTAAAAGTTATGGTGAGAAAGTGCTGTAATCAATATTCCAGCAAATTTGGAAAACTCAGCAGTGGTCACAGGACTAGAAAAAGTCAGTTTTCATTCCAATCCCAAAGAAAGGCAATGCCAAATAATTCTCAGACTACCACACACTTGTATTCATCTTACATGCTAGTAAAGGAATGCTCAAAATTCTGCAAGCCAGGCTTCAACAGTACATAAGCCATGAACTTCCAGATATTCAAGCTTGTTTTAGAAATGCAGAGGAATTAGAGATCAAATTGCCAACATCAGTTAGGTTATCGAAAAAGCAAGAGAGTCTCAGAAAAACATCTATTTCTGCTTTGTTGACTATTCCAAGCCTTTGACTGTGTGGATCACAACAAACTCTGGAAAATTCTTAAAGAGATAGGAATACCAGACGACCTGACCTGCCTCTTGAGAAACATATATACAGGTCAGGAATCCACAGTTAGAACTGGACATGGAACAACTGAATGGTTCCAAATACGGAAAGTAGTATGTTAAGGCTGTATACTGTCACTGTGCTTATTTAACTTATATGAAGTGTACATCATGAGAAACGCTGGGCTGGAAGAAGCACAAGCTGGAATCAAGATTTCCAAGAGAAATATCAATAACCTCAGATATGCAGATGACACAACCATATGGCAGAAAGTGAAGAAGAACTAAAGAGCCTCTTGAAGAAGGAGAAAGAGCAGAATGCAAAAGTTGGCTTAAAACTCAACATTCAGAAAATTAAGATCATGACATCTGGTCCCATCACTTCATGGCAAATAAATAGGGAAACAGTGGCACACTTTATTTTTTGGGGCTCCCAAATCTGTGCATTTGGTAACTGCAGCCATGGAATTAAAAGACACTTGCTCCTAGAAGAAAAGTTATGAGCAACCTAGACAGCATATTGAAAAGCAGAGACATTACTTTGCCAAAAGACGTCCATCTAGTCAAGGCTGTGATTTTTCCAGTATTCATGTATGGATGTGAGAGTTGGACTATAAAGAAAGCTGAGCTCCGAAGAATTGATGCTTTTGAGCTGTGATCTTTCCCATAATTCAGTCTGTTTTAATCAGATGTATGTATGTATAGAACATTTATGAACCCTTAACGGGCGAGAGGAGCTACCCCATGTCCAAGGTCAGGGTCGGCAGCCGACAGGAACAACCCCACTTTCAAGGAGCAGTGGCTGCATGGGCACAGGAGGGCCTAGAGGAGCTACTCCACGTTCAAGATCAGGAGGGGCAGTGGTTAGGAGATACCCCTCATCCAAGGTAAGGATCGGCAGCTGCACTTTGCTGGAGCAGCCATGAAGAGATACACCATGTCCAAGGTAAAAGAAACCCAAGTAAGATGGTAGGTGTTATAAGAGGGCATCAGAGGGCAGTGAAACCATAATCGCAGAAAACTATAGTCAATCTAATCACACTAGGACCACAGGCTTGTCTAACTCAATGAAACTAAGCCATGCCCTGTGGGGCCACCCAAGATGGGTGGGTCATTGTAGAGAGGTCTGACAGAATGTGGTCCACTGGAGAAGGGAATGGCAAACCACTTCAGTATTCTTGCCTTGAGAACCCCATGAACAGTATGAAAAGGCAAAATGATAGGATACTGAAAGAGGAACTCCCCAGGACAGTAGGTGCCCAATATGCTACTGGAGATCAGTAGAGAAATCACTCCAGAAAGAATAAAGGGATGGACCCAAAGCAAAAACAACTCAGTTGTGGATGTGACTGGTGATAGAAGCAAGGTCTGATGCTTTAAAGAGCAATATTGCATAGGAACCTAAAATGTCAAGTCCATGAATCAAGGCAAATTGGAAGTGATCAAACAGGAGACGGCAAGAGTGAACATCGACTTTCTAGGAATCAGTGAATTAAAATGGACTGGAATGGGTGAATTTAACTCAGATGACATTATATCTACTACTGTGGGCAGGGATCCCTTAGAAGAAATGGAGTAGACATCATGATCAACAAAAGGGTCCGAAATGCAGTACTTGGATGCAATCTCAAAAACGACAGAATGATCTCTGTTTGTTTTCAAGGAAAAACATTCAATATCACAGTAATCCAAGTCTATGCCCAAACCAGTAACTCTGAAGAAGCTGAAGTTGAACGGTTCTATGAAGACCTACAAGACCATTTAGAACTAACACCCAAAAAAGATGTCCTTTTCATTATAGGGGACTGGAATGCAAAAATTAGAAGTCAAGAAACACCTGGAGTAACAGGCAAATTTGGCCTTGGAATACAGAATGAAGCAGGGCAAAGGCTAATAGAGTTTTGCCAAAAGAACGTACTGGTCATAGCAAAGACTCTACACATGGACATCACCAGATGGTCAACACTGAAATCAGATTGATTATATTCTTTGCAGCCAAAGATGGAGAAACTATATACAGTCAGCAAAGACAAGACCAGGAGCTGACTGTGGCTCATATCATTAGCTCCTTATTGCCAAATTCAGACTTAAATTGAAGCAAGTACGGAAAACCAGTAGACCATTCAGTTATGACCTAAATCAAATCCCTTATGATTATACAGTGGAAGTGAGAAATAGATTTCAGAGACTAGATCTGATAGAGAGAGTACCTGATAAACTATGGACTGAGGTTCATGACATTGTACAGGAGACAGGGATCAAGACCATCCCCATGGAAAAGAAATGCAAAAAAAGCAAAATGGCTGTTTGGGGAGGCCTTACAAATAGCTGTGAAAAGAAGAGAAGTGAAAAGCAAAGGAGAAAAGGAAATATATAAACATCTGATTGCAGAGTTCCAAAGAATAGCAAGAAGAGATAAGAAAGCCTTCCTCAGTGATCAATGCAAAGAAATAGAGGAAAACAACAGAATGGGGAAGACTAGAGATCTCTTCAAGAAAATTAGAGATATCAAAGGAAATTTTCATGCAAAGAAGGGCTTGATAAAGGACAGAAATGGTATGGACGTAACAGAAGCAAAAGATATTAAGAAGAGGTGGCAAGAATACACAGAAGAACTGTACAAAAAAGATCTTCATGACTAAGATAACCATGATGGTATAATCACTTACCTAGAGCCAGACATCCTAGAATGTAAAGTCAAGTGGGTCTTAGAAATCAGCACAACAAACAAAGCTAATGGAGGTGATGGAACTTCAGTTGAGCTCTTTCAAATCCTGAAAGATGATGCTGTGAAAGTGCTGCATCTCAATATGCCAGCAAATTTGGAAAACTCAGCAGTAGCCACAGGACTGGAAAAGGTCAGTTTTCATTTGAATCATAAAGAAAGCCAATGCCAAAGAATGATCAAACTGCCACACAATTGCACTGATCTCACACCCTAGTAAAGTAATGCTCAAAATTCTCCAAGCCAGGCTTCAGCAATACGTGAACTGTGAACTTCCAGATGTTCAAGCTGGTTTTAGAAAAGGCAGAGGAACCAGAGATCAAATTGGCAACATCCGCTGGATCATCAAAAAAGCAAGAGAGTTCCAGAAAAACATCTATTTCTGCTTTATTGACTATGGCAAAGCCTTTGATTGTGTAGATCACAATAAACTGTGGAAAATTTTGAACGAGATGGGAATACCAGACCACATGACCTGACTCTTGAGAAACCTATACGCAGGTCAGGAAGCAAAAGTTAAAACTGGACGTGGAATAACAGACTACATCAAAGCTTTATATTGTCACCATGCTTATTTAACTTCTATGCAGAGCACATCATGAGACACGCTGGGCTTTAAGAAGCACAAGCTGGAATCAAGATTGTGGGGAGAAATATCAATAACCTTAGATATGCAGATGACCCCACCCTTATGGCAGAAAGTGAAGAGGAACTAAAAAGCCTATTGATGAAAGTGAAAGAGGAGAGTGAAAAAGTTGGCTTAAAACTCAACATTCAGAAAACGAAGATCATGGCATCTGGTCCCATCACTTCATGGGAAATTGATGGGGAAACAGTGGAAACAGTGTCAGACTTTATTTTTTTGAGCTCCAAAATCCCTGCTGATGGTGACTGCAGCCAGGAAATTAAAAGACACTTACTCCTTGGAAGAAAAGTTATGACCGACCTAGATAGCATGCTGAAAAGCAGAGACATTACTTTGCCAACAAACGTATGTCTAGTAAAGGCTATGGTTTTTTCAGTGGTTGTATATGGATGTGAGAGTTGGACTGTGAAGAAAGCTGAGCACCAAAGTATTGATGATTTTGAACTCTGGTATTGGAGAAGACTCCTGAGAGTCCCTTGGACTTCAAGGTGATTCAACCAGTCCATTCTAAAGGAGATCTGCCCTGGGTGTTCTTTGGAAGGAATTATGCTAAAGGTGAAACTCCAGTACTTTGGCCACTTCATGTGAAGAGTTGACTCATTGGAAAAGACTCTGCATGATGCTGGGAGGGATTGGGGGCAGGAGGAGAAGGGGACGACAGAGGATGAGATGGCTGGATGGCATCACCGACTCCATGGATGTGAGTTTGAGTGAACTCCGGGTGTTGGTGATGGACAGCGAGGCCTGGCGTGCTGCGATTCATGGGGTCGCAAAGAGTCGGACACAACTAAGTGACTGAATTGAACTGAACTGAATGGGCTCCTGACTGCCCAAGATCACTGAGAACACAGTTAAACATCAAGGGCACATATGCCAGAGTTGGAGAAGCCCTTGTGGTTGGTTTGTATTCGCTGTGTGCCTAGGACATATGCACCAGAGTTGGAAAAGTCTCTGGTTGTTTTGTAGCATATCTGCTAGCTTTCCTGTGCAGCACTGGGGTGTGTCTGGGGAGGGATTTAGAGATCACCTTGAATCTTATTCAGCTAGGCCATTACTCATTGTTTTTGCCTAACTTCCTACCTAACAGTAATAAAATACTAACGTTTTGAGAACTATCAGAACAAAGCCCAAGGAAAAATCTCTGGAAGGATTCAAATAAATCTAAAGATTATATAACTTTAAAATTGCCCATATAACAAATGAAAAAATATGTTTCCAGATGTATTAAAAATCATTGTTTATCGTACTCACTAAATGCAGAGATGCAAAGTTTAGATGAGACATCTTTAGGTGTAAGTATCACATGACCTCAATTTTTCTCTCTTTTCTTTCTGGATTGTTCCTTCAAAGGTCTTAATTTGACAGTGAAGGATATATTTATATGTGTGGAGGCTATTATATATATATATATAGAATTGGAATAAATTTTCCTTGCATCTGCTACTTTGAAATTTTTTGCTCCTATGATATTCATGTTGTTTTTTGCTCAATTTGGCAACTTTATTCAACCAGCAACTTTACTTGAACACTGATTTTGCCCTTCACTGGAAAATAGTAGACAGTCTGTGGTGCTCTTCAACATTCTGCCTATAAGATCACTGCATTTCATTTACTGCTCATCATGTTTAAAATTTACTCATTTCAATGCTGTAAAAGAATCCCCATATACATTATTCCATTTAGTCTTCATACCCTCAAGATAGCTAATGTTATTTTTTTTAACTTGATAGGAGTTATTTAATATTTAGAAAAGTTAAACAACACATTCTCCAAGTCTGTAACTAATGACTTGAAGAATTGAAATTTGAACTGGGTCACTTGGATATAAGAGCTTCCATTTTCAAAGGCCATGCTATAGAGCCATATATTTAATACATACTTAATTAGTAAACAATTCAAATTTAAAACCTTCCTGCAGCATCTTTCCTCTTGTTTCTTTGTCAGCCATTTAATGCATATTGATCTATTGCAAAAACAAAATTGTGTTAGGAGACAGCATGAACTGATGGGACAGATAGGAACATATTGTTTAATTATGTTAAGGACTGTGTAAATGTCAGTGAGAAAACTGTTGCTAATTTTAAAATAAAAATAGAATTTATTTTACTTCCCATCTTAAATTGCATTTGTGGTCCAAATATGGACAATGATAATATAAATCTAAAAAAACCAGATCTTTATTGCTATATATGAAAGAGGCTTGATTTTGAAATCAGATATAGGTTGCATCCATTTCTCTGATTTTATTTAATTGAATTAAAGATTATCTTTGTTCATAAAATAAAAGGAAATAACACCTTGATTCTATAGTTTTAGAAATTAAATGATAAATATAGTATAGACTTGAGCACTCTGCTTTATGTTCAGTAAATACAATTGTTTCTTCAATATTTCTTCACTGTCTCCATGTTCTAAACAGAATACACTCAGGTCAAGGTATCTGGATCAGTACACAATATTTTCCATTTTTATATTTATTTGCTAATAAAGTCATTCACTTAACAAATATTTATTGAAAGTACCTCACTCTTCATCTATTGAAGCTATATTTCTATTCCACAAGAAGATGGATATTTGATATTGAATAACAAATTTGTGAAGGTGGTTTTATGAATTTAAGTTATATAAAGTTATTTATGAGGACACTCAACTGAAAATATGAGACTTTTCTCAGTACTCTATGAAAATAAATTTAGGTAAGTTTAATTTTAATAAAAGTGAAAGTCAAAATTCTTCTTTATAAATTGTTACTTGGAAAATAATGAAGATTAAGCATAAAGAACTGTCAGAAAAAGTATTAGAAAGATTATTATTTTCTAAAATAAAACAATAAAAGCAATAAATACTATAAAATGAATAAAGTTAGTATTTGATATGGAAAAGATATTTCTGAACTACACATAAAAATATTGTACCAAAGTCTAATTTTTTTTCAAGCAAAAAATTATAAACAACATTTAAAATTGGTGGACAGATTGCATATATATATATATAATACATATTTGGTTAGTTAAATGGGAAATAAATGAATATTTAAATATAAAAATGTGCATAGGTTTTGAACAGGCATCCTCCAGGGACAGAAGACATCAATAAATGTGTAAGATTTTAAATATTCTGGTAATATTTGCAAAGACTTCAAAGCACTATCCTGAAACAAGGCTTGTTCTTATATGAACAAGCAATATAAACACAGTCTAGAAGATGATATGAAAACATCAGTTACTTTTTCTCATATGTCAGCTGACTGTGTATACCAAAGTTCTCTCTTTTTTCTTCATCATCTCCTTATTTCTTTGATGAAATTAACTCCTTCATTAGTCCCACTGGACATAGTTCTCATAGGAGGCAAGAATGATCTGAAACATTTTAGCAGAAGTTGAAAAACAAATACCAAACTGGGGATTAGACTAGTGGAAACAGCCTCTGAAATGGTGGGCATTAAATAAGGACAAATACAAATGGAATACAGTTTTATTAGCAGAGGTTCTATTAATCTTCTTGAGCCCTAGTCAGATGAGCAATCGACGAAGGCCCTGGCACCCCACTCCAGGACTCTTGCCTGGAAAATCCCATGGATGGAGGAGCCTGGTAAGCTGCAGTCCATGGGGTCGCTAAGAGTCGGACACAACTGAGTGACTTCACTTTCACTTTTCCTTTCATGCATTGAAGAAGGAAATGGCAACCTTCTCCAGTGTTCTTGCCTGGAGAATCCCAGGGATGGCGAAGCCTAGTGGGCTGCCGTCTTTGGGGTCGCACAGAGTCAGACATGACTGAAGTGACTTAGCAGCAGCATCAGATGAGCAATGATCAGTTCACAAGGCAGAAAGGAGATGTAGCTGGATATTAAGATGTGGAAAATGGGTGATCCTGGAAGCCTGCAAGTGAGAAACATGTTCTCTTATTGCTCCTGTCTTCCCTGCCAGAAGAAAGATTCTAACTGCAAGTCTAGAATCACCCAGGCCACAAAACATGTATACAGCAGCTAGATTTAGCTTGATTATTTGGGACTGATGGAAGAGTTAATGTGAAATAAAACTTTGGCCATGTTTACACCAGATTCAAGCAAAAACCCCAGTAAAAACTGTTATTTTGCCCAAACTGTATATCATATCTGTAGAGCATACTGGATCCAATCTTCAAAGCTGTGTATAGATACATCTTTCTCTATTTCTTCTCTGTGATTAGCATTGTCATGACCACATAAAAATAAATCAATAAGGCACAATTTAGCCTAGATAATAATTTAGATATACTCAGCACCACTTGTTTAAGGGATTAGATTTTCCCCATCATATATTCTTGCCTCCTAGTTTGTTTGATTGACCATAATGACCTGGATTTATTTCTGAGCTCTCTATTCTATTCCATTAGTCTATTTATTTGTTTTTGTTCCAATATCATGCTGTTTTCCTTACTGTAGTTTTGTAGTATAGACTGAAGTTTCAAAACTTTGATCTTTCTCTTATCAAGATTGCTTTGTCTATATAGGATTCTTTGTGTTTACCTAAAAGTATCAAGATTATTTGTTCTAGTTCTGAGAAACATATCTTGGGTATTTTGATAGGGGTAACATCAAGTATTTAGATGGATCTTTTAACAATAATAATTCTTCCAAAACATGACACAAAATATCCTGCCCTTTATTTGTATCTTCTTTTCTTTTCTTTTTTTCTTAAATATCTTATAGTTTTCACAGTACAAATCTTTTATCATCTTGTTTAATTTTTTCCTAAGCATTTTATCCTTTTTCATGATTGCAAAAGGAATTGATTTTTTTCTTTCTTCTAGTTTATTATTATTGTTCAAAATGCAGTGTTTCTGTATATTTATTGTGTATCCTGAATATTTACTGAATTAATGAATTAGTTCTAATAGTTTTTGATGCTGATGTTAGTGTTTTCTAGATATAGCATTATTTTATCTGTAAACAGTGAAGTTTTACTCTTCCCTTTCAGTTTTTATTGCTTTTATTTAATTTTCTTTGATTGCAATGGCTAGAATTTCCAGCATCATGTTAATTGAAGTGACAAGAGTCGTCATCTTTGTCTTGTTTCTGATCTTGGAGGATGAGCTTTTCACCTTTGAGTATAATGTTAGTGGTAATTTGGTAATAAATAACTGTATTAACTTAATGTTTATTTCTTCTATTCTAACTTTGTTGACAGGTTTTATCATGTATAGATGTTGAATTTGATAAAATGTTTTCTCTGGATTTGTTGAGATGATCATGTGATTGTTATCCCTTGTTTTCCTAAATGAATGTTTGATTAATTTGACAATATTGAATCATCCTTTGCTCCTTGAAACAAATTCCATGTAATCATGATGCATAATTTTTATGTATTGTCAAATTTGGTTTGCTAATGTTTTGAGGATTTTTACATCTATATTTGTTAAGGATATTGGCCTGCTATTTTCTTTATTTGTGCTATCTTTGTCTAGTTTAGGTATCGGAATAATGCTGGCCTCATAGCATAAGTTTGGCAGTGTTGCTTCTTCAATATTTTAGAATACTCTGAGAAAAAAGTTATTGATACTTTAAATATTCAATAGAATTCATCTGTGGAGATATCATGTCCTGAGCTTTCATTTGTTGGGAGTTTTATTATTATTATTAATACTGATTCAATTTCATTACTGGTGATTGGTATGTTCATATTTTTTTTCTTTTTTTTTTCCAAGTTTGCATGTCTTTTTTTTTTAATTTTAAATTATTTTATTTTATTTTTAAACTTTACAATATTGTATTGGTTTTGCCATATATCAACATGAATCTGCCACAAGTATACACGTGTTCCCCATCCTGAAACCTCTCCCCTCCTCCATCCCCATAGCATCCCTCAGGGTCGTCCCAGTGCTCCAGCCCCAAGCATCCAATAATGTGCATTGAACCTGGACTGGTGACTCATTTCATATGTGATACTATACATGTTTCATTGCCATTCTCCCAAATCATCCCACCCTCTCCCTCTCCCACAGAGTCCAAAAGACTGTTCTATACGTCAGTGTCTCTTTTGCTGTCTCACATACAGGGTTATTGTTACCATCTTTCTAAATTTCACATATATGTGTTAGTATACTGTATTGGTGTTTTTCTTTCTGGCTTACTTCACTCTGTATAATAGACTCCAGTTTCATCCACCTCATTAGAACTGATTCAAATGTATTCTTTTTAATGGCTGAGTAATATTCCATTGTGTATATGTACCACTACTTTCTTATCCATTCATCTGCTGATGGACATTTAGGTTGCTTCCATGTCCTGGCTATTATAAACAGTGCTGCAATGAACATTGGGATACACGTGTCTCTTTCAATTCTGGTTTCCTCAGTGCGTATGCCCAGCAGTGGGATTGCTGGGTTGTAAGGCAGTTCTATTTCCAGTTTTTTAAGGAAACTCCACACTGTTCTCCATACTGGCTGTACTAGTTTGCATTCTCACCAACAGTGTCAGAGGGTTCCCTTTTCTACACACCCTCTCCAGCATGTATTGCTTGTAGACTTTTGGATCGCAGCCATTCTGACTGGTGTGAAATGGTACCTCATAGTGGTTTTGATTTGCATTTCTCTGATAATGAGTGATGTTGAGCATCTTTTCATGTGTTCATATTTTCTATTCTTCTTAATTAAGTCTTGGGAGATTGTACATTTTTAAGTTTGTGTCCATTTCTTCTACCCTGTCCATTTCATTGGTATATAATTTGTAATGTTTCTTAGTATTTCTGTGATTGACTGTAACATTGTATTTTTATTTCTTATTTATGTAGACTCTCCTTTTTTTTTTTTTTCCTGAGGAGGCTAATTAAAGGCTGATAAATTTTGTTTATATTTCAAAGAATCAGTTCTTAGTTTCATGATCTTCTCATTGTTTTTCTCAGTGTTTATTTTGTCAGTTTCACTCTCATTTTTATGACATATTTACTAATTTTGGATTTTGTTTGTTCTTTTTCTAGCTTGCTTATATATAACATTAGGTTTCTTATTTGATATTTTTCTTGTTTCCTGAGGTAAGCTCGTATTACTCTAACCTTTCTTTCAGAATTCCTTTTGCTGTATCCAATAGATTTTGAATTGTTTTAATTTTTATTCATGTCCGATACTTTATTTGCTTTTTTATTTCTTCAGGGACCCTTTAATTATTCAGGAGTATATTGTTTAGCCTCCACGTGGTTATGATTTTTGTAGTTTTCTTTTTCTTGTACTTGATGTGGCCTCATGGCATTGTGGTCAGAAAAGATGTTTGACTTGTTTTCAATTTTCTTAAATTTACTATGTTTTACTTTGTGGCTGAGAATATGATCTATCCTTGATCATGTCCCATGGGCACTTAAAAAAGAATTCTGCTGCTTTTTGAAGGTCATGAAATTAAAGGACTCTTGCTCCTTGGAAGAAAAGCTATGGTGAACCTAGACAGTGTATTAAAAATCAGAGATACCACTTTGATATATACTGTATATTTCCCTTTACCAGTGACACTTTCCTTTCATAATTTTTATATTTCTAGTTGCGGTCTTTTCTGCTTACAGAAGGCCTTTAACATTTCTCATAAATCCAATTTAGTGGTGCTGAACACTTTTAGATTTTAATTGTCTGTAAAACTTTTTGTCTGTCCTTCTAATCTGAATGATATCAGCATTCTGGGTAGAGTAGCCCTGGTTGTAGGGTTTTTTTTTTTTTTTTTTCATCACTTTAAATATATCAGGCTACTCACTACTCACCTGCAAAATTTAGGTTGAAAAGTCATCTAATAGTTTTATGTGTTTCCCTTGCATAAAATTATTTGCTTTCCCCTTGTTGTGTTTAATGTTTACCTTTAATTTTATCAAATATATTTTTAAAATTTTTGTCATATTAATTATAATGTATTTGTTGGACCTCTTTGAGTTTATCTTCTTTGGAACTCTGTGCTTTCTAGACCTGGATAGGGTATCTGTTTCTGTTTCTTTTCTTAGGTTTGGAAAGTTTTCAGTTATTTCTTCAAATAAGTTCTTTATCTCTCTTTTTTCTTTTTCTTCTGGGACCCTTTAATGCAAACATCTGTATGATTGATATTATCTCAGAAGTCTCTTAAACTATCCTTATTTTTTTTTTAATTATTCTTTTTCTCCCCCCCCCCCCCCATTCAGCTTAAGTAAATCGATTATATTGTTCAGTAGTTAGAATAGGAAAAGGAGTCCAGAGTGGTGATGGCTAAAAGACAAAGAAGGGAAAAGCCCACAAAAATAGAACAAAGGAAGGTTCAAAGACCAGAGTGAGGACCTCAGGTGAAACAAACAGTTCTCCTGGCTAGCCCAATTTACATAAGGCAGGCTCAAGGGAGGAGAAAAAGCATATAAAATGAGGAGTGAAAATTGAACTTTTTCTTTCTTTCTTCTCTTTGCATTGTTTGGGTTGGCCTGCCCTCATGCCTCTAGGATGTATTTTCCTTTGCTTGCCAAATAAAACTGAGCTGTAACATTAGTCTGTCCATCACTTCAAATTTTTGCTGTGGTGAGACAGAACTGAAGAAATTACACACTCTCCTGACATATATGGTGTCATTTCTTAGATGTAACCTCGCTGAAACAACATAGGCTCAGCCCCCACGAGGTAGAGGCCAAGCACAGTAGAAGCTCAACTCAGTGAAAGCTCCCGTGGTGGAAGCAGAATGTGAAGAAAACCCAGAGCAATGGAAGTGACAAGAAGCCTAGCATGTTGGAAACCAGGACAGCTAAAACGAACTCTGCTGAAAACTCATGTGGCTCAATCTCAAATTCCAGACCTCTGGTTAAGATAGGAAGTAGGTCCTTGATCCTATGACTGGAAGGACATATGACTAACAAAATCTTAATTCCTTTACAATTTCTTGTTTCTTGTTTCCTCAACCCCCTCTGTGAATGGGCGAGTGGCAGTGGGTACAATTGAGGGACTCAGGCAGGGGCTGCTTAGGAGCTGTTGCCCAAAAGAGTGGGGATTCTTTTGTTCTTAATCTTCTTTGTGCCAAGGATCAGGAATATGAGAACTGTGAGTGCAGGTCAGGTATTGAGCAGATTTTCTGACAGGTTATGAAGGGGATTCCTCAGCACGTTTTTCCCACTACTTTTTCTTCCCAACCTTCAGCTCCTCTCTCCCAGGACTTGAGCCTGGCCAAAACCCACGATGCCTAGTTTGAGGACCTAATGAAGCTCAGGCTCTTGATATCTCATTGCAAAACATTCACTGAGAGACACAGCAATAGGTAAGAGGTAGATTTGTTTGGATTGAGGGAGAAGCACACTCCAAGAGTGTGGGCCATCACAGAGGGCAAGTGCAGTGGTCATGAATGTTATTTGGTTAGTTTTCAGGAGCTAGGGGATTTTATATGTTAATGAGTGGGACGATCTTTCCAACAATTGGGGAACCACCCACTCCTCAGGCTTTTGCCAGTGCTTTGGGACAGTCCTGGCACCTCTGGGTGTGTCATTTTGCTTGCAGATTGAGGATCACAATTTAGTTGAATTTGACTTGTCATCTTGGACCCATTTGATTTTAATCAGTTTATGTTATGCTCTTGGGCTATGCCATTCTTTCAAAAGTTTTCCCCTGTCCTCTTCCCTCCTGTTTCATGCTCTTCTCCTGAGCCCTGTCTGGGCCCAAAATGTTACCTCTACAATCTTCTGGAGGGATAACCAGAAAATAGCTAGCCTTTGGGAGGGAAATACTGTATGTCTAATCGCTCTAAATATTCAGGCCTTCATCTTCCAAGTTTCCTACAACATGTGCTAGAACAGCACCTCTCAGTGAACCTGCTAGGGTGGGTGACAGGCA
The DNA here is from genome assembly GCF_002263795.3 of Bos taurus. Taxonomy (NCBI): domain Eukaryota; kingdom Metazoa; phylum Chordata; class Mammalia; order Artiodactyla; family Bovidae; genus Bos; species Bos taurus. The sequence continues at coordinate 5,415,715 of NC_037336.1, forward strand.
CACAATGTCTGCTAGAAGTCCATCTGTTGGTGGCCTCCCTTCAAGGGCAATTGGGCTTCCAGCGATGTTTGCCACTTTGGGAGTTTTCCTTAAAGGCTGTTTGGGCCCAAACCTTGCAACTCTTCTCCTAAAGTTACAAACATACCCCTGAATCAAACCTCAACTCCACTTTTATGAAACATCTTGTCTGTTGCCTCTGATCAATTTGTTCTTAAGCTACTTCCTAACTCCTACAACTGGGACACTGCCCCATGTAGGCAACATCACTCATTTCAGTTCAGTTCAGTTCAGTCGCTCAGTTGTGTCCAGCTCTTTGAGACCCAGCACTTGCGAATCGCAGCACACCAGGCCTCCCTGTCCATCACCAACCCCCGGAGTTCACTCAGACTCACATCCATCGAGTTAGTGACGCCATCCAGCCATCTCATCCTCTGTCATCCCCTTCTCCTCCTGCCCCCAATCCCTCATGGATGTGGGAGTTGGACTGTGAAGAAGGCTGAGCGCCGAAGAATTGATGCTTTTGAACTGTGGTGTTGGAGAAGACTCTTGAGAGTCCCTTGGATTGCAAGGAAATCCAACCAGCCCATTCTGAAGGAGATCAGCCCTGGGATTTCTTTGGAAGGTATGATGCTAAAGCTGAAACTCCAGTACTTTGGCAACATCACTACACTCCGCTTATTATTAAAATATTCTTAATGCCCCTAACTGGAGAAGGCAATGGCACCCCACTCCCGTGCTCTTGCCTGGAAAATCCCATGGATGGAGGAGCCTGGTGGGCTGCCGTCTGTGGGGTCACACAGAGTCGGAAACGACTGAACAACTTCACTTTCACTTTTCACTTTCATGCATTGGAGAAGGAAATGGCAACCCACTCAGCCCACTCCTTTGTCATTACTTCTGTTATTCCCTAAAGTGAGTCTATGACAATGAAATGCTTACCACTGGAGACACCCTAAACTACTCTTATGGAGGACTAGGGCAGCAAATCAGTGACTTAAATTCCCTCAGAGCAATAAGAGCATAAGGCTTATGGCTATTTCACCAGGTTCTCTGTCTCAGGGTACAGACTCAGATTGCTTTACCTCATGATATCTATTCCCATCTGCGGTGGACAAACCAGAAATGAGTTAAGATTACAACACCTTAATCCTATCCAGCATTTGTCATGCTGGAGACCATGGGGATGCTGAACTCCAGCCTGGGGGCCCCAAGAAGTAGACTTGCCTCGACCTGCCTAGAGGTCTTGTCCTCAGAAGGTTGTCATGCCTCAACCTGCTTGGGGATCCACCAGTCCAGGGATCCCAGGAGGTCAACATGCCTCAACTTGTCAAGGATCCAATTCTTGGGAGGCCAAACTGCTTTGACCTGTCTGGGGATTTGATCTCTAGCAGGCTGTCATACTTCAGCCTGCCTGGGAATCTGCACCCTGACCCAGGGATGCATGGCTCTCAGGTTGCAACTGTACTGGATAGGATAAGCTTCAGAAAAACTCACGCATAAGGAAGTCCACCCTTGAAAATATAAGGAAGCCTATTAGCTGCGGTACTGTGCCCAGTCTCAGCAATAATTCAGGAATCCAATGAGAACTCCATTACATTTCTGGAAACTATAAAAGAAGTCCTCCAAAGTTTACCAGTCTGAACTTAGACTCTTACGAGGGACAGGTTATTTTAAAGGACAAATTTCTGTCCCAGTGTGCATCAGACATCAGGATAAAGTTACCACAGCTACAGCAGCAGGACTCTGCTGCCTCTTTAGATGAGATGGTCCAGACAGCCACTGATACTTTTTATAACAGAGAACAGAAGAGGGAGACCAAGGCCCAGGAAAGGAAGTAAAGGAAAGAGAAAAGGCATGGCCAGATCTGGCCACCCTCCAGGGAAGCCCTATGGCAAACCCTGAGACCTTGAAGGACAAGGCAAGAGGCAAATACCTTATCTATAGACAGGCTGGATGTAAGACTCTTTTGGGCCAAAGAGTGTCCAAACCGTGACAAGTCTCCTAAAACAGCTCGATATAAATGCCACCAATTGGGACATTGGGCAGCACGCTGACCTCAGGACCAGAGAGCCTCAAGGTCAAGTGCCAATCCTTTCCTCAGGATGGTTCAACAGGACTGGAGCTGCCTGCACCAGTCAGCCCACCTGCCACAGATAACAATCATGGGGCTGGAGCCAAGGCTGTACCTGGACGTGGCAGGTAGGTCTGAGAATTTCTAGGTTGACACAGGGGCTAGCTACTCTCTCCTAACCTCCTACTCCAGAGACTTCTCTTTTTAAACCTGTACTATTTTGGGTGCTACAGGGAAAACAATTACAAAAAGATTCGCCTGAGTACTTTGTTACTGAGATGGACAGATATTTTCCCACCAGTTTCTGGTGGTCCCTGAGTGTCCTACTCTCTTTTTGGGAAGAGATTTCTCCTTGCCTTTGAAAGCTTGCAGCTACTGCAGTACTGATAGAAGATTCTTTAACTCTCTCTTGGGGACAAACTAGCTATTTTGCCAGCCACCAAGTGAAACAACTCCTGAATGGGAGAGGCCATTTATGGATGTCTGATCAAAGAATCGTCAGATATCAAGTAGTGCAGATGGAAAATCCAGGCCTGGCTATATCCTCTTGTGAACTTTTTAACCCAGCTACCCTTCTACCTATCCCTGAGGACTCTCTCCCCTTTCACTCTTGCCTACAAACTTTGAGCCTCTGGACAAAATTGCAAGAGGAATTGTCAGAAGATCCTCTGATCAATCCTGAGGAAATCTGGTACACTGATGGAATCAGCTTTTTCTTTGATGGAAAAAGAAGAGCTGGATATGCAGTAATCTCCAATTTTGAGACCATAGAGGCTAAACCTTTGCCACCAGGTACTTCAGCCCAATTAGCTGAGCTCATAGCCCTGACTTAAGCTTTAGAGCTGGGAAAAGGTAAAAGAATAGCCTTTTACACTGACTCCGAGTATACCTTTCTGGTGCTACATGCACATGCTGCTATTTGGAAAGAAAGAGGCCACTTGATCCCCAATCAAGTATGGTGATCAAATCCTTAGGTTCTTGGAGGCAGTCCATCTACCCGCTGAGGTTTCAGTCTGTCATTGCAAAGGACACCAAAGGGCAACATGGAAGTAGCACGAGGGAACCAAGCAGCTGATCAGGCAGATAAAAGAGCAGCATTACAGAACAATGACCTAGTAGGGGTTGCCACCTGAGTTCCACAGATTATTTTGCCATAAACTTCTTCATATACTGAAGGTGAGACTCTTAAAGCTAAAAGTGAGATTTTCAAGAAGATCATATGGGGAGGTTCCAAAAAGAGAGGCTCCTTTTTCTGCCTGGGAATCTCCAGTGGAAGCTGGTTAACTCTTTACATGCTACCACTCATTTAGGGGAAAATGCCCTCCAAAGATTGCTAGAAAGGTCCTTCAGAGGAACAGGCCTCCAAACCTGTATAAGCCAAATGGTCTCCTCTTGTCCCATTTGCCAATTTTTAAACAACACCCAAGGAGCTTAAAGACCCCAGCTGGCCCAGACTGTTCAATGATGTAGGACCTATCAAGGAGAAGACTAGCAGATGTACTTCACCCAGATGCCAGTTTCTCAAGGGTATAAATACCTATTAGTCATGATAGATACATTCACAGGATGGATTGAAGACTTTCTCACCCAGACTGAGAAAGCTGAGGAAGTTAAAAAAACAAAAGACTGTTTTTTGTTTTCATGAAATCATTCCAAAATTTGGTCATACAAAGTTACAATGGGCCATCATTTACCTTTAAGGTCACTCAAGTGGTCTCTAAAGAATTAGACATTACTTATTACCTCCTTTGTGCCTGGAGGCCTCAGTCTTTAAGAAAAGTAGAAAGAGCCAACCAATTCTTAAAATCAGTAATAAAAAAAAGAGAACTTAGGAGACCTCCCTGGGATGGCAGGAGGTTTTACCAATAGCTCTCCTCCACACCTGTATTGCCTCTAAGGAACAGGCTGGCCTTAGACTTTATGAGATGGGAGACATTTTGTTTATGGCAATGACCTCTTCCTAGATCCAGAGGCTTAGTCCTTCTGGTCTTATACGATGGCCATTGGGCAATTCCAAAAAGACATACACTTGTGGGGTGTTAAGCAGGACCTAAATGATTCTAAAGAGCCACTACTATATGTTGGTGGCTATTAATTAATAGAGCTAATCAATGAATATAGTAAAGTTGCAGAATATAAAATTAACACACAGAAATCCCTTGCCTTCCTATGCACTAACAATGAGAAAACAGAAAGATAAATTAAGGAAACAATTCCATTCACCATTACAATAAAAAGAATGAAATGCTTAGGAAGAAATCTACCTAAAGATACAAAAGGCTTATATATAGAAAACTATAAAACACTGATGAAAGAAATAAAATATGACACAAATAGATGGATAACTATACCATGTTCATAGATTGGAAGAATCAATATAATGAAAATGAGTATACTACCCAAAGCAATCTATAGATTCAATGAAATCTGTATCAAGCTACCAACAATATTTTCCAGAGAACTAGAACAAATAATTTCACAATTTGTATGGAAATACAAAAAACTCGAATAGCCAAAATATCTTGAGAAAGAAGAATGGAACTGGAGAAATCAACCTGACTGACCTCAGGCTATACTCCAAAGCTACAGTCATCAAGACAGTATGGTACTGGCGCAAAGACAGAAAAAAAAAAAAAAAAAAAAGATCAAAGAAATAAAACAGAAAGCCCAGAGATAAATCCACCCACCTATGGACACCTTACCTTTGACAAAGGAGGCAAAGATATACAAAGGAGAAAAGATAATCTCTTTAACAAGTGGTGCTGGGAAAACTGGTCAACCACTTATAAAAGAATGAAATTAGAACCTTTTCTAACACCATACACAAAAATAAACTCAAAACGGATTAGAGATCTAAATGTAATACTAGAAACTATAAAACTCCTAGAGGAAAACATAGACAAAACACTCTCTGACATAAATCACAGCAGGAACCTCTATGACCCACCTCTCACAGTAATAGAAATAAAAGCAAAAATAAACAAATGGGGCCAAAGTAAACTTAATTTTTTTTTTCAAAGACAGCCTTCAGAATGGGAGGAAATAATAGCAAACAAAGCAACTGACAATGAATTAATCTCAAAAATATACAAGCAGCTCATGCAGCTCAATTCCAGAAAAATAAAGGACCCAATCAAAAAAATGGACCAAAGAATTAAAAAGACATTTCTCCAAAGAAGATATATAGACGGCTAACAAACACATGAAAAACTGCTCAACATCACTCATTATCAGAGAAATGCAAATCAAACCACAATGAGGTACCATCTCACACCAGTCAGAATGGCTGTTATCAAAATGTCTACAGCAATAAATTCTGGAGAGGGTGTGGAGAAAACGGAACCCTCTTACACTGTTGGTGGGCATAGCCACTATGGAGAACAGTGTGGAGATTTCTTTACAAACTGAAAATAGAACTGCCATACAACACAGCAATCCCACTGCTGCCCATACACACCAAGTAAACCAGAAATGAAAGAAACACGTGCCCAACGTTCATCACAGCACGGTTTACAATAGGCAAGACATGGAAACAACCTAGATGTCCATCAGCAGACAAATGGATAAGAAAGCTGTGGTACATATACACAATGGAATATTTCTCAGCTATTAAAATAATGCGGAGAAGGCAATGGTACCCCACTCCAGTACTCTTGCCTGGAAAATCCCATGGACGGAGGAACCTGGTAGGCTGCAGTCCATGGGATCGCTAAGAGTCGGACACGACCGAGCGACTTCACTTTCTCTTTCCACTTTCATGCATTGGAGAAGGAAATGGCAACCCACTCCAGTGTTCTTGCCTGGAGAATCCCAGGGATGGGGGAGCCTGGTGGGCTGCCGTCTATGGGGTCGCACAGAGTCGGTCACGATTGAAGTGACTTAGCATAGCATAGAATTAAAATAATGCATTTGAATCTGTTCTAATGAGATGAATGAAACTGGAGCCTATTATACTGAGTGAAGTAAATCAGAAAGAAAAACACCAATACAGCATATTAACACATACATATGAAATTTAGAAAGATGGTAACTATCACCCTATATGCAAGACAGCAAAAGAGACACAGATGTAAAGAACAGACTTTTGGACTCTGTGTGAGAAGGCAAGGGTGGGATGATTTTAGATAGCATTGAAACAATTATATTATCATATGTGAAATAGATCAGTATCCCAGGTTTGATGCGTGAGACAGGGGGCTCAGGGTTGGTGCACTGGGATGGCCCTGAGGGATGGGATGGGGATTGAGGTGGGAGGGGGTGTCAGGATGGGGAGCACATGTACATCCATAGCTGATTCATGTCAGTGTATGGCAAAAACCACTACAATATGGTTAAGTAATTAACCTCCAATTAAAAATAATTAAAAAATAAAATCCTAATTAAAATCTGGAAAGATGGGTCCCCAAAGGTTCAACTCCAGCCCACATGGGAGGGCCCCTACCCTGTAGGACTTTCTAACCCCGCAGCAGTCAAGGTATCAGGACACAACTCCTGGATTCACTACTCACATGTCAATCCATGGAAGGAAACAGAAGAGGATGCTCAATACACCTGTGAGCCCCTGGGAGATCTCAGATACCTATTCAGGACTACAAATGAGTGCCATTCTAACACCCCCAAAATTAAGTTTCTGGGGAAAAGATTTCTCAGGATAGCTCTAAAGAGCCAACACAGCTTGGCAGGAGTTGTACTCCAAAACAGACAAGAAAGAGATCTCCTGTTCCCTGAAGAAGGAGACTTGAGCCATCTTTAATGAGACTTTTTTTTTTTTTTTTTCTGGGCAAATACCTCCAGCTACGGTAAAGAAAGTCTCACAGTCCTCAAGAAAAACATTTACATCCTACAGGATCTCAAAGAACAAGTTGGAGTTTTCTCGGGTGGCTGCAGTCTCTCTTTGGGGGATCCTTCCCCTGGCGAGGGGGAATTTGGAGTTGGCTAAAGACCCTGATACTGAGAGGGATTGGGGGCAGGAGGAGAAGGGGATGACAGAGGATGAGATGGCTGGATGGCATCACTGACTCGATGGACATGAGTTTGAGTGAACTCTGGGAGTTGGTGATGGACAGGGTGGGCCTGGCGTGCTGTGATTCATGGGGTAACAAAGAGTCGGACATGATTTAGCGACTGAACTCAGTGCCCCTACTAATTCCTGTTATCACCATATTGATGCTGCTTATGATTATTTCATGAATTATCAATTGTCTAACCCGTTTTGTCTCTGCCCAGGTCAACAAGCTACAACATGCAGGGCCAGTTCAACAAGAATATATAAAACTACACCTGACCATGGAAAATATCACTCACCCTTAGATGGACACTGCAATAAAGACTCTGAGGCTTGAGACTAGCAAATGAGGGAAGCCCTATGCCTCTTTCTGTCTCAGTTCAGCAAGAAGTAGCCAGAGAGATCTCAACACCCCTATTTCCAAATAATTGGGCTTCTCATCTCTTGAGGGGGGAATATTAGGTAGTTAGAATAAGAAAAGGAGTCCAGAATTGTGATGTCTAAAAGAAAAAGAAGGGACAAACCCACAGAAATAGAACAAAGGATGGTCCGAGGACTGGAGTGAAAATCTCAGGTGAAACAAACAGCCCTCCTGGCTAGCCCAACTTACATAGGGCAGGCACAGGGGGAGGAGAAAAGACATATAAAATGAGGAGACAAAATTGAACTCTTTTTCTCTTCTCTTCACGTATTTTGGGTCAGCCCACCCTCATGCCTTGAGAATGTATTTTCCTTTGCTTGCCAAACAAAACTAAGCTGTAACACTGGTCCACCCATTGCTTCAAATTTTTGCTGCAACAAGACAGAACAGGGGAAATTATACACTCCACCAACACTTTGTTTTGAAGTTCACTGATCTATTTCTCTGTATCATCTAACATTTTGTTGATTCCTTCTAACACATTGTTTTTTCATTTTATTTATCTTAATCTTCATCTCTGTTTTGCTCTTCTTTTTATATTTTATAATTCTTTGATAAGCAAATGTGTTCATATATTCTCCTCTCAAGTATAATGAGTAACCTGTATGATTATTACCTTGAATCCCTCCTGTAGTAGATTTCTTATCTCCACTTAGTTCTTCTTTTGTGGTCTTGTGTTATTCCTTCTCTTGCAATATGTTTACCTGTCTCCCATTTTGCCTAGTACTCTATGTTTATTTCTAAATATTAGGTTGATTGCTGTTATTCCCCAATTTTGGGGAAGTAGCTTTATGTAGGAAGTATCCTTTCCATCTCAAGAGCACACTCCCTTTTTATGACCTGAGGTATATTCTCTATGGTGACCCATATGTGAGCCCTTGTGTTGTGGCAGGCTGACAATCATGGACATACTTGTAGATGATACTGTAGATGATACTGATCTCTGACTTATTTGGCTGTGATAACCTGTCTCAGTGGCTACTGGTTGGATGGTCTAGGTTAGATCCTAGTGTTTCTGGCTGCATACATGAATCGAGAAGAACAGTAGATTTCTTTACAATGTCAAAGGAAAACAAATGGGTTTACCTGATCCATAGCTATATTTATATAAAAATCTCCTACTGTAAGATAAAATATTTCATGCAGAAGTTTGTTGGATAATCCTCTAAGAGAATATATAACATTGAATGCTTTTGGACAGCAGTAGTGTGAAGTGCTATAAGTGGTCACACATGAGGCTCAGGCAATCACATAAAATGCTTTGGAGTTAGGGACGCCACTCAGAGTTGTTTCAGATAGAAGTAAGCCTGCCTGCCTTTGAATTTCTATATCACTGAACATTGTTTAATTGCTGAGTGGGGATGTATCTTTAGGCTTAGCTTTGACCAAAGCATTTCTCATGACATTTGAAACCATAATCAATATGTAGCTAAAATTCCTAGTATCTAGGCAATGAGTATCTTACTCTACCTGAAGAACATATCAGTGTTCTCTGAAGGAACTAGGTATTTTAGAAAGTGAAATATATTTCATAGAGGAAAAAACAGAGAAGCAAGAAGTCTCTTGTGACTAGAAGGATCAGGTTGAGACAGAATGACATTGAGTGGAAAATGATTTTGTGGCACATGCACTTTTTGAATACTAGACATGATTATTTTTGTTCAAAGAGAAATTAACATTACATTATGCATCAAGGAAATTTTCAGTATACAAGTTGACATTACTTATATGCTATATATACTTTATGTTTATTAACATTCTCACGACTCAAAACATGACCTAATAAAATAAGGCACAGCTTCTTCAATTGGACATGGCATTTTCTTTTTTCACTTTTTGTTAATAGCATTTCTGAGAGAACTATGAATTTCTTGGTTTCTAACTCAATTCCTGCTTTCTTTCATAATAAATTTCCACAAGTAATTGTTTGAAAAGGAAGTGTAACACTATGTTAAAAACATGCATTTTGGAATTTAGGCTTGCTTTGTATTTCAAATTTGGCAGGAACTTTAACCTTGAAACATTTTTTATTAAAAAAAAAAGGCAATGCTTATGGGACAGAGTAGCTTTACTGGTAAAATAAGGGCATGTAAGATGCTTAACACATATACATTACATACAGTAAGCATTAAATAGCTTATATATTTATAGTAGCAGTGGTAGTGGTTTACATAAGAATAGCTATAGAAGCAGCGGCAAGGTTGCCCTGATTTACTTGTAAGCAGTCTCTCCCAGCAGACATCATTTTTCCTACTTAACTGTGTGGAAATGAATTTACCATAACAGAAGTGAATTAAACCAATGAAACATACATATTTTTAAAATTTTGCCACCTCATGCTAAAGAATGCAGTGCTAATTGTTTTTTTCCTCAAATTTATTTATATGAACTCAGTAAATTCATATGCATGCATGTTTGCAAATCAATTAATTTAACTATTGAGTTTAGTTGTAATCTACACTTGATGAATCTTGCCCAAATGTAGCACAGGTTATGAAACAAAATTTAAATGTGAGCAGGACAAATGATGCATGCATGTTACCATGACAACCCTGTAAGAAGACTTTATTACCATACTTAGCATCACATCAAAGAAAATTTCCCTTTCAAACTAACAATTCTATGAAGAAGCACACACAGAGCCTATCATTTTAATTTAAGAAATCAGAAAAGAATTTGATTTTGCCTTCTCTGGTAAAATTCCTCATTCACTTTGAAGAAAAGTAAAGTGGTTCTTATTAATGTTTTATTTTGAACAAGTAACTGCAATATAAATGGAATAATCTTTAGAAATGAAGAGACCCTGGGCAGCAATTTGTTGAAGTAAAAAAGTGCAAATGTAAGTAGGCCCCTTTTCTATAGTACATTATGGGTAGTGAAACAAATATATGTAATATATTAAACTAATTAATGTAATATATTAAAAACTCTGTATAGTCAAAGCAAGGAGATCCAACCAGTCCATTCAGAAGGAGATCAGCCCTGGGATTTCTTTGGAAGGAAAGATGCTAAAGCTGAAACTCCAGTACTTTGGCCACCTCACGAGAAGAGTTGACTCATTGGAAAAGACTCTTGATGCTGGGAGGGATTGGGGGCAGGAGGAGAAGGGGACGACAGAGGATGAGATGGCTGGATGGCATCACTGACTCAATGGATGCGAATCTCGGTGAACTCCAGGAGTTGGTGATGGATAGGGAGGCCTGGCATGCTGCGATTCATGGGGTTGCAAAGAGTCGGACATGACTGAGCGACTGATCTGATCTGATCTGTTAGTCAAAGCTAGCATTTTTCCAGTAGTTATGTATGGATATGAGAGTTGGACCATAAAGAAGGCAGAGCACTGAAGAATTGATGCTTTTTAACTGTGGTGCTAGAGAAGACTCTTGAGAGTCACTTGGACAGCAAGGAGATCAAACCAGTCAATTCTAAAAGAAATAAACCTTGAATATTCATTTGAAGGGCTGACATTGAAGCTCCAATACTTTGGTCACCTGATGCAAAGAGCTGACTCATTGGAAAAGACCCAAATGCTGGGAAAATTTGAAGACAAGAGGAGGAAGGAGCAACAGATGGAGAAAGGAGGATGAGTTTGTTGGATGACATCACTGACTCAATGGACATCAGGTCAATTGCTCAGTCATGTCTGACTCTTTACAACCTCATGGACTGCAGCACACTAGGTTTCCCTGTCCATCACCAATTCCTGGAGTTTGCTCAAACTCATGTCCATCGAGTCAGTGATGCCATTCAACCATCTCATCCTCTGTTGTCCCCTTCTCCTGCATTCCATCTTGGACATGAGTCAACTCTCAAAAATGTTCTCCAACATCATAGTTGAAATTTTCATGATGGCACATTACATTTAATAGTCATGTCTCCCTAGCTCCTCTTGGTTGAGGCAATATGTCTAAAATAGAGGCAATATGTCAAACTTCCCTTGTTTTTAATGGCCTTGGCAATTTTGAAGGTAACTGATTAGCTTTCCCTAAAAGGATTCCAAAACATCTTATAAGTCCTTGAGAAACAGTGATAAAGATAGGCATGAAGCCTTCCTCTCACAGCTGCTTGTGTAGTTACTGTCAAAGCAATGTCTACCTAATTTGACAGTCTTGATGTGTTAAAGCAATTCTGAGTTTGAAAATAAGTGTATTAAGTCTATTGAGGAGCCTTTGAAAAGTGAACAATGGTTTGAGGACCCTGATCCTGGAGACAAATCCCAAGATGCAGAAGCCAGAAAGCAAACAGAATCAGAACAAAAGTTGTCTAAAATGATCCACAATGCTTTGAAGATTGGCCAAATAGCATTAATGCGATCAGCCAAGGCTTGAAGCATCTCTTCCAGCACTGACACAGGAGGTCGTCAGTATCTCCACATGATGTGCAACAGATTCAGGCAGACCCAGAGCCTGAAATAGATCTAGAAACCAGAATGCATGTGCTGATATTGATGGTGTCCCCAACCACCCCACAGCTCTGAATCGTGTTCTGCAGCAGATCTGTGTGCCACTCAAGATGAAGAGAGGAATGAGCCTGCACAGTAGGCAGGGCAAGCCAGAGACCCCAAAAGGAAGTCCTTAGATCACTAGGAAATCTGGCCAGGAGATGGCAACTGTTATACAGTCCAGCCGACCCAGGTCTTCATCCACTACTGATACTCCTTCCAGATCCATGGTGATGGAAATAGCTTGTGCTGCTGCTGCTGATCTGCCAGAAGATGAGGTATCTACAGGGTGGGAACTACTATGGGACAGTGATGGGCACTGGTCTTGACCACCTGGATGACAAGGGTTGCACTTATGAAAGGATGTCGATCAAAATTGGACCCAGATAAGCAGACTAACCAAACTGATCACATGGACCATACCCATGTCTAACTCAATGAAACAATAAGCCATGCTATGTAGGGTTACCAAAGACTGATGGGTCGTAGTGGAGAGTTATGACAGAATGTGGTCTACTGGAGAAGGGAATGGAAAACCACTTCAGTATCTTTGCCTTGAGAACCCCATGAACAGTCATTTAAAAAAAAGCAATAAGATGTGATACTGAAAGATGAACTCCCCAGGTGTCCCATATACTAATAGAGAAGAGTGGAGAAATAACTCCAGAAAGAATGAGAGATGGAGCCAAAGTGAAAACTATGCTCAATTGTGGATCTTTTACACAATACAACTATATTGTATTCTCAAGAGAAATTATGGGCACAAGATTTTGTTTTTAAAGATTTTTAAGGGATTCAAAAGAAACAATTATGACCCTAGACTGAAATAATGAAGGGTGAGAAGTTACAAGTCTTTTGGGGGCAACGTCCCTATGGAGCTGAAAATAGTTTGTCCTCAGGAGTCATTTGTGGATTATATTCACAAGGCAGGAAACCTGATATTTTTTTTTTAATTCAAATCAAGCATCAACAATTTATTTGGTGGTAGAAATTCAACAAATATGTATTTTAGGAAAGAAGAAGATATTTCATACATATACAAACTATTCTGATTCATTTGCATGACAGATAACACACAATTATATGACAATGGATTCTATTAACAGCACATGATGAATAGCTATCCAAATGGACCTCTGTAACTCTCAACTCTCTTTCCACTCCAAGTTGGAGCTATTTAGTTTCACAAATGTGACTGCCTTTTAGTCTGACACACATTCTTGATGATTTAGCTTAAGTTTTTAGATGTCAAGTGTTACATGGTAGTTTCAATAATAAAAGATGTGAGTGTGTGTTCACACATGCGTGTGCCTGACTGTATATGTTCGCCAAGAAATCCAGAATTTTAGTTTCATTATGCACATTCCATGTAAAAATAAGGGAGCTGTCATGTTTTGTCATGAACTGTCCATGTAAAACTTGTCATAGAATACTACTGATGTACATCAGTCTAATTTTGAAAATTTTGTTTATTATCATTTTCCCCTCAAAATCAAAGTAATATTAGAACTAATTTTAAAGTCCAAAATTTTGTCCAAATTTTGATGACAATTAAACCTTTAATTCAGTTTGTAAAAGAATCTTATTATCAGATTAGATGTTTTCAAACTATATTAAATAGTATCGTATTCAAAATACTTGAATGGTGTAATGTTTTATGGCAAGTTTGAACAAATGCATCTATTTCTGTTGTGTATAAAGTTTCCTATGCTATGTTTTATACCCTCATTTATAATTTTGTCCACCATTCATATTTCTGTGAGAAGATGTTTTGGAAGATGGGGAAAGCAGCTTGGGCAAAGAAAGAAATGAAATTGTTATGCAGCCTGTTTGAAACCTTAGACAACCTGGCAGAGAACCCCAGAATAAGAATTATTCTTCAGGGTCATCCCCTATTAGTCTAAAATACTCAGCCTATTAAGGCTCCACGTTGCTCAATCTCAGAATGTGGACATCCCTAGAAAGACATTGTGCTGGTTTTCTGAGGCAGACCCTGAAAGAGCTGACAGGTATATGCTTTCTGCTGACCACACTACTTACAACTGCAAAACATCCTTCCTTAGTGGAGAAAATAAGAAGTCCACTCTGCTGCACTACTGTTGTATAGAAGGACTCTCCTTTATATATCTGCATATATATATACAAAGAGATCAAATTGGCAACAGCTGTTGGATCATCAGAAAAGGAAGAGAGTTCCAGAAAAACATCTATTTCTGATTTATTGACTATGCCCAAGTCTTTGACTGTGTGGATCACAACAAACTGTAGAAAATTCTCAAAGAGATGGGAATACTAGACCACCTGACCTGCCTACTGAGAAATCTGCATGCAGGTCAGGAAGCGACAGTTAGAATTGGACATGGAACAACAGACTGGTTCCAAATCAGGAAAGGAATACATCAAAGCTGTATATTGTCACCCTGCTTATTTAACTTATATACAGAATACATCATGAGAAATGCTGGGCTGGATGAAGCACAAGCTGGAATCAAGATTTCCAGGAGAAATATCAATAATCTCAGATATGCAGATGACACCACCCTTATGGCAGAAAGTGAAGAAGAACTAAAGAGCCTATTTATGAAAGTTAAAGAGGAGAGTGAAAAAGTTGGCTTAAAAATCAACATTCATAAAACTAAATCATGGTATCTGGTCCTATCACTTCATGGCTACTAGATGGGGAAACAATGGAAACAGTGACAGACTTTATTTTGGGAGGTTCCAAAATCACTGCAGATGGTGACTGAAGACATGAAATTTAAAAAACGCTTACTCCTTGGAAGAAAACTTATGACCAACCAGACAGCATATTAAAAAGCAGAGACATTACTTTGCCAACAAAGGTCTGTCTAATCAAAATTATGTCTTTCTAGTAGTCATGTATGGATGTGAAAGTTGTACTATAAAGAAAGCTGAGCACTGAAGAATTGATGCATTTGAACTGAGGTGAAGACTCTTGAGAGTCCCTTGGACTGCAAGGAGATCCAACCAGTCCATGCTAAAGGAAATCAGTCCTAAATATTCTTTGGAAGATCTGATGCTGAAGCTGAAACTCCAGTACTTTGGCCACCTAATGTGAAGAACTGACTCATTTGAAAAGAACCTGATGCTGGAAAAGATTGAACGTGGAGGAGAAGGGGACAACAGAGGATCAGATGTTTGGATGGCATCACCGACTCAATGGGCATGAGTTTGAGTAAACTTTGGGAGTTAGTAGTGGACAGAGAGACCTGGTGTGCTGCAGTTCATGAGGTTGCAAAGAGTCAGACACAACTGAGCGACTGAGTTGAACTGATATACAAAGACAGGCATTCTTGGAGTTTGAGAGGTCTTTCATTAAATGGATTTCTTAGAAGCAAGATGTGAACTGCACAGATTAAAGTTTTCTCCTTTAAAAGAAACCTCAACTAAATGCTGCAATTGATATTCCTCATCTCTCCTTCCTTGTATTTATTCTAAGTTTCCCTTGCCCTCCCATGACATGGTTTTAACTGATGATATAACCCAAATCCTCATCACCAGTGATCTAAACCTATGCCAGCTTGCTCTTTGGAGCTGTGTTTAATAAGCTTGTAAAACATAACATGGAGTAAGGAATTATCAAGATGCACCTAATTAGATGCCTTTTTTTCTGGGTCCCACACAAATTATTCCTTTCTTGTTTAATAGCATCTCTGCTGATGGCTGAAGAGAGTCATGGTATGATAATGACTTGTTTCTGCCTCTTTCTTTGGTACTAGTAGCCAAAAATACCAGGAAGAAGCCATAGTTCATAATTCACTGAGGTTCTTGCTATAACACTTAGCAAAAGTGGACCAATTTATATTAATCAAAGTATACACACCTGCAGCTTTCAAAGTTTTGAAGACAGGAAATACATTGTCTTCTAGAAGGTCTCCCTTCTATCTTTTGTATGGTGATAAATTTTATGTATCAGTTTTGCTGGGCCATGGTCCCCAGATCAAATATTATGCTGCATGTTTCTGTGAAGGTGTTTGCATGTAAGTTTAAAATTTAAATTGGTGCACTTTAAGTGAAATAGTTCACCCTCCCTAGTGTGGGTAACTCCAGTCAGTGGAAGGCCTGAAAAGAATCAATTACTGACCTCATCCTAATAAGAGGTAGTTAAAAACAGCAGTCTTTGGTCTTGAACCACAATGTTGTTTCTTCCCTGGGTATCCAGCCTGCAAGCTTACACTGTAGATTTTGGACTTTGTAGCTTCCATAACTGTGTGAACCAGTTCCTTTTAAAAAACCTCTCTCTCACATATATCATATATGTGTATATGTATATATGTGTGTGTGTATATATATATATATATATATATATATATCTTTGTAAAATATATAAAGAGAGACATACACATATTGATAATTGATAACAATTGTTCTTGGATACTATTTAAAATCTTTCTTAGTGCTTGTGTTCAAATATTTCTTTAAGATATATATTTAAGAGTAAAATTACTAGTTCATAGTTAGAAATAAATTAGAATATATGGGATGAAAGTGGTTGTATTAATTTAGCCCTCTTATGGGATGCAGCCAAATGCTTTATATTATAAATTTTGCATACAAAAATTAATGAATAAAGCAACTAACTTTAGAATTAACCCAAATAATATTGAAGAAATAATACATATAAGAACAGGAAATAAAGTAATAGAAAGCAAATATAAAATGTAGAGATTAGCATAGTCAGATGTTAATTCACTGAAGAAAATAATAAAGTAAAAAATATATACATGTTTACTATTACCAAAGGAAGAAGACACATCCACAAACAATAAGTGCAGCATAAAGCCCCCAAATTTATATCAGATACAGTTGAACTTACCAAAAGTGTTATTCTAACAAATCTAAATTTTTAGAAAAAATTTTAATGGCTATGATTCTTTAAGTTTCTAAATTTTATATGTGTTTATCTCATTTCTACAGAAAGTGAAAGTGAAAATGTGTTAGTCGCTCAGTCTTGTCTGACTCAATGTGACTCATGGACTGGAGCATGCCAGTGGAATTATCCAGACAAGGATACTGAAGTAGGTTGCCATTCCCTTCTCCAGGGAATCTTCCCAATTCAGAGATCAAACCTGGGTTTCCCACATTGTAGGCAGAATCTTTGCCATCTGAGTCACCAGGGAGGCACAGTAACAAATAAGCATATCTGTAAATGTTTAGAAGCTATACATTAGAGTTAGAGGGAAAAACAACAACAACAACAACCGAGGATTGAATATAATGAGATTTACCTCTGGAAACTCAACCATGTTTCCCCAGTGAATACAGGAGAAAAATTCTGTAATACAGGAAGAAGGAAGAGGAACCATTATGAAATATAACAAACTGCTACATTCTTATTAATAACTGACCTCAAGGAATCTAGATGGACCAGAGCCCTGGTTATCTGTTAGGGATTCAGAGTCGCTCAGTCGTGTGCTACTCTCTGCAACCCCATGAATCGCAGCACGCCAAGCCTGGCTGTCCATCACCAACTCCTGGAGTTCACTGAGACTCAGGTCCATCGAGTCAGTGATGCCATCCAGCCATCTCATCCTCTGTCGTCCCCTTCTCCTCCTGCCCCCAATCCCTCCCAACATCAGAGTCTTTTGCAATGAGTCAACTCTTCACATGAGGTGGCCAAAGTACTGGAGTTTCAGCTTCAGCATCATTCCTTCCGAAGAAATCCCAGGGCTGATCTCCTTCAGAATGGACTGGTTGGATCTCCTTGCAGTCCAAGGAACTCTCAAGAGTCTTCTCCAACACCACAGTTCAAAAGCATCAATTCTTCGGTGCTCAGCCTTCTTCACAGTCCAACTCTCACATCCATACATGACCACAGGAAAAACCATAGCCTTGACTAGACGAACCTTTGTTGGCAAAGTAATGTCTCTGTTTTTGAATATGCTATCTAGGTTGGTCATAATTTTCCTTCCAAGGAGTTAAACACCTTTTAATTTCATGGCTGCAGTCACCATCTGCAGTGATTTGGAGCCCAGAAAAATAAAAGTCTGACACTGTTTCCACTGTTTCCCCATCTATTTCCCATGAAGTGGTGGGACCGGATGCCATGATCTTCGTTTTCTGAACGTTGAGCTTTAAGCCAACTTTTTCACTCTCCACTTTCACTTTCATCAAGAGGCTTTTTAGTTCCTCTTCACTTTCTGCCATAAGGGTGGTATCATCTGCATATCTGAGGTTATTGATATTTCTCCTGGCAATCTTGATTCCAGTTTGTGTTTCTTCCAGTCCAGCATTTCTCATGATGTATTCTGCATATAAGTTAAATAAGCAGGGTGACAATATACAGCCTTGACGAATTCCTTTTCCTATTTAGAACCAGTCTATTGTTCCATGTCCAGTTCTAACTGTTGCTGCCTGACCTGCATACAAATTTCTCAAGAGACAGATCAGGTGGTCTGGTATTCCCATCTCTTTCAGAATTTTCCACAGTTTATTGTGATCCACACAGTCAAAGGCTTTGCCATAGTCAATAAAGCAGAAATAGATGTTTTTTTCTGGAACTCTCTTGCTTTTTCTATGATCCAGCGGATGTTGGCAATTTGATCTCTGGTTCCTCTGCCTTTTCTAAAGCCAGCTTGAACATCAGGAAGTTCACGGTTCACATATTGCTGAAGCCTGGCTTGGAGAACTTTGAGCATTACTTTACTATCATGTGAGAGGAGTGCAATTGTGTGGTAGTTTGAGCATTCTTTGGCATTGCCTTTCTTTGGGATTGGAATGAAAACTAACCTTTTCCAGTCCTGTGGCCACTGCTGAGTTTTCCAAATTTGCTGGCATATTGAGTGCAGCACTTTCACAGCATCATCTTTCAGGATTTGGAATAGCTCAATTGGAATTCCATCACCTCCACTAGCTTTGCTCCTAGTGATGCTTTCTAAAGCCCACTTGACTTCACATTCCAGGATGTCTGGCTCTAGGTCAGTGATCACACCATCATGACCCAGATAAGGGTCGTGAAGATCTTTTTTGTACAGTTCTTCTGTGTATTCTTGCCATCTCTTCTTAATATCTTCTTCTTCTGTTAGGTCCATACCATTTCTGTCCTTTATCGAGCTCATCTTTGCATGAAATATTCCTTTGGTATCTCTGATTTTCTTGAAGAGATCCCTGGTCTTTCCCATTCTTTTGTTTTCCTCTATTTCTTTGCATTGATCGCTGAAGAAGGCTTTCTTATCTCTTCTTGCTATTCTTTGGAACTCTGCATTCAGATGTTTATATCTTTCCTTTTCTCCTTTGCTTTTTGCTTCTCTTCTTTTCACAGCTATTTGTAAGGCCTCCCTAGGCAGCCATTTTGCTTTTTTGCATTTCTTTTCTATGGGAATGGTCTTGATCCCTGTGTCCTGTACAATGTCACGAACCTCTTTCCATAGTTCATCAGGCATTCTATCTATCAAATCTAGGCCCTTAAATCTATTTCTCACTTCCACTGTATAATCATAAGGGATTTGATTTAGGTCATACCGGAATGGTCTAGTGGTTTTCCCTACTTTCTTCAATTTAAGTCTGAATTTGGTAATAAGGAGTTCATGGTCTGGGCCACAGTCATCTCCTGGTCTTGTTTTTGCTGACTGTTAGGGATTATCAGAGTGTAAATAACCAAAGTGGTTAAGACATACCTAACTTCAGCCACTCTATCTGTTGTGTCCTACCTATAGAGAAGAAAAATCTAAGAAATACTTAAGAAGTTCTCAGTTAAGAGGAACAGGCTCACTAAAAGATGGACTCCAACTACAGGACTATATCTTATTTCCCCCCACTCTCACTACCCTGTTATTAAAGATCTATTCATAGCAATTTCTTGTAGCTGGTACAAGATGTCTGACTACCAGGAAAAAAAAAAAAATATATATATATATATATATGACACATCAAAAGACAAAGAGCACGATTTGAAGACATCAGAATCAGACATAGTAGGAATGTTGGAATTATCAGACTAGGAATTTAAAACAACTGGCAGAATAGAAGGACATCGGCTCATCTTCTTCTGTGAGAACTCCAAAATTACAACTTGCTGCTGAACAACCATCAAGAGAAGAATGTTGGATTCCACCAAAAATAGATACCCCCATACAAGCGCAAAGGAGAAGCCCCAATAAGATGGTAGGAGGGGGGAAACTTGTGTTTAGAATCAAACCTCATACCCCTCAGAGACACTCCGAGGACTCAAACAAAACCTTGTGCTCACCACGACCCAGAGGCCCCAAAGAGACTGAACCATACCTATATTTAAGTGTCTGAGTGTCTTCTGTGGATGTATGGCTCAGCAGTAGCCAGCCACAGAGACAGGGTCTCTGGATGCAACAGATCTTGATCACACAATGTGTGGCATAAGCCCTCTTACCCTCTTAGAGGAGGTTGTGATTAGGCCCACATAGAGAGAGCAGACAACCCACAAACTGCAGAGCAATTATACCAAGGAAATTCTCACATTGTTAAGAAAGTTCTAGGACCAAAAACAGATCTCCCAACATGCGGATTCAGCAAAGACACTGAGAAGCCCAGAGAATTTGACTTTGGAGGCCACTGGGATTTGATCACAGAATTTACACAGGACTGGGGAAAAAGACTCTTGGAGGGCACAAAACAACAACAACAACAAAAACCTTGTGTGAACCAGGAACCAGGAGAAAGGATCAGTGTCCCCACAAGAGACTGAGTCAGACTTACCTGTGAGTTTTCAGGAATCTTCAGTGGAGGCTTGGGTCAATAGTTTGACCTCAGGCCAAAAAACCCGGAGGGAATATGGACTCAACAATAAACAAAAAAATTGGAATAAAGATTTATTGACCATGGTCCAACATGAGAAATTGGTCCACCCAATTTCTCCCAAGTCAGTCTCTCCCATCAGGAAGCTTCCATAAACCTCTTATCTTTATTAATCAGAGGGTAGACAGAAAAAAACAAAAATCACAGAAAACTGACCAAACTAATAACATGGACCACAGCCTTGTCTAACTCAAAGAAACTATGAGCCATGCCATGCAGGGCCACCCAAGATGGATGGGTCATGGTGGAGAGTCTAACAAAACATGGTCAACTGGGGAAGGGAAAGGCAAACCACTTCAGTATTATTGCCTTGAGAATCCCATGAACAGTATGAAAAGGAAAAAAGATAGGACACTGAAAGATGAACTCCCCAGATCAGTAGTTTCACAATAGACTACTGGAATACAGTGGAGAAATAACTCCAGAAAGAATGAAGAGATAGAACCAAAGTGAAAACAATGGCCAGTCATGGATGTGGTTGGTGATAGAAGCAAAATTCAATGCTGAAGAACTTTGCAAAGGACAATATTGCATAGTAACCAGGAATGTTAGATTCATGAATCAAAGTAAATTGGACATGGTCAAACAGGAGATGGCAAGAGTGAAAATTAATATTTTAGAAATCACTGAACTAAAATGGATGGGAATGGGTGTATTGAACTCAGATGACCATTATATCTACTACTATGGGCAGGGATCCCTTAGAAGAAGTGGGGTAGCCCTCATAGTCAACAAAGGAGTCCAACGTTCAGTATTTGGGTACAATCTCAAAAATGACTGAATTATCTCTGTTCGTTTCCAAGGCAAACCATTCAATATCACAATAATCCAAGTCTATGCATCAAACACTAATGCCAAAGAAGCTGAAGTTGAATGGTCCTGTGATGACCCATAAGACCTTCTTGAACTAAAACCAAAAAAAAAAAAGATGTGATTTTCATCATAGGTGACTAGAATAGAAAAGTAGGAAGTCAAGAGATACCTGGAGTCACAGGCAAGTTTGGCCTTGGAGTACAAAATGAAGCAGGGCAAAGGCTAATAGAGTTTTGCCAAGAGACCACACTGGTCATAGCAAACACCCTCTTCCAACAACACAAGAGACTACTCTACACATAGACATCACCAGATGGTCAATACCAAAATTAGATGGATTATATTCTTTGCAGCTAAAGATGGAGAAGCTCTATACAGTCAGCAAAAAGAATATTGGGAACTGACTGTGGCTCAAGTAGGGAAAACCACTAGACCACTCAGGTAAGATCTAAATCAAATACCTTATGATTATACAGGGGAAGTGACAAATAGATTCAAGGGATTTGACCTGATAGAGTGCCTGAAGAACCATGGGTATAGGTTCATGAAATTGTACAGGAAGCAGTGGGAGTTGATGTTGAAAAGGTAGCCTGGCGTGCTACAGTCCATGGGGTCACAAAGTATTGGACATGACTGAGAAGATGAAGTGAACTGAACTGATAGCATGCAAGAGAAGATGGAAATGTAAACAGAGTGATGGAAATTTTTAAGAAAGAAAGAGGAAGAAATCCTAAAAATCATAATTACTGTAAAATTGAAGCATGTCTTTGATTAGTTTACTAGCAGACTGAACTTAACTGATAAAATAATCTACCAGCTAGAGGATATATAAGTAGAATCCTTGGAACTGAAAAGCAAAGAGAATAAAGTTAAAAAGGAAACAGAACAGAATACTTAAGGACTGTGAGGCAACTACCAAAGTTATAAAATACACATAATGGAAAAAAAAGAAAGAATATATTTGGAATAGATATATCTGATAAAATACTGTTACCCAAAATATACAGTTCAGTTCAGTTCAGTCGCTCAGTCATGTCTGACTCTTTGCGACCCAATGGATTGCTGCATGCCAGGCCTCCCTGTCCATCACTGACTCCCAGAGTTTACTCAAACTCATGTCCATTGAGTCAGTGATATACAAAGAACTCTGAAATATCAGCATCAAATTTCCCTATTATAAATGAGCCTGAGACCTTAATAGATACCTCACCAAAGACGACACACAGATGGCAGAGAAGTATATAAGTATATTAGAAGATTCTCCACATCTCAGAGAAATAGAAATTAAATGGTAATGTTACAGTGTACATGCCTATTAGAATAGCCAGAATCTGGAATGCTGAGAACATCTAGTGCTGACAGAGTTATGGAACTCTCGTTTGTTGCTGACAGGAATGCAAAATGATACAGAAACTTCGGAAGACATTTTGGCAGTTTCTTAGAAAACTTTGACCCTATGACTTTGGCCATATGACCATAGACTTTGAAAATATGATCCAGTTATTATGCTCCTTGATATTTACTCAAAAGATTTGAAAACTTTCTATGTTACTGCAAAACACTGTACATGATGTTCACAGTGACTTATTTAAATTTTCCCGAACTTGGAAGCCATAAGATATCCTTCAGTGAGTAAATGTATAAATTCTGGTATATCCAGACAATGAAATATTACTGAGCCCTAAAAGGAAATGAGCTTTCAAGACACAAAAAAGACATGGAGGAATCTTAAATGCCTATTACTATGCAAAATAAGTCAATATGAGAAGTCTATAAATATATGTAAGAATATAAGTATAATTCAAATGATACGACATTTTGGAAAAGATAAAATTTTTCCAAAGTTTTGGAGACAGTAAAAAGACCAGTAGTTTCCAGGGACTGGGAGAAGGAAGGGATGATGAATAGACAGATCAGATCTCTGTATGAGATTATAATGATGGGTATATGTCATTTCACATTTAGTCAAGATCATAGAATACACAACTCCAATAGCAAACCCTATTATAAACTCTGGGATTTGTATAATAGTAATTATTATTAGGTTTATTCTTTATAAACATGTATCACTATTATAAATTATCCAGATGACAAGGGAGGCTATACATGTTTAGATGCAGGTGGTATATAAATAATCTCTGAAATTTTCAATTTTTTGTGAAACTAAAACTGCTCAATGTATGGTAAAACCAATACAATTTTGTAATTAGCCTCCAATTGAAATAAATAAATTTATATTAAAAAATAAAACTTCTCAGAAAAAGAAATGAGGTGAAAATTAAAAATAAATAAATAAATAAAGCATATAAATAAAATTTGATTTCTTGCAACAATAACTTGTAAATATCAATTTGTTAATACATTTTTTTTTTTTTTTTTTACGGACTCTCTAGTTGTGGTGTGTGGGCTAAGGAGTTGCAGCTCCAGGGCTTAGCTGCTTCGTTAGCATGTGGGATCTTAGTTCCCACACGGGATTGAACCGGCGTCACCTGAATTGCAAAGCCGATTCTTTTTTTTTTTTTTTTTTCTTCTCTATAGGATTTTATTTTTTATTTTTTTTAAATTAATTTTATTTTATTTTTAAAACTTACATAATTGTATTAGTTTTGCCAAATATCAAAATGAATCCACCACAGGTGGATTTTAATACATTAATACCTGTTAATACATTTTTATCTGTTTTATTTAATACAGTCAATAATTATAATATCAAGCTTTTATTGGTGGTCTGTTAATATAAATATTTAAAGAATAATTTTTATTATAAGTTTACTTTTTTTGGGGGGGGAGGGTACATTTACTTTTTTTTTTTCTTTATTTTTGCTTGCACCATGCAGATGGCAGTATCTTAGTTCCCTGACCAAGGCCTAAACCACGCCTCTTGCATTGATTTGTGGCATCTTAACCACTGAACCACCAGGGAAGTCCCAATTTAATTATAACTTAGATAATGAAAAGAAATAAAGTTAGTGATATTTTAGCATCAGGTTTCAGAAGATTTGTGCAATAAAATAAAGAGGCATATTTTATTCTTTTATCAAGATTTATAAAAACAATGAATAATGTGTTTTGATATTTTTAGGAACAACAGTTATTTTCAAAATAATTAATAAATTACATTTTAGAAGGTAAGCAGTATTTCTGGGTGAAATTTTTTTGATAAATCTATAAATTGTTAATATATATAAAACCAAAATATAAGTTGGAAGTTACAAATTTACAAGTTATAAATGTTATGCTTAACCTTCCTTTTTTCATGTGTGAAGTAGAAACATATATTTTACTATATGTTTTCTAAAATCTTATTTCTATTTCAGCTATTAGAATTAAATAAATTAAATAATGCCCTGACATGAAAAGAAATGGAATATTTTGTTTGTCAACTCAATATCACCAGAATATTCATAAAAAATATTTTATTTTATCATGTTTCATGTTGTTAATAAATACAGTGCTAAACTGAGAGATATTGGCAAGTCCATCTGTATTTCCTGAAGAATGTAGTAAAATATTTTGTTATTATTGTAAAGTTAAATTATAATTGCACAGTACTTTGAAAAAATTCAGCTGTCAACTTTTTTGATTCCTTGCATACTAAACTATACTATATTTCTTTGCTTTGGGTTCTTTTACTAAGTACTATATTTATTGCTTTAATAAATACAATGCTTTTGTTCAATGGGTTTTATTGACATTTTTCCATAATGTTGATTGTTTGAGATGATTAAAAAAAAAATTTCAGACTGAGGGCATCAAAAAGCATAATCTACATATACATCCAGAAGATGCTTAATGACTAGCTTTAATAGTTTAGTCAAATACATAAATACATACATAAGTAGTTTAGGCCATGATCTAAACACCAACAATCTTTGTTGAACATAGTATTTATAAGAATATTTTATATTAATCCATTGTTTATAGAAAATTTCATAGATGTTATGAAGCGCTCTGTAAAATTAGTTTGTCATTACATTTTTTTCCTGTAGTGTACATCATCTTTTGTTCTATGAGCTTTCCTCAACATTATATTGAAACCATTTCATGCTTCTGGCCAGCTGGGTAGCAGTTTTACAGGTATTTCATTTCCTTGGCTCTGTTTTCTGCCCTTTTTGTTGCCTTGATCAACATGGGTGCTAAGTCGCTCAGTCGTGTCTGACTCCTTGCAGCGCTATGGACTGTAGCCCACCAGGGTGCGTTGTCCATGGGATTCTCCAGGCAAGAATACTGGACTGGTTTGCCATGTCCACCTTCAGAGGATCTTCCCCATCCAGGGATTGAATTCAAAGTCTCCAAAGTCACTGCATTGCAGTCAGATTCTTTGCTACTGGCACCACCTGGGAAGCCCTTCTCTATCCGCATATACCCTATCAAAACTTCGCCAAAATCTTGTTCTTCTATTTCTAATTTTCAGCCTTAATATTAGAATAATTAATAAATATGAAGGATTTTCTCTCTCTCCAACCCTGCACAAGACCTATTATTTCGTTTTCATCAAATAAGAATCTGCATTCCCATAAATATTTAAAGCAAAAGTCCTGCAGAAGTTGCTTGTTTTCAGCTGCAAGTAACTTAACAGCTGAGTTTGTCAGGCAGTCTCAGAAGTTCCTGTTGACAGTTCTTATATCACTTACTTTCATCTATTTCTCTCTAGTGGCCTTCTTATTTATATCTGAATCCATGAGGATGCCAGTTAAAGTAGATAGATAAAGCAACAGCTTAGCCTATTTTTTCAGGCTGCCTAACAATTACCTTGAAGCCTAAAGAATGGAAAATATATATATTTATGCTCATCCCCTTGGCGCATTTGTAAAAGTCATTTAGAGATCTCTTTTGCCATATGAAATAAAATCATGTATTTTTTTTTTCCCTTGGACGCAGAGTTTTCTGTGTCTCTGCATATAATAGATTTCGTCCAACATGCCCTAGATTCTAAGTTCAGCTTTCACAATACTTGTTAGCTCAAGATCTAAAAGTACATTGTAGACAGGATAGTCCATGAAATAAAAATATATACATCAATATTTAATGTACTATCCAAACAGGGTTTGATGCCTGAAGTCAGCAGAAGGGCTAAACTTCATATCTCTTACTGCTAATAATAGTTTGTAGACTTCCTAGAAATACTCTGTGCCAATTTTTCTATAGATATCTTCTTTTTGTACTTAGGATAACATTTTTAAATTCGGTGAATTCACAGCTACTGTTTTTTTATTCCTCAAGTCATGGTATTTTATTTTAAGTGTCCATCTAGACTTGTTTCAGAGGAGTAACAGCATAATACTTTTTATGTTAAAATTGTTAATGTTCATATCTGGACTATAGCTTCTCTGGTGTAATGACTGGCATTTACATACCAAAAATAAAAATGTTCACAGCAAATTCAAATGGGCAAAAATATTGGATTATTTTTATGATTTCAATATTGTTTGTGTCCGAATTTAGGTCAAAGGTAATCATTTATTTTTCACTCCTACTTTCTGGGTTTTGGTACATTCATCTCTAAATACTATTAATTTTTTCAGTTTGTTATGATGCTTATATGTGATAATGTGTATGAAATGCTTTGCCTGTAGAAAGTAAAATGAATTCAAGCCAGAGTTTATTGTAATTTTTACCAGTAAGGAAGCTTTTAAAAATTGCATGGATGAGTCTTAGGATTAAATTATTTTTCAGATAAGATACTGAACAGCTTGGTTATTTTCTTGTACATTCACTGGAGACTGAGTTCATATCCAGAATTATACATTAAAGCTAACTTAAATAGGCTCCTCAATATTAAAATTTCCAAATGAACTGCCAATGAGTATGATTTATGACAAGATTTGGCTTTAGAATTTTCCCTAGTTTAATTAATATAGAGACTATTAGGAGTTAGAAGTATTTTAGATCTAATTCTCAGAAATATGTATTTGCTCTGAGTCAAGGAAAACACTATATATGTATGTGTATATATATATATATATATAACTAGTACTTTGGGTTTTATTGTAGATGAGTAGATTTTTTATTATTAAGAAGTAATTTTTTTTTCTATTTACAATGATGGGTTAGTTTCAGATGTACAGCAAAGTGATTCAGTTATGTATATGTATCCATATATTCCTTCTTTTTAGATTATTTTCTCATATAAATTATCACAGAGTATTGAGCAGACTTCCCAGTGATATATAGTAGATCCTTGTTGGTTATCTATCTTATACAGTCATATGTGTGTGCATGTGGATGAGCTAAAAGACTGAAGACAGTGTGTTTGCTTTTCATGTGACTGACACTTCATGTCCTTTATTTCTTCTGCTATAATTTTGATCACATTTTCAAATTTCAGGTAATATAATTTATCTATCTACCTAGCTATCTTTAGCATCTACTTATGAATCATCTATCTAATTTCTTTATACACCGTATAACAGCAGTACCCAAATTTTTGGCACCAGGGACCACTTTTTTTCACATGATGGGAAAGGAGAAGTTGGTGATAGTTTCAGGATAATTCAAGCATATTTCACTTATTATACCATTCCTGATCTAACAGAAGACAGAGCTCAGGAAATAATGTAAGCAAGGGGAGCACCTGTAAACGCAGTTGCAGCTTTGCTCCCTAGCCTCCTGCTCACCTCCTGTTGTGTGGCCCAAATCCTAATATATCACAGCACAGGTCTGTGACCCAGGAGGTGAGGATCACTGCACTAAAAGATATATAGTACTGATGATCTTTGAACAATATTTCAGTTAAGGGTACAGATCCTTTACACAGTAGAAAATCTGAGTGTAACTTTAAAGTTGGCCCTTGTATCTGTGTTGATCCTTAAATTTCACATTCAAAGGTTCAACCAAGTCTGGATTGTATAGTACTGTAGTATTTGGTATTAAAAAAAAAAAATCCATGTATAAGTGGACATGTGCAAATTAAACTATTTTTGTTTGAGCTTGAAATGTATTTAAAAACACAGTAAGCAGCCACACTTAAAAGATACATATTCTGTGGCAAATTACTTCGTATTTTATGATTCCATTACCTTCATCTGTAAAATGATTAGTAATAGTAACCACTTCAGTGGATTATGGTATGGTTTCAATAAACTAATATATGCAGATAGATAAGAAAATTGGTTGGTATATGTGCTGGTTAGAAATAAAATTTGAGCTCCATTTTCTAATTTATTATATGTGTTACATAGACCAGTAAAAATATGGTATAACTTGGATTTATACTATTTAATTTATAATGAATGGCTTCAACAATGGTTTTAAAAATATAGTGTGTCAAACTATCAGCAGAGATATTGATTAAAATTCATATTTCCACACCTATCCTCACAGGGGCTGGGTTATAGTCTGGATGAGGTCAAGTCCTTTGTAGGTTAAACAAAATCAACAGATAATCCCAAAGAACATGACATGAAACAGAATAATTTGATTTCACTATAAGTAAAGTAATGAAATCCTACAAGACCCACAATTTTCATGGATCTCAAAATCTATCTGGCAATATAGGCATAAACATACCTGTTCAAATCAGATTGTTAAACCAGTTGCATGAAGATGTGATGAAGTTCTATGGATTCATAGAAAAGGGACTATATCAATTTTGGTGGCATTGGTAAAGGTCATATATTATTAGTGGTAAAACTTGAAGAATAAATGAAATATCAATTAGTTGATGAATTAATCAGTAAGGAAAAGAAAATATGAGACAATAGAGAAGATGGAAAGAAAAGGGTGTATTGTGAACATAATGACCTGAATATACATACTCACACACACACAGGTAGGTATGCATATATAGATATTTAAGTAATGCATACATAAACACACATATAGGTGTGCACATATACATACATGTATATACATGTGTGGGCTTCCCTGGTGTCTAAGTGATAAAGAATCCGCCTGTAAGGTAGGAGCCGAAGGAGACACGGGTTCAATCCCTGGGTCAGGAAGATTCCCTGGAGAAGGGCATGGCAAACCACTTCAGTATTTTTGACTGGAGAATCTCATGGACAGAGGAGCCTGGCGGACTACAGTCCATGGGGTTGCAAAGACTGGGACATGACTGAAGCGACTTAGCATACATGCATGCATATATATGTACAATGCATATTGTAGTCATCATTTTTAAACTCTTTTGCATTTAATTATGTTTTCATATTAAAAGGAAATTTTCTGGTCCCAGAGAAACTGCCTGGGACTGGCTAGTTATTAAAGACAGCAAAAATCTCAGCTGAAGCAGGTCTTTAACTTTCAAGCTAACTGATCCAGAACCATACCTGCTGTATCTGGCCTGTGAACCCCAAGAGGAAACACTTTCTGCCTTAATCATACCAATGCAGGTACCAGGCAGCGAGGGACCACCCCTATAGCCCAAAGCCCACTGAAATTATTCAAACTATCTAGTCCTCAACTGTAAAGAATAAACAAAAGGGATTAACAGACACATAGAAAATCCTACTAAACAGAATATTCCCCAGGATCATATGAAAGGACAGAAATCTGAGAAAATTAAGAAAATTTAAATCATGAAAATTATTTTTTTCTGAGCATAATGGTATAAGACTAGAAATCAACAAGAGGAAATGGAGAAGATCTGTAAACATCTACAAAGAGTCCAAAATGCAGTACTTGGGTGCAATCTCAAAAATGAGAGAATGCTCTTGGTTAAGTTCCAAGACAAACCATCCCACAACATAGTAATAGAAATGTATGCACCAACCATTAATGCTAATGAGGCTAAAGTCTAACAGCTCTATGAAGACCAAAAAAGCCTTCTAGAACTAACACCAAAAAAAAAAAAAAAAAAAATTTATTTTCATCATCGGGGTTTAGAACGCAAAAGTACAAAGTCAAGAGTTACCTGAAGTAATAGGCAAATTTGGCCTTGTGGTACAAAATGAAACAGGGAAAAAGCTAACAGAGTTAGCTTTGACCAAGAGAACACAAAGCTCATAGAAAACACTGTCTTCCAACAATACAAGAGACAACTCTACACATGGACATAACCAGATGGTCAATACCAATATCAAATTTATTATATTCTTTGCAACCAAAGGTAAAGAAGCTCTAAACAGTCAGCAAAAAACAAGAACGGCTCATGCTCATGAGCATTTTATTGCAAAATTAAGATGTAAGTGGAAGAAAGTAGAGAAAATCACTAGGTCATTTAGCTTTAACCTAAATCAAATTCTGTATGATTATACAATGGAGGTGATGAATAGATTCAAGGGATTAGATCTGGTATGCAGAGTGCCTGAAGAACTATGGACAAAGGTTTGTAACAAAGGAGGCAGTGACTAAAATTATCCCAATGTAAAAGAATTACAAGAAAGCAAAATGATTGCCTGAAGATGCTTATCAAATAGCTGAGAAAAGTGGAAATCAAAGGAGAAAGGAAAAGATATACCCAGCTGAATGCAGAGTTCCAAAGAATAGCAAGGAGAAACAAGAAAGCCTTCTTAAGTGAACAATTCAAAGTAGATGAAAACAGTAGATGTGACAGACTAGAGATCTCTTTAAGAAAATTAGACATAATGAGAATATTTCACACAAGCATGGGTACAAAAAAAGACAGAAACAGTAAGGATCTAACAGAAGCAGAAGAGTTTAAGAAGTGACAGCAGGAATACAAAGAACTATACATAAAAGGTCTTAATGACCAAGAAAACCATGATGGTGTGGTCAGTCAGCTAGAGTCACACATCCTGTAGTCTGAAGTCAAGTGGATCTTAGGAATCATTACTACAAACAAATTAGTGGAAATGATGGAATTCCAGCTGAGCTATTTCAAATCCTAAGAGATGATGCTCTGACGGTGCTGCACTCAATATACCAGCACATTTGGAAAACTCAGCAGTGGCCACAGGCCTGGAAAATGTCAGTTTTAATTCCAAAGAAGAGAAATGCCCAAAAATGTTCAAACTACTGCACAATTGCACTCATTTCACATACTAGCAAGGTAATGTTCAAAGTTTTTCAAGCTAGGCTTCAATAGTACATGAGCCAAGAACTTCCAGATGTATAAGCTGGATTCAGAAAAGGCAGTGAAGCCAGAGATCAAATTGCCAACAGCCACTGGAAAATAGAAAAAAAAAAAAAAGTGAATTCTGAAAAGCATCTAATTTTTCTTCATTGGCTATGAGAAAGCCTTTGAATGGGTGAATCACACCAAACTGTGGAAAATTCTTAGAGATGGAAATGCCAAACCACTTTATCTGCCTCCAGAGAAACATGTATGCAGGTTAAGAAGCAACAGTTCGAACCAGACTGGAACAATGGACTGTCAAAATTGGGAAAGAAGTTATGTCAAGGTTGTATATTTTCACCCTGCTTATTTAATCTCTATGCAGAGAACATCATGCAAAATTCCAGGCTGGATGAAGCAAAAGCTGTGATTAAGAATTCTGGGAGAAGTATCAGTAACCTCAGATATGGAAATGACACCACCCTAATGGCAAAAAGTGAAAGTCGCTCAGCTTTGTACAAATCTTTGTGACCTCATGGACTGTCATGAAATTCTCCAGGCCACAATACTGGTGTGGGTAGCTGTTCCCTTCTCCAGGGGATATTACCAACCCAGGGATTGAATCCAGGTTTCCCACATTGCAGGTGGATTCTTTACCAGTTGATCCACCAGGGAAGCCCAAGAATACTGGAGTGGGTAGCCTATCCCTTCTCCAGAGGATCTTCCTGACTCAGGAATCTAACTGGGGTCTCCTGCATTGCAGGATGATTCTTTAACAGCTGAGATACCAGGTTAACCCAGTGGCAGAAAGCAAAGAGTAACTAATGAGCCTTTTGATGAAGGTGAAAGATAAGAGTGAAAAAGTTGCCTTAAAATTCAACATTCAAAAATCTAAGATCATGACACTCAGTCTTATTAGTTCATGGCAAATATGTGTGGGGGGGAAAGAAACAATTACAAATTTTATTTTCTTGGGCTCCAAAATTGCTGTTGATGGCAACTGCAGACATGAGATTAAAAGAAGCTTGCTCCTTGGAAGAAAAGTTATAACAAACTTAGACAGTGTATTAAAAAGCAGAAACATCACTTTGCCAACAAAGATCCATCTAGTCAAAGCTATGGTTTTTCCAGTAGTCATGGATGGATGTGAGATTTGTACCGTATAGAAGGCTGAATGTTAAAGAATTCATGATTTTAAACTGTGGCACTAGAGAAGACTCTTGAGAGCCTCTTAGACAGCAAGCAGATTAAACCAGTCAATCCTAAATGAGATCAACCTGAACATTCATTGAAAGGACTGATGCTAAAGCTGAAGCACCAATATTTTGGCCACCTTATGTGCAGAGCCAACTCATTGGAAAAGTCCCTGATGCTGGGAAAGATTGAGAACAGGAGGAGAGGTGGGGACAGATGATTAGATGGTTGCATGGCATCATCAACTCTTTGGACATGAGCCTGGGCAAACCCTGGGTGAGATAATGAAGGGCAGGGAAACCTGTCATGCTGCATTCCTTGAGGTCACAAAAAGTTAGACAGGACTGAGTGACTGAACAACAACTTTTGTTTTCTGACAGGGGCTTATCACACAAGTCTTTATTTTCTCTTATCAGAGATGCCTCTGGTTATGTTTGTGAGTTGCACTTCCCTGCAGCCACTATCTATAAGAGGTGTGGCTCTGTGCCCTTGTCATTTCTTCTTGTGCCACCAGGAGTGCTGATACCTTGCTTTTGCCAGAGCCACTCTTGTTATAGAAATGGAAGGATCTTTAGTTGTCTTAGGGCTTCCCTTGTGGCTCAGCTGGTAAAGAATCTGCCTGCAATGGGGGAGACCTGTGTTGGATTCCTGGGTTGGGAAGATCCCCTGAAGAAGGGAAAAGCTATCCACTCCAGTATTCTGCCCTGGAGTGTTCCATGGACTGTCCAGTCCATGGGGTCACAAACAGTGGGATAAGACTGAGCAACTTTCACTTTCACTGTGCCTTGGATTCTCTGAGATACATCATCTGTGACCTCATCACCTGTGACCATGGGCACTGGTGCAGTCAAACAGTTGGAGTTGTGCTGTCTTCTCTTGGTCACTGCATTATCTGAAGCTAGGGGCTCTTTTGCTGTGGTCTGAGGGCCTGAACTTCAGATACCATTTCTGCTGATCCCTCAGATATGCTTCTTCAGATACAGGTGTTTGGAGTTTTCTTGCCTTCTAATGTGTTGGGCCAAGGCACCTTTATCGAGTTGTGGATGTTTTACTGTTTGTATATTGAAGGTCAGAGATAAAGGTAAATTTTTACTCTGCTTTGTTTTTGACCTCATTCTTTTCCCCTGCTCTTTTTTTTACTGTCATCATAATTTTGCTTTTTCCATAATGTCATATTGTTTGGAACCATATAGTATATAGCCCATTCAGATTGGCTTCTTTCACGTAATAATATGCATGAATGTTTCCTCCATGTCTTTTTGTGATTTGACAGTTCTTTACTTTTTACACTGAATTTTCCATTGTCTTAATGTACCATAGTTTATTTATGCATCCATCTACTTAAAGGCATTGTGGTCATTTCCAGGTTTTGCCAATTATGAATAAAATTGTTATAAACATTATATAAAAACTTTCATGTGGACAAAAATTTCAACCCACGTGGGTAAAGACCAATACTCATAACTGATGGATCATATATCAAGAGATGTGTTTAGTTTTGTAAAACACACACATACATACACACAGCTGTTTTCCAAAGTGGCTGTACCATTGTCCATTTCCACTATTAATGAATGGGAGGTTTTTGTTGTTCCAACCCTTGCCGGTGTTTGATGCTGTCAGAATCCCAGATCCAGGCCATTCTAATAGCTTTGTAGTTCTGTCTCATGTTGTTTTAACTTCAGGTTCCCTAGTGATATATGGTGTAGAGAATCTCTTCATTTGCTTACTTGACATGTGTGTTTTTCTTGGTGAGGTGTCTGTTCAGATCTCTTCTACATTTTTTATCAGGTTGTTTATTTTCTTACTGTTGAGTATATATGTATTATCCTTTAAAATTCATACTTAATAGATAAAATGACTCAAAGGTTTTTGACCTAACAAGTGATGGTTTTAAATGTAATCAGTATGAGCAATCAAATAGTGACTCCTAAATCTAGTTAATTATCAGAATTATTTGAAGTTTTTTTTGTGTGTGGTTTTTTGTTTTTTTTTTTTTTTTTTTGTCTATTTCATAAAATATTTGTTTTGAAAATTTCTATTACAAACAGAAAAAAAAAAAAAACTCAGGTTTTTGTCTAACTGTGAGATTGGGGCAATCATTAAAATAACTAACACTATAGAACTCTAGTGGCATTCAACTAGGCCAAAACTTATTGAGTCTCTAACAATATTTGGAACAAATATAAGCCTTCATCAGTGATGCCATATGGTAAAAGTGAAAAGAGTGTAGGTAGGCAGATAAGTAAAAGTAAGATATTCAGTTCAGTTCAGTCGCTCAGTAGTGTCCGACTCTTTGCGACCCCATGAATTGCAGCATGCCAGGCCTCCCTGTCCATCACCAACTCCCGGAGTTCACTCAGACTCATGTCCATCAAGTCAGTGATGCCATCCACCATGTCATCCTCTGTCGTCCCCTTCTCCTCCTGCCCCCAATCCCTCCCAGCATCAGAGTCTTTTCCAATGAGTCAGATCTTCGCATGAGGTGGCCAAAATACTGGAGTTTCAGCTTTAGCATCATTTCTTCCAAAGAACACCCAGGACTGATCTCCTTTAGAATGGACTGGTTAGATCTCCTTGCAGTCCAAGGGACTCTCAAGAGTCTTCTTTATTTAATAAACATGGTCACTGGAACTAAGAAAAAATGAAGGACATTCAGATTAGGAAGATAAGAAACAATTTCCTAGAGACTATTTTCACTAAGTTGTGTCTTTAAAGACAAATCAAAATGAATTGTATAAAGGAAGAAAGATAAGTATGTTCAGATATTCATTCAAAAACAAAGAAAGATAAGGAATTATTCTGAGTTAGAAATAGCAAACATCCCCTATGCATTTAGGGTTGTGTTTCAAAGGGGAGTAATAATACGTCAGGGTCCTCCATAAATAGCATTCATACAAAAAGACAGGAGCACATTGCTTTACACGTATGTTGATCTTGCGTTTTTTTCTCCCAACCTCTACTTGTTTTCACCTAGAGAAGAAAAAAAAGAAAAAGAAAAAAAATGTATAGTATAAACTGCATGAAAGTAGGAATTTTTGTGATTTTATTTCTTATTGTATGTATCCCATGAAACTAGAAAAGTGCCTAAAACTTGAAGTATATCCTTGTTAAATAATTACAGATATTTTTAGTTGGTAAATTCTGTGATATTGTAGAAAGGATATAGGGTAGAATTGTATTTTTAGAGTAATATTTAATCTCTTAAATTTGATAAATTCAAGTTTCTCAACTGTAATTAGGGAAGAAATGCAGCCTTTATAATGTCACAATTATTATGATGTTGTGAGAAAAAGCTGTTCAAACTACATGAACTACATATTGTACAAAATAAGCATTTTTGCTTATGTTAATGATTTCAGTGGCACCATTGTGTTGTGGTAAAAGAACTAGGTTTGGGAGAAGAAAAAAAAAACTAGAATGAAATCTTTATCTTGAGGTCATTCACTTTGCCTGTAATTCATCTTTTTATTTATTTATTTTTATATTCTCTGCAAAATCGCATTTTTTGAATGCAGTTCAATAGATGACTTCAATACACACTTGACTATTCAATATTTTTTTGTTACGATGGGCTAGAAATAATAGTTTATGAAAAACTGTGGGTTTGAATTGTTTTTGAAACACAAGTATTTTATTGCAGGGCTTCCCAGGTGGCGCTGGGAAGTTCACAACTGGTGTGAACTCTATCCCCTGAAGAAGGGAGTGGCAACCCACTCCAGTATTCTTGCATGGACAGAATTCCATGGACAGAGAAGACTGACCGGGTTCAGTTATGGGGTGGCAAAGAGTCAGACATGACAGAGTGACACCTGCCTGTCGATGCCGGAAATAGAAGAGATGCAGGTTCGGTCCCTGGGTCGGAAGATACCCTGGAGGAGGGCATGGCAACCTACTCCAGTATTCTTGCCTGGAGAATCCCATGGACAGAGGAGCCTGGTGGGCTACAGCCCATAGGGTTACAAAGAGTTGGACACAACTAAAGTACCTTAACATGCACACACACACTGGGCCCCCTATCCATTGCAATAATTCAAGTTCAACATAATCATAAAAAAATCTCATGCATTTCTCCTTCATTTTGGATGTTGTCATGTTATGTGCAGTTCACCTTGTGGTTGATTCAGCTGAGAAAATCAGCAACAATGAGAAAGAGGACACATATGACTACATCAGTCCATTTTCTTCACAGGAGACTTGACAATACTTCTGAATTCACTGAAAGGAGACTAGGAGATCTTAATCAAATAAGATAGAAAAAATAAAGATTAGAGATATTCTTTCTCTTCCTTATGACCTTATTTTCTTGTATTTTGATGACAACTGGTGTGAACTCTATCCCCTGAAGGAGGGAATGGCAACCCACTCCAGTATTCTTGCATGGAGAATTCCATGGACAGAGAAGATTGACCGGCTTCAGTTCATGGGGTCACAAAGAATCAGACATGACACACATACACATGAGTTCTACAGTTTTGAAATCAGGTCAGTTCAGTTCAGTCACTCAGTCGTGTCGGACTCTTTGCCACCCCATGAATCCCAGCATGCCAGGCCTCCCTGTCCATCATCAATTCCCGGAGTTCACCCAAACTCATGTCCATCGAGTCGATGATGACATCCAGCATCTTATCCTCTGCTGTCCCCTTTCCCTCCTGCCCCCAATCCTTCCTAGCATCAGGGTCTTTTCCAATGAGTCTACTCTTTGCATGAGGTGGCCAAAGTATTGGAGTTTCAGCCTCAGCATCAGTCCTTCCAATGAACATCCAGAACTGGTCTCCTTTAGGATGGACTGATTGGATCTCCTTGCAGTCCAAGGGATTCTCAAGAGTCTTCTCCAACACCATATTGCAAAAGCATCAATTCTTCAGCACTTAGCTTTCTTCACAGTCCAACTCTCACATCCATACATGACCACTGGAAAAACAATAACCTTGACTAGATGGACCTTTGTTGGCAAAGTAATATCTCTGCTTTTTGATATGCTATTTAGGTTGGTCATAACTTTCCTTCCAAGGAGTAAGTGTCTTTTAATTTCATGTCTGCAGTCACCATCTGCAGTGATTTTGGAGCCCCCCCCAAATAAAGTCAGCCACTGTTTCCACTGTTTTCCCATCTATTTGCCATGAAGTGATGGGACCAGATGCCATGATCTTAATTTTCTGAATGTTGAGCTTTAAAATAGTACCATATTAATTTTAGAAAAAAAATGCTTTTAATCTGCTAGGGTGAAACAAGTACAAGGCACTCAGGAGTGAAATGTATGTTTACTGGACAATAACCATTTTAAGGGCTTGTTTCTGAGACATTTCCAAAGCACTGAATTGCCTACCTGGAATGCAATGATATTATGTGAGAAATAGGTGAGCTTGCTTGTGTGTAGTGAGCAGCAGCTTGTATTTAGCTAGGATATGTCTATCTAAGCAAATAACTTTGTTGTGGAATAATGTCATTGATGTGATACTTCACAGGATGCTTTTAAAATTCCTTCCCACAAAACCATAAACAAAACAGAAAGACAGCCTACAAGATGGAAACAATTTTGCAAACAATATGACTGACAAGGGATTGATTTTCTTTTCTTTTTTTTTTTTTGGAAATTTTAAATTTTATTTTATTTTTAAACTTTACAATATGGTATTAGCTTTGCCAAACATCGAATCGAATCCGCCACAGGTATACCTGTGTTCCCCATCCTGAACCCTCCTCCCTCCTCCCCCGCCACACCCTTCTGCACAACAAAGGAAACTATTAGCAAGGTGAAAAGGCAGCCTTCAGAATGGGAGAAAATAATAGCAAATGAAGCAACTGACAAACAACTAATCTCAAAAATATACAAGCAACTCCTACAGCTCAACTCCAGAAAAATAAATGACCCAACCAAAAGATGGGCCAAAGAACTAAATAGACATTTCTCCAAAGAAGACATACAGATGGCTAACAAACACATGAAAAGATGCTCAACATCACTCATTATCAGGGATTGATTTTCAAAATAAGCAAACACCTCATTTAAAAAAAAAAAAAAAAAAACACCTTTTTTAATATAAAAAAAAATAAAAAAGAAAATGGTCAGAAGACCTAAAGAAGATATGCAGATGGCCAATAGGCACAGGAAACAATGCCCAATATTGCAAATTATTAGAGAAATGCATATCAAAACTACAATTAGGTTTCATACCTTGCCAGTCAAAATAGCCTTAATTAAAATTTTACAAATAGTAAATGCTGGAGTGGGTGTGGAGAAAAGAGAACTCTCCTACACTGTTGGTGGGAATATATATTGGCACAACCACCACAGATAACAGTATAGAGGTTCTTAAAAAAACAAAAATAAGGTTCAGCCGTTCTGCTTTTGGGCATATATCTGGAGAAAACTATAATTTCAAAAGATAAATCCACCCTGATATTCCCAGGAACACTACAATAGTGACAAGAAATGAAAGCAACCTATTAATAGATGCCCGTCAACAGTTGAATGGGTAAAGAAATTGTGGTATTTATGTACAATGGACTATTATGCAGCCATAAAAGGTCTGGGAAAATGCCATTTGCTGCAACATGGATGAACCCAGAGATTATCATATTGAATAAAGTAAATTAGAGAAAGACAAATATGTGATATAACATATTTGTGGATTCTTAGAAAGGATGTAAATAAACTTATTTATGAGACAGAAACATTCTCATAGACATAGAGAATAAAATTATGGTTACCAAAGGGAAAAGAAATGGAGAGATAAATCAGGAGTTTGGAACTAACATATGTACACTTCTATGCATGTGGAGAAATTATAGGACCTACTATATAGCATAGGGAATTATATTCAATATCTTGAAACAACCTATAAAGAAAAATAATATGAATCACTTTGTTGCAAACCTGAAACTAACACAGCATTGTAAACCAATTATACTTCAATTAGAATCAAATCAAATCAAATAAAGAGGCAAAAAAAATGTCTTTCCACAAATGAAGCCACAAAGCAGGCTCTAACAAATAGGCATTAACAGGAAAGCAGGTGAAGGGGTGATATTAGCTGAGTGATATTAGCTCAGCACTAAATTAGGAAAACTTCTGTTTGAAAAAATACAATTTTTTTAATAGAGGAAAGAGGACCCTAAATAGTGTAAAAAGAGGTCCCTAAACAGTGTGAAAAGTTAAACTTCAAACTCTGCTCTATAGATTAAAATATGTGTATTATCTAATGCATATAGTGATCTCAGATAAAGTAAATAAGAGCACTATGAGTGGATATTAATTTCATGCTGGAATTTTAGAAAAAATCTTTAAAGACAACATTTCACATTAAGAATACAATGAGTAAAATATTCTATCAGATTAAGCACAATAACCAGTACATATATCAAGATAACTTAATAATGTTATAATGTTTATAATGTTAATGTATCCAGTTAAAGC
This sequence comes from Bos taurus, assembly GCF_002263795.3. Lineage (NCBI taxonomy): Eukaryota > Metazoa > Chordata > Mammalia > Artiodactyla > Bovidae > Bos > Bos taurus. The sequence continues at coordinate 5,455,828 of NC_037336.1, forward strand.
TCTATACAATCAGCAAAAACAAGACCAGGATCTGACTGTGGTGGCTCAGATCATGAACCCCTTATTGGCAAATTCAGACCTAAATTGAAGAAAATAGGGAAAACCACTAGGCCATTCAGGTATGACCTAAATCAAATCCCTTATGATTATACAACGCAAGTGAGAAATACATTTAAGGGACTAGATCTGATAGATAGAGGACAGATGAACTATGGACAGAGGTTCGTGACATTGTACAGGAGACAGGGACCAAGACCATCCCCATGGAAGAGAAATGCAAAAAAGCAAAATGGCTATCTGGGGAGGCCTTACAAATAGTTGTGAAAAGTAGAGAAGCAAAAAGGAAAGAAAAAAAGGAAATATATAAACATCTGAATGCAGAGTTCCAAAGAATAGCAAGGAGAGATAAGAAAGCCTTCCTCAGCGATCAATGCAAAGAAAGAGAGGAAAACAACAGGATGGGAAAGACCAGAGATCTCTTCAAGAAAATCAGAGATACCAAGGGAACATTTCATGCAAAGAAAGGCTTGATAAAGGACAAAAAAGGTATGGACCTAACAGAGGCAGAAGATATGAAGAAGAGGTGGCAAGAATACACAGAAGAACTGTACAAAAAAAGATCTTCACGACCAAGATAATCGCGATGGTGTGATCACTCTCCTAGAGCCAGACATCCTGGAATGTGAAGTCAACTGGGCCATAGAAAGCATCACTACAAACAAAGCTAATGGAGGTGATGGAATTTCAGTTGAGCTATTTCAAATCCTGAAAGGTGATGCTGTGAAAGTGCTGCACTCCATATGCTAGCAAATTTGGAAAACTCAACAGTGGCCACAACACTGGAAAAGGTCAGTTTTCATTCCAATCCCAAAGAATGCCAATGCCAAAGAATGCTCAAACTACCACACAATTGCACTCAACTCACATGCTAGTAAAGTAATGCTCAATATTCTCCAAACCACGCATCAGCAATACATGAAATGTGAACTTCTAGATGTTCAAGTACGTTTTTAGAAAAGGCAGAGGAAGCAGAGATCAAATTGCCAACATCCGCTGGATCACCGAAAAAGCAAGAAAGTTCCAGCAAAACATCTATTTCTGCTTTATTGACTATGCCAAAGCCTTTGACTGTGTGGATAACAAAAAACTGTGGAAAATTCTGAAAGAGATGGGCATACCAGACCACCTGACCGGCCTCTTGAGAAACCTATATGCAGGTCAGGAATCAACAGTTAGGACTGGACATGAAACAACAGACTGGTTCCAAATAGGAAAAGGAATACTTCAAAGCTGTATACTGTCATCCTACTTTTTTTTTTTTTTTTTTATGTTCAAGCTGGTTTTATTTTTATTTTTTTTTAATTTCATTTTATTTTTAAACTTTCCAATATTGTATTGTTTTTGCCAAATATCAAAATGAATCTGCCACAGGTATACATGTGTTCCCCATCCTGAACCCTCCTCCCTCCTCCCTCCCCATACCATCCCTATGGTCGTCCCAGTGCACTAGCCCCAAGCATCCAGTATCGTGCATCAAACCTGGACTGGCGACTCATTTCATACACGATAGTATACATGTTTCAATGCCATTCTCCCAAATCTTCCTACCCTCTCCCTCTCCCACAGAGTCCATAAGACAGTTCTATACATCAGTGTCTCTTTTGCTGTCTCGTATACAGGGTTATTGTTACCATCCTTCTAAATTCCATATATATGTGTTAGTATGCTGTATTGGTGTTTTTCTTTCTGGCTTACTTCACTCTGTATAATAAGCTCCAGTTTCATCCATCTCATTAGAACTGATTCAAATGAATTCTTTTTAATGGCTGAGTAATACTCCATTGAAAATATGTACCACTGCTTTCTTATCCATTCATCTGCTGATGGACATCTAGGTTGCTTCCATGTCCTGGCTATTATAAACAGTGCTGTGATGAACATTGGGGTACACGTGTCTCTTTCCCTTCTGGCTTTTTCAATGTGTATGCCCAGCAGTGGGGTTGCTGGATCATAAGGCAGTTCTATTTCCAGTTTTTTAAGGAATCTCTACACTGTTCTCCATAGGGGCTGTACTAGTTTGCATTCCCACCAACAGTGTAAGAGGGTTCCCTTTTCTCCACACCCTCTCCAGCATTTATTGCTTCTAGACTTTTGGATCGCAGCCATTCTAACTGGTGTGAAATGGTACCTCATAGTGGTTTTGATTTGCATTTCTCTGATAATGAGTGATGTTGAGCATCTTTTCATGTGTTTGTTAGCCATCTGTATGTCTTCTTTGGAGAAATGTCTATTTAGTTCTTTGGCCCATTTTTTGATTGGGTCATTTATTTTTCTGGAATTGAGCTATAGGAGTTGCTTGTATATTTTTGAGATTAGTTGTTTGTGAGTTGCTTCATTTGCTATTATTTTCTCCCATTCTGAAGACTGCCTTTTCACCTTGCTAATAGTTTCCTTTGTTGTGCAGAAGCTTTTAAGTTTAATTAGGTCCCATTTGTTTATTTTGCTTTTATTTCCAATATTCTGGGAGGTGGGTCATAGAGGATACTGTTGTGATGTATGTCGGAGAGTGTTTTGCCTATGTTCTCCTCTAGGAGTTTTATAGTTTCTGGTCTTACATTTAGATCTTTAATCCATTTTGAGTTTATTTTTGTGTATGGTGTTAGAAAGTGTTCTAGTTTCATTTTTTTTACAAGTGGTTGACCAGTTTTCCCAGAACCACTTGTTATAGGGATTGTCTTTAATCCATTGTATATGCTTGCCTCCTTTGTCAAAGATAAGGTGTCCATATGTGCGTGGTTTAATCTCTGGGCTTTCTATTTTGTTCCATTGATCTATATTTCTGTCTTTGTGCCAGTACCACATGGTCTTGATGACTGTGGCTTTGTAGTAGAGCCTGAAGTCAGGTAGGTTGATTCCTACCAAAGTTACTTTGGCTATTCAGGTTTTTTTGTATTTCCATACAGATTTGTGAAATTATTTGTCCTAGTTCTCTGAAAAATATTGGTAGCTGATAGCAATTGAATTGAATCTATAGATCACTTTGGGTAGTATACTTATTTTCACTATATTGAATTCTTCCAATCCATGAACACGGCATATTTCTCCATCTATTAGTGTCCTCTTTGATTTCTTTCAACAGTGTTTTATAGTTTTCTATATATAGGTCTTTAGTTTCTTTAGGTAGATACATTCCTAAGGATTTTATTATTTCCGTTGCAATGGTGAATGGAATTGTTCCCTTAACTTATATGCAGAATACATCATGAGAAATGCTGGGCTTGAAGAAGCACAAGCTGGAATCAAGATTGCCGGGAGAAATATCAATAATCTCAGATATGCAGATGACACCACCCTTATGGCAGAAAGTGAAGAGGAACTTAAAAGCCTCTTGATGAAAGTGAAAGAGGAGAGTGAAAAAGCTGGCTTAAAGCTCAACATTCAGAAAAAGAAGATCATGGCATCTGGTCCCATCACTTCATGGGAAATAGATGGGGAAACAGTGGAAACAGTGGGAGACTTTATCTTTTTGGGCTCCAAAATCACTGCAGATGGTGAGTGCAGCCATGAAATTAAAAGACGCTTACTCCTTGGAAGGAAAGTTATGACCAACCTAGATAGAATATTCAAAAGCAGAGACATTACTTTGCCAACAAAGGTCCGTCTAGTCAAGGCTATGGTTTTTCCTGTGGTAATGTATGGATGTGAGTGTTGGACTATGAGAAAAGCTGAGCACTAAAGAATTGATGCTTTCGAACTGTGGTGTTGGAAAAGACTCTTGAGAGTTCCATGGACTGCAAGGAGATCCAACCAGTTCATTCTAAAGAAGATCAATCCTGCGTGTTCTTTGGAAGGAATGATGCTAAAGCTGAAACTCCAGTATTTTGGCCACCTCATGCGAAGAGCTGACTCATTGGAAAAACTCTAATGCTGGGAGGGATTGGGAGCAGGAGGAAAAGGGGACGACAGAGGATGAGATGGCTGGATGGCATCACCGACTCGATGGATGTGAGTTTTAGTGAACTCCGGGAGTTGGTGTGTGGACAGGGAGGCCTGGCGTGCTGTGATTCATGGAGTCGCAAAGAGTCGGACAGGACTGAGCATCTAAACTGAACTAAACTCTTCCAGTTAAAAGTGAAAGTGCTCATTGCTCAGTCAGGTCTGATTCTTGAAAATGTTATGACTATAGCCCACCAGGCTCTTCTGTCCATGCAATTCTCCAGGCAAGCATACTGAAGTGGGTTGCCATTCCCTTCTCCAGGATATCTTCCTGGGTACCAACCTGAGTCTCCTGCATTGTAGGCAGATTCTTGAGCATTTGAGTCACAAAGAAAAAATGTATCCAACTAGCTGTTTAAAATTCCAAAATAAATAAAACTAAAAATTATACAAATATCTTGTTTTTACTTGCACTCTCCTTTTTCCATGGACTAAACATTTTAATTTTCATGCAACACTGTTACACTAAATTATATCCTCTTGCTTGAATAAATTAATATGGTTTCATCTTTGGGAGCAGACTAATCTCCGCAGAACATAGCATATATTTTACTATTATACATTATTTCAAATATATTTAATATCACCTTTTCTAGATTTCATTCTTGCCGTAATTGTACATTTGACAGACTGAATTACACAGAGATAATGGTATTTTAAATGGTCTATTATAAAGCAGTTTCCTTTCATATTAAACCTTTCCAAAAGAAAGTTAATATGATTATTTCTTTGCAGCACATAGAAATAAGTTAAAGTTTCTTTGTTTCTTACCATATTTATGTTTCATCTAACTCTTAGTCATATAATCGTTTTCCTTTCTTTAAAAATGATTTGTAATTACAAAGATTATCAACTCTTCAGATTTTTCTGGGATTTTGGAAAATTATATTCATTCTTCTATCTGTCCAAGATATTTAAAGAGAAGGGTGAAATGATGTTAGCAGATTTTGGCAAATGTATTGTTCATGAAAGATTACTGAATTTCTTCTAGCTGAGCCAGAATATCCAGCCTTGTTTTATCTTGTAAAAACAAAAGCATACATGAACATTTCCCTATTGTACTCTACAAGCTTGCTGAACTCACACAGAATGAAGCACTTGCTCAGAATCATTCCTAATGATTTCCTGCACATCCAGACCAGAAACCCAAAGCTCTTTAATATTCTATCATCATTCTCATTTTCTATAATTTAACAACTTCTCATATTATTCTTAATGGAAAAGTCATGCAATATTGAGCAATAAATGCTGTTAATTTCCTGCTGTGTATCATTTCCATTTTTGTTGTTGGTGGAGAGTAATTACCATACTTATTATCATAATTGTCTTTTTTAGCTTATGAGAATATAGTGATCTCAACCTTCATTGATCTTACAATTGTATATTTTATTGTTCTCAATAATAATATCTTGGAATATACAAGACTTAAATTATTACAAAAATTATGTGATTCTATAGCAGCATGTTTTCTAAGTGGTTCAATTTAGAAGAAAGTATTTTAAGCTTTATATTTCTTATCAAAAAACAGAAAATCTTATATCTGTGACAGGATGATGCTATCCTTTAGTGCAAAGCAAATTACAGCTATATTATGCTATCATCACACAAGAAAATGTTTTCTTGTATTTCATTCAGATTCTATGTTTTATTTATTTATGTGTCAAAGGTTTGTTTTAACTTTGGTATGAATTTACTTGCAACTTGTGATAAAATGTTGCTTTGGAAGAATTTTTAATAGAGATTCTTTCCACTAATGCTAACATTTTATTAATATAAAATATTTACCTTGTATGTCCTAAAATTATCAACTAAAACTTTACAAAATTGTGTGAAGACAGAAAAAAAGACTAAAGAAATTACAACATTTTTACGTAGTAAGAAAAAAATCTACAGATAATTAAAAATTATTAATACTACAAAAAATTGTCAACAATGTTGAACTTTCATTTTACATCCAAACATAGCCTCAGCATAGCTAGCTTCATTATTATGGGCTAGTTTATATGTCCATTTGATGAGGGGCAGATTTCAGAAATGAGTCATTATTTATAACAAATGTTAATATATCCAAGGAGTGCTATTCCACAAAAATTGTGGATAATGAGAAATATAACTGATTTCCATATTAACTTTCATTTGGTTCCAATCATCAACATATTCTGTACCATGAGAAATATCACAAATGAAAACACAAAGATGATCTGTATATTAAGCACTAAACAAATGTGTTCTTTTTATTTTTATTGAGTTTTTATATTTAATTGTCTTTTAAAATGGAGGATAAATACAATATTGTGGTGGTTTCCATCACACATCAACATGAATCAGCCAACAGTATAAATTAAAATGGAGTATCAAAAAACAGTAAAGTGGATTATAAAGAAAGATAGTGACATTTTATTCCTATATCTATAAGGACATTTTTGATCATCAGCAGAAGTATGCAAATCACAATTGCAAAGAAGAATCAGTTGAGATTAATGTTGGACCCTGTGTTCTGACTGACAGAATGCTAATCATGATTACATCATTTAGGTGAATTCTGATAATTTACATATTATCAAAAAATATTTGGACCTTATTTTCCTTATTTCTTAAATGGAGAGAGCATTGCATTTATGTCACAAAATTGGTTTGCTTATTAAAAAATTACTGCACCAGGAGAAAAAGCTCAATGTCAAAAAAAGAAAAAGAAAGAAAAAACTAGCTATTAATAGTTTATCTTTAAAAGGAACTTTTGGTGGACACAGTGGCAGGAATACACAGAAGAACTGTACAGAAAAGATCTTCATGACCCAGATGATCACGATGGTATGACCACTCACCTAGGGCCAGACATCCTGGAATGCGAAATCAGGTGGGTCTTAGGAAGCATCAGTACAAACGAAGCTAGTGAAGGTGATAAAATTCCCTTGGAGCTATTTCAAATCCTAAAAGACAATGCTATGAAAGCACTGCACTCAATATGCCAGCAAATTTGTAAAACTCAGCTGTGGCCACAGGTCTGGAAAAGTCAACTTTCATTCCAATCCTAAAGAAAGGAAATTGCTCAAACTACTGCGCAATTACACTCATCTCACAGTGCGGGAGGACGCAAGTTCCATCCCTGGGTCAGGAAGATCCTCTGGAGAGGGAAATGGCAAACCACTCCAGTACTCTTGACTGGAAAATCTCATGGACAGAGGAATGTGGTAAGCTACAGTCCATGGGGTCACAAAGAGTCGAACCCGACTGAGCAACTTTACTCACTCACTCACTCACATGCTAGAAAAATAACGCTCAAAATTCTCCAAGCCAGGCTACAACAATATGTGAATCATGAATTCCTCATGTTCAAGCTGTATTTAGAAAAGGCAGAGGAACAAGAGATCAAATTACTAGCATCCGTTGGATCATCAAAAAAGCCAGAAAATTCCAGAAAAACAACTATTTCTTCTTTATTGACTGTGTCAAAGTCTTGGTGTGGGTCACAACAAACTGGAAAATTATTAAAGATATGGGAATACCAGACCATCTGATCTGCCTCCTGAGAAATCTGTATCCAGGTTAAGAAGCAAAAGTTAGAACAGGACCTGGAACAATAGGCTGGTTCCAAATCAGGAAAGGAGTACTACAAGGCTATATATTTTCATCCTTCTTATTTAACTTATGCAGAGGACATCATGAGAAACGCTGGACTGGATGAAGCACAGGCTGGAATCAAGATTGCCGGGAGAAATATCAATAACCTCAGATATGCAGATGATGTCACACTTCTGGCACAAAGTGAAGAACTAAAAAGCCTCTTGATGAAAGTGAAAGAGGAGAGTGAAAAAGTTGGGTTAAAACTCAAAATTCAGAAAACTAAGATCGTGGCATCTGGTCCCATCACTTCATGGCAAATAGGTGGGGAAAAAAATGGAAACAGTGACAGAGTTTATTTTTTTGCACTCCAAAATCACTGCAGATGGTGACTGCAGCCATGAAACTAAAAGATCCCTGCTCCTTGGAAGAAAAGTTATGACCAACTTAGACAGCATATTAAAAAGCAGAGACATTACTTTGTCAAGAAAAGTCCATCTAGTCAAAGCTATGGTTTTTCCAGGAGTCATGTATGGATGTGAGAACTGGACTATAAAGAAAGCTGAGCACCAAAGAATTGATGCTTTTGAACTGTGGTGTTGGAAAAGACTTGAGAGTCCGTTGGATGGCAAGGAGATCAAACCAGTCCATCATAAAGGAAATCAGTCCTGAATATTCATTGGAACATCAGATACTGAAGCTAAAACTACAATACTTTGGTCACCTGATGCGAAGAGCTGACTCATTTTGTTAAGACCCTGATTTGGGGAAAGATGGAAGGCGGGAGGAGCAGGTTTCAACAGAGGGTGAGATTGGTTGGATGACATTACCGATTCAATGGACATGAGTTTGAGTAAGCTCTGGGAGTTGGTGAATGACAGAGAAACCTGGCATGCTGCAGTCCATGGGATCACAAAGAGTTGGACATGAGTGAGTGACTAAACCAAACTGAAATGATTGATTTGGCTCCATCATCAGTGTAAGGTGTGTTTTGTTTCTGTCTCAGATCAATAATTCCTATGTTTTTTAACTCCAATTTGCACAGGGTCACATGATCACTGTAGCACCTTCAGCTTCACATGTTCTTAGGTTCAAAGCCAAAGATTCCCTTAAAACATGCAATTTGGCTGCAAAAACCTGGTTGATAAGGTTTGAATCCTATTCCAACGATGAGTTACTATGAATAAAGACAACAATTTAAAAATCTGTTCTTTATCAGCAAGAAAGTCAATGATTTCTTCTCAATTATTGTGCCATTACAGAGATGGTACCTATAAAATGCTTAGCTTCGTGTTTGACAGAAAAGCATTACATTGTATGTAAATATTACATTAAAATAATGAAATGATTATAAAATACTCAAATTCAAAGGTTTAGTAATGAGAGTTGGTTTTTAAAATTGTATTTTATTTATGTACTATAAAAATAAGCATGGAGAGAGTGGTTTGGAGAATGAATAAAGTTACTTTAATGTGTAAACTTACTATATTGTTAAAGGAGAATATAAGTTAGATATATGGCTCAGTAAGTTCAGGTCAGTTGCTCAGTCATGTCCAACTCTTTGCAACCCCATGGACTGCACCATGCCAGGCTTCGCTGTCCACACCAACTCCCAGAGTTTGCCTAATCTCATGTCCATCAGGTTGGTGATACCATCCAATAATCTCATCCTCTGTCATACACTTCTCCTGCCTTCAACCTTTTCCAGCAGTAGGGTCTTTTCAATTGAGTCAGTTCTTCACATCAGATGGCCAAAGAATTGGAGTTTCAACTTCAGTATTCTTAGCTTGAGAACCCCACAAACATTTCGAAAAGGCAAAAAATATAGGACACTGAAAGATGAAGTCCCCAGGCCGGTAGATGCCCAATATGCTACTGGAGATGAGTAGAGAAATAGCTCCAGAAAGAATGATGAGATGGAGCCAAAGGAACAAAATAAATAAATAAGTAACATCCAATTGTGGATGTGACTGGTGATGGTAGAAGAAATGGAGTAGCCATCATAGTCAACAAGAGTCTGAAAAGCAGTACTTGGGTGCAATCTCACAGGCGACATAATGATCTCTGTTCGTTCCTAAGGGAAACCATTCAATATCACAGTAAGCCAAGTCTATGTCCCAACCAGTAACACTGAAGAAACTGAAGTTTAATGGTTCTATGAAGCCCTACAAAACCTTCTAGAACTCACACCCACAAAATATATCCTTTTATTTATTGGGGACTGGAATGCAAAAGTGGAAAGTCAGGAGATACCTGGAGTAACAGGCAAATTTGACTTTGGAGTGCGGAATGAAGAAGGCCAAAGGCTAAATGAGTTTTGCAAAGAGAATGCACTGGTCAAAGAAAACACCCTCTTCCAACAACACAAGAAACGACTCTGCACATGGACATCACCAGATGGCCAACACTGAAACCAGATTGATTATATTCTTTGCAGCCAAAGATAGAGAAGCTCTATACAATCAGCAAAAGCAAGACCAGGAGCAGACTGTGGCTGAGATCATGAACTCCCTATTGCCAAATTCAGACATAAATTGAAGAAAAGGAAAAACCACTAGAACATACAGGTATGACCTAAATCAAATCACTTACGATTATACAGTGGAAGTGAGAAATAGATTCAAGGGATTAGATCTGATTAACACAGTACCTGAAGAACTATGAGTGGAAGTTCATGACATTGTACAGGAGGCAGCAATCTAGAGCATCTCCAAGAAAAAGAAGTGCAGAGAGGCAAAATGGCTCCCTGAGGAGGCCTTACAAATACCTGTGGAAAGAAGAAAAATGAAAGGCAAAGGAAAGAGAAGCCCATTTGAATGCAGAGTTCCAAAAAATAGCAAGGAGATATAAGAAAACCTTCTTCAGTGATTAATGCCTAGGAATAGAGGGAAACCATAGAATGGGAAAGACTAGAGATCTCTTCGAGAGAATTAGAGACAGCAAGGGAATATTTCATGCAAAATGGGCATAATAAAGGATGGAAATTTTATGGATCTAATACAAGCAGAAGACATTATAGACAGTTGGCAAGAATACACAGAAGAACTATACAAGAAAGATCTTCATGGCCCAGATCACACAAAGTTGTGATCACTTATCTAAGCCAGACATCTTGGAATGCAAAGTCAAGTGGGCTTTAGGAAGCATCCTTTCGAACAAAGCTAGTAGAGGTGATGAAATTCCGGTTGAACTATTTCAAATTCTAAAAAATGATGCTGTTAAAGTGCTGCACTGAATATGCCAATGAATGTGGAAAACTTAGCAGTAGCTGCAGGACTGGAAAATGTAGGCTTTCTTTCCAATCCCAAAGGAATGTAATGCTGAATGTTCAAACTGGCACACAATTTCACTCATCTCACATGCTAACAAATTAATGCCCCAAATTCTCCAAGCCAGGCTTTAATAGTATGTGAACTGGGAACATGCTGATGTTCAAGTTGGATTTAGAAAAGGCAGAGGAAACAGAGATCAAATTGCCAATATCCACTGGATTATAAAGCAAGAGAGTTCCAGAAAAACATCTATTTCTGCTTTATTGATTACACCAAAGACTTTGTCTGTGTGAATCACATCAAACTGTGGAAAATTCTTAAAGAAATGGGAATACCATACAACCTGACCTGCCTCCTGAGAAATTTATATGCATGTCAAGAAGCAACAGTTAGAACCGAACATGAAACAACAGACTGGTTCCAAATTAGGAAAGGAGTATGACAAGACTGTATATTGCCACCCTGCTTATTTAACTTCTATGCAGAGTACATCATGCAAAATGCTGGGCTGGATGAACCACAAGCCGGAATCAAGATGGCTGGGGAAAATATCAATAACATCAGATACACAGATGACCCCACCCTTATAGCAGAAAGTGAAGAGGAATGAAAGAGACTCTTGATGAAACTGAAAGAGGAGAATAAAAAGTTTGCTTAAAACTCAACTATAAAACACTGGTGAAAGAAATCAAAGAGGACACTAATAGATGGAGAAATATACCATGTTCATGGATTGGAAGAATCAATATAGTGAAAATGAGTATACTACCCAGAGCAATTTATAGATTCAACGCAATCCCTATCAAGCTACCAACAGTATTCTTCACAGAGCTAGAACAAATAATTTCACAATTTGTATGGAAATACAAAAAACCTCGAATAGCCAAAGCGATCTTGAGAAAGAAGAATGGAACTGGAGGAATCAACCTACCTGACTTCAGGCTCTACTACAAAGCCACAGTTATCAAGACAGTATGGTACTGGCACAAAGACAGAAATATAGATCAATGGAATAAAATAGGAAGCCCAGAGATAAATCCATGCACATATGGACACCTTATCTTTGACAAAGGAGGCAAGAATATACAATGGATTAAAGACAATCTCTTTAACAAGTGGTGCTGGGAAAACTGGTCAACCACTTGTAAAAGAATGAAACCAGACCACTTTCTAACACCATACACAAAAACAAACTCAAAATGGATTAAAGATCTAAACGTAAGACCAGAAGCTATAAAACTCCTAGAGGAGAACATAGGCAAAACACTCTCTGACATACATCACAGCAGGATCCTCTATGACCCACCTCCCAGAATATTGGAAATAAAGTCAAAAATAAACAAATGGGACCTAATTAACCTTAAAAGCTTCTGCACATCAAAGGAAACTATTAGCAAGGTGAAAAGACAGCCTTCAGAATGGGAGAAAATAATAGCAAATGAAGCAACTGACAAATAACTGATCTCAAAAATATACAAGCAACTCCTACAGCTCAACTCCAAAAATAAATGACCCAATCAAAAAATGGGCCAAAGAACTAAATAGACATTTCTCCAAAGAAGACATACAGATGGCTAACAAACACATGAAAAGATGCTCAACATCACTCATTATCAGAGAAATGCAAATCAAAACCACTATGAGGTACCATTTCACACCAGTCAGAATGGCTGCGATCCAAAAGTCTACAAGCAATAAATGCTGGAGAGGGTGTGGAGGAAAGGGAACCCTCTTATACTGTTGGTGGGAATGCAAACTAGTACAGCCACTATGGAGAACAGTGTGGAGATTCCTTAAAAAACTGGAAATAGAACTGCCTTATGATCCAGCAATCCCACTGCTGGGCATACACACTGAGGAAATCAGAAGGGAAAGAGACACGTGTACCCCAATGTTCATCGCAGCACTGTTTATAATAGCCAGGACATGGAAGCAACCTAGATGTCCATCAGCAGATGAATGGATAAGAAAGCAGTGGTACATATACACAATGGAGTATTACTCAGCCATTAAAAAGAATACATTTGAATCAGTTCTAATGAGGTGGATGAAACTGGAGCCTATTATACAGAGTGATGTAAGCCAGAAGGAAAAACATAAATACAGTATACTAACGCATATATATGGAATTTAGAAAGATGGTAACAATAACCCGGTGTACGAGACAGCAAAAGAGACACTGATGTATAGAACAGTCTTATGGACTCTGTGGGAGAGGGAGAGGGTGGGAAGATTTGGGAGAATGACATTGAAACATGTAAAATATCATGTAAGAAACGAGTTGCCAGTCCAGGTTTGATACACGATACTGGATGCTTGGGGCTAGTGCACTGGGACGACCCAGAGGGATGGTATGGGGAGGGAGGAGGGAGGAGGGTTCAGGATGGGGAACACATGTATACCTGTGGTGGATTCATTTTGATATTTGGCAAAACTAATACAATTATGTAAAGTTTAAAAATAAAATAAAATTAAAAAAAAAACAAACTCAACATTCAGGAAATTAAGATCATGGGATCCTGTTCCATCACTTCATAAAAAATATATGGGGAAACAGTGGAAACACTGACATATTTAATTTGTTTGTGTGTGTGTGTGTGTGGGGGGGTGGTCCAAAATCACTGAAAGTGGTGACTGCAGCCATGACATTAAGAGGCATTTGCTCCTTGGAGGAAAAGCTATAACCAACCTAGACAGCTTATTAAAATGCAGAGACATTATATTGCCAACAAATGTCCATCTTATCAAAGCCATGGTTTTTCAAGTAGTCATGTGTGGATGTGAGACTTGGACTATAAAGACAGCTAAGTGCTGAAAAATTGATGCTTTTTAACTATGATTTTGGAGAAGACTCTTGAGAGTCCCTTGGACTGCAAGGAGATCAAACCATTCCTTCCTGAAGGGAATCAATCGTGAATATTCATTAGAGGGACTGATGCTGAGACTGAAACTCCAATGATTTGGCTACCTGATGAGAAGTACTGACTCATTGGAAAAGACCCTGATGCTGGGAAATATTGAAAGAAGGAGGAGAAGGGGACGACAGAGGATAAGATGGTTGGATGGAATCACCTACTCGATTGAAATAAGTTTGAGCAACCTCTAGGAGTTGGTGATGGACAGGGAGGCATGGTGTGTTGCAGTTTATAAGGTCACAAAGAGTCATACAGGACTGAGTAATTGAACTGAACTGAATGTATTGACATCACTGACTTGATGGATGTGAGTCTGAGTGAATTCCGGGAGTTGGCGATGGACAGGGAGGCCTGGCGTGCTGCAGTTCATGGGGTTGCAAAGAGTTGGACACGACTGAGCTACTGAACTGAACTGAACTGAACTGAATGTATTGGATAACGAGTTGACCACCAGGGAGCCTTAAAGTTAACAAGAAATTCTCTTTGAACTTGAATTCATCTTTATTTTAGAAAATGAAATAAGGTACTAATAATTAATAAAGATAATATATATTGGAAAATGAAATTAATATTAAAAAGTGCTCCCCTTTTGTTCACATAAAGTACATCTTATAAGCTCTCTATGTCATAGCAAAAAATGGCACACCTTTCCTCTTTCATTAGATGGAGATTGGCTATAAAGTTATTCTTCCTGAGGCCAGTGCTTATGGAAGGTTATAAGGTTATGAAAGATTAAAGGAATGCTAACGTACAGCGTTTATGTTTTTTAATTGGTTTCTCCTGATGGAGCATTACATAATTAACTCTAATTAAGGTTTATACTGTGTTAATTTCCTGTCTTTAATGGATTGAAACTCTCTCCAGATAATACATGTCCATCCTGGGCCTGTACTTTTATTTCCAATTATTATCATGAGCTTAGCTAGAGAGAGTTGGTTGATTAATACAGCTAGCCAAAATTAAAGCAATAGTTATAGGTTTATTTACTGACTGCAACAATGTAAGCAAGATGCCAGAAAGAATGCATCCACACTGCCAATATTCTGTTTTTCTACACTGGAGACACATGACGTGTGGTAGGGGCAATCATCTCACTGCCAGAGGAGCACTGAGTAAAAGGCTCCTGCTGTTCTATGAACCCCCTACGAGCTGGGAGGAGGATGAAGAGGAATGTCTAGGGTGGAAAAACACTGACTACTAACAGTACAAAAAAGTGTCCTGAAGGCACTGCTGCATCCCCATAATGAAGTATCAGCAGAGGCAAATGGAGCGGCATCAATACAAGGGCCTTGCAAGTAGCCTCTATCGGAGTCACTGGGGTAGCAAGATGGCTATGTTTCTGAGCACAGTCAACCAGGGTACGTTCAGAGTCTGAGATGTGCCAGTAGTTGACCAGTTCTGTGGGGAGGAAGGCAGCCTTTCCTCATGACATTTTGCAAGTAAAGCCTTGCCTGAAAAAAATCACACATAGGATTTGGCTTGAAGCCAAGCTCTGTATTTATTTAAGAAACAGCAATTGAAAATGTTCCTTTCCTTTAGGTTACTCTTGCATTTAACATTTTATTTTATTTTTAAACTTTAATTATTTACTTTAATTGGAGGCTAATTACTTTACAATATTGTAGTGGTTTTTGCCATACATTGACATGAATCAGCCATGGATGTACATGTGTTCCCCATCCTGAATGTCCCTCCCTTTTCCCTCCCCATCCCAACCCTCAGGGTCATCCCAGTGCACCAGCCCTGAGCGCCCTGTTTCATACATCAAACCTGGACTGGAAATCTATTTCACATATAGTAATATACATGCTTCAGTGCCATTCTCTCAAATCATCCCACTCTCGACTTCTCCCACAGAGCGCAAAGTTCTGTTCTTTACATCTGTGTCTCTCTCTCTCTTTTTTAATATTTCATTTTATTATTAATTATTACCATTTTTAATTACTTTACAATATTGTATTGGTTTTACCATTCATTGACATGAATCTGCCACAGATGTACACGTGTTCCCCATTCTGAACCCCCCCTCCCACCTCCCTCCCCATACCATCCCTCTGGGTCATCCCAGTGCACCGGGCCCGAGCATCCTGTATCATGCATCGAACCTGGACTGGCGATTCATTTCACATATGATATTACACATGTTTCAATGCCATTCTCCCAAATCATCCCACCCTCGCCCTCTCGCACAGAGTCCAAAAGACTGTTCTATACATCTGTATCTCTTTTGCTGTCTTGCATAGAGGGTCATTATTACCATCTTTCTAAATTCCATATATATACATTAATATACTGTATTGGTGTTTTTCTTCCTGACTTATGTCACTCTGTATAATAAGCTCCAATTTCATTCACCTCATTAGAACTGATTCAAATGCATTATTTTTAATAGCTGAGTAATATCCCATTGTGTATATGTACCACACATTTCTTATCCATTCGTCTGCCAATGGACATCTAGGTTGCTTCCATGTCCTAGATATTGTAAACTGTGCTGTGAGGAACATTTGGGTACACATGTCTCTTTCAACTCTGGTTTCCTCGGTGTGTATGCCCAGCAGTGGGATCGCTGGGTTGTATGACAGTTCTATTTCCAGATTTTTAAGGAATCTCTGCACTGTTCTCCATACTGGCTGTACTAGTTTGCTTTCCCACCAACAGTGTAAGAGGGTTCCTTTTTCTCTGCTCCCTCTCCAGTATTTATTGCCTGTAGATATTTTGATAGCAGCCATTCTGACCAGCACCAGATGGTACCTGTGGTTTTGATTTGCATTCTTTAATAGTAGGCAATATTGAGCATCTTTTCAAATGTTTGTTAGCCATCTCTATGTCTTCTTTGGAGAAATGTCTGTTTAGTTATTTGGCCCATTTTTTGATTGAGTCTTTTATTTTTTTCTGGAATTGAACTGAATGAGCTGCTTGTGTATTTTTTGAGATTAATTTTTCATCAGTTGGTTTGTTTGCTATTACTTTCTTCCACTCTGAAGGCTGTCTTTTCACCTTGCTTATAGTTTCCTTCGTTGTGCAAAACCTTTTAAGTTTAATTAGGTCCCATTTGTTTATTTTCACTTTTATTTCCATTACTGTGGGAGGTGTGTCATAGAGGATCCTGCTATGATTTATGTCAGAGAGTGTTTTGCCTATGATTTCCTCTAGGAGTTTTATAGTTTCTGGTCTTACATGTAGATCTTTAATCCATTGTGAGTTAATTTTTGAGTATGGTGTTAGAAAGTGTTCTAGTTTCAGCCTTTTACAAGTGGTTGACCAGTTGTCCCAGCACCACTTGTTAAAGAGATTGTCTTTTCTACATTGTATATTCTTGACTCCTTTGTCACAAATAAGGTAACCATAGGTGCATGGATTTATCTGTGTGCTTTCTATTTTCTTCCACTGATCTATGTTTCTGTCTTTGTTCCAGTACCACACTGTCTTAATGACTGTAGCTTTGTAGTAGAGCCTGAAGTCAGGCAGGTTGATTTCTCCAGTTCCATTCTTCTTTCTCAAAGTTACTTTGGCTATTCGAGGTTTTTTGTATTTCCATACAGATTGTGAAATTATTTGTTCTAGTTCTCTGAAAAATATCCTTGGTAGCTGATAGCAATTGAATTGAATCTATAGATCACTTTGGGTAGTATACTTATTTTCACTATATTGATTCTTCTGATCCATGAACATGGTATATTTCTCCATCTATTTGTGTCATCATTGATTTACTTCATCAGTGTTTTATAGTTTTCTATATATAGGTCTTTTGTTTCTTTAGGTAGATTTATTCCTAATAAATTCCTATTCTATTCTTTTTGTTGCAATGGTGAATGGAATTATTTCCTTAATTTCTCTCTGGTTTCTCATTGTTAGTGTATCGAAATATAAGGGATTTCAGTGTGTCAATTTTATATTCTGCAACTTTACTATATTCATTGATTAGCTCTAGTAATTTTCTGGTGGTGTCCTTAGGGTTTTCTATGTAAAGAATCATGTCATCTGCAAACAGGGAGAGTTTTACTTCTTCTTTTCCAATCTGGACTCCTTTTGTTTCCTTTTGTTTTCTGATTGCTGGGTCAAAAACTTCCAGAACTATGTTGAATAGTAGTGGTGAGAGTGGACACCCTTGTATTGTTCCTCATTTTAGGGGAAATGCTTTCAATATTTCACCATTCAGGATAATGTTTGCTGTGGGTTTATCACATATAGCTTTTATTTTGTTGAGGTACATTCCTTCTATGCCTGCTTTCTGGAGGTTATTTATGATAAATGGAAGTTGAATTTTGTCAAAGGCTTTCTCTGGATTTATTGAGGTAATCATATGGTTTTTATCTTTTAATTTGTTAATGTGGTTTATCACATTGATTGATTTGTGGATACTGATGAATCCTTGTATCCCTGGGATAAAGACCACTTGGTCAGGATGTATGATTTATTAAATATGTTGTTGAATTATGTTTGCTAGAATTTTGTTAAGGATTTTTGCATCCATGTTCATCAGTGATATTGGCCTGTAATTTTATTTTTCTATGCATCTTTGTCTGGTTTTTGGTATTAGAGTGATGTTGGCCTCATAGATTGAGTTTGGCAGTTTACCTTCCTCTTCAATTTTCTGAAAGAGTTTGAGTAGGATAGGTGTTAATTGTTCTCTAAATTTTAAGTAGAATTCACCAGTGAAGCCATCTGGTCCTGGGCTTTTGTTTGTTGGAAGATTTATGATTACAGTTTCGATTTCTGTGCTTGTGATGGGTCTGTTAAGATGTTTTATTTCTTCTTGGTTCAGTTTTGGAAGATTATATTTTCCTAAGAATTCCTCCATTTCTTCCAAGTTGTCCATTTTATTGCCAATTAGTTGCTGATAGTAGTCTCTTATGATCCTTTGTATTTCTGTGTTGTCTGCTGTGATTTTTCCATTTTCATTTCTAATTTTGTTGATTTGATTCTTCTCCCTTTTTTTCTTGATAAGTCTGTCTAATGGTTCGTCTATTTTATTTATCTTCTCAAAGAACCAGCTATTAGTTGTATTGATTTTTGCTATGGCCTCCTTTGTTTCTTTTTCATTTATGTCTGTCCTAATTTTTATGATTTCTTGCCTTCTACTAACCCTGGGATGGTTCATTTCTTCTTTTACAAGTTGCTTTAGGTGTAAAGATAGGTTATTTATTTGATTTTTCTCTTGTTTCTTGAGGGAAGCTTGTTTTGCTCTGAACCTTCCCCTTATCATTGCCTTTACTGAATCCCATAGGTTTTGGGTTGTTGTGTTCTCATTTTCATTCCTTTTCTGTGCATATTTTGATTTCTTCTGTGATTTGTTGGTTGTTTAGAAGCTTGTTGATTAGCCCCCATATGTTGATATTTTTCATAGTTTTTTTTTTTTTTCCCCTGTAGTTGACATCTAATCTTACTTCACTGTGATCAGAAAAGATGCTTGAAATGATTTCAATTTTCTTTTTTTTTTTTTTTAATTTACCAAAGCTAGATTTATGGCCCAGGATGTGATCTATACTGTAGAGTATTCCATGTGCACTTGAGAAAAATGTGAAATTCATTGTTTTGGGACGAAATGTCCTATAGATATCAATTAGGTTTACTGGTATATTTCATCATTTAAATTTATGTTTCCTTGCTAATTTTCTGTTTAGTTGATCTATCCATAGGTGTGACTGTGGTATGAAAGTCTCCCACTATTATTGTGTTACTGTTAATTTCCCCTTTCATACTTGCTAGCATTTGCTTTACATATTGCAGTGCTCCTATGTTGGGTGCCTATATATTTATAATTGTTATATCTTCTTCTGGGATTGATCCTATGATCACTATGTAGTGTCCTTCTTTGTCTCTTTTCACAGCCTTTATTTCAAAGTCTATTTTATCTAATATGAATATTGCTACTCCTGCTTTCTTTTGGTCTCCATTTGCATGAAATATCTTTTTCCAGTCCTTCACTTTCAGTCTGTATGCATCCCTTGTTTTGAGGTGGGTCTCTTGTAGACAACATATATAGGGGTCTTGTTTTTGTATCCATTCATCCAGTCTTTGTCTTCTGGTTGGGGCATTTAACTATGTACATTTAAGGTAATTATTGATAATTATGATCCTGTTGACATTTACTTTGCTGTTTTGGGTTCAAGTTTATAAACCTTTTCTGTGTTTCCTGTCTGGAGAATATCTTTTGGCATTTGTTGAACAGCTGGTTTGGTGGTGTTGAATTTTCTCAGCATTTGTTTATCCGTGAAGCTTTTGATTTCTCCTTCATATTTGAATGAGATCCTTGCTGGGTATAGTAATCTGGGTTGTAGATTTTTCTCTTTCATCACTTTAACTATGTCCTGCCATTCCCTTTTGGCCTGAAGAGTTTCTATTGAAAAATCAGCTGTTATCTTTATGGGACTCCTCTTGCGTGTTATATGTTGCTTTTCCCTTGCTGTTTTTAATATTTGCTCTTTGTGTTCCATCTTCATTAATTTGATTAATATCTGTCTTGGGGTTTTTTACTTTGGGTTTATCCTGTTTGGGACTCTCTGGATTTCTTCAACTTCAGTGGGCATTTCCTTCCCCATTTTAGGGAAGTTTTCAACTATTATCTCCTTAAGAATTTTCCCATGGCCTTTCTCTTTGTCTTTTTCTTCTGGGATTCCTATGATTTGAATGTTGGGGCATTTAACATTGTCCCAGAAGTCTCTGAGGTTGTCCTCATTTCTTTTGATTCTTTTTTCTTCTCTGCTTCATTTATTTCCACCATTCTATCTTCCACCTCACTTATTATATTTTCTGCCTCAGTTATTCTATTGTTGGTTCCCTCTAGAGTACTTTTGACCTTAGTTATTGCATTATTCATTATTGATTGACTCTTTTTGTTATTTCTAAGTCCTTGATAAACATTTATTGCATCTTATCAATTGTTGTCTCTGGTCTATTTATCTGTAACTCTATTTTGTTTTCAAGATTTTGGATCATTTTTACTATCACTATTCTGAATTATTTTTTCAGGTAGACTCCCTATCTCTTCCTCTTTTATTTGGTTTGTTGGGCATCATGTTCCTTTACCTGTTGAATATTTCTATGCCTTTTCATTTTGTTTAGATTGCTGTGTTTGGGGTGGTCTTTCTGTAGGCTGGAAGTTTGTGGTTTCTCTTTATTTTGGAGGTTGCTTCCGGTGGGTGGGTCTGGACCAGTGGCTTGTCAAGGTTACCTAGTTAGAGAAGACTGTGTCAGTGTTCTGGTGGGTGGAGCTCCATCTCTTCTCTATGGAATGCAATGAAGTGCCCAGTAGTGAGTTTTGAGGTGTCTATGGGTTTGATGTGACTTTGGGCAGCCTGTATTTTAATGCTTAAGGCTATGTTCCTGCGTTGCTGGAGAATTAGCATGATGTGTCTTGCTCTGGAACTTGCTGCTCTAGAATGGCTTGGTTTCAGTGTAGGTATGGAGGCTTTGGGAGCTCTTGACAATGTTCCCTGTAGTCAGGAGTTCTCTGATGTTCTTAAGTTTTTGATTTAAGCCTCTTGCCTCTGGCTTTCAGTCTTGTTCTTAGAATAGTCTCAAGACTTCTGAATCCATGTAGCACAGATGATAAAACATCTAGGTTAATGGTGAAAAGATTCTCCACAGTGAGAGACACCCAGAGAGGTTCACAGAGTTACATGGAGAAGAGAAGAAGGAGGAGGGATATAGAGGTGACCAGGAGGAAAAGAGGGGAAATCAAAAGGGAAGAGAGCAATCTAGTCAATAATCAATTCCCAACGTGCTCTCCACAGTCTGGAACACCCAGAGAGGTTCATGGAGTTACACAGAAAAGAGAAGAGGGAGAAAGAGATAGAGGTGACCAGTAGGAGAAGAGGGATATACAAAAGAAGATAGACCAGTCTAGCCAGTAATCAGTTCCCTGTGTTCTCCACAGCCCAGAAAACCCAGAGAGATTCACAGATTTAAGTAGAGAAGAGAAGAGGGAGTGAGGAGATAAATTTGGAAAACTCAGCAGTGGCCAAAGGACTGGAAAAGTCAGTTTTCATTCCAATCCCCAAGAAAGGCAATGCCAAAGAATGCTTAAACTACTACACAATTGCACTCATCTCATACGCTAGTAAAGTAATGCTCAAAATTCTCCAAGTCAGGCTTCAGCAATACCTGAACCGTGAACTTCCTAATGTTCAAGCTGGTTTTAGAAAAGGCAGAGGAACCAGAGATCAAATTGCCAACATCCGCTGGATCATGGAAAAAGCAAGAGAGTTCCAGAAAAGCATCTATTTCTGCTTTATTGACTATGCCAAAGCCTTTGACTGTGTGGATCACAATAAACTGTGGAAAATTCTGAAAGAGATGGGAATACCAGACCACCTGATCTGCCTCTTGAGAAAATTGTATGCAGGTCAGGAAGCAACAGTTAGAACTGGACATGGAACAACACACTGGTTCCAAATAGGAAAAGGAGTACGTCAAGGCTGTATATTGTCACCCTGTTTATTTAACTTATATGCAGAGTACATCATGAGAAACGCTGGACTAGAAGAAACACAAGCTGGAATCAAGATTGCCGGGAGAAATGTCAATAACCTCAGATATGCAGATGACACCACCCTTATGGCAGAAAGTGAAGAGGAATTAAAAAGCCTCTTGGTGAAAGTGAAAGTAAAGAGTGAAAAAGTTGGCTTAAAGTTCAACATTCAGAAAATGAAGATCACGGCATCTGGTCCCATCACTTCATGAGAAATAGATGGGGAAACAGTGGAAACAGTATCAGACTTTATTTTTCTGGGCTCCAAAATCACTGCAGATGATGACTGTAGCCATGGAATTAAAAGACGCTTACTCCTTGGAAGGAAAGTTATGACCAACCTAGAGAGCATGTTCAAAAGCAGAGACATTACTTTGCCAACAAAGGTTCGTCTAGTCAAGGCTATGATTTTTCCTGTGGTCATGTATGGATGTGAGAGTTGGACTGTGAAGAAGGCTGAAGGCCGAAGAATTCATGCTTTTAAACTGTGGTGTTGGAGAAGACTCTTAAGAGTCCCTTGGGCTGCAAGGAGATCCAACCAGTACATTCTGAAGATCAGCCCTGGGATTTCTTTGGAAGGAATGATGCTAAAGCTGAAACTCCAGTACTTTGGCCACCTCATGCGAAGTGTTGATTCATTGGAAAAGACTCTGATGCTGGGAGGGATTGGAGGCAAGAGGAGAAGGGGACGACAGAGGATGAGATGGCTGGATGGCATCACTGACTCGATGGAGGTGAGTCTCAGTGAACTCCGGGAGTTGGTGTTGGACAGGGAGGCCTGGCGTGCTGCGATTCATGGGGTCGCAAAGAGTCAGATACGACTGAGTGACTGATCTCATCTGATCTGATCTGGGGAAAAAAGACTCAAAAAGGGAGAGAGCAATCAAGCCAGTAATTACACCCCTAAGTAAAAATGGATACTGAAGATTAGATTCTTAAAGGTACAAAATTGATAACAAATACCAAAAAGCAAAGATTAAAAATCTAGAGTAAAAAAAAAAAAAAAATCTAGAGTAGAGGTTAGACTATGAAAAATACAATATTAAAAATACAAAGCAAAACCAACCACACACACACACACACACACACACACACACACACACACACAAATATATATATATAGTGAAATTTCCTTTAAAAATAGGGTCTTTTTTGCAAGGTAATAATAGGTTATAAAATTGAAAATTATAGGACCAATAAAGAACTTTAAAAAATAACATAATAATAGTAAAAAATATATCTAGGAATTTCTCTGGAGTTGTTGAGGGCAGTGTGGGGTCAGTTCAGTTTCAGATAGTTCTTTGTTCTAGCTTATACCTCTTTTCAAGATCTATAGGCCCCTTCCAATGCTTAGTCAATGCTAACTACGAGGTTTTAATCTCCTGCACCTGTTACTTCCAGAGCAGTTCCCTCTTCTTTGTTTATTTTGGCTTCCTCTGTTTGCAAGTCTCTTCAGTGTCTAATTTCCACCCTGACACAAGGGAGCAAAGGTGGTCACTTATATAGGCTCACTTGTTCAGTTGTGTTGCGGGGAGGGAGGAACAATGCAAACAAATATCACTGGCATGTGTGGGGAGTGCTCGCAGTGTATGGACCACACTGGGTTGCCCCAGCTCATGGCACATGTGCTTTCTCAGTCTACACTGCTCAGGGTCCAGGTAGCTCTGAAAGGCAATTGACCAAAGCAGGCCCTGCGTTGCATGCATTTCCCAGGTCTAAGCTGCTCAGATTCAGGTTCTTGGGGACTCTACAAAGGCACAGACTCAGTTGGGCCGGTGTTTTGTGCCCTTACCAGGTCCGAGCAGCTCAGGAGACCGGGTGCTTAGTGAACACACTGTCTCAGGTGTGTTTAATCACCTCCCTGGTCCCAGCCACTTGGTTTCCTGGGTGTGCGGCAAGAGCACTGTCTCTGGTGTGCTGTGTGTCTCTTCTGGGGAGCTGTTTTCAGGCTGTGACCATCCTGGCAAATGTTAACCACCCAGGATTCCAGGAAGACTTGGTTAGCAACTGAAAGTCTGCTCACAGTTTGGTCGAGGATGCTGTCTCTGGGGCCGAGATCACCCTTCGCCTTTCAGCTCTGGCTGTTGCCTTCCTGCCTCTCTGCTTCCAGCGGGAGGAGGGGCCAGTCTGCAGCCAGCTAGCTCTCATTTGTTGTTTGCTCAATCCTTTTTCTGTGAGCCAGCCAGGCTGTGCCTTAGATTAGAGCTTTTTGCGGGAACATTCTCTATCCTTTTCTCTCTCTCTCTCTCTTTTTTTTTTTTTTTTTGGTCTTCTCTCTCTAGCTATCCCAGTTTGGGTTTCTATCTCTTTTTAGCTACTTCAGATTGTCCTCAGGGCATTCAGGCCCAGTCCTTACAATAAGAATGCAACCCTCACCTCCCTGGACAACCCCTGCTTGCTGCTGGCTGAAGCAAGGTTCTGGGCTATTTCTCCGCTAGGAGTTGTGGTTAAGGCCTGTATTCTGTGTTTTGTGTGTGTGTGTGTGTGTGTGTGTTTCACCCCCGCTTCCGGTTATGTTGCCCTCTGATATTCCAAAATTCTTCACAGACCTGCTGGTGAGCGGGTTTCCTGGTGTTTGGAAACTTCTCCTCCTTCAGGAATCCCTCCCCGGAATGGGTCTGACCCCCTAACTCTTTTGTCTCTCTTTTTCTCTATTATATTTTGTCATACCTCCTTTTGAAGAGAATGGGCTGCCTTTCTGGGTGCCTGGTGTCCTCTGCTAGCATTCAGACATTGTTTTGTGGAAGTTGCTCATCATTCAAATGATCTTTTGATGAATTTGTGGGGAAGAAAATGGTTTCCCTGTCCCATTCCTCCACCATCTTCTGTATTTGACATTTTAAATCTGCTTTTGAAACATGTCTCATAGAATATGTTTTATTTAATTCATTTCTCCTCTGTGATTTCAATAAACCATGAAGGTTCCCCATGATTAGGTTTTGGAGCATTCTTCTTCCTTTTGATTTCATCTATTACCTACTACCATTAGTACTTCTAACTACAGCTAGAACTATACATGGAACAACAGACTTGCTCCAAATCAGGAAAGGAGTATGTCAAGGCTGTATATTGTCACCCTGCTTATTTAACGTCTATGCAGAGTACATCATGAGAAACGCCAGCCTGGATGAAAAGCACAAGCTGGAATCAAGATTGCTGGGAGAAATATCAAACACCATAGATATGCAGATGACACCAGCCTTATGGCAGAAAGTGAAAAAGAACCAAAGAGACTCTTGATGAAAGTGAAAGAAGGGAGTGAAAAAGTTGGCTTAAAACTCAACATTCAGAAAACTAAGATCATGGCATATGGTTCCATCACTTCAAGGCAAAATAGATGGGGAAACAGTGAAAGACTTTATTTTCTTGGGTTACAAAATAACTGCAGATGGTGACTGCAGCCATGAAATTAAAAGATATTTGCTCCTTGGAAGAAAAGCTATGGCTAACCTAGACAGCACATTAAAAAGCAGAAACATTACTTTGCCAATAAATGTCTGTCTAGTCAAAGCTACGGTTTTCCCTGTAGTCATGTATGGATGTGAGAGTTGGACTACAAAAAAAAACCGAGTGCTAAAGAGTTGATGCTTTTGAACTGTCGTGTCAGAGAAGACTTTTGAGAGTTCCTTGGACTGCAGGAGACCCAAACAGTCCATCTTAAAGGAAATACATCCTGAATATTCATTGGAACGACTGATGCTGAAGCTGAAACTCCAATACTTTGGCCACCTAATGTGAAGAACTGACTCCTTAGAAAGGACTCTGATGCTGGTAAAGACCGAAGGTGGGAGGAGAAAGGGACGACAGAGGATGAGATGTTTGAATGGCATCACTGACTCGATGGGCATGAGTTTGAGTAAGCTCTAGGAGTTGGTGATGGGCAGGGAAGCCTGGTATGCTGCAGTCCATGAGGTTGCAAAGAGTCAGACATGACTGTGCAAGTAAACTGATTACCTACTACTGATTATTTACAAATGTCCAGTTCTTGTTCAGATTGCCCTCCTGAATTCAGCGCAGAATTTCCACTTCCATTTGAAAATATTCTCTATTACAGTGCACAGAAGCTTCCAAACTAACATGTCCAGAGTGAATCGGTTATTTACCCAGGTAACTTTCTTTTCTTTCCAATTCCCCTGTGATTAATTGTTATCATTTACTCGGGATCTATCAACCTAATAACCTCAGAAACATTAATGGTTAGTTTCTTTTTTTTTTCACCAATCAAGTCCTTTAGTCAGCAAATGTTGTTGAATATGTTTAAAAATTCTTAATTCTCTACCACTCAACCCCTGCTTCCTTTGTTGTAGATCTTTTTTATCTGAAATTTTATGTTTTCATTCCAAAATCTGTTTTCTTTCTGTTTTCAATTCTTCATCCTTTCCATTGACATTAGTTTCTGTTCAAAACATATATGATTCAAGTCCATGACAATCTTACATTCTCTGTATCTCTCTAGGATTCAAAAATTCTAGACTCTCCACTTGTCTAAAATTCTTACTATTAATAAAAAGCAGCAAGCCATGCTTCTAGCTTTTATTCATAAGCTTTCTATTTATACCCTACATACATTTGTATAAACCCTTTTGCTTGACTGATAATTTTTTTATTGTTTTCTCCACTGTTAAATCCTATATTGGCTGTTAAAGTTTAATTGAAATATCAGTTTTTGTCCCTTCTCAGGGATCATACTATATACACTTCACTGAGCTAACATTAATAATAACACTCCTCAATTATACATTTACAGATCTGCTTCATTTATTAGATTGTAAACTACTCAAAGGCTACACTGTTTCATTCATTTTTGTGTCCTTATATTTCTCTGACAGTTAAAATAAGATGATGCATGATTTTACAAAAAGAAATATTCATTTCAGAATACTTATAATTACTAGGGCACTAATATAGTCTGAAAAATAAATATCTAAGTAAAAAGTCCATTGTAATTAATGCTGCATTCTATTTTTCTATTCAAAATCATTTATTCAAGTATGCATGTTTATCTGTATAAAGTACTTCATGATGCACATTATATTTTCAACTTTTTTCCTGTCTTGTAGAAAAATTAAAATTTAAGACATATGTTTCATTCCTGAATTAAGATAAATACCAAGAAAAATTCACTGTTTCTTTAGAAAAAAATATGTTGAAAAATTAATTTACTACATGAAATAATTTAACATACCAGATTTATTTCCCACAACATATTTTTTGAATTTCCAAAGACACATGAAGAACAATGATTCAGGTCTCATTTTGTAAGCATAACATACACTGTTTGTATTCACATTAAAATATAAACTACTATTTTAAAAGCTAGATTAATGTATTGCAAATATAATTTAATGGTAGATATAAAACTTCTAATGTAACAAAGTACCATTGCATGTCAATGAATATTAAAATATAAAACTTCTAATGTAACAAAGTACCATTGCATGCCAATGAATATTAAAATAGTTTTTTCTTAAAAGAGTAATAACACACTATTAACACAAGTTAACAAAGTTAGCACTTTAAACTCATAGAACATTTAATCAGATTTTTCCTCATGGCTTAAAATTATGCAACTATATTTTTAGTATTCAAATTAATGTATAATATAAAATTTCCAGAATATATATATCCTTTAAAATGTAATAAAATGGCTCATTAAAAATAAAAATACTTTATGTTAATCACCATTTCTAAACATTTAACTCCCATGATTTAGAATATGTAAGATACATGTTCAGAATCTGTTGAGAATTACCAACTTTTTGAAGGTTGATTTTAGTTGACTTAATTCAACTATGTTTGAATACTGGAAAGTACACCCTACTTTGAGTGTGATTACATGAATTCAAGATCAGGGCCTACCACTGACTAATGATTTCAGCTACTAAGAAATACTTAACTTCATTGCCATGACTCTTGTGAATCAAATATATATGGTCGTGTTGGGACTTCCCTGGTGGTTCAGACAGTAAAGAATCTGCCTGCAGTGTAGGAGACCAGGTTTGATCCCTGGGAAAAACAGGCCCCCTGGAGAAGCGAATGCTATGCAATTCAGTGTTCTTGCCTAGAGAATTCTATGAAAAGAGGAGCCTGTCAGGCTATAGTCCATGGGGTTGCAGAGTCAGACATGAACTGATCAATGCACACTTTCATTTCACTTCAATTCACAACTGTACTATTTGAATATGCTATATGCAAAAGACATAAAGTATGTGAAAAATCAGCATTTTAAGTGATGATAATGAAGGTGAAGAACTCCCTGAGTAACTATGGAAAGAGGTTTGTGACATTGTACAGGAGGCAGGGATCAAGACCCTCCCCAAGAAAAAGAAATGCAAAAAGTCAAAATGGTTGTCTGAGTAAGCTTTATAAATAGCTGTGAAAAGATGAGAAGTGAAAGACAAAGAAGAAAAGGAAAAATAAACCCATTTGAATGCAGAGTTCCAAAGAATAATAAGGAGAGATAAGAAAGCCTTCCTCAGTGATCAATGCAGAAGAATAGAGGAAAACAATAGAATGGGAAATACTAAGATCTCTTCAAGGAAATTAGAGAAATAAAGGAAACATTTCATGCAAAGATGAGCACAAGAAACAAAAGAAATGGTATGGACCTAACAGAAGCAGAAGATATTATGAGGAGGTGGCAAGAATACACAGAAGAACTATACAAAAAAAGATCTTCATGACCCAGGTAATCACAATGATGTGATCACTGACCTAGATCCAAATATCCTGGAATGCGAAGTCAAGTGGACTTAGGAAATATCCATTCGAACAAAGCTAGTGGAGGTGATGGAATTCAAGTTAAGCTATCTCAAATCCTAAAAGATGATGCTGTGAGAGTGTTGGACTCAATATGCCAGCAAATTTGGAAACATCAGCAGTGGCCACAGGACTGGAAAAGGTCAGTTTTCATTGCAATCACAAAGAAAGGCAGTGCCAAAGAATGTTCAAACTACCACATAATTGCATTCATCTCACACACTAGCAAAATAATGTTCAAAGTTCTCCAAGTCAGGCTTCAACAGTACATTACCTGTGAAATTCCAGATGTTTAAGCTGGATTTAGGAAGGCAGAGGAACCAAATTGCCAACATCTGTTGGATCATGGAAAAAGCAAGAGAGTTCCAGAAAAACATCTCCTTCTGCTTTATTGGCTATGCCAAAGCCATTGACTGTGTGGATTACAACAAACTGTGGAAAATTCTGAAAGATGTGGGGATACCAGACCACCTGACCTGCCTCTTGATAAATTTGTATGAAGATCAGGAAGCAACAGTTAGAACTGGATATGGAAAGAGAGACTGGTTCCAAATAGGGAAAAGAGTAGATCAAGGCTGTCACCCTGCTTATTTAACTTCTATGAAGAGTACATCAGGAGATATGCTAGGCTGGATGAAGCACAAGCTGGGATTAAGATTGCTGGGAGAAATCTCAATAACCTCAGTTATGCAGATGACACCACCCATATGAAAGAAAAACCAAAGAAAAACCAAAGAGACTCTTGATGAAAATGAAAGAGGAGAGTGCAAAAGCTGGCTTAGAACTCAACATTCACAAAAGTAACATCATGGCTTCTGGTCCCATCACTTCAAGGCAAATAGATGGGGGAAAAGTCACAGACTTTATTTTTTGGGGGCTTCAAAATCGCTGCAGATGGTGACTGCAGCCATGAAATTAAAAGACACTTGCTCCTTGGAAGAAAAGTTATGACAACCTAGACAGCATATTAAAAAGCAGTGACATTACTTTGCCAACATAGGTCCATCTAATCAAGGCTATCGTTTTTCTTTATCATGTGAGAGTTGGACTATAAAGAAAACTGAGTGCCAAAGAATTTATGCTTTTGAACTGTGGTGTCAGAGAAGACTTTTGAGAGTCCCTTGGACTGCAAGGAGATCCAAGCAATGTATAGTCCTGAATATTTGTTGGAAAGACAGATGCTGTAGCTAAAACACCAATATTTTGGCCACCTTATGCGAATAACTGACTCATTTGAAAAGACTCTCATTCTGGGAAAGATTGAAGGCAAGAGGAGAAGGGGACAACAGAGGATGAGATGGTTGGATGGCATTACTGACTCAATGGACATGATTTTGGTTCAACTATGGGAGTTGGTGACGGATAGGCAGGCCTGGCATGCTGCAGTCCATGGTGGCTCAAACAGTCGGACACGACTCACTGACTGAACTGAACTAATACTGAAATGGAAGATTTAGTGGAATTCAACTTGTCTAACATCTTGGACTTACTTGTTTCTAATCAATTTTTGTGCTAAACAGCTTTTTCAGTCCTCAGTCTAATGCAATGTTTGGGTAAGATTTTTATCATTTATGTGCCTTAATTTCTGTTAAAGAAAATACAATAGTGTAGGAATTTTCTTAGGAACTAATTAGGTGATGGATAACTTTAAAATACTTAAAATAATGCCAGGATATGACAATAACTCATAAATGTTAGAGATGGTATTATTATTAACATTGTCATTACTATTTTTTCATTGTCTTCGTTGTTATTGTCATTAACATATATCAGTAAAGGAAAGGAAACTTTTAATGTATAATTCTTTCAAGAAGGATTCTGCTGTATCATTTGAATATGTCATTTCACTTCTATTCTAACTAAATCTAATGAAAATGTTTAACAACAATATAATTATTTCACTGATGAGAAAGATCAATGCGTTTCAGAAAATGTAAATAAGCATATCTGAGATACCAGGTAAGTAGCAGATAACACCTATATTCAAACCCTTGACTTTTTAATTACTATGCTCTTTTTAGCACACCACTCTGTAATAATATTAGAAAGAAATAGAGACTTTGAAAATGAGTATTGCAGATAAGCATATAAAACTCAAAACTTATTCTACTATTGTTTATACAGTTTAATAAAACATGAATTGTTTTGTATTTTTCCTTATATCATATATTATATAACTTTAAATCACTTTGTTGTAGGCAATATTTTAAAAGGATTAAAAGGATAAATACCTCCACCATACAACAACTGATTTTAACTGAAAGTTACTATTATTGAATTTAGGTCATCTTTTTAAATACAATTTTACAAGATGTGTTCCCCATCACCCAGTGGAAAATCCTTTCCTCTGTTCATCTTTCTGACTTGGCAGGTTTTGCTCTGCAAGTAGCTGGTTTCATGGGATTTTTTCATGCATGTATTTGTTTGTTTGTTTTAATAGAGTGTGAACAAAACCTCTCATATCCTTTTAGAACTCTTGGTAAAGTTCTGACGTGACCCACATTTTCAGGGCTATCAACCCAGAAGCACAAAACTTACTCCAGGCCTTTAGTGCTGGTTTATATCAATCTCACTCTTTGTAAACTTACTGCTATGCTTCATGGTAATACACTCTTTGGTTCGCCCTTTGAAGGAATATCTTGTGAAGGTTCAAAAGAGAAACAATTATTTCCAAGAGAAAGGAATGTGATTTAAACTTGGAATCAAAATAGTTTGAACTATTTTAGGAAAATTTTCATAAAATATTCATTTAGAGTCAAAATGGCTTGAAATAAGTTTAAGTAAGTAAATGGAAAAATCATCTGTCTAGGGAGAGGAAAACACAAATTATTTCAACAATGTAATCTCTGTCCTATATGATCTGTTTAGAGGATATATACTTTAATAACTATAGCTGTTTCCTCTTTCTGTTTCATAGTGCTGTTAAGCATTAGTCAAATACGAGGTGGGGAATGACTTCTTTTAACAGATCTCATTTTTAAACCAATTTCCATTTTCAGACTATATTTTGTGGAAATTCTTCTCATTGTTTTCTTCATCTTCATCAGTTCCAGAATGAGCTAACAGCTCACCTCACAATTCAAATGCATGCATATTCTTTTCTGTCAAAGAAGATCCTACCATAAAAGATTTTCTCTACTTCTTAATGGGGGTTAGAAACTATCTATTTTATATTCATGAACAAAATAAACAACATGTATAAAACCATTCATTTCTCAAATTTTTGTCCCTACTATACATATGTATAAATTTAAAAAACAATTCATCAGAAGTCTTGGGTTCGGTGATATTTTCACATGTGCAAAATTTCCCTTATAATTTAAGACCTAGATCTAAATGTTTTTCCTGATTTCTTTTAATTATTTTAGACAAAACCTATTATGTCAATTTATGAAACAAAAACAAAATGCTTATGAGATCTTGAAAGAATGTGGACTAGAAGAGAATATTAATACTAATGTATTATATAAAATCTCAATTACATAATTAGGTATGACAAGGTTAATATGTTAAATGGTATAACATTAAGGTTAATTTTATCAGCATTTCTTTGTAATTTTATATGCAAAATAAGGTTTTCTTGTGAAGATATTATATTAAATGAAAATTCATAGTAAGTTTGTGAGTTGTCTTGTGGGAGAAACTAAGAATAGTCATAGGACAATCTCATTAGAGAAGGAAAAAAAAAAAGAATGAAGCCTCTATTATACATTTTGAACTTTCCATATACTTGTTTTTATTTATCTCACTTACCAGATTCATTATAAAGGAGAATTGAATATTTTAAAATACTATCAGTTACAATAATATGTGCAGGAAATAGTCAAAATATTTTCTACAATATGAATAAAATTATTCTATCACATGGTTTGCTCTCTCAGATACTCATGAAATTCATAGTAAATCAAAATGATTTAAAAAGCATAATAAAGATAAACAAAATATAAAAAGCATATTAATAAAATACTATGAATTTTTATATACTGATATTTAATGTTATAAACATTCAGTTCAGTTCAGTCACTCAGTCGTGTCCAGCTCTTTATGACTCCATGAACTACAGCATGCAAGACCTCCGTGTCCATCACCAAATCCCAGAGTTTGCTCAAACTCATATCCATTGAGTCGGTGATGCCATCCAACCATCTCATCCTCTGCTGTCCCCATCTCCTCCCACCTTCAAATGTTCCAGGCATCAGGGTCTTTTCAAAGGTGTCAGTTCTTAACATCAGGTGGCCAAAGTATTGGAGTTTCAGTTTCAGCATCAGTCCTTTCAATGAATATTCATGACTGATTTCCTTTAGGATGGACTGATTGGATCTCCTTGCAGTCCAAATGACTCTTAAGAGTCTTCTCCAACACCACAGTTCAAAGCATCAATTCTTCACCATTCAACTTTCTTTATAGTCCAATTCTCACATCCATACATGAGTATTGGAAAAACCATAGCCTTGATTAGATGGACCTTTGTTGGCAAAGTAATGTCTCTGCTTTTTAATATGCTGTCTAGGTTGGTCATAAATTTTCTTCCAAGGAGCAAGCATCTCTTAATTTCA
This sequence comes from Bos taurus, assembly GCF_002263795.3. Taxonomy (NCBI): domain Eukaryota; kingdom Metazoa; phylum Chordata; class Mammalia; order Artiodactyla; family Bovidae; genus Bos; species Bos taurus. Next base: position 5,489,363 of record NC_037336.1, read on the forward strand.
TGGCTGCAGTCACCATTTGCAGTGATATTGGAGCCCCCCAAAATAACGTCTGCCACTGTTTCCATTGTTTCCCCATCTCTTTGCCATGAAGTGATGGGACCAGATGCCATAATGTTAGTTTACTGAATGTTGAGTTTTAAGCCAACTTTTTCACTCTCCTCTTTCATTATCATCAAGAGGCTCTTTAGTTCTTCACTTTCTGCCAAAAAGATGGTGTCATCTGCATATCTGAGGTTATTTATATTTCTCCCAGCAATCATGATTCCAGCTTGTGCTTCATCCAGCCCCAAATTTCTCATGATGTACTCGAAATACAAGTTAAATAAGCAGGGTGACAATATACAGCCTTAACATACTATTTTCCCTATTTGGAATCAGTCTGTTGTTTCATGTCAAATTCTAACTCTTGGTTCCTTACCTGCATACAGATTTCTCAAGATGTAGGTCAGGTGGTCTGGTATTCCCATCTCATTAAAAAATTTCCACACTTTGTTGTGATCCACACAAAGGCTTTGGCATAGTCAATAAAGCAGAAATGGCTGTTTTTCTGGAAAACTCTTGCTTTTTCTATAATCTAACAGATGTTGGAAATTTCATATCTGCTTCATCTGCCTTTTATACAACCAGTTTGAATATCTGGAAGTTCATGTTTCACATACAGTTGAAGCCTGACTTGGAGAATTTTGAACATTACTTTGCTAGCATGTGAGAAGTGTGGAATTGTGCAGTAGCTTGAACATCCTTTGACATTACCTTTCTTTGTGATTGAAATGAAAACTGACCTTTTCAAATCATGTGGTGACCTCTGAGTTTTCAAAATTTGCTGGCATATTGAGTGCAGCACTTTCACAGCATCATCTTTTAGGATTTAAGAAAGCTCAACTGGAATTCCATCACCTCCAGTAGCTTTGCTTGTAGCAATGTTTCCTAAGGCCCACTTGACTTTGCATTCCAGGATGTCTGACTCTGGGTGAGTGATCACACCATCGTGGTTATCTGGGTCGTGAAGATATTTTTCTTTTTTTTATATTTCTTCTGTGTATTTTTGCCACCTCTTCTTAATATATTCTGCTTCTCTTAGGATCATACCATTTCTGTCCTTTATTGTGCCCATCTTTGCATGAAAATTTCCCTTGATAGCTCTAATTTTCTTAAAGAGATCTCTAGTTTTTCCCATTCTATTGTTTTCCTCTATTTCAATACACTGATCACTAAGGAAGGCTTTCTTATCTCTTCTTACTATTCTTTGGAACACTGCATTCAAATGGGTATATCTTTCCCTTTCTCCTTTGCCTTTAGCTTCTCTTCTTTTCTCAGCGATTTTTAAGGCCTCCTTAGAAAACTGTTTGCCTTTTTGTTTTTCTATTTCTTCGGGGTAGTCTTGATCACTTCCTCCTGTACAATGTCATGAACCTCTGTCCATAGTCTTTTAGGCATCCTGTAAATCACATCTAATCCCTTGAATATATTTCTCACTTCTACTATATAATTGTAAGGTATATGATTTAGGTCATATCTTAATGGTCTGGTGCTTTTCCATACTTTCTTCAAACTAAGTGTGAATTTGGTAATAAGGAGGTCATGATCTGAGCCATAGTCAGCTCCCATGTGTGCAGAGTACATAATGTGAAATGCTGGGTTGGATGAAGCACAAGCTGGAATCAAGATTGTCGGGAGAAATATCAATAACCTCAGATATGCAGATGGCACCACCCTTATGGCAGAAAGTGAAGGAGAACTAAAGAGTCTCTTGATGAAAGTGAAAGAGGAGAGTGAAAAAGTTGGCTTAAAGCTCAACATTCAGAAAAAGAAGATCATGGCATCTGGTCCCATCACTTCATGGGAAATAGATGGGGAAACAGTGGAAACAGTGGGAGACTTTATCTTTTTGGGCTCCAAAATCACTGCAGATGGTGACTGCAGCCATGAAATTAAAAGATGCCTACTCCTTGGAAGGAAAGTTATGACCAACCTAGATAGCATATTGAAAAGCAGAGACAATACTTTGCCAACAAAGGTCAGTCTAGTCAAGGCTATGGTTTTTCCAGTGGTCATGTATGGATGCGAGAGTTGGACTGTGAAGAAAGCTGAGTGCTGAAGAATTGATGCTTTTGAGCTGTGGTGTTGGAGAAGACTCTTGAGTGTCCCTTGGACTGAAAGGAGATCCAACCAGTCCATTCTAAAGGAGATCAGCCCTGGGTGTTCTTTGGAAGGAATGATGCTAAAGCTGAAACTCCAGCACTTTGACCACCTCATGCGAAGAGTTGACTCATTGGAAAAGACTGATGGTGGGAGGGATTGGGGGCAGGAGTAAAAGGGGATGACAGAGGATGAGATGGCTGGATGGCATCACCGATTCAATGGACGTGGTTTTGAGTGAACTCTGGGAGATGGTGATGGACATGGAGGCCTGGCGTGCTGCAATTCATGGGGTTGCAAAGAGTCGGACATGACTGAGCGACTGAAGTGAACTCAACTGAACTTACCTAATATATACTCTATGAGTACATGAAAAGAATGTATTTACTATTGTTGTTGAGTAGAGTATTCTATAGATGCTGAAAAGATAGTATTGATTTTTGTTGTGTTTTATCTTCTTGTTTATTTTCCATCAATTTCAGTTAATTGAATTATTTATCATTTTTTCTTTACAGTTACTTATTCAGCCCTAGGTTTTTCCAGTGGTCATGAATGGATGTGAGACTTGGACTGTGAAGAAAGCTGAGCACCAAAGAATTGATGCTTTGGAACTGTGGTGTTGGAGCAGACTCTTGAGAGTCCCTTGGACTGAAAGAAGATCCAACCAGTCCATACTAAAGGAGATCAGTCTTGAGTGTTCATTGGAAGGATTGATGCTGAGGCTGAAATTCCTTGGCCATCTCATGCGAAGGGTTGACTCATTGGAAAATATCCTGATGCTGGGAGGGATTGGGAGCAGGAGGAGAAGAGGATGACAGAGGATGAGATGGCTGGATGGCATCACTGACTCAATGGACATGAGTTAGAGTGAATTCCGGGAGTTGGTGATGGACAGGGAGGCCTGGCGTACTGCAATTCGTGGGGTTGTAAAGAGTCAGACACGACTGAGAGACTGAACTGAACTGATTCAGCCCTATACTTTCTCCTCTCCTTTAGAAGTAAATGGCATAAATTTAAATCTTTTAGTACACTCCTACAGGGCGCTTAACTTTGTATTTTTGGAAGGTACATTATTTTCTATTTTTATCTTTTTCAATGTTCTCCATTCTATCATTCAACACTTCCCCTGAGTTTTTCCTATACTAAAATAAAAATTTAGAGTTTTATATTTTTAACCTCTTTGCCAAGACTTCTTGTTTCTTTGTTGAACTTTTTTATTCTTATAATTGTTTAAGCATTTTTATGTTATTTGCAGCAGTTTTATGACCAATGATTGATTGCCATTTTCATTCACTTTAAAACCTTTTTTTCTTCAGGATATTGCATTATTTTTATTGAAATGTGGATATTATACATATTGTTTTACAATGTTTTGGACCTTACATTAACCTGCTTTGATTAGCTTCTTCCAAGAATGTTTTGACAGAGAAAGGGATGGTACCATCTCCTCCATTAGGCAGAGGACATATGTAAATGTTCTTATTTTGGCCTCTGTTGACAACTGGAAGAGATGTCTGATTATGACTTTTATGTGGAAGTTGGAGTTTCAGCTCTCTACTCAGCTTCCATTTGTACCTCCCTGTCTGGGATGATACCGCATATGGCTACCCCATGCCCCAACGCCCGAGGCCAGGGGCGGTGGTCAGGAGGCCCAAACCACATCCAAGGTGCAATGGCTGTGTGGGTTCAGGAGGGCCTAGAGGAGCTATCTCACATTGAAGGTCAGGAAGAGTGGCAGTGAAGAGATACCCCTCATCCAAGGTAAGGAACAGTGGCTGCGCTTTGCTGGAGTAGCCGTGAAGAGATACTCCACACCCAAGATAAGAGAAATCCAAGTAAGACAGTAGGTGTTGCAAGAGGGCATCAGAGGGCAGACACACTGAAACCATACTCACAGAAAACTAGTCAATCTAATCACACTAGGACCACAGCCTTGTCTAATTCAATGAAACTAAGCCATGCCCTTGGGGCAACCCAAGATGGGTGGGTCATGGTGGAGAGATCTGACAGAATGTGGTCCACTGGAGAAGGGAATGGCAGAACACTTCAGTATTCTTGCCTTGAGATCCTCATGAACAGTATGAAAAGGCAAAATCATAGGATAATGAAAGAGGAACTCTCCAGGTCAGTAGGGGTCCAATATGCTACTGGAGATCAGTGGAGAAATCACTCCAGAAAGAATGAAGGGATGGAGCCAAAGCAAAAACAATACCCAGCTGTGGATATGACTGGTGATAGAAGCAAGGTCCGATGCTGTAAAGAGCAATATTGCATAGGAACCTGGAATGTCAGGTCCATGAATCAAGGCAAATTGGAAGTGGTCAAACAAGAGATGGCAAGAGTGAATGTTGGCATTCTAGGAATCAGCAAACTAAAATGGACTGGAGTAGGTGAATTTAACTCAGATGACCATTATATCAACTACTGTGGGCAGGAATCCCTCAGAAGAAATGGAGTAGCCATCATGGTCAACAAAAGAGTCCGAAATGCAGTACTTGGATGCAACCTCAAAAACGACAGAATGATCTCTGTTCGTTTCCAAGGCAAACCATTCAATATCACAGTAATCCAAGTCTATGCCCCAACCAGTAATGCTGAAGAAGCTGAAGTTGAACGGTTCTATGAAGACCTACAAGACCTTTGAGAACTAACGCCCAAAAAAGATGTCCTTTTCATTCTAGGGGACTGGAATGCAAAAGTAGGAAGTCAAGAAACACCTGGAGTAACAGGAAAATTTGGCCTTGGAATACAGAATGAAGCAGGGCAGAGACTAATACAGTTTTGCCAAGAAAATGCACAGGTCATAGCAAACACCCTCTTCCAACAACACAACAGAAGACTCTACACATGGACATCACCAGATGGTCAACACTGAAATCAGATTGATTATATTCTTTGCGGCCAAAGATGGACAAGCTCTATACAGTCAACAAAAACAAGGCCAGGAGCTGACTGTGGCTCAGACCATGAACTCCTTATTGCCAAATTCAGACTTAAATTGAAAAAAGTAGGGAAAACCACTAGACCATTCAGGTATGACCTAAAGCAAATCCCTTATGATTATACAGTGGAAGTGAGAAATAGATTTAAGGGCCTAGATCTGATAGATAGAGTGCCTGATGAACTATGGGATGAGGTTCGTGACATTGTACAAGAAACAGGGGTCAAGACCATCCCCATGGAAAAGAAACACAAAAAAGCAAAATGGCTGTCTGGGGAGGCCTTACAAATATCTGTGAAAATAGGAGAAGTAAAAAGCAAATGAGAAAAGGAAAGATATAAGCATCTGAATGCTGAGTTCCAAAGAATAGCAAGAAGAGATAAGAAAGCCTTCCTCAGTGATCAATGCAAATAAATACAGGAAAATAACAGAATGGGAAAGACTAGAGATCTCTTCAAGAAAATTAGAGATACCAAGGGGATATTTCATGCAAAGATGGGCTCAATAAAGGACCTAAATGGTATGAACCTAACAGAAGCAGAAGATATTAAAAAGAGATGGCAAGAATACACAGAAGAACTGTACAAAAAAAGATCTTCATGACTCAGATAATCACGATGGTGTGATCACTGACCTAGAGCCAGATATCCTAGAATGTGAAGTCAAGTGGGCCTTAGAAAGCATCACTACAAACAAAGCTAGTGGAGATGATGGAATTACAATTGAGCTATTCCAAATCCTGAAAGATGATGCTGTGAAAGTGCTGCACTCAATATGCCAGCAAATTTGGAAAACTCAGCAGTGGCCACAGGACTGGAAAAGGTCAGTTTTCATTCCAATCCCCAAGAAAGGCAATGCCAAAGAATGCTCAAACTACCACACAATTGCACTCCTCTCACATGATAGTAAAGTAATGCTCAAAATTCTCCAAGCCAGGCTTCAGCAATACCTGAACCATGAACTTCCTGATGTTCAAGCTGGTTTTAAAAAAGGCAGAGGAACCAGAGATCAAATTGCCAACATCTGCTGGATCATGGAAAAAGCAAGTGAGTTCCAGAAAAACATCTATTTCTGCTTTACTGACTATGCCAAAGCCTTTGACTGTGTGGATCACAATAAACTGTGGAAAATTCTGAAAGAGATGGGAATACCATACCACCTGACCTGCCTCTTGAGAAATCTGTTTGCAGGTCAGGAAGAAACAGTTAGAACTGGACATGGAGCAACAGACTGGTTCCAAATAGGAAAAGGAGTTCGTCAAGGCTGTATATTATCACCCTTCTTATTTAACTTATATGCAGAGTACAACATGAGAAATGCTGGGCTGGAAGAAACACAAACTGGAATCAAGATTGCTGGGAGAAATATCAAAAACCTCAGATATGTAGATGATACCACCCTTAGGGCAGAAAGTGAAGAGGAACTAAAAAGCCTCTTGATGAAAGTGAAAGTGGAGAGTGAAAAAGTTGGCTTAAACTGAACAATCAGAAAACGAAGATCATGGCATCCAGTTCCATCACTCCATGGGAAATATATGGGGAAACAGTGGAAACAGTGTCAAACTTTATTTTTTGGGGTCTCCAAAATCACTGCAGATGGTGACTGCAGCCATGAAATTAAAAGATGCTTACTCCTTGAAGGAAAGTTATGACAAACCTAGAAAGCATATTGAAAAGCAGAGACATTATTTGCCAACAAAGGTTCGTCTAGTCAAGGCTATGGTTTTTCCTGTGGTCATGTATGGATGTGAGAGTTGGACTGTGAAGAAGGCTGAGCACCGAAGAATTGATGCTTTTGAACTGTGGTGCTGGAGAAGACTCTTGAGAGTCCCTTGGACTGCTAGGAGATCCAACCAGTCCATTCTGAAGGAGATCAGCCCTGGGATTTCTTTGGAAGGAATGATGCTAAAGCTGAAACTCCAGTACTCTGGCCACCTCATGCGAAGAGTTGACTCATTGGAAAAGAATTTGATGCTGGGAGGGATTGGGGGCAAGAGGAGAAGGGGACGACAGAGGATGAGATGGCTGGATGGCATCACTGACTCGATGGAAGTGAGTCTGTGTGAACTCCGGGAGTTGGTGATGGACAGGGAGGCCTGGCGTGTTGCGATTTCTGGGGTCGTGAAGAGTCGGACACGACTGAGCGACTGAACTGAACTGAACTGTCTGGGATGATTAGGAGAGTCTTTTAGTACTTCCCATAGTGATGAGGTAAAATGTTGACCCCCTTCTAGGCTTCTTTGAGATTTCCTTTCATTAATATTACTTGAGGATGGAAGTCCATGTTTCCCACATGATTTCAACTGGCAGTTCTTTGCGGGTGAGGGTACATACTATTGCCCAGTAGACACGAAAATCCAGGCTTCTTCCTTGCCTTTTCTGACATCACCCAACTTATAGACTGAGGCACCTCATTACTCTTTGGTGAGTGTGTAGATTTATGTTTCCCAGTTGGCATTTGCTGACATGGACGTGTGTGAAGTCACAGGTTTTCTGTGTTATTGGCTGGAGTAGGACCGTGATTGTCTAAAGATGTATTGTCTTGTTATTCTATCTTTTCCCTGGTCTTTGGTCTAGAGACAGAAGACTTTTGTTGGAGTTTTATTTGTCTACACCCATTAGAGTATATAATGTTAAGGTTTCTCCAATACCCAACTTTGGATATATAAGAAGAAAACCCAGATAACTCATCACCATGTCACTTTTCAGGTCACAGTCTCTAACTAGTCTACCATTTCTCCAACTTTCAGAGTATGTTTTATGTTGTTACTGTCTTCATCTGTATAACACCACAATTTTTTTTGTATGTTTTCTTGAATAAATAGAAAGGTAGGTTCACTACGTCTTGACAGAAGCAGAATTTGTTTCATCTTGTAGTTTTCACTCCACTTTAGAACATTTTAGTTCTTGTATTGAGATGTATTTTAAATCTTGCTATCAGTTTTTTAATGCCCAAGAATTATTTCTTCTTACTATGAATAGCACAAATTTATAATATACTAATTTTAAATTTTATAGATAAAAATTCTTTAGGCCAGAACACTGGAGTGGGTAGCCTTTCCCTTCTCCAGCAGATCTTCCCAGCCCAAGAATTAAACTGCAGTCTCCTGCATTGCAGGCAGATTTGTTACCAACTGAACTATCAGGGAAAGCCAAAATATAAATATGCCAATATTTATTTTATTATGCTACTTTTAGAATTTATAATAAATCTACTCTTGAACAACAAACTTTGCACCATGCAGGTACACTTCTATGCAGATTTTTAAAGAATAAGTATACTGTTAGCCCACTATATCTGTGTGTTCTGCATCCACAATTCAACCAACTGCATATTACAATGTATTACATGATCTGTGGTTGGTTCAATCTGAGGATATTGAACCAGTAGATGTAGAATCTATGGCTTTAGAAGACTAGCTATTGGACTTGAGCCAGTCAACATTGGATCCTGGAATCAATTCCCTGAAGATAATGAAGGCTGACTATGTCATTTTTTATATCCCTGAGGACAACTTTATTTTAAATGTCTTACCTATGACATATTTTATACAAATTGGATTTTGGCTTTAATATTTTAAGATAAAGATATGTGTTGGATGTCTTGTGGTTCCAAACTTTCTCTTCATATTTAAGTTGAGACCATTAAACAGGAGTCCTTTGCCCACAGATAGAACTTATTAACAAAGAGATCTGTTTCCTAAAGTCTGAATACATATCTTCTCACTTGAAATAATTAGACTTCAGAGAGGAAAACAATCTTAATATTCTGCTTTTGGTATAAATTATTACTTTGACTGCTATAATTTGGTGAACCAAGTGGTATACAAATCTCTTAATCTTGGAATATATTATGAAATATGTAAATGAGTGTATCTGTGTGTCTTTTTTTTTTTTTTTTCCAAGTCTCCTGCAAAATATTCACATTGAACTAAACCTGGAATTGTAGCCAAACTGGAAGCTCTGATTTTCTTTTGCAGGGAGTAAAATCACATTTTGCTTTATCAATATTTTACTCTAACAATAAAGGACTAGGACAGAAAATCAACACACTTTGCTAGTAGTCCTCGAGCACACTAATTTCTTCCCATTTTAGATTATCTGTATTGACAGCTGGCACACTGTATTTACTTTCCATATTTCCTGGTTTCAATTCAGCTTTCTAGAGCATGCTAGGCTAGCCAGCACCCACTTCCAATGTCCAAATATTGTACTTTACTTTCTTCTCTTATCTTCATATTTTACCATGGGGTTGTTCAGTGTGAAGTTATATACAATGGTATTGTGAGAATGGCATTTCAAAGTAAACTGGATGTTGAAACAAACAAACAAGAAAATTGCTCCTTCATTTCACTTTCTCTTCTCAGTTGTTTAATTGTAGGATTATCCAGTATTTTGAAGAACTGTACATTAAAAAAAAAAAAAAGTAAGTGCATTGTTTTGGTTTTTATAAAATAACAGATATGTTAAGAACAGAAGTACAACTTTTGTCTCATTCAGCTTTGACTTGGCTTCTTCTACTGTTTCTCTAAGACCATGAACTATCAGTATTCCTATAGTGTCTCTTGCTTGAATTTCTTATTTTTCTATTTATCACTGAAATTTTTATCTCAACTGGCAGCAGATTGTTTTATTCCAACTCTGCCTTCTACAGACACATAAATAGCAATTCCAAGCAATTCCAATCTTTTGGCTTTCTTAGAATTCATAATCAGAACTTCTCAAGCTCCAAATACCAGGAGGTTCTGTGTTCAACATGTATATGGAAGCTTGACCGTTTCTTCCTGTCAGAGAATAAGAGATTTAAAGAGCTCAACTACCCCTCACATGATTTTCCCTTCAGATAGAATTTTTTAAATTCTTTGAAAATCCTAAGTCTCTGCTTTGAAATGTTGCAAGTATTGAAGGGAGTAGTGCTGACCTCACTATTACTATTACATCCCTTACATAAATTTTGTTTCAACCAAATGAAAGAATACACCTTTGTTGTATAAATACTTTGAGTAGTTTTGAAAATGGCTTTTTAAAAAGAAAAAGTGTACAGACATCAACACTTCTGTGTGTAATATAAATAACCCCCCTTGTCATAATTCCTTCTCCCCTAATGAGAAAACACATGCAGTGATCTCTTTTTAGATAGAATTGTATTGTATTAATACCCTCTAATTATTAGCTATCTCTCAAATCATCAAAGTTTGTATTTCTGGGTTGATTTTTTTAATAGCTACATTTCAATGTATTTTTTTTTTTAATTTATGAGGGCCCCAGTATACTTAAAAGACCATAATATACATTGTGGAAAATCTGGAAAGCCACTTTATTTTACCATTCTGTATGTTATTTCATTATTCAGTTTCTAATCCTTAATTGTGACCTAATGAACCTAAAGGAGTTTCATTCTCAACAAAAAACACCAACTTATTCATATACTAAACTGTTCTCCCACTTTTACTTTGCTTCTCTTCCTGACTAATAATATAGTATGCAATATCATCTAATTTATTAGAATTTTAATTTTTCCTTAGGTGATAGGTTTTAGCTTTTAGTGTGCATCTTGCATTTTGCTAAATTTAATTCTTAGTATTTATTGTTTTGATATTTATAGGCTGAGTTGTTTTCTTTCGTTTGTGGCATGTTCATTGTAAATGTACTTTTATACAAGTTAATTTATATATTGACATTATATCCTTGAAAACTTGACAAACTAATATCAGTTCTAATCATTTTTAATGAGTGTGTATTTCTGAAGATTTTTTTAAACTCAAGATCACAACATTTGTGAATAGAGAGAGTTTCACATCCCCACTTCATTGTTCTCAATCAACATGCTATTTCTTCCTTCCTTTTGACAAATAACTCATATAAAGCTCTAGTGAAATGTTGGGAGACAGTGTAGTAAATGGAATACTGCTTTTATTCTTAGTCTTTGGAGAAAATATTTAGTCTTTCACCAACATGATTGATGATAGCTGTGTTTTGCTTTTTTTTTTTTTTTTTGTAGATGCCCTTTATCAAGCTGAGGAAAGGCTATTTGGTTCCTAATTTTGTTGATGGCATATTAAAATTCCAAGTTTTTTGAAATACATTTTCTATGTCTCTTGAGATTATCATGTCATTGAATTCTGTTATTATGTTATATTACATGGATTATTTTTATATAGGCAAACTTCTTTATATTCCTAATATAAAACACATTTGTCATGGTTTGTAACCTCTTTTTATATGTACTAAATTTTTTATTTAAATATAGTTGATTTGAATTATTATATTAGTTTTCAGGTATACAACATACTGATTCAATATTTTTACACATTGTACTCTGTTTAAAATTATTGTAAAATAATAGCTATGTGTCACTTTCTGTACAATATACTTTTGTTGTTTGTATATTTATACAGAATCGTTTGAATTTTTGTTAGTATTCTGTTAAAAAAAAATTACAGAAGGTGTATTAATCTGTAATTCTTTCCTGTGTGTGTGTGTTTTTGTCATTCAGTTATGTTTGACTCTTTGCAACCCTATGGATTGTAACTCACCAGTCTCGTCTTGTTCAATGAATTCTCCAGGCAAGAATACTGGAGTAGGTTGCCATGCCCTTCTCCAGGGGATCTTCCAACCCAGGGATTGAACCCGGGTCTCCTGCATTGCAGGCAGGTTCTTTGCCCTCTGAGCCACTAGGAATGTGTTTATTCTGATTTGATATCAAAAAGATGCTGAATAATAAAATGTGTTGGAGAGTGTTCATTCATCTTCTACTTTTGAAAGAGTTTCTGAAGAATTACAGTTTTTTTTAAACAATGTTTGGGGGATTTCACCACTAAAGCCATGTAGTCCTGAACTTTTCTTTTTGGTAACTTTTGCAATTACTAATTCAATCTTTTAATATTTTGTAAGCATTCAAAATTTTGTAATTATTCCTGAGTTTTGGTAACTAGTGTCTTTCTGAGAATTTTCCATTTTACTTAGATCATCTAATCTTTATTTAATATAATCTTTCCTGTAAAATGCTTTTGATGTCTCATAGAAAATCTTTCATTCTTGATTTTAGTAAATTGAATTCATCATTTTTATAGTCATTCTAAATAAAGTTTTGTCAATGTTATTTTTCAAATAACAAAATGCTAGTTTTCTTGGATTTCCTGTATTATTTTTATTCACTCATTTCAGATTGCTTTCCAGTTTTCATTGTGATATTTTATTTGAAATATTTCTTATTTATCAGTGGACTTTCAGGTTTTTAATCTTTACAAAATATCAACTTTTCTTATTTTGATTTTCTCTATTGTATTTCTATGCTTTCATTTATTTGTTTTACTTCTCATCATTATTTTATTTGATTGATAATAGTAATCATCATTATTCCAAATAATCTCCTTGTTTTAGTTTCATAAAGAGAAATATTAGGTCATTAATTTGGAATCCTTTTTCTGTTTTAATATAGGCATTTACATCTATATCAAAACATTTTCCCTCCAAGTATTATTCTGTATCCATCCCACAGGTTTTATATTTGTGATTTGTTTTTCATTCAATTTAAACATTTTCTGCTTCCATTTGTTTTTTTTTTTTTTTTTTTTTTTTAAACTTTACAAATTGTATTAGTTTTAGCAAATATCAAAATGAATCCGCCACAGGTATACATGTGTTCCCCATCCTGAACCCTCCTCCCTCGTCCCTCCCCATACCATCCCATTTGTTATTTTATTCAGACTCATTTCTTACTTACAAGTGTTTTGGCAATTTGTACAAATTTTTGTTTGTGCATATCCCACTTTTTCCTTATTGATGATTAATCTCATTATTTTATAAAGAACATATTCTTATATTCCCTTAAAGAACATAAATTCATTAAATTTATGAGTTACTGTCTGGCTTGGAATACAATCTGGCCTGAAGAAAGTTTTAAGTGTACTTGAAAAGAATTTCTATTCTGTTGGTGTGACGTGTTTGATAAGGTGTTTATTAGGCCTGGTTTTTCAAGTGTTCTATTATATATACATATATGTGTGTGTGTGTGTGTGTGTGCGTGTGTGTGTGTGTGTGTGTGTATGTGTGTGTGTATAAAATTTCCATTTACAAGTTTTGTCCATTATTGAAGGTCAGGTATTGATGTTGCTAATGATTTTTGTTGACTTATGTATTTCTTTATCCAGTTCTGTCATTTGTTAATCTTCACATATTTTAAGACTCTGCTGTTAGCTTCATATGTGTTTATAGTCTACCTTCACATTGCACTAACATATTTTACTATTATAGACATTAAATATTATTACCTTTACTTACAATTCTTGTCTTAAAATCTAATTTATCTGATAGTTGCTCCTGTTTTAAGTACCATTTATATTGCACATATTTCCCAATTTGTACCAGACTTATTGTGCCGTTAAATCTAAATTATGTCTCTCACATATAATATATAATTTGACTACTTTTAAAAAATGTATCTACAGTACCAATCTGTGTTTAATTGGAATGCTTACTCAGTTTAGAAGACATGCAAGTACACATAGGTTAAAGTTTACATCTCATTTTTAGCTATATGTTTCCTGTGTCTTATTTTTGTTTCTCTATTTTTTTCATCTGTTTCCACTTTTTCTTAAATATATGTAATATTCTTAAATATATGTATTTCTTAAATATAAATAAAAATATATGCAACTCTCTTTTTAAACATTTATTTTCAGTTATTTTCTTATTGGCTTCTGTTTTCAGTACAATGAAGAGATTAATTTAAAATAATATATTTGGATTCATATTACCTTAATTTGAAAACTTTTTCTCTCCTTCACACACTAATATCACAAAAATTAAGTGTACATTAAATATACATTTAGAAGAGGAGTGAAGAATACACAGAACTATACAAAAAATATCTAAATGAACCAGATAACCATGATGGTGTTACCACTCACCTAGAGCCAGAAATCTTGGAATGTGAAGCAAGTGAACCTTAGGAGGCATCATCATGAACTAAGTTGGTGGAGGTGATGGAATTCCAGCTGAGCTATTTCAAATCCTTAAAGATGATGCTGTGAAAGTGTGGCACTCAACATGCCAGCAAATTTGGAAAACTCAGTAGTGGCCACAGGACTGGAAAAAGTCAGTTTTCATTCCAATCCCAAAGAAGGGCAATGTCAAATATTGTTCAAACTACTGCAAAATTGCATTCATTTTACATGATAGCAAAGAAATGTTCAAAACCTTCCAAGCTAGGCTTCAACATTATGTGAGCTGAGAACTTCCAGTTGTACAAGCTAGATTTAGAAAAAGCACAGGAGCCAGAGTTCAAATTTCCAACATTCATTGGATCATAGAAAAAGCAAGGAAATTACAGAAAAACATCTACGTATGCTTCATTGACTATGCTAAAGCCTTTGATTGTGTGGATTCACAGCAAACTGTAGGAAATTCTTCAAGAGATGGGAATACCAGATCACTTTACCTGCCTCCTGTGAAATCTGTATGAAGGTTAAGAAGCAAAACTGAGAACTGGTCATGGAACAACAGACTGGTTCCAAAGTGGGAAAGGAGTATATCAAGGTTGTATATTGTCACCTTGTTATTTAACTTACATATAGAATACATCATACTATATCCCGAGATGGAAGAATCACAAGCTGGAATCAACATTACCAAGAAAAATATCAATAACCTCAGATATGCAGATGACAACACCCTTATGGCAGAAAGCAAAGAGGAACTAAACAGCCCCTTGATGAGAGTCAAAGAGGAGAGTGAAAAACCTGGCTTAAAACTCAACATTCAAAAAAACTAAGATAATGGCATCTGGTCCCATCACTTCATGGGAAATAGATGGGTAAACAATGGAAACAGGGGCAGTCTTTATCTTTTGTTTGTTTGTTTGTTTGTTTGTTTTGGGGGGGGTGGGGAGGCTCCAAAGTCACTGCATATGGTGACTACAGCCATGGAATTAAAAGACACTTGCTCCTTGGAAGGAAAGTTATGACAAACCTAGACAGTGTATTAAAAAGCAGAGACATCACTTTGCTGAAAAAGGTCTGTACCAGTTAAATCCAGATTTTTCTAGTAGTCTTGTAAGGATGGACCATACAACCATCTCTTATAAGAGTTGGACCATAAAGAAGGCTGAAGGCTGAAGAACTGATGCTTTTGAAATGTGATGTT
The DNA here is from genome assembly GCF_002263795.3 of Bos taurus. NCBI lineage: Eukaryota > Metazoa > Chordata > Mammalia > Artiodactyla > Bovidae > Bos > Bos taurus. The sequence continues at coordinate 5,504,588 of NC_037336.1, forward strand.
GGAGAAGACTCTTGAGAGTCCCTTGGACTGCAAGAAGATCCAACCAGTCCATCCTAAAGGAAATCAGTCCTAAATGTTCATTGGAAGGACTGATGCTGAAGCTGAAACTCCAATACTTCGGCCACCTGATGGGAAGAGGTGACTAATTAGAAATGGCCCTGATGCTGGGAAACATAGAAAGCAGGAGGAGAAGGGGGAAGGCAGAGGGTGAGATGGTTGAATGGCATCACCAACTCAATGAGCATGAGTTTGAGCGAGCTCTAGGAGATTGTGAGGGGCAGTGCAGCCTGACATGCTTCAGTCCTTGGGGTGGCAAAGAGTCAAACATGACTGAACGACTGAATACCAGAAAAATGTCCATTGGCAGAGTTTTAAATTTTATGCTTCACAAAGCGTTAGCTTTAGAAAGGTATGCATAAAAAGAAGCTTCAGAATTATAGTATCTGTTAAACCCACATATTTAATTTTCTCTATATATATACTGATTTTTCTTTTTCTTTCTTTTTTTTTGCTTCCTCTTTGAATTCAAGATTGTCTTTAGCCTAAAGAATCTCAATATTTTGTGGAGGACATGTCTAATAGCAACATACATCCAGATTTTTAAACTTGCAAATGTATTAAATCCCAAGTATATTTTTGAAAATTAGGTTTTAGTGAATTCTAATTGGAGAAGGAAATGACAACCCACTCCAGTGTTCTTGCATGGAGAATCCCAGGGACAGGGAAGCCTAGTGGGCTCCCGTCTATGGGGTCGCACAGAGTCAGACACGACTGAAGTGACTTAGCATATAAATATATATGTATATATATTTACATATACAAATATATGTGTGTGTGCTAAATCCTTAGGTAGTGTTCACCTCTGTGAACCTATGGACTAGAGACTTCCAAGCTCCTCTATCCATGTGATGCTCCAGGCAAGAATACTGGAGTGGGTTGTCATGACCTCCTCCAGAGGATCTTGCTTATCCTGGGATCAAACCTGCATCTCTTACATTTCCTGTATTGGCAGGGGGTGTCTTTACCACTATATATATATATATATATATATATATATATATATATATTAGGTCTTTGTTGATTTTCCCCAATTGGTGACACATTATATTAATACTTTCCGTTCATCCATTATATGATTAAATAAACACATCACCAAAAAACTTTACACTTATTTATCACTTCAGTTCAGTCACTCAGTCATGTCTGACTCTTTGCAACCCCATGAATCGCAGCACGCCAGGCCTCCCTGTCCATCACCAACTCCCGGATTTCACTCACACTCACATCCATTGAGTCAGTGATGCCATCCAGCCATCTCATCCTCTGTCGTCCCCTTCTCCTCCTGCCCCCAATCCCTCCCAGCATCAGAGTCTTTTCCAATGAGTCAACTCTTCGCATGAGGTGGCCAAAGTACTGGAGTTTCAGCTTTAGCATCATTCCTTCCAAAGAAATCCCAGGGCTGATCTCCTTCAGAAGGGACTCGTTGGATCTCCTTGCAGTCCAAGGGACTCTCAAGAGTCTTCTCCAACACCACAGTTCAAAAGCATCAATTCTTCGGTGCTCAGCCTTCTTCACAGTCCAACTCTCACAGCCGTACATGATCACAGGAAAAACCATAGCCTTGACTAGACGGACCTTTGTTGGCAAAGTAATGTCTCTGCTTTTGAATATGCTATCTAGGTTGGTCATAACTTTCCTTCCAAGGAGTAAGCGTCTTTTAATTTCATGGCTGCACTCACCATCTGTAGTGATTTTGGAGCCCAGAAAAATAAAGTCTGACACTGTTTCCCCATCCATTTCCCATGAAGTGATGGGACCGGATGCCATGATCTTCATTTTCTGAACGTTGAACTTTAAGCCAACTTTTTCACTCTCCACTTTCACTTTCATCAAGAGGCTTTTTAGTTCCTCTTCACTTTCTGCCATAAGGGTGGTGTTATCTGTATATCTTAGGTTATTAATATTTCTCCCTGCAATCTTGATTCCAGCTTGTGTTTCTTCCAGTCCAGTGTTTCTCATGATGTACTCTGCATATAAGTTAAATAAACAGTGTGACAATATACAGCCTTGACGAGCTCCTTTTCCTATTTGGAACCAGTCTGTTGTTCCATGTCCAGTTCTAACTGTTGCTTCCTGACCTTCATACAAATTTCTCAAGAGGCAGATCAGGTGGTCTGGTATTCCCATCTCTTTCAGAGTTTTCCACAGTTTATATATGTGTTAGTATACTGTATTGGTGTTTTTCTTTCTGGCTTACTTCTCTGTGTATAAAATTACTGATTATTATTATTACTGTTTTTATAAGATTGAAAAGTAATGCATTTTGCTTTATCTTATATTAGCTTCAGTGATTTTACTTTTCTGGCACTGACTAGGTTTGCATAAGTGTCTGACATGCAGTTTATTTATAGGAGCACTGTTTTAATTAAATGATATTGTGTAATTATTTTTAGAATAAAAGTAAAGTTGTCTTTTTAATGGCTGAGTAATACTCCATTGTGTATATGTACCACAGCTTTCTTATCCATTCATCTGCTGATGGACATCTAGGTTGCTTCCATGTCCTGGCTATTATAAACAGTGCTGCGATGAACATTGGGGTACACGTGTCTCTTTCCCTTCTGGTTTCCTCAGTGTGTATGCCCAGCAGTGGGATTGCTGGATCATAAGGCAGTTCTATTTCCAGTTTTTTAAGGAATACATTTGAATCAGTTCTAATGAGGTGGATAAAACTGGAGCCTATTATACAGAGTGAAGTAAGCCAGAAGGAAAAACATAAATACAGTATACTAACGCATATATATGGAATTTAGAAAGATGGTAACGATAACCCTGTATACGAGACAGCAAAAGAGACACTGATGTATAGAACAGGCTTATGGACTCTGTGGGAGAGGGAGAGGGTGGGGAGATTTGGGAGAATGGCATTGAAACATGTGAAATGTCATGTATGAAATGAGATGCCAGTCCAGGTTCAATGCACGATGCTGGATGCTTGGGGCTGGTGCACTGGGACGACCCAGAGGGATGGTATCGGGAGGGAGGAGGGAGGAGGGTTCAGGATGGGGAACACATGAGAAATTAAAAAAAAAAAAAAAAGTAAAGTTGTCTTGCCATCTTTAAATAGGTTCACCCACCATTAGTTTTTCTTAAATGGAGACTTCACATAATCTTAATGAACTTAAATTACCATAATACATTCAGGAAATATTGAGTTCTGGGGTTCATTTTTCCTGAAACTAAATGCCCCCAGGTGGAATTAAAAATTGCTTTTCCCTTTAATGTCTAGCTGTTTAGAGCCAATTTCTTTCACTATTTCTCTGTGAGTTTTAAAGTCAAGGAATTTAAAAATTTCTGGAGAAATCTGATAAATAAATACAGCAATTCTTCAGACTTAGACTTAATGTTATATTAATTCTGAGTAATAAACTCTAACCTTCAGGTTACTGGGTGATAGTTTTATGGTTTTCCTACATAGGGTTTGTTAGGGCTGTTTTTTCTGTCCTTTAAATATATTTTCTTTTTCAATTCTTCATTACTATTTTTTTCTTTTTTTTTCAGATAATATATATTGCATGAAATCTGGTGAGTAAGTAGTTAAGGCATTATCTCATGAAAATCAGTGGATTTTACAAATATTAGAAAATATACATTCTTAAAACAGCATACTACACAGAACAGAGCTGAAGAATATCCAGCATTTAGCTCTTATATTATAAGTGCTTTGTGTTAGTTCTTTATTAACATTTTTATTTGAAAGTGACACAGGTGAATCACATTGTTAAAAAAAGAAATAAAACAAACTTTGATTAAGATTAAGTAGTCATTATTTTTAGCATATACAGTCATATATGTATTTGTTCATATATTTTACCTGTATATAATCCTCACTGAGAAAGTGGAAGAATGTGAAAAAGAATTTTGACTCATTTAAAATTTAACATAAAGAAAACTGCTTACATTGATCAGGAGTCTTCTCATTGATCACTACATTGTCGGGGTTTGACTTCATAGGTCAGCATTTAGTACTGATAATATTTTAAGTCTGTATTAGCTCAGAGTAGCCTCTGAAAGTTGTGCTTTGAAGGTAATCTTACAGATAAATCATTGACTCACTTATTGCCTTTTTCTTTTTCTACCATTCTGCAATAAATTACCTGGTAACTCTTCTACAACTCACAAACTTTAATAGTGAAATATAAATGGGTTACATTTGCAATCGTTTCCTTGTCATATAAATTTAAGAAGCAATGTTGTTTTTTTTTTTTTATGACACTTTTATGCTAATTATGAGAAAATGCATTTAACTCACTTGTTAAGAAAATCAAGATAAGATTAATTCAACTTGTAAATAAAACAATACTTTATGTGACACATGTTTAAATAACAAAACAATTTATATAAATTATAAGAAATATATCTAAAATGAAATAAAATTAGTATTATACTATAGTGATTTTTTAAAAGCACCATACTTAAATAAAGACTTTCTATTAGATGCTGGGAAGCAAAACTGTCTTTTACTTTGATCACATTTTAGCACTTATGCTTCATAAATATCTAGAGTAAATCGACTTCAGAACTTTTAAAATAAATAGACTCATTTTAATCTTGTTTACATTTGCTGATTTTTTTTTCTTGTTCAAATTGTGACATATGTATACGTCTGGACATGTATTGTTTACTTATTTGCTTTATCTATGTATCCCATCTATCTTATTTTCTTGACTTTTGGCTAATAAGGTATCTTAGTTAATAGAAATTTCAGAATTTGAGACACCTGAAAAGAGGTCACAATGACAGTGGAAACATACTCTCAGTTGGTTTATTGCAGGATATGATATTCATGGCAAAGAGCAATTAAGTTGAATAGAAATGCTTCCACTTGTCACATCTATTGAAGTTTACCTAGATTTTAGTTTCTATGCAACTTCACTTCATTTCACTTCATGTAACTTAATATTCCCATATAATTCAATCCACATTCATATACTGCTATTTATTATATCTTTATTTTCTGACACTTCTGTTGGTTTGAAAATTTTTTTAATTATATTTTTCCTATAACTGACAAATTAAAGGTGTTTGATAAATATTAAATGAGTTGCAAACCCTGATGGCTCAATGGTAAAGAATCCACCTGCCAATGCAGTAGAGGCAGGTTCAGTCTCTGGGTTGGGAAGATTCCCCTGGAGAAGAATATGGCAACACACTCCAGTTTTCTTGCCTGGAAAATCCCATGGGAAGAGGATCCTGGTGGGCTATAGTCCATGGTGTCACAAAAAAGTTATACACAGCTTAAAGACTGAGCATGTACATATCAAACATTAGCCAAGGAACAGGTATTGTGTTGATGCTTTATCCTTACTTTATTCCAGCTTTATTGAGATATTCCAGTCACACAATTACCATTTGAGGTGAGAACATTTAATATATACTGTCTCAGCACATTTTAAGTATACAATATAGTACTCTATTATTATAATCACATTCTGTATGTATATTAGGTCTACAAAACATATCAATCTTTTTCCAACATTTTCCCATTTAAATTGCTGTTCTTTGGGTTCATTTGTATGAGTGTAGACATTTAAATTCAGAAATCAAATTTCAATGTCCACTTTACATTTAATGTCTGCATCAAAAGAAGTATTACCTGTATAGAGACCTATATAGAAACTTTGAGTTTTTGTCTTTTATAATCTATGACTATAGCGCTAAACATTTAAAGGCATCAGGAATTCCAGGTAGTAATTTGTAGTTATAACTGAAATTAATACCTTCTTTGCATTAGTTCTAAGGTATTGTTTTGACTTAAAATATTGGAGAAGTAATGCTATTTGCCTTTGGAGACTATATACACTATCAAACAAGAGTAGAAAAGCACCTTTATCCCGTCTCCATCATGTTGTTTCTACTCCATCTGGAATCTTGGGTTCTATGATGCTCAAATATGAATACACTAGAAAAAAATATGCATTAGGTGAAAAATTAGGATGGGGCAGAATTTGAGAGCAACATTCTTCAAAGATAGCCTTCAGAAATTATTTCCACTTTCCTAGAAGCAGAAATAACTTTTTAGAACTAACTTACTGCTAAGTCACTTCAGCCGTGTCCGACTCGGTGCGACCCCATAGACGGCGGCCCACCAGGCTCCCCCGTCCCTGGGATTCTCCAGGCAAGAACACTGGAGTGGGTTGCCATTTCCTTCTCCAATGCATGAAAAGGAAAAGTGAAAGTGAGGTCCCTCAGTCGTGTCCGACTCTTCGCGACCCCATGGTCTGCAGCCTACCAGGCTCCTCCGTCCATGGGATTTTTCCAGGCAAGAGTACTGGAGTTGGGTGCCATTGCCTTCTCCAAGAACTAACTTAAGAAACATGTTATAGCAGGTATATAAATCATATTGGAATTAACTATCAGCAAATGATGAGGAAAGTCAACAGTAATTCAAAATTCTGAAACCAGAAATGTGATTTTGAAATCATTTCAGAGCTAAGTTTCTCTTTTCCATGTACTTTGACATATTCTCTGGGATGTGGTATTTATGTTTTCTTTTTAAATAGCATTTTTACCAGTGGCACCATATAGACAATATACCCTATTCACACTACTTCAAAAGGGCAATAAAAAGTTGCCCTTCTGAGAATAACTACAGCACACTGTGTATGTTTTACTTAAGTGTTGTCTGTTTTGTTTTGTTTTGTTTTAGAAAATTCTAAGGAGAAAATGGGAATTGAGAAAAGGACTACAATATTGATGTCAAATATCCAAGGTCATGCCAATAGGAATGTAGTGTTGCTATGGGCAAAAGAAAATCAAAAACTCCTTACATTGAGAAGTAAGTTGTCATTATAATTTTCTGTTATTTTTAAATGTAGAGCCCAATAGAACATACTTAAGATAAATCAGAGTGGCTGAAGAACTATGGAAGGATGTTCATGACATTGTACAGGATGCAGTAATCAAGAGTTCCAAAGAATAGCAAGAAGAGATAAGAAAGTCTTCCTCAGTAATCAATGCAAAGAAATAGAGGAAAACAATAGAATGAGAAAGGCTAGAGAACTCTTCAATAAATTACAGGTACCAAGGGAATATTTCATGCAAATATGGGCACAATGAAGGGCAGAAATGTTATGGACCTAAGATAAGCAGAAGATATTAAGAAGAGGTGGCAAGAATACACTGAAGAAATATACAAAAAGATCTTCATGACCGAGATAACCATGATGGTATGATCACTTATCTAGAGCCAGACATCCTGGAATGCAAAGTTAAGTGGGCCTTAGGATGCATCACTATGAACAAGGCTAGTGGGGGTGATGGAGTATCAGTTGAGTTATTTCAAATCCTAAAAAATGATGTTATTAAAGTACTGCACTCAATATGCCAACAAACTTGGAAAACTCAGGAATAGCCACAGGACTGGAAAAGGTCAGTTTTCATTTCAATCCCAAAGAAGGGCAATGCCAAATAATGTTCAAACTTATGTACAATTGCACTCATTTCACACACTAGCAAAGCAATGCTCAGAATTCTCCAAGCCTGGCTGCAACAGTAGGTGAACTATGAACTTATACATGTTCAAGTTGCATTTAGAAAAGGCAGAGGAACCAGAGATTAAATTTCCAGCATCTGTCGGATCACAGAAAAAGCGAGAATTCCAGAAAAACCTCTACGTCTGCTTTATTGATTACACCAAAGTCTTTGACTGTGTAGATCACAAAAAAACTGCAGAAAATTCTGAAAGAGATGGGAATACCAGACCACCTTACCTGCTTCCTGAGAAATCTGTATGCAGGTCAAGGAGCAACAGTTAGAACTGGACATGGAACAACAGACTGGTTTAAATCAGGAAAGGAGTCCGTCAAGACTGTATATCATCACCCTGCTTATTTAACTTATCTGCAGAGTACATCGTGCAAAATGACAGGCCGGATGAAGCACAAGCTGAAATCAAGATTGTCAGGAGAAATATCAATAATCTCAGATATGCAGATGACACTACCCTTGTGGCAGAAAGTGAAGAGGAACTAAAGAGCCTCTTGACCAAAGTGAAAGAGAAGAGTGAAAAAGCTGGCCCAAATCTCAACATTCAAAAAATTAAAATCAAGGCATCCAGTCCCATCACACCATGAAAAATAGATGGAGAAACAATGGTAACAGTGACAGACTTTATTTTCTTGGGCTCCAAAATCACTGCAGGTGGTGACTGCAGCCATGAAATTAAAAGATGATTGCATTTTGGAAGTAAAGTTACGACCAACGCAGACAGCATATTAAAAAGCAGAGACATTACTTTGCTGACTAAGGTCTGTCTAGTAAGAGCTATGGTATTTCCAGTAGTCATGTATGGATGTGAACGTTGGACTATAAAAAAACTTGAATGCTGAAGAATTCATGCTTTTGAACTGTGGTATTGGAGAAGACTCTTGAGAGTTCCTTGGACTGCAAGAAGATCCAACCAGTTAGTCCTAAAAGAAATCAGTCCTGAATATTCATTAGAAGGTCAGATGCTGAAGCTGAAAGTCTAATACTTTGGCCACCTGATGTGAAGAGTGGACATTTTTCATTATAAAAATTTATGTTGGTGGGAAAGATTGAAGGGAGGAGGAGAAGGGAACAACAGAGGATCAGATGGTTGGATGGCATCACTGACTCAATGGACATCAGTTTTTGTAGTCCTGAGGAGTTGGTGATGGACAGGGAAACCTGGTATTCTGCAGTCCACAGTGTTGCAAATAGTCACACATGACTGAGTGAATGAACTGAAGGGTTAGTGTTAGTCACTCGGTCATGTCCGACTATTTGTGATCCCATGGGCTGTATGTAGACCACTGGGCACCTCTGACCATGGAATTCTCCAGGCAAGAACACTGGAATGGGTTGCCCTGAAAGTCAAATCAATACTTGAGTAAACATGTTTGTGGTTTTGATCACTATAGAAGAGTGTAGGTAATTACTGATACCTAGTTCCTGTGTAGATAAATTGGTAGATATATATTTAGAATGAATATATGTTGGTACATATTACATATATACATATAACTACAGAAAAAAGAAAAATGTAAATGTAATAACCAAGACAAATGGATGAGGGAGGAAAAGTGCTGAACTATCTTCTACTATTTGTTAATATCCTTGACCAAGGTCCTCATTTTGTTTATTCTTTATTTTGAAAAACTCTCTTTCAGTTTTTAAGAATAGTTAACTGATGAAAAGCCATGCCCCCCATCAATATCAATTTATTCACATTTTGAAGCAATGTTTGAAATTATTAACTTCATTGCTATCTGCTTTGAAATGAAAAATTGACTGAAATGGATTTGATAATCCCTACTTGCTAAAACAGATGTTAAGAAAAGATTTCCCAACTATCTGTGCATTATATAGCTTAAATTTTAATATTAATGACTTTCTTTGACAGCCTTCTAGAGATAAGAAAGAAAGCCTCACTGTTTAATATAGCTCTTTGTTCACTGTGTGTATGTGTTTTCCTGTACCTGAATACAAGCCCATAAGAACAATAAGAGCAAAGAATTCATACACTGCTTATATCTATGTGCTAAAATGACTTTTATTTATATAAACTTTAAATTATCTTCTTATATATAATTCATATAAGGCCATATACAAAAACTTGAAATATAATATATGGAACATGCACAGTATATGATTTATAACATTCTTAGGAATCTCATACAGATTAGTGAGTAACTCTATCTGGGGCTGGGAATGAAGACTGTAGAATTGGGTGCTTTGGGTGCATGTAAATCACTTAAAGGAGAATGTGGTATTGCAGCATGGTCACACTACATTACAGGATACTTCTGAGAATAGCACTACAGCATGGAGAGAACACCCAGAACATATTCACGGGACTGAAGAAAAGCCACATAGTCAGCATTCCTTGAATGAATGAAAAGTAAATCCTGAACAGATGAAAGGAAATGAGCCTTTGATGTTTCTATTAAACTTCTGACTGAATTTGAGTCAATTTTGCTACATTATAATATGTTATTTTACATTATATGAAGGAAAAATGTTGGCTATCCGTGTCTGTTAAACATTAATGTGAAAAAAGAAGTCATAAGGTAAAATTTTGCCATAAAGTGCTGGGACCAGATGCCATGATCTTAGTTTCTGAATGCTGAACTTTAAGTCAACATTTTCGCTCTCTTCTTTAAATTTCATCAAGAGGCTCTTTAGGTATTCTTCACTTTCTGCCATAAGGCTGGTGTCATCTGCATATCTGAGGTTATTGATATTTCTCCCAGAAATCTTGATTCCAGCTTGTGTTTCTTTCAGCCCAGTATTTCTCATGATGTACTCTGCATAGAAGTTAAATAAACAGGGCGACATTATACAAACTTGACGTACTCCCTTTCCTATTTGGAACCAGTCTGTAGTTCCATGTCCAGGTCTAACTGTTGCTTCCTGACTTGTATATAGGTTTCTCAAGAGGCAGGTCAGGTGGTCTGGTATTCCCATCTCCTGAAGAATTTTCCACAGTTTATTGTGATCCACATAGTCAAAGGCTCTGGCATACTCAATAAACCAGAAATAGATGCTTTTCTGGAATGCTCTTGCTTTTTTGATGATCCAGCAGATGTTGGCAATTTGATCTCTGGTTCCTCTGCCTTTTCTAAAACCAGCTTGAACATCTGGAATCTCATGGTTCATGTATTGCTGAAGCCTGGCTTGGAGAATTTTAAGCATTACTTTACTAGTGTGTGAGATGACTGCAATTGTGTGGTAGTTTAAGCATTCTTTGGCATTGCCTTTCTTTTTCTTTTCTTTTTTTTTAAATGTTCTCCCAAAACTTTTATTTTTTTTAAATTTTATTTTATTTTTAAACTCCACAATATTGTACTAGCTCTACCAAACATCGAGATGAATCCACCACAGGCACACCCATGCTCCCCATCCTGAACCCCCCTCCCTCTCCCCTCCCCATACCCTCCCTCTGGGTCCTCCCAGTGCACCAGCCCCAAGCATCCAGTATCATGCATCGAACCTGGACTGGCGACCCGTTTCATACATGACATTATACCTGTTTCACTGCTATTCTCCCAAATCTCCCCACCCTCTCCCTCTCCCACAGAGTCCACAAGACTGATCTATACATCAATGTCTCTTTTGCTGTCTCGTACACAGGGTTATTGTTACCATCTTTCTGAATTCCATATATATGCGTTAGTATACTGTATTGGTGTTTTTCTTTCTGGCTTACTTCACTCTGTAGAATAGGTTCCAGTTTCATCCATCTCATTAGAACTGATTCAAATGTATTCTTTGTAATGGCTGAATAATACTCCATTGTGTATATGTACCACAGCTTTCTTATCCATTCATCTGCTGATGGGCATCTAGGTTGCTTCCATGTCCTGGCTATTATAAACAGTGCTGCGATGAACATTGGGGTACACGTGTCTCTTTCCCTTCTGGTTTCCTCAGTGTGTATGCCCAGCAGTGGGATTGCTAGATCATAAGGCAGTTCTATTTCCAGTTTTTTAAGGCTCTATTACAAAGCTACAGTTATCAAGACAGTATGGTACTGGCACAAAGACAGAAATATTGATCAATGGAACAAAATAGAAAGCCCAGAGATAAATCCACACACATATGGACACCTTATCTTTAACAAAGGAGGCAAGAATATACAATGAATTAAAGACAATTTCTTTAACAAGTGGTGCTGGGAAAACTGGTCAACCACTTGTAAAAGAATGAAACTAGAACACTTTCTAACACCATACACAAAAATAAACTCAAAATGGATTAAAGATCTAAATGTAAGACCAGAAACTATAAAACTCCTAGAGGAGAATATAGGCAAAACACTCTCCGACATACATCACAGCAGGATCCTTTTTGACCCACCTCCCAGAATATTGGAAATAAAAGCAAAAATAAACAAATGGGACCTAATTAAACTTAAAAGCTTCTGTACAACAAAGGAAACTATTAGCAAGGTGAAAAGGCAGCCTTCAGAATGGGAGAAAATAATAGCAAATGAAGCAACGGACAAACAACTAATCTCAAAAATATACAAGCAACTCCTACAGCTCAACTCCAGAAAAATAAATGACCCAATCAAAAAATGGGCCAAAGAACTAAATAGACATTTCTCCAAAGAAGACATACAGATGGCTAACAAACACATGAAAAGATGCTCAACATCACTCATTATCAGAGAAATGCAAATCAAAACCACTATGAGGTACCATTTCATGCCAGTCAGAATGGCATTGCCTTTCTTTGGGATTGGAATGAAAACTGACCTTTTCCAGTCCTTGGCCACTGCTGAGTTGTCCAAATTTGCTGACATATTGAGTGTAGCAATTTCACAGCATCATCTTTCAGGATTTGAAATAGCTCAACTGGAATTTCATCACCTCCGCTAGCTTTGTTCATAGTGATGCTTTCTAAGGCCCACTTGACTTCACATTCCAGGATGTCTGGCTCTAGGTGAGTGATCACACCATCGTGATTATCTGGGTTGTGGAGATCTTTTTTGTATGGTTCTTCTGTGTATTCTTGCCACCTCTTAATATCTTCTCCTTCTGTTAGGTCCCTACCATTTCTGTCCTTTATTGAGCCCATATTTGCATGAAGTGTTCCCTTGGTATCTCTAATTTTCTTGAAGAGATCTCCAGTCTTTCCCATTCTATTGCATTCCTCTATTTCTTTGCATTGATCACTGAGGAAGGCTTTCTTATCTCTCCTTCTTATTCTTTGGGACTCTGCATTCAAATGGGTATAGTTTTCCTTTTCTCCTTTGCTTTTTGCTTCTCTTATTTTCACAGCTATTTGTAAGGCTCCTAAGATAGCAATTTTGCTTTTTGCATTTCTTTTTCTTGGGGATGATCTTGATTCCTGTTTCCTGTACAATGTCACATACCCCCATCCATAGTTATTCAGTTACTCTGTCTATCAGATCTAGTCCCTTAAATCTATTTCTCACTTCCACTGTATAATCATAAGGGATTTGATTTCAGTCATACCTGAATGGTCTAGTGGTTTCCTCCACTTTCGTCAATTTCAGTCTGAATTTGGCAATAAGGAGTTCATGATCCAACTCACGGTCAGCTCCTGGTCTTGTTTTTGCTGAATGTATAGAGCTTCTCCATCTTTGGCTGCAAAGAATATAATCAATCAGATTTTGGTGTTGACCATCTGACAATGTCCATGTGTAGAGTCTTGTCTTGTGTTGTTGGAAGTGGGTATTTGCTATGACCAGTGTGTTCTCTTGGCAGAACTCTATTAGCCTTTGCCCTGCTTCATTCTGTACTCCAAGGCCAAATTTGCCTGTTACTCCAGGTGTTTCTTGACTTCCTTCTTTTGCATTTCAGTCTCCTATAATGAAAAGGACATCTTTTTGGGGTGTTAGTTCTAGAAGGTCTTATAGGTCTTCATAGAACCGTTCAACTTCAGCTTCTTCAGCGTTACTGGTTGTGGCATAGACTTGGATTTTCGTGTTATTGAATGGTTTGCCTTAGAAACGAACAGAGATTATTATGTCGTTTTTGAGATTGCATCCAAGTACTGCATTTCAGACTCTTTTGTTGACTATGATGACTACTCCATTTCTTCTAAGGGATTCCTGCCCACAGTATTAGATATAATGGTCATCTGAGTTAAATTCACCCATCCCAGTCCATTTTAGTTTGCTGATTCCTAGAATGTCCATGTTCACTCTTGTCATCTCCTGTTTGACCACTTCCAATTTGCCTTGATTCATGGACCTGACATTCCAGGTTCCTATGCAATATTGCTCTCTATAGCATCGAACCTTGCTTCTATCACCAGTCCCATCCACAACTGGGTGTTGTTTTTGCTTTGGCTCCATCCCTTCATTCTTTTTGGACTTTTTTCTCCACTGATCTCCAATAGCATATTGGGCACCTACCAACCTGGGGTGTTCATCTTTCAGTGTCCTATCATTTTGCATTTTCATACTGTTCATGGGGTTCTCAAGGCAAGAATACTAAAGTGGTTTGCCATTCCTTTCTCCAGTGGACCACATGCTGTCAGACCTCTCCACCATGACCCATCCATCTTGGGTGGCCCCATATGGCATGCCTGAGTTTCATTGAGTTAACAAGGCTGTAGTCCATGTGATCAGATTGCCCTGTTATATGTGACTGTAGTTTCAGTCTGTCTGCCCTCTGATGCCCTCTCTCAGTGGCTGCCATCTTACTTGGGTTTCTCTTACCTTGGACGTGGGGTATCTCTTCACAGCTGTTCCAGCAAAGCACAGCTGCTGCTCCTTACCTCAGATGTGGGGTAGCTCCTCTATGCCACTTCCCCTGGCCTCGGCCAGGGAGCTGAAATGAAGGCAAAAATAATGTCTCTCAAAATATTTCTGAATAGTCAATGAAACTTACTGTTTTAAGAAATCAGTAGGCACAGATGTTTCTATAGTAACCTTTTGCAAGGAGAAATAGTGAAATCACAATAAAAAAAGAAGCACATACATTAATATACATAAGGAGAAACGCTGGATCCAATGAGTAGTCATTTTGTCGATTCAGATGTAATAAATGGAGAATCAATTTTCTTTAAAGCAAAGTCTATTTTTGAGCAGTTACTCATTGAGAGTAGTAAGTCAGGTTTAATGGCATGGTTTCAATATTTTCAAAACATATCTGAATTGTTTAAAGATATTATTCATGTACTTTATTTTTATTTTCCTATGTATTATGTGTATGCTGCTGCGGCTGCTGCTAAGTCGGTTCAGCGGTGTCCAGCTCTGTGCAACCCCATAGATGGCAGCCCGCCAGCCCTACCCAGTTCCTGGGATTCTCCAGGCAAGAACACTGGAGTGGGTTGCCATTTCCTTCTCCAGCGCATCAAAGTGAAAAGTCAGAGTGAAGTCGCTCAGTTGTGTCTGACTCTTTGCGACCCCATGGACTGCAGCCTACCAGGCTCCTCCTTCCATGGGATTTTTCAGGCAAGAGTCCTGGAGTAGGGTGCCATTGCTTTCTCCGACTATGTATATACTTCTCTTCATTATGTGGAGTTCCTCTTCATTATGTGTTCATTATGTGTTTTTAAATACAATGGAGAAAAATGAGCTTTTAAGCCAAGTTATAATTTTTTTTTAATGTATTGTGATGCAGGCCAAAAAAAATCATAAAGAGTAGAAAAATGGTAAATTCAGTAGGAGGGAAAAAGCATTGATTTTAAATAAATAAATAAATATATATATATATATATATATGTATATATAATTTTCAGTTATAGAGATGCCTTTTGGAGAGCATCAAATATATGTATGTATGGATGGATGGATGGATGTGGATCCATGTATATATCATACATAATCATGTATATATCACATATTTTTAAAAACATTTTTATTTTACATTATATAAAGGCAAGAAAAAAGACTATTTTTGAATTTGTAGGCTTGATATTTCTGGAATATAAAAACTTTCTTATTGTTACTTTTAGCAACATTTTTAAATGGTAATTGCTGCTGCTAAGTCACTTCAGTTGTGTCCGACTCTGTGCGACCCCATAGAGGGCAGTGTGCCCGGCTCCCCTGTCCCCAGGATTCTACAGGCAAGAACACCAGAGTGGGTTGCCATTTCCTTCTCCAGTGCATGAAAGCAAAGAGTGAAAGTGAAGTCGCTCAGTCGTGTCCGACTCTTAGCGACCCCATGGACTGCAGCCCACCAGGCTTCTCCATCCATGGGATTTTCCAGGCAAGAGGATTGGAGTGGGGTGCCATTGCCTTCTCCGTTTTTTTTTTTATTATTTTACTATAAATTTTAACTTTCAAAATTATAAGTCAATCTTTCCTTTTTTTTTTCAGCTGAAATTCTGATGCAGTGTATTAATGAACTTTTGACATTGGTTGGACTTTACATAAATGATTGTTAAAACTAGTATAGTTTGATTGCTTTGAAAAAGATGGACTCTTCTCCATTTACCAATGTCTCACACATCTGAACTCCATCCAGACACTAAAAGGCCTTGAACTGATTCCATTGACTTTGACTTGTGTTGAGATAATTCAAATGATTGTTATTTCCAGCTCTTAGCCACAAACTTCCTTTAAAGTTTATAAGCTGCCAAGTTTCTTTTAAATTGTGCAATGAACAAATATGGCAAGTAAGGGAGGAAAGAGTACCAGCTTTGGTTTGACCAAAATTTGACCAGATTTGACCAGAGATTTGACCAGAATTGTTGGTGTTAACCTCTTGCCAGCTATGCAGTATTGGGTTGTTACCTATTGTAGATTATCTTTCAAAATGTTTGAAATATATGCTTAGTCACTCAGTCATGTCTGACTCTTTGTGACCCCATGGACAGAGCCCACCAGCCTTCTCTTTATAATGGGATTGTCCAGGCAAGAATACTGGAATGGGTTGCCATGCCCTCCTCCCGAGAATCTTCCCAATCCAGTGATCGAACCCAGATCTCCCGCACTGCAGGCAGATTTTTTTACCATCTGAGCCAGCAGGGAAGCCCGTGAATAATAGAACGGGTAGCCTATCCCCTTTCCAGCAGATCTTAGGAACCCAGGGATTGAACCGGGGTCTCCTGCATTGCAGGTGGATTCTTTATCAACTGATCTACCAGGGAAGCCAATTTGAAATATATCAGGTCCTAAAAAGAAACAGAGCTTACAAGCATAAATTGAACATATTTAATTCAGTTCAGCAGGCACTTATTAACCATTCAATTTAAGGAGTATACTGTTTCCAACGTGAAGAATACAGTGATAAAAACCCATGAGCAATGAAATTAATAACTAGTAAGGCAAATAAGAAATTAATAACTAGTAGGGCAAATGCACTTTCATGCATTGGAGAAGCAAATGGCACCCCACTCCTGTGTTCTTGACTGGAGAATCCCAGGGAAGGGGGAGCCTGGTGGGCTGCCATCTATGGAGTCGCACAGAGTCAGACATGACTGAAGCGACTTAGCAGTAGCAGCAGCAGAGCAAATAAGATGTTAGATATCTCAATCGAATATAATAGAATCAATAACCTAAGACAAAGTAAATCAAAGCATCATGTGATGATGATAAAGTTGGAATTAGTCATTGTTTGGCTGTATGTTGTTCTTAAATACATGCATAATCTCGATTTTCACTTCTAGACAGAAGTATATGCTAAGTTACAAGTAATAAGGTTATCAAGCATTTTCCAAATGAAATAATGTTTTTATGGCTCAGAACAAAAATTGGAATTCAAAATTTTGAATAAGTATGAAGTTAAGTGATCAGTTGCAAGTTGATAGTCATCCAATTATCACATTAAAAACACATTATAAAAGTTACATTATGGGACATACTCACTGAGAATGCTGTCATCCAGACTAGGGTAGCCTAAGTTTTTTTGATAACTTATGACTGTGATCATCGCAAGTTTTCTTCTCTCCACTGTGATAGGATACTTATAGAATCTTCTCTTTTCCTGATGTCACCTTATATTGACCTGAATTATAAAACGTGCATCTAGATAGTTCACTCTAACATTTTTTCTCATTTTTGCATATTGAGTGTTTGAGAGAGCAGGCTGCCTAATGATTTTGCATAGATGAATTATTTTATTTTATTACAGTTGCAAAATAATTGTGCAAGACCAGAAACTTGACCAACAAAAAATCATATTGTGCTTTATATTCTTTGTTGCAAATCAAATACTTTGATGAGGTCATTCCTTTCAAACTAGTAAATATTATTTTACAAGTCATCGTGTTCACTTATAGTTTCTCTTTATGAATTCCTTCAGTTCGGGTTTGAGCTTAAAGCTTACCTTATGAAACAGAGAAGAAACTAGATTTTTTTTTTTTTTTTTTGCTTCACACTCACTATTTTTCCTATGGGTTACATGAGACAGATACTTAATGTTATCTTCCCACTCTGTCCATTTACAATATTTTTCTTTCCATACCTTTTGTCTCTGTGATGTCCCCTCATGTATCTTAATATCTTAGATTTCCAGCAGAATGAAAATCCCACTTAATAAGAAAGAAGTTCTGATAAGAAGTAACACCATGCCTTTCATATAGTAAATTTACAGGGATGGAGATGGAAAATTTACTAGAAAGTACTACAAGATATTGAAAGCAGTATCCATTTCTTTGTGACGTCAAGGACTCTGAAGTATCTTTCTTTCACCAGAGCAGAAGTGCTAACCCTCATCAGGGCAAGAGAGACTCCCCGAAAGTGAAAAGCTCAAATGGATTTTCAAAGCCAATATACTCCAGTTGCCATCCACCTGTAAATACTCAGCACATCAGTCAATGCCCTAAATACCCTCAATGAGGACATGCTCTGAGTGAGCATTGAAACATCTTTGGAGTTCTGTTTCTAGCCTATGTTCAAACTGCTGCTTAGCTATATATTACCTTTACATAAAGTGGTCTTCTGGCTCATACAAGTTGCGTGTAAGGGGTCCTCAGCCTTTTGTTATTCTTATACATAGATTTCTCACAAATTAACAGTACTAACCAGCCATATGATTTTTGTAGGCACATTTCCTCCACATCTTTCAATGCCCTGACTTGATATTCCTTAACTGCCAGTTTTAGAAACTTTTTAAAGTGGAAAATGTCACATAAAGTAAATAGTCTCTGATTAGTAGTATTATTTTGAATGATTTGTCATTTTAGATGCTACATTAATATGTGCTTAATTAAATTGTATTTCACAATGACTCATAAAATTATTCAATTCAAAATAAGGCTTCTATCAAAATTGTCTTCCCACAAATTGAGAAACAAGACAAAATTATAAAAATTAAAATTAAATCTTCAGTTCAGTTCAGTTCAGGTCAGTTGCTCAGTCGTGTCCAACTCTCTGCAACCCCATTAATTGCAGCACGCCAGGTCTCCCTGTCCATCATCGTCTCGCAGAGTTCACTCAAACTCACGTCCATCGAGTCGGTGATGCCATCAATCCATCTCATTCTCTGTCGTCCCCTTTTCCTCCTGCCCCCAATCCCTCCCAGCATCAGAGTCTTTTCTAAAGAGTCAAAACTTCGCATGAGGTGGCCAAAGTACTGGAGTTTCAGCTTTAGCATCATTCTTTCCAAAGAAATCCCAGGGCTGATCTCTTTCAGAATGGACTGGTTGGATCTTCTTGCAGTCCAAAGGACTCTCAAGAGTCTTCTCCAACACCACAGTTCAAAAGCATCAATTCTTCGGCGCTCAGCTTTCTCAACAGTCCAATTCTCACATCCATACATGACCACTGAAAAAACAATAGCCTTGACTAGATGGACCTTTGTTGGTAAAGTAATGTCTCTGCTTTTGAATATGCTATCTAGGTTGGTCATAACTTTTCTTCCAAGTAGTAAAGCAGCTTTTAATTTCATGGTTGCAATCACCATCTGCAGTGATTTTGGAGCGCCCCCCCCCCAAAAAAAATAATAAATAAATAAAGATTGATACTGTTTCCACTGTTTCCCCATCTATTTACCATAAAGTGATGGGGCCAGATGCCATGATCTTAGTTTTCTGAATGTTGAGCTTTAACCAAACTTTTTTACTCTCCTCTTTCACTTTCATCAAGAGGCTTTTTAGTTTGACTTCACTTTCTACCATAAGGGTTGTGTCATCTGCATATATGAGGTTATTGATATTTCTCCCAGCAATATTGATTCCAGCTTGTGTTTCTTCCAGCCCAGCGTTTCTCATGATGTACTCTGCATAGAAGTTAAATAAGCAGGGTGACAATATACAGCCTTGACCTACTCCTTTTCATATTTGGAACCAGTCTGTTGTTCCATGTTCAGTTCTAACTCTTAGGCGTTTGTGATTTAATTTGCTCTATTTTGGCTTTGATTTTTAATGATAAATTTCAATATCTTCCTTCCTGTGTGAAAACTTTCATTAAATGTACTTCATTAAAAGTTTGCATGAAACTTGTTTATTTTGGGGTGCTGAAGTATTTGAATATATATATATATATTTATATATATATTTACTTCTTTGGCTGTGCCAGGTTCTTGTTGCACCATGTGAGATCTTTATTTGTAGCATGTGAAACCTTAGTGAAGGCATGTAGAATCTAGATCCCTGATCAGGGATTGAACCCAGGTCCCCCGCATTGAGAGTGCAGAGACCTAGCCACTAGACCACCAGAGATGTCTTTAACCTCCTCTTTAACAAGGATCAGGCCAATGAAAATTATGAGCACAGGTCAGGTATTTATCAGATTTTCTAGCAGGTTATGAAGGGGATTCCTTGGCACATTTTTCCCACTGCTTCTTCGTCCTGTGCATCAGTTCCTCTCTCTATCTAGTTCAGCGTTTGATTGGGCAGGTCATCATCTTTCCACTTCCAGAAATTTTGCTTGAAACTGTTTACCTTAGATTGGGACTCAAACCTGTGTTGCAGGGACTCTGTTCTATGCTTAGTCACTCAATCATATTTCACTGGGACCTGAGCCCAAGCAATACTCATGGCACCTGGTTTCAGGACCTAATGAAGCTCAGGCTCTTGATGTCTCATTGCAAAACTATTCCATGACAGACACAGCAATAGGTAAGAGGTCAGTTCAGTTCAGTTCAGTTCAGTCACTCAGTCATGGGGACTCTTTGCGACCCCATGAATCGCAGCACGCCAGGCCTCCTTGTCCATCACCAACTCCCGGAGTTCACCCAGACTCGTGTCCATCGAGTCAATGATGTCATCCAGCCATCTCATCCTCTGTCGTCCCCTTCTCCTCTTTCCCCCAATCCCTCCCAGCATCAGAGTCTTTTACAATGAGTCAACTCTTTGCAGGAGGTGGCCAAAGTACTGGAGTTTCAGCTTTAGCATCATTCCTTCCAAAGAAATCCCAGGGCTGATATCCTTCAGAATGGACTGGTTGGATCTCCTTGCAGCCCAAGGGACTCTCAAGAGTCTTCTCCAACACCACAGATCAAAAGTATCAATTCTTCTGCGCTCAGCCTTCTTCACAGTCCAACTCTAGATTTGTTCAGATTGAGAGAGAAGCACACACCAAGAGTGTGGGCCCTCACAGAGGGCAAGTGTTGTGACCATGGAATGTGGTTTGGTTAGCTTTTTTTATGGGCTGGGTGATTTCATATGCTAATGAGTGGGAGATCATTCCAACAATTGGGGAACCACCCACTCCTTGGTCTTTTGATAGTGCCTTGGAACTGTCCTGGCACCTCTCGGTGTGTCATTTAGCGTGCAGATCGAGAATCAAGGCCCTCCTGTTTCATGCTTTTTCCTGATCCTTGTCCAGGCCCATAATGTTGCCTCTACAATCTTCTGGAAGGACAGGCAGAAAATAGCTAGCCCTTGGGAGGGGAATACTGTATAATATCCAATCCCTCTAGATATTCAGGCATTCATCTTCCACATTTCCTACAACATGTGCAACAACAGCACCTGTCAGTGAACCTGCTAGGGTGGGTGACAGGCACACAATGCCTGCTAGGAGTGCATCTGTTGGTGGCATCCCTTCAAGGGCAGTTGGACTTCCACGGATAATGCTTGCCACTTTGGGAGTTAGCCTTGCAGGCTGTTTGGGCCCAAACCCTTACCACACTTCTCCCAAAGTTACAAGCATACCCCTGGATCAAATCTCCACTCCACTTTTATGGAACACCTGGTCTATTGCCTCTTAGCAATTTGTTTTAAAGCCACTTACTCCTACAACCAGGACCCTGCCCCCTTGTAGGCTCCACCATGCTTATTATTAAAATATTCCTCATGCCCCTAACAAGACCAGATAAACGACTCCTTTGTCATTGACTCTGTTATTACCTAAAATGGGTCTATGACAATGAAATGTTTACCATTGGAAACACCCTAAGCTGTTTTTATGGAGGACTAGGGCAGGAAATCAGTGACTTATATTCCCACAAAACAATAAGAGGATAAGGAACCATGGCTATTTTGCCAGGTTCCCAATCTCAGGGCACAGGCTTGGATGGCTTTACATCATGATATCTATCCCCATCTGTGGTGGACAAACCAGCAATGAGTTAAAATTACAACTCCTTAATCTTACCCAGCATTAGTCGTGCTGGAGACCTCTGGGATGCCCAACTCCAGCCTGAGGGTCCTAGAAGGTTGACCTGCCTAGAACATCCTAGGGATTTGGTCCCCAGGAGGTTGTCATACCTCAGCCTGCTTGGGGATCCACCAGCCCAGGGTCCCAGGAGGTCGACCTGCCTCGATCTGCCTAGGGATCTGGTCCCTGAGAGGTTATCACACCTTAACCTGCTCAGGAATCCGCCAGTCCATGGGTCGCAGGAGATCAATATGCCTTGACCTGTCCAGGGACTCAATTTTCAGGAGGCCGACCTGCCTTGATCTGTCTGGGATGTCAATCTCCAGGAGGCTGTCATGCCTCAAACTGCCTGAGGATCTACACCCTGACCTGGGGACTCCTGGCTATCAGGTTGCAACAGTACTTGGTAGGATAAACTTTAAAAAGTCTCATCCCTAAGGAAGCCCACCCAAAAAATAGAAGACCTATTCGTTTTTGTTTTTGTTTTCCTTTTCCTCTCTTTCATAACTGTCTTTCAGATGGGAAATAACCAATCCACTTCCTAACAGACACACTTCAGATGCATCTTTGATAACTGGAAACTGTTTGGTCCTCTAATTCTAAGGAGAAGTCGCTTAAAATCATTTTGTGCCACTGCATGGCCACAGTATCCTCTGAGGGATAAGGAACATTGGCCTGAGGATGGGAGTTTAAATTAAAATACCATCCTGCAGCTAGACTTATTCTGCAAAAGACAAGAGAAAAAAATAGAGATTCCCCTATGTCCAAATTTTCTTCTGACTAAGAGATATGAAGGAACTCAATCTTAAGTATGGGGTTGTTGTATGCTCTAAAAGTGAGCCTACTAGGCAAACAGTGTTAGGCACAGACAACCAAGAGAAGGAAACCGCCATGAAGGCTAACCTCCCATGGCTCGTGAGTTGCCTGGTGCTTCTTTCTTATATTCAAACATGCCCCCATATCTGGGAGCACCCCCTCCACAGAAGGCAACTTGAGTATGTCTCTTAGTTGAACTGGAAGAAAATTCAGACCAACCCAGTTCCATAAGCCCTTCTCACTCTTAGAACTAAGACAGATCAAACAAAGACCTGGGAAGCTATACAGATGACCCAGGCAAATATATAGATACATTCCAACATATTACCTTTTCATTGACATGACGTGGAAGGGCATCATGGTCATATTTAGTCAAAATTTATCTGATCCTGAGTATGCTAGGGTCTTAAAGGAAGCATGAAGGTATGCTATAGGGTTTCACATGTCAAGTGATAAATACCCATTTTTGAAACTGTGGTCCTCTTCTCAGATCCTAATTGGAGTTATAATGTCCCTGAGCACAACTGGAAAAGGGATCTTTTTCTGATCTGTGTAAAGGCAGGACTAAAAGCAAAAAAATAATCAACTATGCCCGGGTCTCAACAGTGACTCAGGAGCCCAATGAGAATACCATTGCCTTTCTGGAAAGGCTAAAAGGGGCCCTCCAAAATTTACCAATCTGGAATTAGAATCTTATGAGGGACAGGTGATTTTAAAGGACAAATTCCTGTCCCAATGTTCATAAGACATCAGGATAAAGTTACAACAGCTAGAACAGTGGTACCCTGCTGCCTCTTTAGATGAGATGATCCAGACAGCCACCAATAATTTTATAAAAGAGAACAGCAGAGGGAGGCCAAGGCCCAGGCAAGGGAGACAAAGAAAAAGACAAGGCATACCCAGATGCTGTTCGCCCTCCAGGGAAGCCCTATGGCAAACCCTGAGTTCTTAAGGGACAAAAAGAAAGAAAGGGAAGTCACTCAGTCATGTCCAACTCTTTGCAACCCCATCGGCTGTAGCCTACCAGACTCTTTCATCAGTAGAATTTTCCAGGCAAGAGTACTGGAGTGGGTTGCCATTTTCCTTCTCCAGGGGATCTTCCCAACCCAGGGATAGAACCCCGGTCTCCCACATGGCAGGCAGAAACTTTACCATCTGAGCCACCAGGCAGCCAAGGCACAAGATAAATGCCTAGTCTGTAGACAGGCAGGACATTGGGCCAAAGAGTGTCCAAACTGTGGAAAGTCTCCTAAAACTGCTTGCTACAAATGCCATCAATTGGGACATTGGTTGACACTCTACCCATGGTGCCCAAGAGCCTCAAGATCAATCTCCAAGCCTTTCCTCATGATGATTCAACAGGACTGTAGCAGCCTGCTTCATCCAGCTCACCTGTCACAGATAACCATGACGGGGCTGGAGCCAAGGGTGCACCTGGGTGTGGCAGGTAGGTCCGAGAATTTCTAGGTTGACACAGGGGCTACTTACACTGTCCTGACCACCTGCTCGAGAGACTTCTCCTCCCAAACCTGTGCCATTTTGGGTGTTACAGGAAAAACAATTACAAAAAGATTCCCCTGAGCACTTTGTTGCTTGGATGGACAAATATTTTCCCACCAGTTTTTGAGGGTCCCTGAGTGTCTTACTTCCTTTTTGAGAAGAGGTATTTCCCTGCCTTTGAAATCTTGCATATATTTCAGTCCTGATAGAAGATGCTTTAAAACTCTCTCTTAGGGACAAACTAACTACATTTAACAGTCACCAAGTGAAACAACTCCTTAATAGGAGAGGCCATTTATGGATGCCTGATCAAAGAATCCTCAGATATCAAGTAGTGCTGATTGAAAATCCAGGCCTGGCTATATCCTCTTGTGAGCTTCCTAACCAAGCTATTCTGCTACCTACCCCTGAGGACTCTCTCCCTTTTCACTCTTGCCTAGAAACTTTGGACCACTGGGCAAAACCATGAGAGGTATTGTCAGAAGATCTTCTGACCAATCCTGAGGAAATCTGGTACACTGATGGAAGCAGCTTTGTCTTCAATGAAAAAAAAAAAAAAAAAAAAGAGCTGTATATGCAGTAGTCTCCAGTTTTGAGACCATAGAGGCTAAACCTTTGCCACCAGGTACTTCAGCCCAATTGGCTGAGCTTACAGCCCTGACTTGAGCTTTAGAGCAGGGAAAAGGAAAATGAGTAGCCCTTTACACTGACTCCAAATATGCTTTTCTCGTACTACATGTCTATGCTGCTATTTGGAAAGAAAGAGTCTACTTGATCACCCGAGGGTCCCCAATCAAATACGGTGATCAAATCCTTAGGCTCTTGGAGGGAGTCCATCTGACCCCTGAGTTTTCAGTCTCCCATTGTCAAGGATACCAAAAAGGCAGAAGGAAGAAGTTGGTTAACTCCTTTTATGCCACCATTCATTTTCGGGGGAAGGCCCACCAAAGATTACTAGAAAGTCATTCAGAAGAACAGACTTCCAAAAGACTATAAGGCACATGGTCTCCTCTTCCAACAACATGGGGCCTATGCAGGAGAGGACTGGCAGATGGACTTTACACAGATGCCAGTTTCTCAAGTGTATAAATACCTACTAGTCATGATAGATACATTCACAGGATGAATTGAAGGCTTCCCCATCCCAACTGAGAAGGCTGAGGAGGTGGTAAAAACTGCTCCATGAAATCATTCCATGATTTCGTCTGCCCAGGTCATTACAAAGTGATGGTGGGACATCATTTACTTCTAAGGTTATCCAAGGGGTCTCTAAAGCATTGGGCATTACATATTACCTCCATTGTGCCAGGAGGCCTCTGTCTTCAGGAAAAGTAGGAAGAGCCAACCAATTCTTAGAATCAGTGATAAAAAAAGATAACCCAGAAGACCTTCCTAGGATGGAAGGTGGTTTTACCAATAGCTCTCCTCTGTACCCATATTGCCCCTAAGAAGCAGGTTGGTCTTAGTCCTTATGAGATGCTATATGGGAGACCTTTTGTTTATGTCAGTGATCTCTTCCTAGATCCAGAGTTTCAGTCCCTCCAGTCTTATACCATGGCCATTGAGCATTTCCAACAAGATATATGCTTGTGGGGTGTCAACCAGAACCCAAACAATTCTAATGAGCCACCACTATATGCTCCAGAGACTCAAGTCTTAAAGTCTGAAAAGATGGATCCCCAAAGGTTCAGCTCTAGCCCACATGGAAGGGCCCCTACCTTGTAAGACTTTCTACCCCCACAGAAGTCAAGGTTTTAGGACATGACTCCTGGATTCACCACTCATGAGCTAAGCCATAGAATAAAACAGAAGAGGACACTCAATACACTGTAAGTCCCTGAGAGATCTCAGATAACTATTCAGGACCACAAATGAGTGTCATTCTAATGAACACACCCAAAATTAAATTTCTGGGGATAATATTTCTCAGGATAGCTCTAAAGAGCCAACGCAGCCTGGCAGGGGTTGTTACTACAAAATAGACAGGATATAGATCTCCTGATTCCTGAACAAGGAGGAACTTGAGCCATCTCAAATGAGACTTGTTATTTCTGAGTAAATACCTCCAGCTAAGTTAAAGAAAGTCTCACAGTCCTAAAGGAAAATTTTCAGCCCAGAACTCTGAAAATTTTCAGAACTCTCCAGAACTGGAGAGTTCTAGGGGTGGCTACAATCTCTCTTTGGGGGATCCTTCTCCCCGCAGGGGGAATTTGGAGTTGACCAGTGCCCCTACTAATCCCTGTTATCACAATATTTGTGCTGTCCCATGTATTACTGATGGTCTAACCCATTTTTGTCTCTGCCCAGGTCAACAAGCTACAACATGCAGCACCAATTCAACAAGTATATATAAAACTACACCCGAGCAGAAATAAAGATTTCGTGGGGCTTAAAAAAAAAAAAAAAAACTACACCTGATCATGGAAAATATCACTCACCCTTAGATGAACACCACTGTAAGGATTCTGAGGCTTGATATTAGCAACAGGGGGAAGCCCAATGCCCCTCGCCATCCCAGCTCAGCAGTAAGTATCCAGAGAGACCTTGATGTCCCTATTCCCAAAAAATTGGGCCTCCCATTTTTTATAGATAGGATAGGAAAAAGGAGTCCAGAATGGTGGTGGCTAAAAGACAAAGAAAGGAAAACCCTGGGAAAATAGAACAAAGGAAGATTCGAAGACCAGAAGGAGAAGCTCAGATGAAAAAAAAACAGCCATCCTGGCTAGCCCAATTTACATAGGGTAGGTTCAGGGGGAGGAGAAAAAAAAACAACAACAACAAAACATATATATGTGTGTGTGTGTGTATATATATATATATATATATATATATATATATATATATATAAAGAGGAGCCAAACTTGAGCCTCTCTCTTCTCTTTGCATCTTTTGGGGTTGGCCCAACCTCTTGCCTCAAGGGTGTAGTATCCTTTGCTTGCCAAAAGCTGTAACTGAGTTGTAACTGAGCTGTAACACTAGTCTGCTAATTTCAAATTTTTGCTGCAGCGAGACAGAACCGAGAATATTGCACACTCCCCTCACATTATCAACAGAAATCAAAGTAGTTTTCAATGTTGAAGGTTTTAAATAAATTTACAATTGCATTCACATCCATGTCAGATGTTTAATACTGAACTTCCATAGTTTTGCTTTGATTCTCCAAATCTGAGGTAAATTTGAAACTAGAGCTTTGCCAATGTTCCTTGCTCTTCTATGTTGAATATGCAGGCATGCATATTATATATTAGATGGATTTATTCTATTGTCCTAAATTTAGTCATTGTTTTCCCTTTTTATTTTTTGTTTGTTTGAATCTCTTAAATCATTTCTATGCTTGCTTAATATACTGGAATTTATTTATATCCTTTAACAAACTTTTAAAAGTTATTTATTTATTATTTTTAAGAATTTTCTTACAATTTTCAGAAACCTGGCCAAAATATATATTAAAGTGATAATACTTTTAATGTTTCCTGCTTGTTAGTGAAAACCCAAACAATAATTTGCAATTTTTTTTTTCTTCTGAAATGTGTATTTTAGCAGCTTTAGTCTATATAGACTGATTGGATTATATGTTTTTCACTTTAATACCTGTATCTTCCTAACCTAAGAAAAGAGTTTTTCATTAATCAGAAGGAAACAATTTTCTCACTAATCAATACACTTGTATCAGTAAACAATCAGTAATACTCGTGTCAGTAATACTGGGAAAATAATCCTGAAAGTATTCTAATAACTTTTCAAGGAAAGAAATGGTAGTAAATAAATGCATTATTTTCATGGCTGCAGTAGAGAATTACTTTACATTCTGTACAGAAATCCATAACAATTACTTTTAAGTGATCTCATCTGGCCCTGTGACTTAGCAACTTTATAATCACAGGGAGGTGAATCTTTTCTCTTCAATAACCAAGTTCTAGTAGGTAGACTATTATGGGTCGGTCTAAGAAGAATAAGTCCACCATGTTATCCATGAGAAGGTCCAGAGATGAGCTTCCTCGACTGAGAGTCTTCAAAAGAGAGTGGGTAGCAAATTATAAGCACTTTAATCTCTGATCATTTGGGAAAACAAGACAACTCATATTGGAAAAGAGATCAATCAGGACCACGTACTCTTTCCTTTCACCATCAAGGTAGCATTTGCATAAGTCTCTTCTTAATCTTTACTAGCACGTGAGATGAGTGCAACTGTGCAGTAGTTTGAGCATTCTTTGACATTGCCTTTCTTTGGGATTGGAATGAAACGTGGTGTTGGAGAAGACTCTTGAGAGTCTCTTGGACTGCAAGGACATCCAACCAGTCCATTCTGAAGGAGATCAGCCCTGGGATTTCTTTGGAGGGAATGATGCTAAAGCTGAAACTCCAGTACTTTGGCCACCTCATGCGAAGAGTTGACTCATTGGAAAAGACTCTGATGCTGGGAGGGATTAGGGGCAGGAGGAGAAGGGGACAACAGAGGATGAGATGGCTGGATGCCATCACTGACTCGATGGACATGAGTCTGAGTGAAATCCGGGAGTTGGTGATAGACAGGGAGGCCTGGCGTGCTGCGATTCATGGGGTCGCAAAGAGTCGGACACGACTGAGCGACTGAACTGAACTGAACGTCTTAATCTAGATTAGGCGTAAAAACAGTAAGGAGAATTCAATTTTTGAAATAAAACACCCCAATGTCTAAGAAATCATAAAATGTAATTTACCTGACAACAAAATGACTATGTTGCCTTTATGCATCAAACAGAAAGAGTTCTTAGAGTTAGAAAACAAATTGAATTTTGAAAAATAAAGTTATATTTCTTGGAACAAAACAGTTTTGTGGCTGTGAATATTTTTTCTCACTAAAACAGGTCGGTGCTTCTTAATTCTAAGATACTATAGATTGTGAGATAATCCATCAATTCACTCAGTACTGCATTACCTGTAACATCATGCATAACATGCATCTCCATTTCAGAAACCCTGCATTGTGAAAGAAAAAGGCTTAGACTGAGGAAACGTAGCACTTCTTTTGAACTCTGATATATGCAGAATGTCCCTGTAAATAAATTTTATCTTAAAAGAAAATGATTATTATTTATATCATCTAGGTGAGGGGTAGCAACAGCAAAGTACTTAGCAAATTTTTCCTTTTCAATTGTTTTGTTTTGAAAAATCCATGTTAAAAAGCAAGAGGGGTTTTGTTTGTTTGTTTGTTTGTTTCCCTCTATTTCTGCCATTTCTTTAACCATTGCTGAATTGGATTCACTAACTCATCAATTCATTTATTCAGTTTTAATAAATGTGATCATGTGCTTATTAATGTGCATATTCTATTGTTTCATTTTTAACTTTTTTTATTTTGCTGAAATATAATTAATTTACAATATTGTGTTAGTTTCATGAATATAGAAAAGTGATTCAGAAATGATAAATAGGTCATTTAATAGATATAGATAGATTTATAGATAGATACATATCTTTTCAGATTATTTTGAAATCTAGAGATTAATATGTTATTGAATATAATTCCCTATGTTATACAGTAAGTCCTCAATGCTTATGTATTTTACATAGAGTTATGTGTAATCATTTTTATTTCTTTTATCTTAGTTCATAGATTAAGAAAAAGAGACTAAGAGGATTTAAGGCCTCACTCAACAGTCAGCCAATAGTAAATAATCTTTATGCTACTCAGCACATATACTAATTACATTATACTCCACCACTTTTGCTATCATGTCTCTGTCTTCCATAACACCAACATTCAGATTATCAACAGGCACCAAATCTCTGCAGAAGTGACTATGCTCATTTACTTTGCAAAATCAGTGTTTTGCTCTATATAGAGGATTGTAATACATCTCAATGACATGTATAGTGACATGACTGCTGAATGAAAGGGAAATTCTGTGCCAGAGATTTGAAATGGCATGTAAATATTTAGTAGCTTCTAAAAAGCTTGTTTATTAAAGTGATTATATCAAGCTGCATTTTTAACCTCACATGGAGGTAAAGTAGAAAAAAAAGTCAATAGAATTTAAATTAAACCCAAATTTACTTGACATCTCTAATTAAGTTTTAACATAATTGATCAATGCAGTTTTTTTTTTTTTTTTTGGAGTATTTGAAAGTCTTATAATTCAACATTCACACGTTTATTTCCTGGAGTTCTTTATAAGATACAAAATGGGGATTAATCAAAGGTTGTTGCTATGTGCTGTGAAAGACATCAGAATTCTTGGCCTCTGGAAGAGAGAAGTTTGATCCTGGACCAGTGATGAGGCTTGATTGCTAAGAGCTTTTGTGAAATAAAGTTTTATTAAAGTATAAAAGAGATAGAGAAAGCTTCTGACACAGATGTCAGAAGGGGGTAGAAAGAGTGCCCCCTTGATAGTTTTTAGCAAGAAGTTATATACCTATTAGCAAGTTGCTAATTAGAGAAAGGAAATGTATCAAAACTCAGAGAGTGGCACCAGGCCCCTCACCCACAACATGCACAAGGTGAGTCATCCCAGGCCATGAAACAATTGACATGACTCTTAAAGAAAAACATATTTCCAAGCAAATACATAGTCTCACTAACATAGCTTAAGAGAACATTTCCATGAGTAAAACATACTGCTTTGTTGAACCATTATCAGTTCTGAGTCTTAGGTGGAACAGATCTGAAGAAAGACAGAGTCTAAGGTAAATACATAGTTTATTACCATAGCTTAAGAAAAACATTTCCATAAGAAAAATGCATTGGTTATCTCAAGGTTTGAGAAAAGTTAAGTCCAGGTGGAACCAGGTGTCATCATGGCACCACAGAATTTTAAAAAGAAACCTCCTTTTTAATTTTGAATAGAGAATAAAAAAAAAAAAAAAAAAGAGGTTGGTATGTTGTTTGTCTCCTCCTGCCATTTAAGAGAGAGATTGAGTTTGGGGACACCCTAGCCTTCCTGCCTCTTATCCTCTCATTAATCCAATTCTCAAACTCCATACTAAAGGATCTTCTTTCCATGGCCTCTCCTACCACAACTTTTCTTAGCCTGACTCTGAAGCTAAAAGAACCAAGGCAGAAAGATACTTTTATTTTATTGCTTTTATTTTATTCAGAAAGCCAACTTCAGAAAGCAGTATTGAGAAACAAGGGGTGTGTAACTTCTGTCATTTTATGTGAATCTATGGCAATATAGCTGTCCATCCTTGGAAATAAATTTCATTATTTCATGACCTTCTTTGCATCAGTAACCTTTCCTTCACTGCAGTTCAGTGATCTATTTCTGTTATCTATAGTCTAGATTGGACTATTGCTTAAATGTGATTCAGAACTTGTGTAAGATTTAAAAGAGATCCAAAACAGAAATGTCAAAAACTCCCTAGATTTGCACTGCTCAATACTGTAGCTACTAACTACATGAAGCTACTTGAGTTTTAGTGAAAGTGAATAAAATTAAAAATCCACCCCTTTCCCTCAATCACATTTGAAGTTCTAAATAGATACATGGCTCTTTCCATCACTGCATAAAGTTCTACTGAGTAGCACTACTATCTCTAGATTCTGCCAAATATTTTACATCCTAAAATCCTAATATTATATATTTTATGACCACATATTTTCATCCTCTCTGATTTCCAGCAGCCTTAATCCTATATTATATATTTTATTTTATCATGAGTTCAGAGAGACTCTAAAATCTCCCTATACTTTTAATCTTTTAAGCATCACTTGAATTCACATACATCCCAAACTAGACGTGAAACTGTGTTCAGTAACTGCATTTTCAATTGGCATAGTTTTTTATTGTCACATATCTTACAAACTTAAACATCAAGTTAATTACATAATGATTTCAACTGTTTAGTCAATATTTACTAACACCCTACTCTGGATATTGAACCAGTCAGGGATACGGTGATAACAAGGTAGATAAGATCCTCATTCTCATAGAGCTAGAGCTTATAATCTAATGAATGGAGAAAATATATAATAAATATATAAATAAATGAATAAGTGACATATGACAGAAGGTAATAGCACTGTTATACAATACCTGAAATAAAGATACAGCTGAAATCATTGCTTTTGAAGGGAGCTATGCTAATCAATTGGTCTCCTTCAATATACGAACTGATATTCTAACTTTAGTGCGGAAAATGAATGTTCAGTATGAGAGAACTTTTATAGCTGAAAGAGAAGCACCATCTGTAGAACCACTGTTACCTTTACTGAACCAAACTTGGGTTTATGCTGACACCAGATTGTGGTGAAAGAAAATATAGTGTCTACTGCAGGGCACCAAATAAGAACAGGTAACTCATGCTCAAAAGACCCAAATTCATTGATGATTTTCAAGAAAGAGATTTCAAAGGCAGTGTGAGGGAGGGTGCTGCAGGGTGTGTGATCAGCCCCTGCACAATTTTCAGGTTAGTTGGCATCAAGGTGACGTTTCAAGAATCATCAACTTTCTGGTTTCAACCAGTGTGGGTTCTATATGCTTATGGTTGACAGATTTAATCTTCTTCCCATAAAAACAACTTAGGAATATGTGTCAAGCCTTTATGTATATTTTTTCAGGGAACTGTAAGCTTGATGATTCTGCTATGTGGCTGATTTTTGGTCTAAATTGTTACCAGCTCCCCAGCCCAACAGATACTCTTTGTCTCTATATCTTCACATTTCTTAATCATTGACTTTTGAGTCAGCCTTTTGAGACTCAGGGGAGGCCTGGGACATTAAAACAAAAGCCTCTTACTTCAAAGGATAGGAAACAGTGACTTGTATCTGATTTCATTATTCAGATGAGATGGTTGTTGATTGTTTGCACTCAGAAGTGAGGTTATTAGATATAATTGATTCCTGATTGCCTGACTTTCAGGAGCAAGGGGCTGGCAGTGATTGGTTAGCTTGTCAAAGAATGATCACTGAAATAAGTTAGTTGTCACTGAATGATTAAACGGATTCTGATGGCTGCTTGTCACCAAGAATACAGACAATCAGCCTTACCGTAAACTTGAGGAAACTTTAAAATTCTAAGACAAAGGAATAACAGAAATTGGTATGATTGCTGGGAGACAATTCTCAATTGGTTCTCTGCATTTCCCCACATTTGCTGTACACAAACATTGAAAGCTTTTGTTTCAGGCTATCTTTTCAGTATGTATAGAAAGCAAACCTGGGAAGCAGAAAAACGGTTTCTCCTCAGAGCAGAGGGCAGATTTTTTTGCTCTTCAAAACAATAAATATAATGATCCCTGTAAACAAAAGTTTGGGCAAACTTTACTGTGAAAGTGAAAGTGAAGTCGCTTAGTCGTGTCCAACTCTTTGCAACCCCGTGGACTGTAGCCCACCAGGCTCCTCCATCCATGGGATTCTCCAGGCAAGAATACTGGAGTGGGTTGCCATTTCCTTCTCCAGGGGATCTTCCCACCCAGGGATTGAACCCAGGTCTCCCACATTGCAAGCAGATGCTTTAACCTCTGAGCCACCAGGGAAGCAGAAAGGGTGGGACAACCTCACTATAGTCCCTTTAAAAAATACTTGGTATGGGGAGGGAGGTGGGAGGGGGTTCATGTGTTCATGTGTACACCCATGGCAGATTCATGTTGGTGTATGGCAAAACCAATACAATATTGTAAAGTAATTAGCCTCCAATTAAAATGAATAAATTTATATTAAAAAAATTTAAAAATAATAATAAATACTTGGTTTTCCTAAGATTGGGCTTCTCTGGCTTTGATACAAACCTACTATTGAAGCAAAATCTTCCTGGGTCAATGTACATTGCTCCCTTGGGACATGAGGGACTAGAGAGATTAGTACAAACATGAAAGTCAGATTGCTCGAATATGAAATAATAAAATCCTTTGTCTTTTACACAGTGATCAGGAGGCTCATGTCTTCTGCTAACAGCCAGGAATCTCTGGCACTTACTTGTTAGCTTATAAATAGGGCAACATTTCAGATCATCTCAATTTCTTGACAATGATAAGACTGAAAGGTCCAGGAGAGGAGACTCTCCCAGGTAGCATACAAGAGTAGCCTTTATAAGGGCATGATATCATGTGAATCAGGCTTCCCTGGTGGCCCAATGGTAGAAAAATATCTGCCTGCAATGAAAAATACATGGATTCAATCTCTAGGTTGGGACTATCCCTTGGAGAAGGAAATGGCAGCCCTCTCCAGTATTCTTGTCTGGGAAATTGCAAGGACAGAGGAGTCTGGTGGACTACAGTCCATGGGGTCTCAAAAGAGTTGGACAGGATTTAACAGCTAAACAAAAGAGCCATATGAATTGTGACTTGAACCTATCTTCCTCATTCCTCTTCCTGGTGAAAAACATTGAATTTTAAAAAGAAGGCATTGGTGTTTTTCCTTCTGGCTTACTTCACTCTGTATAATAGGCTCCAGTTTCATCCACCTCATTAGAACTGATTCAAATGTTTTCTTTTTAATGGCTGAGTAATACTCCATTGTGTATATGTACCATAGCTTTCTTATCCATTCATCTGCTGATGGACATCTAGGTTTCTTCCATGTCCTGGCTATTATAAACAGTGCTGTGATGAACATTGGGGTACACGTGTCTCTTTCCCGTCTGGTTTCCTCAGTGTGTATGCCCAATTATGTAAAGTTTAAAAATAAAATAAAATTTAAAAAAAAAAAGGCATTGCCGTTCATTAGCAAACTGAAAATGTAAGACTATGGCTTTTTTTTTTTTAAGTCAGTTCCATATTTTTTCCTGTTTCATCTTCTAATCCAAACATATACATTTTTCCATGAGGACTTTTAACAGACCTACTGCTGCTGCTACTGCTAAGTCGCTTCAGTTGTGTCTGACTCTGTGCGACCCCAGAGATGGCAGCCCACCAGGCTCCCCCGTCTCTGGGATTCTCCAGGCAAGAACACTGGAGTGGGTTGCCATTTCCTTCTCCAATGCATGTAAGTGAAAAGTGAAAGTGAAGTCACTCAGTCGTGTCTGACTCTTAGCAACCCCATGGACTGCAGCCTATCAGGCTCCTCCATCCATGGGATTTTCCAGGCAAGAGTACTGGAGTGGGGTGTCATTGCCTTCTCCGTTTACAGACCTAATCTGGGTTAAAAGATAACCCGTGGTTTGGGTTGGCAGAAAGGCTTTGAATGTGTCCCATATAAAGCTTTGCTTAAAGAAAAATAATATGAAATTAGGCAAAACACTTTGAAAGAAACACATGGAAGTGAGGAACCCTGAGGCTTAAGCTTCATTAGCTTCTCTGTGAATCGTTGTGTGATTTTATGACAAGCTGATGCTTATCCTTCTATCTCAATGAAAAATAAAAATACAAACCAGCATTTAATTGGAAGATTTAAAGTAAAAATGTGTATCTTTAATTCCAATAACATTTTCTTCTTTGATCTTAAATCACTAAAACTTTATATATCCTTTCATCACCCTGCTTTGAAACTAATAATGTCATTTATAAAGGTCATCCAGTTGAACTATTTAAAACATAAAAGTTGATGCTATGAAAGTGTTACACTCAATATGCCAGCAAATTTGGAAAACTCAGCAGTGGCCACAGGACTGGAAAAAGTCAGTTTTCATTCCAATCCCATAGAAAGGCAAGGCCAAAAATGCTCAAACTACCACACAAGTGCACTCATCTCACAAACTAGTAAAGCAATGCTCAAAATTCTCCAAGGCAAGCTTCAACAATACATGAATCGTGAACTTCCAGATGTTCAAGCTGGATTTAGAAAAGACAGAGGCACCAGAGATCAAATTGCCAACATGCACTGGATCATCAAAAAAGCAAGTGAGTTCAAGAAAAACATCTATTTCTGCTTTATTGACTATACCAAAGCCTTTGACTGTGTGAATCACCACAAACTGGAAAGTTCTTAAAGAGATGGGACTACTGGACCACCTGACCTGCCCCTTGAGAAATCTGTATACAGGTCAAGAAGCTGGCTACTAAACCATCAAACTACTCTACCAGCCTGAAGGAGGAATTGATCAAGCCTGCTTTCATAGGATTTTTAAGATCTTTACCTGAGAATAGATGTTTGAGTTCCAGGTAAACTCAAGAGTGAAAGCCAGTCCAGGTTTGATGCACGATACTGGATGCTTGGGGCTAGTGCACTGGGATGACCCAGAGGGATGGTACGGGGAGGGAGGAGGGAGGAGGGTTCAGGATGGAGAACACGTGTATACCTGTGGCAGATGCATGTTGATATATGGCAAAACCAATACAATATTGTACAGTTAAAAAAGTTAAATTAAATTAAATTAAAAAAAGAAACTTGCTGGGGTAGATAGAAATCCTATTTATCTTCATTATCATAATTTTCTGAACCTGTCATTACAGTTGAGTCAGTTGTAAATAAAAATTAAATACATTTAGTAATGATTAAAAAAAAGAATGGGAAGAGTATTTTTGTTATTTTTATTTTTTTAAATATGTGTACATGTATATGTAATGTAAATACATATATGTAAATGGAAATATATATATGGTGTGCTGCGATTCATGGGATCACAGAGTCAGACACAACTGAGTAACTGAAGTGAACTGAACTGAATATACATTTAAATATATGTAATATAAAAAAGCTATGACAAGCCTAGACAATGTATTCAAAAGCAGAGACATCGCTTTGCTGACAAAGATCTGCATAGTTAAGGCTATGGTCTTTCCAGTAGTCATGTATAGATGTGAGAACTGGGCCATAAAGAAGAAAGAGCACTGAAGAACTGATGCTTTTGAACTATGGTGCTGGAAGAAAACTGTTGCGAGTCCCTTGGACTGCAAGGAGATCAAGCCAGTGAATATGTAATCTATGTAAAAATTATTAATGAGTTATCTTACATTCTTTATGGCATGATTGTCAAAAGTTAGTCTGTGTCTTAGAATACATACATCTTTATCAGATTAATGATATTTCAAGTGCTATATTGGAGTGTACACATTTTGGTCAGCTTAAAATACATATAGAACTATGCTGTGGTAAATTGGAAAAGTAGAAGAAACCATATAATAATTAGAAGAGGCATTATGGAAATTCTTATATCATATACTGAGGATTTTGGATTTCACTCCAGAGTGAATATATACAACCAATGAATATTTTAAGTCAATAGTCAATCCAGACATGTCCAGATTTGTACTTTGCAAATGACCTCATGACACACTATAAAAGATGGAGTTGATGCAGCTGAGAGACCAGGGGAGCCCGTGTTAGGAGATTATTAAAATAGTGGAAATGAAAGGTTACAAGATAATGGAAGAAAGAAAGAGAGGGGAAGAAATATTTGGAATGAATAGAGTTTTTGGCATTAAGCATAGTTAAATGAGATTGACAAAAGGGCAATAGAGAAATCAAGGATCAACCAGGCTAGTGATCAGGTAGATATTGGCGCTTAAGAAAGGGCACATAAAGAAGTTCATTTGTGAATGAAAAAATAAGAGCCTCTGCTTTGGACAAGGAAACTTTACTGCTTCCTGCATAGTACTAGTGGATTGATTATCATTAAGTTGCTCTGGTTGTGAAAAAAACAAAGCTGTTTTTGCAGAACCTAATTTGATTTGAATTCTTTAAGAATATTACTTCACTAGCTTACATAAAGTGTATTAAATATTAGATTGGTATTTTGTCTTTTGAACTGTGGTTTTATCATTGTACAATAGTCTCAGTTATTGTCCACTTAGCTAGTATGTAACCCACAAACACAGCCACTCAGTGTCAGCAACTCAGCACAAAGGAATGAGTCCACTGGTACAAAGTGTCATGAAGCCACTTTCAGAAAACAGATACCTTTGGAAGACCAGGCACTTTGCAATCTCTACTACAAAGTCACAATATTGCTGTAAAGTACAGCTTCTATATTATCAAATATATTCAATATTTCAATTTAATGGAGTGGTTTTATAGCAACTCACTTTCATGTCAGTGCTAATTCTGAAATATTCTCTTTCATATCACCATTGACCATTCGGATCTTTACTCATGTACTTTCAAAATTATAACTAGCAAGGAACAAGTTCAACCTTGCCCCTCAGAAAAAAACCTCTATATAAATAGTGAGTGCTTAGAGCCTTTTGGAATACTGAAAAAGACATGATATAAAAGAGTTAACCAATTCTAGGTAATTAATGTATAAGTTTCTTATCTGTGTGTGTGCTAAATCACTTCAGTCATGTTCAACTCTTTGTGACACCATGGACAGTAAGTAGCCTGCCAGGCGCCTCTGTCCAGGTGATCCTCCAAGAAAAAATACTGGAGTGGGTTGCCTTACTTTCCTCCAGGGGTCTTCCCCACCCAGGGATCAAACTCACCTCTCTTATTTCTCCTGCATTGGTAGGGTTTTTTACCAGTAGCGCCAACTGGGAAGCACCAGTAGTGGTAAACACACACACAACGAAAAAAAGCTCAGATGTTTGTGATTTTTTTTTAATTGATTCTGCAAGGAATATAAGGGATGCCTATTTTCCTTTATGCTTAACATTATAGCTATTTAATAAAAGAATATTCAAGGCTTGTACCATAAACTACTTACTAACCAGTAAAATTTCCAATGTTCCTTGAACTTAAGATTGAGAGTAAAAACTCAGTTTTCACATGCAGGAAAGGAAAATTCAAGCATATCCATGTATTGTTGAATATATTTTCCTTAAAGTGATGAAGCCAATGACATTGATTTGTCTTTTGATGTATCTTAATTATGTCCTCACATCTTCTACTCAAAACAAACAAACAAAAAACAACTTCCTGACCACCCAGGAATGCCTCCACCAAGTTTTGTCCTACCTTCACAGTTTCATCCTGAATACAAAAAGGCTTCCTTAGTGACTCAAATGGAGAAGGCAATGGCACCCCACTCCAGTACTCTTGTCTGGAAAATCCCATGGATGGAGGAGCCTAGTAGGCTGCAGTCCATGGGGTCGCTAAGAGTTAGACACGACTGAGAGACTTCACTTTCACTTTTCACTTTCATGCATTGGAGAAGGAAATGGCAACCCACTCCAGTATTCTTGCCTAGAGAATCCCAGGGATGGGGCACCCTGGTGGGCTGTCATCTATGGGGTTGCACAGAGTCAGACACGACTGAAGTGATCTAACAGCAGTGACTCAAATGGTAAAGAATCTGCCTGTAATGCAGGAGACCCCTGGGTCAGGAAGATCCCCTGG
Organism: Bos taurus; assembly: GCF_002263795.3. NCBI lineage: Eukaryota > Metazoa > Chordata > Mammalia > Artiodactyla > Bovidae > Bos > Bos taurus. The sequence continues at coordinate 5,544,022 of NC_037336.1, forward strand.
AGGAGGGCAAGGCAACTCACTGCAGTATTATTTCCTGGAGGAATCCCATGGATAGTGGAGCCTGGTGAGTATAGTCCATAGGATTGCAAAGAGTTGGGCACTACTAAGGAACTTAGCATGCATGCACAGTTTCAACCTGAATACTAAGAGCATACTATTTTTAGGAAAAAAATAAAATACTTCTATGGCTATAAGCCTATGTCTTCATTGAAAATGCCACTCTGGGTATCAAGAAAGCAGAGCTTTTTTCTTCTATTTAGTGAATTTCCCATGGACCATCTCAGGGAAAGAACACAAAGTGAGGACTTGTGGCCTCAGCCCATCCTTTCTGTCTCCTCAGGCACCTACACTCTGGGATAGAGAGCTTCTTTGTTTAAGACTGTGAGCTTTCTGAGGCTAGAGTTTATTCCAATCTGCATCTAAACCTCTCCAAACACTCCTGGGTACATACATAAAATATAGTATCTATCTCCTCTGGTACAACCATTTACTCTTTAGCAAGAGATAGTTTCATGATGACATGAATTTAATAAAGTGAGGAAGAGTGGATGGATTTAGAAAATAGCTCATAATTAAAATTCAGAAGACTGGGCAACTGTTACGAAATTGAGAGAAGAAATACATGGAGTTGCTACTTCTTCAATTTTCTGGTCTTCAAATTATACGTAGAACCAATAAAGGAAGAGAAATAAAAACCAGGCATTTATATAATACATAAATATTTATACATATATGTGTATGAATATGTAAATATGCATTTAAAATGTATATAAATATGCATTTATAAACATAAAATGCATATATCTAATACACTATTTGGACACTATGGGATACATCTTTTACAGTGAAAGTCTCCTACAGTGCTTGCCAGATTTTAAAATGGAAAATGTTGGTAAATCTGACAAGATATGTAAGTTTGTCAATCTCAGTAAATGGCCCAAAAGCAATCCTTGCACTGTTCATGCAACTTATCTCTAAGTTTGACATTATATCAAAATAAAAGGGGGAAAAATGGTAGAAAGAACTGGAACAGAAATCTCTTCTTGATGGCAGACTTCTGTCCTACTTTTCAGTATTTTCTGTGAATGAGAGGTGATGGAGTATGCAGATAAGCATGCTTGTGCATTTGCACAGTCCATTAGCTCTCATTTTTCAGTCCTGTTTGATGCAAAGCATCACATCAGACATCCATTGAACACCTCTTTCCTCCTTTGTTTGCATTTCCAGCTCCACATAGGCTGTGACTGAACTCTAAGAAGGATCTGAAAGTACTTGCCTATGGCCTCAGGGCTCCTCCACTGATACTGTGTGGGCCCCATGTCTACTCCTGTGAGACCCAGACATGTGGCAGAATTTATGCTCTATGGGATGGACAGCTTCTAATGGAGATGTTAGCCCAAGGCAGAGTTTACACAACTTCTTGGGGGCATGTTTCCCTGACCAAGCTGTCAGTCATATTTAGCAATAGTCAGCTAACTGCACAAATTTGTAGTCTCCTTTTTCCTCTGCTGCCCAGATAACAGAAAATGCTAGATTGAGCAGAACAGGTTTAGAGGATGCAGGAAAATTTAAAACATCTTTGTAAGAGGTTAGGTATATAAATTAGCAATAAGTAAAAGAGTCACAAAAGAGCATTTGATCAGTGTTTCAATTTCTCACTTTTAGCTTAGAGTTGCCTTTAGAATGTCAGGCTAGTGTTGTTAAACTTCAGAGTATGTGGAAATTCAAGATTATTTGTAAGTTTTTGATTGATTTAGAAGAAAAACTTAAATAAAATTTCAGTTGTGGTTGAAAAAGGGTCCACATGACTTAGAGCATATGGGTTCAAAATATTCACTGAACTTTTGAGTATTATCTAATTATGAAAATAATAATATTTTCCCCAATGAGTTTAATAGATTGTCATAAACATGGAAAAGTACATTCGGCATTCGGCCTTTATATGTATATATATATGTGTGTGTGTGTGTGTGTGTGTGCGCATGTGTGTGTGTGTGTGTGTGTGTGTATGTATATATCTTTCTCTCTAGAAACACTAATTCAAGATTGGAATAGAAATACACAGCCATAAATATGCTCTTTGAATTGATGTTTAATCATAATGGTTCTGGGTATGTGCTACAGGGAAGCATGACAAGTTTGTGGACTTTTCTTAGATTTTAGAGCTTATGGAGCTCCAAAATAATTTATAAGGAGTAGCATAATGGCTAAGCTAAAATTCTATGTCTTAAACTCAATTCCCTGCAATTGTCTCTTAGTCCTATATTTTTATTTTATTACAATGGTTAGTGCTTTGGGTTCTATGATGAAAAGAAAGGCAGCGCTACTACTACTGAAATTTGAAAAAAATGACTGCATCTGGTTGTGTGAGCATTAATTATTTAACTTTACCCTAATAAAAGGGATTTTAAATAAAGATATTTGAAAACAGTTGGTATATTTCTCATGAATAACTACAAAATAAAATATAGCAAATATATCTGAAATAAAACTTCATGGTGAAAGAATCTTGAAAGCAATAGATAACAGATGTAACAGATCTAAAACAGATAACAGTGTAAAACCAGACACAAGTATTAGTAAATCACTGAACTGTATTATTTTGTTCTAAAATTCAGATGATAAAATTATTCATTTAATAATATAGTGAGATAAATATCCCATTCTAATAAAATATCTGTCAACAAGCATTCAAAATGTTAGCTCTTTACCACTGAGGCAATATAAATGCCATTGACAGATGAACGAGTAAAGAAGATGTGGTATATATACACAGTGCAATATTGCTCAAAAACAGGAAGGAATTAAGTAATATCATTTGCAGCAACATGGATGGACCTAGAGATCATCACATTAAGGGAAATAACTCAGAAAGACAAAAACCAAGCAAATTCACTTGTATGTGGAATCTAAAATGTGACACAGATGAACTTATTTACTGAACAGAAACATGCTTACAAACAGCCTTAAGATTACCAAAGGGGAAGGGGAAGTGGGTGGGGAAGGATTAATTGTGAGTTTGAGATTAGTAGTTACAAACTGCTATATATAAAATAGATTACAAACAATGACTTATTATATAGTACAAGGGGCTATCTTTCAATAAAATATCTTGTAATAAACTATAATGTATAAAAATATGTTTATTAATATATGTGAATATGCATAAAATATATAAGTGAACCATTTTGTTGTATATCTGAAAGTAACACAACATTTAAATCAACTAATCTTTTTTTTTTCCATGTGTTTAGCATATTCGCCATTCTTTTTTTTTTTTAATTTTATTTTATTTTAAAACTTTACATAATTGTATTAGTTTTGCCAAATATCAAAATGAATCTGCCATAGGTATACATGTGTTCCCCATCGTGAACACTCCTCCCTCCTCCCTCCCCATACCATCCCTCTGGGTCGTCTCTCTGATATACATCACAGCAGGATCCTCTATGACCCACCTCCCAGAATATTGGAAATAAAAGCACAAATAAACAAATGGGACGTAATTAACCTTAAAAGCTTCTGCACATCAACTAATCTTCAATAAAAATAAACATTAAAAATTTTATAACATTAACTCTTTACTAATGTTACTTAAAAATAAAAACTACTCATCAGATATTTAGTAATAAGAGTGTATATTCTCATTACTTCAGTACAGGAAATATGAATTTGTTTTTAGTTTAGGGAAGGAAAAAACTCCTGAATCAAACTGTAACTGTTTTTGAAGAAATATATTATGACTTTATGATAGGTGTGGTGTGTGATAGAAAGAGAAGGAAGAGAGATAGAAGAGATGGGGAGAAGAGAGCAGGGAGGAGGAGGAAGAGAAACTAAAGTCGAGTTCATAGGATTTTCCTCCACTATAGAATTAAAATCAGAAAGGGTGATTTGAGCTCTGTGTTTGGTATCTGGATGCAAAATCTTTGAGAAGATCTCAAACTTACCTAAATTTCCATTTTCTCATCGAAAAATATCTCATCATTCTGCTACCTGGTGAACTTTGGATGAAATAGTTATGAGACAGGTCTTTACAGGGAATAATGGATTATACACATTTAAGACTTTTATTTTTTTTAATTTTATTTCATTTTTAAACTTTACAAATTGTATTAGTTTTGTCAAATATCAAAATGAATCTGCCACAGGTATACATGTGTTCCCCATCCTGAACCCTCCTCCCTCTTCCCTCCCCATACCATCCTTCCGGGTTGTCCTAGTGCACTAGCCCCAAGCATCCAGTATCGTGCATTGAACCTGGACTGGCAACTCGTCTCATACATCAAATTATGCATGTTTCAATGCCATTCTCCCAAATCTTCCCACCCTCTCCCTCTCCCACAGAGTCCATAAGACTGTTTTATACATCAGTGTCTCTTTTGCTGTCTCATATACAGGGTTATTGTTACCATCTTTCTAAATTCCATATATATGCGTTAGTATACTGTATTGGTGTTTTTCTTTCTGGCTTACTTCACTCTGTATAATAGGCTCCAGTTTCATCCAACTCATTAGAACTGATTCAAATGTATTCTTTTTAATGGCTGAGTAATACTCCATTGTGTATATGTACCACTGCTTTCTTATCCATTCATCTGCTGATGGACATCTAGGTTGCTTCCATGTCCTGGCTATTATAAACAGTGCTGCGATGAACATTGGGGTACAAGTGTCTCTTTCCCTTCTGCTTTCCTCAGTGTGTATGCCCAGCAGTGAGATTGCTGGATCATAAGGCAGTTCTATTTCCCGTTTTGTAAGGAATCTCCACACTGTTCTCCATAGTGGCTGTCCTAGTTTGCATTCCCACCAACAGTGTAAGAGGGTTCCCTTTTCTCCACACCCTCTCCAGCATTTATTGCTTGTTGACTTTTGGATGGCAGCCATTCTGACTGGTGTGAAATTGTACCTCATAGTGGTTTTTATTTGCATTTCTCTGATAATGAGTGATGTTGAGCATCTTTTCATGTGTTTGTTAGCCATCTGTATGTCTTCTTTGGAGAAATGTCTATTTAGATCTTTGGCCCATTTTTTGATTGGGTCATTTATTTTTCTGGAGTTGAGCTGTAGGAGTTGCTTGTATATTTTTGAGGTTAGTTGTTTGTCAGTTGCTTCATTTGCTATTATTTTCTCCCATTCTGAAGGCTGTCTTTTCACCTTGCTAATAGTTTCCTTTGATGTGCAGAAACTTTTAAGTTTAATTAGGTCCCATTTGTTTATTTTTGCTTTTATTTCCAATATTCTGGGAGGTGGGTCAAAAAGGATCCTGCTGTGATGTATGTCAGAGAGTGTTTTGCCTATATTCTCCTCTAGGAGTTTTATAGTTTCTGGTCTTACATTTAGATCTTTAATCCATTTTGAGTTTATTTTTGTGTATGGTGTTAGCAAGTGTTCTAGTTTCATTCTTTTACAAGTGGTTGACCAGATTTTCCAGCACCACTTGTTAAAGAGATTGTCTTTAATCCATTGTATATTCTTGCCTCCTTTGTCAAAGATAAGGTGTCCATATGTGTGTGGATTCATCTCTGGGCTTTCTATTTTGTTCCACTGATCAATATTTCTATCTTTGTGCCAGTACCACACTGTCTTGAAGACTGTGGCTTTGTAGTAGAGCCTGAAGTCAGGTAGGTTGATTCCTCCAGTTCCATTCTTCTTTCTCAAGATCACTTTGGCTATTCGAGGTTTTTTGTATTTCCATACAAATTGTGAAATTATTTGTTCTAGCTCTGTGAAGAATACCGTTGGTAGCTTGATAGGGATTGCATTGAATCTATAAATTGCTTTGGGTAGTATACTCATTTTCACTATATTGATTCTTCCAATCCATGAACATGGTATATTTCTCCATCTATTAGTGTCCTCTTTGATTTCTTTCACCAGTGTTTTATAGTTTTCTATGTATAGGTCTTTAGTTTCTTTAGGTAGATACATTCCTAAGTATTTTATTCTTTTCATTGCAATGGTGAATGGAATGATTTCCTTAATTTCTATTTCTGTTTTCTTATTATTAGTGTATAGGAATGCAAGGGATTTCTGTGTGTTGATTTTATATCCTGCAACTTTACTATAGTCATTGATTAGTTCTAGTAATTTTCTGGTGGAGTCTTTAGGGTTTTCTATGTAGAGGATCATGTCATCTGCAAATAGTGAGAGTTTTACTTCTTCTTTTCCAATTTGGATTCCTTTTATTTCTTTTTCTGCTCTGATTGCTGTGGCCAAAACTTCCAAGACTATGTTGAATAGTAATGGTGAAAGTGGGCACCCTTGTCTTGTTCCTGACTTTAGAGGGAATGCTTTCAAATTTTCACCATTGAGGATAATGTTTGCTGTGGGTTTGTCATATATAGCTTTTATTATGTTGAGGTATGTTCCTTCTATTCCTGCTTTCTGGAGAGTTCTTATCAGAAATGGATGTTGAATTTTGTCAAAGGCTTTCTCTACATCTATTGAGATAATCATATGGTTTTTATTTTTCAATTTGTTAATGTGGTGTATTACATTGATTTGCGGATATTGAAGAATCCTTGTATCCCTGGGATAAAGCCCACTTGGTCATGGTGTATGATCTTTTTAATGTGTTGTTGGATTGTGATTGCTAGAATTTTGTTAAGGATTTTTGCATCTATGTTCATCAGTGATATTGGCCTGTAGTTTTCTTTTTTTGTGGCATCTTTGTCAGGTTTTGGTATTAGGGTGATGGTGGCCTCATAGAATGAGTTTGGAAGTTTACCTTCCTCTGCAATTTTCTGGAAGAGTTTGAGCAGGATAGGTGTTAGCTCTTCTCTAAATTTTTGGTAGAATTCAGCTGTGAAGCCATCTGGACCTGGGCTTTTGTTTGCTGGAGGATTTTTGATTACAGTTTCAATTTCCGTGCTTGTGATGGGTCTGTTAAGATTTTCTATTTCTTCCTGGTCTAGTTTTGGAAAGTTGTACTTTTCTAAGAATTTGTCCATTTCTTCCACGTTGTCCATTTTATTGGCATATAATTGTTGATAGTAGTCTCTTATGATCCTTTGTATTTCTGTGTTGTCTGTTGTGATCTCTCCATTTTCATTTCTATTTTTATTGATTTGATTTTTCTCCCTTTGTTTCTTGATAAGTCTGGCTAATGGTTTGTCAATTTTATTTATCCTTTCAAAGAACCAGCTTTTGGCATTGTTGATTTTTGCTATGGTCTCTTTTGTTTCTTTTGCATTTATTTCTGCTCTAATTTTTAAGATTTCTTTCCTTCTACTAACCCTGGGGTTCTTCATTTCTTCATTTCCTGGTTGCTTTAGGTGTAGAGTTAGGTTATTTATTTGACCTTTTTTTGTTTCTTGAAGTATGCCTGTGTTGCTATGAACTTTCCCCTTAGGACTGCTTTTACAGTGTCCCACAGGTTTTGGGTTGTTGTGTTTTCATTTTCATTCGTTTCTATGCAAATTTTGATTTCTTTTTTGATTTTTTCTGTGATTTGTTGGTTATTCAGCAGCCTGTTGTTCAGCCTCCATATGTTGGAATTTTTAATAGTTTTTCTCCTGTAATTGAGATCTAATCTTACTGCATTGTGGTCACAAAAGATGCTTGGAATGATTTCTATTTTTTTGAATTTACCAAGGCTAGATTTATGGCCCAGGATGTGATCTATCCTGGAGAAGGTTCCATGTGCACCTGAGAAAAAGGTGAAATTCATTGTTTTGGGATAAAATGTCCTATAGATATCAGTTAGGTCTAACTGGTCTATTGTATCGTTTAAAGTTTATGTTTCCTTGTTAATTTTCTGTTTAGTTGATCTATCCATAGGTGTGAGTGGGGTATTAAAGTCTCCTACTATTATTGTGTTATTGTTAATTTCTCCTTTCATACTTGTTAGCATTTGTCTTACATACGGTGGTGCTCCCATGTTGGGTGCATATATATTTATAATTGTTATATTTTCTTCTTGGATTGATCCTTTGATCATTATGTAGTGACCTTCTTTGTCTCTTTTCACAGCCTTTGTTTTAAAGTCTATTTTATCTGATATGAGTATTGCTACTCCTGCTTTCTTTTGGTCCCTATTTGCATGGAAAATCTTTTTCCAGCCCTTCACTTTCAGTTTGTATGTGTCCCCTGTTTTGAGGTGGGTCTCTTGTAGACAACATATGTAGGGGGCTTGTTTTTGTATCCATTCAGCCAGTCTTTGTCTTTTGGTTGGGGCATTCAACCCATTTACGTTTAAGGTAATTACTGATAAGTATGATCCCGTTGCCATTTACTTTATTGTTTGGGGTTTGAATTTATACACCGTTTTTGTGTTTCCTGTCTAGAGAATATCCTTTAGTATTTGTTGGAGAGCTGGTTTGGTGGTGCAGAATTCTCTCAGCTTTTGCTTGTCTGAAAAGCTTTTGATTTCTCCTTCATACTTGAATGAGATCCTTGCTGGGTACAATAATCTGGGCTGTAGGTTATTTTCTTTCATCATTTTAAGTATGTCTTGCCATTCCCTCCTGGCTTCAAGAGTTTCTCTTGAAAGATCAGCTGTTATCCTTATGGAAATTCCCTTGTGTGTTATTTGTTGTTTTTCCCTTGCTGCTTTTAATATTTGTTCTTTGTGTTTGATCTTTGTTAATTTGATTAATATGTGTCTTGGGGTGTTTCACCTTGGGTTTATCCTGCTTGGGACTCTCTGGGTTTCTTGGACTTGGGTGATTATTTCCTTCCCCATTCTAGGGAAGTTTTCAACTATTATCTCCTGAAGTATTTTCTCATGGTCTTTCTTTTTGTCTTCTTCTTCTGGGACCCCTGTGATTCGAATGTTGTAGCATTTGATATTGTCCTGGAGGTCTCTGAGATTGTCCTCATTTCTTTTAATTCGTTTTTCTTTTATCCTCTCTGATTCATTTATTTCTGCCATTCCACCTTCTAATTCACTAATCCTATCTTCTGCCTCTGTTATTCTACTATTTGTTGCCTCCAGAGTGTTTTTAATTTCATTTATTGCATTATTCATTATATATTGACTTTTTTATTTCTTCTAGGTCCTTGTTAAACCTTTCTTGCATTTTCTCAGTCCTTGTCTCCAGGCTATTTATCTGTGATTCCATTTTGATTTCAAGGTTTTGGATCAATTTCACTATCATTATTCAGAATTCTTAATCAGGTAGATTCCTTATCTCTTCCTCTTTTGTTTGGTTTGGTGGGCATTTATCCTGTTCTTTTATCTGCTGGGTATTCCTCTGTCTCTTCATCTTGTTTAAATTGCTGATTTTGGGGTGTCCTTTCTGTATTCTGGCAGTTTGTGGAGTTCTCTTTATTGTGGCATTTCCTCGCTGTGTGTGGGTTTGTACAGGTGGCTTGTCAACGTTTCCTGGTTAGGGTAGCTTGTGTCGGTGTTCTGGTGGGTGGAGCTGTATTTCTTCTCTCTGGAGTGCAATGAAGTGTCCAGTAATGAGTTATGAGATGTCTATGGTTTTGGGGTGACTTTGGGCAGCCTCTATCTTGAAGCTCAGGGCTGTGTTCCTTTGTTGCTGGAGAATTTGCTTGGTTTGTCTTGCCATGGAACTTGTTGGCCCTCGTGTGGTGCTTGGTTTCAGCATTGGTATGGAGGCGTTTGATGAGCTCCTGTCAATTAATGTTCCTTGGAGTCAGGAGTTCCCTGGATTCAGGGTTTGGAATTAAGCTTCCTGCTTCCAGTTATTGGTCTTATTTTTACATTAGTTTCAAAACTTCTCTTTCTATACAGCACCATTGATAAAACATCTACATTAAAGATGAAAAGTTTCTCTACTGTGAGAGTCACCAAGAGAGGTTCACAGCATTACATGGAGAAGAGAAGAGGGAGGTGGGAGTTAGAGGTGACCCGAATGAGATGAGGTGAAATCAATAGTGGAGAGAGTGGGCAGCCAATAATCACTTCCTTACGTGCACTCCACAACTGGACTGCTCAGAGATGTTCACGGAGTTATACAGAGGAGAGAAGAAGGAGGAAGGAGACAGAGGTGGCCAGAAGGATAAAAGGGGGGAATGAAAAGGAAGGAGACAGATCCAGCCAATAATCCATTCTCTAAGTGTTCTCCACCGTCTGGAACACACAGAAATTCACAGAGTTGGGTAGAGCAGAGAGGGGTTAGGGAGGAGACACAGGCGACCTGGTGGAGAAAAAGGAGAGTCCAAAGGGAGAGAGAGCAGTTAAGCCAGTAATCTCGTTCCCTAGTGAAAAATGGGTACTGAAGATTGGGTTCTTAAAGGTACAAAATTGGTAACAAATACATAAAAGCAAAAATTAAAATCTAGAGTAGAGTTTGGAATTTTAAAAATACGATGTTAAAGAAAAGAAGAAGGAAAAGAAAGAGAGAAAAAATGAACAAACAAAACCAAACAAGGTCGCAAAAATTATAAAGAAAATATGGGTACAAAATTGAGAACTAATACCAAAAAGCAAAAGTTAAAAATCTAGAGTAGAGTTTGGAATTTCAAAAATACAATGTTAAAAAAAAGAAGAAGAAAAAGAAAGAGAGGGGAAAAAAAAAAAAAAACAATGTCACAAAAATTATAAAGAAAATATAGGTAAAATATTGATATCAAATACCTAAAAGCATAAATTAAAAATCTAGAGTAGAGTTTGGAATTTCAGATATACAATGTTATATATAAGAAGAAGAGAAAGAAACAGAGGGAAAAAAAAAGTCACCAAAATTATAAAAAAACTATAGTTACAAAATTGATAACAAATACCAAAAAGCTAAAATTAAAAATCTAGAGTAGAGTTTGGAATTTCAAAAATACAATGTTAAAGAAAAGAAGAAGAAAAAAAAAAAAAAAAACAAGGTCAAAAAATTATAAAAAATATATATATATGAAGTTTGCTGAAGAGAAAAAAAATAGTGTCTTTTTTTTTTGCATAGTAATAGGTTATAAAAGTGTAAATTAAAGGAATAATAGAGGACTTAAAATTTTTTTAAAAAATTTAAAAAAAAAAGAAAGAAAGATCGTAAAAATATATCAAGGACTTTCTCTGGTTTTGTTGTGAGTATTGTGGGTTCAGTTCATTTTTGTCTAGTTCCTTGGTCTGACTTATATTTCTCAAGATCTATAGGCCCCTTCCTATGTAGTCTGTAGTAACCACAGGGTTTTAAGCTATTGCTTGTAGCTTCTAAGGCGGTTCCCTCTGTTATAGCTTCTTCTGTTTGCTGGACTCTTCAGTGTCTGGTTTCCGCCCTGACACAAAGGGGATGGTGGAGGACACTTTTTTTTTTCTTTTTTTCTTTTTAGGCTCACTTGTTCAGTCGCACTGTGGGGAGAGAGGGAGGGATGCTGCAAACAAGTAACACTGGAGTGTGCTTGCAGTGCCTCAGCCACACTGGGCCTGCCCCCGCTCACAGCGCATGTAGCCTCCCTGTCCACACTGCTCAGGCTGTAGGTTGTTCCACTGGGAACCATCCATGGCTGGCTCTGGGCTGCCTGCACCTTCCAGGTCCAAGCCGCTCAGGTTCAGGCACTCGGGTAGTCCTCAGAGGCGCAGACTCAGTTGGGCCTGCGTTTTGTGCCCTTCCCAGGTCCGAGCAGCTCAGGTGATGAGGTGTTTAGTGAGCGCAATTGCTGCGACTTATTGCCTCCCCGCCACTCGGTTATCTAGGTGTAAAACCGGTGCACCTTCTCAGGCAGATGTTGACTGTCCAGACCCCCAATAAGTTTTAGTTAGCAAAGAAGCCTGCTTACAGTTTTATAAATAATGTCTCTCTGGGGCTGTGATTGCCCCCTTCCGGCTCTGGCTGCGTGTCAACGGAGGGGGAAGGTCTGCAGCTGGCTATCTCTGTTCAGTCCTTTGTTCCGTGCAGGGGCCTAGCAGTGTCTTAGGTTAGGGCTGGCTTTTTGCGTGGTAGATATCCCACAGTCTGGTTTGCTAGCCCAGATTATTTTGCTCAGATATCGCTCAGGGTATTCAGGCCAGGTCCTTACTCTAAGCGATGCAGCGCACGCTGTGCCTCCCTGCCCAGCCCCCGCTTGCTAATGGCGTGTGCAGGCGTCTGCACTGCTTCTCCGCTGGGGGAGTTACCGTAGGGCTGGCAATCTAAGACTTTTAATTGTTTATTTATTTTTTCTCCCTGTTATGTTGCCCTCTGTGCTTCCAAAGTTTGGCACAGATTCAGCAGTGAGAAAGTTTCCTGACGTTTGGAAACTTCTCTCTCTTTAAGACTCCCTTCCTGGATGGAACTCCCTACCTCCCTCTTTTGTCTCTTTTTTTGTCTTTTATATTTTTTCCTACCTCCTTTCGAAGACTTGGTTTGCTTTTCTGGGTGCCTGATGTCCTCTGCTGGCATTCAGAAGTTGTTTTGTGGAATTTACTTGGCTTTTAAACGCTCTTTTGATGAATTTGTGGGGGAGAAAGTGTTCTCCCCGTCCTACTCCTCTGCCATCTTGGCTCCTCCCCCAAGACTTTTATAATTACTCAATTAAAAGGCATAGAATAAAAAGAGATGTGTGTGTGGGTGGGGGGTGTGTGTACGTGTGTGAGAGACAGAGACAGAGAGAACAAATATCTAAGAGGCTGCCAAGGACAAGTTTTACCATCAGCAGTGTTTTCTTAAGATAATTATTCTTAGACAGAAACATTTGTTTAGAGATCTAAGGATTTGCATTTACACATATCTAGCTTTTCTCCCCCTATGTACACAGACAGCATCAAAAAGAGACTATAAGAGAATCATACTGTTGGAATCCCACTGCATAGTCTTAGGTGAAGAAAGAGGATATATCTCTAGTGCAAGAAGTTTTTATGTTTCAAACTTCTTAATAGATACTTGTATGTTTCATGAATATTTTACAATGTCAGCATTTCATTGTCATCTATATTATTTTTTTTATATAGCATATGCCATACCCCTACTACTCTGAAACTTCTTTCTAAAATGTCTAATGAAACATTCATTCAGTTTCACATTTTGGAAAATATCACAGTAGGTAACCTTAACACAAAGTACATTGAGGTTTACAAAGTTTCTGTTGTTCTTTGAGACTCTCCAGTTGATTATGAGACAGGTTTAAGTAGGCCAGATATTTGGGCAGTGAATGTAACATCCTTCAGGTGCCCACATTCATTCAAGTACATAAAAAGCATCTTTAGAATAAGACCATTTGCTAGTACTTTACTACTTGGAGGCAAGATGGTATAGTAAATATATATATATATATATATATATATATATATACACATACACACATATATATTTTATAATAAATCATAGTAGTCTGATATCAAATTCTGTATCAGATTTTATAAGCAGAGTGAAGTCAAAACATTGTTTCAACATTGTTTCAACACATTGTTTATAACTACTTATAAGCATTGATTTCTTTATTAGGAAATGGGAATATGAACACTTTTCAAATTTTGTGTAAATTCATTCATTCTTTTATATAACAAATATTGATTCAGTATCTACTATTTTCCATAAACACAGATATAGGACACAGAAGCCTTGTCTTCATTAGGTTTGTATTTCAGTGTGGGAAGTGGCAAATGAATAAACATAAGTGTACAATAGGATGACAGTTATTGATAATTGCTATCAAGAAGAATTATCAGGATATCTGGATAGAGAGTAACAGGAGATGCTTTTCATACAGAGCAGTGAGTAAATACTCTATTCACTACTTAGTAGAGACAGTATGAACAAACTACCCAATAGCTACTAGCTTATTGAGGTGATTTATAGCTATTACAAAAATATCCAGAGACTAGATATTTTAAAACATGAGACAAGTTGAAAGTGGTTGATTAAATTCCCTTTCTTCTCACCTAACATATTTATATTTAATGTATGAAGGCAGGAGGAGAAGGGGACAACAGAGGATGAGATGATTGGATGACATCACCGACTCAATTGACATGAATTTGAGCAAATTCCAGGAGTTGGTGATGGACAGGGAAGCCTAGAGTGCTGCAGTCCATAGGGTTACAAAGAATCAGACACAATTGAGCGACTGAAATGATTGACCCAACCCATTGTTAAGGAGCATTAAATAATAAGAAGAGTTTTAAAAGGCAAGATTTTGTTACATACACATTTGTTATGTCATTGCCCAGCATCATAAGAATTTTGAATGTGATTTATGATGTCTTTTGATAATTATATTTAACTTAGAGAACCAAGAACTTCATAGTAAAATAACTTTTACAATTTTATTATGAAATAAAGATTATAATAAAATAAGCAACAAAATAAAATAAAATGTTGCCTTAGAAAAGTATATAAACATAATATAAAACATATTCAAATTTACAATTAAAATGAAAAAAGTTATCTGGAAAGATTATTAAACACTGAAACATCCTTTGAGGCAATACTTGAATTAAGAAGTATAGATAAAAGGATATTTCTATACTAACATTATATTAAATTCTTGTGGGTAGTATTTCTTAAATCTCAGCTTGTCTTTCCTAACTACCACCATTAAAACAGAACATGACACAGAATTATGTGACACATAGATTTTTTGGAAGTAGTCCTGGTGAGCAGAAGCTAAGATGAAAACAATGGTCATAGTGCTTCTTTAGGTAGTTACATAAAAATTTTTAAATTGACTTATTTTTTAATTGAAGGATAAACACTTTATAGAACTGTGTTACTTTCTGCCAAACATTGACATGTAACAGTACTGAGCAGAGTTTCCTGTGCTATATGGTAGGTCCTTGTTGGTTCAATGTTATATAACAACCTAAATGGGAAAATAATTTGAAAAAGAATAAATGCATGTGTATGTCAAGCATTCATTTTGCTGTACACCTGAAACAAACACAACATTGTTAATCAACTCTTTGTTGTTGTTGTTGTTCAGTCAGTAAGCCATGGCTGACTCTTTTGTGACCCCATGGGTTGTAGCCTGCCAGGATTGTAGCCTGTCCATAGGATTTCTCAGGCAAGAATACTGGAGTGAGTTACCATTTTCTTAAGGCATTTTCCTAAGCCAGGGATTCAGCCCATGTCTCCTGCATTGGCAGGTGAATTCTCTATCACTGACTCACCAGAGAAGCCCTTAATATAAAATGTTAAAAAATAATTTAAAAAAACTTAAAAATTATACCCCTTATTCAGTCAATTCTGAGGGAAATTAGTCTCAGGCCACTTGAGAATTTCAAAGAGCATATGTAATGGTTTTCATAACTATCCATCTGAGACTTAAGGTTTAACAGGAAGATATCATATGACATCCCTTATACGTGGAATCTAAAAAGAAAAGATAAAAATGAACTTACTTACAAAACAGAGACTCACAGACTTAGAAAACAAACTCATGATTGCAGAGGTGAAGAGATAGTTAAGGACTTTGGGAAGATTGTGTACACACTGCTATATTTAAAATGGATAGCCAACAAAAACCTATTGTATAGCACATGGAACTCAATATTATGTGCCAGCCTGGATGGGACGGGTTTTGGGGAGAATGGATATGTGTAAATGTATGGCTGAATCCTTCACTATTCACCTGAAACTATCACAACATTGGCTATACCCAATATAATTTGTTTTTGGTGATAAAAAATAAAATTTAAATTTAAAAAGGAAAAAAAAAAAAAGTATTTAACAGGAGGAAAGAACTACTAGTCAGTCCCCATGACCCAGGGGTTAAGATCTATGCCTTTAGGCAAAAGGACCCCAACATTTCAGGATACTGCATCCCTGTGTAAAAACTGTGCTTCTAAAGACCTGCACTAAATGGGAAAGACATGTGAGGAAAGTGAGAGAATAGGACTCAAGATTCTGGTGACACAAGTGTAAAACGAACATATAGCTAAAATCAGCGATGAGACTGAGATAATGAGAGGCAACATTTAATAAGCAAACTAGATTCTTCCATTATGATAAGAGCATTTTTCCAGTAGAACAAAAATAGATCTGCTGTTTGGAGCCATCCACAGGTATATTAATAAAGCAGGTTATCTTACCCCAACATCCTAACACATACTTTTAAGGAAACTTTTATTTTTCCTCCTTCTCCTCAGTTTAATCATTTTCTTTTCTTTCTCCCCTCCCCCCTTCCTTTTTTTTTTTTTTTGGTGTCAATTTTCTCTTCTTTAGGGCTTTCCTGGTAGCTCAGATGGTAAAGAATCTGCCTGCAATGCAGGAGACCTAGGTTTAATCCCTGGATCAGAAAGACCACCTGGAAAAGGGAATGGCAAACCACTCCAGTATACAGTCCATGGGGTCACAAAGAGTTTGATTCGACTGAGAGACTAACACACACACAGACACCATCTTCATTAAAATTTGACCCTTAAGAAAAGCTCAGTAGTATTCTTTTATCCTCTAGAGTAAACTGATTTATTGTATTATCTAACATTTTATGGAGAAGGCAATGGCAACGCACTCCAGTACTCTTGCCTGGAAAATCCCATGGACGGAGGAGCCTGGTAGGCTGCAGTCCATAGGGTCGCTAAGAGTTGGACATGACTGAGCGACTTCACTTTCACTTTTCACTCTCATGCATTGGAGAATGAAATGGCAACCCACTCCAGTATTCTTGCCAGGATAATCCCAGGGACAGAAGAGCTGGTGGGCTGTCATCTTTGGGGTCGCATGGAGTAGGACATGACTGAAGCAACTTAGCAGCAGCAGCAGCAGCTAACATTTTAATTTACACTTGATTTTTTACTCTTTTAAAAGAAATTTCAAAAAATGAATATAACCATAAATATATTTTGCAAATCCTAAAACTAAAAGCCCATTGAATCACACTTGAATTCTTGTGTGATCACTTTGATGTGAGGCAGTGTAAACAGATTATCATTAAATTAAAAAAAAAGCTATTTGTGTCTTGGTTCCTCTTTCCTTTCTTTGAATATTAATTTTAAAATAGACTACATGTAAATAAATCCTCTGTGAAGAAAGTTGAGGCCTGAAGAATTGATGCTTTTGAACTGTGATGTTGGAGAAGACTCTTGAGAGTCCCTTGGACTGCACGGAGATCCAACCAGTCCATTCTATTTTTTTTTTTTCAAAATGTAAAACAAATAAATTGTTTAATTTTAATGCAGAATATCTCATCTTTCATAGGAAAGTTTAATTGTAGGCAGAAAATATAAAGTAAGCATCTCTTTAAGAAATGTGGAGACAAACTTGGTAGAACACATGTACCAGGGTATCAGGTACCAGAGGAACATACAAAAAATTCTCTAGTACTTCGTAAATAACTCTAAAATCCATACGAAAATTACCAGATTAACCCCCAAATATATAATTTCAATGTCAAAATCCTAATGTGGAAAATTATATCACTATTTATTAGCCTATTAAAATTTTTGTAGAATACAAGGTCATTTCAACCTATTTCATGTTGATTGCTGAGTTTCTCCTGAAAAAACACATTTGTTTTTAGTATCAAAACTAAAGAAATAATTTTTGAAAACTATTTTTTTGCTTCTAATATATTAATGTCATCATGATCACCTCACTCGGAATGCTAATAGCCCCTTCCTCTATTTGTATTCTCTGAGGATTTACTTTCAGTTTTAGGGTAGTCTCACATTGTCAGAACTCTCCTTACTGCCACAACCAGACCTAAATCTGCCAGATCCCTCTGTATAATGAACATATGTGAACTTTTACCCACAAGTATAGAGATAAGTCCATTCTAAAGGAGATCATTCCTGGGTGTTCATTGAAAGGACTGATGCTGAAGCTGAAACTCCAATACTTTGGCCACCTCATGCAAAGAGTTGATTCATTGGAAAATACTCTGATGCTGGGAGGAATTGGGGGCAGGAGGAGAAGGGGACAAGAGAGGATGAGATGGCTGGATGGCATCACCAACTCGATGGACATGAGTTTGAGTGAACTCTGGGAGTTGGTGATGGACAGGGAGGCCTGGCGTGCTGCAATTCATGGGGTCGCAAAGAGTCGGACACAACTGAGCGAGTGAACTGAATTGACTGATGTCTAACTTTTATGTAAAATTTCCTCAGTCAGATTAGTATAATATAAAATTTAAGGAAGGTACTGATTTCAGAACTTCATAATTGCAGCCTAAACAAATATAAACATAAATTAATCAATGTATAAGAAAATTTTATATCACAGATATTATTATGATTTTATATGTTGGTTGATCATAAAGTGAAGTAGCAAGATTACGATTTTAGAATCTTTATAGCAAGTGAAAAACAATCAATAAGATGCAAAGTAGTAGTCAGCAGATATATATTTTTAAAATAGCAGGTATACATTCTTAAAATAATTTTGTATTTCTATAATTCTAATACTTATTGAACTATAAGAAAATGAGCATGTTCTGAAACTGACATTTCAGTCTAGTACATTTTATGATAGTTTAATTTGACAGTATAATTTCCAAAATTTTTCAGCAATGAAAGGAAATCACATTTCCTTTTACCCCTGTGTTTTTTGAAAAATATATTAGTAAAAATTAACATGTTTATTCCATTTTTCAAAAGTCTCTAAATAATTATTATTTCAAGTTCTGTTGGTGATGATTTAATCACTAAGTCGTATCTGGCTCTTGCGAGCCCATAGACTGTAGCCTGCCATGTTCTTCTGTCCGTGGGATTCTCCAGGCAAGTATACTGGAGTGGGTTGCCATTTCCTTCTCTATTCAAGTTCTATTTTGTCATATTAATTAAATAATAAATACTTTCCTAGTTTTTTTTTTTTCCTGTTTTTCTAATTGAATAATTATAATTCACCAGAAATGCTAATAAACATCTGAATATACATTTTTTATAAATATAAGTTATTTATGTTTTCATGATTCTGTCTGATAAGGGTCTGTGATTCATTTATCTTATTGGTATTGTTCCTTTTTTAATAAAATATTTTAAAGCTTGAAAGGTTAGCAAAGTTTTCAGAAGACTTTTGTCATAACCAAAGTCTTCAGAGGATATTCACTCACATTTTAGCCAACAGTATATCATCTTGTTGTCAGTGTGATATTCAATACCTCGTGGGTGTGATTCTTAGTGATTTTGCATCTCAGGAGCTAAGCTGGAGCTTTCACTGGCTCTGTTGGAATTCTCTGAAAGGCAGTCATTTTTTAAATTATGAAATTTTCATATATGCATACTTACCTTTGGCATTATTTTTAAAAAGAGTTTTCCCTTTGGGACATTTTATAAAGTAGGTGGAAAAAAGGCACTTATTTCACTCTGTTATATGCAATATTTGATAACTTTAAGTGCCTTGGGAAACTGAGTTATTTTACTGCCAGTTTTGTGCTTTATTTACCTTACCCCCTCAAACAGATATCCAGAGAAAAATAGAGAAATTCACATATAATCAGCAACTGCTTCATGATTTTATGTTTTTGAATTAATCCATGACTATGTGGCCAAATGAATTTTCCATGAGTAAATAAAATTATACAATTCCACTAGCAAATGTTATAATAAAATTTTTAGTGTGTGTTGCTTTTATATTTCATATGTTGAAAAGAAGATATTTACACTTGATACTTTATATTTAGTGTTTGGTTGATCTACATAATATATGTAAAACAATCTTCTTGCAACTCAGAAAATCTGTCCACAAAGGTAGTGGAGAAATAACACTTTTATTATGTAATAAGCATTAAACCAGAATGCAATAATCATTATAGACAATCCACTGAGAGATATAAAGACAGAAAAGATTCTGATCCTTTAAGTAGCCAATCAGGTAAGACTTTTCTACATATGTTTTCAAAATGACTGACTAGTCTTTAAGTAAAAGAACAGGATAGCATCATTGTTATGAATTGTTTATCTCATCAGAGAGTCACTGGGTAATTCAGTTGACTATCTGTGCTAGTTAAATTGAATTCATCCAGAGAAGAAATTACCTTACATTGCCTTCTTTCTGAAGCTAACATATTTCTTTTTTCAAGTTAGAGCAAGAAGGCCAACAGAATTCTTAGATTCCTTCCTAGAAGATAGGAGTGTCATCTTCCTTGAGTTTACATTTCAGAAATGGCAACCTAAAATTTGAGAAAGGCATGTGTCAGTTATAAAGCTGCCAAAATACTTCCAGTTTTCAAAAAAAAAAAAAAAAACTATAATTGTTTCTAAAGAAAAAGGGAAAAGAATGATGTCAATATTATTGTTTTCACCAAAAAATTGTTCTTATTTTACGTTTGTCTTTACGATCTCAACACATAATAAATTACACACAAGAATGTAGATATCTTCTTAAGTTAATGAAGCATTAAAAACTTATATTTGAAAATTATTGCAAGAAGCTTTTGAAACTTTTACTAAGAATTTTTATAGCCCACAGATTCTTGTTAATGAATACATTTAAGCACAGCTTTAGACCAATAGACCAACTTTAGACCAATAGGACTTCTCTGGTGGCTCAGATGGTAAAGCGTCTGTCTACAATGCAGGAGAAGATTCCCTGGAGAAGGAAATGGCAACCCACTCCAGTACTCTTGCCTAGAAAATCCTATGGACGGAGGAGCCTTGTGCAGGCTACTGCCCATGAGGTCGCAAAGAGTCGGACACAACTGAGCGACTTCACTTTCACTTTAGACCAATTATCTTAACTTGGCATCATTTGACATAGTGAAGAACCAAATTTACATGATATTATTGTTATCATTACCACTATTATTATTTTCAGTTGAGAAATTATCATTTAACAAAATTTAAAATATATATCATCAATATATCTATCATAGATATATATGTATATTCCTTATATGTAATATACTGAAAGTGAAAGTCGCTCAGTAGTGTCCGACTCTTTGCGACCCCATGGACTATATACTGCATGGAATTCTCTAGGCCAGAATACTGAAATGAGTAACCTTTCCATTCTCCAGGGGATCTTCCCAACTCATGGATCAAACCTAGGTCTCCTACATTGCAGGTGGAAAGCCCAAGAATATTGGAGTGGGTAGCCTATCCCTTCTCCAGGGATCTTCCAGACCCAGGAATTGAACAAGGGTCTCCTGCATTGCAGGTGGATTCTTTACCAACTGAACTATGAGGGAAGCATATATAATATATATATATATATATATATATATATATATATATATATAATATAAATTAATATCTTATATATAAAGTATGCATATTAAATTGCATTTTCTTAACAAGATTGATTAACACAAAATAGTAAAAGAAGCATGTGTGAGTGTTTGTATGTGTGCTAGGTTGTGTTTGACTCTTTGCAACACCATAGACTGGAGCCCACCAAGTTCCACCCCCAAATATAGCTCTTTTATATAAGGATTACTTTGAGAAACTGCAGAAAGAGGAGAAGCTCTAAAAACAGACTAAAAGTTATCTTTTATGAGAGAAATCTACATTTTTAAAGGAAATTTATGTTGAAAAGGGGGCACATTCCAGAAAAGAGCTATATATATGTATATATATATATATTTTTTTTTTTTTCTTCCTCCTCAGAGATTTATCTGCATGGAAGGAAAATTTTTGTATACCAAGCTTTTCCTCTTTCTGTGAATTGCCCTTCCATCCCAGCCCAAAACACACACACATACACACACACGCATACATCTTTCTTTGGTCAGTAAGATGAGGCTAGTATTCAAGATAGAGGTTTGGAATATCTCAGATCTCAGAGAGTTCATTAATTTTCTTTGAGTGTCTTCCATGTATACATGAGGAAAAATGTGTAACAAATTTCTATTTGTCTTTCTTTTGTTAATTTGGCTTTTTTAAATAGAGGATGTCAGCCAATAATACAGAAGAGTGTGAAACAGGAGGAAAGGGGACAAGGCACAAGTTTTAAAAGAATAACATAACCCAAGCAAATGACAAAAATTGATTAGAAACAAGTAAGTCCAAGATGTTAGACAAGTTGAATTCCACTAAATCTTCCATTTCAGTATTAGTTCAGTTCAGTCAGTGAGTCGTGTCTGACTGTTTGAGCCACCATGGACTGCAGCATGCCAAGGCTGCCTATCTGTCACCAACTCCCATAGTTTAACCAAAATCATGTCCATTGAGTCAGTAATGCCATCCAACCATCTCATCCTCTGTTGTCCCCTTCTGCTCTTGCCTTCAATCTTTCCCAGAATGAGAGTCTTTTCAAATGAGTCAGTTATTCGCATAAGGTGGCCAAAATATTGGTGTTTAAGCTACAGCATCTGTCTTTCCAACAAATATTCAGGACTATACATTGCTTGGATCTCCTCACAGTCCAAGGGACTCTCGAGAGTTTTCTCCAGCACCACACTTCAAAAGCATTGATTATTTGGCACTCAGCTTTCTTTATAGTCTAACTCTCACATCCATAAGTGACTACTGGAAAAACCATAGCTCTGATTAGAAGGACGTTTGTTGATAATGTCTCTCTTTTTTAATATGCTGTCTAGGTTGACCATAGTTTTTCTTCCAAGGACTAAGCATCTTTTAATTTCATGGCTGCAGTCACCATCTGCAGTTATTTTGGAGCCCAAGAAAATAAAGTCTGTCACTGTTTCCACTGTTTCCCCATATATTTGCATGAAGTGATGAAACAAGATGCCATGATTTTAGTTTTCTGAATATTGAGTTTTAAGCCAACTTTTTCACTCTTCTCTTTCACTTTCATCAAGAGGCTCTTTAGTTCTTCACTTTCTGCCATAACAGTGGTGTCATCTGAATATCTGAGGTTATTGATACTTCTTCTGGCAATATTGATTCCCACTGGTGCTTCATCCAGCCCAGCATTTCTCATAATGTATTCTGCATATACATTAAATAAGCAGGGTGACAATATACATCCTTGATTGTACTCCTTTCCCTATTTGGAACCAGTCTGTTGTTTCACGTCCATTCTGTTGGTTCCTGACCTGCATACAGATTTCTCAAGAGGCAGATCAGGTGGTCTAGTATGCCCATCTCTTTTAAAATTTTCCACAGTTTGTAGTGATCCACATAGTCAAAGGCTTTGGAATAGTCAATAAAGCAGAAGTAGATGTTTTTTTCTGGAACTCCCTTGCTTTTTTGATAATCCAATGGATGTTGGCAATTTGATCTCTGTTTCCTCTGCCTTTTCTAAATCCATCTTGAACACTTGAAGATTCACGATTCACATACTTTTGAAGCCTGGCTTGGAGAATTTTGAGCATTATTTTACTAGAATATGAGGTGAGTGCAACTGTGCACTAGTTTGAACATTCTTTGGCATTGCCTTTCTTTGGGATTTGAATGAAGACTGAGCTTTTCCAGTCCTGGGCCACTGCTGAGTTTTCCAAATTTGCTGGCATTTTGAGTTCAGCACTTTCACAGCATCATCTTTTAGGATTTGAAACAGCTCAACTGGAATTCCATCACTTCTACCAGCCTTGTTCATAGTGATGCATTCTAAGGCCCACTTGACTTCACATTCCAGGATCTCTGGCTCTAGGTAAGTGATCATACCATCATGATTATCTGGGACATGAAGATATTTTTTTGTATAGTTCTTCTGTGTATTTTTGCCACCTCTTCTTAATATCTTCTTCTTCTGTTAGTCCCATATATTTCTGTCCTTATTGTATCCATCTTTGCATGAAATGTTCCCTTAGTATCTTTATTTTATTTATTTATTTTTATATATATTTTTTTTCTAATTTTATTTTTAAACTTTACATAATTGTATTAGTTTTGCCATATATCAAAATGAATCCGCCACAGGTATACATGTGTTCCCCATCCTGAACCCTCCTCCCTCCTCCCTCCCCATACCATCCCTCTGGGTCGTCCCAGTGCGCTAGCCCCAAGCATCCAGTATCGTGCATCGAACCTGGACTGGCAACTCATTTCTTGCATGATATTTTACATGTTTCAATGCCATTCTCCCAAATGTTCCCACCCTCTCCCTCTCCCACAGAGTCCATAAGACTGTTTTATACATCAGTGTCTCTTTTGCTTTCTCGTACACCGGGTTATTGTTACCATCTTTCTAAATTCCATATATATGCGTTAGTATACTGTATTTATGTTTTTCCTTCTGGCTTACTTCACTCTGTATAATCGGCTCCAGTTTCATCCACCTCATTAGAACTGATTCAAATGTATTCTTTTTAATGGCTGAGTAATACTCCATTGTGTATATGTACCACTGCTTTCTTATCCATTCATTTGTTGATGGATATCTAGGTTGCTTCCATGTCCTGGCTATTATAAACAGTGCGATGAACATTGGGGTACACGTGTCTCTTTCCCTTCTGGTTTCCTCAGTGTGTATGCCCAGCAGTGGGATTGCTGGATCATAAGGCAGTTCTATTTCCCATTTTGTAAGGAATCTCCACACTGTTCTCCATAGTGGCTGTACTAGTTTGCATTCCCATGAACAGTGTAAGAGGGTTCCCTTTTCTCCACACCCTCTCCAGCATTTATTATTTGTAGACTTTTGGCTCACAGCCATTCTGACTGGTGTGAAATGGTACCTCATACTACCCAAAGCAATTTATAGATTCAACGCAATCCCTATCAAGCTACCAACAGTATTCTTCACAGAGCTAGAACAAATAATTTCACAATTTGTATGGAAATACAGAAAACCTCAAATAGCCAAAGCGATCTTGAGAAAGAATGGAACTGGAGGAATCAACCTACCTGACTTCAGGTCTACTACAAAGCCACAGTTATCAAGACAGTATGGTACTTGCACAAAGACAGAAATATTGATCAATGGAATAAAATAGAAAGCCCAGAGATAAATCCATGCACATATGGACACCTTATCTTTGACAAAGGAGGCAAGAATATACAATGGATTAAAGACAATCTCTTTAACAAGTGGTGCTGGGAAATCTGGTCAACCACTTGTAAAAGAATGAAACTAGAACACTTTCTAACACCATACACAAAAATAAACTCAAAATGGATTAAAGATCTAAACTTAAGACCAGAAACTATAAAACTCCTAGAGGAGAACATAGGCAAAACACTCTCCGACATACATCACAGCAGGATCCTCTATGACCCACCTCCCAGAATATTGGAAATAAAAGCAGAAATAAACAAATGGGACCTAATTAACCTTAAAAGCTTCTGCACATCAAAGGAAACTATTAGCAAGGTGAAAAGACAGCCTTCAGAATGGGAGAAAATAATAGCAAATGAAACAACGGACAAACAACTAATCTCAAAAATATACAAGCAACTCCTACAGCTCAACTCCAGAAAAATAAACGACCCAATCAAAAAATGGGCCAAAGAACTAAATAGACATTTCTCCAAAGAAGACATACAGATGGCTAACAAACACATGAAAAAATGCTCAACATCACTCATTATCAGAGAAATGCAAATCAAAACCACTATGAGGTACCCTTAGTATCTTTAATTTTCTTAAAGAGAGCAAGATATTAAGAAGAGGTGGCAAGAATACACAGAAGAGTTATATAATAAAGATCTTCACAATCTCAGTATATGCTCATCTAAACACAGCAGAAAGCTAAGTGACAGACCCACCACTACCATGACAGTTGTGAGACCAAATATCAAAGGCCAAAAATTGGGCATCAGTCCAGTTCCTGGAAATCCCTACATCTTCCACAAAATAGCTAGAATAATTCTCACATTCATTGGCCTATGAAATTACTCAGCCCATAAAACCTACCTATGCCACATTTCAAGGCCACACTCATCTACTGAGTTGACCCACAGTCTCTGGAGTGTTTCTATATAAATAATTCTAATTCTTCCTATCATTTTGTGCCTCATTAAATTATTTCTGCACTGAGACACAAAGAACCTGAGCTTCATTAAATCCTAAGGCCAAGTGCATGATCTCAGTTGGAAGACGTTGGGATTTGGCTGGGTTCATGTTATAGCCAGGTGAGTTCAAGTCTCCATCTGGGTTTTGTTCAAGTTTGAGTCCTGGCATGTGGGGTAAACATCACACAATCCAAGTCCATGTTTAAACCACTAATTTTGAATAATCTCAAGTTGACTTGTTCCACGAAGACATAAAAGATCTTCTAGAAATAACATTTTAAAAAAAAGATGATTTTTCATGATAGGGGATTAGAATGCAAAAGTGAAAACTCAAGAGATACTTGGAGTAACAAGTAAGTATCTCCTTAGAATACAAAATGAAGCAGGAGAGCTTTGCCAAGAGAACACACTGGTCATAGCAAACATCTTCTTCCAACAACACGAGATGACTCTACACAAGGACATCACCCAATGATCAATAACAAAATCGATTGATTATGTTCTTTGAAGCCAAAGATACAGAAATGCTATAGTCAGCAGAAACAAGACCTGGAGCTGACTAAGGCTCAGATCATGAGATCCTCATCACAAAATTCAGGCTTAAATTTAAGAAAGTAGGGAAAACCACTAGGCCACTCAGGCATG
Organism: Bos taurus; assembly: GCF_002263795.3. Taxonomy (NCBI): domain Eukaryota; kingdom Metazoa; phylum Chordata; class Mammalia; order Artiodactyla; family Bovidae; genus Bos; species Bos taurus. The sequence goes on from NC_037336.1 coordinate 5,570,273, forward strand.
ACCTCAATAAAGTCCCTTATGATTATACAGTGGAGATGATGAATAGATTCAAGGCATTAGCTCTGGTAGACAGTGCTGGAAGAACTATGGACAGATGTTTGTAACAGTGTCCAGGAGGTGATGACCAAAATCATTCCAAAGGAAAATAAATGAGAGAAGGCAAAATGGTTATCTGAGGAGGGTTTACAAATGTCTGAGGAAAGAAGGAAAGCAAAAGGCAAGTGAGAATGGGAAAGATATATCCACCTAAATGTAAAGCTCCAGAGAATAGCCAGGAGAGATTAGAAAGCTTACTTAAGTGAATAATGCAAAGAAATAGAGGAAACAGCAGAATGGGAAAGACTAGAAATCTCTTCAAGAAAATTGGAGATATCAAAGAAACATTTCACATAAGGAAGCACACAATAAAGGACAGAAAGGATAAAGCCTAAATGAAGGAGAGGAGATTAGGGAGAAATGACAAGAATACACAGAATTATACCAAAAAAAAAAAAAGTCTTAATGAGCTGAATAACCATTATGGTGTGGTCACTTACCTAGAGTCAGACATCCTAGAGTATGAAGTCAAGTGAGCCTTAGGAAGTACTAAATGAACAGAGCTAGTGAAGACGATGGAATTCCAGATGAGCTATTTAACATCCTAAAAGATAATGCTGTTCCAATGCTGGATTCAGTATGTCAGCAAATTTGAAATCTTAGCAGTGGCCACAGTACTCGTAAAGGTCAGTTTTCATTCCAATTGCATGCCAAAGAATGTTCAAATTACTGTACAATTGCACTCATTTCACATACTAGTAGTGTTATGATCAAAATCATTCAAGCTAGATTTCAGTAGTACATGAACTGAGACTTCTAGATGTTATAAGCTCAATTTATTTTTATTTTTTAAGACACTTTTAATTAATTTATTTATGTTTTTACTTTACAATATTGTATTGGTTTTGCCATACATCAACATGAATCTGCCACAGGTACACACGTGTTCCCCATCCTGAACCCCCTCCCTCATCCCTCCCCATACCATTCCTCTGGTCTCACATATTACTCAGCCATTCAAAAGAATACATTTGAATCAGTTCTAATGAGGTGGATGAAATTGGAGCCTATTATACAGAGTGAAGTAAGCCAGAAAGAAAAACGCCAATACAGTATACTAATGCCTATATATGGAATTTAGAAAGATGGTAACAATAACCCTGTATATGAGACAGCAAAAGAGACACAGATGTATAGAACAGTCTTTTGGACTCTGTGGGAGAGGGAGAGGGTGGGATGATTTGGGAGAATGGCATTAAAACGTGTATAATATCTTATATGAAAGGAGTCGCCAGTCCAGGTTCGATGCATGATACTGGATGCTCGGGGCTGGTGAACTGGGATGACCCAGAGGGATGGTATGGGGAAGGAGGAGGGAGGAGGCTACAGGATGGGGAAACACATGTATACCTGTGGCGGATTCATTTTGATATATGGCAAAACCAATACAATATTGTAAAGTTAAAAAATTAAATTAAATTAAATTAAAAAAAGGATTAAAAAAAAGAAATCTAAATTATATCGAGCATCTTTTCTGTTCACAATGCTATGCAATTAGAAATAAAGTATATATATATATATATATAATCTAAAAACCATCAACTGGTGGCAGCTAAATAGTATGTTACTCAACAACCTCTGTACCACTGAAGAAATAGAAAAGCAAATAAAAAAAATTACCTAGTGATAAATGAAAATGAAAGCACAATGATCCAAACTTAAAGGATACAGTAAAAGCAGTTCTAAGAAGGAATGTTATAGCAATACAATCTAACTTCAAAAAACAAGAAAAGTTTCAGTTAATCTAATGTTACACCTAAAACAACTAGAGAAAGAAGAACAAACAAAACCTAAAGTTAGTAGAAGGAAGGAAATAATAAAAATCAGAGCAGAATAAATGAAATAGAGACAAAGAAAACAATTGCAAAGATCAATGAAGCGAAATGCCATTTTTTTTGTAAAGATAAAGAAAATTGATAAATCATTAGCCAAACTCACTAATAAAATAAAAGGGAGAAGACTCAAATCAATACAATTAGAAATGAAAAAGAAGTTGCAACTGACTCCACAGAAATACCATGGATCATGAGAAACTATTATGAATACCTGCATGCCAATGAAATGGAAAACCTGGAAGATATGGGCAAATTCTTAGAAATGTGCAGTCTCTCTAGACAGGAAGAAATAGAAAATATGAACATACAATTTACAAGCACTTAAACTGAAATTTATTAAAAACCTCCCAAAAAACAAAAGTCCAGGATCTGTTGGCTTCACAGGCAAATTTTATCAAACATTTAGCAAAGAGTTAAAACTTATCCTTCTGAAACTTTTGCAAAAACTTTCAGAGGAAGGAAAGCTTCCAAACTCGTTTTGTGAGGTCACCATCACTTTGATACTAAAATTAGACAAAGATACCACAAAAGAAAATTTAACCCAGCTGACTCATTGGAAAAGACCCTGGGAAAGATTGAAGGCAGAAGGAGAAGAGGGTGACAGAGGATGAGATGGTTAGGTGGCATCACTGATTCAATGGACATGAATCTGGGCAAACTCCAGGAGATAGTGAGGAACAAGGAGGCCTGGCATGTTGCAGTCCATGGGGTTACAGAGTCGGACATGACTTGGCAACTGAACAATAGCAATATCACTGGTGAACATAGATGCAAAAATCCTCCACAAAATACTAGCAATCCGTAACCAAACATATATTAGAAAGATCATACACCATGATCAAGTGGGATTCATTCCAGGGATGCAAGCATTTTTTAACATCCATAAATTAATCAGTGTGATACACCACATCAACAAACTGAAGAATAAAAACAACTTTATCATCTTAATGGATGCAATAAAAAGCTTTTGACAAAATTCAGCACCCATTCACCAAAAAAGCTCTCCAGAAAGTGGGCATAAGGAGTGCATAACTCAAAATAATTAAGGCCATATGTGACAAACCTACAGCTAACATTATACTCAATGGTGAAAATAAAAAAATGTTCCTTCTAAGATCAGGAACAAGACAAGGATGTCCACTCACCACTTTTATTCAAAATGGTTTTGGAAGTCCAAGCTACAGTAACCAAAGAAGAAAAAGAAGTAAAGGCAATTCAAATTGGAAAAGAAGAAATTAAATTATCACTATTTGCCTATGACATGATACTATACACTGCTGCTGCTACTGCTGCTAAGTCGCTTCAGTCGTGTCCAACTCTATGTGACCCCATAGACGGCAGCCCACCAGGCTCCCCCATCCCTGGGATTCTCCAGGCAAGAATACTGGAGTGGGTTGCCATTTCCTTCTCCAATACATGAAGTGAAAAGTCAAAGTGAAGTCACTCAGTCGTGTCCAACTCTTAGCGACCTCATGGACGGCAGCCTACCAGGCTCCTCAGTCCATGGGATTTTCCAGGCAAGAGTACTGGAGTGGGGTGCCATTGCCTTCTCCAGATACTATACACAGAAAATGCTAAAGATCCTACCAGAAAACTGATAGAACTCATTAGTGAATTTGGTAAAGTTGCAGGTTACAAAATTAATACACAGAAATTTGTTGCATTTCTATATTCTAACAACAAAAGATCAGAAAGAGAAATTCAAGAAGAATTTTCATTTACCATCACCTACACATAAAAAAGAATAAAATACCTAGGAATAAACCTACCTGAGGAGACAAAAGACCTGCACTCTGAAAATGATAAGATGCTGATGAAAGAAATCAGATGAAATTGAGCTAAAATGCTGAAGAAGACATTAATAGATGGAAAGGTATACCATGTTCCAGGATTGGAAGAATCAATATTGTCAAATTACTATACTACCCAAGGAAACCTATAAATTTAATGCTATCCCTATCAAATTTTCAATGGCATTTACACAGAACTAGAACAAAATTCTCAAAATATGTATGGAGACACAAGACTCTGAATAGCTAAAGTCATCTTGAAAAAGAAAAACAGCTGGAGGAATCAGGCTTCTTAACTTCAGACTACATTACAAAGTTACAGTCATCAAAATAGAATGGTATAGGCACAAAAATAGAAATATACATCTCTGACACAAGATATAAAACTGCAAAATAAGCCCATGCACTTATGGTCAATTAACTTATGACAAAGGAGGCAAGACTAAAGATGTTGGAAATATGGTCTCTTCAACAAATGATGCTGGGAAAACTGGAAAGCCACATATAAGGGAAAAAGAAAAAAGAAAAAAATTAGATTATAAGTTACCTCCATGCACAAAAATAAGGTTAAAATGGATTGAAGACCTAAATGTGAGACTGAACACTATAAAACTCCTAGAGGAAAATATAGGCAGAACACTCTCTGACATAAATCACAGCAGCATATTTTTTGATCCATCTCCCAGGATAATGAAAAAAGTAAACATGAAGATCCTAGTTAAACTTAAAATCTTTTCATAGCAAAGGAAACAATAACCAAAATGAAAAGCAGTCCACAGATTGGGGGGAAATATGTGCAAATGACCAATAAGGGATTCGTCTCTAAAATCTACAAATAGCTCATGATATTTAACTGTAACAAAATGAACAGCACACTCAAAAAATGGGCAGAAGACCTGAATAAACATTTCTCCAAAGAGGACATACAGATTCCCAAGAGGCACATGAAAAGATGTTCAACATCTTAGTTGTTAGAGAAATGCATTTCAAAACTACAATGAGAAAACTGTCCACACGAGTCAGAATGGCTTTCGTTAAAAAATCCACAAAGCAGATGACATAGATCTAAATGATACACTTCAAGCTGGTAACAGTGATCACTTCTAGAATGGATTGTGTTTTAATCTTTTACATCAATAACTCATGTATTACTTATGTAATGGTAAAAACACAATAGCAAAAAGACAAGCACTATGGGAATATGGATGGCTGAACAAACATACTTATTCCAAGGGTTAATGAACATCCAGCTAGAAAAAGGGGGACCAGGGAAAAATAAAATTAAAAAAAAAAATCCACAAACAGTAAATGATGGAGAGGGGATGAAGAGAAAGGAAGCTTCCTACACTGTTGGTGGGAATGTCTATTTATACAGTGACTGTGGTGAACAATATGGAGATTTCTTATAAAATTAAAAATTGAATTACTATATGACCCTGTAATCAGACTCCTGGGCATATCCAGATAAAAGCATTATCTGAAAGGATACACACACCCCACATTCATGGAAGTACTGTTTACAATAGCCAAGACATGGAAATAATAGAAATGTCAATCAGCAGAGGACTGCATAAAAATATGTAGTACCTATATACAATGGGATATTGCTCAGCCATTAAAAAATGAAATAATGCCATTTCAACAACATAAATGGACCTAGAGAGTGTCATACTTTGTTAAGTAAGTCAGATAAGGAGAAACATGACATTACATCACTTATATGTGGAATAAAAAAAAAAAAAGAAAGAAATGATAGAAATGAACTTACTTACAAAACAGAAAGAAATTCTGTTTTGTAAGTAAGTAAGTAAAAAAGAAAGAAACTTACAGACTTAGAAAACAAATTTCTGGTTGACAGGGGAATGGAGGGATAATTAGGGAGTTTGGGAAGGTCTTGTACACATTGTTATATTTAAAATAGATAACCAACAAGGACCTATTGTATAGAACATGGAATTCTATTCAAAATTATGTGCCTGGATGGTACAGGGGGTTGGGGGAGAATGGATACATGTACATGTATGGTGGAGTCCCCTTGCTTTTCACCTGTAACTATGGTAACATTGTTAATGGGCTGTACCTCAATATAAGATTAAAAAAAAAAAAAAGTTTAAAGTTAAAAGAAAAAGAAATACAGAGTCAAATACAAAAATAGAAAAATAAAAAAGTAGAGACATCACTTTGCTGACAAAGGTCCACATAGTCAAAGGTATGCTTTTTCCAGTAGACACATATGGATGTGAGAGTTGGGTCGTAAAAAAGGCTGGGCACTGAAGAATTGATGCTTTGAATTGTGATGCTGGAGAAAACTACTGAGAGTTCTTCTGACTGCAAGGAGATCAAACCAGTCAATCCTAAAGGAAATCAACCCTGAATATTCATTAGAAGGACTGATGCTGAAGCTTAAGCTCCAGTATTTTGGCCACCTGTTGTGATGAGCTGACCCATTGGAAAAGACCTTTTGCTGGGAAAGATTGAAGGCAAGTAAGAAAGGAACAGCAGAGGATGAGATGATTAGATAGTGTCCTGGACTTCAGTGGGCATGAATTTGAGCAAACCTCAGGAGACAGTAAAGGACAGGGAAGCCTGACATTCTGTGGTTCATGGGGTCGCAAAGAGTCAGAAGTGACTGAGTGACTGAACAACAAAAATGTGAGTTCAAGTCCCAGGAAGAAGGAAAATTATTTTATTTTGCAACAAGGTAATGAATACCACATTCTGACTTAAAATCCATAGCCCACCTCCCACACACAGATTTACTCTGTAACTATTAAAATTGATTTCGTTTGGAATCCCAAGGGAAAAAAGAAAAAATCTCTTAAAGTTAAGTCCTTCCTAGTGAAACCTACTGTGTGGAGTAATTAGGACTGTGTCCTTTGATTTGGGGGAATTATTATTAGATTATAATAAAATAGATAAGTCTTTCTTAATCTCAACACAAGGTAAAATAAAAAAGACCTGTTCTGAACTTCCCAATATTACTACAATATTAATATTGATTATAAAAGCATATATTTGAGGGTTAAAAAAAAACATGCAAAGTGTGTATAAACTATTTTAAATTGTTCACAAATTAGAAAATTTTCAAAACCCTTACCTTTATCCAGACTTATTTCAGTATAATTCTGAATGGAGACATTCTATTTATGCTTTATACAGATAAGCAAGTCTTCTGTTTTCTCTCTGTATCCCTTCTCTTTTGAAGAATTTATGGATTTTAGCATTCAACACTCTTTCTTTTTTTATTATCTTCAATTAAAGTGATTTCTATTCATGTCAAAAATGAAGGTTAAAGTTTTATGTGACAAAGTCTATCCTTGAATCTTTGTTCTGAATTTGCTTTATTTTATTTATACTATTATCCTGTCATTTGTACTCAGCTGAAAATAGTGACTGAAGCTGAAAATACATGGTTTAAGAATGCATTTTTTTATACATTTAAATTTCATGTACATTTAAATTTTTCCAGATTTTGAAGATAAGAACTTATAAAAACTCATTGAATGAATCTTAGGAAATGTTTTTGTGTTTTTAAAGAATTCATGGTAAAACATACGCTTATCAAATTTCTTTCTGTGACAACATGATAGGATTTGTGGATAGCAAGAAAGACCAAATATGATTTATTTTGTCTCCAATAAAGCAGTTCCTTCTCTTCTAAATGTAGCTTTAAAAGAAAAAAAAAAAAAATAAAGAAAAGAAAAGAAAACTAATAGCACTGAGCCTGTTTTAGATAATATGTTTGAATAGGTATTCTACTGGTCAGGAACTTAAATCCAATGAGTGAAAGTGAAAGTATCTCAGTCATATCCAACTCTTTGTGACCCCATGTACTATATAGTTCATGTAATTCTACAGGACTACTGGAGTGGGTAGCCTTTACCTTCTCCAGGGGATTTTCCCAACCCAGGAATCAAATTCAGGTCTCCTGCATTGAAGGCAGATTCTTTACCAGCTGAGCCATGAGGGAAGTCAAATGATTAGAAATTTGTAATTAGTATTGGTTCAGGGGAAGTGTGCCAGTTCTTCTCCGAATCTTTGGCTGATATAATCTAAAAATTTTAACAATAACTTAGAAAGTTGAATTTCAAGGCTAAATGTAACTTAGTTGGCTAAAACTAAATGAGGGGCTTCTCCTAAAGTGTTCATCAGGAAATATGTGTTCCATTCTATCTTATTATTTTATACACTTAGCAGTCTACTTTTCTGTCTCTTCCATTTGAGAGCTCTTTGAAAGTGGGTAATGTCTTACTCATCTGAATGTCTAATAACTTATATGCTTGAACTTAATAATTTTATATGAAATTGATGGAACATGCTGAATTTTCATACAGTGTTTACTCAGAGGTGTTTATTAGTGTCAGTGGAGGAAGTAATTTAATGAAGATTAAAATTCAGAACACCTATGATCTTTATCAATTCATTAAATATGAGTTTTTATAGCGACAGAGAATAATAAGTATGCAGATTTGAGTTTTCTGATCTAGAAATCTCTAAAAATGAGAGTACATTATGCATTTATGTAGTTTATCAGCATTTACTATGCAAGTCTTTATACAAAATGGTAAGAGATAATGTAGAGAAGAGAAGTCATGTGCTCACAGTTTTTTCATTTGTCAAGTAGTCAAGATGTCCTCTATATCACTCATTCCTAAGAAGAGGTCTAAATCAAAGGGCAAGTTGTACAAATATCTCAGGAGAAAGCATTTTATTTTTTTTTCTTTTTCTTTTTTTTCTTTTTAAACTTTACATAATTGTATTAGTTTTGCCAAATATCAAAATGAATCCACCACAGGTATACATGTGTTTCCCCATCCTGAACCCTCCTCCCTCCTCCCTCCCCATACGATCCCTCTGGGTCGTCCCAGTGTACTAGCGCCAAGCATCCAGTATCGTGCATCGAACCTGGACTGGCATCTCGTTTCATACATGATATTTTACATGTTTCAATGCCATTCTCCCAAATCTTCCCACCCTCTCCCTCTCCCACAGAGTCCATAAGACTGTTCTATACATCAGTGTCTCTTTTGCTGTCTCGTACACAGGGTTATTGTTACCATCTTTCTAATTTCCATATATATGCGTTAGTATACTGTATTGGTGTTTTTCCTTCTGGTTACTTCACTCTGTACAATAGGCTCCAGTTTCATCCACCTCATTAGAACTGATTCAAATGTATTCTTTTTAATGGCTGAGTAATACTCCATTGTGTATATGTACCACTGCTTTCTTATCCATTCATCTGCTGATGGACATCTAGGTTGCTTCCATGTCCTGGCTATTATAAACAGTGCTGCAATGAACATTGGGGTACACGAGTCTCTTTCAATTCTGGTTTCCTCGGTGTGTATGCCCAGCAGTGGGATTGCTGGATCATAAGGCAGTTCTATTTCCAGTTTTTTAAGGAATCTCCACACTGTTCTCCATAGTGGCTGTCCTAGTTTGCATTCCCACCAACAGTGTAAGAGGGTTCCCTTTTCTCCACACCCTCTCCAGCATTTATTATTTGTGGACTTTTGGATCGCAGCCATTCTGACTGGTGTGAAATGGTACCTCATAGTGGTTTTGATTTGCATTTCTCTGATAATGAGTGATGTTGAGCATCTTTTCATGTGTTTGTTAGCCATCTGTATGTCTTCTTTGGAGAAATGTCTATTTAGTTCTTTGGCCCATTTTTTGATTGGGTCATTTATTTTTCTGGAGTTGAGCTGTAGGATTTGCTTGTATATTTTTGAGGTTAGTTGTTTGTCAGTTGCTTCATTTGCTATCATTTTCTCCCATTCTGAAGGCTGTCTTTTCACCTTGCTGATAGTTTCCTTTGATGTGCAGTAACTTTTAAGGTTAATTAGGTCCCATTTGCTTATTTTTGCTTTTATTTCCAATAATCTGGGAGGTGGGTCATAGAGGATCCTGCTGTGATGTATGTCAGGGAGTGTTTTGCCTATGTTCTCCTCTAGGAGTTTTATAGTTTCTGGTCTTAAGTTTAGATCTTTAATCCATTTTGAGTTTATTTTTGTGTATGGTGTTAGAAAGTGTTCTAGTTTCATTCTTTTACAAGTGGTTGACCAGATTTCCCAGCACCACTTGTTAAAGAGATTGTCTTTAATCCATTGTATATTCTTGCCTCCTTTGTCAAAGATAAGGTGTCCATATGTGCGTGGATTTATCCCTGGGCTTTCTATTTTGTTCCATTGATCAATATTTCTGTCTTTGTGCCAGTACCACACTGTCTTGAAGACTGTGGCTTTGTAGTAGACCTGAAGTCAGGTAGGTTGATTCCTCCAGTTCCATTCTTCTTTCTCAAGATCACTTTGGCTATTCGAGGTTTTTTGTATTTCTATACAAATTGTGAAATTATTTGTTCTAGCTCTGTGAAGAATACTGTTGGTAGCTTGATAGGGATTGCATTGAATCTATAAATTGCTTTGGGTAGTATACTCATTTTCACTATATTGATTCTTCCAATCCATGAACATGGTATAGGAGAAAGCATTTTAAAAAGAAACAAAATACCAAGGACCTGAGGTGAGTGAATGCCTCACACAGTTGAAGACAAGTAAGGAGGCTGACATAGGAACTGTATAGTGACCTCAGGAAAAGTAGGGAGACATTTGATTAGATAAAACAGTATCTTTCTACTCTTTTAGGGTTCTTGGCTAGAAAAGTTGTCCATCTAATATTTCATAATGCAATAAACAAACACTATATTTGAATCTTATGATTTTGTGACTTATAGCTATAAAAATATGTATTTGATCTTTGGTCACTGTTTCTGACACAGAGCTCCTGAAACTTTGTTATTTCATGTATGAGAGATACAAGGCATGGTTTGTTAGAATAGTTAGTTTTGTTTTCAGTCCTGAAATAGCTCCAAATCAGGAAGGTGAAATGAATATCTTGGTTTTTTATTCAAAACAAGACTTTTTCAGCCAGTCCTGAGTTTATGTTACTGAGGTAAGTTTTGGAAAGCCTCTAAATCAGGACTAGTTACCAGGGGAGACAACAATGTGTTTAGAAGGCTACAATTTTCAGCCCCAACTCCTGTCCTTCTAAATGATGGAATCCAAAGAGCTTCTCAGTTAATAAGCTGGTTTTGTGGCACATCCAAGAGAGAGTATGGGTTTGGAAGCCTCAAGTCCTTTCCTAGGTACCTTGCCCAATGTCTGTCTTTCAGGTGGCTGTGCTGAGCTGTATCATTTTATGATCAACAAGTAATCTAGTAAGTGAAATATTTCCCTAAGTTCTGTGGGCCTAACAAGTTAATGGAACTCAAGGAGGGGAATGTAAGAATTTCTGATTTATTGACAGTTGACCACCATAGCCAAGTGATGCTAGTGGTAAAGAATCCACCTGTCAATGCTGGAGATGTAAGAGATGTGAGTTTTATACCTGGGTTAAGAAGGTTCCCTGCAGAATGACACTGCAACCCACTCCAATATTCTTGCCTGGAGATCCCATGGAAAGTGGAGCCTGGCAGACTACAGTCCATAGAGTCACAAAGAGTTGGACATGGCTCAAGTGACTTAGCATGGCCAGAAACACAGGTAACTGGACTCATGATTGGCATCTGAAGTTGGAGAAGGGTAGTCTTATAGAAATGAGCCCTTATCCTGTGAAGTCTGATGCTAACTCCAGGTAGCTATTGTGAAACTGAGTTTTTGTTTTTTCCAAGTATCATATAATGTTATTCATAGATACTAGTGTATAAAACTAGGGCATGAACAAGACTTGATAAAATAAGTAGACTTAATTGCAGTAAGAAAGACCAATTTGAATTCTCACCACTTGCTTCACACCCAGAAAGACCACACCAAAGACATTTAAAATATCTCATTAACAGATCAATTTTATGCAAGTAAACCAAGTTTCTTTCAAAACAACTTGTGTACACACTCAGGCTCAAGAATACTAAAATCTAGCACATAAAGCCCATTATTAGAGGTAGAAATACAGGCAATATTCTATTGTAGCAACAATCATCAATTACTGTTAAAATTTTTATTTTCTATAACAGCCAAATGTATAATCAAATATTGCATCAATTCAAATATTACTGAACAAAGTGCATTTCTACAGTACTCAGTGTTACTATTCAGTTTTCTAACTTAAAACAGCCTATGATAACTAGCAGCAAAGAAGGTCTTTGTCATAGACTGACTCTATTGAGAACTTAAGATATAATTATCTCATGCTGTTAATATACTATCTAAACATTAAATACACTCCTAAAACATTTGGTTATAGACTATGTAGGAAACCCAGTTTGTTGGGGAAATTCCACACATCAAAAATGTTTTGAAATGTAGTGTTCTGAGTGGGACTGAAATATGTGAGATAGAGTAAAGAAAAACATGAGTGCTTTTTATTTACAAGATTATTTCCAGGAAATGTTAATGTAATATTTGTAATTTCTAACAAACTTAAAAGTTCATAGAAACCAATGGAGGAAAATCAAATGCACACAGAAAGATGCAGATGTTTGCTGACAGTCATGTTTGATATCTAATTTTTAAGTATTTCACATTTACCTGCCAAAATTTAAAATATTTAATACTTTTTAATAAAACTTCCATTATTTTATTCAGCATGTTTTATTCTCAAAGATAAAAATTTAATAGGGTTGAGGACTATTGTCAATAGGATTACCAAAAAATCAAATTTATAAAAGAATAATAGCTATAATTCAACAAAAATAGTCAATCTTATTTGAAGAAGAGTACAGCTAAATGAGTTAAGTTTTTAGATATCAAGACAGGTTTTTAAATTACATGAATTAAGACAGTATAGTATTGGCACAAGAGAAAGCAGTGGCAACCCACTCCAGTACTCTTGCCTGGAAAATCTCATGGACGGAGGAGCCTGGTGGGCTGCAGTCCACGGGGTTGAGAAGAGTCGGACACGACTGAGCGACTTCACTTTCACTTTTCACTGTCATACATTGGAGAAGGAAATGGCAACCCACTCCAGTGTTCTTGCCTGGAGAATCCCAGGGACAGCAGAGCCTGGTGGGCTGCCGTCTGTGGGGTCGCACAGAGTCGGACACGACTGAATAAACTTAGCCACACCAGCAGCATTGGCACAAGGAAATATATATCTACATATTTGCTGTTGTTGGTGTTGTTATATATATAGAGAGATTTCTAAACATTTCTAGAAAGGAATTATTTCTATCTAGTGGCATAAATTAATCTATTTGATCAAAGAATAACAAATAACAAAAGGATAAAGGGAAGAAAGCAAAAATTTCTAGCAAACATTTGTATGTCTTTCAAATGTACATGCCACTCATCTTTAAAAAATTGGCTTATTAATATAATAATTTGAACTTTTATTGCTACTGCAAATTGAGCACACATACACAAACACTCATTTTAGTTTAAAATAAAGAGACAAATTATCTTTTTCCTGATACTGTGAGAAATATTGTTTAAAATTTCAAATAGTTTTTCTATTATCATTTATTTTTATATGAAATAGATCCATATAAACATAATATTTATAAATTCAAAATGATTATCAACTTATAATGATCTGTTAAATTGCTAAATCACTATTAATTCTTATATTTAAAGAAAAGCATATATATATATATATATATGGAATTTAGAACGATGGTACTAATGACCTATTTGCAGGGCAGCAAAGGAGTTGCAAAAATAAGGACAGACTTTTGGACACAGTAGTGAAAGGAGAGGGTCGAATGATTTGAGAAAGTAACATCTGAACATCAAAGGATGACTTGATGTTTCTTTTACCAATATATATTGATAAAAATATATAAAAATGCCTTTCTTTATGAAAGAAACGTTCTTTATGAAGGAATGTTTTTCAGCCATAAAAAAAGAAAAAAATATTGCCATTAGTGACAATACAGATTAAACTTGAAAGCATTGTACTAAGTGAAGTAAGTTAGAAAAAGGTAAATGCTGTGTGATTTCATTTACATATGAAAACAAAACTGAAAACAGCATCAGGAAACGAGCTCATATATATAAAGAACTGGCTTCCCTTGTGGCTCAGCTGGTAAAGAATCCACCTGCAATATGGGAGACCTGGGTTCAATCCCTGGGTTGAGAAGACCTTCTGGAAAAGGGAATGGCTACCCACACCAATATTCTGGCCTGGAGAATTTCATGGACTGTATAGTCCATGGGATTGCAAAGAATCAGACAAGATTGAGCAACTTTTACTTCATTTATAAAGAACGGATTAGCGGCATCTGGTCCCATCACTTCATGGGAAATAGATGGGGAAACAGTGGAAACAGTGTCAGACTTTATTTTTCTGGGCTCCAAAATCACTGCAGATGGTGACTGCAGCCATGAAATTAAAAGACGATTACTCCTTAGAAGGAAAGTTATGACCAACCTAGATAGCATATTCAAAAGCAGAGACATTACTTTGCCAATAAAGTTTCATCTAGTCAAGTCTATGGTTTTTCCTGTGGTCATGTATGGGTGTGAGAGTTGAACTGTGAAGAAGGCTGAGCACCGAAGAATTGATGCTTTTGAACTGTGGTGTTGGAGAAGACTCTTGAGAGTCCCTTGGACTGCAAGGAGAGCCAACCCGTCCATTCTGAATGAGATCAGCCCTGGGTGTTCTTTGGAAGGAATGATGCTAAAGCTGAAACTCCAGTACTTTGGCCACCTCATGCGAAGAGTTGACTCATTGGAAAAGACTCTGATGCTGGGAGGGATTGGGGGCAAGAGGAGAAGGGGATGACAGAGGATGAGATGGCTAGATGGCATTACTGACTCGATGGACGTGAGTCTGGGTGAACTCTGGGAGTTGGTGATGGACAGGGAGGCCTGGCGTGCTGCAATTCATGGGGTCACAAAGAGTCGGACAGGACTAGTGACTGATCTGATCTGATATGAAGGAGGGAGTGGGAATCGATGGGTAAAATGAGTAAAGAAGTTCAAAAGACACTAGTTTACGGTAATAAACTGGATGATATTTGGATGTGACGTACAGCATGTTCAAATTCATGCTGTTTACCATATAGCCACAACGTTATTTTTATTGTATAATTATTACTTAAAATATTGCTTGTACATAATGTAATTAAGAATTAACTTATGTTCAGAGTACATCATGTGATATGCCAGGGCAGATAAAGCTGGAATAATGCCAAGCTGGAATCAAGATTGCCACGAGTTAAATCAACAACCTCAGATATGCAGATTATACCACTCTAAGGACAGAAATCAAAAAGAAACTAAAAAGCCTCTTGATGAGGGTGGAAGAACAGAGTAAAAATACTGGTTTAAAACTCAAACTTCAAAAAACAAAGATCATGGAATCCAGTACATTCAATTAATGTCAACTTGCTGATGCTATTCAGTCGCTCAGTCATGTCTGACTCTTTCAACCCCAAGGACTGCATCCTCTGTCATCCCCTTCACCTCTCCACCTCAATCTTTCTCAGCATCAGCATCTTGTCTAATGAGTCAGCTCTTTGCATCAGGTGGCCAAATTTTTGGAGGATCAGCTTCAGCATCAGTCCTCCAATGAATATTCAGGACTGATCTCCTTTATTTTTTTTTTAATTTTATTTTATTTTTAAACTTTACATAATTGTATTAGTTTTGCCAAATATCAAAAATGAATCCGCCACAGGCATACATGTGTTCCCCATCCTGAACCCTCCTCCCTCCTCCCTCCCCACACCATCCCTCTGGGTCGTCCCAGTGCACCAGCCCCAAACATCCAGTATCGCGCATCGAACCTGGACTGGCAACTCGTTTCTTACATGATATTCTACATGTTTCAATGTCACTCTCCCAAATCTTCCCACCCTCTCCCTCTCCCACAGAGTCCATAAGACTGTTCTGATTTGATATCCCTGCCTTCCACAGGATTCTCAGGAGTCTTCTCCTAACACTACATTTCAAAGCCTTCAATTCTTTAGCACTCAGTCTTCTTTATGGTCCAACTCTCCCATCCATTCATGACTACTGGAAAAAAAACATAGCTTTGATGAGAAGGACTTTTGTCTACAAAGTTATGTCTCTGCTTTTAATATGCTGTCTAGCTTTGTTATAGCTTTTATTACAAGGAGCAGCTGTCCCTTAATTAATTGCAGTCACTATCTGCAGTGATTTTGGAACCCAAGAAAATAAAGTCTCTCACTATTTCCATTGTTTCCTCATCTATTTACCATGAAGTGATGGGACTGGATGTCGTGATGTTAGTTTTCTGAATGTTGAGTTTTAAGCTAGTTCTTTTGCTCTCCTCTTTCACTTTCATCAAGAGGCTCTTTAGTTCCTCCTCACTTTCTGCCATAAGGGTACGGTCATCTGCATATCTGAGGTTATTGATATTTCTCCCAGCAATCTTGATTCCAGTTTGTGCTTCATTCAGCCTGGGCTTTCATATGATGCACTCTGCATATTACTTAAATAAGCATGGTGGCACTATACAGCTTTGACATACTCCTTTCCCAATTTGGAACCAGTTTTTCAATGTCTAGTTCTAACTGGTGCTTCTTGACCTGCATAGATTTCTCAGGAGGCAGGTAAGGTGCATGGTATTCCAATCTCTTTGACATTTCTCCAAAGAAGACATACAGATGGCTAACAAACACATGAAAAGATGCTCAACATCATACATTATCAGACAAATGCAAATCAAAACCACAATGAGGTACCATTTCATGCCAGTCAGAATGGCTGCGATCCAAAAGTCTACAAGCAATAAATGCTGGAGAGGGTGTGGAGAAAAGGGAACCTTCTTACACTGTTGGTGGGAATGCAAACTAGTACAGCCACTATGGAGAATAGTGCAAAGATTCCTTAAAAAACTGGAAATAGAACTGCCTTATGACCCAGCAATCCCACTACTGGGCATACACACCGAGGAAACCAGAATTGAAAGAGACACATGTATCCCAATGTTCATCACAGCACTGTTTATAATAGCCAGGACATGGAAGCAACCTAGATGTCCAT
Organism: Bos taurus; assembly: GCF_002263795.3. Lineage (NCBI taxonomy): Eukaryota > Metazoa > Chordata > Mammalia > Artiodactyla > Bovidae > Bos > Bos taurus. Next base: position 5,586,944 of record NC_037336.1, read on the forward strand.
CAGCAGATGAATGGACAAGAAAGCTGTGGTACATATACACAATGGAGTATTACTCAGCCATTGAAAAGAGTACATTTGAATCACTTCTAATGAGGTTGATGAAACTGGAGCCGATTATACAGAGTGAAGTAAGCCAGAAAGGAAAACACCAATACAGTATACTAACGCATATATATGGAATGTAGAAATATGGTAACAATAACCTTGTATACAAGACAGCAAAAGAGACACAGATGTATAGAACAGTCTTATGGACTCTGTGGGAGAGGGAGAGGGTGGGATGATTTGGGAGAATGGCATTGAAACATGTATAATATCATATATGAAAAGAATCGCCAGTCCAGGTTCAATGCATGATACAGGATGCTCGGGGCTGGTGCACTGTGATGACCCAGAGGGATGATATGGGGAGGGAGGTGGAAGAGGGGCTCAGGATGGGGAACATGTGTACACCCATGGTGGATTCATGTTGATGTATGGCAAAACCAATACAGTATTGTAAAGTAATTAGCCTCCAATTAAAATAAATAAATTTATATATAAAAAAAGAATTTTCTAGTTCGCTATGGTTGACACAGTCAAAGGCTTTAGTGTGGTCAGTGCCACAGATGTAGATGTTTTTCTGGAATTTTCTAGCTTTTTCTATGATCCAACGGATGTTGGCAATTTGAATTCTGGTTCCTCTGCTTTTCTAATTAGCTTGAATATCTGGACATTCTTCTATCACATACTATTGAAGCTTAACTTGGAGAAATTTGAGCATTACTTTGCTAGCATGTGAAATGAGTGTGATTTTGCAGTATTTTTTGCAGTTGGGATTGGAATGAAAACTGACCTTTTCCAGTCCTGTGGCCACTGCTGAGTTTTCCACATTTGCTGGCATATTGAGTGCAGCCCTTTCACAGCATCATCTTTTAGGATTTGAATTAGCTCAGGTGGAATTCCCAGACTTCCACTAGCTTTGTTTGCAGTAGTGCTTCCAAGGCCCATTTGATTTTACACTCCAAGATGCCTGGCTCTAGGTGAGTGATCACATCATTGTGGTTCTCAGGATCATTAAGTTTTTTTTTTTTTTTTTTTTGGTAGTTCTTCTGTGTATTCTTGCCACCTCTTCTTAATATCTTCTGCATCTATTAGGTCCATACAGTTTCTGTCTTTTATTGTGCCCATCTTTGCATGAAATGCTCCCTTGGTATCTCTTATTTCTTGAGGAGAACTCTAGTCTTTCCCATTCTACTGTTTTCCTCTATTTCTTTGCATTGTTCACTTAGGAAAGCTTTCTTTTTGCTCCTTGCTATTTATTGTATCTCTGCATTCATATGAGTATATCTTTCCATTTCTCCTTTGCCTTTCACTTCTCCTCTTTTCTGAGATATTTGTAGTGCCTCCTCAGACAGTTATTATTATTACTTTTTTGGCATGTCTTTCTCTTCAGGATAGTTTTTATCACACCTCTTGTACAATCTTACAAACGTTGTTCTGCAGGCACTCTGTCTATCAGATATAGTCCCTTGAATATATTTGTCATTTCCACTGTATAATTGTAAGGGATTTGATTTAGGCTATACCTGAATGCCCTAGTGGTTTTCCCTACTTTCTTCAAGTTTTATTCTGAATTGGGCAATACGTAGTTCATTATCTTAACCACAGTAAGTTCCTGGTCTTGTTTTGCTGACTGTATAGTGTTTCCCCATCTTTGGCAACAAAGATTTCAATATTGACCTCTGGTGATGTTCATGTGTAGAGTCATCTCTTCTGTTGTTGCAAGAGGTGTTTGCTATGACCAGTGTGTTCTCATGGCAAAATTCTGTAAGCTTTTGTTCTGCTTCATTTTGTACTCCAAGGCCAAGCCTTCCTGTTACCTCAGGTATCTCTTGACTTCCTACATCTTCATTCCAGTCTTCATCTCTGATGGCTCAGACAGTAAAGTACCTACCTGCAATTTGGGAGACTTGGGTTCTGTTCCTGAATCAGGAAAAGTCCCCTGGAGAAGGAGTCAGACACAACTGAGCAACTTCATTTTCCTTTCCTTTCCCCTGTTATGAAAAAGATATCTGTTTTTGGTGTTAGTTCTAGAAGGTCTTGTAAGTCCTCATCGATCCATTCAACTTCAGCTTCTTTGCCTTTAGTTGTTGGATTACTGTAATATTTAATGATTTGCCTTGGAAACGTACCAAGGTAATGTCAAATAGATGGGGGGAAAGTGGTAACAGTGACGGATTTTGTATTCTTGGGCTCCAAAATCACTGTGGATGGTGACTGCAGCCATGAAATTAAAAGATGCTTGCTCCTTGGAAGAAAAGCTATGACATACCTAAATAGCATATTAAAAAGCAAATAATCCCTCTGCCTAAAAGAATCCTTATGGTCAAAGCTATCATTTTTCCAGTAGTCATGTACAGATGTGCTATGTTGACCATAAAGAAGGCTGAAAGCCAAATAATCAATGTTCTCAAATTGTGGTTCCGTAGAAAGCTCCTTAGAGTCCCTTGGACAACAAGGATATAAAACCAGTCAATCTTAAAGGAATTCAACCCTGGAAATTCATTGGAAGTACTGATGCTGAAGCTGAAGCTCCAGTATTTTGGATACTAGATGCAAAGACCTGATTCATTGGGAAAGGCCCTGATGTGAGAAAGATTGTGTTTAGGAGAAGAAGGAGGTGACAGAGGATGAGATGGTTGGATGAACAAAGAAATGGTAATCAAACAGAACCTTACTTGACTGATAACAAGCCTAGATTTCTGCTTTGCCTTCCAGAAAGTTCAGAATTCAGTTTAATGGTGAAATGTAATAACATATTCAGGCAGATTTGTTGTATATCTAACTGTTCTCTTTGTTCTTTAGATTAGGGTTTCTGTTTTTCTTTTTTTTTTTTAATTTTCCTATTTTTAAAAAATTTAATATTGAAGGATTCCTCAAATTTAAAATTTATAGAATAAATATCATATTTCAATAACATTGGTAGCTAGTTTTTTTAATTGTTGATCTATTAAATACTAATAAGAAATACCCTTGCCTATTAACCCCATTATCTAGTCTTTGGCTAATACTGTGTATTGTTTAATAAGAAAGCAAAAGAAATATGAAGTTTCTGACTTCCACCTCATTATGTAGAAAGCTATAAGTAAAAGTTATCTATCATTACAAACAAAAAAGAACTTGACTAACTTCAATATCTGCAGCAACATAAAATTGTAGTCACAAAGGGGGCCCTGTAATGACATCCAAATATAATGACATCCAAATATAAAGAAAAACAATGTTTTTAGTGAGATGAGAGCCAAGATCTTGCACTTGGAAATAAAAAATGAAAGAACAATAGCAATCATTTAGCTAAAATAGTCAACAAACTGGTGAAGTCTGAGAATGTACTGGATGGACAGTGTGAAAGTTGGAGAAGCCTACACCAACTTACAGTCTTTTTTCAGAAATTCTATCAAACATTCACAGGAAGGGTATAAGAAAGCCCTTCAGTTCAGTTGAGTTCAGTCACTCAGTCGTGTCTGACTTTTTCGACCCCATGAATTGCAGCACGCCTATCCATCACCAACTCCCGGAGTTCACTCAGACTCACGTCCATTGAGTCAGTGATGCCATCCAGCCATCTCATCCTCTGTCTTCCCCTTCTCCTCCTGCCCCCAATCCATCCCAGCATCAGAGTCTTTTCCAATGATTCAGCTCTTCGCATGAGGTGGCCAAAGTCCTGGACTTTCAGCTTCAGCATCATTCCCCCCTTAGAAGTGTATATTATGGTCCAAACTCAGCAAAGGAGAGGAACAAAAAGAAGTTAGATAAGACATACTCTAAATTCTTATTTGTAAACTCCACTGTGGAATAAAAGTTTTAATCTGGTATAAGACATGCAATAGCACTAATGTTCTTAAACATTGTTGAACATTTGTTACAACAAGTGGAAATAGGGACAAAGGTTGTAAAAAAAACTGTTCTTAGCAGAGGAACAGTATTACGTGTTGAGCCCATAACTGTAACCAATGAGGGGCAGAATAACCCTTCAAGTCCCAGATAAATGGCAAAGGTCTGAGATCGAGCCAGAATGTGCTAAGTACATGCTTGGGGCTAGTGCACTGGGACGACCCAGAGGGATGGTATGGGGAGGGAGGAGGGAGGAGGGTTCAGGATGGGGAACACATGTATACCTGTGGCAGATTCATTTTGATATTTGGCAAAGCTAATTCAATTATGTAAAGTTTAAAAATAAAATTTAAAAAATAAAAAAAATAATAAATAAAAAATAAAAAAAATAAGTACATGCTAAGTAGCTTCAGTTGTGTCTGACTCTTTGCAACCCCATGGACTGTAGCCCACCAAGCTCCTCTGTCCATGTGATTCTCTAGGCAAGAAGACTGGAGTGGATTGCCATTTCCTTCTCCAGGGGATCTTCCCAACTCCGAGATTGAACCCACATGTCTTACCTCTCCTGCATTGCCAGGTGGGTTCTTCACCACTAGCGCCACCTGATAACTGACTGCATATACTCAGAAGCCTGTCATAACAAGCAACAACAGAATAATGATGAGGGGAGCAATGGATCGGAACAAGATCATACAAAGACTAATTCTGAGGCTTAGGAAAAAGGCATATGGCCACCTCATGCGAAGAGTTGACTCATTGGAAAAGACTCTGATGCTGGAAGGGATTGGGGGCAGGAGGAGAAGGGGACGACAGAGGATGACATGGCTGGATGGCACCACTGACTGGATGAACGTGAGTTTGAGTGAACTCCGGGAGTTGGTGATGGACAGGGAGGCCTGGCGTGCTGTAATTCTTGCGGTCGCAGAGAGTCGGACACGACTGACTGACTGAACTGAATTGAACTGAATGTCAATATTAATTCTTTTAATATTATGAACATGGAATAGCTTTCCATTTCATTGGATCATCTACAATTACCTTTATTAATGTTTTATCGCTTTCAGAGTAGTGATCTTTAATCTCCTTGGTTAGGCTTTTGATTCATTTTGATTCAATATGAAATCGGATTATTTTCCTGCTTTTTCTTTTTGGTAGTTCATTTTTAGTATATAGAACAGCAAATATTTCTGTATGTCTTATACAAATTTGCTAAATTCATGTATTCTAAACATTTTTGGTAGAGTTTTTATGAATTTTTATGTATAGTATATGGTTCTGTAAATAGCTACAGTCTTAATTCTTCCATTCCAATTTAGATGATTTTAGTTTCTTTTTCTTGTCTGATTTCTCTCACTAGGACTTGCATACTATGTTAAATAGGAGTGACGTGAATGGGTATCCTTATCTTTGTCCTGACTTTAAAGGAAAAGCTTTCAGATTTTCACCATTGAATATGATATTAGCTGTGGGTTTGTCATTGTTTTTATTATGATGACATCTATTCTTTCTACACCAACTTTGATGATAAAATTTATAAAAAAATGAATGTTGTATTTTACCAAACCCTTTTCTTGCAATTATTGGGATGATCATATGATTTTTATTTTTCCTGTTGTTAATACAGTATGTCATATTGATAGATTCGTGGATACTGAATCATCCTTGCATCCATAAAATAAATCTCACTTGACAATGGTATAAAATCTTGATTCCTTGTTGAATTTGGCTTGCTAATATTTTGTTGAGAATTTTAAAAATCTGTGTTCCTTAGGGATATTGGTCTGTCATTTTTATTTTGTGTGTTCTTATTTGACTTGGTATCTGGGTAATGTTGGCTTCATAGAATGAATTTGGAAATGTTCTTGGTTCTTGCCTCTTAAGCTTTTTTTTTTTTTTTTTTAGGTAGCTGATATGTACAAGTTCTTTATATGGTTGTTTGAATTTCCCTGTAAAGCTATGTGAATTTGGACTTGTGTTAGCTGGGAAATGTGTTTTGTTTTGTTTTTTCTTTTTGTTTTAACCTTTGCAATTTCACCACTAGAAATAAGTCTGTTCAGATTATCTGATTCTTCTTGATTAAGTCTTGCCCCAAGTTGTATGTTTCTAGGAATTTCTTTCTTTCTTCTTGGTTGTCCAATTTCTTGGCACACAATAACTGTTCCTAATCTCTCATGATTTTTTTGTACCTCTGTAATATCGATGTAATTTCTTCTCTTTCATTTCTTATTATGTTCCTTTAATTTTTTGTTTAATCTTTTCATAAAACCAATACACTTTATTGATTTTTTTGGGGGTGGGGCTCTCTATTTTCCTTATTTTCATTCTGATCTTTACTTCCTTCCGGTATTTTGGGCTGGGTTTTTTGTTTTCTAATTTTTTTTAGGTGGTAGGCTAGGTTGTTTGAGATTTTTATTATTTTTTGAAGTGTGCCTATAACACTGTTAAGTTCCCTATTAGGACTGCTTTTGGTGTAACCCCTGGAGAAGGGAAAAGCTACCAACTCCAGTATTCTGGCCTGGAGAATTCCATGGACTAAACAGTCTATATGATTATACAGTGCAAATGAGAAATAGATTTAAGGGACTAGATCTGATAGATAGAGTGCCTGATGAACTATGGACTGAGGTTTGTGACATTGTACAGGAGACAGGGATCAAGACCATCCCCATGGAAAAGAAATGCAAAAAAGCAAAATGGCTGTATGGGAAGGCCTTACAAATAGCTGTGCAAAGAAGAGAAGTGAAAAGCAAAGGAGAAAAGGAAAGATATAAGCATCTGAATGCAGAGTTCCAAAGAATAGCAAGAAGAGATAAGAAAGCCTTCCTCAGTGATCAATGCAAAGAAATAGAGAAAAACAACAGAATGGGAAAGACTAGAGATCTCTTCAAGAAAATTAGAGATACCAAGGGAACATTTCATGCAAAGATGGGCTCGATAAAGGACAGAAATGCTATGGACCTAAAAGAAGCAGTAGATATTAAGAAGAGGTGGCAAGAATACACAGAAGAACTGTACAAAAAAGATCTTCATGACCCAGATAATCACGGTGGTGTGATCACTCACCTAGAGCCAGACACCCTGGAATATGAAGTTAAGTGGGCCTTAGAAAGCATCACTACGAACAAAGCTAGTGGAGGTGATGGAATTACAGTTGAGCTCTTTCAAATCCTAAAAGATGATGCTGTGAAAGGGCTGCACTCAACATGCCAGCAAATTTGGAAAACTCAGCAGTGGCCACAGGACTGGAAAAGGTCAGATTGCATTCCAATCCCAAAGAAAGGCAATGCCAAAGAATGCTTAAACTACCACACAATTGCACTCATCTCACACACTAGTAAAGTAATGCTCAAAATTCTCCAAGCCAGGCTTCAGCAATACGTGAACCGTTAACTTCCTGATGTTCAAGCTGGTTTTAAAGAAGGCAGAGGAACCAGAGACCAAATTGCCAACATCCGCTGCATCATTGAAAAAGCAAGAGCGTTCCAAAAAAATATCTATTTCTGCTTTATTGACTATGCCAAAGCCTTTGACTGTGTGGATCACAATAAACTGTGGAAAATTCTGAAAGAGATGGGAATACCAGACCACCTGACCTGCCTCTTGAGAAATTTGTATGCAGGTCAGGATGCAACAGTTAGAACTGGACATGGAACAACAGACTGGTTCCAAATAGGAAAAGGAGTGGATAAAGGCCGTATATTGTCACCCTGCTTATTTAACTTATATGCAGAGTATATTTTGAGAAATGCTGGGCTTGAAGAAGCACAAGCTGTAATCAACATTGTGGGGGGGAAATATCAATAATCTCAGATATGCAGATGATACCACCCTTATGGCAGAAAGTGAAGAGGAAGTAAAAAACCTCTTGATGAAGGTGAAAGAGGAGACTGAAAAAGTTGACTTAAAACTCAACATTCAGAAAACGAAGATCATGGCATCCAGTCCCTTCACTTCATGGGAAATAGATGGGGAAACAGTAGAAACAGTGTCAGACTTTACTTTGGGGGGCTCCAAAATCACTGCAGATGGTGACTACAGCCATGAAATTAAAAGACGCTTACTCCTTAGAAGAAAAGTTATAACCAACCTAGGTAGCGTATTCAAAAGCAGAGACATTACTTTGCCAACAAAGGTCTGTCTAGTCAAGGCTATGGTTTTTCCAGTGGTCATGTATGGATGTGAGAGTTGGACTTTGAAGAAAGCTGAGCGCCGAAGAATTGATGCTTTTGAACTGTGGTGTTGGAGAAGACTCTTGAGAGTCCTTTGGACTGCAAGAAGATCCAACCAGTCCATTCTGAAAGAGATCAGCCCTGGGATTTCTTTGGAATGAATGATGCTAAAGCTGAAACTCCAGTACTTTGGCCACCTCATGCGAAGAGTTGACTCACTGGAAAAGACTCTGATGCTGGGAGGGATTGGGGGTAGGCAGAGAAGGGGACGACAGAGGATGAGATGGCTGGATGGCATCACTGACTTGATGGACATGAGTCTGAGTGAACTCTGGGAGTTGGTGATGGACAGGGAGGCCTGGCATGCTGCGATTCATGGGGTCACAAAGAGTCGGACACGACTAAACGACTGAACTGAACTAATACAGTCTATGGGGTCGCAAAGAGTCAGACACGACTAAGTGACTTTCACTTTCATGAACTTTGGAAAGTTATGTTTTAATCAATTTCATTTGTCTCAATGTATGTTGCAATTTCCTCCTGATTTCTTTTTTGACCTACTGGTTTTTAAGTAACATACCGTTTCCATGTTTTTTTTTTTTTTTTTGATTTTTTTCCCCTACATTTACTGTAGCAGATAAAAGGCAGTGTGTGTTTTACAAAGGAGAAATCAAAGTCAAAGCTATGGTTTTTCCAGTAGTCATGTATGGATGTGAGAGTTGGACTATAAAGAAAGCAGAGTGTAGAAGAATTGATCCTGTTGAACTGTGGTGTTAGAGAGAACTCCTGAGAGTCCCTTGGACAGCAAGGAGATCCAACCAGTCCATCCTAAAGGAAATCGGTCCATGTATTTTTATTTTTCTTATTTGTCTGCCTGTAGTTTATCTCTGATTTCATACCATTCTGATAGCAAATGTGATTGATACAATTTTTATCCTGTTAAATTTGTGGAGACTTGTTTTGTAACTTAGCCTGTTATCTATCCTGGAGAATTTGTCATGTGCAATTGTAAAGAATGCATATTCTACTGCTTTGGGATGTAATGTTCTCTCTATATTTATAAAGACCATCTTGCTTGAAATGTATCTTTAGTTTAACTTGCCCTTGTTGATTTTATGTCTGTATATTATATTCATTAATGTAAGAGTGATGTTAAAGATCCTTCTTATTATTGTCATATTATCAATTTCTCCTTGTATGTTTGTTAATAGTTACTTTATATATTTGGTGCTCCAATGTTGAATTCATATATATCAATATTTATAATTGTTATATCTTATTTGATTATTTTATCATTATGTAATGTTCTTTATTATTTCATATTATAGTCTTTGTTTTAAACACTTTTTTTGTTGATATAAGTATTGCTCTTCCAGTGTTTTCTTTTTTTCTTTTTTTTTATTTTTATGTAATGTTTTTTCCTAACCATACCTTTTCAGTCTCTTGTAAGGTAAACCTCTCATAGACTACATATCCATGAGTTTCTCAGTTTCCTTAATACAGGAGGCCACTTGTGTCTTTTTATTAGGCATTTAGCCTATTTAAATTAAAGGCAGTTATTGATAAATATACTCACATTTATTTGCTTATTGCTTTCTGCTTCCATTTTATTTATTTAGTTAGTTTTTAGTTTGTTTTTTTTGTTGTTGTTGTTACTGCTGCTGTTGTTGTTTTCCTTGTTCTCTTCCCTTTTGCTTTAATGACTTTCCTTAGTGTTATATTTGTATTCCTTTCTTTTTTTGTGAATCTATTAAAGGTTTATGGTTACCAAGATGTTTATATATAAATATGTTAATAATCTCTTAAGTTCAAAAGTGTTCTAACAACCCTGAATTTTTACTACTCCTACATTACTGCTTTTGACATATTTTACATTTGCTTTGTGTATCCTTTATTATTTATTATGGATATAGATGATTTTACTACTTTTACCTTGTAACTTCCATAGTAGCATTATAAGTGTTTCATCTAATATCTTTATATTTTCCTCTACCAATGACATTTTTCCTTTCATAACTTTTATATTTCTAGCTGTGCCTTTTGTTTTCTGCTCAGCACAGCCCATACTGGGTGTCTTAAGTTGCCTCCTATCTCTCTAGGATCAACCAGTAGGTCTGACCCAGGAACTTATATTGCTGGCTGTGCACTGATCTTGGAATCTGACAGTTTGCTTCTTCTAGCCCTCTATTTCTCTTGTGTACAATCCCTACTGACCTTCAGGGCCAGACTTTCTACGGACTCATCTTCCTAGTGCAGGACCATGAGCAGGGGAGCCCGGAATGAGCCTTGGATTTCTTGTTTCTTGGGGATATTCTCTGTGATTCTGATTGTCCTCACATATGGGAGTCACCTACTCAGAGTTATGTGTTTTGACTGTCCTGAATCTCTGCCTCTCCTACACATCTCACGGTGGGTACTTCTTTATATTTTTAGTTGTGGAAAGTTTCTTCTGTTTATTTTTAGGTTTTCTCATTGATGGTTATTCTGTAAATAGTTTTAATTTTTGTGTGCTCATAGAAAACTGTCAGTTCAGAGTCTTCCTGCTCTGCCATCCTGGATATTTCTTTTTATAGTGTTTCTCCTTGGTGGCTCATATGGTAAAGAATCTCCCTGCAGTGTGAGAGACCTGGGCTTGATCCCTGGGTTGGGAAGATCCCCTGGAGGAGGGCATAGAAACCCACTCCAGTATTCTTGCCTAGAGAATCCCCATAGACAGAAGACCCTGGTGGACTACAGTCCATGGGGTCACAAAGAGCTGGACATGACTGAGCGACTAAGCACACACTCGACATTGAATAGGAAATGTTCTTTTGCCTTCTTTTCAAATAGTGTGGTTTATTTTTGGCTATTGGCTGGTTCAAACAAAAATTATAAATCTATAAATAAATTTAGATTGAATTTTAATCAGTCTCTTAATGTGTGAATAGTTGTGTGTTTCTTATATGTATATATATGTGTGTGTGTAAATTAATTTAATTGTAAATTAATTTTAAAATAATGTATATATAAAGATTTTAATTTAACTTACAAATAAAATTATTTGCTTTTTATTTAATTTACAATATAACTTATATTATAAAATTAATTGATAAAATATTATTCTTAATTCAGCATCATACATAATCAAAATTATATGAAATATTAATAAATTTGTTTTGAAATTAATATAATATTTTATATCAATGCATATACTTTATTTAAAATCCTGTTTTCTTGTGTGTTGTCTTATTTTTAGTTAGTATGCTTCAGTGTTTAGTGACTAAGCTGTGCCCAACTCTTTTGTGACCTCATGGACTGTAGCCTGCCAGACTTCCCTATCCATGGGATTTGCCAGGAAAGAATACTGTAGTGGGTTGCCATTTTATTCTTCAAGGGATTAAAAACTCACCTTATCTAAATAATTGTCTTATGAATAACTTTCTTATGAATAAAACCGTGAACTTTGAAAAATATTTTATTTTATTCATAAAAATATTCATCAATATTTTTACATTTCTTTAACTCTAATAACTTATCATTGAATTTTTAAAACATTTTAAAATGTATAATATGATACCCAACTAATTAACTTATTCCCTTGAGAAAAAGTGTTCATGTTGAGCACTCTGGCTTGTTTTTGATATTAAGGAATATTTTCAAACTTTGATTATTTTGTCTGATATTTGTTTTAAGGATTTTATTTATGTCTGCAGGTTTACTTTATCAAAATAAGCTTTTTTTATTATTATTTCTACTGAAAAACTTTCTTCTTTAGAAAACATTTGAATTAACCTATTTTTTGGAACAATAGAAAAAATAACTTTCTTCTTTAGTTTATTAATGTGTTAAATCATAGGATTTTATTTTCTTATGTTGACACATCTATTAATGCTGATATAAACTTAAACTTCCAATGAAAATATAACATCTTCAGTGAATTTTTCCACACCAATACATTTGCAAACCTAAAATATTATTGCTGAAGGGTATTGTATGGGAATACTATTTTGGGAATTTTATTAGTAATTTTATTTATAATAAGCTAGTTATTATTCTATATTTTTCCGTGATAATAAAAAATTTGGAATAAATATAGATTTTTATTTTTCCTTCTGTGATTTCTTCTAGTGTTTCTCTCTATATGACTATCATTCAGCTTATTTTTAATTAGCTTGCTAATTGAACAGAATTTACTCTGGTAATAAAAGCAGATGAGATAGAAAGAGGAACTTTTTAATTTGGCAAGTGGTTTTCTCCCACCCCCAGGAATTAAAAGAAGCTTTCTCCACTGTGTTTCAGCTATGTTAAATCATATTATTTACTTTTCTCCCAGTTTTACTGAAGTATAATTGACAAAACTATATATATTTAACTGCGGGGAGCTGCCTGTGAGAACGGGGTCCTTTGTCTGAAAGACACAGCTCTGGGAGCTGCCTCAGTCCTTGAGGGTTTGCTTGCAAACATAGCTCTCTGTCCCTCCACCCCAGAGATTAGGCACTTATTTACTGCAGATACCTGGAGTTCTGGACAAACTTCTCACACACAGGGAAATGTTATCTGGTGTAAGAAATAATAACAGGGTGCCATTCCCATGCTCTCAAAATTTCTTGTGACTTTTTGTAAGATGTATAGGTCAACAAAGAAAATGTTAACTGTCTTGTCTTTCTCACGCTCTCCTGTATAAATATAAGATGCTGAATAAAGTCGTGGTCAGACCGCTTCCCTTTGTGCAGACATGTCTGAACCTCTCGACCCCATCTTTGTTGTAGAATTCCTTTGCTGTAGTTTCTTTCTCAGCCACACCATGCACGTTCTTGGGACCTGATCGAATTTGCCGGCTGGCACCGGCATTTAACTTGTGCCACTGCATGACTTGATATGCACATACATTGTGACATAACCATCATTACCATGTCAACAAACACATGTGTCACCTCAAGTTACCTTTTGTTTCTTTATTTATTCTTTTTCATTTTTCCTTTCTCTTTGTCTCTCTCTCTTTTTTTAAAGAACGCTTAAGGTCTATTCTCTTGCAAATTCAAATATGCATCACAGTGTTGTTATGGTCACATTTTTACATATCTTATCTCCAGAACTTAGTCATCTTTCATAAGTAATCAGTATTCTCCTTAACCAAAATCTTCTCATCTACCCATCCTCAACCCTTGATAAGTGCTATTGTACTGTCTATTTCTTTAAGTTTGACTATTTTAGATTCCATATATAAGTGAGATCATGCAGCAGTTGTTTGGTAGATCATGCAGCATTTGTTTCATAATCTATTGTCTTTTTCTTATGTATTCTTAATAAATAAGTGTTTCAACTCTGAAAAATACTTATTAAGATTTAAAATTTTTATGAATTTATAGAACTATTAATGTATATATATATATATATAATGTATGTATGTATATAAATTTATATATCTATCTTTCTCTCTCTGTACATGCACATGTGTATATGTATATATATTTTATATATACTTTGTACCCATCAAAATAAATACATGACTTTCTATAAATAAATATGTGTGTATATGTGCTCACTCAGTCTTGTACAACTCTGTGAACCTATGGATTGTAACCCACCAGTCTGCTCTGTCCATGGAATTTTCCAGGCAGGAATACTGGAGTGTCATGCCCTTGTCCAGGGGATCTTTCCAATCCAAGGATTGAATCTGGGTCTCCTTCACTGGCAGGTGGATTCCTTACCACTGTACCACCTGGGAAGCCTATAAAGAAGCGTGCATTTATGTTATACTAATACGTGTTGATATAATTAGTCATATGCATGAATGCATGTACATTACTTAAAAAATATTTTCTCCTATTACAGACGAAAACATTCTATACAGTTTCACTTAGGTATCATATGCTCTTCTAAATTTGAAGTTAATCATTTGGAGCATGACATATGCTATTTGACAAGTATTCATAGATTGAAGAAATTAATATTCTGCATGTGTGTGCTCAGGGAATGTTAGAGGATTTCCCATTTTGGAAAGAACGATCCCAAGTAAGGAGAGAAAAGTATCTATATGGAGTGGAATAAATTGCAGAGAAATAGGGATATACATGTGAGATCAAAATCACTGAATACTCGATGCCAAAATATAAAAATTCAACCCCTATTGCAATTGAAACACAGACAAAAATTGAAGTGGATCATAGACATAAACCTAAAATTGTGTATTGCAGTTTTTAAAGAAAATATAAAAACCTTTGAAATTTTGAGAAAGGCAAAAGTTTTATGGATATAACACCATTGTATTAATCATAAAGAAAGCAAATTTTTAAACTCAACCTTTATATTTGTTTTTCTTCAGGTTGATTATTGTTTTAACTTTCACATTTTACATTAATTTTTTAGTGTTTTATTTGGTAGAGTCAATATTTATGTTTCTTTTAGTAAAAATATCCAATTGCTCTGATAGGACATGGTCCAAAGATATTTTTTTGTCTATTTAATTGCATTGATGTCTCTGTTGACAATTTGGTGAACGCATATGTGTGTGTCTGATTACATATCCACTATTCTGCTCCAACACTACTGTGTCAATATTTCTATCTCAATTATTGTAATTTTATATGTTGAGTACATCATGCAAAATGCTGGGCTGGATGAATCATAAGCTGGAATCAAGATATCAATAACCTCGGATATGCAGATGATATCACTCTAATGGCAGAAAGTGAAGAATAATTAAAGAGCCTCTAGGTGAGGGTAAAAGAGAAGAGTGAAAAAGCTGTCTTAAAACTCAACGAACTCAAAAAATTCAGATCATGGCATTCAATCCCATCACTTCATGGCAAATAGATGGGGGAAAAGTGAAACAGTTGTAGATTTTATTTTCTTGGGCTCCAAAATCACTGCAGATGGTGACAACAGTCACTAAATTAAAAGACACTTGCTCCTTGAAAGGAAAGTTATGACAAACCTAGACAGTGTATTAAAAAGCAGACATAATTTTACCAATAAAGGTCTTTACAGTCAAAGCCATGATTTTTCCAGTAGTCTTGTACGGATGTAAGAGTTGGACCATAAAAAGGCTGTGAGCTGAATAATTGATAATTTGGAATTGTGCTGCTGGAGAAGACTCTTGAGAGTCTCTTGGACTGCAAGAAAAACAAATTAGTCAATCCTAAAGGAAATAAACTCTGAATTTTCATTGGAAGAAGTGATACTGAAGTTGAAGATCCAATACTTTGGCCACCTGATGTGAAGAGCCAACATATTGGAAAAGACCCTCATGTTGGGAAAGACTAAAGTCAAAAGGAGAAATGGTGACAAAGGATGAGATAGTTGGATAGCATCATGGACTCAGTGGACATGAATTTGAGCAAATTCTGGGAGATAATGAAAGACAGGGAAATCTGGCATTATGCAGTTTGTTCATGGAATTGCAAAGAGTCAGACATGACATAGCCTTAGAATGTGATAGTATATTCTTTTCTTCAAGTTAATATAGACACACTGCATTTTCATATACATTTTAGGACCAAAGTGTTACTTAATATAAATAGTATTGGGCATTTTGATTGGAATGGCAATACAAATATTTTAATTTGGAGAGAATTTAAATCTTAAATATATCCTCTTTTTCAATTCACATGTGTGAGGTATCCACTTATTTTGATTCTGTTTATTTTTTCCATGTCCATAACTCTTCCATCTCACGGTTTCTCCTATCAAATCTTTTGCTTCATTCTTTCTATTCTCTCATTCTATTACTTCATAGATTTAATTTACTTCTTTATTTTGGCTTCTTTGCATTTGCCATTTATATTAGTTTCATTCTGATGCTTTTACAAAGCACAGTCATGTGGTTTAAAAAAGGACAAATCATTACCTTAGAGTTCTGTAAGTCAGTAGTCCAAATTTAATCTCTCTTCACATCACTTTTGTTTCTGTTACCTCCTTTGATTCTTAACCTCTGTCCCCATCTTACAAAGGCACTTGTGATTATTTTGAGTCTATCCAGAAAATTCAGGATAATCACCTCATCTCAAGGCCCTCAATGTCACCATAGCTACATAGTTCTTTTTCCCAACTGAAGTAACAGATTCACAGGTTTTCAGAATCAGGATGTGACTATTTTTAATGAGGCTTTGTTATGTCTACAACACCAAGTACACTAGCCAGTGTTTTCTGCCTCTAGCAGAAGGTGAAGTTGAAATAATAAAAATGATGTATTCAATAAAGGAGTCTTATAAATATCATTAAGAATGTTTGGACTATCTAAAGAAATGAGTCACAATTTGAATTTTTTAATAAAGGAAATGGTTTATTCACATCTGAGTTTTAGAGAAAGCATGTTTTCCAGTGTGGCAAGAGAGCAAGAGATCTGTCTAGAGAAAGATTCAGGTAGAGGAACAGTTAAGAGAATACTGTAGTGATAAAAAACAAGAGACTTTATTTTCTTTTACAACAATCACAGTGCAAATGGAGAAAAGTAGACAGAATAAAGGGAATGAAAGTTCTAGACAAGTCAACTGTCCTGGTTTATTAAATGTTCATTTGAGAAAAACTTTATTCTATTGCTTGAATTTTTCATATTATGAATCAAAGGGGTATCTGTCTATTAAAAGAATCTTACAGTCTTCGATGTGAATAAATTTTGCAGTTACACTCCTCTCTTCTCACTCCTATTCAAAATATCAAAGTCAGCTATACCTAAACCCTGGCATGTACTCTAACTTGACAGATGACTAATAAGTGGGCATGTGGTTCCAGTTACCAAATGAATATGCTCTAAATTAGTTTAGTTTATATATTCTTAGAGTCAATGATGATTTCTAGTACAATTTAAAGTTTAATAAGGTAGATCTCATGTAAAGTGTTCTTACTGTAGTAAAGTAAAATATAACTTAGTTTAAAGCTAATTTTCTATGAGTGGCAAACACTAAATAGAAGAATAAACAATGAAATAATGAGATAGTAAGTAGATATTAGAGAAGAAAGGAATTGAATCCTGTTTGTAGTTTCCTTTTTTAGGACAACAGACTTAATTGATTTTTAGTAACCAGACACTTTCAATTTCCTTTGCAGTTACTGGAAAGTTAACCAATAATTTTAGCAATAAGTCCAATTTCAGTTCTCATTTTCTTTGTTTTCTGGTGTTTCTGTTTCTGTGTGGGTTCTTATAGATATTTTATTGTGACTTTAAGAAAACCTGAAAGCTTCATCAGGGGCTAGATATCATGTTAAAATAGAAATACCTACTCTTCTCTATGGGAAAGTGAAAGTGAAAGTGAAAGTCATGTCTGACTCTTTGCAGTCCATGGAATTCTCCAGGCCAGAATAACGGAGTCTGTAGCCTTTCCCTTCTTCAGGGGATCTTCCCTCATTATGGCAGGTAGAACATTATTCATTATTTTCAGAACAGAGATTCATTTAGGGAAGCGATTATTTCTAACACTTTATTGTGTCACAACTCTTAATGGAAGGCCAAAAGTTTTCCTCCCAGTGTCCTTGGGAAAAAAGATCTATTAATTTTTCCTTGATTAACAACAAATCTTCAAGCATCCTAAGCATACACATTAAGATGTAAAAAAAAAAAAAAAAAAAAGACATAATAACTCCCTTTTGGCAGCAGCTAAGCTAGAGATTCCAAGGTACTTACTGAAGTCTCAAATTGTTCATCATGTATCCAAACCCACAATAAGGCAAAATGCCACATTTTGCAAATTAGGTCCTTGCATTTTCCCTAAGTAGCTCTTCAGTCCTCATTCAGCTTTACATATTTCTGTCCACTGATCATCATAACCAAAAGAGGAAGTGAGGCATGAGCTGGACAGAAGTTGATAAGACATAAGAAATGTTGGGCTTCCCTGGTGACTCAGACAGTAAAGACTCCACCTGCAATGTGGGAGACCAGGGTGTAGAGGAAAATAAGTGTACAGGAAAAGGACAGCACTGTTTTCCTATTTGTCAAGTTGTTTTTCACATTCTTTTCATTATAAACTTGTTAGTAAAATATGAAAATGAAAACATTCTTTGCAAGATAATTTCAATGTACAGATAAGCTTCAAATGCCTATATCTACATAAAAGGCTATTTGGTAAAGAATCTGCCTGCCAGTTCAAGAGGCACAGGAAATGTGGGTTTGATCCCTGGATAGGAAGAGCCCCTAGAGGAGGAAATGGCAACTCACTCCAGTATTCTTCCCAGAGGTCACAAAGAATCAGACATGACAGCACACACAAACACCCAACAGCCTGATTCTTTTACTTTCACTTAGAACAAATTTGCATTTTTAGCTAAATATTAAGAAAATAGTATCATTGTATAACACTGATGAAAAATCTCAAGTTTGCGGTTTATAATGTCAAAGGGCATAATGTAGTTTAATTTATGGAAATTCTTAGCAAATTGCTAAACTGTTTGTGAGTGCTAATGCCACCCAATTAATAAGTTCGACAAAAGTTAATGATATCAGTAAATAAAATTATTTTGTTTACAAGAAACTTACTGAATAAGGGATGGCAAAAGATATTTACCAGCACTTTTGGCTTCTTTCTGTGACCAGGAGGAAATCTCCATGTTATTATCTGTATAAACTCATTAAATGATAGTTTTCCTTCTCAAAATATCATTATTATAAGATATGTAAACTACATTGGTACTGATTAAACTATGAATTGTTTACCATGTTTGTTGTATATTACTTTACCCAAGGATAATAAATAAAATAATAAACATAAAATCTTCATAAATACTTCATACTCAAGAGATTCCAGTAAATAGTTCTCAACCTATAAATAAACAGGAGAGGTCTACTGAAATCTCAGATTCTCTCTCATTTCTATCTAGAAAATAGGAAAATAACAGGCACACAAAAAGATACTCAAAATCATTAATCATCAGAGAAAGGCAAATTTTAAAAAATTATTTTTATTGATTTTTTAAATTAATTTAAAATGTGTTAGTTTCAGCTGTACAGTAAAGTGAATCAATTTTCTGTATACATATATCCACTCTTCTTAGATTCTTTTTTCCATAACCTATAAGTAACTTCCTTAAGCCCAATCATATCTCCAGGGAGATCCAACCAGTCCATTCCAAAGGAGATCGGTCCTAGGTGTTCTTTGGAAGAACTGATGCTAAAGTTGAAACTCCAATACTTTGGCCACCTCATGCGAGGAGTTGACTCATTGGAAAAGAGTCTGATGCTGAGAGGGATTGGGGGGCAAGAGGAGAAGGGGACGACAGAGGATGAGCTGGCTGGATGGCATCAACGACTCGATGGACATGAGTTTGGGTGGACTCTGGGAGTTGGTGATGGACAGGGAGGCTGGCATGCTGCAAAGAGTCAGACACGACTGAGCAACTGAACTGAACTGAACTGAAAAGTTCAAGGTTCACTTTTCTCCACATACTTGACAACACATTAATTATTTTAAAAATAGTCATTTTAACAGGTGTGATGTTGATTGGCTTACCTAGGAAATGAACTGGGTTCATACTGTATTTTCTGAGATTGCATCCAAATACTGCACTTAGAACTCTGGTTAACTATGAGGGCTACTGTATTTCTTCTAAGGGATTCTTGCTTACAGTAGTATTTTTAATGGTCATCTGAATTAAATTCATCCAATCATGTCCATTGAAGTTCACTGATTCCTAAAATGTTGATGTTTACTCTTGCTATCTGCAGCTTCACCACATCCAGTTTACTGTGATTCATGAACCTAATGTTCCTGGCTCCTATGCAGTTTTATTCCTTATAGCATTAGACTTTACTTTCACCACCAGACACATCCACAACTTGGTGTTGCTTCCACTTTGACTCAGCCACTTCTTTCCAGAGCTATTCTGCCACTCGTCCCCAGTAGCATATTGGACACCTACTGACCTGGAGGGCTCATCTTCCAGTGCTAGCCTTAGATAGGAAGATGATGCCACTCTAATGGAAAAAAGCAAAGAGGAACTAAAGAGCATCTTGATGAGGGTGAAATAAGGGAGTGAAAAAGCTGGCTTAAAATTCAGCATTCAAAAAACTAATATCATGGCATCCAGTCCCATCACTCATGTAAATAGATGGGGGAAAAAGTGGAAAAAGTGACAGATTTTATTTTGGGGACTCCAAAATCACTGCAGACAGTAACTAAAGCCATGAAATTCTTCTTGGAAGAAAAGTTATGACAGGACATTAAAAGGCAGAGACATCACTTTGCTGACAAAGTGTCAAAGCTATGGTTTTTCCAGTAGTCTTGTATGGATGTGAGAATTGGGCCCTAAAGAAGGCTGAGAACCAAATAATTAATACTTTCAAATTGTGGTGTTGGAGAAGACTCTTGAGAGTTCATGGACTGAAGGAGATCAAATCAATCCTAAAGTAAATCAGCACTGAATATTTATTGGAAGGACTGATGTTAAAGCTGAAGCTCCAGTACTTTGGCCACCTGAAGCGAACAGCTGAGTCATTGGAAAATAACCTGATACTGGGGAAAATTGAGGGCAGGAGGAGAAGGAGGAGAAGATGGTGATAGAGGATGAGATGGTTGAATGGCCTCATCAACTCAATGGACATGAGTTTGAGTAAACTCTGGAGGATAGTGAAAGATGGGGAAGCCTGGTGTGCTGCAATCAGTCCATGGAGTCACAGAGAGTCAAACATGACTTAGAGATTGAACAGCAGATGTGAGATGGTATCTTATTTTGATTTTGATTTTCATTTCTCTGAGAATGAATGATGCTGAGTATTTTTCTCATGTGCCTGTTGGCTATCTATATGTCTTCGTTGATAAAAAGGTTAATTCATTTCCTCTGCACATTTTTTTTACCCTTTTTTTGACTATTGAGTTATATGAATTCTTTGTATATCTTTTATTTTAATTCCTTATCACATATGCTACTTACAAATATATTCTCCCTTATAGTAGGCTGCTTTTTTGTTTTGTTAATAATTTTTTCTTTGTTGTGAAGCATTTATTTTGAGGTCATCCCACTTGTTCAATTTTGATTTTGGTTCCCTTGCTTGAAGAGACATAAAAAATATTGCTAAGAATAAGGTCAGAGTGTACTGCCTATAATTTATTCTAAAATTTTATGGGTTCAGACTTACATTTAAGTCTTTAGTCCATTTAAATTTTTTGTATATCGTATGAGAAAATTGACCATTTTATTTATTTATTTATTTTATGAAGCTGTCCAGTTTCCAAAGCACCATTTATTGAAGAAGCTGTTTTTTCTTCAAGTGTATATTCTTGTCTTCTTTGTCATAGAATCTTTGACTACACAATGTGGGTTAGGGTCTTTTCTATTTATTCTGCTTTATTTAATATGTGCCTGTATTTGTGCCGGTATCATACTGTTTTTGTTGATTATTGTAACTTTGTAGTATAGTTTTCCAGCTTCCTTTTCTTTTCTCAAGACTTTTTTGTCTATTCAA
The DNA here is from genome assembly GCF_002263795.3 of Bos taurus. Lineage (NCBI taxonomy): Eukaryota > Metazoa > Chordata > Mammalia > Artiodactyla > Bovidae > Bos > Bos taurus. The sequence continues at coordinate 5,608,361 of NC_037336.1, forward strand.
GATCATTTGTGATTTAATATAAATTTTAGAATTCTTTGTTCTGTGAAAATGTCATTAATATTTTTGATAAGTGCTGATTGAATCTGCAGATTACTCTGAATAGTATGGTCATTTTTAATAATATTAATTCTTCTAATTCATGAGCACAGTATATCTTTCCATTTGCTTGTATCATCTTCAGTTCTTTTGTCAATGTCTGATACTTTTCAGATTATAGGCCTTTTACTTCTTTAGATTTATTCCTAGATTTTTTTTTTTATAATTTTTGATGTAATTGTAAAAGGGATTGCTTTAATAAATTCTTTCTGATAGTAAATTAATATATAAAAACACAACAGAGGAGAACAAGATGGCAGGGGAGTAGGTGGACATGGAGTATATCTTTCTCAATGGATATATCAGGAACACACCTTCAGACACGGAAGTGCATGCAGAACACCAACTGAGAGTGGAGTGGAGTACCTGACCAGTAGAAAAGAATATATGCTGCTGCTAAGTCCCTTCAGTCAGGTCCGACTCTGTGCGACCCCGGAGACGACAGCCCATCAGGCTCCCCTGTCCCTGGGATTCTCCAGGCAAGAACACTGGAATGGGTTGCCATTTCCTTCTCCAAGAAAAGAATATATAGAACCATGCAAAACTCAATAGGATGAAGGAAGTAGGGGGAAAAACAGGAGTATTAGTAGGACTGAACCTGCCCTCAGGTGGGGGTGGGGGGGATGGACTGAAGCAGGGGTCTGATCCCCACATCAGGGCAATTGTCTGAGTCATAGGAGAAACATTTAGGGCTTAGAATGAAACAGCAGCTCTGTGACAGCCTAAATGGAATGAGAATCAGACAACCCTTGCCACAGCCATACATACATACCCTGGACAGGAATGCAGGGCCCTGGCAGGCACAGCAGCTGGGAGCTGGAGTTTAGGGATTGTGGAGCAAACCCAGGGCTACGGCTGCTGTTGACTGTGGTGAAATGGACTGAGGGGATGTGAGGGAGGAGACTGTGGTGAAAAATCCCTGTAGAGGAAAGCAGGGTAGCCATGGAAGCAAGGAGATACTGCTACTTTGCGCATAGAGGGTGGAGCCATCACCATAGCCTCTCTCTCCCCATACACCAGCATCCACAGTTGAAACAATAGAGAGGTTGGCCCATTAGATGCCGGATGTGAAGATCTACAGAGTAGGACCCCATCCAGGGGCTCCCTCTATGTGCCTGATGTGCCGAACAACAGAGAAGGACCCCAGGGAAGGGAGCCCTGTAAGTGCCTGAATGGGTGGAGCTATGGAGAAATATTGGCCAAAGAGGCCTTCTGATTACCAGCTACAAGAGGCTCAAAAAAGACTCTGATAGGACGGTAACTAATGTGGTAGAGGCAGTCTGTGTCCCTGCACACTTGGCACCGCCAGGGTCCCCACAACCAAAGCAGCTATGCCACCTTCACATTCAGCTCTCCCTGGGGCAGAGCTGCCACAAACAAAAACGTTTTGCACATACATGCTCAGGGTTGCCTCAGTTGTGTTCACCTCTTGTGACCCTACTGTAGGCAGTGGCCTGCCAGGCTTCTCTGTCCGGGGATTTCTCCAGGCAAGAATACTGGAGCATATTGGTTGCCATGTCCTTCTAGAGAACTATATTTCCTGCTACCCTAGCCGCCAACTCCCCTGAGTACTTGGTGCTTTCAGATGCCCTGCAACCCAAGCAGCTGCATCACCTCCACTCCTGGCCCTCACAGGGGCAACCCCAAGTCCTCCAGGGCAGCCTCAGGAGCGAACCTCAGTGAACAGTGTACATGCAAAGGTGGAAATAAAACCATGATTGAAACCCAAGGGCAGTGTGGCTAAGAAAGAAGACCAAAAAGCTTCCCACAGCTGTACAAACTGCACATTAAGTCTACATGATAAACTAGACAGACTCTTTGTCTATGGAATATATAAAAGCACACTGAGAGCTCCCAAAAAAAAAAAAAAAAAAAAAAAACTGGTTCCGATAGCTGTGGACATTGGAGGCAAGAACACACAGTAGTAGGACCAGATTAGAATTTGAGCTTCACCCATGGAAGGTCCAGAGATCAGCACAGTGTTGGAGGGCATCCTAGGGAGGTGAGGTAGACTCTGACTCCCAGAGAGGGAAAAGACTCTGACAGCGGTGACTCAAGAAAACAGTTATTAGTTTTATGTTTTGACTTGTTCTATAGGTTCTTTTCACTTTCATGCATTGGAGAAGGTAATGGCAACCCACTCCAGTGTTCTTGCCTGGAGAACCCCAGGGACAGGGGAGCTTGGTGGGCTGCCCTCTGTGAGGTCGTCAAACACGACTGAAGTGACTTAGCAGCAGCATAGGTTCTTTTGGATTTTTGTTTGTTTGTTTTCTGTCCTTTTATCCCCCTCTGTTGTTGTTGTCAATTTTATTTGCACTGCTGCTGCTGCTGCTGCTGCTGCTGCTGCTGCTAAGTGGCTTCAGTCGTGTGACCCCATAGACAGCAGTCCACCAGGCTCCTCTTTCCCTGGGATTCTCCAGCCAAGAATACTGCAGTGGGTTGCCATTCCTTCTCCTTTATTGGCACTATGATATCTCATTAAGCATTCGAGCTTTTTTATTTTCCCCTGAGTCACATTTTTTATTGTTGTTATAAACGTCTGCCTCTACCTTAGGCTTTTGTAGTTCAGTGGAGTTTTCTTTCTTTTTAATTTTGTTTTCACCTTTTAAAAAAACATTTTAATTTTTAACTCTTTAAACCTACTATTAGTTTTTCAACATATATTCCTTTGTTTTGTTTTGTTTTTTTCCTACTGCCCTTTTCCCATTGCAGTTAATCTTTAGTGTATGTAACTCTTTGTTTACCTCTATTTAACTTTGCATATCTATTCTTTCTTTCTGTCCTTTCTTGCCTTTCCTTTCAAAATATTTGGTAGTTTTATTTTCATTGCTTTATTCCCCAATCGGCACCTTGCTTTAGTTTTGTTTTCCAGGTTGTGCATTAATTAGTTTTGTTCTTAACTGGTAATTATAATTTTTAGTTTCCTTTGTTCACTGGGTCAATCTATTATATCTTAATTTTTTGGACTGTTTTGACTTTGCTCATGAATGTACCTGTATATGTGTATATTTAGCCATGCTTTTTATTGTTGTTATAAGCCTCTGCCTCTAAGTTAAGCTTCTGCAATTCAATGGAGTATTCCATTTTTTTTTCTTTTCCTTTTTTTATAATTTAATTTTTTGAAACCCATTGTATTTTTTCTGTATTTATTTCTTTGTTTGCTTTTCCTACTGTTCTTTTCCTCTTTCAGTTAACCTTTAATGTATATACATGTTCTACATCTACCTCTATTTAACTTTGCATATGTATTCTTTCTTCCTTTACTTTCTTTCCTTTTCTTGCAACATGTTTATTAGTATTGTTTTCATTGCTTTATTCCACACTTGGCACCTTGCTTTACATTTGTTTTCCAGTCTAGGTACTGTGTTTGGTTTTTTATTTAATTGCTGTTCTTGAAATAGACTTTATCACTATGATCTTCCCTCTTTGAATTGTTTTTGCTGAATCCCATAGAATTTGAATCATTGTGTTTCCATTTTCATTTGTCTCCAGCTATTTTGTGAATTCCCCTTTGATTTCTTCAGTGACTCATTGGTAATTTTGTGGCATATTGTGTAACCCTCACATATTTTTTTTTTCTTTTTTTTCCTTGTAGTTGATTTGTAGTCTCATGGCATTGTGGTTGGGAAAACAACAACAACAACAACAACATTTGATAATGATAGGTGGGTAGAATAGGGAAAAGGAGTCCAAAATGGTGGTGGCTTAAAGACAAGGAAGGTCCGAGGACCAGAGTGAAGACTTCAAGCAGAACAAACAGAACAAATAGCACTCCCGGCTAAGCCCAATTTACATAGGGCAGGCCCAGGTGGAGGAAAAAACATATAAAAGGAGGAGCCAAAGCGCTTTCTCTCGGACTCTCTCTCCCGCGTGTGTGTGCTCTTTTCTTTCTCTCTCTCTCTCTCTCATCCTCTCTCTCTCCTGCTATCTTCTAGATAAAATGGAGCTGTAACATTGATTTGCCTAAGAGCTGTAGCAGGGTTTGTCCAAGACCCGAGAGCTGTGATGCGCAGAGGGATTTAATGTCCGTCGCTTTAAATCTTTGTTGTGATGAGACAAAGAACCAAGGAACATACACTAGTGTGACATCTATGGTGCCATGACTCGGATATAACCTGGCTGAAACAACCTCTTCATGGAAGAGGCCAAGCACAACAGGAGCTCAACTCAGGAAAGCTCTCGCGCTAGAAGCGGAAGGCGAAGAAACCCAGCACAGGGGAAGGCCCATCGTGATGGAAACCAGGACAGCGAAAAACAAACTCAGCAGAAAGCTCACATGGCCCAGTCTCAGATTCCAGAAGGCCTCCGGTTAAGGTAAGAGGTCCTCGCTCCTATGGCTGGAGGGACCTTTACAATCTCTCGTTTCCTGTTTCCTTGAACCTCCCGCAAACAGGCAGGCGGCAGGGGCACAATTGAGGGACTCTGGAGAGGCTGCTCCTCAGTATGTCCCAAAGGCGTTATCCGCTGAGCCCCAGTAGCTGTTACACAAGCCAGTGGGGGTTCTTCTGTCCTTTTTCTTCTCTGTGCCAAGGATCAGACCGATGAAACTGTGAGCACCGGTCAGATATTTAGCAAACTTTCCAGTGGGCTATGAAGGGGATTCTTTGGCATGTTTTTCCCACTGCTTTTTCCTCCTGTCCTTCAGCTCTCTCCCAGGACTCAAGCCGGGCCAAAACTAATGAAACTCAGGCTCTGATGTCTCATTGCAAAAATTCATTGAGAGACAAAGTGATAAGAGGTAAATTTGTTAGGATCCAGAGAGAAGCCACCCTTCAGGGTGTGAACCATTGCCGAGGGCAAGGGCTGTGGCCATGGTATTAGGCCTGGCTAGGTTTTGTGAGGGGGTGGAATTCATATGCTAGTGAGTGAGAGGATCATCCCAGCCATTGTGAAACCACCCACTCCTCCTTCTTTTGACCTTGTGCCTTGGAGCTGTCTTGCCACCTCTGGGTGTGTCGGCTTATAGATTGGAGATTAAGGTTTACTTGAATTTGACTTGTCATCTTGGACCCAATTGATTTTAATTGGTTTACATTATACCCTTGTGCTATGTCATTCTTTCAAAGGTTGTGCTCTGCCCCCTTCCCTCCTGTTTCATGCTCTTTTCCTGAGCCCCATCCAGACCCACAAGGTTGCCTCTACAATCTTCTGGAGAGACAACCAGAAAATAGCTGGCCTTGGGAGGGAAATACTCTATAATATCCAACCCGTAATCCTACCCAATACTGGTCACACTGGAGATCTTGGGGACGCCCAAACTCCAGTCCGGGGGGTCCCAGGAGGTTATCACGCCTTGACCTGCCTAGAGATTGGTCTTCAAAAGGTTGTCATGCCTCAACCTGTTTGGGGATTCTCTAGTCCCAGGGGTCCCAGGAGGTTGTCATGCCTTGACCTGCCCGGGGATTCGGTCTCTAGGAGGCTGTCACGCCTCAGCCTGCCTGGGGATCTGCACCCTGACCCAGGGACACCTGGCTCTCAGATTGTAATAGTTCTGGGTAGGATAAGCTTCAGAAAGACTCACCCCTAAGGAAGTCCACCCATGGAAACATAAAGAAGCCTATTCCTTGTGGGACTGTGCCCAGTCTCAGCAATAACTCAGGAGCCCAATGAGAACCCCTTTACCTTTCTGGAGAGGCTAAAAAAGGCACTCCAAAAGTTTACCAACGTGGACTTAGACTCTTATGAGGGACGGGTAATTTTAAAGGACAAATTCCTGTCCCAATGTGCATCAGATATCAGAATTAAGTTACAGCCACTACAACAGCAGGACCCTGCTGCCTCTTTAGATGAGATGGTCCAGACAGCCACCAATACCTTTTATAACAGAGAACAGGAGACGGAGGCCAAGGCCCAGGAGAAGGAGAGAAAGAAAGAGACAAGGCATGCCCAGATGCTGGCCGCCCTCCAGAGAAGCCCTATGGCAAACCCCGAGTCCTTGAGGGACAAGGCACGAGACAGATGCCTGATCTGTAGACAGGCGGGGCATTGGGCCAAAGAGTGTCCAAACCATGACAAGTCTCCTAGAATGGCTTGCTGCAAATGCCATCAACTGGGACACTGGGCAGCACTCTGCCCTCGGGAGCCAAAAGCCTCAAGGTCAAGTTCCAAGCCTACCCTCACGATGGTTCAAGAGGACTGAAGCGGCCCGCTCCAGCCAGCCCGCCTGTCACAGATAACCATCACGGGGCTGGAGCCAAGGGTGCAACTGGATGTGGCAGGTAGGCCCGATAATTTCTTGGTTGACACAGGGGCTACCTACTCTGTCTTGATCTCCTACTCTGGAGCCTTCTCTTTCCAAACGTGTACTATTTTGGGTGCTACAGGAAAAGCAACTACTAAAAGATTTACCCAAGCACTTCTTTGTTGCTGGGATGTACAAATATTTTCCCACGGGTTTCTGGTGGTCCCTGAGTGTCCTACCCCCTTATTGGGAAAAGATATACTCACTAAACTGGGGACCACCCTTGTGATGGTAAGTTTTTCAGCCCCTAGAGCTCTACAGCTCCTGGTTACTACTGAAGAACCCATTACACCTTCAATAGAGAGGGACCAAAAACTATGGGAAGACAAAATTAATCCCCAGGTGTGGGACCAGGGGATTCCTAGACGAGCCCACCAAGCTGAACCGATCATCATTGTCCTCCGAAATCCCACTCGGTTTCTTAACCGGAAACAATATCCTCTCAAAAGAGAGGCTCGGGAGGGACTACAGCCTTTAATAAATAAATTCCTTGCTTGTGGGCTATTGGTCCCCACCTGTTCGCCATGTAACACCCCAATCCTCTCAGTAAAGAAAAAAGACAGAACCTAGCGACTGGTTCAAGATCTCCAGATCATAAATGAAGCTGTAGTCCCCCTCCATCCCACAGTACCCAATCCCTATGTAATCTTGGGAGACATCCCACCCAGTGCCAAGTGGTTTACAGTCTTGGATCTCAAAGATGCGTTTTTTTGCATACCACTGGCTAAAGAATCCCAGTACCTTTTTGCCTTTGAGGGGAGGCCCCAGGAGAAAAACACCAACAAATGACTTGGACAGTATTACCTCAGGGGTTCAGAGATAGCCCCCACCTGTTTGAACAGGCCCTTAGCCGGAATCTCCTATATCTGGACCTGGGACCTAATGGGAAAATATTATAATACATAGATGACCTACTAATCTGCTCTCCAGATGAGAAAAGTGCCCAACAACATGCAATTCAGGTTCTAAACTTCTTGGCAGAAAGGGGATATAAAGTCTCCCATGCCAAGGCACAGATGGTCAAGGCAAAGGTCACTTACCTGGGAGTTCAGATTACACATGGGTCTAGGAGGCTGTCCTCTGATCGGGTACAAGGAATCCTCCAGTTGCCCTCTCCCACGACTCGAAAACAATCGCGAACTTTCCTGGGGCTAACTGGTTATTGTAGAATCTGGATACCCAACTATGGTCTAATTGCCCAGCCCTTATATGAAAGCTTAAAGGGACGAGATGATTCAATCCCACTGATGTGGGGAACTCCTCAAAAGAAGGCAGAGGCTACACTAAAACAGGCCTTAACTCAGGCACCTGCCTTGAGGTTGCCAGACCCAGAAAAAGCATTCCAACTTTATGTCCATGAAAGAGAGGGAATAGCCTTGGGAGTGTTAACTCAAAGATTGGGATCTGAGCCCCAGCCTGTAGCTTACTTATCCAAGAGGCTCTATCCAACTTCCCAAGGTTGGCCCCCCTGCCTTCGAAATCTTGCAGCTATTGCAATCATGATAGAAGATGCTTTAAAACTCTCCTTTGGGGGCAAACTAACTATTTTTACCAGCCACCAAGTAAAACAACTCCTAAATGGGAGAGGCCATTTATGGATGTCTGATCAAAGAATCCTCAGATATCAAGTAATGCTGATGGAAAATCCAGGCCTCACTATATCCCCTTGTGAGGTTCTTAACCCAGCCACCCTCCTACCTACCTCCGAGGGCTCTCTCCCATTTCACTCTTGTCTAGAAACCTTGGACCACTGGACAAAACCCGGAGAGGGATTGTCATAATCCTCTGACCAATCCTGAAGAAATCTGGTACACTGATAGAAGCAGCTTTGTCTTGGATGGAAAAAGAAGAGCTGGGTATGCTGTAGTCTCCAATTTTGAGACCATAGAGGCTAAGCCTCTGCCACCAGGTACTTCAGCCCAATTAGCTGAGCTCATAGCCCTGACTCAAGTTTTAGAGCTGGGAAAAGGAAAAAGAATAGCCATTTACACTGACTCCAAGTATGCCTTTCCGGTGCTACATGCACATGCGGCTGTTCGGAAAGAAAGGGGCCACTTGATCACCCGAGGGTCTCCAATCAAATATGGTGATCAGATTCTTCAACTCTTGGAGGTGGTCCATCTGCCTACTGAAGTTTCAGTCTCCCGCTGTAAAGGACACCAAAAAAGGAAGTAGCACGAGGAACCAAGCAGCTGATCAGGCAGCTAGGAGAGCAGCATTACAGAACCATGACCTAATAGGGATTGCCACCTTAGTTCCACAGACTAATTTGCCAGAAACTCCTTCATACACTGAAGGTGAGACTCTTAAAGCTAAGAGCGAGGGCTTTCAAGAAGATCATATGGGGTGGTTCCAAAAGGAGAGACTCTTTTTTCTGCCTGGAAACTTCCAATGGAAGTTGGTTAACTCCTTACATGCCACTACTCATTTAGGAGAAAAGGCCCTCCAAATATTACTAGAAAGGTCCTTCAGAGGAACAGGCCTCCAAATAACTATAAGACAGGTGGTCTCCTCTTGTCCCATTTGCCAATTAAACAACGCTCAAGGAGCTCAAAGACCCCAGCTGGCCCAGCCCGTCCAACAACGTGGGGCCTACCCAGGAGAGGACTGGCAGATGGACTTCACCCAGATGCCAGTTTCTCAAGGATATAAATACCTATTAGTCATGATAGATTCATTCACAGGATGGATTGAAGGCTTTCCCACCCGGACTGAGAAGGCTGAGGAGATGGTAAAAAAAAAACTGCTCCATGAAATCATTCCAAGATTTGGTCTGCCAAGGTCATTAAAAAGTGACAGTGGGACATCATTTACTTCCAAGGTCACCCAAGGAGTCTCGAAAGCATTGGGCATTACTTATTATCTCCATTGTGCCTGGAGGCCTCAATCTTCAGGAAAAGTAGAAAGAGCCAACCAATTCTTAAAATCATCGATAAAAAAGATAACCCAGGAGACCTCCCTGAGATGCAAGGAGGTTTTACCAATAGCTCTCCTCCGCACCTGCATTGCCCCTAAGGAACAGATTGGTCTTAGTCCTTATGAGATACTATATGGGAGACCTTTTGTTTATGTCAATGACTTCTTCCTAGATCCAGAGGTTCAGACCCTCCAGTCTTATACCATAGCCATTGGGCAATTCCAACAGGATATACACTTGTGGGGTATGAACCAGGACCCAAAAGATTCTAAAGAGTCACCGCTATATGCTCCAGGAACTCAAGTCCTAATTAAAGTCTGGAAATATGGGTCCCCAAAGGCTCAACTCCAGCCCACATGGAAGGGCCCCTACCCTGTAATACTTTCTACCCCCACAGCAGTCAAGGTACCAGGACATGACTCTTGGTTTCACTACTCATGAGTCAAGCCATGGAAGAAAACAGAGGAGGACACTCAATACATCTGTGAGCCCCTGGGAGATCTCAGATACCTATTCAGAACTACCAATGAGTGCCATTCTAATGAACACCCCCAAAATCTGCTTTCTGGGGATAAAATTTCTTAGGATAACTCTAAGGAGCCAACACAGCTTGACAGAGACTGTACTCCAAAACAGACAGGAGATAGATCTTCTGATCCCTGAACAAGGAGGGACTTGAGCTATCCTGGCGATGTGAATTTAAAATTGACCAATATCCCTACTAGTCCTTGTTATGCTATATTGATGATGCCTATGATTATTCCATGTACTGTCAATTGTCTAACCTGTTTCGTCTCTGCCCAGGTCAACCAGCTACAACATGCAGTGCCAGTTCAACAAAGATATAAAACTACAGCTGACCACGGAAAATATCACACACCCTTGGAAACCGCTATAAGGACTCTGAGGATTGAGACTAGCAAGAGGGGGAGGCCCAATACCCCTTGCCACCCCAGTTCAGCAGGAAGTAGCCAGAAAGACCTCGACGCCCCTATTCCTAAAGAATTGGGCCTCCCATCTCTTGAGGGGGAAATGTTAGGTAGGCAGAATAGGGAAAAGGAGTCCAAAATGGTGGTGGCTAAAAGACAAGTAAGGTCCGAGGACCAGAGTGAAGACTTCAGGCAGAACAAACACAACAAACAGCACTCCTGGCTAAGCCAAATTTACATAGGGCAGGCCCAGGTGGAGGAAAAAATATATAAAAGGAGGAGCCAAAGCGCTTTCTCTCGGGCTCTCTCTCCCGCGTGCGTGTGCTCTTTTCTTTCTCTCTCTCTCTCTCTCTCACCCTCTTCCTCTCTCCTGCTATCTTCTAAATAAAATGGAGCTGTAACACTGATTTGCCTAAGAGCTATAGTACGGTTTGTCCAAGACCCGAGAGCTGTGACACGCCGAGGGCTTTAATGTCCGTTGCTCCAAATCTTTGCTGTGATGAGACAAAGAACCGAGGAACATACACTAGTGTGACAGTATGATTTCAATCATCCTAAATTTTGAAGACTTCAATTTTATCCTAGTATATGATATATACTGGAGACAGTTTCAGGTGCACTTGTAAAGAATGGTATTCTGGCCCTTTCAGATAGAATGCTGTCTATATACTTTTTAAGTCTGTCTCATCTAATGTGTTGTTTAAGGCTTGTGTTCCTTACTAATTTTATGTCTGAATTATCTGTCTATGGGATGCAAACTGGGTGTTAAAATCTCCTATGGTTATTGCATTATTGTCAACGTCTTCCTATATGTTTGTTTGCATTTACTTTATGCCTTCACATGCCGTTCCCTGGATTTGAGTGCTGATAGTTTATCAGACCAAGTACACATTTCAGGAATTCAGGACAAAAGGTATAGCTTTAGGCTAATGTAGTAAGATGTTTATTGATGTTTTTTGATGTCTCAGACTCCTACACTGACTACCTAGCAATTTATACCTCACCTTAATTACTTATTGAGGATTTAAATAATTTACCACTTTTATCTTTCATATAGGCCTTATATGTGATTGATCTACCCTGTTCACTATGTGTTTGCCTTTACCACTGGGATCTTTACTGTTGCAATTTTTATACTTCTAGTTATGTTCTTTTCTTTTCTGCTTAAAGAAGTCCTTTCAACATTTCTTGTATAGTCAGTTTAGCAGTGCTGAGTTTTCATAGCTCTTGTCTGCTTGTAAAACTTTTTATACCTCTTTCATATCTGAATGACAGATTTTTCAGGTAGAGTGTTCTTGATTGTAGAGTTTTTTCTTTGCATCACTTGAAATATATTATGCCTCTTCTTTCTGGCCTGCACAGTTTCTGCTTAAAGGTCAGCTCAGCCTAGAGGCTTATGGGAGTTACCTTATGTAGAACTAGTTGCTTTTATCTACTGCTTTTCAGATTTTCTCATAATCTTTAGCTTGCATCATTTAATTACAGTGTACCTTGTTGTGGACCTCTTTGAGTCCATTTTAACTGTGACTCTCTGTTTCATTTAACTGGAAGTCTGTTCACTCTACCAAGTTAGGAAAGTTTTCAACTATTGGTTCCTTAAGTAAATTCTCTGCCCCTTTCTCTCTCTCTTCTCCTCCTAAGATCCCTGTAATATGAATGTTAATATGTGTGTGATATTGTCCCATAAGTCTCTTAAACTATTCCCATTCTTTATTTTCTTTTCTTTTTTAAGCTTGGGAGATTTTCACTGCTCTGTCTGTTACTTTTCTAATTTGTCCCTGTATATATCAGCTAATGTATTTTTCATTCCATCCTCTGTATTTTTTAAAAATTTCAGTTATTGTGTTCTTCATCTCAATTTGTTTATGTTTATATTTTCTTTCTAACTCTTTGTTAAACTTCTCATTGTTTTCATTAATTCTTCTCTTGTGTTTATTGGCCTCCTTATGATCATTATCTTGAGCCCTTTATCAGATAGATTTCTTATTTCCACTTGTTTATTATTTTTCAGAAGTTGGTATAAGTCCTCCTCCTCCCTCACCCCCCATTCTTTTGAAACTCTTTCCACTGTCTCCTCATTTTGCTGAACTGTCTGTGTTTACTGCATATATTAGGCAAATCAGTTTTTCTTTTTTTTCTTTTTTCTTTTTTAATTAGTGAAGTATCTTTATATAAGAAGTATTCAGTGAGGCCTAGCAACATACTGCCCTCTGGCTACAGAGTTTTGTGCTTTAAGTGTCCTTCAAGGTTTTCTGCATGTGGAGAGGCTGACTACTATGCATGTGGTGATAGGTGAGGATAGCCCACAGTTTGGTTGTCTCCAGGCCATGAGCCATGCTTTAGTCTTTTCTTGCTGGTGGATGGGTCCATGTCTTGGCATAGATGCTATGTGACATGGAACTTAGGTGGTGCTAGTGGTAAAGAATCTGTTTGCCAATGCAGAAGACATATCGGTTTGATCCCTGGGTTGAGAAGATACCATGGAGAAGGGAATGGCAATCCATTTCAGTATTCTTGCTTAGAAAATCCCATGGACAGAAAAGCCTGGTGGGCAGCAATCCATGGAGTTGCAAAGAGTCAGATACGACTGAACCGAATTAGCACAATGGGTGGCAGAGCTGGGTCCTCATACTGTTTACTGCATGGACTGGAGGGGATTGGGGCTGATGCCTGACTGCTGGTGGATGGATAAACCCAATTGCACTCAATTCACATGCCAGCAAGTTCATGCTTGAAATCCTTCAAGCTAAGCTTCAAAAATACATGAACGACGAACTTTCAGATGTTCAAGCTGGATTTAGAAAAGGCAGAGGAACCAGAGATCAAATTGTCAACATCTGTTGGATCATAGAAAAAGCAAGAGCATTCCAGAAAAACATCTACTTCTGCTTCATTGGCTATGTTAAAGCCTTTGACTATGTGAAACAAAACAAACTGGAAAGTTATTAAAGAGATGGGAATACCAGACCACCTTACCTGCCTCCTGAGAAACCTGTATGAAGGTCAAGAAGCAACAGTTAGTACCAGACATGGAACAATGTACTAGTTCCAAATTGGGCAATGAGTACATCAAGGCTGTATATTGTCACCCTGCTTAATATATAATAATGCTTAGTATATAATAATTATATATATATATATATATATATATATAATATAATGCAGAGTACATCATGTGAAACAAAATACCAGGCTGAATGAAGCACAAGATGGAATTAAGATTCCCAGGAGAAATATCAATAACCTCAGGTATGCAGATGATACTACCCTTAAGAAGAACTAAAAAGCTTCCTGATAAAGAAGTGAAAAATCTGGCTTAAGTCTCAACATTCAAAAACCAAAGACCATGGCATCTGGCCCCATCACTTCAAGGCAAATAATTGGGGAAACAATGGAAACAGTGATGAACTCTATTTTCCTGGGCTCCAAAATCACTGCAGATGGTGACTTCAGCCATGAAATTAAAGACGTTTGCTACTTGGAAGAAAAGCTATCACAAACCTAGACAGTAAATTAAAAATCAGAGACATTACTTTGCCAACAAAGGTCTGTGTAGTCAATGCTATGATTTTTCCAGTAGGCATGCAAGGATGTGAGATTTGGACCATAAAGAAGGCTGAGCACTGAAGAATTGATGTTTTAGAACTGCAGTTTTGGAGAAGACTTGATTGTCCCTTGGACTGCAAGATCAAACCACCCAATCCTAAAGGAAACCAACCCTGGATACTACCCTGAATATCCATTGGAAGGATTGATGCTCAAGCTGAAGTTCCAGTACTTTGGCCACCTGATACGAAGAGCTGACTCACTGGAAAAGAGTCAGTGGTATTGGGAAAGAAAGAAAGAAGGACGAGAAGAGGATGATAGTAAATGAGATGGTTGGACGGCATCACTGACTCAGTGGACATGAGTTTGAACAAACTCAGGGCGATTGTAAAGGACAGGGAAACGTCAGTCCATGGGGTTCCAAAGAGCTGGATAAGACTGAGTGACTGAGCAACAACAATATGCTAAAGGGAAGTCTTCAAAATATCACTTTTCTCTCTATTGTCCTCCCTAAGATGGCTGGCTGACAAACTCTTTAAAATGGCTACTTCCCATGAGTACATCTCCAGGGAAATGAATTGCTTCTTGCCTCGCTGGGAGTCTTACCAAATCACATATGTGTTTACCCACGCTCCTTTCAAGCTATTCATTCTCCACTGGGACTCAGAGATTGGGAGATTTTTTGCACTTTATGAGCAAAGTCTCTGTTTCCTATTGCCATCTGGTTCTTTCATATACAAACCTCACTGGCCTTTAATGCTAAAAGTTAGGGGGGCTTGTATTCTTGGTGCAGGACCTCCAGCCTGGGGATCCTAATGGGAAGCTCTGACTTCACGCTTACATTTATGATCATCTGTCCAGGAAGGTCGTTGATTATACTTCATCTCTGCCCCTCCTACCCACCTCAATGTGGCTATTTCCATATATCCTTAGTCAAGAAAAATCTTTTCTGCTAGATTTTAGGTTGTTTTTATAGGTGAAAGTGAAGTCCTCAGTCGTGTCTGACTCTTTGCGACCACATGGATTTGTAGCCTGCCAGGCTGCTTCATCCATTGGATTTTCCAGGCAAGAATACTGGAGTGGGTTGCTATTTCCTTCCCCAGTTTTTATAGGTAGCATCTTTATTAATCAGTATAATTTTGGTGTACCTGTGGAGGAGGTTAGCTAAGATTCTTCTTCCTCTGCCATCTTGGCCACATTTCTAGAGGAGATATATAAAATTAAAATCTTTAATGCTTTTTATATTTTTCCAAGTGTACATGTCAGAGACTTTAACATTTGGGTATTTTCCATAGCTATCTCATACTGACAAATAAAAATTTTCAACTAGAGTATCTATCATAATAAGAGATTATTATAAAAAAGAATGTATTGATTTGCTTTTCCAATATTTTGCATATTAAACAATTCTTTGGAAAAATTTTTCACTAGCATTTCTGACTAACAAAAATCAGAGTCACTCAATTCAATGTCCACATAAGGAAATACTTTATAGAGTCTATATAAAGAAAACTCAAAGTCTAGAAGCACTTGGTTATCCTCCTGTTTTTTATGATTAAAAAAAAAATCCCTTTTGTTTTTCTTCTCAGGTTAGTCTTCTTTCAATGATGTTCAAATTATGCTATTTATCTAATTTTGGCTTAAGTCAATATGAATGAATATGTAATTGCACTATTACTTAGAAAGGAACCTATATCTTCCATTTTGTGCTTTGTTTTGTTGCAATTTAGACAAAATAAAGGGCTTCTCCTAGTGGCTCAGACAGTAGAGAATCTGCTTGGAATGTGGGAGACCCGGGTTCACTGCCTGGGTTGGGAAGATCCCCTGGAAAAGGAAAGAGTTACCCATTTTCAGTATTCTTGTCTGGAAAATCCCAGAGACAGAGGAGCCTGGAGGGCTACAGTCTATTGGGTCACATAGAGTAAGACATGACTGAGCAACTAACACTGTCACTTTCACTTCATGGCAGGCCAAAAAATCCAAAAACTCATAAGACGATGGAAGTATAACAAAAAACTAGCCCCCCCCATATCCTTACATAGACATTTCCTACTGATCTTAATTGTGACATAAAAAAGAAAAGTTATCTGTGATGAGAGAAAGTTTTTGATTTGATAACCTAAATGGTTTGAAATGAAGTAAGAATGTATCTTGTCACGGCAAAGCTTGTAGTTGATTGCAAATGCTTTTTGGAATACATGTTCCAATAGACCCCCTACTACTACCAGCATGGGAGATAGCTATAAGAGTAAGGAGGAGAAAATTATCTTAATTCTCCATAACCCACTCGCATAGAAAAATCCAATTAAAAGCCATTAATTCAGTCTATAAAGAAAAATGCAAGCCACGTGTTAACTATGTCGGCCAAAGGAGGAAACAGAGACAGCCATCACCTTTCTCTTTAATCCTCAGCTTTTTCCAAGACAATAAATGGCCATTGTCCTGAGAACATCCTTCAGGAACAATGTGGGCAGTAACAGATGTTATATTTAGGATTCCTTTTAAATGGTTTGATGAACATTTGATTTCTTATACAGTCACTTGTTTACAATAATAAAAATCAAAGTAGAATGTTCAGATTCAGTGGGTTATAAAAGAGACACAATAACCTCTCAACAAGTTGCATTAGAGAATTATAAAATCTCAAAAAAAGCATCTTCCTCTTGGGTAAAGATTTGCTTTTTAAAATTTGGTAATAAGACAGATATTTCATTTTTTAGGAGATACAGATACCGGTGTTTTTCTTCATCCTCTTCTTCTTCTTTTTATGGATTTAAAACAATCTAACACAGTAATTATGTTGTATCAATACATTCCTTGTGAAACATTTTTACATATATTAAAGTTTGTTTTCTTATATGGAATTCTTAATATTTAATTTGGCTTTCCAGAAGGGAGAGGAATTTTTAACATTTATTATAAAACTTTGATTGAGTAAAATTGTGTGACAATTATTACACTCAGTCCTAATAGTGTTATTTTATTTGAAGCAAATTTAATAGGAAGGTCCATCATGTTCTTGTACAGCATTGAGCAGCAAATTGGAACAATTTTAGAGAAACTTGATTAGCAGAAACTTTGCAAGTATTACACTATCCATTTGTTGAACTAATAAATCATATCATATTGCATTAGGACTTACCTGAAAACTGCCATTAGCAATACAATTGTTAACTTTATGCTGATGAGAAGAGAAAATATTACTAAACATATAGCTTAAACTCAATATTCTTGAAGCAAATACAGCTCAACCCCAATTCCTAGAGTGTTTACCTGATTGATGAGACCTATTTTTGCCCAAGTTTGTTTCACTGTAAGCCAAAGTTTAGTTTCTTTTGAATCACTGCTTTATATCACTGATGGGCATAAAGTAAGATCAGATATTTTGTATTTATATTATCAATGATAAATTCACCTTTGTTGCAAGCTGGTTTTTTATCATAGAACTTGAATACTGGAAATGAACCTTTCTTTCTTCATATCCAGGTGCCTTAAGAAATGTCCTCTTGTGTTCAGTTCTCGATGTTGTCTATGGATTACATCAGATAACTATGGGAGATATAGTGTTTCATGGGTAATTTAGTATAAATAAAATTGAACAGAATAAATAAATGAACCAAGTTAGAAAGGTAAAACACAATTCTTTGTGAATTCTCAGCTACCTTCAGAACCAAGGATAATGATCTCACACTGAGAATGCAGCCAGCTTCATTGAGTGCTGTTGAGCACTCAGTGAAGTGGGGTGAGTGGGGTGGGTGAGCAGGGGTATTAGAAAAGGGTTAAGTTAAAATGCCACCAAACTTTCCCACAATGTTTATGCTGTCTTTTTCTTTGAACAGATTTTGCTTTCTTTCTGCAAAGTTTGGCCTCTTTTCAGATTTGGGGCAAAGTTGGATTTGACAGTATCTGTCTGTATTTCCTGGAGAGGGCAATGGCAGCCTACTCCAGCGTTCTTGCCTGGAGAATCCTAGGGACGGAAGAGCCTGGTGGGCTGCTGTCTTTGGGGTCACACAGAGTCGGACACAACTGAAGCGACTTAGCAGCAGCAGCAGCTTGTGTTTCTATGTTTCTGTGGAGGCATGAGCATTTGGAGCTACTTACTTCACCTTTTTGCTAATATTCAGTTCAGTTCAGTTCAGTTCAGTTCAGTCACTCAGTCATGTCCGACTCTATGACACCCCATGAATCGCAGCATGCCAGGCTGATATTACTTTCTCTCTTTCAAATCATTTTATTTACATTTTATATTGGTGTGTGCTTGTGAATTTTTGCTGCCCCATTTTTATTTTTATAAGTTTATTTATTTATCTTTAAAACTTGATTAAAATTACTTACCAGTATAACTTCCAACTTTTTTTTTTTTTGATATATATCATTACACCTTACAAAGCTAGGGTACAGAAATTCTACTTTGGAAGTTAATTTAAAAAAAAATTGAATCATTTTGTTCAAGTAAATAAGTACCATAAAATATGATCCTTTCATTTTTTGATTCTCAAAATCTGCCATTATGTAAAGATTCTCAGATATTTAAAATATTTCAAGTGGTTCAAACTGGAAAGAAATATTTTGACAACAAACTGATATGATGTCAGATCATACTTATAACTCTATCTTATTTATTTAAATGTCTTCAAAATACTCTAGAGTATACATAAAAGTTATAATAGCATTATTGTAAGCCACTTTATGGAAGATAAGAAGCATAAAAAACTCAGATTATAAGCTTGCAAAGACAAATTCTAGGAAAATTCTAGAAGGAAAATTCTAACTCTGGAATATTATGTAGAGTGTCACATTGAGTGCTATAATCATACAGGCAGCAACCGATAACATGTAAAACTTATTATAATAAAAAAATAGAGACAAGATGGCAGAGTAGTAAGTGAATGAGGAATGCATCACTCTCTGCAGATACATCAGGATTACACTTTCAGACACAGAAGTGCATGCGGAACAGCAGCTGAGAGGAGACAGGAGTACCTGACCAGTGGAAAAGTATATATCAGTTCAATTCAGTTGCTCAGTCGTGTCCCCATGAATTGCAGCATGCCAGGCCTCCCTGTCCATCACCAACTCCCGGAGTTCATTCAGACTCACGTCCATCGAGTCAGTGATGCCATCCAGCTATCTCATCCTCTGTTGTCCCCTTCTCCTCTTGCCCCCAATCCCTCTCACTATCAGAGTCTTTTCCAATGAGTCAACTCTTTGCATGAGGTGGCCAAAGGACTGGAGTTTCAGCTTTAGCATCATTCCTTCCAAAGAAATCCCAGGGCTGATCTCCTTCAGAATGGACTGGTTGGATCTTGCAGTTCAAGGGACTCTCAAGAGTCCTCTCCAACACCACAGTTCAAAAGCATCAATTCTTTGGCGCTCAGCCTTCTTCACAGTCCAACTCTCACATCCATACATGACCACTGGAAAAGCCATAGCCTTGACTAGAAGGACCTTCGTTGGCAAAGTAATGTCTCTGCTTCTTAATAGGCTATCTACGTTGGTCATAATTTTCCTTCCAAGGACTAACCCTCTTTTAATTTTATGGCTGCAATCACCATCTGCAGTGATTTTGGAGCCCAAAATAATAAAGTCTGACATTGTTTCCACTGTTTCCCCATCTATTTCCCATGAAGTGATGGGACCGGATGCCATGATCTTCGTTTTCTGAATGTTGAACTTTAAGCCAACATTTTCACTCTCCACTTTCACTTTCATCAAGAGGCTTTTTAGTTCCTCTTCACTTTCTGCCATAAGGGTGGTGTCATCTGCATATCTGAGGTTATTGATATTTCTCCCAGCAAGCTTGATTCCAGCTTGTGCTTCTTCCGGCCCAGCGTCTCATGATTGCCTCTGCATATAAGTTAAATAAGCAGGGTGACAATATACAGTCTTGACGGACTCCTTTTCCTATTTGGAACCAGTCTGTTGTTCCATGTCCAGTTCTAACTGTTGCTTCCTGACCTGCATATAGGTTTCTCAAGAGGCAGGTCAGTGATCTGGTATTCCCATTTCTTTCAGAATTTTCCACAGTTTATTGTGATCCATACAGTCAAAGGCTTTGGCATAGTCAATAAAGCAGAAATAGATGTTTTTCTGGAACTCTCTTGCTGTTTCCATGATCCAGCGGATATTGGCAATTTGATATCTGGTTCCTCTGCCTTTTTTAAAACCAGCTTGAACATCAGGAAGTTCACAGTTCACATATTGCTGAAGCCCGGCTTGGAGAATTTTGAGCATTACTTTAGAACCACACAAAACTCAATAAGAGGAAGGAACTGGGGGGTGGAAACAGGAGTTTTAGTAGGAATGGACCTGTCCTCAGTGGGTTGGAGAACTGAAGCAGGGGTCTGATCCCCACATTGGGGCAATTGTCTGAGTCAGAGGAGAAATATTAAAGGCTGAGATTGAAACAGCTGATATGTGGCAGCTTAAATGGAATGAGAATCAGACAGTCCTTGCTTCAGCCATACATACCCTGGAAAGGGATGCACGCCCCCTGGAAGGCCTGGCAGCTGGGAGCTGGAGTTTAGGGATTGTGGAGCAATCTCAGGGCAAGGGCTGCTGTGGACTGCAGAGAGACGGATCCAGGGGATGTGAGGGAGGAGATCATGGTGTTAAATGCCTGAGGAGGAAAGCCAAGGCAGCCATGGAAGCAAGGAGATACTGCTGAGTCATGCATAGTGGGTGGAGGCATCACCATAGCCTCTTTCTCCCCACACGCCAGCATCTGCAGCTGAACAATAGAGAGACTGGCCCATCAAATGACTGATGCACTGAGCTACAGAATAGGACCTCACACGGGGTGCTCCTCTATGTGCATGACACGCCAAACAACAGAGAAAGACCCCAGGCAAGGGAGCCCTCTAAGTGCCTGAATGAGCTGAGCTATGGAGGAAGACTGGTCAAAGAGGCTTTCTGATCACCAGCTACAAGAGGCTCAAAAAAAGACTGATAGGGCCATAACTCTTGTGGCAGAGGCAGTCCATGTCCCTGCACACTTGGTGCCGCCAGGGTCTCCACCAGCCAAAGAGCTGTGCCACCTTCATATTCAGCTTTCACTGGGGCAGAGCTGCCACAGGCAAAAAAAGTCTTGCATCTATGCACGCAGTGTCACTTTGATCGTGTCTAAATCTTTGCAACCCTGTAGACTGTGGCCTGCCAGGCTTCTCTGTCAGGGGGTTTCTCCAGGCAAGACTGGAGTGTATTGGCCAATACTGGTTGTCATATCCTTCTAGAGCACTCTATTTCCTGCTACCCTAGCCACCAACTCCCCTGAGTACATGGTGATGTCTGGTCCCCTGAGACTCAAGTAGCTGCACCACCTTCACTCCTGGCCCTCACAGGGGCAAGCCCAAACCTTCCAGGGCAGCCTCAGGAGCGAACCCCTGTGGACAACCCACATGCAAAGGTGGAAATAAAACCACGATTGAAACCCAGGGGCAGTGTGGCTAAGGAAGAAGACCAAAAAGCTTCCCACAGCTGTACAAACTGCACATTAAATCTACATGATAAACCAGACAGACTCTTTGTCTTTGGAATATATAAAAGGACAGTGAGAGCTCCCACAAAAGAAAACACTAGCTCTGATAGCTGTGGACCTGGGAGGCAAGAACACACAGGGTGTAGGACCAGATTATAATCTGAGCTGCTCCCATGGAAGGGCCAGAGACCAGCACAATGTTGGAGAACATCCTGGGGAAATGAGGTGGACTGTGATTCCCAGCGAAGGAAAGGACGCTGACAGCAGTGAATCAAGAAAAAAGTTATTATCTTTATGTTTTGACTTGTTCTGTAGATTCTGTTGGTTTTTTTTTTTTTCTTTGTGTTTGTCCTCTTTTTTTCCCCTTTGTTATAGTTGTCAATTTTACTGGCATTATGAAATCTAATTAAACTTTTGAGTTTTTTTTTTTTTTTCCTGAGTCACATTTTTTATTGTTGTTATTAACCTCTGCCTCTACATTGGGCTTTTGCAGTTCTGTGTCCTTTTTATTTTCTTCGTCTTCTTCTCTTTTTT
This sequence comes from Bos taurus, assembly GCF_002263795.3. NCBI lineage: Eukaryota > Metazoa > Chordata > Mammalia > Artiodactyla > Bovidae > Bos > Bos taurus. Next base: position 5,630,101 of record NC_037336.1, read on the forward strand.
TAATTTCAATTTTTAAAATCCATTATTGTTTTTTGACATTTATTCCTTTGTGTCTTTTCCTAACTGTTCTCTTCCCATTGCATTTAATCTGTAATGTATATAAATCTTTGTCTATATCTAGATTTACATATCAATTCTTTCTTTCTTTTCCTCTCAACATATATGGTAATTTCATTTTCATTGCTTTATTCCCCAATTGGCACCTTGTTTATTTTTGTTTTCTAGTTTGTGCCTTAGTTAGTTTTGTTCTTAGCTGATAATTATAATTTTTGGTTCCCTTTGTTCACTGGGCCAATCTATTTTACTTTATTTTTTTTTTGGACTTTTTTGATTTTGCTTATGAGTGTATATGTATATTTATATATTCCATCATACTTTTTATTGTTGTTATAAACCTCTGCCCCTAAGTTGGGTTTTGCAGTTCTGGAGTTTTATTTTTCTTTCTTTTCTCTTTTCTATAATTTTAATTTTTTAATCTATTATATTTTTTCTATATTTATTTCTTTGTTTTCTTTGCCTACTGTTCTTTCCCCTTTGTGGTTAATCTTTAATGTATATAAATCTTATTCATCCACCTCTATTTAACTTTGTGTGTCTATTCTGCTTCCTTTACTTTCTTTCCTTTCATCTCAACATATTTGTTAGTTTTGTTTTCATTCCTTTATTCCCTACTTGGCACCTTGCTTTAGTTTTGTTTTCCAGGTTGTGCTTTGGTTAATTTTGTTCTTAACTGGTAAATATGTTTTTTTATGTCCTTTGTTTCCAGTGTCAATCTATTGTACTTTATTTTTGTTAGACTGTTTTGACTTTGCTTATAGGTGTGTATATATATATGTGTGTGTGTGTGTATTCCATTATTTTAATTATTATTTTCCTGATTTTTTAACTGCCATTTGTCTAGGGTTCCTCTTTATTTTTTCATTTTGGGGTATCTGTTTTATTCTCACTTAGTGCCATAACAAACCAATTGTGGAATCTTTATTCCTGACAGAAGGCCAAGCCCTGAAGCTTTGGAGTGGGAACACTGATTCCAAGACACTAGACAACAGAAGAAATATCCCTATTTTAATAAACAAACAGTAAGATATCACACAAAGGAAACCTCTCGAATACAAGACCCAGCAGCACTCAAACACCAGTAGAACCCTGTTTAAGATGCCTCATATAAACAACAAACAAAACAAATATACAAGCCCAATCATTGGTAGACAGGATTATCATCTCACTCAGCCATGCCCATCATAAGAAAAGCAAACAAACAAACAATTAAAAAAAAAAAAAACAACACAAATTTCACCCTATAGGAAGCTTATACAAACAACTGGACTAACCTTAGGAGGGAAGAAAGCAAAAGGAAGAAAAAATTCATACTTGAACCCTGGAAAAGCAGACCTCAAACACAATAAGGTAAAAAAAAAAGAAAAGAAAAGATATCAAAATACTATACAAATTATAACAAACAAACAAAACACTAGAAGCACAAAAATGCAAATAAATTAAGAGGAAACAGGTAAACTACCTGAAAAAGAATTCAGAATAATGATAGTAAGGATAATCAAAAACCTTGGAAACATAATGGAGAAAATTGAAGAATCAATTAAAATGACCTACAAAATTTAAAGAATACACATACAAAGACAAACACAATTACTGACATAAAAAATACTCTAGAAAGAATCAATAGCAGACTAGCTGAAGCAGACAAATGAATCAGTGAGCTGGAAGATAAAATGGTGGAAATAACTTCAGAAGGCCAGAATAAAATAAAAAGAATGAAAAGAAATGAGGATAGTCTCAGAGACCTCTGAGACAATATCAAATGCACCAACATATGAATTATAGAGTTCCCAGAAGAAGAAGAGAGAGGAAAACAAATGAAAAGAAAAAAAAAAAAAACAAACAAACAGTATGAGAAAATTTTGGAAGATATTTTAGTTGAAAATTTCCCCAACATGGAATAGGAAATTGTCAGTCAAGTCCAAGAGACACAAAGAGTCCCCTACAGGATAAACCATGGAGAAACATGCCAAGACACATACTAATTAAACTAATAAAGACAAAATACAAAGAAAGAATATTAAAAGCAGCTAGGAAAAAATAACAAGTAACATACAAGGAAACCCCATATAATTAACAGCTAATCTTTCAGCAGAAACTCTGCAGGCTGGAAGGGAATGGCAGGATATTTAAAGTACTGAAAGGGAAAAATCTACAACCAAGATTACTATACCTGGCAAGGATCTCCTTCAAAATTGATGAAGAAATAAAAAGCTTTTAAGACAGCAAAAGTTAAGAGAATTCAGTACCACCAAATCAGCCTTACAACAAATGTTAAAGGGACTTATCTAGTCAAGAAATACAAAAGAAGAAAGAGAAGAAAAAAGATCTACAAAATTAACCCCAAACAGTTAAGAAAATGCTAATAGGAACATATGTATCAATGATTACTTTGAATGTAAGTAATGTAAATGGATTAAATGCTCCAACCAAAAGACAGAGACTGACTAAATGGATACAATAACAAGACCCATAAATAAGCTGTCTATAAGAAGCACACTTAAGACCTAAAGACACATATAGACTGAAAGTGAGAGGATGGAAAAAATATATTCCATGCAAATGTGAAACAAAAGAAGGCTGTAGTACCAATCCTCATATCACCCAAAACAGACCTTAAAATAAAGAGGATTACAGGAGATAAGGAAGGACACTAAATAATGATCAAAGAATCAATCCAAGAGGAAGATATAACAATCTCAAATATCTATGCACACAACATAGGAGCACCTCAATACATAACACAAACACTAACAGGCATAAAAGGAGAAACTGACAGTAACACAATAATAGTAGGAGACTTTAACACCCCACTCACACCAGTGGACAGATCATCAAAACATAAAATTATAAGGAAACACAAGTCTTAAATCATACATTAGGTAAGATGGATCTCATTGATATCTTCAGGATATTCCATCCAAAGGCAGAAGAATACATCTTCTTCTCAAGTGCACATGGAACATTCTCCAGGAGAGACCACATCTCAGGTCACAAATCAAACCTCAGTAAATTTAACAAAACTGAAATTCTATCAAGCATTTTCTCCAACCACAATGCTATGAAACTAACCTCAAAATGGATTAAAGACCTAAATATAAGACCAGAAACTATAAAACCCTTAGAGGAAAACATAGGCAGAACACTCGATGACATAAATCAAAGCAAGATTCTCTATGACCCACCTCCTAGGGTAACAGAAATAAAAACAAAAGTAAACAAATAGGACCTGATTAAATTTAAAGGCATTTATACAGCAAAGGAAACCATAAGCAAAGTGAAAATACCACCCTCAAAATAGGAAAAAAACAATAGCAAATGAAACAACTGACAAAGAATTAATTTCAAAATATACAAGCAGCTCATACAACTCAATACCAGAAAAACAAACAACCTGAACAAAAAGTAGGGAAAATACCTAAACAGACATTTCTCCAAACAAGATATACAGATGGCTACCAAACAGATGAAAAGATCCACAACATCATTCATTATTAGAGAAATGCAAATCAAAACTACAATGAGATATCACCTCACACCGATCAGAATAGCCATCATTAAAAAGTCTATAAACAGTAAGTCCTAGAGAGGATATGGAGAAAAGGGCAAATGTTCTTGCAATGTTGGTAGGTATGTAAATTAATAACAGCCACTATGGAATATGGTGTAAAAAATATACCATCATCCTTAAAAAATAGGAAGAAAACCACCATATGACCCAGTAATCCCACTCCTAGGGATATACCCTGAGGGAACCAAAATTGAAAAGACACATGTACCCCATTGTTCATTGCAGCACTATCCACAATACCTAGAACACGGAAGTAATCTAGATGTCCATTGACAGATGAATGGATAAAGAAGTTGTGATGTATACACATAATGGAATATTACTCAACCATAAAAAATAACACATTTGAGTCCATTCTAATGTGGTGGATGAACCTAGTACCTATTATACAGAGTGAAGTCAGAAAGAGAAAAATAAATATTATATTCTAATGCATACATAAGAAATCTAGAAAAATGGTACTAAAGAATTTATTTACAGGGCAACAATGGAGGAAAAAACATAGAGAACAGACCTATGGACTTGGGGAGATGGAAAGAGAGGGTGAGATGCATGGAAAGATCAACATGGGAACTTACATTATCATGTGTAAAATAGATAGCCAAACGGGAATTTGCTAAATGGCTCAGGAAACTCAAACAAGGGCTCTGTATCAACCTAGAGGAGTGGGATGGGGAGATGGGAGGGAGGTTCCAAAGGCAGGGTATATGTATGTGTATTACATACACCTATGGCTGATTGGTTTTGAGGTTTGACTGAAAACAACAAAATTCTGTAAAGCAATCATCCTTCAATAAAAAGAAAAAAAAAAAAAAAGAAAAACAGTATAAAGGATTTTGAGTCCAGTTAATGTTTGAACTGTGGTGTTGGAGAAGACTCTTGAGAGTCCCTTGGACTGCAAGGAGATACAACAAGTCCATTCTAAAGGAGATCAGTTCTGGGTGTTCTTTCGAAGGACTGATGCTAAAGCTGAAACTCCAGTACTTTGGCGACCTCATGCGAAGAGTTGACTCATTGGAAAAGACTCTGATGCTGGGAGGGATTGGGGTAAGGAGGAGAAGAGGACGACAGAGGATGAGATGGCTGGATGGCATCACCGACTTGATGGACATGAGTTTGGATGAACTCCGGGAGTTGGTGATGGACAGGGAAGCATGGCAGGCTGTGAGTCATGGGGTCGCAAGGAGTCTGACGCGACTGAGCGACTGAACTGAACTGAATGCTTACATGACAATCTAAAGCATCTCTTACATATATTTTAATATCAATTAATTAATCTAAATTTTATTATACAGAATTTAAAGTTTATAACATATACAATTATAAATTTCTCAAACTTTGCTAAAATGGAAAAATTCAAAGAAATTACTAACCTTTATTTAGGATTCTTTAGGTCATCTTTAGTGCATCATTGGTAATGCTATTAATTGTCAGTGGTTGACTTCTTAGTTTCTCCATGGTGCCTTTTGTTTACAGAAGAAAATCGTTAATTTTGTGATGGTTTTAAAAATAATATTTTAAAATTTAGTTCATTAAAGTTACAAATCCCAAAGCATAGTTCTTTCTTAAGATTTTCTTTTTAGTTTATATATCTAGGTTTCCATATAAAAATATAAAGCACATTTAATAACACCTTAAGTGGGTTTCTTATAACTTATTTTCCTTAAACTTGGATTTAGACTTTAAAGTATTTGACTTTCTTCTTAAGAACTAGGATTTTTCTCTAAGAAATAAAATCTTTCAAAATAATTAAAAAAATTATAAATGCAATAAATTTAACACAAATCAAATGAATATGATGACTCTTAAGATCTTCTCTATAGTCCAATAATGTTTATGAACATATTCATGAAACAACTTAAAATTTTAAATCAATTACTCAATAATTTATTTTAAATTGCATCACAAGGTAATTTATTACTCTTTAATATGGAAACTTTAAAAAATTTAATGTAAATTAAATGTACAAAAGTTATATTTCTTCTCAGAATATTAAACTATGGTTTTCATTAATATTAATATCCATGTAACTAATTCAGAAACTTCTTAGCTTTAAAAATAAGTACACCGCATGGAAACAATTATCTCCTAATCTCCTGAGTGTATTAACTTATCTGCTCTGTATGCTATGATAAGAGATACAGAGATATAGAAATCTATGATTATATCTAGGATAATATTGTTTAGGGTCTTAACTCTCAGATACCATTTTTAGAATACTATGTCAAAGACTATCAGACATGAAGATAGAATTAGTATTTTTATTCTATGAAGCCATGTTTTCTTAATAAAGAATCTACTTTTGTTCTTTGGTTTTGCAATTTTTTTCTTTTTTTACTTTTTGAAAGTGCTTAATTTTTTTCACATTTTTAAATGATACATTCAAGTTATTCCACTCAATCCTTTGTACATTTATATATATTTTACAAACTTTTCAACTCAAACCTCCTAGCCATTTTCTTAATACCTAGTGGCACTGCAACATTTTGCTCATGACAACTGATTAGATTCTAGAAATTGAATGATTGCTTGAATTTAGTCTGTGGTTACAGCTTCACAAATTAGTGACATCTATGGTTAATAGAATTATGCTATAGAAAGTCTTATGATCCTATAATACTAGTCTGGATGCTTGATTCAAATCCAGTGTTAAGTTCAATCATTCTAAATAAAATTCTGTATTTGAAATGTTTTAAATATTTGATAAACAACAGTCTTTCTTGAATTTACTTTTTTTCCTCTCATACATTTGTTTTCTACTTTTTCTTGAATGATGATTCCATAATATTTGTTTAAATTAAAAATAAAAAAACTATTACTGTGATAGAGATATAAAATTAATATATATTACAGTTTTATTTAACTTACTATTAATAATGTCATAACTAGTTCAGTGGAGAATGAGCAAAGTTCCTGACTTACAATAGCTTGACTTTAGTTGATTTTGTTTGTTTGTTTTTTACTTTACAATGGTACTAAAGTGATATGCATTCAGTACAAACTGTACGTCAAATTGTGAATTTTCTTTTCTCCAAGTAGTGATATGCAGTATGGTACTCTCTAGTATTGCGAGGTGGAGGCAGCAAACTTTAACCTCCCTTCAGCCACATGATCACCAGTGCAAACAATCATGCACTTATAATCATTCTATACTCATAAAATCATTTTTTTTTCATTTTTTACAGTAATCAATAAATTACATGAGATATTAAAAAGTTTACTGTGAAATAAGATTTGTGTTGAATTATTTTAGGCTAATGTAATTGGCTTAATGTAATTAGCCTAAAATAATTGAACACAAAGGCTACTTCAAGCCTATGTAAGTATTCTGAGCATGTTTAAGTTAGAGCTATGATGTTCAGTAGGTTTGGTGTATGAAATACACCATTTTTTATTTTATATTTTTGAAATACATTGTAGTTTTTAGCTTATGGCTGGTTTATTGTGACTTAATTCCATCATAAATTAAGTAATCTTTGTGCACGAATGAGACACTTACAGCTCAGGAATATTAAAATAAATTTGAAAGTGGACACAAAAGTGACGTTTTCACAATGGGAAAGATTGTTCTTCTACCGACAAGGAATCATTTATGTGTCTACAATACAATCATTATTTTGTAATTTTCTAAACTATCTACAATTTACAGAATTGTGAAATAGTTTGTATGTAATGAAAGGAATCATTTATGTGTCTACAATACAATCATTATTTTGTAATTTTCTAAACTATCTACAATTTACAGAATTGTGAAATAGTTTGTATGTAATGAAAGGCTATGATCAGATAACCAACAATGTTGTTCTAAATAATATCTTCCATTGGCAACTTCTAGGAATGTACTTTTTCTCCTACATTGATTTTTATTCAAAATATTTCTGCAAATTTAGTATAATTATATTGCATTCTGAGGAAGACAATGTGGATGATACAAAGCAAATTGTATTGTAATAACTGCATTTTCTTATATCACCTTAGTTAAATGCATCAAGGAATTAAAATTTATTATTCTAGGAAATTATACTAAACATGAACTTTTAGGTTGAAATTCTCATTGAAATAATTGTAGATTCATATGAAGTAATAAAATATAATACCAGAGATCACATACATAATTTAATAAGTTATTTAAATAAGTTATTTCCAATGGTAATATTTTACAAAATGATAGTATAATATCAAAAGCAGGATATTGCTATTGACACAGTCTATTTATGTAACATTTGAAATTTCTTGATATCATCTATTTAATTAAGTACATATCTAACTGAACTATCACATTGCAGGGCAAGTGTCTTAAAATTATGACCCTTAGGGCAGAAAATATGAAAGAAATGATTGCTAGATATACTACATGAAAAAAGTTTATATCATTTAATTTATTGTTTTGCAAGTCAGATATATTTTGTTTATAAAGGAAACAGTTAAAAAATCTTTCAAGCCTAAAATAGTTTAATACTATGTCTACATAATTAATCTATTTATCTGTCTATTCACTTAGACAGTGATAAGTGACAAGTTTCAAGTGAAAAGATGAGGGTTTTTTTTCTCATTTAACAAATAGCATTACTTTTTTTTTTTTTAATATTATGTGTTTGTAATTCTTGTTGTATTATTGTCAGTGGAAAAATAAATACTGGACAGACTCTCTTTGTTTGGAAACAGGATTGATCATTTTCAAAACAAGTTTTTTGGCATAGTTAGAAAAATCAATTTATAACAACTTCTATGTAGAAATACTCTAAATCAGCCATTATAAGATAACTTTTTTAATTGACAATAATTTCTTTATTTTTAATTCTAAATTAATTGAGACAATCTTTCAAAAATCAAAATTTTATAATGATTATTAGACTAAATTCATGATTTTAATTATTTTGCTTTGAATCAGGTGAAGGCATACCCTAGCTAGTTATTGAAAATGTATTATTAGTATTTTATTTCTTCTTATTCCAAGCTTTTTTGATTATCAAATATTTTAAACAAATAGATTTGGTATTTCCAAATAACTCGAAAATCACCCTCTTTCATACACTGCATAATCATTATTTCCCTGTGTAGTTAGAAATAGTAGACGAAATAAAGATGTCACACTCAAATAAAACCTGTTAAAGTCTTTTGGAATGCATAAAAATTCACCTTTGCCCTATATTTCATGATAATATAACTGATTATTAATTAATAATTATAACAAATAATATTTTATGTCATAGAAAATTATATACAAATAAAATAAGATTAAAATTAAATTTTTATGGACATAACAATTATCATGACCTCCTATGTCCAGTGATCTCTTAGTCAAAAATTGTTCATTTATTCAAAAATAATCTCAAAAAATAGTATCAGCAATATATTTTTTCAAGAAATATAGGCATTATCATAACTGAAAAGTTAATATTTCATTTATATTTGAGATCATTCATATTTTCATATTGATCAGGAAAAAATCATATCTTGATGAAATAAAGAATCTGAGGAGTTTGAATGTTTTGCTTCATGTCTTGCTCATCACTGAGTATGAAAGAGGTTGAACTGTCTGACTAAACATCTATGGGGTGCCTGTGTCAGAGTCTGCTCTCTTTTTCATGATGAATCAACATGTATAGCATTATATGGAAAGAACCACAGACACTGAGAGCAAAACTGCTCTTGTTCAGTGACCTGTGAATGTAATATTCTTTGAGAAATTGGTTGCAAAATAATAACAAGAAGTAGACTTGAAAATTATTCTAGAATCAAAGCTGTATACTAGTCTATCTACTTTCAGTTCAGTTCAGTCTCTCAGTCATGTCCGACTCTTTGCGACCCCATGAATCACAGCACGCCAGGCCTCCCTGTCCATCACCAACTCCCGGAGTTCACTCAGACTTATGTCCATCGAGTCAGTGATGCCATCCAGCCATCTCATCCTCTGTCGTCCCCTTCTCCTCCTGCCCCCAATCCCTCCCAGCATCAGAGTCTTTTCCAATGAGTAAACTCTTCACATGAGGTGGCCAAAGTACTGGAGTTTCAGCTTTAGCATCATTCCTTCCAAAGAAATCCCAGGGCTGATCTCTTCAGAATGGACTGGTTGGATCTCCTTGCAGTCCAAGGACTCTCAAGAGTCTTCTCCAACACCACAGTTCAAAGGCATCAATTCTTCAGCACTCATCTTTCTTCACAGTCCAACTCTCACATCCATACATGACCACTGGAAAAACCATAGCCTTGGCTAGACGGACCTTTGTTGGCAACGTAATGTCTCTCTTTTTCAATATGCTGTCTAGTTGGCCATAAATTTCCTTCCAAGGAGTAAGCGTCTTTTAATATTGTTGCTGCAGTCACCATCTGCAGTGATTTTGGAGCCCCCAAAAAAAAGTCTGACACTGTTTCCACTGTTTCCCCATCTATTTCACATGAAGTGATGGGACCGGATGCCATGATCTTCTTTTTCTGAATGTTGAGTTTTAAGCCAACTTTTTCACTCTGCACTTTCACCTTCATCAAGAGGCTTTTTAGTTCCTCTTCACTTATGACATAAGGGTGGTGTCATCTGCATTCTGAGGTTATTGATACTTCTCCCGGAAATCTTGATTCCAGCTTGTGCTTCTTCCAGTCCAGCATTTCTCATGATGTACCCTGCATATAAGTTAAATAAGCAGGGTGACAATATACAGTCTTGACGGACTCCTTTTCCTATTTGGAACCAGTCTGTTGTTCCATGTCCAGTTCTAACTGTTGCTTCCTGACCTGCATACAGATTTCTCAAGGGGCAGGTCAGGTGTTCTGGTATTCCCATCTCTTTCAGAATTTTCCACAGTTTATTGTGATTCACACAGTCAAAGGCTTTGGCATAGTCAATAAAGCAGAAATAGATGTTTTTCTGGAACTCTCTTGCTTTTTCCATGATCCAGCAGATGTTGGAAATTTGGTCTCTGGTTCTTCTGCCTTTTCTAAAACCAGCTTGAATATCAGGAAGTTCACTGTTCACATATTGCTGAAGCCTGGCTTGGAGAATTTTGAGCATTACTTTACTAGCGTGTGAGATGAGTGCAATTGTGCGATACTTTGAGCTTTCTTTGGCATTGCCTCTCTTTGGGATTGAAATGAAAACTGACGTTTTCCAGTCCTGTGGTCACTGCTGAGTTTTCCAAATTTGCTGGCATATTGAGTGCAGCACTTTCACAGCATCATCTTTCAGGATTTGAAATAGCTCAACTGGAATTCCGTTACCTCCACTAGCTTTGTTCGTAGTGATGGTTTCTAAGGCCCATTTGACTTCACATTCCAGGATATCTGGCTCTAGTTGAGTGATCACACCATCGTGATTATCTGGGTCATGAATATCTTTTTTGTACAGTTCTTCTGTTTATTCTTGCCATCTCTTCTTAATATTTTCTGCTTCTGTTAGGTCCATACCTTTTCTGTCCTTTATCGAGACCAACTTTGCATGAAATATTCCCTTGGTATCTACTAGAAGGATTTAAGGGATAAAAAGCACTTTCTTTTAAAAGCAATAAGGGAATTTTAATTGGAGTAAGTGTATGAATAATACATCAAATATATTCTATCATTTTTATTATACAGAAACTGCTGAGGTCTTAGAGATGATGACTGTTAATTAAGTTTATTAAGTCAAAGCCTTAACAGATAAAGAAAATGTTAGGATGAATTAAAAATAATATGAAATGAGCTTTTTTATCAGTAAAAGGAGATTTTTGTAGTAAAATGTCTATAAGTAACTGGTACTTTAGTTGTTCAGCAGGTACAGTATACATAGATCATTGGATTAAAAAATAATTCTATACTTAATTTAATGAGGTGTTCAGAAGTTACAAGTAGTTACTTTCAGTCTCATTATTCTTCATACAGTTTAGCACCGTCATACCTTTTAGGATGTTTCTGTCATTGAAAATGACAAACATGTTAAATATAAAACTACACATGATGACATGGTTTAGAAAATTATGGATGTATTTCAGATAGGTTCCATATTTTTCTGTATTTATTTTTTAATAATTCAACAAAGTCCAGTTTAATAACATCTCAATTGCTATGCTTTTGCTTTTTTATACTGCTTAGGGGGTTCTCACAGCAAGAATACTGGAGTAATTTTCCATTTCCTCCTTCATTATGATCCATCTGTTTTGGGTGGCCCTGCAGAGCATGTCTCATAGCTTCATTTAGTTATGCAAGCCCCTTCACCAAGACAAGGCTGCAATCCATGAAGGGGGGTTGGACCATAAGGAGGACTGAGTGATGAAAATGCTTACAAATGTGGTGCTGGAGAAGACTTTTAAGAGTATCTTGGATGGAAAGGAGTTCAAATCAGTCAATTCTAAACTGAATCATCCCTGAATATACATTGAAAGAAAGGATTCTGAAGTTGAAACTCCAATATTTTGGCCACCTGATGTTAAAAGCAGACTCATTGGAAAAGACCCTGATACTGAGAAAGATTGAAGGCAAAAGGAGAAGGGAGTGGTAGAAAATAGGATGGTTAGATAGCATCACCAAACTCAATGGACATAAATTTGAGCAAACTCAGGGAGATAGTGGGGGACAGAGGAGTCTGGTCCGCTGCAGTCCATGTGGTTGCAAAATGTCATACACTGCTTAGAGACTGAACAAGTGCTATGTATATTTTATCTCATGCTAACTTTTGATTTTGAATTGTTTTGTTACAAAGCTTTAATTTTTGTACTCACTACAAAATATTGGTAAATTCAAATGAGATAAAATAAATACTGTAGTTTTTACATCACTAATAACAGAAATGCACCTCAAAACTATGATGAGGTATCACCTCACACTAGTCAGAATGGCCATCATTAAAATGTCGGCAAATAACAAATTCTAGAGAAGGTGTGGCGAATAGGCAACCCTCCTATACTGTTGACGAGAATGAGAATTGGTATAATCACTATGGGAGACATTATGAAGTTTCCTCAAAAATCTAAAAATAGTGTTGTTCTATGATACAGCAATTTCACTCCTGGCCATATACCTGGACAACACTATAATTCAAAAACATGCATGCACTCCAATATTCATAGCAGTACTATTCAGAAGAACAAAAACTTGGAAGTAAGCTAAATGTTCATTGATGAATGATTGGATAAATAAATTGTGGTACATATATATAATGGAATACTATTCAGCCATAAAAAGAACAAAGGAATTCTATTTGTAGCAACATGAATTCAACTAAAGATTATCATACCTCATGAAGCAAATCAGAAAGACAAATACCATATAATATCATTTTTATGTGGAATCTAAAATATGGCACGAATGAATCTAACTACAAAATAGTAATAGGCTCAGGGACACAGAGAACAGATTTACGGTTGCCAAGAGGGATGGGGGAAGGAGCCAGAGGGATGGACTGAGAGTTTTGGTTTTGTAGATGCAAAGTATTACATTTATAATAGATAACAGAAGTTCTTACTATGTAGCAAAGTGAACTAAATCTAATCTCCTTGGATACACCATAATGGAAAAGAATATAAAACAGAATGTATGTATTTGTATAACTGAGTCACTTAGCTGTACAGTAGAAATTAGTTCAACATTGTAAATAAACTATTCTTCAATTTGAAAAATAAAAAAATAAATAATTATGAGAATATACTAAAATGTGCTTGTTGCTTATACATAAAAATAATATACAATTTGGTAAGAAAAGCAAAAATATATCTAAATATAAATAACAAACAGATAATTTCAGTGAAAATATAAGCAACAAATGAACACTTTAAAGAATCTGATATCTATAGTAATCAAGAAAGCAAATTAAAATGAAATGTATTTCTTACTTTTCAAATTTGGGGAAAAATTGCATGTTATTGATTTTTAGAGGTGATCACTATGTATATAGAAGTCAAAATCTGAAGCACAACTGAAATTTGTAGTTAAATGATTATAATTTATTATAAAATTATAAATAAATCAAAGTTAAATAATTTAAATAATTGCAACATCCACCATAACAGTTAATATTTCAGTATATAGTATTCATACTTTAATTTTGTATTTGCATTCATTTCTAAACATACATATGTTTATATAAACATGTAAATGTATACATTTATAAAAACGCTTCATAAACCATTACGTTTTATAAAATTATTTAAGGCCTTGTTTTCATTCTGTGACAGATGATACACAGTGCAATTTTGGGGGTCATACAGAAATATGTTCTTATCTTGGCTTTTTCCTTTACCAATAAGTAATACGGAATAATATATCTGTGAAAAGGGAGCAATAGAATTTTCTCATACTGATGTGAGAATTTAAAGAGAAAATTCATAAAAGTACTTCACACATACTCCTTTCTTCTTCAAGAAATTAAAATATCCTCAAGTATTTAACTATAATTATTTTATCAAATTAATTCTAACTTGAGATCAGCTGTTTCATTTACTAGAAATGTATTTCTAAAAAACTTGGGAACTTTTTAATGCATGATATGGAAAAAGTTAATAGCATAGCAATGATCTCTTTTTTTGAGATCTAGTAGAAAACTCCCAGAATATTCTTTTAACCTAATGTTATTAGTGTTATTCAGAGTAGATTAGCCTTTTTTTTTTCCTCCCATTTTAGCTATTGTTAATTATATATAGTTTCTTCTCTTGAGTTTATTTATGTTTCATAGAAAAAATTCCATTTCAATTTTTTCAAAATTTATTATAGACATATTCATATCCTTTCTTCATAAATTTAAATGTTTTCCTTATGTAAAACAATAATTTATTAGTCATGGTATTTTCTGTGTGTATCATAACAGTATACTAAAGGAGTGTGACTCCAATTTTTTATATGTGACTGCATACAACTTTTAAGCCTCATTGCTTTCTCTACACTTTCCTTACCCAAATTTCAGCTGATGATTAAAAAGTCCTGTAATTCCCCCTTTTGTGGTCTCCAGGAGATACAAACCATGCAAGGCCTTCCTTTTCTTGGAAACCCTAATTCCAGTCCCACTACACAATCTCCATAACAACCTTGAAGCTGTAGTCACTTATGGCTGTTTCTCAGAATATTTTCAGGTCAGCCTGGAGGATATTACCTGATCTCCCAGGAAATCTCATTACGTAAGTAAGAAACCTTTTCATACAGTCTTGGTGTACATGTACGTGTGTGTGTGTGTGTGTGTGTGTGTGTGTGTGTGAGAGAGAGAGAGAGAGAAAGAGAACCAGTCTTAACATCCAAATTGAATATAAGTTGGATTTGGAGTCCATCTCCTTTCTTCTGAATAGCTAAAATAAATGCAAATGCAATGGTATTCTTAAGAGTAACCTCTTAATGTCTCATAAATAGGTTAGAAAATAAAAAATAAATTTACATAAACCTCCCCCAAGATAAATTATAGGTAATTTACTTTTTTGTGTATCTATAGTACATATGTGAACACTTTTTATTCCACAGAATATCCAGAAAAAAATAGTGTGGTTTCCTAAACTCTATAGAGTGAACTTAATTTGCCAAATTAAGAAAAAAATACTATTTTTTTCTGGATATTCTGTGGAATAAAAAGTGTTCACATATGTACTATTGATACACAAAAAAATAAATTACCTATCATTTATTCTTGTTCTCATTCTAGTTTTATATATATATATATAAAATGACAGGCTGTGAATATGCATAATTTCACTGATTTTATTTTTCTAAACTCAAAATGTATTCACTTTCCCATTTAACCAGATTCCATTCCTCTAGATCTTCATTTCTAATCAGCCTTAAGGCAAAGAAATGTAATATATACAAAAACAAACCAAACATAGACTAACTAAAATGGAACTAGATGTGAAATGTAGATCTCTCCATAATAGGACTGTGTATATAAAATAAACAATATTTTATATTATTATTATATTTCTGATATCCTCATATACAACTACATTTTCAAGTCTTTTTTTTTTTCCTTGCCTTGAAGTGGTCATCAGTAAGTTTCCCAGAAACTTTACTTGGGACACGTGATTCTCTTCTGTGTTCCTTGTGTTGGGCTCAGTTGCTCCGTGGCATCCCACTCTTTGTGACCCAATGGACTGTAGTCCACCAGACTCCTCTGTCCATGGGATTTCTCAAGCAAGAATACTGGAGTGGGTTGCCATTTTCTACTCTCGACTCTCTTTTGGTATATATATATATATATATATATATATATATATATATATATATATATATATATATATATATACACATACACACACAATATCTTATTTGTTCAACATGGATTTTTCGGTCCTGGTGTTAGTCAGGAAATTAGGCATGAGCAATAAGGAGTGGCCAAACTGAAAAAGATTCAAGTTGATCTCTAAACCCCATCCAAGACACACCGCAGTGTAGCCCAGGACAGATCACAGATATGCTACAAATCACCACAGGAACTTTTCCAACTCTGGTGCATGTGCCCTAGGTACACAGTGAATACAAACTAACCACAGGAGCTTCTCCAACTAAGGCGCATGTGCCCCTGATGCACAGCTGTGTCCTCTGCTGTGTCCTCTAGTGACAACAGACAGTCAGGAACTTACTCAGTTCAGTTCAGTTGCTCAGTCGTGTCTTACTCTTTGCAACCCATGAATTGCAGCACGCCAGGCCTCCCTGTCCATCACCAACTCCCAGAATTCATGCAGACTCATGTCCATCGAGTCAGTGATGCCATCCAGCCATCTCATCCTCTGTCGTCCCCTTGTCCTCCTGCCCCCAATCCCTCCCAACATCAGAGTCTTTTCCAATGAGCCAGCTCTTCACATGAGGTGGCCAAAGTTCTGGAGTTTCAGCTTTAGCATCATTCCTTCTAAAGAACACCCAGGATTGATCTCCTTCAGAATGGACTGGTTGGATCTCCTCGCAGTCCAAGGGACTCTCAAGAGTCTTCTCCAACACCACAGTTCAAAAGCATCAATTCTTCTGCACTCATCTTTCTTCACAGTCCAACTCTCACATCCATACATGACCACTGGAAAAACCATAGCCTTGACTAGATGGACCTTTGTTGTCAAGAGCTTATTAAGGGTTAATAAATATTCTATACATGTATACATCTGATTATAACAGACTGAATTGTGGGAAAGACATGCACAATAGAGCCTGTTGTTGTGTAACTTGCAGCTGTAAGTCAAAACTGTCAGCCCATGCCCGCCTAAATGTATATGTAAAATCCCTTTCTTGAAAAGTATAATATCTCTTCTTTCTGGTGCCAGTGCCCCTCTTGGCTTGGCCCACCTTTCCCTTGAAGTATTCTTTCTGTTCTTTCCTTAATAAACTTGTTTTTGCCACATGTAAGATCTCACATTCTTCCTTGTGTCCTTACCAAGAACCAAGGCCCACAAAAGAAGGTCCTCATCTACTCTCCCCAAATCCAATAACACTGGGAGTAAGGAGCCTATACTGACCAGGGGAGCCTGAGCAGAGGGTCCATTAGGTCACAAAGAGTTGGACATAACTGAGCACTACACGTACTCACCATGGCACTCCCCTTATCCCAGTTTGCAATTAGAGAAAGTTGGTCTGAGGGATGCCTTTGGAACAAACACAAAAACATTCTGTATTCACAAGGGCCCAAAGGAATAATTATTGTGAGTTTAGGAGCCCCTGACACTAGCTCCAGGATCAGAATCAAAGCCTTCTTCATATCTCACACTATACCACAGGGAAAAAGCATTTACTGTATTTGCTACTCACTTCAGCCCTTCCTTCCAAAAAATCTGTCCTTGTACACAAGTAAATCTTATATATTTTGGACCTTCTTTTTCATGTGACCATGATGACCCATCACCTGTACTTTTTCCATCTCATATAAGTGCCAGACCTGGAGACATAAAAAGAATGCTCATATGAGTTACCCAGGTCTACCATATGGAAATCACTAACTAATGAAGAAATATACACAGATGAATATAGAATCAAACATTTGAAAGAGGGAAAAAATAGATATTTGAAACTCTGCATTTGATGCTGGGAAAGATTGAGGGCAGGAGGAGAAGGGGACAACAGAGGATGAGATAGTTGGATGACATCACTGACACAATGGACATGGGTTTGGGTGGACTCCAGGAGTTGGTGATGGACAGGGAGGCCTGGTGTGCTGCAGTTCATGGGATCGCAAAGAGTCGGACACGACTGAGCAACTGAACCAAACTGAACTGAATTCAACCATTCTCAATCCTGTCTACCACTAGATAATATATAAAAGAGAAATGTTGTAAAATTGCTTCAGCTTGTGATTAAATATTTTCTCAATAAAATCAGTATCTCAAATGTGTTTTTTAAA
Source organism: Bos taurus (assembly GCF_002263795.3). Lineage (NCBI taxonomy): Eukaryota > Metazoa > Chordata > Mammalia > Artiodactyla > Bovidae > Bos > Bos taurus. Next base: position 5,647,995 of record NC_037336.1, read on the forward strand.
AATGTCAAAGACTTTCATATATAGCTGAAATAAAAATTTAAACATAAATCAGTTCAGTTCATTTCACTCAGTCATTTCTGACTCTTTGTGACGCCATGAACTGCAGCACGCCAGGCCTCCCTCTCCATCACCAACTGCTGCAGTCTACCCAAACCCATAAATAAATATGAATATATTTATATAGTATAAAATAAATGTAAATATAAATATATATATATATATATATATATATATCTCAATCTGATTTCAGCATTGACTATCTGGTAATGTCCGTGTGTAGAGTTTTCTCTTGTGTTGTTGGAAGAGAGTGTTTGCTATGACCAGTGCATTTTCTTGGGAAAACTCTATTAGCCTTTGCCCTGCTTCATTCCGTACTCAAAGGCCAAATTTGCCTGTTACTCCAGGTATAGAAAAAGGAGTACATCAAGACTGTATGTTGTCACCCTGCTTATTTAACTTATTTAACTTATCATGAGAAATGCTGGGCTGGAAGAAGCACAAGCTGGAATCAAGATTTCCAGGAGAAATATCAATAACCTCAGATATGCAGATGACACCACCCTTATGGCAGAAAGTGAAGAGGAACTAAAAAGCCTCTTGATGAATGTTAAAGAGGAGAGTGAAAAAGTTGGCTTAAAGCTCAACATCAGAAAACTAAGATCATGGCATCTGGTCCCATCACTTCATGGGAAATAGATGGGGAAACAGTGGAAACAGTGTCAGACTTTAATTTTTTGGGCTCCAGAATCACTGCAGATGGTGATTGCAGCCATGAAATTAAAAGACACTTACTCCTTGGAAGGAAAATTATGACCAACCTAGATAGCATATTGAAAAGCAGAGATATTACTTTGCCAACAAAGGTCCATCTAGTCAAGGCTATGGTTTTTCCAGTGGTCATGTATGTATGTGAGAGTTGGACTGTGAAGAAAACTGAGCATCCAAGAATTGATGCTTTTGAACTGTGGTGTTGGAAAAGACTCTTGAGAGTCCCTTGGACTGCAAGGAAATCCAACCAGTCCATCCTAAGGGAGATCAGTCCTGGGTGTTCATTGGAAGGACTGACAAAGCTGAAACTCCAATACTTTGGCCACCTCATGCGAAGAGTTGACTTATTGGAAAAGACCTTGATGCTGGGATGGATTGGGAGCAGGAGGAGAAGGGGACGACAGAGGATGAGATGGCTGGATGGCATCACTGACTCGATGGACATGAGTCTGAGTGAACTCCGGGAGTTGGTGGTGGACAGAGAGGCCTGGAATGCTGCGATTCATGGGGTCGCAAAGAGTCGGACACGACTGAGCAACTGAACTGAACTGAACTGATAGATGCTGAAATTCACAATACTGGAAATCTAAACCCAATACATTAAAAGGATTAAACACCATTATCAAGTAGGGTTTATCCTGGAAATTCAATGGTGGTTCAACGTAACTAAGTTAATCAATGCCATAATATTAGTAGAAGAGAAAAAAAAAAAAAAAAAAAGCATCTCAGTTAAGGCCAAAGACGTATGTAATAGGTGCAAACACTTTTTTATGATAATGCTACTCATGAAACTAGAAAAATAATGAAAATTCATGGACATAATAAATAGCATTTAGAAAATTTCACAGCTAACAGCATACTCAAGAGGAAACTAAATTTTTTCTACTAAAGAAAGGAATAAGATAAAGGTGTCCACTTTTAGCACTACTATTCAACATTGTACCAGAAGTTCCAGCCAGACTTATTAGAGAAGAATAAGAAATAAAAGATATATAAATTTTAAATGGAGAAGTAAAAGTATCTCTATTTATAAATGCCAATACTATTTACAGATTTTCACAAATAATAGTCAAGAAAGTGTCTAGAACTAATAAATAAGTTCAATAGAGTTGTATCTCTAATATAATAAATCTGCTTCTAGATGATGGACCAATTCTTGTGGGAAATGTTTTATATTGAGTCCTTCACTTTGATCTTTGTAGAATAGTAAGAGGTAGAATGGTCATTAACAATTGTAGGATCAGTTTTGGTGAAAGGAAGCCCATGTATCCAAGTTCATAGATAAATTTCATCTTTCTTGAGATCTTTGAGCAATTTGGGGGTAACTAGGTAAAGGGTCTGACAGACATCATCATAGCAATTTTCTTGTCCATCTGATTATTGAAAATCTCTTCTGCTACTTGGGTGAGCATTCTCATAATTTTACACGTATCCTATTAATAATCTTTTCCATCTGTCCTTCCAAGTGGCTTCATTACAAAGTCAAGACACTAGCAACTGCTTTTGAATAAATCTTTGTAACTATGTCTCTTCTTGGGCAAATTTGACAGACAGTTTCACTGCTTAAAATATCTGCTTATTAGAGTATCTCATTTCCTCACTGTTCTTTAGGATCATAATGCTGTGGACATGAGGTTTCTGCAGTCAGTTTCTACAGTTTCTGCTAAAATATCTGCTTATTAGAGTATCTCATTTCCTCACTGTTCTTTAGGATCATAATGCTGTGGACATGAGGTTTCTGCAGTCATATTCTACAAATATTGGAAAGAAAAAATTATAAATCAAGCCACATTTTTCTTCTTGCCTTGTTGATTCTCCATAGGAAGGAGTGTGAATGTGTCTGTGTGTGTGTGTGTGTAGGCATGCATGGTCAGGCACACGTGTGCCTACAAAACAAAATAATGGATTTTTTTTCTATCAGGTTTTAAACTTAGAGTTTGATAAGATATATTAGCTACATTTTCAAAACACAAAAAAATAAAGCCCACAACTCAAAAATATGTGGCAGACAAATAGATACAAATTCCCTTTCCAGAAGATTATGAGGAAATGTAACATCTGGCTGAAGTTGGGACATATACACTTTACTCCCTTCATTCTATCTCATTAAAAAAAAAAAAAGTAATTGCTTCCTTCATAATTCTGTATTGGTCAGAATAAAACCTGCAGAATTAAAGAAGTCTTATTTAGTAGTAGTTATAATTTTGCTTCACATTTTAAGAGTAGATTGTGTAATGTAAAATTATATTAAAAATAATATTGAAAGCATGGCTGTATACATGTTATCAAGTCCAAATTTGCACTGCTTGCAGCACAACAGGCCAATAAACTGATAAATGTGTCATTGGGGCAAGGAATTAGTAACTTTATTCAGAAGCCAACAGATCCAGAAGATGGCGAACTAGTTGTCCCAAAGAACACATCTTACTCAAATTAGAATCCAGCTTTCTTCTACAACTAAAAGGCGAGGGAGAGTGGCTGGTTGTTGCAAAATTTCTTGGTGCAGGAATATCTTGCTCTTGCAGCTGTCCATGTAGGTCTAGTCACAGTATTCTTATGAGCCTCCAACAAAACAAACTGTTATTTTCTGCTCTATAACTTTTTATCTCTGTATAAATTGAAACCTTTACACTTATAAAGTTCAGAGTCCTTAGAAGAAGGTTATTGTGCATATTTTCAGGCTATGCTGCTGCTGCTGCTGCTAAGTCGCTTCAGTCGTGTCCAACTCCTGTGTGACCCCATAGACGGCAGACCCACCAGGCTCCCCTGTCCCTCGGATCTCAAGGCAAGAATGCTGGAGTGGATTGCCTTTCCTTCTCCAATGCATGAAAGTGAAAAGTGAAAGTGAAGTTGCTCAGTCGTGTCCGACTCTTCATGACGCCATGGACTGTAGCACACCAGGCTTCTCCATCCATGGTATTTTCCAGGCAAGAGTACTGGAGTGGGGTGCCATTGCCTTCTCCAATTTGAGGCTATAGGTAAACATTTATTTTACAAAGGCTCAGAGTCATCATGGCTAAGCACAGGGAACAGAGCAAAAGGGTTGGAGCTAAAGAAAGCAGATGGAACATAGAGTCAGGTTTGCTCTTCTCTATTGCATACAGATTCTATTTCATGAGCAAAATAATTAATCTCTTGTATTTTAACAATAACAACAACAAAAAAAAACTTTTCTGAAATTTGGTGAAGAAGTGGAAAAGAGGGATGTTTCAAAGTTTGAACTAATTTGGCTCTGATTTTAATATTCTACAATTATTGTTAAAGTTTAAAATACTCTTTGCCTTCTATAACATGGTTTTGTGAAAACATCCTTGATTCATTGTATGACCATGACTATGAGTCAAACTAAATACACCTGTTCCTGATTCACAACACACCTAGTCCTCAGATAAAGTGAACTGCATAGATTTTATTTTTCTGGATTTAGTAAAACTATCATTGAATGGAATATGATTTAGAATAAGCAGTCCTTTTTCAAATATTATACAAAAATAATGCTAGTGATTTTTTCATTGGGGAATGCAAATCTACTTCATTTTGTTATTTCCTGAGAAAATAAAGATCATTTCTATTGAAGAATACTGAGAGCTCTGCAGCTCAGCGATGCCTATGCTAGTCATCTTGAATATTGCAACTTAAAAGTAGATTCATTTCATCTTGAAAAATAAAGAAAACATTATAGATACTACAAAAAGTTTGTTTTGATTATTAAATGATTTTACACTATATATATTAATAAATTAAATTGCCCCGATACATATTAACACTCACTAAATCGTTAGGTAGTGTTATTATGAGAACTTTTGTCAGATTAAACATAGTTGCATGCATAAATATAAAAATATAAGTCCTAGTAAAAGTGTCAAAATTAATGTACTAGGTAGGCCACTTTTGGTCTTCTATAATGTGAGTCAAAATAAATTGCATTGGATTTAAACTAAGGTCAAAAGGAAATATCCCCATTTTTACAGCCTGCATTTATATGCCAAATCTGGTCCTTTAGTGATTTTTTGTGTGGGAAGACCAAACCAAGTATAAATTTAAACTCAATGAATGACACTTTATTAAATCACAAAATGTCGCCTTTAAACGCCAAATAGGTTTTTAATACATTTCAGAGTTAGCGCTATCTGGCAAGTCAACAGATGTACATGACCAGGCTTGCCATAATTTATCTACTAACAATAGTATTGGTCCTTTCTAAGAGCTTGTAACATTGCCTGCAATAACAATCTTAATACATCATTGATTTCTGGCTTCACAATTTGCAATAGAGTTTTTAAAGCAGTACCACTTTGAAAATGTCAATAAAATATACATTTTATTTAATTCAGATGCACAGTATGATACACATAATTTCTCAAAACTGATGCAAGGATCTGTCAGAAGATATGTCACAGCTAAGAGTTTACATGTGTATCCTTATCAAAATCAAAATGTCCCAATTAATATTATCTTTTCTCAAGGATCGTGAAGACAAAAATTCTTTTTCTCAAGGAAATGTTTTTATTTATGAGACTGTGTAGCATATTGGGTAAGGGTCATACATAACCTGGAGGCAGATTACCCACAATTAATTTCACCTTCTAGCACTTCCTAGCTGTGTGACTTTGTATAACTTACTTAACCTCATCAAGACTCTACTTCCTGTGTTATGCTGTTGTTTTTCAGTTACTCAGTCATGTCTAACTCTTTGTGACTCCATGGACTGCGGCACAGCAAGCTTCCCTGCTGAAAGGTTGTTGCTGAATCACAAAAGACACTGGGATTATTGGCTTCTAGAAGAGAGGAATTCAATCCTGGGCTGGTGACAAGGCTTGATCACTCAGTTTTTGTTTAATAAAGTTTTATTAAAGTATAAAAGAGATAGGGAAAGCTTCTGAAATAGGCATCAGAAGGGGGCAGAAAGAGTGTTCCCCTGCTAGCCTTTAGCAGTATGTTATATACCTATCAGCACACTGTTAATTAGTGAAAGAGGAAGTATCAGAACTCAGAGTGGCACTAGGCCCCTCATCCACAACATGCATTTTGAGATAACATTTTCACCAGGTGAGTCATACAGGGCCATAAAAGGTTCTTTGACATGAATCTCGAAGAAAGGTGGGGTTTCCAAGTAAATATATAGTTTCATTAACATAAGATTAGGAGAACAATGTATGAGTAAAAAAATACAGGTTTGTTAAGCCATTATCAGTTCTAAGTCTTAAGTGGGAGCTGACTTGAAGAAAGACAAATTTCTCTGTTGTCTCCCTTCTCTTCTTTCCCTCAATTATTCCGAGCACCAGGTTCTTTTCCAATGAGTGGACTCTTCCACATCAGGTGGTCAAAAGTATCTAGGGCTTCAGCTTCAGCATCAGTTCTTCAGCATGTGTTATGTTAGGGAAAACAAAAATAGCTTCTTCATTGGACTGTTGGGGAAAGGGAGAAAAAAATGTATAGGCATATGTGTGTAGTTTCTTCAGTTTTGGCCTTGGAGTACAGAATGAAGCAGGCAAAGGCTAATAGAGTTCTGTCAAGAGAATGCACTGGTCATAGCAAACACCCTCTTCCAACAACAGGAAGAGAAGACTCTAGACATGGACATCACCGATGGTCAACACCGAAATCAGATTGATTATATTCTTTGCAGCCAAAGATGGAAAAGCTCATACAGTCATCAAAAACAAGACCAGGAGCTGACTGTGGCTCGGTCATGGAAATTCTTACTGCCAAATTCAGGAGTTAAATTGAAGAAATTAAGGGAAAACCACTAAGACCATTCAGGTAGGACCTAAATCAAATCCCTTAAGATTATACAGTGGAAGTGAGAAATAGATTTAAGGGACTAATATCTGCATAGACAGACTGCCTGATGAACTATGGATGGAGTTTCATGACATTGTACAGGAGACAGGAATCAAGACCATCCCCAAGAAAAGAAATGCAAAAAAGTAAAATGGCTGTTTGAGGAGGCCTTACAAATAGCTGTGAAAAGAAGGGAAGTGCAAAGGAGAAAAGGAAAAGATAAACCGCATTTGAATGCAGAGTTCCAAAGAATAGCAAGGACAAGATAAGAAAGCTTCCTCAGTGATCAAAGCAAAGAAAAAGAGGAAAACATAGAATGGGAAAAGACTAGAGTTCTCTTCAAGGAATTAGAGATATCAGTGAAATTTCATGCAAGCAACTCATCTTTCTTTCACAGTCCAACTCTACATCCATACATGACCACTGGAAAAACCATAGCCTTGACTAGACGGACCTTTGTTGTCAAGAGCTTATTAAGGGTTAATAAAATTCTATACATGTATACATCTGATTATAACAGACTGAATTGTGGGAAAGACATGCACAATAGAGCCTGTTGTTGTGTAACTTGCAACTGTACAGTCAAAACTGTCAGCCCATGCCCGCCTAAATGTATAGTAAAATCCCTTTCTTGAAAAGTATAATATCTCTTCTTTTCTGGTGCCAGTGCCCCTCTTGGCTTGGCCCACCTTCCCTTGAAGTATTCTTTCTGTTCTTTCCTTAATAAACTTGTTTTTGCCAACATGTAAGATATCACATTCTTCCTTGTGTCCTTACCAAGAACCAAGGCCCACAAAAGAAGGTCCTCATCTACCTCTCCCCAAATCCAATAACACTGGGAGTAAGGAGCCTATACTGACCAGGGGAGCCTGAGCAGAGGGTCCATTAGGTACAAAGAGTTGGACATAACTGAGCACTACACGTACTCACCATGGCACTCCCTTATCCCAGTTTGCAATTAGAGAAAGTTGGTCTGAGGGATGCCTTTGGAACAAACACAAAAAACATTCTGTATTCACAAGGGCCCAAAGGAATAATTATTGTGAGTTTAGGAGCCCCTGACACTAGCTCCAGGATCAGAATCAAAGCCTTCTTCATATCTCACACTATACCACAGGGAAAAGGCATTTACTGTATTTGCTACTCACTTCAGCCCCTTCCTTCCAAAAGATCTGTCCTTGTACACAAGTAAATCTTAATATTTTGGACCTTCTTTTTCATGTGACCATGATGACCCATCACCTGTACTTTTCCATCTCATATAAGTGCCAGACCTGGAGACATAAAAAGAATGCTCATATGAGTTACCCAGGTCTACCATATGGAAATCACTAACTAATGAAGAAATATACACAGATGAATATAGAATCAAACATTTGAAAGAGGGAAAAAAATAGATATTTGAAACTCTGCATTTGATGCTGGGAAAGATTGAGGGCAGGAGGAGAAGGGGACAACAGAGGATGAGATAGTTGGATGACATCACTGACACAATGGACATGGGTTTGGGTGGACTCCAGGAGTTGGTGAGGACAGGGAGGCCTGGTGTGGCTGCAGTTCATGGGATCGCAAAGAGTCGGACACGACTGAGCAACTGAACCAAAAACTGAACTGAATTCAAACCATTCTCAATCCTGTCTACCACTAGATAATATATAAAAGAGAAAATGTTGTAAAATTGCTTCAGCTTGTGGATTAAAATATTTTCTCAATAAAATCAGTATCTCAAAATGTGTTTTTTTAAAAATGTCAAAGACTTTCATATATAGCTGAAATAAAAATTTAAACATAAAATCAGTTCAGTTCATTTCACTCAGTCATTTCTGACTCTTTGTGACGCCATGAACTGCAGCACGCCAGGCCTCCCTCTCCATCACAACTGCTGCAGTCTACCCAAACCCATAAATAAATATGAATAATATATTATATAGTAATAAAATAAATATATATATATATATAATATAATATATATATATAATCTCAATCTGATTTCAGCATTGACTATCTGGTAATGTCCGTGTTAGAGTTTTCTCTTGTGTTGTTGGAAGAGAGTGTTTGCTATGACCAGTGCATTTTCTTGGGAAAAACTCTAATTAGCCTTTGCCCTGCTTCATTCCGTACTCAAAGGCCAAATTTGCCTGTTACTCACTCCAGGTATAGAAAAAGGAGTACATCAAGACTGTATGTTGTCACCCTGCTTATTTAACTTATTTAACTTATCATGAGAAATGCTGGGCTGGAAGAAGCACAAGCTGGAATCAAGATTTCCAGGAGAAATATCAATAACCTCAGATATGCAAGATGACACCACCCTTATGGCAGAAAGTGAAGAGGAACTAAAAAGCCTCTTGATGAATGTTAAAGAAGAGAGTGAAAAAGTTGGCTTAAAGCCAAACATCAGAAAACTAAGATCATGGCATCTGGTCCATCACTTCATGGGAAATAGATGGGGGAAACAGTGTCAGACTTTAATTTTTTGGGCTCCAGAATCACTGCAGATGGTGAGGCCGCCATGAAATTAAAAGACACTTACTCCTTGGAAGGAAAATTATGAACCAACCTAGATAGCATATTGAAAGCAGAAGATATTACTTTGCCAACAAAGGTCCGTCTAGTCAAGGCTATGGTTTTTCCAGTGGTCATGTATGGTATGTGAGAGTTGGACTGTGAAGAAAACTGAGCACCAAGAATTGATGCTTTTGAACTGTGGTGTTGGAAAAGACTCTTGAGAGTCCTTGGACTGCAAGGAAATCCAACCAGTCCATCCTAAGGGAGATCAGTCCTGGGTGTTCATTTGGAAGGACTGACAAAGCTGAAACTCCAATACTTTGGCCACTCATGCGAAGAGTTGACTTATTGGAAAAGACCTTGATGCTGGGATGGATTGGGAGCAGGAGAAGAAGGGACGACCAGAGGATGAGATGGCTGGATGGCATCACTGACTCGATGGACATGAGTCTGAGTGAACTCGGGAGTTGGTGTGACAGAGAGGCCTGGATGCGCGATTCATGGGGTCGCAAAGAGTGGACACGACTGAGCAACTGAACTGAACTGAACTGATAGATGCTGAAATTCACAATACTGGGAAATCTAAACCCAATACATTAAAAGGATTAACACCATTATCAAAGATGGGTTTATCCTGGAAATTCAATGGTGGTTCAACGTAACTAAGTTAATCAATGCCATAATATTAGTAGAAGAGAAAAAAAAAAAAAAAAAAGCATCTCAGTTAAGGCCAAAGACGTATGTAATAGGTGCAAACACTTTTTTATAATAATGCTACTCATGAAACTAGAAAAATAATGAAAATTCATGGACATAATAAATAGCATTTAGAAAATTTCACAGCTAACAGCATACTCAAGAGGAAACTAAATTTTTTCTACTAAAGAAAGGAATAAGATAAAGGTGTCCACTTTTAGCACTACTATTCAACATTGTACCAGAAGTTCCAGCCAGACTTTATTAGAGAAGAAAAGAAATAAAAGATATATAAATTTTAAAATGGAGAAGTAAAAGTATCTCTATTTATAAATGCCAATACTATTTACAGATTTCACAAATAATAGTCAAGAAAGTGTCTAGAACTAATAAATAAGTTCAATAGAGTTGTATCTCTAATATAAATAAAAATCTGCTTCTAGATGAGGACCAATTCTTTGGGAAATGTTTTTATATTGAGTCCTTCACTTTGATCTTTGTAGAATATAAGAGGTAGAATGGTCATTAAACAAATTGTAAGGGATGACAATCTGATTATTGAAAATCTCTCTTCTGCTTACTTGGGGAGCCATTTCTCAGTAATTTTACACGTATCCTATTAAATAATCTTTCCATCTGTTCCTTCCAAGTGCTTCATTACAAAGTCAAGACACTAGCAACTGCTTTTGAATAAATCTTTGTAACTATGTCTCTTCTTGGGCAAATTTGACAGACAGTTTCACTGCTAAAATATCTGCTTATTAGAGTATCTCATTTCCTCACTGTTCTTTTAGGATCATAATGCTGTGGACATGAGGTTTCTGTCAGTCTAGTTTTTCTTTAAAGTCCATTGTTTTTGTCATATTGGGACATGAGGTTCAGATAAATATTTGAAAAAATATAAATCAAGCCACATTTTTCTTCTTGCCTTGTTGATTCTCCATAGGAAGGAGTGTGGAATGTGTCTGTGTGTGTGTGTGTGTGTGGTAGGCATGCATGGTCAGGCGCAACGTGTGCCTACAAAACAAAATAATGGATTTTTTTTCTATCATTTTAAACTTAGAGTTTGATAAGATATATTAGCTACATTTTCAAAAACACAAAAATAAGCCCACAACTCAAAAATAATGTGGCAGACAAATAGATACAAATTCCCTTTCCAGAAGATTATGAGGAAATGTAACATCTGGCTGAAGTTGGAACATATACACTTTACTCCCTTCATTTATCTCATTAAAAAAAAAAAGTAATTGCTTCCTTCATAATTCTGTATTGGTCAGAATAAAACCTGCAGAATTAAAGAAGTCTTATTTAGTAGTAGTTATAATTTTGCTTCACATTTTAAGAAGTAGATTGTGTAATGTAAAATTATATTTAAAAATAATATTGAAAGCATGGCTGTATACATGTTATCAAGTCCAAATTTTGCACTGCTTGCAGCACAACAGGCCAATAAACTGATAAATGTGTCATTGGGGCAAGGAATAGTAACTTTATTCAGAAAAGCCAACAGATCCAGAAAATGGCGAACTAGTGTCCAAAGAACAATCTTACTCAAATTAGAATCCAGCTTCTTCTAACACACTAAAAGGCGAGGGAGAGTGGTGGTTGTTGCAAATTTCTTGGTGCAGGAATATCTTGCTCTTGCAGCTGTCCATGTAGGTCTAGTCAACAGTATTCTTATGAGCCTCCAACAAAAACCAAACTGTTATTTTCTGCTCTATAACTTTTTATCTCTGTATAAATTGAAACCTTTACACTTATAAAGTTCAGAGTCCTTAGAAGAGGTTATTGTGCATATTTCAGGCTATGCTGCTGCTGCTGCTGCTAAGTCGCTTCAGTCGTGTCCAACTCTGTGTGACCCCATAGACGGCAGCCCACCAGGCTCCCCTGTCCCTCGGATTCTCAAGGCAAGAATGCTGGAGTGGATTGCCTTTCCTTCTCCAATGCATGAAAGTGAAAAGTGAAAGTGAAGTTGCTCAGTCAGGTTCGACTCTTCATGACGCATGGACTGTAGCCACCAGGCTTCTCCATCCATGGGTATTTTCCAGGCAAGAGTACTGGAGTGGGGTGCCATTGCCTTCTCCAATTTGAGGCTATAGGTAACAATTTATTTTACAAAGGCTCAGAGTCATCATGGCTAAGCACAGGGAACAGAGCAAAAGGGTTGGAGCTAAGAAACAGATGGAACATAGAGTCAGGTTTGCTCTTCTCTATTGCATATCAGATTCTATTCATGAGCAAAATAATTATTCTTGTATTTTACAATAACAACAACAAAAAAAAACTTTTCTGAAATTTGGTGAAGAAGTGGAAAAAGGGGGATGTTTCAAAGTTTGAATTAATTTGGCTCTGATTTTAATATTCTACAATATTGTTAAAGTTTAAATACTCTTTGCCTTCTATAACATGGTTTTGTGAAAACATCCTTGATTCATTGTATGACCATGACTATGAGTCAAACTAAATACACCTGTCCTGATTTACAACACACCTAGTCCTCAGATAAGAAGTGAACTGCATAGATTTTATTTTTCTGGATTTAGTAATAACTATCATTAATGGAATATGATTAGAATAGCAGTCTTTTCAAATATATAAAAAATAATGCTAGTGATTTTTCATTGGGGATCAAAATCTACTTCATTTTGTTATTCCTGAGAAATAAAGATAATTTCTATTGAAAATACTGAGAGCTCTGCAGTCAGGATGCCTATGCTAGTCATCTTGAATATTGCACTTAAAAGTAGTTTCATTTCATCTGAAAAATAAAGAAAAACATTCTAACTTGAGATCAGCTGTTTCATTTACTAGAAATGTATTTCTAAAAAAACTTGGGAACTTTTTTAATGCATGATATGGAAAAAGTTAATAGCATAGCAATGATCTCTTTTTTTGAGATCTAGTAGAAAACTCCCAGAATATTCTTTTAACCTAATGTTATTAGTGTTATTCAGAGTAGATTAGCCTTTTTTTTTCCTCCCATTTTAGCTATTGTTAATTATATATAGTTTCTTCTCTTGAGTTTATTATGTTTCATAGAAAAAATTCCATTTCAATTTTTTCAAAATTTATTATAGACATATTCATATCCTTTCTCATAAATTTAATGTTCCTTATGTAAACAATAATTTATTAGTCATGGTATTTTCTGTGTGTATCATAACAGTATACTAAAAGGAGTGTGACTCCAATTTTTATATGTGACTGCATACAACTTTTAAGCCTCATTGCTTTCTCTACACTTCCTTCCCAAATTTCAGCTGATGATTAAAAGTCCTGTAATTCCCCCTTTTGTGGTCTCCAGGAGATACAAACCATGCAAGGCCTTCCTTTCTTGGAAACCCTAATTCCAGTCCACTAACACAATCTCCATAACAACCTTGAAGCTGTAGTCACTTAATGGCTGTTTCTCAGAATATTTCAGGTCAGCCTGGAGGATATTAACCTGATCTCCCAGGAAATCTCATTACGTAAGTAAGAAACCTTTTCATACAGTCTTGGTGTACATGTACGTGTGTGTGTGTGTGTGTGTGGTGTGTGTGTTGTGAGAGAGAGAGAGAGAGAAAGAGAACCAGTCTTAACATCCAAATTGAATATAAGTTGGATTTGGAGTCCATCTCCTTTCTTCTGATAGCTAAAATAAATGCAAATGCAATGGTATTCTTAAGAGTAACCTTTAATGTCTCATAAATAGGTTAGAAAATAAAAATAAATTTACATAACCTCCCCAAGATAAATTATAGGTAATTTACTTTTTTGTGTATCTATAGTACATATGTGAACACTTTTTATTCCACAGAATATCCAGAAAAAATAGTGTGGTTTCCTAAACTCTATAGAGTGAACTTAATTTGCCAAATTAAAGAAAAAATACTATTTTTTCTGGATATTCTGTGGAATAAAAAGTGTTCACATATGTACTATTGGTACACAAAAATAAATTACCTATCATTTATTCTTGTTCTCATTCTAGTTTTATCATATATATTATATAAAAATGACAGGCTGTGATATGCATAATTTCACTGATTTATTTTTCTAAACTCAAAATGTATTCACTTTCCCATTTAACCAGATTCCATTCCTCTAGATCTTCATTTCTATCAGCCTTAAGGCAAAGAATGTAATATATACAAAAACAAACCAAACATAGACTAACTAAAATGGAACTAGATGTGAAATGTAGATCTCTCCATAATAGGACTGTGTATATAAAATAAACAATATTTTATATTATTATTATATTTCTGATATCCTCATATACAACTACATTTTCAAGTCTTTTTTTTTTTCCTTGCCTTGAAGTGGTCATCAGTAAGTTTCCCAGAAACTTACTTGGGACACGTGATTCTCTTCTGTGTTCCTTGTGTTGGGCTCAGTTGCTCCGTGGTATCCCACTCTTTGTGACCCAATGGACTGTAGTCCACCAGACTCCTCTGTCCATGGGATTTCTCAAGCAAGAATACTGGAGTGGGTTGCCATTTTCTACTCTTGACTCTCTTTTGGTGTATATATATATATATATATATACACACACACACATACACACACAATATCTTATTTGTTCAACATGGATTTTTTCGGTCCTGGTGTTAGTCAGGAAATTAGGCATGAGCAATAAGGAGTGGCCAAACTGGAAAAGATTCAAGTTGATCTCTAAACCCCATCCAAGACACACCACAGTGTAGCCCAGGACAGATCACAGATATGCTACAAATCACCACAGGAACTTTTCCAACTCTGGTGCATGTGCCCTAGGTACACAGTGAATACAAACTAACCACAGGAGCTTCTCCAACTAAGGCGCATGTGCCCCTGATGCACAGCTGTGTCCTCTGCTGTGTCCTCTAGTGACAACAGACAGTCAGGAACTTACTCAGTTCAGTTCAGTTGCTCAGTCATGTCTGACTCTTTGCAACCCATGAATTGCAGCACGCCAGGCCTCCCTGTCCATCACCAACTCCCAGAATTCATGCAGACTCATGTCCATCGAGTCAGTGATGCCATCCAGCCATCTCATCCTCTGTCGTCCCCTTGTCCTCCTGCCCCCAATCCCTCCCAACATCAGAGTCTTTTCCAGTGAGCCAACTCTTCACATGAGGTGGCCAAAGTTCTGGAGTTTCAGCTTTAGCATCATTCCTTCTAAAGAACACCCAGGATTGATCTCCTTCAGAATGGACTGGTTGGATCTCCTCGCAGTCCAAGGGACTCTCAAGAGTCTTCTCCAACACCACAGTTCAAAAGCATCAATTCTTCTGCACTCATCTTTCTTCACAGTCCAACTCTCACATCCATACATGACCACTGGAAAAACCATAGCCTTGACTAGATGGACCTTTGTTGTCAAGAGCTTATTAAGGGTTAATAAATATTCTATACATGTATACATCTGATTATAACAGACTGAATTGTGGGAAAGACATGCACAATAGAGCCTGTTGTTGTGTAACTTGCAACTGTCAGTCAAAACTGTCAGCCCATGCCCGCCTAAATGTATATGTAAAATCCCTTTCTTGAAAAGTATAATATCTCTTCTTTCTGGTGCCAGTGCCCCTCTTGGCTTGGCCCACCTTTCCCTTGAAGTATTCTTTCTGTTCTTTCCTTAATAAACTTGTTTTTGCCACATGTAAGATATCACATTCTTCCTTGTGTCCTTACCAAGAACCAAGGCCCACAAAAGAAGGTCCTCATCTACTCTCCCCAAATCCAATAACACTGGGAGTAAGGAGCCTATACTGACCAGGGGAGCCTGAGCAGAGGGTCCATTAGGTCACAAAGAGTTGGACATAACTGAGCACTACACGTACTCACCATGGCACTCCCCTTATCCCAGTTTGCAATTAGAGAAAGTTGGTCTGAGGGATGCCTTTGGAACAAACACAAAAACATTCTGTATTCACAAGGGCCCAAAGGAATAATTATTGTGAGTTTAGGAGCCCCTGACACTAGCTCCAGGATCAGAATCAAAGCCTTCTTCATATCTCACACTATACCACAGGGAAAAAGCATTTACTGTATTTGCTACTCACTTCAGCCCTTCCTTCCAAAAAATCTGTCCTTGTACACAAGTAAATCTTATATATTTTGGACCTTCTTTTTCATGTGACCATGATGACCCATCACCTGTACTTTTTCCATCTCATATAAGTGCCAGACCTGGAGACATAAAAAGAATGCTCATATGAGTTACCCAGGTCTACCATATGGAAATCACTAACTAATGAAGAAATATACACAGATGAATATAGAATCAAACTTTGAAAGAGGGAAAAAAATAGATATTTGAAACTCTGCATTTGATGCTGGGAAAGATTGAGGGCAGGAGGAGAAGGGGACAACAGAGGATGAGATAGTTGGATGACATCACTGACACAATGGACATGGGTTTGGGTGGACTCCAGGAGTTGGTGATGGACAGGGAGGCCTGGTGTGCTGCAGTTCATGGGATCGCAAAGAGTCGGACACGACTGAGCAACTGAACCAAACTGAACTGAATTCAACCATTCTCAATCCTGTCTACCACTAGATAATATATAAAAGAGAAATGTTGTAAAATTGCTTCAGCTTGTGATTAAATATTTTCTCAATAAAATCAGTATCTCAAATGTGTTTTTTAAAAATGTCAAAGACTTTCATATATAGCTGAAATAAAAATTTAAACATAAATCAGTTCAGTTCATTTCACTCAGTCATTTCTGACTCTTTGTGACGCCATGAACTGCAGCACGCCAGGCCTCCCTCTCCATCACCAACTGCTGCAGTCTACCCAAACCCATAAATAAATATGAATATATTTATATAGTATAAAATAAATATATATATATATATATATATATATATATATATATATATCTCAATCTGATTTCAGCATTGACTATCTGGTAATGTCCATGTGTAGAGTTTTCTCTTGTGTTGTTGGAAGAGAGTGTTTGCTATGACCAGTGCGTTTTCTTGGGAAAACTCTATTAGCCTTTGCCCTGCTTCATTCCGTACTCAAAGGCCAAATTTGCCTGTTACTCCAGGTATAGAAAAAGGAGTACATCAAGACTGTATGTTGTCACCCTGCTTATTTAACTTATTTAACTTATCATGAGAAATGCTGGGCTGGAAGAAGCACAAGCTGGAATCAAGATTTCCAGGAGAAATATCAATAACCTCAGATATGCAGATGACACCACCCTTATGGCAGAAAGTGAAGAGGAACTAAAAAGCCTCTTGATGAATGTGAAAGAAGAGAGTGAAAAAGTTGGCTTAAAGCACAACATCAGAAAACTAAGATCATGGCATCTGGTCCCATCACTTCATGGGAAATAGATGGGGAAACAGTGTCAGACTTTAATTTTTTGGGCTCCAGAATCACTGCAGATGGTGATGCCGCCATGAAATTAAAAGACACTTACTCCTTGGAAGGAAAATTATGACCAACCTAGATAGCATATTGAAAAGCAGAGATATTACTTTGCCAACAAAGGTCCGTCTAGTCAAGGCTATGGTTTTTCCAGTGGTCATGTATGGATGTGAGAGTTGGACTGTGAAGAAAACTGAGCACCCAAGAATTGATGCTTTTGAACTGTGGTGTTGGAAAAGACTCTTGAGAGTCCCTTGGACTGCAAGGAAATCCAACCAGTCCATCCTAAGGGAGATCAGTCCTGGGTGTTCATTGGAAGGACTGACAAAGCTGAAACTCCAATACTTTGGCCACCTCATGCGAAGAGTTGACTTATTGGAAAAGACCTTGATGCTGGGATGGATTGGGAGCAGGAGAAGAAGGGGACGACAGAGGATGAGATGGCTGGATGGCATCACTGACTCGATGGACATGAGTCTGAGTGAACTCTGGGAGTTGGTGTTCGACAGGGAGGCCTGGCATGCCGCGATTCATGGGGTCGCAAAGAGTTGGACACGACTGAGCAACTGAACTGAACTGAACTGATAGATGCTGAAATTCACAATACTGGAAATCTAAACCCAATACATTAAAAGGATTAAACACCATTATCAAGTAGGGTTTATCCTGGAAATTCAATGGTGGTTCAACGTAACTAAGTTAATCAATGCCATAATATTAGTAGAAGAGAAAAAAAAAAAAAAGCATCTCAGTTAAGGCCAAAGACGTATGTAGTAGGTGCAAACACTTTTTTATGATAATGCTACTCATGAAACTAGAAAAATAATGAAAATTCATGGACATAATAAATAGCATTTAGAAAATTTCACAGCTAACAGCATACTCAAGAGGAAACTAAATTTTTTCTACTAAAGAAAGGAATAAGATAAAGGTGTCCACTTTTAGCACTACTATTCAACATTGTACCAGAAGTTCCAGCCAGACTTATTAGAGAAGAATAAGAAATAAAAGATATATAAATTTTAAATGGAGAAGTAAAAGTATCTCTATTTATAAATGCCAATACTATTTACAGATTTTCACAAATAATAGTCAAGAAAGTGTCTAGAACTAATAAATAAGTTCAATAGAGTTGTATCTCTAATATAATAAATCTGCTTCTAGATGACGGACCAATTCTTGTGGGAAATGTTTTATATTGAGTCCTTCACTTTGATCTTTGTAGAATAATAAGAGGTAGAATGGTCATTAACAATTGTAGGATGACATCTGATTATTGAAAATCTCTTCTGCTACTTGGGTGAGCATTCTCATAATTTTACACGTATCCTATTAATAATCTTTCCATCTGTTCCTTCCAAGTGCTTCATTACAAAGTCAAGACACTAGCAACTGCTTTTGAATAAATCTTTGTAACTATGTCTCTTCTTGGGCAAATTTGACAGACAGTTTCACTGCTAAAATATCTGCTTATTAGAGTATCTCATTTCCTCACTGTTCTTTAGGATCATAATGCTGTGGACATGAGGTTTCTGCAGTCAGTTTCTACAGGTGTCAAATATTGGAAAGAAAAAATTATAAATCAAGCCACATTTTTCTTCTTGCCTTGTCGATTCTCCATAGGAAGGAGTGTGAATGTGTCTGTGTGTGTGTGTGTGTGTGTAGGCATGCATGGTCAGGCGCACGTGTGCCTACAAAACAAAATAATGGATTTTTTTTTTTCTATCAGATTTTAAACTTAGAGTTTGATAAGATATATTAGCTACATTTTCAAAACACAAAAAATAGAGCCCACAACTCAAAAATATGTGGCAGACAAATAGATACAAATTCCCTTTCCAGAAGATTATGAGGAAATGTAACATCTGGCTGAAGTTGGACATATACACTTTACTCCCTTCATTTATCTCATTAAAAAAAAAAAAGTAATTGCTTCCTTCATAATTCTGTATTGGTCAGAATAAAACCTGCAGAATTAAAGAAGTCTTATTTAGTAGTAGTTATAATTTTGCTTCACATTTTAAGAGTAGATTGTGTAATGTAAAATTATATTAAAACTAATATTGAAAGCATGGCTGTATACATGTTATCAAGTCCAAATTTGCACTGCTTGCAGCACAACAGGCCAATAAACTGATAAATGTGTCATTGGGGCAAGGAATAGTAACTTTATTCAGAAAGCCAACAGATCCAGAAAATGGCGAACTAGTGTCCCAAAGAACAATCTTACTCAAATTAGAATCCAGCTTTCTTCTACACTAAAAGGCGAGGGAGAGTGGCTGGTTGTTGCAAATTTCTTGGTGCAGGAATATCTTGCTCTTGCAGCTGTCCATATAGGTCTAATCACAGTATTCTTATGAGCCTCCAACAAAACAAATTGTTATTTTCTGCTCTACAACTTTTTATCTCTGTATATATTGAAAACTGTACACTTATAAAGTTCAGAGTCCTTAGAAGAGGTTATTGTGCATATTTCAGGCTATGCTGCTGCTGCTGCTGCTAAGTCACTTCAGTCGTGTCCGACTCTGTGTGACCCCATAGACGGCAGCCCACCAGGCTCCCCTGTCCCTCTGATTCTCAAGGCAAGAATGCTGGAGTGGGTTGCCTTTCCTTCTCCAATGCATGAAAGTGAAAAGTGAAAGTGAAGTTGCTCAGTCATGTCTGACTCTTCATGACGCCATGGACTGTAGCCCACCAGGCTCCTCCATCCATGGGATTTTCCAGGCAAGAGTACTGGAGTTGGGTGCCATTGCCTTCTCCAATTTGAGGCTATAGGTAACATTTATTTTACAAAGGCTCAGAGTCATCATGGCTAAGCACAGGGAACAGAGCAAAAGGGTTGGAGCTAAAGAAACAGATGGAACATAGAGTCAGGTTTGCTCTTCTCTATTGCATATAGATTCTATTTCATGAGCAAAATAATTAATTCTTGTATTTTAACAATAACAACAACAAAAAAAAACTTTTCTGAAATTTGGTGAAGAAGTGGAAAAAGAGGGATGTTTCAAAGTTTGAACTAATTTGGCTCTGATTTTAATATTCTACAATATTGTTAAAGTTTAAATACTCTTTGCCTTCTATAACATGGTTTTGTGAAAACATCCTTGATTCATTGTATGACCATGACTATGAGTCAAACTAAATACACCTGTCCTGATTCACAACACACCTAGTCCTCAGATAAGTGAACTGCATAGATTTTATTTTTCTGGATTTAGTAAAACTATCATTAATGGAATATGATTAGAATAAGCAGTCTTTTCAAATATATAAAAAAATAATGCTAGTGATTTTTCATTGGGGATGCAAAATCTACTTCATTTTGTTATTTCCTGAGAAAATAAAGATAATTTCTATTGAAAATACTGAGAGCTCTGCAGTCAGGATGCCTATGCTAGTCATCTTGAATATTGCACTTAAAAGTAGTTTCATTTCATCTGAAAAATAAAGAAAACATTATAGATACTACAAAAGTTTGTTTTGATTATTAAATGATTTTACATATATATATTAATAAATTAAAATTGCCTGATACATATTAACACTCACTAAATGTTAGGTAATGTTATTATGAGAACTTTTGTCAGATTAAACATAGTTGCATGCATAAATATAAAAATATAAGTCCTAGTAAAGTGTCAAAATTAATGTACTAGGTAGGCCACTTTTGGTCTTCTATAATGTGAGTCAAAATAAATTGCATTGGATTTAAACTAAGGTCAAAAGGAAATATCCCCATTTTTTACAGCTGCATTTATATGCAAAATCTGGTCCTTTAGTGATTTTTGTGTGGAAGATCAAAACAAGTATAATTTAAACTCAATGAATGATACTTTATTAAATCACAAAATGTGCCTTTAAATAGCAAAATGGTTTTAATACATTTCAATTAGCTATCTGGCAAGTCAGCAGATGTACATGACCAGGCTTGCATAATTTATCTACTAACAATAGTGTTGGTCCTTTCTAAGAGCTTGTAACATTGCCTGCAATAACAATCTTAATACATCATTGATTTCTGGCTTCACAATTTGCAATAGAGTTTTTAAAGCAGTACCACTTTGAAAATGTCAGTAAAATATACATTTTCTTTAATTCAGATGCACAGTATGATACACATGATTTCTCAAAACTGATGCAAGGATCTGTCAGAAGATATGTCACAGCTAAGAGTTTACACATGTATCCTTATCAAAGTCAAAATGTCCCAATTAATATTATCTTTTCTCAAGGATCGTGAAGACAAAAGTTCTTTTTCTCAAGGAAATGTTTTTATTTATGAGACTGTGTAGCATATTGGTTAAGGGTCATACATAACCTGGAGGCAGATTACCCACAATTAATTTCACCTTCTAGCACTTCCTAGCTGTGTGACTTTGTATAACTTACTTAACCTCATCAAGACTCTACTTCCTGTGTTATGTTGTTGTTGTTCAGTTACTCAGTCATGTCTGACTCTTTGTGACTCCATGGACTGCGGCACAGCAAGCTTCCCTGCTGAAAGATTGTTGCTGAATCACAAAAGACACTGGGATTATTGGCCTCTGGAAGAGAGGAATTCAGTCCTGGGCTGGTGACAAGGCTTGATCACTCAGTTTTTGTTTAATAAAGTTTTATTAAAGTATAAAAGAGATAGGGAAAGCTTCTGACATAGGCATCAGAAGGGGGCAGAAAGAGTGTTCCCCTGCTAGCCTTTAGCAGTATGTTATATACCTATCAGCACACTGTTAATTAGAGAAAGGAGAAGTATTAGAACTCAGAGTGGCAACAGGCCCCTCACTCACAACATGCATTTTGAGATAACATTTTCACCAGGTGAGTCATACAGGGCCATAAAAGGTTCATTGACATGAATCTCGAAGAAAGGTGGGTTTCCAAGTAAATATATAGTTTCATTAACATAGATTAGGAGAACAATGTATGAGTAAAACATACAGGTTTGTTAAGCCATTATCAGTTCTAAGTCTTAAGTGGAGGTGACTTGAAGAAAGACATTCTCTGTCGTCCCCTTCTCTTCTTTCCCTCAATCATTCCAAGCACCAGGTTCTTTTCCAGTGAGTGGACTCTTCACATCAGGTGGTCAAAGTATCAGGGCTTCAGCTTCAGCATCAGTCCTTCAGCAGGTGTTATGTTAGGAAAACAAAAATAGCTTCTTCATTGGATTGTTGGGAAAGGAGGAAAAAATGTACAGGCATATGTGTGTTAGTTCTTCAGTTTTGGCCTTGGAGTACAGAATGAAGCAGGGCAAAGGCTAATAGAGTTCTGTCAAGAGAATGCACTGGTCATAGCAAACACCCTCTTCCAACAACAGAAGAGAAGACTCTAGACATGGACATCACCTGATGGTCAACACCGAAATCAGATTGATTATATTCTTTGCAGCCAAAGATGGAAAAGCTCATACAGTCATCAAAAACAAGACCAGGAGCTGACTGTGGCTCGGTCATGAAATTCTTACTGCCAAATTCAGAGTTAAATTGAAGAAATTAGGGAAAACCACTAGACCATTCAGGTAGGACCTAAATCAAATCCCTTAAGATTATACAGTGGAAGTGAGAAATAGATTTAAGGGACTAAATCTGATAGACAGACTGCCTGATGAACTATGGATGGAGTTTCATGACATTGTACAGGAGACAGGAATCAAGACCATCCCCAAGAAAAAGAAATGCAAAAAAGTAAAATGGCTGTTTGAGGAGGCCTTACAAATAGCTGTGAAAAGAAGGGAAGTGCAAAGGAGAAAAGGAAAGATAAACCCATTTGAATGCAGAGTTCCAAAGAATAGCAAGGACAGATAAGAAAGCTTTCCTCAGTGATCAATGCAAAGAAATAGAGGAAAACAATAGAATGGGAAAGACTAGAGTTCTCTTCAAGGAAATTAGAGATATCAAGTGAAATTTCATGCAAAGATGGGCTCAATAAAGGACAGAAATAGAATGGACCTAACAGAAGCAGAAGATATTAAAAAGAGGTGGCAAGAATACACAGAAGAACTATACAAAAAAGATCTTCACAACCCAGATAATCATGAAGGTGTGATCACTCACCTAGAGCCAGACATCCTGGAATGTGATGTCAGAGAGCCTTGGGAAGCATCATATGAACAGAGCTAGTGGAGGTGATGAAATTCCAGTTGAGCTATTTCAAATCCTAGAAGGCAATGCTGTGAAAGTGCTGCACTCGATATGCCAGCAAATTTGGAAAACTCAGCAGTGGCCATACGACATGAAAAGGTCATTTTTCATTCCAACCCCGAAGAAAGGCAATGCCAAGGAATGCCCAAACTACCACACAAGTGGACTCATCTCACATGCTAGTAAAGTAGTGCTTAAAATTCTCCAATCCAAGCTTAAGCAATACATGAACCATGAACTTCCAGATGTTCAAGCTAGTTTTAGAAAAGGCAGAAGAACCAGAGATCAAATTGCAACACCTGCTGGATCATCGAGAAAGCAAGAGAGTTCCAGAAAAGCATCAATTTCTGCTTTATTGACTATGCCAAAGCCTTTGACTATGTGGATCACAGTAAACTGTGGAAAATTCTGAAAGAGGTGGGCATACCAGATCACTTGACCTGCTTCTTGAAAAATCTATATGCAGGTCAGGAAGCAACAGTTAGAACTGGACATGGAACAACAGACTGGTTCCAAATAGGAAAAGGAGTACGTCAAGGCTGTATATTGTCACCCTGCTTATTTAACTTATATGCAGAGTACGTCATAAGAAACACTGGGCTGGAAGAAGCCCAAGCTGGAATCAAGATTGCCGGGAGAAATATCAATAACCTCAGATATGCAGATGACACCACCCTTATGGGAGAAAGTGAAAAAGAACTAAAGAACCTCTTGATAAAAGTGAAAGAGGAGAGTGAAAAAGTTGGCTTAAAGCTCAACATTCAGAAAACCAAGATCATGGCATCTGGTCCCATCTCTTCATGGGAAATAGATGGGGAAACAGTGGAAACAGTGGCTTACTTTATTTTTCTGGGCTCCCAAAATCACTGCAGATGGTGACTGCAGCCATGAAATTAAAAGACGCTTACTCCTTGGAAGGAAAGTTATGACCAACCTAGATAGCATATTAAAAGGCAAATACATTACGTTGCCAACAAAGGTCCATCTAGTCAAGGCTATGGTTTTTCCAGTGGTCATGTGTGGGTGTGAGAGTTGGACTATAAAGAAAGCTGAGCACATAAGAATTGATGCTTTTGAACTGTGGTGTTAGAGAAGACTCTTGAGAGTCCCTTGGACTGCAGGGAGATCCAACCAGTCCATTCTAGAAGAGATCAGCCCTGGGTTTCTTTGGAAGCAAAGATGCTGAAGCTGAAACTCTAGTACTTTGGCCATCTCATGCAAAGAGTTGACTCATTGGAAAAGACTCTGATGCTGGGAGGGATTGGGGGCAGGAGGAGAAGGGGACGACAGAGGATGAGATGGCTAGATGGTATCACCGACTCAATGGACATGAGTTTGTGGGAACTCCAGGAGTTGATGATGGACAAGGAGGCCTGGCGTGTTGCGATTCATGGGGTCACTAAGAGTCGGACATAATTGAGCGACTGAACTGAGCCGATCTTGTTAGGAAGTGTTCTAATCTCATCCTTTTATATGTATGTTTCTTAAAGAGATTATCTTTCCCCAGTGTATATTCTTGCCTCCTTTGTCAAAAATAAGGTGCCCAGAGGGTTTGTGGGTTTATCTCTGGGCTTATATCCTATTTCATTGGTCTATATTTCTGTTCAGTACCATCTTTTAAAGAGACTGTCTTTTCTACATTTTGTAGTCTTGCCTCCTTTGTCACAGATTAATTGACCATAGATGCATGGGTTTATTTCAGGGTTTTCTGTTCTGATTCATGGATCTATATTTCTATTTTTGTGCCAGTACCATAGTATTTTTATAATTGTAGCTTTGTAGTATTGTCTGAAGTCAGGGAGACTGATTCATCCTGCTCTGTTTTTCCTTCTCAAGATTTCTTTTGTTATTTGGGGTCTTTTTTGTCTCCACACAAATTTTGAGATACTTTGATCATGTTTTATGAAAAATACCATTGGTATTTTTATAGGGATTGTGTTGAATCTATAGATTGCCTTCAGTGGTATAGTCATTTTAACTATTGATTCTTCTAATCTATGAACATGGTATATATTTCACTCTGTTGTTTTCTTCATTTTTTTTTTTTTTTTAATCAGCATCTTATAGTTTTCAGAGTACAGGTCTTATGTAGCCTTAGGTAGTTTTATTCCTAGGTATTTTATTCTTTTGATGTGATGATAAATGGAATTATGTCTTGAATTTATCTTTATTATCTCTCATTGTTAGTATGTAGAAGTGCAACATATTTCTGTGTGTTAATTTCCATAACCTGCAATTTTACCAAATTAATTGATGAGTTCTAGTAGGTCTCTGGTAGCATCTTCAGGGTCTTCTATGCATAGAATCATGTCATCAGTAAACAGTGACAGTTTAAATTCTTCTTTTCCAATTTTGGTTCCCTTTACTTCTTTTTCTTCTATGATTGCTGTAGCTAAGATATTCAAATCTATGTTGAATAAAAGTGGTGAGGGTGAACATCCTTGTCTTGCTCCTAATCTTAGTGGAAATGTTTTCAGTTTTTAATAACTGAGTATGATGTTAGCTGTAGGCTTATCATATGTGGACTTTATTATATTGAGGTATGTTCCCTCTATGTCCATGTTCTGGAGAGCATTTATCATACTGGATGCTGAATTTTGTCAAAACTTTTTCTGCACCTACTGAGATAATCATATCTGTTTGTTTGTTTGTTTTTTCCTTCAGTTTGTTGATGTGGCATATCACATTGATTAATTTGTGGATATTTAAAATTCTTGCATCCCTGGAATGAGGCATACTTGGTATGCTGTATGATCTTTTTAATGTATTGTTGAGTTCAGACTGGTAGTATTTTGTTGATGATGTTTGCACCTATATTCATTAGTGATACTGATTTATAATTTTCTTTTATGTGGTGTCTTCATCTGGTTTTGGTATCAGAGTGATAGTGGCCTCATAAAATGAGTTTGCAAGTTTTCTTTCCTCGTAATTTTTTTTCTAATAGTTTCAAAAGTGTAAGTGTTACCTCTTCTCAAATCAACTGTGAAGTCGTCAGGTCCGGGGCTCTTGTTTGTTGGGTGTTTGTTAATCCCAGTTTTAGTTTCAGTGCTTGTGATTGGTCCATTCATATTTTCTATTTCTTCCTTTTTCAGTATTGGAGGACTGTTCATTTCTAATAATTTGTCCACTTTTTCCAGGTTGTCCACTTTATTGGCATACAGTTGCACAGAGTAGTCTATTATGATTCTTTATATTTCTATGGAGTCAATTACAACTTATTCTTTCTCATTTCTAATTTTAATTATTTGAGTCCTTTCCCTTTTGTTTTCTTGATGAGTCTGACTAAAGGTTCATCAGTTTTGTTTATCTTTTCAAGCACGAGCTTTCAGTTTCATTATCTTTGCAACTGTTTTCCTTGCCTCTATATCTTTTGTTTCTGTTCTGATCTTTATGATTTCATTCCTTCCATTAACTTTAGGTTTTGTTTGTTTTTCTTTCTCTATTGTTTTAGGTATAATGTTAGGTTGTATATTTGAGATTTTTCTTTGTTTTTGAGGTAAGATGGTATTGTTATAAACCTTCCTATTAGAACTGCCTTTGTGGCACATTGCAAAATGGCAGAGGAATAGGATGGGGAGACCACATTTCCCCCACAAATACATCAAAAGATCATCTGTATGTGGAGCAATTCCCACAGAACAACTTCTGAATGCTGGCAGAGTACCCCAGATGCCCAAAAAGGGAAAGCAAAATCCTTGGAATGCTACTGTAATATGTCAGGACTGAAACCCAGAGGCTCTCAATTCTAGGAGTTTGGGCCATTAGAGAACTCCTGACCTCAGGGAATATTAGTAGAAGCCCACTCAAAAGCCTTCATACATACACTGAGGCCAAACTCCACCAAAGAGCCAGCAAGCTACAGTGCAATATACCCCACACCAATTTGCCACCAAGAGAGGAATGCAGCCCTGCACATTAACTGACAGGGTGCCCGATACATACCATAGCCATAGAAATGCCAACCTCACTACTAGACACTGTACTACCCTCCAGAAAGATGAGATACAGCTCCATATACTAGAACACAGGGACAAATTCCCCAACCAGGAAACACTTACAAGTGGTCCAATTCCACCCACAGGGAGCAAACCCACAAATAAGAGGAACTATGACCCTTCAGCCTGAAGAAAAGAGACCCCAGAGAAAACTAAACAAAAAGAAAAGGCAGAGAAATATTCAGCAGGTGAAACAACATGATAAAAACCCACTAAGCCAAAGAAAAAGAAAGATGGGAAGTTTACCTTAAAAGAATTAAAAATAATAATAGTAAAAATGATGCAAATACTTTAAAACATCATAGGGACACAGACATATAACCTGGAGATCAAGAAAGAGAAGATGCAAGAAATATTTAACAAGGGCCTACAAGAAATAAAGAATAGTCAATCAGCAGTGAACAACACTGAAGAAGCTGAATTTGCAGTTCTAGGAAGACCTGCAAGACCTTCTAGAACTAACACCCAAAAAAGATGTCCTTTTCATTATACGGGACTGGAATGCAAAAATAAGAAGTCAAGAAATACCTGGAGTAACAGGCAAATTTGGCCTTGGTGTACATAATGAAGCAGGGTAAAGCTAGTAGAGTTTTGCTAAGAGAACACACTGGTCATAGCAAACACCTCTGTTCCAACAACACAAGAGAAGACTCTACACATGAACATCACCAGATGGTCAATACCAAAATCAGATTGATTAGATTATTTGCAGCCAAAGATGGAGAAGATTTATACAGTCAGTAAAAACAAGACTGAGAGTTGACTGTGGCTCAGATCATGAACTCCTTATGCCACATTCATATTTAAAATGAAGAAAGTAGGGAAATCGCCAAACCATTCAGGTATGACCTAAATCAAATACCTTACAATTATACAGTGAAATTCACAAATAGATTCAAGGAATTAGATCTGATAGTCAGAGTGCCTGAAAAACTATAGACAGAGGTTCCTGACATGGTACAGGAGGCAGGGATCAAGACCATCGCCAAGAAAAAGCCATGAAAAAAGGCAAGGTGGTTGTCTGAGGGGGCCATACAAATCACTGTGAAAAGAAGGAGAAAAGGCAAAGGTAAAGGAAAAAATGAAAGATATATCCATTTGAATGCAGAGTTTCAAAGAATAGAAAGGAGAGATAAGAAAGCCTTCCTCATTGATTAATGCAAAGAAATAGAGGAAAGCAATAGAATGAGAAAGACTAGAGATCTCTTCAGGAAAATTAGAGATACAGGAGAACATGTCATGCAAAGATGGACTCAATAAAGGGCAGAAATGGTATGGACCTAACAGAAGTAGAAGATAATAAGAAGAGGTGGCAAGAATACACAAAAGAACTATACTAAAAAGATCTTCACAACCAGATAATCATAACAGTATGATCATTCACCTAGAGCCAGACATCCTGGAATGCCAAGTCAAGTGGGCCATAGGAAGCATCACTACAATCAAAGCTAGTGAAGGTGATGGAATTCCAGTTGAGATATTTCAAATCCTAAAGGATAATCCTGTAAAAGTGCTGTACTCAATATGCCAAGAAATTTGGAAAACTCAGCAGTGGCCACAGGACTAGAATAGTCAATTTTCATTACAATCCCAAAGAAAGGTAATGCCAAAGAATGTTCAAACTACCACACAATTGCACTCATCTCACACACTAGCAGAGTAATGCTCAAAATTCTCCAAGCCAGGCTTCAACAGTATATGAATCATGAACTTCCAGATGTTCAAGACAGATTTAGAAAAGGCAGAGAAATCAGAAATCAAATTACCAACATCCTTTGAATCATTGAAAAAGCAAGAGAGTTCCAGAAAATATCTACTTCTGCTTTATTAATTATGCCAAAGACTTTGACTGGGTGGATCACAACAAACTGTGGAAAATTCTGAAAGAGATGGGAGTATCAGGCCACCTGACCTGCCTCTTAAGAAATCTGTATCCAGGTCAGGAAGCAAGAATTAGAACTGGAACAACAGACTGGTTCCAAAATGGGAAAGAAGTACATCAAGTCCGTATATAGTCACCCTACTTATTTAATTTATATTTAGAGTACATTATGAGAAATGCTGGGCTGGATGAAGCACAAGCTGGAATCAAGACTGCCAGAATCAAGACTGCTGGAAATTGAGTGACGGAGACTGTCTTTGGTCCCAGGGTTAAATATTCTCCTTCAGGGACTACAAATCTGGTGATACTCTTCACCATTCATTCACTGTAAGCCATCATACTTATCAATAATTACATTAAATGTGAATGGGCTAAATATTCCAATCAAAAGACTAATCTTGCTTAATGGATAGAAAAACAAGACCTCAATATATGCTGTTTAGAAGAGTCCCTCCTCCAACCTAGGAACACATACAGACTGAAAGTGAAGGGCTGGAAAATATATACCATGCCAATGGAGACCAAAAGAATGTGGGAGTAGCAAACGTATTAGATAAAATAGATGTTAAAATAAAGACCATTATAAAAGACAAACAAGGTCACTGCATAATGATCAAGGGATCAATTCATGAAGAAGATACAACAACTTTTAACATATATGAATCCAAATCAGAAGCACCCCAATATATAAGGTAAATGCTACAACAATTAAATGGGAATTCAACAATAACACAAAAATAGTGGGGGGACCTTAATACCGCACCCACACTAGTGAACAGTTCATCTAGACAGAAAATTAATCAGGAAATATAAGCTTTAAATTGTACATTGGAACAGCTGGATTTTAGTTGTTACTTACAAATAGGGCATTTCACCCCAAAAATGGATTTCACCATTTCCTTAAGTGCTCATGGAACATTCTACAGGATAGATCACATCTTGGGTCACAAATGAAGCCATGGTAAATTTTTTTTTTTTTAATGAAATAATTTCAAGCAACAGTTCTGGTAACAATCCTGTAAGATTAGGTATCAATTGTAGGAAAACATTTAAAAACACAAACACATGGAGGCTAAACAACAGAGTTCTGAATAACGAACAGATCACTGAAAAAAAATTTTAAAAAAAAAAAAGAAAATAAAGTATCCATGAAACATATGACTGTGAAAACAACAATCTAACACCTATGGGATTCAGTAAATGCAGTGCTGGGGGAATTTCTTAGTAATACAAGCCTACTTCAAGAAACAAGTGAAAGTGAGTGAAGTCGCTCAGTTGTGTACAACTCTTTGCAACCCCATAGACTGTAGCCCACCATGCTCCTCTGTCCTTGGGATTTTCTAGGCAAGAGTACTGGAGTGGGTTGCCATTTCCTTCTCTGGAGGATCTTCCCAACCCAGGGATCAAACCCAGGTCTCCTGCATTGTAAGCAAGACTGCTTTACTGTCTGAGCCACCAGGGAAGTCCTAGAAACAAGAGAAACATCAAATGAACAGCCTAATCTTATACATAAATCTACTGTAAAAACAAGAACAACCCACCCCCCCCCCCCCGCCCAAGTTAGTAGCAGGAAAGAAATCATGAAGTTCAGAGCAGAAATAAGCACAAGAAATGAAGGAGACTACAGCAAAGATCAATAAAACGAACAGCTGGTTCTTTGAGAAGATAAACAAAATAGACAAACTGTTAGCCACACTCTTCAAAGAAAGAGAGATGCCTCAAATCAATAAAATTAAAAGTGAAAAAGGAGAAGTCACAACAAGCAACACAGAAATACAAAAGATCCTAAGAGACTAGTATGAACCGCTATATGCCATTAAAATTGACAACTTGGAAGAAATGTACAAAGTCTTAGAAAAGTATTACTTTCCAAAACTGAACCAGGAAGAAATAGAAAACATGAGCAGACTAATCACAAGCATAGAAAATGTAACTGTAATGCAAAGCCTTCCAAGAAACAAAAGCCCAAGACCAGATGGATTCACAGGTGAATTCTACCAAAAATTTAGGAAATAGTTAACACATATCCTGCTCATACTCTTCCAGAAAATCACAGAGGAAGGAAAACTCTCTACATTCATTCATGAGGCCATCATCACCCTGATGCCAAAGCCAAAACAGATGCCACACACAAAAAAAAAGAAAGAAAGAAAGAAAGAAACTTACAAGCCAATAGCACTAATGAACATAGATGAAAAATTCCTGAGCAAAATTCTAGCAAACGAAATTCAACAGCATGTTAAAAAGATTATACATCATGGCTAAGTGGATTTTATTCCAGTGATGCAACAATTCTTAAATATACACAATTAATCAGTGTGATATACCATATTAACAAATTGAAAGATAAAAATCATCTGAATATTTCAACAGATTCAGAGAAAGCTTTGAAAAAAATCAACACCCACTTATGATAAAAACTCTCTACAAGTAGGAACAGAAGGAACATACCTCACCATAATAAAAAACCATGTATAACACACCCTCAGCAAATATTATCCTCAAGGGGCAAAAATTGAAACCATTTTTAAGAGAAGTGTGCCCACTCGCACCACTTCTATTCAATATAGTTCTGGAAGTCCTAACCACAGCAATCAGAGAAGAAAAAGAAATAAAAGGAATCCAAACCAGAAAATAAAAGGAAAACTGTCACTGCTTGCAGATTACATGATTCTCTACATAGAAAACCCTAAAGATGTCATTAGAAAATTACTAAAGCTAATAGTAAATTTGCAGGATACAAAATTAATATACAGAAACCTTTGTATTACTATATACTAACAATGAAAAATCAAAATGAAAAATTTAGGAAACAATTCCATTCATTATTGCAACAAAAGGAACAAAATACTTAGGGAGAAATTTACCTAAAATTTTAAAATTTACCTTCTAAAAGCAAAAATAAATAGGACCTAATTAAACTTAAATACCTTTGCATAATGAAGAAAACTATATGCAAGATGAAAAGACAGCCCTCAGAATTATAGAAAAAAATAGCAAGTGAAACAACTGACAAAAAATTAATTCTCCAAAGTATACAAGTAACTCTTGCAACTCAATACCAGAAAAACAAACAACCCAATCAAAAAGTGGGAAAAGACCTAAACAGACATTTATGCAAAGAAGATATACAGATGGCTAACAAACACATGAAAAGATACTAGACATTGCTCATTATTAGAGAAAAGTAAATCACAACCACAATGAGGTATCATCTCACAACTATCCTAATGGCCATCATCAAAATGTCTACAAACAATGAATGCTGAAGAGGGTGTGGATAAAAGGGAACCCTCTTATACTATTAGTGGAAATGCAAACCAATAAAACCACTATGGAAAACAGTATGAATTTTCCTTAAAAAACAACAATAAAAGCACCATATGACTCAGAAATCCCACTCCTGGGTATATACCTTGAGGAAACCAGAAATGAAAAAAACACAGGTACACCAATGTTCATTGCAAGGCTATTTACAACAGCTAGGACATGTAAGCAATCTTGATGTCCATTGGTAGATGAATGGATAAGGAAGTTGTGGTATACATATACAATGGAGTATTACTCAGCTATAAAAATGAATGCATTTTATTCAGTTCTAATGAGGTGAAAGAACCTATTGTAAGGAGTGAAGTAAGTCAGAAAGAGAAAGACAAATACCATATATTTAAACATATAAATGAAATCTAGAAAGATGGTACACATGATCCTGCCTGCAGGGCAGCAAGGGAGACACAGAAGTAAAGAACAAACTTTTGGACTCAGTGGTAGGACAGGATGGGATTATTTGAAAGAATAGCTTTGAAACGTATACATTACCATATGTAAAATAGATAACCAGTGCAAATTTGATGTATGACACAAGGCACCCAAAGCCAGTGCTCTGTGATAATCTAGAGGGATACAGTGGGGAGGGAGGTTAGATAGGATGGAGTGTTCAGGATGGAGGACACACGTATATACCTATGGCCAATTCATACTGACATATGGCAAAAACCATCACAATATTGTGAAGTAATTATCCTTCAATATGGTTTTTCCCGTGGTCATTTATGCATGTGAGAGTTGGACTGTGATGAAAGTGAAAGTGGAGAGTGAAAAAGTTGGCTTAAAGCTCAACATTCAGAAAACGAAGATCATGGCATCTGGTCCCATCATTTCATGGGAAATAGATGGGGAAACAGTGGAAACAATGTCAGACTTTATTTTTCTGGGCTCCAAAATCACTGCAGATGGTGACTGCAGCCATGAAATTAAAAGACGCTTACTCCTTGGAAGGAAAGTTATGACCAACATAGATAGCATATTCAAAAGCATTGCCAACAAAGGTCCGTCTAGTCAAAACTATGGTTTTTCCTGTGGTCATGTATGGATGTGAGAGATGGACTGTGAAGAAGGCTGAGCGCTGAAGAATTGATGCTTTTGAACTGTGGTGTTGGAGAAGACTCTTGAGAGTCCCTTTGGACTGCAAGGAGATCCAACCCGTCCATTCTGAAGGAGATCAGCCCTGGAATTTCTTTGGAGGGAATGATGCTAAAGCTGAAACTCCAGTACTTTAGCCGCCTCATGAGAAGAGTTGACTCATTGGAAACGTCTCTGATGCTGGGAGGGATTGGGGACAGGAGGAGAAGGGGACAACAGAGGATGAGATGGCTGGATGGCATCACTGACTCGATGGACGTGAGTCTGAGTGAACTCCGGGAGTTGGTGATGGACAGGGAGACCTGGCGTGCTGCGATTCATGGGGTCGCGAAGAGTCGGACACGACTGAGCGACTGATCTGATCTGAAAATAAATAAATTTGAAAAGAAGAACTCCTTTTCCTGCATCCCATAGATTTTGGATTGTTGTGCTTTCATTTTCATTTACCTCTAAGTGTTATTATTATTTTTTTCTTTGATTTCTTTAGTGATCCATTGGTTGTTTCATAGCATATTGTTTAGCTGCCATATGTTCGTGTTTTCTATAGCTTTTTTTTTTTTCTCTTTCTTTTTCTTATATTTCATTTCAAATCTAATGGCATTATGATCAGAAAAGATGCTTGATATAATTTTAATTTTCTTAAATTTACCAAGACTTGTCTTGTGCCCAGCATGTGGTCAATCCTGGATAATGTTCTCTATGCACATTAGAAAAATCTATAGGCTTCTGTTTTGGGATGGAATGCTCTATAAATATTAATTAAATCCAACTGGTCTAAAGTGTCATTTAAAGCCTCTGTTTTCTTACTAATATTATTTCTGGATGATCTGTCCATTGATGAAACATAAAGAAGCCTACTATTTTAGTGTTACATCAATTTCTGCCTTTCATATTGAGGTGTTCCTATTTTGGGTGCATATATATTTTTAATTGCTATATCTTCTTCTTGGATTGAACCCTTGATCATTAGGTAGTATAACTGCACCCCTCCTACTGTCTCACTGTGACTTCTTTTTCATCTTTGGGCATGGGGTACCTTTTCTGGTGTGTTCTAGCATCCTCCTGCTGATGTTTGTTCAATAGCTAGTTGTCATTTCAGTTCTCCTGCAGAAAAGATGAGTGCACATCCTTCTACTCCAACATCTTGAGCCAATCTACATCATTAGCTTTAATTTGAATTCTTTTTCACCTTTATATACTAATCAGGTAGAAAGTTTTACTATAATCAGGACATGCTTAGAAAAAGGGAAATATAAATTAAGATGTGTTTCATGGGAAGAAGTAAAAACCTTGAAAAACTTAGAAAAGCTAGTAAAGGATATTTTTAAGATGACTGGACTTGGGTATAATCATTGTAAATCATGGATGTAGTATCACAATTAAAAAAAAAACAAACAAAAACTAATGAAGACCTGAGCATGTTTGTAAGAACATACTATAAAAGAAGCTATGCATGACACTCCACTTCCCTGGCAATTCTACTGTGTGGAGAGAATGAAGCAGAATTGCTAAAGGGCTTCATCTGGATAAATGGATTGATGCTACAGGCTGGCATAGGGCTTGTGACAGATTCAGACATTCCTACATGCCTGTTTTGAAACACAGAAGTGCCAAGACCAAGACAATAAGTGATCCTGAACGGGCCTGGGCTTGTCTAGAATGTCCAGGTGACTGAATTGAACCATACTACCTTCAGCTGATTCTACATTATCATAAATGATCCCACACAATTGATATATTGACACATGATTGCAAGTTGGAATAGATAAGAAATGTGGGCGTTCACAGTGGAAATTGAGGAAACCCCGAAGACATCAAGTGGACCAGATGATGTCCTAAATAGTAATTTCCTGATTATGGAAATCCAGAAGCTACTCTAATTACATTTTTACTTAAAATAGTGATATTCAGGGCCTCCTTCAGGTTTCTGAATTTTTTAGTGACATTTTAATATATCATTATTATTATTACTTTGTTATCTGCAACTTGTTTCTATTATTTGCTAATGGAAAAATGACACTACTTAAAAATTGATCCTGAAAGGCAGTCAGCACAAAATAGAAAGATGTAAAATGCTTGGAATTGATGATTATATTAAGGTGTTATAAAAGACTGTGAAATACTCACTCAGAGTTTGGAGAAGTATATGGTTTTCAGAGAGGAAAAAACAAAACAAGAAAAAGCTGAGTAACATTCTCTGATTATCAGAGGCCTCAAACTAAACTCTGGAGTCTCTATGTCTGCTACATTGTGCCAAATAATACAGTAATTGATGATTAAACCTTCAATTCAGTTCAGTCGCTCAGTTGTGTCAAGCAAATGCAATTTTGAGTTACATCTGTCCTAAGAAATACTCTTTTGAACTCCTCAAATATCCCTTTTCCCATGTTACAAAGAGTAAATTGGTAGTGAAATGCCATAATTTTAAAAACAATAGAACCATTCTTTGCTGTTTTTTTTTTTTTTTTTTTCTTCTCAAGTTGAGAATGTGGAAGAAAAGAGTTGATTTTATAAAGAGTCTCTGATGTTAGTGGAAATGGAAAGAGTCTGAGACACCAGACTTCACATATGCATTTATCTAATCCATTCAAATGTGACCACGGTTAACAGATCAGGAAGTGGAGTTAGCTGCCAATAAGAACTCAGCAAGTTGCATACATGCTGTGAACTTTGGACAGGATTAATTAATTATGGAGCCCCTCAGAAAGAAATCAACAGGCAACCTGTTCACAAATCTATCAGAAAATGTTTATGCACTGTGAAAAGTATAAGTTATTCATCTCTTTGGAAAAGAAATCTAATTTAACTACCAGCATAGATAGTTGTAGCATCTCTCCCAGGTCCGTATCACAGACACAGAGCCCCTTGAATGAAGACTGTACACTTGAAGAATGGGCTGTTATAAAACCACATATAGTTATTGTTGAAAGCTTTATATAGTCATTTCCAAAACAGTCAGTGATCAGTATCTGAGATAATTGTAAACTAGGTAAAGCAGAAATTCCCAAATATTCAGCAATAATTTCAGGGAGCATAAAATCATCTTGGCCAAATGTTTCTGGAATGTACTCAAGAATGTCATGTTATAAATAAATGTATAACCAATTTTTGTGCCATGTTAGTAAAACTAGTGAAACTCTAAACATAACCAGTGCTTTCTATTTTGAGAATTGTGGGGAATTACAAGTATTTCTTTCTTAAATATCTGGTAGAATTTGCCACCAAAATCATCAGAGGATGGAGTTTCCTTCTTTGGAAAGTTTTCAATACAAGTTAAATTACTTTATTAGACTATTTGTATTATATATTTCAAGTTATTTTGGTAGGTTTCCCTTTCAGAAATAGATCAATTTCACCTAAATTTTCAAATGTATTTGTAGAAAGCATTTCACAGTTGTCACTTATTCTTTAAATGTCTCTGGGCTCTGTATAATTATTTTTCTTTAAATATCTGTGGAGTCTGTATAATAGTCTGTCTTCATTCCAGCTGTCTTCACACTCATTTTTTTATTTCTACTTTGTTACTTCATATAGTTTTATCAATTATTTCTGACTTTAAAGAGAAAGCATTCAGTCTGTTTGGAATCACAGAGTCAGAAAGGACAGAACACATATGCAATCAAGCCACAAAATATTAGTGTAGGTTTTATACAGATGCTCTTTATCATTTTAAGAAAATGTCCTCTTATTCCTTTTGTGTTGAATGTTTTTATTCCAAATGAGTGCTTCATTTTTCCCAAATGTTTTTCATGTGTTTATTGAGATGATAATGTGTTTTTTTTGTTGTTGTTCTTTGTCTGGTATATTATGTTAATTGATATTCAAATGTTTACTCAATCTTTCATTTCTGAGATAAATCCCACTGGCTAAAATTTTGGAAAAGAGTGGAAATGTGTAATAGTTACTCTTTAAGTGTTTGGTAAGAATATCTAGTAAGACATCTGTGTCTGGGTTTTTGCCTTTTTGTGAGATTTTAAATCATACTCCACTTCTCTTGCTTTTTCACACATCTCTTGCACTTTCTCAAATATCATTGGATTAATCTTTTATTTAATAATATTGTTAGGGGAAGCACACTGAATGAAACCACCCACTCTGGCCAGACACTATAATAACCATTTGCATAAGTTGTTTTATGACAGGAGGTCCTGGTAAGGAACAAGGAACTAACAAGCCACTACCAACCAGAAGAATTTGAGAAAGGTCAAAAGGAGACACCACATGCCTGACCACCTCCCAGAATCCTTCTCTCTCACATCTATCTTGGCTGAACAAGGGGTACACCACTAGGAAGGACTCTGAGTCAGAATGATTGGCTAAAGACAACCTGGAAACTAATTCCATCACCATAAAACCTGAGATTGCAAGCCATCTGGCAGAGCTGTTCTCCTGGGTTCCCTTAACCTACTGCTCTCCACCCAGGCAAGCTTTCCCAATAAGATCTCTTGCTTTGTCAGTTCCTGTGTCTCCTTGGACAATTCATTTTCGAGTGTTCGACAAGAGCTCAGGCCCTGGAAGGGGTCCCATTTCCTGCAACAATATCTTGAGCATAAAACCACCTCTCAAGATTTTGGGAAAACCATGGGAGGTTTGAATAATCACCTCCCTTATTTAAATCCATTTATACCAATATCCTCTGGATGTTTTTTGTAAAGGTTTTTGTTTTAGTTGGCAGCTATTTCACTCTTAAAGATGAAGTTCATGATTGTGTTTTTAATGTTTGGTTTACTTTTCCTTCAAGCAAGACATCATAATCTATAAATAGAAGTACCTCAGAACTGTCTATTAAGTAACTTTTGATTTTAGAATATTATTCAGTTCAGTTCAGTCGCTCAGTCGTGTCCAACTCTTTGCGACCCCATGAATCGCAGCACGCCAGGCCTCCCTGTTCATCACCAACTCCTGGAGTTCACTCAGACTCATGTCCATCGAATCAGTGATGCCATCCAGCCATCTCATCCTCTGTCGTCCCCTTCTCCTCCTGCCCCCAATCCCTCCCTGCATCAGAGAATATTATTATAATTACATAAAAATAATACAGAGTTCTTATATAAACCATTATTACCATCTTAGTATATTATGTTTGTCACACTTAATAAATCAATATAGACACATTATATTTAGTTGAAGCATATATCTTATCTAGATTTCCTTAATTTTAAAATAATGTTTTTCTGCCTCAGGATTCAATCTTGGATATTACATTACACTTATTTTTCATGTCTTCTTGTGTTCTTCCTTGCTGTAGCAGTTTCTTAGGCATTTCTTATCTCTTTTTTTTTAAATATAAATTTATTTATTTTAACTGGAGGCTAATTACTTTACAATATTGTATTGGTTTTGCCATACATCAACACAAATCCGCCACAGGTATACACGTGTTCCCCATCCCGAACCCCCCTCTCTCCTCCCTCCCCATACCATCCCTCTGGAATCGCCAGTCCAAGTTCAATGCATGATACTTGTTGCTTGGGGCTGGTGCATTTCTTATTTCTTAATCCATGAGAGATTTGAATAGTTCTAGTCAAGCAATTTGTAAAATATCTCTCACTTAGGATTTTGCTGATTTTTGTTCTCAGGACTAGGTTGGGATTATAAGTTTTGGGGAGGAAGACCCCAGAGGTAGAGTCTTTCTTGTTGCTTCCAGGGTACATGCTATCATCATGACTTTGACCCTTGTTGATCATGATTATCACCTGTTTGATACAGTAATTTTCAGGCTTCTCTCCTGTAAAGTTATTGCTTTAATCTCTTTACACACTTTTAGAAGGAATTCACAGTGTATAGTGGCCCTGAGGCGGTGGGGAATTGTGTCCTACCACTTTGAGGGCACATTATCTACATAAATCATTTGGAATTTTTCTGTATGCAAGACTTGTCTATTTATATCATTGGTTTATTTATTCAATAATTCTGTTATATAATTATAGAAACAATCATATTTATTTTGTATTTCTATTTGCTTTTCAAATTTTGCCAGCTTCAGCCATCAGGAGTTTTGCTTGACTTTTTGTCCCTTTGACATATCCCTATCTTTCTGGCTTTTTGTTTAACTTTGATAATTAAAAAAAATTTTTTTTGATGTTACAAAAATAATCCAGGTTCATTGTGTATCTGTGTTGCCACAGTCTAAAATTCATCTATTTCTCCAAGGACTTCTGAATCATTTTATTTAAGAACAACATTAGAAGGTATGATCTGAGGGGCAGGTATTTCTGTATGCTGAAGTGTAGTTGCTTCTAGGCCATCTTTGCTTACAGAGGGAAAATTGTGTGTGTCTGTGTGTGTCTGTGTGTGTCTGCGTGTATGAGTGTGTGTGTTTGTGTGTGCCTGTGTGTTTGTATGTACCAACCTATATAGGTGCACATAGCTATGAATATTTCTGTGTATAAACATCTCTAGATTGCCAGAATTTTTGCAGTTCAGTTCAGATCAGTCACTCAGTCATGTCCAACTCTTTGCGACCCCATGGAATGCAGCACACCAGGCTTCCCTGTACATCACCTTTGCAGAGCATACAGAAAGTCAGGACCATTGTGTCGGTGATGCCATCCAACAATCTCACCTTCT
Source organism: Bos taurus (assembly GCF_002263795.3). NCBI lineage: Eukaryota > Metazoa > Chordata > Mammalia > Artiodactyla > Bovidae > Bos > Bos taurus. The sequence goes on from NC_037336.1 coordinate 5,688,105, forward strand.
GTCAGCTTCTTCTCTTCCCACCCTCAGTCTTTCCCAGAATCAGGGAATTTTCCGATGAGTCAGTTCTTTGCATCTGGTGGCAAAATAATTGGAATTTCAAGTTCAGCTTCAGTCCTTCCAATGAATATCCAGGACTGAACTCCTTTAGGATGGACCAGTTTGATCATCTTGCAATCCAAGGTACTTGCAAGAGTCTTATTCAACATCACAGTTAAAAAGCATTGATATTTCGGCACTCAGCTTACTTTATACTCCAGCTCTCACATCCATATACGACTACTGGAAAAACCATAGCTTTGACTAGATCTACCTGTGTTGGCAAAGTTATGTCTCTGCTTTTTAATATGCTCTCTAGATTGGTCATAGCTTTTCTTCCAGGGAGCAAGCGTCTTTTGATTTCATGACTGCAGTCACCATCTGCAGTGATTTCGGAGCCCCCCAAAATAAAGTGGGCCACATTTTCCCAACTATTTGCCACAAAGTGATGAAATAGATGCCATGATCCTGGTTATCTGAGTGTTGAGTTTTAAGCCAACGCTTTCACTCTTCTCTTTTACCTTCATCAAGAATCTCTGTAGTTTTTCATCACGTTCTGCCATAAGGATGGTGTCATCTGCATATCTAATGTTATTGATATTTCTCCTGGCAATCCTGATACCAGCTTGTGCTTCCTCCAGCCCAGTGTTTCTCATAATGTCATGATGTACTCTGCTGCTACTGTATAAGTTAAATAAGCAGGGTGACAATATTCAGCCTTGACATACTCCTTTTCCTATTTGAAACCAGTCTCTTTTTCCATGTCCAGTTCTAGCTGTTGCTTCTTGACCTGCATAGGGATTTCTCAGGAGACAGGTCAGGTGGTCTGGTATTCCCAACTTTTTCAAAATTTTCCACAGTTCGTTGTGATCCACACAGTCAAAGGCTTTAGTGCAGTCAATATAGCAAAAGTAGATGATTCTCTGAAACTTTCTTGAGTTTTTGATAATTCAGCAGATGTTGGCAATTTGATCTCTGGTTTCTCTGTCATTTCTCAATCCAGATTTAACATCTGGAAGTTCATGGTTCACATACTGTTGAAGCCTAACTTGGATAATTTTGAGCATTACTTTGCTAGCATGTGAGATGAGTGCAATTGTGTGGTAGTTTGAGCATTCTTTGGCATTGCTTTTCTTTGGGATTGGAATGAAAACTGACCTTTTCCAGTCCTGTGGCCACTGCTGAGTTTTCCAAATTTGCTGGCATATTGAGTGCATCACATTCACAGCATAATCTGTTAAGATTTGAAAGACCTCAACTGGAATTCCATCACCTCCACCAGCTTTGTTCATAGAGATGCTTCCTAAGGCCCACTTGACTTCATATCCCAGGAAATTTGGCCTTGGGGAGGAGAATGAAGCAGGGCAAAGGCTAATAGCATTTAGCCAAGAGAATGCACTGGTCATAGCAAACACCCTCTTCCAACAACACAAAAAAAACTCTACACATGGACATCTCCAGATGGTCAATACCGAAATCATACTGATTATATTCTTTACAGCCAAAGATGGAGAAGCTCTATACAGTGAGCAAAATAAGACTGGGAGCTGACTGGGGCTCAGATCCTGAACTCTTTACTTCCACATTTAGACTTAAATTGAAGAAAGTAGGGAAAACCACTAGACCATTCAGGTAGGACCTAAATCAAATCCCTTATGATTATACAGTGGAAGTGTAAAATAGATTTAAGGGACTAGATCTGATAGACAGAGTGCATGATGAACTATGGATGGAGGTTCCTGACATTTTACAGGAGACAGGAATCAAGACTATCCCCAAGAAAAAGAAATGCAAAAAGCATAATGGCTGTCTGAGGAGGCCTTGCAAATAGCTATGAGAAGAAGAGAAGTGAAAAACAAAGGAGAAAAGAAAAGATATACCCATTTGAATGCAGGGTTAAAAGAATAGCAAGGACAGATAAGAAAGTCTTCCTCAGAGATCAGGGCAAAGAAATACAGGAAAATACTAATGCATATATATGGAATTTAGAAAGATGGTAACAATAACCCTGTGTATGAGACAGCAAAAGAGACACTGATGTATAGATCAGTCTTATGGACTCTGTGGGAGAGGGAGAGGGTGGGGAGATTTGGAAGAATGGCATTGAAACATGTATAATATCATGTATGAAACGAGTCTCCAGTCCAGGTTCGATGCATGATACTGGATGCTTGGGGCTGGTGCACTGGGACGACCCAGAGGGAGGGTATGGGGAGGGAGGAGGGAGGAGGGTTCAGGATGGGGAACACAGGTATACCTGTGGCGGATTCATTTCGATATTTGGCAAAACTAATACAATATTGTAAAGTTTAAAAATAAAATTAAATTAAAAAAATAATAGAATGGGAAAGAATAGAGATCTCTTCATGAAAATTAGAGAAACCAAGGGAATATTTCATGCAAAGATGGGCTCAATAAAGGACATAAATGGTAGGGGCCAAACAGAAGCAGAAGATATTAAAAAGAGATAGCAAGAATACACAGAATGACTTTACCAAAAAATATTCATGTCCGAGATAATTACAATGGTGTGATCCCTCACCTAGAGCCAGACATCCTGGAATATGAAGTCAAGTGGGCCTTAGGAAGCATCACTATAAACAAAGCTGGTGAAGATGATGGAATTCCAGTTGAGCTATTTCAAATCCTAAAAGATGATGCTGTGAAAGTGCAACACTCAATATGCCAACAAATTTGGAAAACTCAGCAGTGGCCACAGGACTGGAAAAGTTCAGTTTTCACTCCAATCCCAAAGAAAGGCAATGCCAGACAAAGCTCAAACTACCACACAATTGCACTCATCTCACACGCTAGTAAAGTAATGCTCAAAATTCTTTAAGCCAGGCTTCAACAGTAGTTGAAATGTGAACTTCCAGATGTTCAAGCTGGTTTTAGAAAACGCAGAGGAACCAGAGATCAAATTTCAAACGTCTGCTGCATCATTGAAAAAACAAAAGAGTTCCAGAAAAACATCTATTTCTGCTTTATTGACTATGCCAAAGCCTTTGTGTGGATCACAATAAAGTGTGAAAAATTCTGAAAGAGATTGGAATACCAGGCTACTCGATCTGCCTCTTGAGAAATCTGTATGTAGGTCAGGAAACAACAGATCGAACTGAACATGGAACAACAGACTGGTTCAAATAAGGAAAAATAGTACGTAAGCTGTATATTGTCACCCTGCTTATTTAACTTATATGCAGAGTACATCATGAGAAAAACTGGGCTGGATGGAGCACAAACTGGAAATTGCCGGGAGGAATATCAATAACCTCAGATATGCAGATGACACCACCCTTATGGCAGAAAGTGAAGAAGAACTAAAGAGTCTCTTGACCAAAGTGAAAGAGGAGAGTGAAAAAGTTGGCTTAAAGCTCAACATTCAGAAAACAAAGATCATGGCATTTGTTCCCATCAGTTCATGGGAAATAGATGGGGAAACAGTAGAAACATTGACATAATTTATTTTGGGAGGCTCCAAAATCCCTGCAGATGGTAACTTTAGCCATGAAGTTAAAAGATGCTTGCTCCTTGGAAGAAAAGTTGTGACCAACTTAGACAGCATATTAAAAAAGCATAGACATTACTTTGCCAACAAAGTTCTGTCTAGTCTAGGCTATGGTTTTTCCAGTAGTCATGTATGGATGGGAGAGTTGGACTATGAAGAAAGCTGAGTGCCAAAGAATTGATGCTTTTGAACTGTTGTTTTGGAGAAGACTCTTGAGAGTTGTTTGGACATCAAGGAATTCCAGCCAGTCCATCCTAAAGGAAATCAGTCCTGAATATTAATTGAAATGACTGATGCTGAAGCTGAAACTCCAGTACTTTGGCCACCAGATGCGAAGAGCTGACTCATTTGAATAGACCCTGATGCTGGGAAAAATTGAAGGAAGGAGGGAAAGGGGACAACAGAAGATGAGATGGTTGGATAGCATCACTGAATCAATGGGCATGAGTTTGAGTAAACTCCATGAGTTGGTGATGGACAGGGAGGCCTGGCGTGCTGCAGTCCATGGGGTCACAAAGAGTTGGACACGACTGAGTGACTGAACTGAACTGATCCAGAACATAAATGGATATAGTTAGGGTGGAACTGATGAATCATGTTTAATTTCTTTGATTATTATGTGCATCATGTGAGCATGGGCAAAAGGTTTTGAAATTAATATATGAGAAGCAGAGTAAGAACTGAAATACTAGTATCTTCCAAATTTTTATTGAGTAGAAGACCATATCAATGCTGAAGAAGAAACATTATCAAGTTTAATTTATTTCAATATTATTAATACATTCTTCCACAGTAGTATGTGCCAAAAAGAGAACTAGAACTCAAAAGTCAGCTGGAGTCTCCTCTGTCCTTCATATTAAGTCACCTTGAGTAGTGTCACTGCTTGTCCTTGAGAGGACCAATCTCAGTCCTGCCTGTCATCAGCTTTAAATTGGCTACAGCTGCCCTGAGTTCATTCCCCATGCTACATGTGTGCAATATTGTTCTTCTTTTTATTTTTCTCTAAATTTCTCATCTCTTAATTTCTTAAATGTGACTGAACATACTGTGAGATTACGTGGAAAGCAAGTGTATTGCAGCATTGAAAGTAATTTTTACGCATAAGCCAGCATCTTTACACTTAAACTGATGCTTTATGATTATTCTGAATAATCAAATTCACTCACAAAATGTGCCCCCTGATACATTTAAGTGCAGGTCCAAAATTCTAATCTTTTTTGCTTGTTCAGTTCAGTCGCTCAGTCATGTCCGACTCTTTGCCACCCCATGAATCGCAGCACGCCAGGCCTCCCTGTCCAACACCAACTCCCGGAGTTCACCCAGATTCACGTCCATCGAGTCAGTGTTGCCATCCAACCATCTCATCCTCTGTCGTCCCCTTCTCCTCCTGCCCCCAATCCCTCCCAGCATCAGAGTCTTTTCCAATGAGTCAACTCTTCGCATGAGGTGGCCAAAGTACTGGAGTTTCAGCTTTAGCATCATCCCTCCAAAGAAATCCCAGGGCTGATCTCCTTCAGAATGGACTGGTTGGATCTCCTTGTTGCAAAATATAATTCCAAGTGTCTGAAACAGACTTCATCTATCCTTATTGAGCTTTGAATCTACCTTGGGCTGTTTGGAACCATTTTCATCTCTTCAGAAGTAATATCTTCTTATGACACTTCTAAATGCTTTTTCATCTGCTTCCAAAGGTGACAAATGATTGCAATGATAACATAAATTTTTAAATGCCTTCTTGTTTTCATTATGTTGGATCAATGATAATTGAAATATTGGAAAGATAAAAGCTCTACAGGACTTTTTGTTTTCTGTGGGGTAAAATGAAGAGAATGCCTGGAGTTACTTTTGGAGAATTTAGAGTTACTTTTCAGGAACAGATTGAGATAAAGAAGGACATTTAAGCTTCCTTTAAAAAGAAAGAGTGAGGCAGCAAATGTTGATAGAAGTTGCAAGAAAATAAAATATTGTTGAAGAGTTTGGGGGAAATTTACTCATTTTAAGCCATCTTTCTCTAGAAATAGAGACTGTGTTTGTCAGTCTGACAGTTACTTGGTAATATGCTGGAAACAGATAGGAAAATTAAGGATAAAGAGCCCAGACTCAGAACCCAGACTATTCAATATGAATACTCATTCCAACATTTAGTGACTGTTATCTTTGATAGATTACTTTGTTACTTCCTACTTCAGTTTCCTGGTCTATAAAAATGAGATTATAATAGTATCTACCTCATAGGTATTATTTTGAACAAATAATTTGCAAATATATGTACAACACTTGAGAGAACTGGTGTGTAAAAACACTCAAAAAGTGTTAGTGATGAAGCCGTTATGTGACACAAATCAAGATTTTATTTTAGGTTATTCATGGAGTCAGATGCTTGTACATAGCATCAATTTTCTTTTGGTAAATGTTCTGAGTTATTTATCACTGGCCACTTATATTAGTTCCTCTTGATCTTTTTTGAAATAAAAATACTCTAATATAGTTTAAATATCTTATTCTCAGTAAAAGAAACAATATAGAAAGCCAATGATTTTTAATCATAGACAAAGTAGTCAATGACATGACTAAGAAAGGTATATAATACTTCTTTTTGTTTTTGAAGATATTTTTTATTTAAATTTATTTATTTTAATTGGAGGCTAATTACTTTGCAATATTGTATTGGTTTTGCCATACATCAACATGAATTTCAATGCAGTCATTATGGGCTGAATTAATAGGTGTTTTCCAGCATTATATAATGTTTGCTAGAAGGTTTGTCAATTTCATGATCTTTTTCTGCAATGCAATACAGTATAATTTTTTTAAGTGACTGAAAATTAAACTTTATTTATACTGAGTATGACCCAAGAGATTTGATGATCCTAAAGGAAATCAGTCCTGAATATTCATTGGAAGGACTGATGTTGAAGCTGAAACTCCAATACTTTGGCCACCTGATATGAAGAGCTGACTCATTGGAAAAGACCCTGATGGTGGGAAAGATTGAGGGCAGGAGGAGAAGAGGACAACAGAGGATGAGATGATTGGATGGTATCACCAACTCGCTGGACACGGGTTTGGGTGGGCTCTGGGTGTTGGTGATGGGCAGGGAGGCCTGGCGTGCTGTGGTTTATGGGGTCACAAAGAGTCGGACACGACTGAGCGACTGAACTGAACTGAATTCAAAATTTACGTAGGTTTGCTTTTATCAAAAAGATACCTTCAAAGGGAAATTAAAAAATATGTAAACATCTATGTCCACTGAATAATAAAGTTTAAAATGTCTAGTTATCACTAATAAATTAAAAGTCATACAGAAGCTTCCATGCATTGATAGCTTTAAAAAATATATTCAGTTTTGTGCCTCATAAAGTACCATATTTTTCCAAGATAAAATGCCTCACAAGTACAAAATATTTCACCATTTAAGACAAAATGATTACTTTTAAATTATCCTGATGGCTGTCCTAAAATTTCTTACATCATTGAAATTCATTTTCTTGAAATATATTTTACATAAAAGTTTATTATATCAGGTTACTAATAGCAATATACCTACCACATTGATGTTTTTCCCCTTTAAACTGGATATGAAGCTTCTACAAACAAATAAATCAGAGAATGTGTCTCAGTGTAATACATGTACTTTCATTTTAAAGCCACATCACCCATCCATGCATCAGTCACTCCATCCATTTGAAGTAGATAAAATTCTAAAAATGGCTATAAGAAAAATAGGTTTTATTCAGAAGCAATACTATTCATTGTTACATTCAGTATAAGAGTTTTGACAGTGTAGTCATTTTCCCTTGATTTAATGAAAAATTTATATAAAGTGCTTATAAATTGCATGTTGCTATATTGTGATGCTATTTTCTTCCCAAAGTTCATATGTTGAATTCTTAATAATTAATGTTATGGTATTAGAAGATGAGGCTTATAGGTGGTGCTTAGGTGATGAGGGTGGAGCCCTCAGGAATGGAATTTGTGTCCTTATAAAAGAGACCCCGTGGATATTCCTCACTTTCTCCACCAAGTGAGGACACAGCGAGAAAGCACAGACTGGAAGAGGACTCTTCATGGAAAATGATTACGTAGGTGCCTTGATCTTGGAATGTTCAGTTTCTGGAAGTGTGGGGAAAACTGTCTGTTGTGTATAAGCTACATAGTCTGTGGTATAGTATCATAGCACCCTGAATGGACTAAGAAATATGTTTATGTGATATATTTTTATGGAGACTATTTCTTGGGTGGATATAAACCATGAGGAAAAAGAGATTTGGGATAATTAATTTATAAATTATCCTTTCATTAAAATATTGATTTTATAGCTCAATTAAATAATTATAATTTATACTATATTATTATCAGTGAAATAAAGCTTAGCTTAGGCACCTGAAAAATTAAAAAAACAGATTCTTATGACATTTTAATGAAATGTAAGAGGAAAAAATAAGCATGTTGTTTTGCAGTAGATATCCATGTACTTACATTTTTTAAACAATTAATAAAAACAATTTATATTTGGCGGGGAAAGTAAATTACACTCAGTGTTTAGGAGGTAAGAAGGCTGTCTTTGATGGGTAAATATATACACCTGCCACAAGCTGCATTCAAACTTATTTCTGAGTAAAATAGAAAGTTATTCTTTCTTGAATATGACTCTAGAATTTTCAGTGTCTTGATTCAGAGTGCCACAAAAAGTAGATGAATCTTCTCAACTATGCTTGTCTAAAATGAATTTTTTTTTTTTTAGTTAAAGAAAATTAATTTTTTAAAACTCTTTTTTTTTTTCTTCTGTACTGGGGTATAGCTGATTAAGAATGTTGTGTTAATGTCAGGTGGAGAGCAAAGGGACTCAGACATGCATATACATGTATTGATTCTCTCCAATCCCCTTTCGATCCAGGCTGCCACATAACATTGAGCAGAGATTCTTGTGTGATACATTAGGTCCTTTCTATTTATCAATTTTATATATAGGTGTGTGCACATGTCCATCTCAAAATCCCTCAATATCTAGTAGAAAAATATTAGAGTGTCTTTCTCCTCAAGGATTAATGTAAAACAGAGATTTGTTGAGAGTATAGTTCTTGATATGTTATCTATTTCAACTTTGTCAAAATCCAATAATCCAAACAGACTAGCTTTCTCAGAAAGATCATTACCCAAAGGTGGGGGGAAGTGGATATCTCATTTAGGCAAAGATATCTGACTATATTTAAAGAATTATTTAAGAAAGGAATAACTTTTAGAAATATTGAATCATTTTATAAGAACTGGGGACATTTAAGCTACTAAAATCTACTTTTGTTTATATGTATATTTGTCTTTGTATATATGACTGAAAATGAGAAGAACCAAAAATAATATTTTCTTTGTAAATGAAGGGTTTTTTTTTCCATTTCTATTTTTCATTCCATCTTCTATTAAGGGGTCTTTGAGTAATCATATACCATTCTTCTTCTTTTACAAAGAAGCCCTAAACTTCAAATAATAAAATATTATTTGTAGAAGAATCTGCATAAAACCTTTAATCATTTTATGTATAACATTTAAGTAAATTAAAATGACTGCTGTTGGACATGTGCATATATTTGTGTGTTTATACACACACACACATTCTGGCACTATGAGAAGATTTTTTTTTTTTAATGAAACTTATTGTGGACCTTGTTGTCTGTTAAAATGTTAAGAATATTTCAGTAAATGACATATACTTACATCTTTGAATTTTTGTAGTAAATGCAATTAGGGTTTTTGTTGTAAGAAAAAATTTCTACAAGCAGTCCTAGCTCAGTTCTGATCTATCTTTTTAGCTTTGTATTCTAGAGAATAATGAAGCTGAAATATTCAGACAGTCACAGATAAACTAGGGACTAATTGAGAGGTAAAGTTATTTATTTTCCTTTGAGGCAAGAAGAAAATGGAATATTAAATGCTGTTATAAACTTGAATTGGGAAAATCATGCCTTTCTATGAATTATGGATATTGACAATTTAGGAAACAAAATTGAGAATTGTATTCTTAAGAGTAACAGAGATTTCCTGCATGGAAAACTCTCAGAATGGGAATGTGTGCGTGTGTGTGTGTGTGTGTGTGTGTGTGTATGTGTGTGTGTGTATGTGTGTGTGTGTGCGTACTCAGTCATGTCCAACTCTTTGCTACCCCATGTGCTGTAACCTACCAGGCTCTTCTGTCCATGGAATTTTCCAAGCAAAATTACTGAAGTGATTTCCCACTCCAGGGGATTTTGCTGACCCAGGGATTGAACCCAACTCTTTTGGGTCTCCTGAATTGGCAGGCAGATTTTTTACCACCCTTCCATCTGGGAAGTCCTCAGAGTGGGAGACCTAATTATATTTACCTGTAAGCTCCTAAACCTAAATATTCATAATAAATGTCATATTAAGAAAAAGTTTTTCAATTTAACAATTAAAAAAATTGCTGCACAAAATTATTAGTAACAACCTTTGTCCTATAGAGAATTGCAGAGGCTAATCTCAACATTGAGGCTTCCCACATAGCTCTGTTGGTAAAGAATCGGTTTGCAATGCAGGAGACCCCAGGTTGACTCCTGGGTCAGGAAGATCTGCTGGAGGAACGGATAGGCTACTCACTCCAGTATTCTTGGACTTCTCTTGTGGCTTAGCTGGTAAAGAATCCACCTGTAATGCAGAAGACCTGGGTTTGATTTCTGAGTTGGGAAGATTCCCCTGGAGAAGGAAAAGGCTACCTACTCCAGTATTCTGGCCTGGAGAGCACCATGGACTGTATAGTCCATGGGGTTGCAAAGAGTCATGCACAACTGAGCGATTTTTACTTCACTTCCATCTCAATAACCCTTGGACCTAGGGATACAAAAGTACCAAGAAAAAGAAGGAATTAGAACCTCAAAAAATTAATTGTGTGCATATAGCTAAGATAAGTCTTTATCCAAGCTAATATTTAGAAAAGTAAAACTGTTACCAAAACAGAATGGCTTGTAAAAGAGGAGTTTAGTGGCAGAGAGATTATTGCTATTATGGTAACACACACACACATTAAAGCAAACAAACAAAAAAACACCAACAGCAATTACTATGAACATGAATGAGGAAGTAGCTTTCCTTAAATTAATTTATAGTTTAGTGGAAAAATATTTAAATTTTAATTGTGGTTTAGTTAATTTGTGTAAAATACCAGTAGCGTGCAAACAATAAAAAGGCAGTGAATTTGGAATTAGAAAGGCATTGGTTGGTTTTCCCTGCAGCCTTTACTCTGTTACTGAAATTCCACTCTGTAGCTTATTGGTTGTATACACAGTGCCAAATTGCTTTGAGCTTTGAACTCAATTTTATCAGTGATTGCATTAGTTTCCTGTGGCTGTGTAACAAATTACCACAAATTTGTGAGGTTAAACAACAGAAATTTATCCTCTCAGAATTCTGGAGACTAAAAATCCTAAACCAAGATGTGGCAGGGCACTGATCTCCTTGAAGGCTCTAGGGGAGAATTCTTCTCTGCTCCTTCCAGCTCACAGTGGCTCCAGGCATTCTTTGGCTTATGACTTCAAAAATCCAATCTCTGCCTGCATCTACACAAGACATTTTCCTCTTCCTTTTCCTCTTCCTTTTCCTCTGTGTCTTTTCCTCTTCTGTCATTTATGAGGGTGTATTATAGAATTTAATGCAAAGACTAATAAGACCTACTAGAATTAATACCAAAAAATTGTCTTTTTCATCATAGAGGACAGGAATGCAAAAGTAGGAAGAGATACCTGGAGTAATAGTCAAGTTTGGCCTTCATATATATAATGAAACAGGGCAAAAACTAAGAAAGTCTTACCAAGGGAATGCCCTGGTCATAACAAACACCCACTTCCAACAACACAAGAGATGACTCTACACATGGACATCACCCGATGGTCAATACCAATATTAGATGGATTATATCCTTTGCAGCCAAAGATGGAGAAACTCAATACAATCAGCAAAAACAAGACTGGGAGCTGACTATGGCTCAGATCATGAACTCCTTATTGAAAAATGCAGACTTAAGTTGAAGAAAATAGGAAAAATGATTAGGCCATTCAGGTATGACCTAAATCAAACCCCTTATGATTATACAGTGAAAGTGACAAATAGATTCAAGAGATTAGATCTGATAGAGAGTGACTGCAGACCTATGGACAGAGGTTTGTAACATTTTCAGGAATCAGGGATCAAAACCATCCCCAAGAAAAAGAAATGCAAGCAGGAAAAATGGTTGTCTGAGAAGGCCTTACAAATAGCTGAGAAAAGAGAAGTGAAAGACAAAGGAGAAAGGGATAGATACCCAACTAAATGCAGAGTTCTAAACAATATCAAGGAGAGATAAGAAAGCATTCTTAAGTGAACAATGTAAAGAAATACAGGAAAACAATATTAGAGATACTAAGGGAACATTTCATGCAACAATGGGCACAAGTAAGGACAGAAAGGACCTAACAGAAGCAAACAATATTAAGAGATGGCAAGAATACACAGGAACTGTACAAAAATGGTCTTAATGACCCAGATAACCATCACCATAACTCACCTAAAGCCAGATATCCTGGAGTCAAGTGGGCCTTAGGAAACATTTCTATGAACAAAGCTAGTGGAGGTGATTGAATTCCAGCTGAGTTATTTTAAACCTTAAAGATGATGCTGTTAAAGTGCTGCACTCAATATGCCAGAGAATTTGGAAAACTCAGTGGCCACCGGACAGGAAAAGGTCAGATATAATTCCAATCCAAAGAAGGGCAATGCCAAAGAATGTTCAAACTACTGCACAATATCCTCATTTCTCATACTAGCAAGGTAATGCTCAAAATTTGTCAAGCTAGGCTTCAACAGTTTTTGAACTGAGAACTCCCAGGTTTACAAGCTGGATTTAGAAATGGCAGAGGGACCAGAGATCAAATTTTAAACATACCTTGTATTATAGAAAAAAATAAGGGAATTCTAGAAAAACATCTATTTCTTCTTCAATGACTGTACTAAAGCCTTTGACTGTGTGGATCACAATAAACTGTGAAAAACTCTTGAAGAGCTCGGAAAACTGGACCACCTTATGTGCCTCTTGAGAAACATGTGTGCAGGTCAAGAAGCAACAGTCATAACCGGACATGTAGCAACGGGTACAAAATTGGGAAAGGAGTATATTATCACTATACTTATTTAACTTGTATGCAGAGTACACCATGCAAAATTCTGTGCTGTATTAAGCAGAAATTGGAATCAAGATTGCTGGGAGAAATATTGCTAGCCTCAGACATGCAAGTGAAACCACCCTTATGGTAGAAAGTAAAGAGGAACTGAAGAGCCTCTTGATGAATGTTAAAGAGGAGAGTGAGGATGCTGGCTTAAAACTCAACATTCAAAAAACTAAGATCTTGGTATTGGCTCCTATCATTTCATAGCAAATAGGTGGGGAAAAAATGAAAACAGTGACAGACTTTATTTTCTTAGGCTCCAAAATCACTTTGGATGTTGACTGCAGCCATGAGATTAAAACACACTTGCTCTTTGAATGAAAAGCTGTGCCAAACCTAGACAGTGTTTTCAAAAGTCGAGATATCATTAAAGCTATGGTTTTTCCAGGAGTCATGTGCAGATGTGACAGTTTGACTATAAAGAAGATTGGGTGCCAAAGAATTGATGCTTTTGAACTATGGTGCTGGAGAAGACTCGAGAGTCCCTTGGACAACAAGGAGATCAAACCAGTCAATCCTAAAAGAAATCAGTCTTGAATATTCATTGGAAGGACTGATGCTGAAGCTGAAACTCCAATACTTTGGCCACCTGAATCAAAGAAATGACTCAATGGCAAAGACCGTGATACTGGGAAAGATTAAAGGCAGGAGGAAGATGGGATGACAGAGGATGAGATGGTTGGATGGCATCACCGATCCAACTGACATGAATTTGAGTAAGCTCTGGGAGTTAGTGATGGACAGGAAAGCCTGGTGTGCTGCAGTCCATGAGGTTGCAAAAAGCTGGACATGAGTGACTGAACTGTACTCTGCATATAAGTTAAATAATAGGGTGGCAACTGCCTTGAGGTACTCCTTTCCCAATTTTGAACCAGTCCATTGTCCCATGTCTGGTTCTAACTATTGTGATCTACACAATGAAAGGCTTTGGCATGATCAAAAAAATCAGAAACAGATGTCTTTCTGGAACTTTCTTGCTTTTGTGATGATCCAGCAGATGTTGACATTTAGATGTCTGGTTACCTTGCCTTTTCTAAAGCCAGACTGAAAATCTGGAAGCTCTCAGTTCAGGTACTGTTGAGCTCTAGCTTAAATTTTGAGGATTACTTTACTAGCATGTGAGATGAGTGCAATTGTGCGGTAGTTTGAACATTTTGGGGGATTGCCGTTCTTTGGGATTGGAATGAAAACTGACCTTTTTAGTTCTGTGGCCACTGCTGAGTTTTCCAAATTAGCTGGCATATTGAGTGCAGCACTTTAATAGCAACATCTTTCAGGATTTGAAATAGCTCAGCTGCAATTCTATCACCTCCATTAACTTTGTTCCTAGTGATGCTTCCTAAGGTCCACTTGGCTTCGCACTCCAGAATGTGTGGCTCTAGGTGTCTGATCTTACCATCGTGGTTATCTGAGTTATTTAATTTAAATTTAAAGCATTCTATGTTAAATACAATTTTTACATGTCATTCTTCATTCAACACTAATGACATTTCAAATGTTAAACTGCTACAGGTGGCCACTGGCTACCATATTGGTCAGTTTGAAACATTTCCATCACCACAGTTTGAGTTCTGTGTACTAGGAGACTATATTATTTGATGAAAAATCTTTATTTCCTCTATATCAACAATTGTTACATGATTAAAATGGGAAATGTTTAAATTTAGGCTATGTTGGTGCTTATTTTAATACATCTCACCCACTGGTTAATTTAGTTCTTTGAATGCATTGACCAAGAAACATCAATGTTGCTCATTTCCCCTCACTCACTCATGTTGAGTCACATAAATACTGCTCAGTTCACTGAATTGTCCTGTTGGTTGTTCTCATTTTGTTAAGAAGATTTTTGTGCAAGGAAAACTGTGTGTATGTGTTGTAGAACAAAGTTGCAGTTCTCAAGATGTACTATGTAGCTTCAAACCCTAATTGTTTCTCCCAGATCTGTGTACTTAGGAAAATTATTTAAATACTCAAATCCTGTTTTCCCCAAGGGTAAAAATAAGTATAATGTCTACCTCAAAGGGTTATAATAAATAAAAGATCTGATGGTGGCTATAAAGTGCTTGGTACAGCAGATAGGACATAGAAAGTATGAAATAAATATTAACTTAAAAAAATCAACAATTATAATAATAATGAAGCTATGTAAATGTTTTATAGATTGTTATTACAAGTATGTTGGAAAATACCATAACTCTATTAAATTTTAAGAGAAAAGAGATACTACAAATAAACTAACCAGAGTTTGTAATGACTTTTGTCATTAGCATTAATACAAATATTTAAGTTTTAGAGGCATTAGCTGAGTATAGATATAATTAATAAAACATTGATTTTTAAAGTTATTGTTATGATACCTTTTAAAGCTATACATTTTGTATGTCAAATTTTATTAGAATATTTTCTCTATTTTTTAAATTTTAATGCCAGATTTACAATCAATAAACATTTCAGCATAATTTTTTTCATCATGTCAGCAATATAAAAAAGTTGTAGCTAACAAATAAAGCACAGTTAAAAAATAGGTGCAAAAAAATAGTAGTAAATTATTGGTGTAAAATTCCAATAATAAAAGAATTTTTCTGAATTAAGTGCCATACATGTGCCCTCCAGTTTCCTAAGTAAATTAACATCTTACTGAAAGTTGGTCTTGCCTCACTTGCAATTAGTAGAAATCTAAGTAAAGTTCAGGAGCTATCTTTGCTTTGAAAATGTTTGCTATGTAAGTCTTTATCTGACTAATGAATTTCTGTGTGTATCTGTGTGTGTGTGTGTGTGTGTTACTTGTTTGTTTTTATTATTGCTAGAAATATATGTGATATTCATAGATTGATCAGTTTTAGGGGAAGGTGATAATTTTTTTGCCAGCTCTGTTGAATATTCTGAAAAGAAGAAAATATTTATTATCAAAGATTATCCATTTAGTTCCATTTTGGAATTATAATCCCATTTTGGGGTTATTTATTTTAAATGATGAGTTTTGGATAAAAATAGTAAAGTTAGGAGAGAAATAGGAAAGATGATGGATATTCTTCCACATGATGTCAATAAAATGGATAGATATGCTTCTTTCCAATTCTTAGCCATATAATTATATTTTTATCACCACCAATTTCCCATTTATCCCAAAAGTCCACCATCTTCTTGAATGTTTAAATACTTAAGGTTTTATAGAATGCAGTCATCTCTTATGTCCACAGGGGATGAGATCCAGGACCATTCCCCCTGCCCCCACCATTATGAAAACAAAATCTGTGGATCTAAAGTGCATTTAAACACCGTACAAAATGGTGTTTACAGTGGACCTTCCTTATCTGGTGTTCCACATCTAAGGACTCAATCAACCTCTGTCATTAATAGTGATTCCAATATATTACTAGAATCTTCTATAGTATAAAAAAGATGCTTATTTCATATTTGGATCTTGGCATTCAATAGTATTGTATCAAGTTTTATATATTATTAATAGTTACATTTTTTTGCTTTGTTTTTAAATTAGAGTATAATTGCTTTACAATATTGTGTTGTTTTCCACCACACATCAACATGAATCAGCCATAGCTACACATATCCTATCCCTCTTGAACACCCCTTCACTTCACTCTCATCCAACCCCTCTGGATTGTTACAGAGCACTGGCTGCGGATCCCCTTCCTCATACAGTAAATTCCCACTGGCTATCTATTTTAAATAATATGTTTTGGATAAAAATAGTAAAGTTAGGAGAGAAATGGGAAAACTTTTGCATTAGAATAGGCTACTTTATGTATCCAGTTTTCAGCAGCTTACACCAATAAAATTAATTATTTGTTTCATGCTACATAGTCATTTCAGTGTAATGGGGTCTACTTCATGACATCATGAAGAACTAGACAATAAATATTGTTTACCAAATAGACTGAATTATTGAGGTAAAAGATATTTATCTAACACATATTTCTATGCTCAAAGCATACCCTGTATCTATCACATTGTAGACATTCAATGATTATTTGCTGGAAGGATAGATTAGATATTTGTTTAAAGTTGGATATGGTAATAGAAACAGTTAAAAATGTAAAAAATCTTATAAAAATGGGAAAGATGAAGGAGGGCTGAATATTTTGCTAATAGTTAAAAGCAGAAAAAATGTAAGATTTAAACATTTACATATAAAAAAAAATCCTTGACAGATTATCAATATTTTAAATCATAAAGGAGATATTAAATAAATAATATGAGTCTTAAAGTAATGAAAATATATGATGATTTTATATCAAATATAAGTAATTACATAGATTGCACCTCAAACAAAAATAAAATGTAGAGATATTCAGAATACATGAATGTGATGTGTGGAGAAAAATTTAATAACTTTAACTCTAGTATAATAAGGATTTTTAAAATCCTTAAATGCATATGGAAAATTATTACAGTAGAATAATGACTACTATAAAAGTACCATTTAAGAAATATCTATGTGCCTACCATGTGCTTAGCAATGATTACTTCCTCTTATGACACTATCTAAAGGATCTTGATAAAAGAATGAACCATATGACAAAAATAAATGCACTTTAAAAACAAAATACAGCTATAATTCTCAAAGCATACATGTTTATAATCAAATTTTAATAAATAACAAACCTTAATCTGTTGAAGTAATCCTTAATGAGAAAATAAAAAATGATTTAGCCAGCATTTCCTTTAGATTATAAATTGTTTGAAATATAATTTTGTTTGTAGCCTTAGAAGGTAAAAAAAAAAAAAAAAAACACTGTTATTGCTAGAAAAGGTTATAATCCAATGGGAAATATATCAAGAAAAAAATGGAAATATCCAGAAACTCATATTAAGAATGTACTTAGTTTCTCAGGAGAAATTATGTGGTAATCAGACATGACTTAGCCACTGAACAACAAAATACCTTTAAGAATTTTATATAAAGTTAGTGTATCCAGGGACTTCCCTAGCAATCCAGTGGTTCAAATTTCATTTACCATGCAGTTGTTGTTTTTCAGTCACTAAGTCATGTTTGACTCTTTGTGACCCCATGGACTGCAGCACACCAGGCTTCCCTGTCCTTCACTGTCTCCTGAAGCTTGTTCAAATTTATGGCCATTGATTTGGTGATGCTCTCTAACCATCTCATCCTCTGCCACCCCTTTTCTTTTTCCTTTCAGTTTTTCCCAGTATCAGGGTCTTTTCCAATAAGTTGGTGCTTCACATCAGGTGGCCAAAATATTGGAGCTTCAGCTTCAGCATCAGTCCTTCCAATGAATATTCATCCAATGCAAGTGGTGCTATTTTGACTCCTGATAGGACAACTTAGATTCCACATGTCTCAAGGCCATAAAAACAAAACATAGGCAACAGAAACAATATTATAACAAATTCAATAAAGACTTTAAAGGTGGTCCACATCAAAATTTAAACATAACAATAAATAAAATGGCATATCCAATTAACAAGTCTCTTCTGATGTTTGCACACTTGTCTCTAAGATTTTTATCATTTCTGAATGCTAAGTCTTTTGATTATAAATTAGCATTGAATTTGCTATGTTTTTAGGTCAAAATCAGGACAATATTTATCTTAATAGTAAAAACAGTCAGAATATAATACAGCTCATGAATAAATACACCACGCTCTAATGCTGCTATATCATCATCCTTTTGAATCTCAGATAAATAAAAATACCCAGGAATCTAGATACATTGGATATATCATTTTTGAATAGTGGATAAGAATCTCACACCTGTGCCAATGAGTTCCTCTTCTTCCATGTCATGTACAGAGATCTCTTAAGCCCCATCATTTAATTATGTCTGTGTATCCTTAGTTGACTGAAAAAGACTCCTCTGTGAATCCACAAATGTTCCCTGAAGTATAAAATTACACTATAAATGCTATTATTATGCAATAACAATAGTTGTTTTGACTTCTAATTGGCTAAAATGCAGTTTTACAAATCCTTTTAAGATCATCATTCACTGAACAATTTTGAATTCAGCAACCAACACTAGCCTATCACTGCATTATTTCTTCAAATTGTGATGTTTTATTATACAAAATGGAAACAATGTGAATTAGTACTAAAGTGGGATTACTTGCACTATGAGACCTGCTATTGGTTATAATGAGCACTATACAAGGAAAACTAAAGCTGTAACTTAGAAAGCATAATTCTTCAGTACAGAATTTGAGCCACTGACTGCTCTCAGTAAAGAAGTTTCTCTTATTTCCTTTGTCTTCTTGGTTGAATTCTGTTGCAAAACAAATGCAATATTAAGGTCAAAGGTGATTAAAGAGATTGAGCTATCTATAAGAGTACGGACAAAAGCCCAAATAAGAAGTCAGTTAGACTGTTTTCAATTTCCATCAAATGGTTTATCATTTTTAATTTATCAATTCAACCCCATGAAAGTGGGAGTGAAAGTCGCTCAGTCTTGTCTGATTATTTGTGAACACATGGACTATACAGTCCATGGAATTCTCTAGGCCAGAATGCAAAAGTAGGTAGCTGTTCCCTTCTCCAGGCAATCTTCCCAATCCAGGGATAAAACCCAGGTCTTCTACGTTGCAGGTGGGTTTTTTGCCAACTGAGCCACCAGGGAAACCCAAGAATACTGGAATGAGTAGTGTATCCCTTCTCCAGTAAATTTTCCTGACCCAGGAATCATACGGGGGTCTCCTGCATTGCAGGTGGATTCTTTACCAACTGAGCTACCAAGGAAGCCCAATTCAACAAAGAACAAAACAAAGATTGCTGTAAAATGTAACATTTCTATAGAAAAAATGTAATTTGGTTATTATGAGTCTAAACAGATAAGTAGCAATGACTTCTTTATATTAACAGTGTCATCTTTTATTGAACCAATTAATTTCAAAATTTTTGATAATACAAGTTCTCTGCAGAACACCATTAGTCAACTTAAGTAGAAGAAAACATACACAACTCTGGTATACAATCCTGAATAGAACATTGTACACATATAACAGAAGCTCAGATATGCGAACAAAAAATGCAATATAATATACAATATATAGAATAGCTTAAAAAAAAAAAAAGATTGTGATTTGTCACAGAGTGAATTCTTAATTTTCATTAGGGGATTTGGTGGAATACTCACAAAAAAGTTTACTTTGAATTGGAGCTTGAATGAAACAATTGGCTAGAACTTTTGTTTCTGGTATTAATTCACTTTAAGCACCAGAATTGCCTCCATTGCAAAGAACCAACAAAAAGTCTTGATTTGTTGTTGTGGATAAGAGCAGGAAACATGTCTTAAAGGTATTAGTGAACTGGAAGAAATAAGGTGGTTCTCTGATCAAAAGTAAGGAAAGGGAACTAGTTAGACATAAAAAGAGCAAGAAGTAGGGATTTAGTATTAAAGGTATTTGTCCATTTTGTTTAACTTCAACTTTTGCTTTTCATTGCCTCACAATACCTAAGAACTCTAAAAAAATTAGCAAATGAAAACCTCCATTAAACAGATTAGGGAGACCATCAGGCGGAACTGCCACTCCCTGTGATGACAGTAGAGCCAATAGGAAGGAGAAAGACTCCTCTTCTTTCCTGGCAGCGGTTCAGCTGATGTAAGGTTGTGGCTTTTTGCTTCCTCCAGCCCTCCCAGCTTCCTTTCCCAACTATAAAAGTCTTCTCCTTCCCTTGCCATCCAGGAACTTGCAGATGGCTCCATGGTTGCAGACCCCTAATTGCCAATCATGAATAAACTCATCTTTGTTGAGAATCTCTGAAATCTATTTGTTTTAGGTCATCATTGTGGTTGTCCATACATGAACCAGAGAAAAGTTCCAAAGGCTCTGGGGTTTGTGAGTCGCAGGTGTGGTACCCCAAATTGAGTCCCTTGTGCCTTTTCTTCTACTGACTTTGGAGTTTGAAGATATGCCTTTGTCCTGGACCCTAGTTCATATGCTAATGTTTCTGAGGCTCTTCAGGCTTTATTCAAGATCTGTTTCAAGGTTTCTTCTTGTTGGCTAAAGCTTGTTCTGCCTATGAGCACTCATTTGGCTCCTTGACCTGATTTTGAAATTGGATTGTTTTCATAAAAATTCATTGAAGATGCCTTTGGCCATCCTTTTAGGAACAGGGACTGCTTTACTGAAGTTGTGCCAATGCTTCAGACTTCAGTATACTCATTTAGAAATAGGCTTAAAAAACTCTGGTCTGGCTCCTTTGGGATCAAGCTGTTTCCTTAAAACTGGTAGTATTAGCTTGCAAGCCATATGAATTGAGTTGTCTGTGCTGAGGAAAGGAATCCCAGTTATCCAAATATTTGGAGGGTTCCCATGAAAGGGACTCAGGCCAATTTTATATTTAAAAACCTGTTTGATTTAAGTCAACACAAAAGAATGCATAGCAGCACTGTTTATAATAGCCAGCTCAGGGAACCAACCTAGAAGTCCATCAGCAGATGAATGGATAAGAAAGCAGTGGTACATATACACAATGGAGTATTACTCAGCCATTAAAAAGAATACATTTGAATCAGTTCTAATGAGGTGGATGAAACTGGAGCCTATTATACAGAGTGAAGTAAGCCAGAAAGAAAAACACCAATACAGTATACTAACGTATATATATGGACTTTAGAAAGATGGTAACAATGACCGTAAATGAGAGACAGTAAAAGAGACACTGATGTATAGAACAGTCTTATGGACTCTGTGGGAGAGGGAGAGGGTGGGAAGATTTGGGAGAATGACATTGAAACATGTATAATATCATGTATGAAAAGAGTCGCCAGTCCAGGTTCGATGCATGATACTGGATGCTAGGGGCTGGTGCACTGGGACGACCCAGAGGGATGGTATGGGGAGGGAGGAGGGAGGAGGGTTCAGGATGGGGAATACGTGTATACCTGTGGTGGATTCATTTCAATATTTGGCAAAACCAATACAATATTGTAAAGTTTAAAAATAAAATAAAATTTAAAAATAAATAAATAAATAAAAAGGAAAACTTAAAAAAAAAAAAAAGATAGTTATGAACAAGAAAATAAGCTTTCATGAGACACCAAATCTCCTGGTACCCCGATCTTGGACTTCCAAGGCTCCAGAATCATGAAAAATAAATTCCTATTATTTATAAGCCAAAAAAAAAAAAAAAAAGAATGCAAAGCTCAAAGCATTTCTGAAAATAAAGATTGATAGAAGACCCTCCTCATCTCAATGTGCAAGCATTCATGTTGAGCAAAATGTACTCTCCACCTCCCATCACCCAAAAACAATAAAAACTGACTTAACTGAGCTTTTTTTTTTTTTTTTTTAATTAGAGTACAGTTGCTTTAAAATGTTGTCCTAGTTTCCGCAGTACAGCATCATGAATCATCCATAAGTACACATACACCCCCTACCTCATCAGACTCCCTCCCTCCCCCACCATCCAACACCAACCAACACTAGGTCATCACAGAGCATCAAGCTGAGCTCTCTGTGCCATACAGTGGGTTCCTACTGCTTCTACTTTACACAGGGCAGTGTATATATACCAATGCTACTCTCTCAGTTTGTCTCTGCCTCTCCTTTCTGCTCTGTGTCCACAAATCTGTTCTCTACATCTGCATCTCTGTTCCTGCCCTGAAAATCAATTCAAAAGTGACTTTCTTGAACCTTGATGCTGACAGGAAAACTAAAAACAAACAACAAACAAACAAACAAAAACACTATTGTGAATGCATTTTCTTACTTTAAATATATATATATATATATATATATTTTTTTTTTTTTTAATGATTAGCTATTAAGCATTTTAAAACTCTTTTTCCTGGGACTGGTTTTGCTTTTTATTAGACTATGAAAAGGCAAAGGAATAGCTAGAGCACAGCTGGCCTGAGGCTGGTGCCATTGTGAGAGCAAAAACTATTGTCAAGTATCTGAAAACTATTCTCCATCTTTGCTAATTACGCAGATACTCAGGGACACTAGAATAAGATTGAGGTAGTCATCAAACTGTTTGAACAAGTAAGGGAAATGAGGAGTATGGAGTGGATTCTGTTGCAACATGTATTTCACAGATGTTGATTTTTCTTGAATAAATATTATATGTTTGGCCCTGCATCATTGCCACCAGTTAATGATGAATAATAACACAATGAGAAAATAGTGCAATATGCATGTTTCAACCGGAGAAGGCAATGGCACCCCACTCCAGTACTCTTGCCTGGAAAACCCCATGGACCGAGGAGCCTGTTGGGCTGCAGTCCATGGGGTCGCTAAGAGTTGGACACGACTGAGTGACATCACTTTCACTTTTCACTTTCATGCATTGGAGAAGGACATGGCAACCCACTCCAGTGCTCTTGCCTGGAGAATCCAAGGGACGAGAAGCCTGGTGGGCTGCCGTCTATGGGATGGCACAGAGTCGGACACAACTGAAGCAGCTTAGCAGCAGCAGCAGCAGCACGTTTCAACTTTCAATGTCTGTAAGCCCAACAATAAATATATATTAACCACTTTTTCTTTATTTATTTTTTACTTACACTTTACTTTTTATATTTATAATTTGCTACCCAAAGACTTGCAAATCTCTAAAGAAATTACTTACAATTAATGTTAACAGATTATTTGGACAATAAACAAAAATGGTTTTAGGTCAATATTAACTACTTGTACAATTTGGATAGAGATAATTAAGCCATAAAATGTTACACAATTATTATTCTTGAGCAAAAAAGTTAATGCCAAATCTCCTGATATTTAAGGTTTAAAGAAAACTTTCAACTCAAGACCTATGTGATAAAAAGAAAAATTTTCAGTTCAGTGTCTTTGCTTGAACAAAGTATTTCTGTTTTCAGAACTCAAACTCCTTGGCCCCTTGTCATTGCAAATGTTCTCCTTCATGTGCTCGTTCTACCTGCATCAAGACATGCCTGCTCTTTCTCTAGATTTAAGGCCTTGCTATAATTTTTTTCTCTATATTTCCAAAAGGGTCTGTCACAAGAATCTACATTTTTAACTACCTAAAACTTAATCCTATTCTTACCTTTATCCAAATATATTTTTCTTTAATATTAATATATCTTAGTGTCAAATCCTTCTTGCAAGCAACCTGATTAGAATGCATATATTCCCTTTCTTCCCCCATGCTATCACATTAAACCAAGCACCAATACTGTTTGTTGCTGCTGCTCCTAAGTCACTTCAGTCGTGTCCGACTCTGTGCGACCCCATAGATGGCAGCCCACCAGGCTCCCCCATCCCTGGGATTCTCCAGGCAAGAACACTGTAGTGTGTTGCCATTTCCTTCTCCAATGCATGAAAGTGAAAAGTGAAAGTGAAGTCACTGAGTCGTGTCTGACTCTTTGCGACCCCATGGACTGCAGCCTACCAGGCTCCTCCATCCATGGAATTTTCCAGGCAAGAGTACCAGAGTGGGGTGTCATTGCCTTCTCTGCCAATACTGTTTACTTGGTTGTAATTATATTTTAAATAAGCATAATATTTCTTTTTCCTATGAGCCAGAACTCTATTTCTAAACATCATCTTTCCTTGCTTGCATTCTTAGATGACTCATACAGTTCCTCCAGTAGCTACTAAGATGATCTATGGAAAATACTTGCCAGTAGCTTCCCTGTCTAAAATTCTCTAATGGACCACAGCACTTATTGCATACAGCCACTTTACATGGTATGCAATATCAACCAGGCTACAGTGGAAATAAATCTTCATCCCTAATATTCTCCCACTCCCTTCAATCCATGACAAAGTCAAATTATTCTTAAATACTATGCAGCTTTTACATTATACCTTGATTCTGCTTTTCCCCTCATTTATGTCTCTCCCTCTGCTCTCCCACATCTCCTTTGCCTTCATCAAGGGAAACTATTTCATCCTATAGGTCTCTCTACAGGTAATTACTTCTACAAGAATCAATTTATAATTTTCTAGGAAGGTGAGCACCACTCTAGTGCCAAATGCATTTCTCTTCCATTGCCCTTAACTTCGTAAATCTATAATATTTACTTGTCTATCTCACCAATTAGACTGTGATATATTATGAATGGTATTTAACTCATTTTCTCCTTTATGCCTTTAGATATTTCAGTCCATTTCATATTTTTTTTAATTTAACAACTTGATTTAAAGCAAATGGAGTACAATAAGCTGCATATATTTAAAGTATGCAGATTTATCAGAATTGATCATCATTATAACATCACCAATACCACAATCAGACAACAACCCCCAAAGTATCTTTGTATCACTTTGCAGTCCATCTCTCTCTCTTCTTTCTTCCTCACAGGACAGACATTAAAGAAACATATTTTTTTTTTCTAATTTTATTTTATTTTTAAACTTTACATAATTGTATTAGTTTTGCCAAATATCAAAATGAATCTGCCACAGGTATACATGTGTTCCCCATCCCGAACCCTCCTCCCTCCTCCCTCCCCATACCATCCCTCTGGGCCGTCCCAGTGCACCAGCCCCAAGCATCCAGCATCGTGCATCGAACCTGGACTGGCAACTCGTTTCCTACATGATATTTTACATGTTTCATTGCCATTCTCCCAAATCTTCCCACCCTCTCCCTCTCCCACAGAGTCCATAAGACTGTTCTATACATCAGTGTCTCTTTTGCTGTCTCGTACACCGGGTTATTGCTACCATCTTTCTAAATTACATATGTATGCATTAGTATAGTGTATTTATGTTTTTCCTTCTGGCTTATTTCACTCTGTATAATAGGCTCCAGTTTCATCCACCTCATTAGAACTGATTCAAATGTATTCTTTTTAATGGCTGAGTAATACTCCATTGTGTATATGTACCACAGCTTTCTTATCTATTCATCTGCTGATGGGCATCTAGGTTGCTTCCATGTCTTGGCTATTATAAACAGTACTGCGATGAACATTGGGGTACACGTGTCTCTTTCCCTTCTGGTTTCCTCAGTGTGTATGCCCAGCAGTGGGGTTGCTGGATCATAAGGCAGTTCTATTTCCAGTTTTTTAAGGAATCTCCACACTGTTCTCCATAGTGGCTGTACTAGTTTGCATTCCCACCAACAGTGTAAGAGGGTTCCCTTTTCTCCACACCCTCTTCAGCATTTATTATTTGTAGACTTTTGGATCGCAGCCATTCTGACTGGTGTGAAATGGTACCTCATAGTGGTTTTGATTTGCATTTCTCTGATAATGAGTGATGTTGAGCATCTTTTCATGTGTTTGTTAGCCATCTGTATGTCTTCTTTGGAGAAATGTCTATTTAGATCTTTGGCCCATTTTTTGATTGGGTAGTTTATTTTTCTGGAGTTGAGCTGTAGGAGTTGCTTGTATATTTTTGAGATTAGTTGTTTGTCGGTTGCTTCATTTGCTATTATTTTCTCCCATTCTGAAGGCTGTCTTTTCACCTTGCTAATAGTTTCCTTTGATGTGCAGAAGCTTTTAAGGTTAATTAGGTCCCATTTGTTTATTTTTGCTTTTATTTCCAATATTCTGGGAGGTGGGTCGTAGAGGATCCTGCTGTGATGTATGTCGGAGAGTGTTTTGTCTATGTTCTCCTCTAGGAGTTTTATAGTTTCTGGTCTTACGTTTAGATCTTTAATCCATTTTGAGTTTATTTTTGTGTATGGTGTTAGAAAGTGGTCCAGTTTCATTCTTTTACAAGTGGTTGACCAGACATGATCCTCTACATAGAAAACCCTGAAGATTCCACCAGAAAATTACTAGAAATAATCAATGACTATAGTAAAGTTGCAGGATATAAAATCAACACACAGAAATCCCTTGCATTCCTATACACTAATAATGAGAAAACAGAAAGAGAAATTAAGGAAACAATTCCATTCACCATTGCAACAGAAAGAATAAAATACTTAGGAATATATCTACCTAAAGAAACTAAAGACCTATATATAGAAAACTATAAAACACTGGTGAAAGAAATCAAAGAGGACACTAATAGATGGAGAAATATACCATGTTCATGGATTGGAAGAATCAATATAGTGAAAATGAGTATACTACCCAAAGCAATTTATAGATTCAATGCAATCCCTATCAAGCTACCAACAGTATTCTTCACAGAGCTAGAACAAATAATTTCACAATTTGTATGGAAATACAAAAAACCTGGAATAGCCAAAGCGATCTTGAGAAAGAAGAATGGAAATGGAGGAATCAACCTACCTGACTTCAGGCTCTACTACAAAGCCACAGTTATCAAGACAGTATGGTACTGGCACAAAGACAGAAATATTGATCAATGGAATAAAATAGAAAGCCCAGAGATAAATCCACACACATATGGATACCTTATCTTTGACAAAGGAGGCAAGAATATACAATGGATTAAAGAAACATATTTTAAATGAATCCACCAGTGAAACCCTTGTGTACTTATCTCAGTAGGACTAAACTTCTGTATTTGAGTTTATTTCTTATCTGGGATGTGGTATATAGCTTGTAAAATATATTCTATTCACATACATTTTATTTTACATAGAACATTTCTAAAAGTAGCATATCTTGCTGTTACTCATTCTGTTCATTTTAATAATGTATGTGGTTTAAACAAACTATGACTACCTGAAATAGCATAAATATATTATCATTCCAAGCTTTATTTGTAAGCATTGAGACCTTAATCCAATTTTGACTTTGAGCTTTTTCTTTAATGTAACTTATCAATCAATCTGTCTACACCTATCCTTCTTACTCTTCACAATCATGAGGGTTTGGAGATCTTTGAGATTCTGTTTATCTATTGTAAAAGGAAATCTAATGAATCCATAAAACCATAGGACAAAGATCAGACAAATTCCATAAACAAGATGGTATAAGACAGATGCACATGATCATATAAATGATTAGTGCCATCGGGAGGAATGTGGCCATGAATTATTCAGCAGCTAGTAGACACACTAATAAAGATAGCATTGCTGTTCATGGGAATGTAGATTGATTCAGCCACTGTGGAAAACAGTATAGAGTTTCCTCAACAGCTAAAAATACAGCTATATGATCCAGAAATCCCACTCCTATGCATATATCTGGACAAAACTTTAATTCGAAAACATACATGCACCTCTATGTTCATAGCAGCACTATTTATAATAGTTAAGACTTGGAAACAACCTAAATGTCCACTGATGGGTAAATGAGTAAAGAAGATGTAGTGCATATACGCAATACCATAAAGAAGTAATGTAATAATGTTATTTGCAGGAGCATGGATGGACCTAGCATTTACCGTACTAAGCTAAGTAAGTCAAAAAGAGAAAGACAAACACCACATGATATTACTTACATGTGTAATCTAAAATATGATGCAAATGAACTTATCTATGAAGCAGAAACAAACTCACAGACATAGAGAAAACTCTAGTGGTCACCAAGGGAGGGAATAGGATCGTCATGGGCTGAGAATTTGACATTAGCATGCAAATTAGTATGTATAGGATGGATAAAGAACAAGGTGCCACTGTATAGTACAAGGAATGATATTCAATATTGTGTAATGAACTAAAATAGAAAAGAAAATGGAAAAGAATGTTTGTATATATATATGTATATAAACATATATGATTCACTTCACTGTACAGTAGAAATTAATACAGTATAACACTATTATGTGCTACTAATTAAACTGCAGATTTCATTGAAGATTCAGTTTTTCTGTGCTGTACTTTTATCTGTTCAAGAATCCGATCCAGAATCTTATGTGTTATTGAATTGTCATGTCTCTACACTTCCCTTTAAACTGTGACAGTCCTTCTGTCCTTTCTTGTCAATCACCCTGGACACTTTGGAGGAGCAGAGGTCAGTTATTTTGTAAGATGTATCTCAAGTTGGATTTGTCTAGTATTTGTTCATGATCAGCCTCAAGTTATGCATTTTTGCCCAGGATACCAAAGAAGTGAGCCTTCCTAGTGTAGCTGTCACAAGGGTCTTGTGTCTGAGGTGTCTTTGATGTGACCTTTGATGTGACCCTTGGTTACTCATCAAGGCACTGTCTGCCAACCTTGCTATCATTTTCCCTTTGGTGATTTAAAGATGTCTCTCATATGATATATTTTGAACTTATGGAAGATTTCATCCTCCTCCAACTTGTATTTGATAATTTTATAATCCTTTAGTAACTTTTACTTGCAACAGTTATGAATGGATGATCTAAATGTGATTTTCTACTTTCCCCTTTCTTGACCTTATAGAATTCTTCTATAAGGGAGAGCTGATTTTTCTCCCCAGTTTATTAATCTACTTATATTAGTATGAGTAATAGATATTGATTGTATTCTGTAGGCTGTTCAGTTCAGTCGCTCAGTCGTGTCCGACTCTGCGACCCCATGAATTGCAGCACGCCAGGCCTCCCTGTCCATCACCAGCTCCTGGAGTTCACCCAGACTCACATCCATCGAGTCAGTGATGCCATCCAGCCATCTCATCCTCTGTCATCCCTTTCTCCTCCTGCCCCCAATCCCTCCCAGTATCAGAGTCTTTTCCAATGAGTCAACTCTCCGCATGAGGTGGCCAAAGTACTGGAGTTTCAGCTTTAGCATCATTCCTTCCAAAGAAATCCCAGGGCTGATCTCCTTCAGAATGGACTGGTTGGATCTCCTTGCAGTCCAAGGGACTCTCAAGAGTCTTCTCCAACACCACAGTTCAAAAGCATCCATTCTTTGGCGCTCAACCTTCTTCACAGTCCAACTCTCACATCCATACATGACCACAGGAAAAACCATAGACTTGACTAGACGATTCTATTGTTATTTAATCTGTTGCTAAATCTCTTCCTGCTTCAGCAACTGGGATGACTTTCAGGTTGCCTATTGTGTTCTTTCTACATGCCTCCAACTATGTTTTAAGGCTTCCCTACTTTTCAGTGTCACAAGATGTTCCTGGCTCACCGTGCATTTTTTCCTGGCTCAGCCCTGGAGTCAATCAATTCTCAAAAGAGTCGTGGTTCCTTTCATTGGAAAAATGGCATTTAAAAGCCACATTTTCCGGGATCTTTACATATTCTATTTTCATTCCTATTCTGGTGTAATGGCTAGAGGTAGGAAATGTTATATATGTACAGATAGCAACTCATACATAAGAATTTAATATATATTTGTATTTGTGTTTGTTTTGTTAAGTTAATGCTGGACTTACAAAATGTGTTGGAAAGTGTTCATTCTTCTTTCATTTGGAAAAAAATTAGGTTGAATTGATATTGTATTATTCTTAAATGGTTGCTGCTGCTAAGTTGCTTCAGTCGTGTCCGACTCTGTGCGACCCCAGAGACGGCAGCCCACCAGGCTCCCCCATCCCTGGGATTCTCCAGGCAACAACATTGGAGTGGGTTGCCATTTCTGAACAGCGCAATACCAATGGAGTTTTGTTTGAGTAAAGTTCTTAACTAAGATTAAATTTATATCATTGGCATAGCACATACATCTTCTAGATAAGATGTGGAAGGAAGAACAATAACAAAAAATGTTTCTAAGCTATCTGTTTCAATTTTAGGAAGCAACTTTAGAAATTGAGCACAACAAACTCAGCTTACATTTCACATTTTGTTTTTTGAAATGTTTAAATTTCACTGAGCAAAAGTTAGTTTCATAATCATGTCTAACTGCAATGACCTTTATTAAAGTTAATATTTCATCTGGATGCATTATACAGATGTAAGTGTTTCATGATTAAATAAGAAAGTGAATGATATTGATTAGATAACTAGAGTTTCTACCCTCAGTAATAATAGCAATTGTCTAAACAAAGTAGACTGTCATTACTAACTAAGAGGCCCTGAAATATTGAGAGAGCTAATTCTTAGGTAGGCTGATAAGGAGTCTGTGGCCTTGAAGAGGAGAAGGGAAGAACTTTTTCTATATCCCTTCATCTTAGTCACAGCTCTGTACTAATGATTATATAACACCAATATATCTTGCTTGAGGACATGTTTCTCCTTCTTAAGAATCTTATGACTAATCCTGTTATCTTAAGATGTATGTTGTGGGAGTGAGTCTGGTAAGACCTTTGCAATCTAGAGACATTCTTCTCATCTATTGTTAGTAACCAATTGAAGAAATATATTCCCTTGCTAAGAGTAGAGAGGGAGCATTCTCTGCCCCCTTCTGATGTCTGTGTCAGAAGTTCTCTCTATCCCTTTGTCACTGTAATAAAATTTTGCTGCACAAAGCTCTCAGTGACTCAAGCTGTGTCTTTGGTCCTGAAGTGAAATTCTCTACTTCAGAGACTGCGAATCTGATGCCTTTCACTGTAAGCTATCAATATCAGTGGATTCTTGACGAGATGTTCAATAAATACTTAAAAAATAATAAACTGTAGCATGAACATAAGATAAAAGTGGCTTTATGAATCAAAATTGTATTGAGACACTTATGAAAATGGATGAGGAATTTCAGGAAGAAAATCTAACCTAAGAAAACATAGCTCATAGAGTGTTTTGTGTAAATAACCAAACCAGTAACCCTGAAGAACAGGGTAAAAATTAATTTCTAATTCACATTTGATTGGTTTCAAGGACAGACCTCTCATACAAGAATGTTAGTTAAGAGGCAAATGATAATCCATGTAATAAACAATGGATACATACTTTAAAAATACTTATACTGTTGAAATTGCAGACTGGAAATCTCTCTTTATGCTCAGTGCACTGAAATATATCATGATATATAATATATCATAAGCACTCAGTGGGCTTCTTCAGCACTTTAATCTTTTATTATTGTTATTATTTATTTTTTATTATTTTCATAATTTCCTTTGTTTATCTACAGACTATATTATTTCAATATTTTACCTTCCAGCAGATTTGCTAATTTATTGCTTCTCTAGTATTTTCAATTTTGCAATTCTTTTTTTCCTTTTAGTAGATGGATTCCAATTTTACCAACAAACTCATTTTTTTCCTATCATATTTTTCTACAATGTTATATCTACTTTTACGATTATTTATATCTATGAATACTATTGTTTAGTTTCTAAGTCATGTATGACTCTTTTGTGACCTCATGGATTGTAGCTCACCAGGTTCCTCTGTCCATAGGACTTCCCAGGCAAGAATACTGAAGTGGGTTGCATTTCCTCATTTCCTTCTCCAATCCATGTGTGTGTGTATATATATATAGGCTATTTTTATATATTTATGCTTTATTTTCCAATACATCATACTTTTGTTTATGGGTATAATTATGCCTTATATTTGAGTATATTAACTGTATCTCACAAATACATTTCATTGTCTCTTACTCTATTTCTATTTTTGTAAGATTGTTTGAATGTTCATTTTTTTCTTGAATAGCTGTCATATTTAAGAGTAAGTCTTAATTTGCTTGTCTAAGGTTTTTCAAGTGTCTAATATTAAGATGATCTAGTGGGGGGGGGAAGCTTTTTTTTTTTTTTAATTTCTCAAACACTAAGATTGGTAGATTGGTAGTGCATGTCTCTAAGACTTGCCAGTTTTTCCAGAAGGAATTATTTTATTAAGTGGGGTTTTAGTAAAGGAGTTTTATTAAGAGGGGTTTGGGGCTTACAGCTAGCAATCTAAAGCTAATTAGGAAAGACTATTGGGTTTATACCATTCACTTTACAAATTCATCAGTTTTTTATTTCCCTCTTTCAGCTAACCATGTTTATCTAGATGTTCAGAATGTCTGTTGTTCAAGCTCAACTGACAATAAAACTTCAGTCTTCCGTGTAAAGTAAGGGATCACTAGGTGTTTATGTTGGAAATAATGCAATTTTATTTCAAATATAATTTAAATTATTCTTCCACAAATTATCTTCTTTTTATCCCTATTAAGTGACACACTTTCAAAGGTACCATTGCCTAAATTTCTTAAGACATTCTTGAATTTTGTGGCACAATTTTACATATTTGGCTCTCTATGCCACAGGTTCTTATTAGAAAGAAGAAGGAGGAGGAGAAAGAAGAGGAACTTTAATCTAGATCAGTTTTTATCTGAAGAGCATTGTAAACAATCTGACACTTCTCATCTGCTGTGGTCATCAGTAAATTTTATTGTCTTTATCCCTTTATACAGCTATTATCTTGTAATGGTAGGATTTAAGAGTAGAGAGGGAATAAACATGCTGTTTTAGCTACTAGCTTTACAGGAATTATGAATAGGATGTGATGTTTTTCTTAGTAATTTTTCCTTCTATGTCAACCATCAATGAAGGCAAGCTGGGTTTACGGCCACAGAAACGTGATAAAAATGGTGACAATAATCAAATTTGTCTTTATAAACTCCCATGCAGCATTTCTTAATAGTTTAAATAATTAATTGTGGGAAATGCTTTACATTTCCAAATTCTAGTTTTTCCATATCTGTAGATTAAGTATATTCTATTAAGTTAGATTTATAATAATGTGTATCAGTACAATTATCATTTCTATTTTCTAATGATATTGATGTAATTTCTAAGATTTTTAAAGGTAAAGAAAGAAAGTTTAAAAAAAGAACATAAATAATAGATGCAGGTGCTATGGGAGTTTGAGAAGGAATGTCTGTGGTTGCTTCCTTTAAGCCTTTTTGTCTATTGTGGCAAAGCTATGATCCATCTTCTAGGGAAACATAGCAAAATCTGGGAATAGAAAGGGTTATTTCCTGACTCCTTACTAATGCTCTTGAAGGTGAGACCCTTGCAGAATTTCCCAACACTACATTCATGTGACAATAGTGAAATTATACAGGCGAGCACAGAGCAAGAGGGTGAAGAACTGGAAACAAACCTGTCTAGCCTCTAGCCCTAGAGTTGGATGAGGGAAGAGATAAATCAGCATGTGACCCTCAAAATTGTGGATGCTTTAGTAACAACTGAGAGTTTACAGATCTCAAAGTATCCTCAACTGCATGGATTCTCCCCTGTAGCCCATATGGGGCCACAGTAATCTTAGCAGATAGTGTCATGGGTATAAAAGAGTTACCTAGAATCAAACATGTCAGATCCTGATAGATGGGCATCACCAAGTACTAGACATTCTCCCTGATGCCATGGCAGAATATAGAGGTCCAGAAATAAACTCTATCCTCAAAAGGAAGAACAGCTGTGTAAATATCTTGAGACAGCTAAGTAGAAACTAATATGGGTCAAGAAAATAATAAACCAAGCTTGTTTATCTTGAACTGACTACATTCAATTGTTTTAGATTTTACAAAAAGTGAGGGAAATATCGACATTAAATCAAAAAATAAAGTTGTATGTTCTTTCTTAACTGGAGTTTTGTTTTGTTTTGTTTTTTTAAAGAAAACCCTACTTACTACATCTCATACCCAGATAGCTGAATGTGCTGGGAAGATTATAAGATGAACACAACATAAAAAAAAAATGTGGTTTAACAAGAGGTTATTAAAAAAAAAAAACACAAAACTGCAAATAAGTACAAGGCAGAAATGTGGTTATCAGGTTGTGATGTTCAATTATGTGTATCAACTCAGAGAGTATCTTGGATGAGATTAACACCTAAATGGGTAAACTCTGAGGAAAGCAGATTGTTCTCCATAGTATGAGTGGAACTCATCTAATCAGTCAAAGGCCTGAATAGAACAAGAAGACTGGCCTCCCTGTGCAAAAATAAATTCTCCAGCAAACTCAAATGACCTCTGACTGGAAATGAAAGTCAGATTTCCTGAATCTCTTCTTGTGGGCTTTTGTACTAAAACAGCAGCATCGGTTCTCCAGAATATTGAGTCTGAAAGATTCCTGATACATTGCAGACTTTCTGGACTGACACTACAGATTTTGGAGAGTATATCTATATAGATATATAGGTATCTATCTATCTATCTACATATATACACATATATTTACATACTCATATAGGTACAAACATACATACATCTATCTACAGATGTATATTATATATATATACATGTGTGTGTGTGTGCACTTTGTCATTAAGTGGTGTCTGACTCTTAGAAATCCCATGGACTGTAACCCACCAGGCTCCTCTGTCCATAGGATTCTCAGGCAAAAATACTGGAGCAGGTTGTCATTTCCTCCTCCAGGCTATCTTCCTGACCCAGGGATCAAACCTGCATCTCTTGTATCTCCTGCATTGGCAAGCAGGTTCTTTACCACTGGGTCATATGCTCCTATGTGGTTCAGGGTAAAGAACCCACCCACCAATGCAGGAAACACAGATTTTATCTATGTTGGGATGATCCCCTGGAGAAGGAAATGGCAATCCAGTCCAGTATTCTTGCTTGGGAAATTCCATGGACAGAGGAGCCTGGCAGGCTACAACCCATGGGGTAACAAAAGTATAGGTTGGAACTAAACAGCAACAGTTGACAATGGCTCTTTATTTCTGAGGAACTCTAATACAAAGAGATTAATTCAATTTTACTGAACTATCAAATGACAGGTTATCATCACTTGATAATGCCTATGTTTTGCTAAGATACTCTGCATGATTAAGATATAAACTAGAAAAAGTTATAAAATACCTATGACATTTTTTACAAGTTGCTAATTAAAATTTTAGTTGTGTTAAAAAAGCTGAGATATGTTCAACATGTTTAACTTACTACTACTTGAAGTCATGTGGTACAACCATATCTTCCCCCAAAATAGCCCTAGAAATCTCTTGGATTAAGGATTAGAAGGATAATTTGTGTAACTACATGAATTTTTTCTGTACTCTCAGAAGGATGGTTTGACTTGGTAAAGAGTTATGTTACCTCTAAGAACACAAGGTAGATGTCAAGTGCTGCTAGTATGGTCACCATCAGTTATTAGAATATTTGATTAATATTTTATATTACCAATGTAAAACCTTAGCAGAGACTGAAATAGATTAAAGACCTAAATGTATGACTGGATGCTATAAAATAACATAGTCAGGGTACTCTTTGACATAAATCACAGCAATATTTTTTGGTCCCTCTCATAAAATAAAGGAAACAAAGCAAAAATAAAATGAGACCTAATTAAACTTAAAAGCTTTTTCACAGCAAGGGAAACAATTGGCAAAAATGAAAAGACAGCCTACTGAATGGGAAAAAATATCTGCAAATAATACAAATAACAAGAAATTTATCTCCAAAATATGCAAAGAGCTAATACAGCTCAGCAACCTATCCTATATTTAAAAGATAAGAGAAGACATAAATAGATATTTCTTCAAAAAAGACATGTAGATGACCAATAGCACATGAAAAGATGTTCATTATCACTATTTATTAGAGAAATGCAAATCAAAACTGCAATGAGGTACCAGTGGTCAGAATGGCCATCATTAAAAAGTCTACAAATAATAAATGCTGGAGAGGGTGTGGAAAAAGGGAAAGCTCTTACACTGTTGTGGGAATGTAAGTTGGTGCAGCCATTATGGAAAACAGTATGTAATTTCCTCAAAAAATAAAAATAAAAATGCCATATTATCCAGAAATTCCATTCCAGGGCATATATCCAGATAAAAATATAATTTGAAAAGACATACACTCCTATGTTCATAGTAGCACTATTTATAATAGCCAAAACATGGAAACCACCTAAATGTCCATTGACAGATGAATGGATAAAGATGTGATGTGTAGGTGTAAATATATATATGCACACACACACACACACACACACACATATTGAAACATTGCTCATGCTTGTTCTCTTCAGTTGTGTCTGACTCTTTGTGATCCTATATATTATACCCTGTCAGGCTCCTCTAGGAAAGAATACTGGAGTGGGTTGCCATGCCCTGATTAGTGAAATATTACCCATCCATAAAAAGAATTAAATAATTCACTTTGCAGCAACATGGATGTACCTAAAAGTTATCAAACTTAGTGAGGCAAGTCAGAAACAGAAAGGCAAATACCATATGACATCACTTATATATGAAATCTAAAACATTTAACACAACAGAAATGTATATATTCATAAAACATAAACAGACTCATAGATATAGAGAATAGACTTGTGGCTGACAAGTGAAAGGTGAGTGGACAATGGAAGGATTGGGAGCTTAAAATTATCAGGTGCAAACTATTATATATAACATAGTTAAACAACAAGGTCCTACTGTAAAACATAGGGAACTGTATTCAATATACTCTTATAAATCATAATGGAAAATAATATTAAAATTATATACATATATATACACATGTCATTTTTCTGTACAGAGGAAACTAAGACAACATTGTAAATCAATTATACATCAATAAAGTTTTTTAAACATGGGAAGAAGATCTAAAAAGGTATTTTTCCAAAGAGGATATATAGATGGTCAAAAACCACATGAAAATATGTTCAACATTGTTAATTATTAGAGAAATGCAAATCAAATCACACTGAGATATCACCTTACATATGTCAAATGGCTATCATCAAAAAGAACACAAGAAATATTAGCAAGGATATGGAGAAAAGGGAACCCTTGTACATTGTTGGTGGGAATGCAAATTGGTGCCACCCCTATGGATAATAGTATAGAGGTTTCTGAAAAAACTGAAAATAGAGATATCATATAACCCACACTCTTGGTCTATATCTGAAAAAAAAAAAAAACATGAATTCAAAAATATATACACACACCAAAGTTCATAACAACATTGTTTACAGTTGCCAAGATATGGCAGAGTGAAGAAGAACTAAAGAGCCTCCTGATGAAAGTAAAAGAGGAGAGTGAAAAAGTTGGCTTAAAGCTCAACATTCAGAAAACTAAGATCAAGGCATCCTGTCCCATCATTTCATCATTCAGCAAATAGATGGGGAAATAGTGGAAACAGTGTCAGACTTTATTTTTCTGGGCTCCAAAATCACTGCAGATGGTGATTGCAGCCATGAAATTAAAAGATGCTTGCTCCTTGGAAGGAAAATCATGACCAACCTAGACAGCATATTAAATAGCAGAGACATTACTTCGCAAACAAAGGTCCATCTAGTCCATGCTATGGTTTTTCCAGTGGTCATGTATGGATGGAAAGCAGAGCACCATTGATGCTTTTGAACTGTGGTGTTGGAGAAGACTCTTAAGAGTCCCTTGGACTGTAAGGAGATGCAACCAGTCCATCCTAAAGGAGATCAGTCCTGGGTGTTTATTGGAAGGACTGATGTTGAAGCTGAAACTCCAACATTTTGACCACCTGATGTGAAGAGTTGACTCATTTGAAAAGACCCTGATGCTGGGAAAGATTGAAGGCGGGAGGAGAAGGGGACAACCGAGGATGAGATGGTTAGATGGCATCACTGACTCAGTGGACATGGGTTTGGGTGAACTCCGGGAGTTGGTGATAGACAGGGAGGCCTGGTGTGCTGTGGTTTATGTGGTTGCAGAGAGTTGGACATGACTGAGTGACTGAACTGAACTGAACTGAAAATATGGAAGGAGCCTAAATGTCCATCAATGGATGAATAGAGAAAGAAGATATGGAATACACAAACACACACACACGCACGCACACACATGCAGACACACACACACACACACACATACAAGGAGTACAATCAGTCATTAAAAAGAAAGACATTTTGCCATTTAAAGCAACATGGATGAACTTGGAGAGTATTATGCTAAGTAAATAAGTTAGAGAAAAACAAACACTACATGATATCACTTATATGTGGAATCTAAAAAATACAAATTAGTGATAAGAGGGATAGACTAAGAGATACAGAGAATAAACTAGTGATTTCTAGTGGGGAGAGAGGGAGAAACAAAATATGGGAAGGGGAGAAGGGCTACAAACTATTTGGTGTAGGATGGGCTACAAGGATATATTGTACAACACTGGAATTTAGCTAATCTTTTGTAATAAAGGTAAATGAGCACTTTAAATTATGTAAAAATAATAAATATTAGCAGAATCTGGAAGTATAAAATTTGCCTTATTAGTCTAATATGTAAGTTAATTCCTTACACTGTGAAGAAAAATAAAAGTTCAAAAGTTGTTCTTCTGCTGGATGTTAAGTTTTAAAAGTAATAATAACTTGAATGTATTACAAGATGATGCAGACAGGAATATGATAGTCTCCTTAAATAAACAGAAATTTCCAAGAATATATGAAAATGCAAACTAAATGAATAAAAGTTAATGATGCAAATTATATCATCAAAATGTCAGAAACATTAAACATGGTTGAATAATCCACTTTTATAAAAGTATTTTTCCATCAGTAAGTCTCTTTTTCTATTATGCAAGGGGAGGTATATAAAAGATATTCAACAGAGGTATGTAAGCCAAAATTATATTTATTTTTGTTAAATTTTCTTCTTGTATCTTACATTTTGACAATCCTTTTTAAAACACAAAACACTTTAAGACAAAGTTTCTCTGCTGAAATTGCTCATAACATCAATAACCAGATCAATAAGCTTGTTCTTCACATAAATCCCTGCTAATTTTCTTGTTACAGGCATTCAGTAGCCAAATCCTGAAGGCCCCACCTTCTAGACAAGAGAATGCTCCATTTTTGGTATAGATCTAGTATATGCCCTGGATTGTAAGATGAATTCTTATTTTGCTTGGCTATGGCTCAGTAGCATTAAAAAAAATTGTAGTGACAATAACTTTTTGAGGGCTAACAGCCGTATTTACAGTATTTGAAGTACTTAACATGTAAATTCAATTTTGGGAATTTCTGTGGACTTTCAAATTCCAGTTAGCCATATAAATATATGTACACACACACACATACACACACTCACACACACACAAATATATACTTATACCTACTGCCATACCAACACACTGACATAATGAATCCCATTCTCACAACTTTGTTTGCTGAGAAGATATGTGAAGAATCCTATAGGTAAGTTGTAGACTGTCTTCATAAAGCAAATGTAAAATTCAGGGAATGATTTATTGAAACAGTAAATCAAATATGCTGTCATTATTTTTCCTATTTAACTTTCCTTATTAGACTCTAATTTGTGAAGACAAGTGGCTTAGCTGACCTGTTCAGGAATGACCCCCAACATGAGTCCAGTGCTGGTCACAGGGTCTAGAGAAATGTTTATTGGTTGAATGCATGAGCACTTATTCCTTCTTATACAAATTAAATCTACTCATCTTTCTTCTCATCCCACTCCTCTTCCATAAGTATGCAAATCCTTCATTGCACATTGCACAACATATTTCTGATAAGTTTATTTAACTGATAATAAAGGTGAAATATAGGTATTTTTTGACTTCTTTTTCATTGCAATTGGATTTCTGCTATGCATTCAAAGATAAAACCAACAATAATTAATTAGGTTATGCACTAGCTCCAAGAAGAAATATGAAGATACAAAGATTTATAATTCATAGTAAAATTTACATAAAAAGTTTCTAACCTAGTTGACAAGGTAATATTTAGTCAACTGAAGAATCATATGAAAATTTAACTATTTAAATAATAAAGACAAGGACGGAAAATCTATGAAATTAATGATTTACAGTATTAAAGTAAAAACTGCTGCAAAAATTTGAAAAAAGAAGCACTTTAATATTTTATGAATTGGGGAAATGATTGTAGGGAAGATGGACTGTGCTCTGCTTTGAAGAATGGCTGAGTCTCAATTAGGAACACAGGCCTAACAGCAGCAGCAACTCACTTCATATTTAAAATCATAATTCTTTATCTATTTACCTTATTTAAGCTTTTATTGTGTAAAATAAGCTATAAATTCAGTTTGGATAATTTACTTTACAGAAGAAGAGCCCACAAAGTGCTCTCTGTCCAAGAAGATAAAACCTTAAAAAAAAAAGAGAAAAAGTTCTTTACTTAATAATTTACAATGGTATGCTTTAAATGAATCATTTACAATTGGAGACTGCTACTGCTGCTGCTAAGTTGCTTCAATCATGTCCGACTCTGTGAAACACCAGAGACAGCAGCCCACCAGGCTCCCCTGTCCCTGGGATTCTCCAGGTGAAAACACTGGAGTGGGTTGCCATTTCCTTCTCAATTGGAGACTATTTCAGCTTTATTTCCTCTAGTACAGCTAGTTCCTATACTCTTAGTTTGTTCTTTATTTTAATATAAATTTGTTTATTTTAATTGGAGGCTAATTACTTTACAATATTGTATTGGTTTTGCCATACATTGACAGGAATCTGCCACAGGTGTACATGTGTTCCCCATCCTGAACCCTGCTCCCCCTCCCTCCCCATCTCATCCCTCTAGGTCATCCCAGTGCACCAGCCCCGAGCACCCTGTATCATGCATCGAACCTGGACTGGTGATTCATTTCACATATGATAATATACATGTTTCAATACCATTCTCCCAAACTATCCCACCCTCGCCCTCCCCCACAGAGTCCAAAAGACTGTTCTATACATCTGTGTCTCTTTTGCTGTCTCACATACAGGGTTATCGTTACCATCTTTCTAAACCAATGGATAAGAAAGCTGTGGTACATATACACAATGGAATATTACTCAGCCATTAAAAAGAATGCATTTGAATCGTTCTGATGAGGTGGATGAAACTGGAGCCTATTATACAGACTGAAGTAAGCTAGAAAGAAAAACACCAATACAATATAGTAATGCATTCAGCAATTTTAAATATATGATAAAATTTAATAAAGCAGCTTAGATGACAATAATCAATAATAAGCCCTGGAAAAATTATGATCTAGACTAAGATGGTTGTTATGAATAAAACTCTTTCCATTACTTTCATCACAGCTTTTCTCATCGGCTGATTGCCTTTTACATTGATAAAAGACTCTTAAATGTGCTATTTTTGCCAAAAGAGCCCATCCCAAGTATTTCAGGCATGTAGTTAAAGGGATATCCCTGCTTTCCATCTGAAGCTGAATGTGACCTGCTTCAGCTAATGAAATATGAGCAGAGGTGACATAAATCATTTATTTGTAGAAACTCCAGCAGAAGGCAATGGCAACCCACTCCAGTACTCTTGCCTGGAAAATCCCATGGATGGAGGAACCTGGTAGCCTGCAGTCCATGGGGTCTCAAACAGTCAGAAACAACTGAGTGGTTCACTTTCACTTTTCACTTTCATGCATTGGATAAGGAAATGGCAACCCACTCCAGTATTCTTGCCTGGAGAATCCCAGGGACAAAGGAGCCTAGTGGGCTGCTGTCTATGGGTTCACATAGAGTCAGACATGACTGAAGTGACTTAGCAGCAGCAGCAGCAAGAGCTAGAGAAGGACTTCCTCATGACAATTTGTGGTGAAAACAGGGACTGACTCACATACTCCTCTGCCAGTTTGAACTCTAGAAGACAGTGCAGAGCTGTGAGCATCACACAGAGCACAGATTGAATAAACTTCCGCTGCTTTTGCTACTGAGTGCATCATTTGTTGCTATGATTTAACCCAGCTCTTTCTACTTTATTTATTTTATTACTTGTTTATTTATATATTTGGTTGTGTTAAGTCTTAGTTGCTTCTCATGAGGTCTCTGTTGTGGCATAGTGGATCTTTCTTTTTGGAACAGAGGCTTAGAAATTATGGCACTGTGGCATATAGAATCTTAGTTCTCTGATCAGGGATTAAACCTGTGTCCCGTGCACTGGAAGGTGAATTCTTAGCCACTGGACCACAAGAGAAGTCCTTCATACTTTTTTAAATATGTGGGGCCCTTCATGATCAACCCCACTTACATTTCAGCTCCATCTCCTTCCCTCATTGTCCTTCTCCATACTCCAGCTCATGCTCCCTCCATCCAGCACACTTTTCACATTAATCCCCAAGATGCTGGAGTATAAAAATGGTTAAAGACAAGGCACACAAGGCCCTTCCCATTTCTGAGGGAAAGAGATAATTAACAGAGCAGTAAAATATACAGAAGGCAAGACAGACAGGGCTAAATGTCTTTCCAGCATCTTGCCTCTTCACTTTTCTCAATCATTGCCCCTCACACTCTACTTGGGATTCCATATGCTTTTGACGGTTTAGAGCTTCCTCACCTGCAAGCATTAAAGTAAGCTCTGCACTCTGCTTCATTGGCTTGGAAACAGTTCCTGGTTCAAAGTGAGAAAAAATAAGTTTTTTCAGGCTTTTAGGGAAAGTTACTTGCATATATTTTCACCAAAACTTATTGCAGTGAAGGATTTTTTCCAACTGGATGTATACACATTGAAGCATAAATGGCTCATGGTTTCTGAAAACCATCAGGTCACAGGCCTAACATACTGATGTAGGATGAACTGGACATAAACAGAAAAGGAGAGCAGAAGAAATTTATGAATTCTGTGTTGTGAATTGACAATTAGATAAGGCACTACTCTTTTGGGTACTTGATTATGAAAATCAACCAATACTCATGTCTATTTATGTGTGTTTGTGCCTAACTGGGATGTATTTTAATGTGGTAAAAAAATGAAAGGGCTCTCTAAATATGTGACATGTGAGCTGGGTGGGGTTCAAATGAGTCATGTGTGTGAAGAGCTTGTATAGAACAAGCTGATGTAAAACTCTGGGAGGCTACAGAAGGTATGGTTTTATTCAGGAACTAAAATAAGGCTGTTGGGGGAAGGACTAGACTGAGCTATAGTGGTGATAGTAAGGAGTCAAGTTGGAGAGTTAGGCAGAATTAGGTTAATCAGCCTTATTGATCATGGGAGGAAGTGTAGATTTTATTTGGAGAACAAGGAAAACCCATTCAAGATTTTAATGGGAAAATAAAAGGATCTAATTTACATTTTTTAAAGTGTCTCTTTGCACTAGGTCAGGTAGGTAAGAGGACACAGTGGAATTTTGTATTAGTCTAGTATTAGGATTCGGAGAAGGGAATGACACCCCACTCCAGTACTCTTGCCTGGAAAATCCCATGGGCGGAGGGGCCTGGTAGGCTGCAGTCCATGGGGTCGCTAAGAGTCGGACAAGACTGAGCGACTTCACTTTCACTTTTCGCTTTCATGCACTGGAGAAGGAAATGGCAACCCACTCCAGCGTTCTTGCCTGGAGAATCCCAGGGACGGGGGAGCCTAGTGGGCTGCCGTCTATGGGGTCGCACAGAGTCGGACACGACTAAAGCAACGCAGCAGCAGCAGCAGCAGCAGCAGTATTAGGATTAGGATTAGCCGAGTATTAGTATTAGTCTAGTATTAGGATTTTGTGTCAGAGAAGGCAATGGCATCCCACTCTAGTACTTTTGCCTAGAAAATCCCATGGGCGGAGGAGCCTGGTAGGCTGCAGTCCATGGAGTCTCTAAGAGTCGGACAAGACTGAGGGACTTCACTTTCACTTTTCTCTTTCATGCATTGGAGAAGGAAATGGCAACCCACTGCAGTATTCTT
Organism: Bos taurus; assembly: GCF_002263795.3. Lineage (NCBI taxonomy): Eukaryota > Metazoa > Chordata > Mammalia > Artiodactyla > Bovidae > Bos > Bos taurus. Next base: position 5,732,021 of record NC_037336.1, read on the forward strand.
GCCTGGAGAATCCCAGGGACGGGAAGCCTGGTGGGCTGCCGTCTATGGGGTCGCACAGAGTCGGACACGACTAAAGCAACGCAGCAGCAGCAGCAGGATTTTGTATTAGTCTAGAGAGAGCAAATTTTTGCTAGAACCAATAAAAAGTTTGCACTGAAGACATTTAGTACACTTTGCATGTATTACAGTAACTTCCCAACCTGGATAACTTCTTTTATCTTTCAAGTTTTAGCACTAAAATGCTACCAAGAGAAGAGATTAAAGTATCAAAAGAATAAATTTGAGAACATTGTCAATTCTTATTGAGATCTTTATTTCTACAAAACCATTTTTTGTTGTTATTAAATTGAGAATCCTTTATAAAGAAAATTATAAGAATATCAGGTGATCTATATCTACAGATCAAATCCAGATCTCCTGAATCGAAGGTGAATTTTTTTTACCATCTGAGCCAGTGCACATTAAAACATTTAAGTCTTATTTAACTCTTGGTGAGTCCAGGGACTGTAGCCCAACAAGCTCCTCTGTCCATGGGATTCCCCAGGCAAGAATACTGGAGTGGGTTGCCATGCCCTCCTCCAGGGAATCTACCCTATCTAGGAGTTGAACTAGTATCTCCTGTGGCTCCCATTGCAGGTGGATTCTTTACCACTGAGCTACCGAGTAAATCCGAAAGAACACTCAGTTCAGTCGCTCAGTCGTGTCCAACTGTTTGTGACACTATGGACTGCAGCACTACCGCAGTGTATTTCTCTAAAACCCAGGTTTTAGGCTCTGTAGGGGTTAAGAGGCAAACTATTTTATTTATTATTTAAGCTTTTTTTTTTTTTCAGGTAAAAGGTAAAGGGACTCAGCCACACTATACATGTACCTGTTGTTTTCCAAATGCCCCTCCCATCTAGGCTGCCACATAACATTGATTAGAGTTCCACGTGCCATACAGGAGGTCCTTGTTGGTTATTCATTTCAAATATAGCAATGTGTACATGTCCATCCTAAACTACCAAACTGTCCCTAAATCACAAGCATTATTTTTCAGCTTCATGTTTAGCACAATATATCAGTGATGCCTGCATATTCTGCTGCTGCTGCTGCTAAGTTGCTTCAGTCGTGTCCGACTCTGTGTGACCCCATAGACGGCAGCCCACCAGGCTCCCCCGTCCCTGGGATTCTCCAGGCAAGAACCCTGGAGTGGGTTGCCATTTCCTTCTCCAACGCATGAGAGTGAAAAGTGAAAGTGAAGTCGCTCAGTCGTGTCCGACTCCCAGTGACCCCAGGGACTGCAGCCTACCAGGCTCTTCCATCCATGGGATTTTCCAGGCAAGAGTACTGGAGTGGGGTGCCATTACTTTCTCTGGCATATTCTAGTTCTTTATAATGCTAATATTGGTCATTAAAAATCCAAGGACAAAACAGAGTACTTGAAAACTCACTTGAGCTTCATCAAAATTTAGAAGATAGTCTGTAAAACAACTCTGCAGGAATAAAATATATTTATAAATATAGCAGAAAAAGTAAAATTGAACAATTGTGTATAAGGTTGTCTTTCTTCTATTAATGTTTACTATAATAAATCAAAATATAAAATTTTATTTGCTGTTTTTTCTTGAAGGTATTATTTACAATGTATTTTAGGAAAAACTATCTGTATATTTTTATGCTGATATAATTGCATTGAGATTATCTTTATTTTGTTTCTGCTTATAATTAATCAAGTTTACTAATATTGGACTTTCTGTTTAGTAAATGGTTTAAGTACAATGAGCCTCACTTAGCTAAGAAGAATCTTTTTATAATATTCAGTGGTTTGAAGAGTGTATGTTTAACTAAGAATTAATTAAGAAAATTGTTCTGAAGAGTAATGAAGAATACTGATATGTTTTTGTTTATTTTAGCACAAACACTTAAGAATTGACAACCATGATTCTCAAATGTTATTTTCTTTATTTATCAAATCATTTCTATGCTCATAAATTACTAATTTTATTTTTTATCAGAAAATATAATTTGTTCACATAAAGAGAGATTTGGAATTATATGTCATGTGATTGCCTGTAAAATGAGAAAAGTTCAAAATATATTTGTGTATACTCTCAAATTTCAGAAAAAATAAAATATTTTATTAATTGCATTTGCATTGAGAACATTGTACATTTACACTACACTCTGCTGCACAGACTTTCTTCTGCCACACAAGGACTTAAATGCAGATTATAATAAAATCATGTTATTTCCTGTCCTTAATTAATTCAATCAATCAAAAAATGTATACTAACACCATTCTATGTCCAAGTACAATGAATGGAAAAAATCATGAATTTACTAAAAAACGTGGCTTAAATAATTTATAATGAATAAATGAAAACTCATATGCATGAACAATTAATTTAACAAAAATGTCTTTAAAACAGGTAAGCAAAAAAATGCTAAAATTGGACTATGAGTAACATTGCTTCCATCAGAGAATCTCAAAAAATATTAGGGAGAACTCATTTATATAGAGTCCAAATTTTTGGTTTTGAAAATGTTAGCTATTTTTGGAAAATTCATAAGTTAGAGGAGAACCTATAGCTAAAGAAAAATGTTGTGAGCAAACAGAAAGCATGCAACAATAAAAATAAATAAATAAATAACCAAGTTGCTTATTGTGAAGCATGGGTAAAAAAGGCAGAAAATATTAGGAAACTGGGTTTCAAAGCAAAGGTAAGAAATTGTGAGGTTAGGTAATGTTGACTTCAGAGCCATAGTTCAGGGAAGATAACTTCGGTAGCAGTAAAAGCAGGAATGCAATCCAAATGAGGGAAATACAGGGCCTGAGCAAAGTGGCCAATAAATGAATAGACAGATAGGAAAGTAAATAGAAAGATAGTATACTTTAGGAACTGATTATTTCTCTTAAAAAATAATAATATAGAGGGAGAACAAGAAGGATGACTAAAGTTTTGCATTTCATATATTTAGAGTGAAAATGGTTTCCCTGCTGGCTCAACTGTAAAGAAACCACCTGTCTATTTAGGAGACACAAGAGACATGGGCTCAATCCCTGAACTAGGAAGATTCCTTGGAGTAGGAAATGGCAACCGACTCCAATACTCTTGCCTGGAAAATCTCATGGACAGAGGAGCCTGGTAGGCTACAGTTCATGGGGTCGCAGAGTTGGACATAACTAAGCATACACACACACAGAGTGAAATAATGTTTAACTTTTTATGTACTGAGCTTGACCAAAAATTTCCTTTGGTTGTAAAGGAAAAATAAAAGACACATTTTTCATTTTCATCAAGAACTTTATTGAACAACATATTCATTATTTTGTTCCACTACCTTCTGCCATTTTTCAGGCAACTTCATAATTTCATTTTTGCAAAACATTTTATCTTTTTGAATAAAGACCTGTTCCAGGTACCTTTTACACATTGCAAAATATTGAATTTTTTTTTCATTAAGATAATTTTCAAAAGACCAAAATAAGTGGAAATCTAAAGATGAAATACCTGGTAAATATGACATATGAATCAGAACTTCCCAGACAAACTGTAGCTTTTTTTACCTGGTTATCAAAGAAACATTGGTCTTACATTTTTTCTGATGGAAGACTTTGTGTTTTCTGTTGACTATTTTTGGCAGCTTTTCATGAAGTATTACTTTCAATTGGTCTGATTAGGAGCAGTATTTCTTGGAATTGATCATTTGCTTTTCTTTTTTTTTTTTATTTTATTTTATTTTTAAACTTTACATAATTGTATTAGTTTTGCCAAATATCAAAATGAATCCACCACAGGTATACATGTGTTCCCCATCCTGAACCCTCCTCCCTCCTCCCTCCCCATACCATCCCTCTGGGTCGTCCCAGTGCACTAGCCCCAAGCATCCAGTATCGTGCATTGAACCTGGACTGGCATCTCATTTCATACATGATATTTTACATGTTTCAATGCCATTCTCCCAAATCTTCCCACCCTCTCCCTCTCCCACAGAGTCCATAAGACTGTTCCATACATCAGTGTCTCTTTTGCTGTCTCGTACACAGGGTTATTGTTATCATCTTTCTAAATTCCATATATATGCATTAGTATACTGTATTGGTGTTTTTCCTTCTGGCTTACTTCACTCTGTATAATTTGCTTTTCTAAAAGGAGTTCATTGTGGGGGACTCCCTTCCAATACCTCTATATACACAACATCACTTTCTTTGGATAAAGACCAGACTTTGGTGTGGTTGGTGGTGGTTCATTTCTTTTGCCCTCTTTCATCCCATATTATTGTACAGTATCCAGTTTTCAATACTGTCATAATTTGTTTTAAAAATGAATATTTTTGCTACTCTAAGTAGAGAATTGCATGTGGAAATATGGTCAGGAAGGATTTTTGTTTGTTTGTTTGTTTTTTCACTTATGTGAAACCCAAATATCAAAGCAATTAAAATAGCCAAGCTATGTAAATGATTTTCAGTACTTGATTTGGAAATTTGTGTATATTGACTATTTCCCACCTAGTATATTGTTGATTGCTCTCATAAATGTCTCAATTTGTCCATTATCAACTTCAACTTTTCTAATCAATTGTGGAGCAACATTCAATGAGAGACCTCCAGCACAATACACAGCACCTTCTCCAAACACTGTGCAAATCTTTTTTTGTGTACAGTTGCATTTTTACATTTATTAAAAAAATAAAATCATATGCCAAAAATGTTTTTATTCTTCCATCTTTAATACTAAAATAGCTACACAAAAATTCACTAATTTTGATAATTTTTTTTTAATTCACGTTGATGTAACTAACAACTGCCATAATACAATCTAACAAAATTGTTTTGAATGAAGTTGAAAACAATTAAGCATTACTAGAGCCCTCTTTATTTTGGGGGCTCTGAAATCACTGCAGATGGTGATTGCAACCATGAAATTAAAAGATGCTTACTCCTTGGAAGGAAAGTTATGACCAACCTAGGTAGCATATTAAAAAGCAGAGACATTACTTTGCCAATAAAGGTCCGTCTAGTCAAGGCTATGGTTTTTCTAGTTGTCATGTATGGATGTGAGAGTTGGATTGTGAAGAAAGCTGAGCACCAAAGAATTGATGCTTTTGAACTGTGTTGTTGGAGAAAACTTTTGAGAGTCCCTTGGACTGCAAGGAGATCCAACCAGTCCATTCTGAAGGAGATCAGCCCTGGGATTTCTTTGGAAGGAATGATGCTAAAGCTGAAACTCCAGTACTTTGGCCACCTCATGAGAAGAGTTGACTCATCGGAAAAAGACTGATGCTGGGAGCGATTGAGGGCAGGAAGAGAAGGGGACGACAGAGGATAAGATGGGTGGATGGCATCACTGACTCGATGGACATGAGTTTGGGTGAACTCCAGGAGTTGGTGATGGACATGGAGGCCTGGCGTGCTGCAATTCATGGGTTCACAAAGAGTCAGACACGACTGAGTGACTGAACTGAACTGAACCGAGAGCTGTCTTACCGGGAAAAAAATGAAATTTTTGGCTGATTCAATATTTCTTTAAAATTTGTGTCCTACAGATAGCTACCTTCATTTCTAGTAGTGATAGGGATTAAGCTATTTTTTATTTTATTTATTTTTATTGAGGTAACATTAGTTTATAACATTTCATTTGTAAAACCTCATATTTCTGCTTCTGTATATGCTACAGAGTATTCAGCATCACAAATTTCATTTCTATTCTTCACCATGCAGGTTATCCCTTTTACCCACCCTGTCACCTTGCCCTTTCCTTTTGGGTAACCACTCCTTTGTTCTCAGTGTCTATGTGTTTCTTTTTTTGTTTTGTTTGTTCAGTTATTTTACATGTTTATTTGTATATGTTTTATATTCCATATATAAGTGAAGTCATATGGGTTTTATCTTTATCCATCTGACTTACTTCTCTTAGTATAAGAGCCTCAAGGTTCATTCATGCTGTTGAAAGTGGCACAATTTCACTTTTTGAAAATAAATACATATTCTTATCCATTCATATACTGATGGACATTTAGGTTGCTTCCATAACTTGGCTATTGTAAATAATGCTGCCATAAACATGAGGGTGCAAATATCTTTTTAAATTTAATGTGATCATGTTGTTTGGATAAATATCCAGAACTAGAATAGCTGGGTTATATGGTGTTCATATTTTTAAAAATCTCCATACTGTATTCCATAATGACTGTACCAGTTTACAGTGCTACCAAAAGTGTGTTATGGTTGGTTCCCTTTTCTCCATATCATCACCAACACTTTTTGTTTGCTTTTTTTTGACACTATAAAGGATTTTTTATCTTGTTTCTTGTTTGTAAGTTAATTTATTTATTTTAATTGAAGGCTAATTACTTTACCACATTGTAGTGGTTTTGTCATACTTTTTTTTATAATAGCCATACTGATAGGTGTGAGATGGTACCTCATCGTGACTTTTATTTGTATTTCCCTAATTGGTAATGTTAAACCCTTTTTCACATTCCTGTTGGTCATCAGTATGTCTCTTTCAAGAAAATGTCTATTCAGTTCCTCCATCTATTTTTTTTTCATCAGACTCTTGGGGTTTTAAAAATTTGTTTTGATGTTGATTAATATAAGTTCTTTGTGTATTTTGGATAATAACCCTTCATGGATATATCATTTGCAAAAATGTGCTCCCAGACAATAGGTTATCTTCTGGTTTTATTGATATTTCATTTGCTTTACAGAATTTTTAGTTTGATGTAAGTCCATTTGTTTATTTTTGCTTTAGTTTTCCTTGCCTGAGGCGATGTATCTACAGATACATTGCTAAGACCTATGTGAAAAAGTGCACTTCTTATATTTTCTTATAGGAGTATTATGGTTTCTGGTGTTACATTCAAGTATTTATTCTATTTTGAATTAATTTATTTGTGTGTATGGTGTGATACAGCCTTCTAGTTTCAGTTTTTGCATACAGCTACCCGCTTTATCGACAAGACTATCCTTTCTTCATTGTATGTTCTTTATTTCCTTGTCTTAAGTAAATTGTCTATATATTTGTGGGAATCTTAATTTTCATCCATTAATTTATATATCTTCTGTAAATGCCCACCCATTGTTGTGATTTCTATGGTTTTGTAATGTTGTTTGAAATAAGGGAGTGTGTTTCCTCCAACTTTGTCTTTTTTATCTCATGATTGTTTTAGATATTCTGTTTCTTTTGCAATTCCTTTCTTTGAAAAATGTGCCTGGCCTTTTGATAGAGGTTTCACTGAATCTATAGTTTGCTTAGCTAGTATGGACATTTTAACAATGTTAATTCTTCCAATCCATGAGTAAGAAATATCATTCCATTTATCTGTGGATTTTCTAATCTCTTTCAACAGTGTCTGCTGGTTTTCAGATCTTCTACCTCCTTGCTTCCATTTATGCCTGTTTTATCCTTATTTTTGTAATTGTAAATCGAGTTATTTTCTTAGTTTTCTTTCTGTCAGTTTATTGAATCACAGATTTTTGTGTGTTGACTTTATATACTTCAACTTTTTGTATTTGCATATTTTCTAGGTTTTTTTTTTTTTGTAGAGTCTTTAGGATTTTATGTATAAAATTAAGTCATCTGCTAGTAGTGACAGTTTTACTTCTTTCTTCTAATATGAGATTTTTATTTATTTTTCTTGCCTAATTGCTCTGACCAAGACTCCCAATATTATGTTGAATGAATGAGACAATAGTGGGCATCCATGTCTTGATTCTGATCTTACAGGGATAACTTTTGGTTTTTCAGCAGTGAGTATGATGTTAGCTGTGGGTTTGTCATGCTGCTGCTACTGCTGTTATGTCACTTCAGTTGTGTCCAACTCTGTGCGACCCCAGAAACGGCAGCCCACCAGGCTCCCCTGTCGCTGGGATTCTCCAGGCAAGAATACTGGAGTGGGTTGCCATTTCCTTCTCCAATGCATGAAAGTGAAAAGTGAAAGTGAAGTCACTCAGTCTTGTCCGACTCTTAGCGACCCCATGGACTGCAGCCTACCCGGCTCCTCCATCCATAGCATTTTCCAGACAAGAGTAATGGAATAGGGTGCCTTGCCTTCTCCACAAATGGGTGTTAAATATTGTCAAATGCTTTTCCTGCATCTAAGGAACTAATTACATGGTTTCAATCCTGTGATGTATCACGTTGGTTGATTTTTGAATATTAAACCATCCTTGCATCCAGGAAGTAAATCCCACTTGGTCATGGTGTGTGATCCTTTTAATGCATTGCTATGTTTCATTTGTTAACATTTTATTGGGTATTTTTGCAGTTATGCTCATCAGAGCTATTGACTTGTAATTTTTTGTATGTGTGATATCTTTCATTTTGGTATCAGTGTGATGTTGACATCATAGAATTTCAGAAATGTTAGGTGCATAGATATTAATGCCCACTGTGTCTGCTTGATGAATGACCCACTTTATCATTATATACTGTTAATCTTGTTAATCAGTCTCCTGTTACCTTTTTAGGTTGATGTGAGCATGCCTACCACAGGTTTCTTTTGCCTGTCATTTTCTTGGAATGTCATGTTCCATCCCTTCTTTCCAAGCTGATGAGTGTATTCAGAGTTGATTTGAGTTTCCTGAAGGCAGTATATATTTGGATCTTGTTTTTAATACATCCACTCTGTGTCATCTGGCTGCTAACTTCAATCCACTTATATTTAGGCAACTACTGATACATGAAGACTTAGTATTGCCTTTCTATCTTGTGTTTTCTAGTTGCTCTATATCTTCATGATAAAAAAAGGATGACATGCTATCAGCAGAAAAGGAACTATTTTATCTGCGTGTTATACAAACTTCATTTCTTGGGCTTCCCTGGTGGCTCAGACATTAAAGAATCTGCCTCCAATGTGGATTGCATTCTTTTCCTTTGTGACTCTGTCTGCATTTTTGATTTGATGGTTTACTATGATGTTTTTTCTCACTTCCTTTTTTGTTTGCTTGTTTCATATCTTTGCTCTAGATTTAGATTTTATGGTTACCATGAAGTCTGTATGTGTGTGCTTAGTTGTTCAGTCATGTCTGACTCTGTGACCCCACGCACTGTAGCCTGCTGGGCTCCTTTGTCCATGGGGCTTATCCAGGCAAGAATACTGGAGTGGGTTGCATGCCCTTCTCCAGGGGATCTTCCCAATCCAGTGACTGAAGCCAGGTCTCCTACATTACAGGCGGATTCTTTACTGTCTAAGACACTAGCGGAGCCCAAGAAAAGAAGTTTGTGTAACATAGAGGTAATATAGTCCCTTTTCTGCTGATAGCATGCTATCCTTTTTTTATCTATTCAAGATTCATCTTTTTTTCTCTCACTCTTTGTTTTTTTGATCACCATTTTTTTTTTGACATTTTGAGTGTGTTATCAAATTGATGTAGCAATAGTTATTTTTTCTGTTTCCCATCTAAATGTTTATGCTATAATTAACTGCTTAAAAACCTATTCTGAAAGAGTTGCAATCATTTTATTTTATTTATTACCTTACTCAAAATTTTGTATAACTTTGAGAAATCCTCCTGGGCTGCACAGATTACACTGAAGAATCTGCTGATAGTCAAATAGGATTCCTTTGTTTGTTTTCTCTCAATAACTTTAAAATTATTTATTTGTTAATGATTTTTGACAGTCTTAATATTTTGTGTCTTGGAGAAGCTCTGTTTACATTGAAGTGATTAGGTATTTTCTTAGCTTCATGAACTTGCGCTTGCAGTTCCTTCTTCAGATTTGGGATGTTCTCAGTTGTTATTTAAATAAACACTTTGTTCCCTTTTCTTTCTGGAATACCCATTACCTTACTGCTGTCCTTCCAAAAAGGATCAGATAGATCTTGTAAAAATTCTTCAGTTTTAAAGTATCTTATATCTCTTTCATTTTCTACTTATATTCTTTCTAGATTTGTACCTTTAAGCTTTCACTAATTCTCTCTTCCATGTGCTCTGCTCTATTCCCATTGCTTTCTAATGCATTCTTCATCTTATTTGTTGATTTCTTCACCTCTAGAATTTCTGTTTGTTTCTTTTTTAGTTTCAATATTTTTGATACAGTTCCTTTTTTTTTCCCTTAAATTTCTTCCTGAGCTCATTGAACTGCCTTTTTGAGTTTTCCTGGGCCTCCTTACATTTGTTTATGACAGCTATTCTGAATTCTCTACAATTAGATCAGAGCTTACCATGATTTTAGTTTCTGAAAAATTATTGTTTCCTTTTGTGATACTGGTCTTCTATGGAAGCACAACTGGTAAAGAATCCACCTGTAATGCAGGAGACCCTGGTTTGTTTCCTGGGTCAGGAATATCTGCTGGAGAAGGGATAAGCTACCCACTCCTATATTCTTGGGCTTTCCTGGTGGTTCAGATGGTAAAGAATCTGGTTGCAATGTGGGACCTGGGTTTGATCTCTGAGTTGGGGAGATACCCCTCAAGAAGGGAATGGCTATCCACTGCAGCATTTTGGCTTGGAGAATTCCATGGGCAGATATTTCATGAGCCGTTCTGCTGGTGAATTTGTGGTTGTAACAATTTGCCACTTGATCTAACAACTCAACAGGTTAGGGATTAGGTTCATTTTTGTTTGTTTTTTGGTATATCACAATTTTTCTGTTTTCTCTTATCTAAACTGCCTCTGGTTATATTTGAGAATTGGAATTTCTCATCCTCTACTACCTCTCTCAGAATTATGAGTCCATGCCCTCATTATCACTTCTTGCTGCTTACAGTAATCAGTGGCTTGCTGCTTTCAATGTTGCTGCCAGGGGCATTTTGAGGGGTGGAGTCTGTTGTCACATCTGAGATTCTAAGATTCTCTAGGCTGCAGGCTTCATTGCCATTGTAGTAGCCCACCATGGGAAGCTCTGCTGCATCCTTTGTTGTAAGTTTTCTGGTCTCTATCATTGTCCCTGCTTTTCTGCAATGGCTGGGAAACTAAAGTTGTGTTGGCTATATTTATGGTATTATTGAGTTTTCTGGGACTGCAGGCTCAGTTGCCATGCCTGAGGGCCTGGATTGCAGGCACAGAATCTGGTGTCCCTTTGGTTCTGCCTCCTCTGTGTGTGTGTTCCAGTTCGCTCAACTTTATTTATTTATTTTTGTTTTGATTGCATTAAATTTTTTAGTTTGCATTGGAGTATACCAATTAGCAATATTGTGCTAGCTTCAGGTAGACAGCAAAGGGACTCAGCCATGTACATACATATATCTGTCCTCCCTCAAATTACCTCAAACATCCCCCCATTGAGATTTCCACATAACATTGAGCAGGGTCCCTGTGCTATACAATAGGCCCTAGTTGGTTATCCATTTTAAAATATAAGTGTCACTTTTAAATGTAAAGATGTGTGGACTTCTCTGGCACATAATTCTGAGAGACTTATTTTCTTGGGCTACAAACACTGCAGATGGTGACTGCAGCTATGAAATTAAAAGACACTTGCTCCTTGGAAGAAAAGCTTTGACAAACTTAGATAGCCTATTAAAAAGCCATGATGTTACTTTGTCTAGTCAAAGCTGTGGTTTTTACAGCAATTATGTATGGATGTGAGAGTTGGACTATAATGAAAACTGAGCACTGAATAATTTATGCTTTTGAATTGTGATGTTGGAGAAGACCCTTGAGAGTCCCTTGAACTGCAAGGAGATCCAGCTAGTCAATTCTAAATGAAATCAGTCCTGAATATTCATTGGGAGTATTGATGCTAAAGCTGAAGTTCCAATACTTTGGCCACCTGATGAGAAGAACTGATTGATTAGAAAAGATCTTGATGTTGGGAAAGATTGAAGGTGAGAGAAGAAGGGGAGCATAGAGGGTGAGATGTTTGAATGGCATTACTGACTTGATGTACATGAGTTTGAGCAAGCTCTGGGAGTTGGTGATGGACTGGGAGGCCTGATGTGCCACAGTCCATGGGGTTTCAGAGAGTGGACACACCTGAGTGATTGAAATGTCTAACTGCCATCTGATGTGAGACCTCTCTTGACACAGATGGTTAATGGTCACTGGGGGAGGAGAAAACCTGGTTTCCTTCAGTGAAGTTGTGCTTTTCCCTTGGAAGTCAGATTCTAGCGTACATCTTTTGGTAGTGCTAAGTGCAGTTGTCAATACTTCTGGATCACCATCTGCCTTATTTTACCCATATGTAAGTTAGCCTCAATAAACTTTTTTTTTTTTTTTTTACTTTAGAGAGCAGCCTGCTTCTTTTTTTTTAGTATCAAGCCTCCTTCTCTGTTTCAAGGATATTATTCAATATATCAACTTCCCAGAAGAAAAAATACAGTACAGAATAAAGTCAGTTAAAATATAAATCAGGGAGGGTGATTAAGATAATACTAAAATAGATATGGAGTTCTAATAAAAGTAGTTAAGAATCAATAATCAAAAAAGTAAATAACTGAATAAATGAAGGGGAAGAATATCTGTAATTTTGTGAGAACAAAGTGGACCAAAATATGAATACTATAGAGGTAAAAGGAAATTATGAAGCAAAGTGGTTGTAGATGTTTTAAGAAAGAGGAAAAAAAGAGTCAGGATATTATTTCAGTAAACTGTTGGGGTATAAAAAGGAACAAAGAGTAAAGATGGAAATTAAAATAGGGTACAGAGTTTATACTAGAAATGCAGTTAATAATATCTATGTGATGTAGCTAGAATTAAGAATACACATATACATAACTTATATGCTATTCAATCTTTACCTGAACCCAGAGTGTCTAACACATTTGAAGAAAATGCAATTAGCCCTGTCTTCTCATTTTTCTTTCACATTCAACTGCAATCCCTAATCTTCAGTGAAATCTAAATTCTTAAAATAAAAAATATACTGACACATAGAATTAATGAAGAAAATCATGGAATTAATGAAACTAAATTTCAAGAAATTCTCTCCTTAAAAGTTTCTGTCAAAGCAGGAACTAGTCAAGGAATGAAAAACAATAAATATGTCATTTTCAAAGAGGATCTTAATTCAGCAAGGGAAATCTGTCTCCTAAAATATATTATTTTATTCCTAATTTTAATGTTTCAAAAATTTTGCTGATACCATTCACAGATAAATGTAGTCATGTAGATTATCACTTACCTGAAATCTAACTATGGAGAAAAGAATCCTTCAGGCTTTATTGATTTTACTTTTATTAACATATTTTAGTATCTATTCAAAAGTAAAAAAAAAAAAACAAATTTCACCACATTATTTGTCAAATATTAAAAATAATTCACTTTACCAAAAATAGCTGATTTTATAAAAGAGTGCCTATTATATAAACAATCATATTTACTGAATTTAGAATGCAGAAGGTATAAATATAAGATAATTAAAAGGTTAATAGATTTCTGAGCAAAAAAAAATTCAGTTTAGCGTTAATTGCCGAGATTGACTTTAGAAGACAAAGCATGTTAATGATTTTCACTAAGAACATAGGCATTATTTCATACTTCAGATTATATTCTAAGAAATTTACATGTAGATTGCTGATTCTCAATGTAAAGATTATATTTTTATACATTAAGAGAATATATAGATTTTAATCACAATAATCAACAGTAAAGTGAACATCTATGTGTTTTTAAAGTGAATAAAAAAGACTTTAATACTTCAAAAATGAATATTCACATTGAAAGGGAATACATTATTTTTCTTATTTCCAATAATCAATGACTTAAATATTATACACTATTAAATGTAATAATTATATTTTTGGTGATTGTAAATTGCAAATTAATAACTTTTAAATTTTTTATTTATTTTGATTTTGCATATTTAGAATGTATGCATTCTATATGCAATTATTTAAAGAAATTGGAATTTTATGTCAAATAGAAAGTGAAATATAACTTGAGAAGCATTAAATTAACTTTTAAAAGACTAAGAAATAGGTAAAGAAAACAAAACAAGCCACATTTGTATTATTTTTAATAATATTTGGTCGTCCACTCAGTTTTTAATTTTTCATGAATAATTCAGGAGTGGGTTTCCCTGGTGGCTCAGTGATAAAGATTCTGCCTGCCATTTCAGGATTTGATCCCTGGATCAGGAAGAGCCCCTGGAGAAGGAAATGGCAGCCCTTTCCAGTATTCTTGTCTCAAAATCTCATGGTCACAGGAGCCTGGCGGGCTACAGTCCGTGGGGTCGCAACAGAGTCAGACATGATTTAGTGACTTAAACAACAAAAACAACTCAAAAGAGGAGTGTAGCAGCATAACAAAGAACAACAGATTTAATTCAATTTGGTTTTTTCTTATAGTCTCAGGTTTATGATCAATAGCTAAGGTTTTCAGTTGATGGAACCTTTTGCTGAAACTAAGATAAATTCATGTTTAAGAGAAACCTGCCTGAAGCACAAAATCTCTTAGTGTCAAGTTTATAACTTTAATAATACATTTAGTACTATTTTCTGGTAACACTGCTGCTGCTGCTAAGTTGCTTCAGCAGTGTCTGACTCTGTGCGACCCCATAGACGGCAGCCCACCAGGCTCCCTAGTCCCTGGGATTCTCCAAGCAAGAATACTGGAGTGGGTTGCCATTTCCTTCTCAAATGCATGAAAGTGAAAAGTGAAAGTGAAGTGGCTCAGTCATGTCTGACTCTTCGCGACCCCATGGACGGCAGCCCACCAGGCTCCTCCGTCCATAGGATTTTCCACTCAAGAGTACTGGAGTGGGGTTCTTTTGCCTGCCGGGAGCCGGCATATTGCATATTGAGTGCATATTGCATATTGAGTGCAGCACTTTCCACAGCATCATCTTTCAGGATCTGGAATAGCTCAACTGGAATTCTATCACTGCCGGGAGCCAGCGTGAGGGACTCCGCCCGTGGCAAAAATCATGAGGAAGGAGGCTTGGCATACGCAAAGGCGGGATCGAGCCTCAGGAGTCCCCCTGGAAATTCTTGAGCATCTACCCCCAAAACCAGAGTCTGCCTACTTTCTGCTTTGTGCTTTCACCTACACCTCTGACTTTACAGGGGCTGTCCCCCACTACCTCTCTCTGAAAAAAGAGTTAACTTATAGCTCCAGTTAATAAAGTTCCTGGGTGTGATAGTGTTTCAACCTACAAACTCCTTTGGAAATCCTCTAGCCTGCCTGAATAGGCTTTTCCAGCCACATGTGATTGTTCAGAGCCTCCCAACTGTGAGAGGCAGGAGATGTTCTAAAATGTCCAAACACAGATTCCTTTGAGTAGTTAAAAGATTGATTAGAAATTGTATTGGTGAAGGGTTTTTCACTTGTTGGGCCAATGTTTGCTGCTAAGTCTCCATATCCCTTACCTACTGTGTCCTTGGCAATGTATTGATTGATATAATGGATGTATAGAAATGTAAGTAGTAGTCCCAATGTTTGTAACCTTGGACCCCTGAGTTAATTATTTTCTTGATTGAGCCCACCTCACCTTTGCCCAATAGGAATGCAGCTTTGTCCATTGCTTTTTGGAGGCTGGAGCCTGACTTTAGAATAATCACCTTTAGAGAAAAATAAGTTTCTTAAAATGTTAACAGGCCTCCTGGTCAGAAGATGATGTAAATCACCTGAACTTTTGCATATGGTAAGTTTGAAAGCCTGGCTTCGATTAGGATCAGGAACTGCTGTCCTTGCATGACTCCACCCCTTCCTCCATTATCCTCTATGCACAACTTAAGGTATAAAAACTACTTTGGAAAATAAAGTGCAGGCCTTGTTCACCAAAACTTGGTCTCCCCATATCGCTCTCTCTCTCAAATTCTGGCTGAGTCTCCATCTGAAACGCGGAACCTGCCATGCTTACTAATTATGCCTGGGCTTCTAAGATCTGACCGGGGAGGCCTCAGTGTCTCCTCTCCTTCGGGAGAACGGAAGGATGCCTGCGGCCTACGTAAGTGGTGCAAACTGCTTGTCTTGAAGTTTTATTGGTCTCCCGTGTAAACCAAGCTACTCAACCTCTTTTCTTCACTGAATTTACTCACTGAGCTATCCTCATTCTATTACTCTTTATATCTTTGATAAATATTTAAATAAATAGGTCGCTGATGCCGTCTCTCCTTCGAATACCCTGGATCAGCTGGGGCTGGACCCCGGCAATTGCCTTATGATACTTTAAGTGATAAAATAATGTCTGAAAGAAAGGCTGAAGTTCAAAGTACATAAAATAACTTTTATGATACAGAGAATCCTTGCTAAAAATATAAAGCTTCTAATGCTTGGAGCACTTTGAGGTAGCATGATACCAATCATCACTTTCTAGTACTTAATGAATCTTAAGATACAGGAGAAAAAACTCTTGTTGGGATTTCTCTGAGAGAAAACCTTCATTCAGTTCTGAGAGCATCTGCACTTACAGGTCGACTTCACTGTGGTTAAATGAATGCCCTTTCATATCTCCCTCCATCCCTTCATGAGACCAGCAGTATTTCAGAATGGAACCTCAAGAGAGACCGTTAGAGGCCTGCACAGGTCAGTGGAAGCAACAGTGACTACTCTTTGAGATGCTCCATTGTTTACATGAGAATAGTTGACCACCTGGAGTAATACGACAGTGAACAGAGAATCTCTCCACTATCCACTAAAGACACGTCAGTTAACATACAGCTCTGATTTGCGTGGATCTGGGCCTGTCTGACTCTAGGTAGGAGGCACCTCAATTCACATCCCTTCTGATACATGGGCACCTGGCCAATGATGGAGCCAGCTGTCATAGCTCAACTCAGCCTGTGTAGATTCCCTAATAAAACTGTAAATTTGAACCACATAAAACTGGTATTTTGCAGATCAAAAGGAGCAAAAAATCAGCAATTTTTAAGGTAAATCAATAATGTAATAAAAGCAATCCATGCTTCTTTAAGGTGTCATTCAAATCAAATAGCTTCATTATAATTTCAACTCTGTGATTCAATGCCTGTGCTACTAGAATTTTTATGCTAACATTTTGTATAGTAAAGAGCTTTATAACTAAATCAATCACCAATTTTAAAAAAATAATTAAAAATAAGAAAGCAATTAAAATATAAATAAGCAGATAACTATTACAATAATTCAAAATTCATTTAATTTATTAAAATTATATAATAATCACAAGGGAAGTTTAGAGGGCAATTGATCTCTTTATAAATCTTTATTCATTATTTTAAATCTAGACACTGAGAAGCAACAAATAAATTCTAAATATAATTTCAAAATAGTTAGTGAATATATGTCCGGTGTGAATTTTATATTAGACTAAATTTAAATCAAATAACTTTTGGAGTGGTGATTAATATAAAGTGGTAGCTCAAGAAGTAAGTGGATTGATATTTGAAAATCTTAATATTCTGTGACAGGCTGAAAAAAATAGTGTTTGCTAAAATGTTATCACAGTAAATTTAAAGCTACTGAGTAATAACTTTTGGGGCTTGAAAATAAGGAGATACATATTTGAAGTAAAGTATCTATACTGATAGTCATAAAATATTAGAAGGCACAATATATAACAATTTACTAAAGTAAAATTTTCAGTGTTTTCTTTTGAGACAAGCTTTTAATGATGAACAGCATATATATAGGATATTGATATTATTCAAATTGTGATGTGCACACATTAGTCTTTCAATTCAACCAGATAGAAATGACATTAAATGAGTTACACATGAAAAAAAACAGCAACACTGATTTTGGTTTTCCTTTGTTATATGAAAGCAAGAAACAGTTTTCAAATTCTTTTCTTAACCCATCTTTACTATCTTATATCTGTATTTTTAATTGACCTTGCCAGTAAATTATCCAATTGTTTTACAAATTTTACTTTGAGAAGATGCAACCAACTTTCTCAATGCATTTCTTCTCGGTGGTGTTTTGATTTCAATGTCTCTGTGAGGTTTTTCTTTTTTCTTTTTTTTAAATAACTTTGTGGGAAAGTAATTGACTATGCAAAAGCCTTTGACTGTGTGGATCACAATAAACTGTGGAAAATTATGAAAGACATGGGAATAGAAGACCACCTGACCTGCTTCTTGAAAAATCTGTATGCAGGTCAGGAAGCAAAAGTCAGAACTGGACATGGAACAACAGACTGGTTCCAAATAGGAAAAAGAGTATGTCAAGGCTGTATATGGTCACCCTGCTTATTTAACTTATATGCAGAGTACATCATTAGAAATGCTGGACTAGAAGAAACACAAGCTGGAATCAAGATTCCTGGGAGAAGTATCAATAACCTCAGATATGCAGATGACACCATCCTTATGGCAGAAAGTGAAGAAGAACTAAAAGGCCTCTTGATGAAAGTGAAAGTGGAGAGTGAAAAAGTTGGCTTAAAGCTCAACATTCAGAAAATGAAGATCATGGCATCTGGTCCCATCACTTCATGGGAAATAGATGGGGAAACAGTATCAGACTATTTTTTGGGCTCCAAAATCACTGCAGATGGTGACTTCAGCCTACTCCTTTGAAGGAAAGTTATGACCAACCTAGATAGCATATTCAAAAGCAGAGATATTACTTTGGCAACAAAGGTTCATCTAGTCAAGGCTATGATTTTTCTAGTGGTCATGTATGGATGTGAGAGTTGGACTGTGAAGAAGGCTGAGCGCCGAAGAATTGATGCTTTTGAACTGTGTTGTTGGAGAAGACTCTTGAGAGTCCCTTGGACTGCAAGGAGATCCAACCAGTCCATTCTGAAGGAGATCAGCCCTGGGATTTCTTTGGAAGGACTGATGCTAAAGCTGAAACTCCAGTACTTTGGCCACCTGATGTGAAGAGTTGATTCACTGGAAAACACTCTAATGCTGGGAGGCATTGGGGGCAGGAGGAGAAGGGGACAACCAAGGATGAGATGGCTGAATGGCATCACTGACTCGATGGACGTGAGTCTGGGTGAACTCCGGGAGTTGGTGTTGGACAGGGAGGCCTGGCCTGCTGCGATTCATGGGGTCTCAAAGAGTCGGACACGGCTGAGCGACTGAACTGAACTGAAGGTTTACCTTTTGTTAATATCATTATCTATGTGACCTGCTCCAGTTTGGCAGATGCTGAGGCAAAGAGGTAGTGAGCATTATGTAGGGTCCACTGTTTGACAAGACACTGAAAGGCAAATGAAACAAAGGCTTAGGCCCTTTCTGAAGGAGGCTTTCTTCAGGCTAACTGTCAAAAAAAAGTCATAGATGATCACATAGATTATGGAAGATCTAGCCCCAAAGATATGTGTGAGGGAAAGCAAGCTGGCGCAGACAACAGAAGATGACAAGCAGAGACCTTAAAATGGCAAATGAATCATCAGTGCAAATGGATAAATAATTGAGCAGTTTAAATAAGTTTTAACTTTTCAGTTCATGCTGCTTGGCTTCAGTGCAGCTCTGTGCAAGTTAATTGTTTAATCCCAAGTATATTTTGATATTTTAGGAACTGTGTTGGCCCATCAGGTCTGCTATTTTGGGTCTAGAAAGTACACTTGAGTCCTCTTAGCAGTCAAACTATAACTTTCTATCGATGTTAACTAATTTTCAAAAAACTAGATGCCATCTTTATTATTTTTAAGGCCTTCCTAATTGATACCCCACGTCCAAGGTAAAAGAAACCCAAGACGGTAGGAGCTGAGAGAGGGCATCAAAGGGCAGACAGACTGAAACCACAATCACAGACAACTAGCCAGTCTGATCACATGGACCACAGCCTTGTCTAATTCAATGAAACTAAGTCATGCCCTTGGGGCAACCCAAGATGGACGGGTCATGGTGGAGAGGTCTGACAGAATGTGGTCCACTGGAGAAGGGAATGGCAAACTGCTTCAGTATTCTTCCCTTGAGAACCCCCTGAACAGTATGAAAAGGCAAAAAGATAGGACACTGAAAGATGAACTCCCCGGTTCAGTAGGTACCCAATATGCCACTGGAGATCAGTGGAGAAATAACTCCAGAAAAAAATGAAAGGATGGAACAAAACAAAAACAACACCCAGTTGTGGATAGGACTGGTGATAGAAACAGGGTTCAATGCTGTAAAAAGCAGTATTACATAGGAACCTGGAATGTTAGGGCCGTGAATCAAGGCAAATAGTAAGAGGTCAAACATAAGATGGCAAGAGTGAACATTGACATTCTAGGAATCAGCAAACTAAAATGGACTGGAATTGGTGAATTTAACTCAGATGACCATTACATCTACTACTGTGGGCAGGAATCCCTTAGAAGAAATGGAGTAGCCATCATGGTCAACAAAAGAGTCTGAAATGCAGTACTTGGATGCAATCTCAAAAACAACAGAATTATCTCTGTTCGTTTCCAAGGAAAACCATTCAATAACACGGTAATCCAAGAGTATGTCCCAACCAGTAATGCTGAAGAAGCTGAAGTTGAATGGTTCTATGAAGACCTACAAGACCCTCTAGAACTAACACCCAAAAAAGATGTCCTTTTCATTATAGGGGACTGGAATGCAAAGGTCGGAAGTCAAGAAACATGGAGTAACAGGCAAATTTGGCCTTGGAGTACAGAATGAAGCAGGGCAAAGGCTAATCAAGTTCTGTCAAGAGAATGCACTGGTCATAGCAAACACCCTCTTCCAACAACACAAGAGAAGACCCTACACATGACATCAGCAGAAGGTCAACATGGAAATCAGCTTGATTATATTCTCTGCAGCCAAAGGTGGAGAAGCTCTATACAGTCAGTTAAAACAAGACTGAGAGCTGATTGTGGCTCAGATCATGAACTCCTTATTGCCAAATTCAGACTTAAATTGAAGAAAGTGGGGAAAGCCACAAGACCATTCAGGTATGACCTAAATCAAATCCCTTATGACTATACAGTGGAAGTGAGAAATAGGTTTAAGTGACTAGATTTAATAGAGAGTGCCTGATGAACCATGGGCGGAGGTTCATGACATTGAACAGGAAACAGGAATCAAGACCATCCCCAAGAAAAAGAAATGCAAAAAGAAAAATGACTGAAGAGGCCTAACAAATAGCTGTGAGAAGAAGACAAGAGAAAAGCACAGGAAAAAAGGAATGATATGCCCATTTGAATTCAGAAATTCAAAGAGTAGCAAGGAGAGATAATAAAGCCTTCCTCAGTGATCAATGCAAAAAAAAAAAAAATAGAGGAAAACAATAGAATTGAAAATGCTAGAGATCTCTTCAAGAAAATTAGAGATACGAAGGGAATATTTCATGCAAAGATGGGCTCAATAAAGGACAGAAATGGTATGGGCCTAACAGAAGCAGAAGATATTAAAGAGTGGTTGCAAGAATACACAGAAGAACTGTACAAAATGATACTCACCACCCACATAATCATGATGGTGTGATCACTCACCTAGAGCCAAACATCCTGGAATGTGAAGTCAAGTGGGCCTTAGGAAGCATCACTACGAACAAAGCTAGTGGGGGTGATGGAATTCCAGTTGAGCTATTCCAATACTGAAAGATGATGCTGTGAAAATGCTGCACTGAATATGTCAGCAAATTTGGAAAACTCAGCATTGGCCACAGGACTGGAAAAGGTCAGTTTTCATTCCAATCCCAAAGAAAGGCAATGCCAAAGAATGCTCAAACTACCACACAAATGCACTCATCTCACACACTAGTAAAGTAATGCTCAAAATTCTCCAAGCTAGGCTTCAACAATATGTGAACCATGAACATCCAGATTTTTGAGCTGGTTTTAGAAAAGGAAAAGGATGTAGAGGTCAAATTGCCAACATCCACTGGATCACCAAAAAAGCAAAAGAGTTCTATAAAAACACCTGTTTCTACTTTATTGACTATGTCAAAGACTTTGGTGTGTGAATCACAATGAATTGTGCAAAATTCTGAAAGAAATGGGACTACCAGACTACCTGACCTGCCTCTTGAGAAACATGTATGCAGGTCAGGAAGCAACAGTTAGAACTGGACTTGGAACAACAGACTGGTTCCAAATAGGAAAAGGAGTATGTCAAGGCTGTATACTGTCATCCTACTTATTTAACTTACATGCAGAGTATGTCATGAGAAATGCTGGGCTGGAGGAAGCACAAGCTGAAATTGAGATTGCCAGGAGAAATATCAATAACCTCAGATATGCAGATGACACCACCCTTATGGATGAAAGTGAAGAACCAAAAAGCCTCTTGATGAAAGTGAAAAAGAGGAGAGTGAAAATTTGACTTACAGCTCAACATTCAGAAAACGAAGATCATGGCATCCAGTCCCATTCTGTCATGGCAAATAGATGGGGAAACAGTGGAAACAGTGGCTGACTTTATTTTTGGGGGCTCCAAAATCACTGCAGATGGTGACTGCAGCCATGAAATTAAAAGACATTTACTCCTTGGAAGGAAAGTTATGACCAACCTAGATAGCATATTGAAAAGCAGAGACATTACTTTGCCAACAAAGGTCCATTTAGTCAAGGCTATGGTTTTTCCAGTAATGGTGTTTGGATGTGAAGAAAGCTGAGCGCTGAAGAATTGATGCTTTTAACTGTGTTGTTGGAGAAGACTCTTGAGAGTCCCTTGGACTCCAACGAGATCCAACCAGTCCATCGTAAAGAGATCAGTCCTTAGTGTTCATTGACTGATGTTGTGGCCAAAACTCCAATACTTTGGCCACTTGATGTATAGAGCTGACTCATTTGAAAAGACCCTGATTCTGGGAAAGATTGAAGGCAGGAGAAGTGGATGACAGAGGATGAGATGGTTGGATGGCATCATTGACTCAATGGACATGGGTTTGGGATGACTCTGGACTTGGTGATGGACATGGATGCCTGGTGTGCTGTGGTTCATGGGGTTGCAAAGAGTTGGACATGACTGAGCATGAACTGAACTGAACTGAATTGCTAACACTAATGTGTCATACTCTTCAGGTACAAGTTACTTCAAATAATTGACTATATGAAGCTCAGGTTTTCTAAATAAAGAGATTCTTCTGCTGTAATTGAGCTGATTAATGATAATTTTAAAGCAGTAACACAAAGAAATTATTGCTTCTATTTCTCTAGTAGACAAATTTGAATTAAGACTCCACTTTTTTTAAACAAAAAAAATAAGAGTGATTTATAATGTTAAAGGTTGGAAATAACAATGTAGCTGCTACGATTATTTCTGCACAAAATAACATGGGTGTCAATATTCATAAATTAAGGAGAAAAAAAATTTCAAAAAGAAATTGAAACAAATTCATTTACCCCTCTCAAATATCAGTCAACATTATCAAGAAAATAGAAGCAATAAATAATATACTATAAAAGTTAAATATATATTTGTACTATAAACATCAGTGACTTAGTGATGATACATATATAAATCATCACTATGTCACTGAAGCATTTATTACAAATATCTCCAGGTATCTATAGAACCACTTTAATATAACACATAATAAATCATAAAAAGCCAGGATATTCTAAAGGTAAGTATTATAAAGCAACATCCTGTAGAATAAAATTGTACTAATAAAATCAAATCTTGTCAACTAATGAGAAATAAAACATGTTTAAAAGAAACCAATTTTTTTGGTAATTAAGCAGACCTTTTTTTTTAATTTCAAAGAAAATATTACCAAATATTTGATAAATAAATTAAATGAATAAACTATATATAATTATATTTAAACCTTTAGATAGAGTCATAGAAAAATTTATACAAAAATATTTGTAAGCATTTACATTAGTAAACATAAAATTTAAGGTGAGTAAAACCTATAAACCAACAAATTATAAAAAGAGAACCTAAGAACAGAATATAAATAATAACATAAATTTTTGCAAGCCTTTTAAGAAGTAGTGCCAAGAACATGCTGACATTTTGGTTAATTGAATAAAGGATAAATGAGAAATTTCTATGTATTTCACTTATATTTCTACAAAATATTGGTAGTAATAAACAGTTAGAAATTTAAATTTTATAAATTACCAAAGGAGTGGCCAAGATAGTGGAGTAGGAAGGCCCTGACTTGGACACACAAAAGTTATAATTATTTACAAAACAGCTGTCAATGAGAATGACCTGAAGAGTAGCAGAAAATAACTCTATGTATAAAGCTTTAGCTGTAAACCATGCTCTGATTACAGGTTACAGTCCTCTTCTCTGGAGTCATGCTAGACACTATGGAATTGCAAATTGCTTACTGTAAATATTTTACATCTACAAGGTTGAAGTATCTGTGAACTTGGCCTGATTAAAACTTGGTGGTCCTCCATCCTTTCAGCTGATTTGGTCCCAATTTGGCTTCCACGAACTGACTCCATGGACGTGAGTCTGAGTGAACTCTGAGAGTTGGTGATGGACAGGGAGGCCTGGTGTGCTGTGATTCATGGGGTCACAAAGAGTCCGACATGACTGAGCAACTGAACTGAACTGAACTGAATGCAAAAGAGTCTCCACCACATCATTCTGTGAGTGCTTAAGTTAAAGTGCCCATTCTTAGCAGAAATAATATGCAGTGGTATTGCATACAAATTACTTATAATCCCAGTTTATTAAACTTTGTATTCACAGTCATTTTTACAGTGTTATATATGGTATCCTCACATAAAAACAATACACTTTAAAATTACTATGCTGAAATTAATTCAGTACTAAGAGCTTCAATATAAAGCGTTGCTGCTGCCAAGTCACTTCAGTCGTGTCCAACTCTGTGCAACCCCATAGACAGCAGCCCACCAGGCTTCCCCGTCCCTGGGATTCTCCAGGCAAGAACACTGGAGTGGGTTGCCATTTCCTTCTCCAATGCATGAAAGTGAATAGTGAAAGCGAAGTCGTTCAGTCATGTCCGACTCTGTGCAACCCCATGGACTGCCGCCTACCAGGCTCCTCTGTCCATGGGATTAGCCAGGCAAGAGTACTGGAGTGGGGTGCCATTGCCTTCTCCGAATATAAAGCCTTAGAAGCCTTAAAATTCTAGGGAGCACTTTAGCATCTTTGAATAAAACAGTAATGGAAGCTAGAACAAGAACCTGTCATGGAATTTAAACACAAGCTGGAATCAAGATTGCTGGGAGAAATATCAATAACCTCAGATATGCAGATGACACCACCCTTATGGCAGAAAGTGAAGAGGAACTCAAAAGCCTTTTGATGAAAGTGAAAGTGGAGAATGAAAAAAGTTGGCTTAAAGCTCAACATTCAGAAAACGAAAATCATGGCATCCAGTCCCACCACTTGATGGGAAATAGATGGGGAAACAGTGGAAACAGTGTCAGACTTTATTTTTCTGGGCTCCAAAATCACTGCAGATGGTGACTGCAGCCATGAAATTAAAAGACGCTTACTCCTTGGAAGGAAAGTTTTGACCAACCTAGATAGCATATTCAAAAGCAGAGACATTACTTTGCCAACAAAGGTTCGTCTAGTCAAGGCTATGCTTTTTCTAGTGGTCATGTATGGATGTGAGAGTTGGACTGTAAAGAAGGCTGAGCACTGAAGATTGATGCTTTTGAACTGTGGTGTTGGAGAAAACTCTTGAGAGTCCGTTGGACTGCAAGGAGATCCAACCAGTCCATTCTGAAGGAGATCAGCCCTGGGATTTCTTTGGAAGGAATGATGCTAAAGCTGAAACTCCAGTACTTTGGCCACCTCATGCGAAGAGTTGACTCATTGGAAAAGACCCTGATGCTGGGAGGGATTAGGGGCAGGAGGAGAAGGGGATGACAGAGGATGAGATGGCTGGATGGCATCACTGACTCGATGGACGTGAGTCTGAGTGAACTCCGGGAGTTGGTGTTGGACAGGGCGGCCTGGCGTGCTGCAATTCATGGGGTTGCAAAGAGTCGGACACGACTGAGCGAGTGATCTGATCTGATCTGATATGTGTGTAAGTTCTGATATTGGCTTAACTTTATATTGCTGCCTATAAAATAGGAGGCATCAGTTCAGTTCAGTTCAGTCGCTCAGTCGTGTCCGACTCTTTGCGACACCATGAATCACAGTGCCAGGCCTCTCTGTCTATCACCAACTCCCGGAGTTCACTCAAACTCAATAGGAGGCATAATATGTTCTACTTGCATCACTGGAATGCTAATGAGGACTAGTGAACTAATATATTAGCTAAGTGTTTGGGGGAAGCAATTTGATTGTAAAGATCACTGAAGAATAGATCTCAGAGAATTATATGATGTATAAGATGTGTTATTGAGGATAGAGGATATTTCAGTAATCTTATAAATTGCCCCCTTAATCATGAGAGTTCACTTTTTCCAGTTTATTGATATGAAATAATCTTCAAAAGTTGACAAGGAACACTTGTCAATGTCTATGTGTATCTTTCAATTGCAAGTTAATATTCACGGCCAACACATTTCAGTCAATCGGAGGCTTCACTTATATTAGCCAGTGTGATGATATGTAGGATATAGGGAGGAGATGGGCCAACTCAATTGACTTCTTCCCACACCAAGGTACTTTGGGTAGCTGAAGACGTACTCCCTCCCACATGCCAACCCACTGGCTAGATTTACTAAAATGATTTCAAAATAAGATGTAACAATCACCCCCTTCACATATTTTATATAAGTAAGACCATTGGTAGACAAAACGTGGCTATGAGTTTTGACACTATAATTTCCCTTAATGGAGGAGGATATTTTTTAAACATCCTTATATCTTTATTTCCTCCTTGCAAGGTATAATTGGTTTCTTCCAAATTTTATTGGAATTAAGCATTTCAGGTTTTTAAAAAAGATGTTTACTTTTTATTTTATGAAACATTTTGCTTCTCAAAGAATAATTTGTGAATGAATTTCTTAAAATGAATGTCAAATGATCAAAGTGAAAATATGTAGTATTTCTATTAATAGATTTAGAACAATTATTTTCTGTAAAAGGTGACTTAGGGTGATCTCCTGTGCTGCTTAGTATTATTATTATTATTTTTAACTTATTTATTTTTTTGTTTTGGTCATGCTGGTCTTCACAGCCAAGCACAAGCTTTCTCCAGTTGGGGTGAGTGGGGAACACTCTTTGTTGTGTTTAAAAGCCTTCTCAAGGCAGTGGCCCCTCTTGTGGAGCACAGGCTCTAGGGCTTATGGGCTTCAGTGGTTATGGCACATGGACCTAGCTGCTCCATGGCGTGTAGAGTCTTCCTGGACCAGGGATCAAACTGGTATCCCCTGCATTTGCAATTGGACTCTTACCACTGTACCAGCAGGGAAATCCAGCGTTTATTATGATTGAACAGTACAAAAGTGTATTATCAGAATCTACTTGGTAGGTTCATTGTTGGTACATACTTAAGGAAATGGGAATCTACAGATATAAATTGCTTTATCTTACCTTGGAAGATATTCCTTGGTAAATGCCAGCTCTCTGGCATTTCATTCTGGAGCTGGGCTTTTATTTTTACTGGAGGGTGGGAGTTGTTAGTCTTTCACTGACTGAAGGACAAATATGTGCCTAGAAGCTTTGCCACTTTCGAATAAACATAGATAATAGGCACAATCTCCACTTTTCCCTAAGGAAACAAACCCTGGAAGCTGATGTATATGTTTTAATTCTCTGTTTTATTTTTGTAAAGAGAGAAAATAATACTAACAGATCCACAGAGACTAATAGGCTTTCTCTTTGCTTTTTACATCCCATTGCCTGACTTAATGGTGGTAATCTGGGAGTACTCTCATTTCATTTGTATAATTCAATACTGATATTTATCATTAGAACTAGGCATTTCACATAAACATAGCCATTACATTTTAAATGAATGTTTTATTTCAATATTTATTTTCTTATTTTAAAATAGGATATCACTTAAATTGTACTTAACATCACCCATAATTCACATCTACATAATGAAATAAAGTATCCTCGTGGTTGTAATGATGCATATCTGTTAAATTTCAGGAACTTGGCAGATCAAAAATATTTTGAAGACCTAGACTGATATACTCACATGATAATGTATTTGTTATTTGAAAAAGTGTTAACTAGATGAAAGAACCATGAGTAAATTAAAAATGTCTGGATTGCAATTATTTAAAATACAGATCAAAGATGGGTCAGGATATTTTATTTATGCATTTTGTTCTGTTGATACATATCTGGAACTTCTAAATACAGAATTCTTTTACCAACAGAATCTTTAATTTAACTTTTATTGATTCTCTTCAACACTTTACTCCCACATAACATAACAATCATAGTTACCTTCTATAATTAATTTCTAGCAAAAAATTATATCCAAATTATCCCCCTCCCCCAATTCCAGCAGAAAAACTGAATCTATTGTATTATAATCTGAAAATCTTGGTGCACCAAATAAATGATATTACATAAATCTTAATAGGAAAGATTGTAACACTTCAGCATTAATATTTACATAATATAATTTAACTTTTTAATCAGTACTGCTAGATTGTCTTTGTTTTAAACACTATCTTTAAATACCAGCTTTATTATAATTGCTACATAGTAAGATTCACCAATTTGTTTTGAGTCCAAGCACCATCTGCTTGTCACATGACAGGCCAATTAACTGAGGGATGAGGTGTTGAGGCAAGGAATACAACTTTATTTGGAAAGTCAGCTGACCAAGAAGATGGTGGAGTAATGTCTCAAAATAACCATCTTGTCAGGATCTAGATCCCATTTTCTTTTATAGGACAGAAAAGGGGAGGAGTTGAGGAAGTAAAGACCATTATCTTGCAAATGTCTGCTGGAATGGCCAAACTCAGTGAGATGATGTGCTTGATTGATTCAAGCACAGAGGCAGATTTCTCTGAGGCAGGTCATTATGTATGATTATAATAACAAAAGCAATGAAAAACAAAGTTGAAGTCAAAGAAACAGAGCCCTCATGGAGTCAGAATTGGCTCTTTCCTGAAACAATGCTTTCTCCCTTTTTAAAATTAAAATTCATTAAATGTTGGCAAATATTTAGACTCATGTAAATGAAATATCAATAACCTCCCGGTGTACAGAGGACACCACCTTTATGGTTGAAATCAATGAGGAATTAAAGAGACTCTTGATGATGGTAAAAGAGGAGAGTGAAAAAGTTGACTAAAAATTCAACATTCAAAAAACTAAGATCATGGTATTCGGTCCCATCATTTCATGGTAAATAGATAGGGAAACAATGGAAACAGTTGCAGACTTTATTTTCTTGGGCTCCAAAATCACTACAGCTAGTGGCTGCAGCCATGAAATCAAAGAGTGCTTGCTCCTTGGAAGAAAAGCTATGATAAACCTACATAGCATATTAAAAAGCAGAGACATTAATTTGCAAACAAAGGTCTGTATAGTCAAAGCTATGGCATTCCCAGTAGTCATGTATAGATGTGAGAGTTGGACCATAAAGAAGGCTGAGTACCAAAGAATTGATGCTATCAAACTGTGTTGGAGCAGACTCTTGAGTGTCCCTTGGATTGTAACTGAGATAGAAATTGTTAGGCAGTCAGTGTAGGACTCTGACACCTCGGTCTTATTTGCAATAAACATCTCACTTTATTAGCCTAAAGCTATACACTTTGTCCCAAATTTCTGGAATGTGTCCTTGATCTGATAAACTATTATCACTCAGATCCAGAGAAGGACAGTAATTAACTTCTGTTCCACATGCCTTAGGGAAATACAACTGTTGATCATTAACCTTAAGCCCTTATATTTGGTCCATTGTAAAGTGACCAGTGAAAGTGAAGGTGTTAGTTGTTAAGCCATGTCTGATCTTTGCGACCCCATGGACTGTTGCCTGCCAGACTCCTGTGTCCATGGAATTCTCCAGGCAAGAATACTGGAGTGGGTTGCCATTTCCTTTTCTAGTGGAACGTCTGACCCAGAGATGCAACCCAAACTCCGATCCCCTGAATTATAGCCAGATTCTTTATTGTTTGAGCCACCTAGGAAAGCCCACAAAATGACCAGGGGGGCATGAAAAAGGGTGGCAAATTAATCTGAGGATCAAGGAAATCCATAAAGATGATGTTGAACACTTTGATCTTTAAACTGATTCATTAGAAACTAATACAATTATGTAAAGTTTAAAAATAAAATAAAATTGGAAGAATAAAAAAAAAAAAAAAAAGAAATGACATATTTTAAGGACAGGAACCAACCAAAAATGTAGAGATTAAGGATATACAAACTACAGTAAGTCCCACCTTTGGGGCATTTCTTATCCCCTCTCAGTGACTATGCTGAGAGTTTTGTACTTTCCTCTTCTCTAATGGATCCTATTTTCTTGCTATGTTTGTGTGTATGTGGACTCCATTCTTTGGCTCCACAAACAAGAACTCAGATTCCCATTTCACTAGGAAATCAAACCATTTAATCCTCAAGGAAATCAATCCTCAATATTCATTGGAAGGACTGATGCTGAAGCTCCAATACTTTGGCCACCTGATGTGAAGAGCCAACTTATTGAAAGGACCCTGATGTTGGGTAAGATTGAGGGCAGAAGGACAAAGATGAAATGGGAATCTAATGAATAAACTTCATGAACACACTAACACTCATGGTAGCAAGAGAACAGGATTTATTAAAGAGAAGGAAAATACAAAGCTCTCAGCATAGACCCTGAGAGGGGGTAAAGAGCACTCCAAAGGTGGGATTTACAGTAGTTTTTATATCCTTAATCTCTACATTTTTGGTTGGCTCTTGCCCTTAAAATATGTCACTTTTAACCAATCAGTTTAAAGGTCAAAATGTTTAACTTAACGTCTTTATGGCTTCTCTTGATCCCCAGATTAATTTGCCTACTTTTTCATGCCCTCAGGCCATTTTACAATGAACCAGATGTATGGGCTTAAAATTAATGATCACCAGTTGTTTTTCCTTCATGCCTATGGACCAGAAGTTAATCGATGCCCTTCCCAGGGTCTGAGTCCTGATAATTTTTCAGGCCAAAGACACATTCCAGTAATTTGGGACAAAAGGGTATAGCTTTAGGCTAATGGAGAAAGTTGTTTGTTGCAAACAAGACTGGCGTTTGAGTCCTACACTGACTGCCTAGCATTTCTACCTCAAGGAGACCACAGAGGATGAGATGGTTGGATGGCATCACCAACTCAATGGTTAGGAGTTTGACCAAGCTTCAGCAGAAGGACAGAGAAGCCTGGCATGCTGCAGTCCATGGGGTTGCAAAGAGTTGGACACGACTGAGCGACTGAACAATAATTTTCACACAATCAAATACACACAGAACAATTTCAGCACTTCACACGTTTACTTGTTGCCCTTGTAGTAAATCTCATGCTTTTGTTGTGAAAATCTTGGTTCTCTGTGCACTGATGCCAAATAGATACACTGAGATAGTTATGGAGGAGAAGGAAAGAGTAACTTAACACAGTAGGCTAACACCTCAAGAACTGTGCCCCATTCCCTGGTGAATAAGGAGAGGTTATATAGTCAAACAAGTATATGTAAAAATGTTCAAGGCAGTAATGGTCTTAGGTTCTTCTTTCTACTGAAAAGTTTCAAAATGTAGGGTTACTGATAAGATCAGGGATTGTGCAGTCTCAGGTGGGCTGGTCTCCTCATCTTAATGAGCTTCTCTGGTCCCTTTAATCTTGCCTCAGGTGCTTTCATGCCTGCTCTTCCCTTGATTAGAAACCTTTTCAAAACTGCTCTTTGGAACTCAAGGAAGGCCCTGGAGGTTGTAGTTTCTCTTACATGAAAAGGAGGACAAAAAGGCCTCTGTTCCCAGGACCTGCACAGGGCCCTGATCAGCATCAACTTCTACTCTACTGTGCCCCATTAATGACTCATTCTGTCCCTATAGGTTTACCTCCAAGAATCTTAAAAATAGACAGTGTGTGTCCCAGAATATCATAAAATAGACTGTGTGTGAATAAGTTAACCATTTTATTCTGTCTTAGTTGAGTGTAAAATATTTGAGATTAATCCAGAATTAGTTGTTGTTCAATCACTAAGTCGTGTCCAACTCTTTGTGACTCCATGGACTGCAGCACACCAGCCCTCCCTGTCCATCACCAACTCCTGGAGTTTACTCAAACTTGTGTCCATTGAGTCAGTGATGCCATCCAACCATCTCATCCTCTGCTGTCCCCTTCTCCTCCTGCCCTCAATCTTTCCCAGCATCAGGGTCTTTTCAAATGAGTCAGTTCTTCACATCAGGTGGCCAAAGTATTGGAGCTTCAGCTTCAGCATCAGTCCTTCCAATGAACACCCAGGACTGATCTCCTTTAGGATGGACTAGTTGGATCTCCTTGCAGTCCAAGGGACTCTCAAGAGTCTTCTCCAACATCACAGTTCAAAAGCATCAATTCTTCTGCACTCAGCTCTCTTTATAGTCCAACTCTCACATCCATACATGACTACTGGACAAACTATAGCCTTGACTAGACAGATTTTTGTCAGCAAAATGATCTACCTGCTCCTTCTATTGTTAAGTATGAATACACAAAAATGATTGATCTATTTATTTGTTCAAAAGCACTAGGATTTCCATATTTTTGGTCTTGAATAAAAGCTATATCAGTGTTCAAATAAAGGGTTGTGTATATATATTAATATTCATACATGTTTAATTAATACTTAGGAGTGATATTGAAGGAACATGTAGTAAGCAGATATTTTCTTGTTAAGAAATGGACAAACTGGACTTCCTTGGCAGTGCAAAGGGTAAGAATCTGCCTGCTGGTGTAGGGGACATGGGTTTGATCCCTGGCCCAGGAATATTTCACATAACTCAGAACAACTAAACCTGTGGGTCACATCTATTGAGCCTGTACTCTTGTCTAGAGCCTTCAAGCCTAAACTACCAAGCCTGTGTGCACAACTACTGAGGTTTGTATGTCTAAAGCCTGTGCTCTGCAACAGGAGAAGCCACCACAATGAAAAGTCCATAGTGCAACAAAGAGTAGCCCCCACTCTCCACAACTAGAGAAATCCTGAACAAAGCAGTGCAGCCATAAATTAATAAAATTATTAAACAAAATGGATAAACTACTTTCTAAAGTGACTACACCACGTTGAACTCCCTTCAACAATAACCTGAGTTTTTTTTTTTTTTTTAACTTTACAATATTGTATTGGTTTTGCCATATATCAACATGTTATCCTAACAAGCAATCATTATTTTCAGGTTTTTTTTTTTTTTTTCCCTTTAATTTGCGATTCTAATAAGGTTTTAACCTGCATCTCATGATGCTGAACATCCATTTCTGTGCTTAAATATCATTCATGTATCTTCTTCAGTGAAGTGTCTATTCAAATATTTTGCCCATTTTAAAAACAGTTCTTCTTTCCATTCTTATCAGTGAGTTTTGAGTCTACCTGTATGTGTGTGCAATTTTATAGTATGTAAATTATGATATACAGATATATACTCTGTGTGCATTTCCTTCTAGTCTCTGACATTCCCTTTGCATTGGCTTTAACATGTCTTTGGAAGACTAGAGTTTTATAAATGCTGAAATCTAAATTATTTTTAATTCTTTTGCATTAGTGGAATGGATACAAACTCCTTACAGAGTTGAACAGAAGTGGTAAAAGCAGAAATTTTAAAATTTTTCTCTGATTCATTGTCTGTTATGAGAAGTAGTCTTAGTTTAGATAACCTTATCAGATTATAGAAGTTTACTTTGATTCCTGATTGGTTTACAGATTTTATTATGAAAGTGTGTTGTGTTCAGTCATTTCAGTTGTGTTCAACTCTTTGGGACCCTATGGACTATAGCCTGCTAGGCTCCTCTGTCCACGGGATTCTTCAGGCAAGAACACTGGAGCGGATTTCTGATCCAGGGATTGAACCTGGATTTCCTGCATTGCAGGCAGAATTTTTACCATTGAGCAACCAGGGAAGCCCCTATGAAAATGTACAAATATTCTCATATGTTTCTATTGCATCTATTAATATATTATATTGGTTTTCTTTTTTTAAATGTTAATATGGTTAAGTAATTTGCTTCTTTGAATGTTTAACTTACTATATACCATGTGTATCCAGGAGAAAGCCCACTTAATCATATTTTATCTTTTAATATATTACTAGAATTAATGTGTTACTATTTTTTTGAGGGTGTCTTAATCTATGTTCATAAAAATATTCATGTGTAGTTGTTGTTTTTCTTCCTATCTTTGATTTTGGTATCAGGGTAATGCTGGTCTCATAAAATAAGTGTTCTTTTCTTTCTACATTATGGAAGGATTTGTGTAGAATTGTTGTAATTTTTCATTTAAATAGTTCACTAAACTCACCATTGAAGCCATTGGCTATGAAGTTGCTCTGTGGGAATACACATAATTAAGAATTCAAATTTTTAAAATAAATGTAGGACTATAAAGATTGTCTATTTATTTATGAGTGAGCATATGTGTCCTTCAAAGGATTTGTCCATTTAATATAAATTGTCTAATTTACTGTCATAAAATTGGGCATAATAGTTTCTTCATTTAATATTCATAGCATCAGTAGTGATATTCTTTTATTGTTGATATTGGAAATTTATGTTTACTGTCTTTTTTCTTTATCAATCTAGTTATAGGTTTATTAAAATTATTAATTGTAAAATTAACATACTTAAGATGTTAACTAAGCTATTGATTTGCAATCTTCTTTTCTAATATAAATATTTAACATTATAAATTTCTCTTTAAGGATTGCTTTAGTTGTAGTTCTCAAATTTAGATATATTATCTTTTCAGTTTCAATCATGCCTACATGTATGTAATTTTCATCACACAGACACATGCCAAGGGACTTATTCTAGGAAGCAGAATTTATTATTTTCCTATCCTGTTCCTCTCTACCTAAGAGTTGTTTCTCAGCTTCAGTGGTGGTGTTTTCTCAGCATTCCTATATCTCTTCAAAATGGAAGACATTTTCTGCCTCCTAACGGTGGTGGGTCCTATATAAGATATATTGTTTTCTTCCTTCTCCAGAAGGAGCAGACCTCTAATAGTATTAGTATAGTGTCCATGAACCCACTACTCTTTCTCAGGTTTAGAGGATTTTACCTCCCTTTCTCCTAGGAACATAGTCTTTACCTAGGCCCTGGGAGCGATACACTTGCTGCCCCTTCCCTGGTGGAGAAAGGTTTTAGCTCCTTTTGAGGGAAGAATCTGGACAATGAATTAAGGGTTCATACTCTTTCCACCATAAACTCCTACCATGTTTCAATCCGCCAAGTAGAATCTCCCTAATGTTTCTCTTTAGTATCTGGTACACTATGTGAAATAGTATGTGTGAAAGAGTGGACTCCTCTTGTGTTTTTTCCCCCACCCCCTACCCCCCACAATCCCAGAGTACTAACACTAGCCAACATTCAGCCTTTTCCAACTTGTTAAAATTTTATCTGATTTCTCCTTACTTCCTTGTGTAGCAACTGGAACTTCTTTTTCCTATGTTCTGCAAATGTGTAGTGAAGTGCATGTGACAACTTACCTGCGGAAGAGGGGAGCTGCCTCTTTTTGTTTTGTTAAGTGGTGAACTCCGGGAGTTAGTGATGGACAGGGAGGCCTGGCCTGCTGCAATTGATGGGGGTGCAAAAAGTGGGACACGACTAAGCGACTAAACTGAACTGAACTGGGTCACACTGCAATCTCAGCTCTCTGATGCGTTTAAGAAATTTGTGTTTGTTTGTCTGTTTTTCATCTGAACTGTATTTGAAGCACTTTCTAACTTTTGACATACTTTGCAGAAGCTATTAGTATTGCTATCATAAATCTTCATATTTAAATAGCATGCAATAGCACATAATCTACATAAATTAAATTTCTAAAATGGACATCTTTCTCTTTTCAAGTGTTGAGAATTACTGTGCATTCAATAAGGAAGTAAAATTAAAAAAATATGTGATTGATTTGGATCTACTTTAAAAACAATCTACCTCTAGTTAATATTAATATTTCTTATTTACTGAATAGCCAAATTTTTGAAAATTTTTTAAAAGAAGGGAGATTGTTTTAGATATCAAAAGTACTACAATTTTTAACAGGTTATCTCTTAAGTAGTCTCAATATGATTTTCTTTTCATTTTTCAGTAAACCTAATAATTAACAAAAATAATAGTTCTAAAAACAAGAGTAATTAGTAGGTCATTTATAACATATTGCATGATAAATTTTTGCACATTAAGAAGCTATTACAAAACAGCAGTGTACTTCCAATTTAAAAAAAAAATAAGACTGCATTACCACTAAATATGACCTTTGATCTATGGCCCATAAATCAAAGAACTAACTTGAGTTTATGTAGCACTCCTTTGAAAAAGGTTTTATGTTTACAGCATTGCAAAATAAAACAAAACAAAGAAAAATATATGTCAGGGACTATAGATAGCTCTTACAGAAATATTGCAAATACAAATAATTGAGTGAATTATATAACTATGAAAATTATTATTCAGTTTCAATAACATATATTGATATAAACAATCATTATGATGATACCTAGCATAAAGGATAGTCCACAGGGAAAAAACTGGATTAAAATTACCTAATTAAAACTCTAAAATTTCTTGTTGATTAGTCTCAGAAAAGTAAATTAACAGCCATTTTCTTTAATTTTCTCATCTGTGCAATGAGGTTGGTAGTACTAGGTACTTTACTATTAAACTGTAAAAATTAAGTGAAATACTATAGACAAAGTGCTTAGCACAGTTACCAGCATATGTTAAACATTAGTTATACATTTATTAAATAAAGAAAAACTATATAGTGAGTTGTCAACCCAAAGATAATATAGCCAGTTACTTTACCAACACTGTTTCATTATTTGGGAATAGCAGAGGATTGAAATTCAGGACAAATGAGATTTGGTGAATCTCAAGTCCAGAGAACAAAGCAAGTCCAGAGAACAAAGGTGAGGCACATACTTTTATTAGTATATAGGAGGAACCTGTGGATGGGGAGAGTGTTCTTTTGAACAAAGTTTCATTGGAAAAGAATAAGAATTACAAGTTGTGGTGGTTTCTTGTTGGGTGCAAATGGTCATTAGTGCAAGGAGGAATCTTCCTTTTTTAAAAAAAAAAAAGAGGTAAAATTCCCATGTGATTAATGTCCGTCTTTGTACCAGAAGAAACTCATATTTCTTATCTTCCTTTTTCCTGTTGGCTATGAAGGATGCAAAGTCATGTGAGAGCTTTCTTCTCAGTTTCCCTACTGCACAAAAAATGAGAGTTCCTACATTTCCACATTCCACCCTTGTGGTCAAGGTCTTTCCTCAAAAGCAATACTAATCAAGAGTCAGGTTTTCCAATTTAGTAGTTTTATTCATTGGTGCCAGGAAGAATCTTTCCTGGATGCCATGACCCATGTTAGAGGAAAAGTGCCAACTGGAAACAATTGAGGTCATATTTGAGTAAGAGAAGAGTAGGAAGGGGAACTCTTTCATTTTCCATCTAATGTGTATTCTCAGTAAGGTTGTAAGGTTGTAAACATTGGAGATCATCTCAAGTGCTAATCTAGCAGAACCCTATTGGGTATGTTTATTTTGCAAAGACTTGACAGGCAATAGGTACAAAGTTCAACAATAATTATGCAAAACAGAGTTAAAATATAAACACATCTATGTATACATATATACGTATATGTATACAACTGCTTATGATGATTTTAAAGCAGGAAGCTGTGTGTCCTGAAGGTAAATAGCTAAATAGGTAAAAATACCAGGGCTTATTAGGTGAATTTTGGTGTAATCAGTGGGTTTGCTTTCTGATTGGTAATTGAGTGTTTCTCTCCCCAAAGGCATTTATCCATGTATTATTGTTTAGTCACCAAGCTGTGTCCAAATACTTCTGCATTCCAGTCCCCTATGATGAAAAGGACAGCTTTTTGGGGTGCTAGTTCTAGAAGGTCTTGTAGGTCTTCATAGAACCGTTCAGCTTCTTCAGTATTACTGTTTGGGGCATAGACTTGGATTAATGTGATATTGAGTGGTTTGCCTTGGAAATGAACAGAGACCACTCTGTTATTTTTGACATTGCACCTAAGTACTGCATTTCAGACTCATATTGACTATGATGGCTGCTCCATTTCTTCTAAGGAATTCTTGCCCACAGTACTAGATACAATGGTCACCTGAGTTAAATTCACCCATTCTAGTCCACTGATTCCTAAAATGTCTATGCTCACTCTTGCCATTTGCTGTTTAATAACTTCCAACTTACTTTGATTCATGGACCTAACATTCCAGGTTCCTATCCAATATTCTTCTTTTTTTTTTTTTCTAATTACTTGTTTTTTTTTTTTTTTTTTAATTTTATTTTATT
The DNA here is from genome assembly GCF_002263795.3 of Bos taurus. Taxonomy (NCBI): domain Eukaryota; kingdom Metazoa; phylum Chordata; class Mammalia; order Artiodactyla; family Bovidae; genus Bos; species Bos taurus. The sequence continues at coordinate 5,770,075 of NC_037336.1, forward strand.
TTTAAACTTTACATAATTGTATTAGCTTTGCCAAATATCAGAATGAATCCGCCACAGGTATACATGTGTTCCCCGTCCTGAACCCTCCTCCCTCCTCCCTCCCCATACCATCCCTCTGGGTTGTCCCAGTGCACTAGCCCCAAGCATCCAGTATCGTACATCAAACCTGGACTGGCATCTCGTTTCATACATGATATTTTACATGTTTCAATGCCACGGACCTTGCTTCCATACCAGTCACATCCACAACTGGGCATTGTTTTCACTTTGGCCCAAAATCTTTATTCTTTGTGAATGTCCAACTCTTTGTACCCCATGGACTGTAGCCTGTCAGTATCCTCTGTCCATGGAATTTCCCAGGCATGAATACTGGTATGTATTAAATCACTTCAGTCTTGTCTGACTCTTTGTGATCCTATGGACTGTAGCCTGCCAGGCTCCTCTGTCCATGGGATTCTCTAGGCAAGAATACTGGAGTGGTTTGCCAGTTCATCCTCCAGAGGATCTTCCTGACCCAGCGATCAAACCTGAGTCTCTTGCATCTCTTGCATTTGCAGGCAAGTTCTTTACCACTGGTGCCACCTGGGAAGCCACAAAGTGAAAGTGAAAGTTGCTCAGTCATGTCTGGCTCTTTGCAACCCCATGGACCATACAATCCATGGAACTGTCCAGGCCAAAATACTAGGGTAGGTAACCTTTCCCTTCTCCAGGGAATCTTCCCTACCCAGGGATCAGACCCAGGTCTCTGGCATTGCACACAGAGTATTTACCAGCTGAGACACAAGGGAAGCCCGCATGAATACTGGAGGGGTGGTCATTTCCTACTCCACAGGATCTTCCAAATGCAGAGACTGAACTTCTGTCTCCTGCATTAGTAGGTGGATTATTCACCACTGAGCCACCAGGGAAGACATATCCCTGTGTAATAGGTGGTATATAGGCTTACTAGGTGGCTCAGTGGTAAAGAATCTGCATGTCAATGTAAGAGACTTGAATTTGATGTATGGGTTGGGAATATTCCCTAAAGGAGGAAATGGCAACCCACACCAGCATTCCTGCCTGGATTTTTTGCATTCCATAAGGACCTATGGACAGAGTTGCCTGGTGAGCTATAGTCCATTGGGTGGCAAGGAATCAGACAAGACTGATCAACTGAACATGCACACAATAGGGAATATATGTTATTATATACATTTCTCCTCGTTCAGCTAGTAGATAAAGACTATGCAATTCCCCTAAAGTATTTTAGCCTTTAGGCAAACCATTCAACATCACAATAATCCAAGTCTATGCCCCAAATACCAGTGCCAAAGAAGCTGAAGATGAACTGCTCTCTGAAGACATATAAGACCTCTAGAACTAACACCAAAAAAAGACGTCCTTTTCATGATAGGGGATTGGAAGACAAGAGTAGGAAGTCAAGAACTACCTGAACTAACAGGCAGGTTTGACCTTGGAATGCAAAATGAAGCAGGGCAAAAGCTAACAGAGTTTTGTCAAGAGAGCTCACTGGTCATAGCAAATGCCCTCTTCCAACAACACAAGAGATGTCTCTACACATGGACATCACAGGTTGTTTAACACTGAAAGAAGATTAATTATATTTTTGCAGCCAAAGATGCAGGAATTCTATAGAGAAACCAACACAAGACCTGCCACTGACTCTGGATAAGATCACGAGCGACAAATTGCAAAATTTAGACTTAAATTGAAGACAATAGGGAAAAATCATTGGCTTCACTTGTGGCTCAGCTAGTAAACAATCTCCCTGCAATGTGGGAGATCTGGGTTCTATCTCTGGGTTGGGAAGATGCCCTGGGGTAGGGAAGGCTACACACTCCAGTATTCTGGCCTAGATAATTCCATGGATGGGACATTCCATGGAGTCACAAAGAGTTGAACACAACTGAGGGAGTTTAAGTTTCACTTTTGAGGACAATAGGGAAAATCATTAGGCCATTCAGATATGACCTAAATCAAATCACTTATATTACAAGTAGAAGTGACAAAAAGATTTAAGGATTAGATTTAAAAGACAGAAGGCCTGAAGAATTGAGTGGATGTTCATAACACTGTACAGGAGGTGGTGACTGAAACCATACCCAAGGAAAAGAAACACAAGAAGGCAAAATGGTTGTTTAAGGAGACCTTACAAAGTGCTGGGAAAAGAAAAGAATTGAAACATAAAGGAAAAAAGGAACTATATACCCATATGAACAATACCCCATGAATAGTATGAAAAAGCAAAAAGGTATGACACTGAAAGATTAATTCCCCAGATCTGTAGGTGCCCAATATGCTACTGCAGAAGAATGGAGAAATAACTCCAGAAAAAGTGAAGAGATGGAGCCAAAACAAAAAGAGCACTCAGCTGTGAATGTGATGGGTGGTGGAATAACGTCTGATGCTGTAAAGAAAAATATTGCATAGGAACCGGGAACATTAAGTCCATGAATCAAGGCCAATTGGAAGTGGTCAAATAGGAGATGGCAAGAGTGAATATCGACATTTTAGGAATCAGTGAACTAAAATGGAATGGAATGGGTGAATTTAATCCAGATGACCATTATATCTACTACTGTGGGCAAGAATCCCTTAGAAGAAATGGAGTAGCCATCATAGTAAAAAAAAAAAAAAAAAAAGAGTTTTAAATACAGTACTTGGATGCAATCTCAAAAATAACAGAAAGATCTCCATTGGATTCCAAGGCAAACCATTCAATATCACATTAATCCAAGTCTATGTCCTCAACAAATTATGCTGAAGAAGCAGAATTTGAACAGTTCTATGAAGATCGAAAAGACCTTCTAGAACTAATACCCAAAAAAGGTGTCCTCTTCATTATAGAGGCCTGGAATGCAAAAGTAGGACATCAAGAAACACCTGGAGTAACAGGCAAATTTGGCCTTGGTGTACAAAATGAAGCAGATCAAAGGCTAACAGAGTTTTGCCAAGAGAACACACTGGTCATAGCAAACACCGTCTCTCAACAACACAAGAGAAGACTCTATACATAGACATTATCAGATGGTCAACACCAAAATCAGATCGATTATATTCTTTGCAGCCAAAGATGGAGAAGTTCTATACAGTCAGCAAAAGCAAGACCGAGAGCTGACTCTCGCTCAGATCAAAAACTCCTTATTGCCAAATTCAGACTTAAATTGAAGAAAGTAGGGAAAACCACTAGACCATTCCAGTATGGGCTAAATCAAATCCCTTACAATTATACAGTGGAAGTGAGAAATTGACTTTTCATTCCAATCCCAAAGAAGGGCTCTGCCAAAGAATGTGCCATCTATTGTACAACTCTGCTCATTTCACATGCTAGCAAGGTAATCCTCAAAATGTTTCACACTAAGATCAAGAGTATGTGAACCAATAACTTCCAGATGTACAAATATGGAGGAACCAGATGTCAAATTTCTAGCATCAGCTGAATCATAGAAAAAGCAAGGGGATTCACAAAAACATCTATTTCTGCTTCATTGAGTAGAATTTCTGCTAAATTCTTTGACTCTGTGGACCATAGCAAAATGTGGAAATTCTTAAAGACATGGGATTACTAGACCACGTTACCTGCCTTCTGAGAAACCTCAAGAAGCAACATTTCAAGAAGCAGATCAGTTCAGTTCAGTTCAGTCTCTCAATTGTGTCCAACTGTTTGTGACCCCATGAACGAAAGCATGCCAGACCTCCTTGTCCATCACCAACTCCCGGAGTCCACACAAACCCATGTCCATTGAGTTGGTGATGCCATCCAACCATCTCATCTTCTGCCATCCCCTTCTCCTCGTGCTCTCAATCTTTCCCAGCATCAAGGTCTTTTCAAATGAGTCAGCTCTTCACATCAGGTGGCTGAAGTATTGGAGTTTCAGCTTCAACATTAGTCCTCTCAATGAACACCCAGGACTGATTTCATTTAGAATGGACTGGTTGGATCTCCGTGCAGTCCAAGTGACTTCTTCTTCTCAAGAGTCTTCTCCAACACCACAGTTCAAAAGCAAAAATTCTTCGGTGCTTAGCTTTCTTTATAGTCCAACTCTCACATCCATACATGACCACTGGAAAAACCATAGCCTTGACTAGATGGACCTTTGTGGACAAAGTACTGTCTCTGCTTTTTAATATGCTGTTTAGGTTGGTCATAATTTTCCTTTCAAGGAGTAAGTGTCTCTTAAATTCATAGCTGCAATCATCATCTGCAGAGATTTTGGAACAGATCAAGAAGCAACAATTAGAACCAGAAATTGAAAAAGAGACTGATTCCAAATTGGGAAAAGAGAATTCTAAGGCTATGTATTGTTACCATGCATATTTAACTTATATGCAGAGTATATCATGAAGAGTGCCTGGCTGGATGAATCACAAACTGAAATCAATATTTCTAGGAGAAATATCAATAACTGCAGATATACAGATGACAACACCCTAATGGCAGAAACTGAAGAGGAACTAAAGAGCCTAGAAAAAGGAGAAAGAGTGAAAAAGTTGGCTTAAAACTCAACATTCAAAAACAAACATAATGATAGATTGTCTCATCAGTTCAATTCAGTTCAGTTCAGTCACTCAGTCATGTCTGACTCTTTGGGACCCCATGAATCACAGCACACCAGGCCTCCCTGTCCATCACCAACACCCGGAGTTCACTCAGACTCACGTCAATCAAATTAATGACGTCATCCAGCCATCTCATCCTCTGTCATCCCCTTCTCCTCCTGCCCCTAATCCCTCCCAGCATCAGAGTCTTTTCCAATGAGTCAACTCTTCTCATGAGGTGGCCAAAGTACTGGAGTTTCAGCTTTAGCATCATTCTTTCCAAAGAAATCCCAGGACTGATGTCCTTCAGAATGGACTGGTTGGATCTCCTTGCAGTCCAACGGACTCTCAAGAGTCTTATCCAAGACCGCATTTCAAAAGCATCAATTCTTCGGTGCTCAGCATTCTTCACAGTCCAACTCTTATATCTATACATGACCACAGGAAAAACCATAGCCTTGACTAGACGGACCTTTGTTGGCAAAGTAATGTCTCTGCTTTTGAATATGCTATCTAGGTTGGTCATAACTTTCCTTCCAAGGAGTAAGTGTCTTTTAATTTCATGGCTGCAGTCACCATCTGCAGTGATTTTGGAGCCCAGAAAAATAAAGTCTGACACTGTTTCCACTGTTTCCCCATCTATTTCCTTATGGCAAATACATGGGAGAGAAATGGAAACAATGACAGACTATTTTCCCGGGTTTCAAAATCACTGTGTATGATGACTGCAACCATGAAATTAAAAGATTCTTTCTCTTTGGAAGAAAAACTGTGACAAATCTAGACAGCATGTTAAATGAAGAGACATCACTTTGCCGACCAATGTTCCTATAGACAAAGCTATGATTTATCCAATAGCCATGTAAGAGTTGAATGATAAAGAGGCTAAGCACCATAGAAATGCTTCTGAACTGTCAGTTCAGTTCAGTTGCTCAGTCGTGTCCGACTCTTTGCGACCCCAAGAATCGCAGCACGCCAGGCCTCCCTGTCCATCACCAACTCCCGGAGTTCACTCAGACTTACGTCCATCGAGTCAGTGATGCCATCCAGCCATCTCATCCTCTGTCGTCCCCTTCTCCTCCTCCCCTCAATCCCTCCCAGCATCAGAGTCTTTTCCAATAAGTCAACTCTTCGCATGAGGTGGCCAAAGTACTGGAGTTTCAGCTTTAGCATCATTCCTTCCAAAGAAATCCCAGGGCTGATCTCCTTCAGAATGGACTGGTTGGATCTCCTTGCAGTCCAAGCGACTCTCAAGAGTCTTCTCCAACACCACACTTCAAAAACACCAATTCTTCCGTACTCAGCTTTCTTCACAGTCCAACTCTCACATCCATACATGACCACAGGAAAAACCACAGAAATAAACAACGGACCTTTGTTGGCAAAGTAATGTCTCTGCTTTTGAATATGCTATATAAGTTGGTCAAAACTTTCCTTCCAAGGAGTAAGCGTCTTTTAATTTCATGGCTGCAGTCACCATCTGCAGTGATTTTGGAGCCCCCAAAAATAAAGTCTGACACCATTTCCACTGTTTCCCCATCTATTTCCCATGAAGTGATGGGACCAGATGCCATGATCTTCGTTTTCTGGATGTTGAGATTTAAGCCAACTTTTTCACTCTCCACTTTCACTTTCATCAAGAGGATTTTGAGTTCCTTTTCACTTTCTACCATAAGGATGTTGTCATCTCCATATCTGAGGTTATTGATATTTCTCCCAGCAATCTTGATTCCAGCTTGTGTTTCTTCCATTCCAGAGTTTCTCATGATGTACTCTACATAAAAGTTAAATAAGCAGGGTGACAATATACAGCCTTGACAGCCTCCTTTTCCTATTTGTAACCAGTCTGTTGTTCCATGCCCAGTTCTAACTGTTGCTTCCTGACCTGCATACAAATTTCTCAAGAGGCAGGTCAGGTAGTCTGGTATTCCCATCTCTTTCAGAATTTTGCACAGTTTATTGTGATCCATACAGTCAAAGGCTTTGGCATAGTCAATAAAGCAGAAATAGATGTTTTTCTGGAACTCTTTTGCTTTTTCCATGATCCAGCGGATGTTGGCAATTTGATCTCTGGTTCCTCTGCCTTTTCTAAAACCCACTTGAACATCAGGAAGTTCACAGTTCATGTATTGCTGAAGCCTGGCTTGGAGAATTTGAGCATTACTTTACTAGCATGTGAGATGAGTGCAATTGTGCGGTAGTTTGAGCATTCTTTGGCATTGCCTTTCTTTGGGATTGGAATGAAAACTGACCTTTTCCAGTCCTATGGCCACTGATAGTTTTCCAAATTTGCTGGCATATTGAGTGCAGCACTTTCACAGCATCATCTAATGTTGGTCAAAACTCATGAAATTTCCTTGGATTTCAGGGAGATCAAACCAGTCTATCCTAAAGGAAATCAACCCTAAATATTCATTGAAAGGATTGATGCTTAAGTACCAGTACTCTGGCCACCTGATGACGCTAGGAAGATTGTCAGGAGGAGTAGTGGGTAATAGAGGATAAGATTGTTGGATGGCATCACAAACTCAGTGGACATGAGTTTGAGCAACTCTGGGAAATCGTGAAGGACAGGGAAGCTTGGCATACTATAGTCAATGGATTTGCAAAGTGTTGGATATGACTGAGTGAGTGAACTTTAGCCCATATGTCAATTGATCATCCCTGGGTTGCTATTGCTTTGACTATGGAATCAGCTATTCTCCCAACATTAGAGAGGGATTTATGAAAATGTTTTCGTTGGCATTTAATCCAATATAAAGGAGAAAGCTTCTCCTTATGGAGGTAAATTCAGAGTCATGTATGCCTCCTGTATGTTTTCATTTAAGGTGGCCATGGAGGCTTAATGGGGTCAACAAATGACAAACTTCAAAAGCTTTATTTTAGATCTGGCATCAAGGAGATGTTGGGTGCAATTAGCAGTAGCACTTGGGATAAGTGAAAAAAAGCTCTTACATGATGAACTCAAGCATCATCATTATCATGAATGGATTGAAGTTTTTAGTGACAAATTAAACAGTTAGATCAGTTTATCCCTATTGTGATAAATTAATAAATGTATTGTCTTTCCAAGAAAAGGAAGGAAAGGATCAGGTAAGAAGTAGCAGCAGGATAAAAGTACACAGGTGTGATCAGGCCACTTTGGAAATACTTCCTTCAGCTCTTGTCTGCTTCAATTCCTGGTCAATTTGATTCTGGAGTCTCTAGGGCTTGTATAGGACAGGATATCAGATGGAGTCATCTTTAGCTATGAGATATGTACCCATCTCCAGTCTCTGAAATTTGGCTGCCATCTGGATAATAAGGAGGGTCTGGTATTGTTCCTTACAAGGACATTTAAAGACAGTCTTTGTTCTTATTGATTCCAAATCAGAAGTGTGGGGGAAATTGGAAATGTTAGGTTGGAAACTGTAGTCATATATTTGAGTGAAATAGAAAAGTTTAGATATCAGTTCCTCTTACAGGTGTATAACAAATACTTAAAGATAATTAACATGACCAGAAACTAACGTCTACAAAAGTGAAACACAATTTTCCCCTCTATAGTTATCTCCTTTTTTTGTGAAAGATGATCATAGTAAAATGTTTATATTAAATTTGGCCTGATTTTCTGCATAAACACAGCAATAATAGTGATTAACTATATAAGCTCCAGATTATTTTGCTGAAAACTTGTAAACGAGGTCCTAGGCTAATCTTTCTAAGCAGTTTTCAAAGCTTTTATGATCATATCTGACTATCCATATCTCTCTTGAATATGACTATCCAGTCATAGCCTTGGTAATATATCTAATATTTCCAACTGTTTTTTGTTACAAGGATTGATGACTCATTGAATCTGTGCAAATAACTATATTGCCATAAAAATAGAAATACACATTGAAAGCTTTTGAATTTGGAGGGATCAGGTAGGGAGAAAAAGCAAATGTTTCAACTTTGATTACAAAAGTATATCTTACATATTGCTTATAGCTTCAAAGGGAAAAAAAATATTTTCCTAAAATCTGGAAAAGCAAAACAATACAGACCTTGCAATAAAATAAGTTACAAAATTATCCTCATCAGTACATTTATTCCCCTATAATTAATATTTTCTTCAGTTAGCAACTTTATGAGTCCATCAGTTTTCTATTAAAGTTTTAGAAAAAAATATACTTATTTCTGTTATGATCTTAAACTAATAAAGCTGTATTCCAGAGCACATGTCAGAGTTCTTTCCATGAATCTCTCTGAAGATGAGATACTTTTTTAGGAACATTTTTGCAGGGCCTCAGAGTAAAATAGTTACTTTCTATGGATGACAAAGCCAAGTTTAAAGGTTTGATAAGAGTTCATTATCATGCAGTAGACAAGCAAATTTTGTTATTCCCAGGACACACAACATTTTAAGATAACAGTTGGAATCGTGAATAATAATAGTGTGGTGTATTAGTCACGAAGTCATGTCCAACTCTTTGTGATCCCATAGACTGTAGCTCACCAGGATCCTCTGTCCATGTGATTATCCAAGCAAGAATACTGGAGTGGGTGTCATTCCCTTCTGTAGGAAATCTTTCTGACCTAGTGCCTGAACCCCAGTGTCCCAAAATGCAGGCAGATTCTTTACCATCTGAGCCACCAGGAAAGCCACATGAATGATAATATACGAAGACAGATTACATTTCCAAGAATGCCATATAATTTAAGAAACACTACAGAGATGCAGTAGCAATGGGGTCTGATGCCATTATCTTAGTTATTTTTTTGTTGTTGTTGTTTTGTTTTCAGTATTTAGTCTTAAGTTGGCTCTTTCACACTCCCTTCACCTTCATCAAGAGACTCTGGTTCCTCTTCACTTTCTGCCATTAGAGTGGTATCATCTGCATATCTGAGGTTGTTGATGTTTCTCCCACCTATCTTGATTCCAGCTTATCAAGCACACTTGATTCCACACTTGATTCCACACTCATCCAGCACAGCATTTCTCATTATGTGCTCAGAATATAGATTAAACAAATAGGGTGACTGCAGACAGCTCTGTCATGCTCCTTTCTTCATCTTGAAACAATCACTTGCTCCCTACAGGGTTCTAACTGTAGTTTCTTGACCCGCATACAAGGTATTACCTTTCTTGGGAATTGTAATGAGTATTGATCTTGTCCAGTCCTGTGGTCACAGCCGGGTCTTCCAGATTTGCTGATAAAATGAATGCAAAACCTTGATGGTATCTTCTTTTAGGGATTTGAACAGTTCTGCTGGAATTTCATCACATCCACTAGCTTTATTAATAGCAGTGCTTCTTGAGGCCCACTTGACTTTGCACTCCAAAATTTCTGGTTTTGGGTGACAAACCAAAATATCATAATAATCCAATTCATTAAGATATTTTCTATTTGTTTGTTTATTCAGTTTTTCTGTGTATTCTTTCCATCTCTACTTTATCTTTTCAGATTCTACTAGGCCTCTACCATTTTTAACTTTTATTATGCCCATCTTTGGATGGAATTCTCCCTTGATGTTATCTCTTTCAATTATCTGAAAGAGATCTCTAGTCTTTCTCCTTTTGTTATTTTCTTCTATCATTAAGCCTTGTTCATTGAAGAAGGCCTTTTTGTCTCTTCTAGCTATTCTTTGAAACTCTGTATTTAATTGGATGTACATTTCCCTCTCTCCCTTGCTTTTTGCTTCTCTTCATTCTTCTACTATTTGTAAAGCCTCCTCAGATGACTACTTTGCCTTCTGGCTTTTATTTTTCTTTTGATGGTTTTGTTCACCGCCTCCTGTACAGTATTATGGACCTCTGTCCAAACTTCTTCAGGCACAATGTTAACTAGATCTAGTCCCTCAAGTCTATTCAGAGATAGATTGTGAATTCATACAGGATTTCATTTAAGTCATATCTGGCTAGCCTAGTGTTTTCCTCAGTTTTCTTTAGTTTAAGCCTGAATTTTGCTATGAGAAGCTGATGATCTGAGCCATGGTCAGCTCCAGGTCTTGTTTTTGCTGCCTGTATATAGTTTCTCCATCTTTGGCTACAAAGAATGCAATCAATTTGATTTTGATATTGACCATTCGGTGATGCCCATGTGTAAAGTCATCTCTTGTGCTGTTGAAAAAGAGTATCTGGTATGACTACTGCATTCTCTGCAGAATTCAGTTAGCCTTTGCTCTATTTCATTCTGTTCTCCAAATACATCTGTTACTCCAGGTTTATATTGAGGGCAGAAGGAGAAGAGGGCATCAGAGGATGAGATGGCTAGATGTCATCACCAGTGCAAAGACCATGACCTTGGGCAAGCTCCAGGAGATGGTGAGGCACAAGGAGGCCTGGCATGCTGCAGCCCATGGGGCCACAGAATCAGACACAACTGGGTGACTGAACAACAATGACACAGATGCAATATAAGGAATGTTTTGTATTATTTTTTATTTGGAAATTTTTCTCATGTAATTTAACACATTGAATAAGCTTAAATGACTTATTTCCCTGTTTCTAAGGAATAAAATAGATGCTTTGAGATGCTTCAGGGCCTTCCAGAAAAATCACAAATTTAGCTCAAAGTAAAAAAAAAAAACCAAAACACCTTATTTAGATTTTGACAGGGGATATTTTTCAAAATATCAAAAGTTTTGGACATTTGACTAAATAGGAAAACATTTCATTATAAAATTGTACTCAATTATTCATTTAACCACAGTGACAAAAAGATTTCAAAGGCAAATACATAACTGAAGAAAGCTTAGGTCTTTTAATATTGAGAAGACTCAGATTTTCCGAGTAATCAAAGAACTGGTAAAGACAGTACGAATATATTTTTTAAGGAAAAATACGTTAACAGCCAAGAAACTTTGTTCATTAACAGAGAAAAAAATCAAGATATAATTTTACTCCAGTATACATTTGTTATTAAAGTGTATTTATCTCATCAAATTTAGTTAAATCCATTCTAATTTTAGCCTGCTTGACCACACATAAAATTCCTTTTTCAATATTATTTTTCCACAAACCTTCTATAATTTTCTGTATACATTTGCTTTTGTCTTTTTTTTTTTCCTTTTTTATTTAGGGAAATTATTTTATTTTAGGAGTCTAGCACTGAGGATTCCTGAGTGATAAAGTTTATAACTGGAGTGGGATACTATTATTGTAACTTTGCAATGCAACAGACATACAACTGTAGTCAGTGTTTGGGCAGAAGCAGTGAGGCTTGTCAGAGAAGGCAATAGCACCCCACCCACTCCAGTACTCTTGCCTGGAAAATCCCACGGGCAGAGGAGCCTGGTGGGCTGCAGTCCATGGGGTCGCTAAGAGTCGGACACGACCGAGCGACTTCCCTTTCACTTTTCACTTTCATGCATTGGAGAAGGAAATGGCAACCCATTCCAGTGTTCTTGCCTGGAGAATCCCAGGGACGGAGGAGCCTGGTGGGCTTCCGTCTATGGGGTCGCACAGAGTCCGACACGGCTGAAGCGACTTAGCAGCAGCAGCAGCAGCAGCAGCAGCAGCGAGGCTTGTATAGGTCTGGGACCACTGACAAGCCAAGGCTTTTGGCTCATGGGCCAGATCTTTCTTAAATTGGATTTGGTTGAAGTTCCTATTGAGCTTCAATATTATACCGTAGAAACCTAAAGTGGTTTTTGGTGGTTCTTTCTCTTGGATTGTGTAGTAGTGGTAGTGTTAGTCACTCAGTCATGTCCAACTCCTTGTAACCCCATGGGCTGTAGCCCACCAGGCTGTTCTGTCCATGGACTTCTCCAGGCAAGAATACCAGAGGATATTCTTCTCCAGGGCATTTTCCCAACCCAGAGAATGAACCGGGGTTTCCTTCATTGTAGGCAGATTCTCTACCATCTGAAGCACCAGGGAAGCCCAATACTGTATGATACTTATACACAGCATCTAATATCTAAACTAATATTGACCATAGTTCACATCTGATCTTCAACACACCCCAGACCAGGGGATGATGGTCACATTGCTTTGTATAGCGAACATAGCAAAGAGCTAAAAGTCTGGGCATTATCCTTGGTATTGGAAATAGTAGACTGCCACAGTAAAATGGCTGCCTATGGCTGTTGAGATGTATATAAATGTGCATTAGCTGTGCAGCAATTTGTCTTCAGCTATCTTAAAAAATATTATGTGGCTACCAGAGGCTTATTTAGTGCTAATTTTTTTTTTAATTTTATTTTATTTAACTTTACAATATTGTATTGGTTTTGCCATATATCAAAATGAATATGCCACAGGTCAAACTTCAGGACTGTGCCTTCAGTTAACTTTATTAATGATGTAAAAATTGAGAGTGGAGGTGAGATCACAAATAGCACTTCACCTTGTGAGATTTATAAAAGGCTACTTTATAAGTAAGGATAAAGGTGTTAACTAAGAAAATCTCTTATTAGATTGTTTTGGTTTGTGGTTTGATTTGGGTTTTTTTCACCTCTTGTTGCAGACATTTCAAACAAAACAGAAGTAGATGAAATAACATAATGAACCCCCAGTATATACCTACAGCTGAACATCAACAGTTAGTGACCTTTTGTTTCATCTATACCCCCAACTTTTTTTCCGAAATATACTAAAGCAAATAACAGATTTACATTTGCTTGTAAATTATTATTAAGTGTGCATCTTCAGTGTGCATCTCTAACAGTTTTTACATAAATCTAGGGGTATTGTCTTAATATAATTTACCTTGTTTTTCTATTCCCCCTTTTCTTGCATACTGATAGATTTAGGAACTTGCTTATATTTAGATCTACTTTAGTTTTCTTTTAGAAAGAATATTTCATAGGGATGCTGTGTGTTTGCTATTACACATGAGTTCTCAAAGCCTTTGATAGTTTTCTTGCTTTCTGGCTCAGCATGTTATCCCAGGCCCATCTGTATATTCCCTATCCCGCAACTTTTAAACAGCCATTTCACTAAGGAGCTCTAGTTTCTTTATGGGAAGTAGATTTAGAGCTGACAAACTGGGCATGAATGATGCCATTACTATTGGTTTTCATTTTTTCTAGGCTTTTTCAGGGACAGAATTAGGAAATAGGTATCCTTTAGAAAACAAGGAAATATTGTATAGACATTGACCTGACCAAAAAGTTCTTCTGGGTTTTTCCAAAACATCTTATGGAAAAACCTAAATGAAATTTTTGGCCAATTCATTATGTCATAATAGCTGTAGTATTATATATTTCCCATGCAAGTTCAAGATTACAGTTTGAACTTAATTTCTTTGCTAGTAGGTGTGTCTGTCTATCCCAATGATATTAAAATAATTTCTTCATGCCTTATTTGACATTAAATAGTTTAAAATAATTGGAGAAGGAAATGACAACCCATTCCAGTATTCTTGCCTGGATAGTCCCAGGGACAGAGGAGCCTGGTGGGCTGCTGTCCATGGGGTCTCACAGAGTTGGACATGACTGATGCGACTTAGCAGCAGCAGCAGCAATGGAGTATTTCCTGTCACATTGGTAAACAAAGATGTCACAGTCATCAGTTATTGCACCCTTCAATGTGAGATGGTAAATGTTGTGGTTTGTGCATGGGAAGGAAAAGAATTTCCAGACATGAAGTAGAATGAGAAGAGGATACAGTTTATTAGAATGGGAGACACTGTTAGAGCAGCAAGACAGCTCATGGAAGAACAGACTCCTTTTGCCAGCTAAAACCAATTTTTATAGCCTTAAGACAGAGAAAATTCCTACTGGAATGGTGGCATTAGGTGATTTATTAGGATGCTATAGGGTGGGTACTTCACTTAATATGGGCTCAGAGAACTGGCCCATTTAGATCTGGAGCTTCATGGAAACCGTTTTGATAAGGCTTGGTCAGTTCCAGAGATTTTTGTCCTGTGACCTTGATACAGGCTCCACACCTGTTACCTTGGTATAGGGCTCTACGGTGAGCTCTGAGAGAACTCAGGGAGGGGAATACCTGCCATCTAGAAGCCACAAACTGTAGCCCCTCCCTTTGGTGAACCTTCAGGAAAGGAATTGCAGGATATGAGAACACAGGATACTAGCTCTAGATAGCTGACATGCATATCAAAGGAATGATTTCAGTTATCCCAGATTCTTGCATCTTCCCATACATAGAAAAGCACTACATTTTTTAACTGGGGATATCTTTCTTCCTTTAATTAGCAATAATCTTTTGATGCTCAGACTACCTGCCTTTTGTTGAAAATTTTATAACCTGGCTCCTCCCTCACCTCCTTGGAGCAGTTCTCTCAGGGTTACTTGAGATGCTGTATCCCAGGCTTAAAGTCCTAAAACTTCCCACAAAATAAAACATAACTCTCAACTTTTAGGTTGTGAACATTTCTTAAGTCAACAAGGACAAAATACTCTTTTTTTTTTCTTCCCTTACCAAAAATGCATCGCCATTCTTGATACCTTTTTTTATTGAAAACTCAAGTTGATCTTTCACATATAGTCATTGTTGTACATCATTTCTAATAGTTTTGTAAAGAAAACAGTTCGTTTCAAAATCAATCTTGGCAACAAACTTCTATAGCATCTGTAATTTTATACAGAGTGAAGTAAGCCAGAAAGAAAAACACCAATACAGTATACTAATGCATATATATGGAATTTAGAAAAATGGTAATGATAACCCTGTATGTGAGACAGCAAAAGAGACACAGATGTATAGAAGAGTCTTTTGGACTCTGGGGAGAAGGAGAGGGTGGGATGATTTGGGGGAATGGGATGGAAGCATGTATAATATCATATAAGAAACGAATCGCCAGTCCAGGTTTGATACGGGGTCCTTGGGGCTGTTGCACTGGGATGACCCGGAGGGATGGTATGTGGGAGGGGAGTTCAGGATGGGGAACATGTGTATGCCCGTGGCAGATTCATGTCGATGTGTTGCAGAACCAATACAATATTGTAAAGTAATTAGCCTCCAATTAAAATAAATAAATTTAAATTAAAAAAAAAAAGTTTTTCTTTTTTGCTGTGATTCCAACTTTATTACTTCAAATTTTATTTTCTCAATTTCAATAATGTGCATAGCTTATGCAGAAAAGAAATGATGCTTGACAGCAATTACAAAAAATATGGACTTACTGTTATACATAACTGCCTATGCACTATGTTAGTTAAATTTAAACTTATCCCATATAATATAGTTTAAATGGAGCATACTCTATTTGAAAATCCCTTTAAAGGTTTACTAGTATGTACAGGTTCATCCTGAAATTGTTCTGCTGGACTCTGATTGACAGGACAGGCAGAGCAGCAGGATCCCCACATCGCTGCTGAGGATGGCTGCTCTAAGTAGAGTGGGCAGGATAAAAATCTGAAACACAGTGCAACAACTTTTACATTGATGGCAGAACTATGAATATTGGGAGAACACCACAAGAATTCCCAGCTTTGCAAGTAGTTATAAGAAATGGGGGAAGTTGTTTTTAACAAAGTTTGCTGCCTGGCTGCAAATCCGGAAAGACAAGGCAACCTAGTATGAGCCTATCAAAAAGTTACTACTCCCTGACCTTGAGGAGTTAACATTGTGTGTGTGCAGGATAGAATATGTGACTGTTCTTATATTGGACTTTTCATCTGAGTGGTTGCATAGACACTTTATTTACTCAATTTTCTGTGATATGAGAAAAGTAGATTTCAACCATTCAAGCTAAGAAATATAGCGTATATTATGACCCAACACACACCCACTTGTATAAACTCAAATTAGTAACTGAAATAAAGTTTAAAAAACTGACACATTTTTCCTGTTTTCAGGATATATCATGCAAGAATTCTATTTTGCACTTTATAAAACTATTCCTTTTTTATTGACATATGGATAATAAATACATATATAGTGAATTTATCTATGAATTATAAATAAAAGTGAAGAAGCATGTTATCCACTTATATATGTAACATATAGAGTATATGTGTTTCTTAATTTAAATAAATGTTAACCTTAACTCACCAATGGTCTGTGACCACAGTTTGAAAAAGAGTAAATTGCAGTAAATCCTCCCAGAGTAGGAGAAATATCTCATGGGAGTCCCACTGCTTCTTAACTTTCAAAGGGGCACTTGCTGCTTTGTCTGCCTTGTCTCAGCATCAATGCACACATTTTGTGCAGAGTTCATTTATGCTTATTGCTTTAAATGTTTTGACGTCTTCTCTTTGATTCATTTGCTATTCTCTTTTTACAGCCTTTTAAACTGTTTACAGCCTTTGCTTTCTGGTGAAAATTAAGAAGCAGACCATTGTAAACTAACATATATTAGAAGTCTGCAGTAAATTAGCAAACACAAATATATTAACATTTTCAGAAGTGTATTTTTTCTCATAATACGTTTTTGCTGTTGTTGTTTTCGTTGTTTTAGTTATTAAGTTATGTCTGACTCTTGTCCAACTCCACGGACCGTAGACTGTCAGGCTCCTCTGTCCACTGGATTTCCCAGGCTAGAATACTGGAGTTAGTTTACATTTCTTTTTCCAAATTCATTTGTAATGCAGCATAAAATAAATTTATTAATAGATCCAAATATCTTCATCTATGAAAAAATTAAAGAGCTAAAAGTAGATAAGCATGGTTAGCAATTATGTTTATCTTATTGGAACCTTTTTTGATATGCAATGATTATTCATTATTTAGTTTAACTTAGGAAATCTTCTATCTTGTTTACATTAATGTAAGCATTTGTTTTTAGCAGTTATGCTTGGATTAGACATTAAACAGATAAAAATCATTTTAAGTTGTTTTTCTTACTGACAAATTTCCTAATAGAAATGGCATAGGATTTCCCTGGTGGCTTAGTAGTAAAGAATCCACCTGCCAGTGCAGAAGACACTGGCTCTATCCCTGATCTGGGAAGATCCCACACTTCAAGCAGCAACTAAGTCCATGTGCCACAACTATTGAACCAGTGCTCTAGAGCCCAGGAGTCTCAAGTGAGCCTATGTGCTGTAACAACTGAAATCTGTGTGCCCTAGAACCTGTGCTACATAACAAGAGAAGTCACCACAAGAAGCCCAAGCACCACAGCTACAGTAGCCCCCACCATCCACAGGCACAGAGAAAAGCCTGTGCAGCAACGAAGGCCCAGCACAGCCAAAAACAAATAACTAACTAAATAAATAAAAAGAAATATCATGAGCTCATTTGATCAGTAAACCCAGGTACAAAAAGTTTTGTTTGCCAAACATTAAATATTGATAACTCCAAAGACATTCCTATTTTCATTAAATCAACAAATTTAATTAGCTTTTATTTAACAAATATTATCTCAGATTGTGTGAATCTGAAAAACATTTAGGTTAGTTTTTGACTTACATTGGGTTATGTCTAAACATATACTAGATTTATATAAACATTTAATTCTTCTTTAAGCCATTTAAATAGAGCTCTTTATAATTAATTTGACATATCATTTAGAGTTAGACAAGTGTCATGGACACATAGACATATATAGTACAGAGAAATATAAAAGAGATATAAAGATTTTATAGTTTTTGCTTTTAAAAATTTTAGCCATGTCTCAGGTACAAAAGTCAGAGAAATAGATTCACAAAGATTTCAATTATTATTTTATTATTTTTTTTATTGACATACTGTAATAATCATTTCAGATTTTGGTTTGAAATCTGCTTTTTTTTTTTTTTTCCTAATTTTAGGAGTTTCGTGTACCAATCAAATAATGAATCCCTTGTCTACTAGAGGTCTGGAATCCTCTTAAATGCACATTTTAAGGTGGATTTGTACAAAACAAGTTTTCCCCGAATGGCCATTATAATTCCAAATTATCTAAAAGCTCACCCATTTTTTTCTAGAAAGACCAAAGATCTTCTTCAAGGTACAAGTGGAATCTACCCTACTTTTTGATTTCCTAAAGGCATTTTAATTATGGGGGGAGTCCCATTTTTCAACAGCATTTTTAAATGTGATTAGGAATCACATTTTCTCTCTTTTGAACAAAATAGGTGACTTATCCATGTTGCTACAAATGCCATTATTTCATTTTTCCTGGCTGAGTAATTTTCCATTTTATATATGCACCATTGTCGTTATCAATTCACCTGTAAATGGCCGTATAAGTTGCTTCCACGTTCTTGCTATTGTAAATAGCACTGCAGTGAAAACTGGGGTGCAAGTATCTTTTTGAATTTTGATTTTCTGTAGATACATGCAGAGGAGTGGGATTATTGTATCATATGGTAACTCTATTTTTAGTCTTTTAAGGAAACTTCATACTGTTCTCCAAAGTGGCTGTACCAACTGTACATTTCTACCAACAGTGTAGGAGGGTTCCCTTTTCTCTACATCCTTTCCAACATTTAGACTTTTTGATAATGGTCAACATAACCAATGTAAGGTAAAACCTCATTTTAGTTTCGATTTGCATTTCCCTAATAATTAGTGATGTTGAGCATTTTTTTGTGTGCCTCTGGGAATCTGCATGTTTTCTTTGGAAAAACATCTCTTTAGATCTTTTGTCTGCTGTTTTATTGGGTGGTTTTTAATTGTTGTTTGTTTGTTTTTAACTGAGCTGGATGAGCTGCTTATATATTTTGGAGAATAATATTCTATCAGTCACTCAGCCTTTTAATCCGTGTTGAGTTTATTTTTGTGTATAGTGTTAGAAATGTCTTATATTCTTTTACACATAACTGCTATGCAGTTTCCTTAGCAACACTTATAAAGAGACCATGTTTTCTATATTGTATATTTTTGCCTCCTTTGTCATAGATTAGGTGACCATAGATGTGTGGGTTTACCCCTGGAATTTCGATTATATTTTGTTGATCTATATTTCTGTTTTTCTGCCAGTATCATACCATTTTGATTCCTGTAATTTTGTAGTATAAAGTCAGAAAGCCTGATTCTGCTAACTCTATTTTTCTTTTGCAAGGTTGCTTTGACTATTCAAGGCCTTTTGTGTTTTCAGAATATTGCAGAGACAAGAACACTTCCAAGCTCACTCTACAAGGCCCCCAATACCCTGATACCTAAAGCAGATAAAAATATTACACAAACAAAAAGAAAATCACAGGCCAGTATCACTGATGAACATAGATACAAAAATGCTCACCAAAATATTAGCAATTTGAATCCAACAGCATATTTATTTTTTATTATTTTTTTTTAAATTTTAATTGGAGGCTAATTACTTTACAATATTGTATTGGTTTTCCCATACATCAACATGAATCCACCACGGGTGTACATGTGCTTCCCATCCTGAACCCCCTTCCCACCTACCCTCCTGTACCATCCCTCTGGGTCATCCCAGTGCACCAGCCCCAAGCATCCTGTATCATGCATCGAACCTGGACTGGTGATTCGTTTCTTATATGATATTATACATGTTTCAATACCATTCTCCCAAATCATCCCACCCTCTCCCTCTCCCACAGAGTCCAAAAGACTGTTCTATACATCTGTGTCTCTTTTGCTGTCTCGCATACAGGGTTGTCGTTACCATCTTTTAAATTCCATATATATGCGTTAGTATACTGTATTGGTGTTTTTCTTTCTGGCTTACTTCACTCTATATAATAGGCTCCAGTTTCATCCACCTCATTAGAACTGATTCAAATGTATTCTAAATTTTTAATGGCTGAGCAATACTCCATTGTGTATATGCACCACTGCTTTCTTATCCTTTCATCTGCTGATGGGCATCTAGGTTGCTTCCATGTCCTGGCTATTATAAACAGTGCTTCGATGAACATTGGGGTACACGTGTCTCTTTCAATTCTGGTTTACTCAGTGTGTATGCCCAGCAGTAGGATTGCTGGGTCATATGGCAGTTCTATTTCCAGTTTTTTTTAAGGAATCTCCACACTGTTCTCCATAGTGGCTGTACTAGTTTGCATTCCCACCAACAGTGTAAGAAGGTTCCCTTTCCCCATATCCTCTCCAGCATTTATTGCTTGTAGACTTTTGGATCATAGCCATTCTGACTGGCGTGAAATGGTACCTCATTGTGGTTTTGATTTGCATTTGTCTGATAATGAGTGATGTTGAGCATCTTTTCATATGTTTGTTAGCCATCTATATGTCTTCTTTGGAGAAATGTCTATTTAGTTGTTTGGCCCATTTTTTGATTGGGTCATTTTTCTGGAATTGAGCTGCAGGAGTTGCTTGTATATTTTTGAGATTAGTTGTCAGTTGCTTCATTTGCTATTATTTTCTCCCATTCTGAAGGCTGTCTTTTCACCTTGCTTATAGTTTCTTTTGTTGTGCAGAAGCTTTTAATTTTAATTAGGTCCCATTTGTTTATTTTTGCTTTTATTTCCAATATTCTGGGAGGTGGGTCATAGAGGATCCTGCTGTGATTTATATCGGAGAGTGTTTTGCCTATGTTCTCCTCTAAGAGTTTTATAGTTTCTGGTCTTATGTTTAGATCTTTAGTCCATTTTTAGTTTATTTTTGTGTATGGTGTTAGAAAGTGTTCTAGTTTCATTCTTTAACAAGTGGTTGACCAGTTTTTCCAGCACCACTTGTTAAAGAGATTGTCTTTAATTCATTGTATATTTTTGCCTCCTTTGTCAAAGATAAGGTGTCCATAGGTGCATGGGTTTATCTCTGGGCTTTCTATTTTGTTCCATCGATCTATATTTCTGTCTTTATGCCAGTACCATACTGTCTTGATGACTGTGGCTTTGTAGTAGAGCCTGAAGCCAGGCAGGTTGAATCCTCCAGTTCCATTCTTCTTTCTCAAGATTACTTTGGCTATTCGAGGTTTTTTTGTATTTCCATACAAATTGTGAGATTATTTGTTCTAGCTTTGTGAAAAATACCATTGGTAGCTTGATTGGGATTGCATTCCATCTATAGATTGCTTTGGGTAGTATACTCATTTTCACTATATTGATTCTTCCGATCCATAAACATGGTATATTTCTCCATCTATTAGTGTCCTCTTTGATTTCTTTCACCAGTGTTTTATAGTTTCCTATATATAGGTCTTTAGTTTCTTTAAGTAGATATATTCCTAAGTATTTTATTCTTTTTGTTGCAGTGGTGAATGGGATTGTTTCTTAATTTCTCTTTCTATTTTCTGATTATTAGTGTATAGGAATGCAAGGGATTTCTGTGTGTTGATTTTATATCCTGCAACTTTACTATATTCATTGATTAGCTCTACTAATTTTCTGGTGGAATCTTTAGGTTTTTCTATGTAGAGGATCATGTCATCAGCAAACAGTGAGATCCTCAATGGTGAAAAATTGAAAGCATTTCCCCTAAAGTAAGGAACAAGACAAGGGTGCCCACTTTCACCACTACTATTCAACATAGTTTTGGAAGTTTTGGCCACAGTAATCAGAGCAGAAAAAAGAAATAAAAGGAATCCAAATTGGAAAAGAAGAAGTAAAACTAAGAGCACATTTAAATGCACCATGATTAAGTGGGATTTATCCCTCAAGGTATACCAAGATTCTTCAATATATACAAATTCATCAATGTGATACACCATATTAACAGGTTTAAGAAAAAAATAAAAAGAAACATACGATCATTTCAATGCAGAAAAAAAAAAAAAGACAAAATCAACACATATTTATGATAAGAACTTTCCAAAAGTTGGCATTAAGGGAAAATGCTGCTACATAATAATAATTATATATAACAAATTCACAGCAAACATCATTCGGAACAATGAAAAACTGAACACATTTTTTATAAGATCAGGAATAAGACAAAGATGGCCACATTTGCCATGCTTTTTAACCTAGTTTTGGAATTCCTAGCCACAGCAATTAGAGAAGAAAAAGAAATGGAAACCAAATTGGAAAAGAAGAAGTGAAATTGTTACTGTTTGTATACGACATGAAACTTTACATAGAAACACCTAAAAATGCCACCAGAAAACTACTAGAACTCATCAATGAATTTTGTAAACTTGCAGGATGCAAAATTAATACACAGATTTTTTTTCATTTCTATAAACTAAAAATGGTAGGTATATATATATATATATATATACCTGCATATATATGTAGGTACAGCAGCAGCATATATATATATATATGTAGGTATATGTATATCGGAGAAGGCAATGGCAACCCACTCCAGTACTCTTGCCTGGAAAATCCCATGGACAGAGGAGCCTGGTAGGCTGCAGTCCACGGGGTGGCTAAGAGTTGGACACGACTGAGCGACTTCACTTTCACTTTTCACTTTCATGCATTGGAGAAGGAAATGGCAACCCACTCCAGTGTTCTTGCCTGGAGAATCCCAGGGATGGGGAAGCCTGGTGGGCTGCTGTCTATGGGGTCACACAGGGTCAGACATGACTGAAGCGACTTACCAGCAGCAGCAGCAGCAGCAGGTGTAAATATATATACATACACACATACACACATACACACACACACACCCTCACTGGAGAAGGACAGCAGTATAAGGCTGTCATGTTTTCTCATTGCTGAAGTGATGCTTAGTGTGCTGTTTCTGTACCAAAAGGAAACTTCCTACTTTTTTTTCTTTCAGTTCTGTCTCTCACTCTTGTCCAACATTTAGCAATCCCATGGGCTGCAGTATGCCATGTTTTCCTGTCCGTAAATGCTGGGCTGGAAGAAGTACAAGCTGGAATCAAGACTGCAGGAGAAATATCAGTAACCTCAGATATGCAGATGACACCACCCTTATGGCAGAAAGTGAAGAGGAACTAAAAAGCCTCTCAGTGAAAGTAAAAGATGAGAGTGAAAAAGTTGCTTAAAACTCAACATTCAGAAAACGAAGATCATGGCATCTGGTCAAATCACTTCATGGGAAATAGATGGGGAAACAGTGGAAACAGTGTCAGACTTTATTTTGGGGGGATCCAAAATCACTGAAGATGGTGACTGCAGCCATAAAATTAAAAGACGCTTACTCCTTGGAAGGAAAGTTATGAGCAACCTAGATAGCATATTCAAAAGCAGAGACATTACTTTGCCAATAAAGGTCCATCTAGTCAAGGCTATGGTTTTCCCAGTGGTCATGTATGGATGTGAGAGTTGGACTGTGAAGAAAGCTGAGCACCAAAGAATTGATGCTTTTGAACTGTGGTGTTGGAGAAGACTCTTGAGAGTCCCTTGGACTGCAAGGAGATCCAACCAGTCCATTCTAAAGGAGATCAGCCCTGGGATTTCTTTGGAAGGAATGATGCTAAAGCTGAAACTCCAGTACTTTGGCCACCTCATGCGAAGTGTTGACTCATTGGAAAAGACTCTGATGCTGGGAAGGATTGGGGACAGGAGGAGAAGGGGACGACAAAGGATGAGATGGCTGGATGACATCACTGACTCGATGGACGTGAGTCTGAATGACCTCCAGGAGTTGGTGATGGACAGAGAGGCCTTGCATGCTGTGATTCATGGTGTTGCAAAGAGTCAGACACGACTGAGTAACTGAACTGACCTGAACCAACTCCCAGAGCTTGTCAAACTCACATCCATGAAGTCAGTGATGCCATCCAACCATATCATTCTTTGGCATCCTCTTCTCCTCCTGCCTTCAGTCTTGACCAGAATCAGGGTCTTTCCCAATGAATCACCCCTTCACATCAGGTGGGCTAATTATTGGAGCTTCAGCTTCAGCATCACTCCTTCCAATGCATATTCAAGACTGATTTCCTTTAGGATGGACTGGTTTGATCTCCTTGCTGTCCAAGGCACTCTCAAGAGCCTTCTCCAATACCACAGGTCAAAAGCATCAATTCTTCAGTGCTCCACTTTCCTTATGGTCCAACTCTCACATCCATACATGACTGCTGGAAAAACCATAGCCTTGACTAGACAGACCTTTGTCCGCAAAGTGTTGTCTCTGCTTTTTAATATGCTGTGTATGTTGGTCATAACTTTTCTTCCAAGGAGTAACCGTCTTTTAATTTGGGGGCAGCAGTCACCATCTGCATTGATTTTGGAGGTCAAGAAAGTAAAGTCTCTCATTGTTTCTATTGTTTCCCCATCTATTTAACTGTTGCTTCTTGACTTGCAAACAGATTCCTCAGGAGGCAGGTAAGGTTGTCTGGAATTCTTCAAGAATTTTCCTCAGTTTGTTGTAATCCACACAGTCAAAGGCTTTAGCATAGTCAATGAAGCATAAATAGATTTTTTGTGGAATTCTCTCACTTTTTCTGTGCTCCAACAGATGTTGTCAGTTTGATCTCTGCTTTCTCTGTCTTTTATAAATCTACCTTGAACATCTGGAAGTTCTTGATTCATGAACGGTTGATTCCTAGCCTAGATAACTTTGAGCATTGTTTTGCTCGCATGTGAAATGAGTGCAATTTTGCCATAGTTTCAACATTCTTTTGCATTGCCTTTCTTTGGGATTGGAATGAAAATTGACCCTTTCCTGTCCTTTGGCCACTGCTGAGCTTTCCAAATTTGCCAGCATTTTGGGTGCAGCACTTTAACAGCAATCATCTTTTGGGAGTTGAAATAGCTAAGCTAGAATTCCGTCTTTTTCTTTAGCAGGAGATAAAATTCCCATGTGATTAATGTCCTACATTGTACCAGTAGAAAAACACCATTCTTATTTTTGTTCCTCTTTCTTATTATTCAGGATGCAAGAGTAGCATGAGTGTGAGAGCTCCCCTGCAGGACTTCTCTACTCCACTAAAAGTGATATTTCTTTTGTTCGTTTTCATTGTGGCAGTGCCAATGATGTGTAGTACATAAATATGAATTTAAAAAATGGAGGTGAGCAAAAATTAAAAAAAAACAAACTAGAAGTTAACACTATTTATTTTCAAAATACATTTGATACAACAACAATAATTAAACTTCCATAAATGCCAAGATTTTTGTCTCTCTTTTTTTTTAACTTCCAGGTACAATGTCTAACATGTAACAGATGTTTAATATAAATCTGTAAAATAACTGAAAATAAATGTTATTAAGTGAGCATTATAATTAATCCCAATTTACTTAGGTACAGAATGATTCATTGACTTGAACAGAGAAAATTGCTTAAAACCATAACAGAAGCAAAACTAAAACTATAAATCTTAACTTTTCATAACAGAATCTTTTGTAGAATTATACTCTGTGCTTCCATGCTTAACCCATAGCAATCATTAAAACATACACAATATTATAAATTTCTTAACCCATTACTTCATTTATGGAGACCTTCCTTTGTATTTCCTGGAGAAGAAAATGGCAACCCACTCCAGTATTCTTGCCTGGAAAATCCCATGGACAGAGCAGCTTCTTAGGCTGCAAATCCATGGGGTCGCAAAGAGTCGGACACGACTGAGCGACTTCACTTTCACTTTCCTTTGTATAGAAATCCACAACATAGCTATACCGCATAGAGTAGCAATCAGCAATCTTCCAATAAAAGTTTTATAAGATGAAAAGTTGGAAAAATGTTTGTTGATCCTGCTACATAACTACCAAGAAGGCAGTTATCAAGCTTTTTCTGCATTATTGTATGCTTGCATCTAATATCATGCCCAAATAATGCAGAATATTCATTAGACTATTATTAAGCAAATTAGTTTGTGATGTACGCATATCTGCAAAGAGCCGCATACAACTGAAGAACAGCATGGTGGGTTGCCGTCTATGGGGCTGCACAGAGTCGGACAGGACTGAAGCGACTTAACAGCAGCAGCAGCAGCAGTACACATATAGAGTTAAAAGTAAATATGTATGTGCTTTCATGCTGTTCTTCAGTTGTGTCCGGCTCTTTGCAACCCTGTGGACTGTAGCCCGCCAGGCTCCTCTGTCCATGGGATTCTCCATGGACAAAGAGAACACTGAACTGGATTGCCATTCCCTTCTCCAGGGGATCTTCCTGGCCCAGGAAGTGACCCGCCAGTCTCTTAAGTCTCCTGCATTGGCAGGCAGGTTCTTTGCCACCAACGCCACCTGGAAGTGTATATATATATACAATTTAAACAATTTAAAAGGAAGACATTTTAGTTTATAAGTGTTTTAAATTTGAAAGGATGAGTTAAATAAAAAATAAGCATAAAAACAATCCTTGGCAAAAAGAATATCAAATCCAAAGATCCTGTATCATCAGGGATTATTATTTGGGGACTCTGACTCAGTATTTAGAGCCTAGGAAGCAAGAAGGATAGAGATGTGAGAAGATTTGCAAATACCACTAGATTATAGACTATATAGGGTTTTATCAGCCATATCAAATATTTTAATCTTTGGTATGAGTTGGTGATAAGCCGATGGGAAATTTCAGCAGACAGCAAACATTCTCAATTTGGAAGCAAATTTTTTAAAAAATGTATGTTTCATTATCATAACTGCACACTTTGAAGTTGGTCAGGTTCATGTTTATGAAACTGGTATCAATTTTGAAACCACTTTTATTTGCCTTGGATTTAGATTATATTAGTAGATGACTTCATGAATATGAAACTACTACTGTCTAAAATTCATATTCTCTGATAATAAACAATATTGAAATTTAGAAGGAAGAGTAGCAAACAAGGAGTCAAAGTTTAAGAAATTATCATACACTTTTTTTTTTTTTTTCCTGGAGAGAATTGAGGTCACTGAGTCATATGTTTCAAGGAACTGTCACTATTGGTAAAAATGAAACTATCTACCATTTGCAATTTAGGATTTTATGGGAACTATTCCTGATCTGAAACCCATTAGAATATTTCTTCTGCAAAACCGCAATCTCTGAACTAAGTTTCTTCCTCTTGTCAGTTTTTATTGTCTGGTGAGTAACATTATGTCTATCTTTAATTAATTCATTGAATAAATATTTGATAAACAATTTTATGGGCAAGACTGTGTTTTAGGTTTGGAGTATACATCAGGGGAAAAAGAAAGTACTCCGCTCTCATGTATCTTCTATTGGCTTTATGTAGTGAAAGTCACTCAGTCATATTTGACTCTTTGCAACCCCATGGACTATGCTGTCCATAGAATTCTCCAGTCCAGAATACTGGAGTGGATAGACTTTCCCTTCTCCAGGGGATCTTTCCAACACAGGGATTGAACCCAGATCTCCCTCATTGCAGGCAGATTCTTTATTAGTTGAGCCACAAGGGACACCGGTACTGGCTTTGAGTAGACAAAAAAATAGCATAAGTGAAAATATGATATACCAGAAGATGATCATTACAATGATCAAAAATAGCCAGTGGATAACTGTTTTTATATGTTTCATATTAGACTTCTTTCTTACAAAAAAAAAAAAAATTGTAGATAATCAAAGCCCAAAGGTTTCTATCTTATTTCCTTTGTTGAATAGCTGAGATCTTGACAGAATAATCCTTTTGAACACTTAGCCTAACAAGCTGAAACAGCTTGAGCCAATTTAATTGACAGACCTGAAAGTATAACACTTTTATTTAAGTAACTTTATTACAAATTTTCTATTGTGCCTACTCCTAGAAATCATAAAACTATAACAAATGAAGTGATTACATATTAATATTAAATATTAGGGATTATCTTCTCTTCTGGGGAAAGAATTCCAATCCATTCATAATTTAGTATTATGGAATATTAGAGAACAGTTGTCTGTAATTAGTAGTTTTTTTTAAATTCTTCTTAAAAAGTAAATTACTGAATGAATGTGCTTACTCAATCGCATCCAACTCTTGGTGACTCTGGATTGTAGCCCACCAGGCTCCTCTGTCCATGGGATTACCCAGGCAAGAATACTGAAGTGGGTTACCATTTCCTACTCTGAGAGATGGTCCCAACCCAGAGACCAAACCTGTGTCTCCTGCCTTTTCTTTCTTGGCAGGAGGATTCTTAAAGTAGGAGCCATTTGGGAAGCCTAAACTACTGAATAAATGTGATAAAAGCATTGAATTAATCAAGTATCTTGAACTTGGTTCAAATCTAGTTTGTCTGGTCACCTTGGGGATTTTGTAGCCTGTGGTGACTCTGACATATTAAAGTGAGTAATTTCAGAACATTTTCCTTTCTTTCTCCTGCCCTTTCCCTCTGCCTGCACTCTGCCTCCTTTTTCCTCTCCTCTTCCTCCACTTCCTTCTTTTTCTTGCTTGAATACTAATGCCAGCATTTTCTCCTGTTAGTTTCAAAAGTCTCTTGTGGCCAATACAAATAGATAGAATAAAAATAGACCTCAGTAGATTTTTTAAAGTGTATCTGGCCTCTCATTTCAATATTAAATAATATAAAATAATGTCAGGCAAGTGTTCAACAGACTGAAACAATTTGCATAAAATGTTGTAAATGTGATACTAATGGGATCTAAAAGGTGAGATAAAGACACACACAAAAGCACTTACCAAAAAGATAAAGAAAGAAAAGAAACAAGGACAGCAGGAAGAAAGAAAGGGGAAATACACGTTACATGCAGTAAGTGAGAGGTTGTGAATTTGTTTTATTGATTTTCAGTGAGATATTTTAGTTTGTGACATTTTAGTTCGAGATAGTTTAGTTAGTGACATGATTTACAATGTTAATAAATATAAAATGTGAAATATCCTAATTAAAAAGATGAAAATATCATTAGCTTATTTGGAAATGTGAATCTGAGTGTAAGCAACACATGGTTTTCATTAATAATTCATGAATTAAATATTTCATAGACTTTTTTTTTTTTTCCTAAATAAGGTTGTATGGGTCACAGTCTAGATTATTACCAGCCAATCTCAGTTAAATGTACTGCTGATAAGCTCCCATAAAACTCCTAGAGGAGAACATAGGCAAAACACTCTCTGACATACATCACAGCAGGATCCTCTATGACCCACCTCCCAGAATATTGGAAATAAAAGCAAAAATAAACAAATGGGACCTAATTAAACTTAAAAGCTTCTGCACATCAAAGGAAACTATTAGCAAGGTGAAAAGACAGCCTTCAGAATGGGAGAAAATAATAGCAAATGAAGCAACTGACAAACAACTAATCTCAAAAATATACAAGCAACTTCTACAGCTCAACTCCAGAAAAATAAATGACCCAATCAAAAAATGGGCCAAAGATCTAAATAGACATTTCCCCAAAGAAGACATACAGATGGCTAACAAACACATGAAAAGATGCTCAACATCACTCATTATCAGAGAAATGCAAATCAAAAGCACTATGAGATACCATTTCACACCAGTCAGAATGGCTGCGATCCAAAAGTCCACAAATAATAAATGCTGGAGAGGGTGTGGAGAAAAGGGAACCCTCTTACACTGTTGGTGGGAATGCAAACTAGTACAGCCACTATGGAGAACAGTGTGGAGATTCCTTAAAAAACTGGAAATAGAACTGCCTTATGATCCAGCAATCCCACTGTTGGGCATACACACTGAGGAAACCAGAAGGGAAAGAGACACGTGTACCCCAATGTTCATCGCAGCACTGTTTATAATAGCCAGGACATGGAAGCAACCTAGATGTCCATCAGCAGATGAATGGATAAGAAAGCAGTGGTACATATACACAATGGAGTATTACTCAGCCATTAAAAAGAATACATTTGAATCAGTTCTAATGAGGTGGCTGAAACTGGAGCCTATTATACAGAGTGAAGTAAGCCAGAAGGAAAAACACCAATACAGTATACTAACGCATATATATGGAATTTAGAAAGATGGTAACGATAACCCTGTATACGAGACAGCAAAAGAGACACTGATGTATAGAACAGGCTTATGGACTCTGTGGGAGAGGGAGAGGGTGGGAACATTTGGGAGAATGGCATTGAAACATGTGAAACGTCACGTATGAAACGAGATGCCAGTCCAGGTTCAATGCACGATGCTGGATGCTTGGGGCTGGTGCACTGGGACGACCCAGAGGGATGGTATGGGGAGGGAGGAGGGTTCAGGATGGGGAACACATGAGAAATAAAGGAATAAAAAAAAGAAAAAAAATTTCTTCTTTAAAAAATAGAAACATTCTTGCAAGATATTGAGTGAGAAGAGTTCTAACAGAAGGATGCCTTGGAAGCATCCTTTTAGGGGAGAGTTAGGTGTGATTCTCATTTTCTATTGAATAGAAAATTAAAACCCTCTTTTTTATAACTTTAGAAATTTTGGTAGAGATTTTTAGCCATATCATTGTCATTTTTACATGTTTCTGCTTAAGAGAAAGATTGTTTTAATTAATTAGTTAATAATCCCTTCAGATATGACCCATATTAATCAATATTGCTTGTAAATTAAATGCTATCTCTGGCTCACTGTCTTGTAGGTTATTTGGGTTGAGCAGACTCTAGGGATAAACTCTTTATATAATCATACAGTTATTAGTCTCTATGTATTTATGAAATCCTTACTTTTAATTGGATAATACAGACTTTGAAAGTTATTTGACAATAGCAAGCTCATTTAAAGGGACTTGAATCCAGATAGGTACTGAAACTTCCATTGTCATCTGGTATTAAGTGTAATCACTGCTTGTCAAAACTTCATAATTGCTTTTTTAAAATATCTTTCCGATGATATAAATGAAAAAATAATGTCTTAAAAATAATAATAGCAAGGATAGAAAACTTTTTAAAAAGAAAAATAAAAGCAATAAATCATCTAAGTAAAGAATAAAAATGCAAATGATAAAAGCCATAATCCCAAATATTAAAAAAAAATGTACATTAGTAAGATGAGAATAGTTTAAACCAAGCCTTAAAATTATTTATCATACTAAGGCTAAAATTTGCTAAAGGGGAACATTTAAGGTTTCGTTTTTTAGCTCCTGGACTTTGGAGGTTATAAAACTACTAGAGTGATTTGCCTCTGTAAATCATCAAGTTGTACACACTGCAGATGCATGAGGATATTGATAATTGCCTAATACCAATTAAATCAGTTTCTAAGACTTGAAACTATCCAAATCTCCTGAATCACAGCTCCATGATTAAAGCCCTTGTCACACTTTGGTAATTCTCATTTTGGAGATTCTCTAAAATTAAAAAAAAAATAGCTTTGATTTAAAAAATTCCACTTGTGTCTTTTTAAAGACTTTCTTAAAATAAGAGTAAAGAAAATGTGAGAGTGACTCTGTGGAAACTAATTTAATACACTCAGATCTTGTTGAAAATAATGAGTCTTTTAAAAGTTTATACTATATAGGTTTATTCTAAATTTTAAAAATTGTGAAAAATTGATGAGAGCCCTCAATTAATAAAATATAATATTTTATTAATAGTTTTTAAGTTGAGCTATGTCATTAATAACTTATAAACTACCATGTGTAATAGCAATTATTTAGTCTTTAAGTTCATATACTTTTAAATCATTGATTTGAATATTTCAATTAATCTTCTAACCTATATCCTGGCAGAACTGCCATCTGAAAGCATTTTCTGTAAAGGGAAACAAAATATTCTACAGTAGCACAAGGGAATCTGATTCTTTGATATTTAGAAATCAAATATTCACTGAGAATAATATAAAAATATGTTACTGCTAATACAATATTTGAAACAGTTATCTCAATGTGTACTCATTGCATGTGTTAAGGAATTAAGTTTTATATAGAAGTAATTTCAATGATGTTGTTAGCCTGTTTTAACTTCGATCAGCATGCAAACAAAATAATGTCAATTCTTTAGGAATACAAGGAAAATGAGAGATTGTGAATACATATAGTCAAAGTTATAAATTGTGAGTGAGTAGAACAAAAACAATTATAAGAAAAATAGTCAAAAGAGACACTGATGTATAGAACAGTCTGTTGGACTCTGTGGGAGAGGGAGAGAGTGGGATGATTTGGGAGAATGGCATTGAAACATGTATAATATCATATATGAAACGAGTCACCAGTCCAGGCTCGATTCATGATACTGGTTGTTTGGGGCTGGTGCACTGGGATGACCCAGGGGATGGTACGGGGAGGGAGGACGGAGGAGGGAGGAGAGTTCAGGATGGGGAACACGTGTATACCTGTGGTGGATTCATGTTGATATGTGGCAAAACCAATACAATATTGTAAAGTTAAAAAGAAAAGAAAAGAAAAAGAGTCAATATCCACCCTGTGTGTGTTTTTTTCCAAGAAGGGAGTATTATTTTTATTGCAAGGATGAAATTGTCTTTATTTAATTCCATAACCCCAAAGTCACACATATGTGCATACATACAATCTACATACACTCTCTCTACTTTGTGACTATGCAAACTCAGGTGGTTTAAGAGAAGAAAAATGGAAAATCCTGTCATGAAATCACTTGAATGCATCAGAGGGCCAACTATAATGTGGAAGCTTTGAGAATAATAAACTCCTTTTACTTCACCACGTTGGCAACATTCATTCCAATATGCGTTTCCCCCTGTTTATGTGATGAACAAAATAAAAATGTTTTTAAAACCAAACTTGTATCATTGAATTTGTTTCCTTAATAGTTAAATTTTGAAGTTGATATGTACAAACTTTAATTAGCTTAACAATTTTCTTAGTGAATATTTGCTTCTTAAATATTTTATAATTACAGAAGATAGATTATAAATACAATTAGTAATATATAGTTGTAACATGATTTAGGTGATACTAAATCCTCTGAATATGTAAGAATGCATATTGCCTAAAGAACCTAACTATATACAAATACAATTCTTTTTCACCATTATATTTTCCATCTTCACAATTTCACATTTTATATGAATTAAAGTTCTCTTTCAGGCATAACAGTTCATGTTTAAATTTTATCACACTGTTTCATATGTTGTATAAAGATCTTATAAAAGTACATTACAAATTTCTCCTTCCCATTCTTTGTGCCATTATTGTAGCCATTTATTTAACATCTCCTTGTAAACATAAGATGTACAATTAATTGTTTACTCATTGAAACATATTTTGCAGCAATCAAAATATGGAAAATTACATTTTGCCTTCATTTTTCCAATTTTGTCACTTTTCCCTTCTTTGCAAACATCCAAGTTTATGATGTATGCAAAATTTATTCCACCTAAAAATTCCCCTAAACATTTCTTGTAGTGTATGCCTGGTGCAACAAAGTTCCTAAGCTCTTATCTGTTTGATAAAAGCAAACTTCACCTTCTCTTTTTAAAGATACTTTTTTGTTGGATATATAATTATGTTTGGACATATTTTCCAAGACTTTAAAGCTGTTGCTTCATTGTCGACTTGTCTCATGGTTTCAGATGGGAAAACTTCTGTAAATTATATGAAATTATTTTTCAAGATCTTATTTTTTGTTTTTAGTAGTTAAAACATAAATGTGTATCCGTTTATTCTGTTTTCACTTTTCTCATTTCGGTTTTGTTTTTATTTTTGTGTTTATCATGCTTGATGTACTTTGAGACTGTTGGATCTGTGGTATTATGTCTGCCATTAATTTTTGTTATTTCTCAAATATAATCTCTTCAAATGTGTCATTTTCCTTATTTACTCTTTCTCTTCTTTGGAAATTCCAGGACACATAATGTCATGGTTTGCTCTTGGCCAGCTATTGGATATTCTTTTCTGTGTTGTTTGTTTTTACCCTATATTTTCTCATTGCATTCCATTTTGGCATTATCTGTCAACTTATGTTCATTCTTTCCTTGGTCAGTAAATGACCAAGCCTATCAAAGATAATGTTTTAGTTTGAATAGATTGTTTCAGTTTTAGCAATCACATTTGATTCTTGTAGTTTCTATCTCTCTGCTGAAGTGAACAATCAAGAGTTTGCCTATTCCATTAGAACTTTTAAGATAAATATCACAATTATTTTGAATTTCCTCTCTGATAGTTTTAGTATTTTTGTCATTTGTATGTTGTTCTGGTTATTGCCCTGTGTTTTCAGATTCTGCTTTTTTTTCTTACTTTTTGATTTATTTTGTATTTTATTTTAGTTTTGAAATCTGGAAAAATATGGTATATACATATATGAGAGAGAAACTAGTACAACTTTCATCCTGTTTTGGTTTTAGTGTGAGATGCTTGTTAATCTACTCAAGAGGTTGGCTTCATGTAATGACTTTTGTTTCTTAATACAAGATTTGAAGTTTTCTGCTGGTATGAGCACCCGAGGCTTCTGTGGTCTTCAGAGCTTTTATCCTGTAAAGCAAGCCCATTTAAGTCTCCAGTAGACCTATATGTTGTTCTAGTTTGGTTGCTCTATATGATTATATGGTGTTAAAGCACAAACACAAGCCCCAGGTAAACACATGTTTAGTCCCCATCGCTTTCTAAAGACTTCTGTCACTGTCCACATTTTGGTCAGATAATCTGCCCGGTGAGCTCAATTTTTTTCATAAGTTCATGAGGAGTTTTTTTGCAGTCTTTCCATTTTAAGCTTGTTTTATGCATGGGAGTGACATTCTACCTAGCTCCCACATTTCTACACTAAAACTAGAAGTCCATTTTATTAGTTTTTAGAATGTAGTTCTCTAATAAAATTCTCTATAAATTAATTGGGCTTCCCGATAGCTCAGTTCTTAAAGAATCCACCTGCAATGCAGGAGACCCTGATTCGATTCCTGAGTAAGGAAGATCTGCTGGAGAAGGGATAGGCTACCCATTTTAGTGGTAGCTATCCACTCTAGGCTACCCATGCTTGGGCTTCCCTGTGGCTCAGCTGGTAAAGAATCTGTCTGCAATGCAGGAGACCTGGGTTCAATCCCTGGGTTGGGAAGATCCCCTGGAGAAGGGAAAGGATACCCACTTCAGTATTGTGGCCTAAAGAATTCCATGGAATGTATAGTCCTTGGGGTCACAATCCTTTTGTGTACTTATTAATTACATTTATTGTAACTCAGTGTCTGAATTTCAGTGTTTATCTCTTCATATTCTTTTCTTGGTTTTTAATCATTTGTTCTTATCACCCAACATGCAAATTTAATTCCAATACAATATATAGTGAATAAAATATTTATCACAATGATGCAAGCTCTGGTTAGCATTACCTTCTCCTGAAATGAATTTGATTGTTCAATATGGCTGCCAGTTAGAGCATGAGCAATCATTTAACTCTTTTTTTTTTTTTTTTAAGAACTGTTTAAAGCTGTATTATGGTTAACTGTGTTAGTTCATTTGCTTAATTTCTACTAAAGAAGTACATTAAGACCATATAATTTCCAGGGTCCTGACTGGGGTATACACCAGAGGTTCCATAACTGATTTGTCCTTGAACCCAATTATTCTCTCCCAAACATGTAAAACTGTGGGAAAACTAATTTTGGGGCCATAACTACTTGCCACCTCTTTCAACCAACTTCATAGCCTCACAGCTCCCATCTCTATGTATTGGTAAATTTCTTTAAGGAACATGAACTGAAGAAAACTGAACTCGCCCAATGTTCGTTTCCTTCAAGTTTTGGCTACTCAATTCTTGCTCTCCAGGTATCTCTAAGATATCTAATGTTTAGTAATTTACAGTGTGATGTTTATAAGTATCTATAAAAACATGCTTTGATATTACTCTAAATAATATTTAAAGTTGAATATAGAAGTGTTTGATCCTATCCTGGTATTTAAAGTGCTTATTAACTATTATCTTTTTTATCATCTAGTAAAACTGCTTTGACATTTCTGGAAACTGCTTTCTCTCTTAGATTCTGATAACACATTGTATATAGCCCTGCAATAAAATGTAATGAACTATTTTATGTTTAATAATTTCCTTGCCTTCATGCTGTATAGATTATGAAGCTTATATGTAGTGTATAGCATTCAACACTTTGAATGATCATGATATACAAGAATAATATTTAAATAAAATAAAACCATACCCTCAACAACACTGTTAAATTTATTTTATAATAGTATATTAGCTATAAATATTTGCATAGAGCATGCACTTTCCTGCTAAATCTTTAGCCCATGAATCAATATGTAAATAACAAATACCCATCCTTTTAGTAACTAATCATGTCACTTCTTTTAAATTATTTTGGAGAATGATCACTGTTCATCTGTATATAGTTCATGCACAGACAGCAGAGCATTTCATTGTATTACTCTCTTGTATCTTACCGGGAACTCTTTAGATATTTTACAGAAATGGATTATCAAAAAAAGCAATTGACCATCATGGATAGAAGTGTAAAACAGAGACAAAATTTGACAATTCTAGAAGTGAAATTAGTTGTGGTAAGTTTTTAAAATACTGTTGGTGGGAATGAAAACTAGTACAGCCACTATGGAGAACAATGTTGAGATTCCTTTAAAAAAAAAAAAAAAAAATGGAAATAGAACTTCCATATGACCCAGCAGTCCCCCTGCTGGGCATACACACCGAGGAAACCAGAATTGAAAGAGACACGTGTGCCCCAATGTTCATCACAGCACTGTTTATAATAGCCAGTACATGGAAGCAACCTAGATGTCCATCAGCAGATGAATGGATAAGAAAGCAGTGGTACATATACACAATGGAGTATTACTCAGCCATTAAAAATTTAGAATACATTTGAATCAGTTCTAATGAGGTGGATGAAACTGGAGCCTATTATACAGAGTGAAGTAAGCTAGAAAGAAAAACACCAATACAGTATACTAATGCATATATATGGAATTTAGAAAGATGGTAATGACAACCCTGTATGCGAGACAGCAAAAGAGACACAGATGTATAGAATAGTCTTTTGGACTCTGTGGGAGAGGGAGAGGGTGGGATGATTTAGGAGAATGGTATTGAAACATGTATATCATATATGCAATGAAAAAAAAATTGGCAACAGTAAAGCAAATATAGGGCTTGATTTAGGCTTGCATGAAATTAAGATATGAACTGTATTGAAAAAGTCTGAGGAACATTAAAACAGGGTAAACTCTTCAATATGTTTTAGTTTACATTACACTAGGAACATAAGGCAGCTTATGGTTGAAGTGGAGTAGGTACTTTTATATTGGAATAAATACTTCCACAAAGAAAATTCCAATCTCTGGCTAGAATTCTGGTCAAAGCATGTAAGTCAGTTGCAAAGTGAATAAAATGAGAATTACAAAGAGATTGAAAGAGAATTTGGGAATATTATTTTTTCTGCCAACAAAGATTTGTTTCATGAATTCAGAAAATGGAATACCTTGATTAATGTTAGCCATCTGGTGAAGCCACTAATATAAAAAATGTTGCCACTGTGAAATTTGCAATCAGATTCCAAAGATTAGTTAAGATAGATGTTTGTAACTAAAAATATAATGATATCTCAGAGAGAAGAGCAAGGCAAATTTCTTACATCAAAGGAACTCTCAGATATAATTCCTGAATTTGAAATCAGAAAGGGTGAAATGCTGGAAAGCTAATCCAAACCTAGAAAAAAGTGTAACAATTCACATGTTTGTGTGCACACTAAATTGCTTCAGTCATGCTCAACTCTATTCTATGGACTGTAATTCTATGGACTGTAGCCCACCAGGCTCTTCAGTCCATGGGCATTCTCCAGGCAAGAATACAGGAGTGGGTTGCTATTCCCTCCTCCAGGGGATCTTCCCAATTCAGGGATCGAATCTGCATCTTCTGTGTCTCCAGCATTGGCGAATGGGTTCTTTACCACTAGCACCATCTGGGAAGCCCCACAATTCATGAAGACATAGAAATGAAGCTCTCTCAATATCATAACACATAAAATGAGAAAAAGGCAGGCACTATTTAAAATACTTTTCATAAGGTTTTCAGTTCACTTTAGTTGCTCAGTCGTGTCCAACTCTTTGTGACCCCATGAATTGCAGCACACCAGGCCTCCCTGTCCATCACCAACTCTCAGAGTTTACTCAAACTCATGTCCATCGAGTCAGTGATGCCATCCAGCCATCTCATCCCCTGTCGTCCCTTTCTCCTCCTGCCCCCAGTCCCTCCCAGCATCAGAGTCTTTTCCAATGTGTCAACTCTTCACATGAGGTGGCCAAAGTATTGGAGTTTCAGCTTTAGTATCAGTCCTTCCAATGAACACCCAGGGCTGATCTCCTTTAGAATGGACTGGTTGGATCTCCTTGAGGTCCAAGAGACTCTCAAGAGTCTTCTCCAACAGCACAGTTCAAAAGCATCAATTCTTCGGTACTGAGCTTTCTTCACAGTCCAACTCTCACATCCATACATGACCACTGGAAAAACCATAGCCTTGACTAGACGGACCTTTGTTGGCAAAGTAATGTCTCTGCTTTTCAATATGCTATCTAGGTTGGTCATGATTTTCCTTCCAAGGAGAAAGCGTCTTTTAATTTCATGGCTGCAATCACCATCTGCAATGATTTTGGACTCCCAAAAAATAAAGTCTGACATTGTTTCCTCTGTTTCCCCATCTATTTTCCATGAAGTTATGAGGCATCAGTCCTTCCAATGAACACCCAGGACTGATCTCCTTCAGAATGCACTGGTTGGATCTCCTTGCAGTCCAAGGGACTCTCAAGAGTCTTCTCCAACATCACAGTTCAAAAGCATGAATTCTTCGGTGCTCAGCTTTCTTCACAGTCCGACTCTCACATCCATACATGACTACTGGAAAAACCATAGCCTTGACTAGATGGACTTTTGTTGGCAAAGTAATGTCTTTGCGTTTTAATATATTATCTAGGTTGGTCATAACTTTCCTTCCAAGGAGTAAGCATCTTTTAATTTCATGGCTGCAATCACCATCTGCAGTGATTTTGGAGCCCAGAAAAATAAAGTAAGCCACTGTTTCCACTGTTTCCCCATCTATTTGTCATGAAGTGATGGGACCAGATGCCATGATCTTAGTTTTCTGAACCTTGAGCTTTAAGCCAACTTTGTCACTCTCCTCTTTCATTTTCATCAAGAACCTTTTTAGTTCCTCTTCACTTTCAAGAATCAAAACAAAACATTTAACTCTCAACATTTGTTATATTTTAAATTGTTTTGTGCTAAGTCAAATTGTGCTAAATTAATGTCAGTTTTATTTTTTTTTAATGATCTTATAAATTTATAAACAATGCTGAATTAGGAAGGAAGGGGGCAGGGCACAACTTTTGAAAGAATGACATAGCCCAAGGATACAATATAAACTGATTAGAAGCAAATGGGCCCAATATGGCAGACATGTCAACTTGGACTAGATTTTGATCCTCAGCTGGCAAGGTAAATGACACACCCAGAGAAGCCATGACAGTTCCAAGGAGCCATCAAAAGACCAAAAATTGGGCAGTGGCCCAGTTCCTTGAAATTTCCACCCCTTCCTGAAAATAGTTGGCATAATCCTCCCAGTCATTAGCCTGTGATATTACCAAGCCAAATTTCAAGGTGGCGAGACTCACCTTCTGTGATCGCTCACACTCTGTGGATTATGTTTTGCTCTAAATAAAACCACTTATTAACTACCACTTTGTTGAACTGAATTACTTCTGCAATGAGACATCAAGGTCCTGAGCTTCATTAGGTCCTGTAATCAAGTACTCTGGTTTTTGGCCGGATTCAAGTCCCAGCCATGTGGGTTAGAGTTCCACACTGGGTTTTAGGTAGGTTCAAGTTCTGGTCACGTGGGTTCAAGTCCCAATCTAAAGCTAGCAGCTTCATTACTGATAATATTGCACTAATATTTTGATGTGAAAGATGAAAAATATCTCTTCTTTAAAAAATAATATAAAGTTAAAACTTAAACACAAATTTTTAATGTTTAAAGAATGTATTTTAACATACATGTTAATATAATTGTCAACTTAAACAATTTTAGATCCTAAAAGCTGAGAGTTATGTTTTATTTGGTGGGAATTTTTAGGACTTTAAGTCTGGAAGACAGCATCTCAAGTAAACCTGAGAGAACTGCTCTGAGGAGGTGAGGGAGGATCCAGGTTGTATAGAAGTTTAGCAACAAAGAGCAGGTAGTCTGAATGGTGAAAGGTTGTGTTGTTGTTGTTGTTGTTGTTTTTTAATTAAAGAAAACCAGATATCCCAAGTTAAGAAAAGTGAAAGTGAAAGTCTCTCAGTCATGTCTGATTCTTTGCAACTCATGGACTATACAGTCCATCCAGGCCAGCATACTGGAATGGGTATCCTTTCCTTTCTCCAGGGGATCTTCCCAACCCATGGATTGAACCCAGGTCTCCCACATTGCAGGCAGATTATTTACCAGCTGAGCCACAAGGGAAGCCCAAGAATACTGGAGTGGTAGGTGAAAGGTATCCTTTCCTTTCTCCAGTGCATCTTCCTGACCCAGAAATTGAACCGGGGTTTCTTGTATTGCAGGCAGATTCTTACTAACTAAGCTATCAGGGAACATCCCCCAAGTTAAGGAATTCAGTGCTTTTCTTTGATTGGACAAATGCAAGAATTTGGGCTCACTGAAATCTTTCATTGATTTGCACCTCAATTTACTGGGCCAGTTTCCTGTATTTTCATATCCTGAGATTCCTCTCTTCATGGCTCAGTTTGGGGAGTGGCTATTATCTGATGTCTGCTTGATGGCAGATATTCTTGTTTTGGAGTTCTTTCAAAGTTCATTAGCTCACATTGGAGGGCTGAAATTACTGGTGAATATGACATCCTTGTTTACTGACACGGCAGAAAATAGTCTCAGAATACAAAATTTAATTAAGCTAAAAGTAATACATATAGGCTTAAAATATTTAGATCTTGGGATATTTCCTTGTGTGTATATATATATATATATGAACATATATTCATAAATTAAACATTTAAACATTTTATATAGAATATTTATTTGCATCCCCCAAGTAATGGATAATTTAACAAAGAGTTAAGATGTAGACACAGTGTTTGCTTCCTACAGTATACTAAGGTCACTCTGCCAGATTACTGTCTTATCAAATGCTGGTAAAATATATCTTTCTTATGTTATTTATGTTTTATGATTCAGTATATTATTAAAACACATGACATCTTTTAAGTTGTTTTGATACTTTTGAATAATTTCTAGTTTTAGTAAAGCATAAATTTATTAAATTAAGGAAGTTTTGAAACCAAAAATTGACCATGCTAAGATAAAGTTTATTTTTGAGAACACACATCCATATTTTAGTAAGAAAGCACTGAGTTTAAATGCTTGCATATATTGATTTTTATTTTCTCTTGAAGGAAGAACTTTGTTTCCTTATGCCTGAGGTAAAAATAATGAACATTTATGACTATATAAAAATAAGTTTAGAAGATTTTGATAAAAATTACAAAAGCTATGTGCAAACACACCAATAATATGATTTTTTCTTACTCCTGCCTTTCTGCCAAAGAAAGAGGAAACCAAATTTAAAAGAAGGTGGTAAAGGTCCATGAAGGTGGAAGGTAGTGAGAAGAGAAGTCAGGTTTTTCTTTTTGTTTTATTTGTTTTAGACGTTTGGTTAACTGATATTTTAGAATCTCCATTCAGTTGGAATATATATCTACGTTGTATCTCCAGTCTTCATTTCAGTGGCTGTATTTTAGGGTTTAATGATTATTTTGAAACATATACACAGGCACAATAGAGAAATGAATGAACTTGAGTGGTTGTCCAGATGTGCTATATTTATGAAAAATCAATGATCTTTTCAGTTTTCCAGTATGCCTATAACACCACTAGCAGAGAAAAATGTTTTATTCACACCAAGTTCTAGAGCTAAGCGTGGAAGGGACAAAGTTTGTGTTAAAGTGTTTCATTCCACAGTATATCTTAAGTGCAGTTATTTTAATGCATACTGTTCATTTATGGCCCATGAGACCCAGCACTTCTTGTATAAGTGTCTTTGCACTAGGAATGATCCTGTATTTCATAAGCTCTGCTCATCCAGCATTTCCTGGTACTCTACAGTCCTGTTTTGCAATTTCATTTCTTACTGAAACGTGTATGTATGTGTGTGTGTGTGTATAAATTGAAACCCACAAACAAGCAAAACAAACAAAAACAATAATAAAAATGGTGGACTAGTTGCCCAAAGTAAACTCGATGAGTAGTACTGATAATATATGTATTATATATGTCCAAGCTTCATGCTTTACTATAATGATACATAATGTGAGTTGGAAATAAGGTTTGTATACTAATTTAGACAAAATTATAGTTTAAATCTCAGCTCTCTTATATTTCTTCTTTGTACATAGAGTACTCCTACTTTTGATGTAATTTAGTATGGTTTATATTTTAGAAGGTTGACTTTAAAGAGTTTTGCACTTACAATATTTTTTAATACAGTTATAGAACAAAATAATGTCAGGGATGCACCTAGAGATGACAAAATAAGTTCAATTGCATAGAAACAACACTTTTGCATGCATTTCTGAGTTATCTGAATCTGGTCCTCTTCTGCTTATTCTTATTATCTTTTAAAATAAACCTTTAATTTAGGTGGAGAGATCTCTCCTTCCACTGATGCTCGATGATATAGTGATTGCTTTCTCCTTGTCTGCATGCTCTTTCCAAAGCTTTCTCTAACTTCTCCTTTACGTTCTGGTAGGAGACAGAAAGAGAGGCAATGTGAGCATTCTGGCAATGCTTTATTTTCTGCTGTTTTTGCTGGTTATGCAGATTTCTCAACTTTATGAAATTTCATAGATGTATTATTTCTGTGCACTTGTACATATTTAAATTCTAAAATTACTTGCAAATAAATTGTCACAAGGTACTAATATTTAGCAATACACTGTAAAAGTGATCTCAAATAGAAATAATTACTCAAAGGAACTGTGAACGATCTGAAATTATTTATAAACTTTAATTAGAGTCCCACTTTTCCATATTGTCTTAGATAATGTGTTTTATTTTACGTTGTCTTTATAGTAAAATGGTGAGGCATGGTACTAAATTTTATATTGTTCCTCCTCTAGAACATACTACACATGTAACTGATCATTGTCAAATTATTCATTGTTACTTATATGTGTGAGATTATCTCCATTGTCAGAGCTCTCTGTATGACAAATACTAAAACACAAAAGCAAATATAAAAATAAAAATTGCATTCCTATGTGACTAAGTGAAAGAATTTATATTTTTTTCATTTCCTATGAGTAGATTATAATATTAAAATCTTAAAAATGCATTCACATCCCTTTGACACATTAGATTGCATTCATATCTCTAATACTGGTAATATTGCACTAAGGAAAATATGATTTTAAATTGTTTAAAAATTTCTGATTGCTCTAAATAATTTTTCTTTGTAGAATTCAAACTTTAAGTAGTTTTGTATTAATCTATGATGATATTCCAATTAATTATTAGGAAACAATCAGGAATGTGGTAGGAAAAATGATCTTCTTTCTGATAAATGTGACTTTTATTTTTTAATATTGTTTTTTAAATTTTAATCCACTTAGCCGTTAATGTGCCATTCAGTGGCTGTAAGCTAAATTGGGACAATGTATTGGGCACCCAAGTTAGAATAGAAAGCTTTATTTTATGACTATATTACATAGTACAATATATTAAAAACTAGGAAAGAAGAGAGAATACATATATTTTCATGCACTGCACTAAAACCTAATAAAATTGGGGAAGGATGATATCCCTCAATGACAGAAAAGCAGTAGAGGTCACCTTTATAGTCTTTAGAAGTCTTTAATCTGAGATCTGAATTGTTGTCTTATTTCCATTTTTCCATATCTGGAGGAAGGTTCAGTTCAGTCACTCAGTCATGTCCGCGTCTTTGTGACCCCATGAACTGCAGCACTCTAGGCCTCCCTGTCCATCACTAACTCCCAGAGCTTGCTCACACTCATGTCCATCGAGTTGGTGATGCCATTCAACCATCTCATCCTCTGTTGTCTTCTTCTACTGCCTTCAATCTTTCCTGGCATCAGGGTCTATTCCCACAAGTCAGTTCTTCACACCATGTGGCCAAATTATTGGAGTTTCAACTTCAGCATCAGTCATTCCAATGAATATTTGGGATTGATTTCATGTAGGATTGAATGGTTGGATCTCCTTGCGGTCCAACAAACTCTCAAGAGTGTTCTCCAACAGCACAGTTCAAAAGCATCAATTCTTTAGCACTCAGCTTTCTTTATAGTCCAACTCTGACATGTATGCATGACTAATGCATAGCTTTGACTAGATGGACCTTTGCTGGGAAAGTAAAGTCCCTGCTTTTTAATATGCTGCCTAGGTTGGTCATAGCTTTTCTTCAAAAGAGCAAGTGCCTTTTAATTTCATGGTTGCAGTTACCATCTGCAGTGATTTTGGAGCCCAGGAAAATAAAGTCTATCACTGTTTCCATTGTTTCTCCATCTATTTTCCATGGAGGGATGGGACTAGATGCTATGATCTTCGTTTTTTGAATGCTGAGTTTTAAGTCAGCTTTTTCACTCTCTTCTTTCACATTCATCAAGAGACACTATAGTTCCTCTTCCCTTTCTGCCATAAGGGCAGTGATATCTGCATGTTTGAGTTTATTGATATTTCTCCTAGTAACCTTGATTTCAGCTTGTGCTTCATCCAGCCCAGCATTTTGTATGACTTACTTTGCACTTAAGTTAAATAAGCAGGGAGACAATATACAGCCTTTATGTCCTCCTTTCCCAATTTGGAACC
The DNA here is from genome assembly GCF_002263795.3 of Bos taurus. Classification (NCBI taxonomy): domain Eukaryota; kingdom Metazoa; phylum Chordata; class Mammalia; order Artiodactyla; family Bovidae; genus Bos; species Bos taurus. The sequence continues at coordinate 5,814,874 of NC_037336.1, forward strand.
AGTCTTTGGAAAGAATGTTAGATATTTTGAGTGAAAAATAGTTTGTAGAACTTCAACCAGGTATCAGTTTCTATGCAATAATCATATCCATTAAAATGTAGAATCATTGATTACATGCAAATAAAATAGTATGTAGATAAGAATGATTATTTGTCTTTATTATACTGGGAGTACTTTGAAAAAGAAAAACAATCTTTTGTTTTATATAATGCTAACATAGTTTTAGATTCGTATTGCTGAACTGAGCAATCTCTATAGATAAGATAATTTTTTTTTCCCCATAATGGCTTATAGAACAGATTCTAAAACCTTCAGTAGTTTGTCACTAACTACAGGATAGAGTTCAAGATATGTGGCCAGATAACTGTCTTTTTCATGCTGTTCATGGGCTGGATAAAGCACAAGCTGGAATCAAGATTGCTGGGAGAAATATCAATAACCTCAGATATGCAGATGATGCTGCCTTTATGGCAGAAAGTGAAGAAGAACTAAAGAGTGAGCCTCTTGATGAAAGTGTAAAAGGAGAGTGAAAAAGTTGGCTTAAAACTCAGCATTCAGAAAACTAAGATCACGGAATCCTGTCCCATACCTTTATGGCAAATAGATGGAGAAACAATGGAAACAGTGAAATACTTTATTTTGGGGGGCTCCAAAATCACTGCAGATGGTGACTGCAGTCATGAAATTAAAAGACGCTTGCTCCTTGGAAGAAAAGTTATAACCAATTTAGACAGCATATTAAAAAGCAGAGACATTACTTTACCAACAAATATCTGGCTAGTCAAAGCTATGGTTTTTCCATAGTCATGTATGGATGTGAGAGTTGGACTCCAAAGAAAGTTGAGCGCCAAAGAACTGATGCTTTTGAGCTGTGCTGCTGAGAAGACTCTTGAGAGTCCATTGGACTGCAAGGAGATTCAACCATTCAATCCTCTATAAAATCAGTCCCAAATATTCATTGGAAGTACTGATGCTGGAGCTGAAGCTCCAATACTTTGGCCACCCAATGAGAAGAACCGACCATTGGAAAAGACCCTGATTCTGGGAGAGATTGAAAACGGTAGGAGAAGGGGATGACAGAGGATGAGGTGGTTGGATGACATCACTGAAGTGATGGATGTGAGTTTGAGTATGTTCTGGGAGTTGGTGATGAATAGGGAAGCCTGGCGTGCTGCAGTCCATGAGGTCGCAAAGAGTCGGACACTACTGAGTGACTAAACTGAACTGAACTGAACTGTCTTTTGACTTTCAGCTTCTGTTATTCTTATATGAATCTTTAATTCTAAGCAAATGGCATATTCATAAATCCTTATGCACTGGCATTTTATCTCTAACTTTCTTTACTCCCAATTTTTATCAACTATCAATCTCTTAGCATATAACATACATTTTCTTGAATTGCATGATTATATTGCATTATATAAAGTATGATTCTCATAAATAAGTTGCAAATAGTTTGACACTAGGAGCTGTATTCTGTACTATTTCAAAATAGAAGTGGTACTGATCAACTCTGTATTATAACAGCATATATGGTATGATAACATTGAAGACTCATTTTTGCATACTAAGACATCCAGTCTGATTTGCTAATGTTGCCATACCAACAATCATGGAAAGAAGGAGCTATGATTTTTCCATAACCAGAAGCAACTTTCTCTCTCATTATTCAAACCGAACCCAATCCTACTGGTCTTTCTGCTCTTAGCTTAAACTTTTAATTCTTTGAGTATGAACTTCTTGGTCTCCTCAATTAGAATCAGGGTTTCTTTTTTTTTTTCCCGTTATATAATTTCATATCCTTGTATATTTTCAATTTGTATAACTTGAAATTATAATAATTTTTGAAGATATATATGTTTATTTCTAGTTAATGTGTAGAATCTATGAGAATAGGCACCATGCCTTTTTTTCATGCTAGTACACACATATATAAAAGTTTTTAGAAGAGTATCAAGGACAAATAGATCTAGATAGAAATTGCTTAATATACAATGAAATAATTTATTTTCACATAAAATTTTTAGCTTAAAATATTCATATGTATTTTTATGAGTACATGAAATAGAAATTAGTTAGAAAAACATGATATAATCAAAATAGATTGAGAAATTAAAAAAATGCAATTTCCATTAGGTTTTCAAGAACTATGAAAGTATTTCCACATACTTGATTCCTTATAATGTGAACATTTACAATTCACATAATATTTTATATTTTAATCTAGAGAAAATACTTTCTAATTATATAACTTAGAATGTGTTCACAGAAGGTTATTGTTTATCATGGAGGTGCAGATTTTTAAACTTTGTCAATAAAGTTTTTTATTTAATTGTCACAATTCAGTGGCTAAGTATTATAAAAACTATTGTATACATGAGAAATCTAAAATATCAAAGAGGCTACAGACCTTGCCTTGCAGTCTTACTCAGTGTGAAAAACGGTGGTGGAATCTAAACCTAGTTCTTCTAATTTTAAATTTGATTTGATGTTTTGTTTTTGTCATTTAAAAACTAACAGAACCGAGAAGAAAAATATAATTTAAAGGATTCACATAAGCAAACATCAATGGGTAAGAGAATTAACAAAAATTCATTTGGTGTTTACAGTGTGTTTAGACTTGGTTCATTTAAATCTCAAAGAAAATTATATATATATATATATATATATATATTTAGCTAAGTCATGTCCAGTTCTTTTTGTACCACAAGAACTGTAACCTCACAGGTTTCAGTCCATGGGATTTTCCAAGCAAGAATACTAGAGTGGGTTGCCATTTTCTTCTCCAGAGATCAAAACTGCATCTCCCACGTTGCCACGCAGATTCTTTGCCACAGACCCACCATATATGCATATGTACATGTACATACATATTATTCACTCTAGTTTGAGAGGTCAAGGCTATTATTCAAAGAGGTCAAGTTCAGAAAAGGATACTTGTGAAAGTTTATTTGATATGAGATTATAAGACCCATAGTCTCAGGTTAGCATGACATGGTGGGAAGTATACTAAATACCAGATTTAGTATTGGGAAAATAGAAGAGAAAGATGCTCTATTTGAAGGTCATTGTTAGTTTCCATTTTTGGATCAAAAGAGAGAAGAGCAAAGATATATATATATATATATATATATATATATATATAATTAACATGTATTCAAACAATATATTTATGACTTTATTAAAATCATACTAAAACTTAGTCTTGATAACAGCAATTCTTTTCACAGTTGTATAAAATGCCATTCATTGAAGATATATTGGACCCAGTAGCTTTGTATATAGTTTTATGAAAACAAGTTTTTTAATAGATGCTAATAAAAATAAACTTGATTTTGTTTTGTTTGCTGTAATTCCTTTCATACATAATTCCTTTCACACTGAGAGTTGTCAACTAACAGATTGTTATTTAGAGACATAAAACTTGTAGACTATTCTCTAATGAAATGGAAAATAGACCTTGGGAGAACCATCACAGGTATTGTGTATTCTAGAGCACATTTGTCAAATCTATTAGGTTGGTGCACAATTAGCTATAAACACAATTGTGGCTTCAGATCATAAATTTTAAGTCATTATAACTAGGCTCAAGCATATTTTTATTGATCAAATAGGAATCATTGCAATCAGCTGTTTTTGCCAATAAGAAATAAATTTGTTTACTTCTGTAGCATAAAAATCTATGCTTGGTATTTGATGAACTCTTAGAAAGTATTTTCTGCATCCTGCTGGTTATGGAAGCATATTCCTTGCAAAAAATTGTCAAGATATTTGAAGAAGTGTTAGTTGGCGAAAGGTCAGGTGAATATGGCAGATGAGGTAAAACTTCTTAGTCCAATTCATTCAACTTTTGAAGTGTTAGTTGTGCAGCATGTGGTCAGGCATTTTTGTGTAGAAGAATTGGGCCCTTTCTGTTGACCAATGCCATCTAGACACTGCAGTTTTCAGTGCTGGAACTGAACAGCAGCAGACCACCAAATAGTAACAATGACTCTTTTGTGGTATAAGTTTGACTCTGGGAAGTGCTTTGGAGCTTCTTCTCAGTCCAACTACTGAGCTGTGGTCACTGCCAGTTGTTGTATAAAATAAACATTTTGTCACGTCACTATCCAACCGAGAAATGGTTTGTGGTTGTTGCATAGTAAAAGAGAAGATGACACTTAAATGCCATTCTATTTTTTAAACTTTTGGTCAGCTCATAAGGCATCCACTCATCGAGCTTTTTCACCTTTCCAATTTGTTTCAAATGCTGAGCAACTCTAGAGTGGTTAACACTGAGTTCTTCAGCAATGTCTTATATAGTCATAAGAGGATCAGCTTCAATGATGGCTCTCAATTGGTCAATTTCTGAAGGTCAGTCATCAGTCAATATGTGCATATTCAAGTCTCATCTCCTTTGCAAAACTTCTTGAACCAACACTGCACTATAAGTTCATTAGCAGTTCTTGAGCCATATGTGATGTTGATGTTTAGAGTTGTCTCCCCTTCTTTACGACCCGAACTTGAATAAGAAACTGCTTTGAATTTGCTTTTTGTCTAACATTATAGTATAAAATAAACACAAAATACACAGCAGGTAATGTCATTAGCAAAAAAAAAAAAATAGTGACAAATGCACATTAAAATGATGTATACATAACCACATTTAAGAATGCATTCCAATATCAAAGGAAAATTTCAACAATGCAAAAACTGCAATTACTTTTGCACCAACCTAATAAGCAAATTTATATAATTATAATAGAATTAATTGAACTCCAGGCTTTTTTATGCTTCACAAAACTTTCACACATGTCCCTTTTCTGTTCAAAGGACACATGTCCTTTTTCTGTTCTGCCCCTTCTGTTCGAAACACATCAGAATATTATCTTGCATCTAAAGACATTGCATGTAATGGCCTTAGAGGAGAAGTAGAATTTGAGATCACAGAAGTTTCTGATCAATAGAAGTTAGGGTGTCAAAATATGTAAGAGAATTGAGCCCCCCTAAGAGGGTAATGGGCTTCCCAGGTGGTGCTAGTTGTAAAGAACCCGCCTGCTAATGCAGGTAGATGTAAGAGATACAGGTTTAATACAGTGCCATGAAGATCCCCTGGAGGAGGGCAGGGAAACCCACTCCAGTATTCTTGCCTGGAGAACCCCCATGGAGAGGGGAGGCTGGCAGGTTGCAGTCCATCAGATCAGATCAGATCAGTCGCTCAGTCGTGTCCAACTCTTTGCAACCCCATGAATCACAGCACGCCAGGCCTCCCTGTCCATCACCAACTCCCGGAGTTCACTCAGACTCATGTCCATCGAGTCAGTGATGCCATCCAGCCATCTCATCCTCTGTCATCCCCTTTTCCTCTTGCCCCTAATCCTTCCCAGCGTCAGAGTCTTTTCCAATGAGTCAACTCTTCACATGAGGTGGCCAAAGTACTGGAGTTTCAGCTTTAGCATCATTCCTTCCAAAGAAACCCCAGGGCTGATCTCCTTTAGAATAGATTGGTTGGATCTCCTTGCAGGCCAAGGGACTCTCAAGAGTCTTCTCCAACACCACAGTTCAAAAGCATCAATTCCTCGGCGCTCAGCCTTCTTCACAGTCCAACTCTCACATCCATACTTGACCACAGGAAAAACCATAGCCTTGACTAGACGAACCTTTGTTGGCAAAGTAATGTCTCTGCTTTTGAATATGTTATCTAGGTTGGTCATAACTTTCCTTTCAAGGAGTAAGCGTCTTTTAATTTCATGGCTGCAGTCACCATCTGCCGTGATGCTGCACAGAGTCAGACACGATTGAAACAACTTAGCCCATACGCAAGAGGGTGACACTATTGAAGTAAATATATTGTTTTCTCAGATAATAACCACAGACTTAATATAAGATCCATGAATTTTAAAAGACCATATCAAGTATTAAAAAATGGTGGCGGGGTGCAGAATCCAGCCAAGGTATTCATTGAGAGGATTAATTAACATCACTTCTGTAATTTACCATCTGCATTCATTCTTAAAAATAGCAGGCAGGTTTTAAGACTCCTACTCTGATTTCTCTAGAACACTTTAGAAAGATGAATCACTGTTCCTTTTCTTGTTTTTCCTTTTTTGTGCCTGTCCAAATAACCTCAACTGAACGAAGCTATTATACTTTTAATGTCTAGTACACCAAATGGTTGTTTTTGTTGAAAGTTCACTAGGTTACGTCCACTTTTTAAAAATTCTTATTTAAATAATATGTTATTCATTTTATAAAATTGATAGTCTTTTTTTTTCTTCCTTTACACAATAGCAAATTATCTTAAATAACACTTTGTGTAAGAGCAATTTTCTTTAGGAATATAACTTCTTTTCAATTACTCAGGAGAAAAAAATACAAACCTTAATTTCCTTGTTAAAAAAAAACAAGCCCTGTTGAGGCAGATGGATTGAATAACACAAAGCCAGTCAAATAGGGAAGATAATTTCAAACATACTTTTTTAGGAATCAAATACAGACTGTTAAATTACTCAGAGACAGACTATGCTAAAACCCTTTCTAAGTACATTGACTAGGACTATAGCTATATTTTTATCCATATATATATATATATATATATATATATATATATATATTTAACCCAGATAAGTAGCATGACTGAATTTAAAGCACTGATATTTTATTACTTATGCTTTATGTGTGATTAAAAGTGTATCAGATAAACAAAATACTTTGTAGTCATCCAGCCAAAGTGAAAAGTGAAACCCAATATTAGCAATTTTACATTACAGAATTCAACTTTAAAAAGCTCTTTTAGTTATAATTTTCATAGAAAAATTATACAATATGCAAAATTAGGACAAAAAAAGTGTCACTAAGCGCCATCATGCAAGCATGTGATTTAGAAGCATTCTTTTGAACAGTTTATGCCAATAGGTCACACATTGGTCCCAGGTAGGACAGTGAAACTTGCATTTCCTCAGTTTGCCCATCAGTAAATTAGGAGAGGTACTATTCTCTATATATAAGCCTGCCAGTAAAAATGCCAAAAAATAAAAATAAAAATATTTGATGTATTAATGAGTGCAGCATTTCCCATCCTTTAGAGGACAAGGGGTCTAAGAGCTAGATGATGTTAAGCTCATTAATGTAATTAATGTCACTGATGATTCTTTCTTCAAAAAAATGATTTGACTCCAACCTTTAAAGTATATTAAAATATTTTTGCATAACAGATAATAACTACAGACATTAGTTTTCCATTTGTTATTATTTTTCAGGTTGGCTTACTGTACTCGCTTTTTAAATTTGGCAACAGGAACAAAATATTTTTGACAAATATATTAATAAGATCTTAAAGTTTATTTTTATATTTAGTAACTCTGAAAGATTAATTCAAAATTTAAAATGAATGAACAAATACAGTAAAGAAATAAAGTGGTAAAAGCATTATAATATTATCTATGCTATATTATGTCATTTTCTCATATTTTACAAATGATAAGCTTTTGGCTAATAATTATGGTAATTGTGAAAAGAAAAGAAAATAACAACTAAGTAGGAATCTATAACAATAAAATACAATGATAAACCTAGAACTACTATACCAAGGCTAGTGCAAATAACAAAATCTTAGATAGATTAGCTATTTATAAGGTGAATCTAGATTATGTGAATGCACTTCATGTATAAAATGAGTGCACAGAGGTTTTGGGGGGAGGGTGGGAAAAATACTTGGAGAAATAGAGAAAGCTATTCTTGTATGGAAAACCATTCTAAATGGGCACAGCTCAATTTTTCATTTTGAATATAATCAATTATCTTCAAATACCATTTAATAATACATAATTTTATTGTTTAATAATTTAATGAATTACATTACTTTATTTTAATAAGATCACATAATAAATACTTTTAATTATCTTTAAATAGCACCACTGCTACTGCTGCTGCTAAGTGGCTTCAGTCGTGTCTGACTCTGTGCGACCCCATAAACGGCAGCCCACCAGGCTCCCCCATCCCTGGGATTCTCCAGGCAAGAATACTGGAGTGGGTTGCCATTTCCTTCTCCAGTGCATGAAAGTAAAAAGTGAAAGTGAAGTCACTCAGTCGTGTCTGACTCTGAGTGACGCTATGGACTGCAGCCTACCAGGCTCCTCCATCCATGGGTTTTCCAGGCAAGAGTACTGGAGTGGGGTGCCATTGCCTTCTCCGTAAACAGCACTAGTGACACGCATTTAAATATTTTAATTTTAACATGCTTAATTTAAGCCTTTCTTTTTTTTTTTTTTAATTTTTTTTTTATTTTTTTCTTTTTTTTAATTTCAGATATACACATGCTCCCCATCCTGAACCCTCCTCCCTCCCCCCTCCCCATACCATCCCCCTGGGCCTTCCCAGTGCACCAGCCCCAAGCATCCAGCATCGTGCACTGAACCTGGACTGGCATCTCGTTTCATACATGTCATTTCACATGTTTCAATGCCATTCTCCCAAATCTTCCCATTCTCTCCCTCTGCAACAGAGTCCATAAGACTGTTCTATACATCAGTGTCTCTTTTGCTGTCTCGTATACAGGGTTATCGTTACCATCTTTCTAAATTCCATATATATGCGTTAGTATACTGTATTTATGTTTTTCCTTCTGGCTTACTTCACTCTGTATAATAGGCTCCAGTTTCATCCACCTCATTAGAATTGATTCAAATGTATTCTTTTTAATGGCTGAGTAATACTCCATTGTGTATATGTACCACAGCTTTCTTATCCATTCATCTGCTGATGGACATCTAGGTTGCTTCCATGTCCTGGCTATTATAAACAGTGCTGCGATGAACATTGGGGTACACGTGTCTCTTTCCCTTCTGGTTTCCTCAGTGTGTATGCCCAGCAGTGGGATTGCTGGATCATAAGGCAGTTCTATTTCCAGTTTTTTAAGGAATCTCCACACTGTTCTCCATAGTGGCTGTACTAGTTTGCATTCCCACCAACAGTGTAAGAGGGTTCCCTTTTCTCCACACCCTCTCCAGCATTTATTATTTGTAGACTTTTGGATCGCAGCCATTCTGACTGGTGTGAAATGGTACCTCATAGTGGTTTTGATTTGCATTTCTCTGATAAAGAGTGATGTTGAGCATCTTTTCAAGTGTTTGTTAGCCATCTGTATGTCTTCTTTGGAGAAATATCTATTTAGATCTTTGGCCCATTTTTTGATTGGGTCATTTATTTTTCTGGAGTTGAGCTGTAGGAGTTGCTTGTATATTTTTGAGATTAGTTGTTTGTCGGTTGCTTCATTTGCTATTATTTTCTCCCATTCTGAAGGCTGTCTTTTCACCTTGCTAATAGTTTCCTTTGATGTGCAGAAGCTTTTAAGTTTAATTAGGTCCCATTTGTTTATTTTTGCTTTTATTTCCAATATTCTGGGAGGTGGGTCATAGAGGATCCTGCTGTGATGTATGTCAGAGAGTGTTTTGCCTATGTTCTCCTCTAGGAGTTTTATAGTTTCTGGTCTTATGTTGAGATCTTTAATCCATTTTGAGTTTATTTTTGTATATGGTGTTAGAAAGTGTTCTAGTTTCATTCTTTTACAAGTGGTTGACCAGATTTCCCAGCACCACTTGTTAAAGAGATTGTCTTTAATCCACTGTATATTCTTGCCTCCTTTGTCAAAGATAAGGTGTCCATATGTGCGTGGATTTATCTCTGGGCTTTCTATTTTGTTCCATTGATCTATATTTCTGTCTTTGTGCCAGTACCATACTGTCTTGATAACTGTGGCTTTGTAGTAGAGCCTGAAGTCAGGTAGGTTGATTCCTCCAGTTCCATTTTTCTTTCTCAAGATCGCTTTGGCTATTCGAAGTTTTTTGTATTTCCATACAAATTGTGAAATTATTTGTTCTAGCTCTGTGAAGAATACTGTTGGTAGCTTGATAGGGATTGCATTGAATGTATAAATTGCTTTGGGTAGTATACTCATTTTCACTATATTGATTCTTCCAATCCATGAACATGGTATATTTCTCCATCTATTAGTGTCCTCTTTGATTTCTTTCACCAGTGTTTTATAGTTTTCTATATATAGGTCTTTAGTTTCTTTAGGTAGATATATTCCTAAGTATTTTATTCTTTTCGTTGCAATGGTGAATGGAATTGTTTCCTTAATTTCTCTTTCTGTTTTCTCATTATTAGTGTATAGGAATGCAAGGGATTTCTGTGTGTTGATTTTATATCCTGCAACTTTACTATAATCATTGATTAGTTCTAGTAATTTTCTGGTGGAGTCTTTAGGGTTTTCTATGTAGAGGATCATGTCATCTGCAAATAGTGAGAGTTTTACTTCTTCTTTTCCAATTTGGATTCCTTTTATTTCTTTTTCTGCTCTGATTGCTGTAGCCAAAACTTCCAAAACTATGTTGAATAGTAATGGTGAAAGTGGGCACCCTTGTCTTGTTCCTGACTTTAGAGGAAATGCTTTCAATTTTTCACCATTGAGGATAATGTTTGCTGTGGGTTTGTCATATATAGCTTTTATTATGTTGAGGTATGTTCCTTCTATTCCTGCTTTCTGGAGAGTTTTTATCATAAATGGGTGTTGAATTTTGTCAAAGGCTTTCTCTGCATCTATTGAGATAATCATATGGTTTTTGTTTTTCAATTTGTTAATGTGGTGTATTACATTGATTGATTTGCGGATATTGAAGAATCCTTGCATCCCTGGGATAAAGCCCACTTGGTCATGGTGTATGATCTTTTTAATGTGTTGTTGGATTCTGATTGCTAGAATTTTGTTTAGGATTTTTGCATCTATGTTCATCAGTGATATTGGCCTATAGTTTCCTTTTTTTGTGGCATCTTTGTCAGGTTTTGGTATTAGGGTGATGGTGGCCTCATAGAATGAGTTTGGAAGTTTACCTTCCTCTGCAATTTTCTGGAAGAGTTTGAGCAGGATAGGTGTTAGCTCTTCTCTAAATTTTTGGTAGAATTCAGCTGTGAAGCCGTCTGGACCTGGGCTTTTGTTTGCTGGAAGATTTTAAGCCTTTCTTTTTAATTTATGGGCTTCCCTGGTAGCTCAGCTTGTAAAGAATCCGCCTTCAGTGCAGGAGACCTGTGTTCAATCCCTAGGTTGGCAAGATTCCCTGGAGAAGAGAACCGCTGCCCACTCCAGTATTCTGACCTGGGAGATTTCCATGGACTGTATAGTCCATGGGGTCACAGAGAATTTGACACGACTGAGCAACTTTCACTTTATAATTCATATGAACGCTGGCTTCACATAGGGTACAGCATGATTCTATTGACATGAGTAAGATTTGGTTTATGCAAGTTCAGAAAGGCTTATAGTAAGCGTTTTAATACCACAAAGCAAATAATGATGAGATGGATAGAAAGCATCACCAATTCAATGGACAAGAATGTGAGCAAACTCCAGGAGATAGTGAAGGACAGGGAAGCCTGGTCTGCTGCAATCCATGAGGTTACAAAGAGTCCGACATGATTAAGTGACTGAATAACAACAACAACTTATTTATTTTATATTTCTCATAATCAAGATAGGGTAAGAGTTAGCAAATAGTATCATGAAGTCTGGTTGTTTTAGTGATTTTCATCATGAGATTAAGAAATATTTTAAAGTACTAGAATAATTTTAATAATATTAAGTAAAATTTAAAAAATATAGTCAGAAGATAAAGAAATTGGGTAGATTTTGGCTCTTTATGAAGCTGAATTATTTCTTATTGTGTTATATTTATCTTAAAGAAATTTGAACATCAAAAATTCAGAAAGATTAAAATGAAACATATTAAAGCTAATTATAAAGCAAATGATTTTAGATCCCACTCTTGGATATTATTTGATTCATTAACTATGAATATGGCTTTAATTCAACTCTAAGTGTTAATTAAACATTTAGGTGAGACCCTACCAAAGAAGTTGATAGGTGTACTTATCCCTGATGCAGGAGTTCAGAAATATGTAATAGAGGAAACAGGAAACAAATTTGAAGTAAAGTCATTATGACACAGAGTGGTTTCTAGCCAGAAAATGCCCTAATAGTAAATTATCATTTTTCACAAAAATTTAGTGTGTTCTGTAATTCTATCTCTATGGTGACTGTAGTAGACTTCTTAGGTGAATGCAACTGGAAAGTTTGGAATACACTTCTTTAAAGAAAAGTGAGAGTCCCAAAGATCCTGCATTTATACAGATCTATATGGTAGAAAAATATCTACATCTGTATATCTATATCTAAATTCATAAAAATATATTACCTTTGGATAGCATGTGGAAGACTTAAACTTGGGTATTAATATGTATGGTGTTAAGCAATTTTGCATTTATTGTTTTAATAGCATACTTGATATCTGACTGGGACAAAACAAAGAGAAGTAGGATTTAGATACTTCATTATAAAAGGCAGAAAATCAATTTAAGAACAATTCATCTCCTCTCAAAGTTTTCCTGAAAGCATACTGCAGGCTTCACTGCATCTTCTAGTTGCATATATCTGATATATCTGCGCCCTGAGGACAGTGCTTTTCGTAACTCCATTATTCTGAAGTGTATTTGTATTTGAATGCTTGTATATGAATGTACACAAGCATTTCAGTTCAGTTCAAGGTATGACCCCATTTACTGTCTTAATAAGTAGTACGAGCATTCACAGACACAAACTCCATATACAGTATTTTAAAAATTATGCCTACAGGGGGCATATTCATGTTTTATTCTCTCAACTCTTATTTATTTAAAGGACCAGCAGATACTCTGAAAAAAGTAAAGGCTTGCAGGCAGCTATTAAACAAGTTGAAAGATATCATTTTAAGGAAACCTTCAATACCATGTGTGAAACTGGTCAAAGATACAGAAAAGATGACAACAATGTTAGCTTATGTCTTTTGAAAAAAGAGATAAGTATTAAGATACTATTTTAAGAAGTGAAGCATTTATATGACCATGAGGTCTGGAATTAATATATTTATATATTAATAATTTTAATATCTGATATCATTTGGGTATGACTGGTGGCTCTGATTTGATTAACCTGTTCTAGAATATTTAGTTTCTTAGATTTTCACTTTATTATGGAAATATTCAGTAGCCATCTTTAATTTTCAAAAACTTATTGGCCACTTGACAATATATTTACAGAATTTTCTTAACCTTGTCGACTGGGGAAGGCCTTGAGAAGACTGTTTACAGAAAGTAGAGAGAATAGCTATGGTAAAGAATCATTTTGCTTTAAGTTTCTTGTATATAAACACACATATAACATATTTGAAATATTTAAAATGCAATTGAATATAACTTTGGTAATGTTTAGAAGGAAAAAAAAATAGTGACCTAAAATAATAAATTAAAATATATTATCAGTGTCATTTCATACTCATTAGAAGTCATATTGGGCTTATTCAACAATAGATTTAAAAATATGTAGTGCTTGGAACTTCCAGGGCAGTTCAGTGTTTAACACTCTGCACTTTCACTGCAGAGGGCAAAAGCTCCACCCTTGGTTGAAGAACTAAAATCTGGTATGGCACAGCCAGAAGCAAACAAAAGGAAACATGCAAAATGTAGTGCTCTTGCGCATATGTAAGAAGGAAAATATAAAAGACAGGTTGGGTAAAGTTGTTCAAACATTTTTATTTTCCAGATTCTGACTCCTCTAGATCATTGTCATCTCAGATTAATAGATGTCTATATTTTTTCACCACATGCTTCCTTCCTCAAGGTCATCAAGAATATAGACAATGCTCAGAGCAGTGCTCTTCTGCTCTCTTCCAGGGCTTTCCTTCAAAGTGATGTTATCAGTTCTGCAAGTTATACATAAGGCTTTCATAAACCTACCAGAAGCTACTAAAATATTCTCAGGAAACAACCAGTACTCATAGTCTTCACTCAAAGGGCCCCTTAATGAAGAACTGAGAGGTTATAAGTTGCCCAACCATAGAATAACAGCTAATGCCTTACATGCCAGGTAACAACATCTTTGACATGACTACCACCTGGCCAACCCTTGTTATCAAATGCAGTAGATTTCTCAGGTAATACATGATTGTAGCATCACTAATAGGTGAAAAATGTATACTATATAATCAAGAAAATATAATGCTACTAAACTCATACTGTAGAGGAAACAATGACAGAAATCAGCCCGCCCTGCAGGCATTATAACAAACATTTGTGTGAGTTATTTTGTGTCTGGAGGTCTTGGTAAGGAACATGAAACTATCAAGCCACCACCAACCAAAAGAATCCAAGAAATGTCAAAAAGAAAGGTCATGAGTCTTGCCATGTTCTAGAATCCTTTTCCTTGGAATCCATTTTGGCTGAGTGATGTGGGTGCAACCAGGAAGGAACCTGAATTGGAATGATTGGCCAGAGACAACTAATTCCATTACGATAAAACTCAAGACTATGAGCCAGGGAGCAGAGCAGTCCTCCTTTGATCCCTTCTCCTCTTGTTCTTTGACTGGGTGCCTCTTCCAATATAGTCTCCTGCTTTGTCAACACTTGTGTCTCCTCAGCCAATTCATTTCTAAGTGATACGTGGAATCTAAAGATAAAATCATATAATATAGTCTTATTACATTATTGTGAGTGTCATAAAATTACCAGGGAGACTGTACAGCCAGCAAACAAAGATTTCTATGAGATATAAACTCATCTAGGTCCAGATGCATTTTCAAAATATTTAGTAGTGACTTTTCTTTATTTCTGGAAAATAGCAGCCGTAGCTGTCTACCTCCGGCTGTGATAAACCATCTAGTAAACCACTAATTATAGTAAGAGTAAATATAAAAATAAGCAAAATACATGAAGCAAAGTTTTTTTGATACTGTATATTGGGCAGCAAAGGACTGTTATTACTTGGAGAAGAGAACTTATAAGATGAGCCCTGACACTAGCAAGGCTTTCTGATGCAGGTATTTTTTGTCAGTGACATCCATTCTGCCAAGTTGAGGAGGCAGAGCAGAGGAGGTTGAGGCACCTGAAATTTCTGAGGCACATTAACAGAGAAAAGGAATGAGGCAGAAAAAGAACTCAGAAACTTGGCAAATGTTCTGAGTAAACCATCTCAAGTTTAAAAAAAAAAAAAATAGACTTCTTGTCAGCTAGAAGTAATGGTGGAAGTGATCATTATGAAACTAAGACCCTTCTGGAATTGGAAGAGATCAAACTAATTGCTCTTTTAATTCAAGTAATTACATTTAAATGAAATGTCTTAGCTTTTAGAATTAGTTCACTTTGAGAATTGCTATCAATTCACACGGTGTATTAAGGGAAGATGTACTGAGGCAAATGACATTTTACTTGTTTATTAATTAATTAAAAAAATTATACATAGTCTGTGTAGTCTGCAAAATCCTAGTTTTCTAACCAGAGATGGAACCCTGAGCCCACTGCAGTGAAAGCACAGAGTTCTCACTATTGGGCTACCAGAAAGTCCCCAGGCAAATGCCATTTTAAACTGAAAGTCCAGAAAGATCTTAAAGAAATGGATTTTCATATCTATACATATATTTTGTATATTAGTCTTTCAGGATCAAACTTCCAGGGCTGTGCCTTACAAGATAAGAAGGATTGAATCAAATGAAGACTTGAGCCCATGTAATTTGCCATATTCTAGCCTTGTATTTTTGGTACAAGGGCTTAGTGATGTCTGCATTTATTATATGCAACTGGTGTAGATAAAGACACTTCAGGATCTGCTGAACTAGCTTTCCATCTGACTTTTGTCACTTCCCAATGTACTACCAACCTCTCCTGATGTCCATACCTGTAAGAAAAAATGTACACACACAGATGTCTGATGAATAAAATTAACATAAGGAGAGACAATCTTTTCATTTGCATCTATAGTTGCAAACTCTATTGTCTGTGGCCATTTGTAGACATTTTTGTCTCATGGTCAAATTTGAAACAGTGAACTTCCATATTCTTAACTGATGCACACAGGATTTATTTCTTTTATGGCTGATTTATACCAGTCTAATATGGATTCAATATAATCAGCTGTGCTTCAGTAGTTTCTGTATTCTTTCTCTCTTCCCTGCTTGGGACTTTTCTTTTTTCATCTCAAAACAAACTATCTGATCAGGCTTTCTGTTGGTCTCTATATTTTGCACATATCCATCAAGTAAGTTTCTACTTTAGCAAGCGTCACTTCAATGCCAAAAAGTAAGTCTTTCCCAAAACTTATTTTAACATTTGAAAATTGTGGAATAAGTGATAGACATTAGGGCAAGGTTGTGGCCAAGATGACAGAGTAGAAAGATGATTTTCCCCTCCTTTTATTGACACATCAAAAGAACAACTAACTACACAACAAGTAATAATGAGAAAAACCCAACTGTTGTTATTGAGTCACTCAGTCATGTCTGACTAATTGAAACTGCATGGACTGAAGTATGCCAGGCTTCCCTGTCCTGCACTATCTCCTGTAGCTTGCTCAAACTCATGAGTCCATTGAGCCAGTGATGCCATCCAATCATCTCATCCTCTGTTTATCCCTTCTCGTCCTACCTTCAATATTTTTCAGTATTAGGGTCTTTTCCAATGAGTCATCTCATCTCATAAGCTAGCCAAAGTATTGGAGCTTCAGCTTCGGCATCAGTCTTTCCAATAAATATTCAGGGTTAATTTCCTTTAGGATTGACTGGCTTAATCTCCTTGCAGTCCAAGGAACTCTCAAGAGTTTTTTCCAAAACCACAGTTCAAAAACATCAATTCTTTGGCTTTCAGCCTTCTTTATGGTTCAAATCTCACATCCATACATAAAAACTCCTGGGAAAACCATAGCTTTGGTTCTAAGGACTTTTGTTGGCAAAGTAATTTCTCTTTTTTTTAATATACTGTCTAGATTTGTCATAGCTTTTCTTCCAAGGAACAAGTTTATTTTAATTTCATGCACTTAGGATTTGTGTGCATGAAATTAAAAATTCAATAACTAGCAGAAAAAGATTTTCTGTAAATAAAAATGTAATGAAGAGGCCACAGCAAGATAGGTTTAGGTTGGAGGGGTGGAATCAAAATGTAGTCAAATTTCAATCCTCAATTAGGCATCCCATAAAGAAGATGATAATCACCATTGCAAAGGTTCTCCCTAATGAACAAGGGATCCAAACCTTCCATCTGGCTCTTCAACCTGAGGATCTTCACTAGGAGAACAAGCAACCAAATATCTGTCTTTGAAAGCCAGAGAGCTTGCAAACAGGAAACAGAGAGTTCTGTCCAAGGCAAATGCAACATCTCACAAGCACTAATTACAACTGCACGGGCAGTAATTTGACAAGAGCCTGGATCACATACAATTTTTGATCTTGAAAATTCTCTCAGAGAGGTAGGAGACAACTAAAAACATTCCCCGTTAGATAGACACCAGTGGCAACCTTTTGGGTAGCTCATTCTGCCATGAGGACATGGTTTTCATAGGTGTTATTTTGATGGCCTCCATCTAGCCTACTAGCTCTGGGAATTTAGCCATCCATCAGCAAGACATCCCTAGATGGAGATACCCTAAGCCCTGAAAATAGCTGTGCCAAGACACAGCACTGACTAACAGTGGGTCAGTGCAAGACCCAGGACTCCAAGGGCTATGCAACCAACTGTGCCAGGACTCAATAATTCCCAGCAGCGTGATGACAGGCCACAGGAATTATAGCCAGTCCTGCATGCCAGTGTGCTTACAGTAGTTGGCTACACCTCAGCAGAAGAGTCCACAGAGTATATGCATCTGGTGACCAGAGGGACACATACTGCTGGGTCCTGTAGGACATCTTCTACATAAAACTACTTGTCTAATATCAAGAAATGTAACTGAATTTCTTAATGCATAGGAACAAGCAGACAGAATTAGACAAAATAAGGAAATGGAGGAATACATTCCAGACAAAACATAAAACAAATTCCAAGAAGAACCAAGCAAAATTAAGATAAGCAATAAGCCTAATAAAGAGTGAAAGTTAATGATTACAAGATGCTCAACGAATGCATGAGAAGAATGTAAGAATTTTAATAAAGTGAGAATTTAGCAAGGATATAGAAGATAAAGAAGAAAAGCAGAAGGGGCTAAAGAATAAAATAACTTAAAGTAAAAAATTATACTAGAAAGAATCAACAGTGGATTATATAACACAAAGGAATGGATCAGCAACCTGGAAGACAAAGTAGTGGAAATCACCCAAAGTGAATAGAAAGAAGAATTTTTAATACTGAGTCTAGTTTAAGATACCTCTGAAACAGAAGAATACTAAAATGGACATTACATGTGTCTCAGAAAAAGAGAAAGGGGTAGAGACTTATTTGAAGGTAATAGCTAAAACTTTGCTAACTTGGGAGAGGAAACATATGCTTAGGTTCAGGAAGCATAGAAAGTACCAAACAAGATAAAGCTAAGGACGGCCGTATGAAGAGTCATTGTAATCAAATGGAAAAAGTTAACGATCAAGATATAATTTTAAATGCAGCAAGAAAAAAAGCGGTCAGTTACATAAAAATTATGTATGTATGCCTTAAGCATAAACTTTGCAGACCAGAGGTATTGTCACAATCTATTTAAAATGATGAAAAGGGGAAAAAGAAAAAAAAAAAAAAAGGAACTATAAGCAAGAATATTCTACCCAGCAAGGTTATCATTCACACTTGAAGGAAAGAAAAAAATTTACAGACAAGCAAAAGTTTTGAGTTAAGTACCAATAAACCAGTTTGTAAGAGTTCAAAAGGGACTTCTCTAAGCAGAAAAAAAAATCTAAAAATATGATAGGAAAAGCAAACAAAAAGTTCATTAATAAAGGCAAATATGCAGTAAAGGTCATAGACTGACCAGTCTTAAAACTAGTAGAAAGGCTAAAAAGCAAAGTAGTAAATTCATACATATCAACAGTACATACTTAAAGGATACATAACCAATAAAATAAAATGTAATGTCAAAAGCTTTAATCATGGTAGCTGGGTAGGAAACAATGCAAGGTTGTTAGCGTGCAACTAAACTTAAAATAATCAACTTAAAATATGTATGTATAGTATAATTATAGTTACATATGAACCTTATGGCAACCTCAAGGCAAAAATATATAATACAAAGAAAAGAGAAAAAGGGATCCATGCTAAATAATACTAAAGAAACACCAAATCAAAAGGAAGGAAATCAAAAGAAGTAAGGGACAAGTAAAGAACTACAAAACAACTAGAAAATAACAAAATAGCAACATGTATCAATAACTACTTTAAAAATAAATACACAAAATGCTCCAATAAAATATATAGTGTTGCTTAATGGAGCAATCCCACTGCTGGGCATACACACTGAGGAAACCAGAAGGGAAAGAGACACATGTACCCCAATGTTCATCGCAGCACTGTTTATAATAGCCAGGACATGGAAGCAACCTAGATGTCCATCAGCAGATGAATGGATAAGAAAGCAGTGGTACATATACACAATGGAGTATTACTCAGCCATTAAAAAGAATACATTTGAATCAGTTCTAATGAGGTGGATGAAACTGGAGCCTATTATACAGAGTGAAGTAAGCCAGAAAGAAAAACACCAATACAGTATACTAACGCATATATATGGAATTCAGAAAGATGCTAACAATAACCCTGTGTACGAGACAGCAAAAGAAACACTGATGTATAGAACAGTCTTATGGACTCTGTTGCAGAGGGAGAGGGTGGGAAGATTTGGGAGAATGGCACTGAAACATGTATAATATCATATATGAAACGAGTTGCCAGTCCAGGTTCGATGCACGATACTTGATGCTTGGGGCTAGTGCACTGGGACGACCCAGAGGGATGGTATGGGGAGGGAGGAGGGAGGAGGGTTCAGGATGGGGAACACATGTATACCTGTGGCGGATTCATTTTGATATTTGGCAAAACTAATACAATTTGTAGAGTTTAAAAATAAAATAAAATTTTTTTTAAATATTCATATAAATGCTTTGCTAGAGAGACTCACTTGAAATCAAAAGACACACAGACTGAAAGTGAGGAATGGAAAATTATATTCTATACAAATAAAGGAAAAGAAAACAAAGATAGCAATACTAAAATAAGATGAAATAATTTAAAACAAAGACAGTAACAAGAGACAACTGACAGTACACAATGTTTAAGAGGTCGATAAAAGATATAAAAGTTGTAAACATATATACACCTAATAGAGGGAAATGTAAACATACAGCAAATATCAACCAACAAAAAAGGAGATGTTGATACTAAAAAAACAATAGGAAGAGAATTAAACACCCCGTTAACTCCATCCAAAAGCAGCAGAATACACAATATTTTCAAGTGCACATGAAACATTCTCTAGAAAAAATTATATACTAGTGCACAAAACAGGACACATATATTCAGTTCAGTTCAGTTCATTCACTCAGTCATGTCTGACTATTTGCGACCCTATGAATCGCAGCACACCAGGCCTCCCTGTCCATCACCATCTCCCAGAGTTCACTCAAACTCATGTCCATCAAGTCGGTGATGCCATCCAGCCATCTCATCCTCTCACCGCCTTTTCCTCTTGCCCCTAATCCCTCCTAGCATCAGAGTCTTTTCCAATGAGTCAACTCTTCGCATGAGGTGGCCAAAGGACTGGAGTTTCATCTTTAGCATCATTCCTTCCAAAGAAATCCCAGGGCTGATCTCCTTCAGAATGGACTGGTTGGATCTCCTTGCAGTCCAAGGGACTCTCAAGAGTCTTCTCTAAAAGCACAGTTCAAAAGCATCAATTCTTTGGCTCTCAGCTTTCTAACAGTCCAACTCTCACATCCATACATGACCACTGGAAAAACCATAGCCTTGACTAAATGGACCTTTGTTGGCAAAATAATGTCTCTGCTTTTCAATATGCTATATAGATTGGTCATAACTTTTCTTCCAAGGATTAAGTGTCTTTTAATTTCATGGCTGCAGTCACCATCTGCAGTGATTTTGGAGCCCAAAAAGATAAAGTCTGACACTGTTTCCACTGTTTCCCTATCTATTTCCCATGAAGTGATGGGACTAGATGCCATGATCTTTGTTATCTGAATGTTGAGCTTTAAGCCATCTTTTTCACTCTCCTCTTTCACTTTCACCAAGAGGATTTTTAGTTCTTCTTTATTTTGTGCATTAAGGGTGATGTCATCTGCATATCTGAGGTTATTGATTTCTCCCAGCAATCTTGATTCCAGCTTGTGCTTCTCCCAGCCCAGCGTTTCTCATGATGTACTCTGCATATAAGTTAAATAAGCAGGATGACAATATACAGCCTTGACGGACTCCTTTTCCTATTTGGAACCAGTCTTTTGTTCCATGTCCAGTTCTAACTGTTGCTTCCTGACCTGCATGCAGGTTTCTCAAGAGGCAGGTCAGGTGGTCTGGTATTTCCATCTCTTTCAGAATTTTCCACAGTTTATTGTGATCCACACAGTCAAAGGCTTTGGCATAATCAATCAAGCAGAAATAGAAGTTTTTCTGGAACTCTCTTGCTTTTTCAATGACATTAAATAATAATGAAATCATATTGAGAATCTTTCCTGTCTACATCAGTATAATACTATAAATCAACTACAAGAAAAAATAACTGCAAAAAGCACAAACACGTGGAGGCTAAAAATATATTACAGAACCAATGAGTCAAGCAAGAACAGAGAAAATGGAAATGGAAGCGAAATTGTTCAAAATCAATGTGACATAGCAAAATCAGTCCAAGAGTGAATTAGTAAGCAATACAAGTCTGACTAAGGAAACAAGAAAAAATAGTCTATCAAAAATAATCTATCAATCTATCTAATGATTATCAAAGTAATCAATCTATTATCAGTCTATCAATAATCTGTTAATATCCTTTCAAGTTAGTTTCTCAGTCATTTCCAAATCTCTATGACCCCGTGGATGGTAGCCTGCCTGTCTGCTCTGTCAATTGAATTTTGCAGGCAAGAATACTGGAGTAGCTTGCCATTCCCTTCTCCTGGGGATCTTCTGGACTCATTGATCAAACACAGGGCTCCTGCACTATACATACATTCTTTACAGTCTAGCCAACAAGAGATCCCAAAGAAGGGTAATGCCAAAAACTGTTCAAACTACTGCAAAATTGCACTCATTTCATATGCTAGCAAGGTAGTGCTCAAAATCCTTCAAATAATTCTTCAACAGTATGTGAACCATGAACCTTCAGATGTACAAGTTTTATTTAGAAAAGGCTCTCTAGAGAAACCAGAGATCAAGTAGCCAACATCCTCTGGATCATAGAAAAAGCAAGGGAATTATGGGAAAAAAATCTACTTCTGCTTCATTGACTATGCTAAAGCTTTTGATTATATGGATCAAAAACACTGGAAAGTTATTTTAATGATGGAAACATGAAATAACCTAAGCTGCCCCCTGAGCAACCTGTATGTAGATCAAGAAGCAACATTTATGTTTATTCAATTGTCACCCTTCTAATTGAACTTACATGCAGAGTATATCATGTGAAATGCCAGGCTAGATGAAACTCAAGGTAGACTCTACATTGCCTGGAGAAATACCAGTAACCTCAGATATGCAGATGACATAACCCTCATGGCAGAAAGTAAAGAGGAACTAAGAGTTTATTGACGACTTGTTTCATATATGATATTATGCGAGGGATGGTACGGGGAGGGAGGAGGGTTCAGGATGGGGAACACCTGTATACCTGTGGCAGATTCATGTTGATATATGGAAAAACCAATACAATATTGTAAAGTTAAAAA
The DNA here is from genome assembly GCF_002263795.3 of Bos taurus. NCBI lineage: Eukaryota > Metazoa > Chordata > Mammalia > Artiodactyla > Bovidae > Bos > Bos taurus. Next base: position 5,837,565 of record NC_037336.1, read on the forward strand.
ATAAAAAAAAGAAAATAAAATAATAAAAAAAGAGTTTATTGATGAGGCTGAAAGAGGAAAGAAAAAAGCTAGCTTAAAACTCAGCATTCAAAAAAGTAAGATCCTGGCATCCAGTCCCATCTCTGTGTGGCAAATAGATGGGGATACAATGGAAACAATGACAGATTTTACTTTTTTGGGCTCCAAAATTACTGGGCATGGTGAATGGAGCCATGAAATTAAAAGACACTTGGTCTTTGCAAGAAAAGCTATGACAAAACTAGACAGCATATTAAAGAGCAGAAACATCACTTTGCCAACAAAGGTCTATATAGTCAAAGCTATGATTTTTCCAGTAATCATGTCAGATATGAGAATTCAACCATAAAGAAGACTGACCCCTGAAGAATTGATGCTTTTGAACTGTGGTGTTGAAAAAGACTCTTGAGAGTCCCTTGGACAAAAGGAGATCAATGAACCAGTCAATCCTAAAGGAAATCAGTCCTGAATATTTATTGGAAGGACTGACGCTGAAGCTGAAGCTCCAACATTTTGTCCACCTGATGTGAAGGGCTGACTTATTGGAAAATATCCCTCATGCTGGGAAAGATTAAGGACAGCAGGAAAAGGAGGTGACAAAGGAGAAGTGGTTGAGTGCACATGAGTCTGAACAAATTTTGGGACATAGTGAAGGACAGGGAAGCCTGCTGTGCTGTAGTCCATGGGTTTGCAAAGAGTGGAGACTACTGAGTGATTGAAGAATAACAAACCTTTCATGCTAAGGTCTAGCAGATTAAAGGTCGGAGAAGGCAATGGCACCCCACTCCAGTACTCTTGCCTGCAAAATCCCATGGATGGAGGAGCCTGGTAGGCTGCAGTCCATGGGGTCGCTAAGAGTCAGACACGACTGATCGATTTCTCTTTCACTTTTCACTTTCATGCATTGGAGAAGGAAATGGCAACCCACTCCAGTGTTCTTGCCTGGAGAATCCCAGGGACGGGGGAGCCTGATGGGCTGCCGTCTATGGGGTCGCACAGAGTCGGACACGACTGAAGCAACTTAGCAGCAGCAGCAGCAGCATGCAATGTTAGTAGAAGAAAATAGAGAAGATCAGAACAAAAATAAATTAAATAGATATTAAGGAAACAATAGAAAGATCAATAAACTAAGAACTGGTTCTTCAAAAAGACAAAGAATATAGATATACAATTAGCCAGTCTAAAGGAAACGCACACACATAGAGACACACACACACAAACACACACAAACACACACACACACACACAGAAAAAGGAGACCAAATAAATAAAAACAGGGATTATAAATAAAAAGTTGAAATTTTCATCACAAAAATACAAAAAATCAGAGATTACTGTGAACAATTATATGTCAATTAAGTGGACAATTTAGAAAAAAACACAAATTTATATGTACAATATTGAATCAGGAAATTATAGAAAATGTGAACAGACTGAATATCAGTAATGAAATTAAATCAGCAATTTAAAAAAAAAAAAAACTCCCAACAAACAAAAATCCAGCACCTTCACAGATGAATTATACCGAACATTGAGCAAAAGTTAACATCTATCTCTCTCAAACACTTACAGAAAATTAGAGGAAAAAATGTTTCTGAGCTCATTTTATGACATCAGTATAACTCTTATATCAAAATAAGAAAAGGAAAACAAAAAATTTACAGCCAATATCACTGATAAACATAGAGCAAAATGTCTCTACACAATATTAGTAGACAAAATTCAGAAAAATATATTTAAAGAACCATATGGCATGATCAAGTGGGTTTTATCCCAAGGAATTCAGGAAGGTTCAATATATATAAATAAATAAATATGATATATCACCTTTATATACCACATTAACAAAATGAAAAATAAACACCACATAATCATCTAAATATTGAGTTGGCCAAAAGTTAATTCAAATTTTTCATATGATGTTATGGAAAAACTCAAATCAACTTTTTGACCAAACCAGTAGATGCAAAAAAAGCTTTTGTAAACCTTCAACATCCATTTATGATATACATTTGCAACAAAGTGGGTATATAGGGAACCTCTGTCAACACAATGAAGGCTTTAGATGGCAAACCTACAGCCAATATCATGCACAATGTTGAAAAGGTATAAGATTTTCCCTAAAATCAAGAAGGCAATGATACTACTCTTACCACTTTTATTTAATATAATGCTGGAAGTTATAGACACAATAATCAGACTACAAAAATGATTAAAAGTCATCCAAATGGATTAGAAAAAGTAAAACTGAGGATGGCATGAAACTATATATATAGAAAATCCTAAAAATGCCATAAAAAGTTTTAAATTCATATTGAATTCAGTAAATTTGCAAGATACAAAATTAACATAAAGAAATATGTCATGTTTCTATACACTAAAAAACAAATATTCAGAAAGAGAAATTAAGAAAGCAATCCTAATTACAAGTGTATCAAAAAGAATAAAATATATAGGAGTAAATGTAACTATTGAGGAAGGTCTGTACTTGCAAAACTATGACACTGATGAAAGAAACTTAAGATGACATAAATAAATGGAAAGATGTACTGTGATCTCATAGATTGGAAGGATCAATATTGCTAAAATGACTATACTATACAAGACAACCTACAGGTTTAATTCAATTCTTATCAAGCTACCAATAGTATTTTTCACAGAAGTAGAACACAGAAACTTAAAATTTGTTCAGAAGCACAAAAGACCTCAAATTCCCAAAACAAAATGACAAACAACAAGATTTCAAAAGGGGCAAATGAATGAATAGACACTTTTTCCCAAAGACATAGCACCAACTGATACATAAACAGATGCTCAAAATCACTTATCATCAGGAAAGTACAAATCAAAATCTCAGTGTGATACCACATTACACCTTTCAGAATGGCTATTATCAAAAATAAGACAATAAGTGTTGATGAAGATTTGGAAAAATAGAGAAACTTACTGCAATTTTGTTTGGAATGTCAGTTGGTATAATCATTATAGAAAATAATACGTAGTTTCCTCAAAAAATTAAAAATAGATCTATCATACAATCCATCAATTTGGGCATTTTTGGAACAAACCAAATGGCAAAACCAATACAATATTTTAAAGTAATTAGCCTCCAATTAAAAGAAATAAATTTATATTAAAAAAAAAAAATATATATATATATATATACACACACACCCCTATGGGCTTCCCTGATGGCTTAGTTGGTAAATAATCTGCCTGCAATGCAGAAGAATGTCTGTGGCGCAGGAGACCTGAGTTTGATACCTGGGTCAGGAGGATCTCCTGGAGAAGGAAATGGCAACCCACTCCAGCTTTCTTGCCCGGAAACTCCCATGGACAAAGGAGCCTGATTGGCTCACAAAGAGTTGGACATGACTTAGCAACTAAATAGCCATGACCATGTTCAATTGAGAAGTATTTACAATAGCTAATATACAGAAGTGACTTAAATGTCCATTAATAGATAAATGAATAAAAAAGAGGTGATGTCTACCTGTCTATGTATCTATCTGTAATGGATATTAGCCATAAAAATGAAAGAAGCTATGCCAATCTGTCATAATATGAACAGACCTAGAGAGTATTATGATATGTGAAATAAGTCAGAGAAGACAAATATTTTATGATTCCACTTATATGTTCAATTAAAAAAAAAAACAAAATGTCAATCATAACAAAAAAGAAACAGACTTATAGGTACAGAAGACAAAGCAGTGTTTGCCAGAGGGGAGGAGTTGGGGGAATGAGTGAGATAAGTGAGGGAGATTAGGAGCTACAGGTTTCCATTTTCAAAACAAATATGTCTTTGAAATCTAATGTACAATGGAGGGAATAGAGTCAATATATTACAATTATATATATTGTAGCACCAATTAGACTTATTGTGGTGATTATTTTGTAATGTGTAAATATGTAACATGACTATTTTGTACACCTGAAACTAGTGTAATATTGTAAGTCATTACATTTCAAGAAAGAAAGAAAAAAAAATTAGTAGAAACTAAGCCTAGATAAAATATGATGTCATACAAATATCTTGACAAATTATAATCCTGCTGTCTTTTCTTTCATTCTGTACATGGCATAATGCACTATTCTTTGAACCCTAATATTAAAAAAAGTCTTTATTTCATTTATTGTATTTTTAATATAATTGCATATTTTTCCTGATATCAATCAGATATGTGGATAATTCTGTGGTATATTTTATTTGGGAAATTACAGTAAATATCTGAAACAGTTCATAATCCTTAACATGAAGTCTTCCATTTTTTTCTTTCCATGCTTAAGTTTCAAGAGTAAATATCAGAATTCTGAAGTTTATCAATGACTATCTCATGGATTTTCAATGATGGCTCCAATAAATGAACTGGACATTTCCCACAGGACTAAACACAAAATATTGTAGCCTAATTCTAAATTCTTTCTGGCTTTTTCATTTCAGAGATTGTTATCTAAATCTGAAAATAAAGTTAATTAATAGTATATATTGTTTGATATATAGTGGCACCAGTGGCAAAGTATGGTAAAACTCATCACAATATTGTAAAGTAATTATTCTCTTATTAAAATAAATAAAGTTTTAAAGAGATAAAAAAATAAAAGACTGTGTGAATATTAATAAATATATACGTAAATAAAGCTTATTCCAACTGTTGAAAAAGAATCTGTGTAAGAGATGTGGGATGAATCACTGATCTGCAAGATCCCCCTGGAGGAGGTCATGGCAACCCACTCCAGGATTCTTCCCTGGAGAATGTCATGGACAATGGCACCTAGTAGCTACAGTCCATATGGTTGCAAAGGGTCAGATACAACTGAAGTGACTCAACATGTATGCATGCACATATACATTTAAGACTGCTATGTTTCTTCATGAATGTTATCTTTTGTCATGATGCCGTGTTCCTCTTTATTGCTAAAAACCCTCATTTTTTCTGAAGTCTACTTGATCTTATATTAACTAGGTCACAACTCGTGTCTATTTTAATTATTTTGTCCACTTTACCCCTTTATATTCTTTTACATTTAAGAATCCTCTTTAATTTAATCCTCTTCATTTAAATCTTCTTGTAAACAATACAAAGTTTGGGCTTAAATAAAATCTTCTTCTTTAACTATTGTGCTTATTTCATTTTCTTTTTTATTGTGATATAGGTCACATATAAAATTTTACAAAAAGGGTAAAATTTAATGGTTTTTAGTTTATTCACAAAATTGAGGAACTTTCATGGTATTCTCATCACCCTATTTCTTTCATCACCCTAAAAATAAACCAGATACCTATGGTCACTCCGATTTCCCTTTTCTCCAGTCCCTGGGAAACAATACTTCTCGCCTCCATGCCTTTTCCTATTTGGACTTTTTATGTAAATAAAAAATATTTTATTCCACCTTATGTGAAGAGTTGACTCATTGGAAAACACTCTAATGCTGGGGAGGATTGGGGGCAGGAGAAAAAGGGGACGACAGAGGATGAGATGGCTGGATGGCATCACCGACTCGATGGACATGAGTTTGAGTGAACTCCGGGAGTTGGTGATGGACAGGGATGCTTGGCGTGCTGCAATTCATGGGGTCGCAAATAATCCAACACGACTGAGAGACTGAACTGAACTGAACTGAAGCAAATGAACTGAACTGAATGGCTATTTATGTTAAACAATTGTGTATGTGCCTATTGACTATTTGTGTATCCTCTTTTGAGAAATGTGTATTCAAGCCTTTGATAATTTTAAATTGGATTATCATCTTACTAATGAGCTGTGAAAGTCCTATATGTAGTCTGGATATTCAATATTTTATACACATGAATACACGTAGCATACACATCTTTCTTGGAACTGTATTTCCTTTTGAAGTCACACCTTAAAAAATAATCTTATACAATGTCACAAATTTACTCTAAACTTTCTTCTAAAATTTGTAGAGTTTAATCTCTTAAATTTAAAACATATCTGAGTTAAATTTTATACATGAATGAGGAAAGGTAAGTCCATTTTTTAAAAATTTTGCATGTTAATATCCAATTATCACAATACCTTTGGTTAGAAGGACTATTTCTCATCCCTCAACTGTCAGCTGTATAGTTTTATTACTTGATTACTTTTCTTTTTATCTCATTTGTTCTTTTTTTCTCTGTTACTTCATTCTTATTTTCTTTTGAGTTATTTGAAGTTGGTATCATTTCAATTTTCCTATGTTTTTTAAATTTATTTTTTATCTTCCTCCAAAGCTTTTAAATTCTTTAATTAATCATTGGTTTTCAGTCATCCAGTCATGACATGTATACCTGGCTTTTTAAAATTTACCTTTATTTGAATTCAGTGAGCTTCTTCAATCTGTAAACTTATCTTTCACCATATTAGAATTTTTGGCTATTATTTCTTCAAATATATTTTAATACCTCAAATTTTCTTTTCTTCTGAACCTCTATAATATTAGAAAATTAATGTTATTTTCTACCTTTCTGTATTTTCTGCTCATTTAATTTTCATCTTTCATTCCCTCTTTTTCAGTACTTAAACTTGGAGAATTATTATTCATCAAATTTAAAATTCTCTGATTCCATCTTCTATTATCTTTATTTTTCACATACATCTGAAATATATATTATTTTTTATATTTGTATTTTTTGTTTCATAACTACAAAATTTTTACAGACTTTTCCCCTTATTTACAACATTTATCTTTCTATTTATTTTAAGTATATTTATAACTAGATAATAGAATTTGACTATGGTAGCTGGTTTGAATGATTTTTATTGTAATTCCAACAGTTAAGTCATCTATTGACTGTCCTTCCTTTGGGAGTTGATAACATTTGGTAGGTTCTTTGTATGTTAAGCAATTTTGTATTACATCTGGAATATTTTGAATGTTATTTTTTAGAGACTTCAGTCTTTTTACAAATTTTTTATTTGTTTGTTTCTGTATTTGAATGTGTGGTATCAATCAACTCATTTTGTTTGTTTGCATGTGTTTTTTTTTTTTTTTTTAATTTTATTTCCTACCTCCCTAGTTGTTGAGTAGCTAAGTCCTGTCTTATTTTTTGTGATTCCATGGACTGCAGCATGCCAGGCTTTCCTGTACTTCACCATCTTCCAGAGTTTGCTCAAACTCATGTCCATTGAATCAGTGATGCCATCCAACCATCTCTTCCCCTATCACCCCTTTCTCCTCCTGCTCTTAATCTTTCCCAGCATTAGAGTCTTTTCCAATGAGTTGACTCTTCTCATCAGGTGGCAAAAGCATTGGAGCTTCAGCATCAGTCCTTTCAATTAATATTTACCGTTCATTTCCCTTAGGTTTGTCCTAGTTTGATCTCCCCTGAGTGGATTCCAATTACAGTTCAGGTTTTGAAGATTTTGCTACACTGTTTTTGTTTGTTTTCCATACATTTTACTCATTTAATCTGAAAATAGACTCCAGTTTAAATATAGATTCTATTCTTAAATCGGTTTTGGATCAGTTACATATGCTTCACACTCAGGGTTTAATCTGGTACATGGACCAGATAAAATAAAAATTCAGTTTTCACTGTGTTTACTCTGTTGCTTGTGCACACTTTGTTCTCTGAGTTCTCCTCTGCCACTCACTACCTGGTCTATTGGTATCTATATTTCTGGTTCTTCTGGCGAAAAAAATCGGACCTCTATCCTTATTCATCTGCTTCTCCCACAGCTGAGACTACTGATGCCCTCATGGAAAATCCTTCAAATAAAACAGGAGAATAGAGGAAAACACATACTTTGTAGGTTATTCTCTGAGTTTTGATTCCCTTCTACTGCTCGGCTTTATTTATTGTAGTTCCTTTTCGCATGTTGCATAGAATTTTTAGAGTAAGTGAGGAATATAGGCTTTAGTAAGTTTGCTTCACCATGTCAGAAAAACTATTTCTAAAGACTATTAAACTGACAAATTATTTAGACCCTAATTGTAAAGGCAACCTTTTGTCAACAATAATAATATTTCACCCACTACCTGGAATCATATTTCATCTCTGAGTCTTTCTTCCTCATTCCTATAGAGGTTATGCTAAATAATAATTTTATAATAATTAACTTAGATAACTGCAAGGATTCTGAGATGTATCATCATAGAAATGCATCTTTTTACTATTTGTTTTATGTATATTATATGCACATCCAGAAAAACATATTATGTTATATGCATATCCAGAAAAACACCTTCTTCTGCTTTATTTACTATGCCAAAGACTTTGACTGTGTAGATCACAATAAACTGCAGAATTCTGAAAGACATGGGCATACCAGACCACCTGACTTGCCTCTTGAGAAACCTGTATGTAGGTCAGGAAGCAACAGTTAGAACTGGACATAGAATGACAGATTGGTTCCAAATAGGAAAAGGAGTCCGTCAAGGCTGTATATTGTCACCCTGCTTATTTAACTTATATACAGAGTACATCATGAGAAACGCTGGGCTGGAAGAAGCACAAGCTGGAATCAAGATTGCCAGGAGAAATGTCAATAACCTCAGATATGCAGATGACACCACCCTTATGGCAGAAAATGAAGAGGAACTAAAAAGCCTCTTGACGAAAGTGAAAGAGGAGAGTGAAAAAGTTGGCTTAAAGCTCAACATTCAGAAAACTAAGATCTGACATCTGGTCCCATCACTTCGTGGCAAATAGATGGGGAAACAGTGGAAACAGTGTCAGACTTTATTTCTTGGGGATCAAAAATCACTGCAGATGGTGACTGCAGCCATGAAATTAAAAGACGCTTAGTTATTGGAAGGAAAGTTATGACCAACCTAGATAGCATATTCAAAAGCAGAGATGTTACTTTGCCAACAAAGGTCCATCTAGTCAAGGCTATATTTTTTCCAGTGGTCATGTATGGATGTCAGAGTTGGACCGTGAAGAAAGCTGAGCACCGGAAAATTGGTGCTTTTGAACTGTGGTGTTGAAGACTCTTGAGAGTCCCATGGACTGCAATGAGATCCCACCAGTCCATTCTAAAGGAGATCAGTCCTGGGTGTCCTTTGGAAGGAATGATGCTAAAGCTAAAACTCCAGTACTTTGGCCATCTCATGAGAAGTGTTGACTCATTGGAAAAGACTCTGATTCTAGGCGGGATTGGGGGCAGGTAAAGGGGATGACAGAGGATGAGATGGCTTGATGGAATCACAGACTCGATGGACATGAGTTTGAGTGAACTCAGGGAGTTGGTGATGGACAGGGAGGCCTGGCCTGCTGCAATTCATGGGGTCGCAAATAGTCGGACACGACTGAGTGACTGAACTGAACTGATTGTTTGAAAGTATCTATACTGTTGTTTTACAATTCATTTAAGATTAAAATACATTTTGCATATTTTTGAAAATTTTGAAGATAAATATCATATAAGAACAATAACTATTTTCTTTTCTTTTTTTCATAAATTAATCAATTTATTTTGCTGCTGCTGCTAAGTCGCTTCAGTCGTGTCCGACTCTGTGCGACCCCATAGACGGCAGCCCACCAGGCTCCTCTGTCCCTGGGATTCTCCAGGCAAGAATACTGGGGTGGGTTGCCATTTAACTGGAGACTAATTAGAATAGTTTAGTGGTTTTTACCATGCATTCACGTGAATCAGCTATGGGTGTACACGTGTCCCCCATCCTGAACCCCTTCCCGCCTCCCTCCCCATCCCATCCCTCAGGGTTGTCCCAGTGCACCAGCCCTGAATACCCTGTCTCACGCATTGTACTTGACCTTGATTTTTTGTAAATCCCAAAATACATATGAGTTTTATGAATAGCTTTGTAATGACATAGGAAGATTCTAATAGGAAGATTTCCAATTCTCAGTGACATAAACAAGTCAAAATAATAGTTTTGTAGCATATGTTTTTAACGCCATTATAGTTTAGTTTTCTCTTATGTTAATTATGTATTATCGCTTGTCTTACTGAAACCAAAGAAATCCATAATACGTTTTATTCAACCTGAAAGAATCAGATATTATGTTGTATTATAAGGAATAGCTTTATTTTCTGGAAAAAAATCGATTTTTTATGTAAGCAGTTAGCTACCACTCAACTCTCTGTGAGGTATATTTTGTTCATAATTAGAGAAATTAATTATCTAATTGGTAATTTAATGTAGTATCTGTAAAGCATATACTGAAAATGTTCAATTGAATTGATATTCAATAAAACATTTTTACGTATTTAGGAATTATGGTAGGTAAAACATCTGTTAGCTGTCCATAGATTATTCTTAATCATTGTCTGTGTTCAAAATGTGTACTTTTTTAAAGCAAAATAAATTACTGGTGATTAATAATGTCACCCCAGATAGAAAACATAACTGTAAAATCACCAAAACAGGAGATCCATTTTCTCTTTCTATTGAAATTGCCTTTTCCCAGGTGGTCAATACAATTGTCATCTGTTATTTTGGATAATGTACAGGATTTAATAGATGAGGTATATCAAATTAACTATATTAAGAATGTACCAGCTGTCAATATGGCTTCAAACCAACATCATCTTTTGGGAAAAGCAAATTCCAAACTGCAGACAGTAAAATATTAGTCTGATGGAAAGATTATAAGTTCTACCATCTGTTGCACATTTTACAACTAATTGTTATTTGTTTCCTCTAAAAATGTACATTTTCCTTGTTACACAAGAAACAAGATATCATGGTATATTCATTGTCTAGTAGTGACACCCTAGAACTATCAGTTAAATAATATCACCTACTTGCACGACTATTATCCATAATAAACAGATATTTATTCAAAAACAATAATCCTCTGAGTTAATTCAATATGTTTTTGTATGTGTTAGAATGATCTGTTAATTTTCTTTCCAAGTATTACTATTGTGCAATTCATAAAAAATTAACTAAGTCAAAAATCAAATTTATGCTGTAATTTGTATAGATACTAATAGGTTGTTTTCTGACATAGTGCTCAATTTCTCATCATAGAGTATTGATTTATCATTTAATATTTTGTTATTCAGTCACTTAGTCATGTCCGACTACTTGTGATCCCATGGATTGCAGCACAACAGCCTTCTCTGTCCTTCACAAAGTCCCAGAGCCCGCTCAAACTCATCTCCATTGAGTCCATGATGCCATCCAATATTCTTTTCCTCTTTTGTCCCCTTCTCTTCCTGCCCTAAATTTTCTCCATCATCAGGACCTTTTCTGATGAGTAGGCTCTTCGCATCAGGTGGCCAAAGTAATTGAGCTTCAGCTTTAGCACCAGTTCTTCCAATGAGTATTCAGAACTGATTTCCTTTAAGATTGATTGGTTTGATCTACTTGCAGTCCCCAAGAGACTCTCAAGAATCTTCTCCAACACCACAGTTCAAAAGCATCTATTCTTTAGTGCTCAGCTTTCTTTATAGTCCAACTCTCATATCCATATATTACTACTGGAAATACCATAGCTTTGACTAAACAGACCTTTGTTGGCAAAGTATTGTCTCTGCTTTTGAATACGCTATCTAGATTTGCCATAGCTTTTCTTCCAAGGTGCAAGTGTCTTTTAATTTCATGGCTGCAGTCACCATCTGCAGTGATTTTGGAGCCCAAGAAAATCAAATTTCTCACTGTTTCCAAAGCTTCTCCATCTTTTGTCATAAAGTGATGGGGACAGATGCCATGATATTAGCTTTTATAATGAGTTTTAAGCCAATTTTTTTCACTCTCCTCTTTCATTTTATCAAGAGGCTCTTTAGGTCTTCTTTGCTTTCTGCCATAAGGATGGTGTTATCTGCATATTTAAGGTTTTGATATTTCTCCTGGCAATTTTGACTCCAGTTTGTGTTCATTCAGCCTAGCATTTCTCATGATGTACTTTGCATACAAGTTAAATAAGCAGGATGAAAAATTACAGCTTTGATGTACTCCTTTCCAAATTTGGAACCAGTTCATTGTTACATGTCTGGTTCTAACTGTTGCTTCTTGACCTTCGTACTGGTTTCTCAGGAGGCAGGTAAGGTGGTCTGGTATTATCATCTCTTGAATAATTTTCCACAGTTACTTGTGATCCACACAGTCAAAGCTTTATCATGGTAAATAAAGCAGGAATAGATGTTTTTCTGCACTTCTCTTGCTTCTGATGGATGTTGGCAATTTGACCTCTAGATCCTCTGCCTTTTCTAAATCCAGCTAGAACATCTGGAAGTTATCGGTTCACATACTGTTGAAGCCTAGCTTGGAGAATTTTGAGCATTTCTTTGCGAGTGTGTGAAATAAGTACAATTGTGTGGTAGTTGGAACATTCTTTGGCATTGCCTTCCTTTGGGATTGGAAAGTAAACTGATCTTTTCTAGGCCTGTGGCCACTGCTGAGTTTTCCAAATTTGCTAGCATTTTCACTTCAGCACTTTCACAGCAGCAATTTTAGGATTTTAAATAGCTCAGCTGGAATTCCATCACCTCAGCTAGCTTTGTTCATAGTGATGCTTCCTAAGGTCCCCTTGACTTCACATACCAGTCTGGCTCTAGGTGAGTGATCATCCATCATGTTTATCTAGGTCGTGAAGATCTTTTTTGTACTGTTCTTCTGTGTATTCTTGCCACCTCTTAATATCTTCTCCTTCTGTTATGTCCATACTATTTCTGTCCTTTATTGTGCCTATTTTGCATGAAATGTTCCCTTGGTATCTAATTTTATTGAAGATATTTCTGGTCTTTCCCATTCTATTGTTTCTTTCATTTATTTGCATTGATCACTGAGTAAGTCTTTCTTATCTCTCGTTGCTATTCTTTGGAACTCTGCATTTACATGGATGTATATTGTCTTTTCTCCTTTGCCTTTTACTTCTCTTCTTTTCTCAGCTGTTTGTATTTTCTCCTCAGACAACCAATTTTCCTTTTTTCATTCTTTCTCTTGGGATGGTTTTTATCACCACCTCCTGGACAGTGCTACAAACTTCATCCATAGTTTTTCAGGCACTCTGTTCATCAGATCTAATCCCTTCAGTCTGTCACTTCCGCCATATAATCATAAGGGACTTGATTTAGGTCATATATGAATTGTCTAGTGGTTTTCCCTATTTTCTTCAATTTAAGTCTGAATTTGGCAATACAGAGTTCATGATCTGAGCCATAGTCAGTTCCTGGTCTTGATTTTGCTGACCACATAGAGCCTCTCCATCTTTGGCTGCAAAGAATAAAATCAATCTGATTTCTGTATTGACCATCTGATGAGGTCTGCGCCTAGTGTTGTTGGAAGAGGGTGTTTGCTATGACCAGTGCATTCTCTTGGCAGAACTGTTAGCCTTTTCCCTGCTTCATGTTTTCCTCCAACCAAGCTTTCCTGTTGCTCCAGGTATCTTTTGACTCCCTATTTTTTCATTCCAGTCCCCTATGATGACAAGGAATATTTTTTTGGTCCTATTTCTAGAAGGTCTTGTATGTCTTCATAGAACCATTCAAGTTCATCTTCCTCAGCATTAGCAGTTGGGCCATAAACTTGGATTACTGTGATATTGAATGGTTTAGCTTGAAAATGAACAGAAATCATTCTGTCATTATTGAGATTGTACCCAAGTACTGCATTTCAGACTCTTTTGATGACTATGAGGGCAATTCCATTTTTTCTAAGGGGTTTTTGTCCACTGTAGTAGATATAATGGTCATCTGAATTAAATTCAACCATGTGGTCCATTTTAGTTCACTGAATCCTAAAATGTCAACGTTCACTTTTGCCATCTCCTGTTTGACCACTTCCAATTCATCTTGAATCATGGACCTAATATTCCATATTCTTTTGCAATATTGTCTTTTACAGCATTGAACTTCACTTTCACCACCAGACACATCCACACTGCACATTGTTTCCACTTTGGCTCACCCGCTTCAAATATTTATTTCAAATATTTGTTGATTTATGTAGAACAAACATTAAATTGAGTATCTAAATCATTATTTTTTTCAATTTTTGAAAAGAGCTAGTAAAAACTATAAAATTGCTGTGTGATATGCAAATTATTTACTTAATAATTTTATTGCAATTACATTGAAATAATTTTTAAAAGCTATTCTAATTTCGATAAATTCCACCACATCAATGTAAAGGATCCATTTCTTCAAAACTATTTGTTGTGTCCTCTGAAACAAGAGGTTAATTTTAGTGTCAATTCAATTTCAAGATTAATCTATAAGAAGAATCTTAAATAGTTATGGTCTATGCTATTTCTCACTAAATTATGTTTTTGATGGACTAATTTTGCATGTTTCTGCTTTAGATTGATTAAATTATATTTTCATTCTGTGTACCTATTTCTACTTGGTATAATGAAAACACAAGTAGTAGCTCTCTATTTTATGCTTAATATTATTTCACATAATTCTGGAAATTTTCAAAATATAGAATTTCTAGATATAAGCTAGAACTTGCAGGTGGCATAGTGGTAAAGAATCCACCTACCTATGCAGGAGATTTGAGTTCAGTCCCTGGTAGGGAAGATCCCCTGGAAAAAGAAATGGCTGTCTACTCCAGTATTCTTGCATGGTAAAACTCATGGACAGAGTAGCCTAGTGGGCTACAGTCCATACGTTCACAAAGAGTCAGACACAACTGAGCAACTGCACACAGATGTAAGATATCTGTAATTACATATGTAATACAAATGTGATCTTTAATTTTAAAATTACTTTTAATGTTTTGTCAATAGTAAACAAAATTGAAACATGTATAATATTATATATGAAACGAGTCGCCAGTCCAGGTTCGATGCATGATACTGGATGCTTGGGGTTGGTGCACTGGGACAACCCAGAGGGATGGTATGGGGAGGGAGGAGAGAGGAGGGTTCAAGATGGGGAACATGTGTATACCTGTGGTGGATTCATGTTGATATATGGTAAAACCAATACAATATTGTGAAGTTAAAAAATAAAATAAAATATTAAAAAAAGAAAGAAAAAAAATTGCCCCACTTAAAAAAAAAAGTAGTAAACAAAATAAAATTAAATAAAATTTTAACACTAAGACAAGTAAATAGAAGCATAAAATTGAATTAGATAAAAATGTGTGCCATTTCCAGGAATATTGTTTCCTAGTTGTAATTACATTGATATTGTTTACATTATAACATAACTCTCTTGCACTCATCTTACTTAATTTCCAGTTCTATGATATTATGTTTGAAGAAGTCACCTGTGCAACCACTGACAAGGAACCCAGATTTTTGGACATCTTTCTTAGCATATGTATCACAAGAATAATTACTTTGTGGAAGTTTTTCTGATGTAAGGCAACATTCTCTGTACATTTCTACAAATAAATATCCATAGATTTTTTCCTAAAGTGTAAGAAAACACAAAAAAATATAAAAAATTGATCTATAAAACTATTTAAAATAAATAAGTCCAAAATGATTTATTCACTGGACCAATATGAAGAGGTTTTAGAATATATTTAGCTTTTAGGGTATACTTAGGAGACATTAATCTCCAATGCAGACTTGATGTTTTCATGTATTCTGGTAGAAAAATGGAATGTATATGGTTCAGACTGAGCTCTCAAAGTGCTTACAACTTACATAAACATTTAAGAAAGCTAAACGTGAAAAATCGTGTTATTTCCTGGTGGCTCAGAGGTTAAAGCGTCTGCCTCCAATGAGGGAGACCCGGGTTCGATCCTTGAGTCGGGAAGATTCCCCTGGAGAAGGAAATGGTAACACACTCCAGTATTCTTGCCTGGAGAATCCCATGGACGTAGAAGCCTGATAGGCTACAGTCCACGGGATCGCAAAGAGCGGACACGACTGAGCGACTTCACGTTCACTTTCACTTTATGAGACATTAATTTCCAATGCAGACTTGATGTTATCATGTATTCTGGTAGAAAAATGGAATGCATATGGTTCAGACTCAGCTCTCAACGTACTTACAACTTACATAAACATTTTAAAAAGCTAAATGTACAAAATCATGTTATTATATCTGAGCGCCGAAGAATTGATGCCTTTGAACTGTGGTGTTGGAGAAGACTCTTGAGATTCCCTTGGACTGCAAGGAGATCCAACCAGTCTATTCTGAAGGAGATCAACCCTGGGATTTCTTTGGAAAGAATGATGCTAAAGCTGAAACTCCAGTACTTTGGCCACCTCATGCAAAGAGTTGACTCATTGGAAAAGACTCTGATGCTGGGAGGGATTGGGGGCAGGAGGAGAAGGGGACGACAGAGGATAAGACGGCTGGATGGCATCACTGACTCGATGGACGTGAGTCTGAGTGAACTCCGGGAGTTGGTGATGGACAGGGAGGCCTGGCATGCTGCAATTCACGGGGTCGCAAAGAGTCGGACACGGCTGAGCGACTGAACTGAACTGTACTGAATATATTGATAGCATAAATAAATATTTGAGTGCACAATATAAAGGTTTATCAAGGAGAACCACTTGAATATGTAACTGGATAACCAGAATATCTCAGAATAAAGTAGGAGGGGTGCGATTTTACAGACACACTGAGGAAAAACTCTGTTGTAGTTGCACTGTTAAGCATTTTATATTTATCAACTATTTTACTTCGCATAAAATCTCATTAGGTAGTATCATTTTTACAAATAAAAAGTTAGGTTTCAATGAGTTTAGCCAAGTCCTTCTATATAATGATTTAAAGTTAACAGCATTAGTTTTACATTTCAGAGGTGTGGTAAAGATTAAATTAAACTGTATAAAAATAATCCAAAAATTTAGATACCATTATTTTGAAGAGCCTAGCAGTACTCTTGCCTGGAAAATCCCTTGGAGGGAGGATCCTGGTAGGCTGCAGTCCATGGGGTCCCAAAGAGTTGGACAGGACTGAGCGACTTCACTTTCCCTTTTCACTCTCATGCATTGGAGAAGGAAATGGCAACTCAATACAGTGTTCTTGCCTGGAGTATCCCAAGGAGCCTGGTGGGCTGCCATCTATGGGGTCGCACAGAGTCGGACATGACTGAAGCGACTTAGCAGCAGCAATCTTGTATACAATCTATTTTGACAAACTAGGAAAGACCTGAGATTTTACCATACTTACAAGATAACAAGTTATCTTCCCAGTTTCACAGATATAGGGAGAAGATATGAGATTTGGGAGTTGGAGACAAAAGACAATTTATGACTAATTGCACTGGTTATAGTCACTGCAACATTACTGTGATGAAGCCTTAAACCCCAATCTTCAGTGTTAATATGATGAGTGCCAAGTGACCTAACACATTCAGTGGAATGTGTCACAGGTAAATCAGCCTGAGATTAAGAAACCCTCATCTTATATAGGGGGCTATTAGCAAACATGATCAAATTGCCATGGAGGGAGATATCATGTAACCCTGTACATTATACACATTTGCTCCAGAGAGAGAGAGACTACATGCTACATGGATGAAACACTTTTACAAAGCATCTATATCTATAGTTATATTTTTTGTATAGTAATACATGATTAAATTGGAGAAGGCAATGGCACCCCACTCCAGTACTCTTGCCTGGAAAATCCCATGGACGGAGGAGCCTGGTAGGCTGCAGTCCATGGGGTCACACAGAATCGGACACGACTGAGAGACTTCACTTTCACTTTTCACTTTCATGCATTGGAGAAGGAAATGGCAACCCACTCCAGTGTTCTTGCCTGGAGAATCCCAGGGACGGGGGAGCCTGGTGGGCTGCCGTCTATCGGGTCGCACAGAGTCAGACATGACTGAAGTGACTTAGCAGCAGCAGCAACATGATTAAATGCTAAGTAGCATTATTCCTGGCTTATTTAAGTTATATACAGAGTACATCATATGAAATGCCTGGATGAATGAATTATAAACTGGAATCAACATTGCCAGGAGATATATCAACAACCTCAGATATGCAGATGATAACACCCTAATGGCAGAAAGTGTAGAGGAGCTTGATTGAAGTGAAAGAGGAGGGTAAAAAAGCTGCCTTAAAACTCAGCATTTAAAATACTAAGACCATGGCATCTGGGCCAATCACTTCACCTCAAACAGAAGGGGAAAAAGTAGAAGCAGTGACAGATTTTCTTTTCTTGGGCTCCAAAATCACTTCAGATGGTGACTGCAGCCATGAAATTTAAAGACACTTGCTTTTTGAAAGGAAAGATAAAACAAAACTATATTGTGTATTAAGAGGCAGAGACATCAGTTTCCCAGAGGAGGTTCATATAGGTTTTTCCAGTAATTATATTGTCGTTGTTTTTCCGTTGTCAAGTTGTGTCCAATTCTTTGCAACCCCATCAACTGCAGCATGCCAGGCCTCCCTGTCCCTCACCATCTCTTGGAGTTTGCCCAAGTTCATGTCCATTGAATCAGTAATGCCATCCAACCATCTCATCCTATGATGCCATCTTCCCCTGCTTTCAATCTTTCCCAGCACCTGTGTATTTTCCAGTGAGTTGGCTGTTCGCATTAGGTTGCCAAAGTATTGGAGCTTCAGCATCAGTCCTTCCAATGCATATTCAGGGCTGATTTCTTTTAGGATTGACTGGTTTGATGTCCTTACTGTCCAAGGAATTCTCAAGAGTCTACTACACCACCACAGTTCAAAAGCGTCAATTCTTCATCACTCTGCCTTCTTATGGTCCAACTCTCACATCTGTACATGACTACTGGAAAGACCATAGTCTTGACTATACAGACCTTTGTTGTCAAAGTGATGTCTTTGCTTTTTAATACACTGTCTAGATTTGTAATATCTTTCCTTCCAAGAAGCAATTGTCTTCTAATTTCATGGCTGTAGTCATCTTCCACAGCGATTTGAGAGCCCAAGAGGAGGAAATCTGTCATTGCTTCTACCTTTTCCCATTTTATTTTCCATGAAGTGATGGGATCAGATGCCATAATCTTATTTTTGAATGTTGAGTTTTAAGCCGACTTTCACTCTTCTCTTTCACCCTCATCAAGAGCCTCTTTAGTTCTTCTTCACTTTCTGCCATTAAAGTGGTATTATCTGCATATCTGAGGCTGTAGATATTTCTCCTGGCAATCTTGATTCCAGCTTGTAACTCATCAAGTCCAGCATTTTATTTGATGTCCTCTGTGTATAAGTTAAATAAACAGGGTGAACATATACAGCCTTGTCATACTCCTTTCTCAATTTTGAACCAGTCAGTTGTTCCATACAATGTTCCAACTGTTGCTTCTTGACCCATATGCAGGTTTCTCAGGAGACAAGTAAGGTGGTCTGCCATTCCCTTCTCTTTAAGAGGTTTCCACCGATTGTTAATTTACACAGTCAAAGGCTTTAGTGTAGTCAATGAAATCAAAGTAGATGTTTTTCTGGAATGCTCTTGCTTTATCTATGATCCCATGAATGTTGGCAATTTCATTTCTAGTTTCTCTGCCTTTTCTAAACCAAGTTTTTCAATCTGGAAGTTCTCAATTCAGGTACAGATGAATCCTAGCTTGAAGGATTTTAACCGTCATGGGAAGTGAGTAAAACTGTCTGGTAGTTTGAACATTCTCTAGCAATGCCCTTCTTGCGAACTGGAATGAAGAGCGACCTTTTCTAGTCCTGTAGCCAACTGCTGGATTTTTCAAATTTGCTGACATATTGAGTGCAAAACTTTAGTAAAATTTCCAAATTTGCTAGCTTACTTAGTGCAGCACTTTAGTAACATTATCTTGTAGGATTTAAACAGCTCTGCTGGAATTCCATCAACTCCACTAACTCTATTGGCAGCAGTGCTTCCTAAGGACAACTTGACTTCACACTTCAGGATATCTGACTCTAGGTGAGTGACCACATCATCATGGCTACCTGGGTTATTAATACCTTTTTTGTACAGGTTTTCTGCGTATTTTTGCCATCTCTTATTGATCTCTTCTACTTCTCAGTTTTAGCAACTTCTGTCCTTTATTGTGCCCATCTTTGCATCATGTACAGCTGTGAGAATTGGACCCTAAAGGAGCCTGAGTGCTGAAGAACTGAAGCTTTCAGATCATGGTGCTAAAGAAGACTCAAGAGTACTTTGGACTGCAAAGAGATCAAACAAGAAATCAACCCAGAATAGTCACTGGAAGGACTGATGCTGAAGCTAAGGTTCTAATACTTTGGCCACCTGATGTGGAGGGCTGACTCATTGGAAAAGACCCTGATGTTGGAAAAGATTGGGAGCAGGAGAAGAAATGAGTGACAGAAGATGAGATGATTGGACGGCATCACTGACTCAATGGACATAAGCTTGAGCAAACTCCAGAAGATACTGAAGGATAGGAAAGCCTGGCATGCTGCAGTCCATGGGATCCCAAAGAGTTGGACACAATGTAGTGACTGAATAACAACAACAATAAGTATTATTCTCAAGGTAATATTAGAGGCATCAAAATGTAAATGAACTAGTGATACAGACAGTCATTGTACTAATAAAATACAGTAAGAAAATGTGTAGAATGATGGAACTAATATTTTAAATATTTGAGCTGAAGATACTAGAAAATAATATTCTGAAGATCATGATTCAAGATGATCTTCATGGGTAAGATGAGAGTGAAATGAAGGCAGCTTTGATACAAATAGGATTCTATACAAGAATGACAACCCTGTATGCGAGACAGCAAAAGAGACACAGATGTATAGAACAGTCTTTTGGACTCTGGGGGAGAGGGAGGGGAGATGATTTGGGAGAATGGCATTAAAACATGTATAATATCATATAAGAAATGAATCGCCAGTCCAGGTTTGATGCAGGATACAGGAAGCTTGGGACTGGTGCACTGGGATGACCCAGAGGGATGGTATAGGGAGGGAGGTGGGAGGGGGGTTCAGGATGGGGAACACGTGTACACCCGTGGCGGATGCACGTTGTTGTATGGCAAAACCAATACAATATTGTAAAGTAAAAAAAAATAATAATAAAATAAAATAAATTAACAACAATAAAAAAATAGAAAAAAAGAAAGAAAGAAAGTACAATGAGATACCATGATGTGATTTCTGGGGAAGAGTTCTGGTCAGCTGAGGAAATGGCAGGGCATGGTCAGTAAGTATTCTAACACTGATTGAAAAGCAATTCATTTTTGGACTCTGTGTCCAGTGATGATGCTGTAAGTATACAACCACAGAGGTTTAATATTAGTTTAGATACTGGGTGGAGATAAAACTTTAAATGATATAAAACCTCTTAATAGTAATGTGGCAGGAAAGGAACTAGCAGGAATTGATCTGAGAACTAAGAGCTACATTCTTATAAATTGATGATTAAAAAGATAGTTGAAGAGACGCTGATGTATGGAACAGTCTTATGGACTCTGTGGGAGAGGGAGAGGGTGGGAAGATTTGGGAGAATGGCATTGAAACATGTAAAATATCATGTATGAAACGAGATGCCAGTCCAGGTTCAATGCACGATACTGGATGCTTGGGGCTAGTGCACTGGGACAACCCAGAGGGATGGTATGGGGAGGGAGGAGGGAGGAGGGTTCAGGATGGGGAGCATATGTATACCTGTGATGGATTCATTTTGATATTTGGCAAAACTAATACAATTATGTAAACTTTAAAAATAAAATTAAAAAAAAAGATAGTTGAAGAAAAAAATCAATTTTTGATTCATTTACCTTTACCTTAACTTCTTTACTTTTACATTACTTTTCCTAATTTTTTGAATATGCAGTGGTTTATACTTTCTGTAAATGTTCTGCTTGTAACTATAATAAATGTTTGATCCAAGTTTGTTGTTGTTGTTTTGTAGGGGAGAATTGGGATAAGGTAAGTAGAGGTATTGACATATAAAATAAATCTCAAATTGGTTATTATTTAGATAGAATAATATATATTAAGTGCATGCTTGTTTCTAATTTCATAGATGAATTCAGAAAACACTTAGAAGAAGTAAAATTCCCCATTTTAGCAAAAAAAGAACCAGGATAAATTTTATAATCTTAATCATCAAAGTGCTAATGGAAATCTTAGGAAGACAGAAAATAGCAATTTATTGAAAAGCATTTAAAATTCAGTAATTCATTAAATTCAAACTATTTATAAGAAAACTTGAATTTTAATGTTTTTTATTACAAAATTACAAAGTTAAAAGTTTTAGTAAGAATGCAATGAAAACAAAATGTATTCTCATTGACCAGTGGTGGAAATGTACACTTATGCCAACTTTCTAAAAATTAATTTGTCAAGTCAATGCATAATTTAATGTTTTAAACATGTTCATATCCTGTAAATATTCCTTCCCCAGAAATTTACATTCAGGATATCTTCAGTAAAATTAATCAGAATGTGAGTGTTAATCATGTATATTAAAATGAACTCTGTTGTCCTTCTTTTATTTATAATACTTCTGGAGCATCAAGGTTAGTCATGAGTGAGGAATTTCCCAAAAGTATGTTGCAGGTATGCAAAAAGAAGTGGTTGGTATTGGCCAGACTCATGGTTCAGTCTGAAGACTGAAAATCTAAGCAGAGTCTTTCTGAGCTTGGCCACATGGTAAAGCATTTGGGGGGCTTCCCTGGTGTCTCAGGCAGTAAAGAATTTGCCTGCAATGTGGGAGACCTGGGTTTGATCATTGGGTAGGGAAGATCCCCTGGAGGAAGGCATGGCAGCCCACACAAGTCTTCTTTCCTGGAGAATTCCATGGACAGAGGAGTCTGGCAGGCTACAGTCTATGGGGGAATCACAAAGAGTCAGATGAGATTGAAGCGACTGAGCATGCACGCACACATGCATATTCCATTTAGACATAAAATCACTTCTCTCTCTTTGTCAGGATTGACATAAATTTCTAAGGTAAATCCATATTATTTTTGGATTCCATATTACCATCTGCTTACTTGTTAACATTTATGTTTAATCCCCAAATCAATATTTGGATAATTTCACAGTGATTCAGACATACGTCATGTAGCAAATAATTTGAATTGCCTGATACTCAAGTTGCTAGCTGAGGTCAGAAAAGACTGCATTATGGCTTCTTACTTGAACTCTCTTAATCTTTAATACTATAAGATGTATTTTTTTAATTTTATTTTTCATTTCACCTTTTAACCCTTTTTGTTGGTTATTTTATTGGTTAAAATGGCTCTCAAATATAGTGCTGCAATGCTGTGCATTTTTCCTAAGTGCAAGAGGTCTATGAAATATTTCACTGAGAAAATATTGTTACATAAAATTAATTCAGCATGAGCAGTAGTGCTGTTGAGTATTATTTCAGTGTTCATGAATCAATAATATATATTAAACAGAATGTCTTTTAAAAGAAGCATAGCTAAGACAATGTCATGTATTGATCAATTAATGAAAATAAAGAAAATGATAGGCAGAGGCTCACAGAAACCTAATTATGTCCAAGAGCAATGCTTCAGTATTAATTAATTCAGAGTTCATTGCAACTATATTGAACACAGCTACAATGAATAATAAGGGTGTGTATATATATATATATATAATATGGATAGATTGTATCTCTCTCTCTCTCTCTCTCTCTATATATATATATATATATACACACACACACACACACACATACAGAAACACACACACACATATATATATACACATAATTATTATATATTAAAATATTTAAATAAATATTAGCTGACCAAATTATGAAAGTGAAAGTCATTCAGTTGTGTCCAACTCTTTGTGACCCCATGGATTCTACAATCCATGGAATTCTCCAGCCAGAATACTGGAGTGGGTAGCCTTTCACTTCTCCAAGGGATCTTCCCAACCCAGGGATCAAAGCCAGGTCTCCCACATTGCAGGCAGATTCTTTACCAGCTGAGCCGCAAGGGAAGCCCAAGAATACTGGAGTGGGTAGCCTATCCCTTCTCCAGTGGATCTTCCCAACCCAGGAATCGAACTGGAGTCTCCTTCATTGGTAGGTGGATTCTTTACCAACTGAGCTATTAGGGAAACCCCAAATTTCCAAACCTTCTATAATCACTATTGTTTTCACACATCCAACTAAATAAATCTCACTTTAAACCTATAATCTATTACCATTTAATCAAATTATTACCAAGTCTAGATTTTTTTTATTTCAATGTCTACTTTTAGGAAATGTCTTAAGTCAGAACAAAAGGAAGTATATAAATTCATGGGTAATATGCATTGCAACATCACTTATAATTATAGTGTAATACTGTAAACAACTTATTCCACAATAGAGAAATGACTGAGTAACATATGGAATATAAGTATAACTAAATAATTTTCTCAAAGAGTATTTCAAAAATATATAAAGGTGTTAATATATATTATTCATTGTATAAATAAGGTCACAACAGAGTACACATCACAGAACATATTATTAACACATTGTCATACTTGTTATTTGATATACAATGAATTATGTTTGGAGAAGGCAATGGCACCCCACTCCAGTAGTCTTGCCTGGAAAATCCATGGATGGAGGAGCCTGGTAGGCTGCAGTCCATTGGGTAGCTGTTATGTTTAAATATATCATAAATACATTGTATGTTAAGTATGTTATTAGAATTAGCAGTTGTTATCTCTGTACACTGGAAATTTGCATTCTTTTCTATCTACATTATATCTCTATATTTTATTTTTACTTCAAATAATATTGGTCCTTTTCCTTAATAAAAATTACAATGATCTGTGACACAAGAGAATATTTTTAAAGTGTTACGGTAGTCCCTTTTTGACTACTTGTTGCTTTTAAAATATACTATGATATGTATATAATAATTCTGAAATAACAAAGTTTTCTGCTTTTAACATAATAATATAATGCAATTGGCTTTATCAACAAGTGTGGTTCTCCTAAACCTGATAGGGCAACTTTAAAGTGAAGAGAAGACTCTTGAGAGTACTTCAGACAGCAAAGAGATCAAACCAGTCAATCTTAAAGAAAATCAACCCTGAATATTCATTGCAAGGACTGATGCTGAGGCTCCAATACTTTGGCCATCTAATGTGAAGAGCTGGCTCAATAGAAAAATCTCTGAGACCAGGAAAGATTGAAGGCAGTAGGAGAAGGGGACAACAGAGATCAAAATGATTGGATGGCATCGCTGAATCAATGGACATGAGATTGAGCAAATGCCAGGAGATGGTGAGGAACAAGGAAGCTTGGTGTGCTGCAGTCTATGGAGTCACAAAGTCAGACATGACTGAGCAACTGAAAAGCAATCAAGTGAAGGAATATCCTGAAACACAGATATTATGAAAAGCATACTGATGATATAACAGTGTATCCTAGTTTCAATGAAAAGTAACACAATTGTATAAATGCGAATTTATGGGATTTTCTTTTACATTTTTCCAAACCTTTCCCAGACCAGGAATTGAAATTGAACCTAGACCCCTGCAGTAAAATTGCTGAGTCTTAACTGCTGGACTGCCAAAGAACTCCCTACATTTTTCTAAACTTTATAAATATGACTTGGGAGTGAGGAATGAGAGAAGCACAGGGTCTCTTGTACAGACTTTATAATTTCCTTTTTTTTTTTTTTAATGTTTTATTTTTTTATTTTATTTTTTTTTTGGCTTTGTATAGACTTGTATTTACACTCTCAGACCCATACAGATAGACATAGAAGAACATGTTCTTTCTGTTCTTCACAAAGTACTCAGGACTTTGACAAGAAACATCATAAGTTTACATAAATGCCAATTTTCAAACCAATTTATGAACTCAAAATTCTACTCAAAAAGAAAAAGACACTCTTCTTAGCCATCAATTTCAGATGGGAGTTCTGATTTCCAGAGGAAATTTTTTTTTTTTAATTTTTTTTTTTTTTTAATTTCAGGTATACACGTGCTCCCCATCCTGAACCCTCCTCCCTCCCCCCTCCCCATACCATCCCCCTGGGCCGTCCCAGCGCACCAGCCCCAAGCATCCAGCATCGTGTACTGAACCTGGACTGGCATCTCGTTTCATACATGACATTTCACATGTTTCAATGCCATTCTCCCAAATCTTCCCACCCTCTCCCTCTCCCATAGACTTTATAATTTCCTGAGGAAATTCTGAGAAACATAAGTCAGATTTAAATCAGAGCTTTAGTTAAAGGCTAAGGTAACACCAAGGCCTGTTGCCTAGAAGGAAATAGGTAGGGATGAAGGAAATGCCTTTATCAGAGAAACATGTAAAGAACTAGAGCTTTCAAACCCTAAGAGTCAACTCTTCAAGTGATCTTTGATTGAAGCTATAAGGTACCTGAAGCTACATTAAAAGTAGTGACTTCAGGATGAGGGATATTTATACTCAGAGAATATGGAAATGAAGTTGAGTTTGGGTCTGTGCCAGAAGGTTATTCAAAGAAGCAATTTAGGAATATGATTAGTTGTGTCTCCTTTCTACCTCTTTATTTATCTATGCATGGAAAGTACATTTTAAAAAAGTATACCTTGCAAATTAGAAGTATCACCTCAGAACACTTCATGAAAAAACAGCATAAATTCAAAGATTTTTTTTTTTTTTTAATCATTACATCCAATAAAGGAAATAGACATTTTCCTTTTACTACTTGGGAACAGTACCAGCCAGTATATCTAGAATACTGACCACATGCCAGGCACTATAAATGCTTCATATGCATTAATTCACTTAATTCTTATTAACTATTGATACTTTACAAGTAGACACTTTCTTATTTCAATTTTACCAAGTCTGTCTAGCATTAGATCGCTAACACACAGTTGAGCAATTCTAGCTTCAGAATCTGGATGATAGCCTGTGTCCTAGAACAGCCATAAAATACAATAGTTAGCAAGTTGAAAATCCCACCAAGGTAAATTTTAATGTATTCAATTCATTACACTGAGTAAAGATAATTATTTTACTCATTTTTTCTAAAAACATTATCTGAATGTTTAGCCCCTAACTAACCTGAGAAGATAAATGCAATATCATGGAAGAAAACCAGTAGTAGTTCACTACCTGAAAAACACAATCAAGCTATTATTATAATGAATATATTAAATAAACAAGAAAGTACTCTTGGTATCTTAAGATATAAAACAAAAAGGAAATTTCAGTCACTGTATTCATCATGTCTTGAGCCATGGAGACATATTGACTTATTTATTTAAAAGGGTATTTACATGATCATTATGCAGCATGGGTCTAGTTTTAAATCCCATTTTTCTCTAATAGCAAAGATTAAAAAGTCATATGTGTTTGATATGCAGAGTGTATCTTTCATGGTACAAAGCTTATTCAAATGATCACTGTTTTCTAACTCCTAGAAAAGCAATGATATTTGTAATAAATGATGAATATATTCTCAGTACACTACTAAGAAGTTAAAAGCAGAAAAAGCTCCCCAAAGTGTATATGTGTGTCTATCTTTGCATATGTTCAGTAGATGTATACACACATACATACAAACATAAGCCACATATAGAGTTATGTATATAAACATTTTTTGTTCCTTACAGCCTTACTGCTGCTGCTGCTGCTAAGTCGCTTCAGTCGTGTCCGAATCTGTGCGACCCCAAAGACGCCAGCCCACCAGGGTCCTCCTTCTCTGGGATTCTCCAGGCAAGAACACTGGAGTGGGTTGTCATTTCCTTCTCCAATGCATGAAAGGAAAAGTGAAAGTGAAGTCTCTCAGTCGTGTCCGACTCTTAGCAACCCCATGGACTGCAGCCTACCAGGCTCCTCTGTCCATGGGATTTTCCAGGCAAGAGTACTGGAGTGGGGTGTCATCGCCTTCTCCTTACAGCCTTACAGTATGCTATAATTCAAATAAAATGTTTTACCTTTTTTTTCTATGAGGTCTTCTTGGAAATTTCAATGGCATGACCAAATTCATG
The DNA here is from genome assembly GCF_002263795.3 of Bos taurus. Taxonomy (NCBI): domain Eukaryota; kingdom Metazoa; phylum Chordata; class Mammalia; order Artiodactyla; family Bovidae; genus Bos; species Bos taurus. The sequence continues at coordinate 5,865,292 of NC_037336.1, forward strand.
GAAGCTATTTATATTATAGATATGAAAATAGAGGGTATGTAACTCTTTATTCTTCGATATTGTGAGGTTTGTCAATTTCGGAATCCAGACAGACTACTTATACGATTAACTTAACCCTGTTCGTCTCCATTTTTACAGGAAAATTCAAGGCTATTTACAACTTTTTTAAGACAATTATAAAGCTATTTTAATTAGAACACTCAAAGAGTATTTATTTTGGACCTATAGATCTATCTATCTGGATTTTCATTAAAATTATTCCTCTCCTCAGAAGTCTTTTGAAGTTAAGCTGTTAGGTGTCTAATGAAGGATGGGGAACTAGCAGAGACAAGTTATGCCTCTGGCCAAGTGTTATCTCTTATGACATTAAATCCTGTTTTGCTTTAGCTGGATATAGTAGCAATATAAAGTGCTTTAAAAATTTGTCACCTGTGTCCTAAGAGCATACAAGGTTATAGCTTGATCCACCTGCTAGAATAATGCAAATAAAAGCAAAACTAAAGAAATGGGGCCTAATAAAACTTAAAAGCTTGGCACAGCAAAGAAAACCATCGCCAAGATAAAAGACAACCCTCAGAGTGGGAGAAAATAATTGCAAATGAGGCAACTGACAAAGGGTTAATCTCCATAATATACAAGCAGCTTATGTATCTCAATATCATCAAAACAAACAACCCAATCAAAAAAAAAATAGGCAGAAGGCCTAAACAGACATTTTTCCAAAGACAACATAGAGATGGCCAATAAATACATGTAAAAATGCTCAACATTGCTCATTAGAGAAATGCAAATCAAAACTAAAATGAGGTATTACCTTACACAAGTCAGAATTGCCATCAACGGGAAATCTACAAACAATAATTGTTGGAAATAGTGTGGAGAAAACAGAATCCTCTTGCAATGTAAGTTGGAATATAAACTGACAGAGCCATTATGGAAAACAGTTTGAGATTTCTTTTTTTTCCAGTTCATTTCTTCGGCAAACTTTTATTGTTTTTTCTTTGGCTCACAAATTTGTTATATTTAATCTTTAGCAAATTTGTAGAAATATCTTAGAGTGTGGACATGTTATACATTTTCTTTCCTTTACTCCCAGTCTCAGGTTAGAGAATATGATTAGTAAGTTTATAAAGATCATTTTTAAATAACTTAAAAATTATCTTTTATTTCTAAATAATGGAACTAATATATGTTCTTTAGAGAACATACTTGATATTTTATTTATTTATTTTTTTAACTTTACAATATTCTATTGGTTTTTGCCATATATCAACATGAATTCGCCACAGGTATACACATGTTCCCCATCCTGAACCCTCCTCCTACCTCCCTCCTCCCTCCCCGTACCATCCCTCTGGGTTGTCCCAGTGCACCAGCCCCAAGCATCCAGTATCGTGCATTGAACCTGGACTGGCGACTCATTTCATATATGATATACATGTTTCAATGCCATTCTCCCAAATCATCCCACACTCTCCCTCTCCCACAGAGTCCAGTTTGAGATTCCTTTAAAAAACTAGGAATAAATCTACCATATGACCCAGCAATCCCTCATATATTCTGAGAAAACCACAATTCTAAAGATTATGTGTACCCCAGTGTTCACTGTAGCAATATTTACAATATCCAGGACATAGATGTCCATTGACAAATGAATGGATAAGAAGTTGGGGTGTATTTATACAATGGAATATTATTCAGCCATAAAGATGAATAAATTTGAGTCAGTTGTAGTGAGTTGGATGAGACTAGAGCCTGTTACACAAAGTGAAATAAGTCAGAAAGAGAAAAACAAAGATTGCATGTTAACACATATATATGGAATCTAGAAAAAATGGTACTGAGGCATCTAGTAAAGAACAGACATTTGGACAGAGCAGGAGAAGATAGGGGTGGGAAAAATTGAGAAAGTATCACTGAGTTATAAACACTATCCAGTGTAAACCAGGCAGTTAGTGGGAAGTTGCTAAATAACACAGGAAGCATAGCCTGGCAAACTGTAATGAACTAGAAGGATGAAATCAGTGAGGCGAGGGAGGGAAGGGATAAATTAATTCAGGTGAATTGCACAGTCATGTCTGACTATTTGTGATTCCATGGACTGCAGCACGCCAGGCTTCCCTGTCTATCAGCAACTCCCAGAGCCTGCTCAAACTCATGTACATCAAGTTGGTGATGCCATCCAACCAGCTCATCCACTGTCATCCCCTCCTCCTCCTGCCTTCAATCTTGCCCAGCATCAGGGTCTTTTCTAATGAGTCAGTCCTTCAAATCAGGTAGCCAAAGTGTCAGAGTTTCAATTTTAATATCAGTCCTGCCAATGAATATTCATGAAGATGGACACAACAAAGGACATAAATGGAATGGATCTAACAGAAGCAGAAGATATTAAGAAGAGGTGGCAAGAATACACTGAAGAACAGTACAAAAAAGATCTTCATGACCCAGGTAATCATGAAGGTATGATCACTCACCTAGAGTCAGATATCTTGGAATGTGAAGTCAAGTGGACCTTAGAAAGCATCACTACGAACAAAGCTAGTGGAGGTGATGTAATTCCAATTTCAAATCCTAAAAGATGATGCTGTGAAAGTGCTATACTCAATATGCCAACAAATTTGGAAGATTGAGCAAGTGGCCACAGGACTAGAAAATGTCAGTTTAAATTCCAGTCGCAAAGAAAGTTAATGCCAAAGAACATTCAAACTACTGCACAATTGCACTCATCTCACACACTAATAAAGTAATACTCAAAATTGTCCAAGCCAGTTTCAACAATATGTGAACTGTGAACTTCCAGATGTTCAAGCTGGATTTAGAAAAGGCAGAGGAACCAGAGATCAAACTGCCAACATCCATTGGATTATGGAAAATGCACAAGAGTGCCAGAAAACATCTACTTCTGTTTTATTGACTATGCCAAATTCTTTGACTGTGAGGATCACAATAAACTCTGGAAAATTCTTCAAGAGATGGAAATACCAGACCATCTGACCTGCCTCCTGAGAAATATTTATGCAGGTCAAAAAGCAACAGTTAGAACTGGACATCGAACAACAGACTGGTTCCAAATCAAGAAAGGAGTACAAGGCTGTATGTTGTCAACCTGCTTATTTTATGTATAGAGTACATCATGTGAAATGCTGGGCTGGATGAAGCACAAGCTGTAATCAAGATTTCTGGGAGAAATATCAATAACCTTAGATATGCAGATGATACCATCCTTATTACAGAGGGCAAAGCAGAACCAAAGAGCCTCTTGATGAAAGTGAAAGAGGAGAGTGAAGAAGCTGGCTTAAAACACGACATTCAGAAAACTAAGATCATGGCATCTGGTCCCATCACTTCATGGCAAATAGATGAGGAAACAATGGAAACAGTGAGAGACTTTATTTTTGGGGTCTCATAAATCACTGTAGAATGTGACTGCAGCCATGAAATTAAAACACACTTGCTCTTTGGAAGAAAAGCTATGACCAATTTAGACAGCATATTAAAAGGCAGAGACATTAATTTGGTCCATGTAGTCAAAGCTATGGTCTTTCCAGTAGTCATGTATGGATGTGAGAGTTGGACTACATAGAAAGCTGAGTGCTAAAAGAATTGATACTTTTGAACTGTGGTGTTAGAGAAGACTCTTGAGAGTTCCTGGGACTGCAAGGAGATCAAACCAGTCAATTCTGAAGGAAATTAGTCCTGCATATTCATTGGAAGGACTGATGCTGAAGCTGAAACTCCAATACATTGGCCCCCTAATGGGAAGACCCTGATGATGGGAAAGATTGAAAGCAGGATAAGGGGAAAACAGAGGATGAAGTGGTTGGATGGCATCATTGACTTGATAGACATGAGTTTGAGTAAGCTATGGAAGTTGGTGATGGACAGGCAAACCTGGCTTTCTACAGTCCTTGGGGTCACAAAGAGTAGGACACTAATGAGCGTCTGAACTAAACTGACGTTTTGGACCTTTTTCAAAGAATAACCATGTATTTTTGATTAAAAGATTTTCCCTAGTGGGGATATTTACAAGGAAAAATTAGTAGGAGTTTCTTGAAAGCAAATGCAGCTCCATTTCTGTTTTCCAGGATTGAGTCTCCCAACCTGTGGAGCCATTAGGGCCACACCCATGATTGTTCCTGCTCCACAGTAACCAAGATTGACACTAGATGTGATTCCAATACAAATGTGCCTGCAGTTGGCCATCCTAACCTACAGTTTTTAGTTAAGTTGTGTCAAAGAAAAAAAAAGGTCTATGAATGACTGAGGTTTTCTCTTAAAAATTTTGTAAGAAATAAGATTCAAATTGGGATACTGTTAAAAATAATAATAATATATCTGATACAAATGTGTATGACATAGAAAAGAATTGCATCATTGTTCATTAGTGGCAAGTGGATAAAAAAGAAAAATTTTCAATTCTTGTATTTTCCACAATACATGCTAATAAGATAATGAGAGGAGAGGAGAAAATAGCAATAAGAATGTGATAGAAAAACAGTTAAGAAAAGTACATAGCCAGGTGCAATGTTGTAGAAGATTGCAGCTGGTGACCTAACAGAAGTAATTTTTTTTTAATTGGAGGCTAATTACTTTACAATATTGTATTGGTTTTGCCATACATCAACATGAATCTGCCACGGGTGCACATGTGTTCCCCATCCTGAACCCCCTTTCCACCTCCCTCCCCATGATCTTAACAGAATACTAGAATCAGAAGATGAACTGAATGGATTCAAGAGCACACATAATGGAGGCAATCTTGTCAAGATTGTTCTTTTATATTTCAATACTAATGGAAATTAATCTGAAGAAAGGAGTCAATAATACAGTTGAAAAAGGGGGTAGCTAGAGAAAAACTTGCCTTTGGATGTACCATCAAGTGGATACAGGACACAAGTATGAAGGTTTGTCTTTTGTAGAATCAGGGTCACATTTCCATTGTAATAGAAGGCAAGGAAGATTATATAACATAATTTATTTTGGTTTTTAATTTTATAAATAATAACATGCTATGTATATTTCCCTATGCTCTTTCATATTGAACAACAACATTTGAAATCTATGATTTTATTTTTAATTTATTTTTCAAGAGTAAAGGAAAAACCAATTTGGAGTGTTTACGGAATAAAATTTGATGGCTATTATTAATAGTAAAAATTATAAAGTGTGAAAGTCTCCTTTTATTTCTGAAAGACTTCTAGATAATGTTTAGATCACAACTGCATAATTCATATTTTAATATTCCTACTATTAAAATAATATATCTATTATAATTATAATTATGAACTTTAATTAAAAAGGAAATAGTCAACAATTAAATCACATGAGAAATTTAGTGGAAATTGGGATTACTTTTCTGTCTGTTATCCGGAATATCCTCATCGTTTTTAAAACATTTTTTTTTTTTGCTCTGTCTTTTGCTGGTAGTATGACACTCAGCTCCCTGTTCCTAGAAAATCACAAAAGAATGTATAAGCTGGAGTCACTCCAATTTCAGAGAAGGAACTGGCAACCCACTCCAAAATTCTTGCCTGAAGAATCACAAGGACAGAGGAGCCTGGCTGGATAGAGTCTATGTGTTCACAATGAGTCAGACATGACTGAGCTACATTACACACACAAACTCCAGTTTTAGGCAAAATAGTTTACCTCTTTGTCATAAACTTAGCTCAAGTTCGTGCTCATGTGTATGAACACACACACACACACACACACACACACACACTTCTTGGATTCATAATACCTGAAAGTACACACAACAAATATAATAAAGTTGTTGCAAGAAAGGGAACCCCTTGCAGGCCCCAAGAATGGGCTTTTGTCTAGCACTCAGAAATGTATTGTTTTGGCAGAACAAGTGACTTTATTGGGAAGGGATGCCTAGGCAGAAAGCAGCAGGGTAAAGAAACCAAGGGGGACTCCTCTGCCAGGTGGTCAGCAGTCTTGGGTTTTATGTTGATGGGGTTAGTTTCCAGGTTGTCTCTGGGCAATCATTCTGACTCTGGGGCCTTGCCTATGTGCATGCGTCCCTCAACCAACAATTCCAGAAGAAAGATTCTGGGAAGTTCATAGGACATACGGATTGGTATCTCCTCTCTTTCTTTGATCTTTCCCGAATTCTTACAGTTGATGGTAGCTTGTTAGTTTGATGTTTCTTACCAGGATCCCCTATCATAAAATATACAAATGACTACTGTCAAAGTGAGCAGTTTCAGTGTTTCCTCTAGCAAAGTGACCTTTGTTGATACACACATAAACACACACATCACACAAAGTAGTTGGGAGCATTGGTTGCAAAATCAGAGAAGTTGGTTTTACCATCTTACACTGACTTCCACCACTGAGGTGATCAGTGTGGAAAGATCATTTCAGAAAGTTTTTATAAAACCCCAACAATAATTCCAGTTCATAGAAAGAATCAAGCATGTGGTTACTTCCTTCTCTTTATTCCTTTCTTCCTTCTCTAATTCCCCTCCATTTTTTTGTTCCTTTTTTCTTCTTTTAGTAAGTGAAAGTAATTGTGTAGGTGAAGCCCCTCCACCCAGATTTGTTTTTATTATGTTGAAAAATGGGTAAAATATAAGGCTTATTGGGTGGGTTTTCCACAAAATTTGTTTCTGTTCTTTTGAGTAAGAATCAATGTTCACCTCTGTGTCTAATGTTCTCCCTTTCTTAACTCAAGGAAAATTCCTACTATTCATCTTTATAACTCAATTAAAATATTTCTCCTTATAAATCCCACCTCAATAACTCCTCCCACCTTCTGACCGAGGCAGAATATCTTCCTTCTTTGGGTTTTCATAACACTATGATGATGGCGTTGTAGAACACTAATTATTTGTTTCCAGATTTTTTCTCTTCTAATACAACAAATTATCCTAAAGTAGGGAGCATATACTATTTCTTCTGATTATTCCCATATCTTTGTCAATGGTTATTGACTATGCATACATTCTAAACTGTTTGCAAACATAACTGGAAGGGGCATGGAAATTTTCAATTTTAATTATAGCTAATTCTCACTATAAAGATAAGCAGATATACCAAAATTAATTACACTGCTTTCTAGAATATTACTAGCACTCACATAAAAACTTTGAAAATACTCTTGACAAAATGACAAAATAAAGAAATTGGTTATGTAGTTTATTGCATGACATACAAAGCCATATTGGTAAATAAAAATACAAATACCTGTCTTATTTCATCATTTCAAACTAACTACCACTTTGCATTTCAAATCTGTGTTCATCAAGTAATGCAATAATGAGCACTTGGAATTTAAACATGAGTACTAATCAGTAGATCTTTTTCAAAGAAGCAAGATAATTTTAATGTGGTAGGTTTTAACATGTATAATAAAATAGGACAAAGTCTTTTAATGAAATATTTTGATTTTTCTACTCATCTTTTTTTCTCAGTTTGTAAATGTTTTGCAAAGCTATTAAATTGGATGCTTTATATGTTGATTCAGAAATATATCTTACATGAAAATGTATATTAACTTTTAAATAAACTTTGTTCATATTCACGTATTATACATATATTTCAAAACTGGTGTATGTTGTTGTAATATGTCTGGGCAACCCTTGCCCAAAGAATTTTAAATTTAAGTTTCTTTTTCATGGAACTGTAATTACTTTGGTGGAATTCCAAGTAATATTAATGATGTATGTTTGAAAACTTCAGGATTGTGGATAAAGGGCAACATTAACCTAGTAAAAATGAGCAACTGACAAAGCAAAATATAAACAATTGTCTAAAAATGCACTTATTCTATAGATCTTAGACTCCAAAAACAGTCTATGGGACTGTAAATTACCAAAAACAAATTCAAACATCTTGAAATACAAATAAGCTCTCTCTGAGTTTTCCACTACTTGTCTTGTACTTGCTGTATAGACTGGAGAGTCAGAATTTAATTAGTAGTGAGAACAGGAAATAAAATTTTCTGCATTAGAACAGTAAGGCCTGATCTGACACATTTACAAATTGTATACTAATCAGAAACCAAAAATGGTGACATTATGAAAAAATTTTCTGGCAAGAGCAAAGGTAGGATTTTATAATGAAAGACATAGTTTGATATTTTTTTCCTAAAAATGTGATTTATCGGAAAAGATTTTAAAGGAAATGTCTTGAAAAAAAGGATGCATTCTATTTGTGGTGTCAAAAATGAAATTAGCAGTTACATAAAAGTGTGAGTAAATTCTTGGACTATGGGACAATATTTCCCTAGAGCTTATGTTTTCAGTCTTTTTTGCATTATCAGCATGTTTTTCAGTACAGTGTTATAGATAGCTTAACTTCAAAACAACACATATGCTAATGGATAGTAAACGTATACCCTTAGCCCAGATCTCAGTCATAGAGCCAAAATTCAAGTAGCCATTGGACCTGTCTCTTTCAATATCACAGACATTTATTTTAAGCTTTATCTGTCTGACAACTCCACAAAAAAGATCGTGTCATTCCTGTTTCCCCGCAGATAAAGATATTACAAATGTTGCACTTAAATTTTCTATAAATACAAAAACGTAAGAATAACATCTTCAGTTCAGTTCAGTTCAGTCGCTCAGTCGTGTCCGACTCTTTGCGACTCCATGAATCTCAGCATGCCACATCTCCCTGTCCATCACCAACTCCTGGAGTTCACTCAGACTCACGTCCATTGAATCAGTGATACAATCCAGCCATCTCATCCTCTGTCTTCCCCTTCTCCTCCTGCCCCCAATCCCTCCCAGCATGAGTCTTTTCCAATATGTCAAGTCTTTGCGTGAGGTGGCCAAAGTACTGGAGTTTCAGCTTTAGCATGATTCCTTCCAAAGAAATCCCAGGGCTGATCTCCTTCAGAATGGACTGGTTGGATCTCCTTGCAGTCCAAGGGACTCTCAAGAGTCTTCTCCAGCACCACAGTTCAAAAGCACCAATTCTTTGGCACTCAGCTTTCTTCACAGTCCAACTCTCACATCCATACATGACCACAGGAAAAACCACAGCCTTGACTAGATGGACCTTTGTTGGCAAAATAATGTCTCTGCTTTTGAATATGCTATCTAGGCTGGTCATAACTTTCCTTCCAAGGAGTAAGCGTCTTTTAATTTCATGGCTGCAATCACCATCTGCAGTGATTTTGGAGCCCCCAAAAATAAAGTCTGACACTGTTTCCACTGTTTCCCCATCTATTTCCCATGAAGTGAAGGGACCAGATGCCATGATCTTAGTCTTCTGTATGTTGAGCTTTAAGCCCACTTTTTCACTCTCCACTTTCACTTTCACCAAGAGGCTTTTTAGTTTCTCTTCACTTTCTGCCATAAGGGTGGTGTCACCTGCATATCTGAGGTTATTGATATTTCTCCTGGCAATCTTGATTCCAGCTTGTGCTTCTTCCGGCCCAGTGTTTCTCATGATGTACTCTGCATATAAGTTAAATAAGCACAGTGACAGTATACAGCCTTGATGTACTCCATTTCTTATTTGGAACCAGTCTGTTATTCCATGTCCAGTTCTAACTGTTCCTTCCAGACCTGCATGTAGGTTTCTCAAGAGACATTTCAGGTGGTCTGGTATGCCCATCTCTTTCAGATTTTTCCACAGTTTATTGTGATCCACACAGTCAAAGGCTTTGGCATAATCAATAAAGCAGAAATAGATGTTTTTTTTCTGTAACTCTCTTGCTTTTTTGATGATCCAGCGGATGTTGGCAATTTGATCTCTAGTTCCTCTGCCTTTTCTAAAACCAGCTTGAACATCTGGAAGTTCACTGTGCTGAAGCCTGGCTTGGAGAATTTTGAGCATTAATTTAGTAGCGTGTGAGGTGAGTGCAATTGTGCAGTAGTTTGAGCATTCTTTGGCATTGCCTTTGTTTGGGATTGAAATGAAAACTGACCTTTTCCAGTCCTGTGGCCACTGCTGAGTTTTCCAAATTTGCTGGCCTATTGAGTGTAGCACTTACAGAGCATCATCTTTCATGATTTGAAATAGCTCAGCTGGAATTCCATCACCTCCACTAGCTTTGTTTGTAGTCATGCTTCTAAGGCCCACTTGACTTCACATTCCAGGATGTCTGGCTCTAGGTCAGTGATCACACCTTCGTGATTATCTTGGTCTCCTTCAATGCTCATTTTTGCCTAAATTTTTAGTCACATGTCCTGACACTCATAACCATGCAACTATATATTCTGAATGTACCACACTCATTGTTTTCTCACATTTTTTGTTTCCTTTATTGGCATCTATGTTCCTCACCAATGTATCCCTGACTTTTGGCAAATTTCATGTTTTCTCCATTTTAGTTTCAGACTCTCTATCATTTAGTTTTTCTCTAGTTTTTTTTGTTTGTTTGTTTGTTTGTTTTCTAGAGCACCATCTAGCTGGATACAGGTGGATATGTCTTGTGCTCCAGTGTCTACATTTAACCAAAGGAGTTACTGATCACTATGTTTAAATTGTTAACTTGATGTTAGATTTTGATGCGATCCAATGTACTTCTTAAAGGAGGAGATATTTGACTCATAAATTTTTAGTGGTTTGCATGATAGTGAAATTATTGTAGATAAGTATATTTCCATGGATTCTCTACAATGGGTTTAAGATAGAAATAGTATCAAAATGTTTTCAATGTGAAAATAAAGCAGAAATTCAGTTGATAAAAATATAAAATGTAAGATGTGACAAAATCCAATAGAGATCAAAAAGGAAAAACACAGAAAGAGCAGGGTCAGTGGAATTCAGCAGCAGCAGAGGCATTGGGTGGTTTGAGTGGGAAGAGTGGACTCCTTGGGGAAGTACGTGGAACAGAGCAGTGAAGTGAAGCATAGGAGAGGTACCAACAGCCATTCTGAAGGCAGAAGAATATGCACCAAAGGTGTACTTTTATTAATATTAGTGAGATGTGAGGATCTGTACAAACCATCCTTTCCTTTATTTCAGTACTCTCTAACAAGCATGAATGAAGCTTCCACATCCAGCAAAAGTCAACACAGAGGAGGGTGTTTTAGATTGAATGTCTGTGTCCCTCCAAAATCAATGTTGTGATGCCCTAAGCACAAGAGTAATACTGTTTTGAGGTGAGGTTTTGGCATGTAATTTGTCATGAATGTGAGGCTCCCATAGTGAGACTAGGCTCTGCATCAGAAGAGGAGAAACCATGACTTTCAAATGCAAGGTCACAGCCATGTGAGGACACAGTGAGGAGGCGGCTGTCTGCCAGCCAGAAAGAGGACCCTTGTCGGGAACTGGATTGGCCAATACCTGGATCTTGGTAAGTCACCCAGTCTATGGTATTTTTCTATAACTGACTAATATAAGAGGGATTTATTTCACAAGGCATTATTGTGAAAATCAAAATCTTTGACTAAGTGGTGGACTACTTTGAGTCACAAATCACAATCTATTGATTACAAAACGAAATGAAAAATGGACTCTAATGAAGCCCATTTGAAGACACTAATAATTTTAAGTGTAAAACATTTGTAATAGGAAACTATCTAAGAAGATGTATCAGTGATTTCTGAGTGAAGTGAGAATAAGACAAAAGGCTGCTTAGTACTGTGTCTTTGCTATAGATTTTTTATAATTTAAAGTAAAAAACATATATTATTATTTCCATGTTTATGCATTGGTGAAATCATCTTTTAATAAAATTTATAAAGGGCAAGAGCATAATGACATAACATTCTTTAAGCAGAAGTAACTAAATTTAATGGGCATATATGAATTTCATGATTTAAGATTCTGCTGTCATATTTTAGCAAAATATTTTGAGATCATCCATGTTGTGTGTTTATATTCTTCTCCATAGACATTTTGGGCATAATTTGAGTATGTCATATGTAAATAAATAAATGTGTAAAAGGTTCAAAACTTTATGATACTTTTTAAAAACTCATTGAAGTATAGTTGATCTACAATGCTGTGTTGGTTTCTGGTGTAAAGGAAAGTGATTCAGTTATGCATATTATATATTCTTTTTCATATTATTTTCCATTATGGCTTATTACAGGATAATGAATATATTTTCCTGCAAAGTAGGAACTTGTTGATTATTTTATATATAGTAATGTGTATATGTTAATCCTAAATTCATAATAACTCCCCCATTCCCTTTTGTCACATTTGTTTTCTATGTCTATAAGTTTGTTTCTGTTTCATAAATAAATTCATTGGTATCATGTTTTAGAATGTACATATAAGCTATGTCTTATGGTATTTGTCTTTTTTCTTTCTGATTTAGTGTGATTATCTGTAGGTCTATTCAAGTTGCTGCAAATGGCATTATTTCATTCTTTTTTATGGCTGAGTAGTATTCCATTGTGTATATACACCACATCTTCTTAATCTTTTATTATGATCCAATCTTTTAGGTTTCTCATAGGTGTAATTAAACCAAAGAGAACAATACATAATTCTGTAATTCCTCAGGCTTAAGGAAGAAGTCTGTTAGGTATTTGGGGGACTCCAGCAGTTAAGTTTGTATGCTTCACTGCAACCTAGGAATAATACTAGAACTTGATGATGAGAGAGGTGGAGTTCTCAGAATTAGATTTCTTTGAAAATGGACAATCATTACAGATTATTTTGGGGCATGTTAGTGAAACTATTACATTGAGAAAATCCTAGATGATGAAAGACTAGTAAGTATGCTTTAAAATAGTATGGAAATCAGTTCAAAAAGACTTATGAGGAATTAGTATAAATGGAAGAAAACGTCAGATATGTGAGATGTGATAAAAGAATAATGTGTAGGAGTTAGCACCTTGTATGACAAAGAGGGATAGCAAGTGGGTGGAGGAAGCTATCAGAAACTATTCTAGCACTGAAATATGGAGAACGCTGATAGATGTTATGAAGTGACTTACCCAACTTTCCTTCGAAATTCTTACTAGTGTCTTTTTTCCACAATAGCTCCTAGAAAGCTATAAACTGCATATCCAAGCTCCATGCAGTTAAAATTCTGAATATTATTTAGGTACTGGGCTTCCCTGGTGGCTCAGCTGGTAAAGAATCTGCCTGAAGTGTGGGAGACCTGGATTTGATCCCTGGATTTTGACGATCCCCTGGAGAAGGGCATGGCAACCCACTCCAGTATTCTTGCCTAGAGAATAAGCATGGACAAAGGAGCCTGGTAGGCTGCAGTCCATGGGGGTCACAAAGAGTTGTGACAGAACAGAACTAAGCAACTAAGCATGGCTAAGTGTACACAGCTAATGAACATTATTGATATGCAAAACTGGAATAAGTGCATGGAGTATTTTGATCATATTCACAGGAGCAATGCAGTGGTATGGTTCCTGGCTTCATGCTGTTGCTATTTTGTGTATCAGTGGTGATAATATTCATATTTCTTTGCTGAGCCAACATGACCAAGTTTATTTCTTATTTTTTCATGCAATGATAAGCAGCTTTTGTAATCTTGGCAGAGGCAGTGTGATTGAGGGAGCACAGGGATGTTTTAAAAATTTTGTCAAAAATTGTTTCCATCCTTCCAATTATGCAGTAAGCAAACTAATGTCAAGTAAAAAGCTTTTTTCTACCCAAATTGGTTATTGTTCCTAACAGAAACTTAACCAATACAATAATTAAGAAGGTTTCAATGCCAGTGTAGGAGGGAAAGTCTAAAGGGCTGTAAGTTTAAAATAAAAGAAAGATATATTTTTAACTGTAATATATAAGGATTGCAATTAAATAAAGGAAGAGACTTGAGCTTTCTCTTTGGAAATAGTAATGCTGAGAAATAAAGATTTGAAAAAAAAAAAGTTAACCGTAGTTGACTATAAATAAGGGACTATAGGGTAAACTTTTTTTTTTTTTTAAAGACAAAATATAAGGAGAGAACGGGGACAATGGGGCACAGTTTATTGTGATTATATCCCAAACAAAATCCTAAATTGATGACAGCTTACTAGGTTTGCTATAATAATTAGTAATAGCAAAGACTATCAAAAGAGTATCTTTGCTTAGGTAATATTTTGGACTTGGCCATTTTATAAGATTCAGTTGCTTAAACAACCAAAGTAACAAGTGCATGGCATATCTGACTACATCAATTTCTTAGAATAAAACTTTTCTTTATGATTTATGATTTCTTTATGATTTCAAAAATGCCTCTATGGAACTTGGGCTTGAATTATTGCTATTGCTTTCTTTTATCAGTCTGATTAATGATATAATCACTATGAATAAATACAATAAAAGATACATTATGTAGATGAAATAGCTAATGGGTTGCTTAAAATGAGTAACCTTCTTTTTTTTTAATATTGCAATTACTCATTGTGTGACCTTGAGCTAACCCTTTGGCATCTGTTGGCCATAGCCAGACTTCTCAACTTTAAAATAGAGAATTTGTACCATTTTAACTTTCCTACATTCTTGTGACTCTTGGGGGGATTTAGATGAGAGTTCACATGGTAAAATAATGTAGACTTGGGTTCATAGTTCAGCTGTGAAATTTCTAGCTATATAACTTTAAAACTTAATTTTTATTAATTGCATATTACTTTCTTCTACAAGAGGAGGATTCTAATAGTAATTTCATAGAATCATCACTAGCATTACACTAGATATAATATTAAATATATAAAGTTTTACATTCATTTTTTACCCAATAGGTGCCAAATGTACTTAAGGTACAGCACTACTCTTAATCAGTTTAGTTCAGTTCAGTTCAGTTGTACAGTCGTGTAAAACTCTTTGTGATCCCATGGACTGTAGCACACCAGGCTTCCCTGTCCATCACCAACTCCCAGAGCTTGCTCAAACTCATGTCCATCAAGTCAGTGATGCCATCCAACCATCTCATCCTCTGTTGTCCCCTTCTCCTCCTGTCTTCAATCTTTCCCAGCATCAGGGTCTTTACCAATGAGTCAGTTCTTACATTCATGTTCAGTCCTCCCAATGAATATTCAGGACTGATTTACTTTAGGATTGACTGGTTTGATCTCCTTGCAGTCTAAGGGATTCTCGAGAGTCTTCTTCAACACCACCATTCAAAAGCATCATTTCTTCAGCACTCAGTATTTTTTATGGTCTAACTCTCACATGTATACATAACTACTGAAAAAACCATAGCTTTTACTAATTGAACTTATATTTCTAGTGTTTAATAATTACATTAACTTGAAATATGTGTTAGGTAGCTAGAATAGGAAAAAGGAGTCCAGAATGACGGTGGCTAAAAGACAAGGAAGGGAAAAGCCCACAAAAATAGAACAAAGGAAGGTCTGAGAACGGGAGTGAGGATCTCAGGCAGAACAAACAGCACTCCTGGCTAGCCCAATTTACATAGGCAGGCCCAGAGAGAGGAAAAAAAATGTAAAAAGAGGATCCAAAGGGCCACAGGGTCTCTCTCTCTCTCATGAGCGCACTCTCTCTCTCTTTCTCTCCACTTCGTGTCTTTTGGATTGGCATGCCTTCATGCCTCAGGGATGTATTTTCCTTTATTTTCTAAATAAAACTGATGTCTCTGAGAGCTATAACATGGTCTGTCCGAGAGCTGTGATGCACGGAGGGCTTTAACGTCCATCATTTCAAATTTTTGTTATGATGAGACAGACCCGAGGAAATTACACTCCCCTAACATATGCATCTTTCATTATAAAAGAGTATTCAAGAAATAGCATATTCTCAAATTGTTGTCATATTTTTATAAAGAAGTAAATTAATGTCCAGTGTTGTAGTAACTTGTCACATCATTCATCACAGTAAATTAGTGGGATTCTTAACGGACTGTATGACTACCAATTTACAAAATTATAAATGAAAATGTATCATTTTAAATAACTACTTTTGCTAACAAGTTTTACATATTTAAGAAAAGATCTATCAATGTAAAATATAATAGCATTAAAAATAATTTATTGACTATTGATATTGTTCATTTTAATAAAAAAGCTTGTCTTTTTATTTTTCTTATTTTTAAAAGCAAGTGTCATTCAAACCAGACAATTAATTGAAAATTACTAAAGTTATAATGCTTTTTTACTTTTGATCAAAGTCATACCTTATACATGGTAAAACTTATAATCATGTCTGCAAACAGAATTTATATCAAAGATTACTTAATAATCCCACATTTTCATGTGAAGAAACAGGTTCAGAGCTCCTGAATATTTTGCTAAGACTAGAAAAACAAGTTAGTGATATCAATGGAATATGGCATTTCAAGTATATGACTTTTTGGCTTTTTTTTTAGTTATTATTATTACATTCATATTCATCTGATCTCGGTTACTCAGATATTTCTTTGAAACTTCTTGGTTTGTAGATTCTCAAAGAGAAAATAATGTAGACACATCATATAGACCTAAAATAAGGAAGATAAATCACTATTATAGTTTTAGTAACATCAATTAATAAAAATAAGAAAAGAAGTGAGATGATATAATAATCACATTGTGTTCTTTTTAAAGACTAAAGACAGAAATGATTATTCAGAATAGTTTTCACAATGTATGGACATTTATGCTTATGTATGCTGTGTGTGTTGATCATGTCCGATTTTTTGCAACCCCATGGACTGTAGCCTGCCAGGCTCTTTCATCCATCGAATACTCCAGGCAAGAATACTGGAGAGGGCAGCCATTCTCTTCTCCAGTATTTGAAAATCCTTCATAGATTTTATCTTAAAAATGCTTATCTCTTTGCCAGGGTCCAGCCCCGGTGGATCCAGGGAATTTGAAGCGGGGACGGCGTCGGTGAGGATCGGGAAACAACTGCTTAATTAAACTTTAATTAAGGATATAAAGAGTAATGGAATAAGGATAGCTCAGTGAGGAAATTCAGTGGAGAAAAGAGGCTGAATAATTCAGCCAGAAGGTAAGAGAAAGAATGACATGGTGAGACCAAGTTTCGGTGAACAAGGCCCACACTTTATTTTCCAAAGTAGTTTTTATACCTTAAGTTATGCATAGAGGATAATGGGGGAAGGGGTAGAGTCATGCAGCAAGCCAGGCTTTCTTCCTGCAAATTTATCATATGCAAAAGCTTAGGTGATTTGCATCATCTTCTGGCCCGGAGGCCTGTTAACATTTTAAGACCCTTTCTTCAGAAAACTTATTTTTCTCTAAAAGTGATTGGTCAGGAGCCACCCTCCAAAAGCATTAGATAAAGTTGCATTCCTACAGAGCAAAGGTGTGGTGGGCTATAACAAGAAAAAGAATTAACTCAAGGGTCCCAGGTTACAAACATTAAAGCTACTACTTACACCAATTATATTAATCAATACACTGCCAGGGACACAGCAGGTAAGGGATATGGAAACTTAGCAGCAAACATTGGCCCAACAAGTGAAAATCCCTTCACCAATACAATTTCTAATCAATCTTTTAACTGCTCAAAGGAATCTGTATTTAGACAGTTTAGAACATCTCATGCCTCTCATAGTTGGGAGGCTCTGAGCAATCACATGTGGCCAGAAAAACCTATTCAGGCAGGCTAGAGGACTTCCAAAGGAGTTTGTAGGTTGAAACACTGTCACACCCAGGAATTATTAACTGGAGCTGTAAGCTAACTCTTTTTTCAGAGAGAGGTAGTGGGGGACAGCCCCCCGTAAAGTCAGAGGTGTAGGTGAGAGCACAAAGCAGAAAGTAGGCAGACTCTGGTTTTGGGGGTAGATGCTCGAGAATTTCCAGGGAGACTCCTGAGGCTTGATCCCGCCTTTGCGTATGCCAAGGCTCCTTCCTCAAGACCTTTGCCAGGGGCGGAGCTCGCTCCCCGCATCTCTTAAAAAGACAAAGATGATATGATTATGTTTATACTTGTGATATTTTGCCTGTAATGGAAATGCACACTATCTTATAATATAAACATTTGCAGTATTTTATGATGTATTCTAGTTTCAGAAAATGGAGGAAATCGATAATATTTGATTGAAATTAAGAATACAGATATAACTTTATTAGAAAATGAATACTAAAAGTTCTTAATAGAATACACTTCATAGCTAATAGAACAGTTTGGCATGAAAACTTCTTACTTGTTCACATTTTAGGAAGTTAGTAGTATGTACTAAGTTTATAATTTGAAAAACTATTTTTTAATGTAGTCTAGTTTCATAAAGTGGAGAAAACTGATAGTATTTAATTGAAATTAAGAAGACAGATACAACTTTATTGGAAAACTAAAAATATATATTCTTAATAGGATAGAGCTCCAGCTAATCGAAAAGTTTGGCATCCAAACTTCCAACTATTCATATTTTAGGAAGTTAGTCGTATGCACTGAGTTTATAATTTGAAAAAGCATATGCTTCTTCTGAGTTTTTATAAGGATTTATGTTCATTACTTATTAGTATCATAACTAGTTATGAATGCAGTGTGACTGCTAATGAATTAAAGGTTTGAGTGATACTTTAGTGTGAACCACTTTCCATGAGGTATATCTTATTTTCCCTTTACATACTTCTTCTAAACATCAATATCAAATTGCAGAATTTACATTTATTTTTTTTTCTCCTTTTCTTTCTCTCCATTGCTAACTGATTGCTTATTTCACTTTATTTAATATATATAAAACATATACAAATGAACACATTTCTTTGCTATTCTTCTTTCCAATGAGCTAGCAACAATTAAGCAGCAGTATAGGAATAAGTAGCAGTCTAAGAATAAGTAACAACAGACTTTAATAGTCACTTAACTAGAGGGTTTCAATGACTGACAAATGAAGTATAGAAATTACCTAGAATGGGCAGGCAGAGAGAGGGAAGTGGTGATTTGGGATCCAGTGATTACATCAAGCAGACTGAGCGATTTCACTTTCACTTTTCACTTTCATGCACTGGAGAAGGAAATGGCAACCCACTCCGGTGTTCTTGCCTGGAGAATCCCAGGGACGGAGGAGCCTGGTGGGCTGCTGTCTCTGGGGTCTCACAGAGTCAGACACGACTGAAGCAACTTAGCAGCAGTAGCAGCAGCATATTACATCAAGCAGGTTCAGAAATTGACTTTTGTTTTATAGGCACACATACTTCTGAGATGTTGTGGGTTTAGTTACAGATGACCACAAAGAGGTAAATATCACAATAAAACAAATCATACAGATTTTTTTTAGTTTCAAGTGTGTGTATGTTATTTCCACTATACTTTAGTCTGGCTCAGCTGGTAAAGAACTTGCCTGCAATGTGGGAAACCTGGGTTTTATCCCTGGGTTGGGAAGATACCCTGGAAAAGGGAAAGGTTAACCACTTCAGTATTCTGGACCGAGGAATTCCATGGACTATATACTCCATGGGGTCGCAAAGAGTTGGACACAACTGAGAGACTTTCACTTTCACTTTAGACTATTAAGTGTGTAAAATAGCATTACATCTAAAAAATCAATTTTCATAGCTTAATTGAAAAATACGTTATGGCTGAGAAATGTTAACCATGATCTTAACCTTCAGTTAGTCTTAATCTTCTTGCTGATGTGGTGGTTCTTGCCTGGATGTTGATGGCTGCTGAAAAACCTAGGTTGCTGAAGGTTAGGGTGGCTGTGGCAATTTTTAAAAATAAGACAACAATGAAGTCTGTTGTATCAACTGATTCTTCCTTTCATGAAATAAAAATTTCTCTGTAGCAACATGCTATTTGATAATATTTTACCCACAGTAGGACTTTGAAAATTGGAATCAATCTTCTCAGAATCTGCTACTGCTTTATCAAGTAAGTTTATGTAATATTCTAAATCCTCTACTGTCATTTCAATCATTTCCATAGTATTTTCACCTACACTGTCATTTCAGTCATTTCCATGGCATTTTCACCAGGACTGAAAGTCAAAGAAAGTGAAGTCGCTCAGTAGTGTCTGACTCTTTGCGACCCCATGGACGGTAGCCTACCAGGCTCTGGGTCGATGGGATTTTGCAGGCAAGAATACTGGAGTGGGCTGCCATTTCCTTTTCCAGGGGATCTTCCCAACCTATGGATCAAACCTGGGTGTCCTGCATTGCAGAGAGACGCTTTACCTTCTGAACCATTAGGGAAACCCACTAGGGAAGCCACTAGCGAAGCCCCTAGGGAGTAGATTCTCTCAAGAAACCATATTCTTTACTCACCCATAAGAAGCAACTTCTCATCTATTAAAGTTTTATCATGATATTTCAGCAATTTATTAACATTTTCAGGCTTCATTTCTAACACTACTTCTCTTGATGTTTCTAGCATATCTGCAGTTATTTCCTCCAGTGAAGTCTTGAACTTTTTCAAGTCATCCATGATGGTTGGGATAAACATATTCCAAACTCCTGTTAATGTTGCATTTTGATCTCTTTCCATGAACCATGAATGTTCTTCAGATCAGATCAGGCGCTCAGTCCTGTCCGACTCTATGTGACCCCATGAATCGCAGCACGCCAGGACTCCCTGTCCATCACCAACTCCCAGAATTCACTCAGACTCATGTCCATCGAGTCAGTGATGCCATCCAGCCATCTCATCCTCTGTCGTCCCCTTTTCCACTTGCCCCCAATCCCTCCCAGCATCAGAGTCTTTTCCAGTGAGTCAACTCTTTGCATGAGGTGGCCAAAGTATTGGAGTTTCAGCTTTAGCATGATTCCTTCCAAAGAAATCCCAGGGCTGATCTCCTTCAGAATGGACTGGTTGGATCTCCTTGCAGTCCAAGGGACTCTTAAGAGTCTTCTCCAACACCACAGTTCAAAAACATCAATTCTTTGGTGCTCTGCCTTCTTCACAGTCCAACTCTCACATCCATACATGAACACAGGAAAAACCATAGCCTTGACTAGACGAATCTTTGTTGGCAAAGTAATGTCTCTGTTTTTGAATATGCTATCTAGGCTGGTCATAACTTTCCTTCCAAGGAGTAAGAGTCTTTTAATTTCATGGCTGCAGTCACCATCTGTAGTGATTTTGGAGCCCAGAAAAATAAAGTCTGACACTGTTTCCCCATCTATTTCCCATGAAGTGGTGGGACCGGATGCCATGATCTTAGTCTTCTGGATGTTGAGCTTTAAGCCAAATTATTCACTCTCCACTTTCACTTTCATCAAAAGGCTATTGAGTTCCTCTTCACTTTCTGCCATAAGGGTGGTGTCATCTGCATATCTGAGGTTATTGATATTTCTCCCGGCAATCTTTATTCCCTTTTGTGTATCTTCCAGTCCAGCGTTTCTCATGATGTACTCTGCATATAAGTTAAATAAACAGGGTACAATATACAGCCTTGACAGCCTCCTTTTCCTATTTGGAAACAGTCTGTTGTTCCATGTCCAGTTCTAACTGTTGCTTCCTGACCTGCATACAGATTTCTCAAGAAGCAGGTCAGGTGGTCCTGTACTCCCATCTCTTTCAGAATTTTCGACACTTTATTGTGATCCACACAGTCAAAGGCTTTGGCATAGTCAATAAAGCAGAAATAAATGCTTTTCTGGAACTCTCTTGCTTTTTCTATGATACAGCGGATGTTGGGAATTTGATCTCTGGTTCCTCTGCCTTTTCTAAAACCAGCTTGAACATAAAGAAGTTCACAGTTCACATATTGCTGAAGCCTGGCTTAGAGAATTTTGAGCATTACTTTACTAACGTGTGAGATGAGTGCAACTGTGTGGTAGTTTGAGCATTCTTTGGCATTGCCTTTCTTTGAGATTGGAATGAAAGCTGACTTTTTCTGGTCCTGTGGCCACTGATGAGTTTTCCAAATTTGCTGGCATGTTGTGTGCAGCACTTTCACAGCATCATCTTTCAGGATTTGGAATAGCTCAACTGGAATTCCATCACCTCCACTAGCTTTGTTCATAGTGATGCTTTCTAAGGCCCACTTGACTTCACATTCCAGGATGTCTGGTTCTAGGTTAGTGATCACACCATCGTGATTATCTGGGTCATGAAGATCTTCTTTGTACAGTTCTTCTCTGTATTCTTGCCACCTCTTCTTAATATCTTCTGCTTCTGTTAGGTCCATACCATTTCTGTCCTTTATCGAGCTCATCTTTGCATGAAATGTTCCTTTGGTATCTCTGATTTTCTTGAAGAGATCCCTAGTCTTTCCCATTCTGTTGTTTTCCTCTATTTCTTTGCATTGATCGCTGAAGAAGGCTTTCTTCTCTCTTCTTGCTATTCTTTGGAACTCTGCATTCAGATGTTTATATCTTTCCTTTTCTCCTCTGCTTTTCGCTTCTCTTCTTTTCACAGCTATTTGTAAGGCCTCCCCAGACAGCCATTTTGCTTTTTCGCATTTCTTTTCTATGGGAATGGTCTTGATCCCTGTCTCCTGTACAATGTCACAAACCTCATTCCATAGTTCATGAGGCACTCCATCAGATCTAGGCCCTTAAATCTATTTCTCACTTCCACTGTATAATCATAAGGGATTTGATTTAGGTCATACCTGAATGGTCTAGTGGTTTTCCCTACTTTCTTCAATTTAAATCTGAATTTGGCAATAAGGAGTTCATGGTCTGAGCCACAGT
The DNA here is from genome assembly GCF_002263795.3 of Bos taurus. NCBI lineage: Eukaryota > Metazoa > Chordata > Mammalia > Artiodactyla > Bovidae > Bos > Bos taurus. Next base: position 5,887,704 of record NC_037336.1, read on the forward strand.
CAGCTTCTGGTCTTGTTTTTGCTGACTGTATAGAGCTTTTCCATCTTTGGCTGCAAAGAATATAATCAATCAGATTTCTTAATGGCATCTAAAATAGTGAATTATTTCCATAAAATTTTTCAATTGACTTTGCCCAGATCCATCAGAGGACTCACATTCTTCCACGTATAGTCTTACAGAATGTATTTCTCAAATTATAAGAATATGGATGTGGCTGGTATAGAAGCAAGGTACAATGCTCTAAAGAACAATATTGCATAAGAACCTGGAATGTCAGGTCCATGAATCAAGGCAAATTGAAGTGGTCAAACAAGAGATGGCAAGAGTGAATGTCGACATTCTAGGAATCAGCAAACTGAAATGGACTGGAATGGGTGAATTTAACTCAGATGACCATGATATCTACTGCTGTGGGCAGGAATCCCTCAGAAGGAATGGAGTGGCTATCATGGTCAAAAAAAGAGTCCGAAATGCAGTACTTGAATGCAATCTCAAAAATGACAGAATGATCTCTGTTCGTTTCCAAGGCAAACCATTCCATATCACACTAATCCAAGTCTATGCTGCAACCAGTAATGCTGAATAAGCTGAAGTTGAAGGGTTCTATGAAGACCTTTTAGAACTAACACCTAAAAAAGATGTCCTTTTCATTATAGGGGACTGGAACGCAAAAGTAGGAAGTCAAATACCTGGAGTAACAGGCAAATTTGGCCTTGGAATATGGAATGAAGCAGGGCAAAGACTAATAGAGTTTTGCCAAGAAAATGAACTGGTCATAACAAACACCCTCTTCCAACAGCACAAGAGAAGAGTCTATACATGGACACCACCAGATGGTCAACACTGAAATCAGAATGATTATATTTTGGAGCCAAAGATGGAGAAGCTCTATACAGTCAGCAAAAACAAGACCAGGAGCTGACTGTGGCTCACACCAAGAACTCCTTATTGCCGAATTCAGATTTAAATTGAAGAAAGTAGGGAAAACCACTAGACCATTCAGGTATGACCTAAATCAAATCCCTTATGATTATACAGTGGAAGTGAGAAATAGATTTAAGGGCCTAGATCTGATGGAGTGCCTCATGAACTATGGAAAGAGGTTTGTGACATTGTACAGGAGACAGGGGTCAAGACCATTCGCATAGAAAAGAAATGCGAAAAAGCAAAATGGCTGTCTGGGGAGGCCTTACAAATAGCTGTGAAAAGAAGAGAAGCGAAAAGCAGAGGAGAAAAGGAAAGATATAAACATCTGAATGCAGAGTTCCAAAGAATAGCAAGAAGAGAGAAGAAAGCCTTCTTCAGCGATCAATGCAAAGAAATAGAGGAAAACAACAGAATGGGAAAGACTAGGGATCTCTTCAAGAAAATCAGAGATACCAAAGGAACATTTCATGCAAAGATGAGCTCGATAAAGGACAGAAATGGTATGGACCTAACAGAAGCAGAAGATATTAAGAAGAGGTGGCAAGAATACAGAGAAGAATTGTACAAAGAAGATCTTCATGACCCAGATAATCACGATGGTGTGATCACTGACCTAGAACCAGACATCCTGGAATGTGAAGTCAAGTGGGCCTTAGAAAGCATCACTATGAACAAAGCTAGTGGAGGTGATGGAATTCCAGTTGAGCTATTCCAAATCCTGAAAGATGATGCTGTGAAAGTGCTGCACTCAATATGCCAGCAAATTTGGAAAAATCAGCAGTTGCCACAGGACTGGAAAAGGTAAGTTTTCATTCCAATCCCAAAGAAAGGCAATGCCAAAGAATGCTCAAATTACCACACAATTGCAGTCATCAGTGGCACCCCACTCCAGTACTCTTGCCTGGAAAATCCCATGGACGGAGGAGCCTGGTAGGCTGCAGTCCATGGGGTCGCTAAGAGTCGGACACGACTGAGCGATTTCACTTTCATGCATTGGAGAAGGAAATGGCAACCTACTCCAGTGTTCTTGCCTGGAGAATCCCAGGGACGGGGGAGACTGGTGGGCTGCCGTCTATTCGGTTGCACAGAGTCGGACACGACTGAAGCGACTTAGCAGCAGCAGGAGCAGCACACACTAGTAAAGTAATGCTCAAAATTCTCCAAGCCAGGCTTCAGCAATACGTGAACCGTGAACTTCCTGATGTTCAAGCTGGTTTTAGAAAAGGCAGAGGAACCAGAGATCAAATTGCCAATATCCGCTGGATAATGGAAAAAGCCAGAGAGTTCCAGAAAAACATCTGTTTCTGCTTTATTGACTATGCCAAAGCCTTTGACTGTGTGGATCACAATAAACTGTGGAAAATTCTGAAAGAGATGGGAATACCAGACCACCTTATCTGCCTCTTGAGAAATTTGTATGCTGGTCAGGAAGCAACAGTTAGAACTGGACATGGAACAACAGACTGATTACAAATAGGAAAAGGAGTACGTCCAGGCTGCATATTGTCACCCTGCTTATTTAACTTCTATGCAGAGTAAATCATGAGGATTGCTGGGCTGGAAGAAGCACAAGCTAGAATCAAGATTGTTGGGAGAAATATCAATAACCTCAGATATGCAGATGACACCACCCTTATGGCACAAAGTGAAGAGGAACTAAAAAGGCTCTTGTTGAAAGTGAAAGTGGAGAGTGAAAAAGTTGGCTTAAAGCTCAACATTCAGAAAACGAAGATCATGGCATCTGGTCCCACCACTTCATGGGAAATAGATGGGGAAACAGTGGAAACAGTGTCAGACTTTATTTTTCTGGGCTCCAAAATCACTACAGATGGTGACTGCAGCCATGAAATTAAAAGACGCTTACTCCTTGGAAAGAAAGGTATGACCAACCTAGATAGCATATTCAAAAGCAGAGACATTACTTTGCCAACAAAGGTTCGTCTAGTCAAGGCTATGGTTTTTCCTGTGTTCATGTATGGATGTGAGAGTTGGACTGTGAAGAAGGCTGAGCACCGAGGAATTGTTGCTTTTGAAATGTGGTGTTGGAGAAGACTCTTGAGAGTCCCTTGGACTGCAAGGAGATCCAACCAGTCCATTCTGAAGGAGATCAGCCCTGGGATTTCTTTGGAAGGAATCATGCTAAAGCTGAAACTCCAATACTTTGGCCACCTCATGCGAAGAGTTGACTCATTGGAAAAGACTCTGATGCTGGGAGGGATTGGGGGCAGGAGGAAAAGGGAACGACAAAGGATGAGATGGCTGGATGACATCACTGACTCGATGGACATGAGTCTGAGTGAACTCTGGGAGTTGGTGATGGACAGGGAGGCCTGGCGTGCTGTGATTCATGGGATCCCAAAGAGTAGGACAGTACTGAGCGACTGATCTGATCTGAAAGTCAAAATGACTCCTTGCCCCATGGGCTAGAGAATGATGCTCTGTGAACAGGCATATGAACAACATTAAACACATTGTTCATCTCCACCAGAGCTCTTGGATGACTCGGTGCATTGTCAATGAACAATAATATTTTGAAGCTTTTGTCTGATCAGTTTTTCTCAGCAGGTTTAAAATATTCAGTAAACCATATTGTTAACAGATGTGCTGTCAAACAGGCTTGTTGTTATATTAACAGGGAATAGGCAAGGTAGATTTAGCATACTTCTCAAGGGCTCTACCATTTTCAGATGGTGAATGGTCATTGAATGTAACTTGAAATCACCAGAGATTCAGCCTGTCCTTGAAATTTTGAAGCCAGGCATTGACTTGTCCTCTCTAGATATGAAAGTCCAAATGGCATGCTCTTTCAACATGAGGATGCTTCATCTACATAAAACATTATCATTAAGTGCATCTACCTTAATTAATTCTATCAGCTAGATCATCTGAATAAGTTGCTGCAGGTTCTACATCACCACTTACTTATTGTTTCACTCTGCACTTTTCTTAAACCTCATGAGCCAACCTCTGTTACTTCAAACTTTTCTTCTGCAGTTTCTTCACCTTTGTCTGCCTTCCTGGTATTGGAGAGACTCAGGCCCTGCTCTGGATTAGGCTTTTATTACTAAGCTTAATCATTTCCAACTTTTGATTTAAAGTGAGAGACCTCTGACTCTTAAATATTTAGAGGATATTGCAGTTTTATTAATTGGCCTAATTTCATTACTGTTGTGTCTCAGGGAGTCAGGAGGCCTGATGAGAGGGAGAAAGCTGACAGGGAACTACTGGTCAATAGGGCAGTCAGATAACACACTACATTTATTAAGTTCACCATCTTAAACAGTCATGATTTTTTAAAATTAGTATTGTAATCTAATTAAAATTTTCAAGATTTTCTTTTTTGTGGCTAATTATTTGATTGTTATTTATACAATATTTATTGCACTAGTTAGGTGAAAATCTTTGTTGCTTGGTATAGCTAAATGCACATTCTTTTTGTAACCAAGCTTTTATAATGATATTTGTGAACATAAATCATTTATAACCACTCTGCTATGTGTTATGGGACTAACATTGAGCAAGATACATGTGATTTCACTGTTTGTAATACATATAGTATTGAAAGAAAAATTCAGACAAAAGTTAATATAATGTAGTTTTCTCAGAACTAAGAAAAAGTGAGAGTATTAGAAAACTCAGATAAACTGAAGTGCTGAGAATAAATCAGACCTAGGTAAGCAGCAGAAAGCCATGACAACTTCCATTTATGGGGTAATTAGCTCATCTGAATAGGAGAGGGGCTTCCAATGTGGCACAAGTGGTAAAGAACCCGTTGGCAATGCAGGAGACTTAAAAGATGCAGGTTTGATCCTTGGGTTGGGAAGATCCTCTGGAGTAGGAAACGGCAACCCACTCCAATATTCTTGCCTGGAGAATCCTATGGATAGAGGAGCCTGGCAGACTACAGTCCATGGGATCACAAAGAGTAGGACATGGGTGAACGACAGGAGAGGTTGGAGAAATACACAGGTATAGGTAAAATTATTTTGAAAGCTTGAGAAAAATACATCCAAATAATAGATGGCAGGATAGGTTGCTGGGGCATATTGGAATCCGGAAAAGTTGTATGCAAAAAAAAAAAAAAAAAAAGTTCCTTAACCTCCAAATTTTTCAATTTTTGTCCTCAACCCAAGTTTTTAACATTAAAAACCAGTAAAAGAGGGGATGAAAAATTGGAGATAAATCTGATGTGGACTCTGTCCCAGCTCAAATACTGCAAAACCAATAAAAAGGTAATAGCTCCAAAATTTGACAGTTTGACTAATACGGCAGTTTGACTAATTATATCTGAATTAAAGCTAAACATGGCCCAGACAAACTCAAATCAGTCTAGTGTAACCAATAGGGTTAGCAACTTGGCGTAGAAACCAGTGACAAAAGAAGGGCTTGCACTCACTGAAAAAAAAATTGTTTTTTTAATTTTATAGGAAAAAAGAAAGAAAACTGTATTACAAACAGTATTTGGTTATATTTTTTGTTAAAAGAAATTGCCTTGAAAAATAAAAAGATTATATGACATGCAAAGGAGTCAAAAAAAGGAGAGAAAATAGTTAATAGAATAGTAATTTTAGTTGAACCTGATATAGTTACAGACTAGTAATGTAAAGTAGCTTCCATAATAAGGAAAAGTTTTGCTAGAATATTGGCTATAACAGCTGAAGACATTATGAATTTCAGGAGAGAAAAGGAAAATGATAAAAATGGAAATAAGATAGCTGAAAATACAATAAAATAAAGTACACACACACAAAAAATCAACACCTGTACTTCTTTTTAGGATATAAAATGAAAAAAAAAAAGGGGGGGGGTTAAAGAGAGAAGTAAAAATATATATAAGCATTTAAGAAACAAGTATATCAAAGATCTTAATTCTCATATTAACAATAAAACAAAAAGTTATAGATAAGATTCACATTATTCTAAGAGACTTTGAAGAGTCTACATATGTGATGATTTCTTCCTATGATTGGGTATCAGGAAAAATGTCTCCTCTCAGTATTTCTATTCAATATCTAGAAAAGTTTTTAATCAGTGAAATAAAGCAGGAAAAAAGTGCATGGGAAACTAAGGTACTGAAATGTTTTTCTGTAAACAAGCTATGATCTACAAGTTTAAAACCCTAATAAATCCATAAAAATGTCAATAGAAATGTTAATAGAAATATTGAATGTATTACATTTAGAACATTTGCAGAATACATGGTCAGTATACAAGAACAAATTCAATTTCTTTACACTGGCTAAAAATGTGGAATTGATACTTTAAATTTTGTATTCACTAACATCAAAGATTTAGAACTTTTAGGGGTAAATTGAAAAAAAAAATTGCAAATTATACACAGCATCACTGAAAGAAATTAGAGAAGACTGAAGAAGAAGAGGTAGAGAGTGATTATGATTTATTATTTTTAGGATTGACCAGAGATTTATTATTTTTAGAATATTCACTCCCTTTAAATGGTCTGTAGATTCAATGTAATCCCAATAAAAATGTCACAACAAAGTTTTGTATACATTTTCAAGCTGGTTCTGCTATATATATAAAAATTTAAATAGCCTAGTCTAGCTAACAGGTTTTTGAAATCCAATAATTAAAAGATCTACACTCGCATACAGGGTTGTCATCACCATTTTTCTAAATTCCATATATATGCGTTAGTATACTGTATTGGTGTTTTTCTTTCTGGCTTACTTCACTCTGTATAATAGGCTCCAGTTTCATCCATCTCATTAGAACTGATTCAAATGTATTTTTTTTAATGGCTGAGTAAAATGCAAGACAGCAAAAGAGACACAGATGTATAGAACAATCTTTTGGACTCTGTGGGAGAGGGAGGGGGGGATGATTTGGGAGTATGGCATTAAAACATGTATAATATCATATAAGAAATGAATCGCCAGTCCAGGTTCGATGCAGGATACAGGAAGCTTGGGGCTGATGCACTGGGATGACCCAGAGGGATGGTATGGGGAGGGAGGTGGGAGGGGGTTTCAGGATGGGAAACATGTGTACACCTGTGGCGGATGCATGTTGATGTATGGCAAAACCAATACAATATTGTAAAGTAAAAAAAAAAAAATAATAATAATAATAAAATTAAATTTAAAAGATCTACACTACCTGGTATCACTACCTCAAAACATTGATGCTAATCAATATAGTATTTTACTGACCATAGCAAAAGAAATATGGGTCAATAGATCATATTAGAGAATTGTAATTAGACTGGTCACATGTATGGTCAGGTGATTTTGACAAAAGTACTACCTAATGCAATAGGGAAAGGATAATTCTTTCAACAGTAGACTGTACAGACAATTTTACCTTATTTTATATAATAGTAATTCCTAACTCACAGCTTATATAAATTTTTTTTTTCACAAACTATACCATAAATCTAAATGTAAAGGCTAAAAACACAGTTTAAAAAGAAAATAATACTTTGGCCACAGGATCTAGATGTCTGGCAAGAACATTGTTCCTATCCTTACTACAACAACAACAACAACAACAACAGAAAATCTGCAATTTCATAACTTTACTGAATCTGTCATCTATGCTCTCACAATAACAAGTTATACTAACATTAAGACGAGCATATCTGCTGCAGCATCTGACTCTGTGACCCCATGGATTGTGGCCCACCACAGTCTTCTGTCCATGGAATTTTCCAGGCAAGATTACCAGAGTTCATAGACATTTCCTACTCTAGGGGATCTTCCCAACTCCAGGATTGAACCTGTGTCTCTTGCAAATTTAATGCCATGAGCATATATATATATATATATATATATATATATATATTTTTTTTTTTTTTTAATATGGGATGTACGGTTCTGGACATTGGTAAGAATGCATCTAAAATTTTAACAAATCGCTAAGGAACTAATGAAGCCTTGGGGGTCCCAAGCACAAGAAAAATTGACACTCATGCTTAATCCATTTCTGAAAATGTTGAATGTGCTGTGAGGACACATTTCCCATGGTGCCTATCTGGAAGAGAAGAATGGCAGCTACAGAAGAGAATATATGGTGGCAGGATCACTTAGGCACCAATCTCAAGACCCAGAGATGGACAATCTCTCTAAGGCTGAGTCTTAATCAGGATAGCAAAGAATCCTCTTCTACCCCTTTCTTCCAGGCTAATAAAGATTAACTATAAAGTGATTTTAGTAAGTAGGACAGTAAAAAGGCAAGAGTATGAAGATAACTCAGACACAGCACAAAGTGGAAAATACTGAGGTTCAAGTGTGTGTTTAGACAAAATCTCCAGTAAAATAGCTTGCATCCTTAATATAAATTAATCCTAGAAAGAGATCTAACCTCTGCCAGATAAAAGATGCCTACAAAATATTCATCATGCATAATATGAAAGACTAAGTGTTTTTCCCAGAAATTGTCACTTCTATTCAACATCATACTGGCCAAGGTTAGGAAGAAAGTAAAAACTTATAAAAGATATATGGTTTGTAAAAAGATATGTAAAATATATATTCAGGTGTAATGATTGGCTATATAAAATCTGAAAAAATCCTAAAACACCACTATAACTAATAAATATATTTAGCTAGTTAGATGATGTAAGTTCAGTATAAAAACTGAAATCTGTCACACTACATGGATGAATTTCATATACATTATGCTAGTGAAAGAAATAAGACTCTATGACTCTATTTGTGTATAATATTCTGAGAAAGGAAAAGCAATGTCGACAAGTAACAAAATGATCACAGGGCTTGCCATGTGAGGAAGGCTAGCTTCCAAGGAGCACAGGAGATTTGAGGGGGATAAGCTTCCCATTTCAAGACTGTGGTGGCAGTTATATGACCCAATATTATATCAAAACTCACAAAATTGCATACTAAAAATAGTAAATGCTACTTCATGTTATATCTGAGTAGACAAGAGAAAAAACTCAGAAAATATTTGTGAAAGCAGATAATTTTTAAATAGAACAAAATACCCACAAACAATAATTTCATATATTATCATTCATCACTGATGGATGAGGTTACATCTAAAGTTAAATTTTTATGATGTTTCATTTTATGAATATGCTACACAATATTTATCCACATTCTTCAGTGAAAATTTTATATTAAATTAATGTGGTATTGGAAAATAACAGTTAAAATAATTGAATATATTTTTATAGAATTATATGGAGTGTAATTTTGTGTTTAAAAACTTAAGAAAAATTTTGGTAACTTAAAAAAAGTTCTAAGGACTTCCCTGATGGTCCATTGGTTAAGACTCATTCTACAAGCTTTGCCATGTGGCCTCAGCCCAGTTGAGCCTTTCAGTCATATCCAACTCTTTGTGACCCCATGGACTGTAGCACGCCATGTCCATCACCATCTCCCAGACCTTGCTCAACCTCATGTCCATTGAGTCAGTGATGTCATCCAACCATCTCATCCTCTGTCATCATCCAGCCTTCTCATCCAGCCTTCTCCTCCAGCCTTCAGTCTTTCCTAGCATCAGTGTCTTTTCCAATACTGGAGTCTCAGTTACAGCATCAGTCCTTCCAATGAACACCCAGGACTCATCTCCTTTCCGAGAGACTGGTTGGATCTCCTTGCAGTCCAAGGGACTCTCAAGAGTCTTCTCCACCACCACAGTTCAAAAGCATCAATTCTTCAGCACTCAGCTTTCTTTGTAATACAACTCTCACATCCATACATGACTTATGGAAAAACCATAGCTTTGACTAGACGGACGCTTGTCGGCAAAGTAATGTCTCTGCTTTATAATATGCTGGCTAGGTTGGTTATAGCTTTTCTTCCAAGGAGCAAGTATCTTTTAATTTCATGGCTGAAGTTACCACCTGCAGTGATTTTGTAGCCCAAAAAATAAAGTCTCTCACTGTTTACATTGTTTTCCCATCTATTCACCATGAAGTAATGGGACCAGATACCACCTAACACAAGATAAAATAAAATAATTTAAAAAACAAGTTCTAGAATTAATTTTCTGTATATTTAATTTTGTTTTGATCTAGCCTCAATTCATGATTCCTGTTAGTATAAATACTCAAATCATTAGGATATTTCCTTTAATTTCCCCTTTTTATTTTATTTTTATTTTCATAGCAAAATCCGTATGTTCTGAAAACATTACACGATCAACTATAAAAAAGTCCTGGCACAAAATGTTAAGAGCACCAATGCTATTGTTACTGTTATAATAAAATCACAGAAAAATAAAGATTCCTTGAACATTTGTTTTATATCTGTCCCTGTAGTAGGGAATTTACATGTATTTTCTTTCTCATTTACCTGTCAATAGTCCTTTGCATAAAATACTATTATCATTATAAACCACAATTCCTGGGGAAAAATGAGATTCACAGAAAAACCAAGTGATGATCCGAGGTCAAATAAGAAATAAAAGGCAATAAACACTTGGTGAAGTTGTTTCTCCTCCTGAACCTACATTCTTAACAGCTATAAACATTCTTATCTTTTTGTTCTTCCTCCTATCACTCACGTGATGCTCTGCATAGTGGTTTTTTAGTACTTATTGTGTGCAGAATTATCTAAATGAATTTAGTTATTTATTCTTTAAAACAGTCTCTGAGGAAATTGTGAGTTGAATAAACATGTCAATGTGTGTTCAGTTACACCCTCAAATAGGAATTGACTTTGTACTAGCAGCTTATAGTGCAAAATAGACATGATGGTCTTCCCTGATGGCTCAGAAGAGTCCAGAGGAATTGATAGAATATAAAATTATAAGTAGAGAAATAAATTAAAAAGTGTTAGCTGTGTGAGAATCTATCAAGGAAACACAAATGTGTAAGATAAAGAATCATGGTCACAGAAAAACACTTTAAAAAGATGGGTCAGGAAAGACTACCTGGAAAGATTTGATTTGAAAAGTAAGTGATGAGAAGCCAACAATTATCAACAGTGTAGGGAAGGGATTTCTAGATAGAGGAGAAATTATGTTTAAGGACACAGGTGAGAAAAAGAGCTGATGCTGTTCAAGAAACAGAAGTTGCCAATTTGCCTGGCACATAGTAGGTGGGGAAAGCACACAGATGAGGAAGGACCGTTGTTAGGACACAGTTTTGGCCTCAGAGGCCATCATAAAGTTTGAATTTTTCTATATGGTTCTAGGAAACCAGTGAAACATTAGACAAGTGATATCATTAATTTTACCTTTGAAGAATCAATCACTTTGATTGCCAAGTTATTGATGGAAAATGTTAATGGCAAGGCTAAGACAACATTGCCCAAGTGGCAGAATTAAGATCTAAACCCTGGTGTGAAGAAATTCCAAGTCAGCTCAAACTCAAAGTCAACACCTTATTGACAGATAAAGATTCACTGGGAAATGTCTCCTATTTGTTTTACCACTGTTTATCTAGTTTATCATTTATTACAAAATCTAAACAAAGGAATTAAAATAATATGAGACAACCCTGGCTTCTCTATTGCAACATAGCTTAATTTTATTTTGACCTGAAATAGACTCATTGGGCTTTTTTTTTTTTTTTTTTTTCCTTTTTTCTCTTGTATATTGTGAGAATATCAATATGACATTCAAAGGATGGCCACTTGGGGGAAGCATCTATTGGTCCAAATAAGTATGGTACGTTTCATCAAGTAAATTGTAAATATAATACAAGATTAGAATTTATTACAGAGAGTTCAATGAAAAGGCAAAGGAACCAGAGATCGAATTGCCAACATATGTTGGATCATAGAAAAAGCAAAAGAATTCTAGAAAAACATCTACTTTTTCTTCATTGTCTATATTAAAGCACTTGACTGTGTGGATCACAACAAAATATGGGAAATTGTTCAACAGATGGGAATACAGGCCATCTTACCTGCCTCCTGAGAAACTTGTATTCAGTTCAAGAAGCAACACTTAGAACCAGACATGTAACAATGAACTTGTTCAAAATTGGGTAAGGAGTACATCAATGATGTATATTATCCCCTGCTTATTTAAATTCTATGGAGAGTACATTATGAGAAATGCCACACTGGATGAATCACAAGCTACAATCAAGATTGCCAAGAGGAATATCAATAACCTCAGATATGCAGATGACAACACCCTAATGTCAGAAAGCAAAGAGAAACTGAAGAGGGTCTTGATAAAGGTGAAAGAGGAGAGTGAAAAAGCTGGCTTACATGTCAACAACAACAAAAAAAAACTAAGCTCATGGTATCTGGTCCCATAACTTCATGGCAAATAGTTGGGGAGACAATGGGAAGTGTGACTAGACTTTATATTCCTGTACTTCAAAATCACTGCAGATGGAACTGCCGCCATGAAATCAAAAGACCCTTGCTCCTCAGAAGAAAAGCTATGACAAACATAGTTCAGTTCAATCATTCAGTCAACTCCAACTCTTTGTGATCCCATGAACTGCATCACACCAGGCTTCCCTGTCCATCACCATCTCCCAGAGCTCATTCAAACTCATGTACATTGAGTCAGTAATGCCATCCAACCATCTCACCCTATGTCATCCACTTCTCCTGCTTTCAATCTTTCCCAGCATCAGAGTCATTTCCAGAGTCAATACTTCACATACAAGTATTGGAGCTTCAGTTTCAGCATTAGTTCTTCCAATGAATATTCAGGACTGATTTCCTTCAGGATTGACTGTTTGTATCACCTTGCAGTTCAAGAGACTTTCAAGAGTCTTCTCCAACACCATGGTTCAAAAGCATCAATTCTTCAGTGCTTAGCTTTTTTTATGGTCCAACTCTCACATCCATATATGACTACTGGAAAGACCATAGATTTAACTAGATGGGCCTTTGTCAGCAAAGTAATGTCTCTGCTTTTTAATATGCTGTCTAGTTAGGTCACAGACTTCCTTGCAAGGAGTAAGCATCTTTTAATTTCATAGCTGCAGTCACCATCTGCATTGATCTTGTAGCCCAGGAATATAACTCTCTCACTGTTTCCATTTTTTTCCCCCATCTATCTGTCATGAAGTGATGGGGGACCAGATGCCATGTTCTTCATTTTTTGAATGCTGAGTTTTAAGCCAGCTTTTTAACTCTTTTCTTTCACTTTCATCAAGAGGCTCTTTAGTTCCTTTTCACTTTCTGCCATAAGGGTTTCTGCTATAATGTCATTTGCCTATCTGAGGTTATTGATATTTCTCCCAACAATCTTGATTCCAGTTTGTGTTTCATCCAGCTCTGAATTTCACATAATGTACTCTACATATAAGTTAAATAATGAAGGTTGATAATATACAGCTTTCACGTACTCCTTTCCCAGGTTTGAACCAGTCTATTGTTCCATGTCCGGTTCTAACTGTTGCTTCTTGACCTGCATACAGATTTCTCAGGGGGATGGTAAGGTGTTTAGTATTCCCATCTCATGAAGAACTTTCCACAGTTTTTTTGTGATCCACATAGTCAAAGGCTTTAGTGTAGTTAATGAGACAGAAGTAGATGTGACAAATCTAGAAAACATATTCAAAAGCAGAGACATCACTTTGCCAACAAGGTCCTTATGGTCAAATCTATGGTTTTCTGAACTTAACATGTATGGATATGAGAGTTGAACCCTAAAGAATGCTTTCAAACTGTGGTATTGGAGAAGACTCTTGAAAGTCCCATGGATATCAAGGAGATCATACCAGTCAATCCTAAAGGAAATCAACCTTGAAAATTCATTTGAAGGACTGATGCTGAAGCTCCAATACTTTTCTTACCTGATGTGGAGCATCTACTCGTTGGATAAGACCATGATCCTGGGAAAGATTGAAGGCAGGAGGAGAATGGGGTGACAGAGGATGAGACAGTTGGATGGCATCACTGACTCAATGAACATGCATTTGAACAAATTCCGGGACATAGTGAAAGACAAGGAAGCCTCGTGTGCTGCAGTCACAAAGAGTCAGATATAACTGTGCAACTGCACAACAAGAATTTATTACTGTGAACTCAGTGAAATGGCAGATTAATTGCTCCAGTGTTTTATATTTCAAAAGCTTCAGTAAAGAGTGACTTGATATGAGTTCTATTTAAAAATGAATTCATGTTAATATTTTATGAAAAAAAAAAAGACTTGCTACTGTAAAATACTCACTTTTTTGTATTCATATTAGGCAACTTTTACATTTTTAATAAAAGAAAAACCACCTGAAGTTATAATAAAAAATTTTGACTAAGTGATTTCAACAGTGGAACAAAAAAGAAGAATGCACAGAAACTTATTTCCTGATTAGATTAAATTTTCATGAATCTTCTCATATAAAGTATATGAAGAGTTTTCTACAATCTATTTCCTTTCACTGGGATGTAAATGATTTTACATTTCTGCTCAATAAAACTTCATGACCCATGAATCATGTGCTTCCACTCAACCACCCTCATTATTTAAAATTGTCATTTAAGGATCACTATAGTTAATATTAATTATTGACAAAATATTTCATAGTTCTTTACTAAATTTGTTTAACAAGAATTGAGTCTTCTCTATTGTACCACGATGTTTAATAGTTTTGATTTTTTTAATATAAATATATCAGCATGATATTAATATCAACAGAAATGAATTTATTGATTTCAAAATAATAGCCTCATGTACAAAATATTAGGCATCTAGTCACATATATTTCTCAAGTAAATACTATCAGCAGTCCTTTTGTCATTTTTCCTTCACCTGAACTTCACACATACATGATCATGCACAGAGTTGAAAATTTTTCTTTTCATAAATATCCCATGATTTTTCTTGGCTAGACATTATAGTTTATCAATTTTGTAAATAAACAAGTTGCCCTTTTCTTCACATTAACACTGTTCAGAATAAATGCTATCTGGTCCATTTGATGATAATCTTCTTAGTTCTTCTACATTTGTCAAGAGATGCCTTTCTGGAACTAAAGAGCTTCTTGATGAAAGTGAAAGAGGAGAGTGAAAAAGTTACCTTAAAACTCAATCAGACAGAAAAAGAGACACAGATGTATAGAACAGTCTTTTGGACTCTGTGGGAGAGGGAGAAGGAGAGGGTGGGATGATTTGGGGGAATGTCATGGAAACATGTACAATATCATATAAAAAATGAATCACCAGTCCAGGTTCAATACAGGATCCCTGGGGCTGGTGCACTGGGATGACCTGGAGGGATGGTACAGGGAAAGAGGTGGGAGGGGGGTTCAAGATGGGGAACACGTATACGCCCGTGGTGGATTCATGTTGATATGTGGCAGAACTAATACAATATTATAAAGTAATTTGCCTCCAAATAAAATAAATAAATTTAAGTTAAAAAAAAAAAAAAAAAAAAACCTCAACATTCAGAAAACTAAGATCATGGCATCTAGTCCCATCACTTCATGGCAAATAAATGGGGAAACAATGGAAAGAGTGAGAGACTTTATTTTTGAATGCTCCAAAATCACTGCAGATGGTGACTGCAGCCATGAAGTTAAAAGACACTTGATTCTTGGAAGAAAAGCTATGACCAACCTAGACAGCAACTTAAAAAGCAGAGACATATGTTTCCCAACAAAGGTCCACCTAGTCAAATCTATTGTTTTACCAGTAGTCATGTATGGAGGTGAGAATTGGATCATAAAGAAAGCTGAGCACTGAAGAATTGATGCTTTTGAAATGTGGTATTGGAGAAGACACTTGAGAGTCCCTTGGACTGCAAGGAGATCCAACCAGTCGATCCTTAAGGAAGTCAGTCCTGAATAATCATTTGAAGGACTGATGCTAAAGCTGAAACTCCAAAACTTTGGCCACCTGATACGAAGAGCTGACTCATTTGAAAAGACCCTGAGGCTGGGGAAGCTTGAAGGTGGGAAGAGAAGGGGACAACAGAGGATGAGATGGTTGGTTGGATGGCATCACTGACTCAATGCACATGAGTTTGAATAAGCTTCGGGAATTGATGATGGACAGGGAAGCCTGGCGTGCTGCAGTTTATGGGGGCACAAAGAGTCAGACATGACTGATCGACTGAACTGGACTGAACTGAACACTTGTCAAGGTTTACCGTGAAACCACCCCCTCAGGGTAAGTTCAGTTCAGTTCAGTTCAGTCGCTCAGTCGTGTCCGACTCTTTGCGACCCCCATGAATCGCAGCATGCCAGGCCTCCATGTCCATCACCAACTCCCGGAGTTCACTCAGACTTATGTCCATTGAGTCAGTGATGCTATCCAGCCATCTCATCCTCTGTTGTCCCCTTCTCCTCCTGCCCCCAATCCCTCCCAGCATCAGAGTCTTTTCCAATAAGTCAACTCTTCACATGAGGTGGCCAAAGTATTGGAGTTTCAGCTTTAGCATCATTCCTTCCAAAGAAATCCCAGGGCTGATCTCCTTCAGAATGGACTGGTTGGATCTCCTTACGGTCCAGGGGACTCTCAAGAGTCTTCTCCAACACCACAGTTCAAAAGCATCAATTCTTTGGCACTCAGCCTTCTTCACAGTCCAACTCTCACATCCGTACATGACCACAGGAAAAACCATAGCCTTGACTACGCGGACCTTTGTTGGTAAAGTAATGTCTCTGCTTTTGAATATGCTATCAAGGTTGGTCATAACTTTCCTTCCAAGGAGTAAGCGTCTTTTAATTTCATGGCTGCAGTCACCATCTCTAGTGATTTTGGAGCCCCAAAAAAATAAAGTCTGATACTGTTTCCACTGTTTCCCCATCTATTTCCCATGAAATGATGGGACTGGATGCCATGATCTTCGTTTTCTGAATGTTGAGCTTTAAGCCAACTTTTTCACTCTCCTCTTTCACGTTCTTCAAGAGGCTTTTTAGTTCCTCTTCACTTTGTGCCATAAGGGTGGTGTCATCTGCGTATCTAAGATTATTGATATTTCTCCCGGCAATCTTGATTCCAGCTTGTGTTTCTTCCAGTCCAGCGTTTCTCATGATGTACTCTGCATATAAGTTAAACAAGCAGGGTGACAATATACAGCCTTGACATACTCCTTTTCCTATTTGGAACCAGTCTGTTGTTCCAAGTCCAGTTCAAACTGTTGCTTCCTGACCTGCATACAGATTTCTCAAGAGGCAGATCAGGTGTTCTGGTATTCCCATCTCTTTCAGAATTTTCCACAGTTTATTGTGATCCACACAGTCAAAGGCTTTGGCATAGTCAATAAAGCAGAAATAGATGTTTTTCTGGAACTCTCTTGCTTTTTCCATGATCCAGCAGTTATTGGCAATTTGATCTCTGGTTCCTCTGCCTTTTCTAAAACCAGCTTGAACATCAGGAAGTTCACGGTTCACGTATTGCTGAAGCCTGGCTTGGAGAATTTTGAGCATTACTTTACTAGCTTGTGAGATGAGTGCAATTGTGCGGTAGTTAAGTTTTATCATCATAAATATGAAAAACTTATGCTTGTCTTCTGAATGTGTTAGCTTATGATGTATGTGTGTACATATGCACATGTGTACACACACTTACATTTACATATATAGGTGCATTTTTCCTTATGCCACTTTTATTAAGTGAACATAGTTATTATCTCATTTCATTTTCCTTCCTATGTAGAAATTCTACATTGATTCTCTCAATACTTTGTAATAAACTTCTCAAATCTATCATATGAGAAATCAGTGTACTGGAATAAAGGGAAAATTTTTCTATAGAGTGAAAACTTCTTTGTCATTGTTCAGTCACTCAGTCGTGTTCCACTCTTTGCACTCCATGGACTGCAGCACGCCCAGCTCATCTATCCTTCACTATCTTCTGGAGTTTGCTCAAACTCGTGTCCACTGAATCTGTGATGCCATCTAATCATCTCAAAGTGTCTCCTTCTCCTACTTTCAATCTTTCCCAGAATCAGGGCCCTTTCCAATGAGTCAGCTCTTGGCATCAGATGGCCAAAGTATTGGAGCTTCAGCTTAGTATCAGTCCTTCCAATAAATATTCAGGGTTGATTTCCCTTAATATTGACTCATTTGGTCTCCTTTATGTTTAAGGGATTCTCCAGAGTCTTTAGCACCACACTTTGGAAGCATCAGTTCTTTGGCCCCCAGTTAAAACTAAGATTCAAAATAAAAACCAAACATTTAAAATGTATTAGGTACTAGCAAAAAGGATAGTAGAAGATGTAAAAAACTGAAATTGATATAGCTCTCACTCATTTTATGATCTGTGACCAGAACAATAATATTTGAAAAGAACAAGAGAATATTGGAATTAAAGATACAATTCCTTATGAACCAAACTTCTAAAATGGAACATAATTTTTATGGAAACAATTCTGTGTTTGGTGAAGAAATGGCTGAATAAATGATATTTAATTGCATAGACTATGTTTCCATAAAATATTGATATAATCAAGTATTAAAAATATGGGCAAGTGATTTAATATATTCATTTATGACTCCTAGTAACAAACCCATGTGTGTGTGCTTGTGGTGTGTGTGTGTGTGTGTGTGTGTGAGTAGAGTAGATAGTCAAATAAGGGAGTAAATAATTACTGAAATAATTAAAGATCAATTACAACCTAATCTCAAAATAGGACTCTGGAAGTATCATTTGACTATTCTTCTATTAATTAAAATGAAGCCTGAATAGTAAAGTTTAGTTATCTACTTGACTTACTTGGTATTTAATTTTTAAAAGATAATTATTGCAGCATTAACTCATACCTATATTAGATATACATCACATTTAAAATATGTTTAATACATTTGCTAATTGTTTTCAACAGTTTTCATGGTGTTTATATATGTCTATTTGTTCACATATCACTTTACATATGATATGTGATATTTATATATTTCAAGTTTTACCTTTGTTATGTTTGTGAAGAACAAAAGAATTAAAAATGTCTTTATGATTTAGTCTATATAAATTTAATAAATATATTACTATTAGTCAAAATTTTAATCACAAAAGATTTTGGGTGTCAGGCACATAAAGAAACCTTTTGAACACCAGAAATTATTCACCACTTCTTTTTCTTTTCCAAGAATATAATGTGAACATTCTGAAGGTGTTGACTATTGTGGTACCTCTGTAAAGAGTATATTTAATTTGATTTGAAAAATCGACATTCAATAGTCCTTTCATCTCCAATTTAATTAAGAGATCCTAGCTTTTTAAACTTTTCTTCTATGCTGAGAGCATATTTTTATTCTTATCTAATAGTTCTGAAGCCAATAAGAACAAAAAATCAATTTACCATTGGTATCTAGTTCCTAATTCTGAGGCAGTAAGAGGGAATATTTAGACAGTTTTAGAAAGGAAGGGAGAACTATGCTTGCTAATCAGAGCCATTCACTCATTTATTCAAAATATGGCTACTGGTGTCATCTGTTCCAAATAATGAGATAGAGCAGTGACTATCTTTGCTTTTACTGAGTTTCTCTTCTGTTGAGACACAACAAATTCATAAGCAGATAAATTCATATTAACATATATTATGCCATGAAGAAAGATAATATGTGATAAGGGGAAAGCTGTGTGTAGGGGAGGACTCTCTGAGCAACATCATAAGGCAGACACCTCAGGAAAATGGGGGAATGGGCCAGGACAGGTTTAGAGGACCGACACATGTAAGACAGAAGAAACCAGCGTGGTCTTTTCTAAGGTCAGCAAGAAGCAGTGTCTCAGGGGAAGAGCTGTAGAGATGAAGTTAGATGGACAGGCAGGGCCCATGGTGATGGGAGCCCACTAAAAACCCTGAGCATGGCAGTGTTACAACCAGTTATCATTTGCAAATATCATTTTATTTGCCATTTTGAAAATAACTGCAGATAATTGAAAATCAAAACAAGGGGACTTCATCAGAATGTACTATAGTAGTCACCTTTCCCTGATGATAGCTTCTACCATCTTGTATCAGGTTTGGACAGACCTCAAAACCTGATATGAGAAGCTCAGGGATTGCAACTCACTGGTCCTGCCAGCTACCAGGGCAGGGTAAAAGGATCAGTATTTCAGCACATCTGTAACCATTCCCAGCCCATGTACATTGATACCAGATTTAAGAAATTCTGGTTTAGCTGATAATGAAGGTGCTAAGAAGTAATGAAATTGGGGATATATTTTAAAGAAGCAAACAGAAGTTAATAATAAATTTGGAGTATGGGATTAACATAAATACACTAATGTATATACTATACATAAAACAGGTAAATAAGGACAGAGAACCGTACCTAGTATCTTGTAATGACCTGTAATAGAAAACAATACAAAAAAAAGAATATTTAAATATATGTATAACTGAATCGGACTTCCCAGGTAGGCTAGTGGTAAAGAACTTGCCTGTAATGCAGAAGACATAATGGGACATGGGTTTGATCTCTGGGTCAGGAATATCTCCTGGAGGAGAACCTGAAAACCCACTCCAGTATTCTTGCCTGGAGAATTCCATGGACAGAAGAGCCTGATGGGCTACAGTGCATAGGGTCTCAAAGAGTCAGACATAAAAAAAAAAAAAAAAAGAGTCAGACATGACTGAAGAGACTCAGCACAGCACATAACTGAATCACTGGTATACATGTGAAACTAATGAAACATTATGAAATAGATAGCTAGTGGAAGCTGCTATATAACACAGGGAGCTCATCTCTGCTCTGTGATGACCTAGAGGGGTGGGATGGGAGGGAGGCAGAAGAGGCAGGATATATATATATATATAGCTAATTCACTTTGTTGTATGTTGTAAAGAGGGTATACTTCAATAAAAACAAAAAAATTGTAAATCTATTATACTTCAGTAAAAAAATTATATAAAGTGTGAGGAAAGGAATGAAAGTCATGAAGTAAAAAAGAAATAACAGAAGAAATTACTGATGGATTCACACAGAACAAGAATGACAGAGAGAAGTTAAAGAAGACTGCAGGTCTTGGGCCTGAACAATCTTTAATAAGAGATATCCATTGTTGACCTGAGAGCACTTCAAGGGAGTAAATCAGAGTTCTATCTTAATAAAGTAAAGATTATTAGACTTTTAAGGGAGATTTCCCATGGTAGTTAGATGTGGATCAGGGAAGATGGATAATTGAATTGAAATCATCCGCATATGTATATATATGAATCTATGGGACTGAATGAAATCAATCTGAGTTTGACCAATATCAAATGATCCCTAAACCTGTCTGGTATCACCTACTCATGCACGCTCTGCTGCTGCTGCTGCTAAGTCGCTTCAGTCGTGTCCGACTCTGTGCGACCCCATAGACGGCAGCCCACCAGGCTTCCCCGTCCCTGGGATTCTCCAGGCAAGAACACTGGAGTGGGTTGCCATTTCCTTCTCCAATGCATGAAAGTGAAAAGTGAAAGTGAAGTTGCTCAGTCGTGTCTGACTCTTCGCAACCCCATGGACTGCAGCCTACCAGACTCCTCTGTCCATGGGATTTTCCAGGCAAAAGTACTGGAGTGGGGTGCCATTGCCTTCTCCGCATGCATGCTCAGTCATGTCCAACTCTTTGTGACCCAATGGAATGTAACCCGATAGACTCTCTGTCCACGGAATTTTCCAGGAAAGAACACTAGAGTAAGTTAGATTGCCATTTCCTACTCCAGGGGATCTTCCAGACCCTGGGATTGAAGCTGCATCTCTTGATTGAAGCTGATCTCTTGTATTGGGGGGCAGATTCTTTACCACTGAACAGCCACTTAGTCCTGACTGCCTCTGGTGTCACCTAGGATATTACAAAGCATCACTAGGTCATACCCAGAGCTTCTAAGTTAATTGACCTGTAAATAGAGTCCAGGCATCTGTATTTAGTAAATCACTGCAATGAATTCTGAAGTATAGCCACTGGATTATGGAGAAACTCACTGGTATGAGTGATAAAGATGGTAATAGTGAGGTATCTTGGGGGAGTCACTTTTACCCTCTTTATCATTCATACAGTGAGACACAAAGAAATGATCTAGAGAACATGACTATGAAATAGTTACCTGTGAGGGAAAAGAGTTTGGTCTGAAGTGCGTTCACTTGGCAATGAAGAACGCCTTCCACAGGAGAGAGGGGAAACTTTATCCAATGCATTTGTGAAGTGGAGTCATGGAACTGCTGAGAAGTTTACATTCTAGCTGGGGAGACAAAGAGTAAAGAGACAACTGCTCTACTGTGTGGTCAGTGGGTGATCAAGTTCAAAGATGAGGTGTTCCTCCTTCAGCCTTGAGGAATCGGAAATCACCCAGGAAGAGGGACTACTAGCTGGAAAATGAAGGAGCACAAGTTATTATTTGATCGTAGATTGTGGAGAAGTTTCCAGGGGTGGGGGTAGGGGGCATTGTCATGTAAGGATGAAAGTGAAAAGTGAAGGTGAAAGTGAGGTCGTGTCCAACTCTGTGATTCCATGGACTGTAGCTTACCAGGCTCCTCTGTCCCTGGGATTTTCCAGGCAAGAGTACTGGAGTGGGTTGCCATTGCCTTCTCCAGGTGATCTTCCCAACCCAGGGATTGAACCTGGGTCTCCTGCATTGTAGGCAGACTCTTTACTGTCTGAGCCACCAGGGAAGTCCATATAAAACAGAAATTCCGGGAGCTGCAAGCAGTTGAATATCTTTATAGTGTACAGTGATTTGAAGAGTGGCAAGAGACAGGACAGAAAGAATAAAAGGCTAAACCCTGATTTCAGAATCCTTTGTATTCAGTGTGCCATGCCAATGGGTTTGGTTGAGTTATCACAGAGAAATCAGGAGTCACTAAGGATGACCCAGAGGGATGGTATGGGGAGGGAGGTGGGAGGGGGGTTCAGGATTGGGAACACGTGTACACCTGTGGTGGATTCATGTTGATGTATGGCAAAACAAATACAATATTGTAAAGTAATTAACCTCAAATTAAAATAAATAAATTAAAAAAATACTATCATCAAAAAATCATTAAATAAATGTTAAAATATGCACTGTGAAATAAAAAGTCATCAATGTTATCAATTCAAGTTTTCATAGTTATCTGTTTAAGTATATACTGGATCATACATTCTGTAATTTTTTTACAGTGTTGTTTCCTAATTATTTTACAAACATCTCTCAACCACTAATATCATGTTACAACTTTAAAAAAAAAAAAGTTCCTTATTTGATTAGTTTTGATCTTGGGTGTCTCTTCCTGTATTTATTGACCAGTGAAATGCCTTTTGTGAATGAACTGTTTGTATCCTTGGCCAATTTTTCTTCTGTGGTATTTCTCTACTTTTCATTGATTTGAGAGCATGGTTACATATTAAATTTTAGTTGTCAAATATGATTAAATATTTTCTCATGTCTTGTCGGCCTTTTAGTTTTTGTTTGATGGATGGGTAGATGGATATCATATTTAAATATGTTTTAAGAAATGGAGAGCAGAATCTCCATTCAATGTTGTTGTCTGATTATATGCTCTCTCCAAGATCTGGTTTGGTGGAAGAGATTTCTTTGTCTAAGCCCAAGGTTCAACCACATCCATGACTGATCAGTAGAGAGGAAGAAAGGCCAAGTGGTCTGCCTTTCAGGTGCCATCACATTCCAGAGCTCCCTGTGGGCTTGCTTTTATCTACAGGACTCTTCCTTTGAATAGTCCCACCCTCCTTATTAACCTGCAGGTGTTAATCCCCACAGCCCTCTCAGTATGCTCCCTGAATACAGATTTTTCACAGAGTTTAAACTAATACATCTTTAATTCTGAGCAGTATCTTTGTGGAGAGAAAGTATATATCTTTATGCATGCATACTTTTTTCCTACCTGAGAGGTTATACTTTTAAACATAACATTATTTTCTAATTTTTAAATAAATATTTAAAACTATAATGCATCATTTTAAAACATTCTTGAAGATGCCATATTTGTGATAAAATAAATTGGAAATCCCTCAAGTCTTGTTTCTAGATGTGATTTTCCCCAATTGACTTTGGTACATGTTTCTCATTATCACTGTTATTATTAATTTATAGCAGAATGTGTTGTTTAATAATGCAAATCTATATTGTAGTGATAAATTCAGGACACTTATACTTGCAGTTGAGTTTTGGAAAATTTTGTCAAAGAATCACTGCAAAAAAAAGGAAATGAGTATTAGTTACAGCAATTTCTTTGAAATTGTACATTAATTTGGGTAGATTTGATTATTTTTGAAAAATATTTAATTTCACATGAGAAACATGCATTAACTATTTTGTACTTGCTTTCTTTCCAAGTCCCTCACTGAAACAAAGTAGTTTCCATAATGTGAATTCACATATATCTTGTGGCATTTCTTTCCCAGTAGCTTATTATTTCCACTTGGTATCAGTTCAGTTCAGCTCAGTCGCTCAGCCGTATCTGACTCTTTGCAACCCCATGGACTGTAGCATACCAGGCCTCCCTGTCCATCACCAATTCCTGGAGTTTACTGAAACTCATGTACACTGAGTCAGTGATGCCATCCAACCATCTCATCCTCTGTCGTCCCCTTCTCCTCCTGCTTTCAATCCTTCCCAGCATCAGATTCTTTTCAAATGAGTCAGTTCTTCGCATCAGGTGGTCAAAGTATTGGACATTCAGCTTCAACATCAGTCCCTCCGGTGAATATACAGTACTGGTTTCCTTTAGGAAGGACTGGTTGGATCTCCTTGCAGTCCAAGGGACTCTCAAGAGTCTTCTCCAACACCACCATTCAAAAGTATCAATTCTTCAGTGCTATGCTTTCGTTATTGTCCAACTCTCACAATCATACATGACTACTGGAAAAAACATAGTTTTAACTAGATGGACTTTTGTTGGCAAAATAACATCTCTGCTTTTTAATATGCTGTCTAGGTTGGTCATAACTTTTCTTCCAAGGAGTAAGCATCTTTTAATTTCTTGCTTGCAGTCACCATCTGCAGTGATTTTGGAGCCCCCAAACAAAACTGTTTCCATTGCTTCCTCATTGATTTGTCATGAAGTGATGGGACCAGATGCCATGATCTCAGTTTTCTGAATGTTGAATTTTACTCCAAGTGTTACACTCTCCTCTTTCACTTTCATCATGTGGCTCTTTAGTTCTTCTTTGTTTTCTGCCATAAGGGTTGTATCATATGCTTATCTGAAGTTATTGATATTTCTCCCAACAATATTGATTCTAGCTCGTGCTTCATCCAGCCCAGCATTTATCATGATGTACTCTGCATATAAGTTAAATAAGCAGGGTGAAATATACAGCCTTGATGTACTCCTTTCCCGATTTGGAACCAGTCTGTTGTTCCATGTCCAGTTCTAACTGTTGCTTCCTGACCTGCATATAGGTTTTTCAAGAGGCAGGTCAGGTGTTCTGATATTCCCATTTCTTGAAGAATTTTCCAGTGTGTTGTGATCCAGACAGTCAAAGACTTTGGCATAGTTGATAAAGCAAAAGTAGGTGTTTTTCTGGAACTTTCTTGCTTTTTTGATCATCCAGCGGATGTTGGCAATTTGATCTCCGGTTCCTCTGCCTTTTCTAAATCCAGCTTGAACATCTGGTAGTTCACAGTTCACATTTTGTTGAAACCTGGCTTGGAGAATTTTGAGTATTACTTTATTAATGTGTGAGATGAGTGCAATTCTGGGATAGTTTGAAGATTCTTTGGCATTGCCTTTCTTTGGGATTGGAATGAAAACTGACTTTTACCAGTCCTGTGGCCACTTGCTCAATCTTCCAAATTTGTTGGCATATTGAGTGCAGAACTTTGACAGCATCATCTTTAAAGGTTTGAAATAGCTCCACTTAATTCCATCACCTCCACTAGCTTTGTGTTCGTAGTGATGCTTCCTAAGGCACACTTGACTTCGCATTCCAGGATGTCTGACTCTAGGTGAGTGATCACACCATCGTGATTATTGGGGTTTTGAAGATCTTTTTTGTATAGTTCTTCTGTGTATTCTTGCCACCTGTTGTTAATATTTCTGCTTCTGTTAGGTCCATACCATTTCTGTCCTTTATTGTGCTCATCTTTGCATGAAATGTTCCCTTAGTATCTCTAATTTTCTTAAAGAGATCTCAAATCTTTCCCATTTTATTGTTTTCCTCTATTTTTTTGCACTTAGTAGAGGAAATCTATTCATGTTTTACTGTTCTAAAAAGGCAGTTTTCTGTGTTGTTTTCTTGGTTCAAAAGATTTTTAAACTGTTTTTCTTGAGTTTTAGAGGTAGATAATTTTAGTTTTATTGGGGATTTTTCCATTATTGAGAACACTAAAGAAATTTCTAAATAAATGAATTAAGCAATTATACTCTTCTCCTATTTTTTCAAACATGAAATATTTAGGTTTATTCATTATTTTATTGCATTATTTATCATTTTATTATATTATTATATATTTTTTCCTATTTTGGATTACTGTATTTTGTAATTCTAGTACTATACTTGAAACTATAATCATTATCAGGGTAAATTTGTAATAGTTTTAATGTGATGAAAAATATTCTTTACATCTATTTAATAAAAAGAAAACAATCAAAAGTTAATGCTTTTTCTTAAATTTACTTCTACATTTCAGTCTAGATGTATTATTTTGATAGCTTTACAACTTCCCTAACCTGGTAATTGTTTATTTTCTTTTATTTTTTTTTTTTTTTTTTTTTTTGGTTTTAATTTTATTTTATTTTTAAACTTTACATAATTGTATTAGTTTTGCCAAACATCAAAATGAATCCACCACAGGTATACATGTGTTCCCCATCCTATTTTCTTTTAGAAGGTAAAAGTGAAGTTGCTTCAGTCGTGTCCGACCCTTAGCAACCCCATGGACTGCAGCCTACCAGGCTCCTGCGTCCATGGGATTTTCCAGGCAAGAGTACTGGAGTGGGTCGTTATTTCCTTCTCCAATGCATGAAAGTGAAAAGCAAAAGTGAATTCGCTCAGTTGTGTCTGACTCTTAGCGACCCCATGGATTGCACCCTACCAGGCTCCTCCATCTGTGGGATTTTCCAGGCAAGAGTACTGGAGTGGGGTGCCATTGACAAAACTGGAATGGCTTTAACGCAGAAACCAAAGGGTTTCCAATGCCCATGGATAAAGATTTGCCCAAGCAAATTCTAGAGGACATGTACATAATTTTAAGAAGTGAGCTGCAAATGCAAGAGAGTTTGGGTCCCATTAATGTGCACTTTAAACACAGAAGTTTCATAAACATTCTTGAAAAACACCTGCTTCTCTTTTCCAGGTACTTGCAACCTCAAATAAAGCAGCACAGAAACCCAGCACAGGAAGAGTTGGCAGGCAGCTGAGTTTTCTCTGAAAGGATACCTGGACCAGAAAGTCTTGGTTCTACCCTATCTGACAGGGATCTCTGCAAACCTGTGTACAGGGGCTCTGTGAGACACGCAGGTGAGCAAGGAAGGCCGATGGAGACAGTCATGAAGCCTAGTAGCAAAACCTGGGTCATCCTTTCCTTGATTTCCTGTGCTTGTTTTTTACCCAGAAAGGGGCATCTCCACTAGCCCCTGATCTAAGCCTTGCAAAGCCCTCTTTGTTCTAGGACCCCCACAGCTGTCTGCCCCTGCATGTACTTCTCTTCACCACTAGAGACCACCTAAAATGAAACCACCACAGATTCCAAACCAAAAACACCTAACACATATATTGTAAAAATTTCAGATAAAATAAATCATATCTTCTCAAAGTTTGGTGGGTTTCTTCTTATTGTTCCTGAGAATGCTTTATAAGCAGCAACAGACTTGAAAGGTTATTAGCTGCTATGGTTGGTTTTCCTTCTAAGGTCCTGAGTCAACCAAAAACCAAAATGAAATAAGTATACAAAAAACCCTGGAATTGAAGGTAGTAAGTTCAATTTGATAATTTTTCTGTGAATTTTGATTGTATAATTCAAAACTGAATTATATCATCATTTTTATTTTCCTACATGTGTTTGGTTAAATACCAAGACTTAAACATTGTTAAGCTTATCATTGGTGATTATATACCTAAAATTCCAGGAGTTAGGCTACATAAAATTTAACTTATTTAGCATATGGTATATGAATTTCCATACATAATATATTAATTTGTACCTAACATACATTGTTTGTAGAAAAAAAAATGAGCTGTGTGTCATGTTTAATGTTTTGTGACATATCAGTTAATACAGGAAAAATTTTGTGTGATGGGTCATTTGGAAAGAAGTAAATAGATTTGTATGCATGATGTTGTGGTCAGCATGAAGCATTTATTGTTTTTATGAGAATTATATTGGCCTGATGAAATGAAAATAACCCTGATATTAAACTGTAATGAATCTAGCCACTATAATATTTTTCTTCCTTTGAAATATGCAAATACAAAGGTCAAT
Organism: Bos taurus; assembly: GCF_002263795.3. NCBI lineage: Eukaryota > Metazoa > Chordata > Mammalia > Artiodactyla > Bovidae > Bos > Bos taurus. The sequence goes on from NC_037336.1 coordinate 5,915,817, forward strand.
GTTAGGTCAGGTTCATCATTATTAAAGAATTCCAACTGAAAAATTTGTAAAATTTATTTTTTAATTTTACTCTTTTCACTAAGAAATTCACACCATTAGGGAAGGAATCCGATATACACTTGGCATTTACTTGATTTATCTTTTCCTGTCATTCAAGATTATACCAATGGTGAAATTTAGTCCTGGTCACTGGAGTCATAGAAATACAACCTGAAAAATGTTGCACCAAATTGCTGAGCTCATGTCTCCTATATAAAGGGCTTTTTTATGAATGTCTTTTTACTTCTATTAAATGGGTAAGATTTATAAAGACAACATTGTTGTTGTTGTTGAGTCGCTAAGTCATGTCTGATTCTTTTGAGACCCTATGGACTATAGCCCATCAGGCTCCTTTGTCCATGGCATTTCCCAGACAAGAATACTGGAGTGGGTTGCCATTTTCTTCTCCAGGGGATCTTCCCAATACAGGTAGTGAACATGCATCTCCTGCATTGTAGGTGGATTCTTTACTGCTGAGCCACTGGGGGAGCCCAAAGACAATATGTAAAGGTTGAAATAACTGTTCCTTTCATATGAAAAGAGTTAATGGAAGAAGCAGCGCTATTTCTCCCTCCCTGGTTCTGTTGCATGTGTCTATCACTGTGGAATAAGCCAGTAGTCAGGGATGATCAAACAGATTTTCTCCCTCTCTGCACTCATTTCCAGTAGGGCTATGGCATAGAATGGGACACTTTATGCTGATCACTTTCATTTAGTTTCTTTTCTGAGCCAATATAATGCATTTAAACTGAGAGAATATCTTTAAACAAACTAATAAATCATGTATATCATCTACAGAAAAGAAAACTTCTGGAATATTAAAACTGGAAGTTTCACAATGGCACACTTAATTAATTCAGAAAATTACAAATAATGTTCTTATTTCTAAAGTGCTTGCAATTTCATCAACCTGCATATATTTACACATGTGGAATACTTTTAACTTATGAAAGAGAGGCTGTAGAGATATAACTTCTTCTGTCTCCAATTATGGGCTGATGGAAATCACCTTGACAAGAAAAGAAAGTAATAAAGGGAGTAATATGCCTACAGATTCTGTAGTCACTGACCTAGGAAATACTTATTGCAGATTGGCTGTTTAACAAATGCTATGCTCAATCTGTGAACATAAAGAATCCAGCTACCACTCTGTACTTCTGCACTTAATATGGGCAGGCACAGTCCTATATACATTCTACCAAGATTGTTTCACTGATCTTCACAGCAACAATGTGGTACTGGCAAAATTATTATAGATAGAGGGAGATATCATTGAGTGGCTTTAGATAAATAGGAAAACAACCATATAGGGGTAAAATAGCAATAATATACTCAATGCTATGATCTATAAGTTCATTATCTATGACATCTGGACTATACTTCCAATATAAGACTACAAAGGTTTTAATATGTTTTGGTCCTTTTCATTGCCTCTGACTGAATGGTTATAGAATTAAAGAGTGTTCCTGTAAGTGAAATATTTTGCATCTTCTCTTTTTCATTTTTTTCATGTTATTGTTCTTTTACCAGGATGAGAGTTCAGAAGTTACATACTTGATTTCCATGTTTATTAAAACTTTTGATGTATGTGCATTGTGTATACATATGTGTGTATGTGTATGTATGTATGGCACACAATGAAGGATTAATAAATGGTGCATAGTATGTATACATGTGCAAGGATGTGTATATATATACACACACACATATGTATATATTTCTTCTGATTAAAATGATAGGTATCTCATAAAATCTAATAATGACAAGATATATATCAAAATATATATTTGATTCTATATTTAAATACATAGAGATAGAAAATAACTCTTACTAGGCTTTGTCTTTGATAAGCTTTCTGAAGAAGACAACACATTTCCTGGGGTAACATAGTGGTTGGGATTTTCTCATCTCTCATCCTCAGTCTTCTGCAACCAATTGATCACCTCAACAAAAGAGTTTATTATGTTGCAAAATTTAAATTCCCTTTACACATAGAGACACACACGTGTGCACAAGTAACCTAACATACTCAGTTTAAAAGAGAAATAAGCATAGCTTCTAGCATGCTTGTCATAAGATCATCACCAGTTCCCCTTGTCTCCATGATTAGTCAGAGATATATGTGACTTTGGTAAGACTGGAAGGGGCAGTGGCCTAGAGAGGCAGCTAATAGTAATCTTTTGAGTCAAAGGAGTCTAGCTAAAAATCTCAATTTCTCTTAGTTTGAGTTACTTATCCACTATGATTCTATTTTCTTATTTTTATGAGAATATTGAGGGTTTTTTTGAGACTTAAATAACGTAATGTAAGTAAAATGCTAAGTAGACTGCCTGGCACATAATGAGGGCTCAATAAATGGTTGCAATTAGGACTTTTATTGACATTATAAAACAGCCTTGCTGATGGTTTTGAGAATCATTAATAGCTACAGAGCAATGCTCACAGTTAACAGTCAGGTCGCTCCCAGGATCAAATGAGACAAATGTTCATAAAATACTTCACTCAGGACCTGGCACATTTACCAGTCCTTTTCTCTTCCTGCCTTTTAATCTACATCTAAGGGAGAACACAGAATAATGTGTTACTATATCCAAATTTTGAAGAGAAAATGATCATATTATTTTTATTGCAATCATTTCACAGCTTTGATCAAAACTGATATCATGAAATAATAGAAAAATATTCCTTTTCTGAGTTAGCATATTGCTTGGATTCAATAAAGGATTATTAAATGATTTACATGAGTTTTAATGATATGAAAGAGGCATAAAAGTATTTGCTACTCTTTTTAAATCAAAATTTGGTTGACATGAAGCCAATTTTCCTTGTTGTTTATTGTCTTTTAAAACATTTATTCTATAATAGCTAAATGTGAATACATTAGTAAGATAAGATATCCTTGATATCTTCTCAAGCATTTCAGTTTTGTACTGTCTTTAAAAATATGATTTTTGTGAATTTTTTCTTACTTTCTAGTTTTTGCTCAGTGTTAACCTATTGCAATCTGACATATTTCAAGTCTTCGATCAATTTTTAAAAATCATTATGCTTACAGCAATACATATCAAAAATAGTTACTAATTGTTTGCATGAGAAAAAATCAACATTAGATTAACATTTCTTATAAAACATGTCAAGTTTTATGTTCTTGAACTCATTTAGCTATTTTTATTTATCTGTTCATTTTAAGATGAGTTAGTTGATGATGTAAAAGAGCCATGCTAATCTGAAGATAAATACCATAGAAAAATAATGTTAAAAATTATAATTTTGATTAAGAAAATCCAATATATTTACTTTTACCTCATTATGACAGCTAATAACTAAATGGTCCATAGTTTGTGTATTTTTAGTATGCAGATGGGAGATTAGAGGTCTGACAAAGCATGTTTAAACAATAATTTAATAAAAATAATAAACATCAAAAATACTTCTATATTTTACATCGTGTAGTTCATGCTGACAAAGAATAAGCTTTAATATCCTTCAACACACACACACATTCATACATACACATGTTCATTATTTGATTATTCTATCCATGTTCCAGTTTTAAGAGAACTAACTTTGGGCACCTGATGCAAAGAATCTAATTAGAAAAGACCCTGATGCTGAGAAAGATTGAAGGCAGGAGAAGGGGACAGTAGAGGATGAGATGGTTGGATGGTGTCACCGACTCAATGGGTTTTAGCAAACTCTAGGAGATGGTGAAGGACAGAAAATCTTGGCATGCTGTAGTCCATGGGGGTCGCAAAGAATTGGGCATGACTGAGTAACTGAACAACAAATTTCCCTTAGTATAAAGACAGTGCTAAAGATTGTTGAAAACACCACTTTGCAATCTTTCAATTTTATTTTCTTTATTATCACATCTTCAGGGGAGGATGAAACAAGCAATATTTTTTAAGCTAAATGTATATTTAGCCATGTTTCTTCCCCCTCCTTCTTTGCTTATGAACATATAAATAAGTTTTGCAGGATTTTGTGAACTCCTCATCTCTTGCTGAATAAATTAAAAACTGCTCATTTAATATTATACCTTACTGTTTTCCCTTTGAGTAAAAAACAACCAAGTATGAATTACTAGTGTTAAGATGCATTCAATGAGCACTTTAAAAGTTTAGTTTTTTCTTCCTGGCATGTGATAATATGTTATTCTCAGTATAAAATCCTCCAGATATAATATCAAAGAATAACAGACAAGTTAGTAGAAGTAGTAAAAAGTAAGGTCTCTACAGCAATAATGAAAACATCAAGAGTAGGAATCTAAGAATTTGATTACTAGATTGAACTTTTAGTGTTTTCCAGCCTGATGGACTATCTCTAAGCCACATAGATCTAATGGGAAACATTATCGCATAATACACTTGTCACAAAATTAAGTTTTTAAGCAATTTTTGAAAATACAAACTCAAATTGTTTTGCATAGAAATCTATTGTTTCTTTATAAGCCATGACTTTTTGCTAAAATCTTTACAAACACTCTCTGTATTTTAAGCCCTTATAATTTGAAAGTGTTCAGAAAGGAGATTTTGTTACTGAGAAGTAATACAGTTCAATGCTTTAAAACAAATAAAATTTAAGAACCTGCTTTACAACGAGCATTTTGAATTGAAAGTCAATCATCACAAAATCACTCTTTACCAAGTATTTTTCTATTTAGTTGTTCTCCTTTTACCTTTCTTACCACTCATCTTAGTTTGTGAAAGATTCATCAGTCAGCTTCACAGGATCTAGCTGAACAGTTGGGGCGAAACTTACTTCCCAAGAAAATTAACTTGGACATCTTATTGTATGAGATAATTGGTGAATTTAGTTAACTCTCCATTTTAACTGATATAGATGAACAGATGCTGAAATAATACAGTTAGTAGATGAGGTGGGGCAGTGAGGAATCCCCCATTTAGAGCTGGAAAAACATTGTTATGTTTTTTCCCTTATATGTTTACATGTCTTATAATGTGGAATTCAAACATGTGCTTACAATAGATCTTAATATTAACAAAAAGTTTGAACATAAATTTGTATATAAGTTTCATCAAAGTCTTACAAAGAAGGAAGGACATACAGTAAATTTCACTAGTGGTTGATCTGAAAACAAGAACATTTAATCTTTTTTTTTTTTTTTTTTCTGTTCTGGGTCTTCATTGTAGTGCCAAGGGCTACTCTCTAGCTGTGGGTGTGGACTTATTTGCTTTAGTTGCACGTGGGATCCCAGTGCTCTGAGCAGGGATCTAACCCATGCCCGCTGTACTGGAAGGCCTATTAACTCCTGGAGAACCAGGGAAGTCCCACAGCTTTTGGTCTTGATAGATGAACACTCTCTGATTATCCTTCAGCAGAGAGACATGGTTGTTGGCTCTTTGAGGTGAAATCACACTGGGGCTAGTGTGCACAAAAGTAAAAAAGCGGTCTGAATGGATGAAGGTAAAGCCATGCCAGCACCTGCCTAAATGTTTATTATTATCATTATTGTATATTTCTCTTGTGTGTACAAGAGATCATAAATATGCCCTGCCCTTAAGAAAGACATCAGTATCATCTCAACATGATTGGATAGGGTATTATAAATCAGAAATAGAAAAAAAAAAAAAAAAAACAACTTAGGAGTGTACCTGAGAGTGTTCTCAATAGGCACTCAATATTTATTCAATTAATTGATAAATTAATGAGACTAATTAGCACCCACTTTATTATCTCAGTCAAGGTTTAACTCTACTTGGGGCAAGAACATTGCATTCCTCTTGTGTAATATGTATTAGGACAATGCATTTGCTGCTTTATTTGTTAAAATGCTTTGCACATATTAGGAACTCAAATACATAACTGGAACTCTTTCACCTAAGCTCCAGCCATGATTTTCAAATTCCTTCCGGTCTTTTCTTCCTTGATTGTGATTTAGAAAACCAAGGAGGTCTCTAAAACAAGTAGGAAATAGAATCTCAACCATTGTGAATAAAGTGCCTCTTGTGGGCCTGTGTGCATGAACATTTTATTTTTTCTATAATTAAATGAATGTAAAGTGATTCTTCTCATGCACAGGTAGAAGAGAGAAACTTGAAAATAAACTACATTCATCATTCTCATGTTTTATATAAGTTGGCCTGTTCTATCTTGTCATAACAAACTTCACAGATGACTACTAATAAGTTTTATATGCAGCAAATCAAATGAAGGGTGAAAGTGAGCAGGCAATTTTTCCACAGAATTTTGAATCATATGGAAAATGTATCTTTCCTCTTTTAGACGCTACAGCTAACTTCAAGTAATCAATGCATGTGATGAGAAATTGCTCTGTTTTCTAAAATCATAACAATTTGAAGAATTGGAAATCAATCTACTCAGGAAATGAAAATGATAAGTGAGTAATCCGAATGATAAAAATAGCATTATATTTTCTCAAAAGGACATTTATATAAACATATTCAGTAAAATATTCACCCAAAGCAGAAAGTTACATTGAATGATAAATTGAATTCATATATTAGAGTAAGAAGTAATTTTGTTTATTAATAACATTTTGATCTTATATTCAACATAATGTGATTGCACAATTCTATTTTTCAAATGTAAGTCTATGATAATCTTTCAGTTAATATTTGATATTTCTCCCATCCTCTCTACTAAAATGAATCATATATAGATATAAAACAAAGCCTCTGTTTCCTAAAAAATGTGATTTTCTTTGATTAGACAGTACAGTGGAAAAAAAAAAAAACTTGTTCATAATAAAATGTGCCTAAAATACCATAGGAACAGAATGAGCCACATGTTACTAAAACAACTTAACAGAGCATCTTATCAGAGCTCCAGCAACCAGTGTCTGATCAGCTTAATTTTCTTGGTCTGGCTACAGACTTGAACTGTGAATTGAAATGTCTACATTTCTGATTTTGCTTCTTTACACTCAATCATAGCCAGAATCAGATTCTGGTGTCTGGCTCTGTTCATTTCTGGCTCTTTCTAACAAGTACCCCCAACCAATATAGCCTGATGCGTTAGAGTCCTAGCCTGAAACAATAGGATTCTTCATTTGGCAATGAATCTGCTCCTGGACTTTTCTCCATAGCTTGGAATGGCACTTGAATACCACACCTATATTGTTTATTTCTGGACACCTTTTAGGTGATGGCCACTGGTGGTGTCCTACTGAACTCTCTATCAGCCAAAAAGTCACTGACTTTTCAAGTTATAATTGTAGAAGGAGGCTGGTTAAAATTTTTCTGCAGAGGCTCAAGAGAAGCATTCCTGTGAGGATCCAGAAAGGGTTTTATTACTAACCTCCACTTCAGGCTTCTTTACTTGAAAATGTATTAAGTTGTTCAGAGGCTCTGAGATATGAAAATAACGGTATCCAATGTATAATTCTAAACTGTGGCAATACAAAATTACAAAATAAATGTTAAGAATAGCAGTTAAAATTTGCTACTCCTAAGAATACTTTATTTAATATGCATTATATATTTTAAGTTAATTTTAGAGTATGTCTCATTCTAGTGCTGGGCTTCCCAGGTGATGGTAGTGATAAAGAACCTGCCTGCCAATGCAGGAGACATGAAACATGAGCTCAGTCCCTGAGTCAGGAAGATCCTCTGGAGGATGGCACTGCAATCCACACCAGTATTCTTGCCTGGAGAATCCCATGAATAGAGGAGCCTAGCAGGCTACAGACCGTAGGGTCAGATAGACTCGGACACGACTGTAGTGATTTATCACACATGCTAGTGCTATATGCACAGATTTTGCCACCTATCATGTAATCAGTTATAGTTTCTACACTTTGTTGAGTTAGTGTTTAAGTCCAATGTTCTTCCTTAGGCTTATGGTGAGCTCCCACAATCCTACAGGTGACCTTTTCAACTTCTATTGTAAAGATATCTAAATTCAGGTATCTGGGCTTCCTGGTGGCTTAGTGGTGAAGAAGCTGCTTGCCAAAGCAGGTTACAGGGGTTTGATCCCTGGTCTGGGAAGATCCCATATGCCATGGAGCAACTAAGCCATGGACCACAACTGCTGACCCTGTGCTCTAGAGCCTAGAAATGGAAACTACTGAAACCTGCCCAGCCTAGAGCCTTGCTCCAAAACAAGAAAAGGCCCACACAATGAGAAGCCCACACACCACATCTACAGAGTAGCCTCTGCTTACCACAACTGAACACGTGTACACCCGTGGCGGATTCATGTTGATGTGTGGCAAAACCAATACAATATTGTAAAATAATTATCCTCTAATTAAAATAAATACATTCAATTTTAAAAAAGAGAAAATCTACACAGTAACTAAGACCCAGCACAGCCAAAAGTAAATATTTTTTAAAATATATACAAATCGACCAATGTGATACACTATATTAACAAATCTCAATAGATGCAGAAAAAGCCTTTGATAAAATTCAGCACCCATTTATGATTAAAAATCTTCAAAAATGAGCATAGAAGGAACTTGATTCAACATAGTAAAGGCCATATATGATAAACCAACAGTAGCATTATTTTCAATGGTGAAAAACTGAAAGTGTTTCCCCTAAGACCAGGAACAAGACAAAGGTGTACACTTTCCCCACTATTATTCAACATAGTTCTGGAAGTCCTAGCTACAGCAATCAGAGAAGAAAAAGAAATAAAAGTAATCCAAATTGAAAAAGTAGAAGGAAAGCTTTCACTGTTTGCAGATGAAATGATACTGTACATAGAAAACCCTAAAGATAGTATTGGAAAATTACTAGAGCTAATCAGTGAATCTAGCAAAGTTGCAGGATACAAAATCAATATGTGTAAATCACTTGCATTTCTATATACTAACAATGAAAAATTAGAAAGAGAAAACTAAGGAATCAATCCCATTCACCATTGCAACAAAAAAGTATTAAATATCTAGGAATAAGCTTACCTATGGAGACAAAAGAAATGTCCACAGAAAACTATAAGATACTGATGAAAGAAATAAAAAATGACATAAAAAGATGGAGAGATATTCCATGTTCCTGGATAGAAAGGATCAATATTGTGAAAATGACTATACTACCAAACACAATCTACAGATTCAATGCAATCCTTATCAAATTACCAATGATATTTTTCACATAACTAGAACAAAAAATTTCACAACTCATATGGAAACATAAAAGACCCTGAATATCCAAAGCAGTCTTGAGAAAGAAGAATGGAACTGGAGGAATCAACCTTCCTGACTTCAGATTATACTACAAAGCTACAGTCATCAAGACAGTACGGTACTGGCACAAAAACAGAAATGTATACCAATGGAACATGATAGAAAGAGCATGAACATATGGGTAACTTATTTTTGACAAAGGAGGCAAGAATATACAATGGGGCAAAGACAGCCTCTGCAATAAATGGTGCTAGGATAACTGGACATCTACATATAAAAGAATAAATTAGAACACTTCCTAACACCATACAAAAAGATAAACTCATAAGGGATTAAAGATCTAAGTGTAAGACCAGAAACTCTAAAATTTAGAGAAAAACATAGGCAGAACACTCAAGGACATAAATCAAAGCAAGATCCTCTATGATTCACCTCCTAGAGTAACAGAAATAAAAACAAATGTAAACAAATGGTACTTGATTAAAGTTAAAACCTTTTGCTCAGCAAAGAAAACTATAAGCCAGGTGAAAAGACAGCCCTCATAATGGGAGAAAATAACAGCAAATGAAACAATTGGCAAAGGATTATTTTCTAAAATACACAAGCAGGTCATACAACTTAATACAAGAAAAACAAACAACCCAATTAAAAAGCGGGGAAAAGACCTAAACAGACATTTCTCCAAAGAAGACATACAAATGGCTAACAAATACATGGAGAGATGCTAAACATAGCTCATTATTAGAGAAATACAAATCAAAACTACAGTGAGATATCACCTTACACCAGTCAGAATGGCTATCATCAAAATGGCTACAAACAGTAAATGTTGGTGAGGGTGTGGAGAAAAGGGAACACTCTTGCACCTTGGTAGGAATGTAAATTGATACAGTCACTATGGAAGATGGTATGGAGATTCCTTTAAAAAGTAGGAATAAAACCACCATATGATCCAGCAATCCAGCTCCTAAGCTTATACCCTGAGGAAACCAAAACTGAAAAAAGACACGTGTATCCCATTGTTTATTGCAGCATTGTTTACAGTAGCTAGAACATGAAAGCAACCTAGATGTCCATCAACAGATGAATGGATAAAGAAGTTGTGGTACATATACACAATGGAATATTACTCAGCAATAGAAAGGAACACCTTTAAGTCAGCTCTAATAAGGTGGATGAACCTAGAACCTATTATACAGAGAGAAGTACGTCAGAAAGAGAAAGATAAATATTGTATTCTAATACATATATACAGAATCTAGAAAATTGGCACTGAAGAATTTATTTACAGAGCAACAGTGCAAAAACAGACATAGAGAATAGACTTATGGACATGAAAAGAGGGGAGGAGAGGGTGAGATGTATGGACAGAGTAACATGGAAACTTACATTACCACGTGTAAAATAGATAGCCAAACAGGAATTTGCTCTATATCTCAGGAAACTCGAAAAGGGGGTCTGTATCAACCTAGAGGAGTGGGATGAGGAGGGAGAAGGGAGGGAGGTTCAGAAGGCAGGAGATATATGTATACCTATGGCTGATTCATCCTGAGGTTCGACTGAAAACAGCAAAATGCTGTAAAGCATTTATCCTTCGATAAAAAATAAATAACTTTTAAAAATTGAAAAAGAATAAACCCAGGTATGTAGGAAATTAATGTATCCATTTAGGTTTCCTCAGTGTATGGGGCTCTGTGGCAATATCTAGAAGGGTGGGAATGGGGAGGGAGATTGGAAGGAGGTTTGGGAGGAAGGGAACGTGAGCATACCTATGGCTGATTCCTGTTGATATTTGACAGTAAACAATTAAATTCTGTAAAGCAATTATCCTTCAATTAAAAAAACAAAGTGACAATAAAAATAAATTGTTTATATATATAAACGATTATATATATATAAGGTTCTTGTCTGGAGAATCCCATGGACAGAGGAGCCTGGTGGGCTATATAGTCCATGGTGTCACAAAGAGTCAAACATGACAAAGTGACTCACACATACATACAGAGTGGCTCTAATTGCCTGAATTTAAATTTCAACTCCAATTTTACTGACTATGCAATTCCCATGAACTTAGTTATGTGTCTCTGTACTTGTTTCTCATCTTTTTTCACAACTATTTTTGTTGAGATATAATTCACATATAAAATCATGCAAATCTGAGATATACAACTTGTTGATGTGATACATTTATATATCACATAATTACCATGTCATATAACATCATCATCATCTTTTTCTGTAGTGGGAAGAATTAAGATCTAGTCTTTTAACAACTTTAAAGTTTATAATGCAGTATTGCTGTCTACTATATAAACACTATAATGTTAGTTGCTCAGTTATGTCTGACTCTTAGGGACCCCAAGGACTCTAGACAGCCAGGCTCCTCCATCCTGGAATTTTCCAGTCAAGAATATTGGAGTGGGTAGCCATTCCTTTCTCTACTGTACACTGTATCTCCAGGAATTATTTATCTACTGATCAAAAGCTTGTAACCTTATACAGCATGTCCCCAATTTTCCCATCCTCCAGCTCTTGATAACCATCTTTTTTTCTCTGTTCCTGTGAGTTCACTTTAGATTCCACATATACTGTATGGTCTTATACATTACTTAGCTTTCTCTGTCTGACTTATCTCACTTAGCATAATGCCCTGAAGGATTCTTACTTTGTTGAAAAAGAGACCTTTCTTCTTTCTCAGGGCTGAATAATATTCATATATATATATACATATACATATATATACACACACACACACACACACACACATACATATATACAACTTTTTATCCACTGATAAATATTTAGGCCATTTAAATATTTGGCTATTGTGCATAACGCTGCAATAAACACTGGAGTGAATATATCTCATCATTTTCTTTGGATATATAGCTAGAAGCAAGATAGGTGGATAATCTATTGGTTCTCTTTTTAACTTGGGAGGGAAGGTAAATACTGTTTTTCATAGTTGGTAAACCAATTTGGGGCTTCCCTGTTGGCTCAGTGGGAAAGAACCCACCTGCCAATGCAGGAGACATGGGTTCAATCCATGGATCAGGAAGATGCCCTCTAGTAAGAAGGTGCAACTCACTCCAGTATTCTTGTGCAGGAAATCCCATGGACAGAGGAGCCTGGTGACCTACAGGCCATGGAGTCACAAAAGTGTCAGATATGATTTAGCAACTAAACAACAAAACCAATTTGACTTCCCACTGACAGGTACAATGATTTTCTTTTCTCCACATCCTCAAAACTCATCTCCTGACTTTTTAATTATAACCATTCTCACAGGTGTGAGATAATATTTCTTGGAGTTTTAATTAGCGTTTTCCTGAGTAACAATAATATTGAGTATCTTTTCACAAACTTATTAGCTAGCTGGATATCTCTTTGGAAAAATGCCTATTTGGTTAATTTGTCTCCCTCTTTAGCTAGATGCGTCACTGTTGTTATTGAGTTGTATGAGTTATTGATAGATTTTGTATGTTAACCCTTTATCTGATATATGGTTTTAAATAGTTTCTTCCATTTTATACATGCCTTTTTATTGTTACAGTTTGTTTTTTTTCCTGTACAGAAGTATTTTAGTTAGATATAGTCCCATTTAATGATTTTTGCTTTTTTCCTTGTGCTTTTGGTGACCCATCTCAAAAAAAAATAATTACTAAGACCAAAATCAAGGAATTTCTTCCCTTTATTCTCATCTGGGAATCTTACCCTATTAGGTAAAAATGTTTAAGTCTTTAATCCACTTTGAGTTAATTTCTTTGAATGGTATAAGGAAAGGGTCTATTTAATTTCTCTGTAAGTGGTCATCCAGTTTTATCCACCCATTTGTTGAAGAGACTATCCTTTCCCATTGAATGTTCTTGACTTGCTTTTCAAGTATTAGCTAATCATCAGTGATGAGGGCAGGGGAGAGTAACTCTGGGCTTTCTATTCTGTTCCATTGGTTTGAAGTGTCTGTTATTTTTTTTTTAAGTTTTATTTATTTCATTTTAGTTTGTGCAGTGTTTTTTTTTTTGTTGTTGTTGTTTTTTTTTTTGCTGTGCAGGCTTCCTCTAGTTGCAGAGATGAAGAACTACTCTTGTTTCTGGTCCAAGGGCTTCTCATTGTGGTGGCTTCTCCTGTTGTGGAGCGTGGGCTCTAGTGCAAGTGGACGTCAGTAGCTGCAGCACATGCACTCAGTAGTGGAGGCTCCTGGGCTCTAAAGCACAGGCTCAATAGTTGTGGCACACGGGCTTAGCTGTATTGTGGCATGTTATATCTTCCTAGATCAGGGATCAAACCCAGGTCTCCTGCATTGGCAGGCAGATTCTTTACCATTGAGCCACCAGGGAAGTCCTATGTGTCTATTTTTTTTTTTTTTATGTCAGTTACTATATTGCTTAATTACTATGTCTGTACAGTAAAGTTTGAAATCAAGAAATGCAATATCTCTAATTTTCTTCTTCTTTCTCAGTGTTGCTTTGGCTATCTGGGGTCTCTTAGAGTTCCACACAAATTTTAGGGTCATTTTCTATTTCTGCAAAAAATGTGATTGAAATGTTTACAGGATTACATTGAATCTAGAAAAGGCTTTGGGTAGTGTAGAGATGTTACTAATATTAATTTTTCTGATCTGTGAACATGAAATATCTTTCTGTTCAGTTGTATCTTTTTCACTTTCTTTCATTACTATCTTGCAATTTTCACCTCCTTGCTTAAATTTATTCCAAAAACTGTTTTTGTTTTTGATGAATTTTTGAATCAGGTTAATTTCTTTTTTTTTCTTTGTTTTTCAGAAGTTGTGTTAGTCTGTAGAAACACAACTAATTTCTCTGTTGATTTAATATCCTGAAACTTTGCTGAGCTTTTTTTTTTTTTTTTTTAGAGTCAATAGTAATTTTGGTTGACTATTTAGGATTTTCTATATATAAGACCCTATCATCTTCAAATAATGACAATTTTACTTATTTACTTTCTCAAATGTGGTTGCATTTTATTTCTTTGTATGGTCTAATTGCTTCAGCTAGAACTTCCACTACTATGTTGAATAACAGTGGTGAGAGTAGGCCTCTTTGTCTTATTCCTGAGCTTAGATAAAAGCTTTCAGTTTCTTACCACTGAGTAATATGTTAGGTGTGAATTTGTCATATACAGTCTTTATTATGTTGATTTATGTTCCTTTTATACACATCTACTGAGAGGATTTTTTGCTTTTCATGGAAACATGTGTTTTCATGATCTTTTTTTTGCTTCTGTTAAGATTATTATGTGATTTTTATTTTTCACTGTATTGAAGTGGCATGTCACGTTTATTAGCTTTCATGTATTGATGCTTATTTGAATACAAGGTATGAATTTCACTTGGTCACAGTGTATAATCCTTATAATATGATGGATTTTTCATAGTTTGATGAAAAATTTTGCATCTCTATTCATTTGAGAGATGGGTCTCTAGTTTCACTTTATTATTCTTTCTTTCTTTCTTTTTTTTTTTTTCTTGTGGTGGCTTACCTGGCTTTGGTGTCAGAGTAATGCTGGATTACTTAAATGTTTGACTGCATTCTCTCTTCTTTAACTTTTTTAGAAAAAAAAAAATGTTTCAAAGGATCCTCATTAAGTCTTCTTTAAATGTTTGGTAGAAATTGACAGATAAGCCATCTGGCTCTGGGATTTTTGATTCCCAGTTCAACTTTCTTTCTCATTGGAACCATGTCTCTCTCTCTCTCTTTTTTTAATTCAACATTTATTGATTCACATTAAATTTCTATCCCATAATATTAACATATCTGTAGTACAGTGTCAAATCTCTTGATTTAGAATTCCACAATAAAATATCTCACAGCTTATAATATGACTTAGAAAGGTACTTTTTGGTATGTGTGACACCATTTATATAATTGACCAATTGATCAATTGAACTTAATGATTCAACTTAAAGATGAACTTAATGACTCAATTTCAGTGTTCACTTTTAGCAATTAAGCATCTTTGATTTTTTTAAATTTTTTTTAATTGAAGGATAATAGTTTTACAAAATTTTGTTGTTTTCTGTCAAACCTCAATATTAATCAGCCATAGGTATACATATATCCCCTCTCTTTTGAACTTCCTTCCATCTTCCTCCCCATTCTGCCCCGCCAGCTTGATACAGAGCCCCTGTTTGAGTTTCTTAGCCATACAGCAAATTCCTATTGGCTATCTATTTTACATATGGTAATGTAAGTTTCCATGTTACTCTTTCCATACATCTCACCATCTCCTCCCCTCTCCCCATGTCCATAAGTCTATTCTCTATGCCTTTTTTTCCATTGCTGCCCTGTAAATAAATCCTTCAGTACCGTTTTTATAGATTCCATATATATGCATTAGAATATGTTATTCATCTTTCTCTTTCTGATTTATTTCATTCTGTATAATAGGTTCTAGGTTCATCCACCTCATTAGAACTGACTCAAAGGCATTCCTTTTCATGACTGAGTAATATTCCATAGTGTATATGTACCATAACTTCTTTATCCATTCATCCATGGACATCTAGGTTGCTTCCATGTTCTAGCTAATGTAAATAGTGCTACAATGAACAAAGGGATACATGAGTCTCTTTCAGTTTTGGTTTATTCAGGGTATATGCTTAGGAGTGGGATTGCTGGGTCATATGGTGGTTTTATTCCTAGTTTTTTTAAGGAATCTACTTAACATCTTCTACAGTGACTAGAGCATTCCCTTGAACCATGTCTCTTTAATATCCTTTGATATTCTTATCTAACTCTTTCCTGGTCTCCTCCCACCTTATAGAGACAGAGAATCCAGTTCAGTACTCTGGATACTTCTGTAAAGAAACTGGATATTCCAGCTCAATCTCAAACCAGTTGGGTGGTGGGCACTTACTCACCATTCCTCTCCCCTGTAGGAAATGTCACTACTCTCTGATATTTCAGCCACATGCTGTGTTGCCTTGGAGAAGGGCCAACACCACAAGGTTCTGATTCCTTCCACTATGCTATAACTTTTTTTTCTTTCTTTTATTCCAATCTCTTCCAGAAGGCTTCACTTTTTACAGTTTCTCTCTGGTCTTTGTGCATACCCTCTCCAGGTTTCTTTCCAATTATGGAGACAGGGATTGGGGCAGATTTGCTTCTCCATTGATTTCACCACCTGAAGAAATGTCTATGTGCTCAATAGCAGATACACAGGTGCAAGGTGACTCTCAGGCTCCTTGGTATATGGTACTGGATCCCACAACTCCCACAGAGCCATTGCTTCATGGAACTAAAAGGAGAAATGTCTTTGGCCACCATGATAATGACTTCACTCCATATGTATCATCATTTAAATAGAATCAATGAATAACCTTTACTAGATAGAACTTTAGTGAAGATTCAACAATTTAATTAATGTAAAGCTCCAACATAAGATCTTACAAATAGTAGACTATCAGTTAACATTAATTACTTTACTAATAATTACTGTTCTTGGTAGTTGTAAGATGTTTATTCTGATAGTTTTTAAAGAACCTGCTACGCTCATCCATTTGTTTCCAGTAACTTGCATAAAATTTTATGACTATCAGAGTAGAGTCATAGACCACTTATATTTTTAAATTACATACAAATATAAACCCTAGTTTCAACAGAAGAAAATAAGTGCTAATATGAAATTAAAGTGTTGCGTGTAATTTTAATTATGATACAATTTTGAAGGCTAATCTTTTTCTATATTATTTGTCCCAATTTTTCAACGTTTCATAATAGAAAGAGTATATCCTTAACTAAAAAGATTGCTTCTATTCTGCATCTTGTCATGCTTCTTGTGATGAACTTTCTGAATAGCTCAATTATTTTGCAAATTTTACCTAAAAATCATAGCCTCTAGAGCTCATCTTAACTCTTTTTCCTTAGTGTTTCTTATTTGGTATACATTTTTTATGACTATGAATAGCTATAATTTTATGGTGTTTATTATCATGAAAATAGGCCTCACGAGATAAGCAAAGTGAAATAACATTCAGAAGTGACTTTTGCTCTATTAGGAGAAACTAGAAGCAAAATTATTTCCATAGTCCTTTAAAGAAACAATAAACCTCCTCACATGCATGATACAAACTTTACACAAATTTGTTAAAATAAAATCTGTTAAAAATAAAATTCAGATTTATGTGGCCTTTTATATGTATACAAAAATCACATTTAAAAACATATACTTTCATAAAAACCCAAACTAAATAATTTACCTCTAGTAAACTTCATTAAAAGCATATTCTAAAGAATAAGTATTTTCATGCAGAAGGAAAGTAATCCCACTTAAAATTATCTTAAAACAGGAATGGAAAAGTAAATATCTGGGCAAATTAAACTGAGTAATGCTGTAAATGTAATAATAAGAACATTATTATATGATATAAAAAATGTATGTATACAGAAAATATGACAAAAATCCACGAAAATTGAGTATGAAAATAAACGTAAGTTATTGTAAGCTCATCAATTTCTTCAAAAAATATAAAAATACTAATACTTAATAGAATCCAAGAAGTCAAACATACCTGATATAATCCATAATATCAGTTCAGTTCAGTTCACTCACTCAGTCATATCCGACTCTTTGTGACTCAATCGCAGCACACCAAGCCTCCCTGTCCATCACCAACCCCGTAGTTCACTCAGACTCAAATCCATAAAGTCAGTGATGCCATCCAGTCATCTCATCCTCTGTCTTCCCCTTCTCCTCCTGCCCCCAATCCCTCCCAGCATCAGAGTCTTTTCCAATGAGTCAACTCTTTGCATGAGGTGGCCAAAGTATTGGACTTTCAGCATCAGCATCATTCCTTCCAAAGAAATCCCACGGCTGATCCCCTTCAGAATGGACGGGTTGGACCTCCTTGCAGGCCAAGGGACTCTCAAGAGTCTTCTCCAATACCACAGTTCAAAAGCATCAATTCTTCAGCGCTCAGCTTTCTTCACAGTCCAACTCTTATATCCATACATGATCACTGGAAAAACCATAGCCTTGACTAGACAGACCTTTGTTGGCAAAGTAATGTCTCTGCTTTTGAATATGCTATCTAGGTTGGTCATAACTTTTCTTCCAAGGAGTAAGCGTCTTTTAATTTCATGGCTGCAGTCACCATCTGCAGTGATTATGGAGCCCAAAAAAATGAAGTCTGACACTGTTTCCACTGTTTCCCCATCTATTTCCCATGAAGTGATGGGACCAGATGCCATGATCTTCGTTTTCTGAATGTTGAGCTTTAAGCCAACTTTTTCACTCTCCACTTTCACTTTCATCAAGAGACTTTTTAGTTCCTCTTCACTTTCTGCCATAAGGGTGGTGTCATCTGTATATCTGAGGTTATTGATATTTCTCCTGGCAATCTTGATTCCAGCTTGTGCTTCTTCCAGCCCAGCATTTCTCATGATGTACTCTGCATAGAAGTTAAACAAGCAGGGTGACAATATACAGCCTTGATGTACCCTTTACCTATTTGGAACAAGTCTGTTGCTCCATGTCCAGTTCTAACTGTTACTTCCTGACCTGCCCATAGGTTTCTCAAGAGGCAGGTCCAGTGCTCTGGTATTCCCATCTCTATCAGAATTCTCCACAGTTTATTGTGATCCACACAGTCAAAGGCTTTGGCATAGTCAATAAAGCAGAAACAGATATTTTTCTGGAACTCTCTTGCTTTTTCTATGATCCAGTGGATGTTGGCAATTTGATCTATGGTTCCTCTGCCTTTTCTAAAACCAGCTTGAACATCTGGAAGTTCATGGTTCACGTATTGCTGAAGCCTGGCTTGGAGAATTTTGAGCATTACTTTACTAGCCTGTGAGATGAGTGCAATTGTGCAGTAGTTTGAGCATTCTTTGGCATTGCCTTTCTTTAGGATTGGAATGAAAACTGACCTTTTCCAGCCCTGTGGCCACTGCTGAGTTTTCCAAATTTGCTGGCATATTGAGTGCTGCACTTTCACAGCATCATCTTTTAGGATTTGGAAATAGCTCAACTGGAATTCCATCACATCCACTAGCTTTGTTCTTAGGGATGCTTTCTAAGGCCCACTTGACTTCACTTTCCAGGATGTCTGGCTCTAGGTGAGTGATTACACCATCGTGATAATCTTGGTCATGAAGATCCTTTTTGCACAGTTCGTCTGTGTATTCTTGCCACCTCTTCTTAATATTTTCTGCTTCTGTTAGGTCCATACCATTTCTGTCCTTTATCGAGCCCATCTCTGCATGAAATATTTCCTTAGTATCTCTAATTTTTCTTGAAGAGATCTCTAGTCTTTCCCATTCTATTGTTTTCCTCTATTTCTTTGCATTGATTACTAAGGAAGGCTTTCTTATCTCTTGCATTTCTTTGGAACTCTGCATTCAGATGCTTATATCTTTCCTTTTCTACTTTGCTTTTTGCTTCTCTTCTTTCAAGGAGCTAATAAAATAATATGCAAATAGCAAGATTAATATAGAAATACTAGAGTATCTTAAGTAGGAAAAAATTTAAAAATGCCCCAAAATTAGAAACATGGAACACTACCTTGTAGATATATCAATTATTGTATTAAATGCAAATTAACTAAATAACTCAATTATGAGATTGTGATCAACAAACTAAATTTTTAAAGAAAGTGAACAATACCCAAGTAGTATCTGGGATCTTGAGATCTATAACTGCAAGGAAATGATTCTACCAAAAACTTGAATGAGCTTGGAAATAGGTTCTTTCTTGTTGATTGTTCAGTTTAGTATATATCTCAGCCAAAAATCTTGACAATAGTCTAGTCAGTTTTAAGTAGATAAATCAGGTGAACATGTCTAGACTACTGAGCATGCCCAGACTGAGCTACTGAGATTTTTCAGGCATCAATATAAAACTGTGCATAGACACTAAAAAGGAAATCCTTGAATTTAAGATTTCAGGAAGATTGAAAACAAAACATGGGACAATACATATAAAGGAATATCAACTTCCAAAATCACTGTACCAAAAATACTTTAATATAGGGAGGGTAAGATTTGTAAAGGAGTATTTCAGAATATAAAAGGCGTCTTTCCAATGAATGATGCGATGGTCAATTTTTTGTATGTAATAACATTGCCTCAAAAATATATGCAGAAGAGACTATATAGTGTTAAATTCAATAATCATAGAGAGCAATATTTAAGAGTTATTTCAGTTATACAGTAAAGAAGTGTTCATAGAAATATTCAAGATTTTGAAAGCCAATGAATAAATGCAACATCAATGTAATATGTAGAACATTGAATGCAACAGCTTCATATACAAACTGCATATGTTTTCAAATGTACATGTGGGCCAAAATTAACAATATGTTGATTACTAACATAATGTCTCATTTTGTTTCAAGTGATTGAAATTTTATACACTGGTACATATATTTAATATATTAAAATAATTATAAAATTCTCAAGGTGAAAATCCCCCAATTTTTTTTTTTTTGCATAAAAGTATCTCTTTATTGTTTTATAGTATATTTTCAAATATATGGGTTCTATACTTATTTGGATAATATTTCATATTTAATACATAAAAATGTAAAGCATTCTTTGGTTAATATTTTCTAAATGATAGGGCTAATTTCAATGAGACATAAAAGAAAACTGTGGTTAATAACCAAGTATGAAAATATGGCTAGTTAGAATTTGCATACGTAAACTTAATTAATGTTTATTTTATTGAAACTGAGGCATTTGCATAAAATTTGAAGGGCATTTCTTTTATGGCATGTTTTCATTTTGTTAAAGCTGTGATACTTTATAAATATCGTAATGGCTCCAAGCAGTTTATTCTGAGATAACAGGGTGTTATAGCTCAAAATTTGTGGTGAATTTAATTTCGTGGATAGCCAGTATTATATACCCCATCAAGTATGTTTAGAATCTATCTTCAGAGAAGATAGAAGCAGCACATATTTACCTATCAATGTAAAATCTCAGTGATCTAGAAAGATGGAAGGTGGTCTCA
Organism: Bos taurus; assembly: GCF_002263795.3. NCBI lineage: Eukaryota > Metazoa > Chordata > Mammalia > Artiodactyla > Bovidae > Bos > Bos taurus. The sequence continues at coordinate 5,936,938 of NC_037336.1, forward strand.
CCCAGCAATGGGCTGCTTTGCCAAGAAGCTATTCCTCTGATTGGTTTATCGCTCATGGGAAGAGGCACACATGTGGAAACCATCTCAGATGGAAGCCAGCACCATATGCCTCTTGTAAAATACCACCCTTGGAGGCAGAGGAGAAGACATTTGCAAAAAACTTATGTCAATACAAAATCAATAAAATTTAAAAATATTTTGCATGAAGATATAATAAAATATATCATACCAAAACTCATGGAATGCAGCAAAGCCTATTATTAGAATAAAACTTGTGTTTTGTAATGAATATACTACAAAAAGTAAAATGTGAAATACATTAATATAAGTACAATTTGAAGAAGCTAGAAAATGATTCATAAAATATAATAAATAATAAGATAGAACCACACAGAAAAAAATAAGAAATTTAAAGAAACTAACATTGATTATTTGAATACTGCTGCTAAGTCACTTCAGTGGTGTCTTACTCTGTGCGACCCCATAGACAGCAGCCCACCAGGCTCCTCCATCCCTGGGATTCTCCAGGCAAGAACACTGGAGTGGGTTGCCATTTCCTTCTCCAATGCATGAAAGTGAAAAGTGAAAAGTGAAAGTGAAGTCACTCAGTCGTGTCCGACTCTTAGCGACCCCATGGACTGCACCCTACCAGGGTCCTCCACCCATGGGGTTTTCCAGGCAAGAGTACTGGAGTGGGGTGCCATTGCTTTTTCTGGATTATTTGAATGTATTAATATAAATACATGTATGTGTTTTTGTGCGTATACCCTCCAACAATGGCTACTGAAGAAAAAACTGAGTATACTAATAATCCAATATAAATTTAAAAAATCAAAAAGGAATATTTTGCATGCACTAAAAATTTAGTATTTAAGACAAGATAAACAAAATTATGTCAGATGAAATGGACAAGTCCCTTGACAAACCAAACTGACAAAAATCAAAATAAAAAGAAATAAAATTTGAATGTTCTTATAAATACTAAGCTGATTTTTACTAAGAAGAACTTCAATCCCCCCCCAAAAAAAATCAGATATTTACAACATGATACATCAAAATAAAGTCAACATTGTTTCAGAAATTTATTATACATAATATTAGAAACATTTTAGAAGAGCTATGCAGTGTATTAGGGATTCCCTGGTGGCTCAGAAGGTTAAGACTCCACCTGTAGTGTGGAAGACCTGGGTTCGATCCCTGGGTTGGGAAGGTCTCTGGTAAAGGAAATGGCAACCCACTCCAGTTTTATTGCCTGAGGAATCCCCATTGACACTGGAACTGGTGGGCCACAGTCCATGGGGTCACAAAGAGTTGGACACAACTGAGCGATTAAGCACGTACAGTGTCTTAACAGAATAAAAACAAAAAAAATCATATAATCATCATACACAGAAAAAGCATTGAATAAATGTCAATGCGCAACTCATGGTTTATAAAAGAAAATTGTATTCAAAAATTTATCATTTGTATGATAAACTATATATGTATATAAAAGGCATCTCCAAGGGAAAAGTAAAAACCTTAAAATCCATAATATTATATGATAATGCCAACAACAACTTCTTCCAAAAACAAAAGAGAAGACTCTACACATGAACATCAACAGATGGTCAATACTGAAAACAGATTAATTATAGTCTTTGCAGCCAAAGATGGAGAAGATCTGTACAGTTAGCAGAAACAAGTCCAAGAGCTGACTGTGGATCAGATCATGAACTTCTTATTGCAAAATTCAGAATGAAATTGAAGAAAGTAGTGAAAACCACTAGACTGTTAAGGTATGAAGTAAATTAAAGCCCTTATAATTACACATTGGGGGTGACAAAGAGATTAAAGGGAATAGATCTGATAGACAGACAGTCTGAAAAACTACGGACAGAAGTCCATGGCATTGTAGAGAAGGCATTGATTAAGACCACCCCCAAGAAAAATAAATGCAAAAAGTAAAAATGGCTGTCTTAGGAGGCCATACAAATATCTGAGAAAAGAAAAGAAGCTAAAGGCAAAGGAGAAAAGGAAAATATGTACCATATGAATGCAGAGTTCCAAAGAATAGCAAGGAGAAATAAGAAAGCCTTCCTCAGTGGTCAATGCAAAGAAATAGGAGAAAACAGTAGACTGGGAAAGACTAGAGGTCTCTTTAGGAAATTAGAGACACCAAAGGACATTTCATGAAAAGATGGGCACAATGAAAGACAGAAAGTGTATGGACTTAACAGGAACAGAAGATATTAAGAAGAGGCAGCAAGAATACACCTACAGAACTCTACAAAAAAGGTCTTAATGACCCAGATAACCACAAGGGTGTGATGACTCACCTAGAGCCAGACATCCAGTAGTGCAAATGCAAGTGGGCCTTAGGAAGAAACACTACGGATAAAGCTACAGGAGGTAATGGAATTTCAGTTGACTTACTTTAAATCTTAAAAGAAGATGCTGTTAAAGTTCTGCACTCAGTATCTCAGCAAATTTGGAAACTCAGCTGTGGCCATATGATTGAAAAAGGTCAATTTTCATTCCAATCCCAAAGAAAGGCAATGCCAAAGAATGTTTAACTGCTAAGTTGCTTCAGTCGTGTCCAACTCTGTGCGACCCCATAGACAGCAGCCCACTAGGCTCCTCTGTCCCTGGGATTCTCCAGGCAAGAGTACTGGAGTGGGGTGCCATTGCCTTCTCCAACTACTACACAATTGCAATCATCTCACACACTAGCAAAGAAATGCTCAAAATTCCCCAAGTTAGGCTTCAACAGTTTGTGAACTGAGAACTTCCAGATATTCAAGCTTCATTTTGAAAAGACAGAGGAACCAGACATCAAATTGCCAATATCTGTTGGATCATCAAAAAAAGCAAGAGAGTTCCAGAAAAAGCATCTACTTCTGCTTTATTGACTATGCCAAAGCCTTTGTGCGGATCATAACAGTGGAAATCAGTCAAGCTATGGAAATACCAGAACACCTAACCTGCCTCCTGAGAAATCTTTGTGCAGATCAAGAAGCAACAGCTAGAACTGGACATGAAACAACCGACCGATTCCAAATCAAGGAAGGAGTATGTCAAGGCTGTATAATGTCATCCTGATTATTTAACTTATATGCAGAGTACATCATGCTAAACGTCAGGCTGGATGAAGCACAGCTGCAATCAAGATTGCTGGGAGAAATATCAATAATCTCAGATATGCACATGACACCACCCATATTGCAGAAAGCCAAAAGGAACTAAAGAGTCTCTTGATGAAATTGAAAGAGGAGAGTGAAATAGCTGGCTTAAAACTCAACAGTGAAAAAACTAAGATCTCCGCATCCACCTCCATCATTTCATGGCAAATAGATGGGGAAACAATGGAAACAGTGACAGACTTTATTTTCATGGGCTCCAGAATCATGGCAGATGGTGACTGCAGCCATGAAATTAAACGACACCTGCTCCTTAGAAGCAAAGTTATGACAAGCCTAAACAGCATATTAAAAAGCAGAGACATTACTTAACCAAGAAACATCCATCTAGTCAAAGCTGTATTTTTTCCTGTACTCATTTATGGATGTGAGAGTTGGATCACAAAGAAAAACTGACTGGGGACAAAGAATCGATGCTTTTAAACTGTTATTGAAGAAGACTCTTGAGAGTCCCTTGGACTGCAAGGACATGCAACCAGTAATTACTAAAGGAAATCTGCCCTGAATATTCATTTAAAGGACTGATCTTGAAGCTGAAGGTCCAATACTTTGGTCACCTGATGTGAAGAACTGACGCATCAGAAATGACCCTGATGCTGGGAAAGATTGAAGGCAGGAGGAGAAGGGGATGACAGAGGATAAGATGGTTGGATGGCATCACTAACTTGATGGACATGAGTTTGAGTAAGCTCCAGGTGTAGGTGATGGACAAGGAAGCTTGGTGTGCTGCAGCTCATGGGGTCACAAAGAATTGGACAAGACTGAGTGAGTGAACTGAAATGATAGTGAAACCCCCTCCTCATAGTCAGGAATGAGATAAAAGTATTCACCATCAAAATTCGTGTTTGTTTCTCTAATATTAGGCAATGTTGAGCATCTTTTCATGTGTTTGATAGCCATCTGTATGTCTTTTTTGGAGAAATATCTGTTTAAGTCTTTTTTTTTTCTTCCACTTTTTGATTGGGTTATTTGTTTTTCTGGTGTTGAGTTGTATGAGCTGCTTATATATTTTGAAAATTAATCCTTTGTAAGTTGTTTCATTTGTTATTGTTTTCTCCCATTCTGAGGGTTGTCTTTTCACCTTGCTTAGTGTTTCTTTTGCTGTGAAAAAGCTTTTAAGTTTAATCAGGTCCCACTTGTTTACTTTTGTTTTTATTTGTTACTCTAGGAGGTGGGTCAGAGAGGATCTTGCTTTGATTTATATCATTGATTGTTCTGCTATGTTTTCCTTTAAGAGTTTTATAATTTCTGGATAAAGAAGAGTGGTACATATATTCAGGGGAATATTACTCAGCCATAAAAAATGATGTTTTTAAGTCAGTTCTAATGAGGTGGATGAACCTAGAACCTATTATACAGAATGAAGTGAGTCAGAAAGAGAAAAATAAAAACATATATAATATTTTAACACATATATACAAAATCTTGAAGAATGATACTCAAGAACTTATTTACAGGGCAGCAGTGGAGAAACAGACGTAGAGAATAGACTTATGGACATGCGGAGAAGGAGAGGAGAGGATGAGATGTATGGAAAGAGTAACATGGAAACTTACATTACCATATATAAAATAGATAGTCAACGGGAATTTGCTGTATGGCTCAGGAAACTCAGACAAGGGTCTATATCAATCTAGAGGGGTGGGATGGGAGGGAGATAGGGGGAAGTTCAAAAAGAGAGGGGATATATGTATACCTATGGCTGATTCATGTTGAAGTTTGACAGAAAAGAACAAAACTCTGTAAAGTAATTATCCTTCAATAAAAAGAAAAAAAAAAGAACCTTGTGTTCAACATACTTCTTATTTTATATTTTTCTATACTACAAAATCACTGCAGATGGTGACTGTAGCTATGAAATTAAAAGATGTTTACTCCTTGGGAGAAAAATTATGACCAACCTAGACAACAGAGACATTATTTTGCTAACAAAAGTCCGTCTAATCAAAGCTGTGTTTTTCCAGTCACATATGGATGTGAGTTAGACTGTAAAGAAAGCTGAGCACCAAAGAATTGATGCTTTTCAACTGTGGTGTTGGGGAAGACTCTTGAGAGTCCCTTGTACTGCAAGGAGATCCAACCAGTCCATCCTAAAGGAAATCCTGAAGTCCTCAGTATTCATTGGAAGGACTGATGCTGAAGCTGAAACTTCAATACCCTGGCCACTGGATGTGAAGAACTGACTCATTTGAAAAGACCCTGATGCTGGGAAAGATTGAAGGCAGGAGGAGAAGGGAATGGCAGAGAATGAGATGGTTGGATAGCATCACCGACTCAATGGACATGAGTTTGAGTAAACTTCGGGAGTTGGTAATGGACAGCGAGGCCTGGCATGCTGCAGTCCATGGGGTTTCAAAGAGTTGGACTCAACTGAGCAACTGAATTGAACTGAATTTTAGGAAATGCTCTCTTCACTCAACTCTCTAAATTCTGATTTTGTTAATGAGCTTCAAGTGTTACCAGAGTAAGTTTGTTGTCCATATTTGGCTATAGTTTTGTCACAGTAATTCTTTCCATCACTTCAGTTCAGTTCAGTTGCTCAGGCACATCCGACTCTTTGCGACTCCATGAACTGCAGCATGCCAGGCCTCCCTGTCCATCACTAACTCCTGGAGTCCATCCAAACCCATGTCCGTTGAGTCATTGATGCCATCCAACCATCTCATCCTCTTTTGTCCCCTTCTCCTCCTGCCCTCAGTCTTTCCCAGCATCAGGGTCTTTTCAGTGAGTCAGTTCTTTGCATCAGGTGGCCAAAGTATTGGAGTTTCAGCTTCAACATCAGTCCCTCCAATGAACACCCAGGACTGATCTTCTATCCATCAGGAACTCTAATTACTTGCATTTCCTTGTCATAATCACTGTACCTAGAAGTTTCATGTATTACTTGTAGTGAAAATAATCTGATTCTTAATAAAGAATATTCTCTCTATATATATTCTGGTTTGCACATTAATTTAATGACTAAATTATAAAATATTCTCAGCCCTTAGAAAACTTAATAACATTGTCTCTCATGTATCTTATAATAAGGGTTTCTAGTATGACCTTTGGTGAATACATAAGATAAAAAAGAAAGTGTAACAAAAAATAGTGAATAGAACAAATACTTAGGCACCATATTTTTCATTAATTCAATATATTTACATTGAGCACCTACTAAATGCTGAGTGATATACTAGTTCTAGAGACACAATTGGAAGCAAATCACCAATTCAGCCTTCATGGAGTTTATCACAGAATTGTTTTCCCCACAAATTCATAGGTTGAGGTCCCAATAGTCCAGTGCCTCAGATTATGATTGTATTTGAAGCTGGGTCAATTAAAAAGGAAATTAAATTAAAAGAAGCAGTTATAATAGACCCTAACCCAATATGGCCTGTGTCCTTACCAGAAGTGTGGACGCACAGAGAGAACCAGAGGTATGCATGCACATAGGAGACACCGTATGAGAGAGAGCAAGTGGCCATCTGAAAGCCAAGGAGAGAAACCTCAGAAGTCAAGCCTCCAGACAGCTTTCATTGGAAGTCCCATCTGCAGAACCCTGAGAAAATGCATTTCTGTCATTAAGTCACTAGTACTTGACATTTTGTATAGTAATGCTAGAAAACTAAAACACCATCTAATGAAGGCAGGAGGATACCATAAATAAAAATAATCACAAAAATATGGTTCTCTACCATGGTAAATATTGATGTTTAAAAATCCAAAGTGCTTTGCAAGCATGTATTAGGGAAAATTGACCTATTGGTGGACAGGAAAGAATTATCTCTGTAAACGCTATTTGAGCTAAGAGGTAACAGATGAAGAATGGGAGTTAGACATAATATGTTAATGCCCAAGGAACAGTGTGTATCAAAACCTGAGGTGGAACAGTCTTATGGACTCTGTGGGAGAGGGAGAGGGTGGGAAGATTTGGGAGAATGGCATTGAAACATGTAAAATATCATGTATGAAACCAGATGCCAGTCCAGGTTCAATGAACGATACTGGATGCTTGGGGCTAGTGCACTGGGATGACCCAGAGGGATGGTATGGGGAGGGAGGAGGGAGGAGGGTTCAGGATGGGGAGCACATGTATACCTGTGATGGATTCATTTTGATATTTGGCAAAACTAATACAATTATGTAAAGGTTAAAAATAAAATAAAATTAAAAAAAAAAAAAACCTGAGGTAGGAGTGGGTCTAGCATTAGGGATACAGGCTAAAACGCTTGCAAGTAAAAGCAACGGGGGAAATGATCTGAGTTGATTCAAGAGAAATAGATGGGAACTGGATAATGCCATAGGCAGAAACCATGTATACCCAAACATGATATCATCCTCTAAAATTCCATCTAGACTATATTTCCCAGCCTTCCCTGTAGTTAGCTGCGGTCATGTGATTTTTTTCCAAAAAAAAAATGGGATTTGAAAGGATGAAGAATGGCAATCATGTGTGCTACTAAGGTGGTAAAAAGAAACATTTTTTGATGAAATTAAATATTTAATATAGTTTGAATTCATAGAAGAGGCTGGGAGCTAATCAGAGGGTAGCCCAGATTTCTGCATCTCACCAAAAATACTACCAAATATCAACAAAACCCAAATGTACATTTTGCTGAAATGCATGCTTGCATTTTTTATACTATATGACTTGCTATTTAAAAATTGACAATTACACAGTAAACATGTCCAACTTTGAAATAATTTAAAATGTTTAATATAGCTATGCTAATTTCTGCAGTTTGTAGCAGAAATATCACAAACATAAATACTAAAATGTCAAATTTTATTTATTTCAGCTGAGCTATAATTCCAGTTTTTGTTTATCTCATCTGACATATATACATGCACATTTTCTTGGCATAATTTTTACTTTTAATTGTATAAGGGAGACTACTGAGTATGGAATGCTTTCAACATTTGCCCAAGAAGCCATTGTGTGAATGCTGTTTGTGGTTCAATAATAAAAATATCTATATAATTATGAAAAAATGAAAGAAACAGGATCAATTGGAAGAGCTCAATGACCAATACAAATTATATTGGGCTTGCTTGGTGGCACAGATGGTAAAGAATCTTCCTGCAATGCAGGAGACTCAGGTTCAATCCCTGGGCCAAGAAGATTCCCTGGAGAAAGATACAGCTACCCACATGAGTTTTCTTGCATGGAGAATTCCATGGTCAAAGGAGCCTGGTAGACTACAGTCTATGGAATCAGAAATGGTCAGACATGACTGAGTGACTAACACTTTCACAAATTATATGTGTTAATCACTCAGTTGTGTCTGACTCTTTGCAACCCCATGGATTGTAGCCCTCCAGGTTCCCATGTCCATTGAATTCTGCAGGGAAGAATACTGGAGTGGGTAGCTATCCCCTTCTCTACAGAATCTTCCTGACCCAGTGATTGAACTGGGTCACCTGTATTATAAATATAATCAAATAGTGTACACTCTAAAAAGCTTAATTTAACCAGGATGACTACATATGTACATAATAGTGTTTTCAATGGACAAAAGAATATCACACTGTTTTTATTATATGCCTGGTAAAAATATTTTTTTAGATTTCAAAATACCATAACATTGTCCTCTTTGCTTGAGATGCCTTTATTCAAGACATTTGTCATCTTAAAAAAACTTATAGTAAAAGTATTTTTACTTCATATTGGGCATGTCAGAGTTACTCACAGAAGCAAATAACCCTGTGGAAAAGGCAGAGGAACCAGAGATCAAAATGCCAACACCCGTTGGATCATTGGAAAAGCATGGGAGTTCCAGAAAAACATCTACTTCTGCTTTATTGATCCTGCCAAAGCCTTTGACTGTGTGAATCACATCAAACTGTGGAAAATTCTTCAAGACATGGGAATACCAGACCACCTGACCTGCCTTCTAAGAAATATGCATGCAGGTCAAGAAGCAGCAGTTAGAACTGGAGATGGAAAAACACACTGGTTCCAAATTGGGAAAGGAGTATATACAAGGCTATGTATTGTCACCTTGCTTATTAACATAAATGCAGAGAACATCATGCAAAATACTTGGCTGGATGAAGTACAGGCTGGAATCAAGATTGCCGAGAGAAATATCAATAATCTTAGATATGCAGATAACACCACCCTTATGGCAGAAAGCGAAGAAGAACTAAAGAGACTCTTGATGGAAATGAAAGAAGAGAGTGAAAAAGCTGGCTTAAAACTCAACATTCAGAAAACTAAGATCATGGCACCCAGTCCCATTACTTCATTGGAAATAGATGGGTAAAAAGTGGAAACAGTGACAGACTTTATTTTGGGCATCTCCAAAATCACTGTAGAATGTGACTGCAGCCATAGAATTAAAAACGCTTGCTCCTTGGAAGAAAACAATACTGGATTCTTGGGGCTAGTGCACTGGGACGACCCAGAGGGATGGTATGGGGAGGGAGGAGGGAGGAGGGTTCAGGATGGGGAACACATGTATACCTGTGGCAGATTCATTTTGATATGTGGCAAAACTAATACAATTATGTAAAGTTTAAAAATAAAATGAAAAAGAAAAGCTATGACCAAACTAGACAGCATTTTAAAAAGTGGAGATATTACTTTGCCAACAAATGTCCATCTAGTCAAAGCTATGGTTTTTCCAGTAGTCATGTATGGATGTGAGAGTTGGACTATAAAGAAAGCTGAGCACCAAAGAATTGATGCTTTTGAACTGTGGTGTTGGAGAAGACTCTTGAGAGTTCCTTGGACTGCAAGATCAAACCAGTCAATCTTCAAGGAAATCATTCCTTAATATTCATTGGAAGGACTGATGCTGAAGTTGAAATTGAAATCCTTTGGCCAGCTGATGCAAAGGACTAACTCATTTGAAAAGACCCTGATGCAGGGAAAGATTGAAGGTGGGAGGAGAACGGGATGACAGAGGATGAGATGGTTGGATGTCATCACCAGCTCGATTGACATGCATTTGAGTAAACTCCGTGAGTTGCTGATGGACAGGGATGCCTGGCATGCTACAGTCCATGGGGTCGCAAAGAGTCGGATATGACTGAGTGACTGAACTGAACTGATGATGCCTGATGTGTGTGGAGAAATTCAGTGACATTTTATCAGATATATCTTTCCATATAATGATACTTTCCTAGGATAATATATCTCATTAAGCATTTTTCTATTAAGAAAGTATAAAAAAAACTTTTCTGAAATAAATATAAGAAAAAAATCTTATCGAATGTTGGCTGTGTTCAAAATACTTCACTGAGTCATCTTATTTATTTCCCCGTCAAACATATGTGTACTCTTGAGGCAGACCCAGTCCCCTGTGTTGAATTGGTTACAGCAATGGTCCAAGTCTGTTCTTGACTCCTTGAAGCTGTGCTTCTTGGCAACCTCTTTCCACTTAACGCTGGGCTCAACTATATGACTTAATTTAGCTAAAATTACAGTAGCAAAGTTATGCAAGCCAAAATGTGAGAACGATTTTCACATTGGGTCTTGCCCTCTTACTGGTCTCAGAACCATGCTTGCTGCTTGCATTGTGAACATGCCCAGACTAGCTTGCTGATAATAAAATATACATAGCCTCATCACAACCCTCACTGCTTACCGCCAGAATGGACAGTAAGTCAACTGCCAGATCATCCAAACCCCGGAGCACATGACCCAGTCTGAGTTTATTGGGGCCTCCTTCAGATGAGCATAATTACTTAGTTAATCCATAAACATGTGAGCAATAAGCAAATGATTATCATTTAAACTGTAAAGTCTTGGTTTATTTAGCAGTAATAGTTGATGTAATTTACATGTATCTATTCTCTTTTAATTTACAAACAGAGCCATGGATTTAGTGCAAAATATTCACATGTACATTTAATAAAATGATTTCTTTCAGTTTCTTGACATTGAGTGTAGCTGTGTGTCCTAGATCTGGCCAGTGAGAAGCAAACAGATTTTAGTAGAAGAGGCATTGAAGAAGGCTATTGTGTTCCTAATGTAAATGAATATCTTTACATTTTATTTTCTCTGACGTTTCTCTGCCTGGGAAATGGATAAGATGCCAGGGATGCAACAAAATCTCATAAAAAATGAGATGTCACACATTTTTAGATAGACGATTAGGATACTAGAAGAGATTTGTATTTACGATGACCCAGCTGCATCAAACTTTGAGATCATAGTACCTCCTTCCAGAATGGCATTTTATGTGAAAGAAGCAATCCAGCTCTTCTGTTACTTTATTCTTTGTTTAGTTTCTACAGATGAAGCTCTATACATTACTAGCTAATTTGAAATATTGGAAAACAATATTTAAGATCTTTATTATTCTCATAACATGTATTTATTAATTGGATTAAATGTGCAATTCCAAAAATATATTAAGCACATATACTGTGCTATGTATTATTTATTGTGTAGTACTGTTCTACAGTTATTCCCCACTGTAGTTCATTTCAGAGTCTTTAAGACTCATTTCTTTATTTTTAGACCATTTCCTAGAAACATAGTTCTGAAAAGTTCAATCGAAAACACTTCAGAGGACTTCATAACAGTGAAAAGAGAAACAAGTTGGAATATGTTGCAATATTTCAGGTAAGGAGGAAAGTAAAAGTGAAAGTCACTCAGTTGTGTCAGACTCTTTGTGATCTCATGGACTATACAATCCATGGGACTCTCCAGGCCAGAATACTGGAGTGGATAGCCTTTCCCTTCTCCAGGGGATTTTTGCAACCCAGAGATCAAACCCAGGTCTCCCGCATTGCAGGTAAATTCTTCACCAGCTGAGCTACCAGGCAAGCCAGGAAGAGAAGAATGCGTGTCTAAACTAATGAGAGACCAAAGAGAAGAGGGCAGTCACACAAATGTTTTAAGAGAACACACAGTCCTGTGTGGGTGTGAAAAAGTTGGAAAGAGAATATTTCTGTGGTGCTATTGTTTGATAATATAAGCCAAATGAGATCACTATGAGAACTGTGATGAGATTTATTACAATACATAAATTTTGAACTGTTTGTGCAAGTCCCCATGTAGTGAACATGTGGTTAAAGGATATGGATATGCATGGGAAGAATGAGAACATTATTTTTTTTCATTTTTACATCTAGCATAATGATCAATTACAATGGATGCTGATTAGAATATTCTATAGGAGAGCAACAGTTTCATATTAGTAATGAATATGCAAGAGAGAGGTGAAGAAAAGAGGAAAGGGAGAGGTGAAGAAAGAAAAAAGATATTAAAAAAATAAGGAAAATTATTTAGAAGCATTTAAATTACAGAATACTTCCTCATGTGCAAACGCATTTGAAGAATATTTGACAGAATCATAGACCAACTAACCTTCATTCAAGAAATATTAATTGGACCCCAGTATATGTCAGGCATTTTTATAGGAACAATGAGGATAGTTCTGTTCAAGGTATGGTTTGTTTTCCATTTGGGGAAGGCAAACACTGAATAATTGAACAAATCCAAAATTTAGATATTGTATAGATACTGATATGCATGCTGAAAAAAATAAAACAAGGACATTTTGACAACTTTTGATAGTATTTTTAAATCTAACTGTCAATATACTGTGGCCTTTGGAATGGTCTATGCATCACAAAGACACGACTTTATAGGGATTCTCATTCCCTGATAAGCAGTAACACACCACTGGTAAACTGGAAATAATAATAATAATAAAGATTGTAGGGCTGTTTTATTGAAAGAAAGCATGTAGGTGATGAGAATGTCCTCCTATCTGGGTTCGCATGGACCTAAAAGATCAAAAAGCAAATCCATTAATCCTGCTGTCAAAAGCAGCCAGGGTGTCTTTCCTCAAGATGCTCTGCACTTAAAGTTACTGTATTTTTATTTGACTGTAAATAAGATAAAACAAGTGTGCTAAAACATGTATATGTTTTCCACAATATCTAAGGATATTTCCATAAAGGAGCTACAAATAATAATTTTGATCTAAAACTATAGAATTTCTTCCCTTCAATTCAGTGGCACTTTCTTGAAATTCTACATCATTGAAGTATGTGAAATTCCACTTAGACAGCAAGTCTGAGAGTTTGTGTGTGTGGGGGGGGGCGGGGGGGAAGGTGGTTATTTCCCATCTTCGAAAGCTCTGTGTCTTTCCAAGCCATATAAGGTATCAACTATTTCCCAATCTCTAGGAATCATCAGTTGGGAAAGGCAATGGCACCCCACTCCAGTACTCTTGCCTGGAAAATCCCACGGATGGAGAAGTCTGGTGGGCTGCAGTCCATGGGGTCGCTAAGAGTCGGACACGACTGAACGACTTCCCTTTCACTTTTCACTTTGATGCATTGGAGAAGGAAATGGCAACCCACTTCATTGTTCTTGCCTGGAGAATCCCAGGGAAGGCAGAGCCTGGTGGGCTGCTGTCTCTGGGGTCGTACAGAATCGGACACGACTAAAGCGACTTAGCAGCAGCTATGATTTCATCAATCATGTGGGATACTGTGATGACCTATTAAAATTGTAAGATGGCCAAGTTTTTTGAAGCATACATTATACATAACAAACCAGAGAGCCGATGTTCCTCTGAGACAAGATGGAAATATCCCTCCTGAGAGTCTATAAATGTTTAATATTTGTTGTCTTTAGTATGAATAAAATGAAAAAGTAATAACAGCGAAAATATCACTATGAGATTAATTTAGTAACCACAGTAAGGAACTGAGAAGTAGTCAACATAATATAATTTAACAAACATCCTCAAATTCCAGTGATTTTACATGGTAAGATTTATTTCTTGCTCACACATAATCTGATGCAGCTGATCTAGTTTACTGAATTTCCTGGGTAGCTATAACCACTCAATTGATGTACTCATGGATCTGAGGTTTCTTCCATCACATGACCCTACCATTTTAGAGTACTTGACTCCAGTCCTGTAAGCAGAAAAAAGGATATAAGAGACTGTAATGACTGTTTTACATTAAGGATTAAATGTATTTTGCTTCATATTTCCCCACAGTTGATCACATAACCTGCATGGATAAAAGGAAGATGGCAAAGCAACCATCCTATACTTTCAAGGGGCAAGTATAATAATTAAATTAAATATATTATTTAACACACTCCAATTAGGGTCAAAACTTAATTAAGCTTATGGGAAACACATGTCATTTTCCCCAAACTATAAGATTTTACATTGGATTGAAAAGAGCCATGATAGAAATCATTTCAGGTTTAATTGATGGTTGAAAATCTGAGCAATCTTTTAGGAATGAAATTAGCTAACTCATTAGTTAACTATTTTTAAAGGAAGGGTACAATCACTAACTACCATTTAACCCTTGTCCTAAATAGAAATCAATATTTATATTGATTTATACATATAAATATCAATATCCAGGTATCAGAAAAATTATTAAAGGTTTTGAGAATATATTAATTATGACTATGAATTGTAGGGTAAGAAAAAGTGGTCACTATGGACATTTGGATCCACCTGTGACTACAATATATCATCCATGTAAAATCCATTTATCCCTTTATGCTTATGAGCTCTATACACAACAGCAGGCCACAGTGTATGTTTAGATATTAATGGTATTAATTGTATATTAGGCCCAATATTGCATAGGAACCTGGAATATTAGGTCCATGAATCAAGGGATTGGAAGTGGTCAAACTGGAGATGACAAGAGCGAACATCAACATTTTAAGAATCAGTGAACTAAAATGGACTGGAATGGGTAAATTTAACTCAGATGACCATTATATCTACTACTGTGGGCAAGAATCACTTAGAAAAAAATGGAGTAGCCTTCACAGTTAACAAAAAAGTCCAAAATGCAGTACGTTGATGCAATCTCAAAAATGACAAAATGATTTCTGCTCATTTCAAAGGCAAACCATTCAGAATTAGAGTAATCAGAGTCTATATGCTGACCAGTTATGATGAATAAGCTGAAGCTGAATGGTCCTATGAAGATCTATAAGACCTTCTAGAACTAACACCCAAAATGGGTATCCTTTTCATTATAGGGGACTGGACTGGAAAAGTAGGAAGTCATGAGATACCTGGAGTTAACAAGCAAATTTGGCCTCAGAGTACAAAATGAACCAGGTCAAAGGCTAAGAGAGTTTTTCCAAGAGAACACACTGGTCAGAGCAAACACCCTCTTCCAACAACACAAGAGAAGATGCTACACATTGACATCACCAGGTGGTCAATACCAAAATCAGATTGATTATATTCTTTGAGAATATTGAGAAGCTCTATACAGTCAGCAAAACAAGACAGGGAGCAGATTGTGGCTCAGATCATGAATCCTTAATGGCAAATCCAGACTGAAATTGAAGAAAGTAGGGAAAACCACTAGACCATTCAGATATGACCTAAATCAAATCCCTTAAAATTATACAGTGGAAGTGGCAAATAGACTCAAGGAATTAGATCTGATAAACAGAATGCCTGAAGAACTATAGATGGAGGTTTGTGACATTGTACAGTAGGTAGTGATCAAAACCATTGTCAAGGGAAAAAAAAAAGTAAAATGGTTGTCTGAGGAGGCCTTACACATAACTGAGAAAAGAAGAGAAATGAAAGGCAAAGAGAAAGGGAAAGATATATGCATTTGAATGCAGAGTTCCAAAGAAGAGCAAGGAGAAATTAAGAAAAGAAAAAGCCTTGCTCAGTGATCAATGCAAAGAAACAGAGGAAAACAATAGAATGGGAAAGACTAGAGATCTCTTCAAGAAAATTATGTATATAAAGGGAATATTTCATGCAAAGATGGGCACAATGAAGAATAGAAATGGTATGTGCCTAACAGAGGAAGAAGATATTAAGAAGAGGTGGCAAGAATACACAAAGAACTATACAAAAAAGATCTTCATGACCCAGATAACTAAGATGGTGTAATCACTCACCTAGAACCAGACATCCTGGAATGTGAAGTCAAGTGAGCCTTAGGAAGCATCACTACGAACAAAGCTAGTGGAGGAGATGGAATTCCAGTTGAGCTATTTCAAATCCTAAAAGATGATGCTGTGAAAGTGCTGAACTCAATATTCCAGGAAATTTGGAAAACTCAGCAGTGGCCGCAGGACTAGAAAAGGTCAGTTTTCATTCCAATCCCAAAGAAATGCAGTGCCAAAGAATGCTCAAACTATGGCAGAAATGCACTTATCTCACACACTAGCAATGTACTGCTCAAAATTCTACAAGCCAGGCTTTAACAGTATGTGAACCATGAAATTTCAGATGTTCAAGCTGGTTTAGAAAAGGCAGAGGAATTCGAGATCCAATTGCCAACATCCGTTGGATCATTGAAAAAGCATGAGAGTTCAAAATATATATATATATATATATATATATATATATATATATATATATATTTCTGCTTTATTGACTCTGCCAAAGCTTTTTACTGTATGGATCACAGCAAACTATGAAAATATTTTTTAAGAGATGGGAATGCCAGACCACCTTACCTGCCTCCTGAGAAATCTGTATGCAGATCAAGAAGCAACAGTTAGAACTGGGCATGATGGAACAACAGACTGATTCCAAATCAGGAAAGGAGTACGTGAAGGCTGTATATTTTCACCCTGCTGACTCAGCTTATATGCAGAGTACATCATGTGAAATGCCAGGTTGGATGAAGCACAAGCTGGAATCAAGACTGCTAGGAGAAATATCAATAACCTCAGATATGCAGATGACACCATCCTTATGGCAGAAAGCAAAGACAAACTAAAGAGCCTCTTGATGAAAGTGAAAGAGGAGAGTGAAAAAGCTGGCCTAAAACATTTAGGAAGCTAAGATCATGGCATCTTGTCCCATCACTTCATGGCAAATAGATGGGAAGACAGTGGAAATAGTGATAGACTTTATTTTGGGGGGCTCAAAAATCACTGCAGATGGTGACTGCAGCCCTGAAATTGAAAGGCCCCTTGGAAGAAAAGTTATGAACAACCTAGATAGCATATTAAAAAGCAGAGACATTAGTTTGCCAAGAAAAGCCCATTTAGTCAAAGCTACAGTTTTCCTGTAGTCATATATGGATGTGAGAGTTGGACTCTAGAGAAAGCTGAGCACCAAAGAATAGATGCTTTTGAACTGTGGTGTTGCAGAAGACTCTTGAGAGTCCCTTGGACTTCAAGGAGACACAATCCATCAATCCTAAAGGAACTCGGTCCTGAAAATTCCTTGGAAAGACTGATGCTGAAGTTGAAACTCCAAATACTCTGGCCACCCCATAGGATGAACTGACTCATTGGAAAAGACCCTGATGCTGGAAACGATTGAAGGCGGGAGGATGACAGAGGATTAGATGGTTGGATGATATGATGTTCATCACTGATATGATGGACATGGGGTTGAGTAGTCTCCAGTATTTGACAATACACATGGCTTGCTGCAGTCCATGGGGTTGCAAAGAGTCAGACACGACTGAGTGACTGAACTGAACTGAGACCAAATGTCCAATAATTCTCAACCATTCTGTATATTTTCCCTTTCTCAAAGCTTAATTAGGCAAGTAAATAAATACAATATCTTTGGTTCTTTTGTGCAAGCTTTGAAGGAAACATCACAATATGAACATGTGGCATTGAGCTGTTATTGCTGTTCGTTTCCTGACATAGATATGTGCCATGATTCAGATAAATATATTTAGGGAAGCACTGGGACTCTGCTTTGTAAGTACTAAGTCAGGCTTTTGTTAGCTATATTATATAATAAAACATAATCATATTTTATTTTATTTACTATAGTAAATAAAATAAAATTTACTAATAGTAATATAAATGGTAAAATTTACTATTAATAGTAATAGTGAAATAGTAAAATTTATAATAGTAAAATTTACTTTGATGCATAAAGTAAATAATTCATTACAAGGTTACATAATAATTATTTCTTCAGTTCAGTTCAGTTCAGTCACTCAGTCGTGTCTGACTCTTTGCGACCCCATGAATTGCAGCATGCCAGGCCTCCCTCTCCATCACCAACTCCCGGAGTTCACTCAGACTCACATCCATCGAGTCAGTGATGCCATCCAGCCATCTCATCCTCTGCCTTCCCCTTCTCCTCCTGCCCCCAACCCCTCCCAGCATCAGAGTCTTTTCCAATGAGTCAACTATTCATGAATTCATAATTAGTTGAATTTTCTCAGAGACCTCCAAAGTTAGACTATTCTTGGATATTGGATGACTGGACATGTTCTTGTAACCACATGTTAATCATATTAGCTTTGATTCTTTTTAAACATTTCTATGTCTCTTATACCTGGACTCTGAAGTTTGTGATCCATCCAGCCACACTAAAATCAGAGAGCCCATTTCAACTGAAACCCTTTACTACATCATTCATGAGTGCATTTTTTTCAGTCTGTGCTTCTCTCACAGATCTTATCCTAAACATTCTGGTGAAGGAAATTCATTCTAATATCTCTCAGATAATATAAATAGGCAATGTTTTCAATTAATGTGTTAAAGTATATTCAGCATTTCTGTCTCTCTGAATCTGGAATTAGATATTTTTGAATCCCAGTATACTCAATTATAATGTGATTTCTATCTGTTCAATGTAATTTAATAACCAAATTTGCATTACAGGTTTACATTAGAAAACTGAGTCACCACAGGAGGGAGAAAGATCAAGATGGTAGAGTAGGAAGACCCTGATTTCATCCACCGCCAACAAAAACATCAAAAATGCATTTGCTTGTGCAAGCAAATCAATCTGGAAAGGAGCAAGAGGGCTATTCTACAATCAAAGCTGCAAGAAGATATCCACATAGAATCTTGTCAGACGTTGAGGAGAAGAAATTGTGTCTGAACTCACAACCCTAGCAGGCACAGAGAAGAAGGTGGGACTATAACAGGCATGAGGATCTACCCAGGGAAAAGACTGAAGCTCCATATGACTTACCAAGCCTGCCTCACCATATGTCCATCCTCTCTTGCTCTGGCACAGCTCTCCACTATGGTAAAGACCAATGTTGCCAAGGAGAGACTATACACATACAGAGAACAGAGTCAGTTCAGACCTGATAGGGCAAAGGCAGTTGCTGACAATTCTCACATGCAAGCAACTGATGGGGAGCTAGCTGCCTGGGACTCTGACTAGCTTTCTTGGACTGTTCCAGTGCACACCCTGGTCACACCAGGGGCCTGATTTAGCCTCTGTTGCCCCAGTGCTGTTCTCCACTAGATCAAAATTTCTATTGCTAGGAGAGCATGCATCTAGAGGCATGTACCCAGTTCTGGCCTGAGTCTCAGGACTTCTGTTTCAGAACTTTAGACATCAATTCACCCCTGATAGGGCACCGACAGCAACTGAGTAGAAAAGAAGCCCATTCTCACACCTGCTTCTGTTTCTAGTCTCTCCAACATCAGCCCCACCTCCCACCAAGGTGATAATCACCAGGAAATCCCAGAGAAAGATGTGACCCACACTCACTTCAGATCCAGCTCTCCCACCAAAGCCAGTACGTACATGCAGACTGCATAGGGATGCTCCTACACAATGACACTCCTTAAAGGCAGGGGTAGTTGAATGCTTCACTTAATTTCATAGACACAGAGAAAGTTAAGCAAAATGAAAGGACAGAGGAGTTTGCTTCAAATGAAAGAAAAACAACAAAAACTTAAAAATAAAAAAGCCTGAAAGAAGCAGAGATATTTCACCAGATACAGAGTTAAAAACATTAGTAATAAGGACACTAACTGAACTTGGAGAGAGACTAAATGAACCTAAGGAGAATTTTAGAAAGGAATTATAAATAAGGAAATAAACCACAAGGGAAGAGACTAAAATAACAAGAAAAGAACCAGAGAACAATTACCAAAAAATAAATTAAAAAACAAGAACAAGCAACAAAATGGCAATAAGCACATACCTATTATGCCAATAAAAGGATATAAAGTGGCTGATTGGAAAGAAAATTTATACTCTGTCTACAAGAGTGTCACTTCACAGTTAAAATACAGTTTGAAAGGGAATGAAAAAATATATTTAATGAAAATGGAAATAAAAAGAAAATTGGAATGGCAACACTTATACCATACAAAGTAGACTTTAAAACAAAAGACAAAAAGGGCATTATATCATGATAAAGCAATCAAAATAAGCATATGATACAAGTTAACATATATACATCTTATATAGGAACACCTAAATATATAAAGCAAATGTTAACAAACATAAAGGGAAATTGACAATAATTCAATGATAGTAGGGAACCCTAATACCCCACTTCAGAGGACACATCATCCACACAGAAAATCAGTAAGGGAACACTGATCTTACACATTATACCATTAATATTTCATAAGTATACACAGGACATTCTATCTAAAAATAGCATACTACATGTTACTTTCAAGTATACATGAAACACTCTCGAAGTAGGTCACATACTAAGCCACAAAACAAGGCTCAAAAAATTTAAGAGGATAGAAACTATATCAAGCATTCTTTCCAATTACAGTGATATAAAATTATTGAATAGAAACAGATTAAATGAAAAAATGGGAAAAGCAAAAATACATGGAGACGAAACAACATGCTACTAATTTCTCAGTAAGTAAATGAAGAAGTCAAAGAGGAAATTAGAAAATACCTTAAGACCAATGAAAATAAAAACAAAATCTAAGGACACAGTTGAAGTTTTAAGAGGAAAGTTTATAGTGAAAAGTCTTATTTCAAGAAACATCAAATATCCCAAAAGACAAGGTAATTGACCATCTTAAAAATCAGAAAAAAAAAAAAAAAAGAAAGAAAGAAAAAACAAGGCCCAAAGTCAGTGAGAGTAAGGAAATAGTAAAGGTCACAGGGGAAATAAATAAAATAGAGACAAAAATATCACTAGAAAACACATGAAAATAAGACCTAATTTTTGACATGGTAGACAAAATTGGTAAGCCAGACTCATCAATAAAAAAAGAAAGAAGACTCAAAATAATAAATGAAAGAGAAGAAATTATAACCATAACACAGAGATACAAAAGCTCATCATACTAGCAAGAGTTACAGAGCAAAAAATTGGAAAACTTGGAAAAAATGGACAAATTTCTAGAAAAATACAATCTCCCAAGACTGAATCAAGAAGAAATAAAATAAATAATCTGACCAGGCCAACCACTAGTAGTGAAATTGAATCAATAATTGAAAAACTCCCAGAAAACAAAAGTCCAGTATCTGATGGCTTCACAGCAGAATTCTACCAAACATATGAAGAAAAGTTAATATCCATCCTTCTCAAACTATACCAAATAATTGAAAACAAAGGAATACTCCAAATAAATTCTACAAGGCCACTGTTACCTAGATACCAAACCCAGGCAAAGATACTACAATAAAAGAAAATTACAGGCCACAGTATCTGATGAATACATGTATAAAACTATTCAACAAAATATTAGCAAACTGAATTCAGCAATATATAAAAATGGTTATAACCATAATCAAGTGGGATTTATTCCAGGGACATAAAGATGGTTCAATAGTTGCAAGTCAATATATGTTAGAAATCACATTAAAGAAAGGAAAGACAACTACATAATCATCTCAATAGACTCACAGAAAGCATTTGACAAAATTCAATATCCATTCATATAAAGAAAAACTCTCATAAAATTGGGTATGAAGGGAACAGATCTCGATGTAGGACCTTTCTTGTGGCTTGGTGGTAAAAATTACACCTACAAAGCAGGAGACACAGGTCCAATCCCTGTGTCTGGAAGGTCCCCTGGAGAAGGAAATGCCAATCCACTCCAGTATCCTTACCTGGGAAATCCCATGGATAGAGGAGACTAGCAGGCTACTCTTTTTGCAAAAGAGTTGGAGATGACTCAGCAACTAAACAACAACAGTAACAACAATCTCAACATAAAGGGACCACATATTACAAACCCACAGCAAACATCATACTCTATGTTGAAAAGCTAAAAGCTTTTTCTCTAAAATCAGGAACATGAAAAGGATACCCACTCTAACCACTTCTATTTAACATAGTATTGGAAGATCCAGTAAGAAATCAATCACACACACAAAAAGAATCATACAAGTTGGGAGGGAAGACATAAACTGTCACTATTTATAAATGACATGATACTATACACAAAAAGTCCTGAAGTCTCCATCAAAATACTATTAGAACAAAGAGATAAATTCAATAAAGTTGCAGGACACAAGATTAATATATAGAAGGCAATTGTTTTTTCTATACAGTAATGCTTAATTATCCAAAAGAGAAAGCAAGAAAACAAATCTTCTTTTAAATCCCATTGAAAAGAATAAAATACCTAGGAAAATATTCTGCAGGTTTAATGCAATCCCTATCAAGATACCTACAACATTTTTCATAGAACTAGATCAAACAGTCTTATAATGTATATGGAAACACAAAATACAATAGTTAAAGCAATTGTGTCCCCCAGTAGACAGAGAAATCCTGAGAAAAATGGACAAAGCTGGATGTATCACACTCTTTGACTTCACATTATATTACAAAGCTACTGTAATCAAAGCAGTATGGCACTAATACAAAAAGAGACCATAGATAAATGCAACAAAATAGAGAGCCCAGAAATATATCCACACATATAGAGCCTATGACAAAGAAGTCAGAAACATATAGTGAGGAAAGGAAGCTTCCCTAAATAAGTGGTGCTGGGAACATTGGAGAGCTATAGTAAAAAAATAAAAGTCAAACATTTTATCATACTAAGTACAAAAACATGAAATGAATTTAAGTCCTAAATGTAAGACTGGAAACTCTGAAACTCCTAGAAGAAAACATAGAACACCCTTTGACATAAGCTGTATATATATGTATGTATATATATATATATCTGTCTGTCTCCTTAGGCAAATGACACAAAAACAAAAATAATCATACAAGACAAAATTAAACTTAAAGATTTTTCAAAACAAAGGAAACCACTGGGGAAATGAAAACACAACCTAATGAATGACAGAAAATATCTGAAAATAATATAGCCTGCCAGGCTTCTCTGTCCATAGAATTCTCCAGGCAAGAATCCTCATGTGGGTAGACATTCCCTTCTCTGGGGTTATCTTCCTGACTCAGGGATTGAATCCAGGTCTCCTGCATTCCAGGCAAATTCTTACTATCTGAGCCAAAAGGGAAGCCTATGACTGACAGGTGCTTAATATTCAAAACCTATAAACCACTCATATAACTCAATGTCACTGAAATAACTCTTTAAAAAATGCACAGAAAACCTAAATAGACATTTTTCCAAAGAAAACATACAGATGGCCAAAAGACACATTAAATTATACTCAACATCTTGAATCAACAGGGAAATACAAATTGAATTCCCAATGAGATTTCACTTCATACCAGTCAGAATGGCTACCATCAAAAAAGAAAAAAAAAATCTCACTAGTAGCAAATGTTGGGGATGATGTGAAGAAAATTGAAAACTTGTGCACAGCTGGTAGGAATGTAAATTGGTTTAACCACTATGAAAATAGTATGAAGGTACCTCAATAACTAAAAATAGAATTACCATATGATCCAGTAATTCCTGAGTATATATCTGAAGAGAATGAAAACACATTCGGAAGAGATACATGCAGCTGTATGTTCACTGAAACATTATTTACAATAGCTAATGGAGGCAAACTAAGTTCTCATCAATGGATGAATGGATAAAGAAAATTATATATAATATCATATGCATGTATACACACACACAAAGGAATATCACTCTGTCAAGTGAATGAAATTCTGCCACTTGCAACAACATGGATGCTATTGCAACACCCAGAGAGTATTATGTTTGTGAAATAAGTCAGACAAAGACTAATACTCTATGTTATCACTTATATGTAATCTAAAAAAAATAATTATAATAAAACAGAAGCATACTCACAGATCAAGAGAACTACTAATGATTACAAGTGGTAAGAGAGATAGGGGGAAGAGCAAGATAGGGGTAAGGGATTAAGAAGTATAAACTAATATCCTTAAAGTAAATATGCTACAAATACATATTTGACAACAGAGGGGAAAACACCAGTATTTTATAAAACTTTTCAGTAAAGTTATAAAAAATATTGAATCACTATTTTTTGTACCTGAAGCTGATGTAATATTGTAAATCAACTTTAATTAAATAAAGAACCACAAGATTTCTAGAAAATATACCAATACAGGTAAATTCAGTCTAATCTAACATTGCTTTGGTTCTTTAGTCAATAAAATACTTTAAGTCACTTCAGTCATGTCTGACTCTTTGCGACCCTATGGACTGTAGCCCACAAGGCTTTTCTGTCCATGGGGATTCTCCAGGCAAGAAAACTGGAGTGGGTTGCCATTTCCTATTCCAGGAGATCTTCCTGAGCCAGGGATTGAACCAGCATCTCTTACATCTCCTGCATTGGCAGGAGGGTTCTTTGTCACTAGCACCACCTGGGAAGCCTGTAGTCAATAAAATACATTAATAATTTTCTGCTACATTTTATGAGTGAAACCTCATTCTTCTCCATTTTAACTCTTCAGTTTGCTTCAGACAGTTATTCAGATTTTGTTTACTTTTGAAATTTGGTTGTGATAGTGTTCACTTGTTTAAAAAAAAAAAAAAAACTTGAGATATACACTGTTTCCTTAATTTGTGGCAATGGTTGCTGTTGTTCAGTCACCCAGTTGTGTCGGAATCTTCGTGGCCTCATGGACTGCAGCACCCCAGACCTCCATGTCCCTCACTATCTCCCAGAGTTTGCTCAAGTTCATGTTCATTGCATCAGTGATGCTGTCCATCACTGATGGACATCAGCCATCTCATCCTCTGATACCCTCTTCTCCTTCTGCCCTCAATCTTTCTGAGCATCAGGGATTTTTACAGTGAGTCATCTGTTTGCATCAGATGACCAAAATACTGGAGTTTCAGCTTCATCATCAGTCCTTCCAGGGAACATTCAGGGTTGATCTCCCTTAAGATAGACTGGTTTGATCTCTTTGCTGACCAAGGAACATTAAGGAGTCTTCACCAGCAACACAGTTTGAAGGGATCAATTCTTTGGTGTTCTGCTTTCTTTACAGTCCAGCTCTCACAATCGTATCTGACTATTGGAAAGACCAGATCATCTGAATTAAATTCTCCCATTCCCATCTATTTTAGTTTGCTGATTCCTAGGATGTTGATGTTTGTTCTTACTATCTCCTGCTTGACTATATCCAATTTTCCTTGATTCATGGACCTAACATTCCAATTTCCTATACAATATTGTACTTAGCAGCATCAGATTTTACTTTCATCACCAGACACATCCACAACTGTGCATCCTATCTGCTTTGGTCCAGCCACTTCATTCATTCTGGGGCTATTGGTAATTCTCCTCTGCTCTTCCCTGGTATATTGGACACCTTCTTTTTGGCCTTTTACACATTTCATGAGGTTCTCATGGCAAGTACACTGGGGTGGTTTGCCATCCCTCCTCCTGTGGATCACATTTTGTCAGAATTCTCTGCTATGACTTGTCCATCTTGGGTGGCCCTGCATGACATAGCTCATAGCTTCTTTGAGTTATGTAAGCCCCTTTGCCAGGACAAGGTAGTGATCCATGGAGGCATCTTACTTTTTTACTCTTTCCAATTTTTTTTTTTTTTTTTGCAAAAGGGTAATGCAGAACAAGAGTGTAGTTAGCTCATAGCTGAAATATGAAAATCAGGATATGCTTCATTTTCTAATTTGAAAGGCTATCAGCAAATGCAGTTGAGGATTTACAAAAAGCACCATTCAAGGAGAAACTAAATTCTTTTCCGTCTTCCATTACTCCCTTATCTGTATAAACATAATCAGAGAAAGAGCAAAGTACCTTGTCAAGGAATCAGCATCTCTTTCTCCCCACAATTTACAGTTTATAAATTGTCTCTCATACAAATATCTCTAAGCTACATAAACATCAGAGGTTATAGAGAATAAAGAAGAAAAGTTTATGTATAGCAGCAAGCAATATTTCTGCTGTTTGACATAGTAAAATGTCATGAGTTCATATGGATTGAGAAGTCTGTGGGAGGCATCCAGATCTCAAAATGCTTTTTATACTTTTCAGATGGGTCATCCACTGGAGGGGAAAGCATTGCAACTAAAACACTGTGGCAAAAAAAATAAAATAAAATAAAATAAAATAAAACACTGTGGCATGAGGTGGATCACACTTTGGGGCTGCTTTGGGTGCAGAGCTATAGCTTACCTGCACCTCTCACACCAGGCATCTGCATTGGCAAGGAGTGTTTGAAGAGTTCTCACAAAACCCAGCAAATACATGCTCACTATACTGCCAGCATTTGTACAATAGGTCAGTAGCACATATGGAACTGAAAAGTGATCAGTGTCAGGTGGAGCTGTAAATATTAATACTACCAACAGGTGATAAGAAGATGGAAATAGCTATCATCCCTTGTCCTACAAACTACTACTACAAGAGCATCAACATGTCAGAACACAAACCCAGAAGATGAAAATCAAAGAAAGGAGTCAATTCAACATTCTCTTCCTTGTCCTAGTAGTTCCATGAATTCAGTTCTTAAAAATAAAAGAAAGACAATTATGCACTAGCAAATGTTGAGATGCCATTGAATGACACCTTTATACTTTTCCTGCTGTACTCCCATCCAGCCCAAGGAACATTGCAGGGATGACCATAAAAGCAAAGTTGGATAGGAATTACTTGTAAATGAACTCATGAGTTCAGGCTATTCAATCATACCTTCAATATGAATTCATTACTGTATTTCCTGAATCTGCACATATATTTTCATTTTAATTATTTGTATTTCTTTAAATTTCATGTCCAAATGCTTAAAGGAATTTTAATTCAATTGATAACCTAATTTGTTAAGCAAAAAAATCTTTCACTGACTTTCCCTTTCAATGACTTCTATCCTAAGCTACAAAAAGTATAATATTCTTTTATCACAAAGATGTAAAGTTTCTATGGTTAGAGTAGGAACTTAAAGATCTGATTATTCTGTTCTTTTATTTAATCATCAAACTTTTTCCCCCATGATGACATAATTTTTCATTCTCTTCATATCACTCTAAGTATTTGGTTGTTCAATCACGCAGAGTTTTTCCCTATTAGTAGGCAGACGTCTTGGAGAAGGAAATGGCACCCCACTCCAGTACTCTTGCCTGGAAAATCCCATGGACAGAGGAACCTGGTAGGCTGCAGACCACGGGGTCGCTAAGAGTCGGACATGAATGAGCGACTTCACTTTCACTTTTCACTTTCATGCATTGGAGAAGGAAATGGCAACCCACTCCAGTGTTCTTGCCTGGAGAATCCCAGGGACGGGGGAGCCTGGTGGGCTGCCGTCTATGGGGTCACACAGAGTTGGGCGCGACTGAAGCGACTTAGCAGTAGCAGTAGTAGGCAGACGTCTGTAGGACCATAGGTGATAACTTAATTAGCTACCATGGATTGTTACTTTTATATCCCCCAAAATCAGTGAGATTGCCCGTGCATTTTGTCCCATCTCAACCCAAGAGCAATTTAAAACCTGTGTCCACCACTTGGGTTTAGTTCATTCTATATTGTTCTCTATTGCCATTAGGAAAGACCACAATGATTGCAGACAACACTAGTTGTCATTGGGTAATGTGTACAATAAAAGAAATTCAATAAATCTATAGGGTAACTCACCCAATGAAAGGAAGAAAAAAAAAAAAAAACTACAGAATTCTGTCTCAGAAATAATGAGAACTAGTATAGTTTCTGGGATGTTGTCATTAATGGACAATCTTTTAATAGCATTCTTCTAACCAGAATCAATTCCTATAATAAAGATTTATTTTTTAGACTGAAAAAAGTGGGAAACATTGTTTGATCATTAAGTTAAAACTGTAAGAAAGGAAACGAGGGTAGTTTCCCAAAGGAAAACTTAAGTGACATTACCAGAAGAGGGATACTAGGTAGGCAAAAGTAAGTGACATCATTGTTTTGCACAACAGTATAAAATTTTAAGAGAGTTAATGAAAAAATTTAAATGTCATAAGACTAAATCAGCAATAAAAATAAAATAATGATCAAAAGTGACAATGAATAAAAATAATTTACTGGAAGGCAAGAGTAGGGAAAATCAAGTTGATCAGTGCTTGTAAAATAATAGCAACCTCATGTAATGCAGAATCCATCAGCAGTCAAGTCTTCAAAATCCAAACAAGCTGAAAACTTAGAACTTTTGCCTACTTTTATTTTTTTCTGCTTGATGGAAAAAGGCATTTTATACTTAATATAAAAAGGTAGAAGACAGGGTAAAGGGTAAAATTTCTTTACCTCTCAGGGTAAAGAAATTGGAGATCCATTCTCTCTTTACTAAAAGTCCAATACAAGAATAGGAGGAAAATCAAGGGAGGAGGCTAGGCCTTGCTCAGACCACATATTTCCCATTCTAAAGTCTGGAGACTTTCCCAACCACACATGTGCAGAAAAGACTCCTTGCAGCCCAAAGAGGGAGCAACATCAAATGATGCTCTACGCAGACACCTCCGAGGTAGGATTCATCTTGGCTATGAGATGAGTGACGAGACATGAAGGTTCCTGAGATACACCAAATACAGACTGTGAACCAGGCAAATTAAAATGACTGACCAGAGGAAAACTGGAAGAAATGCCCCATATAAGTGATTTAAACTACCACATGGACACAACTCTGGGAATCTCCCTCTGAGTTTGCCCATGTGCCTATCCACATGTACTGTACTCTTTTCCTCTTAATAAATACTTTTCTTGCTTCACTACTTTCCATATTTTTGGTGATTCTTTTCCACAAATCTGGAGGGCCAGGGTCCTTGGCACTGACCACTGGTCTAGTGGCTAGGATTTGGTGTTTTCACCACTGCAAACCAGCCCCAATATCTGGCTGGGAACCCAAGACCTACTCCAAGCTATTGTAGGCTGAGGCCTCTGGAGATCGATAACAAATCCTTCTACTTATGTGCTAAATCCAATTCTTACTGACTTTTCAAGGATTATATTCTATTTATAAAGATCTATTTTTTTATGTTATGACCTACATAAACACTTTGTACAGATAGAGTCTATTTTAAGGAGGAGAAAAGGGTGTCAGAAGATGAGATGGCTAGATGGCATCATTGATGCAATGGACATGAACTTGGGCAAACTCTGGGAGATGGTGAGGGATAGGGAAGCATGTCCTTCTGCAGTCTATGGAGTCACAAAGAGTTGGACATGACATAACTGGGTGACTGGACAGCAGAAACAAAATATTAAATATAGAATATGGTAAAGCCATTCTAAAAGGTAGTCAGATGATTAGTGAAGTAGAAAATAAACTTTACAATCAGTCAGAAGTGTGCATGGGTGTGTCTGTTTGTATACACAATTATTCTTTGAGACTTGTAGAATTTCAACTAGTGAAAAAATAACAATATTCAAATAAACATAATGATACAATTGTTAACAGCGGACAGGTAGCTAGATATGAGATTTTGGGGTAGGGGCCAAGTGGAAGGAAATCACGCATCTGGTAAATAGTAGGGGTCTATAGTCAGACAAGGGGCTTCACAGGTGCGGTGGCAAAGAATTCACCTGAAATGTAGGAGACACAAGGGATATGGGTTCAATTTCTGGGCAGGAAGATCCTAGGAGAAAGAAATGGCAACTGACTCCAGTAATCTTACCTGGAAAATTCCATGAACAGAGGAGCCTGGTGGGCTATAGTCCATGGGGTTCCAAAGAGTTGGACATGACTGAGGGACTGAGCACACACGCACAAACACACACAGACAGACAAAGGAAAGCAGGAACCTGCAGGCTGATAGGAAACCACACATTTTGGGTGATAAGGGTCCCAGTATCAGAACAAAAAAGTGGGGAAATGCATACAAATGTAACCTTTTGCTCATTGTGCCCTCATTACAATAGGATTAGCCTTACAAATAAGAAGTATGCATCATGCACCAATGCCGTGACACTTCTATTCTAAGCTAATGTGGACAGAAATCACTCCTCCCCTCAGGGAAGTCAACTACCATGAAAAATCAAGGAAGTCATCCCCCAAACTCATCCTTCCCCAGTTAGTATTGTGCCCCTTCACTTGCATGCTCCTCATAACTGGCTTGCCAAAGAGGCCCAGGGTGACAGCTCCTCACCTGCCCAACGGCTGTCCCTGGGAGAGTGTACCTTTACTTAAATAACTTTTATCACTTTACTTCCTTTACCTCTCAGCTCTGTCTCCAGATCTTTTGCAATGAAGAAAGAACCTCAAATTCACTGGCAACAAAATCGATTACCCACTTGAAATATCACCTTGACACCAAAACTAATTTTAGATAAAATAAACGTTAAAAAGTTAAAATGCATAAATGGATAAGTTAACAAACAAGTGAAACTATTACAAAGGAAGATGAGCAAGTTTTATTACATAGCTGTGGTAAAATTGCTTTATGTTTGACACCAAAGGAAACTCTAAGGAAAATTTCATTTGAGTTACTCAATAAAGTATAAGTTTTATATGGGAAAATGTTACAAAGAAGTATAGAAACTAGAGACTATTTGCCAAAGGATTGAAACTATTTGCCAAAGACATGATTTTCCATACTTGACGCACATTTTGCTTGGTTCAGGTCTTCTGAGCAAGGCACTTTCAGCTAAGGATAATTATGTAGGGAAAAATTCCAAGATACTAATGTTTCAGACCTATGTCCCTTCCTGGTGCAGAGTACTACTCAGTTCAGTTCACTTCAGTCCCTCAGTTGTGTCCGACTCTTTGTGGCAACATGAATTGCAGCATGCCAGGTTTCCCTGTCCATCACCAACTCCCGGAGTCTACCCAAACCCATGTCCATTGAGTTGGTGATGCCATCAGCCATCTCATCCTCTGACGTCCCCTTCTCCTCCTGCCCTCAATCTTTCCCAGAATCAGGGTCTTTTCCAATGAGTAAACTCTTTACATGAGGTGGCCAAAGTATTGGAGTTTCAGCTTCAGTATCAGTCCTTCCAATGAACACCCAGGACTCATCTCCTTTAGGATGGACTGGTTGGATTTCCTTGCAGTCCAAGGGACTCTCAAGAGTCTTCTCCAACACCACAGTTCAAAAGCATCAATTTTCAGTGCTCAGCTTTTTTCATAGTCCAACTCTCACATCCATACATGACCACTGGAAAAACCATAGCCTTGACTAGGCAGACCTTTGTTGGCAAGGTAATATCTCTGCTTTTCAATATGCTGTCTAGCTTGGTCATAACTTTCCTTTCAAGGAGTAAGTGTCTTTTAATTTCATGGCTGCAATCACCATCTGCAGTGATTTTGGAGCCCCCAAAAATAAAGTCTGACACTGTTTCCACTGATTCCCCACCTATTTCGCATGAAATGATGGGACCAGATGCCATGATCTTAGTTTTCTGAGTGTTGAGCTTTAAGACAACTTTTTCACTCTCTTCTTTCCCTTTCATCAAAAGGCTTTTTAGTTCCTCTTCACTTTCTGCCATAAGGGTGGTGTCATCTGCATATCTGAGGTTATTACTACTAGGTGTAAAGACATTGTCTTCCTCTCCTTGAAGTAGATTTGCTTTTTCAAGGAAAATAAATCTAGGGATTCCTGTGCTTTCCCAGGAAGCATTCACTTAATTTCAGAGTAGAGACAATGTCCTTTTTCTCTGTCTCTTCACTGTGTTTTTCCTCGAGGGGAGGGTGTTTGACCTGGCCATCAGTAGCCCTATATATGATCAGAGTTTCCTAATTTTACAGTTCTTTTTCTGTAAAATGCTACAAGTAGGAAAAAAACAAAGAATTAAAAAGTGGGAGAAAGCAAATTAATGAATCAATATCCCAGGTAAAATCTATGTGAAAGTATCTGCCAAGACCCAGACAGATAATGGAGCAATCAGTGACTGTAAATTACCTGGCAGTTATAAAACAGAAAGGTGAAGTAATGTATAATAGCCTGAATTTTCTATTTTAATTATGCACAAAGGACATTTGTTATCTTGATGGTTAAAAAAATAAATAAATCAGTAGAAACTGAAGATGCTACAGTGTGAAGAAGTTACTTTGTCCAGAACAGGTAAAAGTAACATTGCCCTATACTGAACTTATCGATCATAAATTTTAATAGTCCCAAAGTTTTTATTTACATATTTTAATAGAGCCTCTCAGAAGTTAGGCTATTACAATGGAAAGCAAGATATTTGGGTTAATCCAAACTTAAGAATTATTGCATCTATACATCAGAAGGAAAAAAAATGATGTCTCTGTCATTTTCAAAAGTGACAACAAGACAGAGATAATCCTCCGGTTGAACAGGAAATAATGTGAAATAAAGGGAAACAGAAAAGGTGGCAGGATTATGAGATGACACTAATTATAAGTTCAAAAAAGTGGGAACAATAAGATAGCATGAACTTCAAATAAAATTTTAAAAAGAATTGAACAGTAGTCAATTGAAAGAATGAATAGAAAAACAGTAAATATTTATCTTGGCTCTAGAATCACTCTGTTTACAATAATGAGAAGTATTTAGTCAGAAAATGTCACAAACAAAGAAGGTATTCTTAAAGAGAATCAAGTTTAACATAGAGAAAATGAATGAAGTAGTGCAGAATATTTTGTGAAAGTATGCTTATGTTTCACAAAATGCAAAGATGAGCACAATAAAGGACAGAAATGGTATGGATCTAATAGAAGCAGGAGATGTTAAGAAGAGGTGGCAAGAATACACAGAAGAACTATACAACAAAGATCTTTATGGCCCAGATAACTATCTTGGTGTGATCACTCACCTAGAGAAAGACATACTGGAATGTGAAGTCAAGTGGGCCTTAGGAAGCATACCTACAAATAAAGCTAGTGGAGGTGATGGAATTCCAGTGGAGCTATTTCAAATCCTAAAATATGATGCTGTGAAAGTGCTACACACAATATGCCAGACAATCTGGAAAACTCAGCAGTGGTACAGGACTGGAAAAGGTCAGTTTTCATTCCAATCCCAAAGAAAGGCAATGACAAAGAATTTTCAAACTACTGCACAATTGCACTCATCTCACTTGCTAGCAAAGTAATGCTCAAAATTCTCCAAGCCAGGCCATGAACCATGAACTTCCAGATGTTAAGCTGGATTTAGAAAAGGTAGAGGAACCATAGATGAAATTTCCAACATTTGCTGGATCATTGAAAAAGCAAGAGAGTTCCAGAAAAAAATATCTATTTTGATTTTTCCAGAAAAAAAATATCTATTTTGATTTACTGACCATGCCAAGCCTTTGACAATGTGGATCACAACAAACTATGGAAAATTCTTTAAGAGATGGGAATACCAGACCACCTGACCTGCCTCCTGAGAAATCTGTATGCAGGTCAAGAAGCAACAGTTAGAACTGGACATGGAACAACAGACTGATTTCAAATCAGGAAAGGAGTAAGTCAAAGCTGTATATTGTTACCCTGCTTATATGCAGAGTACATCATGTGAAATACCAGACTGGATGAAGCCCAAGCTGGAATCAAGACTGTGGGGAGAAATATCAATAGCTTCAGATATGCAGATGACACCACCCTTATGGCAGAAAGCAAAGAAGAACTAAAGAGTCTGGAAAAAAAAAAAAAAGAGTCTGTTGATGAAAGTGAAAGACGAGAGTGAAAAAGTTGGCTTAAAAGTCAACATTCATGTGTTGTGCCAAAGATTTTAATTTTAATTATGTCCCATTTGTTTACTTTTATTTTATTTCCAATATTCTGGGAGGTGGGTCATAGAGGATCCTGCTGTGATTTATGTTGGAGAGAGTTTTGCCTATGTTCTCCTCTAGGAGTTTTATAGTTTCTGGTCTTATGTTTAGATCTTAATCCATTTTCAGTTTAATTTTGTGTATGGTGTTAGAAAGTGTTCTAGTTTCATTCTTTTACAAGTGGTTTTCCACTTGTACAGTTTTCCCAGCACCACTTGTTAAAGATATTGTCTTTGCTCCATTGTATATTCTTGCCTCCTTTGTCAAAGATAAGGTGTCCATAGGTGCCTGGGTTTATCTCTGGGCTTTCTATTTTGTTCCATTGATCTATATTTCTGTCTTTGTGCCAGTACCATACTGTCTTGATGACTGTAGCTTTGTAGTAGAGCCTGAAGTCAGGCAAGTTGATTCCTCCAGTTCCATTCTTCTTTCTCAAGATTGCTTTGGCTTTTCAAGGTTTTTTGTATTTTCATACAAATTGTGAAACTATTTGTTCTAGCTCTGTGAAACATACCCTTGGTAGCTTGATAGGGATTGCATTGAATCTTTAGATTGCTTTGGGTAGTATACTCATTTTCACTATATTGATTGTTCCAATCCATGAACATGGTATATTTCTCCATCTATTAGTGTCCTCTTTGATTTCTTTCACCAGTGTTTTATAGTTTTTTATATATAGGTCTTTAGTTTCTTTAGGTAGATATAGTGCTAAATATTTTATTATTTTCGTTGCAGTGGTGAATGGAATTTTTTCCTTAATTTCTCTTTCTATTTTCTCAAAAGGAAACTATAAGCAAGGTGAAAAGACAGCCTTCAGAATGGGAGAAAATAATAGCAAATGAACTGACAAAGAACTAATCTCAAAAATATACAAGCAACTCCTGCAGCTCAATTCCAGAAAAATAAATGACCCAATCAAAAAATGGGCCAGAGAACTACACAGACATTTCTCCAAAGAAGACATACAGATGGCTAACAAACACATGAAAAGATGCTCAATATCACTCATTATCAGAGAAATGCAAATCAAAACCACAATGAGGTAATATTTCAGGCCAGTCGGAATGGCTGCTATCCAAAAGTCTACAAGCAATAAATGCTGGAGAGGGTGTGGAGAAAAGGGAACTCTCTTACACTGTTGGTGGGAATGCAAACTAGTACAGCCACTATGGAGAACAATGTGGAGATTCCTTAAAAAACTGGAAACAGAACTGCCTTATGACCCAGCAATCCACTGCTCGGTATACACACGGAGGAAACCAGAATTGAAAGAGACACGTATACCCCAGTGTTCATCACAGCACTGTTTATAATAGCCAGGACATGGAAGCAACCTAGATGTCCATCAGCAGACAAATGGATAAGAAAGCTGCAGTACATATGCACAGTGGAATATTACTTGGCCATTAAAAAGAATACATTTGAATCAGTTCTAATGAGATGGATGAAACTGGAGCCTATTATACAGAGTGAAGTAAGCCCAAAAGTAAAACACCAATACAGTATACTAATGCATATATAAGGAATTTAGAAAGATGGTAATGATAACCCTGTATATGAGATAGCAAAAGAGATACAGATGTATAGAAGAGTCTTTTGGACTCTGTGGGAGAGGGAGAGGGTGGGATGATTTGGGAGAATGGCATTGAAACATGTATAATATCATATAAGAAATGAATCGCCAGTCCAGGTTCAATGCAGGATACAGGATGCTTGGGGCTGGTGCTGGGATAACTCAGAGGGATGGTATGGGGAACACGTGTACACCCGTGGCAGATTCATGTTGATGTATGGCAAAACCCATACAATACTGTAAAGTAATTAGCCTCCAATTAAAATAAATAAAAATTTTAAAAAGTCAACATTCAGAAAGCTAAGATCATGGCATTTGGTCCCATCATTTCATGGCAAATAAATGGGGAAACAATGAAAACAGTGAGAGACTATATTCTTGGGCTCCAAAATCGCTAAAGGTGGTGACTGCACCCATGAAATTAAAAGACGTTAGGTCCTTTGAAGAAAAGCTATGACCAAACTATAGAGCATATTAAAAAGCAGAGATATTATTTAACAACAAAGGTCCATCTTGTCAAAGCTATGGTTTTTCCAGTAGTCATGTATGGATGTTAGAGTTGGACTATAAATAAAGCTGAGTGCAGAATAATTGATGTTTTTGAACTGTAGCATTGGAGAAGATTTTTGAGAGTCCCTTGGACTGCAAGGAGATCCAACCAGTCAATCTTAAAGGAAATCCATCCTGAATATTCATTGAAAGGACTTATGCTGAAGCTGAAACTCCAGTACTTTGGCCACCTTTTGCAATGGGCCAACTCTTGGGAAAAGATCCTGATGTTGGGAAAGATTGAAGGTGGGAGGAGAAGGGGACAGCAGAGGATGAGATGGTTGGGTGGCATCAGTGACTCAATGGACATGACTTAGGTCAGGCTCTAGGAGTTGGTGATGGACAGGAAAGCCTGGCATGCTGCAGTCCATGGGGTTTCAAATAGTCAGATATGGCTGATAGACTGAACTGAACTGAACTGAATGCTTATGCAGGATTATTACTATAGAGAAAGAATTCAAAGAATTTCAAGGGAGCAAGTAGACAAATAAGGATGGGGTTGAGAGTAGTGGCAATTAAGAATTCTAGCACTACTCTAGAATAAAAACTATTACAGATGTTGACCTCAAAATTAGTCATAGCCTGAAAGTAGAGTGTTTTATTCAGTGGTAGCCCTGAGAGACTGATGTGTGGTTGGGGTAAAGAGTCAGGGTATCTAGAAGTTTGCAACAAAGCAGACAGGCAGTCTGAATATTAGAAATTATTGTTAACTAAGGAAAACCATATATCTCAAGGAATTTAACACTTTTATGTATGGGAAGATGCATGAGTCTGGGATTATTGAAATCATTCTTTTCATATGCATTTCAGCTATCTGGGGCCAGCATCCTGTTTTTCTGATTTCTCACATCCCCAGAGCTTCTCAGAAATCACTGTGGGGAGTGATGGCATCTGCTGGATCACAGGCATTGTTTCCCTTTTAGGAGTTTTGAAGTCCAGAAATTACTGATAGCTATTAAGTCCTTGTTTGTTGATGTGGAAGTATATATTCCAATTCACAGAGATAATACAATCTTGCATGTAAATAAGTGGAAAATTATGGCAGAGGAAATAATATGCATATAGACTGAGTTCACCAACAAGATGACACAGGCTCATACAATCCTGAAGAGTTCAGCTTACTGAATGTTTTTCCATCTTAATAAAAAACATTAACTGATTCACTGAATGCTCAAAAATTGACTACAATAATTAAGTTTGAGTATAGCTTCAAGTTTCTAGAGTATTGCTAATGAAACTCATCATTCCAGTCTCTCAGTCATTTCCTACTCTTTGCGACCCCAAGGACTGCAGCACGCCAGGCCTCCCTGTCCATCACCAACTCCAAGAGCTTACTCAAACTCATTGTCCATCGAGTCGATTATGCCATCCAACCATCTCATCCTTTGTCATCCCCTTTTCCACCTGCCTTCAATTTTGTTAGGTAGTTAGAATAAGAAAAAGGAGTCCAAAATGATGACGACTAAAAGACAAAGAAATGAAAAAGCCCACGAAAACGGAACAAAAGAAAATCCAAGGACCAGAGTGAGAACCTCAGCGAAAATAAACAACCCTCCTGGCTAGCCCAATTTACACAGGGCAAACTCAGGGGAAAGAGGCAAAACATGCAAAAAGAGGAGCCAAGACTGAGCCTCTCTCCTTTGGGGTCAGCCTGCCCTCACACCTTGAGGGTGTACTTTCCTTTGCTTGCCAAATACAACTCTGAGCTGTAACCGAGCTGTAATACTGGTCCACCATTTCAAATCTTTGCTGCAGGGAGACAGAACCGAGGAAATTACACACTCCTCTGAGATATCTGGTGCTGTGACCTGGATGTAACCTGGCTGAAATAATCTCAGCTTGGCCCCAGTGAGGCAGATACCAAACACAGCAGGAGCCAACTTGGCAAAAGCTCACATCATGGAAATTGAACAGAAAGGAAACCCAGCACAATGGAAGTGCCAAGAAGCCTAGTGTGCTGGAAGCTGGGATAGCAAAAAGAAACTCAGCAAAAAGCCCACAAGGATCAGTCTGAGATTCCAGAAGACCTCCGGTTAAAGTAGAAGGTCCTCACCCCTATGGCTGGAAGGACATATGGCTAAAAGTTCTTAATTCCTTTACAATCTCTCAGTTCTTGTTTCCTTGAAGCCCCTGTGAACAGATAAGTAACAGTGAGTGCAATTGAGGTACTCTGGAAGGGGCTACTCCCCAGTGTATTCCAAAGGCTCCATTATCTGCTGCACCCTAGTAGCTATTGCCCAAGTGGGTGAGGGTTCTTCTGTCCTTAATCTCCTTTGTGCCAAGGATCAAGCCAATGAAAGTTGTGGGCACAAGTCAGATATTTAGCAGCTTTTCTGGCAAGTTATGAAAAGGATTCCTCAGGATATTTTTCCCAATGATTTTTCCTCCCATCCTCTCTTCATTTATGTCACCATTTACAAAGTATTGGGAAGGTCATCATCTTTCCATTTCTAAAAGTTGTTTTTGAAACCATTTACCTAAAACTGGGACTCAAACCCACATGTCAGGGACTCGGTGCTGTGCTTAGTCTCACAGTCATATCCGACTGGGACTTAAGCCTGGCCAAAATCCGTGGTGCCTGGTTTCAGGACCTAATGAAGTTCAGCTTCTTAATATTTCATTGAAGAAATAATTCATTTAGAAACACAGCAAAAGGTAAGAGGTAGATTTCTTCGGATTCAGAGAGAAGCAAGCTCTAAGAGTGTGGGCCATAACAGAGGGCGAGTGTGGCAGCTGTGAAATGTGCAGTTAGATTTTTGAGCTGAGCGATTTCATATGTTAATGATCATTCCAACAATTGGGTGACCACCCACTCCTTGGTCTTTCAATAGTGATTTGGAACTGTGATGGTGCCTCTGAGTGTGTCATTTAGTTTGCAGATTGAGGATCAAGGTTTAGCTAAATTTTACTTTTCTGCCAGTTCAGTTGAGTTCAGTAGCTCAGTTGTGCCCAACTCTTTGCTACCCCATGGACCGGACTGTGACAGGCTTCCCTATCCATCACCAACTCCCGGAGCTTGCTCAAACCCGTGTCCATAGAGTCAGTGATACCATCCAACCATCTCATCCTCTGTCGTCCCTTTCTCCTCCTGCCCTCAATCTTCCCTGGCATCAGGGTTTTTTTCAGTGAGTCAGTTCTTCCCATCAGGTGGACAAAGTATTGAAGTTTCATCTTCAGCATCAATCCTTCCAATGAATATTCAAGACTTATTTCCTTTAGTACTGACTGGTTTTGTCTCCTTGATGTCCAAGGGACTCTCAAGAGACTTCTTCAACACTACAGTTCAAAGACATCGATTTTTCAGAGCTCAGTTTACTTTAGTCCAAAGTCCAATATAGTCTCACATCCATACATGAATGATTATTGGAAAAACCATAGCTTTGACTAGACAGACCTTTGTCAGAAAAGTAATGTGTCTGCTTTTTAAAATGCTGTCTATGTTGCTTATAGTGTTTCTTCTAAGAAGCAAGCATCTTTTATTTTCATGGCTGAGGTCACTATCTGCAGTGATTTTGGAGCCCCAAAATATAAACTCTCTGTTTCCATTGTTTCCCCATCTATTTGCCATGAAGTGGTGGGACCAGATGCCATGATCTTAGTTTTCTGAATGTTGAATTTTAAGTCAACTTTTTCACTCTTGTCTTTCACTTTCTTCAAGAGGCTCTTTAGTTCCTCTCTGCTTTCTGTCACAAGAGTGTGTGTTATTTGCATATGTGAGGTTATTGTTATTTCTCCCAGCAATCTTGATCCCAGCTTTTGCTTCATCCAGCCTGGCATTTCACATCATGTACTCTGCATATAAGTTAAATCAGCAGGGTGACAATATACAGCTTTGACATACTCCTTTCCTTATTTGGAACCAACCTGCTGTTCCATGTCCGGTTCTAACTGTTGCTTCTTGACCTGCATACAGATTTCTCTGTATGGTCAGGTCAGGTGGTCTCATGAAGAATTTTCCACAGTCTACTGTCTTGGACCAATTTGATTTTTATCAGTTAACTATGCCCTTGGGCTATGTCATTCTTTCAAAAGTTGTGCCCTGCCCACTTCCATCTTGTTTCATGTTCTTTTTGTGAGCCCCATCCGGACACACAATGTTGCATCTACAATCTTCTGATGGGACAACCAGAAGATAGTTGGCCCTTTGGATGGAAATACTGCATAATATCCAATCCTTCTGGAGATTCAGGCCTTCATATTCCATGTTTCCTACAACATGTCAGTGAATCCGCTAGGATGGATGACAGGGAATGCAATGCTTGCTAGAAGTCCATGTGTTGGTGACATCCCTTCAAGAGCAATTGGACTTCCAGGGACAATGTTTACCACATTGGAGGTTAGCCCTACAGGTCATTTGGACCCAAACACTTACCACACTTCTCCTAAAGCTTTGAACATACCCCTGATTCAAATTTCCACTCCACTTTTATTGAATATCTGTTGCCTTTTACCATTATGTCCTTAAGACACTTAATAATAACTCCTACAACCAGGACCCTGCCACCTCTGTAGGCAAAATTCCTCCACCCAGCCTATTATTAAAGTATAAAACTCTTAATGCCCCTAACAGGGTG
Organism: Bos taurus; assembly: GCF_002263795.3. Classification (NCBI taxonomy): domain Eukaryota; kingdom Metazoa; phylum Chordata; class Mammalia; order Artiodactyla; family Bovidae; genus Bos; species Bos taurus. The sequence goes on from NC_037336.1 coordinate 5,977,475, forward strand.
AGATAACCAACTGCATGTCATTATTTCTGGTATTACCTAGAGTGCGTCTATGACAATGAAATGTTTACCATTTGAGACACCCTAAGCTGGTCTTATGGAAGACTAGGGGAGGAAATCAGTGACTTACATTCCCTTAGAGCAATAAGAGAATAAGGCAAATGCTGCTTCACTAGGTTCCTAGTCTCAGGTAACAGGCTGGGATTGCTTTACATCCTGGTATCTATTCCTAGCCATTGTAGCAAAGCAACAATGAGTTAAGATTACAGCCCCTCAGGTGTACCCAGAACTGGTCATGCTAGAGGCCTTGGGGACACCCAACTCCATCCTGGGATCCCAGGAAGTCGACCTGCCTTGCCCTGCCTATGGATCTGGCTTTCAGGAGGTAGTCACACCTCAACCTGCTCAGGGATCCGCCAGTCCAGGGGTTCCAGGAGGTCGACATGCCTCAACTTGCCCAGGAACTCAACTCTCAGGAGGCTGACATCCCTCAACCTGCCAGGGGATTCAATCTCCAAGATGTTGTCAGCCTCAATCTGCCTGGGGATCTGCACCCTGACCAGGGGACACCCAGATCTCAGGTTGCAACAGTACTGTATAGGATAAGCTTCAGGAAGATTCACCCCTAAGGAAGTTCACCCATAAAAATAGAAGGAAGACTATTAGTTGTGGGACTGTGCCCGTTCTCAGCAATAACTCAGGAGCCCAATGAGAACCCCATTGCCTTCCTAGAAAGGGTAGAAGAGGCCCTCCAAAAGTTTACCAATCTGGACTTAGACTCATATGAGGGACAGGTGATTTTAAAGGACAAATCCCTTTCCCAATGTGCATCAGACATCAGGACAAAGTTACAACAGCTACAGCAGCAGGACCCTGCTGCCTCTTTAGATGAGATGGTCCAGACAGCCACCAATACCTTTTATAGAAGAAAACAGAAGAGGGAGGCCAAGGCCCAGGAAAGGGTGAGGAATAAAGAGACAAGGCATGGCCAGATGCTGGCTGCACTCCAAGGAAGCCCTATGACCAACCCTAAGTCCTTGAAGGAGAAGGCATGAGGTAAATGTCTAATCTATAGACAGGCAGACATTGGGCCAAACAGTGTCCGAACCATGGCAAGTCTCCTAAAATGGCTTGTTACCAATGCCGTCAATTGGGACATTGGGCAGCACTCTACCCTTGGGACCCAAGAGCTTCAAGGTCAAGTGCCAAACCTTCTCTCATGATGGTTCAACAGGACTGAAGTCGCCAGCTCCAGACAGCCCGCCTATCACAGACAACCATCATGGGGCTGGGACCAAAGGTGCAACTGGATGTGGCAGGTATATCCGAGAGTATCTTGGTTGACACGGGGGCTACCTATTCTGTCCTGACCTCCTACTCCAGAGCCTTCTCCTCCCAAAACTGTACCATTATGGGTGCCACAGGAAAAAACAATCACAAAAATATTCACCCAAGCACTTCTTTGTTGCTGGGATGGACAAATATTTTCCCACCAGTTTCTGGTGGTCTTCCCTATTCCCTTTTTGGAAGAGACATTTCCCTGCCTTGCAGCTTTTGCAGTCCTGATAGAAGATGCTTTAAAAACTCTTCTCTTGTGGGCAAATTAACTATTTTTACCAGCCACCAAGTGAAACGACTCCTGAATGTTAGATACCATTTATGGATGTCTGATCAAAGGATTCTCAAATATCAAGTAGTGCTGATGGAAAATCCAGACCTGACTATATCCCCTTGTGAGTTTCTTAACCCAGCTACCCTCCTGCCTACCCCGAGGGCTCTCTCACCTTTCACTCTTGCCTAGAAACTTTGCACCACTGGACAAGACCCTGAGAGGGATTGCCAGAAGATCCTCTGACCAATCCTGAGGAGATCTGGTACACTGATGGAAGCAGCTTTGTCTTGTATAGAAAAAAAAAAAGAAGAGCCAGATATGCAGTAGTCTCCAATTTTGAGACCATAGGGGCTAAAACTATGCCACCAGGTACTTCAGCCCAGTAGCTGAGCTCATAGTCCTGACTCGAGTTGGGAAAAGGAAAAAGAGGAAAAGGCACACTGACTCAAAGTATGCCTTTCTGGTGCTACATGCACATGCTGCTATTTGGAAAGAAAGAGGCCACTTGATCACCCGAGAGTCCCCAATCAAATATGATGATCAAATCCTTAGACTCTTGAAGGCAGTCATCTGCCCGCTGAGGTTTCAGTCTCCCACTGTAAAGGACACCAAAAAGGGAGCATGGAAGTGGCACGAGGGAATCAAGCAGCTGAGAAGGCAGCTAAGAGAGCAGCATTACAGAGCAATGACTTAATAGGGGTTGTTGCCACCTTAGGTACACAGACTAATTTGTCAGAAACTCCTCATATACTGAATGTGAGACTTTTAAATGTAGGACTGAGGGCTTTCAAGAAGATCATATCAAGTGTTCCAAGAGGAGGGACTCTTTTCTGCCTGGGAACCTCCCATGAAATTTGGTTAACCACTCATTTATGGGAGAAGACCCTCGAAAGATTACTAGAAAGTTCCTTCAGAGGAACAGGCCTCCAAATGAATATAAGACAAGTGGTCTTTCTTGTCCCACTTGCCAATTAAATAGCCCCCAAGGAGTTCAAAGACCCAAGCTGGCCCAGCCCATCCAACGATGTAGGGCCTACATTGGAGAGGACTGGCAGATGAACTTTACCCAGATGCATTTTTCAAGGGTATAAATACCTACTATTCATGATAGATACATTCACAGAATGAATTGAAGTCTTTCCCACCTGGACTGAGAAGGCTGAGGAGGTAGTTGAAAAAAAAAAAAAACAAAAAAACTGCTCCATTAAATCATACTGAGATTTCCCCTGCCCAGGTTATTACAAAGTGACAATGGGACACCATTTACTTCTAAGGTCAACCAAGGGGTCTCTAAAGCATTGGGCATTACTTATTACCTTCACTGTGCCTGGAGGCCTCAGTCTTCAGGAAAAGTAGAAAATCAATCAATTATTTAAATCAGTGATATAAAAGATAACCCAGGAGATCTCCCTGGGATGGAAGAAGGCTTTACCAATAGCTCTCCTCTGCACCTGTATTGCCCCTAAGGGATAGGTTGGTCTTAGCCCTTATGAGATGCTATGTGGCATACCTTTTGTTTATGTCAATGGCCTCTTCCTAGATCCAGAGTTTCAGACCTTCCATTCTTATACCATGTCCATTGGGCAATGCCAACAAGAAATACGCTTCTGAGGTGTGAACCAGGACCCAAAAGATTCTAGAGTCACCACTATCAGCTCCAGGAACTCAAATCCTAATTAAACTCTGTAAAGATAGGTCCCCAAAGGCTCAACTCCAGGCCACATGGAAGGACCCCTAATCTGTCTAACTCAAAATCAGTCAAGGTTCCAGGGCACGGCACCTGGATTCACTACTCACAAATCAGGCCATAGAAGAAAACAAAAAAGGACACTCAATACACCTGTGAGCTCCTGGGAGATCTCAGATACCTATTCAGGACTACAAATGAATGTCATTCTAATGAACACCCCAAAAATTAAGTTTCTGGGGATAAGATTTCTCAGGATAGCTCTGAACAGCCAATGCAGCTTGGCAAGGGTTGTATTACAAAATACACAGGAGATAGATCTCTGCATCCCTGAACAAGGAGGGACTTGTTCAGGGATTCAGAGACCTTGAATGAGATATGATGTTTCTGGGTAAATACCTCCAAACAAGTTAAAGAAAGTCTCACAGTCCTCAAGAAAAACATGCAGATCCTATGCGATCTCAAAGAACAAGCTGGAGAATTCCTAGGATGGCTACAGTCTCTCTTTGGGGGATCCTTCTCCTGATGAGTGGGAACTTGGAGTTGGCTAATGCCCCTACTAACCCCTGTTATCACCATACTGATGCTGTTTATGATTTCTCCATGTACTATCAATAGTCCAACCCATTTTATCTCTGTGTATAGTCTTTTCTTGTGTTGTTGCAAGAGGATGTTTGCTATGACCAGTGTGTTCTCTTGGGCAAAAACTCTGTTAGCCTTTCCCCTGCTTCATTTTGCATTCCATGGCCAAACTTGCCCGTTACTCCAAGTGTCTCTTGACTTTCTAATTTTACATTCCAACCCCCTATGATGAAAAGCACAGTTTTTTTTTTTTTTTTTTTTTATGTTCTGGAAGGTCTTGTAGTTCCTCATAGAACCACTGAACTTTAGCTTCTTTGGCATTACTGGTTGGGGCATAGACTTGGATTACTGTGATAGTGAATGGTTTGCCTTGGAAACAAAAATGAAAATCATAATGTCAAGTAAAATGTTATTATACATATTCCAAAAAGATTGCTTCTATTTTTTTTCATTATATTTGAAAGTTTTTAAAATTTGAAAAACAACCATAAATATAATTACACAGAGAGTCTACTTGTTTTTGGTTCTTTGTTTGTTTTGCCACATCATGTGGCTTGCAGGAATCTTAGTTCCCTGACCAGGGATTGAAACAGGGCCCTAGCAGTGGAAACATGAAATCCTACTAAAACATGATCAGAGAATCCCCACCACTACCTACTAAAACACAGCATAGGGCCTGTGACCTAACAATTACACTCATGGTTATTTACCAAAAATGACTACAAATAATCAGGAAAAAAGTATATTAAATGTTCATAATGTCCCAAAGGACAAAGTTAAAATTTTAACTTTTAATATTTCTAATATTGGGGGCAATTAATTAATAAAAACTTATTATAAAATAAGAAAAATTAAACATGAAACTTGCATAAAAACAGAAATGACTTGAGTATATGTGTAAATACTTGGCACACCAGTTATTTCCAAAAAAAAGTAAAAGTTTAAGAATTTGAATATATAAAAATCTTTGTATTTCAAAAATTACAAGCAAAATTGAAATGAGAGTACAAATTGTAAACATTAGCTATGTATGGGAACTTAAAATTCTCTATTTTTGATATAAAAATGTCATAAAATGTTTATGAAAAAAGGTAGAAAAATAAAATATATTCTATAAACACACATAGCTTACAGCTAATGGAAAAACGGGTCTAAAATTATTCAATCATACTGAAAATCAAAAATAGAAAAGAAAACAATCATATACTATTTCAAGATTAAAAAGTTAAATATTATAACAAACTGCACTGAAGGACAGTTGCATTTCCATGTACTACTAGTGGTAATACAAATGACACAGCATTTGTGGTAGGAAATTTGACAAAAAAGTTAAAAATCTTGAGAATATACATATTACAATAAATTCATTTCATTTTAATTTGTCCAGTGGATATCATCAGTGTTTATTTTTGCTGCATTATTGTGCCAAAACTTATATGGTAAAAATTGAGAAAATATTGCATAATGTATCTGTGGATGCTAAATGTAGTTTTTGAAGTTTTTTCTCATCTATTTATTTAATTGTTTCTGTAGCATAATTTAAAATGTTGTCATGGCAAAACCAATACAATATTGTAAAGTTAAACAATAAAATAATAATAAAAAATAAAAATAAAATGTGTTATTTTCAGGTGTACATAGAGTGAATCAATTATACATACATATATCCACTTGCTTTTAGATTATTTTACATTACATTGTACTGAGTAGAGTTTACTGTGCTACACAGCAGGTTCTTATCTGTTACCAATTTTATATATCAGTTCAGTTCAGTTCAGTTGCTCAGTCATGCCCGACTCTATTGATCCCGTGAACTGCAGCATTCCAGGCCTCCCTGTCCATCAAAACTCCCGAGTTTACCAAACTCATGTCCATTGAGTCGGTGATGCCATCTAACCATCTCATCCTCTGTTGTCCCCTTCTCCTCCTGCCTTCAATCTTTCCCAACATCAGGGTCTTTTCAAATGAGTCAGCCTTCGCATCAGGTGGCCGAAATATTGGAGTTTCAGCTCTAACATCAGTCCTTCCAATGAGCACCCAGGAGTGATTTCCTTTAGGATGGACTAGTTGGATCTCCTTGCAGTCCAAGAGACTCTCAAGAGTCTTCTCCAACACTACAGTTCAAAAGCATTAATACTTCAGCACTGAGTTTTCTTTATAGTCCAACTCTCATACCCATACATGACTATTGGAAAAACCATAGCCTTGACTAGATGGACCTTTGTTGACAAAGTAATGTCTCTGCTTTTTAAAGTGCTGTCTAGGTTGGTCATAACTTTCCTTCCAAGGAGTAAGCATCTTTCAATTTCATGGCTGCAATCACCATCTGCAGTGGTTTTGGAGCCCAGAAAAATAAAGTCAGCTATGGTTTCCACTGTTTCCCCATCTATTTGCCATGAAGTGATGGAACCAGATGCCATGATCTTTGTTTTCTGAATGTTGAGCTTTAAGCAAACTTTTTCACTTTCATCAAGAGGCCTTTTAGTTCCTCTTCACTTTCTTCCATAGGGTGGTGTCATCTGCATATTTTAGGTTATTAATATTTCTCCCAACAGTCTTGATTCAAGCTTGTGCTTCTTCCAGCCCAGGATTTCTCATGATGTACTCTGCATAGAAGTTAAATAAGCAGGGTGACAATATACAGCCTTGATGTACTCCTTTCCTGATTTGGAACCAGTCTGTTCATCCATGTCTAGTTCTAACTGTTGCTCCCTGACCTGCATACAGGTTTCTCAAGAGGCAGGTCAGGTGGTCTGGTATTCCCATCTCTTTCAGAATTTTCCAGTTTATTGTGATCCACACAGTCAAAGGCTTTGGCATAGTCAATAAAACAGAAATAGACGTTTGTCTGGAACTCTCTTGCTTTTTCGATTATCCAGCAAATGTTGACAATTTGATCTCTGGTTCCTCTGCCTTTTCTAAAACCAGCTTGTACATCTGGAAGTTCACAGTTCAAGTATTGCTGAAGTGTGGCTTGAAGAATTTTGAGCATTACTTTACTAGCGTGTGGGATGAGTGCAGTTGTGGGGTAGTTTGAGCATTCTTTGGCATTGCCTTTCTTTGGGATTGGAATGAAAACTGACCTTTTCCAGTCCTGTGGCCACTGCTGAGTTCCCCAAATTTGCTGGCATATTGAGTGCATCATTTTCACAGTATCATCTTTCAGGATTTGGAATAGCTCAACTGGAATTCCATCACCTCCACTAGCTTTTTTCACAGTGATACTTCCTAAGGCCCTCTTGACTTCACATTCCAGGATATCTGGCTCTAGGTGAATAGTCACACCATCGTGATTATCTGGGTCATGAATATCTTTTTTGTATAGTTCTTCTGTATATACTTGCCACCTCTTCATATATGTTAGCCCCGATCTCCCAATTTACCCCTCATTCTCCTTAACACCTGATAACCATAGGTTTGTTTTCTACATCTGTGACTCTACTTATGTTTTGTTAATTTGTACCTTTTTCTTTAGATTCTACACATAAGTGATATCATATGATATTCCCCTCCCTGTCGAACTTACTTCACTCAGTAGGACAATCTCTATGTACACCCATTTTCGCTTATGTGTGTATGTTAAGCCACTTCAGTTGTGTCTGACTCTTTGTGACTCTATGTACTGTAGCCCACCAGGCCCGTCTGTCCGTGGGATTCTCCAGGCTAGAATACTGGAGTGGGTTGCCATGCCTTCCTCCAGGTGATCTTCCCAAATGAAGGATCGGACCCTTGTCTCTGGCATCCCCTCCACTGGCAGGCAAGTTCTTTACCTCTAGCCCCACTGGGAAGCCTCCCCCCACCCCCAATTTTGCAGCAAATGGCATTACTTTGTTCTTTTATATGGTTGAATAATATTCTATTGTATATAGGTACAGATTCTTTATCTTTTACTCTGGATGAACATTTCAGTTGCTTCCATATCCTGGCTATGGTAAATAGTTCTGCAATGAATACTGAGGTACATGTGTCTTTGCAAATTACAATTTTTCTCCAGATACATGCTCAAGAGTGGGCTTTCTGGGTCATATGGAAGTTCTATTTTTACTTTTTTAGTTAACCTACATATTGTTCTCCATAGTAGCTGTATGAATTTAATTTCCCACAAAGAGTTATAGGAGGGTTCCATTTTCTCTACACCCTCTCCAGTATTTGTAGATTTTTATAATGATGATCATTCTGACTGGTATGAGGTAATACCTAATTGTAGATTTCATTTTCATTTATCTAATAATTAGTGGTATTGAGTAGCTTTTCTTGTGTTTTTGGTCAATATGAATGTCTTTTTGGGATAAATGTCTATTTAGATCTTCCCCCATTTTTGTGTGCTGTTTGTTTTCTTGATATTGAGTGGCTTGAGCTGCTTGTATATTTTGGAGATGTGGTGTATGTCAAAGATTGCTCACCCTAAGTTTTGCTACACTAAATTTATAGTGCTCAGTCTTACATTTAGGTCTCTAAACCATTTTGAGTTTATTTATTTATTTATTTTTGATGCCGTTAGGGAGTGTTCTGATTTTATTCTTTTACATGTAGCAGTTCAGTTTTCTCAGTACCACTTACTGAAGAGACTGTCTTTTCCGCATTGTATATTCTTGCTTCTTTTGTCATAGATTAGATGACCACTGGTATGTGAGTTTATCTCTGAAATTTGATTTCTGTTCCATTGATCTATATTTCCAATTTTGTACCAGAACCATACTATTTTGAATACTGTTGCTTTGTAGTCCAGGCTGAAGTCAGAAAACTAAGATCATGGCATCTGGTCCCATCACCTCATGGCAAATAGATGGGGAAACAGTGGAAACAGTGGCTGACTTTATTTTTCTGGCCTCCAAAATCACTGCAGATGGTGATTTCAGCCATGAAATTAAAAGATGCTTACTCCTTGGAAGGAAAGTTATGACCAACCTAGACAGCATATTAAAAAGCAGACATTACTTTGCCAACAAAGGTCCACATAGTCAAGGCTATGGTTTTTCCTGTGGTCATGTATGGATGTGAGAGTTGGACTGTAAAGAGGGCTGAGTGCCAAAGAATTGATGCTTTTTAACTGTGGTGTTGGGGAAGACTCTTGAGAGTCCTTGGACTGCAAAGAGATCCAACAAGTCCATCCTAAAGGAGATCAGTCCTGGGTGTTCATTGGAACGACTGATGTTGAAGCTGAAACTCCAATACTTTGGCCACCTCATGCGAAGAGCTGACTCATTGGAAAAGACCCTGATACTGGGAAAGATTGAGGGCAGGAAGAGAAGGGGACGACAGAGGATGAGATCGTTAGATGGCATCACTGACTTGAAGGACATGGGTTTGGGGGGACTCCAGGAGTTGGTGATGGACAGTTAGGCCTGGCATGCTGTGGTTCATGGGGTTGCAAAGAGCTGGACATGACTGAGTGACTGAACTGAACTGAAGTCAGGGAGATTAATCATTCTGATTCTATTTTCCTTTCTGAAGATTGCTTGGCAATTCAGGGTTTTTTGTATTTCCATACAAATTGCAAAGCTAATTTGTTCTAATTCTGTGAAAGACTACATTAAATCTATAGATTGCTTTGGTAGTATATTCATTTTCCAAATATTGATTTTTTCCCCTCCAAGAACATTGTATATCACTCCATCTGCTTGTGTTGTCTTTGATTTTTTTCATCAGTATCTTACAGCTGCCTGAGTATCTTATAGTTTATACCTATTAATAAATCTACTTGACTCATCATGTAGGTTTATTCCTAGGTATTTCATTCGTTTTTGTTGCCATGTTAAATGGGATTTTTCTTCAATACCTCATTCTGATCTTTCATTATTAATTTATAGGATTTCAAGAGATTTCTGGATATTAGTTTTTTAGCCTGTTACTTTACCAGATTCATTAATGAGTTTTAGTAGTTTTCCAGGAGCATCTTTATGATTTTCTATGTATAGCATTTTATCATCTGAAAAGAGTGACAGTTTCACATTTTTCTAATTTTAATTATTTTATGTCTTATTCTTCCCTGATTGCCATGACAAGGACTTCCAAAATTATGCTGAATAATAGTGGCAAGAGTGGACATCCTTGTCTTGTTCCTGATCTTAAAGGAAATGCTTTCAGTTTTTCACCTATCAGAATGACATATGCTGTGGGTTTGTCATATATGGTTTTTAATTATGATGAGGCAGATACCTGATATGCCCACTTTCTGAAGACTTTATATCAAAAATGGCTACTGAATTTTGTCAAAACTTTTTCTGTATCAATTGTGATGATTGTACAGTTTCTCTTCTTCAGTTTGTTAATATACTGTGTTACATTGATTCATTTGCATATATTGAAGAATTGTTGCATGCCTGGGGTGAATACCAATTGATCATGATGTAGGATTGTATTAAAGTGCTGTTGGATTTGGCTTGGTAATATTTCATTGAGGATTTTTGAGTAACTTTCATCAGTTACAATGACCTGTAATTTTCTTTATTTGTGATATATTTGGCTGGCTTTTGTGTCAGGATGATGGTGAGCTTGGGTGTGCTCCTTACTCTGAAATTTTTTGGAAGAGTTTGAGCAAGGTGAGTGTTACCTCTTCTCTAAATTTTTGATAGAATTTGCCTGTGAAGCCAGCTGGTTCTGGGCTTCTATTTGTTGGAAGACTTTTTAATCAGTTTCAATTTCATTGTTTGTGATTGTTATGTTTGCATTTTCTGTTTCTTCTATTTCAGTCTTGGAAGGTTATACCTTTCTAAGATTTTGTTTTTCATTTCTTCCAAGTTAGTCATTTTATTGGCATGTGGTTGTTGTAGTAGTCTCATGATTCTTTGTATTTCTGTGGTGCCCACTGTAATTTCTCTTTATTGTATTTTAATTTTATTGATTTGAGTCCTCCCCCCCCCATTTATTTTATTTTTTTGATGAATATGGATACAGGTTTACTTATTTTGTTTATCTTTCGAAAGAACCAGCTTTCAGTTTCATTGATCTGTGTTATTGTTTTCTTTGTATCTATTACATTTAATTCTGCTTTCAGCATTATGAGTTCTTTTCTTCTACTAACTTTCATTTTTGTTTGTTCTTCCTTCTCTAGTTGCCTTAGGCATAAGATTAAGTTGTTTGAGATTTTTCTTGTTTCTTGAAGTAAGATTGTATTTCTATAAACTTCCCTCTTGGAACTGCTTTTGCTTTTTCCCATAGGCTTTGGGTCATCATGTTTTCATTATCATTTTTTTTTCTAGGTTTTTTTTTTTTTAATTTCCTCTTCGATTTCTTTAGTGATCCCTTGATTACTTAGCAGCATATTGTTTACCTCCCATGTGATTATGTATTTTACATTTTCTTTCTGTAACTAATTTCTACCATCATCACATTGTGGTTGGAAAGATGTGTGATATGCTTTCAATTTTCCTACTTTTGTCTCAGCTTGATTTGTCACCCAAATGGGATCTCATCTGGAGAATATTCTGTGTACACTTGAAAAGAAAATGCATTCTGCTACTTTTGGATAGAATGTCTTAAATGATAGCAATTGAGTCTATTTTGTTGAGTGCTTAATTTAAGGCTTGTGTTTTCTTCTTAATTTTCTGTCTGTATCATCTGCCCATTGGTGTAAGTGGGGTGTTAATTTTTTCCCCTATTATTAAGTTACTATTGATTCTCCCTTTCCTGGCTGTTAGCATTTGCTTATGTATTGTGGTGTTCCTTCCTTGTCTCTCGTAACAATCTATATTTTAAAGTTTATTTTGTCTCATATGAGTATTGCTATCCCACTTTTATTTTGATTTCCATTTGCATGGGGTATCTTTTTCAATCCCCTCATTTTCATTCAGTATATGTCCCTCTTATAGACAACATATATATATGGGGTTTTCTTTTCTTATCCATTTAGCCAGTCTGTGTCTTTGGCTGGAACATCTCATCCATTTACTTTTAAGATAAGTATCAATATGAGTTTTCCTACTGCCATTTTCTTAACTGTTTTGGGTTTGTTTTTGTAGTTTTCTTTTTTTTTTTTTTTTCCCCTCTTTTGTTCTCCTCTCTTGTGTTTCTTGCCTAGAGGAGTTCCTTTAACATTTGCTATAAAACTGGTTTGAACTTTCCCAGCTTTTGCTTGCCTTTAAAACTGTTGTTTTCTCTGTTGAATCTGAATTAAAGCCTTCCTGGGTAGAGTATTCTGGGTTGCAGAATACTTTCATCATTTTAAATATATCCTGTCACTTCCTCTGGCTTGCAGAGTTTCTGCTGAAAAATCAGCTGATAATCTTATGGTCATTTCCTTATTTGTTATTTGTTGCTTTTCCATTGTTGCTTTAAAATTTTTTAAATTTTTTGGTATTTAATTTTTATTTGCTTGATTACTATATGTCTTGATATGTTTTTCCTTGAGTTTTTCCTGTATGGGACTCTGTACTTACTGGAATTGGGTGACGATTTCCTTTCATGTGCTCTTTTTACCACTAGTGCATATCCATTGAGATCAGGTCCCAGGACTACAGTAGTCATGTACCTGGACCTGCTGTGGAAAGTGGAAGAAAGTCAGTCAAGCCCAACCCATGTACATGCCCACAATGCCCACAGCTGCTAAAGCTGGACCCATCCCAGCTGTCAAAACAATTGTTTTCTTTCTTTCTTTTTTTTTGGCACCGAATTTAGTAAGCCATAAGCAGAGGTGTAGCTCCACAGTTTGCACAGCCATGACAAAAGATTCAGCTCATCTTCCTTAGCCACACAGCCTCTGAGGCTCAGCTGTTATTTTAGCCCCTCCTCTGTGTGAACTTCCTAGTGGGGGAAGTTGTCTCTACCCTCCCAGGACAACAGTACTTCCTTATACATAGTCTAAGAAGCCTTTACAGTTTATCTCTAGCCAGTGATCAATATGCAATCTGCTTAAATTGTTTGAGATTATTTCTCATTTTCACGATTCAAGTATTCATTCGTACCATGAGAATATTGACATAACAACACAGAAAAGCAAGGGTATTCTATACCTGGTGTGTGACCACAACCATCAGTATGAAGCTGATGGCCTCTTCTATTGAGTCTTTCAATTCTCCCTTCCCTTTCAATTCTCCCTTCCATACCAGTCAGCTACTATGGTGTTACTATGGTATCTTGACTTTCTTTACATTGCATATGTTATCCTGTCACAATACAGTTATTTAAATGGCCTCTCTTTCTCTTTCCTCCCTTCCAGCAAGTAAATTTTGAGCTTTTTCTTTTAGATCTTAATAATATTTGTTTATTTCATGAAGAAGTTACTTTAAAAACTAGAATTTAGAAGTGATAGAGGTGAAAGAAGGAGTGAAATAGCTGTAAATGTTCTACTTCAAAAGTTGTCTGACATCTAAGCCACAAGACTTTATGCATCTATTAGTAACTTCCTCTTCACATGTCATCAGATCAGATCAGTTGCTCAGTCGTGTCCAACTCTTTGCGACCCTATGAATCGAAGCACGCCAGGCCTTCCTGTTCCTCACCAACTCCCGGAGCTCACTCAAACTCACGTCCATCGAGTCAGTGATGCCATCCAGCCATCTCATCCTCTGTCGTCCCCTTCTCCTCCTGCCCCCAATCCCTCCCAGCATCAGAGGCTTTTCCAATGAGTCAACTCTTCGCATGAGGTGGCCAAAGTACTGGAGTTTCAGCTTTAGCATCATTCCTTCCGAATAAATCCCAGGGCTGATCTCTTTCAGAATGGACTGGTTGATCTCCTTGCAGTCCAAGGGACTCTCAAGAGTCTTCTCCAACACCACAGGTCAAAAGCATCAGTTCTTCGGTGCTCAGCCTTCTTCACAGTCCAACTCTCACAGCCATACATGACCATAGGAAAAACCATAGCCTTGACTAGACGAACCTTTGTTGGCAAAGTAATGTCTCTGCTTTTGAATATGCTATCTAGGTTGGTCATACCTTTCCTTCCAAGGAGTAAGCGTCTTTTAATTTCATGGCTGAGGTCACCATCTGTAGTGATTTTGGAGCCCAGAAATATAAAGTCTGACACTGTTTCCACTGTTTCCCCATCTATTTCCCATGAAATGGTGGGACTGGATGCCATGATCTTCGTTTTCTGAATGTTGAGCTTTAAGCCAACTTTTTCACTCTCCACTTTCACTTTCATCAAGAGGCTTTTGAGTTCCTCTTCACTTTCTGCCATAAGGGTGGTGTCATCTGCATATCTGGGGTTCTTGATGTTTCTCCTGGCAATCTTGATTCCAGCTTGTGTTTCTTCCTGTCCAGTGTTTCTCATGATGTACTCTGCATATAAGTTAAATAAGCAGGGTGACAATATACAGCCTTGACGGACTCCTTTTCCTATTTGGAACCAGTCTGTTGTTCCATGTCCAGTTCTAACTGTTGCTTCCTGACCTGCATACAAATTTCTCAAGAGGCAGATCAGGTGGTCTGGTATTCCCATCTCTTTCATAATTTCCACAGTTTATTGTGATCCACACAGTCAAAGGCTTTTACATAGTCAATAAAGCAGAAATAGATGTTTTTCTGGAACTCTCTTGCTTTTTCTATGATCCAGCGAATGTTGGCAATTTGATCTCTGGTTCCTCTGCCTTTTATAAAACCAGCTTGAACATCAGGAAGTTCACAGTTCGCATATTGCTGAAGCCTGGCTTGGAGAATTTTGAGCATTACATGTTATAGAAAGAGTTCAACTTGCTTTACAAAATCTATTACATGTTAAAACCATTTCCAATACCTACTTTTTTTTTTTTAATTCCTGTTCTGTAGAATAATACTATGTATATGGTTACTAAAATGTGTTTGATGAATGAATAACAGATTCAATAAAAAGAAAAGGGATTTTACTGAAAGACTAGCATGAATTACATATATATATATATATATATATATATATATATATATATAATTTTAGCCACTAGGATGAATATGTTTTGAAATTGGACAAATGAGACAGGGGACAGACAAACATATCTTGATATTTTGAGGTGAAAAGGAGATATACTAGGGGAATGCATTTCAAAATTTTCACAATATATAAAAGATTGTGCTGTTTAGAATAGGCATATATGTTAAGCACTGCAACTTTTATTCGTAAACAGTTCAGTTGAAGCCTAACATGTATACTGAAAAGTTACTAAATTGTAATTGTACAGACTAATACATTTCTACAATTTGAATTAAACTAAAGTCTTTTGCTTTCTCTCAGATTATTTAAGATTGCAAGAAAGTGTCACTCCTATTTTAGTAACATGTTGATGTATGGCAAAACCAATACAATATTGTAATTAGCCTCCAATTAAAATAAATACATTTAAATTAAAAAAAAGAAAGAAAACAGATCATCCTTGAAATATCTGAGCCTATCAGAAATCTGTATTCATAAGTTAACCAGTTGAAGTATATTCCAGTGAATGACAAGCCCATTTGGAATACATTAGAGACATATGAATTTCTTACTTTATGAAAAGCCCTAAAAGAGGAGTTGGCTACCATTAAAGTAGGTAAAAACACTAGCTAAAATTTTAACCAACTATTAAAACCACTCAGCCTAAGACATGTGAAAAGTCAGGCTTCATTGTAAGAAATATTGAAGACAAGACAAAGAACCATAAAAAGCCCCCATTCTGATTCCCATGGTAGTTCATAGGCATGAAAGCAAGCTCTCATCTTGGATCCTTTCTTCATACAAAGCAAAGACTTTAAGGTGTTGTGGCAGGGTAGTAAATCCAGATTCTAAGTTTCCTTGTTTTGGAGGGACTGGTAGAAGCAGAACTATCCTACTTGGCAAGGAAGACAAAACACCTTCAGACCCACAGCTATGTCATTTTTCAGAGGGTAGACTTGCTACCCATGGGGAATGTGCAAGAAACTACCTTATAGCCAATCTTTCTGAAGACAGCACACAGAATCATGCTGTCCCCAGTAAAAGAGAAAATGTACGTTAAGAAGCTTCTGCCCCTAAGGTTTAGAGTCTGTTGAAGACAGAGGCTGAACCAAGAGAGTCTTGTACCTCCTTGACCCACTATAAGCTCAAGCTGAATAATAAGCCAACAGCAATCTGCTGGGATCCAGTGGGAATAGAGTGAGCATGTCACCTCTGGTGCAAACATACAAAAATAGTAGTTTAAACAAGAACACTGCAAAAAACATTTTCACACCTAAAGCTTCAAGATCCATGGAATAGCAGCAGTCACTTATTAAAATTAACTGAAGCCAGAGCATGCTCAAGTTAATTCTAGCAACAACAACAAAAAAAATCCAAACCATAACAACTGACTAACTGATCAACACCCCTTAGGAATTGAACTGGGGTCTCCTTCATGGCAGACAGATTCTTTACCAGCTGAAACTCCAGGGAAGTCCAATAATCTGGCGTATGTGCCTATTAAAATAACATTTATCTTAATTTTGGCTCTTCTGTACCAAATATCCATCATTCAGTCAAAAATCATAAGACAATCTGGAAACCTCAGGTGACAAGAAGATAAAATAGTCCACAGAATAATACCTATAGATGCCCCAGAAGTTAGAACTATCATAAACAATTTTTAAAATAACTTTGGTTAATATGTGCAGAGATTTAATAAAAAGAGGTGGACAACTATGCAATGTGAATATACCTATGTAAAAATCATCCCAATCAAGATATATAATTTACAAGCATCTTGCAAATATTTCTCATAATTTCTTCTGCTTAATAGTCTTTAAAAAATATGACTATTGGCTTATATTACCATAGATAATATATATTGCTTTCTGCCTGTTTTGTAATTTATTAAGAAATGCATATATTATGCAACATTTTATATCTGGCTCTTTCTGCTTAGATATTATTGGTGACATTTATTCTGGTTTTGCATTTAGAAATAGTTTCTTCTTTTTCTTTATTATTTGGAGGGAAGAAGATACAGATAAGACTGGTAATGGATAAAATAAAGTTAAAAAAAAAAAAAAAGACTGGCAATGGAAAATCATGGAAATTTTTAAGATTTCTATAGCAAACAATGAATAGTAGCATTAACCCTAACTGAGAACTCACAACAGGGGCTGGTAATTCATATAATTAGTGGGAAAAGTAAGTGAAATCCCAGGTGCCTTTAATACACCCAAATACAAACTGAGAAAGCATTATGTGAAATTATTGTAGCCAAATATATAGACATGTATGGATGTGAGGGTTAGACCATAAAGAAGACTGATCACCAAAGAACTGATGCTTTCAAAATGTGGTGCTAGAGAAGACTCTTGAGAGCCCATTGGACAGCAAGAAGATCAAACCAGTCAATCCTAAAGGAAATCAACTCTGGATATTTATTGGGAGGACTGATACTGAAGCTGAAGCTCTAATACTTTGTCCACCTGATGCAAAACAACTGATTCACTGGAAAAGACCCTGATGATGGGAAAGACTGAGGGCAAGAAGAGAAGAGGGTGACAGAGGATGAGATGGTTGGATGGCATCACTGACTCAGTGGACATGAATTTGAGCAAACTCAGAAAGATAGTGAAGTACTGAAGCCTGGCATGCTACAGTTCATGGAGTTGCAGAGTTGAACATGACTTAGCATCTGAACAGCAACAATAATTGTAGCCAAATGTATTTTGAAATGCCTACATTTGGGGCACAAAATAAGATTCACTTTCACTTTTTAATTCTTAAAGCTTTTGAAACAGTAGATAAAAAATTTAGAGAATGAAACATTTCACTGTTGTTCATTCCCTCAGTTGTGTCTGACTCTTTTGTGACCCCCGTGGACTGTGGCCCTCTAGGCTCCTCTGTTCATGGGATTTCCCAGATAAGAATACTGGAGTGGGTTACCATTTCCTTCTCCAAGGGATCTTCCCAACTCAGGGATTAAACATACATCTCCTGCTTGTCAGGCAGATTCTTTTACCACTGAGCCACTAGGGTGAGAGTCAACATTTCACTAAATCTACCAAATAAGAAGGCATCAGTATGATTTAATTGCTGGAAATCAACACTTCACAATTTCTGGCATAATATAATAAATGATACAATAAATAAATAAACATCGCAGTAAGAAGGTGCAGATCGAATATAGAGAATAAGGAATAAAACAGAGTAGGATGAAGGCCTGGGGAATGTATACCTTGTAAGAAAAGTAAGGAAGTATAAATTAGAGAAGACAAATGAAAATTCTAAGGGATAGTGGCTCCATGAATTATAATTATATGGAAAAATCAAGAGAGAATTGTATTCATCAGAGATCTTCAGAGAAACAGATTATATATATATATATATATATATATAGAGAGAGAGAGAGAGAGAGAGAGAGAGAGAGATAGTATCCATATGTATCTATAGATATATGAGAGAAGAAGAGAGAGATGTGAGGAATTGACTTATGAAGTTATGGAGGCTACAGTGTTCAGCCTACAGTTCAAGATCTAAGGCTGTCTGGTGGAGAATTCCCTCATGCTTTGAAAGAGCAGTCTAATATTCTACTCAAGTCTTCAGCCAATTGGATGAGGCCCATAGACATTTTGAAGGACAGTCTGTTTTTCTCAAAGTCCACTGGTTTTAACATTAATCTAATTCAAATACATCCAGAAGAATATTTGGCCCAAAAATTAACATATAAAATTAACCATTACTGTACAATGGTTAAATTGTCAAATGTTTAAAAAAACTCAAATGACATAAAGATGAATATTTTTCTACTTGAATTTAATAGTTTTTAAATTGTTAAATAGTTTAAAATAGTTTTAATTCACCTAAACATAAAAATACACAGCTTTTGTTTAATCACTTCAAATCCACTATTATAGTTTTGTGTTGCTTTTTTCCCTCCTTTCTGAGGACATATACTCTATTGACATTCATTAGAACCTGTATTTCTATCATCCCTCAGTCTGGTTAATTGCATTCTGAACCACTCAGGGAGAGCATCTGAGTTCTGCATCACATAATCAATAAGTTGCTAAGTTAAAATTCTACCTCCATGTTATTTCCCTCATTTATTTATAGTCTCTTCTTTATTTTTCACTGACATTAATTTTTACCTATAGGACCATATTATTTTCTAACATAGAAAATGGGAGTAGCATATTAAGCAACCCACCTACCTTACATGGGCTGTGCAAGTAGATTTTATATAGGCTCTGGATCAAGTTTTGTAGCATAATTCTAATCATGCCACTTACCTGTTATTAAATTTTTCATCACTCCTTGTTACTTTAAGCCCTTATGTCAGCAGTTAAGAATCTCTAAGATTTTAACACAATTAATTTATAATTCTATAAAGAATACAATTTTGCTATGGTTGTAAATTAATTTGTCTTTTAAATATATCTAATATTTTATTACAGAATCAGTATTGCTTTTGAACGTTAGTCATTTATCATGTTATTTTTAAATTGTATTTTAGCTGTGTTAGATTATCTGTATATTCCCTTGGATGTGCTAAGTTCGGTTAAGTCACTTAGTCATGTTCAACTCTTTGCGACCCCATGGACTGCAGCATGCCAGGCCTCCCTGTCCATCACTAACTTCCAGAGTTTACTCAAACTCATGTCCACTGAGTCAGTGATGATATCCAACCATCTCATCCTCTATTGTATCATTCTCCTCCCACCTTC
Source organism: Bos taurus (assembly GCF_002263795.3). Taxonomy (NCBI): domain Eukaryota; kingdom Metazoa; phylum Chordata; class Mammalia; order Artiodactyla; family Bovidae; genus Bos; species Bos taurus. Next base: position 5,996,890 of record NC_037336.1, read on the forward strand.
AATCTTTCCCAACATCAGGGATTTTTCCAGTGAGTCAGTTCTTCACAGCAAGTGGCCAAAGTATTAGAATTTCAGCTCCAGCATCAATCCTTCCAATGAGTATTCAGGTCTGATTTCCTTTAGGATAAATTGGTTGGATCTCCTTGCACTCCAAGGGACTCTCAGGAGTCTTTTCCAGCACCACCGTTCAAAAGCATCTATTTGTTGGCACTCAGCTTCCGTTTTAGTCCAACTCTCACATCCGTACATGACCACCGGAAAAAAACATAGCTTTGACTGGAAGGACCTTTATCGATAAAGTAATGCCTCTGCTTTTTAATATGCTGTCTAGGTTGGTCATAGATTTTCTTCCAAGGAGCAAGCGTCTTTTATTTTTTTTTATTTTATTTTAATTTTTTTTAAGCGTCTTTTAAATTCATGGTTGCAATCACCATCTGCAGTGATTTTGGAGGTGAAGAAAATAAAGTCTGTCACTGTTTCCACTGTTTCTCCATCTATTTGCCATGAAGGGATGGTAATGGATGCCATTACCTAAGTTTTCTGAATGTTGAATTTTAAGCCAATTTTGCACTCTCCTCTTTCACTTTGATCAAAAGGTTCTTTAGTTCTTCTTTGCTTTCTGCCATAAGGGTGGTGTCATCTGTGTATCTTAGGTTGTTGGTATTTCTTCTGGCAATCTTGATTCCAGCTTGTGATTTCTCTAGCCCAGGATTTTATGTGATATGATCTGCATAGAAATTAAATAAGCAGGGTGGTAATATAGGGCCTTGACATACTCCTTTCCTGATTGAACCAGTCTGTTGTTCCATGGCCAGTTCTAACTGTTGCTTGCTGACCTGCATACAGTGTTCTCAGGAGGCAGGTAAGGTGGTCTGGTATGCCCATCTCTTGGAGAATTTTCCAGTTTGTTGTGATCCACATACTGAAAGACTTTGGTGTAGTCAATAAAACAGAAATAGATTTTTTTCTGGAACTCTCTTTCTTTTTGATGATCCAGCGAACGTTGGCAATTTTTCTAGTCTGCACCAAATTTTTATTGATCTTAAGGTTCAAATTTTTATCAAAGTTTTAAAATTTATTTTGAGAAACTTAATTGAGTTTTTCCAAAGGGTTAATGGATTTATTTTACTTTTTTCAGTAGTACTTTTGACTTTACATAGGTAAAATAGTCATGTGATGAGTTATAAAATGGTGCAATTTTCCTCATATATCAACAGATAATACCTTTCTGAGTTTCTTATGTATCTTTTCTAATTTTCTTTTAAACACTTATACAGTCAAAAAATAATGGCACTTGAAAATTGTACAAAAACAAAATTGGACAAAATGCAGAAAAACCTGCACACAGATATTTAAATCAGCTTTTTCATAACTTACAAAACTTGGAAGCAATAAATATGGTGCTTTAGAAGATGTATGGATAAACAAACTTTGGTATATCCAGGCAATATTATATTATCCAGTACTATAAAAATGAGCTATTAAGCCATGAAAAGATATGGAGGGACATAAATGCATATTAGTAAGTCAATGAAGTCAATCTGAATAGGCTTTATACCATATGAGTCCATACACATGACATTCTGGAAAGAGCAAAACTACAGAGACTATGAAAAGATTTAGTAGTTATCACAGGATAATGATGGGAGGAGATAAATAAATAGGCAGAACCCAGAGGATTTTGCATGGTAGAGAAATTATTTATTTGGTGTTATAAAGATGGATATATGTTATTACTCATTTGGCCCAACCCATCAAACATGCAACACCAGAAGTGAATCTTAAGATGAACTATGGTCTTTGAGTGATTATGATGTGTCGATGTAGATTTATTATTGGTAAAAAAAGAAAAAAAGAAAAACAAACTGAATAAATGAATAAATAAAACACACCTTGTTAGTGAATGGTGTTGATAAATCCCTTGTATGTATGGAGGCAGGGGATGGAAGAGAAATTTCTGTACCTTTCATTCAATTTCATTGTAAACTTAAAAAAAATAAATCTTTAAAAAAACTGAATATGATTCCTCTTTCCCCAACTTTTACACAAATAATAGGACATTATGTACATTGTTTTTGCAAATTGACTTTTTTATTAACACTATAACTTGGAGACCTTTCTACATCAAAATATAGAAAAGAGTGTCATTCTTTTTGTTTTTTTGAAGAGATAGATTATTTATTCTTTTAATTTATATTTTGAGATTATTGCAGATTCACACACAGTTGTCAAAAATAATTCCAAGAGATTTCATACACTCTTGACCTACTTTCTCCTGATGCCACCATTTTGCACTTCTATTGTAGAATTTCATAAACAGAAATTTTACATTGATACAATCCACTGGGCTTATTCATACTTCATTGGTTCTAAATTCACTCTTTCATGTGTGTGTGTTTTTGACTATACTTAGTTCCATGTAGTTTATCACATGTGGAGATTTCTGAGATCATCACTATAGACAAGCTCTATTTTATCTGAACAGTTCTAGTTTATCTGATATAACAGAGTCTTTCCTGCTTTCCTTTGATTGAAGTTTGAATGATATGTCTTTTTACTTTTATTTTCCCCAAATCATTATACTTAAAGTGAGTTTGCTAATAATATCATATAATTAAATTATGCTTTTCATCTATTTTGTTCATTTTAGACCATTTACATTTATTATATTGATATGTCAGTATTTAAAATATTTTTTTCAATCTGTTCCCTAAAATCATGTAAGGTCCCTATTTATTGTCTTCCTGTGTATTATTTTATTTTTTCAGAATTTTATTTTGACTTATCCCACCTTATGACTTTACCAAGCATTAGATGCATCAGAGGTGATTTTCTAGGACTGCCAAGGCTAAATTTTATAAATATATAAACTTCCACATAAGTTCTTTGAATGCTGGCTTCTGGAATACTTACACTAGGGAAAATATATTGCTGGTAAGAATGCAAATTAGTAGAGCCATTTAAGATAAATACTTATGGTATAACCAGAAAATTCAAATATTTATCAAGGACAAATAAAATCATGGGCTTCCCTTGTGATTCAGCTGGTAAAGAAACCACGTGCAATGTGGGAGATCTGGGTTCAATACCTCGGTTGGGAAGATCCCCTGGAAAAGGGAAAGACTACCCATTCCAGTTTTCTAGCCTAGAGAATTCCATGGACTATATAGTCTACGGAGTCACAAAGAGTCAAACATGACTGAGAAACTTTCAGTAGTAGAAGTTTTTTAAATAAAAACATAAGTCCTCAAAAGGTCTACATATGAATGTTCATAGCACCACTTTTCACAATAATTTTAAAAATATAGCAAAGCAAATGTGCATAATCTCATGAATTGATAAACACAGTGTAATACATACATACTCGGTACCAAAAAAAAAAAAAAAAACAAATAACAAAAACAAACTTGTGGACACATGCAACAACACTGATAAATCTCTGAAATTGAAAGATGCCTCATTTCACATTCAGTATTTAAAAATAGAGTCCATAAAGTTTTAACACTGATTTAGAGTTACAAGTTTTTTTCTGAAAAGAAAGTTACCCTCAGTGCTGTAGGCAACTGTGAATAGTCAACAATATCACATGGAAATGAATAGCCTGTACCCCAGTGAGACATTATAAACTGTAAGAGAACACATGCATATCACAGAGGAAAAGTAGTTGCTCAACAGCTACAACAAAGGTAGTTTTGACCGTGTCTCTTCATTACATTTTCAGCTAATTCAACAGTTAGTCCAGAGGGAAAGGTGGACTAGAACAATTACAAACCAGGAACTCACTTCATATAAAAGCATAAAGAGTTTTAAAAATTGTAAAGTTATATTTATATAAACTGTGTGCTAATTAAAATGACTATTTATTAGAATGATTATTCTAATAAACTGGAGAACAAAATATCAGGAATGCTTTGTTTAAACAGCAAATACTGGTAAGTATTTGACTTTATTTATGTACATCTCTATGTGCCTGTGCATATGTTTGTGTATTCTCAAAAGGGTGACTGAGTCTGAAATCAGCCTTTTCTGTTCATTTCAAATCTTTGCAATTAGTCAACAAATAAATGAGCAAACCAACCTTAAAAAAAAAATTTTAAAAAAGATATCTTTTAAAAATATGAATGAGTTAATGTATTTCCAAAAGAAATGCTGAGCAGAAGTCACTGACATGTCTGGGCTCAAATGTTGGGCAAGGGTGCCAGGTAGGAAGAAGTATTTTATCCATGGACACACTTGTTACTTGACTTTCCTCTCTCTTACTTCCTTTTTTATCTCTCCAATTTCTTCCCATTAAGTCCATTCTTTTCCCATCTCATCCTCACACTTCTTTTCTTCATTCTCATTTATTTGCTTTTTGTTCCCTTTACTTTTGTCTGTAATCACATCAGTTGATGGGACCCAGTTTTGAAGTAGTTTGCATGTATATGTTCAAACTTTTAGCTCCTGAAGCAAAGTGTTCAGTTAAGTAAAAAAAGAATGCATCAAATAATTACATTGAAAATAACAAAATCCAGGTTTTTAACTGTCAGAGAATAGTATTATTAGTAAGGAAATGAGAATGGCTAGAGTAAACCCTGTAATGTTGAAATGATATTGGGGCAGGTCTATAGATAGATAGTTAAGTTTATTTGTGCATGTGTATATGTCTTCATGCACATGTACATACAGTAACAAAACTAGAGCTCAGACTTTGGTTTCTAAATACAATTCTTCACTAAATAGACTCAAGACTCCTGGGATAAATAGCTAAGATGTCTGTACCATCTGCATCTCTGTGACTATAGTCTCCTTAGGAGAGAAAAGAGGAAAAATTTGAATTTCCCTCTCATTCTTCAGACAGCAGGAATCCCTTTTTCTCTGTTTATCTTTCCAGAAAGAGAAAATTTTTACTGGAGTTTTAGTTGCTACAGTAATTGCTATAGCCACCAATACTGACTACCCAGATCTCAACAGAGATCTGCCCTTGGAGCACTGTTACAAGCAAAGTGCAAGAAACAGAGAGACAGGAAGATCATACTTAAATCTCAGACTTACTGGTCATTTCCCCAACATTTAATGCACTTTTGTAACTTGTTTGCTTTTGATTTCATTTTAAGCATCCTTGGGTAGGTATTTTTCTGTATACAGTCTAGGGTTTTAAATTATAGTCAACAGTAGAGATAGGTTACACTGGACTTTTCCTATTAAAGCTAAATATTGCATAGTGATATTTTAAAAACATTTCATACTGCTTTTAAATTTTAAGGAACTTAGTTTTCAAACATTTCTAATGTCTCACAAGAGTATTGATATCTTGAAATTATACACTATAAAAATAAACTTAAACTCTGCAATTTACTATTAAATTATATATTCTGCCTTTTGTTCCATCTCTTCATTTAAAAAAGGTTTAAATATTTTAATGATCCAAATATATTGAATTGGGCTTCCTTGGAAGCTCAGCAGTAAAGAAATTCACCTGCCAATGTGGGTAATGTGAGTTCTATCTTCGTTAGTCTGGAAGATCTCCTGGAGAAAGAAATGGCAACCCATTCCAGTATTCTCATCTGGGAAACCACATGGATAGAGGAGCCTGGCCAACTACACAGTCCATGGTGTTGCACGATTTGGACATGACTTAGTGACTAAACAAGAACAACAACATTATGAATACTGATGCTCTTCTTGATGCATTTCCTAAGGTAATACCCTAATCATTAGTTGCAATAAAAATTTTTTTGTAACAAGTTAATATTATAAAGCATTATAAACATGAAGATTTAATAACAACATGATTTTTTTTCTTTTTCCCTTAAATCTTAGGTGGTCCAGATAGTTTATGAAATGTAATCTAAATGTGCTCCACTGGAGAAGGGAATAGCAAACCACTTCAGTATTCTTGCCTGGAGAACCTCATGAACAGTATTAAAAGGCAAAAAAAAAAAAAAAAAAAAATAGGACACTGAAAGATGAACTCCCCAGGTCGGTAGGTACCCAATATGCTACTGGAGACCAGTGGAGAAATAACTCCAAAAAGAATGAAGGGATGGAGCCAAAGCAAAAACGAACACAGTAGTGAATGAGACTGGTGATGGAAGCAGGGTTCGATGCTGTAAAGAACAATATTCCATAGGAACATGGAATGCTAGGTCCATGAATCAAGGTAAATTGGAAGTGGTCAAACAGGAGATGACAAGAGTGAGCATCAACATTCTAGGAATCAGTGAACTAAGATGGAATGAAATGGGTGAATTGAACTCAGATGACCATTATATCTACTACTCTGGGCAAGAATCCCTTAGAAGAAATGAAGTAGCCATCATAGTCAACAAAACAGTCTGAAATACAGTACTTGGATGCGATCTCAAAAACGACAGAATGATCTCTTTTTGATTCCAAGGCAAACCATTCAGTACCACGGTAATCCAAGTATATGCCCCAAATAGTAACACTGAAGAAGCTGAAGTTGAATGGTTCTATGAAGACCTAAAAGATGTTCTAGAACTAACACTCCAAAAAGATGTCCTTTTCATTATAGGGGACTGGAATGCAAAAGTAGGAAGTCAAGAAACACCTGGAGTTATAGGCTAATTTGGCTTTGGAGTACGGAATGAAGCAGGCCAAAGAATAACAGAGTTCTGACAAGAGAACGCAGTAGTCATAGCAAACACAGTCTTCCAACAACACAAGAGAAGAGTCTACACATGGACATCACCAGATGGTCAATACCGAAATCAAATTGATTATACTCTTTGCAGCCAAAGATGAAGAAGCTCTATACAGTCAGCAAAAACAAGACCAGGAGCTGACTGTGGCTCAGATCATGAACTCCTTATTGCCAAATTAAGACCAAAATTGAAGAAAGTGGAGAAAACCACTAGACCATTCAGGTATGACCTAAATCAAATCCCTTATGACTATACAGTGAGAGTGAGAAATAGATTCGAGACTATATCTCATAGACCAGTGTCTGATGAACTATGGATAGAGTTTCGTGACATTGTACAGGAGACAGGAATCAAGACCATCCCCAAGAAAAAGAAATGCAAAGAAGAAAAATGGCTGTCTGAGGAGGCCTAACAATGTGAAATCAAGTGGGCCTTAGGAAGCATCACTATGAACAAAGCTAGTGGAGGAGATGGATTTCCAGTTGAGCTGTTTCAAAAACTGAAAGATGATGCTCTGAAAGTGCTACACTCAATATGCCACCAAATTTGGAAAACTCAGCAGTGACCACAGGACTGGAAAAGGTCAGTTTTCATTCCAATCCCAAAGAAAGGCAATGTCAAAGAATGCTCAAACTACCGCACAATTGCACTCACCTCACATGCTATTAAAGGAATGCTCAAAATTCTCCAAGCCAGACTTCAGCAATATGTGAACCATGAACTTCCAGATGTTCAAGCTGGTTTTAGAAAAGGCAGAAGAACTAGAGATCAAATTGCCAACATCCACTGGGTCATCGAAAAAGCAAGAGAGTTCAAGAAAATCACTGATTTCTGCTTTACTGACTATGCCAAAGCCTTTGACTGTGTGGAACACAATAAACTGTGGAAAATTCTGAAAGAGATGGGAATACCAGACCACCAAACCTGCCTCTTGAGAAACCTGTATGCAGGACAGGAAGCAACAGTTAGAACTGGACATGGAACAACAGACTGTTTCCAAATAGGAAAAGGAGTACGTCAAGGCTGTATATTGTCACCCTGCTTATTTCACTTCTATGCAGAGTACATCATAAGAAACACTGGGCTGGAAGAAGCACAAGCTGGAATCAAGATTGCCGGAGAAATATCAATAACCTCAGATATGCATATGACACCACCCTTATGGTAGAAAGTGAAGAAGAACTAAAGAACCTCTTGATGAAAGTGAAAGAGGAGAGTGAAAAAGTTGGCTTAAAGCTCAACCTTGAGAAAACTAAGACCACTGCATCTGGTCCCATCACTTCATTGCAAATAGATGGGTAACATTGGCTGACTTTTTTTTTTTTTTGTGGGGGGGGCGGGGCTTTAAAATCACTGTTAATGGTGATTGCAGCCATAAAATTAAAAGACGTTTACTCCTTGGAAGGAAAGTTATGACCAACGTAGATAGCATATTCAAAAGCAGAGACATTACTTTGCCAATAAAGGTCTGTCCAGTTAAAGCTATGGTTTTTCCAGTGGTCAGGTATGGATGTGAGAGTTGGACTATAAAGAAGGCTGAGCACTGGAGAATTGATGCTTTTGAACTGTGGAGTTGGAGAAGACTCTTGAGAGTCCCTTAAACTGCAAAGAGATCCACCCAGTCCATCCTAAAGATAAGTTCTGTGTGTTCACTGGAAGGACTGAATTTGAAGCTGAAACTCCAGTACTTTGGCCACCTGATGTGAATAGCTGACTCATTTGAGAAGACCTTGATGCTGGGAAAGTTTGAGGGCAGGAAGAGAAGGGGACGACAGAGGATGAGATGGTTGGATGGCATCACCGACTCGATAGACATGGGTTTGGGTGGACTCTGGGAGTTGGTGATAGATGAGACCTGATGTGCTGCAGTTCATAGGGTCACAAAGAGTCGGAAATGACTGAGCGACTGAACTGAATTGAACTGAATCTAAATGCTTTAATCAATACTTTAAAGTCTACTTCAGTGTGCCTTTATTTTCAGGTTACTTCATTTGACTGTCTAATGAGATGTGATATTTACCGTAGCTTCTTTGTAATCACGTGGCTGAGAGACCATGATTTTCAATTATGATTGAAAGTAAAAGTTTGAACTGTTCTTGTAAAATATGCAGATATGTTTTGGTTATCATTACCTTCAGCTTTATTTTTCTTAATATAAACCTTAACTTAAAGCATAGAATTCCTTTTCTTAGATAATCCCAAGTTCTAAGAGGTCTTTTCTTAGAATGCTGAAGAAATATTGCTTAAGATTTCATTTAAAAAAGAAGAATAAAGCATATGAACAAAGACAGCATTTTATTTCTCTGGAAAATTCATCATTGAAATGAGAACCTATAAAATGAATATGAATTTTAGGGAATACTTTTGTATTTCCAAAATAATATTACATTAAAATATAGTTATGAGTAAAATTATGTTAGATTTTTATGCTGAAACTATGAAAAAAATAATTAAACCCATTCACTCTTTTTTATATAAAGAAAATATTTCTAAAATATACATAAAGTTTACATTTTGCTTCCTTTTTATTAAAAGAATAAGATGAAATGTTATTTACATTAGTGCATATACCCTCTTATTTGGAAAATATTTAACTGTAGCTTTAAATATATATTTTATTTAATATATTTATTTTAAAATATGTATATGTCATTTAATTTATATATTTAAATAAAATATATTTACATATATTTAAATCCAATTATGTCTTGTAATTTTTCACAATTTCTATATGACTTGCCCATTAGCATGCATTTATTTGACTCAAGGAGTTCTAGTATCCACATAAACCCTTTATCCATTTTTAAAAGAATGTTATATGGCACCCTGGATTTTAAACTCAGGAGATTCTAATTTTAGAGATAAGCTTGCATCCTTCAAACTTGAAGAGGAATTTAAACCAAAAATCCTTGATTGAATTCATACTCACCTTCCTGCCACTTCAAAGTTCCCAAAGAAGAAAAACTATATTTCTTGACTAGACCAGATAGAACAGTCATTTTGATGATTCATGACCATTTGCCTTTTACTCTGTTAGGGAATAAATGTTTTTGTAGGTGGTTATCAAACTGGGATATTGTACTCTCAGTATGTGCAGGTTTGTAGATACTTTTCCAAGGTAGCCTTAAGGGGTAATTTCTGGATCTTCGGTTTCCACAGGTACTCTTTGTGATAACAGTTCTGCTTGTATATTTGGAAATTAATCCTAGGTCAGTTGTTTCATTTGCTATTATTTCCTACCATTCTGAGGGCTGTCTTTTCACCTTGGTTATAGTTTCCTTTGCTGTGCAAAAGTTTTTCATTTTAATCAGGTCCCACTTATTTACTTTTGTTTTTATTTCCATTACTCTAGGAGGTGGGTCACAGAGGATCTTGCTTTCATTTATTTCATCGAGTGTTCTGCCTATGTTTTCCTCTAAGAGTTTTACAGTTTCTGGTCTTTTTATTTAGGTCTTTAATCCATTTAGATTTTATCTTTGTGTACAATGTTAGGAACTGTTCTAATTTCATTATTTTACATGTAGCTGTCCAGTTATCCCAGCACCATTTATTCAAGAGGCTGTCTTTGTCCCATTGTATATTCTTGCCTCCTTTGTCAAAAACGAGGTACCCATAAGGGCATGGATTTCTCTCTGGGCTTTCTATCTTGTTCCATCAGTCTATATTTCTGCTTTTATGCCAGTAAGACACATGTATCCCCATTGTTCATTGCAGCACTATTTACAACAGCTAGAACATGAAAGCAACCTGGATGTTCATCAACAGATAAATGAATAATGAAGTTGTGGTACCTATACACAATGGAATATTACTCAGCCATAAAAAGGAACACATTTGAGTCAGTTCTGATGTGGTGGATGAAAGTAGAAACTATTATACAGAGTGAAGTGAGTCAGAAAGAGAAAGATAAATATCGTATTCTAATGCACATATACAGAATCTAAAAAATGGTACTGAAGAATTTATTTACAGGGCAGCAGTGGAGAAACAAATATAGAGAATAGACTTATGGACATGGGAGGAAGGGAGGAGACGGTAAGATGTATCAAAAAGAAACATGAAAACTTTCATTACCATATTTAAAATAGATAGCCAACAGGAATTTGCTGTATGGCTCAAGAAACTCAAACACGGGCTCTGTATCAACCTAGAGGGGTCCGATGCGGAGGGAGCCGGGACAGAGATTCAACAGGGAAGGGATATATGTATACCTATGGCTGATTCATCTTGAGGTTTGACAGAAAAAAAGAGAATTATGTAAAGCAATTATCCTTCAATAAAAAAATTAATTAAAAACAAAACAAAACAAGTCTACCTTAGGACATAACTCAGATAGAGAAGGATCTCTGCTATAACAGTATTTCACAACTGCATTTACCTACTTGATAAAAGAAAAATGTAACTCACACTGAACCTGTCTTTAGTACATGGAATTATCGCTGGGGATTAAAATCTCCAAAGCAGACAATGAGGTGATCATTTGAAATATCATTACGTATGTGGGTACAATGTATTGTGGATCCTTTTAATCAAAACAGTTTCCGAAGTTTTACTTTTACCAAATAGGTTGAGAGCACATTATAATATTCTTTATTTTAATTAATAACTCACCGACTTCACAACTAAAAATGTATGAAAAAAACATGCTTAAGTGATATGTGATATTTCTTTGTGATGGGTATTTTTAATGTACATGCAAAATCCAATATAATTTTAAAATGCTGCCATTTGATTATGCAAATGTTTTAATGATACAGAAAGAGCACATATTTTCAAACATAAAAGATTTAAGAAAAAATTATCCAATGACTCAGGTTTTTAATGTAATCACTTATATCAGTCAAGCTTTTTTCCAAAAACTGTCATTATTTCTTTTTAATTAAAAATATGCTTGAGTCTTTCAATTATTTATAATGCTCAATGCAATTTTCAAAGTTCATGGTTTAGCTTGATTTGCCTGATTTAGAAAAATTTAATCATATTTATAAATTACTTTTATTATTTTCTTCATCTTTAGTAAATGAGTATTGAAATGTATCAGATTAATTACCTGCACTTATTGATAAGGTCATGTTTCTTTCTATTTTTTAATAAAATTAACTGAGGTAATAATTTTCCTAATGATGAATATTCCTTGCATTTCAGGTCTGTGACTTACTTGCTCTTTGGACATGATTCCTGTGATATACTGTCAAATTCCATATGCTGTACTTTCTAGTTTCTAAGTTTAGTTCAGTTTACTTCACTTCAGTCACTGAGTCATGTCTGACTCTTTGCAACCCCGTGAATTGCAGCAGACAAGGCCTCCCTGTCCATCACCAACTCCCGGAGTTCACTCAAACTCACATCCATCAAGTCAGTGATGCCATCCAGCCATCTCATCCTCTGTCATCCCCATTTCCTCCTGCCCCCAATCCCTCCCAGCATCAGAGACTTTTCCAATGAGTCAACTCTTTGCATGAGGTAGCCAAAGTATTGGAGTTTCAGCTTTAGCATCAGTCCTTCCAAAGAACAGCCAGGACTGATCTCCTTTAGAATGGATTGGTTGGATCTCCTTGCAGTCCAAGGAACTCTCAAGAGTCTTCTCCAACACCACAGTTCAAAAGCATCAATTCTTCAGTGATCAGCTTTCTTCACAGTCCAACTCTCACATCCTTACGTGACTACTGGAAAAACCATAGCCTTGACTAGACGGTCCTTTGTTGGCAAAGTTATGTCTCTGCTTTTCAATATGCTATATAGGTTGGTCATAACTTTCCTTCCAAGGAATAAGTGTCTTTTAATTTCATGGCTACTATCACCATCTGCAGTGATTTTGGAGCCCAGAAAAATGAAGTCTGACACTGTTTCTGCATCTATTTGCTGTGAAGTGATGGGACCAGATGCCACGATCCTAGTTTTCTGAATGTTGAGTTTTAAGCCAACTTTTTCATTCTCCACTTTCACTTTCATCAAGAGGCTTTTTAGTTCTTCTTCACTGTCTTCCATGAGGGTGGTGTCATATGCATATATGAGTTTATTGATATTTCTCCCAGCAATCTTGATTCGCGCTTGTGCTTCTTCCAGCCCAGCGTTTCTCATGATGTATTCTGCATATAAGTTAAATAAGCAGGGTGACAATATACAGCCTTGACATACTCCTTTTCCTATTTAGAACCAGTCTGTTGTTCCATGTCCAGTTCTAGCTGTTACTTCCTGAACTGCATACAGGTTTCTCAAGAGGCAGGTTTGGTGGTCTGGTATTCCCATCTCTTTCAGAATTTTCCACAGTTTATTGTGATCCACACAGTCAAAGGCTTTGGCATAGTCAATAAAGCAGAAATGGATGTTTTTTCTGAAACTCTCTTGCTTTTTCCATGATCCAGTGGATGTTGGCAATTTGATCACTGGTTCCTCTGCCTTTTCTAAAACCAGCTTGAACATCAGGAAGTTCACGGTTCACGTATTGCTGAAGCCTGGCTTGGAGAATTTTGAGCATTCTTTTAATAGCACATGAGATGAGTGCAATTGTGCGGTAGTTTGAGCATTCTTTGACATTGCCTTTGTTTGGGATTGGAATGAAAACTGACTTTTCCAGTCCTCTGGTCACTGCTGAGTTTTCCAAATTTGCTGGCATATTGAGTGCAGCACTTTCACAACATCATCGTTCAGGATTTGAAACAGTTCAAGTGGAATTCCATCACCTCCACTAGCTTTGTTCATGGTGATGCTTTCTAAGGCCCACTTGACTTCACATTCCAGGATGTCTGGCTCTAGGTCAGTGATCACACCATCGTGATTATCTAGGTCGTGAAGATCTTTTTTGTACTGTTCTTCTGTGTATTCTTGCTACCTCTTCTTAATATCTTCTGCTTCTGTTAGGTCCATTCCATTTCTGTCCTTTATCGAGCTCATCTTTGCATGAAATGTTCCCTTGGTATCTCTAATTTTCTTGAAGAGATCTCTTGTCTTTCCCATTCTGTTGTTTTCCTCTATTTCTTCACAGTTATCACTGAGGAAGGCTTTCTTATCTCTTCTTCCTATTCTTTGGAACTCTGCATTCAGATGCTTATACCTTTCCTTTTCTCCCTTGCTTTTCCCTTCTCTTCTTTTCACAGCTATTTGTAAGGCCTCCCCAGACAGCCATTTTGCTTTTTTGCATTTCTTTTCCATGGGGAGGTCTTGATCCCGTCTCCTGTACAATGTCACGAACCTCCATCCATAGTTCATCAGTCATTCTATCTATCAGATATAGTCCCTTAAATCTATTTCTCACTTCCACTGTATAATCATAAGGAATTTGATTTAGGTCATACCTGAATGGCCTAGTGGTTTCCCCTACTTTCTTCAATTTCAGTCTGAATTTGGCAATAAGAAGTTCATGGTCTGAGCCACAGTCAGCTCCTGGTCTTGTTTTTGCTGACTGTATAGAGCTTCTCCATCTTTGGCTGCAAAGAATATAATCAATCTGATTTTGGTGTTGACCATCTGGTGATGTTCATGTGTAGTCTTCACTTGTGTTGTTGGAAGTGGGTGTTTGCTATGACCAGTGCACTCTCTTGGCAAAACTCTATCAGCCTTTGCATTCCGTATTCCAAGGCCAAATTAGCCTGTTACTCCAGGTGTTTCTTGACTTCCTACTTTTTCATTCCAGTCCCTTATAATGAAAGGAAATCTTTTTTGGGTGTTAGTTCTAAAAGGTCTTGTAGGTCTTCATAGAACCGTTATACTTCAGCTTCTTCAGTGTTACTGGTTGGGGCATAGGCTTGGGTACTGTGATATTGAATGGTTTGCCTTGGAAACGAACAAAGATCATTCTTTCATTTTTGAGATTGCATCCAAGTACTGCATTTTGGACTCTTTTTTTGACCATGATAGCTACTCCATTTCTTCTGAGGGATTCCTGTCCACAGTAGTAGATATAATAGTCAACTGAGTTAAATTCACCCATTCCAGTCCATTTTCGTTCACTGATTCCTAGAATGTCGACGTTCACTCTTGCCATTTCCTGTTTGACCACTTCCAATTTGCCTTGATTCATGGAGCTAACATTCCAGGTTCCTATGCAATATTACAGCATCGGACCTTGCTTCTATCACCAGTCACATCCGCAACCGGGTGTTGTTTTTGCTTTTGCTCCATACCTTTCTCTTTCTGGAGTTATTTCTAGTTTCTAATCTACATCAATTATGAATTTGTTCTCAGATTATCTTTAATATTTCAAGTACTTCACAATATGCAGGTATCATCATTTTCCCTTTTTATTCATCTAAAATATTTTAACTAATATTTAAAATTATCTTCATGGGAGTTTAAGTTTAAGCCAATCATAAAAGTTTCCATTAAGGAAAAAGGGACTTTTGCTTACAGATTTTTGAATAAATAATATGTCCTAATGCATATACCTGCTTTCTCTGCTACATGGGATCTCCTTCAAGGCATAGGAAATGATCTCCATTTATTTAGCATAAAAAGATCACAGAAGTCAGCATATTTCAAAGAGATTTGGCTGTTTCTATAAGAATTAGAATCTCACTTGGATCAAGCTTATGTATATCATTTGTTAAATGACTTTCCTAAGTGATAAACACAAGTAGAAATTGTACTTAATTGCCTTAAACTGAGGGAATTCATCTGAAGATCCCAAAAGGATTAACTCAATAAAGAAATCTTGGGAAATTCCAAAAGAAAATGGGACACAATATAGTTAAACTTGGTAAAAATTATTAGTTGATGCAACTTTAAATGGTACAAATAATTTACACTGTCAGTACAAAACAGAGCAAATTACTCAAACAAATTTGAGTGGTGCAGTGCCTCTCCGGTTTAATTAACTACTATGAAAAGACTCCATTTCTGAAACATCTATTACAATCAAATTTCTTTTTTCCTGAAATGAATTATCTTTCAGGTGGTAATTTCAGGTGGTAGCCAAGATGGTAATTTCAGGTGGTAGCCAAGATGGCAAAATAGAAAGAATCCTGATCTCATTCCCAGATGGGCGCAACAGAATACCAACTATTTACAAGGCACCCACCTATGAAATCCTCTTGCCCTTGGGGTTCCCTGGTGGCTTAGAGGTTAAAGCATCCACCTGCAGTGAGGGAGACCCAAGTTCAATCCCTGGGTCGGAAAGACCCACTGGAGGTGGAAAGGGCAACCCACTCCAATACTCTTGCCTGGAAAATTTCATGGATGGAGTAGCCTGGTAGGCTACAGTCCACAGAATCGCAAAAGATCGCACACAACTGAGTAACTTCACTTCTACCTATGAAAACAACCTGAAATCTGTCAGAATATTTGCCACAGTTAAAAATATAAAGAAGTGGCAGCAATGAGATGAGTAGAAGGAACAGAGACATGAGATAAGAAAGACCCCCGCTCCTAGTCAGGCAATCCACAAAAGAGAAAATAATCACAACTGCAGTGGCTCTCCCCAAAGAAAAGGGGTTCGGTCCCCACCTCGAACTCCTCAGGATAGGGGTCCTGCACCAAGAAGGAGAGTGCCTAAAATATTTGGCTTTGAAGACAAATGGACATTGTATGCTGGAGAGCTGGAGGATAATGAGAAACAGAGACTCCACTCTTTTTTTTTTTTAATTTATTTTTAATTGGAGGATAATTGCTTTACAATATTGGTTTACAGTATTGGTTTCTGCCACATATCAGTATGCATAAGCCATAGGTATATGTATGCCCCTCCCTCTTGAACCTCCCTCCATTCTCCCACCCTACCCCACCCCTCCAGGTTATAACAGACCACTGGATTTGAGCTCCCTGGAAAGTGAAAGTGAAAGTGAAGTCACTCAGTTGTGTCCTACTCTTTGTGACCCCATGGGCAGTAGCCTGCACCAGGCTCCTCCATCCATGGGATTTTCTAGGCAAGAGTACTGGAGTGGGTTGCCATTTCCTTCTCCAGGGAATCTTCCCGACCCAGGGATTGAACCCAAGTCTCCCGCATTGTAGGCAGACACTTTACTATCTGAGCCACCAGTGAAGTCCCAGGGAGCTCCCTGGATCTCACAGTAAATTTCCATCGGGTATCTAATTTTATGTAGTGTGTGTTTCAATGTTATTCTGTCAATTTGTCCTGCTTCCCCCGACCCCTGTGTCCATAAATTCATAAAGGATACAAACAAAATCTCATCTGTTGTAAGTTCTAGCACAGAGGCAACAATTTGAAAGGAGTCTGGGTCAGACCCATTTGATTTTGAAGAGCTCCCTGGAGACGCAGAAGGCAGCTGGCAGTCCCTTTGGAGACAGAGATGCTGCGACACCCACTGTGAGGAGGTTGTCCCTCTAGCCAGTTAGTGTCAGGACCGGGTCCCACCCTCTAGCAGGCCAACAGCCACTGCAAGAGGCAGGGCCAGCTCCAAACAAAAGAGCTAAACAAAAGTTTAGATTTTCTTTGTTAGGTTGATCTGAAGTGGGCATATATTAGAACAAGTAAATTCCTTTTACTATTATAAAGGAATTGATCATGCCCCAGGCTTAATGTCTTGACTTTTTCCTCCAAATAGAATGTTCTTCTAGGTAAATGCAGACTCATTCCCACAGTTCATTCAGGTTCTGCTCAAATATTAATTCCAAAGAAATATTATTTCTGTTCTACCTGTTTGTACAATATTGTAACCACTATCACTAAGTAGCTATTTAATTTTAAGAATCACAAATTTGATTTCTCTGTCTCACTAGTAACGTTTCAAGTGCTCAGTACCAAATAGAGCTTTGCACGTGTATGTGCTCAGTCACTCAGTCCTGACCAAATCTTTGTGACCCCCTGGAATGTAGCCCACCAGGCTCCTTCTCTCCATGGGAATTCTTAGGTAAGAATACTGGAATGGCTTGCAATTTCCTCCTCCGGGGGTCTTCCCAATCCAGCAATAGAACCTGTGTCTCCTGGGGCTCAGGTAGGCAGATTTTTTTCACCACTGAGTCACCTAGTGGATACTATATTTTATAGAACAAATATAGAATATTTTTAGCATTATAGAGGGTTCGACTAGGCAGTTTTGCTTTAGGTTTTTAACCTATTTTACTGTGCATACTACTTGTAACTATCTATTTTTATATTAAACATTTATTTATTTCTAATTATTGTTTTTCATTATTGTACAGATCTGTATTAAACTCACAAGCTTAAGCCAGACAAACCAATTACTACAGAGCTATCAGAGATCTCATAGATTTCCAGGTTGGATTTAAAATAACTTTTTCTTTAGTAGGGGGAACTGCAGATGAAACAGGCAATTCTTTTATTTTTTTTAAATTTTATTTTACTTTTAAACTTTACATAATTGTATTAGTTTTGCCAAATATCAAAATGACTTCACCACAGGTATACATGTGTTCCCCATCCTGAACCCTCCTCCCTCCTCCCTCCCCATACCATCCCTCTGGGTCGTCCCAGTGCACTAGCCCAAGCATCCAGTATTGTGCATCGAACCTGGACTGGCATCTCGTTTCATACATGATATTTTACATGTTTCAATGCCATTCTCCCAAATCTTCCCACCCTCTCCCTCTCCCACAGAGTCCATAAGACTGTTCTATACATCAGTGTCTCTTTTGCTGTCCCGTACACAGGGTTATTGTTACCATCTTTCTAAATTCCATATATATGCGTTAGTGTACTGTATTGGTGTTTTGGGGCTCAGGGAGAGTAGTTACATTGTAAGAACAGAGGAAAGACACAAGCCGTGAATTTCTAGGGGGATTGGGGACTATGGCAAATCTTTCTCCCAAGACAAGTCAATGACCTTCCCACTACTTTGCAGCCAGTAGCATTGATAACAGGAGGAGAAGGAGGATGTGGGGAGAAAAGCAGTGCAAACGTGTGCTGCTGCTGCTAAGTCACTTCAGTCTTGTCCGACTCTGTGAGACCCCATAGACGGCAGCCCACCAGGCTCCCCCGTCCCTGGGATTCTCCAGGCAAGAACACTGGAGTGGGTTGCCATTTCCTTCTCCAATGCATGAAAGTGAAAAGTGGAAGTGAAGTTATTCAGTCGTGTCAGACTCCTAACGACCCCATGGACTGCAGCCTACCAGGCTCCTCTGTCCATGGGATTTTTCAGGCAAGAGTACTGGAGTGGGTTACCATTGTTTGATCCCTTTATAATGTATCAGGAAAGCGGCAGCCAGGGGAAATAGTACAGAGTTTTGCTTGAACAAGTATGTACCTGACAGAGCATGGAAGTTGTCTTGCTGAGTCAGACATAAGTCTTTTCACGATTTCCCCTTATCCTTCCATGGGCAGCCTTAAGTGGCAGGCATGCTAATGGTTTTTAAGTGCTTACCTGTGCCTACATATTTTTAATTGGCCTGTTCCTCAACACTAAGGAAATAGAGAATCAAGGGCCCTCATGAGCTTGGGCAACACCTACTGGGGCTCAGTGGACAGTGGAGCCTTCAGGGCACAACAGGGAATAGCACTGGTCAGAGCAGCTCAGTGGCATCCACAGCCACCCACCTGGCTGAAGAGGGCTGTCAGAGAAGGAAGAAGAGAAAAGGAAAGAACCCTCACCCACCTGGACAGCAGCTACTGGGGCCTCACAGACAGTGGAGTCTTTAGAGCATGTAAGGGAGTAGCTTTGGCCAGAGACTCTCAGACGTACCCAGAGCCACTCACCTATTTGCAGAAGGTTTGAAGAGATTAGAAGTGAGAAATCATAGAGGAGGCTTTAGAGGAAATCATGGTCCTTCCAGCCATAGGGGCGAGGACCCTTACCTTATCCAGAGACAGTTAGCAATCCAAATCACATATTCTAACAATCTCAGTCATGGCACCAAATGTCAGGTTGGTTTATTTCTCTTCCTCAGTTTTGTATCACTGCAACAAAAAATGGAATGACTGACTAAAGGGTTTAAAGCAATGGACAAGTTACAGCTCAGTTCAGCTCAAGCAGACAGATATTTTATGAAACAGACATTCCCAAGACATTGGAATAGGTTGACCCCAAACGAGTCATCTTCACAATCCCTTTTGGCTTCACACTTTTAATACTTCCTTATCCTCCTTTTGGTTGTGCCTTGTGCAAAATCAGACTTTTATCCACCATCAATCAAGAAAGAAGATGCAAATATGCATACACTCAAGGATGATTGACAATTGCAAGTTATATAAAAGCAGGCTATGCTGTGTATGTCTTCCTATAATTCAGCTTGTTATAACCAGATGTATATATGTACAGAATATTTATGAACCGCTAAAGGAGATACAGTTATTCAAGCTGGTTTTAGAAAAGGCAGAGGACTGAGAGATCAAATTGCCAACAACCGCTGGATCATGGAAAAACGAAGAGAGTTCCAGAAAATCATCTATTTCGGCTTTATTGACTATGCCAAAGCCTTTGACTGCATGGATCACAATAAACTGTGAACATTCTGAAAGAGATGGGAATACCAGACCACCTGACCTGCCTCTTGAGAAACCTACGTTCAGGTCAGGAAGCAACAGTTAGAACTGGACATGGAACAACAGACTGGTTCCAAATAGGAAATGGAGTATGTCAAGGCTGTATATTGTCATCCTGCTTACTTAATTTATATGCAGAGTACATCATGAGAAATGCTGGGTTAGAAGAAGCACAAGCTGGAATCAAGATTGCAGGGAGAAATATCAATAACCTCAGATAACACCACCCTTATGGCAGAAAGTGAAGAGGAACTAAAAAGCCTCTTGATGAAAGTGAAAGTGGAGAGTGAAAAAGTTGGCTTAAAGCTCAACATTCAGAAAACTAAGATCATGGCATCCGGTCCCATCACTTACTGGCAAATAGATGGGGAAACAGTGGAAACAGTGTCAGACTTTATAGTTTTGGCTCCAAAATCACTGCAGATGGTGACTTCAGCCATGAAATTAAAAGACGCCTACTCCCAGGAAGGAAAGTTATGACCAACCTAGATAGCATATTGAAAAACAGAGACATTACTTTAGCAACAAAAGTCCATCTAGACAAGGCTATGGTTTTTCCAGTGGTCATGTATGGCTGTGAGGGTTGGACTGTGAAGAAAGCTGAGCTCCAAAGAATTGATGCTTTTTTTTTTTTTTTTTAACTTTACAATATTGTATTAGTTTTGCCAAATATTGAAATGAATCCGTCACAGGTATACCTGTGTTCCCCATCCTGAACCCTCCTCTCTCCTCCCTCCCCATACCATCCCTCTGGGTCGTTCCAGTACACCAGCCCCAAGCATCCAGTATCATGGATCGAACCTGGACTGGCGACTCGTTTCATACATGATATTATACATGTTTCAATGCCATTCTCCCAAATCTCCCCACCCTCTCCCTCTCCCACAGAGTCCATAAGACTTATCTATATATCAGTGTCTCTTTTGCTGTCTCATACACAGGGTTATTGTTACCATCTTTCTAAATTCCCTATATATGCATTAGTATACTGTATTGGTGTTTTTCTTTCTGGTTTACTTCACTGTGTATAATAGGTTCCAGTTTCATCCATCTCATTAGAACTGATTCAAATGTATTCTTTTTAATGGCTGAGTAATACTCCATTGTGTATATGTACCACTGCTTTCTTATCCATTCATCTACTGATGGACATCTAGGTTGCTTCCATGTTCTGGCTATTATAAATAGTGCTGCGATGAACGTTGGGGTACACGTGTCTCTTTCCCTTCTGGTTTCCTCAGTGTGTATGCCCAGCAGTGGGATTGCTGGATCATAAGGCAGTTCTATTTCCAATTTTTTAAGGAATCTACACACTGTTCTCCATAGTGGCTGTACTAGTTTGCATTCCCACCAACAGTGTAAGAGAGTTCCCTTTTCTCCACACCCTCTCCAGCATTTATTGCTTGTAGACTTTTGGATCGCAGCCATTCTGACTGGCGTGAAATGGTACCTCATAGTGGTTTTGATTTGCATTTCTCTGATAATGAGTGATGTTGAGCATCTTTTCATGTGTTTGTTAGCCATCTGTATGTCTTCTTTGGAGAAATGTCTATTTAGTTTTTTGGCCCATTTTTTGATTGGGTCATTTATTTTTCTGGAGTTGAGCTGAATTGATGTTTTTTAACTGTGGTGTTGGAGAAGACTCTTGAGAGTCCCTTGGATGGCAAGGAGATCCAACCAATCCATTCTAAAGGAGATCAGTCCTGGCTGTTCTTTGGAAGGAATGATGCTAAAGTTGAAACTCCAATACTTAGGCTACCTCATGCGAAGAGTTGACTCAATGGAAAAGATTCTGATGCTGGAAGGGATTGGGGGCAGGAGAAGGGACAACAGAGGATGAGATGGCTGGATGGCATCACCGACCCAATGGACGTGAGTTTAAGTGAACTCTGGGAGTTGGTGATGGACAGGGAGGCCTAGCATGCTGCAATTCATGGGGTTGCAAAGAGTCGAACATGACTGAGTGACTAAACTGATCTGATCTGATGTTCCTTCTATGCCTGCTTTCTGGAGAGTTTTCTTTATTTTTATCATAAATGGATGCTGAATTTTGTCAAAGGGTTTCTCTGCATCTATTGAGATAATCCTATGTTTGTTATCTTTCAATTTGTTAAAGTGGTGTATCACATTGATTGATTTGCGAATATTAAAGAATCCTTGCATCCCTGGGATAAATCCCACTTGATCATGATGTATGATCTTTTTAATATGTTGTTGAATTCTATTTTTTAGAATTTTGTTGAGTTTTTTTTTTTTTTTTTTGTCTATGTTCATCAGTGATATTGGCCTGCAGTTTTCTTTTTTTATGTGTGTGGCATATTTGTCTGGTTTCAATATTAGGGTGACGGTGGCCTCAAAGAATGAATTTGGGAGTTTACCTTCCTCTGCAATGTTCTGGAAGAGTTTGAGTAGGATTGGTGTTAGCTAATTGTGTAAATTTTTGGTAGAATTCACCTGTGAAGCCATCCTGGGCTTTTGTTTGTTGGAAGATTTTTGATTATAGTTTCTATTTCTGGGATGTGTATGTTAAGGTTTTCTATTTCTTCCTGGTTCATTTTTGGAGATTATACTTTTCTAAGAATTTGTCCAGTTCTTCCAAGTTGTCCATTTTACTGAATTCCATAGGTTTTGTTTTGTTATGCTTTCATTTTCATTTGCTTCTATGCATATTTTGATTTCCTTTTTGATTTCTTCCATGATCTGTTGGTTATTCAGATGTGTATTGCTTAGCCTCCATATATTTGTATTTTTAATATTTTTTCCTGTAGTTGACTTCTAATCTAACCACATTGTGATCAGAAAAGATGCTTGAAATAATTTCAATTTTTTTTGAATTTACCAAGGCTAGATTTATGGCCCAGGATTTGATCTATCCTGGAGAATGTTCCAAGTGCACTTGAAAAAAAAAATGTGAAATTCATTGTTTGGGGGTAAAATGTCCTATAGATATCAATTAGGTCTAACTGGTCCATTGTATCATTAAAGCTTGTGTTTCCTTGCCAATTTTCTGTTTAGTTAATCTATTCATCACTGTGAGTGGGGTATTAAAATCTCCCACTATTATTGTGTTACTGTTAATTTCCCCTTTCACATGTTAGCATTTGCCTTACGTATTGAGGTGCTTCTATGTTGGGCATATATATTTATAATTGTTATATCTACTTCTTGGATTGATCCTTTGATCATTATGCAATATCCTTCTTTGCCTCTTTTCATGGTCTTCGTTTCAAAGTCTATTTTATGTGATATGAGTATGGCTACTCCTGTTTTATTTTGGTCTCCATTTGCATGAAATAACTTTTTCCAGCTTTTCACTTTCAGTCTGTGTGTGTCCCTTGGTTTGAGGTGGGTCTCTTGTAGACAGCACATATAGGGGTCTTGTCTTTATATCCATTCACCCAGTCTTTGTCTTTTGGTTAGGGCTTCAACCTATTTACATTTAAGGTAATTATTGATAAGTATAATCCCATTGCCATTTACTTTATTGTTTTGGATTCAATTTTATAGACCTTTTCTGTGTTTCCTCTCTAGAGAAGATCCTTTAGCATTCATTGAAGAGCTGGTTTGGTGGTGCTGAATTCTCTCAGCTTTTGCTTGTCTGTAAAGCTTTTGATTTCTCCTTCATACCTGAATCATATCCTTGCTAATTATAGTAATCTTGGCTTTAAGTTCTTCTTTTTCATCACTTCAACTATGTCCTGCCATTCCTTCTGGCCTGAAGTGTTTCTAATGAAAGATTAGCTGCTATTCTTATGGGGATCTTCTTGTGTGTTATTTATTTCTTTTCTCTTGCTGCTTTTAATATTTGCTATTTGTGTTTGATCTTTGTTAGTTTGATTAATATGTGTCTTAGAGTGTTTCACCTTGTATTTATCCATTTTGGGCCTCTCTGACTTTTTTGGATTTGGGTGGTAATTTTCTTCCCCATTTTAGGGAATTTTTCAACTATTACCTCCTCAAGTATTCTCATGGCCTTTCTTTTTATCTTCTTCTTCTGGGACTCCTATGATTCGAATGTTGGGGCATTTAACATTGTCCCTGAAGTCTCTGAGGTTGTTCTCATTTCTTTTAATTCTTTTTACTTTTTCCTCTCTGCTTCATTTATTTCTACCATTCTATCTTCCACCTCACTTGTCTTCTCTTCTGCCTCATTTATTGTACAGTTGATTCTTTCCAGAATGCTTTTGACCTGTTATTGCATTATTCATTATTTATTCACTCTTCTTTATTTCTTCTATGTCCTTGTTGAACATTTCTTGCATCTTCTCAAACCTTGTCTCTAGTCTATTTATCTGTAAATTCATTTTGTTTTCGTATTTTGGATCATCTTTAGTATCAGTATTCTGAATTATTTTTTCATAGGAGGATTCCCTATCTCCTTCTCTTTTGTTTAATTTGGTGGGTATTTCTCATGTTCCTTTACCTGCTGAATATATCTCTGCCTTTTCATTTTGTTTAGATTGCTGTGTTTGGGGTGCCCTTTCTGTAGGCTGGAAGTTCATGGTTCCTCTTTATTGTGGAGGCTGCTCCCTGTACGTGGGGTTGGACTAGTGGCTTGTCAAGGTTTCCTGGTTGAGGGAGCTTGCATCTATGTTCTGGTGGGTGGAACTGGATCTCTTCTCTCTGTAGTCAATTAAGTGTTCAGTATTGAGTTTTGGGGTGTCTCTGGGTTTAGCATGGCTTTGGGCAGCCTGTCTTTTAATGCTCAGGGTTGTGTTCCTGTTTTGCTGGATCCCAGGAAGATGTGATTAGCAATTGGCAGCCTGCCCACAGTTTGGTGGAAGATGTTGCCTCTGAGGCTGCGATTGCAGCAGCCTCCTGCCTTCCAGCTCTGGTTGTTGTTACATGCCTGCCTCTCTGCCTGGGAAGAGGGCCTATATGCAGCCAACTATCTCTCCTTTGGTATTCCCTCAGTCCTTTTTCTTTAAGCTGCCAGGCTACGTGTTAGAGCCTTTCACAGGATAGTTCTTTTTTTCTTTTTTTCCCCTATGACGATCCCACAGTTTGGGTTGCTATCTCACAGTCAGCTCCCATAGATTGTTCTCAGGGCATTCAGGCCTGGTCCTTACCCTATGGAATAATGATGCTGCCTATGCCTCCTTACCAAGAGCCCACTTGCTGGTGGCAGATGTGAGCATCTGGGCTACTTCCCTGTGGGCAGTTGTGGTTAGGCATTTATTCTGTGTGTGTGTGTGTGTGTGTTTTGTTTTGTTTTTCTTCCCAGTTATGTTGCCCTCTGAGATTCCAATACTCCCCACAGACCTGCCGGTGAGAGGATTTCCTGCTATTTGGAAACTTCTCCTCCTTCACATCTCCCTCCCCAGGACAAGTCTCCATCCCTAAATCTTTTGTCTCTCTTTTTGTCTTTTATATTTTGTCCTACCTCCTTTCAAAAAGAATGGGCTGCCTTTCTGGGTGCTTTCCAGGTCTATTTTTTTAACCTGCACTCCAACTCAGTTTTATATTCAGCAAACTGAGTTTAATAGCTGATTTCAAATAAATATATTTATCTTTTATTAATAGATACATTTTGATTGTCCAAAAGACTATACTGTAAATTTCTTTCTAAGCCGTAAGAGGTAAAGATGCCAGACAGTTCATTTCCTGGTGACATCTCTCTTGCCAGATTGTAGGTGGCTGCCATCTTTAGCCACATGACTTCATAGGGCTGTGGGGAGGGAGAGCAAGGCCTGCTGTCTCCTCTTAATAACGACGCCAATCCTATAGGTCAGGGTCCCATCCTATGTCCTCACTTAACCAGTTACCTCCTTGTGAATTCTATATCCAAAAACAATCCCATTGGGTGTTTAGGGGTTCAACACATGAATTTTGAGGGATAAAGTTTAGTCCAAAATAGTAGAAGCTATAGAAAGTGGAATGATCTCTCAGGGAAACAGTTGGGATGGTGATTCCATTCATAAAGAAATGAAATCTTGTTGAATTTGTCCAGGTTTCATGTCTAAAATAGGTGAGGCATGCTTCTGGCTCTAGATGTAAGGCAGACTGAAGGCTCTAGGTCAAAATAATGTTTTAAAGCAGGAAAAAAAAAATCAATAAATAAGTATGGCAGTACTACCTGATATGAGGGTAGCTGAATTCATGAATGCAGAACCATGGTGGTAAACAGCTGACTGTAAAGTTATACATGGATTTTCTACTGCAAAATAAGAGTGAATACCCCTATCCCTTGGGTTGTTCAAATGTCAACTGTGTATGCATAATGTCTGCTCTTCAGGAACACATATAAATCTTTAAAATGTAGAATATTTATTGGTAACGTTTTAAAGGAATCCAATTATACTAAAAAATATTTAACAAATTCACATATATTTTGTATGTATTTATAATTACAGTTTCTGTTCCATTGACATATTTAATTCACACAGTGACAGTACTATAAGATATTACTTGTTATATAGAAACAATATGATGTTTTTGTCCAGCCCATTATCAAATACATTTGAACAGCATAGAGGTCAATTTCATTCACTTCTGTAGTCTTAGAATGCATGTTTAATCTTCTATCAAAGTTTTTGACTTGAGCTTTGTAAATTATAAATATGCTTTCTTTTTTTGTAACTATTAATCAACACTGTTCTTTTGTTCTTTTTGATTCAAGTTCATTTTTTAAGTCACTTGAGCCTTGATTTACTTACTTTTGAAAGTTTACCAAAGCTAATACAGGTGATACCAAATAAATCAGGTTTATCTGCTTTAATGTATAAAGTGTTCAGATAATGCATGGCAATTCAAAGAGCAACAGCATATTCTGACACTGAAGCAATTGCTATTTAGAGCACAAATGCAAACCAAGGCAATATTATAATAATCTTTTAAAATATTTATATTATTAACTAGTATATCTATTGTTATAATACTAAGACTTTACATATCTTCCATATTTCTCGCTTGCTTTGTTGTTTCTAAAAGAAAATGTTTACACTTCATTTACATTTATCAACTTTTAAGATATTCTTTAATCTTAAGGAAAATATTGCTCCAGTGCAATGTGCTTTGATTTCTGAATTCTCACAGAGAATTTATTAGACCCTAAAGAATTGTGAGATTCAACTATTTTAATTACTTGACCACCTGTTTTTTCTGAACCTTCAGTTCTTATGCTCTCAAGAATTATAAGTAGGTTCTGAGCATCTGTCCTTAACCTCTTTGGTAAATAAAAACAGGAAACATTTATTCAGTTTTCAAAGTACTATCATCTCAAGTATAATTACTGTAAATTTATATGATTAACTTTAAAAATCATATACCTTTGATATGTTTTATACTTATAAAATGTTTTATATTCATGCCAATTATTTTATCCATTTCATAAAAAATATCTTTCTTCAGTGTTAGTTCAATAACAAAGATTGAATTTCCACTTATTTATGTTGTAAACTTAATGCTGAGGTTTTATATGTACTCTGTTTTTTTCTCTTTCACAGTTCCTTCCATTTAAAAGAAATAAAGATTTGCTTTAAATGACAAATGTAAATCTTTAACGTCTGTTTGCCTTCATGAACATTAGAGTTGGTATAATCATCATCTTGATCATAATAAAATTAAATGTATGCCTTTTGCCTATAATTTCTTTTTAAGATTTTGTATAAAATACTTGTGATAAAGGTAAAATTATTTTCATTCTACATATTAGAAAATTCAACTTAATAATGTAAGGACTTGATTTACAATAGGGCTTCCTTGGTGGCTCAGAGGTTAAAGCATCTGCTTGCAATGCGGGAGACCTGGGTTTGATCCCTGGGTTGGGAAGATCCCCTGGAGAAGGCATATTAGAAAATTCAACTTAATAATGTAAAGACTTGATATACAGTGAAGTAGCTGCTGAGAGATGGGCAGGGACTCAAACCTAAGTCTGCTTTGCATATTATTTAGTGAACCATAATAAGCAACTGATGAATTACAATTTTCTCTTTTGGTTCCATCTAATCAAACTGATTGACTTTCCATCCATAAAAAAGATAACAGATAATTTTAAAAAATTCACAAAATAGCATCAAACAGTTTCTATAAAATGTACTTCTGTGTTCTCCCATATTCTCTCAATATTTCTGAAGACAAATTATATTGTGTGCATTGCTTTTAAATCAGAGTAATTACTTCAATATGAGCACTGGAGAGAACATTAATGATTAATTTATTTTATTCAAATAAATGTCTCTGTGATAATACTCCACCTACTTTAGTCAAAAAAAAAAAACTATAAAAGAATGAACTAAAAGACAGATGTTACTTTGTAACTGGAGTAACTAATGGTTGTGCTCACTAGACACAGCCATTTTACAGGTCCATTTACTTTTCCTACCAACAAGACAAGAAAGAAAGAGTAATAATTCACAGGATCCAGAGTTTTCTCTTTCTAGGGTTGGGACTCAATTAACCACCAAAGTTTTTACACAGCAAATGAAACAATAAACAAAATACAGACACCACCAACAGACTGGAAGAAAATATTTGCAAATGATGTGACCAACAAGGGATTAATTTCCAAACTATACAAACAACTCATATATATGAGTTATATATATATATATATATATATATATATATATATGCATATATATATGCATATACATATACATATATATTGCTCCAATCAAAAAAATGGGCACAATTTCTAAATAGACATTTCTCCAAAGAAGTCATACAGATGGCTAACAAGCAAACAAAAATGCTCAATATCACTAATAGAGAAATATTAATACAAATCAAAACTATAGTGAAGTTTTACCTCACTCCAGTGAGAATTACCATCATTAAAAAAACTATAAATAATAAATTCAGGAAAGGGTGTGCTGAAAAAGGAACCCTCCTACAATGTTGAGAAATGTAAGTAAGTACAGCCACTGTGAAGAATAGTATGGAGATTCCTTAAAAAACTAAAAATAGAATCATCATGAAAAGTCGGCAACTATTTCCAACCCCATGAACTCTACCCTGCCAGGCTCTTCTGTCTATGGAAATCTCCAGGCAAGAATATTGCATTGCAAAGCCATTTCCTTCTCCAGGGGATCTTCCCCACCCAGGGACTGAACCTAAGTCTCCTGCATTGCAGGCAGGTTCTTTATATCTGAGCCACCAGGGAGTTATCATATGATACAAAAACACCAGTCCTGAGCACATATATATAGAAAACTGTAATTTGAAAAGATACATGCACCTCGATGTTCATTGTAGCACTATTTACATTAGCCAAGATATGGAAGCTACCTAAGTGTCCATTGACGAGTGAATGAATAAAGAAAATGTGGTATATATATGCAATGGAATATTACTCAACCATATAAAGTTAGAATAGAATAATACCATTTGTAGCAACATGGATGGACCTATAAATTACCATGCTAAATGAAGTCAAGGAAAAACAAATATCATATGATATCATTTATATATGGAGTCTAAAAAAATAATGTAAATTAACATTTCTCAAACTGAGATATCAATAGATTAACAGACATAGAAAAGTAATGGCTACTCATTCCAGAATACTTGTCTGGAGAATTCCATGGACAGAGGAGACTGGTGGTCCCCAGCCCTTGGGGTCACAAAGTCAGACATGACTGATCAACTAACACTTATACTTTTTCAGATATTTAAAACAAGCTTATGCTTATCAGAGAGGATGGGGGTAGAAATGAGTTAGGATTTCAGGATTAACATATATTTGCTACTATATGTAAAATAAGTAACAAGATCCTTTTGCACAGGAAAATACATTCAATATCTTTATATATATATATATATAGAGAGAGAGAGAGAGAGAGAGTTTTGCTCTATACCTGAAACTAACTACACATTATAAATTATCTACATTTCAATTTTCAAACTGGTCAAATTTAAAAATTTTTTTTTTCAGAAGTTATAATGAAATAAAAAATTATTGTTTTTAAATGTAGTATATGTTTCTGTTCAGTTTAGTCGCTCAGTCGTGTCTGACTCTTCGCGACCCCATGAATGGCAGCACGCCAGGCCTGCCTGTCCATCACTAACTCCCGGAATTCACTGAGACTCACGTCCGTCGAGTCAGTGATGCCATCCAGCCATCTCATCCTCTGTCATCCCCTTCTCCTCCTGCCCCCAATCCCTACCAGAATCAGAGTCTTTTCCAATGAGTCAGCTCTTCGCATGAGGTGGCCAAAGTACTGGAGTTTCAGCTTTAGCATCATTCCCTTCAAAGAAATCCCTGGGCTCATCTCCTTCAGAATGGACTGGTCGGATCTCCTTGCAGGCCAAGGGACTCTCAAGAGTCTTCTCCAACACCATAGTTCAAAAGCATCAATTCTTCGGCACTCAGCCTTCTTCACAGTCCAACTCTCACATCCGTACATGACCACAGGAAAAACCATAGCCTTGACCAGACGGACCTTTGTTGGCAAAGTAATGTCTCTGCTTTTGAATATGCTATCCAGGTTGGTCATAACTTTCCTTCCAAGGAGTAAGCATCTTTTAATTTCATGTTTCTGTTATGGATAGCTAAAAGAAGTTAGCAATAAATTACTAAAACAAAGCATAAGGAGATTTTCAGTAAAGTGAAAGTGTTAGTCACTCAGTTGAGTCTGACTCTTTGTGACCCCATGGACGGTAGCCCTCCAGACAGTTCTGTCAATGGAATTCTCCAGGCAAGAATACTGGAGTGGTTGCCATTCCCCTCTCCAGAGGATCTTCCCAACCCATGGATCAAACTCAGGTCTCCTGCATTGCAGGTAGATTCTTTACTGTCTGAACCAACAGAGAATTCCTGATTTTCCATAAGGGCATGGTCAAAAAGTAAACTTAGGAAAATTTATATTTTATCTATTGCAACAAGTTTACATAAGAATTGAGTTTAAAAGAAATTAATTAGATGCACTGAAACAAATCTACACAATTGGTAAAATTAAAATAAAATTTTAAAGTGGACAGGTAAACTATACATTTGACTATAACAATCTATTATTGCAATATATTATTTACAGATTTAAATTAATTTCAACAAAAATATTAATCTATTTTAGAACATCTGGACATAATGCCTTAGTAATTATAAAATGATAAATTAAAAAGAGAGGCTAATAGGAATGCAAAGTTAGTTTTTTAAATTATGTAAATAATTGAAGGCATACTTTTTAAAAATAAATCAATTCCCCCTGACAATCATCACTCCAAGTCATTCCCTGTTCAGAGATAAATACAATATAAACAGTAGTGTTTGGTCATTTACAGAGAAAATATAAAATATACATGGACATTCTACGGGCTGTCTTTTCATATTGTTTAAGGTTTCCTTTGTTTGGTAGAAGACTTTAAGTTTAATTAGATCTCCCCCCCCATTTTTGATCTTTATTTTTATTACTCTAGGAAGTTGATTGTAAAAGATCTTGCTTCAACTTACATCAGAGAATATCCTGCCAATGTTTTCCTCTAAGAATTTTTATATTATCTAAAATTACATTTAAACTCAAAACTCTATTTTGAGTTTATCTTTGTGTATGGTGTTAGGTTGTGTTCTAATTTCATTGTTTTACATGTAGCAGTCCAGATTTCCCAGCAACATTTATTGAAGAGATTTACTTTTCTCCATTGTATAATTTTGCCTCCTTTGTCAGAGAATAGTTGACCATAGGTGTGTGGGTTTCTCTGGACTTTCTATCTTATTCAACTGATCTATATTTCTTAGGACAACCCACAAACAGTAGAAAATATTTGCCAATGATGGGACTGACAAGAGATAAATCTTTACGATATACAAAGACCCCATGCAGTTCAATGTCAGAAGAAAAAAAAAGAATCAAGAAATGGGCAAATCTAAATATATTTTTTCCAAAAAAGTATAAAAAGTGCTCATCATCATTAATTATCCAGTTCAGTTCTGTTCAGGCACTCAGTCATGTCCGACTCTTTGCGACCCCATTGACTGCAACATGCCAGGCTTCCCTGCCCATCACCAAATCTCTGAGCTTACTCAAACTCATGTCCATGGAGTCAGTGATGCCATCGAACCATCTCATGCTCTGTCATCCCCTTGTCCTCTCTTTTTCAATTTTTCCCAGTATCAGGGGCTTTTCTTATGAGTCAGTTCTTCAAATCAAGTGGCAAAAGTATTGGTGTTTCAGCTTTAGCATCAATCCTTCCAATGAACACTCAGGACTGATTTCCTTTAGAATGGACTGGTTTGCTCTCCTTGCCATCCAAGGGACTCTCAAGAGTCTTCTCTGACACCACAGTTCAAAAGCATAAATTCTTCTGCACTCAGCTTACTTTATAGTCCATCTCTCACATCCATACATGACTACTGGAAAAACCATAGCATTGACTAGACAGATTTTTGTTGGCAAAGTAATGTCTCTGCTTTTTAAAATGCTGTCTAGGTTGATAATAGCTTTTCTTCCAATGAACAAGCATTTTTTAATGTTATGGCTGCAGTCATCATCTGCAGTGATTCTGGAGAACAAAAACATAAAATCTGTCACTGCTTCCATTGTTTCCCCAACTATTTGCCAGGAAGTGATGGGACCAGATGCTGTGATCTTAGTTTTTTTTAATGTTGAGTTTTAAGCCAACTTTTTCACTCTCCTTTTTCACTTTCTTGGATAGGTTCTTTAATTCTTCTTTGCTTTCTGCCATAAGGGTGGTGCCATCTGTATATCTGAGGCTATTAATATTTCTCCCAGATATGTTGATTCCAGCTTGTGATTCATCAAGTCAAGCATTTCTCATGATGTACTCTGCATATATGTTAAATAAGCAAGGTGACAATATACAGCCTTGATGTTCTCCTTTCCTGATTTGGAACCAGTCTGTTGTTCCATGTCCAGTTCTAACTGTTGCTTCTTGACCTGCATACAGACTTCTCAGGAGGCAGGTCAGGTGGTCTGGTATTCCCAATTGAAAAATTTTCCACAGTTTGTTGTGATCCACACAGTCATTGGCTTTGGTATAGTCAATAATGCAGAAGAAGATGTTTTTCTGAAACTCTTTTGTTTTATGATGAGAAATGGAAATCACAACTACAATGAAGTATCTGCTCTTACCAGTCCGATTGGCCATCATCAAAAAATGTACACACAATAAATGCTGACAAGAGTGTGGAGAAAAGGCAATCCTCTTACACTGTTGATGGAATATAAATTGGTACAGCCACTATGGAGAACAGTATGAAAGTTCATTAAGAAACTAAAAGTAGAGTTAGTATATGACCCAGCAATTCCATTCCTGGGCATATGCCCTGAGAAATCTGTAATTCAAAAAGATACATGTGCCTCTGTGTTAACTGCAGCACTGTTTACAATAGCCAAGACACGGAAGCAACCTGTCAATATTCATTGACAGAGGAGTCGATATGTAAGATGTGGTACATCTACACAATGGAATACTACTCAGCCATAAAGAGAATGAAATAATGCCATTTGAAGCATCATGGATGGACCTAGAGATCATCATACTGAGTGAAGTAAGTCAGACAGAGATAGACAAATATCTAAAGACATTACCTGTATGTGGAAACCAAAAAATAACTGTACATATAAAGTTATTTACCAAACAGAAATTGGATCATAGAAAAAGCAAGAGAATTCCAGAAAGACATCTATTTCTCACCAAGGCCTTTGAATGTGTAGATCACAACAAACTGGAAAATTCTTCAAAGGATGGGAATATCAAACCACCTTGCCTGCCTCCTGAGAATTCTTTTTGCAGGTCAAGAAGAAAACAGTTAGAACCGGACATGGAATAACAGATGAGTTCCAACTTGGGAAAGGAGTACGTCAAGGCTGTATATTATCAACCTTCTTATTTAACTTATATGTAGAGTACATCATGTGAAATGCAGAGCTGGATGAAGCACAAGCTGGAATCAAAACTGATGGAGAAATATCAATGACCTCAGATATGCAGATGACACCACCCTTATGGCCGAAAGTGAAGAATAACTAAAGAGCCTATTGATGAAAGTGAAAGAGGAGACTGAAAAAGTTGGCTTAAAACTCAACATTCAGAAAACTAAAATCATGGCATCTGGTCCCATCACTTCATGGGAAATAAATGGGGAAACAGTGACAGACTATATTTTCTGGGACTCCAAAATCACTGCAGATGGTGACTGCAGCCATGAAATTAAAAGACACTTGCTCCTTGGAAGAAAAGCTGTGACCAACCTAGACAGCATATTATAAATCAGAAACATTGCAAGAAAAGGTCCGTCTAGTCAAGGGTATGGTTTTTCCAGTAGTCATGTATGGATGTGAGAGTTGGACTATAAAGAAAGCTGAGAGCTGAAGAATTGATGCTTTTGAACTGTGGTGTTGGAGAAGACTCTTGAGAGTCCCTTGGACTGCAAGGAGATCCAACAAGTCCATCCTAAAGGAGATCAGTCCTGGGTGTTCACTGGAATGACTGATGCTGAAGCTGAAACTCCAGTACTTTGGCCACCTGATGTGAAGAGCTGACTCATTTGAAAAGACCCTGATGCTGGGAAAGACTGAAGGTGGTAGGAGAAGGGGATGACAGAGAATGAGATGGTTGGATGGCATCACCAATTCGATAGACATAAGTTTGAATAAACTCCGGGACTTTGATGGACAGGGAGGCCTGGCACGCTACAGTCCATGGGGTCGCAAAGAGTCAGACACAATTGACTGAACTGCATTGAACTTATATAGAAAAGAAATGCATGATAACTGTGACAAAATTCTGGAGGAGGGATAAATTGGGAGTTTGGGATTGACATATACACACTACTATATATAAAATAGATAATAATAACCTACAGTACCGCACAGGGAATTTTACTCAATAATCCATAACGACATATATGGTCAAAGAAGCTAAAAAAGAGTGGATATATGTATATGTACAATTGATTATTCATACACCTGAACTCACACAACATTGTAAATTACCTATAATGTAATAAAAAATTTAAAAAATAAGCAGAAAATTATTTTCTATTCTTTGTTCTTTTTTAAAGTAGCCCTTGGCAGGCTGTGCGGTCGGATCGGGGCTTGTTTGGCATGAGGAGGCGGGCGCAGGGCGGAGAAATGGCTTCACTTGGCCAGTTCACCCCGTGGTCCTGACATTTCCTGCTTGCTGCTCCTCCCGGGCCCCTTGTATCCTGGGCGGGGAGCAGGAAAGCAGGAACAGGTGGGCGCAGGCTTACCCATCAGCCTGGGGGAGAAGCTGTTTCTTAGAAGCCAGGAGACGGAGTGAAGGAAAGGGAGAGGACCCACTGTCTTGTTCTGCTACATCAGTCTGTCAAGAGCCTTGGAAGGCAGGAGCAATTTAAAAAAAAATAAAATAAAATAAAAAATAAATAAATAAAATAGTCCTTTAGATTTTTCACTTTATCTTTTATCTGTTTCAATATTTCTTAATTATTTTATTCAAACATACTAATTCACTTTTGTTTTAATTACTCTTTCTTAATAAGCATGATATGTATCTTTCATAAAGCTTTTTGATAAACAGCTACATTAATTCCAGTTTTATACCATAATGCACAAGTTTTCAGCAAACAGCCTGATGCCTGTCTTCTATTTCAATAGTTCATTTCTCTCAGATGTATGTTTAAAGTTTTTTGAATATTTTAATTAAATTTTTAGGATATCTTACATTTTCATCCCAGAATAAATATAAAACATATTTTTTTAATCAGAGGTAAACTTAATTGTCATAATTTTACTTTTGAAAAATTAAGAATTCATATATAAGTTTTAGAGGTTCATAGTCTGGCTGTTGCGAGCAGCACAACTGGTAATGGACCTTGCAATTCAGATTCTCCATATACACAGGGAATTATTTCTCTCTTTATTCTTAGACTTCATTTTTTAATTCTATTGAAAAATTTAGAAAGGAGTATGTTGAGTTCTCATACACTCTAAACATAATTTCTTCTATTATAAACATCTTATATCTGTATGGTATGTTAGTCATAATAAATCCATAAATGAAAATTAACACTTTATTATCAAAAAAATTGAAAATTAATTTAATTTTCAGCTTTAATCCAATGTCTTTTCAAATTCCGATATTCCATCCAATATGATACTTTATGGTTAGTCATTTTCTGGGCTCTCCTAGTTTCTCAGATGTTTTATTTATTTGTGGTGGCTTTCAGAATTTTGAGAAGTACTGGTTAGGTAAGTTATAGAATGCTCTTCAACTGGGGATTTGTATGATGATTTTCTTATGATTAGACTAAACCTACAGATCATTGGAAGAAGTACTATAGATGTAAAGTGCTATTTTCATCACACCATATCAAGGGTAGATACTGTCAATGTGCTTCATGTTGACCTTGACCTACATGAGAAGTATTTGTCAGGTTTCTCCACTTTCAAGTTTCACTTTGACACCTTTCCCTAGTGTAATTTTTGAAAAGAAATGTAAAAGTGCAACACACACTTAAGGAGTGAGGAGTTACCTTCCCTTAACTTTAGGGCAGAGTGCCTAGAAAAATGATTTGGAATTAATTTATTACTCTATCCTCCCTTCCTTATTTATTTATTCATTTAAAATGCATATATTAATGAATATTAATTTTATAATTTGGGATATAATCCAATCTTCCCTTTTCTTTAAATTGTGTAGCTCAAATTGTTTCATTTTGACCACTGGGAAATCTTTCAGTTGGCTCCTGTCTTTGTTCTTTTTTATTTTTTATATACTTGCCTCAATATGGGCTTTCTCTCTCTCTTTCTCTTTGTCTCTCTCCATCCCTCCTCCATTCTTTACTTGTCTTCCTTACTTTCTGTAATTACAAGATACTCCAGGGTTAAGGCTGCATCTATTTTCTGCTACAGAGCTAAAATAAGACTTTTTCTGAAGACCCTTAGTTCCTTTTACTAGGGAATGGCATCAGAAACCAAGATTTGGGGAGTGGCCATATTTGTTTCAACATGTATTTCAGGTCCCGCTCATAGAGCAGAGAAATAAGTATATCTATATTATTTTGAATATAAATAAACATTTATATATGTATCTGTTTTACAGTAACCATGAGTTCATGCTGGCCACTCCAACTCCAGTCCATTACCATAGATCATTCCAGATTTTATCCTTGTTTATCTGTAAATTCAGACTCCAATAGTGAGAAATCAAGCCCCAAATACCTCCTTTCCATTTTCTTAATTAGTCAATACCATTATTCACAAATAGTGATACTGAAAATTTTAACCCAAGCCCTGAGTAAAATGGCTCCATGCAGTTTCATAATTACTCGGTTAGCAACTGTTCTTTATATGTGAACAAACATGAGCATAACTATAATTAGATTTTTTTTGTCATAGTCTGCATTCTAGCTTGGCATTCTCCAACCTCCTAAATGATTTTATAGTAATTTGCATATATTATGGTTCGCTCTTCATGCATACAGGTTTTATGGGTTTTGATAAGTGCATTATGCTAGGTATCCGTTACAGAATCATATGAAATTAGCTCAGAGCTCTATATTCACCTATTCTATCTACTCCCCATTCCCTGAATCTACAAGAATCATTAATCTTTATATTATCTTTATGTTTTTGTTATCTCTATAATTTTCTTTCTCAAAAATACCATATAATTGGAATTATTATATGCATCTTCTTCCATCAGCACTGTCTTCCATCAGCAGTATTCCTGTGAGATTTATACACCGATTTTTTCTTTGGTTTGAGCTCTCAATTAGTAAAATTGCTGAATATAGTTTCTTTTATGGATTTACCCCAATTTGTTCACCAAATTATCTGTTGAAGGATGCCTTGGTTACCTCCAGATTTTTTTGATTATGAATAAAGCTTCAAAAAACATTCACATGCAGGGTTTTGTGTAATGTCTTTTTCAAGTCAATTGAGTACAAATTAGAGTATGATTACTGAGTCATATGATAAAGCTATGTGTACCTTTATACAAAGTTTAATTTTTAATGTCTAAAAAGTTCTACCATTTTTTCATTCCCTCTATATATGAATGACATTTTCTAAAACTGTGCCAACACTTGGAATGATTATTTCTTTGTATTTTAGACATTCTAATAGATGTCTATTTCTGTATTATTGACTATATTAAAGTCTTTGACTCTGTTCAGTTCAGTTCAGTCAGTCAGTCGTGTCCGACTCTTTGCAACTCCATGAATCGCAGCACACCAGGCCTCCCTGTCCATTACCAACTCCCGGAGTTCACCCAAACTCACGTCCATCGAGTCAGTGATGCCATCCAGTCATCTCATCCTCTGTTGTCTCCTTCTCCTCCTGCCCCCAATCCCTCCCAGCATCAATCTTTTCCAATGAGTCAACTCTTCACATGAGGTGGCCAAAGTACTGGAGTTTCAGCTTTAGCATCATTCCTTCCAAAGAAATCCCAGGACTGATCTCCTTCAGAATGGACTGGTTGGATCTCCTTGCAGTCCAAGGGACTCTCAAGAGTCTTCTCCAACACCACAGTTCAAAAGCATCAATTCTTCGGCACTCAGCTTTCTTCACAGTCCAACTCTCACATCCATACATGACCACTGGAAAAACCATAGCCTTGACCAGATGGACCTTTGTTGGCAAAGTAATGTCTCTGCTTTTGAACATGCTATCTAGGTTGGTCATAACTTTTCTTCCAAGGAGTAAGCGTCTTCTAATTTCATGGCTGCAATCACCATCTGCAGTGATTTTGGAGCCCAGAAAAATAAAGTCTGACACTGTTTCCACTGTTTGCCCATCTATTTCCCATGAAGTTGACTCTGTGAATCACCAAAAACTGTGGAAAATTTTGAAAGAGATGGGAATACAAACCACTTGATCTGCCTCTTGAGGAATCTGTATGCAGGTCAGGAAACAACATGTAGAACTGGACATGGAACAACAGGCTAGTTCCAAATCAGGAAATGAGTATATCAAGGCTGTGTATTGTCACCCTATTATTTAACTTACATGCAGAGTACATCATGAGAAACACTGGGCTGAATGAAGCACTAGCTGTAATTAAGATTCCCAGGAGAACTATCAATAACCTCAGATATGCAGATGACACCACCCTTATGGCCGAAAGTGAAGAAGAACTAAAGAGCCTATTGATGAAGGTGAAAGAGCAAAGTGAAAAAGTTGGCCTAAAGCTCAACATTTAGAAAATTAAGATTACGGCATTCAGTCCCATCACTTCATGGCAAATAGATGGGAAAACAGTGGAAACAGTGAGATATTTTATTTTGGGGGCTCCAAAATCACTGCAGATGGTGCTTGCAGCCATGAAATTAAGACACTTACTCATTGAAAGAAAAGTTATGACTAACCTAGAGAGCATATTAAAAAGCAGAGACACTGCTTTCCAAACAAAGGTCCATCTAGTCAAGGCTATTGTTTTTCCAGGAGCCATTATGGAGGTGAGAGTTGGACTATAGAGGAAGCTGAGTGCTGAAGAATTGATGCTTT
Source organism: Bos taurus (assembly GCF_002263795.3). Lineage (NCBI taxonomy): Eukaryota > Metazoa > Chordata > Mammalia > Artiodactyla > Bovidae > Bos > Bos taurus. The sequence goes on from NC_037336.1 coordinate 6,036,318, forward strand.
TGAACTGAGGTGTTGCAGAAGACTGCTGAGAGTCTTTTGGATTGCAAGGAGATCCAACCAGTCTATCCTAAAGAAAATTAGTCCTGAGTATTCTTTGGAATAACTGATGGTAAAGCTGAAACTCCAATACTTTGGCCACCTGATGCGAAGAACTTATTTATTGGAAAAGACACTGATGCTGGGAAAGATATAAGGAAGGAGGAGAAGGAGATGACAGAGGATGAGGTGATTGGATGGCATCAGCGACTCAATGAACATGAGTTTGAGTAAACTACGGGAGTTGGCAATGGGCAGGGAGGCCTGGCATTCTGCAGTCCATGGGGTCACAAAGAGTTGGACATAACTGAGTGACTAAACTGAATTGAACGGAACCAATACGTGTGTTGTAGTACTTCATTATTGTTTTTACTAATGACAAATTATATACAAAATCTTATTGGATGCTTATTTGTCATCTGTGTATATACTTTGTCAGTTATCTTTAATCATTTTTAAAATTTGGCTCCATTATTATATTGCTGAATTTTAAGAATTCTTTATTGATTATTGCACATGACTCCTAAGATGGTGGAGTAGAAGGACATGCACTCATCTTCTCCTGCAGGAACAACAGAATTACAACTAGCTCCTGAATAAACACCACCAGGAGAATGTTGGATACCACCAAAAAAAGATACCCCATGTCCAAGGCAAAGGAAAAGCCCCCAAAAGACCATTTGATTTAGGTCATACCTGAATGGGTTCTTCTTCACTTTCTGCCACAAGGGGTTCAGGTATGACCTAAATCAAATGCATTATGTTTATACAATGCAAATGACAAATAGTTTCAAGAGATTGGCTCTGATAGACAGAGTGCCTAAAGAGCTAAAGAGCTATGGGCAGAGGTTCATAGCACTGTACAGCAGGCAGTGGTCAAAAATATCCACCCCAAAATGAAGTAGCTGAGAAAGGAAGAGAAGTGAAAGGTAATGGAAGAAAGGAAATACATACCCACTAGAATGCATAGTTCCAAAAAATCGCAAGGAGAGACAAGAAAGCCTTCCTCAGTGAAATCAGTGCAAAATAATAGAATGGGAAAGAGGAAAACAATAGAATGGGAAAGACTAGAGATCTCTTCAAGGAAATTAGAGATACCAAGGGAATATTTCAGGCAAGTGAAAGTGAAAGTCGTTAAATTGTGTCCAACTCTTTGTAACCTCATGGACTGTATAGTCATTGGAATTCTCCAGGCCAGAATACTGAAGAGGGTAGCCTTTCCCTTCTGCAGGGGATCTTCCCAACCCAGGGATAGAACCCAGGTCTCCTGCATAGCAAGTGGATTCTTTAACAGCTGAGCCACAAGGGAAGCCCTTTAATGCAAAGATGGGCACAACAAAGGACATAAATGGTATGGGCCTAAAAGAAGCAGAGGATATTAACAAGAGGTGGCAAGAATGCACAGAAGAACTATACAAAAAAAGATCTTCATGACCCAGATAACCATGATGGGTGTGATCACCCTCTTGGAGTCAGACCTCCTGGAATGCAAAGTCAAGGAGGGCTTAGGAAGCATCACTATGAACGAAGCTAGTGGAGGTGATGGAATTCCAGTTCAGCTATTTCAAATCCTGAAAGATGATGCTGTGAAAGTGCTGCACCCAATATCCCAGCAAATTTGGAAAACTCAGCAGTGGCCAGAAGACTGTAAAATGTCAGTTTTCATTCCAATCCCAAAGAAAGGCAACACCGAAGAAAGTGCAAACTACCACATAATTGCAATAATCGTACATACTAATAAAGTGATGCTCAAAATTCTCCAAGCTAGGCTTCACTAGTATGTGAACTGAGAACTTGCAGATGTTCAAGCTTCATTTAGAAAAGGCAGAGGAACTAGAGAGCAAATTGCCAACACCCATTGAATCATAGGAAAAGCAAGATAATTCCAGAAAAAAAAAAAAAAAAACAACTACTTCTGCTTCATTGACTATGTTAAAGCCTTTGGCTGTGTGGTTCAGAACAAATTGTGGAAAATTCTTAAAGAGATGGGAATTCCAGACTGCCTTGCATGCCTCCTGATAAATCTGAATGCAGGTTAGGAAGAAACAGCTAGAGAGGGAACTGGTGGGAGGAAGGCTCAAAAGGGAGGAGATATATGTATACCTATGGCTGATTCATGCTAAAAAGCAAAATTATGTAAAGCAATTATCCTTCAATAAAAATGATTAAAAAGAAGAAGAAGAAGCAAGAGCTAGAACCAGACATAGGGAAATGGGCAGTTTCAAAATTGGAAAAGGAGTATGTCCAGTATATTGTCACCCTGCTTATTTAATTTATATGCAGAGTACATGATGTGAAATGCTGGCTGGATGAAGTACAAGTTGACATTGAGATTTTCAGGAGAAATATCAATACATCAGATATACAGATGACACCACCCTTATGGCAGACAGTGAAGAGAAACTAAAGAGTCTCTTGAAAAAGGTGAAAGAGGAAAGTGAAACTGCTAAGTCACTTCAGTCGTGTCCAACTCTGTGTGACCCCATAGATGGCAGCCCACCAGGCTCTGCCGTCCCTGGGATTCTCCAGGCAAGAACACTGGAGTGGGTTGCCATTTCCTTCTCCAGTGCATGAAAGCAAAAAGTAAAAGTGAAGTTGCTCAGTCATGTCTGACTCTTCGCGACCCCATGGACTGAAGCCTACCAGGCTCCTCCATACATGGGATTTTCCAGGCAAGAGTACTGGAGTGGGTTGCCTTCTCCTGGAAAGTGAAAAACCTGGCTTAAAACTCAGCATTCAGAAAACTGAGATTGGGACATCTGGTCACATCACTTCAACTTATCTTCTTTCATGGATTACAGTTATGGTATTGTATCTAAAAAACATATCACTAGATAAAAGATCAACTAGACATTCTTTTAATTTTTTTGTAGACTATGTTTTGTGATTTATACAAATAACTCTGTTTCATTTTAAGTTAATTTTTGTGAAAGGTGTAAACTTTATGTTTATACCTTCTTTTTTCCTTCTTTTTGAAAATTAACATCAGGCTCCTCTTGATAGCTTATGTTGAGTAATGTCTGAATCTTGATCTCTGAATAAGAAGATTTAACTTTGAAACAAGGAATCAGACTTGATCACTCAGAGCTTTTGTTTGGCAGAAGTTTTATTACAGTAAAAAGGACAGAGAAAGCATCTGACATAGACATCAGAAACGGGACAGAGAATCCACCACTTGCCAGTCTTATCAAGACCATGTATACTTTAACCATATCAAATCCAACAAAATACATCTTACATTAACAAGATTAGTTCAGTTCAGTTGTTGAGTCATATCTGACTCTTTGCAACCCCATGAATCGCACCATGCCAGGCTTCCCTGTCCATCACCAACTCCCGGAGTTCACACAGACTCACGTCCAACGAGTCAGGCATGCCATCCAGCCACCTCATCCTCTGTCGTCTCCTTCTCCTCCTGCCCCCAATCCCTCCCAGAATCAGAGTCTTTTTCAATTAGTCAGCTCTTTGCATGAGGTGGCCAAAATACTGGAGTTTCAGCTTTAGCATCATTTCTTCCAAAGAAATCCCAGGGCTAATCTCCTTCGGAATGGACAGGTTGGCTCTCCTTACAGTCCAAGGAACTCTCAAGAGTCCTCTCCAACACCACAGCTCAAAAGCATCAATTCATTGGCGCTCAGCTTTCTTCACAGTCCAACTCTCACATCCATACATGACCGCTGAAAAAACCATAGCCTTGACTAGACGGACCTTTGTTGGCAAAGTAATGTCTCTGCTTTTCAATATGCTATCTAGGTTGGTCATAACTTTCCTTCCTTCCAAGGAGTAAGCATCTTTTATTTTCATGGCTGCAGTCACCATCTACAGTGATTTTGGAGCCCCCAAAAATAAAATCTGACACTTTCCACTGTTTCCCCATCTATTTCCCATGAAATGATGGGACCAGATGCCATGATCTTCGTTTTCTGAATGTTGAGCTTTAAGCCAACTTTTTCACTCTTCTTTTTCATTTTCATAAAGAGGCTTTTTAGTTCCTCTTCAGTTATGACATAAGGGTGGTGTCATCTGCATATCTCAGGTTATTGATATTTCTCCCAGCAATCTTGATTCCAGCTTGTGCTTCTTCCAGCCCAATGTTTCTCATGATGTACTCTGCATATAAGTTAAATAAGCAGGGTGACAATAAACAGCCTTGACATACTCCTTTTCCTATTTGGAACCAGTCTGTTGTTCCATGTCCAGTTCTAACTGTTGCTTCCTGAACTGCATATAGGTTTCTCAAGAGGCGGGTCAGGTGGTCTGGTATTCCCATCTCTTTCAGAATTTTCCACAGTTTATTGTGATCCACACAGTCAAAGGCTTTGGCATAGTCAATAAAGCAGAAATAGATGTTTTTCTGGAACTCTCTTGCTTTTTCCATGATCCAGAGGATGTTGACAATTTGATCTCTGGTTTCTCTGCCTTTTCTAAAACCAGCTTGGACATCTGGAAGTTCACGGTTCATGACTGCTGAAGCCTGGCTTGCAGAATTTTGAGCATTACTTTACTAGCATGTGAGATGAGTGCAATTGTGCAGTAGTTTGAGCATTCTTTGCCATTGCCTTTCTTTGGGATTGGAATGAAAACTGACCTTTTCCAGTCCTGTGGCCACTGCTGAGTTTTCCAATTGTTTTCGGATATTGAGTGCAGCACTTTCATAGCATCATCTTTCAGGATTTGAAATAGCTCCACGGGAAATCCATCACCTCCACTAGTTTGTTCATAGTGATGCTAAGGCCCACTTGACTTCACATTCCAGGATGTCTGGCTCTAGGTGAGTGATCATACCATCCTGATTATCTTGGTCATGAAGATCTTTTTTGTACAGTTCTGTGTATTCTTGCCACCTCTTCTTAATATCCTCTGATTCTGTTAGGTCCATACCATTTCTGTCCTTTATTGAGCCTATCCTTGCATGAAATGCTCCCTTGGTAATTCTAATTTTCTTGAAGAGATCTCTAGTCTTTCCTATTCTGTTGTTTCCCTCTATTTTTTTGCATTGATCGCTAAGGAAGGCTTTCTTATCTCGTCTTGCTATTCTTCGGAACTCTGCATTCAGATACTTATACCTTTCCTTTTCTCCATTGTTCTTTACTCCTCTTCTCTTCACAACTATTTATAAGGCCTCTTCAGACAGCCATTTTACTTTTTTGCATTTTTTTTCCATGGGGATGGTCTTGATCCTTGTCTCCTTTACAATGTCACAAACCTCCATCCATAGTTCATCAGTCATTCTATCTATCAGATATAGTCCCTTAAATATATTTCTCAGTTCCACGGTATAATCATAGGGATTTGATTTAGGTCATACCTGAACGGTCTAGTTGTTTTCCCTACTTTCTTCAGTTTAAGTCTGAATTCGGCAATAAGGTGTTCATGATCTGAGCCACAGTCAGCTCCCAGTCTTATTTTTGCTGACTGTATAGAGCTTCTCCATCTTTGGCTGCAAAGAATAGAATCAATCTGATTTCGGTGATGACCATCTGGTGATGTCCACGTGTAGAGTCTTCTCTTGTGTTGTTGGAAGAGGGTGTTTGTTATGACCAGTGCATTCTTTTAGCAAAATTCTGTTAGCCTTTGCCCTGCTTCATTCTGTATTCCAAGGCCAAATTAGCCTGTTACTCCAGGTGTTTCTTGACTTTCTACTTTTGTATTCCAGTTTCCTATAATGAAAAGGGTATCTTTTTTGGGTGTTAGTTCTAAAAGGTCCTGTAGGTTTTCTTAGAACTGTTCAACTTCAACTTCTTCAGCATTACTTGTTGTGGCATAGACTTGGATTACTGTGATATTGAATGGTTTGCCTTGGAAATGAACAGAGATCATTCTATCGTTTTTGAGATTGCATCCAAGTACGGCATTTCAAACTCTTTTGTTGACCATGTTGGCTACTCCATTTCTTCTAAGGGATTCCTGCCCACAGTAGTAGATATAATGGCCATCTGAGTTAAATTCACCCATTCCAGTCCATTTTAGTTTGCTGATTCCTAGAATGTCGACGTCCACTCTTGCCATCTCCTGTTTGACCACTTCCAATTTGCCTTGATTCATGGACCTAACATTCCAGGTATTTATGCAATGTTGCTCATTACAGTTTGGACCTTGCTTCTATCACCAGTCACATCCACAACTGGGTATTGTTTTTGCTTTGGCTCCATCCCTTCATTCTTTCTGGAGTTATTTCTCCACTGATCTCCAGTAGCCTACTGGGTACCTACTGACCTGGGGAGTTCCTCTTTCAGTATCCTATCATTTTGCCTTTTCATAACAATAGAAAGGTCTTACCAGACCCACTCCCACAAGATAACAAGGTTAGTCAGAATGTCCTTTTTAATAAGCAGAAACATGTTCTCAAGCAAGATACATTGTTATTATATAATCATTAGTACAGAACTTAAGGAAAAACATCTTGCTTGAGCAAGATGAGTTTTGTTGTGTACCCATTAGATCCAGGCATAAAGAAAGTTAGTCTTAAAGTCTGTTGTGAGATACAGCAAGACAATTGATGTAACTGGTAGGATCAGCAAGATAAGAAGTATGAGTTTTCTCAATTTGTTCTCCTTCTTTGGTATTGTCTTGGCTATTCTTGGTCTTCTGCATTTTTACCTAATCTTTAGAATAACTTTGTTAATATGCACAATAGCTCATTGGGATTTTGATTGAGATTGCATAGATCAGGTTGGAAAGAATTAATATCTTAACAATGAGTCTTCCTATCTATAAACATAAAATATATCTCCATCTATTTGTACCTTCATCAAATTTTTGTTCATTGGTGTTTTATAGTTTTCTTCATTCCATTCTTGTGCATATTTGTTAGATTTATATACAAGCAATTTTCTCATTTTTGGTGCCAAAATAAATTGTACTGTGTTACAATTTTTAATTCTAATTGTTCATGTCTAGTATTTTGGGAAGAAATTAATTTTGAATACTAAACTTGTATCCTCTTACCCTAGTGAAAGTGAAAGTGAAGTCACTCAATCGTGTCTGGTGTCTGACTTTTTGTGACCCCATGGACTGTAGCCCACCAGGCTCCTCAGTCCATGGAATTTTCCAGGCAAGAGTACTGGAGTGGGTTGCCATTTCCTTCTCCAGGGGATCCAGGGATCAAACCTGGGTCTACCGCACTGCAGGCAGGCACTTTACCATCTGAGCCACCAGGGAAGCCCGTTTACCCTAGAGTAGTGGTTTTTTCACTATAGAAATTTATATTTCAATCTTTAGGATTTTCTACATAGACAATAATATCATCTGTAAAGAATGAGAGTTTTAACTTTTCTTATTTTGTCTCTATACCTTTATTTTCTTTATATACTAAATGGGCCTTTCAGTATAATGTTGAACAGTGTTGCTAACAGGGATATCTTTGCCTTTTCCTACTTCTTAGAGGAAATATGTCTAACTTCCTGTTATAAATGATGTTATGTGGATTTCTCTATCAATTTGAAGAAATTCCCCTCTATTTCCTGTTTTCTTTACTTCAGATTTTATCAGAAGTTGTTTATGCAACAAGTGACAGAATCATATGAATTGCTTTCTGTAGTTTGTTGATATGATTTAGACTGATTGATTTCAATTGTTAAAACTGCCTTGCATATCTGAAATAAATCGTCCTTGATCATATTGTGTAATTCTTTGTGTACATACTGGAATTGATTTAATAATATTTTGCTAAGAGTGTGACCTCTCTATACAAGAGAGACTACAGTTTTCCTACCTGGTAATATCTTTTTATGGGTTTCCTTTTATAGCTATTATGGCCACATTGAATAAAATAGAATATGGATCATTTTTCTGTTTTCCAAGAGATTGCAAAGAACTGGTGTCCTTTTTTCCTTAAATGTTTGGCAAAATTCATCAATGAAACCATTAGTTACAGGTTATTTCTTTTTTGAAAGGTTCGTGATGGTTGATTCAGTGTCTTTATTACCTATGGCTTATTCAGATTAGTTATTTTTCATTGTGTGACTTGTGGTAGCATGTGTCTTTCAAGCAACTCCTCTATTTTTATAAAAGCTATTAAATTTTAGAGTTGTTTATAAAATTTATTTTATTTTCAATTCTTATGTGATCTGTGATGCTCATCTTCTTTCACTTTTAATACTGGTAATTGGCATCTTCTTTCTTTTTTTCTTCATTTTTGGGCTCCAAAATCACTGCAGATGGTGATTGCAGCTATGAAATTAAAAGACACTTACTCCTGGGAAGGAAAGTGATGACCAACCTAGATAGCAATTCAAAAGCAGAAACATTACTTTGTCAACAAAGGTCTGTCTAGTCAAGGCTCTGGTTTTCCCAGTAGTCATGTATGGATGTGAGAATTGGACTGTGAAGGAAGCTGAGCACCGAAGAATTGATGCTTTTGAACTGAGGTGTTGGAGAAGACTCTTGAAAGTCCCTTGGACTGCAATATCCAACCAGTCCATTCTAAAGGAGATTATGGCAAAGCAAGGAACACTTTTCATTATTTATGAATGACATATTTAAATATCAATTAAGCTCAATAAATGCAAACTTTAGAAAAATAAATAAATAAAGGAGATCAGCCCTGGGTGTTCTTTGGAAGGACTGGTGCTAAAGCTGAAACTCCAGTACTTTGGCCACCTCATGCGAAGAGTTGACTCATTGGAAAAGACTCTGACGCTGGGAGGGATTGAAGGCAGGAGGAGAAGGAGACGACAGAGGATGAGATGGCTGGATGGCATCACCAACTCGATAGACGTGAGTTTGAGTGAACTCCTGAAGTTGGTGATGGGCAGGGAAGCCTGGCGTGCTGCAATTCATGGAGTCGCAAAGAGCCGGACATGACCGAGTGACTGAACTGAACAACTTTTTTTCTTGGTTAGTTTAGCTAGAGATTTACCAACTTATTTATCTGTTCAATGAACCAGCTTTTAATTATGCTGCTTTTCCCCATCAAATGGCTACCTAACTCAGTATTCTTGCCTGGAGAATTCCATCAACAGAGGAGCCTGGTCGGCTACAGTCCATGGGGTAGCAAAGAGTCAGACATGACTGAGAAACTCACAGTAACACATTTTTCTTATTTTTAATTCTATTGATTTTTGCTCTATTTATTTTTTCCTTCTGCTTACTTTAGGCTTTACTTGTTTTTCTTCCTTAGTTTCCCAAAATGAAATTTTAGGTTATTAATTTTAGATGTTTATTTAGCTAATGCATACCTTTAATAGAATAAATTTCCATTTAAGCACTATTTTGCTGCACCTTATAAATTTTTATGTTCATAATATACTTGAGTTTCCTTATTGTGTCTGGTAGTACTCTGATTCAAGTCACCAACCTCCACAGGATATTTGAAAGCCTTATCTTCATGCCACCCTCTTGTCTCCTTCAAACTATTTGGCAGATAGTTTAAAAATGTATTAGTATTCAAATCACTTTACTCACCTGCTTAAAGATAAGTTATTTAATGACTTCCTGATTTTTATCTTGAGATAAAATCAAATCTCCTTTTCAGAGCTCTTGAGGCAATTAATGAGCAGATTTCTGGGTATTTGTGACAACTCACCTTTAAGCATATACAAGCTCCCTTTTGTTTTTCTAGTGTGCCATGATCATATTTGCTTGGGATTCTTCTTACATGACATACTGTTTATTTGAAATACTTTGACAGGAATTTTTCTTACAAACTAATTAAAACTCCTATAAAAATTCTTTGAAACACGTAGTTTAGGTGTTATGAGAGCATTGTGTGCTCTCTCTATATTATGTAATATTAATTTGGGGATTTAAGTATGTTTCTGATGAGAATATGAGTCCCATGAGAGCAAAGATTTCTATTAATCATTATTGTAAAACTAATGCCCAGAGCAGAAGAGGAAAATTTTAACCATTATTTAGTATCTTTACAGAATACCTTTCCATTGTATTCCAAAAGACTCTATGCAAGTTTAATTAACATTAATAATTTCAGCAGGTCATTTAAGCCAGCTTCAGAACTTGTTGGGACCTGCCTGCCAATGCAGGAAATGCAAGAGATGTAGGTTCTATCCCTGGATTGGGAACATCACCTGGAGGAGGGCATGGCAACACATTTCTAGTATCTTTGCCTGGAGAATCCATGGACAGAGGAGCCTGGTGGGCTACAGCCCATAGGGTACACAGAGTTGGACAGCACTGAAACTACCTAGCAAGCACACATTCAGAACGTGTCGGCTTAATGACCTGGACACTTTTTTCTTTTTTTTTTTTCAAACATGAGACATTATTAAAATAAAAGCAAACTTCAGGCCATTTAGCTGATGTCCATTTGAACTGAGTCAGAACTGAACTCTTGCTGGACCTCTCCTGCTTACTGTTTAATACTTATGATGCTAATACTGCTGCTGCTGCTAAGTCACCTCAGTCGTGTCTGACTCTGTGCGCCCCCATAGATGGCAGCCCACCAGTCTCCCCTGTCCCTGGGATTCTCCAGGCAGGAATACTGGAGTGGGTTGCCGTTTCCTTCTCCAATGCGTGAAAATGAAAAGTGAAAGGGAAGTCGCTCAGTCATGTCTGACTCTTAGCCAACCCATGGACTAAGATCCTTCTTTAAATAATTGATATACACTTTAAAAAATTATTTCAGAGGATGCACAGTGTGACAAGGTATTTTCTGCGTTCTTCTGTCACTTAATATAATAGTGTGTTTAAGTGGGTCTCTAGATGATTTATGAAAATTTTCTGGCTTCAAATGTTTAGACTGAAAAGTCTCTGTCTCCATAAATGTAAAAGGACTAAGCAATGCAACTTATTAATATATTCCTTCATTATGGATTTTGATTTTCAATATGGATTTTGATTTTCAATACTGATTTTATATTCTTTATTTACTTAATTCTTCAAATACTGTAAATTTCACAAATCTTAACATAAAATCAAAATTTCCATCTATCTGATTGTATTACATTGATACATGTTGGGTATTTTTCTTATTTCTATTTCCTCCTAAAATCTTGGTACAATTACTCTCAGAAATTTTCTTAAGAGAATCTTTGATTTTTTCTACCTGGTATTATCCAACATTTTGTTTCTTCATTCTCTATTTAACAAACCTGTCTCAGACACTATTCCAGAAAATGCCAGTGAATTAAGAGATATGACCTTTCCTCCAGATACATCTTATATTCAAGAGTAGAAGAAAGACTTCAAGTAAGTGATTAAAATGAAATATCTAATTAAATGTAATATGACACAATAACTTCTCCAATCAAAAAGAATGAAAGAGAGAGATAAGAAAAAAAACTGAGTGTTATAGAAATTTTAACCTCTTCTTCTTGAGTTCCAGCAAATAATTAGAAATGTAGTAAAAACTGTCCAAATTAGATTCAAACATTTCTGAAAGTTTAATTTATGAATGAGGTAAAAAATTTTAACTTCATTTCCTTATTTTAAATAAATTCTAGATCTAATAGAACATTATTCCAACTCTTTAAATTTTATATAATCAAAATATTACATTAAAATAGCTCTACTTTTGGTTGTCACCTAATAATAGGTTGAAGAAAAATAGCTTTTTAATCATACAGTTAGAACATTTTTACACCAAACTTGATTGTTCCACCATAATAGCAATAGAAAAAAACACATAGCTTAGCTGTTTACTCATAACTTTAATAACTACAAATAAGTTTATTAGTGCAGTTCCCTGCTGGGCAGATGTTACATCTGTACAGTCCATTTGATTTAAATATCAGTGGCCACTTTCCAAAGTACTTAATTCTAAATCTTTTAACTCTCATTTCACATTTCCAAATTCCGTTACTTCTTTCTGATAGACTTTTGTATTGGATCTGAGAAGGATTACATGTGTTGTAATGTTAAAGTTATTCTTGAATATCACAATTACACTAAGTGCTTCATAATATATTTGATTGCCCTTAATTAAGAAATAAAACAAAATGAAGCAACTGACAAACAACTAATCTCAAAAATATACAAGCAACTCCTACAGCTCAACTCCAGAAAAATAAATGACCCAGTCAAAAAATGGGCCAAAGAACTAAATAGACATTTCTCCAAAGAAGACATACAGATGGCTAACAAACACATGAAAAGATGCTCAGCATCACTCATTATCAGAGAAATGCAAATCAAAACCACTATGAGGTATCATTTCACGCCAGTCAGAATGGCTGCGATCCAAAAGTCTACAAGCAATAAATGCTGGAGAGGGTGTGGAGAAAAGGGAACCCTCTTACACTGTTGGTGGGAATGCAAACTAGTACAGCCACTATGGAGAACAGTGTGGAGATTCCTTAAGAAACTGGAAATAGAACTGCCTTATGATCCAGCAATCCCACTGCTGGGCATACACACTGAGGAAACCAGAAGGGAAAGAGACACGTGTACCCCAATGTTCATCACAGCACTGTTTATAATAGCCAGGACATGGAAGCAACCTAGCTGTCCATCAGCAGATGAATGGATAAGAAAGTTGTGGTACATATACACAATCGAGTATTACTCAGCCATTAAAAAGAATACATTTGAATCAGTTCTAATGAGGTGGATGAAACTGGAGCCTATTATACAGAGTAAAGTAAGCCAGAAAGAAAAACACCAATACAGTATACTAACGCATATATATGGAATTTAGAAAGATGGTAACAATAACCCTGTGTAGGAGACTGCAAAAGAGACACCAATGTATAGCTCAGTCTTATGGACTCTGGGGAGAGGGAGAGGGTGGGAAGATTTGGGAGAAAGGCACTGAAACATGTATAATATCATGTATGAAACGAGATGCCTGTCCAGGTTCGATGCACCATACTGGATTCTTGGGGCTGGCTGCAACCCAGAGGGATGGTATGGGGAGGGAGGAGGGTTCAGGATGGGGAACACAGGTATACCTGTGGCGGATTCATTTTTATATTTGGCAAAACTAATACAATATTGTAAAGTTTAAAAACAAAATAAAATTTAAAAAAAAAAAGAAAATGACAAAAAAATAAAATAAATAAAATTTTATACCACATGAAGAAAACTAAGAAGCAACAAAATGAAAATAAATAAAAGGAATCTTGACATGATTTTAGAATGCTCAAAGAGATTTTTAAAAAAGGAATAATACACTTATGGATCAAGAAATTATGAAATAAAGAAGCAGAAATGAAATGAAAATAGGCATTTTGAAAAAAAATTAGAAATCCTACAAAGTGAAAAATAGAAGTTAACTTTTTAAATTTCAATAGGTGAGATAATCGTGAGGGAATTACTAAAATGGAAGAATATCAAGGAACTTCCCCAAAACCTATCACAGTGAAATAAAAAGGCTAAATCATAATTATGATAAAGCAGTTTAAAAATATGTAGGATCAATTGGACATCTCCAACATACACCTAATGAGAGAGTCACAAGTACAGCATTGAAGGAATTCCCTGGTGGTCCAGTGGTTAGGACTCAGTGCTTTCAGTGCAGAGGGCCCAGGTTCAATCCCTGGTTAGGGGACTAAGATCCCACAAGTCATGCAGCACAACCAAAAAAAGAACATTAAGGAAATGGCATAAACTTTTCCAAAATAGAAGAAATACAGGGGTCCTCAAATTTAATATGCCCACCAAGTGCTACACAGAACAAGTAGATATATCTGGTCTGGAATTGATCCATTGCAATAAAGAGGCTGAAGCAAAAAACAACCCACCCTTAGAATGTACAATTCATTTAAAGAATCTTCAGAAGTCTAAACTTAAGAAATCATAAACTGAAATATTCCTTAGCAGCTCTGAAACTCAATCGAGTTGGGATTTCCAGTTAAAATGTTGTAAGAATTGTATCTAACAAACAGTATTAAATTATAATGTCTTCCTAAAAAAAAAAAGAAAAGAAATAAAACATTATTGGTCCTTTGTTCCAAATAATGACAAAAGTTACAACTAGGCAGTGTGGAGAAGGATATTAATAATGTTGCTATTGTTGTTGCTGTGTTTTTAAATAAAAGGGGAGGATCTTTTAGTTATTTATTTTGTTCTGCATGAAATTAACTTTCTACTGAAATAGTCTGTGGGATTACCTTTCTTTCTTTCTTTCCTTTTTTTTTTTTTTTTAATGGCAATAGCTCTGTATGCACTGAAGCAAGAGTAAAACAGTAATCTGGTGAATAGAATTTATACTTTAAATGCACTGGAATTGCTTCAGACTGAGAAACTCCTTAAATCTGAAAAGTCTCAATTTCCCCGTTTCTTAGCACCAAAAATGAGACTGTGCTGAATCCCCTCAGGCATCTGGACAGTGTTCTCTAGAGCTTATAAGCATTTATTTACATACATACTGGGTTTGACTATTGACCCTAGCTTTTCTTTGAGGCAGAAAATTAAAACAGCAGATATGTACAATATTTTCAGCATTTTTTATATAATCCACAAATAATCCAATTACTAGAGCAGTCTATTGTCTCCTCTCTAAAAAGTTCTCTGTTAACTGTTGAAAATCAAAAATAATTTCCATTCCTCTGGGTGACTGGCAAATCAGCCAGTTGTTATTTTCTTATAAAATCTGCTGGAAGGAATCTGTGAAACAAAGTACTTTTACAGAAGAATGTGAATGGCTTAATTCAAATGGAATGGTATATGAAAATCCAATCTTCCACATAAAATAAGAATTTAAAACTAGATACTGACTTTGTCATGTTTATGCCTAAAAGCCTAAAACCTATCCAGATTTTAAAAACAATGTGTGGTTTAAGGGATAAATGGATAAAGCTGTACACATGTACATATATGTCATACACAGATACACATAGATACATATACAATTGAATAACATTCAGATAAAAGGAAAGAAGGATATCTGACCACTTTTCACAACATAAATGAACCTTGAGGACATTGTGCTTAGTAAGATACATCAGAGAAAGACAAAAACTGTATGATATCACTCATATATGGAATCTGAAAAAATCATACTTATGAAATTAGGGGCTGTGAGGCAGGGAAATCCAGGAGATACTGTTAAAGGCTACAAATTTGTAACAGGTAGACATATAATTAATGGAGATCAATGCAAGGCATAAAGATTATAGTCAGCAATATTGCAATATAAACTTCAAAGCTGCTAAGAAAGTAGATCTTGAAATTCCTGTGATTAAGTTTCCTCACTTTCACTGCAGAGGTCACAGGTTTGTTCCCTACTCAGGGAACTACAATCCCTCATGCCATGCAGAAAGTGGCAAATAAAACAAACAAAAAAACAACAACAACAACAACAAAAAAAAAAACAAGCAAAGAAACAAAAAACTAGATCCTAATTGTCCCCACTGCAAAAGCAAAATGATAATGATGTGAAGTGATGAGAAGTATTAAGTGAGCTATGGTGGTTATCATATTGTAATATATAAATGCACCAAGTTAACATGTTATACACCTTAAACTTGCATGATGTTATATGTCAATTACCTCAATTAAAAAAAAAAAGAAAGAAAGAGCAAACAACAAAAGCCTCTCTTATGATTTTTGTATTCTGAATTGCTTTAGTCTTCTCAGCAGGACAGGAATGATTTTAAATGTTGCATATCTTTTATTTTGTCTCCCCTAAATTTCCTCATATCCTATGTATAAACTATTAAAATCAGTTGAGCTTCTAAAATTAGTGATGAGCTTTAATAGCAAATTCAAATTTACTGGTGGTATGTTGCACCCAGTTCAACAGTGGTTTGACATTCACTGTGGTCAGATTGCTCTGGTTTGAAGTCTAATTCAGTCAGTTAAACAGCTGGGAGATTTGGGGCAAATCACTTATATTTGCTAAGCTTCAGTTCTCTCATCTTTGAAATGAGGGTAATAATACTTAATACAATGGATTTCTGATGATTAAATGCAACAATGCATGAAAAGTATTCTGTATGGCACAAGACTAAGACATAAGTATTTAACAGTTATGAGCAATCATTGTCATTAATTATTATCCAATATATAGTTAGCACTGACTAAAAGAAAAATGTTTTAAAATACTTAGCAGAGTTCCTTGAATATGTTAGCTCCTAATAAATATTAGCTAAAAACATATAGAGTTATTGTTATAATTTTTCCTTCACTTGTAAGCCATGATTTCTCTATTTTGGGAAAATAAAAGCACTTTAATGGCGTCCATGGGGTCGCAAAGAGTTGGACATGCCTGAGTGACTGAACAACAATAATGACCATGCAAGTACTCGAATGAACAGGCAACTACATTAGGTAGTATGGAACAGAAGTATGATATAACACTGAGTAAAGTATATATTTTAGTTTCGAATTAGAAATTATGCACATTTTTATGTAAAGCGAATATCTAAAATTATTTATAATATTGTTCTACATAAGGGACATAGTTCTTCTGGACTTGTGTATTTGGGAAAAGTCATATGTAGTTGGCAACTGAAACCCTGTTGTTAAAAAAAAGATATTGTTTTGATTTTTTTTAATTTAAATTTATTTATTTTAATTAGAGGCTAATTACTTTACAATATTGTATTGGTTTTTAAATATATTGAGATTGAAATGCCTGTGGGATACCCAAAGAACAACACACAAGTGACAGCCTCATGGTCATGTCCTATGCACACTATAGAAATTTCTGAAGGAAGACAGATCTGAGGGTTAAATCAGGACATGGTGCCTATTAAGATCATATCAAATAGTTGGTAAAAATTTCCCTCTGAGAAAAGAAAGGTGCATAGCATTGAAGTATATAAAATAATGGTACCACACAAAAGATCTTATGTAATTAATACATATATACACATGTATATGTGTCTATACATTCATAAGTATATGTATGTATATATATACATACACAAAACTTGATTTTGTTTTTTTTTCAAATACTCTTTATGTGAGGTATGTGTTTTTTAAATATGGTTTCTATCTTGATGAATTTTATAGAAAACAAACATGAAACAGTAATAAATTATATGTAGAGTATTTAATCAGAAAACAATTTTATAAGCTTCTTGAAAAGTAGCATTCATTCTTGACTAAAGGCCTAGAGATGCATGTATGGAGACATTCAGAAATTTACCAAATTAAAATAGTTGCATACATCAAAATAGTGCATGGTTTTGACCAGACAGTTCACCAAGTTGAAGTTATGTTTACATAACTTTCATTTTCAGCTTAGGTAAAAAATGAAATAACAGTTCAAGATTCTTCGAAAATCATAAGTGAATTTCAAAAATAAATGTCAACATAAGCTTGTGCCATAGAAAATTCTACAAAAAAAAAGATGCCTGAAAGAATTCATTTCATTGCAAATATTGTGCAAAAATGAGCTTTTGTTCTTCATTCCAACTGTTGAAATTAGCATACAGGAGCCAACACTGAAAGACCAAATGCTAATGGAAAATCCAATTAATTATAAAAGAAGAGCCAATAGTTTGTGTATAAACTTTTGTGTGTATAAAGTTTATTGAAATTTTAATCTATAATTTCCCCCTCATAACTGAGATATAATTATAAAAAATAATTCTTTACATATTTGACCTTACATGGATTTTCACATAAATAATATAATTTTTTAATAAAGTAACCAATAGAAAGTATATTGACACATTTAATTACCACTTATTTACTCTATTATAATCATGGGAGCTGATTATTATTAAAAGAAATATGTAAATATTTCTAGTATTCTCTGTGATCTTATGACATGAAATTTTTAAGCTTATTATATTTATTCTGGTTCTTAATTTATTTTTGTATATTTTTTCAAAAATATAACATTACATAGGAGTATTTACTATGTTTCTTCAATATATATTTATCTCAAAGTAAGTATTTTTAATGACTATAAAGTCAATTAATCAGTAATTGTCTTTTAAAAATATTGTGGCTGGTGGTATTTCATAGCATGGAGAGTTCATAATTGATGGAACTGTTTCCTAAAATAGACATTTCCCTAGGTTTGTTTAAATAATGCAGACACTGATAAAGTAAATATTATTAAATATATCTTATGTTTTGATGCATTTGCTTATACAACAGAATACCAAAATTGAAATTTTTCAATCACAGATAATAACTCTTAAAATATATTTAATATTGTAAATAATAGTCCCAAAATATTATAGTAAATGCCAAACTCCCCAAAAATATGAATGTGATGGTATATATAAGTTCTCACAACATTAGATATTAACTCACTTTAAGATATTTGAATAGTTAATTATGGGAAAATTTATAACATGAGAATATAAAAATATGTGCCAAAAAGATTAATTCATATTTGGCTGAAAATGTGATTGAAAATATATGCAGCTTTGAGTAATAATCAAACTTTACTGAGGTATTTTTACTGTAAAGACTTTATCAAAACTTACATTGGATAAATTTTAAACAGATTCACTGCACCAGTGGCATAATCACAGTAGCCAAATGGGGTTGCTGTCCTCATTCAGTCACTCAGTGGTGTTCGACTCTGCCACACCACGGCCTGAAGCACTCCAAGTTTCTCTGCAACCGAGTTTGACAAACTCATGTCCATTGAGTCGATGATGCCGCTCAACCATCTCAGCCTCTGTTACCCCTTTCTCCTCCTGCCCTCAGTCTTTCCTAGTGTCAGTGTCCTTCCCAATGTGTTGGCTCTTCATAGTAGATGGCCAAATTATTAGAGCTTTAGCTTCAGCATCAGTACTTCCAGTGAATATTCACGGTTGATTTCCTTTAGGATTGACAGGTTTGATCTCCTTGCAGTCCAAGGGACTCTCAAGAGTCTTCCCCATCACCACAGTTCAAAAGCATCAATTCTTCATTGCTCAGCCTTCTTTATGGTCCAACTCTCATATATCCATACATGAGTACTGGAAAAACCATAGCTTTTACTGTGCTGGCCTTTGTCATCAAAGTGATGTCTCTGCTTTTTAATATGCTGTCTAGGTTTATCACAGCTTTTCTTCCAAGGAGCAAGTGTCTTTTAATTTCATGGCTTCAGTCACCATCCACAGTGATGTTGGAGCCCAAGAAAATAAAGTCTGTCACTGTTTCCATTATTTCCCCATCTACTTGCCATGAATTGATGAGACTGGATGCTATGATCTTAGTTTTTTGAATGTTGAATTTTAAGCCAGCTTTTTCATTCTTCTCTTTCACCTTCATTGAGAGGCTCTTTAGTTCCTCTTCACTTTCGGCCATTAGGGTGGTGTCATCAGCATATTTGAGGTTCTTGATATTCCAACTTGTGATACATCTTGCCCAGCATTTCACTTTATGTACTCTGCATATAAGTTAAATAAACAGGGTGACAATATACAGCCTTGAAGTACTCCTTTCCCAACTTGGAACCAGTCTGTTGTTCCATGTCTAGTTCTAGCTGTTGCTTCTTGATCTACATACAGGTTTCTCAAGAGGCAGGTAAGAAGGTTTGGTATTTCCATCTCTTTCAGAATTTTCCATAGTTTGTTGTGATCCACACAGTGAAAGTTTTTAGAAAAGTCAAGAAAGCAGAAGTAGATAATTTTTGGATTTTTTTTTCTTTTTCTATTATCCAACAGTTGTCAGCAATTTGATCTCTGGTTCCATTTTCCATTGCCTTTTCTAAATTTAGCTTGTACATATGGAAGTTTTCAGCTCACATATTGTTGAATCCTAGCTTGAGTGATTTTGAGCATTAACTTGCTAGTATGTGAAGTGCAGTAGTTTGGACATTCTTTGGCATTGCCCTTCTTCAGGATTGGAATGAAAACTGACCTTTCCCAGTCCTGTGGCCACTGCTCAGTTTTCCAATTTTGCTGGCATATTGACTGTAGCACTCTAACAGCATCATCTTTTAGGATTTGAACGGTCTCAGGTGGAATTGCATCAAATCCACTAGCTTTGTTTGTCATAATGTTTCCTAAGTCCCACTTGTTTTTTTTTAGTGCCAGGATGTCTGGCTCTAGGTAAGTGACCACACCATCATGTCTGTCCAGGTCATTGAAACCTTTTTTGTATAGTCCTTCTGTATATTCTTGTCACCTCTTCTTTAATACCTTCTGCTTCTGTTAGGTCTGTACCATGTTTGTCCTTTATTGTGCCCATTTTTGCATGAAATGTTCCCTTGGTATCACTAATTTTTTTGAAGAGATCTCTAGTCTTTCCCACTCTACTCTTTTCCTCTATTTCTTTTCATTGTTCACTTAAGACTTTCTTATCTCTCCTTGCTATACTTTGTATCTCTGCATTCAGATAATATATCCTTTCTTTTTCCTTTTGCCTTTTTCTTCTTTTCCTTTCTCAACTATTTGTAAGATCTCCTCAGACAACCATTTTGCCTTTTTGCATTTCTTTGTCTTGGGGATGGTTTTGATCACCACCTCCTACACAATGTTATGAACTTCCATTTGTAGCTCTTCAGGCACTCTATCAGATTACCCAAGTGGGGTAAAACTTCTATTTTAATTTTATCTATGTGCATTTCATATTTCATCAAGAATTGAGATCACTATCAAATATTCTCCTGTGACTTAATTGCAATGGGTTATTGTAATCCAATATGCAAAGCAATTCTTCCACTGAAAATTATGATTACTACAATAGGCTTATATATATATTTGTATTGAACTATTCAGAGAAAATTAAATTATTTATCAAATTTGTATATTAACCTACTAACAATGACTGAGTTTTAAAAAATTAATCCTATCAATATCCAAATTGTATAGATATTTTTATAGTAACAAAAATCATTTGTAGGTTTTCCTTTTTACATCATGTTATAAAAGATAAAATATGGTTGAAATAAAATAATTTTGAAACAAAATATTTTTCAAAATATAAATGAGACAATATTTACATTTTTGTTTTTTTACCATTGTTCATTGTTTCTAACACTTGACCTTTTTCCTGCATTTTTAGTCAAAATATTTTCCATGGAGATCTTTTTGTACAAGGATACTTACTTTTGTTCAAGTATATATCATAGAATTTAGTCTGTACTATAATTTATCTACTGATTTTGGTTTGGTCTTCTTCCACACAGAAAAAATTGATTTATATATTATTTTATGGCTTTTATATTTCTTGCCTTCGTTTATTGGGCCTTCACTAAAACAGTCATATAAATTCTTCTTAAATTTTCAGTTTCATTTTTAAAACAATAAAAGATTAAACAAACAAAAAAAATAGGAAGAATCTGTCTAATTGATTGCAATCACAACTGTAAAAAACAGTTGGAAATAATAGCTAATTGATTTATTCATAATTGATGAAGTTCTGGGGAGAAATCCAAAGATATGCATATTTACATACATAAAATGTGTTTAGGAATACATGACTTTATAATGGTAATTTATTTCATTATGCTGGCATTATTTTAAATATTGCTTATATTTCAAAAATCAATTGAAAATTCTCAGAAATATATTCATTTTAAATTTATGAATCCTTTTTTTTTTACCAATTCCAAGAAACCATTTATGAATTATGATTATGATTATCATTTTAGTAAATTTCAATATTAGTAAAAAGTGATTTACTACGGGGGCAACTTTGGACCAAAGAGCAAGGCGGAGTGTGAGATTCTGATGCTGGCAGACCTGCCAGCTGCCGGCAAAACCACATGGGCCATCAAACGCGCATCCTGCAGCCCCTTCGAGAAGCATAACCTCCTGGATACCAGCTCATCGTGGATGAGATGTGGGTAATGGGCTTAGGCCTCAGTGGAACCACACAGGCTGCTGGGCTATCCTGATGTCCCCGGCCACCACCCAGTGCCCAACTGTCTTGTCCAGATCACTGCCTGCAAGAAGCACAACTATAGCCTAAACCAGACGAATGTTTATGAGTCACTCTAGAGATGAAAAATGAGACCCTTGTGAAGGCCTGCAGTGCAAGGCTCTTGGAATTTGTCCTACTGAGCAGGTTCTGAAAGATCGAACAATAAAGCAGACCGACAAAGAAGGGAAGGATGTCCCGGATTATGTGGTCTTAGAAATGAAAGCCAACTTCTCCTTGCGCAATGCTGAGGACCTCCTGGACAAGGTGATGTTCACTGAGCTGCAGCGAGAGGCCACAGACAAGCTGGTGAGGCAGCCCAGCAAGGAAGGCTGTGGGAGGGGACCGCTGATGAAGGGAGTGCTAACCACTTAGTCCGGGGTGGATCCTGGGGCCGTGGGGGTGGTGGCAGTTCCCAGCGCTGTGACAACCAAGGTCCCCAGGGGGCAACTGAGGAGGCTGCCACAACTCAGGAGGAGGCAGCAATATAGGAGGCAACTACCCAGGAGATTTCAACCATAGTGGAGGTGGTGGCTACAACCAGAGCAATTGGGGTAACAACCTGGCAACAATTCCAACAAGTGAGGCAGCTACAACCCGGTTCCCCAGCAACAGTCTCCCCCACAGCAGCCTCCACCACCACCCACCTACAGCCCTGCTCTGAATCCCCCAGGGGCCAGCTGCAACATCCCCCAGCTTGGGGGCCAAAACCAGCACCCCTCCGGTCAGCAGCTACAGCCCTCCACACCCAACCACCTCCCTACAACCAGGGAGGGTCCAGCCAGAGCTACACAGCCCCACCACCTCACCTCCGCCAACACCTGCTTAGAACTATGCCAGCTACAGGGCTGTAATCCAGTCCCTTGCACCCCCCACTGCCCCCCAAGGCACAGACCTTCCCTAGCCCAACTGCAACCAAGATCAACGGTAGGCCAAGCAATGGGACCAGGACTATCAGAACCAGGACCAGTAGCCACCATGCCAGAGGAACTATGACTACAGAGCTACTCCGGGAATGTACGGGGGGCAGAGGCACAAGGCCGCCGGCGCATCATGGAGAACACAGAGGAGGCAGAGGCACACACCAGCCGGCACGTCCTGGAGAACACACGGGGTCACAGGCACACAGTGGCCAGGAGTCCTGGAGAACACACTGGGAGCACAGGCACACAGTAGCCAGGCATCCTAGAGAACACAGAGAACACACAGCAGCCGGGCGTCCTAGAGAACACACGGGGGCCACAGGCACACGGGGGCCACAGGCACACAGCGGCTGAGCTTCCTGGAGAAAACACAGGGTCATAGGCACATATCAGCTGGCATGTCCTGGAGAACACATGGGTCACAGGCTCACACCAGCCTGCACATCCTGGAGAACACACGAGGGGCACAGGCACACAGAAGTCAAGCGTCCTGGAGAACACACAGGGTCATAGGCATACACTAGCCGGCGCATCCTGGAGAATACACGGGAGGTCACAGGCACACAGCAGCCGGGCTCCTGGAGAACACAGAAAACACACAGCATCTGGCCTGTCCTGGAGAACACACCAGCCAGCCCATCCTGGAGAATACATGGGGGGCACAGGCACACACCAGCTGGCGTGTTCTGGAGGCCCCTGCTGGCTTCCTCCATTAGTGCCCATCCCGACCCTCCTCGTTCACTCCCACTGGGTCCAGAGGTACTGGAGGCAGGCTCTCCCAGGGCTGCCTCCGCTCTGCGGGGCTCTTCCCCCACACGGGGCTGGGCATTTCTTCTGGATTCAAACAGGCAACGGTGACATTTTATTTTCTGTTTTTCAGAGTCCCCTCCTCCCCTCTTCCTCCCCCCTTTCTCTTTCTGGACTAAAGACCCATGCCCCCTCCTTGTTCCTACAGTGAGGCTACAGCACTAAGGGGTGGGGGTGGGGGGGGCTTCCTGTCTTCTCCTCCCATCCCTGCAAGGGCAATTCCACTTCCCAGACTCTCATGCAATTGGTTGTAAATTCTTCCAGGAGCTGTTTTACTGTCTACTTTTCAGGATTAAGAAAAAAAAAAAAATGCAAGTTTTAAATGCAAAATGTAGAGGAAAGAAGCAGTGGCAGGTTTTTTTTGTGTGTGTAATTATGCTTGTTTTTCAATTTTTAGAATTTGTCCGTTTTTCTGTGGGTCAGCTGTTGATATTTCATCAGGATAACCATTTCTTTGCTAAATTCAGGTGACAAAGGAAGAGCCACACCTTCAAAACACACACAAAAGAAAACCACAGTATCCTCTTTAACTTAACTTTCTATACAGTGTCTCAGATTCTCCTTGCATAGAAGCTTCTGTGTTGAGTTGAATTATACCTGCTTTTGTATTTGGAGAGAGTGTGACTGTTGAACTTGACACCTTTAAAAACAAAGGAGAGATGTTACTTTACCAACAAAGGTCCATCTAGTCAAAGCTATGGTGAAAATAAAAGATGCTTGCTCCTTTGAAGAAAAACTATGATCAACCTGCTGCTGCTAAATTGCTTCAGTCATGTCCGACTCTGTTCAACCCCAGAGACAGCAGCCCACCAGGCTCCCCGGTCCCTGGGATTCTCCAAGCAAGAATAATGGAGTGGGTTGCCATTTCCTTCTTCAATGATCAACCTAGACAGCATATTAAAAAAAAAACAAAAAAACACAGAGACATTACTTTACCAACAAAGGTCCAACTAGTCAAAGCTATGTTTTGTTTTTTTTTTTCCCCCAGTAGTCATGTATGGATGTGAGGGTTGGATTATAAAGAAAGCTGAGCACCAAAGAATTGATGCTTTTGAACTGTGGTGTTGGAGAAGACTCTTGAGAGTCCCTTGGACTGCAAGGAGATCCAACCAGTCCATCCTAAAGAAATCAGTCCTGAATATTCATTGGAAGGACTGATGCTGAAGCTGAAGCTCCGATACTTTGACTACCTGATGTGAAGAACTGACTCATTGGAAAAGACCCTGATGCTGGGAAAGACTGAAGGAGGGAGAAGAAGGGGATGACAGAGGATGAGGTGGTTTGATGGCATCACTGACATGAAGGACATGAGTTTGATCAGGCTCTGGGAGTTGGTGATGGACAGGGAAGTCTGGTGTGCTACAGTCCATGGGGTAGCCGAGTCAGACACAACTGAGTGACTGAACTGACTGATATACTGATATATACATATATATACACACATATATGTATATGTATATATACACCATCTCCCAGAATGATGCTTGTTACTATATGTGACCATATGTATATGTGTATATATTCCATATGTGTGTATATGTACATACATATATATATATATATAATACACATATACACACATGCATGCATTATGGGCTTATTTATATTCCCCTTACTAAATTCTCACATTGATGTAATAACTCTCAGTATCAGAATGTAACTCTACCTTCAGGTAGAGTTAAGTTAGTAATATGGTAGTTAAGTTAGTAATATGATAATTGTTAGAATGCATTTATTAGTGCATGCATACTAATTTTCTCCAGTCATGTCCACTTCTTTGAGACTCTGTGGGCTGTAACTCGCCAGACTCCTCAGTCCATGAGATTCTCTAGGCAAGAATACTGGAGTGGCTTTCCTTGCCTTCCTCCAGGGGATCCAGGGGTTAAACTTGCATCTCTTACATGTCTTATGTTTCAAGCATTGGCAGGTGGTTTTTTTTGTTTGTTTGTTTGTTTACCACAGGCACCACCTGGGAAAGCCCAGAGTTTGTTAGAGTGGGTCTCAATCCAATATGAATGATCCTCTTATAAGACGAGAAGATTAGGACCCAGAAACCGTTATACAGGAAGGAACTGGAGGGAAACAAAAGGCAATATATAAACCAAGAAATGAGACATCAGGAGGAAGCATCCCTGATAATAACTTTATCCCTGATTTTGAGTCTCCAGTATCATGAGAAACAGCAGCCCTAGCAAACTAGTACTATATATATTTTTATATAAAGCATATATATTTTTAATTAAGCATTATTTTTGATCCATTCAACCTTTACAATGCCTTATATATATTATTTTTTAATTCAGAATTAACTTTTTAAGAAAAGCTTTAGGTTCATAACAAAATTAAGAGGAAGGCATGGAGATTTCCCATGTCCTCTCCACCCTCAACATTCATGTGTGTGTGCATACTCAGTGGCTTGCCATGTCTGATTCTTTGTAATCCTATGGACTGTAACCTGCCAGGTTCCTCTGTCCGTGGGACAAAAGACAAAATACTGCAGTGGGTCACAAAGCCCTCCTCCAGGGGATCTTCCCAATACAGTGGTCAAACCTGCATATCCTGCACTGCAGGCAGTTTCTTTACTGTTGAGACATGAGGGAAGCTCCTCAACATGCATAGTTTCCCTAATTATCAACATTTCCCTCCAAATGGTATATTTGTTACCATTGATAAACTAGGTTGGCACATCACAGTCACCCAATGTTCAGAGTTTACATTAATGTTCATTGCTAGTTTTTTACATTCTGTAGGTTTGGACAAATGTGTAAGAAGATATATGATATATTACTATGTATCATTCAGAGCATTTTCATCATTTAAAAAATCTTCTGTGTTCTGCTTATTTATCATTGTCTTCAACCCCAACTCCTAGCAACCACTGATCTTTTCACTGACTCCATAGTTCACCTTTTATAGAATGTTTTATATTTTTCTGTTTGACTTCTTTCACTTAGTAAATGGATTTAACTTTTCACACACTGATAGCTCATTTGCTTTTAGCTCTGAATGCTATTCCACCATCTGGATGTAAGAAAAATTGTTTACCCATTCATCTGCTTTTGCTGTGTGCTTAGTCACTCAGTCATGTCCAACTCTTTGTGATCCCATGGACTGTAGCCCGTCAGGCTCCTCTGTCCATGGGGTTTCTTCAGGAAATAATACTGGAGTGGTTTGCCATGCCTTCCTCCAGGGCATCTTCCCAACCCAGGGATTGAACCCAGGCCTCCCACATTGCAGGTGGATTCTTTGTCATCTCAGCCAGGGAACCCCTATTATAAATATCCATGTGCAGGTTTGTGTGTAAACACAAGTCTCCAACTCCTTTGAGTAAATAAGAAAAAGCATGATAGCTGGATTATATGTTAGTAGTATGTTCAGTTTTGTAAGAAATCATCAAACTATCTCCCACAGTGGCCATACCATTTTGCATTCCCACCAGCAATGAATTAGATTTTCTACTGTTGAGAGTTTCTGAAAGAGAGTTCATCCTCGCTAGCACTTGGTGTTGTTAATGTTCTAGATATTGGCCATTCTGATGTGTGTAGTTATGTCTTTTTATTGTTTTAATTTGCATTTCATGATGACACATTACACAATACATTTTTATTACCTTATTTGCCATCTGTATTTATTGCTTTGGTAAAGTATCTGTTAAGGTCTTTGGCCTATTTTTTTAATGGATTGCCTTTCTTTTTATTGTTTAGCTTTAAGAGTTCTTTTTATATTTTAGATAACAGACTTTTAAGAGACTTACATTTTGCAAATATTTTCTCCCATTCTGTGGCTTATCTTCTTAATTCTCTTGACATTGTTTTTAACAGAGCATAAATTTTTATTTTAATGAAGTACAGCTTATCAGTGTTTTCTTTCATGGATCATTCCTTTCATGTTACATGAGAAAATGTCACCACAAAACGAAGGGTCGTCTGGGTTTTCTCCTATGTTATATTCCAGAAGTTTTATAGTTTTGTGTTTAACTCTTAAGTCTATGATCTGGTTTCAGCAAATATTTCAGAAGGGTATATATATATTTATATATTTAATTTTACATGTGGATATCTAGTTGTTACAGCACCATCTGTTGAAAGGCTCCATTTATTGTGTTTACCTCTTCATCAAAACTCAGTTGACTATATTTATGTAGATCTTTCTCTGTAATGATTTGTCTGTTCTTTCATCAGTACCACAGTGTCTCAATTACTGTAACTTTATAGTAAGTCTTGAGGTTGGGTAACATCAGTCCTACAACTTTGTTTTTCTCCTTCAATACTGTGTTAGGTATTATGTCTTTCTCTGTAAATATTAGAATCAGTTTGCTGATACCACTATAATATATATTTTTAATGAGATATGCAGGCAAACCTCATTTTATTGTGTGTCACTTTACTATACACCACATATTCTGTGTTACTTACAAATTGAAGGTTTGTGACAACCATGCATCAAGCAACTAGTAGGCACCCTTTTGCAGCAGCATTTGCTCACTTCATGTCTCTGCAACACTATTTGTTAATTCTTAAAATATTTAATATTTTCATTATTCTTATATTTATTATAGTGGTCTGTGATTAATGAACTTGACCTTGTTATTGTAATTACTTGGGATGTGATGGTGCCAAGAACTATGCCCATATAAGATGATGGAAATTAATAGATAAGTACTGTGTGTGTCCTGACTGATATACCAACTGACCATTCCCCCTCTGCCTCACTCTCCTTGGGCCCCTTTATTCCCTGAAACACAACAGTACTAACACTAGGCCAATTTATAACCCTACAATAACCTGCAAGTGTCAAGTGAAAGAAGAGTTACACATCTCTCATTTTAAATCAAAAGATAGAAATGATTGAGCTTAGCAAAGAAGGCATGTCCAAAGCAGAGAAAAGCCAAAAGTTCTGCCTTTTTCACCAAACAGTCGACCAAGTTGTGAGTGCCAAGGAACTGTTCTTAGAGAAAATTAAAAGTGCTACTCCAGGTAACATATAAATGATAAGAGTAAAGGAACATTATTACAAATAGAAATTTTTAGTGTTCTGTTGCATGTATGTGTGCTCAGTCATGCCCTATTCTTTGCAATTGTACTGGCTGTACCCCTCCTCCCTGGCCCCTCTGTCCATGAGATTTTTCTAGCAGGAATACTTGAGTGGGTTTTCATTTACTCCTCAAGAAGATTTTCCCAACCCAATGATTGAACTCACATCTCCTGCTTTGCAGGCCAGTTCTTTACTGTTAAGTCACCAGGGAAACCCTCAGTTGTCTAGATAGAAGATCAAATCAAGCACTACATTCCCTTAAGTGAATCCAGAGCAGAGTCCTAATGCTTTCTAATTCTTTGAAGTCTGAGAGAGGTGAGGAAGCTGCAAAAGAAAGGGTTGAAGCCAGCAGAGTTTTGTTTATGATGTATAAGGAAAGAAGTCTTCTATATAACATAAAAGTACAAATTGAAGCAGTAAAGGCCAACAGAGAAGCTTCAGCAAGTTATCCAGAAGATCTAGCCAAGATAATTAATGAAGATGGCTACACTGAACAACAGATTTTCATATAGAAGAAACAGCCTTCTATTAGAAAATGATGCCATCTAGAGCTTTCATAATTAGCAAGGAGAAGTCAATGCCTGGCTGTAAAGCTTCAAAAAATAAGCTGACTCTATTGTTAGGGACTAACGCAGCTGAGAACTTTAAGTTGAAGCCAATTATTTTTCACCAGTTCCAAACACCTACGGTCCTTAAAGATTATGCTAATTCTATTCTGACTGTGCTCTATATATGGAAAAACAAAGTCTAGATGACAGCACAGCACACATATTTACAATACAGTTTACTGAGTATTTTTAGCCTGTTCTTGAATACTTCTCAGGGGAAAAAAAAAAAAAAAAAAACAAAGAAAAGATTCCTTCTAAAATATTTCTATTCATAGACAATACACCTGGTTACCTAAGAATTCTGATAGAGATGCACAATGAAAGTAATGTTAGTTTCATGCCTTCTAACACAGCAACCATTCTGCAGATCAAGGAGTAAGTTTGATTTCCAAGTCTTATGATTTAATAAATATATTTTTGTGAGGTTATAACTACTGTAAATATGATTCCTCCCATGGATGTGGGCAAGGTCAATTTGAAAACTTCTGGAAAGGATTCATCATTCTAAATCTATTAAAAACATTCATAATTCATGGGTTGAGGACACATTATCAACATCTGCAGAAATTTGGAAAAACTTGATTTCAACTCTCATGGATGACTTTAAGGGATTCATGTTTCAGTGGAAGAAGTAACTTCAGGTATGGTGCAAATAACAGGAGAATTAGAATTAAGAATAGAGCATGAAGATACAACTGCAATGTATCATGTAAAGCTTAAACAAATGAGCAACTGTTTTTTATGAATGAGCATAAAAAGTGATTTCTTGAGATGGAATCTACACCTGATAAAGATGATTTGAAGACTGTTGAAAAGACAACAAAGGATTTAAAATACAACATAAAACATAGCTGAAAAAATTGAGGAGATTAACTTAAATTTTGAAGGAAGTTCTGGTGTGAGCAAAATGCTATCAAACAGAATTGCATGCTACATGGAAATCACTCATGAAAAGAAGAGTCAATTAGTATGGAAAATTTACTACTGTCTTTAAGAAATAGGGAGAACAAGACGGTGGTGCAGAGAGAACAAGATGGCAGAGGAGTAGGTGGACATGGAGAACATCTCTCTCCAAGGATACATCAGGAATACACCTTCAGACACAGACATGCATGCAGAACACCAGCTGAGAGTGGACAGGAGTACCATCCCAGTAGAAAAGAATGTACAGAACCACCCCAAACTTGGCCAGCATCAGAAGCTGAATAATAGAGAGGCTGGACCATCAAATGCCTGATGCACTGAACTACAGAGAAGGACACCACCCAGGGTGCTCCTGTATGTGCCTGACGTGCCTAACAACTGAAAAGGACCCCAGGCAAGAGAGCCCTTTAAGTGCCTGAATGGGTGGAGCTACAGAGAAAGACTGGCCAAGGAGGCCTTCTGATTGCCAGCTACAAGATAATTGAAAAAAGACTGATAGAGCCATAACTCCTGCAGAGGAGGAAGTCAGTGTCCCTGGACAACTGGCACCACGAGGGTCCCTGCAAGCCAAGCAGCTGCACTACCTTCACACTCAACTCTCACTGGGGCAGAGCTGCCACAGGGAAAAAACATCTTGCATCTATGTGTGAAGGGTCGCTTTGGTCGTTTCTGACTCTTTGTGACCCTGTGGACTGTGTCCTGCCAGGCTTCTCGGTCAGAGGGGGTCTCCAGGCAAGAATACTGCAGTGTATTGGCCTATACTGCTTGCCATACCCTTCTAGAGCACAGTATTTCCTGCTGCTGTAGCAGCCAACCCCCTTGAGTCCTTGGTGCTGCCAGAACCCCTACAACTCAAGCAGCTACACCACCTCTACACCTGCCAGAGGCAGACCCAAGCCCTTATTGGGGCAGACCCAAGCCCTCCGGGGCAGCCTCAGGAGGAAGCCCCAGTGGACGATCGACATACACAGGCGGCAATGAAACCACAATTGAAACCCAGGGCCAGTGTGGCTAAGGAAGAAGACGCAAAACCTTCCCACTTTCTGTACAAGCTGCAGATTAAACCCACACAATCAACTAAGCAGGTTCTGTGTATATGGAATATATAAAAGGCCATTGAGAGCTCCCACAAAAGAAAACACACTAGCTCTGATAGCTGTGGACATTGAAGGCAAGAACACTGAGGAGTAGGACCAGATTAGAATCTGAGCTGCCCCCACAACAGGTCCAGAGATCAGCACAGTGTTGGAGGGCATCCTAGTGATGTAAGGTGGACTGTGACTTCCAGCAAGGGAAAGGACTCTGACAGCAGTGACTCAAAAAAAAAAAAAAAAAAAAAGGCATTTATTAGTGTTATTTTTTGACTTGTTCTGTAAATTCTTTTGGATTTTTTTCTTTCTTTTTTTCTCCCTCCTGTGATGTAGTTGTTGTTTGCATTGGAACTAAGAAATCAAATTAAGCTTTTGAGCTTTTTTTTTTTTTCCTCAGTCACATTTTTTATTGTTGTCATAAATGTCTGCCTCTATATTGGGCTTTTGCAGTTCTGTGGAGTTTTCCTGTTTTTCTTTTTTTCTTAAACCTATTATTATTTTTCTACAGTCATTCCTTTGTTTGCTTTTCCTACTGTTCTTTTCCCCTTGCAGTTAATCTTTAATGTATATAAATCTTCTTTATCTACCTCTATTTGACTTCGCATATCTATACTTTCTTTCTTTACTTTCTCTCCTTTCCTCTCAACATATTTGTTAGTTTTATTTTCCCTGCTTTAATCCCCTAATGACACCTTGCTTTAGTTTTGTTTTCCAGTTTGTGCTTTAATTAGTTTTGTTCAGGAAGACATAATTTTTGGTTTCCTTTGTTCACTGGATCAATCTACTGTACTTTATTTTTGTTGCACAGTTTTAATTTAGCTTTTGGGTGTATATGTGTATGTGTATATTCCCTCACACTTTCTATTGTTATAAATCTCTGCGTCTATGTGGGCTTTTGCAGTTCTGTGGAGTTTTCCTTTTTTTTTTCCCCCCCTTTTTTCTTCTTCCATTTTTTTTTCTTCTCTCTTTTATAGAATTTTAAGTTTGATTTTTTTAAACCTATTATATTTTTTCTACATTTATTCTTTTGTTTGCCTACTGTACTTTCCCTCTAACAGTTAATCTTTAATGTATATAAATCTTCATCAACTTCTATTTAACTTTGCATATCTATCCTTTCTTTTGTTCCTTTTCTCTCAAAATATTTGTTCATTTTATTTTCATTGCTCTATTCCTCACTTGGCACCTTGCTTTAGTTTTGTTTTCCAGTTTGTGCTTAAGTTAGTTTTGTTCTTAACTGGTAAATATAATTTCTGATTTCCTTTGTTTGCCAGGTCAGTATACTGTACTTTATTTTTGTTACATTGTTTTCACTTTGCTCTGAGTGTATACACATATGTGCATATTTCATTATTTTATTTATTATCGGCCAGATTTTGTAAATGCCATTTTCTTGGTTTCATCTTTGTTTTCTCATTTTTGGATATTTGCTTTAACCTCACTTAATGTCATAACAAACCACTTGTAGAATCTTAGTTCCTGACCAGAGATCAAGCCCTGAGCCTTTGGAGTGGGATCACTGACTCTAAGACCCTAGACTACCAGAGAACTAGCCCTAGGGAGTATCAGAGAGTGAGAACTCACACAAAGGAAACCACCTGAATACAAGACTTGGCATCATCCAACCACTAGTAACACCCTGTGCAGGATGCCACATCTAAACAACAAACAAAAATACTAAGTGGATCATCAGCAGACAGGATTACCACCTCACTCAGCCTTGCCCATCAGAGGAAAAACAAATAAACAAACAAAAATTCATCATAAATATCATCTTATAGGAAGTTCACACAAACCACTGGATCAACCTTAAGAGGGCAGAAACCAAAAGGAAGAAAGAATTCAGCCTTCTTCAAGGAAAGAATTCAACTTTCCTTGAAGCCTTTGAAAAGGAGACCTCTAATACAATAACTTAAAAAAATAATAATGAAAAGGAAGAGAAACACTTCACAAATGAAGGAACAAACTACAAACACAGAAGTCCAAATAAATGAAGAGGAAATAGGAAAACTATCTGAAAAAGAATTCAGAATAATTATAGTAAAGATGATCAAAAACCTTGAAAACAAAATGCAGAAAATGCAAGAATCAATTAATAAAGACATAGAAAAATTAAAGAATAAACATACAGAGAAAAACAACACAATTACTGAAATTAAAAATACTCTGCTGCTGCTGCTAAGTCGCTTCAGTCGTGTCCGACTCTGTGCGACCCCATACACAATAGCCCACCAGGCTCCCCCATCCCTGGGGTTCTCCAGGCAAGAATACTGGAGTGGGTTGCCATTTCCTTTTCCAATGCATGAAAGTGAAAGTGAAATCGCTCAGTCGTGTCTGACTTTTAGCGACCCCATGGACTGCAGCCCACCAGGCTCCTCCGTCCATGGGGTTTTCAGGCAAGAGTACTGGAGTGTGTTGCCACTGTCTTCTCCACTAGATACTTCTAAAATACTCTAGAAGGAATCAATAGCTGAATATCTGAAGCAGAAGAACGAGCCAGTGTGCTGGAAGATAAAATGATGGAAATAACTGCTGAAGAGCAGAATGAAGTAAAAAGAGTGAAAAGAGCTTAAAACAGTCTCAGAGACCTCTGGGACAATATCAAATTCACCAGAATTCTAATTATAAGGGTCCCAGAAGAAGAGAAAAAGAAAAAGAAAGGATATGGGAAACTTTTTGAGGAAATTATGTTGAAAATTTCCCAAACATGGAAAAGGAAATAGTCAATCAAGTCCAAGAAGGGAAAAGAGTACCATACAGGATAAACCACAGAGAAACATGCCAGGACACATATTACTCAAACTAACAAAGACTAAACACAAAGAAAGAATATTAAAAGCAGTAAGGGAGAAGCAACAAGTAACATACAAGGGAAACTCCATACACTTAACAGCTGATATTTCAGCAGAAACTTTGCAGGCCAGAAGGGAATGGCAAGATATATTTAAAGTACTGAAAGGGAAAAAATCTACAACCAAAATTACTGTAGCCAGCAAGGGTCTCATTCAAAACTGATGGAGTAATAAAAAGACTTTCAGACAAGCAAAAGTTAAGAGAATTCAGTACCACTAAACCAGTTTACAACAAATGTTAAAAGGACTTATACAGTCAAAAAATACAACAGAAGAAAAATGATCTACAAAATCAACCCCAAACAATTAAGAAAATGACAATAGGGACATATTTATCAATAAGTGCTTTAAAAGTAAATGGATTAAATGCTCCAACCAAAAGATACAGATAAGCTGAATGGATACAAAAACAAGACCCATGCATATGCTGTATACAAGAAACCCACTTCAGACCTCAAGAACACATAGACTGAAAATTAGAGGGTGGAAAGATACATTCCATGCAGATGGGAAGCAAAAGAAAGCTGGAGTAGCAACCCTCATATCAGACAAAATAGACCTTAAGAATAAAGATTACAAGAGATAAGGGAAGACACTACATAATGATCAAGGGATCAATCCAAGAGGAAGAGACAATTATAATTATCTAGGTACCCTACATAGGAGCACCTCAACACATAAGACAAACACTACTGGAACCTATTATACAGAGTGAAGTAAGCCAGAAAGAAAAACACCAATACAGTATACTAACGCATATATATGGAATTTAGAAAGATGGTAACAATAACCCTGTGTACGAGACAGCAAAAGAGACACGCATGTATAGATCAGTCTTATGGACTCTGTGGGAGAGGGAGAGGGTGGGGAGATTTGGGAGAATGGCATTGAAACATGTATAATATCATGTATGAAACGAGTTGCCAGTCCAGGTTCGATGCACGGTACTGGATGCTTGGGGCTGGTGCACTGGGACGACCCAGAGGGAGGGTAGGGGAGGGAGGAGGGAGGAGGGTTCAGGATGGGGAACGCGGGTATACCTGTGGCGGATTCATTTCGATATTTGGCAAAACTAATACAATATTGTAAAGTTTAAAAATAAAATAAAATTTAAAAAAAATAAAAAGCAAAAAAAAAAAAAACAAGAAAAAAATAAGCTTCATGAAGGCAAAAAAAAAAAAAAAAGATGAGAAAATAAAATTCCTTTGGAATGAAAAAAAAAAATTGCAGAGGAAGGAACACTTTCAAATTCATTCTATGACGCCACCATTACCCTGATATCAAAACCAGACAAAGAAAACACACAAAAAAGAAAACCACAAGCCACTGCTGAACATAAATTCAAAAATTCTCAACTAAATTTTAGCAAACAGGATTCAGCAACACATCAAAAAGGTCTTACACCATGATCAAGTTGGGTTTATTCTAGGGGTGCAAGCATTCTTCAATATACAGAAATCAATCAATGTGATACACCATATTGACAAATTGAAAGATAAAAACCATATGATCATCTCAATAGAAGCAGAAAAAGCCTTTGTCAAAATTCCACACCCATTTATGATTCAGTTCAATTCAAATCAGTCTTTCAGTTGTGTTCAACTCTTTGCAACCCCATGAATTGCAGAACGCTAGGCCTCCCTGTCCGTCACCAATTACTGGAGTTCACCCAAACTCATGTCCATCAAGTCAGTGATGCCATCCAGCCATCTCATCCTCTGTTATCCCCTTCTCCTCCTGACCCCAATCCTTCCCAGCATCAGAGTCTTTTCCAATGAGTCAACTCTTCCCATTAGATGTCCAAAGTACTGGAGTTTCAGCTTTAGCATCAGCCTTTCCAAAGAACAGCCAGGACTGGTCTCCTTTAGAATGGACTGGTTGGATCTCCTTGCAGTGCAAGGGACTCTCCAGAGTCTTCTCCAACACCACAGTTCAAAAGCATCAATTCTTTGGCACTCAGCTTCCTTCTCAGTCCAACTTTCACATCCATACATGACCACTGGAAAAACTACAGCCTTGATTCAAAAAGCAGACATAGAAGGAACCTACCTCAACATAGTAAAAGCCATATATGATAAGCCACAGTAAACATCATTCTCATTGGTGAAAAACTGAAAGAATTTCCCCTGAGGGGAATTCAGGAACAAGACAAAGGTATCCACTTTCATCACTATTTTTCAACATAGTTCTAGAAGTCCTAGCTATAGCAATCAGAGAAGACAAAGAAAAATAAATAAAATGAATCCAGATCAGAAAAGATGAAGTAAAGCTCTCATTGTTTGCAGATGACAAGATACTGTACATAGAAAACCATAAAGATAACATCAGAAATTACTAGAGCTAATCAGTGAATTTAGCAAAATTGCAAGATACAAAATCAATACACAGAAATCACTTTCTATATAATAAAAATTAAAAATCAGAGAGAGAAATTAAGGAGTCAGTCCCATTCACCATTGCAACAAAAATAACTAAATATCTAGGAATAAACTTACCAAAGAAGACAAAAGAACTGTACACAGGAAATTATAAGACACTAATGAAAGAAATCAAAGATGACATAAACAGATGGAGAGATATTATAATTTCCTGGGTAGGAAGAAATAATACTGTGAAAATGATTATACTA
The DNA here is from genome assembly GCF_002263795.3 of Bos taurus. Taxonomy (NCBI): domain Eukaryota; kingdom Metazoa; phylum Chordata; class Mammalia; order Artiodactyla; family Bovidae; genus Bos; species Bos taurus. Next base: position 6,072,882 of record NC_037336.1, read on the forward strand.
CCTAATGCAATCTACAGATTTAATGCAATCCCTATCAAATTACCATTTTTCACAGAATTAGAACAAAAAATTTCCAAATTCATATAGAAACACAAAAGACCCTGAATAGCCAAAGCAGTCTTGAGAAAGAAGAATGGAGCTGGAGGAGTCAACCTTCCTGACTTCAGGTTATACTACAAAGCTACAGTCATCGAGACAGTATGGTGCTGGCACAAAAATAGAAATATAGACAAATGGAATTAGATAGAAAGCCAAGAAAGAAACCCATGTGCTATGGGTACCTTATTTTTGAAAAAGGAACCAAGACTATACAATGGAGCAAAGACAGCCTCTTTAATAAATGACACTGGGAAAACTGGACAGCTGCATGTAAAATAATAAATTTAGCACACTTCCTAACACCATACCCAAAGATAAAGTCAAAATGGATTAAAGACCTAAATGTAAGACCAGAAACTATAAAATTCTTAGAGGAAAACATAGGCAGAACACTCGATGACATAAATCAAAGCAGATCCTCTATGACTCACTTCCTAGAGTAATGGAAATGAAAACAAAAGTAAACAAGTAGGACCTGATTAAACTTAAAAGCTTTTTCACAGCAAAGGAAAATATAAGCAAGGTGAAAAAACAACCCTAAGAATGGGAGAAAAGAATTGAAAATGAAATGCGTGACAAAGGATTAATTTCCAAAATATACAAGCAGCTCATACAACTCAAACCAGAAAAACAAACAACCCAACCAAACAATAGGAAAAAGACCTAAACAGACATTTATCCAAGGAAGACATACAGATGCCTAGCAAATACATGCAAAGATGCTCACATTGCTTAATATTAGAGAAATGAACACAAATTTTGATGGCGAATACTTTTATCTCCAGAATGTGGAGAAAAGGGAATGCTTTTGCACTGTTGGTGGGAATGTAAATTGATACCACCACTATGGAAGATGATATGGAGATTCCTTAAAAAACTAGGAATATGGTGGTTTGACCACCATATGACACAGCAATCCCACTCCTAGGCATCAACACTGAGGAAACCAAAATTGAAAAAGACACATGTATCCCATTGTTCATCACAGCACTATTTAATTGCAGGACTATTTACAATAGCTAGAACATGGAAGCAACCTAGATGTCCATCAACAGACAAATGGATAAAGAAGTTGTGATATGTAAAAACAATGGAATGTTACTCAGCCATAAAAAGGAACATATTTGAGTCAATTCTAATGAGGTGGATGAACCTAGAACCTATTATACAGGGTGAAGTAAGACAGAAAGAGAAAGATAAATACCATATTCTAAAGCATACCTATGGAATCTAGAAAGATGGTACTGAAAAATTTATCTACAGGGCAACAGTGGAGAAACAGACATAGAGAATAGATTTATGGACATGGGGAAAGGGGAGGAGAGGGTGAGATGTATGGGAAAAGTAATATTGAAACTTATATTATCATATGTAAAATAGATAGACAACAGGGATTTGCTGTATGGCTCAGAAAACTCAAACAGGGTCTTTGTATCAACCTAGAGGGGTTGGATGGGGACAGAGATGGAAGGGAGTTTCAAAAGGGAGGGGATATATTTATACCTATGGCTGATTCATATTGAGGATTGACAAGAAACATTAAAATTCGGTAGAACAATTATCCTTGAATAAAAAAATTTTTTAAAAAAGAAATAAACATGACTATCTCATCAACACTGGGACAAGACTCTCCACCAGCTAAACGATTATGATAAGCTGAAATTCAGTTAGGGTTTTTTAGCAATAAAATATTTTAAATTAGATTGTTTGCATTTTTTAGACTTAATGCTATTACATATGTAATAGACTACAGTAAATTATAAGCATAAGCTTTATGTGCACTGAGAAACAGAAAAAAAAAATTGTGTGACCTGGTTTGTTGCAGCATTTGCTTTATTGCAGTGAACTGGAACTGAACCTGTGATAGTTCTGAGACATTTTTTACTTAACATTTTTGAAGACAATAATTTACATTAGAATAAAGATCAGGGTTATATACAAATTATGAACCATATAAAATTTTAGTGAAGCTATATGCAATCTTCATTTTTATAAGAATTTGCCAATTTTCAACAAAGGAGTCAGAGATGTAAGGAGCAGACTTTTGTACTCAGTTTGAGAAGGTGAGAGTGTGATGATTTGAGAGAACAGAATTGAAACATGAATGCTACCATATGTAAAACTGAAGACCAATGCAAGTTCAATATATGAAGCATGGTACTCAAAGCCAATGCTCTGGGATAACCCAAAGGGATAGGATAAGGAGTAAGGTGAGTGAGGGGTTCAGGATGGGTGGCACAAGTATATCTGTGGCTGATTCATGTTGGTGTATGTAGAAAAACATCACAATATTCTAAAGTATTTATCCTCCAATTAAAATAAATCAATTAATTTGAAAAATCATCTATTTTTATGCTATGACTTGTTTATCTGAACAATTTACTCAAAGGCATGCTGAAAATCATACCCAGTACATAGGCCATGTATCTCACCTGCAATTTACTGAATTCCAACTTGCGAAGACCAAGTGGTTGAAATAAATATAATGGTATCTCTCTGTTCATTTCAAAGACAAACCATTAAATAGCACAGTAACCCAAGTCTATGCCCCTACCAGTAATGCTAAGGAAGCTGACTTTGAAAGGTTCTATGAGGACTTACAAGACCTTCTAGAACTAACACCTAAAAATATATATCCTTTTCATTATAGGGGACTGGAAGGTAAAAGAAGAAAGTCAAGAGATACCAGGAGTAATAGGCAAATTTGACCTTGGAGTACAAAACAAAGCAGGTCAAAGACTAAAAGAGTTTTTCCAAGAGAATGCACTGGTCATAGCAAACACCCTCTTCCAACAACACAAGGGAAGACACTACACATTGACTTCACCAGATAGTCAATCCCGAAATTAGATTGATTATATTCTTTACAGCCAAAGATGGAGAAGCTCTATATAGTCAGCAAAACAAAGACCTGGAGCTGACTGGGGCTAAGATCATGAACTCCTTACTACCAACTCTGGCTTAAATCAAAGAAAGTATGGAAAACCACTAGACCATTCAGGTGTGACCTAAATCAAATCCCTTACAATCATACAGTGGAAGTGACAAACAGATTCAAGGGATTATATCTGATAGACAGAGTACTTGAAGAACTATGGATGGAGGTTTGTAACATTGTACAGGAGGCAGTGATCAACACCATTCCCAAGAAAAAGAAATGTAAAAAGGCAAAATCGTTGTCTGAGGAGGCCTTAAAAATAGCTGAGAAAAGAAGAGAAGCCAAAGACAAAGGAGAAAAGGAAAGATACATCCATTTGATGCAGAATTCCAAAGAATAGCAAGGAGAGATAAAGTCTTCCTCAGTGATCAATGCAAAGAAATAGAGGAAAACAATAGAATGGGAAAGACTAGAGATCTCTTCAAGAAAATTAGAGATACCAAGGGAACATTTCACACAAAAGATGGGCACAATAAAGGACAGAAATTGTATGGAACTAAGAGAAGCAGAAGTTATTAAGAAGAGGTAGCAAGAATACATTGAAGAACTATACAAAAAATATCTTCATGACCCAGATAACCATGATGGTGTGACCACTCACCTAGAACAAGACATCATGGAGTGTGAAATCAAGTGGGCCTTAGAAAGCATCACTAAGAACAAAGTTAATGTAGGTGATGAATTCCAGTTGAGCTATTTCAAATCTTAAAAAGACGATGCTGTGAAAGTGTTTCACTCAATATATCAGCAAATTTGGAAAGCTCATCAGTGCCCACAAGACTAGAAAAGGTCAGTTTTCATTCCAATCCCAAAGAAAGGCAAAGCCAAAGAATGCTCACACTACCACACATGTGCACTCTACTCACACACCAGCAAAGTAATGCCCAAAATTCTCCAAGACAAGTTTCAACAGTAAGTGAACTGTGAATTTCCAGATATTCAAGCAGGTTTTAGAAAAGGCAAAGGAACCAGAGATCAAATTGCTAACATCAGTTGGATCACTGAAAAAGTGAGAGAGTTCCTGAAAAATATCTACTTCTGTTTTATTATCTACACTAAAGGCTTTGACTCTGTGGATCACAATAAGCTGTGGAAAACTCTGAAAGAGATGGGGATACCAGACTATCTGACCTACCTCCAGAGGAATCTATATGCAGGTCAAGAAACAACAGTTAGAACTGGGCATGGAAAAACAGACCTGTTCCAAATAGGGAAAGGAGTATGCCAAGGCTGTATACTGTCACCCTGCTTATTTAACTTATATACAGAGTACATCATGAGAAATGTTGGGCGGGATGAAGCACAAGCTGAAATCAAGATTGCCAGGAGAAATATCAGTAACCTCAGATATGCAGATGATACCACCCTTATGGGAAAAAGTGAAGAAGAACTAAAGAGCCTCTTGATGAAAGTGAAAGAGGAGAGTGAAAAACTTTGCTTAAAACTCAACTTTCAGAACACTAAGATCATGGTATCTGGTCCCATCACTTTATGACAAATAGATGGGGAAACAATGGAAACATTGACAGAAGGTATCTTCTTGGACTTCAAAATCACTGAAAATGGTGACTGCAGCCAGGAAATTAAAAGACACTTGCTCCTTGGAAGAAAAGTTATGACCAACCTCGACAGAATATTAAAAAGCAGAGACATTACTTTTCCAGCAAATGTCTGTCTTGTCAAAGTTATGCTTTTTCCAGTAGTTATGTATGAGTGTGAGAGTTGGACTGTAAAGTAAACTGTGCAGTGAAGAATTGATGCTTTTGAACCTTGGTGTTGGAAAAAACTGAGAGTCCCTTTTACAGCAAGGGGATCCAACCAACCCTTCCTAAAGGAAATCAGTCCTGAATATTCATTGGAAGGCCTGATGCAGAACCTGAAACTCCAATACTTTGGCCACTTGACGCATACAAATTGACTCTAAGAAAATACCCTGTTGTTGGGAAAGATTAAAGGCAGAAGGAGAAGGGAATGACAGAGGGTGAGATGGTTGGATGGCAGCACTGACTCTATGTACATGGGTGTGAGTAAGCTCCAGGAGTTGTTGATGGACAGGAAGCCTGGTATGCTGCAGTCATGGGGTCACAAAGAGTCAGACAGGACTGAATGACTGAACTGACTGAAGATACACTAAATAAATTCAATGTCTTTATCTCACAAATTTTTAAGATCAAAAAAGCAAAAAGGTGTCTCTGTTCTTTAGGGGATTTCTCCTACCGTCCACCACTTTTTCTCTTTTTCATTTAAAACGACAACAACCTTTTTTTCTCTCTCAAAAAGGACTTTACATGCTGAACTGATACTCTTCAATTATCTCTTAAGAAGCCATTCTTTTTGTCTTTTTACTGGAGTGTAATTGAAATATAATATCTTATTTGCTTCAGGCATACAGAATAATGATTCAATGTCTACATATATTCCCAAATGAACACCATAGTAAGTCTAGTTATCATCCATCACCATACAAAATTATGACAATATTATTGATTTTATCCTTGTGGTGTACATTTTACCCCAAGATTTGTTCACTTTATTGACGGTAAATTATATCTCTCAATTACCCCATGAATTTTGTCCACTGACCCAACCCACTTCCCTGTCAAACACCAGTCTGTTTGCTATCTATTGTCTGGTGTTGTTTTATTTTATTTTTTGTTTCATATTTTAGATTTCACATATAAATGAAATAACAAAATATTTGTCTTTCTCCTTCAGACTTATTTCACTTAGCAAAATGACCTCAGAGTCCACTCATGTTGTCACAAATGGCAAAGTTTCATTCTTTTTTTAATGGCTAAGAAGTATCCCATTGTATACACATACACAACTGATTTATCCACTCGTGTAATGATAGGCATATCAGATCAGATCAGTCGCTCAGTCATGTCCAACTCTTTGTGACCCCATGAATCGCAGCACGCCAGGCCTCCCTGTCCATCATCAACTCCCAGAGTTCACTGAGACTCACGTCCATCGAGTCAGTGATGCCATCCAGCCATCTCATCCTCTGTCGTCCCCTTCTCCTCTCGCCTTCAATCCTTCCCAGCATCAGAGTCTTTTCCAATGAGTCAACTCTTCGCATGAGGTGGCCAAAGTACTCGAGTTTCAGCTTTAGCATCATTCCTTCCAAAGAAATCCCAGGGCTGATCTCCTTCAGAATGGGCTGGTTGGATCTCCTTGCAGTCCAAGGGACTCTCAAGAGTCTTCTCCAACACCACAGTTCAAAAGCATCAATTCTTCGGCACTCAACCTTCATTACAGTCCAACTCTCACATCCATACATGACCACAGGAAAAACCATAGCCTTGACTAGACGAATCTTTGTTGGCAAAGTAATGTCTCTGCTTTTCAATATGCTATCTAGGTTGGTCATAACTTTCCTTCCAAGGAGTAAGTGTCTTTTAATTTCATGGCTACAGTCACCATCTGTAGTGATTTTGGAGCCCAGAAAAATAAAGTCTGACACTGTTTCCACTGTTTCCCCATCTATTTCCCATGAAGTGATGTGACCGGATGCCATGATCTTCGTTTTCTGAATATTGAGCTTTAAGCCTACTTTTTCACTCTCCACTTTCACTTTCATCAAGAGGCTTTTGAGTTCCTCTTCACCTTCTGCCATAAGGGTGGTGTCATCTGCTTATCTGAGGTTATTGATATTTCTCCCAGCAATCTTGATTCCAGCTTGTGTTTCTTCCAGTCCAGCATTTCTCATGATGTACTCTGCATAGAAGTTAAATAAACAGGGTGACAATATACAGCCTTGACGAACTCCTTTTCCTATTTGGAACCAGTCTGTGGTTCCCTGTCCAGTTCTAATTGTTGCTTCCTGACCTGCATACAAATTTCTCAAGAGGCGGGTCAGGTGGTCTGGTATTCCCATCTCTTTCAGAATTTTCCACAGTTTATTGTGATCCACACAGTCAAAGGCTTTGCATAGTCAATAATTGATATATATCATATATATATATATATATATATATATGAAACACTCCATTTCTTTTCCATATATCTCAATTCAATTCAGTCACTCAGTCATGTCCGACTCTGCAACCCCATGGACTGCAGCACACCAGACCTCCCTCTCCATGACCAACTCCTGGAGTTTACCCAAACTCATGTCCATTGAGTCAGTGATGGTTGCTTTATTTCTTGGCTATTGAAAAACCTTGAAGAAATGAACACAGAGGTGCATATATTTTAATAAGTGTTTTCCTTGGATAAAAACAAAGTGATGCTGCATTATATGGTTCTATTTTTAATTTTGGGGAAAACATCCACACTATTTTCCATATAACTGCACCAATTTACAATTCCTTCAATAGTGAAGGAAGGTTACCTTTTCTCTGTAGCCTTGCCAGCTTTTGTATTTAACTTTTTAATAGTAGCCATTCTGATATGTGTAAGGTGATATCTCGGAGATTTTGATTTGTAACTACCTAATGATTAGTGATGAGCAGTTTTTCAGTGCTCATAGTGATATGCCTATTTGTCATTTTTATATCTTCTTAGGTGGAATGTCTATTCATGTCATCTGCCTACTTTCTAATTGGATTTTTAAAAATATTGAACTATATGGTATATATTTTATGCTATTATACTGTTACTGGATATATGTTTTGCAAATGTTTTCTCTCATTCAGTGGACTGAATCAAAACAGATGATAGTTTCCTTCAGTGTGAAGGAATTTTTAGTGTGATATAATCATGCTGCTTATCTTTGCTTTTATTTTCCTTGCTTGTGGAGTCAAATCCATATATTAAAAAAATACCACTAAGAATGATGTCAAGGATATTACTGTCTGTGTTTTATTACAGGATTTGTATAGTTTAAAGTGTACAACAATTTGCTTTTCTCATGTCTTTGATTTTATAAAGTAAATATAAAAATAAAATAATGTACAAAATTAACATTTTATATATATATATATCAGATTATTTTCACTACAGGTTACTACAAGATATTGAATATTGTCCTCTGTGTTATACAGTAAATTCTTATTACTTATCTATTTTATGTATAGTGGTTTCTATCTCTTATTTCCATACACTCAATCTTTTCCTCCTTTCCTCCCTCTCCTATTTTGTAACTATAAAATTTATTGTCTATTTATCATCTATGTCTGTGAGTCTGTTATGTAAATAGATTCATTTCCACTTTATTCTTTAATCCTTTACTGTAGATTAGTTGTCCATGTATGTCTGTGCTCTCTATTCTGTCTCATTGATTGGTGTATCTGTTTTTGTGGCAGTATTATGCCATTTTGATCACTATAGCTTTGCAGTGTAGGTTTAAATCAAAGAGTGTGAAAGCTTCGACTTTATTCTTCTCTCTCAAGATTGTTTTGGCTATTCAAGGTCTTTGTGCTTCCATAGAAATTGTGGACTATTTGTTCTGATCCCATGCAAATTTCCAAGGGTATATTGAGATTAATTGCCTTGAATCTGTATAGTTTTAGTTATTATGGACATTTTAACAATACAAATTATGCCAATCCATGAGCACATTATCACTTTTTAGTTATTTGTGTAGTCTTCAATTTTTTTTTATTGTTGGCTTATAGTTTTCAGATAACAAATTTTTCAGTTGCTTCATTTTAAATACGTTCCTAGATATTTTTTTCCTTTTTTTTTTCAATTCAATTATGAACGAGATTCTTTTTTAAATTATTTTCTGAAAAAAAATTATTTTCTGATAGTTCATTATTCTATAAAAACACAACAGATTTCTTTGTATTAATTTTGCATCCTGAAACATATTAAATTTGTATTCTGAAACATTTATTTATTAGTTCTTGCAGTCTTTATGGTGGAAATTTTAGTATAATTTCAACTGCAAATGGTGATTATCTTTTCTTTTTTTTTTTCTTTTCCAGTTGGGATGAATTTTATTTATTTTTCTTGTCTGATTGCTATGGGTAGCACTTCCAATACTAGGCTGAATAACTATGGAGACAGTAAACAATCTTGCCTTTTTCTTTATCTTAGAGGAAATGATGTTTTCAGATTTTTCACACTTGGGTATGATGTTAGCTATAGGTTTATCTGTACTCTGTAACAAAATGGTGGAGCAGAAGGACGTGTGGTCATCTTCTACTGTGAGAACTCCAAAATTACAACTTGCTGCTGAACACCAATCAACAGGAGAATATTGGATTTCACCAAAATAAAATACTCCATGTCCATGGGTAAAGGAGAAGCCCCAGCAAGATGGTAGGAGAAGCAAAATCACATTTAGAATCATACCCCATACCCACCAGAGATGATTGGCGGACTCAAACAAAACCATATGCACACTAGGACCCAGAGACCCCACTGAGACTGAGCCAGACCTGCCTTTGAGTGTTTAAGTGTCTCCTGTGGAGGTACAGGTCATCAGTGGTCTGCTGCAAGGATAGCAGCAGATATCAAGGATAGCTACCTGGGTCACACAGCATGTGGCATAAGCCTTCTTGGTGGAGGTCGCTATTAACCCATCTGTAGAGCCACCGAGCAGACGACCCACAAACTGCAGAGCAATTATACCAAAGAAATTCTCACATTATTAAAAAAGTTCTAGGACCCAAAACCTGAGGATCTGGTAAAGGGACTGAGAACCCCCAGGGAATTTTACTTTGGAGGCCAGTGGGATTTGATTATAGAACTTACACAGGACTGGGGAAACAGAATCTTGGAAGGCACAAACAAAACTTTGTGCTCACCAGGACCCAGGAGAAAAGAGCAGTGGCCCCACAAGAGACTGAGCCAGACTTGCCTGTGAGTGTCCAGGAGTGTCCAGTGGAGGTGTGGATCAGAAGTGGCCTGATGCAGGATCAAAGGCACTGAGTTTGGCAGTGTGTGCATGGGACCTTTTGAAGGAGGTCACCACTATCTTCATTACCTCCACCATAGTTTGGCCTCAGGTCAAATAACAGAGAGGGAACACAGTCTCACCCATCAACAGAAAATTGGTTTAAAGATTTACTGAGCATCCCCCTACCCCACCCACAATTAGAACAATACCCAGCTTCCCCCACAGTCAGTCTCTCCCATCAGGAAGCTTCCATAAGCCTCTTACCCTTATCCTTCAGAGAGCAGACAGAATGAAAATCACAATCAGAGAAAACTAATCAAATTCATCATGTAGATCACAGCCTTGTCTAACTCAATGAAACTAATCCATGCTTCAAAGGGTCATCCAAGACATGTAGGTCATGGTGGAGAGTTCTGATAAAATATGGTTCACTGGAGAAGGAAATGGCAAACCACATTGAGAATCACATGAACAGTATGCAAAGGCAAAAAGATATGACACTGAAAGATGAATTCCCCATGTTGGTAGGTGTCCAATATGCTACTAGAGATCAGTGGAGAAATAACATGAGAAAGAATGAAGAGACAGAGCCAAAGTGAAAACAATGACCAGTTGTGTTTGTGACTGGTGATGGAAGTAAAGTCCTATGCTGTAAAGAACAACAATAAAGCACAGGGACATGGAATGTTAGGTCCATGAATCAGGTAAATTGGAAGTGGTCAAACAGCAGATGGCAAGAGTGAATACTGACATTTTAGGAATCAGTGAACTAAAATGAACTGAAATGGGTGAATTTAATTTAGATGACCATTATATCTACTACTGTGAGGAAGAATCCCTTAGAAGAAATCGAGTAGCCATGATACTCAACAGAAGAGTCTGAAATGCAGTACTTGGATGCAGTCTCAAAAACGACAGAATGATCTCTGTTTGTTTCCAAGGCAAACAGTTCACTATCACAGTAATCCACGTCTATGCCTCAACCAGTAATGTTGAAGAAACTGGAATTGAATGGTTCTATGAAGACCTACAAGATCTTCTAGCACCAGCACCCAAAAAAGATGTCCTTTTCATTATAGGGGACTGGAATGCAAAAGTAAGAAGTCAAGAGATACCTAGAGTAACAGGCAAATTTGGCCTTAAATTACAAAATGAAGCAGCACAAAGGTTAACAGAGTTTTTACAAGAGAAAACACTGGTCATAGCAAATACCCTCTTCCAGCAACCCAAGAGATGACTCTACACATGATCACAAGATGGTCAATATTGAAATCAGATTGATTATATTCTTTGCAGTCAAAGATGGGGAAGCTCTATGCAGTCAACAAACACAAAACTGGGAGCTGACTGTGGCCCAGATCATGAACTCCTTAACTGCAAAATTCAGACTTATATTGAAGAAAGTAGGGAAAAGCACCATAGCATTCATTTATGACCTAAATTAAATCCCTTATGATCTTACGATAGTACATTGGAACTGACAAATAGATTCAAGGGATCAGATCTGTTAGACAGAGAGCCTGAAGAACTATGGACAGAGATTCATGACACTGAATTTTCACTTCATATTAGGCACTTTAGAGTTACTTATAGAGGCAATATAACCCTGTGGAAAAAGTAGAGGAACCAGAGATCAAATTGCCAACATTCATTGGATCATAAAAAAGGCAAGAGAATTCCAGGACCAAACATCTACTTCGGTTTTATTGACCACGCCAAAGCTTTTGACTGTGGATCACAACAGACTATGGAAAATTCTTCAAGAGACAGGAATACCATTCCACCTTACCTGCGTTTTGAGAAATCTATATGCAGGTCAAGAAGCAATAGTTAGAACCAGACATGGAACGACAGACTGATTCCAAATTGGAAAAGGAGTATGTCAAGGCTATATATTGTCACCTTGCTTCTTTAACTTATATGAAGTGTACATCAGGTGAAATGCTGTAATCAAGATTGCTGGGAGAAATATCAATAATATCACATTGCAGATGACAGCACCCTTTTGGCAGAAACTGAGGAAGAACTAAAGAGTCTCTTGTGAAAGTGAAAGCGGAGAGTGAAAAGTTGGGTTAAAGCTCAGCATTCAGACAACTAAGATCATGGCATCCGGTCTCATCACTTCATGGCAAATAGATGGGGAAACAGTAGAAAAAGTGGTTGACTTTATTTTTCTGGGCTCTAAAATCACTGCAGATGGTGACTGCAGCCATGAAATTAAAAGACACTAAAATAAATAAATAAAAGACACTTACTCCTTGAAGGGAAAGTTATGACCAACCTAGACAGCATATTAAAAAACAGAGACATTACTTTGTCAACAAAGGTCCGTCTAGTCAAGGCTATGTTTTTTTCCAGTGGTCATGTATGGATGTGAGAGTTGGACTATAAAGACAGCTGAGTGCTGAAGAATTGATGCTTTAAACTGTGGTGCTAGTGAATACTCTTGAGAATCCCTTGGACTTCAAGGAGATCCAACCAGTCCATCCCAAAGGAGATCAGTCCTGGGTGTTCACTGAAAGGACTGATACTGAAGTTGAAACTCCAATATTTTGGCTACCTGATGTGAAGAGCTGACTCATTTGAAAAGATCCTGACACTGGGAAAGATTGAGGGCAGGAGGAGAAGGGGACATCAGAGAATGAGATGATTGGATGGCATCACTGACTAAATGAACACGAGTTTGGGTAAACTCCGGGATTTGGCAACGGACAGGGAGGCCTGGTGTGCTGCTATTCATGGGGTCACAAAGTCGGACACTACTGAGCGACTGAACTGATCTGAACTGAATTGTTTATAGTCTCCTATGATTACTTGTATTTCTGTGGTTTCAGTTTTAACCTTATCCTCCTGCATATTTAATTTTCTTTATTGTGGCCACTACATATATATATATATATTTTTTTTTTCTTGATGTGCCTGGTTAAAGGCTTCTTAATTTACTCTACTCCATCAAAGAGCCAGTTTTTAGTTTCATTAATCTTTTCTATCATCTTTTTAGTATTTATTTTATTTATACCTCCTCTGACATTTATTATCTCCTTCCTTACAGCTTTGTGCTTTTTAAAAAATTCGTCTTTTCTACTTTTTTTAGATGTAAGTTTAGGTTTTTTATTTGAGATTTTTCTTCTTTCCTGAGAATGGCTTGTATCTCTATGAAATTACCTCTGGAAGTGCTCTTGCTTCATCTCATAGATTATGTAGTGTGCTTCCATCTTCGTTGTTTAAAAGTACTTTTGATTTATTTATTGACCCATTGTTTTTTAGTAGTTTAGTAGTTTAGTCTCTGTGTGTGTCTATTTTTTTTTTCATTATTTCTTATAACTGATTTCTACTTTTGTACCATTGAAGTCAGAGAATATTGATATAATTTCAATTTTCTTAAGTTTACTGGACTTGTTTTATTGCCCAAAATATGATATCTCCTGGAGAATGCTCCATGTCCACTTCAGAAAAAAATGTATATTCTGGTACTTTTGAATAAAAGATTCTGCAATCCATCTGATTTAGTGTATTATTTAAGGGTGATGTTCTCTGATTTTCCATTTGGATAGTCTTTTTATTAATATAATTGGGGTGTAAGAGTCCCTACTATTATTGTATTACTGCAAAGATTTTTTTTTTTTTAATTTTATGAAAGTTAGCATTCACTTTATGTTTAAGGTGCTTCTCTACTAGGTGCACAAATATCCACCAATGTTATACCTTCTTGTTGGAATGACCCCTGGTTATTATGTAATGCCTTTCTTTGTTTTTTGTTACAGTTTTTGCTTTAAAGTCTACTTTGTTTAATATAAGTATCACTACCCAACATTTTGGGGGGAGTGGGCATAGAATAAATTTTTTCCTCTCTTTTACTCTCAGCCTGTGTGTGATCTGAAATCAGTCTCTTCTAGACAGTATGTGTAACTTCCCTGATAGCTCAGTTGTTAAAAAAATCTGCCTGCAATGCAGGAGACCCTGGTTTGATTCCTGGGTTGGGAAGATCCTATGGAGAAGGGATAGGCTACCCTCTCCACTGTTTTGGCCTGGAGAATTGCATGGACTGTATAGTCCATGGGGTTGCAAAGAGTTAGACACGACTGAGTGACTTTCACTTCACTTCACTTCAGACAGCATATACACGGGTCTTTTTTCATAGTCCTCAAGTCACCCTGTCTTTTGATTGGAGATTTTTGTCTATTTACATTTAAAGTAATTATTGATGGTTATGGACTTATCACCATTTGCTAATTACTTTCTGATTGCTTTGGTAGCTTTTCCATGTTTTTATTTGTTTGTTTTTCCCTGCTTTTTCCTTCCTGTCTAACTTATTCACTTCTCTTATTATCTGATGGCCTACTTCAGTTGTATATTTCTGCTCCTTTATCCTTTTTTCTGGTGTATCTATTATAGGCTTTTGGTTACCAATTTACATCAGTCTAATTTAAGTTAATAATCACTTACATTTGACATTTTATAAAAGCATTACATTTTTTCTTTCTTGCCCTGATCTGAACCTAGCACTTCCCTTTGTGGACTGTGTGTAATTAACACTAGTGGGATGACTAGCTCTGCTAATATTGCAGGTTTGTAGAGGTACTCAATCTCTGTCTGCTAAATCACCACTGTTATCAGGTTAAAGTAATATTCCACCAATGCTGCCCATCAGCACTAGCAAAGTAGCAGAAACCTGTAAAAATTAGTAGGATCACAGTCGTGGAGAGAGTCCCAGCAGACTTCTGCCCCTCTGGCAGATGCTTTAATATTAGCCACAGAATCTCCTTCATATACACTGTAGGCTCTTTACAAATTGCTCCTTTTTGTACTGAGTCCTGGGCCAAGTAGGTCTTCAGTAGTCCTGTAGGGGCAAAATCTTTTTTCCTTACATGCCAGTGTTTTCCCTGAGCACAAACATCATTGATTTTCAAAGCTAGACAATTTGGATATTGTTTGTATGGTACAAGACCTGATGGCTGCAGTACCTAGTGTGGGGTACAAACCCATTGCTTCTCAGGGAGAAACTCCAGTTATTTTCATGTTATATATTTAATTTTGAGATTCTTTCTTCTTATGGGCTGCCACATCAGCGATGAGATTTTTGCCAAGAGTATGTTTCTATTCTACTATTTGGATGTGATTCTTTTATCCTTTTTTATAGAGGAGATGTTTAGCTAGTTCTCAGGGTTCTTTTAGAGTGATTTGTCCTATATGTAGCTCTCTATTTGCTGTGTCTGAGGAAGGAGGTGACCATAGGATCTTCCTACACCCCAGTTTGAATCCTCTTCTCAGGTGGTCATTCTTCTTTACATTGTCTCCATTCTTCTAAGACAATGACTTTTCATTCCTCAAACTAGTGATTTAGAGAAAAGGAAAATATGATGTTGACAATATAAAAACTCTAATAAGAATCCCTGGCTTCAAGAGTTGGCTTTTTTATTACAACTCTCTAACAGATTCATTTCCTTTAACAAAAAAATAAAACGAGCTGATTGAATCAGTTCCTACGATATACTTTTTGGAGAAGCAATAGATAATCACAGCTTGGGAAAATGTGGCTTACACTTTGAGAACTGTAATAGCAATTCAGGAAAGATGTATATAGCTAATTCCATAGATAACAACTGCATGCTTGTATAGTTGCTTACATTTTCTTGACAGAATGTAAGGCAGAGAGTTTGTCTTTTTCATCTTGTCTTCTAAACTTAGTCTAGTGCCATGGTTTGCACATTGTAATTACCCAATAAATATTTGCAGAATTAAATTGAAAATTTTATCACTTCAAATAGTTCTTTGACACATTCTGGCCAGGAGCAAGTTTAATAAACTGAACATTACTTGCAACATAAATGTTGGAAATGACATTTCAAACAGAGTTCAACATATTCAGATACTCTTTAGAATTTTAACTTTTTATAAGTAATTCATTTAATGACTTTTAACATCCGTTTTCTAAATGCTATTGAATCAAGCATACCCTGGTTTGGCATTAGACTCTTTCATAGAATAATTGAGCAGTTGCTAGAATGCTATAAAGCCAGATAAAATGAACACATTCTTAAAAAACAAACAGACATACTCCCAACACTTAGAAAGTTAATGGATGTTATTATTTTAATTTTAAATATTCAGAATTCAAACTGCTCTTCAAGAGATACATAAAGCAAATGGGATGATTTGCTTATTCAGATAGAATCTAGCCAATGGCAATAACATTACAATGTGTGATTCTGTACATTTAGATTTATTTTATTTTTATTTATAAAAATATATTTTTTTAGAATTTGATTTGGCATATATAAATTTTATGCCAAATGAAATTCTAAAATTTTTTAAATATTAAAATATTTAAATAAAGATTTAAAATAACATTTATGAACCTAAATACACAAGCAAAGACAGTATTTGAATATATCTATCCTTAATTTTTGTACTATGTTTGCAATAAGGAAAGACGCTATTTTACCTTATTTATCTGCTCTGGTGAATTAAGTAATGAGATCTAGAAAATCACATTAGTTTTTATGTATTTCAGCAGTGATTCTCAAATAATACGAGAACTTATCTGAGATGCACTCATCAAAATAATTTGAGGATTTTTTTTTCTTCAGATTATACATAGAATATTCTGATCTATCTTTTCCCTTAGGTAGAAAATGAAACAGAGGTTCATCTTTGCAAAGTAAAACTGTTCTCTAGAAATCCTTCAGGACCTAACATGGCATTTCTCTGGGACTTTTTGCTCTTTCACATCTGTCTTTTAAAAAAGCAAGTTTCTCTTAAACAGTTCTTTCTGGGCCCAATTACATCCCATCTCTGATTCTTCATTATGAATGAGTTAGCCCACACACAGCTCACTATTGGTGGCAAGTCTCTCTGTGTCTCTTGTTTTAGATAATCGATAGACAAAATCTGATGATTACCATATTATGTGTCACTGATTTTTTGACTATCTAAAGGGCATTTAGCAGGTGCATAAATCTAATAATCTATGTCTGGAGTGTTCCTTTAGTATATTAGGACTGCCTCTTAAAGTTTCTTTGGGCAGAGTACATGCCAAAAACTGCATCTCTTACAATTTTGTTTTGTTTGATCAGAAAGCATGTACTGAGTGCCTATTACATATAACACTCTGCTGAGAGATGGGTAAACAAGGGGTGAAATATAAAAATCTCTAGTGTGAGATTATAGTGAAATTGGGAAGACCAATTGAATGTACTCATAAAGTCATAGATAATAGCACAAAATATTAAATTTAAATCGCATATATATGTGTGTTTGTGTATATTTGGCTGGCCAAAAAGTTTGCTTGGATTTTCCTATAAGATATTATGGAAAAAATCCAAGCAAACTTTTGGCCAAATGAACATATGTATACACACATACTTAGATAACTAGGTGCTTTAAGAATTCAGAAGTGAAAAAGATCGCCACTGTCAATAATTTGTGGTCAGGGAAGACCTATTTGAAGGGATCTTATTCAAGCTGAAACCTTATTAATTAGAAATGGTTGGCTTTGAGTCAATGTGATTGATGAAACCCAGCTTCTGATCAGAGTCTTAAGGCCTGTATGTGTACGTCTCATGTAACAACCCCCATGAATTATTCATATAAACTGTTATTTACTTTTTACATTTTTTTCTTTTCTATCAATATCACTGACTCCTTATTAAGGAATCAATTCTATGTTTTATTATTATAGCCCACAGCAACATTGAATGCAATAAATATTTTTCTCACTTGCTTGATTTACCACCGAGAAATGGACTTAAAATATATAAAGTTTAAAAATGCATTCGTATTTCTGGGCTTTATTTACATAGCTAAGTCATATAAAAAAGTAACTTAAAAGTCCAGTCACTTGTAATGAATCTAACATCTCATATGAAAAAGCTTGGTAGTTTTCTACGTTAACATGTTTGAACTAAACAGTGTGATATTTCTTGTCCCCTTGAGCAACATTTATTATATAAACCATTAACAGAAGACATTTCTTCAAATACTAAGTGTGAAGCATTTTCCTTTAAATATAAAGTAGATTTATTTTATTATATTCAATGATAAGTCACTTTTGAAACATGAGAGGCAAGAATGTGCATATTTTCCAGCTTAAGAAAAGCTTTTTATGTTATCAGTTGTATAACCTAATTTTGATTAATAAAGCCATCTTCTTTTGTTTCTACATCCCATAATTTTAAAAGAACATAAAGTATATATAGAAGTTTTGTTATTTCCTCAATGTTGCCAATTTAATGATATCATTGTTTAAGTTGGAAACTTACTTTTTTCCTTAGAATAAATATTGAAGTGTGAAATGCTGATGTCATTATATTGCAAAAAAAAAAAAAAAAAAGCACAGAAGATCTGGGAAGCAGTCCAAAGTACTTCAAAGTGACTTTTTGCCAAACTAAAGCTTTTTACCTGAAGCCATCATTTTCTACAGAAGGAAAAAAAAGTCATTTATCTTGGAAGATAATTCAGATACATTATGAATTGATTAAAACCTTATGCATACAGTTGAATATACAGCCACTGCACTTTTATCACCACCAGAAAGATCATTCTGCCACTCCCTGCATGGGTAGATCATTGTGATTCAGGGCCAGCTCTAAGATATTTGCAAATTCTTATGGAGCATGACCCCCTGTCTCCTTGTGTCTGAAAGCACACTACAAAAAGGAGGCAAAAAGTTAAAGGACGAGGATTTAAAATCAGATAGGCTTGGTTTCTAGTAAGTGTGTGGGAACTAACTGGCAAATGTTAAGAAATGAAATTATAGGGTGAAAGTTAGTCATCCTTAAGTGTAGTACATACTGAAGTCCAGTTGACTAGACTCATAGACAGTTACTATCTAATTTGATTATTAAAAAAAATGCTTCAAAAGTAGCACAAATTTCAAACTGCAAGATATAAATCATAGAAAAATTAGGTTAAGTCTGTCTTTGAATGTACATGGATACAATAAGGTCAGTTGCATTCATAATATATTGAGTAACTTGGTAGTTATAGAGACTGTTCAATTCTTTATTCCCACTCATATACATTTTCCTTTGGTAGGAATATTTTTCTTCATTTCATAAATCAAATATTTATTTTGTCAATTCCCTTAGCAAACTTTCCCATTCTAAGATACTACTCTCCTTCAGGAGTTCCAGAAGCTGTCAATACCTGAAATGTTTTGGAAGGGTTCTCTGATACCATCTCCCCACCAGTAAGCTCTTCTAAATCTTTACCTTCTCCAATGAAATTGAAGTGCTCAACGACTTTTGACTTCCATGTAAGATCAGGAATGGTTTTCAACATTGCCACCGAAGTTTATAATTGTGTACTGGTAACTAAAATCCAATAAACATCAAATCATGTCTTGAAGATTTACAAAGCTAAATAAGCACTTATGAAAATAGTGTGAAGAATATATTTCTCAATCTTGTCACTAAAATGAAGTTCCCCTGGATAAATATTGTTTTAGCAAATATCGTATCTCAGGACATTACTAAACAAAGACTAATTGTATTGATACAGGACAGATCTCCCCAGAGTGTGTGGTCAACACCACTGAACAATTCCAGCTTGCAGGGCAGGGATTAACTTGAACGAAGCATCAGCTATAAAGGGTTGGCACTAAGATCCTGTGGTCAATGACAATCAGTACGTCTGACGTAGGCAGACTGTAGAAAGAGACAGAATTAAGGTTAATGTGATAAAAATATAAAATCGGAGTATAGAAGCGAGGCAGAGGAGCAAAGTCAGAGCTAGAATAGTGAGAATTAGCCTAAGTGCTATCTGATAACCAGGTAAAGAAGAGCTCTTCAGAATGAAGATCATGACTTGTAGAGCAAACTACAGTGCCTGATAAGTGGCCCTGGGGTGTCGTTGGCAGCCTCAAACAAACACACAGAATATCCAGTCAAAATGCGAAAAAACTGGAAGGACAGCCATAAGTGCACACACTCTTTTAAGAAATTTCATATATCAAGGTCTTGAGAGACCACATTGACAAAGAAAAATAGGTAAGGGGGAACGTTTTCCAGAGATAAGTAAGATTTTTTTTTTTTTAAGGGAGCACCAGGGGTGTACTAAATGAAGGATAATTTACTATAAAGACAAAATTGGACATTAAGGAATCATCACATTAACTCATCATGGAACTGACTTTCAATCTGATGACAACATGATTCTCAAAAAAAAAAAAAAAAATGGAGTTAAAAAAATAAGACAAAATAATGCAACTGTGTTCAGCAGCAAATACACTGTATTTCATGATTTCTAGAGAAAATTTCTGTTGACAATACAGACTTTCCAGAGTTCCATCTACACTCTGTTGAAGTGGCTCATTGGCAAGCCTGGTCCTCTTTATCCACATCTCACTGAGTCATGGCCCACTCATGGCATATGCTATGGAGGAAAAAAGTCTCCTGCAGCTACTTAAACCCATTGGGATATGTTTTATTTGTATTATGAAGAAACAACCAAGAAATACTGGACCTTTTAAGAAACTGAAAAATGTAAAGGAAGATCCAGATTTGATATCTGTAATGTAAGGAGAAATTCATTTTATGTAAAGTAATAACATGATAAGATAAATCACCCAGAAATGAGCTGACAGAATAAGATAAATATGAGAAAGAACATAAGTCTTACAACAAAATGATGTCTTGAATACAAGCTCTAGAACAGCTCTCAGTTTGTAGAGTCTTAGAAAACATACACAGTAAATACAATACTATTCTAACCAATAATAGAATATTGGAGTTTGGAGTATTAAAACTAAAATAGTCTTTCATTCTTTCTGTCTCCCACCCTCTAGCATGATTTATGTATGGATGTGCACACAAGCATAGGCATATATTTGTATCATATATATATATATATATTTATATATGTTGGATACAGAGTTATTTTCTGTGGGTACATAGTGTCTATAGTTTAATACAGTCAATCTTTCCAATTTGATGGGCATTCAGGTTGTTTCTAGTTCTTTTTGTTATGTTTATGCCTTTGTAGATTAATCTGTTATTGAATGTCCTTGCAAAAATATTGATTTTTCTGGTGTTTGCATTGCTGTTAGATAAATTTGTAAACGTTTAAACTAGGAATAAAATGACACTGCTGCTGCTGCTGCATCGCGTCAGTCATGTACGACTCTTTGTGACCCTATAGATGGCAGCCCAACAGGCTCCTCTATCCCTGGGATTCTCCAGGCAAGAATACTGGACTGGGTTTCCATTTCCTTCTCCAATGCATGAAAGTGAAAAGTGAAAGTGAAGTTGCTCAGTCGTGTCCGACTCTTAGCGACCCCATGGACTGTAGCCTACCAGGCTCCTCCATCCATGGGGTTCTCCAGGCAAGAGTACTGGAGTGGGGTGCCATTGCCTTCTCCATAAAATGATACAGAGGCATTTAAAATATAATTTGAATCAATCTTGCCAGATTATTTTTTTTAACATATTATTTTTCCTATCATAATCAGAGCTTGAAATAATTAAGATTTTTGTCTGTTTCCAATTATTGACCACTCGAAAGACAGGGAAATGTTCTCCTATTGTACTTTACACATTGAAAGTCAGTTATTTCTCTTTCAAAAATAATATGTGTGGGAATATGTAAATTCACGTGTTTATTGACCATTTATGTGTATTCCTTCTTTTGGCTACCTTATCCATAAACTTTGCTCATTTTTTTCCTTTATATTCTTGTCTTCATTATGTTATCTTTTTTTAATAGTAACATTTCATCATAGTGATATTAAAGTTTTTATATCCAAAAATCTACAAACAATAAATGCTGGAGAGGGTGTGGAGAAAAGGGAACCCTCTTACACTGTTGGTGGGAATACAAAGTAATCCAGCCACTATGGAGAACAGTGTGGAGATTCCTTAAAAAACTGGAAATAGAACTGCCATATGACCCAGCAATCCCACTGCTGGGCATACACACCGAGGAAACCAGAATTGAAAGAGACACATGTATCCCAATGTTCATCACAGCACTGTTTAAAACAGCCAGGACATGTAAACCTAGATGTCCACTGGCAGATGAATGGATAAGAAAGCAGTGGTACATATACACAATGGAGTATTACTCAGCCATTAAAAAGAATACATTTGAATGAGTTCTAATGAGGTGGATGAAACTGGAGCCTATTAAACAGAGTGAAGTAAGTCAGAAAGAAAAACACAAATACAGTATATTGATGCATATATATGGAATTTAGAAAGATGGTAACAATGACCCAATATGCGAGACAGTGAAAGAGACACAGATGTAAAGAACAGTCTTTTGGACTCAGTGGAAGAAGGCAAGGGTGGGATGATTTGAGAGAATAGCATTGAAAATGTATATTATCATATGTGAAATAGATCGCCAGTACATGTTCCATGCATGAGACAGGGTGCTCAAGGCTGGTACACTGGGATGATCCAGAGGGATGGGATGGAGAGGGAGGTGGGAGGCGGGGTTCAGGATGGGGAACACATGTACACCCATGGCTGATTCATGTCAATGTATGGCAAAACCACTAGAGTACTGTAAAGTAATTAGCCTCCAATTAAAATAAATAAATTAAAAAACAATTTTCAGAAGATTGGCAAATAGATATGCCTTTTAAGCACTTTATCTTTTTTAAAATTATTAGCTCTTTTTCCTTGAAGTAGGTATGGGATCACATCCATAAAAAAATGTTAAAATACATTGAGCATTTTTTTTTCTATCCATAATGTCTAATAAATACAGAGGCAACCCGATTTGGTGAATTGGTCATATATTTATGATAAACCTAACATAATATACACACATTTGTCTTTCATTCAACAAACTCCCCCAAACTTCAGATTGTTTATGCTACCTTGACATTTCAAAGGGAAAGAAATAAAATGCTTCATCAAAAATTCAAATTGTTTCAGCAATAAATCCTTTTAAAAAGGAAAAGTAAATTGTTCACCATATTCAGTGTGCATTATTGTTATCTCAGTCTTTACTTCTCCTAGTAAAGTTAGAAGAAAAAAATTCTATTAATAGCACATTTCTTCATGTGAAAGTGTTAAAATATTAAACTGAATATTTTCAGTTTTTAAGTAATCTCATCATTCTGTTGTTTTTATTTTAAAGTGAACAAGTAAAACATTGTAAATTATAGCATAACATTCAAGAATAGATTCTCGCTAACTTCTTTGAAATAAAAAGCTAGCCAAGGGAAAACTGAATGCTTAAGAGGTTTAAAATAAATACATTTTTACACATACTCAAGAGCATTGTTTTTTTGTGTGTAGTCCATAGATCAAAACCACTAGAATCACCTGAAAAGTTTTTAGAAATACACCTTCTTGGGAAGCACATCAGATGAACTAAATAAAAAACTAAATGTAAGGTCCATCAATTTGTAATTAAAGAAATTCTTCATAAGATTCTTATATAGTTTAACTTCTGACAGCTGCTGCTTTTATCCTTCTTTGATGCTTTCAGTTGGCCTTGCTAGCACTCAGAACGTTTGTGTATGTGTATTTTATTGCATGTATTATATGCATGCTTCATATATTACATATAATACACACACACACACACACATATATATATATATAATGTATAATATAATAAGTAACTAATTTATATGACCACTTATAGTTGTATCATAATATCTAATATGAGTGATGAATTAAGAAAGCAACTGGAAGAGAAACTTATTATACATATGGGCAGCTATTATACTAGTGTGGGAGAAACTTTAGAAGTGTGAATGAAAAAGAGATAACGGATTTTTGAGATGTTTAAAAATTATATATATTTCTTAAAAGATTTGTTTTCTAAACTTTAAGACTAGTTAATGGAAAATAGGATAACAAAACCCTAGTTAGGCTTATTAAAAATTATATATAAATTATATGTGTCACTTTCAATTACTTTTAATGTTTTTTAGAATGGCAGTCAGACTCTGATTCTCCCTACTTGTCATACCTTGTCTTAGCTATCTAAATGTGGTCTTTTTTCCCTTATAAAACTTTAATATATCACTTAAAATTTTGTAAAAATTGATAACTTGTTAACATTTTAACTTAGGTGAATTTTTCACAAATATATACATACGAAAGTAGTTGCCTTAGAATTGGAATTTTTATAGGAGGTAATGCAGGCAAATAAGAATGCAATACTTGGAATTCCCCTTTTTACTTAATCTCCCTGATGTTCTCCACAGAAAAAGTACAATGAATATGTAACTGTGCTGTGTGCTTAGTCACTCAGTAGTGTCTGACTCTTTGCCAACCCATGGACTGTAGCCCACCAGGCACCTATGCCCAAGGGAATTCTCCAGGAAAGAATACTGGAGTGGGTTGCCATTCTCTCCTCCAGGGATCTTCCCAACCCAGGGATAAAACAGAGGTGCCCAGCACTGCAGGCAGATTCTTTACCATCTGAGTCCCCAGGGAAGCCAGTACATATAACTACATGATAAAAAATAAAAGCATGTGAATTTATTTAATAGATTCACTTTCTAACATGTATGGAATGTAAACAGTCTGAACTAATGTCATGTCAGAAAATAAATACATGCCTAAGGTAACTAAATGTCATTACAGATCCATATTTTGTGTTGAGTGAAAGAGGGTATACTAGGGAGGTATAACCGAACAACTAAATATATCCTGATCTCAGATGTTATAGCAATACTTTTTCATGGAAAATTTTCAAAATGGCTTAACCACTTATTAAAAACCACTATTGAATCTATGTGTTAGTACATCTATTTCAGAGAAATGAAAAAGTTCTATGAAGCTGTAAATCAATATTTAATAAAGAAATATTCATGACTAATTTTCAATAAGAATGTAACAAAATTTCCATATAGTAGATTTATATTATATGTTATATAAACTTTTTGAAAACATTATTATTTGGAGGACATGGAACTATTTTAATGTTTTTTGTTATATTTTAATATCTTTAAATCAAATCTGTCTGGAATACTGTATGTTGCCATGAGAATGAAATCTGGGATATGTTGGACACAATTGTTACATTTAAAAATGAACAAGATTGATATGTCAAATTGCTCACTGATCCTCTCCACTTGAATATATAAAAGGTGTTTCAAAATTTACATTATCAAGACAGAAGCATTTATTTCTGTCCTCATATGAGCTCACATGTAATTGTATCATAACTCGGTAAATGGAAGCAGCTATTTAATCGGTTGCTCAATTCACAACCTCGGGAATCATGACTGTGTTGGAGCTTTTACCATATCACTCTTGTAACAAGAACAACAGTGGTTTTATTCCTAGATTTTTAAGGAATCTCCATACCGTCTTCCATAGTGGCTATATCAGTTTACGTTCCAGTTTACCAGTTTACACCCATCAGTTTGCCAGCAATGCCAGAGTGTTCCCTTTTCTCCACACCCTCTCCAGCATTTATCATTTGTAGACTTTTTGATGATGGCCATTCTGACTGGTGTGAGGCATATCTCACTGTAGTTTTGATTTGCATTTCTCTAATAATGAGTGATGCTGAGCATCTTTTCATGTGCCTGTTAGCCATCTGTATGTCTTCTTTGGAGGAATGTCTCTTCAGGTCCCTTTCCTACTTTTTAATTGGGTTGTTTGTTTTTCTGGTATTGAGTTGTATATGCTGCTTGTATATTTTGGAAATTATTTGTCAGTTGTTTCCTTTACCTGTATTTTCTCCAATTCTGACGGTTGTCTTTTCACCTTATTTGTAGTTTCCTTTGCTGTGCAAAAGCTTTTAAGTTTAATTAGGTCCCACTTGTTTATTTTTGTTTTTATTTCCATTACTCTAGGAGGTGGGTCATAGAAGATCTTGCTTTGATTTATGTCATTGAGTGTTCTGCCTATGTTTTCCTCTAAGAGTTTTGTAGTTTCTTACATTTAGGTCTTTAATCCATTTTGAGTTTATCTTTGTGTATGGCATTAGGTAGTGTTCTAATTTCATTCTTTTGCACATAGCTGTCCAGTTTTCCCAGCACCACTTATTGAAGAGGCTATCTTTGCCCCATGATATATTTGTGCCTCTTTTGTCAAAAATAAGGTATCCACAGGTGCATGGGTTTATCTCTGGGTTCTCTATTTTGTTCCATTAGTCTATATTTCTGTTTTGTGCCAGTTCCATACTGTCTTGATGACTATAGCTTTGTAGTATAGTCTGAAGTCAGGAAGGCTGATTCCTCCAGCTCCATTCTTCTTTCTCAAGGCTGCTTTGGCTATTTGGAGTCTTGTGTTTCCATATGAATTGTGAAATTTTTTGTTCTAGTTCTGTGAAAAATGTCATTGACAATTTGATAGGGATCACATTGAATCCATAGATTACATTTGGTAGTATAGGCATAGAACATACAGATAAATTTTAAAAAATTTAATCCATCATCTCAGTCATGGCACCAAAAAAAAAAAGAAAAAAATAATTTAATCCATCATATTCCTGTTGACCATAGGTCACCATTATATTTTTTTGTAAAATCTTCAGGGTTTCTATGCATATATGTAATTATATAAAATGGGCTCATGTTATAACTATTAATTTGTATTATGCTAAAAACTAGGAATAAAACCACCATATAACCCAGCAATCCCACTCCTAGGCATATACCCTTAGGAAACCAAAATTGAAAAAGACACATGTACCCCAATGTTCGCTGCAGCACTATTTACAACAGCTAGAACATGGAAGCAACCTAAATGTCCATTAACAGATGAATGGAAAAAGAAGTTGTGGTACATATACACAATGAAATATTCAGTTCAGTTCAGTTCAGTTCAGTTCAGTTGCTCAGTCGTGTCCGACTCTTTGCGACCCCATGAATTGCAGCATGCCAGGCCTCCCTGTCCATTACCAATTCCCGGAGTTCACTCAGACTCACGTCCATCGAGTCAGTGATGCTATCCAGCCATCTCATCCTCTGTCGTCCCCTTCTCCTCCTGCCCCCAATCCCTCCCAGCATCAGAGTCTTTTCCAATGAGTCAACTCTTTGCATGAGGTGGCCAAAGTATTGGAGTTTCAGCTTTAGCATCATTCCTTCCAAAGTACACATGGGACTGATGTCCTTTAGAATGGACTGGTTGGATCTCCTTGCAGTCCAAGGGACTCTCAAGAATCTTCTCCAACATCACAGTTCAAAAGCATCAATTCTTCAGTGCCCAGCTTTCTTCACAGTCCAACTTTCACATCCATACATGACCACTGGAAAAACCATAGCCTTGACTAGACGGACCTTTTTTGGCAATGTCTCTGCTTTTCAATACACTATCTAGGTTGGTCATCATTTTCCATCCAAGGAGTAAGTGTCTTTTAATTTCATGGCTGCAATCACCATCTGCAGTGATTTTGGAGCCCAATAAAATAAATTCTGACAGTTTCCCCATCTATTTCTCATGAAGTGATGGGACCAGATGCCATAATCTTCGTTTTCTGAATGTTCAGCTTTAAGCCAACTTTTTAACTCTCCTCTTTCACTTTAATCAAGAGGCTTTTTAGTTCCTCTTCAATTTCTTCCATAAGGGTGGTGTCATCTGCATATCTGAGGTTACTGATAATTCTCCTGGCAATCTTGATTCCAGCTTGTGCTTCTTCTAGCCCAGCATTTCTTATGATGTACTCTGCATAGAAGTTAAATAATCAGGGTGACAATATACAGCCTTGATGCAATCCTTTTCCTATTTGGAACCAGTCTGTTGTTTCAAGTCCAGTTCTAACTGTTGCTTCCTGATCTGCATATAGGTTTCTCAAGAGGCAGGTCAGGTGGTCTGGTATTCCCATCTTAGTCAGAATTTTCCACAGTTTATTGTGATCCACACAGTCAAAGGCTTTGGCATAGTCAATAAAGCAGAAATCAATGTTTTTCTGGAACTCTCTTGCTTTTTTGATGATCCAGCGGATTTTGACAATTTGATCTCTGATTCCTCTGACTTTTCTAAAACCAGCTTGAATATCTGGAAGTTCATGGTTACCCCAAGACACATATTAATCAAATTAACAAAGATCAAACACAAAGAACAAATATTAAAAGCAGCAAGGGAAAAACAACAAATAACACACAAGGGGATTCCCATAAGGATAACAGCTGATCTTTAAATAGATACTCTGCAGGCCAGAAGGGAATGGCAGGACAAACTTAAAATGCTGAAAGAAAATAACCTACAGTCCTGATTACTGTACCCAGTAAGGATCTCATTCAAATATGAAGGAGAAATCAAAAGCTTTACACACAAGCAAAAGCTGAGCAAATTCAACACTACCAAAACAACTCTGCAACAAATGCTGAAGGATCTTCTCTAGACAGGAAACACAGAAAAGAGGTATAAACTCGAACCCCAAAAAATAAAGTAAATGGCAATGGGATCATACTTGTCAATAATTACCTTAAATGTAAATGGGTTGAATGTCCCAACCAAAAGACAAAGACTGGCTGAATGGATATAAAAACAAGACCCCTATATATGTTGTCTACAAGACATTCACCTTGAAACAATAGACACATACAGACTGAAAGTGAAGGGCTGGAAAAAGGTATTCTATGCAAATAGAGACCAAAAGAAAGCAGGAGTAGCAACATTCATATCAAATAAAATAGACTTTAAAACAAAGCCTGTGAAAAGAGAAAAAGATGGACACTACATAATGATCAAGGATCAATACAAGAAGAAGATATAACAATTATAAATATATATATGCACCCAACATAGGACCATTGCAATATGTAAGACAAATGCTAACAAATATGAAAGGGGAAATTAACAATAACACAATAATAGTGGGAGACTTTAATACCCTATTCACACCTATGGATAGATAAACTAAACAGAAAATTAACAAGGAAACACAAACTTTAAATGATACAATAGACCAGTTAGACCTAATTGATATATACAGGACATTTCACCCCAAAACAATGAATTTCATCTTCTTCTCAAGTGCACACGGACCTTCTCCAGGATAGATCACATCCTGGGCCATAAATCTAGCCTTGGTAAATTCAAAAAAATTGAAATCATTCCAAGCATCTTTTCTGACCACAATGCAGTAAAATTAGATCTCAATTACAGGAGAAAAACTATTAAAAATTCCAAAATATGGAGGCTGAACAACACTCTGCTGAATATCCAACAAATCATAGAAAAAATCAAAAAAGAAATAAAAAATATGCATAGAAATGAATGAAAATGAAAACACAACAACCCAAAACCTATGGGACACTGTAAAAGCAGTGCTAAAGGGAAGGTTCATAGCAATACAGGCTTACCTCAAGAAACAAGAAAAAAGTCAAATACATAAACTAACTCTACACCTAAAGCAACTAGAAAAGGAAATAATGAAGAGCCCCAGGGTTAATAGAAGGAAAGAAATCTTAAAAATTAGAGCAAAAATAAATGCAAAAGAAACAAAAGAGATCATAGCAAACATCAACAAAACGAAAAGCTGGTTCTTTGAGAAGATAAATAAAATTGACAAACCTTTAGCCAGACTCATCAATAAAAAAGTGAGAAAAGACAAATCAACAAAATTAGAAATGAAAATGGAGAGATCACAACAGACAACACAAAAATACAAAGGAACATAAGAGACTACGATCAGCAATTATATGCCAAAAAAAAAAAAATGCACAACTTGGAAGAAATGGACAAATTCATACAAAAGTACAACTTTCCAAAACTGAACCAAGAAGAAATAGAAAATCTTAAAAGACCTATCACAAGCATGAAAATTGAAATGGTAATCAGAAATTTTCCAGCAAACAAAAGCCCAGGTCCAGACGGCTTCACAGCTGAATTCTACCACAAATTTAGAGAAGAATTAACATCTATCCTATTCAAACTCTTCCAGAAAATTGCAGAGGAAGGTAAACTTCCAAACTCATCCTATGAGGTCACCATCACCCTAATACCAAAGCCTGACAAAGATGCCACAAAAAAAAGAAAACTACAGGTCAATATCACTGATGAACATAGGTGCAAAAATCCTTAACAAAATTCTAGCAAACAGAATCCAACAACATATTAAAAAGATCATATATCATGACCAAGTGGGCTTTATCCCAGGGATGCAAGGATTCTTCAATATCCACAAATCAATCAATGTAATATATCACATTAACAAATCAAAAAATAAAAACCATATGATTATCTCAATAGATGCAGAGAAAACCTTTAAGAAAATTCAACATTCATTTATGATAAAAACCTTCCATGAAACCAGGAATAGAAGGAACATACCCCAGCATAATAAAAGCTATATATGACAAACCCACAGCAAACATTATCCTCAATGGTGAAAAATTGAAAGCATTTCCCCTGAAGTCAGAAATAAGACAAGGGTGACCACTCTCACCACTACTATTCAACATAGTTTTGGCCACAGCAATCAGAGCAGAAAAAAGAAATAAAAGGAATCCAGATTGGAAAAGATGAAGTAAAACTCTCACTGTTTGCAGATGACCCGATACTCTACATAGAAAACCCTAAAGACTCCACCAGAAAATTACTAGAGTTAATGAATGAATATAGTAAAGTTGCAGGATATAAAGCCAACACAATGAAATCCCTCGCATTCCTATACACTAACAGTGAGAAAACAGAAAGAGAAATTAAAGAAACAATTCCATTCACCATTGCAATGAAAAGAATAAAACATTTAGGAATATATCTACCTAAAGAAACAAAAGACCTATATATAGAAAACTATAAAACACTAGTGAAAGAAATCAAAGAGGATACTAATAGACAGAGAAATATACCATGTTCATGGATTGGAAGAATCAATATAGTGAAAAAGAGTATACTACCCAAAGCAATCTAAAGATTCAATGCAATCCCTATCAAGCTACCAAGGGTATGTTTCACAGAGCTAGAACAAATAATTTTGCAATTTTTATGGAAATACAAAATAGCATGAATAGCCAAAGCAGTCTTGAGAAAGAAGAATGGAACTAGAAGAATCAACCTGCCTGACTTCAGGCTCTACTACAAAGCCACAGTCATCAAGACAGTATGGTACTGGCAC
Organism: Bos taurus; assembly: GCF_002263795.3. Classification (NCBI taxonomy): domain Eukaryota; kingdom Metazoa; phylum Chordata; class Mammalia; order Artiodactyla; family Bovidae; genus Bos; species Bos taurus. The sequence goes on from NC_037336.1 coordinate 6,103,691, forward strand.
AAAGACAGAAATATAATTCAATGGAATAAAATAGCAAGCCAGAGATAAATCCGCACACCTATGGACACCTTATCTTTGACAAAGGAGGCAAGAATATACAATGGAGAAAAGACAATCTCTTTAACAAGTGGTGCTGAGAAAACTGGTCAACCACTTGTAAAAGAATGAAACTAGAACACTTTCTTACACCATACACAAAAATAAACTCAAAATGGATTAAAAATCTAAATATAAGACCAGAAACTATAAAAATCCAAAGGAAAACATAAGCAGAACACTCTCCGACATAAACTACAGCAGGATCCTCTATGACCCATCTCCCAGAATATTGGAAATAAAAGCAAAAGCAAACAAATGGGACCTAATTAAAATTAAAAGATTCTGCACTACAAAGGAAACTATAATCAAGGTAAAAATACAGCCTACAGAATTGGAGAAAATAATAGCAAACAAAGCAACAGACCAAGAATTAATCTCAAAAATATACAAGCAACTCTGCAGCTCAATTACAGAAAAATAAACGACCCAATTAAAAAAAAATGGGCCAAAGAACTAAACATTTACAATTTTAACAAATTGTAAAATTTATCCAGACATTTCTCCAAAGAAGACATACAGATGGCTAACAAACACATGAAAAGATGCTCAACATCACTCATTATCAGTGAAATGCAAATCAAAACCACAATGAGGTACCATTTCACACCAGTCATAATGGCTGTTATCCAAAAGTCTACAAGCAATAAATGCTGGAGAGGGTGTGGAGAAAAGGGAATCCTCTTACACTGTTGGTGGGAATGCAAACTAGTACAGCCACTATGGAGAACAGTGTGGAGATTCCTTAAAAAACTGGAAATAGAAATGCCATATGACCCAGCAATCCCACTGCTGGCCATACACACCAAGGAAACCAGAATTGAAAAAGACACCTGTACCCCAATGTTCATCACAGCACTGTTTATAATAGCCAAGACATGGAAGCAACCTCAATGTCCATCAGCAGATGAATGGATAAGAAAGTTGTGGTACATATACACAATGGAATATTACTCAGACATTAAGAAGAATACATTTGAATCAGTTCTTATGAGGTGGATGAAACTGGAGCCTATTATACAGAGTGAAGTAAGCCAGAAAGAAAAACACCAATACAGTGTACTAATGCATATATATGGAATTTAGAAAGATGGTAACGATAACCCTGTATGCAAGACAGAAAAAGAGACACAGATGTACATAGAACAGTCTTTTGGACTCAGTGGGAGAAGGCAATGGTGGGATGATTTGGGAGAAAGACATTGAAACATATAAATTATCATATGTGAGACTAATCGCCAGTCCAGGTTTGATGAATGATATAGGGTGCTCGGGTCTGGTGCACTGGGATGACCCAGAGGGATGGGATTGGGAGGGAGGTGGGAGGGGGTTCAGGATGGAGAACACATGTACACCCATGGTGGATTCATGTCAATGTATGGCAAAACAAATACAATATTGTAAAGTAAAAATAAATAAATAAACATTTTGGGTTAAAACCTTTTCATTAACTTCAACATTTTTTATATTAAAAAAAAAAAAATCACTCAGTTGTCTGTATTGCCCAATGCCATAAACACAAGGGACATTTGGTAACATAAATTTAAATCCAAGAAAATGAAATAAAATTTTAAGACTGGTTTCTAGATCACACTAACCACATCTGAAATGCTTAGTAACTACATGAGGCTAACAGCTACCAGTAGGGCCATCAGATTACAAAGCATCTCCGTCACTGTTCTGTAGAACAGAGTAGATACTGGTTAAATGGGAATGTGGAGGGAACACCCACTTTTCGACATCGCAGTACACTGATACTGTGCTTATGCTTATGTGTAGTCACTCAGTCAGGTCCGACTCTCTGCAGCCCATGAACTGTAGTGTTCCAGGCTTCTCTGTCCATCAAATTTTCCAGGCAAGAATTCTGAAGTGAGTTGCCATTTCCTACTCCAGGGGATCTTCCAGACCCAAGGATCGAACTCACGTCTCTTGCATCTCCTGCTTTGGCAGACAGATTCTTTACCACTAGCATCACCTGAGAAGCCCCTAATACACTGATATTCTCAGACTGAATTTGCCATCCTTTTTAGTAAATTGTATGTGTGTGTGTATATATATATATATATATATATATATATTATACACACACACACACACACATATATATATATGTATATGTATGTATGTCAAATATCCTTCCTAAAATGGGAAAAGCAAAATAAATGGTAAGAATAATAACAAGCTCCCAGGTGCCATGGAAATCACTTATTGAAGTGCCTTTTCCTCGTTACTTACGAAACCTTTGTTTAAATGCGTGTATTCTTCCAGAGTAATTTTAGACATCTTGCCAGTCTTGCAACTTGTTTACCCAAAGCTTGCATGACCCACCTTTGTGGGTTAGTCACAGAGTTATTTTCTCGCGTGATCTGCAAACATAGTTTCTGTTTCTACTTGTGTCAGCTCGCTTCTGCATGAAGTAGAGAGAGAGAAGAGCCACTTCTCACCCGCTGCCCTATCCCCATAAAAGTGCCTCAAGGTCAAACACTGGAAGACATCCCTATGAAGTCACGCTAAAAATCAAGAAGAACAGAGATATCCTTGGAAATTATTTCATGTCCTAATCCTTCTTCATCTTCACCAAATGATAAAGAATGACTTTGGGGGAGTTTCTGTACTGCTCAGTGTCAAGCTATCAGATTTAACTTCTTAATGTTCAGAATACATTTAACTGCCACCTCCCCTAACTCCTCTCACATCGAGTTTGTTGCTTCTAATCTGCAATAAAGTAGAAAAATAGACAAATTGAATTTTAAGATTTACAGTGCAAAATTATCTTAATTGCAGGGTTCTGTGATTCTAAGTTACACAGATGCTTTGTGCTCTTTCACATATTCTACCATCTTCCAGAAGGTTTGAGATAATAGATATCTGACCTGAAACCCAATCCATGCTTTACATTCATGTTAGTCAAACAAGTGTCCCAAAAGACTCCTTAAAGTCAGTAAGCTTCTGGAACTTCAGTCTTTTAAAAATATTACTCCAGTATCTCTAATGTTTTTTAATTACCAAAGGAAGACAACTGGTTTTGATGTAACAACTGCATCACAGTATCAGTCACTCTGACTTCACTGTCACTTAACTCTTGATCAGTACCAAAACATAAAGATGGAAGTAAAGTTCGAGTTTACAGACATGAACATAACCTCAAAGAGACACTGTTGCCCAAAGTCAGTCACTGTAAGTCATGTAATTTGAATTCATATAGTACATCAGGTCCTTTGTATTTTTGTAATCCCAACAATTTGTTTTCAAATAAAATCTTATGAAAAGCAAGAAGGCTGGGTGGAATTTTTATGATGAAGCCATATTTTATGTAAGTGAACAAAGTCTGTCCCATCAGGTGCCAAAGATTTTAATTTTTTTTTTTTTTTCAGTAGAAGTTCTTCCAAAAGGCAGAATATACTTCACTTCCTTCCTCAGCAGAGGACACAGTACATAATGCAGTTTGTTCCTGATGACTCATCACCATCATTATGTATCTCCATTCTTGTTCTGTACTAAACACACAGCACTTTTCTGCATATGCCTGGGAGACTCTGCATTCCTCAATGTCAGACTGTCAGCTGTAACTCCTCACTACTGTCAAATGCCTTTAACCAACACTCCCACATCTAGTTTGCTGCTTCTAATCTCACTGCAACTTCTGATCTGCATTAAACTAGAAAAATACATAGTCTTACTTTTAAAGATTTTAAGGCCAAATAGACTCAAAGGCCTGCCGTAATTTCAGGAGTTCTACAGTTCCTTCTGCATTTTTCAGATGGCTTATGTGCTTCCGTGTGATTCACTGTCTTCCAGAGTGTTTAGAATGATGGAAATCTAACTGTTAGTCATATAGAGCATATTTAAAATATCTTTTATGCAATGTGTCTGAAGTTATATCAAGCATTTGTAAAAATACTGTGTATGAGTTATATTGATAATTATTATTCTGAACATTATAAAGTGAATAATTTTGCCTGGAATCTGCTAGTAAACTAGCAAAAGATAACAATTTCATTAACTTCCTCTCCTTCAATTTAAAATGAATAAAACATCTCTTAGGAGTAATATTCTTGTCTTATAATTTATCTTGGAGATGATTAAATCCTCTAACATGAATCTACCCTTAAAGGCAAATATATTTTAAGAATTACCTATAGATTAAATCTTCTTGGAAATGTTCCACATCAACTTGTCCTTTTCATTGTCTGCAAAACATATGTAATACATGCCCATCTTTTTCAACTTTTACCTTAATGTCTAATTGAAAACTATTTTTAAAGTTTCCATGAAATCTAAATATTAATGAAATAAATAACTTAAAATCAAAGTGCTATGCACTGCATATTGATGAGAAGAATAGCTCTTAATAATATTTAATGTATGCTTTCTGCACATTTAATTTTAACAGAAATAGTTTTGATTCTAATTATAATTTCTTATTTATTTGCATCTGTTGCATAAGGAAAAAAGAAGGAAAAGTAAAAGGAAAAAACCTGGAAACTTTACTCTTCAGTTGTATAAGATATCACCATTGGAGTAAAATAGGTAAAGAGTACATTAAGTTTCTCTGTATTTTTTTACAACTATATGTAAATCAATATTTTTTTTCAAAAATTGATTTAAAAATACAAAAAATTAAAATAGTTGTGATCACAAATTCTAGTTACTTTCTGCCAATTGACTATAGATGGTGTGAAAGGTGAAACATCTTTGCTATTACAAATCTCATAGTAGAAACAACTCAAACAGAGGAGGGCAGGGAAATTGAGAATTAGTGTACATGACGTTGATGGCACAAGTCTTAGAACTTAACAGAGCTATATTTTAAAAGTGGCTGGAAACTTCCTTTATCAATTGGTAAAGGAGAATTTAGCTCAGCCTTTTAAGACACAGATTCTTCACTACACAGTGTATAAAATGGAAGTAACAACATATAGAGCATTGTGTTGCTATGTGTACTATACAAAAACATACTATAAAACATATGTGTGTGTGCATGGCACATATATTTATGTAAGCATATATATATACAAATATAAACATTTTTGATATATTTTTTATTGTTTTTGTTATTTCTCCTTTGTATCAAGAAGATCTAGTGAAGGTATATAAGACTTAGTAAAAAAAAAAAAGAAAAAAAATTACAGAAGGAGATCCAAAAGGACTTAAAGCCAAGTACATGGAAGGAGAAACTTAGTACCTAAGGTACAGAACAAGGAAGAAAAGCAATAAATTGCAGATTGACAGTTTAGGAGGAAGGAATCAAATGCTATAATTATGAGGATGATAAAATCAGAGCATCAAGATTTACCATACCAAACTACTGATAAATAAATATACCTTTTTGCCTATATGTGTGTGTGTGTGTGTGTGCACATACATGCACATACATGTTGTTCAAGTGTTTGTTGAGGCTTTGGTGCTGAACATACAGGTCAATGTTAAAGGTTCTGGGGTAAAACATTAGAAGAACACAGTTAAGGAATCTGATAAGTTATTATTATTATGGATATCCTTGGCGCATGATAGGAATGATAAAATTTAAGTATCACTTAAATACCAAAGAATACAAATAGTGTCTATGTTTTCCATGTATAAAAAAAGTGCAATTTGAGGTATGTTCTAAATAAAGGATGCTGCTAAGTCGTTTCAGTCGTGTCTGTCTCTGTGAGACCCCATAGACAGCAGCCCACCAGGCTCCCCCATCCCTGGGATTCTCCAGGCAAGAACACTGAAGTGGGTTGCCATTTCCTTCTCCAAAATAAAGAATATATATATATATATATATATATACACCTTGCTTTCTTTTTTACATTTTTTAAGATGTGGACAATTTTTAAAGTCTTTTGTTGAATGTGTTACAATATTGTTTCCGTTTTATGTTTGGTTTTTGACTTTGAGGCATGTGGGATCTTGGCTCCCAATCAGGGATCAAACTCACACCTTCTACATTGAAAGGTGAAGTCTTAACCACTAGACCATCAGGGAAGTTCCAGTAAGCTTGTTTATAATAGATGGTTATTAATATTTCTGACAAAATTTCTTAATGAAAGCATTCTCTATATTCCATCATTAAGGAAATATATTCTATGATTTTCTAGATAAAATATTTTTAAACTAGAAATATGTTGTCATTTATAAAAGAAAGTGAAGTGTTCCCAATCGTTTGCTTATGTCTGGTAGTCCATTGAGAGCTGGATATTGATTCCAAGTTTTCTGACTACAACTGCCGTATGGTTCCTTCTAGTGCAAGTATAGGTAAATCAGGCCTTGACTGGTAGCACATATTTCAAATGTGTGTGAGTTTGGTGAAAGAGATGCCAGGACATGTGCACTAGAACTGATGTGTCTGAGGCTTTGGCTTTCTTTTGTCATCCCCAGACTTTTCCCAGAACCATGGTTTTCACAGTTTTGGCTTTTCAAAAAATATAAAAATGGATTCTATCTAATTCCTTGCAAAATTTAATAACTTTCCCTACAAGAAATTTCTTGAATTAAACTTCCCTAATTTGCTTTTTTTTTTTTTTTTTTTGCTGTTTTCCTTTGTTTAATTCATTTGTTCTTTCATTGAATGTTAACTCAGCTAATGCCAGATGCCAAGGAACACTGTGACAATCTCTTTAGGATATAATGCTCAAAGAGTGAGTCATTATTACAGAAAAATTCTAACTTTTTATATTTTCTGAAGTAAAATAAATAAATGAAATGCCAAGTTTTCTCCTCTAAATTGAGCCCAAAACCCAGTTGTTATTATTATTTTTTTGTTGTTGTTGATCACTGAGCAAAGGAAATCATAATGTATAATTTGGGGTCCAATGAGGTGTCTCTCAGATGATAAGAATGCCCAACAGTTTATCTTCTTGACTAAAATGTTGGAAAATTTAAAATGCAGTAGCTGGTCAATCACTGCCTTTGGAAAAGATTTAATAGCAAGGAACAATAGCTAGTTCCTCTGGTGTGCTTTATTGATACACTTTAGGATGTCTCTAAGAGTGCCTGATAAACTATGGAATGAGGTTCGTGACATTGTACAGGAGACAGGGATCAAGACCATCCCCATGGAAAAGAAATGCAAAAAGGCAAAATGGCTGTCTGGGGAGGCCTTACAAATAGCTGTGAAAAGAAGACAAGTGAAAAGCAAAGGAGAAAAGGAAAGATATTCCCATTTGAATGCAGAGATCCAAAGAATACCAAGACGAGATAAGAAAGCCTTCCTCAGCGATCAATGCAAAGAAATAGAGGAAGACAACAGAATGGAAAAGACTAGAGATCTCCTCAAGAAAATTAGAGATACCAAAGGAACATTTCATGCAAAGATGGGCTTGATAAAGGACAGAAATGGTATGGACCTAACAGAAGCAGAAGATATTAAGAAGAGGTGGCAAGAATACACAGAAGAACTATACAAAAGAGATCTTCATGACCCAGATAATCACAATGGTGTGATCACTGACCTAGAGCCAGACATCCTGGAATGTGAAGTCAAGTGGGCCTTGGAAAGCATGATTATAAACAAAGCTAGTGGAGGTGATGGAATTCCAGTTAAGCTCTTTCAAATCCTGAAAGATGATGCTATGAAAGTGCTGCACTCAATATGCCAGCAAATTTGGAAAACTCAGCAGTGGCCACAGGACTGGAAAAGGTCAGTTTTTATTCCAATCCCAAAGAAAGGCAATGCCAAAAAATGCTCAAACTATGGCAAAATTGCACTCATCTCACACGCTAGTAAAGTAATGCTCAAAATTATCCAAGCCAGGCTTCAGTAATATGTGAACCGTGAAATTCCAGTTGTTCAAGCTGGTTTTAGAATAGGCAGAGGAACCAGAGACCAAATTGCCAACATCCACTGGATCATCAAAAAAGCAAGAGTTCCAGAAAAACATCTATTTCTGCTGTATTGACTATGCCAAAGCTTTTGACTCTGTGGATCACAATAAACTGTGGAAAATTCTGAAAGAGATGGGAATACCAGACCACCTGACCTGCCTCTTAAGAAACCAGTATGCAGGTCAGGAATCAATAGTTAGAACTGGCCGTGGAACAAGAGACTGGTTCCAAATAGGAAAAAGAGTGCATCAAGGCTGTATATTGTCATCCTGCTTATTTAACTTCTATGCAGAGTACATCATGAGAAACGCTGGGCTGGAAGAAACACAAGCTGGAATCAAGATTGCTGGGAGAAATATCAATAACCTCAGATATGCAGATGACACCACCCTTATGGAAGAAATTGAAGAGGAATTAAAAAGCCTCTTGATGAAGGTGAAAGAGAAGAGTGAAAAAGTTGGCTTAAAACTCAACATTCAGAAAACGAAGATTATGGCATCTGGTCCCATCACTTCATGGGAAATAGATGGGGAAACTGTCAGACTTTATTTTTTGGGGCTCCAAAATCACTACAGATGGTGACTGCAGCCATGAAATTAAAAGACACTTACTCCTTGGAAGGAAAGTTATGACCAACCTAGATAGCATATTGAAAAGCAGAGATATTACTTTGCCAACATAGGTCCATCTAGTCAAGGCTGTGGTTTTTCCAGTGGTCATGTATGGATGTGAGAGTTGGACTGTGAAGAAAGCTGAATGGAGAAGAATTGATAATTTAGAACTGTGGTGTTGAGGAAGACTCTTGAGATTTCTTTGGACTGCAAGGAGATCCAGCCAGTCCATTCTGAAGGAGATCAGTCCTGGGATTTCTTCGGAAGGAATGATCCTAAAACTGAAACTCCAGTACTTTGGCCACTTCATGCAAAGAGTTGACTCATTGGAAAAGACTCTGATGCTGGGAGGGACTGGGGACAGGAGGAGAAGGGTAAGACAGAGGATGAGATGGCTGTATGGCATCACTAACTCGATGGACCTGAGTCTGAGTGAACTTCGGGAGTTGGTGATGGACAAGGAGGCCTGGCGTGCTGCGATTCATGGGGTCACAAAGAGTTGGACAAGACTGAGTGACTGAACTGAACTGAACTGATTCTTTGTGTTCAGCAAATTTCTACCCCTACTTCATCTTTTTGTTTGTTTGCCACAGGACCCAGGGCACTTTAACTCCTTTCAATTGGTCATCAAGGAATTTTTGTAATTTTTTTGTCCTTTATATCCACTTTCACTTGTCCAGAATTCCTCAAATTTTAATGAACATATGAACCAGTGGAATCTTCCAAACAGGCAGAAACTCATTCACATGGTCTGGAAAGAGATCTGAGAATCAGAATTTCTCACAGGTTCCACAGTGATGTCAATGGTCTTGGTCCACAGACCCCCTTTTTAGTCACAAAAGTGGACATACTACATCCTGGACTGATACTATGTTTGCCCAATTGGGAGAAATTAGGCACACTACTGTGGCAGAAAAATATTTCAAATTATCAGAACTTAGCTTTTTTTCCCAATACTTTTCACTCTGCAAGGATGAGTGTGTGTTTTGTAACACTATTTTTTATTTTTCCAAATGCCAGATCATGTGTTGAGATGGCCAAAAATTTCATTCAGGTTTTTCAGTAACATCTTATGGAAAAACTCAAATGAACTTTTTTGGCCAAACCCATCTTACTGCAATGTTTCATATGAAAACACTCAAATGACTTAAAGAATTGTGTGTATTCAGTAACTAAAATTTAAAAACAAAAACAAAAAAAAAAACTTCAAAAAATTTTATTTCTGAAATAAAGTGCTTTTTTTTCAGCTTCATCAAGGTATGAAAATGAAAGTGAAAGTTGCTCAGTTGTGTCTGACTCTTTGCGACCCCATGGACTAGTCCATGGAATTCTCTAGGTAAGAATACTGGAGTGGGTAGCCTTTCCCTTCTCCAGGGAATCTTCCCAACCCAGGAAGCCAACTCAGGTCTCCCACATTGCAGGCGGATTCTTTACCAGCTGTGCTACCAGGGAAGCCCTCATCAAGGCCTAACACAAATTTGAGCTTCCAATTTCAAAAAAAAAAAAAAAAAATAGAAGAATGCTGCTGCTGTTGCTGCTGCTAAGTCGCTTCAGTCGTGTCCGACTCTGTGCGACCCGGTAGACGGCAGCCCACCAGGCTTCCCTGTCCTTGGGATTCTCCAGGCAAGAACACTGGAGTGGGTTGCCATTTCCTTCTCCAATGCATGAAAGCGAAAAGTCCAAGTGAAGTCGCTCAGTCGTGTCTGACTCCTAGCGACCCCACGGACTGCAGCTCAGCAGGCCCCTCCGTCCATGGGATTTTCCAGGCAAGAGTACTGGAATGGGGTGCTATTGCCTTCTCCATAGAAGAATGCTATGGCTCTACTATTTTTCTTCCTTGAGTATAGCCTCAGCTTCCCAGCAGGTGTGCTGTTCTGGAGAAGGCTTTAGGAGACGACACTTCTTATTATCACTACAAAATAAAATTGTAAGATATTTGAAATGTACATGATAATGTTTTGATATATATATAACACCTAAAAATATTATCGTGTTGTTAATTAACATATCTCTCATCTCACATGTTTATCATTTTTTTATATTATTGAAGCTTTATTATTTTATCATATGTCACTTATATGATAGTGTTATTGATGATATCACCCATTATACACTAGGTCCTCATGTCTTTTTTGTCTTATAGCTCAAAGTCATGGCTTTTAAAAAAATTATTTTTTTAAATTATCTTAGGGATTATACCCCACTCACTTTGTTGTGCTATACATATAACATTTTCAATAGCTATATTTGTAAAACAAAAAAGAAAACTATTCTATCATATTTTATTGCCACCTTAAAGAATTCAAGAATATCAGCAAATAACACCTACCTGGACTGTGAGGTCACAGCCTTTGGGCTGTGTTACTGTTCCCAAGTGACAGTACAAAAGCCTAACAAGGATAAGCATCCTCTCCTAGAGCCTTGTCCAGAACAGCACACCTAATGGGAAGCTGAGGCTACATTCAAGGAAGGAAAAACAGTAAAACTATTGCATTCTTCTAATTTTTGCATTTTTAGCAATTGAAGGCTCAAATTTATGTTAGATATTGTGAAATTTATATTTCAGTTTTCTTTTTTTAACAGAATAGAAGATTTTCTTCAACTTCCACTTGTATGTAAAAGCTAATGTTTTTTTCATATTTGTCATTTAATGCTTCTCTTCTATGAATTATATTTTACTTTACAGCTTTATATTCTACTTCTTTATTTTTTTTCTTTTTTTTTCTACTTCTTTAAATTGTCAGTTATTTTCCATTTTATGGGTTATTGGCATTTTAGGCTGTCAAATTTTCTTCTTTTGAAAAAATTTTGAGCATAAGAACAACTAAGCCACTCCTTGATTATTCTCTAATTGGAGTTCTTAACTTTAGGGGAAAAAAATGAAAGATTAAAGACATACTACAAAATATGACTTTGGTTAGACTCCACAAGTATCGCTTAAAATACAGTCTTATAAATTACTGATTTCCCTTGTACATAATATTAAATATGGATTTCCCAGGTGGCTCAGTGTTAAGGAATCTGCATGCCAATGCAAAAGACACAGGAAACGTGGGTTCAATCTCCGGGTGCAGAAGATCCCCCGGAGTAGAAAATGGCAACTTCAGTATTCTCGCCTTGAAAATTCCATGGACAGAGAAGCCTGGCAGACTACAGTTCCTGGAGTCACAAAAAGTCAGACATGATGAGCACACATGCATGCAATATTAAATATAACAGAAGCATACTGAGAAATATGCCTTTATTTTAATCTCACTGAATATTTATTATCATGTGTGGTGCAGAAGCTAAAGATGTTATAGTAAGTTTTATTTCAAAGAAACAATTTTTAAAAGAAGTCAATGCAGTCTCCAAATCTGTCAAATTTACTCCACCTGTTTCTACTGTGAAAGAACACACTCAAATAGCCAATGAGTCCCTGAACAGTTACTGAGTTGTTAAGCTGTATGTTCTCCTTTCTGAAGTATCTGAAACTATAGAAAGGAAGAAGAGAAACATACTCACTTACTACATAAAACAGACTAGAAAATATTACATGTCTTTAAAGAAACAGATATAGATCTGCAAAATGCAAAGAAGGAAGAGGTTATTGCCTTACAGATTGGGAGGGAAGATGTATGAGAAAGAATCTTCTGATTGATCCCTTGCAGAGGATAGAGAACACAGTTATGTTGAATTGAGGAAAATTTTAAAAAAAAATCGTGACTGAGAAAATAGCAAAAAAGAAAAACAGCTCTAAAATATGAAAATCTATGAAGTCATGAAACCATGTAAGATACAGTCTGAAGGCTATAGGAGTATAATGATATGATAATTCTATATTTTCTAAGTTGAAAGTCTAGGTCAAGGATCTTGCAGTTAATTAAAATAGGTGACAAAGGAGGAAAGCAAAGCTGGGAGGAAAAGAATGACACACATTTTCCATTATGTTGAATATGGTACTGATCTGTATTTTCTCTTCAGACTCAGTCAATTTTTGCACATACACATGACTATATGACTGTATATAAAATGTGCATTTATGATAAAGACCATTTTATTTTATCTTACAAAACAACAAATGCAGTGAACAATTTAGCCAAAATAAATAACCAAAGCTTTCTTTATCTTTCCCTTTGGAACCTGGAAAGAAAATTGCAATCATTAGCTGAGAATACTGTATCTTTCACTTTTTACTCATATCCCACTCATCGTTTGGCAACCTGTATGCACAAACAGACAAGCCATGCTGTGTGGAGCCACACAAGATGGACAGGTCATGGTGGAGAGGTCTGACAGAATGTGGTCCACTGGAGAAGGGAATGGCAAACCATTTCAGTATTCTTGTCTTGAGAACCCCATGAACAGTATGAAAAGGCAAAATGATAGGACACTGAAAGAGGAACTCCCCAGATCAGTAGGTGCCTAATATGCTACAGGAGATCAGTGGAGAAATAACTCCAGAAAGAATGAAGGGATGGAGCCAAAGCAAAACAATATCCAGTTGTGGATGTGACTGGTGATAGTAGCAAGGTCCAATGCTGTAAAGAGCAATATTGCATAGGAATCTGGAATGGTAGGTCCATGAATCAAGGCAAATTGGAAGTGGTCAAATAGGAGATGGAAAGAGTGAACGTTGACATTCTAGGAATCAGTGAACTAAAATGGACTGGAATGGGTGAAATTAACTCAGATGACCATTATATCTACGGCTGTGGGCAGGAATCCCTTAGAAGAAATGGAGTAGCCATAATGGTCAACAAAAAGACTCCGAAATGCAGTACTTGGATACAATCTTAAAAATGACATATGATCTCGGTTCATTTCCAAGGCAAATTATTCAATATCATGGTGATCCAAGCCTATGCCTCAACCAGTAATGCTGAAGAAGATGAAGCTGAATGGTTCTATGAAGACCTATAAGATATTTTAGGACTAACACCCAAAAAGATGTCTTTTTCATTATAGGGGACTGGAATGCAAAAGTAGGAAGTCAAGAAACACCTGGAGTAACAGGCTAATTTGGCCTTGGAATACAGAATGAAGCAGGGCAGAGGCTCATAGATTTTGCCAAAAGAAGGCATTGGTCATAGCAAACACCCTCTTCCAGCAACACAAGAGACAACTCTACACATGGACATCACCAGATGGTCAACACAAAAATCAGACTGATTATATTATTTGCAGCCAAAGATGGAGAAGCTCTATACAGTCAGCAAAAACAAGAACGGGAGCTGATTGTGGGTCAGATCATGAACTCCTTATTGCCAAATTCAGACTTAAATTGAAGAAAGCAGGGAAAACCACTAGACCATTCAGGTAGTCGCTTATGATTATACAGTGGAAGTGAGAAATAGATTTAAGGGCCTAGATCTGATAGATACAGTGCCTGATGAACTATGGAATGAGGTTCATGACATTGTACAGGAGACAGGGATCAAGACCATTCCCATAGAAAAGAAATGCAAAAAAGCAAAATGGCTGTTTGAGGAGGCCTTACAAATAGCTGTGAAAAAAAAGAAGCCAAAAGCAAAGGAGAAAAGGAAAGATATTCCCATTTGAATGCAGAGCTCCAAAGAATAGCAAGGAGAGATAAGAAAGCCTTCCTCAGCGATCAGTGCAAAGAAATAGAGGAAAACAACAGAACGATAAAGGCTAGAAATCTCTTCAAGAAAATTAGAGATACCAAGGGAACATTTCATGAAAAGATGCACTCAATAAAGGACAGAAATGGTATGGACCTAACAGAAGCAGAAGATATTAAGACGAGATGGCAAGAATACACAGCAGAACTGTACAAAAAAGATCTTCATGACCCAGATAATCATGATGATGTGATCACCCACCTAGAGCCAGACATCTTGGAATGTGAAGTCAAGTGGGCCTTAGAAAGCATCATTACGAACAAAGCTAGTGGTGGTGTTGGAATTCCAGTTGAGCTATTTCAAATCCTGAAAGATGATGCTGTGAAAGTGCTGCACTCAATATGCCAGTAAATTTGGAAAACTCCACAGTGGCCACACGACTGGAAAAATGTCAGTTTTCATTCCAGTCCCAAAGAGAGGCAATGCCAAAGAAGGCTCAGACTACCACACAATTGCATTCATCTCACATGCTAGTAAAGTAATGCTCAAAATTATCCAAGCCAGGTCTCAGCAATATGTTAACCATGAACTTCCAGATGTTCAAGCTGGTGTTAGAAAAGATAGAGGAACCAAAGATCAAATTGTCAACATCTTCTGGAACATAGAAAAACCAAGAGAGTTCCAGAAAACCATCTATTTCTGCTTTATTGACTATGCAAAGCCTTTGACTGTGGGGATCACAATAAACTGTGGAAAATTATTCAAGAGATGGGTATACCAGACCACCTGATCTGCCTCTTGAGAAACCTATATGAAAGTCAGGAAGCAACAGTTAGAACTGGACATGGAACAACAGACTGGTTCCAAATAGGAAAAGGAGTACATCAAGGCTGTGTATTGTCACCCTGCTTATTTAACTTATATGCAGAGTACATCATGAGAAACACTGGGCTGGAAGAAGCACAAGCTGGAATCAAGATTGCCAGGAGAAATATCAATAACCTAAAATATGCAGATGACACACCCTTATGGCAAAAAGTGAAGAGGAACTAAAAAGCCTTTTGATGAAAGTGAAAAAGATAAAGAGTGAAAAAAAAAAATGGCTTAAAGTTCAACATTCAGAAAACTAAGATCATGGCATCCGGTCCCATCACTTCATGGGAAATAGATGGGGAAACAGTGGAAACAGTGTCAGACTTTATTTTGTTGGTCTCCAAAATCATTGCAGATGGTGATTATAGCCATGAAATTAAAAGACACTTACTCCTTGGAAGGAAAGTTATGACCAACCTAGATAATATGTTCAAAAGCAGAGACATTACTTTGCCAACGAAGGTCCATCTAGTCAATGCTGTGGTTTTTCCAGTGATAATGTATGGATGTGAGAGTTACACTGTGAAAAAAGCTGAGTGCTGAAGAATTGATGCTTTTGAACTGTGGTGTTGGAGAAGACTCTTGAGAGTCCCTTGGACTCCAAGGAGATCCAACCAGTCCATCCTAAAGGAGACCATTCCTGGGTGTTCATTGGAAGGACTGATGTTAAGGCTGAAACTCCAATACTTTGGCCACCTCATGCGAAGAGTTGACTCATTTGAAAAGACCCTGATGCTGGGAGGGATTGGGGGCAGGAGGAGAAGGGGACGACAGAGGATGATATGGCTGGATGGCATCATGGACTTGATGCACTCCGGTGAACTCCGGGAGTTGATGATGGACAGGGAGGCCTGGCGTGCTGCGATTCATGGCGTCCCAAAGAGTTGGACACGACTGAGCGACTGAACTGAACTGAAAATGTGCATTTATAATGAAGACCATTTTATTTCATCTTATAAAACAGCAAATGCAGTGAACAATTTAGCCAAAATAAATAACCAAAGCTTTCTTTATCTTTCCCTTTGGAACCTGGAAAGAAAATTGCAATAATTTTCTGAGAATACTCTATCTTTCACTTTTTACTCATATCCCACTCATCTTTTGGCAACCTGTCTGCACAAAGAGGCCTGATAAAAGGAACCAGTATGCAATTGTCTTTTACACAATATGTGCAATTTTACCATCTTGTTATCATTTTATTTAAAATTCAGATAGACTATTATGCTGCTTTACAAATATGAATATAAGAATATTACCGCTGGAAGAAATAATTGAAGATTACATAATTGAAAGCCTCTATTTTAACATAACTGTTTTTTAAAGGTAATAAGCTAGTATCAAGTAAATAATTAAAACATGAACATTTTACCTGAAGTGGGTATATGGATAGGGGGCTCCTTTTGGAAGAATTCCTGTCCTGGAGGAATAGTGGGTAAGATGGGATAAGTCATTGATTCATGCTGTTTTCTTTTTAGTTGATGTGTTACAGTTATTAAGAGTAGAAATAGATCAGTTTTATCAAGAAAAGCTAATCATGATATGTGCCCAAAATATACAGACACATCTGGCAAGATAATACAGCAGACACTTGTTCTGCCATCAGGTTCCCCTTCTAGCTTCATCAAACATGAAGTGTGTGAATTTGTGAGAATTTGCAAACCCATTCATGCCTTGTTTTCCTGGTATACCTAATGAGATAACACTAACCTACAATATCATTGGTAGAATTATACCTACTACTATACACTCCTTTGGTTTCAGTGATTCTAGTGATGATTTTTAGATTCTGATTCTAGCAGGGATAGAAAATCAATATTCTCTCATATGCTAAGCAACAATCATGTTCAACATGGGAAATTAAGACACACACAAAAGTAAGTATTTTAAAACTAAATAGACATCCCTTCTAGAATCTATTCCCTAAGGAACTCTTGCATGATTCGTAGTTTTGCCACTAATTTAAAATAGGTAATCTGTTATTTGAGTCCACAATATGGCTTCATTTTCTTTCCAGAAAGAAGAGTTAATACTGCTGCCTAAAAGTTTAGTTATTTTTTTTTTTCCCTAAAGAAATCATGTGATTTTCCAACTGAATGCATTTATTCAAATCCTTTCATGATTTGGATAACACACTATCTTCACTGCTGTTCTCCAAGGCAAACATATGACCTTTCCTATAATATCTTTCTGAATATTCCTGTTAATCTTGTCATTGTTGTCTTGTGAAAACAAAGCATTATGTTCTCATTTGCTACTCAACCATATCCTGACAGGTGATACCTAATGAAATGCTTGTTTATATGACTGGTTGGTTTATTCTTAAACTATTCATTTGTATAACTTATTTTTACAGATTCAAAGGTAAATTTAACCAATTACTAAGGCAGAAAGTGAAGAGGAACTAAAAAGCCTCCTGATGAAAGTGAAAGAGGAGAGTTAAAAAGTTGGCTTAAAGCTCAACATTCAGAAAACTAAGATCATGGCATCTGGTCCCATCACTTCATGGGAAATAGATGGGGAAACAGTGGAAACAATGTCAGACTTCATTTTTCTGGGCTCCAAAATCACTGCAGATGGTGACTGCAGCCATGAAATTAAAAGACACTCACTCCTTGGAAGGAAAGTTTTGACCAACCTAGATAGCATATGAAAAAGCAGAGACATTACTTTGCCAACAAGGGTCCATCTAGTCAAGGCTATGGTTTTTCCAGTGGTCATGTATGGATGTGAGAGTTGGACTGTGAAAAAAGCTGAGCGCTGAAGAATTGATGCTTTTGAACCGTGGTGTTGGAGAAGACTCTTGCGAGTCCCTTGTACTGCAAGGAGATCCAACCAGTCCATTCTAAAGGAGATCAGTCTTGGGTGTTCTTTAGAAGGACTGATGCTAAAGCTGAAACTCCAATACTTTGGCCACTTCATTCAAAGAGTTAACTCATTGGAAAAGACTCTGATGCTGGGAGGGATTAGGGGCAGGAGGAGAAGGGGACGGCAGAGGACGAAATGGCCGATGGCATCACCGACTCGATGGGCTGGAGTTTGGGTGTACTCCGGGAGTTGGTGATGGACAGGAAGGCCTGGTGTGCTGCAATTCATGGGGTCACAAAGAGTCGGACATGACTGAGCAACTGAACTGATATGATTTTCTATGAGTCATATAAAATTTTAAGAATTAGGTGATTGAGACCTAGGATAAAAACACTTAGTGACACAGTCATGGACACATAGTTTTCCTTGCTGAGATTCAAACACATGTCTGTTTGTGCCTCAGGCAGAAGCATTTCAAATATATTATTTCCTTTAAATAAGTAAGATGGAATTTAAATGTGATAATTTGTATTTTAATTAGTGTAAATTTCTTAGAAACAAATTATTTTTTATCAAAGAAACTTCTAAAAATGCATGGTCAGAAATGTTTCACACATAGGATTGCTTTACCATTGTTACAAATGTAGAAGGAAAGAAATTTATTTGAGGTGCAGTGTGAAGATAGATGCATGGTCAGATATTGCACGAAGTATTATTCATCCTATCAGTTAGGGACATGTATGAATGAATTAAAGAAATAAGAAAATAGTATGGCTTTTTTCCATATAAAGAGGAAATTATCTCCATATATATTTATTTATACTGAGAGGAGAACAAAACCTTAAGTTTGTGCTTTTGAATACAGCAACCCCTAGCCACATGCAGTCTTGAGCAATTAGCTGAATTGAAACATATTAATATTTTACACACCATATTTAAAAGACTTAAAAGAAAATAATATATATAATGATTAATATTTTTAAAATGTTGATTATGTATAGAAATTATAGTATTGAAGGAGGCTGCTATTATCTTCATTACCTCCAACATAGTTTGACGTCAGGTCAGAAAACAGAGAGGGAACACAACCCCACCCATCAGCACAAAATTGGATTAAAGATTTACTGAACATGGCCCTCCCCATCAGAGCAAGACCCAGTTTCCCCCTCAGTCAGTCTCTCCCATTGGGATGCTTCCATGAGCCTCTTATCCTTCTCCATCAGAGGGCAGACAGACAGAAAATAACGATCACAGAAAACTAACCAATCTGATCAAATGGACCACATCCTTTTCTAACTCAATGAAATTATGAGCCATGCCATGTAGGGCCACCCAAGACAGACAGGTCATGTTGGAAAGTTCTGACAAAATGTGATCCACTGGAGAAGGGAATGGCAAACGACTTCAGTATTCTTGCCTTGAAACCTCAGGAACAGTATGAAAAGGCAAAAAGATAGGAAATGAATGATGAACTCCCCAGGTTGGTAGAAGCACAATATGTTAACTGGAGATCAGTGGAGATATAACTCCAGAAAGAATGGAGAGATGGAGCCAAAGCAAAAGCAACACCCTGCTTTGGATATAACTGATGATAGAAGTAAAGTCCGATGCTATAAACAACAATATTGCATAGGAACCTAGAATTTTAGGTCCATGAATCAAGGCAAATTGGAAGTGGTCAAACAGTAGATGGCAAGAGTGAACGTCGACATTTTAGGAATCAGCAAACTAAAATGGACTGGAGTGGGTGAATTTAACTCAGAGGACCATTTTATGTACTACTGTGGGAAAGACTCCCTTAGAGGAAATGGAATAACCATCATAGTCAGTCAAAGAGTTGGAAATGCAGTACTTGGATGCAATCTCAAAAATGACACAATGATCTCTGTTCATTTCCAAGGCAAACAATTCAATATCAGATAAATCCAAGTCTATGTCCTGACCGGTAATGTTTTTATTTATTTATTTATTTTTTAATTTTTTTATTTTATTTTTTTCTAATTTTATTTTATTTTTAAACTTTACATAATTGTATTAGTTTTGCCAAATATCAAAATGAATCCGCCACAGGTATACATGTGTTCCCCATCCTGAACCCTCCTCCCTCCTCCCTCCCCATACCATCCCTCTGGGTCTTCCCAGTGCACTAGCCCCAAGCATCCAGTATCGTGCATCGAACCTGGACTGGCAACTCATTTCTTACATGATATTTTACATGTTTCAATGCCATTCTCCCAAATCTTCCCACCCTCTCCCTCTCCCACAGAGTCCATAAGACTGTTCTGTACATCAGTGTCTCTTTTGCTGTCTCGTACACCGGGTTATTGTTACCATCTTTCTAAATTCCATATATATGCGTTAGTATACTGTATTTATGTTTTTCCTTCTGGCTTACTTCACTCTGTATAACAGGCTCCAGTTTCATCCACCTCATTAGAACTGATTCAAATGTATTCTTTTTAATGGCTGAGTAATACTCCATTGTGTATATATACCATAGCTTTCTTATCCATTCATCTGCTGATGGACATCTAGGTTGCTTCCATGTCCTGGCTATTATAAACAGTGCTGCGATGAACATTGGGGTACACGTGTCTCTTTCCCTTCTGGTTTCCTCAGTGTGTATGCCCAGCAGTGGGATTGCTGGATCATAAGGCAGTTCTATTTCCAGTTTTTTAAGGAATCTCCACACTGTTCTCCATAGTGGCTGTACTAGTTTGCATTCCCACCAACAGTGTAAGAGGGTTCCCTTTTCTCCACACCCTCTCCAGCATTTATTATTTGTAGACTTTTGGATCGCAGCCATTCTGACTGGTGTGAAATGGTACCTCATAGTGGTTTTGATTTGCATTTCTCTGATAATGAGTGATGTTGAGCATCTTTTCATGTGTTTGTTAGCCATCTGTATGTCTTCTTTGGAAAAATGTCTATTTAGTTCTTTGGCCCATTTTTTGATTGGGTCGTTTATTTTTCTGGAGTTGAGCTGTAGGAGTTGCTTGTATATTTTTGAGATTAGTTGTTTGTCGGTTGCTTCATTTGCTATTATTTTCTCCCATTCTGAAGGCTGTCTTTTCACCTTGCTAATAGCTTCCTTTGATGTGCAGAAACTTTTAAGGTTACTTAGGTCCCATTTGTTTATTTTTGCTTTTATTCCCAATATTCTGGGAGGTGGGTCATAGAGGATCCTGCTGTGATGTATGTCGGAGAGTGTTTTGCCTATGTTCTCCTCTAGGAGTTTTATAGTTTCTGGTCTTACGTTTAGATCTTTAATCCATTTTGAGTTTATTTTTGTGTATGGTGTTAGAAAGTGGTCCAGTTTCATTCTTTTACAAGTGGTTGACCAGATTTCCCAGCACCACTTGTTAAAGAGATTGTCTTTAATCCATTGCATATTCTTGCCTCCTTTGTCAAAGATAAGGTGTCCATATGTTGAAGAAGCTGAACTATGAAGACCTACAAGAAGGTCTTCTATGAAGATGGCTCTATGAAGACCTACAAGACCTTCTAGAACTAACACTCAAAAAGATGTCCTTTTCATTATAGGGGACTGGAATTTAAAAGTAGGAAGTCAAGAAATACCTAGAATAACAGGCAAATTTGACCCTGAAGTACACAATGAAGCATGGCAAAGGCTAATAGAGTTTTGCCAAGAGAACACACTGGTCATAGCAAACACCCTCTTCCAACAACACAAGAGAAGACCATACACATGGACAACTCCAGATGATCAATCCTGAAATCAGATTGATTATATTCTTTGTAGCCAAAGATGGAGAAGCTCTACACAGTTAGCAAAAACAAGACCAGGATCTGACTGTGGCCTACATCATGAATTCTTGTTGCCAAATTAAGACTGAAATTGAAGAAAGTAGGGAAAACCAGTATACCATTCAGGTATGACCTAAATCAAATCCCTTATGATTATACAGTAGAAGTGAAAAATAAGTTCAAGAGATTAGATCTGATAGACAGAGTGCCTGAAGAACTATGGACAGAGGTTCCTGACATTGTACAGGAGGCAGCAATCAAGACCATCCCCAAGAAAAAGAAACGAAAAAGGAAAAATGGTTGTCTGAGGAGGCCTTAAAAAAGCTGTGAAAGAAGACAATCCAAAGGCAAAGGAGAAAAAGAAAGATATACCCATTTGAATGCAGAGTTCCAAAGAATAGCAAGGAGAGATAAGAAAGCCTTCTTCAGCAATCAATGTAAAGCAATAGAGGAAAACAATAGAATGATAAAGGCTAGAGATCTCGTCGAGAAAATTAGAGATATCAAGGGAACATTTCGTGCAGAGATGGGCATGGTAAAGGACAGAAATGGTATGGACTTAATAGAAGCAGAAGGTATTAAGAAGAGTTGGCAAGAATACACAGAAGAACTATACAAAAAAAATCTTCACGACCCAAATAATCACGATGGTGAGTCCACTCACTTAGAGCCAGACATTTTGGAATGTGAAGTCAAGTGGGCCTTAGGAAAAATCATTACAAACAAAGCTAGTGGAGGTGATGGAATCCAGTTGAGCTATTTCAAATCCTAAAAGATGATGCTGTGAAAGTACTGCACTCAATATGCCAGCAAATTTGGAAAACTCCACAGTGGCCACAGGACTGGAAAAGATAACTGTTCATTCCAATCCCAAAGAAAGGCCATGCCAAAGAATGATCAAACTACTGCACAATGGCACTCACCTTACATGCTAGCAAAGTAATGCTCAATATTGTCCAAGCCAGGCTTCAACAGTACATGAACTGTGAACTTCCAGATGGATTTAGAAAAGGCAGAAGAATCAGAGATCAAATTGCCAACATCTGTTTGATCATCAAAATAGCAAGAGAGTTCCAGAAAAACACCTACTGCTTTACTGAATATGCCAATGCCTTTGACTATGTGAATCATAACAAACTAAGGAAAATTCTTCAAGATGTGGGTATACCAGGCTACCTGACCTGCCTCCTGAGAAATCTGTATGCTGTTCTGGAAGCAACAGTTAGAACTGGACATGGAACAACAGACTGGTTTCAAATTAGGAAACGAGTATGTTAAAGCTGTATATTGTCACCCTGCTTATTTAACTTATATGCAGAGTATATTATTAGAAATGCTCAAATGGATGAAGCACAAGCTTAATCAAGATTGTTGGGGAAGATATCGATGACCTCTGATATGCAGATGACACCACCCTTATGGCAGAATGTGAAGAACTAAAGGACCTCTTGATGAAAGTGGAAGAGGAGAATAAAAAAATTGGCTTAAAGCTCAACATTCAGAAAACTTAAGATCATGACATCTGGTCCCAACACTTCAGGGCAAATAGATTGTGAAACAGTGGAAATAGTGACAGACCTTATTTTGGGGGGCTCCAAAATCACTGCAGATGATGACCGCAGCCATGAAATTAAAAGCTTTCTCCTTGAATGAAAAGTTATGACCAACCTCGAGAGCATATTAAAATGCATAGATATTACTTTGCCAACAAAGTTCGGTCTAGACAAAGCTATGGTTTTTCCAGTAGTCATGTATGGATGTGAACGTTGGGCTATACAGAAAGCTGAGTGCTGAAGAACTGATGCTGTTGAACTGTGATGCTGGAGAAGACTCTTGAGAATGTCTTGGACTGAAAGGAGATCCAACCAATTCATCATAAAGGAAATCAGTCCAGGATATTCATTTGAAGGGCTGATTTGAAGCTGAAATGCCAATACTTTGGCCATCTGATGTGAAGAACTGACTCATTTGAAAAGACCCTGATGTTGGGAAAGACTCAAGTTTGGAAGAGAAGGGGGTGACAGAGGATGAGATGGTTGGATGGCATCATCAACTCAATGGGCATGACTTTGAGTAAACTCTGGGAGTTGGTGATGGACAGGGAGGCCTGCATGCTGCAGTCCATGGGGTCACAAAGAATCAGACACGACTGAGTGACTGAACTGAACTGGACATATACTACATAAAATAAAATACATTAGTGAAATTATTTTCACTTCCTTTTCATTTCCTCTTTTGTGACTATGCTGCCCTACATTTTTTTATCCATTTTTCAATATTTTTTTTCCGCATTGATACACTTGTTTATTTCTTTTTCTATCATGAGTGTTGCTATAACTCTTTTTATAATTTTCTTCTGTGGATAAAGTACTTTTAAGCACAAACAAATCCCTTTGTATTCAGCAGTCTGAAAATTATCAGAATAATAATTTTCTCTGCTCCAAAACAATTGCATTATTTCTAAACAAATTGCAATAATTTTTTTTTCCTCTTGAGCATTATTTGCATTGTTTTCCCAATTTGGAAAGATTGCTAGAGGGTTCATAAGATTAGAACCTTCCAGGTCACTTTACAGAGGGACTGGTGCCAGTTTCATTGGGTTTGACTACTGGGGTTCAGAGAATACTGGAAATAGAGGAATTTCACAATAGCCCCTACTTAGCACCACTGAAACCACTCGTGCTAAGTAGGGGCTATTGTGAAATTCTACCTGACAAACATGAGCTTAAACCATAATTCTGTGGATGAGTTTTCTACCTAAATAATAAATAAAAGTTACCATGGAAGGCCTGGATTTTATATCAGATTGTAAATTTGCTTTAAAGAAATCTATGCCCCAAATGTCACACAATTTGCAATTAAATATGTTTTTCCATAGTATTTTATTTTGTGTAGAACTTAATAATTTTAAATCTCTAAGCTTTAAAAATTAGTAGTTTGTTAGGCATATTTTTTTCACTTCAAAAATAATAAAACCAAAGAAATATTAGTGAAATGTTCATAATAATAGCAATTATACCTTTTCCTTAAAAGCTGAGATTGGAAAACATGTTCAAATAAATGTTCAAAGAATATTTCATTGTCACAAAAGATCAAATTGGCTAAATGATCCAAAGTCTGAGTTCGTAGTAGCATTTTTCAAATGAATTATCCAAGCACTCAAAAAAAAAAAAAAGTTTATATTAAATGTAATAGGATAGAAGATAAGAACATGATTATTATCAAAAAAGTAAAAACAAAAGTAGTGATAATTTGGAAGAAAAACCAAAGGAAGACAGTAATATTTTAATTCTGAGGAGTCAAATGCTATGGGAGGTGGAGGTGGCAGTCAATTAAATGTGCTTCCCAACATTTCCCCAGCAGGAATCGGGGGTGGGCTAGATCTACAGAGTTCCAAGGTTGGGTTTTAGTTCTTTTAGAGATTCTTTTTTTTCCCAAGAAATATTGCACCACCAATGCTTTTAATGGATCAAAAAAAAAAACATATTTTACATAAAACATGAATTTCAACTACTCTGTGCCAAAAAGAGAATCAAGAGTCAGACTCTAAAGGTGAAGAAGTTTAAAGAACTTTTTTAACCAAATTGTTTGTTTTATAGTTTTGTTATGTTTATTCTTCAATTGCATCTCTTCTCTCTTTTTGAAAAAAAAAAAAATTATTTGGCTGTATCAGGTCTTCACAGCAACATTTGAGATCTCCACTGCATCATGTGGGATCTTTTCTTATGGTACATAGACTCTCTGGTTGTGGTTCACAGGTTCAGTAGTTGGAGCACAAGGGCTTAGTTCCTCTACATCATGTGGGATATTAGTTTCCTGACCAGAGAGTCAACCCACCTCCTCTGCACAATAAGGAGGCTTCTTAACCACTGCTGCTGCTGCTAAGTCGCTTCAGTCGTGTCTGACTCTGTGTGACCCCATAGACGGCAGCCCACCAGGCTCCCCCGTCCATGGGATTCTCCAGGCAAGAACACTGGAGTGGGTTGCCATTTCCTTCGGGCCACACGTCTCTTACACATAACCTGCATTGGCAGGCAGGTTCTTTACCACTAGCGCCATCTGGGAAGCCTGCATCAAGTAATCTGCGTGTTTTAGTTGCTTAGTCATGTCGGACTCTTTGTGACTCCATGGACTTTAACTCACCAGGCTCCTTTGTCCATGGAATTCTCCAGGCAAGAATACTGGAGTGGGTTACCATTCCCTTTTCCAAGGTATCTTCCTGACCCAGGGGTTGAACCCAAATCTCTGCATTGCAGACAGATTCTTTACCTTCTGAGCTACCAGGGAAGTTCTCAAGAAGTCTAAAGACAAGCAAATAAGTACCAAATAAAAACTATTAATAAAAAGGATATGTCAAAAAATTTTATTTAACAAAATAAAGCCTAAGGACATAATATGATCAACAGAAACTTCATCCGCCTTGTATTAAACACACACATATATGTTTCTTCTGTGAAAAAGAAATGTGTGGTAGTTGCTTTGGCTCATGAACCACTTTTTACCCAGTCAGTTAATATTTGATTATTCTTCAGTTTTTCCATATACTTCTTATAATATATCTGGATTATCACTTGTAATATCTTGTAAAATATAGCCATGCTTTTATAAGCATTGCTGGGATTATTTTTGTTAGAGTTCTAGATTAAAAGCTTGATAGATGTTGAGATGTCTTCCCAAGAAGACATAATTTAACATGGCAAATTTAAATTTAAGTTATGATTTTCATCATAATTTAATATAGCAGAAGGGGTACAGGATTCATATACGAGGTATAGTGTAAGACTACAAAAATGACCAGACATGCTAAGATCTTGCAAAACTCTTAATAATCAATGTAAAAATGTATTATTGTTCCATGACCTTTAAAAAAGTTTTGTCAGTATATTCACAATGCTTACTGTTAATTAAAAGTATGTAGATGATTGAAAAAATAGTGAAAATCCTCTTTATTTAGTTTACTGTAATTTAATGAAAGTGAAGCCAATGCCATTACACTTGCCTTCCTCTTTTATTATACCATATGGAGAAACCATTGCTTTTATGACTTGGGAAGTTGTCATGCATGTTTTTTCTTGTTTAGATTAGTTTCTAAGAATTTATCTTTTGAGCTTTCAATGTTGTGAAATTACTCCAAGTTGTCCTTTTATGTGATATTTTGGCCAGTGTCACTTTTTCTGGACATTTTCATCTTTTTTCATCATGACTGCTTTCTTATGTCTGTAAATTCACCTTCTCCAAGTTTATTCCTTGCATATCCAGAGTGTCTACAAATGGAGACAGCGTCAACATTTCCATTCTCAGCTCTTTCTCTTTCTCATAAAAACTTTATTTATGTTTGATATGAATTTCACTTCAAGTGTTATTACTTTTTGTTTCTCTGCTGTACTTTCATCTTTCTTGGTCAAATCCACCTTTCAATAATCTATTTTTGTAAAATATTATGTGACTTTGTCAATGGGCAACAAAAAAGGAACACAACCACAATATTTTCTGTCTATCTGTGAACTGAAAAACTAATAATCAGTGGCCAGTCACTGATATATTTAGCAAGAAATGGCCACTGATCATGAATGCATCTGTTATTGACCTAGTGTTTAGTGGACTGAATCAGGCAAGTTTGTGCTTTATGCAATTCCTCACAATTAGTATACAATGATTAGTAAAATGTGAACTTAATTGTTAGAGAACTTTTACTGAACTTAAGCCATAGTAACATAAGTCCATGCATATCTGAATTAGGCCAGTGAGGACTATTTGTGTTGTGTCACAGCAGCAATATTTGATTGATTGATCAATCAATTGATTGATCAATTGATCAATCAATCAAAGCAGTAATTGATCAGCAATTACATCACCTGAACAATGTATTAATTCTCTTCTTCTGCAAGATCAAAACATACTTTAAGAAGGAATAGGCTGAATCAGAGGGTGATATATCAGACAAAAGTAGCTAGTAGGTCTCATGTAGAAGCCTTCATGTGAAATGCTCAGAATAGGAAAAAGCAACAGTATTTTAGTATGGGGTTATTTGATTCAGTTCATATATTAGTTATATCATTCTTCTTTGTCTCTATTTTGAAGCAGTTATTTGGAACTCTTCTTTTATAGAAAATTACAAAAATTACTGAATTCTAAAAATTAATACATACACAATCCTTCTATGTATTTTCATTGATTAAGAGTAGATATCTTCATGAGTACACATTATGGCTAGTGCTACAGTTATATTAGTTTTATAATAAAATTATTTTACTAAATGCCAGCTTTGTCTCCACAGAAAATGCCACTTAAAATACTAAATAAATAATTATAGTAATTAAAAAAACAACAGCAAATGCATATATAATGCTTACCATTACAAGCACTATATACTTTAAGTCACTCTTCTTTACAAAAATTTTGTGAAGATTATTATAATATTAATCAAAATTGACAAATAACTAATCCTAAAAAGGAAACTAATAACTTATCTAAGGGAACACAGTTATAAGTGGCAAAATCATGATATAAACTCATTCATCTAGTTTCAAGGTCTGGTCTCTTAAACTTGTAACCATAAATGTAATCTAAATCTTCACCTTGCCCTTGCCCTCACTGCTGACAATTAAGCCACCTACCTTTGTGCCCAG
Organism: Bos taurus; assembly: GCF_002263795.3. Classification (NCBI taxonomy): domain Eukaryota; kingdom Metazoa; phylum Chordata; class Mammalia; order Artiodactyla; family Bovidae; genus Bos; species Bos taurus. Next base: position 6,131,849 of record NC_037336.1, read on the forward strand.
CTTTGAGTCTCCAATGTCCAGAGCACTGCAGAGTCACAACATGACCTTAATATGCCTAGTGCTGAGTTGCTGCAGAGCAAAACAACAAAAAACACTAATGAACTAATGTTACTTGAAGAAAAGTGGAAATCAATAAAGTAAAAATGGACCATTGATTTTAAGGTTCATTGTTTGATGGAGGTGGCTTCATCTACTTTGTTATTAATTTTATTGGTTCTTAATCAGGTTTAGAGTGCTTTGGGTATACAAGATGTATATAGTATGTCTATACCACGCTTAGAAACGTTGTTATTTTGCATCCACAGTTAACCTTTAAAATATGTTGCCCCTTTCTTAGCTTATTAACATTCAATCTTGTATTAATTTCCACCTAGTTAGGTTACCAGGTGTAGCCCAAATTAACCAAGCAAAGGGAAAAAACAGAATGCTCAATTAAATTTTCATTCCAGAAAAGGAAAACACATACACACACGCATACTCCATGCAGTCTTCAAAACATACTTATACTAAAAAATGACTTGTTAATATGAATTCCAAATTTAACTAGATGTATATTTTACCTGTCATATATTTATCTAACATAAATTGGGGATATGGGATATAATCAAGGAAAAGTTGCTCTGAATCTAAATGTGGAATTGTCTCTGGTTTAATGTGGAAATTCTCATTTACTTATCCAGCACCCTTGGATCATGGTACCTGTTTGAACCTTTGTCTTGGTAAAAATGGAATCATGAGATGCTCCCCCAATCATGGAAATTGAAGGGAATAAAATATAGGAATATTTTAAGTGATATTAAAAATTCAAGTACTAGGCACATGACTGTTCTCATATTTTCATTTCATTTCATAAACCAAATTTTACTCTAACTTATACAATTTTCCATCAAGGAAAACGTCATACTGTAGACAGTGATCTTTCACCATATGACGCTTACTTTATCCATGAGCATATGAATGGTTAATAATCTTTAAATAGTGAGAGTTAAAGCAATGGCAGTTCTTATACTGCTTTACTCATGTGACCATCAGTAAATATCCTATAGTAATTGTTATTATTATATTTTTTGAGAAGCCTGATATAAATTATTTTTCCCCCTTCAGATTCATTCGTGGAATAGGAAAGAATATCATAGTGCTTGCCTGAAAAATGTGGAGCTAGGTTCTGACACTTAAAAAGTATGACTGCACAATTAGTGAAGAAATCTATGTCAACAAAAGGTAATACTGATTGCTAAATTACTGTAAATTATAGTATACTTGATAGAGGGTGAATTTCTAAGTGTGAAACACCCATTTTTGCCATTGAAATGATTTCTGACTTTTACCCTGTTATTATAAATTCATGAAAGTTACTTGTTCTGCCAGATATCCACATGGTGGCAAATGACAACCTCATGAGAAGGGATCTTTAAATTAAAAAACAGTCAATATGTTCCAAGATCATCTAAAAGTCTGGGGATTACTTTCTACTGTAATAAAAAGAATTGCAAATCTTTAGGAATATTTGAGTTGGTTAAAAACAATTAATGAGAGAAATATAAACTAAATCTATACCATGATACTTAAAGTCACCACATTTTTATTATTCTTCCCTCAGTCATCTTTTGAAACATTCTATGCTCAGTTCAGTTCAGTCACTCAGTCATGTCTGACTCTTTGCGACCCCATGAATTGCAGCATGCCAGGCCTCCCTGTCTATCACCAACTCCTGGAGTTCACCCAAACCCATGTCCATTGAGTTGGTGATGCCATCCAACCATCTCATCCTCTGTCTTCCCCTTTTCCTCCTGTATCCAATCCCTCCCAGTATCAGAGTCTTTTCCAATGAGTCAACTCTTCACAGGAGGTTGCCAAAATATTGGAGTTTCAGCTTTAGCATCATTCCTTCCAAAGAACACTCAGGGCTGATCTCCTTTAGAATCGACTGGTTGGATCTCCTTGCAGTCCAAAGGACTCTCAAGAGTCTTCTCCAACACCACAGTTCAAAGGCATCAATTCTTCGGCGCTCAGCTTTCTTCACAGTCCAACTCTCACATCCGTACATGACTACTGGAAAAACCATAGCCTTGACTAGATGGACCTTTGTTGCCAAAATAATATCTCTGCTTTTGAATATGCTATCTAGGTTGGTCATAACTTTCCTTCCAAGGAGTAAGCGTCTTTTAATTTCATGGCTGCAGTCACCATCTGCAGTGAATTTGGAGCCCCCCAAAATAAAGTCTGGCACTGCTTCCACTGTTTCCCCTTCTATTTCCCATGAAGTGATGGGACCAGATGCCATGATCTTCTAACTTTGGCAATGCAACTTTTCTTTTACATTTTCCTCCATTCTTTCTGAATACTACATGACAAAAAGGAAGTCTTTCATTTTTTAAAAAAGTTTAAATTTAATATATTTCCTCAAAAGCACCTGCAAAGTTTAAAACTAAACTAACTTTCCATAATAACTTAATGGTTAGTATATATTAAGCAGTCTCCAATGTAGTGAACCCAGTTATTAAAATTCTTAGAAATGTTCCATTATGTAAACCTCAGTAAATCCTGCTCAGCTTTTGATTAACAATAAATAAATAAAGATATAAAAAGAACAGGTTGACCACATCTCATTCTTGTGGGTATGGCCTTGGAATATAATAAATATCCACTTACACACACATAACCACAATCATCTGTGATATGTAGGATAGGAAAAAAATAATTGAAGAGTAATTATGTTCTAAGAACAAAAAGCATAAGAGACAGACCTAGTTTATGATGGATAAGTATAAAAAACGCAATGTCTTCTAAAGGCAGAGGATAAAAATATCTAAATATTTGTCCTTAATGTTACATACAGCTTTACTTATTTTTGCTGCTGCTGCTAAGTCACTTCAGTCATGTCTGACTCTGTGTGACCCCATAAGAGAAGGAAAAGTAAATTGCTTTTCTGGCCATGCAATGAGATGAAAAGAAACCTATAGGTCACTGAGTCACTGCATGAAAAGTAAGCAGCCCTGAAGAACTTTCCTATTTTCATCTGAAAAGAAACAACTCTGTGTTACCATTTCATAAAAGTTTAAGGGTTTCTAAGTTACTTCAATACAGCCCTTTATTTAAAATAGTAGAGTCATTTTTTTCCCCTATAAATTTACCTGTAGTTCCAAAAAAGTAGAGTAAAAATATAATGAAGCACATTTTATTCTGGAATCATATGTTTTACTTAATTTTATTGAAATATATTTCATTTATAATTTGTTTAAATTTCTACTATATAGCAAAATGATTCATATAAATATATACATATGGGAATTTCCCTGGTGGCTCAGACAGTAAAGAATCTGCCAGGAATGTGGGAGACCCGGGTTCAGTCCCTGGCTTGGAAAGATCCACTGGCGAAGGAAAAGGCAACCCACTCCAGTATTCTTGCCTGGAGAATTCCATGGGCAGAGGAGCTGGGTGGGCAACAGTCCATGGGGTTTCAAAGAGTTGGACACGACTGAGCAACTAACACACACCAACACACACACACATACAAATGAATTCATTTTCATATTCTTTTCAGTTATGATTTATCACAAGATACTGAGTATAGTTCTCTGTGCTATCCAGAAGGAGCTTATTATTTATCCATTTGATATAAAATAATTAGCATCTGCTAATGCCAAACTTCCAATCCATCCCGACCACCTCTTGTCAACCACAAGTCTGTTTTCTATGACTGTGAATCTGTTTCTGTTTTTTTAGGTTCAGTTAAGTTCAGTCACTCAGTTGTGTCTGACTCTTTGTGATCCCATGGACTGCAGCATACCAGGCTTCCCTGTCTATGAATAACTTCAGAAGCCTGCTAAAATTCATGTGCATTGAGTTGGTGAGGCCATCCAACTAATCTCGTCCTCTGTTGTCCCCATCTCCTCCTGCCTTCAATCTTTCCCATCATCAGGGTATTTTTCAATGAATCAGTTATTGGCATCAGGTGGCCAGAGTGTTGGAGTTTCACTCCAGCATCAGTCCTTCCAATAGAATATTCAGGACTGATTTCCTTTAGGATGGACTGGTTTGATCTCCTTACAGTCCAAGGGACTCTCAAGAGTCTTTTACAATGCCACAGTTCTAAAGCATTAGTTCTTTGACTCTCAACTTTCTTTATGATCCACCTCCCACATCCATACTTAACTACTGGAAAAATCGTAGCTTTTATTAGATGGACTTTGTAGGCAAAGTAATGTCTCTTCTTAATGCTATTTAGGTTTGTCATAGTTTTTCTGCCAAGGAGCAAGTGTCTTTTAATTTCATGGCTGTCGTCACCATCTGCAGTGATTTTGGAGCCCAAGGAAATAAAGTCTGTCATGGTTTCCATTGTTTCACAATCCATTTGCCATGAAGTGAGGGGACAGGAAGCCATAATCTTCATTTTTTAAATGTTGAGTTTTAAGCCGGTTTTTTCACTCACCTCTTTCACTTTCATGAAGAGGCTCTTCAGTTTCTCTTTGTTTTCTGATATAAGGATGGTGTCATTGACATATGTGAGTTTACTGATATTTCTCCCAGCAAGCCTAATTCCAGTTTGTGCTTCATCCAGCCTGGCATTTCACATGATGTACTCTGCATAGAAGTTAAATAAGCAGAGTGACAATACACAGCTTTGACATACTCCTTTCCCAGTTTGGAATCAGTCTGTTGTTCCATGTCTGGTTCCAACTGTTGCTTCTTGATCCGCAGACAGATTTCTCAGGAGGCGGGAAAAGTGGTTTGATATTCCCATCTTTTGAAGAATTTATCACGGTTTGTTGTGATCTGCACAGTCAAAAGCTTTGGCATAGTCAATAAAGCAAAAGTAGATGTTTATCTGGAACTCTCTTGCTATTTCTATGATTCAACAGATGTTGGCAATTTGATCTCTGGTTCCTCTGCCTTTTTTAAATCCAGCTTGAACATCTTGAAGTTCTCAGTTCACATACTGTTGAAGCCTGACTTGGAGAATTTTGAGCATTTCTTTGCTAGCATGTGATTTGAGTGCAATTGTGTGGTGGTTTGAGCATTCTTTGGCATTGCCTTTCTTTGGGATTGGGATGAAAACTGACCTTTTCCAGTCCTGTGGCCACTGCTGAGTTTCCAAATTTGCTGGCGTATTCAGTGCAGAAATTTAACAGCATCATTTTTGAACTTGAAATGAGTCAGCCAGAATTCCATCACTTCCACTAGCTTTGTTTGTAGTGATGCTTCCTAAGGCTCATTTGACTTAGCTTTCCAGGATGTCTGGCTCTAGGTGAGTGATCACACCATCATGGTTATCTCATTTTTGAAGATCGTTTTTGTATAGCTCTTTTGTATATTCTTGCCACCTCTTGTTAATATCTTCTGCTTCTGTTAGGTTCATACCATTTCTGTCATTTATTGTGCCCATCTTTGCATGAAATGTTCCCTTGATATCTCTAATTTTCATGAAGAGATCTCTAGTCTTTCCCATTCTATTGTTTCCCTCTATTTCTTTGCACTGATCTCTGAGGAAGGCTTTCTTAGCTCTCCTTGCTATTCCTTGGGACTCTGAATTCAGATGGGTATATCTTTCCTTCTCTTCTTTGCCTTTACGTTCTCTTCTTTTCTCAGCTATTTGTAAGGCCTCCTCAGAAAACCATTTTGCCCTTCTCTTTTGTAGATAAGTTCATTTCAGGCTTACCTGGTGGCTCAGTTGATAAAGAATCTGCCTGTAGTGTAGGAGACCCTGGTTCAATCCCTGGTTTGAGAAGATCCCTTGAAGAAGGAAATGGCAACCCACTCCAGGATTTTTACCTGGAGAATCCCATGGACAGAAGAGCCAGAGGGCTATGGTTTGGAGGGCTGTAACTCTGTCGGCACCCCACTCCAGTACACTTGCCTGGAAAATCCCATGGACGGAGGAGCCTGGTAGGCTGCAGTCCATGAGGTCGCTAAGAGTCGGACACGACTGAGCGACTTCACTTTCACTTTTCACTTTCATGAATTGGAAAAGGAAATGGCAACCCACTCCAGTATTCTTGCCTGGAGAATCCCAGGGACGGGGGAGCCTGGTGGGCTGCCGTCTATGGGGTCACACAGAGTCGGACACGACTGAAGCGACTTAGCAGCAGCAGCAGCAACTCTCTGTAATCCCTGAAGGGCTACAAAGAATCAGATATAACTGAACGCCTAACACACTCATTTGTGTCATATTTTAGATTCTACATTTTAGTTATATCATATATTATGTTTTTCTCTTACTGACAGCACTTTTAAGAAAATCTCTAGGTCAATCCATGTAGTTGCAAATGACATTGTTTCATTAGAATCATATTTCCAATTCTTTCCTCCCTACACTTGTGTTATTTTTGCCCTTTCTTATATTTTCACATTTTATAAACCCCATATGGTTTATTTCAACCATTTTTGTTTTAGATAGCTAATCATAATTGAGTGAATTTAAAAAAAAAAAGGAGATAAAGTCTATTTTTCTTTTATTTCCAGTGTTCCCTGTGTCTTTGTGTAGATACAAATGATTTTCTTTATCACAGCACTTCTCTCTGAAGAAGCTGGTTTACAGTTTGTGTGACACAAGAATCCTGGATATATATTCTCTTAAATTTATTGTTTGAAACTGCATTCATTTGGTCATTGTGTTTAAAATATACATTTTTCTGGATTGACCCTTTTCCCCTGCTTTTGATACTTTAAATATATCACACTATTATCTTGTCTTATATACTTTCTAAAGAGAAATCTGTTATGATCCTTGTCTTTATTTTTGTGTGTGTAGAATGTCTCTTCTCTTTATTTTTCTCTTGCCTTTAAAGTTTTTTTTTTTTTTTTAAACTTTGATTTTTAGCAGTTTGTAACATGTCAAGTTATAATTTAAGGGAATATTCATCTTGCCTGTGTTAACAACACAGGCTAGATGAACCTTCAGTTTTTTGAATCTGTAGTTTGGTATCTTTTATTATTTTTGCAAAATTTCCACCATTTTCTGTCCTAATATTAGGTCTACCATTCTCTTTCTCTTTTGTACACAGTTTCAAATTTTCCCTGCTGTTAGGTTATGGGATTTTGGAGTGCTCTGGCCAGGTATCACTGTTTCAATAATTTGTTTGTTGCACTTTCACTCTTCCATCATGTATGTTCCAGTTTCCAGCAATTTCTATTGACCTATCTCCTAGCTTACCATTTTGTTCATTCCTTTACTGTTGGACTTACTGAGGAAATTTTAATTACTTTATATTTTATTTTTGCTTCTAGAATTTTCATGTGCTTCTTTATAGTTTCATCGTTTTTAATAAAATCCTCCAATTCTTCAGGCATATTTTTTACACTTAGCATTAAATTTCTAAACATATAATATTTTAAACAATAATTTTTAAATGTTCCCTTCCACTTATAGTTATTATAAATAATTGAGTATATTCCTTGTAGTGTTTTACATTTTCTCTTTGTTAGCTCCAAATCTAAATATCTCGGAGTCTGATTTAAGGTAGTCTTTTGCATGGGCTTTTAAAAATTAAAAGTAGCATTGTAGGATGAACAGTAGACACTGAAATCAAGAAATTTATGTCTAGAAAGAACTAGGTTTCTTTTATCATTCAGGTTTGTGTCAGTAAGTAGTTGAGCTGGTTTTATTTATTTATTTATTGCTGATCTTTTTACCTTTAGGACACCACGGTCTTCAATTTCTTCTAGTAGTGGAAAACTGCTGCATTTTAATTAGGATGGTTTTGAGGCATCAGAGGATTTTTCTTAGCCTTTCTTAGACCTACATCCTTAGCTTTCAGTGATTTCTGCTTGCTGAATCATGGGGTGGGGGGAGTCTGCACAATCTTCTCATCCTCCAGTAGCAGGCTTGTGTTGCTTGAGTAGACCTGTGGTAGGAAGAGGAAATTTTTCCTCTATCCTCATCTAATGTTGATTGAGACATTTCAAGACCACCTTATTTAAAATTACAAACCTACTCTAATTTTATTCCAATCTGTGTATTTCTAGGTGTATTTTTCTCCCATGTTTTACAATGAACATAACATATAGTTTGTTATATTGCTTTTCATTTTTCACTCCCACATTTGTGTCTCTTTATTTTTGTTGCCAAATCTCCAAGGGCTAAAACAACATCAGGCATGTATGAGGTATTCTGAAACCCTTGTTCAGTGAATTAGTGGAGGCTGGAGTCATTTGAAAACAATGGCTTTCTAGCTAGAAAGACTAAAATTGTTTGTATTCACGGTAGTAATAATATACACTGAAATAATTAAGATTTAACTATTATGTTTCTGTTGTAATTGTTAAGGAATCCTTGATATTTCTGTTAGCAATATGAGCATACTCTAGGCAAAAAGTCTAGTAATGGTGGTTTAACTTGCTAACAGCAACAAGAAAATGAAATCATCTTAATATCTAGCACCAAGTGTCCTCAGGAAGAATTATATTTCATGAAACCACATTTTGAAAGGAAGTTGTTTCAGAAGATACAATTTACTATCTCCTTTCTTTTCAGAATATGTATTAAAATGTACCAAATCTACAGAAGAATGTCAGGGGTTTGGGTAGCAGTTACAGGAGAGACAAGAGAAAGGAGACAGATACCAGTGGATGTAGACGTGCATCAAATGTAAGAAAGTCCCAGGGTTCTCAGTCCTCTCTGCATACGGAGCTGAATTCATGCACATTCTGTGTGAGTGTAATACTGGATGAGGTTGAATTGGCCTGATGGAGTGGAAGGTGACAGAAAGTTAAGGACACCAGGATGACCACTGAGAGCCAAGGACCTGGGTAACAAAAGCCTCAGAGACTATAAGACCTCTGAAGATTAGCAAGCAACTTTGAAGGCTGTCAGAATTCTGCTGACTCTTGGATGTCTGTTTCACCAAGATCTCAGGTGGCTGTAGTTCCTTGACCAACATTTGGCTTATGATCATGCAAGAAATGGAAGCTGCATTAGCTGCAGCTAAACTGCAGCAGCAACTCTCGAAGAAAAGAAGTAGACTTGTTGAGGGCAACCTAATCTTCCATAATCTAACAGTGCTTTTAACATATAAACCCCTGGGATACACTCCCTGATTCCCTAACACAAAACACCTGAACTAGAACCTAGACCTACAGCTTCGTAGTTGTTGTTGAGAAAAATCATTATATAATCATGCTATAGAAATTAATCCTAACCTTTCATGGAGTATGGTAGGGTGATATTTAACTTACTTTAGAAAAAAAAAAAAAAGAGTAATGGCTAGTCTACCGTTTTGGATTTCCTTCTCAAGCTGTGATAGCTTCAGTGGTGATGAACTCCTGATAGAATGGTCTCAACACTAAAATTAAATTGCTCCTTTTGGTAAAAGCTAATGTAGATTAAAGCCCGGTAGTGATAATCATACTGGGGCAATTCATATTGAAATAGTGTATTTCAGGTTTCTTATTTTCAAAATTAAGGTTCATAAACCATGTATATGGGGGCTTTCTAGGTGGCTCGGTAAATAATTCACCTGCAATTCAAGAGACCCAGGTTTGATTCCTGGGTCAGGAAGATCCTCTGGTGAAGGAAATGGCAACCCACTCCAGTATTCTTACCTCAGAACCCCATGGACAGAGGATCCTTGTGAACTACAGTTTGCGGGGTAGCAAAGAGTTGGACATGACTGAAGCAACTGACCACTCATGCAAGCACCATATAAGTGAATAGTGATAGAGCAGAAACTATTCTTAAATGGATGTGCTTCTTTTTTTACCCCTCAATTTGAATTACATTGCATATATACACATAGTTTCATAATCAGACTCATTCCTTTTCTATGATTTTTTATAATGAATTCATAGGTGTAATTTCTCACCACTGTGGGTTTCAGAAGAACATTAACTTCTCGCAGAGTGTTATTCAGTAATATCAGAGAGCCAAATCATTCTCAGTTAAATTTCCAGTAGAGGTAATCCTCTCTCATTTATCTGACTAGTAAATTGGAATGAAAAAAAAAATCCTATAACTGAACAGCATGAAGATTAAGTATAATGAAAATTTCCCAGACATTTGTATAAAATGACAAATGTTGGTTTTCACATGCTTGGTTCCCATTAACTTTAATATAAATTACTCAAGACAAATGGCAACATTTGGCATGTTTATCATTGCAAATCAAGGAGCTTGGTGTGTCCTTACTCTGGAATAATTCATATACTTTGGTTGGATAAAAAGATTCTTTTCTGCTTGATAAATTTTCCACTTCTAAAAGCTGAATATCAGTTTTCCTTTTAATATTTGACTGTGTGGGATATTTACAAAACATTTTATTTTCAAGGCTGAGTTTAGGGAGTTAAAACTCTATTATTTTAATTTTCATTTAACAAAAGGGTTAAATAATACTTAGGTATAAGTTAACAACTAATTATGCTCAATTGTTCTGTCATATAAAATTTGAATTCTAATATTGCCATGTATGCTACAACAATTACATTTTCATATGCTGGAAAGTGTTCTTATGTTCAAGTATCAATTATCAGAACATGTCAGTAGAACCGGTCATATATTTTGGATGACATATATTTGCAATCATATCTTATATTTATAATAAGAGTAATACAGATGGCCTTTTAAGTAAATTTCTTAAATTAATTTTTATATTATAGTAACCAGATGCTTTTGTAAAGTAAAATACAGAACCAAACAACGTCTTGTTTAAACAGTTATGTTATAAAATTGTAATGATTTATATTTTCTGTTCTTTGGACAATTCAGTTTAAATATTTATGAAAAAAACTTGTAATTAACACTTTTGAATGATCAAAGAGGCTTTTAAAATGTATTATGTAATAATGCTTTTTCAAGTATATAATTGAATATGGAGCATATGTTAACATCCAAGTGGATAAATTCTTTATGCTGATACAATCACTGTTCATTAATAAATTCAGTGATTCAAAATAATCTCTAAATTGGACTTTTCTAGACCATCCAATTCCATCAGTTTGGTTGTGCCCTCTTCTCTGACTCTTGCCTGCATGCTGCTATGCTCCATATCCACAAACTGTCTATATTGGAATGATCATGTCCTTTGGTTAGGACTATTTTACCACTCAGAGAAACTTTGATTTCCTAACACACTTATTCGTTATTTTACTTCAGAGAGTTCGTCCTTTATTTCTAAAACTGTGAGATATCCACTTTCCTAGAATTTTCTGCACAAATCTGTATATTTAGTCAATTACTGATAAAGTCCCATGGCTGAGCCTTTCCTCACACATGGCTTTTTTTGAGTAGTTTCAAGGTAAGTGTGAAAAGAGGAATAGCTTTGGGATTTCAGAAAATGAAGTTGAGATACTCATTAAAATAGTGTTCTTGATATCATGGGTCATTAATGGATGGTATTGCTTTCTCAACTTTTCAAAACATGTTATCTCTCAAGCAACTTGGAAGTTTTCAGCATAAGTAAAAAACAAACAAACAAACAAACAAACAAAAATATGTATATGTGGATACATCTTAATTTGGGCTTGTATACTATTTATCTTATCACACTTGAAACTCATGAGAAATAACTGGTAAATATAATCCATAAGGGCTCATTATAGACACAGCTATGTCATGAAAATTTATTTTAAATATGGTGAAATATGAAAAACAAGAAATCTTGAGTTCAATAAACTCTAGATATGGTAAAAGATATATCAACTCAAATAAAGCAGAATTGTGCACTCCAAAAATTGTGAGAAGAAAATTTAATTTTGTGTTTAAAATAAGCCATATTAAAGTTTAAAAAAAATTTAAAAAAGCTTATACTTCACAGGCTATAGAAATCCCTGTTGCAGAGAGCCAATTTCAAAATAAAATTTCAGAGTTAGAAAGTTCTAACAAAAATAATAAAAATGGGAAAAAAAGAGAAAATATCTATATTTTAAACTCCAATTCATATAATGCTGCCTGCAGATTGTAATGCCCAGGTCAAGAGTTACAGGCATGGTCTTAATTGCCTCTTTCTAAAAGATACCATTTCATTGTATTTGTTACAAATATGCCTCTGATTATATAATAGGATCCAGTGAGAACATATGATGTCCCTTATATCTAGCTTTTCTGGAAAGCTTGTACTTACTAAAGAAAGAGATTAAAAAGTCAGACAGGATAAAAAGTGTACAGGTGTGCTGGCAGATAGTAGCAATAATCCTTAAAAATGTCAGTATCTACAAAAACAAAACAAAACTGCAGTTTGAAAGGCAGAGCTGGTGACACACCAACCATTTACCTGCTACTCACTCTCACATGTGAAGTAAGTGACATAGCAGTAGCACCAACAAATCCTCAAACATAAAAGATGCTCAAAACAAATGTGAGAACAGAGTTGGCAATGTGGCCCCTTCTCAGGTCAGAAACCAGAGCCTTTTAGCTCTGCCCTATTTGAAGGGATTTTGGCATCTGTTCAGATTAAAGGTGCTGAGAGTTATCTTAATTTCTCCTCTCATTCATGGTTCTCCCACCAAACAAGCATAGCTGAAACCCAAAGGAGTCTGAGTCCTTCCATGAAGATGAACGTGTGCTCATCCAGAAAGTACAACTCAGGTGCAGATTTTGAAAGAGTCACCTGGGAGTTTTTAGATGTTTACACTGCAGCCCTGGAAGTACGTGCCTGAGAGGAAGCATAGCTGGTGTTGAACTGTCTCACAAGTGACACTGAGCTCTGATTTGAATGAGGCCACTGTAGGCATGTCAAGCTTGCACCATGAACCCACCACAATGACCCTCAGCAAAACAGCAAAGTTGGCCTTTTGATCGCTCAGCAGGGCTTTGCTAGGACACACTGTATTACAGAAGATTATCCAAATGTCACTAGGAATGATGAACTCACTGGGAAGCCCCCACCCTCACTTCTATTTAAAAGATATTGCTGAACCGTTTTGCTGTGTGTTCTCAGAACCAAAACCCTTCAACAGTTGAGGATGTTTTCCCGAACAGAGCTCAGAAGGATGAGGGATATGACACCATTAAAGTATACTGAAAACATCTTTTTTTGTAGTCTACAAGATTTTCAGATAAAAGACTAGGTGAAAGCTCTGTTGAGGCAGAGCTTGGGAACAATGTTTAGCTGAGAGAACCACTTAGATGTTGTGATTTGCAATAGTACAGCCGAGTTCAATCTGAGCAAAAGAAATGGGCTCTCTGCAGGGTGAACTAGCCACAAGCTGGGCTGAATTCTTCTAGCAGAGGCAATGGCTTCGCTGAGGCACTGGCTTAATGTACAAAGTGGGTGTGTTGATCAGAGATGGAACAGTTTAGCCAGCTTGTTCCTCAGCAGACTAATACAGTCTGGAAGAAGCATCTCTTCAATTTGGAATGGGAGTGAAAGGATGAGTGTTTTCTACTCTCTCACACAGATGTCAAGTCTCTTTTGTTTTCCTTCCTCAATCCTGCTTCTTATGGCCTTCACTGGGAATAAATGAAACTTTAAAATTACACTTATGATATATTATGACTGTGGATTTTTTTTAGCATTTGTGATATGGTCAGTTTATTCTGGAGGCTTGCAAGCAAATAAATGAATAAATGAATGAATGAGTGAGGGAAAGAAAGGTTCCTAAACACTCTGATGCTGCTGGTCAGCTGCCCTACACCTCAAAGACTTACCGGGAAGATGTGAGGTATGCAGCCTCCCGGCACACTGTTGTTCTGCCCCAGTGGCATCCAGAGAAGGACATGCTCCTGTGATAAACACTAAATCAATAAGTTGCAACTCATATTTACAATCCTCATTGTCCCATTTTATGCATGGCATTATCAGTCATGTCCTTAAATGAGACAAAACTATAGTTGATTTTTCCTCTGTGCTTCCACAAGAACAAACCACATGTCACTTCACACTCAATTAACCCTTTCCTCAATGAGTGACAACAACTATGTGTTTCTTTGTTTTTCTTCTCACTACAAGGCATTCAGAGGTCAGACATTATTTACCTGTGTATTCCTAACAACTGGCATTCTGCCTGTGGCATAGAAGGCACCCAATAATGATGACTGAATGAAGTGGAGAGACAAATCGAAGCACAAATGGATGGATGTTAGTTTTCTGTCTGGGGAACGGTGGGTTTCTGAGTATTTTATTTTACCTTTTTGTTCCTGGAGGAGAGGAGCAATGGGCAGCCTAATTAATTAATCAGTATAGATTTATCACTGTAAAAACTCCATGGAGACTTGTGACAGGCTGAGCCCCAGGTGCAGGGTGATGACTTGCAGATTTCCTCCTGCTCCTGTATTAGCTCACCATCCTTCTTATCCAAAAAGGGAGGCTAATAACTTATCATAGCAATGACAGCCACGTCTGCTCACTGCTAACCACGTCATGAATTGTTACATCTTTGGAGCATTAGAAGAGAACCCCACAGTCTTCACATCCTATAAAATATGAATCAGCACACACTGTTTCTCCTTGATGAGCTATTTTCCACAAGTAGAGCTGTTTTTATTGCAGAAGGCAATGTGATGAGTAACTCCAAAACAAAATCTAGTATCAAAATAATTCCCTCATTGACTCTGTCTAAAACTGCCACCTGATTATTCAACTTGGATTAGGGAAATGAAGTTTAAGTACCAGTGATGTAGGAGAGAGCTAATTATTTGAGACATTATCAGTGCCTACTATCTAAGCTTGAATTAGAAACAGAGACATATGGGGTGAAGGGAAAGATAGATATGACAAAACTGCAGTACAGAGAAGATAGGGTCTTTTTTTTTTTTTTTCTTTTCAGTTATATGATACTGAGGGATAGACAAGGCTAAAACCCAAATATATTGGTACCTAATACAAAAACTTTACCAATTCATACTAAACAAGGGGTGCGCTAAAAATGTGCCTGGGATGATAATCAGAATGTCCTAGCTTCTCATTCTCTGTAGCTCATGATCTCTATGATATTTCTAAGCCATTGTTTTCTCATCAATATCATGAACGTGTTACCAGCTTCAAAATATTTTTTAAATATTCAGTTCAGTTCAGTTCAGTCGCTCAGTCGTGTACAACCCTTGGAGACCCCATGAATCACAGCATGCCAGGCCTTCCTGTCCATCACCCTCTCTCAGAGTTCGCTCAAACTCACGTCCATCGAGTCAGCGATGCCATCCAGCCATCTCATCCTCTGTCGTCCCCTTCTCCTCCTGCCCCCAATCCCTCCCAGCAACAGAGTCATTTTCAATGAGTCAACTCTTCGCATGAGATGGCCAAAGTACTGGAGTTTCAGCTTTAGCATCATTCCTTCCGAAGAAATCCCAGGACTGATCTCCTTCAGAATGGACAGGTTGGAACTCCTTGCAGTCCAAGGGACTCTCAAGAGTCTTCTCCGACATCACAGTTCAAAAGCATCAATTCTTCGGTGCTCAGCCTTCTTCACAGTCCAACTCTCACATCCATACATGACCACAGGAAAAACCATAGCCTTGACTAGATGAACCTTTGTTGGCAAAGTAATGTCTCTGCTTTTCAATACGCTATCTAGGTTGGTCATAACTTTCCTTCCAAGGAGTAAGCGTCTTTTAATTTCATGGCTGCAGTCACCATCTGTAGTGATTTTCGAGCCCAGAAAAATAAAGTCTGGCACTGTTTCCACTGTTTCCCCATCTATTTCCCATGAAGAGGTGGGACCGGATGCCATGATCTTCATTTTCTGAATGGTGAGCTTTAAGCCAACTTTTTCACTCTCCACTTTCACTTTCATCAAGAGGCTTTTGAGTTCCTCTTCACTTTCTGCCATAAGGGTGGTGTCATCTGCATATCTGAGTTTATTGATATTTCTCCCGGCAATCTTGATTCCCTTTTGTGTTTCTTCCAGTCCAGCGTTTCTCATGATGTACTCTGCACGTAAGTTAAATAAACAGGGTGACAATATACAGCCTTGACGCACTGCTTTTCCTATTTGGAACCAGTCTGTTGTTCCATGTCCAGTTCTAACTGTTGCTTCCTGACTTGCAAAGAAATTTCTCAAGAGGCAGATCAGGTGTTCTGGTATTCCCATCACTTTCAGAATTTTCCACAATTTATTGTGATTCACACAGTCAAAGGCTTTGGCATAGTCAATAAAGCAGAAATAGATGTTTTTCGGGATCTCTCTTGCTTTTTCTATGATCCAGAGGATGTTGGCAATTTGATCTCTGGTTCCTTTGCCTTTTCTAAAACCAGCTTGAACATCAGGAATTTCACATATTGCTGAAGCCTGGCTTGGAGAATTTTGAGCATTACTTTACTAGCGTGTGAGATGAGTGCAG
This sequence comes from Bos taurus, assembly GCF_002263795.3. Taxonomy (NCBI): domain Eukaryota; kingdom Metazoa; phylum Chordata; class Mammalia; order Artiodactyla; family Bovidae; genus Bos; species Bos taurus. The sequence goes on from NC_037336.1 coordinate 6,148,056, forward strand.
TTCAGGTATGACCTAAATCAAATCCCTTATGATTATACAGTGGAAGTGAGAAATAGATTTAAGGGCCTAGATCTGATAGATAGACTGTCTGATGAACTATGGACGGAGGTTCGTGACATTGTACAGGAGACAGGGATCAAGACCATTCCCATAGAAAAGAAGTGCAAAAAAGCAAAATGGCTGTCTGGGGAGTTCTTACAAATAGCTGTGAAAAGAAGAGAAGCGAAAAGCAAAGGAGAAAAGGAAAGATATAAACATCTGAACGCAGAGTTCCAAAGAATAGCAAGAAGAGACAAGGAAGCTTTCTTCAGCGATCAATGCAAAGAAATAGAGGAAAACAACAGAATGGGAAAGACTAGGGATCTCTTCCAGAAAATCAGAGATAACAAAGGAATATTTCATGCAAAGATGAGCTCGATAAAGGACAGAAATGGTATGGACCTAACAGAAGCAGAGGATATTAAGAAGAGATGGCAAGAATATACAGAAGAACTGTACAAAAAAGATCTTCACGACCCAGATAATCACAATGGTGTGATCACTGACCTAGAGCCAGACATCCTGGAATGTGAAGTCAAATGGGCCTTAGAAAGCATCAATAGGAACAAAGCCAGTGGAGGTGATGGAATTCCAGTTGAGCTTTCCAAATCCTGAAAGATGATGCTGTGAAAGTGCTGCACTCAATATGCTAGCAAATTTGGAAAACTCAGCAGTGGCCACAGGACTTGAAAAGGTCCTTTTCATTCCAATCCCAAAGAAAGGCAATGCCAAGAATGCTCAAACTACCACACAATTGCAATCATTTCACAATCTAGTAAAGTAATGCTCAAAATTCTCCAAGCCAGGCTTCAGCAATGTGTGAACCGTGAACTTCCTGATGTTCAAGCTGGTTGTAGAAAAGGCAGAGGAACCAGAGATCAAAATTCCAACATCCGCTGGGTCATACAAAAAGCAAGAGAGTTCCAGAAAAACATCTATTTCTGCTTTATTGACTATGCCAAAGCCTTTGACTGTGTAGATCACAATAAACTGTGGACAATTCTGAAAGAGATGGGAATACCAGAACACCTGATCTGCCTCTTGAGAAATTTGTATGCAGGTCAGGAAGCAACAGTTAGAACTGGACATGGAACAACAGACTGGTTCCAAATAGGAAAAGCAGTGCGTCAAGGCTGTATATTGTCACCCTGTTTATTTAAGTTATATGCAGAGTACATCATGAGAAACGCTGGACTGGAAGAAACACAAAATGGAATCAAGATTGCCGGGAGAAATATCAATAAACTCAGATATGCAGATGACACCACCCTTATGGCAGAAAGTGAAGAGGAACTCAAAAGCCTCTTGATGAAAGTGAAAGTGGAGAGTGAAAAAGTTGGCTTAAAGCTCACCATTCAGAAAATGAAGATCATGGCATCCGGTCCCACCTCTTCATGGGAAATAGATGGGGAAACAGTGGAAACAGTGTCAGACTTTATATTTCTGGGCTCCAAAATCACTACAGATGGTGACCTCACCCATGAAATTAAAAGACGCTTACTCCTTGGAAGGAAAGTTATGACCAACCTAGATAGCATATTGAAAAGCAGAGACATTACTTTGCCAACAAAGGTTCGTCTAGTCAAGGCTATGGTTTTTCCTGTGGTCATGTATGGATGTGAGAGTTGGACTGTGAAGAAGGCTGAGCACTGAAGAATTGATGCTTTTGAACTGTGATGTCGGAGAAGACTCTTGAGAGTGCCTTGGACTGCAAGGAGATCCAACCAGTCCATTCTGAAGGAAATCAGCCCTGGGATTTCTTCGGAAGGAATGATGCTAAAGCTGGAACTCCAGTACTTTGGCCATCTCATGCGAAGTGTTGACTCATTGGAAAAGACTCTGTTGCTGCGAGGGATTGGGGGCAGGAGGAGAAGGGGACGACAGAGGATGAGATGGCTGGATGTCATGGCTAACTCGATGGACTTGAGACTGAGTGAACTCCAGGAGTTGGTGATGGACAGGGAGTCCTGGTGTGCTGTGATTCATGGGGTCCCAAAGAGTCGGACACGACTGAGCCACTGATCTGATCTGATCTGTGCAGTACTTTGAGCCTTCTTTGTCATTGCCTTTCTTTGGGATTGGAATGAAAATTGACCTTTTCCAGTCCTGTGGCCACTGCTGAGTTTCCAAATTTGCTGGCATATTGAGTGCAGCACTTTCACAGCATCATCTTTCAGGATTTGAAATAGCTCAACTGGAATTCCATCACCTCCACTAGCTTTGTTTGTAGTGATGCTTTCCAAGGCCCACTTGACTTCACATTCCAGGATGTCTGGCTCTAGGTCAGTGGTCACACCATCGTGATTATCTGGGTCGTGAAGATCGTTTTTATACAGTTCTTCTGTGTATTCTTGCCATCTCTTCTTAATATCTTCTGCTTCTGTTAGGTCCATACGATTTCTGTCCTTTATCGAGCTCATCTTTGCACAAAATGCTCCTTTGGTATCTCTGATATTCTTGAAGAGATCCCTGCTGCTGCTGCTAAGTCGCTTCAGTCATGTCCGACTCTGTGCGACCCCATAGATGGCAGCCCACCAGGTTCCCCCATCCCTGCGATTCTCCAGGCAAGAACACTGGAGTGGGTTGCCATTTTCTTCTACAAAGCATGAAAGTGAAAAGTAAAAGTGAAGTCGCTCAGATGTGCTGGACTCTTAGCGACTCCATGGACTGCGGCCTACCAGGCTCCTTCGTCCATGGGATTTTCCAGGCAAGAGTACTGGAGTAGGGTGCCATTGCCTTCTCCAAAAGAGATCCCTAGTCTTTCCCATTCTGTTGTTTTCCTCTATTTCTTTGCATTGATCACTGAAGAAGGCTTTCTTATCTCGTCTTGCTATTCTTTGGAACTCTGCATTCAGATGTTTATATCTTTCCTTTTCTCCTTTGCTTTTCACTTCTCTTCTTTTCACAGCTATTTTAAGAACTCCCCAGACAGCCATTTTGCTCTTTTGCATTTCTTTTTGATGGGATGGTCTTGATCCCTGTCTCCTGTACAATGTCACGAACCTCCGTCCATAGTTCATCAGACACTCTATCTATCAGATCTAGGCCCTTAAATCTATTTCTCACTTCCACTGTATAATCATAAGGGATTTGATTTAGGTCATAGCTGAATGGTCTAGTGGTTTTCCCTAGTTTCTTCAATTTAAGTCTGAATTTGGCAATAAGGAGTTCATGGTCTGAGCCACAGTCAGCTCCTGGTCTTGTTTTTGCTGACTGTATAGAGCTTTTCCATCTTTGGCTGCAAAGAATATAATCAATATGATTTCCGTGTTGACCATCTGGTGATGTCCATGTATAGAATCTTCTCTTGTGTTGTTGGAAGAGGATGTTTGTTAAGACCAGTGCATTTTCTTGGCAAAACTCTATTAGTCTTTGCCCTGCTTCATTCCATATTCCAAGGCCAAATTTGCCTGTTACTCCAGGTGTTTCTTGACTTTCTACTTTTGCATTCCAGTCCCCTATAATGAAAAGGACATCTTTTTTGGGTGTTAGTTCTAAAAGGTCTTGTAGGTCTTCATAGAACCGTTCAACTTCAGCTTCTTCAGCATTACTGATTGGGGCATAGACTTGGATTACTGTGATATTGAATGGTTTGCCTTGGAAACGAACAGAGATCATTCTGTCGTTTTTGAGATCGCATCCAAGTACTGCATTTCGGACTCTTTTGTTGACCATGATGGCCACTCCATTTCTTCTGAGGGATTCCTGCCCACAGTAGTAGATATAATGGTCATCTGAGTTAAATTCACCCATTCCAGTCCATTTCAGTTTGCCGATTCCTAGAATGTTGACATTCACTCTTGCCACCTCTTGTTTGACCACTTCCAATTTGCCTTGATTCATGGACCTGACATTCCAGGTTCCTATGCAGTATTGCTCTTTATAGCATCAGGCCTTGCTTCTATCACCAGTCACATCCACAGCTGGGTATTGTTTTTGCTTTGGCTCCATCCCTTCATTCTTTCTGGAGTTACTTCTCCACTGATCTCCAGTAGCTTATTGGGCACCTACTGACCTGGGGAGTTTCTCTTTCAGTATCCTATCATTTTGCCTTTTCATACTGTTCATGGGATTCTCAAGGTAAGAATACTGAAGTGGTTTGCCATTCCCTTCTCCAGTGGACCACATTCTGTCAAATCTCTCCACCATGACCCACCCATCTTGGGTTGCCCCACAGGCATGGCTTAGCTTCATTGAGTTAGACAAGGCTGTGGTCCTAGTGTGATTACATTGACTAGTTTTCTGTGAGTATGGTTTCAGTGTGTTTGCCCTCTGATGCCCTCTTGCAACACCTACCGTCTTACTTGGGTTTCTCTTACCTTGGGTGTGGGGTATCTCTTCACCGCCACCCTTTCTGACTTTCAATGTGGGATAGCTCCTCTAGGCCCTCCTGTGCCCATGCAGCCACGGCTCCGGGTCGCTCCTCTCATCGCCGCCCCTGGCGGCGCCCCTTCATGGCTGCTCCAGCAAAGCGCAGCCATTGCTCCTTACCTTGGACGAGAGGTATCTCCTCACCGCCGCCCTTTCTGACTTTCAATGTGGTATAGCTCCTCTAGGCCCTCCTGTGCCCGCGCAGCCACGGCTCCGGGTCGCTCCTCTCATCGCTGCCCCTGGCCTCGGGCATGGATTGCTCCTCCTGGCCGTCGCCCCCTGGCCTCGGGCTTAGGGGCGTGGGGTAGCTCCTCCCGGCTGCCGCCCCTGACCTTGGATGCTGGGTATCTCCTCCCAGCCACCCCCGTCCCCCAACCTCGGACAAGGGGTAGCTCCTCCCGGCCGTTCCTGCACCATCGCAGTCTGGTACTCTCGGCTTCTGCCCCTGACCTCGGATGTGGGGTAACTTCTCCTCTCCGCCGCCCTTAGGGCATGGGGTCCTCCCGGCTTCTGCCCCTGACCTCGGACGTGGGGTGGCTCCTCTCGGTTGCGCTATGGTTGCAGCCACAGGCGGCTGTGATGGGCCAGAATCTGTAAAACTCGTAGAGGAAAATATAGGCAGAACACTCAATGACATAAAGCAAAGCAAGATCCTCTATGACCCACCTCCTAGAGTAATGGAAATAAAAACAAATGTAAACAAGTAGGACCTGATTAAACTTAAAAGCTTTTGCATAGCAAAGGAAACTATAAGGAAGGTGAAAAGACAACCCTCAGAATAGGAGAAAAGAATAGCAAATGAAACAACTGACAAAGGATTAATTTCCAAAAGATACAAGCAGCTCATACAACTCAATAGCAGAAAAATAAACAGCCCAATCAAAAAGGAGGGGAAATGTGTTATTTGATTCTGATTGCTAGAATTTTGTTAAGGATTTTAGCATCTATGTTCATCAGTGATATTGGCCTGTAGTTTTCTTTTTTTATGGCATCTTTGTCAGGTTTTGATATTAGGGTGATGGTGGCCTCATAGAATGAGTTTGGAAGTTTACCTTCCTCTGCAATTTTCTGAGAGAGTTTGAGTAGGATAGGTGTTAGCTCTTCTCTAAATTTTTGAAAAACACCAATACAGTATACTAATGCATATATATGGGATTTAGAAAGATTGTAACAATAACCCTGTATATGAGACAGCAAAAGAGTCACAGATGTATAGAACAGTCTTTTGGACTCTGTGGGAGAGGGAGAGGGTGGGATGATTTGGGAGAATGACATTGAAACATGTATACTATCATATATGAAATGAGTCACCAGTCCAGGTTCGATGCACGATACTGAATGCTTGGGGCTGGTGCACTGGGATGACCCAGAGGAATGGTATGGGGAGGGAGGAGGGTTCAGGATGAGGAACACATGTATACCTGTGGTGGATTCATTTTGATATATGGCAAAACCAATACAATATTGTAAAGTTAAAAAATAAAAAAAGAAACATCAAAAAAAAAAGGGGGGGGGGTGGAGACCTAAACAGACATTTCTCCAAAGAAGACATATAGATGGCTAACAAACACATGAAAAGATTTTCAACATCGCTCATTATTAGAAAAACACAAATCAAAACTACAATGAGATATCACCTCACACCAGTCAGAATGGCCCTCAGCAACACGTCTACAAGCAATAAATTCTGGTGAGAGCGAGGAGAAAAGGGAACACTTTTGCACTGTTGGTGGAAATGTAAATTGGTACAGTCACTATGGGAGATGATATGGAGATTCCTTTAAAAAAAACTAGGAATAAACCCACCGTATGACCCAGCAATCCCACTCCTAGGCATATATCCTGAGGAAACCAAAATTGAAAAAGACACATTTATCCCATTATTCATTGCAGCACTACTTATAATAGCTAAAACATGGAAACAACCTAGATGTCAATTGACAGATGAATGGATAAGCAAGTGGTGGTACATATACACAATGGAATATTACTAAGCCATAAAAATGTATGCATTTGAGTCAGTTCTAATGAGGTGGATGAACCTAGAGCCTATTATACAGAGTGAAGTAAGTCAGAAAGAGAAAAATAAATATCATATACTAACACATATATATGGAATCTAGAAAGAAGATACTGAAGAATTTATTTAGAGGGCAGCAGTGGAGAAACAAACAGAACAGAGTTATGAACATGGAGAGAGGGGAGGAGAGGGTGACATGTATGGAAAGAGTAACATGGAAGCTTACATTACCATATGTAAAATATATAGCCAATGGGAATTTGCTCTATGGCTCAGGAAACTCAAACAGGGGCTCTGTATCAATCTAGAGGGGTGGGATGGGGAGGGAGATGGGGGGGGGGCTTTAAGAGGGAGGGGATACATGTATCCCTATGACTGATCCATGTTGAAGTTTGTCAGAAAACAACAAAATTCTGTAAATCAATTTTCATTCAATCAAAAATAAACAAATTAAAATAAGATAATAGGAGATGATTAAGGAGCAGAAATCATTTTCTCATTTTCATTATATTGCTACACAGGAATTGGGCAAATTAAATCAATAGAAGTTGGGAGGAAAGTTTTCAAAGAAGTTGCAATAGGTGGGTTTAAAAAAATCTGTTTATATTTACAATGTATATTGGTCTACATAAGATATTTGTGAGAGAATTTTGATTTAAAAAATAAAATTATATGTTGACACAAAAATGATTTATTTATTGAAATATGACTTTTTCACTCTATTGAAATTTCCACCAAATTCCCTACCCTTTAATTTTTGGTACCTGATGTTTCCATGACTTAATAGAAAAAGGCAAGAACCTCAAGCATGAATTCTCTTTTATTCTGTCCTTCTATTTCCTGTTGTATTTCCTTATGTCTGACTTCCGGGAGAAGCTACCCTTTCTCATGAAGAAGGCTAATCTTTTGCATTATTGGGACTTTACTTGATATTTCTCTGCAAATTACATCCTTTATTATATTTGTGCCCCCAACAGCTAACAACGTGCACAACTTGAAGGGAGCTATCAATGAGTTACTATTGAACCAAGCTCATTTGGTTTCTAAAAATAGAAAGTTATGCCAGCAAAGATGATGGCAGATTACAAGCTAGAGTTTAAAAATTGAAAAGGATAAATCAGCAAAATACTAGCTTTAGAAGAAAGAATATTAAAGGATAGCTCTCCTAGAAACTGATAAACTTTTGTAGAATAAAGTCATTAAATATCCTGAAGCTGCATGAAATACAATTATTGTGTCCAAGGAAGTCTGTTGCACAAAATATCATTCTATCATTTGGAACTCATCACAGACTCACATAATATGATTCTCGTAAATAGAAGAAACAAATCACAGATACAATAATAGCAAATATATTAACATAACATTTATATACAGTGCCGAAGGGAATATTTTTTGGTTTAATGATGGGAATTGAACAATAGTTGTTAACACAGGTCAACATTGTCTCATTTAAAGTTGTGTCCAATGTGTCCATATTGCAGGTAGATATGTGTACACTCCCATCATTGACTTATTTACTGGTGTTTTTTTAACAAATATTTGCATTTGGGCACATGAATCCTGGGCCCCAGACTCTTGTTACTCCTGGCTGTCAGTGTTTAGGGATATGGGTGGGCAGAGTGGCTCCTGGGACAAACAAATCACACCAAGAAGTGTGGATGCAGACTTCATTCACACCCAACTGGGGGACTTCAGCCATCACTTCCTCTGAAATGCTGTTCTACTACACATTATCCAGAACATGACATGTATTGTTTATTTGTGCAAGTCTTCAAAGCCTTTCATGTCATTGAGGATAATGTATTTTTTGAAAACTAGTGGTGGCACAGTTTCTGACACACCAAATGCAGTTATCAATAATCATCTAACAGTGGTGAGAGGCAGCACCAGAATTCCTGCAGTGTTATTTTGTAGGCTTTGGTGGTGATGGTCATCTCACTATTGAAAATGGCAATTTTCTTTTAGGTTTTAAGACAAGAGAACAAGGAATTATAATTATTTTAAATTACTTTGCTGCCAGTTATGTGACTATGACAACTCCTGAAATAGCAGTTTTAAATAAACCTTTCTCATTACTTATTCTAAACACTCAGTGGAAAGTGCTTTGGTTCAGTGCAGAAAAATGGCTGTGGAATACTTTCAAATGTGTAATTTCACATCAGTTTTGGAGAAATATTTACCTTGACCTGCTGTATCTACTGTATAAAACTTATGCCAAATTTATTTGAATGTTATGCTGCATCCTATGTAGGAAGACGATGCTTGTGTGCTCAGTCATGTCCGACTCTTTACAACCCCATGGACTGTGGTCCACCAGGCTACTTAGTCCATGGAATTTTCTTAGCATGAATACTGGAGTAGGTTGCCATTTCCTACTCCAGAGGATCTTCCTGACCTAGGGATCAGTCTGCATCTCCTACATCTCCAGGATTGGCAGGCAGATTGTTTACCATTGTGCCACCTGGGAAGCCCCAGGAAGATGATACTGTAATAGAATTAATGTGTACTAGACACCTACAGTGTAATAAAATTGTTTACAATGTCATTATATCTGTTCAATTAATCATAATTTTTGTATTTCTAAATTATTTATCAAAGTATTAATAGTTACTTTTACTTAAAAAAATACTGTTTTATACACTTTCCACCAATATAACAGTAGTAGTTATTTATTTACTTACTTATTTTTATAACAGAACAGATATGAGAGTCTAATTGGCATTTATGTATATATATATTACTGAAATATAGTCTATTTACAATACCATGTTAGTTTCAGGTGTACAGCATGGTGATTCAGATATATATATGTATGTGTATACACACATACATATATATATATGTGTGTGTGTGTATATATATATATATATATACATATACACACAAATATATATTCAGATTCTTTTCTCTTATAGGTTATTAGAAAACATTGAATATCGCTCCCTGTAATATACAGTATGTCTTTGTTGATTATCTATTTTATATATAGTAAAGTGTATATGTAGTCTTTAAGACACCACATTTATTTCTAGCTATATGATATTTGTTTTAGGTTTGATAGTAATCCCTGCATATGAAGAGTTCATTACTCATTACGATAGTCTAGAAATTTGTATTAATCTAAATTAATACAAATATAATTATTGTATATGATAATATAGTATATTAATTTAATATATTATAATTTATATTAAATTACTAATATAAATTCCCCCAATTAAAAGAAAATACTTGAATATATTTTGACAATTCAATAACATTTTCCACGAGTGTTTTTTAAAATGTAAAATACATCTCAAATGTCTATTACATTATTTTATGCTGGCAAATTTTTCATTATATAAGTATCTGTTGTATTAATCCCTTCTTGGACTTCCTTACTAATTTTTGATAGATATATATATATATAACTTAATTTGTCATATAAATTATATACAGTGTGGTTGCCAAAAATGTAAATTATTTGTAAGTAATGTGTTTTATTAGAAAAGGAAAAAAAATAATGACTTTTTTCTATTCACAAAGTTCAATTTAAATATAAAAGTAAATTTTGAGTAGAGGGAACAGTAGGCAGATTCTGGGTCATTTTGCAGATTTAATGATACTGACTTGATTTATCAATTTCTATTTACAGGAGTGCTTATTTTTTATTTAAATTACATATTTGCCTGCTTTCTCATTTTTATCATACATTTTAAAAGCTATCATTTTCCACCCTACATAATGCATCCCCCTCTTGCAGATTCAAAACATCTACAAATGCATTAAAAACTGAGAAATCCTAACGGTGTTTTGGTTAAACAATAATTTTTCAACATTATTTTTCTCATACAGAATATTCCTCAAAATTTTGCAAAATATTCTATTAAAATATTACAATATTAGCAAATATGCTGTGAATAATTGAATTTGCACTTGCTGTTTCTCTGTAGCAACTTTTAAGATCACAGGACTCAAAACCATGGGTCTGGTGAATAAAACCAAAAAACCCAAGTCTATTCAGTCTTCAAAAATAAATATAATTAGGGTGTAATTAGAACAAAACTTGTTAGAATACACACTTTAATCCATCCCTAAATGAAATATTCATCAGATAAGCATCAAATCAGAACATAAAATTTATTGAATTCATTTGATTAATTATATGTCAAGAAATATGCTAGACCCTAGTTTTGTGATTCAAAATACAATCACTCTAGGATGGGTGATTTTCTGTAGTCATTCCTAACAATGAAAAATGTCCTGCCAATGGTTCCAAAACACACTTAATTAGTTTAAGTAACTTAAATTTAATCTAATTTAAATAAATATTAGTGGACATCTCAAATACTCGCCTTTAGTTCAGTTCAGTTCAGTTGCTCAGTCATGTCTGACTCTTTGCAACCCCATGAATCACAGCATGCCAGGCCTCCATGTCCATCACCAATTTCCAGAGTTCACTCAGACTCATGCCCATCGAGTCAGTGATGGCATCCAGCCATCTCATCCTCTGTTGTCCCCTTCTCCTCCTGCCCCCAATCTCTCCCAGCATCAGAGCCTTTTCCAATGAGTCAGCTCTTCACATGAGGTGGCCAAAGTACTGGAGTTTCAGCTTTAGCATCATTCCTTCCAAAGAAATCCCAGGGCTGATCACCTTCAGACTGGACTGGTTGGATCTCCTTGCAGTCCAAGGAACTCTCAAGAGTCTTCTCCAACACCACAGCTCAAAAGCATCAATATTTTTAGCACTCAGCTTTCTTCACAGTCCAACTCTAACATCCATACATGACCACTGGAAAAACCATAGCCTTGACTAGACGGACCTTTGTTGGCAAAGTAATGCAGAGTACATCATGAGAAATGCTGGGCTGGAAGAAGCACAAGCTGGAATCAAGATCGCTGGGAAAAATATCAATAATCTCAGATATGCAGATGACACCACCCTTATGGTAGAAAGTGAAGAGGAACTAAAAAGCCTCTTGATGAAAGTGAAAGTGGAGAGTGAAAAAGTTGGCTTAAAGCTCAACATTCAGAAAATGAAGATCATGGCATCTGGTCCCATCACTTCATGGGAAATAGATGGGGAAACAGTGGAAACAGTGTCAGACTTAAATTTAGGGGCTCCAAAATCATTGCAGATGGTGACTGCAGCCATGAAATTAAAAGACACTTACTCCTTGGAAGGAAAGTTATGACTAACCTAGACAGCATATTGAAAATACTTGCCTTACATAGTCTCAATTTTGTATTTTCCTAAAAATGCCTAATCCCTTTTGGTGTTGGCATAGTTCATGTTTTTACTTTGGGTGTATAATATGTTCAGTCAAATTCTGTTCTGTCATCTTATCTCTGTAAACTTAATCTTAGATTGTTATTTTGACCTGTCAAACATTAAGCCTATGGGCACAATGTTACAGACTATTTGATTTCCTTATCCTAAGATAAGTGAAATATCACACTGTGACCTCTTTGCCAACATTTTCATTGTTGCCAAAATGTAAAAAACTGAAGGCTTTCAAAAGAAAAAAAAATGAAGCATCAGTTTTGCCTAAAAAAGCTTATATTTTAAAAAGAATAGATAATATATAGATGGATTAGAAATTATTTTGGCTAAGCTAGGAATGCAGTTGCATGAATAACAAGATGATTATCTTAGAATGCACACAATTTATGTAAATTCAGCTGCTGCTGCTGCTAAGTCACTTCAGTAATGTCCAACTCTGCGTGATCCCATAGATGGCAGCCCACCAGGCTCCCCCATCCCTGGGATTCTCCAGGCAATAATGCGGGAGTGAGTTGTCATTTCCTTCTTCAATACATGAAAGTGAAAAGTGAAAGTGAAGTCCCTCAGTCATGTCTGACTCCTAGAGACCCCTACATGTATGCTATAAATGTATTTCAGATAGAGGAAAGCTAAAATGTGTTTAGTATGTATATACATAAATAGGGTATTAAAATTTTCCTATTTAATTTACATTTATTACTTCTAACATGTTTTTCCTAATATGGATCATTTTTTTTAAGTCTTTATTTGTTACAGTATTTCTTCTGTTTTATGTTTTGGTTTTTCGGCCACAAAACATGTGAGGTCTTATTTCCCTAACCAGGGATCAAACCCACACCACCTGCATTGGAAGGTGAAGTCTTAACCACTGGACTGCTAGGGAAGTCTCTCCATTTATTGTGGAAAAACTTCTTGTAAGATATGAAATTCCAAAGGCCTACTATGTTGACATTCCAAATTTTGTAGTCTTATTTGAAATACAAATTATGTAATTCTTGTCTAATATGATAACAGAAAGTATATCCTTTCCCTTTTAGAGAACAATTCCATTTCACTGTTCCTATGTAAAATATACTCACCTCAGCAAGAGTTTGATATAAAAGTTGCATACAGCTGATCACCCATCTCCCTCAAAGTCAATTATTTCTAAATTTTAAATTTAGGCTTAAACCTAGTCATTGCACAAATGGGATTTTCAGTAGGATATGTAATGACTTGTTCTTGTGTTGAGACTTCTCAGGTAACTTTGATTCTGCATGATCTATTGTTGTGTTTGATTTTTATAGACCACCGAGGACTGCAAAACCACTTCTCCCACCATGTGCGACTCTTGAATTCTAATCTAATTTTCCTTTGCCCAGCAATGGTGCTGGACACACAATTAAGATGAATATTTTTTTCCTCTTAGGGTTATGAATGTCAATCCTCTTTCACATGGAGAATGTAAGCTACCTTATATAAATAAATATATTTAGAATGAGTTGGGTTAGTATTCTTTAGAGGATAGAATTTCTGTTCCTGTCCTTTAGCCTCCTTTCCAGGTGTTGGATTGCTGCCTATATGTTCTTGGTTGGTAAATAAATTGCTGGTTTTTTTCATAATAAAATTCTAAAGGTTATATTAGATCATACCTGTATGATACCCTTTAATGCAAAGCATCTGTTGTATAATTTTCTCTCAAACATCAAAGGTATAAAGAATCTTCTTAAGTTTCTGTTTCTTTCTGACTCATTAACTTATTGAGGAGAGTGATTTTATATCATTGTAAGGAATGCCTTACAGTGAGAAATATAGTTCTGAAGGCAGTTCAAGTAATAAAAAGAACTAGCAAGCAAACATCTTTGTGTATTGTTCAGTATCTTCTCTCTTGGCTCACTGTTAAATACCTGCAGCTCTGAATTGGCTTTATCTACTCTTCTGTGTTCTCCATGGAATAATAGAGCCATTCATCACTCCTTGAAAGATAATGTCTTTGGTAGGATAAACAAACTATAGAGATCATAGGAAAAGATATTTTTCCACATTTTTACACTTTAATCCATCCTTATTGGCACTTCCTAGGATTTTTCCATGGCTTTCTACACCTAGAAATTCTCCTGGGTCACTGTAAAGTCATATCTCCAAACATGGCTTATGGAGTCCACTGTGACCTGGTTCTTGCCTACCTCTTTAAATCCACCTTTTGTTACCTCATTGTTCACTATATGTTCCAGCAAAACCAAACTAATTATAGTTTTAAGAATATACTGTGTTATTACCCAGTATATTCATGCTCTTTCTTGAACTTTACCATTAACACTTAGATTAAATTACAGAACTTTCAAATGAGTTCTGTATTTTCAGTGCATATGATACTTACCAATTGCAATCAAAAGCATGTTGGGCTCTCATCCTCTACACTGAGAACTCTTAAAAGCAATGCTGTCCTTTTGGTATCTACAGTTCTAATTCCTGGTTTCTAACAGTGTGATAAATAGTTATGTTCTCTTTTGTGGTTAAAACTTGCAATTTGGATTTCTTTCAAGCAAAATAAAATGATTGAAAATAAATTTCAAACAAATTACATTTAAATTTTTAAAAAATATATATAAATGTGTGACATTCATCCACTCATTTATTCATTAACTGATTTTAAATGACATTTAAGGTGTGAATGGAAAAAAAAAAAAAAGACAAGATTTTTTGGAGCTTGAGATCATACTCAGAAGTGTATTACCTCACTTGCCCACACAGAACCCTGATCACCTCCACTTTTATTTTGCATTTCATTGTTTCTTGTCTTCTCAAGGACATGACTTCTAAAATAATACCTTCTTTCTTCAGAAACATTCATTTCTTCTCAATTTAATATTACCATAAATAAATATCTTCTAATAATTCACATTATTTTTTTTTTAAATCCCTTGATTTCACATATCCACTTATTGACTCATTTCTCTGTTCCTCATCACTGGAAACTTATGCATATTTTCCCCATTTCCACTAATATCAATCACTCAAGCCAACACTATCACTTGGCAAGAATCCTGCAATTACTTCATAATTTATATCTGTGCATTTATTCTTACTGATCCCATTTTCCACTTATGATTCACTGTGAACTTTTAAAAATGTAAACCAGATCATTTTCTCTCCCTTAACACTTTTACAAGGGTTTCTATTGCTCTTATAATAAGACCTAAATTATTTACTCTGAATTAAATCTGTACATGTTGTTGGCCTTTCCAATTTCCTCCTGAATCTACCCTACCAAAATCAAAGCTCCATGTCCCACCTAGATCCATTTTCCCCAGCTCATGTAAATGTTGACTGCTATGGATTTACAAGTCTACCTTCCTTCCTACAACTGCCATCAGGTGACAGGAGCCACCTGGGCAGGAAAGTGAGGCCCTTCTGATGGATGGGTCCCCCAACCAGTGACTAATTGAAACTAGACATAATTGACCAGCCCGCTGCTTTGAGGAAATGTGAGCGTGCACCTCCTCTTCATGCTCCAGAGTGCACAACCTTGTTCAGGTTTTTCCCTTCCCTGTCCTACTTCACCCTCCCCTTGACAGGTTATTTTTAACTTGTACTTCTTCAAAAAATCATGCCAAAAATTGCATTCAGGAACCCAAACTAAGACTTCACTTTCACTGTACTTAATCACATGCCTTCTTTTTCCTGGATACAAGTGGATCATCCTCCTGCCTAATGATATCTGTACTAGCTGCTCTATCTGTACTAGCGAACTCACCACATTCCATATCACAGTATGTAAGTCACAGTTTTGATTGATACATTTCATTTTGAGGTGTTTTTCATGGAAGTATTCTTTAAAATGTTCTTACAGTGTTCCTTCCTTGGAGAAGGAAATGGCAACCCACTCCAGTGTTCTTGCCTGGATAATCCATGGACAGAGGAGCCTGGTAAGCTGCAGTCCATGGGGTCGCTAAGAGTCGACTGAGCGACTTCACTTTCACTTTTCATTTTCATGCACTGGAGAAGGAAATGGCAACCCACTCCAGTGTTCTTGCCTGGAGAATCCCAGGGGCCAGGGAGCCTAGTGGGCTGCCGTCTATGGGGTCGTACAGAGTCGGGCACGACTAAAGCGACTTAGCAGTTCCTCCCTGAAACATAAGCTGAATAAGACCAAGAATTTTTATTTTTTCCTTTTGGAAGTTTATCCACAAGACTGACAGGAGTGCCTGTGTCACACACAGTACATGTGTAGTCAATGTCTTGTATGAATGGATGCATGTGAAACAGCAGGGGACCAT
Source organism: Bos taurus (assembly GCF_002263795.3). Taxonomy (NCBI): domain Eukaryota; kingdom Metazoa; phylum Chordata; class Mammalia; order Artiodactyla; family Bovidae; genus Bos; species Bos taurus. The sequence continues at coordinate 6,164,011 of NC_037336.1, forward strand.
AGACTCAGCACACACTTGGTTGCCCTAATACTTGAAACCTTCTCTTTTGGCCTGGTGCTGTCACCTCATGATTTCACTCTAACTCTTTGACTACTGTTTTTAGACAAATTTACGTAGCCAAATAAATCTAGGGACAGGTGAAGGATTATTCCCTACACTGCCTTTACTATTTTTCTCACAAGTCACTTTCCTACTTTCTCACCATATTTCAGTTTGAAAATCTTTTGAGAGAGAGAGAGTCAATATGGGCCATACCTAATGTATATGATGGATGAGGCCTGTCAGTCACTTTTTCTCTTTAAAGATTTTAATAGAGGTAAACATTCTCTCCCAGAAGGCAATGACACCGCACTCCAGTACTCTTGCCTGGAAAATCCCATGGAAGGAGGAGCCTGGTAGGCTGCAGTCCATGGGGTTGCTAAGAGACGGACACGACTGAGCAATTTCACTTTCGCTTTTCACTTTCATGCATTGGAGAAGGAAATGGCAACCCACTCCAGTGTTCTTGCCTGGCTAATCCCAGGGACAGGGGAACATGGTGGGCTGCCGTCTATGGGGTCGCACAGAGTCAAACATGACTGAAGTGACTTAGCAGCAGCAGCAGCAAACATTCTCTAATACTTCATTTTGGCAAAAGGGAATCTGTTTATATATTGCCATTGCATAGTGCATTAGTTGTAAAAACAGAACCAACAATTCCTATCTATCTGTAGAGATTTATTATAAGGAATTGACTCCTAAGATTATGGAGGTTGAGAATTCCCAAGATCAGAAGTTGACAGACTGGAGATCAGGAGAGACAATGGTGTACTTCCAGGCTGAAAGCCAGCAGGCTTGACAACTAAAAAGGACAAATGATTCAATTCTGATCCAAAAAACAGGAAGAAGCTGATGTCCTAGCTCAAATAATCAGGAAGAAGGAACTCCCTTATTCATAGGAGTGCTGGTCTTTTCATTCTAGTCAGACTTCCAATTTATCATACATGTCATTATAATAAGCCATGATAATCTGCCGTATATCTCTGAATAAGACATATGAGTTCTAATGAAAATTAAAAGGAAGCCTCATGTAGTGTTAAAATTAATAAGTCAACATGATATTTTGTTTTGGGGCCCACCATATCTCTAGGGAGAGCAATCTACTTTACTTGGTCTACTTATTCAAATGTCAATCTTATCCAAAACTATCCTGAGAAACACACCCTGAATAAAATTACCCATTGCACATACAAATAAATTTTTGTTCACAGGAGGATTCATGTTGATATATGGCAAAACCAATACAATATTGTAAAGTTAAAAAATAAAATTAAATAAAATAAATAAATAAAAAGAATTTTGTTTGCATTTTCTGAATGTTGTTGATTTAAAGATTGTCATGGAGTGTTTATAATTATCATGTCAGCAAAATTATATATATATGTACTTTTATTTATTTATATACATACACACACATACACAGATACATGCACACACACACCCTACTTCCTATATCCTGTCTTTTGAATAGAGCAAGAAGAAAATTAGCATTTTATAGATTAACACAAAACTATGTATATATGTGTTCAGTCGCTTCAGTTGTATCTGATTCTTTGTGACCCCATGGACTGTACCCTTCTAGGATTCACAGTCCATGGAATTCTCCAGGCAAGAATATTGGAGTGAGTTGCCATCCTCGCCTCCAGGGGATCTTGACCCAGGGATCAAAGCCACATTTCCTGGGTCTCCTGCAATGTGGGCAGATTCTTTCCAGCTGAACCAAAGCTAAACAACCAAAATCTGACTACAAAGTTCATCTCTATGCAAGAAACATAGGTATATTAAGCTACAAATTGTATGTTTATAGTATGGCAATTTCTCCATCATTATTAAACTTTTTTTTTTTGAAGGATTCTAAAATTTGAGCCTTCTGTGCTTTATTCTTTCTCAGTAGCAAAATGGAGACATAAAATCTGATGAGAATTTGGGAAACCAAATATCATGTTGACTTATTAATTTTAAGAGTAGATGGTGGTTTCTTTTAATTTTCATTAGAACTCATATTTCCTGTTCAGAGATATAAGGCAGATTATCTATGGCATATTATTTTTTATGCATTTAATATATCTTTAATATGAAAAGAAGTACATCAAGGCTGTATATTGTCACCCTGCTATTTAACTTATTTGCAGAGTACATCATGAGAAATGCTGGGCTGAAAGAAGCACAAGCTGGAATCAAGATTGCTGGGAGAAATATCAATAACCTCAGATATACAGATGACACCACCCTTATGGCAGAAAGTGAAGAGGAACTCAAAAGTCTCTTGATGAAAGTGAAAGAGGAGAGTTAAAAAGTGGGCTTAAAGCTCAACATTCAGAAAACAGATCATGGCATCTTGTCCCATCACTTCATAGGAAATAGATCAGGAAACAGTGGAAACAGTGTCAGACTTTATTTTTTTTGGGCTCCAAAATCACTGCAGATGGTGATTGCAGCCATGAAATTAAAAGACACTCCTTGGAAGGAAAGTTATGACCAACCTAGATAGCATATTCAAAAGCAGAGATATTACTCTGCCAACAAAGGTCCGTCTAGTCAAAGCTATGGTTTTTCCAGTGGTCATGTATGGATGTGAGAATTGGACTGTGAAGAAAGTTGAGTGCTAAGAAAATTGATGCTTTTGAACTGTGGTGTTGGAGAAGACTCTTGAGAGTCCCTTGGACTGCAAGGAGATCCAACCAGTCCATCCTAAAGGAGACCAGTCCTGGGTGTTCATTGGAAGGAATGATACTTAGGCTTAAACTCCAATACTTTGGCCACCTCATGCGAAGAGCTGACTCATTGGAAAATACCCTGATGCTGGGAGGGATTGGGGGCAGGAGGAGAAGGGGACAACAGAGGATGAGATGGCTGGATGGCATCACTGACTCGATGCACATGAGTTTGGGAGAACTCCCGGAGTTGGTGATGGACAGGGAGGCCTGGTGTTCTGCGATTCATGGGGTCACAAAAAGTCGGAAACAACTGAGCGACTGAACTGAACTGAAATAATATCATTTTATTGCATGCTTTACCATAGAGAAGAAATTTATATTACAGCTAATTAATACTTCCATTGAAGGAAAGATCTTTCTACTTCTGTGTTATGCTGTATATTTGTTGTTGTTCAGTTGCCAAGTTTTGTCTGACTCTTAATGACCCCGTGGACTCCAGCATACCAGGCCTCCCTATCCCTAACCATCTCCCAGAGTTTGCCCAAGTTCATGTCCATTTAATTCGTGAAGCCATCCAACCAGCTCATCCTCTGTCATCCTCTTCTCTTTCTGCATTCAACTTTTCCCAGCATCAGGGTCTTTTCCAATTAGTAGGCTCTTTGCATCAGGTAGCCAAAATATTGGAACTTCAGCTTCAGAATCAGTCTTTACAATGAGTATACAGGGTTGATTCCCTTTAAGTCTGACTGGTTGTACACGTGTTCCTCATCAATATTGTAAAGTAATTAGCCTACAATTAAAATAAATAAATTTGTATTAAGAAAAAAAAAAAAAGACTGACTGGTTGGATCTCCTTGCAGTCCAAGAGACTCTCGAGTCTTCTCAAGCACCACAGTTCAGAAGCGTCAGTTCTTTGGTTCTCTGCCTTCTTTATGGCCCAGTTCTCACACTTGCACATCACCGCTGGAAAGACCATAGCCTGACTATACGGACCTTTGTCAGCAGAGTGATTTCTTTGCTTTTTAACACACTGTCCATACATTGTATCAACACAGACTTCAATATTCATAACATATTTACATTCCATCATCACAAATAATTTTACATGGGAGAGTCACGCTGCTGTTCTGACCACACTTAGAGGCATTATAGTACCACATGCTGTTTTTATATATCTAAAATTAATGTGCTGTGAAGCATTTACATGAGGTATAAAAAACAGAGCATAGATAACCCCCCAAGTTATACATATTCTAAAGGACTGTATCACTGAATAAGCATACTGCTTTACTTTTCTTGCCTTGCTGCCGCTGCTGCTGCTGCTAAGTCACTTCAGTCGTGTCCAACTCTGTGTGACCCCATAGACGGCAGCCCATCAGGCTCCACCATCCCTGGGATTCTCCAGGCAAGAACACTGGATTGGGTTGCCATTTCCTTCTCCAATGCATGAAAGTAAAAAGTGAAAGTGAAGTCGCTCAGTCAAGTCTGACTCTTCGAGACCCCATTGACTGCAGCCTACCATGCTCCTCTGTCCATGGGATTTCCCAGGCAAGAGTACGGAGTGAGGTGCCATCGCTTTCTCCGTGGCATTCTCTTATGCAGTTCTAATTTTCTGTCAAACTCTTACCTACACAAGCTAATATATTCTCTTACATTTTATGTGGAAATATTACCATTTCTACCTAATCATCACTGAAATAATAAATCTTCCAAAGTTACAGAACTAAGAACAGGATGGAAATAGGCTTACTGAAACCATGTCACACACCAATATGACAAATTCTTCTTTGTATGAAATACAGCAACTTTTTTCTCCAAAGCAGATACATTTTAAATTACAACTACCTATGTTGATGAATACTCTGTGAAGATTTAGGTGATTATATCAATTTAATGTTTCATGTATTAATGAATTAATACCAATATATTAAATAACATGATTGAAATAATTTGAATCTTAAGTACTACTACTCAAAGAGCATTTTCCTGATAAGAAATCATCAGTTTTATCTCAATCATATGACAAGTATGAATGATTTCCAGTTCAGAATGACTAAAATGACTTTAATCTATTTTAAAGTTAATGACTTCTATTCTATTGGTACAAGAGATTTATATTCAGTGCAGAACTAATTTAAAATTAAAAGATTTTGTTAACATAAACCTGCTGCTGCTGCTAAGTCGCTTCAGTCATGTCCGACTCTGTGCGACCCCATAGACGGCAGCCCACAAGATTCCCCTGTCCCTGGGATTCTCCAGGCAAGAACACTGGAGTGGGTTGCCATTTCCTTCTCCAATGCATGAAAGTGAAAAGTGAAAGTGAAGTCGCTCAGTTTTGTCGGACTCTTAGCGACCCCATGGACTGCAGCCTACCAGGCTCCTCCGTCCAGGGGATTTTCCAGGCAAGAGTACTGGAGTGAGTTGCCATTGCCTTCTCCATTTGAATAGGAGACACAGTGAAAACTTATAAGTCCTATTTTCAATAAACACATGGAAATACAACAGGAAACAAGGTCTCTACATTATATCGCTAACTAGCTTTGGGATTTTGTGCCAGTCATATAACCTCTCTGGATCACATTAGTTTACACAGTCTTTTATTTTTAAACTAGGCCAAAAGGAATAACAAAGTATGGTTTACAGTAGGAAGATTTCAAGAAATAATAGTTAATAGTGATCAATTTCACTCTCTTCTTTTTAGTAAGGCTCTGATAGTGCTTACCAATGCTTATCATCAGATAAATTATATAATTTCCTTTTGTGGTGTCAAAGATTGAAAATGGATAAAACACTGATGCTTTAAAAGGTAACAGTTTACCAATGGCTAGGATCACAAAACTTATTTATGTAACTTTAAGCCAACATCACTTTACAGTTTAGAAAACTATGCAATAAAAGTTCTGCAAAACACAGTGAATGTAAATGCTGTTTATTTAATCATTCTACAAAAAGGAAAAACAAAACCAAAAAAAGTATATTCTAACACATTTCATAAGCAGTCAATAATATTTTAAAGAGGCATAAATTTTTTCAATTGTCTTAAGAAAAAGGAGATTGTTAGCAGACTCATACAGGAATTTTCTTTGGAAAACACAAACACAAAGTATAGCAAGGCTGCCAAGACACTAAAAACAAGAGCAAGGAATCAAAGCAAATGTCAAAGCCATTCTAGAAGATAGTTTTGTTTTGTTTTGTTTTTTAATTTTTTTCTTTATAAAGATGCTCTTAACATAAAATCCAACCTTGGCACTTTTTGGTAGTTACCCAAAGAGTTAAAAGCTTACATTCACACAAAAATCTGCACAGTGTTTATAACAGGTTTGCTCATAATTGCCAAAACTTAGAAGCAATTAAGATGTTCCTTAATGGGGGAATAGATAGACTCTGCTACATCCAGAAAAGGAATATCATGCAAGCTTTTTTTTTTTTTTTTTAGAGCTATCAAACCATGACATGGAGGAGACTTAAGTATGTATGACTAAGTGAGTTAAGAATCTGCTCTGCAATGCAGGAGTCATGGATTCAATCCCTGGTTGAGGAATTAAGAACCTACATGCCAAGGGGCAACTCAGTCCTCATGCCTCAACGAGAGAGAAGCCTGCATGCTGTAACAAAGATCTGATGCAGCCAAATAAATAAATGACTATTTTATGGAGGCTTCACCAGTGGCACAATGGTAAAGAATCCACCTACCAATGCAGGAGATCAAGAGGCTTGGGTTCAATCCCTGGGTCAGGAAGAGCCCCTGGAGTAGGAAATAGCAAGTCATTTCAGTATTCCTGCCTGAAAAATTCCATTGACAGAGGTGACCATGGACTACAGTCCAGAGGAGGGCAAAGAGTTGGACACTACTGAACAAGTAAGCATGAGTGATGAAAAGCCAGTCTGAAACACCACATACTGTATGACTTGAACTACATGACATTCTGGAAAAAGCAAAATTATGAAGGCAGTAAAAAGATCATTGATTTCCAAGGGATTGGGGAAGGAGATAAACAGGCAGAGCATATAGTGTTTTTTAAGGCAGTGAAAATACTGTGTACATGTACTTACTATAAAATGATGCAGACTTTATATGGTTTGTTTTTCTAAGTTTTAAGAACATCTGCTATTTATTTTGGCTAGAAATGAACTAAAATTCTAACTTTTGTTTCAAAATTGCTTTAATAACATTCATTGAGTAATTTTTCTTCCATTAATTGGTGACTGATTTCCAAGGGCAATTTTGTTTTATATACATATAACTCATTGGTGTTATTTTTATTGTCAGTAGTGAAACGTTGTTGTTTAGTCGCATAGTGATATCTGACTCTCTTACAACCCCATGGACTATAGCCTGCCAGGCTCCTCTGTCCATGGGATTTTGCAGGCAAGAATATTAGAATGTATTGCTATTTCCTTCTCCAGGGGCTCTTCCAGACCCAAGGATCAAACCTGCGTGTCTCTTGGCAGGTGGATTCTTTACCACTGAGCCAACTTGAAGCATTGTGATAAGTAGATCTATTCAGATAAAGATCCAAAGATGAAAACATTGTATTTGTATATGTTTCCACTGTGTATCTTTGAAAGTGAAAGTGAAGGTCCTTCAGTCATGTCTGACTCTTTACGACACCATGGATTATACAGTCCATGGAATTCTCCAGGCCAGAATACTGGAATGGGTAACTGTTCTCTTCTCCAGGGGATGTTCCCGACCCAGGCATCGAACTGGGGTCTCCTGCATTACAGGCAGATTCTTTGCCACCTAAGCTATCAGTGAAGCATCTTTAGTGAATCTTTGCTTGAACTTTAATTACAATTAAAATTCATGTATGTTGTTGTTCAGTTGCTCAATCCTGTCTCTTTGTGAACCCAAAGACTGCAACATGCCAGAGTTCCTTGTCCTTTACCATCTCTTGGAGCTTGCTCAAACTCATGCCCATTGAGTTGGTGATGCCATACAACATCTTGTCTTCTGTCGTACCCTTCTCCTGCCTTCAATATTTCCCAGCTTTAGGGTCTTTTCTAATGCATCGGCTGTTCACATCAGGTGGCCAAAGTATTGGAGCTTTAGCTTCAGCATCAGTCTTTCCAATGAATATTCAGGGTTGATTTCATTTAGGATTGACTTGTTTGGTCTCCTTGCCAGTTCAAGGGACTCTCAAGAGTCTTCACCAACCCCACAGTTCAAAAGAACCAATGCTTTGGCATTCAGCCTTCTTTATGGTCCAACTCTCACAACCATACATGGCTATTGAAAAAACCATAGCTTTGACTACACGGATGTTTGTTGGCAAAGTAATGTCTCTGTTGTTTAATACTCTCTGTAGGTTTCTTATACCGTTTCATCCAAGGAGCAAATGTCTTTTAATTACGTGGCTACATTACCATCTGCAGTGATTTTGGAGCCCTAGAAAATAAAGTCTGTCACTGTTTCCATTGTTTCCCCATTTATTTGCCATGAAGTGATGGGACCAGAGGCCTTGATCTTAGTTTTCTGAATGTTGAGTTTTAAGCCAGCTTTTTCACTCTTCTCTTTCACCTTCATCAAGAGGTTCTGTAGTTCCTCTTTGCTTTCTGCCATAAGGGTGGTGCCATGTACATATCTGAGGTGTACTAATATTTCTCCCAGCAATCTTGATTCCAGCGTGTGCTTCATCCAGCCAAGCATTTTTCATGATGTACTGAATGCATATAAGTTAGAAATACACAGGGTGACAATATACAATCTTGAAGTACTCCTTTCCCAATTTTGAACCAGTCCATTGCTCCAACTCCAGTTCTAATTGTTACTTCTTGACCTGCATACAAGTTTTTCAGAGGACAGGTAAGGTGATATGGTATTCCCATACCTTGAAGAATTTTCCACAGTTTGTTGTTATCCACACAGATAAAATTTTTCACATAGTCAATAAAGTGGAAGTAGACATTATTTTGGAATTCTCTTGCTTTTTCTGTGATTGATCCAACAGACATTGTCAATCTGATCTCTAAACTGGAATCAAGATTGCTGGGAGAAATATCAATAAACTCAGATATGCAGATGGCACCACCCTTATGGCAGAAAGTGAGGAGGAACTCAAAAGCCTCTTGATGAAACTGAAAGTGGAGAGTGAAGAAGTTGGCTTAAAGCTCAACATTCAGAAAACGAAGATCATGGCATCCGGTCCCATCACTTCATGGGAAATAGATGGGGAAACAGTGTCAGACTTTATTTTTCTGGGCTCCAAAATCACTGCAGATGGTGACTGCAGCCATGAAATTAAAGGACGCTTACTCCTTGGAAGGAAAGTTATACCAACCTAGATAGCATATTCAAAAGCAGAGACATTACTTTGCCAACAAAGGTTCGTCTAGTCAAGGCTATGGTTTTTCCTGTGGTCATGTGTGGATGTGAGAGTTGGACTGTGAAGGAGGCTGAGCACCAAAGAGTTGATGCTTTTGAACTGTGGTGTTGGAGAAGACTCTTGAGAGTGCCTTGGACTGCAAGGAAATCCAACCAGTCCATTCTGAAGGAGATCAGCCCTGGGATTTCTTTGGAAGGAATTATGTTAAAGCTGAAACTCCAGTACTTTGGCCACCTCATGCTAAGAGTTGATTCATTGGAAAAGACTCTGATGCTGGGAGGGATTGGGGGCAGGAGGAGAAGGGGACGACAGAGGATGAGATGGCTGGATGGCATCACTGACTCGATGGACATGAGTCTCAGTGAACTCCCGGAGTTGGTGATGGACAGGGAGGCCTGGCGTGCTACGATTCATGGGGTCGCAAAGAGTCGGACATGACTGAGCAACTGATCTGATCTGATCTGATCATCTGGTTCTCTGTTCAGTACTGTTGAAGCCTAGCTTGGAGGGTTTTGAGCATTACTTTGCTAGCATGTGAAATGAGTTTAAACATGTGGCAATTTGAACATTCTTTGACATTGTCTTTCTTTGGGATTAGAATAAAAGCTGACCATTTCAAGTCCTGTGGTCACTGCTGAGTTTTCCAAATTTGCTGGAATATTGAGTGCAGTACTTAACAGCATCATCTTTTAAGATTTGAAATAGCTCTGCTGGAATCCCATCAACTTCACTATCATTATTCATAGTGATGCTCCCTAAGGCCCACTTGACTTCACACTCCATGATGTCTGGATCTAAGTGACTTATCACCCCATTGTGGTTATCTGGGTCATTAAGATCTTTTTTGGTATAGTTCTTTTGTGTATTCTTGCCACGTTTTCTTAATATCTTCTGCTTCCATTAGGTCTATACTGTCTCTCTCCTTTATTATGCCCATATTTGAAGGAAATGTTCCCTTGGTATCTCTGATTTTCTTGAAGAGAACTCTAGTCTTTCCCATTCTATTGTTTTCCTCTATTTCTTTGCACTGATTACTTAGGAAGGCTTTCTTATCTCTCCTTTCTATTCTTTTGAACTCTGCATTCAGATGGATACATCTTTCCTTTTCTCCTTTTCCTTTCACTTCTCTTCTTCTCTCAGCCATTTGTAAGGCCTCCTCAGACAACAATTTGCCTTTTTTTCATTTTTTCCCCCTTGGGGATGATTCTGATCAACACCTCCTGTACAATGTCATGAACCTTTGTCCACAGTTCTTCAGGCACTCTGTCTATCAGATCTAATCCCTTGAAACTCTTTGTCACTTCCACTGTAAAATCATAAGGAATTTGATTTAGGTCATACCTGAATGGTGTAGTGGTTCTCCATACTTTTTTAAGTCTGAAATTTGCCATAAGGAGTTCATGATCTGAGCTCTTGTTTTTGCTGACTGTATACAACTTTTTCATCTTTGACTGCAAAGAATATAATCAATCTGATTTCAGTATTGACCATCTGGTGTTGTCCATATGTAGTCATCTCCTGTATTGTTGGAAGAGGGTGTTTGCTGTGACTAGTACATTCTCTTGGCAAAACTCTGTTAGCCTTTGCCTTGCTTAAGTCTGTACTCCAAGGCCAAACTTACCTCTTACTCCAGTTATATCTTGACTTCCTACTTTTGCATTCCAGTCCCCTGTGATGAATAGGACATCTTTTTTTGGTGTTAGTCCTAGAAGCTCTTGTAGGTCTTCATAGAACCATCCAATTTCAGCTTATTTGGCATTAGTGCTTGGGGCACAGAGTTGGATCACTGTGACACATATGTACGTTACTTTATTCCAAATAAAATCAGTTTCCTGACTGATACTCTTTCCAGATGGTCTGTGCTTCTGCTACCAGATTTGATGCACCATGTCACATAAATAGCTCATGAAACTGAAGTGGCATTTCCCCATATAATCCTTTTATTATCACAATACACACAGCACCTTCCACCCAGCCTCTCTGACAACAAAATTAGCACCCGATAGTCTCCTCTCCTGTTCAATTCAACAGTTTATCCTTGTAATCTTTTATAATTTATGCTGCTGCTTGGCTCCATGCAGTTCATTTAAATGTATTTTTCAAAAAAGGCATAGACACATACATCAAAGGCAAACAAATAAAGGGCAAACATAAAAAAAATACACAATTGATGTGCAAATAAAGATCTAAATGGTATATATGTGAAATAGTATCTTAAAAAAAGAAACATCTATTTCTTTTAACATATGCTTATTAGGAAAATATATGTGGGATTTTAAAGGATGTGAAATGCAACTTACAATATTTGGCTGTAAAAGCTTTGGAGACATTTGTAAGATAGCCACATTTTAGTAACCCATATCTTTTGTGAGATTAAATCTGTCCACTGAGAATATTCCTGCATGGATAGAATAAAGAGTACTGCAAAGTTTGATGAGGAACAAGCTATCTTTATTAAAGTATTTATCATTTTTACAGCTGAAATTGGTATTAATATTTCAACAAAAAATACCAGGAAGCCTTATCTTCTCTTTGTTGACTTTAGTTAAGCACTGTCAGCAGTAGGTTGTTTAGAATGGCTTGGCCTGTTCAAGCAGAATAATTTATTTTAGGATAAAAAAAAATAGACAAACTCTTAATATACAGTTAGGAATACTCCAAAACAGAAAAATAATCTTAGCCTAAAGAATTTAAAATTCAAGAACTTTGACAATATTCTTTCCCAGCTATGTAAAAGCATTAAAGATCAAGGAACATAAATTAAGTTATTGACACACTTTAAACAAATATATAGATTGAATTTATAGATTTACTCTAACTTATCACCCAGGCAACTACAGATAAATCACCAGAATTTATATGTTAATATTCTCGAACATAATGTTAGAGGAGAGAGACCAAAATCCAGAGAGGTCAATCTTTTGAATTTACTAAATTCTTAAAGTGGTGGGAATAGCAGACCACCTGACCTGCTTCCTGAGAAATCTGTATGCAGGTCAAGAAGCAACAGTTAGAACTGGACATGGAACAACAGACTGGTTCCAAAACAGGAAAGGAGTATGTCAAGGCTGTATATCGTCACCCTGCTTATTTAATTTATATGCAAAGTACATCATGAAAAATACTGGGCTGAAATATGCACAAGCTGGAATCAAGATTGGTGGGAGAAATATCAATAACCTCAGATATGCAGATGACACCACCCTTATGGCAGAAAATGAAGAACTAAAAAGCCTCTTGATGAATGTGCAAGAGGAGAGTGAAAAAATTGGCTTAAAACTCAACGTTCAGAAAACTAAGATCATGACATCTGGTCCCATCACTTAATGAGAAATAGATGGGGAAACAGTGGAAATTGTAACAGACTTTAATTTGGGGGGCGGGGGGCTCTAAAATCACTGCAGATGGTGATTGCAACCATGAAATTAGTCTTTTATTTTTTATTTTATTTTATTTTTTAACTTTACAATATTGTATTGCTTTTGCCATATATCAACATGAATCCACCACAGGTATACACGTGTTCCCCATCCTGAACCCTCTTCCCTCCTCCCTCCCTGTACCATCCCTCTGGATTGTCCCAGTGCACCAGCCTCAAGCATCCAGCATCGTGCATCAAACCTGGACTGGCAACTCGTTTCATATATGATATTATACATGTTTCAATGACATTCTCCCAAATCATCTCACTCTCTCCCTCTCCCACAGAATCCAAAAGACTGTTCTATACATCAATGTCTCTTTTGCTGACTTATATACAGGGTTATTGTTACCATCTTTCTAAATTCCATATATATGTGTTAGTATACTGTATTGGTGTTTTTCTTTCTGGCTTACTTCACTCTGTATAATAGGCTCCAGTTTCATCCACCTCATTGGAACTGCTTCAAATGTATTCTTTTTAATGGTTGAGTAATACTCCATTGTGTATATGTACCACAGCTTTCTTATCCATTCATCTGCTGATGGACATCTAGGTTGCTTCCATGTCCTGGCTATTATAAACAGTGGTGATTGCAATGATGAAATTAAAAGACACTTGCTCCTTGGAAGAAAAGTTATGACCAACCTAGACAGCATATTAAAAAACAGAGACATTACTTTGCCAACAAATGTCAGTCTAATCAAAGCTTTGGTTTCTTCCAGTAGTCACGTATGGATGTGAGAGTTGAACTATAAAGAAAGCTGAGCACCAAAGAATTGATAAATTTGAACTGTGGTGTTGGAGAACACTCTTGAGACTCCTTTGGACTGCAAGGAGATCCAACCAGTCCATCCTAAAGGAGAACAGTCCTGGGTGTTCATTGGAGGGACTGATGTTGAAGCTGAAACTCCAATACTTTGGCCACCTGATGAGTGGCCAAAGTATTGATTCAGCAAAGAACTGACTTATTTGAAAAGACCTTGATTGAAGGTGGGAGGAGAAGGGGACGACAGAGGATGAGATTTTAGATGGCTTCACCATCTATGAATATGAGTTTGAGTAAACCCCAGGAGTTGGTGATGGACAGGGAAGCCTGGTGTGCTACAGTCCATGGGGTCGCAGAGTCGGACACGACTGAGTAACTGAACTGAGCTGAATCTACCTGATGTTTAAACTAAGTATCATTTGAAGCTATGAAGAAACCTAGGGATCAAAGTCAATAGTTAAAAATTAGTCATTCTGCAATAAAATGGGCTTAAATGGACTGTTCATTCTGAATTTGCAAATGGTAAGACCTATTATAGAGGTAATTGAACCATAATTGAAAGTGTTTTGTTGAATGACAGATCATAGTATATAGAGTTGAGTGGATAATTGAGGTCAAAAATCTTATTAAGGTAACACTATTTAAATATTAATATGTGTGTGTGTGTGTGTTAGTTGCTCAGTCATGTCTGACTCTTTGAGACTCCCTGGATTGTAGCTGGCCAGGCTCCTCTGTCCATAGAATCTTCCAGACAAGAATACTGGAGTGGGTTTCCATTCCCTTCTCCAAGCAAACTTCCAGATGCAGAGATCAAACCTGGGTCTCCTGCATTGCAGGCAGATTCTTTACCATCTGAGACAATAGGGAAGCCTAAAGAGTCAAGATGAAAGAAAATCAGAACATTCATATATTTATATAAATCAAAAAGCATTCTTATTTTGCAAAAGTAAAACTATATTGTTAGATCTAATGGAGCATTACCATGGTGTAAAATTGTAAACTATTAGGATAGAGAGCTTCTTATAATTTTTATAGTTTTCCTTATGCTGATTGAGAGATTTGAGGATAATGTTTTTTAGCAGCATGAACAGTAACTAACCCTATAAGATGTTCAGAGAAGTAGCCCTAGTCTGGTATATGGGCTTGTATACTTCATTTACATGATTTTGACTTGATCACAATTCCTCAGCCACAATTGGGGGTGAAAGAAGAAGATATTTCATTTTGTCTGAATAGATGGCTATGTTGTTTCAATTATTTCAGAACTTTAAGTTTTTAAATTGTTGTATGACATGCTTACAGAACAATTTACAACTAATAAATACACAGTTCTAGGAAATAACAAAAAGGGAATACACCCATGAAAACCACCAAAGTCCAGAAATAGAATCCTGCCAACATCCCCTACCTGCCTTTTAGTAATCACACCTTCTGCCAATTATAATTGCTATCTTGTTTTTAATAACATAGCAGTTTTTAACTTTATGAAAGAAAGCATGCAATATGTATTACTTTTTCACAATGTAAGAGCTCTTCATTTTTTCATGAGCAGGAATATTTCTATTTAATAATTGTACAGCATTTGAGCTAATAAGCAAGTGGATTATTTTCCAGTGTTTCTAGTTTTATATATATATATATATGTGTGTGTGTGTGTGTGTGTGTGTGTGTTCTTTTAACAATTTATTTGTCCCACTCTCTTGATTGCATGGTTTCTGATAAGGAAAACGAATATAGTTCTTATCCTTATTTCTCTATGAGTAAAGAATTTTTCATTTTCTGTGGTGGATTTCAAGATATTCCCTTCATCCTTGGAATTCCATAGTTCAAATACGATATGATTACATGCTGTTGCTTGTTGAATATTTGTTGTCATTCTTTGCTGTTTATATATATATATATATATATATATATATATATATATATATAAACCTGCTTGGTGTTCTTTGATTTTCATGGATCTGAGGTTTAGTGTCTGTCGTTAATTCTGAAAATTTCATGACTATTGTTATTTCAGATATGTCTTATATTCCCTATCTCTTCTGATATGCCAGTGATGCATGTGTTACATCTTTTGAAATCATCCCACAATTTTTGTATATTCTGTTATGTTGTTTAAACTCTTTCTTTTTGTGTTTCAATTTGTGAAATCTCTATTGATAAATTTTCAAGCTCACTTGAAAATATCAAGTTATCCTTTGTCATGTCCAATATACTGATGAATAAATAAGGGACGTATTCATGTCTACTATAAAGTATTTATAAAATGTTATTTCAATTCTTTCTTAGAGTTTTTCTTTACTTGCATTATCCATCTATTAATGCATGTTTGTGATTTTCCCAGTAAAGTTTTTAATATATCATTTGAAGTTTCTTTTGTTAAATCCTGATCTATTATTCCAAAAGCTCTTCCATTCATGAATCTAGTTTTGAGATTGGTTGTGTCCTCACTTGCCTTCCAATATGTCTTGTAATTTTTTGAAAGCTGGATGTTATGTGTCAACTAATAAGAACTCAGTTTTATAGGCCTTTACAGTGAACTTTTATTTTAATCTTGCTAAGAATTAGCCTGTGTTCAGTGTTTGCTATACTGCAGATGTTAGAAACTTCAACTTTTTAAATTTTCCCTTCTTTTTTTGTCTAAATTTCTCTGAAAATATCTTCTTAAATAGAATCTGAGACTTAAAAAATGTTCAGTTATATTGTTATTCTACTGGTGCTCTGGTGATGTAAGAAGCATTCTATAATCATATGATTGTGTCTCAATCCTTCATTGACTGTGTCTTTTAGCTGTGACCTTCATGAGTGTTTCTCAGACTTTTTGTCCCCCTTGAGTGAAACAAGAAAGCTAGGAGTGTATGAAGTTAGATTATTTCCTTTTCTTCTTGTGGGATAAGGATCTGGAAAACACTTCACTTGCTTAGGAGACCCTCGTCATGGAGAACACTCTGGATATATATGAAATTAATCATCTACCTCCACTCCCTAATACAAAGGTGAGGGTTTTTCTGACTCTTCTCAGTGATAAACTTCTGGGGTTCCTGGAGTGAAAATTCAGAGAAGTGTGGGAGCTCTCCAAGACTGTGGCCACCAAGAATTTCATACTCACACTAAGCTACATTTCAGCTTTAGCATTGACTAATAAGATCCTTCATAATTTATGCCACCATCCTATGGCTATAGTGGTTTCACCTATAGGGAAGATCATTTCAGCTATGCCTCTCTACATGCACCTGTTTCTCCAGATTTGGGTGTGGCAGCCATCCCTGTGACTTTAACTCTCTGAAAGATCCTTTAAAAATTATTTATTTTCAGTTCCTTTGAATTATTTTATTATAAGAACAGGAATGGTGACTTCCAATACTTTACATGTCAGCGGCAAAGCAAGAAGTGATTGAAATTTCTTTTTAAAACTGAGTTACTTTTTTTCAATATAAAAGTGTCATTAATGTTTCAAAAATGTTCAGTAAATAAGTCCTTGTTAAGTATTTGTTTTTGCAAATAATTTGTCTCATTGTGTGGCATTCTATCCTTTCTACATTCTACATTTTTAGGTGTTTTTAGAAGAGTTTTTAATTTTGATAAAGTTCAGGTTATCAATTTCTTTTACTTTTCAGTTACTGATTTTGCATTTGATCTAGGAAATGTTTTATCAACTAACATAACAAATGTACTATTTTATGTTTTATTCTAGGAGCTAGAAATTTTAGTTTTTACATTGAGATCTGTCATCCATTTTGTTAATATCAATATATGATTTGGTGTATTAAGGCATTTTATTTGTTCAAATGATTATCCAGTTTGCAATACCATTTGCTTAAAATGTATTTCTTTTCAGGAGGAGACCGAGAGACAGTTCAAATGATAATGTACTAATAGTCAAGGCAGAGAGATTCTTGCACTACTGGCTGCTGCCTGGTCTCACTTCCCAACATGAATGGATGAATGCCCTAAACCCACTCAATCCACACTTAAATCTTGGCAAAGATCTGGCCTACCTACACATATACAGACAGAAGTGCCTGATGTATCAATCTGATCCCCAGGCCCAGCCTATTTCACATCACAGCCTTGCACTAGATCTGGGATGTACACAAAAGAGAAAGGACTAAGGTCCCGGGCTACTTCTAAGTGGAAATTTAGATGCCTACACAGGTGGTACATAATTCCTCTGTGACTGCAGGCCTCACTTGCTTTGACCATCACCTCCATTAGGGCAGAGCACACACGCAAGGGCAATGGAGCCTGATCAAACCTCAACCTTAGGGCTTCTACTCCAATAATGGAAGAGACCCTGGGCCTACAGGGTGGAGGCAGCCATAGAGCAAAGAAGAGCCCCATTTCACATCCAGCAAATGCTTTCGATACTACAAAAGCAGCCAGAACCCCTTATCAGGGAGATAACCACCAGCACATCCTGAGGAAAGATGTGGTTGACTTGCATACCAAAATTAGCCCTCACACAAAAAATACTGGACACACAGTCTACACAGGAACACTCCCACATAAAAGCATTTCTTTAAGACCAATAAGACCCCTATTTCTCTTAAATTCAGAAACAACGTTAAGTAAAATAAAAAGGCAGAGAAATTAGTCACATTTAAATGAACAAGATAAATTCCCTGAAAGAACACATAGTGAAAAACACCTCGCTGGTCTACTAGACCCTGTTCAAAAGTAGTTCAAAAAAGAGACAACAAAAATGCTACCTAAATTAAGAAATATTCTCCGTAGAAATGTAGATCACTATAACAAGGAACTAGAAAATATAAAGATGAACCAAACAAAATACATAATTCAAAAGCAGAGATAAAAACCAATCTGTAAACAATGACTATCAGACTGAATGACACATGAGAATAAATAAGTGATCTGGAGGATGGAAGAATGATAACCACCCAATCAGAACAGCATACAGAAGTATAAATTAAAAAAAAGGAAGACAATAGAAAGAAAGATACAGTATCTATGGGATAATATTGTGTGCACACAGTTCCAGAAGAAGTTCCAGGAGGAGAAGAGACAAAGAAGGAGATCAAAAATGTACTTGAAGAAATTACGGCTGAAAACATCCCAAAACTAAAGAAGACGACTGATATCTAGGTACAGGAAACAGACAAGACAAATACAAACAGACCCACAAGAAGACATAGCATAACCAAAATGGTAAAATTAAAAATACAGGGTCCTAAAAGCAGCAAGAGAGAAACAGGGTCAATCACAAGGAAACCCTCAGGTGATTTCTCTGCAGAAATTTTGCAAGCTAGAAAGGAGTGTCATTATATATTCAAAGTACTAAAAGGGAAAAACCTGAAATCTAGGATAGTCTACCAGAAAAATGAGGAATTTCTCAGACAAGCAAGAACTATAAGAGCACAGCGATTCTGAACCTACATTACTGAAGGATTTTCTCTAAATAGAAAAGAAATAAGAACCTATAGGAAAGAGAATGTCATAATAGAAATGACAAATTTATAAAAAGATGGAAGATCACTTTGTTGTTGCTCTTATGTCTCTCAATCATCTCCAACTATTTGCAACCCCAGGGACTGCAGCACGCCAGGCCTCCCTGTCCATCACAATCTTCCAAGGCTTGTTTAAACTCATGTCCATTGAGTCCGTGGTGCCATCCAGCTATCTCATCCCCAGTTATCCCCTTCTCCTCCTGCCTTCTATCTTTCCCAGCATCAACGTCTTTTCACATAAGTGGGCTCTTTGCATCAAGTCACCAAAGTATTGGAGCTCCAGCTTCAGCATCAGTCTTTCCAGTGAATATTCAGGCTTGATTTCCTTTCAGATTGACTGGGTTGATCTCCTTGAAGTCCAAGGGACTCTCAAGAGTCTTCTCAAACACACAGTTCAAAAACATCAATTCTTCAGTGCTCAGCTTTCTTTATTGGCCAACTCTCAATCCATACTTGACAAGATCACTTAAGCCAGTATATATGTTAAAATGATATGAAAATTATAAAGGAGAATATAACTAAAACAAACCGTAAAAGGATCAAGATGAAGATGTAAAATGGAACATTGAAATCACAAAGGTGGGAGAGGGGAGTAAAATATGTAAACCTTTAGAATATGTTTTAATTTGAATGATTATTGCTTTAAAACAAGTAGATTAACTGTAGGTCAATGTACTTGAACTCCATGATAACCAAAATCACAAATCAAAAACATGCAATAGATTCACAAAGGGAAAAAAAAGAAATAGAGGAATTTGGGAATACTATGAAAATAAAACTGGCAAACTGCACTAAGTAAAAATAAAAAGAATAAGAAATGAACAAAAAATCACTACAAAACAACTGGAAAACAAAGATTAAAATGGCAATAAGTACATAGTTTTTGAAAATTATTTAAAAACAAAATGGGGATAATAATATATTAGGCAGAATAAACTTTAAAGCAAAGATCATGAAGAAAGATAAAGAAGGGCATAACATAATGATAAAAGGATCAATAAAAGAAGAGATATTATGCTCATTAACTTATATGCACCCATTATAGGATCACCTAAATTTATAAAGGCTTCCCAGGTGGTACTAGTGGCAAAGAATTTGCCTGCTAATTCAGGAGACATAAGAGATGTAGGTTTGGTTCTTGGGTCAGGAAGAATGCTCTGGAGGAGGAAATAGCAACCCATCTCAGTATTCTTGCCTGCAGAATCCCATGGAAAGAGGATTCTGGTGGGATGCAGTCCAGTGTTGCGAAGAGTTGGACATGACTAAAGTGAGTTAGCACACACAGATTTATAATACAAATAATAACAGACATAAAGATGAAGTTGAGAGAAATACAATAACAGTTGGAGACTTTTAATACCCCACTGACATTGCTGAATAGATCATATGGACAATAAAATAAAGCAATTGAAGTCCAAAATGACACAATGGACCAGTTGCACTTCATTGATATAAATAGGACAGTACATCCAAAAAACACCGGGACACACATTATATGCAAGGGCTCGTGAAACATTCTCTAGAATAGACAACATATTAGATCACAAAATAATACTCAGCAAGTCTAATGGGATAGATATTATTTCATATATCTTTTCTGGCCACAATATTTTGAAATTAAAAATCAATTACAGGGGAAAATAACAAGGAAAAAGAGAATAAACA
This sequence comes from Bos taurus, assembly GCF_002263795.3. Lineage (NCBI taxonomy): Eukaryota > Metazoa > Chordata > Mammalia > Artiodactyla > Bovidae > Bos > Bos taurus. The sequence continues at coordinate 6,184,353 of NC_037336.1, forward strand.
ACATGCTACTGGAAAACACATGGGTCAATGATGAAATCAAAGAAGAAATCAGAAAATACCTGAAGAAAAATGATGATGAAAACACAATCTTAGGATATCAATCAGTCAGTTCAGTTGCTCAGTCATGTCCGACCCTTTGCGATCCCATGAATCTCAGTATGCCAGGCCTCCCTGTCCATCACCAACTCCGGGAGTTCACTCAAACTCATGTCTATGGAGTCGGTGATGCCATCCAGCCATCTCATCCTCTGTCATTCCCTTTTCCTCCTGCCCCCAATCCCTCCCAGCATCAGTCTTTTCCAATGAGTCAACTCTTCGCATGAGGTGGCCAAAATACTGGAGTTTCAGCTGTAGCATCATTCCTTCCAAAGAACACCCAGGACTGATCTCCTTTAGAATGGATACTGGTTGGATCTCCTTGCACTCCAAGGGACTCTCAAGAGTCTTCTCCAACACCACAGTTCACCTCGGCACTCAGCTTTCTTCACAGTCCAACTCTCATATCCATACATGACCACTGGAAAAACCATAGCCTTGACTAGACAGACCTTTGTTGGCAAAGTAATGTCTCTGCTTTTCAATATCTATGGGATGCAGCAAAAGCAGTTCTAAGAGAGAAAGTAATAGTGATACAGGCCTTCCTTAAGAATAAGAAAAATCTTAAACAACCTATCTGAACACCTAAAATAATTAGTAAAAATAAACAAACAAAAAAAATTCAGTCAGCAAACAGCAAATAGAAGGCTATATTAAAGATCAGAGAGGAAACTAATAAAATAAAGATCATAAAAGCAATAGATAGTATTGCTAGAAGCAGTCTTTTTTTTTTTTTTTTTTTTGAAAATAAAACGAGCAGACCTTTAACCAGGTGCACCAAGAAGAAAAAAGTCTCAAACAACAAAATTATATATGAAAGAGGAGAAACTACAGCTAATACTGCAAAAAACACACAAAAGAGAGAGAGAGAGCAACTAGTACAAACAGTTTTATACTAGCAAAATCAACAACCTAGATGAAAAGAATTGTCTAGGAGCATACAAATTGGCAAAACTGAGTCAAGAAGGAACAGATAATTTGAACAGAACAGTTTCTAGAATTACAATTAAAATAGAAACTGAAACTAATGAAAGAAGTAGAGAAAGGGGAGAGGGAGAGAGAGGAAGAAAGGGTGACAGGCAGTAAGGAAAGAAGAGAGGCAGAGAGAGGGAGGGAAGGAGGAAGGAACGAAGGAAGCAGCAAAGAAAGAACAAAGAAAGAGAAAAAGAGAGGAATAGAGAGAAAGAAAAAGGAAAACTTTTTCTTACCTCAGAGAGGATCTGAATTTCGGCTAGACTTTTGCTTTCATCTGCCCATATCTAGATCCATTATTTTCCTAAAGAAGTTGCACATTTTTGAAGAATTTTTCTGTCTCAAATCAGTTTATGAAGCTTCCTTGTGTTTGTTTACTCTCTTGGATTGTTCCATAGATATGTATAATTTAAGGTAAACGTCGGACACGTCGGAGCGACTTCACTTTCACTTTTCACTTTCATACATTGGAGAAGGAAATAGCAACCCACTCCAGTGTTCTTGCCTGGAGAATCCCAGGGACGGGGAAGCCTAGTGGGCTGCCGTCTATGGGGTTTCATAGAGTCGGACATGACTGAAGCGACGTAGCACCATATATATATATATGTATATACATATATATGTGTATATATATATATATATACACACACACACACACACATACATATATATACGCATATATATATATATATATATATTTGTATTCATTAACTTATTTTATGTTTCAAGGGAGAAATTCATCCATGTGACCTAAAGAAAGGTGGGTTTATTATAAAAATAAAGCATAAGCTTCAGTGATCTGTGAGAAAACATTAGATTAATTGTCAGTCGTCTAGGATTCAAATCTTCTGGATCCTTTGATTGTTTTCTGTCCTTGATGCTCCTAATTCCTTAAAATTAGAAAGTTTGAATTCAAAAGTCATGAAAATATTTAAAAATATCATATGCTTATTTATAAAATTAAAAAAAAAGTTTAAATAATAATTCCCAGTATCTCCTAATGTCAAGTAAGTGGTCATTACCATCACCATCTACCTCTCACCTTATTAAGGCTAAATAGCATAACTAGATTATTTATAGTTGAATGAGACAAACTAAAAAGTTCTGAAATAAATGAAGATATATTTGAACACTCTTTCAAGTAAAATGGAAAGACTGATTGAGCCGAACCAAACTCTGTCAACTCTTTCAAAAAAGATATATATGAGTTTTAGAGTAGTTTTATTTATTTCTATTTTTTCTTTTTATTATCTAAGTTTCTGGTGTGTGTGTATGTGTATATATATATATATATATATATATATGCATATATAGTTATAGTTATAGTTCAAAATTGTATATACTACAGAGTGACCACCAGGATAAGTCTAATTACCGCTCATCACGATATGTTGACCACCTTACCCATTTTTATTTATATTCTTTCCTCTTCACCTCTGGTAAGCATGAATCTATTCTCTGCATCTATAGGATTGTTTTCTTTCAATTTTCTTTTTTTCTTTTTCACCTAAGTTACACAGAAATGTGAAATCATATAATATCTGTCTTTCTCCATCTGACTTATTTCACTTAGCATAATACCCTCATGGTCCATCCATGTAGTCATAAATGGCAAAATTTCATTGTTTTGATTCCTTTTAATGACTGAGTAAAATTCTATATTATATGTGTGTGTGTGTATGTGTGTGACATTGTCTTTGTCTATATATGGATAGACACTTGAGTTACTTATCTTGGCTGTTGTAAACAGTGCTTCCGTGAACACGTGGGTTGCATGTATCTTTTCAAATTAGTCTTTTCATGTTCTTTGGATAAATAATCAGTGAGTTAGCTGGATTATAACACAGCTTTGTTCTTAATATTTTGAGAAAATTCTATATAGTTTTCTATAGTGGTTGCAGCAATTTGCATTCCCATCAAAAATGCACAAGTGCTCCCTTTTCTCCACATCTTCAATAATTTTCAACAATTGTTTTTTTTTTTTCCCATGAGAAAGTCTTTTATTTTTTTTAATAAGAAAAAAAACTTTATTTGAAGTGTTCACAAGAATTTTAACATAGTAAACCTCAACTCAAACATTGACACACAAACAATAAAAAATATTAAAGAGTATCATCATACATAATTTTGGCAAAACAAGATGGTCCAAGTTCTTGTCACAAAACATTGCATAGTGACATTTTTCCTGTCAAATGACTAACTGGATGAAAATACCACATTTCTTTTGTGTCCTTAAGAATATGTAGGTCATTTATCGATTATTGAGTTTTGAGAAGATTCATCTACAATATATTCCTCTGAAAGCTCATAACCTGACCAATTTTGCCATCATTAACAGAGTCTAAGACTGCTGCTACCTGCCTCTAGTAGATATTCTGGCATATATTAGGTGGTCTCTCACTGTGATTTTAATTTGCATTCCCCTAATAATTAATTATGTTGAACATGTTTTTATCTTCCAGTTGTCTGTATATCTTCTTTCAAAAATATATATATAACTCAGATTCACTGGTTATTTTTAATTGGACTGATTATACAACAACAAAAATAAGCAGCCCAATTAAATATGATCAGAGGATCTGAGTTATATATATATTTTTTAAAAGAAGGTAAACAAACAACTGGAACATAAAAACATGTTAAACATAATTAATTATTCATATCAGATCAGATAAGATCAGGTGCTGAGTCATGTCCGACTCTGTGACCCCATGAATCGCAGCACGCCAGGCCTCCCTGTCCATCACCAACTCCGGGAGGTCACTCAGACTCACGTCCATCGAGTCAGTGATGCCATCCAGCCATCTCATCCTCTGTCATCCCCTTCTTCTCCTGCCCCCAATCCCTCCCAGCATCAGAGTCTTTTCCGATGAGTCAACTCTTTGCATGAGGTGGCCAAAGTACTGGAGTTTCAGCTTTAGCATCATTCCTTCCAAAGAAATCCCAGAGCTGATCTTCAGAATGGACTGGTTGGATCTCCTTGCACTCCAAGGGACTCTCAAGAGTCTTCTCCAACACCACAGTTCAAAAGCATCAATTCTTCGGTGCTCAGCCTTCTTCACCGTCCAACTCTCACATCCATACATGACCACAGGAAAAACCATAGCCTTGACTAGATGAACCTTTGTTGGCAAAGTAATGTCTCTGCTTTTGAATATGCTATCTAGGTTGGTCAAAACTTTCCTTCCAAGGAGTAAGCGTCCTTTAATTTCATGGCTGCAGTCACCATCTGCAGTGATTTTGCAGTCCAGAAAAATAAAGTCTGACACAGTTCCACTGTTTCCCCATCTATTTCCCATGAAGTGGTGGGACCGGATGCCATGATCTTCGTTTTCTGAATGTTGAGCTTTAAGCCAATTTTTCACTCTCCACTTTCAATTTCATCAAGAGGATTTTTAGTTCCTCTTCACTTTCTGCCATAAGGGTGGTGTAATCTGCATATCTGAGATTATTGATATTTCTCCTGGCAATCTTGATTCCAGCTTGTGTTTCTTCCAGTCTAGCGTTTCTCATGATGTACTCTGCATATAACTTAAATAAACAGGGTGACAATATACAGCCTTGACGAACTCCTTCTCCTATTTGGAACCAGTCTGTTGTTCCAAGTCCAGTTCTAACTGTTGCTTCCTGACCTGCATACAGATTTCTGAAGAGGCAGGTCAGGTGGTCTGGTATTCCCATCTCTTTCAGTATTTTCCAGAGTTTATTGTGATCCACACAGTCAAAGGCTTTGGCATAGTCAATAAAGCAGAAATAGATGTTTTTCTGGAACTCTCTTGCTTTTTCTATGATCCAGTGGATGTTGGCAATTTGATTTCTGGTTCCTCTGCCTTTTCTAAAACCAGCTTGAACATCAGGAAATTAACGGTTCACATATTGCTGAAGCCTGGCTTAGAGAATTTTGAGCATTACTTTACTAGTATGTGAGATGAGTGCAATTGTGCGGTAGTTTGAGCATTCTTTGCCATTGCCTTTCTTTGGGATTGGAATGAATGCTGACCTTTTTCAGTCCTGTGGCCACTGCTGAGTTTTCCAAATTTGCTGGCATATTGAGTGCAACACTTTCACAGCATCATCTTTCAGGAATTGGAAGAGCTCCACTGGAATTCCATCACCTCCACTAGCTTTGTTCATAGTGATGCTTTCTAAGGCCCACTTGACTTCACATTCCAGGATGTCTGGCTCTAGGTCAGTGATCACACCATCATGATTATCTGGGTGGTGAAGATTTTTTTGTACAGTTCTTCTGTTTATTCGTGCCATCTCTTCTTAATAGCTTCTTCTTCTGTTAGGTCCATAACATTTCTGTCCTTTATTGAGCTCATCTTTGCATGAAATGTTCTTTTGGTATCTCTGATTTTCTTGAAGAGATCCCTAGTCTTTCCCATTCTGTTGTTTTCCTCTATTTCTTTGCATTGATCGCTGAAGAAGGCTTTCTTATCTCTTCTTGTTATTCTTTGGAACTCTGCATTCAGATGTTTATATCTTTCCTTTTCTCCTTTGCTTTTTGCTTCTCTTCTTTTCACAGCTATTTATAAGGCCTCCCCAGACAGCCATTTTGCTTTTTTGCATTTCTTTTCCATGGGGTTGGTCTTGATCCCTGTCTCCTGTACAATGTCATGAACCTCATTGCATAGCTCATCAGACACTCTATCTATCAGATCTAGGCCCTTAAATCTATTTCTCACTTCTACTGTATAATCATAAGGGATTTGATTTAGGTCATACCTGAATGGTGTAGTAGTTTTCCCTACTTTCTTCAATTTCAGTCTGAATTTGGCAATAAAGAGTTCATGGTCTGAGCCACAGTCAGCTCCTGGTCTTGTTTTTGCTGACTGTATAGAGCTTCTCCATCTTTGGCTGCAAAGAATATAATCAATCTGATTTTGGTGTTGACCATCTGGTGATGTCCATGTGCAGAGTCTTCTCTTGTTTTTTTGGAAGATGGTGTTTGCTATGACCAGTGCATTTTCTTGGCAAAACTCTATTAGTCTTTGCCCTGCTACATTGTGTATTCCAAGGCCAAATTTGCCTGTTACTCTAGGTGTTTCTTGACTTCCTACTTTTACATTCCAGTCCCCTAGAACGAAAAGGACATCTTTTTTGGGTGTTAGTTCTAAAAGGTCTTGTAGGTCTTCATAGAACCGTTCAACTTCAGCTTCTTCAGCATACCTGGTTGGGGCATAGACTTGGATTACTGTGATATTGAATGGTTTGCCTTGGAAACCAACTGAGATCATTCTGTCATTTTTGAGATTGCATCCAAGTACTGCATTTCGGACTCTTTTGTTGACCATGATGGCCACTCCAATTCTTCTGAGGCATTCCTGCCCGCAGTAGTAGATAGAATGGTCATCTGAGTTAAATTCACTCATTCCAGTTCATTTCAGTTCGCTGATTCCTAGAATGTCGACATTCACTCTTGCCATCTCTTGTTTGACCACTTCCAATTTGCCTTGATTCATGGACCTGACATTCCAGGTTCCTATGCAATATTGCTCTTTATAGCATCAGACCTTGCTTCTATCACCAGTCACATCCACAGCTGGGTATTGTTTTTGCTTTGGCTCCATCCCTTCATTCTTTCTGGAGTTATTTCTCCACTGATCTCCAGTAGCATATTGGACACCTACTGTCCTGGGGAGTTTCTCTTTTGGTATTCTATCATTTTGCCTTTTCATACTGTTCATGGGGTTCTCAAGACAAGAACACTTAAGTGGTTTGCAATTCCCTTCTCCAGTGGACCACATTCTGTCAAATCTCTCCACCATGACCCGCCTGTCTTAGGTTGCCCCACGGGCATGGCTTAGATTCATTGAGTTAGACAGGGCTGTGGTCCTAGTGTGATTAGATTGACTAGTTTTCTGTGAGTATGGTTTCAGTGTGTTTTCCCTCTGATGCCCTCTTGCAACACCTACCATCTTACTTGGGTTTCTCAGAATACACAGAATGGCTATACAAAAAAGATCTTCACAATCCAGATAATCACAATGATGTGATCACTCACGTAGAGCCAGACACCCTAGAATGTGAAGTCAAGTGGGCCTTCAGAAGCATCACTGTGAACAAAGCTAGTGGAGGTGACTGAATTCCTGTTGAGTTATTTCAAATCCTAAAAGATGATGCTGTGAAAGTGCTGCACTCAATATACTAGCAAATTTGGAAAACTCGGCAGTGGCCACAAGACTGGAAAAGTTCAGTTTTCATTCCAATCCCAAAGAAAGGCGAAATCAAAGAATGCTCAAACTACTACACAATTGCACTAGTCTAACATACGTGAACCATGAACTTCCTGATGTTCAAGCTGGTTTTAGAAAAGGCAAAGGAACCAGAGATCAACATGCCAACATCCGTTGGATCATCAAAAAAGCAAGAGAGTTCCAGAAAAACATCTATTTCTGCTTTACTGACTATGCCAAAGCCTTTGACTGTGTGGATCACAATAAACTGTGGAAAATTCTGAAAGAGATGGGAATACCAGACCACCTGATCTGCCTCTTGAGAAAATTGTATGCAGGTTAGGAAGCAACAGTTAGAACTGGACATGGAACAACAGACTGATTCCAAATAGGAAAAGGAGTATGTCAAGGCTATATATTGTCACCCTACTTATTTAACTTATATGCAGAGTACATCAAGAGTAATGCTGGACTGGAAGAAGCACAGGCTGGAATCAAGATTGCCGGGAGAAATATCAATAACCTCAGATATGCAGATGACACCACCCTTACGGCAGAAAGTGAAGAGGAACTAAAAAGCCTCTTGATGAAAGTGAAAGTGGAGAGTGAAAAATTGGCTTAAAGCTCAACATTCAGAAAACGAAGATCATGGCATCTGGTCCCATCACTTCATGAGAAATAGATGGGGAAACAGTGTCAGACTTTATTTTTCTGGGCTGCAAAATCACTGCAGATGGTGACTGCAGCCATGAAATTAAAAGACGCTTACTCCTTGGAAGGAAAGTTATGACCAACCTAGATAGCATATTCAAAAGCAGAGACATTACTTTGCCAACAAAGGTCCGTCTAGTTAAGGCTATGTTTTTTCCAGTGATCATGTATGGATGTGAGAGTTGGACTGTGAAGAAGGCTGAGCACCGAAGAATTGATGCCTTTGAACTGTGGTGTTGGAGAAGACTCTTGAGAGTCCCTTGGAGTGCAAGGAGATCCAACCAGTCCATTCTGAAGGAGATCAGCCCTGGGATTTCTTTGGAAGGAATGATGCTAAAGCTGAAACTCCAGTACTTTGGCCACCTCATGCAAAGAGTTGACTCATCGGAAAAGACTCTGATGCTGGGAGGGATTTGGGGGCAGGAGGAGAAGGGGATGACAGAGGATGAGATGGCTGGATGGCATCACTGACTCAATGGACATGAGTCTGAGTGAACTCCAGGGGTTGGTGATGGACAGGGAGGCCTTGTGTGCTGCAATTCATGTGGTCACAAAGAGTTGGACACGACTGAGCGACTAAACTGAACTGAACTGAACATACTAGCATAACAGTGCTCAAAGCTCTCCAAGCCAGGCTTCAAAAGTACGTGAACCATGAACTTCCAGATGTTCCAGCTGGATTTAGAAAAGAAAGAGGAACCAGAGGATAAATTGCAAACATCTGTTGGATCATCAATAAAGCAAGACAGTTCCAGAAAAATATCTACTTCTGCTTTATTGACTATGCCAAAGTCTTTGACTGTATGAATCACCACAAATTGGAAAATTCTACAAAAGTTAAGAATACCAGACCACCTGACACTCCTGAGAAATCTGTGTGGAAGTCAAGAAGCAACAGTGAAAAATGGGCATGGATCAACAGACTGGTACCAAATCAGGAAAGGAGTATGTCAAGGCTGTATATTGTCACCCTGCTTATTTAACTTATATGCAGAGTACATCATGAAAAAGGCTGGTCTGGATGAAACACCAGCTGGAATCAAGATTGCTGGGATAATTATCAGTAACTTCAGATATGCAGATGACACCACCCTTATGGCAGAAAGTGAAGAAAAACCAAGCCTCTTGATGAATGTGCACGAAAAGAGTGAAAAAGTTGGCTAAAAGTCAACATTCAGTAAACTAAGATCATGGCATCTGGTCCCATCACTTCATGGCATAGATGGGGAAGCAATGGAAACAGTGACAGATTTTATTTTGGAGGACTTCAAAATCGCAGAAGATGGTGACTGAAGCCATAAAATTAAAAGATGCTTACTCTTTGGAACAAAAACTATGACCAAGCTAGACAGCATATTAAAAAGCAGAGACATTACTTTGCCAGCAAAGCTCCATCTAGTCAAAGCTATGGTTTTTTCCAGTAGTCATGTATGGATGTGAGAGTTGGACTATAAAGAAAGCTGAGCACCAAAGAATTGATGCTTTTGAACTGTGGTGTTGGAGAAGACTCTTGAGAGTCCCTTGGCCTGCAAGGAGATCCAAACATTCCCTACTAAAGGAAATCAGTCTTGAATATTCTATGGAAGGGCTTATGCTGAAATTGAAGCTCCAATACTTTGGCCACCTGATGCAAAGAACTGACTCATTGGAAAAAACCCTGATGCTGGGAAAGATTGAATATCGGAGGAGAAGGGGATGACAAAGGATGAGATGGTTGGATGGCATCACCGACTTAATGGACATGAGTTTGAGTAAACTTCAGAAGTGCTGATGGACAGGGAGGCCTGGTGTGCTGCAGTCCATGGGGTTGCAGAGTCAGACACAACTGAGCAACTGAACGGAACGCTGTTTTAATTACTATAACTTTGTAGTACAGTTTGAAATCAGGAAACTTGTTACCTCCAGTTTTACTCTTTTTAAATTCTGCTTTGAGTTTTTAAGATCTTTTTTGTTTTCATACACATTTTAAATTCTGTTTCTGTGGAATATGCCATTGACATTTTGTTAGGGAATTTACTGTATCCATAGACTTCTTTCAGTAGTATGGACATTTTAACAATATAAATTCTTCCAATTCATTGGCATGAAATATCATTCCTTTTTTGACATATTCTTCAATGTCTTTTATCATTGTTTTATAATATACAATGTATATGTCTTTCACCTCCTTGGTTAAATTAAATCATGGATATTTTATTGTTTTTGATCAATTATATATGGGACTGTTTACTTAAATTATCTGTCTGTTGGTTTGCTATTAGTGTGTAAATATATTTCGGATTTGTTTGTGTTGATTTTATATTCTGTGATATTGAATTCAACTATTAGTTCTAACAGATTTTTTGGTAGTTTCATTAAGGTTTTTTATATCCCACCAAGTCATTTGCAATTAGTGATTGTTTTACTTCTTTCTTTCCAATTTGGATACCTTTTGTCTTACTTTACTTGCCTAGACTTTAACTCAGTTCAGTTCACTCACTCAGGTGTGTCTCACTCTCTGCGACCCCATGGACTGCAGAACACCAAGCTTCCCAGTCCATCACTAACACCTGGAGCTTGCTGAAACTCATATAGATCAACTCAGTGATGCCATCCAAACATCTCATCCTTTGTGTCTCCTTTTCCTCCTGCCTTCAATCTTTCCCAGCATTGGTGTCTTTCCCAATGTGTCAGTTCTCTGCATCAGCTGGCCAAAGTACTGGAACTTCCGCTTCAGCATTAGTCCTTACAATGGGCATTCAGGACTGATTTCCTTTAGGATGGACTGGTTGGATCTCCTTGCAGCCCAGGGGACTCTCAAGAGTCTTCTCCAACACCACACTTCAAAAACATCAGTTCTTCAGTACTCAGCTTTCTTTATGGTGCAACTCTCACACCCAACATGACTACTGGAAAAACAATAGTTTTGATTACACGGACCTTTGTCAATAAAGTAATATCTCTGTTTTTTAATATGTTGTCTCGGTTGGAGAAGGCACTGGTCCCACCCACTCCAGTCCTCTTGCCTGGAAACTCCCATGGACGGAGGAGCCTGGTAGGCTGCAGTCCATGGGGTCACTAAGAGTCGGACACGACTGAAGTGACTTCGCAGGTTGGTCATATTTTTTTCCAAGGAGCAAGTGTGTTTTTTTTTTTTTTTTTTTTAATTTTATGGCTGCAGTCACCAACTGCAGTGATTTTGCAGCCCAAGAAAATTAAGTCTGTCACTGTTTCTATTATATACCCATCTTTTTGACATGAAGTGATGGGACCAGATGCCATGATCTTTGTTTTTTGAATGTTCAGTTCTAAGCCAGCTTTTCCATTCTCCTGTTTCACTCTCATCAAAGGCTCTTTAGTTCCTCTTCGGATTCTACCATAAGGGTGGGGTCATCTGCATAACTGAGTTTACTGATAGTTCTCCCCATAATCTTGATTCCAGCCTGTGCTTCACCGAGCCAGCATTTCGCATGATGTACTCTTCATATAGACTTCCCTGGTAGCTCAGACTGTAAAGCATCTGCCTACAATGTGGGAGACCTGGGTCCAATTCCTGGGTTGGGAAGATCTCCTGGAAAAGGGAATGGCAACCCACTCTGAAATTCACAGAAGAACACCGGCTGCGACGGATGGTGCAGAAGTGTGGCCGAGAGGAGCTACACCTCCCCCAAGGTCAGGGGCGGTGACAGAGCATGCCAGGCTGCATCAGCACAGGAGCAGCTGACAGGAGCTACCCCATGTCTGAGGTCGGGGGTGGGGTTGGGGGGCTGCCGAGAGGAGCTACACATTCCAGAGGTCAGGCGAGGCAGCCAAGAGGAGCAACCCCACGTTCAAGGAGTGCATGGGTGCAGGAAGGCAGAGAGGAGCTACTCCATGTTCAAGGTCAAGAAAGGCAGCTGTGAGGAGATACCCCTCATCCAAGGTAAGGATCAGTGACTGCGCTTTGCTGGAGCAGCCCTGACGATATACCCCACGTCCAAGGTAAGAGAAATCATAGTAAGATGATAGGTGTTGCGAGAGAGCATCAGAAGGCAGACACACTGAAACCATAATCACAGAAAACTAGCCAATCTGATCACATGGACAACAGCCTTGTCTAACTCAATGAAACTAAGCCATGCCCGTGGGGCAACCCAAGACAGGCGGATCATGGTGGAGAGATTTGACAGAATGTGGTCCACTGGAGAAGGGAATGGCAAGCCACTTCAGTATTCTTGCCTTGAGAACCCCATGAACAGTATGAAAAGGCAAAATGATAGGATACTGAAAGAGGAACTCCCTGGGTCAGTAGGTGCCCAATATGCTACTGGAGATCAGTGGGGAAATAACTCCAGAAAGAATGAAGGGATGGAGCCAAAGCAAAACAATACCCAGCTGTGGATGTGACTGGTGATAGAAGCAAGGTCCGATGCTGTAAAGAGCAATATTGCATAGGAACCTAGAATGTCAGGTCCATGAATCAAGGCAAATTGGAAGTGGTCAAACAGGAGATGGCAAGAATGAATGTCGACAGTCTAGGAATAAGCGAACTAAAATGGACTGGAATCGGAGAATTTAACTGAGATGACCATTATATCTACTACTGCAGGCAGGAATACCTTAGAAGAAATGAAGTAGCCATCATGGTCAACAAAAGAGTCCAAAATGCAGTATTTGGATGCAATCTCAAAAACGACAGAATGATCTCTGTTCATTTCCAAGGCAAACCATTCAATATCATGGTAATTCAAGTCTATGCCAACCAGTAATACGGAAGCAGCTGAAGTTGAACGGTTCTATGAAGCCCAAAAAGACCTTTTAGAACTAACACCCAAAAAATATACCCTTTTCATTATAGGGTACTGGAATACAAAAGTAGGAAGTCAGGAAACACTAGAGTAACAGGCAAATTTGGTCTTGGAATATGGAATGAAGCAGGGTAAAGGCTAATATAGTTTTGCCAAGAGAACACACTGGTCATAGCAAACACCATCTTCCAAAAAAAACAAGAGAAGACTCTGCACATGGACATCACCAGATGGTCAACACCAAAATCAGATTGATTATATTCTTTGCAGCCAAAGATGGAGAAGCTCTATACAGTCAGAAAAAATAAGACCAGGAGCTGACTGTAGCTCAGATCATGAACTCCTTACTGCCAAATTCAGACTTAAATTGAAGAAAGTGGGGGAAACCACTAGACCATTCAGGTATGACCTAAATCAAATCCCTTATGATTATACAGTGGAAGTGAGAAATAAATTGAAGGGACTAGATTGGATAGACAGAGTGCCTGATGAACTATGGCCAGAGGTTCATGACACTGTACAGGAGACAGGAATCAAGACCATCACCAAGAAAAATACATGCAAAAAAGCAAAATGGCTGTCTCAGGAGGCCTTACAAATAGCTGTAAAAAGAAGAGAAGCAAAAAACAAAGGAGAAAAGGAAAGATAATAACCATCTGAATGCAGAGTTCCAAAGAATAGCAAGGAGAGATAAGAAAGGCTTCCCCAGTGATCAATACAAAAAATAGAGGAAAATAACAGAATGGGAAAGTCTAGAGATCTCTTCAAGAAAATTAGAGATACCAAGGGAATAGTCCATGCAAAGATGAGCTCGATAAAGGACAGAAATGGTATGGACCTAACAGAAGCAGAAGATATTAAGAAGAGATAGCAAGAATACACAGAAGAACTGTACAAAAAAGAGCTTCACGACCCAAATAAGCATGATGGTGTGATCACTTACCTAGAGCCAGACATCCTGGAATATGAAGTCAGGTGGGCCTTAGAATGCATCACTACAAACAAAGCTAGTGGAGGTGATGGAATTCCAGTGGAGCTATTTCAAATCCTCAAAAATGATGTTGTGAAGGTGCTGCACTCAGTAGGCCAGCAAATTTGGAAAACTCAGCAGTGGACACAGGACCAGAAAAGGTCAGTTTTCATTCCAATCCCCAAGAAAAACAATGCCAAAGAATGCTCAAACTCTTGCACAACTGCACTCATCTCACACTCTAGTAAAGTAATGCTCAAAATTCTGCAAGCCAGGCTTCAGCAATACGTGAACTGTGAACTTTCAGATGTTCAAGCTGGTTTTAGAAAAGACCGAGGAACCAGAGATCAAATCGCCAACATCCGTTGGATCATCGAAAAAGCAAGAGAGTTCCAGAAAAGCATCTATTTCTGCTTTTTTGAATATGTCAAAGCCTTTTACTGTGTGGATCACAATAAACTGTGGAAGATTCTGAAGAAGATGGGAATACCAGAGCACCTGACCTGCCTCTTGAGAAACGTATATGCAGGTCATGAAGCAACAGTTTAGAACTGAACATGGAACAACAACTGCTTCCAAATGGGAAAAAGAGTATGTCAAGGCTATATATTGTCAGCCTGCTTATTTAACTTATATGCGAGTACATCATGAGAAACGCTGAGCTGGAAGAAGCAAAAGCTGGAATCAAGATTGCCAGGAGAAATATCAATAACCTCAGATATGCAGATAACACTACCCTTATAGAAGAAAATGAAGAGGAACTAAAAGCCTCTTGATGAAAGTGAAAGTGGAGAGTGAAAAAGTTGGCTTAAACTCAACATTCAGAAAACGAAGATCTTGGCATCTGGTCCCATCACTTCATGGCAGATAGAGGGGGAAACAGTGTCAGCCTTTATTTTGGGGGCTCCAAAATCACTGCAGATGTTGATTGCAGCCATGAAATTAAAAGACGCTTACTCCTTGGAAGGAAAGTTATGACCAACCTAGATAGCGTATTGAAAAGCAGAGACATTACTTTTCCAACAAAGGTCCATCTAGTGAAGGCTATGGTTTTTCCAGCGATCATGTATGGATGTGAGAGTTGGACTGAAGAAAGCTGAGCGCCATAGAAGTGATGCTTTTGAACTGTGGTGTTTGAGAAGAGTCTTGAGAATCCCTTAGACTGCAACGAGATCCAGGCAGTCCATCCTAAAGGAGACCAGTCCCGGGTGTTCATTGGAAGGAATGATGCTGAGGCTGAAACTCCAATACTTTGGCCACCTCCTGCAAAGGGTTGACTCATTGGTGAAGATCCTGATGCTGGGAAGGATTGGGGGCAGGAGGAGAAGGGGACGACAGAGGATGAGATGGCTGAATGGCATCACTGACTCAATGGACGTGAGTCTGAGTGAACTCCGGGAGTTGGTGATGGACAGAGAGGCCTGGCATGCTGTAATTCATGGAATCCCAAAGAGTCAGACACGACTGAGTGACTGAACTGAACGAAACTCTTCATATAAGTTAAATGAGGATTTTGACAAGATACAAACTTGATATACTCCTTTTCCAATTTGGAACCAATCCATTTTTCCATATCCAATTCTGTTTCCCAGGTGGCAGGTAAGGTGATCTGGTATTCTTAATTATTAAAGAATTTTCCAGAGTTTGATGTGATTCACACAGTCAAAGAATTTAGAATAGTCAATGACAGGAAAGGGCTTCTCTGATAGCTCAGTTGGTAAAGAATCTGGCTGCAATTCAGGAGACCCCAGTTTGATTGTTCATTGGGAAGATCCACTAGAGAAGGTATAGGTTACCCACTCCAGTATTCTGGCCTGGAGAATTCCATGGACTGCATAGTCCATAGAAATCACAAAAAGTCAGACACAACTGAGCGATTTCCACTTTCACTTTATTTCTCTCAGTGAAGGGAAAGTAGATTTTTTTTTTTCTGGAACTCTCTTGTTTTTTCTATGATCCACTGGATGTTGGAAACTTGATATGGGGTTCCTCTGCCTTTCCTAAATCCAGCTTGAACATCTGGAAGTTCTCAGTTTATGTACTGTTAAAGCCTAGCTTGGAGAATTTTGAGCATTACTTTGGCAGCATGTGAGATGAGTGCAATTGTGTGGTAGCTTGAACATTCTTTGGGATTGGAATGAAAACTGACATTTGAGAGTCCTACTGCCACTGCTGAGTTTTCCAAATTTGCTGGCGTATTGAGTGCAGCACATTAACATCATCATCTTTTAGGATTTGAAATAGCTCAATTGGATATCCATCACTTCCACTCTCTTTGTTCATAAGTTTTGCTTCTTAAGGCCTAGTTGATTTCGTATTCCAGGATGCCAGGCTCTAGGCAAGTGATAACACCATTGTGGTTATCTGGGTCATTAATATCTTTTTTGTATAGTCCTTCTGTGTATTCTTGCCACCACTTGTTAATATCTTCTGCTTCTGTTAGGTCCATAAATTTTCTGTTCTTTATTGTGCCCATCTTTGCATGAAATGTTCCCTTGGTATCTGTAATTTTCTTGAGATCTTTAATATTTCCCATTCTATTGCTTTCCTTTGTTTCATTGCATTATTCATTTAGGAAGGCTTTCTTATCTCTCCTTGCTATTCTTCGGAACTCTGCGTTCCAATGGGTCAATCTCTTTTTCTCCTTTTCCTTTCACTTCTCTTCTTTTCTCAGCTGTTTCTAAGGCCCCTCAGAATACCATTTTGCCTTTCTTTTTTTTTTTTGGGGGGGGTGGTTTTGATCAAGCCTACTGTACAATTTTACAAATGTCTGTCTGTATTTCTTCTGGCACTTTATCAGATCTGAGTCCTTGAATCTGTCACTTCCACTGTAAAATCATAAGGAATTTGGTTTAGTTCACACTTGAATGGGCTAATGACTTTCCCTACTTTTTCTATTTAAACTGAACTTTGCAATAAGGAGTTTATGATCTGAGCCACAGACAGCTTCTGGTCTTGTTTTTGTGAACTGTATAGAGCTTCTTGGCTGCAAAGTATATACTCAATCTGATTTTGATATTGATTATCTGATGATGTCCAAGTGTAGAGTAGAGTAGTCTCTTGTGTTATTGGAAAAGGCTGTTTGCTATGACCAATCTGTTCTCTTGGCAAAACTCTGTCCTGCCTCATTTTGTATTCCAAAGTCACATTTGCCTGTTACTTCAGGTTTCTCTTGACTTCCTACTTTTGCATTCCAGTCCTCTATGACCAAAGGAACATCTATTTTGGTGTTCATTCTGGAAGTTTTTCTAGGTCTTTACTGAACCATTCAATTTCAGCTTCTTCACCATTAGTGGTTGAGGCACAGACTTGAATTACTGTGATTTTGAATGGTTTGCTTTGCAAACAAAGAGAGATCTATCTGTCATTTTTGAGATTGCACCCAAGTACTGAGTCACTGCAGATGGTGGTGACTTTAGCCACGAAATTAAAAGATGTTTGCTCCTTGAAAGAAAAGTTATGACCAATCTAGACAGCATATTAAAAAGCAGAGAAATTACTTTGCCAACAGAGGTCTGTCTAGTCAAGGCTATGATTTTTCCAGTAGTCATGTATGGATGTGAGATTTGGACTGTGAAGAAAGCTGAGCGCCGAAGAATTGATGCTTTTGAACTGTGGTGTAGGATAAGACTCTTGAGAGTTCCTTGGACTGCAAGAAGATCCAACCAATCCATCCTAAAGGAAATCAGTCCTGAATTAATTGGACTGGAATTAATTAATTGGAAGAGCTTATGTTGAAGCTGAAACTCCAATATTTTGGTCACCTGATCAAAGAGCTGACTCATTTGAAAAGACCCTGATGCTGGGAAAGAATGAAGGCAGGAAGAGAAGGGGAGGACATAGGATGAGATGGTTGCATGCCATCACCGATTCAATGGGCATGAGTTTGAGTAAACTACAGGAGTTGGTGATGGACAGGGAAGCCTGGCGTGCTGCAGTCTGTGGGGTCACAGAGTCTGACACGACTGAGTGACTGAACTGAACTGCATTTCAGGCTCTTTTGCTGACTATGGGGTGTACTTATTTCTTCTAAGGGAATCTTGCCCACAGTACTAGATGTAATGATCATCTGAATTAAATTCACCCATTCTCATCCACTCTAGTTCACTGATTCCTAAAATGTCCAAGTTCACTCTTGCTGTCTCCTGCTTGACCACTTCCAATTTACCTTGATTCAAGGACTTAACACTCTAAGTTCCTATGCAGTTTTGTTCTTTACAGCACTGGACTTACTTCCATCATCAGTTGCATCCACAACTGGGCATTTTTTTTCATTTTGGCTCAGCCTGTTCATTCTGTCTAGAACTTTTGGTCCACTCTTCTGCAGTAGCATACTGGACACCTACTTACCTGGGGAGTTCATCATTTAGTGTCATATTTTTTTTTTTTCCTTTTCATACTGTCCATGGTGTTCTCAAGGCAAGAATACTGAAATGTTTTGCCATTCCCTTCTCCAGTGGACCACGTTTGTCAGAACTGTTCACCGTGATCCCTCTGTCTTGGGTGGCCACACTCAGCATGACACATAGTTTCATTGAACTAGAGAAGGCTGTGGTCCATGTGATCAATTTGGTTTGTTTTCTGTGATTTGATTTTCATTCTCTCTGCCCTCTGATGGATAAAGATAAGAGGCTTTTGAATGCCTCCTTATTGGAGTGTCTGGGTCTTGCTCTGATGGGTGGCACCTTGCTCAATAAATCTTTATTCCAATTCTGTTGATGAGCAGGGCTGTTTTCCCCCCTTGTAGTTTTGCCTCAGGTTAACTATGATAGGGACAACCTCCTTCAAAAGGACTTATGCCAGCACACACTGTGGTTCCCAGGATTGTTGTATTATGTGCCCCTGACCCATCTCAGTGCCCCTGTAAATCCACTCCTCTGGAGACTCCTGAACACTGACAGGAAAGTCTGCCTCAGTCTCTTGAGGGATCACTGCTCATTTCTCCTGGGTCCTGGTGTGCACAAGGTTTGGTTTGTGCCCTACAAGAGTCTGTTTTCCCAGTCTTGTGGAAGTTCTGTAATCAAATGCCTTCTGGCCTTCAAAGTCATATTCCCTGTGGCTTCTCAGTCCCTTTGCAGGATCCCCTGCAACAAGGGAATCTGTTGTGTGCCCTAGAACTTTCACAACAGTGTGAGAACTTCTTTGACATAACTGTTCTCCAGTTTGTGGGTTGTCTGCTCAGTGGCTCCTATGGTGATCTCCTCCAAGAGGACTTATGCCACACACCATGCCTCCAGGTCTGCTGCAGCCAGAGCTCCTGTCCCCACGGCAGACCACTCACAGCTCACCTGTGTCTCTGCAAGAGACACTCAAAAACACAAAGGCTGCTCTGGCTCAGTCTCTTGTGAGGTATCATGAGTCCTGGTGTGCATGTTTTTATTTTAGTCCTCTGAGCATCTCTGGCAGGTATGGGGTTTGATTTAAATGCATTTTTGCCCCTTTTACTGTCTTGCTGGGGCTTCTCCTTTGCCAATGGACATGGGGAATCTTTTTTGGTGGGATGGAACATTCTCCTGTCAATGATTTTTTAACAGTGTGTTGCAATTTTGGAGTTCTCACAGAAGATGAGCATGCATCCTTCTACGCCACCACCTGTGAATCCTCATAGGACTTTAAGTACTATGTTGAATAAAGTTGTTTCAGTGGGAACCCTTGTATTTTTCCTAGTCTTATAAAAAAGCTTTTAGCTTTTCAGCATTAAATATGATGCATCTGTGTGTTTGTCTTATATGGCCTTTATTATGTTGAGACATGTTCTTTCCACCACTTTGTTTGGAGATATTTTTATAATTAGGTGTTTAATCTTATCAAATAGTTTTTCTGCATCTATTGGAATGATTAAAAAATGTTTATGCTTTATTTTATGTGATTTATCATATTGATTGATGTGCTTATATTGATTATTGTATCCTATATAAACCCCACTTGATTGTGGTGTACGAATATTTTTGTTGGATTTGGTTTGCTTATGTTTTGTTGAGGGTTTTTGCATCTATGTACATCAAAAATAGTGGCCTTTGTTTCTTTAGTGTCTATATGTATTTTCTGGTTTTGGTATTTGGCAATACTGGCTTTGTAAAATGTTTTGGGAAGATTTTTCTCCACTCAATTTCCTTGAAAGACTATGAGAAAGGTAAATACTAAGCCTTCCTTGAAAGTGTTGTAGAATTCAGCAGGGTAGTTCTCTGGTCTTGGGTTTTCTTTCTTTCTTTCTTTCTTTTTAAGAGACTTTTGATTAGTGTTTCAATATGTTTATTAGTAATTGGACTAAGCAGATTTTTGTATTACTTTATACTTTAGTCTTGGAAAACTGTATGTTTCTAGAAATATATTTATTACTTCTAGGTTGTTCAATTTTTAGATTAAAACTCTTCATAGTAGTCTTCTATTATTCTTTGCATTTCTATGGTATTGGATGTAATGTATCTTTCACTTCTAATTTTATTCTCTTGAAACCTCTCTTTTTTTCTCATTAGTCTAGCTTGGCAGTTTTATCTATCCTTTAAAAGAATCAATTCTTAGTTTTCTTAGTATTTTTTTTTTTTTCACAATGCCACTCATTTTATTGGGGATTTTCATGTCCATGCCTCTTAACAATTTTGGTTGCCTGATTTATTCTCGTAACTAACTTCCATCACCCTTATTGTATTACGCTGCTGCTGCAGTGATTGGAATTTATAATCCTCTCATATTTTTGTCTTTTTTTCTCTCACATTTTTGTTGAGCTCTTCCCAACAACTAAAAATGTTATACTTGATTGCTATATTTTCTATCTTTTTTTTTTTTAATTTAAAAAAAATTATACATGTCTTCCCCATCCTGAACCCTCCTCCCTCCTCCCTCCCCATACCATCCCTCTGGGTCGTCCCAGTGCACCAGCCCCAAGCATCCAGCATCCTGCATTGAACCTGGACTGGCATCTCGTTTCATACATGACATTTCACATGTTTCAATGCCATTCTCCCAAATCTTCCCACTCTCTCCCTCTCCCACAGAGTCCATAAGCCTGTTCTATACATCTTAGTATTTTGTTTTTCTTTCTTTCTTTCTTTCTTTTTTTTTTTTTTTTTTGGTCTCTCACTCATTTATGCTGAGTGGCTTTATTTATTATTATTATTTTTTCATTCCTTCTACAAATATTGGACTTCATGTATTTTTCTTCATCTGATTCCTTCAGATAAAGTGTTAGATTGTTTATTGGGAATTTTTATTATTTCTTGTGGTAGGACTGTACTGCTATGAAATGCCATCTCAGAGTCAATTTTGCATCAGCTCACAGATTTTGGTACATTATATATATTTTTTTTCGTATTTCCTTCTGAGTATTTTTTACTTTTTCTTTGATTTAGTCTATGACTCATCATTTATTCAATACATGTTCTTTTATCTTCACATTTTTATGTTTCTTACCAGCTTTATTTTACATGTGACTGATTTCTAGTTTCAAATCATTGTTAACAGAGAAGAAGGTTGATATTGTTTCATTTTTCTTGAAATTATTAACACTTGTTTTGTGACCTAATTTGCAATTTACCCTGGATAGTACTCCATGTGCACTGGAAAAGACTAAGTATTCTACTGGTTTGAGGTGGAATGCTCTGAATTCATCTATTAAGTCAATATATTTTAAAGTGTAGTTTAAGTCCAATACATTTTGTTGACTTAGCTTTGTCTATTGATTTACATTAATCTGAATGATCCATCAACTGAAGCAAGTGAAGAGCTAAAGTTCTCCATTATTATTGTACTGCTGTCACGTTCTCCCTTTAAGTCCATTGATGTTTGCTTTATATATGTTGATTCCTATGGTGGATGCATGTACATATATAAATATTATATCATCTTTCTGGATTGAACCCTTTAATGCTTTAAAGTCTGTTTTGTCTGACATCTCTAGCTTTATTTTTATTTCCATTTGCATGGAATATCTTCTTCCATATCTTCACATTCATTCTCTGTGTGTTCTTACTTCTGAGGCTTTTGTAGACAGCCACTTTTTGGCCACTCTATGCCTGTTGATTGGCAAATATAGTTCATTGACATTTAAAGTGATTATAAATAGGAATGAGAGTATGGCCATTTTGTTAAGTTTTAATTGCTCTTTTTGTGGTTCCTGTCTGTTCCTTTCTTATTCTGTTTATCACTTCCCATTGTGCATTTACTATGGGTTTTTGCCTTGTATTTACCCTGTTTCAATATTACACCATATGTAAATAGCAGTCTATTTAAGTTGATAGCCACTTAAATCTGAACATATTCCAAATTCTAAATTTTGACTCTGCCTCACAATATGTTATCCTTTTGATGACACATTTTGCATCTTTTTATTTTATGAATCCCTTAACTAATTTGTGATTTTAAATAATTTTACTCTAATTTTTTAAATCTTAAAACCTGTTTTATATGTGATGATGTACACTCTTTACTATAAATTTACATTTTTCATTGAGATTTTTATTTTCATGCTTTCTTATATTAATTAGTGTTTATCTATTTCTAGTTTAAACAAGACCCTTAACATTTTTGTAGGAGCAGATTAGTGATGGTGACCTCCTTTAGTTTTTGCTTACCTTGGAACCTTAATTTCTCCTTCAATAATGAACGACAACCTTTTTAGGTAGAGAATTCTTGGTTTGAAGTTTGTGTTTTTAGAAGGGTGAGATGTATGAAAAGAGTAACATAGAAAGTTGCATTCAGTTCAGTTCAGTTGCTCAGTCGTGTCCGACTCTTTGCAACCCCATGAATCACAGCATGCCAGGTCTCCCTGTTCATCATCAACTCCCAGAGTTCACCCAAACTCGTGTCCATCAAGTTGGTGATGCCATCCAGCCATCTCATCCTCCGTCATCCCCTTCTCCTGCCCCCAAACCCTCCCAGTATCAGAATCTTTTCCAATGAGTCAACTCTTCGCATGAGGTGGCCAAAGTATTGGAGTTTCAGCTTTAGCATCAGTCCTTCCAAAGAAATCCCAGGACTTATCTCTTTTAGAATGGACTGGTTGGATCTCCTTGCAGTCCAAGGGACTCTCAAGAGTCTTCCCCAACACCACAGTTCAAAAGCATCAATTCTTCAGTGCTCAGCTTTCTTCACAGTCCAACTCTCACATCCATACATGACCACTGGAAAAACCATAGCCTTGACTAGACAGACCTTTGTTGGCAAAGTAATGTCTCTGCTTTTGAATATGCTATCTAGGTTGGTCATAACTTTCCTTCCAAGGAGTAAGCATCTTTTAATTTCATGGCTGCAGTCACCATCTGCAGTGATTTTGGAGCCCCCCAAAGTAAACCCTGACACTGTTTCCCCATCTATTTCCCATGAAGTGATGGGACCAGATGCCATGATCTTAGTTTTCTGAATATTGAGCTTTAAGCCAATATTTTCACTCCCCTCTTTCACTTTCATCAAGAGGCTCTTTAATTTCTCTTCACTTTCTGCCATAAGGGTGGTGTCATCTGCATATCTGAGGTTATTGATATTTCTCCTGGCAATCTTGATTAAAGCTTGTGCTTCTTCCAGCCCAGCATTTCTCATGATGTATTCTGCATATAAATTACATTACCATATGTAAAATGGATAGCCAATGTGATTTGCTCTGTGTCTCAGGAAACTCAAACAGGGGCTCTGTATCAACCTAGATGAGTTGGGTGGGGAGGGAGATGGTGGGGAGGTTCAAAAGCGAGGGGATATATGTATACCTATGGCTGATTCATGTTGAGGTTTGACAGAAAACAGCAAAATTCTTTAAAGCAATTATACTTCAATAAAAAAATAAATAAATTTTTAAAAAAGCATCTTGAATATGTCATGCTATTTCCTTCAGTCCTCTAAATTTTTGCTGGGAAATCTGTTGATAGTCTTATGAAATTCCCCTTATACATAGCAAGCTGTTTTTCTCTTATTGCATTCAGGATTCCCTCTTTATTCTTAGCTTCTTTTATGTTAATGATAACAAGTGTTGTTATATGTCTTTGGGGGATAGTTTATTTGAAACTCTCTGTACATCCTGGATCTGGATATGTATTTCTTTTCCCAGGTCAGGTAAGTTTTCAGGCATCGTTTCTTGAAATAACTTTTCTGGCCATTTCTCTCTCTTTTCCTCCTCAAAATCCTTCTAAGTTTATTCTGCTTGATGTGTCTCAAATATCCCATGTGGTATCTTTACTTTTAAATTTTATTTTTATTTTGCTGCTCTGTTGGGATGTGTTCCATTAGCTTATCTTCCAATTCAATGATTCATTCTTCTACATAATCTTTCTGGTGTTGGACCACTCTGAAAGTGAAAGTGAAAGGGTTTCTCTCATGGCTCAGATGGTAGAGAATCTGCCCATAATGCGGGAGACTAGGATTCAATCAACTGGTTGGGAAGATCCCTGGAGATGGGCATGGCTAACCACTCCAGTATTGTTGCTTGGAGAATTCTGTGGACAGAGGAGCCTGGAGGGCTATATAGTCCATGGGGTCCCAAAGAGTGAGATATGGCTGTGTGATTAACACTTTTATTAATTTTCATTGTGTTCATTCATTATTCTCCTGAATTAGGTAAACAACTTTATGGTCACCAATTTAAACTATTTTTTGTTTATTTGTAATTACTTATCTTTAACTTGTTTAGCTCTTTTTCTGAAATTTTCTGCTATTCTTTCAATTCGAATATGTTTCTCTGTCACCTAATTTTGCTTAATTCCTTGTTTCTATGCAATAGATCTTAGAGAAGTGTCCTTTTGTGGGAGACTTCCTTGGTAGTTCAGAAACACAATCCCACTTGACCATCAGACCCAGGAGCTCAAGAGAAGTCCTCTACATGGGCTTCTGTACTCTCTTATTGTGGCAAGGCTGAGATTTCTACTTTTGTGCACTGGTGAATGAGGCTGAACCCTTGGTACAACTTCACTCTTGGATAAGTTTATTGTTTGACTATCTGTAAGACCTGCCCAAAGCTCTGGGATGAGCAGGGCACTCAGTGGGATACATCCACTGGAGCTAACAGGTTCAGGGACAATTTCCAAAATAGCACCCACCAGTGCTGATATTAGAGAGGTAGGCTGACATCACAAAAATGGCTCCCACCATTGTCTCAGTCCCTGAGGAGTATCCCAGTTGGTTTCTGCCTCTCTAGCAGATGATTCAAAATTAGTCACTGAGGCTTCCTTACCTATGGTTTAACCCTCCCTGGTGGTTCAGAGGATAAAGTGTCTTCCTGCAATGAAGGAGACCCGGGTTTGATCCCTGGGTTGGGAAGATCTCCTGAAGAAGGAAATGGCAACCCACTCCAGTTTTATTGCCCAGGGAATCCCATGGACAGAGGAGCCTGGTGGGCTACAGTCCATGGGTCTCAAAGAGTCGACTTCACTCACTTACCTATGGTTTATGTGCTTTAAACTTGTGTTTTTCAACTGTTTTAAGATCAAGAGAGTCTGTAGTCAAGCCCTTTATAGCAAGTTTCTGTTCTCTGTAGTTCTATAGTTTTCCTGAACATATTCCCTACTGGTTTTTCAAAGTTGGTGTTTTAGAGACTTGTCTATTCTTGAGCAGGATGCAAGGGGTGAGTGTCTAGATGCAGCTCACCCCTCAGGGAAAATAAGCATACCTTTATGGTCCTTCCTGATTGTGGATAACCACAGCTGAGACATTATTGTGGATAACCACAGCTGAGGTTTTATTCTTGGCATAACCATATCTCTGTTTCTTCTATTTGTGTTAATACTGTATTTTTACCCGTTTTTTGTGGAGACTTTGTTCATCCAGTTTTATGATACCTTTCAGAGAGAATTATTCCATGTACAGTTATAGATTTGCTTTGACCACAGGATGATGTGTGTTCAGGAATTTTTTATGCTACCCTGTGAGGGTAGGTCAAAGAGAGTAAGGCAGCTCCTGACCTCCTGACAGAATCCTCTGCCCTCACACCCCCCAAAAAACATATCCTTTTCAATAAAATGGCTTTAACAAACATGTTCTTTCTTTCTCAGACCTGCAATAAAGTGAAAGAATAAACCTCATATTTGAATGAAAGTTCTACCTGAAGAATTGGTAAACACACACACACACACACATAAACTAAAATGAGAATATGAAACCTGTAAATCTGTATCATGAGACTATAAAAAAATGACAGCATCAGATATTTTTAAGTACTATATGTAGACCGATGTGTATTTCCATTTAATCTCAAAATATCTTGTATTTTCATTTCATTTTTATTGATGTGAAAACTAAGATTCAAAAATATATTTGAATATTACACTACTACTGTTCTTTTGACTGCTATCTGGTGTAATGATGGCAAATGGAATATGCAAATAAAGTCTTCAGATTTCTTTTATATTGCTTATGATTACTTTAATACTATCAAATAGACTTTACTGAAAGCAAACTAAGAAGTAATTTGAAAATTACATACTTCTCATAATAATAATTTTATAAATGCTGTCAGTATATCCTTTCCTTCAAGTCTGCCCAGTTCTTTAATACCAATCTATAAATTGTATTACAAGCATGACTCACTCAAATTTATTTAATATTAAAAGCATATAACTTTATTGATTTCTAAATTATTCATTACACTGAAATTCAATGACATATTCATGTATTGGAGTATAGTATATTGAGTTTTAATAAAACAAAAATAATATAGTTATACACCTTTACTAATAAAAGAATAACTTGTTATTCTCCCTATATTGGAGATTCAATTTGCATATTTGAGTACACACACACACACAAACACATCATTTTTTTCCCCTCATTGCAGGAATTGGAGAAATCATCATCAACTTCTGAATAAAAATTAAAGTGAATAGCAAAATGAAAAAAAAAAAAAAAAAACTAAGGAGAGACATGATGATTAGGTACAGTGTCTACACTAAAAGTAGACTACTGATAATGGGAATTTTGAAGAGTATATGGCTGGCAGACTTTCAAAGATTTAAATGGTTTGACATATGTAACTGTGCTCACTTGTGTAACACCAATGTGGATTTATTAACACTCAGAAATATGTGCATTGGAATGGGTATGTTCCTGATTGGCTGAAACTCAGAAATGAAGAGTTGATACTGGTTGTTTGACTAAAATAATATTTTTTCATGGAACGAAATTTTCTTGATTGATTCTTTGACTTTAAAAGAAGCCTGATGAGAGTTGTTACCATAGCCACAGAATAATCTATGTCTTCTTTAGGAGTATGAAATGTACTGCTTTTATTATTTTATTATCATTGGTTCCTTTTTTTCCACTCAACAAACAACATAAGAGATATTATTAAGGATTTTCCAGGGCTTCCATTGTGGCACACCTGATAAAGAATCCACCTGTAATGTGGGAAATCTGGGTTCAGTCCCTGGGTTGCAAAGATCCCCTGGAGAAGGGAAAGGCTACCCACTCCAGTATTCTGGCCTAGAGAATACCATGGCCTGTGTAGTCCATGGGGTCACAAACAGTTGGAAATGACTGAGCAACTTTCACTTTTCACTTCTCTATGTCTTCATCACAGTTGTGACTCTCCTTTAACATGAGTTTTATTTGCTAGAATTCAAGTTTTTTTCAGCACCCATTGGAATTGTTCCATTCTATTTTTGTCTTTTCATGTCTTTTGTAACCACCAGGATGTGCACTGCAGAAATTTTTAAAATCTGATTCACAGATACTGAACAACCATGAGACCAATAAGCATTCCTAGAAGTATATTAAGAAGGGACTGAACAGTATTCTGGAAGATGGTCAATATTTCCCAGGCTTGAATAAGAGGTCCCAAAGTCTCCACAAGTCCATGACACATTGTTTTGTCTTGAGCTTCAAAACAGTTTTTACATTATAAGTATTAGCATTGAATCAGACACAACCTGAAGTATTAACAATGATGCAAATCCTCACCTCCCAAGTTAGCTGAAATAAAATTTAAGGTTGATGTATTAGCATTATCTATAATTAATTGTGCTAAGGAATTTGTTGTGCTATAACATGAAGTGTTAATAGTGATATAAATTCCCACCTCCCAAGTTTGTCAAAAGAAAACATAAAGCTGATATATTATCTAATACTATTTGTGTTAAGGAATTTGTTGTGCTCTCAGGGATCAGGCTACATAATATATTATGTCAGGTTCTTTATGCTGACCGAAACTCTCCAAATCATATTGATGTTATCAGTATCCTTAAATGCCAACTCTGTCAAATAGTAGGTGAACACTTGGGAAGAGTGTTTTACCTTCATGTACTTTGAAAGAAAATTTATTTATTGTGGGTATTTTATATGCTTGGAATGTTCTAATATCACCACAGAACAATTAGTCCTAAGTAAAAGAATCTGATTTCCTGCATTGTTGTAATAGTGGCTAATTGTTCTTTAGTGGCTAAGTCATGTCCAAACTTTTTCAACCTCATGGATCAAATCCCACGAGGCTCCTCCATCCATGCAAGTTTCCAGGCAAGAATATTGGAATGGGTTGTCATTTCCTTCTCCAAGGGAATTTCCCAACAAAGGTGTCAAACCTGGGTCTCCTGCTTGACAGGTGGATTATTTACCACCAAGCTACTGGGGAAGCCCACATAAAGTAAAACCATAGAAGATGTGATCAAGTAAACTTAGGTGTATATATTGCCTCTGGGGGTTGTAATAACAATTGGACAGTAGTAAATTCCCAATATATATATATATATTTCAATTATAGAAATAACTTACTCTAAATGTCATTTTAAAATATTTGATATTTGATTTGAGTTATTGCTAAAATAAATTGTGTGTATAAATGATGTATAAGAAGTATGGTTGTAGAATGAACCAGTGCATATAATGATGGTGAGTTGTTACACAAGTATAGTTGTATCAACCCTGCCCTAAATATTCATTATGAATATCATTCTGATATCACATAAGGCTATTTACTTATTCATTAGAATATAAAAAATAAAAATTCACTTTAGATACACCTATTATTTGCATTTACCCAGGATACAATGATATATATAGTAGGCTTTCAAATTTATTGTCCTGCTCATAACTCAGAGAACTCAGATGGATAGAGAAGCAATTTTGTCTCTAGGAAGCTTTAAACTAACTAACATGTTGCTATTGGTAAATAGACATGATAGACTAAGTCAAATATAGGTATGACAAAACCAGAAGTACAACAAATAAAATTTATGTAAAGTAATTTGTAACATCTAAAGAAATCACGTTCCTAAATAGAAATAGGAGCTCCCTACTTCATATCATCGTCTTCTTGTTTTAAGGCTCCAAGTAAGGAGCAAATATCCATGAAACAACTGGAGGACCTCTGTGGAGTCCAAGTTAAAAACCTAGAGTTTTCCATTTATTTTTAATTTTTATTGGCTAGGTGAGATAGCGGAGGTGATAGATTTCCAGTTGAGTTCTTTAAAATCCTAAAAGATGAGGCTGTTAAACTGCTTAACTTAATATGCCAGCAAATTTGGAAAATTCAGCAGGACTGAAAAAGGTCAGTTTTCATTCCAACCCCAAAGAAAGGCAGTGATAATAGTGAAGTCGCTCAGTCGTGTCTGACTCTTTGCGACCCCGTGGACTGTAGTCTATCAGGCTCCTCCGTCCATGGGATTTTCCAGGCAATAGTACTGGAGTGGGTTGCCATTTCCTTTTCCAAATAATGCTCAAACTACCACACAATTGCACTCATTTCACACTCTAGCAAACTAAAGCTCAAAATTCTGCAAGCCAGGCTTCGACAGTACATGAACCATGAATTTCCAGATGTTCCAGCTGAATTTAGGAAAGGCAGCATAACCAGAGATCAAATTGTCATCATCCACTGGATCATAGATAAAGCAAGAGTTCCAGAAAAAAACATCTACTTCTGCTTTATTGACTACGTCAAAGCCTTTGACTGTGTGGATCACAACAATTTGTGGAAAACTCTTTAAGAGGTGGGAATACCAGACCATCTTACCTGCGTCCTGAGAAATGTGTATGCAGGTCAAGAAGCAACAGTTAGAACTGGACATGGAACAACAGACTGGTTCCAAATCGGGAAAGGAGTACATCAAGGCTGTATACTGTCACCCTACTTATTTAACTTATATGCAGAATACATCATGTGAAATGCCAGGCTGGATGAAGCACAAGCTGGTATCAAGATTGCCAGGAGAAATATCAATAACCTCAGACATGCAGATGATATCACCTTTATGGCAGAAAGTGAAAAACTAAACAGCCTCTTGATGAAAGTGAAAGAGAAGAGTGAAATATTTGGCTTAAAACTCAACATTCAGAAAACTAAGATTATGGCATCTGGTCCCATCACTTCATGGCAAGTAGACAGGGAAACAATACAAACTGACAGACTATGTTTTTGGGTTCAAAAAAAATAGATGGTGACTACTGCAGCCATGAAATTAAAAGACGCTTGTTCCTTGAAAGAACAGCTATGGCAAACCTAGATAGCATATTAAAAAGCAAAGATATTACTTGGCCAACAAAGATCTATCTAGTTAAAGCTATGGTTTTTCCAATAGTCATGTATGGATGTGAGAGTTGGACTATAAAGAAAGCTGAGTGCTGAATAATTTATGTTTTTGAACTGTGGTGTTGGAGAAGATGCTTGAGAGTCCCTTGGACTGCAAGGATATCAAACCAGTCAATCCTAAAGGAAATCACTCCTGAATATTCATTGAAAAGACTGATGCTGAAGCTGAAACTCCAAAACTTTGGCCACCTGATGTGAAGAACTGACCCATTTGAAAAGCCCCTGATGCTGGGAAAGTTTGAAGGTGGAAAGAGAACAGGAGGACAGAGGATGAGATGTTTGGATGGCATCACCAACTCAATATACATGAGTTTGAGTAAGCTTTGGGAGGTGATGATGGACAGAGAAGTCTGGCGTGCTGCAGTCAATGTGGCCACAAAGATTTGGACACAACTTA
Source organism: Bos taurus (assembly GCF_002263795.3). Lineage (NCBI taxonomy): Eukaryota > Metazoa > Chordata > Mammalia > Artiodactyla > Bovidae > Bos > Bos taurus. The sequence goes on from NC_037336.1 coordinate 6,214,942, forward strand.
TTGACTGAACTGAACTGAGGTGATTTTACTTTAATTGTAAAACATAGAACCAAGTGTTAATAGATAATGTAAGTGTTTTAGTAGGAGTTACTAATACTTTTCAAGGAACATTTTATCAAGTGCAATGCAGTTTTTTTATTGATGTGTTTTCCAATACACAAAATTATTAGATCATCCATTTTTAGGTCATAGTGTGGGCCAATTCCTTAAAATCTCTTGGTGTATATGTGTGTGTGTGTGTGTGTGTGTGTGTGTGTATACCCATATACAACTGACCCTTGTACAACAAAGGTTTAACCTGCATGGGCCCATTATAAGTAGGTTGTTTTCAACAAATATATTAAAAAGCTTTTAGATATTTGCAACAATTTGAAAAAATGATGAAATGTGAAGCTTTTAAGTATTGAAAACATTTAAGAAAAATTTAGATGTATCAGGATGCATAATATATATGCACATACTAGTATATTTTATTATTTTAAGGCCATAAAATGCACACAGGTCTATAACAAAAAGGTAAATTTATCACAACTCACACACACAAATATAGACTGTTCATGGTACCATTCACAGTTGAGAGAAATATAAACAAGTATAAATATGCAGTATTAAATCATTAGTGCATAAAATTAGCTGTAGTACATATTAAACTACTATAATAATTGCATGTCTATCTCCTGTTGCTATCATGGTGAGCTCAAGTATTGCAAATATACACTAAAATGCCCTGTATTGATAATTCTCTTCATGTAAGCAGACTATCTCTGCAGTAAATTGTGTATCACAATAATAAAGTGATCTCCCACTGTTCTCCCATATTTTTCATCATATTTAATATAATACTACAAACCTTGAATAGCACCATGGAACCCACATGAAGTGCCATTGTGACTCTGGAAGTACTCTCAAGAAAGAAAGTAAAGATTATAAGAAAAAGTTGAATTGCTTGATCTCTTACCAGAGGTTGAGTTCTGCAGCTGTAGTTACCCACCTTTCAAGATAAATGAGTCTAGCATGAGGACTCATGTGAAAAAAAAAAAAAAGGCAATCCATGAGGCCCTCACAGCAGCTATATCAGCAGCTAAGAAAATTTGCCCTTTTTTGGGAAACACTTTTTTTTTTTTTAATCTCATCTTGAAAATGCAGCTTTTATGTGGGTAAGGAATTGTTATAAGAAAAAAACATTCCTAGAGTCTAATATTATTCAAGAAAAAGTTCATTATATAACAGCTTAAAGCCAAAGAGAGGTGAAGGATGTAATGCTAGGGAATTTAATGCCAGCAAAGGATGGTTTGGTAATTTTAGGAAGAGGTTTGATTAAAACAAAACAAAACAAAACAAAAAAACAGTTGTCCAGAGAATAGGAGAAGTAGCTTCTGTTGACCAATGGAAAGCAGATGACCTCCAAGACAACATGAGAAAATTATTGAGGAGCAAGTATATCTGCCTGGACAAGTTTTATAATACAGATGAAAGTGCCCTATTCTGGGAAAAAGTGTCATGCTGCTGTTGTTTTTTTAGTCACTAAGTCATGTCCAGCTTTTGCAACTCCTTGGATTGCAGACCACCAGGCTCTTCTGTCCATGGGATTGCCTAGTCAAGAGTACTAGAGTGAGTTGCCATTTTGTTCTCCAGGGGATCTTTCTCACACATGGATCAAATTCACATCATGTGCATTGGCAAGTTAATTTGTTGTTTGTTGTTTTTAAGTTACTGAGCCACCAGTGGGGAAGCCCTAACATTTATTAGTAAGGAAGAGAGAATAGTAGGATTAAAAAAAAAAAAGGAAGGGATAGTTCTATTGTTTTGTGCAAATGCAGGAGGGTTTGCTTCTCTATATAGTTGCTCTAATCCCTGAGCCCTGAGGGAAAAAGATAACCACCAGCTGCCTGGTGTCTTTTGGTTGTAAAAGAGAGCCTGGACAAGGAGAACTTTTTCGTGGACTAGTTTCATTGATTCTTAGTTCTTGAAGTCGGAAAGCATCTTGCTAGTAACAGACTGCCTTATAAAGTTTCTTTAGCATTGATTAAGATCAATATCTTAATTCATAAAAAAAGATTCTCCTTGAGTCTGGAGGGCTACAATCCATGGGGTCTCAAAGAGTCTGTCACAACTTCATGATGAAAAAACAGCAACAATCCCCCTGGCCACTCAGAACTCCATGAGTTTCATACTGAAGGCATTGAAGTGGTATGGTGGTGGTGGTTTAGTTGCTAAGCCATGTTTGACTCTTGCGACCCCATGGACTGTAGCCCCCCAGGCTCCTCTGTTCATGGGATTCTCCAGGCAAGAATACTTGAGTGGCTTGCCATTTCCTTCTCCAGGGGATCTTCCCGACCAAAGGATCAAACCTGGTTCTCCTACCTTGCAGGCAGATGATTTACCGATTGAGCTATGAGGGAAGCACTGAAGTGGTTTACCTGCCTCCAAACACAATGTTTAGTTCAGCCTCTGCATCAGGGGGTCATAGAGACCTTTAAGACTCATTGTACATGATACTCTGTAGAAGGGATTGTCAATGCAATGGACAAGAATCCTGATAGAGAGAGTATCATGAAATCCTGGGAGAATTACACCATTGAAGATGCCATCATTACAGAAAAACTATGCAAGTCTTCATACCCTGATCCCAAATAAACTCCTGCAAGAGAAAGCTGTCCAGATGTGCATGACTTCACAGGATTTGCTACAGAGCCAATCAAGTGAAATGAAAGACTACGGACATGACAAAAAAAAAAAAAGTTAAATGTATTTTCCAATATACTAAATCACTGGATCATTAATTTTTAGGTCATTGTGTGGGCAAATTCCTTAAAATCTCTCTCTCTCTCTCTCTCTTTTTTATATGTATATATACACACACAATTGACCCTGTATAAGATCTGCCTCCAAATGAACAGAGGGTGATGAGTTCCAGGACAGGGACCTTGGAGAATCCAAGAACTAATAAATACCACACCAGAGGAATTAACATAAGATGACTTGACAGAGGTAAGTGCCTCCAAACGACTGGCAGACAGTGAAGAAGCAGACATAGGAGAAGCAGTGCCAGAAAGCAAACTGACATCAGCAATCTGGCAGAAAGATTCTGGTTCTTCAAGACTGCTTTTGACCCTTACACACATGGGCTCTTATATGATATGGGCACTGGAACCAAAGCAAATAGTAAACGGAGGATTAGTACCATATAATAGAAATGACTTTAGAGAAATTAAAAAGCAAAAACTGTCAGCAGAAATTATGATGCATTCCATACACACAAAGTTACACTGAGTGTGCCCCACCTTCTACCTCCTCCACCTCTGTCAGCCCTGAAATGATAGGATCAACCTCTCTTCCTTGGATGAAGAACTTGATGCTGATCTACTTTCACTTAATGAATAACAGATGGCCATGATATTGTACATTTGATAAACTTATGGGTTGTAGGTGTGTGAGAGTCTCTGTATTAAAAACTAATAACTGTATGGAAAGAACTGTCTAGACATTTTTCTGCTATCATCATGGCCTAAGCATTCATCATGAAGAACACCATGCATGAGACTTGTAACAAAATGGATAGTCTATTATTACATAGGCATAAATTGAGTGACATTTAATATAAAATTAGTAATGTGCTAGTTTTGTGTTTTCTAACTTTGTTTTCAAATAATTACTTTACTGTATGATATGCTTTTTTCCTTTGCAATTGGAGAAATTGAGTAGGAGTCTGATATCACTGGTAAGTTGTACTAGTTTCTTTAATTCTATAAGTATGACCATATACTGTATGCCATATATATTTTTATAACATTCTATTCATTGCTCTATAGCCTAGGCTACCATAAGGAAATAGTATTATCACAGAATACCATAAAATGATCATATTTTTAATTTTTGTTATTAATATATGAATCAATATATTATAAATAAATATAATTTATTTTTCACATCTGTTCAATTTTTGTGTTTAGTGTTAGTACCATGTGTAATATCTACAGTGTTTTATATAAAATGAGACAATACTAATGTAGGTGGTGGTTGTTGTTGTTCAGTTGCTCTGTCATGTCCAACTCTTAGGGACCCCATGAACTGTAGCATTCCAGGCCTCTCTGTCCCTCACCATCCCCAGAAATTTGCCCAAGTTCATGTCCATTGCATCAGTGATGCCATCCAGCCATTTAATCCTGTGATGCCCTCTTCTCCTTATGATGCATGTATTGATAAACAATTCATCATATAAACAGAGAAAGTAAATTTACAGTATTGATAAATATAGTATGGTACCATAAGTGTATTTTCTCTTTCTTATGATTTCATTAACATTTTGTTCTTTCCATTTTACTTTATTATAAGAATACTGTATATAGCACATGTAATATACAAAACATTCATTAATTGACTCTTTATATTATCAGCAAAGCTTCTGGTCCACAATAGGCTATCTTTAAGCTTTGGGGGAACTCAAACCTATATGCGACTTTCTGATTCATGTGGTGTTTACACCTGTAATATCTATAATTTTCAAAGATAAGCTTTCTTTTTTTCTCTCTTTCTTCCTTTCTTCCTTCATCTCTCTTTTCTCTTTCTTTTTTCTTTCTTTCTGTATATTTTTATACTATTGATCTGTTCCTCTGGAGAATCTTATCTACAGACTTTGGTATCAAGAGTGTTAAGAAAAATTAGTATTTTTTTCTCTAGAAAAACAGAATCACCGTTCTAGGGATTCTGAAAGTGATTCTCTGGTTAGATTTAAAGGTACTAAGTGTGCCAGCTGCGAGGAACCATTCAGAAGTGTGGCTGAGAGGAGCTACCCCTAGCCCAAGGTCAAGGGATGTGACAAAGAGCGCCAGGCTGCAATGGCACAGGAGCGGTGGAGAGGAGCTACTCCACGTCCAAGGTCAGGAGCGGCGGCCAAGATGAGCTATCCCATGCCCAAGACAAGGGCGGCGGCCGAGAGGAGCAACCCCATGTCCTAGGAGAGGTGGCTGTGTGGGCACAGGAGGACCGAGAGGAACTACTCCATGTTCAAGGTCAGGAGGTGCGGCCCTGAGGAGATATGCCTCATCCAAGGTAAGGAGCAGCAGCTGTGCTTTACTGGAGCAGCTGTGAGGAGATACCCCACATCCAAGGTAAGAGAAACCCAAGTAAGATGGTAGGTATTGTGAAATGGCATCAGAGGGCAGATACACTGAAACCATTATCACAGAAATCTAGCCAATCTGATCACATGGACCACAGCCTTGTCTAACTCAATGAAACTAAGCCATGCAATGTGGGGCCACCCGAGACAGGCAGGTCATGGTGGAGAGGTCTGATAGAAGGTGGTCCACTGGAGAAGGGAACGGCAAACCAATTCAGCATTCTTGCCTTGAGAACTCCATGAACAGTAGGAAAAGGCAAAATGATAGGATACTGAAAGAGGAACTCCCCAGGTTGGTAAGTGCCCAATATGCTACTGGAGATCAGTGGAAAAATTAACTTCAGAAAGAATGAAGGGATGGGGCCAAAGCAAAAACAATACCCAGATGTAGAAGTAACTGGTGATAGAAGCAAGGTCTGATGCTGTAAAGAGCACTATTGCATATGAACTGGGAATGTTAGGTCCATGAATCAAGGCAAATTGGAAGTGGTCAAGCAGGAGATGACAAGAGTGAACATCAACATTCTAGGAATCAGCAAACTAAAATGGACTGAAACGGGTGAATTTAACTGAGATGACCATTATATCTACTACTGCAGGCAGGAATCCCTTAGAAGAAATGGAGTAGCCATCATGATCAACAAGAGTCCAAAATGCAGTACTTGGATGCAATCTCAAGAACAAAAGAATGAACTCTGTTCATTTCCAAGGCAAACCATTTAATATCATGGTAATCCAAGCCCATGCCCCAACAAGTAACACTGAAGAAGCTAAAGTTGAAGAGTTCTATGAAGACTTACAAGACAGTATAGAAATAACACCAAAAAAAAGATGTCCTTTTCATTATAGGGGACTGGAATGCAAAAGTAGGAAGTCAAGAAACACCTGGAGTAACAGGCAAATTTGGCTTTGGAGTACTGAATGAAGCAAGGCAAAAGTTAATAGAGATTTGCCAAGAGAAATCATTGGTCATAGCAAACACCGTCTTCCAACAACACAAGAGAAGGCTCTACACATGGGCATCACCAGATGATCAACACTGAAATCAGATTGATTATATTATTTGCAGCCAAAGATGGAGAAGCTCTATACAGTCAGCAAAAACAAGACCAGGAGTTGACTGTGGCTCAGATCATGAACTCCTTATTGCCAAATTCAGACTTAAATTGAAGAAAGTGGTGAAAACCAATAGACAATTCAGGTATGACCTAAATCAAATCCCTTATGATTATACAGTGTAAGTAAGAAATAGATTTAAGGGACTAGATCTGAGAGATAGAGTGCCTGATGAACTATGGGTGGAGGTTCATGACACTGTATGGGAGACAGGGATCAAGACCATCCCCAAGAAAAAGAATTGCAAAAAAGCAAAATGGCTGTCTCAGGAGGCCTTACAAATAGTGGTGAAAAGAAGACAAGTGAAAAGCAAAGAGAAAAAGAAAGATATAAGCATCTGAATGCAGAGTTCCAAAGAACAGCAAGGAGAGATAAGAAAGGCTTCCTCAGTGATCAATGCAAAAAATTAGAGGAAAACAATAGAATGGGAAAAACTATAGATCTATTCAAGAAAATTAGAGATACCAAGGGAACATTTCATGCAAAAATGGGCTCGATAAAGGACAGAAATGGTATGGATCTAACAGAAGCAGAAGATATTAAGAAGAGGTGGCAAGAATACACAGAAGAAAAGTACAAAAAAGAGCTTCAAGACCCAGATAAGCATGATGGTGTGATCACTTACCTAGAGCCAGACATCCTGGAATGTAAAATCAAGTGGGCCTTAGAAAGCATGACTATAAACAAAGCTAGGGGAGGTGATGGAATTCCAATTGAGCTATTTCAAATCCTGAAAGATGATGCTGTGAAAGTGATGTACTCAATAGGCCAGCAAATTTGGAAAACTCAGCAGTGGCCACAGGACTCAAAAATGTCACTTTTCATTACAATCACAAAGAAAGGCAATGCCAAAGAATGCTCAAACTTCTTCACAATTGCACTCATCTCATACGCTAGTAAAGTAATGCTCAACATTCTCCAAGCCAGGCTTCAGCAATATGTGAACCATGAACTTCCAGATGTTCAGGTTGGTTTTAGAAAAGGCAGAGGAACCATAAATCAAATTGCCAACATCTGCTGCATCATGGAAAAACCAAGAGAGTTCCAGAAAAACATCTATTTCTGCTTTATTGACTATGCCAAAGCCTTTGACTGTGTGGACTACAATAAACTGTGGAAAATTCTGAAAGAGATGGGAATACCAAACCACCTGACCTGCCTCTTGAGAAATCTATATGCAAGTCAGGAAGAAACAGTTAGAACTGGTCATGGAATAACAGACTGGTTCCAAATAGGAAAAGGAGTATGTCAAGGCTGTATATTGTCACCCTGCTTATTTAACTTGTATACAGAGTACATCATGAGAAATGCTGGGCTGGAAGAAGCACAAGCTGGAATCAAGATTGCCAGGAGAAATATCAATAACCTCAGATATGCAGATGGCACCACCCTTATGGCAGAAAGTGAAGAGGAACTAAACAGTCTTTGAAGAAAGTGAAAGAGGAGAGTGAAAATGTTGGCTTAAAGCTTAACATTCAGAAAACTAAGATCATGGTATCTGGTCCCATCACTTCATGCAAATAGATGGGGAAACAGTGGGAACAGTGTCAGATTTTATTTTGGGGGGCTCCAAAATCACTGCAGATGGTGACAGCAGCCATGAAAGTAAAAGACATTTACTCCTTGGAAGGAAAGTTGTGACCAATATAGATAGAATATTGAAAAGCAGAGACATTACTTTGCCAACAAAGGTCCATGTAGTCAAGGCTATGGTTTTTCCAGTGGTCATGTATGGATTTGAGAGTTGGACTGTGAAGAAAGCTGAGCACCATAGAATTGATACTTTTGAACTGTGGTGTTGGAGAAGACTCTTGAGAGTCTTTTGGACTGCAAAGAGATCCAACCACTCCATGCTAAAGGAGATCAGTCCTGGGTGTTCATTGGAATGACTGATGCTAAAGCTGAAACTCCAAAACTTTGGCCATCTCATGTGAAGAGTTGACTCATTGGAAAAGACCGTGATGCTGGGAAGGATTGGGGGCAGGAGGAGAAGTGTACAGCCGAGGATGAGATGGCTGGATGGCATCACCGACTCAATGGACATGAGTTTGAGTGAAGTCCAGGAGTTGTTGATGGACAGGGAGGCCTGGCGTGCTGCATTTACGGAGTCGCAAAGAGTCGGACATGACTGAATGACTGAACTGAATTGAACTGAACTGAATAACTACTTCTTGTAGAAAAGACAACACTGATAGTTCATGATGCTGTGTAACAGATAAGATATGCAAATTTTAACTGTTACATCAGCTCAGTTCAGTTCACTTCAGTCATTCCGTTGTGATCTTCATTTTTTGAATGTTGAGTTTTAAGCCAGCTTTTTCACTCTGGTCTTTCACTTTCATCAAGAGGCCCTATAGTTCTTCTTCACTTTCTGCTATAAGGATGGTGTCATCTGCATATCTGAGGTTGTTGATATATCTCCTGGCATTCTTGATTCTTGTTTGTGATTCATCTAGCCCAGCATTTTGCATGATGTAATTTGCAATACAAAACCCACTCCAGTATTCTTGCCTAGAGAATCCTGTGGACAGAGGAACCTGGTTTGTTGCTGTCCATAGTGTCTCACAGAGTCGAACACAAGTGAAGTGACTAAGCATGCATGCATGCAATCTGCACAGAAGTTAAATAAGCAGGGTGACAAGATACAGCTTTAAGGTATTCCTTAACCAATTTGGAACCAGTCTGTTCCATGTGTGGTTCTGTTTCTTCTTGACCTCATACAGATTTCTCAGGAGGCAGGTAAGATGGTCTGGTATTCCCACCTCTTGAAGAATTTTCCACAGCTTATTGTGATCTACACAGTCAAAGGTTTTGGCATAATCAGTAAAGCAGAAATACATATTTTTCTTGAATTCTCTTGCTTTTTCTATGATCCAGTGGATGTTGGCAATTTGATCTCTGCTTCCTCTGCCTTTTCTAAATCCAGGTTGAACATCTGGAAGTTCATGATTCATGTACTGTTGAAACCTGGCTTGGAGAATTTTGAGCATTACTTTGCTAGCATGTGAGATGAATGCAATTGTGCTGTAGTTTGAACATTCTTTGGCATTGCATTTTTGGGGGATTGGAATGAAAACTGTCCTTTTCCATTCTTATGGCCACTGCTGAGCTTTCCAAATTTGCTGGCGTATTGAGTGCAGTACTTTTACAGCATCATCTTTTAGGATTTGAATAGTTCAACTGGAATTGCATCAACTCCACTAGCTTTGTTCATAGTGATGCTTCTTAGGGCCCACTTGATTTTGCATTCCAGGATGTCTGGCTCTAGGTGAGTTATCACACCATTGTGGTTATCTGGGTGAAGAAGATTTTTTTTTTTTTTAATAATTCTTCTGTGTAATCTTGCCACCTCTTCTTCTTCTAGGTCCATAATATTTCTGTCCATTATTGTGCCCATCTTTGCATTAAATGTTCCCTTGATATCTCTGTTTTTCTTGAACAGATCTTTAGTCTTTCCCATTCTATTGTTTTCCTCTATTACTCTGCATTGATCATTGAGGAAGGCTTTCTTATCTCTTCTTGCTATTCTTTCGAACTGTGCATTTTAGTGGGTATATCTTGCGTTTACTCCTTTGTCTTTCACTTCTCTTCTTTGCTCAGCTATTTGTAAGACCTCCTCAGACAGCCATTTTACCTGTTTTGTGTTTCTTCTTCTTGGGGATGGTCTCCCTCACCTCCTCCTGTACAATGTCAAGAATCTCTATTCATAATTCTTCAGGCATTCTATCAGATCTAATCACTTGAATCCATTTATCACTTCCACTGTATAATCATAAGGAATTTTACTTAGGTCATACCTGAATGGTCTAGTAGATTTCCCTACTTTCTTCAATTTAAGTCTGAATTTGGCAATAAGGAGTTCATGATCTGAGCCACAGTCAGCTCCCAGTTTGTTTTTGCTGACTGTGTAGAGTTTCTCCATCTATGGCTGCAAATAATATAGTCTGTTTGATTTTGGTATTGACCCTCTGGTGACGTCTATTTGATCATCTGGTAATACTATTCAGTTCAGTTCAGTCGCTCAGTCGTGTCCAACTCTTTGCGACCCCATGAACTGCAGCATGCCAGACCTCCCTGTCCATCACCAACTCCTGGAGTTCATTCAAACCCATGTCCATTGAGGCATTGATGCCATCCAGCCATCTCATCCTCTGTCGTCCCCTTCTCCTGCCGCCAATCCCTCCTAGCATCAGAGTCTTTTCCAATGAGTCAACTGTTCGCATGAGGTGGCCAAAGTATTGGAGTTTCAGCTTCAGCATCAGCCATTCCAATGAACACTCAGGACTGATCTCCTTTAGGATGGACTGTTTTGATCTCCTTGCAGTCCAAGGGACTCTCAAGAGTCTTCTCCAACACCACAGTTCAAAAGCATCACATCTTCGGCACTCAGCTTTCTTCACAGTCCAACTCTCACATCCATACATGACCACAGGAAAAACCATAGCCTTGACTAGATGGACCTTTGTTGGCAAAGTAATGTCTCTGCTTTTCAATATGATATCTAGGTTGGTTATAACTTTTCTTCCAAGGAGTAAGCGTCTTTTAATTTCATGGCTGCAGTCACCATCTGTAGTGATTTTGGAGCCCAAAAAAATAAAGTCTGACACTATTTCCACTGTTTCCCCATCTATTTGCCATTAAGTGATGGGAACAGATGCCACGATCTTAGTTTTCTTAATGTTGAGTTTTAAGCCAACTTTTTCACTCTCCACTTTCACTTTCATCAAGAGGCTTTTTAGTTCCTCTTCACTTTCTGCCATAAGGGTGGTGTCATCTGCTTACCTGAGGTTATTGATATTTCTCCCAGCAATCTTGATTCCAGCTTGTGCTTCTTCCAGCCCAGCCTTTCTCATGATTCACTCTGCATGTAAGTTAAATAAGCAGGGTGACAATATACAGCCTTGATGTACTCTTTTTCCTATTTGGAACCAGTCTGTTGTTCCATGTCCAGTTCTAACTGTTGCTTCCTAACCTGCATATAGGTTTCTCAAGAGGCAGGTCAGGTGGTCTGGTATTCCCATTTCTTTCAGAATTTTCCACAGTTTATTGTGATCCACACAGTCAAAGGCTTTGGCATAGTCAATAAAGCAGAAATAGATGTTTTTCTGGAACTCTCTTGGTTTTTCCATGATCCAGCAGATGTTGGCAATTTGACCCTGATTACTGAGAAGAAATTGTGTCACTTATTTACAAGGAAGTTAATGAAGATTATATTTATAATTTATATAATTCCTTTGGGGCATCTCTTAGTACTCCCATGCCCTGTGAATAAAGTCAATGGAAAACTATGACAATTCAATTTAAAAAGGACTACTAGACGTCCAGGCACTTCAAAAATGAAGATCTGGATCATCCCAAAAGGAAAATCACTATGGCTAGCAGAGTTATTTGCAGAGTGGAAAGGAAATATGGAATGGGTTAGTCAGAAAGGGAGAAGGTCATTAAAAATATCAGTTATAACTAAATTGTAATTTATAGAAAGGAGTACTGTATTGTTAATAGTATTTATTTTTAATTTTGTTATGAATATGTGTGTTTCAAAATTTTTTAATCTTTTTCTTATCTTCTTATCATATAAAGTGAAACCACTTCTAAACACTTAAATATTTTTAACTGTACATGGTAATAACTCACATACAAGATACCAAGTGAAAGAGTGAATGTCTTCCAAGGACTCGACATTCCCCTCTAGGAAAAGAGTTAATGTATTTTCAGATGGAGACATGGTAATTTTACCATGTTAGACAGAATGATTACTATTGTTTTTATTTGTAGTATGGTTTAATGAGACACATATGGGTGACAAATTACAAGGAATAGATTTGTAGAGGTTAATTTTAAGTGCCAATTTGGCTAGGATATGGTGCTGAAATATTTTACCAAACAGAATGTTGCTGTGCAAGTATTTTGTTAAATGTAATTAGCATTTAAGTCAGTAGACTGAGTAAAGCAGAATACCCTCCATGATGAAGATGGGCTTCATCCAATCAGTTGAATGCCTCTATTTTTTAATATAAATTTATTTATTTTAATTGGAGGTTAATTACTTTACAATATTGTACTGATTTTACCATACATCACATGAATCCACCACAGGTATACACGTGTTCCCCATCCTGAACCCCCCTCCTCCTCCCTCCCCGTACCATCCCTCTGGGTCGTCCCAGTGCACCAGCCCCAAGCAACCAGTATCATGCATCGAACTTGGACTGGTGATTCGTTTCATATATGATATTATACATGTTTCATTGCCATTCTCCCAAATCATTCCACCCTCTCCCTCTCCCACAGAGTCCAAAAGACTGTTCTATACATAGTTGAATGCCTTTAGAGAAAAATCAATTTCTGGCTCCAGAAAATATTTGCACTACAATATCAACTCTTCTCTGAGTCTCTAGTCTGCCTGCCTCCCCTCCAAATTTCACACTTGCTAGCCCCCATAATCACATAAGCACATGATTCAGTTTTTTAAGCTAAATTTATCTGTCTCTGCATACAAATACATATGAAAGTGAATGTTGCTCAGTCGTGTCCGAATCTTTGTTACCCCATGGACTATACAGTGCATGGAAGTCTCCAGGCCACAGTACTGTAGTGGGTAGCCTTTACCTTCTCTAGGGGATCTTCCCAACCCAGGGGTTGAACCCAGGTCTCCCACATTGCAGGTCACTTCTTTACCAGCTGAATCACAAGAGAAGACCAAGAATACTGGAATGGGTAGCCTATCCCTTTTCCAGTGGATCTTCCTGACCCAGGAATCGAGTTGGAGTCTCTTGTATTGCAGGTGGATTCTTTACCAATTGAGCTATCAGGGAAGCCAACAAACACATATAAAGGTATCCTAATGATTCTCTCCAAATAATAACAAAATGAAATACTTACCTCTTTTGTTTTCTGTCAAATAGATTGGAAGTGAGTGACAGTAAGCACAAGTATAACTTATTGTTAACTATTGATCTATCTTACCCAACCTATAGATAAATTTGTTGCTGTTGTTCAGTCACTCAGTTCAGTTCAGTCACTCAGCCGTGTCTGACTCTTTGAGACTCTATGGACTGCAGCATGTCAGGCTTCTCTATCCTTCACTATCTCCTGGAGTCAGCTCAAACTCATGTCTAATGAGTAAGTGATGACATACAACCGACTCATCCTCCATCCCCAGCTTCTCCTGCTGCCCTCAACCTTTTCCAGCAGGGTCTTTTCCAGTGAGTAAGCTCTTCACATTAGGTGGTCAAAGTATTGGAGCTTCAGCTTCAGAATCAGTCCTTCCAATGAGTATTCAGGGTTGATTTCTTCCAGGAGGGGCTTCTCTGTTGGCTCAGCTGCTAAAGAATTTGCCTGCAATGTGGGATGTGATCCCTGGGTTGGAAAGATACCCTGGAGAAGGAAGCAGCTACCCACTCCACTATTTTGGCCTGGAGAATTCCATGGACTGTATAGTCCATAGGGTCACAAAGAGTAGGAAATGAGTGAGCAACTTTCACTTTCTTCGAAGATTGACTAGTTTGGTCTCCTTGCAATCCAAGGGACTTTCAAGAATCTTCTCCAGAACTACAGTTTGAAAGCATCACTTCTTTGGCATTCAGCCTTCTTTATGGCCGAAATTTCACATCTGTACATGATTACTAGAAAAACCATAACTTTGACTACACAGACTTTTGTTGGCAAAGTGATGTCTCTGCTTTTGAATACACTGTCTAGGTTTGTCATAACTTTCTTCCAAGGAGCATGCATATTTTAATTTCAAGGCTGCAGTCACCATCTGCAGTGATTTTGTAGTCCAAGGAAATAAAGTTTGTCACTATTTCCAGAGAAATAAATACTTGATGTTTCTAGATAAATAATTACAGATAAATAACATGTTAAAACTGAAATAAAATAAAATAAACCCTGAGGTCTCTGCCTATAATATGTATTTTTCTTTTCAGCTCAGTTCAGTTCAGTTGCTCAGTCGTGTCCGACTCTTTGTGACCCCATGAATTGCAGCATGCCAGGCCTCCCTGTCCATCACCAACTCCCAGAGTTCACCCAAACTCATGTGCACCAAGTCGGTGATGCCATCCAGCCATCTCATCCTCTGTCGTCCCCTTCTCCTCCTGCCCCCAATCCCTCCCAGTATCAGGATCTTTACCAATGAATGAGTGGCCAAAGTACTGGAGTTTCAGCCTCAGCATCAGTCCTTCCAATGAAGACCCAAAACTGGTCTCCTTTAGGATGGACTGGTTGGATCTCCTTGCAGTCCAAGGGACTCACAAGAGTCTTCTCCAGCACCACAGTTCAAAAGCATCAATTCTTCGGTGCTCAGCTTTCTTCGAAGTCCAGCACTCACATCCATACATGACCACTGGAAAAACCACAGCCTTGACTAGATAGACCTTTGTTGGCAAAGTAATATGTCTGCTTTTTAATATGCTGTCTAGTTTGGTCATAACTTTCCTTCTAAGGAGTAAGTGTCTTTTAATTTCATGGCTGCATTTTTCTTTTAGATTGTGAAATTCACTCAGTTTTCTGACTTTTCTCCAAAAATTTAAATTGGAGGACAGAAATAATAGTGAATTAAAAAAAAAGAATAAAAAATGTTGAGGAGATACATGCTAAAAAGAAAAGAAGATCATGAGACACTTAGAAGGAAAGAAAATGAAAAGGTGAAATAATCAAAACAGTAAAGTAGTAAAAGAGACAATATAAGATGAAGATGGCAACATACTTCACATTTTCCTGTCCTCAGGGTCTAAATTTCTTCATGCTTTACCTTGAGATTTGTGCTACTGATTCAATGGTTTGGATTTTTTTTTTTTCCTTTCAACTCTTCATAATTAGTGTTCATTCTTATAATACTTGACTTCCATATACATTAGAAACAGGAAGAAGCATGTCTGGATTACTTTCCCATCCAACACACACACACACACACACAGTACTTCTTTAAATAAACTCTAGCACTTTTAAATTCAACAGTTTAGAAAGCCCTCAACTTTTTAGATCAGAGTATGCAGTCAGCTGAGTTGGTTGTGTCCACTGTTATGTGCATCACTGCTCATGAGAGTGTTTTCTCTAGAGCTGTGATGAATGAGTGACATCATTCCCATTGTCCCTTCTTTCTTTGCTGTATTCCCATATGCATGTCTCCCAAACTGAAAGCATCAGTGTGTCATAGAAAATAGAGTGTTACAAAGGGGAATAAGGACATCAGTGCTTAATTGCATGCATGTGGTAGACATGTTATTCTTTGTATTATGCTTTTCGATGTAACATTATTCCTGATGATAACTGTGAAGGCTTAGAAAAGGAATAATGAGAAAGAATAGGAGATTATGAAATGTAATGTTTATTGAGTGCTTCCTATAGCTTAGAGAAGATGCTAAGTACTTTACATATGTCATTTCACTTAATATTTCCTATAATAGTCAAGGTATTATTATCCACAACATACAATGAAGAAGTGGAAGATTAGAGCAATGTATTATTCAGTGTCACATAAAAGCTGTGATGTGAATTAATGTTTAATCCAGATATTAAGCTTTCAAATATCTATATAGATGTGGGATTGTCAGAAACCTGCACTGGATTCTACTAGAGCTCCTTGTTCCCATACTTTTGAAGAGATTGATTGAAACTCTTCTGAGTGTGGTTTGAGGTTTGGTTAAATGATATGCTTAATAATATAGTGAACATGAACTAAACTGAGCTCAGAGAATATACTTTTACACTTGGCTTAAAAAATCAATGATATTAGTCATGCTTCACAAAAATCACTGACATTCTTTAGAACAGACATTACCTGTAGTTCCGAGGAGCCCAGATGATTTCAACACTAGTTTTTTGTAAATGGAACATGCTCTTCCTGTCATTGGAAAAATGGTCCCAGCCAAATCCAACCTTACATTCTGTTTCTCAACCTCAGTATAAAGACATCATCTTACTGAGAAGCAAAACACTAAGGTTATAATGGAAAACACTGATGGCTTGGTTTGATTGATGAGACATCTCTAGGTAAATTAGTTCAACCAGGAACATAAAGTGACCTGATTGGCCAGGTCTTGATCTATTTATTCACAAATTTGTCAAGGCATGATGTTTATAATGACAGAATGTCAAGCCTCCACTTAATGAATAAATAAATTCTCATTTTGAAAGAGTAGTTCTATTATGAGATTAAGGGACAAAGACAATGACTGGTTAAGGAAAAATTAATGGGTGTCCATAAGACTAGGTTTGCAAAAAGGTTTGCAAAGTCTGACTCTCCTTGGGATTATATGTGAGGCAGTCTTTTCATGAACATAAGCTTTTGTATTTTAGGGTTCAATGTACCTCAAGTTTAGTCCTCTGCCCCACCAGCTATATTCCCATCTAATGGATACCTTTTGGCCCGACATGTGGTGCACAGAGTCAGAAGCTGCTGACGCCACTCATTGGCACAGAGTTGATTTGACTTGTGACCAGTGGACAGAGGGTAGAGTGGTGGTGGCAGTATGTGTATCAATTCAGTTAAGTTCAGTTCAGTCACTCAGTCGTGTCCGACTCTGCAACCCCATCAACCTGCAGCATGCCAGGCCTCCCTGTCCATCACCAACTCCCAGAGTCCAACCAAACCCATGTCCACTGTGTCGGTGATGCTATCAAACCATCTCATCCTCTGTCGTCCCCTTCTCCTCCTGCCGTCAATCTTTCCCAGCATCAGGGTCTTTTCAAATACGTCAGCTCTCTGCATCAGGTGGCTAAAGTATTGGAGGTTCAGCTTCAACATCAGTCCTTCCAATGAACACCCAGCACTTATCTCCTGTAGGATGGACTGGTTGGATCCCTTGCAGTCCAAGGGTCTTTTCTCCAACACCACAGTTCAAAAGCATCAATTCTTCAGCACTCGGCTTTCTTTATACTTCAACTCTCACATCCATACACGACTGTATATCAAAACCATAGCCTTGACTAGACAGACCTTTGTTGGCAAAGTAATGTCTCTGCTTTTTAATATGCTGTCTAGGTTGCTCATAACATTCTTTCCAAGGAGTAAGCATCTTTTAACTTCATGGCTGCAATCACCATCCTCAGTGATCTCGGAGCCGGAAAAATAAAGTCAGCCACTGTTTCCACTGTTTCCTCATCTATTTCCCATGAAATGATGGAACCGGATGCCATGATCTTAGTTTTCTGAATGTTAAGCTTTAAGCCAACTTTTTCACTCTCCTCTTTCACTTTCATCAAGAGGCTCTTTAGTGCTTCTTCACTTTATGTCATAAGGGTGATGTCATCTGTATAACTGAGGTTATTGATATTTCTCCTGGCAATCTTGATTTCAGCTTGTGCTTCATCCAGCCCAACATTTCTCATGATGTACTCTGCATATAAGTTAAATAAGCAGGATGACAATATATAGCCTTGATGTACTCCTTCTCCTATTTGGAACCAATCTGTTGTTCCATGTCCAGTTCTAACTGTTGCTTCCTGACCTGCATACAGGTTTCTCAAGAGGCAGGTCATGTGGTCTGCTATTCCCACCACTTTCAGAATTTTTCCACAGTTTATTGTGATCCACACAGTCAAAAGCTTTGGCAGTGTCAATAAAGCAGAAAGAGATGTTTATTTAGAACTCTCTTGCTTTTTTGATGATTCAGCAGATGTTGGCAATTTGATCTATGATTCCTCTGCCTTTTCTAAAGTCAGCTTGAACATCTAGAAGTTCACGGTTCATGTATTGCTGAAGCCTAGCTTGGAGAATTTTGAGCATTACTTTACTAGCGTGTGAGATGAGTGCAACTGTGCAGGAGTTTGAGCATTCTTTGGCATTGCCTTTTTTGGGGACTAAATAAAAACTGATCTTTTCCAATCCTGTGGCCACTGCTGAGTTTTCCAAATTTGCTGGCATATTGAGTGCAGCACTTTCACAGCATCATCTTTTAGGATTTGAAATAGCTCACTTGGAATTACATCACCTCCAATAACTTTGTTCGTAGTGATGCTTCCTAAGGAGCACTTGACTTCACATTCCAGGATGTAATATGATCACATTCCACAGAAGTGTGAGTGATCACACCATCGTGATTATCTGGGTCATGAAGATCTTTTTTGTACAGTTTTTCTATGTATTCTTGCCACCTCTTCTTAATATTTTCTGCTTCTATTAGGTCCATCCCACTTTTGACCTTTATTGAGCCCATCTTTGCATGAAATTTTCCCTTGGTATCTCTAATTTTCTTGAAGAGATCTCTTGTCTTTCCCATTCTATTGTTGTCCTCTAATTCTTTGCCCTGCTCGCTGGGGAAGGCTTTCCTATCTCTCCTTGCTTTTTTCTGGTTCTCTGCATTCAAATAGGTATATCTTTCCTTTTCTCCTTTGCTTTTCACTTCTCTTCTTTTCAGAGCTATTTGTAAGGCCTCCTCAGACAGCCATTTTGCTTTTTTGCATTTCTTTTTCTTGGGAATGGTCTGGCTCCCTGTCTCCTGTACAATGTCATGAACCTAGTTCATCAGGCACTCTGTCTATCAAATCTAGTCCCTTAAATCTATTTCTCACTTCCACTATGTAGAAATAAGGGATTTCATTTAGGTCATACCTGAATGGCCTAGTGGCTTTCCCTGCTTTCTTTAATTTAAGTCTGAATTTGGCAATAAGAAGTTCATGATCTGAGCCACAGTCAGCTCCCAGTCTTGTTTTTGCTGACTGTATAGAGCTTCTCCATTTTTTGCTGCAAAGGATATAATCAATCTGATTTTGGTGTTGACCATCCGGTGAGGTCCATATATAGAGTCTTCTCTTGTGTTGTTGGAAGAGGCTGTTTGCTATGACCTGTGCATTCTATTGGCAAAACTCTGTTAGCCTTTGCCCTGCTTCATTCTGTACTCCAAGGTCACATTTGCCTATTACTCCAGGTGTTTTTTTACTTCCTATATTTGCATTCCAGTCCCCTATAATGAAAAGGACATCTTTTTTGAGTGTTAGCTCTGGAAGGTTTTGTAGGTCTTCATAGAACCATTCAACATCAACTTCTTCAGCATTACTGGTCGGGGCATAGGTTTGGATTACCGTGAATAATCTACTATCTGTATAGTGTATTACATCTTATAAAGCAAGACTAGTCACCAAAATGTTGAAAAGTATGCTAGACACATGGAATTCTTATTTATGTGGAAATATGAGATATCATAGTGAGTTATTTTATTTTTAATTAAAATCAAGCTGTTTTATTATAGTGCTTCACTTATACTCCAAATGCCATTGTATGCCAGTTCCCATTACTGGTTCCATTTTTTCTTCCCTTGCCTCTAAGCAGGATAGTGGAAAGCTCAAAGATACCAGGTGATAAGCATTACTCATGGACAATTTAATTCTTCTCAGAGTCAAATGAAGTTAGAAGGAGATTATATTTAAGTTCTATCTCCATTTACGATTCTTCCACTATGTAAAAGGAAACTGATTTGGCTACATCTTTAAAAATGTATTATTTGTTAATATTGGTACTTGTGGAGGCAATTCTAAGATGGCAGAGGAATAGGACGGGGAGATCACTTTCTCCTCCACAAATTCATCAAAAGAATATTTGAACGCTGAATAAATTCCACAAAACAACTTCTGAATGCCAGCAGAGGACATCAGGCACCCAGAAAAGCAGCCCATTGTCTTCGAAGGGAGGTAGGAAAAAATATAAAAGACAAAAAGAGAGACAAAAGAAGTAGGGACAGAGCTCTGTCCCAGGAAGGGAATCTTTAAAAAGAGAGAAATTTCCAAACACCAGGAAACACTCTCACTGCTGAGTCTGTGGCAAGCCTTGGAACCACAGACGGCAACATAACTGGGAGAAAAAAACAAATAATAATTAAAACCCACAGATTACGTGCCCAACAGTAACTCCCCCAGCGGAGAAGCAGCACAGACGCCTGCATCCTCCACTATCAAGCAGGGGCTCAGCAGGAATGTGCAAGCTGCATTGCTTAGAGTAAGGACCTGGCCTGAATGCCCCGAGGGCAATCTGAAGGAACTAACTTGGGCTAGCAAACCAGACTGTGGGATAGCTACCACAGGAAAAGCCCTAATCTAAGACACCGCCAGAGAAAACAATGGCACCCCACTCCAGTACTCTTGCCTGGGAAATCCCATGGACAGAGGAGCCTGGTAGGCTGCAGTCCATGGGGTAGCGAAGAGTCAGACATGACTGAGTGACTTCACTTTCACTTTTCACTTTCATGCATTGGAGAAGGAAATGGCAATCCACTCCACTGTTCTTGCCTGGAGAATCCCAGGGACGGGGGAGCCTGGTAGGCTGCCATCTCTGGGGTTGCACTGAGTCAGACACGACTGAAGCGACTTAGCAGCAGAAGCATTACTTTGCAAAAGAGAAGGCGATGGCACCCCACTCCAGTACTCTTGCCTGGAAAATCCCATGGACAGAGGAGCCTGGTAAGCTGCAGTCCATGGGGTTGCTGAGGGTCGGACATGACTGAGCAACTTCACTTTCACTTTCACTTTCATGCATTGGAGAAGGAAATGGCAACCCACTCCAGTATTCTTGCCTGGAGAATCCCAGGGACGGGGGAGCCTGGTGGGCTGCCATCTATGGGGTTGCACAGAGTCGGACATGACTGAAGCAACTTAGCAGCAGCAGCAGCAGGATTACTTTACAAAAAAAAAAAAAGAGAGAGAGAGAGAGAGACCCCATTTTTTAAAGCAAACTTCATATGTATATATATATTTTTTTAATTTTTTGTGACTTTATTATTTTTTTTTCTGAATACTGTGTTTTTGAAAATCCAATCTCTACTCTAGATTTTTAATCTTTGCTTCTTGGGATCTGTTATCAATTTTGTACCTTTAAGAACCCAATCTTCAGTACCCATTTTTACTTGGGAGAGAGATTACTGGCTTGACTGCTCTCTCCCCCTTTGGACTCTCCTTTTTCTCCACCAGGTCGCCTCTATCTCCTCCCTCCCCCTTCTCTTCTCTACCCAACTCTATGAATAGCTTTGTGTTCCAGACGTTGGAGAACATGTAGGGAACCAATTACTGGCTGGATCTGTCTCTCTTCTTTTGATTCCCCACTTTATCCTCCAGGCCACCTCTGTCTCCTTCCTCCCTCTTCTCTTCTCTGTATAATTCCATGAACATCTCTGAGTGGTCCAGACTGGAGCACACATAAGAAAGTGATTACTGTCTAGCTTGCTCTCCCTCTTTTGATTCCACCTCATCTCATTCTGGTAACCTTTATCTCTCTATTTCTTCTTCTCTTTTCCATGTACCTCTGTGAACCTCTCTGGGTGTCCCTCACTGTGGAGAAACTTTTCATTTTTAACCTAGATGTTTTATCAACTGTGATGTATAGATGGAGAAGCCTTGGGGCTACTGTAAAAATATGACTGAAACTCAGAAGCAGGAGGCTTAAGTCCAAATCCTGAAAACGCCAGAGAACTCCTGACTCCAGGGAACATTAATTGACAGGAGCTCATCAAATGCCTCCATACCTACACTGAAACCAAGCACCATCCAAGGGCCAAAAAGTTCCAGAGAAAGACATACCACACAAATTCTCCAGCAACACAGGAACACAGCCCTGAGCTTCAAAATACAGGCTGCCCAAAGTCACTCCAAACCCACTGAAATCTCATAACTCATTACTGGATACTTCTTTGCATTCCAGAGAGAAGAAATCCAGCTCCACACACCAGAACACCGACACAAGCTTCCCTAACCAGGAAACCTTGACAAGCCACCTGTACAGCTCCACCCACAGTGAGGAAACTGCACAATAAAGAGAACACCACAAACTGCCAGAATACAGAAAGGCCACCCCAAACACAGCAATATAAACAAGATGAAGAGACAGAAGGATACCCAGCAGGTAAAGAAACAGGATAAATGCTCATCAAACCAAACCAAAAAGGAAGAGATAGGGAATCTACCTGATAAAGAATTCCAAATAATGATAGTGAAAATGATCCAAAATCTTGAAAACAAAATGGAATCACAGATAAATAGCCTAGATACAAGGATTGAGAAGATGCAAGAAAGGTTTAACAAGGACCTAGAAGAAATAAAAAAGAGTAAATATATAATGAATAATGCAATAAATGAGATCAGAAACACTCTGGAGGGAATAAATAGTAGAATAATGGAGGCAGAAGATACGATTAGTGAGGTAGAAGATAGAACGGCAGAAATAAATGAATTAGAGAGGGGAAAAGAAAAATGAATTAAAAGAAATCAGGACAATCTCAGAGACCTCTGGGACAATGTTAAACGTCTCAACATTCAAATCATAAAAGTCCCAGAAGAAGAAGACAAAAAGAAAGACCATGAGAAAATACTTGCGGAGATAATAGTTGAAAACGTCCCTAAAATGAGGAAGGAAATAATCACCCCAGTCCAAGAAACCCAGAGAGTCCCAAGCAGAACACCAAAGCAAAACACCCCCAAGACACATATTAATCAAGTTAACAAAAATCAAACACAAAGAACAAATATTAAAAGCAGCAAGGGAAAAACAACAAGTAACACACAAGGGGATTCCCATAAGGATAATAGCTGATCTTTCAACAGAAACTCTTCAGGCCAGGAGGGAATGGCAGGACATACTTAAAGTGATGAAAGAAAATAACCTACAGCCCAGATTACTGTACCCTGCAAGGATATCATTCAAATATGAATGAGAAACCAAAAGCTTTACAGACAAGCAAAAACTGAGAGAATTCAGACCACCAAACCAGCTCTCCATCAAATGCTAAAGGATCTCCTCTAGACAGGAAACACAAAAAGGGTGTATAAACTCGAACCAAAACAATAAAGTAAATGGCACTGGGATCATACTTATCCATAATTACCTTAAATGTAAATGCATTGAATGCCCAAACCAAAAGACAAAAACTGGCTGAATGAATACAAAAACAAAATCCCTATGTATGTTGTCTACAAGAGACCCACCTCAAAACAAGGGACACATACAGACTGAAAGTGAAGGGCTGGAAAAAGATATTCCACAAAATAGAGACCAAAAGAAAGCAGGAATAGCAATACTCATATCAGATAAAATAGACTTTAAAACAAAGGCTGTGAAAAGAGACAAAGAAGGACACTACATAATGATCAAAGGATCAATCCAAGAAGAAGATATAGCAATTATAAATATATATGCACCCAACATAGGAGAACCAGAATATGTAAGACAAATGCTAACAAGTATGAAAGGGGAAATTAACAATAACACAATAATAATGGGAGACTTTAATACCCCACTCACACCTATGAATAGATCAACTAAACAGAAAATTAACAAGGAAACAGAAGCTTTAAATGATACAATAGACCAGTTATTCCTAATTGATATCTATAGGACATTTCACCCCAAAACAATGAATTTCACCTTTTTCTCAAGTACCCACGGAACTTTCTCCAGGATAGATCACATCCTGGGCCATAAATCTAGCCTTGATAAATTCAAAAAAATTGAAATAATTCCAAGTATCTTTTCTGACCACAATGCAGTAAGATTAGATCTCAATTACAGGAGAAAAACAATTAAAAATTCCAGTATATGGAGGCTTAACAACACGTTGCTGAATAACCAACAAATCACAGAAGAAATCAAAAAAGAAAAAAAAAATATGCATAGAAACGGATGAAAATGAAAACACAACAACTCAAAACCTGTTGGACACTGTAAAAGCAGTGCTAAGGGGAAGGTTCATAGCAATACAGGCATACCTCAAGAAACAAGAAAAAAGTCAAATACATAACCTAACTCTACACCTAAAGCAACTAGAAAAGGAAGAAATGAAGAACCCCATGGTTAGTAGAAGGAAAGAAATCTTAAAAATTAGGGCAGAAATAAATGCAAAAGAAACAAAAGAGACTGTAGCAAAAATCAACAAAGGGAAAAGCTGGTTCTTTGAAAGGATAAATAAAATTGACAAACCATTAGCCAGACTCATCAAGAAACAAAAGGAGAAAAATCAAATCAATAAAATTAGAAATGAAAATGGAAAGATCACAACAGACAACACAGAAATACAAACGATCATAAGAGACTACTATCAGCAATTATATACCAATAAAATGGACAACTTGGAAGCAATGGACAAATTCTTAGAAAAGTACAACTTTCCAAAACTGAACCAGGAAGAAATAGAAAATCTTAATAGACCCATCACAAGCACAGAAATTGAAACGGTAATCAGAAATCTTCCAGCAAACAAAAGCCCAGGTCCAAACGGCTTCACAGCTGAATTCTAACAAAAAATTAGAGAAGAGCTAACACCTATCGTACTCAAACTCTTCCATAAAATTGCAGAGGAAGGTAAACTTCCAAACTCATTCTATGAGGCCACCATCACCCTAATACCAAAGCCTGACAAAGATGCCACAAAAAAAGAAAGCTACAGTCAATATCACTGATGAACATAGATGCAAAAATCCTTAACAAAATTCTAGCAATCAGAATCCAACAACCCATTGAAAAGATCATACATCATGACCAAGTGAGCTTTATCCAAGGATGCAAGGATTCTTCAATATCCACAAATCAATCAATGTAATACACCACGTTAGCAAATTGAAAAATAAAAGCCTTATGATTATCTCAATAGATGCAGAGAAAGCCTTTGGCAAAATTCAACATCCATTTATGATGGAAAAAAAAAAAAAACTCTCAAGAAAGCAGGAATAGAAGGAATTTACCTCAACATAATAAAAGCTATATATGACAAGCCCACAGCAAACATTATCCTCAATGGTGAAAATTTAAAGCATTTCCCCTAAAGTCAGGAACCAGACAAGAGTGCCCACTTTCGCCACTACTTTTCAACATAGTTTTGGAAGTTTTGGCCACAGCAATCAGAGCAGAAAAATAAATTAAAAAATCAAAATTGGAAAAGAAGAAGTAAAGCTCTCACTATTTGCAAATGACATGATCCTCTATGTAGAAAACCCTAAAGACTCCGCCGGAAAATTACTAGAGCTAATCAGTGAATATAGTAAAGTTGCAGGATATAAAATCAACACCCAGAAATCCCTTGCATTCCTATACACTAATAATGAGAAAATAGAGAAATTAAGGAAACAATTCCATTCAACATGCAAACAAAAAAAAAATAAAATAAAATACTTAGGAATATATCTACCTAAAGAAACAAAAGACCTATATACAGAAATCTATAAAACACTGGTGAAAGAAATTAAACAGGACACTAATAGATGGAGAAATATACCGTGTTCATGGATTGGAAAAATCAATATAATGAAAATGAGTATACTACACAAAGCAATCTATAAATTCAATGCAATCCCTATGAAGCTACGAACAGTATGTTTCACAGAACTAGAACAAATAATTTCAAAAACTGTATGGAAATACAAAAAAACTCGAATAGCCAAAGTAATCTTGAGAAAGAAGAAATGAACTGAAGGAATCAACCTGCCTGACTTCATGCTCTACTACAAAGCCGCAGTCATCAAGACAGTATGGTACTGGCACAAAGACAGAAACATAGATCAATGGAACAAAATGGAAAGCCCAGAGATAAATCCACGCACCTATGGACACCTTATCTTTGACAAAGGAGGCAAGAATATACAATGGAGAAAAGACAATCTCTTTAACAAGTGGTGCTGGGAAAACTGATCAACCACTTGTAAAAGACTGAAACTAGAACACTTTCTAACACCATACATAAAAATAAACTCAAAATGGGTTAAAGATCTAAACGTAAGACCAGAAACTATAAAACTCCTAGAGGAGAACATAGGCAAAACACTCTCTGATATAATCACAGTAGAATCCTCTATGACCCACCTCCCAGAATATTGGAAGTAAAAGCAAAAATAAACAAATGGAACCTAATTAAAATTAAAAGCTTTTGCACAACAAAGGAAACTATAAGCAAGGTGAAAAGAAGCCTTCAGAATGGGAGAAAATGATAGCAAATGAAGCAACTGACAAAAAATTAATCTCAAAAATATACAAGCAATTCCTGCAGCTCAATTCCAAAAAAATAAATGACCCAATCAAAAAATCGGCCAAAGAACTTAACAGACATTTCTCCAAAGAAGACATACAGATGGCCAACAAACACATGAAAAGATGCTCAACATCACTCATTATCAGAGAAATGCAAATCAAAACCACTATGAGGTACCATTTCAGGCCAGTCAGAATGGCTGCTATCCAAAAGTCTACAAGCAATAAATGCACCCTCTCGGTGCAGAGAAAAGGGAACCCTCTTACACTGTTGGTGGGAATGCAAACTAGTACAGCCACTATGGAGAACAGAGTGGAGATTCCTTTAAAAACTGGAAATAGTACTGCCATATGACCCAGCAATCCCACTGCTGGGCATTCTTACCAAGGAAACCAGAATTGAAAGAGTCACGTGCACCTCAATGTTCATTGCAGCACTGTTTATAATAGCCAGGACATGGAGGCAACCTAGATGTCCATCAGCAGACAAATGGATAAGAAAGCTGTGGTACATATACACAATGGAGTATTACTCAGCCATTAAAAAGAATACATTTGAATCAGTTCTAATGAGGTGGATGAAACTGGAGCCTATTATACAGAGTGAAGTAAGCCAGAAAGAAAAACACCAATACAGTATACTAACACATATATATGGAATTTAGGAAGGTGGTAACAATAACCCTGTATGCGAGACACCAAAAGAGACACAGATGTATAGAACAGTCTTTTGGACTCTGTGGGAGAGGGCGAGGGTGGGATGATTTGGCAGAATATCATTGAAACATACCAGATACTTGGGGCTGGTGCACTGGGATGATCCAGAGGGATGGGTTGGGGAGGGAGGCGGGAGGGGTTCAGGATGGGGAACATGTGTACACCCATGGCACAATCATGTTGATGTATGGCAAAACCAATACAATGTTTTAAAATAATTAGCCTCCAATTACAATAAATAAATTTATATTAAAAAAACCTGGTACTTGCATTGGCATAAAAAAGCAAAAATAAAATCATCCTTCTAGATATTAAAACTCATATTTTAGCACGTACTGGAAATAGAGGGCATTCACTTATTTGCTTAATCACAGAATGCTCGTTTTTCAATGATTGGAACAATAACTATATCTCTATTTCTCCCTTTGTCTTAGTAAATATATCTTTTATAACCAAATTATTTCAAATTAAAAGCTATTATTCTATAAAGAAAGTTGTTCTAGATTGTTTTAAAACCTATTTGAATTTTCCAAAGAAGACCAATCAATTTTAATTTAAGCATAAGAGAAACAATATTTTCTCTTAAACCTATGTAATATATTACTATAAATATTTCATAAAGGCCTAAAATCAGAACTTTTGTTCATGTAGAGCTGACTGGATGAGATTAGTGTCCAAATATCACCTGGTAAAGAGAAAAGAGAATCAAGGAAGACTGCTGTCTCTCATATGCCTTTTCCATAGTTGCAGATGCAAGAAAATACTGACTTCTTCTTGTGATTCCAGGGTACAGTTTTACAGACAGTTCTAACCAGGGTAGCTCAGAATTTTTCCAGATGGGAGTTTAGGACATGATAGAAAGCTCCAATTAACCTAAGACCCCAAAGGCTACTAGCTCAAGGAAAACAATTTATTTCTTAACTGGGACATAAATCTAGTCAAAAAATAGAACATGATCAGTGCCCTGAGGCATTCAAAAGCATTAATTGTACTTGCACTTTTCTGAACAGATACAGAAAAGAGGGGCAATTTACTTTAAAAAAAAAAAAAGAAAGAAAGAAAAGTAAAACCATACTCTAATGAAAAGTCGGAAATCACTTTAGTTCAGTCGCTCAGTCATGTCCGACTCTTTGTGACCCTATGGACTGCAGCACACCAGGCCTTGCTGTCCATCAGCAACTCCCAGAGCGTGCTCAAACTCATGTCCACTGAGTTAGTGATACCATCCAACCATCTCATCCTCTGTCGTCCTCTTCTCCTCCTGCCTTTAATATTTCCCTATATCAGTCTTAGTGAGTCAGTTATTTTCATTAGGTGACCAAAATATTTGAGCTTCAGCTTCAGCTTCAGCATCAGCCTATCCAATGAATAGGAAGAAATCACTTTGGATAAAAGGAAACAAAATTCATGTATTGACTGATACAGTCCCCTTTAATTTAGATTTTAAACAATGATACAGTATGGTATGGTATTCATGGTGGCATTAAATAATTTGGATTAATTATCAACGAACAGTTTACACTATTAGGTAATCATCAGCTTTTCTGGAATAGTGTCATGTTAAAACACTTTAGTAATATTGCACAGAAATATGTCACCAAAGTTTTGTCTTTATTAGAAATATCCTTAAGAATAAATGCTGTCACACTCGATGTGCTTGATTGAATCTAAATCTAAAATTTCATGTAATAGTAACAAGGTTTGTCTCTCTGGTATTTTGACTTTACCTCTCTCTGACCATGTCTTTTCTGAATTTAGCAGATTCTGTAGTAGACAAAGAAGCTCTTGGAAAGACCACTTTCATTATTATCCTGTCCAAATGCTCTCTATCTTTGTTCAGGAAGTCAAAATTTAATAGCCCTGTCAATCTTTAATATCCCTATAAAGCTTACTCTATAATGATCTTAAAACTTTCAGATAGTTTTAAAAAGGATAACCCGGTGTACGAGACAGCAAAAGAGACACTGATGTATAGAACAGTCTTATGGACTCTGTGGGAGAGGGAGAGGGTGGGAAGATTTGGGAGAATGGCAATGAAACATGTAAAAATATCATGTAGGAAACGAGTTGCCAGTCCAGGTTCGATGCATGATGCTGGATGCTTGGGGCTGGTCCACTGGGACGGCCCAGAGGGATGGTATGGGGAGGGAGGAGGGAGGAGGGTTTGGGATGGGGAACACATGTATACCTGTGGCGGATTCATTTTGATATTTGGCAAAACTAATACAATTATGTAAAGTTTAAAAATAAAATAAAATTAGAGAAAAAAAATTAAAAAAAAAAAAACATTTATAAAACTAACTTTACAAATTAAAAAAAAAAAAAAAGGAAGACTGGAGTGGAGAGCTCCTCTGTAAAAAGTGATGGAGATCTTCCTTGGTATAATCATGATAACTTTAAAATTCAAAGTCTTAGAAAGGTATAATCTTCCAAGACTGAACCAGGAAGAAGTACAAAATATGAACAAGCCAATCATAAGTACTGAAATTAAAACTGATTTTAAAAGTTCTAAAAAAAGTATAGGATCAGATGGCTTCATAGCAGAATTCTATTAAACATTGAGAAATGTTTCCTGTCTTTCTGAAACTGTTCCAAAAAATTTCAGAGGAAGGAATATATCCAAACCTCTTCTATATAGCCCCTACAACTCTGACAACAAATCTAAAGATACCACCCAAAAAAAAGGTAAAGACCAGTACCACTGACACTAAAATCCTCAACAAAATACTAGTAAACTGAATGTAATAATACATTGTAAAGATCATATATGATGATCAAGGGTGATTTATCCCAGGGGTGCAAGGATTTTTCAATCTGCAAGTCAATCAGTGAGATACACCATATTAACAAATTGAAGAATAGAAACCATATGATCATCTCAATAGATAGAGAAAAACCTTTTGACAAAATCTGACACCCATTAAGATCCGGGAGCTGGCTATGGCTCAGAACATGAACCCCTTATGGCCAAATTCAGACTTAAATTGAAGAAAGTGGGGAAAACCACTTGACCATTCAGGTATGACTTAAATCAAACCCCTTATGATTATACAGTGAAAGTGAGAAATAGATATAAGGGATTAGTTCTGATAGACAGAGTGCCTGATGAATTATGGACAGAGGTTCGTGACATGTACAGGAGACAGGGATGAAGACCATCCCCAAGAAAAAGAAATGAAAAGAAGCAAAATGGCTTTCTGAGGAGGCCTTACAAATAGCTGTGAAAAAAAGAGAAGCAAAAAGCAAAGGAGAAAAGGAAAGATATAAGCATCTGAATGCAGAGTTCTAAAGAATAGCAAGGAGAGATAAGAAAGGCTTCCTTAGCGATCAATGCAAATAAATAGAGGAAAACAACAGAATGGGAAAGACTAGAAATCTCTTCAAGAAAATTAGAGATACGAAGGGAATATTTCATGCAAAACTGGGCTCGATAAAGGACAGAAATGGTATGGACCTAACAGAAGCAGAAGATATTAAGAAGAGGTGGCAAGAATACACAGAAGAACTGTACAAAAAAGGAGCTTCATGACCCAGATAAGCATAATGGTGTGATCACTTACCTAGAGCCAGACATCCTGGAATGTGAAGTCAAGTGGGCCTTAGAAAGCATCACTATGAACAAAGCTAGTGGAGGTGACGGAATTCCAGTTGAGCTATTTCAAATCCCAAAAGATGATGCTGTGAAAGTGCTGCAGTCAATAAGCTAGCAAATTTGGAAAACTCAGCAGTGCCTACAAGACTGGAAAAGTTCAGCTTTCATTCCAATCCTAAAGAAAGGCAATGCCAAAGAATGCTCAAACTACCGCACAATTGCACTCATCTCACAAACTAGTAAAGTAATGCTCAAAATTCTCCAAGCCAGGCTTCAGCAATACATGAACCATGAACTTCCAGATGTTCAAGCTGGTTTTAGAAAAGGCAGAGGAACCAGAGATCAAATTGCCAACATCTGCTGGATCATGGAAAAAGCAAGAGAGTTCCAGAAAAAAATCTATTTCTGCTTTACTGATTATGCCAAAGCCTTTGACTGTGTGAATCACAATAAACTGTGGAAAATTCTGAAAGAGATGGGAATATAAGACCACCTGACCTGCCTCTTGAGAAACCTATATGCAGGTCAGGAAGCAACAGTTAGAACTAGTCATGGAACAACAGACTCATTCCAAATAGGGAAAGGAGTATGTCAAGGTTGTATATTATCACCCTGCTTATTTAACTTATATGCAGTGTACATCATGAGAAATGCTGGCCTGGAAGAAGCACAAGCTGGAATCAAGATTTCCAGGAGAAATATGAATAACCTCAGGTATGCAGATGACATCATCCTTATGGAAGAAAGTGAAGAGGAACTAAATAGCCTCTTGATGAAAGAGGAGAATGAAAAAGTTGGCTTAAAGCTCAACATTCAGAAAACGAAGATCATGGCATCTGTCCCATCACTTCATGGGAATTAGATTGGGTAACAGTGAAAACAGTGTCAAAATTTATTTTGGGGGCTCCCAAATCACTGCAGATGTTGATTTTAGCCATGAAATTAAAAGACGCTTACTACTTGGAAGGAAAGTTATGACCAACCTAGATAGCATATTGAAAAGCAGAGACATTACTTTGCCAACAAAGGTCCGTTTAGTCAATGCTATGGTTTTTCTAGTGGTCATGTATGGATGTGAGAGTTGGACTGTGAAGAAAGCTGAGCACTGAAGAATTGATGCTTTTAAACTGTGGTGTTGGAGAACACTCTTGAGAGTTCCTGGGACTGCAAGGAGATCCAACCAGTCCATTCTGAAGGAGATCAGCCCTGAGATTTCTTAGGAAGGAATGATGCTAAAGCTGAAACTCCAGTACTTTGGCCACCTCATGCGAAGAGTTGACTCATTGGAAAAGTCTCTGATGCTGGAAGGGATTGGGGGCAGGAGGAGAAGGGGACAACAGAGGATGAGATGGCTGGATGGCATCAATGACTCGATGGATGTGAGTCTCAGTGAACTCCCGGAGTTGGTGATGGACAGGGAGGCTTGGCGTGTCTCAAAGAGTCAGACACGACTGAACTGAACCGAACTGAACTAATGATAAAAATTCTCCAGAAAGTGGGCATATAGGGAATCAACCTTCAAAAACAGGCCATATATAACAAACCTATCGTTAATATCATACTCAATGGTGAAAAGTGGAAAACATATCCTCTAAGGTCAGGAACAAGACAGGGACATCCACTTTTGCCAATTTTGTGGCCAAAGCAATTACAGAAGAATAAACAAAAGGAATCCAAATTGGAAAAGAGGAATTAACACTGTCAGTGTTTGCAGATGACATGATACTATAGATTGAAAACTCTAAAGATTCTACCAGAAAACTAGTAGTCGTCATCAGTGAATTTGTTAAAATTGCAAAATACAAAATTAATAGACAGAAATCTCTTGCATCTCTATTCACTAACAAGAAAGGCTAGAAAGAGAAATTAAGGAAACAATCACCTTTACCATTGCACCAAGAAGAATAAAATATCTAGAAATAACTCTACTTAAGGAGACCTAAGACCTATTTTTTTTAAACTGTAAGAAATTGTTGAAAGAAATTGAACATGAAAGAAACACATAGAAGGATATATCATGTTCTTGAATTTTCCAATACAATATTGTAAAGTAAAAGTAATAATAATAATAATAATTTTTAAAAAGTTTTGAAAAATAAATCAAAAAATCAAAATTTTCAAAACAATTATACTACCTGAGCCAATTTACACATTCAATAAAATCTATTAAAATTACCAAATGATGTTTTCCACAGAATTAGAACAAATTTTTTTTTTTGTATAGAAATACAAAAGGCCCCAAATAGCCAAAGCAGTCCTTAAAAAAAAAAAAAGAAAGAAAGAAAGGAGATCAAGGAAACAGGCTCCCTGACTTCATACTATACTATAAAACTACAGTAGTAAAAACAGTATGGTAGTGGCACAAAAACAGAAATATGGATCAATGGAACAGAATAGAAAGCACAAAAGTAAACTTATGCATATATAGTGACATGATCTATGACAAAACAGTTAGGAAGATACAGTGGAGAAAGATTCTCTTCAATAAATGATGCTGGGCAAACTGGCCAGCCATGTGGAAAAGAAAGATATTAGAATATTCTCTAATAGCATGTACAAAAATAAATTCAACATGGGTTAAAGACATAGATGTAATACTGGATACCATAAAGCTTGTAGAGAAAAACTAAGGAAGAACACTCTTTGACATAAATTTCAGCAATATCTTTTTGAATCTACCTCCTAGAGTAGTGAAAATAAAAAGAAAAATATACAACTGAGATCTAATTAAACTTAAAAGCTTTTGCACAGCACAGGAAACAATAAACAAAACAAAAAGACAACCCTTAGGATGGAAGAAAATGCTTGCAAATGAAGCAACCATCAAGGAATTAATCTCCCGAACATACAAAGAGCCCACATGGCTCAATATATGAAAATCAAACCAATCAAAAAATAGAAGATCTTAGCAAACATTTCTCCAAAGGAGATCTACAGATGGCCAAAAAGCACATGAAAAGATGCTCATCAGTGCTCATTATTAGAGAAATGCAAATCAAAACTACAATAAGATACCACCTCACACATATTAGAATAGCCATCATCAAAAAGTGTACAAGTAATAAATGCTGGAGAGGGTGTGGAAAAAATGGAACCCTCCTACACTGTTGGTGGGAATGCAAATTGGTATTGCCACTGTGGAGAACAGTATGAAAAATCCTTAAAAACACTAAAAATATAACTACCATATGTCCTAGAAATCCCACTTCTAGGTATATATTTGGAAAAAACATAACTTGAAAAAAATGCATGCACCCAAATGTTCATAGCAGCACAATTTACAATAGCCCAAACATGGGAATGACTTAAATGTCCATCAACAGAGGAATGGATAAAGAGGATATATAAAGAGTATTACTCAGCCATAAACAAGAACAAAATAATGCCATTTGCAACAACATGGATGGACTGAGAGAGTGCCATACTGAGTGAAGTAAGTCAGAGAAAGACAAAAAGCATATGATGTCATTCATATGTAAAACCTAAAAATAATGATACAAATGAACTTTAAAAAAATAAAATAAAATTGAAACAAATTTGCAATTAGGGCTATAATGCACTGGAATATTTTTAATCTGTGTTATAAAGCTGTATATCTTATATTTATGTTACACTTTGACCCAATATTTGTAAACAGATTTAAGAATTCGGGGGCTGCCCTGGTGGCTCAGTCGGTAAAGAATCCACCTTCAATGCAGGAAACCTGGGTTTGATCCCTGAGCTGGGAAGATCCCCTAGAGGAGAGCATGGCAACCCACTCCAGTATTCTTGCCTGGAGAATCTCCATGGACAGAGGAGCCTGACAGGCTACAATCCATGGAGTCACAAAGAGTCAGCACGTAATAGTTAGGATGATATTTATTCAGTAGACCTAGAGATACTTTATTTCTGAAATAGCACAATCAACTCTAACTCAGTCTCAGTTATTTCTCCAAGGGATGAATAGACAGATGGATAGATAAGTAGAAAATCGGTGATAGATATGATAGATAGATGATAGATAAACAGATGAGAGAATACATACATACATACATACAAATCAATTTTAGAGGAATAGCGTTCAACTAACCAACCTTCTTTTCGAACCCAAATTTAAGAAACTCAGTATTGTACTCTGCCTAGCTGGTTTCCATGGATCACATGGCACATGTGTTTTAGGGACAGTCTAACTCCCCAAACTGAAACCAAGCCAGTATCTTTTATTTTTCCTAAGCCTACTCCCAAATCTGAAATCTTGCTATCTCCATGATATGGAAAGTCAAGGTCACTGTGCTCTGCTGTGTTTAGTCCCTCAGTCCTGTCCAACTCTTTGCGACCCCATGGATTGTAGCCTGCTAGGCTCCTCTGCCCATGGGGATTCTCCAGGCAAGAATACTGGAGTGGGTTGTCATGGCCTCTTCCAGGTGATCTTCCCAATCCAGGGATCAAACCCAGGTCTCTCACATTGCAGGAGATTCTTTACCATCTGGGTGACCAGGAAAGCCCCAAGGTCACTGGCCCCAAGGAAATAGAGACAGAAAGTATTCTATGAAATTCTTATAATTCAGCTGACTCTAGTCTCTCTTATGAACTCTGTTTCAGTTAGAATGCCTTCTTTTCCATGAAACCTTACAGAAAGAGTTATAATCTATAAAGTTACATTATTTTTTACATTGCAAAAAGTCTTGAAAATTTTGATTCCAGAGTTGGATTATTGATTTAATTATAACATCAAAGGGACTACCCTCATGGCTCAGCAGTAAAGAATCCACCTGCAATTCCGGTGGATTTAGGTTACAGTCCATAGTGTCGCAAACAGTCGGACATGACTGAGAGACTAAACACACACATACCATCAAAGGTCAAACATCTCCCCTCTTTCTTTAATGTTTGGAGCTTGTCCTGTGGCACTTTCTATGTGAAGCATCAAATCCTTATAGAAGTTTCCCAAGCAGCAAGAAAGATGATGAACGCAAAAGGAGCATTTTCTCTTTTGTGCCTGTTTTTCGTTTAGAGAGGGAAGACTTCTCCATCTCGGCCTCCCCCCACAAGACTTCCTTTTACGTTGATTGGTCAGATCTGGGTCATAGTCTGTCATACACCGGAATAAAGGAACAGGATTTCCCCAGTTGGGTTAGACCAAACATGACTCATCTTCTCAGGTTGAGCATATTTATTTATGGGTCCCTTCTGTCCCATTAACCTCCAAAAGGCATTTGCTAAGAAAGAGAGAGAAAAAAAAAAGGCCCATTAGGTATATAATCCACCAAAGTAATGTCGTTATGAAGTAGTGAGTGGAAAGGGAAATTTGAGAAGCTAGAGATTGATGGAGTTGTGGACTTCTGACTCAGAAGCAGATAAATATATTAGAATGGAGATAATTACACTTTAAAATAGGTACAAATAGAAAGGATGGCCTATGCAATATTTTTTAAACTTTAATTATAACCGTCATCTAGGGAAGGGTTTTATTTGCTCGAGATTATAATTCATTCTTAGTTCTACACCAAGAAAAAAAATCTTGGAATCCTCTTAGAATTTGAAAAATGGTACAATTCAAAGGTGCAGCAAGAATATATTTTAAACCACCCATGCTTTCATTTATAATAAGACACAAAGAAAATATGTAGTAAAAGATTTTTAAGAAATGAAAAATGCTTTACCTTCCACAAGCCTAAATATTTCTCAAAGCCACAACATAGAAAAATTAACAGACCTGCAGGCAGCTGTGACACACGTATCCACAAAATTAGGGAATAATTTAGCTTAATTAAACAATTGTTTATAAAGAGATTAAAACTTGTACTAAAAAAAAAAAATTGTACTAAAACAACGTTCTCTCAAAATGTACTATTTTCCCAAAAATGAGTGATACTTAATTCAGCTCCAATTTTTCTGTAGAAGAACAGAGAGCAGTTGCTTGAAGTTGGGAAGGAGTAAAATGATAAAGTAGGCTGAAGATACATTTGAGTAGAAGACACGTACACACAAACACACCCACATCTCACACACACACAAACACAATATCTCCAACATGTAATCCCATAGAAAATAAAAATGGAATACTAAAAATTACTTAATCTATAACAAGACAAGAAATGAAAAGACAGAGCATGTCAATCCTTATGTTACATTAAAACTGACTATTTTAACTAAAGGCAAAGGCTTTCAGGTAAATACAACATCAAGATCAAATTTCATGGGTTTTATAAGAGATAGATTTTAACTACACAGACATAGGCAAGGTAAAGTAAACAGAAGAACAAACAGTACACCAGGCAGAGCCTAAACGTAAGAACACTGGTATGGCTATGTTAGTGTCACAGTAGGCTTAAAAAAAAAAAAAAAAAAAAAAGGATTACCAGGGTAAAGAGGAGCATTTCTTAAAGACAAAAGTGTTGATTGATTTTATGTGGACTAATGTGTGTGCATTTCATAACAGTGGTCCAAAAGTACAGAAAGCAAATATTGATATAACAAACAGAAGAAATAACCAAATCCACAATTATTTTTGAAAAATGTAACACTCCTGTCTCTGTGATTCAAACATCAGTCAAATATTACTGAGGCCACAACATAAATACTAGTATCAACCTACTTGACGTAATTTTTATGGAACTCTATTGCTAATCACTCGGAGAAGGCAATGGCACCCCACTCCAGTACTCTTGCCTGGAGAATCCCATGGACGGAGGAGCCTGGTAGGCTGCAGTCCTTGGGGTTGCTAAGAGTCAGACACGACTGAGGGACTTCACTTTCACTTTTAACTTTCATGCATTGGAGAAAGAAATGGCAACCCACTCCGGTGTTCTTGCCTGGCGAATCCCAGGGACAGGGGAGCCTGGTGGGCTGCCGTCTATGGGGTCGCACAGAGTCGGACACGACTGAAGTGACTTACCTATAGCTAATCACTACAAAATACACATTCATTCCCAGGACATATCAACATTCACCATGACAAACTGTATACTATGTCATAAATAACCTTCAATGCACTCCATAATTTTAAAAACACACAAAAGAGTTTTATTTGATCCCAATAATATTAAACTGCAAAATAACCTTTAAAATACCTGAGAAACTCCCTCAAATTTGAGGATTAAGCAATCTTCTAAACAACCCATGAAGAAAGAATATAGCTCAAGGAAGACCAGAAAATATTTCAACTGAATGATAATGAAAGCACAGCATATTGAAATGTGTGGAATGCTGCCAAAATAGTCTTAGACAGAAATTTATAACTTCAGATGGTTATACCAGAAAAGAAGAAATTGTAAAATAAATGACTTGACATCTTAAGAAACCAATATAATAGTGAATTCAACTGAAACAGACAATTTTCTTGAATGAATTTTAGTCTGGCTCCCTTAAGGCCACTTCTCAACTAGACTTCCACCTTGGGCTTTCCTATTCATCCTTTTTGGACCTGTGTTGTCCAGTTTAGCAAAAGCTTGCTAAGCCATTTAACGGGAAATCCTCCATCCTCAATATCTGAGCTTATGTCAAATTCCTCATCTTCCACAAGTCCCCTGGTGAGGTCTGATCACATTGGGCTGCCTTCAACAAGAATACTGATGAGTTGATTCAGACAGAATCCGTGCTTATTCCAGATGCTACATCTTAGTACTGCTCTATCACTGGCCCTTCCCTGCTCCTTGACTGTACATCTCCATCTGCCCACACTGTCTGACGTAAAGAATGAACCAATTCTGCACTGAGGCATTTTCCCCCTATTATAATAGTTCCTGAATAAAATCTATTTCTACCACTTTCACTACTGTCCAGCTCTGGATATCTTTTCTAATCCAACCCAAAATAAATAGAAGAAAGAAAACAATAAAAATAAGACAGGAACTTAATACAATAGAATACAAACAATAGAAAAAAATTAATAAGGCCATAGTTCACATTATTGATGAAATCTTTAAACAATCAAGAGAGAAAGATAGAGCTAGCACCATGGGGAAAAAAAAAAATTCACTCCTGAAACACTAAACAACGTGGATGGATCTTAAAATAGAAAGCACTAAGCAAAAGAAGCGAGATACAAAAGAATACACAGGGTATGATTCTATTCATGTTTTAGTGACTTATGGATATGGCTTTTAGAGTCTACTATTTCAACCCTCAGATATAAGTGGACACTTTCCTTGGAACTGAACCTCCTTGAAAAGCAAATGCAGACTTCTATAGAGGTACAAGGCTTTGATTATAAAAGTTTACATTTTGATACTGGTCACTGCCCAAACCAAGTCCAGGTTTAATATATTTTTGTAGCTAGAGATTGAACTTCCCAGCTCCTCAAAGGAAACAGGTACAGTCTAGTAATTTTGGCAGCATTCATATTCATTGATCCCAATTTCATCTCACCACTGCATTTAAATTGTTTCAGTTCATTTCCGTTCAGTTCAGTCGCTCAGTCATGTCTGACTCCGCAACCCCATGAATCGCAGCACGCCAGGCCTCTCTGTCCATCACCAACTCCTGGAGTTCACTCAGACTCACGTCCATCAAGTTGGTGATGCCATCCAGCCATCTCATCCTCTGTCCTCCCCTTCTCCTCCTGCCCCCAATCCCTCCCAGCATCAGTCTTTTCCAATGAGTCAACTCTTCACATGAGGTGGCCAAAGTACTGGAGTTTTAACTTTAGCATCATTCCTTCCAAAGAAATCTCAGGGCTGACCTCCTTCAGAATGGACTGGTTGGATCTCCTTGCAGTCCAAGGGACTCTCAAGAGTCTTCTCCAACACCACAGTTCAAAAGCATCAATTCTTTGGTGCTCAGCTATCTTCACAGTCCAACTCTCACATCCATACATGACCAGTTAAATTCCACTTAGGAAGGGGAAGGGGCTGGTTAATAATGTGCCCATGGCAAATTAGAAGGCATACAGTCTACCTAAATGAACAGTCATATGGCATATGCACTCAATATGCCAGCAAATTTGGGAAACTCAGTAGTGGCCACAGGTCTGGAAAAGGTCAGTTTTCATTCCAATGCCAAAGATAATTCCAAAGAATGCTCTAACTACTGCACAGTTGCACTCATCTCAGATGCTAGTAAAGTAATACTCAAAATTCTCCAAGCCAGGCTTCAGCAATACATTAATAATTATGAATTTACAGATGTGCAAGCTGGTTTTAGAAAAGACCAAGGAACTACAGATCAAATTGCTGACATCTGTTGGATCATCATAGAAGCAAAAGAGTTCCAGAAAAACATCTATTTCTACTTTATTGACTATAACAATGCCTTTGACTGTGTGGATCACCACAAACTGTGGAACATTCTTGAGATGGGAATACCAGACCACCTGACTTGCCTCTTGATAAATATATATGCAGGTCAGGAATCAACAATTAGAACTGGACATGATACAACAGACTGACTCCAAATAGGGAAAGGAGT
Organism: Bos taurus; assembly: GCF_002263795.3. Classification (NCBI taxonomy): domain Eukaryota; kingdom Metazoa; phylum Chordata; class Mammalia; order Artiodactyla; family Bovidae; genus Bos; species Bos taurus. The sequence goes on from NC_037336.1 coordinate 6,254,815, forward strand.
ATGCCAAGGCTGTATATTGTCACCCTGCTTATTTAACTTATATGCAGTGTACATCATGAGAAACGCTGGCCTGGATGAAGCACAAGCTGGAATCAAGATTGCCAAGAGAAATGTCAATAACCTCAGATATGCAGCTGACACCAAACTTATAGCAAAAAGTGAAGATGAACTGAAGAACCTCTTGATGAAAGTGAAAGAGGAGAGTGAAAATGTTGGCTTAAAGCTCAATATTCAGAAAACTAAGATCACAACATCCAGTCCCATCACTTCACGGCAAATAGTTGGAGAAACAGTGGAAACAGTTACAAACTTTATTTTTTGGGGCTCCAAAATCACTGCAGATGGTGACTGCAGCCATGAAATTAAAAGACTTACTCCTTGGAAGAAAAGTTATGACCGACCTAGACAGGATATTAAAAGGCAGAGACATTTCTTTGCCAACAAAGATCCATCTAGTCAAGGCTATGGTTTTCCAGTAGTCATTGTGGATGTAAGAGTTGGACTATAAAGAAAGCTGAATGCCACAGAATTGATGCTTTTGAACTGTGGTGTTGAAGAAGACTCTTGAGAGTCCCTTGAACTGCAAGGCAATCAAACCAGTCCATCCTAAATGAAATCAGTTCTGAATACTCATTGGAAGGACTGATGTTGAAGCTGAAACTCCAAAACTTTGGCCACCTGATGCGAAAAACTTACCACTGGAAAAAGCCCTGAGGCTAGGAAAGACTGAAGGTGGGCAGAGAAGGGGACAACAGAGGATAAGATGGTTGGATGGCAACACCAACTCAATGGACATGAGTTTGAGTAAACTCTGGGAATTGGTGATAGACAGGGAGGCCTGGTATGCTGCAGTCCATGGGGTCGCAAAGAGTCAGACACAACTGAGTGACTGAATTGACTAACCGGCTGAAATGAACAGTCACCACTCAGTTCTGAACATCACCTCAGACTGAAACCTGAATCCATGTGCGAGGACTCACCTGCTTATGAATCTAATCCATGTGCTGCTTCTGCTGTTGCTAAATTGCTTTAATCGTGTCCGACTCTGTGTGACCCCATAGATGGCAGCCCGCCAGGCTTCCCATCTTTGGGATTCTCCAGGCAAGAACACTGGAGTGGGTTGCCATTTCCTTCTCCAATGCATGAAAGTGAAAATTGAAAGTGAAGTCTCTCAGTCTTGTCCAATGCTTAGCGACCCCATGGACTGCAGCCTACCAGGCTCCTCCATCCATGGGATTATCCAGGCAAGAGTACTGGAGTGGGTTGCCATTGCCTTTTCTGCTAATCCAATGTGGCTGGGACTCAAACTTCGCCAAAACAACAGTCTTCCAACTGAGGTCACACACCTGATTTCAAGGCCTAATTAACTCAGATACTTGATGTCTTATTGCAGATGAATTCATTGAGAGACAAAGTGATAGGTAAGAAGTGGATGTATTTAGAGAGAAACACATCCTACAGATAAATGTGTGGGCCATCTCAGAAGAAAGAGTGCCCTTAGGAGAAGTAAGCTTCACAGACAAGGGTGTGGGCCGTCATGGAAGGCCAGTGCAGTCTCAAATTGTGGCGTGGTTAGCTATTATGGGCTGGGTAATTTCATACACAGAAGAACTGTACACAAAGGTCTTAATGTCCTGGATAACCATGATGGTGTAGGCTCTCACTCAGAGCCAGACATTCTGGAGTCTGAAGTCAAGTGGGCCTTAGGAAGCACTGCTGCCAAAAAAGGTAGTGGAAGTGATGGAATTCCAGCAAAGCTATTTAAAATCTTAAAAAAAAAAAAAAAGATGCTGTAAAGTGCTGCCCTCAACAAGCCGGCAAATTTGGAAAACACAGCAGGGGCCACAGGACTGGAAAAGTTCAATCCTCATCCCAATTCCCAAGAAGGACAGTACTAAAGAATGTTCAAACCACTGGACAACTGAGCTCATTTCCCATGCTACTAAGGTTGTACTCAAAATCCTCCAATCTAGGCTTCAGTATTGCATGAACCAAGAACTTCCAGGTGTTCAAGTCGGGCAGAAAAGGCAGAGGAACCAGAAATCAAATTACCAACATTCAGTGGATCACAGAGAAAGGTAAGAAAGTATAGAAAAACATCTACATTTCATTGATTACATTAAAGCCTTTGACTATCTGGATCATAACAAACTGTGGAAAATTCTTTAAGATTGAGAATACCAGATCATCTTACCTCTCTTTTGATAAACCTGTATGTGGGTCAAGAAGCAACAGTTAGAACTCTGTATGGAACAACTGACCGGTTCTGGATTGAGAAAGGAGTACTACAAGGCTGTTTACTGTTACTCTGTTTGTTTATACACAGAGCACATTATACAAAATGCCAAGCTGGATGAGTTACAAGCTGGAATCAAGATTTCCGGGAGAAATATCAACAACCTCAGATATGCAGATGATAACACTCTAATGGCAGAAAGCAAAGGGAACTAAAGAGCTTCTTGATGAAGGGGAAGGAGAGGAGTAAAAAAGCCAGCTTAAAACTAAATAATAAAAAACTAAAATGATCGCATCTGGTCCCATTACTTCATGACATATAGAAGGGGAAAATGTGGAAGCAGTAACAGATTTTCACTTCTTGGCTCTAAAATCACTGCAGATGGTGACTACAGCCATGAAATTAGAAGACAATTGTTTCTTGGCAGGAAAATTGTGACAAACCTAAACAGTGTGTTAGAAAGGAGACATCACTTTGCCAAACTAAAGCCCATATAGTCAAGGATGTGGTCTTTCCACTAGTCATGTACGGATGTGAGTGCAGAACCATAAAGAAGGCAGAGTGTTGAAAACTTGATGCTTTCCAATTGTGGTGCTGGAGAAGACTCTTGAGAGTCCCTTGAACTTCAAGGAGATCAAACCAGTCAATCTTAAAGAAAATCAACCCTGAATACTCTTTGGAAAAACTGATGCTGAAGCTGAAACTCCAATACTTTGGCCACTTGATGCAAACAGCTGACTAATTGGAAAAGACCCTAATTCTGGGAAAGATTGAAGGCAGGAGAAGAAGAGGGCCACGACAAAGGATGAGATGGTTGGATGGCATCTCTGACTCAATGGACATGAACTGGGCAAACTCTTAGAGGTAGTGAGGGACAGGGAGGTCTGGTGTGCTGCAGTCCATGGGCTTGCAAAGAGTCAGAAATAACTAGGTAATGAAACAAAAACAAATTTCACAGGCTAATGAATGGGAGGATTATTCCAACTCTTTTGGAGGAAGGAGTGGAAATTTCCAGGAATTGGGACATCACCCCAATTTTAATCTTTGATGGTCAGCCTTGAACTGTTATGGCACCCATGGTTGTGTAACTTCATTTGTTGATGTGTTGCAGTTCTTGGGTTGTTCAGCTACAAAGTTGTGCCCCTGTCTCTCTGACCCCATGGACTGCAGCACACCAGGCCTCCCTATCTGTCACCATCTCCCAGAGTTTGCCCAAGTTCATGTTCATTGCATCAGTGATGCTGTTCAGCCATCTCATCCTCTGATGCCCTCTTCTCCTTCTGCCCTTGACCTTTCCCAGCATTATGGAGTTTTCCAATATGTCATCTGTTCTCATCAGATGACCAAAATACTGGAGTTTCAGCTTCAGCATCAGTCCTTCCGGCAAATATTCAGTGCTGATCTGTCTTAAGATTGACTGGTTTGATCTCCTCACTGTCCAAGGGACTTTCAGAAGTCTTCTCCAGTGAAGGCATCAATTATTTGGCGTTCTTTCTTCTTGATGGTCCAGCTCTCACAACTATCTGTGATCACTGGAAGACTATAGCATTGATACTACAGACCTTTGTCAGCAGAGTAATGTCTCTGCTTTTCAACACACTGTCTAGGTTTGTCATTACTTTCTTGCCAAGAGGCAGTTAGTTGTCTTCTGATTTCATGGCTGCAGTCACCATCAATAGTGATTTTGGAGCCCCAAAAAGGAACTCTGTCACTACTTCCACATTTTCCCCTGCTATCTGCCGTGCAGTAAGGGAGCAGATGCCATAATCTTATTATTATTATTTTTTTAATATTTAATCTTAAGATGGTCCTTTCACTCTCCTCCTTCACCTTCATGAAGAGACTCTAGTTCTTCTTCATTTCTGCCATTAGAGAGTATCATCCGCATTTCTGAGGTTGCTGATGTTTCTCCTGCTTATCTTGATTCCAGCTTGTAACTCACCCAGCCCAGCGTTTCTCATTATGTGCTCCGTGTATAGGTTAGGCAAACAGGGTGCCAACAAGACAGCCCTGTTGTACTCCTTTCTTGATCTTGAACCATTCAATTGTTCTATACAAGGTTGTAACTGTTGCTTCTTGACCTACCTACAGGTTTCTCAGGAGACAGATAAAATGGTCTGATATTATCATTGTTCTTACTATTTCCTGCTTCACCATGTACAATTTTACTTGATTCATGGACCTAATATTCCAAGTTCCTATACAATACTGTTCTTTGTAGCATCAGATTTTACTGTCATCACTGGACACATCCACAACTGAACATCATATCCTCTTTGGCCCATTTGTTTCATTCATTCTGGGGTTATTGATAATTATCCTCCAACTGGATACCTTCAGACCTGGGGGACTCATCTTTTGGTGTCATATATTTTTGGCCGTTTATACAGTTCATTAGGTTCTAACAGCAAATATGCTTGGGTGGTTTGCCATTCCCTCCTCCAATGTATCACGTTTTGTCAGAACTCTCTGCTACTACCAATTCGTCTTGGGTGGCCCTGAATGGCATGGCTCATACCTTCATTGAGTTAAGCTAGCCCCTTCACCATGACAGGACAGTGATCCTTGGAGGGGGTTGATATGTTACAATGAGCTATATGGATGCTCAAGTTCTGGTGGAAGTTGACTTCACCACCATCTTGGAACCATTTAGTTTTAACCAGCTTATGCCGTGTCCTGGAGTGATGTGATCCTTTCAAAGGTTGCACCCTGTCCCCTTTCCTCCTGTTTCAGTTTCACTAATTCTTGCTATGAAAAGCTAAGTATTCTTAGATATTTTAATTATTCATGAAGGGCATGAAATTAAGATTTTAAGTGGTATTTAAATTGTCAAAACATCTCTCACTTCTAATTCTATTCATTTATTTAAGAGCACTGAGGAATGATTAAAATATTTTCTAAAAATTCAGTTTAGTTACAAGTCATAATGAAGAGGACTTGTAAAGTATCAGTCATAACAAGATTACCCTCAGTCTCAGGGAACCCACATCCTTTTAAAATTTTACAGCCTAAATAGCATTTGCTAAAGGAACACAGTAACCTACTTCCTACTGAGTCTGGCCAAGTGATAAACTGTGCTTTCTGGTGATATTTTACACATCTCAAAGTGATAATAGCTTCTTCTAAGACAAACAAGTCTCCAAGTTGAAAACAGAATTGACAACATAGGGAAAATGCCTTATTATTGACCAGTAAGGGATCTTTGTCATGATTTATAATCATCTTTATCAATAATAAAATTATTTCTCAGTAAAATTTTCAAACTTTCAGATCCCATTCTATATTGTCTCACTTGGCCCCCATAGCAGACCTCAGATAGAAGATGTCAGATATCATCCCCATTGTTTTGGTGAGTAAGTGGAAGTGAAACCCAACAAGACCCTTTGGGGCCCTCATAGATACCAAAGCCCACCTGTTTCCCTTGTTTCCTGGTTGTAGGAAAAAGGCTTCAGTCTCTTAAATTTTCCCTGAGTTCCAAAGGAAAGATTCAGTTGCTAATCAGGGAAGGGAGTGAATGCAGAAACAAAGGACGAACAGTCAGGAAACAATAGAGCAGCCATTAAGCAAAGTTTTTGTTCCTCTGGAAAGAATATACATAGCAATACTTTTCAGTTCTTTTGTAGGAACTAAAGCTCCCCCACCCAGGTAGAAGATGGTTAACTTTAGCCTGAGCAGAAGCATGTGCACCTGAGACTGGTTGGAACCAGAAGGCTGAAGATTGAGATTCTGGGAACACCACCCTGTTACTTACTAAACAGGACCCTGTAGGGCTCCTGGAGACACAAGCCTTTCTGTGTCTCCTGTTTCTTTATTATAAGAAATAGGCTTCAGTCAGCCTCAATGTCCTCCTCTGAGTGAGCACATTCAAACAGTTGCTAATTAGGAAAAGAAGGAGATATGGAAACAAGGAAGAAAAAGTCAAGAGAAACAACTGCGCAGATTTAGGGCAAGGTCCTGGTCAAGGGATACACATAACAGTATCTTTGAGCCTTTTCGCAAGTACTGAAACCTCTACCAGGTGGGAGAAGTTAACTGTATGTTACCCACAAACATAGTGAGTTAGAAATTGCTAGGCTGTCAGTGTAAGACTCTGAGACCTCGGTCTTGTTTCCAATAGACATGTTGATCCACTAAGCTAGTATCTTTGTTGGAAGGTCAATTGGTCTGCATAAATATCAGCATCAGATCTGCCCGAGGGAAAACACAGTGATCATTATCTTTAGCCATATAGCTGGCCATTGTAAATGAAGGGTATAAAAAGGTGTGACTATCAGGATTAAGAGGCCTAAAGACGTTAGTTAACATTTTCCTTTAATGATTGTTGAAATGACATGTTGATGGGAGCCAACCGAAAATGTGCAGTTTAATACTGGTAAGCATACAAACTACTGTAAGTCCTGCCTTTAGGGAGCTGTTTACCCTCTTTCAGTGTCTATGCTGAGAGCTTTGTATTTCCCTTTTCTTTAATAAGTCCTATTCACTTGCTTCCATGTTTGCATGTTCGTGAAGTTCATTCTTTTGCTCTCTGAATAAGAACTCAGATTCCCGTTTCAACAGAGATTTCAAACCAGTTCCAACAAGAAAGTTGGTGATACTGACTCCCCTTTACCTCATTACCAACCAGTCAAAATGTACACAAACTGATCATGCCCTCTATGAACCATTACTATAAAATTGAAGACACACAACTTTGAGGGCATTAGCCTGCAGTGGCCCACTTTCTCTGCCAAAGCAAGAGACATGTTCTTTTTCACTTCACCCAAAGCTTTCTCTCTCTGAGATTTAATTCAGTGTCAGGGTACAGAGGCAAGATTCAGCTTTATTACCTCACCTCCAATCAATCAGAAGAAAGTTGTGCACAGTGGAGCCCTGCCTTCAAATTTGCTTTTAAAAACTCCTCCCTGAAACCCATCTAAGGGTTTAGGGTCTTTGAACACAAACCACCTGTTCTCCTTGCCTGGCCCTGCAATGAACATTTCTCCTCTCCAAAGTCCAAAATTTTTATTTGTTTGGCCTCACTGTACATCAAGCATACAAACTTGAATTTGACAACAGAAGCAAAGAGCCTTTAAGTTACTGTTTTGTATCATACAGCAAGCCAGAGGCACTAGGGGAGGTACTGAAACTTCTAATACCTACTCCAATGAAAGTATTTTCCTTTCCTTCAGAACAGAAAGCATAAAACAGACATCTTTAGACTGTTACCTGGCTGCACGCATTCACACAATTTTAGTACACACTTTTAAATTATGTGAAAAATTTTAGCAACTCAGATATTTCACCTAAAAACCTTCATTTCATTCCTCTCTGTTGGTTCAAAAACTCTATTGGTTCAAAGATTTGGTGAAATCTGAAATTGGCCCCTGAACATGGAGGACAAAGAGGGATGGAAGAAAGAGGCCGATCATTTCAGACTGCTGGTAGATAAGCCTCATTTCAGAAAGAGGCTTATTTCAGGCAGCCACAGATGATTAGATCTCCTGGCTAACACAGTTCAGACCAGCTCTCAAAGTTGTTAATGGCTTGGCTATGGGAACTGTTGGCAAAGCATACATTTCCAAGACAGCAAAGGAGATAAGAAGCCTCTACTGCCCAGATCATTAGGTGGTCACATCTCCAACACTTTCTTGAGTAATTAAATATCTGAGAATAATCAGGTACAAAGAATTAGGCTGACTAGTAATCAATTTCCTGAGTATCTTACATGCTTTCCAGTTTGCCATGGCTCCCATCAACCAGTCCATCACCCTTTCTTCATATAAAGTTGGATCTACCTGGATGCTGTGGGGTCCTACAGTTTTGGATCCTCCATTAGTCTCTATTGCCCCTCACAGACCTGACTTCATGCTTTGATTCTTTCCTTGTCATACTCTGTCTTTAAATTCTCCTGACCTTTAGGAAATAGCTAGGAAGCTGTCATTGTTCAGTCACCAAGCCCTGTCCAACTCTTCGAGAACCCCTGGACTGCAGCACATCAGTCTTCCCTGTCTCTCACCATCTCCCAGAATCTGTCCAAGTTGAATCACCCTCAAATCTAGGGTTTACTTGGTTCTGTCTCCCCTGTTCATTATGATGATTGTTCAGAACCACCTTTACTCTATACCGTATATGACCATTTCTGTCAAAAATAGGCATGCCTCTTCTGAAATTCAAAATATTTTTATGTGTGTGTGCTCTGTTATGCCCAACTCTCAAAATAGTTGCTTCACAACTTATGCTATCTTTTCTAATTGCCCCTTAACATTTATTTATATAACTCACACTGCTTTAATATGTAAATATTACTGCAGTGAGAGCTTTATGAAGGCAAAGCTGCCACTTGACTTTGCAATCCCAGTTCTTCAAGCAGCACCTTCACCCTACAGACCCTCAATAGTAAAATGTTAAAGGAACAAAAATCTTTTACCATGATGAATTCCTTGTTATTCTCCACAACTGGATTTTTGTAAACTTGGGTTCAGAAATTTTCTCAAAAGATAGCATATTTTCATGGATAATTCATTCTCTGAAATTTTGTCCTTGTGACTTTTAACATGTAATTTAATCTAAACTGAGTTTTCCATGTTTTAAAATGGGAATACTTCTTACCTCACAAAATTTAGTTAGGATCAACTGATGAGCTAGAAAGCACTTTTTGGATAAAATGCTGTGGAAACACGTGGTATTATTGTGTATTGTGTGCCTCCTGTTGAACTTTCCCTTCAATTTTGAGCAGAGTTTGATTGGTATATATGAAAATGCATTTTCCAGACTGATTGCCTTTCGTTAGATTTTTTTTTTTTAATAACACAAATGAAAACTCTTTGAACTAGATATATGCATCCATAATTACACTTTATTTAGGGACTGTAATTTACATAACACAAAAATAAAATCCCTGAGCCTCCAGGAAACTGACTGTGAAGAAGTACCTGTACTCTGCTTCTTTTCTTTGGTCAACACTGGTGTTAATGAAATAAACCTAACCAGGTGAATCAGGATTAAGATGAGCAGAGTTTCTTTAGTTATTAAAAACTCACACACCTTCACTCTTGAAACACAAGCTGGTGGGAAATGTGCTCAGAGTTTTCACTGAGAAAATCCCTATATCACAACCAGTATGTGGCTTTAGGCAGCAAATTTAACTTTACTTACAGCAGTGACTTAATCAGCCATATGGAAGCAACCCCACTTTCCTTGACCTTTTGATAGAGACTGAGGTAGCTAGAATTTTGAATAGAAATGGCAGCAAGATAGTAAATTAGATGCCCCCCAAAGCAAAGCATAATCGCTGATCTTTATTCAATGCAGTCATTCCTCCCCTACTCTTTATATCTCTTACACTCTGTTGTTAGCTAATCTTGATAAAGCAAATGAGTTTCTAGATGAGTTTTCTTTCTTTTTTTTTTTTTTTCCTGTCAAGTTCTATATCTCTGTCTGGTGAGTTAGTAAGTAGGTCACTTCCTCAAATTCCATTTCAGATTCCATTGAAAGCCCAAAGGCTCATTCTCTGCATCTGAAGATGATAAAGCCCAGCCATCTAAGAGTACACAGCTGTACCTCTGAAATTTTAAAGACTAACTACACTACACTTTGCCTGCAGCATCTTCTCCCCCTATTCAGAGGTCTTACATACTTGTCTTTGCCTCCTCAGGATACCTGTGTCTTAACCAGTCTCTCCCTCACCCTCTCCCCAGTTTACCAGCCCTCTGCTTCTGATTTGTTTTCCTTCAAGTTCAGTATGGATCTGAAGTTCCAGAGCCTTGATTCCCACTCACAAAGCAGTGACAGCTTCTCATCCTTCTAACACACTGACCTTCAAACTTCCATCTCTGTCTCAATCCAGCTGTAGGTCTTCTCACCATCTAGGCTACTAAGCACATTGGAAGAAAAAAAAAAAAAAGCCATGTAACTTCTTTGATTCCAACTTATGATGATTGTCTTTGTCACCCTGCACAACATTCCTTTGCTTGTTTGTTTTTCCATCACTCCCCTCTGAGCCCTGCAGCACCTACTCTAACCTCTATTACTCTCCTCAAGCTCATTCTCTATATTCCGCCTTGAACAATAAAGTTCTTCATCTCTTAGTTTCCAGAGCAAAGCAGAGGATGTGGTTAACTCCCCTCAACTCCAACACTTCTTACCAGCACATCAAAATCTACTTGTTTGTTCCCAACTTTCGTTTATTACAATGTGTTTGTAAGTGCCTGTGAGTATGTATAAATAATATCTTTTTTTTCAGGACTTATCAGAATATTACAGAATATATGCAAAAGATCTGTTGCTCATTTTGTTTATACGTTTTAGAACTCCAGAATTATTTTTTATCTGGACCCAAGTCAATACATGAAATAAACACAAAATTTTGTGTGTACATTTGGATTCAGTATAAATTGTTTATGTTTCTTCACTCCTTCAGAAGTAATATTAATTTACTGTGACCCTTCATAATCTAGTTCCATTGTTTATTACTGTACTTTCTACTATATTTTATTACTCAGACTCAGATTCAAAGATACTTAGGAGATATGTTGAAGGAGTCCATAGGGTCTGTGTTATCCCTGTATGGTCTCAATGTACCATTTTGAGATATGTGACTATTTTTATAATAAATTTATTGAGCTTTAATTCATATGTATTAATATGAGGTTTAACAAAACAAAAATTCACATTGTGTAATTACTACCTAATTATATAAAGAATATTTCAACATTCCAGAAATTTCCTTCACTTCCTTGTAATCATTTCAGTCTGTCATTATAGCTTAGGTTTGCCTTTTTCATGGAATTAGAATCATAACAGTATGTATTTTTTATATCTAGTGTCTTTTACTCAGCATAATGTTTTTGAGATTCAATTATTTGTTTATTAATTATTCTTTCCTGGTTATTACTGAGAAGAATTCTCTTGTTTGGATATATGTATTTTTGATGTTTTTTCTTTCTTTTTAATAGAGTAGGTTTTTTCTTTTTTAATTCTCTTGTTCGGGAAAAATAGAAATTCAGAAATTTCACCAGACACAAATGCAAAGCTTCCTGAATATGATAAAATAAATGCATATGGGCTCATCTCTCAAGTCCTCTTTCCTTGCTTGCATGCATGCTTAGTCACTCAATCATGACTGACTCTTTGTGACCCCTCAGACTGTAGCTTACCAGGCTCCTCCATCCATGGGATTTTTCAGGTAAGAATACTGGAGCATGTTGCTATTTCCTTTTCCATGGAATCTTCTTGGTCCAGGGATTGAATCTGCACCTCCTGTGTCTCCTAAATTGCAGGCAGATTCTTTCCGTACTGAGCCATCAGGGAAGCACTCCTCCTTCCTTACTCCCCTGTTATTATTTACTTATTTTTAAAATTTTTGTTGGCATATAGTTGCTTTACAATGTTGTGTTAGCTCTACTGTACAGCTTTGCAGAGGTTATATTCTTGACTTTTTATTTTTTCTTTTTAATCAGAATGAGTTCATCATTTTCATTTTAACAGAATGTTATCCAGAAAAGGTATAAAAGCACTGTTCTAGAGAAAACTCACAGATACTCTTTACTGTCCCAACCCTAGGGGGAGACTTCTGCTATGAATCTGCAACAAAATTATGTCTTCTGTGACATGCTGTTAGTCCACTGTCCTGGTACTGGAATTTTGATCTGTAAAACAACTGGACATCTACTTGTCTTATCTATATTACTTCTCTTGTATACTTCTATCTTCTATATATAACTTGGGATGCAGACACTCATTTGGGAGCCAATTTCCTCCTTAAAATTCAAATATCAAGGTAAGGACAGGGGGCAGCTTGTAAAGAGAGCAAGCTTCTTAGGACTGTTTCATTGAGCTCTTGAGATAAGTGTTGGTAATCATTGATAATGCTTATGTTTTGTTTTTCCTGATTTATTACAGTAGTGCAATATATAAATGAAGTTTGAGGTCCAGAGTTGAATTTTCAATCAAATATGTATCAGACTAGAATATTATATGCAATAAATCCCTTCAATAGATAAAGCAATAAGAATACTGCTGCCTACCAACTACCAGGGACTTACAACTGAAGATGATTTAGTGATCATGAGTGAGAATAGATACAACTAACAATACAAAGACTGGAAATATTCTGAGGGCATCAACTCAAATATTTTCCTCCTAATCTCTAAGAGCTGGCATAATCTTATGAACATACAAATTATATAAAAATAAATGATCAATCAAAATTAATCCTTCAGAAATTTCCAAGTCACTAACAATATGTTTAAATGTATTTCCTCCCTTTCCCTCTCCCAAACTTGGAAATTAAACCTAAAGGCAATTGTCTAGCAATTGCCTAAAAACTGTCTGACACTCTAGGAAATTTTTACTTACTTTGTACATGTTGAATGGTTACATCAAAAAATAATAAATTCATCCATAGCTACAAAAATAAGACAAAATTAAAAAATATTTATGAACTGTTTTGATATTGGGTATTGTTGTGGATACTGAGAATGCTTCTTCTTGAGAATACATATATTTCCCAAATACCTGCCCAGGTAACCTCATTTGTTCTTTCGCTTTGCATGTGATAAAGTTTTAAGATGCTCAACATCACTCATTATCAGAGAAATGCAAATCAAGACCACTATGAGGTATCATTTCACGCCAGTCAGAATGGCTGTGATCCAAAAGTCTACAAGCAATAAATGCTGGAGAGGGTGTGGAGAAAAGGGAACCCTATTACACTGCTGTTGGGAATGCAAACTAGTACAGACACTATGGAGAACAGTGTGGAGATTCCTTAAGAAAGCTGTGGTACATATACACAGTGGAGTATTACTCAGCCATTAAAAAGAATACATTTGAATCAGTTCTAGTGAGGTGGATGAAACTGGAGCCTATTATACAGAGTGAAGTAAGCCAGAAAGAAAAACACCAATACAGTATACTAACACATATATTGGAGAAGGCAATGGCACCCCACTCCAGTACTCTTGCCTGGAAAACCCCATGGATGGAGGACCCTGGTGGGCCGCGGTCCATGGGGTGGCTAAGAGTCAGGCACGACTGAGCGACTTCACTTTCACTTTTCACTTTCATGCATTGGAGAAGGAAATGACAACCCACTCCAGTGTTCTTTCCTGAAGAATCCCAGGGATGGGGGAGCCTGGTGGGCTGTCGTCTATGGGGTTGCACAGAATCGGACATGACTGAAGCAACTTAGCAGCAGCAGCAACGCATATATATGGATTTTAGAAAGATGGTAACAATAACCCTGTATATGAGACAGCAAAAGAGACACTGATGTATAGAACAGTCTTTTGGACTCTGTGGGAGAGGGAGAGGGTGGGATGATTTGGGAGAATGACACTGAAACATGTATAATACCATATATGAAATGAGTCACCAGTCTAGGTTCGATGCACGATACTGGATGCTTGGGGCTGGTACACTGGGATGACCCAGAGGGATGGTATGGGAAGGGAGTAGGGTTCAGGATGGGGAACATGTGTATACATGTGGTGGATTCATGTTGATATATGGCAAAACCAATACAATATTGTAAAGTTAAAAAATAAAATAAATAATAATAATATTTAGAAGAGATTATTTAAAATGGATTTTTCTCCACAATTATAATTATCTTTCCTTCTAATTATGCTATATTATTATTCTTAATCTTTATTTAGTTTGCTGTAGATCATTTTTATCCATATTTCTTCTTATTTCACTTCTGATATTAACATATTTGTGGAGTAGAATTTCTACTCTTTACTCTAAATGAGATAATCCAGATTTGAAGGTGAAATAGAGCTTGCATTACCCAGCACAAATAGCTACAAAATATATAGTTTTACAAAGAATATAATATGAAGTACTTGGATCCCTGAATAACTTTTGCAGGATGATGAACTGAGGTTGTGTCAGTTCTAAAATATCAAACTGTATGTGTTATTTTGTATCAGAAATATAGTATCTTATACAACTTCACTGGTTATTAAATGCCAATTTTCTTTCTTTGAAAGAGCACATTATTTTCCTGCATACAAAGAACATTCTAATTAGAACCACTGTTTCATAGAACTTAAAGAATATTATATTTCTTAATCACCACTAAGGAAGACAAAGTTTTTAACATCAAACACTTGAACAATATTTATAGCCACATCTTTTAATAACACAAAGCTATATATTAATACTAAATATTAAGCAAATATTTAACATGAATTATCTATTGAAATTTAAAAAATCTTTCTAGCATTTTAAAAAGTTTAGTTCTTAAAGTATTTTTCTTCTGATTAATAAGTTAAAAAGTATGTCTCTGAATATCCAGGTGGTCTGTCCATAATCAAATCATTTAATTTTACCTGTAAACAATAATTCTTCCAACTAATAAACTTTATGCCACTCAAATCACACCTACGTGTATATTCTGCTTTTTTTTAATAACTCATACTTTACTTCTCACCACTTTCTGATTCAAATGCCTAAGAAATGATCATTAGGCATTTGAAATATATGCCTAATATAAAAAGAAATATAATGGGATGTTAAATAAACCTTCCTTTTGTCTTAATTTGGATGAAAATCCAAATTTAGGAAGAAGAGTTGCAAATATTCTCCAAAGGTCAAACAGAAGTCTTGCCACAGGAATGAAATTTAGTTTATTCCCAACCCAGGTGATATATAGGGAAAACCAGGAAACCAATTTGAAAAAGGAATCATTAGTTGATTATCTGAAGGGAGTTGTCTGTGTACTGTGTTCTTCACTCATCTTGCTCAAGATAATTTCAAGTTGACTGACTTGAAGAGACCTACTCCATTCTTATTGAGTCTCCTGGTCTTTCATCCACTTAAAAACTGGTGTCTGGCTCTCCAGTGAAAATCTAAAGGTAAGAATATAGTCTCTGCATCTGTCTCTGATGTTGGAACTATGATCCATTCACACTCCTAGACTAGCTGGGTTGTATGTGTGCCTGATAAGGATTTGGGTTGGAGAGACATGTTTTTTGTTTTGTTTTGACTTAACAGAAATTTATTATATTAAAGAAGTTCAGAAGAGATCAGAAGTCCTAAATGGGTTTCACTGGGCTAATATCAGGGTGTCAATAGGGCTGCGTTTCCTTCTAGAAGCTCTAGGGGAGAATCCATTTTGTTGTCTTTTCCAGCTTCTAGAGGCCATCTGCATTCCTTGGCTTATGATCTCTTTCCATCTTCAAAGCCAACTCTGTGTTCAAATCCCTCTCTGATTCTGATCTTCTGCCTCCCTCTTCCATTTACAAGTATTTTTGTAATTACACATGGATTACAAAGTCCAGTAATCCCCGCTTCTCAAGGACAGCTGATAAGGAATTTGCAACCATAATTGCATCTTCAACTTTAATTGCTCTTCACCATGGAACCTAACGTCCTCAAGGGTTCCAAGGACTATGATAGGGGCTTCCCTGGTGGCTCAGCGGTAAAGAATCTGCCTGCAATGCAGGAGACTTGGGTTCAGTCTCTAAGTTGGGAAGATCCTCTGGAGAAAGGCATGGAAACCCACTCCAGTATTCTTGTCTGCAGAATTCTACGGACAGAGGACCCTGATGGGCTACAGTCCATGGGGTCGCAAAGAGTCGGACCCTACTGAGCTACTAACACTTTTACTTTCAAGGACTAGGATGTGGGCGTGTGGGGGAGGCTCTTACTCTACCTCTGATGTCAATTAAATGGCAAGTGCAGTTTGAGGAGCTTAGCTGAAAATAAGTACAATCCTTGCACTTAAGAAGGAGAGTAATCTTGACAGGAACATGCCCTGAGCACTGCTGTTCTGAGTGAGGAGACTCCAACATTAAGAATCTTTTCAGAATGCCTCACCATGACCCATAGCCCATTTCTAGAACTGTGCAATGTTGGAAGTCATTCATCTATAAAGCACCAACCAAAGTACCTGGTGTGTTTGAGACAGTCTATAGAATCCTGCCAGAAGAGTTTCCAGGAGCTAGAATAATATATCATCAGCTGTATACAACTTTGCCACTTTTTCTTTAATTCCCATGTTCCTCCCCACATTGTTATCTGCAAAGTATGAGTCAGGCCTGAGATTGTGTGTGTGTGGAGGGGAACAGTAATTTAAATGAGATGTAGAGTAGTTGAAATTATATAAAAATGAAATTTCTTCTTTATACCTAAAAGTAAAGAAAAACATACAAATGAACTTATTTACAAAACACAAATGGATTCACAGATTTTGAAAACAAACATGATTATCAAAGGGGAAAAGTAGCAGGGAAGGGAGGAATAAACTGGGGGCTTGGGATTAACAAAAAAACATTATTATATATAAAATAGATAATGAACAAGGGCCTACTGTAGAGCACAGGGAACTCTACTCAATATTCTGTAATAACCTAAATGGGAAAGAATATGAAAAAGAATAGACATATGTATATGCATGAATTAGGCACTTAGCTGTACACCTGAAACTAACACAGCATTGTAAATCAGTTTTATTCTAATATAAAACAAAATTTAAAAATAATTTAAAAAAGAAATAAAAACCTTTTTCTGCATTGCAGTCTGTTGAATCCAATCCATTTAGAAGTTTCATTATGAATAGAAAACAAGTAGAAATGTTCTGATAAAGCTATTTTACTTGATAAGCAACCTGACCCCACAGGAGACTATATAATGGTCTCCCATTATAGACCATGCTATAATTCAAATTACTTAAGTTATACTATTTCTTATAGAAGAATTTTAGAAAAAGCAAGTTAAAAAGTGTACACATTCAAATGTGGACACAAACATAGATTGTACTGATGATGGGTGTTATGGAGAGAAGGCATGGGAATATAAATTTGTAAATATCATGGAGTCAATTTTTTAAATGGGCTGGGAGGGCTTCTGAAGCAGGAGCAAGAACATTTGCTCATCCTCACTGCCTTTCACTCTTCCATCTATTTACACAAAACCCTGAGCAGGCTGGTGTTAAGAGGCTTTCACATTACTCTTAAGGGTGAGAGTAGAGAGCCACATGAAAAAGAGAGTAAAACTCCCTTCAGCTCATAATCACACAAGATTTATGCTGGTTTCAGTTCTAAAAGCCGAGACCTGTAAAACTGTGCTAGAATTGCAGTCACTGGGAATCATACAGTTGATTTTCAAAGATGTGATTCTAAATCTGATTCCAGTATCTTCTTTTAAGTTTAGAATTGTCGTTCACTGTGCTTTTAGTTATTTCTACTATTCAAAATGCACTTTAACAGAAACTCTTAAAAATATCTCTCTTTTTTTTTTTTTTTTGCTTTTCCTACTTTATGTATGTTCCTATTTTAGCATAAAGTTTCCCAGTGTACCCAGTTTTGGTTCAAGTCATCATTTATCATCTCTGCATCTCCTAATGCCAGGGTCTGTGTTCCTCAGTAG
Organism: Bos taurus; assembly: GCF_002263795.3. Classification (NCBI taxonomy): domain Eukaryota; kingdom Metazoa; phylum Chordata; class Mammalia; order Artiodactyla; family Bovidae; genus Bos; species Bos taurus. Next base: position 6,272,405 of record NC_037336.1, read on the forward strand.
TGGCTCCTGGCTTCTAGCAGAATTCCATGTCTTAGAATCACTGCACAAACTTTTGAGCAGTTACAGATGTATCATGTATCATTGTCAGCCAAGGTATAGATGTCATTTTTCTTTGGCATATCTGTGGGATTTTTATGTCTATATAATCTTTTGTAAAAATTCTTCTCTGCTCTTTTTGAAGGGTACAAATTTAGCACTTCCACATAGTGTCTCTAATAGCTCTCACTTGAGTCATTTATTTATTATCTTGTCGGGGAGATTAAAAGAAAAAAAAACACAAGGATATGCTTATAACTTTACATAAAAATACATGTACACACAGGAGGAATAACCAAGTACACTGAAATTTTTAAATAAGTCAGTATGAATAGATTTGATAAGCACCCTAATACATAAGTGCTATTTTCTTAGGTAGCTTTAATTTTATGTAATTTGGAATTAGTATTTTTGACATGGTATAAAAGGGGGTGATGAAGTGAGAATATTTGAACTGTGATCTTTCCTCTTCCCACAGATGCTAGAATTCATTGTCCTGCTTTCCCTAAGACGTTCAGCCCACCCATTTTCTATTTCCTGCTCAAGATCATGTTTATAAATGGGTGGAGTTCTTCCAGGTCAGTTCTAGCCTCTGACTTTCAGTTTATATTGTTACCATAAATAATCTCATTCACAAGCAGGCCTTCAGGAATCAGCCACACTTGGATAACTACCATTTATATCTTTAGCACAGATGTCTCCTCTGAACTCCAGACCCATATGTCTAACCACTTGGCTCAAAAGAATTTCAAACTCAATTTAATATATTCTGCTATAGCATGTGGTTCTTGAGTGAGAAGTGACTCATACGAAACTGTCACATGGGGTGGTGATGTAAATTTAAAATTAAATTCATGCTGGTCATATGTGAGTCTTCCCAGCAGATAATGCATTGAAGTAATCAGTAGCAAACTACTTCACAATTAAAAAGCAAGTCTTAAGAACACATAAAATCTTAATGGAGACATGAAAATTCTGCAGAAATGTAACTAATGGCTGCCTGGATGATTTGAAGAGTCACTAAATTTTCCAAAGCACTGAGTCGACAGTGGAATTGGGAGTTCAGATTAAGATAATTCGAAGGCATTTCACCCTGCATTAAAATAATGTGGAAATCTACACCCTGGATGAAATTTTCAATTAAAAAAAATGCCTTCAATAATCTATTGAAGTAAGAAACACAAATCCCTATATTTAAAACTACCAGGGGCTGAGTAATCAGAGATGCTGAGAACAAATATCAGTGTTGATAAAGTATTATTAATAGAATAAAACTCTGTTAGCCTTTGCCCTTCTTAATTTTGTCCTCCAAGGCCAAATTTGCCTGTTACTCCAGGTATCTCTTGATTTCCTACATTTGCATTCTAGTCCCCTATGATGAAAAGGACATCTTTCTTTCTTTCTTTCTTTTTTTTGGGGGTGTTAGTTCTAGAAGCTCTTGTAGGTCTTCATTGAACCATTAACTTCAGCTTCTTCAACATCAGTGGTTGGGGCATAGACTTGGATTACTGTGATATTGGATTCTTTGCCTTGGAAACAAACAGAGGTAATTCTGTCATTTTTGAGATTGCACCCAAGTACTGCATTTCAGACTTTTTTGTTGACTATGTGGGCTGCTTCATTTCTTCTAAGGGGATTTTGGCCACAGTAGTAGATATAATGGTCATCTGAATTAAATTTGCCCATTCCATTTTAGTTCACTGATTCCTAAAATGTTGATGTTCACTCACCATCAACTGTTTCATCAATTCTGATTTACCTTGATTCATGGACTTAACATTCCATGTTCCTTTGAAATATTGCTCTTCACAGAATTGGACTTTACTTTCATCACCAGTCACATCCACAACTGGTGGTGTTTTTGTTTTGGCTCTGTCTCTCCATTCCTTCTGGTGTTATTTCTCCACTCTTCTCCAGTAGCATATAGGGCACCTACTGACCTAGAGAGTTCATCTTTCAGTGTCATATTTGTTTGTCTTTTCATACAGTTCATGGGGTTCTCAAGCCAAGAAAAGTGATTTGCCATTCCCTTCTCCAGTGGACCACATTTTGTCACAGCTCTCCACTGAGACCCGTCCATCGTGGGTGGCCCTACACAGCATGGCTCATAGTTTCATTGGGTTCAACAATGAAGAGAGAAGAGGGATGAAGATGAAGCCAGAACTGGGTCAGGGAAGAGGCAGCTTAGTGGTGGTGCCTGCCAGCCTCCCTCTTGGGGAGGCAGGGAGCACCCTACATGTCCAAGGGAGAGAAGATGGTGCCAAGGCTGGGGAAGGGCAAAGACATCTAGTGGTAGCACCTGCAAGTCTCTCTCTGGAGGAGCACCTCAACTGTCCCCAGCATGTGTGGCAAATCAGATGCCTGCCCCTGGGACCAGAGTTAAGCCACACATCAATCAAATGAGGCCTTCCACAGCAGAGGCCCACGTCCTTCATCACCACCTGTTCCCAACTTGCAATAGGGGCTCTTCTTGACCCAAGGATTGAACCCAGCTCTTCTGCATTGTAGGCAGACATTTTACCAACTTAGCCACCAGGGAAGTCCTTGGCGTTGGGTCAGGTGAGGAAGCTGTGGTTAAACATGTTCAAAGACATTGTCAAAGTTACAAGCAATTAAATGAAAGTTGGTGTTTGAATCCAGGCACTGCTTTCATTACTGAAATATAAGGGGAACAAACCAGATGGCATGGTAGAAGGACATACACTCATCTTCTCCTGTGAGAATTCCAAAATTCCAATTCACAGCTAAACAACCATTGACAGGAAAATGTTGAATCCCACCAAAATAAAGATACCCCACATCCAAGGGCAAAGGAGAAGCCCAACAAGATGGTAGGAGGGAGGACAAAATCACGTGTAGAATCAAACCCCACAGAGATGCTCAGAAGGCTCAAACAAAACCTTGTGTGCACCAGGACCCAGAGAGCCCACCAAAACTGAGCCTTTGAGTGTTAGAGTGTCTCCTGTGGAGGCACAGATCAGCAGTGGCCTGCCACAGGGACAGGGACTCTGACTTCAGCAGACTTGGAAGGCATGGTGTGTGACATAAGTCCTTTTGGAGGAGGTCGCCATTAGTCTCACCACAGAGCCACTGAGCAGACGACCCACAAACTGGAGAATGATTATACTGAAGAAGTTCTCACAGTGTTGTGAAAGTTCTAAGATTCACAGCAGAATTTCCAACCTGGGAATCTGGCAAAAGGACTGAGAAGCCCCAGGGAATTTGACTTTTAAGGCCAGTGGGATTTGATTACAGAATTTCCACAGGACTGGGAAAACAGACTCTTGTAGGGCACAAACAAAAGCTTGTGGACCCAGGACCCAGGAGAGAGGAGCAGTGACCCCTCAAGAGACTGAGCCACACATGCCTGTGAGTGTCCAGGATTCTCTGGCAGAGCTGTGAGTTGACAGTGGCCTGCTGTGAGGTCATGAGCACTAAATACAACAGTCCTAGGAGCCCCAGATTGCTGGCATAAGTCCTTTTGAAGAAGGTCGCCTCAGGGCAAACTACAGGGAGGGTACATAGCCCCACCCATCAAGAGAAAGCTGACTTGAAGATATACCGAGCGTGGCCCTGCCCATCAAAGCAGGTCCGAGACTCCTCCATAGCCATTCCCTCTCATCCAGAAGCTTCCACAAGCCTCTTATCCTTATCAATCAGAAGGGAGACAGAATGAAAACCACAATTACAGAAAATTTGGCACTATATCTTATGGCAAAATAAGAAAATAGAATTTAAGCCAACTCTGCCTAATCTGATTCCCTTCCAGAGTACTCTACTTCAGTGAATAGAACCAAAATAGCTTCTCTACATCCCTTAGAAATGACCACTAGAATCTATTCAAAAGTCATCTTACTCTTCTTCTTCATGCTGTCAACTCCTAGGTATATATATTCACTGATCCACTGTATGTGTCTTCTTTTCCATACTTGACCTGGTTAAATATTGTCTGTTAAAATGTGTGTAAGTGTGTCTGTGTTTGCATGCATGTGTGTGCAGGTGGAACTGAACTTGTTTATTTGACTGAGTCTATTTTGAAAGACTGTACATTCCACTAAGGTGAAAGCAGTGTTCATAAATATTTATTTTTTATTACCATTTGTTTCCAAAGTGCCTCATGCAGTGGAGCTAATCAATATTTATTGAGACATGTTGAATGAATAGATAGCATGGGGAAGAGAGTGTAAGAAGATTACATGACTTCATGATTCTGACTTAACCCACGCTAAGTCGCTTCAGTTGTATCCTACTCTGTGACCCTGTGGACTATAGCCCACCAGGCTCCTCTGTCCATGGATTCTCCAGGCAAGAATACTGGACTGAATTGCCAAGCCCTTCTCCAGGGATACTTCTGACCCAGGGATCAAACCTGCATCTCTTATATCTCTTCTCTCCTCCACTGGCAGGAAGGTGCTCTACCACTAGCACCACCTGGGAAGCCTCAGACTTACTCAATCCTTGATTAAAAATAATAAAACTACATAACCAATTGATTAACAAATCAATTGCAACATATTTATTTTCTCAATAATATTTGAGCTGTACTTTTAGTCACTGAAAATTAGGTGCACAATTAAATAACTATAAAATATTTACTAATTAGTTGATGGGTGCTTAATTTTGCCTCCATATCTTGCTTATTGTAAACAGTGCTGCTGTGAACTTTGGGGTGCAGATGTCTTTTAAAATTAATGTCTTCACTTTATCCAGAATTTTATCCAGGAATGGAATTGCTGGATTATATGATAGTTTTGTTTTTAGTTTTTCTTGCAAAACCATGTAGTTTTCCATATTGGCCATGCAAATTTACATTCTCACAGTTTAGAAGGGTTTCCTTTTCTCCACATCCTCTCTAACATTTGTTATTTGTAACTGTTTGATGATGGCCTTTCTAACAAGAGTGAGGTGATATCTCATTGTAGTTTTCATTTGCGTTTCTCTGTTAATGGTGTTGAATATCTTATGTGTTGATCATCTTCTTATGTTGAATATCTTCTTAACATAAGAACATCTTATGTTAGCCACCTGTATGTCTTTTTTAGAAAACTATCTAATCAGAAATTCTGCTGTTTGCAGCAACAAAGATGGCCCTAGGGAACATTATGCTTAGTGAAATAAGTCAAAGACAAATGCTGTATAATAATACTTCTATGTGGAATCTAAAAAGTAATATAAATGAATAAACAGAAATACACTCATAGGCATAGAAAAAAACTTGTGTTTATTGAAGGGGAGAAAGAAGGGAAAAGGACAAATTGCATGTATGGAGTTAAGAGATAAAACTAGTATATAAAAAATAGATAATCAACAAGGATATGATATATAACATGGAGAATTATTATGATTATCTTATAATAACTTTTACTGGAGTAATCTATAAAAATAATGAAACACTCTGAGTACCTGAAACTAATGTAACATTGTGAGTCAAATATATTTCAATGAAAATAATTATAAAATATTCAATTACAGACAACACTAAAGACACATATAATGGGAAATTATTACTTTTAGAGGCTAAAGAGGCCTCTAAAAATTATTACTTTTAGAGCTTTTAGAGGCTAAAGATATTTTAAAAAGATTGTGCTTAAATAAGGAAAAATTATCAGAATTAGAAGACTCAGATTTTAGAATCAGTTTTATTGCAAGCAAACCAGTCAGTAATCATTCTCAAATTTAGTTTCATCTATTGTAAAATGAATAGCTCAGATACATGATTGTTTTTATATCTTTAAAATCATTCAAGGTCAAGCAGCTTCTGAGAAATGGCAAAGGAAGTGTAACAGATTTTGCCAGAATCTTTCTTAAGTACTTTCAAACAAACCGTAAAACAATATTGGATAAAACAAAACAGTAAATAAGTATACTAAGTTATTGAGTACAAAGTTAACTGCTGAAGTACTTCAAATGGAATGACATCAAAATGATTTGTGCTCTGATTAAAAGATGTGTTGACATTTTAAAGATTAAATAATATTTATAAAAAAAAAATAGGCCTATCAGAAAAAGGAAAAGTAGTAAGTGATGGAAAGCACTTGGATCTTGGATAGCCCAAAACTTATCTTCTTTTGTCCAGTTTTCCTTAAGCTTCAGAAAACCAGTTTCAATTTTTAATTAACAATTTCAGACAAAAGTACATACATCACTAAGAAGTTCCTAATACTGTGTGTTATCAAATAAATTAATGGATCTTGTCCCTCTGGTATCCTTCAGTCTGTCACACAAATGAATTTATCAGGATGATTGGCATTAGGGAAATAAGCAAAAAATATTTTCTGATAAAATAATAAATGTATGCTTTAGAAACTCATGTAAATGGCAAGTAAAGACTATTAATCTCCAATTCAGGAGAGTCTTTTTGTTTGTTTCCACTTTAAAAAATAATAATAATAAAAGAGTACATTGGGTATGGATGTTTTACAACCCCTAGAACCACAGAAATGATCATGCTCTCAAGGCCTCTAGCTTTTTTTCTACAAAAACATTTTAGGAACAGTACATATTTACCAATGAAAGTTGATTTATAGCAAGCTGGTGTAATTCCTAAAAGAAAAAAATGAAGATCAAAATCCTTCATTGACTCTTACATATTATTTTTTCACCACATAGTGGATACGTTATTTCTTTTCTTTTGTGTCTCTTCCACAACAGACAGGATTTGTTAGGATAAATCTATCTCTTGTCTGAATAACCTTTTAATAATTACACTAGATGCTTTAACAACATTCCTCATATTGTTGGGATATAAGTATGTGTCTATGGTGGAGGCATTGTTGCAATGGAATAGAACTGAAACTTTCAACCCGAGTTTTAGAGACAGGATGTTAAAGACAGTCTGTTTTGTTCCTCAAGAAACCATAAGTGCTCAAAAGCTCTCCTGAATTGGTGAGAATGTAAAAGCTTCAAAAAAAAAAAAAAATCAATAATACTGTATGAAAGCCATTGAGTATCACAATTAGCTTGTTTCTTTTTATGCTAATATTCCAATTCTCTTATATAGTCATGAAACCTTCTCATTTTCAGTACCCTAAAAAACACACAATAAAGTTAATTGTTTTTATATGAAGCAGGAAGTAAAGTAACACCTTGTTCATCTTACTTTTATATCTAAACCAGCATTATGTTTGCTATATCTCAAAAATGGTTTCAACAAAAATTGCCTAGAAATAACTTTGAACAGAATTGTGAATGAACTATATTTAGAAAACTTCAAAACATTACTGAGATATTTAAAAGGGAAAGTCAAAAAATACATAAAGATATTACGTAATGCTCGAAAAATGAATACTGAATCCATCATGAATATTATAGAAATATGATGCACACTGTGTTAAGAGAAAGTGTTAGCTGCTCGGTCGTGTCCAACTCTTTGTAACTCCATGGACTATAGCCTGCCAGGCTCCTCCATCCATGGAATTCTCCAGCTAAGATTAATGGAATGGGTAGCCATTCTGTTCTCCAGGGGATTTTCCCAGTTCAGGGATGGAACCTGGGTTTCTTGTATTGCAGGCAGATTCTTTACGGCCTGAGACACCAAAACTAGTACATCATTATTTCCTTATGAGTATCCAAAAATGATGCTGCAGTATACCAGAAAAAGTAGTGGGCAATAGTGATAATTATATTTTTTGAAAATATAGAGAGGATGTATATAAATTATGAAATTATAGCAGTAAAACATATGACCAAGAGTGAATAAATTAATAAATGAGTAAATGAACAATTGGCTCCATAAGTGACTTGCAAATGCTTTTCTGAAGGCAGGGTCTGCATATATCCTGCATCAGGATCACCAGAGTACTTATCAATATTGTAGAATCATGGGTTCCACTTCAGAGAAGAAAAGTCCTGGAAGAATAACCAGAGAATCTGTAAGGGTCTTTCTCAGCATAGATCAGGACAGAAGACTTTCAAATTTTTATTTTTCTTGTATGGGTTTATTTGTTACCACTATCTCTTGACCATGGTCTTTGCCAAGTAGTGAAATAAATATTAAGCTATAAGATAACATATAAAAGCAAATAATAATAATAAAAAAACAATATAAAATACTGAAATTATACAAAATTTTTTTTAAATGTTTAAAGAATTATGAGATTTTCTTAAAAGGAGATAAATTATAAACAAGTAAATGGGAACAAATAAAACATGAAAATAAAAAAAGTAAAAGGAGACAAAGAAAGACAAATATATATGATATCACATATGAGGAATATAAAAAATAGTACAAATGAACTTTTTATAAAATATAAATAGAGTCAAAGATGTAGAAAATGAATTTATGGTTACCAGGTGGGAACGTGTGAGAGGGATAAATTGGGAGATTCAGACTGACATATACACACTACTATATGTAAGATGAATAACCAACAAGGACCCCTTGTATAGCACAGTGAACTATACTCAATACTTTATAATGACCTATATGGGAAAATAATCTAAAAAGAGTGGATACAGGTACATGTATAACTGATTCACTTTGCTGTACAACTGAAAGTAGCACAACACTGAAAATCAATTATTTTGCTGTCATTCAGTCACTATGTTGTGTCCAACTCTTTGTGACTCAACAATGAAATAGGTGATTTACAGCGTTGTGTTCCTTTTATCCTTTAATAAAATTTCTTTGTAAAGTAAAAGGATTAAGACTGTATTGACCCATCCTCCTCCAATTTCCTGAGATCCAACTGTGTTTCAGAAAATTGACCCATAGATGTCACTGTGGTAAACCAACACTTTGCAAGCCATCATGGTTACAAGGCCCAGCACCTGTGTTCTTGGAGTCTCTGGCTGTCCACCTCATCTCTGCAAGAATAGTAGGTCCTGAACAAAGTCTAAAGAGATCTAGAGTCCCCGGAGTTGAGGTCCTAACTTTAGTAACTTTGTGATTAGGGCTGGTAGAAGCATATTATATAAGGGTGGTGGTGGTGGTTTAGTCGCCAAGTCCTGTCCGACTCCTGCAACCCCATGGACTGTAGCCTGCCAGACTTCTCTGTCCATGGGATTCTCCAGGAAAGTAGTAATGATAAAAATAGTCAGTACTTACACTTTGTTGAGATAAGTTTATAAGCATTTTACATGCACTAACCCATTTAAATATAGCAACTTATAAAGTTGCTACTATCCTAAACCTCATTTTAAAGGTGAAGAAAGCAAGTCAAGGTCAAGCTACTTATTCATTATGATCAAATGAGAAAATAAAACAATAATTTTGCAATGTCTATCTCTAACCTAGCTACAGAATTGTTTAATTCTTAGTGTTACTCAACTGCCTGGTAAGATACAGCTGCTACTGCTGCTGCTAAGTCGCTTCAGTCGTGTCCGACTCTGTGCGACCCCATAGGTGGCAGCCCACCAGGCTCCCCCGTCCCTGGGATTCTCCAGGCAAGAATACTGGAGTGGGTTGCCATTTCCTTCTCCAATGCATGAAAGTGAAAAGTGAATGTGAAGTCGCTCAGTCATGTCCGACTCCTAGCGACCCCATGGACTGCAGCCTACCAGGCTCCTCCGTCCATGGGATTTGCCAGGCAAGAGTACTGGAGTGGGGTGATGAAGCTAAAAATTACCTAGGCTCCAGCTTTATAAACACTCTGGAAGAGATGAACTCCACTGTATGTGCAGGTCCTTCCTGTTGATGAGAAGGAGGTGGTACAGGTGCAAGTAATCCAGGAGACAGCTAATCCCTAGATATGGGAGAAAGACATGGCTCATTTCATTTACCTTCTCCTACAAGGAACTGAAGATGGGGGTTCATTATGTTATGTCTGTCTAATAGGAATTACTCACATGGCATCCACTGGCAACCTGTCCTAGATGAAGGGAGATCATATGGTCCTTGAGAAAGGACTGCTTTGGAAACAAAGGTTTCAGTGTTAGTAAGGGCAGTGTCACCACCACTTCTTCTCTGCCCTTTGAATAAAAATAAATGGCTTTTCTCTGTGTCTCCTTCCCTCTCTCCTGCTTTATGATGGCAAGTAAACTTTGACAAATCAGCATACACATGTGGATTAGTGAAGAGTGCCATGAACCATTTAGCCATCTCATGAACAATTGTCTAAATTATCTAGAAATATGAAATGCATACATATAATAGACCTAATTAACAAATATAATTTTAGCTAATAATTTTCAGGCTATACTGGCTAGACTCAAGCATATTGATCATCAGTTTATTGAGATCAGAGAACAGCGGAGAACATTATGGTGCTCCCTCTTTGCTTCATCTCTAAATTCAGTTGCTTAATTCCTTTCTCTCTCACTCAGCACAATGTCCTTTTAGGGGAAAATGTTAATATATTTCCAGTCCTCAGTTCTTAGAGCCAACTTAAATATCTCTCTCACTAAATACTTGAGCATTTCCATTAATTTCTTCCAGAAAGCCCCAGGCATGTGCTTCTTTTTATGCACTTTTCTAAGCCTTGTATTGAGACATATAATAATTTGCTATACTGCATCACCCATGGAGTGTCTGAAAGCTACCCAGACAGTGCATGAATTTTAAAATTTCAGTTATCTGCTTTCCTTTCTATTTTGCCTTCATCATAATTCCTAGATATGTTTTTAATCAAGTTTTATTCCTGTTGTATTCACTGGTCCTTTTTTCTAGGCCAATATATACTTCCAACCACATTATTTTATTCCATATTACTTTAAACTTTGCATTAGTTTCCTTGAAATCCATATAATAAAACCTCAAATAATTCTTTGACTTTTTTGGTGCATTAGCTAATAAAATGTTCGAAGATGATGGGAAATAAGTGAACAACATATAATGTAGCATTACAATTCCAAGGCTTACCAACTTTTGCTAGGTTTTTCTCAAGGATAGAAACCAGGCCTGGTACACCTGTCCTAATCAGTATATTCCTTGGCACACAGAGCAGAAGTTTAATAAATATATCTAGTTCTTGTAACTAATTTTGCTTCTTCAAATTTTATTATTTTTATGGTTATTTTGGCCTATCAAGTTATTTAAAAAATGATAAAACAGTATGTTGAAGAATCAAAAGGAGATTACTGTAAGAGAATTTTTAAAAGGGGAAAATGGAAAGAATAAAGTGTTTAACCAAAATGACTTAGAACAAGACAGATGGCAAACCCACTGTTGACCTAGTTTTCCCACTTTTATTTTTTCCTCAATTGAATCTATCATCGTCTTGCCTCCCAGAGAACAATCTTGGTTTCTTAATTAGTTTGATTTTAGTTATCATCTTAAAAATTCCAGCAGCTTTTCCTATCAGTCTTTCTAGCCATTTTTTTTCCTTATTTCAATTTAAGTTATTTCTATGTATTAAATTGGCAAACACGGTAGGCTACATTTAATTATAACTTAAATAGTTACATCATAAAGAAAATTCTAAATAGCTACTAAACAAATTAGTTCAGATTCTTACCCTACAGGAATATACATTTTTTCTGGCCCAAATAAACCCAGACAAATTCTGTATTGTTATATACTTAACCTTCAAGACAGAGCACTGAATTACTTCCAGCTTTGTAAATAATTTATTCACAGAAACCCTGTAATTAATGCATAAAGTTAAATGAAAATGACATATCTGCATTTTTCTTACTGTTGCTCTTAAGACCAAGATCATTATTGCAAATTTCCAATATACAATACTGTACTGTTAACCATGGCCATTACCCTGAGTAGAGTCCAGGTGCTCTCACAACACATACACAAAAGGGAACTGAGACAGGAAATGGATGAGTTAATGACCTTGACTGTAATAATCATTCCACTCATTGTGCATGTGGACATCAAAACATCATGTTGGGTACCTTAACTGTATTCAGTTTTTATTCAAAGTTTATATTGTCTTTATGTTATACAACTATAAGTATATTAAGAAAAATAAAATATAAAGCATGAAAAAAGTAAATGCTGAATTTGATTAAAAATTTTATAAAAGATAATGTGATTTAACTTAGTTTTATTCATAACTATTTTTCAGAAACATTTAAATATATGCTCTATTCTAGAATCTGTAGGGCTATTCCATATAATATTTATATTTTGAATATTATTTTTATGAACAAGTTTCTATTTATGCACATACCTGTCATATTTTAACTTTCTTTAATTTGGCTAATATTTTATTTAAAAATTTTCAAAAGACTGTTCTATACATCTGTGTCTCTTTGGTACGGGGAGGGAGGTGGGAGGAGGGTTCAGGATGGGGAACACGTGTACAGCCGTGGCAGATTCCTGTTGAAATATGGCAAAAACAATACAATACTGTAATTAGCCTCCAATTAAAATAAATAAATTTAAATTAAAAAATAAAAATATAAAAATAAATAAAAATATTCCTTTTAGCAAAAATAAAAAAAAATCATAATAAATTTTATATAATGGTAATGAAATGAAACAAAGAAAAAGTTTGAATGAGGAGGAGTTCAAAAGAAATGCATATGTGGAAATATGATTTGGAAATCCTATTAGATCAATTGCCCAATGTATGCTATGTAATATTATTTAATATTAAGTCATGATAAAAATAAGATGATTTTGAAAATGTGGTTTTATCTATGGCACAAGCTGTTGGATTCATTGTCATCAGTAACTAACCTTTGAAAATTCTTGATTGTATTGGTTATCTAATACTGCAAGAAGAAACACCTCTAAACAAAACAAAATAGTTTATGACAAAGTATTAAGTTATGATTCTGAGGGGTGGTGAGCTAACCATAGTTTTGTAGAGCACTTCATATAGTCTCAGCTGAGATCATTCATGGATTTGCAATCAGGTACCAGGTTGCCTGCTTCCCTTGTGGCTCATCTGGTAAAGAATCCTTTTGCAATATGGGAAACCTGGGTTCAATCCCTGGGTTGTGAAGATCCCCTGGAAAAGCTACCCATTCCAGTATTCTTGCCTGGAAAATTCCATGGTGCTTGCAGCCATGAAATTAAAAGAAGCTTGTTCCTTGAACGAAAAGCTATGACCAACCTAGACTGCATATTAAAAAGCAGAGACACTACTTTGCCAAGAAAGGTCCATACAGTCAAAGCTGTGGTTTTTCTGTTAGTCATGTATGGATGTGAGAGTTGGACCGTAAAGAAAGCTGAGTACCGAAGAATTGATGCTTTTGAACTGTGGTTTTGGAGAAGATTCTTGAGAGTCCCTTGGACTGCAAGGAGATCCAACCAGTCCATCCTAAAGGAAATCAGTCCTGAATATTCATTGGAAGGACTGATGTTGAAGTTGAAACTCCAATACTTTGGCCACCTGTTACAAAGGGCTGATTCATTTGAAAAGACCCTGATTCTGGGAAAGATTGAAGGCAGGAGAAGGGGATGACAGAGGATGAGATGGTTGGATGACATCACCTACTTGATGGGCATGAGTTTGAGTAGGCTTTGGGAGTTGGTGATTGACAGAGAAGCCTGGCATGCTGCAGTCCACAGGGTCACAAAGAGTCAGACATAACTAAACTGAGCAACTGAACTGAACTGAACCAGGTTGCCTAAGGAATGATATTTGTCAACTAAAATTTCTCATCTCGACCTTAGAACAGAGCACTATTTGTGTTCCAACTTTAAAATTATCCCAAAGGTAGTATGCAATTAATATTATTTTAGTTGCATGTGAAAGATATAATTCATTACATCAGTCATACTGGATACCCTAAAGCATTAGAGCATGGTTCTTTAGGGATAAAAGGTCAAAAAGACTGTAGGAAGTTCTAAGCTGAGACAGATTGATCTCTGTTCTTTGTAGTCTTCTGTCTTGCAGGCTGTAGGAATTTAGTGCTAAGTTGTCTCCGACCCTTGTGATCTTATGAACTGTAGTCAGCCAGGCTCCTCTATCCATGAGATTTTCCAGGCAAGAACACTGGAGTGGGTTGCAATTTCCTTCTCTAGGGGATCTTCCTGATCCAGGGATTGAACCCTGGTCTCCTGTATTGCAGGCAGTTTCTTTACCAACTGAGCTACCAGGGATGTCTAGCAGGCTGTGCAGTGAAAAGTCAATTCAGTCATGTCCAACTTTTGGTGACCCCATGGGCTGTAGCCTGCCAGGCGGCTCTGTCCATGGAATTCTCCAGGCAACAATATTGGAATGTGTTGCCATTTCCTTCTCCAGGTCTAGCAAGCTACTTAGTCTTAATGCTGGAAGGGCTTCAAATAACAAAGGAGAGGGTAAACCTGTGGCGGATTCATTTTGATATTTGGCAAAACTAATACAATTATGTAAAATTTAAAAATAAAATAAAATTAAAAAAAAAAAGAAAATGTATACCATTGCAGGCTTCTGCATGTGTCACAGTAACTGTTGTACCATTTGACAAAGTCAGTCATGCCCTGGATAATATGAGAGGGCTCTATAAAAGAACATAGATACAGGAAAGGCATTGAGAAAAAAGCTACCCCACTGTGCATAAAAGCTCCTACCATGAAAGTAATCAACTAAAATTAGATTGCTAACTGATTCATCTAGACAATTTTCCCAGTTCTTTATTTAAACAAGTTTTCCAGAGAAATTCAACTGCTTAAAAATTTCACCAATTTTTCCCTGAAATGAGATACTGGGAGTGGTAAAAATGTACAGGTGCTTGCACCTGGTTGAAAACCAAAGACCTGAAGATCTTCTTTTTAAAATGATGCACCTTATATCTATAAATGTAGTGGATGCTATATGAAATATTTATTTTGGACTATTTATAACTGTTGAAATTCCATTTCTTAAAATAAATTCTAGATTCTGATAACTGCAGGGAAGACATCAAGTAACCAAATTTTCATTGCTATGAGGGAGGTCAGTTCTTCATATGGAAGATATGATCTTACACTGTCCTTTAGATCACATGGAGCCAGCTAGTTCTCGTGGGCACACAGTCAGGAAGTGCAATGCAAGGTGGGGACCTGTGTCTTCATGGTAGGGCCCACAGAGATGGCAGGATAGAGACCAGAAAGGGACAGACAGGCAGAAATCATGATGATTGGTTCCTTGGTGTATCAGCCATATTTATCCCTATGACATTTTAAAGACCCAGTCACTGAAGAAATTCTTGAATAGGTTATGGCTCCCAGAAGATGAGGTTCATATCAGAAGAAGCCCAGATTTTAAGTGCCCCCAAAAAGCTTGTCAAAGATTTTATTCAACACTACATTGTGTGGTCTTGAGCAACAGTGTACTCTTGTAATAAAGTAGAAGGAAAGAGGGAAAGGAAAAGAGTGGGGGGAGGACAGGAGAGAGAGAAACAGAGCAAGGAAAGTAGAGTAAGCAGAAAAGGAGAAACCAAAAAAAGGAAAAAAAAGGAAAAATGACAAAGACATTAACTCTTAATTACTTTGTAATGTTTATAAGGTATTATAAACAGTATAATTCAACTGAAATCTTATCTCAGAAGAAAAAAAGTCTAAGATTTTTCTTAGATGAGTTGCCGACACATGATAAATTCTGTCAAGAAGATGGCTAGAAGTTTCAGCTGAGTTATTTAAGGACCACGGTGAGACGAGTTCAGTCTCACTGGAGGAAATGCCTTACACTGAGAGCCAATCCACAGACTGTTTTTCAGGAGGCAAGAAATACCCACAAATGTCTCCAAGAAATTTACTGGGCTATCTTTTCTGATCCTTTAGACTTGCATATAACTGCAATATTTTTTCTTTACTCTTTCTTCCGAAGTAAGCTAATTTTCACTTCAAGCTTATAGAATTTGTGATTTAGATCATAAAATATGCAAAAACTTTAAAATAGCACAAGTTAACATTTGTTTCCTGTTGCTAGTACTTAGTATAAAACATTATCAATTGAATGTTATTTTAGCTTTTCCTCTCTTCCTTGAAGATGATACTACAAAAGAAAAGTCACAGGTAAATTTGTTTAGAATCTCAACAGAAAATGCATTTGAATCTCAATTTCTCTTAATGCCAGGGGGTATGCAGATTCCAAAAGCAGTATTTACATTCAGCTGAAACACCTAAGGTTATTACCAAATAATTTTAAAACAGGAAACATTGTGTAAAGCCACCTTCCTGATACTCTAGTAACTGAAAGACTGATATGACATGCACTGTCCAAAGTTTTAAAATTTTTATTGCTTGTCTGTTCATGCTAATGATTAGAGCTTTTTCTTTGTCAAATATAGATGGCAGTAACAAAATGTTGAAATTAAGAATGAAATTAAAGATGAAATCAACTTGGAAGTTTACAGTCAAGTGTTAGTGATACCATTCTTTAATTAGCAAAATTTTAAGAAAATATCAATTATATGCTAATAAAATTGCTTACCATAATTCAGAATATCATAATCCTCTACCCTTTTAAACTATTTTTATTACTGGCTGTCATTTATTTGTAAAGTTTTGATCTAACTTTTGGTCCATATCCAATATTCCTGATTATCCTTCACTATCATCCATAATATGTGGTTTTAAACCACTTTTTTCTGTGTTTTTTTCTTTCCTTTTTTTAATTTTTTTAATGTCTGGGATTCTAATAGATCATGGTCCCAATCTTACTAATAATACTTGACAGCCTTCTCAGGTCATGTGGGGTCCAGTTAACTTTTCTGCTATAAATTAGACTGTTCTTTAAGTAATCGGAGATATAATACCTATTTTTGCAGAGGTGATTCCTACTTTAAGGTAGGTGATGTGTCTTGCATCTAAAGGCTAGACTACAACCAAGAGAGGAATTGAGAACTTTCCTGAAGAAACTCTGAAGATTTCTTTGATAGATCAAATTTAGCAAGGGTTTGAACCTGGGTCTTCATTGCAGGCACATTCTTTGCCATCCAAGCCAACAGGAAAGACTATATTTTGGACTATCTTTGTTGAAAATTAGGCAACATTGTTATTCACTTCTCTGCTTTAATTATTTTCTTACTATCTACTGACTTTTACCTGGAATAATATATACCACCATGTATTTTCTGCCTTTGGACAAATCTTATCTCCTATCTGGGCTTCCCTGGTAGCTCAGTGGTAAAGAATCCACCTGCCAAGGAGGAGATACAAGTTTGATCCCTGGGTTGGGAAGATCCCCTGGAGAAGGAATTGGCAGCCCACTCCAGTATTCTTGCCTGGAAAATCCCATGGCAGAGAAGCCTGGCTTGCTATAGTCCATGAGGTTGCAAAAGGCTCAGACACAACTTAGCTACTAAACAATATCCTACTTAGAAATATGTGATGGAGGCCAAATGGATCCAGTTTAAGATTACATTAAAATTCATAATTCAAATAATGTAAGATATAGGATGTAAATATGAGTACATAGCATCATATAAAAGAAACATGAATAGGCTGTGTAATAGCAGTGATTGGAAACACTGAAACCACACATATAATTCTCAAAACAAACCTGTGAGAATTTACTAATACTAATCACAGATGAAAGAATTGGAAAAAACATCTCTTTTACAGATGAAAGAATTGGGGGGAAAAATGTGATAAGTCAGGCAAACCCTACCTGACTCTAGACCAGATCAGTTGCTCAGTCATGTCGGACACTTTGCAACCCCATGAATTGCAGCACGCCAGGCCTCCCTGTCCATCACCAACTCCCAGAGTTCACTCAGACTCACGTCCATCGAGTCAGTGATGCCATCCAGCCATCTCATCCTCTGTCATCCCCTTCTCCTCTTGCCCCCAATCCCTCCCAGCATCAGAGTCTTTTCCAGTGAGACAACTCTTCGCATGAGGTGGCCAAAGTACTGGACTTTCAGCTTTAGCATCATTCCTTCCAAAGAAATCCCAGGGCTGATCTCCTTCAGAATGGACTGGATCTCCTTGCAGTCCAAGGGACTCTCAAGAGTCTTCTCCAACACCACAGTTCAAAAGCATCAATTCTTCGGCGCTCAGCCTTCTTCACAGTCCAACTCTCACATCCATACATGACCACAGGAAAAACCATAGCCTTGACTAGACAGAGCTTTGTTGGCAAAGTAATGTCTCTGATTTTGAATATGCTATCTAGGTTGGTCATAACTTTCCTTCTAAGGAGTAAGCGTCTTTTATTTATTTTTTTTTTAATTTTTCAATTTTATTTTATTTTTAAACTTTACATAATTGTATTAGTTTTGCCAAATATCAAAATGAATCCTCCACAGGTATACATGTGTTCCCCATCCTGAACCCTCCTCCCACCTCCCTCCCCATACCATCCCTCTGGGTCGTCCCAGTGCACTAGCCCCAAGCCTCCAGTATCGTGCATCGAACCTGGACTGGCGTCTTTTAATTTCATGGCTGCAGTCACCATCTGTAGTGATTTTGGAGCCCAGAAAAATAAAGTGTGACACTGCTTCCACTGTTTCCCCATCTACTCCCCATGAAGTGATGGGACTGGATGCCATGATCTTCGTTTTCTGAATGTTGAGCTTTAAGCCAACTTTTTCACTCTCCACTTTCACTTTCATCAAGAGGCTTTTTAGTTCCTCTTCACTTCCATCTGCTCCCTCTCTCTGGGTGAGGCTGCTTCTCACCAAACCTGTCTCCCTGCCCTATCAATAGCCTTTGAACTCCTCTCAGGAAGTCTAGTAACAAGTCCAAGCTCACACATCAGACCAATCATGCTGTCAGGATTCCCAAGTTGTTGCTGCTTTTCCTACACTCTAGTCTTCCAGGGGATCTGAGTTGTGAAATGAAAGATACTGACAGTAAATGAAATTTGATTCAGAGAAGGAAAAAAACACATCAATTAAGTGATTATAGAGATTTGAAGACAAAGGCAAAGTTTATAAGAATACTTGGAGAAACCATCTAAAACTCATACTTTGTTTTGTTTTTCTTTTTCAAATAGTAAATCTTCATGTATAATTAGTTTTAGTGCTTGAGTATGTGAAGACTCACAATAATTGATGAGATATGGGCAGGTTGAATCAGACTTCATCCTGAATTGGTTTATTTCTCTTAATCTTTCTGCATTATACTTCCATATTTTTATCTTAAACTGGGCCTAATGATGTTGCCTTCAATGTATGCTCACTTCAGATTAAAAATATTTTAAATATAAAATTTGATGAATATTAATACATACAAAAGAAGACTATCTCACATGTATATATAGCATTGTTTTATACACACACACTGCATTTAACATAATAATGTCATATTTTATTAATAAGGATTCTTCCTCTTTCTTTCAAAAATGACTGAGAAAAATGACATGTACATACAGCTCTAAATGCAATTTAGATCCTCAAGGATAAGTCCATGCATATCATTTTTTATTGATTGATTATAATATTGATTTATAGTATTATAAAATGAAGATGTACAACATAGTGATTCAGCATTTTACAGATTATGTTCATTAAATTTATTAAAGATAAAGGCTACAATCCCTTATACTGCAAAATATATGCTTGCTGCATATCTATTTTATACACAGTGATTTGTGTCTCTTAATCCCCTACCCTTATTTTGAACTTCTCCCTTCTTTTCTTTCTCTATTAACAATCAGTGAATCTGTTTCCATTTTGTTATATACTTTCTTTTGTTGCTTAAATATCACATATCATGATAACAGAGAATATCTTTCTCAGACTTATTTCACTAAGCCTAGTACTCTCTAGGTCTATCTACATTGTTAAAAATGAAAGATTTTCATTATTTTTTATGGCTGAGTAATAGTCCATTGTGTGTGTATGATAGATGATAGATAGATAGATAAAAATAGCATCTTCATAACCCTATCTGTTGTTGATAGGCACTTGGGTTTCCTTCATAGTGTTTTCCATGGTTGATGAACCAAATTACATTTCTGTTCCCTTTTTCTCCATATTGTCACTAACATTTGTTGTTTGCAGTCATTTTGGTGATTACAATTCTGACAGGTGTGAAGTGACATCTCATTGAGGTTTTTATTTGCATTCTCTGATGGTTAATGTGATCAGCATAGCCTGCTAGCCCTCTATATGTCTTTTTGGGGAAAAAATTTCTTCAGGTCTTCTACACATGTTTAAAATTTGATTGTTTGTATTTTTGATATTAAGTTGCACGAGCCCTGTATACATTTTGGATATTAACCCTTTATCAGTCATATCACATGCAAGCATTTTCTCTTATTCAGTAGATTGTTTTTCCATTTTGTCTATGGTTTCATGGCCATTGGTGCATGAACTTATTGTGGGCTCTCTAGTCTTTTCTGTTTAGATCCATGTGTCTGTTATGGGGGCCAGTGCCATGCTGTTTTAATTGCTGTAGCTTTGTAATATATTACATTACCTGGGCTATATTACATTACCTGAAGTCTGGTAACATGATACCTCCAGCATTATTCTTTTGTCTCAATATAGCTTTGGCTATCAAGGTCTTTTGTGATTTCATATAATCTTAGAATTATTTGTTTTGATTCTATGAAAAATGTATTTTGATATCAAATAAGTATTTTGATAAGGATTACATTAAATCTATAAGTTGCTTTGAATAGTATAGAAATTTCAGCAATTAATTTTTCCAATCCAATAATACGGGATGTATTTCCATTTATTTGTTTCATTTTCAAATTCCTTCACCAATATTTTATCGTTTTTGATGAATAGGTCTTTTACCTCCTTGATTATGTTTATTTTCAGTTATTTTATTCTTTTTGCTGTGGGTTTAAATGGGACTCTGTTCTTGCATTCTCTGAGTTTGTTATTAACATATTGAAAATAACAGATTTCTATATAATAATCTTGTATCCTGGTGTGCTGCAGTCCATGGGATTGCAAAGAGTTGGACATGACTCAATAACTCAAATACAGAAATAAAAACTGGTGGCTCAGTGGTAAAGAATCTGCCTGCCAATGCAGGAGATGCAGGCTAGATCGCTGATCTGGGAAGATCCCTGGAGAAGGAAATGGCAACCCACTCCAGTATTCTTGCTTGGAGAACCTCATGGACAGAGGAGCCTGAAGGGTCCATGGGGTCACAAAGGGTCGGACACAACTCATGACTGAACCACCACAAGAACTTGTAATAATAACTGATCAGATAGAAACTTTTACATGTACTAATGCAATACTATTAACAAACTATGGCTACTGTGTCTCAATTATATGCCTGACATCCAAAAAAAATAATAATAATAATCTTGTATCCTGAAACTACATTGACTTCATTTATTAGTTATAAAACTAGGTTTTTCGGTATATCGTATCATGTCATCTGCTCATAGTGACAGTTTTTTTCTCCCCTTCCATTTTGACTGTCATTAATTTCTTTTTATTCCCCAATTGCTGTGGCTAAGACTTCCAATATTATATAGAATGAAAGTGGTAAGAGTGAGCATCTTTAATCTCGTTTCTGATTTTAGAGGAAAATCTTTCAGCTTTCACTTTTAATAGTTAACTGTCTGTCAAAAATGGACTTTATTATTCTAAAATATGGCAGTAACCTATTGCACTCTTAATGAGATGTCCTTGTGTGGGAGTGTCCCTTTACAGTATGCTGGTGCCCAATGGCTTTGGTGGGAATGCTGGATTTGACATAAATGCATTACTTCCTTCCTCAGGGTGTGCAGTCAGCTATCACCTTAGTAGGAGGTGGGGCTGGAGATGGAAGAGCTAGGGACAGACCTAAGTAGCAGATGGGTCTGGCCCTCTGCTCAGTGACTGTCACTGCTTATTACAGGTGAGATTTGACCCCAAGTTGCTGAGTAGAAATCCTGAGGGTCAAGTCTATGTTGGCTCCTTTCCCTTTGAATGTATGCTCTCCCACCCTCCTAGCACCATCACTCTTATCCCACAGGGGCGAGGTCCTGGATCAAGAAGAGCTGGTGTGGGTACTTGGCCTGGATCAGGGCACAGGCTATGGTTGTCCAGCTGGTGTGCAGTACCCAGAAGGTGTTTGATGAACTGCCTATTTATGTGTCAGTGGGGGCTCCCTGCTTGGAGGCTGCTTCAGGTCTGAGCTATCTGTGTCACATAGCTGAGCCCAGGCCCTAGTGTGGAGGCATCATGAAGCATCATGAAGCAAATGGGAGTGGAGCATTTTCTTAGCTCAGTCTGGTCTCGAATGGTTCATGGGAAACTGGGCAGCCATTGGTGCAGTTGCCAATCCACCTCTCCTCCCCACTTTGTGAGCAAGTAAGCATGTACTCTGGAGAAGACAGTGGCAACCCACTCCAGTACTCTTGCCTGGAAAATCCCATGTACGGAGGAGCCCGGTAGGCTGCAGTCCATGGGGTTGCTAAGAGTCGGGCACGAATGAGTGACTTCACTTTCACTTTTCACTTTCCTGCATTGGAGAAGGAAATGGCAACCCACTCCAGGGTTCTTGCCTGGAGAATCCCAGGGACAGGGAAGCCTGGTGGGCTGCCGTCTATGGGGTCGCACAGAGTCGAACACGACTGAAGCGACTTAGCAGCAGCAGCAGCAAGCATATACTCACTGCCGGGCTCCAGGTTCCCACAGCCCTCTGTTAGTCTAACGGGCCCTCCATCCAGCCTACAGGGCTCAAGCTGGACCCTATGACTGGGGCTCACAATTTGTGGTTCAAATCACTCACTCTCCAGGGTTATCCTCTGCCCTATATTTTCCTTTTCCACCTAGTCCCCTCCCAGAGTCACAGGTTCCAATCTGATAATTTTTCTTCCCTTTCTATCCAATTTTGTGTGGATTATTTTTACAGCCTTGATTGTGCAGGAGTCTTTCTGCCAGTTTCTGGATAGTTTTCAGTGACAATTTTTCCCCATGTCAATATAATTTTATTGTATTTTTAGGGGAGGTGAGCTCCACATCCTTCTATTACATCTTGTTGATTCTGATAATATGTGTACCATATTATTATGGAGGCTTATGGTTTTCACAGATTAAAATAATGACGTTATAATTTTTGAAACTGAAACTAATAGGAAATAAATTATTTCACCAATATATACTGATATTCTATGGATATCTGAGAAAGGAACCCAATGATATTAAGAGAGACTGTTTTCATTCTGTGAATTGTCATCCTGACTATCTCTGATTCATTATAAACACAGGATATTACACCAGGAAAGATCTCTTTTATCATTATTTAATAAAATAGCAATTTTATTTTTCTCAAACATATTCACACCAAATCATAATTAAAAATCACTAAGATATCCTTTTATCTTTTGATATGCTTAACCTATACTACAATTAGAAAGTTATATGACAATGCAATATTATACAAATGAGGAATACTGTATTAATAATGCTACTTGAAAGGGCATCTACATGTTCTTTTTTTATAATTGACTTACATGAATACTATTATTTCCAAAAAAACAAAATACTAAATGAATGGATTAAATAAACAATATTGCCTCTAGACTGATCTAGAAAATCTAAGTAACTACCTTGAAAGTTGGAAGTGTTAGTCACTCAGTCATGTCCAACTCATTGTGACCCCATGGACTATAGAATGCCTGGCTACTCTGTCCATGGAATTTTCCAGGCAGGAATACTGGAGTGGGTTGCATTCCCTTCTTCAGTGTATTTTCCCAACCGAGGAGCAGACCTAGGTCTCCTGCACTGCAGGTAGGTTCTTTACCATCTGAGCATCAGAGAAGCCCATGCTTTAAATGTAACATTTTATTAAACAATATAATAAATGATAACATAGAAAAAATCCAATGATTAAAAAATATTCTTATGAAATATCCTGCTGAGGCTTATCTTTCAGGAGAGGCAATGTAGCCAATTATAGCTATAGCCACACAACTGAGTTATCAATTCTACATGTGCACATGACTTGTGTGTACTCTGATAGGCTGCTTTAAATAATATAATTTTAACCTGTATAATAATATGATAAAAATTTTGACATTAAAGTTTTTGCCTTACAATAGAGTCCATATAAACTTTGAAAGTTAAATTAAGCAACTAACCTGACAATAGTCAAGAATTTGCTGAAAAATATGGATCAAAGCTAACACATTATGCATTAATAATCAGAGCAAGATATTTTATAAACTCACACTTACATGTGATTATGAATGAAAAGCATTTATATCATCTACTACATAGATATGCAATATCTTATCTGATTAAGCCTAGATACTGTTGTCATAGATTCATATTATAAGATGCTTAAAATAGTACGTGGAGCAAACCAAATAGACAAGTAAAGAAACAAATGAACATGTATTTACTCTGGTGTTGGCAATTTATCCATCCACAAAATATAAGATTGTATTATGCTATTCATCCATCACTTAAAATTCAATTAGTGAGTTAAAATCTGTAGCTTATATTTTTCTTAACTACAAAGTGGAGAGAAAAATACCTAACTTGCATGATTCTTATGAGAATTAGAATTATCACATATCAATTACTTATCATGAAATTTTATCCCAATAAATAGCTAATGTTATGATTTGCATTATTGTATAATTATTACCCTTAACTAGTATGTGAGTATATTCTATTAACTGGGTTATATAAAGTAACACACACACACACATATATCTTTTTTGTTTAGAACACAAGTTTAACCATTTTAAATTATATACTAATTTGATCTATTTGAATGTTAATTTTATACAAAATCTAATAAATTATTTCTATTTTTTCTATTGGACACACTTCTTTATAAAACACTTTATATTTAAGGAAAGTTATATAATCTACTTAACCTCAGCTTTCATAGTAAAATTATAGCAAAATAATCACTTGAAAAAAAAAGCACAAGTAGATTGATAGAAAAAGTCACCTCTCTGTAAAATTGAACTAAGCCTCCACACCACTCTGTAATAAGGAACAGGATTGTGCTGATAAAAGAAATATGTAAGGTTAGGTAGTTTAGTTAATATTTATGATAATGTCAAGGTTCCCAAGAACAGCATGCCATATATTCAAAATAATAAAATAAATATGATAAGAACATTCACTAAAGATGTTTGCATAAGTAAATGTATACACTCTGTATATTATATCTGAAAGATTTTTATATACATTTGTGATATTCCTTCAGGTTTTCATTTCTAATGTGAAAAAGACATGATTTTGTTTTTGTTGTTATTTTTAATTTTATTTTATTTTTTAACTTTACAATATTGTATTGGTTTTACCATGTATCAACATGAATCCACCACAGGTATACATATGCTCCCCATCCTGAACCCTCCTACCTCCTCCCTCCCCATACCATCCCTCTGGGTCGTCCCAGTGCACTAGCCCCAAGCATCCAGTATTGTGCATTGAACCTGGACTGGCGACTCATTTCATATATGATATTATACGTGTTTCAATGCCATTCTCCCATGATTTTGAATCAAAAGTTTTAAAGTGATTCTCCTGTGTCATCTAAAACAGGTTTAAAAGACATAGATGATAAAGGTTAATTCAGGAAACTTGTTATTATGAGAAGAATTATAACTAGGCCGTATCCCATAGACTGTAATTAGAAAGAAGTATAATTATGTAAATTGAATTCAAATGAGAAGATTGAAGATTCTGAGCGCCCATTCAATTCAGAGTCAGAGACCAAAATTAAATTCCCAATCTTTACGTTTTCATGCACTTTCAGAATATCTAAATGATTTCATTTTATACATAATAAAAGTGGTTTCTATTAACATAGGGATATGTTTACTTTCTGCAATTAAGTACAATATTCTTATTTTTTTTTCCAAAAAGACAATATTGCAACAATTATAGGAACAATATACATGTGAATCAAATGATTTAGCTAACTAAAGTCATTGTCATACAGATTTAGATGGATGATGCACTAACAGATTAGTCTTTGTGGTTTCATTCTCCTTAGAATTCATGTTTTCAAGTTCTGGGTCTGTACACCAAATAAATGTTTTGCATTTAGTTAGTATAGACCATGTAATTATTAGATGATTAGTTGTGAATACTTACTTTAAAAATCAAAACTTAAAGATAATTTTTTATATCTCAAATATAGCTTCCTTTTATAAAAGTCACTTTTTATTCTCTGACAGAAGAGTAGATGAAAAAAATGACTCTCCTGTGGACACTTTCTATATTCTCCTGTGAGACACAGAATCTAATTATTGTGCAGTTTGCCTTCTGACAGAAGTGGTCTGTATGCCATCATCATGATACTGTCTGTAAACCACCAGCCTGATAACATGATTTGCCTCACTAATGTTTGTCTATTTCTGTTAATTTTCGATCAGTGTGAGGGTGATGGTGTGTTTCAGGTTGAATTCATTATGACAATGTCTGGTAATAATCTGTAGAAATTTAAAACACAAATTTGGATAAATCCTCATTTAATGAATTCATGACTTTTTAAACATCTGTTGTAGCTATTTTATTTTGCCCACACATCTATACACAAAAAGGTGTCAAATGCTGATTGCTATGGAATTCTTTATTTCTTGATTTTAATTTTTTCATTTCTGCATTTCTTTATTTATCCTAAAGATTGCCTAAGGTTATATGATTTTTACATGCTTTAACTTTACAAGGATAAAGTAAAGGAAACTTGGAAAAAACAAGTATTTGAATTTCCTATTTCCAAACAGCACCATTCAATCATCTACAGAAGAAGATGTAAAAATATCTGAGGAAGATACAGATTTAAAAAAAAAAAAAAAAAGAAATCACTTACATTTTCATTCTTTTGCCACCAGGGAAGTCCTTTCACATCATAAGTATATGTTTAAATGGTTGAATCTCACTTTATGAAAGAGCAATAAATAGTATTGTTTTATAACTTTAACAGAAATGACTTTCAAAATACAGATTATTTGGTAGCATTCCATGTACAAAATAACTTAATAAAATCTTATACTAAATAAAGCCGTGAAGACAGGGATGTTTCTCTGCTCTTAACCCTACTGAATCCTCCATGCTCTTAGAAAAGTGTTTGGAATGTATTAGAGTAGGTAATCTAGAAGTATGTCTGTAGCAAAGGAATTGTAAAGTGGATCCATAAACGTGTTAGGTACATAGCAGCTTGTGCTCAGATTCTACAATGGGACATTTCCAATGAACACAAGTCAGACTGCATTATTTACACTGGTTGCCTGGTAAAGGGCATTCTTAAGCTTAGGGCCTCTAGTGAAAGTAGTACTGAGTTGTATTGGGACTACTCAAATGAAGAATATATATTCTTAAGAGTTGTGGGGGAAGCTAAAAATTTAAATTCAAATGCAATTTTAAAAATGTAAACTTATTCTATGAAATTATATTATAAGACCTGAACAAACACATGAAAGATGCAAACAGATTATATAAAGAACATTCTAGGCCCTGAAAAAGGCTAGGCTGTAAGGAAACCTGAAATATTTCATCGTGTGTGTGTGCAAGCTTAGTCATGTCCAACTTCTCGTGACATTCTAGACTGGGGCCCATCAGACTCCTCTGTCCATGGAATTCTACAGGCCAGAATACTGAAGTGAATGACCATTTACTCCTCCAGGGGATCTTCCCCACCCAGGAATCAAACCAGTGTCTCTTGTACCTCGTACATTGGCAGGTGGCTTCTTCCACTTAGATGCCTGGGAAGCCCTGAAATATTTCATCAGTTTCTCCTAATTAGGACAGCAAAGCCCTTCTGTGGATCAGCTTCACTGTTCTGTAAGTGAATCAGTTTATAACACAGGCCTTATAGTATGTTTGCTTTTAAATGAAACGTTACTGTGGGCTTATATTTTGCTATTCATGAAAGGTATTTATTTTTATTGGACGAAGAATAACTTTTTAAAAAGATGTATTTATTTATGGCTGTTCTGGGTCTTTGCTGCTGCATGTGAGCTTTCTATAGTTGCAGCGAGCTGGTGGCTACTCTCTGTGGTGGTGCTCAGGCTTCTCATTGCAGTGGCTTCTCTTGTTGCCAAGAACGGGGCTCTAAGCATTCAGGTTTTCATAGTTGTTGTGCATGGGCTCAGTAGCTGTGCCTTGTGGACTCTAGACCCTGGGCTCAGAACTTGTGGTGCAGGAGCTCAGTTGCCAAGCAGCATGCGGTATCCTCCTGGAGCAGGGTTCAAACCCATGTACCCTGAATTGATAGGTGGATTCTTAACCATTGGGACCACCAGGAAAGCCTAGAAAGAAGAATTTTAAAATATAGAATAAGGCACCCCTTCAATTACAAAAGTGAATATTTTAATCAATTACAGTAAATACGAAGGGAGTGATTCTTGACTACTAAAATGCCCTTTTAGGCTTGTTTCACAGGATTATGAATCATGCGTGTTTTAAGGACAACAGTGAAATAAAGATGCCATTGTTTAAAAAAAAAATTCCAAGATCCATTTAAAATAGGATGGATTAATCCTCAAGATTTTATTTTTCTCAGTAAAGGATGAAAGCTCTATTGAGTTTAAAAAGAGAGCAATATTTTAGAAGCAAAAGTCCTAGAGAAGTAGAGAAGACACGGGAGGTTGTATTTTATTCAGTGTTATCAGCTGTTCATTCTATCCCTTGGAAAGTCCTAAAATCTGTCATATTCAATCCTCATATTTGCAAATTTGAATAATGTATTTTCCCACACAATAAAAACACCTTACCAATATACAAAAAATATTTGCTTAATAGATTTTTAAGAATAAGTTATAATTTCATTTTCTTTCTTGAATTTTGCCTTTCAAATGTGTCAGACAATTTTCATTTAAAGTGTTCCTGAAATAGTGCATACATATTAAAATAGATATAGGTATTTTTCTTCAAAGTTATATTTTATCCACTGGTGTTGCTAGACATTTTTGTGGTAGGAAAAACATTTACCATTCTTTCATCTTCATTTGCTAGTTTTATTTTGGTCTTGTTTTATATAGTCTCCAACAGATCAGATCAGATCAGTTGCTTAGTTGTGTCCAACTCCTTGGGACCCCATGAATCACAACATGCCAGGCCTCCCTGTCCATCACCAACTCCCGGAGTTCACTCAGACTCATGTCTATCGAGTCAGTGATGCCATCCAGCCATCTCATCCTCTGTCGTCCCCTTCTCCTCCTGCCCCCAATCCCTCCCAGAATCAGAGTCTTTTCCGATAAGTCAACTCTTTGCATGAGGTGGCCAAAGTACTGGACTTTCAGCTTTAGCATCATTCCTTCCAAAGGAATTCCAGGGCTGATCTCCTTCAGTGGACTGGCTGGATCTCCTTGCAGTCCAAGGCACTCTCAAGAGTCTTCTCCAACACCACAGTTCAAAAGCATCAACTCTTCGGTGCTCAGCCTTCTTCACAGTCCAACTCTAACATCCATACATGACCACAGGAAAAACCATAGCCTTGACTAGACAAACCTTTGTTGACAAAGTAATGTCTCTGCTTTTGAATATGCTATCTAGGTTGGACATAACTTTCCTTCTAAGGAGTAAGCATCTTTTAATTTCATGGCTGCAGTGATCTTGGAGCCCAGAAAAATAAAGCCTGACCCTATTTCCACTGTTTCCCCATCTATTTCCCAAGAAGTGATGGGACCAGATGCCATGATCTTCATTTTCTGAATGTTGAGCTTTAAGCCAATTTTTCACTCTGCTCTTTCACTTTCATCAAGAGGTTTTGAGTTCCTCTTCACTTTCTGCCATAAGGGTGGTGTCATCTGCATATCTGAGGTTACTGATATTTCTCCCAGCAATCTTGATTCCAGCTTGTGTTTCTTCCAGCCCAGTGTTTCTCATGATGTACTCTGCACATAAGTTAAATAAGCAGGGTGACAATATACAGCCTTGACATACTCCTTTTCCTATTTGGAACCAGTCTGTTGTTCCACGTCCAGTTCTAACTGTTGCTTCCTGATCTGCATACACATTTCTTTAGAGGCAGATCAGGTGGTCTGGTATTCCCATCTCTTTCAGAATTTTCCAGAGTTTATTGTGATCCACACAGTCAAAGGCTTTGGCATAGTCAATACAGCAGAAATAGATGTTTTCCTGGAACCCTCTTGCTTTTGCCATGACCCAGCGATGTTGGCAATTTGATCTCTGGTTCCTCTGCCTTTTCTAAAACCAGCTTGAACATCTGGAAGTTCACAGTTCGCATATTGCTGAAGCCTGGCTTGGAGAATTTTTAGCATTACTTTACTAGTGTGTGAGATGAGTGCAATTGTGCAGTAGTTTGAGCATTCTTTGGCATTGCCTTTCTTTGGGATTGGAATGAAAACTGACTTTTTCCAGTCCTATGGCCACTGCTGAGTTTTCCAAATTTGCTGGCATATTGAGTGCAACACTTTCACAGCATCATCTTTCAGGATTTGGAATAGCTCAACTGGAATTCCATCACCTCCACTAGCTTTTTTTGTAGTGATGCTTTCTAAGGCCCACTTGACTTCACATTCCAGGATGTCTGGCTCTATGTCAGTGACCACACCATTGTGATTATCTGGGTCGTGAAGGTCTTTTTTGTACACTTCTTCTGTGTATTCTTGCCATCTCTTCGTAATAGCTTCTGCTTCTGTTGGTCCATACCATTTCTGTCCTTTATCGAGCCCATCATTGCATGAAATGTTCCTTTGATATCTTTGATTTTCTTGAAGAGATCTCTAGTCTTTCCCATTCTGTTGTTTTCCTCTATTTCTTTGCATTGATCGCTGAAGAAGGCTTTCTTATCTCTTCTTGCTATTCTTTGGAACTCTGCATTCAGATGTTTATATCTTTCCTTTTCTCCTTTGCTTTTCACTTCTCTTTTTTTCACAGCTATTTGTAAGGCCTCCCCAGACAGCCATTTTGCTTTTTCGCATTTCTTTTCCATGGGAATGGTCTTGATCCCTGTCTCCTGTACAATGTCACGAACCTCATTCCATAGTTCATCAGGCACTATATCAGATCCAGGCCCTTAAATCTATTTCTCACTCCCAGTCATACCTCAATGGTCTAGTGGTTTTCCCTACTTTCTTCAATTTAAGTCTGAATTTGGCAATAAGGAGTTCATGGTCTGAGCCACAGTCAGCTCCTGGTCTTGTTTTTGCTGACTGTATAGAGCTTCTCCATCTTTGGCTGCAAAGAATATAATCAATATGATTTTGGTGTTGACCATCTGGTGATGTCCATGTATAGAGTCTTCTCTTGTGTTGTTGGAAGAGGGTGTTTGTTATGACCAGTGCATTTTCTTGGCAAAACTCTATTAGTCTTTGCCCTGCTTCATTCCGTATTCCAAGGCCAAATTTGTCTGTTACTCCAGGTGTTTCTTGACTTCCTACTTTTGCATGCTGGTCCCCTATAATGAAAAGGGCATCTTTTTTGGGTGTTAGTTCTAAAAGCGCAGGCGGCTGCAACTGGTGCGCTAAGTGCGGCCGAGAGGAGCCACCCCACATCCGTCAGGGGCATAAGCCGGGAGGAATCCATGCCCGAAGGGCGGTGACCAAGAGGAGTTACCCCACGTCCGAGGTCAGGGGCAGTGGCCGAGAGTACCAGACTGCGACGGCACAGGAACGGCCGAGATGAGCTACCCCACCTCCGAGGTCGGGGGGAGCGGCCAAGAGGAGATACCCCTCGTCCAAGGTCGGGGTGGCAACCAGGAGGATCTACCCCATGCCCCTAAGCCCAAGGCCAGGGGCGGTGGCCGGGAGGAGCAACCCATGCCCGAGGCCAGAGGCAGTGGTCAGGAGGACCAACCCCACATCCAAGGGGCCGTGGCTGTGCAGGCGCAGGAGGGCCTAGAGGAGCTATCACACGTTGAGGGTCAGGAAGGGCGGTGGTGAGGAGATATCCCTTGTCCAAGGTAAGGAGCAATGGCTGTGCTTTGTTGGAGCAGCCATGAAGAGATACCCCACGCTCAAGGTAAGAGAAACCCAAGTAAGACAGTAGGTGTTGCAAGAGGGCATTAGAGGGAAAACACACTGAAACCATACTCACAGAAAACTAGTCAATCTAATCACACTAGGACCACAGCCTTGTCTAACTCAATGAAACTAAGCCATGCCCGTGGGGCAACCCAAGATGGGCAGGTCATGGTGGAGAGATCTGACAGAATATGGTCCACTGGAGAAGGGAATGGCAAACCACTTCAGTATTCTTGCCTTGAGAACCCCATGAACAGTATGAAAAGGTAAAATGATAGGATACTGAAAATGAAACTCCCCAGGTCAGTAGGTGCTCAGTATGCTACTGGAGATTAGTGGAGAAATAACTTCAGAAAGAATGAAGGGATGGAGCCAAAGCAAAAAGAATACCCAGCTGTGGATGTGACTGGTGATAGAAGCAAGGTCTGATGCTGTAAAGAGCAATATTGCATAGGAACCTGGAATGTCAGGTCCATGGATCAAGGCAAATAGTCTCCATGAGAGACAGCATAGTGTAATTGTTAAGGCTGCTGCTGCTGCTGCTGCTAAGTCGCTTCAGTCGTGTCCGACTCCGTGTGACCCAATGGATGGCAGCCCACCAGGCTCCCCCGTCCCTGGGATTCTCCAGGCAAGAACACTGGAGTGGGTTGCCATTTCCCTCTCCAATACATGAAAGTGAAAAGTGACAGTGAAGTCATTCAGTCGTGTCCGACTCTTAGCGACCCCATGAACTGCAGTCCACCAGGCTCCTCTGTCCATGGGATCCTCCAGGCAAGAGCACTGGAGTGGGGTGCCGTTGCCTTCTCCATTTGTTAAGGCTACAAACTCTGAAATCAGGCTGTTGTGTGAAGTCTCCTGACTTCCCAGATGATGAGACCCTAGGGAAGTTACCTACTATCTCTACCTTCTACAACTCTATCAACTCTATTCTTTTCATCTTAACTTCCTAGTAATTAAAAAAGGGATACTAATGGAAAAAATAAAATAAAAATCCCCATGGTTATTTTAAGAATGAAATGCTAAACTGTATGGGAATCGGTTTGTTAAGTACCAGGTACATGAAGAATGTTCAATCAGTGCTAACTGATTTAAAAGGAAAAGTCATTAGTCCATACAACATTTTGTTTGTGGCTTCCAAAAGTCTGTTTCCCAGTCCTGTGGAAGTTCTGTAATCAAATCCTCTGGCCTTCAAAGTCAAAGTCCCTTGGTGTTCTTATTATTTTTGCAGATCCCCAGGTTGGGAAATCTGTTGTGGGTCCTAGAACTTTCTAAACAGTGCAAGAACTTCTTGGGTATGATTGTTCTCCATTTGGTGGGTCATCTGCTCAGTAGCTCTATGGTGGGTCTAATGGTGACCTCCTCCAAGAAGACTTATGACCCATACTGTGTCTCCCAAGTCTGCTGAAACCAGAGCCCCTGTGCCAGTGGCAGACTACTGCTGATCCATGCCTCTGCAGGAGACATTCAAACACTCAAAGTCAGGTCTGACTCAGTCTCTGTGAAGTCTCTGGGTCCTGGTGTGCATAAGGTTTTGTTTGAGCTTTCTGAGCATCTCTGGTGGGTATGGAGTTTAATTCTAAATGTGATTTTGCCCCTCTTACCATCTTATTGGGACTTCTCCTTTACCCCTGGATACCAAGATGCCCTTGGTATCTTTTCTAGTGGGATCCAACTTTCTCCTGTGGATAGTTGTTCAGCAGTGAGTTGCAGTTTTGGAGTTCTCACAGGAGAAGATGAGCACACACCCTTCCACTCCACCATCTTAGACTCCCTACTTCATTGCCAGACTTGTAAATACCAAACTGTATAATAATCCTGGACCTCTTGAATGAAAGTTCTTCTAAGATTTATAAGCTCATGGCCTGCTATTATTCATTTGCACTTTACCAAACTGTATAATAATCCTGGGCCTCTTGAATGATAGCTCTTCCAAGCTTTATAAATTCATGGCTTGCTGTTGTGATTTTCAAGACACTGTAACATTCTTGGCTCATCATTCACTTAATAAAATAAATTCAATTTTATGGTGGGGCTAAGTTTCTGTGTTTAGAAAACCAGTGACCTTTTCTCTCATAATAACAGATTTTTTTTAACAAGCTTAGCCTTCTTAAACTCATACTGGTTAGGAGATTTTTTTGTACTTTTCCTAACCGTAGAAAAGTGAGCCACAACAATAAGTAGTGCATACCCATCTTAAAATTCTGCTGAGTTGTACAGAAGTTCAAGATATGCTTGCATTTAGATTTGTGGGTTGTGCAAGCAAGCTAAGTAGCTTCAGTCATGTCCAACTTATTGTGATGATAGCTCTCCAGGTTACTCTGTCCATGGGATTCTCCAGGCAGGAATACTGGAGTGGGTTGTCATGCCTTCCTCCAGAGGATCTTCACAACCCAGGGATCAAAACAGCATCTCTTATGTCTCCTGTATCTCCTGCATTGGCAGGTGAGGTTTCTACAACTAGTGCCACCTGGGAAGACCAGTTTTTGGGTTACATCAAGTGTCATTCTCTGTTGAAGGGCACTGTCCACAAATGTGTGCTTCATATCCCAGGAGTGTTTGCAGCGAGTCTTTCAAAGGCTCTTGACAATTTCCAGGATAGTCATGCAGAACTGAGACAGAGACAATTGTTCTATAGCACTGTTTCTGAATGTGTAGGTTGGCCTGTTTATCTTGGTCTTCTGATAACAATATTCCTAGTGTTTGTCTTGTAGGCAAGAACTTTTATCAGCATTATGGGACTTTTAGATAGCAAAATTGACGGTAGGCACAGTATTCTTTTCATCCCTCTCAAGAAATACTTCCTCTAGTTTCATACAAAGGGAAGTTTTCTTGAAAATTTTTCGTGTCAAATATAGATCTATGAACTAAAATGGACTGGAATAGGTGAATTTAATTCAGATGACAACTGTATCTACTACTGTGGGCAAGAATCCTCAGAAAGAATGGAGTAGCCCTCATAGTCAATAAAAGTGCTCAAAATACTGTGTTTGGGGGCAATTTCAAAAACTACAGAATGATAACTCTTTCTTTCCAAGGCAAATGATTTGATGTCATAGTAATCCAGATCTATGCTCTAACCAGTATGCTGAAGAAGCTGAGGCTGAACGGTTCTATGAAGACCTACAAGACCTTCTAGAACTAAACACCCCCAAAACATGCCATATTCATCATAGGGGACTGGAGTGCAAAAGTAGGAAGTCAAGAGATACAAGGAGTAACAGGCAAATTTGGCCTTGGAGTACAAAATGAAACAAGACAAAGGCTAACAGAGTTTTGCCACAAGAATGCACTGGTCATAGCAAACACCCTCTTCCAACAACTCAAGATAAGGATCTACACATGGACATCACCGGAAGGTTAATACTGAAATCAGATTGATTCTATTATTTGCAGCCAAAGATGGAGAAGCTCTATACAGTCAGCAAAAATAAGACCAGAATATGACTGTGGATCAGACCATAAGCTCTTTATTGCAAAAATTAGACTTAAATTGAAGAAAGTAGGGGAAATCACTAGACCATTCTTGTATGACCAAAATCCCTTATGGTTATACAGTGGAAGTAACAAATAGATTCAAGACATTACCTCTGAGAGACAGAGGGCCTGAAGAACTATGGATGAAGGTTCATGACATTGTATAGAAGGCAGTAAGCAAGACCATCCACAAGAAAAAGAAATACAAAAAGGAAAAATGTTTGTCTGAAGAGGTCTTACACATAACTGAGAAAAGAAGAGAGACAAAAGGTAAAGGAGAAAAGGAAAGATATATCTATTTGAATGTAGAGTTCCAAAGAATAGCAAAGAACAACAAGAAAGACTTCTTCAGTGATCAATGCAAAGAAATAGAGCAAAACAATAGAATGGGAAAGACTAAAGATCTCATCAAGAAATATAAAGATTGCAAGGGAACATTTATGCAAAGGTGGGCACAATAAAGGACAGAGACACTATAGAAGTAACAGAAGAAGATATTAAGAAGAGGTGGCAGGAATACACAGAACTATACAAGAAAGATCTTTATGACCCAGATAGCCACAATGGTGTGATAGCTCACCTAGAGCCCAACATCCTGGAATGCAAAGTCAAGTGGGCCTTAGGAAGCATAACTATGAACAAAGCTAGTGGAGGTGATGGAATTCCAGCTGGGCTATGTTAAATCTTAAAAGGTTATTCTGTTAAAGTGCTGCACTCAATATGATAGCATTTTGAATGAATTTTGAAAACTCAGGAGTGGCCACAGGACAAGAAAGTCATTTTTCATTCCAATTCCAAAGAAAGGCCATGCTAAAGAATGTTCAGCTACCACACATTTTCACTCATGTGTCACTCACTGACACGCTAGCAACGTAATGCTAAAAATTCTCCAAGCCAGGCTTCCATAGTATACAAACTGTGAAATTCCAGATAGTCAAGCTGAATTTAGAAAAGGCAGAGGAACTAAAGATTAAATTGCCATCATCCATTGGATCATCGAAGAAGCAAGATAATTCCAGAAAAACATCTACTTCTGCTTTATTGACTACCCCAAAGCCTTTAATTGTGTATCACAAAAAACTGTGGAAAATTCTTCAAATGGGAATACCAGACCACCTTACCTGCCTCCTGAGAAATCTGTATACAGATCAAGATGAAATAGATATAACTGGACATTTGAATAATAGGCTGCTTCCAAATGTGTAAAGGAGTAAGAAAAGGCTGTATATTGTCATCCTGCTTATTTAACTTATATGCAGAGTACATCATGCAAAATACTGGGCTCAATGAAGCACAAGCTGGAATCAATATTGCTGGGAGAAATATCAATAACCACAGATAATGCAAATGACACCAACCTTAGGGCAGACAGCAAAGAAGAAATAAAAACCCTTTTGATAAAAGTGAAAGAGAGTGAAAATTTTGGCTTAAAACTCAACATTCTACATAGAAAACCGTAAAGATAGTATTAGAAAATGACTAGAACTAATCTGTGAATTTAGCAATGTTGCAGGGTACTAAATCAATACACAGAAATCACTTGCCTTTCTATATACTAACAATGAAACATCAGAAAGAGAAATTAAGGAATCAATCTCATTCACCATTGCAACAAAAATAATCAAATATATACGAATAAACTTACCTAAAGAGACAAAAATACTGTACACAGAAAATTATAAGATGCTAATGAAAGAAATCAAAGATGACATAAACAGATGGAGAGACATTCCATGTTCCTGGGTAGGAAGAATCAATATTGTGAAAGTGAATATTCTACAAAATGAATCAACAGATTCAATGTGATCCTTATCAAATCACCAATGTCATTTTTCACAGAATGAGAATAAAAAATTTCACAATTCATATGGAAACACAAAAGACCCCAAATAGAGAAAGTGGTTTTGAGAAATAAGAATGGAGCTGGAGGAATCAACCTTCCTGACTTCAGATTATACTACAAAGTTGCAATCATCAAGACAGTATGGTACTGGCACAAAAACAGAAATATTAACCAATGGAATAAGATAGAAAGCCCAGCAAAAAACCCATGCATCTATGGGTACCTTAGTTTTGACAAAAGAGGCAAAAATATACAATGGGGCAAAGACAGCTTCTTCAATAAATGGTGCTAGGAAAACTGGACAGCTACATGTAAAAGAATGAAATTAGAACACTTCCTAACACTATATGCAAAGATAAACTCAAAATTGGTTAAAGACCTAAATGTAAGACCAGAAACTATAAAACTCTTAGAGGAAAAGATAGGCAGAACACTCAATGATATAAATCAAAGCAAGATCCTCTATAACCCACCTCCTAGAATAATGGAAATAAAAAAGTAAACAAGTGGGACCTGATTAAACTTAAGAGCTTTTGCACAACAAAGAACTATAAGTAATTTGAAAAGACAACTCTCAGAATGGCAGAAAATAATAGCAGATGAAACAACTGACAAAGGATGAGTTTCCAAAATATACAAACAGCTCATACAACTTAATACCAGAAAAACAAACAACTCTGTCAAAAACTGGAAATAAGACCTAAACAAACATTTCTCCAAAGAAGACATACAGATGGCTAACAAACACATGAGAAAATCATCAACATTGCTCATTATTAGAGAAATGCAAATCAAAACACCAATGAGATATCACCCCACACCATTCGGAATGGCCATCATCAAAAAGTCTACAAACAATAAAATTTGGTGAGGGTGTGGAGAAAAGGGAACACTCTTGCACTGTTGGTGGGAATGTAAATTAACCCAGTCACTATGGAAGACAGTATGGAGATTCCTTAAAAAGTAGGAATAATACTACCATATGATCCAGCAATCCCACTCCTAGGCATATACCTTGAGGAAACCAAAATTGAAAGACACACATGTATCCGACTGTTCACTGAAACACTATTTATAATAGTTAGAATGTGGAAGCAACCTAGATGTTTTCAATAGATGAATGGATAAAGAGGTAGTGGTACATATACACAATGGAATATTACTCATCCATAAAAAGGAATGCATTTGAGTTAGTTCTGATGAGGTGGATGAACCTAGAACCTATTATGCAGAGTGAAGTAAGTCAGAAAGAGAAAGAGAAATATCATATTTTAAAGCATGTATATGGAATCTATAACAATGATACTGAAGAATTTATTTACAGGGTAGCAATAGGTGCTATTTACGGAGAAGGCAATGACACCCCACTCCAGTACTCTTGCCTGGAAAATCACATGGACAGAGGAGCCTTGTAGGCTGCAATCCATGGGGTCGCAAAGAGTCGGACACGACTGAGCGACTTCACTTTCACTTTTCACTTTCATGCATTGGAGAAGGAAATGGCAACCCACTCCAGTGTTCTTCCCTGGAGAATCCCAGGGACGGGGGAGCCTGGTGGGCTGCCATCCATTGGGTCACACGGAGTCGGACACGACTGAAGCGACTTAGCAGTAGCAGTAACAGTAGTAGCAATAGAGAAACAGACATAAAAAATACATTTATGGCCATGGGGAGAGGGGAGAAGAAGGTGAGATGTATGGAAAGAGTAACAGGGAAACATACATTACCATATGTAGAATAGAAAGCCAATGGGAATTTGATGTATGGCTCAGGAAACTCAAACAGGAGCTCTGTATCAACCTAGAGGGGTCAGATGGGGAGGTTCAAAAGGGAGGGGATATATGTATACCTATGCCTGATTCATACTGAGGTTTGACAGAAACAACAAAATTCTGTAAAGCAAATATTCTTCATAAAAATAAATTAGCTAAAATAATACTAATATAATACTAATATAATAGAGCGTCTTCTCCAGCAAAAAAACACGAAAAAACAAAAAACTCAACATTCAAAAAACTAAGATCATGTCATCCAGTCCTTCACTTCATGGAAAATAGATGGGGAAACAATGGAAACATTGAGAGACTTTCTTTTTTGGGGCTCCAAAATCATGGCAGATGGTGACTTGCAGACATGAAATTAAAAGATGCTTGCTCCTTGGAAGAAAAGCTGTGACCGACCTAGACAGCATATTAAAAAGCAGAGACATTACTTTGCCAACAGAGGTCCATCTAGTCAAAGCTATGGTTTTCTCCAGTGGTCATGGATGGATGTGAGAGTTGCACTATAAAGAAAGAAAGTTGAGAACCAAAGAATTGATGCTTTTGAACTGTGGTGTTGGAGAAGACTCTTGAGATTCCCTTGGACTGCAAGGAGGTCAAATAAGTCAACCCTAAAGGAAATCAGTCCTGACTGTTCAATGGAAGAACTGATCCTGAAGCTGAAGTTCCCATACTACTCAGAAAAGACGCTAATGTTGGGAAAATTGAAGGCTGGAGGAGAAGGGGACAACAGAGTATGACAGAGTATGAGATGGTTGAATGGCATCACTGACTTGAGGGACCTGAGTTTGAGCAAGCTCCAGGAGTTGGTGATGGACAGGGAAGCCTGGTGTGCTAGGATGCAAAAGTCAGACATGACTGAATGACTGAACTGAACTGCACTGCACTCATTGGCCTATAGGTTGCAATGTCTTTGCCCATTTTGACTGATGTATATGATTGAGCTGCCTTGATAATTATACATCAAAATGGTAGTAGGCGCCAAACTATTTCTGAATATAAATAAATAAAATTATTACACACTCATATAATGTTATAAAGTTTGCTTAATTTTCATTATTAATAATTTTGATGAAGTCCAAAGAGAGGAATAATGTCAGGGACATTCTAAAAGGCATTAGAATTTACTCTAGAGTGAGTTACTTTTTTTTTTTTCTGTAGTAAAATTGCCATAAAGTTGTTGTCATGTTCTTAGTGCTTTTATAATGCTTTTGGAAAAAAAAAAAGAAGTGAAAGTCACTCAGTCGTGTCCGACTCTTTGTGACCCTATGGACTACAGCCCATCAGGCTCCTATGTGCATGGAAGTCTCCAGGCAAGAATACCAGAGTGGGTAGCCATTCCCTTCTCAAGGGGATCTTCCCAATCCAAATATTGAACTTGGATCTCCTGAATTGCAGGCAGATTCTTTACCTTCTGAGTCACCAGGGAAGTCTTTTATAATGCTTTTATGTTAGTTAAATTAATTTCCCCATTTTTTTTTCAAATTTTCTGAGTCAGATGCTCATTTCAAAATGCTTGTATTCATGTCAAAATTATTTCTCAGTGAGGACTAAATTGGGGTTAATATTTTGCTTAGAAAACCTAACAAACAGAAAATATGTACATGGGTGAATGATTCAGAGAGCAGAGATAGGTTAGGCCTCCCAATCATCACCATAGGCCTCAACTCTAAAATAAGTGAATGGATAAATTCACATTTATCTTAACCCCTTTGGTGACTGTGTTTCTATGGTCATCCTCTATATCCTGATAACAGTTAGCTACAGTTATCAGTGTCTTTGTAGTCTTTCAAAGAGGACAGGTCTTACTTTCTGGTAACAATTGCCCAGTTGAATCTTATTTAATTTCACAATTATTTCTTTGAAATTGAGTGTTTTAAAATTTATACTAATGCAGTATTCCTTTTTTTTTCATCATTGTGTACTGTTTCCATTCTCAGGAAGATAACCGATGGCTGTAGGAATATATGCATGAATATTACCATTATTATTTTTAATTGTATTATTTGTAGTAGTAGTAGTATTCCTTTGCTATCATATGATGATAGAAAGTAGAAAAAAATCACATGCATGAGTTTGAACAAGCTCAGATATTGAAAATTTTTGTTTAAACATTAATGTTTTTGAAAGCTGTCTTCTTTCTAAATCCTGTCTTCTTGTCCTCTCTTCTTATCCTGTCTTCTTGCCCTGTACTTCTAGAATGTATTAGTGGTTTAAAATGATGATTGAGTTCTTGAATTCAAGCACAATAAGAATTGGCTTGTCATCTGAGAAAGCAATATTCTGGAATATTATTGATTGCATTTTTTCAGAGCAAAAACACTTTATACATCATTTATTATTACTTGCAACAATTTATATTACCAATGTGTCAAATAAATAGAAAGCTTCATCTAATTGAGAAGCTGTTGACATGAATGTACACTATAATACCTC
This sequence comes from Bos taurus, assembly GCF_002263795.3. Classification (NCBI taxonomy): domain Eukaryota; kingdom Metazoa; phylum Chordata; class Mammalia; order Artiodactyla; family Bovidae; genus Bos; species Bos taurus. Next base: position 6,313,579 of record NC_037336.1, read on the forward strand.
TAGATTCTATCCCAGTTTACAGCACAGACAACCTCTGGATGTGAGAATGAAGGTACATCAAAGAGCAAAAGAATGTGCTAACAGTAATACAAGACAGAATTTATATTCTGTGTCTACTCCATGTAACTATTGATTATTTGAAAGGTATTCTTTCTAACACAGTGATGAATCCACTTTTCCTTCTTCCCATTGCTTTTAAACTTGCTCTCTCAGGAGACAAAATATCCTCTAAGAAAATCAATGAGAGTAACCTGAACATTGAAACTTTTACCTCTGTACTTCCTAGATGTCTGGACACTAATATACTTCTACAGATTACAGCATTGGAAGACAAGTTTTACAGGCTGGAGTAGTTTCCTAAAACAAGGTAAAATGCAAGCAGCTTTCTAATTCGAATTTAGAGTGTTACAGAAATGTAGGCTTGCAATGCTTTACCTTATATGCCCACTTGTTCCCCGAATATCTGTTATGAAAATATGGTCTTCATCAGATTCCTTTTGGTGTGTATACTGCTGCTAAGTTGCTTCAGTCGTGTCCGACTCTGTGTGACCCCATGGACAGCAGCCCACCAAGCTCCTATGTTCACAGAATTCTCTAGGCAAGAGTACTGGAGTGGGTTGCCATTTCCTTCTCCATTGGTGTGTATATTAAAAGCAAAAAAAATCCTAGACCCAAACTCAGAATAGAATATAGAATATAGAATAGAATATAGAATATAGAATCAGAAAACTGAGTTTGAGATCTCAGAATATGTATTTTATCTAGCACCTTAGGTGACATATATGTTGATTTAGCATTGAAAGCTAGTGTCATAGTGGCTTTTGAATCAGACAAGCATGGTTTAGGGTGAAGATTCAGCCACATTAACAAGTTAAGTGACCTCTCTAAGATCCACTCTCCACCATAAACTTGTGGAAATAATGATAATTCTTCCAAAGTACTATTTTAAAGGATAAGTGAGACAATGGCTAAGAAGCAGGACCTATAGTCCAATATAACATGCAAACAATTATATATTATTATTATTACTATTAAGGTCTGTTGGAAAAGCTGCAACGATATTGGTTCTTGATTCAAATTAGAGTCTTGGATTGTGTTTATAGAGGAGAGGTGGTCTCATAGATACCCACAAGAGTCTCCACTATGCATATTTCCAAGTAAATACATTTAAATGCTTTTTGATTCATTTTTCTCATCCTTCACATTCTGCCATTGCCAACTCTAAATCTCCAGTCCATACAATTCTATCTCTTGGATGACTACCCTGCTGAGTCACTTCAGTTGTGTCCGACTCTATGCAACCCCATAGACGGCAGCCCACCAGACTCCCCCGTCCCTGGGATTCTCCAGGCGAGAACACTGGAGTGGGTTGCCATTTCCTTCTCCAGTGCATGAAAGTGAAAAGTGAAAGTGAAGTCGCCCAGTCTTGTCCGACCCTCAGAGACCCCATGGACTGCAGCCTACCAGGCTCCTCCGTCCATGGGATTTTCCAGGCAAGAGTACTGGTGTGGGGTGCCATTGCCCTCTCTACCCTAGTAGAAGCAAATTCACCTCTAACCTAATGAACTGATAGATTTCTAAAGAAAAAACATTAGCACGTTAAAAAGCCTGGTCCTTGTCTACTCCCCACTTCAGATCAGTTTCTCAGTCAAATACGTCTGATTAGGTCTTCTGTCAGGAGCATGTGTATCTTGTTTCTTTTGAACATAAGTTCATTCTCAAAGCTCCCTCACATTTCCTGGCTATCTCCAACCAAATCTGTATGTCTTTACCCAAAGTTCAAGGGCTTCCCTGGTGGCTCAGATGGCTGCAATGCCAGAGACCAGAGTTCGAGCCCTGGGTTAGTAAGATCCCCTGGGGAAGGGAATGGCTACCCACTCCATTATTCTTGCCTGGAAAATCCCATGGACAGAGGAGCCTGGCGGGCTACAGTCAATGGAGTCACAAAGAGTCTGTCATGGTAGTTTTCACTTGGCTCAAATTTCACTCCTTCAAAGAAAGCTGATCTCATTACAATTTAAACTAAATTCTGCAGGATTGCCTTTTTTTTTTTTTTTTTCCTGGTGGAATCTAAATGTTACTATTGTCTCTCCCTAGCCTATAATGCTTTTAAATCTATATTCATCGTTATATTTTTTGCCATTTGGTTTAATGCCAGTATTTCCTGTAACACTCTAATCTCCATGACAACGTGTGATCTGTCTGTCTTGTTCTTCAATCTAATCCTCAAGGCCAGAGTTACTATGAACACGTTAGTTCCTCTTTTCATAATTCTCATCTGAATAAATGATTGACCTATTTAGATACCCCTTTAAAGAACATGTCCTGACTCTTGTCTACTTTGTATTCTTTTACTTAAAACTGAAGTTAAAAAATCATTGTGAGGAAAATTTACACATCACCATTGCTATTACTTTAATTAAAAACAGGAAAACTTAGAGAATTTTCAGGTGTTAAGCTTTTGTGCTTTCCTTTGGGCAACACTCTTTCAGATGTTGACAGCTTAAAATTGGTACAGAACTCATCTCTTTTCTGTGGAATATTTCTGTGGGTAAATCATCAGGCCTGAATAATTCTTTCCTTTAGTAAATACTGTGGGACAAGTAACCTATTATTCCAGGGGCTATTGTGACATTAACTGAGGCAATTCAGAAAAATGCTAATATAGACCTTCAAGATCTCAAAGTATCTTATATTTAAATGACTCCTTTGTTTTTTACTTTAGTTTTTAAAAATCTTATTTATTTCATTTGTTGTTATTTAAGTACATACAGATATTTTAAGATAAGGCAAATTATTAGTGCCTTTACATGATCATGCCTATGAAGATGTGATAAAATTCAAGATGTCTCTAGTTTCTACAGAGAAAATTTGGTTTTGGATGCTTATCTCCTAGGATAGTTAACAGAAGATGCGGCAAGTATTCTGCACTCATTACTACTTTTAACCATAATATACCCTCAAACATAGAGTACTGTTATTCACATTTTACAACTGAGAAATCTAAAATTTAAAGTTGAATATCATGCTTAAAATACTAGCATACGATCCAGAGGGATGGTACAGGGAGGGAGGTGGGAGGGGGTTTCGGGATGGGGAACACGTGTATACCTGTGGGGGATTCATGTTGATGTATGACAAAACCAATACAATATTGTAAAGTAATTAACCTCCAATTAAAATAAATAAATTTATTATTTAAAAAATACTCAGCATATTTAATTTATTCATGATTTCATTTACTAATTTAAAAAGATGACACCAGATAATTATATAAAACTGAGGTTTCATCCCATTATAAAAAGGAAGCCTGGAAGCACATACAAACAAAATTATATATTAAATATTAACAAGTATTTAGAGTTATAGAAATAAAGAAATCAAATAACATAGATAAGTATACGTAAATGTGAAGTTGCTCAGTCGTGTCTGATTTTTTGCGACACCATGGACTGTAGCCTACCAGGCTCCTTCCATCCATGGAATTTTCCAGGCAAGAGTACTGGAGTGGGGTGCCATTCCCTTTTCCAGGGGATCTTCCTGACCCAGGGACTGAACCCAGGTCCCCTGTCTTGTAGGCAGATGCTTTACCATCTGAGCCACCAGGGAAGCCCATATGGATAAATAGACGGATAGAACAGTTAGAGAAATTAGGTTTAGAAAAGTTAGCTCTGCTGGTGCGCTGGGACAACCCAGAGGGATGGTATGGGGAGGGAGGAGAGAGGGAGTTTCAGGATGGGGAACACGTGTATACCTGTGGCGGATTCATGTTGATGTATGGCAAAACCAGTACAATATTGTAAAGTAATTAACCTCCAATTAAAATAAATAAATTTATATTAAAAAATTAAATAAAATAAACTTTATTCTTATAAAAAAAAGAAAAGTTAGCTCTAAGTTTTTCTCAATAAAATAAAGTTTTCAATAAAAAAAGAGAATGGACTTTGAAATTACCCAAGGTAGTGGCCTTCCAGGACTGTTAAGAGAAAAAGAGTGAAGAGAAAGAGAAAGGGTGAAGCCTACTAAGGAAAGAATAATTTTGGCATTTAGAGAACAGGATGGTTTGTGAGTATAGTTAGTAAGACATAGTATGGCAGTAACTGGGGTCAGAAATATAGTCTTTTAAAATCTGAGTTCTAAATATCTCTTTATATTCTAAACTTGGCAAATATCCCTGGAAGGTAAGTTTTGAGTCATGAAGAGGCATGATCCTTTTTTTTTCCCCTAATAACAGCTTTTTTTTTTTAGATATAATTGACAAAAATTTTTTCTTTTTTTTTTGTTGTTGTTGTTCTGGTATTCTTTCTTGTTTTTAATATACATTTATTTATTTTAATTGGAGGTTAATTACTTTACTATATTGTATTGGTTTTGCCATACATCAGTATGAAAGTGTGCTTTTCAGTGTTTTTTTTTTTTTTTTAACATAGAATTTGGTAGGCATCACAGCTATCTAATTTTGTAATTGTCACATTATCTCAAAAAGCAATGCAGTGTTAATTAACACTTATGCCCCTCTTCCATTCCCCTAATTATTGTTGTTGATGTTCAGTCATTAAGTTCTGTCTGACTCTTTGCAACCCCATGAGCAGCAGCATGCCAGGTTTCCCTGTTCTTCATTATCTCCCATAGATTGCTCAAGCTTGTGTCCATTGAGGATATCTCTTCAAGAGATCTCTAGTCCCTCCCAATGGATATGAGTTTGAGCAAATTCTGGGAGAAGGGCAGGGAAGCTTGGTGTACTGTAGTTAATGGGATCACAAAGAGTAGAACATGACTGAGCAACTGAACAAAGACAACAGCATGTCTATTGAGTTGGTGATGCCATCCAACCTTCTTATCCTCTGTCACCCCTTTCTCCTCTTGCCCTCAATCTTTCCCAGCATCAGGGTCTTTTCCAATGAGTCAGCCCTTCCCATCAGGCAGCAACAGTATTGGAGTTTCAGCTTCAGTATCAGTCCTTCCAATAAATATTCAGGACTGATTTCCTTTAGGATTGACTGGTTGGATCCCCTTGCAGACCAAGGGACTCTCAAGAGTCTTCTCCAACACCATAATTCAAAAGCATCAACCCTTTGGTGCTCAGCTTTATTTATAGTTCAACTGTCTCATCCATACATGACTACTGGAAAAACCAGGGATTTGACTATACAGACCTTTGTCAGCAAAGTGATGTCTCTGCTTTTTGAAAAGCTGTCTAAGTTTGTCATAGCTTTTCTTCCAAGAAGCAAGCTTTTTTTTGTTTGTTTTTGTTTGTTTGTTCTAATTCCATGGTTGCAGTCACCATCTGCAGTGAATTTGGAGTCCAAGAAAATAAAGTCTGTCACTGTTTCCATTTTTTCCCCTCTATTTGTCATGAAGTGATAGGACTGAATGCCATCATCTTGGATTTTTGAATGCTGAGTTTTAAGTCATTTTTTTTTTCACTCTCCTCTTTCACCTTCATCAAGATGTTCTTTAGTTCCTCCTCACTTTTTGCCATTAGTGTGGTGTCATCTGCATATCTCAAGTTGTCCTTGATATCTTCCTGGCAATCTTGATTCCAGCTTGTGATTCATCCAGCCCAGCATTTTGCATGATGTACTCTGTATATAAGTTAAATAAGCAGGGTGACAAAATACAACCTTGACATACTCCTTTCCACGTTTTGAACCAATCCAGTGTTCCATGTCTGGTTCTAACTGTGGCTTCTTGTCCTGCATAAAGATTTTTCAGGAGACAGATAAGGCTTTCTGATATTCCCATTTCTTTAAGAATTTTCCAAAGTTTGTTGTGATCTGCACAGCACAGTCAATGAAGCAGAAGTAGAATTTTTAAATTTTGAATTTTCTTGTTTTCTCTATGATCCAGAGGATACTGGCAATTTGATCTTTGGTTCCTCTGGCTTTTCTAAATTCAACGTGTACATCTAGAAGTTGTTGGTTCACATACTGTTGAACCTAGCTTGAAGGATTTTGAGCATAATCTTGGTAGCATGTGCAGTGAGTGCAATTGTAAGGTAGATTGAACCTTCTTTACTGTTATCATTGTTTGGGATGGGGATGAAACCTGACTTTGTCCAGTCCTGTGGCCACTATAAAGCTTTCCAAATTTGCTGGCATACTGAGTGCAGCACTTTAACAACATCTTCTTTTAGGATTTGAAATAGCTCAGCATGAATTCCATCACTTCCAATGACTTTGTCACTAGTAATGCTTCCTACATCTCACTTGACTTCATAGTGCAAGATGTCTGTCTCTAAGTAAGTGACCACACCATAGTGGCTATTTGAGTCATTAAAACTTTTTTTTTCCCTTTGGTACAGTTCTTCTATCTATTCTTGCCACCTCTTCTTGCCACCCCTAATTCTAGGTAACCATTAATCTTTCAGTGAAATTTCTTTATCTGTGTGATTGCTTAATGTCCATCTTTCCCACTAGACTGTATGACTCATAAAACAAACAAACAAAAATGCTTATCATATAAGTCACTCAATAAATATATATCCTGAAAGTGAACAAATTATGTGAAGCAAAGACTTTTTAAAGTGTTTCAATTACATTTTACTTGAAATAGGACCAGATTAGTCACATTTAACTTCAGCAATTTATGGAGTATTTAAGTAGTCCTTTGGCATTTTTGAAAACCTCATTACTAGGGAGAATTATATATTTCTTTTGCATTATACACACCAACCTAAGTTGAGTACAATTTCATTTTACTCTTAAGGTTTTTTTTTCACTTGATAAACTATTTATCTTTAGCTCTGACATTGATTGGATGTATTATAAATATAGGGTTTTTTTTTTTTTTTTCAGTTTTTCAACAAAATATCCATGGTAGTATCATTATTTCTAGGTACAAGTTTCTCCAATATCTGAAAGTAGAGCATTCCTATGAAACTTTCCCTAAGCTGAAAAGACATAAAGAAAAGAAGCAATTATCCTAGGACACATATTGTTAATGGATACAGAAAATAAATTAGATAAAGCACAGATGCCCACAGACACAGTTATAAACTTGATTCTGAGTTGTTTGGTGTGGTTCCTGAGAAGGAGCTTGGCTGTGCCACTCTCAATGCTTGGAGTACATGCTGCCTTTATAACAACTTGCTGCAAAACAAACACTGATTGCTACTTTTGATTTTTGCCTTCTTAGGTAAAAGCAAATATCATCTTTGGATTTCTTTCTGTTAACAAAAACAACTAATAATGCAGGTCTTTTGTAAAAGTGGAGTGGTGTAAAGGGAAGATTCAATAAGTGGGGAGCATCTGTAATTTTTTTAATTAGTTTTTATTGGCATACAAATGCTTAACAATGCTGTGTTAATTTCTACTCTACATAAAAGTGAATCAGCCATACATATATATATATATATATATATATATATATATAAAATATCAGATTAGATCAGTCGCTCAGTCATGTCCGACTGTTTGCGACCCCATGAATCACAGCGCGCCAGGCCTCCCTGTCCATCACCAACTCCCGGAGTTCACTCAGACTCACGTCCATCGAATCAGTGATGCCATCCAGCCATCTCATCCTCTGTCGTCCCCTTCTCCTTCTGCTCCCAGTCCCTCCCAGCATCAGAGTCTTTTCCAATGAGTCAACTCTTTGCATGAGGTGGCCAAAGTACTGGAGTTTCAGCTTTAGCATCATTCCTTCCAAAGAAATCCCAGGGCTGATCTCCTTCAGAATGGACTGGTTGGAACTCCTTCCAGTCCAAGGGACTCTCAAGAGTGTTCTCCAACACCACAGTTCAAAACCATCAATTCTTTGGCGCTCAGCCTTCTTCACAGTCCAACTCTCACATCCATACATGACCACAGGAAAAACCATAGCCCTGACTAGACGAACCTTTGTTGGCAAAGTAATGTCTCTGATTTTGAATATGCTATCTAGATTGGTCATAACTTTCCTCCCAAGGAGTAAGTGTCTTTTAATTTCATGGCTGCAGTCACCCCCTTGGACTGCAAGGAGATCCAACCAGTCCATTCTGAAGGAGATCAGCCCTGGGATTTCTTTGGAAGGAACGATGCTAAAGCTGAAACTCCAGTACTTTGGCCACCTCATGCGAAGAGTTGACTCATTGGAAAAGACTGATGCTGGGAGGGATTGGGGCAGGAGGAGAAGGGGGCGACAGAGGATGAGATGGCTGGATGGCATCACTGACTCGATGGACATGAGTCTGAGTGAACTCCGGGAGTTGGTGAGGGGCAGGGAGGCCTGGCGTGCTGTGATTCGTGGGGTCGCAAAGAGTTGGACACGACTTAGCGATTGATCTGATCTGGCTGATCTGATATAATATATATATATGTATATATATATATATATATGTGTGTATATATATATATATATGTATATGGCTGATTCACTTTTATGTACAGTAGAAATTAACACAGCATATATATCCCCTCTTTTATTTGGATTCCCTTCCCATTTAGGTCATTACAGAACATTGAGTAGAGTTCTCTGTGCTATACAGTAAGTTCTCATTAGTTATCTATTTTATACAGACATGACTTAGTGACTGAACACCACCACCACCCATGTATATATGTCAATTCCAATCTCCCAATTCATCCAATCCCCTCTTCCCCTCTTAGTATCCACATGTTTATTCTCTATATCTGTATGTCTATTTCAGCTTTGCAAATAAGTTCATCTGTATTATTTTTCTGGGTTTCACTTATAAGAAATATTATGCGATACTTGTTTTTCTCTTTTGACTTGCTTTTCTGTATGACAGACTTTGGATCCATCCATTGTGTATATGTACCACAACTTCTTTATTCATTCTTCTGTTGAGATGCATTTAGGTTGTATCCATATCCTAGCTATTTTAAATAGTGCTGCAGTGAACATTGGGGTACATGCATCTTTTTGAATTATTATTTTATCTGGGTATATGTCCAGGAGTGGGATTGCTGGGTGATATAGTAGTTTTGCTTTTAGTTTTTAAAGGAAACTCCATACTGACTGTATCAGTTTACATTCCTACCAGTAATGTAAGAGGGCTCCCTTTTCTCCAAACCTTCTCCAGTATTTATTATCTGTAGATATTTTGATGATGGCCATTCTGCCTGATGTGATGTGATATCCCATTGTAGTTCTAATTTGCATTTCTCAAATAATTAGTGATGTTGAGCATCTTCTCATGTGCCTCTTTGCCATTTTTATGTCTTCCTTGGAGAAATATCTATTTAGGTCTTCTGTTCAGTTATTTTTTAAAATATTGAATTGCATGAGCTATTTATATATTTTTAACATTAATCCCTCATCAACTGCTCTTTTTGAAAATATTTTTCACCCATTCTGAGAGTTGTTTTTGTCTTGTTTATGGTTTCCTTTACTGTGGGGAAAAAAAAAGCTTTTAAGATTAATTAGGTTCATTTGCTTATTTTTATTTTTATTTTCATTACTCAAGAGCCGGGTCTGAAAGGATCTTATATAAATTTATATCAAAGAGTGTCCTGCAAATGTTTTTCTCTAAGAGTGTTGTAGTGTCCAGCCTTACATTAGCTAATTTTCACATATGGTGTCAGAAAAGTGTTCTAATTTATTTCTGTACATGTGGCTGTCCAGTTTTCAAAGGACCACTCATCGGAGTGGCTGTCTTTTCTCCATGATTATGTAATCTTGCCTTCTTTGGTCATAGTTTAGGTGATCACAGGTGCATAGGTTTATCTCTGGACTTTCTATCTTGTTTTATGTATTTATACTTCTGTCATGTACTTTAGCCATACATATAACTATTTTAGATATCTGCAGTAGAAATTTTTGTCCAAATATGTAAGCCTCCTAACTAATTGGCCATAAGGCAAATTTTCAGCAAAAGATAAAATATAACAAAAATTAAAAGGGAGATGTTAAAATTACATAATGAAACATGAAAAAAATAGATAAAATAATTGAATATATTTAGAAGTGTGTTAATTCATGCTGTGCTGCCCAAGTAACTTATTTTATTTTGTGAGTTGTACCTAAGTGCTGTTCTTGAAGTCTTTCATTCATAGGATACTACTTTTTTTTTTTTTTTTTTTACTTGTTGATTTGTCTCCTCCTGAATTCAGATACAGGCATCAGTGAGTGGTACCTTGCAGAGAGCAGCATATGGTAGTGAGATCTTAGTTCCCTGACTGAGAATCAAATAATGGTTGCCTGGTTGAAAATCAGGAATTCTAACCACTAGACCACAGGGGCAACAGATAGAGTCTAAATCTCTAGTTCTTGTCTGCCTTATAGAGAAAATTCTGATAAGAAGGCTGAAAAGTAGAGGGGAAAGTAAGCATTTATTAGAAAAGCAAAGTACACGTGGGGAAAAAAAAAACAAAACAAAACACACAGGCAAACTCAGCAAGACTTGTGCCTTTGAGAAATTTAAATCCTTCATAAGGCAGTAAACTTCCACATCTTTGTTTTTCTTTTGGCTACCTGTCTTGTTTTGGCTCTGTCACTAATTTGTCTCAGGGCCTTCTGCTAAGTATGAACACACCACTCAGCCAAGATGGATTTTAGTGCAAGAGTATCTAGGGGGTGGGGGACATGGTAAGACTTGTTATGATCTTGGGGTCCCTGCCTTTTTGACCCCAAGGAACCTTTCTGCACATGTACAGTGTTTCCCTTGCCCCAAGAATGGAAAAAGATATGACATCTTGATTTTTTTTTTTTTTTATGCAGGCCCATCTTTTATCCCTGGTCAGGGAACTACATCCCACATGCCACAACTAAGACCCAGCACAGCCAAACAAATAACTATTTTTAAAAAAAGAATTGCTTCCTGAAGGAAATCTTTGACTCAGCTTGAAGCTTAATATAACACTATCAAGTAGCCAATTAAATGAAATCAATTTATAAGTGAAAATATGTACCATGAGGTACTTTAGTTATTTTCAGTATTCATCCCACTTGCATAATATCTAAGACAGAACTATGTCATACCATATTCTTTTTTTTTTTCTGGAAAATTTCACAATATAATGTTGATAGTTTACCATGAAGAAATTAAGAAAAGAGAATAGTTTCTAATGTTTATCCATGTATTGACTGTTCGTAGTGCTCTTTACTCCTTCCTGTATTTCCAAGTTTTGTTTTGATATTATCATCATTCATAAAGGACTTTATCATTTTTTATAGCTCGTGCATGCTTCCTTAGCTTTCATTTCTCTGAAGGTGTTTTCACCCCCATTTCAAAAGATACTTTCAATGAATATCTATTACAGAATTGACAGCTTTAATTTTTCAGCACTTTATTATTTTTTTTTATTTGATAAATTTAACGCCTTTTATTGCCATACCTCATTTTACTGTGCTTTGCTTTAGTGAACTTTATAGATACATGTTTTTTTTTTTTTTCCTTGTTAATTTTCTGTTTAGTTGATCTATCCATAAGTGTGAGTGGGGTATTAAAGTCTCCCACTATTATTGTATTATTGTTAATTTCTCCTTTCATACTTGTTAGGATTTGTCTTACATACTGCGGTGCTCCCATGTTGGGTGGATATATATTTATAATTGTTATATCTTCTTCTTGGATTGATCCTTTGATCATTATGTAGTGACCTTCTTTGTCTCTTTTCACAGCCTTTGTTTTAAAGTCTAATTTATCTGATACGAGTATTGTGACTCCTGCTTTCTTTTGGTCCCAATTTGCATGGAAAATCTTTTTCCAGCCCTTCAATTTCAGTCTGTATGTGTCCCCTGTTTTGAGGTGGGTCTCTTGTAGACAACATATATAGGGGTCTTGTTTTTGTATCCATTCAGCCAGTCTTTGTCTTTTGGTTGGGGCATTCAACCCATTTACGTTTAAGGTAATTACTAATAAGTATGATCCTGTGGCCATTTACTTTATTGTTTTGGCTTCGAGTTTATACACCATTTTTGTGTTTCCTGTCTAGAGAATATCCTTTAGTATTTGTTGGAGAGCTGGTTTGGTGGTGCAGAATTCTCTCAGCTTTTGCTTGTCTGAAAAGCTTTTGATTTCTCCTTCATACTTGAATGAGATCCTTGCTGGGTACAATAATCTGGGCTGTAGGTTATTTTCTTTCATCATTTTAAGTATGTCTTGCCATTCCCTCCTGGCTTGAAGAGTTTCTATTGAAAGATCAGCTGTTATCCTTATGGGAATTCCCTTGTGTGTTATTTGTTGTTTTTCCCTTGCTGCTTTTAATATTTGTTCTTTGTGTTTGATCTTTGTTAATTTGATTAATATGTGTCTTGGGGTGTTTCTCCTTGGGTTTATCCTGTTTGGGACTCTCTGGGTTTCTTGGACTTGGGTGATTATTTCCTTCCCCATTTTAGGGAAGTTTTCAACTATTATCTCCTCAAGTATTTTCTCATGGTCTTTCTTTTTGTCTTCTTCTTCTGGAACCCCTATGATTTGAATGTTGTAGCGTTTAATATTGTCCTGGAGGTCTCTGAGATTGTCCTCATTTGTTTTAATTCTTTTTTCTTTTATCCTCTCTGATTCATTTATTTCTACCATTCTATCTTCTAATTCACTAATCCTATCTTCTGCCTCTGTTATTCTACTATTTGTTGCCTCCAGAGTGTTTTTAATTTCATTTATTGCATTATTCATTATATATTGACTCTTTTTTATTTCTTCTAGGTCCTTGTTAAACCTTTCTTGCATCTTCTCAATCCTTGTCTCCAGGCTATTTATCTGTGATTCCATTTTAATTTCAAGATTTTGGATCAATTTCACTATCATTATTTGGAATTCTTTATCAGGTAGATTCCCTATGTCTTCCTCTTTTGTTTGGTTTGGTGGGCATTTATCCTGTTCCTTTATCTGCTGGGTATTCCTCTGTCTCTTCATCTTGTTTAAATTGCTGAGTTTGGGAGTCCTTTCTGTATTCTGGCAGTTTGTGGAGTTCTCTTTATTGTGGCGTTTCCTCGCTGTGTGTAGGTATGTAGAGGTGGCTTGTCAAGGTTTCCTGGTTAGGGAAGCTTGTGTCGGTGTTCTGGTGTGTGGAGCTGTATTTCTTCTCTTTGTTCAGTTGCGCTATGGGGAGGGAGGGAGGGATGCTGCAAACAAATGACACTGGCGTGCGCTCGCAGTGCCTCAGCCACACTGGGTCTGCCCCCGCTCACGGCGCGTGTAGCCTCCCTGCCCACACTGCTCAGGCTCTAGGTTGTTCCGCCGGGAACAATCCGAGGCTGGCCCTGGGTTGCATACACCTCCCAGGTCCAAGCCGCTCAGGTTCAGGCACTCAGGTAGTCCTCAGAGGCGCAGACTCAGTTGGGGCTGCGTTTTGTGCTCTTCCCAGGTCCGAGCAGCTCAGGTGATGAGGTGTTTGGCGAGCGCCAATGCTGCGACTTATCGCCTCCCCGCCACTTGGTTATCTGGGTGTAAAACCGGCGCACCTTCTCAGGCAGATGTTGACCGTCCAGACCCCCAATAAGTTTTAGTTAGCAAAGAAGCCAGTTTTATAGATAATGTCTCTCTGGGGCTGCGATTGCCCCCTTCCGGCTCTGGCTGCCTGTCACCAGAGGGGGAAGGTTTGCAGCCGGTTACCTCTGTTTAGTCCTTTGTTCCGTGCGCGGGCTGGCGGTGTCTTAGGTTAGGGCTGGCTTTTCGCATGGTAGATATCCCACAGTCTGGTTTGCTAGCCCAAATTATTTCACTCAGATAGTGCTCAGGGTATTCAGGCCAGATTCTTACTCTCAGCGATGCAGCCCGCGCCGCGCCTCCCTGCCCAGCCCCCACTTGCTAATGGCGGATGCAGGCGTCTGCGCTGCTTCTCCGCTGGAGGAGTTACCGTAGGGCTCGCAATCTGCGAGTTTTAATTTTTATTTATTTTTTCTCCCTGTTATGTTGTCCTCTGTGCTTCCAAAGCTCGGCACGGATTCGGCAGTGAGAAGGTTTCCTGGTGTTTGGAAACCTCTCTCTTTTTAAGACTCCCTTCCCGGGACGGAACTCCGTCCCTCCCTCTTTTGTCTCTTTTATTGTCTTTAATATTTTTTCCTACCTCCTTTCGAGGAGTTGGGTTGCTTTTCTGGGTGCCTGATGTCCTCTGCCGGCATTCAGAAGTTGTTTTGTGGAATTTACTCAGCATTTAAATGCTTTTTTGATGAATTTGTGGGGGAGAAAGTGTTTTCCCCGTCCTACTCCTCCGCCATCTTGGCGCCTTCCCCTTGATTTTTTAAACATGGTTTAGCCTCTCTATGTTCCTGCCATAACTGTTATCTTAAAGTGTTCAAAGTCCAATTATTTACCCTGCTTCTGTTCTTATTTCTATAATGATGTGTATATCTCAAAGCACAGACAGGAGTGAGCCTGGAGCCCATTTGTCTCCTGTCTCACTCCTTAGGCATCACACATTTTTTGGTTCACTAAAATTTCTTCTTTCATTAAAAGAGGCATCAGTTTCCAAGTACTAAGATGCACATTTGTAACAGCTTTGTACTGCACTGTGAAAGCCTTCTCCAGTGATATTTGCTCTTGACATATGGTCACATGTCTTATGATAGACATTCCAAAGTTGTATAGGAAATGTAAGTTCTACCTTGTGTTTTTGGGACATTCAGCCTCATTCTTCTGAAAGTTAATGAGTTTCAAAATAATTAACCAACTCTTGGAGCAAACCATTGTGATCTGTCAGTTCAATAAAGCCATCAATGCTAATACATTTCAATTAGTTCAAACCAAACTATCACACCAAATTGTCAACCAGATATCTTTCATAGCAAAATTGTCTTATGGCCAATTCAGGGCTCAGTTGCTAAGTCATGTTCAACTCTTTGTGACCCCATGAACTGTAGCCTGTCAGGCTCCTCTCTCCATGAGATTGTCCAGGCAATAATACTGAAAGATGTTCCCATTTCCTCCTCCAGGGGATCTTCCTGACCCAGGAATCAAATCCATCTCTCCTGTGTCCTCTATATCTTCTTCACTGGCAGGTGAATGCTTTACCACTGAGCCACCTGGGAAGCCCTTTGTGGCCAATTATTTATTGGCCCACCTGGAAAGTCCCTTATGGCCAATGAGGTAAAAATATTTACAGCAAAGATGTTTATGGCAAAAATACTAGACATGGTTTCATCATGGCCTGGACTGATGAATATAATATCACACTATTAAACATTATTCTATATATATTTATTATCTCTTATTTTCTATTGTGAGAACTTAAATTTACTTTATACTAATTGATCATTTTCAAAGTAAAAAATACTGTATAACATCTGTTTATTTGTCTTTGTCTTTTCAATGGAAAGTTGAGAAAGATAAAGTTGAAATGAGATGAGATTGGAAAGGGGCCCTCTCTACCTCAATGACAGGCTGCTTTACACTTCAATACAGTAAATATAAAGTTACCTCCTTCCTGCAGTAAACTGACATATCAGTTAAAATCTTGGACCTTAAGTTTTGCTTGCAGATTGTACAAACCACTAATATTTCATGCATAAGTACTGCATGCATAAAAGTTTACTGCAGATGTGGAAAGTTCAAAAGTACATAAAACTTAAACAAAAACCATAGGAAGATGTTTGAATTAATATGAAGGATTGGGATAAATGGTGAACTAGAGTCACTACAGACCACCAAATGTAGGAGCTATTGATTCTACACAGAAATACATAGACTCAATATTAGTAGATCTTCCGAGATTTTAAGGAGAAACTGGAAATTCAAATTATTTAAATGTAGTACCCTTTATCTTAAATATTAACAATTAATTTTTTTAATACTATATTTTCTAATACTCCATGATACATACAACATAGCTCTGGACCAGTTTTGTACTGTTGGTGAAGTCTGGTCTACTGTATTGTCTTATGTAATAATTCTTTAAAATTTATTTTTGTTTTACTTTTTATTCAGTGGTATGACAAGGAAATCACAGTCAATGAGAATGGAAAGGGTTGTCTAAGGTGAAATAGTGCCTCTTTGGGAGAAGGCTCCGGGACCTTTGAATAAAAAGCAAGGGGATAATTAAAAGGAGAAAGCACTTTATAGTGCATACATAATTCCTCCTAGTATAATAGAGGCAGTTCTATGTTTATCTACAGCATTGCTTCCTAAAGCCCCAAGGAAGACATCTCTGAGCTCATGTGGGTATTGAACCTTATCATTGGCATGCAAAAGCATTAGCCTTTGGCAAAAAGGGAGGACTGAGAATTAAATCTTCAAAATAGCTTCAATTATAGAAGTAGGATTAGAATGTAGTATTTCTCTCTGAGTTCTCACATGGATTTAAGATCTTTTGCTCCCCCCCCCCCCATAAAGTTTTAAAGTGTCTCTCTTCCCTGAAGAGAACAGCATTATCCTTAATTAAAACTCGTGAGAGAGCTTTAAAGGTCTGTAGTTCAGATTGGGATGTTTGAGTCTTTTCACTTAAGAATTTAAGCTCATTCTGCCAAGTTTCTGATTTTGTTTCAAGATTGGTGATTTGAGGGGCATAGGAATCAATTTAGTTTCAAGTGCTTGGATAACTTTTAATATGGTTTATAATAATACCTCCTTACCAGCTACACGGAGATTAAGATTTTGCTATGCCAGTAACAGCAACAAGATAGGTTCACTGAAAATTTATGAAACTGTTTTGTTAAAGATGTAGTCATTAAATAGACACCTCATAAGATTACATTAACTTAGAATAAATGTATATATTTCAATGTTACTCTTTCAATTTGTCCCACTCTCTCTTTTCCCCACTGTGTCCACAAGTCTGTTCTCTATGTCTACATTTCAATTGCTGCACTGTAGATAGGTTCATCAGTATGATCTCTCTAGATTATATATATATATATATGCATTAATAATAAATATATTTATAATCATGTGTTTAATAGTGTGGTATACTATTGTATATATAGTATATACATATTATATATACTATATATGTAAATACATATATATGCATTAATATATGATATTTGTTTTTCTCTTTCTGACTTACTTCAGTGACAACCTAGAGGGGTGGGATGGGGTTGGAGGGATGTTCAAGAGGGAGGAGACATACCTAAGGCTAATTCATGTTGATATGCGGCAGAAACCAACACAATATTATAAAACAAGTATACTGCAATTAAAAATGAATAAATTTAAAAAAAGAAAAAGAAAAATTACATTAACTCTGCTCAATGTTCTGTGGTAACCTAAATGGGAAAGAAATTTAAAAAAAAAGAAAAAGATCGATTCACTTTTCTGTACAGCAGAAGCTAACACAACATTGTAAATCAACTACACTTCAATAATTTTTTTTTAAAAAGATTACAATACTCAGTCTCTAGGTAGTAGTGTCTTGAAAGTTACCCAAATAATGTTTAGTGGGTGGAATAAATATTTTGTTAAGATAGCAAATGCAAGTAGCCAACACCATCAATTGGCATAAAGAATTCCAGAGACATGAGCCCTAGTTCTGCATCATTCACTGACCTTGAAAAAGTCACTTATCTCCTCAAAGGAAGTAAATTTGAATTTGACCCCTGCAAAATCCTCTTTAGCCCTATTTATTCCTGAGTCTCATTTTCTGCAGTAAAATTCTGTAATTGTGAAATTCTTGGTCAAAATGATGAAAGAGATGTAAGTACAAACCAGTTGCTATCACTGCTATTTTGGAAAAATCATCTCTTGGCTCCAGAACTCATTTTCCAGTCTCCAAAATTTATATTTAGATAATTTCTTATCTCAGATACTATTAGGAGGATTAAATTTTAAAAAGGAGGTAAAAATTGTAAACCAAACCATCAGCCATTTTTTTTTTTTTTTGGGTAAATGAAACTCGCATGGAGCTGATCCTCCAATGTTCCTTGCTGTTGGAGTGCTAAATACAAAGTGTAATTAAAGATCAAAATACAAACTTAGGATAGCTGGAATTATTTATTCCTTTTTCTTTTTTTAGTTATTGCAAGTAGCCAGTTGATTGGGTATTTGTGTGTGTGTGTGTGTGTGTGTGTGTGTAAGTGTGTATCTCAGTGTTACCTACCAGGCTTGCAAGTCAGAGCAAGAGGAGGTGAGTAGTACCTCAGAGGTCCTGACACCTGATGATGAGTCTCATACCCTCCATAATAAGAGTAGAGCCTTTCCAGGAGAATCACTACTCTATGAAGCTTTAAATCCAAGGACAGTCAGGATCAGACTTCCTAAACACTAATGCATCTGGCTTAGGTATATCTCTACCACTCAGCTACCTTTTATCATCTGTATGATATGTACTTAACACAGGTTGAGGTCCTTTTCTTATACCCATTGTGTAATATTTCTTGTGTTTTTTGTCCTCTGTAAGATCAGTCCAAGAATAATACCCACTGATGCATGATTCACTAGATTATTTATTAGACCATGATTGATAAGGAAATGCTAGAGCCTTGAACATTCCCTTCCCAGGCTTTTCTCAAATTTCTTTTGGAACCAACTGCCTTTAAGGACAGACCAAAGGAACAAAATATTCAGTGAACAATTTCATCAGGTCACTTTTTCCCACTTCTCAATTTAATCCCTCAAGAACTTTTAGGAAATAGTAGATATTTGTGATTTCTTCATTCTAAGAAAGCCCTCTTATTTTTGGAGAAGGATAACTGATAGAGGACCATGTTTCTGTTTGAGGCAGTAAGGGACAGTGGAGTTGTATAGCAGATGCAGAGGCCACAAACATGTCCTTGGGCAAATTAATCTTTGTTAAGTGGGCTTTGTTTTTCTCTTTGTTCTTCATACATTGTCTACCCTTTCTTTATTCTCTGTAAATTTCCTTTACTAATGTTCAAATATGTCTCCTTTAAGTATCGTTTAAATATCTCTCCTTTTTTCCCCCCTGCAGTCACATTTTCTTTGTAGCCACATGCATTTTGTTCTGTGCTTAGTTGCTCAGTCATGTCTAACTCTTTGCAACACTATGGACTGTAGCCCACCCAGCTCCTCTGTTTATGGGGACTCTCCAGGCAAGAATACTGGAGTGGGTTGCCATGCCCTCCTCCAGGGGGTCTCCCTAACCCAGGTAACAAACCCAGGTCTCCCTCATTGCAGGCAAATTCTTTACCATCTGAACCACCATGGAAGCCCGAGAATGCTGGAGTGGATAGCCTATCCCTTCTCCCAGGGAACTTCCCAACCCAAGAATAGAACTGGAGTCTCCTGCACTGCAGATGGATTCTTTACCAGCTGAGATAGCTGGGAAACCCATATTATTTTACCCAAAGTTTAAATATTATAAAGACAATAACCAAACAACAGCAAACAATCTAACATTAGTTATCTAAATTGAATTTGACGGCAAAGAAGCAGATGATATTTAAGAAAGGTTTTAGGGAAGTGTCAGTTAAATATGTTAAATAAACAATTGACCTTTAATACCTTTGCTTACATAATTTTATATTAAATTTTCATTAATTTTAACTCTATATGTAGACTAAATGTGCTATTATTGATTTCACTCAAAAAGTTGACCCAAAATAATATAGTGAGTTGCTTTTACTAAAGCATCTTTCCTCTTCTCCCTATTTCATTCTTGATTTATTTGTCCACATGGTAGATTAAGCATCTTATAAGAAACAAAGTGTTTTCTAGTTAATTGAAATTATTCCAAGTACCTCTGTTCTCAAGGATATTTTACCTGGCATGCTCCTTCCCATACAGCAGCACTAAGGCAAAATATAATGACTGTGGCCTCTGAAGTAGAGGAAGTTACATGTTTAGCAAAAACAATCTTAATATTTCAAAATAAGCCAGTCATTTGCATAACAGGTTAGAAAGCTGTTTCAAAAGGTTCTTTTTGAAACATTAAGTTTAAGGTTTCATAAATGCAATCTTTAGAGCTCTTAAAAGCAATAGCATTTCTGTTTTGCAATTCTATGTAACACAGAAGAACTAGTGCTATCAAAAAAAAAGTATTTTCTGATGTTTCTACTATTTCTCGGAAGAAAATGTTGTGTCTGTATTTCTGAACATAAAAATTCAATTTTTCTGAAGTTTGGATTATGATAAATAATATTCTACTATTAAGAAAATCTTATGAAGTAAATAATATAAATTTGTCAAAAAACAATATGTTGACTTTCTCAAAACAGAGACAATATTAACCCAGTCAATTATGGATATATATTTTTTAATTAAATAGGAGGGCATTTTCTCTATATATCTATGAGCTTATGAATATATATGTGTGTTAAGCAAAAAAATACATGTGAGAGAATTTCTTTTGCTTGCTTTTACTTATTTTATTTTACGTCTTAATTTTTACTTTTTAAAAAACTTTATTTTGAATCATACATTTGTATTGCATAAAAAGAATTTTTATTTGTAACAAAATTAAATGTAGAATTTCTTAAGTTCAGTTCAATTCAGTCTCTCAATCGTGTCCGACTCATTGCGACCCCATGAATTGCAGCACGCCAAGCCTCCCTGTCCATCACCGACTCCCGGAGTTCACTCAGACTCACGTCCATTGAGTCAGTGGTGGCATCCAGTCATCTCATCCTCTGTTGTCCCCTTTTCGTCCTGCCTCCAACCCCTCCTAGCATCAGAGTCTTTCCCAATGAGTCAACTCTTCGCATGAGGTGGCCAAATTACTGGAGTTTCAGCTTTAGCATCATTCCTTCCAAAGAACACCCAGGGGTGATCTCCTTCAGAATGGACTGGTTGGATCTCCTTGCAGTCCAAGGGACTCTCAAGAGTCTTCTCCAACACCACAGTTCAAAAGCATCAATTCTTTGGCTCTCAGCTTTCTTCACAGTCCAACTCTCACATCCATACATGACCACTGGAAAAACCATAGCCTTGACTAGACGGACCTTTGTTGGCAAAGTAATGTCTCTGCTTTAAAATATGCTATCTAGGTTAGTTGTAACTTTCCATCCAAGGAGTTAGCATCTTTTAATTGAATTTCTTTTTTTTTTTATATATGACTTTTTTTTTTTTTTTACTTTACAATATTGTATTGGTTTTGCCATACATCAGCATGCATCTGCCCTGGATGTACACGTGTAGACTTTATTTTTGAAGTTTTAGGTTTGCAGCAATATTGAATAGGATTTCACAAATAGCTCCTGCTCTCACCTGTGTAAAACTCCCTCCATCCTCAGAATAGTATGCTTGTTTCCACTGATATATCTACACTGAAACACCATTATAACCAAAGCATCATTATTCATAGCTTACCAGAGGGTTCAAACTTATTGTAAACTCTGCAGATTTAGGTAATTTTCCTAAAAGCAGTGTAGTTTAGCTGCCCTAGAAATTCTCTGTTCTACAACTTTTCATCCTGTTCTGCCACTAGCCTTTTGGCAGTCACTGGTCTGTTTACTATCTCCATTTGCTTTTTCCAGAATGTCATGTAGTTGGAATTATAGTATTTATCTACCTTTGTGTTTCATGTTTCAGAATCCAATAAATAAATCTCTAAGCATCTCAAAAATATTTTTCCTTTTGAAGTGAAATTATCAAGCTCTGATTCAGAATCACCTAATACTCTTGGAAAATTGTGACCCCATGGGATATACAGTCCATGGTATTCTCCAAGCCAGAATACTGGAGTGGGTTGCCTTTCCAATCTACAGGGGCTTTTCTCAATTCAGGGATTGAACACAGATCTCCTTCATTGCAGGTGGATTCTTTACCAGCTGAGCTACAAGGGAATCCCTGGGAAATGTATGCTATACCAAATATACAAACTTGATGGGCTTGAAAAACAGAGTTAAAAATTCTGCATTCTAGACTAATATCTCAATCAATTAATTTGCATATCACATTTAGAGAACTGAGGCTCTACACCTGCTTGCCTAGGGCCTCTCGGCCTCCTCCTTGCCAATTCCCTTGCTTTTGCATTAGCTATAGTTATAGTTGCCCATCAATTCTATCAAAGACAGATAACATAATAGCTAACAATGTCACTGATCTTTCTCTTATGAACATAAAGTTTTAAAGTTTTGCTTCAAGTTATATGAATATATGGAGCTTGGGAAAATACTGTTCCTGAACTAGGACTCAGAATCAGAACCATAATCTCTGTCTAGTTTGCCTCAGACATCTATATATTTTAAAGCTACTGAAATAGTGTAATTTGCAGTCACTGTTAAGGATGCTAACATTAAGCTATTTTCCAAATTGCAGATAATGTTATCTTTCCAAACCATAAATCTTTTAAAGTATAATCAATTGTTTATGTCAAATTAATTACAAAATCTAAATTTTATAATAAAATGACTATGCTTTAGCTCCTGCTTTATTTAATGGGATGACTGACACATCTAGAATCTTCAAGTTATTATTACTCCTTGTGATTTCTAGAGCAAACCAGGCTACTGCCCTTTGCCCACTTGTTCCCCTTGCCTTGGATGCTTCAGCATATATTACACAGCTGGCATAGTCCCACTGTTGATTCATAATGGCACAAATGTTGTAAGCCCAGCGAAATTGAAATTTCCCCAGGCAGACATCCCCATTGCACAACTGTACTAGGTTTTATTTGTAATTACTGCTTTGTAATTATTTTCATACGTATGTCTCTATGCTATTTGACTGAGAGTATGCTAAGGCACATTATTGTATTCTGTAATACCTAAAACACAGCATATATTCAATAAATACATATTGAATTAATGAAAGTGTATTTTAATTACCCACTTATTACTAAGCTGATATGCCATTCCTAGATGAGCTATTTTCAAACTGTGATTCACCTCACTGAAAGTTCTTAAGGGCCTATGCTTTGCAGTGGAGATACTGTGGGGCAGAGAAGAAATGTATGTCTGTTCAGTCTCTTAGTCATGTTCCACTCTTTGTGACCTCATGCACTGTAGCCCAGCAGGCCCCTTTGACCATGGAATTTTCCAGGCAAGAATATTGAAGCAAGTTTCCAGTTCCTACTCCAAGGGATATTCCTAACCCATGGATCAAACCCACATCTCCTGCATTGACAGGAAGCTTCTTTAGCACTGTGCCAACTGGGAAGCCTGTAAAGCTTAGGTGGCAGCAGCCAAGCTTTTCACTCTCACTTCAAGCAGAATAGATCTAAGTTTATCTGCTTTATTAAGAGGGGTTCCAGACTTCTGCTTCTAAGACTAATGAAATAACCTTCAATACCCTTCCATCTTAAATAATTAGAAAACTAGACAGAACATAAAAAACAATGACATTTAACCATTGGACAACAGAAGATACAGGAACAGGAGAGAAGTAGAAAAAGAAATAAGTCCTATTACAACGTACTTCTTGAATGCAACTTTTAGAATGCAGTGCTGGAAGGTGGAATCCCAACAGAATCTGACAATATAACGAGGTTTAGGAGACAGATGTGGGAGACTAGAAATGCTAGTCTAGTCTAAAAGTCAGGTGTATAGGAAAGATGCTCAACATCACTCATTATCAGAGAAATGCAAATCAAAACCACTATAAGGTACCATTTCATGCCAATCAGAATGGCTGCAATCCAAAAGTCTAAAAGAAATAAATGCTGGAGAGGGTGTGGAGAAAAGGGAACCCTCTTACACTGTTGATGGGAATGCAAACTAGTACAGCCACTGTGGAGAACAGTGTGGAGATTCCTTTAAAAACTGGAAATAGAACTGCTTTATGATCCAGCAATCCCACTGCTTGGCATACACACTGAGGAAACCAGAGTTGAAAGAGACATGTATACCCCGATGTTCATCACAACACTGTTTATAATAGCCAGGACATGGAAGCAACCTAGATGTCCATCAGCAGATGAATGGATAAGAAAGCTGTGGTACATATACATAATGGAGTAGTACTCAGCCATTAAAAAGAATACATTTGAATCAGTTCTAATGAGGTGGATGAAACTGGAGCCTATTATACAGAGTGAAGTAAGCCAGAAAGAAAAACACCAATACAGTATACTAACGCATATATATGGAATTTAGAAAGATGGTAACCATAACCCTGTATATGAGACAGCAAAAGAGACACTGATGTATAGAACAGTCTTTTGGACTCTGTGGGAGAGAAAGAGGGTGGGATGATTTGGGAGAATGTCATTGAAACATGTGTAATATCATACATGAAACGACTCACCAGTCCAGGTTCAATGCATGATACTGGATGCTTGGGGCTGGTGCACTGGGACGACCCAGAGGGATGGTACAGGGAGGGAGGAGGGAGGAGGGTTCAGGATGGGGAACACGTGTATACCTTTGGCAGATTCATGTTGATATATGGCAAAACCAATACAATATTGTAAAGTTAAATAATAAAATTTAAAAAATAATATAATAAATAAAAGTCAGGTGTAATTTTCAGGGAAGTGTTAAAGAAAAAATGAGGGAAAGTAAGAGATAGCTCCAGATATCTGCAGATGGAAACCTTCAGATCTGTGAAAACATGAGGGAAAAATCCTTTAACCTCAGGAATAAACTATTAAAAACCGGTCAAATAAATTATTCCAAGATCCTACACAGGGCTTAAAAAACATTCATATTCACACCAGCATGAGACATTGGATAGAGTTCTAAGGAGAATATCCCCTTAATAGTGCTAACTGGCCTTTAACTAACGTTGTTCTGGACAATCCAAAAAGGAAAAAAAAAAAAAAAAAAACAAGCCACAAGAAGAATAAACCTATCCTAAATAATTTACTTGAGTGCAAAGATAAATCCAACACTATTTAAAGTAATATACACATGCAAATGAGGGCACACACACACAAACCAGCATATCATTACAAAAAATTAAAATTTTTATCATCAAATCCAAAATAACCAGACATACAAAGAGACTGGAAAATTTAATGTCTAATTAGAAGAAATGTTGTTCAATTAAAAAAGCAGATTCAAATATTACTGAAGGTATTAAATTCGCTGACAAGGATGGTAAAACAGCTTTTACAAATAGGTTTCATTTGCTTACATAGGTAGAAAGAAGCATGAGCATAATGAGGTGAAGATATGAAATATTTCCAGGTGGAATTTCTAAAACAAAACAAACAAACAAAAAAACTGGTATTTTTAATAAAGTACTCTGATACTACTTAGCAGCAGCAGCAGCACTCTGATAAGATTCACTGATGATTAGTCAGCAAAGAAAAAGTATCAATGTACTTGAAAAATAACAAGAGAAACTATCCAAAATGAAACAGACCATAAGAAAAAAATACCTTGGAAAAAAGATGAGCAGACCAAAATGTTTTAAAATGTCTGTCTAGAATTTTATATCAAGTGAAAATATAAGATAATATATTAAGAAAAAGTAATTAATATATTAAAATAAATTAAGATAAAGATTTTCAGCACCAAGGAAAGTTTAAAAAATTAATCACTATGCGAGACAACAAAAGAGACACAGATGTATAGAACAGTCTTTTGGATTCTGTGGGAGAGGGCAAGGGTGGGATGATTTGGGAGAATGGCATTGAAACATATATAATATCATATGTGAAATGAATCACCAGTCCAGGTTCAATGCATGATACAGGATGCTTGAAGCTGGTGCACTGGAATGACCCAGAGGGATGGGATGAGGAGGGAGGTGGGAGGGGGGTTCAGGAAGGGGAACACGTGTACACCCGTGGCAGATTCATGTTGATGTATGGCAAAACCAATACAATATTGTAAAGTAATTAGCCCCAATTAAAATAAATAAATTTATATTAAAAATAGTCAATTAAAGAAAGAAATCAAGTATAAGAAATTCTAAAAGATTCTCTTCAGATAGGAGAAAAGTAATACCCAAAATAAATGTGGATGTATCAAAGGAATTAATTATATAAATGGTACCTTATGTGTGTAAATATAAAATATGTGTGCATATTTATTTTTATTTTTAATTAAGGTTTCCTTTCAAGAATGTTTTGGAAAAAAGTATTCATAGGATATCATTTTAAAACTGCCTTATGATACCTTGAAAATTATAAATCATTCTTGAGAGTTTTGTAAACCATACAATATCTAACCTATTACCTGGCACATCATATGTTTCACTGATGTTAGTTCTAAATTACTTATCATTATTTTTAAGAATTGAAAAACATAACACACTAGCAACTGCAGCCATGAAATTAAAAGACGCTTACTCCTTGGAAAGAAAGTTATGACCAACCTAGATAGCATATTCAAAAGCAGAGACATTACTTTGCCAACAAAGGTTCGTCTAGTCAAGGCTATGGTTTTTCCTGTGGTCATGTATGGATGTGAGAGTTGGACTGTGAAGAAGGCTGAGTGCCAAAGAATTGATGCTTTTAAACTGTGGTGTTGGAGAAGACTCTTGAGAGTCCCTTGGACTGCAAGGAGATCCAACCAGTCCATTCTGAAGAGATCAGCCCTAGGGTTTCTTTGGAAGGAATGATGCTAAAGCTGAAACTCCAGTACTTTGGCCACCTCATGCGAAGTGTTGTCTCATTGGAAAAGACTCTGATGCTTGGAGGGATTGGGGGCAGGAGGAGAAGGGGACGACAGAGGATGAGATGGCTGGATGGCATCACTGACTCGATGGACGTGAGTCTGAGTGAACTCCGGGAGTTGGTGATGGACAGGGAGGCCTGGCGTGCTGAGATTCATGGGGTCGCAAAGAGTCGGACACAACTGAGCGACTGATCTGATCTGATCTGGTATGAATATGATATAAATCACAAACATCACATAAAATTCAAATCCATAAAATAATTTAAAAAAATTCTATCAAGATGCCAGTGAATTAGAAACAACTATCAATGCCAATGCCATATTAGGATGGTCTTGCAAATATAGAATAGTCTAGTATAGCATTGAAATATAAATAATGTATTAGTGAATATGAGGTAGCACACTGAATCTCCAAGGATGTTAGAAAGTTTTATTTAAACATTACATTTTTAAGCAGTTAAACATTACAAAAGAGCCCAAAATGCAGTACTTGGGTGCAATCTCAGAAACAACAGAATGATCTCTGTTCGTTTCCAAGGCAAACCATGCAACATCACAGTAATCCAAGACTATGTCCCAACAAGTAATGCTGAAGAAGCTGAAGTTGAGTGGTTCTATGAACATGTACAAGACCTTCTAAAACTAACACACACATAAAAGAGGTCTTTTTCATCATCAGGGACTGGAATGCAAAAGTAGGAAATCAAGAGATACCTGAAGTAACAGGCACATTTAACCTTAGAGTACAGAATGAAGAAAGGCAAAGGCTAACAGAGTTTTGCCAAGAGAACACACCTGTCACAGCAAACACCCTCTTCCAACAACACAAGGGAAGACCCTACACATGGACATCACCAGATGGTCAACATAAAAATTATATTTATTATATTCTTTGCAGCCAAAGATAGAGAAGCTCTATATAGTTAGCAAAAACAAGACTGGGAGCAGACTGTGGCTCAGATCATGATTGCAAAATTCAGGCTTAAATTGAACAGTGTAGGGAAAACAACTAGCCCATTCATGTATGACTTAAATCAAATCCCTTATGATTATGCAGTGGAAGTAACAAATAAATTCTAAGGATTCGATCTGATAGACAGATGCCAGAAAAACTATGGACCAAAGTTCATGATGTTGTACACGAGGTGATGATCAAGACCATCTCCAAGAAAAAGAAATGCACAAAGGCAAAATGGTTGTCTGAGAAGGACTTACACATAGCTGAGAAAAGAGAAGTGAAAGACAAAGGAGAAAAGGGAAGATATACTCATCTGAATGCAGAGTTCCAAAGAATAGCAAGGAGAGATAAGAAAGCCTTTCTTATTGATCAATGCAAAGAAACAAAGGAAAACAATAGAATGGGAAAGATTATAGATGTCTTCAGAAAAATTAGAAATACCAAGGGAATATTTCATGCAAAGATGAGCAAAATAAAGGATAGAAATGGTATGGATCTAACAGAAGCAGAAGATATTAAGAAGAGGAGGCAAGAAAACACAGAAGAACTATACAAAACAGATCTTCATGACCCAGATAACCATGATGGTTAGACCCAAACATCCTGGAATGTGAAGTCAAGTGGGTCTTAGGAAGCATCACTACAAACAAATCTAGTGGAGGTGATAGAATTCCAGTTGAACTATTTCAAATTCTAAAAGATGATGCTGTGAAAGTGCTGCACTCAATATGCCAGCAAATTTGGAAAACTCAGCAGTGGCCACAGTACAGGAAAAGGTCAGTTTTCATTCCAATCCCAAAGAAAGGCAATGTCAAAAAATGTTCAAACAACTACACAATTGCACTCATCTCACAAGCTCGAAAAGTAATGCTCAAAACTCTCCAAGCTAGGCTTCAACAATACATGAACCATGAAATTCCAGATGCTCAAGCTGAATTTAGAAAAGTCAGAGGATCCAGAGATCAAATTGCCAACACCCATTGGATCATTGATAAAGCCAGATAATTCCAGAAAAACATCTTCTTCTGCTTTATTGACTGCACCAAAGCCTTTGACTTTGTGGATAACAACAAACAGTGGAAAATTATTAAAGAGATAGGAGTACCACACCACTTTACCTGTCTGTTGAGAAATCTGTATGCAAGTCAAGAAGCAACAGTTAGAACTGGACATGGAAAAAAAAAAAAAAAAGAACTGGACATGGAACAACAGATTGGTTCCAAATTGGGAAAGGAGTAAGTCAGGCTGTATATTGTCACCCTGCTTATTTAACTTAAATGCAGAGTACATCATGCAAAATTCCATAATGGACTAAGCACAAGCTGGAATCAAGATTTCTTGGATAAATATCAATAACCTCAGATATGCAGATGACACCAGCCTCATGGCAGAAAGCAAAGAAGAACTATAGAGCCTCTTGATGAAAGAGAAGGAGGAGAGTGAAAATGTTGGCTTAAAGCTCAACATTCAAAAAACTAAGATCATGGCATCTGGTCCCATAACTTCATGCAAATAGATGGAAAAACAATGGATACAGTGAGAGACTTTATTTTGAGGGGCTCAAAAATCACTACAGATGGTGACTGCAGCTATGAAATTAAAAGATGCTTGCTCCTTGGAATAAACGTTATGCCAAACTAGACAGCATATTAAAAAGCAGAGACATTACTTTGCCAACAAAGGTCTATCTAATCAAAGCTATGGCTTTTTCCAGTAATCGTATGTGGATATGATCATTGGAATATAAAGAAAGCTGATTGCCAAAGAATTGATGCTTTTGAGCTATAGTGTTGGAGAAGACTCTTGAGAGTCCTTTGGACTGAACAGAGATCAAACCAGTGAATCCTACAGGAAATCAGTCCTGAATAATCACTGGAAGGACTGATGCTGAAGCTGAAGCTCCAATACTTTGGCCATCTGATGGGAAGAACTGACTCATCGGATAAGACCCTGATGCTAGGAAAGAGTGATGGCATGTGGAGAAAGGGACGACAGAGAATGAGATGGATAACAGCACAGACTCGATGGACTTGAGTTTGAGCAAGCTCTGGGAGTTGGTGATGGATAAGGAATCCTGACATGCTGCAGTTCATGGAGTCGCAAATAGTCAGACATGACTGAGGGACTTAACTGAACTGAGACATTTCATCTTCACAGTTCACAGATTCTATATTTGAAAATCATTCACTCACTAAAGTTTATCTGTATCCTCAAAATCAATACTCACAGTACTTTAGTGATCATTCTTGGACTTTTGTTGTTGTACAGTTGCCCACTCATGTCTAGCTGTTTGGGGTCCCATGGACTGCAGCACACATGGTCTCCCTGTCCCTCACCAGCTCTCAGAGTTTTGCCCAAATTCATGTTCATTGCATTCGGTGATGCCATCCTGTCCTCTCACCTCTAATGCCCTCTTCACCTTCTGCCCTCAACCTTTCCCAGCATCAGGGACTTTTTCAATGACTTTTCCAATCTCATCTGTTCACAACAGATGACCAAAATACTGGAGCTTCAGCTTCAGCATCAGTCTTTCCAGTGAATATTCAGGGTTGATCTCCCTTAAGGTTGACTGGTTTGGTCTCCTTGCTATTCAAGGGACTTTCTGGAGTCTTCTCCAGCACTACAGTTCTAAGGCATCAATTCTTTGGTGTTCTGCCTTCTTTATGGTCCTGCTCTCATAACTATATGTGACCACTGGGAAGAATGGACATTTGTCAGTAATGTCTCTGCTTTTCAACTCATTGTCTAGGTTGGTCATTTTCCTGACAAGAAGCAATCGTCTTCTGATTTCATGGTGTCAGTCACCATCCACAGTGATTTTTGAGCCCAGGAACAGCAAATCTGTCACTACTTTCATCTTTTCCCCTCTATTTGTCATGCAGTAATGGGGTCATATGCCATGATCTTGACTTTTTTTCTCTATTATTCAGTCTTAAGCTGGCTCTTTCACTCTCCTCCTTCACCCTCATCAAGAGGCTCTTTAGTTCCTCTTAGCTTTCTGCCATTAGAGTGGTATAATCCACCTATCTGAGCTGTTGATGTTTCTCCCACCTATCTTGATTCCAGTTTGTAACTCATCCAGCCTGGCATTTCTCATGATGTGCTCAGCATATAAGTTAAACAAACAGGGTGACAGCAAACAGCCCTGTTGTACTCCTTTCTTGATCTTGAACCAATAAGTTGTTCCTTATAGGGTTTTAAATATTACTTCTTGACCCCTAGACAGGTTTCTCAGGAGACAGATAAAATGGTCTGATATTCCCATCTCTCTCAGAGCTTCCCACAATTTGTCATGATCCACAGAGTCAGAGTCTTTAGTGTAGTCAATGAAACATATATATATATATATTTTTTTTTTTTTTTCCTGAAATTTGCGTTCTTTCTCTATAATCCAGCAGATGTTGGCAATTTGGTGTCTAGTTCCTCTTCCTTTTCTAAACCCAGCTTGGACATCTGGAAATTCTTGGTTTGCAGAACGCTGAAGCCTAGCACGCAAGAGTTTAAGCATGACCTTACTAGCATGGGAGATGAGTTCAATTGTTCAGTGGTTTGAACATTCTTTAGTATTGCCCTTCTTGGGAATTGGGATGAGGATCGATCGACCTTTTTCAGTCCTGTTGCCACTTCGGGGCCTTTCAAATTTGCTGACCTAATGAATGCAAAACCTTGATGGCATCCTCCTTTAGGGATCTGAATAGTTCTGCTGTAATTTATTTGCATCCACTAGCTTTATTAACAGTGGTGCTTCTTAAGGCCCACTTGACCTTAAGAATGTCTGACTCTGGGTGACTACACCATCATAGTGATCTAGTTCATTAACATCATTTTTATACAGTTATTCTGTGTATTCTTTTCATCTCATCTTGATCCGTTAAGTGTCTACTAGGTCTCTACTATTTTTATCCTCTATTGTATCCATCTTTGAGCAGAATGCTCTGATGATGTCTTAAGTTTTCCTGGAGATATCTCTAGTCTTTCCTCTTATGCTGTTTTCTTCTATTATTCTGCACTGTTCATTGAAGAAAGACTTCCTGTCTCTTTTAGCTGGTCTTTAGAAC
Organism: Bos taurus; assembly: GCF_002263795.3. Lineage (NCBI taxonomy): Eukaryota > Metazoa > Chordata > Mammalia > Artiodactyla > Bovidae > Bos > Bos taurus. The sequence continues at coordinate 6,344,878 of NC_037336.1, forward strand.
TCTGCACTTATTTGGATTTATCTTTCCCTCTCTCCCTTGTTTTTCACTTCTCTTTGCTCTTCCATTATTTGTAAAGCCTTCTCAGATAACCATTTTGCCTTCTTGTTTTTCCTTTTCTTTGGGATGGTTTTGTTCACTGTCTCCTGTACAATATTATGGACCTCTGCACATAGTTCTTCAGGCACATTGTTAACTAGATCTAGTCCCTTGAATATATTCATTACCTCTACTGCAAATTCATATGGGATCTGATTTAAGTCATATCTGGTGGCCTGGTATTTTTCCCTGTTTTTTTTTAAAGCTTCAATTTTTCTAAGGGAAGCTGATTATCTGAGCCACAGTCAGCTCCAGATCTTGCTTTTGCTGACCATATACAGCTTCTCCATCTTCAGCTACAAATAATGCAATCAATTTGATTTTGACAGTTACCATTTGGTGATGTCCATGTGTAAAGTCACCTCTTGTGATGTTGAAAAAAGGCATTTTCTATGACTAGTGCATTCTCTTGGCAGAATTCAGGTAGTCTTTGCCCTGCTTCATTTTGTTTTCCAAGGCAGAACTTGCCTGTTACTCCAGGTATATCTTGACTTCTTATTTTTACATTCCAATCCCTTATGGTGAGTAAATAATCTTTTTTTAGATGTTACTTCTAGGACATCTTCTAAGTCTTCATAGAACTGATCCACTTGAGCTTCTTCAGCATTGGTGGTAGGGACACAGATTTGAATTACTGTGATGTTGAATGGCTTGCCTTGGAAACAAACTGAGATCATTCTGTCATTTTTGAGGTTGCACCCAAGTACTGTATTTTGGACTCATTTGTCGATTATAAGGGATACTCCACTTCTTCTATGGAATTTTTGCCCATAGAACTGGATATAATGTTCATCTAAGTTAAGTTTGCCCATTGCTGTCCATTTTAATTCACTGATTCCTAGGATGTTTATGTTTATTCTTGTCATCTCCTATTTGACCACATCCAATTTTCCTTGATTCATGGACCTAACATTCCAAAATATTTACACAAAACTTGAGTTACCTAGGTGCAAGTAACTAGTTGAGGTCTACCAAGGCAATTATACACTAGTGTCCTTTTGGCAATATAATTAACCTTTATTTTGCACGGCTTTGCTGTTGTTGTTCCATATGTGTGGATGTGTATTTTCTTCTTTTGGTAATTTTGCTGTGTAAAATGCCCCCAAGCACAGTGCCACAGTGTTTGCCAGTTTTCCTAAACACAAGACAGCTGTGAAATGTCTCATAGAGAACGGCATGCTAAATCAGCTGTTTCAACATAATATAAAGATACTTTGTATGGATTAAAATATATATTAAATGAGATGTCTCTAAACAGAGACACATGAAAAGGTAATGTATGATTTGTTGATGAAATATGACCAGGGGCTTGCAGGAAATAAAACCTGTATTTCCCTAGTAGTGATGTCCAATATTCTCCAGTTCAGTGCTGGCAATGAATACAAATCATAAGTGCAAATAATGAGGATCATCAGCCACCACTTCTGCTGGGCATGAAAAGATCAGCTGACGCCACTGATACTGTGACCTGGGCACCAAAACATCCATGGATATTGTTCTCAAAGACATCACCCTAGTCAGAATATGACTCTTCAGGATCCTTGCTTCTTTCTGGAAGCCTCCACTGGATGTGTGCTTTGGAATGGAGCCTAGATTACATAATGAAGCTCTCTCTAAAGGCAGCAGAAAAAGTGAATTTCTGGTTTCCAGTTTCTAAAAGTAGGAAATTCCTCAAGTTTAAGAAGTATATTCCAAACATGCTGGATACCTAAATAAAAGTAAAAGACAAAAGTTGTCAGAAAGTTAACAAATCAATGTCATTTTAATAGTGAAGATGAAAATAATAGTAATTACTAGAATTTTCTGTAAGCTCTTATACTATGCCAGTTATTTTTCTAAATGTGGCATTCTATTTATAATAATTAACTTTATTTTTCACCTGAGAAGACTGAACAAAGAAAGTTGACAAAGGTGGCAAGAATACACAATGGAGAAAAGACAATCTCTTTAACAAGTGGTGCTGGGAAAACTGGTCAACCACTTGTAAAAGAATGAAACTAGAACATTTTCTAACACTATACACAAAAATAAACTCAAAAAGGATTAAAGATTTAAATGTAAGACCAGAAACTATAAAACTCCTAGAGGAGAACATAGGCAAAACACTGTCTGACATAAATCACAGCAGGATCCTCTATGACCCACCTCCCAGAATATTGGAAATGAAAGCAAAAATAAACAAATGGGACCTAATTAAAATTAAAAGCTTCTGCACCACAAAGGAAACTATAAGCAAGGTGAAAAGAAGCCTTCAGAATGGGAGAAAATAATAGCAAATGAAGCAACTGACAAAGAATCAATCTCAAAAATATACAAGTAACTCCTGCAGCTCAAATCCAGAAAAATAAACCACCTAATCAAAAAATGGGCCAAAGAACTAAACAGACATTTCTCCAAAGAAGACATATAGATGGCTAACAAACGCATGAAAAGATGCTCAACCTCACTCATTATCAGAGAAATGCAAATCAAAACCACCACAATGAGGTACCATTTCACGCCAGAACGACTGTGATCCAGAAGTCTATAAGCAATAAATGCTGGAGAGGGTGTGGAGAAAAGGGAACCCTCTTACACTGTTGGTGGGAATGCAAATTAGTACAGCCACTAGGGAGAACTGTGTGGAGAATCTTTAAAAACCTGGAAATAGAACTGCCTTATGACCCAGCAATCCCACTGCTGGGCATACACACTGAGGAAACCAGAATTGAAAGAAACACGTGTACCCCAATGTTCATCACAGCACTGTTTATAATAGCCAGGACATGGAAGCAACCTAGATGTCCATCAGCAGATGAATGGATAAGAAAGCAGTGGTACATATACACAATGGAGTATTACTCAGCCATTAAAAAGAATATAGTTGAATCAGTTCTAATGAGGTGGATGAAACTGGAGCCTATTATACAGAGTGAAGTAAGCCAGAAAGAAAAATACTAATACAGTATACTAACGCATATGTATGGAATTTAGAAAGATGGTAATGATAATCCTGTATACGAGACAGCAAAAGAGACACTGATGTATAGAACAGTCTTTTGGACTCTGTGGGAGAGGGCGAGGGTGGGATGATTTGGGAGAATGTCATTGAAACATGTATAATATCATATGTGAAACGAATTGCCAGTCCAGGTTTGATGCATGATATAGGATGCTCGGGGCTGGTGCACTGGGAATACCCAGAGGGATGGAATGGGGAGGGAGGTGGGAAGGGGGTTCAGGAAGGGGAACACGTGTACACTCGTGGCAGATTCATGTTGATGTATGGCAGAACCAATACAATATTGTAAAGTAATTAGCTCCAATTAAAATAAATAAATTTATATTAAAAAAAGAAAGTAATTTAAGAAATGTTCCCATGATCATACAGGTAATAAATAGAAAAGTTGAAGTTTGAACCTAGAGAGTTAGAGAGCTTTTGAAGCTATGAAGTCAAGGCTGTATATTGTCATCCTGCTTATTTAACTTCTGTGCAGAGTACATCATGAGAAATGCCAGGCTGGATGAAGCAAAAGCTGGAATCAAGATTTCCGGGAGAAATATCAATAACCTCAGATACTCAGATGACACGAATCTCATGGCAGAAAGTGAAGAAGAACTGAACAGCTCTTGATGAAAGTAAAAGAAGAGAGTGAAAAAGTTGGTTCAAAACTCAACATTCAAAAAACTAAGATCATGGCACCCAGTCCCATCACTTCATGGCAAATAGATGCGGAAACAATGGAAACAGTGAGAGACTTTATTATTATTTTTTGGGGGGGGCGGGGGGAGGTGGGTCGGGGCTCCAAAATCACTGCAGATGGTGACTGCAGCCATAAGATTAAAAGATGCTTACTCCTTGGAAGAAAAGTTATGACCAACCTGGACAGCATACTAAAAAGCAGAGATATTACTTTGTCAATAAAGATTCAGCTAGTCAAAGCTATGTTTGTTTTTTTGTTTGTTTTCCAGTAGTCATAAGTGGATGTGATCATTGGACTATAAAGAAAACTGAACACTGAAGAATTGATGCTTTTGAACTGTGGTGTTGGAGAAGACTCTTAAACTAATACAATTATGTAAAGTTTAAAAATAAAATAAAATTAGAAAAAAAAAACCCAAAAACTCAACATTCAAAAACTTAAAATGAAAAAAAAAAAAAAAAAGAGTCCCTTGGACTGCAAGGAGATCCAACCAGTCAATTCTAAAGGAAATCAGTCTTGAATATGCATTAGAAGGACTGATGCTGAAGTTCCAGTATTTTGGCCACCTGATGGAAAGAATTGACTCATTGGAAAAGACCTTGATGTTGGGAAAGATTGAAGGCAGGAGGAGAAAGGGAGAACAGAGGATGAGATGGTTGGATGACATCACCGACTCAATAAACATGAGTTTGAGCAAGCTCCAGAAGTTATTGAGGGAAAGGGAAAGCTGGTGTGTTGCAGTCCATGGGATCACAAAGTGTCAGACATGACTGAACTGAACTGAACTATAGCAAGAATAAACAAACAAATAAATGTGGGATGATGTAAAGGAATAAAATAATGACAAAGGGCATTTGTGTCTATTTAAAAATAAAAAAGTTCAAAAAAGAAGAAAAAGAGAATACATTTTATAGTTATGAAACAGAAAGTTTTGCTTAGTAGTCCTCAAACTTGAATATTTTTTTTTCACCCAGGAACCTTTGAAAAATCTCCAGACTCTGGATGGCACCAGATGTTAATCAAATCAGAATCTCTAGGGGGAAATTAAGCAGCCATATGTAAAACAAACTAGGTGATTCCAGTGTTTTGCACCCTGGTTCACAGTTTGTTTTTTTTTAATACAAGTGCTGCTCTATACACTGAGTACTCAAAGGATGTTCCAGGCAATGTGATTATTTATAGCACATGCATGACTATTATTAAGCCTATTTTTAATCTTCAATATGCTTTTAATTCACTAATGAATCTTGATAAATTCACTTTTGTTTCAATTTGGATCCAAGGTGGGTCCTAAGAGTCTACATTTCTAACAAGATCTGGTAGTTCTGATGCGGTTGGTCTTAAGATAATTTTTAGTGTGTATACAAAATATAATTAGAACTTGTAAAATTTCAGGGCTCTTATCAGATGGTTGAAAAGGAAGTGATAAGTGACAGACTGAAAAAGAAATCTTAGTGTAGATTTAGTTTGAAGCAGAAGATGTATACTTTGATAAATTCTAAGAAATTGATACATTTTAAAGATACATGGCTTTTAATAAAGAGTAATTGCCAGAATCATAAAAATGGAAATTATATCTGTCAAATAAGCACCAATGCATTTCTCTTACTCAATAGATGACTATGAAAAAAGAGCAAAAAAGGAATAAATGATAATTATATGAAAAACAGCCCACAAATGGTGCAGCAAATAAGTTGTATATCATAGTAACTGAAGTAGATTTAAATATGTTGAATTAGCTATTCCTGAAGAAAAGATTGAGAGAGAGAATTTGGTAAGTAAACAGAATAAAATCAAAATCTGAACTTTGTTCTTAAAGAAATGGTTTGTGTTCCAAGAATCCTGCTGATTTTTATTTTCCAGCTTCACTTCCATGACTCCTACTCTTCCATTTTAACAGAGAAAAGAATAGCTCTAAGTTATCCTGAGCCCTAGTATGGTTGATTGCCCATGTGTAAAAATAAAAATTCAAAAATGACAAAGTATTCTCAAATATTAGGACTTAATAAAGTAATTGTAAAGAGAGGCCATTTTTTAATTGTATTCAGAAATTTGAAATAGAATGTCCTTCCCTGTTCTTTTTTTTAAAATTTTTTTCTTTTTTAAAAAAATTTATTTATTATTATTATTTTTTTTTACTTTACAGTATTGTATTGGTTTTGCCATACATCAACATGCATCCACCATGGGTGTACACGTGTTCCCCATCCTGAACCCCCCTCCCACCTCCCTACCCATATGGTCCTACTAAGGGAAGTTTTGGCATTGATTTCATAGGATGATTTATAAATTTAAGTGGGGTGGGGCTTTCAGCATGTTAATACATTTTATTAAAGGACTTATTTTCAAATTTCAAATGATGCATTATCTTTCAGGTAGGATCCATGATAGCAAAGCAGAGAGTGTAAAATACATCAAAAGGCTAATATTTAGTTTATCCAGGCTACAAATTCATGGCAAGCTTCTTCTAATGCCTCTCTTATACTTGTGTATTAATCTTGGAATTAGAGGTCAGATTATTTCTCATTATAATATTAGCACATTATAGAAGATATAATAACCTTGGAGAAAGTAATTTTAATATGACTGACTGGTTTGCAAATGGGACTGACTGTACAATTTATACTGTAAATGTTTGCCATGAAGGGAGCTGGATCTCCAAAGGATTAACAAAAGTATATTTAAAACTGGGAATATAAGAAACAATTTATTAAAAACATTTTATCTATAACAGGGTATAAGTACCTTGCATGCCAATTTACATATCAATTTTATCATTGCTTTCTTAGCATGAGTTTAAATAATATATTTTTAAATGAAAGTATAAAATCTTATTTAATAATGATTTTCTAAGTTTCAGAATGCATATGATATATTTTTCACATATTCAGAAGTGAATGTCCATGATGAAAATGTTGAGTCTTATAATGTTCTATTTGTTTCTGATTCTTAGTCTCAACTAATTTGAAAGAAGAGCTATAAAATCATCAGTTAATAGGGCATAAAATAATTTTCTTGACATTATTGTGTAATTGTGCTTATAATTTAAAGAAAGTTTAAAGGATAGAGTGGTTTAAAGAAGAATCCTGTATTAAATTAGTCAGAGGTAGTGAAACCCAGAGAAACAGAAACAGAATCAATATGATGTATGTATAGTGTGTGTGTGTGTGTGTGTGTGTGTGTAAATAGAGAAAGAGAGATTTTTAAGGAATTCACTTACACACTTACAGAGGCTAAGATTTCTGAAATCTGCATCTCGTTCCAATTCACAGTGTCTTAAGCTAAATTTTATCCTGAAACCTGTTCATTTGGCAATAAAAAATATTTAGCCACTCAATATGAACTTAATTGGAATTAAATACTATCTCTATAATTAAGAGAAAAATGAACACATTTTCATTAAAATTTTGCATGATTGTTTTTATCAAATATATATATACATGCATCACCTTATACATATATATGCAAATTACATTAATTCAGTTCAGTTCAGTTCAGTTCAGTCGCTCAGTCATGTCCAAGTCTTTGAGAGCCCATGAACTGCAGCAAGCCAGGCCTCCCTGTCCATCACCAACTCCCGGAGTCTACCCACACCCATGTCCATTGTGTTGGTAATGCCATCCAACCATCTCATCCTCTGTCATCCCCTTCTCCTCCTGCCCTTAATCTTTCCCAGCATCAGGGTCTTTTCAACTGAGTCAGCTCTCTGAATCAGGTGGTCAAAATACTGGAGTTTCAGCTTCAACATCAGGTCATCCAATGAACACCCAGGACTGATCTCCTTTAGGATGGACTGGTTGGATCTCCTTGCAGTTGAAGGGACTCTCAAGAGTCTTCTCCAACACCACAGTTCAAAAGCATCACTTCTTTGGTGCTCAGCTTTCTTTACACTTCTATTCTCACATCCATACATGACTACTGGAAAAACCATAGCCTTAACTAGACGGACCTTTGTTGGCAAAGTAATGTCTCTGCTTTTGAATGTGCTAAGTTGGCCATAACTTTTCTTCCAAGGAACAAGTGTCTTTTAATTTCATGGCTGAAATCACCATCTGCAGTGATTTTGGAGCCAAGAAAAATAAAGTCAGCCACTGTTTCCACCGTTTCCCCATCTATATACCATAAAGTGATGGGACCAGATGCCATGATCTTCGTTTTCTGAATGTTGAGCTTTAAGCCAACTTTTTCACTCTCCACTTTCACTTTCATCAAGAGGCTTTTGAGTTCCTCTTCACTTTCTGCCATAATGGTGGTGTCATCTGCATATCTGAGGTTATTGATATTTCTCTGGCAATCTTGATTCCAGCTTGTGCTTCTTCCAGTCCAGCGTTTCTCATGATGTACTCTGCATATAGGTTAAATAAACAGGGTGACAATATACAGCCTTGACGTACTCCTTTTCCCATTTGGAACCAGTCTGTTGTTCCATGTCCAGTTCTAACTGTTGCTTCCTGACCTGCATACAGGTTTCTCAAGAGGGAGGTCAGGTGGTCTGGTATTCCCATCTCTTTCAGAATTTTCCACAGTTTATTGTGATCCACACAATCAAAGGCTTTAGCATAGTCAATTAATCATAAACTAATATAAATTAAAGTAATCATTTGATTCAGAATGTTGAGTTTTATAAATAAAATTGACATTAATTTTAACAAAAAGATAATCAAAGAGCTTTTTCTTATACAAAATTAGAGGAATTTACAGCAATAAAAATCTTAAATAAATATAGGAAAAATTGGGGAAGAAAGTAGAATGTACAAGCATATTCATGGGGAAATCAAAATTTATGATTGTTAAAGTATATCTACATTACTTTTAAGTGTTTGATATTAAGTATAAAATAAATAGGATGTTTAAATGTATTATGTTTGAAAACATATATTTAATTTGAAAATATCCAAAAGTATCAAAAATTATATAATTACATAATTTTAAAATTATAGATTTTAGCTTGTTAAATTACTTTTTTAAAAATAGGGTTCATGAAAGTATTGTGAAAGTTGGTTTAGAATATGGAGAAAATAAATTTGTGTCCCCATTTAGCTATAAACTTTCTGTGTGGCTCAGTTGATAAGGCATCTGCCTGAAGTGTGGGAGACCTGGGTTCAATTCCTGGGTCAAGAAGTTCCCCTGGAGAAGGAAATGGCAACACATTCCAGTATTCCTGCCTGGGGAATCCCATGGACAGAGGAGCCTGGTAGGCTACAGTTCATGGGATCACAAGAGTCAGACATGACTTAGCACTATATTTCTTTCTTTCTTTAACATTATAAGCCAAAGTGAAGTCTGATGAATTAAAGACATATATGAAATAGGAAAATAAACATCTAATAAATTAAATTTTAAGAATCTATTTGTGTTAATTTGAGTTGTGATAATATATAAGGTTGAGGTATTTGAATACACTTAGGTTAAGAGTTTGTAGGAAAAAAAGGGGGAATAAAAGTTTGTGAAGAAGTTAAGAAAATTCTGATCAAATGAAAGATGATTATTTCAAACCTGAAATTAGAAAGAATTCAGATATACTATATCTTAGAAATTTGTGACGATTATATTGAAAAACAGAGCATTCAACAGAGAATAGAAAGTGGTAGAATCAGCAAATCAAGTTAGAGACCATCAAGTGGCTAATACTTGAATAAAAATACATTCACTGACACAATTAATTCAGATTCATAATTTAAAAATGGGATATTACTTTAAACCCACAAATTGACAAAAACTGGAAATTTGTAACAGCCAAATTTTCAAACTTGTAAGAGGACAGTGATAAATTACTGTAGTAATCTCATTATAATAAAATTATGAATATATTTATGCTTCAAATATTCCATGTCTAAGTATACCTTGCATTGATACAGCTTCCAAGGACCAAGCAACTCAAAGAGCAACAAGTAGATTTAATAGTACTGACATCGGAAACCAAGTCCTTGTTCATGGAACTGAAGAATGAACTTAATGAACACCCAAAATCTCATGGTAGCAAGCAAATATGATTCATTAAAGAGAAGAAAGTACAAAGTTTTCAGTATAGACACTGAAAGGGGGAAAATAATCCCCAAAAGAGATGGCACTTGCAGCAATTTATATCCTCACCAGTATTAATCTGTACATTTTTGGTTGCCTCCTGTCCTTAAAATATGTCATTTCTTTTTTATTAAATTTATTTTTTTAATTAAAGGATAATGTGTTACAGAATTTTGTTGGTTTTTGCCAAACATCAGCATGAATCACCATAGGTATATATATGTCCTTCTAACCAATCAGTTTAGAACTCAAAACGTTCAGCTTGACATCCTTATGGCTTCTCTTGGTCCTTGGATTAAATCACCATCCTTTTTCATGCCCCTCTAGTCATTTCACAATGGAACAGATGTACGGGCTAAAGATTATCACCAGTTGTTTTTCACTCAGGCATATGGAACAGAAGCTAATTACTGCCCTTCCCTGGATCTGAGTGCTGATGATTTATCAGACTAAGGACATATTCCAGGAATTCGGAACAAAGGGCATAACTTTAGGCTAATGGGGCAAGATGTTATTGAAAATAAGACTGAGGTCTCAGAGTCCTACACTGACTGACTAGCAATTTCTACTTCAGTTTTACCAAGCACATGGACATGCACACACATGCACACACACACACACACACACACACAAAATGGGTGTATCATAAACTGCCCAAAACCAAAGATAATGAGAGAAAAGTGAAAGCAGAGAGGAGGCAAAACACTGCCTTCAAAACAAGCAAGGATAATTACAGCAGACATCTCCTTAGAAATTATACAAAGAAGACAAGGCAGTAAAATCTTTAAAGTCTTGAGGAAAAAAAAAAAAAAACTATCAACATAAACTTTCATAATCAGTCAAAAATAACCTTCAAAAGTGAAGGAGTCACTTAAGAGTTTAGAACTCATCACTTCAGACTTTACAACAATAAAAACAGTGTTAAACTCAGAATCATGAATTTTCTTGGACCTATCAGAGAATTTCAGTCACAAGGAAAACCACCCCAAAATATGGACAAACAGGTAAAATGCCAAGAAACACAGCTGATATCAGTTTACCTAGAGTAGAAGCTGCAGGAACCATAAACTGGTAGGAACACTTAAACTGTCATTTGGATGAATTGCTGGAGGTTGAGTTGGAACTATTTTGAATGTAAGAAACTCATGAAAGTCACACTTCTAGGGGTGGGGGAGGTCACACTATTGTTGGGTTTACCTCCAGGTCTCCACCACATTCTAGAAAAATTTATCACCTGGCAAGAGAAGAAAAAAAAGGAAGCCTTTATAATACAGGGTCTCTTTTCCATGGGCTTTTGGTGGCTCAGACAGTAAAGAATCTATCTGCAATGCAGCAGGCCCCCGGGTTTGACCTCTGGGTCAGGAAGACCCCCTGCCGTAGGGAACAGCTACGCATTCTAATATTCTTGCCTGGAGGATTCCATGGACAAAGGAGTTCAAGGGATTGCAAAGAGTGGAACATTAATGAGTAACAACTAACAACAGCATTTTCCATAACAAAAGCCTACTTTTCCAGTGAAAACTGCTTTAACAGAGTCTTATCTCACAGTGTCATAAAGGTAACCACCCAACTCCAGATCTCTCTAGGCATCCTGTCTCACCTAAATGGGGAAGGGAGAAAAAGAAAGAAACCCTTGTGAAGGTTACAACCCAGGCACCATGCCCAGTAAAAGACTAAAATTTAATCATAACATTATAGGCCTTTAATTTATTCAAGCATTATTTTGCATTCTTTACCATACAGATCATGTACATGTTGTATTGTAGCAAATATATTCCTAAATGTCATGTTTGGGGATATTATTGTCAGGTGAGTGTATTCTCAGTTCTGTCTCGTCTCAAAAAAATTTGAAGTGATGGATGTTAGAGCCCTCGGTGCATCATAGGTCTCAGACAGACCATGTTATAGCTCTCAGGTCTCGGACAGACTGTGTTATAGCTCTTAGATCAGTGTTACAGCTCCATGTTACAGCTCTATTTTATTTAGAAAATAAAGGAAAATACATCCTCGAGGTGTGAGGGCATACCGACCCAAAAGACGCAAAAAGAAGAGAGAGAGGCAGAGAAAGAGAGAGTGAGTGTGTGCACGCACGGGGGAGAGACCCCCGGCCCTTTGGCTCCTCTTTTTAATATGCTTTTTCCTCCCCCCTGGGCCTGCCCTATGTAAATTGGGCTAGCCAGGAGTGCTGTTTGTTCTACCTGAGGGCCTCACTCTGGTCCTCAGACCTTCCTTTGACTTTCCTTTGTTCTATTTTCACGGGCTTTTCTCTTCTTTGTCTTTTAGCCACCACCATTTTGGACGCCTGTTTCCTATTCTAACTACCTAACACTATCATAAATATTATTTTTAAATGATATTTTTCCAATAGTTTGCTGGTGACATATCCAAATGCATTTTTGTATTACTTTGCATTCTGAATCTCATATAAAGTTTTAAATTCTAGCCACTATTTTTGTAGATTCCTTAGATTTTTCCCCAAAAACAACCAGACTGTCTGTGAATAGTCAGTTTAAATCATATTTCTCCAAATGTTTTAAGTACATTTCTCTTGACTCATTTCACTGTTTATAATTATTAGTATAATATTGAATAGAAGTTATGAGAATAAACATCCTCTCACTTCTTCAACTTTAGAGGAAGAATAATCAGTCTTTCATACTATATATGGTAATAGTGTAGGAGTTTTGGAGAGTCCTGTAATGGGTAGAGGATATTTCTCTATATCTCTGGATTGCTAAGAATTTATATTATGAATGAATGTGGACTTTTGTTAAATGATTATCCTACATTTAATGAAATAATCATATGACTGTTCATTATCCTGTTGATATGAATTGCATTTATTTTTGCATGATAAACCAATTTTGCATTTGGTTATGATGTAATGTCATTTTTATATGCTATATTTGATTTCCTAATATTTTGTTAAGGATTTTTGAATCTATATTAATGAAAACATTAATCACAAAGATTTCTTTTCTTATTTTAATGTGTTTTTATTGTTTTAGCATCTGGGTAATATTGGTAACTGCAGCAGCAGTCCTCAAGAATCTCAGGTTTTCTTTGCAATCTCATGATTTTTCCTCTACTTCTTGGGAGCACTTTCAGACTCACTAGTGGTGATTTGCATGAGTCCTGCAGTGTTATCAAGGTTTAAGGTATTTCTTTATGATGAAAAATATGGAAAATTGTGAGCACCATGCAATTTACTGGTGAAACAAACTGCTCAAATGAAGATCACTAACATCACAGGGTGTTTCAATTGAATAGTGGTAAAACATAGGCTCCCTGCAATGGCAAAAGGAGATGGTCACAAAATTATTATGGTAGTACAGTATTCACTGCAGTTATTTTAATGTAATTATGATTTAATACTGCATTTTTCCACTTAAATTTCTCTTAACACTGAATGGCACCCTGTACAGTCTGTGTTTGTGTGTAAGCTTTAATAAAATTAACCTTTTTATACTAGATTTATGTATGAATTTTATGGTAATAAATTATAAAAAGAGTAGAATTTGCATATATTTATATATGTTTTATGAAATTCATGATATATCTAACTTTTTTCTTTTTAATTTTTAGGCTATGTCGTTCACCTGTGATTTTTTTTTAAACTGTCACAAGTCTCCTCAAATTTTTCTAAATTGATTTGAAATAATCCATATATAAGTGGACCAGCACCATTGAAACTCATATATTTAAAGGATCTTATGTACTGTGTTTTAAAGAAACTTTTAAATATGCAAGAAATCTCCATGCATATTAAGCATACCTTAATTGCAAATTCCTCTCATTTTTTCCCCTATGGGCCCCAAACTTGGAATCTCCCCATTCTTCCAGTCCCTAAAACTGTGGGAATACCTTAATGCTTGGGGAACTGGAGTAGATAGAGGTCTCCAGTCCTAGCTCATTTCTTGAACCCTTTATCTTCCCACTTGTAAATTCTTAAAATTCCTAATTTCTTCCTCAATAATATCAGATATAGACATGACCGATAATAATATGTATTATGCATGGTGTTTAGGGACCTAAAATGTCTCTCAGAGAGCCTGTTTGAATACACTTTCGATGATATACTTGTGTGGTGACAACTAGGAAAATTACTGAACTTTTCTGTGCTTCTGTTTCTTTTCTGTAATTATGAGTATAATGATAATGGTCCTTATCACACAGGGCTAGTGTATTATGTCAGCTAATATGTACAAAGAACTTAGAAAATTGCCAAGTGCATAATAATCATTATCACTATTATTACAATGCAAAGACCAACTGTTTTTAGAAGTGAAATGAAGTGAAAGTCACTCAGTCATGTCTGATTCTTTGTGACCCTATGGAACCTAGTAGGCTCCTCTGTCCATGGAATTCTCCAGGCAGGAATACTGGAGTAGGTAGCTGCTCCCTTCTCCAGGGGATCTTCTCAACCCAGGGATTGAACCCAGGTCTCCTGCATTACAGACAGATATTTTACCATCTGGGCCACCAGGTAAGCCCTGTTCTTAAATGTGATACAATTGTAAAAAACAAATACCTTTTCAAATAATCACATTTTATAATGGAATAAAACATAGAGCAAGTTTTAACAATAGCTTCTTCTATAGTTATATACCAATGAAATACATGTACACTTATAAAATGTATGCATATATATATATAATACACAAAAGAATGTATATATATATATACACACACACAAAAGGATGTATATATATATGCATACATATATACATATATATTCTTTTGTATATTTGCATTTACACTCATAGAAAACTAAACTGCAGAAAATTTTTATAGTAAAATTCTTATTTTGAAATAAGAAGCTCATGATCTGAGCCATGGTCCTCTCCCAGTCTTGTTTTGCTGACTGTATAGATCTCCATCTTTGGCTGCAAAGAATATAATCAATCTGATTTTGATATTGACCATCTGGTGATGTCCATGTGTAGAGTCGTCTCTTGTGTTGGAAGAGGGTGTTCACTATGACCAGTGCATTCTCTTGGCAAAACTCTTGTTAGCCTTTTCCCTGCTTTATGTTATAGTCCAAGGCCAAATATACCTGTTACTCCAGGTATCTCTTTCCTTCCTACTTTTGCATTCTAGCCCCCTACGATGAAAAGGACATCTTTTTTTTTTTCCTTGATGTTAGCTCTGGAAGGTCTTGTAGGTCTTCATAGAACCATTCAACTTCAACTTCTTCAGCTTGAGTGGTTGGACATAGACTTGGATTACTGTGGTGTTGAATGGTGTGCCTTGGAAACAAACTGAGATCATCATGTCATTTTTGAGATTGCACCCAAGTACTACATTTCAGAATCTTTTGTTGACCATGTGGGCTACTCCATTTCTTCTAAAGGATTCTTGCCCACAGTAGTAGATGTAATGGTCATCTGAATTAAATTCACCCCTGCCCATCTACTTTAGTTCACTGATTCCTAAAATGTCAATGTTCACTTTGCCATCTTCTGTTTGACCACTTCCAATTTACCTTGATTCATGGACCTAACATTCCAGGTTCCTATGCAGTATTGCTTTTTACAGCATTGGACTTTACTTTCACCAACAGACATATCCACAAGTGGATGCCGTTTCTGCTTTGGCTCAGTCTCTTCCTTCTTTCTGGAGCTATTTCTCTGCTCTTCCTCTGACCTGGGGGAGCTCATCTTTCAGTGTCATAACTTTTTACCTTTTCATACTGTTCAAGGGGTTCTCAAGGCAAGAATACTAAAGTGGTTTTCCATTCCCTTCTCCAGTGAACCATTTTTTGCCAGAAATATCCACCATGACCTACCCATTTTGGGTGGCCCTGTGGGGCATGGCTCATAGTTTCATTGAGTTACACAAGCTGTGACCCATTTGATCATGTTGGTTAGTTTTCTGTGATTGTGGCTTTAATTCTGTCTGCAGTGTGATGGATGAAGCTAAGAACCTTGTGCAAACTTCCTAATAGGAGGAAGGAGGGAGAGTAAACATGCTAGCTAGGCTAGGGCAAGTATATACTTCTTTAAATAAATCTTGTTTAATTGATTTTATTTTAAATGGCAACCCACACCAATATTCTTGCCTGGAAAATCCCATGGATGGAGGAACCCAGTAGGCTAAAGTCCATGGGGTCACAGAGAGTCGGACACAACTGAGCAACTTCACTTCACTTCACTTCAAATAATTTAAAGCAGAAGAAACCTTTTGAAAATACAGCTAATATATACCAAAGACAAAATGGAACTTGAACTGTATACGGTGAGTTAAATTTTAACTTTGTATTTTCATAGATAAACGGAAATCTATCACTTTTCTCTTTCTAGCTTTGTTTTAGAAAAATATCACCTGAAATCCTTCCATGGAAGCATTCAGAGACATTCTTCATTTTTTCTTTCTTTCTTTTTTTTTTTTTTGAGCTGCATAATATGACATTGTGTGGATATTCCATGGTGTATATTGATATAATTAATTACCCATTGGTTTTCCTTTCTATTCACTTCCCCTTATACATTGTAAATTTATGTTTTTATATTTTTTTCTAGTATATCATTGGGATAAATTATTAGAAGTGAGACTGCATAATCAAAAGGCACATGCATTATATGATGTTACTACATATGGCTAAATCCTCCGTCTGGTTGAAATATTTTACGTTCTCTGTAGCAATGCATAAAACAGCTTGTTTACCTAATGTCTCAATAGCAAAGTGTGTGGTCAGACTTCTGGATTTTACTTATCTGTAAAATGGAAAATGTTCTCCTAAGTATAGTTTCTTTTTGCGTGTGTATTACTAAGGATGTTATTACTCAGTCACTAAGTCATGTCCGATTCGTTATAACCTCATTAACTGTAGCACACCAAGCTTCCCTGTCTTTCACTATCTCCTGAGGTTTGTTCAAACTCATGTCCATTGAGTCAGTGATGCCATCCAACAATCTTTTTTTTTTTTTTTTAGTTCTACCAGTTTATTGCTACCAACCCATCACCCTCCACCCTCATGCACACATGCTCAGTCATGTAACCCCATGGACTGCAGCCCACCAGGCTCCTCTGTCCATAGACTTTTCCAGGCAAGAATACTGGAGTGGGTTGCCATTTCCTTCACCATACAACAATCTTATGCTGTGTCACCCCCTTCTCCTCTTGCCATCTATCTTCCCCAGCATTAGGGTCTTTTCCAATGGTGAAGTTAAGACTATTTCTATTTCTTTTTCTGAAGACTCTTCATATTTCTTAACTGCATTAAGTTTTCAAGGATTTTACCTCCATTTTTTAGAAATATAGTAAGAATACTTACCATTGGTCTCTAATATCAATAAAAATTAATATTTCCGTATGGTGTTCTTCAGATCAGATCAGATCAGTCACTTAGTCATGTCTGTCTCTGAGACCCCATGAATCACAGCACGCCAGGCCTCACTGTCCATCACCAACTCCTGGAGTTCACTGAGACTCACGTCCATCGAGTCAGTGATGCCATCCAGCCATCTCATCCTCTGTCATCCCCTTCCTATCCAAAATTGCTTATATTTGTACAAATTTATCAATCTTTCTTTTGTTGCAGTTAGAGTTTGAATCATCAGTAGGAAAAATTTATCCCCCTCTGCAGATAAAATTCCCTATGTTATCTTATTACTTGAATATTTTATATATTTAGATTTAAATCTCTGCTCAATTTGGAATTAATTTTGTGTAGATTTTAAGAAATTTATCCAGTTATATATTTTTCCTATAATAAACCAATTATAGCTATAGAGTATGTTAAAAGATTATTTTTCTTGCAAACTAAATTAGCTACCTTCAATATATATTACATTTGTATAAAACTTGGTTTGTCTATATATATATATATATATATATATATATATTTTTTTTTTTCCTCTGTTGGTACTCTTGTTCGTTTTATTCACCAACATCATATTCTTTTTAGTTGTTGAGTTTTTGAATGTGTTTGCATGTTTGGTAAGATAACGCCCTCCCATTAATGCTCCAAGTTTTTTCCTATCTATGCTTGCTTGCTTGTTCTTCAAGCTGATTGTTATAATGAATTTGTCTGACTTGATAAAATAAGCAAACAAATACTAAAAATAAAAACTGGAATTTTTATGGGGTTTGCATTAACTTAGGAAGGGATGACATACTTTTGGTACTGAATTTTCTTATTCAAGTGTATATTTTTCATTCTATTAAAATACTTGTCTTTCAGTAGTTGTTTTACATCATTTTGATATTTGGCAAAACTAATACAATTATGTAAAGTTTAAAAATTAAATAAAATTAAAAAAAAAAGTTTATGGTTAGGCCATCAGATACTCATTTCCATTATTTTCCTGGTAGTGGAACTATCAGTGATTTGGACTCCTCTGCATGTCCTTTGGGGCTCATGGAGTTGCTATGCACTTATTTGTATTACCTAAGTTGACTATAATACTTTTTTTTACAACTTTATAAGCGATTTTGAGTATTTTTGTTATTTTCATGGGATGATTTAGGGATATTCATAAACTGCACTGTTGCCACTGTCACTTTGTCTGGAATTCTAGACTATTTTTGAAGCTACATATTTTCTAATATTCCCTTTTACCAAATGTGTAAAAAATAATTTCAAAGATTAAGTGATAATTATCCCAAAGACAACAAATTACAGAAGCATTACAACATATATAATCCTGCCCTGAAGTGCTTACCAATTAAGATAGACAATACAAACACAATCTGCAAGAAACAGAATAATTAAGTTGGAAGCAAAACTTCCAATTTGCTTTGTCCAGCTGTCCCTCCTGATATGTGATCTTTGATGCAATTACTAATACCCACTTCAATGAAAGTAGATATTGCCTTTCTCAGCCAAAATTTACATTTAATCCACAATTTTCCTATGCAGAAAAGATATTGTGAATTATCTTACAGCATTAGCCTTTCTGAAATTCAATTACATCATGTAAATTCAACCACAGGTGAGGAATTACTGTACAATCATATGGATTATTAATTTACAATTATTTGCAGGGGGAAGGTAAGGAGTGAGTGCTCCCTGGGGCAGAGCATGTGGAGGTTACTCTCCTTCAGGGCAACATCGTTTCTCTAGTTATGATGGGCCTGGACAATTCTGAGAGAATTGAATGCCAAAAGAGCAATGCCACTAATTCCAAGAGAAACTTCCCTGTCTCAAAATTTGGAGTCATATAATGTAGAAATGAAGTTCTGATGCTAGCAGGATGACTGTTAATTCCATGATTACACAAGTTATTATTATTTTTCTCTCATAAAGAAAGCAAAAGGAAGTCAGTCTATGGCAGTTCCTCTGTCTTTCTGCTCAGGTATCCGTAGTGTATGACTTCCCTATCTGAAGTCACCAAGCTGTCGCAAGATGCAAGGAGCAAGATCAGGTAGAATGATAAGGAAAATAAGGAACTTATTAGCTATATCGTACCCCCAATGCCTTTGACTTACATTTCATTCACTACTACAGGCAAAGGAGGCTGCAAAATATATATATATATATATATATATATATATTTTTTTTTTAACAGACACATAGATACATGAAGTAAAATTGGTTCTCTGTGACTAAGGAAGAGGAAGATAATCGGTATTGAGTAGGTAGCCATCTTTCTCTACCATGGAATCAGATTGAATTTACCATCTGCCTTGTTGCATTCTTTTTGGTCCACATAGAAGAAATCAATGGTAATACTTGTAAGCTAAATTTTGAAGAAAGCATTGTAGTAGTTTTATTATACCTTTACCCTTCTCTATTGGTGTCAGTAATATTTAAGTGCCTTTAAAATCAGATTAAACAAAATATAACAGAAGCATTTGTTCTTTGAATATTGTTCAACTGATATTTAAAATCATGCTCATCTGAATTTTTTTTTTTAAAAAGAGAGATCTTGACATTCAAACCTTATATAAGTAGAAATATTTTGTTTGTCCATATTCCAAAATATTTTAGCATTCTACTGCTTTTTGTTTAGGGAATCAGTTCAGCAACCATGCAAAGTTTAGCACCCAAGGCAGATCAAGATGAATGTGGCCATTCTTGTTAAATAGGGCACTGTTTGCTCTATGGAAAAAAGATGTATTACCAGGGTGGAATGATATATATATTTCTGCAACATCTTGTAACCACACTCCATTAGAAATGATTACCAGCACAAATGCTGCATGGTCTGAATTAGGTTCATATTTCTTTAGAGCAGAAGGGCAAGAAAGAGGCCAACTGCCAGGACAGCTTGACCCGGTCTGCAGCTCTGCCTGACCTGTGTCAGGGGAAATCTCAATCAAAGCTGTAACAGCCGCCATGTTAGCCAGGCACTTCTCACACTGTGACTCGTTGTTACAGCACTGGATCTAAAAATAACAACCGTTCATCACTGTCAGTGTATGAAAAATTGAATTTCATCAGAATTTAAAAGAATTGCAGACTAGACTAAAGCCATAGAGTCAAGTCTTGTGACTATAATGTGTTCTTTCTATTGCAGCAAGTTGACAGCCTTCTGACTCCTCTTACCAGAGGGGAAGTGACAGAACAATAGTTTTAAAAATATTTATCCACTCTCATCACAAATGCCTCAATATGCACTCAACAGTATTTTAAGTGTATAATGGTTTAGAATACTTTATCACTTGACAATTGCTCTTTTGACCTTTTGGATTCAACTAACAATGACTGTGTCCTTATATTCTTCTTTCATGAAGAAAAGATTTAGTAAATATCTATAGCTAGATTCTATGTTTCAAACATATTGAAGTCATTAGTTTATGTAGGGATGGAAATTTATTATTAATGAACCCAAATTTTAATCTTAAGAAAGCATAGAACATTTTACAAATGAATCTTCAGTGTGATCAAACTTGACTGATAGCAGTGATGGGGAAAACACAGTAGTTCAAAGGCCTGCATGGAAATTTCTTTGCAATAACGCAGATTCACCAACCTGAGATTTTATTAGCTGGCTATTAGAGTAAATCTGCTTTAATAGAATTAGAAACCAATCAACCTCAATAATAAATATGATTAACATAAATTGTCAAGCCAAAATTTTTTAAATGAATGATTTAAGAATACTGAAGTGGTATTTTCTATTCATAGAAATTAAGTATGAATTTTATTTGCAGTCAATGTAAGATATGGGTTGATTCTTGGCAACAGAAGGGACCTTGAAACAAAGCAATCTCTTTTTGTTCTTGGGGATATCTTTCTAAAGAGAGAAAGAGGTAGAGAAAATTATATGAGTTGGGGCAATTCATTTTTCCTGAAAGTTTATTTTACTTATTATCAGTTTTTCAAATTTATATGCATCTATAGAGAGATAATGTAAAATATATTTTAATATGTTGAGTGTGTTAATACATCTTTGAAAACCTCTGGCTTGGAGAACTGATACATACATCTTGACTATTTCCCTAGGATAAAGCAATACAATGGAAAAGATCATTTGAGAAAGACATGCAAAGAACAAAATAAAAACTGAATAAAAGCTGGCTTATCACAAAGTGATTTTTTGGAAACTAAAAATAGGTCTACAAAATAAAATAAATACAATACAATCAAGAGCAGAGGTCTATCAAATAAACTAGATAAAATAAAAAACTTGCTATTCTTCCTTATGAATATAAAACCATATCTCAGTTATCATGCAGTGTGCTGCTGTGCTGTGCTCAGTCACTCAATCACATCCAACTGTTTGCAACCTGCTGGACTGTAGCCTGCCAGGGTCCTCTATTCATGGGATTTTCCAGGCAAGAATACTGGAGTGGGTTTCCATTCCCTTCTCCAGGATATCTTCCCTACCAAGGGATCAAACCTATGTCTCCTGCCTCTCCTGCACTGACAGAAAAATTCTTTACCTGGGAAGCCCCATCATGCAATCTATGCTTAACATAAATTTATATATATATATATATATATATATATATATATATATATATATGGAAGAAGATGCTGAAAAATAAAAGTGTAACAGAAGGCAGATTAATACATTAGTGACTATGAAACTATGAATCTTATTATTAGAATCTTGGATGAGGTAATTTTATAGGAAGTTTGATAAGTAATGAAGCACTGTAGGTTTCTCCTAGGAAAATTATTGTAATAGAAGAAAAAGGCCAATCCAATGACAATCAGAGAAAATGCCAAAATTAGTTAAGTATCTATGACTGAGACTTTCACTTTCCCCTCTTTTATACTCTTTCTATCTTCACATTTGTGTAAATGGTATCATAAGTAATAGTACTGATGTCCAGAATACTTGGTTATTATTAATAATAAATCAGTAAATAGTTCACTTATACTTTCATCTTGGGTCATTTAGTTATTTTTGTTTATAATACTTTGAGTTGTAAAATTCCATTCAGGTTTGCCATATTAAGAACTCTTGAACATAACCATTCCAGAGCAACTTAACATCTAGACTAATGTCTGATGAGGTTTGTGCCAGCTTGCTTTTGCTTTTATTTTGATTTCTTTTCCTCACAAGCTAGTTGCATCAAAATAAATATTGCTGAACTTCTTAGACCTATGTAGGAAGAAATAAAAATTCAATATCATATAGGTTTAGAAATCAGAGAATTTTAGGACCAAATTCAGGCTCTGATCCTTACTAGTTAAAATGAGTAAACTTTACTCATTCACTCAACAAATATACATTAAGGAGCAGTAATTCAGATGCTATTTTGAGCTTAGAGTACCAAAGTGAATAAAACACTTAAATTCCTACTCCTATTGACCTTATAGAAGAATAAGGCAATATTTTAAAAATGCATAAATAGTAATATGACTACTCAGATTGAAGAAGTGAAGTGAAGTCTCTCAGTCATGCCTGACTCTTTGTGACCCCATGGACTGTAGCCCACCAGGTTCCTCCATCCATGGAAATTTCCAGAGTCCTGGAGTGGGTTACCAATTCCTTATCCAGGGGATCTTCCTGACCCAGGTATCGAACCCAGGTCTCCCACATTGCAGGCAGACACTTTACCTAGTCTGAGTCACCAGGGAAGCCTAGCCCAGCTCAACTCAGATTGAGAGAGCTACAATTAGATAGGTTGTAGAAACTTTTTATT
This sequence comes from Bos taurus, assembly GCF_002263795.3. Lineage (NCBI taxonomy): Eukaryota > Metazoa > Chordata > Mammalia > Artiodactyla > Bovidae > Bos > Bos taurus. The sequence continues at coordinate 6,367,725 of NC_037336.1, forward strand.
AGAAACAGAAAGGAAGTAAAAGAGGAGTTACATACATCCAGGAAGATACTCTTCTAAGTAACATTCATGTAATGTTTTGAGGGAGACAAGTGAATGGCAGATAGGGTGAACAGAGGTCCTGTGGGGCTGGTACATGAGTGAGAGAAAGAAGGTGCAGGAGGCAAGAGAGTCAGAGAAGCAACTGAAAATCATCCTTTGGAACTTGAGCTATGATAATTACTTTGGATTTTGAATTTAGCTATAATTTTTTTATCTAACAGTTTCAAAAAGATCACTAGTTACTTCTCTTAGTCAGTTACTGGTGCTATAAAAAAAAATGCCACAGACTGGATGGCTTAAAGAGCAGATATATAGTTTTCATAAATATGCAAGGGCTGGAAGTCTAAGATGATGGGGGCAGCATGGTCAGGTTCTTAGTGAGGGCTTTCTAACTGGTTTGTAGATGTCCCCCTCTCACTGTAACCTCACATGGCAGAAGGATGAAAGATGAGAGACAGAGGGGAGTGAAGAGGGACAGAAAGGTAGGGGGAGAGAGATTCTTTGAGTCTTGGCCTCTTTTTATAAGGACATTACTTCTATCATGGGGGTCCCACCCTCACAGTCTCATCTAAACCTAATTACCTCCCAAAGGCCCCACCTCCAAATGCTACTACACTGGGGATTAAGGCTTACTATACGGATTTTGGAAGTACACAAACTTTCAATCCAGGGCAGTATTATAAGGAGATGATAAGAGAGTAGGAGGAAGTAAGTTTCAATGGAATAAACCAGTCAAAAATGACTTTAATTGTCTAGACTCTAGTCAGTAAAAGATAGTGGTATTAGTTACATTACAGTGTAAGCAGTGAGAATAGCCCAGGTTCTAGACCTGTGTGGAAGCTCCAGCTGACAATCTTTGCTAATTTATTGGCTGTGGGATATGAGAAAAAATTGACCTTAAGAAAGATTTAATTATCTTCTCCAAGCATTAATTTCCTCAAGTACACAAAAGAGAACTTACTAATTATAGCATAAGATTGTTGAGAAAGTTAAATATCAATGAATGAAAGTAATTAAGACAATGATTATATATTATGATAACATATCATGGAATGATAATATATCATGTAAAATACTTATTTTATTGTAGATAATAAGGAGCAGCTTTATATAAGCCCTGGCACAAACTTCTGTAGCAAAAGGTGAGCTAAAGGTGCAGAACTCAGTCTTTCTATATCTACCTGAAAATTTTCTACCCCAAGTACTTGGTTTATGTGCCTTTACAGGCAGTTCTTTATAGGAAGTTCACCTTCTTTATTAAGTAAGAACAGTTTTGATTCATGTCATGTTAAATTATTTAAAAAGTTACCTAGTTTTGTTTTTTCTCTTCCTATGATTTGGAGTTTTTACAAATCACTAATGTAAATATTGCCAGGAGAAATATCAATAACCTCAGATGTGCAGATGACACCACCCTTATGGCAGAAAGTGAAGAGGAACTCAAAAGCCTCTTGATGAAAGTGAAAGTGGAGAGTGAAAAAGTTGGCTTAAAGCTCAACATTCAGAAAACAAAGATCTTGGCATCCGGTCCCATCACTTCATGGGAAATAGATGGGGAAACAGTGGAAACAGTGTCAGACTTTATTTTTCTGGGCTCCAAAATCACTGCAGATGGTGACTGCAGCCATGAAATTAAAAGACGCTTACTCCTTGGAAGGAAAGTTATGACCAACCTAGATAGCATATTGAAAAGCAGAGACATTACTTTGCCAACAAAGGTTCATCTAGTCAAGGCTATTGTTTTTCCTGTGGTCATGTATGGATGTGAGAGTTGGACTGTGAAGAAGGCTGAGCGCTGAAGAATTGATGCTTTTGAACTGTGGTGTTGGAGAAGACTCTTGAGAGTCCCTTGGACTGCAAGGAGATCCAACCTGTCCATTCTGAAGGAGATCAGCCCTGGGTATTCTTTGGAAGGAATGATGCTAAAGCTGAAACTCCAATACTTTGGCCACCTCATGCAAAGAGCTGACTCATTGGAAAAGACTCTGATGCTGGGAGGGATTGGGGGCAGGAGGAGAAGGGGACGCCAGAGGATGATATGGCTGGATGGCATCACTGACTCGATGGACGTGAGTCTCAGTGAACTCTGGGAGTTGGTGATGGACAGGGAGGCCTGGCGTGCTGCGATTCATGGGCTCACAAAGAGTCGGACAGGACTGAGCGACTGATCTGATCTGATCTGATCTGAATGTAAATATTCTGTGCAAGTGTCCATCTTACAAAATTTCTTATCCTTATGTGGAGAGCTGTTGTCAGAGGCAGTTTCAAACAGAACAGATGAGGGATGAAAAGTTAGGTTAGGCTTCCCTTGTCCACAGACATTCAGCTCACCATGAAACCAGAGAACAGGGTGTGACTGTTTAGAACATTGTTGTCTATCTGTCTTCCATTTAATGGTGACACAGTCAGAAAATAATAGCATCAGACATCATACTAATCAACTGTATTTTGTTTCCAAGTTGTTGAGAAAGCAAATAGTAAGGAAAATGAAAAATATTTAATTTGTTTAATTTTTAATAAGATATTTTCAAATTTCTAAAGAGATTATTGAACTTGCTTGAATGAATATACCTATATTTATATTTTAAGCCATATTTATTCAATATGTATTTATTTATAATTAATATTGTTTTATGCTTGAAATGACTATATATATTTCTTAATTATATTTTATTTTGCCAGTGAATTTCTTATTCTTGATAGAAATCATCAAGGAGAATACTTTAAAAGTGAGAAAATAGTTTACTTAGTCTGAAAACAGGTTATTTGGCAATCTCTTGCAGATAAGACTGTTTATCACAGTTATATACATGGCTTTATGTGAACATGTGAACTTCCATTTATAAAAGGAATGATGACATTTCAAAATGTGAGAAAAACAAATAAAAGTAATGAGTTTTATAAATGCAATTTTCCTTTCTAGAAAGAGGGTTATAGTTGTTCAAATGCTGTGCTTTTTTAAAATTAAAATTTTATTTATTCATTTGAACAAATACCACTTTAAAAATATCTTTAAAATTTATCCGTATTAAAGTAAATGTTATTTACATAAAATGAAATTGGCTTTCATCAACAACTGAAAGATTACAGCCCAAGAGGATCACTTATATTTAGTTTTAATAAAAAGTGACATGTAATTATATAATAGCTTTTTGTGCTTGAAAGGCACCTTTCATCTTTAAAATTTCAAAAACCACAAAGTGTAATATAATGGTATACTACATCCACTGGCACTAAATCTTTGAAGAGACAAATGTTCTTGTGATTAAATAATTTAAGAAGAACTCTACAAAAGCATATTTTATTTCTGTGGTTCAAAAACTTCAAAACTTTGTAATTTTATAACATTGCTTACTCACAGGAGACTAATGAATTGTTATCATTTTTTATTGCAAATCTTTCCCAAACTGATATTTGTATTCCTATATGAACTAGCTGTGATAAATAAATAGATAGGTAGGATAAATCTTAGGTGCCTGCTAAGGGTAGACTCATTCTTTGATTATGCTAAAGATTTAGTGATATATTACAATTTGTTGGTGACCTGACAGATAATTCCAGGTATGGATATGTGTGTGGTAATACAACACTTTAACTCACAGATTTCTGACAGCCTAAAACAGAAAAAGAATGAAGACAATTCTAATAGAAAATTTAAACATGTTGACAAATCTTGCAAGACTGTCACATTTATAAATTTTTACTTACAATGAAAAAAATTTATTTCTACTTCTAAATCAATATTTTTGACTGATATAAAATTTCAAAAATTAAGCAACCTATGGCTGATTCTTGCTGATGTATGACATAAAACCACAAAATTCTGAAAAGTATCCTTCAATTAAAAAAATAAAGTGGCAAAAAACCACATTATTATATGAAGTATTCAACAAATCATTTAAACATAAAGATAATCTACAATGTCTCATGAAGTATCCTGGAGACTCCAACTAGCAAAGATGGTATTTCTAGTCTCCAGAGGTCAAAGACAAAATTTTACATCTTGATCTGTAAAAACTACATTAGATCTCAACCTAGCCCAATTATAGTTTGATGATTAGCTTGTTCAAAGATTTTAGACCATGAATCCCTAACCCTGAGTTCATGAATAGAAATTAGGAGATCTGCAAGTCAAATGAGAAATATAACTTTTTTTTCCTATTTTCCCTAACCTCAAATTAATCTTATATATTACATTCAACTTTGATTGTAGATAATAAGCCAGAGTAGTGTTGGCTGTACCTGAGATGTGAGGCTGTCACTTCCATCAAAATTGTTAGAAGTGTTAGTTGCTCAGTTGTGTCCAACTGTTTGAGACCCCATGGACTGTAGGCTCCTCTGTCCATGGAATTCTCCAGGCAAGAATACTGGAGTGAGTTGCCATTCCCTTCTCTGGGGCATCTTCCTGATGCAGGGATCGAACCAGGGTCTCCTGCTTTGCAGGCAGATTCTTTACTGCCTGAGCCACCAGGAGATACCTGAAAATACCTTTTATACATACTGTTGCTTTAAAATTATAGCAATCATTATATCAATTGCTAGAGACTTTTCATATTTTAGCAAAAAAAGAAAATGCTATATATATTAAGTGAAGTTGCTCAGTCATGTCCAACTCTTTGCGACCCCATGGACTTTAGCCTACCAGGCTCCTCCATCCATGGGATTTTCCAGGCGAGAATACTGGAGTGGGTTGCCATTTCCTTCTCCAGGGGAACTTCCTGACCCAGGGATTGAACCCAGGTCTCCCGCATTGTAGGCAGACGCTTTTCCGTCTGAGCCACAAGGGAAGCTTGCTATATATCAAATATTTGAAATTATTTTATCAGCTGCATTTCAGTATACTTTATATTCTTTGTTGTTTCTAATATGCATTTAAAAACTTTATTCTTAGTAGAGATATAGATATTTCATTGAAACTCCCACAGCAAAAAGATTGTTAAGAAATTCTGTGTTAGGTAAGTTGATTATGAATTCTGTTTCAGTTGTCTTTGTCATTACTGATTTTCTGCTTGTATGATGTATCAGTTAGAGAGCAAGGAACACTGAAATCTCCAATAATAATTGTAAATTTCTGTATATCTGTTTTCAGTTCTGAAAACTTACTGCATCATGAATTTTGACATTCTTTTGTTACATGGATGTATGGGCTTCTCAGGTAGCTCAGATGGTAAAGAATCAGGGTTTGATCCCTGGGTCGGGAAGATCCCCTGGAGAAAGAACTGGCTACTAACTCCATTATTCTTGCCTGGAGAATTCCATGGACAAAGAATCCTGGTGGGTTACAGTCCATGAGGTCGCAAAGAGTGTTACTTGTATACACATTTGATTGTTTACATCTTATCAGAAATTGTGCTGAATCACTTCAGTCATGTCTGACTCTTTGCGACCCTATGGACTGTAGCCCACTAGGTTCCTCTGTCCATGGGATTCTCTAGGAAAGAATCCTGGATTGGGTTGCCATTTCCTTCTCTAGTGATCTTTTCCACCCAGGAATTGAACACAGGTCTCCTGCATTGCAGGTAGATTCTTTACTGACTGAGCTACGAGGGAATCCTTCATATTGGAAATTATTCCTTTTTATTATTGTATAGTGTTTTACTTTATCTCCAACTATCATCCTTGTTTCAAAGTCAGTTTTATCTGAAATTTCTATTACTTCTATTTTCTTTAATCAATTTTAGCATGGTATATTTTTTTCTATCCTTTTATCTTTTTACTTTTATCCTAAATCTTTATATTTAAAGTAGTTCTTTATTTGTAAAGAGGATATCTTATAGACAGCATATGGTTGGGATCTTTTTTCTAAAAATCTAATCTGACAATCTCTGTTATTTAACTTGTGTGTTTACACAATTTACATTTAAAGGAATTATTGATATAATTAGATTGGAATTTGCCATTTTGCTATTTTATTGTAGTTCTTCATTGCTTAAGACTTGTTTCTTTTTTATTTCTTTTTCTGCCTTTGCTGGTTTTAACTGAGCATCTCTGATAACACCATTTAACCTCCTATCTGAATATTTCATTTCTAGTTTTTAAAAATTATTTTGGTTGCTGCCTTGGATAGACATTTTGCCTTGGATTGATATTTTCCAGTAATGTATATCCATTTTCAAATATCTTATACTTCTTCACATGTAGTGAAAATGAATTGTAACAGAATAAATCCAATTGTTCCCTCTTGTTCCTTATGATATTGTCCCTTTATGTTGTGCATTTTACTTTTACATATGGTATAAACAATTACCACATTGTCATAGTTGTTGCTCCAAGTAAGTCACGTTTAGGGCAATTAAGTATAAGAAAAATTTTTTAATTAATATATTTTTTTAAATTTTATTTAATTTTTATTTTTATTTTTTTTATTTTTTTTGGCTTAAACAAGGGAAATTTATTTTCTCATGGTTCTAGGTGCCAGCCAGTTCAAGTCCTCGTGAGGGCCCCCTTCCTGGTTTGCGGACGGCTGCCTTCTTTCTCACACTGTCCTCACGTGGTCTTTTCTCTGTTGGCGCACATCCTGGTGTGTTCTAATCTCTTCTTTTTTTTTTTTTTTTTGGTTTTTATTTTTTTTATTTTTTTTTCTAATTTTATTTTATTTTTAAACTTTACATAATTGTATTAGTTTTGCCAAATATCAAAATGAATCCGCCACAGGTATACATGTGTTCCCCATCCCGAACCCTCCTCCCTCCTTAATTTTTAAACTTTACATAATTGTATTAGTTTTGCCAAATATCAAAATGAATCCGCCACAGGTATACATGTGTTCCCCATCCCGAACCCTCCTCCCTCCTTAATTTTTAAACTTTACATAATTGTATTAGTTTTGCCAAATATCAAAATGAATCCACCACAGGTATATATGTGTTCCCCATATTTTGATTCACATATTACCTCTCTGATGTTCTTCTTTATATGTATAGGGTTTCGAAAATTGCATCAACTTTCTTCTACTTCAGAAACTTCCTTCAGCATATTTTGTAGTACCGTTCGGTGTGTATTGTGTTCAATCACTAAGTCGTGTTTCATTATGTGCAACCCCATGAACTGCGGCACACCAGGCTTCCCTGTCCTTCACCACCTCCCAGAATTTGCTCAAATTTATGTCCATTTAGTCAGTGATGCTATCTAACCACCTCGTTCTCTGCCACCCCTTTCTCCTTTTGCCTTCAATCTTCCCCAGCCTCAGGGTCTTTTCTAACGAGTCCTCTCTTGGTATAAGGCAGCCAAAGTATTGGAACTTCAGCTTCTGCATCAGTATTCAGGGTTAATTTCCTTTAGGATTGAATAGTTTGATCTCCTTGCTGTCCATGTGACTCTCCAGAGTCTTCTCCAGCACCACAATTAGAAAACATGAGTTCGTAGGTACTCAGCCTTCCTTGTGGTCCAACTCTCATATCTACACATGACTACTGGAAAAACCACAGCATTGACCATACAGATCTTTGTCAGTAAAGTAATGTCTATGCTTTTTAATACACTATCTAGGTTTATCATAGCTTTTCTTTCAAGGAGCAAATGTCTTCTAATTTTGTGGCTGCAATCACCTTCCACAGTGATTTTGGAGCCTCCCAAAATAAAATCTATCCCTGCTTCCAGTTTTTCCCCTTTTATTTACCATAAAGTGATGGAAGCAGATGTCATGATCTTAATTTTTTGAATGTTGAGTTTTAAACCAGTTTTTTCATTCTTCCCTTTGCCCTCATCAAGGTCTCATTAGTTCCTCTTCACTTTTTGCCATTAGAGTGATATCATCTGCAAACCTGAGGTTGTTTATATATCTCCTGTCAATCTTGATTCCAGCCTGTGATTCATCCAGCCTGGAATTGTGCATAATGTACTTCACACAAAAATTAAATAAGCAGGGTGAAAATATACAGCTTTGTCCTACACTTCTTAATTTTTTACCCTTCATGGATCACAGCCTTGTTGTGATAAAGGGGCTTGTGTAACTCAGTGAAGCCTTGATGCATGCTGTGCAGGGCCATTCAAGATGGGCAGATCATAGTGGAGAGTTCTGATAGAACATGGTCCACTGATGGAGAGAATGGCAGACCACTCCACTATTCTTGCTGTGAGAACCCTGTGAACATTAACGTAGTGAAAAGGTACAAGTCTCCGGACTGAAATTCCTATTACTATTGCCTACAGTCAGCAAAAACAAGACCGGGAGCTGACTGTAGCTCAGACCATGAACTCCTTATTGCCAAATTCAGACTTAAATTTAAGAAAGTAGGGAAAACCACTAGACCATTCAGGTATGACCTAAATCAAATCGCTTATGATTATACAGTGGAAATGAGAAATAGATTTAAGGGCCTAGATCTGATAGATAGAGTGCCTGATGAACTATGGAATGAGGTTTGTGACATTGTACAGGAGACAGAGATCAAGACCATCTCCATAGAAAAAAATTGCAAAAAAGCAAAATGGCTGTCTGGGGAGGCCTTACAAATAGCTGTGAAAAGAAGAGAAGCGAAAAGCAAAGGAGAAAAGGAAAGATATAGATATCTGAATGCAGAGTTCCAAAGAATAGCAAGAAGAGATAAGAAAGCCTTCTTCAGCGATCAATGCAAAGAAATAGAGGAAAACAACAGAATGGGAAAGACTAGGGATCTCTTCAAGACACTCAGAGATCCTAAAGGAACATTTTATGCAAAGATGGGCTCAATAAAGGACAGAAATGGTATGGACCTAACAGAAGCAGAAGATATTAAGAAGAGATGGCAAGAATACACAGAAGAACTGTACAAAAAAGATATTCACGACCCAGATAATCACGATGGTGTGATCACTGACCTAAAGCCAGACATCTTGGAATGTGAAGTCAAGTTGGCCTTAGAAAGCATCACTACGAACAAAGCTAGTGGAGGTGATGGAATTCCAGTTGAGCTCTTTCAAATTCTGAAAGATGATGCTGTGAAAGCACTGCACTCAATATGCCAGCAAATTTGGAATACTCAGCAGTGGCCACAGGGCTGAAAAAGGTCAGTTTTCATTCCAATGTCAAAGAAAGGCAATGCCAAAGAATGCTCAAACTACCACACAATTGCAGTCATCTCACACGATAGTAAAATAATGCTCAAAATTCTCCAGGCCAGGCTTCAGCAATATGTGAACGGTGAACTTCCTGATGTTCAAGCTGGTTTTAGAAGAGGCAGAGGAAACAGAGATCAAATTGCCAACATCCAGTGGATCATGGAAAAAGCAAGAGAGTTCCAGAAAATCATGTATTTCTGCTTTATTGACTATGCCAAAGCCTTTGATTGTGTGGATCACAATAAACTGTGGAAAATTCTTCAAGATATGGGAATACAAGACTACCTGATCTGCCTCTTGAGAGATCTGTATGCAGGTCAGGAAGCAACAGTTAGAACTGGACATGGAACAACAGACTGGTTCCAAATAGGAAAAGAAGTACGTCAAAGCTGTATATTGTCACCCTGCTTATTTAACTTATATGCAGAGTACATCATGAGAAATGCTTGACTGGAAGAAACACAAGCTGGAATCAAGATAGCTGGGAGAAGTATCAATAACCTCAGATATGCATATGACACCACCCTTATGGCAGAAAGTGAAGAGGAACTCAAAAGCCTCTTGATGAAAGTGAAAGTGGAGAGTGAAAAAGTTGGCTTAAAGCTCAAGATTCAGAAAACGAAGATCATGGCATCTGGTTCCACCACTTCATGGGAAATAGATGGGGAAACAGTGGAAACAGAGTCAGACTTTATTTTTCTGGGATTCAAAATCACTGCAGATGGTGACTGTAGCCATGAAATTAAAAGACGCTTATTCCTTGGAAGGAAAGTTATGACCAACCTAGATAACATATTCAAAAGCAGAGACATTACTTTGCCAACAAAGGTTCATCTAGTCAAGGCTATGGTTTTTCCAGTGGTCATGTATAGATGTGAGAGTTGGACTGTGAAGAAGGCTGAGTGCCGAAGAATTGATGCTTTTGAACTGTGGTGTTGGAGAAGACTCTTGGGAGTCCCTTGGACTGCAAGGAGATCCAACCAGTCCATTCTGAAGGAGATCAGCCCTGGGATTTCTTTGAAAGGAATGATGCTAAAGCTGAAACTCCACTACTTTGGCCACCTCATGTGAAGAGTTGACTCATTGGAAAAGACTCTGATGCTGGGAGGGATTGGGGACAGGAGGAGAAGGGGACGACAGAGGATGAGATGGCTGGATGGCATCACTGATTTGATGGACGTGAGTCTCAGTGAACTTCAGTATTTGGTGATGGACAGGGAGGCCTGGTGTGCTGCGAGTCATGGGGTAGCAGAGTCGGACACGACTGAGCAACTGATCGGACCTGATCTGATCTGATTGCCTAAGAAAATCTTTATCCCTCCTTCACCTTTTAAAAAGATGTAATATTTTAAGGTTTACAGTTACATAAGAGTTTATAATATAATAACAGAGAATTATATATATCTAACTCCAAGTTTCCCTATTATTAACATTCTATACCAGTATGGTGCATTTTTGTTAGAATTTATGTACAAATGCATTTATAGTATTATTAGCTAAACTGCATAGTTTATTCAGATATTTATTGTCTTTATCTGACTTTTTTTAAGTTTGGGGATCTTGTCTAGAATACCGTATTTCACTTAGCTGTTATATCTTCTTCAGTTTCTTTTGTCTGTAATAATTTCTCAGTTTGTCCTCATCTTTGATGAAATTGACAGTTTTAAGGAATATTGATCAGGTATAATATATAATGCATCTTTGTTGGAATTTATTGAGATTTTCCTAATGATTATAACTAGAATTATGAATATATATTATTTATTGGAATTATATTTTTTAGCAGTTTTTTACTTACTGGTATATTATAAGATGCTTCAGACTCATTTTGTATATTTCCGGCCCAAGTCCTAGAATCAGCTATTTCTCCAAGGAGCAATTCCTTTTCTTAAGAGGATTGCATTAGAAGCCAATATCTAGCTAGTAAGTGTGTTCATTGTTACTGTTGTGTCAACATGTTTAAGCCCTTTCAGTTAACAGGAAATATATATATGTATAATAATCCATTACATTAGACATGAGTTTAAGCTGAATATCCACTTCTAATCAATGGACATGAGTCTGAGTGAACTCCGGAAACTGATGATGGACAGGGAGGCCTGGCATGCTGCGATTCATGGGGTTGCAAAGAGTCGGACACAACTGAGCAACTGAACTGAACTGAACTGAATCTATTACCACATGGTTCATTCTGGCTTCCCATTGCTTGTCTGTGGATATCTATCTCAAGAGTGAGAAACTCAGCACTTGCCATTAATTCATGAAATTGTTCTGGAGAAGGCAATGACAACCCACTCCAGTACTCTTGCCTGGAAAATGCCATGGACGGAGGAGCCTGGTAGACTGTAGTCTATGGGGTTGCGAAGAGTTGGACACGGCTGAAGTGACTTAGCAGCAGCAACATGAAATTGTTCAATTCAAAGTGTATATATATATATATATATATATATATATATATTTATATATAAAATCAGAATTGTTTTCTTTACCCACATGGAAAACAACTTGATCAACTTCATCACATTGGGTCAAGGGTGAATACTATCAATAACACATGTATTTGTGTAATGAGTATTTTGCTTCTATACAGTTAGCTGTTCCTTTTGTCTTATGGACTTCATTCATTTCCAAAGCTACTTAGGTTAGCTTTTCCCACTTCACCTATAGTGTGGTTCTTTCAATAGATATATAATCTAGTTAATTTCTCTTGTCTCAGTCTTCAACTTTTCAATTTTTTTTTCAATTTGCATATATGAAGTTTCAAAATTGTGTTGTAAAGTTCTATGTTTTTTGAAAAATGCATAATATCATGTATTTAACATCTTATTACGGAGAAGGCAATGGCATCCCACTCCAGTATTCCTGCCTGGAAAATCCCATGGATGGAGGAGCCTGGTGGGCTGCAGTCCATGGGGTCACTAAGAGTTGGACACGACTGAGTGACCTCACTTTCACTTTTCACTTTCACGAATTGGAGGAGGCAATGGCAACCCACTCCAGTACTCTTGCCTGGAGAATCCCATGGACCGAGGAGCCTGGTGGGCTGCCGTCTATGGGGTCGCACAGAGTCAGACATGACTGAAGCGACTTAGCAGCAGCAGCAACAAGATCTTATTATCATACAGAATAGTTTTCCTGCCCTAAAACTCCCCTGTCCTTCACTGAGTTTAATCCTTAACTTACCCTCTTGCCCTAAGCCTCTGGAAATCAGTTATGTTTTTACTGAATCTTTGTTTCTTTCTTTTTTCCTTTATCAAAATGTCATATTAGTAGAATCATAGATATTTTAAAACATTTTTTAATTAACTAGAGACCATTGTATATTTAATTTCCTTAGTTTTAACCTAGTTTATATGTTTTTCCCCCAGGATTCCATCCAGGTTCCATTAAAGCCTAATATTTCATTGTCTCTTTATGATCCTCTTGGCTGTGAAGATTTCTCAGACTTTTCTTGGTTTTATGATCTTAAAATTTTGAGGTATATTGATCAAATAATTAAGTTGTCTCTTTATCGATTTTTTTTTTCTGATGTTTTTCTTGGTGTTATACTGGGGCCATGGGTTTTTGAGTGTAAGTCCACATAGATAAAGTATGATATTTATTCCATCATATCATAGTATTTCATATAAATATTCATTATGATTGTTGATATTGACATTAATCATGTGGCTGAAGTAGTGTTTATAAGTTTTGTTCACTGTAAAATTACATTTTTTTTCTTTTCCATTTTATACTCTTAGTAAGGAAGTCCATATCTACAGCCCATACTTGAGGAGAGTCAAGTTCGCTGTCTTATAGAGTGGATCTAGATTAATTATTTGGTACTGTTCTGAAGAGGAGGTCATTTACTTTCAAAACATTAATTTAGTCATAAATGTATGCTCATATTTATGATATGTTTTGGGTTATAATGAAAGTGTTAAAGTGTTAGTTGCTCTGTTTAGAAAAGTGTTAAAGCATCTGACTCATTGTGACCTTGTGGACTGTAGACTACCAGGTTCCTCTTGTCCATGAAATTCTCCAGGCAGGAACAATGGAGTGAGCAGCCATTCCCTTCTCCAGGGGATCTACCTGACCCAGGGATTGGACCCAGGTCTCCCTCATTGCAGACAGATACTTTGCTATCTGAGCCACCTATATGCTCTTATTTATCTTATGTTTTGGGTTATAATTCAGTAGAATACTTTATTCTACTGCTGAAAGTATTCCTGTCTTCACCACTGGGAACTCTTTCAAAGGTGGCTCCTGTGTCTCAGCATATCCCCATCAGCAATTTCTTTTTGTGTACTTTTTACGTTCTGGCATTATTAGCTACTTCAAACTCCTTTTTTATATTTACTGCCCAGTCCTAGAATCCACGAATTCTCCAAGGAGTCCCAGTTATATTTATTGGAGAATGCTTTTTGAAACTAAGATCCAGGAGTAAGTGTGCTACTTGCTGCTAGAGTGTTTATTTTAGATCCTATAAGGTGAGAAAGCAAACCAGAATATCTATATACATATTATATAGCCCCTTCTATGTAAAATATTTTGTATATATGTATATTAAGTTAAATTCACTCCGAAAGGATGTATCCAATGCCAATCTATTACAAAATGGATCATTCTACCCTCTTTTATTTATCTGTAAATTCTTACTGCAACTGTGAGGAATCACTGCCAAATATTGTCAATTCTTTTACTTAATGTTCATTTTCAGTATATGTATAAAGTAGTAGCCAAAAAAATTTAACCCATTGTTGTTGCTCAGTCTTCCAATCATGTCCGTCTCTTCATGACACAAGGACTGCAGTATACCAGGCCTCCCTGTCCCTCACCATCTCCCAGAGTTTGCCCAGGTTCATGTCCATTGCATTCATGATGCCTTTAGCCATCAGAGTAACCCATACTTATTTGGAAAACAAATTTATAGACTAAAATCCTTCAGTTCAGTTCAGTCACTTAGTCATGTCTGACTCTTTGCGACCCTGTGAATCGCAGCACGCCAGGCATCCCTGTCCATCACCAACTCGCAGAGTTCACTCAAACTCATATCCATCGAGTCAGTGATGCCATCCAGCTATCTCATCCTCTGTCATCCCCTTCTCCTGCTGCCCCCAATCCCTCCCAGCATCAAGGTCTTTTCCAGTGAGTCAACTCTTCACATGAGGGGGCCAAAGTATTGGAATTTCAGCATCAGTCCTTCCAATGAACACCCAGGACTGATCTCCTTCAGGATGGACTGGTTGGATCTCCTTGCAGTCCAAGGGACTCTCAAGAGTCTTCTCCAACACCACAGTTCAAAAGCATCAATTCTTTGGCACTCAGCTTTCTTTAAGTCCAACTTTCACATCCATACATGACCACAGGAAAAACCATAGCCTTGACTAGATGGACCTTTGTTGGCAAAGTAATGTCTATGCTTTTCAATATGCTATCTAGGTTGGTCATAATTTTCTTTCCAAGGAGTAAGCGTCTTTTAATTTCATGGCTGCAATCACCATCTGCAGTGATTTTGGAGCCCAAAAAATAAAGTCTGACACTGTTTCCCCATCTATTTCCCATAAAGTGATGGGACCAGATGTCATGATCTTCGTTTTCTGAATGTTGAGCTTTAAGCCAACTTTTTCACTGTCCTCTTTCACCTTCATCAAGAGGCTTTTTAGTTCCTCTTCACTTTCTGCCATAAGGGTGTATCATCTGCATATCTGAGGTTATTGAGATTTCTCCCAGCAATCTTGATTCCAGCTTGTGCTTCTTCCAGCCCAGCATTTCTCATAATGTACTCTGCAAATAAGTTAAATAAGCAGGGTAACAATATACAGCCTTGATATACTCTTTTTCCTATTTGGAACCAGTCTGTTGTTCCATGTCCAGTTCTAACTGTTGCTTCCTGTCCTGCATATAGGTTTCTCAAGAGGCAGGTCAGGTGGTCTGGTATTCCCATCTCTTTCAGAATTTTCCTATGAGCAGTAAATTTTGTCTTTAATGTTACAGATTTCATTCATTTGCAAAAATTCTTACAGCAGCATATTTCCCCAGTACATTATGTGGGTTTCTATCATATACTTGTAATTCAGTTATGTTTTCTTGCCACAGCTTCTTCTCTCTGCTCCTGAAGGATAGGGATAAGAGGCTTGTGCAAGCTTCCTGATGGGAGGAGCTGGCTGTGGGGAAAACTGGGTCTTGCTTTCATGGGCAAGGCTTTGCCAATAAATCTTTAATCCAGTTGTCTGCTAATGAGTGGGGCTGCACTCTCTGTTAGTTGTTTGGCCTGAGGCAAACCATTCCTGGAGGCTCTATGGTGGGGCTACTGGTGAACTCCAAAATGTCTTATGCCAACCTGCACCTGCCAGAACCCTGCTTCCAGAGCCACCATCCCTGGAATAGGCTACTGCTGACCCACACCTCAGCAGGAGACTCTCAAATGCTTACAGGTAGGTCTGGCTCAGTCCGTTGTGGGGTAACTACTCCTTTCCCCTGTGTCCTGGTACTTAAAAGGTTTTGTTTGTGCCCTCCATGTCTCTGTTTTCCCAAGTCTTGTGGAAGTTCTGTAATTAAATCCTTCTGTACTTCAAAGCCTCAGTCCCTTTGCCAGATCTCCAGGTTGGGAAGTCTGATTTGTAGCCTAGAATCTTCACAACAGAGTGAAAACTTCTTTGGTATACTGTTCTCCAGTTCATGAGTCGCCCACCTTTCAGGTATGGGGTTTGATTTTAACATGATTGCATTCCTCCTATCTCATTGCAATTTCTCCCTTGTCCTTGATGTGGATTACGTTTTTGTTTGTTTGTTTTGATGGGTTTCAATGTCCTCTTATCAATGGTTCTTCAACAGTTAGTCATGATTTTGGTATTCTCTGGACCTTACCTTTCTCCTGAGAAACCTATATACAGGTCAAGAAGCAAAGTCAGAATTGAACATGGAGCAACAGCCTGGTTCAGAATTGGGAAAGGGATATTACAAGCTGCATATTGTCACTGTTGATTTAACTTATCTGTGCACTACATCATGTGAAATGCTGGGGTGGATGAATCACAAGCTGGAATCAAGAGTGCCAGGAGAAATAACAACAACCTCATATATGCAAATGATACCACTCTAATGGCAGAAAATGAAGAGGAAGTAAAAAGCCCCTTGATAAGTGTGAAAGAGGAGAGTGAACAAGCTCCTTAAAATTTGACATTCAAAAAACTAAGTTCATGGCATCTGGTCCCTTCAGTTCAGTTAAGTTCAGTCACTCAGTCGTGTCTGACTCTTTGTGACCCCATGAATCGCAGCACACCAGGCCTCCCTGTCCATCACCACTCCCGGAGTTCACCCAGAATCACATCCGTAGAGTCAATGATGCCATCCAGCCATCTCATCCTCTGGCGTCCCCTTCTCCTCCTGCCCCCAATCCCTCCCAGCATCAGAGTCTTTTCCAATGAGTCAACTCTTCGCATGAGGTGGCCAAAGTACTGGAGTTTCAGCTTTAGCATCATTCCTTCCAAAGAAATCCCAGGGCTGATCTCCTTCAGAAAGGACTGGATCTCCTTGCAGTCCAAGGGACTCTCAAGAGTCTTCTCCAACACCACAGTTCAAAAGCATCAATTCTTCGGCGCTCAGCCTTCTTCACAGTCCAACTCTCACAACCATACATTACCACAGCAAAAACCATAGCCTTGACTAGATGGACCTTTGTTGGCAAAGTAATGTCTCTGCTTTTCAATATGCTATCTAGGTTGGTCATAACTTTCTTTCCAAGGAGTAAGCATCTTTTAATTTCATGGCTGCAGTCACCATCTGCAGTGATTTTGGAGCCCAGAAAAATAATGTATGACACTGTTTCCACTATTTCCCCATCTATTTCCCATGAAGTGATGGGACCAGATGCCATGATCTTCGTTTTCTGAATGTTGAGCTTTAAGCCAACTTTTTCACTCTCCACTTTCACTTTCATCAAGAGGCTTTTGAGTTCCTCTTCACTTTCTGCCATAAGGGTGGTGTCATATGCATATCTGAGGTTATTGAGATTTCTCCCGGCAATCTTGACTCCAGCTTGCACTTCTTCCAGTCTAGCATTTCTCATGATGTACTCTGCATATAAGTTAAATAAGCAGGGTGACAATATACAGCCTTGACGTATGCCTTTTCCTATTTGGAACCAGTCTGTTGTTCCACGTCCAGTTCTAACTGTTGCTTCCTGACCTGCATACAAATTTCTCAAGGGGCAGATTAGGTGGTCTGGTATTCCCATCTCTTTAAGAATTTTCCAGTTTATTGTGATCCAGACAGTCAAAGGCTTTGGCATAGTCAATAAAGCAGAAATAGATGTTTTTCTGGAACTCTTTTGCTTTTTCCATGATCCAGTGATGTTGGCAATTTGATCTCTGGTTCCTCTGCCTTTTCTAAAACCAGATTGAACATCAGGAAGCTCACGGTTCATGTATTGCTGAAGCCTGACTTAGAGAATTTTGAGCATTACTTTACTAGCATGTGAGATGAGTGCAATTGTGTGGTAGTTTGAGCATTCTTTGGCATTGCCTTTCTTTAGGATTGGAATGAAAACTTACCTTTTCCAGGCCTGTGGCCAATGCTGAGTTTTCCAAATTTGCTGGCATACTGAGAGCAGCACTTTCACAGCAGATTCAGTACCACCAAACCAGCTTTACAAGAAATGTTAAAGGAACTTATATAGTTAAGAATTACAAGAGAAGAAAAAAAATCTATAAAATCAAACCCCAAAGAATTAAGAAAATGCCAATAGGAACATATATATCAATAATTACTTTAAATTTAAATGGGTTAAATACTCCAACCAAAAGACACAGATGGGTTGAATGGATACAAAAGTAAGACCCATATAATATATATGCTGTCTACAAGAAACCCAGTTCAGACCTAAAGACATATAGACTGAAAGTGAAAGGATGGAAAATATAGTCCATGCAAATGGAAAGCAAAAGAAAGCTGGAGTAGCAATCCTCATATCAGACAACATAGACCTTAAAATAAAGAAGATTACAAGAGATAAGGAAGAACAGTACATAATGATCAAGGGATCAATCCAAGAGGAAGACATAACAATTTTAAATATCTGGGCACCCAACATAGGAAAAACTCAATACATAAGACAAACATTAACAGACATAAAAGCAGAAATTGACAGTAACACAATAATAGTAGGAGACTGTAACACCTCACTCACACCAATGGACAGATCATCAAAACAGAATTAATAAGGAAACACAAGTCTTAAATGATACATTAGATGAGATGGATCTTATTGTTATCTTCAAGACATTCCATCAAAATGCAGAAGAATACACCTTCTTCTCAAGTGCACATGGAAAATTCTCCAAGATAGACCACATCTTGGGTCACAAATCAAACTTCAAACTTCAGTAAATTTAAGAAAATTGAAATCATATCAAGCATCTTCTCTGACTACAACCATATCAGAAAAAAAAATGTAAAAAACACAGATGATTAAACAATAGTTTTATGAATAATCAACAGATCACTGAAGAAATCAAAGGGAAATCAAAACAATTCTAGAAACAAATGACAATGAAAACATGACAATTCAAAACTATGGGATGCAGCAAAAGAAGATCTAAGAGGGAAGCTGATAGCAATACAATCCTACCCCAAGAAACAAGAAAAAAGTCCAATAGACAACCTAACTTTACAACTAAAACAGCTGGAAAAAAAAGAAGAAGAACAACAACAACAACAACAAAAACTAGGAGAAGGAAAGAAACCATAAAGATCAGAGCAAAAAAAAAAAAAGAAAGAAAGAAAGAAACAACAGCAAAGATCAATAAAACTAAAAGCAGGTTTTTTGAGAAGATAAACAAAGTAAGCCAGACTCATCAAGAAAAAGAGAGAGAGAGAGAAGAATCATATCTACAAAATTAGAAATGAAAAAGGAGAGGTTATAATAGACAATGCAGAAATTCAAAGGATTATAAGAGACTATTATAATCAACTATATGGCAATAAAATGGATAACCTGGAAGAAATGGACAGAGTTTTAGAAAATTTCAATTTTTCAAGACTGAACCAGGAAGAATTACAAATTATGAACAACTCAATTATAAGTGAGGCTGTGATCAAAAATCTCCCCCAAAAACAAAAGCCGAGGACAAGATGGCTTCACAGGAGAATTCTATCAAACATTTAGAAAAGGGTTAATGCCTATCTTTCTAAAACTCTTTTAAAAATTGAAGAGAAAGGAATACTCCCAAACTCATTCTACAAGGCCACCATCACCCTGATCCAAAAGGCTAAGACAACACACACACAAAAGAAAACTACAGGCCAATATCACTGATGAACATAGATGCAAATTTCTCAACAAAATTTTAGTAAACAGAATTGAGCAACACATAAGGTGCTCATACGACATGATCAAGTTGGGCTTATTCCAGTGATACCATATGAGCAAAATGAAAAATGAAAACCATATGATAATCTCAGTAGATGCAGAAAGAGCCTTTGAAAAAACTCAGCACTCATTTATGATGAAAACTGTTTCAAAAATGGCATATAAGGAACCTACCTCGACACAGTAAAGACCATATACGATAGTCAGTCAGTTGAGTCATTCAGTCATGTCCAATTCTTTGTAACTCCAAGGACTGAAGCACGCCAGGCCTCCCTGTCCATCACCAACTCCCGGAATTTACTCAAAACCATGTGCATTGAGTCAGTGATACCATACAACCATCTCATTCTCTGTCGTCCCTTTCTCCTCCTACCTTCAATCTTTCCCAGCATCAGAGTCTTTTCAAATGAGTCAGTTCTTCACATCAGGTGGCCAAAGTATTGGAGTTTCAGCTTCAACATCAGTCCTTCCAATGAACACCAAGGACTGATCTTTAGGATGGACTGGTTGGATCTCCTTGCAGTCCAAGGGACTCTCAAGAGTCTTCTCCAACACCACAGTTCAAAAGCAGCAATTCTTTAGCGTTCAACTTTCTTTATACTCCAACTCTCACATCCATACATGACTACTGGAAAAACTATAGCTTTTAAAAGACAAAGCTTTCTTGAGAAAGTAACATCTCTGCTTTTTAATATGCTGTCTAGGTTGGTCATAACTTTCCTTCCAAGGAGTAAGCATCTTTTAATTTCATGGCTGCAATCACCATCTGCAGTGATTTTGGAGCCCCAAAAATGAAGTCTGACACTGTTTCCACTGATTCCCCATCTGGTCCCATGAAGTGATGGGACCAGATGCCATGATCTTTGTTTTCTGAATGTTGAGCTTAAGCCAACTTTTTCACTCTCCTCTTTCAATTTCATCAACAGGCTTTTTAGTTCCTCTTCACTTTCTGCCATAAAAGTGGTGTCATTTGCATATCTGAGGTTATTGATATTTCTCCCGGCAATCTTGATTCCAGCTTGTGCTTCTTCCAGCACAGTGTTTCTCATGATGTATTCTGCATATAAGTTAAATAAGCAGGGTGACAATATACAGCGTCGATGTACTCCTTTTCCTATTATAGCCAACATCTAATATATTTGAGATTTGGTTACAGACAACTACAATAAAATACATATCACAATAAATCAAATCATCCAAATGTTTTTGTTTCCTAGTGCATATAAAACTTATACTTACATTTTGCTGTAGTCCAGTAAGTGTGCAATATCATTATGGCTAAAATATGCATACTTTAGTTTAAAAATGTTTTATTGCTAAAAGCTGCTAACCATCATCTGAGCCTTTGGTGAGTTGTGATAGTTTTGCTGGTGAAAGGTCTTGCCTCTTTGTTGGTGGCTACTGACTAATCAGGGTGGTGGTTGTTGAAGGTTAGGGTGACTGGCAACTTTTTAAAATTGATGATGATGAAATTTGCCTCATATATTGACACTTCGTTTTATGAATGTATTTCCTCTTTAGCATGTAAAATGATGTTTGAAAACATTTTACTGGCAGTAAATCTTCTTTCAGAACTATAGTTAGTATTCTAAAACCCTGCCATTAGCCAACAAAGCTTATATCATATTCTAAACCTTGTAATTTCAATAATATTAATAGCATCTTTATCAGAAATAGGCTTCATCTCAAGAAACCACATTCTTTGCTGATTCATAAAAGCAATTCCTCATCCATTCAACTTTAACATGAAATTGTATGCAAGACTGCAAAAGAGACACAGATATATAAAACAGTCTTTTGAACTCTGTGGGAGATGGTGAGGGTGGGATGATTTGGGAGAATGGCATTGAAACATGTATATTATAATATGTGAAATGAATCACCAGTCCAGGTTTGATGCATGATACAGGATGCTCGGTGGCTGGTGCACTGGGATGACTCAGAGGGATTGTATGGGGAGGGAGGTGGGAGGGGGGTTCAGGATGGGGAACACATGTACACCTGTAGAGGATTCATGTCAATGTATGGCAAAATCAATACAATATCATAAAGTAATTAGCCTCCAATTAAAATAAATAAATTTATATTAAAAATAAAATAATAATAATAAATAAAAATAAATTTTAAAAAGAAAAAAAAACATGAAATTGTGACAATTTATTCACATCTTCAGGCTTCAATTCTAATTCTAGTTATCTTACTATTTCCATCACATCTGCAGTTATTCTTCCACTGAAATTCTGAATGCTTCTAAGTTATCCACAAGGGCTGGAATCAACTTCTTCCAAATTCCTGTTAATGTTAATATTTGAACCTCCCTCCATGAATAAACAATGTTTCAATGGCATCTGAAATGGTGAATTATTTCCAAAATGCTCTCCACAGCCTTAGAAAATGTATTTATTAAGTAATAAGACTTCAAAGTTGAAATTATTCCTTGATCCATCCATAGGCTGCAGAATAGATGTTGTATTAGCGAGCAAAAGAACAACATGAATCTTGTCCATCTCCATCAGAGCTCTTGGGTAACCAGGTGCATTGTCAATGAGCAGTAACATTTTTAAAGAAAAAAAAATTTTTTTTTTTTTTCTCAACAAGTAGGTATCAACAGTCAGCCTAAAAATATTCAGTAAACCATGTTGTAACCATATGTGCTGTCTTTCAGGTTTTACTATTCCATTTATATTGTATAGACAGAGTTGATTTTGCATAATTTTTAAGGCCCCAAGGGTTTTCAGAATGGTGAATGAGCATTTGTGCCAACTTGAAGTCATCAGCTGCATTAGCTCCTAGCAAGAGTCAGCCTGTCCTTTAAAGTTTTAAAACCAGACATTGACTTCTCCTTTATCTCTGTGAAAGTGCTAAATGTCATCATCCCAAAAGAAGGTTAATTTTTTACATTGAAAATCTGTTGTTTTGTGTTGCCACCTTCAGGAACTATCTTAGCCAGATCAACAATAAACTTGTTTTGTTTTCTTATCAAGTGTGTTTTCCCTGGAGCAGAACTTTTAATACAATTTAAGATTTTTTTTTTTTTTTTTTGCATGTACCAATTGGCTAACTGTTGGTAGGTTTATCATAGCTTTTGACATGCCTTTCTAGCTAAGCTTAAACTTTTTTAGCTTTTGCCTTAAAGTGGCAGAGTGAAATTCTTCCTTTTTCTGGAACACTTAAAAGCCATTTTAGGTTTATTAACTGACCTAGTTTCAGTATTATTGTGTCTCAGGGAATGGGAAGGCCTGAGGAGAGGGAAAGAGATGGAGGGACAGCAAATGGTTGAGGCAGTCAGAACACACACAACCTTTATCTATTAAGTTTGGCTATCTTTTATGGGTATGGTTTGAGGTGCTTAAAACCATCACAATAGCAACATCAAACATCACTGATCACCATAACAAATATAGTAATGGAAAAATGTGAACAGTTGTGAGAATTATGAAAATGTGAGACAGAAGAGAGTGAGAAAATGCTGTTGGAAAGATGGTGCTGATAGATTTGCTCTACTCAGGGTTGCCACAAATCTTTAATTTGTCAAACTGTCACCATATCGAGAAAATGCAATAAAGTGAAATGCATGAAAGGAGGGCCACCTTATTACTGGTAAAAAGAAAGAATGATGCAAGGTGAGGCTGAAGAAAAATGCACAGTGAGATTATAATAAAGCTCCATGGCCTTGGTAAGAAATCTGGATTGTGTTTGGAATATGATATGAGACCTTTTGAGACCTTCAAAGCATGTGAGTCACATGCTTCAAATTATGTCTTAGAAATCGCTATGTTAAACCTTGGTATTATCAGCTAAAGTAAAAGTAGAAGTGCTAGGTTAAACAGTATGATGCAAGCATGTATTTTATGAAAAGAAGCTTCCCAAGGACATTTGGTCTTAAGGCATGTTTTGCAAAGGCAGCACTGGATTGGGAATCAAGGCATCTATTATATAGGGTGGATAAACAAGGACCTACTGTAGAGCACAGGAAACGATATTCAATATCAATATCCTGTGATAAACCTTAATGGAAAAGAATGTGAAGAAGAATATTCATTGTGGTAAATATTGCTGTTGTTTAGTCACTAAACCGTGTCTGACCCTTCTGAGATCCCATGGACTGTTGACTGCCAGACTTCTCTCTCCATGGGATTTCCCAGGCAGTAATTCTGGAGTGATTGCCATTTCTCTCTCCAGGGGATCTGCCTGACCCAGCAATCGAATCTGCTTCACTTGCGTTTGCAAGTGGATTCTTTACCACTGAGCCATGAGGGAAGCCCAGTAATTTTATATGTATATATATATATATATATATATATATATATATAGTATTATAATCAATTTTCTGCATAAAAAATTGATACAAAATTATAAATAAATTGCACTTCAATAAAATAAAAATTTTTAAATGGCTCCTGTGTTTCAGGTATGCCTGCTTATATATTGAAATCAAAGGCATGTAGAGATATATGTGAATGTTGAGAAAGGTTTGAAAAAGACTAATATGAATGCTGCTCTTGAGGTAAAGAAAGCTAGAAGGTAAGTGTAGGGAAGGATCACTGAATTACCTAAGGCATCATCTAGAGTTTAACACTATACCTATACTGTTAATCATTCTATCTCCAACACTGTGATTGGCATTTATAAGGCATTTTATAACTCATTTTGGATAAATGGATCAGAAAATATAGCTCATATTTAAATCTAATCAGAAGGAATGAGTGATAAATTCTACTTGAAGAAACCTGATGATAAATAAGTGTAAAGAAGAGTGCAATTTTCCCTTGAAGAGAAGACTTTCTAGAAAAAGAAAGTGTGTTAGTCATTCAGTCATGTCCAACTCTTTGTGACCCCATGGAGCCCACCATGCTCCTCTGACTATGGAATCATTCTCTTCTCTAGGGAATCTTCCTGACCCTGAGATTGAACCTGGGTCCCCTGCATTGCAGGCGGATTCTTTACCGTCTGAGCCACCAGGGAAACCTGACCATGGACATGGTTTGGGAACTAGGAAAAGAATAAAATCGTATTATAAGACCACATAATCCTTAGCAAGGAATGGTAGAATGGAGCTAGAAAATGAAAGTTAGAACTCAGTAGGGAGGAATTTTATATTTCTCTGTGTGAGTGTGTGCATGCTAAGTCGCTTCAGTCTGTTTAAAAAAACATTGAAAATTAGACTAAATTTTCAAGAAAATTGCCAATTGATGTCATCTTGTTCCCTGTGGAGGAGAGGTACTTGCTATTCAAACACAATAAAACTCAGTAGCAAGACTGTCAAATTCCTTTCAATGTCATTACATCAGGATTTTAAGACATTACTCGTGATATTTATTATTTATTACAGACCTTACAGTGTAGTGCTTGAAATTTTATCTTCATTCAATCACAACTGGATTTGACATCTAGTCATGTTGTTTAGAATCTAAGTGAGTTGGGGGTGAGGTGTTTTTTTTTTTTTTTTTTTTTTGTCTTTTTTTTTAAATATCTGTTTTGTGTTTTCCCTTTCTGCAATAAAACAATGCCTACTCAAAGAGTATATTAAGTAATACATGTGCAAAAGTTTATGAACATAGTAAGTGTTTAATGAAACAGGGCTATTAGAACACTACAGTTTTAAAATATGTCATAATCTCCTGAAAGATATCCATTTTTTCAAAACGTAATTTTTATTGAAGTCTTTTTGTCTTTAGATAGTGTTGTATTCCCTATATACATTTCAAACAGAGGTTGACTGAAGTGAAGTGAAAGTCGTTCAGTCATGTCTAACTTTTTGCGACCCCATGGACTCTAGCCTGTCAGGCTTCTCTGTCCATGGAATTCTCCAGGTAAGAATACTGAGTAACTGGGTAACTGCTTCTTTCTCCAGGGGATCTTCCCAACCCAGAGATCAAACAGAGGTCTCCCGCTTGCAGACAAATTCTTTACTGTCTGAGCCACTAGGGAATTCCAAGGATACAGGAGTGGGTGGCCTATCCCTGGAATCAAACTGGGGTCTCCTGCGTTGCAGGCAGATTCTTTACCAGCTGACCTACCAGGTAATAAGGTGATGGAATAAATATTGGCACTTCCCAGGTGATGCTAGTTATAAAGAACCCACCTGCCAATGCACATAGATGTAAGAGATGCAGATTTGATTGGTGAATCGGGAAGATCCCCTGGAAGAGGGCATGGCAACCCACTCTAGCATTCTTGTCTGGAGTATCCCATGGATGGAGGAGCCTGGTGGGCTACAGTCCATAAGGTCACAAAGAGTCAGAAATGACTGAAGCAACTTAGCACACAATCATATACCTATATATATTTCAATGCTCTTCAGAGAAGAGATAGTAAATATAATAAATATAGCAAGAGTAAATATAGATAACCATGCCAGACAACCTCACCTGCTTCTTGAGAAACATGTAGGCAGGTCAGGAAGCAACAGTTAGAACTGGACATGGAACAACAGACTGCTTCCAAATAGGAAAAGGAGTACGTCAAAGCTGTATATTGTCACTCTGCTTATTTAACTTATATGCAGAGTACATCATGAAAAACACTGGGTTGGATGAAGCACAAGCTGGAATCAGGATTGCTGGGAGAAGTATCAGTAACCTCATATATGCAAATGACACAACCCTTATGGCAGAAAGTGAAGAAGAACTAAAGAGCCTCTTGATGAAACTGAAAGAGGAGAGTGAAAAGGTTGGCTTAAAGCTCAACATTCAGAAAACGAAGATCATGACATCTGGTCCCATCACTTCATGGGAATTAGATGGGGAAACAGTGGAAACAGTGACTAACTTTATTTTGGGAGGCTCCAAACTCACTGCAGATGGTGATTGCAGCCATGAAATTAAAAGACACTTACTCCTTGGAAGGAAAGTTATGACCAATCTAGACAGCATATTAAAAAGCAGAGACATTACTTTGTCAACAAAGGTCTGTCTAGTGAAGGCTTTGGTTTTTCCAATGGTCATGTATGGATGTGAGAGTTGGAATATAAAGAAGGCTGAGCACCAAAGAATTGATGCTTTTGAACTGTGCTGTTAGAGAAGACTCTTGAGAGTCCCTTGGATTGCAAGGAGATCCAACCGATCCATCCTAAAGGAGATCAGTCCTGGGTGTTCATTGGAAGGAATGATGTTGAAGCTGAAGGTCCAATACTTTGGCCACTTGATGCGAAGAGCTGACCCATTTGAAAATACCCTGATCCTGGGAAAGATTGAGGGCAGGAGGAGAAGGGGACAACAGAGGATGAGCTGGTTGGATGGCATCACGGACTCAATGGACATGGGTTTGGGTAAACTCCGGGAGTTGGTGATGGACAGGGAGGCCTGACATGCTGCGGTTCATGGGGTGGCAAAGAATCGGACACGACTGAATGACTGAACTACTACTACTGCTAGTATGCATGTCCCAAATCAAAAAATAGTTATGTGAGGAAAGGGTCCTATGATCAATAATTGTATTAAAAAACATATAAAGTCTCCTCCTCCGGAACATTAGTATCTTAAATTCTCAGAAGTCTTGTTATAAATAAAGCTTTTTAAACCCAAATTTCTGAAAATTGTTTATCCAATGAACGTCCTCTCCTATTTTACATTGTGTATATGTGTATGTGATAATAGTTGTAGCTATTATCCTAGATGGACATGCTAAAAACACATTTCATTATCCTTCTTTCCTACTCCTTACCTTCAAGGTATTCTCATCACATCAGAATAAAATCCAAAATCTCCTCCATGGTTTACAAAGAACGACATGTCAAACTCCTGATCTATGTTTATCTTCTCCCTGGTTTCCCTCAAGATTTTTCCACTTCAACTACATAAGTGTGTTTCTTCCTTAAAGGTTTTCCCTCATTGTTATTAATGCCTGAAATACATTTTCTCAAATGACTGCTGTTTTATTTAGATCTCTCCTCAATATTCATTTCATCATCTTGTTTATAATAACTCTCAAGTTCCTTTGTCTTTTACCTTTTCTTATCATATTCATCACACACTATCTGAAAAGATGTCCAATGTTTTTTTCATTACTCTCTGCCTTCCACCAAAATCATAAGTTCCATGAGAACACTCATGGATATCTTCCTCATTACTATATTCATCAGTACCTAAAATGTGACTAACACGTATTAGAACTGAGACATTTATGAAATATTTGGCAGTCAGCCCATCAAAATTTATAACTTATAAACAGTTACTCCTGAGTCAACTCAATCCACAGTTTAAAGGGATTTATATGAAGTGAGTTTAGAGTTAACTGTATTTTAATTTCTCTATGAATTAAGGGTGGTACACATAAGTTAGAACTCATTAAATTTGAGGTGGTAAAAATCTCTCTTTTTATAACTTTTACCACATGAGAGAGATTATACTGAGTGAAAGGAGGGAAGTCATGCCTTGGTTTATTCCTAATATGACACAATGTTAGAAAAATGATGCAGAGAGTGCTAGAGACACTCAACATCACAAATGCATTTTTGTTTGAAGGATTCAGAAAGGGTTATTGGTATTCATTAGCAGAAATCAAGTCTAAATTATTTGTATCTGTATCTCTTCTCTTACTGACAGCATTTGTTTTGGTAATTTGTACAAGTACCCAGCTCTTAATTGCTCTTATTCCCATCCCAGACAACTCAGGATTATTAGAAAATTACACTTTAAACTCTTGTTGAAACAAAATCAGATAATTAATTTTTTTTTTTTTTTTACTTTCCCACATACTATGGTGCAGTTGAAGTAAGTTGTTTCAAATGTTAACTCCATAATCTGATGAATCTAGGGATATAAACATTTATAGCAAACTGACATATTCTTATAAAGTCCAGAATGCACAATCTTTTATCCTTTTACTCAAAGGATAAGTTTTACAATTGTGTTATCACCACTAAGTGAAGTTGATTTAAGAGACAAGAGGCTTTTTTTAAGGCATGACTTCCATAATAATTGATGCAAGAGAGACCCCTAGCAGTGTCTACACTTGCTGAACTCTTAAATCAAGGTTACTGGCTTCATTCCCAACTAAAGGTTGCATCTACATTGATTAATCTTTTTTTGTCACCAAGGAAAGGAAATATTACACAAGGGGCAATCACCCTGACTTTTCCAAATATTCATGAAATGATGTAATGTGTGTTTAAAATATAGGAGTAGTGCTTCATTTATTCACCCTGTGCTGCTCAGCCAACACAAATGTAATGGGTCATTGGTGGCAATAAAGTATATTGAGAATGTTAAGATAAAATAATACTTGGCTGGGAAACACAAACCTGAAAACCCAAATAACTTACAATGTGCCTCTTCCTGCCACAAATTCACAAAAGAGATAAGCAGAAAAGGTGTACAAGACAAAATCTCCTTAAAATTAATTCTAATTTTAGAATTAAGCATGATACCCCAATCTTGTTGGCAAGCTTTAAGTTACCACTGCATGCAGTTGGCAGAGATGAATTGAGTGGTCTTTGGGTATCTAGAATCTGGACTCTTTAGATTGACACAAGAAAAACAGAAAAAGCAATTCCAAGAAATAAAGATAACAAGGAGGAGAAAAACACTGAGATATACATTAAAACCAGTAAGACGTATACCCTAAAACTTCCCCAGGAAGAAGTTTCTTCCCAAGTAGTAAAGAGCAACCTGGAACCTTCTTATCATCCTGTCCAAGGGGCTGATACAGGGATATTACAAAAAGATATGGGAAAATGACAGACTTCAACAGAATGAGTGGCCCAATGTTTCCCATTCCCCTGAAAAAAATTGGTATTTCCAACAAAGGACAAAAAGTAGAAGAAATCTTGCACTCCCCTTGAAGCCAAATTTTCCCCACTTTTTATTCTTAATTTTTATCCCACTGGCCTTAAAAGTCAAACTGTGTTCAACCAGGAATATACCTATATCTGTAGAGCAAGGCAATCAGCTGAGTCAACTGCCAGAAGGGTCTTTCCTAAACCTTCCCAAGTTGTTTCCTCTTTATTCTCATTGACCTAAAATGTGTCTTCACCCAGGACAATGATATATACAGTTTAGCCCCTGAAGCCTCTGAAATGGAACTCAAGACAATAATTGATTTTACTTCAGGAACACTCAAGTTACAATCACTCTATTTTCTTAATTTTAATAAATTAAATTAATTTATTAAAAGAAAATAAAAAT
Organism: Bos taurus; assembly: GCF_002263795.3. NCBI lineage: Eukaryota > Metazoa > Chordata > Mammalia > Artiodactyla > Bovidae > Bos > Bos taurus. Next base: position 6,397,281 of record NC_037336.1, read on the forward strand.
TAAATAAAATAATAAAATTAAAATTAAATAAAAATAAATTAAAATTTCATTAATTTTGTCTTTTAGCTTCTGGGACTTCCCTGGTGGCCCAGTGGTTAAGAGTCTGCCTGCCAGTGTGAGGGACATGGGTTCTATCCCTGGTCTAGAAGATATCAAATGCCCGAGGGAAGCTTGACCTGTGTGCCACGACTATTGAGCTCTGAGCTTTAAAGCCTATGCTCTGCAACAAGAGAAAGTGAAAATGAGTAAAAGTGAAAGTTGCTCAGTTGCATCTGACTCTTTGCCACCCCATATATACAGTCCACGGAATTCTCTAGGCCAGAATACTGGAGTGGGCAGCCTTTCCCTTCTCCAGGGGGGTTTTCCCCAACCCAGGGATTGAATCAAGGTCTCCCGTATTGCAGGTGGATTCTTTACCAGCTAAGCTATCAGGGAAGCCCTGCAACAAGAAAACCATCACAATGAGAAACCTGCTTACCACAACTAGAGAGTAACCCTGCTCTCTGCAGCTAGAGAAAGACTATGCACAGCTGTGAAGACCCAGTGCAGCCAAAGACAAATAAGTAAATAAAACTTAGTCTTCTAGCTACTGTCTTGATATATGCCAACGGACTTGTCTACCCCAACTCATTCTGTAGTGGTTATACACATATATGTGTATAGAGGTAATGGAAGCCTTACAATAGCAAGATGCCAACAGCATGTAGTGCTTCAAATCTGTCATCACTCCATAAATTTTGACAGTGGGAACTTCTGTGAACTTCACAGAAGTTTGAAGTAGAATCTATTGATTCTACAGTAAAGTTAATGTTCCACAATAAATGTAAAAGCATCTCCCTCATTCAACTTTCTTCTTTTCCTACTCTTTGTAAGCCAGAAGAGGTATCTATTTGGATTCTGTGTCTCTTAATCAGCACCCTTCATCAGTTTTTGCAGAGCACTCTTCCTCCCCCTCTTCCACCGCTGACTTACCCGATTTCAATTTTCTCATGGGGTTCTCATAAGGGGAAGAAGAAACATAAGAATATAGCAACATAAAAATAAAATTAAATTAAAAAAAAAGAATATAGCAACATCAGCTCTTCATGAAAAACTTAGAAAAATAAAATTTCAAAATTGTATGCAGTAAAAGCTGCTTATAACCCAAGCTCCAGTGTCTTCTTAAAACTGAATTTTCCAGCAAGTCAGTATATCTAGAACACAAAACAATTCAATGTAGAATAGTACAAGAAAATTTACCAACTATCAATCTTTATTAATAATTTTAAGAATCATGGCATCAGGACAGAAAAGGGAGAGATCCCATGTGGGAAGAGAGCAAATTAACCAAGATGGTGTGTTCAGGCTCCCTCACCCCACCTTCAGTAAATAATGACTTTGTAAGAGCTGAGATTGTATATAGCACCGCGCATGCACATCACATATCATGCCCATACTTGCTTGGTCACTGGCTGCTGCTGCTGCTAAGTGGCTTCAGTCATGTCTGACTCTGCTATGTACATATGTGAGCTCCACCTAGAAAGCGGTGGCTTTTGCTGCTGCCTCCTGGCTGTGTCCATTGTGTGAGCAGCGAGAGGAGAGAACTGTGCTACCGCTGCTGCGCTAGCCAAGAGAGAGGCTGTGTGCCAGACAGGATGGAGTAAATGTGTCTGCAGTTCCTCCAGCTCTTCCAGTCTCCTTCCAGCCTCTCAGCTCACGCCTTGTCTACCCTGAGTTCAGTGAACAGTGTGCACAGTGTGCCCAGAGAGACAACTGGAGCTGTGAGCAGGATGAGTAATACCATTGGCATCACAAACAGGAAGAAGAGCCATACATCTGGGCTGTCCCATGTGGCTCCCTGGACCCTTGCTTTGCACATCAGATAAGTCACCACCTGCAGCAAGAAGAGTGAGGCGATGAAACACCTGTGTCCTATGACCCAGAGAGCTGTGTAGTTTATGTGAGTCTTCACAAATTGTTTACTTAATCAATTCTTGGTGATGGACAGGGAGGCCAGGTGTGCTGCATTCCATCAGGTTGCAAAGGGTTGGACATGACTGAACAACTGAACTGAACTGAGCTGAAGCAATTCTAGTTGCATAGATAACGAATTGTATCACTACTTTACTTACCCATTCAGTTATCATATTTACAGTCATTATACTTTTACCTACCAAATTTCTTCTCCCCAGTGTTCCCTCATTCACCAATCATGGAGACAACTGAAAACAGGCCATGTATTATGACTTTGTTCTTACTTAATCTACCATCTGACCATAATCAATATCTTATTATCGCAGTATTTAAAAATATTCTACAACATTTTTGGCAATAATTTATCATAAAGAATATATCTACTAGTACCAATGAACTTCCAGATGTTCAAGCTGGTTTTAGAAAAGGCAGAGGAACCAAGGATCAAGTTGCCAGCATCTGCTGGGTCATCGAAAAAGCAAGAGAGTTCCAGAAAAATGTCTACTTCTGCTTTATTGACTATGCCAAAGCCTTTGACTGTGAGGATCACAATAAACTGTGGAAAATTCTGAAAGAGATGGGAATACCAGATCACCTGACCTGCCTCTTGAGAAACGTATATGCAGGTCAGGAAGCAACAGTTAGAACTGGACATGGAACAACAGACTGGTTCCAAATAGGAAAAGGAGTACGTCAAGGCTGTATATTGTCACCCTGCTTATTTAACTTATATGCAGAGTGAATCATGAGAAACGCTGGGCTGCATGAAGCACAAGCTGGAATCTAGATTGCTGGGAGAAATATCAATAACCTCAGATATGCAATGGCACTACCCTTATGTCAGAAAGTGAAGAGGAACTAAAGAGCCTCTTGATGAAAGTGAAAGAGGACAGTGAAAAAGTTGGCTAAAGCTCAACATTCAGAAAACTAAGATCATGGCATCCAACCCCATCATTTGATGGGAAATAGATGGGGAAACAGTGGAAACAGTGTCAGATTTTATTTTTTGGGCCCCAAAATCACTGAAGATAGTGATTGCAGCAATGAAATTAAAAGACACTTACTCCTTGGAATGAAAGTTATGACCAACCTAGACAGGATATTAAAAAGCAGAGACATTACTTTGTCAACAAAGGTCCATCTAGTCAAGGCTACAGTTTTTCCAGCAGTCATGTATGGATGTGAGAGTTGGACTATAAAGAAAGCTGAGTGTCAAATAATTGATGCTTTTGAACTGTGGTGTTGGAGAAGACTCTTGAGAGTCCCTTGGACTGCAAAGAGATACAACCATTCCATCCTAAAGGAGATCAGTCCTGGGTGTTCATTGGAAGGACTGATGTTGAACCTGAAACTCCAATACTTTGGCCACCTGATGCGAAGAGGTGACCCATTTGAAAAGACCCTGATGCTGGGAAAGATTGAGGGCTGAAGGAAAAGGGGATGACAGAGGATAAGATGGTTGGATGGCATCACCGACTCAATGGAAATGAGTTAGGGTAAACTCCAGGAGTTGGTGATGGACAGGGAGGCCTGGCGTGCTGCGGTTCATGGGGTTATAAAGAGTCGGACACGACTGAGTGACTGAAATGAACTGAACTCCAGAGGTCCATCAGGATCTGAACCCCACAATGGGAATAGGGTTTTCTCTTTATGAAGCATGACATTTATTGCCATCAGATCAGATCAGTTCAGATCAGTCACTCAGTCATGTCTGACTCTTTGCGACTCCATGAATCACAGCACACCAGGCCTCCCTGTCCATCACCAACTCCCGGAGTTCACTCAGACTCACATCCATTGAGTCAGTGATGCCAACAGCCATCTCATCCACTGTCATCCCCTTCTCCTATTGCCCTCAATCCCTCCCAGCATCAGAGTCTTTTCCAATGATTCAGCTCTTCGCAAGAGGTGGCCAAAGTACTGAAGTTTCAGCTTTAACATCATTCCTTCCAAAGAACACCCAGGGCTGATCTTCAGAATGGACTGGTTGAATCTCCTTGCAGTTCAAGGGACTCTCAAGAGTCTTCTCCAACACCACAGTTCAAAAGCATCAATTCTTCAGTGCTCAGCCTTCTTCACAGTCCAACTCTCACATCCATACATGACCACAGGAAAAATAATAGCCTTGACTAGACGAACCTTTGTTGGCAAAGTAATGTCTCTGCCTTTGAATATGCTATCTAGGTTGGTCATAACTTTCCTTCCAAGGAGTAAGCGTCTTTTAATTTCATGGCTGAGTCACCATCTGCAGTGATTTTGGAGCCCAGAAAAATAAAGTCTGACACTGTTTCCACTGTTTCCACTGTTTCCCCATCTATTTCCCATGAAGTGATGGGACCGGATGCTATGATCTGTGTTTTCTGAATGTTGAGCTTTAAGCCAACTTTTTCACTCTCCACTTTCACCTTCATCAAGAGGTTTTTGAGTTCCTTTTCACTTTGCCATAAGGGTGGTGTCATCTGCATATCTGAGATTATTGATATGTCTCCCAGCAATATTGATTCCAGCTTATGTTTCTTCCAGTCCAGCCTTTCTCAGGATGTACTCTGCATATAAGTTAAAGAAACAGGGTGACAATATACAGCCTTGATGAACTCCTTCTCCTATTTGGAACCAGTCTGTTGTTCCATGTCCAGTTCTAACTGTTGCTGCCTGACCTGCATACAAATTTCTCAAGAGGCAGATCAGGTGGTCTGGTATTCCCATCTCTTTCAGAATTTTCCACAGTTTAGTTTGGTCCACACAGTCAAAGGCTTTGGCATAGTCAATAAAGCAGAAATAGATGTTTTTTCTGGAACTCTCTTGCTTTTTCCATGATCCAGCAGATGTTGGCAATTTGATCTCCGGTTCCTCTGCCTTTTCTAAAACCAGCTTGAACATCAGGAAGTTCACCGTTCACATATTGCTGAAGCCTGGCTTGGAGAATTTTGAGCATTACTTTACTAGTGTGTAAGACGAGTGCAACTGTGCGGTAGTTTGAGCATTCTTTGGCATTGCCTTTCTTTGGGATTGGAATGAAAACTGACCTTTTTCAGCCCTGTGGCCACTGCTGAGTTTTCCAAATTTGCTGGCATATTGAGTGCAGCACTTTCACAGCATCATCTTTCAGGATTTGAAATAGCTCAACTGGAATTCCATCACCTCCACTAGCTTTGTTCGTAGTGATCCTTTCTAAGGTCCACTTGACTTCACATTCTAGGATGTCTGGCTCTAGGTCAGTGATCACACCATCGTGATTATCTGGGTCGTGAAGATCTTTTTTGTACAGTTCTTCTGTGTATTCTTGCCATCTCTTCTTAATATCTTCTGCTTCTGTTAGGTCCATACCATTTCTGTCCTTTATCGAGCCCATCTTTGCGTGAAATGTTCCTTTGATATCTCTGAGTTTCTTGAAGAGATTTCTAGTCTTTCCCATTCTATTGTTTTCCTCTATTTCTTTGCATTGATCACTGAAGAAGACTTTCTTATCTCTTCTTGCTATTCTTTGGAACTCTGCATTTTATTGCCATATCACTCCCTAGATCATCTGATATTTTCTTTGACCAGCTCACTTACATTTTATTTCCACCACCATTCATAATTATTTGATCCTATTCATATGTTTTATGGAGACTCATTTTCTTCAGCTAATTTCATATTACCCCCATTGATTCATTTCCATACATTCTTAATAAAATGGGAGCTTTAGTAATATTCTTAATAAAATCAGAGCTTTAAATAAGGTGCTATTGTTTCTCAAAATATATTCTTATCCTATGGTTAATCACTGACACAGTTTTATATATATATATATATTTACATGCCTGCATGCTACTTCACTTCAGTCATGTCCTTATCTTTGTGACCTCATGGACTATAGCCCACTAGGCTCCTCTGTCCATAGGATTCTCCAGACAAGAATACTGGAGTGGGTTGTCCTTCCCTCCCCCAGGGGAATCTTCCAAACCAAGGGATTTAATTTGCATTTCTTATATCCTTTATTAACAGGTGGATTCTGTACCGCTAGCACCACCTAGGAAACCTATATAAATATAGTAGGGGCATTAAGATGTATATATATACTATGTATATGTATACTACTGTATATGTACATATGGGCTTCCCTCATAGCTCAGTTGGTAAATATGTACATGATAAAGATGTATAAACATATTTTAATTTCCTTTTTATTCTCTACCTTTGCCCTTATATTTGCAACCCCAGATTAAATTAAACATGAGCTTTGCCTTGGGACTACTTCCAGTTTTGCAGGTTGCTTACGTTTGTAACAATGAACTCTCCATTCAAACTTCATATCCTTACAGTTCCCCTACTTTCAACTATCTGTTATCTCTCAGCATTTCTTTATCCCCAGCAATGTCTCAAACTGTCTTTTTTTATCCTGTGCTGAAATTTATTTTCCAGGATCTGGTGTTCCTTAGGCCTTTAAATCCTACCTTCGTAGAGACTTGTCTGAACACAGTGGACTAAGGCTTGTAAACTGCTTTAAAAGATTTGAAAGTAGTTCCTCGTCTGGCTGATGTTTCTAAGCCTATTCTCTCAGATTCTCAATACATTCCCAGGCAAACAATACTTGTCTGATTAATGTTTCTGAGAAAACGCCATGAGAGTGAAAGAGAAAGCACAGGATTATCTGCCCAAGCAAATGACCCCAAAGTTGGAGGTGCTATTAAGGGCCACGTGGAGCTGATAGGTGGAGATTGGATGATGACAAATTTGTTCAGAGTTATTATCGCACAGTGCTGGACATCTTGATCTCTGAACTGAGAATGTTCTTGTGACCTAGCAGTTTCTTAAGGGAATGATAGTGAATAATGAAACATTGAGAGCTATTCAAGTCTTCTCTGATAGCAAGGGAAATTCCTTTTAAATAAGCTTTTAAATGGGAATGGGAGCTCATATCAAGAAGGGCTTGTTCAGCAACCTGGATTTAATGTCAATGGTATTTATATATACATATGTGTGTGTGTGTGTGTGTGTGTGTGCATGCATGTTCCCTGAAAGAGACCTTATTAATGTACAGTAAAGCAATACAATAAAGCAAGTACCCTCTGCATCAATAATCTGTATATACTTGTTTAAATAACAAGTGATAACAAAAGTCTTTAGAAAGCCTTATAGGTGTACATAATTAGAATATTACAAGAAGATCCAGCCAGCCAATCCTAAAGGAAATCAGTCCTGAATATTCATTGGAAGGACTGATGTTGAAGCTGAAACTCCAATATTTTGGCCACCTGATGTGAAGAACTGACTCATTTGAAAAGACCCTGATAGTGGGAAAGGCTGAAGGTGGGAGGAAAAGGGGACAACAAAGGGTGAGATGGTTGGATGGCATCACCAATTCAATGGACTTGAGTTTGAACAAGTTCTAGGAGTTGGTAATGGACAGGGAGGCCTAGCGTGCTGCAGTTCACGGAGTCAGAAAAAGTTGGACGCAACTGAGTGACTGAACTGAACTGAACTGAATTAGAATATTATTTCCCATGTCCTGCCCACTGAGAACACATTACATATAATTAGATGTTGGTTGACATATTTACCAAGCATATTGCATATTTTTTTAGTTTAGTGTTAATCCATTTCAGAGAGGAGAAAGTGAAGTATAATGTGAAGAAACTCTTTTATCTAAAATACTTCAAGGGTTGTAGGCATAAACTCAAGAAACCCAAATTCCAGGCCATAATCCTAAAGAGTAAATAAAGATAGAGCAGCATGATCCAGGAACCTCTGGGCATCCAGCACATTGGCTGTATGCTAATTTAACTATTAGAGCCATTTCCAGAAGAACTTGTAGCTGGACTGGGAAATGCACGGGCTGTGCCTCCATAAGCCTAGTTTACCATGCTTTTTAGACATCTGGAAAAAGATCAGTCAGACTTGGGAAGAATTTCTTCAAATCCCAGTAAATACTAAGTCTTGTTTTATCATATAAAACAAGATTTTCAAAGGCAGTAGCTAAACACTGCTGTCCTTTTTCTGCATTTATGCTATTAATGAAACACACAGAAGTGTTAGAGAATATAATATGTGTGATCCCCGAACACATTATTTTTGTCATGAACAATTGATATTTGTATAGAGCCTCAACCTATATGCTCTCCAAAACTTATCTGTGTTTGATTATTTCAGTAGCAGTTTTCCAGAAGGCCTAGCTTATTATTCATGTTTCCTGTAGAAGTAAGTAGAAAGAAAGGAGTTCTTTGACTTGGGTCAACATATTTTCATTTATACAAGCACTTACTTTACAATCCTCAAAAGCAGACAAAAAGGAGACAGAAGAGAAAAAAAAAATAGACTTTCATTGTTATCAAGTGCTCACAATAAATATCCAAACACCTACTATAAAAGACTAAGTGTTACTTGCTCAGTTGTGGCCAAGTCTTTGAGACCCCAGACCCCATGGACTGTAGCTCCTCAGGTTCCTCTGTCCATCAGATTCTCCAGGCAAGAATAGTGGAGTGGGTAGCCATTCCCTTCTTTGAGGATCTTCCCAACCCAAGGATTAAACCCACGTCTCCTGCACCGCAGGAAGATTTCTTACTGTCTAAGCCACCTGGGAAACCTAATGTAAGTACCAAAAAGAAAGTTCGATGAAAGAGAATGGAACTTAGAGGATGATGTGTGGACCTAGAAATGCATTCAAAAGAATGAAAAAAAAGTTGCAGAGAAGCAGAGAATAAGGAAAGTCAAAACATTTCAGGTAGGGGGAGCCCCACTCTCCGCTCTCAGAATCAGGAAGTTCATGGCACATACCTGGAGGACAGATATTCTGATGCAGTGAGAGCCCAGATCTCCTAGATGGTCTCCTGTTCTTTGTTTCTACAACTTCATGCTCTGAGTCCAGGGAGAATTTCTCCAAATTGGGAGCTATCAAGAGTTGAAAGTGAATCAAGCTCAGTCCCCTGGAGTTCAATTAGGGTCCCCCAGGGTGAGAAGGAAATGGCAACCCACTCCAGTGTTCTTGCCTGGAGAATCCCATGGATGGAGAAGCCTGGTAGGCTGCAGTCCATAGGGTCGCACAGAGTCGGACATGACTGTAGTGACTTAGCAGCAGCAGCAGCAGCAGCAGCATCAGGATGTACTTGGAAGAGACAGTCTTGGAAAAGTTACAACACTGAGATTCTATCTGGAGGCACACCACGGGGCCTGAAGGATTACACCCCAGAATCATCTTTCAGTCAGTTTTCATCTTCTACGAGCTATGGTTTTTCCAGTAGTCATGTATGGATATGAGAGCTGGACTATAAAGAAAGCTGAATGCTGAAAAATTGATGCTTTTGTGGTGTGGTGTTGGAGAAGACTCTTGAGTGTCCCTTGGACAGCAAGGAGATCCAACCAGTCCATCCTAAAGGAAGTCATTCCCTCATATTCATTAGAAGGACTGAGGTTGAAGCTGAAACTCCAATACTGTGGCCACCTGATGCAAAGATATGACTCATTTGAAAATACTCTGACTCTGGGAAAGATGGAAGGTAGGAGAAAAGGAGGATAAGGGAGGATGAGATGGTTGGATGGATTACTGACTCAATGGGCATGAGTTTGGGTAAACTCTGGGAGTTGGTGATGGACAGGGAGGCCTGGTGTGCTGCAGTCCATGGGTTTGCAAGAAGTCGAATACGACTGAGCGACTGAACTGAACTGAGGAGCTGACTGTGTGTAATTGGGTACTTGTAGGGGGCCGCCTTTTGAAACTTCATTGTTGATAAGCACTTAAATACTTGATAATCAGGAGAAAAGACAATCAAGTCACAAGGAAAACCAGAGCTGAGAATACCTAGGTAAGATGAAAAGCTCTTGCTATTCACATTTGTACTGTATAGGAACAGTTGATATTTTCTTTTAACTCTGGTCTTAATTTTTATTTACTAAAAAATAGTCTGAGACAATATGTAAAATAGTAATAATTACTTAAATCTTGGATGAGATATTTGTGAATTTGTTATGTTGCTCTCTGTACTATTATATATGCCTGAAATAGTTTGTACTAGAAAACCAAAGAGAAATGATATTAAAATACAATAAAACTCTAAATTTTGGTTTTTAAAAAAAAAAAATTTCTCCCTCCCCATATCTATTTAACCTCACCAGCATGTCTTACAGAATCAATACTACATTTATTTTCCTGAACAAGACAGTAAATTCAGACATTTTGGTTCTTAGAATAAATATTTCAATTGGCAATTTTTTTCGATTTGTGAAAGTCATTTCCTACCGTTTTTAAAGTTTTGAGTTTCTGTGATTTTCATGAAAAATCATGAAAAGAGAAAAATGTAAAACTGCATATCTCTTTTTTCAGAATTATTTTCAATTCAAAATTTACCTTCACTGTTTTATGCAAGAAATAGAATAGTTTTTAGCAAAGTAATAGGAGTTGATATAAGTCGATCTTAATTAATTTCAGTAAATATTATAAAATATTTACTATATACTAATAGAATTGAAATTGAGCATTTCAGATCATTCATCATTTTCATTAGAATAAATAAATTTTACTTTTTGTACAGTAAAGTGGTACTTTATTTTTCTCTTCTCACTTCCTTCAACATCTACATAAATAATATTAATTTTAACATGTTTTTGTTTGGTCACGTGGATGATTTTGATATGGCTTAAGATTTTATATGAAAATGTACCCTTTATCTTAGACCCATGAAATGTAAAATTAAATATATACATATAACATTAAAAATAATTTTTAATATAAATTTATTTATTTTATTTGGAGGTTAATTACTTACAATATTGTATTGGTTTTGCCATACATCAACATAGGATTAAATATTATATATATATGTGTGTGTGTGTATATATATATATATATAGTCTTCCCAAGTGGCACTAGCAGTAAAGAAACTACCTGCCAATGCAGGAGACTTAAGAGATGCGGGTTCAATCTGGGTTGGGAAGATCCCCTGGAGAAGGGCATGGCAGCCCAATCAAGTATTCTTGCCTGGAAAATCCAATAGACACAGGAGCCTGGTGTGCTATAGTCCATAGGGTTTCAAAGAATCAGACATGACTGAAGCGACTTAGCACACATGCACACATACACATATATATTGGAATCAATTCAAATGACTATATAATTAAACTACTGATGATAATGTAACAGTTACCTTACAATGTAGTCAATTTTTCAAGTCAAATTTTTCATAATTTTAGTTTTGAAATCAAATGAGTCTTTAGCTATAAGGAAAATATTTTTCTTCAACAAATAAGCACAATCTTTTGCCACACATTCAATTTCCTTCTAACAGTCTAAACATTGATTTAAGTAAGATGAATCAAATTTCTCTGGGACAAAGCAATTATTCTATGGGGTTGAATTTATGCATTACATCAGGTAGACATTTCATTCAGTTTCTATTCAAAATATACTCAGAAATAGAGATTTAAATGTGTTATTATAGAGATTGATTATTTCTCATAAACAAAGAAACATCAGAGTAGACAAAGCTCTACCAATTTGTGGTCTGACCCTGAGTCTCATTATCTCAAGAAGGCTGCCAGGTATCTGGACATCACATCTTTGTTTCAAGCTACATGAAGAAGAATAAAGGTTTAAAAAGATGTGTGTAAAGCCGCCCCAGAATCCCATCCAACTGCTTCTGCTTAACTCTCATGATTCAGAATTTGTTCACTTAACCGTGGACAATTATAAGGAAAACTGGAAAAATGTATTCCTTTTTAGCTAGGCACATTGCCATCCTTTATGCAATTAGGTTATATTAGTAAGCAAGAAGGGGTGAATGCATATTGGATAAATAATTAATCAATGTTTTTCTCCTGCATATTTTAAAACTGTCCCTAAATTGGTAATTCAAGATTGATTTATACAATATGGGAAGAATGTTGGCCTGAATATCAAGCCAAAAGGACACTCAAAAATAGTAAAATTAAATACTTATATAAAATTTGATAAGCTGCATTGTAGGAGTGAAATCATTAAGAACTTGGAATTTAGGTCAGTCAAATCTGGATCTTATTTCTAACATACTATGACATAAACTGTGCAAACTTGAGAGGCTTTTTTTAACTTGTCACCTCAATTTCTTCCACTGCAATACATGAAAATAAGTTTAGATACCATATAAGGTTTTAAAAGCATTATGTTTAGGTTAAACCATAGAAGGTGCCAATGCAGAGCCTAACATAGAAAAGTCACCAAATACAGCAAAGCTATTATATAACAATATGATTAAGAAATTTCAGATTATAACTGAGCTTTGTAGAAATATAGGGATGGTACCTTCCCCACTCCAGTATTCTTGCCTGGAGAATCCCATGGACGTAGGAGCCTGGTGGGCTACAGTTCAAGAACTGGACATGACTGAGCGGCTTCACTCACTTCACTCACTCACTCACCCTCCAGTTCAGTTCACTTCATTTCAGTTGCTCAGTCATGTCCAACTCCTTGCGATCCTTTGAATTGCAGCCTACCAGGCCTCCCTGTCCATCACCAGCTACTGGAGTTCACTCAAACTCATGTCCATCAAGTCAGTGATGCCATCCAGCCATCTCATCTTCTGTGGTCCCCTTCTCCTCCTGCCCTCAATTGCTCCCAGCATCAGGGTCTTTTCCAATGAGTCAACTCTTCGCGTGAGGTGGCCAAAATATTGGAGTTTCAGCCTCAGCATCATTCCTTCCAATGAACACCCAGGACTGGTCTCTTTTAGGATGGACTGGTTGGATCTCCTTGGAATCCAAGGGACTCTAAAGAGTCTTCTCCAATACCACAGTTCAAAAACGTCAATTCTTTGGTGCTCAGCTTTCTTCACGGTCCAACTCTCACATCCATACGTGACCACTGAAAAAACCATAGCCTTGACTTAGACAGACCTTTGTTGGCAAAGTAATAACTCTGCTTTTGAATATGCCATCTAGGTTGGTCATAACTTTCCTTCCAAGGAGTAAGCGTCTTTTAATTTCATGGCTACAATCACCATCTGCAGTGATTTTGGAGCCCCAAAAAAGCAAAGTTTAACACTGTTTCCACTGTTTCGCCATCCACTCACAGGAAAATATAAATTCCTAGGAAAATTGCAGGAGTATTCTCATATTTTTCTTATGTAATTCACAAGTTCTGTGGATTTGAATGTGATATCCCATTAAAATGGCAAGGTGTTCTTTATTTAAAAGTTGAAAATGGAATGTGCATGAAGTAATTTTTTAACTTGGAATTTCAGCTACTTTGAATATTAATAATGTTTAAAAATGAAGTGAAGTTTTGAATGCTTTAATACCTTCTTATCTACTTTAAACTGGGAAAAAATAAAAATGTAATTCTCAGTTTCCCTCTCCTTGCAATAGAAGCAGTTTGTAACATGTACACATGATACAATCGGGTTTTTTTCAGCACTTGGATGGAGCTTAAGTACTGAATGATGCCTACACATGCATTTTTGAAATATGCAAGGAGTAAAGAATTTTTCCAGAATAAACATGGGAGTGGGATCCAGCAATCTCTTCTTAGCAAATTCCTACCAAATCCTGGAACACCATTCTGTAGTCACTTTTGAAAGGACACAGGAAAGTTCCCATTTCAGTTATTTTCATGGGCTCACAGAATCTAGGGAGATTCATTCTACCCAGGGTAAAAATGAACTATAGAAATATGTTTTCCTTGTTTTGTTTTGATGTACTGAACTCAAATTATTGAAAATGAGATATTCAGGAATGAAAATTAGAGATCTGCACTCATCATTGACCTTGGATGAATAACAAAAACTATCTGTATCTCAGGGCTGCCCTGGTGGCTCATGTGGTAAAGAATAGGCCCACAAGGCAGGAGACCCAGATTCTATCACTGGGTTGGGAAGATCCCCTGGAGAAGGGAATGGCTCCCCACTCCAGTATTCTTGCCTGGATAATTCCATTGACAAAGGAGCCTGACAGGCTACAGTTCACTGTGTTTCAGAGTCAGACACTAGCAGGTGACTAACACTTTCACTTTCATCTGTATCTCAAGACCTCACATGTGAGGATAATAGTGTGCCAAATTTCTGACTCAGGAAGTTGCTGAGACCATAAACAAGAAAATTAAGATATTTTTTATTTGGGCATCCCATAGCATTCAGTGTTACTTTGAGTTCATTAATGTTTGAATGTTCTTATCAAGGCCAGAAGTATAATTATAAGTAAAAGAAAAAACAAAAAAGGCATATGGTTTGGGGTAGGGGCAGGAAGAATGACTAGTCGTTTGCACATAAAAATACGTAATCGTTCCATGTGACATAAAAAATAGAAAGCTAGAAGTTTTTACTACTATAATATACATTTTATATTCTAATTTTCATAGCATATTAATACATATTTTATTGTTTTCATTTAAAGCATTTTACCTGGTGAAGAAAACTCATTCCAGAAGTTAAGAACTTGACTTTTCTTCTTTGCTAATCAAAGTTGCACATAGTTATATTATCATAAACAAAGATACTCAACTGGTAATCAGGTTTTACTGGAGTTTATACACATTACTGTAGAACAAGACCAATATTTCACAGAATTTGTTTGTGAAAGTGTACTTACAGAAACTTTTTATTGAATGTGATATTTTTCAAATATACAAAATTTACAGAGGAATCTCTGATACTTCTGCCTGTTCAAGAAACATTTTTTTTTTTAAATAAATGTCACAGTTATTTATACTGTCAACACTCTTTTTTATTCCATTACTAACAAAATAATCCCTAACTAACTCAAAGCAGAGACTTTCTAAAGTTACTTTAGAATTTGCCACATCCTTATTTCCTTATAACCCATAGTTGGATATGCTATGTTTTAAAATTACATATTTGTAAATTTATTGACATTTCATTAAGCCAGAAAGTGATTTCCTTCCTTTTAACCAATGTTTATTGTTTTCCCTTTCCAGGCTATAGCCTTTCTGCTATTTTGCCAATCCTAAATGTTACTAAAACTCACATCAACATTGCTAACTCCTTCTTTTATTGTATATTCTACGTTCAATTTTAGAAATATCCTAATGTTACCCTCTGTAATCTGAAACAGACCTGCTCACTCATTGGAGAGACCTATCCTCTCTCCCTCCACCAGGATTTGGGTTCTAACACATCATCATCTATGTATTCCATTCCTCCTGTGCTGTAGAGTTCCACTCTCATGGGCCCTGAAATCAGCTGCTACACCAAGAGGAGGCTGCTGACCTTCCCAGGAGAGCTCCTGTCCAGATGCATCTGTCATAGGAGATGACTACCTTCATATCTAACTGCTTTGTAGGGGTCAGTTGCTTATGTATGTAGAGTGCTATTTTGAATCTTTTTTGTCATTTTCTGAGATGGCTTTCAAAATCAACACTATCCTCTGAATGGGGACAATTCATCTGTTTTGAGTGATTTGTGTAGTTAATTCGAGAATAATTTAAAATCAATTTTAAAAATTTACTGACTTAAACACTGACATTTTACAATATTGTAAAGTTTAAAAATAAGATAAAATAAAACAAAAAACCAGAAAACTAATAAATAAATAAAAGAATTAATTAGCATCAGTTCAATCACTCACTCATGTCCGACTCTTTGAGACCTGATGGACTGCAGCACGTCAGGTTTCCCTTCTACCACCAACACACGGAGCTTGCTCAAACTCATGTCCATTGATTTGGTGATGATATCCAATCATCTAATTTCTGTCATCCCCTTCTCTTCCTTCCTTCAGTCTTTTCCAGCACCAAGCTCTTTTCCAATGAGTGACATTGCTCTCATCAGGTGGCCAAAGTGTTGGAGCTTCAGCTTCAGGATCAGTTTTTCCAATGCATATTCAGGGCTGATTTCCTTTAGAATAGATTGGTTTGATCTCCTTGCAGTCCAAAGGACTCTCAAGAGTCGTCTCCAACACCACAACTCAAAAGGATGAAGTCTTCAGTGCTCAGTTTCCTCGTGGTCCAACTCTCACATCCATACATGATTACTAGAAAAACCATAGCTTTGACTATAGGGACATTTGTTGGTAAAGTAATGTCTCTGCTTTTTAATATGCTGTCTAGGTTGTTCACGATTTTTCTTCCAAGGAGCAAACATCTTTTAATTTCATGGTTGCAGTCACAATCTGCAGTGATTTTGGAGACCCACTCCCCTCAAAAAAAGTCTGTCATTGTTTCCATTGTTCCCTGATCAATTTGCCATGAAGTGATGGGACCAGTTGCCTTGATCTTTGTTTTTTGAAAGTTGAGTGTTAAGCCAACTTTTTCACTCTTCTCTTTTACTTTCATCAAGAGTCTCTTTAGTTCCTTTTCACTTTCTACCATAAGGGTGGTTTCATGTGCATATCTGAGGTTATTGATATTTCTCCCATCAACCTTGATTGCAGTTTGTGCTTCATTCAGCCTGGAATTTCACATGACGTGCTCTGCATGTAAGTTAAATAAGCAGGGTGAGAAGTAGGCCTTCAATTCAGTTCACTTCAGTCACTCAACCATGTCCAACTCTTTGTGACCCCATGGACTGCAGCATACCAGGCCTCCCTGTCCATCACCAACTCCCAGAGTTTACTCAGACTCGTGTCCATTGAGTCAGTGATGCCATCCAACCATCTCATCCTCCGTCATCCCTTTCTCCTCCTGCCTTCAATCTTTCCTAGCATGATGGTTTTTTCCAATGAGTCAGCTATCCCATCAGGTGGCCAAAGTATTGGAGTTTCAGCTTCAGCATCAGTCCTTCCAATGAATATTCTCGAATGATTTCCTTTAGGATTAACTGGTTTGATTTCCTTGCAGTCCAAGGGACTATAAAGTAAGACTTGATGTACTCCTTTCCCAGTTTGGAACCAGTCTGCTGTTCATCATCTGATTCTAAATGTTGCTTCTTGAACTGCATACGGGTTTCTCAGGAGGCAGGTAAAGTGGTCTGGTATTCCCATCTCTTGAAGAATTTTCCACAGTTTGTTGTGATCCACAGAGTTAAATGTTTTAGCATAAAATGGAAGTAGATTTTTTCTGAAACTCTCTTGCTTTCTCTGTGATCCATCAATGTTGGCAATTTGATCTCTGGTTCCTCTGCCTTTTCTAAATCCAGCTTGAACTTCTGGAATTTCTCAGTTCACATACTGTTGACGCCCAGCTTGCAGATTTTTCAGCATTACTTTGCTAGAGTGTAAGATGACTGTAAATGTGTGATAGTTTGAACATTCTTTGACATTGTCTTTCTTTGGGATTGGAATGAAAACTGACCTTTTCCAGTCCTGTGGCTACTGCTGGATTTTCCAAATTTTCCAGCATATTGAGAGCAGCACTTTCATAACATCATCTTTTAGGATTTGAAATAGCTCAACTGGAATTCCATCACCTCCACTAAAGCTAGTGGATGTTCATAGTGATGCTTCCTAAGGGCTGCTTTACTTTGCACTCCAGGATATCTGGCTCTAGGCCAGTGATCACACAATCATGATTATCTGGGTCATGAAGATCTTTTTTGCATAGTTCTTATGTGTATTCTTGCCACCTCTTCTTAATATCTTCTGCTCCTCTTAGGTCCATAGTGTTTGTGTCCTTTATTATGCCCATTTTTGTATGAAGTATTCCCTTGAAATCTATAACTTTATTGATCTCTAGTATTTCCCATTCTGTTGCTTTCCTCTATTTCTTTGTATTAATCACTTAAGAAGGCTTTCTTGTCTCTCTTTCCTATTCTTTGGAACTCTGCATTCAGATTTTTCCCTTTCTCCTTTGCCTTTTGCTTCTCTTCTTTTTTCAGCTATATATAAATATCAGATCAGATCAGATCAGATCAGTTGCTCAGTCGTGTCCGACTCTTTGTGACCCCATGAATCACAGCACGCCAGGCCTCCCTGTCCATCACCAACTCCTGGAGTGCACTCAGACTTACGTCCATCGAGTCAGTGATGCCATCCAGCCATCTCATCCTCTGTCGTCCCCTTCTCCTCCTGCCCCCAATCCCTCCCAGCATCAGAGTCTTTTCCAATGAGTCAACTCTTCGCATGAGGTGGCCAAAGTACTGGAGTTTCAGCTTTAGCATCATTCCTTCCAAAGAAATCCCAGGGCTGATCTCCTTCAGAACGGACAGGTTGGATCTCCTTGCAGTCCAAGGGACTCTCAAGAGTCTTCTCCAACACCACAGTTCAAAAGCATCAATTCTTTGGTGCTCAGCCTTCTTCACAGTCCAACTCTCACATCCATACATGACCACTAGAAAAACCATAGCCTTGACTAGACGAGGCTATGGTTTGCCTATGTTGGCAAAGTAATGTCTCTGCTTTTGAATATGCTATCTAGGTTGGTCATAACTTTTCTTCCAAGGAGTAAGCGTCTTTTAATTTCATGGCTGCAGTCACCTGCAGTGATTTTGGAGCCCAGAAAAATAAAGTCTGACACTATTTCCACTGTTTCCCCATCTATTTCCCATGAAGTGATGGGACCGGATGCCATGATCTTCGTTTTCTGAAAGTTGAGCTTTAAGCAAACTTTTTCACTCTCCACTTTCACTTTCATCAAGAGGCTTTTTGGTTCCTCTTCAATTTCTGCCATAAGAGTGGTGTCATCTGCATATCTGAGGTTATTGATATTTCTCCCAGCAATCTTGATTCCAGCTTGTGTTTTTGCCAGTCCAGCCTTTCTCATGATGTACTCTGCATATAAGTTAAGTAAACATGGTTAATATATATATTAGATTTTTTTTGTATTTTTTAATATATTTGTTTTTTTTTCTTTTTTCTTTTAATTAGAGGTTAATTACTTTACAATATTGTGGTGAGTTTTGCCATACATTCACATGAAATCAGCCATGGGTGTATATGTGTTCCCCATCCTGACCCTCTCCCTCACCTCCCTCCCCACCCCATCCCTCAGGGTCATCCCAGTGCACCAGCCCTGAGCACCCTGTCTCATGCATTGAACCTGGACTGGCGCTCTATTTCACATATGATAATTTACATGTTTCAGTGCTATTTCTCAGCTATTTTAAAGGCTTTCTCATACGACCATTCTGCTTTTTTGCATTTCTTTCTTGGGGATGGTTTTGATCACCACCTCTTGTACATGTCATGAACCTCCATCCATAGTTCTTCAGGCACTCTATCAGGTCTAATCCCTTGAATCTATTTGTCACTTCCATGAAAATGATAAGGTATTTGATTTAGCTTATACCTGAATGATCTAATGGTTTTCCCTACTTTCTTCAGTTTAAGTTTGAATTTTGCAATAAGGAGTTTATGATCTGAGCCACAGTCAGCTCCCAGTCTTGTTTTCACTGACTGTATAGAACTTTTCCATCTTTGCTGAAAAATATATAATCATTCTGATTTTGGTATTAACCGTAATGTGATGTCCATGTGTAAAGTCATCTCTTACGTTGTTGAAAGAGGGTGTTTGCTTTGACTAATGCATTCTCTTGACAAAACTCTGTTGGACCTTGTCCTGCTTCATTTTGTACTCCATCCTGTTATTCCAGGTATCTCTTGCTTTTCTCCTTTTACATTCCAGTCCCCTATGATGAAAAGGGGATCTCTTTTGTTGTCAGTTCTAGAAGGTCTTGTAGGTCTTCATAGAACCATTCCACTTCAGCTTCTTTATCAATTAGTATAGGCACACCTTATATTGCATATTAAAAAGCAGAGACATTACTTTGCCAACAAAGGTCTGTCTAGTCAAGGCTATGGTTTTTCCAGTGGCCATGTATGGATGTGAGAGTTGGACTGTGAAGAAAGCTGAGTGCCAAAGAATTGATGCTTTTGAACTGTGGTGTTGGAGAAGACTCTTGAGAGTCCCTTGGACTGCAAGGAGATCCAACCAGTCCATCCTAAAGGAGATCAGTCCTGAACGTTCATTGGAAGGACTGATGTTGAAGCTGAAACTCCAATACTTTGGCCACCTCATGCGGAGAGTTGACTCATTGGAAAAGACCCTGATGCTGGGAGGGATTGGGGACAAGAGGAGAAGGGGACGACAGAGGATGAGATGGCTGGATGGCATCACCGACTCAATGGACATGAGTTTGAGTGAACTCCGAGAGTTGGTGATGGACAGGGAGGCCTGGCGTTCTGCAATTCATGGGGTTGCAAACAATGGGACACAACTGAGTGACTGAACTGAACTGAACACCTTAGATTATAGACAAAGGGTCCTTGAAGAAATGTACAATTTCTTCTCATGGAAGAGATAAGTATGTATGAAGTATGATATAATTAAACTTGCAATTAGGTATTATTGATCATAATAAGAAAATACAGATTATAAAACAGCAATTACAGTTTATAACACCATATTATATAATTGGAATTTGCTGAGAGTAGTAATTAAATATTCTCACCAAAAAAAACAAAACAAAACAAAAAAACAAATCAGATAAGTATATGAGATGAAGGTTTTGTTTATTATCCGGTTAGGAAGAATCCTTGCATAATACATACGTATGCCAAATCACCACTTACATCTATCATAAGCAACGAGGATGCTGAAATAAGGCTCAGGTGACAGGATCCAGTCCTGCAAAGCACTGGTGTTCATATTTGATTTCACATTGGAACCAGCAGAGGAGTGTTTAAAAAAATACTGGTGTCCAACCTCCCCAAACCATCAGTTCATGTAAAGCAGAAACTGTGCAGAATGTGTCTTAAGTTCTTTTTAAAAATTGTAGTATAGTTGATTCACAATGTTATGTCTTGATGTACACTTTAAATATTCTACAATTTTATTTATCAATTATATGTCAAAAAAGCTGAAGAATCTTTAGACTTTTAAAATGTTAAAGAATTTAACTTTCAAAATGAAACTACTTCTACCTACTTCAAATAACTGATGACTTTTTCCAGAGATCATTTCATAGTATGCTTTATTTTTCTACCTGTTGTTTTGAAGTTAGAATTGGCCAGTGGTATGATTATGCATTGGAGAAGGAAATGGCAACCTACTCCAGTATTTTTGTTTGGGAAATCCCGTGGACAGAAGAACCTGACAGGCTACAGTCCAAAGGGTCACAAAGTGTTGGACACAGCTGAATAATAAAGCACACACAAATATGATTATGCATATGCATCAAGCAGAAACAACCCAAAGATAAAAATATTAGTGTATCATGATAAAACCACATGTCAAAGCTAACGTATGTCATCAAACATAAAACACTATAAATTCAAGAATTGTTTATTACCAGTCAAATAGTAAATCTCTGTAATAAAAATTTCAGTCCAGTTGTAAAGAATGTTGGAAGATAAAAGGGAATCAGTAAAAAAAGAACTGCCGAAAAGTCAAACCCCAGCACAGGACAATCACTGTCTCTAAACTGTAGTAATATTTAAAAGAAGAGATACAAATATTTCAGCCAAATCCCTTTACTTATGGCTGTTTGCCTGTTAAAGGACGTTGAATAATAATTTGTTTTCAATCATTCATATACATCACAATTCAAAAAAATATACATGCCAGGGAAAAAAAAGAGATTTCTACTACTCTAGAATAATCTTAATAAAATACCATATTGATAGGAAGAGTATAAAAGTTCATTTTAGAGAAAATCTTAAACCATTTAAAATGGTGCAGGAGACAAGACACAGAATGGCTTTTACAATCTCACAGCTGGCTTTCCAGGTTGTCTTGATATTAACATCAACTTTTCTGTCCAAAGTTCAACCTTAGAATAAATTTAAATGAACGTGGATCATGATCTTAGTTCATAGTTGGAGAACCTTGTGACCTCAAAAATTAATATCATGTAATCCTAGAATAAAGACTGATACAGCAGATGTTATGATGACAGACACACCTTGTGCCTAAAGCTTTAAGATGTCCAGATATCTCAGATCTTATGCTCAGTGTAAATGTGGGTAGTTTGCGGGTATAGAAGGCATGTATATACGGGGGTTCTTTCTACCACACCTTTTGTTCTATCCTTATCTCTCATACAGTGTAACACTTCATACCTCAATATCTGGTGGGCAAGTAGCACTTCAAATGTCCTTACCACCTACTTGATAGGTTACCTAGCCAGCTACTTAACATTTCTGTGCTTTGTTTTCCTCATCTGAAAAATGGAGAAAATAGGACTGGCTGTTTGGGATCAATGTGAAGACTAAAGGCATTAATACATGCAATGCTTCTAGGGAGGACCTGGGATGTAACCAATGCATAAGAGTCTTCACTGTTAATAGTCTTACCCCTGTTCAAATTGCAAGCACGTGTTCTTTCACTTTAGAAAGAGTAGAAGAGGAAGTGGAGTAACTAGGGTTTTGAGATTGACCAAAGGTGGTAGTGAATGAGGGAAAGGAGTCTGTGTTCACTTTCTTCTTTGTGATTTGAAGTACTGATGTGCAGTTACTTATATCACTGACTCAGATGAATCAGTGCATCAAAATCCTCCCTTCTTTACCAGACATCTCAATTATCCTTTGTTCTTATCAATTACAATGACAAAACCATATTAGAGTAAATTTTGAAGAAAAAAAGGAACATCCATAATTGTGCCACATTATTTTACTGCTGCATTTGCAGTCAGGAACAAGTTTTAAAAGTAATTTTTTTAAAGCTATAAGTGTTGAAACTGCTCACTTACAAACTGAGAACCATGCTCACTCACATCAGAATATATAATTTCCAAAATAATGGTTGTTCCTTTTGAGTGATACAAGGTCCATTGGATGCAGTGAATATATTTTTCCAACTTTGAGTTCACAGAAAGTGTAGATTAGACAAAATAACAAAAATGCTAAAGATGCTAAAGAAAAATTTTAATCCTATGTTAGGTATTTAAATTCTCATTGCTCTGCTTGTGCTATTTGGTTAGTTCAGATAATCTCTGAATTCTTATGTATTGAGTCATTCACCTAATAAACAGTTTTAAAAAGTAATTGCTTCTGCACATCAAAGGAAACTATTAGCAAGGTGAAAAGACAGCCTTCAGAATAGGAGAAAATAATAGCAAATGAAGCAACTGACAAACAACTAATCTCAAAAATATACAAGCAACTCCTACAGCTCAACTCCAGAAAAATAAAGGACCCAATCAAAAAATGGGCCAAAGAACTAAATAGACATTTCTCCAAAGAAGACATACAGATGGCTAACAAACACATGAAAAGATGCTCAACATCACTCATTATCAGAGAAATGCAAATCAAAACCACTATGAGGTACCATTTCACACCAGTCAGAATGGCTGCGATCCAAAAGTCTACAAATAATAAATGCTGGAGAGGGTGTGGAGAAAAGGGAACCCTCTTACACTGTTGGTGGGAATGCAAACTAGGACAGCCACTATAGAGAACAGTGTGGAGATTCCTTAAAAAACTGGAAATAGAACTGCCTTATGATCCAGCAATCCCACTGCCAGGCATACACACTGAGGAAACCAGAAGGGAAAGAGACACGTGTACTCCAATATTCATTGCAGCACTGTTTATAATAGCCAGGACATGGAAGCAACCTAGATGTCCATCAGCAGATGAATGGATAAGAAAGCAGTGGTACATATACACAATGGAGTATTACTCAGCCATTAAAAAGAATACATTTGAATCAGTTCTAATGAGGTGGATGAAACTGGAGCCTATTATACAGAGTGAAGTAAGCCAGAAGGAAAAACATCAATACAGTATACTAACGCATATATATGGAATTTAGAAAGATGGTAACAATAACCCTGTGTACGAGACAGCAAAAGAGACACTGATGTATAGAACAGTTTTATGGACTCTGTGGGAGAGGTAGAGGGTGGGAAGATTTGGGAGAATGGCATTGAAACATGTAAAATATCATGTAAGAAACGAGTTGCCAGTCCAGGTTCGATGCACGATACTGGATGCTTGGGGCTAGTGACCCAGCATGACCCAGAGGGATGGTATGGGGAGGGAGGAGGGAGGAGGGTTCAGGATGGGGAACACATGTACACCTGTGGCAGATTCATTTTGATATTTGGCAAAACTAATACAATTATGTAAAGTTTAAAAATAAAATAAAATTTAAAAAAAAAAGTAATTCAAACATTTCCAGAAATACTGCATATGATTTTAGTTTTGAGTATTAAAGAATATAGATATTTTGATTTATCTACCTGAGTTCTATATTTATTATCCTCAGTGTTAGGACTTAGGACATATTTAGGAGCTTTAAAACCAGAGTACAGATTTAGTGTTCATATTCTCTATGAAATACAGATTCAGTGTTCATATTTTCTATTTTTTGTTATTGTTTTAGATTTCATTTTCTTTTGTTTTGACTTCTCTTTGACACCAATAAAAAATCCTTTACTTCCAAATGTATTTCACATGTTCCAATACACAAATAATTATATTTTATTTCACTATGATTCATTTAATGTGGTGATTTTGTCACTGAGTTGTGTCTGACTCTTGTGACCCCATGTACTGTACACTGCCAAGCTCCTCTGTTTATGGAATTATCCAGGCAAGACTACTGGAGTAGGTTACCACTTCCTTCTCCAGGGGATCTTCCTTACCCAAGGATCAAACCTGGGTCTCCTGCATTGCAGGAGTATTCTTTACCCACTGAGCTATATGGGAAGCCCTATGATTCACTTATAATTTTACCCAAAATCATATGGTTCACTCTAATGAAGAAAACACCTTTATTTCCAGTAATAATGAATAAATATAAGAAGAGCCACTCTCACTGTGGATTTTCATAAGTACAGTTTTTCAGAAAAAAAGTAAATGTGAATATAGTGAACTAAAACTCTGCAAAATAGTACATGTCATTTGATAGTGAAAAAGATGGCTGGGTTCACCCATCCTCACAAAAAGTTAGGCTGAGCAGAATTCTGTAATAAAATAAGTTCAAATATAATTTGCACTCATGAATGTAAAAATGCTGAAAATGAAGAGAGAAAGAAAAGAAAAAAAACTTGTGGCAAGAGTATTCTTGAACAATTTGACCTACTGAGTTTTAATAGGCTGCTAGAACAAATGTGCATTAAAACAATACAGCAGTAAATGTAGAATGTGAGAGATTACAATTAAAAAGTTTAAAAAGGTTGGAATATGATACTCTTCCTGGAATAAACAAGAGAAACATTTATTGTAACTATTGTATGTGTCAAAAAATACACTTGGAAATATGAAACGCTTGCCTATCATGTGATGTGAATTCAGCCTTCAGGGAAAATCACCAATGTTTCTTTATTTCAGGAGAATGAATAAGGAAGCATTTTGATTTATTTGTGGATTCACAGAGAGAGCCTTTTATTTTTCCTCTTTTCATTGAACACAGACATAAGTTAAAATGAAATCTAAGGAGGACCACTCAAAAATATATGCAGACAATGTCATTCTGAAGATTACTGATGGCAGCTTATTATAAGATGGCTGTCTTGGTGTTACTAGGCCCATTTTTAGGGAGCCATTGACTATAATATTTGTTAAAGCATTCTTTCCACGTTGCTTAGATGTAGATATAATAGCTAAAGAAAGAACATCTTTAGGGAAAAAAAAAAAAACTGAACTGTGAAGACAAATAGTTTATTAAAACTGAAAATGAGTATTTGGTGATGTTAATGACCACTGCATGTTTTTAGATAATACACTAGTACCTTCCCTCAAATGAAAGGAATTATACACCAGAAATGCATTATAAAAGCCTTTAAGACAAAACTAGTTTGTATTAAAGATGAATTGCCTACGGTTCTTATTAATGTTTGTATAGATCTGTAAAGCTTGGTTTTTTAATCTATTTTCAGCCAGCCGCCTGGCTAGCACAGCTAGTAAAGCATGACACTCTTAAGTCTATTTTCTGTGAGCTTAAAGTCTTACAAAATTTGACATATTCATAAATAAATTTATGCTAAGGTAAAGACATGTTCAAAAACTAAAATTTCTACATGCATAATCATTTTGTACTGACTTCAAATCATAAGTAATCAGACATTTTAAAAATGATTTTGGGGGCTTCCCTGATGGTCTGGTGGTTAAGAATCTGCCTTTCAATGGAGAGTATGAAGGTTCGACCCCTGGTCTGGGGACTAAGATCCCAGGCGTGCATGGGGCAGCTGAGCCTATGTGATGCAACTAGAAAGAAGCCTGTGCCCCAGTGAAGATCCCACATGCCAAAACTAAGACCCATTGCAGAGACAAATAAATAATTAAATATTAAAAGATAATAATGATTCTTATTTTTAATTATATAATTATGACTAATTAACAACATGATTTAATAACATAAGACTTGAAAAAAACATTTTTATGCATTTGTATAACCACATCTTGAATTGGACTTATTTATGAATTCTATATGTAGGAACTCAGAAGCTAATTCACAGATTGATTATAATGTAAAGTAGGTGCTTAAAGTCATTAATAATACTTTTACTCCTTTTTAAAACCCGAATCCAATTGCTTATGTACAGATCTAGTCAAAAGGTCAAATTAGATTGCCAACATTGGCTGTCACTCCAGTTAAATATATTCAAATAGCAAATATTAAATAAAAACATCACACTGCAATAACAGCCAGTAGCTAGCATTTCAGTATAGTCATGAAGGAAGTCAAGAAGCAGACAAGGAAGTGTCTGGGATGATAAAATCTCAGCAAATGGAACAGTATGTTTAAAAGGTCCTGCAGGAAGAGACAGCATGGCTGTGTTTAGGGAGATTATCAGGAAGACTTGCCCAGCAGTTTGACCCTGGAACTGGACCCGGGCAATTGAAGGCTCCCTACCCACTCCTCTGTACTTGGAATGTGCATTCCACTTGACTCTTCTGCTCCCAGGAACAGCCCCAAGGATGCAACCTTGAAACAATGATCTGTGGCTGAGACCATCTAGACTGTGTAGGGGTCTGGACCCTGTTGTAATATCTACATAAACTTCTACGATTCTGGTGGCAGGTGGGGAGATCTACTGGTCTTCCAGCACCTAAGACAAGCCTCGTATGTAATCTCCCTTGCTTAGTAAACCTGCCACCTGCCCATCTGGGGTGGTGCATGTTTTCCTTGATCTCCTCTTTCCCTATGCATACTGAGGCCTGGTTTGGATTTCACCCAGGTACCTAGGAGGAGGTTTGTGAACCAACAGACTGAAGTGGAGAAAGCAAAAAAATAGATGAAAAGAAATGAGACCAAGATGTGATGCTCTCCATCACTGTGAGCTCTTTGGTTCCTATCTGTGTGATATGTTATACTTGGACTCTTATTTCATCCCTGAGGGGAGAATAAATTAGATCACAGGGGCATAAGAATGGGAGCAGAAAGACTAGGTCATCAGAAGAGATCACAATAATCCAAGGGCTAGCGACTGCTGGTCCTGAGTGGCAAGTGTGGAAGTGGTCAGACAGGTCAGATCCTGTATACAATTTACAAGTAATGTCAAAAAAATGTACTGAAGGATTGGGTGTGTTGAGTTCATTATGTTTATGAAAAAAAAAATGCTTTGAATACTGTAAACCTACTCATTTGAGGTCTATCTTTCTTGACATGGATTTTCAGTCAAACTGTCTTCTACAGGTCTTCTGTTGAAATGACAGGATCATTATGATTCAAAAACTGAGAAAAACAGTTTCATGTGACTGCTGACTCCCAAATAAGAAATATGAAGATTATCCACAGTAGGATTATAACAATAAGCAGGAGAAAATTAGACAAAGTAAATTGAAACCTGGTACATAGGGAGGATAACTTTAAAACTCATTATTGTTATTAAGGCTCCTAATTTTCTATATTTTCTCTTTCTCTAACCATTCTAGTTAATATTCTAGATTTCCCTAGGTTCCCTCCATGTTCCTTCTGGGAAAGATATAAAGATAAGTATTTCTTGAATTTACTTACTTAATGAATTTTCTTTTTTTCTTTTATGGGTTATACCTCTCTTACCTATCAGACACATCTATTTAAAAATCTTTCTCCCATGATTTTCTCTCATAAAAGGGTCTATTGACAACATTTATTCATTTAATACTTGAAAATATCACTTTGTGATTTTGTTATTTTTTAATAAATTTTATACAATATGTTAAAGTTTATGCAGTATTTCCTAATGGCCTTAATTGAAATAGAGATCTCTGAGGTCCCTACATTAATTTAATGACTTCATGGCATCAAGTGCCTTAATTTCAATTTTCTGTTATCACTTGATTAATATCAAATTCAGGGCAGAATTGAACAGATAACAATATCTGTGAAAAATATGCCTGGCCAGATTACTGAATATCAGGCTTTACTAATGGCAAGTCATTCTGTCACAGACAACATTTGAGTCTTACAAAGCTGAATGTTGATCCACTCAGAGATTCAACATTGATTTGTGTCCTACCTCAGTGGATACATGCTGGCCCTCCATCATTCCCGTAGTTCTCGTACCCAGCATCACTTAGCTGTGTGCTCATTTATCTGCCTTGTGTGCTCCCACCGTATCATTCCTGGATTCCTTTTGTCGTGTGTGGACTTGCCTTGTACCAGTTGTTCAATGAATGTTAAATTGGGCAAAGGCTGGAGGGCCCCCTACAGTACACACAGAGAGGATGGACTTGCATGGTGACAATTTTCCAATCTTATCTCTGTCCAGCTTTGAACATTTCTAGCTTTCAGCTGCCTCTTGTGGTTTTATTCTCACTAATCCTTCATCTAAAACAGTCCAAAGTACTTTATGTGGCTATGTGATCTGGCAAAGTCGCTTGGAGGATTCAGGAAAGAAGGGCCCCCAAGCATATGCAATGTGTATTTAATATGTGTGTACAATGTGTATTCAATATTTTTTAAATGTACAAAAAGTAAATTTTACTATTATCAATTAAAGCTTATTATAACACCTGAATAGTCTGAATCCCTGAAGAGAACTACTGACACTTTTAAAAACATAATTAACTATGCAAATCCTAAAACATGTACAACAATTTTACATACAAAAGACAAGCAGTCTCTTCTGGGCCCAGAACAACTCTTGAAAATAAGCATCTTTCAGTCTCTACGGGTGGATTTACTCCTGAAACATGACTTTAAATAATTAAGATTACTACAGACAGTATATCCACAAGCAAAAACACATTCATTCTAATAGTCGCTTATGTGTCACAATAATCAAGGCAATGTTTTAAGTGTGTGTGTCTGTGAGAGAGAGAGAGAGAGAGAGAGGGAAATCAATGAAGACTTTGCAGGATCCTCTATGACCCACCTCCCAGAATATTGGAAATAAAAGCAAAAATAAACAAATGGGACCTAATTAACCTTAAAAGCTTCTGCACATCAAAGGAAACTATTAGCAAGGTGAAAAGGCAGCCTTCAGAATGGGAGAAAATAATAGCAAATGAAACAACTGACAAACAACTAATCTCAAAAATATACAAGCAACTCCTACAGCTCAACTCCAGAAAAATAAACGGCCCAATCAAAAAATGGGCCAAAGAACTAAATAGACATTTCTCCAAAAAAGACATACAGATGGCTAACAAACACATGAAAAGATGCTCAACATCACTCATTATCAGAGAAATGCAAATCAAAACCACTAGGAGGTACCATTTCACACCAGTCAGAATGGCTGCGATCCAAAAGTCTACAAATAATAAATGCTGGAGAGGGTGTGGAGAAAAGGGAACCCTCTTACACTGTTGGTGGGAATGCAAACTAGTACAGCCACTATGGAGAACAGTGTGGAGATTCCTTAAAAAACTGGAAATAGAACTGCCTTATGATCCAGCAACCCCACTGCTGGGCATACACACTGAGAAAACCAGAAGGGAAAGAGACACGTGTACCCCAATGTTCATCGCAGCACTGTTTATAATAGCCAAGACATGGAAGCAACCTAGATGTCCATCAGCAGATGAATGGATAAGAAAGCAGTGGTACATATACACAATGGAGTATTACTCAGCCATTAAAAAGAATACATTTGAATCAGTTCTAATGAGGTGGATGAAACTGGAGCCTATTATACAGAGTGAAGTAAGCCAGAAGGAAAAACATCAATACAGTATACTAATGCATATATATGGAATTTAGAAAGATGGTAACAATAACCCGGTGTACGAGACAGCAAAAGAGACACTGATGTATAGAACAGTCTTATGGACTCTGTGGGAGAGGGAGAGGGTGGGAAGATTTGGGAGAATGGCAATGAAACATGTAAAATATCATGTAGGAAACGAGTTGCCAGTCCAGGTTCGATGCATGATGCTGGGTGCTTGGGGCTGGTGCACTGGGACGGCCCAGAGGGATGGTATGGGGAAGGAGGAGGGAGGAGGGTTCGGGATGGGGAACACATGTATACCTCTGGCGGATTCATTTTGATATTTGGCAAAACTAATACAATTATGTAAAGTTTAAAAATAAAATAAAATTAGAGAAAAAAAAAAAAAAAGACTGTCAAAAAAAATTGAGAACCGGATTTCAAATTATATTCTCTTTTTTCATCAAATTTGATGAGGTACAAGTGACAGGATTTATGTATTACAGTTGTTTGAGTCTTTTTAATTGGACATCTCTCCTGCTTTTCATTTTCATTCAATACCGCATCAGTAGGACTCGAATAACTGAAGGATACACTGGGATGTTTTCATGCCTGAGAGAACCATAACCTGCTTCCTGGTAATAGGACTCATTTACATTCCTCAGTGATTGATTCAGGTGGGAAGAAGGAGTGAGACAATTGAGAGATGAAGTGAGAATAGTGCGAAAACTGAAGAGAAAAGGAAGAAGATAAGCTGATGGAGTTGGAGGAAAGAATCACAGATTTAAGCCTAAACAATGAATGAATGTACAGAACAGTATGCCTGTTTCCGAGTATCTAGGTCAGTTTTCAATCTACTATATGGATTAACAGAGTAGGTATATAATCAAGGAGAAATTTATGGCAGTGTAAAAGACAAAAATAATTAGTTCACAATGTTACTGAATCTGGCATTGGAATTCTGGGCCAGTAATCAACATTATGTCTACATTGACACTGTTCATCTTGAAAACTGTGCTGTTCTAATTTGTGGTTTTGGAATCATAATGAATCACTTCTTTTAAAGGGGTACTGCATTTTAAAATCATCTAGATCAATAAAAGGCATACAGAAATAAAATTCCTTGATGTTGATTCCACATGGTTTCCATAGTTTCTGGAATCAGCATTCTGCTATGACCACAACTCTTCCTTTCAAAAGGAACACATGCATATCAGTATCTATGGATCTGCTTGCTTTCCCCTGTCTTATCTATATTATTTGCCATAATTCTATCACTTTGATTTTTTATTTTAAAGAAAAACATACTAATATCAGATGGAATGACCTTGTGCAGGATTACTGTGGCAGAAAAAAAAAATTATTTTCTGTGTTTTCTGGACTGTACCAAAAGCATTTGAAAATATGCATGGCTTCAATATTATTATAGGAAGCCAAAATTGCTTTGATTTGAAATGTCATCATCAAGGAAAAAGTCAGAATTCATAATCCATGGGCCCAATGCACAGGTAGGCTAATCACATTCAGTACTTTTGAGGTCAGGATTCCTATCTGAGTCTGAATCAATATTAATATTTCTTCTCAGCACTTGATAGATGAAAAATGTTTTCTGCAAAAGGAAGAGATTCTATTACTTTTATTAAATAGTAGTTAGTTGGCTGTACTTTCCCTGGGTTTATAAAAAAAAAAAAAAAGATAGTGTAGGGATGGCTGTGCTTATAGCTTTCATAGTTTTCAAAAACTGCTTTTGAGAAATGATATTTTAAGTTTATGGGACTCTATGACTTAACAATAATAGTATTTTTGATCACTTCTATCTGCTTCTTCTGCTGAAATATAAAAGTGCTAAAGTATCAATATACCATCTCAGTGGTCTTTATAACCATTCTATTGGATGTCATACATTTATATTTAATAATTCTTTGAGAAACCTGCTTTAGATAAAACATCCTTATTGTTCTCCAAAGCATTGATTAATTCAATCCTCAACCAATCTCTTTTATGAGATTGGGAGCCCATTAATCACTCTTTCTAAATCTAAGTTCAGAAATAGAGCTTCTTTTTTAACTTATATGGATTTTTCTCTCCCAAGGAGTAATCTTTGCAGAGTCCTAAGGCAGTCAGGGTAAACTGTACAGAGAGTAGTGAAATCAGTTTCACCAGTCTTCCTGAATTCACTCAGCAGTTGTCTTAACCTCTTTAAAAAGTGCAGTTTTGCGAATAAAAGGAGAGAAAACAGAGAAGGGGAGAAATGCCAGAGAATGATTTTTCTTTTACTTTCTGAAGCTACAGATAATTTTCAGCTGAGATAATTTTAGAAACATTTCAGTGCTTAAAGAAAAAAATCCAAGAAGCCTATTAGAACAGTCACATATTCTCATTGTGCATCAGGCAATAAAGTATACTTTTCATTGTTTATGAAAAGCCTCTCCAGTTGTGTCTTGTTGGAGAGCACACATTTATTTACATATTATTTATGTTGTCTAAATGTTCACAGCTGTCACCCTAGTCATCCAGTGGCATACTAAATGCTGGTCCTTGTAAGACACACTTGGTTTAACTATTGCTGCCTCTAAGAGCATGTAAAGAAGATAAGATGACTCCACAAATAAGTGAAACCCAGTAACTTGAGTGACAAATCTATATTTCATTAAAGAGCACAGTTCAAATATCACTTAAAGCAGGCTTACTGCTCAAAACATAGAGTGAAATTTTACTTTTTATTTTTAAAATGTAAGTATAGTATAACAAAATAATAGTTGATTACATAATGATAGTGAACAGCACCAAATGTTAGATTCTTTATGTAGATTTTTTTTTTTGTTATATTTTAAATTCCAGGGAGAACAAACATTGCCCTCCTGCAATATTGTTTTCAGTCTCTTGGTAAAAATTTGATTATTCATCAGGCCAAATGGCATTACCTGTCAAAAAATCCTATATCCACATTTGTTTTTCTTTCTACTTTACCCCTCAGTAAAGGTTTGTAGTGATAAGAAAAAAGTCAGGAGGCCTTTGAGAATTATTCTCTCCTATTGCTTGTGGCTAAATTTTAGTCATATTTAGTTTTTGTCCCCATGGCTTAAAGTTCTACCCCCTGCCCTAGTTTTCCAATTTCCATTCAGTCCCACAATAACAGATCCCTATTGTTCAAAGTAAAACAGTATATTTTTGGTTTATTCATTAAAGCAACCCTTTTATTTCTCACATCAGCAATTTGTATCTCGACTTCAAGATATGTGCTTTATGCCATAGAAATTGTGTTCACAATCCTAAAGTAAACCGTTTGGGAGAATATATCTTAGAATTATACCAGATATACTTTTCAGCACATAGATTTTCTTTTGAGTTTGCTTATGTAATGCAAGAGCAGAAACAAATTGAGTAAGTCTCCTTAATACAGACTCTGAAAGCACTGCTTTGCTATCGTTGAAGACAAGAGCTGTCAGGAAGCAAACTCTGTAAAGATGCATGCTGCTCTCTGCTCAGTGATGTAAGTAAAACAATTTTGGACAGAGGGACTGATATCAGATAATAGAACAGCCAGCACAGAGTGGCAAAGGAATTAATTTCTGAAATGCTAATTCAGTGTCACAAAGAAGGAAGGAAGGAAAACAACAGAGCTGTGGCAATCTTGTAAACATTATGTAGACAATGAATTAATAAAGCATAAGAAAAATAGCAAGGACAAATATACTTTGGTTCACCTTATGCTGAATTTGATTGTAAAGAGCATAGTGCTGCAAAAATTTCTCTCTTCTTTTTGGAATGGAAGGAAAAGTTAGTATTTCTACCATGTCATACAAATCAACCATTCATTTAATCAGCCAACATGTTGAGATAAAAGTGTATTGCAGGAAAAAGATTGTTTAAGATTTATATTTCCTTATAAGATAAATCAGTAGCTAGTTTGTGTGCATGCGTCTGTGTATGTGTATGTGTGTGTTTTCAGATGCTAAGTCATCCCCGACACCGCGACCTCATGGACTGCAGAATACCAGGCTTCACTGTCCTTCACTATCTCCTTCACTTTGCTCAAATTCATGGCCATTGAGCCTGTAATGCTATCTAACCATCTCATCCTCTGCTGCCCCCTTCTCCTGCCCTCAATCTTTTCCAGAATTAGGGTCTTTTCCATTGAGTCAAGATAGTCAAAGTATTGGAGCTTCAGCTTCAGCATAAGTTCTTCCAATGAATATTCAGGGTTGATTTCCTTTTGGATTGACTGATTCTATCTCCTTGTTGTCCAAGGGACTCTCAAGAGTCTTCTCCAGTGCCACAGTTTGAAAGTATCAATTATTCAGTGATCAGATGTCTTTATGGTCACACTCCCACATCCTTATATGACTACTAGAAAAGCCATAGCATTGATTTTATGGACCTTTGTCATCAAAGTTATGTCTCTGCCTTTTAATACGCCATCTAAGTCTGTCATAGCTTTCCATCCAAGGAGGAAGCATATCTTTTAATTTCATGGCTTTGGTCACTGACTACAGTGATTTGGAGCCCACAAATACAGAGTCCGTCACTGCTTCCAATTTTCCCCTTCTATTTGCAATGAAGTGATGGGACCAGTGATGGGGCCATGATCTTACCTTTTTGAATGCTGAGTTTTAAGCCAGGTTTTTCACTCTCTTCTTTTACCTTCATCAAGAGGCTCTTTAGTTCTTCTCACTTTTTGACACTAAAATGGTATCATCTGCATATCTGAGGTTGTTGATATTTCTTCTGGCAATCTTGACTCCAGCTTGTGATTCATTCAGCCTGGAGTTTTGCATGATGTATTCTGTATATAAGTTAAATAAATATACAAGCATATACAAGCATACACTCTTGTCATGCTCCTTTCCCAATTTAGAACCAGCCCATTGTTCCATGTAAGGTTCTAACTGTTTGCTTGGGTAATTGCTGATAGCTCCAGAAAGAATGAAGCATCTGGGACAAAGTGGAAATGTTCAGTTGTGGATGTGTCTGGTGGTGAAAGTAAAGCCAGATGCTGTAAAGAACAATATTGCATAGAAACCTGGAATCCTAGGCCCTTGAATCAAGGTTAACTGGAGGTGATCAAGCAGGAGATGGCAAGAATGAATATCTACATCTTTAGGAATCAGTGAACTAAAATGAATGGGAAT
The DNA here is from genome assembly GCF_002263795.3 of Bos taurus. NCBI lineage: Eukaryota > Metazoa > Chordata > Mammalia > Artiodactyla > Bovidae > Bos > Bos taurus. Next base: position 6,432,226 of record NC_037336.1, read on the forward strand.
GAAAGTTAAAGTGTTCATTGCTAAGAAGTGTCTGACTCTTCACAACCCCATGGACTGTAGCCTGCCAGGCTCCTCTGTCCATGAGATTTCCCAGGCAAGAATACTGGAAAGGGTTAACTTTTCCTTCTCCAGGGGATCTTCCCGACCCAGGCATCAAACTCAGGTAGCTCACATTGCAGGCAGATTCTTTACCATCTGAGCCACGAGGTTTTAATTCAGATGACCATTATATCTACTACTGTAGGCAAGAAGATGACCATTATATCTACTACTGTAGGCAAGAAGAAATGGAGTAGCCCTCATAGTCAAGAAAAAAGTTTAAAATGCAGTAAGTGAGTGCGGTCTCAAAAATGACAGAATGATCTCACTTTGTTTCCAAGGCAAACCATTCAGCATCACAGTAATCCAAGTTTATGCCCCAGTAGCTAGCTGAATGGGCTTCCATAATGGCTCCGATGGTAAAGAATCCACCTGTAATGCAGAAGACTTGGGTTCGATCCCTGGGTTGGGAAGATCTCCTGGAGGAGAGCATGGCAACCCACTTCAGTATCCTTGCCTGGAGAATCCCCATAGACAGAAGAGCCTGGTGGGCTACAGTCCGTGGGGTCACAAAGAGTTGGACATGACTGAATGGCTAAGCACAACACAGCACAGCTAATTGAATGCTTCTAATCCAACAATATAATAAAGGTGGAAATTAAATTAAAAAGCAAGTTCACTGTAATGTGCCTTAGAGGGCAGTGACTTAGGCAAATAGAATCAATAGTCAAGTAAGATCACCTTCATAACACAGACAAGTATCATGTGACTGGTTTGAAATTAGCCACACCTTTCCCCCCAAGGACCTGTGCTATGTTGTACTAAGTTGCTGCTTTCGTGTCTGACTCTTTGAGACCCTATGGACTGTAGACCTCCAGGCTCCTCTGTCCATGAGATTCTTCAGGCAAGAATACTGGAATGGGTTTCTGTGCCCTCCTCAAGGTCCTATGACTACTCACATTTTAGGGGGTTATCCAGGTAACTTCACATTTTGTCCTCATTTTTAAAGCCAGAAGCAACCTAACTGCTCCATTTTCATATTCCAAAATAGAAGTTTTAATTGTCTTAAAAGCAGAGCAGTTCCATCTGAAAAGAAAAGGTAATCGAGTCCTTTGGAATCAAATCTTCTCCTTGACCTCTCCAAGTGTTGCTAGGTTTCAATTCAACTGCTACACCAGCATCCGTTGTTTCCAGGACCACTAAGAGACAGGTTAGAGCTAAGATGGTGAAGATAATTAGAATTGTTGTCTTCAGAATTAATGAACTAGACTTTGTTGTTTATTGCGTCAGCAAAACAAACGATTGAAGACAGATAAACGACCGTTTGAAAGAGGGCAAAATATGCTGTCAAGCAAATATTCTAATTGCTGAGAGCAGAGAAAGGCTCCACCCATTTGAATTGAATTTTCATCCAACATTGATCAATTCTTTATTATCTCTCCTCAAATTATTACAGATGTTTCCTGTAAAACTAGGCTTGAGGCACCTGAGATCCAAGCTGTTCCATATGAAATCTCAATCTTAAAAATCTAATAGCAAATAAGGAAATAGCAGAGACAGGAACTCATATTCATTCTTTATGGTCATTATTAGCTTACAAGTTGTCATTTTATTCATCTTTCTGTGATCCATATGAAGTGATAATAATCATTTCTAAAACTAGTTAAATCAAACTTGCAAGCCAATTAGATCATTCAGAGAGCCACAAAGTGTCCTGAGATTTTGGGCTTAACTTACCCAATAATTTTTGCAGTTACTTCGTACAGAAACTGGGAGCTTTCTAATGGAATATAGGAGGTAATTAATGAATTCTCTCAGCTATCATTATCAATGCCTCTTTGGCCTATTAAGTCAAAATGGTTTATGGTTTATGCACTCTACACTGTGGGAGTGAGGAAGTAGTATACTATTGAATCACTCATTTAAAATAAAATAAATTCTCTGCATGATATTCCTAAATGCATATAGTCTGTTAATGTTTAAGTTGTGTTGAGAACATGATTTTCAACTACGCAATTTCATGGTAATACTGGGATTGGCTTCCAAGCTCTAAGGATGTTTTCTGAAGCGTGCAGATAAAAACCTATCAAGATCTCTGAGTGGAGTGAAAGGCTTGATGAGAGCTAATATTGATTATCATAAGGATAGCAAATTCAATCTGCTTAAGCAAAATTATTTTCATATCCTTTATCTTGACCATAAGTGCATAAAGTGGAAAAAATGCAAAGTTTACCATAATATAATGTGTTAATATTTAATTGTTTCATTTGTTTAAAGGAAAAAGCACATAGTGCTGACAGTTAATTTTAACGTTATCTAGATGAATATAACATTATTACTTGATTTTATTTTAGTGTCTTGTTAATACACAGCTCAGGCAAAAAAAAAAAAAAAATTCATCAGCCCTGGCTTCATGCATCATCAAGCAGCAAAGGCATTTATTAGCCAAGCATTAAAATACCCACGCCATGTTTATCTTAAGAATTTATTTGCAATATAGGTGTGCTTGTCTCTGACAAGTTAGTTGCTCTGAAAAAAGCCATTAATCAAGTTGATCATAAATGGTCCAAATGCTGCTACAAGAAATGTGATAGGCGAAAGCATGCTTCTTCAACTTCAATATCTGCTCTTGATTTATTTATTTCAGTACCTTTGGGATTATTATTTCCCGTTATTATTCTTATTATGTCTCCATAATCCACTTGAACTTAATGAACATCATAGATGTTTATTCCTACCAATCAGTTCAGTTCAGCATAAGGTGGCCAAAGTGTTGGAGTTTCAGCTTTAGCATCAGTCCTTCCAATGAATATTCAGGATTCATTTACTTCAGGATGCACTGGTTGGATTTCCTTGAAATCCAAGGAACTCTCAAGAGTCTTCTCCAACAATCCAGCTCAAAACCATCAATTTTTTGGTGCTCAGCTTTCTTTATATTCCAATGATCATATCCATACATGACTACTTGAAAAACCATAGCTTTGACTAGACAGACCTTTGTTGGCAAAGTAATGTCTCTGCTTTTTAATATGCTGTCTAGTTTGGTCAAAACTTTTCTTCCAAGGAGCAAGCGTCTTTTAATTTCATGGCTTTAGTCACCATCTGCAGTGATTTTAGAGCCCCCCAAAATAAAGTCAGTCACAGTTTCCATTGTTTCCCCATCTATTTGCCATGAAGTAATGGGACCAGATGCCATGATCTTAGTTTTCTGAATGCTAAGTTTTAAACCAACTTTTTCACTCTCCTCTTTCACTTTCATCAAGAGGCTCTTTAGTTCTTCTTCGCTTTCTGCCATAGGGGTGGTGTCATCTGCATATGTGAGTTTATTGATATTCCTCCTAGCAATCTTGATTCCAGCTTGTGCTTCCTCCAGCCCAGCATTTCACATGATGTGCTCTGCATAGAAGCTAAATAAGCAGAGTGAGAATATATAGCTTTGATGTACTGCTTTTTGCATGATCCAGCAGATGTTGGCAATTTGATCTCTGGTTCCTCTGCCTTTTCTAAAACCAGCTTGAACATCTGGAAGTTCACCATTCACGTATTGCTGAAGCCTGGCTTGGAGAATTTTGAGCATTACTTTACTAGCGTGTGAGATGAGTACAATTGTGTGATAGTTTGAGCAGTCTTTGGCATTGCCTTTCTTTAGGATTGGAATGAAAACTGACCTTTTCCAGTCCTGTGGCCACTGCTGAGTTTTCCAAATTTGCTGGCATATTGAGTGTAGCACTTTCACAGCATCATCTTTTAGGATTTGGACTAGCTCAACTGGAATTCCATCACCTCCACTAGCTTTGTTCATAGTGATGCTTTCTAAGGCCCACTTGACCTCACATTCCAGGATGTCTGGCTCTAGGTGGGTGATTACACCATCGTGATTATCTGGGTCGTGAAGATCTTTTTTGTACAGTTCTTCTGTGTATTCTTGCCACCTCATCTTAATATCTTCTACTTCTGTTAGGTCCATACCGTTTCTGTCCTTTATTGAGCCTAATTTGCATGAAATGTTCCCTTGGTATCTCTAATCTTCTTGAAGAGATCTCTAGTCTTTCCCATTCTGTTGTTTTTCTCTATTTCTTTGCATTGATCACTGAGGAAGGCTTTCTTATCTCTCTTTGCTATTCTTTGGAACTCTGCATTCAGATGCTTATATCTTTCCTTTTCTCCTTTGCTTTTAACTTTTCTTCTTTTCACAGCTATTTGTAAGGCCTCCTCAGACAGCCATTTTGCTTTTTTTCATTTCTTTTCCATGGGGATAAACCAACAAATATTAAATCTGTACCAAATGCTAGTCTGAGTCCTCTGAGAATCAAACACTGAATTAAGACAGATTTATTGTGGAGATGCTGGAGAATGACAGTGATCAAGGACTCAGAAAAGGCTGATATATCTTCTGAGTGTCATTTTTCTCCTCCAGGAGGAGATCTGAATGGCAAATTTCCATTGCTATCAGAGGGCACAACTGATTGGAGGTCAGGACACCTACCATATACTTCTTGAGAACCTCCCTCCCTGAGAGGAAACAAAGAATAATGCTGACTCACAGTCCATATTGCCTTCAGACTCAGGCTAGAAACTCTCTCCCTCCTTTCTCCACATCCCTTTTCACGTGCTTCTCACTGTCAGTGCTCAAGAACTAGAAGTTCCTCATGGCCAGCTTTCATTTATGAGAGGTGAAAACCTTTGGTTATCATATCCTCCTCAGGTCAGGACTGCTGTGTGTATCTCTTCACAGATACAATGGGGAGAACCAGTAGCAGAAGATACTCAAGTGGAACATCAAGTTTCCAAATGTCTATCACCATCCTGTTGTGAAATTTAGTACTGACTTCTACTACAGACAACTGGAGGAATCAACCTACCTGACTTCAGGCTCTACCACAAAACCACAGTTATCAGGACAGTATGGTACTGGCACAAAGACAGAAATATAGATCAATGGAACAAAATAGAAAGCCCAGAGATAAATCCACGCACATATGGACACCTTATCTTTGACAAAGGAGGCAAGAATATGCAATGGATTAAAGACAATCTCTTTAACAAGTGGTGCTGGGAAATCTGGTCAACCACTTGTAAAAGAATGAAACTAGACCACTTTCTAACACCATACACAAAAATAAACTCAAAATGGATTAAAGATCTAAACGTAAGACCAGAAACTATAAAACTCCTAGAGGAGAACATAGGCAAAACACTCTCTGATACATCATAGCAGGATCCTCTATGACCCACCTCCCAGAATATTGGAAATAAAAGCAAAAATAAACAAATGGGACCTAATTAAACTTAAAAGCTTCTGCACATCAAAGGAAACTATTAGCAAGGTGAAAAGACAGCCTTCAGAATGGGAGAAAATAATAGCAAATGAAGCAACTGACAAACAACTAATCTCAAAAATATACAAGCAACTCCTACAGCTCAACTCCAGAAAAATAAATGACCCAATCAAAAAATGGGCCAAAGAACTAAATAGACATTTCTCCAAAGAAGACATACAGATGGCTAACAAACACATGAAAAGATGCTCAACATCACTCATTATCAGAGAAATGCAAATCAAAACCACTATGAGGTACCATTTCACACCAGTCAGAATGGCTGCGGTCCAAAAGTCTACAAATAATAAATGCTGGAGAGGGTGTGGAGAAAAGGGAACCTTCTTACACTGTTGGTGGGAATGCAAACTAGTACAGCCACTATGGAGAACTTGTGGAGATTCCTTAAAAAACTGGAAATAGAACTGCCTTATGATCCAGCAATCCCACTGCTAGGCATACACACTGAGGAAACCAGAAGGGAAAGAGACACGTGTACCCCAATGTTCATCGCAGCACTGTTTATAATAGCCAGAACATGGAAGCAACCTAGATGTCCATCAGCAGATGAATGGATAAGAAAGCAGTGGTACATATACACAATGGAGTATTACTCAACCATTAAAAAGAATACATTTGAATCAGTTCTAATGTGGTGGATGAAACTGGAGCCTTATACAGAGTGAAGTAAGCCAGAAGGAAAAACATCAATACAGTATACTAACACATATATATGGAATTTAGAAAGATGGTAACAATAACCCGGTGTACGAGACAGCAAAAGAGACACTGATGTATAGAACAGTCTTATGGACTCTGTGGGAAAGGGAGAGGGTGGGAAGATTTGGGAGAATGGCTTTGAAACATGTAAAATATCATGTAAGAAACGAGTTGCCAGTCCAGGTTCGATGCACGATACTGGATGCTTGGGGCTAGTGCACTGGGATGACCCAGAGGGATGGTATGGGGAGGGAGGAGGGAGGAGGGTTCAGGATGGGGAACACATGTATACCTGTGGCAGATTCATTTGATATTTGGCAAAACTAATACAATTATGTAGAGTTTAAAAATAAAATAAAATTTAAAAAAAAAATTTGGTAAACAAACAAACAAAAAAGAATAAATTATATTTGTTATAGGGTAACTCTACTTCCTGGTTTCTAGAAACAAGATATCCAAAATGCCCTAGCAGCTTATATCATTAAGTTTAGTTCAGTTCAGTTCAGTTGCTCAGTCATATCCAACTTTTTGAGACCCTATGGACTGAAGCACTCCAGGCCTCCCTGTCCATCACCAACTCCCAGAGTTTACTCAGACTCATGTCCATTGAGTCAGTGATGCCATCCAACCATCTCATCCTCTGCCATCCCATTTTCCCCCTGCCCTCAATCTTTCTCAGCTTCAGGGTCTTTTCCAGTGAGTCAGTTCTTCGCATCAGGTGGCCAAAGTATTGGAATTTCAGCTTCAGCATCTGACCTTCCAATGAATATTCAGAACTTATTTCCTTTAGAATGGAGTGGTTGAATCTCCTTCAGTCCTATCATTCAATAGGACCTTTATTGTGTAACCATGGGACCAGCACTTCAGGGACAGGAGCACAAGATCCTGCTGTGAGCCACTGAAATTGATGATAGTGTTATCACCTGTACTTCACACTTGATTACCAGCTCTATATATCTGTCCTTCTGAGATGATAGGACCATCCTGAGATTTCTCAGTTCATGTATATACTGCATCCTGAAGGGTGGTGTCAATTCTTTCAGAATGTTGCCTTTCAACTGTCAGTTCAGCTACTCTATATAGGCTTTCCTAATTCTATAAAACTTGCTGCTTCAGTATGGTGTGGTGTACAATACAACCAGGGGATGCCATGATTGTTTCTCTCCTGAAAGTATTTCACTATGAAGTTAGTCCCCTGGTCAAACTCTATGATGTATGTGGTCTGTTTCTGTGGACCACCCCCTCTGGATATCATTGAACGCTGAAGTTCAGTAGGAAAGACAGTTCTTTACCTAGAATAGATATATGTCCTTAGGAGGACAAGCTGAGGGCCAATTCTGGATAGAAGGGGTTCAGTACAGTTGACTTACCACCAAATGGCTGATTGGTCTTTAGCAGATCTTATTGGTTTCTGCTGCTATAAATGTATGTCAACCTTGATAGGTAACAGCCTATGCAATTAGGTTTATGTTAAACATTCTCTCTGCCACTGTGGCCACTTTGCTACTATACCAGTGTTGGGGTTATTAATGATGAATATTGAGTAATGTGGAGAAGACAATGACAACCCACTCCAGTACTCTTGCCTGGAAAAATCCCATGGACGGATGAGTCTGGTAGGCTGCAGTCCATGGGGTCGAAAAGAGTCGGACACGACTGAGTGACTTCCCTTTCACTTTTCACTTTCCTGCATTGGAAAAGGAAATGGCAACCCACTCCAGTGTTCTTGTCTGGAGAATCCCAGGGATGGGGGAACCTGGTGGGCTGCCGTCTGTGGGGTCGTACAGAGTTGGACACGACTAAGTGACTTAGCAGCATTGAGTAGTGTCAACTGCTCCAGTCATTTTGTCTGTTTGGTTAATTAACATATCTTTCATGGTGAACACTTTATGGGAGCTTTAACAGGCAGAATAAAAATCTTCATACTTTATATTTATTCATTTTGATGAGTCTCCCTCAGACTTCTTTGCTGTTGAATTTTCAGGTTTTTTTTCTTTTTCTTAACACAAGCACCTAACTAGATGGCCAGTCCATTAGCCAGTGTCTAGGAATACATATCTACATCATTGCCTCAGACTGTTTTAACTCCCATACAGAATGGATTACCTGTGTTCCTGAAAGAAGATCTGTTTGGGAAGGTTTTTCCTACCAACTATCTTTTCAAGGCCACCCTTGAACATTGCTGTGATATAACCATCATTCATTTTGGTTTGCACCCAAACTATATCCAAGCTCAGAATTTTTCTCCTCCTCTGGCTAAACCGGTGGGATCTCCTCTATTGCCAAGGTATGAGTTTAGGGAATGGTATCAGTACATCAGTTGTGGAGTTTGCCATAAACACACTATGTATCTTTTCTTCCACTAACATCTCCCATGCCTTGTTGTTTGCAAGATCATACGGTGCAAGCAACAGAGCTTCTTGTACTTCAGCTTATAACCTCCAGAAAGCCCTTTCTCCTTCAAACATCACTAGAATTGACTGACTTCTATGATACCCACAGTGGGCTGGAGCAATATATCAATGTGTGGAATATGTTGACTCCAGAATCCAGAGTGCCTACCTGTCCTGGACTTTCTTCTATATGACAGGAGACTAAACTAAATCTATGTTAGTCAGAATTCTCTGGAGGAAAAGAACCAACAGGATATCAGATGTACTAAAAAGAATTGGTGGGATTTCAAGTTGGTGGAGCAGTAGGTGGATATGGAGTAATTCTCCATGGATGAATCAGGAATATATCTTCAGATGCAGATCTCACAGAGAACCAGCTAAGCTCTGAAAGGAGACTCTGACCATTGGAAAGGAATATATAGATCCACACAAAATTCATGTGCAAGTTTATTTGGGTGCTCTGGCTATTGAGTGTTGCTTTTACCATTAGTCTTGGAGTTTTGTCTTCTGTGCTTGTGAGGCCTGTAAAGTCTTGCTGATACAGTAACGGATCAGGCCTGAACCATAGGTGGGAGACGACCAGAGAATTCCTGACACTGTGGAACATTAATTGATAAGAGCTCTCCCAAAAGGCTCCTTGTCAACCCTAAGACCAAGCCACACCCAAGGTTAAGCAAGTCCAGTGCTGGACACCTCATGCCAAACCAATAGCAAAAGAGAAACACAGCCCTGCCTATTAATAGAAAGGCTACCCATAGCCATAGCAAGGCCATAGACACCCTAAAACACACTACTGGACATGGCACTTCCCTGCAGTTAGAAAAGACGCAGCTCCATCCATCAGAGAACAGGTACAAGTCCTCACAACCAGGAAAAGTTCACGAGGCCTTGGTCCAGCCCTAGCCATAGGGGGCAGACTTCACAATTAAGAATCATGACCCTCCAGCCTTCAGAAAGGATACTCCAAGAACAGTAAAATAAACAAAATGAGAAAACAGAGAAACATGCAGCAGATGGAGCAACATGGTAAAAATCCACAAGATCAAGCAAAGGAAGATGAAATAAGCAGTCTATCTGAAAAAAAAAAATTTAAAAATTCACAGCAATGATAGCAAAGATCATCCAAAATCCTGGAAATAAAATGGAGGCATGGGTTAAGAAGATACAAGAAAAGTTTAACAAGGACCTAGAAGAATTAAAGTATAGACAGTCTGCAGTAAACAATATAATAACTGAGATTAATAATATATTGTCTGAGGCACAACAGATAAGTAAACTGGAAGATAGAATGGTGGAAATAACTAAAGCAGAGCAGAATAAAGAATGAAGAATAAAAAGTAATAAGGACAGTCTCAGAGACTTCTGGGACAACAGTAAGCATATCAACATTAGAATTATAGGAATCCGAGAAGAAGAAGAAGAAGAAAAGAAAAGGTATGAGAAAATGTTTCAAATTATAGTTGGAAATTTCCCTAACATGGCAAAGAAATAGCCACCCAAATCCAGGAAGCTCAGAGAGTCCCATACAGGATAAACTCAAGGAGAACCACACCAACACACATTAGTCAAACTAATGAAAATTAAACACAAAGAACAAATATTAAAAGCTGAAAGGGAACAGTAACAGATAACAAACAAGGATATCCCCATAATGCTAACAACTGACCTTTCAATGGAAACTCTGCAGGCCAGAAGGCAGTGGCAGGATATACTAAAGTGAAGAAAGAAAAAAAAAAAAAATCTACAATCAAGATTACTCTATCCAGCAAGGATCTCATTCAGATTCAAAGGAGAAATCACAAACTTTACACACAAGCAAAAGTTAAGAGAATTCAGCAACACCTAACCAGCTTTACCACAAATGTTTTGGAAGTTCTCTAGATGGAGAACATAAGAGAAAGAAAAAAGTCTACAAAAGCTAATGCAAAACAATAAAGTAAATGATAATAGTATCATACATATCAGAAATTACTTTAAATGTAAATGAACTAAATGCCGTAAGCAAAAGACACAGATTGACTGAATGGAAAAAAAAAAAAAAGCAAGGCCCTATATATGCTGTCGACAAGAGACCCATCTAAGAGGTAGGAACATGCATAGATTGAAAGTGAGGGGCTGGAAAAAGTACTCCATGCAAATAGAAATCAAAAGTAAGAGGGAATAGCAATAACCATACCACATAAAATAGACTTTTAAAATAAAGACTGTTATAAGAGACAAGGAAAGACATTATATAATGATCAAAGGATCAATTCAAGAAGAAGATATAACAAATATACATATATATATATATATATATATATATATATATATATACACACACATATATACACACACACCCAACATAGGAGCACCTCAATACATAGGGCAAAAGCTAGCAATTATTAAAGAGAAAATTGACTGTAACACAATAATAGTGGGAGACTTTAATACCCACTCACTCCAAAGGACAGAGCATGCAGACAGAAAATTAATAAGGAAATAAAAGCTTTAAATGATACATTGTACAAGTTGGACTTAATTGATACCTACAGGGCATTTCACCCCAAAACAGCAGATTATACTTTCTCTCTAGTGCACATAAAGTATTCTCCAGGATAGATCACACCTTGTGTCAGAAAACAAGCTTTGGTAAATTTTTAAAAATTGAAATTATTTCAAGCATCTTTTCCAACCAGAATGCTATAAGATTAGATAATCTACTACAGGGAAGAAAAAATCTACAAAAAAACACCCACAAATACATGTTAGCTAAACAGTACACTTCTGAATAACCAGAAGATCACTGAAGAAATCTAAAAGAAAATCAAAATATATCTAGAAACAAATAACAATGGAAACAAAACAACTCAAAACCCCTGAGATGCAATGAAAGCAGTGCCAAGAGGGAATTTTATAGAGAAACAATCAAATAAACAACCTAACCTTACACCTAAAGCAACTAGAAAAAAAAAGAACAAAAAAAATCCAAAGTCAGCTGAAGGAAAGAAATTATAAAAATCAATGCAGAAATAAATGAGAAAGAAATGAAGGAGACAATAGCAAAAATCAATTAAACTAAAAGCTGGTTCTTTGAGAAGATAAGCACAATTGACAAACCATTAGCTAGACACATTAAAAAAATAAAGAAAGAAATAAGAAGACTCAAATTGATAAAATTAGAAATGAAAAAGAAGTCACAACAGACAATGCAGAATACAAAGGATCATAAGAGACTATTATGAGCAATGATATGCCAATAAAATGGACAACCTAGAAGAAATGGACAAATACTTAGTAAATATAACCTTCTGAAACTGAACCAGGAAGAAATATAAAATAAGAATAGACTAATAACAAGCTTGGAAATCAAAACTGTAATTTAAAAAAATCTTCCAAAAAGCCCAGGGCCAGATGGCTTCACATGCACTGTCTACCAAAAGTTTGGAGAAGAGCTAATACATATTCTACTCAAAAGCTTTCAGAAAATTTCAGAGGAAGGAAAACTCCCAAACTCATTCTACAATGTTACCATCTCCCTGATACCTAAACCAGACAAAGATCCCACTCAAACAAAAGAAAGTTACGGACAAATATGACTAATGAACATAGATGCAGAAATCCTCAACGAAATTCTAGCAAACAGAATCCACCAACACATTAAAAGTATCATACATCATGATCAAGTGGGCTTTATCCCAGGGAATAAAGGATTCTTTAACACATGTGAATCAATCAATGTGATGAAGTGAAAGTGAAAGTCACTCAGTTGTGTCCAATTATTTGCCACTCCATTGGCTTCTCCATGGAATTCTCCAGGCCAGAATACTGGAGTGGGGAGCCTTTCCTTTATACAGGAAATCTTCCAATCCCAGGGATCAAATTCAGGTCTCCCCATTGCAGGGGGTTTCTTTACCAGCTAAGTAACAAGAGAATCCCAAGAATACTGGAGTGGGTAGCCTATCCCTTCTTTTTTTTTTTTTTTTTTTAATTTTATTTTATTTTTAAACTTTACAATATTGTATTGGTTTTGCCAAATGTCGAAATGAATCCGCCACAGGTATACATGTGTTCCCCATCCTGAACCCTCCTCCCTCCTCCCTCCCCATACCATCCCTCTGGGTCGTCCCAGTGCACCAGCCCCAAGCATCCAGTATCGTGCATCGAACCTGGACTGGCAACTCATTTCATACATGATATTATACATGTTTCAATGCCATTCTCCCAAATCTTCCCACCCTCTCCCTCTCCCACAGAGTCCATAAGAATGATCCAGCAATCCCACTGCTGGGCATACACACCGAGGAAACCAGAAGGGAAAGAGACACGTGTACCCCAATGTTCATCACAGCACTGTTTATAATAGCCATGACATGGAAGCAACCTAGATGTCCATCAGCAGATGAATGGATAAGAAAGCAGTGGTACATATACACAATGGAGTATTACTCAGCCATTAAAAAGAATACATTTGAATCAGTTCTAATGAGGTGGATGAAACTGGAGCCTATTATACAGAGTGAAGTAAACCAGAAAGAAAAACACCAATAGAGTATACTAATGCATATATATGGAATTTAGAAAGATGGTAACAATAACCCTGTATAGAACAGCCTATCCCTTCTACAGCAGATTTTTTCCCAACCCAGGAATTCAACTTGCATGGCAGGTGGATTCTTTACCAACTAAACTATCAGGAGATCCCAATTAAGAAGATAAAAATCATATGATCATCTCAATAGATGCAGAGAAAGTGTTTGACAAAATTTAACATCCATTTAGGATTAAAAAAAAAAAAAAAAAACTCTCCAGAAAGTAGGCATAGAAAGAGCATACCTCAACACAGCAAAGGCCATATATGAAAAATCCACAGGAAACATTTTCAGTACTGAAAAATTGAAAGCATTTCCTATAAGATCAGGAATAAGACAATGGTGCCCACTCTTGCCAATATTATTCAACACAGTTTTGGAAGTCCTAGCTTCAACAATCAGAGAAGAAAGACAAATAAAAGGAATCCAGATTGAAAAGAAGTAAAATTCTCACTATTTGAAGATGACATGTTACTATACATAGAAAACCCTAAAGAGGCCACCAGAGAATTACTAGAGCTAACTGAATATAGTGAAGTCATTGGATATAAAATGAATACACAGAAATCACTTGCATTCTTATACACTAAAAATTAAAACCAGAAAAAGAAATTAAGGAAATAATCCCATTCACCATTGCAAAAAAAGAAAGAAAGAAAGAAAAAGATACCTAGGAATAAACCTACCTAAAGACACAAGAGACCTGTACGCAAAAAATCTATAATACACTGGTGAAAAAAATCAAAGGCAGCACAAACAGTTGGAGAGATATACCTGAAAATGACTATACTATCCATAGAAATCTACAGAGACAGTGTAGTCCCTAGTAAACAACCAATTATATTTTTTCACAGAACTAGAACAACAACAACAAAAATTCATGATTTTCATGGAAATACAAAAGACTCCAAACAGTCAAAACAATCTTGAGAAAAAAGAATGGAGCTGGAGGAATCAGCCTTCCTGACTTCAGATTATACTACAAAACTACACTTACAAGGATAGTATGCTACTGGTACAAAAACAGAAATATATACCAAGTGAACAACACAGGAACTCCAGAGATAAACCCACACACCTATCTTTGACAAAGGAGGCAAGAATATACAGTGGAGAAAGGATAGCCTCTTCAATAAGTGGTACGGAGAAAACTAGACAGTTACATGTAAAATAATGAAATTAGAACAGTCCCTAATACCATAAGCAAAAATAAACTCAGAATGGATTAAAGACCTAAATGTTAGACTAGAAATTACACAACTCTGAGAGGAAAACATAAGCAGAATACTATTTGACATAAACCACAGCAAGATCCTCTATGATCCACCTCCCACAGTAATGGAAACAAAAACAGAACTAAACAAATGGGTCCTAATTAAACTTAAAGACTTTTGCACAGTGAAGAAAACCATAAAAAAGGTGAAAAGATAACTGTTAGAATAAGAGAAACTAATAGAAAATGAAATAACTGACAAAGGATTCATCTCTAAAATATACAAGCAGCTTATTCAGCTCAATACCAGAAAAGCAAATAGTCCACTCAAAAAGTGGGCAGGCTACCTAAACAGGCATTTCTACAGATGGCTAATAAACATGATTTCTTTCAACATTGCTCATTATTAGAGAAATGCAAGCCCAAACTACAATGAAGTATCACCTCACACCAGAGTGGCCCTCATCAAAAAATCTACAAACATGGTTATCATTACCATCTTTCTAAATTCCACATAATCATTAGTATACTGTATTGGTTTTTCTTTCTGGCTTACTTCACTCTGTATAATAGGCTCCAGTTTCATCCACCTCATTAGAACTGATTCAAATGTATTCTTTTTAATGGCTGAGTAATACTCCATTGTGTATATGCACCACAGCTTTCTTATATATTCATCTACTGATACAGGGAGGGAGGTGGGAGGAGGATTCAGGATGGGGAACATGTGTACACCCATGGTGGATTCATGTTGATGTATGGCAAAACCAATACAATATTGTAAAGTAATTAGCCTCAAATTAAAATAAATAAATTTAAATTTAAAAAAAAGAAAAATATATACAAAAAGTAAATGCTGGAGAGGATGTGGAGAAAAGGGAACCCTCTTGCACTGTTGGTGGGAATGCCAATTAACACAGCCACTATGGAGAACAGCATGGAGAGTCCTGAAAAGCTAGGAATAAGACTACTATATATTAGTCATCCAGTTTTGTCAGACTCTTTGTGACCCTATGAACTGTGGCCTGCCAGACTCCTCTTTTCATGGGATTTTCAGACAAGAATACTAGAGTGAGTACTACTATTCCCTTCTACAGATAATTACTATATGAACCAATAATCCCACTACTGGGCATGTACCTTGAAGCAATTATAATTAAAAAAGACACAAGTATCCCCAATATTTACCCCAGAACTATTTAAAATAGCTAGGACATGGAAGCAACCAAGATGTCCATCAACAGATGAATGGATAAAGAAGCCATGGTACATAAGCACAATGAAATATTACTCAGCTATTAAAAGGAACATATTTGACTCAGTTTTATTAAGTTCGATGAACATAGATGAACTTAAACATAGATGAACCTATTATATACTGTGAAGTAAGTCAGAAAGCTAGTGGAGGTGATGGAACCCCAGTTGAGCTATTTGAAATCCTAAAAGATGATGCTGTGAAAGTGCTACACTCAATATGCCAGCAAATTTGGAAAACTCAGCAGTGTCCACAGGACTGGAAAAGGTCAGCTTTCATTCCAATCCTAAAGAAAGGCAACGGCAAAGAATGCTCAAACTACCACACAATTGCACTCATCTCACAGGCTAGTAAAGTAATGCTCAAAATTCTCCAAGCCAGGCTTCCGCAATACGTGAACCGTGAACTTTCAGATGTTCAAGCTGGTTTTAGAAAAGTCACAGGAACCAGAGATCAAATTGCCAACATCCTCTGGATCATGGAAAAAGCAAGAGAGTTCCAGAAAAACATCTACTTCTGCTTTATTGACTATGTCAAAGCCTTTGACTGTGTGGATCACAATAAACTGTGGAAAATTCTGAAAGAGAGGGGAATACCAGACCAGCTGACCTGCCTCCTGAGAAATCTATATGCAGGTCAGGAGGCAACAGTTAGAACTGGACATGGAACAACAGACTGGTTCCAAATAGGAAAAGGAGTATGTCAAGGCTGTATATTGTGACCTTACTTATTTAACTTATATGTAGAGTACATCATGAGAAAAGCTGGGCTGGAGGAAGCACAAGCTGGAATCAAGATTGCAGGGAGAAATATCAATAACCTCAGAAATGCAGATGATACACCCTTATGGCAGAAAGTGAAGAAGCACTAAAGAGCCTCTTGATGAAAGTGAAAGTGGAGAGTGAAAAAGTTGGCCTAAAGCTCAACATTCAGAAGACTAAGATTGTGGCATCCGGTCCCATCACTTTATGGCAAATAGATGGGGAAACAGTGGAAACAGTGACTGACTTTATTTTTCTGGGCTGCAAAATCACTGCAGATGGTGATTGCACCAATGAAATTAAAGGACACTTACTCCTTGGAAGGAAAATATGACCAACCTAGACAGCATATTAAAAAGCAGAGACATTACTTTGTCAACAAAGATCCGTTTAGTCAAGGTTATGGTATTTCCAGTGGTCATGTATGGATATGAGAGTTGGACTATAAATAAGGCTGAGCACCGAAGAACTGATGCTTTTGAACTGTGGTGTTTGAGAAGACTCTTGAGAATCCCTTGGACTGCAAGGATATCCAACCAGTCCATCCTAAAGGAGATCAGTCCTGGGTGTTCATTGGAAGGACTGATGTTGAAGCTGAAACTCCAATACTTTGGCGAAGGGCTGACTCATTGGAAAAGACCGTGATGCTGCGAAAGATTGAGGGCAGGAGAAGGGAACGACAGAGGATGAGATGATTGAATGGCATCACCGACACAGTGGACATGAATTTGGGTGGACTTCCGGATTTAGTGATGGACAGGGAGGCCTGATGTGCTGGGGTTCATGGGGTCACAAAGAGTTGGACATGACTGAGTGATACAACTGAGCTGAACTGATGTCAGAAAGAGAAAAACAAATATGTATATTAAAGCATATATATTGAATCTAGAAAGATGATGCTGATGAACCTATCTGCAGGATAGCAATGAACATGCGGGTATAGAGAACTGACTTTTGGACATGGTGGGGGAAGAAGAAGGTGGAACCAATTGAGAGAGCAGCATTGAAACATGTACATCACCATATGCAAAATTAGATAGCTGGTGGAAATTTGTTGTATGACAGAGGGAGATTAAACCCAGTTCTCTGTGACAACCTAGAGGGGTGGGATGGATTGGGAGGTGGGAGGGAGTTCCAAAAGGGAGAAGACAAACACATAGGTATGGCTGGTTGATGTTGGTATATGTTAGAAAATAATACAGTACTGTAAAGGAATTATCCTCCATTTAAAAATAAACAAATTAAATTTTTAAAAAATGTGAACCTATGGCTGATTCATGTTGAGGTTTGACAGAAAACAAAGAAATTCTGTAAAGCAATTATCCTTCAATAAAAAATAAATAAAATTAAAAAAAATGTTACTGAGTTTATGGAGACTGAGAAATCCTTTACTCTGCCATTTGCAAACTGGAGTCTCAGGAAAGCAAATGATAAAGTTCCAAGGCCTGAGAGCTAGACAGCCAGTAGTGTAGAGGCCAATCCAACTTTGAAGCCTGAGAACCAGGGCCTCCAAGGGAAGAAGATTGATGCCCCAGCTCAAAGGGTCATATAGAGAATTAACTCAACCTACTTTGGTTTTTTTATTCTTATGGGTATTACAGCCTTCAACAGATTGCTTGCTGATCGTTCATACTGGAGAGGACCATCCGGTTTACTCAGCTCAGCAGTTCAAATGCTACTGCTTTTCAGACTCACCGTAAATAATGTCTAAACTGATGTCTGGGTATTCCTCGTCCTACTAGAGCTGACACATAAAATTGAACACTGAAATCATCGTTTCCGCAGATTTCAAAGAGTAGCACATTTGCACCATCCTCTGGGGACTTTTCCAGAGTGTTAAATCTTGTATGCTGAGAAAGTACCTCGAAATCAATAAATTCCGATATACCCACTTTTATATTTAGCCCCCCTTCATCAAGCTATCTCAAAATCCAATCCCAGGGATACTGTCTTATATACTGCTTGTACAAGTTACGAAATTCATCAACCCTTCTAGTGTATAATATTCCCAATCATGTTGTAGAGAGATGTAACCCTGATTTTCAGCCTGATTGTCAAATAAAAAATTTGGACTAACCCTTGAGGTAACAGAGGAAACACCAGTTTCTTTCTGGGCATCTATAGTTTCTTTGAATATACCAGATATACCAAACCTAACCAGGGAAATATGGGGTCACTTCTGCAAGTCCAGAAGATTCATGAGGGTCTGTACACCAACAAGTTCAGAGGCATCCATCTAGAAGATTTATTCCAGGATTTCAGAACCCAGGTTTTTCATACTAGATCAGTGGCCTCTCCATTTCTTGAATATTTCAACATCTCTTCAACTTTACAAATCTATTGTATTTTTACCTTGCTGGTCAGGCCTCAAGTCTTCTCACAAAAGATAAAGTGTGCTTTGTAAGTTACAAAAGACAGCTTCTTGTTCTTACACATGGCCATTGATTGCCTGCTAATGACCCTCAGTTCTCATTATCCCTCACCAAAGGGTTATTATAGCTTAGTAATTAGCCTACTCCACTATTTTTGTAGGTATTGCTTACATCATTAGCTTTCAAATTCCCAAATGATCACATCTCCGCAAGAATATTTTCTCTCCACAAGTTGTTGTTCAGATGTTCTGTCATGTCTAACTCTTTGAAACCCCATGGACTGCAGCAAGCCAGGCTTCCCTGTCCATTACTATCTTCCAGGGTTTGCTCAAACTCACGTCCATTGAATTGGTGATGCCATCCAACCATCTTGTCCTCTGTCATCCTCTTCTCCTTTTGTCTTCAATCTTCCCCAGCATCAGAAACTTTTCTAATGAGTCAGTTCTTCGCATCAGGTGGCCAAAGTACTGGAGCTTAAACTTCAGCATCAGTCCTTCTGATGAATATTCATGGTTGATTTCCTTTAAAATTGACTGGTTTGATATCCCTGTGGTCCAAGGGACTCTCAAGAGTCTCACAAGAGTCTCAAGACTCTCTCAAGAGTCTCACTCTCAAGACTCTCACAATTCAAAAGCACTCGTTATTTGTTGCTCAGCCTTCTTAATGATTCAAATCTCACATCCATACATGACTATTGGAAAAAACATAGCTTTGAGTATGGGGAACTTGGTTGGCAAAATAATGTCTCTGCTTTTTAATATACTATCTAGATTTGTCATAGCTTTCTTTCCACAGAGCAAGCGTCTTTTAATTTCATGGCTGCAGCCACCACTGGCAGTGATTTTGGAGCCCAAGAAGATAAGGTCTGTCACTGTTTCCATGTTTCCCCATCTATTTGCCATGAAGTGATGGGACCAGATTGCATGATCTTAGTTTTTTGAATGTTGAGTTTTAAGCCAAGTTTTTCACTCGCCTCTTTCACCTTCATCAAGATGCTCTTTATTTCCTCTTTGCTTTCTTCCATAAGTGTGGTGGCATCTACATATCTGAGGTTATTGATATTTCTCTCCACTAATAAAATATTTAACAATTGTGACCTTACTTTAGGCCAGAGATTTTTCTGCTCCATCTTCCAAGCAGGATGTTGTTTCTTTTGTCTTCTGAGTGATAACTGAGCTGGTCCCGATATCCTACGTTAATATCTGTTTTCTCAATTCCATTTGTCTTAGTCTAGGTCCTCCCAAAAAAACAATACAAAGACAAGATTAGATGTATGGGGTCTCCA
Organism: Bos taurus; assembly: GCF_002263795.3. NCBI lineage: Eukaryota > Metazoa > Chordata > Mammalia > Artiodactyla > Bovidae > Bos > Bos taurus. The sequence goes on from NC_037336.1 coordinate 6,452,153, forward strand.
TTGGGGAAAATTTCCTTCTGGTGATGGAAAATGGAGAGCAATCTAAAGGAGGCTGGGAGACCCACTGAAATCTGACACAAGTCTGATCACTGTCAAGTGGAGGGGAAAGGAAGAAAGAAGACTCAGTCTGCAACAAAGTTCTAAAAATGTTTTGGCAACGCTGAGTCTTCAAGCCAAAGTGTTTAAGACTTTTTCAAAGCTGAGTCCTCAAGCCTCCTCCACATCAGAGGATACCCAGGTCTTTTAGTATAGTTTCTAACTTAGTCACTAACTAGAAGCAACCACTAAGAAGCATAACCTCAACATAAATGCTGTGTGGTTATGAATCGCAGACTGGGTGAACGTTTCTCATTCATTCATCAGTCCATGCTCTCCAAGATAAAAGTTTAAAAGAAGTAAAACCATTATGTGTACTGTAATAACAGATTACTTAGTCTTTAATCTGAGTTGCCTCTTGTCATCTTAATAACCAAAGTCAGAGCTCTAGAAAGTTTATACTTTCCAAAATTAGTTCTACTTAATGCAGAAAAAAAAAAATTTGTATTTCAGTACTGTAATCAAAGCATTTCTGTGTCAATTCATGTTGCTGAAAAGATAAAGTTTGCATTAAAAATATTTTATTTGCAAACAGGAGACAGAATTTGTCCTGGATGAAGCAAACTTTCAACAGTATCTGGTCAAACCCTGCCAAGACACCAACATTTGCCCACATATTTGTTTTTTGTAATGAATGCTAAAGAGCCAATGAGTGCATCTGGCATGTTGGTGAAAAATGTGTATATATATATATATATATATATATATATATATATATATATATAATGTCTCAGATCTAGATATAGAATGAATAAGCACATATTTGTTTAAGAACTGAGGTAACTCTGAAATATGTCAAAACAGACTTTCACAAATTAAAGCCAGCTTCATTTATATTACCTGATATTCAGTGAAAATTGATGTTTCTATAACAATAATTAGTTCTAGCAGTGGTATTAAGATTATGAGGTTTCGTTCCACATGTGGGCACAATATATCTGCTATTGTGTAAGGATCATAACTTTGATCCCCCATAAGCTATTTAAATAAAGAATGTGGTATATATCATTCATGTAATGTGATTATTTCAAGAGTCTGCCACAGAAGGCTTATGACCACAGAGAACCTAGAGATGGATTGAAATACAGGTCATTACTATCAGAGGGAAAATGAGAACTGGATGTCGTATATTGTTCCTTTATGATATTTTAATGCCATACCTGCAAACACTCAGTCATTGAGATCACTATAATATTTAACGGTCACTACCGTGAAGGTTATCTTTCTCTATCTCAGTTGGTAAGTATAAAGTGTATTGTATATTTAATATGTTTGTATTCACTATTATAGAAGAAAATGAAATGGTTATGTTTTACTAATACGAAGAGTCTGAAAATAAAAGATTTAAAGTAAATGTTAAATTTTTCTAGTCCTCAGACACACTGCTATTATAGTAGCAGGACTGGTTGTGTTTCTTTGGCAGAAAAACTGTTTATGTGTCTTAAATATTACACAACTATAGCATGGAAAATACTTAAAGGTGAAGTAAAAGTTCAAGCATAAGATTAAAAAATGTCAATATGGGATATTTTGTAGATTAAATTAAAATTATAGGTATATCAATCAATGTAAATAAACAAATATAAATATGATTATAGATACATGCCCATGTAATAATAAAATTCCCCCTGGACGGAATCTACTGTCAGACTTTCAGTCTATATGAAAAATGCATTTTTAATGATGTATAAAAAATAAAACATTACTTACAAAAGAATTGAAAAAAATTTAAAGTAATTTTAAGACAGTTTTCTTCTAATGCATTTTGAGAGTGATTCAACATCTTAACATCTTGGTTCATAATTCGGAATGTGATTTCTCTGTATGCAAGTTTGAAAGGAGTGTAAAGACAATTATTTAGGGAATGAAACTAAACTTGTCAAAAATGAAAGTATTTTATTGTTTCAAATTATCAAGAGTGGATACATAAATTAGTTGAATTAGGAAACTTTTCAACATTTTGTATTCCATGTGTAGATAAAACTTGAATAATATCATAATAAGGATATTTAAATGTTATACTACTGAAATATGTATGCCTCCTTACAGAGAAACTTTTATGGGGATAAAATTGCATAATATTATGTAAATAAATGAGTGAACCTAGTGACAATAAAACAGTATATATGTCAGTATTTCTAATGAAGCTTGTTAGCTACAAATGAATTTACCAAAGGTTTAACTTTGCTTTTACCAACAAAATAATACACACAACTAATGATCAGATGAATACACTTTCAATATTACAGAAAATTGCAAGGTTAACAGAATACATCAATTAAGAAGAATTTTGTTCTAAACGTAATTTTAGAAATTTCCTTTTTGTGACTCTGAAAGCATTTTTTATACTAACACTTTAAAAGGAAGATTCCTAATTTTTCCAACTCAACTCTATTTTACTTTCAGCTCTAGATCAACTTTTGCCATCTCTTCTTAAACAACTGGGGTTACAAGGAAGAGGAGAGAAGGGCTTTATTTGAAACTCTCTGTTGTTTGTTATTTATATGCAAATTTAAAGAAGGTTGTATCTACTTTATTAGTGAATATTAAATTAGATTATTTATAGAAAATTAGAGATACCAAAGGAACATTTCATGCAAAGATAGGCTCGATAAAGGACAGAAATAGTGTGGACCTAACATTAAGAAAAGGTGGCAAGAATACACAGAAGAACTGTAAAAAAAAAAAAAAGAACTTCACAACCCAGATAATCACGATGGAGTGATCACTCACCTAGAGCCAGACATCCTGGAATGTGAAGTCAAGTGGGCCTTAGACAGCATCACTATGAACAAAGCTAGTGGAGGGGATGAATTTAGTTCAGCTATTTCAAATCCTAAAAGATGATGCGTGAAAGTGCTGCACTCAATATGCCAGCAAATTCGGAAAACACAGCAGTGGCCATCGGACTGCAAAAGATCAGTTTTCATTCCAATCCCAAAGAAAGGCAATGTCAAAGAATGCTCAAATTATCACACAATTGCACTCATCTCACACACTAGTTAAGTAATGCTCAAAATTCTCCAAGCAAGGCTTCAGCAATAAGTGAACCATGAACTTCCAGATGTTCAAGTTGCTTTTAGAAAAGGCAGAGGAACCAGAGATCAAATTGTCAACATCTGCTGGACCATGGAAAAAGCAAGAGAGTTCCAGAAAAACATCTATTTCTGCTTTATTGACTATGCCAAAGCCTTTGACTGTGTGGATCACAATAAACTGTGGAAAATTCTTCAAGAGATGGGAATACCAGAACACCTGACCTGTCTCTTGAGAAATCTGTATGCAGGTCAGGAAGCAACAGTTAGAACTGGACATGGAACAGCAGACTGGTTCCAAATAGGAAAAGGAGTACGTCAAGGCTGTATATTGTCACCTTGCATATGTAACTTATATGCAGAGTACATCATGAGAAACTCTGAGCTGGAAGAAACAGAAGCTGGAATCAAGATTCCCAGGAGAAATGTCAATAACCTCAGATATGCAGATGAGACCACCCTTATAGCAGAAAATGAAGAGGAACTAAAAAGCCTCTTGATGAAAGTGAAAGAGGAGAGTGAAAAAGTTGGTTTAAAGCTCAACATTCAGAAAATGAAGATCACGGATCTGGTCCCATCACTTCATGGGAAATAGATGGGGAAACAGTGGAAACAGTGTCAGACTTTATTTTGGGGGGCTCAAAAATCACGTCAGATGGTGACTGCAGCCATGAAATTAAAAGACACTTACTCGTTGGAAGAAAAGTATGACCAACCTAGATAGCATATTGAAAAACAGATACTTTGCTTGCCAACAAAGTTCCATCTAGCCAATGCTATGGTTTTTCCTGTGGTCATGTATGGATGTGAGAGTTGGACTGTGAAGAAAGCTGAGTGCTGAAGAATTGATGCTTTTGAACTGTGATGTTGGAGAAGACTCTTGAGAATCCCTTGGACTGCAAGGAGATCCAACCAGTCCATTCTAAAGGAGATCAGCCCTGGGATTTCTTTGGAAGGAATGATGCTAAAGCTGAAACTCCAGTACTTTGGCCACCTCATGCAAAGAATTGACTCATTGGAAAAGACTCTGATGCTGGGAGGGATAGGCGGCAGGAGAAGGGGACGACAGAGGACGAGATGGCTGGATGGCATCACTGACTCTATGGACGTGAATCTGAGTGAACTCCGGGAGTTGGTGATGGACCGGGAGGCCTGGCATGCTGCAGTTTATGGGGTCACAAAGAGTCGGACACGACTGAGTGACTGAACTGAACTGAACTAAACTGAATATACATATTTCAATGCAATTCTCTCAAATCATCCCACCCTTGCCTTCTCCCACAGAGTCCAAAAGTCTGTTCTTTACACCTGTGTCTCTTTTGCTACCTTGCATAGAAGATCCTTGTTACACTCTTTCTTAATTCCATATATATGCATTAATATGTAGTGTTGGTGTTTTTCTTTCTGACGTACTTCATTCTGTATAATAGGCTCCAGTTTCATCCACCTCATTAGAACTGACTCAAATACATTCCTTTTTATAGCTGAGTAATACTCCATTGTGTATATGCAAAGTTCATATTCTAAAGCTTATCACATTACTTATAGAAATGTCTTCTGGCATTCATCTGCACTTCATTTGATCTTTCTTTGACACACAATGTTGCTAAACTTGGCAGTCTGGTTTCCTTGACTATAAGATGAGCAAAAACTGGTAATGCCAGAATTGAGACAAAAACTTGACTGAAAACAAGCAAAGCAACAAAACACTTAGTAAACATTTGGAGCTGTTTCTTGTAGAAGCAAGGTGCTTACATGTTTCTGTCCATGTTTAAGTTCATCTTTTAATTAGACCACAGTTCATAAAAGAAATTATTGACCCTGAGTTCATAGACAGTCTTAGGTTTTCAATCAAAATGACTGGATCAGTGTTTAAGTATTTTACTATTAAGTATGTTATCAGCTGTGCAGGAGCTTTATTGTTGTGTTTTTAAATAGAAATATTGTTCATAAGTTTGAGGAAGTTAGCTTTTACTCATGGTTGACTGGTATAGTTTTATCTCTTTTTCTTTGAGGTTAATTTGTGCTTTTATTTGCCAATAATACTTAACTACAATGGCTTGCAAACTTTTTTGACCTAAAAAATGCATTTTACATCAGTCCAATAAACACATATGTATAGAACATGTATACTTATCTGTATAATAAGCTTGTTGAGCAGTTTTACAACAAAATTAATAAGGAGGTACAGAAATTTCCCTTATTCCCCTTCCCCACAACATGAATAGATGTTATCAGCACCATTCATCAGGGTGGTTGGTTGGTTAGAATATTATATGCTTTAAAAAATGCTAATTTCTAGGAAGATATAAAAGATGACAGGAGATAGGTCTGTTAAGATTTTCTGTTTCTTCCTGGTTCTATTTTGGAAGGTTGTACTTTTCTAAGAATTTGTCCATTTCTTCCAAGTTGTCCATTTTATTGGCATATAGTTGCTGATGGTAGTCTCTTATGATCCTTTGTATTTCTGTTGTCCATTGTGATTAATTCATTTTCATTTCTAATTTTGTTGATTTGATTCTTCTCCCTTTTTTTCTTGATGAGTCTGGCTAATGGTTTGTCTAACTTATTTATCTTCTCAAAGAACGAGTTTTCAGTTTTGTTGACTTTTGCTATAGGCTCCTTTGTTTCTTTTTCATTTATTTCCGCCCTAATTTTTTGTCATTTCTTTTCTTCTATGAATGCTGGGGTTCTTAATTTCTTATTTTTCTTGTTGTAGGTGTAAAGTTAGGTGATTTATTTGACTTTATCTTCTTTCTTGAGGTAAGCTTGAATTGATATGAACCTTTCTTATCTAAAACTAAAAGCACTAAAAGCGATGCTTTTACTGAATCCCATAGGTTTTGGGTTGTCATGTTTTCATTTTCATTCATTTCTATGCATATTTTGAAGTCTTTTTTTATTTCTTCTTTGATTTATTGGTTATTCAGAAGTGTGTTGTTTAGCTTCCAAAAAAATTAAAAAAAATTTGTATTTTTAATATTTTTTTATTCTTTAGCTGACATCTAATACTCCCCCTAAAGTCAGGCACAAGCCAAGGGTGCCCATTCTTACCTCTATTATTCAACATAGTTTTGGAAGTTTTAACCAAAGCAATCAAAGAGGAAAAAGAAATAAAAGGAATCCAGATTGGAAAAGAAGAAACAAAACTCTCACTGTTTGCAGACGACATGATCCCCTACTTAGAAAACCCTAAAGACACCGCCAGAAAATTACTAGAGCTAATCAACGAATACAGTAAAGTTGCAGGATGCAAAATTAATATACAGAAATCCCTTGCATTCTGGTACACTAACAATGAGAAAACAGAGAAATTAAGGAAACAATTCCACTCACCATTGCAATGAAAAGAGTAAAATACTTAGGAATAAATCTACCAAAAGAAATAAAAGGCCTATTTATAGAAAACTATAAAGCACTGATGAAAGAAATCAAAGATGACACAAATAGATGGAGAAATATACCATGTTCATGGATCAGAAGAATCAGTATGGTGAAAATGAGTATACTATCTGAAGCAATCTGTAGATTCAATGCAATCCCTATCAAGCTATCAATGGTATTTTTCACAGAACTAGAACAAATAATTTCACACTTTGTACAGAAATACATAAAACCTCGAATAGACAAAGCAACCTTGATAAAAAAGAATGGAACTGGAGGAATCAACCTGCCTCACTTCAGACTATACTGCAAAGCTACAGTCATCAAGACAATATGGTACTGGTACAAAGACAGAAATACAGATCAATGGGACAAAATAGAAAGCCTGGTGATAAATCCATGCACCGATGAATACCTTATCTTTGACAAAAGAATCAATAATATACAGTGGAGAAAAGGCAATCTCTTTACAAGCAGTGCTGAGAAAACCAGTCAACCACCTTCAAAATAATGAAACTAAAACACTTTCTAATACCATACACAAAAATAAACTCAAAGTGGATTAAAGATCTAAATGTAAGATCAAAAATTATAAAACTCCTAGAAGAAAATATAGACAAAACACGCTTTGACATAAATCACAGCAGGATCCCCTATGACCCAACTCCCAGAGTAATGGAAATAAAAGCAAAAATAAACAAATGGAACCTAATTAAATGTAAAAGCTTTTGCACAATGAAGGAAACTGTAAGCAAGGTGAAAAGATAGCCTTCATAGTGGGAGAAAATAATAGCAAACAAAGCAACTGACAAATAATTAATCTCCAAAATATACAAGCAGCTCATGCAGCTCAATGCCAGAAAAGTAAACGACCCAGTCTAAACATGGGCCAGAGAACTAACAGATATTTCTCCAAAGAAGACCTACAGATGGCTGACAAACACATGAAAAGATGCTCAACATCACTCACTATTAGAGAAATGTAAATCAAAAGTACACTGAGATATCACCTCATCAATCAGAATGGCCATCATCAAAAAGTCTACAAACAATAAATGCTGGAGAGGGTGTGGAGAAAAGGGAACCCTCTTGTACTGTTGGTGGGGGGAGTAAACTGATACAGCCACTATGGAAGATAGTTTGTAGATTCCTTAAGAAACAAGAATAAAGCCACCATATGACCCAGTAATACCACTCCTAGGCATATACCCTAAGGAAACCAAAATTGAAAAAGACACCTGTATCCCACTGTTCATTACAGCACTATTTACAATAGTTAGAACATGGAAGCAACCTAGATTTCCATCATCAGATAAATGAATAAAGAATTTGTGGTACATATACACAATGGAATATTACTCAGCCATAAAGGGGAACACATTTAAGTCAGTTCTAATGAAGTGTATGAACCTAGAACCTATTATACAGAGGAAGTAAGTCAGAAGGGGAAATATAAATACCATATTCTAAGGCATATATACAGAATCTAGAAAAATTGTATTGAAGAATTTATTTATAGGCAAAAATGGTCAAAGAGACATAGAGAATAGACTTATGGACATGGATGGAGAGGAACAGAGGGTAAGAAGTATGGAAAGAGTAACATGGAAACTTATGTTATAATATATAAAATAGGTAGCCAATAGGAATTTGCTCTATGGCTCAGGAAACTCAAACAGGAGCTCTGTATCAACCTAGAAGTGTTGGATGGGGAGGGAGATGGGAGAGAGGTTCAAGAGGGAGGGGATATATGTATACCTATATCTGATCCATGTTGAGGTTGGACAGAAACAATAAAATTGTAAAGCAATTATCCTTCTATTAAAAAATAAGTAAATTCTAAACAAATAAAATAGGACAAAAATCTAAACATAAATCACATAAAGCAAATAACAAATGGTAAATAAGCATGTAAAAAGATGTTCAACACTATTTGTCAAGTAGTATTGTGAATCAACGGAGAAGACAATGGCACCCCACTCCAGTACTCTTGCCTGGAAAATCCCATGGATGGAGGAGCCTGGTAGGCTGCAGTCCATGGGGTCGCTAAGAGTCGGACATGACTAAGCAACTTCACTTTCAATTTTCACTTTCCTGCATTGGAGAAGGAAATGGCAACCCACTCGAGTGTTCTTGCCTGGAGAATCCCAGGGATGGGGGAGCCTAGTGGCTGCCATCTATGGGGTCACACAGAGTCAGACATGACTGAAGTGACTTAGCAGCAGCAGCATTGTGAATAAATTAACAATAAGCAATTAGCACATACCAATAAGATGACTAAAATGGAAAACAAAAGTTAGGGAGAAATTGAGGGGAAAAAAAAAATCTTAACAAGCCTGTCAATGAAGGAAACACAAGAGAAGAGTGTTTGATCCCTGGGTTGGGAAGTTCCCCTGAAGAAGAAAATGGCAACCCATCCCAGTATGCTTGCTTGGAAAATTCCATGGACAGAGGAGCCTGATGGACTACAGTCCATGGGGTCACAAAGAGTTGGGATAAACTGAGTGACTGAGCATGCACACATGCACAGCAAGAATGCGAATCAACTGAAATTCTGATTTATTTTTCATAGGAATGAAAATTAATTCAGTGATTTTGGAACATATCTTGGCAATTTCTTATAAAACTAAATATACTCTCATGATATGATTCAGTAATCATTCTCTGAAATATTTGCCATGAAGTGATGAGATCGGATGCCAAAATCTTCATTTTTTTAGTGCTGAGATTTAAGACAGCTTTTTCACTCTCCTCTTTCACTTTCATCAGGGTTTCTTTAGTTACTTTTTGCTTTCTGTCATAAGGGTAGTGTCATCTGCATAGCTGAGGTTATTGATACTGATCCTGATAATCTTGATTCCAGCTGGTGATTATTCCAGTCCAACATTTCATATGGTGTAAGCTGCATATAAGTTAAATAAACAGGATGACAATATACAAAATTGACATACTCATCTTCCATTTTGAACAAGTGCATTGTTCCATGTTCATTTCTTACTGTTGCTTTTTGATCTGCATACGGATATCTTAGGAGGCATGCAAGTGGTCTGATATTCCCATCTCTTTAAGAAATTTCCAGTTTGCTGTGATCCACATAGTCAAAGGCTTTAAAGTAGTCAATAAAGCATAAGATGATGTTCTTCTGGAATTATCTTGATTTATCTATGATCCAAAGTATGCTGACAATTTGTTATCTGGTTGTTCTGACTTTATTAAATCCAGCTTGAACATCTGGAAGTTCTGGGTTCATGTACTTTTCAAGTCTGCTACTACTACTAAGTCACTTCGGTCGTGTCCGACTCTGTGTGACCCCATAGATGGCAGCCTACCAGGCCCGCCGTCCCTGGGATTCTCCAGGCAAGAACACTCGAGTGGGTTGCCATTTCCTCCTCCAATGCAGGAAAGTGAAAAGTGAAAGTGAAGTCGCTCAGTCGTATCTGACTCTTAGCGACCCCATGGACTGCAGCCTACCAGGCTCCTCCACCCATGGGATTTTCCAGGCAAGAGTACTGGAGTGGGTTGCCATTGCCTTCTCCGAGATTACCTATAAATTCTATCTAAAGAAAATAAGTGGCTTTCCTCTACCTTAAGGTGCTCAAAAGTTACATTTTAAAATTTATTACTTAATCTAAATCTTCAAACTGTTGTTAGCAGAAAATCTTCAGAGAAATCTTATTTGGGAGGCAAATATATAAAACTAATTAAAGTGAAGCTGTTTTGGTGGTAAAGGACTTAGATCCCTGAAGCCTCCTTTCCCAACAGACCCTGCTACTACTGCTACTGCTGCTGCTGCTGCTGCTAAGTCGCGTCAGTCGTGTCTGACTCTGTGGGACCCCATAGACAGCAGCCCACCAGGCTCCCCCGTCCCTGGGATTCTCCAGGCAAGAACACTAGAGTGGGTTGCCATTTCCTTCTCCAGCGCATGAAAGTGAAAACCCAAAGTGAAGTTGCTCAGTCATGTCCGACTCTTAGCGACCCCATGGACTGCAGCCTACCAGGCTCTTCCATCCATGGGATTTTCAGGCAAGAATACTGGAGTGGGGTGCCATTGCCTTCTCCAACTGTTCAAGCCTAGCTTGGAGACTTTTGATCATTACTTAGGTAGCATGTGAAATGAGTGAAATTGTGTGGTAGTTTGAACATTACTTGACATTGCCTTTCTTTGGGATTGTAATGAAAATTGACCTTTTCCAGTCCTGTGGCCACTGATGAGTTTTCCAAATTTGATAGTATATTGAGTACAGAACTTTAGCAGCAGCATCTTTTAGGATTTGAAATAGATCAGCTGGAATTCCACCACATCCAGTAGTTTTTTTCTTAGTGGTGCTTCCTAATGCCCACTTGACTTGGCACTCCAAGACGTCTGGCTCTAGGTCACACCAGTTGATCACACCATTGTTGTTTTCTGGGTCATTAAGATCCTTTTTGTATAGTTCTTCTGTGTATTCTTTCCATCTTTTCTTAATATCTTCTGCTTCTGTTATGTAGATACCAGTTTTTGTCCTTTATTGTGCCCATCTTTGCCTGAAATGTTCCCTTGGTATCTCTAATTTCCTTGAAGAGAACTCTAGTCTTTCCCAATTTATGGTTTCTATTTCTTTGCATTGTTCACCTAGGAAGGCTTTTTTATCTCTCCTTGTTATTCTTTGAAACTCTGCATTCAGACGGATATATCTTTCCTTTTCTCCTTTGCATTTCACTTCTCTTCTTTTCTCAGCTATTTGTAAGGTCTCCTCAGACAGACATTTTGCCTTTTTGCATTTCTTTTCTTGGGAGTGGTTTTGATCATCATCTCCTATACATTGTCATGAACCTCTGTTCATAGTTCTTCAGGCACTCTGTTTGTCAGATCTAATCCCTTAAAACTATTTGTCACTTCCATTGTATAGTTGTAAGGGATATGATTTAGGTCATATCTGAATGGTCTAATGGTTTTCCCTACTTTCTTTAAGTCTGAGTTTTTCAGTGAGGGGTTCATGATCTAACCTACAGTCAAGTCCCAGATTTGTTTTTTGCTGACTGAATATAGTTTCCCCATCTTCAGCTGTAAAGAATATAATCAATTTCATTATGGTATTGACCATCCAATGAGGTCCACATGGAAAGTCATCTCCTGTGATGTTGGAAGAAGATGCTTGCTATGACCAGTGCCTTCTCTTGGCAAAACTCTATTAGCCTTTGCCCTGCTTCATTTTGTACTCCAAGGCTAAATTTGCCTGTTTGCCAAGTATCTCTTGACTTCACTTTTGCATCCAGTCGCTTATGATAGAAGGTCTTGTAGGTCCTCATAGAACTATTCAACTTCAGCTTCTTTGGCATTAGTGGTTGGGGCATAGATTTGGATCACTGTGATACTGACTGCTTTCCCTTGGAAATGAATAGAGGTCATTCTGTCATTTCTGAGACTGCATCCAACTACTGCATTTCAGTCTCTCTTGTTGACCATGAGGGCTACTCAATTTCTTCTAAGGAATTCCTGCCCACTATGATATAGTAGCTATAGCAGTTGCTACTATGTAGCTACAATGGTCATTAGTAGCTATAGTGGACTATAATAGCTATAATGTAGTAGTAGTACATTAGTAGTAGCTAATGGTAGCTATAGTAGCTATAATGGTCATCTGAATTAAATCCACCCATTCCAGTCCATTTTTGTTCACTGATTCCTAAAATGTTGATGTTCACTCTTGCTATCTCCTGTTTGACCACTTCCAATTTACCTTGATTCATGGATCTAACATTTCAGGTTCCTATGCAATATTGTTTTTTACAGCATTAGATATCACTTTCACCACCAGACACATCCACAACTGAGTGTTGTTTCCACTTTGGCTCAGTCCATTCATTCCTTCTGAAGCTGTTTCTCTGTTCTTCTCCCATAGTATATTGGGCACCTATCGATCTGGGCTCATTTTTTAGTGTCATATCTTTTTACCTTTACATACTGTTCATGTTTTCAAGGAAAGAATGCTGAAGTGGTTCGCCATGCCCTTTTCCAGTGGACCACATTTTGTCAGCACTCTCTTCCATGACGCTTCCATTGTGGGTGGCCCTACATGATATGGTTCATAATTTCCTTGAGTTAGACAAGATTGTGACCCATGTGATCAGTTTGCTGGTTTTTGTGATTTTGCTTTTCATTCTGTTTGCTCTCTGATGAATGAGGATGAAGCTTGTGTAAGCTTTCTGGTGGGAGGACTGGCTGCGGGTAAAATTGGAACTTTCTGTGGTTGTTCAGTAAATTCCTAATCCAATTTTCAGCTGATGTGTGGGGCTGTGTTCCCTCCCTGTAGTTTGGCCTGAGGCCAAACTATGGTAGGGATAACTATGGCAATCTCCTTTAAAGGACTTATACCAGGTGGCATAAAAGGACGCAGCTCCCAGGGCTGTTGTGGTCAGTGCCCATGACCCTGTGGCATCCCACTGTCAACCCACACCTCTGACAGAGACTCCCTGACACTCACAGGCAAGTCTAGCTCAGGCTCTTGTGGGGTCATTGCTCCTTTATCCTGAGTCCTGGTGTGTACAACTTTTTTGGTGTACCCTCCAAGAGTCTGTTTCCCTGGGTGTTCTCAGTCCTTTTGCTGGATCTCCAGGTTGGGAAATCTGCTGTGGGCCCTAAAACTTTTGCACCAGTGTGAGAACTTTGGTATAATTGTTCTCTAGTCTGTGGGTTGTCTGCTTGGTGGCTCTATAGTGAGGCTAATTGTGACCTCCTCCAAGAGGAATAATGCCACATCCCGCACCTCCTAGGTCTACTTCAGCTAGAGCTCTTGTCCCCAGAGCTGGTCACCACTGACCCTGCCTCTGCAGGGGACATTCAGACACCCAAAGACAGATTTTGCTCAGTCTCTTGTGGTGGTCACTGCTCCTTTCCCTCAGTCCTGGTGTACACAAGGTTGTGTTTACCCCATCTGAGCATCTCTGGCGGGTCTGAGACTTGGTTTTAAACATGATTGCACCCCTCTACTGTATTGTTCGGGCTTCTCTTTGCCCTTGGACATAGAGTATCTTTTTTGGTGGGATCCAGCATTCTCCTATGTTGATAGTTGTTCAGCAGCTAGTTGCAATTTTGGTGCTCTTGCAAGAGAAGATGAGTGCACGTCTTTCTACCTCACCATCTTGACAAATTAGGGTGATTTTAAAGGGACAAAATTTCCATAGATCTTAATTTCTATTGTTGTTAATTATCTTTATAGTTTCGTATTTATTGTTTAACTCTCATGTCCTATATGGCTTCTGATTGCTATGTTACATTATCAAAAAAGTTTAATTGAATTGTTAAAAGGATATTCTAAGTTTGCTTCTGAAGCTCATCACAGTAATCTATCTTTGGATGAAGATCAGATGTCATATGACTTGCAATCAGGCAATTATTCATGCTGGAAAAGACATCATTTAAAAGGCATTCTCCAACCTAGACAGAAGGACCCTTATCAGAGGAGAAATCAGAAACACCCCAGGATATGGATATGACATGCTTATTTACAGTTTTTTATTTGATTTCTTGGGCTTTTTGACATAAATCAAATTATTTTTTATCATAGATATAAATATGCAGAATTTAAAAATTAGTCCAGGGTTCAGAATGGCACAATAGAAGGACATCAAGAGCACCAAAATTGCAACTAGATGTTGACAGGAGGATACTAGAACCCACCAAAAATAGATACCCATTTCTAAAGACAAAGAAGAAGCTTCAGCAAGATGGTAAGAGGGGCAAAATCATGATAAAATCATATCCCATACCAAATGGGTAGGTGACCCACAAACTGGAGAACAATAATGCCCAAGAAGTTCTCCCACTATTGTGAAGATTCTGAACTCCACATCAAGCTTCCCAGACTGGCAATCTGACATAGAGACTGGGAATCCCTAAGGAATCAAAATTTAAAGGCCAATGGGATTTGATTATAGGACTTCCATAAGACTGGGGAAAACAGAGACTCCAATATTGGAGGACACAAAGAAAATCTCACCAAAACCCAGAGGAAAGGAGCAGTGACCCCACAGGACAGTGAACCAAAACTACCTGCTACTGTTGGAGGGCCTCCTGTAGAGACGTGGGTCAGCAGGGACTCACCACAGGGATGGGTGCACTGGCAGCAGCAGCCCGGGAAGGTCCCCCTTGTCATAAGCCCTCTTGGATGTCACCTTTAACCTTACTATAGAGCCTGTGGAGAAGTAAATGGCAACCCACTCCAGTATTCTTTCCTGGAAAATGCCAGGACAGAGGAACCTGGCAGGCTATAGATGAAGAGTTGGACATGAGTGAGTGACTGAGCACAAGAGCCTGTAGACCCCAGGGCTGGGTTGCCTCAAGCCAAAAAAACTACCAGGGAAGAAATGTAACCCCACCCATAAGCAGAACATTGGGTTAAAGCTTTACTGATCAAGGTCCTGCCCACCAGAGCAAGACCACATTTTTTCCATTGCCAGTCACTTTCATCAAGAAGCTTACACAAGCCCTTTAGCCTCCATTAGAGGGAATATAGAAGGAGCAGGAAGAAACATAGTCCCACCTCAGCTCAAAGAAAAGCCATATTACAGAAACTTAATCATGATGACAAAGCAGAAATTTATGTACTAAATGAAGGGACAAGATACAATCCTAGAAAAACAACTAAATGCAGTGGAGATAGGCAACCTTCCACTTAAAGAATTCAGAATAATGATGGTGAGGCTAATCCAGGATCTCAGGGAAAGAATGGAGGCAAAGATTGAGGAGGTGGAAGAAATGTTTACCAAAGACCTACAAGAACTAAAGAACAAACAGGGGTGAATAATATACTGGAAGGAATCAGTAGGAGAATAATTGAGGCAGAAGAGCAGATAAATGGCCTAGAGGACAGAATGCTGGAAATCACTGCCACAGAACAGAATATAGAGAAAGAATGAAAAGAAACGAAGACAACATAAGGGACCCCTGGGACAACATTAAACACAGCAACATTTGCATTATTAAGGTCCCAGAAGAAGAAGAGAGAAAGGAACTGAGAAAATATTTGAAGAGATAATAGCTGAAAACTTCCCTAACATGGGAAAGGAAATTGCCAACCAAGTCCAGGAAGCATAGAGAGCCGCAGGCAGGATAAATCCAAGGAGGGCCACACCAAGACACATGTAAGCAAACTGACAAAAATTATACAAACATAAAACATTAAGAGCAATAAGGGAAAAGCAACAAACATAGAAGGGAACTCCCATCAGGCTATCAGTTGATTTTGCAACAGAAAGTCTACAAGCCAGAAGGGATTGGCATGATATATTTAACATGATGAAAGGGAAGAACCTACCACAAAGAATACTATACCCAGCAAGATTCTCATTTAGATTTCATGGAGAAATCAAAAGCTTTGCAGATAAGCAGAACTTAACAGAATTCAGCACCACCAAACCAGCTTTACAACAAATGCTGAGGAACTTCTCTAAGTAGGAAACACAAGAGAAGGAAAAGACCTACAGAAATAAACCCCAAACAATTAAGAAAATGGCAATATGATCATGTATATTGATGATTACATTATATAAATGAATTAAATGCACCAACCAAAAGACATAGACCGACTGGGCAAATAAAAGCATGTTCATGTGTGCACTCCCACTTCTGTCACTCTCATTGAATTTCCAAATTGCATGTAATTATTTTATATTTTAAAGCTAATCATGTTCAAATTATGGCTTGCAATTGTAATTATATTCTATTTTTTGTCTGGCTATTGGTTGTGAAAACGGATAAATATCTTTCAATCGTGATTATGTAACTTAACAACTATGATTATTCACTTAACACCATTGCATCATGATTGGTCAACAGAAAAATAATACAACTCTATGTCATCAAAACTACAATCTAATAGAAAAACTTGTAATCACTTTTAAGATTTTAAATAGCTCAGCTGGAACTCCATCACCTCTACTAGCCTTGTTTGTAGCAATTCTTCCTAAGTCCCACTTGACTTCACACTCCAGGATGTCAGGCTCTAGGTGAGTGACCGCATCATCATAATTATCTGGGTCATTAAGATACTTTTTGTATAGTCCTTCTATATATTCTTACCATGTCTTTTTAATATCTTCTGCTTCTGTTAAGTTCTTACGTTTTCTGTCCTTTATCATGGCCTTCCTTGCATGAAATTTTCCCTTGATATCTCATTTTCTTGAAGTGATCTCTTGTGTTTCCCATTCTATATTTTTCCTCTACTTCTTTGCACTGCTCATGTAAGAAGGCCTTCTTATCTCTACTTATTATTCTCTGAAGTTGTATTCAGTTGGGTGTATCTTTGCCTTTTTTTTTTTGTTTTCCCCTTGCTTTTTGCTTCACATCTTTCCTCAGCTATGTGTAAGGCCTCTTCAGACAAAAACTTTGCTTTCTTGCATTTCTTTGTCTCTCTCTCTCTCTCTCTCTCTCTCTCTCTCTCTCTCTCTCTCTCTCTTTGGATGATTTTGGTTACTGACAGGGCTTCCCTGGTGGTTCCTGACTCCTGCACAGTGTTATGAACCTGTGTCCATAGTTCTTCAGGCACTCTCTCTACCAGATCTAATCCTTTGAATCTATTGATCACCTCTACTGTATTATCATAAGTGTTTTGATTTAGTTCATACCTGAATGGCCTAGTTGTTTTTCCTACTTTCTTAATTTAAGCCTGGATTTTGCAATAAGAAGCTGATGATCTGAGCCATGGTCAACTCCATGTCCTGTTTTTGCTGACTGCATAGAGTTCCATCTTTGGCTGCAAATAATTCACACACCTTGCCATTTTGATCAGACTCACACCACAACTGGGAGAAATGATCAAAATGTGAGGCATCAGCATCAACCTCAGCAATGCTTTGTAGCTTTGTTTATCTTTGATATGATGTCCATAGGGCATGGTATTTTTGCTTAATCCCTATGACATTCACAGATTATGTTCCAGGTTCATAATGTTTGTTTCCTTTTGTTCCTTGTCTGACATTCCAGTCTTAAGGATGTAACTTGGTCAGTAGTTATCACTTGTGAACATGCATTTAAACTTTTTGAGACAATACAACAGATCAGGGGGATTATTACAATTATAATATGTGGATAATCCTTAATTTTTCAGTGTACATACTTTGGAGTATATAGTGCTCAAGACCAAAATCAATCAAGAAAGACCTCATTGTGGGAGCAACACTTAATTCCTGCTAAATGATCTTATGTAAAGGAGTTTCAACATTCCCAAAAGAGTCAATCAGGTACAGGTGGTATTGGCTATAACATATACACCTTGACTAAATAAAAGATAATCAAAGACTATCCTATTATCATGAACAGCCATTGTCAGAGTGCAAAGATTTTTCTGGGCAACTAATATCTTAGCAGGGAAATCTGTAATATATTCAATTGTTAAGGAGAGATTTCTGATAATAAGCTTATTTATATTTAGTCTTAATCAAGGAAGTAGGGCCCTGACAAAGGAAACAAGCCCTGAATCATGAGAAGCCCCTGTGTAGGTCCTTTCTGGAACAGTTAGGGCACAGTTAGGTAATCTAAGAGGAATTGCCATTATGCACAAGACATCTAGCCATTTGTGGGCCCAAAGAGGATGACATATTCCATAGACAAAGGCAAATCCTTTCAGGGCACATTTACCCCTTCAGGCCAGGAGTCAGGAATTTAGAGCATGTGGGAAGAGAATCTTCTAGCCTGCAGTAAAGAGTCATCCGAAGTTGTTGAAGTTACTCCCATCCCTCTCCTCCCACTTTAGCAGTGATTTGGGATACCTTTCTAGGCTAATGCCAGAGTAAAAGAAAGAAAAATAAGAAGAAAATGTTTCACATTTGGTTAAAGTGTGAAATCTTGATCTTATGTTTTGAATGGAAGCAGTCTACCTCGATGTCAGCTATTTATTTCCACATCAACTTGATTCAGAGGCTCCAACATTTGTTCAGAATGAGTTTTGTTAGGTGGATTCTTCCTTGGCTGTGACATGTGTCCTCCAGGCTCAATATCTTCCACCTTTTGTCAGTGTCAGTGTTTAAGAACACTTTACAAGATCCCTCCCAATTGAGCTCAAGTGCTGCATTTGTTCTTAACAATTCAAATAAGAAGGAAAGGAGAAAATGGAAAATGTTAGTTTGGTGAGTTGTAGCTAAATATTTGTGGAAATTAGAAGAATTCAGGACCCAGACCAGTTTATAGTTATATGTGCATGCTAAGTTGCTTCAGTTGTGTCCAACTCATCCAACTCTTTGTGATCCTGTGGACTTGTAGCCTTCCAGGATCTTTTGTCCATAAGATTCTCCAGGCAAGAATACTGGAGTGGGTTGCCATTCCCTCCTCCAGGGGACATTCCCAACCCAGGGGTTGAACCCACGTCTCTTATGTCTCCTGCATTGGCAGGGAGGTTCTTTACCATTATTGCCACCTGGGAAGCCCTTATAGGTATAAATATACCTAAAATGAAATTTACGAGACCAGAATCTAATATTGAAAAAATTCAAATATTTATTTTTCTCTACAATTACCCCCCGTTTTTACCAAAGAAAAATCACAATAAAATTGATTTGTTTTGTATTAAACTTGACCTGATTCCTTATAAAAATGCAACAAGAACAGTGATTGACTATATAAGCTCATTTCTAAAATTGCTTTGTTGAAACTTAAAGTTTCAGACTTTCCCTTCAATCCCATTTCATTCTTTTTTTTTTTTTTTTCAGTCAATGCCTTGGTAATGTACCTCATGTTTACAAATGTGTTTTGTTACAAGATGGATGAAAATAAAAATGCTACCTAAGGGTTACCAGATTTTAGAGGGACCAGGTAGGGAGAAAAATTAAATGTTTTAACTTTGTTCACAATGGCATATTGAGAGAGTCAGTTCCTAGGCAGGTTGATAAGAAGTCCCAGGGTCCTCAAGGAGAAAGGGGTCTGGAATTCCCAAGGAGGAGAAAGGGGTCTGGGGCTCTCGAAGTGGAAATAGGGGTCTGGAATTCTCAAGGAGGAGGAAAGGACAAACTTGTTTTTGTCTACATTCCTTCAGTTCAGTTCAGTTTAGTCGCTCAGTCATGTCTGACTCTTTGCAACCCCATGAATTGCAGCATGCCAGGCCTTCCCGTCCATCATCAACTCCTGGAGTTCACTCAAACTCACATCCATCAAGTCAGTGATGCCATCCAGCCATCTCATCCTCTGTCATCCCATTCTCCTCCTGCTCCAATCCCTTCCAGCATCAGAGTCTTTTCCAATGAGTCAACTCTTCACATGAGGTGGCCAAGTACTGGAGTTTCAGCTTCAGCATCATTCCTTTCAAAGAACACCCAGGACAGATCTCCTTTAGAATGGACTGGTTGGATCTCCTGGTAGTCCTTAGTCTTAGTAAATTACACAACTCAGCTTAAACTCTGTACTAGGGATTATACAACAACAATGTATCCTGCTTGAGGACAGTTTCTCCTTCCTGAAAACCTTCTGGCTAATTCTGTTATCTTAAAATGTAAATTATGGGAGTGGGTCTAGTAAGATCTTTACAACCTCCAGATATTTTTTTTTTTTGATTCATTGTAATAACTAATTAAAAGGTATATAACTCCATTGCTAACACTAGCAAGGGGACACTCTTTCTTCCCCTTTCTGATGTCTATGTCAGAAGTTTTCTCTATCTCCTTTATACTTTAATAAAATTACACAAAAGCTCTGAGCAATCAAGCCTTGTCTCTGGCTCCAGATTGAATTCTTCTCCTCTGGAGGATAAGAATCCTGGCATCTTTCGTGGTTCAGCAACAACCTTTCAATATTTTACAAAATTTGAGAGATTAAGAGAAAAAGTTATTTAAGTATGGAAAAAAATCATTAAAGAGCCAGCAATATTTTAAACATAAAGTCATAAAAATATCTTCATCAGTTGACTCAGTCTCATGTATTAATTTTTGTTTTGCTTGAAACAGGTTTTTCTATTACTTCTCTTAACCTTGCCCAGTGACTGAGTAAAGTAAGAACAGTGAAAATCCCAAGAAATGTGCAAGGTTCTGTTAAGGTTTATATAATTTGCCCAATAAAGTGTGTGCCTTAACCACCAGGGATTGTGGAATGTATACCCCACATGGGAAACGTATTTTCTAACAGTTTCTTTCCACTGTGAGTGTGTCAGCATTGTGAGAAGGGAAGGTTTAAAATAATGTAGAAAACACAATAACAAGAATGTACTGAAAACCATACTAAATGGTAGTTCAGTGAATCCAGATGGAGTTATTCAAGGATCAGAGGGAGGCCGTCTGAAGAACAAAACAGAAAAACAAAAGTAGTTTCTTAAATGTACTGTGATGGGTGAAGAATATTGAAAAAAAAAAAAACAACCCTGAAAAATGGACTCTGCTATGGAGTCAGGAAGATCTCAGAAGCTGTCTTGTTTCCCATCTAAATTTTTCTGATTCATAAGCAGACTGTTGCCATGTAACAAGAACATCAGGATGACAAAAGTCTGGCAAAAAGGGTCATGTTTGCAGAAGCAGAATGGGTTTTATATACATGTGCCACAGTCCTTGCAGATTTGGTTGATGCTGTCTTTGCTTGAAAGTCAGCTAGAACTTTGACCTGATGCTCAAGTTCAGCCTTAGTGTCACAATTTTGACAAAACCAATTTCAGAAGGTAAAAGAATAGCAATAAGAAAATAATTTACTTCTTGATATTTTAAAACTGTGGTCTCAGAGGACATTGTAGAACATTTTAAGATAATTAGAATTAAGAATGATAACATTGTTTTTGAACTCAAGTTCAGTTACCCTCCACTCAAAAGCCAGTATTCCAGAGGCAAACGTTGGTGAAAGGTAAGCTCTTTTAATCAGAAATCTGGCCATTGGGGAAGAAGTTGGGCTCATATTCTCAAAAACCAACACGAGATTGTGCTCACCCATAAATATTTAGAAGGAAAAAGGTGAAGTAATCTCAGGTAACCATTGAAGCAGAAGGTTAGGTTCTGCATCACTTTTCATCATGCACAGGCTGGCTGACTCCTCGTGAGCTTTCTTCAGACATCATCTTGCCCACAAGGTCTGCCTAAAGGATTGCTAAGGAGACTTCCCGTGGGTAGAGAGCCACTCGTTCTTTAGCTGTTAATTCTTCATTTTGACTTCTTTTAATCTAGGGGAAAAATCAACAGTTTAGACAATGTATTGTGTGCGTTTAGTAGAACAAAAATCAGGAGATAAGTAAAAAGGTTACCTAGAGATCTTGTTTATAATTAAGGTGTAAGGTGAACAGAAATAGAGAAACAGGAAAGGGCCAAAATAGTTGCTTACAGAATTATAATGGGACATCTCAGATTTTTAAGAATTTCACAATTTGTAGGGTATTCACATTAATAACATATATCTATTCAAATATAATCAAAGGTTTAGAATCACTTATGTGACAATGCAAGTAAGCCTTAATTAGTTTAATGGTTCTCTTCTTTTAAAGAGGAGAGAACATATACTTTGAAATGTTCCAGGCTACCTCTGGAATATTCCAAACTTACATTGTAGTCAAAATAATTTATTCAGAATTTGCTTTTGGAAATTTTGTCAAAAATATTTTTTTCAAGTTTTAAAACTCTTAAAACACCACTGAATTATAGATCATTATGAAATTTAATACTTCATTATCTACTAGAAAAACTTAGCTCTTTTAATATTAAGCAGATTTGTTCTACTTAATCAAAGACTTGAGTAAGACAACATAAAATAGAATAAAAATAGCTTTCATAGAAACAGAATCTTTGTTTTCTAAACAGATCAGTTAAAAAGTAAAGAAAAGCCTTCTTATAATTCCTTATTATAAAGAACAGACCACAAAAATTTGTCCTTTTAGAATATGAAAGGAAATTAGATTCTAGTTTTACCTAAGTACGTTATTGATATTAAAGATTAATTTTTAAAACCCTTAAATAGAAATTCCATTTCAGCAAGCTTGATTATGCAAGGCAAAATTTTCTCTGTGTCTTTTTCTTTTCATATGTATTTAATTTGTCTTTCATTTTCTTCCTTCTATTTCTTAGTAATAAGAAGTTCTAGTTTATCTAAAATCAATCTCATTTAACAATAATACACCTTCATTTCTCAAACTTTTCTTAGCCAAAACACATTCTATTTTTCTTCACTTATATATATTAGAATTTTTATCCTGAGAAAGCTTAAGTTTTAATGAAAAAATAAGAAATAATGAACGGTTCTTTACATTAGTATTCTTTAGATTGGAAATAATGTAAATATTTTTTATAATTTCCAGAAATGTACTTTTTCATGAATAATTTCTCAGACAGTACAAAATATGTTTTCTATTAGATCCAAGTATCTGTTTCCCCTGTAATAGAAAATCAAGAGTAGAAAAGCCTATGTTCTGTAATTAATAGTTCACTATTTTATCTTTTCCTATTTGGAATGATGTAGATGTCAAAGAAAGAATGTCACTCACCAGCCAGCTGTACAGGGATTAGGTAATTAACCACTGGAGTTACTGACCTTCAACAGCCCCAGAAAAGATTTCAGGGTGGAGATCAGGAATGAGGCACAGTGTGCTTGAGGAAAAATCAGCAGAACATATTTCAGATAGTATTAAATAATTTCAGAAGAGATTTTTATGAGCTCAAACTTTTGCATCTTCTCATACCTAAAACAGCACTAAAATTATTAACACAGACATTTGTTTCTTGTGACTACCAACAACCTTCTATCAAAATATAAGTTTTATTTCAGGTACCCCCTTCACCAAAATCACATATATACTGTCCTCTTCCTCTGCTTCTTTGGCGTGGTTCCTCAATGCTATACGAGAGGTTGTCTCCTGATCAACAATCCTCAGTAAGACCCAAATAAAAATTAACTCATAGCTCTTAAAGTTGGCACATTTTCTGTTTGTTTGTTTTTTGTTCAGTTTGAAAGATATATAATAAATTTATTTCATTGAATTGAATTAAGCATGACTCTAAAGTCAATTTCTTTTCCATGGGGATGGTCTTGATCCCTGTCTCCTGTACAGTATCATGAACCTCAGTCCATAGTTCATCAGGCACTCTATCTATCAGATCTAGTCCCTTAAATCTATTTCTCACTTCCACTGTATAATCATAAGGGATTTGATTTAGGTCATACCTGAATGGTCTATTGGTTTCCCCTACTTTCTTCACTTTAAGTCTGAATTTGACAGTAATAAGTCCATGATCTGAGCCACAGTCAGCTTCCGGTCTGCTCCAGCTCCAGCTGGAGTGGTGGCTGGGCAGCGCTGGAGCGACTTTGAGGAGATACCCCATGTTCAAGAGCAAAGGATTTGATCCAGGTCATTCCTGAATGGTCTAGTGGTTTTCTCTACTTTCTTCAATTTAAGTCTGAATTTGGCAATAAGTAGTTCATGACCTGAGCCACAGCCAGCTCCTGGTCTTGTTTTTTTTTTTGTTTGTTTGTTTTTTTTTTTTTACTGTATAGAGCTTCCCCATCTTTGGCTGCAAATAATATAATCAGTCCGATTTCATTGTTGACCATCTGGTGATGTCCATGTGTAGAGTCTTCTCTTGTGTTGGAAGAGGGTGTTTGCTATGACCAGTGCGTTTTCTTGGCAAAACTCTATTAGTCTTTGTCCTGCTTCATTCCATATTCCAAGGCCAAATTTGCCTGTTACTCCAGTACTTTGGCCACCTCATGCGAAAAGTTGACTCATTGGAAAAGACTCTGATGCTGGGAGGGATTGGGGGCAGGAGAAGAAGGGGACAACAGAGGATGAGATGGCTGGATGGGATCACTGACTCGATGGACGTGAGTCTGAGTGAACTCCAGGAGTTGGTGATGGACAGGGAGGCCTGGCGTGCTGTGATTCATAGGGTCGCAAAGAGTCGGACACAACTGAGTGACTGAACTGAACTGAACTGAAAGTCAATTTACCAAAATGATTTTGGAAGCTGTTTTTAAGAACATGTACTATTAAATATAATTTTTGATAAATTTTTCTATCTATAAGCTCTTATCCTACTAATATCTGTCTAAATTATTTGCTCCCAATAATTGTTTAGATTACCCAAAAAATCTTTATGAGAAATACAAAATCATCCTATCCTCCATTCTAAGTTATTTTTGCTGACAAATTTTCTAACAGAGATAACTTGAACTTATTATTTATAATAAAAGTTGTTTATTTGTATTACATTCAGTATTGATAATGTTAAAAATTAATGACAAATTTTCTAACAGGGATAACTTGAACTTATTATTTATAATAAAAGTTGTTTATTTGTATTACATTCAGTATTGATAACATTAAAAATTAAACCAACAAATTTAACTTTTAAAAATATTTATTTATTAGGCTAATTTGGGTTTCAGTTACAGCAAGCAGTATCTTTGTTGCATCACGTGGAACCTTTTTCACACTGGTGCGTGGACTCTCCAGTTGTGGTGTACAGGATTAGTTGTCCCTAGGTGTGAGGGGTATTAGTTCCCTGACCAAGGATCAAATCTTCATCCCCTGCATTGTGAGGTGGATTCTTAACCACTGGACAACCAGGGAAGTCCATACAAACTTCTGTTTACTGAAAATCATCTCAAATCACATGAATTTCAAAAGCATTTTGATTAGTTTCTGTTGATGCTCCATTCTCACAAGAACTTGCCTTCAAACCAACTAGATAGAGCTCTTCTTAAATTAATTTCAGCAATATCAGCCAGAGGTAAGAAAATATAACTTACATTACACACACACACAACATACAAACTGATGTAAATAGATAGTTGGGTCTTTGGAAAAAATTTGTAAGATTTCTCACTGGCCCAGTTTTCAAATACCTCCTTTTTATTTTTTCCTGTCTGATGAGAACCTTCACCCTGAAGTTTGCTTTCCAAAGAATGACTCTTAGGTCTTAGAAAAGATGGGGGTAGAAAATGTAATATACACAAAGGAACAGATTAAATGCAGGGCAATTCAGTTTCCTATGTCCTAATCTTTTCAAACATTTTGAGAGGAAAAGTTGAGAGCCTGACCAAAACAAAACAAAAAGCAGATGAACTGTGAACTTCTAGAGCCACATCTTTGGCTCTGCATAGATTTACAACAAAAATGCAGTTGATTCCAGCTCCCTAAAAAAACTGGGTTGTAACTTTGGTTTTAAGTACCTTTTATCTAATTAACTTTTTACTAGAGATATTAAATCAATCTTTTAATTAAGTTATTTTGGAGTGAGAGATGCAGGAAGTATGATTTTTTGTTTGTTTGTTTTGCTTTGTTTTTCTGAACAGTTGGTGTAAAGCAGCAGAGTGGTGCTCCAGGAACCTTGTGCTAAGCCTGAAGTTACTTACCATCCTCTACCTGGGTTGGGGCTTTAATTCCCTCAGAAGAACTCAGATATGTCATGTATATATCGCTCAAGGAGATTTCAAGGAGAAACTGAAATCTTACTTTTCCTAGAGTTTCTTCTTTGTTGAACTATTTCTGGAAGTTCCTTCTTTGTTTCTGCATTTCTTGTCTTCCCTAAATAGTAACTGCTAGAATCTGTCCTTTGGAACTCAGGGAAGTTCTGGAAGTCTGAAATCTTTTTCATACAAAGAAATAAGGGACACAGAAAGGCTATTGTACCCAGGATGGAACTGCAGGATCTTAATAGGCTTCACCAGAAGCCATCATAAACTGGGGGATGCAGACTGGACCTAAGGGAGGGATTCTGATATGGAATTCAGGACTGAATGAAGGGCTAGGTATTCTGGTTATGGATGGAACTACTTGCTAGCTCCAAGTTGACCTGCTAAGCCCTGAACTAGGGGGGTTAAGCTGATGGGAGCTAAAATGCAAAAAAAAAAAAAAAGAGAGAGAGAGAGAGAGAGAGAAGGAGAGAGTGAAAACAATGCAGAGGAATTTACCAAAGGCTGTTTGAAACAGTGGGAAAGACAAGGAACTCAAAATAGGCTTTACTGGTACAACATCTGTGTTTTTCATTGTCCCAAAGGCCATCAGAAGTTTGCATTGGTCCAACATGGGGCAAGTGATTTTTTATTCAAGCAGTTTGGATATTTTACCCCAGTCATACAAACCTAATAATTGTTTATTTTCATTGTTGCTAATTAGCTAAGCTGAGGCCACAAATTTTTAATTTTCACAGAGTTAAACATCAGGAAAATCTTTTGGGGAAGTTTTTTCAGAAAGGGTAAGGGAAAGGTAAATATTTTGTAAATATATACTCATACCTTTCTTGAATATAGATTTTAGTAACTTGGTATTATTAAGCTGGTATTTTATATTATATAATTTTTTATCCATTGTTGACTGCAAAAATAATGTACAACCTAAAAGTTGAAAATTGTGTTTTATTTTCTGAACAAACCTGAGGGCTTAAACCCAGGATGCAGCCTCTCAGATAGATCTGAAGCACTGCTCTAAAGATGTAAGGGAGGAGCCAGGATGTATAGGAGATTTCACGACAAAAACCAGGTAGTTGGAACATCAAAAGATTTTGTTAAAGAAAATCAGATATCTCAAGAAAATCAGATATTCTCTTAAGGAATTTAACATTTATCTATATAAGGGGAGTTTCAGGAGTCTGGTCTTATTGAAATCATTCCTGTGATCTGCACCTCAGCTATCTGGGGGCCAGTATCCTGTGCTTTCCTATCCATAGTCCCCTCAGGGTGCACCATCAGAGGTTGTTACAGCAGTTGAGTAGAATGTTGCTACCGTTATTTGAGCTTCCCTATATGTTACAACTAGTGATAGACAGACTTAAAAAGCAGAAGTTGAGTTTGGCTTAGTTGACCATGTAAAAAAATGGATATTTGATGGTTGCCACTCTGAATTATTCTGACATTTGAACTATTTGTTCAAGCCAAAATTATTTTCAAGCAGATGCAAAAATTTTTATTTACCTGATAAATGAGATCTTCTTTTTCTCTTGTCTCTCATTAATTATCCTTTAGCATATGTCTTTGAAAAGTGAAAGTGAAAGTTGCTCAGTTGTGTCCGACTCTTTGCAATCCCATGGACTATACAATCCATGGAATTCTCCAGGCCAGAATATTGACTCTCAATTCTCCTAATCAGAGAGTTGGCAAGAGAAAGAAATCAGTGGACCTATTATTATATGAGAGTACTGTATACCTGTGATGGATTCATTTTGATGTTTGGCAGAACTAATACAATTGTGTGGAGTTTGAAAATAAAATAAAATTAAAAAAAATATATATGAGAGTACTAAAGGCTACCTCGTTTGTTTTTTATGGGGACATTCCTATCAATGTTTTGTAATTGAGACTGTGCAAACTTGCCATGAGAAAAAAAAAAAAAAAACTTTTACTGAAAGGTCTTATGTCATAAAGAAACTGGCTTCAGTAAAGATTTTTGTTTTTATAGAACTTCACTAATATATTCTAAGGTCTATGGGGGGAAATATATTCTTTTTTTTTTTTTAATATTATTTGGACTTGTGTATCCTTGATGCTGAAAAAGTGGCCCTGTGCACTGGTGCTGAACTGAATCTCAGAAACAGAGTTTTGGGTGAAGTATGAAAAAACAACTTTACTGCTTTACCAGGCAAAGGGGGACACAGTAGACGCATGCCCTCAAAAACTATGTCCCAAACTGGGAGGAGTTGTTAAGAAGTTTTATAGCAATGGTTCAAAGGTAGGGTAACTGATAAAAATCAGTGTGTACTGGGTGTGCATTCCTTTATTCTGGTCTCAGGTAGTCTCCTGATGAATTCATATGGTTCTCAAGGTTACCAAATTGAATGAAGAATGCTTCATCAAGCAGTTAACATCTTTCATTTGTTGGGGTTTTAATTCCACAGAAAAGCTCAAAGATACTGTTGTGTGTATCCCTTGAGACAAAATCAGGATCCTGTTCCAAGGCCACAGTATTATTTCTTGACTGTTCTTCCCCTCCCTTTCCTGATTAGCAACTTGTTTGAACTTGCCATTTGGGATTCAGGTAAAGTCTTGGAAGTTAAAGTCTATTTCCAGCGAGCAAGAAACAGCGGACACAAAAAGGCTTCTCTGTGTGAGCCCCACAGGGTCCTGCTTGGTTTCATCACCAAGCAGGTACATTTTTCAGTTGTATACACTGAGTAGAAGATGCTCAATAAATATATGTGATTGAATATGTATATTTTTGAGTATATCTTATATTCATGCATACACATATTGTGAATATGTATATTTTAAAAATATATTTTTAAATTTGAACACTGCCTCAGAATTAGATTCATATTTTATTGTCTTTATTTGAACCCTTCTATGAATCATGTAATTTTTAGGTACAGTCACTTACATTACTCTTTAGGTCTCCCAGATATACCATGAGAGGGAAGAAGACGTTTCCTTACATCTTTCTTTGTACTTCTGGTGTTCTACAAATAAATTATTATGATATTGATTAATAGGAGAAAATCAAAATTTTAATAATATGTGTAAATGGGAGCAATCAAGGGAAATTGAAGAACTCACCAAAATAACTAAAGTTCTCCCATTAAATACCATCTTTAATAAAGACAAAAGAAGACGTTGGGTATGAAGAGAGTCAGTTTTGAGCAGTGACCAGGAAAAGCACAATAAAGAAGGATGAAGTTGTTACAAAGATTCCCCATTGCTTTTTCCACTGATAAAAGGAGTTTTTCTCATCCTTTACTTCCTGGTATGGGATTCCCTGATAGCTCAATTGGTAAAGAATCTGCCTGCAATGGGGGAGACCTTGGTTCAATTCCTGGGTTGGGAAGATCTGCTGGAGAAGGGATAGGCTACCCACTCCAGTATTCTTGGTCTTCCCTTGTGACTCAGCTGATAAAGACTCTGCCTGCAATGGGGGAGACCTGGGATCAATCCTTGGGTTGGGAGGATCCCCTGGAGAAGGGAAAGGCTACCCACTCCAGTATTCTGGCCTGGAGAATTCCATGGACTCTAATATCCATGGGTTGCAAAATGTTGGAGATGACTGAGTGACTTTCCCTTTCATACCTGGTATAGAGAGAAACACTTCCAAATAGAGATTTCCCTTATAAATGCAAATATTTTTTACAAAAAAGATAACTCCTATGTGGTATTCACAATTTGCTGTTAGAAAATTAATTAGTTTAAAATAATTAAAATGCCAGAGATATATTTGAGGGTGGCAATTTTGCTCCCCTTCAAATGTGAGGAAGTATAGTTTTCAAGTTAAGATTAAAAATATGAATTACAACTATACTATGTGATGACCTCAAGTAACCATAGTCAGGATACAAACACAGGTTTTTTAAATCGGTTGTTCATAGTCAAAAATTTAGTTCATTCAGTTCAGTTCAGTCATTCAGTTGGATTATTTGTGACACCATGAACTACAGCATGCCAGGCTCCCTGGTCCATCACCAACTCCTGAAGCTTATTCACACTCATGTCCATCAAGTTGGTGATGCCATCCAACCATCTCATCCTTTGTCATCCCCTTCTCCTCCTGCCTTCAATCTTTCCCACCATCAGGGGTTTTTCCAAAGAGTCAGTTCTTTGCATCAGCTCGCCAAAATATGTGAGTTTCAGCTTCAACATCAGTCCTTCCAATGAATATTCAGGACTGATTTCCTTTAGGATTGACTGGTTGGATTTCCTCGTAGTCCAAGGGACTCTCAAGAGTCTTCTCCAACACCACAGTTCAAAAGCATCAGTTCTTTGGCACTAAGTTTTCTTTATAGTCCAACTCTCACATCCGTATATGACTACTGGAGAAACCATAGCTTTGACTATATGGACTAGACTTGGCAAAGTAATGTCTCTGCTTTTTAATACGCTGTCTAGGTTGGTCATAGATTTTCTTCCAAGGAACAAGCGTCTTTTAATTTCATGGCTACAGTCAACATCTGCAGTGATTTTGGATCCTTCCAAAATAAAGTTTGTCACTGTTTCCAATGCTTCCCTGTCTACCTGCCATGAAGTGATGGGACCAGATGCCATGATCTTAGTTTTCTGAATGTTGAGTTTTAAGCCAGCTTTTTCACTCTCCTCTTTCACTTTCATCAAGAGGCTTCTTAGTTCCTCTTCACTTTCTGCCATAAGGGTGGTGTCATCTGCATATCTGAGGTTGTTTATATTTCTCCCACACTCTTGATTCCAGCTTGTGATTCATCCAGCCTGGCATTTTGCATGATGTACTCTGCATATAAGTTAAATAAGCAGGGTGACAATATACAGGCTTGACGTACTCCTTTCCCCATTTGGAACGAGTCTGTTGTTCCATGTCCGGTTCTAATCGTTTCTTCTTGACCTGCATACAGATCTCTCAGGAGGCAGGTCAGGTGGTCTGATATTCCCATCTCTTGAAGACTTTTCTACAGTTTGTTGTGATCTACACAGTCAAAGGCTTTGGTGTAGTCTATAAAGCAGAAACAGATGTTTTTTTCTGGAATTATCTTGCTTTTTCGATGATCCAACAGATGTTGGCAATTTGATCTCTGGTTCCTCTGCCTTTACTATATCCAGCTTAAACATCTGGAATTTCATGGTTCACATACTGTTGAAGCTTTATTTGGAGAATTTTGAGCATTACTTTGCTAGTGTTTGAGATGAGTGCTATTTTGTGGTAGTCTGAGCATTCTTTGGCATTGCCTTTCTTTGGGATAGGAATGAAAAGTGAACTTTTCCAGTCCTGTGGTCACTGCTGAGTTTTCCAATTTGCTGCCATACTGAGTGCATCACTTAAACACCATCATGTTTTAGGATTTGAAATAGCTCAAATGGAATTCTATCACCTCCACTAGATTTGTTCATAGGGATGCTTTTTATTTTAAAATAATTAAAATGACAGAGATATACTTGAGGGTGGCAAATTTGCTCCCCTTCAAATATGAGGAATTATAGTTTTCAATTTAATATTAAAAATACAAAGCACAACTATATTATGTCATTACCTCAATCAAACCTTAGCATGTTTTAAAGGAAGATAACTAGAACAGGGAAGGATCATTATTTTACTTATTTCTATTGTGGAATGGGGGTAAAACAAAAACAAAAAACAGAACATAAAAGCTGAGAATTTTGTACTATTTGACAGACTTTCTGCGGACTTAAGCTCAGAAGACAGCCTCTCATTTAGCTTTGAGGAACTGTTCTGAAGTGATATGAAAGGGGCCAAGATATACAGGAATTTTTGCAACATGGACCAGGTAGTCTGCACATCAAGTTATTACTGTTAATGTTACAGAACTGGTTCTTGTGTCTCACACAGTGAGACCAAACAAACCAAAACAGAGTTTGGAGTGGAAAGAAATTTGTTGTTTGGCCAAGCAAGGAGAACAGATGCTCTTTCTCAAAATTTCCAAACTCCCAGATGGTTTTCAGGGAGAAGTTTTGAAAAGTAAATTTTGAGATGAGGGTTGCAGACTGTAGTACTTCTGATTAGTTGGTGGTGTGATAACAGGGTGATGCTCCAGGAATCTTGTGCTCAGCCTGAAGTTACCATCTTTTACTCTGACAGGGGCCTTAATTCCTGAAGAAGAATTTGATGATATTGTTATGTATATTCCTTGAGGAGTAACCAAGATCCTGCCCCAAGGCTGCAGTATTGTTTCTTGACTGCTCCTCCCTTGTTTCTACATATCCTCCTTTCCCTTATTAGCAGCTGTTTGAACTTGTCCTTTGTAACTAGGGTCTTCCCTGATGGCTCGGATAGTAAAGCATCTGCCTGCAATGCGGAGGACCTGGGTTCAATCCCTAGGTCAGGAAGATCCCCTGGAGAAGGAAATAGCAACACCCTCCAGTACTCTTGCCTGGAAAATTGCATGGATGGAGGAGCCTGGTGGGCTACAGTCCATGGGGTCGCAAAGAGTCGGCCATGCCTGAGCTACTTCACTTCACTTTGTAACTAGGGAAGAGCTTGTGTTGTGGTCTGTGTGCGGGTTGGAAAATAATTTTCAGACATGAGACAGAATGAGAGGGAAATATAGTTTATTAGAATGAGAGACGCTGTTAGAACAGGAGTCCAGCTCAAGGGAGAACCGGTGCTGAACAGGGGTCCTTAGTCCACTTTTATACCTAGGGCACAAGGAATGGGATCGGGGGTCTTGCGGGTCATTTTCTGATTGGATGAGGCACTGGGTGGGGGAAGAGTAAGGCAAATAGACAGGTTATACTGCTCAGGAGGACCTGAAATCCATTAATAGTTACAACGTGGGGGTTGGAAAGACGATAAGGGTCTGGTTTTTCCATTCCTGCATTCCAAGACCCTCCTTGGTTTTATCTGCTCTTTTGTCCTTGGGTCATCTTGGAGGCTGAATGAAGCCTATTTCCCACAAACAAGAAAATGGGGGACACAGAAATGCTTTTGTTTCCAAGAGGGCCCCCACAAGACACCCCCCCACCCCTTGCTCAGTTTCATTAATTAAAGAAAAACAGACACCTCAAGTTATGGAATTTTGTGCTTCTGTATCTAATAC
This sequence comes from Bos taurus, assembly GCF_002263795.3. Classification (NCBI taxonomy): domain Eukaryota; kingdom Metazoa; phylum Chordata; class Mammalia; order Artiodactyla; family Bovidae; genus Bos; species Bos taurus. Next base: position 6,485,035 of record NC_037336.1, read on the forward strand.
AGGAAAATGCAAGGGTCTGGGTTACTTTGTTGCAGAAACCAGTAATCGAAAAACTAAGCATCTCACTCAGAGCTGGAGAATTCAGGTTTCTTTATGCTGGCCGGCCCAGAGCACTTAGCACTCCAAGCTCTGAGCCTTGAACAAAGGGGCTGCAAAGTTTTTATAGGTAGTGCATGACATCAGATTATAGTGGGCAATGCTGACTATTAATAGGCTAGTTTAAACTAGGGGTTTGCTATGCGCAGAGGAACAGTGGTTAGGACAGGGCAGGGGAATGCCTGAGCTTTACACAAACAAGCATGGTTAAGCAGGATTACAGATCAGTTTCTTTCAGTCTCTTAGTCGTGTCCCACTCTTTGTGACCCCATGAATTGCAGCACGCCAGGCCTCCCTGTCCATCACCAACTCCCAGAGTTCACCCAAATTCATGTGCATCAAGTTGGTGATGCCATCCAGTCATCTCATCCTCTGTCATCCCCTTCTCCTCCTGCCCCCAATCCCTCCCAGCATCAGGGTCTTTTCCAATGAGTCAACTCTTCACATGAGATGGCCAAAGTATTGGAGTTTCAGCTTCAGCATCAGTCCTTCCAATGACCACCCAGGACTGATCTCCTTTAGGATGGACTGGTTGGATCTCCTTGCAGTCCAAAGGATTCTCAAGAGTCTTCTCCAACACCACAGTTCAAAAGCATCAATTCTTTGGTGCTCAGCTTTCTTCACAGTCCAGCTCTCACATTCATACATGACCACTGGAAAAACCATAGCCTTGAATAGACAGACTTTTGTTGCCAAAGTAATATCTCTGCTTTTCAATATGCTATCTAGGTTGGTCATAACTTTCCTTCCAAGGAGTAAGTGTCTTTTAATTTCATGGCTGCAATCACGATCTGCAGTGATTTTGGAGCCCCCCAAAATAAAGTCTGCCACTGTCTCCACTGTTTGCCCATCTATTTCCCATGAAGCAATGGGACCAGATGCCATGATCTTCGTTTTCTGAATGTTGAGCTTTAAGCCAACTTTTTTACTCTCCTCTTTCACTTTCATCAAGAGGCTTTTTAGTTCCTCTTCACTTTCTGCGATAAGGGTGGTGTCATCTGCATATCTGAGGTTATTGATATTTCTCCTGGCAATCTTGATTCCAGCTTGTGCTTCTTCCAGCCCAGTGTTTCTCATGATGTACTCTGCATAGAAGTTAAATAAGCAGGGTGACAATATACAGCCTTGACGTACTCCTTTTCCTATTTGGAACCAGTCTGTTGTTCCATGTCCAGTTCTAACTGTTGCTTCCTGACCTGCATATAGGTTTCTCAAGAGGCAGATCAGGTGTTCTGGTATTCCCATATCTTTCGGAATTTTCCACAGTTTATTGTGATCCCCACAGTCAAAGACTTTGGCATACAGGGGTTAGGCAATTGCAAACGCAGAGCAAGGGTAAATGAGATAAGGTTCAGTTCCTAGCATTGTTGTAAGTCTTCATTTTCCTAAGACTTTGTGACTTACATGACTTTGCAAGAAGCAAGCTGAGTTACAGAAGAAAGAGCATGAAGCTGTTGTAAGTTTTATCTCTTCCTCTTCACCTTGAAATCATTCTATTGATATGCACCTCAATTATCTAGAGCCAATATTCAGGTTTTTTCTCCATCCTGCATCCCACCAGGGTGCACAGTCTAGAAGGCTATGTGGCTGATGTCATGAAGGCCACAACATCCTTTGCTTATTGATATGGCAGGGGTCATATTTCCTCCATAGGATTAAGGAAATAATTATGTGGTGATGCCAAAACTCAGCTTCTGTGTACACGTGTGCCAAATTGAATCTCTAAGACAGAGTTTTGGTTGAAGTAGAAAAGGATAGCATTATTGCTTTGTCATGCAAAAGGGGACAAAATGGGTCCTGTATTGAAAAACTGAATCCCAACCCAGGAGGATTTGATGAGGAGTTTTATAGCAATGTTTCAAGGGCAGGGTTACTGATAATATGAAGGCAAATACAGGGTCTCAGGTGGCCAGTTTCTTAGACTTGATGAGCTTCTCTAATTCTTCTAATCTTGCCTCTGGTGATTTTTTGGCTGCTTCTCCCTTGATGAGCAACTGTTTGGAACTCAGGGAAGTCACAGAGGCTGGAGTGTTGCCTACAGGAAATGGGGAACAAAAAAAGGCTTCCAGGCCCAGATCCACAGAGTCCTTCTCAGATTAAATAGTAAAACTAAGTTAGCAAAAGATAAAACCTTGATGGGGTTAGGTTTTGAACTGGAGAGAAATTATGACTAACTCTGTGTATTGGACTGCATGCCATGTAAGAACTCCGATAGTTTAGTACTCTGATAAATTCCAAGTTTCAAAGTATGATGTTGTCATTGCATAGGGGTTTAAATAAGACACTAGAGAATGTGACTGGGTCAAATAATCTGATATTATAATCCCAACTACCTAAATTCAGTTCAGTTCAGTTCAGTCGCTCAGTCGTGTCCGACTCTTTGTGACCCCATGAATCGCAGCACTCCAGGCCTCCCTGTCCATCACCAACTCCCGGAGTTCACTCAGACGCAGGTCCATCGAGTCAGTGATGCCATCCAGCCATCTCATCCTCAGTCAAAATAAAATGAGTACCATGAGTATTTCCAACTCTATTAGGGCCTCAGCTTTACTGCAATGAGGCTGCTTGGCTGCAATGCTTTACATCCAATAGAGGAAAATGTCACAGAATTCAGTGAATAACTCTGTACAGATGCATGATGGGAATCCTAATATTGGAGGCAAATAGAGTAAAGGGATTCAGAGGCACCATAAAAAGTATGCATGCATGCCAGTTCACTTCAGTCATGTCTGACTCTTTGCAGCACCAGGCTCCTCTGTCCATGGGATTCTGCAGGAAAGAATACTGGAGTGAGTTGCCATTTCCTATATTCCAGGGGATCTTCTCTACCCAGGTATCAAACCCACATCTCTTAAGTCTCCTTGATTGCCAAGTGGGTTCTTTTCCACCAACACCACTTGGGAAACCCCTAAAAGTTAAGAGGTAGTAATGAATGTCAAGGAATTCTGTTATTGTTCTCATTCAGAACACTATGTAAAATCTTTGTTTTACATAATATTTCTCTATTTCATAATGTTTCTCTATTTCAGGATCTGAAACCCACTTTAGAAAATGTTTTAAAGTATATATCTAGGAACTGGCTGAAAATTAACTTGTTGATGTTATAGATTCAGAGTTTCCCACAGATAGAAGAATCTACATATATGATAACTGACCTGGACAGTCCCATCCTACAACTCTGCTCCTGTAGTCACATCATATGCAGAATTTCTTATAATTTTTTTCAAGTTTAACAAAGTACTTTCATTTATAATAATAGTAGAGTTTTATGAATTTCCACTTTGTGCTTCCAACTTCTGCCATAGTCTTACTAATAACGTGAAACATTTGTACACCAAACAAATTTCTCAATTTTACAGCCAGTCAAAATGATAAATAAAAACTATAAGTTCCATTTTTTCTAACTTTTTCTCGACATAAAGACATGTCTTTCAAGAATGACGTGAGTGTACATCCGTGGCAGATTCATGATGATATATGGCAAAACCAATACGATATTGTAAAGTAATTACAATTACTCCAATTAAAATAAATAAATTTATATTTAAAAAAGGTTTAAAAAAAAGAATGATATGAAAGATTCTTACTTTTACAAAATGATTTCTACTCAGAGGTGAGCCTCTTACTACACAGCTAAGTGCTTCTATTCTTTAGGCCAGTGGGAGAAGTATTTTATGCTGTGGCCACTGAAGGAAATATGCTGTACTAACCAGCATGTGCATAGCCCCTAACTTGGAATTTGAATTACAGGAAGCACCAAGCCTATAGCTGAGAGAGTCAGAGAAAACATGAGAAATTATAGACCAGGTGTATATGGAACACCTGGGAAGTGTGGCCTCAGTAGTCCTGTCTTTGAACCTCTAAGAATCTAAATATTTTTAGGTATTATAACCTAAGGTAAGTATCTAAATACTATTGGTTCAGGGGTTTTGTCTTTTACTCAATGATATGAGATTACTCATTTACTTTTACTGATTATAAAGTTCTTAAAAAATATTACAATAAATCTATCAGACAGTAAGGTGCTAAAAATACAAATGTGAACATTTCTAATGAGAAATAATGCACTGCATTTGTTTCTAAAAATGTTGAAAACAAATGAATAACTTTCTCCAAATGTATGCTGAAATTGATCATCTACCATGGACATCAGGTTACATCACTGATCACAAGATAACAAGAAACAAAAATCTCAAATAGACAATATCAATATCTAAATCTTATTAAGCATTACTTTAAAATGATTGTACTTAAAGGATTTAGTATAGGGATTTTCATATAGGGAAAGCATGACTTTTCATTGAGATCAAATTACTATTCTTCTAAATCAACTTGATTTATTTTGATTAAAAGTTTTTTTAAGTCAATTTACAAAATTAGAAGTGATGGCTGCTAGGTGTTAGCTTCATGAGCAGCAGAGTACTTCTATAAATAGTTGTATTTGCCAAGCTTATATTCATATCCTCACATAGTTAAGTAGAAAATTAGAGATTTCTAATTTTGACTGTATTTTATATTTTTAAATTCAGTGTGGTTAATACAATCTTCAGATATTACTGTGATAGTATACTTGTAAAATAAAAAAAATTGAAGAGAAAACTATCTTTATAGTGACTGCATGAATACATGTTTTAATAAGGCATACTGTAATAGTAAATGCAATGATACTCTTGAATTAAGAAACCTCCAGAGCAGAATTGTACATGCAATTGATAAATAATCAGACAACGTAACCTTTTTTGCTTCATCACAACCTCAGATTGTAGAAAAGTATGGAAACTTTACAAATTCATTTAAATATCATATAGGGAAATGATCCCCTTTGGACCTATATATGTTCTCTTTGGAACTTAATTCTTCTAATTGACTGGGTGCATGTGGGGTGCTCTCACTTCAGTCATGTCCAACTCTTTGTGATGCTGTGGACTCTAGCCTGCCAAGCTCCTCAGTTCATTGAATTCTCCTGGCAAGAATACTGAAGTGGATTGCCATGTTCTCCTCCAGGGGATCTTCCTGACCGAGGAATCAAACCTGGGTCTCCTACACTGCAGGTGGATTCTTTACTGCTGAGCCACTGGGGAAGCCAATGAACCAGGCACTTTATATTTAAAATATTAGACTTAACCATTGATGTTATAGGTCCTGAATTCATTTACTTTTGAGTAATGAGATGTTAGAAGTGGTTGATTATAAGGACACCAGTTTTATTCTCATCTAATTTCAGTTTTAGCCATGACTCTTGAGTCCTCAGGCTTCCCTTATGGCTCAGCTGGTAAAGAATCTGCCTGCAATGTGGGAAATCTGAGTTCGATCCCTGGGTTGGGAAGATCCCCTAGAGAAGGGAAAGGCTACCCATTCCAGTATTCTAGCCTGGAGAATTCTTGGACTGTATAGTCCACAGGGTCACAAAGACCTGGGCAAGACTTCACTCACTTCAGACTGAAGGACTTTCACTTCACTCACTTCTGTCCTCATGGGCTCCAATACTATCATTAATGATGAGAATTTAAGACTTTGTTATAAAAAAAACCACAGAAAGAATTTATTCATCTTTTTCTTAGAAGCCTCTCATGTATTTATATTTTAATTATTCTCCTTTAACCTCAGTGAAATAACACAGACCATTGCTTTTTACATACTACGTTCCTCTCATACAAAGATAGCTTTATGCATAATCATATAAGCAATTTTCCACATCTTGACTGGTAAACTAGATTTCTTCAGCTAGAAAATCAATGAGATTTTCTAATATCCCCTGCTCACTAACAAGAATGCTTCAGCATATGCACACTGCCCTGAAGAGCCTCAAGGACTAGTAGTTATACTTATGTGAGGGTGATCCAGCTACAGCATTTGGAGCCTGCTGATCCATAACATTTCTTGTATGTTCATCTGGAACCATTCTGCTAGTCAGTAAAGACTAAGCTGAAATCATTAATATATGGTTCAGTTTCCGCCTCTGCCCTCCTGGAAGCCCTAAGATTGAAAAACCCACCATGACTAAACAAAAGCCCTGATCCTCATTTGCTGGAGTCCCCATGACCAATGGAAAAACAGTCCTGGATATTCCCCTGATACAGCAAGTAACTCTCACCATCAGACAGTACATGATGAGCATGAAAATATACCTGCAACAGAGGCTTCCTCTTTCATTCATCCACTTAGTCATCCAGATAACAAGGTTTATAAAGCACCTAAAATTGTCATTTACTGTTAGAACTAAAGATATTATGTTGAATAAGACAGAACGGTTCCAATGCTTCTTATTTACAATTGTTATTGTTCTATTGCTCAGTTGTGTCTGACTCTTTGCAATGCCATGGACTACAGCACAGCAGGCTTTCGGGTCCTTCACCATCCCCCAGAGCTTGTTCAAACTCATGTCCATTGAATCAGTGATGCCATCCAACCATCTCATCCTCTGTCGTCCCCTTCTCTTCCTGCTTTCAGTCTTTCCCAGCATCAGGATCTTTTCCAATCAGTTCACTCTTCTCATCAGGTGGCCAAAGTATTGGAGCTTCAGCTTCAACATAAGTCCTTTCAATGTTTAGTAAGAGTTAATTTCCTTTAGGATGGATGGGGTTGATCTCTGTGGAGTCCAAGGGACTCTCAAGAGTCTTATCCAACTCTAAAGCTCAAAAGCATCAATTCTTCAGCACTCAGCCTTCTTTATGGTCCAACTCTCACATCCATATATGATGACTGGCAAAACCATAGCTTTGACTAGACACACCTTGGTCAAAAAAGTTATGTCTCTACTTAATACACTATCTAGGTTTATCATAGTTTTTCTTCCAAGGGACAAGTATCTTTTAATTTCATGGCTACAGTCACCATCTGCAGTGATTTTGGAGTTCAAGAATGAAAAGTCTGTCACTGTTTCCATTGTTTCCCCATCTACTTGCTATGAAGTGATGGGACCAGATGTCATCATTTTAGTTTTTTGAATTTTGTGTTTTAAGCCAGCTTTTTCACTCTCCTCTCTCACCTTAATCAAGAGGTTCTTTAGTTCCTCTTCATTGTCTGCCATAAGAGTGGTGTCATCTGCATTTCTGAGGTAATTGATATTTCTCCAGAAAAAGTTGATTCCAACTTGTGCTTCATCCAGCCCAGCATTCCTTATGATGTACTCTGCATATAAGTTAAATAAGCAGGGTGACAATATACAGCCTTGACGTACTCCTGTCCCAATTTGGAATCTGTCTGTTGTTCCATGTCCAGATCTAACCGTTGCTCCTTGACCTCCATACAGATTTCCCAGGAGGCAGGTAAGCGGTCTGGTATTACCATCTCTTTAAGAACTATCCACAGTTTGTTGTGATCCACACAGTCTAAGGCTTTAGCATTAGTCAATGAAGCAGAAGTAGATGTTCTTCCAGAATTCTCTTGCTTTTTCTATGATCCACTGGATTTTGGCAATTTGTCTCTGGTTCCTGTGCACTTTAGGAACAGGAACTTGAATATCTGGGGGTTCTGGGTTCACATATTTTTGAAGCCTAGCTTGGAGAATTTTGAGCATTACTTTGCTACTATATGAGATGAGTGCAATTTTATGGTACTTTTAACATTCTTTGTTATTTCCCTTCTTTGGAGCTGGAATGAAAACTGACATTTTCCAATCTTGTGGACCCTGCTGAATTTTCCAAATTTGCTGACATATTCAGTGTAGCACTTTAACACCATCATCTTTTAGGACTTGAAATCGCTCAACTGGAATTTCATCACCTGCACTAGCTTTGTTCACAGTAATGCTTCCTAAGGCCCACTTGACTTCACACTTCAAGATGTCTGGCTCTAGGTGAGTAATCACACCTTTGTGGTTATCTGGCTCATTAAGATTTTTTTTTTTTTTTGGTATATTTCTTCTGTATATTCTTGCCACCTCTTCTTAATGTATTCTGCTTCTGTTAGGTCAATACCATTTCTATTCTTCATTTTGTCCATCTTGGCATGAAATATCTCCTCAGTTCAGTGCAGTTCAGTTGCTCAGTCATGTCTGACTCTTTGCAACCCCATGAATTGCAGCACGCCAGGCCTCCCTGTCCATCACCAACTCCCGGAGTTCACTCAGACTCACGTCCATCAAGTCAGTGATGCCATCCAGCCATCTCATTCTCTGTCGTCCCCTTCTCCTCCTGCCCCCAATCCCTTCCAGCATCAGAGTCTTTACCAATGAGTCAACTCTTCGCATGAGGTGGCCAAAGTACTGGAGTTTCAGCTTTAGCATCATTCCTTCCAAAGAAATCCCAGGGCTGATCTCCTTCAGAATGGACTGGTTGGATCTCCTTGCAGTCCAAGGGACTCTCAAGAGTCTTCTCCAACACCACAGTTCAAAAGCATCAATTCTTCAGCACTCAGCTTTCTTCACAGTCCAACTCTCACATCCATACATGACCACTGGAAAAACTATAGCCTTGACTAGACCTGGGTATCTCTAATTTTCTTGAAGAGATCTCTAGTCTTTCCTACTCTATTGTTTTCCTCTATTTCTTTTCATTGTTCACTTCAGAAAGTTTTCTTATCTCTCCTTGCTATTCTTTGAAACTCTGCTTTCAAATTGATGTATCTTTCCTTTTCTCCTTTGCGTTTCACTTCACTTCTTTTCTCAGCTGTTTGTAAGGCCCCCTCAGACAGCCATTTTGCCTTTTTGCATTTCTTTTTCTTGGGGATGGTTTTGATCATCGCCTCCTGTACAATGTCATGAACCTCTGTCTATAGTTCTTTAGGCATTCTGTTTATCAGTTCTAACCCTTGAAACCATTTGTGACTTCCCCTGTATACTCATAATATAATCAGTTCAATTTCTGTACTGACCATCTGGTGATGTCCATGTATATAGTCATCTCTTGTGTTGTTGTAATAGGGTGTTTGCTATGACCAGTGAGTTTACTTGGCAAAACACTTTTAGCCTTTTTTTTTTTGCTTCATTTTGTACCCCAAGGCCAAACTTGCCTGTTACTCCAGGTATCTCTTGATTCCTAATTTTCATTCCAGTCGCCTGTGATGAGAAATACTTTTTTTTTTTTTGGAGTTAGTTCTAGAAGGTCTTGTAGGTCTTCATAAAACTGTTCAGCTTCAGCTTCTTCACCATTGTGATGGGGCATAGTCTTGGGTTCCTGTGATATTGAATGGTTTGCCTTGGAAATGAACATAGATCATTCTATCTTTTTTGAGATTGCATCCAAGTACTGCATTTCAGACTCTTGTTAACTAAGAAGGCTAGTCCATTTCTTCTAAGAGATTCTTGCACAGTAGTAGATGTAATAGTCATCTAAATTAAATTCACCCTTTCTGGTTTATTTTAGTTCATTGATTCCTAAATTCCTAACACATAAAAGCCCAAAGAGTGATAATAGAAAATATTAAAATCTAGTATTGCATTTGTTTGTAGGAAAGCAGTAACCTTAACACTAAGCGATGGTAAAGATAATGTGATAGGTAAGCAGGGAAGTTATGTGAATCTATTCACATTTAAAATATTCCTTATTGTTAGTTAGGAAGTTAGACATGAGTGTTGGCCTAGCTGAAAAAGATGCAAGCTGGTCCCAGGAAAGCTCAAAGATCCAGAAATAACCACACAGATTTTTCCAACTCCTGCACTTGCATCCTAGGCACACAGTGGATACAAATTAACAACTGGTGTTTCTCCAAGTAATCTTAGGCACCCAGGAGCCCACTAATGGTTCATAAATATTCTACATATATATGCATCTTATTAGACTGAATTATGGGAAGACATAAACAACAGAGTCTGCTGTTATTTAACTTGCAATTGTCAATCTGCCTTTAGCATATGCTCATTTATATTCTCTTTCTTTGATTGGTGGTGGGTACAAGCCCTATATTGCACAGGACAAAACCAAAAGGAGGAGATGGGAAGTATAAACAGGGGAAGCCAAGAAGAAGGAGGAGGAACTCCTCTGGGATCAGCCTACTCCAATGTCTTGGAAGTGCCTATCTAATAAAAGATTTGTCTGCTAGAGTTGAACTGACCTGTAACTTGTCTGTTGTCTTAAAGCCTTAGTCCAACATTCCAAATTTCTGTTGTGACAAGAGAAGAGACAAGGAAGACAAATTAACCAACCTGGCATTTCTATGTGGAGAGTTAGCTAGGGAAGAGCACAGATGGGGGAGCATGATGGAGACTTAACAGCATGAGTCAATAAAGTGGCACATCCCATCTACCTGGTGATGTAAAAGAGATATAATCTCTCTACTTAAAACTGAGAATTAATTAATATTCCATTTTGAGACATGATGAGTGATAATTTATGTATTTATATATCGGGTAATATACAATTAAAATAATCAAAATTAAACTTGAAAAAATATAATTTCCACATTTTTACTCATTTATATAAAGAGATCTTTGTCACCAAATGAATGTTAGAAATACAGGCAGTGTTATTTTTTTTCTATTTCAAAAGCTTTGTAATTCAAGCACATCTGATTTATATTGATTTTAAATTTAGCACTGAGAGAAAACACTTACATGCTCTATAACATTGTTAAACATCACAAATAAAATTAGAAGATGAATTATTATTGGTTTTAGGTTGCAAATTAGATGACTCATCGGTAAGAAAAATAACTCTATGATGATTGGCTAGTTTATAATTTGAATTGTAAGCTAGGCATTATGATGTGTTTCCTGTCACAAAATTTGTGGTCTAGCATTAGATTATGCATTCTTATCTTGACCTCAGTTAGGCAACAAAGTATTGAGTCACTTAGTGAATAAAATTCAGAAAACAGCAGCTGGCATTTTCTCAAATTCTACTTGTTGTGTATTATGCTGTATCTCTCACTACAAAACTTTCTGTTTCATGACCTGCTTATTACAAACCATGTAGTGCCTAAGTTTTCCCACTATTATGTCCAAACACTCATCTGAATTGTATTTTACAAGTCCTCTTTCCTTCTAGAATAGAAGGTTGATAATAGACAGGGGAGGTAGCCAGAGAGCTTTAATTAAAGTAGTGGTTCTACCGAGTCTAAGTCTCTTTTGTTGTCATGAGAATGTCTAGTGTTTATATAATGTTGATTTTTGAAGAAGATATTGTTTTATCAGAAAATTGAATATATATCTGCCCAATAGTCTTATAGACAAATGGCTTCCTTCATAATCACCAATATTTATGTCATTCTTAGTGCACTAAAGGAACTGCATATGATGGGATGGGAAATCTCCAAAATATTGAACTTGTCCCACAACCTCAAACATTCTTAGTTTTGGTAGAGATAATAGCTCTTTGCACACATACAATATCAATGTATGTTATTTGTAGATTGTATATTGAATAATATATATATATTTGCTTATTACTGTTTTCCTCACTATAAGCTTCATGAAAGTAGTAATGATTTTTTTTTTTTAAACAAAACACTGAAACCCCAGATCTATAAGCATTATTTACACTCAGCACAAAATGGACATCCCCAAATTGGGCTAGATGTTTAAGGAAAGTATTTTCGAGAACTTAGAGTAAAAAAAAAAAAATGGAGAAGGCAATGGCACCCCACTCCAGTACTCTTGCCTGGAAAATCCCATGGACGGAGGAGCCTGGTAGGCTGCAGTCCATGGGGTCACACAGAGTTGGACACGACTGAAGTGACTTAGCAGCAGAGTAAAATAATACATTTAAAAAATACATTTTAGCATATCATAGAATCACATAGTCTACAAGAAATTTTTTAATGGGAGTTCTGTTTCTTAAGTCTGAAATTAGAATAAATGCAGAAGAAAATTTTCTACTACATATACAAAGGTACAAATACATAGAACTAATTTTTCAATTTGAACCATTGTAGGACTGGAACTGTGAGACACAGAAAAGAGAAAAATAAAGCATTGATGAATGCAAGAAAAACTTTTAAAAATAAAAATAATACATTAACAGAACATTAAAAAGTCTCCTTCCATATTTCTAGGATAAAATTTTATATAGATTTTCAGTGAAGAAAAATGAAAAATGCATCCCAATGCAAGGTATACATGCTTAGGTGAAAATATTACATGCGATATATATTCTACTACTGAAATAAGACTTCATCTTTTTTATATGTAAATGATCTGCTTAAGGAATATCTTCAGTTATTGTTTCAATAGATATTTAGGCCTAATGGAAGTGTTCCACCCGTTCTTATACTTGGAATAAGTAATAGTACCTACTGTCAGCCATGTCAACAATATTCCAGACCTTAATGAAAAATGACCTTTAACCACAGACACACTCTAAAGTGCTGATGGCAGCATAATATTATAAATGAGGGCTTTGAGACACCCAGAAGTGCAAAGAGTAGTGAGATGATGCAAAACAACCTAAATAATCGTATCAGCAAGAAACGGAGGAAAATTATGCTAGGTTAGACAAGCCTTGAGTTGACACCCTGTGGTCAGATGCATCCCTCACTGGAATGGTTAAGTGAGGATGGAAAGACCATAGGGAAAATATGGTAGACTGAACAATGGTCTTCCATTTCCTATCCTAATCTTTGGTACCTGTGAAATTGATACTTTATTTTTTATTTTATTTTATTTTTTAACTTTACAATATTGTATTGGTTTTGCCATGTATGAACATGAATCCGCCATGGGTATACACATGTTCCCCATCCTGAACCCTCCTCCCTCCTCCCTCCCCTTACCATCCCTCTGGGTTGTCCCAGTGCACCAGCCCCAAGCATCCAGTATCGTGCATCGAACCTGGACTGGCAACTCGTTTCATACATGATGTTATACATGTTTCAATGCCATTCTCCCAAATCTTCCCACCCTCTCCCTCTCCCATAGAGTCCAAAAGACTGTTTTATACATCAGTGTCTCTTTTGCTGTCTCGTATACAGGGTTATTGTTACCATCTTTCTAAATGCCATATATATGCGTTAGTATACTGTATTGGTGTTTTTCTTTCTGGCTTACTTCACTCTGTATAATAGGCTCCAGTTTCATCCACCTCATTAGAACTGATTCAAATGTATTCTTTTTAATGGCTGAGTACTACTCCATTATGTATATGTACCACAGCTTTCTTATCCATTCATCTGCTGATGGACATCTAGGTTGCTTCCATGTCCTGGCTATTATAAACAGTGCTGCGATGAACACTGGGGAACACATGTCTTTTTCAATTCTGGTTTCCTCAGTGTGTACGCCCAGCAGTGGGATTGCTGGGTCATAAGGCAGTTCTGGGAATGCAAACTAGTACAGCCACTATGGAGAACAGTGTGGAGATTCCTTAAAATTGTTACTTTAAATGGCAAAAGGGACTTTGCAGATGTCATCAAACTAAGAATTTTGAGATTGGAAGATTATTGTTAGGGATTATCTGGCTTGACCCAATGTAATCAACTATGTCCTTATAAGAAGGAGTTAGGAAGGTCAAAAAAAAAAAAAAAAATCCAAGGCTTTATCTAGTTTCAGCAAAGGGTGGCTACTCTTCATTGCACTGCATGGGCTTCTCATTGCACTGACTTCTCTTGTTGTGGAGCACAAGCTCTAGGTAGGCAGGCTCAGTAGGGGTGGCACACAAGCTTTGTTCTCCCAAGGCATGGAGAATCTTCCTGTCTAAGGATCAAACCTGTGTTGCCGGCTTTGACAGGCAGATTCTTTTCCACTCTACCACCGAATTATTTTTGAAAATTTTGACCTACAAATTATTGGAATAATTGCAAGGAAACAAACTTTAAATGAGTTAATAACTGAAAATGGCAGTTATTATAGGAAATATTTCAAGTATTCAGAAACTAATGCAGAAATAATGTCTATCATAAATATACATTGCATTCCCTTCTGCCTTGCCCACACAAATAGGCAACTGACAAATAATGATGAACCACTGGACATATATCTGGAGAAATCCATCATCTGAAAACATACATGCACCCCAATGTTCACTGAAGCTCAATTCACAGTAACCAAGATATGGAAAGAACCTAAATGTCCATAAGATGAATGGATAAAGAAGATTTTGTACACATACACAATGAAATGTTACTTTGTTTACATTTCATAAAAAATGAAATAGTAATTGCAGCAGTTGGACTATAAAGAAAGATGAGTGCCAAAGAATTGATGCTTTTGAACTGTGGTGTTGGAGAAGATTCTTGAGAGTCCCTTGGACTGCAAGGAGATCCAACCAGTCTATCCTAAAGAAGATCAGTCCTGGGTGTTCACTGGAAGGACTGATGTTGAAGCTGAAACTCCAATACTTTGGCCACCTGATGTGAAGAGCTGACTCATTGGAAAAGACCCTGATGCTGGGAAAGATTGAGGGCAGGAAGAGAAAGGGACAGCAGAGGATGGGATGGTTGGATGGCATCATCGACTCTATGGACATGGGTTTGGGTGGACTCTGGGAGTTGGTAATGGACAAGGAGGCCTGGCGTGCTGTGGTTCATGCAGTCCCAAAAAGTCAGACACCACTGAGTGACTGAATTGAACTGAAGTGAACTGAATTGTAGCAGCATGGATAGTCCTAGAGATTATCATACCAAATGTAGTAAATCAGATAGAGAAATATGAATATCATATGACAGCCCTTACATATAGAACCTGAAAAAATGATATAAGTGAATTTATTTACAGAACAGAAATAGATTCAGACATAGAAAGCAAATTTATGGTTAGCAAGGAGGAAGGAATGGGAGGGATAAGTTAGAGATTTGGAATCGAAATATACATAACACCATATATTATACAATATATTGTATACAATATATTATACAACACAATTATCCATTTGAGTGCAGAGTTCCAAAGAATAGCAAGGAGAGATAAGAAAGCCTTCCTCAGTGACCAATGAAAAGAAATAGAGGAAAACAATAGAATGGGAAAGACTAGAGATCTCTTCAAGAAAATTAGAGATACCAAGGGAACATTTCATGCAAAGATGGGCACAATAAAGGACAGAAATGGTATGGACCTAACAGAAGAAGAAGATATTAAAAGGAGGTGGCAAGAATACATAGAAGAACTACACTAAAAAGATCTTCATGACCCAGATAATCACGATGATCACTGACCTAGAGCCAGACATCTTAGAATATGAAGTCAAGTGGGCCTTAGGAAGCATCACTACGAACAAAGCAAGTGGAGGTGATGGAATTGCAGTTGAGCTCATTCAAATCCTAAAAGATGATGCTCTGAAAGCATTGCATTGAATATGCCAGCAAATTTGGAAAACTCAGCAGTGTTCACAGGACTAGAAAAGGTCAGTTTTCATCCCAATCCCCCAAAATTACTTATATATTGAAGGCAGTCAGTCATGTCTGACTCTCTGTGACCCCATGGATTATATATACAGCCCACCAGGCTCCTCCATCCATGGGATTCTCCAAGCAGGAATACTGGAGTGAGGTTGCCATGTCCTTCTCCAGGGGATCTTCCCAGCACAGGGATCGAACCTGGGTCTCCCTCATTGCAGGAAGACACTTTACCCTCTGAGCCACCAGGGAATCCCAAAGAAAGGGAATGCCAAAGAATGCTCAAAGTACCGCACAATTGCACTCATTTCACACTAGTAAATAAATGCTCAAAATTCTCCAACCCAGGCTTCAACAGCATGTGAACTGTGAACTTCCAGATGTTCAAGCTGGTTTTAGAAAAGATAGAGGAACCAGAGACCAAATAGCCAACATCTGCTGGATCATCAAAAAAGAAAGAGAGAAAAAACATGCATTTCTGCTTTATTGATTATGCCAAAGCCTTTGACTGTGTGGACCACAACAAACTCTGCAAAATTTTTCAAGAGATGGGAATACCAGACCACCTGACCTGTCTCTTGAGAAACCTATATGCAGGTCAGGAAGCAACAGTTAGAACTGGACATGGAACAACAGACTTGTTCCAAATGGGGAAAGGAGTACCTCAAGGCTGTATATTGTCACCCTGCTCATTTAACTTATATGCAAAATACACCATGAGATACTCTGGGCTGGACAAAGCACAAACTGGAATCAAGATTGCCGGGAGAAATATCAATTACCTCAGATATGCAGATGACACCACCCTTATGGCAGAAAGTGAAGAGGAACTAAAGAGCCTTTTCATGAAAGTGAAAGACTACAGTGAAAAAGTTGGATTAAAATTCAATATTCAGAAAACTAAGATCATGGCATCTGGTCTCATCGCTTCATGGCAAATAGATGGGAAAACAATGGAAACAGTGACAGACTTTATTTTGGGGGGCTCCAAAATCACTGCAAGCCATAAAATTAAAAGATGCTTGTTCATTGGAAGAAAAGTTATGACCAATCTAGATAGCATATTCAAAAGCAGAGACATTATTATGCTAACAAATGTCCATCTAGTCAAGGCTATGGTTTTTCCAGTAGCCATGTATGGATGTGAGAGTTGGACTATAAAGAAAACTGAGTGCTGAAGAACTGATGCTTCTGAACTGTGGTGTTGGAGAAGACTCTTGAGAGTCCTTTGGACTGCAAAGAGATTCAAACAGTCCATCCTAAAGAAAATCAGTCTGGATTATTCATTGGAAGGATTGATGCTGAAACTGAAACTGCAATACTTTGGCCACCTTGATACAAAGAACTGACTCATTGGAAAAGACCCTGATGCTGGGAAAGATAGAAGGCATGAGGAGAAAGGGCCGACAGAGGATGAGATCATTGGATGGCATCAATGACTTAATGGACATGAGTTTGAATAAACTCCAAGAGTTGGTGATGGACAGGGAGGCCTGGCTTGCTGCAGTCCATGGGATCACAAGAAGTTGGACAAGACTGAACAACTGAACTGAACTGAATATCATGTATAAAATGAATAAACACAAAGAACCTACTGTATAGGAAAGTGACTCTACTCTATATTATGTAATAATCTATAAGGGAAAAGAATTTGAAAAAATATATAAATAACTGAATAACTTTGCTATAGACTTGAATCTAACAAAACATTGTAACTCAAGTATATTGAGTTATCTATTGTAACTCAAATATATTTCAATATTAAAAAAAAAAATGATGAGCCAGAAATACTCTAATTTTCATCATGGCATTCATGAGGAACTCTCATTTCATTCCACTTTCCTCCTGGTTCTTGATACTTAACATAGTTTCTCATTTTACTTCTGATTCTGCCCATAGAGCATTGCATTGACATTTGCTTTTTGTATTTTATTCTCAATGCTTTGCTTCCTGAGTAGACTGAATCTATTTAACCATTCCAGCTCTTAATACAGTCATAGTACTCTGTGCCATTTTAAAGTCAGACCTCAAAGATTCCAAGATCTACTATCCTTCATCCTTCATTAAAGACACTTTAGGCAAGTAGTGTATGTATAAATCTTAGAGGACATTTCTTTCTTAACTCCAGCATAGGTCAAATATTTATTAGCACAGTGGGTTTCATTTTGCATTCCTAACTGTATCATGATAAAGAGAATTTGGAAAGAGACCAAAGAGACGAAATAAAAATGATTAACAACCTAGGAGAAAAGACCAAAGAAACCAGGTCGCTAGAGCCTGAGGACAAGAATGTTAGTGCTTAGGCAGAGATGGAAACAGCAACAACAGTGATGAAAAACAAGTATTCTTTCCAGGATGTACACTGGGTACAGAATTCATGGCAAGATGCCTGGTTGAAAAAATGATGTCTTGATTTAATGGATTGTTAGAGTTAAATCTCTTTGTGGTTTCTTTTGAGGTTGCGATTTTTTTCTTTATTAAGGGCGTGTATCTTAGCAGACAATTCTCCTGCAGTGTGTTAGGAAAGGTAAAGAGAGACATGTACAGTATTTCGAACCTTTGAGATCACATTAAAGAAGACTTTCACAGACTAGATATCCATAAGTATCCATAATATTTCACTGAATAGATGTAGTTCGGCAACTGGTATGGGTAGAGATATTCTCAAAAATTTAAAA
This sequence comes from Bos taurus, assembly GCF_002263795.3. Lineage (NCBI taxonomy): Eukaryota > Metazoa > Chordata > Mammalia > Artiodactyla > Bovidae > Bos > Bos taurus. The sequence goes on from NC_037336.1 coordinate 6,503,013, forward strand.
AAAAAAAAAAAAAAAAAGTCCATTCTTACCTAAATATCTTGAGCTTCAAACTACCTTAAAGTTATTCAGTTCAGTTCATTTCAGTTCAGTCTTTCAGTCGTGTCCGACTCTTTGCGACCCCATGAATCGCAGCACGCCAGGCCTCCCTGTCCATCATCAATTCATGGAGTTCACTCAGACTTACGTCCATCGAGTCAGTGATGCCATCCAGCCATCTCATCCTGTTGTCTCCTGCTTCTCCTGCCCCCAATCCCTCCCAGCATCAGAGTCTTTTCCGATGAGTCAACTCTTTGCATGAGGTGGCCAAAGTACTGGAGTTTCAGCTTCAGCATCATTCCTTCCAAAGAAATCCCAGGGCTGATCTCCTTCAGAATGGACTGGTTGGAACTCCTCTCAGTCCAAGGGACTCTCAAGAGTCTTCTCCAACACCACAGTTCAAAAGCATCAATTCTTCGGCACTCAGCCTTCTTCACAGTCCAACTCTCACATCCATACATGACCACAGGAAAAACCATAGCCTTGACTAGACGAACCTTTGTTGGCAAAGTAATGTCTCTGCTTTTGAATATGCTATCTAGGTTGGTCATAACTTTCCTTCCAAGGAGTAAGCGTCTTTTAATTTCATGGCTGCAGTCACCATCTGAAGTGATTATGGAGCCCAGAAAAATAAAGTCTGACACTATTTCCACTGTTTCCCCATCTATTTCCCATGAAGTGATGGGACCAGATGCCATGATCTTCGTTTTCTGAATGTTGAGTTTTAAGCCAATTTTTCACTCTCCACTTTCACTTTCATCAAGAGGCTTTTTAGTTCCTCTTCACTTTCTGCCATAAGGGTGGTGTCATCTGCATATCTGAGGTTATTGATATTTCTCCCAGCAATTTTGATTCCAGCTTGTGCTTCTTCCAGCCCAGCATTTCTCATGATGTACTCTGCATATAAGTTAAATAAGCAGGGTGGCAATATATAGCCTTGACGTACTCCTTTTCTTATTTGTAACCTTTCTGTTCTTCCATGTCCAGTTCTGTTACTTCCTTACCTGCATACAAATTTCTCAAGAGGCAGGTCAGGTGGTCTGGTATTCCCATCTCTTTCATAATTTTCCACAGTTTATTGCGATCCACACAGTCAAAGGCTTTGGCATAGTCAGTAAAGCAGAAATAGATGTTTTTTCTGGAACTCTCTTGGTTTTTCGATGATCCAGTGGAGGTTGGCAATTTGGTCTCTGGTTCCTCTGCCTTTTCTAAAACCAGCTTGAACATCTGGAGTTCACAGTTCATGTATACTCCACTACAAAGTCCATACAAGTCATGGCTTTTAAAATGTCTCTAATGTGCTCTTAACCTTAGAGAAAAATCCACTGATATCTAATGGCAGAATGTTTGAAAAGGGCAGTGAAGGACATATTAAACCTAATTTTTTTTTCTATATAACATTATGAAAAAAATTTAAAAATATTTAACCTTGACTATTGGCTTGAAACATGGGAGTTTCATTGTATTCAGTGTCAGCTTATCAATATGTTTGCAATATCAGTCTTAGTACCACATATTAAAGTGCTTGAGCATACATTTGTGTGCAGAGAAGCAAAGAATAATAGGAAACATTTTACTCATTGATTGTTTAAATTATATTAATTTCATACTCAACATATTCATGAGGCATTGATGCTATTTCTGAACACAGAAATATAGCTATATGTATGGATTTCTAACAAGCCAGTTAATATTTACACTTTTTTTATTTTTTACAAAATATTCCTATGAGGATATTTTATGAATTTTGTCCTAGGCTTATAGAGATCACATTAGTGCTCATGTAATTCATTCTATGCTTAAATCTACTGTATGACATTTGAGGTAACATCAATATTGAAGGGAGAACTGTGCAAAACGAGTCATGGAAATCCTGTATGATGCTAACAGCATCTTTTTGTAGTACCTTTGCACTTATTACCACCATGTAGCAAAGCTGACATTAATACATTTTGAATGTTAGTGTAGTTGCACAAAAGTCCCACTACTAAAGAGTTTTAGAAATCAGAATTTGGATCCTTCTAAAGATCTAACAAAAAGCTACTAAAATATAATTTCATAAATCTCTTCAGTGCTTAACAATATCAGATTCAAGTAAAATTCTCCTTAATATTACAAAGTTTATTTTCTCTTGGTTTAATTTAGATGAAAAATGACACCTATTGACATTGATAAATGTATGCTTGGTGCACGTCTGACACTTTGGAACCCCATGGACTGTGGCCCACCAGGCTCCTCTGTCCATGGGATTCTTCAGGCAAGAATACTGGAGTGGGTTGCCATGCCCTCCTCAAGGGGACCTTTCCAACCCAGGGATTGAATTTACATTCCCTGCATTGCCAGGTTTTGTTTTGTTTTGTTTTAACCAGTGCCACCTGCAAAGGCTGTATACTTGGTAGTCATACATATTATATCTAGGTGACAAACTCCCTATAGTCTTAGTTATGGTTTAGTTATGTTTAGGTGGTTTAGTTATGGTATGAGTATTTAGAAGATAAGTGAGTGCTCTTGTAAGCTCTCAGTTTCTCTGTGTCTATTTGTGAAGAGAGTTTGAGTAAGAAAATAAGAAAGAACATAATGGAGACAAATCTACTGAATTATGTATTAAGTCCTTAATATGTAATGGTTTGGTTAGTTGATGAGAGTAAAACAATGAAAAAAGTAAAAATATTACTAAGCACTTAAAAGAGTATACACAAGCTGGGAAAATAAAACATGCCTGAGTTAAGCCATCAGTTAGCTGCTAACACCTACTGTGTGAAGGGACATAGAGAAATACCCTCAAATTTCTCATTGAATCTTTGCCATAACATTTTCAGATTTTTTTTTATTGTTATCATTTTAAAGATTAAAAAGCTGAGGTTAATTTTTGTAAGATCACAATACTAGTAATTACTGGATCTGATTTTTAAGCACAGTTATGTCTGGTTGCTGGGATCTCTTTAGAAGACTACACTTATCAATTGAGTGATAATTGAAAATTATCATGGAAATTATAGCAAAGGGAAGGACAACCCTTCCACTAGTAGATAAGTTCAACTCACGTTACCCATGGACTTCATTTCCATACCTGCATAGCAACAGGATAGTTGCTGGGAGTTCATGAAGTTTCCTTTCATTTCTAGAATTCAGTGATTCTAAAATTCCATGGCCCTCATATAGACTAGATTGACAGGCATGGTATTTTTTAAAGAAGCAAGAGCCAAGTTGATTTTTGAAGGGTAGGGAAAACCATGGAAAACCATTCCTTTGTGGTTTATGGGAGAGAAAGAATCCAAGTTAAGGCACAAGAAGCATGGAAAAGAGGAACTAATAGCTTGATCAGCATGTATTTGTTGGAGTAGAAGCTCAGGCAGTTGGCTAGGAAATGTGCAGTCCCACTTAAGGAAGGTTCGAGAGGAAGGATGAGGAATGTGAGGAAGGTGCTTTTCATTCATGTAATGATCAAGGAATATTACAGTCCTCAAAGTGAAATGAAAAAGATTTAAGATAATTATTCTTAAATCAAGTAGGAGACAAAGAGGAATGAATATAAGGCCATTAGATTTCATGTATAGAAATCAGTACTGTCTCAAAGTTATTCCTCAGGACTTCATGCTCTGTGTTCTGAAATAGCTGTGTTTTTATGTCTTGCTTAGTTTACTAACTAACTAACTAACTAACTAAATATATATATATATATATATATATATATATAGTAAAACATAACCAGCCTTTCTCCAGGATTCTATTTCTGGTACTTTTTGTCAAAACAGTAGCAATCTCTAACCTCTATTTATTGTTTATTTCCTACATATTGCCTCAGATCATTGTTTAGGTTTTCAACAGTCACTTTCACTGTGGAGGCTCCCTTTTCCTCAACCTTCCTTTTTCACACATCTTCAGGTGATTTGTAATCTTAATCCATCCTCAGCACTCATGAAAGTTCAACCAGGGTATATTCACAACTGCTTTCTATTAGTCATGTTTTGTTCTAAATATTCAGGCAAAGATCACTGAATAAACGCTTATGATTTTAACTCCACTTAATCATCATACTATGCTATGCTAAGTCACTTCAGTCGTGTCTGACTCTGTGCGACCCCATAGACGGCAGCCCACCAGGCTCCCCCATCCATGGGACTCTCCAGGCAAGAACACTGGAGTGGGTTGCCATTTCCTTCTCCAATGCCTGAAAGTGAAAAGTGAAAGTGAAGTCGCTCAGTCCTGTCTGACTCTTAGCGATCCCATGGATTGCAACCTAACAGGTTCCTCCGTCCATGGGATATTCCAAGCAAGAGTACTTGAGTGCGGTGCCATTGCCTTCTCCTACTCATCATACTAGCTGTGTCATTTCAATCTGATAAATGTTGATATCAACATAGCAGGCAATTGAACATTTTCTTTTTTTTTTAATTACACACTACAAAATACAATGCATGCCACACAATATGCTGCGTAATCTACTAGCAGGGATAGAAGAGCATGACTGAGTTGTTCTTCATCAACCAGGAAAACGTTTCCTTAATCAATGTTCTCCAAACCCATTGACACATAGAAACGGTTTACTCCAGAGACGCGCCTATCTCTTTCCATCAAATACCACTGATATGGATAATGGGCAACCCTTTTTTCCTTGCCGCCGTTACTGAACCTGTGGATGCGCGCGGTGGCCATTCCTGGGATGAACAAGCACACGCCCATAACGCTTTTATGCCAAGATCAATAGATTTTGTGTCTTGACCATAGCATATACACAAGGACCTCACATCTAAATACAGTTGTTTGAGAACCACTATTTTAAATTCAAAAATTTACAACTTGTATTTCACCTGTATTTAGGAAAAATAGTTATTGGATGACAGTTTTATTTTACATGCACTTAAAAATATTTTAGTAGTTACTAAAATATTTTACATGGTATCTCATTTTGTACAAATTAATTTCATTTAGACTATGTTTTACACTATTTTCCTAGACTTTTAGTAGGTTTTTAGGGTTCTAAGATAGTTACAATAATGTGTCATTCTCAATAAACTGCTCTTAAAGCAGATGAGTTCTCTCTATTCTCTTGAGATACTCATAGCATAATGCAGAAGGTGTCAGGAATAATTAAAATAAATAACTTTCTATCCAATCAAATAAAATTTCTCATTTGGAATTTTGACATTTTTCCTATGCTGCTTATGATTCTAATAAGAGCAAATCAAGAGTGCATTTTCTCAACAGGAGTGAAAAGAATCTTAGATATGGCAGTTTAATAAGTTCACATAATAATGTAGGGGCTTCAAATCCTTAACATCCCCCCTATATCAGCTGTTAAACAAATAAAGTTAAATCTTATCTTTAGATATTGACAATTGAATAATCTTACTAAATGGAAAAAAAATTGTCACTTTTATGAGCACAACACTAAAACCCTCTGAAAAATAATCTTGAGAAGCAAAAAAAAAAAAAAAAATACAATTCAAGTTATGTGCTATATGTTTCTACTTGTTGGGGAAATCATGCACATCTGTAGCAGCTTCAGTCAAAATGACCTAGGTAATTCCAAAGAATAAGACATTTCATTGATTGGAATAAATTTGCTATCAATATTTCATTGATAAGTTATGTGAAAATGGTTCCCTATAACAATAGTTTCCAAAGATTTAATTTAGTCATAACATTTATTCATTAATTCAACTGTCCAAAAATCAGTTGGTATACCTAGCAACATTTCTTCAAAATTTATATGTTTGTATGATGGTGTATGAAAGTGTTTGTCTCTCAGTCATGCTTGACTCTTTGTGATCCCATGGACTGCAGCCCACCAGACTCCTCTATAAATGAGGTTTTCCAGGCAAGGATACTGGAGCAGTTTGCCATTTCTTTCTCCAGAGGATCTTCCCAACCTAGGGATAGAACCTGGGTCTCCTACACTGCAGGCAGATTCTTTACCGACTGAATTATCAAGGAAGCCCTGTATGTGTTGGTATGTATTTGATATAGAATAACCATCTCAAGATCACTGCAGATGGTGATTGCAGCCATGAAATTAAAAGATGCTTACTCCTTGGAAGGAAAGTTATGACCAACCTAGCTAGCATATTAAAAAACAGAGACATTACTTTGCCAACAAAGGTCAGTCTAGTCAAGGCTATGGTTTTTCCTGTGGTCATGTATGGATGTGAGAGTTGGTCTGTGAAGAAAGCTGAGCACCGAAGAATTGATGCTTTTGAACTGTGGTGTTGGAGAAGACTCTTGAAAGTCCCTTGGACTGCAAGGAGATCCAACTAGTCCATCCTAAAGGAGATCAGTCCCGGGTTCATTGGAAGGACTGATGCTGAAGCTGAAACTCCAGTACTTTGGCCACCTCCTGCAAAAAGTTGACACATTGGAAAAGACCCTGATGCTGGGAGGGATTGGGGGCAGGAGAAAGGGACGACAAAGGATGAGATGGCTGGATGATCACTGACTCGATGGATGTGAGTTTGGGTAAACTCCGGGAGTTGGTGATGGACAAGGAGGCCTCGTATTCTGTGACTCATGGGGTTGCAAAGAGTCGGATATGACTGAGCGACTGAACTGAACTGAACTGAACCATCTCAATGTTACCAAGTTGGTGATTTACTTACCCATTCTCAAGATGTGTCACTATGCCTTACTGTACTGAGAATTAAAACAAACAAAAAAAATTAATTGAAAAGCTTGCATGGTCACAAGTATTCTAAAGCTGTGCAATCACTCTAATTTGATGCTATCCAGCCCTCTTCAAGGTCTAAAAATATGCCCTCAAGGAAAAATCTGAATCTTGAGAAGGCACTACTTCCTAGACAAAAAGTGAATGTAGCCCAATTGTTCTCTAGTTTTCTGACTTTTATTTCACATGATCTCAGGTGTCTTGTACAGAAATTATTTTTTTCAATTTCAAGGAAGAAAATCTTGAGTTTATATCAGCATAGAAAATTACACCGTATTGGAGCACCCACCATATTACGGGTGCATAAATCTGATACAGAGCCCCTGTTCATTTCCACCAGATTGGTACTTCTCTAATTAGACAAATGTGCTCATCAAACATGATTAAATTATGCAATAATTGTATATAATTAGTAGAGACTTGTCATAGGAAATATCTATCCAAGGCCTTGTCCAGTTGGGGAATACACTACTTATCCAGGTGCTTTCTAAAATCACACTAAGTCTTCATTTCTAAAAATTTTACAATAATGTGGGTTTGAGTCACTGTTACAATACAGAGAATTTAAATGATGCCAATAGTGTGGCTAATAGTGATTACATTTCACTTTCTGGATTTCAGAGGTAAATGATGTGAAATATCATAGTGGTGTGTAAAAAACTTTCTCATAAAAATACATTGTTTCTTCATAGCAAATATTTTAGCAATTAACAATAGGTATACTGTAGAGTTTGTTATCAGACTAGAATTCAGTGCCAACTACTAACTAGCTATGAGGCCATAGGAAACATAGTTAATCTCTTTTCTTGTTTCCTTGGTTACATAGTAACTATGTGAAAGTGATGTAAGGTTTACATGACTTTACACATTCTTTTTTAATTTTATTTTATTTTTAAACTTTACATAATTGTATTAGTTTTGTTAAATATCAAAATGAATCCGCCACAGGTATACACATGCTCCCCATCCTGAACCCTCCTCCCTCCTCCCTCCCCACACCATCCCTCTGGGTTGTCCCAGTGCACCAGCCCCAAGCATCCAGTATCGTGCATCGAACCTGGCCTGGCACCTTGTTCATACATGATATTTTACATGTTTCAATGCCATTCTCCCAAATCTTCCCACCCTCTCCCTCTCCCACAGAGTCCATAAGACTGTTCTATACATCAGTGTCTCTTTTGCTGTCTCGTACACAGGGTTATTGTTTTACAATGATCTACCATGATGCCAGCCACTTCTGAACCAATCAGCATATATTAGCTTGCATCATCATTACATATATGTCTTCTTCCTCTAAATACATTTGTAAAACCTATTTTCTGGCCTATAATTTTCTATTTTTGATACATTTCACTTTAAATTTCTGTGACTTTATCAATAGCAGTATATTATTATCAAATTTGTCACAAGAGTGTTACAATCAATAATAAAAATTGTCTCCTACTACACAGAAATGTACAACATATTAACAAAAATAAATGGTCTCAAATAGTCATTCATATATTTCTTGTAATGTTCCTATAATAATTATATTCATTTTGGCTGGGTGGAGTCAAATAGTGTGCATCACAACTAAGCACATCTGACATTGCAATTCAAGTATAGCCACAGACAATATGCCCATGAATGAACTAAGTCATAGTGGGTCTACAGGCAGTTGCTTGCATAACCCTGAGCTTGAGAAAGGGCTTCCCAAGTGGCACTAGTGGTAAAGAAACCAGCTGTCAATGCACAAGGCATAAGAGATGCAGATTGAATCCCTGAGTTGGGAAGATCCCCTGGAGGAGGGTGTGGCAATCCAGCACAGTATTCTTGCCTGGAAAATCCTATGGGCTGAGGAGCCTTGTGGTCCACGATCCTTAGGGTTGCAAGGAGTTGCATACAACTGAAGCAACTTAGCACCCATGCATGGGCTAGAAACAACCTGAAAGGGGGAGAAAAAAAAAAAAAAAACTGAATCCAAAATTCATTGGATCATAAAGAAGGCAAGGGAATTCTAGAAAAACATCTACTTTTCTTCATTGACTACTCAAAAGCCTTTGAATGAATCACAACAAAGTGTGGAAAATTCTTAAAGAGATGGGAATACCACATCACTTTACCTGTCTCCTGTGAAACTTGTGTGCAGATCGAGGCAACAGTTAGAACCTTACATGGAACAACTGACTGGTTCAAAATTGGGAAAGGAATACATCAAGCCCGTATACTGCCACTGTGCTTATTTAACTTAAGTTTCAGATCAGATCAGTCGCTCAGTCGTGTCCGACTCTTTGTGACCCCATGAATCGCAGCACGCCAGGCCTCCCTGTCCATCACCAACTCCCGGAGTTCACTCAGACTCACGTCCATCGAGTCAGCGATGCCATCCAGCCATGTCATCCTCTGTCGTCCCCTTCTCCTCCCGCCCCTAATCCCTCCCAGCATCAGAGTCTTTTCCAATGAGTCAACTCTTCGCATGAGGTGGCCAAAGTACTAGAGTTTCAGCTTTAGCATCATTCTTTCCATTAGGGTACATCATGTGAAATACTAGGCCAGATGAATCAGAAGCTGGAATCAAGATTGCCTAAAGAAATATCAACAACCTCAGATATGTAGATGATACCACTCTATTGGAAGAAAGTGAAGAAGAAGAAAAGTGCCTCTTGATGAAAGTGAAAGAGGAGACTGAAAAAGCTGGCTTAAAACTCAACATTCAAAAAACTAATATCATGGCATCTGGTCCCATCACTTCATGGCAAATAGAAGGGGGAAAAGTGGAAACAGATTTTATTTTCATGGGCTCCAAAATCACTGCAGATGGTGATTACAGCCATGAAATTAAAAGATGCTTGCTTCTTGGAAGGAAAGCTATGACAAACCTAGACAGCATATTAAAAAGCAGAGACATTGCTTTTCCAACAAAGGCCCATGTAATCAAAGCTATGGTTTTTCCAGTCATCATACAAGGGTGTGAGAGTTGGACCATAAAGAAAGCTGAGTGCTGAAGAATTGATGCTTTTGAATTGTGATGTTGGAGAAGACTCTTAAGAGTCTCTTGGACTGCAAAGAGATCAAGTCAATCAATCCTAAAGGAAATCAACTCTGATTTCCATCAAAGACCAAAAATTGGGCAGTATCCCAACCCGTGAAATTCCAGCCCCTTTACCAAAATAGTTGGAATAATGCTCCCACTCATTTGCCTATGAAATTATCCATCCCATAAAAGCTAACCACACCACATTTCAAGGCCACACACACCTTCTGTCATGGCCCACACTCTGTGGAGTGTGTTTCTCTCTGAATAAAATCAATTTCTTACCTATCACTCAGTCTCTCACCAAATTCTTTCTCTGATGAGACACAAAGAACATGAGTCTCAGTAAGTCCAGACACCAGGTAAGTGATTCTCATTCAAAGAGCATTTTTGGCTGGGTTCGAGTCCCAGGCACATGAGTTCAAGTCCCAATCTGTGTTTTAGCTGGGTTTGATTCCCAGCACATGAGTTTAAGTCCCAATCTGAGGGAAACAGTTTCCACTGGTGATCCAGATGGGACAGTGATAAGCTAAGAAAATGTTTAGAGTTAGGTCTTGGTCCTAAAGAGGCCCATGAGACACCATGAACCAGGTATACTGGGGAGGATGCCCTGTAATCACCTGCCAATTTTTGACTGGTGAGTCAACCCCATATGCCTATGGGCATCCAATAGCCAGCAGATCCAGAACAGAATTGTTACTCTTCTTGACTCTGAGGTTTTTCTCCTACATTCTTGAATCCTTGTTCATGCCTGCTTTTTCTTTTCCCCCCTTTATCTTGTTAACCCAAGAAGACCACCAAGGTGTATCTTCACTTTTACTCCTTTCCTTCTGATCCTTATAAGTGCTGACTCTTTATTCCCAACTTATAGCCAGACTAACTCCCACTCATTGTGAACACCACTGTGGATGTCTTCCATGCCATTTCTTTGTGACAAACTCTGGGAACTAACACCTCTTTTGAAGACTATCTTGGAAGGGATAGCATCTAAAATCATGAGTGCAAATCTTGGCCAAATCGTGTGTTGGATTTTGACTTAACACTGAAATTTTGGATAGCATAAGAGTTAGAGACATTATCTCAGGTTTGGGTGTGAAACAGGTCAGGCTGCATCAGTCTCAACCAATACCTCTCTGGGCCATATCCTGGCCTTGTTGTTTCAAATCCAAAACTGGGTTTTGGCTGCGTTGGAGTCCCAGTGCATGGGCTCAAGGCTCAATCTGAGATAAATGGTTTCACTGGGAAAGATTGAAGGCAAAGGGAGACAAGGGCAGCAGAGGATGAGATGGTTAGATACCATCATAAACTCAATGGACATGAATTTGAGCAAACCCTGGGAGACAGTGAGGGCTAGGAAAGCCTGGCACACTGCAGTCCATGGGGTCACAAAGAATCTAACACAACTTAGTGAATGAACAGCAACAAAAATAATGATATAATTTATAATCTTCCAACAATAATTGCAAGAACAGAACAAGATACAATTATAAATTATAATTTATAATTATAAATTATGAATATAAATTATATAACTATAAAATATAATTATATAAATTATAAGTGCTAAGCACGGCCGAGAGGAGCCACCCCATGTCTGAGGTCAGGGGCAGAAGCCGGGAAGACCCCATGCCCGAAGGATGGCGGCCAAGAGGAGTTACCCCACTTCCGAGGTCAGGGGCAGTGGCTGAGAGTACCAGACTGCGGCAGGGCAGGAATGGCGGAGAGGAGCTACCCCGCGTCCGAGGTCAGGGGGGCAGACGAGAGGAGATACCCAGTGTCCGAGGTCAGGGACGGCGACAAGAGGAGTTACCCCACGTCTGAGGTCAGGGGTGGCAGGCGGGAGGAGCTACCCCACGCCTCTAAGCCCGAGGCCAGGGGCGGCGGCCAGGAGGAGCAACCCCACGTCCAAGGAGCCGTGGCTGCGTGGATGCAGGAGAGCCTAGAGAAGCTATCCCATGTTGAAGGTCAGGAAGGGCGGCTGTGAGGAGATACCCCTCCTCCAAGGTAAGGAGCAATGGCTTTGCTTTGCTGGAGCACCCATGAAGAGATACCCCATGCCCAAGGTAAGAGAAACCCAAGTAAGACAGTAGGTGTTGCAAGAGGGCATCAGAAGGCAAACACACTGAAACCATACTCACAGAAAACTAGTCAATCTAATCACACTAGGACCACAGCCTTGTTTAACTCAATGAAACTGAGCCATGCCCGTGGGGGAACCCAATATGGGTGGGTCATGGTGGAGAGATCTTACAGAATGTGGTCCACTGGAAAAGGGAACGGCAAACCACTTCAGTATTCTTGCCTTGAGAACCCCATGAGCAGTATGAAAAGGCAAAATGATAGGATACTGAAAGAGAAACTCCCCAGGTCAGTAGGTGTCCAACACCCAGCTGTGGATGTGACTGGTGATAGAAGCAAGGTCTGATGCTGTAAAGAGCAATATTGCATAGGCACCTGGAATGTCAGGTCCATGAATCAAGGCAAATTGGAAGTGGTCAAACAAGAGATGGCAAGAGTGAATGTTAACATTCTAGGAATCAGCAAACTGAAATGGACTGGAATGGGTGAATTTAACTCAGATGACCATTATATCTACTACTGTGGGCAGGAATCCCTCAGAAGAAATGGAGTGGCCATCATGGTCAACAAAAGTCCGAAATGCAGTACTTGGATGCAATCTCAAAAATGACAGAATGATCTCTGTTTGTTTCCAAGGCAAACCATTCAATATTACAGTAATCCAAGTCTGTGCCTCAACCAGTAATGCTGAAGAAGCTGAAGTTGAATGACTCTATGAAGACCTACAAGACCTTTGAGAACTAACACCCAAAAAAGATGTCCTTTTCATTGTAGGGGACTGGAATGCAAAAGTAGGAAGTCAAGAAACACCTGGAGTAACAGGCAAATTTGGCCTTGGAATACACAATGAAGCAGGGCAAAGACTGATAGAGTTTTGCCAAGAAAATGCACTGGTCATAACAAACACCCTCTTCCAACAACACAAGAGAAGACTCTATACATGGACATCACCAGATGGTCAACACCGAAATCAGATTGATTATATTCTTTGCAGCCAAGGATGGAGAAGCTCTATACAGTCAGCAAAAACAAGACCAGGAGCTGACTGTGGCTCAGATCATAAACTCTTTATTGCCAAATTCAGACTTAAATTGAAGAAAGTAGGGAAAACCACTAGACGATTCAGGTATGACCTGGATCAAACCCCTTATGATTATACAGTGGAAGTGAGAAATAGATTTAAGGGCCTAGATCTGATAGATAGAGTGCCTGATGAACTATGGAATGAGGTTCGTGACATTGTACAGGAGACAGGGATCAAGACCATCCCCATGGAAAAGAAATGCAAAAAAGCAAAATGGCTGTCTGGGGAGGCCTTACAAACAGCTGTGAAAAGAAAAGAAGTGAAAAGCAAAGGAGAAAAGGAAAGATATAAACATCTGAATGCAGAGTTCCAAAGAATAGCAAGAAGAGATAAGAAAGCCTTCCTCAGTGATCAATGCAAAGAAATAGAGGAAAACAACAGAATGGGAAAGACTAGAGATCCCTTGAAGAAACTCAGAGATACCAAAGGAACATTTCACGCAAAGATGGGCTCGATAAAGGACAGAAATGGTATGGACCTAACAGAAGCAGAAGATATTAAGAAGAGATGGCAAGAAAACAGAAGAACTGTACAAAAAAAGATCTTCACAATCCAGATAATTACGATGGTGTGATCACTGACCTAGAGCCAGACATCCTGGAATGTGAAGTCAAGTGGACCTTAGAAAGCATCACTACGAACAAAGCTAGTGGAGGTAATGGAATTCCAGTTGAGCTATTCCAAATCCTGAAAGATGATGGTGTGAAAGTGCTGCACTCAATATGCCAGCAAATTTGGAAAACTCAGCAGTGGCCACAGAACTGGAAAAGGTCAGTTTTCATTCCAATCCCAAAGAAAGGCAATGCCAGAGAATGCTCAAACTACCGCACAATTGCACTCATCTCACACGCTAGTAAAGTCATGCTCTAAATTCTCCAAGCCAGGCTTCAGCAATATGTGAATGTGAACTTCCAGATGTTCAAGCTGGTTTTAGAAAAAGCAGAGGAACCAGAGATCAAATTGCAAACATCCTCTGGATCATAGAAAAAGCAAGAGAGTTCCAGAAAAACATCTATTTCTGCTTAATTGACTATGCCAGAGCCTTTGACCATGTGGATCACAATAAACTGTGGAAAATTCTGTAAGAAATGGAATACCAGACCACCTGATCTGCCTCTTGAGAAATTTGTATGAAGTTCAAGAAGCAACAGTTAGAACTGGACATGGAACAACAGACTGGTTCCAAATAGGAAAAGGAGTACGTCAAGGCTGTATATTGTCACACTGTTTATTTAACTTATATGCAGAGTACATCATGAGAAACGCTGGACTGGAAGAAACACAAGCTGGAGTCAAGATTGCCGGGAGAAATAGCAATAACCTGAGATATGCGAATGACACCACCCTTATGGCAGAAAGTGAAGGGGAACTCAAAAGCCTCTTGATGAAAGTGAAAGTGGAGAGTGAAAAAGTTGGCTTAAACTCAACATTCAGAAAAACAAGATCATGGCATCTGGTCCCATCACTTCATGGGAAATAGATGGGGAAACAGCGGAAATAGTGTCAGACTTTATTTTGGGGGGCTCCAAAATCACTGCAGATGGTGACTGCAGCCATGAAATTAAAAGACGCTTACTCCTTGGAAGAAAAGTTATGACCAACCTAGATAGCATATTCAAAAGCAGAGGCATTACTTTGCCAACAAAGGTTCGTCTAGTCAAGGCTATGGTTTTTCCTGTGGTCATGTATGGATGTGAGAGTTGGACTGTGAAGAAAGCTGAGCACCAAAGAATTGATGCTTTTGAACTGTGGTGTTGGAGAAGACTCTTGAGAGTCCCTTGGACTGCAAGGAGATCCAACCAGTCCATTCTGAAGGAGATCAGCCCTGGGATTTCTTTGGAAGGAATGATGCTAAAGCTGAAACTCCAGTACTTTGGCCTCCTCATGCTAAGAGTTGACTCATTGGAAAAGACTCTGATGCTGGAAGGGGTTGGGGGCAAGAGGAGAAGGGAACGACAGAGGATGAGATTGCTGGATGGCATCAATGACTCAATGGACGTGAGTCTGAGTGAACTCCAGGAGTTGGTGATGGACAGGGAGGCCTGGCGTGCTGCGATTCATGGGATCGCTAAGAGTCGGACACGACTGAGCGATTGATATGATCTGATCTGATCTCTGATAATTTATATCATTATATATAATAATAATATATATTATTATATATAGGTAAATATATAACAAGATAAAATTGCCTGAAGCTTCAATACTTTGTAAAATGTCCTTCTTACCATCCAGACATTTTTCAGAAAAATAAAATACATTCTTGGTATTTCAAACAGGAAGGAATTTAATACAGGAAGAAAAAGAAGTTGAAAGGGTTTGAGAATGAAAGTCAAAGTAAAAGGCCCCTTACTTTCCAGTAGTCCAGGAACAACAGAGTCATAAAAGATAGTGGTTCCTAATCTCAGCTGCCTGAAGCGTCTAAGTAGTCTGATTTACAAGAGGAGAAATGGGAGCCAGTACACAACCTCTTGTGTGTCTTCTGCCAAAACACACATATTTGCTTAATTCCTTTCTGTTGCCACCTTTCACATTTTAAGAAAAAGTCTTTCATTAGTGGAATTTGAACCAGATATCTGATGCTAAGAGTATATGGGAAATGTAGTTTCTATGATTCTTTCTCCTGATATACAGAGACAATCATAGAAAGGTAAAAATGTTTTGATGTAGAAATAGGTAATAGCTAGCCCAACATTGTGGGTGCAAAGAAGACAATGGATTTTGAAGTTAATGGATGCTTTCAAACTATTAAAAATAATTGTTCGAGAATTTGAAACTGGAACGTATAAATATTAAAGTTAATTTCAAGTTAGATAATCATGAAATGAAATTGTAGCTTGGAACAATACATTTATTGTTACTGACTACAAAGAATATGTTTATCCTCAACAAGTGGAGACAAAATTCTTTGTTTTTGCATTTGGAACGGCCATTGTTATGAGGAAAATAGTATAGATAAAAATATTTAAAGGAATTGCTTAATGTTATATACAAAAGAGAGTTTTCCCAGCCCCAAGCATCCAGCATCGTGCATCGAACCTGGACTGGCAACTCGTTTCTTACATGATATTTTACATGTTTCATTGCCATTCTCCCAAATCTTCCCACCCTCTCCCTCTCCCACAGAGTCCATAAGACTGTTCTATACATCAGTGTCTCTTTTGCTGTCTCGTACACCGGGTTATTGTTACCATCTTTCTAAATTCCATATATATGCGTTAGTATACTGTATTTATGTTTTTCCTTCTGGCTTACTTCACTCTGTATAATAGGCTCCAGTTTCATCCACCTCATTAGAACTGATTCAAATGTATTCTTTTTAATGGCTGAGTAATACTCCATTGTGTATATGTACCACAGCTTTCTTATCCATTCATCTGCTGATGGACATCTAGGTTGCTTCCATGTCTTGGCTATTATGAACAGTGCTGCGATGAACATTGGGGTACACGTGTCTCTTTCCCTTCTGGTTTCCTCAGTGTGTATGCCCAGCAGTGGGGTTGCTGGATCACTGGGACGGCCCAGAGGGATGGTATGGGGAGGGAGGAGGGAGGAGGGTTCGGGATGGGGAACACATGTATACCTGTGGTGGATTCATTTTGATATTTGGCAAAACTAATACAATTATGTAAAGTTTAAAAATAAAATAAAATTGGAAGAATAAAAAAAAAAAAGTCAAGAGCCACAGGAAAAAAAAAAAAAAAAGAGAGTTTTCCAAAGGTAAAAAATGGTAGATTAAGAGATCAGTATATTAAAGAGTGGGCTTGCCGGGTGATTCAGTGGTAAATAATCCATCTGTTAATGCAGGAGTCACAGGAGACACTGGTTCAACCCCTGGGTTGGGAAGATCCCCTGGAAAAGGAAATGGCCACCTACTCGAATATTCTTGCCTGGAAAAACCCCAGGGACAGAGGAACTTTATGGGCTACAGTAGTCCATGGTATCACAAAGAGTCAGAAATGACTTGACAACTGAACAACAACAACAAATATTAAAGAGTATTCTGTGGAAAGAAAGATATGGGATTAGTAGTTTATTTAGAAATGGTCCCAGGAAGCCAATGTGGGAAAGTTAGTAAATGAGTCAGAGAAGGATGAGTATGCAATAAAAGAGTGCATTTTAAATTTCCCTGCTGTGCAGCAACAGGGCAGGACTCTGTCAAAATGTCTTGAAATGTACAGTGTGCTTTGCAGAACTATCTGCCTGAAAGTCTACATAATCCATCAGTTCTCACCTCCCACTGGTTTCAGACACCTCCAAGGGCATTAACTTTCAAATCCCCAGGTTCAAGTGCATTTGGGCCATAGGGGAAGGGCCAGCGGGAGAAAGATCCATGCCTGCGGTGTCATGCTGTGGATAAGTCTGCCTATCTGACTTGCACAGAGTCATCCGCCACGGCTGCTATTGAAATCAGAGGTCCCCAAGGAACTTTGTATCACAGCCAAAGAGTGCACTGTACTATTTACTCCTCACACTGCTCAGATTCACTCATGGGGAAGTGATTTCTGTACATACTTCAAGTCACGAATATCTAGATCTCAAAACCAATGTAGATCTGGAAATTGACTAAGGAATCACAAGTTTACACTGTGCTATCTGACATCAGTTAATTTTTGTCAATATAATGCCTGAGAAGCAATATCTTCAGTTCAGTTCAGTCGCTCAGTCATGTCCGACTCTTTGTGACCCCATGAATCGCAGCACGCCAGGCCTCCCTGTCCATCACCAACTCCAGAGTTCACTCAAACTCACATCTTTCGAGTCGGTGATGCCATCCAGCTATCTCATCCTCTGTTGTCCCCTTCTCCTCCTGCCCCCAGTCCCTCCCAGCATCAGAGTCTTTTCCAATGAGTCAACTCTTTGCATGAGGTGGCCAAAGTACTGGAGTTTAAGCTTCAGCATCATTCCTTCCAAAGAACACCCAGGGCTGATCTCCTCTAGAATGGACTGGTTGGATCTCCTTGCAGCCCAAGGGACTCTCAAGAGTCTTCTGGAGCACCACAGTTCAAAAGCATCAGTTCTTCGGTGCTCAGCCTTCTTCACAGTCCAACTCTCGCATCCATACATGACTACTGGAAAAACCATAGCCTTGACTAGACAGACCTTTGTTGGCAAAGTAATGTCTCTGCTTTTGAATATGCTATCTAGGTTGGTCATAACTTTTCTTCCAAGGAGTAAGCATCTTTTATGTTCATGGCTGCTTAGTGTCATTTAATTTGTATCTTTCTTATTGAGAGTACAATCTAGAATAATGATTAACTTTATATATGTTTCTGAAATTTTTTGCCCATTTTTAAAAAAATAAACTTTTGGATTACTTTTGCCAGAAAATCATGAGGATTTTTTCTTTTCTTTTCTTTTTTTTTTTTTGTAGAGATTGGCACTATGTCTATGACCTACATAGCAACATATTCTCCCAGTTTGTTATCTTTCTTTTAACTTTATGGCATTTGTTGCTACAAAGCAAACACTATATATATATATATATATATATATATATATATATATATGTAAAATTAAATATGTCAGCTTATTTTTTCAGTGCATTTGGATTTTGAGGCACAGTTTTATAAGCTTTCTCAGTATATTTAATAGTATTTGTGCACTTGACCTGTTTCAAAGTAAGAATAGATAAAATCTATTTTTATTGTATTCTGTCAATTTCTCACTGTGTTTCTTATAATATCTGTTTATAAGGAGCATTCTTCCTTATCTGGCCCATAGATAATCAAAATCATTATATATCCACTCTAAAATATGTTCTTCCACATTATAAACTGTCTTTCTTTCTCTTTCATTTATTTTGACCTCAGTTTTATACTATATGACAATAGGATCACAACTCGTACCTTTTTATTGTCTCCAGTTGCCTGGATGGCTACCTATGGAACAAAGTCTTTGGCCTGGATTCTTATAACAGTGTTCTAACTGGCCTTTCATGTGCCATTCTTGGCTCCGATAGAGTGTTTCTAGCATAGCAGCAGGGACCTCCTTGTAAAAGGTAAGTCATGATGTGTCATTTCTCTGCTCAAAGGTTTGCAGTGGCCCCTGTGCTACTCAGAGTAAAACGCAAATTCCTTAAAATGGCTTGCAGTGTCCTATGTGCTCTTGACTCCAATCCCTCCCAGGCACCTTCTCCGCTCTCCATAGTCCCTCCACACCAGCCATGCTCTCACTTCAACATCTTTACCGCCAGCTATTCCTCTCAGGTGAAACATCTCTCAAATATCTAAAAGCCTACCTTCCTTGATAACTCAAGTTATTTGCTGCAATATGAAATTGGAATCCTTCCCTTGTGACATAAATTTAAATCTCAACATAACCCCCAAGTTCACTTACCTTGCTCTACCCTCAGTTATTATTTTTATTGTTATGTACCTTTCTGTACCAGAATGATAGCACCATGAGAACAGGGATCTACTATGTCCTAAGAATCTAGGATGATGCCGGGACACTATAGGGACTTTATATACATATGTGTTGAACAAAGGTTTTTGTCTTTTCTCTCTAATCTTGCATCATACAGATGCATTCTCTTCAATAACTCCAGAGTGATCTTTCAAAGTATAATAGAACCACACTATATGCTTGCTTAAAGCCTTTTTAGTGACTTCTCATCACCTTCAAAATTAAACTTAAACTCTCTGCCCACAGGACCAAAGCTCTTCATGCTTTCTTCTCAGACTCTCTAATCTTTCACAATTCACACAACTTGAATTTCAGCCATGATAAATCATCTGCATTTCCCCAGATATGCTATGTTTGCTCACAACTCTGTGTCCCTGCCTTTAGGTAGGGTGGCTATATAATTTATTGTCCCAACTAGAGCACTTCTGAGAGTTAAAGGGGATATTATTAATAGGCATAAAATGAAACCATCCGTGACAAACAGGAATGAATGGTCAATCACTTTATCCTCAGGGTTTATGCATGAAATGCCCTTCCTAATTTCCTTGCTTGATTCTTTCAGGACAACTTTCATGTTTCAATTGCTAATGATATCCTCAAGTAGTCCTGTCATATCCCTGGTCCAGACCAGTCCTCATTCCTTTGTGCCTGATGATAGAAATTGCATTCTTATCCTCATCACCATACCTCCCTGGGTGCCCAAGACTGTGAGGGCACTCACTGAAAGAGAACCATGCTAGTTATGCCTCCATCAGTGGCACTAGATATGCTGCATTGAAATGATAGTTAACAATAGCATATAATAATTCAAGATGGTAAACTTAGGAGTTGAGTTTTGGATTTGGAGTTAAACTAGTGGGTTTAGATTGTGTTTTTTATCAGATACCAGCTGTGTGATCTTAAGCAACTGTAGAGCTCAGATGAGTTAGTACTGAAATGAGTAGCCAAAATAATATTAGGACTCATTAAACCTTAAACACTACAGACATAATTCAATAACAAAATGCAATGGATAAATAACTGGTTTACCAAAATAAACATGAATCATACTAATACTAATACTATAACTAATAGTCTCCCTGGACTATAAGGTATAAAAATACATATAGTATTTTACTTGATTCTTCTCTCCAAGAAGCTCATCATGAAGAAATAGTTTATGTATCTTATTGTTCTCAACTTCGAGTAAGGAAACCCATTCACAGGGTTGGATTGCCTGCGGAGAAATGAAAGTTATCATGTGAATTAGATTGATGGCTCCCGTATGTTTCCCCATTTGACCACATGCTCTTTCTGCCGAAAAACCTTCATTCCCATCCTCCTGCCAATCTCCATGGCACTTCAGATGAGATTTCACCTCATCCAGACCCTTTCCTAGTCCTCCCCTGCCTCCTCACCAGCCCAGTCAGGTGACCCTCTCTTGGGCCATCCAGTTCTAGGATTGATTACTCTGCATCACACTCTACCAATCTACCTGCTTACCTGTCAGGACTATGAGCCTCTCCAGGCCAGGAATTGTATCAACAGGATCTGCCTCTAGAAACTGAAGCGGGAGGTGAACATCACACTTGATATATAGCAGCTACTAAAAAATATTCTTCAATACCAAGCACAACCTTGAACCTAGTGACTCTAATATTCTCAATGTCTTTTGTAAGTCAGCCTTAGAAATTTTTGCCACATACACACACACACACACAAATAGCATAATGAAACAAATAGCAAACTAGGTTTTCATGAAGAAACATTAATTTAAAACCTCATACTGGCATTTATTAAATGCTTGTTTATATCAAGTACTGTGCTAACTGTATCACATCAGATGGTTTTTCCATTTCTAACTCTATGGGCTAAGTTGACTTAATTCCCATTTTACAAAGGAAGGAAATATATTTAGACAATTCTTCATATTTTATGTGTGCTGCTGCTGCTGCTAAGTCGCTTCAGTCGTGTCCGACTCTGTGAGACCCCATAGATGGCAGCCCACCAGGCTCCCCCATCCCTGGGATTCTCCAGGCAAGAACACTGGAGTGGGTTGCCATTGCCTTCTCCAATGAATGAAAGTGAAAAGTGAAATTGAAATCGCTTAGTCATGTTTGACTCTAAGCAACCGCATGGACTGCAGCCTACCAGGCTCCTCCATCCATGGGATTTTCCAGGCAAGAGTACAGGAGTCGGGTGCCATTGCCTTCTCCAATTTTATGTGTCGTGTACCCACAAAACTTTAGATCTAGATAATAGAAAATATTTTTTAAAAATGCAGTCCTTATATATCTTATAAATATATCTTATACATCTTATGCATTTATCTCAGTGAAGTAACCAGACGAAACTAAAGGGAGAGTATCTGATTGAAAAACAATCTGTGTTATTTCTAGCTTCTTATTTACATAAGGAAATAGTTTATTTTCTACATATCATATTGCAAAATAAATTTCCCCTCAAGTTATTGCATGTAGATGATTCATTCATATATTTTTGCTCACCAAAATGTTCTTTTATTATACATTTTCTAATAACTTGTATTGAAACCACAATTTTTCTTTTCAGAGGCATTGCTTTGATCTTTCTATGATGCTTAGTCTACTCAAACAAATAGTTTTATTCTGTTGAGTACTAGTATTTTAAATAACAAATTAAGTTTTCTCTGCTTTTACAATATAAAACATCTGCTGCTACTGCTGCTGCTGCTAAGTCGCGTCAGTCATGTCCAACTCCTAGCGACCCCATGGACTGCAGCCCACCAGGCTCCTTCATCCATGGGATTCCCCAGGCAAGAATACTGGAGTGGGGTGCCATTGAAAATTGAAACATTAATTATATACTTACTGTTTTCACAAACATTTCAGCACGATACACCTAATACTTTTTTCATGCACAAATTCATGTCTGCTTATAAGAATTTATGCAATGTGTACATGCCTCAAAACACCATTAACAGATCTTCCCCAGGTCCATGAAATTTGAATCTGCCTAGATGCCACATACGTTCTTGCCAGCATATACAGAAGACTGTGCTAATAATCTTTGCTGGGTGCCAGGACTATTACTGCTACAAGGAACTAAGTTTTCTTGCACTGTAATAAGTTAAAAATACTTCAAAAATTTAGTTTGGATTTGACATCTGACCATCTTTCCTTACATGGATTCAAATTAATTGGAGAGCATTTGTAGGGCCTCATAATAGTCAGCCTCATAATTCCCTCCTTGGTGGTTTGCTACAGCTCTTTCTGGACTGTTTCCCCACCCCCCACCCCCCCACATCAGTATTGTGAATAAGTTTAGAGTTTCCAGGAAAGGGGAAAATTAAGCTCTACAATTTACTGTGACCTCTTTCTCTATATATAGGTCTCTTAGTTCTTATATTTCAATAGTTTGATTTTTAACAATATTTAAAAACATAGAGAAATTATATGGACCTAAAATAAGCAAAAGAAATCAAGAATAGGTGGCAAGGATACATAGAACAGCTTTACAAAAAAACTTCTAATTGACCCAGATAACCACAATGGTGTGATCACTCATCTAAAGCCAGACATCTCAGGTGCAAAGTCAACTGGGCCTTAGGAAGCATCATTATGAACAAAGCTAGTGGAGGTGACATCATGAGTAATGCTGGGCTGGAAGAAGCACAAGCTGGAATGAAGATTGCAGGGAGAAATATCAATAACCTCAGATATGCAGATGTTACCACCCTTATGGCAGAAAGTGAAGAATATCTAAAGAGCCTCTTGATGAAAGTGAAAGTGGAGAGTGAAAAAGTTGGCTTAAAGCTCAACATTCAGAAAACGAAGATCATGGCATCTGGTCCCATCACTTCATGGGAAATAGATGGGGAAACAGTGAAAACAGTGTCAGACTTTATTTTTGGGGGGCTCCAAAGTCACTGCAGATGGTGATTGCAGCCATGAAATTAAAAGACACTTACTCCTTGGAAGGAAAGTTATGACCAACATAGATAGCATATTCAAAAGCAGAGATATTACTTTGCCAACAAGGTCCATCTAATCAAGACTATGGTTTTCCAGTGGTCATATACGGATGTGAGAATTGGACTGTGAAGAAAGCTGAGTGCCGAAGAATTGATGCTTTTGAACTGTGGTGTTGGAGGAGACTCTTGAGAGTCCCTTGAACTGCAAGGAAATCAATCCAGTCCATCCTGAAGGAGATCTGTCCTGGATGTTCATTGGAAGGACTGAAGCTAAAGCTGAAACTCCAATACTTTGGCCACTTCATGTGAAGAGTTGACTCATTGGAAAAGACCCTGATGCTGGCAGGGATTGGGGGCAGGAGGAGAAGGGGGCAAAAGAGGATGAGATGGTTTGATGGCATCACCGACTCAATGGACATGAGTTTGAGTGAACTCTGGGAGTTGATGATGGACAGAGAGGCCTGGCGTGCTGCAATTCATGGGGTCACAAAGAGTCGCACATGACTGAGAGACTGAACTGAATTGAACTGAGTGGAGGTGATAGAATTCCAGTTGAGCTATTTCAAATACTAAAAGATAATGGTATTAAAGTGCTACACTCAATTCGTCATAACATTTGGAAAATGCAGCAGTGGCCACAGGACTAGGAAATGTCACTTTTCATTCCAATTCCAAAGGCAAGGCCAAAGAATGCTCAAAATACTGCATTCATTTTACATGCTAGCAAAGTAATGCTCAAAATTCTTCAAGCTAGGCTTCAATAGTACGTGAACTACGAAATTCCAGATGTTCAAGCTGGATTTAGAAAAAACAGAGGAACCAGAGAACAAATTGCCAGCATCTTTTGGATCATATAGAAAGCAAAAGAATTCCAGAAAAAACTTCTGCTTCATTTACTATTCTAAAGCCTTCTACCGTGTGGATCACAACAAAGTGTGGAAAATTCTTCAAGCAATCAGAATATCAGATCACCTTACTTGCCTCCTCTGAAACCTGTATAAACGTCAAGAAGCAATAGTTAGAACCATACATGGAAAATGGACCAGTTCTAAATTGGGAAAGGAGTAAATCTAGGTTATATATTGTCATCCTGCTTATTTAACTTCTATGCAAAGTACATCATATGAAATACCAGGATGGATGAAGCAAAAGCTGGAATTAAGATTGCCAGGAGAAATATCAATAACCTCAGATATGCAGATGACACCACCCTTATGGCAGAAAGTTAATATGAACTAAAGAGCTTCTTCAAAAAGGTGAAAGAGGAGAGTGAAAAAGCTGGCTTAAAACTTAACATTCAAAAAACTAAGATCACGACATCCAGTTCCATAACTTCATGGCAAATACACAGGGACACAATGGAAACAGTCACAGACTTTTTCTCTTGGGCTCCAAAATCACTGCAGATTGTGACTGCAGACATGAAATTAAAAGATGCTTGTTCCTTGGAAGAAAAGCTATGACAAACGTAAGCAGCATATTAAAAAGTAGAGATGTTGGTGTGCTGAGAAAGGTCCACCTAGTCAAAGCCATGGCTTTTCCAGTAGTCATGCATGGATGTGAGAGTTGGACCATAAAGGCTGAGCCCTGAATAATTGATGCCTTTGAGCTCTGGTGTTGGAGGAGAATCTTGAGAGTCCCTTGGACTGCAAGGAGAACAAACCAGTCAATCTTACAGGAAATTAACCCTAAACATTCTTTTAAAGACTGATGCTGAAGCTGAAGCTCCAGTATTTTGGCTCCCTGATGCAAAGAGTTGACTCTTTAGAAAAGACCCTGATGCGGGAAAAAATGCAGGCAGGAGGAGAAGGAAACAACAGAGAATGAATAGTTGGATGGCAACACTGACTCAATGGACAGTATTAGATAAAAGAGCAATTTATAGTAGTAGTTCACTTGGTAAGTCATGTCTGACTCTTTGCAACCCCATAGACTGCAGCACACCAATCTTCCCTGTTCATCACCAACTCCCAAGATTTTACTCAAACTCAGGTCCATCGACCTGGTTGCATGGATAATGCCATCCAACTATCTCATCCTCTGTTGTCCCCTTCTCCTCCTGCCTTCAATCTTTCCCAGCATCAGGGTCATTTCCAATGAGTCAGAATTTCATATCAGGTGGCCAAATTACTGGACTTTCAGCTTCAGCGTCAGTCCATCCAACGAATATTCAGGACAGATTTCATTTAGAATGGACTAGTAGGAACTTCTTGCAGTTCAAGGGACTCTCAAGAGTCTTCTCCAACACCACAGTTCTAAAGCATCAATTCTTCAGTGCTCAACTTTCTTTACATTCCAACTCTCACATCCATACATGACTACTGGAAAAACCATAGTTTTGACTAGATGGACCTTTGTTGGCAAAGGAAAGTCTCTGCTTTTAATATGTTGTTAACAGAAGCAGAATATACTAAGAAGAGGTGGCAAGAATACACAGAAGAATTGTACAAAAAATATCTTCATGACCCAGACAATCATGATGGTGTGATCACTCACCTAGAGCCAGAATCCTGGAATGTGAAGTCATGTGGGCCTTAGCAAGCATCACTATGAACAAAGCTAGTGGATGTGATGGAATATCACTTGAGCTATTTCAATTACTGAAAGATGACACTGTGAAAGTGCTGCACTCAATCTGCCAGCAAATTTGGAAAACTCAGCAGTGGCCACAGAACTGGAAAAGGTCAGTTTTCATTCCAATCCCAAAGAAAGGCAATGTCAAAGAGTGCTAAAACTACCGCACAATTGCACTCAACTCACACTCTACTAAAGTAATGCTTAAAATTCTCCAGGCCAGGCTTCAGCAATATGTGAACTGTGAACTTCGAGATGTTCAAGCTGGTTTCAGAAAAGGCAGAGGAACTAGAGATCAGATTGCCAACATCTGATGGATCATCAAAAAGCAAGAGAGTTCCAGAAAAAGATCTATTTCTGCTTTATTGACTATGCCAAAACCTTTGACTGTGTGGATCACAATAACCTGTGGAAAATTCTTCAAGAGATGGGAATACCAGGCCACCTGACCTGCCTCTTGAGAAACCTGTATGCAGGTCAGGAAGCAACAGTTAGAACTGGACATGAAACAACAGACTGGTTCCAAATAGGAAAAGGAGTACGTCAAGGTTGTATATTGTTTATTTAACTTATATGCAGAGGACATCATGCGAAATGCTTGGCTGGAGGAAGCACAAGCTGGAATCAGGATTTCCAAGAGAAATATCAATAACCTCAGAGATGCAAATGACACCACCATTATGGAAGAAAGTGAATAATATCTAAAGAGCCTCTTGATGAAAGTGAAAGAGGAGAGTGAAAAAGTTGGCTTAAAGCTCAACATTCAGAAAAATAAGATCATAGCATCTGGTCCCATTGCTTCATGGAAAATAGATGGGGAAACAGTGGAAACAGGAGCTGACTTTATTTTTCTTGTCTCCAAAACACTGCGGATGGTGATTCCAGCCATGAGATTAAAAGACGCTTACTCCTTGGAAGGCAAGCTATGACCAACCTAGACAGCATATTCAAAAGCAGAGACATTACTTTGCCAACAAAGGTCCATCTAGTCAAGGCTATGATTTTTCCAGTAGTCATGTATGGATGTGAGAGTTGGACTATAAAGAAAGCTGAGTGCCGAAGAATTGATGATTTTGAACTGTGGTGTTGGAGAAGACTGCAAGGAGATCCAACCAGTCCATCCTAAAGGAGATCAGTCCCGTGTGTTCACTGGAAGGACTGATGCTGAGGCTGAAACTCCAATACTTTGGCTGCCTGATGCGAAGAGCAAATTCATTTAAAAAGACCCTGATGCTGGGAAGGATTGACGGCAGGAGGAAAAGGGGCAGACAGAGTATGACATTGTTGGATAGCATCACTTACTCAATGGCCATGAATTTGGGTGAACTCTGGAAGTTGGTGATGGACAGGGAGGCCTGGCATGCTGTGGTTCATGGGGTCGAAAAGAGTTGGACATGACTGAGCGACTGAACTGATCTGAACTGAACTGAACTGAACTGAACTAGGTTGATCATAGCTTTTCTTTTAAGGAGCAAGTGTCTTTTTTTTTTTTTTTTTTGGTTTTAATTTTATTTTATTTTTAAACTTTACATAATTGTATTAGTTTTGCCAAACATCAAAATGAATCCACCACAGGTATACATGTGTTCCCCATCCTGAACCCTCCTCCCTCCTCCCTCCCCATACCATCCCTCTGGGTCGTCCCAGTGCACCAGCCCCAAGCATCCAGTATCGTGCATCGAACCTGGACTGGCGACTCGTTTCATACATGATATTATACATGTTTCAATGCTATTCTCCCAAATCTCCCCACCCTCTCCCTCTCCCACAGAGTCCATAAGACTGATCTATACATTGGTGTCTCTTTTGCTGTCTCGTACACAGGGTAATTGTTACCATCTTTCTAAATTCCATATATATGCATTAGTATACTGTATTGGTGTTTTTCTTTCTGGCTTACTTCACTCTGTATAATAGGTTCCATTTTCATCCATCTCACTAGAACTGATTCAAATGTATTCTTTTTAATGGCTGAGTAATACTCCATTGTGTATATGTACCACTGCTTTCTTATCCATTCATCTGCTCATGGGCATCTAGGTTGCTTCCATGTCCTGGCTATTATAAACAGTGCTGCAACTAATAGTTTCATTTTTTTACAAGTGGTTGACCAGTTTTCCAAGCACCACTTGTTAAAGAGATTGTCTTTTCTCTATTGTATATTCTTGCCTCTTTTGTCAAAGATAGGTGTCCATAGGTGCATGGATTTATCTCTGGGCTTTCTATTTTGTTGCACTGATCTATATTTCTGTCTTTGTGCCAGTACCATACTGTCTTGATGACTGTGGCTTTGTAGTAGAGCCTGAAGTCAAGCAGGTTGATTCCTCCAGTTCCATTCTTCTTTCTCAAAATTGCTTTGGCTATTCAAGGTTTTTTGTATTTCCATACAAATTGTAAAACTCTCACTGTTTGCTGATGACATGATCCTATACATAGAAAACCCTACAAACACCCCCAGAAAATTACTAGAACTAATCAATGAATATAGTAAAGTTACAGGATATAAAATCAACACACAGAAATCCCTTGCATTCCTATACACTAATAATGAGAAAATAGAAAGAGAAATTAAGGAAACAATTCCATTCACCTTTGCAAAGAAAAGAATAAAATACTTAGGAATATATCTACCTAAAGAAACTAAAGACCTATATATAGAAAACTATAAAACACTGGTGAAAGAAATCAAAGAGGACAGTAATAGATGGAGAAATATACCATGTCCATGGATCAGAAGAATCAATATAGTGAAAATGAGTATACTACCCAAAGCAATCTATAGATTCAATACAATCCCTATCAAGCTACCAACGGTATTTTTCACAGAGCTAGAACAAATAATTTCACAATTTGTATGGAGATAATCATATGGTTTTATCTTTCAATTTGTTCATGTACTTCTGTTTGTTTGAAGATTTTTGATTGTAGTTTCGATTTCCATGTTTGTGATGGATCTGTTAAGATTTTCTATTTCTTCCTGGTTCAGTTTTGGAAGGTTATACTTTTCTAAGAATTCGTCCATTTCTTCCAAGTTGTCCATTTTATTGTCATATAGTTGCTGATAGCAGTCTCTTATGATCCTTTGTATTTCTGTGTTGTCTGTTGTCATTTCTCCATTTTCATTTCTGATTTTGTTGATTGTATTCTTCTCCTTTTTTTTTTTTTTTGATGAGTCTGGCTAATGCTTTTTCTATTTTATTTATCTTCTCAAAGAACCAGGTTTTAGTTTTGTTGAATTTTGCTATAGATTCCTTTGTTTCTTTTTCATTTATTTCTTCCCTAATTTTTATGATTTATTTCCTTCTACTAACCCTAGGGTTCTTAATTTCTTCTTTTTCTAGTCGCTTTAGGTATAATGTTTAGTGATTTATTTAATTTTTCTCTTGATTCTTGAGGTAACCTTGTATTGCTACGAACCTCCCCCTTAGCACTGCTTTTCCTGAATTCCATAGGTTTTGGATTGTCGTGTTCTCATTTGCATCTGTTTCTATGCATATTTTGATGTCTTTTTTAATTTCTTATGTGATTTGTTAGTTATTCAGAAGTGTGTGTGTCCATATGTTTGTATTTGTAATAGTTTTTTCTTGTAGTTGACATCTAATCTTACCACATTGTGATCAGAAAAGATGCTTGAAATGATTTTTTTTTTTTAATTTACCAAGGCTAGATTTATGGCCCAGGATGTGATTTTTTGCAATTCAAGTTAATTTAAACCTGCCCATGGCCATTCACTTAGGAAATGCCTTATGGCAAAAGTGTTTAGTTAAAATGGAATATATCTGACATGCCAAGACCAAAATATTGACATGTGGCCCTTTGTAGAAGACTTTTCCTAGTCCTAGAATTATCACTGTTTTCATAAACTGATGTTATTAAAGTTATTCAGAATTCTCAATCAAATTCTGATACAGTTATTGGTGCATTAAACTAAATTTAAAAACTGGTCCTTTTAAAGGAGTCTTCAAAATGCAATATTTATGATACAATATGTGAATACTCATCAACATGTGATCTTTGTTAGGCTTAATTTTAAGAAGTAAATGAAATTTTATAGGTTGAAATACCTAATTGATTAAAAATGTAATGATAGTAGCTTATTCTTATACTTTTTGGATTTTTTAAATGGGATCTTTATTAAAAAGAAGTTGAGAGATAATTTCAATGAAGGAGAAAATAAGTTGCAAAATTTTAATTGTTGGAAAAGTTAAGTGATATTTATTAGTAGTAGAGGCATAAAAAGATCAAAATACTTTTTCCACAATAACATTTAAATTTTTGAAAATTTAATTTAATTTAATATGTATGTACAAAAGTACATGAATCAATAAAGGTGAATGAATTTTTTTGAACTGAATGCACAGATGTAACTAACAACCAGATTAAAAACAAGATATAGAATCCTACCTTTACTGCAGAATCTCCTCTTCTGTGTCCTTCCAGTCACAAAGCAAGCCATACAGCATGTAATTATTCTTCATACTTTTAAGAGTTTACAAAAAGATGATACATTACAAAAAGAAAACCATAAATTGTTCCAAATATTCTTCTAAAATATTGGTGCTCCTAGGGAATAACTTACTTTAACTTTTGTCTGTGTCACCATACAGAAATTAGAAGATGAAATATTCAGAGGATGAATAATGATACATTGTTTTAATAAGAGATCACATATCCCCAGACCCCTGAGGTGTTAAATTATAATAACAAAAATCAATTTGGCACAATCAAATAAAGTTGCTACTATTTAATTTTAACCATGAGTTTTTCTTCACTTTGGCTTCATGCTTGTCACTCCTCAATTCTTACTATCTGTGGAGTAATATATACACCTAATGCTTGTGTGATGATCCTTATTGAGAAATTATTGTTTCTTTTCACTGACCTCAGCTTCACATTACTACTCATACATATCTCTGACATATATCTGACTTGGAGATACTGCTGGTTTCTGATATTGCAATTCCAGATCACTATGATAAAATGAATATGGAAAAATGTGAATCAAATTTTTTGCTTCCCAGTGTATATAAAGTTATGTTTACTTTATACTATAGTCTATATAGAGAGTCCCTTGGACTACAAGCAGATCCAACCAGTCAATCCTAAAGGAAATCATCCTGAATATTCATTGGAAGGACTGATGCTGAAGCTGAAGCTCCAATACTTTGGCCACCTGATGCGAAGAACTGACTCATTGGAAAAGACCCTGATGCTGGGAAAGATTGAAGGCAGGAAGAGAATGGGGCGACAGAGTATGAGATGGTTGGATGGCATCACCAAATCAATAGACATGAGTTTGAGCAAAGAGTTCATTTCACCAAGTCCAGGAGTTGGTGATAGACAGGGAAGCCTGGCATGCTGCATTCCATGGGGTTGCAAAGAGTCGGACATGACTGAGTGACTAAACTGATACTGAACTGATAGTCTACTAAGTGTCCAATACCATTATGTCTAAAACAAACATACCTTAAAAAGTTCTTTATTGATAAAAAATGCTATCATCTGAACCTTCATTTTGCTAGCTGAAGGTCCTGCCCCATGTTGACTGCTGACTGATTAGGATGGTGGTTACTGAAAGTTTGAGTGGCTGCAGCAATTACTTAAAATCAGACAACAGTGAAGCTTGATGCATTGATTGATTCTTCCTTTCACTTGAACACTTACAGGCAGGATTATTAATTGACCCAATTTCAATACTGTTGTGTCTCGGGGATTAGGGAGGCCTAAAGAGAGGGAAGGAGGTAGGGAAACAGCCAGCTGGTAGTAGAGCAGTCAGAACATACAATGTTTATCCATTCACCATCTTATGTTCACCATGTTATGTGGGCATGATTCGTGGCACCCCAAAACAATTACAATAGT
Source organism: Bos taurus (assembly GCF_002263795.3). NCBI lineage: Eukaryota > Metazoa > Chordata > Mammalia > Artiodactyla > Bovidae > Bos > Bos taurus. Next base: position 6,534,661 of record NC_037336.1, read on the forward strand.
AACATCAAAGATCTCTGATCATAGATCACCATAAAAATATTATAATAATGAAAAGTTTGAAATATTGTGAGAATCACCAAAATGTGCCAGGGAGACAAGAACTGAGCAAATGTTTTTGGATAAATGGAGCTGCTGGACTTGCTCAATGCAGAGCTGCCATAAATCTTCAATGTATAAAAAGAAGAACATCTGCAAAGAGCAACAAAAAACAAGTTGCAATGTTTCATAGTTAAGTAAATGTTCACTCCAACCATCAGCCTAACATATAATCAATTTCCATCATGCATATGCAATGATCTTTGTTTTTCCACAAAAGACAGAAATAAAAACTAATTTCACTTGCCTTTAAATATATTAATAATTTTTTTACACTTACTCTTAAAAGTCAAATTTCTATCTTTTTAACTCCCCTTATTGTATACCTTAATGAATTGGTATGATTGCTATCACATACATTCTGAAAACCTTACACTGACCTAACAATCAGCACTAGTCTCATTCAGAGGACCCAGCAATACTTCTAAAACTAATTAAAAGTAGAGATTCAACCTCGAATATTTTCATATTATCCCTAAACTATATCAACTCTGTGTTTTTGGCCAGATTAGTTTAACACTGTTAAAAAAAATAATAATAAGTAAATAAACAAGCTCGCAGTGAGTGGTAAGTAGAATAATCACTTAGCTTATATTTATGTAAGTAAAGAAAAATAAAAATAAGACAAATGTTTCTAATTCATTATAAAAAAATGAATCCGTTTAGATCTAAATAGTTATGCAAATATGTCCTAGGAGTTTTAAGAAATGTCTAATATATAAAAAAAAAAAAAGAAATATCTAATATAAAGTATTTCAATACCTGCTTACATCTTGGTGTACATTGAACCTCACCATGCACATTACCTCAGATATCCCAGCAGACTGAAAACTCCACTGTGGACATAATAGAGCACTGCACACTGAGGTTTATACATATGACAGGCAGAGGCAGAGTAATCCAATCTTTGTCTTAAAGAAAGCACTCAGTGAATTTATATTAATCCTATAGTCACATGATCCAGAGACTCTCACTCAGGAAAACAAGTACACTGGTGTTGGGAGTAGTAGTATGAATTCCAGGGCACAATTTATATAAGAACATTTATTTATGCAATAGGCAAAGTAAACTTCCACAAAATTGTCTTGCATGATTCAAATAATATAATATACAGATTCAGTTCAGTTCAGTTGAGTCGCTCAGTCGTGTCCGACTCTTTTGAGTCTCAAATGGGAAGGTTTTTATTTTACTTTTTATTTTTAATTGAAATATAGTTAATTTACAATGTTATGTTAGTTTTGGGTGTACAGCATAGTGATTCAGATATTCATTTTCAGATTCCTTTCCATTATAGGTCATTGCAAGACATCGAGTATAGTTCCCTTTGCTATACAGTAGGTTCTTGCTGTTTATTTTATACATAGTAGTGTTTATATGTTAACTCCATATTCCTAAATTATCCTCTTCCCTTTCACCTCTCCCATTTCACCTTTGGTAGTTATAAGTTTGTTTCCTATGTCTGTTAGTCTATTTATGCTTTGTAAATAAATTTATTTATGCCATTTTTTAGTTTCGCATAGACTGTGATATCACATCATGGTATTTGTCTTCATCTCACTTACTTCATTTAGTATGTTAATCTCTAGGACCATCCATGTTTCTATAAATGACATCATTGCATTTTTAATGGCTGAGTAATATTCCATTGCATATATTTACCATACCTTTTTTATCCTCTCATTTGTCAGTGGACATTTAGGTTACTTCCATGTCTTGGCTAATGTAAATAATGCTGCTATGGACATTGGGGCTCAAGTATTAATATATTTTCTAATAAGAGTGGTTATCTTTTCTGGATATATACCCAGGAATGAAATTACTTTATCATATGGTAAGTCTATGTTTATTTCTTTTTTAGGAACCTCCATACAATTCTCCACAGTGTCTGCACCAATTTACATTCCTACCAACTGTGAAAGAGGGTTCCTTTTTCTTCATACTCCCTCCAGCATTTATTATTTGTAGACTTTTTGATGATCATTCTGAATGACTGAGGTAATCTCTCATTGCAGTTTTGATCTGATTTTCTGTAATAATCAACAATGCAGAAAATATTTTCATGTGCTTCTTGTCCAACTGTATGTCTTCTTTGGAGAAATGTCTACTTTAGGTTTTCTGCCTATTTATTTAATTATTCTTATATTAAATTCTATGAGCAATTTGTATATTTTGGAAATCACCTTTGTTGATCACATCATCTGAAAATATTTTCTTCCATTCTGTAGATTGCTTTTCATTTTGTTCAGTTTCCTTTTGCAAAAGATTTTAAGCTTAAATTAGATTGCATCAAATGAGGAAAGTTTAATGGCATTATTATTATTTCAGCATTACTAAAATGATTGTACCAAAGTGAGCTAGATTTTTATAGTTATTAAAATATTTCTTTAAACTTTGCAGAATGCTGACCTCTCCTTTGAAATCTGTTCTTGGTGAATTGTAAACATATCAAAGCAATCAATCTATAAAATTCCAACTATTCATGGATTAGATGTTTTAAAAATCAATATTTTCAGTTATTTCTCAGTGGCCATAATTAAATTGTTAACTATGTACAAAAAGGTGACAAGAGATTAGAAAAACAAGATATAGATGTGACAATGTATTTTATGAAATATATAATGTAGAGTATATTTGAACTCAAACACTTAAAATAATCATCAGTTCATTTTGCCAAACTTTTGGTCATATTGATCACCTAAAATGGCAAAGAAAAACGAGTCTAAGTTAGGTGGAAGAATAAACCCTCTGGAGTCAACAATTCACAATAGCAGTTCAGTTCCCCAGCACCGCCCCCGGCCCCACCGCCCCCCCAACCCCCAGAGCTGAAGTCAGTCTTTCTATGTTCCATTCTCTTAAGAGTTCCATGAATTTCTACTTATAGAGAGACCTGAAATGGTACAGGGTCTCTTTGAACAAGAAATAAAATCAGACCCAGCATGTATTTTCAACCTAAGAGCCTAAGCCTTTTCTGATGAGGGTTACTTTGAAATAATTAAAATCTTATCTAAGTATTTGTGAGGTTAAATATTAATTTCCATGAGTTTCTTCACATATGGTAATTGAAAATATCAAAGCTTTTTAAATTAAGAGGATCATCTCCAGGAAAACCATATCCAAAGTTTGTTAAATAAGAATTACAATAACTAATTCATCTTGCAATCATTTTTATAAATTCAAACATTCAAAAATTGAACTAAAAAGCACAAAGTTAGAAGAAAATGGAAAGAAGATAATGGTATTGTTTTATAAGAATCAAGCAGAAAGCAAGGAACCTGACTGTTCAATGAGTAGTGAACTCATTCAGATTCTCAAAGGTTACTGCTATCATCTGAGAAGAAAGAGATAATTTACATCAAACAGAATTTTAGAGAACTTTCAGCAAAATTCTTCCTTGGACTTACTATCTGGGTCACAAAGACAGGAAATAAATTGAAATTTAGAAATAATAAGCTGAATGACATAAAGAGGTTATCACAAATACATACTGAAAGCAGTGACTTCTCAACCTAGAAGCTTTATTAAGTAAATTATAACTACAGAAAACGTCTTCATATATCTCTGTGTTGTTATGCTGCCTGAAACTGGTGTATGTGTGTGTCTGTGCACATGCACATTTGTGTGTGCACACACGCCCATACGGGCAAGTACACCTGAGCACAGTGCTAACTTATTACATTCATATGCTAATAAAATTTCATACTGGAAAAAAATGAAGCTTGCCTAGTCAAGATCTTTCATGCATTTTGCCTTATATGTGCTATTTTTATTTCCTTTCTTAAACACCTCAAGCTATCTTCCCTCCCTTTGTGCACTGAGTTCTTTACATTTCTCAATATGCTTCCTTCTGGTACTAATGGTTACTATACATTAGTCCATGTATACTATACAGTCCATGGAATTCTCCAGGCCAGAATACTGGAGTGGGTAGCTGTTCCCTTCTCCAGGGGATCTTCCCAAGCCAGGGATCGAACACAGGTCTCCCACATTGCAGGCAGATTCTTTACCAGCTGAGTCACATGGAAAGTCCAAGAATACTGTAGTGGGTAGCCTATTCCTTCTCCAACAGATCTTCCCAACCCAGGAAATGAACTGGGGTCTCCTGCATTGCGGGAAGATTCTTTACCAACTGAGCTATCAGGGAAGCCCAGATGGTTACTAAAGTAGCTTAAAATGACTAGTGAAAGAGATGACTTCAGTTCAGTTGTGTCCGACTATTTGCAACCCCATGAATTGCAGCACGCCAGGCCTCCCTGTCCATCACCAACTCCCAGAGTTCACACAGACTCACGTCTTTTGAGTCGGTGATGCTATCCAGCCATCTCATCCTCTGTTGTCCCCTTCTTCTCCTACCCCAATCCCTCCCAGCATCAGAGTCTTTTCCAATGAGTCAACTCTTCACATGAGGTGGCCAAAGTACTGGAGTTTCAACTTCAGCATCATTCCTTCCAAAGAACACCCAGGACTGATCTCCTTTAGGATGAACTGGTTGGATCTCCTTGCAGTCCAAGGGACTCTCAAGAGTCTTCTCCAGCACCACAGTTCAAAAGCATCAATTCTTCAGCGCTCAGCCTTTTTCACAGTCCAACTGTCACATCCATATGTGACTACTGGAAAAACCATAGCCTTGACTAGATGGAACTTTATTGGCAAAGTAATATCTTTGCTTTTCAATATGCTATCTAGGTTGGTCATAACCTTCCTTCCATTGAGTAAGTGTCTTTTAATTTCATGGCTGAAATCACCATCTGCAGTGATTTTGGAGCCCAGAAATATAAAGTCTGACACTGTTTCCACTGTTTCCCCATCTATTTCCCATGAAGTGATGGGACCAGATGCCATGATTTTAGTTTTCTGAATGTTGAGCTTTAAGCCAACTTTTTCTCTCTCCTCTTTCACTTTCATCAAGAGGCTTTTTAGTTCCTCTTCATTTTCTGCCATAAGGGTGGTGTCATCTGCATATCTGATATTTTTGATATTTCTCCCGGCAATCTTGATTACAGCTTGTGCTTCTTCCAGCCCAGCGTTTCTCGTGATGTGAAGTGAACTCGCTCAGTCGTGTCTGACTCTTTGCAACCCCGTGGACTGTAGCCTACCAGGCTCCTCTGTCCATGGGATTTTCCAGGCAAGAGTATTGGAGTGGGTTGCCATTCCCTTCTCCAGGGGAACTTCCCAACTCAGGGATCGAACCTCAGTCTCCTGCATTGCAGGCAGACGCTTTACCATAATAAGCAGGGTGACAATATACAGCCTTGACGTACTCCTTTTCCTATATGGAACCAATGTGTTTTCCCATGTCTAGTTCTAATTTTTGCTTCCTGACCTGCATATAGGTTTCTCAAGAGGCAGGTCAGGTGGTCTGGTATTCCCATCTCCTTCAGAATTTTCCACAGTTTACTGTGATCCACACACTCAAAGGCTTTGGCATAGTCAATAAAACAGAAATAGATCTTTTTCTGGAACTCTCTTGCTTTTTCCATGATCCAGTGGATGTTGGCAATTTGATCTCTGGTTCCTCTGCCTTTTCTAAAACCAGCTTGAACATCTGGAAGTTCACGGTTCACATACTGCTGAAGCCTGGCTTGGACAATTGTGAGCATTCCTTTACTGGCGTGTGAGATGAGTGCAATTGTGGTAGTTTGAGCATTCTATGGCATTGCCTTTCTTTGGGATTGGGGTGAAAACTGACCTTTTCCAGTCCTGTAGCCAATGATGAGTTTTCCAAATTTGCTGGCATATTGAGTGCAGCACTTTCACACCATCATCTTTCAGGATTTGAAATAGCTCAACTGGAATTCCATCACCTCCACTAGCTTTGTTCGTTGTGATGCTTTCTAAGGCCCACTTGACTTCACATTCCAGGATTCTGGCTCTAGGTGAGGAATCACACCATCGTGATTATCTGCATCATGAAGATGTTTTTTGTACAGTTCTTCTGTGTATTCTTGCCATCTCTTCTTAATATCTTCTGCTTTTGTTAGGTCCATACCATTTCTGTCTTTTATCGAGCCCCTTTTTGCATGAAATGTTCCCTTGGTATCTCTAATTTTCTTGAAGAGATCTCTGATCTTTCCCATTCTATTGTTTTCCTCTATTTCTTTGCACTGATCACTGAGGAAGGCTTTCTTATCTCTTCTTGCTATTCTTTGGAACTCTGCATTCAGATGCTTATATCGTTCCTTTTCTTGACCCATAAAATATGAATCTTTGATATATTTATCTGAAATCAACTTTGACTTTTGAAATATACATTAGAACATGTCTACTTATCTCAGCTATAGTCAGCAGCTGAATATCACCTCACTTGATCACACCAAACCAGATTAATCAGAGAGGGTGTATTCCCATGTAAAGATTCCTAATTTATCAAAATTCCTCTAGGCAGAAATTCTTTTACCCCACAGTTTGCTGCAGGTATTATATAATATGTAATTCAGTCGCTGAGTTGTGTCTGACTCATTGCCTTCCCCTAGATTGCAGCACACCAGGTTTCCCTGTCCCTTCCCTTCATGAATGGCTGCCTTGTCATGGCAAAGAGGCTTGTGTAATTCAATGAAGCTATGAATGATGCCATGCAGCGCACCCAAGATGGATGGCTCATAGTGGAGAGTTCTGACAAAATGTGATCCACTGGAAAAGGGAATGGCAAACTACCCCAGTATACTTGTTGTGAGAGCCCCATGAACTGTATAAAAAGGCAAAAACATTTAATAATATACCAGCCTATGAAACAAGCAGAACAAACATCTGAAATTGTAGCAAGCTCTGAATATACTAACACAATTTAAATCAACAAATCAGCTTGTTTTGGGAAAGAAAAACTTTAATAATGAATGAATCTTATTGACTAGATGCAAATAAAAATCTCAGTGTATTTTTATACACTACTGCCTACACACGACCATGGCTAACATACAAAAAATTATTTTTACTTTTTAAGATGAAAATGCTTGGAAATATGTAAAAAAAATTGAGAAGTAAAAATTATTTTTTAAGATAAAATGGTGAAAAAAATATCAGGTTACTTTGTTTAATTCTCCTATTTTAGGAATAATTTCTCATACTGCGATATCTTGGTGTGTGTATATTATATACAATATTTGGCTTTGTACCCTACTTTAGAATTTTTAATTAATACAGTACTTTTAGAGAAATTTTATGTTTATTAAAAAAAAAAAGAATAGAGAATACACAAAGTTCCAAAATAATCCCTCAATCTCACACACACACAGTTTATCTTATTAATATTTTGTATTCGTGTGGTATGTCTTCTATAATTGGTGAGCTGATATTTATACAGTATTATTAACTAAAGCCCATAGTTTACATTAGCGTTCACTCTGTGTTTTACATTCTACTGGTTATAACTGAAGTGACTACAATGATATGTATTCATCCTTACAATATTATGTAGAATAGTTTCACCATCCTTAAAATATCCTGTTCTCTTCTGATTAATCTATACATCCTTTTCCCCAAACTCTTGGAAACTGCTGCCTTTTTTTTTTTTTTTCACTGTCTTGATAGTTTTGCCTTTTCAATATTCCACATAGCTGAATCAGATAGCATGTAGCCTTTACAGATTGGCTTTTTTCATTTAGCAAACTGCATTTTATTTTCCTTTATGACTTTTTGTGGCTTGATAGATGGTTCACTTCTTTTTAGTTGAATAATATTTTATTACATCAAAGAAGGAAATAACAACTAACTCCAGTATTCTTGCCTGGAGAGCTTCATGGACAAAGGGGTCTGGTGGGCTACAATCCATGGGATCACAAAGAGTCTGACATGACTGAGCAACTAACACTTGCTTATTTTATTATATGGATGTACCACAATTTATCCACTCAGCAATGAAGGACATCTTGGTGGCTTCCAAACTTTGGCAATTAGGAATAAAACTGCTACAAACACTTGTGTGCAGGTGTTTATGCAGGCATTTGCTTTCAACTTATTAGAGTAGATACCAGAAGCAAAACTGCTGGATCATATAGGTTTCAGTTCAGTTCAGTTCAGTCGCTCAGTCGTGTCTGACTCTTTGCAACCCCATGAATTACAGCATGCCAGTCCTCCCTGTCCATCACCAACTCCCGGAGTTCACACAGACTCATGTCCATTGAGTTGGTGATGCCATCCAGCCATCTCATCCTCTGTTGTCCCCTTCTCCTCCTGCCCCCAATCCCTCCCAGCATCAGAGTCTTTTCCAATGAGTCAACTCCTCGCATAAGGTGGCCAAAGTACTGGAGTTTCAGCTTTAGCATCATTCCTTCCAAAGAACACCCAGGACTGATCTCCTTTAGAATGGACTGGTTGGATCTCCTTGCAGTCCAAGGGACTCTCAAGAGTCTTCTCCAACAATAGGTTTAGTTTTGTAATATTATGTCTATCACTGACCCTGTTTTTGATGCCAGTTGTCTTGCTGTTCACACTGTTCACTGAACCTGGGGTAGGCAAGGCATGAGATAATAGTCTGGAGGAAGATGCAAGGAGCTGCAGGGCATGCAAATGCATTTATTCTCTCTTGACTGGTGCAACAGCTGTAGCAGTAGACACGCTGTAGTCTCTCCTCTCAAGGCTGACCCAACAGACACAGCTGTGACACAGCAATGATGCTGGTACTTTTTAGGTGGGGCTCATATATCTCTACAGCACAAAGTAGCTCATGACCAAGCAAGTACATCATGATGCACTTGTGCAGTGCTATAAATGATCTCAGTGGTTACATAGTCATTATTTCAAAACATGGGGCAAGAGGGAGAGGCTGTGGGGAGAGAGAGTCTGACCATGCCATCTTGGATAATTTGCTCTCTCCCCACACTCCACCACTTCAGGGTCTCTCGACTCACATTCTATGTGCAGGCCATCTTCTGAGATACTTCCTTGGTGAGTAACAGTGACCCCTAGATTTACATCTTGCAACAGCAGTAGCTACAACAAAAAGCAGTTACATCCCTAATACATAGAAAAACCCAATGTTGGGTGTCACCTGGAACTCATATTGCTGTCCTCACCTTCATGGGGCTAGAAAAACCACCCACTGCATGCAAAGTGTCTTTTTCTTCCATGGCCAAGTCAAGTCCACCATCTGTCCTTGTGAATTGCAGGAAAGCCTTCACAGGGGCAACTCCACCCCTGCGGGGCTTTTATTAAAGACCCACAAAACCCTACACAGGTGCCAAGGCCACACCTTCAAGGAGGGGACTTTTTTTGCAGCATTCACAGCCCACCCACATGATTACACTTTTTGAAGACTGAGGGCACAGTTTTTACAGTACACTCATCAAATGGCTCAGCCTTTACAGTACAATGTTCTACATAGGACACAGCCTTTACAGTATACTCAACACAAATCAGCCCACATTTGCATCTGCCTAACCCAGATGGTATCCCTGCCAACTCGGGACCCCTTCAGGGTCTTCACACTTTCCAGCTGGCATTTCACATGCTGTCCCTCTACTTCTCTCAGTAAGGACCTAAAAAAACTCCCAGAGGCACTGGGTCTACCCCTATGTCCAAGAGTTGCAAAAGTCAATCTGCCCTTGCTTTTGCTGAAATTGCTTACCCCGACAAACTTCACCTAAATATATGGCAATATATCGTGGACTCAGTCACATTGGGGGCCCCTCGAGGATGTCCCTCTTGGGCCATTGGCTGCTCATGCTTCAGTTTCTGACGCACAACAGGCCTCACTGCCAAGTGGAGACCCACAGTCTCATAATGTTCAACATCACCATCACTGTCAGAGATGCTGAGTTCTTCAGGGCCACAGGATTCTTGTCAATATATGTTACTGTAGTTCTTTCAAGTGTCTCTGTACATTGTGTGCTAGTGTGGCATTGTGTAGGGCACAATCCATATTTGCCTTCAAGACAGTCAGGAAAATCCACCCTCCCTCCCCACTACACCTCCATGCCAGCAGCAGTCCATGTCACCTTGTTCAGCAAATGGGAATTCGCTGCCTACAATGCCTTTTCAATGTTATCCAGTGAACTGCCCATTGCCTCCCTGTCTTCCACCAGAGCCCATGCAAAGAGGACTGCAGCCATGTGGTACCACATGTTATATGGTGGCCACTGGCTTTCTCCATCCAGTGAAGCCTCAGGCTCCCCTACCTGCAGGGTATCCTGCCAACTAAGCCAGTTGTATCGCTGGCCCTGTTTGTGATACCAGTTGTCTTGCTGTTCACATTGTTCACACTATTTGCTGAACCCAGGGTAGGAAAGGCATGAGCTAAGAGGCTAGAAGAAGATGCAAGGAGCCATAGGGATGACAAAAGCATTTATTGTCTCCTGGCTGGTTCAGCAGCCATAGCAGTAGATAGGCTATATTCTCTCCTCTTGTGGCTGATCCAACAAACACAGCCGTGACACAAAACTAATGCTGCTACTTTATAGGTGGAACTTACACATGTCTACAGCACAAAGTAGGTCATGACCAAATGAGTACCTCATGACATGCATGCACAGTGGTATAAATGAGCTCAGCTGTTATACAGTCTTTACTTACAAAACATGAGGCAAGAGTGAGAGGCCATGGGGTGAGAGAGACTGACCATGCCACCTTGACTAATTTTTTCTCTCCCCACACTATGTAAGGCTATGTTCAACTTTGTGCTGCTGCTAAGTTGCTTCAGTCGTGTCCGACTCTGTGCGATCCCATAGACGGCAGCCCACCGGGCTCCCCCCGTCCCTGAGATTCTCCAGGCAAGAACACTGGAGTGGGTTGCCATTTCCTTCTCCAATGCATGAAAGTAAAAAGTGAAAGTGAAGTCGTGTCTGACTCTTAGCGACTCCATGGACTGCAGCCCACCAGGCTCCTCCATCCATGGGATTTTCCAGGCAAGAGTACTGGAGTGGGGTGCCATTGCGTTTTCCGTCAACTTTGTGAGTAAGTGTCTTCTAAAGTGACTGTCCTATTTTGCATTTCCATCAGCAATGAATGAGAGATCCTGTTGTTCCATTCTCTTGCCAACATTTGGTATTGTCTGTGTTCTGGATTTTAGCCATTGTCATAGGTATGTTATGATAGTATCTTCCTGTTTTAATTTGCATTTCCCCAGTGACATGTTGTGTTGAAAATCTCTTCAGATATATGTCAACCATATATATATGTACTTTGGTGAGATGTCTGTTGAGACCTTTGGCACATTTTAAATTCAAATGCTTGGTTTTTCATTGTTAAACTCTAGGAGTTCTTTTATATTTGCATGCATCCTTTATCAGCTCTGTATTTTGCAAATACTTTGTCACACTCTGGCCTGTCTTTGCATCCTCCTAACAGTATCTTTTGCAGAGCAAAAGTTTTTATTTTATTTAAGTCCAACTTACTATTTTTCCCTCCCATGGGTTATCCTTTTGGTATTATATCTAAGATGTTGCCAAACCTGAGATCACCTAGATCTTTTTCCTATGTTATCTTCTAAGAGTTTTATAGCTTTGTGTTTTACACTTAAGTCTTTAAACTATTTTGAGTTCATTTTTGAGAGAAAGATGAAGTTTGTGTCTAGATTCATTTTCACATGTCAGTATCCACTTGTTCCATCATCATTTGTTGAAGAGATTTTCTTTTCTTAGTTGTACTGGGTTTATTCCTTGTCAAAGATCAGTTGGCTATATTCATGTGGATCTGTTTTTGGAATATGTACTCTGTTTCATTGACTGGTAGCATATTTTAATTGTCAATTTTTAAACTTTATAGTTCATGGTATAACACTGTACAATTTTTTTTAATTATTTTTAGAATATTATATGTATTCATATATGACTAGTCATAAATCAAGAACTTCATTTTATTTCTTTTTAATGAAACATTAATGGGTTTCTTAGACAAATAATTTTGCTAAACACAAATAGATTTTATAGAAAATCTTGGAACTTGTCTAGTCCAGTGACATGTCTATAGGTTAAGATATTTACTTACAGATACATAGACACTACATACTATAAAGCACTATAAAATAATTTATAAAGTACTATAAAAATAATTCCAAATAATGACATAAAATTTTACTTACTAATAGGGCATCCCCAGTGGCTCAGTGGTAGAAAATTCGCCTGAAGTGCAGGAGACACAGGTTTGATTCCTGGGTCGAGTATCCCCTGGAGGAGGAAATGGCAACCCACTCCAATATTCTTGCCTGGAGAATCTCATGAACAGAGGAGCCTGGCGGGCTAAAGTCCATAGGGTCACAAAGAGTCGGACATGACGGAAGCAACTCAGCATAGCACAGTAATAACAATAAAGTCTTCAAAATATTATCAGGCATACAAAACTATTCTAAGATTTTTTTAATCCCTTAATAATGTTTATTAGTCAATGAGTTTTCAATATTTAGAGTCACATACATTTGACAATGTATGTGACAAAATAAAAAATCTCTCTTCCTATAAAAAACATTGAAATTCATTCAAATTTCTGTATACAATTTGATGAATTGATACTTCTTTTGAAATATATCCATGGATTCTAGGATCAGTAACAATCAGACCAAGCACTCATAAAGTATATTGTCAAAATTCAACAAAATATTAATAAGCATAAGTGATTTCTGGTTTTGGTAATCAACTATTTAAGATTAATAAAATTCACCAAAGTCAAGTTAGTGTCTCTCAGATTCTTAAATACATAATGCACATTGTGGTTATTCAAAGGGGAATAAAGTCCATAGTACTTAAAACTAAATTGAAAATGGAATCATTTCCCACCTTTTCTTTCTCTCCTCAGAGCATCTTGCAGAAATAATGTTGCCAGGAGTACTCTAGAAAGGACTGAGCTAGCCTAATGTTCTGAAATGTCTCTGATGAAGGGATTATGCGCAATTAGCAATCACCCTATTGGTCTTTCTTCTTTCTATGGTCCTTCAGCATTTTTAGAACTACTTTAAGTTCTAATGTATATTAGGGCAATGTGGCACTTAAATTTGATATCCAGGGTCCAGCGTACCCTGGAGCTGGTGACCTTAGGAATCAGAGAGATTTCAGTCCCAACACAATACCACTGAGGTGGTCTAAAGTGTGCCCAATACCTTAAAACATTTACTTAGTGAGCTTTCATTACATCCTCAATTAAGTGTTATCTTATATAGGAAATCTCCTGATTCCCCAAATTGTACCTCTTCCAACAATCTTTGATTAATTTACAGGTAATTCATTTTTCTCCTGTCCTCTGTTGGACTTCTATCATCTCTCTTATGTTGTTCCTTATAGTGTATTTTTTTCTGTTCTTCTGCATAATATCAATTTAGAGACAAAATTAAGTTTTCATTCATTCAATTGTTCCTTGACCTTATGTCATTCAACATCAGTGTTTCAGCTCCGAGATTTTGAGCTCCTAGGCAGAAAGTGTCATATCAGTTTAGCATGATTTTTAGAGCAGTCAATATTTCAACACACATATTTAAATAATTTATTATGTAAATTATTTAAAAATCAGTGATGCATGTCAACTCCCCCCCAAATATTGGATAAGCTATTAAAATTATTTAGATATCATTCAATATTTATGGCTAGAAATTATGCTAAAATGATTTTTAAATTCATGGAGTAGGCACTGATAAGTCTTACTTTGAGATAATTTGGGGAGAGAGGGTTAGTGTTATATAAGGAATTATTTGGAAGCTAAGAGATAGTCCAGCCTTTTATTTGGTGGTAAAATGAAAAGGTGGAAAAAAAGTTTGTGAAACCAGTTTGAGGCTACTAGGAGAAATAAAGACCCATTTTTTCTTCCTTCCCCATATTACATCATTAGGAATCCATCAATGTAGCTTAACATGTTTATCTTTTAAAATATATAGTGCCCAAAAGATTGAGAGATTTGTTTTTCATGTATTTAATATCTATCACTGTAGGCTTACTTGCTTATCTTATCCAATAGCCATACATTTCTTTTTTTTTTTTTTTTAAACTTTACATAATTGTATTAGTTTTGCCAAATATCAAAATGAATCCACCACCAGTATACATGTGTTACCCATCCTGAACCCTCCTCCCTCCTCCCTCCCCATACCATCCCTCTGGGTCATCCCAGTGCACTAGCCCCAAGCATCCAGTATCGTGCATCGAACCTGGACTGGCATCTCGTTTCATACATGATATTTTACATGTTTCAATGCCATTCTCCCAAATCTTCCCACCCTCTCCCTCTCCCACAGAGTCCATAAGACTGTTCTATACATCAGTGTCTCTTTTGCTGTCTCGTACACAGGGTTATTTTTACCATCTTTCTAAATTCCATATATATGCGTTAGTATACTGTATTGGTGTTTTTCTTTCTGGCTTACTTCACTCTGTATAATAGGCTCCAGTTTCATCCATACATTTCTTGATGTGCCTTTTGAATCTCTGAGTATAAGTAACTCAAAACACACACTGAATAAATGTTTAAGTGAATGAATGAATCCTTGTCAGCTAGCTGAAAGGAAGATTATCTGAAAAGTAGGATAATTTTGACTCGGATGATATGCCCTATCACAGTAGCTTGAACTATTCAACCACTCAGTAAAGCTCAATAAATGTCATCTAGGCTATTTTGAGTCAGTATGAAAATCTCAAGTTGCTCATGTTTTATTAGTAAAGATAATTATGGACAGACTAAAATGTAATATATATGAGGGTCCAAAGAAAATAATGGAAAATTTGTGGGGAAAATAATTTTAATTATGTGCTTTTGGAGATTTCTGACAGCCTGTCAGTACATGAGAAGAGCAGGTGTTTTCATTGATTCTCTAGCTCTTGCCTGTAGTCATCTATTAAAAATTTTAAAGTGAATTACTTCACTTTAAGGTGCATAAAAAAAAACTCCCACCTGAATAATGATTAAATAATTAGAAAGAAATATATAATTGGGCAGATCTTGAAAGATATACTCTGAAATAGCTCTTAAAATTGCTTAAATTGTACAAAATAATATCTTTAAATGATAAATACTTTAAAAATGTCTTCTGTATGTAAGAAAGTTTTTGGTGATTTCACTAAGACATCTTATCAGTTCTCTCAGTTTGAACATATTCCAAAAAACAGTTTGGAAATTTAAATCCAGTAGATGAAAAATCAGTATATGAACACAGTTATAAAGGAGCAAAGCAATGTCTGTCCACAAAGTTCATCAGCCTAAAATTATTCCTTTGTTGAAATCACTCAAAACATTAAGCTGTGGGTTATTAAGTATATTCTGTTGGGTACTATATAAAACACATTCTTATGGTAAGAATAACACTACCCACAACATGCTAGTCTATAAATTCCAACCAAGTTAGCAAACTATCATATGACTTGGGAAACATGAATTCATGCTGAATGACTTATCTCCTTTTTACACTCCTGGCTCTGAAAGAGCAAGTGAAATATTTGACCATAAGTAAGCAAGTTCTGGATGACTTCACTGAATGAGATGTGCCAGATTTTCTCAGGAATAGAAATATAAAGAGAGATGATAATGTAACAAGAAAATAAATTCCCTGTAGAGATGGTTGTATTTTTGTTCTTATAATTTAAGGACAGCATTTTCCTTAATTCAGACTTTTATTGTACCTAGAGCTTTCATTCGGGTAATAATTTTTAAAGCATAGGAAGTAACTTTGGGACTTCCCTGGCAGCCCTTAAAATTCCACTTTCCAGTACAGGGGTGAGGGTTCTACCCTTAGTCAGTGAGCTAAGATCTCATATGTCTCATGGTCAAAAGACCAAAATATAAAGCAGAAGCAGTATTGTAACAAATTCAATTCAGACTTTAAAAGTGGTCCACATAAAAAACCACATAAATTAAGACTAACATAAATATGTTTATTGTTCAGTTCAGTTCAGTCACTCACTCATGTCTGACTCTTTGCGAGCCTATGAATTGTAGCAAGCCAGGCCTCCCTGTCCGTCACCAACTCCCAGAGTTCACTCAGACTCAAGTCCATCGAGTCAGTGATGCAATCCAGCCATCTCATCCTCTGTCGTCCCCTTCTCCTCCTGTCCCAAATCCCTCCCAGCATCAGAGTCTTTTCCAATGAATCAGCTCTTCACATGAGGTGGCCAAAGTACTGAAGTTTCAGCTTTAGCATCATTCCTTCCAAAGAAATCCCAGGGCTGATCTCCTTCAGAATGGACTGGTTGGAATTCCTCTCAGTCCAAGGGACTCTCAAGAGTCTTCTCCAACACCACACTTCAAAAGCATCAATTCTTCAGCACTCAGCTTTCTTCACAGTCCAACTCTCACATCCATACATGACCACTGGAAAAACCATAACCTTGACTAGATGGACCTTTTTTGGCAAAGTAATGTCTCTGCTTTTCAAAATGCTATCTAGGTTGGCCATAACTTTTCTTCAAAGGAGTAAGCGTCTTTTAATTTCATGGCTGCAGTCACCATCTGCAGTGATTTTGGAGCCCAGAAAAATAAAGTCTGACACTGTTTCCACTGCTTCCCCATCTATTTCCCATGAGGTGGTGGGACAAGATGCCATGATCTTCATTTTCTGAATGTTGAGTTTTAAGCCAACTTTTTCACTCTCCTCTTTCACCTTCATCAAGAGGCTTTTCAGTTCCTCTTCACTTTCTGCCATAAGGGTGCTGTCATCTGCATATTTGAGGTTATTCAGATTTCTCCCGGCAATCTTGATTCCAGCTAGTGCTTCTTCCAGCCCAGCGTTTCTCATAATGTACTCTGCATACAAGTTAAATAAGCAGGGTGACAATATACAGCCTTGATGTACTCCTTTTCCTATTTGAAACCAGTCTGTTGTTCCATGTCCAGTTCTAAATGTTGCTTCCTGACCTGCATATACGTTTCTCAAGAGGCAGGTCAGGTGGTCTGGTATTCCCATCTCTTGAAGAATTTTCCACAGTTCATTGTGATCCACACAGTCAAAGGCTTTGGCATAGTTAATAATGCAGAAATAGATGTTTTTCTGGAACTCTCTTGCTTTTTCCATGATCCAGAGGATGTTGGCAATTTGATCTCTGCTTCCTCTGCCTTTTCTAAAATCAGCTTGACAATCGGGAATTTTACTGTTCACGTATTGCTGAAGCCTGGCTTTGAGAATTTTGAGCATTATTTTACTAGTGTGTGAGATGATTGCAATTATGTGGTTTTGAGCATTCTTTGACATTGCCTTTCTTCGGGATTGGAATGAAAACTGACCTTTTCCAGTCCTGTGGCCATGCTGAGTTTTCCAAATTTGCTGGCACATTGAGTGCAACACTTTCACAGCATCATCTTTCAGGATTTGAAATAGCTCAACTGGAATTCCATCATCTCCACTAGCTTTGTTCATAGTGATGCTTCCTAAGGCCCACTTGACTTCACATTCCAGGATGTCTGGCTCTAGGTGAGTGATCACACCATCATGATTATTTGGTTCGTGAAGATCTTTTTATGTACAGTTCTTCTGTGTATTCTTGCCACTTCTTCTTAATATCTTCTGCTTCTGTTAGGTCCATACCATTTCTATCCTTTATCAAGCCCATCTTTGCATGAAATTTTCCCTTTGTATCTCTAATTTTCTTGAAAAGATCTCTAGTCTTTCCCATTCTGTTGTTTTCCTCTATTTCTTTGCATTATGGCTGAAGAAGGCTTCCTTTTGTACCTATATTCAAATGGGCCTGAATATTTCATATAAGCTCTTTTTTCCTTGTAATATAAAATATAATTTTTTATGGTTTGACTGCTTGTGTTAAACTTAATTACATGGTAAATATGTATAAAATTGACCCCAGAATTAACTGAATGGGCGTGTAAAGCACACCCTTGTTGCAGTGTTCATTTATTTCACAAATATTCACTAGGTTTTACCTCTTTTTTGTACCATCTTAATAGAAATTTTGTAAAGGCTTTTTTTATTTTTTAATTTTTATTGTGCTGCATTTTTGCTTTATTTCATTTTTTAAAAAAAGTGTTCTTACAAAGCCTTACAAGCAGAAGTTAAAAAAAAAAAAAAAAATCCAGTCAAAATCATTGCCCATAAGAATCATTAGTAAAAAGTGGTACGATTCTGTATTTAACCTTTTTATAGCTTTTTTTAAGCTAAAAAAGTAAAAAAAAAAAAAAAGCACCTCACGCCCCCATTTTTCCTTTTCCTGTTTGTATGTTCTGGCACACCATCTGCTTTTTGCAATGTCCTAGTCGATCAAAAATTCATGAGATTTTCTGTGTCACAGATTCCATATCTATAATGTCAGGCATATAGAAGACATTTAAGGCCAAGAAAACATTCATGTTCAGTACACATGTTCAGTCCAGGGTCATAAGCCTGGAACAATCTCTACTAAAGTCAAGGATGTAGTGATGTCTCAAAATATCTAGAGAACTTCACCTTTGGATTGCCTTCCAGATCACATTAAAAACACCAGAAACAGAATTTTATCACTTTAAATAGAATTTGTTTATAATTCTATTACATATTTTACATCACCTCAGTACAAGAACTACTTTTGAAAAATGTTTGCTCGGTGGCAAAAAAATAAATCCAGCCCCAAAGAAAGATGAATTTCTGTCTGAAAGCAATTCATATACATCTTTTTTTTTTTTTTAAAGCAATATCAGTGGCTTAAGTAGCTACATTGACAGTCTAATACCTTTCTTAATAAATAAATTCTAATTTATTTAAAGTAAACCACCTTAAAGATCACACTTAGATATTATATTTTGGAATGTAAAATAAAATCAAAGGGAAAAACCATATGTTTGGGAAATAAAAAAGGAAGTATAATAAATATGTAGTCAGATAATTTAGATTATTCTTTTGAAAAGTGATCTTTTGGAAAGATCTGGGAGGTAGCAGATTCCAGTGGCTGGGAGAATAGAGTGAGACCAAGATACCTGTGTTTTAATCTGGGCTCTGATAGATAGTAACTTTATAACTTTGGTCAAGTTATTCAATCAATATGCCCAGTTTCCTTATGTATACAATGGATACACCGATTTTGTTGTCAAAAAGATTAAATAAGTTAATAATTAAAGCATCTCTGTGTTTTAATATAAGAGCAATTCCTAATATAAAAGTGATTCTTTTTATTTTCCATTATAGTTTACTGCAAGGTATTGAATACAGTCCTTTGTTGTTGTCGTTTAGTCGGTAAGTCGTGACCAACTCTTTGGCAGCCCAATGGACTGCAGCCAGCCAGGATCCTCTGCCCAGGACGTTTCCCTGGTGACAATACTGGAGTGAGTTGCTCTCTCCTTCCCCACCCAGGGATGGAAGGATTCTTTGTCACTGAACCACCAGGGAAGCATGTTATACAGTAAAACTTTGTTATTTATATATTTTATATATAGTAGTGTGCATCTGCTAATCCTATATTCCTAACTTATCTCTCCCTCTACTTCTCCTTTGGTAACTATAAGTTTGTTTTCTATGTCTGTGAATCTGTTTCTGCTTTGTAAATAAGTTCATTTGTACTTTTTTTTTTAGATTCTACATATAAATGATATCATATAGTATTTGTCTTCGTCTAACTTACTTCACTTAGTATAGTAATATCTAGATCCATCAAGACAGTTTTTACTACACTATAAGTAGTTAACAAATAAATAAAATAGACTGGAACTCCCAGTACGTAGGTCAGCAAGCAACAGTTAGAACTGGACGTGGAACAACAGACTGGTTCCAAATACGAAAAGGAGTATGTCAAGGCTGTATATTGTCACCCTGCTTATTTAAATTATATACAGAGTACATCATGAGAAATGCTGGGCTGGAGGAAGCACAAGCTGGAATCAAGACTGTGGGAGAAATATCAATAACCTCAGATATGCAGATGACGCCACCCTTATGGCAGATAGTGAAGAGGAAATAAAAAGCCTCTTGATTAAAGTGAAACAGGAGAATGAAAAAGTTGGCTTAAAGTTCAACATTCAGAAAACTAAGATCATGGCATCTGGTCTCATCACTTCATGGCAAATAGAAGGGGAAACAGTGGAAACAGTGGCTGACTTTATTTTGGGGGGCTCCAAAATCACTGCTGATGGTGATTGCAGCCATGAAATTAAAAGACGCTAACTCCCTGAAAGGACAGTTATGACTGAAAGGTTGTTGCTGAATGAAAAGACCCCGGAATTCTTGGCCTATGGAGGAGAATTCAATCCGGGGCCAGAGACGAGGCTTAATCGCTCAGAGCTTTTGCATAATAAAGTTTTAGTAAAGTATAAAGAAGATAGAGAAAGCTTCTGACATAGGCATCAGAAGGGGGCCGAAAGAATACACTTCTGCTAGTCTTCAGCTGGATGTTGTATAGTCACTAGCAGTCTGTTAATGAAAGGAATGTCAATACTCAGAATGGCACCTGGCCCCTCACCCTAAGATGCATTTTGGGATAATCTTGGCACCAGACAATTCATCCCGGGCCATAAAAAGACTAACCTGAATCTTGTAGAAGGACAGATTACCATACAAATAGTTTCATTTACATAGATTAGGGAAACAATATCTAGTATAATATACTGGTTTGTCAAATAGGCTCTGAGCCATTAGGCGGAACCAACTTGAAGACAGAGTTTGGGTTAAATGCATAGTACATTAACATAGCTTAAGACAAACATTTCCATAAGAAAAATGCATTGGTTATCTCAAGGTTTGAGAATAGTTAACTTCAGGTGAACACAGGTGTCATTATGGCAACACAGAATTTTAAGAGAAACCTCCTTTTAAATTTGTATAGAGAATAAAAAATATCCCTAGTTTGTTTCCTCCTGCCATTTAAGAGAGATAAAAATGTCTGACCCTTGCAGGCTATTTTCTCCGTTTGGAAACCCGTAGCCTTCCTGCCTGTTACCCTCTCATGAACAAACTAGACAACATATTAAAAAGCAGAGACTTTACTTTGCCAACAAAGGTCCATCTTGTCAAGGCTATGGTTTTTCCAGTAGTCGTGAATGGCTGAGAGTTGGAGTATAAAAAAAGCTGAGTGCCAAAGAATTGATGTTTTTGAACTGTGGTGTTGGAGAAGACTCTTGAGGGTCCCTTGGACTGCAAGGAGATCCAACCAGTCCATCCTAAAGGAGATCAGTCCTGGATGTTCATTGGAAAGACTGATGTTGAAGCTGAAACTCCAATGCTTTGGGCAACTGATTCGAAGAGCTGACTCACTGGAAAAGACCCTGATGCTGGGAAAGATTGAAGACGGGAAGAGAAGGGGACAACAGAGGGCAAGATGGTTGGATGGCATCACCAACTCAATGGGCATGGGTTTGGGTGGACTCCAGCAGTTGGTGATGGACAGGGAGGCCTGGGGTGCTGTGGTTCATGGGATCACGAAGAGTCAGACATGACTCAGCAACTGAACTGAACTGAACATGCTCAGAAGCTGATGCTCATAGACAGATACATAGCTCCTCCATCTATCTGCATGCTTGTTTAAGAGGAGATTTGATTTGTTGAATCCTGTTTAAATAAACCATCTTAAAATTCTTAAAATGCTCCCTGAACTGAAATTAAAAAGCAAGGAATCAGGACACAGAAAATGAGGATTATTATTATTTTTTTTTTTAATGTAAGAATTTCAGAAACAGAATGAAGCCCATTATTCAGGAAAAGTATTTCTTACCACTCCTGAATAAATACAGGTGAACAACACCTAAAAAGAGAAAATAGATTAGGGCTTTATTTTTAGATTATAGATGAGAACTATAAAAAATTCACAGGAAGACAACTGTATGAATTACCTTGAGTAAATGTGCATTGGTATCTTGAATGTTCAGTTCAGTTGCTCAGTTGTGTCCGACTCTTTGTGACCCCATGAATTGAAGCACCCCAGGCCTCCCTGTCCAACACCAACTACTGCAGTTCACTCAAACTCACGTCCATCAAGTCCGTGATGCCATCCAGCACTCTCATTCTCTGTCGTCGACTTCTCTTCTTGCCTCCAATCCCTCCCAGCATCAGAGTCTTTTCCAATGAGTCAACTCTTTGCATGAGGTGGACAAAGTGCTGGAGTTTCAGCTTTAGCATCATTCCTTCCAAGGAATACCCAAACTAATCTCCTTTAGAAAGGACTGGTTGGATCTCCTTGCAGTCCAAGGGACTCTCAAGAGTCTTCTCCAACACCACAGTTCAAAAGCATCAATTCTTCGGCGCTCAGCTTCTTTCACAGTCCAACTCTCACATCCATACATGACCACTAGAAAAACCATAGCCTTAACTAGACAGACCTTTGTTGGCAAAGTAATGTCTCTGCTTTTGAATATACTACCTAGGTTGGTCATAACTTTCCTTCAAAGGAGTAAATGTCTTTTAATTTCATGGCTGCAATCACCATCTACAGTGATTTTTTAGGCCCAAAAAATAAAGTCTGACACTGTTTCCACTGTTTCCCCATCTATTTGCCATGAAGTGATGGGACCAGATGCCATGATCTTCATTTTCTGAATGTTGAGCTTTAAGCCAACTTTTGCACTCTCCTCTTTCACTTTCATCAAGAGGCTTTTTAGTTCCTCTTCACTTTCTGCTTCACTTCACTATGTCATCGGCATACCTGAGGTTATTGGTATTTCTCCTGGAAATCCTGATTCCAGCTTGTGCTTCTTCCAGCCCAGCATTTCTCATGATGTACTCTGCATATAAGTTAAATAAGCAGGGTGACAATAGACAGCCTTGACGTACTCTTTTTCCTATTTGGAGCTAGTCTGTTGTTCCATGTCCAGTTCTAACTGTTGCTTACTGACCTGCATAAAGGTTTCTCAAGATGCGGGTCAGGTGCTCTGGTACTCCAATATCTTGAACAATTTTCCACAGTTTATTGTGATCCACACAGTCAAAGGCTTTGGCATAGTCAATAATGCAGAAATAGATGTTTTTCTGGAACTCTCTTGCTTTTTTCATGATCCAGAGGATGTTGGCAATTTGATCTCTGGTTCCTCTTCCTTTTCTAAAACCATCTTGAACATCTGGAAGTTCACTGTTCCCATATTGCTGAAGCCCGGTTTGGAGAATTTTGAGCCTTACTTTACTAGCATGTGAGATGAGTGCAATTGTGCAGTAGTTTGAGCATTATTTGGCATTGCCTTTCTTCGGGATTGGAATGAAAACTGACCTTTTCATTCCACTGCTGAGTTTTCCAAATTTGCTGGCAT
The DNA here is from genome assembly GCF_002263795.3 of Bos taurus. Classification (NCBI taxonomy): domain Eukaryota; kingdom Metazoa; phylum Chordata; class Mammalia; order Artiodactyla; family Bovidae; genus Bos; species Bos taurus. The sequence continues at coordinate 6,557,803 of NC_037336.1, forward strand.
ACTGAGTGCAGCACTTTCACAGCATCATCTTTCAGGATTTGAAATAGCTCAACTGGAATTCCATCACCTCCACTAGCTTTGTTTGTAGTGATGCTTCCTAAGGCGCACTTGACTTCACATTCCAGGATGTCTGGCTCTAGGTGAGTAATCACACCATCGTGATTATCTGGGTCATGAAGATGTTTTTTGTACAGTTCTTCTGTGTATTCTTGCCACCTCTTCTTAATATCTTCTGCTTCTGTTAGGTCCATACCATTTCTGTCCTTTATCAAGCCCATCTTTGCATGAAATATTCCTTTGGTATCTCTAATTTTCTTGAAGAGATCTCTGGTCTTTCCCATTCTGTTGTTTTCCTCTATTTCTTTGCAGTGATCACCGAGGAAGGCTTTCTTATCTCTCCTTGCTGTTCTTTGGAACTCTGCATTCTGATGCTTATATCTTTCCTTTTCTCCTTTGATTTTCACTTCTCTTCTCACAGATATTGTAAGGCCTCCCCAGACAACCATTTTGCTTTTTTGCATTTCTTTTCCATGGGGATGGTCTTGATCCCTGTCTCCTGTACAATGTCATGAACTTCAGTCCACTCTATCTATCAGATCTAGTGCCTTAAATCTATTTCTCACTTCCACTATATAATCATAAGGAATTTGATTTAGGTCATACCTGAACTGTCTAGTGATTTTCCCTTCTTTCTTCAATTTAAGTCTGAATTTGGCTATAAAGACAGCTACACTAAAATTTGTAGGCATAAATACATTCAGGAAAATTAACCTTAATATAAATTTTAAGTTATAACACCTTGTTTTATTTTCCTGTTAACTGTATCAGTATATTAAATGTTATGGCCATTAGGAATTGAGGTAATAATATCATTTATATTTATTATTATGACTTTTATTTATAATTTGCAATAACCATTAAACATCTGATTTATTATCTCTTATATTAATCCATATTTTTGGTTGCAAAATATAGGAGTCAATCCTGACTAACATAAGCAGAAGAGAAATTCGAAGGTTGCATTATTGCATTTTGTGTAGCCCACAAAGTGAGGGGGGAGTAAGTAGGAAACAACTTACTCAACCAGACACTGAAGAATCAGAGCAGTGAAGGGAGGTGGGAAGCAGAAGGAGGGATGCTCACTGCCCTTTGCTGCTCAATGGCTGCCATAAGACTTGCCAACCCTAGGTGGCATTGCCACTGACAGAGATAAATTCTGAACCCCCTTTGCTTCTCGAGACATCTAATGAAGATTTAATGCCATATCTTGATCATGGACCCTGATCTAAATGTCAAGGGTTATGGAGAGCAAGTATCTGATCCCAAGAGCACCCATTGTGGAAGACAGAAAACGATACTTTATTCCATAAGCATATGTTTAAATTCAAGGTGACCCAAACCAGTAGTAGATATCTACTACATCTGTCATGCTGAGGTGGACGAAAGAGTACGTACTCTAAAGATAGATTGGGTTTGAATTCCAAATGGGGATTTCCTACCTGTGTGATAGTTCACAGTGTACTAATATCTTAGGGCTATTATATTTGCACATTTAGACCTCCCCCTCCCTCCAATGGCCCCCGTAAATGATACTGACACCATTTGGAAGTTTGTTGTGAGAATTAAATGAGATAATTTATCTAAAAGTGAGAGACTCATAGAAGCTACATAATGTGTACTATTTAACACCCCTCATCCAAACTTTCTTTTGTTTTTATTAAAAAAAAAAATCTTGATATTGAGATTTCTACATCCGCAACTGGTACAGAAACTTTCTGTTTTACATGTTTGGATGACATTAATAAGCCACATCAAGCTGATGTGGGTGGATATTCCTTCCTATTGGATAGAGAACAAAACCTTCAACAGGGAGCAGCTGGAGACCAACATTGGAGAGAGGAAAAGCAGAAAACTGTTTCAAGGCTTAGTCATTTAAATCACAGATGAAGTCAACATAATAGCTGAGAAAATGCAGAGAATTCAAAATGTGTGACTACAGAGGCAAGCTCACAGGGACTTTTCATTGGGATCAACAGAGGAAACAAACTAAATGAACACAATTTCATATCTCCTGAAGAAAGAATAAAGAAAAGGATTTATAAGCAAATGGTTTATTTTACAGTATAAATTTATTAAAATTTTCTTTACATGTGAAGCCCTTATACAATAAAATACAAACATTAACTGCATGAAAAAGCAATAATAAGCAATAAAAACTATTAACTAGTAAATTTTCTTGAGATTTTACCATGGACACATTCAAATTAATCCAATTTAAAAAGACCTTTTCCCCCCTCCACTGAAAAGCTAAAGTAGAAAGCAAAGGGTAAAATCTTTAAAGAAGGTAATATTTTCCTCAAAAATTAAAATACTGGGCAAGAAAGAATCATATGTCATATTATGTATGATAAAACTGGAAAATGAATTGAGACAACTTTTTGAGACTGTTTTTCAAATGCCACTGATTCTAATGTACCAAAAATACAGTAAATTAAATTCTCAGCTGGTGCTACCATAGGCTAATACTACTTTAAAGTTTTCAATTTAATGGTTCAAAGGATCACAAACTCTTCATCTGTCAACATAAAGTCAAGCTGCACACAGTGATGAATATCTGATATCTCACTGATATAAAAGTTTCATCTGAGGTTCTTTCTCCCTGGTTAATTAATGTGGTAGGGAATGGAGAGGACTCTGGAGGGAAACCTTCACTGTACATTACAGGAGGGGTTCATCTGTACTTCAGATAAATCAGACCCTGAGTGTTTTAAAATTTTTATTTATGAATATATGAATTTATGCATTTATTAATTCTTTATTTCCTCCTTTTTCTAGGAATAACATATTAGCCTTGCCTTATGGGGCAATGTGATTGAGGATTTCATGGAAGACAGTCCGTTCTGCAACTGTGAAGATGTTTTAAAGATCAAATGGTTATCAGTTTCATATCTAAGACAGGTTTCATGGAAGTTCCAAGGAATAGATCATTTTATGTTTCAACTTAGGATAGGATGGAGGTTATTTTTGTTTCTGTTTTTTTCACACTTTAATTGATGCAAAACTTCAAAATACTCAGACTTATAGAAGATCTGAGTTTGTGGCACATTTGAAACACCAGGAGTAATATTCCTGAGAGCATCATTAACCCCATTATTTGGTTTGAATGGAAGCTTACACACTACATCTTAAAGAAGTTAAGTGTGTGGTTATGTCTGTGCCTCTTAGACACCAAATTTCTTAGAAGAATGCTCAATAAATAGTGCCTAAACATATCGGTGATTATTTTGTACTTCAAATCAGATACTTAATGATTCCCAAATTACAATCCAGGTTTCATTTTGTTGGAACTGAAAGTCAATGACGTAGTTCACCTGACTTTCTATCACTTCTTCTCTGCAGCATCCTCAAGCCATCCAAATAGGATAGAAAATGACAAACACATGGATCTTGGAAACAGAGCTGCATATATATATATCACTTTTTAGATATTTACCATCTTGAGCAGATATTAACTGAAATTTCATCAGATAAGATCTTATATAATGGAAGTAGATAAATCATGGAGAAGTTTAACAAAGGTAACATTTAGTAACAACATTTTCTATCAACTTCCTCTAAATTTTCATCTTTATTGAAGTTAAACTTCAGCAGGAACACTTTCAATAACATTTTATGAAGCAATTTTAACACTGATGGCAAACATTATAATAGTTGTGTGCAGAAAAATAATACAGATAAATCTCACTTATGAAAATAACACATCATGAACAAGATTTATTTAAAGAAGGCATGTGAGGTGTATTAAAATCATATGGACACTAATGTATCATATTAGTAGAACAAAAGAAAAATTGCAAGAAATGTTCCCTTGAAATCTCTAATTTTCTTGAACAGATCTCTAGTTTTTCCCATTCTACTGTTTTGCTCTATTTTGTTGCACTGATCACTGAGGAAGGTTTCTTATCTCTCTTTGCTATTCTTTGGAACTCTATTCAGATGGGTATATCTTTCGTTTTCTCCTTTGCCTTTTGCTTCCTTTTTCTCAACTATTTGCAAGGCCTCCTCAGACAGCCATTTTGCCTTTTTATGTTTCTTTCTCTTGGAGATGATCTTGATGACTGCCTCCTGTACAATGTCACAAACCTCCATCCATAGTTCTTCAGGCATTCTGCCTATTAGATCTAATCTCTTGAATCTATTTGACACTTCCACTGTATAATGGTAAGGGATTTGATTTAGGTCATACCTGAATGGTCTAGTGGTTTTCCCTACTTTCTTCAATTAAAGTTTGAATTTTGTTATGAGGAGTTCACGATCTGAGTCACAGTCAGCTCCCAGTCTTGTTTCTGCTGACTGCATAGAGCTTCTTCATCTTCGGCTACAAAGCATATAATCAATCTGATTTTGGTATTGACCATCTTGTGATGTCCATGGTTGTGTTGTTGTAAGAGGGTGTTTGCTAAGACCAGTGTGTTCTCTTGGCAAAACTCTTCTAGCTTTTGCCCTGCTTCATTTGGTACTCCAAGGCCAAACTTGCCTGTTACTCCAGGTATTTCTTGACTTCCTACTTTTGCATTCCAATCACCTATGATGAAAAGAACATTTGTTGTTGTTGTTGTTATTTCTAGAAGGTCTTGTAAGTCTTCATAGAACTGTTCAACTTTAGCTTCTTTGGCATTAGTGGTTGGGGAATAGACTTAGATTACTGTGATATTGAATGGTTTGCCTTGGAAATGAACAGAGATCATTCTTTCATTTTTGACATTGCACCCAAGTACTGCATTTCAGACTCTTTTGTTGACTATGAGGGATACTACATTTCTTCTAAGGGATGCTTGCCCACAGTATTAGGTAGAAAGTTCATCTGAATTAAACTCACTTATTCCAGTCCATTTTATTTCATTGATTCCTAGAATGTCGATGTTCACTCTTGCCATCTCCTGTTTGACCACTTCCAATTTACCTTGATTCATGGACCTAACATTTCAGGTTCCTATGCAATATTGTTCTTTACAGCGTCAGACTTTACTTCCATCACTAGTCAAGTCCACAGCTGGGTGTTGTTTTCACTTTGGCTCCATCACTTCATTCTTTCTGAAGTTATTTCTCCACTTTTCTCCAGTAGCATATTGGGCACCTACCACCCTGCGGAGTTCATCTTTCAGTGTCATATCTTTTTGCCTTTTCATACTGTTTATGGGATTCTCAAGCCAGAATACTGAAGTGGTTTGCCATTCCCTTCTCCAGTGGACCACAGTTTATCAGAACTCTCCACCAGTGACAGATTTTATTTCCCTGGGTTCCCAAATCACTGCCAATGGTGACTGCAACCATGAAATTAAAAGACGCTTGCTCCTTGGAAGAAAAGCTATGACCAATCTAGACAGCATATGAAAAAGCAGAGACATTACTTTGCTGACAAAGGTCTGTATGAATGTGAGATTTGGACCATAAATAAAGCTGAGCACTGAAGAACTAATGCTTTTGAACTGTGGTGTTGGAGAAGGTGTTGGTGTTGAGAGTCCCTTGGACAGCAAGGAGATCCAACCAGTCCATCCTAAAGGAAATTACCCCTCATTATTCATTGGAAGGACTGATGCTGAGGCTGAAGCTCCAATATTTTGGCCACCTGATGCAAAGAACTGACTCATTATAAAAGACCCTGATGCTGAGAAAGATTGAAGACAGGAGGAGAAGGGGACGACAGAGGATGAGATGGTTGGATGACATCACTGACTCAATGGATGTGAGTTTGAGTAAGCTCCAGGAAGCTTACTGGACTAGAAGATAAAGCTTCCCTGATGGACAGGAAAGCCTGGTGTGCTGCAGTCCATGGCATTGAAAAGAGTCAGACAATACTCAATGACTGAACTGAAATGAAGGAAAAATTGTATGACTATATTCAAAAGTACTCAAAAACATTTGAAAAAATTATCAGATCTTGATTTTAAAAAATACACATTAATGGATATTAAGATAACATGAAAAATAGATATATGTGCTTATCTACAGAATATATTACATATGAGAATTTTTAAGGTCATTTCCACCAATACTATGAAAAATATAAGATAATTAGATAATTATAACTAGCCATATACTGGACATATCTGCATATGTGTTTAGATAAAGCAAATAGAATCATAAAAATGAGAAAAGAAGCTAGATTATTTCTAAGGAAAATTTAACACTGGCTTTAAATTAACACTATAATTTAATAATAGAATATAAAAATGCCACAAATACTAATAAGTCTCATAACAACAAATAATAACCAGCTAGACCATACCACAGATAGAAAGACACTGTATAAATAAGCACACAATATTTAAAAATTCTAATATATAAACCTAAAAACAAATGTAAAGCTATTTCTGAAACATAACTAGAAAAAGTAGATCTGAGTAAATTGAAAGACACACCAATCTCATGGATAAAAAAAATAAGTATCCAAAATCTGCCAGTTTTTTTTAGAATGTTGATTTACAATGTTGTGATAGTTTCAGGTATACAACAAAGAAAATCTGTTATATATATGAATATGCCCACTTTTTTTTTAGATTCTTTTTCCATATAGATCTTTGTATTTAGTTGAGTTCCCTCTGCTCTGTAGTGATTGTCATACTGAGTTACATAAGCCAGACAAAGAAGGACAAATATCGTATGATATTGCTTGCATTTGGAATCTAAAAAATGCTGCTAATTAAAAAGTCAATATAATTTCTTTAAAAATAATATTTTTATTCATTAAGTAGAAAATGTTATTTAACATTTTCTATGGAATAAAAGAATAAAAAGCAGAATATTTCTCAGTAGACATTGGTCCTAAGGGAAACAATATGTGTGTGTTTATGTGTATGTGGTAGACCAGTGACAGTGCAGCTAGTGTGTCAAATATTTAGATGGTTAGATGGCACCACCAACTCAATCGACAGGAGTTTGAACAAGCTCCAGGGGATGGTGAGTGACAGGGAAGCCTGGTGTGTTGCAGTCCATGGGATCTCAAAGAGTCGGACATGGCTGAGTCACTGAACAAAAACAACAAAAGCTTCCATGATTAAATGAACATGGCACTGATATGTGCATGTGTACACAGACCAGTAAAACTGAATAGAAATTACAGAAATAAATGAATGTCTATAATGAAATTCAGTATATGATGAAAATGAAATTGTAAATCTGTAGAGAAAAAATAGACTAGCTATCAAATACTATATTTTAATAAAAAGATAAAATCAGATTTGTATTTATGGAAAATATATACATCCTTATATAAAAATAGTACTAATTGAAATAATAACAAGATAAGGAAAAAAAAAAAAAAAGACCCTATTGACTGTAGCCCACCAGGCTTCTCTGTCCATGGATATTCCCAGTCACTAAATTTGAGATGGTCAAATGCCAGATGTGTGTGGTACAATACTCATTTCACAGCAATATCGGTAAGATTCCTACACAAGCAACCCCTCACAAACAAATTATATTTAAGCAGTCAGTGCTTATTTCCATAATAGAATAATACAAACAAGAACACAGTGCAAGAAGCCAACAGCTTAATAAGGTAGGACATTCTGTACAACAGCAAGCCTAACTTTTTCAGTGTCATGAAAACAAGTGAGAACAGACTGCCCTAGATTGAAACAAATTTTAGAGACAAGATAACAGAATTCAGTGAGTAAATCTTATTTCAATTCTGATTCAAACAGCCTATAATAAAAAGACATTTTTGAAATAAGGGGTGCCTTAGTCTGTTTCAAATGCTATAAAAAACACACCACAGACTGGCTAGTTTATAAACAACAGAAACCTATTTCTCACAGTTTTGTCTGACAATACAAGCAATGCTTCTCTTCAAAGAACTTGTATGTGGCCAAAATAATAAGAATTTCAAGGAATTGTAAGTGCTAAGAAATAAATTGAATAAATATTATATAAAGCAAATAACATGGTGTAGGAAGCTAGTAGATTTCATCCAGGCTTGATCACTATAAGGAAGTTTAAGTTGAATAAGATCTTAGAAGTGATAAGACAGTCAAGAGACAATTTGGTGAGAAAATATTCAAGAGACATCAACTAAAAAGAAAAAGGAAAGTTTATGAAATAGAAGTAAGTTTAGTCTTTTCTAGAACTATGCTGTCCACTGGAAATAATAGAATATTCAAATAACAGAAATAATATGATGCATAATTTTAAATTTTCAAAAAGCCACATTTAAAAAGTAAAAATGAAGTTGTTAATTACATTATTTATTTCTGTTTCAGTTTATCTAATATAATCAAAATAATAGCATTATGAATATTAACAATAACAGAATTAATGAGATCTTTTACATTCATTTTTAAATGCTTTTGAAATGTACTGTGTATTTTACAGTTAAAGAACAAATACACATAGATTAGAATATGGAAAATATGGTATCCCATTTTAAGTGATCAATAGTCACATGTAACTAGTATCTGTCATACTGGATAATGCAGGTCTAGCGACTGAAGGGAGACCACTGTCTCTGAAGGCATCTGAGGGAAAGAACAGATCAAGGTGAATTGGAGGGAGAGACAATATACAGATCAAACAGTGCTTTCTAGACAGCAGCAGGGATTGTAGACTGTATTTTAACAACAGTGGGAGTCACTGGAGGGTTTTTACTATATTGAGATGATGTGATCAGTGTTTGCACTAGTCTTTTTGGGTTGCTATAGCAAAACACCACAAATTGGGTGGCTTCTAAACAAGAGAAATTTATTCTCACAGCCTGAGGCTGGGAGCCCACAATCATGATGACAGCAAGGTCGGGTGAGGTTTTCTTTCTGGTCTCAGATCTCACTGCATCCTCATGTGAAGGGAGATGGTGGGGGCTCTGTGGGATCACTGGTTAGAAGAGCACTAATGACATCATAAGGCTCCACCCTCATGACCTAGTGACCTCCCAAAGGCCCCACCTGCTACCATTGCCTTTGGGGGTTAGTATTTAACTTATGAAATTTGTGGGCATAAAAACATTCAAACCACAGCAGAGAAGAAATTTGAGTAAGATCTAGACACTGTTTAGTAGGTTTACCAGCATTGTGGTTATACAAGAAAATGGTCATAGGCTTTTAAGACGTTGAAATGTCCATATGTCTCAAAGATATATTCTGAAATTAGTGAAGTATAAGTACTGTGTCTTAGAAAGGTTTCAAAATACTTCAACAAAGAAAAGTGATTTATAAAATGAGTTTTGTATTAGAATGAGAATGCAATAGGTAGGTTGGTATCCAGAGTGAGAATAAAAGGACAAAATAGCATTGAAACATGTATATTACTATATGTGAAATAGATCACAAGTCAAAGTTTGATGCATGAGACAGGGCACTCAAAGCTGGTGCACTGGGACAACCCAGAAGGATGGGATGGGGAGGGCATATGGGAGAGGGGTTCAGGATGGGGGACACATGTACACCCATGGCTGATTCATGTCAATGTATAGCAAAAACCACCACAATATTGTAAAGTAATTAGCTTCCAATTAAAATAAATATTTTTTAATGTTAAAAACATGATAATAATAACCACTTCATAGTATATAGAACATTGAGGACTGTAGTGAAAGTGAAAGTCACTCAGTCATGTCCTACTGTTTATGACCCTGTGGACTATACAGTCCGTGGAATTCTCCAGGCCAGAACACTGGAGTGGATAGCCTTTCTCTTCTCCAGGAGATCTTCCCAACACAGGGATTGAATCCAGGTCTCCTTCATTGCATAAGGATTCTTTACCAACTGAGCCACGAGGGAAGCCCAAGAATACTGGAGTGGGTAGCCCATCCCTTCTCCAGCGGATCTCCCCAACCCAGGAATCAAACCAGGGTCTCCTGTATTGCAGGTGGATTCTTTTCCAACTGAACTATTAGGGAAGCCCTAAATTCTAAAAAATATGCTAATATATAAATTCTATTAAATATGCCATAAAACATCTCTGTTTTATATATCTATATATGTGTTGTGTGTTTGGATGTGTGTGTGTGTGTGTGTGTGCGTGTGTGCAGTCATGCCTAACTCTTTGTGGCCCCATGAACTGTAGGCTGCCAGGCTCCTCTGTCCATGCAATTTTCCAGGCATGAATACTGGAGTTGGATCCCATTTCCTACTCCAAGGGATCTTCCCAAACAAGCCAGGGACTGAACATACAACTCTTGAGTCTACTGCACTTGCAGGCAGATTCTTTACTACTGTGCCTCCTAGAAAGCCCATATATCTATGCTGTGTGTGTGTGTGTGTGTGTGTATATATATATATATATATATATATATATATATATGTTGTTCAGTTCCTAGGTCACATCCGACTCTTTGGCAACCCCATGGACTGCAGCACACCAGGCCTCCCTGTCCTTCATCATCTCCCAAAGCTTGCTCAAAGTCATGTCGTTGAGTCAGTGTTGCTATCCAACTATATTGTTCTCTGTTGTCCCCTTCTTCTCCTGTCTTCAGTCTTTCCTGGCACCAGGGTCTTTTTTAATGAGTCAACTCTTTGCATCAGGTGGCCAAAGTATTAGAGCTTCAGCTACAGCATCAGTACTTCAAATGAATATTCAGGACTGATTTCCTTAAGAATGACTGGTTTGACCTCCTTGAAATCCAAAGGACTCTCAAGAGTCTTCAACATCACAGTCTGAAAGCATCAATTCTTCAGTGTTCAGTCTTCTTTATGGCCCAACTCTCACATCAATACATGACTACTGACAAAAGCAAGCTTTGACTATACAGACCTTTGTCAACAAAGTGATGTCTCTGCCTTTAATACACTGTCTAGGTAAGTCATGCTTCCCTGATGGCTCAGACAGTAAGGCATCTGCCTGCAATGCAAGAGACCCAGGTTCAATTGCTGGGTCAGGAAGATCCCCTGGAGAAGGAAATGGCAACCCATTCCAGTATTCTTGCTTGGAAAAGTCCATGGATGTAGAAGCCTGGTAGGCTACAGTCCATGGAGTTGCAAAGAGTCGGACATGACTGAGCCACTTCACTTTCTAGGTAAGGCATAGATTTTCTTCCAGAGAGCAATTGTCTTTTAATTTCATGGCTGCAGTCATCATCTGCAGTGACTTTGGAGCACAATAGTTTAAAGTCTGTCATTGTATCCCCAATCTATTTGCGATTAAGTGATGGGATGAGATGCCATGATCTTAGTTTTTTGAATGTTGAGTTTTAAGCCAACTTTTTCACTCTCCTCTTTCACCTTCATCAGGAGGCTCTTTAGTTCCTCTTGGCTTTCTGCCACAAGAGTGATATCATATGCATATCTGAGGTTATTGATGTTTCTCCAGGCAATCTTGATTCCAGTTTTGTGCTTCATCCAGCCCAGCTTTTGCATGATATACTCTGCACATAAGTTAAATAATCAGGGTGAACAACATACAGTCTTGAAACACTCCTTTCACAATTTGGAACCAGTCTGTTGTTCCACATTCAGTTCTAATTGCTCCTTCTTGTCCTGTATACAGGTTTCTAAGGAGGCAGGTCAGGTATTTCCATCTCTTTAAGAAGTGTCCACAGTTTCTTGTGATCCACACAGTCAAAGATTTAGCATAGTCAATGAAGCAGAAGTAGAAGTTTTTCTGGACTCTTGATTTTTCTATGATCCCAATGGACGTTGGCAATTTGATTTCTGGTTCCTCTGCCTTTTCTAAATCTGGCTTGAACATTTGGAAGTTCACAGTTCACATACTGTTGAAGCCTGGCTTGGAGAATTTTGAGAATTACTTTAATTGCATGTGAAATGAGTGCAATTGGGTGGTAGTTTGAACATTGTTTGGCATTGCCCTTCTTTGGGATTGGAATGAAAACTGACCTTTTCTAGTCCTGTGGCCACTGCTGAGTTTTCCAAATTTGCTGACACATTGAGTGCAGCACTTTCACAGCATCATCTTTTAGGATTTGAAATAGCTCAACTGGAATTCTATCATCTCCACTAGCTTTGTTCTTAGTGATGCTTCCTAAGGCCCACTTGATTTCACATTCCAAGATGTCTGGTTCTAGGAGGATGACTACACCTCTGTGGTTATCTGGGTCATAAAGACTTTTTTTTTTTTTTTTGTATAGTTCTTCTGTGTATTCTTGCTACCTCTTCTTCATATCTTCTGCTTATGTTAGGTCAATACCAGTTCTGTCCATCTTTGCATGAAATGCTTCCTTGATATTGCTAATTGTCTTGAAGAAACATCTAGTCTTTCCCATTCTATTGTTTTTCTCTATTTCTTTGCCTTGTTCACCAGAAGGACAATGCAAGAAGTCTCTATATACTAACCTGTATTTACATACATATAATATATTTATGATTCTATATACATTATATATCTATGTTATAAATATTTTGAGAAAATTTATTTATCCCTCCAGTAAATCTTAGTTGTCTGAATGTTGAGTTTTAAGCCAACTTTTCAATCTCCTCTTTCACTTTCATCAAGAGACTCTTCAGTTCTTCTTCACTTTCTGCTATAAGGATGGTGTCATCTGCATATCTGAGGTTATAGATATTTCTCCTGTAAATCTTGATTCCAGCTTGTGTATCATCCAGCCATCAGGAAAGAATATATGGGAATTTTCTGTGCTAGTTTTGCAACTTTACAGTAAGACAGATTTTAGTTAAAAATAAAAAGTTTTCAAATGTTGTAGAAAAATATATAATAATATGTTAATATGCTCATGATATAAATTTTAAGTGAATTATACAGATTATAGAATATATACATATTTGTATGTGTAGATGATACTGCTGTATATGCTTAAATAAGCAAATATGCATGTTATAAATCTAGAAATACACAAATCAATAAGTTTACAAGATATCTCTTGCTGGAATGGGAGTGTGAGTGATTATTTAAATCCTACCTTTGTCTGTATTTTCTAAGTTTTCTACAATAATTTTTCTTTTTAATAAATAAAATTGTGACTGAAAAGTAATTATTTTAACTAGTGAAATATCCCATTCGTGAATTTAGTATAATCATTTGCTTTCAGTTCTGTTGCATTCAGAGTACATTTGTTTATATGCATAGTATTGAAAGTTAATACTAAAATCTATTAAATAGAGCTTTGTAATTTTACTTCAACTCATATTTTATTTTAAAAAATTGAATAATTTCTTAAAATGATGAAAAATTTAAAAACATATGGATGTCTAAAGAAGATACAAGGTTTGGCATTCATTGAGATCTAAGAAATAGAAAAAGATCAAGATTCATGTTATTTTAATATTAATATAAAGTTATATAGTTGATTTTGCTCTAAAACTTGAAAGTCTAAATAATTCCCTTAATAATAACAATATGTTTTGAATCATTGATAAACAATAACATTTTTATACTACACATTCTTCTAAAATTAATTACTAAAAAATGAATAAAATTTATTCCCACTTACAAAGAACTCTAATAAAACATATTTGCATGTAAATGAAGAATTATAAATTAAGCAAGTGGTAGTAAGAAATGATTCATATTCTCAATGCTTTTGGGGAATCAGAGAGAATTTCACACCGACTATGACAACTGAGTACAGATGAAAGTTCTTAGGAAAGACAAATAGAATTGCATTCTAGGCAGAAAGCATTACATTCACAAGTTTACAGACAAAATCAAGTATAAGTCATTTAGGAATTCTTTCAGCTACAATAACTGAAAGCTTGACTAAAAGAAATTTAAATCATGCAGTCACACATTGTTTATATAAAGAAATATAAGCAGTTTTACAGTTGGTTCAGCAACTCCACAAATTTAGAGTGTTTAATTGGTATATTTCCTATGGTTTTCATGTTCCTCTCATGGTTGTAAGATGGTGATTCTGGCCCCAGACATCATACCCAGTTCTTCTTGTGAACCTTCATCTCTAAACTGGAAGAAAACATCTTTCCTATAAGTCTCAGTAAAGTTCCAATTAGGTATAAGATGAATAAGGTGGATATTGTTATTTTTAGGTACAAAAGGAATATAGGAATAAATGTTCTTTTTCAATATCTAAGTAATGACAGGAGAAAATAATCCATATCATTTCAGATAATCTCCCAACAGTGCATTAAGGAAAATTAAATAAATAGGTATTGCTGGGCAATAAACTATGAAGAGGAAACTTTCAGAGGCTGATGCTGGAGAGTTCAATGAATTTCAGTGTTTGAGAAAAGTCTGGGATTTGCTAGACTACCCAGGTATAACACACAGGAACTTAAAATTATATCACCCTGCCTCCTGAGATATCTGTATGCAGGTCATGAAGTAACAGTTAGAACTGGACATGAACAACAGACTGGTTCCAAATCGGGAAAGGAGTATGTCAAGGCTGTATATGGCCACTCTGCTTATTTTAACTTATATGCAGAGTACACCATGCGAAATGCCAGGCTGGCTGAAGCACAAGCTAGAACCAAGATTGCTGGGAGAAATATCAGTAACCTCAGATACACAGATGACATCATCCATATGGCAGAAAGCGAAGAAGAACTAAAAAGTCTCTTGATGAAATTGAAAGAGGAGAGTGAACAAGTTGGCTTAAAACTCAACATTCAGAAAACTAAGATCATGGCATCCAGTCCCATCACTTCATGACAAATAGACGGGGAAACCATGGAAACAGTTAGAGACTTTATTTGGGGGCTCCAAAATCACTGCAGAGGGTGACTGCAGCCATGAAATTAAAAGACGCTTGCTCCTTGGAAAAAAATCTATGACCAATCTAGACAGCATATTAAAAAGCAGAGGCATTACTTTGTCAACAAATGTCCATCTAGCCAAATCTACGGTTTTTCCAGTAGTCATGTACAGATGTGAGAGTTGGACTCTAAAGAAACCTGGGTGCCAAAGAATTGATGCTTTTGAACTGTGGTGTTGGAGAAAACTCTTGAGAGTCCCTTGGGCTGCAAGGAGATCTAACCAGTCCATCCTAAAGGAAATCAGTCCTGAATATTCATTGGAAGGACTGATGCTGAAGTTGAAACTCCAATACTTTTGCCACCTGATGCAAAGAACTGACTCATTAGAAAAGACCCTGATGCTGAGAAAGATTGAAGGCAGGAGGAGAAGGGGGTGACAGAGAATAAGATGGTTGGATGGCATCACCAACTCAATGGACATGAGTTTGAGTAGGCTCTGGGAGTTGGCGATGGACAGGGAAGCCTGGTGTGCTGCAGTCCATGGGGTTGCAAAGAGTCACACACAACTGAGTGACTGAACTGAACTGATATAAATACTGAAGTACTAGCATGAAGATTAAAAAGTCAGTAAACTCGTAGATACTTTAAATAATGGAGACTATTCTATGCTCATGGATAGGAAGACTTCACAATATCATTAAGACATCAATTCTTCCCAACTTGATTTAGAAATTCAGTACTATCTAAATCAAAATCCTGACAAATTAATTCTGAAGTTAATATGGAAAGGCAGAAGATCCAAAATAGCCAACATGATACTAAAGGACAGAAGTCTGATACTACCAGATTCCAAGACAATATAAAGTTACAGTAATGCAGACAATCAGTGTGGTTATTAATGAAAGAACAAGCAAGTAGACTTATGGAACTGAATAGAGAGCCCAGAAATAGACCCGTACAAATGCGGCCAACTGATTTTTGACAAGCAAAAGCAATGAAGTAGAGAATGATCATCGTTTCAACAAATGTTGCTGGAAAAATTGGGCATCCACATGTAAAACATCAAGACACTGACCATATGTCTTTCATGATAACTCCAAATGGATCATAAAATCTACTGTAAAATGTGAAACTATAAACTTCTAGAAGATAACAGCTTTGCAACAGTGGCTTTGGCAATTGTTTTTAAACACACCAATAGCAAGATCCATAAAAGAAATGTTTGATAAATGAAACTTCACTAAAACAAAAAATTCTACTCAGTAAAAGATACTGTTAAGAGAATGAAAAGACTAGTCACAAACTGCAAGTAAATATTTGGAACATTTGGTTTATCTGATAAAGATACTGTATCCAAAATATTCAAAGAACAATTAAAACTCAACAATAAGGAAATAAATAAAAAGTGAAAAAATCTTACCAAAGAAGGTATACAGATAATCAATTAACATATGAAACGATACTCAATATCATATCTCATTAAGGAATTGCAAATTAAAGCAACAAGGAGATATTAACCTATTAAAATGGTTATATGCAAAGCATTGTCAACACCAAATGCTGATGAGGGTGTAGTATATTCATTGCTGGTGGACATTCAAAATGGGACAGCTACTTTAGAAGAGAGCTTGGTACTTTCTTAACAAACCAAACTTACTATTGCCATAGGATCTAAAAATCACTCTAAGTGTTTGCTCAAACTAGTTGAAAACTTGAATTCACTTAAAGTTTGCACTCAAACATTTATAGCAGCTTCATTCATAATTGCCAAAACTTGGGAGCAACCAATACATCCTTCATTTGTGGATGGACAAACAAATAGTGGTACATCTGTAAAATGGAATATTATTCAGTGGTTAACAAAAAAAAAGAATGCAGTTATCAAGTTACAAAAATCTGTGCAGGAGCCTTAAAATGTGAATTGATGAGTCAAAGGAGCCCATCTTAGAAAGCTACACACTGTATGATTTCAGCTCTATAGCATTCTAGAAAAAACAAAACAATAAAGATGGAAAAAAAAATCAGTGTTTGCCAGGAGCTAGGAGAGTAGAGAGGAAGGGATAAATAGATAGCAAACAGAGGATTGTTTAGGGCAGTGAAAATACTCATTAAGACACTGTAATGGATCAGATCAGATCAGATCAGATCAGTCGCTCAGTCGTGTCCGACTCTTTGTGACCCCATGAATCGCAGCACGCCAGGCCTCCCTGTCCATCACCAACTCCTGGAGTTCACTCAGACTCATGGCCATTGAGTCAGTGATGCCATCCAGCCATCTCATCCTCTGTCGTCCCCTTCTCCTCCTGACCCCAATCCCTCCCAGCATCAGAGTCTTTTCCAATGAGTCAACTCTTCGCATGAGGTGGCCAAAGTACTGGAGTTTCAGCTTTAGCATCATTCCTTCCAAAGAAATCGTAGGACTGATCTTCAGAATGGACTGGTTGGATCTCCTTGCAGTCCAAGGCACTCTCAAGAGTCTTCTCCAACACCACAGTTCAAAAGCATCAATTCTTCAGCACTCAGCCTTCTTCACAGTCTAACTCTCACATCCATACATGACCACAGGAAAAACCATAGCCTTGACTAGACGGACCTTAGCTGGCAAAGTAATGGCTCTGCTTTTCAATATGCTATCTAGGTTGGTCATAACTTTCCTTCCAAGGAGTAAGTGTCTTTTAAGTTCATGGCTGCAGTCACCATCTGCAGTGATTTTTGGAGCCCAGAAAAATAAAGTCTGACATTGTTTCCACTGTTTCCCCATCTATTTCACATGAAGTGATGGGACCAGATGCTATGATCTTAGTTTTCTGAATGTTGAGCTTTAAGCAAACTTTTTCATTCTCCACTTTCACCTTCATCAAGAGGCTTTTTAGTTCCTCTTCACTTTCTGCCATAAGGGTGGTGTCATCTGCATATCTGAGGTTATTGCTATTTCTCCCGGCAATCTTGATTCCAGCTTGTTTTTCTTCCAGTCCAGCGTTTCTCATGATGTACTCTGCATATAAGTTAAATAAGCAGGGTGACAATATACATCCTTGATGTACTCCTTTTCCTATTTGGAACCAGTCTTCTGTTCCATGTCCAGTTCTAATTGTTGCTTCCTGAACTTCATACAAATTTCTCAAGAGGCAGATCAGGTGGTCTGGTATTCCCATCTCTTTCAGAATTTTCCACATTTTATTGTGATCCACACAATAAAGCCACAAAGGCTTTGGCATAGTCAATAAAGCAGAAATAGATGTTTTTCTGGAACTCTCTTGTTTTTTCCATGATCCAGCAGATGTTGGCAATTTGATCTCTGGTTCCTCTGCCTTTTCTAAAACCAGCTTGAACATCAGTGTAATGGATTCATTATGTAATACATGACATTTTTCATTTGTCAAAACCCAAGAAACTTTTCAACACAAAGAGTGTGCAGTAATGTAAACTATGGTGTTTAGTTAATAATTATATGTTAGTATTGGTTTATCAATTGTGCTAAATGTGCCACGACAAAGCAAGGTGTAACCAAAAGAGGAAAATGAGACCTGGAGGACTATATGGGAACTCTGTACATTTTGCTCATTTTCTTTTGTGAATCTACTCCCTCCCACCCCAAAACAAAGCTTACTTGTTGACAAAAGCAAGAACTTTGTCAAGATTGAAGAACGTGACAACAGTTGGGAACACTAATGTAAATATTAAATAATGTTCAGACTAGGATACAGGTAATAAAAATGGAAAAGGGGGAATGACTTGGGAGATTTTAAATCTGGAGTCAATGTCACTTAGGGTTAGACTGGATCATAGGTTTTGGGGAAAGCGTGGGAAAGGGAAGAATCTAGGGTAACTTTCACAATTTTGACTTGGGTGACTGGGAGATGTCAATCATTGTAGAGAACAGTGGGTTATTGTACAGATGAATTTCTCATTTCATCTTTGACTTCTTGAGTTTTAATGACAGTGGCAATTTATAGTTTTCCTATAAAAATAATATGACTGAAAACTTTAAAATTAAAGACACTCTCTTGTTAAAACTTTGGAGATGCTATATTTTTAGAATAGACTTTCTTTCTTCACTAATCTATACTCTGTAAGTCAGTTTTAGAGTGGAGTGAGAAAAGATTTTAAAAGCAGCTTAGACCAAGCTAATGAAAGCAAAAGTTAGAGGGGACTGAATAAAAAGAGTCAGAAACTGTGAAAAAGCAAGTGCTAAGAATTATTTCCAAATTAATAGGCAGTATTATTTTGCATAACACCTACAGCAGAAGGAAGCTGACTTAGTTATGAAAACACTACAAATCCCTTAGCATGAGATGCTTCAATTGTGTTTCTGAAAAATATTTTGATTTCTTTGTGTAAGTGCTACTGCATATCATTACCTCTAACTACACACTTACAACACTCTGGAAATTGAGCTGGTAATTTAGATAGCATATCACAACAGGTACAGCAAAGCAGAAGAATATTAAATAGTTGTGCAAGTTGCTTATGAATATGAATAGCATTTGAAGTTACAGATACTGTCATAACATCATAAAATTAAAAATAGGATTTTATTATAAAGACTCAAGTTCTGTAGAATAAATTAAAGGTGTCTCACTTTCTATAGGATTCTTAGTTTGATAAAAGACAATATTCTCCTATGGATTTTTTTTTTTTAATGAGAAAATGAAGTGTATGCTAAACACTGATGGGGTTGTCTGAGGTAGAATATAAAATACTTGTTTGGTTTAGTAGCAATAATATCTAACATTTTAATAATTATGTGTGTTTTCTCAGCAATAACTTTCATAGAAATGTGTCATAAGCTACTCAAATAGTAAGCCGAAATGTTAGTAACCTGTTTGTTTACAGAGGAGTAACCTGTGTCTCAGAGAATTTAAGAAAATTGTTCTAATCCAAAACTACATTGAGTTCCAAGGCTGATGAGCAAAATCTAAGACATTGTACACCGGATAAGTTTCTTAGAGTTTTAAAGAGTTAACACATGCAGTGGTTATTTTGGCTTTGTTTATTTTTGTTTAACTCTATGCCAGGAAATCTCTAGTCATCTGGAAAAGGGCAAACCACTTTTGAGTCCCTAAATTTCCTTCCTTCTGAGGGGGGAGAATGGTCATCTTTGTGACTGAGAAGAGCTTCCCTAAGGATATAGATGGGGAAACAGTGTCAGACTTTATTTTGGGGGGCTCCGAAATCACTGCAGATGGTGATTGCAGCCATGAAATTAAAAGACGCTTACTCCTTTGAAGGAAAGTTATGACCAACTTAGATATCATATTAAAAAGCAGAAACATTACTTTGCCAATAAAGGTCCATCTAGTCAAGGTTATGGCTTTTCCAGTGATCATGTATGGATGTGAGAGTTGGACTGTGAAGAAAACTGAGTGCTAAAGAATTGAGGTTTTTGAACTGTGGTGTTGGAGAATACTCTTGAGAGTTCCTTGGACTGCAAGGAGATCCAACCAGTCCATCCTAAAGGAGATTTGTCCTGGGTGTTCATTGGAAGGACTGATGCTGAAGCTGAAACTCCAGTACTTTGGCCACCTCATGCGAAGAGTTGACTCATTGGAAAAGACCATGATGCTGGGAGGGATTGGGGCCAGGAGGAGAAGGGGAAAACAAAGGATGAGATGGCTGGATGGCATCACTGACTTGATGGACATGAGTTTGAGTGAACTCCGGGAGTTGGTGATGGACAGGGAGGCCTGGCATTCTGTGATTCACGGGGTCACAAAAGTCGGACACAACTGCGTGACTGAACTGAACTGAACTGAAGGATAAGTAAGTAGATCTGAAATCATGGGTTATGATACATTTTGAGTGCAGAAAATGTCAAAGGAGAAGTGAGTACATTTTTCAGAACATGCTGTGAATGAAATCTGGGCAGAGCATGCTGGAGATAGTCCACATCAAGCAGGATTATACAAATAAGACAAAGTTGTGTTTTTATAGAAATGTTTAGTGGTGTCAGCCTAGGATACCTCTGTCCCTTCACAAAAATAGGATTTTCAGCCAGCAAGTGATCAAAGGATCATATCATTCTTTAAGGCATTTGAGGTATTTAAAATGATTCATGATTATTTTATTAATTTATTGCTTTGCTATTATGAAAATAATATATTCATAATCACATGTAATTCTAATTTAAATATATGTGAATAGTTATGCAAACATCATTCAGCTAATCTCAGCTTTATCCCCTTGAGCATTAATTAGATAAACCTTTGATGGTTCAGTTTTTTACTTTTTCTGATCTCACTTTATGTGTCTTTTATATATAGATTTTCCATTATTTTTATTGGAATTGCTACCTATATGGTAAAGAACCATAAATTTCCTTCCTCATGTTGAGACATTAAGCACTAGTGTCCACAGGTTTGTTCACCATGTCATACCAGCTACACTCCTGGGATCATCCAATTTCTTTTGTGTCATCCTTTCTCACAGCCATTACTCATCATGGCACTGTCATGGTAGTGTGTTTCTTAAAGGAAATGAGTTGAGGCTGATTCACTACCGAAGTCTATTGTAGTTTCACAAGGCCTACAGAAAACAAAAATAACAATAATAACAATAAAAACTCCCTAAACACTTCAGAGCAATCAAGGCTCTGTGATCCTGTGACTTCTCCCACCTTCTGGGTTCCTGGCCAAAATATCAGACCCACAGTCTCACTGAGTCCACCAACCTTAGCTGTCTACAGTTCCAGGAGTAAGTCAATGTTTTGTTCTCTTGCTTCCTCATGTTTTTGTTGTGTGTGTGGTTTGTGTTTGTTTTTCCTCCATAAAATTTTGCCTCTAATAGGCCTTTTATCCTTCATTCAAACAAATTTTCTACTCAACTTTTGAGATTGAGGACAACTGTCACTTTCTGTTGAAGTGTTTTACTCACCCCTTCTTTGTGCAATAGTTGCCTAGTAGTACTGCTTCCTCTGTTTATTAGCCTAAATATGCCTGGTTTCACCTGCTGGTCACAATGAAAACAGTAACAAAATAGAGCTTCATTCCTTGAGGTCACAGGATTTTGACATAGCTATTTTAAGGAAAAGACATTTTAAATCAGTATCGATACAAATTATTTATTATTTTGCTTTTATACTGGCAAGATGTATACCAAAGGCAGTTTAAAGCCACTTCTGCCATCCTGGTGTCCATGTGGGAGATGGTCAGATGCATGAATATGGCTAAGTTCAACAGGTCACAACAAAATGTCTTGCTTGAAAAGCAAAATGGCATGACAAAGAAATTGAGGATATTTTTGTAGAAGTCAGATATTAGAGCCTATATAACTATACCTAAATAACTACAATGATAACCAGGACTTTTCAAGTATATCCCTGATGTGCTTTCTGATAATCTTAAATATTTTCCACACAAACAAGGACAAATTATTAT
Organism: Bos taurus; assembly: GCF_002263795.3. Taxonomy (NCBI): domain Eukaryota; kingdom Metazoa; phylum Chordata; class Mammalia; order Artiodactyla; family Bovidae; genus Bos; species Bos taurus. The sequence continues at coordinate 6,579,797 of NC_037336.1, forward strand.
CACCAAAATTTATCAGGATGAAATAAAAGTAACCAAAACCTCGGAATAGTAAACTGAAAACAGGATACCATAGACACTGTTTCTCAAACATTTTTTTCAACATTATCACCCTCCTTAGGAGGTTTGTTAGACATTTTATTTAAATCCCCCCTACAAAATTTTAATATCACATATATACTGTATATCAGTTTATGCATTTTCTGTATATCTGTGCTTTATCCCTAAAAAGAATAAGGCATTTTTGCCTTCTCTAAGGGGGGTGGTATTACCTCCATTGAGAATGTAAGTTTCAGAAAAAGGTCATAAAGAATACTCAGCTTGTAACTTTGACCTAAGCATGAGTACCTTGTAAGTTTTTCCCCTTGTTCCCTTTAGCATAATGAAACAAACTGAAATTTTGTCCAATGTACAAAATTGCTCTACTGCAGGGTAGATACAAGCTCTAGATAGGTTTCCCTGGAGAGTTTTTCTATATTGCTCTTTGATGAAAAAGAAGACTTCTCTGGGAAAAAATGGACCAATGTGGGGCATGAGGCTTTCCACTAAACTCAAAAGGAAGGCTAGCTTAAGTGCCTGTTTCTTCAATATATATATTGCAGGGGCTTTAGGGGTTTTATTGGTGTCTCCAATGGTAAAGAATCAACCTACAATATGGGAGACCAGGGTTTGGTCCCTGGGTTGTGAAGATCCCCTGGAGAAGGGAATGGCTACCTACTCCAATTTCTTGCTTGTAGAATTTCATGGACAGAGGAGCCTGGCAGGCTACAGTCCATGGGGTCTCAAAGAGTAGGAAATAATTGAGTGACTTTCACTTTCAGGAGATTTAGCCTCTTAATGGTGCCCCTTCAAAGTGATGCCTCACATTTGTCTGTCTTCAGGCAGGGAGATAAAGACAACATGGAATGAATATCCATGCCTACACTAGAAATATATAAAGGGAAGACATCCACACCAAACGTTATATTGTTTGTATTTTTGTTGTTGTTGTTGTTCAGTTGCTCAGTCATGTCCAACTCTTTGTGAACCCATGGACTACAGCATGCCAGGTATCCCTGTCCTTTGTTATCTCCAAGATTGTTCAAACTCAAGTCCATTGAGTCGAGGATGCCACCAAGCCATCTCATCCCCTATTGTCCCATTCTTCTCCTGCCCTCAATCTTTCACAGCATCAGGGTCTTTTCCAATGAGTTGGCTCTTTGTATCAGGAGGCCAAATTATTTAGTGCCAGCTAAAATTTGGCACTTGTCATCTGCCTCCACAATAATGAAATCACTGGCCAACTAGTCACTGACCTTCAGTACACCCTGAAAGAAATTCAGGTTGGCGCTCAGGAGTGAAGCCCTCTGTGTTCTGGGATAAACAGGAAGAACAGACTTTCAGATAGGTATATATTATTTCCAGAGAAGATTTTATGAGCCAAATTTTCACATCTCTTTCTATCTAGAAAAGTGGTAAAATCATTAATGATGACATGCTCTGCATGACTAGCAGCAAGCTTCTGCCAAAATGTGTACTTGACTGCAAGTGCCCCCTTCACTAAAATCATATGTAATATTGACCTTCTTCCTACATCTTCTGAGCAGTTCCTCAGATGTACCTGAGAGGCTGTCTCCTGTGCTATAGTCCTCATTTTGCTCCAAATAATTCACAAGTCTCACGTGGTGCATTCCCCACCACCACCACCACCCCCTCCCCCCCCCCCTCAGCAGCAGACAGTAGATATGGGAGAACTGGCTAGTCTCTTTTTAATAAAAGTCTCTTTAAGTTTTCCTCATATTTTTAGGAATTCTAACCCTACCCCATTCTTATTGGCAGACAAAATAAGCAAAAACGAATGAATCCACCTCAGTTACATAATACAAGGAATCTGTGATTCATTCAATAATAAATATTTATTGAGTGATGTTCTGGGGATTGAAAGACCATCCTAGAAATGTTTTTGTAAAAATTGAAAATAAGAATACTAACAATTTAAAAGTGCAATGCCCCAAACTCAGCAATTTAAACAAGATGAAGAGACAGAGGAATACTCAGCAGATAAAAGAACAGGATAAATGCCCACCAAACCAAACAAAAGAGGAAGAGATAGGGAATCTACCTGATAAAGAATTCCGAATAATGATAGTGAAATTGATCCAAAATCTTGAAACTAAAATGGAATCACAGATAAATAGCCTGGAGACAAGGATTGAGAAGATGCAAGAAAGGTTTAACAAGGACCTAGAAGAAATAAAAAAGAGTCAATATATAATGAATAATGCAATAAGTGAAATTAAAAACACTCTGGAGGCAACAAATAGTAGAATAACAGAGGCAGAAGACAGGATTAGTGAATTAGAAGATAGAATGGTAGAAATAAATGAATCAGAGAGGATAAAAGAAAAACGAATTAAAAGAAATGAGGACAATCTCAGAGACCTCCAGGACAATATTAAACGCTACAACATTCGAATCATAGGGGTTCCAGAAGAAGAAGACAAAAAGAAAGACCATGAGAAAATACTTGAGGAGATAATAGTGGAAAACTTCCCTAAAATGGGGAAGGAAATAATCACCCAAGTACAAGAAACCCAGAGAGTCCCAAACAGGATAAACCCAAGGTGAAACACCCCGAGACACATATTAATCAAATTAACAAAGATCAAACACAAAGAACAAATATTAAAAGCAGCAAGGGAAAAACAACAAATAACACACAAGGGAATTCCCATACGGATAACAGCTGATCTTTCAATAGAAACTCTTCAAGCCAGGAGGGAATGGCAAGACATACTTAAAATGATGAAAGAAAATAACCTACAGCCCAGATTATTGTACCCAGCAAGGATCTCATTCAAGTATGAAGGAGAAATCAAAAGCTTTTCAGACAAGCAAAAGCTGAGAGAATTCTGCACCACCAAACCAGCTCTCCAACAAATACTAAAGGATATTCTCTAGACAGGAAACACAAAAATGGTGTATAAACTCGAACCCAAAACAATAAAGTAAATGGCAACGGGATCATACTTATCAGTAATTACCTTAAACGTAAATGGGTTGAATGCCCCAACCAAAAGACAAAGACTGGCTGAATGGATACAAAAACAAGACCCCTACATATGTTGTCTACAAGAGACCCACCTCAAAACAGGGGACACATACAGACTGAAAGTGAAGGGCTGGAAAAAGATTTTCCATGCAAATAGGGACCAAAAGAAAGCAGGAGTAGCAATACTTATATCAGATAAAATAGACTTTAAAACAAAGGCTGTGAAAAGAGACAAAGAAGGTCACTACATAATGATCAAAGGATCAATCCAAGAAGAAGATATAACAATTATAAATATATATGCACCCAACACGGGAGCACCACAGTACGTAAGACAAATGCTAACAAGTATGAAAGGAGAAATTAATAATAACACAATAATAGTGGGAGACTTTAATACCCCACTTACACCTATGGATAGATCAACTAAACAGAAAATTAACAAGGAAACACAAACCTTAAACGATACAATAGACCAGTTAGACCTAATTGATATCTATAGGACATTTCATCCCAAAACAATGAATTTCACCTTTTTCTCAAGCGCACATGGAACCTTCTCCAGGATAGATCACATCCTGGGCCATAAAGATAGCCTTGGTAAATTCAAAAAAATAGAAATCATTCCAAGCATTTTTTCTGACCACAATGCAGTAAGATTAGATCTCAATTACAGGAGAAAAACTATTAAAAATTCCAACATATGGAGGCTGAACAACACACTGCTGAATAACCAACAAATCACAGAGGAAATCAAAAAAGAAATCAAAATTTGCATAGAAACGAATGAAAATGAAAACACAACAACCCAAAACCTGTGGGATACGGTAAAAGCAGTCCTAAGGGGAAAGTTCATAGCAATACAGGCACACCTCAAGAAACAAGAAAAAAGTCAAATAAATAACCTAACTCTACACCTAAAGCAACTAGAAAAGGAAGAAATGAAGAACCCCAGGGTTAGTAGAAGGAAAGAAATCTTAAAAATTAGAGCAGAAATAAATGCAAAAGAAACAAAAGAGACCATAGCAAAAATCAACAAAACCAAAAGCTGGTTCTTTGAAAGGATAAATAAAATTGACAAACCATTAGCCAGACTCATCAAGAAACAAAGGGAGAAAAATCAAATCAACAAAATTAGAAACGAAAATGGAGAGATCACAACAGACAACACAGAAATACAAAGGATCATAAGAGACTACTATCAACAATTATATGCCAATAAAATGGACAACGTGGAAGAAATGGACAAATTCTTAGAAAAGTACAACTTTCCAAAATTGGACCAGGAAGAAATAGAAAATCTTAACAGACCCATCACAAGCATGGAAATTGAAACTGTAATCAAAAATCTTCCAGCAAACAAAAGCCCTGGTCCAGACGGCTTCACAGCTGAATTCTACCAAAAATTTAGAGAAGAGCTCACACCTATCCTGCTCAAACTCTTCCAGAAAATTGCAGAGGAAGGTAAACTTCCAAACTCATTCTATGAGGCCACCATCACCCTAATACCAAAACCTGACAAAGATGCCACAAAAAAAGAAAACTACAGGCCAATATCACTGATGAACATAGATGCAAAAATCCTTAACAAAATTCTAGCAATCAGAATCCAGCAACACATTAAAAAGATCATTCACCATGATCAAGTGGGCTTTATCCCAGGGATGCAAGGATTCTTCAATATCCGCAAATCAATCAATGTAATACACCACATTAACAAATTGAAAAATAAAAACCATATGATTATCTCAATAGATGCAGAGAAAGCCTTTGACAAAATTCAACATCCATTTATGATAAAAACTCTCCAGAAAGCAGGAATAGAAGGAACATACCTCAACATAATAAAAGCTATATATGACAAACCCACAGCAAACATTATCCTCAATGGTGAAAAATTGAAAGCATTTCCTCTAAAGTCAGGAACAAGACAAGGGTGCCCACTTTCACCATTACTATTCAACATAGTTTTGGAAGTTTTGGCCACAGCAATCAGAGCAGAAAAAGAAATAAAAGGAATCCAAATTGGAAAAGAAGAAGTAAAACTCTCACTATTTGCAGATGACATGATCCTCTACATAGAAAACCCTAAAGATTCCACCAGAAAATTACTAGAAATAATCAATGACTATAGTAAAGTTGCAGGATATAAAATCAACACACAGAAATCCCTTGCATTCCTATACACTAATAATGAGAAAACAGACAGAGAAATTAAGGAAACAATTCCATTCACCATTGCAACGGAAAGAATAAAATACTTAGGAATATATCTACCTAAAGAAACTAAAGACCTATATATAGAAAACTATAAAACACTGGTGAAAGAAATCAAAGAGGACACTAATAGATGGAGAAATATACCATGTTCATGGATTGGAAGAATCAATATAGTGAAAATGAGTATACTACCCAAAGCAATTTATAGATTCAACGCAATCCCTATCAAGCTACCAACAGTATTCTTCACAGAGCTAGAACAAATAATTTCACAATTTGTATGGAAATACAAAAAACCTCGAATAGCCAAAGCGATCTTGAGAAAGAAGAATGGAACTGGAGGAATCAACCTACCTGACTTCAGGCTCTACTACAAAGCCACAGTTATCAAGACAGTATGGTACTGGCACAAAGACAGAAATATTGATCAATGGAATAAAATAGAAAGCCCAGAGATAAATCCACGCACATATGGACACCTTATCTTTGACAAAGGAGGCAAGAATATACAATGGATTAAAGACAATCTCTTTAACAAGTGGTGCTGGGAAATCTGGTCAACCACTTGTAAAAGAATGAAACTGGACCACTTTCAAACACCATACACAAAAATAAACTCAAAATGGATTAAAGATCTAAACGTAAGACCAGAAACTACAAAACTCCTAGAGGAGAACATAGGCAAAACACTCTCCGACATACATCACAGCAGGATCCTCTATGACCCACCTCCCAGAATATTGGAAATAAAAGCAAAAATAAACAAATGGGACCTAATTAACCTTAAAAGCTTCTGCACATCAAAGGAAACTATTAGCAAGGTGAAAAGACAGCCTTCAGAATGGGAGAAAATAATAGCAAATGAAGCAACCGACAAACAACTAATCTCAAAAATATACAAGCAACTCCTACAGCTCAACTCCAGAAAAATAAACGACCCAATCAAAAAATGGGCCAAAGAACTAAATAGACATTTCTCCAAAGAAGACATACAGATGGCTAACAAACACATGAAAAGATGCTCAACATCACTCATTATCAGAGAAATGCAAATCAAAACCACTATGAGGTACCATTTCACACCAGTCAGAATGGCTGCGATCCAAAAGTCTACAAATTATGAATGCTGGAGAGGGTGTGGAGAAAAGGGAACCCTCTTACACTGTTGGTGGGAATGCAACCTAGTACAGCCACTATGGAGAACAGTGTGTAGATTCCTTAAAAAACTGGAAATAGAACTGCCTTATGATCCAGCAATCCCACTGCTAGGCATACACACTGAGGAAACCAGAAGGGAAAGAGACACGTGTACCCCAATGTTCATCGCAGCACTGTTTATAATAGCCAGGACATGGAAGCAACCTAGATGTCCATCAGCAGATGAATGGATAAGAAAGCTGTGGTACATATACACAATGGAGTATTACTCAGCCATTAAAAAGAATACATTTGAATCAGCTCTAATGAGGTGGATGAAACTGGAGCCTATTATACAGAGTGAAGTAAGCCAGAAGGAAAAACATAAATACAGTATACTAACGCATGTATATGGAATTTAGAAAGATGGTAACAATAACTCTGTATACGAGACAGCAAAAGAGACACTGATGTATAGAACAGTCTTATGGACTCTGTGGGAGAGGGAGAGGGTGGGAAGATTTGGGAGAATGGCATTGAAACATGTAAAATATCATGTAGGAAACGAGTTGCCAGTCCAGGTTCGATGCACGATGCTGGATGCTTGGGGCTGGTGCACTGGACGGCCCAGAGGGATGGTATGGGGAGGGAGGAGGGAGGAGGGTTCGGGATGGGGAACACATGTATACCTGTGGCGGATTCATTATGATATTTGACAAAACTAATACAATTATGTAAAGTTTAAAAATAAAATAAAATTAGAAAAAAAATAAAAAAAATAAAAAAAAATAAAAGTGCAATGCCTGTTCAAAGAACATTTCTCTCTCCAGGTACTGCCATTTCAATCACAAGGAGTCATAATACCTCATTGCCAGTCTCCCAATAAGCAATTTATGTAATCCTTTGTAGATTGAGGTGAAATTATCATAGGTATATTTGAATGCTAATGATGATTATTCTATTGAATGACACAGAATTCAAAGGTGATTTTATCTCCAGATCATGCTACATATTTTAAACTAGAAACAAGTCACAAAAATTCAATAACTTTATTTTCCTTGAACTTTATTTTTTTTTCCATATATGAACTGGAGATCATCTTACCTATTGCATAATAACAATTTAAATAGCTGCTTATACTTGAAACAGCTTTTTAAATATTAACCATTTTGATAAGTCACCTAAGCAAATTTAGCAGTATTGTGCCTGCCAGTTATGGTGGGACATATGAATAAAAATAACCAATCCCTATGTCAATTGTACTAAAACCTGCTAACTCTGAGAAGGATTGGAAAGGCAAATTCTATTAGAATATCTAGGGCATCTGCATTTCATGTATGTGATTACTGGAAGGGATTTGGTTGATTTTTATGGAAAAAGTCATAATTAATTAACCAAAACTATTTCTCAAGAGCAATATTGAGAAGACTCATTAGATAAGACACTAGAGCAGGGAGAGATTGAAAGCAGGAGGAGAAGCAGACGACAGAAGATGAGATGATTGTATGGCATCACTGACTCAGTGGACGTGAGTTTGAGCAGGCTCCAGGAGTTGGTGATGGGCAGGGAAGCCTGGCGTGCTGCAGTCTATGGGGTCTCAAAGAGTTGAACACGACTGAGTGACTGAGCTGAACTGAACTGATATTAAGAAGAGAGATACTTAAAATTTATTTATTAACATCTTAAAGAGGATGAATGTATTACTTTAAGTAGAAGACATATCATGACTTACCTGGCAAATATGGTGCAAAGAACCTGTTATGGTCAGTAACCCTTTCTAGCCAATGTGATGAGGTCATATATCACAAGGCTGGGTTTTATAGAATATTGTTCCTATACTTATGATGAACACAGTCATCAAACTGAGCTTTTTTTTGTTTGTTTTTTCAGGATATTATTCAGTCTTGGGAGAAAGCTAAGATATGTGACTGAAAAGTTGCTAAAGTAGCAACTGCTAGAGTAACCTTGATAAAAGAACCTGAAAGCTGCTTGTAAATTATTAGGCACTTACTGAAGCCTGGAGAGGAAGAATAGTCTTATACACTGAAGGGAAGACTTCCCTAGGGCACACATGGGCAGAGTCATCAGACTCCAGAAAATGTGCTCAAATACAATTTGGATAAGGCTGAGCTTTTTTAAGTGGAACACTCCACTCAAAGTTTAGTCCAGAGTATGATTTTCCCCAACTGCTCTTAGTTATTAAAAAATAAATTAAAGAGAATTTGGAAAGAAAGTAAGAGCACTTTGAGAGAGTAGAGAATTATAACCAGGATGTGGAGGCTATGTGTGCAATAGTTCTTCTAGCTAATATAAATTAATATAAATTAAAATTAATGAAAAATAGCAACAACTTTACAACAAGATGTTTTGAAAGCACAGTAGTAGTATTCTGTAAAGATTTAAGAACCTGCTATTAAGGATATGGTACCGTGATAGCACAGAAAATGGGCTCTAAGTATAAGTGCTGTGATTCTTGAAGGTTTAGGGTGCATGTAGATGAATTTTAATCTGGGAGCATTATTCCAGTCTAAGTTTTATAGAGCTGAGAAAACTATTGAAACTATGGTAAATTGCAAAAGGAGCGATTCTTTATGCTTTGCTCAGAACTCACCAGGGTAAACTCATGTCTATTTCTATGCCCAAAGTGAAGGCAGATGTAAACATGAAAGAATCCTAGAGAGTAGCTTGCAAGAGTTTCAGGGGAATAGAGTGATCAAATACATCAGAACAAAATATCAGAGTCACCTCCCTATACAGATCCTACATGCATCAAGTCTATTGTTTTCATTCCAGAACCTGTTCCTATCTGGGTTGTGTGGTTTTCAAATTGAAATTTCCTTAAATGCTAAGGATGGCAAATAATAAGAGAAATCTTTGAGTTATAAGGATTGAATTTTACAAATCTTTGATGACTTAAACTCACAGAGAAACAATTCCTGGTTTCTAAATATCAGTCAAAGGGAGATACCTCATCTGGTTACCCTAATTATCCCTCTGTGCATTGGTTTCTTTGGGTAACCAGTGACTAGAGACACTAGTGGTCACTCTTCACTTGCTATTTTGAGGGTAACCTACCAATCTCAAGTTAAATGTTAAATGTTTGCTGCAGGATATCTACATCAAATCTATGATCTTGGCTTATGACAAACAAGCCTACAAAGAAAACTCCAAGCTGGGAGTAATTCTCTTTTCCTTTTTGAGGAAAAACATCCCAAGCAATCCAGAGATTTCTTCATAGTGTGTGTGTGTGTGTGTGTGCGTGCGCGTGCGTGCACGCATGTCCGTGTGTGTGTGTTTGGTTTTGGTTTTCTTGTTTGTTTGTAGCATCCTTTTCCTTCACTCTTTAATTAACAATACTTAGCATTGAAAATCCATATCCATATTAGAAACACTGAGTAAGACTCTCAATTTTTCTCTGTTTAGTACAGACATTGTACCACAAAGAGAGGTAATACATCCTTGTGTGTAGTACACACACATAGAATTTCACACAAGTTCACACATCTTGAAAAACTATTCTAGTACACCCTTGTAACTAACTTATTGAAGTGTGGAATTTTATTTTTCAAGTTTACTAGGGTATAGGGAACTAGTGAAGGTATTCTCAACAGAAGTCTTATATGGGACTCCAGATATGGTCTTATTTTTGCTCTGCAGATCTGACCTAAGTGAAATTACTCAGTTCCTAGGCCGCAGCTGCCATCTGTACACCAATCCTTGAAGATCTTTTTTCTCAATCCTGCGTGTAAATCTAGGACTCCAGGGTCATGTTTCCAACTACCTCCACATAGTTACATGCATACATACAAACCAAAGATATCTACAAATTGGCCTCAATTCCCTTATTTCTGTCTAGAAAAAAAAAAAAATGACTGTCGTACAATTGACACTAATCAACATTTCTTGAACTCAACTGAATGAAATTACCAAAATATATCTTCTAAAACCTAAAGTACCACAGCTTACTAATTAAAGTGTTGTTCAATCACCAAGTTGGTTCCAACTCTTTGTGACTCTGTGGACTGTAGCACACCAGGCTCCTCTGTCTTCCACTGTCTCCCAGAGATTGCTTAAACTCATGTCCATTGAGTTTGTGAGGCTATCTAACTATCTCATTCTCTGTTGCCTCATTCTCCTTTTGCCTTCAGTCTTTCCCAGCATCAGGCTCTTTTCCAAAGTCTGATCTTCACATGATGTGACCAAAGTATTGGAGCTTCAGTTCAGCAACAGTCCTTTCAGTGAGCATTCAGGGTTGATTTCCTTTAGGATTGACTGGCTTGGTCTCCTTGCAGTCCAAGGGACTCTCAAGAGTCTTCTCTATCACCACCATTCAAAAGCATCAGTTCTTTAGTGCTCAGCCTTCTTTGTGGCCCAACTCTCATGTCCATAAATGACTATTGGAAAAACCGTAGCTTTGACTATATCAACCTTTGTTGGAAGTGTAACTAATGCAACTCAATTTATCTAGGATTCCATAATGTGAATTTGTTAGCAATAATATTACTCAGGAATAAGTAGGTATTGCTTTATTCAAGATTTCTATTTCAATAGTGCTTGCTGTTCTTATCTCTCAGCATCCTTCTACTCTCCTTTCTGGAATATTCCTTCCTTCTGGATCTTGGAACTTCCTAATGTCAATGCCTTTCTCCTTTTGCCTCACTGCCCAAGTAAATTACATTATCAAGGTTATTATTATTATTATTTTACTAATGCTTCAGTAGGAGGATGTGTTTAGAAAGACTTATGTGAGTATCCTAGAAGAACAACTCAGGTAAGTATTTAGCCTCTAATGTAGTCTTGGAAATATGCCAGGAAAAATGCTCCTCCAGAAAAATAAACTGCAAATGTTTGTTATAAATTTTAATATTACTAAATATTGATATAAATGGTATATTTCCACATGTTAGAGAAAAGTACACATCTTTACTAGCTATGATAAAATTTTAAGACTAGGTATCTATTTCATTATTTATAGGAAAATTATTTTTTGAGAAGCTTGGGATCCACAAATTAAAAGAATGATAGGCGTAAAGAATAAAGATTTTCTTTATATTTTTAAAATATTCTTCTCATAAAACACTTTTTCTACTTATACTGGAGAAACCCCAACATTCTTTTTTTTTTCCTGATTATTGTGTGTGTGTGTGTGTGTGTGTGTGTGTTTTATTGTATTGGTTTTGCCATACATTGACATTAATCTGCCATGGCTGTACATGTGTTCCCATCCTGAACCCTCCCTCCCACCTCCCTCCCCATCCCATCCCTCTGGGTTATCCCAGTGCATCAGCCCCAAGCACCCTGTATCATGTATCGAACCTGGACTGGCAATTTGTTTCACATATGATAATATACATGTTTCAGTGCCATTCTCCCAAATCATCCCACCCTTGCCCTCTCCCAGAGTCCAAAAGACTGTTCTATACATCTGTGTCTATTTTGCTGTCTCATATACAGGATTATCATTACCATCTTTCTAAATTTCATATATATGTGTTATTATACTGTATTGGTGTTTTTCTTTCTGGCTTACTTCACTCTGTATAATAGGCTCCAGTTTCATTCACCTCATTAGAACTGATTCAAATGTATTCTTTTTAAGGGCTGAGTAATACTGCATTGTATACACAGTGCAGTATTATATGTACCACAGCTTTCTTATCCATTCGTCTGCTGATGGACATCTAGGTTGCTTCCATGTCCCAGCTATTATAAAGGGTGCTGTGATGAACACTGGGGTATGCATGTCTCTTTCAATTCTGGTTTCCTCAGTGTGTATGCCCAGAAGTGGGGTTGCTGGGTCGTATGGCAGTTCTAAAGTGAAGTGAACTCGCTCAGTCATGTCCGACTCTTTGCGACCCCGTGGACTGTAGCCGGCCAGGCTCCTTTGTCCATGGGATTCTCCAGGCAAGAATACTGGAGTGGGTTGACATTTCCTCCTCCAGGGGATCTTCCCAACCCAGGGATTGAACACTGGTCTCCCGCATGGCAGGCAGATGCTTTATCCTATGAGCCACCAGGGAATTCATGGCAGTTCTATTTCCAGTTTTTTTAAGGAATCTCCACACTGTTCTCCATAGTGGCTGTACTAGTTTGCATTTCCACCAACAGCATAAGAGGATTCCCTTTTCTCCACACTCTCTCCAGCATTTATTGCTTGTAGACTTTTAGATAGCAGCCATTCTGACTGGTGTGAAATGGTACCTCAATAGCTAACACCTATCCTACTTAAACTCTTCCAGAAAATTGCAGAGGAAGGTAAACTTCCAAACTCATTCTATGAGGCCACCATCAACCTGATACCAAAACCTGACAAACATGCCACAAAAAAGGAAAACTATAGGCTAATATCACTGATGAACATAGATGCAAACATCCTTAACAAAATTCTAGCAATCAGAATCCAACAACACATTAAAAAGATCATACAACATGACCAAGTGGGCTTTATCCCAGGGGTGCAAGGATTCTTCAATATCTGCAAATCAATCAATGTAATACACCACATTAACAAATTGAAAAATAAAAGCCATATGATTATCTCAATAGATGCAGAGAAAGCCTTTGACAAAATTCAACATCCATTTATGATAAAAACTCTCCAGAAAGCAGGAATAGAAGGAATATACCTCAACATAATGAAAGCTATATATGACAAACCCACAGCAAACATTATCCTCAATGGTGAAAAATTGAAAGCATTTCCCCTAAAGTCAGGAACAAGACAAGGGTGCCTGCTTTCACAACTACTATTCAACATAGTTTTGGAAGTTTTACCCACAGCAATCAGAGCAGAAAGAGAAATAAAAGTAATCCAGACTGGAAAAGAAGCAGTAAAACTCTCACTGTTTGAAGATGACATGATCCTCTACATAGAAAACCCTAAAGACTCCACCAGAAAATTACTAGAGCTAATCAATAAATATAGTAAAGTTGCAGGATATAAAATCAACACACAGAAATCCCTTGCATTCCTATACACTAACAATGAGAAAACAGAAAGAGAAATTCAGGAAACAATTCCATTCACCATTGCAATGAAAGGAATAAAATACTTAGGAATATATCTACCTAAAGAAACAAAAGACCTATATATAGAAAACTATAAAACACTGGTGAAAGAAATCAAAGAGGACACTAATAGGTGGAGAAATATACCATGTTCATGGATCAGAAGAATCAATATAGTGAAAATGAGTATACTACCCAAAGCAATCTACAGATTCAATGCAATCCCTATCAAGCTACCAACATTCTTAAGACATAAAACTAACTCTTCTTTTCATCAGTGGTTAAGGGCGTGAAACAAATCATAATGTTGTTTTTGATTTGCTGACTTTGTGGATCAAAATAAGAAAGGAGCACATGAATTTCTAAATGAAAAGAGGTGTTAGAATGAGAAATCAGACCTGGGACAAGATTCTGTGTACTCAAAGCACTTTCAGATTCTTGGCTACAACACTTTGTATATAGAGCCCATTATTCAGTAATTACTGAGATCAGGCCCAAGCTCTATTCTGTACAGATACAAGGAGTTCAAGTCCAGTGAAGTTCAGAGCGATTTCTTGTTGCCATGTTTTTTATGTAAGAAATACAAAGAAGATAGTTGAAATCCCAAACCAAGTCATTCCAGTAATGAGACAGAACATATAAAATCTCCTCTGTCTTTTAGAGTCTGTTCCTTCTACATTCTCCAAACTCACTCCAGGAATTTTATAACATTAAGCAACTTTTTTGTTAGGTGACTATGACAAACTGAAAAAAAAAAAATGAATTAAAGACATTAGAAGAATGTCTTTTACCCCTTTTTACCACTGTTGAATATGTTATCCTTCACTAAATAATAAAAAGAGGGGAAAGGATTTTAAAAAGTATTACGTACCTTACATTGTCTACAACAAGAATATCAAGCATAAATTGTATAAATTAACCATATTGTGATCTGTTTGGGGAAATAATGCCAACTGTTGACAATAGTGACTCAAACAGGCACTTAATAGTCACCATTGTATTCTCTTGTTCAAAACACAGTGACAGGAAAGAAAATTGCTGCATTCATACACTCTCTTTGTTTTCTTTATGCCAGAGTAAACTTAGACTTCTTTCTCAATTTTTGGCCATGAAAATGGATAAGATTTACATCAAGTAGTTTTTGAAATTGTTTTCAATTATATCAATAAGCTTGTTTCTCCAGACAGCTGAGAATTTGACTTTCTGGAGGCTTCTATTTGAAATGAATTGGCTTAACAATGCCTGAGCTGAAAGATAATACAACAAACCAGATTTTTTTTCAAGTTAATACAAGAAAAAAAAAAAATGATTGCTTCATCAGTGGCAGACAATAAACTGGACAATAGACAAAACACCTTTATTCAACCATACTAACTCAAAAGATATTTACTGAATAAAAAAGAGCCAAGCCCAGGCAGGCAGGTAATAGCAATACAAGGATTCTTGACATGGTAGCTGAACTCCAGTGAAAATACTGGCATTTTCTTCAGCAAGTATAGAATTCTTTATTCAGGTCTCATGGGGAGGACCCATTGATTTATACGGTTGAGTTCAGATACAACTAAACAAAAAGTTTTGAACATACCTTGCGTTAACAGATACTATAATTGTAACAAAAGCAATAAAATGTATTTCATTATGCCCTGATGATGTCACTGAAAGAGCTTTTGCAATTTGTGTTATTAAAGGTAATGTATAGTCCTATTTTCTTATGGTGTCAGATCTGCTTCAGCATACGATATGTTTACCACTTTATGTAACTTGAAATATACTTTAGCTTTCACACAATCAGTTCAGTTCAGTTCAGTCACTCAGTCGTGTCCGACTCTTTGCGACCCCATGAATTGCAGCACGCCAGGCCTCCCTGTCCATCACCAACTCCCGGAGTTCACTCAAACTCACGTCCATCGAGTCAGTGATGCCATCCAACCTTCTCATCCTCTGTCGTCCCCTTCTCCTCCTGCCCCCAATCCCTCCCAGCATCAGAGTCTTTTCCAATGAGTCAACTCTTCGCATGAGGTGGCCAAAGTACTGGAGTTTCAGCTTTAGCATCATTCCTTCCAAAGAAATCCCAGGGCTGATCTCCTTCAGAATGGATTAGTTGGATCTCCTTGCAGTCCAGGGCACTCTCAAGAGTCTTCTCCAACACCACAGTTCAAAAGCATCAATTCTTCAGCACTCAGCCTTCTTCACAGTCCAACTCACATCCATACATGACCACAGAAAAAACCATAGCCTTGACTAGACGAAACTTTGTTGGCAAAGTAATGTCTCTGCTTTTGAATATGCTATCTAGGTTGGTCATAACTTTCCTTCCAAGGAGGAAGCGTCTTTTAATTTCATGGCTGCAGTCACCATCTGTAGTGTTTTGGAGCCCAGAAAAATAAAGTCTGACACTGTTTCCACTGTTTCCCTATCTATTTCTCATGAAGTGATGGGACCAGATGCCATGATCTTACTTTTCTGAATGTTGAGCTTTAAGCCAACTTTTTCACTCTCCTCTTTCACTTTCATCAAGAGGCTTTTGAGTTCCTCTTCACTTTCTGCTGTAAGGGTGGTGTCATCTGCATATCTGAGGTTATTGATATTTCTCCCGGCAATATTGATTCCAGCTTGTGTTTCTTCCAGTCCAGCGTTTCTCATGATGTACTCTGCATATAAGTTAAATAAACAGGGTCTAGAAAAATATCTACTTCTGCTTCATTGGCTACACTAAAGCTCTTAAGTGTATGGATCACCACAAAATGTGGAAAATTCTAAAAGAGATGGGAATACCAGACCACCTTAGGTGTCTCCTGAGAAACCTGTATGCAGATCAAGAAGCTATAGTTAGAACCAAAAATGGAACAACTGACTGATTCAAAATTGATAAAGGAGTATGAGAAGGCTGTATATTGTCACCCTGCTTATTTAACTTATATTCAGAGTACATTGTGAAATGCTGAGCTGGAAGAATCACAGGCTGCAGTCCAGATGGCTGGGAGAAATATCAACCACTGCAAATATTTAGATGATACCACTCTAATGATAGAAAGTTGAAGAGTAACTAAAGTGACTCTTGCTGTAGGTGAAAGAAGAAAGCAAAAAAAGCTGGCTTGAAACTCAACATTAAAAAAGCTGAGATCATCTCATCCAGTCCCATCACTTTATGGCAAATAATGGAGGGGGGGTGGCAGGAAAGGAAGCAATGGCAGATTTTATTTTCTTAGGTTCCAAAACACTTGCTCCTTGGAAGGAAAGTTATGTCAAACTTAGACAGCATTTTAAAAAGCACGGACATCACTTTGCTGACAAAAGTCCATGTAGTCAAAGCTATGGTTTTTCCATTAGGCACGTACAGATAAGAGAGTTGGACCATAAAGAAGGCTTCGTGCCAAAGAATTGATGCTTTTGAATTGTGATGCTGGAGAAGACTCTTGAGAGTCCCTTGGACTGCAAGGACATTAAACTAGTCAATCTTAAAGGAAATCAACCCTAAATATTCATTGGAAGGAGTGATGCTGAAGCTCTAATACTAAGGTCACCTGATGCAAAGAGCTGATTCATTGGAAAAATTGAACGTAAAGGAGAAGAGAGTGGCAGAAATGAGATGGTTGGATGACATCACCGATTCAATGGACATGAACTTGGGTGACCTCCAGGAGATGGTAAGGGACGGAGAGGCCTGGTGTGCTGCCTGTGGTGTTGAAAAGAGTCTGACATGACTTAGTGACTGAGAAACAACAACATACTCATCTTATTCTCCTCATCTTATGTATTCCTTGTCATTTAACTTTCTTTTTCTACTATTTCCTTCAGGTGTTTCTCATGGCATAAAATATGTCTGCTATTGTTTATTCTCCACTTCTCCTTATTTATTATTGTTTGGAGTGGTATACATTTCATTCATTCTTATAATTTTACCAAGTATATACGTGGTAGGAAAAATGTTAACACATGTATTCACTTTTCTGCACTTACTAAAATTCCTTTCATAAGTTCTTTATTCTTTCTTTCAAGGCTCTTTAAATGGTACATTTTCAATGCCAGATCCCCTGAAATTCCAAAACAGAACACTACTCCTCCCTCTTTGCTCTTTCAGAACTTTGCTCACCATGTTAGTATAGTAATCATTACATTATATTTTAGCTACATTTGGACATATTTACCTCTTTTCTAAACCTCATTTTACTTTGTAGCATTTTATTCATTCTTGAAAACCATCTAGCATTTGGTAGATGCTCAGTCCATTTTTGCTAAATTTAATTGGAATTCAAGAAATTGGCATCCATCATATTCATCCTCCCTAAATTATCAGGCATGAGCTGGCTCCAATTGAAACTCAAATGAGTAGAACTTTTTATTTCAAATTTCTAAGACTTGTATCTTTTTCCTTTCATTAAAGTAAATATGTGAAATTCAATGCATGGGACAGAGTGCTCGGGGCTGGTGCACTGGGATGACCCAGAGGGATGGGATGGAGAGGAAGGTATGAGGTGGGTTCAGGATGGGGAACACATGTACACCCGTGGTTGGTTCATGACAATGTATGGCAAAACCACTACAATGTTGAAAATTAATTAGCCTCTAATTAAAATGAATACATTTATTTAAAAAATAAAGTAAATATGTAAATTAATATTTAAGAGCAATGTTTCCTTTTCCCTGGATTTCTAGTTATATAAATGTAAAGCAGATGTCCTGTACTAGAATGCAAACTGTTCGGAAGAGAAGAGGGAAATAATATTGTCCATAATCTTAAGAGTGTTTAGACTGCAAAAGACTTCTGTTTCTGATAATATGCTTCTAATATGTGTAGGTGGAGTAAGAATTGGAAAGTTCCAGCCAGGAGCTGGAGACATTATTAGAGCCCTTTCTGGGAATGAAAGTAAGGGGGAGGTGAGCAAGTTGTCCTTGGTAAACAAGTCTCCAGACTTAATTAGAACGGATTACTATAAAGGACCTCATGCTATGTACTCTTGGAGTAGTCATATTGTATACATATTATGATTTTTCCCCTTTGTGCATTGTTATTCCTTACTGTTAATCCTATTTTTTATGTAAAATTTGGTTAAATGTTACTTGGCTGGGGAAATGAAAGAAATAAAAATATACAATAAGACACCTGGAAAATAGAGACAGCAGCAGCCATCTGGAAAAGACTATTTTAAGATATCATTCATTCATTCAATCAATCAAAAATATTTATAAACACCTAATATGAGCCAGACAATGGAGATAGGGCAGTGAACCAAACAGATGTGATTCCTTTTTATAGTCTATTCAAGCAAATTAAACATATATTTTATGTTTTAAACATTTTAAACAGATGTTTAAATTAGTATTAAATGTATTGCATCAATATTTAACTTTTTTTTTCCAATTTTGAAGATTTTCTTTCACCAGTTGAACTCGTAAACAAGCATGCTGCTGTGCTGCTATTGGAATCTCTATAAATTTAATACAGAAATTGTCATAAAATATAGAATTGAATTTTAAAATAAGACAACTTGCCAAACTCCTGTAACCATAGATTTAGCCTCCATTTAGAATAAATACCTATCAAGTAAATTGATTTACTTCTTTTTGGGATCAGCATTTACATTAAAGATATTCTCATGATAGTTATAGCAAGCATCTGCTGATTTTACAGTTAACTATGATCATCTGTCCAAGCCCTCAATTTGCCTCCCTTCAGAAATTAGGGAGATAGCCACTTACCAACACTCAGCAAATATTAAAACTAGCTTTTAAAATGAGAGAATAGAATTTAAAAGATAAATTTTGTGAAGATAAGTGAGAAATTTCTCTTGAGTTTTATCAGACAAAGAAGGAGATAGAAAGAGGACAAGAGAGGGAGGTAGAATGAACAACATTAAATACAACTGCAAAAGTATAATTTGATATCTAAGGAAAACATTGCAAATCAAAATAAAGGGAAAATAAAGTTCACTGTTGTTTGATATGCATTCCTCATGTATAAAATTCCCAAACGTGAAACCTAGCATTATTAGTTTACCAAAAATGTACTAACCTCACACTTATGACTGCTCCTCTATTCCATGGGCAATACAAATGTAGTTCAATGGAATTACTCATTGCTATGTTTTTAATCTTAATCCCTGATAGAATATTTCTATCTTGAGCTCCATGTTTACCACTGTCTGACTCATCACCATGTTGAAAGTTCTTTCCAACTTAATTAAAATGAAAGCAGTGAGGAAATTTTTATAAACTCCATGAAATTACTGATTCAACAACTGATATTTTGCCCTACGTAACAAAGATTAAAAAATGGAGATAATCTAGAGGGACAGAATGACTCAGGAGTGTACCTCTCACTTCTGTGTCAGTAGTTAAAATCCAGTGCAAACCTGTAGTGACTAAATCTGCTTCCATCTGGTGTTTCACAGAAGCAGGTAAGAAAATGAAGGCAAGGGACTTTGTAAATTCTGATAATCCTCATTGACTGGTAAATACCCCTGGTGGCCCCTGAAAGGATGGATGATGCAGGATATATAAAAGGGAGACTGATGAGGAACAGAATAGCCTTCTTCCCGGGGCTCTTCCTTCCAGATAGGGAGGAATTCTTTCTATGTTTTGGTTTTTTTCGTTTGTTTTTTTTTAACCTCATATAGGAATTGTCTCCAATATTGTTTCTCATGGTTAAATGTTGTTTTGTACTCTTAAGAAGGGAAAATATTTTAGAATTTCATTGATATGCAGTTCAAATGATGAGAGTCAAGAAACACTCATGGATGTTAATTGTGTTTACATTATCCACAGTCAATAAAACAGAGACAACAGTGAAGTTAATGTGTGAATGCATTCCGTACATCTACAGTATGATTATAAATAGGGCATCTCTAAAATTAAGTGTATAATTCAGAGCTGTCCTCCTACATTTATCAGTTCAGTCACTCACTTGTCTCCAACCCTTTGTGAACCCATGGATTGCAGCATACCAGGTTGCCTGTCCATTACCAAACTCATGTCAATCAAGTTGGTGGTGCCATCCAACCATCTCATCCTCTGTCATCCCCTTCTCCTCCCACTTTCAATCTTTCCCAGCATCAGGGTCTTTTTCAATGAGTCAGTTCCTTGTATCAAGTGGCCAAAATATTGGAGCTTCCGCTTCAACATTACTTGTTCCAATGAATATTCAGGACTTATTTCCTTTAGAATTTATTGGTTGAATCTCTTTGAAGTCCAAAGGACAAGCAAAAGTCTTCTCCAACACCACAGTTCAAAAGCATTAGTTCTTCAGCTCTCTGCCTTCTCTATGGTCCAACTCTCCACTATACATGACTACTGGAAACACCAAACTTTTGACTATAAGGATCGTTGTTGACAAAGTGATGTCTCTGCTTTTTAATATGCTGTCTAGGTAGGTCACAGCTTTTCTTCCAAGGAGCAAGAGTCATTTAATTTCATGGCTGCAGTCACCATCTTCAGTGATTTGGGAGCCCAAGGAAATAAAGCCTGCCACTGTTTACATTGTTTCCCCCATCTATTCACCACAAAGTGATGAGACCAGATGCCATGATCTTAGCTTTTTGAATGCTGAGTTTTAAGCCAACTTTTTCTCTCTCTTCTTTCACTTTCATCAACAGGCTCTTCAGTTCCTCTTCATTTTCTGCCATAGGGTGGTGTCATCTGCATATCTGAGGTTATTGATATTTCTCCCAGCAATCTTGATTCCAGCTTGTGCTTCATCCAGCCTGGCATTTCCATGATGTACTCTGCATAGAAGTTAAATAAGTAGGGTGATGATATACATCCTTGTACTCCTTTCCCAATTTGGAACCAGTCTTGTTCCATGTCTGGTTCTAACTGCTGCTTCTTGACCTGCATACAGATCTCTCAGGAGGCAGGTCAGGTGGTCTGGTATTCCCATCTCTTGAAGAATTTTCCATAGTTTGTTGTGATCTACACAGTCAAAGGCTTTGGTGTAGTCTATAAAGTAGAAACACATTTTTTTTCTGGAATTCTCTTGCTTTTTCGATGATCCAACAGATGTTGGCAATTTGATCTCTGGTTCCTCTGCCTTTACTAAATCCAGTTTAAACATCTGGAAGTTCACAGTTCACATACTGTTGAAGCTTAGCTTTTAGAATTTTGAGCATTACTTTCCTAGCATGAGAGGTGAGTGCAATTGTTTGATATTTGGGACATTCTTTGGCATTGCCTTTCTTTGGGATTAGAATGAAAACTGTCCTTTTCCAGTCCTGTGGCCACTGTTGAGTTTTCTAAATTTTCTGGCATATCGAGTGCAGCATTTTAACAGCATCATCTTTTAGGATCTGAAATAGCTTAACTGGAATTCCATCACCTCCACTGGCTTTGTTCATAGTGATGCTTCCTAAAGCCCACTTGACTTCACATTCCAGAAGTCTAGCTCTAGGTCAGTGATCACACCATCTTGGTTTCTGGATCATGAAGATATTTTTTGTGTATTTCTTCTGTGTGTTCTTGCCTTCAGATTTTCATTTCCCTTAGTTATCTCATGATACTATTAATTCTATTAAACCAGGGACTAAAATATGATCTTTTCTCCAAAACGTTCTCTTCTTCTTCTCACATTCATAGTTCCTAGGTCATTATTTTTTCACATTTTTTGTCACCTATGGGTTCATATCTAAATCTAATGCTTGGTATAGATAGATAAGATAGATAGATAGAGATATAAATAATTGTTTCAATCAGAAAATGTTTCTATATGCAAGTGCATTTCACCAGCATCCTATAGAAGTAACGTGGAGATTTTCTTTCCAGCTTATCATTGTAATTCAGACAGTCTTGTTCTTAGTCTTTGTCTTAATTACTAAACTTTATAGAAATAGTCAAGTTGTCACTAAAGTTAATATTTTATCTACTCTGTTGCTAGGCTCTTTTCCTCTGGCTGTCATGTGTGCCTTGGCGCTCCCACATCATATGCTGTACTCAGGGGAATCTCTCTTGTATATTTCTCCAGACAGGCCCTGTGCTCTTACCCTCCCTTTGATTATGTACAACAACATACTCTCAGAGAGTATTTGACAAACTAATCTACTTTAAAATATTTTTGCCTTAGGATAGATATTAATTCTTGCCCACGTTCCCATTAAATACAATTTGACAGGCAATAAGACTATTCTTTAACATGTCTCTGGCTTTTTGCATGAAAAATATCAAGAAACAGATTTATAGAATGTAATGCCTTTCATATATTATTTAACAGTTATTTTTGCAAACAAGAAAGCAAAACATGGGACAGTCATGTGATTTTCCCAAAGATAGACAATTAGCAGACACCAGAATGGGAATGTTTTTTCCTCTGGCCCTAGTGCATTATCTTGGTTGTTGTTTTTCACTATACAGCAACTCACATTGATCTGTGCAAACTTATAAGTGCTTAATTTAATTATTAATTGTTACTCATATTACTGCATATTTTCCACATAAAGTGGAATAATGAGGTCTTATAGTAAGTGATCAATCTTTCCTCTAAAATGAAAGTAGATTGTGCAAAAGTGTAAGTCTGAAAACTATTTTTTATGCTATTTTGCAAAGGAAATGGTAAAGTCAAAACATTTTAATATTTTAAGACATTTGATTCATATTACCAATTTTCTTTCTAATGTAGTATTAATATCCTCTGACCTAATGATTTTATTAGAAAGTTATTCTTACCACAGCATGGTCAAAACTGAGCCTTAGTTTTTAATCTTTTCCAATTTATGAGATAACAATGAGCTGTTATTTTAATAAACTAATACAATTTCTTAATAATATTAAGAAATTAACCTCTAAGGTTATGGTGAACAATATATGATAGCCACTAGCCATAAGATCATATAAATTTACATTATGTGAAGTTAAGAATTCAGTTATTCAGTAGCACTAGTCATACTTAAACCACTCAATGATTATGTGCCTACTGGATACTGTATCAGAGAAGGCTGATATAGTTTCCATCATCACAGAAAGCTCTATTAGACAATGGCATTCTATACATATATATATATATATATATATATATATATATACACACACACATACACTTATGCATATTCTTGAAAAGTTCTAATCTACCATTCTTTTGATCAACTCCTAATGGTAATATGTGTGTGTGTGCATGCATGCATGTGCAAATATGCTCTTAAATGGGTGGTTTCACATTATAAGAGTAATAACAAATAAAAACCGATTTCCTAAATAAGACTCTATTTTAATTAAGATGTAAAAGTCCTATTTTAAAATACAAATTCCCACTGACTATTTTCACAAGATAGAGTATAACATTTTGCTTCCTTTAAATGCAACTACATTTTAGTTTGTTGTGTTGGAAGGTCTATGGTAGCTTTGGTTAGAAAATTATGCAGGAAATAACTTCTAAATGTCATTAACTGCATGAAAATGCCACTCATCATTTTGTGTTTAAAAAG
This sequence comes from Bos taurus, assembly GCF_002263795.3. NCBI lineage: Eukaryota > Metazoa > Chordata > Mammalia > Artiodactyla > Bovidae > Bos > Bos taurus. The sequence continues at coordinate 6,603,596 of NC_037336.1, forward strand.
CAAAATGTTTTTGGAGTCTTGATTCTTTCAACTACTGTACAGTTTGTTGTTTTGATTATCCCTTAAAGTTCCATTCTTTTCCTGCATGTCTCTTTTGCAGCCCAGATTTTATATTTAAATGCATAATAGAATTTATAGGAATTTGAAAAGTTAGAAGCTCAAGGTAAAGTTGCAAGGAATGTTGTTTATAATTTAGTCCTGAAGCAAAGCCATGTTGCACATTTATATTATTTTACTCAGTAAAAATCTATGATTTTGTTTAAACAGAAGTGTAAATACACAAAAGTTTACTATCCTCCTTTGCAGACAATCTATTGAAAGCCTCTTTTTGACTTGTATAGTTGATGCATGCTTAAGGCAGGTATACTTCCACAATGAAATCCTCCAGAGAGTAACAATAACAACTGCCTCAGGATCTTCCTGGCTCCATTTCACCACTTCACCATCTGGGGAGACATATGAAGATCAGTTTAGCGGATTTTGGAAGTGATTATCGTGGAGGTTATTCTTTTTAGCAGATGATTTTTTTTGTTTTGAAGCTTCCACATAAATGTAAAACAGAAAATATGTTCTCAGAAGAGACAAATATATTTTTCAGTTTTCCTCGCCAACAGTTGAAATGACTACAAACTGAGCCTGAGGATATCCAGTCACAGTATGAAGGGTGAATTTTAAACTCAGTGTGCATTAATAGGATATATGGTTCTTTCCAATCTCCCCAATAAATTATCTTCTTTCAAGACAAATATAAATATAAGAACAAGCTGTAATGTGACTTGATAATTTAATTCTCCTTCAATGTGGCCTTGAAACTTGTAACAAAGCAATACGATGTTTTAGAATGATTTAACACATGAAGATCCAACCTCAAGGAGATCCAACCAGTCAATCCTAAAGGAAATCAGTCCTGAATATTCATTGGAAGGACTGATGCTGAAACTGAAATTCCAATACTTTGGCCACCTGATGAGAAGAATTGACTCATTAGAAAAGATCCTGATGCTGGGAAAGATTGAAGGCGGGAGGAGAAAGGAACAATGGATGATGAGATGGTTGGATGGTATCACCGACTCAATCGACATGAGTTTGAGTAAGCTCTGGAAGTTGGTGATGGACAGGGAAGCCTGGCGTGCTGCAGACCGTGGGGTCGCAAAGAGTCAGACACAACTGAGCAACTGAACTGAACTGAACGCATGAAGTAAAAAGTACTTCAAGATTCCAATAGGTTTTCAAAATTAGAAAAACATTCATTCTAAAATATTTTTAAGTTAATGTTCTTTATTAATATTTTCTTTGTGTTTCAAAGTAATATCATGTAATGTGCAGATGTCTCTAGCCTTTAAAATTCTAATACAGAACATAAACTTTATTGTTATATAGGTTAAACACTTCACTGCAGATAATTAATCACTACAGAATTATTACAATCTTCCCATGAATTTAAGTAGATTTTCAAAATATGAGAATATGGTAATTACTTTGATCTTATCCTTCTATATAGATTTTACTAGATAAAGCATAGTACTTCTCAAGTTTGGCCATAGAAGAAAAAAATATATTTAAACAATATAGCAAAATATAGAATTGAAACTGTATTACATGTTTACAAAATATCCATGTATGCTGAATCACAGTTTCTGCATGTTTCTTTTATTTGATTATTTTCCTCTAAGCAGGGACTCTTAACTGGGGCATTTTATCCTCCATGGAACATTTGGCAATGTCTGGAGAAATATTTAGTTTTTACATCTAGGAAGTTGACTACAACCAGCACCTTTGGGTAGAGGCAAGAATGGGGCTAAAAATCCCCACAACAATTTATGTAGTCTATAATATTGAGAATCTCCTCTCCAAAGCATATGTAAAGATCTACAAACTACCAAAATTTGATAAGCAAACACAATAAATCATGTACAGAAAAAATTTTTAGAACCTCAAAGTCTTAGGAAGATGGGCAATCTGCTCTGACTGGTTTATATACACACACACAACCATTACATGTATACAAGATACATATGTATGCATATGTGTTTATTTGTGTGTATATACAGAGAGTTGAACACACATATACCAACTGGTGCTCAAATGTTGTTTGTCTCTGAATAATTCTTTGGAAGAATTGTTCCTTTTTTCAGTTACTAAATTGCTGTCTAGTCTAGATTCTTTAAGTATTAAGTGATCAGAGCCACAATTTTGTGTAGGCATGGACTTTCTCCTCCTGGTTGTTACTGCAGCTATATAGGAATATGGTTTTTCTAGTGTGAGCCTTGGATTTAGAAAACCATATCTTTTTGTGACTGTCAGATCTCTGGTTTGTTGATATTCAGCCTCTAGAACAGATCCATCTTCTAAATTAGATGTTTTTCAACTTCAAGATGAAATATTCTGTTCAATCATTTATTTATTAAAATATAATTGTTGCTCTTGCTATAACTCAATATATGTTCAATATAATTATCTAAACTGTGACTAAGTGACTGAGCTATCATAATTTTGGAGAGAGAGGGGAATTATGACCCCTATCTTCCTCTGTACTCAAATTCCTAACTCTATATTGAAAAGAAGCAAAACTCCATAGCTCAGTTCCTACACCTGGAAGGATGTGAATATATCTTGAACACCAGCCAGCCAGTCAAACAAAATTTCCTAATTTATTTTGATTTCTATCTTGAAGATTCTCTGAAAACTCTTACTAGTAGGTAGCACTTAGGCACCTGGTAAGAAATTTAAGGATACTCCTCTCCCATTTATAAGTGCAAAATAAATTACTGCTTATTTTCTAAAGTATTTAGCTGCTGAAGATCTCCGGCAGTATATGAAATAAAAAGGGGATACATAGAGTATATCAGAAAACATGACATTCGTGTTGCAGAATGTGTGTGTGTGTGTGTGTGTGTTATTACTGTGTCTAAAGTGTAGACCATATTCACTATGTATTATGCTATCGGTATAATCTCCACTTAGCATCAACTTATATGACTGTCACTTGGAGTAAACTCACCTTCCCATGTTTGCTTGGCTTTTTGTTTTGTTTTGTTTTTGACAAAGTCTCACTAACACAATAATCTGAGACACTAAATTTTATTCTACTAAACTTATTTAAATTGTGAGTTATCACTGAAAAAAAAATCCAATCTTTTTCTTATAAAATAACCAAAATTTAGTCTAAAAGCAGAGGTGAAAAGCACTATTATAATTTTATTTTTGGGGAAACCAAAAATGTCATGTTTACTAAAATTATGGGCAAATACAAACACCAAAATTCAATTGCAAATGATTATTTTGATTATATATTTATAGTATTTCCATTGTCATTAAAATGGAAAGAAAAACTAAAAATATAAGGAATCCTCAGAACTCACACACTTTGACATAGGCAACATTTAGAGAAATAATACATTGGGCTTTCCAGGGTGCTCAGGGGTAAAGAATCTGCCTGCCAGGGTTCAATCTCTGGGTTGGGAAGATCTCCTGGAGGAGGAAATGGCAACCAACTCCAGTATTCTTCCATGAAAAGCCCCATGGATGGAGGAACCTAGTGGGCTACTGTCCATGGGGGCACAAAGAGTTGGACATGTGAGCATGTCCAGACATAGACTCTAGAGGCAGTCTTCAAAGGATACTGACCAAAGGATTGTAACTGGCAGACGTGATCTCCAGTCTGGGCATTTCAGGGAAAAGTACATGCATGATTAAATGGTGTAGGGGTGAAGAAAATCATCTTAATTTGTTGAAGTGTTACTAGGAGATTAAGTTCAAACAAAGACTGGCAAGAATTGGGAGTACTTTCAGTGCTGAAGTATGAAAGTCACTCAGTTGTGTCCATCTCTTTGTGAACCTATGGACAAATCAGTCCATCGAATTCTCCAGGCCAGAATACTGGATTGGGTAGCCTTTCCCTTCTCCAGAGGATCTTCCCAACCCAGGGATCAAACCTAGGTCTCCGGCATTGCAGGTGGATTCTTTACCAACTGAGCCACAATGTTGAGATAATTAGGTAGATACATTAACAATGTCTAGATATTCTTATCAGGAAGTTAACTTTTAAAAGATGACTTTTAGGAAAGTAAGTCAGACAGCAGTGCTTTTGGGTTCCTGAGCCCAATTTCAACATGTTCTGTAGAAGCTTCCCTTCACCAATAAGTAACTAAAGGACCTCAGTAGGGTGTGTGAGAATTCAACTCTATTCTGACACTAATTGGAAATAGCATCAGAGACAGGTGAAGGACTCAGTCTCCTGAAAACAACCTTCCACTTCAGATGCCAAGCACAAGTTCAGGACGTGCTGACAGTCTGGTTAAAATCAGAAGCTCCCACAATTTTTTCCTTGGTTTTGATTAATTTACTCTATGAGCTACAGAACTCAGGAAGCCTGTTCACACAGTGTATAACCCACATATTACAAAGAATATTACAGGATACAAATCAGTAACCAGATGAAAAGGTGAGGTCAGGAACAAAGAAGCTTCTGTCCTTGTGGAACTTGGAGCCTGCCATGTTGTCCATGGAAGTGTTCTGGTTCCCCATTCAGAAGTTCTCATGAACCTCCTTCTTTTGTATTTTTTAAGGAGACTTTATTACCTAGGCATGATTGATTAAATCATTGGCCATTGATGATTTTTTCAATCTTTAGCCCCCTCCTCTTCTGGAGATATATATATATATATATATATATATATATATATATATATATATAAAATATATAAATTTATATATATATATTTAAATCACACTATTAGAGAAGTATAACAAATGTTGAGAAAGTATACATTGAATTTTAATAAACAAATAAAATAACAGTTGCCATTGTTAACAAGGAACATTACATGAACCTGAACATAATCTTATTGGAAGATTTCAATACAACCCTGTTAAAATGAAAAAAAAAAATCTAGAAAGTATATGACAAATTATTTCAAGCTAATATGCAAGTTAATATAATTATACCATCAAGAAACATAAATGTATTGACACATATATACATATGTATATGTATTAACCAATCTGCTGAAAATAAAAAAAAAATTCTTTCATTATGATAATGATGGTGATGTTTGCATAACTTTTATGAAAATTAAGCCTGGGCATTAAAGTGAAAGCAGAAATTGCCAGCCTTAAAATATAAGTTTGGCATAAATGTTATTTTTAGCTAGTTATTCAAAGAAAGTACAGATACAGAAAAAGCTTTCTAAACTAAGTAGAAGTTACCCTTTTGTGAGAAACATTTACATTTTTAAGGAAAATCTTCATTTATAACGGTGTTTCCTTCTATGTACCAGGAAGAGAAGAATTAATTTAACTGTCTAGAAATTCTTGTCAATGAAGGCATGTACTTTAATCTGCATAAAAATCTTATTCTATTTACAGTGCTTTGCTTGGTAGCCTCCAGTAACTCCCCCTTTCCCCATACACACATCTATACCAAACGCATTCTTTTGTCTTTATCTGGAGATATTATTTAAGGTGATGGCTTGGGCCATGTCTGGGAGTTGCTCAGCTTTCCTGGACATTTCATATATATACAGAAGATTTACATGCCATTAAAATTCTTCTTGACTGCTATATTTAAAATGGATAACCAACAAGAACCTACTATATATGACAAGGAACTCTGCTCAATATTATGTGACAGCCTGGATAGGAGGGTAGTTTGGGGGAGAATGGATACATATATATGTATTGCTGAGTCTCTCTGCAGTTTGCCTGAAACTATCACAACATTGTTAACTGGGTATACTCCAGTTACAAAATAAAAAGTATAAATACAAAACAGAAAAACAAACAAAACATCTGTTTGCTATTCTACTCTTAATATGTCTTTTTTATTATAGGGAGGGTGTCTCAGCCAAGAACCTAGAAAAGTAGGGGGGAAATTATGTTTTCTTCCTCACAATGTTAACAAAAACAAAACAAAGCAAAAAAAAAAAAAATCCTCAACAATTAGAAAATTTAAGAATGTTTTGTTTGTAGGCTGAATGCTTGTAAACAAATTAAATTTATTCAATAAAATTAAAAATAAAAAGATGAAAAGAAGTTTTTAAATATGAGGGACTTATGAAATAAATTGCTAAAAAATTATACATCAAGGATAAAATTTAAAATAAAAGTATAATCTACTTAGAAAACAATGAAAATGTAACCAAAAGTGGGGTCTTTGCTCAAAAACCATTAAAGAGGCGAGGTGGGATGTTGGCAGTCAGAGAGCAGGGGAGCACCAGTGGTGGATAGACACCTATTCAAAACCTAACTCCCCCAACTGATAATCAGTGGGCATTTATAGGTTGAGGGAGGAGACCTCCTGCAGACAAAACACAATCAGCTCTGTTTCTAACAGGAACAGAAGATATTAAGAAGAGGTGTCAAGAATACACATAAGAACTGTTCAAAAAAAGTCTCAATAACCCAGATAAACATGATGGTGTGATCACTCACCTAGAACCAGATATCCTGGAATGTGAAGTCAAGTGGGCCTTATGAAACATTACTACAAACAAAGCTCGTGGAAGTGACTGAATTGAAACTGAGCTATTTCAAATCCTAAAAGGTGATGCTATTACAGTGCTGCATTCAATATGGCAGCAAATTTGGAAAAGTCAGCAGTGGCCACAGGACTGTAAAAAGTCAGTTTTTATTCCAATCTCCAAAAAGGGAAATGACAAAGAATGGTCAAACTACTGCACAATTGCATTCATTTCACATGCAAGCAAGGTAATGCTCACAAATCTTCAATCTAACCTTCAACAGTACATGAACTGAGAACTTCCAGATTTACAAGTTGGATACAGAAAAGGCAGAAGAGCCAGAGATCAAATTGCCAACATCCATTGGGTCATAGGAAAAGCAATTGAATTTCAGAAAATCATCTACTTCTGCTTTATTGACTATGCTAAATCATTTGACTGTGTAGATCACAACAAACTGTAAAATTCTTAAAGAGATGAGAATACCAGAACACCTTACCTGCCTCCTGAGAAACTTGTATGCAGGTCAAGAAGCAACAGTTACAACCAGACATGGAACAATGGACTGGCTCAAAATTGTGAAAGAAATATGTCAAGGCTGTATATTGTCAAGGTTTATTTAATCTATATGCAGAGTACATCATGTGAAATGTTGAGCTGGTTTAATCACAAGCTGGAGTCAAGATGGCTGGGAAAAATATCAACAGTCTCATATATGCAGATGACACGACTGAAACGCAAGTTATACATTGTGACCTTTAAGCTGATTGGCTAGAAATGACATATATTAAAAGTAAGAACAAATCAAAAGTGTACAAATCAGTACTATGCTAAGTCACTTCAGTCCTGTCCGACTCTGTGCGACCCCATAGACGGCAGCACACCAGGCTCCCCCGTCCCTGGGATTCTCCAGGCAAGAACACTGGAGTGGGTTGCCATTTCCTTCTCCAATGCATGAAAGTGAAGTTGCTCAGTCGTGTCCGACTCTTAGCGACCCCATGGATTGCAGCCTAACAGGCTCCTCCGTCCATGGAATTTTCCAAGCAAGAGTACTGGAGTGGGTTGCCATTACTAGTAAGGCTATAAACTGCTGTAAGTCCTTTTTAGGGCACTTTTAGGGCACTTCACCCACTCTCAGTATCTATTCTGAGAGCTTTGTACTTTCCTTCTCTCTGAAATAAATCTTGATTGCTTGATACCTTGAGTGTTTAGATGTTTGCAAAGTTCATGCTTCAGCTCTGCAAACAAGAACTTAGATTCCTGTTTCATTTGCAATTCAGTTTATATTAATCCAGATTAAAAAAATATGAACTTAGCACAACTTGTTTCAGATAAAGATTATAGATAGTAAAATCATAGAAAGATTTTATTGATGAATTTGGAAATAAGCTTTTTTTTTAAGTTTTAAAAAATTAAATTCAGCTGAATACAAAAAAAAAATTGAATGCAGAATATTTTAGAAATACAAAGGAAAGAAGAACTGCTAAACCTAAAATATGACTTTTGGCATAAGGATTATTTTAGGTTGCTTATTTTTAAAAGTAGCAGACTTAAGAGGAGTTGTGAAAGCCAAGTAGGAGTGATCCTTTTATAAAAAACATTTGTATTTATAAGTATAATTTCCGTGTTTAAGAGTGTCCCTTTCTCTCTGTACTAGGAACAGAAAGGTGACTCTAAATCTATAGAAACTCTTATCATCAGAGAAAGCAATGCCTTAAATCTGCTTAACAACCTCACCCTTGTTTACTCTGTGTTTCTTGGTTATCTCCTGTAACAGCCATTGTGCCCCTCCACCCTCACTTAACACCTTTGTCTTTAGCTGGAAATATTACTTAGGGGGTCAGTCAGTTCAGTCACTCAGTTGTGTCCGACTCTTTGAGACCCCATGAATCGCAGCACGCCACGCCTCCCTGTCTATCACCAACTCCCAGAGTTCACTCAGACTCACGTCCATCGAGTCAGTGATGCCATCCAGCCATCTCATCCTCTGTCGTCCCCTTCTCCTCCTGCCCCCAATCCCTCCCAGCATCAGAGTCTTTTCCAATGAGTCAACTCTTCTTCACATGAGGTGGCCCAAGTACTGGAGTTTCAGCTTTAGCATCATTCCTTCCAAAGAAATCCCAGGGCTGATCTCATTCAGAATGGACTGGCTGGATCTCCTTGCAGTCCAAGGGACTCTCAAGAGTCTTCTCCAACACCACAGTTCAAAATCATCAATTCTTCAGTGCTCAGCTTTATTCACAGTCCAACTCTCACATCCATACATGACCACTGGAAAAACCATAGCCTTGACTAGACGGACCTTTGTTGGCAAAGTAATGTGTCTGCTTTTCAATATGCTATCTAGGTTGATCATAACTTTTCTTCCAAGGAGTAAGAGTCTTTGAATTTCATGGCTGCAGTCGCCATCTGCAGTGATGTGGGAGCCCAAAAAATAGTCTGACACTGTTTCCACTGTTTTCCCATCTATTTCCCATGAAGTGATGGGACCAGATGCCAGTAGTCTGGGTCATTTGGGTAGTTACTCAGTTTTCCTTGGTCTCTCCCATGTATACAGAAGGTTTACAAGCTACTAAACTTCTGTTTGCTTTTCTCCTGATAATCTGATTTTTTATTCCAAGAGTGTCTCAGTCAAGAATCCATAAGGGTAGAGTGTGTAAAAAAGTTAATGAAACCTCAATTAGAGTTGGGAAACCAGGAGAGGTAGTTCTCACGCTCTATGATAATATCAGAGCCCAACAGGAAAAAGAAAGACTCCTTTCCTAAGGTCTCGGCCGATTAAAAACAAACAAACATGGACTGCTTTTTCACTGATGTCCTCCAAATTTCCTGTTCTCTCAGTGAAGGTGATCTTCTTCCTTTATCATGTGAGAACTTGCACATGGGTGACCATTGTGGCAGACCTCAAATACCAACTACCACAATAAGGCCATCTTTCATGGGGGAGTGTCTAACATGTATTTGTTTTAGGTCAACATTTTGGAGTCATCGTGGGGATCAGGAAGAAAGGTTCTGCTTCTAGTAAGCAAATAGGTGCTATATCTGAAACTGAGTCGATTGTCATTCACTTGAAGTGAAATAAAATATTTTTTTTTGAAATAAAATATTTTTTAGTGATATAAAATTAGATATGAACAATTTTTTAATGACATATTCTCAGAATGAAGCATTCTCAAATTAATATATAAATTTGATTAAATTGTAATGGCTTTCCAATGGTGATGAAGATAATATAATAGCAAAGTCCATATGGATAGACAAACTACTGACAATAGCCAATAAATTTGGAACATTAAAAAAACAAAAAATAGAAGGAGAATTTATGAGTCAGGTAATAAATATATTATGAAATCTCTTTAAACGATTAAAACACAACCTTGGAAAGAGAAAATATATCAATGGATATTGAGCTCCAAAACAATGTTTTCTTATATATGTATGTGTGTGTATGTGTGTGTTAGTAGCTTAGTCATGTCTGATGCTTTGTGACTCTACGGACTGTAGCCTGCCAGGCTCCTCTGTCCATGGGATTTTACAGGGAAGAATACTGGAGTAGGTTGCCATTTACTTCTCCAAGGTATACGTTGTTGTACTATACAGCACCAAAATCAATTCATTTAATTGGGAAAAGGAAGGTTCATTTAATAGATGATGCCAGCACAAATAGCTAACCAACTAAGGATAGAACAAGACCAGAACCTTACCTTCACTATACATAAAAATCAGTTTTAAGTAGATTAAATGTTTAATTATACTTGTTGCTCTTGATAACTCAATATGTATTAAATCTGACTGATAGATCTGATAAAAATAAATTTAAAATGTGTAATATAATTTTGGAGAACACATGGATAAACTCTTAAGGTTCAGATGCTTCAATTTTAGTAAAGGGAAATTGAAGACACTCTTATGGAGAAGATTGTCATAGATGACTTTGCAAAAATGAAAACTTCTTGGGGAAACCACTAGACCATTCAGATATGACCTAAATCAAATCTCTTATGACTGTACAGTGGAAGTGACAAATAGATTCAAGGGATTAGATCTGATAGTGTGTCTGAAGAACTATGGATGGAGGTTTGTAACACTGTACAGGAGGCAGTAATCAAAAACATCCCCAAGAAAAAGAAATGCGAAGAGGCAAAATGGTTGTCTGAGGAGGCCTTACAAATAGCTGAGAAAAGAAGAGAAATAAAAGGCAAAGGAGAAAAGGAAAGATATAAATACATCTGAATGCAGAGTTCCAAAGAATAGCAAGAAGAGATAGGAAAGCCCTTCTAATTGATCAATGCAAAGAAATAGAGGAAAACAATAGAACAGGAAAGACAGGGGATTTCTTCAAGTAAATTAGAGATACCAGGGGAATATTTTACACAAATATGGGCACAATAACAGACCGAAACGGTAGTAGAAAACCACAGAAGAGGTGGCAAAAAACCACAAAAGAACTATACAAAAAAAGATCTTAGTGATCCAGATAACCATGATGGTGTGATCATTCACCTGGAGCAAGACATCCTGGAGTGTGAAATCAAGTGGGCCTTAGGAAGCATCACTATGAACAAAGCTGTGATGGTGATGGAATTCCAGCTAAGCTATTTCAGTTCTAAAAGATGATGCTGCCAATGTGCTACACTCAATATGCCAGTGAATTTGGATAACTCAGCAGTGACTGCAGGACTGGAAAAGGTATGGTTTTGTTCCAATCCCAAAGAAAAGCAGTGTCAAAGGATATTCAAACTATTGCACAATTGCTCTCGTCTCACAGTCTAGCAAAGTAATGTTAAAAATTCTTCAAGGTAGGCTTCAACAGTACGTGAAGCAAGAACTTCCAGATGTCAAGCTGCATTTTAAAAGGCAGAGGAACCAGAGACCAAATTGCCAACCTCCGTCGAATGATAGAAAAAGCAAGAGGATTTCAAAAACCATCTACTTCTGCTTCATTGACTATGTCACAACCTTTGATTGGGTGGATCACTACAAACTGGAAAATTCTTCAGACCACCTTACTGCCTCCTAAGAAAACTTTATGACTGTCAAGAAGCAACAGTTAGAACCGGATATGGAACAACAGACTGGTTCCAAATTGGGAGAGGAATATGTCAAGGTTGTATACTGTCACTCTGTTTATTTAACTTATATGCAGAGTACATCATGAGAAATGCCGGGCTGGATGAAGCACAAGCTGGAATCAAGATTACCAGGAGAAATATCAATAACCTTAGTTATGCAGATGACACTACTCCAGTGGAAGAAAGCAAAGAGGAACTAAACAGCCTTTTTATGAAACTGAAAGAGAAGAGTGAGAAACCTAGCTTAAAACTCAACATTCAAAAAACTAAGATCATGGCATCCAGTTCCATCACTTCATGACAGATAGATGGGGAAACAATGGAAAGGGTGACAGACTTTATTTTCCTGGGCTCCAAAATCACTGCAGACGGTGAATGTGGCCATGAAATTAAAAGACACTTGCTCCTTGGAAGTAAAACTATGACAAACATATATCATATATTTTGCCCACAAAGGTCCTTCTAGTCAAAGCTATGATTTTCAGTAGTCATGTATGGATGTGAGAGTTGGACCATAGAGAAGGCTGAGCGCCAAAGAATTGATGCTGTTGAACTGTAGTGATGGAGAAGACTCTTGAGAGTCCCTTGGACTGCAAGGAGATCAAACCAGTCATTCTTAAAGGAAATCAGTCCTGAATATTCATTGGAAGGACTGATATTGAAGTTGATATTCCAATACTTTGCCACCTTCTGTGAAGAGCTGACTTATTAGAAAAGACCCTGATGCTGGAAAAGAGTGAAGTCAGGAGGAGAAGGGGACAACCGAGGATGAGATGGTTGGATGGCATGACTGACTGGATAGGCATCAATTTGAGCAAACTCCAGGAGCTAGTGATGGACAGAGAAGTCTGGCGTGCTGCAGTCCATGGAGTCACAAAGAGTCAGACACAACTGATCAATTGAACTAAACTGAACTGATATAATAAATCACAAAACACAAAACAAATTCAACTTTCTTCAAAAATATGATAAAATATAAACCATATATATTTACATATAAGATATAATTATTAGTGTATATTTAAAAAATTTTGTACATCTTTAGTATTCAGTAATATAATTAGCAAGAGAAAATAAGATAAAAATCAATGGCTTAATCAGAGTTTTAAAAAAAATGAATTGTGGGATATGGACAGAAGATGTAATTAAAAAGACAGCTAAATGAGATTTGCATGGACAAGTAGGAGAACAGTGTTTTCTCAAAATCATGGGTACATGTTGAAAAGAAGGTAAAAAAAGCAGATGTTTTTGGATAACAAGGGAAGTAGAAAAGCAATGATTTTTATTTTATTTTATTGTTTTTTAGCAATGATTTTTAAAACTACAAATTTCTGGTCTGTGTTCCTAGGGTTTCAGATTCAGAGGATAGGGATGGGCTGATGTGCATCTCTAAAAATGCCTTTCAATTCTAGCTGTTTACTAGAGTCAGGTGAGGAAATTTTAAGAACACTAATGTCTGGGCACTATGTCAGACTCATCTCCACAGATAAATCAGAGTTTGTTTTTTGTTTTTGTTTTTGTTTTCAATCTTCCCATGTTATTCTGAGTACCAGAAATTGTGAATTCTCATAGTAAATAAAACTTCATGTGCAATGGCACTGGTCATTGAACAAGGACCATCTGTAGGTATCTGCTAGAGATACACTGAAGTTCTTTAATAATTTCAGCATGATTTGAGACTCCTGCTACCCATTGCAATATCATGTATAGGGTTGGATCTTTAAAATAGCTACAGTCCCATGGAACTTTCTGCATTGATGAAAGTCTTCCACATCTGTGCTCTGCAGTGCTTATAGCCACTAGCCACATGAAGCTCTTAAGCACTTGAAATGTGACTAGTGCATATGAGGAAATTAATTTTTAATTTTACTTCATTTTAACTGATTTAGATAGCAGACCATGCAGATTTAAAATTTCAGCCAATAAATTAGCCACAGTCTACCTTCCAAGGGAAGTATTTGAAAATAACCAGAAAGCTAGTTGCCCTGATGTATTACTATCTAGACAGATAAAATACAGAAAGTTTGTTTCACTGCAAATTAATGTCCAAAACAGAGACTAAATAATCTCCCTGACTTGAATTATTTGGTTGTTCTGATATGTTTGCACAGTGCAACTGTAGTGTCTTTGTTTTTCCTAGATCGACTTTTTCCCTCAGCTGATTCTGAAAGAGCACCCTCCTTCCTCCAGCATGATTCCTAAGAGACAAGAAACTTTTCTAATCCAGTTCCTTTTTCTAATAGAATTTGAAACTGTGTTCCCTTCCTGCTTAACTGACTGAGATATTGTGGTTCTCAAATTTTGTTTTCTCCAACTGGATTTGAAAGAGTACACAATTCTTATCTTCTTATGTAAGTTCCTACACTACTGAAAAAAACTCCTAAGTAATTTCCCTCTAAATTAGAACCAGCATTTTTCATAACATTCATGGCTTAATTCCCTGAAATAGAGCAATACATGGGTGAATATTTCTCTACAACTAGTATTCTTGTAGAGATACAACTAATATTTCTAGAATGATTGAACATAATGGCTATTATACATTTTTAAATAATATATTCAAATGTCACAAAATTAAATATTATAAAAATAAGTGATAATAGAGTGTTCCACTCCCCCTGCTATGTCTGATAAAACTAGTACAGCTCAACAAAATGAATTTTATTTGTATCATTCTTGAGTATTAAATGTTTAATATCTAAATGTACACAGAGGAAATTTTATATGCTAATTGAACTTTATAGTTATCAGGATATATAGAAAAATTTTCAAAATAGCAATACAACTTCAATTGGAATTATATTGACTATCTAGATAAACTTGGGGAAAACTGACACTGTAATACTGTTGAAATTTCCAACATATAAATACAGGATCTTTCTACACTTCTGAAGATCTTATTTAAATTTCCCTTAGTCATCTTTCATCATTTCCATTGTGGAGGTTTTCCACATCTTTGTTCAAAGTTTTTCCAATAAATTTATTATTTTAACACAATTACATGTTTTATTTGGGGCTTCCCTCAGAGCCCAGTCAGTAAAAAATTCACCTGCAATTCTTGAGGCCTGTTTTCAATTCCTGGGTTTGGAAGATATCCTGGAGAAGGAAATGACAACCCACTCCAGTTTTCTTGCCTGGGAAATCCAATAGGCAGAGGAACCTGGTGCACTACTACCCATGGGGTTGCAAGAATAGGACACAATTGAGCAACTAAACCACCACCATGATTTATTTACTTTTATTTTGTGGTAAATAATTGTAGGCCACATAATCTGCTCACTGACCAAGTTGTAAGTGTACAGTGCAGTATTGCTAACTATACCTCTGTTGTTGTGCAGCCAGAGCTCTAGAAATTTTTCATCTTGCCTGAGTGAAAGCCTATGCCTATTTGCACAGCAACGTCTGTTAGCCTGTCCCCACAAGCCCTAACAACCACCATTCTACTTTTGTGCCTGTAATTTTCACTAATTTAGATATCTCATGTAACTGGAATCATATTTGTCCCTCTGTAACTAGTTTACTTCATTTAGCATAATGTTCTAAAGATTCACCCATGTAGTAGCATATGGTAGGACTCCCACATTTTTAAAGCCAAATAATATTTCATTTTATGTGTATTTTACCTATATAACATATCTTCTTTGTTCATTCATATGTTGATGTACATATAGATTGTTTCCACCTCTTGGTTCTTGTGAACAATGATGTAATAAACATAGGGATCAAAATGTATCTTATTCTTTCAGATAAATACTCAGCAATGGGATTGCTGACTCTGTTTGATAGTTCTATTTTTAATTTTGTTGGGAATCTCCATCAGTTCAGTTCAGTTGCTCAGTCATGTCCAATTCTGAAACCCCATGGAGTGCAGCATGCCAGGCTTCCCTGTCTGTCACCAACTGCCAGAGCTTCCTCAAACTCATGTCCATTGAGTCGGTGATGCCATCCAACCATTTCATCCTCTGTCATCCCCTTCTCCTCCTACCTTCACTCTTTCCCATCATCAGGGTCTTTTCCAATGAGTCAATTCTTTGCATCAGGTGACAAAGTATTGGAGCTTCAGCTTCAGCATCAGTCTTTCCAATGAATATTCAGGACTGATTTCCTTTAGGATGGACTGGTTGGATCTCCTTGCAATCCAAGGGAATCTCAAGAGTCTTCTCCAGCACCACAGTTCAAAAGCATCAATTCTTCACTGCTCAGTTTTCTATATGTTCCAAACCTCATATCCTTACATGACTACTGGAAAAACCATAGCTTTGACTAGATGGACTTTTGTCAGCACATAATATCTCTGCTTTTTAATATGTCCATAGTATTCTCCATAATAGCTTTACAATTTTGCATTCCTATCCACAGTGCAGAAGTGTTTCAGTTTCTCCACATCTTCACCAACATTTATCACTTGTCTTTTTTATGACAGCCATCCTAACAAGTGTGAATTTATATTTTGTTGTGGCTTTGATTTACATTTTGGGATGGATAGTGATGCTGAGCATCACAGAAGAACTGTACAAAAAAGATCTTCACGACCCAGATAATCATGATGGTGTGATCACTGACCTAGAGCCAGACATCCTGGAATGTGAAGTCAAGTGGGCCTTAGAAAGCATCACTACGAACAAAGCTAGTGGAGGTGATGGAATTCCAATTGAGCTTTTCCAAATCCTGAAAGATGATGCTGTGAAAGTGCTGCACTCAATCTGCCAGCAAATTTGGAAAACTCAGCAGTGGCCACAGGACTGCAAAAGGTCAGTTTTCATTCCAATCCCAAAGACAGGCAATGCCAAAGAATGCTCAAACTACCGCACAATTGCACTCATCTCACACGCTAGTAAAGTAATGCTCAAAATTCTCCAAGCCAGGCTCAGCAATATGTAAACCGTGAACTTCCTGATGTTCAAGCTGGTTTTAGAAAAGGCAGAGGAATCAGAGACCAAATTGCCAACATCTGCTGGGTCATCAAAAAAGCAAGAGAGTTCCAGAAAAACATCTATTTCAGCTTGTGATTCATCCAGCTTTGCATTTTGCATGATGTACTCTACACAGAAGTAAAATAAGCAGGGTGATACTAAACAGCCTCGACATGCTCCTTTTCCAATTTTGAACCAATCTTTTGTCCCATGTCTTGTTCTAATTGTTACTTCTTGACCTGCGTACTGGTTTCTCAGGAGAGAAGTAAGGTGCTCTGGTATTCCCATCTCTTTAAGAATTTTCCACAGCTTATTATGATCCACACAGTGAAAGACCTTAGCATAGTCAAATAAACTGAAGTAGATGTTTTTCTGGAATCCTCTTGCTTTTTCTATGATCCAGAGGATGTTGGCAATTTGATCTTTGGGTTCTTCTGCCTTTTCTAAATTATGCTTGAACATTTGAAAGATTTTCATTCACAAATTGTTGAAACCTAGCTTGAAGGATCTGGGGCATTACCTTGCTAGTATGTGAAATGAGTGCAATTGTGTGGCAGTTTGGACATTATTTGGTATTGCCCTTCTTTGGGATTGGAATGAAAACTGACATTTTCCAACTCTGTGGTCACTACTGAGTTTTCCAAATTTGCTGGCATATTGAGTGCAGCACGTTCACACTGTCATCTTTCAGAACTTGAAATAGCTTAGCTGGAATTCCATCACCTCCACTAGCTTTGTTCATGGTAATGCTTCCTAATGCCCACTTGCCTTCACACTGCAGGATGTCTGGCTCCTGGTTGAGTGATCACACCATCATGGTTATCTGGGTCATTAAGACCTTTTTTGTATAGTTCTTATGTGAATTCTTGCCACCTACTCTTAATCTCTTCTGCTTCTCTTAGGTTCTTGTTATTTCTGTCCTTTATCGTACCCATCTTTGAATAAAATGTTCCTTTGGTGTCTAATTTTCTTGAAGAAATCTCTAGCTTTTCCTATTCTGTTGTTTTCATCTATTTCTTTGCATTGGGCTTCTCTAACGACTCAGACAGTAAAGTATGTCTTTACCTTTTAGCAATTATATTGAAGGTAAATGAATTAAACTCTCTACTTAAGGGCCATGGAATTACTCAATGAATAAATAAACAACACCCAGCTACATACTGTCTAAAGGAGACTCACTCATAATAAAGTTCCTATATGAAAAGCCCACAGTTATCTGCATACTCAATGGTAAAAAAATGAAAACTTTTAAACTAAAACCTGAAACAAGGGATGAATTCCTTTCTTATCACTTCTAGTCAACATGGTACTGAAAGCACTAGACAAACAATTAGACAAGAAAGAAAGAAAAAAAAAAAAGATGACACTCCAATTGGAAAGGAAGATGTAAAATTATTTCTGATTGTGGATGACATAACTTTATATATAGAAAACAAAATGCTGCACTACACACACTTTTTAGAAATAAAAAACAAATTTAATGAAGTTGCATATTACAAAATCAACATAAATATATCAGTTGTCTTTGTATACACTAACAAAAAACAATCTGAAAATGTCATAGGGAAATTATCCTATTTACAATGGCATCTAAAGAAAGCAAAACAAAATACTAGGGGATAAACTTAACCAAGATAATGAAGGACTTATTCACTGAAAACTGCAAAGCACTGCTGGAAGAAAAGAGACAGATATCAATGAAAAGATATTCCATGTCCCAGGATTATAAAATTTAATATTAAGATGTCTGTAAAACCCAAATCAATCTTCAGATTCCTTCAGATTCCACTCAGTCCGTATCAAAATTCTAATGATATTTTTGTAGCAATGGGAAAAATAAAATATTTATATGGAATAAACAAAGGACCCCAAATATCCAAAACAATCTTGAAAATGAAGAATAAAGAGAGACCTCACTCTTCTTGACCTGAAGACATACCATCATATTATAATAAACAAGGCAATATATCCTAGAATAAAGACAGGCACACAGACCAAAGGAACAGTAATAAAACCCAGAAATAAATTTTGCCACATATGGGCAAATCATCTTTGACAAGAGTGCCAAAACCACACAAAGATGAAAGGGTTGTACCTTCAACAATGTGTTAGTAAAACTAGATACTCAAATTCAAAGGGATTACACTGGATCCTTATACCAAACACAAAAATGGACACAAGTGGATTGAAAACTTAAACATAAGACCTGAAGTTATAAAACCATGAGGAGAAAATGTAGAGGTATATTTTCATGACATTTGTTTTGGTAATTATTTCATGGATATGATATCAAACATACCATCAACTAAAGTAAATATAGAAAAAATGGAACACATAGAATGAAAAAGATTCACACAGCAAAGGAAACATCAGATCAGATCAGATCAGTCTCTCAGTCGTGTCCGACTCTTTGCGACCCCATGAATCGCAGCACACCCAGGCCTCGCTGTCCATCACCAACTCCCGGAGTTCACTCAGACTCACGTCCATCGAGTCAGTGATGGCATCCAGCCATCTCATCCTCTGTCATCCCCTTCTCCTCCTGACCCCAAACCCTCCCAGCATCAGAGTCTTTTCCAATGAGTCAACTCTTCGCATGAGGTGGCCAAAGTACTGGAGTTTCAGCTTTAGCATCAGTTCTTCTAGTGAACACCCAGGACTAATCTCCTTTAGGATGGACTGGTTGGAACTCCTTGCATTCCAAGGGACTCTCAAAAGTCTTCTCCAACACCACAGTTCAAAAGCATCAATTCTTCGGTGATCAGCTTTCTTCACAGTCCAACTCTCACATCCATACATGACCACTGGAAAAATGATAACCTTGACTAGACGGACCTTTGTGGGCAAAGTAATATCTCTGCCTTTTAATATGCTATCTATGTTGGTCATAACTTCTCTTCCAAGGAGTAAGTGTCTTTTAATTTTATGGCTGCAATCACCATCTGCAGTGATTTCGGAGTCCCCAAAAATAAAAGTTTGACACTGTTTCCACTGTTTCCCCATCTATTTGCCATGAAGTGATGGGACCAGATGCCATGATCTTCATTTTCTGAATGTTGAGCTTTAAGCCCACTTTTTCACTCTCCTCTTTCACTTTCATGAAGAGGCTTTTTAGTTCTTCTTCACTTTCTGCCATAAGGGTGGTGTCATCTGCATATCTGAGATTATTGATATTTCTCCTGGCAATCTTGATTCCAGCTTGTGCTTCTTCCAGCCCAGCGTTTCTCATGATGTACTCTGCATAGAAGTTAAATAAGCAGTGTGACAATATACAGCCTTGACGTACTCTTTTTCCTATTTGGAACCAGTCTGTTGTTCCATGTTCAGTTCTAACTGTTGCTTCCTGACCTGAATACAGATTTCTCAAGAGGCAGATCAGGTGGTCTGGTATTCCCATCTCTTTCAGAATTTTCCACAGTTTATTGTGATCCACACTGTCAAAGGCCTTGGCATAGTCAATAAAGCAGAAATAGATGTTTTTCTGGATCTCTCTTGCTTTTTCGATGATCCAGCAGATGTTGGCAATTTGGTCTCTGGTTCCTCTGCCTTTTCTAAAACCAACTTGAACGTCTGGAAGTTCATGGTTCACATATTGATGAAGCCTGACTTAGAGAATTTTGAGCATTACTTTACTAGCATGTGAGATGAGTGCAAT
This sequence comes from Bos taurus, assembly GCF_002263795.3. Taxonomy (NCBI): domain Eukaryota; kingdom Metazoa; phylum Chordata; class Mammalia; order Artiodactyla; family Bovidae; genus Bos; species Bos taurus. Next base: position 6,623,697 of record NC_037336.1, read on the forward strand.
TGTGCGGTAGTTTGAGATTCTTTGGCATTAACTTTCTTTGGGATTGGAATGAAGAGTTCCATTACGTCATGTCAAATAGATGGGGAACAAATGGAAACAGTGACAGACTTTATTTTCTTGGGCTCCAAAATCACTGGGGATATTGACTTGCAGCCATGATATTAAAAAACACTTTCTCCTTAGAAGAAGGGCTATGACAAACCTAGACAATGTATTAAAAGGCAGAGACATCACTTTGCTGACAAATGTCCGTGCAGTCAAAGCTATGGTTTTTCCAGTGGTTATGTATGGATGTGAGAGTTGGGCCATTAGGCTGAGTGCTGAACTCTGAGGAACTAACGATGCCTTCAAACTGTGGTGCTGGACAAGACTCTTGAGAGTTCTGTGTACTGCAAGGAGATCAGACCAATCAATCATATGGGAAATCAACCCTGAATATTCATTGGAAGGACTGACGCTGAAGCTGAAGCTCCAGTATTTTGGCCACCTGATGCAAAGAGCCAGCTCGCTGGGAAAGACCCTGATGCTGGGAAAGATTGAGAGCAGGAAAAGAAGGGGGCAACAGAAGATGAGATGATTGAGTGGCCTCACTAACTCAGTTGACATGAATATAAGCAAATTTCAGGAGATAATGAATGACAAGGAAGCCTGGCCTGCTGCAGTCCATAGGATCACAAAGAACTGGATACAATTTGGCGCTTGAACAACAAAATGCATACTACTGTCAATTTGTTTGCTTGTTTGTTTGTTTTTTTCCCAGCTTATAGCTTTTTTGTCTTCCTTTTTCTTTCTTGCTGGGTTTCTTTCCTTTGTATTTATTTATTTATTTATTTTTTGTATTTGTGGTGACCTGCTTTAAGTTCTTTCTCTTTCATGCTGTATCTTCTATATGTATTTTCTTTATTTTGACCATGTATCTTACTTAAAGTTTATTATATTTATATCATTCTAATTTTATAGCATTCTATCTTTAATTGATAATTATGTTTCATCTGAACACTAAAATTCTATCTTTCCCTACACCTTGCTCACACACTTTGTGTTTTAATGTGAAATTTGCCTCATTTTATATTTATATCTGGTATTACCATATTTATTCTTTATATTCATATTATATTATAATAACATATTTTATATTATTGCTACTTTTAATACTTTTGTGTTTTAAATTCTGTTTTAGAGGAAAAGTAATTTATGTACCACTATTATAATATGGCTCTATTCCATATTTGTCTATATATTTATATGTACCAGTGAGCTTTGTACTTCCATATCATTTTGTTTTGCTAACTAGTGACCTTTTATTTCAGCTTGAAAGACTCACTTTAACATTTCTTCTAAGGTAGTTATAGTGGTGATGAACATTGACTTTTGTTAATCTAGGAAAGTATTTCTCTTTAGTTTTTTGAAGGACAGTTTTGCTGGATATACCATTCTTTATTAGCAGTTGCTTTTTTTTTTTTTCCTTTCAGCACAGATGTTCTATATTGGTTGCAAAAGGCCTACATAAAATATCTTATAAATATTATGTTCTATTTTAAAGTGGTAGCAACATAATTTGAATTGCATACAATGACTCCACACTATAACTTCTCCTCTTTCCACGTTTTTATTATATGTATTTGTCATAGTTTACATCTTTCATATATGATGTATCTATTAACACATTGTACCTATAGTTATTTTTAATGTTTTGCCTTTAACTTTCATAGCAGAGTTAAAAGTGATATACATATGACCAACATGGACATCACAAGATGGTCAACACTGAAATCAGATTGATTATATTTTTTGCAGCCAAACATAGAGAAGCTCTATACAGTCAGCAAAAACAAGACCAGGAGCTGACTGTGGCTCAGACCAAGAACTCCTTATTGCCAAATTCAGACTTAAATTGAAGAAAGTAGGGAAAACCACTAGACCATTCAGGTATGACCTAAATCAAATCCCTTATGATTATACAGTGGAAGTGAGAAATAGATTTAAGGGCCTAGATCTGATAGATAGAGTGCATGATGAACTATGGAGTGAGGTTCATGACATTGTACAGGAGACAGGGATCAAGACCATCCCCATGGAAAAGAAATGCAAAAGAGCAAAATGGCTGTCTGGGGAGGCCTTACAAATAGCCGTGAAAAGAAGAGAAGTGAAAAGCAAGGGAGAAAAGGAAAGATATAAACATCTGAATGCAGAGTTCCAAAGAATAGCAAGAAGAGATAAGAAGCCTTCCTCAGCGATCAATGCAAAGAAATAGAGGAAAACAACAGAATGGGAAAGACTAGAGATATCTTCAAGAAAATCAGAGATACTAAAGGAACATTTCATGCAAAGATGGGTTCAATAAAGGACAGAAATTGTATGGCCTTAACAGAAGCAGAAGATATTAAGAAGAGGTGGCAAGAATACACAGAAGAACTGTACAAAAAAGATCTTCATGACCCAGATAATCACGATGGTGTGATCACTGACCTGGAGCCAGACATCCTGGAATGTGAAGTCAAGTGGGCCTTAGAAAGCATCACTATGAACAAAGCTAGTGGAGGTGATGGAATTCCAGTTGAGCTATTCCAAATCCTGAAAGATGATGCTGTGAAAGTGCTGCACTCAATCTGCCAGCAAATTTGGAAAACTCAGCAGTGGCCACAGGACTGGAAAAGGTCAGTTTTCACTCCAATCCCAAAGAAAGGCAATGCAAAGAATGCTCAAACTACCCCACAATTGCACTCTTCTCACACGCTAGTAAAGTAATACTCAAAATTCTCCAAGCCAGGCTTCAGCAATATGTGAACCATGAACTTCCTGATGTTCAAGCTGGTTTTAGAAAAGGCAGAGGAACCAGAGACCAAATTGCCAGTATCTGCTGGATCATCAAAAAAGCAAGAGAGTTCCAGAAAAACATCTATTTCTGCTTTATTGACTATGCCAAATGCTTTGAATGTGTGGATCACAATAAACTGTGGAAAATTCTGAAAGAGATGGGAATACCAGACCACCTGATCTGCCTCTTGAGAAATTTGTATGCAGGTCAGGAAGCAACAGTTAGAACTGGACATGGAACAACAGACTGGTTCCAAATAGGAAAAGGAGTTAGTCAAGGCTGTATATTGTCACCCTGCTTATTAAACTTACATGCAGAGTACATCATGAGAAACGCTGGACTGGAAGAAACACAGGCTGGAATCCAGATTGCTGGGAGAAATATCAATAACCTCAGATATGCAGATGACACCACCCTTATGGCAGAAAGTGAAGAGGAACTAAAAAGCCTCTTGATAAAAGTGAAAGTGGAGAGTGAAAAAGTTGGCTTAAAGCTCAACATTTAGAAAACGAAGATCATGGCATCCAGTTCCATCACTTCATGGTAAATAGATGGGGAAACCGTGGAAATCCTGTCAGACTTTATTTTTCTGGGGTCCAAAATCACTACAGATGGTGACTGCAGCCATAAAATTAAAAGACGCTTACTCCTTGGAAGAAAAGCTATGACCAACCTAGATAGCATATTGAAAAGCAGACACATTACTTTGCCAACAAAGGTTTGTCTAGTCCAGGCTATGGTTTTTCCTGTGGTCATGTATGGATGTGAGAGTTGGACTGTGAAGAATGCTGAGCACTGAAGAATTGATGCTTTTGAACTGTGACGTTGAAGACTCTTGAGAGTCCCTTGTACTGCAAGGATATCCAACCAGTCCATACTGAAGATCAGCCCTGGGATTTCTTTGGAAGGAATGATGCTAAAGCTGAAACTCCATTACTTTGGCCACCTCATGCAAAGAGTTGACTCATTGTAAAAGACTCTGATGCTGGGAGGGATTGGGGGCAGGAGGAGAAGGGGACGACAGAGGATGAGATGGCTGGATGGCATCACTGACTTGATGGACGTGAGTCTGAGTGAACTCCGGGAGTTGGTGATGGACAGGGAGGCTTGGCGTGCTGTGATTCGTGGGGTCACTAAGAGTCAGACACGACTGAGCGACTGATCTGATCTGATCTCATACTGAATTTGATAATATTTTTATATTTACAATGAGTTTTATACTTCTATAAGTTTTCAAATTATTTCAAGTTGAAAAACTCTTGTATTTTCTGTAAGGCATGTCTAATGGTTAGAAACTGCTATCACTTCTTTTTTTCTTTTTACTTCAGAAACTCTTCGTTTCTGAGGAACATCTTTATGGGGCAAACTATTATTGGTTGGCAGTGTTCCACATGTTTTCCCCCCACCCCCAGCCAGCACTTTAAATGTATTGAATACATTGTCTTACTCTTTCCTAGCCTCGATGGTTTTCATTAAGAAATCTGCTAATAACCTTGCAGGAATCCTTTTTCTGTGAGGAATTATTTTATTTTGCTGCTTTTAAATATTATTTTTCTGTCTTTGATTTTATGCAGGTTTAATGTATCATTAAAAGGATCTTTTTAGGTTGAATATTTTGGAAGATATATGAACTTCATGAACTCAAACTTCTAAATCTCTTCTTATGTTTGGGAATTTCTTGGCCATTATTTATTTAAATAAGCTTTCAGCCACTCTTTATCACTCTTTCCATTCTGGAGCTCCAACAGATGTATTGATAATTTTTTTCTTAATGATAATCCATCATTCACATAAGCTTTCTTCATTGTTTTTTCTTTTTTCCCCCTTTCCTTTTCTTTATTTTTTGGATCCTCTGACTGAATAATATTAAATGACCTGTCTTTTAGTTGACTGTTTCTGTTTGTTTGTTTGAGTCTGTTGTTGATGTTCTTTATTGAATTATCCAGTTTGATCATTTTTTCTTCAGCACTATAACTTCTATTTGTTGATTTTTTTGATGCTTTTGTCCATGGAGTTAAGACTAGAATGTGAGTCACCTGGAGAAGGCCTTGGTTTTGGATCTGTTTGTGGGTCTGGCACTTGGGTCCAAGGTGCTGGGCCTGGCACCTAAGTGCATGGGCAGGCCTGCATCCTATGTCACTGGGAGCCAACTAGGTGCCAGACACTCTTGGGGGTAAACCTGGTTATAGAGTCTTTAGAGGCCAGCATGGCACTATGTTGGTCCAGTCTAGATCCTGGAGTCTAACCTGATGCAGGTGTGGGCCATCTCTGGATTTGTGAGAGCACACCTGGAGCCTGAGGCCCAGAGTGTGACCTGGCACTTGGATGGCTCTGTGCTGGCTTTGTCACTTACTTTACTCTCCCTCCACAGGGAAATTGTCTCTGTCCATGCAAAAAATCAGGAGCAAGTGGTTAATATGAAGTTGTCTTTCCTGTCCTCTCCAATGTATCTTCTTTTATTTCTGGGCTTCTCCCTAAGTCCTTTACCTGGAATTCATGTCTTGTCAAGATATTTTTGTACATGGATAGTTGTTCAAATTGATGTTTTTAAAAGAGGGTGAGCACTAGAAACTCTTATTCTACCATGTTGTTTACATCACTTGTGTTTCCATCTTTCGTTTTTAAAACTACATAAAACACAGTATAAACATAATAAACCCATAGGTCATTGTTGTCTTAACCAATCAAAAAATAATTGTTTTAATATTCATTCTATTCATCAGCCCTTCCAATCACAGCTATGTATTATATAACAGAGAAAATCCTACAATAATTTATCTGATCAGTTTTATTCTCTCTACATGGATGTTGGGGTGGGTGTGGGATTCTTCTTTTACTGGTTTGCAGTGAGTTTACTAGAATTAAATAACTTATTTTGAAAGAGAAAATTAACTGAAATATACTAAACAATTTTTTGAAGATTACATTAAAAATAATCTGAATCAGCTTATAAGTTTATCATGACATCTGGCCAACAGCCCATGATACAAATGTTCCAACTTTATATAAAGCATTTTTATGGATAGCAAAGAAGATTTAAGTCCACAATTGTTTAAAATTAAGATATTAATTTAGAATCGTCCTCATATTGGTGGAATATTGGCTAATGACAGTTTACCTTGAACAACAGGGGTTTGAATTGTTTGGATCCATTATTTTTATAGATCATTTTTCCCAGTGCTAATTCTACAGTACTGCTTGATATGCTCTTGGTTGAATCATAGATGTAAAAGCTCACATATGGAGGAATCACATATATGGAGGGTTGAATGTAAGTTATATGAAGGTTTTCAATAATAGAGGGTCAGCATCCCACCCTTCATATTCCCTAAAGGCCAAATGTACAATGATTTGAAGTGAGAAAATCAATGTTGGCCTGTTCCATATATACCAATTATTGATTTATTTCCTGTCAAAATTCAGCATCTGGCCTATAAAAATAAACTGGACTGCTAAGCACTACTTCACAACGAGCACACTGTTAAACTTATCTACAGAGTGGGTGTGAGTGTTCAGTCGTGTCTGCCTCTTTGTGATTTCATGGACTGTAGTCCACCAGGCTTCTCTGTCCCTGGAATTTTCCAGGCAAGAATATTGGAGTGGGTTGCCATTTCTTACTCTAGGGCATCTTCCTGGCCCAGGGATCAAACTGTGCCTCTTGCATCTCCTGCATTGGCAGGTGGAATCTTTGCCACTGTGCCACCTGGGAAGCCTTATCAAAAGTGTACTTGGAGGATACAGTAGAAGAGAGGGTGTTTTATTTCTCATTAAGTTGTGTTGTAGGTTTTTTAAAATTAATTATTAATTTTCTACTCCTGCTACACAGTCAGTAGTGCAAGTATGTGTAGACATCTAGTGGTGACCTGCCCCAGGCACATGCCCAAAAGCACACAGTCCTGGGACAACCGTAGATGCCCAAATCTGAATGCAGTGACCACTTTCCCAAGTCTTCCCAAAGCAGATACTGCCAGCTCCAGTCATCACATGTGAAACTGTGTCCCAGTTCATTCCCGGTAACTGTACACCAACATTGGCTTGCTTGTACCCTAGAGGGTTCTTTCCTGCTTGACTGACTGTAGTAGACAAGCTCTGACTCCTGCAACCTGGAAAAAACATCTGTCATCCAGTGGCTGTATCATACCTTCTCCAATGAGGTCCTTAGCCCAGCTTTGGAAATCTTCCTTATTTAAGTTTGTTCTTCCTCAGGTATGTACCCTCAGACATAGTGTGTATTTTAGATATGCATTTTTATATTTTAATAATTAATCTCCTTTCATAACATAATCATTCTTTGCATCCCTTGTAGATAACTCTGTAGTTTGTGTCCTTATTAGAGTTACACATTATGTACCTCATGTTAAAAGAAGAGGCTGACCCTTTCCAAAGAAGATTGACTTTTTGTTTTGTTTTATTTTTAACCAAACTGACTCATGTTCAAAACCATATAAAAATTAGAAATTAGACTACATCCTCACCATGCTGACACCATTTTTAATAAAGGAAAGTTTGTGTTATAAGAATAATAATTTCTTCATTGCACAATTGTTTTATATTTTTTATTTAAATTCCCAGAGGAATGCAGTAGAAAATGAGACAAGTGAAGTGAAGTCACTCAGTCATGTCCAACTCTTTGCGACCCCGTGAACTGTAGCCCACCAGACTCCTCCATCCATGGAATTCTCCAGGCAAGAATACTGGAGTGGATTGCCATTTCTTTCTCCAGGGAGATCTTCCCAACCCAGGGATCGAACCCAGGTCTCATGCATTGCAGGCAGACGCTTTAACCTCTGAGCTACCAGGGGAGCCCAGAAAATGAGACAAAGAAAGTGTTAAAATATCATTGTGTATTATGTGAACTGAAATCCATCTTAATAAACAATTGTAAAACACTTAGACAATAAAGACAGTATATAGTGCAAGAAGGACATTTGTCCTAAGGATATATAATATAAAGCCAAATTGAGAACAAAGATTTTGGCTTAAGAGTTACTTAAACATTGATATGCCTTCAAATTCCTCTTAGCTGGAGAATGCAATAAGAAAAGTATGTATTTGGAAGAAGGCATACAACCCGCTTCTGATTCTTGAATTCTTTATCTCTTGTGAAGGAAAAAGCTACTTTCTCCAAGAGTACAGGCAACTTTGGATTAGATTTATGAAACTTTAGGAAGATATTTCACAGACAATCTATGACACATGGATTTCTGTGATAGAAGTGTCATTGCTTTATTTTAGTGTGACTTGCTTCATGTTTTGATCTACTCATTTGGACGTACCATTGATTTTCAGAGATACAAGAAGCAATGACCATCTATATCTGTAGGCCCCAGCTCTTCGGATGGAAATTTCTACTCATCAACTTAGATATCTGTGCTTCCTACTTTGATCAATTATTGTTCTTAGAATCATATATTTTACTGTACATATAAATTCTGAGTAATAAACTTACAAATTTTAAATTAAATCATCTTCTCCTCCAAAGTCTTAGGCATTCTAGACTTGTAAAATTATACTACATGTGTTTTCACTAATACTCAAAAACTGGTAGAGCTTGTGTCAGGGTTGCCAAAAATCTTCACTATGTAAAAATGCAATATCTGCAAAGTGTAATAAAGTGGAATGCAGTAAAATGAGGCATGTCTGTACATTTAAGCTGGAAGTGACATCATTAAAAGTTCTAGACAGAAAATATAAGTGCAGAAGAGTGTACAAGTCCTCTAAAACTGAAAAGTTTTCCCTCATCCATTTCTATCACATTTGAAAATGTGAAACTAATAGCTTTTGAATATTAGACAGTGGAGGAAGAAAAAAGTGTCACCTATCCAAGAGGGACTGCACTAGATCACTGACTGGCAAACTATGCCAAATGAGCTAAATCTTGTCAATTGCCCATATTTGTGAACAAAGTTTTATTAAAACAGAGTCATGTGCATTTACATGCTGTTTGCTTGTATGCATTTTGCCGTCAGTGAATTTTAGCGTTGGAGAGGACCATAAAGATCATTCATTTTTATTCTCCTATTTCACAGATTAAGAACCTGAGGTTTAGGGGAGTTATGCGACCAGTTCAGTAGCCGTTTATATAAAAAGAACCATAAATAACCTACAGCTCTTTTCACTTTGTTGCTTCACCCATTCCTTTTTTTTCCAAGCACACCTGGAGGAAGGCTGGGGACCTACTAGCTTGAGCCACTGGTCTGGCTTGATAATGACATGCGTGACCCCAAAGAAAATACAGAAAAGTCTCCATCTGTCTTTTTCCATGTTATTGTGACCAAGGCGGGGCATATGTTATATATAGGATACTAGGAGCCTCCAGCATCCTTAGTCCCTGAATGTCTCCATGTAGTAGAACTCCAGCAAGCTGGATTATGGGAACATGGCATGAATTTGAAATGGACTGTACTTTGAAGAATGGCCAAAGATGATGATTTAAAAGTCCCTGAAATTACCTCTTTCAATAGACACAATGAATCTATACCTTTGTAAATAGCAATTTCTCTCAAAGAATACCCAAATGTTGATTGTACAGGGAGTGCACATAGGATGGTCATATAGGAAATGACAGAAATTATGGAGAAACAGTATTCATAGTAACCCCATCCTCTATGTAACAGGGGTATTGCTGAGACGCCTGAGCACAGACTTGTCCACCCAGGTACACAGTGAAAAGTCAGTAGTTTAAGTGGCACCTAGGCTATATGGGAAGTAATTTATTTATGAACTCTGGGAATTCTGCCAAACGGGCAGAGAATTGCTGAAGTTTTCTCCAGACTCAGAGGCACCATTGGCTGAGATCCTCTGGGATACTTCCTGGCCGTTCCTTCACCCCTCCCCAACCACATTACCAAGGTGGTTTGGGGCCAGGAACTGACCCAAATCAGGAATTGCTGTACTTCCACCCAGTCTGCCAATGTTTCCAAGTGCAAGCAGTCTACACATGAGTACTCCTTCAAGACTACAAGTAGGTATTTTACCTAATTCATAACAAAAAGTTAAACAAATGAGGAAAGAGAGGAATATGATCTAAATGAAAAAAGAAAATAAAATTACAGGAAACAAACTTCAGTCAAGTGGAGATAAGTAATTTACCTGATAGAGTTCAAAGAAACAGTCATAAGGAAGCTCACAAACTGGAGAAGATAATGGAGAAACTAAGAGAGTTTCATCATAGAGACTATTTTAAAAAGTCAGAAAATGCAATATATGATATAAAAAATATAATAGAAGGATTCACCAGCAGATCGGATGATACAGAGGAATGAATATGCAATCTGGAAGATAGACTAGTGGAAATCACCAAACAAGAACAGCAAAAAAAGAAGTTTTCAAAATAAAGAGAATGTAAGGGACTAAGCATGCAATTGCTGTTAAAATTAGATAAATTTATCTAGATGGAAAAATAAGGAAAATCATGCCTTAAATGACAACACTATATTAAACGGTTGCAATATTCAGACATATACAGAATATTCCATCCAAAAGCAACAGAATACACATTCTTTTCAAGTGCACATGGAAAATCCTCCAGGGTAGACCACAAGTTGGGCCACAAAAAAATATAAAGACTTGTAAGAAGATTGAAATAATATCAAGATTTTTTTAGCATTGCAAAGGTATGAAATTAGAATTCAAATACAGCTTGGGGCTGGGGCACTGGGACGACCCAGAGGGATGGTGTGGAGAGGGAGGAGGGAGGAGGGTTCAGGATGGGGAACACATGTATACTAATTAAATAATTTTCTATTAAAGAAAAAAAAAAAAAGAAAACTAGAAAAATACTGAAACATAGAGATGTGAAGCAGTGTGCTGCTAAACAACCATTTATTAACAAAGAAATCATAGAGGAAATTAAAAAAAAATCTGAGACAAATGAAAATGCAATACAACTGTCCAAGATCTACGGGACACAGAAAAAGCAGTGTTAAGTGGGAAGTTCATATCAATATAGGCTTACCTCAAGACTTAACGAAACTCTCAAATAAGCAATTTAAATGTATACTTTAAAAAAAAAAAAAAAAAACTACAAGAAAAAGAAGCCAAAAATTACCAGAAGGGAGGAAATAGTAAATATCAGAGTGGAAATAAATGAAATAGGGACTTAAAAAGTCATAGAAAAATTTGTGAGACTAAGAGTTGATTCATTAAAGAGATAAACAAAATTGATTAATCTATACTGACTCATTAGTAAAAATAGAGTCCAAATAAATAAAATTAATTATGAAAGAGGAGAGATTACAACCAACACAAAAGAAATACAAATGATCCTAAGGGACTTTATAGAAAAAATACATGTCAACATATTAAACAACCTAAAAAATTGGCAAATTCTTATAAACATACAATATGAAGAAATAGAAAACTTGAATAGACATGTTACTTGTAACTAAATTGAATCAGTAATCTAAAATCTCTCCAAAACAAAAGCCAAGGTTCATATAGCTTCATAGGTAAATTCTCTCAACATCTATCTCAACTTTTTTCCAAAAAAACTTGAAGAGAAGGAAACACTTCTGAATTTATTTTATCAAGTCAGCATTTCCTTGATACCAAAAAACAAAGGACATAATTAAAAAAAAAAAAAGTAAGTTACAGGCCAATATCCTAAATAACATAGTTCTAATAATCTTTGAGAAAATGTTACTGAACTGAATTCAGTGACATCTTAAAAGGATCATACAATATTGTCAACTGGGTTTCACCCCAAGGAGGCAAGAATAGATTAATTCCCATAAATCAATTGATGTGATACACTACATTAAGAAATTGAAGGATAAACATCATATAATCATCTCAATAGAGGCATGGAATTTTTTGACAAAATTAGACATTCATTTATGATAAAAATTATCACCAAATTATTCTGTGTTCATGGATTGGAAGAATTAAAGCATTACAATGTACATATGACCCCAAACAACCTGTAGGTTCACTGCAATCTCCATCAAAATACCAATTTTTCATAGAACTAGTACCTATAATCCTATAGTCACCAAAGTGGCTATAGAGGGAAGATACTGCAACATACTGCTGCTGCAGCTAAGTCACTTCAGTCGTGTCTGATTCTGTGTGACCCCATATACGGCTGCTCACCAGGCTCCCCCGTCCCTGGGATTCTCCAGGCAAGAACAGTGGAGTGGGTTGCCATTTCCTTCTCCAATGCATGAAAGTGAAAAGTGAAAGGGAAGTCGCTTAGTCGTGTCCGACTCTTAGAGACCCCATGGACTGCAGACTACCAGGCTACTCCATCCATGGGATTTTCCAGGCAAGAGTACTGGAGTGGGGTGCCATTGCCTTCTCCAATACTGCAACATAATAAAGACTATATATGACAAACCCTCAGTTAACATAATAATGATGAAATGCTGAAAGCTTTTCCTCTAAAGAGTAGGAACACAACAAAAATTCTCCCACTCTTACCATTTTATTCAACATACTGTTGAAAGTTCTAACCAGAGCAATTATACCAAAAAAAAAGTATATAAAATACATCTCAATTGGAAGGGAAAACATAAAACTTTCACTATTTGCACATGGCATAATACTGTATTTCTTTCCCTATACATATAAAACACTAAAGTCTCCACCAAAAACCTACTCAAACTAATAAATTAATTCAATAAATTTGCAGGATGCAAAATTAATGTGCAAAAATTAGTTGCATTTCTAGACACTAACACAGAACTATCAGAAAAAAAAGGAAGCAATAATATCTACCATTGCATCAAATATAATAAAATACATAGACATAAATTTAAGAACACAAAAGACTTGAACTCAGAAAACTGTAAGACACTTTAATCAGAAAGAAATTGAAAAAGACACTAATAATTTGAAAGTTATTCTGTGTTCATGGATTGGAAAAATTAAAGCATTACAATGTACATATGACCCCAAACAACCTGTAGATTCACTGCAATCTCCATCAAAATACCAATTTTTCATAGAACTAGTACCTATAATCCTAAAATTTGTATGGGAACACCAAAGACCTAAAGTAGCCAAAGCAAACTTGAGGAAAAAGAACAAAACTGAGATAACATGCTATCAGAATATAAAGGTATACTTTATATACAGAAAGTAATCAAAACAGTATGCACTGAAAAAGACAAACAAACAAACAAACACGGACATACAGATAAATAGAACAGAATAAAGAGTCCAAATATAGGGGCTGGTGCACTGGGATGACCCAAAGGGATGGTATGGAGAGGGAAGTGGTGGTAGGGGGGGATCAGGATGGGGAACACGTGTACACCCGTGGTGGATGTATGTTGATGTATGGCAAAACCAATACAATATTGTAAAGTAAAATAATAATAATAATAATAAATTAAAAAAAATAAAAAGTGAAACCTTTCTCAAAAAATAAATAAATAAATAAATAAATAAATAAATAAACCCATCCTCATGTGGTCATTCAATCTACAAGAGAAAATAATCCACAGTAGAGAAGGGCAGTTTATTCAATAAATGGTGCTGGGAAAACTGGATAGTTATAGGCAAAATAATCACTGGACCACCTTGATTCACTGGATACAAAACTAAATTCAAAATAGATTAATAACATAGATCTTACTTACATCTAAGACCTGTAAGTTCTTAAAACTTAATAGAAGAAAACTCCTAGAAGAAAACATGGAATATACTCTTTGATATTGGTCCTAGCATTATTTTTGGCTATGTCTCCTCAGGGAAGAAAAACAAAAACAAAAATAAAAAAATTGGACTACATCAAACTGAAAAGCTTTTGCACAATGAAAAAAGATATTAGCATAATTAAAGGACAACCTACTAGTGGGAGATAAAAGCAAATTATATATAAGATAAGGAAGTGATATCCAAAATATATAAACAAATCATACATCTCAATATGAAAAAAAAAAAAATCTGATTAAAAAGTGGGCAAAGAGCCTGAATAGAATTTTTTCTCAAATGAGACATAAGCAGATGACTATGTATATATATGTATGTGTGTGTATATATATATATATATATATATATATATACACATACATATATAGGATATTATGGTCCACTGTAGAAGGGAAGGGTCCACTTCAGTATTCTTGCCTTGAGAAACCCGTGAACAATATGAAAAGGCAAAATGATAGGATAATAAAAGAGAAACTCCCCAGGTCAGTAGGGGCCCAATATGCTACTGGAGATCACTGGAGAAATAACTCCAGAAAGAAGGAAGGGATGGAGTCAAAGCAAAAACAATATCCAGTTGTGGATGTGACTGGTGATAGAAGCAAGGTCTGATGCTGTAAAGAGAAATGTTGCATAGGAACCTGGAATGTCAGGTCCATGAATCAAGGCAAATTGGAAGTGTTCAAACAAGAGATGGCAAAAGTGAACGTCTACATTCTAGGTATCAGAGAACTAAAATGGACTGGAATGGGTGAATTTAACTCAGATGATCATATCTACTACTGCGGGCAGGAATCCCTCAGAAGAAATGGAGTGGCCATCATGGTCAACAAAAGAGTCCAAAATGCAGTACTTGGATTCAATCTCAAAAACGACAGAATGATCTCTGTTCGTTTCTAAGGTAAACCATTTAATATCACAGTAATCCATGTCTATGCCCCAAGCTGAAGTTGAACGGTTCTCTGAAGACCTACAAGACCTTTTAGAACTAACACCCAAAAAAGAGGTCCTTTTCATTATAGGGGACTGGAATGCAAAAGTAGGAAGTCAAGAAACACCTGCAGTAACAGGCAAATTTGGCCTTGGAATACGGAATGAAGCAGGGCAAAGACTAATAGAATTTTGCCAAGAAAACGCATTGGTCATAGCAAACACCCTCTTCCAACAAACACAAGTGAAGACTCTACACATGGACATCACCAGATGGTCAACACCAAAATCAGATTGATTATATTTTTTGCAGCCAAACATGGAGAAGCTCTATACAATCAACAAAAAACAAGACCAGGAGCTGACTGTGGCTCAGATCATGAACTCCTTATTGCCAAATTCAGACTTAAATTGAAGAAAGTAGGGAAAACCACTAGACCATTCAGGTATGACCTAAATCAAATCTCTTATGATTATACAATGGAAGTGAGAAATAGATTTAAGGGCCTAGATCTGATAGATAGAGTGCTTGATGAACTATGGACCAAGGTTCGTGACACTGTACAGGAGACAGGGATCAAGACCATCCCATTGAAAAGAAATGCAAAAGAGCAAAATGGCTGTCTGGGGAGGCCTTACAAATAGCTGTGAAAAGAAGAGAAGCGAAAAGCAAAGGAGAAAAGGAAAGATATAAACATCTGAATGCAGAGTTCCAAAGAATAGCAAGAAGAGATAAGAAAGCCTTCTTCAGCAATCAATGCAAAGAAATAGAGGAAAACAACAGAATGGAAAAGACTAGAGATCTCTTCAAGAAAATTAGACATACCAAGGGAATATTTCGTGCAAAGATGGGCTCAATAAAGGACAGAAATGCTATGGACCTAACAGAAGCAGAAGATATTAGGAAGAGGTGGCAAGAATACACAGAAGAATTGTACAAAAAATATCTTCATGATCCAGATAATCACGATGGTGTGATCACTGACCTAGAGCCAGACATCCTGGAATGTGAAGTCAAGTGGGCCTTAGAAAGCATCACTATGAACAAAGCTAGTGGAGGTGATGGAATTCCAGTGGAGCTATTTCAAATTCTGAAAGATGATGCTGTGAAAGTGCTGCACTCAATATGCCAGCAAATTTGGAAAACTCAGCAGTGGCCACAGGACTGGAAAAAGTCAGTTTTCATTCCAATCCCAAAGAAAGGCAATGCCAAAGAATACTCAAACTACCACACAATTGCACTCATCTCACATGCTAGTAAAATAATACTCAAAATTCTCCAAGCCAGGCTTCAGCAATATGTGAACTGTGAACTTCCAGATATTCAAGCTGGTTTTAGAAAAGGCAGAGAAATCAGAGATCAAATTGCCAACATCTGCTGAATCATGGAAAAAGCAAGAGAGTTCCAGAAAAACATCTATTTCTGCTTTATTGACTATGCCAAAGCCTTTGACTGTGTGGATCACAATAAACTGTGGAAAATTCTGAAAGAGATGGGAATACCAGACCACCGGATCTGCCTCATGAGAAATCTGTATGCAGGTCAGGAAGCAACAGTTAGAACTGGACATGGAACAGACTGGTTCCAAATTGGAAAAGGAGTATGTCAAGGCTGTATATTGTCACCCTGTTTATTTAACTTATATGCAGAGTACATCATGAGAAACACTGGACTGGAAGAAACACAAGCTGGAATCAAGATTGGAATCTTGATTGGATTCCAACTGGAATCTCAATAACCTCAGATATGCAGATGACACACCCTTATGGCAGAAAGTGAAGAGGAACTAAAAAGCCTCTTGATGAAAGTGAAAGTGGAGAGTAAAAAAGTTGGCTTAAACCTCAACATTAAGAAAACGAAGATCATGGCATCTGGTCCCAACACTTCATGTGAAATAGATGGGGAAACAGTGGAAACAGTGTCAGACTTTATTTTTTGGGGGCTCCAAAATCACTACAGATGGTGACTGCAGCCATGAAATTAAAAGACGCTTACTCCTTGGAAGGAAAGTTATGACAAACCTAGATAGCATATTCAAAAGCAGAGACATCACTTTGCCAACAAAAGTCCGTCTAGTCGAGGCTATGGTTTTTCCTGTGGTCATGTATGGATGTGAGAGTTGGACTGTGAAGAAGGCTGAGCACCGAAGAATTGATGCTTTTGAACTGTGGTGTTGGAGAAGACTCTTGAGAGTCCCTTGGACTGCAAGGAGATCCAGCCAGTCCATTCTGAAGGAGATCAGCCCTGGGATTTCTTTGGAATGAATGATGATAAAGCTGAAACTCCAGTCCTTTGGCCATCTCATGCAAAGAGTTGACTCATTGGAAAAGACTCTGATGCTGGGAGGGTTTGGGGGCAGGAGGAGAAGGGGACGGCAGAAGATGAGATGGCTGGATGGCATCACTGACTCGATAGATGTGAGTCTGAGTGAACTCCGGGAGTTGGTGATGGACAGGGAGGCCTGGCGTACTGTGATTCACGGGGTTGCAAAGAGTCGGACACGACTGAGAGAGTGAACTGATGGGATATTATAGTTGTTCAGTTGCTCAGTCATATCCAACTCTTTTCGACCCCATGGACTGCAGTATGCTAGGCTCCCCTGTCTCCCAGAGCTTTCTCAGACTCATGTCCAATGAGCCAGTGATGCCATCCAACCATCTCATCCTCTATCATCCCCTTCTCCTCCTGCCCTCAATCTTTCCCAGCATCATGGTCTTTTCTAATGAGTCAGTTCTTCGCATTAGTTGGCCAAAGTATTGGAGCTTCAGTTTCAACATCAGTCCTACCAGTGAATATTTAGGACTGATTTCCTTTAGGATTGATTGATTTGATCTTACAGTCCACAGGACTCTCAAGAATCTTCTTCAACATCACAGTTCAAAAGCATCAGTTCTTTTGAATTTGATTCTGAATCGGTGCTCAGCCTTCTTTATGGTCCAACTCTTACAACCATACATGGCTACTGGAAAAAATGCAGCTTTGGTTTCATGGACCTTTGTAGGCAAAGATTAATGTCTCTGCTTTTTAATACGCTGCCTAGGTTTGCCATAGCTTTTCTTCCAAGGAGCAAGTGTCTTTTAAACTCATGGCTTCAGTCACCATCAGCAGTGATTTTGGAGCCCAAGAAAATAAATTCCATCACTGTTTCCATTGTTTCTCCATCTGTTTGCTATGAAGTGATGGGACAGGACGCCATGATCTTCATTTTTTGAAAGTTGGTTTTAAGGCAGTTTTTTCACTCTCCTCTTTCACTTTCATCAAGTGGCTCTTTACTTCCATTCTACTTTCTGCCATAAGGATGGTATCAGATACTGTTGATACTTCTCCTGGCAGTCTTGATTCCAGAGCTTGTGTTTCATCGAGCCCAGCATTTCACATGATGCACTCCACATATTTGTTAAATAAGGAGAGTGACAATATATAGCCTTGATGTACTCCTTCCCTATTTTGGAACCAGTCCATTGTTCCATGCCCATTTCTAACTGTTGCTTCTCGACCTTCTTATAGATTTCTCAGGAGGCAGGTAAGCTGGTCTCATATCCCCATCTCTTTAAGAATTTT
The DNA here is from genome assembly GCF_002263795.3 of Bos taurus. Taxonomy (NCBI): domain Eukaryota; kingdom Metazoa; phylum Chordata; class Mammalia; order Artiodactyla; family Bovidae; genus Bos; species Bos taurus. Next base: position 6,641,660 of record NC_037336.1, read on the forward strand.
CCACAGTTTGTTGTGATCCACACAGTCAAAGACTTTATAATAGTCCATGAAGCAGAAGTAGATGTTTTTCTGGAGTGTTTTTTCAGTTATCCAACAGATGTTGGCAATTTGCTCTCTGGTTCCTCTGCCTTTTCTAAATCTTTATTGAACATCTAGAAGTTCTCAGTTCACTACTGTTGAAGCCACTTGGAGAATTTTGAGCATTATTTTTCTAGTGTGTGAAATGAGTAAAATTGTGTGGTAGTTTGCACATTCTTTGTCATTGCATTTCTTTGGGATTGTAATGAAAACTGACCTTTTCCAGCCCTATGGCCACTGCAGGGTTTTCCAAATATGTGGGCATATTAAGTGCAGCACTTTAACAACAATATGGGATATTACTTAGCTATAAAAATGATAAAATATATTTATGGAAATACGAATGGACCTATAGCATATAATGATAAGTGAGATAAATCAAACAAAATAAAAGAAATAATGCAACATTTCACTTACATGTAAAAACTAAAAACAAAATAAATGAATGAATCATAAACAGACTCACAGATACAGAACAGAGAACAAACAGGTGGCTGCCAGAAGAGAAGAGTGTGGGGGGATAGATGAAAAAGTGAGAAATTTTTCCAACTGTAAAATAAATAATCATGGGGATATAGTGTACACATAGAGACTGTCATTCGTAATATTGTAACAGCTATGTATTGTGATGGATGGCAACTGGTCTTATCACAGTGATTCTCTTATAATGTATAAAAATGTCAAATCACTATGTTATATTGAAGCTAATATAAAATAGTAGTTAATTACAACTCAATAAAAAATTGAAAGACATTTTAGGGATATTTAAGATTACTAATATTTGGAAATTAACAGCATAGATAGAACAACTATCATTAGTACATTGTCATATACAAACACTCATCCTGTGAAAAAAAGAATTAGCTTATAAAAATGCTACCAAAATTTATGAAGTTTTCCTACCTCAAGTTTTGTCTTTCATAAACAAGTCTTTGCAAGACTATGAAACATAGATTGGTACATATTTTCAAATATGAAATTAATTCTAACAATTTTAAATTAAAATGGCTAGCTATAATAGAATTCAGTGTAGCATTTTATTGCACGTACGACTCTGTGCTTTTTGATATTGTTATATAGATTTAATATTGATCATAACTTTACAATAGGTCTCTTCTGATGACACATCTATTTAGTTTGGAGAGAATTTACATAGGTCCTATTAAGTGAAATGAAGTGAAAGTTGTTCAGTTATGTCTGACTCTTTGCAATCCTGTGGACTGTAGTCTTCCATGGAATTCTCCAGGCAAGAATATTGGAGTGTCCATTCCCTTCTCCAGGGGATCATCCTGACCCAGTGATCAAACCAGGTCTCCTGCATCTCCTGCATTGGCAGGTGACATACATAAAACTCTTGGGAAGGTGACATCAAAATTTTTCTTGGAATTTACATTTACACCTGTTATCTTGGCATTATGCTTATAATATTTTCCATTCATTCTTAAGTGTTGGGAATTAGACAATGAATTATATGATCACTCTACAAACAACCAATTTGATAACATTTTATCCCAACATTATATGTATCAGAATAAATGGTAAAACCATCTTTTAGCTCACCATCCCATTTGTGAAAGAATTTAAGGATAGATAGACATCAGGATGGGCATATTAGAAATCATCATCTCCAGAATTTCTATGGAAAAGAAAATGTCTTACAGTGAAAGCATCTGGATCGATCATATCTACAGTTTCTCATTGATTATATTCTCATAATCTTATCAATTTCCACCTAATGCAAACATAACAGTCCCACAATTTAATAGAGAAGTCTTAGAAAGATTCTGCAAGAGTTGCCATCTACATTGAGGACTGATGTTTTGGTAAATTTACTTTTAACACTTGCAACATAAATAGTGAGATGAACAGATGTATATAAATTGACTTGAATTTATATATTAGAAGCAAATTGTTAATACTTAAATTATCACAATTAGAAATCCACATTCCAGGAATATTAGGCAGCATTTTAATAAAACATCTACCATGGAAAGGAGAATTCCATGACCTTCATATATTATCATCTAGAGGTTATCCATAAGTTTTGTTAGTTAAAATTAAAAATGATAGAGAGATATAAAGATACAGAGACTGGTTCAAAGTGGTGGAGTGGAAGGACATGCATTCATCCCTCCTGTGAGAACACCAAAATCACAACCAGCTGTTGAACAACCATTAACAGGAGAATGCTTGAGCCCACCATAAAAGACAAAAAGGAGAGACTGCAATGGAAATGGTAGGGGCACAATCATGATAAAATCAAATCCCATACTCACCATGTGGGTGACCCACTAGCTGGAGAATAGTACCAAAGAAGCTCCCACAAATAAATAGTACCAAAAAAGCTTCACTATTGTGAAGGTTCTGAGCCCATAAGTCTTCCCAGCCTGGGGATCCAGCAAAGGAACTAAGAATCCTCAGTGAACCTGACTTTGAAGGCCAGCAAGATTTGATTACAGAACTTCCTCAGGACAGGGGGAAACATAGACTCCATTTGTGGAGGACACAAACAAAATCTTGTTGGTACCAGGACCCAGAGAAAAGGACAGTGACCCCACAGCAGACTAAACTAGACTTACCTGATAATGTTGGAAGGTCTCCAGAAGCATGGGTCAGCAGTGTGGCTTGCTCTGTGGACAGGGACACTGGAGGCATCAGTACTGGTAGATGCCCCTAAGCATAGGCCCTCTTGGAATCGCCATTAGCCCTACCATTGAGCTGGATCACCTCAGGCCAATCAGCTAAGAGGGTGGGAGCACAACCCCACCCATCTCCAGACAATTGCATTAAATTTTACTGAACACAGTCCTACCTACTAGAGCAAGACTCAGTTTTTCCCACCACCAGTTTCTTCCTCCCATCCAGAAGCTTACACAAACCTCTTAGCTTCATCCACTGAGGGCATACAGAAGAAGCAAGAGCTACAATCCCATAGCACTAGAATGAAAATCATATCACAGAAAGTTAACCAGAATGAAGAGACAGAGGGTTCTGTCCCAAATGAAGGGACAATAAAAAAACCCCAGACAAACAATCAAGTGAAGTGGAGATAGGCAACCTTCCAGAAAACATTTCAAAATAATGATAGTGAAGATAATCCAAGATCTCTGAAAAAGAATGGAGAAGATGCAATGAAAGTTTGCTTCCCTGGTGGCTCAGACGATACATTGTCTGCCTGCAATATGGGAGACCTGGGTTCGATCCCTGGGTCAGGAAGATCCCCTGGAGAAGGAAATGACAACCCACTCCAGTACTCTTGCCTGGAAAATTCCATGGACAGAGCAGCCTTGTAGACTACAGTCCATGGGGTTGCAAAGAGTCGGACATGACTGAGCAACTTCACTTCACTTCTTCACGTAAGGCCTAGAAGAAATAAACAAAAAACAAACAGAAATTAATAATATACTAAAAGAAATCAGTATCAAAATAACTGACGAAAAGAATAGAAAAGTGATCTGGAAGACATAGTTGTGGAAATCACTACTGCAAAACAAAATATAGGGAAAAAATGGAAAAAACAATAAAGAAAGAAACCTTTGGGACAACATTAAATTCACCAACACTTGTATTTTGAGAGTCCCAAAATGAGAGGAACCAAAGATCAAACTGCCAACATCCATTGGATCATTTAAAAAGCAAGAGAGTTCCAGAAAAAAATCTAATTCTGCTTTATTGACTACACCAAAGCCTTTGGTGGTGTGGATCACAATAAACTGTGGGAATTCTTAGAGAGATGGGAATACCAGACCACCTGACCTGCCTCCTGAGAAATCTGTATGCAAGTCAAGAAGCAACAGTTAGAACCAGACATGAAACAACAGACTGGTTCAAAATCAGGAGAGGAGTACTTAAAAGTTGCATATTGTCACCCTGCTTATTTAACTTATATGCAGAATACATCATGAGAAACCCTGGGCTGGATGAACCACAAGCTGGAATCAAGATTGCTGGGTGAAATATCAATAACCTCAGATTTGCAGATGACACCACCCTTATGGCAGAAAGCAAAGAAGAACTAAAGAGCCTCTTGATGAAAGTGAAAGAGGAGAGTGTAAAAGTTGGCTTAAAATTCAACATTCAGAAAACTAAGATCATGGCATCTGGTTCCATCTGCTGCTGCTGCTGCTGCTAAGTCGTCTCAGTCGTGCCTGACTCTGTGCGACCCCATGGGCTGTAGCCCACCAGGATCCCCTGTCCACGGGAATCTCCAGGCAAGAATACTGGAGTGGGTTGCCATTTCCTGCTCCAGTGGTCCCATCACTTCATCTCAAATAGATGGGGAAACAATGGAAACAGTGACAGTCTTTATTTTCTTGGGCTCCAAAATCAAAGCACATGGTGATTGCAGTCATGAAATTAAAAGATGCTTGCTCCTTGGAAGAAAATCTATGACCAACCTAGACAGCATATTAAAAATCAGAGACATTACTTTGCCAACAAATGTCTGTGTAATCAAAGCTATGGTTTATCCAGTAGTCATGTATGGATGTGAGAGCTGGACTATAAAGAAAGCTGAGAGGCAAAGAATTGATGGTTTTGAACTGTGGTGTTGGAGAAGAGTCTTGAGAATCCCTTGGACTGCAAGGAGATCCAACCAATCTATCCTAAAGGAAATCAGTCTTGAATATTCATTGGAAGAACTGATGCTGAAGCTGAAACTGCAATACTTTGGCCATCTGATGTGAAGAACTGACTCATTGGAAAAGACCCTGATGCTGGGAAAAATTGAAGGTGGGAGGAAAAGGGGACAACAAAGGATGAGATGGTTGGATGGCATCACTGACTCTATAGACATGAGTTTGAGTAAAACTCCAGAATTGGTGATGGATAGGGAAGCCTGGCATGCTGCTATCCATGGTGTCACAAGGAGTCAGACACGACTGAGCTGAACTGAACTGAACTGACAAGGAGAAGAGGGAGAGAAAGTAGCTTAAAACCTCCCTAACAAGAAATAGGTTGATGAAATAGTCAAGAACATTCAGGAAGCTCAAAGAAGTTTCTAAAAGTCCCGAAAAGGATAAACCCAAGGAGGAACACTCCAAGACACATAGTAATCAAACTGGCAAAAATTAAAGACAAAGATAAAATATTCAAAGCAACAGGGGAGAAATGGGAAATAACATATAAGGGAACTCCCATAAGGTTATTAGCTGATTTCCCAACAGGTACTCTACAAACTGGAAAGGAATGGCATGATGTGTTTAAAATGATGAAAGGAAGGAAATTACAACCAAGAATGTTCTACCTACCAAGACTCTCATTCAGATTTGATGGAAAAAATCAAATGCTATACAGACAAGCAAAAATTCAGCACCATCAAATCAGCTTACAAGATATGCTAAAGGGATTTTTCTAGGCAGGAAGCAGAAGAAAAGGAAAGAAAAATCTCACATAAAATAAACCAAAAAGAATTAAGAAAATGGTATTAGAATCATGCATATTGATAATTACCTTAAATGTAAATAGGTTAAGTGCACCAATACAGATTGGCTTGGCAGATGAGAACTTGTACATATAGGCACCCCACTTACCACATCACTCTACTTAATCCCTAAAACTCTATGTGAGTTCCTTTTATTGTTAGGATAATCATGTTTACATTATGACTTTCAATTGTATCTTTTATTTTATGTCTCACTATTGATTGTGAAAACTGATAAACATCTTTTACCATTGTGATTATATAACTATTTTTAATACCTTTATATCATGATTGGCCAACAGAAAATAATGGAATTCTGTATTGTGAAAATTACCATTTAATAGAAAAACTTGTAATCACTTTTAAAAATCTTGATGCACATTAGAATTATATTGGAATATTTTGAAAAACATAAATGCCCTGGTATTGTTTGTCCTCCAAATTATCTTTGATATTAATTTCTTATTTTGATATTCATTTCTCATTTTGATACTAAAATCTCATTTCAATACTTTCTTCTCTCCAATCACTCTCTGAGTTTTTTCAGTCTTTTAAGTTTACTCAAGCTTTCAATGATTAAGTCAAAGATCTCTCTTGGTTATTGTCACATTGCACTTAAAATATGTGGGTAATTTTCAGTACATTTTGATATTAATTTATAACATAATTCCATAGTGGAGGAGAGCAGACTTTATATAATTTCAAAATATTTAGACAGTGAATTTTTTGCACCTTGTTTTATGTTCCTGAATATGTTCCAGTGTCTATAGCTTTACAGTTTATGGGAACTTGAATAGAATTTATATTTTGCTGTTGTGTGAAAATTGTATAAATCTTAATTATGTTTAATTGGTTTGTAGCCTTTTTCAGGTCTATTGTGTCCTTCTACTTTTCTGTCTATTCATTCTATTAATTTTTGAGAGTATAATATTGAAACTACAACTAAAATCTTTATCAATTTAAAAATAATAATAGTAATATATAGTGGAACTACATATAACTTTGTTATGTATTTTCAAAGTCTCTTGAAATGTGTTATCGTACCATAATAATTTAAAAAGTTTTAAATTAAAATTGGTAGGAGAAAATTGATGAAGTATGTGGCAATATGTGTGGGTGATCTAGCTAGATGGTAGAGCAACTTCCAAGTTTGCCTAAATGTTATATTATAATCAGATGAACCCATAAACAAATGCTTTCCCAAGTGATTCTCTGGATTGTTACTCAACTTCTGTGTCCTGTCTCTCATTTGGGGATTCATCATATGACATAGACCTTTAGCTCACACTGATATTAGATTTATCATATCTGACTGAAGCACACTTTGTATGTAATGAATTCACAAAAAGAGATTGCATAATGATGAGTCTGTCTACTTGTAAATAAACATTTGAAATAAATTCTAGCTATTTTATTTATCTTGTCTTGGCAACAAGATTTTTGGTAACAGGCTCATAGACGTCTACTATCTTTAGTTATTGGCCATATTTCAGTTTCGTTCAGTTCAGTCGCTCAGCTGGGACTCAGTCGACTCAGTTCAGTCGACTCTTTGGAACTTCATGGACTGCAACACATTAAGCTTACCTGTCCATCACCAACTCCCAGAGTTTGCTCAAACTCACTTCCATCTAGTTGGTGATGTCATACAACCATCTCATCCTCTGTTGTCCCCTTCTCCTCCTGCCTTCAATCTTTCCCAAAATCAGGGTCTTTCCAGTGAGTCAGTTCTTCGTATCAGGTGACCAAAGTACTGGAGCTTCAGCTTCAGCATCAGTCCTTTCAATGAATATTCAGGACTGATTTCCTTTAGGATGGACTGATTTGATCTCCTTGCAGTCCACAGGACTCTCAAGAGTTTTGGAGCCCATCTCATCCTCTGTCATCCCCTTCTCCTCCTGCCCCCAATCCCTCCCAGCATCAGAGTCTTTTCCAATGAGTCAACTCTTTGCATGAGGTGGCCAAAGTACTGGAGTTTCAGCTTTAGCATCATTCCTTCCAAAGAAATCCCAGGGCTGATCTCCTTCAGAATGGACTGGTTGGATCCCCTTGCAGTCCAAGGGACTCTCAAGAGTTTTCTCCAACACCACAGTTCAAAAACATCAATTCTTTGGTGCTCAGCTTTCTTCACAGTCCAACTCTCACATCCATACATGACCACAGGAAAAACTATAGCCTTGACTAGATGGACCTTTGTTGGCAAAATAATATCTCCACTTTTCAATATGCTTTCTAGGTTGGTCATAACTTTTCTTCCAAGGAGTAAGCATCTTTTAATTTCATGGCTGCAGTCACCATAGTTACTTTAAATATAAATGATCTAAACACACTAGTTAGAAGATAGAGAAATTTAGGCTGGATTTAAAAAGTAAAAGTAATACTGAAAGATCTACAAGAAACTCACTGTGAATATTGACTCAGATAACTTAAAAGTAAAGTAGATGGAGAAACATACGCAATTACCAACCAAATGAAATTTGGTATAACTATATTAATGTCAGACAAAGCTAGTTTTGTAATAAAGAAAATTACATGTGATGGAGGAATATCACATAATGATAAGTGTTCAATTTTGCAAGAAGATATAATTATCAAATCACACAGTTATATAAAGCCAATACTTGGGAGAAAATCATCATTTTTATGATATCCATAAAATTTTCCTATGAAATAATTGTTGATTGATTAATTTACTTAGTATTTGTTTCAAGCATTTATGCACTTGGTAATATCACTAAACTTTGGGGAAAAGTGAAGTAAAGGAGAAAAAATAGGTAGAAAACAATATGTAACTTAGTTGGCATAATCAAAACATGTTAACTTCCTTTAGCAGTGTTTTGATTGTGTTGTATTACTATTACTTTCTCCAAGAGGTGTCATATCTGTTCTATTTGATAGTTTCCATGAAATTAAAAGATGCTTGCTCCTTAGAAGGAAAGCATATTAAAAAGCAGAGACATCACCCTGCTGACAAATGTCCATCGAGTCAAAGCTATGTTTTTTTTTCCAGTAGTCATGTACAGATGTGAGAGTTGGATCATAAAGAAGGCTGAGTGCTAAAAAAAAATTGATGCTTTTGAATTCTGGTTCTGGAGAAGATTCTTGAGAGTCCCTTGGACAGCAAGGAGATCAAATCAGTCCATCTTAAAGGAAATCAACACTGAATATTCATTGTAAGGACTGATACTGAAGCTGAAGCTCCAATATTTTGGCCATCTGATGCAGAGAGCCAGTTCATTGGAAAAGACCCTGATACTGGTGAAAATTAAAGGCAAAAAGGAGAAAAGGGTGGGAGAGGGTAAGATGGTTAGTTATAAAGCATGATTGACTCAATGTACATGAGTTTAAGTAAACTCCAGGAGATAGTGAAGTACAGAGAAGGCTGACATGCTGCAGTCCATGGCATCCCAGAGTTGGATATGACTTAGTGACTGAATAACAATGGTAATTTAGGCATGAGTTAAGAAATTTTATAACTTCCAATTATTGAACCATGTGATACTATCCAGTTTCATCTTATTATATTTGAATTATCCTTAATCAAATTCAATTCAGTTACATTTTACTTTAATAATTTTAGATTTCAAACTAAATGCTACAGTTTAGAGATATCTTGTATATAATACAAGCATGTTTCCCATTTTCCCAGATGTCATTGACAGCCTCTAATGTGGTCGTCACTCATGTCCCTACCTGGTATTGATGACTTTGTACAATTCTCTCTAATTCAATATGGCCTGAATATCAGTTCAGTTCAGTTTAGTCACTCAGTCATGTCCGACTCTTTGCAACCCCATGGACTGAAGCATGCCAGGTCTCCCTATCCATCACCAACTCCCGGAGTTTACTCAAACTCATGTCCGTAGAGTCAGCGATGCCACCCAACCATCTCATTCTCTGTCATCCCCTTCTCCCCCCACCCTTCAATCTTTCCCAGCATCAGGACTTTTTCCAATTAGTCAGTTCTTCACATCAGGTGGCCAAACTATTGGCATTTCAGCTTCAGCATCAGTCCTTCCAATGAATATTCAGGACTGATTTCCTTTAGGATGGACTGGTTGGGTCTCCTTGCTGTCCAAGGGACTCTCAAGAGTTTTCTCCAACACCACAGTTCAAAAGCATCAATTCTTTAGCGCTCAGCTTCTGGAGAAGGGAATGACAAACCACTTTAGTATTCTTGCCTTGAGAACCCCATGAACAGTATGAAAAGGCCTGAATATAGTGACTCCTAAAAGAAGAAGATGCATGAAAGTGATGGATTGTCACTTACGATAGAGATGAAGTTACAAAACTAATGTAGCATTTATCCTGGGTGCACTTTCTTACCCTCTTACTGGCTCACTCTGAAAGAAGCCAGCTAGCATGTTGGGAAAACATCCTCTCTACCAATTCACTCTTCAGATGAGACTAAAATCCTGGCTGAAAGTTTGAATCCAACATGATGAAAAATCTTTAAATAGAGGTTTAAACTAAGTCCTACACCACAGAAACTGTGAGATAATGAATGTTTGTTTTAAGTGGTCATATCTTATGTTATTTTGTTTTGCAGCAGCAGATAATTCATATAATAAAATTTAGAATCCACAAGAGCAATGAAAGGTTAAGCATTATTGCTACAAAGTTAATAATTTTACTTACCCTACCCAGCTGTAGAAAGGCTCTGTAAAAATGACCTTTAGCTTGGATTTTGTAGAAAGAGTAAAACTCTGGGTCTGAGAATAAGAAATTTGATTTGGTAATATGTGCAACTAATAATTAACATAATGGGAAAAAGTATATATAATAGTTCTTTTTATTATTTGAAGTTCATGGAGCACAAATGACTAGTGTATAGTAAAAAGTAAAAATTGAAATCCTCAGCAATGAATATAACTTGAAAATCCTCTCTGCAAGTAAAATTCAGTTTGGTCTCAGGTGGCTGAAAACCAGATATTAACTGGAATCTATCTTCCCATTTAAATACTATTGAAAGCATCTTGTAGAACTTCAAAGTCATCTGTGTGCAAAGAGTTCATGCATGCTAAGTCATTTTAGTCGTGTCTGACTCTTCATGAGACCCTACATAGCCTGCCAGGCTACTCTGTCCATGGTGTTCTTCAGGAAAAAATATTAGAGTGGCTTGTCATGCTCTCCTCTAGAGGATCTTCTGACCCAGGGATCAAATCTGTGTCTTTTATGTCTCCTGCTTTGGCAGACTATATATATATATATATAGTCTATATAGTCTGGCAGATATATATATATATATATATATAATATATATATGTATAGTCTCTCTATATATAAAAAACTTATAATACAGATGATACACATATACTTCTAATACCTCTGACTTATAGAATCATTCATGGTTCCCATACATGATGCTATGGTAAATAGATAGTAATGTTCTCTTTTCTTCACCAACAGCAGCAAAACAAATTTACTTGGATTTAGTACCAAAAAGGAAAGTTGCACAGGTAAATTTCCACTGATTATTGCTTTCTTCTTGAATTCCAAATATTTATTTCACCTTCTTGCACCATATGACTATTTACTACTTATATAGAAAAAAAAGGCAAATTTTTGTTTTCCTAAAAGAACAGAATGAAGGAAATAAAAGAGGCAAGAATGCATCATCAGATATTTATAGACACACCACTGTCGAGAATGAATACCAGTGAGAGATAATGGAATCTCTATTAAGTATCTATCTACAGAATCTTTACCTATTACCCAGAACTGAGATGAAATCTTTGAAAAATGTTTTACTTTTGTTTTAAATTCAAGGATAAATGAAACACACAGTGGTTAAAAAAAAAAAAAAAAAGAAGAATGATTCTCTCTTGATATATCTAAAAAGCAGTGCAAAATTAGAACAAAGCCAAGTCCTAATGTGTGATTTCTCAAAAGACAACTCAGTTGTGAATAGAAAATCAGAGATGGACTGATTGGTAGCTAGAATTTGGGTCACAAATCTGTCTTGTATTTTTTCCAGTCTCCATAGTCCTGAGACAGAGGAATGTTGGAAAAATAAAAGTACTCTGGGTGGAGATGGGCTCTGAAAGTAAAAACAATGTGATTCAGTAAAATTGTTAATGATAAATTACTATAATAATGAACACTTTATTGACAAAAATACTTGCATTTGTCAGCATGCTGTGGTGGTCAGAAGTGGCCACAGGACTAGAAAAGATCAATTTTAATTCCAAAAAAGGGCAGTGCCAAAAAATGTTCAAACTACCCTACAATCATATTCATTTCCCATGCTAGTAAGGTTATGATCAAAATCATTCAAGCTAGGCTTTAGCAATATGTGACATGAGAATTTCTAAATGCACAAGCTGGATTTAGAAAAGGCAGAGGAACCAGAGATCAAATTGTCAACCTTCATTGGATCATAAAAAAGCAAGGGAATCCCAGAAAAAAAAAATCTGCATCTGCTTCATTTACAGCATTAAAGCCTTTGACTGTGTGGATCACAACAATAAGATGTGGGAATATGATACAACCTTTTCTGTCTCTTGAGAAACTTCTATGTAATTCAAGAAGCAATGGTAAGAACTTTACATGGAACAAATGACTCGTTCAAAATTGGTAGAGTATGGCAAGGCTATATATTGTCACCCTGTTTATTTAACTTCTATGCAGAGTACCTCACATAAAATGCCAGGCTGGGTGACTCACAAGGTGGAATCACGTTTGCCAGGAGAAATAACAACAACCTCACATATTCAGAAGGCACCACTCTAATGTCAGAAAGTGAAGAGGAACTAAAGAGCCTCTTGATGAGGGTGAAAGAGGAGAGCAAAAAAGCTGACTTAAAGTTCACCATTTAAAAACTAAGATCACTGCATCTGATCCCATCATTTCATGGCAAATAGGGAAAAAATGGAAACAGTTACACATTTTCTTTTCTTTTCTTTTACCTTCTAATTTTCTTTATTTATTTATTTTAATTTTTTAACTTTACAATATTGTATTGGTTTTGCCATATATCAAAATGAATCCACCACAGGTATACACATGTTCCCCATCCTGAACCCTCCTCCCTCCTCCCTCCCTATACCATCCCTCTGGGTCGTCCCAGTGCACTAGCCCCAAGCATCCAGTATCCTGCATCGAACCTGGACTGGCAACTCGTTTCATACATGATATTATACATGTTTCAACTTTTTAAGTAAAGAACTTTTCCAGGTGTCTTTTACAGTCTTCCAGGGAATTTAAATGTTTTCCATCAAGAGGATTTTGTAAATACTAAAATAAACAGCCTTCTAGCATGGGTGCTGAGTGCGGGGCCAGAGCGGGAGACGGCGGCCGCAGCGTTGCGGGCAGGCGGCAGCCGAGTCTCCATCCGCGCCCCTCACCGTCTCTGGGGCGCCCGATGCTCCAGTCCGAGCGGAAGTTGCGGCATACGCCGGTGGCCAGATCCGCGTCCGCCTCAGCGTCCGGAGGACACGCTGGAGAGAGGAGGAGACAGAAGCACAGGCTGGTGCACCTGTTGGCCGGAGGATGTGGTGGTGCAGTGGGAGCCATTCTGACATGTCCGCTGGAAGTTGTGAAAACGGCCGCAGTCATCTTCTGTGACACCTTGTATCTCTGCAGTTCAGCTGAGCACCACGACCGGAGCCAGGGTCAATGAAGTAGTGTCTCTTGGACCTCTCCATTGTCTAAAGGTGATGTTAGAAAAAGAAGGGCCTCGGTTCCCTGTTTAGAAGATTAGGGCTCAATTTGGTGGCGGTGGCCCCTTCCAGAGCAATATAATTTGCTGCTTATTCAAACCGCAAGGAAGAGTTGAATTGTTTATTTGATCCTGATTCTTCCCAGGTACACATGATTTCAGCTGTAATGGCAGGCATTTACTGTACATTTCTCTCCAAGAAAAGAGTGAGATCATGTCATCTCATACTCCCCATCCGCAGGTCACTTCCTGGATGGACTAACTTAAACCTCGTCTTACCGCAATCACAGTGACCAACACCATTTGGCTTATAAAAACTCAATTACAGCTTGATGCAAGGAACCGTGGGGAAAAGCGAATGGGTGTTTTCCAGTGTGTCCCTGAAGTGTATCAGACAGATGGACTTAGAGGATTTTATAGGAGAATGTCTGCTTCATATGCTGGTATATCAGAGACTGTTATCCATTTCGCCATTTATGAAAATATTAAGCAAAGCTACTGGAATATAAGATTGCTTCTACAATGGAAAATGAAGAAGAGCCTATAAAGAAGTATCAGATTTTCTGGGAATGATGCTAGCTCAAAAACGTGTGCCACAAGTATAGCATATCCACATGAAGTTGTGAGAACAAGACTGTGTGAAGAAGGAACAAAATATAGATACTTTTTTCAGACATTGTCTTTGCTTATTCAAGAAGAAGGCTCTGGGTCTCTTTACTGTGGTCTGAAAACTCATCTGATGAGACAGATTCCAAACACAGCCATTATGATGGCCACCTATGAGTTGGTGGTCTACCTGCTCAATGGACAGCACCACCAAACTGCTGTGCTATAAAGAGGGAAGACCAAAAGAGAAACTGTACCATGAAGTACCAAAGCCAGCATGGTGGACAGAAGGAAAATAGTGTGGGAACATGGAACTAAGCCTAAGTGGAAGTTTAGTCGTAGGAATTCAAGTAATCCTAACCACAATACTTAGTCTTTTTAGTAATGTGAAAAAACAAACAAACAAACATGGCTGCCTCCAAGAAAAAGCCTTTAGAAGCACTCTTTCCTCAAAATTGCCATTTTCTCTATCATGTCCACAGGATACTATTGGCATTTTGTTGATTTACAGCAACCAGAGTACAGTGTTTATTCCATGAGCACTTTTCCAGTCTTCTGGACAAAGCCATCTGTAACTATATACTATACTAGAACTATCCAAAGAAAGTATTAACAGTCGTAAATTTCTAACTTCTGGCTTCTGTATAGTTCCCATAAAATTGGAAACTAACAATACTAGTATTTACATTTCCTTGAGAGGATCTGGCACTGTATTTTAAAGTTAATTGTTTGGTATTAGTAGCCACTGTTTTTGACAGATAAAGTAGTGTCCAAATATTGTGCTACTTTTAGCTTTAAAATGTTTCCGTTTCTACTGCTCACGGGTACTTTATGTTTGGCCCAATGTGAACACTAAAATTGTTTAATGTATCAATTCAAATGGTGATAGTTTGGGACCGAATAAGCCTGTAAAATGTTGATTCTTGACCATTTCAATAACTTGAGCATATCCTCTTATCTTTTCTAACCTAATGATATGTGAATGAATGCAATGTCTTTCAGTGACTTACTAATGAACATCATACCTAGGTATCATTTTCTTAAAGTGGAAAAAAAAATGTTCTGCTTCTGAATCTTTCTCTGATATCTACCATTTTAAGAATTTGAACCTTTGGATTATTTCTGGAAGATCTGCAAACATTGCATTTATTTAGTAGAGAAAATGGTAATTTTCGGCTTTGCCCTTAAAAGCAGCTTTTCTTTTTAAGGCAACATTTTAAGTATCCGGGGCAGCATAAACATTCATAGAAGAAGGGCCTCTGTTACCTGATTGAGTGGGTAGGGATCCTAATTGACTTATAGTTTTATAAGTGAACAAACTACTTTGGATAAGGAATTTATTCCATCCTAATTTCTTGAATGGTAAATCATAAAAAAAAGATGCAAGTTAATTCAGATTAAGTGTGTTAACAGGAGATAGCTTTTACATTTTGCTGTTGAGTTCAACTGCACCTTTTAATACTGTAAGTGTATTATATGTATGACCCTTATAAAGGTATTTGCTGTAAGTCTACAATATTAAAGACCTTTGCTTATGGATCTTGCTATACATGTATATGAAGCTTATGCCATTAAACTCCAGTATGGTACTCATTTCAGTATACAGGAACTATACATTGTGTGCAATGGCTTTATCTTAAGAACTCCTTATGAATGCGCTTTGTGGCCTTTTAGGGGCTTGGGGGGCTGTGACTAGGAGAGAATTCCCATGTTAGATTATTTTTTTAAAACACTGGTTAATGTAATAGGCAGAAACAGTATTCATAACATTCTTTTCTGGGATTTAGCTGTATTGTTTGGGGGATCTTTAATACAAATATTTCAAGTATTCTTATGTGTACTGTAGTGCCCCAACATAAAATTCATAGCATGTCATTGCAAGCTTGCTCTGCTGTCACCACTGAAACACAGTGCCCTGTTGAATTCCTCCACCTTCTTAACTTCTTTGTAATCAACAGTAACTGGATGTTTTTGAGGTGCTTGGAATTACTATTCCAATCTATTTGGTGACCAAAGGCAAATTCAGTTTCATTACTTTTGGCATTATTCATATCTTTTATGGTGAATTTCAGCTTTGACATTTATTGTGAGAAACATGCCAAAAAGAAAACAGTAGTGGAGTTTATAACTTAAATCTGTAGGGAAAGTGTCAACCTATAGTGTTTTGATTTTCAGGTGCCACTTATACTGCCTAATACAGTGCCACTTGCCTTGTGAAGATCTGTAAACATTAGTTGTTTTGAATGTGCAAGAGACTCTAACTTTAGTGATCTGAATACCCCACAAATGGCTAAGAATGATATGAAAACCAGCAACTAAGGAACATCTTTGTAGCAAATTCACAACAAGTGTCCTTCAAGGATGAACTCATATTCTGTTCCTGTTTGTATTTGTATTGACCTTTTAGTGCATTATATTCAGCTTTTAAAAGTGAGTATATTTCTGTGCTGGAAGAAAAAGGATCTTAGTCTCAGACTTTGTTTCTTTGTGCGACAACTGGAAAGGAGGGATGATGTTTAATTGTTTTGTCCCCCCCAAAAGTACAGTCTGTTGCAGTTTACTTTATGTATGACAGAGATAATTTAAAAAAAATACTATAAAAAATAAAATGAACAGACATCTGAAGAGGTGAATATAGGGAATGAATGAGAACTTTCAAACCAAAGTGTAATAGTTTTTGCTGGATTATCAAAGAGACATGTGGTCTTATGATATCCTGATGGAAGATTATGCATAAAGTTGACTAACTCCAGATGCTTTTTGTTGAGTGCTGCTTTCAGTTGGTCTAACTGGGAGTAGTACTTGGAATTAATTGTTTGGTTCTCCAGAAGGAGTTCATAGAGGATTCCCTTCCAATCCCACTGTATACACAATATCACCTTTGGATGAAGACCAGCCTTTGGTGAGGCTGGTGGTGGTTCATTTCCCTTTCTCCATGATCTCTTCCATTCCACATAATTGTACAGTATCCACCTTTTATTGCCTGCTATTTGTTTTTAAAAATGGAACATTTTGGTTACATTTAAGTAGAGAATTGCATGCAGAAATATGGTCAAAAAGATTTTTTTGTTTGTTTTTGTTTAACTTATGTGGAACCCAAACATCAAAGCAATTAGCATAGCTAAGCTGGTGCAAATTATTTTCAGCACTTGATTTGGATAATTTTAGTATGTCTGCTATCTACTCCATGGTGTAACACTGGATTATTTACAAATAATGTCTCAGTTGAATCACTATCAAATTCAACTGGTGTACCCAACTGTGGGGCATCTTCCTCTGAAAAATCTGTGGCGTGAAACTTCCCAAACCACTTTTAACATGTTCAATCAGTCACAGCACCTTCCTCATACATGCACAAATCTTTCTTGCATCTCATTTGAGTTTTTACCCTTAAATAATAAAGATAATATGCTTGAAATTTTGCTGTTTTTCTTCCATCTTCAATATTAAAATAGCTACACAAAAATTCACCAACTTTGATAATTTTTTCAATGCATGCTGATATGATTGCTGTCATAATACAATATAATAAAAGTGTTTGGAATTATTTTCAGGAAAACTAAGCACTATTAGAGCCATCTTACAGAAAAACTTAAATGAACCTTTTGGCTGACCCAATAATATATTCAATATTTCCTCCTCATGGATGATTTCTTTGTGATTGCAGGTAGGATGATCATTTCTGAATATATATCAAGACTTAAATTCAAGAGGACTAGTTTGGCATGTGTGTGTCACCATTCTTAGTACCCTGGTGAGCTGATAGCTGCCACATCAGAATGAGGAGTCAGTCCCTTGGAAATGAAGTCTATCTGAATCATTCAAACGGCTATTGTTGATGTGACTCAGTCTACTAAATGGAATTTGTGTTTGCTTATTTCTCTGGAAATGGGAAAGTGGGAGGTTGAATGGACACTATTACCCATACTTAACTTGTGTTTGACCTAAAATTACATTTCCAAGGAAATTAGATCTTGGGTCTAAAACCATAAAAAATCAGCAGTGTAAAGCATAAACTATGCCTAATTTTAATCTGTAAATTACTCTGCTAGACCAGATGTATATATGCCATGAACAGCCATATAATTTTTCAGAAAGGTACTCTTTGAATAAATTCTTACAGTCAAAATTTAATGAATGACATTTCAACACACTTTGCAAGTCTTTCACCTATATCAAGTGAAAAAGATAGTATTAAATCCTGATTTGCATGGTACTAGATCCCAAAGTAAACATGATCACGGTAAAAATTGAAATTGTAAACATAAAAAAGTTTACCTTTGACAATGCTATTCCTAGCTATTGTTGAAACATGAGAGTTATCTTTATCATTATCAATCTATCATCCTTCATTCCTAGTGAACACTAATCAGTAGATTTTTTACTCATAGTTTTAGCACTGTTGCTAATCTTCTGTGAATTAATAATAAAACCTTTAAATGTAATAATCCCAGTTCAGTATAATATACTGAAAATAAAGCTGCCTTTTTTAGGTTCAGTTATAAGTCACTGTCCTACTAATAGAATTTCCTAAAGAGAGAGAAAGTCTCTTACACCTAATGAACAGTCTGCAAATGAAAAGGTGCCTCCCATATTTTACTCTGGCATGATACTGAAATCCTTCCCCACTGTAATTAGAACTATATCAAGCTCTTGTTATTCTCCTGATTTTTCTTTCTCCAATGTGTGTTATGTTCATCCTAATCATATAGGCTCTTCAATCAGGGAGAGTTAGTGCTGATGTCTAGTTCACTCCATCTCAAAGAAATGGTCTGTAGTTTCTTCCTCATTTGCCAATATAACTTAAATTACTGTAGAAAACAAAAGTGACACATGTAGCAGAGCAAAGAGGTGTTTACATAACAGTTTTCAGGAGTATAACAATACTGATTCAAGTGCTAGATTGTTTATTTACTCATTATGAAGCAACCAGGCTCAGGTCAATGGAAAGAAAAGATAGAATTTTTGTGTAAATTCTTTTTTATGGGAGCTGATTTCCATTCAATAATGAGCTATGGAAGGAAAAACTAAAATAACCCAGCTGCAAATTAGACAGTTCAATACCTTGTACAATGTCTTGGACAAGATCAAATGCTAATGTGATGTAAACATTGCTCTTGTATTTTCCCATTGGGAATGCAGAACTGTGCCCATTGCATGCGATTTTAAAGAAAAACTTTGATTTTAGGTCATTTATAAACAGGTGCTGATATCAGAGGATCTTTTTTAGTATGTTATTTATCTGCTTATCAATTATTTTCCTGAATATTTTTCTCTTTCTCTTGCCATGTAATCTAAATGTCACTATACTAGACCAAATAGACTGAGTATGGAATTAAAAATGCACAAATTGTCAAACAATTAAGCAATCCTAACACTCCCATTAACTAGGTATTACTATTAAAAAGAACTTTCCTAATAATTTCCCTGTTGTTAGGAAATGAACTTTCACTTTCATAAGGCACATACACTCTATCTGAATTTGTATCTACATACTGGGTACCTTGTGGTTGTCTACTAAATATTTACTGATGACAGCAAAGTCAGTCTACACATTCTTGGAGGGGGAAGCAAGCAAGAGCACAGGATATAGCTGTACTATCATATCACTGGGTCACCAGTCTCCTTTACTATATATTAGCTACATTTCATAGTCCTGCTTCCCACTTCTTTTTGGATGTGACAAAATACTTTTATTATCTAAGAGCAACTTCCAGTCTTTGCATCTGTTTCTGTCTTTAGTTCTTACTGATAGTGTTTGAACACAAACTTGAAAGGAATTCAAGCATCTTAGAATAAAGCTGTGCACTACTTTGTGACAAACTAACTTCAGATAAAATTATGTAAAGACACATCCATAAAAGGAGCATTTGAGTTGACTTAAATGTGCACATTAGTTCATTAATATCGATACCACTCAAACTGTTCTTGTCATGATGGTATGGTAGTCATAAGAAAGCTAAATAAGCCTAAGGAATTGTATAATAGAAGGTCCATCTGAAGAGGAAAGAATGTGTATTCATCTTGAATTATTGAAATGCTTTTTCCTTTACATTAGTATATGTAAGTGATA
The DNA here is from genome assembly GCF_002263795.3 of Bos taurus. Lineage (NCBI taxonomy): Eukaryota > Metazoa > Chordata > Mammalia > Artiodactyla > Bovidae > Bos > Bos taurus. Next base: position 6,661,496 of record NC_037336.1, read on the forward strand.
ACAAGCTTGTGCAGTGTATCACTATTTCTCATCTTCTTAATCATTAGCCAAATAATCCACAGCTGTTTCTACTCTGCATGTCATATCCTTTACTGGGATTCCTTGGGATGTAAAGTATCTTGAGATCCAGTCTCTACCTCCTGAAATGTGGAGATAAGGTATTTAGATGTGGAAAAGTAATATCATTATCATAACAGAAATGAGAGAAATAGAGAAGAGGCTTTATCATCTGAATAAATACTTGGGAAAATTGGAAGCAGAGGGTAACAAACCAAAAATTTAAGACATGTTTCTTACAATGCTTTTAGGTTGGTTTAAAGAAACATAGGTAGAAAAACCATGGTGAAAGTGTGAGGTGGGCAAATTTGATAGTTTCTTCTGTGTCACTCATTTTCCTTTGGTGTCATTAAATTTCAAGGCAACCCAAGTGTATCCAAGACGCCTTGGCAAGATTTCTGAGGCAGAGTAACTGATAATGAAGTTCAAGAGTATTTCAAGACTGGAAACAGACTTATAGAAATGCTACTGGTATAGCTGCTCTTTATTTAGCAGTCTGCAGTGTGTCTTGCACCTACCCTGGGTCTCCTTGGGCTACCAGTTAATCACCAATTTTGTATAATGCCTTTGGTCTTTTTCCCCAAAAGTAACATGTGAATGTGGCATTTTTGAGACAGAGATGGAAAATGTGGAGTCTGTATTCACAGCCTGCCCCTAGCACTCAAGGTTATGCATGCATTTCAGCACAGCTTTTGTCTTCAATGGAATCTCTGTTATTGCCCTGTGAGCTACTCATAATGATCAAGTGTAAAAACATCTTGACTGGCACCTGCCTGGAGCTTCACTTAATGGATGCTTTCAGTCCTCAGATGCCAGGACTAAATTAAAATGTGTATCTGTGGGAAAACTTTCTGAGCATGTTTTCCATCCTGAATTGGTTGATTAAAAAAAAAATAGTTTGGAGTAAGAATGTACAATGACAAGAATAGAGAATTGTAAAAGTGAAGAAGGAGAAAAAAACTCAGGTTAATGTTTACATAAGTTAGGGGCTATCCCAGGCTTGGTTGGCACTGTGAATGAGATATGCTTTTATTAAAACTGTTAGGAAGAACACACATTCATCAAAAAGTCCTTTACACAAGCAAAGCAAGCAAACCTAAACAACAATAAATCCTAAGTGAATAGGAATAAGAGTTAGTAGATTAACCTTTAAAAAAAATTGCTTTACATTCATTATAGCTTTGCTAATATAAATTCTTCATGTTTAACTGTAAGTCAGTTAATAGCTTCTGATTTAGAAAGAAAGTCATCTATTTTCAGTTTTCTTTGAACTATAAAAGTACTCAGATTTTGTTGTAGAAACACTGGAAAAAACATAACCAAAATGTGAATAATTCTATCATCCTAAACTAGTTAATTTGAAAGATTGTTATATTACTTTCAAACAGACAGACACACACACAATGACTATGTTATGTGTCTGGGTGTGTGTATAAAATTATGATCATATAATAATTGATCTCTATTTTAGAATTTTTAAAATTCTGGTTTGAATTGGGCATCAAAGCTGGTAATATATTCAAAATATTTCCTCTATGAAACCCGCATGTCAGAGACTTAAGTATATATGTATGTGGCATAATGTGCATATATACATGTATGTATATGTGACTTTTGTTTGTGGTATTTTTAACATTCATACATTTAACTATTTTGTGCTAGTCTGTCAACACCTTTCTTTGTATTGTCTTCATTTGCATTTTAATTGTGAATTTGGTTATTATTTATGCCATATCACTGCTTTATCTGAGGCATATATAACTTCTTAAAATATGTGTTTCATATAGCGCAATGCATAGTTAATGGTTTCTTACATCACTCTCATTATTGCGTTAATCTTAACTGCATTACTGGAGATGCTCTTAATTACTGATTTAAGTTTTTAGAATCATATCCAGTTCTTTCTACCACCCATTAAAAGCTCAGATTGTCTCTCTTTACTCTTAAATTCCTTCAAATGTCATATGCGTGTGTGCTAAGTCACTTCAGTTGTGTCTGACTCTTTGCGAACTAAAGACCATAATCCACCAGACTCCTCTGTCCATGGGATTCTCCAGGCAAGAATACTGGAGTAGGTTTCCATGCCCTTCTCCAGGGTTTCTTTTCAACTCAGGGATCGAACCCATGTCTCTTTCATTGGCCGGAAGGTTCTTTACCACTAGAACCACCTGAGAAGCCCTCTATGTCATTTACTTCTTTTTAATTCCAGGCCATTTTATTCTTGTGGCTTTAAAGCATTAGTTTTTTACTTTTGTTTTTATTTTTAAATATGCTTCCAATGTAAAGTTAAAAAAAAATAAAATAAATAAGATAAATTTAAAAAAATAAAAAAGAAAAAAAGAAATTTTCTGTCATTAACTTTTTCAGGCTTGAAGAGACTGTTTTCAAAAGTATGCCTTCTTCAGAAAAACTTAGATATGTCCTCAGCTTCTTGTTTCACAGTAATAGTATAGATATCAAGATAATTCAAATAATGCTTTCCTTGTAGTCACATCAATCAATATATAATTAAACATAATTTCAATGTATAAGGTCCATATATTATTTATACCTCATTGTTCACCTGGAAGATATTTTATATATAAATGCAATTCTCTTAGAGAGAAAAAGCTTGAGAAAATTTTCCTGAATCCAACTTTAAACCATGTGCAAATGTGCAAATAATCATTCCTTTAAGATTTGATGTAACTAGAAGAGACAGTTGCTCAGTTTCTCAGTCATGTCTGATTCTTTGCAACCCCATGGACTGCAGCCTGCCAGGCTTACCTGTCTTTCATCGCCTCTCGAAGCTTCCTCATACTCATGTCCATTGAAGCGGTGATGCCATCCAACCACCTCATCCTCTGCTGTGCCCTTCTCCTTGTGCCTTCAATCCTTCCCAGCATTAGGGTCTTTTCTAATGAGTTGGCTCTTCACAGCAGGTGGCAAAGTATTGGAGCATCAACTTCAGTATCAGTCCTTCCAGTGAATATTCAAGGCTGATTTTCTTTAAGAATGACTGGTTTGAAATCCTTGCTGTCCAAGGGACTCTCAAGAGTCTCTTCCAACACCACAGTACAAAAGCATCAATTCTTCAGCACTCAGCCTTCTTGATGGTCCTACTCTCATGTCCATACATGACTACTGGAAAAACCATAGCTTTGACTATGTGGACTTTAGTCAGCAAAGTAATGTTTCCACTTTTTAATGCTCTGTCTAGGTTTGTCATAACTTTTCTTCCAAGGAGTGCCTTTTAATTTCATGGCTTCAGTCACCATCAGCAGTGATTTTGGAGCTCAAGGAAATAAATTTCGTCAGTGTTTCCACTGTTTCCCCATCTATTTGCCATGAAGTGATGGGACCAGAAGCCATGATTTTAGTTTTTTTGAATCTTGAGTTTTAACCCAACTGTTTCAACTCTTCTTCTTCACCTTCATCAATAAGTTCTTTAGTTCCTCTTCACCTTCTGTCATAACGGTGGTGTAATCTGCGTGTAATCTGCATAACTGTGGTTATAGGTATTTCTCCTGACAATCTTGATTCCAGCTTGTGCTTCATCCAGCCTGGCATTTCTCATGATGTACTCAGGATATAACCTAAATAAACAGCATGATAATATACAGACTTGACATATTCCATTCCCAGTTTTGAACCAGTCCATTGTTGCATGTATGGTTCTAACTATTGCTTTTTGACTTACATACAGGTTTCTCAGATGGAAGGTAAGGTGGTCTGGTATTCCCATCTCTTTAATATTTTTCCACAGTTTGTTGTGAATCACACAGTCAAAGGCTTTACCATAGTCAATGAAGCAGAACTAAATGTTTTTTCTGGAACACTCTTGCTTTTTCTATGATCCAGCATATGTTGGCAATTTCATCTCTGGTTTCTCTGCTTTTTCAAAATCCAGCTTATACAACTAGAAGTTCTCTGTTCAGATACTGCTGAAGCCTAGCTTGGAGGGTTTTGAGCACTACTCTTCTAGCATGTGAAATGAGTGCAATTGTGCAGTAGTTTGAGTAATCTTTGACATTGCCTTTCTTTCAGATTGGAATGAAAACTGACCTTTTCCAGTCTTGTGGCCACTGTTGAGTTTTCCAAATTTGATGGCATATTGAGTGTAACACTTTCACAGCATCATCTTTTATGATTTGAAAAAGCTCAGTTGGAATTCCATCACCTCCACTAGCTTTTTTCATAGTGATGCTTCCTAAGGCCCACTTGACTTTGCACTCCAAGATGTCTGGCTCTAGGTGAGTAATCACACCATTGTGGTTATATGGGTCATTAAGATATTTTTTGCTTAGTAATTTTGTGTGTTCCTGCCTCCTCTTCTTAATATCTTCTGTTTTTGTTAGGTCCATACCGTTTCTATCCTTACTGTGCCCACCTTTGCATGAAATGTTCCCTTTGTATCTCTAATTTTCTTGAAGAGATCTCTAGTCTTTCTCACTCTCTTGTTTTCCTCTATTTCTTTGCATTGATCACTGAGAAAGGCTGTCTTATCTCTCCTTGCTATATTTGGAACTCTGCATTCAGATGGGTATCTCTTTCCCTTTCTCATTTGTCTTTAGTTTCTCTTCTTTTCTTGAAAAGGAAAATTTAACATTTTATATAACCTCCTGCACCTTCTGCTTCTGTAACCCAGCTTGCTCCTTGCAAAGTCTGGATCACATAGGTCTCAGAAAGTGGAGACTCACAATACTAGGATCTGGAGCTTATCTCACTCACCCTTGTCCTGTTCTTTGCAATAGCCCTAGCCCCTGCAAACCCACAAACCCTGTCCGTATATAAAAATAAAACTCTGTAACCCTTTTGTTTGGGACTCAGAGCTCAGAATGTTAACTCCTCTGGGCCTGCAAGAGTAATAAACCTGAGTTCTCCAACTTTCCAAGTGTGTTGATTGGTTTCTCAAGTACTGGTTTCTGCAACATTTCTGTAGGCCCCAGTGAGATTCCAACCATGCAGGCCCCTTGAGCCATTGGACTAGTGGTCCACTGGGCTGGAGCAAAGGTACCCCAAGAAAAACCCAAGACGAACGAGAAAGCGTGCCACCTGATGGTATTGTGCGTTCTCTTTCAGACTAGTGTTCTGACTCTCCAGACAGCCGAGCACTGACTGCACTCATTGGAAGGATGAAGCAACTCACCAGTAACAGACACAGGATAAGGTAAAGCTCCGGGGCCGGTCTCTAGGCAGGAACCTACCCCAACGGGTAGAAAAGGAGACATATCACCTCCTTGGGCTCCCCGGAAGGGAGTATTAGATAGGGAGAAATGGAAACTCAGGAGAAGGGAGGCATGGTGAATGATAACCTCCTTGGGGCTCCCAGGAAGGGAGCAAGAGTTAAGGAAACCTCTGAATGATTGGGAGTGCATGATTGCTGATTGAACAGAGTGAGATATTTCCACCACCACCCCTTGGGAAACTGCAAAGCCAATTCTTTTTGCATATGCAATTAAAAACAACTAGCCTGTTAAAAGGTTCTGCCTAGGAAAAAGCTTAAAGTTTACTCTTTCCATGTCCTTGAAATACACAGCCCACTTTGCCTGAGACCTCAGCCTTGAGCAAATTAGAACTTCAAGCAAAATAAAAAAAGGGGGGGAGGGGTCAAAGAGATATTTTAAATCTCAAACAGAAAACTATAAGATCTCTGTCTATCTGGATTTATGTATGTCTCAGTGTATGTCTTTTTTTTTTTTTGTTTCTTTTTTCTGATAATATTGTTGAAGTTGTAAATACATTCTAATGTAATTGGCCTAAAGAAAGGTCAGTTCAGTTCTGTCGCTCAGTCGTGTCCGACTCTTTGCGACCCCATGAATCGCAGCATACCAGGCTTCTCTGTCCATCACTAACTTGTGGAGTTCACTCAGACTCATATCCGTCTAGTCAGTGGTACCATCCAGCCATCTCATCCTCTGTCGTCCCCTTCTCCTCCTGCCCCAATCCCTCTCAGCATCAGAGTCTTTTCCAATGAGTCAACTCTCTCATGAGGTGGCCAAAGTATTGGAGTTTCAGCTTCAACATCAGTCCTTCCAAAGAACGCCAAGGACTGATCTCCTTTAGAATAGACTGGTTGGATCTCCTTGCAGTCCAAAGGACTCTCAAGATTCTTCACCAAAACCACAGTTCAAAAGCATCAATTCTTCAGCGCTCAGCTTTCTTCACAGACCAACTCTCACATCCATACATGACCACTGGAAGAACCATAGCCTTGACTAGATGGACCTTTGTTGGCAAAGTAATGTCTCTGCTGTTCAATATGCCATCTAGATTGCTCATAACTTTCCTTCCAAGGAGTAAGCGTCTTTGAATTTCATGGCTGCAATCACCATCTGCAGTGATTTTGGATCCCCGAAAGATAAAGTCTGACACTGTTTCCAATGTTTCCCCATCTATTTCCAATGAAGTGATGGAGCCAGATGCTATGATCTTCGTTTTCTGAATGTTGAGCTTTAAGCCAACTTTTTCACTCTCCAATTTCACTTTCATCAAGAGCCTTTTTAATTCCTCTTCACTTTCTGCCATAAGGGTGGTGTCATCTGCATATCTGAGGTTATTGATATTTCTCCCAGCAATCTTGATTCCAGCTTGTGCTTCTTCCAGCCCAGCATTTCTCATGATGTACTCTGCATGGAAGTTTAATAAGCAGGGTGACAATATACAGCCTTGACTAACTCCTTTTCCTATCTGGAACCAGTCTGTTGTTCCATGTCCAGTTCTAACTGTTGCTTCCTGACCTGCATATAGGTTTCTCAAGAGGCAGATCAGGTGCTCTGGTATTCCCATCTCTTTCAGAATTTCCCACAGTTTATTGTGATCTACAGAGTCAAAGGTTTTGGCATAGTCAATAAAGCAGAAATAGATGTTTTCTGGAACTCTCTTGCTTTTTCCATGATCCAGCAGATGTTGGCAATTTGGTCTCTGATTCCTCTGCCTTTTCTAAAACCAGCTTGAACATCTGGAAGATCACCATTCATGTACTGCTGAAGCCTGGCTTGGAGAACTTTGACCATTACTTTACTGGCATGTGAGATGAGTGCTTACAAATGAAACAGTTCTAAATATAAGAAAAATTAACCTAAATAAATTTCAGGTTCATGTAAACTGGGAAACATTCAGTATTAAATAATTAGTATTGATGTTTGTTTGCTAATCTAATAAGGAAGTAAGATGTATGATTTTAATAAAGAAGATATAAAAAATAAAATTATATTTTATAAAGGGAAAATAAAGTAGGTCTGACTTACAGGTGGCTGTTACAGAAAGTGATTAAAAAGTTTGTGGAAAGTGAACCCTAAATAGTTTTGTACATAGTTAAGACTGATTAAGTTTAAAATAGATTTAATTAAATTTACCTAAATGAGTTTAAAGTAAGCTGGTGCAAAACAAATTTGGCCTTTCCTTCTGTTAAGAGGACATACTTTCTTCAGGTATTTAAGGTCCGTCTAGTCAAGGCTATGGTTTTTCCTGTGGTCATGTATGGAGGTGAGAGTTGGACTGTGAAGAAAGCTGAGCATTGAAGAACTGATGCTTTTGAACTGTGGTGTTGGAGAAGACTCTTGAGAGTCCCTTAGACTGCAAGGAGATCCAACCAGTCCGTTCTAAAGGAGATTAGTTTGGGTGTTCTTTGGAAGGAATGATGCTAAAGCTGAAATTCCAGCACTTTGGCCACCTCATGCAAAGAGCTGACTCATTGGAAAAGACTCTGATGCTGGGAGGGATTGGGGACAGGAGGAGAAGGGGACGACAGAGGATGAGATGGCTGGATGGCATCACTGACTCAATGGACATGAGTTTGAATAAACTCTGGGAGTTGGTGATGGATAGGGAGGCCTGACGTGCTGTGATTCATGGGGTGGCAAAGAGTTGGACATGACTGAGTGACTGAACTCAACTGAATTGAGCTGAACTGAATAATAGATTTAAGTTTCTTTACCTCTTAATTGATCTGTTCTATATTTACCTTTATAATCTTTTGTTAACTTTGGCTAAGTGAATAACTATTATTTCACAGTGACTTATATGCTCCTTGGAGAAGGCAATGGCACCCCACTCCAGTACTCTTGCCTGGAAAATCCCATGGATGGAGGAGCCTGGTAGGCTGCAGTCCATGGGGTCGCTCGGAGTCGGACACGACTGAGCGACTTCTCTTTCACTTTTCACTTTTATGCATTGGAGAAGGAAATGGCAACCCACTCCAGTGTTCTTGCCTGGAGAATCCCAGGGACAGGGGAGTCTGGTGGGGTGCTGTCTCTGGGGTCGCACAGAGTCAGACACGACTGAAGCGACTTAGCAGTAGCATATGCTCCTACCTGACTGACTGTTATAAACCCTTTTGACATTTATTGACATAGCTTCCTAAATAACTTGACTTCTAGCTAATTTTGGGATGCTTCAGAGGGCCCCAAAGAGCTATTAAGCTCTTTGAGACCCTATTTGAGACAGCCCAAAGAGCTATTAAGCTTCCTGGGTTCATTGGACATGTTAAATTACATGAGAAATACTGTTTAAGGGATGATAAATCTTTTCAGATTTTACTATATGGTTGATGTTACTAATATAGATATTTTAAAATTAAATAAAATTCATATAGATCTGATATGCCCTGATAAAATATGGTCAACTATAATTCTGCTGCTAAGTCGATTCATTCGTGTCTGACTCTGTGCGACCCCATAGATGGCAGCCCACCAGGCCTCCCGTCCCTGGGATTCTCCAGGAAAGAACACTGGAGTGGGTTGCCATTTCCTTCTCCAATGCATGAAAGTGAAAAGTCAAAGTGAAGTTGCTCAGTCGTGTCTGACTCTAGCAACCCCATGGACTGCAGCCTACCAGGCTCCTCCGTCCATGGGATTTTCCAGGCAAGAGTACTGGAGTGGGGTGCCATTGCCTTCTCCAACTATAATTCTAGTTATCATATTAAAGTGTTATGACCAGGTTTCTTTGTCAATTGCAATAGAATCAGATTCTCAATATGCCTTCTATGGTTTTACTCTTATGCCTTTAGAAAAATACTGCTAGTTCTTCAAGATTTATAGAAAAGACTTTCTAAGATTAAGCAGATAAACAAATTTTGTTATTAACAGTATGCTGGTACCAGACTGAAATTTGGTCTTCTCTCTATTTAGAGAACAAAGTTTTATTAAAATTCAGCTTTTGATAGCAGATTATGAGTTTCTTTGCCTTTAAGTGATTTGTATTTATTTTTAAAATCTTTTTGTTAATTTGACAAAGTAAATAAACATAATTTAAGATTACAGTGTATGTAAACAAAGTTCATTCTGCTTCAAAAACAACAAAAAATAACAATTCACGGGTGAACTTTAGATACCCTGATGTCCTTAAAACATGGTAACAGTCTGCTCCTAAATCAGGAAATTAAAAATGGATAAGCAACAGCTGAAAATCAAAGTCCCAGGGCTATGGAAAATCCAAGATGGCTACTTGGCTTTTCCCAGCTCCCTGACATAACTCATTTTATTTGATGGGTTAAAGCCTTACCTTGCTACAGTGTTAATGCCCTCACAACAAGTTCTCCAAAAAAGAAAAAAATTATATTTCACTGAATATTAAGTTCTAATTTGATTAGTTAAAATCTGTGCTTACTAAGACTCATTTCTGAGATAGTTCCTTATTATGTTATATTGCTAAAAGTTTTAACTAAGTTATTTAAAAGGACACTCTAAGATTTTCTAAAGCTTATCTCAGTAACCAGTCTTTGGATAAAGGTCAGATGCTCCATGATGCACAACCAGGAGATTAACAGTTGGCTATAATCATTTAACTGAGTCAGATGACCTGGGGTATACCAGGCTATACCCAATGAAAGTTCTTGACTTGAATTCTTGCTTGTGACCTTACTAATAACTGCTAGCTATATTATTTTTTATATAGCTTGCTTCAGAAGATTATTTCTTACGTTACCAAATGTGTGACTGAGCCTGTGATAAAATGCTGATGTGCAGTTCCATATGAGATCAATAACTGTAATAATGTAACTCTAGATATGAAAAGAAACAAGAGGAAATATTTTCCTGGACCAAGAGGCTAGTAAGGCGGGTATAGTCCAGAGACTTCTGCTGTTTACAAGGCCTGGTCAAGTGACAACACACTGAGTGGCCTGTCAATGCAATGTTTGTTGGACCTGGGAATGAGCCTTCCCAGCACCGCAGGACACAATGACCATGAAATGCCCCCAAAACATGGTAAAATATGACTATGAAGGGGCCCTGCTACTGGAAGTTGCCCCTTGCCAGCTGCCTCTACAAAGAGTAAATCATTACCATTACAAGATGCTGACCTTCAATACCCCCTTGAAAGGAATTCAAGGTGGAAACAAAAAATAAGGCACTCTGTGCTCTGGGAAAAACCCAGAAAACATGCCTTCAGATAGTCAGATGTTTTCAGGTGAAGATTTTTATGAGTCCAAATTCTTACATCTTCTCATACCTAGAGAAACACTAATGTCACGAACCAAGTTCTGGACCTGGTTCTCCTCGCTAGCCCCTCAGCAGCTTTCCTACTTCTATTAATCTTTGGGCCATATATCTTTAATTTTCTTGTTAAGTTTGTTTCTCCAAGTAGTAGTACAACAAGAATATCCTCCGGCCAACACCCAGACAATGCTAGAACAAGCTACTTATCATTCTGTGCACTCTCCTCTTCCTCCGTAAATGCACCCTGAGGTCCTCAGGCTATTCTTCCTTTGAGATCTTATATAGGAGATGACCCCTAGTAATAGAAAAGCTCAAGGGAGACCACCAACAACTAGCTGACCTGGAGATGTCCATTTCCAGGACCTGGAAAAGTGTTCTGCCATATCGCCTGAGAAACCTTAAAAAGGACACCCTTTCCTCTGGGCAATTGGGTTCATTCCTATCTGCCAGGAGATGAGATATGGGTTAAAGAAGGAACCTCTTCAGCCAGTTTGAACAGGCCCTCACACGGTCATCCTGGAAACCCCTACTGCTGTTAAAGTTATGATGTCATCCCTTGGATCTACCACATCAGAATCAAGAAGGCAGAGGCTTCCTGTGATGAGGACACCTGGAAAGGAGGGACCCCAAAAACCTCCTCAAGGTCCGGTTCCAAATACGAGGGTCCTCACCCACGTAGGACGCTGAGCCCTACTCTACTTACTCTGGAAGCTGACTAGTCAACGCTCGCCAGAGGCTTGAGGATCTTTTAGCCTTGCTCCAGCTACACTCCTGCAGCTGATTGGTCAATGCACCATGGAAGCTTGAGGATCCAGCTATTGAAGTATTAATGGATTTTCATTGTCAACCCTGGCCTCTATCCCTAATCAGTATTATTGCTGTGCTTTTCATTATGAGACCAACTAGACTCCCTGGCTGAGGTGGTTTTACAGAATAGGAGAGGCCTAGACCTACTGACAGGAGAAGGCAACGGCAACCCACTGCAGTATTCTTGCCTGGAAAATCCCATGGATGGAGGAGCCTGGTAGGCTGCAGTCCATGGGGTCACTAAGAGTCAGACATGACTGAACGACTTCACTTTCATTTTTCACTTTCATGCATTGGAGAAGGAAATGGCAACCTACTCCAGTATTCTTGCCTGGAGAATCCCACGGATGGTGGAGCCTGATGGGCTGCCATTTATGGGGTGGCACAGAGTCGGATACGACTGAAGCAACTTAGTAGTAGCAGCAGCAGGAGAAGGCCTACTGACAGCTGAAAAGAGAGGACTCTTGTCTCTTCTTAAATGAAGAATGTTGCCTTTATGTAAACCAATCAGAAATAGTCAGGGATGGCCCAACAGCTAAGGGAGCAAATCATAAAAAGGAGAGAGGAGCTAGCTAACTCCTGGGATAATTAGAGCAGTATCGGGAACTGGGCATTGTGGCTTCTCCCTTTAACAGGCCCTCTCTTCATCCTCTTTGCAGAGTTCTTGTTTGACCCTTGTATTCTCAATGTAATTAGCAGTTCATAACCTCTCAGATTGAATCCACAAAGTTACAAATAGTAATAGCTCAATATAGCCCCCTAAACAATGGGGAGCTCTGAATGTCCAACCAAAACAGGAGATGATGCTTTCTGTAATGAATGATAAAAGCATCAAGAGGAGTGAATGAAGAGGAAAAGTTACAATTTTACATAACCTCCTGCACCTTCTGCCTCTGTAATCCAGCTTCCTCCCTGCACATTCTAGATGATGTAAGGTCTCAGAAAGTGGGGACTCATAATACTAGGAACTGGAGCTTATCTCACTCACTCTTGTCCTGTTCTTTGCAATAGCCCTAGCCCCTGCAAAACACAAACCCACTTAATCATGCCTGCCTATTCATAAAAAAGTCTGTAACTCCTGTGTCTGGGGGCTCAGAGCTTAGAGTGTTAACTCCTCTGGGCCCGCAAGAGTAATAAACCTGAGTTCTCCAACTCTAAGACTCTGGTTCTTGGTTTCTCGAGTACTGGATTCTGCAACATTCTCAGCTATTTGTAAGGCCTCATCAGATAACCATTTTGACTTTTTGCATTTTTTTTTCTTGGGGATGGTTTTGATCACTGCCTACTGTACAATGTTGCAAACCTCTGTCCTTAGTTCTTCAGTCATTCTATCAGATCTAATCCTTTGAATCTATTTGTCACTTCCATTGTGTAATCGTAAGGGATTTGATTTAGGTCATAACTGAAGGGCCTAGTGGTTTTCCCTACTTTCTTCAATTGAAGTCTGAATTTTGCAATAAGGAGTTCATAATCTGAGCCACAGTCAGCTCCCTGTTTTTTTTTTACTGATTGTATAAAGCTTCTCCATCTTTGGCTGCAAAAAAATGCAATCAATGTGGTTTCACTATTGACCATCTGGTGATGTCCACGTGCAGAGTTGTGTTGGTGTTGTTGGAAGAGGGTGTTTGCTATGACCAGTGCGTTCTGTTGGCAAAACTCTGTTAGCCTTTGCCCTGCTTCATTTTGTAATCCAAGGCCAAACATCCCTTCTACTCCAGGTAGATGTGAGAAGATGTATTTCCCTTGTGATTTCTTATAACTAATCTAAAACTTACCAGAAGTACTTGGGATACTTTGCATTTACTAGAATCAGGGTCACATCCTGTTTCTGAGGCACCCGCACCAAGTGAGATACAGGAAAAGAACCTCAACATTAGAAATTGCAACATAAGTGAACTTTGAAAAGCATCACTGAGACTCTTTCTTAGTACAAAAGACTGGAGTTTGCAATCTAATTTACAATAGAAAAAGAACTTCTCTTATCTACAAAAGATCTTTTCTATTATTGACATTGATGAGGAAAACAGCAAAAATAACAATAGGAGTGGCAAGAGAAAGAACATCAGTTCAGTTCAGTTCAGTCACTCAGTCATGCCCGACTCTTTGTGAACCCATGGACTGCAGCACGCCAAGCTTTCCTGTCCATCACCAATACCCAAAGCTTGCTCAAACTCATGTCCGTTAAGTTGGTGATGCCATCCAACCATCTCATCTTCCATCATCCCCTTCACCTCCTGCATCAGAGTTTTCTAATGAGTCAGTTCTTTGCATGAGGTGGCCAAGTATTGGAGTTTCAGCTTCAGCATCAGTCCTTTCTATGACCGTTCAGGTATTTCCTTGAGGATTGACTGCTTTGATCTCCTTGCAGTCCAAGGGACTCTCAAGAGTATTCTCCAGCACCACAGTTCAAAAACATCAACTCTTCAGTGATCAGCTTTCTTTATAGTCCAACTCTGACATCCATACGTGACTACTGGAAAAACCATCACTTTGACTAGAAGAACCTGTTGTCAGCAAAGTAATGTCTCTGCTTTTTTTAATGTGGTTTATCATAGCTTTTCTTCCAAGGAGCAAGCATCTTTTATTTCATGGCTAACAGTCACCATTTTCAGTAACTTTGGAGCCCAAGAAAATAAAGTCTGTCACGGTTTCCATTGTTTCCCCATCTATTTGCCATGAAGTGATGAGATTGGATGCTGTGGTCTTCAATTTTTGAATGTTGGGTTTTAAACTAGCTTTTTCACTCATCTCTTTCACTTTCTTTTTTTCACTTTTACTCTTCACTTTCTGCCATGATGGTGGTGTCATCTGCATATCTGAGATTAAGAAATAATATAGCAGAGTATATTTGTGGCTATCCTCCAAATTGAATAATAAATAAAAAAGAAGAAAATATATATGAGTAGATGATGCATAAGGAGTGAAAATTTTCAAATTTGTTATGATTTTATCTAGAGATTTTGGTTTAATCCCCAGATCTCAATTAACCTGTTATTACAATTATAACTTACCTGAAGTATATTAATGTGTATTATTTAAAGGAGTTAGCCTATATAGCAATAGTGCAATGTAACTTATTAAAATGACATTCTTCAAAGGTCATATCAATTTTAATAAATACTTATTTTTCCCCTGATGGAGAAAAGTTCAAAATTTTCTGAAACTTGAAAATTTAGATTTCAAATATGGTAACTCCCTGAAAGTAACAGTGTGGCTATGAATACAAAATGGAAGTTGTTAATGATCAAAAAGTATCCCTTGAATCAAGCACTTACTCCAGTGAAATCTACACTTTGAGATTTATTTTTAAATTTGAGTGACCTCATTATACATCATCATTATTGTTGTTGTTCAGTCCCCCAGTTATGTCCAACTCTTTGCAACCCCATGGACTGCACCGTGCAAGGCCTCCCTGTCACTCACCATCTCCCAGAGCTTGCCCAAGTTCACGTCCATTGTATCAGTGATGTCATCCAACCATCTCATCCTCTGTCATCCCCTTCTCCTCCTGCCCTCAATCTTTCCCAGCATCAGGGTTTTTTCCAGTGAGTCAGCTGTTCACATCAGGTGGCCAAAGTACTGAAGCTTTAGCTTCAGCATCAGTCCTTCCAATGAATATTCAGGGTTAAATCTTCTTTAAAATTGACTAATTTGATCTCCTTGCTGTTCAAGGGACTCTCAAGAGCCTTCTCCAGCACCACAGTTTGAGGCATCAATTCTTCGTCATTTGCCTTCTTTACAGTTCAGCTATCACAACTCTACATGACCACTGGAAAGACCATAACCTTAACTATACAGACCTCATTATGTCACATATTAACTGAGATATTTTATGACTCCAAACCTTTTTCATTACTTTTACACGATTATTTCAGCTAAAGCTTCATATACATTAAACTTGACAATGTCCCAGCCATTTTGAAATATGAAGACTACCATTTGACATCACAGCAGGTGCTACTACTGTACTGCTGCATGTTTGTTCAATCTACTTCTCTTCACCAGTTATGGAATACAGAGCTGCTTAAATCTTTCAAGTTTATTTAATATTTTCATTCACAAAGCGATGCTTTAAAATTTAAGTACCAAAGCTGAATTCAGTTACGCATACTATCTTTGGCTCAATGGGACACTCTCCCAATTCAAGAAGCTGTGATTCTGACTTAATGTACAGTGTTGGGAATTAGCATATGCCCATGGTGATTACCCTGAAAAGTTATGTACTTTAAGCCAAATTAAGTGCTTCACTGGTAGATCAGTGGTAAAGAATCTACCTGCCAGTGCAGGAGGCATGGGCTTGACCCCTGGATTGGGAAGATCCCCTGGAGAAGGAAATGACAACCCACTCCAGTATTCTTGCCTGAGAAATCCTATGGACAGAGGAGCCTGGTAGGTTATAGTCCATAAGGTCTCAAAAGAGTCAGATATGACTTAGTGACTAAACAACGACAACAAGCAAAATAAAAATATTGTAATTGCATTCTTAAATTATTTTATTAATGTGTCTGAAACATATATTATGTATGTGTATATATGTTTATTATTTTACAATGTATTGTTATTATAATTATTGTTATAGAATCATATATCATATTTAAATATAAACATATTTTAATTATATATTTTAAATATAATTATATATTTTAAATATAATTATATATTTTATTATATTATTAATGAATTATATATTATCATATATTATTATGTGTGTGTATGTATATATATATATATATATGGGCTTCCCTGGTGGCTCAGATGGTAAAGAATCAACCTGAAATGCCAAGAGACTTGGGTTCAATCCCTGGGTTTGGAAGATCCCCTGGAGAAGGGAACAGCTACCCACTCCATACCCACTCCAGTATACTGGCCTGGAGAATTAGATGGGCTTCCCTGGTGGCTCAGAGGTTAAAGCATCTGCCTGCAATGTGGGAGACATGGGTTCGATCCCTGGGTCATGAAGATCCCCTGGAGAAGGAAATGGCCACCCACTCCAGTATTCTTGCCTGGAGAATCCCAAGGATGGAGGAGCCTGGTGGGCTACAGTCCACGGGGTCACAAAGAGTTGGACACAACTGAGCAACTTCACTTCACTTCACTTCACTTCATAGTACACGGGGTCACAATGAGTTGGTCATTACTGAGAAACTTTCATTTTCATATATATATATGAAAGTGAAAGTTTTATACACACACACACACACACACGTATCAAGGTTATGTTTATTACCCAAGTCAGAAGCAGGTAAAATAATGAGATACAAGTATACACATATTACAAAGGCCCAACTCCAGCATAGAGACAACACCAAATGATGGTGAGGATGTAGAACATTTACTGCTTGTAGAAGACATATTTTGCAGCCACTTTGGAAGATAATTTGAAACTTTCTTACAACACTAAACATAATTTTACCATGCAGTCTACTGATTGCATGCCTTGGCATCTACTCAAAGAAGTTGAAAACCTGTGTCTACATAAAAACTTATATACAGACATTTGTAGAAGTTCTATTCATAATTGACAAAACTTGGAAGCAACCAAATTTTCCTTCAGTGTGTGAATAGATAAGTAAAATATGGCAGTTCCAGACAATAGAATATCATTCAGCACTAAAAAGCAATGAGCTATTAAATCATAGCAAGACATGGAGGAAAAATGCATATTGCTAAATGAAAGAAGCCTACCTGAAAAGGCCACATACTGTTTGATTTGAACTATACAACATATTGGAAAAGGCAGAACTACAGAGTAGTAAAAAAAAAAAAAAAAAAACCCAGCAGTTGCCAGAGTTTAAGGGCTAGAGGAGGGATGAGAGGGTGGAGCACAAAGGCTTGTAGTTAAAATATTCGGTGGGCTCTCCTTGTGTCTCAGTGGTAAAGAATTTGACTGCCTGTGCAGGAGACTTGGGTTAGATCCTTGGGTGGGGAAGATCCTCTGGAGAAGGAAATGGCTGCCCACTCCAGGATTCTTACCTGTGAACTCTCATGCATGGGGAAGTCTGGCGGGCTATGGTCCAAGGAGTCGCAAAAGAGTCTGGCACAACTTAGTGACTAAGCAACAACAAAACAACAAAATGTATTCTGTATAATTCTCTAATGGGAGCTATATATCATTAAACATCTTTCCAAACCCAAAGAATGTACAATACTAGGTGTGCTTGCCTCTGCATGCTTAACTCAGTCGTGTCCTAGTGTTTGCCAACCCATGGACTGTATCTTTTCTCTCAGTTTTTCTGTGAGTTTAAAACTACTCTGGAAAAAATAGTCTTATTAAAAGCAATCAAATTGAGATCAATTCAAAATGATAAGAAAAGCCAGTCATAGGCTTGTCTATGACCATTGCTTGGAAGATAAATTCATCAGTGAAAACTATTCAACATTTAGTCACTAACATTATCAAGGATCACAGTCAGTCTCTTACCATAATTACTGAAGAAATTATACATTACATTAGAATGTACAGTAGCAAATTTATTTTGTTATTATCTCCAATTCATTGATCTTTATTTAGGACTCAGAAAAGTAAAGTGACTTACCCAGCATCACACAGACTTAACTAAAATCACAATCTGATAGAATTGTAACTGAAACTTAGCTTCCACCTTGAATTTATGTATGCTTTTTTCTTGTGTGTCTTTTAGTTAAGGAAGAGATTTATGGAATTAAGAGCCAATTAGCTGGGTTGTAGCTCTGAATCTGGCACTATGATTAAACAAGTATAGTAGTCAATTTTATTAAAATGACTGGAAAAGTTTACAGACACTTGTTTACTTTTGTAATTCATTCTGCTTAGTATATAGTAACTCATCTATGCTTGCCACCACACAATTCTTCCCTACATAGAGAAAGAAAAACTTTTACATGAATGAATCCACAGTTATGAAAAATACAATGTATGCAAAGAGACAGCATGGAAGATGAATTCAATTTCTGTTTAGCTATACACTTTTAGAATAAGAGCAGCCATACCAGAGGGAGAGAAACCAAAGAAAGCCTTTTAGAGAAATTATACTAAGCAAAAACACACTGGTAGAATGAAAGCTGTGTAAGAAAAACAGCAGGAACAATGCTAGAACACAACTAGTGCTTAGGATGTACCAATTCCAAACTTCAGACTTAGTTAAGTCTTTATTCAGTCCTTTGGTTAAATAGATGTTTAGTTCAGTTCAGTTCAGCCACTCAGTTGTGTCTGACTCTTTGCGACCCCATGAACCTCAGCACACCAGGCCTCCCTGTCCATCACCAACTCCCAGGGTTTACTCAAACTCATGTCCATCAAGTTGGTGATGCCATCCAACCATCCCATCCTCTGATGTCCCCTTCTCCTCCTGCCCTCAATCTTTCCCAACATCAGGGTCTTTTCAAATGAGTCAGCTTTTCGCATCAGGTAGCCAAAGTATTGGAGCTTCAGTCTCACTATCAGTCCTTCCAATGAACACACAGGACTGATCTCCTTCAGAATGGACTGGTTGGATCTCCTTGCAGTCCAAGGGACTCTCAAGAGTTTTCTCCAACACCACAGTTCAAAAGCATCAATTCTTCAGTGCTCAGCTTTCTTTATAGCCCAACTTTCACATCCATACATGACTACTGGAAAAACCATAGCCTTGACTAGAGGGATCTTTGTTGACAAAGTGATGTCTCTGCTTTTTAATATACTGTCTAGGGTGGTCATAACTTTCCTTCCAAGCAGTAAGCATATTTTAATTTCATGGCTGCAGTCACCATCTGCAGTGATTTTGGAGCCCAAAATATAAAGTTAGCCACTGTTTCCATTGTTTCCCAATCTATTTGCCATGAAGTGATGGGACCAGATGCCATGACCTTAGTTTTCTCAATATTGAGCTTTAAGCCAACTTTTTCAACTCTCCTCTTACAGTTTCATCAAGAGGATCTTTAGTGCTTCTTCATTTTCTGCCATGATAGTGGTGTCATCTTCATGTCTGAGGTTATTGATATTTCTCCTGGCAATCTTGATCCCAGCTTGTGGTTCATCCATCACAGTGTTTCTCATGATATACTCTGCATATAAGTTAAATAAGCAGGGTGACAATCAATATACAGCCCTGACATACTCCTTTTCCTATTTGGAATGAGTCTGTTGTTCTATGTCCAGTTCTATCTGTTGCTTCCAGACCTGCACACAGGTTTCACAAGAGACAGGTCAGGTGATCTGGTATTCCCATCTCTTTCAGAATTTTCCATAGTTTGTTGTGATCCACTTAGTCAAAGGCTTTGGCATAGTCAATAAAGCAGAAATAGATGTTTTGTTTTTTTTTTTCTGGAACTCTCTTGCTTTTTTGATGATCCAGCAGATGTTGGCAATTTGATCTCTGGTTACTCTGCCTTTTCTAAATTGAGCTTGAACATCAGGAAGTTCACAATTCACGTATTGCTGAAGTCTGGCTTGGAGAATTTTGAGCATTACTTTACTAGCATGTGAGATGAACGCAATTGTGTGGTAGTTTCAGAATTCTTTGGCATTGCCTTTCTTTGGAATTGGAATGAAAACTGACCTTTTCCAGTCCTGTGGTCACTGCTGAGTTTTCCAAATTTGCTAACATATTGAGTGAAACACTTTCACAGCATCATCTTTTAGGATTTTAAATGGCTCAACTGGAATTCCATCACCTCCACTAGCTTTGTTCATAGTGATGCTTTCTAAGGCCCACTTGACTTCACATTCCAGGATGTCTGGCTCTAGGTGAGTGATCACACCATTGTGATTATCTGGGTCATGAAGATCTTTTTTTGTATAGTTCTTCTGAGTTTTCTTGCCACCTCTTCTTAATATCATCTGCTTCTGTTAGGTCCAAACCATTTCTGTCCTTTATTGAGCCCATCTTTGCATGAAATATTCCCTTTCTATCTCTAGTTTTCTTGAAAAGATATCTAGTCTTTCCCACTCTGTTATTTTCCTCTATTTCTTTGCATTGATAACCAAGGAAGGCTTTCTTAACTCTCCTTGCTATTCTTTGGAACTCTGCATTAAAATGGGTATATCTTTTCTTTTATCTTTTGCTTTTCACTTCTCTTCTTTTCTCAGCTATTTGTAATACCTCCTAAGACAGCCACTTTGATTTTTTGCATTTCTTTTTCTTGGGCATATTCTTGATCCCTGTCTCCTGTACAATGTCACAAACCTCCATCCATAGTTCATCAGGTACTCTGTCTATCAGATCTAGTCCCTTAAATCTATTTCTCACTTCCATTGTATAATCATAAGGGATTTGATTGTATGCATACATAAATATATACATATACACAGGTTATATTTAATTCATTGGAAGATTTATTATGACTGCATTAAAAATGAGTAGCCAGAAACAATACATCTGAATAATTCTGAAGATAAACAATCCTAATTTGTGTCCCCTTTTCTACCTCTTAAAGCTTTCCTCCAACAGAAATTTTCATTGGACATCAGAAATTATGCATTGTTGAACCCATACTAGAGTTTATAAAATCTGAGATAAACTTATAGAAAATGTGAAAGCATGTCATTTCCTCTTATGCTCATAAATTTTCTACCTTACTTCTTAAAAAAGTTCACATGTCTTTCTGCCAGACTTATACAATTCCAGCTGAGGCCCTGCTGTGGACAGCATGTCCAAATCCTTTGAGCTAAAAACTGCATCTGACTTGATAAACAGAATTGTACCTTTTTTTCTGTAAGTGTTATGCATTTTCCCAAATCTGTGCTTTTAGAGAAGTGCCCAAGGCCTGTTATTGCAAAGGAAGACAAATTTACTTTCTATATCAAAATGTTTCTAAAAACACATCTTTATGCATATACTATTTCTGTTGAGGTCTAAAATTCTTTATATATATAGCTAAACACACAAAGGCCATAGCATATAAAAAGAACATTGGTCTTTCAATACCATGCTTCTCATCTGATTAGTTAGCAATTTGTACAATTAAACCTAAATGGATACAATGCTAATATCACTTCTTGTTTTATTATAGCAGTAAAACAGGTACAGTACTATCTGCCCTGCTCATTTGTAATATTACTCATAAACACTTTTGTGTACACTCTATTTCAGTTTCCCAGCTTGATTAGCTAACAATCTGCACTAAAACATTCAAGGTAAAATGGAAAGCTAATTCCATAGAGACTTTTAAACTCATTTTTACACAGCAGGATTTATTAGTGCCAATGAAGATAAAAAACAGTAGGACTTCATTCATACCCTCTCTAATTCCCTCTGTTAATTCAAATATCCATGGAGGACTTAAATGGGATAGAATGCAATAGTAGCATTTTTGGTAAGAATGATATTTGAAGAGAAGAAAATGTTCCTTGAGTCTATATGTGGATTATGACTTGTTTTTGTTCTGGATTATTGCCTGAATTTTAGACTGCTGTATCAAATGATGGAAAAAAAAAAAAAAAAGACAAAGCTTCTTTCTATTAAGGGCTGTTTTCCACTCATTGCATTCTCTCACAATTTCCCATTTGGTGTCTCTATCTTATTCCCCTTAACCGAACAATACCAATTATAGGATTCCACAAGAGGAATCCAGGTGATAAAAGGCTCAAAATGTATAACATGGAGTAGAAGCTAAAAATATGCTATTCTCAAGTGGAAATGAAAAAAAACTAACTTGAAATTGTCTTAAACAATGTAGAGCAGGCCAAAACTGAATTTTTAAGCTCTCAAAACTTCTTTTAAAAATGAACTTAAAATATAATATTTTAGCACAAAATACTATTGTTTGACAAAAATTTACAGTTGTCACAAATATTTATGAACTTAGGGATTAATTAATTCAAATAACACTTAAAAGATAAATTTTTCTGGTAGATATTCTATAAGAGGAAGTCCAAAACTGTTGTCAATATTCTAGTTAAAAGCTAGAAAAAGAAAAAGACCAAACAATATTCAGGATGGGGAACACATGAGAAATAAAGGAATATAAAAAAAAATTAAAAAATTGACTTTTCTCCAATTTTAGACTCCTCTACCCTCTTCTCCAGTGCTGAAATCCTGCACACCTGTGGGTAGATTGGGTACTGAGAGCCTTTAATCTCTTTTTGGCTGTATTATTGGCCCTGCAGTGGTTTCTTCTGACTATGGAGAGCTCAGTGTCTGATTATGTCCAATGGTGGGGAAGGAGGGAATCTTTCTCTGGTGACTTCTTCCCATTGCTGGGCTTCTACCAGTTCTTTGAAGCAAACCATGCCTGTTCTGACCCTTCAGGATTTCTCTATCTGCTGCCAGTTTCTGAATTTCCTCTCTGTGAACTCACATTGACCCTTCTACTTTCCTCTTGAGCAGCTTTCAGGCCAAGTAGCTTGGTCCAGCTGCTTTCTCATGAATCACATTGTACTTATGATGTATATTCACGTAACCTTACATGACCTTTCACTCTGAAAGGAAAGACATTCACAAACAACTATGTCTACTTGACTGCCTTAAGACAACTTGCTAACCACTGACTCCAGACCTCAGGTTTCTCAGAATGTGTCAGATACTAGTTCCTCAGCCTTCAGAGAATCTCAGTTCAGTTCAGTCACTCAGTTGTGTCCAACTCTTTGCAACCTCGTGGACTGCAGCACGCCAGGCCTCCCTGTCCATCACCAACTCCTGGAGTTTACTCAAACTCATGTCCGTTGAGTCGGTGATGCCATCCAGCCATCTCATCCTCTGTCGTCCCCTTCTCCTCCCGCCTTCAACCTCTCCCAGCATCAGTTCAGTTCAGTCGCTCAATCCTGTCCGATTCTTTGCGACCCCTTTGCGACCCCATGAACTGCAGCATGCCAGGCCTCCCTGTCCATCATCAACGCCCGGAGTTTACCCAAACTCATGTCCATTGTATCGGTGATACTACCCAACTATCTCATCCTCCGTCGTCCCCTTTTCCTCCTGCCTTCAATCTTTCCCAGCATCAGGGGCTTTTCCAATGAGTCAGCTCTTCACATCAGGTGGCCAAAATATTGGAGCTTCAGCTTCAACATCAGTCCTTCCAATGAACACTCAAGACTGATCTCCTTTAAGTCAACAATTCCAACTGAGGCTTTTGGACTTCTGAGATGAGGGTGAATTATTTTCCTACACATGATTTGAAAGTTTGGGAACTGTCCCTAAAAATATTTTCCTCCAAACAAAACCCTGTCTTGTCTCTTCACCTGATTAAACTCATACTTTGCTTTCTCTTCTATAGATTAAAGTCCTGATGGACAAATGCTGACTAAACCAATTTCACAGTCTTTTACCAAGGCCAGCCTATATATTCTAGCAAATCAGGATGTGGATACATTGTTCCTATTTTACTCTTCTTTGGAAACTCAGGCTTAAGGATATAAGAAAAGTTACATTGTTATACTTCTCTATCTGTTCTCTGTCACACAAAGTTTTAGTAGACCTGACTCATTCTTCATTAGGTTATTGTGAGTTTGCAGACTTAACAGAAAGGCAATAGGGGTAGAATTGTCACCTACTACCATTGATTTATGGGCTTCCCTGATGACTCAGATGGTAAAGAATCCTCCTGCAATGTGGGAGACCTGGATTTGATCCCTGGATTGGGAAGATACCCAGGAGGAGGGCATAGCAACCCACTTCAGTATTGTTGCTTGGAGAATACCATGGACAGAGGAGCCTGATGGGCTATAGTCTGATGGGATTGCAAAGCACTGGATATGACTGATTGACTAAGGACATGCAGCATTGATTTATAATTCTATTTTTTTAATGTATGATTTATCTTAAAATTTCTTAAAAGATTGCCACCTTCTGCATTCTTTTTTTCTTTAATTAAAGGGCTGAAATCCTAGCACTTATTCATTTATCCTAATATAATCACACATAAAATAGGTCTATGTGAAATATAAGACATAAATTATTTATACATTAGCAAATTGGTCAATTGTCTTATCTGGACAATTACAAAAAAGTCTATTGTTATATGTGAGGTTAAATTCTGAAGGTATTTCATTCATGTACATAGGAGTGCAATTCCTTTTCTTACAATTCCCCTCTCCCAATCTCCTACTTTCCAAACAAGTCATCTCCATGAAATAAACAAGTTTAATGGGAACCGAAGCATTACTTCACCATGTTAAAGTTCACAAGTTCACAGTGGCCCTTTCACACCCAAATTTGGCTTAGACTAAATCCTAATGGACAAGGAAATGGCAACTCAGTATTCTTGCCTGGAGAATCCCATGGATAGAGGAGCCTGGCAAGCTACACTCCATGGGGTCAAAAGATTCAGACACGACTTCGTAACTAAACCACCACCACCAAGTCCTAATGGACCTAATCTAAATCTTGGGAATCATGTTTAAGCATACTTTGGGGGGTGTTGGGAAGGGAAAGATGAAAAGACAGAGAGAGAGGAGGAATGTGTTAGTCAGTATAGGGTTGTTTTTCTATAATAAAAGCAACCGCAGAGTCTCAGTGACTTAATATAAGATGTTTACTTCTTGCTCACTCTTTACTTCCAAAGTGCATCAGCATGTGTGTTCTTTGTCAATATTCAGGAACTCACAGCCAGAAAAACAGAATGTGGTAAATTGCATATTGCCTCCTAAGCTTGCATACTATCTTCTTACTCAGACTAAATCTTATTAGCTAAAGCAAATTGTATATCTAGATTTAGTTTCAAAGGGGGCAGAATAATACAACTCTACCTGGACCTAAGTGGAAAAGAGAATCAGAGTATTTGAAAACAGCCCTAATGACTTCCACAAGTCCATTAACCCCGTCAGCAGCAAGAGTTGAACAAGATATATAAATGAGGTCATGTTTTTAAAGAATAGTGACTGTGTTCATT
Organism: Bos taurus; assembly: GCF_002263795.3. Classification (NCBI taxonomy): domain Eukaryota; kingdom Metazoa; phylum Chordata; class Mammalia; order Artiodactyla; family Bovidae; genus Bos; species Bos taurus. The sequence continues at coordinate 6,686,563 of NC_037336.1, forward strand.
TTCAGAATATGGTCTAATGCTGTAGTTCTTAAAGCACAGTCCACAGACTCCAGTGTGTCTCCAAAGCCCAAAACATTTTTTATAAGAACACTGTGATGTTATTTGACTTTTCAGTTCCATTCTCTCATGAGTTTGCTGTAGAAATTTCCAGAAGTTATATGATGTCATATGGCAACAAATTAAATCCAGCTTCTCTCTACTAAAACAGAAAATAAAGAAATTTACACACAAAAAATGTTCTTCTCACTAAAATGCTTCTCTTCAAAATAGTTACTTTTTATGAAAGTACACTGTATAACATATAATGGATGTATTATTATCTTAAATTAATTAATAAATACTTGACATCAGCATCAGATACTCCCATAGGATGGGCTGGGCCTCTGTTGTTGCTATATTATAGTTTATTACAGTTTAAGTTCTTCCTTAGTCCAGACTCCCATCCTTCGGTCCCCCAAGGATGATATTTCAAGAACAGTTTCCCCCTAAAGTTCTTGCATTCAGATCTCTATCTTAGAGTCTGTTTCCTAGACACTCCATTTAAGATAGTTGGTGCAAGGAGTCTAAGGAAGCTAAAATTGGATTTTGGGGTTCTGTCACCCTGAAAGCAGTGAGGGGATCCTCACTGGTGGTAAGTGGAAGACTAATTGCATTTGTTAAGTGAAGTGGTAGAAGTGCATTTTTAAATATTTCCATAATGGTGGTAGATTGGATAGGACTCCAAGATCACACTAGTTGGTCCTGTGTCAGATATTTGGGAAGAGTAAGATAAACAATAATAGGAGAATTATAGAATTATGTCTCTAATGATATGAACCAATGAATGGCATGAAGAAAGAAAATACTAAGACTAATTAATCATCAAGAAACCACAAGGGATGAAAGCAAGAGGGCCTGGGAGCTTATAAAGAGAGTCACTTCTTATAGCAGGAAGACAGAAACAGCTGGTTACTCTTTATTAGAATCATCAGAGTGGCATAGCCCTGGGAGAGGATGAATTTTAGAGTAAGGAGTCTCCTATTTCAGTATTAGGATCCTAAAGGGAAGAAGTAAGATCCTGAGATATTATGAACTAGATAAACTTGATTCCTCAGACTCTCTTAAATTCTCTTGAAAAAAAGTAAAAGTGTTAGTTGCTCAGTTGTGTCCAACTCTCTGTGACCTCATGCACTGTAGTGTGCCAGAATCCTTTGTCCATGAAATTCTCCAGACAAGAATACTGGAATGGGTAGCCATTCTGTTCTCTAGGGGATCTTCCCAACCCAGGGATCCAATAAGGTCTCCTGCATTCCTGACAGATTTTATTTTATTTATTTATTTTTACCATCTGAGCCACCAGGGAAAACCAATTGCAACTGTCTTGCTAGATATAGTACCTCTACTAGAGCAAATTAGCACTGTCTCAGGAAGATGCCACGTGGGCACTGATCTGACAGAAACATTCTTTTACATCCCCATAGAAAAGGAGGATTAGGAACATTTTAAATTAATTTGGAATGGACTACATTGCTCCCTTATGGTCTTGCTATATTAACTCCCCTACCTTCTGTTTAATACCTCCCTAGGGATGTGGACCATCTGGACATTTTACAGAATATCGTATTGATTCAAAATACAGATATTAATAGGAATGACTGAGCAAAAATCTGCACAAACCATGAAAGAACAAGTTGACAAGTTGGAGTTCATCAAAATTTTAAAAGTTTACTTTTTAAATGTCAATATTTAAAAGACAAGCCACTATAAGAAAATATTTGCAAATTTATTTGATAAAGGATCTTCAATTTAGAATATATAATCTTCAATATAAATAATAAGAAAAACATTCATTTTAAGAATGAACAAAAATTTGGAAAGAAGCTTAAGCAAGAAGGTATAGAGTATGGGGAATAAGTAGATGAAAAATATTCAACATCGCTAGAAATTGGGAAAAACAAAAATACAGTGAGATACTATCACATACCAATTATAATTAATGGGCTTAAGATAGAGAAACAGACACGGGGGGAATAAGTGGCTTATAATGTTCCAGCTAGAAGCAGAGAAGAGCTAGGATTCAAACCTAGAATTGTTTGACTTCAAAAAGTTACCACTTCAAGGCACTGTGTAACACACTAGAGGTGACAGAATTGTTCAAAAATACTTCCATCTTTTGCATGTGATTGTTTTGAAATTAACAGCTATGGCTTTGCACGTGTTCGTACACACAAAATCAATAAAGTTCACTCCTATTTACTTTTTACAAATTCATTGACTAATTAATAACATTTCCCTAGTGGCTCTTTAAGTGCTTTTCAGCAGTATTGGAATCATGTGCTTCACTTAAAATTATTTGAGGCAGTATCACACAGCAGTGGAGGATTTAAGGGTCAGTTTTCCAACTAGAAGTTGGAATAAATTAATGAAGCAAAATCAAAGGCCCTGAGATTTCTCTTGTCTATTCTTGAAGACACACATCCCCAGCAATAATCCACTTCATCTCTGGATGTGAATAAACTTTATTTCATAAATCAAACCATTACCATATTGGAGCATGCAGGAAATAAATTATGTTATGCCCTATCTTTCCCTCAAAACTACTAAAACATTTTATTTTTCAACCTGCCACTCTAGAGTCTGTTTTAACTCCATGTTCATGTTTTCTTCTGAACATAATCCTGCAGACTTTGTGATGACTAAAGCATGGCTTGAGAAATCTCCTTCAGGATTACATAGCCTTAGTGTTTAGACTTATACATATGAGTTCAAATCTAGGCACTCACTACTTGTGAGAAGATTGAACAAATTTCACAATCTTTCTGAGTCTTTGTTTACCCTTTTTAAATAAGAACCCTAGTACCTATATTTAGGATTTCATAAATTCAAGATACCTGTATGAAAAGCCCAATTTAAAAAACAAGTGTAAACATTTTATATGTATTAAGGTAAGGCCTTTCTATTTACTTTCTATTTACTTACTTCTATTTACTTACTTATCTTACTTTTAAGGTATGTGAATTTTTATAAGATTTTTTTAAAGGTTCTGGGTTAACCATTTCAAAGGATTTATAATGTGCATATGTATAATTTTTGGATGAATTTAGGAACTGAGGCTAGACTGAATAGAATTCTCCCACAACAAAGGGTGAGGAGATGAAGTTAAAGTTCCCCAAGACCAGCAGGTGGGGAGAGAAGAAGAAAGAGATGAAGAAGAAAAGCAAGTCTAGAGATTTTGACTTATTTTAGAACAGTCAAAACTGTTATTACAAATGACAAACCTAGTAGTGGCATAGCCAAAAAGATGAAAAAACAGATGTTCAGTGTGTGGTATTTGTTTTTCTCTTTGTAATGAAGATGAGTGAGTATAAACCTTTCCCCATAAACCTGTGTTTTTAAGTACCTAATAATATGATGCTTACCGCAAACCTATTTTAGAGGATACATGTGTCCATGGTTCAAAAAGTCAGCTGGGGAGCTGATAAGACAAAAGGATGTTGTCACAGTTTGGGTAAAATCTAAGAAAAAGGTAAAAGAAAAGCAGTAAGTCCCATTAAAGGAAGAGCAATAAGTCAGAATAATGAATCAAAACCAGGTAGAAAGTCACAGGCAATGAAGACAAGAAGCAGGAAAGCCCATCTGGAAATTTTCTGACATCTTGGAGAAAGAATGTGAAATGCTATAAAGATCATGTTGACCCCATCTAGTATTTGTGATAATACAGTCAGAGTGGTGAGATATGTAATTATAATATTCAAATTTTTGTCTATATTAAGTATGCTACTTTTCTGCCTTGATGTTTCCTTTTCTATTGAAGACTTTAAGATAGAAGAGAAAATCTAGACCGTTGCGAGTAAGGCCTGTTACATAAATCAGAGAAAAATAAAAGCGCAATACATCTGATAATGATATTATAGTAAAGGATTTCCTGGGCATCTTATCAAGGCTAGTGCAATATTTCTTCAGAAGACTTTCCTGTCCTCCAGCTACTTTTTAAATCCCAGTCAGGATGTGATCTCCAAAGCCTCACAGACTATATTGATTTCTATTCTCCTTCATGACAGATAAAACCTTCTGTAGCCAGTACAATGTGGTCCCTTCACGTATAACTCAGCTTTGCTAAAAGCAAGCAATCTTTGTTTCTTTCTGCTCTCAGCCCAGTAGAGACTGTGTGCATTGGTCTTTAAAGCAATGCTTTTATTTCCTTGAGTTTCTGCTGGACTGTGGTTGTTTTATTAGTTCTCAGATGATTTATGTATTTTCAGTGTACAAATGTCTACAGGCTAAGATAAATATATTTTTATAGTAAAATGTGAAAAATAGTTCAAGGCTTGAAAAAGCAAAGCCTATTAGGTGCTCAAAATTAAAATGAATGCTTTTTTATACCATACTATTTTTGCAAGGGAGAAAAAAACACATGCAAAGAGAAGGTCTATTAGATTTTCTACTTTTTAATCTCTATCCACAGCACATGAATGCCTAGGATAAATATTAAGTCATTTACTGTAAGATATCTGGATATTTTTTTCTTTTACTTTTTATTTTTATTTATTTATTTATTTATTTACTTTATAATATTGTATTGGTTTTGCCATACATCAACATGCATCCACCACAGGTGTACATGTGTTCCCCATCCTGAACCCCCCTCCCACCTCCCTCCCCATACCATCCCTCTGGGTCATCCCAGTGCACCAGCCCCAAGCTTCCTGTACCTGCATCGAACCTGGACTGGCAATTCATTTCTTATATGATATTATACATATTATAGAAGAGGATAATCCGGACAGTGATAACACTCTAACTTGGGCACATGGGTACTGGTATATTTAGACCTCAACTCTTTAAGTGTTGGAAATATTAATAGGTGTCAGCCAACATACCAATGTGACTATCATGCCTAAATTTTCTTACCACATTTCTTCCTCATGCAGAAAGATCAGATTTCCATGTATCCACTGATATATTAAACCATTAAGGTTGTTACAATTATCTTAAAAATATATCATATATTTGTACACTTCTATGCTTTGATCAAATATCGTTATAAGGGGATTTGATATCTTAATGTTCCAAAAAGGCATCTTCCTGCCCATGGTGGATGGAGAAAGCATCTTCTCTAACATATACTATTATAGAGAGTAAATAAAACCTATTTTTCCTAAAACTCATTTTTAATGTATTAGAGATGATAAATTGTTACTGATGTTTTCAATTTTATGTTTTGTAGCTGTCACATTAATTCCCCATCAAGTTTAAATTATAACCCTCCAAATTCCTGATATTGAGTATGCTTATGACTATGTATGGGTTTCCCTGGTGACTCAGATGGTAAAAATCTCCCTGCAGTGTGGGAGACCTGGGTTCAACCCCTGGGTCAAAAAGATCCCCTGGAGAAGGGAATGGCTCCCCACTCCAATAATCTTGCCTGGAGAATTCCATGGACAGAGAAGCCTGCTGAACTATATAGTCCATGGGGTTGCAAAGAGTTAGAGAGGACTGAGTGACTAACACTTTTGCTTTTCAATTATTATTTGTATAAGGCAACAAGCATGTTCACCTAAGTATATATGAATAATATCTAATTTAAAAATCAAAATTAAAAGTATTGTGGGGTAAAGTGCTAAAGAGGTTTACTGTTAATGACTTCAACTATTCACAGCAAAAGTCTTGACAAAATGAGTACTGAGCAACGCTGCATGGAGAAGTGTTCTGGGAAGGACAGAGGTCAGACATAAGTAGCTGACACATCTTACTACTCTCAGTGATAGATACAGCTTGTGATGTTGGTTCACAGCCTGCATGAAGGTGATTAAAATCAGCATCAGGTAGTCAGCCCTGGCTTTGACAAGGTGCTCAGGAGCAATGGACAGAAGGGGAAAGGGCAGGGTTATGACTGGGCTGTGGTGAACACAGATATTAAAAAGTGAGTAGAAAATTAAAAAGCCAGTGAAAGGACTGAACAGAAGCCAGAGATGCGAGGGTGGGGAGGGGAACAGAAGAGTATGCATCAGGAAAAGAAAGGGCTTCCCTGGTGGCTCAGTGGTAAGGAATCTGCTGGCGAATGCAGGAGATATGTGTTCAATCCCAGGGCCGAGAAGATCCTAGAGAAGGAAACGGCAATCCACTCCAGTATTCTTGTCTGGAAAATCCCACCAGTGGGCTACAGCCCATGGGATTACAAAAGTGATTAAACAACAACAAAAAGGAAATGAAGAAATGGGAGTTTTCAGAGAAGGCAACAGAGACCGTGCTGGAGAGGGCAGTTTCTACAGAGTGCTGAGGGCAGAGGACAGAAGGTAGTGTGGGGGTGATGAAGTGCATGAAGAGCTGATTAATCATTTTGAAAGTTCATCTTAGGGTAACAAAAAAGTCACCAAACAGCAGACAATGCATGTTAGAAAAATAACTTGTTTTGCTTTTGATATTAAATAATTAATTACATGTGTTTGGAATAAAAATCCAATAAGAAGACAAAGGCTGATCATGAAAAAAAAGAGCTTGCTGGATGGACCAAGGGAACATTGGGAAGGCTGGAAATCAAAGCTGGTGTGCAGGGATCTACTGTGTATGGGGGAAAAGGCATGCCACTTCCAAGGATAAAGGAGGACAATTGGAAAGGGAGTGAATGAAGCTGTAAAGCCGAGGAGAGACAGTATAGAAACCTATGAGTCTGATTGTCTTATTAAGGTAGGAGACAGATGAATTTGTCCTCAGATTGAAAGAACAACTGGTATGTAGGGAGTTCAAAAGGAAATTCAGAGTCTGGATGGATTGCTTTGGGCAGTGAAGTATAAACATGAAGTAGGGATATTTCAGAGGACCCATGGACAGTATTGGAATTGCATGTGTCATCAGAGAACAGGGATTTTTATTAACTTCAGTGTGCACTGCTGGGACATTTTGTCCAGGCACACTCGGGGACTGAGGTGAAGGAGTGACTATCTGTGGTTACATCAATACAAAGCAGTTACCATGGAACAAAAATGTGGGCATGTTTAAGATAACAGGGAGAAATGGGTTGTATGTTTCACAGTTGGGTGACAGTATAATTTATCATCCAAAATGGAACTTATTTAAGAGTGAAAGAAGACAACCAAGTAGGAAGCCAGTAAAGCAGGAGTAAACTGAGTCTGTCACCAGGCAAATGAGGTAAATGGCCACCCTGCTCATAGTGAATACAACTAATTTTTAGAAAGAACATAAAGATTGAAGGGAAATTTCTAGAAATTGCTCTAAATCTAGCTGAGGTTGGAGAAAAGTTAGATCGTAAGAATATACATCCTGGAAGTGTGGTGGAGTACTACAGCTAAAAGAAAAAAATGGCTATAAGTGTGCAGATCTCAGAAGTTTAATAGATATTGCAGCTCTGGTTAATGAAACAATTTAGTGATGCTGGAGTAAAGAAGGTGAGGAATCTGCTGGGTTCATAAAGTCACAGTGAACTAAAGTTCAGATGTGGATGTTTATTATCCCTTAGACTCTAAAATTGTCCAGGAAGAGAGTGGAATTGATGGTGGAAAGGAAGTGTATAAGCCAGAGGCCAGAGTCCTCAAAGAATGTGAAGAAATGAGCTTGAGGGAGGTCGGTCAGTAACATGAATGAGGTCTTTGTGACATGAGTTTCAATAAAAATAGTTTTATAAGAGGGCACAAGAGGTTCAGTAATAGCTATTAAGGAAATGAATACATTTGTCATTGCTTCATGGCATTGAGTATTTCAATCACCCTTGATCCAAGCTCATCCCAACTGATGATAATTTTATTTCCATTGCATGCAGGGAGAGAATTCACTATTTATGGTGACCAAGAATGTACAGTTCTACACATCAGTTTTTAAATTCCTCTTAAATTAATAACTTGGACTTCTTGTGCATGTTTTGCTTTGATTAAAAATGATTCATCCAGAGAGGACCATCTATTCTTCCTCTGCCAGTAAAAATAAAATCCATTGCCTATAATATGTGATGTTAATTGACAAAATTTAAGACTTCCTTTGAGGTTCTTTATCAAGAGATCCTAACTGTTTTCTATACACTATTTTTTAGATATCAATAAAAATTTAAAATTCAGGGGGAAATGTATTCACATCTTTGATTACATCATAAATATTTCATATCTTCATTCTTTGTCACTGAGTTTAAAACACAAAAATCCCATTACATTCATAAGTACGTAAGTTTTATATTTTTTCCTTTCTACCATTATTCAAAGGAATAAATTCGTACTAGTATTCATTAAATATCTCAGCATAAACCAAATAAGATAAGGCTTAACAAGAGAAACTCTAAAATATTACTTGTATCATTACGTTTGACATACTTTTTTTTTTCTACACTAAAATCATAGCTTCATGTGGGAAACAGTCTTTTTAGAAAACTTGAAGAATTTTGCATGCACCAAATATTATCACTCAATGACCTGCAAATAAAGTAAGTATAATTCATTAGCATAATTGAGATTTTACTTTGTTCATTATTTAAAATTGTTGAAATTATAACAAGTGTTCTAAGTTATTGCAGACCAACACAAATAATATTACCTTAAAATTTAATGACCATATTAATTATTTATACAATGTTATATCAGTTCTTGTATTAGTAACACTTTAATTATCATATATAAAACAATGTTAATACCTAATATGTTAGCTGAGTAAATCTTCCCTTGGCCCTTAGTTTTTCTCCAAAAGTGGGCTTATCAATGAAAATGTTGGTTTTCTTTTTTTCATCTTTTCACTCAGAGGCCTCTCAGTATACTTGAAAATTAACTTTATTTTCAACTCCTCTAAAGTGATCACTCACCTAGAGTCAGACATCCTGGAATGTGAAGTCAAGCGGGCCTTAGGAAGCATCACTACAAACAAAGCTAGTGGAGGTGATGGAATTCCAGTTGAGCTATTTCAAATCCTAAAAGATGACGCTGTGAAAGTGCTGAACTCAATACGCCAGCAAATTTGGAAAATTCAGCAGTGGCCACAGGACTGGAAAAGATCAGTTTTCACTCCAATCCTAAAGAAAGGCAATGTCACAGAATGCTCAAAATACTGAAAAATTGCACTCATCTCACACTCTAGTAAAGTGATGTCTAAAATTCTCCAAGCCAGGCTTCAGCAAAACATAAACCATGAACTTCCAGATGTAAAGGCAGAGAAACCAAAGATCAAATTGCCAACATCCGCTGGATCACTGAAAAAACAAGAGTCCCAGAAAAACATCTATTTCTGCTTAATTAACAATGCCAAAGCCTTTGATTAAGTGGATCACAATAAACTGTTGAAAATTCAGAAGGAGATGGGAATACCAGACCACCTGACCTGCCTCTTGAGAAATCTGTATGCAGGTCAGAAAGCAACAGTTAGAACTGGACATGGAACAACAGACTTCCATGTCCATGCTTCCAAATAGGAAAAAGAGTACATCAAGGCTGTATATTGTCCCCCTGCTTATTTAACTTATTTGCAGAGTACATTATGAGAAATGCTGGGCTGGAAGAAGCACAGGCTAGAATCAGGATTGCCAGGAGAAATAGCAATAACCTCAGATATGCAGATGACGCCACTCTTATGGCAGAAAGTGAAGAAGAACTAAAAAGCCTCTTGATGAAAGTGAAAGAGGAGAGTGAAAAAGTTGGCTTAAAGCTCAACATTCAGAAAACTAAGATCATGTAATCTGGTCCCATCACTTCATGGCAAATAGATGGGGGAACAGTGTAAAGAGTGGCTGACTTTATTTTTCTGGGCTCCAAAATTACTGCAAATGGTGATTGCCGCAATGAAATTAAAGGACACTTACTCCTTGGAAGGAAAGTTACGACCAAACTAGACATCATATTACAAAGCAGAGACATTACTCTGCCAACAAAGGTCCGTCTAGTCAAGGCTATGGTTTTTCCAGTGGTCATGTATGGATGTGAGAGCTGGACTCTAAAGAAAACTGAGCACCGAAGAATTGATTGTTTGAACTGTGGTGTTGGAGGAGACTCTTGAGAGTCCCTTGGACTGCAATGTGATCCAACCAGTCCATCCTAAAGGAGATCAGTCCTGTGTATTCATTGGAAGGACTGATGTTGAAGCTGAAACTCCAATACTTCGACCACCTGATGCAGAGAGGTGACTTATTTGAAAAGACCCTGATGCTGGGAAAGATTGAGAGCAGGAGGAGAAGAGGATGACAGAGGATGAAATGGTTGAATAGCTTCACCAATTAGATGGACATGGGTTTGGGTGGACTCCGGGAGTTAGTGATGGACAGGGAGGCCTGGCGTGCTGTGGTTCATAGTGTCACAAAGTCGGACATGACTGAGCAACTGAACTGAATTGAAAGGGAATGCTATCAAACTTCCAAATTTCATTGCATTTTTTTATTCCCTCTAAACTCATTTCACAGACCTTACCAAGCTGCAATCTCCTTCAAATGTAGTCAACCACATGATTAATAATTTATAAAGAAGGTATTATATAATCTTAAAAATAAAAGTAAGCTAGTTTTAAGTTGTATGTTTACCAAATTATGCCAAATATCTCTCTTAGTTACGTGGCACAAGTCTGTTACCAAATATTTTATCTGTATGAGCAGAGAATTTTACAGACAACTTCAAGTAATGAGGATAGTGATTGTTATTTGAATAGGTTCAGGGCTTTTTTAATCATGGAAAAAATAGAGAACTAAAAACATACTTCAGGAATTATAGCATCAAACCAGTTTCTGGTCTTTTATGTTAATGAGAAACTGCAGCTCTCTGTTTGCTGATCCCTTACTAGACTTATTCTGAAAGAGAGCATAATCTTCTTTGTAAAAGCAAACATGTTCAGTTTTTGAAAGTATAGAAATCTAAGAGAGATGAGAAGGACATAAAAATGGCAGCTCCTAAAAGAGACAAGGTCCAGAGAAAAAGAAAAAAACTTGACATACATTCTACATGTACCTTGGTATTTTATTCAACATTTTTTTTCTCCAGCTTCAGAACCTACAAGACTTTCAGTCTTCATTTTCTCCTGTTTCCTTTAAAACATTCTTTTCTCCAAAAGGTGGACACCTCTGTGTTGGGTTTAAACAATATGCTAAGAGTAAATAAGTAAAGGGCAAAGACAGTGGGCATTTTACTATCTTTGAAATGTGTTAATTGATGATTCTGGTGCAGCAGCATCAGTATCATTTGGGGAATACAAATTCTAGCTACCATTCGCAGACATGCTGAAGCAGAAACCTTGGGCATTAGGCCCAACAGTCTGCGTTTCAACTACTCTTCCCTGTGATTCTGGTATATGCTAAAATTGGGAATCAACTGTGAAAAGGAAGATAACTAGTTATTGGTATTTTAGCATGTGAATTTTTCTTCCTATTTTAAATTACAAGAAACTGTCAATGGTTTGTTATCACTAGAGACAGAAATGCGGAAAGGAAGAATCATTACCTTTATTTGCCATTAGAATTTTCTAACAAAATTATATGATTTTTAATTTTCAGGGCTTATCTATATGTTGAACTGAAAACCCATTTTTTATTTGCACTTTTATAATCCCTTATATATATATATAAAGTATAAATAAAATGTTTTTTAAAGATATGAATTGAATTCAGTTCTTCTCAGAGAATTTATTCATTCCAGCAATAAATCTTGCTACCTTTCTAAGTCCTTGCTTTGTGCCAGAAATTGTGCTAAGCTCTTAGATAAAGAAAATGAATGATGAATAAGACATAATTCTTAATTCTAAGATATTCTGATCTTCTTGAGGAGAAAAATGTAGAAACTAATATAATTTTTCAGTATTAAGAGGGTTAAACTCTAGTCTTAACATCTTTCATCCATAAAAATCTACATTAAAAATTAAAAGTTCTATCAGTTATTTTTCCCAAAAGGATTTGAGTTCTGATATATGTAAATGATATTAAAAAGAAGCTATCAGAAAGACAAACAAAATCTTAACCGTGTAGACTCATTTTATTTCATTGTTTCAATAAACACTTCTTAAGCACCTGCTTTGTGTCAAGTATTATGACATGCACTCAGAATTTATAGGATGAAATAGGTATTTTCTGTGTTATAGGAGTGAAGGAAGCTAAGTCAATTTACAAATAGTTAATCATCAAAACCCCAAGAGAAAAATCTGGACAGGATACAAGAAGGATGAGGTTTGGATGACAAACTAGAGAAGAGTCAGTTTTTCTGAGAATAATTTTCTTTAAGTTTAACATTATTCCATCATTTTCGGAGTAATAAATCTCGGTAAAGACAAAGTAGAAAGAAGAGAACTTTTGCTCTCAATGTTCAAAAGCAAGCTCTCTAGAAAAGTTTTGTATATTTATTTTGCTCTATGTTCCTACTAATTTTCCTTTCCTTGTTGAGTTTATGCTTTATCTAAAATGACAATTTCTGCTAACAAATGAGATATTTCTAATGACTTTTCACAATATATTTTTTTATTTTTTAAATTATGAAAGTATAATCACACATTTACAGGAGACTTGGAAAATACACAACAAAGTTTCACTATATATTATCATTATTTTTAAGTAGACAAATTAAGATTTTTAGTTGGATTTTCAATATCAAACACAAAAATTAATAGAATGAATATATAGAAAAGAAGGAAATAGTAGACTGAAAAGCATTATGAACCAATTCAACACAATTAAGAATTATATAATTATCACACAGCTGTAGGATAAAAATTCTATTCAAGTTCCCATAGACTATAAACAAGGACACCCTGGAACATACCCAGGGACATAAAACAAAATGCAAAATTTCAAGGACTAAAGGTATTGAAATAATAAAGTCTGTCCTCTTATCATTGGAGAATTATGTTAGAAATCAATATCAAAAGATATTTGAAAATAACCCACATATTTTCATATTCAATGTGACATTTACCAAGAGAGATCTTTGACGTAGCCACTGAATGCTCAATAAAGTTAGAAGACTGAAAAAACACAGAGGGTGATTACAGAGATGAAAGCATTTAAATGAGAAATTAATATCAAAGATACTTTAAAAACCAAATGTATTTGAAAATTAAATGCCCACTTTTAAATGATGGCTGTATCTAAGAAGCCCTAACAAAGAAAATTAGAAAATATTTGTACCAGAATACAAATGAAAAGAGAATTTACCAGAATTTTTTGCATGCAGTTGAAGCTGCTCAAAGAAACTAAATACAAGGTGGAATCTTAAAGTATGAAAACAAATAATGAACACTGGCATAAGTTTTTGTGAAATTTGAACTAAATCTGTAATTTAGTTAATAATACAATATCACGCTTTCAGAATGGGAGAAAATAATAGCAAATGAAGCAACCGACAAACAACTAATCTCAAAAATATACAAGCAACTCCTACAGCTCAACTCCAGAAAAATAAACGACACAATCAAAAAATGGGCCAAAGAACTAAATAGACATTTCTCCAAAGAAGACATACAGATGGCTAACAAACACATGAAAAGATGCTCAACATCACTCATTATCAGAGAAATGCAAATCAAAACCACTATGAGGTACCATTTCACACCAGTCAGAATGGCTGCGATCCAAAAGTCTACAAATAATAAATGCTGGAGAGGGTGTGGAGAAAAGGGAACCCTCTTACACTGTTGGTGGGAATGCAAACTAGTACAGCCACTATGGAGAACAGTGTGGAGATTCCTTAAAAAACTGGAAATACAACTGCCTTATGATCCAGCAACCCCACTGCTGGGCATACACACTGAGGAAACCAGAAGGGAAAGAGACACGTGTACCCCAATGTTCATCGCAGCACTGTTTATTATAGCCAAGACATGGAAGCAACCTAGATGTCCATCAGCAGATGAATGGATAAGAAAGCAGTGGTACATATACACAATGGAGTACTACTCAGCCATTAAAAAGAATACATTTGAATCAGTTCTAATGAGGTGGATGAAACTGGAGCCTATTATACAGAGTGAAGTAAGCCAGAAGGAAAACATAAATACAGTATACTAACGCATATATATGGAATTTAGAAAGATGGTAACAATAACTCGGTGTACGAGACAGCAAAAGAGACACTGATGTATAGAACAGTCTTATGGACTCTGTGGGAGAGGGAGAGGGTGGGAAGATTTGGGAGAATGGCAAGGAAACATGTAAAATATCATGTAGGAAACGAGTTGCCAGTCCAGGTTCGATGCACGATGCTGGATGCTTGGGGCTGGTGCACTGGGAAGGCCCAGAGAGATGGTATGGGGAGGGAGGAGGGAGGAGGGTTCGGGATGGGGAACACATGTATACCTGTGGCAGATTCATTTTGATATTTGGCAAAACTAATACAATTATGTAAAGTTTAAAAATAAAATAAAATTAGAAAAAAAAAAGAAAAAAATAATACAATATCACATGTTAATATCCTTTTTTTTTAACAACATAGCATTTATTTATATTCTCAGATTAGAAGTTTCAAATCACATTAATTTTTTTTAATCACATGTGAAATGCTGGGAGAAATGACTCACGAGCTGGAACCAAGCTAGGAGAAATATCAACAACCTGAGATATACAAATGATATCACTTTAATGGCAGAAAGTGAAGAAGAACAAAAGAGCCTCTTGAAGGTGAAACAGGAACATGAAAAAGTGGGCCTAAAACTCAACATTCAAAAAATTAAGACTATAGCATTTGGTCCCAACACTTCATGGAAAATAGATGGGCAAAAATTGAAAACTGTGACAGATTTTATTTTGGAGAGCTCAAAAATCCCTACTAATAGTGATTGTAGCCATGCAATTAAAAGACACTTGCTCCTTGGAGGAAAAGCTATGACAAAACTGGAAAGCATATTAAAAAACAGAGACATCACTTTTCTGACAAAGGTTCATCTAGATAAAACTATGATCTTTCCAGTAGTCATGTAGAGATGTGAAATTTGGACCACAAAGAAGGCTGAGCACCAAAGAAATGATGTTTTTGCATACTGTGGTGCTCGAGAAGACTCTTGACCATCACTTGGACAGAAGAAAGATTAAACCAGTCAATCCTAAAGGAAATCAACCATAAATATTTATTGGAAGGACTGATGCTGAAGCTGAAGCTCCAATCCTTTGGCCACCTGATCAGAATAGCTGATGCTTTGGAAAAGACTCTGATGTTGGGAAAGGTTGAGGGCAAGGGGAGAAGAGGGAGACAGAGGATGAGATGGTTGGATGGTTTCACTGACTCAATGAACATAAATTTGAGCAAACTTGGAGATAGTGAAGGACAGGGAAGCCTGGTGTGCTGCAGTTCATGGGGTCAAAAAGAGTCAGACACGACTTAGTAACTGAACAGCAACAAAGATAATAACCTTTCTAAACTGTTAGCAGTAATACTAGATGCCAAAATACATGGAATTATATCAAAGTTTTGAGTGAATATAAAAAGAAATCTAGCTTTCTATTCATATTAAGTCAAACAGGTGGAATCAAAATATAATTTTATAGCTAGGCAAAAATTCATGTTTTCTAAAATATGTCTTTTATGTTATACATACTATATATAGAAAGAGTAAGTGTATCTCTCTCTCTCTCTTTCTCTCTCTCTCTCTCTCTCTCTCTATATATATATATATATATGCATATATATAGTCAAAAGACTTTCTACTATACTTGATAAAGACTTGGGAAACAAAAAAAAAAAGTGGCACAGAAATTGGAAAACATAAAACTAAATGAACAGGATGAACCACAGAATATAAAATGAAAAAAGTGAAATAAACTAGATAAAAGTAAAAGATCATCACATAATTGATTTACTTTCAAACATAGTTGCTCAATAGAAACACATCTCTATCTTTGGAGAAAACAAGCAATACCTTGGCATTTGTATTTTTCAAATATTTCCAAAATAGCTCTTAAATGCATCTGGACTTTAAAAAGTGATTATGCGTTTCTCTATTAAAAGTGATTTCATGTTTTAATGATAGAGAATTTTCTTATTTCCTATTGACCAGTCACAATGTTATTACGTGAATAATAGTTACATAAATACAAGACCTTTTGAAACTAAAACAAATAAGATGTCCTTTTCATTATAGGTGACTGGAATGCAAAAGTAGGAACTCAAGAAACACCTGGAGTAACAGGCAAATTTGGCCTTGGAACACAGAATGAAGCAGGGCAAAGACTAATAGAATTTGGCCAAGAAAACGCACTGGTCATAACAAACACCCTCTTCCAGGAACAAAAGAGAAGACTCTATACATGGACATCACCAGATGGTCAACACCGAAATCAGATTGATTATATGCTTTGCAGCCAAAGATGGAGAAGCTCTATACAGTCAGCAAAAAACAAGACCAGGAGCTGACTGTGGCTCAGACCATGAACTCCTTATTGCCAAATTCAGACTTAAATTGAAGAAACTAGGGAAAACCACTAGACCATTCAGGTATGACCTAAATCAAACCCCTTATGATTATACAGTGGAAGTGAGAAATAGATTTAAGGGCCTAGATCTGATAGATAGAGTACCTGATGAACTATGGAATGAGGTTCGTGACATTGTACAGGAGACAGGGATCAAGACCATCCCCATGGAAAAGAAATGCAAAAGAGCAAAATGGCTGTCTGGGGAGGCCTTACAAATAGCTGTGAAAAGAAGAGAAGCAAAAAGCAAAGGAGAAAAGGAAAGATATAAGCATCTGAATGCAGAGTTCCAAAGAATAGCAAGAAGAGATAAGAAAGCCTTCTTCAGCGATCAATGCAAAGAAATAGAGGAAAACAACAGAATGGGAAA
Organism: Bos taurus; assembly: GCF_002263795.3. Lineage (NCBI taxonomy): Eukaryota > Metazoa > Chordata > Mammalia > Artiodactyla > Bovidae > Bos > Bos taurus. The sequence goes on from NC_037336.1 coordinate 6,703,272, forward strand.
GACTAGAGATCTCTTCAAGAAACTCAGAGATACCAAAGGAAAATTTCATGCAAAGATGGGCTCGATAAAGGACAGAAATGGTATGGACATAACAGAAGCAGAAGTATTAAGAAGAGGTGGCAAGAATACACAGAAGAACTGTACAAAAAAAGATCTTCATGACCCAGATAATCACGATGGTGTGATCACTGACCTAGAGCCAGACATCCTGGAATGTGAAGGCAAATGGGCTTTAGAAAGCATCACTACGAACAAAGCTAGTGGAGGTGATAGAATTCCAATTGAGCTATTCCAAATCCTGAAAGATGATGCTGTGAAAGTGCTGCTCTCAATATGTCAGCAAATTTGGAAAACTCAGCAGTGGCCATAGGACTGGAAAAGGTCAGTTTTCATTCAAGTTCCAAAGAAAGGCAATGCCAAAAATGCTCAAACTACCCGACAATTGCATTCATCTCACATGCTAGTAAAGTAATGCTCAAAATTCTCCAAGCCAGGCTTCAGCAATATGTGAACAGTGAACTTCCTGATGTTCAAGCTGGTTTTAGAAAAGGCAGAGGAACCAGAGATCAAATTGCCAACATCCACTGTATCATGGAAAAAGCAAGAGAGTTCCAGAAAACATCTATTTCTGCTTTATTGACTAGGCCAAAGCCTTTGACTGTGTGGATCACAATAAACTATGGACAATTCTGAAAGAGATGGGAATACCAGACCACCTGATCTGCCTCTTGAGAAATTTGTATGCAGGTCAGGAAGCAACAGTTAGAACTGGACATGGAAGAACAGACTGGTTCCAAATAGGAAAAGCAGTGCATCAAGGCTGTATATTGTCACCCTGCTTATTTAACTTATATGCAGAGTACATCATGAGAAACGCTGGGCTGGAAGAAACACAAGCTGGAATGAAGATTGCCGGGAGAAATATCAATAACCTTAGATATGCAGATTACACCACCCTTATGGCAGAAAGTGAAGAGGAACTCAAAAGCCTCTTGATGAAAGTGAAAGTGGAGAGTGAAAAAGTTGGCTTAACTCAACATTCAGAAAACGTAGATCATGGCATCTGGTCCCATCACTTCATGGGAAATAGATGGGGAAACAGTGGAAACAGCGTCAGACTTTATTTTTTCGGCTCCAAAATCAGTGCAGATGGTGACTGCAGCCATGAAATTAAAAGATGCTTACTCCTTGGAAAGAAAGTTATGACCAACCTAGACAGCATATTCAAAAGCAGAGACATTACTTTGCCAACAAAGGTCCATCTAGTCAAGGCTATGGTTTTTCCTGTGGTCATGTATGGATGTGAGAGTTGGACTGTGAAGAAGGCTGAGCACCAAAGAATTGATGTTTTTGAACTGTGGTGTTGGAGAAGACTCTTGAGAGTCCCTTAGACTGCAAGGAGATCCAGCCTGTCCATTCTAAGGAGATCAGCCCTGGGATTTCTTTGAAAGGAATTATGCTAATGCTGAATCTCCAGCACTTTGGCCACCTCGTGCGAAGAGTTGACTCATTGGAAAAGACTAATGCCAGGGAGGGATTAGAGGCAGGAGGAAAAGGGGACGTCAGAGGATGAGATGGCTGGAAGGCATCACCGACTCGATGGAAGTGCGTTTGAGTGAACTCCAGGAGTTGGTGATGGACAGGGAGGCCTGGCGTGCTGCGATTCATGGGGTGGCAAAGAGTCGGACACGACTGAGAGACTGATCTGATCTGATCTGAATCACAATAGTAAAAGATGTTTATCAGTTTTCACAATCAGTTACCAGGCAAAAAAATAAAGGATAGTTACAACTGCAAGCCATAATGGAAATGTGATTAACCTAACAATATAAAATAGTTATATACATTTGAGAAGCTAAATAGAGTCATGTGGTAAGTGGAGGTGCATACATGCACATATTTTCTTCCTCCCAATCCATCTATGTCTTTTTTTTTTGGTGCATTAAATCTATTTATATTTAAGGTAATTGTGGATATGTATGCTGGGACTCTGATGCTGGGAGGGATTGGGGGTGGAGGAGAAGGGGACATCAGAGGATGAGATGGCTGGATGGCATCACCGACTTGATGGATGTGAGTTTGAGTGAACTCCAGGAGTTGGTGATGGACAGGGAGGCCTGGCATGCTGCAATTCATGGGGTCTCAAAGAGTCGGACACGACTGAATGACTGAACTGTACTGAACTGATGGATATGTTTGATCTTATTACTATTTTCTTGGTTTGGATTTATTCTGTGTAGGTCTTTTCCATCTCTTGTGCTTCCTGCCTAGAGAAGTTCTTTTAGCATTTCTTATAATTTGGAGGTGCTGAATTGGCTTAAATTTTCCTTGTCTTGAAATCTTTTGATTTCTCCATCAAATCTGAATGAGAGTCTTGCTGGTTAGAGTATTTTTGGTTGTAGATACTTCCCTTTCATTACTTTAAGTATACTGTATCATTCATTTCTGACCTGTAGAGTTTCTGTTGGCAAATCAGTGGATGATGTTGTGGGAGTTCAAGTGTAAGTCATTTATAGTTTTTCCCTTTTTGCTTTTAATATTTTATCTCTGTCTTTAATTTTCATCATTTAGATTACTGTGTCTTTGAATGTTTCCCCTTGGGTCCATCCTGTGTGGTACTCTGCACTTCCTGGACTTGGTTGACTATTTCTTTTCCCATATTAAGGAAGTTTTCAGCTATTATGTCTTTGGATATTTTTTCAGGTCCTTTCTTTCTTCTTCTGAGCCCCCTATAATGTGAATGTTGGTACATTTAATGTTGTCCCAGAGGTCTTTCAGGCTGTCTTCCTTTTTTTTCGTTCTTTTTTCTATATTCTGTTCTGTGGCAGTGACTTCCACATTCCTTCTTTCAGGTCACTTACCTGTTCTTCTGCTTCAGTTATTCTGCTATTGTTTTCTTCTAGTATATTGTTTATATCTGTTTGGTCTTTAGTTCTTCTAGGCCTTTGCTGCTGCTGCTAAGTCGCTTCAGCCGTGTCCGACTCTGTGCGACCCCACAGACCAAAGCCCACTAGGCTCCTCTGTCCCTGGGATTCTCCAGGCAAGAACACTAGAGTGGGTTGCCATTTCCTGCCTTTAGTGAACATTTTTTGTATTTTCTTCATCCTTTTTCCAAGATCCTGGATCATTTTCACTATCATTATTCTGAATTCTTTTTCTAGAAGGTTTCCTATCTCAAATCCATTTAGTTGTTTTTCTGGGGTTTTGTGTTGTCCCTTCATCTGTAGACAAGATGTCTTCATCTCCTTTTTCATTCTGATTAGCTTTCTGTGATGTGGGATTCATTCTAGCTACTGTGAGATTGTTATTCTTTTTGCTTATTCTGTCTTCTTTCTGGTGGATGAGGCTGTGTCTTGTGCAAGCTTCCTGCTAGGAAGAACTGGTGGTGGGAAAAATTGGATCTTGTTCAGGTGGGCAGGATCATGCTCTGATGACTAGGGTTGTACTGCCTTCCTGTAAGTTGTTTGGCTTGATGCAACCCAGTCCTGGGATATAAGGGTTCTATGGTAAAATTAACAGTGACTTCCAAGAGGACTTATACCAAAGGGCATTTTTCTGGATTGCTGTTGCCACTACTCCAATCCCTTCAGCAAAACACTACTGACCCACCTCTACATGAGACCCTCAAACACTAGCAGTTAGGTCTGGTGCAGTCTTCTGTGGGGTCACTGCTACTTTACACTGTGTCTTGGTGTGTGTGCAAGATTTTGTTTATATCCTTCATGAGTGGAGACTCTGTTTCCTCAGTTCTTTGGAAATCCTGTAACCAAATCCGGTTGGCCTTCAAAATCAGATTCCCTGGGGTTTCCCAGTCCCTTTATTGGATCTCCAGGCTGGAAGCCTGGTATGGGCCTCAGAACTTTCACAATAGTGGGAGACCTGCTTTGGTATTATTGTTCTCAGTTTATGGATCACCCACCCAGCAGGTATGAGATTTGATTTCACTGTGATTGTACACCTCCTACCATCTTGTTGCACCTTCTTCTTTGTCTGCGGACATAAGATATCTTTTGTGTGTGTGTGTGAGTTCCGGCATCCTCCCATTGATGATTGTTTAACAGGTAGTTGTGATTTTGGTGCTCTTGCAGGAGGAGACAAGCACACATCCTTTTACTCTGCCATCTTGAACCAATCCCAAAATAGCCTTTTAAAATAATTAAACCACATTCTCTCATGACTTCTCATTATACTTATCTACGCCAAAGTTGGATTTTTATTTAATTAAACATCATGTTGCCTTTATAAATTTTGTAGATTGTTTTTTCCCTCAGGTATTCAGAGGTGTACTTATATTTATCCTCTAGATATGAATTTGTGAAAACAAAAACAGAAATATCTTTAAGTTTCTTCATACATATAGCTGCTTACCTTACAAAACAATGAATATTATCAAACAATCTTTTATTTTTCTTTACTTTTTAGTTCTAGAAATCTTGCCAAATAAGGAAAAAATTACAATGTCTATCTTATAATTATAAAATGAAACAAACATATTAGATTTTGAGAGTAGAAAAATATTTTCATTAACCTTAATACTAGTCTAAATTCTCATCAGTTCAGGTCAGTTGCTCAGTTGTGGCCGACTCTTTACAACCCCATGAACTGCAACACACCAGGCCTCCCTGTCCATCACCAACTCCCAGAGCTTACTCAAACTCATATCCATTGAGTCAGTGATGCCATCGAACCATCTCATCTTACGTGGTCCCCTTCTCCTCCTGTCTTCAATCTTTCTCAGCATCAGGGTCTTTTCAAATGAGTCAGTTCTTCACATCAGGTGCCCAAAGTATTGGAGTTTCAGCTTCAACATCAGTCCTTCGAATGAACATTCAGGACTGATCTCCTTTAGGATGGACTGATTGGATCTGCTTGCAGTCCAAGGAACTCTCAAGATTCTTCTTCAACACCACAATTCAAAGAATCAATTTTTCAGCACTCAGCTTTCTTTATAGTTCAACTCTCACATCGATATATGACTATTGGAAAAACCATAGCCTTGATGAGATGGACCTTTGTTGACAAAGTAATGTCTCTGCTTTTTAATATGCCATCTAGGTTGGTCATAACTTTCCTTCCAAGGAGTAAGTGTCTTTTAATTCATGGCTGTATTTACCATCTGCAGTGATTTTGGAGTCCAAAAAAGTAATATCAGCCACTCTTTCTCCATCTATTTGTCATGAGGTGATGGGATCAGATGCCATGATCTTAGTTTTCTGAAAGTTGAGCTTTAAGCCAACTTTTTCACTCTCCTCTTTCACTTTCATTAAGAGGCTCTTCAGTGCTTCTTCACTTTCTGCCATGTGGGTGGTGTCATCTACATATCTGAGGTTATTGATATTTCTCCTGGCAATCTTGATTCCAATCTGTGTGTCATCCAGACCAACGTTTCTCATGTTTCTCATCACTTTGCATATAAGTTAAATAAGCAGGATGACAATATACAGCCTTGATGTACTCTTTTTCCATTCTCATAAGGAGATTTATTTTTAAAAAATAATATAGAAAACATGTCAATGGTATTTCCCTGGTGGTCTAGGGTTTAGGACTCGACAGTTTCACAGTTGGCACCAAGATTCAACCCCCGGTTGGAAAACTAAGATCCCACAAGCGACATAACATTATGTGGCCAGAAATGAAACAAATAAGTAAACAAATTAACAACAAATATGGGCATTGTCCTTAATAACTGTTTTATAGCAAACAGTTGCTAAGGACAACTAAATTTTCAGTTCATTTCAGTTCAGTTGCTCAGTCATGTCCGACTCTTTGCAACCCCATGAATCACAGCATGCCAGGCCTCCCTGTCCACCACCAACTCCCGGAATTCACCCAGGTTCACGTCCATTGAGTCAGTGATGCCATCCAGCCATCTCATCCTCTGTCATCCCCTTCTCCTCCTGCCCCCAATCCCTCCCAGCATCACAGTCTTTTCCAATGAGTCAACCCTTCGCAGGAGGTGGCCAAAGTACCGGAGTTTCGGCTTTAGCATCATTCGTTCCAAAGAAATCCCAGGGTTGATCTCCTTCAGAATGGACTGGTTGGATCTCCTTGCAGTCCAAGGGACTCTCAAGAGTCTTCTCCAACACCACAGTTCAAAAGCATCAATTCTTTGGCGATCAGCTTTCTTCATAGTCCAACTCTCACATCCATACATGACCACTAGAAAAACCATAGCCTTGACTAGACGGACCTTTGTTGGCAAAGTAATGTCTCTGCTTTTCAATATGCTATCTAGGTTGGTCATAACTTTTCTCCCAAGGAGTAGGCACCTTTTAATTTCATGGCTGCAGTCACCATCTGCTGTGATTTTGGGGCAAAGAACTAAAATTTAATTCTCTAGAATTTAGTTCATGTAGCCATTTCAGTGTAATACTATGTATAAAAATGTGTAAGGTCTGGAGTCTGGATGCCAGGAATTAAGTCCCAGTTTAATAGGCCATATTATTTTAGAAAATTATTGTATCTCTCTAAGTTTCAGTTTTTCATTTCTAAAATGGGATTAAAATATTTTTTGCAAAAGATATCTGACAGAATTAAATGAAACAATGTTCATAAGCCTCAGTAATAAATATAAGCATATGAAGATATCAAGAAAGGCTAACTGTTCATATTATTGATGGCCTTTGATAACTGTAGATGTTAAGAAAATTTTTCTTTCTGTTTCTTTGTATAATTAAATGTTTGTATCAGCATATATTGCAAGCCATTGTCAAAGGAAGCTTCTGAAATGTCTTGAAAGATACCTGCTGACTGGTACTTAGGTGTTTGTGTAAATCCCTGCCCTTGAGCATGGACTGGACTTAATGGCTTGCTTATAACTAATGGAATATGGCAGATGTGAAGAGCTGTTTCTTCAGAGATTTGGTTACACAGGTTACTGCGTCTGTGACTTTCCTCTTTCAAGTGCTTTCATGTCCTTTGATTGTCTCACTCTGGTGATACCAGTTATCTTCAGTTGTTACTAGGGTATGTCCACAGGGAGGGAAACTGAGTTCTCTCTCTAATAGCATGTGAGGTCTCCAATCTTGTCAACAGTCATTTGACTGACTTTGGGACCTGATCTTTTCCAAGGGGGTTAGGAGATGTCCACAGCCCCAGCTGACACTTTGGTATTCTGTGAAACATTCCGATCTAAGTCATGCTTGAATTACTGATCTACAGACATGGTAAGATAACACATACTGTTTCTTTAAATCACAAAATTTTGGGACAATTTTTTCCACAGTAGTAGATAACTAATATAATCAATTAGTTATACATTAGAGATTTATGAATCTTAGTGATTAAAAATCATCTTTTAGATTTTATATTTTCTAGGTTATATGCATGTATTTATCTTCTAAAAAAAAAAGAAAAGAAATATTTTTATTAAAAAAAGGAATTTCTCAGAAAAGATGAAAGCTCTAATTTGAAAAGATGCATGCACTTCGATGTTCATAGTGGCACTATGTATAGTAGCCAAAATATAGAAGCAAATTAAATGTCCATCAATAAATCAATGCATAAAGAAGCAACATTTTATATACACATAATATATTTAATTACAATGTATTTTTATATAATATATATAAATTAGTCAGGCATAAAAAAAGAATTAAATAATGTCATTTGAGGCAATATGGATAGACCTAGAGATTATCATACTAAATTAAGTCAGAGAAAGACAAATATCATGTGGTATCACTTATATGTGTATGTGTGTGCTCAGTCATGTCTGACTCTTTGTGACCCTATGAACTGTAACCCACCAGTCTTCTTTGTCTGTGGGATTTTCCAAGCACAAATACTGAAGTGGGTTGTCATTTCCTCCTCCAGGGGATATTCCCAACCCAGGGATTGAAATCAATCTCCTGTGTCTCCTGCATTGGCAGGGAGATTATTTACCAGTGAGGCACCAGGGAAGCCTGGCAGAATCTAAAAACAAAAAACAAATGAACCTATTTACAAAACAGAAGCAGAATCATAGACATAGACACCAAGCATGTGGTTACCAAAGGGGAAGGTGGGATAAATTGGGAGTTTGGAATCAAAAGAAGAATTTTCCCATAAGTTTACCACACAAGCATTTACACACATTTGTTTAAAAGCTTGGAATTAGTTTCTTCCCATATCAACTTCAAGAAGGCAGGGCATTTAGTTATAAAAAGTATCTCCATTAAAAAGTTATAAAGCATAACTCCATTAAAAAGTTCTCTCTTCTATTAACTCACTAATCTTTAATAGTATGTAATCCCATCGCTGTTTCATTGAACATGAACTTGGGCACACTCCAGGGGATGGTGAGGGACAGAGAAGTCTGGCATGCTGCAACCCATGCAGGTGAAGAGTAGAACACCAGTTGGTGCCCGGAAAAGAACAATCCCAATGTTAAGTGTTAGTCCCTCAGTTGTGTCCGACTGTTTGTAACCCCACACACTGTAGTCTGCCAGGCTCCTCTGTTCATAGAATTATCCAGGAAAGAATACTGGAATAGTTAACCATTCCCTTCTCCAAGGGATCTTCCTGACCCAAAGATCTAACCCAGATCTCTTGCATTACTGGCAGATTCTTTACCTTCTGAACCACCAGAGAAGCACCATGTAATCACAGTACTTTTATTTAAGTTACTCTAAGACTAACCCTATTGTTTTCAATTCTTCTAAAGAATGTTGTAAAATGCAAAGGTGTTTTAAAATTAATTAAAACAATTATTAAAAAAGAGAAAAAAAACTAAGAATAAAGGAGGTGAAATTTTAGTTATTATTGAAGCAGTTATAGACTGAGTAATAATTTTTAAGCTCTCTATATATTCATTTCATCACAAAATATATCCTTCTCACTTAATATATAAAATTTCTAAATATACATAAGCATTAATTTTAACAATCTTTTTGTTATTCCTAGATCATAAATTATATATTAATTAAAGTATTAGAAATGTAACATGTTAATATTTTGATAACATACTCATAAATGATTATTTGTTGGATTTTTGAAATTTTTGGTGAGTAAATAAATACAACTTTAAAAAAGTAGAAAATGACCTATTCTATAATTTCAGTCCAGGACAAAGTCCTTCCAAAATTACACTTTTGGATGTATTTCAATACTATACTAAGTGGAACGTATTAATAAATGATTTGGTAAGGAAGAACAAAGGATTTGTGCTTTACTATGCCTATTACTGCTACTTTCTAAAGGAAAGATATTTATATGGGAATTGTTTAATAATTTAGTGAGAGGTAAAAGTATTTTGGAAAGAACATTCAGAAATGGAGTAGTTAATGGACAGTAAGAAACACAAGAATGAGAAGAGATTGCAGAATGGATACAATAAATAAAAAATAAGAAAGATTTTTGGACTGTCTCTTAAAACTGGATAAAGGCAAATTCACATAGATCAGAATCAACTCGATTTACTTTTCAGTGGTAAAATTAAAGAGCCAAAAATGAATGAGATTGGGTTTCTGCAATACCTAATACTTCTCTATAGATAAAAATAAAAGTTATTTCCCTTACACTAGTTGGTGACTACTTTTATTATTGTTTATTTAAAAACACAAGCTGCTAAACTATACTTTAGGCAGGCCTGTTTATTCCAACTGCTAAATCTACCAAGTATAAATGTGGGAAGCAGATAAGAACTTGGCTGTGCAATAAGCCAAGTTAGATCTTTTCAAGCCAATAAACTTTGTGTCCAGAACCATTTAAGCATAGTTGCCACACTGATTTAGTTAATCAAGTGTAGATATACCCCAAATTAGGAATAGTCACTTTATGGATATCCTGTAAATGAACATATGGTTATTGTGAACATGAACATGAACTTCTAGTACTGGAGAAAATGTGTCATCCCAGGTGACTTGGAGTGCCAAAAGCATCAGATCAGAGAGACCCTCCCCCCTTCCATTCAGTTAGAGAGACCCAGGAACCACTGGAGCAGTGCCTCCACTGAAATATATGATAATTGGATTGTGTGGGCTTCCTTGGAAGTCAAATTGCCATTTGTCACATTTTTTTTTTTTACATAAAACAATGTATCCAGATTTCAAATAACTGACTCCAAAACAATCAATCAGTCAATACATATGAAAGGGAATTTATCAGTTGGGACCTGCCTGCAGTTGCTAAATCTGCCTTTTGCTCTGATCTCTGTGAGTGTAGCCATTGACGATTACCTTATGGTTCCCCTCAGACCTGAGAGAGCAGACACACTTTCTTAACTCACTTTGGTTGAGCAAGCTTTTGCTAGACAAAGTCTGGCTTAATAAAGTTTTAAAATACAAGGTGATCTGTATACTGAAACTAAAGTTATTTTCAATATTATAGAATTTTAAGTATTTTCAATATAATTTTTTAACAAAATACTAATTTCTGAGACAGTATCCTTCCTTATATTAAACCACAGGATTTTTCCCCCTTGATTATGAGAAAGCAAAAAAATCATATAGTGCATTTCTGTTTCCATTTGGAACAAATTAAAAGATGTGTCGGCACAGACATACGAAGGATCATAAGAGACCACTATCAGCAACTATATTACAAAAAAGTGGAAAACTTGGAAGAAATGGAAAAATTCTTAGAAAAATATAACCTTTCAAACTGAACCAGGAAGAAATAAAAAATCCTAACAGACCTATCAAGAGCACAGAAATAGAAACTGTAATAAAAACAATCTTCCAACAAACAAAAGCCCAGGACCAGATGGCTTCACAGGTGAACTCTACTAAAAACTTAGAGAAAGTCTAACATCTATCCTTCTATCTAACATCTTCCAGAAAACTGCAGAGGAAGGTAAACTGCCAAACTCATTCTATGAAGCCACCATCACCCTAATACCAAACCCAGACAAAGAAGCCCCCAAGGAAGGGGGGGGGGGACTACAGGCCAATATCACTGATGAACATAGAGGCAAAGATCCTCAACAAAATTCTAGCAAACAGAAACCAACAGCATATTATAAAGATCGTAAATCACGACCAAGTGGGCTTTATCCCAGGGATGCAAGGATTCTTCAATATTCACAAATCAAACAATGTGATACACCACATTAACAAATTGCAAGATAAAAACCATATGATTATCCCAATAGATGCAGAAAAAGCTTTGGACAAAATTCAGCATCCATTTATGATAAAAAACCCTCCAGAAAGCAGGCATAGAAGGAACATACCTCAACATAATAAAAGCCATATATGATAAGCCCACAGCAAACATTATGCTCAATGGTGAAAAATTGAAAGCATTTCCCCTAAGACAAGACAAAGGTGCCCACTTTCACCACTACTTATTAACATAGTTTTGGAAGTTTTAGCCACAGAAGTCAGAGAAGAAAAAGAAATAAGGAATTCAGATTGGAAAAGAAGAAGTAAAGCTCTCACTGTTTGCAGATGACATGATTCTCTACACAGAAAACCCTAAAGACACAACCAGAAAATTACTAGAACTAATCACTGAATATAGTAAAGTTGCAGGATATAAAATTAACACCCAGAAATCCCTTGCATTCCTATACACTAACAATGAGAAAACGGAAAGAGAAATGAAATAATTCCATTCACCAGTGCACCAAAAATAATAAGATACTTAGTGATAAATCTACCTAAGAAACAAAATACCTATATACAGAAAATTATAAAACACTGATGAAATAAATAACAAATGACACAAAAAGATGGAGAAACATACCATGTTCTTGGATCTGAAGAATCAATATAGTGAAAATGACTATACTACCCAAAGTAATCTGTAGATTCAATGCAATCCCTATCAAGCTACTAATGGTATTTTTCACAGAATTAGAACAAATACTTTCACAGTTTGTATGGATACAAAAAAGCTTGAACAGCCAAAGCAATCTTGAGAAAGAAGAATGGAACTGGAGGAATCAACTTGCCTGATTTCAGACTACTACAAAGCTAAAGTCATCAAGACAGCATGGTACTAGCACAAAGTCAGAAATATAGATCAATGGAACAAAATAGAAAGCCCAGAGATAAATCCACACACCTATGGACACCTTATCTTTGACAAAGGAGGCAAGAATATACAATGGAGAAAACACAATCTCTTCAACAAGTGGTTCTAGGAAAACTGGTCAAGCACTTGTAAAAGAATGATATTAGAACACTTTCAAACACCATACACAAAAATCAACTCAAAATGGATTAAATATCTAAGTTTAAGACCAGAAACTATAAAACTCCTAGAGGAAAACATAGGCAAAACACTCTCTGACATAAATCACAGCAGGATCCTCCATGACCCACCTCCCAGATTAATGGAAATAAAAGCAAAAATGAACAAATGGGGCCTAATTAAACTTAAAAACTTTTGCACAACGAAGGAAACTATAAGCAAGGTGAAAAGACAACCTTCAGAATGGGGAAAATAATAGCAAATGAAGTAACTGACAAAGAATTAATCTCAAAAATATACAAGCAGCTCATGCAGTTAAATACCTGAAAAATCAACGACCCAGTCAAAAAGTGGGCCTAAGAACCACACAGACATTTCTCCAAAGGAGACATACAGATGGCTAACAAACACATGAAAAGATGTTCAACATCACTCATTATCAGAGAAATGCAAATCAAAACCACAATGAAGTACCATCTCAGGCTGGTCAGAATGGCCCCTATCAAAAAAGGGAGGGGGGTTCAGGATGGGGAACACGTGTATACCTGTGGTGTATTCATGTTGATGTATGGCAAAACCAATACAATATTGTAAAGTAATTAACTTCCAATTAAAATAAATAAATTTATATTAAAAAAAAGTCTACAAATAATAAATGCTGGAGAGGGTACATAGAAAAGGGAACCCTCTTACACTGTTGGTGGGAATACAAACTAGTACAACCACTATGGAGAACAGTGTGGAGATTCCTTAAAAAACTGGAAATAGAACTTCCATATGACCCAGCAATCCCATTACTGGCCATACACACTGAGGAAACCAGAATCAAAAGAGACTCGTGTATCCCAATGTTCACTGAAGCCCTGTTTATAATAGCTAGGACATGGAAGCAACCTAGATGTCCATCAGCAGACGAATGGATAAGAAAGCTGTGGTACATATATACAATGGAATATTACTCAGCTATTAAAAAGAACACCTTTGAGTCAGTTCTAATGAGGTGGATGAAACTGGAGCCTATTATGCAGAGTGAAGTAAGTCAAAAAGAAAAACACCAATACAATATATTAACACATATATATGGAATTTAGAAAGATGGTAATGATGACTCTATATGCGAGACAGCAAAAGAGACACAGATATGAAGAACAGATTTTTGGACGCTGTGGGAGAAGGTAAGAGTGAAATGATTTGAGATAATAGCATTGAAACGTGTATATCACCATATGTGAGATAGATCACCAGTCCAAGTTTGATGCATGAAGCAGGACAGTCAAAGGCAGCACAGTCAAACCCTGAGAGATGGAATGGGAATGGTGGTGGGAGGGGTGTTCAGAATGGGGGACACATGCACCCATGGCTGATTCATGTCAATGTGTGGCAAAAACCACTACAATACTGTAGAGTGGTTACTCTCCAATTAAAATAAGTAAATTAATTTTTAAAAATGTGTTGGATTAGTCAAGGACAGCTCTGCTCTCTGAAGTAAAAAGCACACAAAATGCATGAGCCTGGGTTTTAGCTACCTAGGACCCATTGGAGATGTCAAAGTAAATGAATCTTCCAAACAATATTATATACAGAAAATAAATATATAACAACACATTATAATATATGAAAGAGTATATATATGTGTTTAAATTTTCTGATTAAATTGCTGGACTGGAAGAAACACAAGCTGGAATCAAGATTGCCGGGAGAAATATCAATAACCTCAGATATGCAGATGACACCACCCTTATGGAAGAAAGTGAAGAGGAACTCAAAAGCCTCTTGATGAAAATGAAAGTGGAGAGTGAAAAAGTTGGCTTAACTCAACATTCAGAAAACGAAGATCATGGCATCTAGTCCCATCACTTCATGGGAAATAGATGGGGAAACAGTGGAAACAGTGTCAGACTTTATTTTTCTGGGCTCCAAAATCACTGTATATGGTGACTGCAGCCATGAAATTCAAAGACGCTTACTCCTTGGAAGGAAAGTTATGACAAACCTAGATAGCATATTCAAAAGCAGAGACATTACTTTGCCAACAAAGGTTCGTCTAGTCAAAGCTATGGTTTTTCCTGTGGTCATGTATGGATGTGAGAGTTGGACTGTGAAGAAGGCTGAGCGCCGAAGAATTGATGCTTTTGAACTGTGGTGTTGTAGAAGACTCTTGAGAGTCCCTTGGACTGCAAGGAGATCCAACCAATCCATTCTGAAGGAGATCAGCCCTGGGATTTCTTTGGAAGGAATGATGCTAAAGCTGAAACTCCAGTACTTTGGCCACCTCATGCGAAGAGTTGACTCATTGGAAAAGATTCTGATGCTAGGCGGGATTGGGGGCAGGAGGAGAAGGGAACAACAGAGGATGAGATGGCAGGATGGCATCACTGACTCGATGGACGTGAGTCTCAGTGAACTCCGGGAGTTGGTGATGGACAGGGAGGCCTGGCGTGCTGCGATTCATGGGGTGGCAAAGAGTCGGACACGACTGAGTGACTGATCTGATCTGAAAGCTAAACGTCTGGTTAAAACACCAGCCTCCTCTTTCTTCTACATGTTTTTAAGCATCTTTCATCAAAGTAAGATAGGTTGATTTCTTTTTACAACAAGTAAGGAGATACTTATGCTCATTTATCCACATGAACTCTATACGTGGGGAAAGCACTTGGCACATTAGTTGGCTTTGTGGTAAAATTTCAGTAAGTCAATTCTGGTACAACAATTCTCTGGTGTTAAAGTTTATAATTCTATTCTAGACACTTCTGTCTATCATCTTACATAGTAATAAATCAGCACTATGTTTTCCATAATTTATTCATTTTCCTATCCTAAGATAAACATATTGAGACTGCAATATCCAAGGGAGTATCAAAGAGTTTACCATATCACCAAGCCAGATCTATGACCAGAATCTGAAATTCAGAAAGATCTGCTTTAAACAAGCAAGAAACCTGGCTATAATTATATCAAGAAGAATGGCATTACTGTAAATCTTCAGCTTTGATGAGATGAGGGAGACTACACCTTGATAAATGTTAGTTTGCCCTGTGTCAGAATATCTTTTGAAGATAAATTTGGGGCTTACTTTATGAATTCATATTTTCCTCCCAAGGGTTACAGTGTTGGTAGAACTAAAAATATATTTAACTGTTGTTTGAAATGCCAGTAGAAATTAGCCAAATACATAAAACTAACAGATTTTTGATGTAGTTCAAGATTCAATGTAAAGTTAAAAAAAAAAAAATTCCTTCTGTGATGTTACTTTGAATATGACCAGATACTAATGATAATAGCTAAAATGTGGTGTCACTTTTTCATTTACATTCTTTGACATAATAAAGTATCTAATACATTCTGTGATTCTACATACAGAATTTTTACCAGATAAATTTCAGGTGTACAGCATTAAGTCAACATCTGTAAATATTTTTTCTTTTTTTTGAAGTGGAGCAAATGAACTAACTACACACACATCACAGATCTTTTATTTTATGCTTTTGCTTTACAAGGATGGTGATCCTGTTTTAGATGCATATTAAATACAAAATGTGAAATTCACTATTATGATCAAAGTGGGGGGAAATCATTCTTCACCATTTAAATTCTCATGCAGTGAGAATGATCACCACAAATCTATTTACCATCCATCACCATACAACTGAGCTCTTTAACACATTTCACATAACCTCAATCTCCATTCCCCAGTGATAACCACTACTCTATTCTCTATATCAATGAGTTTGTTTTTATTTATTTTTGTTTGTTTAGACTCTGCATTTGAGTGAAGTCATCCATAGACTTTACAGAAAACTAACCAAGTTGATCACATGGACCACAGCCTTGTCAAACTCAATGAAACAATGAGTCATGCCGTGTAGGGCTACCCAAGATGAACAGGTCATGGTGGAGAGTTCTGGAAAAACGTGGTCCACTGGAAAAGGGAACAGCAAACAACTTCAGGATTCTAGCCTTGAGAACCCCATGAACAGTATGAAAAGGCAAAAAGTTATGACACTGAAAAATGAACTACACAGGTGAGTAGGTGTCCAATATGCTACTGGAGAAGAGTTGGGAAATAATTCCAGAAAGAATGAAGAAACAGAATCAAAGCGAAAGCATGCCCAGTTGTGGATATGACTGGTGATGGAAGTAAAGTGCAATGCTGTAAAGAACAATATTGCATGGGAACCTGGAATGTTAGGTCCATGAATCAAGCTAAATTGGAAGAGGTCAAAAAGGAGATGGCAAGAATGAACATCGACATTTTAGGAATCAGTAAACTAAAATGAACTGGAATGTGCAAATTTAATTTAGATGACCATTTTATCTATGACTGTGGGCAAGAATCCCTTAGAGGAAATGAAGTAGCTCTCATAGTCAACAAAAGAGTCTGAAATGCAGTACTTGGATGCATTGGCAAAATTGACAAAATGACCTCTGTTCATTTCTAAGGCAAACCATTCAATATCACAATAATCTGAGTATATGCCCACCACTAACGCCAAAGAAGGTGAAGTTGAGCAGTTCTATGATGACATATAAGAACTTTTAGAATGAACACTAAAAAAAAAAAAGAAAGAAAGAAAAAAAAGATATCCTTTTCATCATAGGGGACTGGAATGCAAGTGTAGGAAGTCAAGAGATAGATACCTGGAGTAACAGACAAGTTTGGTCTTAGGGTAAAAAATGAAGCAAGAAAAGGGCTAACAGAGTTTTGCCAACAGAATGTGCTGGTCATAGCAAACAACTTCTTCTAACAACACAAGAGACGACTCTTTACAGGGACATCACCAGATGGTCAATACCAAAACTAGATTGATTGCATTCTTTTCAGCTGAAAATGGAGAAGCTCTATACAGTTAGCAAAAACAAGACCAGGAGATGACTGTAGCTCACATCATGAACACTTTATTGCAAAACTCAGACTCTAATTGGTGAAAGTATGGAAAACCACTACACCATTCAGATATGATCTAAATCATATACTTTAGGATTATACAGTGGAAGTGTCAAATAGATTAAGGGATTAGATCTGATAGATTGCCTGAAGAACTATGGACAGAGGTTCATGATATTGTAAAGGAGGCAGTGATCAAGGCCATCCCCCCAAAAAAAGAAATGCAAAAAGGCAAAATGGTTGTCTGAGGAGGCCTCACAAATAGCAAGAAAAGAAGAGAAGCTAAAGACAAAGTAGAAAAGGAAAGATATACCCATATGAATACAGATTTCCAAGGAATAGCAAGGAGAGATAATAAAGCCTTCCTCAGTAATCAATGTAAAGAAATAGAGGAAAACAATACAATAGGGAAGACTAGAGATCTTTTCAAGGAAATTAGAGATACCAAGGGAACATTTCATGCAAAGGGTAGCACAATAAAGGACAGAAATGCTATGTAACTAACAGCAGCAGATGATATTAAGAAGAGGTGTCAAGAATACACAGAGGAACTATGCAAAAAAGATCCAACTACCCAGATAACCACAATGGTTTGATCATTCACCTAGAGCCAGACATCCTGGAGTCCAAAGTCATGTGGGCGTTAGGAAACATCACTATGAACAAAGCTAATGGAGGTGACGGAATTCAAGCTGAGGTATTTCACCTCCTAAAAGATGATTCTGTAAAACTGCTGCACTCAATATGCCAGCAAATTTGGAAAACTCAGCAGTGGTTACAGGACTGGAAAAGGTCAGTTTTTGGTCCAATCCCAAAGAAAAGCAATGTCAAAGAATATTAAGACTACTGAACAATTGCACTAATCTCACATGATAGCAAAGTAATGCTCAAAATTTTCCTAGTCAGACTTCAACTGTACATTAACTGAGAAGTTCCAGATGTTCAAGCTGGATTTTTAAAAGACAGAGGAACCAGAGATTAAATTGCCAACATCTGTTGGATCATACAAAAAGCAAGAGACTTCCAGAAAAACAGCTAGTTCTGCTTTATTGACTAGACCTAAGTCTTTGACTATCTGGGTCACAACAAACTGTGGAAAATTCTTAAAGAAATAGGAATACCAGACCACCTGACCTGCTTCCTGAGAAATTTGTATGCAGCTTGGAGAAGGCAATGGCACCCGACTCCAGTACTCTCGCCTGGAAAATCCCATGGATGGAGGAGCCTGGTGGGCTACAGTCCATGAGGTCGCTAAGAGTGGGACATGACTGAGCGACTTCACTTTCACTTTCACTTTCAAGAAGCAACAGTTAGAACCAGACATGGAGTAACGGACTGGTTTCAAATTGGAAAAGGAGTATGTCAAGGCTTGTATACTGTCACCCTAATTATTTAACTTATGTGCAGAGTACTCCATGTGAAAGGCTGGGGTGAATGAAGTACAAGCTGGAATCAAGATTGCCATTAGAAATAGCAATAACCTCAGATATGCAGATGACATCACCCTTATGGCAGAAAGTGAAGAGGAACTAAAGAGCTTCTTGAAGAAATTGAAAGAGGAGAGTGAAAAAGCTGGCTTAAAACTCAATATTCAAAACATTAAGATCACGGAATATTGTCCCATCACTTCATGCGAATAGATGGGGAAACGAAACAGTGAAAGACTTTATTTTCTTGGACTCCAAAATCACTGCAGATAATGACTACAGGCATGAAATTAAAAGACACTTGCTCCTTGTAAGAACAAATCTAAATAGCATTTTAAAAAGCAGAGACATTATTTTGCCCAGATGATCCATCTAGTCAAAGCTATGATTTTTCCAGTAATCATGTATGGATGTGAGAGTTGGACCTTATGGAAAGCTGAGCACTGAAAAATGATTCATTTGAACTGTGGTGTTGGAGGAGACTCCGTTGTGGTGTTGGAGAGAATCCCTTGGGCTGCAAGAAGATCAAACCAGTTAATCCTAAAGGATATCAGTCCTGAATATTTATTGGAAAGACGGATGCTGTAGCTGAAGCTCCAATACTTTGGCCACCTGATGGGGAGAACTGACTCATTGGAAAAGACCCTGATGCTGGGAAAGATTGAGGCAGGAGAAGAGGACAACAGAGGATGAGATGGTTGGATGTCATCACCGACTCAATGGACATAAATTTCAGTAAGCTCTGGGAGTTATTGATGGACAAGAAGGCCTGGCATGTTGCTGTCCATGGGAATGCAAATAGTTGGACACAATGGAGTGAGTGGACTAAACTGACCCAGGGACTTATTTCACTTAGATAATACCCTGTAGGTCTATCTACGTTGCTGCAAATTGCAAGACTTCATCCTATATTATGGCTGATAATAAGTCACAGTATATATGCACCACATTTTCTTTATCATTCGTCTGTTGACTAATACTCAGGTTGCTTCCGTATCTTTGCTATTGTAAAGTGAAAGTGAAAGAAAGTGAAGTCGCTCAGTCGTATCCGACTCTTTGCGACCCCATGGACTGTAGCCAGGATCCTCCATCCATGGGATTTTCCAGGC
Source organism: Bos taurus (assembly GCF_002263795.3). Taxonomy (NCBI): domain Eukaryota; kingdom Metazoa; phylum Chordata; class Mammalia; order Artiodactyla; family Bovidae; genus Bos; species Bos taurus. The sequence continues at coordinate 6,722,810 of NC_037336.1, forward strand.
AAGGGTGCTGGAGTGGACTGGCATTTCTTTGTCCAGGGTATCTTCCCGACCCAGTAATCGAACCCGGGTCTCCCGCATTATAGGCAGACGCTTTACCATCTAAGCCACCAGGGAAGCTATTGAATAGCTGCTGCTGCTGCTGCTAAGTCGCTTCAGTCGTGTCCAACTCTGTGCAGCCCCAGAGATGGCAGCCCACCAGGCTGCCCTGTCCCTGGGATTCTCCAGGCAAGAACACTGGAGTGGGTTGCCATTTCCTTCTCCAATGCATGAAAGTGAAAAGTGAAAGTGAAGTCGCTCAGTCGTGTCTGACTCTTAGCAACCCCATGGGCTGCAACCTACCAGGTTCCTCCGTCCCTGGGATTTTCCAAGCAAGAGTACTGGAGTGGAGTGCCATTGCCTTCTCCATTGTATAGCTATTGCTATTGTAAATAATGCTGCAATAAACAGAGTGGTGCGTGTCTTTTTAAATTAGAGCTTTCATGTTCTTTGGACAAATACCTCAAAGTGAAATACTTAGGTTACATGGTAACTTTATTCTTAAATTTTTGAGGAATAATCATACTAATTTTCATACTGGCTCCACCAATTTATATTCCCACCAGTAATGTAAGGAGGTCCCTTTTACTCCACATTCTCTGTAATACTTTTTACTCTTTGTATTTTTAATAGACATTTAACAGGTATTTGGTGGTTTATTACTGTGGTTTAAACAGCTTGGGATTTTTTTTTTTCCATAAGTTTTTAATATATCTTGGATACAAAACTATTATTGTGTATGTGATTTTTAATCATCTTCACTTGTTCAGTTGATTGCATTTTGCTTTGATATTAGTGTCTTTAGCTGTTCAGCAGCTTTTTAGTTTGATACAATCTCAATTGTTTACTTTTGCTTTTGCATCCCTTTTCTTTGGAATCATATCCTCATAAACACCCCTGCAACAAAAGTCAGGTTGTTGTTGCTGTTGCTAAGTCACTTCAGTCATGTCCAACTCTGTGTGACCCCATAGACCCCATAGACCAGGCTCCCCCGTCTCTGGGATTCTTCAGGCAAGAACACTGGAGTGGGTTGCCATTTCCTTCTCCAATGCATGAAAGTGAAAAGTGAAAGTGAAGTCGCTCGGTCATGTCGATTCTTAGCGACCCCATGGACTTCAGCCTTCCAGGCTCCTCCATCCATGGGATTTTCCAGGCAAGAGTACTAGAGTGGGGTGCCATTGCCTTCTCCAAAAGTCAGATTACTGCCTATGTATTCTTGAAGAATTTTAAGGTTTCAGATCTTACATTCAAGTATACTTTTGAGTTAATTTTTATATATGATGTAGAATAGTAGTCTACCTTCATTGTTTTGCCCAGTTTTCCCAGCATATATTAAACATATATTAAACATCATCCTTTCTCCACTCTGTGTTTTTTTCGCTCATTTGTTGCATACTAATTGTCCATGTGTGAGTATATTTATGTGCTCTCAATTTCATTCCATTGAGCTATGTGTCTGATGTTGGTGCCACTACCATGCTATTTTGATTACCATAGCTTTGTAGTATAGTTTTAACCCTGGGAGCTTGATACATTCAGATTTGACCTTATTTCTCAAGATTGCTTTGATAATTTGTGTCTTTTTTGGTTCCATACAAATTTTGGAATTATGTGTTTTAGTTCTGTGACATATGCCATTGGAATTTTGCATTGAATCTGTGGATTGTTTGCATAGTACAGACATTGTAATGATACTAATTCTTTCAGACCTTGATAATGGAATATTTTTTCATTTTTTGGTATAATCTTCAATTTTGTTCATCAGTGTCTTACAGTTTTTAATGTACAGGTTTTTGATCTTCTTGGTTAAATTTGTACCTGTGTATTTTACTCTTTTTAATGCAATTGTATGTGGGAATTTTTCCCTTCATTTCTTTTTTAGACAGTTTTTATTAGTGTATAAAAATGCAACAGATTTTTATAAATTGATTTTGTATTTTTCAATTTTACTGAATTTATTTATTAGTTTTAAACTTTTTATGTAGTCTTTGAGTATTTCTATATATAGTATGACATTATCTTTAAAGAGTGACAGTTTACATCTTCCATTTTTTTAAATAAATTTATTTATTTATTTAGACTGTGCTAGGTGTTTGTCAGTGTGTGTGCTTTTCTCTATTTGCAGTGTGTGGGATTCTCACCATTGTGGGTTCTATTATTGCAGATCAGTGGCTCTAGGACACACAGGGTTCAGTAGTTGTGGTGTGTGGGCTCAGTAGTTGCTTTATTCTAGCTCTAGAGGATAGGCTCAATAGCTTTGGTGCATGAACTTTGCTCCATGGCATGTTGGATCTTTTCAGGCCAGGAATTGAACCCAGATCTCTTGTATTGGGAGGAAAATTCTTTACCACAATTTACAACTTCTGGTAAGCCCTACATCTTCCTTTCTGATTTGGATGCTTTTTTAAATCTATTTTTCTGGGCTAATAGCTGTGGCTAGGACTCCTAATACTATGTTGAATAAAAGTGGAAAGAGTGAGCATCCTCATCTTGGTCCTGATCTTAGAGAAAATCTTTCAACTGTTCACTATTGAGTAGGGTATTAGTTTGAGTTTTTCATACAGAACGTTTGCTGTTGTTGTTGTTAAAGTATGTCCATTCTCTCTATACCTAATTTGCTGAAATTTTATTATTAAAAAATTGCTGAATTCTGTTCAATGCTTTTTCTGCACCTATTGAGATGATCTTATGAGTATTATCTCATATTTTATTAATATAATGTATCACATTGATTTTTGAATGTAGAGCAATCCTTGCATCCCTGGAATAATGTATTGTTGGATTCAATTTGCAAGTATTTGTTGAAGATGGTTCCATCTATGTTCTTCAAAAATATTGGTCAATAAATTTCTTTTTTTATTGTCTCCTTGCCTAATTTGAGTATCAAGATAATTCTGGCTTCATAAAATGTTTTTGGAAGGTTTCCCTCCTTTTGAGTTTTTTTGAAATAGTTTTAGAAAGATAGATATTAAGTCTTTCTTGAATGTTTGTTAGAATTCACCAGTGAAGTTGTTTGGTCCTTTTTTCTGTGTTAGGAGTTTCTGATTACTGTTTCCACAACCTTATTAGTAATTTGTCCATTCAGATATTGTAGTCTTCATGGTTTAGTTTTGAAAGATTGTATGTTTCTAGAAATGTATCTGTTTCTTCTAAATTGCCCTGCTTATTAGCATATAACATTTTGTATCTTATTAAGATCTTTTGTACTGGAGAAGGAAATGGCAACTCATTCCAGTACTTGTGCCTGGAAACTCCATGGATGGAGAAGCCTGGTAGGTTGCAGTGGGTCCATGGGGTCTCGAAGAGTCTGACAGGACTGAGTGACTTCACTTACACTTTCCACTTTCATGCATTGGAGAAGGAAATGGCAACCCACTCCAGTACTCTTGCCTAGAGAATCCCAGGGATGGGGGAGCCTGGTGGGCTGCTGTCTATGGGGTTGCACAGAGTTGGACACGACTGAAGCAACTTAGCAGCAGCAGCAGGATCTTTTGTATTTCTGAGGTATCAATTGTCACTTCTCTTTGATCTCTGATTTTAAATATGTGAAGTTTATTTTTTCTAAAAATAGGGGGGAAGCCTAGGTAATAGTGTTTTGTTTTATCCCCCCCCCAAAAAAACTTTGTTTCTTTGATCATTCTTAAGTGGTTTTTAAATCTCCATTCCATTTATTCCCACTCAGATCTTTATTATTTCCTTCTTTCTGTGGATTTTTACTCTTCTAGTTCTTTCTGATCTAAAGATAGATATTTATTTGAGATTTTTCTTGTTTCTTGAGGTTTGCCTCTATTGGTGTAAAATTTCCTCCAGAACTGCTTTTGATGTATAACACTGACTGTGGTATATTGTGTTTCTATTCTCATTTGCCTTTAGACATTTTTTAAATTTCTTCTTTGATTTCTTTGATCCATTGTTTATTCAGAATTTTATTAAAGAACGTTGCATGTTCTTTAATGTCTACATTTTGTAAGTTTGTTTTTTTTTTAATTTTCATTTTTCTTTACCTTTGGTTGATTTCTAGTTTGGTACCATTGTTTACAGAGAAGATACTTGATATAATTTAAATATTTTCTAATTTATTAAAACTTGCTTTGTGACCTAACAAATGATCTGTCTTGGAGAATGTCTCATAAAACTTGAAAAGGATGCATATTCTGCTGCTTTTGGATGGAATGTTTGTAAATAGCTATAAATTCTATCTGGTTTCATATATCATTTAAGACTGAATTTTCCTTATTTATTATCTGTCTGAATGAGCTATGCATTAATGTACTTGGGTTGTTGAATTACTCTATTATTATTCTATTGCCTTCAATTTCTCCTTTTAAATTAGTTTATATTTGCTTTATATGCCTTTACAGTTGGATATGTATTTATTTATAAATTTTATATTATCTTGTTGAATTGATACCATTATGTATTGACTTTATAATTATGTATTTATGTATACCTTTATCATTATTTATTTATCATTATGTAATCATCTTTGCCTTTTATTAAAATATTTGTTTTAAAGTCGATTTTATTGATATGAGTATAGCTACTCCAGCTTTCTTTTCTATTTCCACTTACACAGACTATGTATTTTCATTACTTCACACACATTTGGTTTCTTTGTGTCCCTACTTTTGAAGTAATCTTTTGTAGCTACCACATATATTTTTTTTTTAATTTATCCAGCCACTGTCTTTAGATTGTTGAATTTAGTTCATTTACATTTAAAATAATAGTTCATAGCTGTGTATGTGTTGCCATTTTGGTAATTGTTTTCTTTTCTGGTTTTTTTTTTTTTTTGCTTCCTCTTAGTTTCTTTCTCTGCTATCTCTCCTCTCTTGTGTTTTGGTGGTTTTCTTTAGTTTTATGTTTAGATTTCTTTCTCATTTTATGTATTTACTGTAAGTTTCTTCTGTGTGGAAAAAATATTTCACACAGCATATTTTCCATATAAAATATTCAAATCTAATTTCCTGTAAATAGCAGTCTAAGTTGATAGCAACTTGAATTTAAACAAATATTAAAGATTTATTTTTTACTCCTTCTCCAACATTATGCTTGCTTTATGGGTCATGGAGTCACTATCTTTGTTGTATATTTACCTTTTCTGATGGGATTTTCTTACTTTCATACTTTTTATCTTATTAATTAAAGTCAGCTATTTTCAGTTCAAAGAATCCTTACCTCCCCTCCGCCTTGTATATTGGTTTAGTGGTGGTAAACTCTTTAGCTTTTACTAATCAGGGAAGCTCTTACTCTCACTTTCAACTTTGAATGGTAACCTTGCTGGGTAGATAATTATTGGTTGGAAGTTTTGTTTTTTTATTTATTTTATTATTTTGGCTTTATTTTTATTTTTTTCCAGCACTTTATATATGTCATGTTACTGCTTTATGGCCTATAAGTTTTTTTGCTTAAACAATTTACTAATAGCTTTATGTGGTTTCTCTTGTATATAACAAGTTGTTTTTCCTCTTGCTGTTTTTAGGATTCTCTTTTTTTCCTAAACTTTGACCGTTTTACTTGCAATGGATCTTTCTGTGGGTCTGTTTTGATACATTTTACTCTAAGATCTCTAAAAGTCCTCTACATAGAAGTCTGTTTTCTCCCCAGATTAGGTAAGTTTTCAGCCACTATTTATTCAAATAATTTTTATGGCCTTTCTCTCTTCTTCTTTCTTCTGGGACCCATACAGTGTGAATGTTAATTTACTTGACATTGTCCCAAAGGCCCCTTTGGGACTGTCACTTTTTTAAATTTTTTTCTGCTCTGTTGAGGTGAGTTCCATTGCTTTGTCTTCAAATTCACTTCTTCTTTCTTCTAGATCATCTAATATGCTGTTGAACCTCTTTAATTAGTTTTCAGTTTAGCTAAAACTTCTGTTTGGTATTTTGAAAATATTTTTATGTCTCTGTTGAAGCCCTCACTATAAATATCCATTCTTCTCCCAAGTTTGATAAGCATCTTTTTCTGAGATTTTTTACTGCCTTGTTGATTGGAAAATATACCTCTATCTCATGATTTTGCCTTTTTCTCTGTGTTTGTTTCTATCAATGTATTATGTAAATCAATTATCTCTCCACATTGTGAAGAGATGATCTTATGTAACAGATGTCCTATGTGGTCAAAAGAACAATCCCACTTGACCACATAAGCCAGGTACTCAACAGTATCCTACATGTGGCTTCCATGTGCTTGTCTCTTGTGGCAAAACCAGGAATGCTGCTGTGGAATGTGGGTGGGCAGCACCTGCCCTTAGAATAACTGTGGTGTCTAACTACAGCATCATCTATGTGCTGGTGGGCCCAGTCATCATGGGGTCAGCTATGAGACCCAACAGAAACTCAGAAGAGGGCCAGACTCTCAGTTAACAGGTTAGATGGAGATTTCCAAAATGGTACCAGCCAGCACAGGCATTAGAAAGGTAGCATGAGATTACAAAAATGGCTCATAACTGTGTCTCACTCACCAAAGTGTGTCCTAATTGGTTTTTGCTCTCTGACATTTGTTTCAAGATAAGTAAGTGGATTTCTTTCACCTATGGTACATGTGCTATTAAATCTGGTGTTTTGTGCTGGTTTGGGGTTGACCAAGTCTGTGAACAACCCCATTAGAGAAGGTTTTCCATTTGCTATAGTTCTATAATTTTCCTAGTCATATTCCCCATTGATTTTCAAAGCCAGGTGTTTCAGGGGCTTGTCACTCCATGCAGCATCTAAGGGATGGATGATGCCTCATGTGGAGCTCAAATTCCTCAATCTTCAGGGAATATAAGTATTTTTCACCCTTTCCAAATATGGACACATTTTTCAAACAACACAAAGGATGACTCTAAATATGGACATCACCAGATGGTTGGTATCAAAATCAGATTGATTATGTTCTTTGTAGCTAAAGATGGAGAAGCTAAATACAGTCAGTAAAAACAAGACCTGGAGCTGACTGTGGCTCAGATGATCAGCTGCATATTCCAAAATTCAGGTTTAAATTGAAGAAAGTAGGGAAAACCACTAAGTCATCCAAGTATGACCTAAATCAAATCCCTTATGATTATACAACGGAGGTGATGAATAGATTCAAGGGATTAGATAGAGTGCATGAAGAACTATGGAAGGAGGTTTGTAACATTGTACAGGAGGCAGTGACCAAATCCTCAAGAAAAAGAAGGAGGCCGTCCAAGATGGTAGAGGAATAGGGTCGGGATACCACTTTCTCCCGTACAAATTCATCAAAAGATCATTTCCATGTTAAGAAACTTCCACAAGACAACTTCTGGATGCTGGTGGAGGACACAAGGTACCAAGAAAAGCAGCCCAATCTCTTCAAAAGGAGGTAGGACAAAATATAACAGACAAAAACAGAGACAACAGATTTAGGGATGGAGACCCATTCTGGGAAGGAGTCGTGAAGGAGGAGAAGCCTCTACACAGTAGAAAAATCTCTCACAGGCTTGTCTATGGCGAGTTATGGAAACTCAGAGGGCAACATACCTGGGAGAAAACAAACACACACACACACAGAATACACACCTCAGTTCAGTTGAATTCAGTCGTTCAGTCGTATCTGACTCTTTGCGACCCCATGAATCGCAGCACACCAGGCCTCCCTGTCCATCACCAACGCCCGTTTATTCGAACTCATGTCCATCGAGTCAGTGATGCCATCCAGCCACCTCATCCTCTGTCGTCCCCTTCTCCTTCTGCCTCCAATCCCTCCCAGCATCGGAGTCTTTTCCAATGAGTCAACTCTTCTCATGAGGTGGCCAAAGTACTGGAGTTTCAGCTTTAGCATCATTCCTTCCAAAGAAATCCCAGGGCTGATCTCCTTCAGAATGGACTGGTTGGATCTCCTTGCAGTCCAAGGGACTCTCAAGAGTCTTCGCCAACACCATAGTTCAAAAGCATCAGTTCTTCAGTGCTCAGCCTTCTTCACAGTCCAACTCTCACATCCATACATGACCACAGGAAAAACCATAGCCTTGACTAGACGAACCTTTGTTGGCAATATCTCTGCTTTTGAATATGCTATCTAGGTTGGTCATAACTTTTCTTCCAAGGAGTAAGTGTCTTTTAATTTCGTGGCTGCAGTCACCATCTGCACTGATTTTGGAGCCCCCAAAAATAAAGTCTGACACTGTTTCCACTGTTTCCTATCTATTTCCCATGAAGTGGTCGGACAAGATGTCATGATCTTCGTTTTCTGAATGTTGAGCTTTAAGCCAACTTTTTCACTCTCCATGTTTTCTTTCATCAAGAGATTTTTAGATCCTCTTCACTCTCTGCCATAAGGGTGGTGTCATCTTCATATCTGAGGTTATTGATATTTCTCCCAGACATCCTGATTCCAGATTGTGTTTCTTCCAGTCCAGCGTTTCTCATGATGTACTCTGCATATAAGTTAAATAAACAGGGTGATAATATACAGCCTTGACGTACTCCTTTTCCTATTTGGAACCAGTCTCTTGTTCCATGTCCAGTTCTAACTGTTGCTTCCTGACCTGCATACAGATTTCTCAAGAGGCAGATCAGGTGTTCTGGTATTCCCTTCTCTTTCAGAATTTTCCACAGTTTATTGTGATCCACACAGTCAAAGGCTTTGGCCTAGTCAATAAAGCAGAAATACATGTTTTTCTGGAACTCTGTTGCTTTTTCCATGATGCAGCGGATGTTCGCAATTTGATCTCTGGTTCTGCTGCCTTTTCTAAAACAAGCTTGAACATCAGGAAGTTCACAGTTCATGTATTGCTGAAGCCTGGCTTGGAGAATTTTGAGCATTTCTTTACTAGCATGTGACATGAGTGCAATTGTGCGGTAGTTTGAGCATTCTTTGGCATTGCCTTTCTTTGGGATTGGAATGAAAACTGACCTTTTCCAGTCCTGTGGCCACTGCTGAGTTTTCCAAATTTGCTGACATATTGAGTGCAGCACTTTCACAGCAGCATCTTTCAGGCTTTGAAATAGCTCAATTGGAATTCAATCACCTCCACTAGCTTTGTTCGTAGTGATGCTTTCTAAGGCCCACTTGACTTCACATTCCAGGATGTCTGGCTCTAGATGAGAGATCACATCATCATGATTATCTGGGTCGTGAAGATCTTTTTTGTACATTTCTTCTGTGTATCCTTGCCACCTCTTCTTAATATCTTCTGCTTCCGTTAAGTCCATACCATTTCTGTCCTTTATCGAGCCCATCTTTGCCTGAAATGTTTCCTTGGTATCTCTACTTTTCTTGAAGACATCTCTAGTCTTTCCCATTCTGTTGTTTTCCTTTCTTTCTTTGCATTGATCGCTGAGGAAGGCTTTCTTATCTCTTCTTGCTAGTCTTTGGAACTCTGCAGTCAGATGCTTATATCTTTCCTATTCTCCTTTGCTTTTCACTTCTCTTCTTTTCACAGTTATTTGTAAGGCCTCCCCAGACAGCCATTTTGCTTTTTTGCATTTCTTTTCCATGGGGATGGTCTTGATCCCTCTCTCCTGTACAATGTCACGAACCTCATTCCATAGTTCATCACGCACTCTATCTATCAGATCTAGGCCCTTAAGTCTATTTCTCACTTCCACCGTATAATCATAAAGGATTTGATTTAGGTCATACCTGGATGGTCTTGTGGTTTTCCCTACTTTCTTCAATTAAATCTTAATTTGGTAATAAGGAGTTCATGATATGAGCCACAGTCAGCTCCTGGTCTTGTTTTTGTTGACTGTATAGAGCTTCTCCATCTTTGGCTGCAAAGAATATAATCAATCTGATTTCGGTGTTGACCATCTGGTGATGTCCATGTGTAGAGTCTTCTCTTGTGTTGTTGGAAGAGGGTGTTTGCTATGACCAGTGAATTTTCCTGGCAAAAGTCTATTGGCCTTTGCCCTGCTTCATTCCATATTCCAAGGTCAAATTTGCCTGTTACTCCAGGTGTTTCTTGACTTCCTACTTTTGCATTCCAGTCACCTATAATGAAAAGGACATCTTTTTTGATGTTAGTTCTAAAAGGTCTTGTAGGTCTTCATAGAACCATTCAACTTCAGCTTCTTCAGCATTACTGGTTGGGGCATAGACTTGGATTACTGTGATACTGAATGGTTTGCCTTGGGAACGAACAGAGATCATTCTGTCATTTTTGAGTGCATCCAAGTACTGCATTTCGGACTCTTTTGTTGACCATGATGGCTACTCTATTTCTTCTGAGGGATTCCTGCCTGCAGTAGTAGATATAATGGTCATCTGAGTTAAATTTACCCATTCCAGTCCATTTTAGTTCACTGATTCCTAGAATGTCGACATTAACTCTTGCCATCTCTTGCTTGACCACTTCCAATTTGCCTTGATTCATGGACCTGACATTCCAGGTTCCTATGCAATATTGTTCTTTATAGCATTGGACCTTGCTTCTATCACCAGTCACATCCACAGCTGGGTACTGTTTTTGCTTTGACTCCATCCCTTCATCTTTCTGGAGTTATTTCTCCACTGATCTCCAGTAGCATATTGGTCACCTATTGACCTGGGGAGTTCCTCTTTCAGTATCCTATCATTTTGCCTTTTCATACCATTCGTGGGGTTTTCAAGGCAAGAATACTGAAGTGGTTTGCCATTCCCTTCTCCAGTGGACCACATTCTGATCTCTCCACCTTGACCCACCCGTCTTGGGTTGCCCCATGGACATGACTTAGTTTCACTGAGTTAGACAAGGCTGTGGTCGTAGTGTGATTAGATTGACTAGTTTTCTGTGAGTATGGTTTCAGTATGTCTGCCCTCTGATGCCCTCTTACAACACCTATCATCTTACTTGAGTTTCTCTTACCTTGGGCGTGGGGTATCTCTTCACGGATGCTCCAGCAAAGCACAGCCACTGCTCCTTACCTTGGATGATGGGTATCTCCTCACCACCACCCTTCCTGACCTTCAACTTGGGATAGCTTTTCTAGGTCCTCCTGTGCCCACACAGCCACTGCTCCTTGGACGTGGGGTTGGTCCTCCTGGCCGCTGCCCCTGGCCTTGGGCATGGGGACGTGGGGTAGCTCCTCCCGGCCGCCACCCCTGACCTCAGACTTGGGTAGCTCTTCTCGGCCGTTCCTGAGCCATTGCAGCCTGGCACTCTCGGCCGCCTCCCTGATCTTGGACGTAGGGTAACTCCTCTTGGCTGCCGCCCTTCGGGCCTGGGGTCCTCCTGGCTTCTGTCCCTGACCTCCGATGTGGGGTAGCTCCTCTCGGCTGCGCTTAGTGCCCCAGTCGCAGCCGCCGCTGTGCTTAGTGCGCCGGTGGCAGCCGCTGCCACGCTTAGAATACACACCTAACCACAACTAAAAGCAGAGATGGAGAAGTGGCACAGATGCTCCTGTCCACCAACAGTGAGTGGGGGCTGGCAGGGAGGTGTGAGCTGCATCATAATCATCGGTCCTTAAGGTAAGGACAGGCCTGAATGTCCTGAGGAAAATCTGAGGGAGCTAATGTGAGATAGCAAAACCAAACCTTGGGATTGCCAGAAAGAGAGGGGGGGGGGGGGAAGACATTTGTGTGAAAGACTTTAATACCACATGGTGACCCCTGACACACTCACAGAACAAAGGATTGAGTGAATATCACTAGAGAGCAAGCCAGCTGCTATATAGGTCCCTCTGTCCCTGGAGGCAGAGGGGCAAGTATGTGGCAGCCAAAGCCAGAAGGCAAGGGGATGCTTCAATCTCAGCCCCAGGCACCTCATCTTCCACTAAACTGTGAGCAACTGGGAAGTTGTTAAGCACATCTTCCTGGGATCCTGGAAGGTAGACATCTGGCAGGAGTGTCACAGCCTGAGATCAGCTCCCCAGAGGAGACACACAGCATGCTTGAGACTGTGCCCTCACGGCGCACCCAGGAAACCGATCAGCCAGGACCAGAGAGGTGCAGAAGATGCATATCCCACCTGGGATAGTGTGTTCCCTAAGCACCCAGTCGCCTGAGTTACTCAAACCTGGGAAGTGCACAAAATGAACAGCCCATCTGGGTCTGTGTCCCTGAGGAGCACCCAAGAACCTGAGTGACTTATACCTGGGAAGTGCACAAAGTGCAGGACCCACTTGGGACAGTGCCCTAGCAGAGCACTCTAGAGCTTGAGCAATGTGGACCTGGGAAGTACACACCACCTTGGGCTGTGGCAAACCCAGTGTGGTTGTCCCACTGAGAGCACTCCCCACACATGCCATGTTATTTGTTGGCAGTGTCTTTCCCTCCCCACAAGACAACTGAAAAAGTGAGCCTAAAAAAGTAGTCATCTTTGCACCCTTGTGTCAGGGTGAAAACTAGACACTAAAGAGACTTTCAAACAGAGGAAACCAAAATAAAGAGGAGGGAATTGCTCTGGAAGTGACAAAAGTAACTGATTAAAACCTTCCAGTTAATGCTGAGACAGTGCATTTGAGGTGTACCTACAGACCTTAAGAAAAAATACAAGCCAGAACAAGGGACTATCTGCCACTGAACTGACCCAGAAATGCCCAGAACAGTTCCAGAGAAATTACTAGATATATTTTCACTACTATCACATTTTAGTTGTTCTGAAAAAATTTAGTTCTTTATTACTCCCTTAACTTTCATTTTTATAGATTACTATTACTTTAAAAAAAAAAAACCTATTTTTAAAAACAAATTCAATATATATTATTTTTTTCAATTGAAATTGTTTTGCATTTTTATATTATGTTTTTGAGAGTCTAACCTCTATTCTAGATTTTTAATCTTTGCTTTTTAATATTTGTTATCAATTTTGCACATTTAAGAATCTAATCTTCAGTATCCATTTTCACTTAGGGATTTGATTACTGGCTTGATTGCCCTCTCTCCTTTGACTTTGCCTATTCTCCTCCAGGTAACCTCTATCTCCTTCCTCCCTCTTCTCTTATTAGATAACTCTGGGAATCTCTCTGTGTGTTCTGATCTGTGGAGAGCACCCAAGGATTTGATTACTAGCTAGATTGCTCTTTCCCCTTTTGATCCCTCCCCCCCCCCCCCATTTTTCCTCTTTCCACAATGGGTTTCCCTTGTGGCTCAACTGGTAAAGAGTCAGCCTGCAAAGCGGGAGACCTGGGTTTGATCCCTGGGTTGAGAAGATCCCCTGGAGAAAGAAAAGACTACCCACTTCAGTATTCTGGCCTGGAAATTCCATGGACTGTACAGTTCATGGGGTCGCAGAGTCAGACATGACTGAGCAACTTTCACTTCACTTTCTCCTCCTGGTCACCTCTAACTCTATTGTACATCTTCTCTTCTTTATATAACTCTATGAATCTCTTTGGGTGTTCCTGGCTGTGGAAAATTGTTTCAACATTATCCTAGGGATTTTATCTTTTTTGCTGTGGGAATGGAGAAGTCTTGAGGCTCCTTAAGAGAAGGACCAAAAGTCAGAGGCAGGAGGCTTAATTCAAGAACTTTAGAATATCAGAGAACTCCTGACTCCATGGAACATTAATAGACAAGAGCTTGCCCTAAAGTCTACAGACTGAAATCAAGTTCCACACAAAAGCAAACATGGTTCAGTGCAACACACACCATGCTACCTCTCAGTCAAAACAGGAACATAACCCTGAACATTAAAAGACGGGCTATTCAAAGCCATGCCAAACTCAGAGATACCCTGAACCTCATTACTGGATACTTCATTGCACTTCAGAGAGAAGAGATCCAGTTCCACCCACTGGAACACAGACACAACCTCCTTCAACAAGGAAACCCTGACAAGTCACTGGTCCAAGCACACCCACAGGGAACAGACTTGACAATTAAGATGAACAAGGAACTTTCAGTCTGTAGAAAGGGCAACCCAATCCCAGCAAACTAAACAAAATGAAAATGCGAAGAACTATTCAGCAGGTAAAGGAACATGGTAAAAACCCACCAAACCAAACAAAAGAGGAAGAGATAGGGAGTATACCTGGAAAAGAATTCAGAATAATGACAGTAAAGATGATCCAAAGTCTTGAAAAAGAAAAAAAAAAAAGTTACAGATAAACAGACTAGAGATAAGGATTGAGAAGATGTAAGAAATGTTTAACAAGGGCCTAGAAGAAATAAAGAAGAGTGAATCAGTAATGAATAATGCAAAAGCTGAGATCAAAAGCACTCTGAGGGGAATCAACAGTAGAATAACTGAGGCAAAAGAGAGGATAAGTGAGGCGGAAGATAGAATGGTGGAAATAAATAAAACAGAGAGGAAAAAAGAAACTTTTAAAAATGAGGACAACCTCAAAGACTTCTTGGACAATGTTAAATGCCCTAACATTTGAATCACAGGTATACCAGAAGAAGAAGACAGAAAGAAAGATCATGAGAAAATACGTAGGAGATAATGGTTGAAAGTCTCCTTAAAATGGGGAAGGAAATAGACTCCCAAGTCCAAGAAACTCAGAGAGATCCAGATAGGATAAACCCAAGGTGAAACACCCCAAGACACATATAAATCAAACTTAGAAAGATCACGAACGATGAGCAAATATTAAAAGCAGAAAGGGAAAAGTAATAAACAACACAAAAGGGGATCCCCATAAGGATAACAGTTGATCTTTCAATAGAAATTCTTCACACCAGAAGGGAATGGCAGGACATACTTAGGGTGATGAAAGAGAAACACCTACAAACAATCTTACTATATCCGGCAAGGATCTAATTCAGATACGAAGCTGAAATCAAAAGCTTTACAGACAAGCACAAGCTGAGTTAATTCAGCACCACCAAATCAGCTCTTCAAAAATGCTGAAGGATCTTCTCTAGACAGGAAACACAGAAAAGGTGTTCAAAAACGAACTCAAAACAACAAAGTATATGGTAATGGGATCTTACTTATCAATAATTACATTAAATGTAAATTGGTTAATGCTCCAACCAAAAGACAAAGACAGGCCAATGGACATAAAAACAGACCCCTATATATGTTGTCTACAAGAGACTCACCTCAAACCAAGGGACACATACAGACTAAAATTGAGGGGTGGAAAAATGCTATTTCATGCAAACAGAGACCAAAAGAAAGCAGGGATACCAATAATAATATCAGATAAAATATATTTTGAAATAAAGACTGTGATAAGAGACAAAGAAGGACACTACATAATGATCAAAGGATATCCAAGAAGAACATATAACAATTATAAATATATAAGCACCCAACATAGAAGCACTTCAATATGTAAAGCAAATGCTAACAAGGATAAAAGGGGAAATAACAGTAACACAATAATAGTGGGAGACTTTAGTACTACACTCACACCTATGAATAGATCAACAAAACAGAAAATTAACAAGGAACCGCAAGATTTAAATGATACAGTGGACCAGTTAGACCTAATTGATATGTATAGTGCATTTCATCCAAAATCGGTGGATGTCACATTTTTCTTAAGTGCACATGGAAATTTCTTCAAGATAGAGCACATCCTGTGCAATAAATCTCACCTTGGTAAATTTTTTAAAAAGTGAAATCACTTCAGGCATCTTTTCTGATCACATGTGGTAAGATTAGATGTCAAGTACAGAGGAAAATCTATTAAAATTGCATGTATATAGAGGCTAGACAACATGCTTCTGAATAACCAACAGATTATGGAAGAAATCAAAATATGTATAAAAGCAAATGAAAATGAAAACATAACAACACAAAACCTATGGGATTCAGAAAAAGCAGTGCTAAGAGGGAGGCTCACAGCAATACAAACCTACCTAAAGAAACTAGAGAAACATCAAATAAACAACCTCAGTATACACCTAAAGCAACTAGAGAAAAAGAAAGAAGAACCTCAAAGATAATGGAAGGAAAGGAATCATAAAAATCAGAGCAGAAAAAAGAAAAATAAATAAATAAATAAAAGAAACAAAGGAGACTATAGCAAAAATTAACAAAACTGAAAGTTGATTCTTTTAGAAGATAAATAAAATAGACAAACCATTAGCCAGACTCATCAAGAAAAAAAAGGGGGTGGGGGGGGAATCAGATCAACAAAATTAGAAATGAAAATTTATAAATCAAAATAGACAACACAGAAATATAAAAGATCATAAGAGGCTACTATGAGCAATAATGTGCCAATAAAATGGACAACTTGGAAGAAATGAGCAAATTCTTAGAAAATTATAACCTTCCAAAACTGAACCAGGAAGAAATAGAAAATCTTAGCAGATCCAACACAAGTCTGGAAATCAAAACTGTAATCAAAAATCTTCCAACCCTCAAAAGCCCAGGACCAGATGGCTTCACAGTTTAATTCTACCAAAATTTTAGAAAAGAGCTAACACCTATCTTACTCAAACTCTTACAGAAAATTGCAAAGGAAGATAAACTCCCAAACTCATTCTATGAGGCCACCATCACCTAATACCAAAACCAGACAAAGATGCCACAATAAAAGGAAAACTAGAGGCCAATATCACTGATAAACATACATGCAACAATCCTCAACAAACTTCTATCAAACAAAATCCAACAAAATAATAATAAAATCATACATCATGACCAAGTGGGCTTTATCCCAGGGATGCAAGGATTCTTCAATATTGCAAATTAGTCAATGTGATACACCATAATAACAAAATGAGAAATAAAAATCATACAATTATCTCAATAGATGCAGAGAAAGCCTTTAACAAAATCAACACCCATTTATAATAAAAGCTCTCCAGAAAGCCGGCATCAAGGAACATACCTCAACATAGTAAAAACCATATATGATTTTAACACAGAAAACATTATCCTCAATGGCAAAATATTGAAAGCACTTCCCCTAAAGTCAGGAGCAAGACAAGGGTGCCCACTATCATCACTACTATTCAACATAGTTTTGGAAGTCTAGCCACAACAATCAGAGAAGAAAAAGAAATAAAAGGAATCCAAATTGGAAAAGAAGATGAAAAACTCACTTTTTGTAGATGACATGATCCTCTATATAGAAAATCCTAAAGATACCACAAGAATATTACTAGAGCTAATCAATGAATATATTAAACTTGAAGGATATAAAATTAATACACAGAAATCCCTGGCATGCCTATTCACTAACAATGAAAAAAAGGGAAATAGAAATTAAGGAAACAATCCCATTAAACTTTGAAATGAAAAGAGTAAAATATTTAGGAATAAATTTACCTAAAGAAACAAAAGACCTATCTATAGAAAACTATAAAACACTGCTGAAAGAAATCAATGACACAAATGGATGGAGAAATGTACCGTGTTCATGGATTGGAAGAATAAATATGGTGAAAATTAGTATACTACTCAAAGCAACTTACAGATTCAAAACAATGACTATCAAGCAAAAAATGGTATTTTTCGCAGAACTAGAACAAATAATCTCACAATTTGCATGGAAACACAAAATTCCTCAAATAGCCAAATCCATCTTGAGAAAGAAGAATGGAACTGGAGGGATCAACCTGACTGAGTTCAGACTATACTACAAAGCTACAGTCTTCAAGAGAGTATGGTAATGGCACAAAGACAGAAATATTGATCAATGAAACACAATAGAAAGTCCAGAGATAAATCCACACACCTATGTATACCTTATCTTTGACAAAGGAAGCAAAAATATACAATGGAGAAAAGACAATCTCTTTAACAAGTGTTGCTGGGAAAACTGGTCATCCAGCTGTAAAAGAATGAAACTATAACACTTTCTATAACATTTATTAAATATATAAATGCAAAACCAGAAACTATAGAACTCTTAGAGAAAAACATAGGCAGGACCCCTTCTGACATAAATCACAGCAAGATCCTCTATGATCGATTTCCCAGAGTAATGGAAATAAAAACAAAAATTTAAAAATGGGACCAGTTAAACTTAAAAGCATTTGCACAATGAAGGAAACTGTATGCAAGGTGAAAAGGTAGCCTTCAGAATGCGAGAAAATAATAGCAAACAAAACAGTTGACAAAGAATTAATCTCCAAACTATACAAGCAGCCCATGCAGCTCAATACCAGAAAAACGAACAGCCCAATCAAAAAGTGGGCCAAATAACTAAAGACATTTCTGTAAATAAGACATACAGATGGCTAATAAGCACATGAAAAGATGTTCAACATCTCTCATTATTAGACAAATGCAAATCAAAACCACAATGAAGTATCATCTCACATTGGTCAGAATGGCCACCATCAAAAAGTCTACAAACTGTAAATGATGGAAAGGGTGTGGGGTAAAGGGCACCCTCTTACACTGTTGGTGAGAATGCAAACTAGTACTGTCTTTGAGGAGAAGAATGTAGAGAGTTCATAAAAAACTTGAAATAGAACTGTCATATGACCCAGCAATCCCACTTCTGGGCATACACACTGATGAAACCAGAATTGAAAGAGACACATGTACCCCAATGTTCATTGCAGCACTGTTTATAATAGCTAGAACATGGAAGAAACCTAGATGTGCACCAGCAGATGAATGGATAAGGAAATTGTAGTACATATACAAATTGGGATACTACTCAGCTATAAAAAAGAATGCATTTGAGTCATTTCTAATGAGGTAAATGAAACCGGAGCCTATTTTATAGAGTGAAGTAGTTCAGAAAGAGGAACACCAATATATATATATATATATATATATATATATATATATATGTAATTTAGAAAGTCTGTAATAATGACCCTGTATGCAAGACAGCAAAAGAGACACAGATGTAAAGAATAGACTTTGGGACTATGTGGGAGAAATCAATGGTGGAATGGTTTCAGAGTATAGCATTGAAACATGTATATTACCATATGTAAAATGAGTGACCAGTGAAAATTCAATGCATGAAGTAGGGCACTCAAAGCCAGTGCTCTCTGACAGCCCAAAGGGATTGGGTGAGGAGGGAGGTGAGAGGGGGGTTCAGGATGGGGGGACACATGTGCACCTGTGGCTGATTCATGTCAATATATGGCAAAAACCACCACAATATTGTAAAGCAATTAGCCTCCAATTAAATTAATCAATTAAAAGAAAAAAGAGAGAGAAAGCAATGCAAGAAGGCAAAGGAATTTTCTGAAGAGGATTTACAAATATCTGAGAAAAGAAGAGAAGTGAAAGGCAAGGAAGAAAGAAAAAGATATACTCAACTGAATTCAGAGTCCCAGAGAATAGCAAGGACAGATTAGAAAGCCATTTTGAACAATGCAAAGAAATAAAGGAAAAATAGAACAGAAAAAGCTAGAGATCTGTTCAAGAAAATTGGAAATATCAGAGAAACATTTCATATAAGGATGGGCACAATAAGGGACAGAAATGATAAAGACCTAACAGAAATAGAAATTAAAAAGAGGTGGCACGAATACACAAAAGAGCTATACAAAAAAATCCAATAACTACAATGGTGTGGTCACTCACCTAGGGCTGAAAATCCTAGAGTTTAAAGTCAAGTGGGTCTTAGAAAGTATTACCATGAACAAAGGTAGTGGAGTTGACTGAATTCTAGCTGGGCTATTTAAAATCCTGAAAGATGATCCTATTAAAGTGCTTACTCAATATGTCAGAAAATTTGGAAAACTCATCAGTGGTCACAGGACTGAAAAAGGTCAGTTTTCATTTCAATCCCAAAGAAAGGCAATGCCAAAGAATGTTCAAATTACCATACAATTGCAATCATTTCACATGCTAGCAACCTTATAATCAAGCTCCTTCAAGCTAGGCTTCAGCAGTATGTGAATTGAAATTTTCCAGATGTAGAAGCTTGGTTTTGAAGAGGCAGAGGGACAAGAGATCAACTTGCAAAAAGTCATTGGATCATGGAGAATAAAGGGAGTTCCCAAAAAGCATCTACTTCTGCTTCATTGACTACACTAAAGCCTTTGACTATGTGTATCACAACAAACTGTGGAAAATTGTTAAAGAGATGAGAGTACCAGACCACCTTACCTTTCTCTTGAGGAGCCTGTAAGCAGATCAAGAAAAAACATTAAGAACCAGATATGGAATAACTGACTGCTTCAAAATTGGAAAAGGTGTATGACAAGGATGTATATTGTCAACTTGCTTATTTAACTTATATGCTCAATACATCATTTGAAATGCAAGGTTGGATGAATCACAAGCAGGAATCAAGATTGCTGGGAGAAATACCAACAACCTCAGATATGCAAATAATAATACCACTCTAATGGTAGAAAGTGAAGAGGGAATAAAGAGCCTCTTGATGAAGGTAAAAGAGGAGAGTGAATAAACTGGCTTAAAACTCAACATTCAAAAAACCAAGGTCACGGCATCTGGTCCTATCACTTCAAGGCAAATAGATGGAGAAAAATGGAAACCGTGACAGACTATTTTCTTAGGCTCCAAAATCACTGTGAACAGTGACTGCTTCCATGAAATTAAGACACTTGCCCCTTGGAAGGAAACTTTGACAAACATAGACAGCATATTAAAAAGCAGAAACACTCGTACAAAAGAAACATTTTGCCAACAAATATCTATAGGATAAAAACTATGTTTTTTGTGTTTTTTTTCCCCAGTAGTCATGTATGAATGTGAGAGTTGGTTCATAAGGAAGCCTGAGCACCAAAGAACTGATCTTTTAGAATTGTGATGCTGGAGAGGACTCTTGAGAGTCCCTTGGAGAGCAAGGAGATCAAACCACTCAATCCTAAAGGAAATCAAGAATGAATATTCATTGAGAAGACTGCTGGTGAAGCTGAAGCTCAAATACTTTAGCCACCTGAAACGAAGAGCCAACTCACTGAAAAAGATGCTGATGCTGGGAAAGATTGAAGGCAACAGGAGAAGGGGTTTGCAGTGGGTGAGATGGTTAGATCACATCACTGACTCATTGAACATAAATTTGAGCAATCTCCAGGAGATAGAGGTAGACAGAGAAGCCTAGTGTGATGCAGTCCCTGAGGTCACAAAGAGTAAGACACAATTTAGAGACTGAGTAACAACAGCAATAACAATGCCTGAGATATGGTCTTATTCTTGTTTTGACCATATTTCTGTTTCTCTTCTTGTTATTGTCCTTTTACTCTTTGTTGTGAAGACTCCTTATCCAGTTCTCAGGTCTCTTTCAGAGGAATTTTTTTCAAATTTAGTTGTTTTATTTGTTGTGTTCATATGAGGAGGTGAGTTCAGGATATTCCTACAGCACCCTCTTGAATATCTCTCCAATGTGTCTGTTATAGAGTGATGAAGAAAGGAAGCTTTTTTTGTATCTAAAGAGATTTTTTAGTCTATATCCTATTTTTAAAATTTGAATCAAATTTTATGCAAAACTGAGATGTTCCATCTCTTCCCCCAAGTCATTCATTATGTTGTGAATAATCTATTCTATCCAAACACCACTAATTCGGGTCCGGAGGACCAGACATTGAGATATATATTACTGATAAGAACATTACCTTTCTGAGACAATAAATTAAAAGTGAGCAGTTATAATTATAGGAACTAGCTCACTGGAAAGAAGCAATATCTAAGAAAAAAACTTACTTCCAAAGCAAGGAAAGCCACCAAAAACTTTCTAGCAGCTGATATCATAGGGGCATAATTTGAAAAGTCCCAAGGATCTGACTGGAAAAGACCCTGGTGCTGGGGAAGATTGAAGGCGTGAGGAGAAGGGAACAACAGAGGATGAGATGGTTGGATGGCATTACTGATGTGATGGACCTGAGTTTGAGTAGACTCTGGGAATTGGTGATGGACAGGGAAGCCTGGCATGCTGCAGTCTATGGGATCACAAAGAGTTGGACATGACTGAGTGACTGAACTGAAGGATTTGACACAGTGACAGAACCCTATCTCCAAAGTTATAAGATAAGGTGAATGAGAGAGTCATTTCCTAGGCAGGTTGATAGGGAGTCTAGGGATACTCAAGGAGAGAGGGGTCTGGAATTCTCAAGGAGGAAGAAAGTGTTGGGGGCCAGCGTGAGGCACTCCACCTGTGGCAAAGGTCATGAGGAAGGAGGCTCGACATACGCAAAGGCGGGATCGAGCCTCAGGAGTCCCCCTGGAAATCCTTGAGCATCTACCCCCATAACCAGAGCCTGCCTACTTTACTACTTTGTGCTCTCACCAACACCTCTGACTTTACGGGGGACTGTCCCCCACCACTTCTTTCAGAGAAGGAGTTAACTTAGCGCTCTAGTTAATAATAATTCCTGGGCGTGATAGGAGTGTTTTAACCTACAAACTCCTATGAAGGTTCTCTAGCCTGCCTGACAGGCTTGTCCGGTCACATGTGATTGCTCACAGCCTCCCAACCATGAGAGGCATGAGATGCTTTAAACCTTCTAAAAACAGGTTCCTTAGAAAAGTTAGAAAACCATAAGTATAAGTATAGTGGGCTGATTAGAAATTGTATTGGTGAAGGGTTTTTCATTTGTTGAGCCAATGTTTGTTGCTAAGCCTCCACATCCCCTGCCCTTACACACATTAATGAATATATAGAAATAAGTATTAACCTTTGGTATTAATCACATTAGACCTTAGGCTAAGTAAATTCTTTCCTTAACTAAAACCCACTACACTCTCACCCTATAGGAATGTAACTTTATTTGGGTGGCATCTGTTTTAAGAATAATCACCCCTGGAGAAATAAATGTCCTAGTTGACTGACCGCTGTCACAAGGAGAGGGTTATAAATTGTCAGCAGGCCCCCTGGCCAGAAGATGATGTAACATCCCTAAGACCTCTGTATACATTTGTATGAAGCACCTGACTTTGATAAAAGTCAGGACTGCTGACCCTGCGTGACTTTTCCATAACATCTCAGTGTATAAAAGTAGACCATGGAAAATAAAGAATTGGGATCAGTTGCTCGAAATACTGGTCTCCCTATGTCGCTCTCTCTCTCAAACTCTGGCTGAGTCTCCATCTGGAGCGTGGAACCCGCCACGCTTACTAATTATGCCTGGGCTTCTAAGATCCGACCGGGGAGACCTCAGTGTCTCCTCTCCTTTGGGAGAATAGAAGGACGCCTGCAGCCTACGTAAGTGGTGCAAACTTCTTGTCTTGAAGTTTTATTGGTCTCCCGCGTAAACCAAGCTACTCAGCCTCTTTTCTCCACTGAATTTTCCTACTGAGCTATCCGCATTCTATTACTTTTTATATCTCTAATTAATATCTAATTGAAGCTATTGTATCCTGATCCTCGCCAACGCCGTCCCCGCTTCAAACTCCCTGGATCAGCCGGGGCTGGAAGGACAAACTTTTTTTCTTTCTCCACATTCCTTAGGATTATATAACAATAATGTATCCTGCCTAAGGACAGTCTTTGGATTAAACCTTCTGTTATCTTAAAATGTAAATTATGGGAGTAGGTCTGATGGGGTCTTTACAACCTCCAGACATTCTTTGGATTATATAACTTCATTGTTAACACCAGCAAGCTGGTACTCTTTCTGGCCCCTTCTTATGCCTATGTCAGAAGCTTTCTCTATCTCCTTTATACTTTAATAAAACTTTATTACACAAAAGCTCTGAGTGATCAAGCCTCGTCTCTGGCCCCGGATTGAATTCTTCTCCTCTGGGGGCCAAGAATCCCAGTGTCTTCCCGTGATTCAACAACAACCTTTCATCTTGGGGGCTCATCCAGGATCCTTCAGGACAAGGTAAGGATGCTTGGAGCTTTAGTTCTTTGTTCTCTTAGCGAACACGTTTTCTGCTGTGCTTTACTAACTCTATGGTGTGCTTGTGTGAATGAATGGCATGACCTGTGTGAAGCAAGTAAGGAGCCCTGCTCTGCGGTTCCATGGTGATCTCATACGGCTTATGGCAGAAACCTGTTGGGGTGTTATACCGAACTGCCAATGCCAAGAGGCACCCAATGTCTCCTTTGGGAACCGACCAGAAATGGGCAAAGCGTGTGGACCGAACCCTTCTTTCTCGGTCAAACCTTTCAGTCTCTTTGACCATTTCATAACTTCTTGGGAATTAGAAGTACTAACCTAATCTATTGGATCATAGACTTTCAAGTGACTTGTGATCTATACTGTTATTGTATACCGTGGCTTAGGTCCCAAACTTGGATTGGTAGTCAAGAAAGCGCTTAGCCTCACTAGGAATCAAAAGTTTGGAAGCTAAATGGAGCTCTAGCTCCCAGAACATCTCTGAGGTTAAAGGTTACTCAGATTGGGACTGCAATGGGTTTTTTCCTTTGGTAACGCAGGCTCTTAGTGGATCAGAGGAGGCTGTTATACTGGTGTGGTGATTCTTGGAAAGAACATCTCAGTTTTATGTTCGCGTCGGTCTTATTGTAGTCAGGAAATACTTAGGGTCGTGCACAGGCACTCAGGTGACGAATGTTTCCCCTAGTAGTCTTAGCTTGGGAGGCATTCCGGAAGGTTACTCTGATTCACCCCGGGTGACATCAGAGGCAAGCAAGGTTAAAGGTGAAGAGCTGGACGTCAAGTAGGGATGCTATCAAGTCTACCCCTGGTACATCCCCACCCCATCTCAGTGGTAGAACTGGGAGGGACTCAGACTGCGCCTGCGTCAGTAAGGGACAGACTAAGTCCGACCAGGAAGGAAACACTTTTGGTGTAACGTCTGTCTACACCCCCATCTAGAGCAGGGAGGGATGCCTCCGGTAGAAAAAATGGCACTGGTCGCTTTTTTTCTCTCTTACAGATGGGAGCTAATAATTCCAGCCTCACTCCTTTGAACTGTATCCTGAAAAACTGGGATAGATTTGATCCCCAGGGCTTAAAGAAGACACACCTGGTCTTCCTATGTGATACTGCATGACCATGGCATCCATTGGAGGATGGTGAATGGTGGACAGTTGGAGGGTCTCTTAAGTATAATACTGTTCTACAATTAGACCGGATCTGTAAGGAACAAGGGAAATGGGTAAAAGTAGCATATGTGTTGCCCTTTTTCTCTCTGCGAAATATGCCAGACTTATGTCCTAAGGGTATAGATTTGGGCGTGAAACCTTCCACTCCCTCCTGTCCTCTTACTTTGCCCCCATATCTGGAAAGCCAAACTGAGATTCAAACCGCCCACATGGAGGTCCAAACAACTCCTGTCTCAGTACAACCTCAGACTACTCTGGTTTCAGTAGAAACTCAGACCATCGAAGTAAGAGATGAGATGGAGGACAGGAGACAAAGAGAAAAAGAAAAACAGGTTTCTCCAATCTATCCCTGGGATCATATGCACAGAGCAGCCAGAGAGACTGAGGAACAGCCACACAAGCTGTTGCCTCTTTATGAAATACCCACCAGGAGAAATAATCAGTCTGTGAGAGTTAATAAGCCTTTCTCTTATCAAGAAATACAAAGAATCAAGGAGGATCTGAGAGACTATTTAGAGGACCCAGAAAAATATATTAGAGCTTTTAAAGGTGTTACTTTGCTTTATGACCTCACTTGGAAGGATGTGATGTATATCTTGGGACAAATGCTGACTCCCAAGTCAAAGACTTTTGGAAAAAAGACTTTGGAAAAAGTTTTGGGAAAAGTGGTTGCTTATGGAGATGAATGGCTTGGTAATGAATCAGTAGGGAAGAGGGAGAACGAGATAGTGGCCCTCCCCACTGGGAATCAGGTGGTCTCAACTATAGAACCAGATTGGGACTACAACACAGCTAAAGAAAGATGGGATTAGAGTCATTTTGTTAGATGTATTCTTGAAGGACTTAGGCAGGCGAGTTCTAAGCCTTTCAGATCAGATCAGATCAGTCGCTCAGTCGGACTCTTTGCAACCCCATGAATCACAGCACACCAGGCTTCCCTGTCCATCACCAACTCTCAGAATTCACTCAGACTCACGTCCACGGCAAATTGACAGACATAGAACAGGAGGAGAAGGAAGCTCCTGGTAAACTCCTAGATAGACTGAGAGAAGCCCTTTGCAGATTCACTGAGATTGATCCCGAAAGTGAAGAGGGAAAAGTGATCTTAAAGGATAGATTTCTCACTCAGTCGGCTCCAGATATCCGCCGTAAGCTAAGCTATTAAAACAGGCGTATGGACCAAATCAGTCTTTAGATACTCTGTTACAACTGGCTCAGTCTATTATGATAGGGAATATGAGGAAAAGAAAGAAAGGCAAAAAAAGACAAAGGAAAAGGCAGAAGCCTTCGCCATGGCTATGAAAAACGTTCTTAAACAGCCTGAGAAAAATGACCAGAGGGGCCCAGATGAAAAGGGATGGGCTTGCTATTACTGTGGAAAGGAGGGGCACCTCAAGCAGGTTTGCCCTCAGGTATCTAAGCCGCCCCCGGTTCCATGTCTGCAAAGGACCACACTGGAAGAGAGACTGCCCCCAGAGGAGTAGGTCTCCAGGGTCGGACTCTCAAGACAATCAGGACTGAAGGTCCCCACACAAGCTCCCGTCCTAATTAAACCTGAGGAACCCTGGGTATTAATAATTGTGGGGGCCCAATCTGTCGATTTCCTTTTAGATACTGGGGCAACTTATTCTGTGCTTACTGAAGCCCCTGGCCCACTTTCTTCCCAATCCGCTTCCATAATGGGACTGTCTGGACGAGCAAAAAGGCATTATTTCAGTTATTCTTTATCTTGCAACTGGGATTCTGTGCTGTTTTCACACGAGTTTCTGATCGTGCCAGAATCTCCCTCACCCCTTTTGGGAAGGGATATACTGAGCAAGGTCCATGCCTCTGTTTTCATGAATATGGAGCCCTTCCTTTCTCTCCCTTTAGTTGAACAAAATGTAAATCCTAGAGTATGGGCTGATGGAAAATCTGTGGGTCGAGCACAAAATGCTATTCCTGTAGTTGCTGAGCTCAAAGACCCACACTTATTTCCACATAAGAAGCAATATCCTCTGAAACCTGAAGTTAAGGAAGGGTTAAAACCCATCATCAAAAATTTAAAGGGGCAGAGACTATTAATTCCCTGTAACAGTCCTTGCAACACTCCTATTTTGGGTATAAAGAAATCGAATGGTAAATGGAGACTAGTTCAAGATTTACGAATAATAAATGAGGCTGTAGTTCCTTTACACCCCATGGTGCCTAATCCTTGTACTCTATTATCTGAAATTCCTGAACGGGCCAAATATTTCTCAGTAATTGATTTAAAGGATGCCTTCTATTCAGTGCCTTTGGTGGAAGAAAGTAAATTTCTATTTGCCTTTGAAGACCCTACACAGCCAGCTTCTCAGTTAACCTGGACAGTTTTGCCTCAGGGATTTCGTTGACAGTCCTCACTTATTTGGACAAAGTTTTTCACGGGATCTACAAAACTTTAATAGCTCTGAAGCGGTGGTGTTACAATATTAGATGATATTTTGCTCTGTTCTGAGACAGAGGAAGCTTGTTTGCGAGCCTCAGAAGATTTCTTAAACTTTCTGGCAGGCTGTGGTTACAAGAGAAAAGGCTCAGCTTTGTCAACAGTCGGTTAGATATCTGGGCCTAATCATATCAGAAGGGACTAGGGCCATAGGCCCTGAGAAAATTAAACCTATACTAAATCATCCCCTACCTATGACTTTAAGATAATTGAGAGGATTTTTTGGGAATCACAGGTTACTGTCTCATTTGGATTCTGGTTACGGGGAACTTGCCCGGCCTTTATATAAACTTATAGCTGAAACTCAGCAGGCCCAAACCGACAAACTGGTTTGGTCTCCAGAAACTCAAAAGGTTTTTAAGGTTCTTCAGACTGCTCTCCTGCAAGCTCCAGCTCTGAGCTTGCCCACAGTGTCAGAATTTAATTTGTTTGTCACTGAAAGAAAAGGTGTGGCATTGGGAGTTTTGACACAACCCCAAGGGCCTCACCAGCAGCCTATTGCTTATCTAAGCAGAGAATTAGATGTAGTTTC
This sequence comes from Bos taurus, assembly GCF_002263795.3. Taxonomy (NCBI): domain Eukaryota; kingdom Metazoa; phylum Chordata; class Mammalia; order Artiodactyla; family Bovidae; genus Bos; species Bos taurus. The sequence continues at coordinate 6,750,561 of NC_037336.1, forward strand.
ACGTGGGTGGCCCCACTGCCTAAGAGTAATTGGGGCAGCGGATTTATTAGCACCTGAAGCTTTAAAAATAATTAATGGACGAAACCTTACTGCACTGACTTCTCATGATATGAGTGGAGTCTTAAATTCTAAGGTTAATATTTGGATGACAGACAGTAGGCTTCTTAAATATCAGTCATTGTTGTTAGAAGGACCAGTAACTAAGCTTGAAGTTTGTGGAAATCTAAATCCTGCCACTTTCCTTCCTGAGAAGGAAAATGAAACACCTGATCACGATTGTTCTCAATTCCTAACTTTAAACTATGCAGCTTGGGAGGATCTAAAGGATACCCCATTAGACAATCCTGACATGGAAATATTTACAGATGGCAATTCTTTTGTTTGGGATGGAAAGCGTAAAGCAGGTTACGCCATGGTGACTGCTGAACAGGTTTTGGAAGCAAAATATCTCCCCCAGGGAACCAGTGCCCAGTTAGCGGAGCTTGTGGCCCTGACCCGAGCTCTAGAGTTAAGCAAAGGGCAGTGGGTAAATATCTACACAGATTCTAAGTATGCTTATTTGACTTTATATGCTCATGCTGCAATATGGAAAGAAAGACAGTTTACAACAGCAACAGGAGAACCTATTAAGCATTTCAGAGAGATCGAGAGACTTTTAACCGCTATATATTGTCCTAAAGAAGTAGCTGTTATGCACTGCAAAGGGCACAGCAGGGATGGGAGTAAAATAGCTGAAGGCAACCAGCTGGCTGACTGTCAAGCCAGAAAAGCGGCACTTTACGAAACCCCTTCACTACAGACGCCTTTGATCTGGACAGGTCCTGTGGAACAGGAAAAACCACAATATACTGAGGAAGAATTAGAAAGATATGAGAAACGAGGAGCAAAGATTACTGATAAAGGATGGTTACAGTCCGAGGATGGACGATTAATAATTCCTGAAAATGCTCAGTGGAAAATTCTTAAGGGTTTACATCAGAGTTTTCATTTGGGTGCCGAGAGTACTTACCAAATGGCTTCTTGTTTGTTTGAAGGTAAAAATGTAATGAAAATTTTAAAGAATATTATCAAAAGGTGTGAGATTTTTCAAAAAAATAGCCCAAAGACTGAAAAGCTAGCAAAATCTGGATTACAACGAAGTGGGAAGTATCCTGGAGAGGATTGGGAAATTGATTTTACTCATATGCCAAAAGCTAATGGATATTCTTGCTTACAAGTTTGGGTAGATACCTTTACTGGATGGATTGAGGCTTTTCCCTGTCGTAGTGAATAGGCTAAGGAGGTTATACAGATTTTAATCCATGAAATTATCCCCAGGTTTGGGCTGCCACGGAGCCTTCAGAGTGACAATGGCTCTGCCTTTAAAGCTGCTGTAACTCAGGGGGTATCTAAAGCTCTAGGAATAGAATATCACTTACACTGTTCCTGGAGACCCCAATCCTCCGGAAAAGTTGAAAAAGCTAATGACATTATCAAAAGGCATCTGAGCAAATTAACTCAAGAGATGCAGGACAAATGGATTAAAGTTCTACCCATAGCTTTAATGAGGGCTCGAACTGTTCCCCTTTGAATGTATTTATGGAAGGCCTTTCTTATGCACAGACATTGTTATAGACCCTGAAGCCTTGGAATTAACTAATTATGTAACTCAGCTCTCAGCTTTTCAACAGGCATTAACAGAACTCCGGGAGACGACTCTTGACCCAGCCTCTGAGACAAGCAAGCCTCTATTTGAGCCAGGAACCGAGGTCCTCATAAAAACATTGGGATCTGGGGGCCCATCCCTCGAGCCTCTCTGGGAAGGTCTGTACCAGGTTATTGTTTCTTCTCCCACAGCTGTCAAAGTGCCAGGAATTGATTCGTGGGTACATCACACTCGAGTTAAGAGATGGCACCCTGACCAAAATTAAGTGACCTCATTTTATGTCTTTACTTTCAATGCTCTGACTTTGTATCTTTTAGATGGACCTGATAACCTATGTGAGCTTACTTCTGCTGACTCCAAATATCCTGAGTCTGCCGTTTGATCCTCAAGACAATGCCTTCCTGTCCTGAGCTCACTCCTATGCTGCATTCCACAATCAGTCAAACTGCTGGGTCTGTGGAGCACTCCCCTCTTCATCAGTGGAAGGCTTCCAGAGGTGGACATCTCCACTTCAAGGAAAAGACTTTCTCCAAGTCTGTGAATAGCTTTGACAACAATCACACGAGATGCCTCTTCTTCATCTGATGACATCTACCAACACTAAAATGGACTGGTGCAACACTTTGCACTTTAACTATGTACATAATGTGACTTTTAATTTCGATTTTAACTTGTTTTAATGACTATGTTGCCTGCATCTGTAACTGTATAACTGGATTTGTTTCTAGCTGCATGAAAGCTTTTAAGTTACAAATGATTGCTCAAGCTCCTGCTACTGTTGCAACTTCCTCCAACTACTATTTGGGGCTCCTGGATCAGATATCCTCAATATGAGGATTAGGAGAATATGTTGCCTCACCAATTTAGGGACAACGCCCCTTGTCAGCTCAGAAGCAGTTATGGAACGAGAACGACGCCCCTTTTCCCTAGGCAACATAATTCTCCTAAAAGAAAAGGGGGGAATGAGAGAGTCATTTTCTAGGCAGGTTGATAGGGAGTCTAGGGGTCCCCAAGGAGAGAAGGGTCTGGAATTCTCAAGGAGGAAGAAAGGACAAGCTTTTTTTCTTTCTCCACATTCCTTAGGATTATATAACAATAATGTATCCTGCCTAAGGACAGTCTTTGGATTAAACCTTCTATTATCTTAAAATGTAAATTATGGGAGTAGACCTGGTCCTTACAAGGATGTATCCTGCCTGAGGACAGTGTTATCTTAAAATGTAAATTATGGGAGTAGGTCTGATGGGGTCTTTACAACCTCCAGACAGTCTTTGGATTATATAACTTCATTGTTAACACTAGCAAGCGGGTACTCTTTCTGCCCCCTTCTAATGCCTATGTCAGAAGCTTTCTCTATCTCCTTTATACTTTAATAAAACTTTATTACACAAAAGCTCTGAGCGATCAAGCCTCGTCTCTGGCCACGGATTGAATTCTTCTCCTCTGGGGGCCAAGAATCCCGGTGTATTCACGTGATTAACAACAACCTTTCATGAACATGTTAGAAGGCTTGACTAGTAATGCACAACAGAGGAGTTCATGTGAGCATGTTTAAAGAGACATCATGTTACATATAGAGTCTGAGACACCCTGCTCCTAACTGTGACACAAGCTGAACCAGCTTTCCCAGATTACTGCCCAATGGTCAGATTCCCTTCAGGGCTGGAGAGGTGTGGGGCAGCAGTATGGACTAATGGGTAAGAACAGTGGTGAGGATTATTCATGTATTATATGAATTATAAGGAAAGATTCACTGCAATCAGCAAGGGATTGCCACTATCCCAACCCAGAAGTAAGAATCTTCTTAGGGAAGGCGGTAGATAGGGGTGCAGAAACACTAGAAACTTTCCATCATATTTTTGTTCCAAATGAGAAATATGGACATAGCCAAAGAATAACCCTTGGAACTTCAATTTGTACCCAATCTAAATGAAGGAAAACTTAGCTAAAAGTGTACTGAATGAGGAACATTTATTTGCATTTACCCAGTCATTCCACTGGATTCTTTGCTCTTTTATTTCAACTGGACTCCTTCACATGACATCTCAGTAAACACCTTAAGAAGCATTTTTGTTGTGTCTTCACACAGAGTCACATCCCTCTGCTAGGAAGATTCATTGTACCATCCCCATCTCCACCTCTGGGTCCTTCAATCCTTGTGTTAGAACTCTCCCTGTGTCTGGAGCTATTCCAGGGCTCTTCTCTCCCTGAAGGTTTCCATTTTCTAATCTTCCTTGACTTTCGACAGGTTGGAGTAGCCAGTATTCATGTTAATAAATTGTCCCTAGCAAGATTTTACTGATGATGGGGTTGGTGATGGACAGGGAAGCCTGGCATGCTGCAGTCCATGGGGTCACAAAGAGTTGGACATGACTAAGTGACTTAACTGAAGATTTTACTGGTCCCACTGGTCTCCCCAGAAACCCACTAGTGAAGGATGGTTTTCTCTTGCCTCAAATACTCTAGTCTCTCAGATTCTTGAATTCTCTTCTTTTGTTCATTTGATTTTCCTCCTACTACAAACACATGCTCACATAATCAATCACATTTTATACCAGAGGTTGGCAAACTACAACCCATGGACCAAATCTAGCTTGCTGCAATATTTGGTAAGGCCCATGAGCCAAAGACAGTTTCTATATTTTTAAATAGTTTTATGAGTACCACAGCTATATATGCAAATTTTACTCTTGGTCCACAAAGCCTAAATGAAGATGTTAACCCTACTTTATTAGAGATTAGTAGCTCAGTTGTGTCCAACTTTGTGACCCAATGGACTGTAGCCTGCCAGGCTTCCTTATCCAGGCAAGAATACTGGAGTGAGTTGCCATTCCCTTCTCCAGGGGATCTTCCTGACCCAGGGGTCTTCCTGACCCACCTCCCACATTGCAGGCAGGTTCTTTATCATCTGAGCCACCAGGGATTTTAGATCTTGTTATTTCCATTAACTGCAGTCCTTCCTCCATAGTCTCAATCTCAAACAACTCATGCTTTGGTCCTCACTTCCAATACTTCCAGTTTATTTCCTTTAGAATTCTGACTTCCTAGATCTTTTCATTTGACTGAGACCATGAATCCATCCATTTCAAAGTGTCTCTTTTGTCTGCTCAAGATTCATGCTTAATAAATATTTGCTGAGTGAATAATTTGAGTGGGTGTATTCACATCACATTTAAAGTTCCAAATCTTCTCAGGAACCTTGTTGTCTGGGATCCGCCTAATGAGCCATTCACAAGTGTGAATTTTCTCATTGCTCCTTGCCTCCCCATTGCTCTTCCTGGGTATAATCATCTGTGCCTACAATTTAAAAAAAAAAACTGAAAAATAAACCTATTCTGTAAATGTGTGTGTGTGTTCACTCGTTTAGTCATGTCTGACTTTTTGTGACCCATGGACTGTAGCCCATCAAGCTCCTCTGCTCATGGATTTTTTAGGCAAGAATATTGGAGTGGATTTCCATTTCCTCCTCTACGGAATGTTACAGACCAGGGATTGAAACAGTGTCTCCTGAACATCTCCTGCATTGCAGGCCAATTATTTACCACTGAGACATCAGGAAGACCCATTCTATAAATAAAAGCTATCAATTTTTTAATAAATATAGCACAGCAGGCATTGTAAAACATAATCTTATTTGATTCTCAAAACAATTCTGCAAGATAAGTATTATTTATATTTATGGATTAAGAAATTAAGCCTCTGAGTAGTTAATTGCTCAAACTCATAGACACCTAAAGTCTTTAGAGATCTGAAAGACATATTCTTCCCAAGATGCTGTGTGCTGTAACTATCAATAAGGGATCAAGTGGTGGACATATCAATTCACTTTGGCAGTAGAGTTAGAGGTTTTATTAAGCTTCAGAAGAGGGTATATATGCCATTAAGTGAAAGACTTAAATGGCCTTGAATCATAGCTTCCAAGAAAACTATAAAATGGAAGACAATCCAGACTTACACACCTGGGTTTTCTCTGTCACAGGCTAAGAGTTTTTTAAAGACAATAAATGTACAGGCAATTTCATTTTTTCCAAATACAGCTTCTTCTGTATGTTAAGACGCTCACCTTTATTCTATAACCTTGTAATTTCCTACCTGGAAAAGCTTGATGGGAAGACCTTTCCACTGAACCATCGAGAGGTTCCTCAGTTTCTTCCAAAAATAGAGGGTTGAACCTATAAGGAAAAAAAAAAAAAAGTCCCCCGATATGCTAATTCAACTGAGGTTTAAATTATTTTTAATTAGTGGCTTAATGTATTTTCTCACTCTCCCCTCATCAAGATTAACATAGTTCTTCCTTCTTATAGTCTAAGTTTCTCTAATAGAACTAACTAGTTAAAATATAGAAATTCATATCTAAGGTAAAGTAGACAATTCTGGTCTACAATTTAAAAAATACTGAACATGTTCTATAAATTTTATTATTCATATTATTACTCTTTAAAAAGGCTATCTCTTAGGAAAACAAAATCTATTTATTTTTCAGTGCCTCCATAGCATAGTCTGTCGTACCTCAACCTCCTCTAAGAGTTTGTAAATTTTCTGCAAGTGTCTCTCACATCTGTGCCCCTGACATTCTCTCTGTTCCTTGGTCTTTCCTGTGCTTATTTGAGTAGAATCACAGATCCAGTTTCTTAACTGAATCTCTCTATTTCTTTGTAGCTTTAAGTTGGACAATCTGGTACTAATTTCCATTTTAAAATTTAGAAGCATTTATCTGTGTACACATGCCTGTTATTCAGTCTAACTCTCCTTTGTGAAATTAGTGCAACAAACTCTTCACAAACATGCAATGTGCCCTTTGCAGACAGAAGACTGAAGGAATCAGAATTTCCTCGAAGAATCCCTTTTTACATTAAAATACATTGTATGCTGACTGTGTCTCTGTATTTCCTATGTATCAACTCATCTATGAGTTGATAATAATATACATATTATTTTAACTCTATAATATATATGTATCATATTTTCCCAAATAATAAGTATGTAAAGAACAAAGAGACTGATAAATTTCTAAGCTCAAAGAGCTAATAGATGCCTAAATATTCAAATTCAGCCAATCTTGCATTAAAACTTTTTTAACCATTAAATTCTATTCTGCTTAGGACTATTGATTGGTGCAAGTCTTCTTCAAGAAGGCTTTTGTCTCAAAACAAAAAAAAAAATAAGAGGTTGGTGTTAACATACACGCAATATTATATATAAAATAGATACACATCAAGGGCCCACTGTATAGCACATGAAATCCATTCTATATCTTGTAATAACCTCTAATGGAAAAGAATCTGAGAAAAAATATATGTGCATATTCAGTTTTATATATACATAACTGAATCTTTTTCTTATATACCTGAAACTAGCACAACATTGTAAGTCAACTATACTTCAATTAAAAAATAATTTAAACATAGTGGAAAAGTATTTTTTGGTCACTTTTCTGGAGTAAGCAGAGTACCTTCATGCAAACTGGCCTCATTAAAGCATGTTGCATTTTTCTTCCCCCTAAATGAATGCGTATAGAGTAACCACATGCCTAGAGACAAGTTTTCAAATTCATTGGGAAAATTTTGTTGCTACCCAAAGATTGCTTTCCAACCTTCATGCTAATTTCTCCATCTGGCCTTAGTGCTTTAACTTATGGCTTGGAAATATGCAAAAATGTGTACTTCTAAACTAATAGATTTCCCTGTTATCTCCCAACCACAATGCCTGGCTCATATGGAGCAGCTATTAAATATTGCCTTCAAATGAAAACAGTGTTTATGAAGAGATCTTCATGGAGGGAAGGGACTATGATCAATGATTTTCTGAGGTCAGTAGGGAGATTCATTTCAACTTCAACCCAATGGGGACAGTGGAAATATTTTAAAATTCATATAAATATATTATTTGTAAAATTATATATTTTGAAAGTTTGACATGAAAAAAACAAAATTTATAGAAATGGATTTTAAGTCATATTTTGTGTTGACAGTATCTTTCCTATTCCTCTTTGCATATTTTTTTGATATCATTGACCTGTGGGGTGTCTTCAACCCTTATGCCTGGTTCAACATTCCAGACTTTATTTAATATTGCAACAAGTAAGAAAACATCATTTCTGCAAGTTAAAAGTGTCATAGCTGTAAAATCACTTAATGACTGAAATTCTATTTCTATGTCTTTGGAAAGAAGAATACCTTCACCCAAATATAACTATCTCTTAAAAACAAAAAAGTAATTACCACTTCCTTTTGTTCAAGGCTTGTGAATTTCCTCAGCTCTCTTGGTTAGGCAGGACCTGCATCCCCTAATTTTCAATTTTTAATTTCAAAAACATCCCCACAAAGTGAATGCTTCTGAGAATCAGGTTGAATTCAAGGCATGTACACACACATTCACAGGGAGCCTTGGGGAACTGTTTTTATTTTGTGGAAAATATACCTAATTGTAATGTTATTTGCTAAGTGCCATGTCCAATCATTTTCAAAGAAGTCTTTCAGCTGCTGCTGGAAAGTGGGTTTGCTTATATAGTTGCTTTTTTTATTGCTGCTAGCAACAAGTCAAATTTATCTTCTCAGTACATAAATACTGTCTCAATACTTGAAATTTCTTATGCAAGAGACAGTCTGATCCACCGTGTACTTGTGAGCAGTGTGTTTCCTTGACCTACTTTAATTTTTAGGAAAATCAACAACCACTTAAAACATTAAACAAAATATTTGTATCTCCAACATCTCCCTCTATGAAATAAAATTCAGGTAAAACTGCTTTACTTCTAGAAAGCTCTAATTTAATTAAACATCTTAATTGAAAGAGCAAATATATTTCTAGAAAGTTAATTTGTTTTCTGGAATTTTTATGGAATGTAATAGACTAAAATATTGTTCTTATTCTGTATGCATACATATCTACAAGGAAAATATTTTATCAGCTTAGATGTTTATGTTTCAAATGGGACTTCTTTTTTATACCACAGAGTGGGACAGGATCTACATTGTCAACATGCCATATCTAATTAATAGTGGGTATCTTGATTATATGGCCTATACAAATGATTCCTACATCCATAAAGATTACCAACAATATTTTTTTTTCCAGATTTCCAGATTCTTCTAACTCTAGTAAATCAAGACTTAGGTAAATAGATATACATAAGAAATTTATTCTGATTGTCTTTTAAAATAGCATAAGTGAATCTGTATAGATCTATGGTAGATACAAAGTCCACTTTCTTTGGTAAATAAACAATATGAAATGCAAATTTTGTACTGTGTATATATTGACTTAATGGAGATTATGTCTATTTTTTCCCCCAAAATTTCCAGTCATGTTCTGACCCTAAATGTTTAAAATTAAGTCTTACTAGTGAATAGGCACCTATGAGAGTGGACATTATATGTTATTGCTCTTGTTTACCATTGTGTATCTTAGGACCGAGTGTTCAGCAAATATTTTTTTAAGAAAAAAGAATAAAGAAAGGGAGAGATGGAGAAAGGAAAGAGGTAAGGGAGAGTGGGGAGGAGGATGGGAGGTAGATGGAGGAAGACAAGCTGTTTCTGTTGTGGTTATTCCTTTCCTAGATGATTTACTGGTAGACAATACCAGGCAACTACTACAGATCCAGGACAGACAACACAAGGATCACAGTTCAAGCTCTCCAGGAAGCAGACCCTGGGTCAAACTTGGGTGTGCAACCTTGGAAAGTAACAGTAATGAAAGGAAAAGGAAGGAATGCCTATATCTTCTATTAGCCGGACAGGGAGCTTCAGAGTAAGGCTTGCCCATTGCAGGAGTGCCATATTGGGTATGGCTGGGCCCTTGTACCACCACTTTCTCAATCACTGACTGGCAGCCACTCCAAGGGGTTACCTCAGCTTGAAAGCCAGGGCTGACCACGAGTGTGCTAACAGATAGAGGCTGTTGGGTGACCACAGAAGCTGACAAGTCCTTTCTTCAAGAGCAATCTGGAAGGTGCAACTCTACATCCTCTACATAAGGTAAGAACTAGTTTCCTTCACCTTAGAAAGTAACCTAAGGAGAATCAACTTCTCTCTTTCAAAGTATCAGCATCAGATAAGAAAGAAAAGTATTTCTGTGGAAAGTACTCCAGTGGAGGAGTCTATATATTCACCAATCTCTCTGCAGCATTTCTCTGTCTCTACCTCATTTATTAGGGACTTCCACAACAAATGCATTTCTGATTGTTTACATTGGCAATATAATATAGATCAAACCATTAAAGAAATTAGCTAAGTATCTATGTCATGTAAAAGAGCAAGAAAGTAAGACATTAAAATAGATATCATTCGGTGAGCCTAACATAACTTAATATCTTTGTCATTTTTCCACACTTTGTGAGTTTCCATGGGAATCTTTGTAGAGAAACTGACTACAGATGAATCTATTTGTGCTTTAAAAGAATCAGTTTCAATTAAAGACTTGCTGCATCTGCTCCCTGTGGATCATGGAAAAAAAAAATCATCACGAATCGATTGAATAATCAATATGTACCCAAGATTATGCAAAACCTCCTTAGGAAATTCAAAACCCATGTTTGTTCCCTCATGACAATAAGAAATGAAGCTAGACACATGTTCATTAAGATGACAGATTTATAGTTTATCTTTTCCATACTTCTATTCAAATACTCTTTACCATCACATCAACTGAAATGGTTTTCTTCAATTTTGGGAAAGAGTTAGGCTTGGAGCAGGTCAAACTAGAAATTCAAAGAATGACATAGATAGTCAACTAGGAAGTCATTCATTGTTAATTACCCAAAGACTATAAGTTGAGTATCTATAATTTGCCAGTCACTATGATAAGAGTGTAAATCATAGATATTAACAGTATAGAAAACATCTCTCTTCTCTTCAATTAATTCATATATGACCAAACAATTTGTAGTAATAATTTATGAGAATTATAAAGACTGAAAATTAAATGATGTAAGAAATATCACTAAAAGTAAATAAGATAAAGCCAGGGAACTATTGGATTTTATCTAGGGTGATCCAGCAAAGGCATTTTGTGGAAGTATAATTTTAAGTGAGATCTGAGAAACAATCAAGTGAGATTTTGGTGGGAGAGTATCAAAGGAGAAGACAACTAGAAAGAAAAATAAGTTTATGAAATGCAAATTTAGTCTGTTCTACAAATACCCAGTCCGCTAGAAATACAATTCATGCCTGTGTGCTCAGTAGCTCAGTCGTATCTAACACTTTGTGACCCATGGACTGTAGCACACCAGGCTCCTCTGCCCATGGGATGTTCCAGGCAAGAACACTGGAGTGGGATGCCATTTTCTCCTCCAGGGGCTCTTCCCAACCCAGGGATCAAACTTGTGTCTCCTGAATTGGTAGGTGGATTTTTTTTTTTTTTTTTTACCACTGAACCACCTGGGAAGTCCATTCCTGGAAGTCCAGGAATATAATGCAAGACACATAAATAATTTTAAATTCTCAAGGAGACACATTAGAAAAGTAAAAATGGTTAAATTATATTGTTTTAAGTTTTCTGTAGTTTACCTAATACATCTAAAATAGCAGCCTTTATAAATGTTATCAATAAAATTAATATTTTTTTTACATTAACTTTTGAGCTTCCCTGTGAGTCTCAGTGAACTCTGGGAGTTGGTGATGGACAGGGAGGCCTGGCGTGCTGCGATTCATGGGGTCACAAAGAGTCAGACACGACTGAGTGACTGATCTGATCTGATCTGATCTGGTAGCTCAGTTGGTAAAGAATCCAGCTGCAACACAGGAGACCCTGGTTCAATTCCTGGATCAGGAAGATCCCCTGGATCTTCATACCCACTCCAGTATTCTAGCCTGGAAAATGAAGTCCAGGGGGTTGCAAAGAGTCAGACATGACTGAGCGATTAAGAGCAGCACAACAAAGTACATCAACTTTTAAACTACTTTTGAAATGTGGTATTTTACACTTACAGAACAGATGCATCTAGAATATAAAAATATGGTGATCATATTTTAAAGGATCATTAGTCACAGCTATTATACTGGACAATGCAGGTCTAGTGACTGAAGGGGGACCACTGTCTCTGAAGACATCTGAAGAAGAGAACAGATCAAAGTGAATTGGATACAGAGACAATATACAGAACAAATAGTCTCTCTAGATAGTGGCAAGAAATGTAGACTACATATTCCAGCTACAGTGGGAGTCACTGGAGGGTTTTCACTAGCTGTTTGAGATTATGTGATCACTGCCCACTCTATTCCATTTGGGCTGTTATATCAAAATCCACAGGCTGGGTGGCTTATAAACAACAGAAATTTATTCCCACAGTCTGAGCTTGGAAGCCCAGGTCCACGGTGCTGAGTGAGGGCTCTTTTCCCAGTTGTAGATCTCTCATTGTTTCCTCACATGGGGAAAGAGAGGGGGGGTTCTGTGAGGTCACTTGTTAGAAGAGCCCAGTAATCCCATCATGAGGCAAAATGGCCCCACCTACTATCATTGCTTTTGGAGGTTAACACGAATTTTGGAAGAACACAAACATTCAGACCACAACACTGCTTTAAAGAAAATTCCTCTGCATGTCTTCTGGAGAACTGGCTGTAGAGGAGGCAAGAGAAGTTGCAAGCAATCCAATCAGAAAATAGTACAGTTTTTGGAATAGACATGGTAGCCTGGGTAGGGTATAGTTTCCAGCCAAGTGGAGATAACATGGGTGTATGTTTTGGAGGTAAACGTCAGTCAGGCTGATTCTTATCAGAGACATAAGAGGTACAGTATTTCAGATTATTACAAGCTGATAATCAGTAGCACTACTGATAGAAGTAACAGTTTGAATATAAATCTCTTCTGAAGGTGTTCTGCACTCATGGACTTCCCCTTCTTTAAGCTTAAAGCCTGATAACATCCCTAAATGGTATCAGGGATGCATAAAACTAGCAACTATAATATCTACACAACTAGGCCCATATTAGGGACAATGTTGAGAAATTTGGGTTAAGGATAAATGGTTAAGAATGACTTGCTTTTTTATTTTATTTTATTTTATTTATTTTTGCGCAGACCAATAAATGGATAGTAGTAACTGACATGGAAGTGGGAAACACTTGAGGTTTCAGATTATTAAATACAAAGATTTTTTTTGGTTATTTAAAGTTTGATATGATGAATATGATGAGCATACAATTATTTTTCCTTTGTGTGGAATTCTAATTTTGGAGGTATCAGCATACAGACATTAGATAAAATTAAGAGACAAATGAGAAGATTTAGAATTGGGAAGGGAGAGGTGAGAAGGGGAGGAACATGAGCTATAGCAAAAGGATAAAACTCACTTAACAGCAAGAAAGCACATTTCAAAGACAAGTAGCAGCTGAGGACCTAGTGGAGTCCTGTGTGAAGGCGTAGGAGGGGAGAACTGGAGGCAAGTGCAATAATCTTTCCAGAGAAATGAAGAGAGGAACAGAGAAATGAAGGAGAATCTAGAGGAGAGATGCAAGATCAAGGGAGAAAATTATTTTTTTAATCTGCTAATGTCTTTAAATTTATGTATATAATTTAGGCTGCACTAGGTCTTCAATGCTGTGTGTGGCCTTTCTCAAGTTGCAGAGAGTGGGGGCTACTTTCTATTGTGGTGGAGATGCTTCTCATTGCAGTGGCTTCTCTCGAGCCATGCTTCAAAGCATGGGCTCTAGAGTGTGCAGCCTCAGTAGTTGTGGTGCATGGGCTTAGTTTCCCTGCAGAAGGCAGACTCTTCCTGGACCAGGGATTGAACCCATGTTCCCTGCATTGGCAGGTGGACTCCCAACCACTGGACCAACAGGGGATTCCCTGTTCATTTTTTTTTTTTTTAAGATTAAAAATTAAGGTCTGTTTTTAACAAGTAGATAACCTGTTATCCAAAAACTGATGATTTAAGACAGGAAGGTGTAATTACAGGAAGCAAATCTAGGAAGAATCCAAGACTAAGTCAGCTTAATCAATTTACCCAATATTCTAAAGTCCATAGCGAATCCAAGGTGCAAACCCAGACATTCCTAATGTGGGGAATTCCTAATTTGGGGGTCTAGACCCCCAAATGAGTTTGTCTCTCAAGGAGAAAAGCAGAACTTTGGAAAACAAATCTTTGGACACAATGGTAAGGCAGAGGTGTTTACTAAGTCTAGATAAAAACTGATAATAACCCAAACTAAGATTGGAATAGTGCAAAAAAGAAAAAGAATGATGGAAAAAATATTAACAACCAAATAAGATTTCAAAAAGGTGGGCCTCACTCTTATGTAAGAATCAAAGATAATTTGGGGATCATAAGTTCTTGAGAATATGGCAGTGTATATCTATCATGAATTTGACATTCACACAATTCATTCTATCACATCCTTCATCTTAAAAAAAAAAACAAAAAACTGAATTCATTTTTCACACCTAAGCTGAACTGTAACTCGATAGCACTGCCCCCTAGTTGTTTCAGGATTTTTTTGTAAAAGAACGATGATCAGAGAAAGGATCAAATATTTTTTAAATGTTTAAAATTAGATTCTGATATTACAGAAGATATAATTTGAAATTCATAGATATTTTCAGGTTTGTTCCTATGTATCAAGTGATTTTTCAACATTGTCTTCAGAATCTGAGTAAAGATTTTAGTCTGTTATCTGAGCTCAAAGCTAGTCTCAAAATTTTCAAAAGAATTAGAAGTTCTGGATCAGGTCTGGATGGCCTGGAAATCACAACATAATGAGGATCTTAAATACTAGACAGTTTACCTTTCAATTTTTTCAACTTTTATTAAAACATCTCTAAGCAGTAGACATGTTGGCCTCATTTCACAGACAAGGAAACTAAGGTCTCTACAGTTTAAGTAATTTGACCAAGACCACAAGCTATTAAGTGGCAGAGCTGGGATTCTACCCAGTTGCTTTAAAGAATATGGGTTGTATGTTTAGCAGCAACATGGAACTATCTCCTGATTCACTTCTTGGGGAGTAGATTTAGTTATCAGTTGTGTAGATTCTACATGATGGTCATTGCCATTTCTCTGTGGTATGTAAGTTCTGTTACAGGACACATCACTGCCATGTTTCAATAGTCTGAGAATTAAAAGATTATAGTAGGAATGGTAGGGTAGAGATGGATCTAATTAGGACCAAAAAAAGAAAAAAAATTGCATTTTATTAATATTTTTCATTGGAGAAAGGAATGGCAAACCACTTCAGTATATTGGCTTGAGAACCCCTTGAACAGTATGGAAATGCAATAAGATATGACAGGGAAAGATGAACTCCCCTGGTTGGTAGGTGCCCAATATGCTACTGGAGAAGAGCAGAGAAATAGCTCCAGAGGAATGAAGAAGCTGAATCAAAGCAAAAACAATGTCCAGTTGTGGATGTGTCTGGTGGTGGAAGTAAAGTCCGATGCTGTAAAGAACAATATTGTGTAGGAATCTGGAATGTTAAGTCTATGAATCAAGATAAACTGAGAGTGGAAAAACAAGAGAAGTCAAGAGTGAATATCAACATTTTAGGAATCAGTGAACAAAAATGGACCAGAATAGGTGAATTTAATTCAGAGGATCATTATATCAACTACTGGGGGCAAGAATCCCTTAGACGAAATGGAATAGCCCTCATAGTCAACAAGAGTCCAAAATGCAGTACTTAGGTGCAATCTCAAAAACGACAAAATGATCTCTGTTCGTTTCCAAGGTAAACCATTCAATATCACAGTAATCGTAGTCTATGTCCCAACCACTAATGCTGAAGAAGCTGAAGTTGAATAATTTTATGAAGACCTACAAGACCTTCTACAACTAATAGTGAAAAAATATCCTTTTCATCATAGGGGACTGGAATGCAGAAGTGGGAAGTCAAGAGATAACTGGAATAACAGGCAAGCTTAGCCTTGGAGTACAAAATGAAGCAGGGCAAAGACTTACAGAGGTTTGCCAAGATAACACACTGATCATAGTAAATACCTTCATCCAACAACACAAGAGATGACTCTATACCTGGACATCATGAGATGGTCAACAACAAAATAAGATTGATTATATCCTTTGCAGCTAAGGATGGAGAAGCTCTATACCTTCAGCAAACACAAGACCAGGAGTTAACTATGGCTCAGATCATTAACTCCTTATTGCAAAATTCAGACTTAAATTGAAGAAAGAAGGGAAAACCAATAGGCCATTCAGGTATGATCTGAATCAATACAGTGGAAATAATAATAAAATTCAAGGGATTAGATCTAATAGACAGAGTACTTGCAGAACTATGGAGGGAGGTTTCTAACACTGTACAAGAGGCAGTGATCAAAATTATCCCCAATAAAAAGAAATGCAACAAAGCAAAATGGTTGGCTGAGGAGGCCTTACAAATAGCTGAGAAAAGAAGAGAAGTAAAAAGCAAATGAGAAAAGGAATGTTATATCCAGCTGAATGCAGAGTTCCAAAGAATAGCAAGGAGAGATAAGAAAGCCTTCCTAAGTGAACAATGCACAGAAATAGAGCAAAATAATGCAATGGGAAAGACTAGAGATGTTTTCAAGAGAGTTAGAGACATAGAGGGACCATTTCATGCAAAAATGGGCACAATAAAGGACAGAAAAGAAAAAAAAAAAAAGGACAGAAAAGGTATGGACCTAATATAAGCAGGAGATATTAAGAAGAGGTGGCAAGAATACACAGAAAACCTATACCAAAAAAACACATCGTAATAGCCCAGATAATAATGATAGTGTAATACTCGCCTAGGGCCAGAAATGCAGAAGTGCAAAGTCAAGTGGGCCTTAAAAAGCATCACTGCAAACAAAGTTGGTGGAGGTGTTGAATTCCAGTTAAGATATTTCAAATCCTAAAAGATGATGCTGTTAGAGTGCTGCACTCTGAATGCTAGCAAATATGGAAAACTCAACAATGGCCACAGGACTGGAAAAGGTCAGTTTTGATTCCAATCCCAAAGAAACACAATGCCAAGGAAGGTTCAAACTACTGCACATTTGCACTAATTTCATGTGCTAGCAAAGTAATGCTCAAAATGATCCAAACCAGGCTTCAACAGTACATAAACTGAGAACTTCCAGATGTTCAAGCTGGATTTAGAAAAGGTAGAGGAACCAGAGATTAAATTTTCAACATCTGTTGGATCACAGAAAAAGCAAGAGAGTTCCAGAAAAACATCTACTTCTGATCCATTGACTACACTAAAGCATTTGATTGTGTGGACCACAAGAAACTGGAAAATTCTTAAAGCAATGGAAATACCAAACCACTTTACCTGCCTCCTGAAAAACCGGTATACAGGTCAAGAAGCAATGGTTAGAACCAGAAATGGAACAACTGACTGGTTCCAAATTTGGAAAGGAGATCACCAAAACTGTATACTGTCACAGTGCTTATTTAATATATATGCAGATTACCTCATGTGAAATGCCAAGTTGGCTGAAGCACAAGCTGTAATCAAAATTGTTGGGAGAAATATCAGTAACCTCAGATATGCAGATGTCACCACCTTCATGGCAGAACGTGAAGAGGAACTGAAAAGCCTCTTGATGAAGGTGAAAGAGAAGAGTGAAAAAGTTGGCTTAAAACTCAACATTCAACAAACAAAGATCATGGCATCTGGTCCCATCACTTCATGGAAAATAGATGGGGAAACAATGGAAACAGAGACAGAATTTATTTTCTTTGACTCCATAATCACTGCAGATGTTGACTGCAGCCATGAAATTAAAAGACACTTGCTCCTTGGAAGAAAAGCTACGACCAACCTGCTGCTAAGTCGCTTCAGTCGTGTCCGACTCTGTGCGACCCCGCGGACTGAAGCCTACCAGGCTCCTGCGTCCATGGGATTCTCCAGGCAAGAGTACTTGAGTGGGTCGCCATTGCCTTCTCCAATGACCAACCTAGACAGCATATTAAAAAGCAGAGACATTACTTTGTGACAAAAGTCTATAAAATTAGACCTATGGTTTTTCCAGTAGTCATGTATGATTGTGAGAGCTGAACCATAAAGAAGGCTAAGCATCAAAGAATCGATCATAGAGAAGACTATTGAGAGTTCCTTTTATTGCAAGGAGATCAAACCAGTAAATCCTGAAGGAAATCAACCCTATTTTTTGGAAGGCTTAATGCTGAAGCTGAAGATACAATACTTTGACCACCTGATGTGAAGAGCCAACTCATTAGAAAAGAGTCTGATATTGGGGAAGATTGAGGCAGGAAGAGAAGGGGATGACAGGATGAGATAGTTGGATGGCATCAGCAACTCAATGAACATGAGTTTGAACAAGCTCCGGGAGATGGTGAAGGACCAGGAAGCCTGGCGTGCTGCAGTCCACAGATTCATAGTGTCAGACATGACTGAGTGACTGAACAACAGCAACTAATTTTCCCTGAGTTTAATTATTGCTAATTTCTTTTTTCTTGTTGTTTACTAAGTACTGTAATTTTGCAGTATCCTCCTTGTGATTTTTATGATTTATTTTGCTCAATTCACAACAAGCTATAATGACTGTCACAATAAACAGTCATGTCTGACTCTTTGACACCCCATGGAATGCAACACATGAAGCCTCCCTGTCCATTGCCAACTGCTAAAGTTTACTGAAACTCTGTCCATTGAGTCAGTGATGCCATCCAACCATCTGATCCTCTGTCGTCCCCTTCCCCTTCTGCCTTCAATCTTTCCCAGCATCAGAGTCTTATCAAATGAGTTAGTTCTTCTCATCAGGTGGCCAAAGTATTGAAGTTTCAACTTCAGCATCACTCTTTACAATGAACACTCAGGACTGATCTCCTTTAGGATGGACTGGTTGGATCTCCTTTCAGTCCAAGGGACTCTCAAGAATCTTCTCCAACACCACAGTTCAAAGGCATCAATTCCTCAGTGTTCAGCTTTCTTTATAGTCCAACTCTCACATCCATACATGACTACTGGAAAAACCATAGCTTTGACTAGACAGACCTTTGTTGACAAAGTAATCTCTGCTTTTTAATATGCTGGCTAGGTTTGTCATAACTTTTCTTCCAAAGAGCGAGTGTCTTTTAATTTCATGGCTGTATTTACCATCTGCAGTGGTTTTGGAGCTCAAAAAATAAAATAAAATAAAGTCAGCCACTGTTTCCACTGTTTCCCCATCTATTTGCCATGAAGTGATGGGACCGGATGCCATGATCTTAATTTTCTGAATGTTGAGTTTTAAGCCAACTTTTCCGCTTCCCTCTTTCACTTTCATCAAGAGACCCTTTAGTTCTTCTTCATTTTCTGCCACGAGGGTGGTGTCATCTGCATATCTGAGGTTATTGATATTTCTTCCAGAAATCCTGATTCCAGCTTGAGTTTCATCCAGCCCAGTGTTTCTCATGATGTACTCTGCATAGAAGTTAAATAAGCAAGGTGACAATATACAGTCTTTACGTACTCCTTTTCCAATTTGGAACCAGTCTGTTGTTTCATGCCCAGTTCTAACTATTGCTTCTTGCCCTGCATACACATTTCTCAAGAGGCAGGTCAGGTGGTCTGTTATTCCTATCTTTTAAAGAATTTTCCAGAGTTTGTTGTTGTACACACATCAAAGGCTTTGGCATAGTCCATAAGGCAGAAGTAGATATTTTTCTGGAACTGTCTTGATTTTTCAGTGATCCACCAGATGTTAAAAATTTGGTCTCTGGTTCCTCTACCTTTTCTAAATCCAGCTTGAACATCTGGAAGTTCACGATTCACATACTATTGAAGCCTGGCTTGGAGAATTTTGAGTATTACTTTACTAGCATGTGAGATGACTGCAATTATGTGGTAGTTTGAGCATTCTTTGGCATTGCCTTTCTTTGGGACTGGAATAAAAGACACTGTGGCCATTGCTGAGTTTTCCAAATTTGATGGCATATTGAGGGCAGCACTTTCACAGCATCACCTTTTAGGATTTGAACCAGCTCAACTGGAATTCCATCACCTCCACTAGCTTTGTTCTTAGTGATCCTTCCTAAGGACCACTTAACTTTGCATTCCAGGATGTCTTGTTCTACGTTGGTAATCACACCATCATGATTATCTGGGTTGTGAAGATCTTTTCTGTATAGTTCTGTGCATTCTTGCCACCTCTTCTTAATATCTTCTGCTTCTGTTAGGTCCATACCATTTCTGTCCTTTATTGAGCCCATCTTTGCATGACATGTTCCTTTGGTGTCTCTAATTTTCTTAAAGAGCTCTATAAACATTCCCATTCTATTGTTTTCCTCTATTTCTTTGCATTGATTGCTGAGGAAGGCTTTCTTATCTCTCCTTGTTATTCTTTGGAACTCTGCATTCAGATCATTATATCTTTCCTTTTCTCCTTTGCCTTTTGCTTCTCTTCTATTCACAGCTATTTGTAAGGCCTCCTTAGGCAACCATTTTCCCTTTTTGCATTTCTTTTCTTCTATACCCAGTACTATGACACAATCAACCAGTATCATACATCATTTAAGAACTCAAAAGATAGTCTAAGATCTTTGGACTAATTGACTGCTCAGTTATGTTAATAATCACTTTGGTCAAAATAAATGCAATTTTTGTGCCTCCAAAAAACTCTTTTGAGTGTCTAATTTTATAAGTTATTTTAAATCATCAACAGGACATAATAAGTTTTTCTTGGTATAAACGTTGGAAAAAGATATATTTTTAAATGTACCACCTTTAGAGTCACAGATTGTTATTCAAAATGTTAAAATCTGGTTAAACATCCAGTACTTCTCAAAATTAATTCAGGAATATTGTCCATGTTGGCAATTCTGAATAGATCTGTAAAGACATTCTGTAGGTCTAACCCTGCAAATTGTGATCCTTCATTCACTAAAGCAATTAATTTGATCATCTAGTGAATAAGCATCTACCTCAAGCCTACTATGAGCTTGTCAGAGGGTGGAAGATGCAATCATTTGTAGACCCTTCAATGAGTGTAGTGAATAGATGGACCCATAGTCTAATAACTGAGTTATTAATATCCAGTTACCCAAAGCATTCATTAATTATTATAATAACCATTTATAAAAATCATGTTTTGCTCAACAAACACCCATTCTGTGAAATGAAAACATCTCTGTGGAGAATAAAAAGCCAAAATGGTATGTCATAAAATGTTGAAAATTCCCTCAGTATCCATGTATTAATAATATCTCAGATAATTTAGAAAATACTCAAAAAACTAAAAATAGTGTCCCCATCTGATCCAGCAATCTTACTTCTGGGATCAGTTCAGTTCAGTTCAGTCACTCAGTCATGTCCAACTCTTTGCGACCCCATGAATCGCAGCACTGCAGGCCTCCCTGTCCATTACCAACTCCCGGAGTTCACTCAAACTCATGTCATCGAGTCAGTGATGCCATCCAGCCATCTCATCCTCTGTCGTCCCCTTCTCCTTCTGCTCCCAGTCCCTCCCAGCATCAGGATCTTTTCCAATGAGTCAACTCTTCATACGAGGTGGACAAAGTATTGGAGTATATCCAAACAAAACTCTAATTCAAAAAGATGCATGCACTCCTCTCTTCATATCAGCACTATTCACAGTAACTAAGATATGGAAATAACCTAAATCAAGCCATTGACAGATTGATGGAAAAAGAGGATATAATACATATATACAATGGAATACTATAGCCATAAAAAAGTAATGAAACAGTGCCATTTGCAGCAACATGGATGGAACTAGAGATTATCATACAATGTGAAGTAGGTCAGAAAAAGACAGATACCGTACAATATCATCTATATGAAGAATCTAAAATGTGACAGAAATGAACTCATCTTTGAAACAGAAATAGCTCATAGAGAAGAGGCTTGTGGTTTGCCAAGGGGGAGGTGGTGTGGGAGAGGGTTGGATTGGGAGTATGATATTCACAAACTATTATATCCATTTAATGGATAAACAACAAGGTCCTACTGTATAGCCAAGGAACTATATTCAAAATCTTGTGGCAAGTTATAATAGAGAAGAATATAAAAAAGAATATACAGTGTATAACAATCACTTTATGATTGCAATATAAATGAGTACAATAGAAATTAACACTATATTTAAATCAACTATAATAAAATATGTATTTTTCATTTAGAAAATATATATTTAGGTATATCTAAATATATAGATATAGATATATCTAGATATATATATATATATATTAGATATATCTAGTTATATCTAGTATATATATATACTACATTAAATCAACTATAATAAAATAGATATTTTTAATTTAGAAAATACATATATAGATATAATGATATATAGATATATAGAGAAATATATATAGATTCACTAGTTAGATAAACCATGTAATTTTTAAAAGTTCTTAGGAAATGATAAAAATATAGCTACATATTTATATGGTATTATATTAGTTACTTAGCTGCACTCTGTTGCTTAAACTTGTGCTATTTATAATTCCATAGATAACCAAATAAAAAATGACTGAATGTGACCAGACTGTTATAGACTAGGTTAAAATCATCACATTTATTTATCTGGAGATCCTCGTCTAGTCAGAGGTTAATTTCAGAGATCTTGGAAGATAATATTCATTTAAATTAAAAATAATAAAATCATTTGTATATTTTCCAGTATTTACAGACAAGGGTTAGCATCAAAAATTTAACTGCACCGAACAATGGATACCAGCTATAAATAATCAATACTGGTGAACCAGTAAACATGGGTCAAATGTCAGATACATTGGGCCAAATTATTTTTCTATTTGTGTATTTCAAAAATTATTACAAAAGTGCTGAACCATGTAATATAATCAGTTTACATTATCTGTTAGGACAACATTTGAGACTTATTATTGAATCCTTACTTTTTCCACAAACATGAAAGTAATGGATACTCATATTCAAAATAATCTATATATGATTTGCCTATGATTTAAGTCAAGGTCATATTAACTAGTCCCTAAATCTGAGATATCATTGGAAGGACTTGCCGGGGGCCCAGCAAGATCCAGGGAATCCCTCAGGATGACGGCGTCAGCGATAAGGAAAGTAAAATGGGAGAGAAAGAGGCTTAATCTTCCTTGGTTTACACAGAAAGCCAATAAAGCTCCTGTGTTCCAAGGAGTCATCCTGAAAGAAGAACAGAGAGAGAAAGAAAGAAAAGGAAAGAGAGAATGACATGGAGAGACCAAGCTTCAGTGAGCGAAGCCCAGAACTTTATTTTCAAAAGGAACTTTTATATCTTGACTTGTACATAGAGGG
Organism: Bos taurus; assembly: GCF_002263795.3. Lineage (NCBI taxonomy): Eukaryota > Metazoa > Chordata > Mammalia > Artiodactyla > Bovidae > Bos > Bos taurus. Next base: position 6,773,385 of record NC_037336.1, read on the forward strand.
AAATGAAAGATGCAAAGTCATGCAGAGTGAGCCCAAACATTACATCTGTTTTGTCTTTATCAAAACCAGGATTTTTTCTGCATACCTTTCCCATAAACAATGTTGTGTACATTATCTTCTGGCCTTGGAGGCCTGTGGACATTTGATCACCCTTTTTTGATAAAGGCTGCTCAACCAGAAAACTTATTTTCCCTTGAAGTGTTTTTTTCTTTATATTTCTAATCTATCTCAGCCTCAGAAAGTGCTAAACAGAGTTACATTCTCATGGAGCAAAGGTGCAGTGAGTTACAACAAAGAAAGAACCAATTAGCTCAAAGGTCTGATGTGGTTAATTCCAAGGCTGCTGCTGCTGCTACTGCTGCTAAGTCACTTCAGTCGTGTCCAACTCTGTGCGACCCCATAGACGGCGGCCCACCAGGCTCCCCCGTCCCTGGGATTCTCCAGGCAAGAACACTGGAGTGGGGTGCCATTTCCTTTTCCAATGCATGAAAGGGAAAATTGAAAGTGAAGTTGCTCAGTTGTGTCCGACTCTTCGCGACCCCATGGTCTGCAGCCTACCAGGCTCCTCCGTCCATGGGATTTTCCAGGCAAGAGTACTGGAGTGGGGTGCCATTGCCTTCTCCAATTCCAAGGCTACTACTTGTTTTTCTTACATTCCAACTATGTTAACCAATGCACTCCCAGGTGCACAATGGATAAGGGAACTTGGCAGCAAGCATTGGCCCAATAATGAAGCCCTTTACCAGTACTATTCTAATAATGTTTAACTCTTCTAAAGGCTCTATATTTTTAGAATGTTTTAGGCTTCCTGTGTCTCTCACAGTTGGGAGGCTGTGAACAATCATGTGTGTAGCTACAAGAGTATGGATAACCTGTCAGGCAAGCTAGAAAGCCATCAGAGGGGTTTGAATTGAAACACTCCTATCATGCCCAGGAGACTTATTAACTGAAGCCCTAAGTTGACTTTTTCCAGAGAAAGGTGGTCGGGGATAGCTCCCTGTTAATGTCAGAAGAGTTGGTGAAAGGCACAAAATAGTAAGACAGACAGATTCTGGTTTTGGGGTAGATGCTCGAGCAGATCCAGGGGGTCCCTCAATTCCTGATCTGCCTTGCTCGTCAGGCCTCCTCCACATGACCTTGTCATGGGTGGGATCTCCCGTGCTGGCTCCTGGCAAGGACTGATGTTGAAGCTGAAACTCCAATACTTTGGCCACCTGATGTGAAGAGCTGACTCATTGGAAAAGACCCTAATGCTGGGAAAGATTGAGGGCAGGAGGAGAAGGGGATAACAGAGGATGAGATGGTTGGATGGCATCACTGTCTCAATGGACTTGAGTTTGAGTAAATTCCGGGAGTTCGTGATGGACAGGGAGGCTTGGCATGCTGTGGTCCATGTGGTGCAAAGAGTCGGACATGACTGAGCTACTGAAATGAACCGAACTAAACTGAAACCTGAGAACTAGATAAAACAGGGAGTGCAGGATTGAAATTAGGACATCTAGAAAAACGTAATGTAATAAGAAATGACCTGGACTCAGGAAGATAATTCAAATGTGGTGGTTATAGGTCCCTTCATAACAAAGCATTTATACTTTTCCTTTACTGTCTAAAGACAAAGTTTTGTATTTTTAAATAGATGCAAATAATATAAAACAGATTTTATTTCAAGTATTTCTGTGGTTCCAAAATATTTCCCAAGTTTATGTTCTTCCCACCTGCCCTGCTCACCATCCATTCTGAGCACTAACACCACCATTATGTTGAATGTCTTATGTTGAACATTAGTTAAAAGGTATTTCCAAATACCATGCTTGTATAGGGAAAGAAGGATGCTCCAAAGTTGTTATCTGGGAAAGTAAAAGTCTGTGTCTCATCACACATTTGAGGTGTACCAGTAAAGGAGTAGCTAGTTGATCTGTGGGAGAAGGGACATTGCTAAGATAATTTATTCTTCTTCCCCTCTATATTCAAGTACAGATGAAAAAAATCCATTTTTATTTATTTCTTCTGGGGATTAAATTAGTTTGATCTGTTTCACCTGCCATCAACTTCTAGAAAACACCAGGCAATTGTGTTCTTAATGAATAAAATAGACTTAGCTGTTGTATTTCTGTAAGTATTTCCATATTTGTAAATTTGTGCTTTGTACCATTCTAACTCAGTTGTATTTTTGAGTCTTTTCCCTGCTCTATCTTCTTAGATATGACATTCATTTTAAGCAGAGAAAAAATATTTGTGATTATATTGGAAAACCTAATGCAGTTTTGCATTAAAATCTAATACCATTGTACATGAATACCTTGTTTGAAGTTACTTAAAAAGGAACATGAAAACAATAATAAGATATGTGAAATATTAGCATTTTTTAAACCAAAATAGTAATGGCACAAAGCTCTATTTTGTTGTTTTGCTCATAATATACTGTGAACCAGGATTTACAATGAACATATATAACTTGTACATGGTAGCATTTAATGGGCATGGAAAGACCTAATAAGGTAAAATTATCTTGTATAAACCTGCTAGGTCATCTGAAACATTCCCCATCAAGCTTATTTCTTAGGGTAGGACATTGCTCTCTGAAGTTGACTCTTAAAATTTCTTATACAGAAAATTTGTACATCCAAATAGCTGCTGATTTATATTCCTTTTATACTAATACCCCTATCTCTTAGATGTGACCAGAGCCCTCAGAGAATAGGATAAGTGACAGACTAAAGTTGATATTAGGCAAATGTTGAGATATAGGCCGTTGCCCAGAGCAGAATTCTGCAGTAGAGTGCTTTGATATGAAAGAGTGAGCATTAAATACTTTACCAGGGTTCCTTGATTGGGGAAGGAAGGAGAGCAACCACTATGAACTGGACTAGGACCCTTGCATGTTATCCATCTATGACTCTCAGCCATTTCATGTGTCAGAGATTATCTCTCCACGTTATAGATCAGGATGCTGAAAGGGAATTAACAACTTTAAAATGTAACAGAGACAAACTTAGAGGTAGTAATGACAGAGACTTTGTATGTCTAGGATAAAATAAGAATGATCCTAATCATTAATTAGGAAGGAAGGGAGGAGGGAGGAAAGGAGGAAGGAAAGGTGAAAGGAAAGTGACCAATTATTGATTTTACATGTAGCAAAGGCCTTCAGAATCATCCATAAAAAAGTCAGAATGTGAGAGAGCAAATTTGGGTTGTAAGCTGACCTTATGACATTGGTAATTTTTTTTTTTTAATTAAGGAATATGCTATCTGCCATCCTCTGAGTCTTCTCTTGAGAAAATGACTAATCTGCCCCATTGGGGCTTAAACTCTCAATGTTTATGTTTTATCCTTGACTAGATTAATTGACTCTACACATTTCCAATTCTGTTTATGGTGCAAACTCTTCAAAGTGAATTTTCATTTTCTGTTTCATCAAGGCCCTGGAATGTGCTTCTTCCTTGGAAGTTGTTTCAGTGATTGGCAGACACTAGATCAACTTCCACTGAAACTTTTCTTTGTATGGGAAATACAATAAATGCTTTTTTATAAAGCATGGTTAAAAGTTGGGATAGCTTGGTTGATTGTATATTCTAGTTAGCTGAGGAGTTGTGAGGCTGGGGGGATTAACAGATGGTTATAAAAATGTAGTGTGTGTAGTAAACATTATCCTGGGTTTATTGCTTTTCATTCACTTTTTATATATTCATGGAAATATTTTCAATGTCATGTAAATTAAGCAACTAGCATTTGGAAATTGATTATACAGTAGATATGATGGAGGACATGACATATTTGATTGCATTTTTGAGAGTCTGAACTTTTTAAGATTTTCCTGCTTAATAAACTGCCTGATTTTTTACCCATGAAATGAATCAGTTGCTACTGTGTACTTTGGACAAAGCTGTTTTTGTTGTTGTTCTTCAGAAAATTGGAGGAACTGGCAGTCAGAATATGTCTAAAGGAGCCACTTTCACTTTCAATAATGTCATATTATTTTCTTCCCCAATACTGTGTCTAACAAAATCTATAATGAAGCTGTGGACCAATTCTGTATGTCAGTTTCTTTATTTCAGCAACAATTACAAGGAAGAGCTTGTCAAATGCAATCAGCATTCTGTGAGGCTTCATTTCATTATTTGACTGTATAATACACACATCTGTAGAGTGAGTTTTGTTCAGTTACCTGGGGTCATTTTCATTCATGGGTATTTCAAAGACCAGCCATCACTAAATGCCTGGGGTCCTTAGAAATTCAACTATAAATTGCTCATTAAAATTTCAATTATTTCACACCTAGCAGCATATACCATATGGTATATATCCAGTGAGGAAATTGCATAGTGCTCTAAAACTCCAGTGACATCCGCTCTCGGCAACTCTTTGAGCAGAGGCTAACTGAGCTATCCACCCTCCTTCAGGGATGGGGAGAACATGGCTGTGACCCTATTCAGCTTCTGCTCCTCTGAATGAAGAAAAACACCACAGTGCAGTTATTCTTGGCAGATGAGAGCTGAAATTTCTTCACTGGCAATAACCCTCCACAGAGTAGTACAAATATAGTTAGGAGACTGGAGAATAGTCACAGTTCTATATTTCTTTATTGATAGTTGATCTAATTTCCTAAATAGAAGAATTATAGGTAAAGAGAGATCTATTTCCTGATCACAACACTCTGAAAGTGGGTATAGAATCATTATAACAGATGAAGTGTGCTATCTTGTGTGGAAATTATCAAAGAGGGGGGACTCAAGAATCTTCCCTCATGTGCTACATAAATATCTAAGAACAGATTTCCTCTAAATCAGTGGCTCTTCACTTTTCTTGGATTTATTCCACAATATTCTATAAAGTTACAAAATTACATAAGCCCTCTCTGAGAGAAATATACAAAGTTGTATTAATAATATTGCTTCATTTAAAAGTGCTCAAGAAACAGTCAAATCACTTATAAGTGTCCATAGACTCAAGATTTACAACTCCCCAAAGGAAGAGGAATTAAGCCCACCATGAGAAGAAACAGTTCTCACTGGAGTTGTCTAGGGGAGTCAGATACTTGCTCCCCCACATCCAAGAGAAGAGGCCAGCTTACATAACCACTTAAACATTTGTTTCACTTCCGTACTGCATGTACTCATACATGTTGAAAGAATTCAAAGTACTCAACTGAAATCTACTGAAGAACAGTCATTCCAGTTTTGTTCAATACTTGCCAAGAATTTTCTCTAGTTAGTGTTTCAAAATTATTGATTCACATTATTTTCAGGCAAACTATTTTGAGCAACAAGGAGGTTTTTAAGAATTTTAAGGTAAGCTAAGGATGTATCATAGGTCATTGTATTTGATCACTGAAAACTGTAAAGGTCATTCTAGTCTGTAAAACATCATTATGATGCATTTTTGCTGCATCTTCTAATTTCTGAACATGATGAGAGAGAGGTTTATTTCATATTCGCATCTCCTCCACCATCCTTAACACAAATAGAACACATTTCACACACTCTATTGGGATTGCTTAGCTGCAGGAATAAAATTGCCATCCTAAAAATGGAAGCCTGGGTATATCTCTAAGTTGAGCCAACCAAGGTGGGCGAAGGATGTCTGGGCCACAGTGTCTGTGTTTTTCCCAGGAAGACCAGAACCATCCCTGGGAGCACTCAACCATAAATGTTAGACCTATTTCCTCATTTGGTTGCCTCACTATGCCCAGAGTTTTGGCATGTAACACTCCCTCAGAATTTTGGTATGTAACCTACAGCCTCTACCCTTACCCAAGCACATATATCACATTAAAATGAACTAATTTTTTGTCTTCTTGGAATACCATCTTAGAGGAAACACCCCTTGATCATAGCATCATAATATTACTCAGCCTTTGTGTTTATAGTAGACTCACCTGCCTCATAACCCCTACCCCTGGGTAAGTATGTGCCCCAAATCTTGCTGATAAGAGAATATTATCAAACTGTTTTCTTGGCCATAATGATTGTTTTAGAGAAGGACACATGATACAAGTCGTGCTAAGCAGACTTGCCCCCATAACTTTGTCACTCTTGGGAAAATGTTTCTATTCTATGAGATCTGAATATGTTTGAATGATTTAAGAGGGCACTGAAAAATTTGATGATCAAGAGAAATATTTTAATAAATCAAAATTATTACCAAAATAATTCAGACTGAGCAAAATATCAAAATTGTAAAGATGGGATCAGACTCAAAAACTTGTGCACTTTCAGTCTGAAAAAAAAAAAAGAGAGAGAGAGAAAACCCGTTGTTAAGAATCATGCACTTTCATGCAGCTAGGAGGTCAAGGACAGATTAGTGGCCTCACTGCCCCAGAATGAAACAATGGGATGGTTGCTAAGAGACAGAAACTACCAGAAAGAAGTCCAGATTTAAGATGAGACTCAGCAAGCTTGAACACTGATTATCAGTCCAAGGAGGATGCACAGAGCAGTCAAACCAAAGTCTGCTGAGGTTTTAAGGTCAATATTTTATCAGAGAAACTTTAACCCTCACATCTTTTCAATGCCTAAAGCAATTCACACATCTGAATTAACAGTAAAAGGAATTTGTTTACCAAAGCAATGCTGTTCCAAAAATAGGACTATTCCAATAATCTTCTCAGATGCAGCCAAGGAAGAAAATGGATAGAGAACATCCTGCTGGAAGATACAGCATTAGGGTAACCAAGAAATTGGCTCAACTGTCATGAAACCATGGCTTCTGGTTCTGGCTCTCTATGCCATAACCCAAAGACCACTGTATATTACTTGCTTTCTCTTTTTTCATATGAAAGTGTTTCTTCTATGTGTTTATCCCATTCTGCCTACTTCATTTTGGACTTAGTGTTTTTAGACTATTTAGATTTTTACTGTAGATGTGTATTATACATGTATTTGGGGCCATATCTAGACTGGAGAAGAAGTAAATAAACCAAGGATACTGAACTTGGAACTGGTTGCAGATATTATGAATAAGAATTTGGGTTATCAAACTTTGGGGAGAAATATTATGTGGAATTAGCTTAGTTATGTCAGAACTGACTCTTTTTTTAGCATTGGCATTTCAGGCAGTTCTTTTTTTTTAATTTATTTATTTTAATTAGAGGCTAATTACTTTACAATAATGTATTGGTTTTGCCATACATCAACATGAATCCGCCACAGGTGTACACATGTTCAAGTGAATGTATGAAAAGAAAATGTGGATTGCTATGGTGTACCTAATGCCTGCTGCTGCCAAGTCGCTTCAGTTGTATTTGATTCTGTGCGACCCCATAGGCGGCAGCTCACCAGGCTCCCCCATCCCTTGGATTCTCCAGGCTCCCCCATCCCTTGGATTCTCCAGGCAAGAATACTAGAGTGGGTTGCCATTGCCTTCTCCATGGTGTACCTAATGGACAAGGCTTTTTTTTTTTTTTTTTTTTCTATCTAGATTCCCTTCCATTGGTAATGAATTAACTTAGATTGCTTGAGACTCCTACTCAGCAGGTGCTTTTATGAGATGGACCTCATCATACCTCTCCTCACTCCCTAGTTTATGCCTCTCCCTAAAAATGAACCTAACACCCAAGCCAGATAATCAGAATATTTCATTCTCTTGCTGTATCTCCTGCTCCCACCTCCAACCCTCTGTTTTAAGCTGTGTTTCAGTCCTGACAAGCACATACACGTTGTAAGTTGTGTTTCAATCCTGACAAGCACACACACATGATATTATCTGCCATCTTCATTGGTCTCCTCCAGGAGCAAATGATTAAAATAAAATGTAAAAGCTAAAGAGATACATCCTCTATACCTGTTCTAGTTACACGAGAGAAATCTCCATTTTCAGTGACCAGAACATATAATTCTACACTTTAAAAATGCTTATTTATCAAAATAGAGAATAATCATCCAATGAAATAGAGGAGAACAGTCCTAATGGTTTTCTATACACTGTACAAATAGTTCGTAACTACAGTGTCCCAGGAACTACATTATAAGAAGTATTATCATCATTATTTTATAGATGATAAAATGGTGAAGCATGAGATACTCAGGTTATTTGTGCAAAGTTACATAGCAATTAAAAAGCAGAGTTGAAATTCAAATTTAGCTTAGAAAACAGAGTCCAGGCACCTAACTCCTTCATGAGAAGTAAAGTTGCTCAGTCATGTGAGACTGTGCGATCCCATGGACTGTAGCTTCCCAGGCTCCTCTGTCCATGGAGTTTTCTGGGCAAGAGTGCTGGAGTGAGTTTCCATTTCCTTCTCCAGGGGAATCTTCCTGACCTGGGAATCGAACTTGGGTCTCCCACATTGCAGGCAGATGCTTAACCTTCTGAGCCACCAGGGAAGCCCAACTCCTTCATAAGTACCACTAAATTGTCAAGTGAAAACAAAATTGCACAACCTAAAAGTTGAGAATTATGTTTTGTTTGACAGACAAAACTGAGGACTTAAGGCCAGGATGCAGTCTCTAAGAAATCTCTGTAGGACCAGTCCATAGAGGTAAGAGAGGACTCAGGATACATAGGAGTTTTGCAAAAAGATAGGGTAGTGAAACTTTAAAAGATAACTATTAATACAGAAACAGATTCACAGACTTTGAAAAATAAGCTTATGGTTACCAAAGGGGAAACATGGGTGCAGAGAGGGATAAATGAGGAATTTAGGATTAATGTATAAATACTACTGTATATAAAATAGATAATCAACAAGGACTTTAGTGTGTAGCACAGGGAACTCTACTTAATATTTTATAATATCTTATATAGGAAAAGTATTGAAAAAGAATGGATATATGTATATTTATAAATGAATATGTTTTCTGTACAACTGAAATCAACACAACAAATCAACTAGAATATACAATTAATGGATTTAGTGTTTTTCTATGTATGGGAAGATGCAAGAGTCTGGGCTTATGGAAATTATTCCGTTGATATGTCCCTCAGCTATCTGGGGCCAGTATCCTGTGCTTTTCTATTCTGAGTCTCTTCAGGATACATCCCTGGGAGTAGCTGAAGCAATTGACTGCTTGATGGTAAGCATCCTGTTTCTATCCTGATTTCCCTGAGGATTTAGCATCAGAGGCAACTGTAATGTGATGGCTTGATGGCTGAATCATGTTTTGTTTATGGATATGACAGGCAACATTTTTTTCACTGATGTATTCATAGCAGAGGGGAGCAAAACACTGTGGAACGGGAGAGTAAAATGACTCAAGCGCACGCCTGTCCAGGCTAACTAACAGTGGCCTTGGATATGAGAGGAAAGGCATTCTAAGTAGGGGGACCTCTTGTTACTTTGTAAGTGATGCTGCACAGAGGGGAATGTTCTTTGCTCCTGAAAAGCCCTATTTCACATGAATGAGTTCTCACTGGCCATGTTTATATAATTTCTACCTCCATCTCAAAAAGAGTGGAATTGCTTCTATTTCCTGTATTTTGCATCCTTCCTTCTCCCAAACACTCTCAGAAATACAGCCTTCAGTACATTTAAGCAAATATTGCCTCCATCCCTCCTCTTCTGCCATTTTCTGTTTAGGTATATTCAACTCTATGCTATGTAGGATTTATTTTTCTTTACTTGCAAAATAAAACTACTCATCATAAGTGCCTTATTTTCACTGTGCTTCCAGCTAAATCCTGGAAATTAAGCAGATGGCAGAGTTAAATGTTAAAAATAGGGGGGAAAGGTATGAAGAAATCTTGAGATCAATTAGAGTATACGGTAGATTATTTTCAAACATGATGAATCAGAGGTTAAAGCCATAGAGAATTTTAAACAATTCATATTCCTTAAAGATACATTAATGATTCAGGAAAGAAACTGAAAGTGCCCTTCCAGGACAAGTGTTCCTCCATAAGCTGAATTCCCAAATCAGTTGAAGCTTCATGATGTGAATTTCCTGCTTCATGAGGGCAGTCACACACCTACTGACATCATTCCTTTTCAGAGTAAGATGTTCACAGTTTCAATTGGTATGGGGAAGATATAAGGCCAGGAATTTCTATAGTTTAATGAGTGATACACACAGAGAGTCCAAACTGAAAGAAAAATAGATTCTCATCTGTTGTCCATTACTCGTTTCTCCAAACTTTACAACCTGGAAACATGCATTCACTGTAAAATTTTGATCTCTGTCAAAACACAAATTTTTCCAGCAGTATTCAATCACATGAGTCATTTTCAACTATGTTTAAACAGAATTAGCAGATTACATCCTATGAACTGGTTATAGTAGGAAGAAAGGAGAAATATGCATGAGGCTATGAGAGACCTGGATTAAAGACAAGACTTAAAACTAAAGATTCTAAGATGGAAGTTCTAAAATCAGTGTACCATCTCATAAAATAATTTTTCAAAACTTGTCTTAATCTGTATCTGCTTAAAGCCATTTTGTTTAAAGAGAAACTGTACTGAGGAAAAGAAAAGTACAGAGGAAAGAGGAAAGATGCAAAAAAGGAGAAATCAAAGAAACTAATGTGTCAAATCTGAATTATAATAGATACTACATAAGTATTGTGACTTTGCATTGTTGAAATTTACTGTTTGATATTAGCATACATTCTTAAATAAATGTGCTGCTGCTTCTGCTGCTGCTGCTGCTGCTGCTGCTGCTGCTAAGTCACATCAGTCCTGTCCAACTCTGTGCAACCCTGTGGATGGCAGCACACCAGGTTCCCCCTTGGATTCTCCAGACAAGAATACTGGAGTGGGTTGCCATTGCCTTCTCCAAAATAAATGTGAGTATGTTATATATCATTTTAATGCATATTTCTTGCTCCACATTTTCTTACTATTGACTTATTACTTGCTGTTTATTTTACATTTATTTTGAACTATAGAACTGATGTTAGACAAAAAGCAAATTTGAGTGATTTTTTATTCAAGTTCAAAATTAGTCACAAAGCAGCAGAGACAACTTGCAACATCAATAACACATTTGGCCAAAGCACTGGTAATGAATGTATGGTGCAGTGATGGTTCAAGAAGTTTTACAAGTGAGCTGAGAGTCTTGAAGATGAAGAGTGCAATGGCTGACTATTGGAAGTTGACAAAAACCAATTGAGAGGATCATCAATGTTGATCCTCTTACAACTACACAAGAAATTGATGAAGAACTTGACATCAACCATTCTACAGTTGTTCAGCATTTGAAGCAATCAGGAAAGGTGAAAAAACTCGATAAGGGGTGCTTCGTGAGCTGACCACAAATCAAAAACTTGTTGTTTTGAAGTGTCATCTTCTCTTATTCTGCACAACAGTGAACCATTTCTCAATCAGATTGTAATGTGCAACAAAAAGTGGATTTTGTATGACAGCCAGTAACAACCAGTTCAGTGGTTGGACCAAGGAAAAGTTCCAGAGCACTTCCCAAAGCCAAACTTGCCCCACAAAAGGCCATGGTCACTGTTTGGTGGCCCACTGCTAGTCTGATCCACTACAGCTTTCTTAATTCCAACAAAATCATTACATCTGAGAAGTATGCTCAGCAAGTTAATAAAATGAACCACAAACTGCAATGCCTGCACCCAGCGTTGGTCAATAGAATGGGCCTAATTCTTCATGACAACAACCAATTGCTTGTTACACAACCAATGCTTCAATACTGGAACAAATTAGGCTACAAAATTTTGCCTTATCTGCCATATTCACCTTGTTACCAAGACTGAGCTCACTCTGCTTAATTCAGGATAAGGCAATGAATTTGAGATATGAGGTGTTGAGGCAAAAAATTTGACTCTAATACACTAACATCTCAAAATAACCATCTATCAGAATCTGGATGGCAATTTCTTTTATGGATCAAAGATGAGGGGGAGGTGAGGAAATAAAATAAAAAGGGTCTTTAATCTTAGAAGTATCTCCTAGAATGACAAGCCTTAGGCAGGGGGATGTGTTGATTTCTTCCTGCAACCTACAGGTGAACAGGGTTATAAACAAAGTCACTTTAGTTTAACCATTTAACTGGCAGAGGGGCAGGGTTCTCTGAGGTATTATATATGATTATAATTTTTAAAAAAAAAGCAAAGGAAAGCTGGTCAAATAAACAGTTTCAACATGGAGTCACAACTGACTTCTATCTGCCACAACCTGATCTCTCACCAACTGACTGCTTCTTCTCTTCAAATATCTCAACACCATTTTTCAGAGAAAAGGCTCCACAATCAACAGGAGAAAGAAAATGCTTTCCAAGAGATCTTCAAATTCCAAAACATGGATTTTTATTCCACAGTAATACACTTATTTCTCATTGAGAAAAATGTGTTGATTGTAATGATTAAAAAAGATGTGTTGAACCTAGTTATAGTGATTTCAAATTCGTTGTCCAAAACCGTAATTACTTTTACACCAACATTTTATTATTTCTAATCAACACTTTCTGAGACATTTTATGGATCTACTTCACATATGAGGAACATGAGTCTCAGAAATATTACTTCAGCTGAAAAAAGTCACTCATCTAATAAAGATTAAAGAGGAAAAAATCTGCATCCTGTCTTCAGAACTTGGGTTCTTTCCATACAGCAATGGCCGTAGCCATCTTGTTTCAAATTCTCTAACTAGATGGTAACATTTCAAAATCTTCAGTCAGGGAAATATACATCACTTCATTCTGTAAATAAGGACTCTAAATATACTGATGCCATGTGCTGTGCTGTGCTGTGCTTCAGTCAGACTCTTCAGTCAGACTCTTAGTCTGACTCTTTGCAACCCCATGGACCTCAGTCCACCAGGCTCCTCTGTCCATGGGATTCTTTGGGCAAGAACATTGGAGTGGGTTGCCATGCCCTCCTCCAAGGGATCTTCCTGATTGAGGGATCAAATCTGTGTCTCTTGCATCTCCTGCATCGCAGACAGATTCTTTACCACTGAGACACGGAGGAATCCCATTGATGACCATAGCATGCAACTAATACCCTTATTTGTGATTAGGAAGATATTTAGAGAAGGAAGGAATGCTAATTGGAAGGAGAGAAAAAGAATAGAGCCAAGAGGACACAGAAGTCCACAGAAGCTAACAAAATTGTACCTGGGTCCCACTAGGATCTACTTGAGTTGGATGCTCATGGAATTTCCATTGACCCAGGACTCACTTACTTATGAAAAACGATATAAAGACAAAGGTTGAATAAATATTTTAGAAATCCGATCAGGGTGATTTAATGGTAAACAAAGAAACAGAATCCAATAAAAACCCTTTAGGAAAATACCTGCTAAAATTTAATTTTTACAGTGTTGCAATTCAAGAATGTCATACACAGCCTTTCTTCTCTGTCGTTAAAAATTCCTAACCTGCTCTGAGCCACAGCAAGAAATAATATACAATGAGACTGTTCTCCTTGTGTCTAAGACTTTGGGTGGAACTCAAAGCATTGTCTCCGAAGTGTAATTTACAAAGAAAACCTACGTGGGCATGTTCAGATAAATGTAAAGCTTCCTTTTTAAGTGTTTATATCACAGGACAAAGGGATCTAATCATTTATATTAACTGCAAAAATGCCTCCAGAGGATTGAATTTAAATAAAAGATTGAATTTATAAGACCCAGGAGGCAATAGCTACACAGAACAGAGACTATTTCCATAGGAAGTTTGTAAAGGAACACGTGTTAAAATACACGTGGACCAAAAATATAATTCCTTAGTATGCATAAGAAGGTTTGAATAGCCAAAGCCATAAATACTGAGAAATTATATTTTGCTTCTAGTGATGCAAATTGGCATGTGTATCATCAAAGAATTTTGAAGCCACAGGCTTATTAAATTCAATATGTTTCTATAATTTATGTACTCTCAGTGGTACATTTTAAAATATAATTATATTTTTAAATTTAGTATTTAATAAAATATCAAACTTTTTTTTAACAAATTTTCTTTTTAGGAGCAGTGATTTTCCTTCAGGTGTCTCACATGAACAGTAATCTTTTCAGAACCAACTGAGAGAAGATTCTGTCTGTGGAAAGGGTTTCTTTTTCTTCTTCAGCCTCTTCAGACTGTTCATCCATTCCCTCCCTGCTTCGCACACCCTGACCTCAATAGCAGGTAACACAGAAGTGGTCAGAATTGCACGTATAAGTGTGTAGTTGAGACCCCCTATTCTAAAGCCCACTGAGCCTACCAATTACTCTATTTTAAGAAAATATGAGGATCATTTCTAAGAAGAAATGGCTGCTAAGCTAAGCATACTGGAGAATGGACACTTGTTCTTGCAAGTCGGCCTCAGATTAGAGCAACCAGCAGAATACCATGAGGTTAATCAACTGTGGATGAAGGGGTGGGTTCACTGGTTCCTCAAACTCTGAGGAAGGCAACTATACACTCCATACTATTAAAAAACATAAAGGAAGCTACAGCCTACTAATAACACGTTTAATTCAATGCTTCATATGTTCTAATTCCTTAATAATTTCTGATGTCTCCTATTGAGAGTTTTAATCATTACAATGTATAGAAACCATGAAGGAATTTTTTTGTTGTTGTTCAGATGCTAAGTCATGTCCAACTCTTTGCAATACCTTGGACTACAGCACACCAGGCTTCCCTGTCCTTTGCCATCTCCTGGAGCTTGCTCAAACTCAAGTCCATAGAGTCGGGATGCTACCCAACCATCTCATCCTCTGTCGTCCCCTTCATCTCCTGCCTTTAATCTTTCCTAGCATCAGGGTTTTTACAATGAGTCGGCTCTGCACATTAGGTGGCCAAAGTATCGGAACTTCAGCTTCATCATCAGTCCTACCAATAAATATTCAGAACTGATTTCTTTTAGGATTGATTGGTTTGATCTCCTTGCTGTCCAAGGGATTCTCAAGAATCTCTCCAACACCACAATTCAAAAGCATCAATTCTTCAGCACTCAGCATTCTTTATGGTCCAACTCTCACAATCCATATGTGACTACTGGAAAACCTATAGCTTTGACTATACAAACCTTTGTTGGCAAAGTAATGTCTTTGCTGTTTAATATGCTGCCTAGATTTGTCATAGTTTTTCTTCCAAGGAGTAAGCAACTCTTTTAATTTCATGGCTGCAGTCACCATCTGCAGTGATTTTGGAGCCCAGGAAATAAAGTATTTCACTGTTTCCATTGTTTCCCCATCTATTTCTCATGAAGTACTGAAACCAGATGCCATGGTTTTCATTTTATGAATGTTGACTTTTAAGTCACCTTTTTAACTCTCCTCTTTCACCTTTATTAAGAGGCTCTTTAGTTCCTCTTCACTTTCTGCCCTAAGGGTGGTGTCATCTGCATATCTGAGGTTATTGATATTTCCTCAGTCAATCCTGATACAGCTTGTGCTTCATGAAGCCTGGTATTTCACATGATGTACCCTTCATATAAGCTAAATAAACAGGGTGACAATATACAGCTGTGAAACACTCATTTCCACATTTTCAATCAGCCTATTCCATGCTCAATTCTAATTGTTGCTTCTTGACCTTCATACAGGTTTCTCAGGAGGCAGGTCAGGTGGTCTGGTATTCCCATCACTTTAAGAATTTTCCACAGTTTTAGTTTGTTGTGATCCATACAATCAAAGGCTTTAGCATAGTCAATGAAGCAGAATTAGATTTTTTTTTTCTGTAATTGTCTTACTTTTTCTATGATACAATGGATATTAGCAATTTGATCTGTGATTCCTTTGACTTTGCTAATTACAGCTTGTACACCTGAAAATTCTTGGTTCATATACTGTTGAAGCCTATTTGGAGGATTTTGAGCATGTTTGCCGACATATGAAAGGAACTTCTACTTGGGGCTTAGTTCTGAGCAATAACAAGGGGCAGATTGGTAAGTGGTAAGGACTGTAGAGTTGAAAGAAAATGTCATTGTCCTCTTATAATTTCACATAATGTACATTTTAAGAACAAGTCACTTCAGCTATTTAGAATGTTTATCCTTTTCTTGAGAATGATAAAAATTTTAATGTATTTCAATTCCTCACTGAATGGATCAGCACCCATTTTGCTGTCTCCTTTTTGTTGCTGTTGTTATTTGAAAATTTAGTTTCAGAGGTTTATATAAGAAAATTTTTTTTTCTGATGACATATGCTTAATTACACATAGTAATATGTTTATTATTTCCTCACCAAAAAGCTTTGCTGTTATTTCTGGCAGGGGGGTGGGGGGGGGGAGTGGTTTACTGGAAAAGGGAATGGCAAACAATTTCAGCATTCTTGCCTTGAAAATCCCATGAACAGTATGAAAAGGCAAAAAGTTATGACGCTGAAAGACAAACCCCAGGTCAGTAGATGTTCAATATGCTACTGGTGAAGAGCAGCGATATAGTTTCAGAAAGAATGAAGAGGCTGAGCCAAAGCAGAAACAAGGCCCAGCTGTGCATGTGCCTGGTGATGAAAATAAAGTCCAATGCTGTAAGAACAATGTTGCATAGGAACCTGGAATCTTAGGTCTATGAATGAAGATAAGTGGGAAGTGGTCAAACAGGAGATGGCAAGAGAGAACACCAATATTTTAGGAATCAGTGAATGAAAACAGACCAGAATAGCTGAATGACCATTATATCTACTACTGTGAGCAAGAATCCCTTGGAAGAAATGGGTAGCAATCATAATCAACAAAAGAGTCTGAAGTTCAGTACTTGAGTGCAATCTCAAAAATAACAGAACAATGCTATTCATTTCCAAGGCAAACCATTCAATATCACAGTTACCCAAATCTATGCCACAACCACTAATGCAAAAGAAGATGAAGTTCAACAGTTCTATGAAGACCTGCAAGATCTTCTAGAACTAACATTAAAAAAAAAAAAAAAAAAAAAAACACCTTTTCATCTTAGAGGACTGCAATGCAAAAATAGGAAATCAAGAGATACCTGGAGTAACAGGCAAATTTGGCCTTGGAGTACAGAATGAATCAGAGCAAAGGCTAATAGCTTTGTCAAGAGAACACACTGATCATAGCAAACACTCTCTTCCAACAATAGAAGAGAAGACGCTACACACCAACATCACCAGAGGTTAATACCAAAATCAGATTGATTATATTCTTTACAGTAGAAGCTGGAGAACTTCTATACAGTCACCAAAATCAAGACCTAGATCTGACTGTGGCTCTGATCGTGGGCTTCTTATTGTAAAAGTCAGACTTAAATTGAAGAAATTAGGGAAAACCAACAGAGAAGGCACTGGCGACCCACTCCAGTCCTCTTGCCTGGAAACTCCCATGGACGGAGGAGCCTGGTAGGCTGCAGTCCATGGGATCGCTAAGAGTTGGACACGACTGAGTGACTTCACTTTCACTTTTCACTTTCATGCATTGGAGAAGGAAATGACAACCCATTCCAGTGTTCTTGCCTGGAGAATCCCAGGACGGGGGAGCCTAGCGGGCTGCCGTCTATGGGGTTGCACAGAGTAGGACATGACTGAAGTGACTTAGCAGAAGCAGGGAAAACCAATAGACCATTCAGGTATGACCTAAATCAAATCCCTTAGAATTATACAGCAGAAGTGACAAATAGATTCAAAAGATTAGATCTGATAGACAGAGTGCCTGAAGAACTGTGGACAGAAATTTTTAAAATTGTATAGGAGGTGGTGATCAAAATCATCTTCAAGAAAAAGAAAGGCAACGAGGGAAAACAGTTATCTCAGGAGGCCTTACAAATAGCTGAGAAAGAGAAATGAAAGGCAGGAGATAAGGAAAGATATACCCATCTTGATGCAGAGTTTCAAAGAATAACAGAGTGAGAAAGGAAAGCCTAAGTGAACAATGTAAATAAACAGAGGAAAACAATAGAATGCAAAAGACTAGCGATCTCTTCAAGAAAATTTGAGATACCAAGGGAAAATTTCATGCAAAGTTTGGCCCAATAATGGACATAAATGGTATTGACCTAACAGAAGCAAAACATATTAAGAACAGCAGAAGTGTACAAGAAAGGTCTTACTGACCCAGATAACCACAATAGTTTGAACACTCTCCTACAACCAGACAACTTGAAGCATGAATCCACATGGTCTCTAGGAAGCATTACTACAAATACACCTAGTGGTGTTGGTGGAATTCCAGTTGAGCTATTTAAAATCCTAAATCGTGCTGCTGTTAAATTTTCTGCATTTAATATGTCAGCAAATTTAGAAAACTCTGCATTGGTCAGAGGACTCAGTTTTCATTCCAATCCCGAAGAAAGGCAATGCCAAAAATGCTCAAACTACTGCACAATTGCACTCATATCACATACTAGCAAAGTAATGCTCAAAATTCTTCAAGCTAGGCATCAACTGTACATGAATCTAGAACTTCATCTAGCTGAACTTAAAAATGGCAGAGGAATCAGAGATCAAATTGGCAACATCTGTTGGATCATAGAAAAAGCAAGGGATCCCAGAAGAATATGTATTTTTGCTTCATTGACTACACTAAAGCCTTTGACTGTGTGGATAACAACAAACTGTGGAAAATTCTGAAAGAGATAAGAATAACAGACCACCTGACCAGTCTCTTGAGTAGCCTGAATGCAGGTCAAGAAGCAACAGTTAGAACCAGACATGGAACAACAGGCTGGTTCCAAATTGGAAAGCTGTATGTCAAGGTTGTATTTTGTCACCTTTTTTATTTAACTTATATAGAAAGTACATCATGAAAAATGCCAGGCTGGATGAAGTTCAAGTTGAAATCAAGATTGCAAGAGGAAATATCAATAACGTCATATATCAAAAGTCATCATCCGAAGAGCAGAAGTGAAGAGGAACTAAAAAGCCTCTTGATGAAAGTGAAGAGGAGAGTGAAAAATCTGGCTTAAAACTCAACACTCAGAAAACTAAGATCACCACATCCAGTCCCATCACTTCATGGCAAATAGATGGGGAAACAATGGAAACAGTGAAAGACTTTATTTTCTTGGGCTCCAAAATCACTGCAGATGGTGACTGCAGCCATGAAATTAAATGAGGCTTGCTCCTTGGAAGAAAAGCTATAACCAACCTAGACAGCATATTAAAAATCAGAGACGTTTGTTGCCGACAAAAGTACATCTAATCAAAGCTACGGTTTTTCCAGCAGTCATGAATGGATGTGAGAGGTGGACTCTAAAGAAGGCTGAGTGCCAAAGGTTTGATGATTTAAACGGTGGTGCTGGAGAGATTCTTTAGAGTCCTTTCAACTGCAAGGCGATCAAACCAGTCAATCCTAAAAGAAATCAGTCCTGAATATTTATTGGAAGGACTGATGCTGAAGTTGAAACTCCAATACTTTGGCTACCTGATGCGAAGAACTGACTCATTGGAAAAGACCATGATACTGGGAAAGATTGAAGGCAGGAGGAGAAGGGGACGGCAGAGAATGTAAAGGTTGAATGGCATCACCGACTTAATGGAAATGAGTTTTAGCAAGCTCCAGGAGTTGGTGATGAACAAGAAGGCCTGGCATGCTGCAGTCGATGGGGTCGCAAAGAGTTGGACATGACTGAATGACTGAACGGAACTAAATTTCTTTGGGCTCCAAAATTACTGTGGATGGTGACTGCAGTCAGGAAAGTAAAAGATACTTGCTCCTGAAAGAAAAGCTATGACAAATGTAGGTTGCATATTAAAAGCAGAGACATAACTTTCCCAACAAAGATCTGTATACTCAAAGCTATGGATTTTCCAATATTCATGTACAGATGTGAAAGTTGGACCATAAAGAAGGCTGAGCACTTAAAAATTGATGCTTTTGAACTGTGGTATTGGAGAAGACTCTTGGGAGTCCCTTGGACTGCAAGGAGATCCAACCAGTCTTCCTAAAGGAAATCAACCCTGAATATTTATTGGAAGGACTGGTGCTGAAATTGAAGTTCCAGTACTTTGGCTACATGATGGGAAGAATGGACTCATGGGAAATACTCTGATGCTGGGAAGTTTTGAGGGTAGAAAGAGGTATCAATAGAAGACAATATGGTTGGATGGCCTCATCAACTCAATGGACATGAGTTTGAGCAGACTATAGGAGATGGTGAAGGAAAGGGAAGCCTGGAGTGCTATAGTCCATGGGGTTACAAAGAATTGGTCACAACTTAACTCCTGAAAAACAAGAACACATATTTTTGTTATTATTTATTTAATGTCCTTCTTTATATATTTGTTCACACTTCTTATTGCAAAAGTACATCCCTTAGAGATGATTTTAGAGGTTATATGTGAAACATAAACTCAGTCTTTATCTAAATTTGTCTTTATTTCTCACAACTCTTGATGAAGTTTGAGTGATGTCAGAAGTTAAGTTACCAGACACTCTGCCTCAGTAGTGCATTAAGGAATGTGTTTTCATTGATAAGTTGTAAATTTAATTTTCTGCTGCTGTTGCTGCTGCTAAGTCGCTTCAGTCGTGTCCAACTCTGTGCAACCCCATAGATGGCAGCCCACCAGGCTCCCCCATCCCTGGGATTCTCCAGGCAAGAACACTGGAGTGGGTTGCCATTTCCTTCTCCAATTTTCTACTTTGATGGTAATAATTCACCTTTATCTATATTTTAAAGATTTTTTTTTCTTAACAAGTTTTGAAATTTCTCTGTGAAATGTGTCCATGCCTTTACAACACAGACTGATCCACACAGAATTCAGGATGGTTGTATAGTGATTTGGTTCAAAAATCCTTCCACACCACTCCCCTCATTACCCACAGGATAAAACTCTAGTTTCTTTGGAGAACGTGTTGGTTCTTGCCAATTCCTACAGCCTTAACTATCCATTTCAGGCCCCTTACCTGATGCCCCAGACATATAAAGCTACTTTTAATTCAATGAACACCCCATGTTGTTTTTAGCTTCTAAGCCATTATTCTTTCTTCTCTCTGCTAAAATGTCTCCAATCTCATTTCCATTTTTATCTGTAAGTGAAATTAATTCTCTTATTTCAGTTAAAATGCAGTTGATGTCTTAAATATTCAAAGAAGCCCCCTGTAACCTCTTAGAGTGAGGTGGGCATTCTTCCTCTGTGTTCTAACAATACTCTGGTTACATGGCTGACTCCTCTAGTGGACCTTAATTTCCTGGGCCAAATGCTTCTATATTATACATTTCCAGTTCCATTTCCCTACACTTAGAAGCTGCTAAGAATATATTTCCTAAATATTGGAAATAATTATGAAATATAAAAAGATAGTAGAGAATGAATAATGTTGTAATTTTATGGACCCACAGAAAGATTTTAACGCCTCCCAGAGACCAGACACAATGCTAGTATATTTCTCAATAATGGTAAGGAAAGAATCATACCTATTTTCTCTTGAAAGCACTGATATATCTGTGCCCAAATCAACAATACTGAAACATGCTCATAACTTCCAACCTGGTTATTTTATTTGAAATTAATAATGCCAATTATGTATTTCTTGGGCTTCCCTGGTAGCTCAGCTGGTAAAGAATCCGATTGCAATGTGGGTGACCTTGGTTTGATTGCTGAGTTGGGAAGATTCCCTGGAGAAGGGAATACACTCCAGTATTTGTCCCTGGAGAATTCCATGGACAGAGAAGCCTGGCAGGCTACAGACCATGGATTCACAGAGTTTGACCCAACAGAGCAACTTTCACTTTCACTTTCACTTCTTGATTTGTTCACTTCTCCAGCAAATGTTTAATAAGTGCCTATTAAAACCTATGTCCAACTGTAAGCCAATCACTGAACAAGGCACTGTGGATCCGACCATAAGCCAATTACAGAATAAGGCTAACCTTTGGGGATATCACCTAGGGATGCAGGTAAATGTGTGGTAACAATAGAGCGTGATAGTCTAATAAGAAAAATACAGGGGATTTGAGAATATTTCTTCAGCAAGGGTTTATTATCCATTTCATAATGGTCAAAAAACAATGGCTGTAGAAAAAGCACCTAATATAGTCTAATAGGTGTGAAGAAAGAACTGCTTGAGGAAACTGCATTAAAAATTGTGCTTAAAGTGGGGTGAGGAGGTCAGTGATGGGGAGGGAGGAAGGGTGGGATGCAGCTACAGACCAAGGCAGGGAAGGACATATAGCTACTCTCTGAGGACAGTAAAAGAAAGCAAGAGCTGAAAATAAGAGACTTGGCCAAAGTCAAGAATGAATGGATGGTGAAATGGGCATTAGAATTCTTGGCCATGGCTCTGTCTAAAGTGTATTAGAGTGAATACAGAGAAGTGACTGAGGTCTTCAGTTATGGTTTGACTGAATAGGTTCAGACTTGGCTTGTACAATTAGTAATCACTTTAGATGAGCTAAGTAAACTCTCCATACTTAAGCCTTAGTATCTTCTGAATTGTATACCATTACTGTGTATGTGGAATGTAACAGCTAGTTTCCAAGATGCCTCTTCTGTACCTGTTTATGCCCTTGCAAAATACTCCTCCTTTGAATCAGGGTGGTGGCCCTGTGATTCACTGTTTGATCCACAAAATGTGATGAAAGTGAGATGCTTTAGTTTACAGGCTAATTACAAAAGCCTTGAGTTTCTCTTTGGGTCATTTGGAATGCACACTCTTAGGACACTCCCACTTGCAACTCAGATGCTCTCAAGTGAAAAACTGAAGTCACCTGGAAGATGCATGTGTGGTCATTGTGGTCAACAACCTGGCTGAGCTCCTAGAAGATGACCAAGATCAGCCAATATCAGTGTGAGAGAGCCACTCTGGAGTGAGTGAGCTCAGACTATACTCCAGATGTCTGCAGTTCCAGTCAAATTCAGAACACAAACCCATGAAAGTCCCCACTTGAGAAGTGCCCAGCTGAATCTCGTTAAATCAAAGAAGCATGAGATTATAATTAATCATTTGTCATCATTGTCAGTTGTTTTAAAAATATTTTTACATATTTATTTAGATATTAAAACTAACAAATCAGACTAAAACTATTGTTATAAAATATTGGATTGTTAACTCGCACTCAAAATTCCTCCTTCTTAGGGAAATTATCTCTCTTACTTTCCACTAAAAATAGTTTCCATTTGGTTCCAAGAAATTTAAAAACTTAAAAATTTAACTTAGAAATTAAAAATTTCTTCTAATGATAAGAATGATTAATTTTTCATTTTACACTCTAGGAAAGTCCTTGGACTGAAAGGAAATCCAACTAGTCCATCCTAAACGAAATCAGTCCCGAATATTCATTGAAAGGACTGATGCTTAAGCTGAAACTCCAATACTTTGGCCAACTGACTGGAAGAACTGACTCATTGGAAAAGACCATGATGCTGGGAAAGATTGAAGGCAGTAGGAGAAGGGACAGAAGAGGATGAGATGGTTGGATGATATCACCGACTCAATGGACATGAGTTCGAGTAAACTCTGCGAGTTGGTGATGGACAGGGAAGCCTGGCATGCTGCAGTCCATGGGGTCGCAAAGAGTCAGACATGACTGAGAGACTGAACTAGGAAGGGAGAAACTATTATTATGTGCCATTTGATGTTAATTTATTTTATATACATTCTTTTTCATTTATTGTCTTCACCATAGTATTTTGACAATTCAAATGCTAACTCGTGCTCAGTGCAGGAAATGGATTAAAATTTTAACCTTACCACATGTTCCTATCTTATGAAAATAAAAGTATTAACAATTTGATGTATTTCTTTTTGTTACATGGTTATAATATTTTTTTTCTTTTATAATGTATACTGTGCTAATTATTGTTTTGTAGACTGCTTTCTTTTACCTTGTAGTATGTATGAACTTTCAGTTTTGTGACTTTTAATCTCTTCTTTAATAATATCATTATATTGCCATACTGTTGTTGGCTTAACCAATCCATATTTATAGACATATGGTTACTTACAAAGCTTCATATTGTTAAGGCATTTATTTTATATTGACAGATAAAATTATCTTTCTGGTATTATGGTAAGTCTTCCACATATGAATGAGCTCTATTCTGAGAGTGACTTCATAAGTCCAGTTTGTTCCTGAGTCCAACAATTTTAGCCTAGGTATCGACCTGACATAATCAGCTATATAGTACTGTATGGTAATAGGTTTATAATACTTTTTACACAAATAATATGTACATAAAAAACAAACACACAAATAAACATTTTTTAATCTTATAGTGCCTTGAAAAGTACAATAGTCCAGTACAACAGCTGGCATACAGGGGCTGGCACCCATGTTTGCACTGAAGGTTCGTATGTAAGTGACTCACTATATTTGATAAACCAACTGTTTTTCTACATCTTCACAAACATTAAGTGAAATATTTTAAACTACTAATATTTTACATTTCCTATTATGATTTTTTTCACCCTTTAGTGAAATGTCACCCCATATCCTGGTCCATATTTTTATAGAGATGTTCATATTTCTCTACACTTTTTTGTTTAAATTATAGAAGTGCCAGATATAGAACATTATAATTCAGCATCTGTATACACTACAAAGTGATCATTCCACAAATCTAGTTACCAACATTCCTATACAGTTGATCCCCTTCACCCATTTTGCTACCCCCAACACCCTTCCCCTTTGGTAATGACTGTATTTATGATATTTTTGTTTATTTTTTTTACTTTTTTTATATTCTATATATGAATAGAATAATACAGTATTTGTCCTTCTGAGTCTGGCATTTCAGTTAGAATAATTCTTCATGATATATCCATGTTGCTGCAAATGGAAGGATTTCATTCCTTTTTATGGTTGAGTTATATCTATCTATCTGTCTATATACATACATACATATATATATATATATAATATATATATTAACTAAAAGTGAAAGTGTTAGTCACTCGGTTCAGTTCAGTTCAGTTGCTCAGTAGTGTCCGACTCTTTGTGACCCCATGAATCACAGCACGCCAGTCCTCCCTGTCCATCACCAACTCCTGGAATTCACTCAAACTCACATCCATCGAGTCGGTGATGCCATCCAGCCATCTCATCCTCTGTCGTCCCCTTTTCCTCCTGCCCCCAATCCCTCCCAGAATCAGAATCTTTTCCAATGAGTCAACTCTTCGCATGAGGTGGCCAAAGTACTGGAGTTTCAGCTTTAGCATCATTCCTTCCAAAGAAATCCCAGGGCTGATCTCCTTTAGAATGGACTGGTTAGATCTCCTTGCAGTCCAAGGGACTCTCAGGAGTCTTCTCCAACACCACAGTTCAGAAGCATCAGTTCACTCAGTAATGTCCAACTCTTTGCGACTCCGTCGACTATAGCCCGCCAGGCTTCTCTGTTCATGGAATTCTCCGGGCAGGACTATTGGAATGGTTTGCCATTCCCTTCTCCAGGGCATCTTCCCGACCCAAGGATTGAACCCAGGGCTCTTGCATTGCTGGGAGATCTTTACTGAGAAGGATACAGGTTGTTTCCACATTGTAGCTATCATAAATAATGCTATAATGAACAGAAGGGTGTATCTTTGCAAACTAGTGTTTTCATCTTCTTCAGAGAAATACTCAGAAATGGAATGGGTGTGTCATATTCTTAATTTTGGTTCTATTATTTTTTGAGGAATCTTCATACTCTTTTATATTTTTCAGGGTTATCTTTTAAAGTTTTAATAAATTATCTATGCTACCTCTCATCATAAATGTTGCACATTGTTTTCAAATTTTTAAATTTCTTTTATTGACTTTGGTGAGTAATCACACACATGAGTGTTTAATTCTAATTCTAGGTAGATTAATCTTTTAGTTAAATAGCTGCTAAGTGTTTTACTTTTCAACCAGTTTTTGCTATCTGAATTGCAATTATTCAATTGACTGATGTCGCTATAGAAGACACTGTAAGTATCAACCTTATGTTTCCACGTCTTCCAGATTTTTCATATGTGAGCCAAATCCTATATTTTATGTCTCCCAAAATAGTTCAAGTTCCCTATATTTATTATTATAAATTATAGCTGTCTCATCTAGCCATGATCAGAGTTTTGATGAAGTCTCTACTCATGTCTTGTCCTGTTTTGCACTGAACATACATGAGGACTCAGTAACTTCCAGCTTTACTGTTATTTTCATCTACTATATCACCTCACCACAAATGATAAATGATATATTTCTCTTTATTTCCCTATGTGTGGATAAACTAGGCTGCTGATTCTTTATGAACTTTGCTAAGTGAGTATAAAGACATTTAATATTGGATCTCTTTTACCCACTCTTTATGAGCTACTGTTGTTCACTGGGATTTACTACTGTCTGTCTTCCTTCTGAGTGCAAATGCAGCACAATCTGGTTAGAGAACCCTGCCTGAACAGATGGTAATTTTCTCTCTTGCTTTCTTTCTCCTACTTCAATGAAAAAGAAAATGCATACTCTCTGCATTTAAAGGATGCCCAAGATTAACATAATCTCTGAAAGCATATTTGCCCTGTTCCCAAGGAAAACTATTTATACACAACATTAAAGTCACAGTTATACCATCAGTAGGTGTTATTCATTATAAATGGTAGAAACAAAAACTTCATACTAGGTTTGGCTTGGTGAAAAAGATTCTTTCTTCCTCACTCCCCTCTCCTAACAGAAGTAGACCATTCTCATTGTTTCAATTTCTAATATGTTGCCTTCAATTTTTCTTACTGTGAACTAGTCTTCTCTAAATAGTAGGCATAAGGGCTACCAGCAGATTTCACAATTCCCATCTCAAACCTTTACTACCATAAAGGGATGGTAACAGATTTCTACAATCCAATTTGAAAATATCCTTGAAGTTTTTAAATGACCATTTCATCCCCACACATCAATCATGGGCTCAGAAATATAAGGAAAAGTCTGTTGTCACTAAATAAAATCCATTGCAAGGAAAAATTGCATATGTGGATCAATTTAAGGGAAAATTTGGAGAATTTAGGGACCTTCCCAACTCTTAATTTTCTATACACACAGCAAAAACTTATTCTTCCTTAGACCTTATTCAGAAGGTACTTCCTGCTCAACTCAAGATGCTTTTAACATTTTTGAGTCTAGTTTTTCTCTGAATAGAATATTTAGCAGGTGTCAATTATCACTGCTGAGGAGGAGGCGGCTCATGCTCATTGCTAAGATCACAGACTCTGGAGGCAATCTATCTGCATCCAAATCCTGGCTCTACCACATGTGAGCTGTGTCATTAGGCAATTACTGAATCTCTTTCAGTTTCCTTATCTTTGAAATAGAAGTACTTGTCATGTTGACATCTTTCAATTCTTAAATAAGCTAAATATGCAAAGCACTTAGAACATTGCCTGACACATATTATGCATTTAAAGGAAATAAATGTTCTATTTTCAGTTGTCAAATCTTACAGGTATCAAAACAATATCCATAATTTTTTTTTCTGTGCAAGTTACAGATTCCAAATGTAACACTTCAGTAATTTTTTCTTTGTTTTATTCCATTTGATTATCCTTTTGAAGCAAAATTTAACATGTTTGGTAACAGCTTTCTATTCCAGCATATAATAGGAATAGTTTCAGAGCCTGGTATACAAAAAACTTATATATTCTTCTTCACTTTTTAATCCTCAACCATCCATATAAATTGTCAGAGAAATAATAATTATCTCCTCATGAGAAACCAATTAGCAGTTATTTAAGCAATGGCTTTCAAATCAGCACTCTTGAGTTTTAAGTGGCTTTATACTATGACTTTCACTGGTTTCTCTTCTCTAGGAGGTGACCTGTCTTAAATTGAAGGGACATATTGTTCTAATCATATTTGGCTAGACCAAGGTCAATACCATGGCTCCCAGGTCGCATTGTTTGCCGAAGTTACATGTTTCAACCTCCTCCTGCCCCAAATAAGAAAATTAAAACCTGTCTAATACCTTTCCTGTTTCTCAATGGAGCTAATCTTTTTTTATTTATATACTCAGATGTATAATTACTTAAACTTATTTTCCCTCTAAACAACGAAAATCTCTTACACTTGAGTTAGATTTAATAGGAAAAATTTTACAATCTATCTTTTGGAAACATATACATATGAAAGCTTTTATGATTATGTTTATCCCAAAGCCCAAGGTTTAGCTTTGTCAACTTTTTTATTTCTCATCCTGAAGTACCTATGAATATACTAGTTTTATGGGACATTATACTATATTTTCTGTGTCCACTCAGGAAAGAGAAACAATTTTATAATTTTATAAATATATTTAACACAATCAGTTACATTTGTGATGAAATAGATGTAAAGTCACACAAAGGATGGTGAAGCAATCTAGACATTAACAGAAGGAAAACACTATTAGACTTATGTCTAGAGAAGCAAGAAAAAAAAGTAATTACACAACCAGTGTACCTCTTGTTGACTAAACTTTCCCAGAAACAAGAGGGCCATGGAGCCCAGGAAATGCCTTTCCCCAGGACACAGAGCAGAGTGGACATAAGTAATGCCAGAAATGGGGCCTGTAGCAAATTGACAGTCATCAGTTACACAGGGAGTATTTAAGGTGAATAAGGTATTTTAGTCTATGTCATCTTCACATTGCAAGCACAAGTACAACCTGAGAGCTGTTTGAAAGGTAAATTCTTACACCCAACCCAAATATGCAAATACAGAATATCTGAGAGTGGACCCAGAAATCCGTAGGCCTAGGCATAAGTGATGAATTATTTATAACAATAAGTTACCAGACAAGTTTATGGTCAACTAAACATCATCTCCTTCTCCCTTTCACTTGACGCTGTGACTTTCTGGGATGACAATGCTTGAATAGGTCATCATTTTTGAGAATCAGGCTTGCCTATTAAGCCTTCTAGCAGGTTTACTAACTAGGTTGAAACATGATATTTCTACTTTCATAACTCATCCAAAAAAAGAAAAATCCAGAAGATGAGATACTTCCTGAATATAAGTGTCCACCTTCTGTGCCGTTTATATATTTTCTGAGAGGGCAGTTAAGGGTCAGGCTGTGCCATGTAGCCAGCTATGATTAGCTGTGGTGCTAATGATTCTGGGCAGTGACACATACAAATAAATAAGCCTCAGTAATTTGAGCCTCTCTCTTTTCCAATGGGAGCAAAAAATACACTGCTTAGCAAATCTCCTTTCTCTCACCCATGAGATATGATTCTCCGCTGTCACTTCTGAGAGCCAATTTTCTCTTGTCTTCTGTCTGCTATGAATAGATTTTAGAAATACAGTGTTGTTAGCTGAAATATTCTATTCAGTTTGACACAGTGAATTTGCTCCATTATTATCCATCTTAACTTGCATTTGCTTATTCTTCCAAATCAGTTTCTTAAATTTCCACAGTCTGGAAAAGCTTTCTGCCTAGTACTTACATTGTTCATTGAATCATTTCATTAACAACAATGCTTTGCACATCTTTTTTAGTTACATCAATATTGATTTTGAACAATTTCAGCATTCCAGGGTACTTTTAAAATTCCCATTGCTTGCACTGTCTTTAATAAAATGCAGACAATATAGCTTAGCAATTTGTAACTTCCTCTTCTAGCTGCTCAAAATTTGTGTAATTACTAAAATTGGAAATATGTTTAATAATGCTGCTATCAGTAATCTCAAGCTTGGATATTTTCATACTTCATTTAAATATTATACTTAATTTAGAAAACTACAATGAGGGAGACAAATATGTTACCTTGGTTTCCTATTTTATAATAAAAATATGACATATTATAGTAAAATAAATAACAATGGTGTTTTATATAAAGTAACAGTTGTTAACAGGTTGTTATAACTTCCAGATGTTCAGTTGCTCAGTCATGTCCAACTATTTGCAACCCCATGGACTGCACCATGCCAGGCTTCAGTGTCCCTCACCAATTCCTGGAGTTTACTCAAACTCATGTCCATCTAGTCATTGATGCCATCGAATCATCTCAACCTACGTTGTCATCTTCTCCTTCTGCCTTCAATTTTTCCAAGCATTAGGGTCTTTTCTAATGAGTCTGTTAGTCACATCAGGTGGCCACAATTGTGGAGTTTCAGCTTGAGCATCAGTCTTTCAATGACTATTCAGGATCAATTTCTTTTAGGATTGACTAGTTTGATTTTTAAGTCCAAGGGACTGTCAAGAGTCTTCTCCAACACCACAGTTCAAAACCATCAATTCTTCAGTGCTCAGCTTTCTTTATGGTCCAACTCTCACATCCATATGTGACTACTGAAAAAAAAACAAAAAAAAACCCACATAGCTTTGACTAGATGGACCTTTGTCAGCAAAGCAATGTCTCTGCTTTTCAATATGTTGTCTAGGTTTGTCGTAGCTTTTCTTCCAAGGAACAAGCATCTTTTAATTTCATGGCTGCAGTCAATATCTGCAGTGATTTGGGAGCCCAAGAAAATAAAGTCTGTCACTATTTCCATTGTTTCCCCATCTATTTGCCATGAAGTGACAGACCAGATGCCATGATCTTTGTTTTTGAATGTTGAGTTTTAGCCAGCTTTTTTACTCTCCTCTTTAACTTTCTTCAAGAGGCTCTTTAGTTCCTTTTCGCTTTCTACCATAAAGTGGTGTCATCTGCATATCTGAGGTTATTGATACTTCTCCCAGCATTATTGATTCTGGCTTGTGCTTTATCCACCTGGCATTTCACATGGTGTACTCTGTATATAAGTTAAATAAACAAGGTGACAATATACAGTCTTGACATACTCCTTTCCCAATTTGGAACTAGAATGTTGTTCTCTGTCTGGTTCTAACCATTGTTTTTTGAGCTGGATACAGATTTCTCAGGAGGCTGGTAAGGCAGTCTGGTATTCCCATCTCTAAGAATTTTCCATATTTTGCTGTGATTCACACTGTCAATGGCTTTGGCAGAGTCAATAAAGCACAAGTAGATTTTTTTTTTTTTCTGAATTCCCTTGCTTTTTCTATGATCCAACGGATGTTGGCAATTGATCTCTGGTTCCTCTGCCTTTTCTAAATCCATTGTGAACATCTGAAAGTTCTCGGTTCATGTTGTGTTGAATCCTAGGGAGGAGAATTTTGAAGATTACTTTGCTAGCAAGTGAGATTAGTGCAATTGTTCAAAAATTTGAATTTTTTGGGGGGGTGGGCATTGCCTTTCTTTGGTATTGGAATGAAAACTGACCTTTTCCAATCCTGTGGCCACTGCTGAGTTTTCAAGTTTGCTGGCATACTGAGTGCAGCACTTTAACAGCATCATCTTTTAGGATGTGAAATAGCTTAGCTGGAGTAACATCACCTGCACTATATTTGTTCACAGTGATGATTCATAAGGGCCACGTAACTTCTCACTCCAGGATGTCTGCCTCCAGGTGAGTGGTTATAACACCATTGCTGTTATCAGGGTCATTAATATACTTTTCATATAGTTCTTCTGTGTATTCTTAACACCTTTTCTTAGTATTTTCTGCTTCTGTTGGGTCCATACCATTTCTGTCCTGTATTGTGTCCATCTTTGCATGAAATATTCCTTTTGTATTTCTAATTTTCCTGAAGAAATTTCTAGTGTTTCTCATACTCTCGTTTGCATCTATTTCTTTACCTTGATCACTTAACAAGGCTTTCTTGTCTTTCCTTGATATTCTTCAGAATTCTGCATTCAGATTGGTATATCTTTTTTTTCTCACTTACCTTTCACTTTTCTTAGCTATTTGTAAGGCCTCCTCAGAAAACCATTTTGCCTTTTTGCATTTCTTTTCTTGGGGGTGGTGGTTTTGATCACTGCCTCCTGAAAATGTTACAAACCTCCATCCATAGTTCCTTAGGTACTCTATCAAATATACTCCATTGAATCTATTTGTCACTTCCATTTTATAATTGCAAACAATTTTATTTCAGTCATACCTGAACGGTCTAGTGGTTTTCCCTACTTTCTTCCATTTAAATCTAAATTTTGCAGCAAGGAGTTGGTTATCTGGGCCACAGTTAGCTACCTAGCTTGTTTTTGATGACGGTATAGAGTTTCTCCATTTTTGGCTTCAAAGAAGGTAATCAATCTGATTTCCATATTGACCATTTGATGACGTCCATTTGTAGAGTCGTTTCTTGTATTGTTGAAAGAGGACGTTTGCTATGACAAGTGCATTCTTTTGGCCAAACTCTTGTTAGCTTTTGCCCTGCTTCATTCTGTACTCCATGACCAAACTTGACTGTACTCCAAGTACTTCTTGACTTCCCACTTTTGCATTGCAATCCTCTATCATAAAAAGGACATTTTTTTTTTTTTTTGAGAGTTAGTTCTAGAAGTTCTTGTAGGT
This sequence comes from Bos taurus, assembly GCF_002263795.3. Taxonomy (NCBI): domain Eukaryota; kingdom Metazoa; phylum Chordata; class Mammalia; order Artiodactyla; family Bovidae; genus Bos; species Bos taurus. The sequence continues at coordinate 6,805,429 of NC_037336.1, forward strand.
CTTCATAAAACCATTCAATTTCATCTCCTTAATCATCAGTGGTTGGGCCATAGACTTGGATTACCGTGATAATGAATGGTTTACCTTGGAAACGAACAGGGATCATCTATCATTTTTGAGATTGTACCCGTGTACTGCATGTTGGACTCTTTTGTTGACTATGAGGGTTACCATATTTGCTCTAACGGATTCTTGCTCAAAGTAGTATATATAATGGTTGTCTGAATTAAATTCGCCCATTCCAGTTCATTTTAGTTCACTGCTTCCTAAAATGTTGATGCTCACTCTTGCCATCTCCTGTTTGACCATTTCCAATTTACCTTGATTCATGGACCTAACATTCCAGGTTCCTATGCAATTTGCTCTTTATAGCATCAGATTTTACTTCCATCACCAGTCACATCCACAACTGGGAGTTGTTTTCACTTTGGAACCATCTCTTCATTCTTCATGAGTTATTTCTCCAGTCTTCTCTGGTAGCAAACTGGATACATACTGACTTGGGGAGCTCCTCTTTCAGTGTCCTATCTTCTTGCCTTTTCATACTGTTCATGGAGTTCTAAAGGCAAGAGTACTGAAGCTATTTGCCATTTCCTTCTCCAGTGGACCACTTTTTGTCAGAACTCTCCACCATGATGCATCCATCTTGGGTGGCTCTACACAGCATAGATGATAGTTTCATTGAGTTAGACAAGGCTGTGATCCATGTGATTAGTTTACTTAGCTTTCTGTGACTGTAGTTTTCATTCTGTCTGCCCTCTGATGGATAAGGATAATAAGCTTGTGGAAGCTTCCTAATGGGAGGGACTGGCAGTGGGGGAAGCTAGGTTTTGTTCTGATTGGCAGAGCCATGGTAAGTAAATCTTTAATCAAATTTTCTGTTGATGGGCAGGGCTATGATCCCTCCCTGTTGTTTGGCCTAAGGCCAAATTATGGTATTTGGAATGGCTATAATGACAATCTCCTTCAAAAAGAGGACTTATGCCAGCACAGTGGTATTCAGCGCCCCTGATGTCACAGCAGGCCCCTGTCAACCCACACCCCTGCCAGAGATTCCTGGACACTCACATGCAAGTCTGGATCAGACTTTTGTGGGGTCACTGCTGCTTTCTCCTGGGTCCTGATGTGCATGAGGTTTCGTTTGTGCTCTCCAAGAGTCTGTTTCCCCTGTTCTGTGGAAGTTCTGTAATCAAATTCCACTGGCCTCCAAAGTCAAATTCTTTGGGGTTTCTCAGTCCCTTTGCTGGATTATTAGATTGGGAAATCTGTTGTAGGTCCTAGAACTTTTGTAGCAGCACTAAACTTCTTTGGTATAAATTTTCTCCAATTTATGGGATGTCTGCTTGGTTGCTTCATGGTGAGGGTAATGCAACTTCTTCCAAGAGGCGTTATGCCACGTTACGCCTCCCAGGTCTGCTTCAGCCAGAGCCCCTGTCCCTGCAACAGGCTACTGCTGACCTATGCCTGTACAGGAGACACTCAAACACTCAGAAGCAGATCTGGCTCAGTCTCTGTGGAGCCTCTGGGTCCTGGTGCACACAAGGTTTTGCTTGAGCCCTCCAAGCATCACTGGCAGACATAGGGTTTGATTCTAAATGCCATTTCATCCCTCTTATTATCCTGTTGGGACTTCTCCTTTGCCCTTGGGCATAGGGTATCTCTTTTCATGAGATTGAACATTCTCCTGTCCATGGTTGTTCAGCATGGAGATGAAATTTTGGAGTTGTTGCAGGAAAAGATGAGCAAACATCCTTTTACTCTGCCATCTTAGCTCAATCATATAACTTTATTGTTCATCAAATGTTTTTTTGAACAAAAAAAAAATCCACAAATAGCAAATATATTATGGAGTTGGCATGTAAACAAGGTGTTTTATTGGGAAAAAAATGAAATTTGTATATATATATATATATGTATATATTTTTACATATATTGTTCAGTTAAAAAAATTGATTTAGTAACAGCATTAGAAGACCTGTATTCTCCTTGAAATTTCCAGTAAATGTCTCCTGTATTCATTTCTGGTTTTCAGGAAATATGCCTAGTGAGAGGGAGAACCCTTAGAAAAGAGGCACCATCTAAAGGAGATCTGCCTGGGAAGGATATTTAAAGTTGTCATCCTGAAGATGTGAGAAAAGAAACGAACCATTATGCAAAGAATCTGAGTTCCACATAGAAAAAATATCACAAGAGCTGTTAAATTCCAATCTGTAGGAGCAAGAACAAAAGGGTAGAAACAGTATAACATTGGTTTTTCAGTCGCAGTCAATCATGTTCAATGAGCAGTGAGAAAAAATATTCAAAATGAAAGTGATAAATATTATGTGCTCTGAGTTTTCTTTTATGCAGCTCTGGTACAAAGATAGGGGGAAAAAAGGGAGAAAACAGTGAAAAGTGCTGTAGATACTAAGAAAGGAAACGTGGCATAGACTATGGGGGAAGTTAGGGAGAAACATAAGACAAAGGGATTGTCTGCGGGATGGAAAGACGTTAAATTTCTCTTTTAAAATGTGTTAAATTTCTTTTGTAGAAATCTTGGTTCTAATTTAAATAAAAACAATTTTAAGAATAAGTTCTGGAAATCCCTCTTTTGAAAAAGATCTTTTTCAAAGATAGTTTCTAAATCTGCAGCTCACCTGAGGACAAGCTCCCCAGCTAAGAGAGAGTGAGCTATACTTGGAAATCTACTAATGCCAAATCACTTGTTACAAAGCTTTCTCTCTGGGAAACAAATTTTAGTCCACATCTTTCATGAATTGCTCTACCCACAGCATGTAACATAACTTCTTCGATACAGAAACAGTTTAATGTTTGGTGTAGAGTTGAATTAAAGAATGTGAAAGATAGTTAATTGCTGGGATCTTTTATACACTTGAAAGTTGCCACTGACCTTGAAATTTTGAAACTTGGGTCATAATTATTTCTAAATCTCCTCCTACCAAGCACAAGACCTAGTGCATAGTTGTAGCTGGCTTTCAAAATATGCCAGTACCATGAGTAATTCTAACTGGAAAAATACGACCATGTGATTTTTACATTGCTCACTCTATCTGACTTTCCCTTGTACATTTGATATATTCAAATAGATCAAGGAAATATAGCTCTAAAAATAGTACAAGGAAACCAAAGGAGAGGTACATTTCTTTTTTTCTAAACAATTTTTCTCAGACAGCTAATCAACATGGAGACTGACATTGCAAACATAGACTTTTTTACCCTAAAATAATGCATGCACATAGGAATAAAACTTCAAATGCCCCAATGGACATGGAAGAAAGAACATCACCAAGTTCTAAGTTGATGGTTCAATGAATATTTATATGAACAAATCTTTTTTCAAAAGTTAGTTTAACCTGTGGCGGATTCATTTTGATATTTGGCAAAACTAATACAATTACGTAAAGTTTAAAAATAAAATAAAATTAATTTTTAAAAAAAGTTAGTTTATTTGTAAATTCATTCCTAGAAATTGAATTTTGCTGAGATTGCTGAATTATCCTCCAAGGGGATTGTTTCAGTGTATACTCCCATAGGTTGGGCTTCCCAGGTGGCTTACTGGCAAAAATTCACCTGCCAATGCAGGAGATCCAGGTTTGATACCTGGATCAGGAAGATCCCCTGTAGTAGGAAATGGCAACCCACTCTAGTATTCTTGCCTGAAATAGTCCATGGACAGAAAAACCTAGTGGGTTACAGTAAGTGGGGTTTCAAAGAATCAGACGTGATTGAGTGACTAAGCACAGAGCACAAGGAATATAGTTATATGATAATGTAGTAAGTGACTGAATTTTGACCATTTATGTAGGAGAAAATGTCACATAGGAGAAAATACAATGATGGTTTCTGGTTATGAAGCTGTCATAAGCTGTAGTTGAGCATCTTTTTATATTTTAAGAGTATTTGTTTCCTATTAATAGTCTGTCATACACTTTGTCTCTCACTTTTTTGTTTTATTGACATTTAATTTCCACAGATTTAAAATGGAGTTTTTATAGAGAGGAAATTATGTCTTTGAGATATGACTTGTGATAATTTGTTTTCAGTTTGTCTTTGGATATACTACAGTAATTTTTCACACAGGATTTTTTCATGTTTATGTATTAAAGTATATTATATTCTAAGGTTTCTGCTTCTTGAGTCTTCCCTAAAGAGACTTTCACTTCATAAATATTAAATATAAGCAAAGTATTAAATGCAGAAGGTCTACACAATTTTGAAAATTAAATGATTAAAAAAGAAGGGTGATACAAACATATTTTTTTAAAAATAAAGAAATTAATCGTGACAGTTAAGGATTATCAGTAAAAGTACTCAAGGTTTTTATTAGTATTTCTCAAAGTTAAATATATAGAATTCTATTTTGTAAGGGGTAGTAATGTGAAAGAAATATTATGTGGTTAAATAAATTTAAAGTATGCTGAATATTTACAGTATGATGGTTGCAAGATGGCAGAGTAGAATGATGTGCACTCATATTCTACAGCAAGAACACCAAAAATTTCAACTAGCTTCTGAACAACAATCAACAGGAGAATGTTGGATCTCACCAAAAAAAGATACCCCATGCCCAAGGGTAAAGGAGAAACCTTAACAAGACTATAGGAGGGGCAAAATCAAACCTCAGGCCCACCAGAGACACTCAGAGGGTGCAAACAAAACCTTGTACACAACAGGACCCAGAGAAAGAAGCAGTGACCTCCAAAAGAGACCAAGTCAGACCTGGCTTTGAGTGTTTGAGTGCCTCTTGCAGAGGCATGGGTCAGCAATGGACTGCCATGAGCACAGAGGCTAAGACTGTAGCAGATCTGAAAGGCACAGCATGTAGCATAGGTACTCTTGGAGGAGGTCACCATTAACTCCACTATATAGCTGCCAAGGAGACAACCCACAAACTGGGGAACAATTATACCAAAGAAGTACATACACTGCTGCAAAAATTCTAGGGCCATAACAGATTTACTAACCTGGGGATCTGGAAAAAAGACTGAGAATCACAGGGAATTCAACTTTGAAGGCCAATGGGATTTGATTACAGAACTCCCACAAGACTAGGGAAAGAGACACATGGAGGGCACAAACGAAACCTTGTGTGCACCAGGACCCAGAAGAAAGGAAAATGACCCCACAAGACACTGAGCCATGCTTGCCTGTAAGTGTCCAGGAGTCTCTGGCAGAGCTGTTGATCAACAGTGGCCTGCCTTGAGTTGAGGGGCAGTGACTACAACAAACTTGGGAGCAATGGGATGCCAGCATAAGTCTTTTAAAGGAGGTCACCATTACTGCCATTAGCCCTACCATAGTTTGGCCTCAGCCCAAACTACAGAGAATACATCTTCACCCATCAGCAGAAAATTAGATTAAACATTTACTGACCATGGCCCTGTCCACCAGAGAAAGAGCCAGCTTCCCACAAAGCCAGTCCATCCCATCAGGAAGCTTCCACAAGCCTCTTCCTCATCCATCACAGGGCAGACAGAATGAAAACCACAATCACAGAAAACAAAGCAAACTAATCACATGAATCACAGCCTTGTCAAACTCAATATAACAATGAACCATGGCGTGTAGCACCACCCAAGATGGACGGTTCATGGTGGAGAGTCCTGACAAAACATGGCCCACTGGAGAAGGGAATGGCAAGCCACTTCAGTATTCTTGCCTTGAGAAACCAATGGACAGTGTTAAAAGGCAAAAGACATGAAACTGAAAGATGAAATCCATAGTCAGTAGGTGCCTAATATGTTACTGGAGAAGAGCATAAATATAGCTCCAGAAAGAATGAAGAGGCTTAGATAAACTGGAAACAAAAACCAGGTGTGGATGGTTCTTGTGATGAAAGTAAACTCTGATGCTGTAAAAAGCAAAATTGCATAGAAACCTGGAATGCTGGGTCCACGAATCAGGTAAATTGGAAGTGGTAAAACAGGAGATAGCAAGAATGAACATTGACATTTTAGGACTCACTGAACTAAATGGACTAGAACGGGTGAATTTAACCCAGATGACCATTATATATATTAATATAGGCAAGAATCCCTTAAGAAATGATGTAGCCCTCATAATAAGCTAAAAGTCCAAAATGGAGTACTTGGATGCAATCTCAAAAATGACAGAGTGATCTGTTCGTTTTCAAGGCAAACCATTCACCATCACAGTAAGACAAGTCTAAACCCCAACCACTACTGCTGCAGGAGATAAAGTTGAAAGTTTATGTGAAGACCTACAAGACCTTCTAGAACTAACACTCAAAAAAAAGAGATGTCCTTTTCAGCACAGGGGACTGGAATGCAAAAGCAGAAAGTCAAGAGATACCTTCAGTAACAGGCAAGTTTAGCCTTAGAGTACAAAATGAAGCAGGGAAAAGGCTAACAGAGTTTTTCCAAGAGAATGCACTGGTCATAGAAAACATCCTATTCCAGAAACACAAGAGATGACTCTACACATAGACATCATCAGTACCAAAATCACGTTAACTACGTTCTTTGAAGCCAAAGATGAAGAAGCTCTATACAGTCAGAAAAAAAGAAGACTGGGAGCTGACTGTGGCTTGGCTCATGAACTCCTTATAGAAAATTTTATACTTAAGTTGAAGAAAGTAGAGAAAACAACTAGGCCATTCAGGTATGGCCTAAATCAAATCCCTATGATTAAATAGCGGGACTGATAAATAGATTCAAGGGATTAGAGCTGATAAAGATAGTACCTGAAGAACTGTGGACAGAGGGTCATAACATTCTACAGGAAGGGGTGGTCAAAACAATCTACAAGAAAAAGAAATGCAAAAAAGGCAAAATGAATGCCTAAGGAGGTCTTACAAATAGCTGAGAAGAGAAGTGAAATGCAAAAGAGAAAATGAAAGATTTACCCATCAGAATGCAGAGTTCTAAAGAATAGCAAGGAGGGATATGAAAGCCTTCCTAAGCAATCAATGCAAAGAAATAGAGGAAAATGATAGAATGGGAAAGACTAGAGATCACTTCAAGAAAATTAGAGGTACCAAGGGACCATTTCATGCAAAGATGGGCACAACAAAGGACAGAAATAGTATGGACCTAACAGAAACAGAAGATATTAAGAATAGATGGCAAGAATAGACTTAATTATACAAAAAGATCTTAATGACCTACATAACCATGATGATGTGATCACTCACTTAGTGCCAGATATCCTGGAGTGAAAAGTGAAGTGAGTCCTAGGAAGCATCACTAGGAACAAAGCTAGTGAGGGTGTTGGAATTCCAGTTGAGCTGTTTCAAATCCTAAAACATGATGCTATTAAAGTGCTTCACTCAATATGCTAGCAAATTTGGAAAACATAACAGTGGTCAAAGGACTGGAAAAGGTCCGTTTTTGTTCCAATCCCAAAGAAAGGCAGTGCCAAATAATGTTGAAACTACTGAACAATTGCATTTATCTCACTCACTAGCAAAGTAATTTTCAAAATTCTCCAAGCTAGGATTCAACAGCACCTGAACCAAGAACTTTCAAATGTTCAAGCTGGACTTAGAAAAGGCAGAGGAACCAGAGATCAAATTGCCAACATTTGTTGGATCATACAAAATTACAGAAAAACATCTATTTCTGTTTCATTGATTATGATAAAAGCTTCTGGCTGTGTGGATCACAGCAAATTGTAGGAAATTCTTAAAGAGATGGGAATACTAGACCATCTCAACAGTCTCCTGAGAAACTGTATGCAGGTCAAGATGCAACATTTAGAAAAAGACATGAAATAACAAACTGGTTCCAAGTTGGGAAATGAGTACATCAAGTCTGTATATTGTCACCCTGCTTATTTAACTTATATACAGAGTACATGATATGGAATGCTAGGTTGGATGAAACTCAATCTGGAATCAAGATTGCTGGGAGAAATATCAATAACCTCAGATGACACCACCCTTATGGCAGAAATTGAAGAAGAACCAAAGAGATTTTTGATGAAGGTGAAGGAGAAGAGTGAAGAAGCTGGCTTAAAACTGAACATTCAAAAAACAAAGATGGCATCCTGTCCCATCACTTCATCACAAATAGATGGGGAAACAATGGAAACAGTGAAAGAATTTATTTTCTTGGGCTCCCAAATCACTGCAGATGGTGAATGCAGCCATTAAATTAAAGGATGTTTCTTCCTTGGAAGAAAAGCTATGACAAACCTAGACAGCATATTAAAAAAAAAAAAAAAAAGATAGACATTACTTTGCAAGCAAAAGTCTGTATAATTAAAGCTATGGTTTTCCCAGTAGTCATGTATAGATGTGAGAATTGGACCATAAAAAAGGCTGAGCAATGAAGAATTGATGCTTTTGAATTGTAATGTTAAAGAAGACTCTTGATACTCCCTTGGAATGCAAGGAGATCAAACCAGTCAATCCTAAAGGAAAATCAGTCCTGAATTTTCACTGGATGGATTGATGCTGAAGCTGAAGGTCCAATACTTTGATTACCTGATGTGAAGATCTGACTCATTAGAAAAGACCTTGATCCTGGGAAAGATTGAAGCCAGGAGAATAAGGGGACGACAGTGGACAAGATAGATGGCATCATCGACTCAATGGACATGAGTTTCAACAAGCTATGGGAGATGGTGAAGGACAGGGAAACCTGGTGTGCTGCAGTCCACGGGGTCACAAAGTGTCGGATGCTATTGAGTGTCTGAACAACAAGAAGATGCTGAATATATAGGGGTAATCATGTTTTTTATTGTACTATTTATCAGTTTTAATAAGTAGATGCAGAGATCCCCTATGTCCTCTCCCTAAAGCAGAATCTGGGTCAAGGATTCTGATGCAAGTAGTTTATTTGGGAGGTAATCCCAGAAAACATCAGTAGGAGAGAGAGACAGTTGCACACAACATAAAGGAGGCCATCGCAGATTTTATGATAAACAAGTTTTCACTGTGGGCATCTGGAACTCAATTCCACTGGGGAAATGAGAAACTCATCCCACTCTGAGATGGAGAGCTGAGGTATGTCTCCTCCATCCTCTAGCCATCATCACTTGAGACCTATCTCCAGTGATCTTAATGACTTTGTACATCCTTAGTAGGAAGCTTCTGGAAAAGCACATCTTAGCCTACAGCACACTGTAGAAGTGGTCCAGCCCTGGCCCAGCTCCCAGATGGGTGCTCAGTTTCCTGACCTCTTCTAGCCTCACCTTCAAGGATTTCAGCGATGGGTAGAGGACAACATGTCTCCTGCCATTCTTGAAGTGCTCTGCCACCTGGCTGTCCCACATGATCTTGGGCCCATGTTCCTTGGAAATCTGGATGTATCAGGGGGAGGACAGGCATGGCTGAGAATAGGGTGGCAGTGCCTCTGTCATCACAGAATGAATAAGGCTACCTAAGAGCAGCAGGACATGGGGTATCATCCACCTATGATCTACAGAGGGCCATACCTGCAACTGACAAGAATGAAATGCCAGGAAGCAGGGTCAAGGGGGTGGGAGGGTTGGCACACTCTGGCCAGGGCTGCAGTGGTTTGGTCCCACTGGCCCTAGTGATGTGCTTGCAGGCATCCTTGGAGGCTGAATCATCCATGCTGTAGAAGCTATGCTCCTGCAGGATATTGCTCTGCCACTTGGACTTGGGGTCTAGGACTTGGAGGCAAGCTGGCACTCAGGACAGCAGTGCATTGTCGCTAAGCTGCTGTGCTGTCCATCATGGGGACCAGCTGCTCAAACTCCTTAAGTGTGGACATGTCCAGCTTCATCATCCTGAGGCGGGGGTGGCACCTAGGATGGCAAAGACAGTCTGCAGCCAGGCCTGGTGCAGCACCCCCCACCACATGGCTGAGTGCATGATTGATGACACTGCCGGTGGCCATGTCGGCCTAGGGTATGAAATGCCTCAGGATGTGCTACACAAAGGAAGTGACTCAAGGTGGGTACATGCAGCCAGCTCCACCAAACAGACCTTGTCCATAGAGGGCAGTAATCTGGCACCCAAGGAAATGACAAGTGCTGGTGGAATTTGAACAGTGTGCCCATAGCATCTACTAGAGCTGCCTTTTTTTTTTTAATGGATTTACTCAAAATCTGTGGAGAAAAAATAAAAGATTTCACCTCTGTTCAACTCTGTCCAGTTCCATCCTCCTGTCTTCTCTCTAGGCAGGATGGTTGCTATCTGCTTGGTCAATTGAACCTTTCTGAATAGACAGGAACCCAGATTTGTAAATTGTGTCTGTATTTGCAGTCGTGTGTAAAATTCTCCTTTAGCTTTAGGTCCAGCCCAGGAACAGTTTAATTATATTGACCCCTTATTTGTCAAGACTCTTAAGTTAAATTTACAAATGCTTTAGTTCCTTATACCAAGTTTCTGGGCTTCCCTGGTGGCTCAGATGGTAAAGCGTCTGCCTGTAATGTGAGAGACCCAGATTCGATTCCTGGGTCGGGAAGATCCCCTGGAGAAGGAAATGGCAATCCACTCCAGCACTCTTGCCTGGAAAATCCCATGGATGGAGGAGCCTGATAGGCTACAGTCCATGGGGTCGCAAAGAGTCAGACATGATTGAATGACTTCACTTTCACTTTCACCAAGTTTCTAACCCAACAGTGATAAGTTACCAAATTCAGGTTTTGCATTAGAGAGAGGGAGATAGGATGATTAGTTTTATGTGTCAGTTTGAGGCTTCCCTGGTGGATCAGATGATGAAGAACCCTCCTGTAATGCAGGACCCCTGGGTCGAGTCCCTGGATCAGGAAGATCGCCTGGAGAAGGGAAAGGCTACCCACTCCAACATTCTTGCCTGGAGAATCCCATGGACAGAGGAGCCTGGTGGGCCACAGTCTATGGGGTCACAAAGAGTCAGACATGACTGAGCGAAGAACAATTTAACTTTTCACTTTCTTTGACTGAGCTATGGTACCTGATTATTTAATCCAACACAAATCTAGATTTTTCTGTGAGGGTATTTTGTAGATGTGGATATAAGCTAAAGTGTTGTGGTGGTGGTTGTTCAACTAATAAGCTGTGCCCAACTCTTTGTAACCAGATGAACTGCAGCATGCCAGGCCACCCTATCCTTCACTATCTCCCAGAGTTTGCTCAAACTCATGCCCATTGAGTCAGTGAAGCCATCCAACCATCTCATCCTCTTCATCCCCTTCTCCTCCTGCCTTCAGTCTTTCCCAGCACTAGTGTCTTTTCCAATGAGTCAGCTTTCTGCATCTAGTAGCCAAAGTATTGGAGTTGCAGCTTTAGCATCAGTCCTTCCAATGAATATTCAGGATTGATTTCCTTTAGGATTCTCTGATTTGATCTCCTTGCTGTCCAGGGGACTCTTAAGAGTCTTCTCTAGAACCACATTTCAAAAGCATCAATTCTTTGGTGCTCAGCCTTCTTTATGGTCTAACTCTCACATCTGTACATGACTACTGGAAAAACCATACTTTTGACTATGTGGACTTTTGTTTGCAAAACGATGTGTCTGATTTTTAATATGCTGTCTAGATTTGTCATAGCTTTTCTTCCAAGGAGGCTGTATCTTTTAAGTTTGTGACTGCAATCATGTCCACAATGACTTTAGAACCTCCCAAAATAAAACTTTTCACTGTTTCCAATTTTTCCCCATCTATTTGCCATGAAGTAATGGGACCAGATGCCATGGTCTTTGTTTTTTAAACCTTGTATTTTAAGCCAGCTTTTTCACTATCCTCTTTCACCTTCATCATGTGGTTCCTTAGTTCCTTTTCACTTTCTGCCATTAAAATGGTGTCATCTGCATATCTGAGGTTGTTTATATTTCTCCCAGAAATCTTGATTCCAGCTTGTGAGTCATCCAGCCTGGCATTTCACATGATGTACTCTGCATATAAATTAGACAAACAGGATGACAGTATTTAGCTTTGATGTACTCTTTCCCAGTTTGGAAACAGTCCATTGTTCCATGTCTGGTTTTAACTCTTGCTTCTTGTCCTGCATACAGTTTTCTCAGGAGACAGGTAAGGTGGTCTGCTATTCTCATCTCTTTAAGAATTTCCTGGTTTGTTGTAATCTATGCAGTTAAAGGCTTTAATATAATCAATGAAGCAAAAGTAGATTTTTTTTTTTAATTCCCTTGTTTTTCTATGATCCAACTAAGTTAGGTGACTTTGAGTAAAGAACATGACCCTCATAACATGAGTGGGCCTCAACCAATCACCTGAGAGTCCTAACAGCAAAAACTGAGGTTTCTTGGAGAAGGATAAAGTCTGCTTGAAGGCTGGAGCATCAACTCCTGTTTGCCTGCTGAATTTGATTCAGGTAATGTTTAAATTTTAAGCCAAATCTAACATTACCAAAATCATATGTTAACACTTAGTAGACTCATTTGTTTTGGGATAGTTTAAGAAATTCAGTCCTGACCACCTATTACTTCAGCAATGAAGACTAATTTGACTACCAGGGTACATTCACTGCTATTATCCCATTAGAGGATAACTACTGTTTATTATTTATCTACTATCACATATATTGACTTATTATTATAAAGAATCATTATATAATTTACTTCTATTTAATAATTATTATATTATAAGCTAGATTTATTCCTGATATATTGTTAGAATAAATGTTAGGCTGTCTGTGCTAATTCTAGTTACATGTTACTTTATATTGTTATAATTAAGATATCTTATTAAATTCATATTTTGTGTTTTATTTTTATGTAGTTTCAATACAGTTTTTGTGAACAATTTCACAAACCTTAAAACAGCCTTGGACCATGAGTTCCAGTTTGTAAATAGGTTCAAAAATCCATCATCATGTCTATAGTGACTATAACAGCTTTTTCTTTTAGTTTTATATATTTGATAATATGTGGCTTTCATTGCTGTCTTATTAACCACACTCATGTATTTAGGGGAGAAAAACAAAGCACCTCTTCCTACATTGAAGCAGTTTATTCTAATCTCAGTTAAGTATTTTTATTTGATTTTTTTTCTTTTAGTAAGTAAAATTTCAACTGGGATTTTCAACATATAATATGAGAATAAATGAAATAATTTTAAAATTTAGAAAATAAACCCTGGGAATGAGGTAAAATAACATATTTCCCTCAGATAAAATTAACAAGAAGATGTACTTGAATCTGACTGAAAAAAATATTAAAAGCAGAATATAGAAAGAAAGATAAAAGAGATCATGAGATCTGCTTAGCTTAATTACATGTAAAGTAACAGCTTTTACAAAGCAACCTCTAGGCGATAGCATAAGACCCCAGGCCTCCAGAGGGACAGGTTAAGCTCCCTGAAATAAGGTAGGAGAGAAAGGGAAACATAAAAAGTGAAAAGAACTTCTGGGCAGGAGCTTGTGCCCCAAGTGAGGGAGCCCTGAAACAGGAGTTCCTGTTTACAGGGAAACTCCCTTACAGACGGAAAACCAGGCAAAGCAGGGACTTGGAGGGCAGTAAACAGAGAAAGCTGCACTTCTCAGCCTGTTAACAGCTCATGGACTGTGGCCCCATACAGACAGCGGGCTCGGGGAACCGAGAGTGGTGCGGCAGACAAACCCAGGCAGTGCACCCAACCCTTGCAGCACAAGGGCGGGCCCAGGTACCCAAGTGTGATGGGGCAGACAAACTTGGGCAGCACACACAACCCTCCTGACACAGCCAAAAAAAGAACAAATAACCCCCGTGGCAAAGAGTGCAGGCAGTGAGGTGAAACAAGTGCACACTGGCTCTGGGATGCCAAGGCCAGCCCAGGAAGCCAAGACACGTGCACACAAGCCCGTGACATAGAGGGTGAGCTTAGGGGGCTGAGGGAAGCCCACACAAGTTGCAGAGACACAGAAGCACCCACAGAAGCACCTACCTAGCAAGTTTCGGCCAGCAGCACAGGGCGGGACAGAGGAACAGAAGCACCAGCAATGATTCCAGGGACAAGTAGGGGACTGGTGGCACTGCAGTTATATTGAGAGGGCCACTTTTAAGCAGCTGCGGAAATAGACGTACCTAACACCACGAAAGCTATAACGAGTGTTCAAAGGCACGCTGAACCTATAGACATTCCAAAATCTACTACTGGACACTGCGCTGCCCTTCAGAGAGACAAGATCCAGCCCCATCAACCAGAACACAGGCACAGGCTCCGCCAACCAGGAAAACACAAGACCCAACCCCGTCCACAGGGGCAAGAGAGCTCCACAACCAAGAGCTACAACCTTGAGAACTGTTTTTAAATTATTTTTCCTTTTTTATTTTTTTTCTCTTATAAATCACACTGTTTATTCTCCCAATGCATCTCTACCTTCACACTAGCCTTTATCTGTGCTGTGGAGTTTTCCTCTTTGTTTTTATATATTTTTTAATTCATTTTAAGGTTCTCTCTTCTTATAAATTATACTGCTTATTCCCCAACACATTTCCACCACCAGATTAGCCTTTTGAGGTGCTGTGGAGTTTTCCTTTTTGTGTTTCATGTCAAAAAAAAAAGAAAGAAAGAAATTCATTTTAAGTTTCTTTATTCTTGCTTGCCTTTATATATATATATATATATTTTTTTTTTTTTTATTTTTTAACTTTACAATATTGTATTGGTTTTGCCATATATCTTTTTTCATGATAAGTTTTTTGGATTTTGTTTTTGATATATCCAACTGCTTTTCTTACTGTTCTTTACCAGTTGTGGCTATTCCTGAATATATATATATATATATATAAATCTTTTTCATATGCATCTATTCATTTTTGCTTTTCTTTTTTTTCTTTTCTCTCCTTTCTATTTTTTTAATCCTCTTCTCCACCTCTTCCTTTTCTGTTCTCTCTCTCCTCTTGTTTCTTTTTCTTCTCTCTCTTTTTTTTAGTTCTCCCTTTTTTACTTCACTCTTTCTACTTTCACCAAGTAAGGTAAATTGTTGAGCTCTCTATGCTATATTCTCCAGTTGGCCCTTTGCTCATGCTCAGACTTCCAGATTGAGCATTAGCTAACTCTGCTTTCACTTGACTGATATCACCTCTGGTTTCCCTCGATTGTTCACCAAGTCAATCTCCCTCTTTTCTTTAGAACACTTTGGTTATAACTGTATGTGTGGATGTGTGAGGATGTGTGTGTATCTCCCAGTATTTCTGTAATCACCTACTTGGTCTCCTCCCACTTGAACACAGGCACAAGTCACCCTGAACAAGAAATCAACACATACCACCAAACCAACACTTCCCTCCAAGGGAAAAAATCAAAAGGAAGAGGTAATACAACCCTAAATCCTGGGGAAAAGAAACCTCAAGTAGAGCAAGTTAGAAAAAAAAAAAAAAGATGAAGACAGACAAATACATCATAAATGAAAGAGAAAGGTAGACACTCATAAGACTAAATAAAGAGGAAATAAGCAATCTCCCTGAAATAGAATTCAGAATAATGATAGTAAAGATGCTCTGAAGACTTGAAAATAGAACGGAGAAAATGCAAGAAGCATTTAACACAGTTAATACAATCATCAAGGACATAGAAGAAATAAAGAATAAGCAGACAGAAATGAATAGCACAATTACAGAAATTAAAAATATTCTATAAGGAACCAATAGCAGAATAATTGAGGCAGAGCAACAGATAAGTGAGCTGGAGGACTGAACGGTGGAAATGACTGCTGAAGAGCAGAATAAAGGGAAAGGAATGAGAAGAATTGAGGAAAGCCTCAGATACCTTTGGGACAATATTAAATTCACCAACATTTGAATTATAGCAGTCCCAGATTATGAAGAAAAAAAAAGAAAAGTACTGAGAAAAATTTTGAAGAAATTGTAATTGAAAACTTCCCCAACATAAGGAAAGGATATAATCAATCAGATCCAAGAAGTGCAAAGCATCCCCTACAGGTTAAACCCAAGGAGAAATACAATAAAACAAATATTAATCAAGCCAACAGAGATTAAACACAAAGAAGGAATATTAAAAGCAAGGGAAAAGCAACAAGTAACATACAGGGGAAAACCCATATGATTAACAGCAGATCTTTCAGCAGAAACTCTACAGGACAGAAGGGGATGGCAGGATATATTTTAAGTACTGAAAGAGAAAAACCTACAACCACTATCACTATATCTGACAACTCATTGGCAAAGACTCTGATGCTGGGAGAGATTTGGGGCAGGAGGAAAAGGGGATGACAGAGGATGAGATGGCTGATGGCATCACTGACTTGATGGACATGAGTTTGAGTGAACTCCAGGAGATGGTGATGGACAGGGAGGCCTGGTATGCTGCAATTCATGGGGTCACAAAGAGTTGGACACGACTGAGCAACTGAACTGAACTGAACTGATCTCATTCAAAATTGACAAAGAAATCAAAAGCTTTATGGACAAGCAGAAGTTAAGAGAATTCAGCACCACCAAACCAGCCTTGAAACAAATATTAAAGGGACTTACATAGCCAGTAATTACAAGAGAAAAGAAAGATCTATATTACAAGAAAAGAAAGATCTATAAAAACAAACCTGAAACAATCAAGGAAATGCTAATATGTATCAATAATTACCTTAAATGTAAGTGGATTAAATGCACCAACCAAAAAATACAGACTGACTGAATGAATACAAAAATAAGACCCATACATATGCTGCCTACAGGAGACCCACTTCAAACCTCGAGACACATACAGACTGAAAGTAAAAGGATGGGAAAAGATACTCCATGCAAATGGAAACCAAAAGAAAGCTGGAGTGGCAATCCTTATTTCAGACAAAATAGACTTTAAATAAAGACTATCATAAGAGACAAAGAAAAGCACTACATAATGATCAAGGGATCAAACCAAGAAGAAGACATAACGATTGTAAATGTCTATGCGCCCAACATAGGAGCACCTCAATACTTAAGGCAAACACAGACATAAGAGGAGAAATTGACAGCAACACAATAATAGTAGGGGAATTTAACACGCCACTTTCACCAACAGGCAGATCATCAAAACAGAGAATTGATAAGGAAATACAAACCTTTAATGAAACATTAGACCAAAAGGACCTAATTGATATATTCAGGACTTTCCACCTAATTGCAAAAGAATACACTTTCTTCTCAAGTGCACATGGAACATTCTCCAGGATAGACCACATCTTGGCCACAAATCAAGCCTCAGTAAATTTAAGAAAATTGAAATTGTATCAAGTATCTTCTCTGACCACAATGCTATGTGACTAGATATCAAGTACTGAAAAAAATATATATATCAAAAAGCACAAACTCATGGAGATTAAACAATGCATTACTAAATAACAAAGAAGTTACTGAAGAAACAAGAAATCAAAAGATTCCTGGAAACAAATAACAATGAAACACAACACAAAACCTATGGGGCTCAGCAAAAGCAGTTCTAAGAGGGAGGTTTATAGTGATACAATCATATCTCAAGAAGCAAGAAAAGCATCGAATAGACAGCCTAAGTCTATATATAAAGCAGCTGTAAAAAACAAGAACAAAAATCCCCCAAAATCAGCAAAAGGAAGGAGATCATAAAAATCAGAGCAGAAACAAATGAAAAAGAAATGAAGGAAACAATAGCAAAGATTAAGAAAACTAAAAGCTGATTCTTTGAGAAGATAAACAAATTGACAAACCACTAGCCAGACTCATCAAGGAAAAAAGAAAGAAAAATCAAATCAATAAAATTAGAAATGAAAACGGAGAGATACAAGAGACAACACAGAAATACAAAGTATCATTAAGTATTATTATGAGCAACTATATGCTAATAAAATGGAAAACCTAGAGGAAATGAACAGATACTTAGAAAATATCAGCCTCCCAAACTGAACCAGAAGGAAATAGAAATTATGAACAGCTCAGTTACAAACACTGAAATTGAAACAGTGATCAAAAATCTCCCCAAAAGCAAAAGCCCAGGGCCAGATGGCTTCACAGGGGAATTCTATCAAACATTTAGGTAAGAGGTAATGCCTATTTTTCTGAAACTCTTCCAAAAAATTACAGAAAAAAGAACACTTACAAACCCATTCTATGAGGCCACAATCACCCTGATATCAAAATTGGGAAAAGAAACATGAAAAAAGAAAAATACAGGCCAATATCACTGATGAACATCGAAGTAAAAATCTTCAATAAATTTCTAGCAAACAGAATCTAACAACACATTAAAAAGCTCATACACCATGATCAAGTTGGGTTTATTCCAAGGATGCAAGTATTCTTCAATATACCCAAAGCAATCAATGTGATACATCATATCAACAAAGTGAAAGATAAAAACCGTATGATCAGGGGCGGGCCTAAGATGGCAGAGGAATAGGATGGTGAGACCACTTTCTCCCCAGCAAATCCATCAAAAGATCATTTGAATGCTGAGCAACTTCCCCAAAACAACTTCTGAATGCTGGCAGAGAACACCAGGCACTCAGAAAGGCAGCCAGCCCACTCTCTTCTAAATGAGGTGGGACAAAATATAAAAGACAAAAAGAGAGACAAAAGAGTTAGGGACGGAGATCCATCCCAGGGAGGGAGTCGTGAAGGAGGAGAACTTTCCAAATACCAGAAAACTCTCCCACTGGCGGGTCTGTGGGGAGTTTTGGAATCTCAGAGAGCAACATAACTGGGAGGAAAACACACACACACACACAGAATATGTGCCTAACCGCAACTCCCTGCAGAGAAGTAGCCCAGATGCTCATGTCCACCACCAGTGAGCAGGGGCTGAACAGAAGGCGAGGGTTGCATGCTTAGGGTAAGGACTGGGCCTGAATGCCCTGGGACAATCTGAGGAAGCTAACGTGAGATAGCAACCCAAACTGTGGGATAGCCAGAGAGAGAAAAGAATAAAAAAGGAGGTAGAGAGAACTTTCCCCATGAAAAGCTCTAACCTAAGGCAGAGCCGGGCCTGCTCACAGAACAAACAATTGAGCGAATACCAGAGGAGAGCTGAGAGGCAGGAGGGCAACAGCCAGAGCCAGAAGGCAAGGGGCAATTTCGGGCTCAGAAATGGCATCCTCCACCAAACTGGGAGAAGGCTCCCAGTTGCTAACCATGTCTTCCTAGGATCCTGGACAGTTGACGTTTTTTTTAATTTTTAACTTCTTTATTACTCCTTTAATTTCAATTTTTATAACCTACTATTACCTTGCAAAAAAAAAAAAGACCCTATTTTTAAAGCAAATTTCATGTATGTATGTATGTGATTTGTTTTGTATTTTTAATATTTTACTTTTAAGAGTCTAACCCCTACTCTAGATTTTTAACTTTTGCTTTTTTATATATGCTATCAATTTTGTGCCTTTAATAATCTAATCTTCAGTACCCATTTTTGTTTAGGGGTGTGATTACTGGCTTGACTGCTCTCTCCACTTTTGACTCTTCTTTTTCTCCCCCAGGTCACTTCTTTCTCCTCCCTCCACCTTCTCTTCTATACTTAACTCTGTGAATCTCTTTGGGTGTTCCAGGCTGTGGAGAACACTTAGGTAACTGATTACTAAATAGATTGGTCTCTCTCCTTTTGACTCCCCCTCCTCTCCTCCTGGTCACTTCTATCTCATTCCTCCCTCTTCTCTTATCTATGTAATTCCATGAACCTCTCTGGGTGTTCCAGACTGTGGAGAACACATAGAGAATTGATTACTGGCTAGATTTCTCTCTCCCTTTTGACTCCCCCTCTTCTCCTCCTGGTCACTTCTATATCCATTCTTCCTCCTGGTCACTTCTCTCTCCATTCTCCCTCTTCTCTTCTCCATTAACTCTGTAAACCTCTCTGGGTGGCCCTCACAGTGGAGAATCTTTTCACCATTAACCTAGATGTTTTATCATCAATGCTGTATGGATAGAGAAATCTTGAGGCTACTGTAAGAATAAGACTGAAAACCAGAGTCAAGAGGCTTAAACCCAAAACTTGAGAACACCATAAAACTCCTGACTCCAGGTAACATTCATTGACAAGAGCTCATCCAAAAACCTCCATACCTACACTGAAACCAAGCTCCACCCAAGAGCCAACAAGTTTCACAGCAAGAGTTACTACACCAAGTCTCCAGCAACACAGGAACATAACACTGAACATTAACATACAGACAGCCAAAAATCACACCAAAACCATGGACACCCCAAAATTCACTTCTGGACACTTCATTGTACTCCAGAGAGAAGAGATCCAGCTTCACCCACCAGAACACAGACACAAACTTCCCTAACCAGGAAACCTTGACAAGCCACTAGTCCAATCCAACACCACACACAGGAGCAATGCCACAATAAAGAGAAACCACAAACTTCCAGCATACAGAAAGCCCACCCCAAATACAACAATATAAACAAAATGAAAAGACAGAGAAATATCCAGCAGGTAAAGGAACATGATAAATGCACACCAAACCAAACAAAAGAGGAGGAGATAGGGAGTCTACCTGAAAAAGAATTCAGAATAATGATAGTAAAGATGATCCAATATTCTGAAAACAAGATGGAGTTACAGAAAAACATACTGGAGACAATTGAGACGATGCAAGAGAAGTTTAACAAGGACCTAGAAGAAATAAAAGAGTCAATCAATAATGAGTAATGCAATAACAGATCAAAAGCACTTTGGAGGGAAACAATAGTAGAATAACTGAGGCAGGAGATAGGATAAGTGAGGTAGAAGATCGAATGGTGGAAATAAATGAAGCAGAGTGGGAAAAAAAAAAAAAAGAAAAAAAAAAAAAAAGAACTAAAAGAAATGAGGATAACCTCAGTGACCTCTGGAAGGACAATGTTAAATGCCCCAACATTTGAATAATAAGAGTCCCAGAAGAAGAAAACAAAAATAAAGGGCAAGAGGAAATACTTGAGGAGATAATAGTTGAAAACTTCCCTAAAACAGGGGAGGAAATAGCCAACCAAGTGCAAGAAACCCAGAGGGTCCCAAATACGATAAACCCAAGGTGAAACTCCCAAAGACACATATTAATCAAATTAATGAAGATCAAACACAAAGAGCAAATATCTAAAGCAGCAAGGGAAAAGCAACAAATAACACACAAGATTCCATAAGGATAGCAGCTGATCTTTCAATAGAAACTCTTCAAGCCAGAAGGCAATGGCAGGACATACTTAAAGTGATGAAAGAGAAAAACCTACAACTCAGATTACTATACCCAGCAAGGATCTTATTCAAATATGAAGGAGATATAAAGAGCTTTACAGACAAGCAAAAGCTGAGAGAACTCAGCACCACCAAACAAGGTATTTGACAAATGCTAAAGAATCTTCTCTAGACAGGAAAAACAGAAAAGGTTT
Source organism: Bos taurus (assembly GCF_002263795.3). Taxonomy (NCBI): domain Eukaryota; kingdom Metazoa; phylum Chordata; class Mammalia; order Artiodactyla; family Bovidae; genus Bos; species Bos taurus. Next base: position 6,826,623 of record NC_037336.1, read on the forward strand.
ATAAACTCAAACCCAAAACAACAAAGTTCAATGGCATCGTACTTATCAATAATTACCTTAAAAATAACCCGGTGTACGAGATAGCAAAAGAGACACTGATGTATAGAACAGTCTTATGGACTCTGTGGGAGAGGGAGAGGGTGGGAAGATTTGGGAGAATGACATTGAAACATGTAAAATATCATGTAAGAAACGAGTTGCCAGTCCAGGTTCGATGCACGATACTGGTTGCTTGGGGCTAGTGCACTGGGACGACCCAGGGGGATGGTATGGGGAGGGAGGAGGGAGGAGGGTTCAGGATGGGGAACACATGTATACCTGTGGCGGATTCATTTTGATATTTGGCAAAACTAATACAATTATGTAAAGTTTAAAAATAAAATAAAATTAAAAAAAAAAAAAAACAAAAGTAAATAGGTTGAATACCCCAACCAAAAGACAAAGACTGGCTGAATGGATACAAAAACAAGATCCTTATATATGTTGTCCTCAAGAGACCCACTGTAAACCAAGGGACACATACAGACTGAAGGTGAAGGGCTGGAAAAAGATATTTCATGCAAATGGAGACCAAAAGAAAGCAAAAGTAGCAATACTCGTATCAGATAAAACAGACTTTGAAATAAAGAGACAAAGAAGGACACTACAAAATGATCAAGGATCAAACGAAGAAGATATAACACCTGTAAATATATATGCACCCAACATAGAAGCATACAATATGTAAGGTAAATGCTAACAAGAATGAAAGGGGAAATGAACAGTAACACAATAATAGTGTGAGACTTTAACACCCCACTCACACTTATGGATAGATCAACTAAACAGAAATAGACAAGGAAGCACAAGCTCAAAATGATATAATGGACCAGTTAGACCTAAATGATATCTATAGGACATTTCACCCCAAAACAATGAATTTCACCTTTTTCTCAAGAGCACACAGAACATTCTCCAGTATAGATAACATCCTGGGCCATAAATGTAGCCTTGGTAATTTTTTTTTTTTAATTGAAATCATCTTAAGCATCTTTTCTGATCACAATGCAGTAAGATTAGATGTCAACTACATGGGGAAAAAAAACTATTAAAAATACAAACATATGGAGGCTAAACAACATGCTTCTGAATAACCAACAAATCACAGAAGAAATCAAAAAAAGAAATAAAAATATGCATAGAAATGAATGAAAATGAAAACACAACAACCCAAAACCTATGGGATTCGGTAAAAGCAGTGCTAATGGGAAGGTTCAAAGCAATACAAGCCTACCTCAAGAAAGCAGAGGAAAAACAAATAAATAATCTAACTCTACACCTAAAGCAACTAGAAAAAGAAGAAATGAAGAACCCCAGGGTTAGTAGAAGGAAAGAAATCATAAATCATTCATTCATCAGAAATGAATGAAAAAGAAACAAAGGAGACTATAGCAAAAATCAACAAAACTAAAAGCTGGTTCTTTAAGATGATAAATAAAATAGACAAACCATTAGCCAGACTCAACAACAAAAAAAGGAAGAAGAGACAAATCAACAAAATTAGAAATGAAAATGGAGAAATCCAACAGACAGCACAGAAGTACAAAGGATCATAAGAGACTACTATCAGCAACTATATGCCAATAAAATGTACAACTTGGAAGGAACGGACAAATTCTTAGAAAAGTATAACCTTCCAAAATTGAACCAGGAAGAAATGGAAAATCTTAACAGACCCATTACAAACATGGAAAAAGAAATTGTAATCAAAAACCTTTCAACAAATAAAAACCCTGGACCAGATGGCCTCATGGGCGAATTCTACCAAACTTTTAGAGAAGAGCTAACACCTATGCTACTCAAACTCTTCCATAAAATTGCAGAGGAAGGTAAACTGTCAAACTCCTTAAATGAGGCCACTATCACCCTAATATCAAAACCAGACAAAGATGCCACAAAGAAACAAAAACAAACAAACAAAAAAACTATAGGCCAATATAACTGATGAGCATAGATGCAAAAACCCCTAACAAAGTACTAGCAAAGGGAATCTAACAACATATTAAAAAGATCATCATCATGACCAAGTGGGCTTTATCCCAGGGATGCAAGGATTCTTCAATATTTGCAAATCAATGTTATACACCACATTAACAAATTGAAAGATAAAAACCATATGATTATCTCAATAGATGCACAAAAATCTTTTACAAAATTCAACATCCATTTATGATAAAAACTCTCCAGAAAGCAGGCATAGAAGGAACATGCCTTCAACAAAATAAAAGCCATATATGATAAGCCCACAGAAAACATTATGCTTAATGGAGAAAAATCGAAAGCATTTCCCCTGAAGTCAGGAACAAGACAAGGGTGCCAACTCTCACCACTACTATTCAACATAGTTTTGGAAGTTTTAGCCACAGGAATCAGAGAAGAAAAAGAAATAAAAGGAATCCAGACTGAAAAAGAAGAAGCAAAACTCTCACTGTTTGCAGATGACATGATCCTCTACATAGAAAACCCTAAAGACACCACCAGAAAATTACTAGAGCTAATCAATGAATATAGTAAATTGCAGGATATAAAGTTAAGAAAAATTAAGGAAACAGTTCCATTCACCATTGCAATGAAAAGAATAAAATACTTAGGAATAAATCTACTTAACTAAACAAAAGACCTATATATAGAAAACTATAAAACACTGATGAAAGAAATCAAAGCTGACACAAATAGATGGAGAAATATACCATGTTCATTGATAGGAAGAATAAATATAGTGAAGATGAGTATACTACTCAAAGCAATCTATAGATTCAATGCAATCCCTATCAAGCTACCAACTGTAATTTTCAGAGAACTAGAACAAATAATTTCACAATTTGTATGGAAATACAAAAAATCTTGAATAGCCAAAGCAATCTTGAGAAAGAAGGATGGAACTGAAGGAATCAACCTATATGGCTTCAAACTATACTATAAAGCTACAGTCATCAAGACAGGAAGGTACTGGCACAAAGACAGAAATATAGATCAATGGAACAAAATAGAAAGCCCAGAGACAAATCCACGCATCTATGAATAATTTATGTTTGGCAAAGGAGGCAAGAATATACAATGGATTAAAGACAATCTCTTTAACAAGTGGTGCTGGGAAAACTGGTCAACCACTTGTAAAAGGATGAAACTAGAACACTTTCCTACACCATACACAAAAATAAACTTAAGTGAATTAAAGGTCTAAATATAAGGCCAGAAACTGTAAAACTCCTAGAGGAACACATAGGCAAAACACTCTCTAACATAAATCACAGCAGGATCCTCTATGACCCACCTCCCAGAATATTGGAAATAAAAGCAAAAATAAACAAATGGGACGTAATCACACTTAAAACCTTTTGCACAACGAAGGAAACTATAAGCAAGGTGAAAAGACAGACTTCAGAATGAGAGCAAATAATAGCAAATGAAGCAATTGACAAAGAATTAATCTCCAAAATATACAAACAGCTCATGCAGCTCAATTCCAGAAAAATAAATTACCCAATCAAAAAATGGGCCAAAGAATTAAACAGACATTTCTCCAAAGAAGACATACAGATGGCTAACAAACACATGAAAAGATGCTCAACATCACTTATTATCAGAGAAATGTAATTCAAAACCACAATGAGGTACCATCTCACACCAGTCAGAATGGCTGCTACCAAAAAGTCTACAAATAATAAATGCTGGAGAGGGTAGGGGGAAAAGGGAACCCTCTTACACTGTTAGTGGGAATGCAAACTAGTACAGCCACTATGGAGAACAGTGTAGAGATTCCTTAAAAAACTGGAAATAGAATTGGCATATGACCCAGCAATCCCACTGCTGGGCATACACACCGAAGAACCAGAATTGAAAGAGACACATGTACCCCAATGTTCATCACAGCATCGTTAACAATAGCTTGCACATGGAAGCAACTTACATGCCCATCGGCATAGGAATTGATATGAAAACTGGTATATATACACAATGGAATATTACTCAACTATTAAAGAGAATGTATTTGAATCAGTTCTAATGAGGTGGATGAAACTGGAGCCTATTATACAGAGTGAAGTAAGTCAGAAAGAAAAACACCAATACAATATATTAACACATATATATGGAATTTAGAAAGATGGTAACCATGACACTATATGCAAGACAGCAAAAGAGACACAGATGTCAAAAACAGACTTTTGGACTCTGTGGAAGAAGGCAAGGGTGGCATGACTTGAGAGAATAGCCTTGAAACATGTACAGGGCTGGTGTACTGAGATGACCCTGAGGAATGGGATGGGGAGCAATGTGGGAGGGGGCTTCAGGATGGGGAACACATATGGCAAAAACCACTACAATATTGTAAAGTAATTTGCCTCCAATTGAAATAAATTATTCAAACAACAACAAAAAACCATATGATCATCTCAATATATGCAGAAAAAGCTTTTGAGAATATCCAGCATCCATTTATAATAAAAATGCTTCAAACAATGGGCATGGAAGGAACCTACATCAACATAATAAAGGCCATATAGTAAAAGCCCACAATAAATATTCTCAATGGTGAAAAATAAAAACTTTCCCTCTAAGATTGGGAACAAGATGGAGGGGTCCACTCTTACCACTTTATTCAACATAGTTTTGGAAGTCCTATCTACAGCAATCAGAGAAGAAATAGAATGAAAGGAATCCATATAGGAAAGGAAGTAAAGCTCTCACTGTTTGCAGATGACATGATACTATACATAGAAAATGCAAAAGAAGCTATCAGAAAATTACTATAGCTAATCAGCAAATTCAGCAAAGTCACAGGATACAAGCTCAATACACATAAATTACTTGCACTCCTATATACTAACAATGACAAATCAGAAGGATAAATTAAGGATTCAATACCATTTACCATTGCAACAAAAAGAATAAAATATCTAGGAATAAACCTACATAAGGAAACAAAAGACCTGTATATGGAAAACTATTTTAAAACACTGATGAAAGAAATAAAAAATGACATTAACAGATGGAGAGACATTCCATGTTCCTGGGTAAGAAGAATAAATATTGTGAAAATGGCCATACTACCAAACACAACCTTCAGATTCAATGTGATCCCTATCAAATTACCAATGGCATTTTTAACAGAACTAGAACTAAAAATTTCCCAATTCTTATGGAAACAGAAAAGACCCCGAATAGCCAAAGTAGTCTTGAAAAAGAAGAATGGAGCTGGAGGAATCAACCTTCTTGACTTCAGATTATACTACAAAGCTACAGTCATCAAGTGGAGAAGGCAATGGCACCCTACTCCAGTACTCTTGCCTGGAAAATCCCATGGACAGAGGAGCCTGGTGGGCTACAGTCTATGGAGTTGCTAAGAGTCGGACATGACTGAGCGACTTCACTTTCACTTTTCTTTTTCATGCATTGGAGAAGGAAATGGCAACCCACTCCAGCGTTCTTACCTGGAGAATCCCAGGGATGGGGCAGCCTGGTGGGCTGCCATCTATGGGGTCATACAGAGTTGGACACGACTGAAGTGACTTAGCACCAGCAGCAGCAACAGTCCTCAAGAGAGTATGGTACTGGCACAAAAGTGGATATATAGACCAATGGAACAAGATAGAAAGCCCAGAAATAATTCCATGCACCTATGGGTACTTTATTTTTGACAGAGGAGGTAAGAATATTCAATGGGGCAAAGTCAGCCTCTTAAATAAGTGGTTCTGGGAAAATTGGACAGCTAGATGCAAAAGAATGAAATTAGATCACTACCTAACACCCTAGACAAAGAGAAAGTCAAAATGGATTAAAGACCTAATGGAAAACCAGAAATTATTAAATGCATAATGGAGAACATAGGCAGAACACTCGATAACATAAATCAAAGCAAGATCTTCTATGACCCACCTCCTAGAATAATGAAATAAAAGCAAAAATAAACAAGGAAACCTAATAAAACTTAAAAGCTATTGCACAGCAAAAGAAACTACAAACAAGGTGAAAAGACAACCCTCAGAATGGGAGAGAATAATAGCAAGGGGAACCACTGATAAAGAATTAATTTTCAAAATACACAAGACATACAGATGGCTAAGAAGCATGTGAAAAGATGCTCAACATCACTCATTACCAGAGAAATACAAATCAAAACTACAATGAGATACCACCTCATACCAGTCAGAACAGCCATCATCAAAAAGTCTACAATCAATAAATACTGGAGAGGGTGTGGAGAAAAGGGAACACTCTTGCATTGCTGGTGGGAATGTAACCTGATACAGCCAATATGGAAGACGGTATGGAGAATCCTTAAAACGCTAGGCATAAAGCCACTATATGACCCAGGAATCCCAATCCTAGTCATATACCCTAAATACATCAAAGCTGAAAAATACACATCTATCCTGATGTTCACTGCAGTACTATTTACAATAGCTAGAACATGGAAGCGACCTAGATGTCCATCAAAAGATGACTATATATATATATATATATATATATATATATATATACCATGGTACATATATACAATGGAATACTACTCAACCATAAAAAGGAATGCATTTGAATGTTTTCTAATGAGGTGAACGAAACTAGAGTCCATTATACAGAGTGAAGGAAGTCAGAAGAGAAATATGAATATTGTATACTGACACATATATTTGGAATCTGAGAGATGGCACTGATGAATTTATTCTCAGGGAAACACTGGATAATCAGACATAGAGAACAGACCTATGGACAAGGTGGGAGTAGAGGAGTGAGAAGGGGAGATGTATGGAGAAAGCAATATAGAAATTTACAATATCGTATGTAAAACAGATAGCCAATGGGAATTTGCTGTATGATTCAGGGAACTCAAACAGGGGCTCTGCAACATGCTGAAGGATAGGGTGGGGAGGGAGGTCTCAGAGGGAGGGAACATGGGTGTACCTATGGCTGACTCTTGTTGATGTATGACAGAAAACCAGAAAATTATGTAAACCAATTATCCTTCAATTTAATTTTTTTTAATTAAAAATAAAAACTGTCCTATTTTTAGGAAGTGTGTTTTTGGATTGTGCATTAAATCATGAACATTTCAAATGGGGGGGGGGAACAGTACAGTTAAGTATACATTCTTGTGAAATTTAAATAACATTTGGCTAATATAATTTAGCTAAATCAAAGTCAAAGTAGGATAGATTATGATGTAACACACAACCACAAAACCTCACTAATTTAACATATCCAAAATTGATTTCCCCCTTGTCAAAGTCTTTGTTGTGTCTGAAAGTCTTCCCAGGATACTTATCTTCCCTGTGGCTTCTCAGAATTCTTGAGTCAGTGGCGGCTCCACCATCCTGCTGCTTCACTAGCTGCGTTATGTGGTATCTTAAAATGCAGCAGGAAAAGGAGCACTATGGGGTCTGACACCTTCAGTTAAATTCTTTGTCCTGAAAGTGATATATGTTACTTTTGCTCAAAGCACATTACGTAAGAAATAGCCAAGTCTCTATCTAATTGAAAAAGAAAAGCATGAGAATAAAGCTCGCTCTTTCACCTAGCAAGAAAGGAGAACTGGATGTACAAAAATATTGGAAGTCTCTATCTCAAGCTATAAAAATTTAAATTAAAGCTCCATGAAGGACTTTATTCCCCACATTCATCAAAAGATCATTGATTGATGAGGGACTTCCACGAAACAACTTCTGAACATTGCTGGATGATGCCAGGCACAGAGAAAGGCAGCCAATCTTTTCAAAAGGAGGGGTTTGATTACCGACTTGATTACTCTCTCATCTTTTGACTCTCCCTTTTTTCCTCCAGGTCACCTCAATCTCCTTCCACCCTTTCTTCTTCTCTACATAACCCTGTGAATATCTCCAGGTGATCCAGGCTGTACAGAATATTTAGGGGTTAGATTGATGGCTAGATTGCTCTCTCCACTTTTGACTCCCACTTTTTGCCTCCTAGTCACCCCTATCTCCCTCTTCCCTCTTATCTTCTCTATATAAATCTGCGAAACACTCTGGGTGTTCCTGGCTGTGGAGAATTGTTACACCAATAAACCTATAGGTTTTAACTTCTATGCTGTATGGATGGAGAAGTCTTGAGGCTACTATAATAGAAGGACTGAAAGCCAGAGGCAGGAACTTTAAATCCAAAACTTTAGAAGAACAGAGAATTCCTGACTCCATATAATATTAGTAGACAAGAGCTCACCCAAAAGCCTCCATACCTACATTAAAACCAAGCTCCATCCAAGAGCCAACAAGATGCAGTGCAAATTAACAAACTGTGATATTTCTCCAGCAAAACAGGAACACAATGCTGAACATTAAAAGGCGGGCTGCCCAAAGTCATGCTAAACCCACAGATACCCCAAAACTCACTAACAGACACTTTATTGCACTCCAGAGAGAAGAAATCAAGTTCCACACAACAGAACACAGACACAGGCTACCCCAACAAGGAAACCTTGACAAGCCATTAGTCCAACCAACCCACAGGGAGCAGACTCCACACTTAAAGGAACCACAAATGTCCACCCTGCAGAAAGGGTACCCCAAACACAGCAACCTAAACAAAATGAAAATGAAGAGAAATATTCAGCAGGTTAAGGAACGTGATAAAAACCCACCAAACCAAGCAAAAGAGGAGGAGATACTGAGTCTAAATGAAAAATAATTCAGAATAATTATGGTAAACAATGATCCAAAATCTTGAAAGCAAAATGGAGCTACATATAAATAGGCTAGAGACAAGGATTGAGAAGATGTAAGAAATATTTAACAAGGACCTAGAAGCAATAAGGAATCAGTCAATAATGAATAAGAGATAACTGAAGTTAAAAGCACTCTGGAGGGAATCAACAGTAGAATGATTGAGGCAAAAGGGAGGATAAGTGAGGTGAAAGACAGAATGGTGGAAATAAATGAAGCAGAAAGAGAAAAATAAAAAAAGAATTAAAGAAATGATGACAATCTGAGAGACCTATGAGACAATGTTAAATGCCCCAACATTTGAATCATAGGTATACCAGAAGAAGACAAAAAGAAGGGGCATCAGAAAATACTTGAGGAGATAAAAATTGAAAAATTCCATAATATGGGGAAGGAAATAGCCACCAAACCCAAGAAACCCAGAAAGTCCCAAACGGGACAAACCCAAGGCAAAACACCCCAAGATACATATTCATCAAACTAACAAACATCAAATGAAATGAGCAAATATTAAAAGCAGCAAAGGGAAAGCAACAAATAACACACAAGGAGATCCCCATATGGATAAGAACTGATTTTTCAATAGAACCCCTCATATCAGATGAAATAGATTTTGAAATGAAGACCATGATAAAAGACAAACAAGGACACTACATAATGATCAAAGTATCAATCCAAGAAAAAGATATAACAATTATGAACATATATACACCCAAAATAAAAGCACCACAATAAGTAAGGCAAATGCTAGCAAGTATGAAGGGGGAAATTAACAGTAACACAATAATAATGGAGTAATTTAATACCCCACTCACACCTATGGATAGATAACAAAACAGAAAATTAACAAAGATACACAAGCTTTATATATACACAAGACTATGCCCCAACCAGTAATGCTGAAGAAGCTGAAGTTGAACAATTCTATGAAGACCTACAAGACCTTTTAGAACTAACACCCAAAAAAGATGTCCTTTTCATTATAGGGGACTGGAATGCAAAAGTAGGAAGTCAAGAAACACCTGCAGTAACAGGCATATTTGGCTTTGGAATATGGAATGAAGCAGGGCAAAGGCTAATAGAGTTTTGCCAAGAGAACACACTGGTCATAGCAAACACCATCTTACAATAACACAAGAGAAGACTCTACACATAGACATCACCAGATGGTCAACACCAAAATAAGATTGATTATATTCTTTGCAGCCAAAGATGGAGAAGCTCTATACAGTCAGCAAAAACAAGACCAGGAGCTGACTGTGGCTCAGACCATGAACTCTTTATTGCCAAATTCAGACTTAAATTGAAGAAAGTAGGGAAAACCACTAGACCATTCAGGTATGACCTAAATCAAATCCCTTATGATTATACAGTGGAAGTGAGAAATAGATTTAAGGGACTACATCTGATAGATAGAGTGCCTGATGAACTATGGAATGAGGTTCGTGGAATTGTACAGGAGACAGGGATCAAGACCATCCCATGGAAAAGAAATGCAAAAAAGCAAAATGGCTGTCTGGGGAGGCCTTACAAATAGCTGTGAAAATAAGAGAAGTGAAAAGCAAAGGAGAAAAGGAAAGATATAAACATGTGAATGCAGAGTTCCAAAGAATAGCAAGAAGAGATAAGAAAGCCTTCCTCAGCTATCAATGCAAAGAAATAGAGGAAAACAACAGAATGGGAAAGACTAGGGATCTCTTCAAGAAAATCAAGAGATACCAAAGGAACATTTCAGGCAAAGATGGGCATGATAAAGGACAGAAATGGTATGGACCTAACAGAAGCAGAAGATATTAAGAAGAGGTGGCAAGAATACACAGAAGAACTGTACAAAAAAGGTCTTCACGACCCAGATAATCACGATGGTGTGATCACTGACCTAGAGCCAGACATCCTGGAATGTGAAGTCAAGTGGGCCTTAGGAAGCATCACTAAGAACAAAGCTGGTGGAGGTGATGGGATTCCAGTTGAGCTATTCCAAATCCTGAAAGATGATGCTGTGAAAGTATTGCATTCAATATGCCAGCAAATTTGGAAAACTCAGCAGTGGCCATAGATAGGACTGGAAAAGGTCAGTTTTCATTCCAATCCCAAAGAAAGGCAATGCCAAAGAATGCTCAAACTACCCCCACAACTGCACTCATCTCACATGCTAGTAAAGTAATGCTCAAAATTCTGCAAGCCAGGCTTCAGCAATATGTGAACCGTGAACTTCCTGATGTTCAAGCTGGTTTTAGAAAAGACAGAGGAACCAGAGATCAAATTGCCAACATCCACTGGATCATGGAAAAAGCAAGAGAGTTCCAGAAAAAAATCTATTTCTGCTTTATTGACTATACCAAAGCCTTTGCCTGTGTGGATCACAATAAACCGTAGAAAATTCTGAAGGAGATGGGAATACCAGACCATCTGACCTGTTTATTAGAAATTTGTATGCAGGTCAGGAAGCAACAGTTAGAACTGGACATGGAACAACAGACTGGTTCCAAATAGGAAAAGGAGTACATCAAAGCTGTATATTGTCACCCTGCTTATTTAAGTTATATGCAGAGTACATCATGAGAAACGCTGGACTGGAAGAAGCACAAGCTGGAATCAAGATTGCTGGGAGAAATATCAGTAACCTCAGATATGCAGAAGACACCACCCTTATGGCAGAAAGTGAAGAGGAACTAAAAAGCCTCTTGATGAAAGTGAAAGAGGAGACTGAAAAAGTTGACTGAAAGCTCAACATTCAGAAAACTAAGATCATGGTATCTGGACCCATCACTTCATGGCAAATAGATGGGGAAACAGTGGGAACAGTGTCAGAGTTTATTTTGGGGGGCTCCAGAATCACTGCAGATGGTGACTGCAGCCATGAAATTAAAAGACGCTTACTCCTTGGAAGGAAAGTTATGACCAACCTAGATAGCATATTGAAAAAGAGAGACATTATTTTGCCAACAAAGTTCCGTCTAGTCAAGGCTATGGTTTTTCCAGTAGTCATGTATGGATATAAGAGTTGCACTGTGAAGAAAGCTGAGTGCCGAAGAATTGATGCTTTGAACTGTGGTGTTGGGGAAGACTCTTGAGAGTCCCTTGGACTGCAAGGAGATCCAACCAGTCTATCCTAAATGAGATCATTCCTGGCTGTTCTTTGGAAGGACTGATCCTGAGGCTAAAACTCCAATACTTTGGCCACCTCATGCAAAGTGTTGACTTTATTGGAAGAGACTGATGCTGGGAGGGATTGGGGGCAGGAGGAGAAAGGAACGACAGAGGATGAGATGGCTGGATGGCATCACCAACTAGATGGACGTGAGTTTGAGTGAACTCTGGGAGTTGGTGATGGACAGGGAGGCTTGGCATCCTGCGATTCATGGGGTCGCAAAGAGTTGGACACGATTGAGAGACTGAACTGAACTGAACACAAGCTTTAAATGCTACAGTGCACCGGTTAGACCTAATTGATAACTATAGGGAAGTTCACCCCAAAACAATGGAATTCATCTTTTTCTTAAGTAGACACAGAGCATTCTCTAGGACAGATCATATCTTGGGTCATAAATTTAGCCTTGGTAAATTTAAAATTATTGAAATCATTTCAAGCATCTTTTCTGATCACAATGTGGAAAGATTAGATGTAAACAACAGAAAAAAAAATAGAACTATTAAAAATACAAACATAAGGAGTCAAAACAACATGCTTCTGAATAACCAACAGATCATGGAAGAAATCAAAAGGGAAATCAAAATATGAATACAAAAACCTGAAGATGAAAACATGACAACTCAAAACCTATGGAATTCAGTAAAAGCATTGCTAAGAGGGAGATTCATAGCCATAAAACCCTAAATTAAGAAACAAAAGAAACATCAAATAAGCAAACTAACTTTATATCTAAAGGAACCAGAAAAAGAAGAAAAAGAGAACACCAAAGTTAGTAGAAGGAAATATCACAAAAACCAGAGAAGACATAAATGAAAAATAAACAAAGGAGACCATAGCTAAAATCAGTATAACTAAAAGCTTATTCTGTGAGATGATAAATAAAATAGGCAAAACATTAGACAGATTCATCAGAAAAAAAGAGAAGAATCAAATCAATAAAATTAAAATGGAGAAATCAAAACAGACAACACAGAAATACAAAAAATCATAAAAGACTACTAAGAACTATTATATGTCAATAAAATGGACAACATGGAAAAACTGGACGAATCCTTAGAAAAGTATAACTTTCTATAACTAAACCAGAAAAAAAATATACAAAATCTTAACAGGCACATCACAAGCATGGAAATTGAAGCTATAATAAAAAATCATCCAACAAACAAAGCCCAGGACCAGATGGCTTCATAGGTAACTTCTACAAAAAATTTATAGAAGACCTAACACCTATTCTACTCAAATTCTTTCAGAAAATTACAAAGGAAGGCAAACTCCCAAATTCATTCTATGAGGCTACCATCACCCTAAGGGACAAAGCTACTCAAGAAAAGAAAACTAAAGGGCAATATCACTGATGAACACAGATGCCAAAAACCGCAGTAAAATTCCAGGAAACAGAATCCTCAGCATACTAAAAAGATCATGCATCATGACCAAGTAGGCTTTATCCCAGGGATGCAAGGATTCTTCAAAATTTGCAAATCAGTCAATGTGATACACTGTATTAATAAAAGGAAGACTATCTCAAAAGATGCAGAGAAAGCCTTTGACAAAATTCAACACCCATTTATGATAAAAACTAACCAGAAAGTAGGCACAGGAGGAATATACCTCAACATAATAAAAGCCATCTATGGCAAACCTACAGCAAACATTACCCTCAATGGCAAAAAAAATTGAAAACATTTGCTCTAAAATCAGGAACAAGACAAGGGTGCCCACTCAACCACTACTATTCAACAGAATTTTGGAAGCCCTAGCCAGAGTAATCAGAGAATAAAAAGAAATAAAATGAATACAGATTGGAAAACAAGATATGTCCAGTCAGGGCTAAGGTTTTTCCAGTAGGCATGTACGGATGTAAGAGCTGGACTATAAAGAAAGCTGGACGCTGAAGAATTGATGCTTTTGAACTGTGGTATTGGAGAAGACTCTTTAGAGTCCCTTGGACTGCAAGGAGATGCAACCAGTCCATCCTAAAGGAGATCAGTCATGGGTGTTCATTGGAAGGACTTATGTTGAAGCTGAAACACCAATATTTTGGCCACCTGATGTGAAGAGCTGACTCACTGGAAAAGACCCTGATGCTGGGAAAGATTGAGGGCAGGAGGAGAAGTGGACGACGGAGGATGAGATGATTGGATGGCATCACCAACTCAATGAACATGAGTTTGGGTAAACTCTGGGAGGAGGTGATGGACAGGGACTCCTGGAGTGCTGCAGTCCATGGGGTTGCAAAGAGTCGGACACGACTGTGACTGAACTGAACTGAACTGAGATTGGAAAAGATGAAGTAAAACTCACTCTTTTGCAGATGATATGATTCCCTACAGAGAAAACCCTAAAGACACCACCAGAAAATTACTAGAGCTAATCAATGAATATAGTAAAGTTGTAGGATACAAAATTAATACACAGAAATCCTTTGCATTTCTATACACTAGCAATAAGAAAATAGAGAAATTAAGGAAACAATACCATTACTATTGAGACAAAAAGAATAAAGTACTTAGGAATATATCTACCTAAATAAACAAAAGACCTATATATAGTAAACTATAAAACACTGATGAAAGAAATCAAAGCTGACACAAATAGATGGAGAAATATACCATGTTCATTGATCGGAAGAATACATAGAGTGAAAATGAGTACACTACCCAAAGCAATCTATAGATTCAATGCAATCCCTATCAAGCTACCAAAGGTATTTTTCAGAGAACTAGAACAAATAATTTCACAGTTTGTATGGAAATACAAAAAAAAAAAAAAAAATCTCTAATAGCCAAAGCAATCTTGAGGAAGAAGGATGGAACTGGAAGAATAAACCTGCCTGACTTCAGACTGTACTCCAAAGCTACAGTCATCAAGACAGTATGGTACTGGCACAAAGACAGAAATATAGATCAATGGAACAAAATTGCAAGCCCGTAGATAAATCCACGCATCTATGGACAACTTATCTTTGACAAAGGAGGCAAAAATATACAAAATAAAGGCAATATCCTTAACAAGTGGTGCTGGGAAATTGGTCAACCACCCATAAAAGGATGAAACAAGAACACTTTCTAACACCATACACAAAAATAAACTCAAAATGGATTAAATCTAAATGTAAGACCGGAAACTATAAAACATCTAGAAGAAAACATAGGCAAAATGCTCTCTGACATAAATCACAGCAAGATCCTCTATGATCCACCTACTAGAGTAATGGAAATGAAAGCAAAAATAAACAAACAGGACCTAATTAAACTTTTAACCTTTTGTGCAATGAAGAAAATTATACAGAAATTTTCAGAATGGGAGAAAATAATAGCAACGAAGCAACTCACAAAGAATTAATCTCAAAAATGTTTAAGCAGCACATGCAGCTCAATTCCAGAAAAATAAATGAACCAATCAAAAAATGGGTCAAAGAACTAAACAGATATTTCTTTTGCTGTCTCGCACACAGGGTTGTAGTTACCACCTATCTAAAGACACCAATATATCTAAATGTATCTAAAAACACCAATACGGTGTTTTATATATATATATATATATGCGTTAGTATACCATATTGGTGTTTTTCTTTCTGGCTTACTTCACTCTGTATAATAGGCTCCAGTTTCATCCATCTCATTAGAACTGATTCAAATGTATTCTTTTTAATGGCTGAGTAATACTCCACTGTGTATATGTACCACAGCTTTCTTATCCATTCATCTGCTGATGGACATCTAGGTTGCTTCCATGTCCTGGCTATTATAAACAGTGCTGCAATGAACATTGGGGTTACACGTGTCTCTTTCAATTCTGGCTTCCTTGGTGTATATGTCCAGCAGTGGGATTGCTGGGTCATATGGCAGTTCTTTTTCCAGTTTTTTAAGGAATCTCCACACTGTTCTCCATAATGGCTGTACTAGTTTGCATTCCCACCAACAGTGTAAGAGGGTTCCCTTTTCTCCACATCCTCTCCAGCATTTATTGCTTGTATTCTGACTGGCGTGAAATGGTACCTCATAGTGGTTTTGATTTGCATTTCTCTGATAATGAGTGATATTGAGCATCGTTTCATGTGTTTGTTAGCCATCTGTATGTCTTCTTTGGAGAAATGTCTATTTAGTTCTTTGGCGCATTTTTTGATTGGGTTGTTTATTTTTCTGGAATTGAGCTGCAGGAGTTGCTTGTATATTTTTGACACTAGTTGTTTGTCCATTGCTTCATTTGCTATTATTTTCTCCCATTCTGAAGGTTGTACAATATCATATAAGAAACGAATCAGCAGTCCAGGTTCAATACAGGATACAGGAAGCTTGGGGCTGGTGCACTGGGATGACCTAGAGGGATGGTATAGGGAGGGAGGTGAAAGGGGGGTTCAGGATGGGGAACACGTGTACACCCGTGGTGGATGCATGTTGATGTATGGCAAAATCAATACAATATTGTAAAGTAAAAAAAAAAACTAATAATAAAAAAATTTTTTTAATAAAACAAACCACACAAAAAAGATATTTCTCCAAAGAAGACATACAGATGGCTAACAAACACATGAAGAGATGCTCAACATCACTGACTATCAGAGAAATGCAAATCAAAGCCACAATGAGGTACCATCTCACACAGGTCAGAATAAAGAAAGTGAAAGTGAAGTCGCTCAGTCATGTCCAACTCTTTGCGACCCCATGGACTGTAGCCTACCAGGCGCCTCTGTCCACGGGATTTTCCAGGTAATAGTACTGGAGTGGATTGCCATTTCCTTCTCCAGGGGATCTTCCCAAACCAGGGATTGAACCTGGATCTCCTGCATTGTAGGCAGACACTTTACTATCTGAACCACCAGGTCAGAATGGCTGCCATTAAAAAGTATACAAACAATAAATGCTAGAGTGTGTGTATCGAAAAGGGAATCCTCTTACACTCTTCAGTACAGTTCAGTTCAATTCAGTCACTCAGTCGTCTCTGACTCTTTGTGACCCCATGAATAGCAGCACACCAGGCCTCCCTGTCCATCACCAACTCCCGGAGTTCACTCAGACTCACTTCCATCGAGTCGGTGATGCCATCCAGCCATCTCATCCTCTGTCGTCCCCTTCTCCTCCTGCCCCCAATCCCTCCCAGCATCAGAGTCTTTTCTAATGAGTCAACTCTTCGCATGAGGTGGCCAAAGTGCTGGAGTTTCAGCTTTACTGTTAGTGGGAATTTAAACTAGTACAGCCACTATGGAGAACATTGTGGAGATTCCTTAAAAAACTAGAAATACAGATGCCATATGACCCAGCAATCCCACTGCTGGGCATACACATTGAGGAATCAGAATTGAAAGAAACACGTGTGTCCCAATGAACAGTTCATCTCAGCACTGTTTACAATAGCTAGGACATGGAAGCAACCAAAATGCCCGTTGGCAGACACATGGATAAGGAAGTTGTAGTACCTATACACAATGGAATATTACTCAGCTCTAAAGAACTCCTTTGAGTCAGTTCTAATGAGGTGGATGAAACTGGAGCCTATTATACAGAGTGAAATAAGCCAGAAAGAGAAACCAATACTGTATATCAATGCATATGTATGAAATTTAGAAAGACGGTAATGATGACTCCATATACAAAACAGCAAAAGAGACATAGATGTAAAGAACAGACTTTTGGACTATATGGGAGAAGGCAAGAGCAGCACAATATGAAAAATAGCATTGAAACATGTATATTACCATATGTAAAATTGATGGTCAGTGTAAATTTGATGCATGAATCAGGGCACTCAAAGCGGGTGCTCTGGGAAAACCATAGGGATGGGGTGGGGAGGGAGGTAGGAGAAGGGTTCAGGATGGTGGGACACATGTACACCCATGGCTGATTCATGTTGATGTGTGGCGAAAACTACCCCAATTTTGTAAAGTAATTAGCCTCAATTACTTTACAAATTATTTAATTTAAAAATTAAATAAATTAATTTTTTTAAAAACCTCCATGAAAAATACACAATATACTGAGTAACCAGCAGTTTTTCCAATTTCACATTGCTACGAAATATTTTGTTTTGTATTATTGCAAATATAACTTTGTGGTAGTGAATATTGTATTCTAAATCTGAAAGACATGGTATAAAGCAATTTTTAATTTATTTTATTCAGTGTATAAATTTTTGTTGTACAGCAAGGTAAATCAGTTGCACACACACACACACACACACACACACACATATATATATATATGTAAACATTCTTTTCCATTATTGTTTATTAACATGATGTTGACTATAGTGGAACTTTGTTGATTATTAAGTCTATATATAATAGTTTGCATCCACTAATCCCAAATTCCCAATCCATCCTTCCCCCATTCCTCTCCCACCTTGGCAACCATAAATCTGTTTTCTCTGTCTGTGATTATGTTTCTGTTTTGTAATTAAATTCATTTGCATAATATTTTAAGTTCCACATATAAATGATATCATATGGTATTTGTCTTTCTTTTTCTGACTTAATTCAGTTAATACAATAATTTCTAGATCAACCCATATTGTTGCAAATGGCATCATTAATTCTATAAAGTAATTTTGGGAATGATGTTGCACAATGTAAGGACAATAGCAAAAGTACAATAATTAAGAACATGTACACACATCATTAAAATTCCATATATTAGTTTAACATGTAATCAGAAAACTTTTACTTTCAGAAATCTGTAGATGTCAGGAAACTAAATATAAACTTAACAAAATCAAACTTTTGTTGCATATACACACAGTCATTGAGCAGGTTCACGTTTCTGCTTTGTGTTAGCTGGTGATAATTCTACAGGGTCTTTCTTTTCCCAGGCTGGTTTCCTCCAGAGAGAACTGGCAGCTGCTGCAGCTGTTCCTGCTGAATGGGAATGTTATTATATTCAGGGTAACAGATGTTACACCTGGAGGTTCATCTTTTACTTTCAGGAAAATTTAACTCCAGAACAGAATGTCTTATGAAACATCAATAATATCCTGAAATGAATGTTCAACCTCAAATTTAAACTATTTCATTAAAAAATACTTTAATTTCACAAAGTTATTGTGATTAATTGAAGTTGGCTGTCATTTCTAAAGCTTTACAATATCACTATCAGAAAATGAATAAGCGTTTAGATATACCACCTTCATATCTGGAATTGCTTGCATGTTAGTTCTTTCTTTCCTTTTAAGTTAAGTGTAATTTGATCTTAAGTTCTAGTGGCAATTAGAATGAGAGTTCACCATATTTTTACATTTGTTTTATTCCTTAGTGTGACTAAGCTCCTCAAATGTTCCCACTTCCCTCTAATCAAGGGATCAATCTTACTTTAGCTAAACATACAAAAGGAAGAAGAGCAAAATTACTTTGATTAAAACTAATCCTGCTGCATCCAATTATATTATCTACCTGAAACCTTTTATGAACTCTGAGAGTCAAAATGAAAATAACTCAGTGTGTGAGTCTCCCTCCATGTACAGTTTATATTTATATTCAGTATTTTTCATTCTGCAAGTTATTTTCTTAGAACCCACAGTGTACTGTCTCTGGGCTTCATTTCTAGTACAGAATGCTGTCATAAATGAGCTTCTCAAAAATAAACTCTGAGAAGATGGCTAGGTCTCTATCAGGCAGTGGAACTTGACCGTCTTTTGCATGGCCAGTCAGTGGATGCCACAGCCCATGGGAAGGAAGTTTGACCTTGGCAAGGCAGCTAGATGCTCTCTAAAAGCTAGGTAAGCATGACCCTCAGTCTTGGAGAGGACACTCGATCAGATGAGAGTGGATACAATCCCTTCCCTCAGTAAATGTAAGCAGTGTTATATAACATATACTTCACACGAGCTTCCTTGTTCCAATTTTCATTTCTAATTCTTTTAATGAAGAAACTGATAAAACTCCTGAAAGGTTTTAGATCTGTTTTGATTTGAATAACTTTTCTCATATGTGTTCCATTATCAGGTATGAGTCATATCTTCACATATTAAGTATGAAAAATATGGATTCAGCTATTGCCTCAACATGTTTCCTTCAATTGCTCAATAGAAAAAGAAAGTGCTACAGTATGTATTGCATCTTACTGAGGTACAGGAAAATTTATGTACATAATAGAGTATTCATAAAATTTTTGAGATGAGGAATAAGTAATATTATGATGGCCCTTTTAGGAGCATGTTAATAAAAGTGATTTAAATACAGTGTCATAAAGAATGGTATTACACACAGTTATCTGAAGCAGACACTTGGTATTAATTTGAGAACACTCCTGTGGGTTTGCCGACATCCGTTACCACATGTAATTTTGAATGACCATTTAACCTTTCTGTGGCTTCAACTACTTCTGGTCTAAGATGGGATTAAGGGATGTACAAATATGATCTAAATGGAGATGTTTAAAACTACTTGTAACTGCATTTCATTCTGTAGTTGTCTTACAAAAAGTCACCCTTCAGGGGGTCTGACCTACAGGATATGTTTTCATGCTCAGAGGAAGAAGAGATAATAAAGGTTTTAATGCAGCTATTTAGAAACTAACAGAGTATTTTATTCCTCAAAAATATGTTTCCTCTGAGAGACATATGTTTAGAGAGAAAGCTGAAGAGCATGGTTAGTCTGTTGAATTCTTGGTTAGCCATCTGAGCACCAGGTCTGATTGAATGACTTAAGGGCATAAACCACACCGTGCTATGGAGTCAAATGAGTAGTGGATTCATTGTCTGAGAACACTCCATAAGGAGGCCAGTAGTCTGGGATTTATTCCACTGGGAGCATGTGATTTCTTAGACCATGAAGGTAGTAAAACTGCAAGATATGCATGTTCCTTATTACGTTAAACAAATCAAAAGATTAAAAAAAAAAAAAAAACGCAAGACCTGAAAATAGTTCTATCACTGGTTTTCAGATTTTGAAGCACATTTTATGAAATGTGCTTCAAGATTTCAAGCCTCAAGATTCTGGCACTGTGACCAAGGATACATAACACCTGGAAAGGCAGATATTTTTAATCTTTGGCGACTATTGACTTTATATGATGTTCATATTGTATAGTAAATATTTAATATAAAGAAACACATAAATATTACTGAATGGATGTCACAACCTTCCAGAGTGTAAACTATTCTTAGTTCTAAATAGTGGCAGAAAAGGAGATATTTTAAATAATATTTTCTGTGTTTTTCAATAAATGTTTCAATAAACTGCCTTATAGTATATAGAGTGCACCAGAATAATCTACATGAGTTGTGTCTCTAGATGGAGGAAACCTGTATGAGTTAAGGCTTCCCTGGTGGCTCAGATGGTAAAGAATCTTCCTGCAATGTGGGAGACCCAGGTTCGATTCTTCCCTGGAGTAGCGCATGGCAGCCCTATCCTCGACTGGACAATCGCATGGACAGAGGAGCCTGTGGGCTACAGTTCATGGAGTCACAAAGAGTCAGACATAACTGAGCAACTAACACTTTCAGTTTACATGAATTAAAGGAAAATAACTCTCACAGAAAAACCCACAGTTTACTCTGGTGAAACAATGCAAAGTCAGAGAAAGTTACTGAGGGACTAAACATTTTTATTCATTAGTGTGCAATGTGCCTGGCTTCATCTTTTGGACTATTTGCTAAATATGTCACGAAGAAAGAACTATTGCTACATAAGATGACTGTGGAAACATTTCCAAGGATTTAGAAAAAATGGGAGGGATGTTACAGCAGCAGCAAGGGTGGAGCACGGGTCTGTTTTTACTGTACAGAGATTATCCAAACATTTTGTTGTTGCTCCCTTCATTTTTCCCTGACTGCCTCCTTAATGTATGTGAGTCAACTCCGGGTCTAAACTAAGAGAATCTAGCACAAATACCCCTAATGTCAGCTTCAAAAAGAACAGAAATATAAGCATCTTTGAAGACAGAGACTAATGTAGATTTTATCTCAACCTTGAGTGAGAATCAGAATGTTTTTAAAATCAGAATGAGAGGACAGAGTTTACTGGCAGTTTAACACATCTGTGAAACTAATGGTTGGAATTGACTTACTTCAGATTTTTCCACCAGGAATGTCCTTTTAAAAATTAAAAGTATGCATAATAAGGATTAACTCTTAAATTTTTATTTGGATTTCCATATGTCCCCATGTGTTAGGGAGGTGAGCCAGAGAGACTGGTTATGTTTTGCTTTATTTTTCCCATTATATGTAAGAGTGATTATTCAAAGTTTTCTTAAATGATATTTTAAAATAATAAATGAATATTCTGAGTTTTAGAGAATAATTCCCCTTAGAAGAGTATTGATATAATGTAGAGTATATAGGATTAAAATCTTTCCTAAAATATCAACTTTGTATATGTATAATATTTTTCACTTTGCAAATCATTGGATGAAAACATTATAGTATTTGAACTGTTACATGGAAAACAGTAACAAGGTAAGCAATTTAGTATAGGTTTAAATACTCTGCTTTGTTCTTTATTTACTAAATTTGTCTTCAATACTTATTTGATCCATTATATAATCTTGCAACAAAGAACTAGAAAATATATAGGGAATATGGCAAAAAGAAATTTTAACAAAATTAAAGAGAACATTTTTATTCTTTAAGATTAAATGCTGTTCAAACTAAAATGTATTGCTTTCTTCTCTGTTAAAAGCTTTATATATATATATATATATATATATTTCTATGTGTGTAACTATACGCATATATATTTTTATTCATGGCAGTTCTTAGAGATAGTTTTTTAAGTGACAATTTTGAGATTTAAATAGGAAGTGTTCTAATCCATTTGCAGTTTTTGGTGAATTTTGAAATGAAATAAAACTTTTATTTTAAGCAACTTAAAACTGGATCCTTTTTTATGGTATTTAAAGCAAACTTGAAAAATGTAAAGATATTAATATGCCTTTTCCTTAAGAAAATATAATAGACTTTGATGCTACATTTTGTATAGTGAACTTAGGAGGAAATTAAATTTAAAATAAATATCTAGGAATAAACTTACCTAAGGAGACTCCCAGGGATGGGGGAGCTTGGTGGGCTGCCTTCTATGGGGTTGCACAGAGTCAGACACGACTGAAGCGACTTAGCAGCAGCAGCAGCAGCAAGGAGAAAAAAGAACTATACACAGAAAAGCATAAGACATTGATTAAAGAAATCAAAAGTGACATAAACAGATGGAGAGATATTCCACGTTCCTGGGTAGGAAGAAACAATATTGTGAAAATAACTATACTACTAAATACAATCTACTGATTCAATGTGATCCCTATCAAATTACTAACTGCATTTTTCACAGAACTAAAACTAAAAACTTCCTAATTCATATAGAAACACAAAAGACCCCGAATAGCCAAAGCAGTCTTGAAAAAGAAGAATGGAGCTGGAGGAATCAACCTTCCTGACTTCAGATTATACTACAAAGCTATAGTCATCAAAACAATATGGTACTGGCACAAAAACAGAAATTTAGGCCAATGGAACAAGATAAAAAGTTGAGAAATAAATCCATGCACCTATGGGTACTTTATTTTTAACAAAGGAGGCAAGAATATACAATGGGGTAAAGACAGCTTCTTCAATAAACGGTGCTGGGAAAACTGGACAGCTACATGCAAAAAAATGAAATTAAAACATTTCCTAACACCATACACAAAGAAAACCTCAAAATGGATTAAAGACCTAAGTGGAAGACCAGAAACTATAAAACTCCTGGAGGAAAACATAGGCAGAACACTTGATGACATAAATCAAAGCAAGATCCTCTATGACCCACCTCCTAGAGTAATGGAAATAAAAACAAAACTAAGCAAGTGGGACCTGATTAAACTTAAAAGCTTTTGCAGAACAAAGGAAACTATAAGCAAGGTGAAAAGACAGCACTCAGAATGTGAGAAAATAATAGCAAATGCAACAACTGACAAAGGATTAATTTCCAAAATATATAAGCAGCTTATGCAACTCAATGCCAGAAAAACAAACAACCCAATCAAAAAGTGGGAAAAAGACCTAAATATACATTTCTCCAAAGAAGACATACAGATGGCTAACAAACACATGAAAAGATGCTCAACATCACTCATTAGAGAAATGCAAATCAAACCCACAATGATATATCACCTCACACCTATCAGAATGGCCATCATTAAAAAGTCTACAAACAATAAAATGCTGGAGAGGGTGTAGAGAAAGGGAACGGTCTTGCACTGTTGGTGGGAATGTAAATTGATACAGTCACTATGGAAGATGGTATGGGGATTTCTTTAAAAACTAGGAATAAAACCACCATATGACCCAGCAATCCCACTCCTAGGCATATACCTTGAGGAATCCAAAATTGAAAAATACACATGCATCCCATTGTTCATTGCAGCACTATTTACAATAGCTAGAATATGGAAGCAACCTAGATGTCCATCTACAGATGAATGGATAAAAGAGTTGTGGTACATATACACAATGGAATATTATTCAGCCATGTAAAGAAACACATCTGAGTTAGTTCTGATGAGGTGGATGAATGTAGAACCTATTATACAGAATGAAGTGAGTCAGAAAGGGAAAGATAAATATTGTATTCTAATGCATATATACAGAATCTAGAAAAATGGTACTGAAGACTTTCTCTACAGAGCAGCAATGGAGAAACAGACATAGCTAGACTTATAGACATGGGCAGAGGGGAGGAGAAGTTAAGATGTATGGAAAGAGTAACATAGAAACTTACATTACCATATGTAAAATAGATAGCCAACGGGATTTTGCTCTATGGCTCAGGAAACTCAAACAGGGGCTCTGTATCAACCTGGTGGGGTGGGATGGGGAGGGAGATGGGAGGGAGGTTCAAAAGGGAGGTCATATATGTTTACCTATGGCTGATTCATGATGAGGTTTGACAGAAAACAACAAAATTTTGTAAATCAATTATACTTCAATAAAAAAATAAAAAGAAAAAAATTCTTATTATAAAATGAAAGAATCTCAAGCAAAACAGTAAATAACAGAGCACTCATTTCCTGGATGTGCATCATTCTTGTTTTCAATTATATGCTATTTAGATCTAATTTATATTTTTCCCACTCATAACACAGATAGGAAGAGTTACACAGAAATCAAGAATAAACTTCCCTGACTTCTTGGCAACTACAAGTAACTGTATTTATGGAGAGAGGATGAGTGAGTTCTGTTAAATTGGTTGTGTGCACATTGCTTTTACTCCCAAAGTGGAGTTCAAAGTAAGCAAGTATTGAAGGGGGAATCCTCACAGAGAATGCTGATAAATCACTTTAAGGTGCAATCACCTAGACTTTGTTTGGAGTATCTAAGAGATCTCTGAGTGTGGCAGGGGGGAACTCATTTATATGTTACTTTTCCATTTCAAATATTAAAAACTAGTCTTAAATTCTTTAAAGATTTTGGAACAATATTCTAAAGGAAAAAAATAACTGTAAGAGAAACAATTAAAAATTATTTTAAAATAACAAGTTGCTGAGAAAACAGGATTTCTGTAAAGAAACAATAAAGATTTCAGTGATGTACTTGTTGACATGTTTAAAGCTAAGTATACTATGCCTGCAACTTATTATTTGTGATGCATAAACTAGCCAAGGTGGACTAATTGATGGATAAAATAAATGTGGTAAAACAAGTACTGTAAAATGATAATCATAAAATCTACTTGATTTCTTCATGGATATACTTTGTAAAATTCCTTCAACTTGTATGTACATTTAGTTTATTATAATAATTTTTATCATACCATGATGCCAAAAAAAAAGATTTTACTATTTTCTGATTATATGATAGAATTCTTGAAAGCTTACAAATAAAATAGTGGACGATGAAAATAATGGCTTTCTTATGCCAGGATCACAAATAAATCCTATGTCTGAACATAAACCTTCCTGAGAATAATAGACTCATATTCTCTGGAGCATTTTTCATTATACCAGACTTGACTAACTTAAAAACTAAGGAACAATTGAAATAAGGAATTTGCAGAAGGAGGACAAGAAAATTAATGTTAGCAGCACAAAAAGGAAAATGCTATTGAAACCCATTGCATTATTTTCTGTGATGTATTGAACAATAAGAGACAATCTTTATTCATGACTCTGGCCCCAAGTGGCCATTTTTGAGATTCTCTACATATATCCATATTTGGGGAAAAAATCAAAATATTCTAAAGCTTGTCATATAAAGGGAAATAGAATAACTGCCTCAATGACTAACTTTTGATGGGCAGAACTATTGCTGTTAATATATAGCATATAGAAATAATTAATCCTAGGGCAGGGGTATGTGACCCATATACCATAAAACAACATATATGTCACTGATATTCTGGGTTCAAAGGGCAAATTGAATAAAAAGTCATCTTTTGTCACTGCCAAACCTAGATCTGTTCTTACTGCCTAATTTTCCTGGTCATACTCTCTGAACCAGAACATCATAGATTTGTCCCTTGGGAACTGTGAGTGCCATTCCTCATACAAACTGAGTCACAGTGAATCACCTTGAAAACTGGTGTTCTATCTTCAAAGTTAATCTTTTGTTAGCACCTACTCCTCTACTCTTATTTTGATCAGCACATTATTCCAAACCCTTAAAACTACACACACATCTTGGAAAGTTGTCACTCCATTTTTATCCTATAGATTCAAATTCAAAATTTCTACTTCTCAGCAGCATTGCATGAAAAAAATAAAATAAATAAAGTTATATCGAGATCACTCCAGTGTTCCTGACATCACAATTTCTTGTTTATTTTCTATTTGTGGTAGAGGAGCTCGGTCAGTCATCCAGCTGGGTTCCCGACACTGGCCATCAGAAACCTTAATTGTGACTAACCATGAGATACAGTTGTATAGTTTTGTGAATGGCTTCTAAAGGCACACTTCAGGGAAGAAAGTGTTATTTATCTTTCTCAGAGAACACTTTCCAATGATTCCACTGTAAGAACTGAACAAAGCATGGTGCAAGTGCTTTGTTTAGTCTTTCATGTGTAATGTTGCTTTAAGTAGTAGATATTCTCAATATTTCTAATGATTTACAAAATGTCTCTACCATTGGGATCAAGTTACTAAAAAAAATTTTTTTTTGATCTAAGATTTAAGGTATTTCAGCCACAAAACAAATGAACAATAGATTTCATAAAGGCTCATTCTCACTACCTATGATAATTTGATACCTTTATGTTTCCTCAGTTACGAATAAACTTAAAAGCCAAATGAATTAAGCTTTGTCCATTGTAAGTCAAAGAAGCCCATATTTAATTGGAAACGCAAGATATTTAGCTAGAAATATTTAAGGTCTTTATAAAAACGTTTAAAGAATTTCACATTTTACCTAGGGCTATTTTTTTTTTTTTTTCTGCTAGGATTTGAGGTTGAATAAAAATCAATATTTTAGGCATATTATTCAACAAATTTTTACAATTTAACTTTATGAATTCAGTTTAATATGCAAATATGCAATTTCTCAGATAGAAATATTAAGGGTTTACTTTTATTTTTAAGTAAACCAGAAGAAGTCTACAGTTAAAGAAAAACCACCCCTCCTAGCAGTTGCACATGGTGAGGCTGCCAATAGTATTGTTTGTTATCAACAGCCCACAGATTTACTCTTCATTTACAAAAATGTATTCAATACCTCTGGGCATATCTACAAAACAGAAAACAAACACAAATAAACCTTTATTTTTATTCAAAGAAATATGCACCAATTTTAGCTTTTTGTGCACATTTGACTAAAAATAAGTCATGTTAATTTAAGCTGTCAATAGGAAAGGAGTCTCCTTTTATACCAAATATAAAATAGAAAGTTTCAACTTAATGACAGGAAACTATTTGGCATTTAATATTTACAGGTCAAATGAATAATAATTTTAAACAGTTTAACAATAATAGACCCCTACTATAGGAAGATTTGCTATAAAGAGAGTAAAGGCCTTACACTCAATCTGACACTTATTTAATTTGACCTGATGGTTATTTTATTTCTTAGATGGTAGAAGTAGGAATGGAATTGGTAACATCTGGATTTCAGTGTCATTAATACTGAGGAACCATCGGAGGAGGTGAAATATATGGGCTCTGGACCAACTGACTCTTGGAATGAACAGGAGAAGAGTGTAGGATGTAAGGGAAAATTATTCTGAATAACAGAGAAGAACCTTGGCAGAATTTATGAACAAATTATGTTTAAGAGGGCTGGAGATCTCAAAAAGTATCATTCCTTACTATCAAACAGTAGTAAGAAGTAGAGACGCATGTACAGAATACAAAGTAAATGATCAGGAAACTCTGGCTGGTGGAGAGCATGGATGCAGTTACTGGTCCTCTTTCAATGCACAGAACCCAGTACAGCCTGAATGGTGCAGGTGCCCAGTAAATACATCCCATGGGATGTTGAGATGACAATGATTTCTGCCATGAATCACAGGTGACTTCTCATGAGTCCTGACCTACTTCAATTGGTCATTCTTTGCTCATTTTTCCATTCAACAGTCACTCCACCAGAGGGAAAAATAGAAAAGGTTGAATCAGTCATTCTGATTGATAATAAGCGTTTATTATAACATATAACTAAAAAGAATTTAGGCCCAGCTAAATATCAGATTGCATGGCATACTAATTCCAATTTATCCCATTCATGCCATTCCTATTTTGAATCACCCTACAATACAAAAATGTTTGTGTTAATTATAACCACAAAAATTAGAAGTACAATATTAGAAAGAGAAACAACTATTTGCAGAAAATATCTCCTCAATGTATTCCTAATATTTTCTATATGTACTATAATTCTGTTCACCTGATACTATCAAAGATCAATGGAATACATGACACAACATATAATCTAACAGAAAATGTTTCATTAAAAAAATTCATTATTTAAAGGAAAACTAGCTCCTCATCATCAGATAAATTACAAGGAACATTTCAGCTCAGTTCAGTCATTCAGTCATGTCTGACTCTTTGCAACCCCATGGACCACAGCACACCAGGCTTCTCTGTCTATCATCAACTCCCAAAGCTTTCTCAAATTCATGTTATTCAAGTTGATGATGCCATCCAGCCATCTCATCCTCTGTAGTCCCCTTCTCCTCCCACCTTCAATCTTGCTCAGCATCAGGGTCTTTTCAAATGAGTCAATTCTTTGGATCAGGTGGCCAAAGTATTGGAGTTTAAGCTTCAGTGTAGGTCCTTCCAATGAATATTCAGGACTGATTTCCTTTATGATGGACTGGTTGGATCTCCTTGCTGTCCAAGGGACTCTCAAGAGTCTTCTCCAACATCACAGTTCAACAGCATCAATTATTTTATTTTATTTTATTTTTAAACTTTACAATATTGTATTAGTTTTGCCAAATATCGAAATGGATCCGCCACAGGTATACCTGCGTTCCCGATCCTGAACCCTCCTCCCTCCTCCCTCCCCATACCCTCCCTCTGGGTCGTCCCAGTGCACCAGCCCCAAGCATCCAGTATCGTGCATCGAACCTGGACTGGCATCTCGTTTCATACATGATATTATACATGTTTCAATGCCAGTCTCCCAAATCTCCCCACCCTCTCCCTCTCCCACAGAGTCCATAAGACTGATCTATACATCAGTGTCTCTTTTGCTGTCTCATACACAGGGTTATTGTTACCATCTTTCTACATTCCATATATATGCATTAGTATACTGTATTGGTGTTTTTATTTCTGGCTTACTTCACTCTGTATAATAGATTCCAGTTTCATCCATCTCATTAGAACTGATTCAAATGTATTCTCTTTAATGGCTGAGTAATACTCCATTGTGTATATGTACCACAGCTTTCTTATCCATTCATCTGCTGATGGGCATCTAGGTTGCTTCCATGTCCTGGCTATTATAAACAGTGCAACAGCATCAATTCTTTGGCACTCAGTTCTCTTTATAGTCCAACTCTCACATCCATACATGACTACTGGAAAAATCATAGCTTTGACTAGACCGACCTTTGTCAGCAAAGTAATGTCTCTGCTTTTGAATATGTGGTCTAGGTTGGTCATAACTTTTCTTCTAAAGAGCAAGCGTCATTTAATTCCATGCCTGCAAGCACCATCTGTAGTGATTTGGTAGACTGACAAAAAAAAAAAAAAAAAAATGTATTTCACTGTATCCACTGTCTCCCCACCTATTTTCCATGAAGTGATGGGACCAGATGCCATGATCTTAGTTTTATGAATGTTGAGTTTTAAGCCAACTTTTTCACTCTCCTCTTTCATTTTCATCAATAGGCTCTTTAGGTCTTCACTTTCTGCCATTAGGGTGGTGGTGTCATCTGCATATTTGAGGTTATTGATATTTCTCCCAGAAAACTTGATGCCAGTTTGTGCTTCATCCAGCCTGGTATTTCACATGATGTACTCTGCATAGAAGTTAAATGAGCAGGGTCACAATATACAGCCTTGAGTTACTCCTTTCCCATTTTGAAACCAGCCTGTTGTTCCAATTCTGGTTCTAACTGTTGCCTCTTGACCTGCATACAGATTTCTCAGGAGGTAGACAAGATGGCTGGTATTCCAGTCTCTTCACAGTTTGTTGTGATATACACAGTCAAAGGCTTTGGCATAGTCATTAAAGCAGAAATAGATGTTTACTGGATCTCTTGCTTTGTCAATGATCCAATTGATGTTGGCAATTTGATCTTTGGTTCCTCTGCCTTTTCTAAACCCAGCTTGAATATCTGGAAGTTCACAATTCACATACTGTTGAAGCCTGGCTTGGAGAATTTTGAGCATTACTTTGCTAGTGTGTGAGATGAGTGCAGCTGTTCAGCAGTTTGAACATTCTATGGTATTGAATTTCCTTGGGATTGGATGAAAACTGACTTTTTCCAATCCTGTGGCCACTGCTGAGTTTTCCAAATACGCTGGTATATTGAGTGCAACACTTTAACAGCATCATCTTTTAGGATTTGAAATAGCTCATTTGGAATTCCATCACCATTAGCCATTAAGGATTCATTGGTTAATTGAGAATGAATGGGAAACAAAATAAAAGAGAAAAGTGGATGGAAGGAAGGAAGGAGGAACAGGAAGCAAAGGAAAGGGAACAAAAAGAGAAAATGAAGAAAAGAAAGTCTCCATTGATATTTGAAAACAACTTGGATTGTCTCCACATTGAAAGAACAAGCATCTCATTAATGCCTGCAAAACACATGCTCCAGATAACCTCTTTCTCTTCCTTGGAGTAAATCCTACACATCGACTACTTCTAGTTCCTTGATCCACATGAGTGTTTTATCTGTTTTAATTTTGTTTATTTGCTGCTATAAAAATAATTATAAATTTCATGGTTAAAATTACACAAATTCATTATTTTATAGTTCTATATATGAGAATTCTGAAATGTGCCTTATTGGGGTTAAAATCATGGTGTCTGCAAGACTGCATTCTTTGTCTTCTCCAGCTTCTAAATGCCACTGCATTTTTTTAGTCCATGACCCTACTCCTCCTCCTTCAAAACAAGGATTAGCAAGTCAAAGCCTTTTCACACTGTAGTATTGCGATCCCCTCTTTTGCCTCCTTTTTCCATTTTTAAGGATGCCTGTGATGGCTTTAGGCATACTGCACAATTCAGGATAATCTTCCTGTCAAAAAGCCAGCTGATTAACAACTTTAATTCCACCTGCAATTGTAATGTCCTGTTTTCAGGTAATATAGCACATTGGCATCTTTGGGGAAGGGGCTTATCGCACTTACTTTCTGTGACATATTGTATTTTAGTAACACTACCCATCAAGCTTCAACCTAGAAGTTCTATTAGTTCAAAAGACATTTTGTTTCTCAAATTGTGGCTTAATTTGTTAAATTTTGATATATCCCTGTTTTCTCAACTGTAAGAATTCACAGAAAGAAGCCCCCAAATAGCTAATACTGTAACAGTAATCATAAAGATCAATCTCTCATTAAAAATTATCATTTAATCTTTCATTTTTATAATGCATAAATAATCATGTTCATAATATTAATTCCTACTACAAAAAGATTTAAATCGTTTTCAAGGCTAGCTGCATATTCCTTTCTTCATGAGTTCACATATTTCCAAATATGTTCCTCACATTTAGACTCAGTAGTAAATGTATCTTGTATCCAAAGAAGTAAGAGGAAAAAATTCCACAAACAGCCCTACTATTTGGTGCAGGATAAGCTTAGTATATACTGACAGTAAAAGATGGAATCAGGAATGCTTTCATTATGTGTTTCCTGAATAGCTTTTCATTACCATATGGCAGGTTCTGAATGTAGCAGTGGGATAACATCATAAATGGTCATTGTAAAAAGAACTTAATGTTCTCTTGACCCAAATTAAACCTTTGTTGGTTTGAAATGAGGAACAGTTTTTAAAGTTTCAAAAACAAGTATGGCCATAATGTACCTAACACATATTTTATAGGGGTGCTGAGCTTGAAAAGCTGGATTATTCCAAATGAATTCTCATTTGAAAAGATGAAGTAAATGATTCAAACTAAAAAGATTTCACACTGTGAAGGAAACTATCAAGGAAACAAAAAGGCAACATACTGTATGAGTGAAAATATTTGCAAATGATATATTCTATAATGAACTTCCCCTGTGACTCAGCCATAAAGACTCTACCTGAAATCCAGGAGATGCAGGAGATATGAATTTTGTCCCTGGGTCAGAAAGATCCCCTGGAGGATGGCATGGAAACCCAACCCAGTATTCTTGACTGAAGAATCTCATGGAAAGAGGAGCCCAGTGGGCTACAGTTCACAGGGTCACAAAGAGCCGGACATGGATAAAGTGAATGACCATGAGTGCATGCATATTCTATAAGGGGTTGATATTCAAAATATATTTTTTAAAATGTATATAACTTGACAATTCAAAAATGCAATCCAAAATGCAACCTAATTTAAAAATGGGCAAGAGGACATGAATAACCATTTTCCCAAAGAAGACAATCAGATAGTAAGTTCATTTCAGTGGTCGTTCAGTCGTGTCTGACTCGTTGCCACTCCATGGACTGCAGCACGACAGGCCTCCCTGTCCATTGCCAAATCCCGCAGTTTACTCAAACTCACATCCATTGAGGTAGTTATGCCGTCCAATCATCTCATTTTCTGTTGTCTCCTTCTCCTCTGGCCTTCAATCTTTCTCAGCTTCAGGGTCTTTTCAAGTGAGTCAGTTCTTTGCATCAAGTGGCCAAAGTATTGGAGGTTCAGCTTCAGCATGTCTTTCCAATGAATATTCAGAACTAATTTCCTTTAGGATGGACTGGTTTTATCTCCTTGCTGTCCAAGGGAATCTCAAGAGTCTTCTCCAACACCACAGTTCAAAAGCATCAATTCTTCGGCACTCAGCTTTCTTTATAGTCCAACTCTAACACCAATACATGACTACTGGAAAAACTGTAGCCTTGACTAGATGGACTTTTGTCGGCAAAGTAATGTCTCTGCTTTTTAATGTGCTGTCTAGTTTGGTCATAACTTTTCTTCCAAGGAGTAAGGGTCTTTTAATTTCATGGCTGCAGTCATCATCTGCAGCCCCCCCCCAAAAATCATCTGCAGTTATTTTGGAGCTGCAAAAAATAAAGTCTGTCATTGTTTCCTCATCTATTTCCCATGAAGCAATGGGACCAGATTCCATGATCTTATTTTTCTGAATGTTGAGCTTTAAGCCAACTTTTTCAGTCTCCCCTTTCACTTTCATCAAGAGGCTTTTCAGTTCCTCTTTGATTTCAGCCATAAGGGTGGTGTCGTCTACATATCTGAAGTTGTTGATATTTCTCCTGGAAATCTTGATTCCAGCTTGTGCTTCCTCCAGCTCAGTGTTTCTCATGTTGTACTCTGAATATATGTTAAATAATGCAGGGTGACAACATACAGCCTTGAACTACTCCTTTCCCAATTTGGAATCTGTCTGTTGTTTCATGTCCAGTTCTAACTGATTTGTCCATTTCTTATCAGATGGTAAACAGGAATGCAAAATGATGTTCAACATCACTAATCATTAGAGAAATGCATATCAAAACTACAGTGAGATATCACCTCACACTTGATTATCAAAAAGACAAGAAGTAACAAGGTTTGACAAGAATGTGGGGAAAAGGGAACCTTTGTGCACTGTTGGTGAGAATGCAAGTTGGTGTAGCCGCCAGGGAGAACAGTATGGAGAGAACTCAAAAATTTTAAATAGAATATTTTATAACCCAGAAATGTCACCCTGGCTATTTACCCACATGCAAAATCACTAATTATAAAAGATACATTTACCTCCAAATAAGGAAGCAACCTCAGAGAAGGCAATGGCACTCTACTTCAGTACTCTTGCCTAGAAAATCCCATGGACAGAGGAGCTTGGTGGGCTGCAGTCCATGGGGTCGCTAAGAGTCAGACACGACTGAACAACTTCACTTTCACTTTCCACTTTCATGCATTGGAGAAGGAAATGGCAACCCACTCCTGTGTTCTTGCCTGGATAATCCCAAGGATGGGGGATCCTGGTGGGCTGCCTTCTGTGGGGTCATACAGAGTCGGACATGACTGAAGTGACTTAGCAGCAGCAAGGGAGCAACCTAAATGCTCATCAATAGATGAGTGGATAAGTATGTGATTTATATGTACAATGGGATATTACCCAGCCACAAGAAGAATGGAAGTTTGCCTCTGCTAAGTGAAATAATACAGAGAGAGAAGCAGAGATACTATACAATTTCACTTATATATCGAATCTAAAAAGCAGAACAAATGAATACACATAATAAAGCAGACTGATAGATACCTAGATACCGAGAACAAAGAGGTGCCTGTCAGAGGGGAGGGAGTAGGGAGAGCAAAGTAATAGGTGAGGTAAATTAGAAGACACAAACTTACAGGTGCAAAATAAATAACCCATGGGTATGAAATGTACAGTGTAAGGAAACATCATCAATAGCTATATAATATGTATGTATGATGAAAAGTGATTATTAGATTTATTGTGGTGATCATTTTGAAATATATAGAAATATGTGATCTATATGTTGCTAAATAGTGATGTAGGTCAACTATATGTCAAAGACAAAAAAAAAAAAAAACATAGAAAAATATATCAGAATAATGATCATTACAGAGGGTGCGGCATTACTGGATGAAGATGCTCAAAACTTGTAAGCTTCCAGTTATAAGATAAATAAGTGCTAGGGATGTAATGTGTAACATGATAAGTATAATAAACACTGATATATGCTATATAAGAAAGTTGTTAAGAGACTGAATCCTAAGGAAAATTTCCATCAAAGGAATATTTTTTCCTCTTTTTAAAATTTTATACCTAATTTTACATGATGGTGTGATCACTCACCTAGAGCCAGATCCTGAGAATGTGAAGTCAAGTGGGCCTTAGGAAGTATCACTATGAGCAAGCTAGTGGAGGTAATGCAATTCCAGTTGATCCTTTTCAAATAAATACTTCTCCAGTTAAGCTTTGAAATGAGATTGCAGTTCTTGGGTCAACACCTTCATTGTACCCTTTTGAGACTTACTGAGGTAGAGGGTTTACCCAAGATATAGAATTCCTGACCCAGAGAAATTGTGCAGGATTTGGTGTTAAGTCACAAAGTTTTGGAGGAAGTTGTTATGTAGCTGTGAATAACTAATACATGCCCATGACCATTAATAAACTACTTAATTTCTCAAGCTTTCAGTGTTCAGATCTATCAACTGGTGATGATAAGAGTAGACATATCATTTATGAATAACATTACTGCATTTATCGCATACCCTGTGAACAGTAGCAAGCATTAAGGAGTATAAAAGTGACAACAGACAATACACCTCTTCTTTGTTTAAATTTTTAAAACAAATTAGAAATAAGGCGGAGTAAGGCAGACGTAGAATAAAATTACATTACTATGGATCAAGCTGAATCTGACAGATTATAGTTTATATCTATAGATGAGTAGAGGTAAAACTACTGAATCCCAGATTTAGGCAGAATTTTGCAACCAGTAACAGCAGCACAAGATTTAGCAAGCCTCCTCCATGTGAGATGCTCACTTCTGGTAAATGTGAGATTTCTTTTGCAGCACAAAGAAAGGAAGAAGCATGCTTGTTGTCTGTGCTCAGAATTCCCAAGAGAAAGACAAAAAAGAGGGTACCATTGATCTAGACATGCTAGCCTTTTCTTTCCAAACCTACCAATCAAATAAAGTCACTCCACTATAAGTTCCCCTTGTGGCTCAGCTGGTAAAGAATCCATCTGCAATGCAGGAGACCTGGTTTCGATCCCTGGGTTGAGGAGATACCCTAGGGAAGGGAAAGGCTACCCACTTCAGTATTCTGGCCTGGAGTTCCATGGACTGTGTAATCTGTGGAGTTGCAAAGAGTCAGATATGACTGAGCAAATTTCACTTAAATACAGGAACAGAGTGCAGGAGAAGACAGATGTCAAGGAGGCACTACAATGACCATCCTTCCTTGGAAATACCATGAATAACTAATAGAATTTGTGGAATAGAGTCATAGAAGTTGTAATAATATTAATAGAAGCAGTACTAAACATGTTACTAAGTATCTAGTTCAAGGGGCTGCTAAACCTGTCAGTAGAAATGGAGACTTCAGTGTTTTTTTAATAAACAAAATACAATGGACATGAATAGCATTTCATATATTCCCTTAATAAATTCCATACAGATGAAACCTTAAGATGATAATTTGAATTACTATATAGCTCAGGGCTTCCCTAGTAGCTCAGTCAGTAAAGCATCCGTCTGCAATGCAGGAGACCTGGGTTCTATCCCTAGGCTGGGAAGATCCCCTGGAGATGGAAATGGCAACCCAGTACAGTATCCTTGCCTGGAAAATTCAATGGACAGAAGAGCCTGGGCTGGTGGGCTACAGTCCATGGGGTCACAAAGGGCTGGACTCGACTAAGTGACTAACACACACACGTACACTATGTTCTCTGTCAGTAAAGTATAGTTATTTAAGATTGTCAATAAATACATGCTATAAATTATTTATTAAAATAAGTTCATTGCTTCTGGCTTAACTAAATGAATCAAATATTTAAGACTTACAGATGTTCATTAGCAGAAGTAAATCCTGTTACATAGTGATAATACTAACATATTGTAATCCTGGGAGACCTGCCTAAGTAGCCAGCTAGGTTTCCCCTGAAATACGTTATACAAATAGCAATGAATGTTGCTAAGCCACATAAGTCACATGATTAGTCTGAAAGTATTTATAAGAGGAACTGTCATCTTTATATATTCGCTTAGTTCCACTTAAATGATTTAACTTAACTGGACTTAGACTTAAACAACAGCCCTGGTGATAGGAAAAAAAAAAAAAAACACAGAGGAATTGCCAGAAAATTAATATGACATCAAATAGACCACAACACAGAGTATAAAGTAATCTAAATAATAGAAAAATATTAGACAATTGTACCTAGATAACAGCAATAAACTAGTATCAGTAAGACAATAACATTCTTATATTCTGTAGAAGTCAGTCCCATGTTCATATATACTTAAACATTATTTTTCCATCCATTATAGGATCACTGACCTAAAGATTAATTGTTAATACTTGGAATAAACATCAGTTCAGTTCAGTTCAGTTGCTCAGTCGGGTCCGACACATTGTGACACCATGGACAGCAGCTTGCCAAACTTCTCTGTCCATCATCAACTCCCAGAACTTGCTCAAACTCATGTCCATCGAGTTGTTGATACCATCCAACCTTTTCATCCTCTGTTTTCCCTTTCTCCTCCTTCCTTCATTCTTTCCCAGCATCAGGGTCTTTTCCAGTGAGTCAGTTCTTCACATCAAGTAACCAAAGTACTGGAGCTTCAGCTTCAGCACCAGTCCTTCCGATGAATATTCAAAACTTTAGGATAATCCTTTAGGATTAACTGGTTGGATCTCCTTCCAGTCCAACGGACTCTCAACAGTCTTCTCCAACACCATAGTTAAAAGCATCAATTCTTCAGCATTCAGCTTTCTTTATGGTCCAATTCTTACATCCATACATGACAGTGGAAAAGCTATAGCATCAGTAAGGTCTCTGCTTTTAATATGCTGTCTAAGTTGGGCATAGTTTTTTTTTTTTTTTCTCTTTCAAGGAGCAAGCATCTTTTAATTCCATGGCTGCAACAACCATCTGCAGTGATTTGGGAGCCCAAAAAAATAAAATTTGTCACTATTTCCATTGTTTTCCCATTTATTAACCATGAAGTGCTGGGACTGGATGCCATGATGTCACTTTTTTGAATGTTGAGTTTTAAGTCAGCTTTTTCAATCTCCTCTTTCACTTTCATCAAGAGGCTCTTTAGTTCCTCTTCGCTTTATGCCATAAGCGTGGTGTAAGCTGACCTGATGTTACTGAAACTTCTTCCTTTTAACTTGATTCCAGCTTATGCTTCATCCAATCCAGCATTTCTCATGAATAAAGGTCAGTAAATACTTACACTTTTGTGAATTCTGAAATGGAAGTTTATTATTAATAGTGATGATAAAATGAAAAAAAAAAATCCTGAATCTGTAAGGTTTGAAAAAGACAAAAATAACAGAATTGTTATATAAAAACACAGTCATCTAGATAAATTTCAATAATGCACAAGAAAGGCAAAGGTTTGATCATGCCACTTATTATATTTTTCCAGTAATGAATTTTTTTTAAATATCTAATAAACTTTGGAAGTAAGCCCTGTATTTTTTCCTCTTGAAATCTCTCTTCATCCATAGAATTGTGGAGATTAATATATACACTTCTATAATGTAAGCTCATCATAGTATGGCTATTTAATTTGCACATAAAAGCTCTAAGAAATGTTTATTCTTAAATATCCCCTTTAAATAATTGTTTTGGAAGTAACTTACAAAAAGTAATGTTTAATTTGGCAGAAGAGGAAATGAAGAATTCAGATATAGAATGAAAAGTGTAAAATTGTGAAAAGGTTTTGCAAAGGGCTGCCAAGATGAATAACTTTTGAAAAATAAGGCAAATGGGAAAATTTCCAAAGAACTGAGAATTTTAACTAATCTGAGACAAAGAAAGCACTGTTCCCCTCTCCAACTTGTTTCTCCAACTACTTCCCTATTTCCCATTCTTATAAGAATCACTGAAGAAACAATATCACTGAGAGAAGAACAGAAGGAAAATATTTTTAATTCAGCATAAAGGGCTTAAATTTGTTTGAACAAGAAAAATCAATTACTTTTGGGAGAGGGTGGTAAGGAGAGGATGAGTAGAGTTTGACTTTCCAGGAAAGTGGACAAGTTCCCTTTAGAAAGTTGGCATGTGATACTCAGGCATAAAGCTGAACATTGCCATTTCTAAAAGGGTGTAAGGACAAAAAGGACACAGACAAAACTCTAATAAGTTCCAATGCTTGATAAGTTTTGAGTTTCAACTCTGCCCATATTGATAAAAGAAACCAGACTGTACAATTATGGTATGCATTGAGAGTAAGTGGAGATAGGTGTGAGGCTTTTCAGTTGCTTTCCAGTAATCTGAATGGTTAACTGGAGTTGAAGGATGAAGAGAGCCTTTGCTGTTGTTCAGTTGCCCAGTGATGTCTGACTCTGCAATCCCATGGACTGTAGCATGCCAGGCTTCCCTGTCCTTCACTGTCTCCCAGAGTTTGCTCAAACTAATGTCCATCCACTGATGCCATTGATGCCACTGAGTGATGCCATCCCACCACCTCATTCTCATCACCCCCTCTATTCCTGCCCTCAATCTTTCCCAATATCAGTCTTTTCCAATAGGTTGGCTCTTCACATCAGGTGGTCAAAGTACTGGAGCTTCAGCATAAGTTCTTACAAAAAATATTCAGGGTTCATTTCCTTTAGGATTGACTGGTTTGATCTCCTTGCAGTGCAAGGGACACTCAAGAATCTTCTCTAACACCACACTTTGAAACTGTCAATTCTTGTACATTAGTACAAGACTACTGGACAAATCACAGTTTGACACTATGGACCTTTGTAAGCAAAGTGATGTCTCAGCTTTTTAATATGCTGTCTAGGTTTGTCAGAGTTTTTCTTCCAAGGAGCATCTTTTAATTTCTTGGCTACAGTCACTGTCCACAGTGATTTTGGAGCCCAAGAAAATAAAATCTGTGACTATTTCCACATTTTTCCAATCTATTTGCCAGGAAGTGATAGGACCAGATGCCATGATCTTAGTTTTTTGAATATTGAGTTTTGTTTTTTTTTTTTCTAATTTTATTTTATTTTTAAACTTTACATAATTGTATTAGTTTTGCCAAATATCAAAATGAATCCGCCACAGGTATACACGTGTTCCCCTTCCCGAACCCTCCTCCCTCCTCCCTCCCCATACCATCCCTCTGGGCCATCCCAGTGCACCAGCCCCAAGCATCCAGCATCGTACATCGAACATGGACTGGCAACTCATTTCCTACATGATATTTTACATGTTTCATTGCCATTCTCCCAAATCTTCCCACCCTCTCCCTCTCCCACAGAGAACAAGACAGCAAAAGAGACACTGATGTATAGAACAGTCTTATGAATATTGAGTTTTAAGTCAGCCTGTTCACTCTCATCAAGAGGCTCTTCTGTTCCTCTTCACTTTCTGCCATTAGAATGGTATCATCTGAATCTCTGAAGTTGCTAATATTTCTCCCAGTTCTCTTTATTTCAGCTTGAGCTTCATCCAGCTTGGCATTTCACATGATATAGTCTGCATAGAAGTTAAATAATGCAGGGTGACAATATATACCATTGACCTACTCCTTTCCTGATTTGGATCAATGGATGGGTTTTAACTATTGCTTCTTGACCTTCATACAAGTTTCTCAGGAGGCAGATAAAGTGCTCTGGCATTCCCGTCTCTTTAACAATTTTCAGAGTTTGTTATGATTCATAAAGTCAAAGGCTTAAGATTAATCAATGAACCAGAAGTATTAATAGGTGTTTCTTCTGTAATTCCATTGCTTTCTCCTTGATTCAACAATGGTTAACAATTTGATCTCTAGGTCCTCTGCTTTCTTAAAACCAAGCTTGTAAATCTAGAAATTCCTGGTTCATGTATTGCTGAAGCTTAGCTTGAAGGATTTTTAGCTTAACCTATCTAGCATGTGAAATGAGTAATATCTAGTAACTGTACAGTAGTTTGTACATTCTTTGCCCTTCTTTGAGACTACAATGAAAACTAATATTTTCCAGTCCTGTGGTCACTGCTGAGTTTTCAAATTTATTGATATATTCTGATTCATTGACTACACCAAAGCCTTTGATCGTGTGGATCACAACAAACTGCGGAAAATTCTTCAAGAGATGGGAATACAAAACCAGTTTACTTGCCTGCTGAGAAACCTGTATGCAGGTCAAGAAGCAACAATTAGAACTGGACATGGAACAACAGACTGGTTCCAAATCGGGAAAGGAGTACATCAAGGCTGTATATTGTCACCCTGCTATTTAACTTCTATGCAGAGTACATCATGTGAAATGCTGGGCTGGATGACTCAGAAGCTGAAATCAAGAATGCTAGGAGAAATATCAGCCACATCAGATATGCAGATGATACTAACCCTAAGAGGAGAAAATGAAGAGAAACAAGAGTTTCTTGATGAGGTTGAAAGAGGAGAGTGAGAAAGCTGGCTTAAAACTCAACATTCAAAAAACTAAGATCATGACATCTGGTCCCATCACTTCCTGGCAAATAGATGGGGGAAATCTGGAAACATTCACAGATTTTATTTTCTTGGACTCCAAAGTCACTTGTGGACAGTGAATGCAGCCAAGAAATTAGAAGATGCTTGCTCCTTTGAAGAAAAACTCTGACAAACCTAGACAGCATACTGGAAATAAAAGCCATCACTTTGCTGGCAAAGATCTGTATAATCAAAGCTGTGGTTTTTCCAGTAGTCATGTACTGATGTAAGAGTTCGACCATAAAGAAGCTTGAGCACCAAACAATTGATGCTTTTGAACTGTGGTGTTGGAGAAGACTCTTGAGAGTCCCTTGCAATGCAAGGAGATCAAAGCAGCCAATTGAAAGGAAATCAACCCTGAATAATTTTTGGAAAAATAAAAGCAAAAGTTGCTCAATCATGTCCGACTCTTTGTGACCCCATGGACTGTAGCATCCATGGAATTCTCCAGGCCAGAATACTAGAGTGGGCAGCTGTTCCCTTCTCCAGGGGATCTTCACAACCCAGGTATCAAACCCAGGTCTCCTGCATTGCAGGTGTATTCTTTACCAGCTGAGCCACCAGGGAAGCCCCCGACTTTTTTTTTCTTTTTTGTAAGGACTGAAGCTGCAAAGATTTGCCACCTGATGAAAGAACCAACTAATTGGAAAAGACTGATGCTGGAAAAGATTGAGGGCAGGAATAGAAGGGGGTGATGAGGGTGAGATGGTGGGATGACATCACCAATTCAATGGACGTGAGTTTGAGAAAACTCCAGGAGACAGTGAAGAACTACAATGCTTGGCTTGCTGCAGTCCATGTGATTGCAGAGTTGAACATGACTTAGTGATTGAACAATAACAGCATAATTGAGTGCAGCAATTTAACAGCATCTTCTTTTAGAATTTGAAATAACTAGCTAAAAATCTGTCATCTCCCACTAACTTTGCTTTCAGTAATGCATCCTAAGACCCACTTGACTTCATATTCCAGGATGTTTTCACTAGGTAAGTGACCACACGATTGTGGCTAAATGGGTCACTAAGACCTTTTTCGTACAATTCTTCTGTGTATTCTTGCCACCACTTCTTTATCTCTTCTGCTTCTGTTAGGTCCTACCCATTTCTGACTCTCATGTCCATCCTTGCATGAAGTGTTCCCTCAATCTTTCCAATTTTCTTGAAGAGATATCTAGTCTTTCCCATTCTATTGTTTTTCTGTTTCTTTATATTCTTTGTTTAAGAAGGCCTTTTTAAGTCTCCTTGCTATTCTCTGGAACTCTGCATTTAGTTGGGTGTATTTTTCCCTTTCTTCCTTTTTACTTTTTTTACTTTTCACTTCTCTTCTTTCCTCAGCTATTTGTAAAGCCTCCTAAGACAATCACTTTGCCTTTTTGCATTTCTTTATTTGGGGGATGATTCTGGTTGCTGCCTCCTGTTCAATGTTACTAACTTCTGTGTATAGTTCTTCAGGCACTCTGCCTACCAGATCTAATCCCTTGAATCTATCTGTCACTTTGACTGTATAATCACAAGGGGTTTTATTTAGGTAATACCTGACTGGCCTAGTGATTTTCTCTACTTTCTTCAATGTAAGCCTAAAATTTACAGTAAAGAGTTCATGATCTGAGCCACAGTCCCCTTCAGGTCTTGTTTTTACTGACTGTATAGAGCTTCTTCATCTTTAGCTGCAAAGAACACAATCAATCTGATTTCAGTATTGACAACCTGGTGATGTTCCTGTGTAGAGCTGTCTCCTGGGTTGTTGGAAATAGGTGTTTTCTATGACTAGCATATTCTCTTGACAAAACTCTGTTAGCCTTTATTCACCTTTGTTTTTTATACTCCAAGGCCAAACTTGCCTGTTATTGTGCATATCTCTTGACTCCCTACTTTTGCATTCCAACCTCCTATGATGAAAAGGAC
Organism: Bos taurus; assembly: GCF_002263795.3. Classification (NCBI taxonomy): domain Eukaryota; kingdom Metazoa; phylum Chordata; class Mammalia; order Artiodactyla; family Bovidae; genus Bos; species Bos taurus. The sequence goes on from NC_037336.1 coordinate 6,870,032, forward strand.
GCCTTCTTTTGGTGTTAGTTCTAGAAGGTGTTGTAGGTCTTCATAGAACTGGTCAACTTCAGCTTCTTCAGCATCTTTGGTTGTGGTGTAGACTTGGATTGCTGTGATGTTGAATGGTTTGCCTTAAAAATGAACCAACATCACTCTGTTGTTTTTGAGAATGTACCCAAGTACTATGTTTTGGACTCTTTCATTAACTTAAAGAGCTACTCCATTTCTTCTAAGGGATTCTTGTCCACAGTAGTAGATATACTGATCATATGAATTAAATTCACCCATTCCAGTCCATTTTAGTTCACTGATTCTGAAAATGTTGATATTCACTCTTGCCATCCCTTGTTTGACCATATCAAATTTACCTTGGTTCATGGACCTAACATTCCAGGTTCCTATGAAATATTGTTTTTTATAGTATTGGACTTTGCTTTCACCACCAGACACACTGGGCATCGTTTTTCTTTGGCCTAGCTGCTTCTGTCTTTCCTGAGCTATTAGTTTACCTTATTCTCTTCCCAAGTAGCATATTGGGCGCCTACTGTGTGGACAGTTCATCTTTCAGTGTCATATCTTTTTGCCTTTTTCATACTGTTCATGAGGATCTACTGACAAGAATACTGGAGTGGGTTGCCATTTCCTCCTCCAGCAAATAATGTTTGTTAAAACTCTTCACTATGACCCATTCATCTTGGGTGGCCATGCATGTCATGGCTCATAGCTTCACTGAGTTATGCAAGCCACTTGCCAATGACAAGGGTGTAATCCATGAAGGGGTAAGATAAGGTAGGGGAATCTTAATGAATATATCCAAAATCAGTTCCGTTCAGTACAGTCGCTCAGTCGTGTCCGACTCTTTGCGACCCTGTGAATTGCAACATACCAGGCCTCCCTGTCCATCACCCACTCCCGGAGTTCACTCAAACTCATGTCCATTGAGTCAGTGATGCCATCCAGCCATCTCATCCTCTGTCGTCCCCTTCTCCTCCTGCCCCAATCCCTCCCAGCATCAGAGTCTTTTCCAAGGAGTCAACTCTTTGCATGAGGTGGCCAAAGGACTGGAGTTTCAAATTTAGCATAATTCCTTCCAAAGAACACCCAGGACCAATCTCCTTTAGAATGGACTGATTGGATCTCCTTGCAGTCCAAGGGACTCTGAAGGAGAGTCCAACACCACAGTTCAAAAGCATCAATTTTTCAGTGCGCTGCTTTCTTCACAGTCCAACTCTCACATCCATACATGACCACTGGAAAAACCATAGCCTTGACTAGACAGAGCTTTGTTGGCAAAGTAATGTCTCTGCTTTCAAATATGCTTTCCAAAATCAGGCCCAAACTAATCATGCTGCTGCTGCTTAAGTCGCTTCAGTCGTGTCCGACTCTATGCGACCCCATAGATGGCAGCCCATCAGGCCCCGCGGTCCCTGGGATTCTTTAGGCAAGAACACTGGAGTGGGTTGCCATTTCCTCCTCCAATGCATGCAAGTGAAAAGTGAAAGTGAAGTCGCTCAGTTGTGTCCGACTCTTAGTGACCCCATGGACTGCAGTCTACCAGGCTCCTCCATCCATGGGATTTTCCAGGCAAGAGTACTGGAGTGGGGTGCCATTGCCTTCTCTGAACCTAATCATAGTTAACAAGAATTTACATTAACCACTACATTACTTTTTTTAAATTAATTTACTTTTTTATTGAAGGATAATTGCTTTACAGAATTTTGCTGCTTTCTGTCAAACCTCAACATGAATCAGCCACAGGTACATATATATCCCCTTCTTTTTGAAATTCTCTCCCATCTCCCTACCCATCCCATCCCTCTCGGTTGATACAGAGCCCCTGTTTGAGTTTCCTGAGCTATTTGGTGGAGAGTCTATAGTAAATAATAATTGTTACTCAAGAGATTTGAAGAATCTTTTTTGACAGACTTTAAAATGGGTTTCAGGTATAAAAGGAAAAAAGAATTACATCAAACTTGTCAACCTTTTTTTTTTTTTTTACCTTATATAGAATGTAATTCATTATAATATAATTGTGGATTATGGAACATAATGGAACATTATGGAACATTATATTTCCCTTTATCAATTTAAAAATAATTTCTATATAATAGCTTTTCTGCCAGTTTTGTTTATAGATAGAGTTTATTCCATTACTGTCATTTTCCCCTCATGGAATCAATTGAAATCCTTTTTTCAAATGTACATTCTAAAATGTATAATTTATTCATTTAAATCAATGCACATACCTGAGATTAAAAAAAAAAAAGTATCTGGAATGAAGCACTCATTAAAATTCAGTGGACTAACTTGACTTAAGAACTAAAGAACAGACTGTACTTCATCCTGTTACAATGTTTACAAAGTTTTTTTTTTTTTTTTTTAACTCTATGGCAGCTGTTGGGTGATTATGCTGCTTTTGGATCTTTCCTAAGACTTGTAGCAAAAGAAAACAAATGCAATATATTTTAGTTCTGTGGAAGTTTTTTAGCAGTATGCATCCATAGACAAGTAGAGAGAAAGTGCATTATAGCATCTGCAAAGATGAATTTGTCAGTGTTCTTGGTCTCAAACAACAGAAAATGATGCAGGTTACTGGGACAAGAAATGGAAATGATTGGACAGCTACCAGAAGGAAGGCAAGAATCAACCAGGTTACTGAAGAACTCTGCTTGCAACCAAGACTTCTACAGTATGAATGTAGCTACTATCATAATATATTCTAATCTAACTTCTATATTTTTGTGTTCCTGAGCTAGAGTTCAGATTTCAGGTAGGTGTGTTGAATTGGCTCAGTTAAGTAACTAGCCAGCATTCCACATGCCAGGTGTTAAGAGAAAGCCAGTGTATATCCTTCCAACCTATAATGGAAGCTAGTCCCTTAATTCTCACAGACTTATAGCACAGTTTGCCACCTAAGGTATATAAAGCCAAACCATATATACTATATAAGCACAGGAAGCCAAGTCTGGTGCTCTGTGATGACCTGGAGGGATAGGATAAGGGGAGGAGAGGGATGCTATGGAGGGAGGGAATGTATGTATAAGTATGGCTGATGTGCATTGCTGTGTGGCAGAAACCAACAGAACATTGTAAAATGTTTAAATTTAAATTAAAAAAATAGAAAAAGAAATGAAAGTGTTTTTTCAACAGTATCTTATAGTAAGGTTGACTTTACAAAATACAGCAATGCATACACAATTTTTAAATAAAATATATTAAGTCATATGGGCCCCTGTTCAGTGTTTTATATTTTGTTGGAGCAAAGTCAAGTGGATGCTTTTGGTTCCTGGGCCATTTATTGGATATATTTGAATGTCTCATTGGGCTAATTATTGTTTTTGTGTTTTGATAGTTATGTGATGGCTAAAATAAAGAATATACAACAAAGTATTTTGAATAAATGCTATGATTTTGGATTTGGGAAGCATTAAATGATCAAAATATTTAAACTTTGAACACTACCAGGTATCATGTAAAAAGAAGTGCTTAGTAAAATTCTCTTTGGAGTTTGCTTTAACATTCATATTATTTTCAGAATAATACTCTTTATATATAAGACCTATTTTCTGAGTGAGAAATGGTATGCAGTGTTATAATAAAGCAGCAATATTTATCTAAAACAGCAGGCAAATAAAGGCATTGATAGTGTATTTACTAGTACAGCAATGTTATATTTGAACTAACCAATTAAATCCCAGAATTCTGGTGGCTTATGAGAACAAACATTGAAATTTTCTTGCACCACATTCTAAGGCAGTGGTTGTATGAGATGCTGGGAGGAGGATGTCCATGTTCCTATGGTCTCTTAAGGGCCAGATTGACAGAAGTGTCACCATCTATGGCTGCATGTTTTAGACTATGTAACCTCTTTACTTGCCACACAAGAGGAAAATGACTGGAGAATTGTGTCATGTGTCAGCCTGGAAATGGCATGCATTATTCTGAAAGCCAATAAATTTAATTTCCTCCCAACTGGATGCATTAAAGGCATATGTTTAATGCTATTAGAAAGAAGTATTTAGTAGCATGGATATTAGCTTTCAAAATATATTTCAATCTATATCTGGGTAAGTCTTGTCAATCTGCTAGGACTGTTTGAAGAAGCTGTGTGCAAAGTGAAACAACAAGAGCTATGGAACACGAAGAAACATTATCATCTGATTTCAATTAAAATAATTTCACAAATTAAATGTATTACTTTATAAGATGTACTAAACATCAAATTATCTTTATAATTTGTTGTAATTTCTTAGCAAATATAATTCCACCCTACTATCTACAGGTGCATATATCAAAAAGAATTTGACAATTAGGAAATAAATGTAATAAATCAAATTATATATATATATATATATATATATATATATAAAGTCCAATAATAAGACTTTCCTGGTGTTCCAGTGGTTAAGAATCCATCTGCCAATGCAGGGATTCTACCCCTGGTCTGGGAAGATCCTATATGATGTTAGGAAACTAAGCTTGTGCACCATAACTACTGAGACAGTGCTTGAGAGCCTGCAAAAGGATACTACTGAGCCTATGTACCACAACTACTGAAGCCTGTGCATCTAGAACCCATGCCCTGCAACAGGAGAAGCCACTGCAATGAGAAGCCTGCACACCACAGCAAAAGAAAAAAAAAACAAACAGCACAGCCAAAAATAAATAAATAAATCTTTTTTAAAAACCAGCATTTTAAAACATAAGAACTTATGACTTTTTTTCTTAATCACCATTTTGCTCTATTATTTTCTAATTATGTATATTAGACTTCAAAACTTGGATATACAGGAACAGAATGACTTTTCATGGGGAATATAAATGCTTACTGAAAAATGATACATTAAAAATGAGGAGGGACTTTCTTGGTAGTTTCAGTGGTTAAGAATCTGCCTTGCTGTGCAAGGGACAGGGGTTTGATATCTGGTGGAGGAATAAAATCCCACATACCTTGGGGCAACTAAGCCTGGGTACCACAGCTAGACAGCCCATGCACCACAAAGAAAGATCTCACAAGCTGCAACTAAGATCCAAGGCAGTCAAGTAAGTAAATAATTTTTTTTTTAATATGGGGAGAACCCTCAAACCAGTCAATTAGAAGTATATGAATTTATCTCAGCTTAAATAATATTCTCAAATCTAAATGAATGATTAACTAACGGCATATTAATAGACATACATATTACACATCCACATATGTATGTATGTATATATCTACATATACACTGCAGTTATATGTGTACATTGTGTGTGTGTGTGTGTGTGTGTGCATGCGTGTGTACACTTGGTCATGTCTGACACTTAAAAGCTTCATGGACTATAGCTTGCCAGGCTCCTCTATCCATGGGATTTCCCAGGCAAGAAGATTTGAGTGGGTTGCCATTTTCTTATCTAGGGACATCATATGTATAATATGTATGCTTAGAGAGAGATATTTTCTACTCACTAATCTTCCACTTTTGAATTCTTTATTTTTTCACTTTTGAATTCTTTATAAAAGAATTTGTAATTCTGAAAAATAACAAATTTCCAAAATAGAGGATGGCAAGTGTGTTTAAAACAATGACCATACACTTTGGTGTAACACATACACAAACATGCAGACACACATATATATCAGTATAAATACACAAGTGTAACATCTTTGTTCTTGCTTTAAAATTATAATTTAATACAATCAATAAATAAGATTTACATATGAAAAGATGTATGAAAGAAAATTGATTTTATCTTATAAGCCGTAAATAAATGTATATAAGTGAGTAATTTCAGTTTTCTTAATTCTGTTGACTTAATTCCAGATAACTTATGGAAAGTTTGATGGTAGTGGCGAATTTTGGGTCCATAAAGGAAAATTATTTACCAGGCTTAAGAGCAGAAATATTGTGGTAGTTCATGAGCAAGAAAGTGTTATGAAGCAAGATATATGTTAGGAAGATTTATTCGACATTTAGTACAAAACATGATAATCATATAATGAGCTATTGATGAAGCCTAGGCAAATGAAACGAAGTCTTGATTTACTTCATAGATGTACCAATGTGCGGGGAGCGAGCTCCGCCTCTGGCAAAGGTCATGAGGAAGGAGGCTTGGCATACGCAAAGGCGGGATCAAGCCTCAGGAGTCTCCCTGGAAATTCTCGAGCAATCTACCCCCAAAACCAGAGTCTGCCTACTTTCTGCTTTGTGCTTTCACCTACACCTCTGACTTTACGGGGGGCTGTCCCCCACTACCTCTCTGAAAAAAGTTAGCTTACAGCTCCAGTTAATAATTCCTGGGTGTGACAGTGTTTAACCTACAAACTCCTTTGGAAATCCTCTAGCCTGCCTGAATAGGTTTTTCCGGCCACATGTGATTGCTCAGAGCCTCCCAACTGTGAGAGGCAGGAGATGTTCTAAACTGTGTAAACACAGATTCTTTTGAATAGTTAAAAGATTGATTAGAAATTGTATTGGTGAAGGGATTTTCACTTGTTGGGCCAATGTTTGCTGCTAAGTTTCCATATCCCTTACCTGCTGTGTCCCTGGCAGTGTATTGATTAATATAATTGGTGTAAGTAGTAGCTTTAATGTTTGTAACCTGGGACCCTTGAGTTAATTCTTTTTCTTGTTATGGCCCACCACACCTTTGCGCTGTAGGAATGCAACTTTATCTAATGCTTTTGGAGGGTGGCTCCTGACCAATCACCTTTAGAGAAAATTAAGTTTTCTGAAGAAAAGGTCTTAAAATGTTAACAGGCCTCCGGGCCAAAAGATGATGCAAATCACCTAAGCTTTTGCATATGATAAGTTTGCAGGAAGAAAGCCTGGCTTGCTGCCTGACTCTACCCCTTCCCCCATTATCCTCTATGCATAACTTAAGGTATAAAAACTACTTTGGAAAATAAAGTGCGGGCCTTGTTCACCGAAACTTGGTCTCACCATGTCGTTCTTTCTCTTACCTTCTGGCTGAATTATTCAGCCTCTTTTCTCCACTGAATTTCCTCACTGAGCTATCCTTATTTCAGCCTCTTTTCTCCACTGAATTTCCTCACTGAGCTATCCTTATTTCAGCCTCTTTTCTCCACTGAATTTCCTTACTGAGCTATCCTTATTCCATTACTCTTTATATCCTTAATTAACGTTTAATTAAGCAATTGTTTCCTGATCTTCGCCTACGCCGTCTCTCCTTCGAATACCCTGGTTCAGCCAAGGCTGGTCCCCGGCACCAATGGAAAGCAGACAATGTTAAAGAGAACTAGTCATGAGCAAAACTACAGCAGGACAACTGTGGAGTAGGGTATCAGAGTGTGTTGATTTTCAATACTAAATAGCTGTGGGTGTTGGGCACGGGTGACAGGAATGAGAAAGTGACATTATTTGGGTGGGACATGTGGACAGAGGAGGGAAGAGAATGCCAGAGATAAAGCCAGGGAGCTCATGTTTAAGTCAGTCTATCTGGTGAAGGTGGTTGACACGGCAGATGTCATTTTCAGAGAACAGAAGCTAATGAAGAGGGAGAAGAGACTGTCATGAAATCACAATAAATACCATACTATGTGAAACACTGGGTTGGGCAAAAACATCCTTCAGTTTTTAGGTAATAATAAAAGACACATTGTTCATTTTACCAAGAATTTTATTGAATAATGTATTCACTGCCTTCATCCACTATCTTCTGCCACTTTATAACTAACTTCTTAATTTCAAAATCACTTCAGATGATGACTGCAGCCATGAAACTAAAAGACACTTGCTCCTTAGAAGGAAAGCTATGACAAACCCAGATGGTGTATTAAAAGGCAGAGACATTACTTGCCAACAAAGATCTGTATAGTCAAACTTATGGCTTTTCCAGTGGCCATGTGTGGATGTGAGAGTTGGACCATAAAGAAGGATGCTGCTGCTGCTGCTAAGTTGCTTCAGTCATGTCTGACTCTGTGCGACCTCATAGATAGCAACCCACCAGCCTCCTCTATCCCTGGGATTCTCCAGGCAAGAACACTGGAGTGGGTTAAAGAAAGGTGAGTGCCTATGAATTGATGGTTTTGAATTACAGTGTTGGAGAAGATTCTTGAGAGTCTTGGACAACAAGGATATCAAACCAGTCAATCCTGAAGGAAATCAGTCCTGAATATTTATTGGAAGGACTGATGCTGAAGCTGAATCTCTAATAATTTGGCCACTTGATACGAAGAGCCAATTCAATAGCAAAGAGCCTGATGCTGGGAAAGATTGAAGGCAGGAAAAGGGGATGACAGAGGATGAGGTTGGACGGCATCACTGACTCAATGGATATGAGCTTGAGCAAGTTCTAGGAGATGGTGAAAGACAGGGAAGCCTGGTGTGCTGCAGTCCATGGGGTTGCAGAGTTAGACATGATTGAGTGACTGAAAAACAAAAATAATTCCGTCTTCCCAAACTTTTCATTTTTTTGAACAAAGAGCTGTTCTTGATGCCTTTACCATCTTCCAGAGAAGTGATTTTTTTTTTTCTATTAAGAGAATTTTGTAAAACTGAAATAAATAGACATCCAAAGTTGCTGGTGAATACACTGAATGAATCAGAACTTCCCAGTCAAACTGTAAAATTTTTTGCCTGGTCATCAAAATAACATGCAGTCTTGCATTATCCCAATGGAAGATTATGCATTTTCTGTTGACTATTCTGGAAGCTTTTAACTAACCTCTGTTTTCATTTGGTGTAATTAGAAGCGGTACTCAGAAAGTAGCTCATAAAGAGGTATCCCTTCCTATTTCACCATATACAAAGGTTTTCTTTGCTTAACATCAGAGCAATTAGCATAACCAAGTGGGTGCCAGTGATTTTTACTACTTGGTTTGGATATTTTGAGTATGTCCGTTACCTCCTGAATGGCATAACATTGATTGTTCTCAGTTAATGCCTCAATTTATGTCTCAGTTTGATTGTTACCAACTTCAACTGGTCAACCACACTGTAGAGTATTGTCCAAGCAAGAAATCTCCAGTAGAAAATTTTGCAAAGCACTTTTCCCAGGTTTGATCAGTCATATGACCTTCTCCATACACTGCACCTATCTTTCTCTCTTTTTTTTTCTTTTGTATTTCATTTGGGTTTTTACATTTCTTTAAATTATATATAATGAAAGGTGAAATGTTTTTTTCTTCCCTTTTAAATATTAAAGTGGCTACACAAACATATATGCTTTGTTAAGTTTTTCTTTTTTTATTTTAATGCACAGTAAAAGACAACTAGATGCTACTAAAGCCATTTAAAGAGAAATAAAAAAAAAAAAAAAAGAACTTTTGCCAACCCAATATAAAAATAAACAATGTCAGTAAAGAAGGTCCTGGAATAAGTAGTTTTGGGATCACATTCCAATTTTCCTATAACTATATCATCTTGGTGAATTGACTTATGCTCAAGTTCAGTTGAATTCAGTTGTTTGGTCGTGTTCACTCTTGGTGACTCCATGGATTGCAGCATGCCAGGTCTCCCTGTCCATCACCAACACGTGGAGTTTACTCAAACTCATGCCATTTAGTCGATGATCCCTTATAACCATCTCAGCCTCTGTCATCCCCTCCTCCTCCTGCCTTCAATCTTTCAGGGTCTTTCAATCAATCAGGGTCTTTACCAATCAGTCAGATTTTCTCATCAGATGGCCAAAGTATTGGAACTTCAGCTTCAGTATCAGTCCTTCCAATGAATATTCAGGACCAGTTTCATTTAGGATGGCCTGGCTGGATCTTCTTGTGGTCCAAGGGACTCTCAAAAGCCTTCTCCAACACCACAGTTCAAAAGCATTAATTCTTCAGTGCTTAGCTTTCTTTATAGTCCAACTCTCACATCCATACATGACCACAGGAAAAACCAGCCTTGACTAGAGGGACCTTTGTTGGCAAAGTAATGTCTCTGATTTTTAATGTGCTGTCTAAGTTGGTCATAACTTTTCTTTCAAGCAGTAAGCATCTTTTAATTTCATGGCTGCAGTCACCATCAGCAGTGATTTTGGAGCCCAAAAAATAAAGTCTGTCACTGTTTCCATTCTTTCCCCATCTATTTGCCATGAAGTGATGGGACCGGATGCCATGATCTTAGTATTCTAAATGTTGAGCTTTAAGCCAACTTTTTCACTCTCCTCTTTCACTTTCATCAAGAGGGTCCTTAGTTCTTCACTTTCTGCCGTAAGGGTGGTGTCATCTGCATATCTGAGGTTATTGATATTTTTCCTGGCAATCTTGATTCCATCTTGTGCTTCATCCAGCCCAGCGTTTCCTGTGATGTACTCTGCATATAAGTTAAATAAGCAGGGTGACAATCAATATACAGCCTTGACATACTCCTTTCCTTATTTGGAACCAGACTGTTGTTCCATATCCAGTTCTAACTGTTGCTTCCTGACCTGCATACAGATTTCTCAAGAAGCAGATCAGGTGGTCTGGTATTCCCATCTCTTTCAGAATTTTTCACAGTTTGATCCACCCTGTCAAAGGCTTTGGCTTAGTCAATAAAGCAGAAATAGACATTTTTCTGGAACTCTCTTGCTCTTTTGATAATCCAACAGATGTTGGATTGATCTCTAGTTGCTCTGCCTTTTCAAAAACCAGCTTGAACATCTGGAGTTCACAGTTCATGTACTGTTGAAGGCTAATTTGGAAAATTTTGAGCATTACTCTACTAGTATGTGAGATGAATGCAATTGTGCAGTAGTTTGAGAATTCTTTGGCATTGCCTTTCTTTGGGATTGGAATGAAAACTGACCTTTTCCAGTCCTGTGGCCATTGCTGAGTTTTCCAAATTTTTGGCATAATAAGTACAGTACTTTCACAGCATCTTTTAGAATTTGAAATAGCTCAACTGGAATTCCATCACCTCCATGAGCTTTGTTCATAGTGATGCTTCCTAATGCCCACTTGACTTTCATTCATGGATGTCTGGCTCTAGGTGAGTGATCATACTGTTTGATTATCTGGATCATAAAGATTTTTCTGTATAGTTCTTCTATGTATTCCTTTCACTTCTTCTTAATATCTTCTACTTCTGTTAAGTCCATACCATTTCTGTCCTTTTTGAGCCCATTTTTATATGAAATGTTTCCTTGATATCTCTAATTTTCTTGAACAGATCTCTAGTCTTTCTTATTCTGTTATTTTCCTCTTTCTAGCACTGATCACTGAAGAAGGCTTTCTTATCTCTCCTCATGATTCTTTGGAACTCTGCATTCAAATGAGTATATCTTTCCTTTTCCCCTGTGCTTTTCACTTATCTTCTTTTCACAGCTATTTGTAAGGCCTCCTCAGACAGTCATTTTGCTTTTCTCCATTTTTTTTTTTCCCTTGGGGATGGTATTGATCCTTGTCTCCTGTACAATGTCATGAACCTCCATCCATAGTTCATCAGGCACTCTGTCTATCAGATCTATTCTCTTGAATCTATTTCACACTTCCACTGAATAATGATAAGGGATGTGATTTAAATCATACCTGAATGGTCTAATTGTTTTCCCTACTTTCTTCATTAAGTCTGAATTTGGCTATAAGGAGTTCATGATCCAAGCCACAGTCAGCTGCTGGTCTTATTTTTGATGACTGTATAGAGCTTTTCCATCTTTGGCTGCAAAGGATATAATCAATCTGATTTCGGTGTTGAGCATCTGATGATGTCCATGTGTACAGTCTTCTCTTGTGTTGTTGGAAGAGGGTGTTTGCTATGGACAGTGCATTCTCTTGAAAAAACTCTATTAACCTTTGCCCTGCTTCATGCTGTACTTCAAGCCAACTTTGCCTGTTACTCTAGGTATTTTTTTACTTCCTACTTTTACATTCCAGTCCCCTATAATGGAAATGACACCTAATTTGGGTGTTAGTTCTAGAAGGTCTTGTAGGTCTTCGTAGAACCGTTCAACTTCAGCTTCTTAAGCATTCCTGGTCGGGGCATAGACTTGGATTACCAAGATATTGAATGGTTTGCCTTGGAAATGAACCAAGATCATTCTGTCGTTTCTGGGATTGCATCCAAGTACTGCATTTCAGACTCTTTTGTTGACTGTGATGGCTACTCCATTTCTTCTAAGGGATTCTTGTCCACAGTAGTAGATACAATGGTCATTTGAGTTAAATTCACCCATTCCAGTCCATTTTTATTTTCTGATTCCTAAAATGTCAACGTTCACTATTGCTATCTCCTGTTTGACCATTTCCAATTTGTCTTGATTCATGAACCTAACATTCCATTTTCCTATGCAATAGTGCTCTTTACAGCATTGGACTTTGCTTCTATCACCAGTCACATCCACAACTGGGTGTTGTTTTTGTTTTGGCTCCGCCTCGTCATTCTTTCTGGGGTTAGTTCACCACTGATCTCCAGTAGCATATTGGGTACCTACCGACCTGGGGAGTTCATCTTTCAGTGTCCCATCTTTTTGTCTTTTCATACTGTTCATGGGTTCTCAAGGCAAGAATACTGAAGTGGTTTGTCATTTCCTTCTCCAGTGTACCACAGTTTGTCAGAACTCTCCACCATGATCCTTATGTCTTGGGTGGCCCTAACACGGCATGGCTCATGGCTTATGCTGGAAGAACCTTATTTTCCTGGTCTGAAATAATGAATAATTTTTAACCTGAACGACTGTCATAAGGGGTAAGTGTAATAGAGATTTGGAATCCTAGCATAGCCAGCAAAACAAAATGTGTTGTAGTTATTATTTTCATAATGAGAAACAAATTATGTCACTGAATAAGCCAAAAATCAAGAATGTTTCAAAAATCACAGGGAAGCATTTAAACACATAAATGCTGTACAGTTGATGACCTGGTGAAGAACACTTCATAAAAGGGGTGGAAGTGGGAGCCAGACTGCAAAGAATTAGAAAGAAAGTGGTTTATTAAACAGCGAAGGTCACAAGTATAAATTTCTCTTTCAAATAGTGAGGCTTGAAGAAAAAACTTGATTGTACTGAAAGTATATAGCAGTTATAGCTTTTTATTTGATGTGTTTTTCACTCTGCAAGGCAAGAGCAAGTTTACCTTTAAAACAGTCAGTTGAGAAAAGGTTTTAGAATGTATTTAGGAAAAGTAGAAACTAGATAAACATGTCCCTAGATAAGCCAGAACTGGATAGGGTACACAGGCAGAAAGACGCTTAGCCTTGGCAAAAATGAGGTGTTCTTCATGAAAAGCAGCATGAACGCTGGCTTCAGACTTGAGTTACAATCCATCATTATCTTGATCAGTGTGATCTTCAGCAGGCTAATTGATTTCTCTGGGCCAAATTCTCTCACTCATAAGATGGTAGGATGATATTAACATTGATGGCTTTTTTTGAATTCTATGATTAAAGTAAAGACCTTCAATAAACATTAGCTTCTCCTCTTTCTTCCCTAATTTTCCATATAAGTAAAATATTACAGGTTAAAGAAGCTGAGAAATGTCTCTCACCTGTTAGTAAAAGTAAGTCTGAGTGTATAAAATGAGTGGGGAGAGCTCTGGCTAATTTTCAAGGGGAATGAAATGGAGAAGACAGAAAGAGATGAGAAAAATAATTGGCCAGATTTTGTGAGTATAGTTGATCTTAGAAAACTTGTGAATTCAGTGAGACAATTGCTTACTAAACAAAGCCATGGGTTATGTCTTATTAATGTCATTTTCACTACCTCAAATAGAATCTGGATTCCCTGAAGAGTTAATAATGTATAAAAGCCCAGAGTTACCTGGACCCTGGAATAGACCTGCTTGAAGAGTGCCTCACCAACAGTATATTGCTTTTTGTGAGCTGTTACAGATAGGCCCTCCTATAAACCCTCAGGGATCAAGTTCTATTTCAGATCATGAGTTTTAAATCATTTATCATTTTCAAAAGAGTTTGTAATGTTCTTTCTGACCAATGAGTCACTTACAGCTGGTTGACAGTACTGTGTGTTTAAGAGTGAGAAAGAAATGTTACTGAGAAAGAAAAATGACTTTTATTTTCCTTCTTTAGTGCTTAAAAACCTTAGCTTGCAAAGTGAAAAAAAATATTATTTAGGTGTCTGAAACTAAATGCAAAAGGAAGATTGCCCACATTTAATGAGGAGATGCAGCACAGCCCATGAAGGCAAAGTTTGTTCTCTGGAATACCTATGCCTCAAACTGTGTCATTAATATTAAAAGAGGTTTGCAAACCTCCATGGGCAAGCATATGTTGTAACTCAGAGAAAAGAAGCACATAATAATTCACGTAGTCTACAAACGTATATTTAGAAGTTAAGGAATAATGGGTCAATGAGCAGTGCTTGGCAGTTAAGGGAAAGGCATACTGCCACTGGGAGAATGCTTTTACTCTTCAAAGGAAAAATGTGGCTGTATTTACAATTGTGTAACATTGACAGAGAACTAAATATGCAGTATGCTGTTCTGGTCCTCGAGGTTTATTTTCTTAAAGATAAACAAAGAAGCATATGGCATTAGAAATTAGACAATACAAAATTTTTATTTTAATTTTATATAATGGGTTTTATTTAGAAGCTTGTGATTTAAAAACAAAGCAATATCTATTACATGCTGTCACTGGACAAACAATATTAATTTCCAGCATTAGTTATAGATTGTAATAATTTATGTGTTTTAAAGATGAAGGGATTGAGGGCTATTTGTGTGAATTATCTTTCTCACAGTAAAAATCAGTGGAGACTTGAACAGAATTCAAATTCATGCTTTCAGCATATATTGTATAAAGTGAAGTGAAGTGTTAGTCACTCAGTTGTGTCTGACTCTTTGTGACCTCTTACGTCTCCTACATCTCCTGCATTAGCAGGCGGGTTCTTTATCATATGAGCCACTAGGGAAAACCATAGCAGAAATACATATTTAATGGTTATATAAAGTGCTCTTAATATTTGTATCAAACACATTGAAACAAAAGTATATCCATCTTTTACAGTATTGCATGGCATGTTGTCGTTTGTTAATCCAAAATTTTGTTTTCTCATATGTTTTAAAGTGATGGTGATAAAGAAAACATGCTATCACAAGGAACATCTTGCATTGAGGGCAAAGTAGGTATCGAAGCTATTTTAAATAACAGAATTTAAAGTATTTGTTATGTAGATTTTAATGCATTGGATAAATATTCATTCAATTTGACAGAGGGTAAAAGGTAATCTTGGATTGACTAAAAATATCTTTAAGAACCTCAGTTTAGCTCGATTCTTATCCCATCTCTAAACAAGAGTTGATTTCTCTTAACCATTGTACTTGTTTAAATAGACTGGTGGGTAGCTAAATTAGCTGCTGCTGCTGCTGCTGCTGCTGCTAAGTCGCTTCAGTCGCGTCCGACTCTGTGCGACCCCACAGACGGCAGCCCACCAGGCTCTGCCATCCCTGGGATTCTCCAGGCAAGAACACTGGAGTGGGTTGCCATTTCCTTCTCCAATGCATGAAAGTGAAAAGTGAAAGGGAAGTCGCTCAGTCGTGTCGGACTCCTAGCGACCCCATGGTCTGCAGCCTACCATGCTCCTCCATCCATGGGATTTTCCAGGCAAGAGTACTGAAGTGGGGTGCCATTGCCCTCTCTGAGCTAAATTAGCTAGATCTTAAAATTCTCATATGAGCAATCACAGACATTTCTCACCTAGATTTATTCTGATTTTATCCTATTTTCTATTGTGTGAATATACACATACAAAAACGTACGTGGAGATATACACACTTTCTGTGCATGTATGTGTACACATGTAAGTATTGATGTATGCATATGCATATGAGAGCTCCAACTGCTCCTGCCTGGAGCTACAGGCAGAGGTCTGGGATGATGATGTATCTTGCAAAAATGAAATGCATTATCATTTGTTTCATGCATATTTTTATTTCCTTTTTTATTTCTTCAATGATCTGCTTGGTAATTTAGGAGTATGTTGCTTAGCCTCCATATGTTTGTGTTTTTTATAGATTTTTTTTTTGTTTGTTTTTTTCCTGTACTTGATGTCTAATCTTACAACATTGTAATCAGAAAAGATGCTTGAAATGACTTCAATTTTTTTATTATTAATTTACTAAGGATATATTTGTGGCCCAGGATGTGATTTATCCTGGAGAATGCCCCATGCACACTTGAGGAAAAAGTGAAATCCATTGTTTTGGGGTAAATGCCAAAAAGATATCAATTAGGTCTAACTGGCCCAATGTATCATTTAAAGCTTGTTTTTCCTTGCTAATTTTCTGTCCAGATGACTGGTCCATTGATGTGAATGGTGTATTAAAGTCCCCCACTATTATTGTGTTACAGTCAATTTACTCTTTAATAGTTGCTAACATTTGCCTTAAGTATTTAGGTGCTCCTATGTTGGGTGCATATATATTTATAATTGTATTATCTTCTTCTTGGGTTGATTCCTTGTTCATTATGTAGTGTCCTTCTTTGTCTCTTATAAAGTCTACTTCATCTGATATGAATATTGTTACTCCTGCCTTTTTTTTTTAATCTCCATTTACATGAAATATCTTTTTCCAGCCCCTCACTTTCAGTCTGTATGTGTCCCTAGGTTTGAGTAGACAGTATGTACAGGGGTCTTGTTTTTGTATCCATTCAGACAGTTCTTTGTCTTTTGGTTGGAGCATTTAGCCTATTCCCATTTAAGTTAATTATTGATAAGTACGAACCTGTCACCATTTGCTTTATTGTTTTGGGTTCATTTTCATAAAACTTTTCTGTGTTTCCTGTCTAGAGAAGATCCTTTAGCATTTGTTGAAGAGCTGGCTTGGTGGTGCTGAATACTCTCAGCTTTTGCTTGTCTGTAAAGCTTTTGATTTCTCCTTTGAAGCTGAATAAGATCCTTGCTGGGTAGGGTAACCTTGGCTGTAGATATTTTTTTTTTTCCTCCCCTTTCATCACTTTAAGTATGCTCTGCCATTCCCTTCCAGCCTGCAGAGTTTCTGTTGAAAAATCAGCTGTTATTCTTACTGGGATCCCTTTGTATGCTATTTGTTGCTTTTCCCTTACTGCTTTTAATATTTGTTGTTTGTGTTTAATTTTTGTGAGTTTGATTAATATGTGTCTTGATGTATTACTACTTGGGTCTACCCTGTATGGACCGTTCTGGGGTTCTTGGACTTGAGTGGTCATTTCCTTACCCATTTTAGGAAACTTTTTGACTATTATCTCCTCAAATATTTTCTCATGCCTTTTCCATTTGTCTTCTTCTTCTGGGATCCCTATGATTCAAATGTTGGGGTGCTTAACATTGTCACACTCAAAACAAATTGTAAACTGACATAATGACTCCTATAAAACCAAAGATTCAGGAAAGATCCATACAGAATTGCATAGGAAGAAAACAGACCTGGTTAGGTCAGGACCTTTGCCTGTAGGGAGGACACAGAAGAGTAGGGGAGTTACATGGATAGAGACTCTCTCTGAGGATGAACATTTTGAGTCACATATTGGGACCCCAGTCTTGGGGTCCAATACAGGGAACATGAGCCACCAGGGCTGGATGGAGAGCCACTGAGGCTAACAGAAGACTATGGATAGCCTGGCCTCCATTTAGAAGAAAAATGCATATTCTCACTGGCTCCCAACTCAGGAAAGAGAGAGCAGACTGAATTACCACGTGGCTGACCAGTTTCCTATGGCCACACTGGCATATGTACCAGCATGAGCTGAGTGAACACTCCAGCCTCATGTGCTTTATATCACAGTTCCACACTGGAGAAAGAGGAGGCTCAGCTGTGACCTAGGAAAGAATTCAGCCTTGAGAAAAGAAGAGGCTCAGACTTGGAGCAGCATCTGAGTAATGTGGAGTAATATTCCTGGCACTTAAGTAGATACCATGTAAGAATCCTCCCCGACCCCTGACTGAGGCCGAACCACCACAGTCTGAGACCTGTCATATGCCCAGGGTACACACTGACCCCTCTTGGCTTATCACTACCTTTGGGGCCAGGGTGCCAGTGTTGGGAGGAGGGAAAGCTCACACATGAAGGGAACAAAGCCAGCTCAAACCTGACACTCAGGGCTTCTGCCACAGAAACTTGGGATGCAACCCCCAACCATGATAGGGAAGTGACAATGAGAAGCTCCAGTTTACACCTGGCTCTAGAAGTTTCATCTTAGTCCCACTTCCTACCAAGGTGACAGCTGCCAACAAACCCAGGGGAAAGATGTGACTAGTGCTCATGTTAAATTCAGCCTCCCACCAAAGCCATAGGGCACATGCAGATTGTATAGGGAAGCTCTCAGATAATGATATCCCTTCGAGACCACAGTAGGTAATTGTTTCACCAAATTTCATAGAGACAGAAATTTAGGCAAAGTGAGATGACAGAGAATTGACCTCATTTGCAAAAGCAAGAAAAGCTCCTGAAAAAAAGAAAAAAGTAGTAAAACAGAAATACAACACAAGAGAAGACTCTACACATGGACATCACCAGATGGGCGACACTGAAATCAGATTGATTATATTCTTCACAGACAAAGATGGAGAAGCTCTATACAGTCAGCAAAACAAGACCGGGAGCTGACTGTGGCTCAGATCATGAACTCCTTATTGCCAAATTCAGACTTAAATTGAAGAAAGTAGGGAAAACCACTAGACCATTCAGGTATGACCTAAATCAAATCCCTTATGATTATACAGTGGAAGTGAGGAATAGATTTAAGGCACTAGATCTGATAGATAGAGTGCCTGATGAACTATGGACAGAGGTTCGTGACATTGTACAGGAGACAGGGATCAAGACCATCCCCATGGAAAAGAAATGCAAAAAAGCAAAATGGCTGTCTGGGGAAGCCTTACAAATAGCTGTGAAAAGAAGAGAAGTGAAAAGCAAAGGAGAAAAGGAAAGATATAAGCATCTGAATGCAGTGTTCCAAAGAATAGCAAGAAGAGATAAGAAAGCCTTCCTCGGTGATCAATGCAAAGAAATATAGGGGGAAAAAAAAGAATGGGAAAGACTAGGGATCTCTTCAAGAAAATTAGAGATACTAAGGGAACATTACATGCAAAGATAGGCTCGATAAAGGACAGAAATGGTAGGGACCTAACAGAAGCAGAAGATATTAAGAAAAGGTGGCAAGAATACACAGAAGAACTCTCTGTACAAAAAAGATCTCCACGACCCAAAAATCACAATGGTGTGATCACTGACCTAGAGCCAGATATCCTGGAATGTGAAGTCAAGTGGGCTTTAGAAAGCATCACTACAAATAAAGCTAGTGGAGGTGATGGAATTCCAGTTGAGCTCTTTCAAATCCTGAAAGATGCTGCTGTGAAAGTGCTGCATTCAATATGCCAGCCAGTTTGGAAAAGTCAGCAGTGGCCACAGGACTGGAAAAGGTCGGTTTTCATTCCAATCCCAAAGAAAGGCAATGCCAAAGAATGCTCAAACTACCGCACAATTGCACTCATGTCACATGCTAGTAAAGTAATGCTCAAAATTCTCCAAGCCAGGCTTCAGCAACTTCCTGATGTTCAAGCTGGTTTTAGAAAAGGCAGAGGAACCAGAGATCAAATTGCCAACATCTGCTGGATCATGGAAAAAGCAAGAGAGTTCCAGAAAGACATCTATTTCTGCTTTATTGACTATGCCAAAGCCTTTGACTGTGTGGATCACAATAAACTGTGGGAAACTCTTCAAGAGATGGGAATACCGGATCACATGATCTGCCTCTTGAGAAATTTCTATGCAAGTCAGGAAGCGACAGTTAGAACTGGACATGGAACAACAAACTGGTTCCAAATAGGAAAAGCAGTGCCACAAGGCTGTATATTGTCGCCCTGCTTATTTAACTTATATGCAGAGTACATCATGAGAAATGCTGGACTGGAAGAAACACAAACTGGAATCAAAATTGCCGGGAGAAATATCAATAACCTCAGATATGAAGATGACACCATCCTTATGACAGAAAGTGAAGAGGAATTAAAAAGCCTCTTGATGAAAGTGAAAGTGGAGAGTGAAAAAGTTGGCTTAAAGCTCAACATTCAGAAAGTGAAGATCATGGCATCCAGTCCCATCACTTCATGGGAAATAGATGGGGAAACAGCGAAAGCAGTTTCCCCATATATATAAAAAAGCTTTATTTTTTGGGGGGGGGGGGGGCTCCAAAATCACTACAGATTGTGACTGCAGCCATGAAATTAAAAGACGCTTACTCCTTGGAAGGAAAGTTATGACCAGCCTAGATAGCATTTTCAAAAGCAGAGGCATTACTTTGCCAACAAAGGTCTGTCTAGTCATGGCTATGGTTTTTCCTGTGGTCATATATGGATGTGAGAGTTGGACTGTGAAGAAGGCTAAGCACCTAAGAAACGATGCTTTAGAACTGTGGTGTTGGAGAAGACTCTTGAGAGTCCCTTGGACAGCAAGGAGATCCAATCAGTCCATTCTGAAGGAGATCAGCCCTGGGATTTCTCTGGAAGGAATGATGCTAAAGCTGAAACTCCAGTACTTTGGCCACCGCATGCGAAGAGTTGACTCATTGGAAAAGATTCTGATGCTGGAAGGGATTGGGGGCAGGAGGAGAAGGGGACGACAGAGGATGAGATGGCTGGATGGCATCCCTGACTCGATGGACGTGAGTCTCAGTGAACTCCGGGGGTTGGTGATGGACAGGGAGGCCTGGCGTGCTGCGATTCATGGGGTCACAAAGAGTCAGACACTACTGAGCAACTGAACTGAACTGAAACAAATTTACCAGATCAAGAATTCAAAACATTAGTAATAAGAATGATAATTGAATTAGGGAAAAGGATATATCAGCATCAGATGAGATCAGATCAGTTGCTCAGTTGTGTCCGACTCTTTGTGACCCCATGAATGGCAGCATGCCAGGCCTCCCTGTCCATCACCAACTCCCGGAGTTCACTGAGACTCACATCCATTGAGTCAATGATGCAATCCAGCCATCTCATCCTCTGTCGTCCCCTTCTCCTCCTGCCCCCAATCCCTCCCAGCATCAGAGTCTTTTCCAATGAGTGAACTCTTCGCATGAAGTGGCCAAAGTACTGGAGTTTCAGCTTTAGCATCATTCCTTCCAAAGAAATCCCAGGGCTGATCTCCTTCAGAATGGACTGGTTGGATCTCCTTGCAGTCCAAGGGACTCTCAAGAGTCTTCTCCAATGCACCAAATCCAAAGGCAAAAAGAAAAATAAAATGAAAAAAGAAAATTTAAGAACAATTTAAAAGATGTGTGAGGTACCATCTAGGATACCAACATTCATATAATGGGGGTCCCAGAATGACAAGAGAGAGACAAAAGAAATAAAAATATATTTCTTGAAATTATGCCTGAAAAACCTCCCAATTATTTAAAAGAAAACAAATATCCAAGTATAGGAAGCACATAGAATCCCAAACAAGATGAACCAAAATGGCCTATATCAAGACAAAGTAATTAAAATGACAAAAGGAAAAGGAAAAAAAATAGAAACTTATTAAGGCAGCAAGAGAAAAACTAAGTTATTTAAAAGGGAACTCTCAAAGGCTACTAGCTGATTTTTCTGCAGACCAAGGGTGTGTTTGTGATTTTGCAGGACAGGGATGAGTGGCATGATAAAGTAAAAGGCTAAAAGAGAAAAACCTGCAGCCTAGAACAGTCTACGTAAAATTATCTTCTAAAGTAAATAGAGAATTTAAAAAAAAAAAAAAAAAAACTTCTGAGAGAATTAAAAACTGGAAGACATCATCAATATTAAATTGACCCAAAAGAAAATGTTCAAGGGATGTCTGCAAGTGAAATAGAAAAGGCTATATGAAGAAGTAAGAATATATAGGAAAGGAAAAATCCCCATAAGCAAAGGCAAATATACAGTAAAGGTTGAGGTTCAATCACATAAATAAGCTAATACAAAGACAAAAAGAGAAAATAATCGTAAGAACCAAGTATACAGTAAGAAGTGAAGCAATAATCATGAAGAAATAAATTGACATCAAAATGTGGGAGATTGGAGTAAAATAATGTAGGTTTTTTTAGAATGTGATTGAACTTAAATTACTACAAGTTTAAACCAAGTAAATATTGTCATACATTAGCATATATTTACCACATAGAATCACAAAGTAAAACCTATGACAGATAAATAAAAACAAAAAGAAAGTGACACAAACAAATCACTGAAGAAAACCATCCTGTTATAAAAGGAAGAAACTAAAAGAAGAAATGAACAGAGGAGAATAACAAATACAATTGAAAAACAAGTAAAATTATAAGTATATATGTATCAATAATTACTTTAAATGTCAATGCTCCAATTGAAAGACACAGGGTGTTGATTGGATTAAAAATATGATTCAATAACATGCTTCTTAAAATAGACTCACTTCAAAGCTAAAGAAACATAGACTGAAAGTGAAATGAAAAACAATATTCCATGCAAATGAAAACAGAAAGCAGAATTATCAATAG
Source organism: Bos taurus (assembly GCF_002263795.3). NCBI lineage: Eukaryota > Metazoa > Chordata > Mammalia > Artiodactyla > Bovidae > Bos > Bos taurus. The sequence goes on from NC_037336.1 coordinate 6,892,366, forward strand.
TCATATTTGAGAAACTAGACTTTAAAACAAGGTCTATAACAAAAGACAAAGAAGCACGTTTTTTTAAATGATGAAGAAATTAGCACAAGAAAAGGATAATATATTTTCTGGCATAGATGAACCTAATACAGGAGCACCTAACTTTGTAAGGCAAATATTAACAGACATAAAGAGGAAAATTGTCAATTAAAACAGTATCAGTGGGATATTTTAAAACTTCATGTCAGTGGAAAGATCAAAGGCAACAGTGATCTTAAATGACATAATAGACTGATTGTGTGTGTAGAAATCCAAAGAAAATTCCATCCCAAAATAATATAATATGTATTTTTTTCAAGTGCAGGTGGAAATTTCCCCAGATAAATCACATCCTAGGCCACAAAACAAATCTCAACTAAATTAAGAAGATAAAGTTATATCAAGCATTTCCCCAGACATAATGGTACAAAACAAGGTAGAAATCAATTACAGAAAGAAAAATGGGAAAGGCATGAACTCACTGAGCCAAAATAAATGTTAGTACAAAAGCAATAAGTCAAGGAGAAATTTAGAAAACACATCGAGACAAATTAAAATGGAAACACAACTTTCCAAAATCTATGAAAGAAAATGAACGTGCTATTCACTCAGTTGTGTTTGACTCTTGGGAATCCTATGGATCATAACCCACCAGGTTCCTCTGTCCATGGAATTCTTCGGGCAAGAATACTGGAGGGGGTTGCCATTTTCTTCTCCAGGGGATCTTCCTGACTCAGGGATCAAACCAGGGTCTCCCACATTGCAAGAAGATTCTCTACCATCTGAGCCACCAAGGAAGCTGGGATGTAGCAAAAGTAGTTCTCAGAGGAAAGCTTACAGCCATTCAGGCCAACCTCAAGAAGCAGAGAAATTTTTCAAATAAACAATCTGACCTGTCTTCTAATGGAATTTTTTTTTTTTTTAAGGAACAAATTGTCAAGTGAGCAAATGAAGAAAGTAATAAATATCACAGAAGAAATAAAATAGAGACAAAAAAGTAGAAAAGATAAATGAAACCAAGATCTCTTTTTCGAAGAAGAAAATGTTGATAGGCCTTGAGGGAGGCTCATTAAGGAGAAGAGAGTGGACACAAATAAACAAAAAATGAAATGAAAGAAGAGAAGTAATAGTACTGCATGCATGTGGGCTAAATTGCTTCAGTCATGAACAACTCTTTGCAACCTTATAGACTGTATCCTGCCAGGTTCTGGAATAGTTTACCATTCCCTCATCCAAGGGATCTTCACAATCCAGGGATCTAACCCATGTTTCCTGAGGTTCCTTCATCACAGGTAGATTCTTTACACTGAGCTACAGGAAAGCTGAAACAATATTAAAGAAACACAAAAATGCCACACATACACATAGGGAAAAAAAAAAATACTATGAACAGTTGTATGTTAACAAATTGGACAACCTAGAAAAAAAAAATGGGCAAATTTCTAGATATATTCAAACTGACAAGACTGAAACAGGAATGTATAAACAATCACAATAGAATAATTATGAGTAGTGAAATTGAATTTGTAATGAAAAACAACTTCTAGGAAATAAAAGTACAGGACTTAATTGTTTTAAGGGAGAATTCTACTAAACATATAAAGAAGAGCAAATACTCACCCTTTTAAAAGTATTACAAAAAATTGAAGGTGATAAAATATGCTGAAATTCATTCTATGAGGCCCTAATTACCTGGACACCAAAATAAGACATTTCAGTTCAGTTCAGTCATTCAGTCATGTCCGACTCTTTGCGACCCCATGAACCGCAGTACTCCAGGCCTCCCTGTCCATCACCAACTCCCGGAGTCCCCCCAAACCCATGTCCATTGAGTCGGTGATGCCATCCAACCATCTGATCCTCTGTCGTCCCCTTCTACTCCTGCCCTCAGTCTTTTCCAGCATCAGGGTCTTTTCAAATGAGTCAGCTCTTCGCATCAGGTCACCAAAGTATTGGAGTTTCAGCTTCAACATAAGACAAAGACACTACAAAAAAGCAAATTACTAAGGAATATAGGCCAAAATCTTTGATGAATACAAATGCAAAAATCCTAGACAAAATATTGGTAATCAATATTAAGCAATATTTAAAAAGAATAAACACCATAATAAATCAGGATTTATTTCAGGGATGAAAGGATGGTTAAATATTTGCAAATCAATCAATGTGATACATGATATTAACAAAAGGAAGCATAAAAATCAAACTCCAATTAAAATAAATAAATTTATATTTAAAAAATCACATGATCTTGTCAATAAACAAAATTCAACATCCATTCAAGTTAAAATAAAAAAAAAAAACCTCTCATCAAAATGAATATAGAGGGGATATATTTCAAAATAATAAAGGTTGTTTAATGTGTGTGCATCTTCTCACATGAAAGCACCAAAATTGCAACTAGCTGATGAACAACCATTGTCAGGAAGATACTGGAACCCACCATAAAAAGACATTCCAAGTCCAAGGACAAAGGAGAAGCAAAAATGAGACAGTAGGAGGGGCAAGATTATGATAAAATCAAATCCCATTCTTGCTGGACTGGTGACCCACAAACTGGAGAACCAGAATAACAACAAAGTTTTTGCACTGTATTGAAGGTTCTGGGCCCCACACCAGGCTTCCCCGCCTGGGGATCTGGCAAAGGGACTATGATCATAAGAAAATTTAACTACGCAGGCCAGTGGAACTTGATTGCAGAAACACAGAACTGGGGAAAACAGAAACTCCACTGTTGGAGGGCTCAAACTAAACCTTGTGTTTACCAGGACTCAGGGGAAAGGAACATAGAACACTGAGCCAGATATACCTGTGAGAATTGGAGGTCACCTGCCAAGGCATGAGTCAGCAGTGGATGACCACGCGGATAGGGGCACTTGCAGCAGCTGTCCTGGAAGACACCCCTTGGTATGAGCCCTCCTGGAGATCACCTTTAGATCTACCACAGAGCCTGTAGAGTCCAAGCCTGGTTCACCTCACACAAAACAATCACTAGGGAGGTAGGGCAGCCCCACCCATTCACAGACAATTGGATTAAATTTTTCTTGACTACAGTTCTACTGAACAGAGCAAGACTGAGTTTTCCACACTGCCAGTTCCATCCATCAGGAAACGGACACAAGTCTTTTAGCCTTATCCACCAGAGAGAAGACAGAAGAAGCAAGAAGAACTATAGTACTGTATCCTCTAGAACAAAAACTACAATCATAGATCAACAATCAAACAACAATCAAAAGGAAAAGGAATGGGATTATTTCCCAGGGGAAGGGACAAGATAAATCCCCAGAAAAACAACTAAATGAAGTGGAGATAAGCAATCTTCCAGAAAAATAATTCAGAATAATGATATTGCAAATGATTCAGGATCACTGAAGAACAAAAAAAGAGATATGAACAAAACACAAGGAATCGATAGAAGAATAGCTGAGACTTAAGAAAAGATAAGTGACATGCAAAAAAGAATGGTGGAAATTTCTGCCACAAGATACAATATAGATAAAAGGATGAAATGAAAACAGTCTAAGGGCCCTCTGGACAACATTAAACACACCAACATTCGCATTTTAGGGGTCCTAGAAGGACAAGTAATGCTTAAAATTTTCCAAGCCAGGCTTCAGCAATACATGAACCATGAACTTCCAGATGTTCAAGCTGGTTTTAGAAAAGGCAGAGGAACCAGAGATCAAATTGCCAACATCTGCTGGATCATCAAAAAAGCAAGAGAGTTCCAGAAAGACATCTATTTCTGCTTTATTGACTATGCCAAAGCCTTTGACTGTGTGGATCACAATAAACTGTAGAAAATTCTTAAGGAGATGGAAATACCAGACCACCTGACTTGCCTCTTGAAAAATCTGTATACAAGTCAGGAAGCAACAGTAAGAACTGGACATGGAACAACAGATTGGTTCCAAATAGGAAAGGGAGTACATCAAGGCTGTGTATTGTCACCCTACTTATTTAACCTATATGCAGAGTACATCATGAGAAACTCTGGGCTGGAGGAAGAGCAAGCTGGAATCAAGATTGCCAGGAGAAATATAAATAACCTCAGATATGCAGATGACACCCTCTTATGGCAGAAAGTGAAGAAGAACTAAAGAACCTCTTGATGAAAGTGAAAGAGGAGAGTGGAAAAGTTGGCTTAAAGCTCAACATTCAGAAAACTAAGATCATGGAATCCAGTCCCATTACTTCATGGCAAATAAATGGGGAAACAGTGGAAACAATGGCTGATTTTATTTTTCTGGGCTCCAAAATCACTGCAGATGGTGATTGCAGCCATGAAATTAAAAGACGCTTACTCCTTGGAAGGAAAGTTATGACCAACCTAGAGAGCATATTAAAAGGCAGAGACATTACTTTGCCAACAAAGGTCTGTCTAGTCAAGGCTATGATTTTTCCAGTAGTCATGTATGGATGTGAGAGCTGGACTATAAAGAAAGCTGAGCACAGAAGACTTGATGCTTTTGAACTGTGGTGTTGAAGTAGACTCCTGAGAGTCCCTTGGCCTGCAAGGAGATCCTACCTGTCCACCCTAAAGGAGATCAGTCCTGGGTGTTCATTGGAAGGACTGATATTGAAGCTGAAACTCCAACACTTTGGCCACCTGATGTCAAGAGCTGACTCATTGGAAAAGACCCTCATGCTGGGAAAGATTGAGGGCAGGAGGAGAAGGGGATTACACAGGATGAGATGGTTGGATGGCATCATTGACTCAATGGACATGAATTTGGGTGGACTCCAGGAGTTGGCCATGAACAGGGAGGCCTGGTGTGCTGCCGTTCATGGGGTCACAAAGAGTCGGACACGACTGAGTGACTGAACTGAACTGAACTGAGAATGACAAGATCTTGAGAGAGAGAGGACCCAAAAAAATATTTGGATATATAAAAGCTGAAAAATTCCAACCAAGTCCAGATAACACAGAGAGACCCAGGGAGGATAAATGCAAGGAGGGACACACTGAAATACATAGCAATCAAACTGACACAAATTAAATACACAGATGAAATACTAAAAACAACAAGGGAAAAGCAACAAATAGTTTACAAAGGAACTCCTAAAATGCAATAAGTTGACTTCTCAATAGAAATGCTTCAAGGCAGAAGGCAATGGCATAATATATTCAAACTGATGACAGCAAAGAACCTACATACATAATCTACTGAGCAAGATTCTAAAACAGATTTGATAGAGAAATCAAAATTTTTAGAGCTAAACAAAATTTAAGAGAATCTGGCATCACTAAACCAACTGTATAACAATTAATAAAGGAACATCTCTAGGCAGGAAACATGACAAGGAAAAGACCTACATAAAATTAACCCAAAACAATTAAAAAACTAGTAATAGGATCATTGCTGTTACTGTTCAGTCACCCAGTTGTGTGCTACTCTGAGACCTCATGAACAGCAGCACACCAGGCCTCCCTGTCCTTCACCATCTCCCAGAGTTTGCCCAAGTTCATTTTGATTGCATCAGTGATGTAATCCACCCATCTCAACCTCTGACACCCTCTTCTCCTTCTTCTTCTGCCTTCAATATTTCCCAGCAGCAGAGACTTTTCCAATGAGTCATCTGTTTGCATCAGATGTCCAAAATACTTAAGTTTCAACATCAGTCTTTCCAATGAGTATTCAGGGTTGATGTCCCTTAAGATTGACTGGTTTGATCTCCTTGCTGTCCAAGGGACTTTAAGGAGTCTTCCTCAACACGGTATTTCAAAGGCATCAATTTTTGTCATTCTGCATTCTTTGTGGTCCAGCTATCACAACCGTGCATGACCAATGGGAAGACCATAGCCTTGACTATACAAACTTTTGTCGGCAGACTAATGTCTCTGCTTTTCAATATACTGTCTAGGTTTGTCATCACGTTCTTGCCAGAAAGCAATCGTTGTCTGATTTTATGGCTGCAGTCACCATCTGCTGTGATTTTGGAGCCCCAAAAGAAGAAATCTTTCACCACTTCCACATTTTCCCCTTCTATTTTCCATGCAGTAATGTGACTGGATGCCATTATCTTAGATTTTTTAATATTTAGTCTTAAGCCAACTCTTTCACTCTCCTCCTTCATCTTCATCAAGAGGTTCTTTAGTTCCTCTTTGCTTTCTGCCATTAGAGTGGTATCATCCACATATCTGAGGTTGTTGATGCTTCTCCCACTTATCTTGATCCCATTTTGTAATTCATCCAGCCTGGCATTTCTCGTGAATAAGATCATGACGTGAAGTGAAGTAAAGTCGCTCTGTCATGTCCGACCCTTTGCGACCCCATGGACTGTAGCCTACAAGGCTTTTCCATCCATGGGATTCTCCAGGAAAGAATACTGGAGTGGGTTACCATTTCCTTCTCCAGGGGATCTTCCCGACCCAGGGATCGAACCTGGGTCTCTCGCATTTCAGGCAGACGCTTTAACCTCTGAGCCATCAGGGAAGCCCGAATAAGATCATACATGTCAATAATTACCTTAAATGCAAACAGATTAAATGTAGTAGCCAAAAGACATAGGCTGATTGGTGAATACAAAAACAAGACTGCTTATATTGTCTACAAGAAACCCATATCAGACCTAGGGACACTTACAGACTGAAAATAAGGGGATGGAAGTAGGAATTCCACACAAATGGAAATCAAGAAAGCTGGAGTATCAACACTTGTATTATTCAAAATAGAATTTAATACAAAGACTGTTAGAAGAGACAAAGAATGACACTATATAATAATCAAGGGCTCAATCAAAGAAGAAATTATAACTATCTATGCACTCAACATAGGATCAACTTAATATGTAAGGCAAATGCTAACACTCATAAAGAGAGAAACTGACAGTAACACAATATAGTGGGGAATTTTAAGACTCCACTTTCATCAATAGACAGATCATCTCAACAGAAAATTAATTTAAAAAGCACAGGCCTTAAATGACACTTTAGATGAATTGGACATAATTGATATTTATAGAGCAATCCTTCCAAAAGTAGCAGACTACATATTCTTCTCAAGTACACCAAGGACATTCTCTACGATTGACCACATATTGAGTCTAGATAAGTTTAAGGAAATCAAAATCATATCAAGGAACTTTTCTGACCCCAGTGCAATGAGATTAGAAATAAACTTCAAGGAAAAAAAAAAAAAAACTCTAAAACACAAACACATGGCAGTTCAGTTAAGCAATATGCTACTAAACAACCATCAGATCACTGAAGAAATCAAAGAGGAAATAACAAAAACTACCTAGAGACAAATAAACGTGAAAGCACAATGGCCCAAAACTTAGGAATGCAGCAAAGCAATTCTAGGAGGGAAGTTGATAACAATACAATCTTACCTCAAGGAATAAGAAAAATCTTAAATAAACAACCTAAACTTACACATAAGTCAATCAGAGAAAGAAAAAAAAATGAAACCTAAAGTTAGCAGAAGGAAAGAAAACATAAAGATCAGAGCAGAAAGTAATGAAATAGAAACAAAGAAAACAAATGCAAAGATTAATGACACCAAAAGCTGGTGGTTTGAAAACGTAAATGAAATTGATAATCCTTTGGCCAAAATCATCATAAAGAAAAGATGGGGAGGAGGAGAAAGAATTCAAATCAGGTCCCAAGATGGCAGAGGAATAGGACCGGGAGACCACTTTCTTCCCCACAAACTCATCAAAAGATCATTTGAATGCTGAGAAACTTCCACAAAACAATTTCTGAATGCTGGAGGAGGACACCAGGCACTTAGAAAGGCTGTCCATTCTCTTTGAAAGGAGGTAGGACAAAATATAAAAGACAAAAAGAAAGACAAAAGAGTTAGGGATGGAGACCTGACCTGGAGAGAGAGTTGTGAAGGAGGAGCAGGAAACCCTCTCACAGGCAGATCTGTGGGGAGATTTGGAATCTCAGAGGGCAACATAACTGTGAGGAAACACACACACACAAAGAACAGGCACCTAACTGCAACTGCCAGCAAAGAGGTAGCCCAGACACTCACATCTTCCACCAGCGAGCAGGGGCTGGACAGGGAGGTGTGGGTGGTATCATTGGTCCTTAGGGTAAGGACTGGGCCTGAACACCAAAGGACAATCTAAAGGAGCTAACATGAGATAGCAATCCAAACTGTGGGATCACCAGAGAGGGGGAAAAAAGAAAAAGAGAGAGAACTTTCCTACGGAAGGCTCTAACTCACAGCATGGCTTGCTCACAGAAAAAAATGATTGAGCGAATATCAAAGAGAGCAAGCCAGCTGCATACAGGTCCCTCTTCCCCATTGGAGGCAGAGAGGCAGGCATGTGACAGCCAAAGCTGGAAGTCAAGGGGTTGCTCCAGTCTCAGCCCCAGAGACAGGCATCCTCCACCAAATGGTGACCAGGCTTCCACTTGCTAACCACCTCTTCCTGGGATCCTGGACAGTTGGCATCTGCCAGGAGGATCCCAGCCTGAGATCATCTCCCCAGAGGAGTCACACAGCACACCTGGGACTGTGTTCTTCTGGTACACCGGGGAAACCGAGCAGCTGGGACCAGGGAGGTAATTAGGACGCACGGTTCATCTGGGATAGTGCACTCACCAAGCAGCTGGTCACCTGAGCTACTCAGACCTGGGAAAGGCACCTAACTTATGCCCAACCAAGTCTGTGCCCTTGCAATGTACTCGAGAACCTGAACCTGAATGGCTTAGACCTGGGAAGTATACAAAACACAGGGCCTGCTTTGGACAGTGCCCTACAGAGCACCCCTGAGTCTGAGCAGTGTAGACCCAGAAAGGACACACCACTGTGAGCTGGGGCAAACCCAGGGTGGTCCACACACTGCGAGCACTGCCCACACATTGCCAGCAATATCTGTTTGCTGTCTTCATTCCTCCCCACAACACAACTGAACAAGTGAGCCTAAATAAGTGACCACCTTCGCCCCTCTTGTGTCAGGGCAGAAATTAGACACTGAAGAGACTTGCAAATAGAAGAAGCCAAAATAAACAAAGAGAGAAACACTCTGGAAGTGACAGCTGCAACAGGTTAAAATCCTGTAGTTAACTGACTAAGCATTGGAGGGGGCCTATAGACCTTGAGAACAAGTACAAGCTGAAACAAGAAGCTATCTGAAACTGAACTGACCCCACACTACCCACAACAGCTCCAGAGACATTCCTAGATATATATTTTACTATTACCACTTTTTAATTTTTTTAAGTTCTTTATTACTCCTTTAATTTTCATTTGTCTTACTATTACCTAGCAAAAAAAAAAGACCCTATTTTTAAAGCAAATTACATATATAAATTTTATAATTTGTGATTGATATTTTTGGATTTTTAATATTGTATTCTTGAGAGTCTAATCTGCCCTCTAGATTTTTAATCTTTGCTTTTTGGTATTTATTATCAATTTTGTACCTTTAAGAATCCAATCTTCAGTACCTATTTTCACTTTGGGGTGTGATTACTGGTTTGATTGCTCTCTCCCCTTTTGACTCTCCCTTTCTCCACAGGTCACTTCTATCTCCTCCCCCCACCTTCTCTTCTCTACTTAACTCTGTGAATCTCTCTTGGTGTCCTTCACTGTGGAGAATTGTTTTACATTTAACTTAGATGTTTTATCATCAGTGTTGTATGGATAGAGAAGTCTTGAGGCTATTAAGAATAAGACTGAAAGCCAGAGGCAGTAGAATTAACTTCAAAACTTGAGAACATCAGAGAACTAATTTCAGGGAACATTAATAGACCAGAGCTCATCCAAAAGCCTCCATACCTACAATGAAACCAAGTTCCACCCAAGAGTCAACAAGTGCCAGAGCAAGACATACCATGCTAATTCTCCAGCAAAGCAAGAACACAGCCCTGAGCATTAAAAGACAGGTTGCCCAAAGCCATGCCAAACCCATAGACACCCCAAGACTCACTACTGGACCCTTAATTGCACTCTAGAGAGAAGAGATCCAGCTGCACCCACCAGAACACAGACACAAGCTCCCCTAACCAGGAAACCTTGACAATCCACCAGTCCAACCCCACCCACAGGGAACAGGCTCCAACATAAAGAGGAACCACAAACTTCCAGTATACAGAAAGGGCACCCCAAACACAGCATTCTAAAGGAAATGAAAAGGCAGAGAAATATTTAGCATATAAAGGAACATAATAAATGCCCACTAAATCAAACAAAAGCAGAGGAATTCTGGAGTCTACCTGAAAAAGAATTTGGAATAATGATAGTAAAGATGATCCAAAATCTTGAAAACAAAATGGAGTTACAGGTAAATAGATTAGAGACAAGCATTGAGAAAATGCCACAAATGTTTAACAAGGACCTAGAAGAAATAAAAAAAAAAGAGTCAATCCATAATGAATAATGCAATAACTGAAATTAAAAGCACTCAGGAGGGAACCAACAGTAGAATAACTGTGGCACGAGATAGGATAAGTGAGGTGGAAGGTCGAGTGGTGGAAATAAATGAAGCAGAGAGGAAAAAAAGAATTAAAAGAAATGCAGACAACCTCATAGACCTCTGTCACAATGTTAAATGTCCCAGTATTCGAATCATGGTAGTCCCAGAAGAAGAAGACAAGAAAAAAGGGCATGAAAAAATACTTGAAGACTTCCCTAAAATGGGGAAAGAAATAGCCACCCAAGTGCAAGAAACCCAGAGTCTCGAACAGAATAAACCCAATGCAAAACACCCCAATACACATATTAATCAAATTAATGGAGATGAAACACATAGAGAAAATATTAAAACATTAAAAGGGAAAAGCAACAAATAACGCAAAAGTAGATCCCCATAAGGATAACAGCTGATCTTTCAATAGAAACTCTTCAGGTCAGAAGGGAATTGCAGGACATACTTAAAGTGATGAAAGAGAAAAACCTACAATGCAGATTACTATAACCAGCAAAGATCTCATTCAAATATGAAGGAGAAATCAAAACCTTTCAGTTCAGTTCAGTTCAGTCGCTCAGTTGTGTCTGACTCTTTGTGACTCCATGAATCGCAGCACACCAGGCCTCCCTGTCCATCACTAACTCCCGGAATCTACCCAAACCCATGTCCATGGAGTCAGTGATGCCATCCAGCCATCTCATCCTCTGTCGTCCCCCTCTCCCCCTGCCCCAATCCTTCCCAGCATTAGGGTCTTTTCCAATGTGTTAACTCTTCACATGAGGTGGACAAAGTATTGGAGTTTCAGCTTCAACATCAGTCCTTCCAATGAACACCCAGGACTGATCTTCTTTAGGATGGACTGGTTGGATCTTCCTGCAGTCCAGGGGATTCTCAAGAGTCTTCCCCAACACCACAGTTCAAAAGCATCAATTCTTAAGTGCTCAGCTTTCTTCACCATCCAACTCTCACATCCATACATGACTACTGGAAAAAACCTTTACAGACAAGCAAAAGCTGAGAGAATTCAGCACCACCAAACCAACTCTTCAACAAATGCTAAAGCATCTTCTCTATACAGGAAATACAGAAAAGGTTTATAAACTTGAACCCAGAACAACAAAGTAAATGGCAATGGGATCATACGTTTCAATAATTACTTTAAATGTAAATGGGTGGAATGCCCCAACCAAAAGACAAAGAACTGTCTGAATGGATACAAAAACAGGACCCCTATATATGCTGTCTACAAGAGACCGACCTGAAATCAAGGGACACATACAGACTGAAAGCGAATGACTGGAAAAAGATATCTCATGCAAATGGAAGCCAAAAGAGAGCAGGAATAGCAATACTCATATCAGATAAACTGGACTTTGAAATAAAGTCCGTGAAGAGAGACAAAGAAGGACACTGCATAATGATCAAAGGATCAATCCAAGAAGAAGATACAACAATCATAAATACATATGCACCCAATATAGAAGCACCTCAACATAAGGCAAATGTGAGCAAGTATGAAAGGGAAAATTAACAGTAACACAGTAGTGGGAGACTTTAATACTCTACTCACACCTATGGATAGATCAACCAAACAGAAAATAAGCAAGGAAACACAAACTTTAAGTAATACAATAAACCAGTTAGACCTAATTGATATCTATAGGAAATTTCAAGCCAAAACAATGAATTTCACATTTTTCTCAAATGCATATGGAACATTCGCAAGGATAGATCATGTCCCGGAACATAAATCTAGCCTTAGAAAATTCAAAGCAGTTGAAATCATTTCAAGCATTTTTTTGCTGATCACAATGTGATTAGATTAGATATCAACTACAGGGGGGAAAAAAAAAACGATTAAAAATTCAAACATATGGAGGCTAAATAACCCGCTTCTGAATAACCAACAAATCATGGAATAAATAAAAAAGGAAATAAAAATATGCATAGAAACAAATGAAAATGAAAACATGACAATCCAAAATGGGATTCAGTAAAAGCAGTGCTAAGGGGATGGTTCATAGCATTACAAGCTTACTTCAAGAAACAAGACAAAAATCACACAAATAACCTCACTTTACACTTTAAGCAACTAGAGGAAGAAGAAATGAAGAACCCTAGAGTTAGTGGAAGGAAAGAAATCATGAAATTTAGGGAAGAAATAAAGGAAAATAAAACAAAGGAGAATGACAGCAAAAATCAACAAAACTAGAAGCTGGTTCTTTTAGAAGATAAATAAAATAGAGAAACCATTAGCCAGACTCATCCAGAAAAAAAGGGAGAAGAATCAAATCAACAAAATTGGAAATGAAAATAGAGAAATCACAAAAGACAACAACAGAGAAATACAAAGGATCATAAGAGACTATTATCAGCAAAAAATGACAGTAACATGGAAAACTTGGAAGAAATGGACAGATTCTTAGACAAGTATAATCTTTCATAACTGAAACAGCAAGAAATATAAAATCTTAACAGACTCATCACAAGCAGGGAAATAGAAACTGTAATCAAAAATCTTCCAACAAAAAAAGCCCAGGACCGGATGGCTTCACAGGTGATTTCTACCTAAAATTTGGAGAAGAGCTAACACCTATCCTACTCAAAATCTTCCAGAAAACTGCAGAAAAAGGTAAACTCCCAAACTTATTCTATGAGGTCACTATTACCCTATACCTAAACCAGAAAAAGATGCCCCCCGCCACACACACACACACACACACACACACACACACACACACACACACAAAGCTACAGGCCAATATCACTGACGAACATGTACAAATTCCTCAACCAAATCCTAGCAAGCAGAATCCAAGAATAAATTCAAAATATCACACATAATGACTAAGTGGATTTTATCCCAGGGATGCAAGGATTCTGCAATATTTGTAAATCAATCAATGTGATATATCACTTTAACAAATTGAGGGATAATAACCATCTGATTTTCTCAATAGATGCAGAGAAAGGCTTTCACAAAATTCAACATCCATTTATGATAAAAGCTCTCCAGAAGCACGCATAAAAGGAACATCAGTTCAGTTCAGTCACTCAGTCGTGTCAGACTCTGTGACCTCATGAATCACAGCACACCAGGCCTCCCTGTCCATCACCAACTCCCGGAGTTCACTCAAACTCATGTCCATTGAGTCGGTGCTATCATCCAGCCATCTCATCCTCTGTCATCCCCTTTTCCTCCTGCCCCCAATCCCTCCCAGCATCAGAGTATTTTCCAGTGAGTCAACTCTTCACATGAGGTGGCCAAAGTACTTGAGTTTCAGCTTTAGCATCATTCCTTCCAAAGAACAGCCAGGGCTGATCTCCTTCAGAATGGACTGGTTGGATCTCCTTGCAGTCCAAGGGACTCTCAAGAGTTTTCTCCAACACCACAGTTCAAAAGCATCAACTCTTGGGCCTTCTTCACAGTCCAACTCTCACATCCATACATGACCACAGGAAAAACCATAGCCCTGACTAGACGGACCTTTGTTGGCAAAGTAATGTCTCTGCTTTTCAATATGCTGTCTAGATTGGTCATAACTCTCCTTCCAAGGAGTAAGCGTCTTTGAATTTCATGGCTGCAGTCACAATCTGCAGTGATTTTGGAGCCCCCTCCCCCCCCCCCAAAAAAATACTAACACTGTTTCCACTGTTTCCCCATCAATTTCCCATGAAGTGATGGGACCAGATGCCATGATCTTCATTTTCTGAATGTTGTGCTTTAAGCCAACTTTTTCACTCACCACTTCCACTTTCATCAAGAGGCTTTTGAGTTACTCTACACTTTCTGCCATAAGGGTGGTGTCAAAAGTACAAAGTCAAGAAATACCTGGAGTAACAGGCAAATTTGGCCTTGGAATACAGAATGAAGCAGGGAAAAGGCTAATAGAGTTTTGCCAAGAGAACGCACTGGTCATAGCAAACACTCTCTTCCAAACAACACAAGAGAAGACTCTACACATGGACATCACCAGATGGTCAACACCAAAATCAGATTGATTATATTCTTTGTAGCCAAAGATGGAGAAGCTCTATATAGTCGGCAAAACAAGACCGCGAGCTGACTGTGGCTCAGATCATGAACTCCTTATTGCCAAATTCAGACTTAAATTGAAGAAAGTAGGGAAAACCACTAGACCATTCAGGTATGACCTAAATCAAATCCCTTATGATTATACAGTGGAAGTGAGAAATAGATTTAAGGGACTAGATCTGATAGATAGAGTGCCTGATGAACTATGGATGGAGCTTCGTGACATTGAACAGGAGGCAGGGATCAAGACAATCCCCATGGAAAAGAAATGCAAAAAAGCAAAATGGTTGTCTGAGGAGGCCTTACAAATAGCTGTGAAAAGAAGAGAAGCAAAAAGCAAAGGAGAAAAGGAAAGATATAAGCATCTGAATGCAGAGTTCCAAAGAAGAACAAGAAGAGATAAGAAAGCCTTCCTCAGCGATCAATGCAAAGAAATAGAGGAAAACAACAGAATGGGAAAGACTAGAGATCTCTTCAAGAAAATTAGAGATATCAAGGGAACATTTCATGCAAAGATGGGCTCAATAAAGGGCAGAAATGGTATGGACCAACAGAAGCAGAAGATATTAAGAAGAGGTGGCAAGAATACACAGAAGAACTGTACAAAAAAGACCTCCACAACCCAGATAATCACAATGGTGTGATCACTGACCTAGAGCCAGACATCCTGGAATGTGAAGTTAAGTGCGCCTTAGAAAGCATCACTACAAACAAAGCTAGTGGAGGTGATGGAATTCCCATTGAGCTATTCCAAATCCTGAAAGATGATGCTGTGAAAGTTCTGCACTCAATATGCCAGCCAATTTGGAAAACTCAGCAGTGTCCACAGGACTGGAAACGATCAGCTTTCATTCCCATCCCAAAGAAAGGCAATGCCAAAGAATGCTCAAACTACTGCACAATTGCATTCATCTCACACGCTAGAAGGAACATACCTCAACATAATAAAAGCAATATATGATAAATTCACAGCAAACATTACCCTTAATGGTAAAAAATTGAAAGCATTTCACTTAAAGTCAGGAACAAGACAAGGGTGCCCACTCTCACCACTACTATTCAACATAGTTTGGGAAGTATTAGCCACAACAATCAGAGAAGAAAAAGACATAAAAGGAATCCAGATTGGAAAAGAAGTAAAACTCTCACTGTTTGTAGATGACATGATCCTCTACATAGAAAACCCTAAAAACACCACCGTAAAATTACTAGTGCTAATCAATGAATATAGCAAAATTGTAGGATATAAAATTAATACACAGAAATCCTACACATTGCATTCCTATACACTAACAATGAGAAAACAGAAAAGAAATTAAGGAAACAATCCCATTCACCATTGTAATGAAAATAATAAAGCACTTTGGAATAAATCTAGCTAAAGAAACAAAAGAACTCTATATTGAAAACTATAAAACACTGATGAAAGAAATCAAAGACGACACAAATAGATGAAGAGATATACCATGTTCATGGATCAGAAGAATCAATATAGTGAAAATGAGTATGCTACCCAAAGAAATCTATAGATTCAATGCAATCCCTATCAAGCTACTAACGGTATTTTTCACAGAAATAGAACAAATGATTTCACAGTTTGTATGGAAATGGAAAAAAACCTCATATAGCCAAGGCAATCTTGAAAAAGAAGAAGGGAACTGAAAGAAACAACCTGCCTGACTTCAGACTATACTACAAAGCTAGTCATCAAGACAGTATTATACTGGTACTAAAACAGAAATGTTGACAATGGAAGAAAATAGAAAGCCCAATAGATAAATCCATGCACATATGGACACCTTATCTTTGACAAAGGAGGCAAGAATATAAAAGGGAGAAAAGACAATCTCTTTAACAAGTGATGCTGAGAAAACTGGTCCACCACCTGTAAAATAATGAAACTAGAACACTTTCTAACACCATACACAAAAATAAACTCAAAATGGGTTAAAGATCTAAATATAAGGCCAGAAACTATAAAACTCCTAGAGGATAACATAGGCAAAACACTCTCTGACATAAATCACAGCAGAATCCTCTTTGACCCACCCCCCAGAGTAATGGAAACAAAAGCAGTAATAAACAAATAGAACCTAATTTAACTTAAAAGCAATTACACAATGAAGGAACCTATAAGCAAGGTAAAAAGACAACCTTCAGAGTGGGAGAAAATAATAGCAAATGAAGCAACTGACAAAGAATTAATCTCAAAAATATAAAAACAGCTCATTCAGCTCAATACCAGAAAAATAAAATACCCAGTCAAAAAATGGCCCAAAAACTAAAGAGACTTTTATCTGAACACTTACAGATGGCTAACAAACATGAAAAGATACTCAACATCACTGATTATCAGAGAAATGCAAATGAAAACCACAATGAGGTACCATCTCACAAGGGTCAGAATGGCTCCTATCAAAAAGTCTACAAATAATAAATGCTGGAGGGGGTGTGGAGAAAATGGAACTCTCTTTCAATGTTAGTGGGAATACAAACTAGTACAGCTACTATGGAGAACAGTGTGGAGATTCCTTAAAAACTTAGAACTGCCATACACCCCTGCAATCCCACTGCTGGGCATACACACTGAGGAAACCAGAATTTAAAGAGACTTGTGTACCCCAATGTTCATTGCAGCACTGTTTACAATAGCTCAGTCATGGAAGCAATCTAATTGTCCATTGGTAGATGAATGGGTAAGAAAATTTTGGTATATATACATAATGGAATATTATTCATCTATTAAAAACAACACATTTGAATCAGTTCTAATGACGTGGATGAAACTGGAGCCTATTATACTGAGTGAACTAAGCCAGAAAAAAACAAAAACAAAAAACGCCAATAGAGTGTATTAACACATATGTATTTAATTTAGAAGGATGGTAATGATGACACTACATGCAAGACAACAAAAGAGACACAAATATAAAGAACAGACTTTTGGACTTTGTGGGAGAAGGCGAGGGTAGGATGATAGAGAGAATAACACTGAAACATGTATATTATCATATGTAAAACAGATGACCTGTCCAAGTTCGATGCATGAAACAGGGCACTCAAAGCTCACTGGGACAACCCAGAGGGATGGGATGAGGAGGGAGGTGAGAGGGGGTTTCAGAATGAGGGACATATGTACACTGGTGGCTGATTCACGTCAATATATGGCAAAACCATCACAATATTGTCAAGTAATTAGCCTTCAGTTAAAACAAATTACTTAGTTTTTTAAATATGCAAAAGTGTACAGAATATAAATGGATTTTTACAAAACAAATACTATAGAATCATGACCTATACAATAAACTTACTATAGTAAAACCAACAAATGAAACTAATCAAAGCTGTTGAGTGTTGTGCTATGCTTGGTTTTCTCCTGAGAAATAAGAATAGCATATACTACCTGGATAAGCTTCTAATTCGGATGGAACACCAATATGTTACCATATTTTAACAATTCTAATATGGTTTAAAAACTTTTAGAGCTGCATCTCTAAAATTGAATGTATTTTACAATTGATGGCATTTTATAACTGGTTAATTTTTTTTCTTGGTGATACATTAAATTTTTGAGATTTTGGAATTCAATAAAATGTGGTTTGCATTTAAAAAAAAAGAATTCAGATCAATAAAATTAGAAATAAGAAAGCAGACATTACAACTAACCCCACAGAAATACTAAGGATCATAAAAGACTACTATGAGCAACTATATGCCAATAAAATGGACAACCTGAAAGAAATAGACAAATTCTTAGAAAGGTATAGTCTCCCAAGGAAGAAATAGAAAATATGAGCAGACCAATCATAAGCTTTGAAATTGAAACTGTGATTAAAAACTTTTCAATAACCAAAAGTTAGGACCTGATGACGCCACACAAATTTTATCAACTTAGAGAGAACAGTCAACACTTATCCTTCTGAAACTGTTTTAAAAATTTTCAGAGGAAGGAAAACCTCAACTCATTTTATGAACCAATCATCACTCTGATACCAAAACCAGACAAAGATACCACAAAAAATGAAAATTATAGGACATATCACTGATGAACACAGATGCAAAATTCCTCAACAAAATACTAGGAATCTGTACCTACAGTATATTAAAAAGGTCATACATCATGATCAAGTGGGATTTATCCCAGGAATGTAAGGCTTTTTTCAACATCCATAAATCAATCAATGTGACATAGCACATCAACAAGTTGAAGAAAAAAAACTCTATGATCATCTAAACAGATGTTGAAACAGCTTTTGACAAAATTCAGCGCCCATTTATATTTATACACACATTTATTATTAATAATAAATTACATTATACATAATATACTAAAACGGTTATATAAAATATTATATTATGATAAAAATTGTCCAGAATGTGAGCATAGAGTGTACATATCTCAACACAATAAAGGCCATATATGACAAATGTACAGGTAGCATCATATTCAATGGTGAAAAGTTGAAAGCATTCCCTCTAAAATTAGGAAGAAGACAAGAATATACACTCTTACTGCTTTTAGTTCTGACAATATAGTTATGGAAGTCCTAGCTATAGAAATCAGAGAAGAAAAAGAAGTAAATAAAAGAAATCTAATTTGGAAAAGAAGTTAAACAGTCACTCTTTACAGATGACATGAAACTATTCATGGAAGATCTTAAAGATACTACTGAAAAACTTCTAGAATTCATCAATGAATTTGGTAACATTGCAGGTTACAAAATTAAGACCAATAAATCCATTGCCAAAAAGAGAGAGAGAGAAATCTGTTGTATTTCTATACACTAATAACAAAAGATAAATTCAATAAACAATTACATTTACCATTGCATCAAAAGTTGAAATACCTAGAAATAAGCCTATATAATGAAACCAAGTATCTGTACTCCAAAAATTATAGGATCCTAATGAAAGGAGTTGAATACATAAGCAGATGGAAACATATACCATGTTCGTGGATTGGAAGTCTCAATATTTTCAAAATGACTATATTACCCAAGGCAATCTACAGATTCAATGCAATTCCAGTCAAACTACCAATGGCATTTTTAACAGAACTAGAACAACAACAACAAAAATCTTAAAATTTGTGTAGAGACACAAAGATTCTGAATAGCCAGCACAAAGTTGAAAAATAAAAACAGAATCAGAGAAATTAGACTCTCTGAATCCTGACTATTCTACAAAACTAGAGTTATCAAAACGTTATGATATCGGCACCAAAACAGAAATATGGATCAATGGAACAGGATAGAAAACCCAGAAATAAACCCATTCTCCTATGATCAGTCAATGCAAAAAGGCAAGACTACTCAAGGTTAGAAAGACAGTCTCTTCAACAAATGATAATGGGAAAACTGGACAGTCACATGTTCAAAAAATGAAATTAGATCATTCTTTAACTCCATACACAAAAAATAAGTCCAAAGTGGATTAAAGACCTAAATATGAGACTGGACAGTATAAAATTCCTAGGGGAAAGTGGGCAGAAAACACTCTGAGATAAATCACAGCAACATCTTTTGTTGATCTGTTTCCCAGAATAATGTATATAAAAACAAAAACAGGCAAATGGGTGCTACTTAAGTTCAAAGGAAACAATTTTAAAAAAATTAAAAGATAACCCATAGATTGGGAAAAAATATTTTAATGATGTAATCAATAAGGTATAAAAGTCCCCCAAATTTACAAACAACTTATTATGCATAACAGCATCAAAACAACAAAAAGTGGGCATGAGACCTAAACAAACATTTCCCCCAAAGAAGACATACAAGTAGCCAATAGGCTTATGAAAAGATATTTAACATCACTACTTACTAGAGAAATGCAAAACAAAACTGCAATGAAATATCACCTCAAACCAGCCAAGTGGCTATATCAAAAACTCCACAAACAATAAATGCTGAACAGGGTGTGGACAGAAGGGATCCCTCCTACACTATTGGTGGGAATGTATCTTGGAATAGCCAATATGGAGAAGAGTATGGAAATTTCTTAAAAACCTAAAATTAGAGTTACCATATAACCATGCAATCCCACTCCTGGGCATATATCCAGAGAAAAACATGATCCTAAAGGATCATGCACCACATTGTTCATCGCAGCACTGTTTACACTACCCAAGACCTGAAAGGAACCTAAATGTATGTTGACAAAGGAATGGATAAAGAAGATGTGGCACATATATACAATGGAATATAACTCAGCCATTCAAAAGAATGACATAATGCCATTTGAAACAACATAGATGGAACTAGACAGTGCCATACTAAAAGTCAAGAAGTCAGAGAGAAGGAGAAATATTGTATGACATCTCTTATACATGAAATCTAATAAGAAATCATACTAATGTACTTACTTAAAAACAGAAACAGAATCACAGATTTACAAAATGAACTCTTGGTTGCCAGGGGGAAGGGATAGTTAGGAATTTGGGGATGGCCATATACACACTGCTATATTTCAAATAGACAAGCAAAAAAGACCTACTGTGTAGCACATGGAACTCTGCTCAATGTTATGTGCCAGTCTGGATAGGAGGGGCCTTGCAGGAGAATGGATGAATGTATATATATGGCTGAGTCCCTTTTCTGTTCACCAGAAACTACCACAGCATTGTTAATTGGCTATACATCAATACAAAATAAAAAAGTTCAAAACAAAGCAAACAAAAAAAAAAGGCTGTTTATGATGAATTCATAACATAATATACAATGATGACAAGCTAAAACCTTTTCTTTTAAAATTGGGAACAAGACATGGAAGCCACTCTCACTTCTATTTAAAATAGAATTTGAAGTCCTGGCCATAACACTCAGACATCAAAAGAAATAGAAAAATTAGAAAGGAAAGATTGTCATTTTATTTCTAGTGACATGACACTATACATAGAAAATCTTAAAGGTTTTGGCAAAATCTATTAGAACTAATAAATATATTCAATAAACAGCATACAAGATTAACATATAGAATTTTATTGCATTTCAATATATTACCAATAAATTATTAGAAATAGAAAGCAATACAAAATTTCCATTTAAAAATGTTCACAAACAATAAAATATGTAGAACATAGAACTAAACTTAACCAAGGAAGTGAAATATCTATACACTGAAAACTATAAAACTTTGATGAAAGAATTTGATGTAAATAAATGGAAATTTATCCCATGTTAATAAAATGGAAGAGTTCACATTGTTAAAATATCCATAATATCCAAAGCAAACGAAAGATTTAATGCAATCTCTACCCAAAAAAAAAAAGATGTTTTCCACAAACTTAGAACAAATAATCCTAAAAATGTGTATGAAATCACAAAATATCTGAATAGCTAAAGCCACCTTGAGAAAAAAGAACAAAACTGGAAATATGAACCTCCCAGTCCTCAAGAAGACTGAGAAACTAGTTTACAAAACAGTATCCCAGAAATAACCTATACAATTATGGTCAACTAATCTATGACAAAGGAGTCAAGACTATTCAATGAAGAAACTGCAGTCTCTTCATTAAGTTGTGCTTGGGAAACTGGACAACTATTAACACATATTCAAAAATGAATTTAGAACATTCTCTAATACCATATACAAAAATAAGCTCAAAATGTAATAAATGTCTAAATGTACCACTAGACACTATCAGACTCCTAGAGGAAAACATAGAACTGTCTTTGGCATAACTTGTAGTAATATATATATATATAATATATTATATATATATATATATATATATATATATATATAATTTATATTATATATATATTATATATATATTATATAATGTGTTATATATATATAATCTATCTCCTAAGAAAAAAGAAATAAAATGAAAATAAACAAATGAAACCTAATGAAATTTAAGAGGTTTTCCAAAGAGGAAGAAACCATTGACAAAACAAAAAGACAACTTACTGAATAGGAGAAACTATTTGCATATAAAATGACCAATATAGGGTTACTATCTGAAGAAATATAAATTGCTCTTAAAATATGTCATCGAAAAGCAAACAATCTGATTAAAAACAGGCATAAGAGGTGAATGGACATTTTTCTGAAGAGAAATAAGATGCCCAACAGGCACTAGACCCGTAATCACCAGGAAAATTCAAATTAAAACCACAATGAGATATCATTACACATCTGTCAGAATAGCTGTCATCAAAATTCTAAAAATAACAAGTGTATACACGTGTACCCCAATGTTCATTGCAGCACTGTTTATAATAGCCAGGACATGGAAGCAACCTAGATGTCCATCAGCAGATGAATGGATAAGAAAGCTGTGGTACATATACACAATGGAGTATTACTCAGCCATTAAAAAGAATACATTTGAATCAGTTCTAATGAGGTGGATGAAACTGAAGCCTATTATACAGAGTGAAGTAAGCCATAAGGAAAAACACCAATACAGTATACTAACGCATATATATGGAATTTAGAAAGATGATAACAATAACCCTGTGTACGAGACAGCAAAAGAGACACTGATGTATGGAACAGTCTTACGGACTCTGTGGGAGAGGGAGAGGGTGGGAAGATTTGGGAGAATGGCATTGAAACATGTAAAATATCATGTAGGAAACGAGATGCCAGTCAAGGTTCAATGCACGATACTGGATGCTTGGGGCTAGTGCACTGGGACGACCCAGAGGGATGGTATGGGGAGGGAGGAGGGAGGAGGGTTCAGGATGGGAAGCACATGTATACCTGTGATAGATTCATTTTGATATTTGCAAAACTAATACAATTATGTAAAGTTTAAAAATAAAATAAAATTAAAAAAAAAAACAACAATGGCTGGTTAAGTGAGCATACTAACACCAACTGAGAGATAAAAGATGTTCTGTTGTTTACTGTGCCAGACAGGGGCTCGTACATCACTGTTTTCTGAAAACTGCTTTGTGAACCAAATAAAAAGCTACAAGTAAAAAAAATAAATAAATAACAAGTGTTGGTGAAATTGTGTATAAAACAGTGCTTGTACACTGTTGGTGGGGATACAAATTGGTGCAAACACAATGGAGAGCAGTATGGGGGCTCCTCAAAAGAACTAGGAGAAGGCAATGGCAACCCACTCCAGTACCCCTGCCTGGAAAATCCCATGGACGGAGGAGCCTGGTAGGCTGCAGTCCATGGGATCACTAGGAGTTGGGCAGGACTGAGCGACTTCACTTTCCCTTTTCACTTTCATGCATTGGAGAAGGAAATGGCAACCCATTCCAGTGTTCTTGCCTTGAGAGTCCCAGGGATGGCGGAGCCTGGTGGGCTGCCATCTCTGGGGTCGCACAGAGTCGGACACAACTGCAGTGACTTAGCAGCAAAAGAACTAAACAAAGAAAAACTTTCAGTTCAGTTCAGTCACTCAGTCGTGTCCGACTGTTTGCAACCCCATGAATCGCAGCACACCAGGCCTCCCTGTCCATCACCAACTCCCAGAGTTCACTCAAACTCACGTCCATCGAGTCAGGGATGCCATTCAGCCGTCTCATCCTCTGTCGTCTCCTTTTCCTCCTGGCCCCAATCCCTCTCAGCATCAGAGTCTTTTCCAGTGACTCAGCACTTCGTATGAGATGGCCGAAGTACTGGAGTTTCAGCTTTAGCATCATTCCTTCCAAAGAAATCCCAAGGCTGATCTCCTTCTGAATGGACTGATTAGATGTCCTTGCAGTCCAAGGGACTCTCAAGAGTCTTCTCCAACACCACAGTTCAAAAGCATCAACTCTTGGGCCTTATTCACAGTCCAACTCTCACATCCATACATGCATGACCACAGGAAAAACCATAGCCCTGACTAGACGGACCTTTGTTGGCAAAGTAATGTCTCTGCTTTTGAAAATGCTATCTAGGCTGGTCATAATTTTCCTTCCAAGGAGTAAGTGTCTTTTAATTTCATGGCCACAGTCACCATCTGTAGTGATTTTGGAGCCCAGAAAAATAAAGTCTGACACTGTTTCCACTGTTTCCCCATCTATTTCCCATGAAGTGGTGGGACAAGATGCCATGATCTTCGTTTTCTGAATGTTGATCTTTAAGCCAACTTTTTCACTCTCCACTTTCACTTTCATCAAGAGGCTTTTTAGTTCCTCTTCACTTTCTGCCATAAGGGTGGTGTCATCTGCATATCTGAGGTTATTGATATTTCTCCTGGCAATCTTGATTCCAGATTGTGCTTCTTCCAGCCCAGGGTTTCTCATGATGTACTCTGCATATAAGTTAAATAAACAGGGTGACAATATACAGCCCTGACAAACTCCTTTTCCTATTTGGAACCAGTCTGTTGTCCCATGTCCAGTTCTAACTGTTGCTTCCTGACCTGCATATAGGTTTATGAAGAGGCAGGTCAGGTGGTCTGGTATTCCCATCTCATAAAGAATTTTCCACAGTTTATTATGATCCACACAGTCAAAGGCTTTGGCATAGTCAATAAAGCAGAAATAGCTGTTTTTCTGGAACTCTCTTGCTTTTTCTATGATCCAGTGGATGTTGGCAATTTGAACTCTGGTTCCTCTGCCTTTTCTAAAACTAGCTTGAACATCAGGAAGTGTGTTCACACACACACACAATAGAATATTAGTCACAAAATTGGATGAAATTTTACTATTTGCACAGGCCAGGGGTCTCCAAACAGAGGAAATAGCCTGCAAGTGTCAGATATTTTTATCTCTCTTAAGCAGCAGAAGGAGTCAAACTAGCGATATTTTTTTCCTTCTCTATACAAATTTAAAAGGAGGTTTCTTTTAAAATACTGTGTTGCCATAATGACACCTGGTTTCACCTGAAGTTAACTATTCTCAAACCTTGAGCTAACCACTGCATTTTTCTTATGGAAATGTCTGTCTTAAGCTATGTTAATGCACTATGCATTTACTCCAAACTCTGTCTTCAAGTGGGTTCCACCTAATGGCTCAGAACCTACTTGACATATCAGTATAACATACTGGTATGTATATATCAGTATAACATACTCAGATATTGTTCCCCTAATCTATGTAAACAAAACCATTTGTATGGTGATCTGCCCTTCTACAAAATTCAAGTTAATCATTTTATGGCCCAGGATGAACCACTTGGTGCCAAGATTATCCCAAAATGCATCTTATGGGTGAGGGCCTGGTCCCATTCTGAGTTTTAAGACATTCCTTTCTTTCATTAACAGACTGCTAGTGACTATATAACATCTGGCTGAAGACTAGCAGGGGGGCACTCTTTCTGCCCGCTTCTGATGCCTATGTCAGAAGCTTTCTCTATCTCCTTTATACTTTAATAAAACTTTATTACACAAAAGTTCTGAGTGATCAAGCCTTGTCTCTGGCCCCAGATTGAATTCGTCTCCTCCAGGGGCCAAGAATCCCGGCATCTTTTTTCATTCAACAACAACCTTTCATCTGCTTACTGAAATGTCAGACAGAAACAGACAAATACTGTATGATATAATTTATATTTGAAAAATAAAAATACAACAAGCAAGTTTAAAAAACAGATTCACAGTGTAGAAAAAAGTTAGTGGTTACTAGTTGCAAGGCATAATTCTTCCCAGTTCTCACATTCCCCGTTGGTATCCCTATGTTTGTTTTATATGTCTGTGTATCAATTTCTGCTTTGTAAATAAAATAATTTATGCCATTTTTCTAGATTCCACATGTTCATGTTAACATACAATATTTGCTTTTTTTTCCTGACATACATCACTGTGTATGAAAGTCTCCATCCAGCATCTTTGCAAATGACCCAAATGTATTCCTTTTTATTGTTGAGTAATATTCCATTGTGTGTACAAACCACTTCTTTATCCATTCCTCTATCAATGGACATTTAGCCATTTTAATTAGTTCAGCGATGAACACAGGTGCGCATATGTCTTTTTTTTATGGTTTTCTTCGAACATATGTCCAGGAGTGGGATTTGTTAGTGCTATTTTTAATTTTTTTAAGGAGTATCCACGCTGTTGTCCCTGGAGAATGTATTGATTTATATTCCCACCAACAGTGCAAAATAGATCCCTTTTCTCCATACCCTCTCAAGCTTTTGTTGGTTGTAGATTTTTTGATGATGGCCATTCTGAATGATGTGAGGTGATATCTCATTGTAGTTTTGATTTTCATTTTGCTAATAATTAGTGATGTTGAGCATCTTTTCATGTATTTTTTGGCCATCAGTATGTCTTCTTTGGAGAAACATCTATTTAATTTTTCAACCCATTTTTTGACTGGGTTGTTTGCTTTTTGGATATTGAGCTGCAGGAGTTGCTTATATATTTTGGACATAAATTATTTGTCAGTGACTCATATGCAAATTTTTCTCCCATTCTGATGCTTTCATTTTCATCTTGGTTATGGTTTTCTTTGCTGTGCAAAAACTTTTAAGCTTAATTAGGTCCCATTTATTTTCATTTATATTTCCATTAATGTAAAGAGGTGTTTCTAAAAAGATCTTGCTGTGATTTATGTCAATGAGTGTTCTGTCTATGTTTTCCTCTGAGAGTTTTATATTGCCCATTCTTTAATCCATTTGATTTTATTTTTGCATACGGTGTTAGGGCATATTCTAATGTAATTCTTTTACATTGTAGCTGTCCAGTTTTCCCAATACCACTTGTTGAAAATACTACTTTTTCTCCATTGCACAGTTTTGTCTCCTTTGTAATAGACTAAGAAGGCAAGTTATGACCAACCTAGATAGCATATTCAAAAGCAGAGACATTACTTTGCCAACAAAGTTTCGTCTAGTCAAGGCTATGGTTTTTCCTATAGTCATGTATGGATGTGAGAGTTGGACTGTGAAGAAGGCTGAGCACCAAAGAATTGATGCTTTTGAACTGTGGTGTTGGAGAAGACTCTTGAGAGTCCCTTGGACTGCAAGGAGATCCAATCAGTCCATTCTGAAGGAGATTAGCCCTGGGATTTCTTTGGAAGGAATGATGCTAAAGCTGAAACTCCAGTACTTTGGCCACCTCATGCAAAGAGCTGACTCATTGGAAAATACTCTGATGCTGGGAGGGATTGGGGGCAAGAGGAGAAGGGGACGACAGAGGATGAGATGGCTGGATGGCATCACTGACTCGATGGACGTGAGTCTGAGTGAACTCTGGGAGTTGGTGATGGACAGGGAGGCCTGGTGTGCTGAGATTCATGGGGTCGCAAAGAGTCAGACACGACTGAGTGACTGATCTGATCTGGTCTGAAGTGACCATTAGTGGAGGACAGAGGACCCTGCATGCTCTACACTCCATGAGATGGCAAAGAGTCAGACATGCCTTAGTGACTGAACAACAACAGGTAGCCATGGGTCCTTGGATTTATCTATGAGCTTTCTATTTTGCTCCATTGTCTTGTATTTCTGTTTTGGGGCCAATGCCACACTGTTTTAATTACTGTAGTTTTGTAATATAGTCTGAAGTAAGAAAGCCTGATTTCTCCTGCTCCATTTTCCTTATTCAAGTTTGCTTTGGCTATTCAGGATCTATTGTGTCTCCACACAAATTGTAAATTTTTTCTTCCTGATTCTTTGAAAAATGTCATTGGAAATCTGATAGGGACTGCATTGATTATGTATATTGCTTTGGGTAGTATAGCCATTTTCATAATACTGATTCCTCTAATCAAAGAACATGACCTATTGCTCTATCTGTTTGTGTCATCTTTGATCTCTTTCATCAGTATCTTATATTTTTCTGACTACAGATCTTTAACATTTTAGGTAGGTTTATGCTGAGATATTTTAGTCTTTTTTGTTGCAAAGGTACACGGGATTATTTATTTAATTTCTTTTTGTTTTGTTATTAATTTATAGGAATGCAAAGGATTTCTGCAAATTAATTTTGTGCCCTGCAAATTCAACAAATTTATTGATAAACTCTAGTAGTTTTCTGGCGGCATCTTTAGGATTTCCTATGTATGAAAGTGAAAGTGTTCGCTACTCAGTTGTGTCTGACTCTTTGTGACCCCAAGGACTGCAGCATGCCAGGTTTCCCTATCCTTCACTATCTCCTGGAATTTGCTCAAACTCGTGTCCATTGAGTTGGTGATGCCATCCAACAATCCCATCCTCTGTCATACCCTTTTCCTACTGTTTCCCTTTATGCCTACTTTCTGGAGAGATTTTATCATGAATGCATATTGAATTTTATCATAGCTTTTTCTGTATCTATTGAGATGATCACATGGTTTTTATTCTTCATTTTTTTAATATGATTTATCACATAGATTGACTTGCATATATCAATGAGCTATTGCATCCCTGGGATTAATCCCACTTGATCATGTTTTATGATCTTTTTAATGTGTTGATTTAGGTTTACTAGCATTTTGTTGAGGATTTTTACGTCTATGTTAATCAGTTATTTTGGCCTGTAACTTTCTTTTTTGTGTGGTATCTTTGTCTGATTTTAGGTTCAGGGTGATGGTGGCCAAGGAAAATGAGTTTGAGAGTGTTCCTCCTTCTGCAATTTTTTGAAAAAATTTGTGGTGTTAGTTTTTCTCTAAATATTTGATATAATTCACCCATGAAGTCATTTTGTCCTGGACTTTTGTTCCTGAAAGACTTTGTCAGTTGTAATTTATTCATTTTTTCTACTTTTATTGATTTCAGCTCTCTTTTTGTTTTGATGAGTCTAGCTAAAGCTTTATCAATTTTGTTTATCTTTTCAAGGAACCAGCTTTTAGTTTCATTGAATTTGCTATTGTTTTCTTCACTTCTATTTCATTTATTTCTGCTCTGATCTGTATGAGCTTTTTCCTTCTATTAACTTAGTGTTTGATTTGTTCCTCTTGATCTAATTGCTTTTGGTTTAACATTAAGTTGTTTGTGTTTTTTCTTACTTTTTGAGGTGAGATTTTATTGCTATCCACTTCAGTCTTAGAACCGCATTTATGAATCCCATAGGTTTTGATCAATCATGTTTTTGTTGTCATTTGTTTCTAGGGTTTTTTTTTTTTTTTAATTCATTTTCTCTTTGATTTCTTATGTAATATCTTGGTTATTTATTAGAATTTTTTTAGTATCCATGTGTTAGTGTTTCTTTACATATTTTTCTTGCAATTGATTTCTAATTTCATGTAGTGTGGTCAGAAAATATGCTTATTAAGATTTTAATTTTCTTCAGTTTACAAAGTTTTTATTAGTGACCCAGGATGTGGTCAGTCCTGGAGAATGTTCTGTGTGTACTTTAAAAGAAGATGATTTCTGATATTTTCAATGGCAAGGTCCTATAAATATCAATTAAGCCTGTTTTAATTGGACCTTTGTTGGAAAAGCAATGTCTCTG
Organism: Bos taurus; assembly: GCF_002263795.3. Taxonomy (NCBI): domain Eukaryota; kingdom Metazoa; phylum Chordata; class Mammalia; order Artiodactyla; family Bovidae; genus Bos; species Bos taurus. The sequence goes on from NC_037336.1 coordinate 6,922,056, forward strand.
CTTTTTAATACATTGTCTAGGTTGGTCATAGCTTTTCTTCCAAGGGACAAGGGTCTTTTAATTTCATGGCTGCAGTCACCATCTGCAGTGATTTGGGAGCACAAGAAAGTAAAGCCTGTCACTGTTTCCATTTTTTCCCTGTCTATTTGCCTTGAAGTAATGGGAGCAGATGCCATGATATTAGTTTTCTGAAAATTGAGTTTTAAGCCAGCTTTTTCACTCTCTTCTTTCACTTTCATCAAAAGGCTTTTTAATTCTTCTTCACTTTCTGCCATAAGAGTGGTGTCATCTGCATATCTGAGGTTGCTGATATTTCTCCCAGCATCTTAATTCCAGCTTGTGCTTCATCCAGCCTGGCATTTTGCATGATGTACTCTACATTGAAGTTAAATAAGTAGGTTGCAATATACAGCCTTTCCATACTCCTTTCCCAATTTGGAACCAGTCTGATGTTGCATATCCAGTTCTAACTGTTGCTTCTTGACCTCCATATGGATTTCCTAGGAAGCAGGTAAGGTGGTCTGGTATTCCCATCTCTTTAAGAATTTTCTACAGTTTGTTGTGATCCACACAATCAAGGGCTTTGGTATAGTGAATAAAGCCCAAGTAGATGTTTTTCTGGATCTCTCTTGATTTTTCAATGATCCAACGGATGTTGGCAATTTGATCTTCGGTTCCTTTGCTTTTTCTAAATGCAGTTTGAACATCTGGAAGTTCATGGCTCACGTACTGTTGAAGCCTTGCTTGGAGAATTTTGAGGATTAATTTGCTAGCATGTGAGATGAGGACATGAGTTGTGCGGTAGTTTGAGCATTCTTTGGCATTGCCTTTCTTTGGGATTGGAATGAAAACTGACCTTTTCCAGTCCTGTGTCCACTGCTGAGTTTTCCAAATTTGCTGTCATATTTAGTGCAGCACTTTCATAGCATCATCTTTTAGGATTTGAAGTAACTCAGATGGAATTCCCTCACTTCCACTAGCTTTGCTTGTAGTGATGCTTCCTAAGGCTCACTTGACTTCACATTCTAGGATGCCTAGCTCTCCAGGTTTCTTATAATTTTCATTTGCATGTCATATCTTTTCATCCCCTCACTTTCAGTCTGTATATGTCTCTAGGTCTGAAGTGGGTCTCTAGTAGATAGCATACAATTACAAGTCGTCAATAGGCAAAATTTTCTTTTGAGGTTTCCCCCTTTGATTACTTCAGATATGCTGACTCCTCTTCTGGCCTTCCTGCAAATTTCTGCTGAAAAATCACCTATTAACCTCATGGGGATTTCTTTGTATGTTATTTGTTTATTTTCCCTTGCTACTTTTTTTTTCCTTTTTTAAAAATTTATTTATTTATTTCACTTTACAATATTGTATTGGTTTTGCCATACATCAACCTTTGCTATTTTTAATATTTTTCCTTTATATTTAAATTTTTTAGTTTTATTAATATGTGTCTTGACATGTTCCTCCTTGGGTTTGTCCTGTACAGGGCCCTTTGTGTTTCTTGGACTTGATTAACTATTTCATTTCCCATGTCATGAAAGTTTTCCATTAAAATCCCTTTGAATATTTTTTCAGACACTTTATCTTTCTCTTCTTATTCTGGGGTCTCTGTAGTTTGAATGTTGGTGGATTTAATGTTATCCCAGATGTCTCATTCATCTGGAATTCTCATTTCCTTTCATTCTTTTTCCTTTATTATGCTCCTCAGCAGCCATTTCCCCCATTCTATTGATTCCTTCTAGTGTATTTTTCATTTCAGTTTTTGTGTTGTTCATCACTTTGTTCTTTCAGTTCAGTTCAGTTTAGTTGCTCAGTCATGTCTGACTCTTTGTGACCCCATGAATCACAGCACACCAGGCCTCCCTGTCCATCACCAACTCCCGGAGTTCACTCAAACTCATGTCCATCAAGTCGGTGATGCCATCCAGCCATCTCATCCTCTGTCGTCCCCTTCTCCTCCTGCCCCCAATCCCTCCCAGCATCAGAGTCTTTTCCAATGAGTCAACTCTTCACATGAGGTGGCCAAAGTACTGGAGTTTCAGCTTTAGCATCATTCCTTCCAAAGAACACCCTGGGCTGATCTCCTTCAGAATGGATTGGTTGAATCTCCTTGCAGTCCAAGGGACTCTCAAGAGTCTTCTCCAACACCACTTTGTTCTTTAGTTCTTCTAGTACTTTGTTAAATACTTCTTTATGTTCTTGGTTTGTGCTTCCTTTCTGTTTCTTAGATCTTGGATCATCTTTCATTCATTACTCTGAATTCTTTTTCATATAAGTTGCTTATCTTCTCTTCATTTAGTTGTTCTTGTAGGTTTTTATCTCGTTCCTTTGTCTGCAACATGTTTTTCTGTCATCTCATTTTGTCTAACTTACTGTGTTTATTTTCTCCCTTCCACAGGCTGGAGAGTCATATTTCCTTTTGCTTCTGTTTCCTGTCCCCTAGTCGGGGAGGCTTCTGAGGCTTCTGGTGGGTCCTAAAGCTTGTGTAGGCTTCCTAGAGAGAGGGACTGGTGCCTGCACTCTGGTGTGTGATGCTGAGTGTATTAGTCAAGGCTATGGTTTTTCCAGCGGTCATGTATGGGTGTGAGATTTGGACTCTGAAGAAAGCTGAGTGCTGAAGAATTGATGCTTTTGAACTGTGGTGTTGGAGAAGACTCTTGAGAGTCCCTTGGACTGCAAGGAGATCCAACCAGTCCATTCTGGAAGAGATCAGCCCTGGGTGTTCTTTGGAAGGAATGATGCTAAAGCTGAAACTCCAGTACTTTGGCCACATCATGTGAAGAGTTGACTCATTGAAAAAGTCTCTGATGCTGGGAGGGATTGGGGGCAAGAAGACAACAGAGGATGAGATGGCTGGATGGCATCACTGATTTGATGGACGTGAGTCTCAGTGAACTCCGGGAGTTGGTGAAGGACAGGGAGGCCTAGCGTGCTGCGATTCATGGGGTTGCAAAGAGTCAGACACAACTGAGTGACTGAACTGAGCTGATACTATAATATATATATACTATTATATATATATATATATATATATATATAGTATTATGTATATATGTATAACTGCATATATATATATAACTGTAATTTACTATACTATAATAAATATATTATATATAACATACTATATATAGTATAATATATATAATTATATATGTATAGTGTATATACAGTATATATTATATATATACTGTACTATAAATATACTATAATAGTATAGTATATATAGTATATAAATTATTATAGTATATATAGTAAATAGTATATTCACTATATAATTCTTAACTGGGGAAAGTTGTGTGCCTCCATTCTTTCCCCAGTTAAGAATTTTAAAATTTCCCCCAAAATGAATGAAGCAAACTTTTCATGATATGTGTGCATATCAGGGGATTTTTGAAGATAAGCTGCATCATGCACTGGTATGTAGCATGTAATTCAGCCTCACGATAATTAAGAAAATCAGTTTACAATATTGGGATTCCCAAGTGGCTCAGTGGTAAAGAATCTGCCTGCTGATACAGGAGATGTGGGTTTGATCCCTAGGTCAGAAAAAAAAAAAACCCTGGAGCTGGAAATGGCAACCCACCCCAGTATTCTTGCCAGGAAAATCCCATGGACAGAGGAGCCTAGTGGGCTACAGTCATGGTGTCACAAAGTCAGACAACAATGAGTGACAGAGCATGTAGACATGTGTAGTATTATGTCTCAAAAATACAATCATCAAGGAATTTTTATAGGGAAAAATAATTGTGAAATGTTTGTGTAACTCAGCATTTGGTGATCTTTTATATTTAAAACATTATTTTCTTTAAGAATGTTGCATATTTTATGACTATATGCCCTGCTGATTAATGCCAATTTTATCTTGCCTTTATACATGTTAGTTTCTTATGGGTATGATTAAACAAGTAATTTTGCTAGAAATATTCAACCAAATGGTCAATTACATCAATGAGATGTGCAAGCTAGTTTGTTGGAAGTGAATTAATTTCTAAAGCATTGGAACAATAAATAAAAGACAGGGCAATGAATAGATGATGACTTAGGTTTCAGATGGTAGGGCTTCATGTAGATAGCCTAAAATAAACAAGGAGTACACAAGTTCAATGTGTCAAAGGAACAGAAAGACTTTTTTAACCAGTAAACAATTTGCTTCACTTCTCTATGTCACATAACAAATTACCATGTTTAAAGTATATATATATATATATATATATATATATATGTGTGTGTGTGTGTGTGTGTGTGTGTGTGTGTGCATATATGTAATCTTACGGTTTCTGTGAATCAGAACCTCTAGAAATGCTCATCTTGTCCTCTGTGAAATTTCAATAATGGTCTTGACTCACTCACTTTGTCAGAAGAATTAATTTTCTTAAAGCTGAAGAAGTTATTGCAGCATGCTTCTTCAAAGCCACCAAGGATGAAAAGACTTTAGAATGAGTCTGCCATCACAATGGAAACTTACTTGATGCAAGTTATTTGGAGAAGTGACAACCCATCACTTTTTTGTTATATTCTATTGGTCACCAACTCTGCCATCACTTGAGGACAAGGGAGGAGGGAAGGTGGAAATGACGGGGACTGCTCCATATATGACTGCCACAGAGGGTGTGCAAAATGCAACCTTTTTGAATAAATAATTAGTGGGGATATATTGAGCTATGTTAGCAATAACAAAATGTTTATCTACATTTTAAGAAGATTGCAAGTTTTTTGGCAGGTTATTGGCACAACCTGATTTACCTTTCAGAAGATAACTTTGGAGGCATGAAATTGATTACTGGACTGTTCACTATATCTCTGCCCTTCAGATGATGAAAGAAAGAAAATTCTATTTCAATTATTGGAGTATTTATACAAAGGTAAGCATGAAGGAATCTCATGAGTAATGAATGCTTAACATGAGTCACGCCCTTTGCACCCGTTCACTTGGTGTACTCAATAGCCCTACAAGGTAAATTCTATTATATCCCATTAAATGAAAGGATATTGGAGCAGGAAATATGTTGTTTTACCCAGAATAATAGGGATAGTAACTACCTATGCCTAGATTTAAGTAGGACTGAACTTTTTTCCACTTGAACCATGCTCTTCTAAGTGAACCAAGTTTTTTTTTTTCTTTTTAAAGTAAACATTGTATAGAGTTAAGATGTTCAAATTAATGACTTGATGTACACATAAATAGTGAAATAATTATTACAATCAAGTTAATCAATGTATCTTTTCCTCACAGTTACCATTTTTTTGTGTGATGAGAGCACCTGAAATTTATTCTTAGTCAATTTCCAATATTCAGCACAGTAGAATTAACTATAATCATCCCACTGAACATTAGATCTCAATAGACTTATTCATCTTGCATAATGGAAACTTTGTACCTTTTAACCAACATCTTCGATTTCCTACCCCTCCCCAGCACTGGTACCATCTTTCTCCTCCCTGCTTCTATGTTTTCAACTTTTTTAGATGCTATATATAAGAGAGATAATGTAGTTTTTTCTTTCTATGGCTTACTTCACTAAGGGTAATTTCTTTGAGTTTCATCCATGTCCTCGTAAATAGCAGGATTTCTTCTTTAGGGCTGGATAATATTTCATTATATATATACAACACATCTTTATCCATTCATCCGTCCACAGACACTTAGGCTCTTATAGCATCTTAACTATTGTGAATATTGTGCAAAGGACATGGGAGTGCAGAAATGTCTTTGAGGCACTAATTTTATTTCCTTTAGGTACATACCCAGAAAAGGGATTGTTGGATTATATAGTAGTTCCATTTTCAGAAATGTCTTTGAGGCACTAATTTTATTTCCTTTAGGTATATGCCCAGAAAAGCGATTGTTGGATTATATAGTAGTTCCATTTTCAGTTTCTTGATTAATGTCTGTACCACAATCTAATGTTTCTACCTTCTGAAAAGCTGAGGAACAGAGACAAGTTTTTTGAGAAATACAGGACAGTGTTTAGTGCATAATTATATAATCATACCTGTATTTTCTTCAAAAAGTATTGTAATTTTTTTAAATTGATCAAAAACTTCTGTGATGCTTAGCCTGTTTCAGTCACACCACCATGCTAACTGAAGATATTCAACAGATATTGAATATAGTAACATCAAAATTATACTTTTAGCAATATTCAGGTACTTGTTAGGTCACCTCTCATATTGTATTTTTTAAATAAAACATATAGAAATATTATTTTATTCCTATTTTTTAACAATAAGCTTAATATAGAATCACAGAATCATGATAAGAAAGACAAATTTAGACGTTTTTTTCAATGACATTCTTTGGAGTATCATAAATAATAATTTTAAACATTCATGAGAAAAGTATCCATATATGGACTCTTCTAATTAGGATCAGTATATTGTTAAGTGAATTAGTATAATTAAATTGTTGATATTGGGGGCAGGAGGAAAAGGGGACAACAGAGGATGAGATGGCTGGATGGCATCACTCACTCGATGGACGTGGGTTTGGATGAACTCCGGGAGTTGGTGATGGACAGGGAGGCCTGGCGTGCTGCAATTCATGGGGTCTCAAAGAGTCGGACACAACTGAGTGACTGAACTGAACTGAACTGAATCAATATACTGAGAATGATAATTACTAATATTTACTGAGGATTTATTATGTGAGATACTGTGCTAATCATGTTCAATGTATTATATTTAATATTATTAAATTCTCATAACCAGCACAGGAACAAGTTACCATTATTCAATTGTTTAAGTAAGTCACCTAGAACATACAACTAGTAGGGGTTGAGATAAAACATCATTGCTGAGTTTCCTAAGCACAATACATGTAGAATCAATACAGTGTTCAAGAAGCATTAGTTATAGTATAAACAGATTATTGTTTATATAACCTTTCTGGCTTAGAGCTCTGTCCTGTTTGAGAAAATATACCTAGGAACTGTCAGCAACTATGTAGAAAAGACCAAGGACAGCCTGCTTGGTATAAGATTAGTGCCTCCTCCTATAACTACCTGAAACAGACACAACTAAGAGCCAGGATGGAGTCAGACCCCTTTTGAATACAGTGATTTTAGTCTCATTAGCTGCTCTACATCAGTGTTGGCAAGTTCAGGAGAATACATTGGTCATCATTGGACTAAACTGTAGCTGAGCATGCTTTTTCCCCCATTAGCACAAAACTATTGAAACCAGAGGAACTGTTAAACTTACAGAAGCATAGGATAAATTCTATGGACATCATAGGCCTTAGTAAAGGATGAAGGTCTACTATCTTTCCCAAGTCTCTTACTCTAGTCTCTGATACATGTGGAAATTGTTGCATATAGAAGATACAGCTGACAAATGTCTATCTGATTTATTTTTTCACTTAGAGTTCAGAAACACAGTGACTTAAACACTTTTGAAAAAGAATTTAAAACAACCTGCAGCAACATAATCCACATTTTTACCCTTAGAGAAAGTTATATTTCAAATGTCCAATTCATAATTAAGCTATTTATAATTCCCATGTATTCCTATATATTATCAAACAATGCACACAAAAGTGATTCTATATGTGTTCATTTTCTCATTTCTCATGACTTTAAATGTAAAAGCTGGGACTTCCCTGGTAGCTCAGCTGATAAAGAATCTGCCTGCAATGCAGAAGACCCCAATTCAATTCCTGGGCCAGGAAGATCCCCTGGAGAAGGGATAGACTACCCACTCCAGTATTCTTGGGCTTTCCTGGTGGTTCAGAGGGTAAAGAATCTACCTACAATGGGGAAGACCTGGGTTTGATCCCTGGGTTGGGAAGATCCCCTGGAGGAGGGCACGGTAACTGACTGAAGTATTTTTGCCTGTAGAATCCACATGGACAGAGGAGCCTGGCAGGCTACAGTCCATGGGGTCACAAAGGGTCTGTATGACTGAGCGATTAAGCACAGCACAGCAATGTAAAAGCTACTAGCAATTGTTCAACATGTTTGTAAAATTTTACATTTTATAACTTGGATATCTCTTTATTTTTAGGAAGTGTTATATCTTAATTTTTTTAAAAGGCACCAATAATTGTATTCAAGTAAATATAATGGAATTATTTTTAATTCAACAAATGCTTATTAAATTTTTACTGCATTTAAAAGTTCTGCTACTAGACAGCTTGAAATGATAGAATTTACATTGATCATTAAATACATTAATCAATTCTTCAATCTTTTAAGTTAACTCAACAATTGAATACTGTTATTTCCTTCTATCCTCAATTAAGCAACCTGTCAAGAAGGCATAGGATTTCTGTCTGATACTAAGCTATAGCAATCTGAAAAGACACAAATATATGTAGAGAAGAGAGCTCTGAAAATCGGTTTATTTCATCTAACACAACTGATGTTAAATAACAGAATTAAGTTTTAATCCACGTAACAGATTCCCGCCCCCCCCCCCCTTTGGACTGAAAATTTCTGTCTAAAGGAACAATCTTTATTTACATTGTTTAATTTTGTCTTTAAATTTATAAGCTTAAGGTCATAAAATCTCTCTGTTCAAAGAACTTGCTACAAAAGATTGCCATTACTTAGTGCCATGTGCCCTCAAGTGCTTGGCCTATGAAATGCATACTTGAAGTCAACCAATCAAATACATGTCATGAGGCCACATTCTAATACAAAATATTAAAAGCCACAGTCCAATTATATTTGCTACAGTTTAAACATATATATAGATAGATAGATACATATCAGAGAATTTTTATTTTATATATGTGTAATGATGTAGTATATACTTATATAATATAGTTTTATGTATACATATGACTGTATGTGGGCTCCCTGGTTGATCAGTGGTAAAGAATCTGCCAATGAAGAAGACGGGAGTTCCATTCCTGGGTTGGGAAGATCCCCTGGAGAAGATGATGGCAACCCACTCCAGTATTCTTGCCTGGAAAATCCCACGGACAGAGGAGCCTGGAGGGCTGCAGTCCATGAGATCACAAAACAACTGGACACAGCTTAGCGACTAAACAACAAATGTCTGTGTGTGTGTATGTGTGTGTGTGTGTGTGTATTAGGAGTTATTTATAATTCAGCTATACGTGCTTCAATGGTGGTTCAGTGGTGAAGAATCTGACCTCCAAGGCAGGAGATTCAGGTTGGATCCCTATGTGGGGAAGGTCCCCTGGAGAAGGAAATGGCAACCCACTCCAGTATTCTTGCCTGGGAAATGCCACAGAGGAGCCTGGAAGGCTACAGTTCATGCAGTCACAAAAGAGTGAGACACGAGTTAGTAACTAGAATAACAATAACAATATATCTACATAAAGTACATATATTCAGAACAATACTCTGTGGTTCAGATAATATAAAGCATAACCAAACATTTAAAGGGCTTCCCTTATAGTTCAGCTGCTAAAGAATCTGCCTGCAATGCAGGAGACCCTGATTCTATTCCTGGGTCAGAAAGATCCCTTGGATAAGGGATGGATTATCCACTCCAATATTCTTGGAATTCCCTAGTGGCTCAGTCGGTAAAGAATTCACCTGCAATGTGGGAGACCTGTGTTCTAGCCCTGGGTGGGGAAGATCCCCTGGAGAAGGGAACAGCTACCCATTCCAGTATTGGAACAATGGACTAGTTCCAAATTGGGAAAGGAGTACATCAAGGCTGCATATTGTCACCCCGTTTATTTAACTTATATGCAGAGTACATCACTCAAATGCCAGGCTGGATGAAGCACAAGCTGGAGTCAAGATTTTGGGGAAAATATAAATAACCTGAGATATACAGATGACACCACCCTTATGGAAGAAAGTGAAGAGGAACTAAAGAACCTCTTGTTGCAAGTGAAAGAGGAGAGTGAAAAAGCTGGCTTAAAGCTCAACATTCAAAAAACGAAGATCATGACATCTGTTCCCATTACTTCATGGCAAATAGATGGGGAAACAATGGAAACAGTGACAGACTTTATTTTCAAAATCACTGCAGATGGTGACTTCAGCCATGAAATTAAAAGACGCTTGCTCCTTGGAAGAAAAGCTATGATCAACCTAGATAGCATATTAAAAAGCAGAAACAATGATGACTACGAATCACCAGTCCAGGTTTGATGCAGGATACAGGAAGCTTGGGGCTGGTGCCCTGGGATGACCCAGAGGGATGGTATGGGGAGGGACATGGGAGGGGGGTTCAGGATTGGGAACACGTGTACACCTGTGGTGGATTCATGTTGATGTATGACAAAACCAATACAATATTGTAAAGTAATTAGCCTCTAATTAAAATAAATAAATTAAAAAAATAATAAATAAAAAGCAGAACCATTACTTTGACAAAAATAAAAAGCAGAGACATTACTTTACAGACAAATGTCCATGTAGTCAAAGCTATGGTTTTTCCAGTAGTCATGTATGGATGTAAGAGTTGGACCATAAAGAAAGCTGAGCACTGAAAAACTGATGCTTTTGAACTGTGGTGTTGAAGAAGACTCTTGAGAGTCTCTTGGACTGCAAGGAGATCCAACCAGTCCATCCTAAAGGAAATCAGTCCTGAATATTCATTAGAAGGACTGATGCTGAAGCTGAAGGTCCAATACTTTGGCCATCTATGTGAAGACTGACTCATTTGAAAAGACCCTTATGCTAGGAAAGACTGAAGGCAGGAGGAGAAGGGGACGACAGAGGATGAGATGGTTGGATGGCATCACCGACTCGATGGACATGAGTTTGAGCAAGTTCCAGGAGTTGGTGATGGACAGGGAAGCCTGGTGTGCTGCAGTCCATGGGGTTGTAAAGAGTGGGACACAACTGAGTGACTGAACTGAACTGAAACTTTTAAAGTAATATTTTAATAACTTTGAAAGTTTTCATAATAGAACCACCAGACAGAAATAAGTCACCTCATAATTACTTTCTACTTCTATGTACTAAACACAGTGTAAATGGCTTATGGAAACACATTCTAAGAACACTTTCAATTTTACCCATTCAATTTTTTAACAAAATCTAGGCTAGCAAATGGAGCATGATAATGAGGTATAAAAATCACTACAAAGTCACTTTATTATAATTTGATCAATAAGACTAAATTAAAAAACAGAGCAATATTCATTTTCTTCCCTCCAGAAGTAGGAAACTTTTTAGAATAATTTATCTCTTGGTGATTTTCATTGTCTGTATTACATTCAAGTTATACTTAAGAACTAAATAACTATATTGAATTTTTATTTTCCATTTTGCTCTTTATTTAGAATAAGAAAAGTATATGAGTCACATGGCATTCAAGCTAGCTTGAGATGAGAAACCTGTTAATAATTAGCCTACCTTGATGTCTCAAATATACATAATATTAATACATTTAACAGGTAAAAATTTAGATTCAGAGAGGTTAAGTTACTTAAGATTCCTGAGATGAATTTCTGCTGAGAGCACTATTCCTGGTCTAATTCCAGAAGTATAAAATTACTCTCTGTTTAAATAGGATGGGGAACACGTGTATACCTGTGGCGGATTCAAGTTGATGTATGGAAAAACCAGTACAATTTTGTAAAGTAATTAAACTCCAATTAAAATAAATATTTTTTTTTCATTTTTATTTTATTTTATTTTTTAACTTTACAATATTGTATTGGTTTTGCCATATATCAACATGAATCCACCACAGGTATACATGTGTTCCCCATCCTGAACCCTCCTCCCTCCTCTCTCCCTGTACCATCCCTCTGGGTCGTCCCAGTGCACCAGCCCCAAGCATCCAGTATCGTGCATCGAACCTGGACTGGCAACTCGTTTCATAAATGATATTATATGTTTCAATGCCTTTCTCCTAAATCTTCCCAGCCTCTCCCTCTCCCACAGAGTCCAAAAGACTGTTCTATACATCAGTGTCTCTTTTGCTGTCTCATATACAGGGTTATTGTTACCATCTTTCTAAATTCCATATATATACGTTAGTATACTATATTGGTGTTTTTCTTTCTGGCTTACTTCACTCTGTATAATAGGCTCCAGTTTCATCCACCTCATTAGAACTGATTCAAATGTATTCTTTTTAACAGCTGAGTAATACTCCAAACTGCTTCCTTATCCATTCATCTGCTGATGGACATCTAGGTTGCTTCCATGTCCTGGCTATTATAAACAATGCTGTGTTGAACATTGGGGTACACGTGTCTCTTTCAATTCTGGTTTCCTCAGTGTGTATGCCCAGCAGTGGGATTGCTGGGTTATAAGGCAGTTCCATTTCCAGTTTTTTAAGGAATATCCACACTGCACTCCATAGTGGCTGTACTAGTTTGCATTCCAACCAATAGTGTAAGAGGGTTCCCTTTTCTCCACACCCTCTCCAGCATTTATTGCTCGTAGACTTTTGGATCGCAGCCATTCTGACTGGCGTGAAATGGTACCTCATGGTGGTTTTGATTCGCATTTCTCTGATAATGAGTGATGTTGAGCATCTTTTCATGTGTTTGTTAGCCATCTGTATGATTTCTTTGGAGAAATGTCTATAAATAAATTTATATTTTTAAAAAATTGTCTTTTCATCATCAACTGTACCACATCTTGTAAAAATGAAGACTGTTATCAGAAAATCTTCTTTATAACAAAACTTTTGTGATAGAAATATCCACAATCAATTTGCAAGTTTGAACGCTGGATCTTGTGAGTGAGGATAAGGCATTCAGTTTTGTTTTCAGTCCTAATCTTATAAAGTGAAAGACTGTGTTGTTTATAAGAATGTGTATGTAACAGGATTCAAGTCTTGCTTTTATAACTTTTTAATACTGAGGGTTTAGTTTAGTTTACCACTCTAATTTTAAATATCCTGACCTGTGAATTATAACAATCCATATAGCCTGGTTTATAGACTGCTTTATGGGGAAACAGTGGAAACAGTGTAAGACTATTTTGGGGGGGTTCCAAAATCACTGCAGATGGTGATTGCAGCTATGAAATTAAAAGACACTTACTCCTTGGAAGGAAAGTTATAACCAATCTAGATAGCATATTGAAAAGCAGAAATATTACTTTGCCAACAAAGGTCCGTCTAGTCAAGGCTGTGGTTTCTCCAGTGGTCATGTATGGATGTGAGAGTTGAACTGTGAAGAAAGCTAAGCGCCAAAGAATTGATGCTTTTGAACCATGATGTTGGAGAAGACTCTTGAGAGTCCCTTGGACTGCAAAGAGATCCAACCAGTCCATTCTAAAGGAGATGGGTCCTGGGTGTTCTTTGGAAGGAATGATGCTAAAGTTGAAACTCCAGTACTTTGGTCACCTCATGTGAAAAGTTGACTCATTGGAAAAGACTCTGATGCTGCTATGGATTGGGGGAAGGAGGACAGGGGATGACAGAGGATGAGATGGCTGTATGGCATCACTGACTCGATGGACATGAGTCTGAGTGAACTCCAGGAGTTGGTGATGGACAGAGAGGCCTGGCGTGCTGCAATTCATGGGGTCACAAAGAGTTGGACACGACTGAGCGACTGAACTGAACTGAACTATTAAGTGGCAAGTGCTTTGCATAGTAGATGACATATTGTAAGTGTTCAGCTGTGACTTATTTTATTTTATTCTTGTTGGCATTTTTGTGTTGTTTTGGTTTGGTTTTGTAATTTCCCATCAGTAAACATTGGATGAACATTTATTTGTAGTCAGCTTCCTTTTTTGTTCTTTCTACATCCTAAGACTTTGTTGACACCAATCAATAACTAGAGGCCAGCATTAGAATAATGAAATAAAGAAACAAATCAATATTACTTTATATCAAACAGAAAAAAGATCCAATGGCTGCCATTATTGGCACACACAAGAGGACAAAGAAGACAGGATCAACTGAGCTTTCTACTCTGTGAATCCTTAACTGTGACTTTCAATAATTTGAAGAAAATGATGGAAATACCTATAAGTCACACCTTTATTTTTAAAAATACAAGTCATTGTCCATTCCCATCCCCAAAATTAATGAAAAACAGAAAAAACTCAAGGATTAATCATACAAGTTATTCTAAATTATAATTGATTATCCTCCTAAATCATCTATTCTTTTAATAGCTGAACTACTAGAATAGTTTTCAATAAAAATGAGAGTACTGACGTATTTTAATGAATGAAATAGATTTTTAAAATATCTCCTCTCTCAAATTTGTTACATTCTCAAATAGACATATATATTACTTAAATAATAGTGGCAAATATTCTATTTCCCTATGACACCTATGAGCCACATCCTAATATAGACACTTCTATTTCTCTAGAGTCCTGTATTAACTTCTCTAGAAATTCTGCACTTCTTAAGCTTTTTTCTACTTGCTTTCTTTTAATTATTTTGACAAATAAAATTTTATATATCTAAAGGATCCAATGTAATAATGATGATAAATTTACATTGAGAAATGAGTCTCTTAATCAAGTTAATTAACACATTCATCACCTCATATAGTTAGTTGCTTTTTTTGTTTTTTTTCTGGTGAGCATGAGGACAATCTATGCTCTTATCAAATTTCAAATATGCAGTGCAGTAACATTAACTATGACAACCATGATGTACATTAAACTCCCAGAAAGTATTCTTCTTATAGTTAAAATCATATGCGTTTTGACCAATCTCTTCCAATTTCCTTAACAAGCAACCACTAGCACCCACAATTCTATTCTCTGTTGCTGTATGTTCAACTTATTTTTAATTGAGGATAATTGACATAGAACATTTTACTACTTTTCAGTATATAGACTAATGATTGAATATTTGTATATATTGCAAAATGATCATCAAAATAAGATAATAAATATTTTCCACCATACATAGTTTAAAAAATATTTTTTGATTTGAGAACTTTTAAGACTTACTCTCAGTTCAGTTCAGTCGCTCAGTCGTGTCCAACTCTTGGCGACCCCATGAATTGCAGCACGCCAGGCCTCCCTGTCCATTACCAACTCCCAGAGTTCACCCAAACCCACGTCCATCAAGTCGGTGATGCCATCCAGCCATCTCATCTTCTGTCATCCCCTTTTCCTCTTTCCCCCAATACATAGGAGCATCAGAGTCTTTTCCAATGAGTCAACTCTTCGCATGAGGTGGCCAAAACTGGAGTTTCAACTTTAGCATCATTCCTTCCAAAGAACACCCAGGACCCATCTCCTTTAGAATGGACTGGTTGGATCTCCTTGCAGTCCAAGGGACTCTCAAGAGTCTTCTCCAACACCATGGTTCAAAAGCATCAATGCTTCGATGCTCAGCTTTCTTCACAGTCCAACTCTCACATCCATACATGACCACTGGAAAAACCACAGTCTTGACTAGACGGACCTTTGTTGGCAAAGTAATGTCTCTGCTTTTGAATATGCTATCTAGGTTGGTCATAACTTTCCTTCCAAGGAGTAAGCGTATTTTAATTTCATGGCTACAGTCACCATCTGCAGTGATTTTGGAGACCAAAAACAATAAAGTCTGACACTGTTTCCACTTTTTCCTCATCTATTTCCCATGAAGTGATGGGACTGGATGCTGTGATCTTCGTTTTCTGAATGTTGAGCTTTAAGCCAACTTTTCACTGTCCTCTTTCACTTTCATCAAAAGGCTTTTGAGTTCCTCTTCACTTTCTGCCATAAGGGTGGTGTCATCTGCATATCTAAGGTTATTGAGATTTCTCTTGGCAATCTTGATTCCAGCTTGTGCTTCTTCCAGCCCAAGGTTTCTTATGATGTACTCTGCATAGAGGTTGAATAAGCAGGGTGACAATATACAGCCTTGACATACTCCTTTTCCTATTTGGAACCAATCTGTTGTTCCATGTCCAGTTCTAACTGTTGCTTCCTGATCTGCATATAGGTTTCTCAAGAGGCAGGTCAGGTGGTCTGGGATTCCCATCTCTTTCAAAATTTTCCACAGTTTATTTTGATCTACACTGTAAAAGGATTTGGCATAGTCAATAAAGCAGAAAGAGATGTTTTTTGGAACTCTCTTGCTTTTATGATGATCCAGCGGATGTTGGCAATTTGATCTCTGGTTCCTCTGACTTTTTTAAAACCAGCTTGAACATCTGGAATTTCACGGTTCATGTATTGCGAAGCCTGGCTTGGAGAATTTTGAGCATTACTTTACTAGCATGTGAGATGAGTGCAATTGTGTGGTAGTTTGACCATTCTTTTACATTGCCTTTCTTTGGGATTGAAATGAAAACTGAGCATTTCCAGTCCTGTAGCCACTGCTGAGTTTTCCAAATTTGCTGGCATATTGAGTGCAGCACTTTCACAGCATTATATTTCAGGATTTAAAAGATCTCAACTGGAATTCCATCACCTCCACTAGCTTTGTTCATAGTGATGCTTTCTAAGGCTCACTTGACTTCACATTCCAGGATGTCTGGCTCTAAGTGAGTGATCACACCATCATGATTATCTTGGTCGTGAAGATCTTTTTTGTACAGGTCTGTGTATTCTTGCCACCTCTTCTTAATATCTTCTGCTTCTGTTAGGTCCATACCTCTTCTGTCCTTTATCGAGCCCATCTTTGCATGAAATGTTCCCTTGGTATCTCTAATTTTCTTGAAGTGATCTCTAGTCTTTCCCATTCTGTTGTTTTCCTCTATTTCTTTGCATTGATTGCTGAAGAAGGCTTTCTTATCTCTCCTTGTTATTCTTTGGAACTCTGCATTCAGATGCTTATATCTTTCATTTTCTCCTTTGCTTTTTGCTTCTCTTCTTTTCACAGCTATTTGTAAGGCCTCTTCGGACAGCCATTTTGACTTTTTTGCATTTCTTTTCCATGGGGATGGTCTTGATCCCTGTCTCCTGTACAATGTCACGAACCTCTGTCCATAGTTCATCAGGCACTGTTACCTATCAGATCCAAGGAGTAGTGGCTGGGCGGGCGCAGGAGGGCCGAGAGGAGCTACTCCATGTTCAAGGTCAGGAGGGGCGGCATTGAGGAGATACCCCTCATCCAAGGTAAGGAGCAGCAGCTGTGCTTTGCTGTAGCAGCTGTAAAGAGATAGCCCATGTCCAAGGTAAGAGAAACCCAAGTCGGACGGTAGGTGTATCAAGAGGGCATCAGAGGGCAGACACACTGAAACCATCATCACAGAAAACTGGTCAATCTAATCACACTAGGACCACAACCTTGTCTAACTCAATGAAACTAAGCCATGCCCTATGGGGCCACCCAATACGGGTGGGTCATGGTGGAGAGGTCTGACAGAATGTGGTCCACTTGAGAAGGGATTGGCAAACCACTTCAGTATTCTTGCCTTGAGAACCCCATGAACAGTATGAAAAGGCAAAATGATAGGATACTGAAAGAGGAACTCCCCAGGTTGATAAGTGCCCAATATGCTACTGGAGATCAATGGAGAAATCACTCCAGAAAGAATGAAGTGTGGAGCCAAAGCAAAAACAATATCCAGTTGTGGATGTTACTAGTGATAGAAGCAAGGTCCAATGCTGTAAAGAGCAATATTGCATAGGAATCTGAAATGTCAGGTCCATGAATCAAGGCAAATTGGAAGTGGTCAAACAGGAGTGAACGTTGACATTCTAGGAATCAGCGAACTAAAATAGACTGGAATGGATGAATTTAACTCAGATGACCATTATATTTACTACTGTGGGCAGGAATCCCTCAGAAGAAATGGAGTAGCCATTATGGTCAACAAAAGAGTCTGAAATGCAGTACTTGGATGCAATCTCAAAAACAACAGAATGACCTCTGTTCGTTTCCAAGGCAAACCATTCAATATCAAAGTAATCCAAGTCTATGCCCCAACAAGTAACACTGAAGAAGCTGAAGTTGAACGATTCTATGAAGACCTACAAGACCTTTTAGAAATAACACCCCAAAAAGATGTCGTTTTCATTATAGGGGACTAGAATGCAAAAGTAGGAAGTCAAGAAACACCTGGAGTAACAGGCAAATTTGGCCTTGGAATACGGAATGAAGCAGGGCAAAGGCTACTAGAGTTTTGCCAAGAGAATGCACTGGTCATAGTAAACACCCTCTTCCAACAACACAGAAGAAGACTCTACACATGAACATCACCAGATGGTCAACACCAAAATCAGATTGATTATATTCTTTGCAGCCAAAGATGGAGAAGCTCTAGACAGCAAAAACAAGACCAGGAGCTGACTGTGGCTCAGATCATGAACTCCTTATTGCCAATTCAGACTTATTCTCAGCAACTTTCAAATATGCAATATGGTATTATTAACTATAGTCACCATGCTACCCACACATCCCCCATGACTTATTTATTATACAAATGAAAATTTATCCTTTTAACTGCTTTTCCTGATTTTCCCCACCATCACCACCCCCACTTCTGGAGGCCACTAATCTGTATCTAGGTGCTTGTTTGGTTGGTTTTTAAAGATTCCATGTATAAGTGAGATCATATTTTTCTTTCTCTGTCTGACCTATTTCACTTAGTATAATGCTTTGAAGTCCAAAAATTTTGTCCCAAATAACAAAATCTCATTATTTTCTGTGGCTGAATAGTATTTCATTACGTGTGTGTGTGTGTGTGTGTGTGTGTGTGTGTGTGTGTGTGTTAGTAATTCATTCTGTCTTGACTCTTTGCAACCCCATGAACTGTACCTCCTCTGGTTATTCGATTCTCTAGGCAAGAATACTGGAGTGGGTAGCCATTCCCTTCTCCAGGGAATCTTCCTGACCCAGGGATTGAACCTAGCTCTCCTTCATTGCAGGTTGATTCTTTACCACATAAGCCACCACGGAAGCCCCTTTATACATCTACACCATTCTCCTTATCCATTCATCCATCCATGCATACTTAGATTGTATCAATACCTTGCAATTGTGAATAATACTGCAATGAACATAGGGGTACAGATATCTCTTTGACACAGTAATTTCATTTTGTTTGGATACACACACAGAGGTAGGATTTCTGAATTATATGGGATCTGTCATATTTATTATACAAATTGTATCTAGACTATCATCCTTTCCCCTTGGCTTTTGAGCTAGCTTTTTAAAAATTATACTGCATAAATTTAGGCTATCAAATACGAATCCCCTCCACTTCTCATCCCTAAGTCTAAAACTGTATTTGTATAGATATTAGTTTCTTAATCCCCAGAGAAATTTTGCTTGCTTTGGTTTTTGTCATCCTTTCACAAGTACTCTGAACTTCCTTAAATGTGCTGAAAATTTTCTGCATCATTTGGCTTTAAGTTTGCCCTCATTGTAATTTGTCCCTCTCTGTTGCTTCTTAAAGTTTTCCTTATCTTTCTTTACTAATCCCCTTATTCATCCCTCTTTTGATAGGGCTTTATTCAGAGTCCTATGCTTCACCTGACTGATTAATGCTGACTCACATAATTATCATCAATACTATGCTTCATCAATACCACATAGTCTACTGACTATGCTATTAATACCCCAAAAACATTCCATATTTTATTCTTTACATTACACAAATATTATCTTTTTATCCATGTTGGCTAATCTACTTTTTCTCAGGCTTCTACTCTAACTGAAGTCTTTGAGTTCATTTTTATGCTACCTATGAATTCTCTACCTAGGATCAAAAAGTTCCTTCTAAAACAAACAAAAAATGTTGTTAACATCTCCCTCATTTTCAAATCCTTTTGGTGTTGCCCTGTTTATAAACATAAAACCTCTACTCAGTTTTCTGGCATATAAATCTCTCCATAATATCTACCTTTTCTAGCTTTCCAGCTTTCTTTCTTGCTATTTCCCTCATTTACTTTGTGCTCCAACTATGTTAAAACACAAACTTTTCTTGCAGAACATAAATACTTCTAAGAATTTGGGTACACAACTAATAATGCCCTACATGGTATCTGATCCTTCATCTTAAAAACAGAATGAGAACAACATAAGTTAGAGACAACAACGCACTTGAGATGGATGTGTAACATGATTGAAAAATAATCTTGATATTTTTAGGCTAGTAAAAAGTTATAATTATTTTTATGAAGAATTATAACCCTATCCTAATATTAACTTAGGTTGGCAATAAATTTTTAAATAAATTTATTCATTTTAATTGAAGGCTAATTACTTTACAATATTGTAGTGGTTTTGCCATACATTGCCATGATCAGCCACGGGTGTACATGTGTTTCCCATCCTGAACCCTCTTCCACCTCCCTATCCATCCCATCCCTCTGGGTCATTCCAGTGCACCAGCCCTGAACACCCTGTCCCATGAATTGAACCTGGATTGGCGATCTGTTTCACATATGATAATATATATGTTTCTATGCCATTCTCCCAAATCATCCTACCCTTGCACTCTCCCACAGAGTGCAAAAGACTGTTCTGTACATCTGTGTCTCTTTTGCTGTCTTGCATATAGGATTATCATTACTATCTTTCTAAATTCCATATATATGTGTTAGTATACTTTATTGGTGTTTTCCTTCTGGCTTACTTCACTGTGTATAATAGGTTCCTGTTTAATCCACCTCATTAGAGCTGATTCAAAAGCGTTCTTTTTGACTGCTGAGTAATATTCCATTGTGTATATGTACCACAGCTTTCTTATCCATTCATCTGCTGATGGACATCTAGGTTGCTTCCATGTCCTGGCTACTATAAACAGTGCTGTGATGAACATTGGGGTAAACGTGTTTCTTTCAATTCTGGTTTCCTTGGTGTGTATGCCCAGGAGTGAGATTGCTGAGTCATATGGCAGTTCTATTTCCAGTTTTTTAAGGAATCTCCACACTGTTCTCCATAGTGGCTGTACTAGTTTACATTCCCACCGACAGTGTAAGAGGATTCTCTTTTCTCCACACCCTCTCCAGCATTTATTGTCTGTAGACTTTTGGATAGCAGCCATTCTGACTGGTGTGAAATGGTACCTCATTGTGGTTTAGATTTGCATTTCTCTGATAATGAGCGATTTTGAGCATCTTTTCATGTGTTAGCCATCTGTATGCCTTCTTTGGAGAAATGTCTGTTTAGTTCTTTGACCCATTTTTTTGATTAAAAAATGTTATTTAAATGTACAAATTAGCAGACATATTTCATAGGTTCATAAATGTTAAAATATTTGAAAATACGATTCTACAAAATTATAATAATTCATGATTGAATTATTGCATAGTTTACACGTTTGCAGTGGACATATGAATTGATGTACTCTAGCACACACAGTTTTTTGTGGTGAGTGCCAATCAAGAACCATAAGACTATTACAAAATTTCATTCTATTTGGTTATATAGAAAAGAACTAATTGATCTTATAATTCAAGTTATTCACTCAAATTAGTAGTATTAGAGGTATCTTTTGATTGATTAAATATACTCTGATTTACCAGCCTGTTAATTATTTCTGCTATTGAACATTAACTGAAAGTTATGGCATAAATAAGGGGTTATAACATCTGTAAGGCCTTTAATGAGAAAATCAAGTAGCTTTTTTTAAATCATTGAGCATGCTTTGTCGTTCATGAAGATGTTTAACTATCATTATATATCTTATTTTATGTTTGCATCTTTTAGTTCAAAAATATATATTATTGTTTTCCTCATTTCTATTTTTACAATGAGGAAATACAGGCAAGGAGAAATTGAACTTCTTACCTAAGATTATGCCATACTCAGAAATCCAGACCACAAAATAGGTCCCAGGGTTCAAATGCTGAAGTGAACTCGTTCAGTCTTGTCCGACTTTTTGCAACCCTGTGGACTATAGCCCGCCAGGATCCTCTGTCCATGGGATTCTCCAGGCAAGAATACTAGAGTGGGTTGCCATTTCCTTCTCCAGGGGATCTTCCCAACCCAGGGATCGAACCCAGGTCTCCCACATGGCAGACAGATGCTTTATCCTCTGAGCCACCAGGGAACTCTACTTTGTAAAGATATATTTTAAAATATTTAATTTTGAAATTAAGCTTTTGGAAATGAATATTCATGTTAACTGTAATGTTAAAAAACTTAATATATCAGTCTATTTCAAGTTATACAATTATGCTTATCAAAAAACACCAGAGAGAAAAAATGAAATCAACAGTGTTTAAAAGATATTTGTAGTACTTGAATTCAAAAAAGAATATAGAGCTTCTACAAATCTGTATGTAAATACTATTAAAACTAATAAAAATTAGTCAAAAACCCTGAATAGACACTTCACATAAATGAATACCCATCATAGAAATGCAATTTAGAATGTACCTCTAGTCCACACAGCCAGATCGCTGAAGCTTAAATAATAATAATAACATGATGGCAAATATTAGCAAAGATGTGGTAAAACCAGAACTCTCATACCCTTCCTGTTGGTGAGCAAACTGGCAAAAATCCTCTTTGGAAAATGATTCTTTGTGTGTTTAAAAGTTAGATATATGGGTATATCCCACAACCTAGAATTACACTCTGGGCTACAACTAGCAGAAATACACATATGTTCATAATATGTGGCCAAAATCTATAAATTCCCAAAAGTTTATCAATAGTAGAGTGGAAAAATAAATCGTATTATATGCAAATAATGCAAAATCATGTAGAAAAGACAATAAAAAATATGCAATGCAACTAAAGAAAATGTTTCATTAACATAATATTGAGTGAAAAAAAGGACAAAAGAGTACATACTATATGATTAATTATGCAAATTTAAAAAAACTAAATGAAATAATTGTGCTTGAAGTCAGGAAAGTGGTTAACCTTGGCCAGGGTGGAGGAGGAGTTTATTGCCTAAAACAAACCATGGGAGGAGGGTCTTATGATGGGACCGTAAGGTTCTGTTTTGTGATCTTGATACTTTTACTTTCACACAGCTACGTAAAATCTGAAAACTAATTGTGAGTGTTAATTATATCTTATTTTATGTGTATGCATATATATTATACTTCAATAAAAGCTTGAAAAACTGAACTCAGTCATCAAAATATGTCTCATTTTCTGGTAATCCATGTTCATTTTATTTTTTTAATTTTTAACGGATTGATGAAGACAATGATTATCTTCATTACCCATATGATTATTCTCCCATATATAACATGAAGAAAAACAAAAATTAATAACAGCATCTGATATTTCAGGCAGCCACATTCAAGTAATGAATGCAATGGCACATGACACAAATAGAAGACAAAACTTATATTTGATATTTGAAAGTCCTGAAGTTATGTTCACAAGTCTAAAATACATCAAAAAATCTACAAATAACAAATGCTGAAGAGGATGTGGAGAAAAGGGAGCCCTCTTAACTGTTGGTGGAGCATAAATTGGTTCAGTCACTATGGAGAGCAGTACAGAAGTTCATTTAAAAATTAAAGCTTGAGTTACCATATGATCCAGCAATCCCACTCCTGGGCATATGCCCAGAGGAAACCACAATTCAGAAAGTCACATACACCCTAATATTTTTTGGCGCACTATTTACAAAAGCCAGGACATGAAGCAACCTAAATGTCCATCAACTGAGAAATGAATAAAGAAGATGTGGTACATATGCACAATGGAATATTACTTAGCCATAAGAAGGAACAAAATTGTGTCATTCTCAGAGATATGGATGGATGTAGAGATTGTCATACAGAGTTAAGTAAGTCAGAAGGAGAAAAACAACTATCATATAATATTTGCTTATATGTGGAACCTAGAAAAATGGTCCAGAAAAACTGATTCACAAAGCAGAAATACACAAATACATACAGAACCAACCTATAGATAACAAGGGGGGCAGGGGGATGAGGTGAATTGGGAAATTCATACACACACACACACACACACACACACATATATATATAATATACGTGAACTGTGACCTTCCAGATGTTCAAGCTGGTTTTACAAAAGGCAGAGGAATCATAGATCAATTGCCAACATCCACTGGATCATCAAAAAAGCAAGAGAATTCCAGAAAAACATCTATTTCTGCTTTATTGGCTATGCCAAAGCCTTTGACTCTGTGGATCACAATAAATTGTGGAAAATTTTGAAAGAGATGGGAATACCAGGCCACCTGACCCGCCTCTTGAGAAACCTATATGCAGGTCAGGAAGCAACAGTTAGAACTGGACATGGAACAACAGACTGGTTCCAAATAGGAAAAGGAGTACGTCAAGGCTATATACTGTCACCCTGCTTATTTAACTTCTATGCAGAGTACATCATGAGAAACGCTGGGCTGGAAGAAGCACAAGCTGGAATCAAGATTGCCAGGAGAAATCTCAATAACCTCAGATATGCAGATGACACCA
The DNA here is from genome assembly GCF_002263795.3 of Bos taurus. Taxonomy (NCBI): domain Eukaryota; kingdom Metazoa; phylum Chordata; class Mammalia; order Artiodactyla; family Bovidae; genus Bos; species Bos taurus. Next base: position 6,946,214 of record NC_037336.1, read on the forward strand.
CCCTTATGGCAGAAAGTGAAGAGGAACTAAAAGGCCTCTTGATGAAAGTGAAAGAGGAGAGTGGAAAAGTTGGCTTAAAGCTCAACATTCATAAAACTAAGATCACGGCATCTGGTCCCATCACTTCATGGGAAATAGATGGAGAAACAGTGGAAACAGTGTCAGACTTTATTTTTCTGGGCTCCAAAATCATTGCAGATGGTTACTGCAGCCATGAAATTAAAAGACGCTTACTCCTTGGAAGGAAAGTAATGACCAACCTAGATAGCATATTCAAAAGCAAAGGCATTACTTTGCCAACAAAGATCTGTCTAGCCAAGGCTATGGTTTTTCCAGTGGTCATGTGTGGATGTGAGAGTTGGACTGTGAAGAAAGCTGAGTGCTGAAGAATTGATGCTTTTGAACTGTGGTATTGCAGAAGACTCTTGAGAGTCCCTTGGACTGCAAGGAGACTCCAACCAGTCCATTCAGAAGGAGATCAGCCCTGGGATTTCTTTGGAAGGAATGATGCTAAAGCTGAAACTCCAGTACTTTGGCCACCTCATATGAAGAGTTGACTCATTGGAAAGGACTCTGATGCTGGGAGGGATTGGGGGCAGGAGCAGAAGGGGACAACAGAGGATGAGATGGCTGGATAGCATCACTGACTTGATGGACGCGAGTCTAAGTGAACTCCGGGAGTTGGTGATGGACAGGGAGGCCTGGAGTGCTGGGATTCATGAGGTCGCAAAGATTCGGACACAACTGAGCAACTGAACTGAACTGAACCGATATTCAATATTTTGTAATAACCTATAAGGGAAAAGAAACTTAAAATGATTTCATATACAACTGAATCACTGTACTGTATACCTGAAACTAACAGAATATTGCAAATCACTTATTTTAAAAAAATCCTAAAAGTAATACATAAACCTATTTGGATAATATTATTTATTAAATAGCCAGTCTATATTGCAACTGTCTGCTAACTGATGCCAGCTAGTGTCAGTTTATAATGACACTGATTATAAAATTATATTAGCATTATTACAGTCCATTTACTCTCACAGTAAATCATAAAAGATCTTGGAAAAATGGAAACCTAGAATGGGCAAGTGTAACTGTTACTGAGGAAAATTTTTATTCTTAAAAATTATTTATAAATTTTTTGTCTATACACATTTGATAAATCTTATGCTACTACTAATGAATTAATTTTAAAAATATTCTTTTGTGTAACTCCTTTCAAAGTAATTATTATTTAGTGCCTACTAAGTGCCAGCACTACATATATGTATTTATCAAACATTTAGTGGGAAGCCTAATTGTTTTATGTCCTGAGACACATCAACAATAAAGTAAAATAATCTCCATCTCAATTAATTTCTTGGTAGAAGCAATAGATGCATTTTACCTAACATTCAATATATTTACTATTGTATAGAAAGATACAATGCTTGAAGTTTAATTTTACCTCAGTGTATGTTTATTGAGTGTTATATGAGCCAGTGACCACAGAGTTTTTGTTCTTGTTATTGTTGTTGACAAGTTAATAAGAAATGCATAATCTGTGTTCTTACAGAGCTTTCAGTCTTGTGAAGAACACTTAGTCTTTCTAATTTTTCTAGTACATTCTAACACATGGAGGATAGGGGAGCTCTCAGAGGACAGAGAAAGAGCACATGATCAAAACTGGAGAGAAGAAGATATGGATGAATTCCATATTCTCCATCAAAACTGGAGAGAAGAGAATAAAGGTGAATCCTAAGGGTGAATCTGAAAGACAGGGAGGAGCAAGCCCAGGTACGCCAGGCACAGAGCAGAGAGAAATGAAACTGCATGTCTGTAAAGAGGACAATGTCTTACAGGCTGGAGAGAGCATGTCAAGAGGATGAAAGTAAATGTTTGGTGTGTCAAAGAGTTAAGAGGCTGAGATGGGGAATAGTAAGATATGAGGCTTCAAATTGAAAGGAGTTTGGGCTCCTTCCAAGGAACAGGAAATCACTGAAATATTTTGGAACAATAGAATCTCATCATTAGATATGTATTCTAGCAAGATCATGTTTGTTTAATTGCTAAGTGTGCTCAGATCTTTTGCAACCCCTGGACTGTAGGCCACCAGTTTCCTCTATCCAGGGGATTTCTTAGGCAAGAATACTGGAGTGGGTTGTCATTTTATTCTCCAGGGGACATCCCTGATCCAGAGCTGGAACCAATGTCTCTGCATTTCAGGTGAATTCTTTAAAATTGAGCCACCAGGGAAGCCCCCAAGATCACACTAACTTCAGTGTAAAGAATGGATTAGAGATCATGAGACAAGGTACAAGGATAGAAATATTTCAGTGTTGGCATGATGCTATATGATCTCGCTTATGTGTGGAATATATATATTTTTAATTAATTCATAGATATAGAAACAGATTGGCAGTTGCAAGAGACAAGGGGTAGGGGTGGGTGAAATAGGTGAAGGTGATCAAGTTATAAACTTCTATGTTTTAAGTCCTGAGAAAGCAATGAATGACATGGTGAGTATAGTTAGTAATACAGAACTGTACTACATATTTGAAAGTTTCTAAGAAAATAGAAAGCAAATCATTTATGATTATACGGTTTCTAAATCAAATCCCATATGGATATTTAGTGGACTTGACAAACAGATATTTAGTGGACTTCGCATGAGGTGGCCAAAGTACGGGAGTTTCAGCTTCAGCATCATTCCTTCCAAAGAAATCCCAGGGCTGGTCTCCTTCAGAATGGACTGGTTGGATCTCCTTGCAGTCCAAGGGACTCTCAAGAGTCTTCTCCAACACCACAGTTCAAAAGCATCAATTCTTCGGCGCTCAGCCTTCTTCACAGTCCAACTCTCACATCCATACATGACCACCGGAAAAACCATAGTCTTGACTAGACGGACCTTTGTTGGCAAAGTAATGGCTCTGCTTTTGAATATGCTGTCTAGGTTGGTCATAACTTTCCTTCCAAGGAGTAAGCGTCTTTTAATTTCATGGCTGCAGTCACAATCTGCAGTGATTGACAAGCTAAAGGCAAAGGGGAAAAGGAAAAAAATATCCATCTGAAGGACCGATGCTAAAGCTGAAACTCCAATACTTTGGCCACCTGATGCAAAGAATTGACTCATTGGAAAAGACCCTGATGCTGGGAAAGATTGAAGGCAGGAAGAGAAGGGGATGACAGAGGATGAGATGGTTGGATGGCATCACTGACTGGATGGACATGAGTTTGATCAAACTTTGGGAGTTGGTGATGGACAGGGAAGTCTGGCATGCTGCAGTACATGGGGTCACAAAGAGTTGAACACAGCTAAGTAACTGAACTGAAACACAGTAGATCTTGAAACTTCTCATTACAGGCTCCCCTGGCAGTTCAGGGGATAAGAATCTACCTCGCAATGCAAAGGACACATGTCTGATTTGGGTCCTGAAAATTCCACATGCCAAGCACAACTAAGCCTATGCACCACAACTACTGCAGCTCAGTGTGCTCTAGAACCTGCGCTCCACAACAAGAGAAGCTACCACAGAGAGAAACCCATGCACCATAACTAGAGAAGACTTGCACCTCAACTAGCCACCAGTCACCACAACTAGAGAAAAGCCTGCATGTAGCAGTGAACACCCAGTGCAAGCAAAACAAATAAATATATTTTTAAACTTCTCATTGCAAGAAAACAAAAAAGTAGCTATATGTGGTGTTAGACGTTTACAAAATTTACTGTGATGATCATTTTTTATCAAATTATGTTGTAAATCTCAAGCTAATATAATATTATATGTAAGTTTTACCTCATCTAGACAGATGTTAATGGTTTTCACCACTATCAGGAACATAGAAGGATGCATACTTTAACAGTGGTGGTGCTGGTGGTATGATCTTGGTTTTTGTGATGAATGAATTCAGTGATATCATAAAAAAGTCTCAGCACTCCACATGATCGATCTTTTATACTGAATAACTTTCATAGGTGCACATATGTAAAGTCATGAGTAATTAAAAAGGGCTATCTTTGTAGTATCTCCAGAAAAATGATAGAGAATATTATTTTTTTACCAAATGTAACATTTCTCAAAATTACTTCTCCATATTTCTCCAATTTCATTTACTTGGTGGTGGTTCTAGAGATTTTCACTATACAGTCTTCTCTGTCCAATCTGCAAAAAATTCTCTCACGTTTCTTACACTGTGCCTGTCCTTTAATTTCCTATTATATAGAAGAACTCCTCTCTCGGTTTTCTTTCCCAGTTTTCAGGCTTGTTGCATTTTACATGAATTCTCCTCAAAAATGAGAGTGGTTAATTGACATTACCCTCTAAGAACATTTCTGCCAGTCCCCATCTTTGTCAGGAGTGATCTGTAATTGCAGGATGGACCCAGGAGCAGGGGTCATAACTACAGATGCCAAGATGAAACCACTTAGTCAAAGGCTATTTACTGCTTTTATGTACACCTCTATTACCATGTGAAACTTGGTGAGGAGAAATGAATGTAAAAGATCTCACAGACTGGAAATCCTGTAACTTCCTTATGACACTCAAGTCAGGCCTGTAATGTAGTTCACTGCATTTTGCCAATATCAATTTCTGGCTTTCATAATTTACTCTAGTTTTATATGTAAGTTGTTGTCATTAGGGAAAGCTGAATATTGAATATAAGGGACTTCTCTGCACTACTTTTTTCAACTTGCTTTCCAATAATAATTTTTAAAAATATGTTTAAAAAAATGAAAGAAAATTAAAGATAATGTATAGTACCAAGAGACAGATCAGTGTTTACCTCCTAAGGGGTGGAGGAGAGAGACAGGGAAGTTCAGGAGGAAGAGATGATAACATTTGAAGAAATGTATCTATATTGAGATAAGTATATACCTATATATACATTATTTTAATTGTGTTGATGGTTTCACAGGTATATACAAATGTCAAAACATATAAAATTTTATAGTTTTAGCATGTATACTTTACTATATGTCAATTTTACATCAATAAAACTGTTTTTAAAAATTCATTCAGGATCAATTTTAGGAAGCATGTGTATAGGGGGATTTGGAAGCATGACCCAAAGGAACTGAAACAAGTTGTTGAAAAAAGCTTCTTTGAATAGCTAAAGAAAGAGTGGATGAATGAAAGAAAAGGAAAGGAAAGTAGAGAGAGAAAATATAAGAAGGGAGAGAATGAAGAAGGGAAGGAAGAAAGGAAAGGAGACGGGAGGGAGTGAAGTATTTAAGACGATGTCTTCAAATTTCAGGGATAACTCAGGTGAAGAGCATGAGGAGAGAAGACCATCCACAGGCCACATAACAGATTAGGCATTTGTATTTTCTTGCAAAAATCTTGAAGAAATGGAAAGAATATCTGGTAGCTAGAGTATGATAAACTCAGAGATTAAGTGTAAGACACGGAGAATGAGTAAGTACGCAGCAGCAAAAGCTTAAGAAATTTGGATTTCGTCCCAAAAGTAAATTAAAATCTACAGAGCTAAGTACTTATCTTCTCTGAAATGTATAGAACTTTTTTCTTATAATGGAATAAAAGATGGCATCAAGACACAGGGACCAATATATAAAATACCTGGTATATTTATTACATATCAGATTAGAGGTAAATCTCTAAAGGAAAGTGTCAGACTCCTTTAATTCTCTCCTTCTTTCTCTCTCTCCTAGATGGCTTCTCACTTTCTTGTTTTAGCTTATTTTTGAAAATAATGCTACAAAAAATGCTGCAGCTATTCTGGGCTTCATTTTGAAAGGTGTAGACCTTGGAAGAACCTTTGAGAAGAGTTAAACCAGAAGATGCTGAAGGGAGACTCCTAGGTAGAAAAGTCCAGATGTATTCTTTATTCATTTTGCAAACACACAAATGTTTCAGAAAATCAGGCATTTTTACTTTTCTGAGACTAATATCTTTGGCCCATGCTGTTCTTTTCCAAAAATACAAGCAGAGGTATCAGTTCAGTTCAGTTGCTCAGTCGTGTCCGACTCTTTGCGACCCCATGAATCGCAGCACACCAGGCCTCCCTGTCCATCACCAACTCCCGGAGTTCACTCAGACTCACGTCCATCAAGTCAGTGATGCCATCCAGCCATCTCATCCTCTGTCCTCCCCTTCTCCTCCTGCCTGCAATCCTTCCCAGCATCACAGTCTTTGCCAATGAGTCAACTCTTCACATGAGGTGGCCAAAGTACTGCAGTTTCAGCTTCAGCATCATTCCTTCCAAAGAAATCCCAGGGCTGATCTCCTTCAGAATGGACTGGTTGGAGCTCCTTGCAGTCCAAGGGACTCTCAAGAGTCTTCTCCAACACCACAGTTCAAAAGCATCAATTTGTTGGTGCTCAGCCTTCTTCACAGTCCAACTCTCACATCCATACATGACCAAAGGAAAAACCATAGCCTTCACTAGACGGACCTTTGTTGGCAAAGTAATGTCTCTGCTTTTGAATATGCTATCTAGGTTGGTCGTAACTTTCCTTCCAAGGAATAAGTGTCTTTTAATTTAATGGCTGCAGTCACCATCTGCAATGATTTTGGAGCTCAAAAAAATAAAGTCTGACGCTGTTTCCACTGTTTCCCCATCTATTTCCCATGAAGTGATGGGACCGGATGCCATGATCTTTGTTTTCTGAATGTTGAGCTTTAAGCCAACTTTTTTCACTCTCCACTCTCAATTTCATCAAAAGGCCTTTTAGTTCCTCTTCACTTTCTGCCATAAGGGTGGTGTCATCTGCATATCTGAGGTTATTGATATTTCTCCCAGCAATCTTGATTCCAGCTTGTGTTTCCTCGAGTCCAGCGTTTCTCATGATGTACTCTGCATATAACTTAAATAAGCAGGGTGACAGTATACAGCCTTGACGTACTCCTTTTCCTATTTGGAACCAGTCTGTTGTTCCATGTCCAGTTCTAACTGTTGCTTCCTGACCTGCATACACGTTTCTCAAGAGGCAGGTCAGGTGGTCTGGTATTCCCATCTCTTTCAGAATTGTCCATAGTTTATTATGATCCACACAGTCAAAGGCTTTGGCATAGTCAATAAAGCAGAAATAGCTGTTTTTCTGGAACTCTCTTGCTTTTTACATGATCCAGCAGATGTTGGCAATTTGATCTCTGGTTCCTCTGCCTTTTCTAAAACTAGCTTGAACATCAGGAAGTTCACGGTTCACGTATTGCTGAAGCCTGACTTGGACAATTTTGAGCATTACTTTACTAGCATGTGACATGAGTGCAATTGTGCTGTAGTTTGAGCATTCTTTGGCATTGGCTTTCTTTGGGATTGGAATGAAAATTGACCTTTTCCAGTCCTGTAGCCACTGCTGAGTTTTCCAAATTTGCTGGCATATTGAGTGCAGCACTTTCACAGCATCATCTTTCAGGATTTGAAATAGCTCCACTGGAATTCCATCATCTCCACTAGCTTTGTTCATAGTGACGCTTTCTAAGGCCCACTTGACTTCACATTCCAGGATGTCTGGCTCTAGGTCAGTGATCACACCATCATGATTATCTGGGACGTGAAGATCTTTTTTGTACAGTTCTGTGTATTCTTGCCACCTCTTCTTAATATCTTCTGCTTCTGTTATGTCCATACCATTTCTGTCCTTTATCGAGCCCATCTTTGCATGAAATGTTCCCTTGGTATCTCTAATTTTCTTGAAAAGATCTCTAGTCTTTCCCATTCTGTTGTTTTCCTCTATTTCTTTGCATTGATCGCTGAGGAAGGCTTTCTTATCTCTTCTTGCTAGTCTTTGGAACTCTGCATTCAGATGCTTATATCTTTCCTTTTCTTCTTTGCTTTTCACTTCTCTTCTTTTCACAACTATTTGTAAGGCCTTCCCAGACAGCCATTTTGCTTTTTTGCATTTCTTTCCATAGTTCATCAAGCACTCTATCTATCAGATCCAGGCCCTTAAATCTATTTCTCACTTCCACTCTATAATCATAAGGGAATTGATTTAGGTCATACCTGAATGGTCTAGTGGTTTTCCCTACTTTCTTCAATTTAAGTCTGAATTTGGTAATAAGGGTTTCATGATCTGAGCCACAGTCAGCTACTGGTCTTGTTTTTGTTCACTGTATAGAGCTTCTCCATCTTTGGCTGCAAAGAATATAATCAATCTGATTTCGGTGTTGACCATCTGGTGATGTCCTTGTGTAGAGTCTTCTCTTGTGTTGTTGGAAGAGGGTGTTTGCTATGACCAGTGCATTCTCTTGGAAAAACTCTATTAGTCTTTGCCCTGCTTCATTCCATATTCCGAGGCCAAATTTGCCTGTTACTCCAGGTGTTTCTTGACTTCCTACTTTTGCCTTCCAATCCCCTATAATGAAAAGGACATCTTTTTTGGATGCTAGTTCTAAAAGGTCTGGTAGGTCTTCATAGAACCATTCAACTTCAGTTTCTTCACCATTACTGGTTGGGGCATAGACTTGGATTACTTTGATATTGAATGGTTTGCCTTGGAAACGAACAGAGATCATTCTGTTGTTTTTGAGATTACATCCAAGTACTGCATTTCAGACTCTTTTGTTGACCATGATGGCTACTCCATTTCTTCTGAGGGATTCCTGCCCACAGTAGTAGATATAATGGTCATCTGAGTTAAATTCACCCATTCCAGTCCATTTTAGTTCACTGATTCCTAGACTGTCAACATTCACTCTTGCCATCTCTTGTTTGACCACTTCCAATTTGCCTTGATTCATGGACCTGACATTCTAGGTTCCTATGCAATATTGCTCTTTACAGCACCGGACCTTGCTTCTATCACCAGTCACATCCACAGCTGGGTATTCTTTTTGCTTTGGCTCCTTCCCTTCATTTTTTCTGGAGTTATTTCTCCACTGATCTCCAGTAGCATATTGGTTACTACTTACCTGGGGAGTTCCTCTTTCAGTATCCTATCATTTTGCCTTTTCATACTGTTCATGGGGTTCTCAAGGCAAGAATACTGAAGTGGTTTGCCATTCCCTTCTCCAGTGGACCACATTCTGTCAGATCTCTCCACCATGACCTGCCCATCTTGGGTTGCCCCACAGGCATGGCTTAGTTTCATTGAGTTAGACAAACTGTGGTCCTAGTGTGATTAGATTGACTAGTTTTCTGTGATTATATTTTCAGTGTGTCTGCCCTCTGATGCTCTCTTGCAACACCTACCCTCTTACTTGGGTTTCTCTTACCTTGGGCGTGGGGTATCTCTTCACGGCTTCTCCAGCAAAGCGCAGCTGCTGTTCTTTACCTTGGACGAGGGGTACCTCCTCACCGCCGCCCTTCCTGACCTTCAACGTGGGATAATTCCTCTGGGCCCTCCTGCGCCCGTGCAGCCACTGCTCCTTGGAAGTGGGGTTAGTCCTCCCGGCCGCCGCCCCTGGCCTCGGGTGTGGGGTAGCTCCTCCCGGCCGCTGCCCCTTACCTCGGACTTGGGTAGCTCCTCTCTGCCGTTCCTGCACCATCGCAACCTGGCACTCTCAGCCGCTGCCCCTGACCTCGGACATGGGGTAACTCCTCTTGGCCGCTGCCCTTTGGGCATGGTGTCCTCCCAGCTTCTGCCCTTGACTCCAGACATTGGGTAGCTCCTCTCGGCCATGCTTAGTGCGCCGGTCGCAGCTTAGTTTATTGGACATCAGCATATGATGGTTCTTTCTGCCTCACCTCATGCACTATGGGCTAGCAGAGGTATATCTGACTCAGTATACTTAGTCTCACTATAAGTGACAACTATCTTTCACAGTAATAGCATCCTAAATTCCTTTTGGGGAACCCCCATCTCCATTGATAAGCATACAGATTGCATAGGATTGGCAGTTAGTGCCAATATCAATATTGTATAGTTTGAGACAGTCTGCAATAAACTTTCCCTCAGTTCAGTTCAGTCGCTCAGTCGTGTCTGACTCTTTGCGACCCCATGAATCACAGCACGCCAGGCCTCCCTGTCCATCACCAACTCCCGGAGTTCACTCAAACTCACGTCCATCGAGTCAGTGATGCCATCCAGCCATCTCATCCTCTGTCATCCCCTTCTCCTCCTGCCCCCAATCCCTCCCAGCATCAGAGTCTCTTCCAATGAGTCAACTCTTTGCATGAGGTGGCCAAAGTACTGGAGTTTCAGCTTTAGCATCATTCCTTCCAAAGGAATACCAGGGCTGATCTCCTTCAGAATGGACTGGTTGGATCTCCTAAACTTTCCCTGGGCCACCATAATTGGTCACAATATTTGGATTTGTTACAAAATTTGAGTCAAAAATCTTTATGATACAGATACAGGGAGTTCAGACAATGCTCAATAATGATCTAAAGAAGCCCTCTCCACCTCCATTGTCAGGAAGATGTGGAGGATGTTGGGAAAATAGATTTACGTCAGGCTGGCAGGGTCATATATCTTAGCAGAAAGGTACTTTATTCCCACAAAATTACATTATTCCATATATCCAGATTAGAAAAGAATCCTACTGATAATCCTGAGGCTAAAACTAGCTTCAGAAAGCATGTGGGATAATGATCAAAGTCGTCATGACTTCACAAATATCTAGGATTTACCAGTATATTTTCCCCTGAGTCCAGACACTAGAACATGAAGGAAATGGTAGTAGGAGGCAATAACATATATGTTATTAATAAGTGGTATATTCTGAGACCACCTTACCTGTGTCCTGAGAAATCTGTATGCAGGTCAAGAAGCAACAGTTAGAACCAGACATGGAACAACATACTGGTTCCAAACTGGGAAAGGAGTATGTCAAGGCTGTATATTGTCACCCTGCTTATTTAACTTATATGCAGAATATATCACACAAAATGTCAGGCTGGATGAAGCACAAGCTGGAGTCAAGATTGCCAGGAGAAATATCAATAACCTCAGATATGCAAATAACACCACTCTTATGGCAGTAAATGAAAAACTAAAGAACCTCTTGATGAAAGTGAAAGAGAAGAGTGAAAAAGTTGGCTTAAATTTCAACATTCAGAAAACTAAGATCATGGCATCTGGTCCCATCACTTCATGGCAAATAGATGGGGAAAGAGTGATGAATTTTATTTTCTTGGGCTCCAAAATCACTGCAGATGGTAACTGCAGCCATGAAATTAAAAGACACTTTTTCCTTGGAAGAATAGCTATGACCAACCTAGGCAGCATATTAAAAAGCAGAGACATTACTTTGCCAACAAAGGTTTGTCTGGTCAAGGCTATGGTTTTTCCTGTGGTCATGTATGGATGTGAGAGTTGGACTGTGAAGAAGGCTGAGCACTGAAGAATTGATGCTTTTGAACTGTGGCATTGGAGAACACTCTTGAGAGTCTCTTGGACTGCAAGGAGATCAAAGCAATCAATCCTAAAGAAATCAGTCCTGAATATTCATTGGAAGGACTGATGGTGAATCTGAAGCTCCAATACTATGAATATCTGATGCAAAGAACTGACTCATTGGGAAAGACCCTGAGTCTGGGGAAAATTGAAGGCAGGAGGAGAAGGGGACCACAGAGGATGAGATGGTTGGATCGCATCAAAGACTCCATGGACATGAATTTGTGCAAGGTCCTGGAGTTGGTGATGGACAGGGAAGCCTGGTATGCTGCAGTCCATGGGGTTATAAAGAGTCAGACATGACAGACTGACTGAACTGATATTCTGTGATATGAGCCTCTCTGGTGGCTCAGTGGTAAAGAATATACCTTCCAATGCTGGAGACATAGGAGATACAGGTTTGATGCCCTGTAGTAGGAAATTCCAGCACTCTACTCTGAAGAATCCTATGGACAGAGGATCCTGGTGGATTACAGTCCATGGTGTTGCAAAGAGTCAGACATAACTGAAAGACTGAGCAAGCACAGGTAACTTTACATTAGTGTAAGTATATGCTTTTAATTAATGGTTATCTAATATCAGAGTTTAGAGTATTAATTTATAGCATAAAGTATGATTTTAAATTATATTTTATCACCACAGAAGTAGAAGTCAAAATCTGAACATTGATATTTTTTCTGAACCTGGGTGTAATAAAACACATTTTTTTCTAATTAAATTATGAATAAATGACAAAATGTACTAATTGACAAATTAAAACTTTATCACATGTAAAAGACATTGTTCATCTTATGCACAATTATTATTTGGAAATAGAACCTAAAGATAGCATAAAATTAAAATGTAATTGATATTTCAAGAATTAAGGTTATATTTTTTATCACTTTCCTTCCAATTTCTTAATCTGTTATGGTCTTTAAGTATTAGTAAAATTCAATATGTAAATGAACAAACTTGAATACTGAAGAAGCATCCAATTATCTTAAATGCATGAAAAATTTATAAATATGAAATTAAAATTACTGATGTAAAATATTCTAATTTCTTTGGGTTTTAAAGATTTGTTGTTGTTTAGTGGCTCAGTTGTGTCTGACTGTTTGTGACCCCATGAACTGCAGCACGCCAGACTTCCCTGTCCTTCACCATCTCCTGAAGCTTGCTCAAACTCATGTCCATTGAGTCAGTGCTGCCACCCAACCATCTCATCCTCTGCTGCCCCCTTGTCCTCCTGCCTTCAATCTTTCCCAGCATCAGAATCTTTTCTAATGAGTCAGCTCCTCTCATCAGGTGGCCAAAGTATTGGAGCTTCAGCTTCAGCATCAGTCCTTTCAGTGAATATTCAGGATTGATTTCCTTTAAGATTAATGCTTCTGGACAAATGTCTGAATCTGTCTTATAGATTGTATTTAATTACTAACAGGTGGTTATTTTTTTTTTTTTTAAATAGGACTCAGAATCAGAATGTGGGGGAAAGTAGCAAATAAAGAAAGAAAATTCTATCTGCATATTGTCTGCATAAAATCAAGTAGAACATATTACCTATATGTATCTTTAGAGTTTTCTTTCCTAACTGTGCTCCATGAAGAATGTTATAGGTTTATTATTTTCTGTTTATATTCTTGAGGGCTCAATTTTTCCCTCAAAAAGTTTCCATTTAAGACATGATTTAGCAATGGCTGAATATGCATATATTTTATCTTATTTCCTACTGCTCAAGATTCTTTCAAAAACTAAAGATGAGTTGGCCAAAGTGTTCATTCTTTTTTTTTTTTTTTGTAAGATGGCTCTGCTGCTGCTGATGCTGCTAAGTCACTTCAGTCGTGTCCGACTCTGTGTGACCCCATAGACGGCAGCTCACCAGGCTCCCCCGTCCCTGGGATTCTCCAGGTAAGAACACTGGGGTGGGTTGCCATTTCCTTCTGCAATGCAGGAAAGTGAAAAGTGAAAGTGAAGTCAGTCAGTCGTGTCCTACTTTTAGCGACCCCCATGGACTGCAGCCTACCAGGCTCCTCCATCCATGGGATTTTCCAGGCAAGAGTACTGGAGTGAAGTAAGCCAGAAGGAAAAACACCAATACAGTATACTAACGCATATATATGGAATTTAGAAAGATGGTAACAATAACCCTGTGTACGAAACAGCAAAAGAGACACTGATGTATAGAACAGTCTTATGGACTCTGTGGGAGAGGGAGAGGGTGGGAAGATTTGGGAGAATGGCATTGAAACATGTAAAATATCATGTATGAAACGAGATGCCATTCCAGGTTCGATGCACGATACTGGATGCTTGGGGCTGGTGCACTGGGACGACCCAGAGGGATGGTATGGGGAGGGAGGAGGGAGGAGGGTTCAGGATGGGGAACACATGTATACCTGTGGCGGATTCATTTTGATATTTGGCAAAACTAATACAATTATGTAAAGTTTAAAAATAAAATTAATTAAAAAAAAAAAAGAGTACTGGAGTGGGGTGCCATTGCCTTCTCTGAAGATGGCTCTAGTAACACTAAATTTTATTTAATGTCATTTGAAACAATTTTTTAGATACTGACATTTGGCAGATAGGTCTGCATTTAAAATAGAAACATAAAAATTGGTGAATTTTTGTGTAGCCATTTTAATATTGAATATGGAAGAAAAAAGCAATGTTTCAGCATATTATGCTCTACTATTTCAACAAAGGTAAGAAAAACAATTGAAATGCAAAAAAAAAAAAAAAAAAAAGCTTGTACAGTGTACAGAGAAGGTGCTATGACTGAATGTGCAAACTTTGTGCAAGAGATGTCTCATTGGATGATGTTTCCATGGTCAGATAGACTAGTGGAAGCTATGGTGACCAAATTGAGACATTAATTGAGAACCATCAATGTTATACCATGCAAGAGACAGCCAACATACTCAAAATATCTGAATCAAGTTTCAAAAAATATTTACATCATCTTACTTACGTCCATAGCTTTGATATTTATATTACACATAAGTTAAGTGGGAAAAAAAAATTCCTTGATTGTATTTCCACATTTGATTATCTACTTAAACATTAGTAGATTAACATTAGTAGATTAGTATATTAACATTAAAAGATTCCACTTTTAAAACAAATTGTGACAGATGATTAAAAGTGGATACTGTACAACAGTGTTGAATGGATGAGATCATGGAAAAAAAAGAAATGAACCACCCAACCATGCCAAAGGCCCATCTTCATTCAAAGTAGGTGATGCTGTGGGATTGGAAAGTATGGTGGGAATGGAAGGGAGTCATCTATTATGAGCTGCTTCTGGAAAACCAAACAAATAATTCCAAATACTGCTACCGATAGACCAACTGAAAGCAGCACTTGACAAAAAACATGTATAATATCATATATGAAATGAGTCGCCAGTCCAGTTTTGATGCATGATACTGGATGCTAGGGGCTGGTGCACTGGGATGACCCAGAGGGATGGTACAGGGAGGCCTCCAGGATGGGGAACATGTGTATACCTGTGGCAGATTCATGTTGATGTATGGCAAAGACAATACAATATTGTAAAGTAATTAACCTCCAATTAAAATAAATAAATATAAATTTTTAAAAAAAGCATTGGGAGTTAGCCAACAGAAAACACATAATCTTCAATCAGGATATCTCAAGGGCTCATGGTTCTTTGATGACCAAGCAAAAACTGTTACAACTTGGCTGGGAAGTTCTGATTCATCAGCCATATTCATCAGGCATTCCACCTTTGGGTTCCCATTTATTTCAGTCTACAAAATTCTCTTAATGGAAAAGATTTCAATTCCTTGGAAGACCTTAACAGGTTCCTGGAAGAGTTCTTTGTCAAGAAGATTAAAAATTTGGGGAAGATGGAATTATAAAGTTGCCTAAAAATGGCCGAAGGTAGTAGACCAAACTGGTGAATACATTGTTCAATAAAGTTCTTGGTGACTATGAAAAATGTGTCTTTTATCTTTATTTAAAGAACCAAAGGGCCTGTTTGGTCATCCCTATGCAAATAGGAGGTAACAAGTTGGACTCCAAGGACATTACAAAGATTCTCATCCTCATGCCTCCTAATGGTTTGCCCCCTGATGATCCAGAACCTGCTACTAAAACAGAAGCTCTCATTACAAACCCTTTAAACCATATTCATGGGAGAAGATGTTCTGTGTCCAGGGGTGCAAGCCCTAAGAAGATGTGATGAAGTGGTCACAGAACAGAAAGCAATTTCTTAAACCCATCCCGGCTCAACTCAAAAGATACCTAAATGTGCCCTTTTAGAAACACGAGGTGACAGCCTAGAGTTTAGAAAGGAGAATGAAGACTACTGGAAGCGCAAAGGACCTCCCAGGACTAGCCTGTTAATAAGTCAAATAATTTGAACAAAGTCACCAGTGGTTATTCTTCCTTTTGATTTTTGTTGTTGCTGTTGTTTTGTTTGTTTGTAAATAGGAATGTTTTATGGAAGTATAAGATTGTTATAGAAATGAATGGATTTTGGTCATTGCTTTGAAAGTTAAAGTCATCTATAGCTGCAGTGCCAAAAATCTAAAATTACAAGAACTTAACATTTAGAATCAATAAAATGCAATTGCTACTAAACGAAAAACTGTCAGTTTTCTATACAGATATTTCCAGAGTTGGAGGAAATCACATAATACTTACATATGTTTATCCTGACAGATGGGTGCAGTAGAAATGTCACAGGATTAGAGTGAGGTAAGTAACACGTTAAATTAGTAAGATTTTCAGAGGCAATTCAACTAGTGAGAATTTGAAGCCTTTTAAGTATATTTTACCTGAAGGAAAAATCTGAAGGTGTTAATGATTACTGACACCATAAGTCCATTTGGCCTTTCTTTTTTTCCTTTTTTCCTTACCATAGTGTCCCTTAAAGCGGGAGGCAGCTGGTAGTTTTGGAATTCAAAATGGAATATTTTCAAGATGTAATTTGTGGAACTTAGCCTCTTTGAATCTTGGTTTCTTAAACTGTAAAAAGAAAAACAGCAGTATCTTCTCTTTTTTCTGGTAAAATAGCATAATAGCGTTTTATAAATGTTACACATTAATGATATATTAATGTAACATTCATGTAACTTAACATTATACTACATGTAGCATAATGTTATGTTATATTAAATGTAATGTAAATGTTATGTTAATGTATATTAAATGTTAATATATATTAAACTGTATATTAAATGTAATATATGTGTTATGTCAATCTATATTAAATAATATGTGTCATATTAATGTAACATTAACATAATATAATATAACATTATGTATACATAATGCTATAATGTTATATTAATGTTATAGAGTTTTACTAATGTTAATATAAAAGGCTTCCCTTGTGGCTCAGATGGCAAAGAGTCTGCCCACAATGTGGGAGACCCAGGTTCGATCCCTGGTCAGGAAGACCCCCTGGAGAAGGAAATTGAAACCCATTCCAGTATTCTTACCTGGAAAATCCCATGGATGGGGGAGCTTGGTGGCCTACAGTCCATGGGGTCACAAAGAGTCAGACTCAACTGAATGACTTTTAATGTTTTACTCAGGTGTTTATATATATGAAGAAAATGATGAAATTGTTAAATTAAGCCTTTTAAACCAAATATATTGATTCATATTCCATATTGTATTCCCCTCTCAAAAAAAAAAGTTACTATTTAATACATTCTTTATTACATGACTACCTTTCAACACTCTCCAGTGTCCCTAGAAATTTAAATTGCTTTAGAAGAACTAAAGATTACCTTTAAAAGACATATTTTATTGTAGTATAACATTCAGTATACTATAATAATTGTGCTGTATCTTGTCATTTGTAGAATAAGGTGGGACATTTTAATTTCAGTCGTTCCCATTATAACATAAATGTCTGTCAATTTGTGGTGTATAAGGAAGCCAAGAGCTAGCTAATGTTCTAATGTTTACAATGGTATTTGTATATTCCTAGCAGCAGTGGGATCCTAAAGGTCAAAAGCTAAGATGCTAACCATTAATAAATTAAGGGATATGAGCAGGTATTGTGGAGTATAACTTGCTTTAGCTTCACTCTATTTTTGTATACTATACCTTATGAAACCCAATCCTGGTTGCTGTTTCCAAAACCACTATGGTTGAAGAAAGGACTCAGGAACATAAATATGTAAGAAATAGATTGAAGTGCAGGGAGAAAGAGATTTCTTAGTATGACAGGATCTCTACTGCATCTGTGTATACATGTTTACAGGTACAAGAACATCTAAGACCATAAGAGATAGTTGCTGTTGTTTCCAGATGTAAGGAATGATTGCCCAGCAGGGCTTTTCAGGTAGTTGAAAAGTATACTGCATCCAGAGTGCCTGTTCCATAAAATAACCACTTGGTTTGAGAACTCTGTGAAAATCTGAGAGATGTGATCTCTATTTTCCAAAATGCCCTTTTATTAGAAGCAGCACTTCACATCCAAAGGAAAGAAAGCTATATTTTCAATTCTAATAGAAATGACAGCACATGGGAGAAGCATCAGAGGACTCTGGCTCTTATAAATTAATAACTTGGACTTTACCCTCCATGTTTTGCATATTTAAAGATACTATATCACCCAAAATCATGTAACAAAGATTTATCATTAATCTTTCATAAAGTTTACAAAAAATATGCAGCATTAAGGGAGGACTTAAGCCCAAATACTAGGAAAATGTAAAACATTTTAAAAGTTCTGCTCTGATATAGTAACTACAATGTGTCTTTTCTTTGGAATTTATTGAATTGAACATAGTGAAACAATAATTTAATGAAAGTTAATATGTAAGTATGTATTCAACAGTATGTGAACACAACATTCATGTGCTTCAACAGTACAGGAACTGAGAATTTCCAGATGTAAAAGCTGGATTAGAAAAGACAAAGGAACCAGAGACCAAATTGCCAACAGCTGCTGGATCATAGAAAAAGCAAGGGAATTCCGGAAAAACATCTACTCTGCTTCATTGACTACATGAAAGCCTTTGTCTGTGTGGATCACAATAAAATTGTGGAATTTGGTTGAAATTTTCTGTGGAAAATTATTTTTTATTTTTTTTAAGATTACTTTTGTCTTTTTTTTTCATACTCTGCTTTTATTTTATTTTATATAAATTTATTTATTTTAATTGGAGGCTAATTACTTTACAATATTGTATTGGTTTTGCCATACATTGACATGAATCCACTGCGGGTGTAAATGTGTTCCCCATCCTGAACCCACCTTCCACCTCCCTCCCCATCCCATCCCTCTGGGTCATCCCACTGCACCAGCCCTGAGCACCCTGTATCGTGCATCGAACCTAGATTGACGATTCATTGGGAATATCTGACCACCTTATCTGTCTCCTTAGAATGCTTTCAGGTCAGATAGCAACAGAACCAGACATGGAACAATGGACTGGTTCCAAATTGGGAAAGAAGTACGTCAAGGCTATATATTGTCACCCTGTTTATTTAACTTATATGCAGAGCACATCATGCAAAATGTCAAGCTAGATAAATCACAAGCTGGAATCAAGATTGGTGGGAGGAATAACAACAGCATCAGATATGCAGATGACACCACTTCAACGGCAGAAATTGATGAGGAACAAAAGAGCCTCTTGATGAAGGTGGAAGAGGAGAACAAAAAAGCTGGATTAAAATTCTACGTTCAAAAACTAAGACCATGGCATCCAGCACCATCACTTCATGGCAAATAGATGGGGGGGGGGTGAAAACAGTAGCAAATTTTATTTTGGGGGGCTCCAAAATCACTGTGAATGGTGACTGTTGCCATGAAGTTAAAAGACACTTTTCTTCCTTGGAAGAAAAGCTATGACAAACCTAGACAGTGCATTAAAAAGCAGAGACATCAGTTTGCCACACAAAGGTTCATATAGTCAAAGCTATGGTTTTTCCAGTAGTCATGTATGGATGTGAGAGTTGGATCATAAAGAAGGCTGAGCACTGAACAGTTAATGCTTTCAATCTGTGGTGTTGGAGAAGACTCTTGAGATTCCCTTGGACAGTAAAGAACTCTCAATTCCAGCAAGGAATTCTCAATTCCAAAACCAGTCAATCCTAAAGGGAATCAACCCTGAATATTCATTGGAAGGATTGATGCTGAAGCTCCAATAGTTTGGCCACCTGATGCAAAGAGTCAACTCATTGGAAAAGACACTGATGCTGGGAAAGATTGAAGGGAGGAGAGGGGGATGACAGAAGATGAACTGGTTGGATGGCATCACTCACTCAATGGACATGAGTTTGAGCAAACTTTGGGAAAGAGTGAAGGACAGTAAAGCCTGGTGTGCTACAGTCCATGGGGTCACAAAGTGTCAGACACAACTTAGCAACAGCAATAATATGTAAGAAAAAAATTTTTCAATTCTTTGTACAGATAAAAACACCTTTTGATCTTTAGTTTCCTACTGTTACAGTTAAAATATCATGTCAGCTCTCTCTATCATCTTGACCAAATTAGATTGATTTCCTTCAATTATTGTGTAGACACTTCTCTATTCACCACTAAATCAGATTATATTGGGAAAAGACTATAAGCAATGCTCTTGGGCTATATCTGCACTGAAAAATTATTTATAATGTGTTATGTGCTTTCAAATCCAGGAGTAGAAAGCCTGGTCATGAGGACTAGATATTATATTCATGAGTATGAATTCAGAATCATAAAGCTAAAATGAGTTTCACAAAACCCTCAAATGACAGCATGTTTAATTCTTGTAAAGTATAAGATGCCGTCATTCCTCCACTGGTAAAATATAGGACAGTGGAAACTGGAGAAAGATTTCATCATCACCATGTGAAAGGCACCATTGTTTGCCAGATGTAAAACTGTCCCCTGCCAGAACTTCCTCAGAGGGAAAGATCTGCTTAGGAAGTGTAGTTATCATACTCTCACGATATATAGGAAGCTCTAACATCTTACAACTTTGCTGCTGCTGCTGCTGCTGCTGCTGCTACTGCTGCTGCTGCGTCGCTTCAGTCGTGTCTGACTCTGTGCGACCCCAGAGAAGGCAGCCCACCAGGCTCCCCCATCCCTGGATTCTCCAGGCAAGAACACTGGAGTGGGTTGCCATTTCCTTCTCCAATGGATGAAAGTGAAAAGTGAAAGTGAAGCCGCTCAGTCCTGTCTGACTCCTAGCAACCCCATGGACTGCAGCATGCCAGGCTCTTCCATCCATGGGAATGCCAGGCAAGAGTACTGGAGTGGGTTGCCATTGCCTTCTCTGTTACAACTTTGCTAGTTCCTGCCATATTGAGTTATACAATATTTTAATCAGATAAGCATAAGATTGGCCATGTGTAGGGTAACTCATTTCTCAAATGTGAAGATACAAAGATCAAACAAGGACCAGAGGTAGTATCAGCATAGAATGTGAGCAATGAGCCAAACATCTTAGGAAGATTTCAGCACAGTTCTCTGTATCACTATGCTGCTGCTTGTTAAGAGACCAGAGAACCAAGGATATGCCATTCCACTGACTGACACCTAGACCTGTCAAGGCCTTGTTACTCCTTTAGACAAGAGATCTTTGTGGATAACTCAGTCTCTAACATTGCCTTCTTCTGATATGGTTGAGGGACTCTGAATCATACATTTGATGTTTTCAGAGCTCTTAATGCAAAATCACACTATAAACTCTTAATCTTTCTGAGGTATTAATGAAAGATTGCCTATCCATGCACTTGGCTTTTTTTCCCCTAGAGCCTACTTTTTCAGCATTGAACTTCTTAATTCTAGCATCTTTTGCAGACTGGACATGCTTTCCTCATATCATCCAGATATGGTTCTATTTTGTTTAAAAGTTATTCTTCCAATTATTTCTTTTATCTTTTACTTAAGCATAAAAAAGAAGCTAATGAACAATAGGATACATGTGTCTTTTTCAATGGGATGGGGAGGGAGATGGGAGGGAGGTTCAAAAGGGAGGGGATATATGTATACCTATGGCTGGTTCATGTTGAGGTTCAACAGAAAACAGCAAAATTCTGTAAAGCAATTATCCTTCAATAAAAAATAAATTAGAAAAAAGAAACTAAAAAAGAAGCTAAGATATATTGTAATCCTTCACTTACATATCTTCTCAGACAATGTTCAGTTTTATCACTTATAAATTCGACATTCCATATAACTGCAGGATATAATTGTGCTAAGATTCAGCCACTAGATAACAAAGATGTCTATTCCTCCAGTTTCCAATAACAACCTCTCAAATCCTTTTGAGACTTCTCCAGCAGCACCTTTGACATTGTTTACCAATAGTCAACAAGACAACTTAAACATTCTGTAAGGCAACAAATGTTTTATCTAGCATAGTCTTTAGTTCTGAGTCCTCCCTAGCAGAGACATTGTTATCCAAATTTATACTAACAGTAAATTTAAGGCAATCTGAGCTTTTGCTATTGTGCTCCTTCATTTTTTTCTAGCCTCTGTCCATTGACCAATTGCAAACTCACTTTCACAGTTTAGGTATTTATTACAGCTCAATTTCAGACACCAAAGTACATTGCTTCTCAGACTTTTGGCTAAGATCAAGTGCAGACACCAAAGTATGTACTCATTTCTCCTTGCTGTCATACTGACTTACCACAAGTTTAGTGTCTTAATGCAAATTTATCATATTACTATGCTCAAGATCAGAATATCAACATAAGTTTCACCAGGCTCAAATGAAGTCATAGCATACCTGTGCCCTTTTATGTATCCTTGAAGTAGGAACGGTTTTCTTTCCTTTTTCTGGGCCACCAATTTCCATGTCTGGCTCATAACTCCTTCCCAGCTCCAAAGCCAGCAACATTATCCAAGTCACTCTCATATTTCTCTCTCTCTCTCTCTGCTCACTCTCCCAATTTTCACTTCTACTTTTAAAATCTTTGTGTCTATATTGGGTCCATCCAGATCATCCAGGATCTCTAACTAAATTAAAGTAAAATGACTAGAAACATTAATTACATTATGCCACAGGCTAATGTATTACCAGGTTTTTTGGATTAGGTGCTAAAAATCAGTTCAGTTCAGTCACTCAGTCGTGTCCGACTCTGTGACCCCATGAATCGCAGCACGCCAGGCCTCCCTGTGCATCACCAAATCCCGGAGTTCACTCAAACTCATGTCCATCGAGTTGGTGATGCCATCCAGCCATCTCATCCTCTGTCATCCCCTTCTCCTCCTGCCCCAAATGCCTCCCAGCATCAGGGTCTTTTCCAATGAGTCAACTCTCAATGAGGTGGCCAAAGTATTGGAGTTTCAGCTTTAGCATCAGTCCTTCCAATGAACACCCAGGACTGATCTCCTTTAGAATGGACTGGTTGGATCTCCTTGCAGTCCAAGGGACTCTCAAGAGTCTTCTCCAACACCACAGCTCAAAAGCATCAATTATTCAGCCCTCAGCTTTCTTCACAGTCCAACTCTCACATCCAACATGACCACAGGAAAAACCATAGCCTTGACTAGACGGACCTTTGTTGGCAAAGTAATGTCTCTGTTTTTCAATATGCTATCTAGGTTGGTCATAACTTTCCTTCCAAGGAGTAAGCGTCTTTTAATTTCATGGCTGCAATAAACATCTGCAGTGATTTTGGAGCCCCCAAAAATAAAGTCTGACGCTGTTTCCACTGTTTCCCCATCTATTTCCCATGAAGTGATGGGACCAGATGCCATGATCTTAGTTTTCTGAATGTTGAGTTTTAAGTCAACTTTTTTACTCTTCTCTTTCACTTTCATCAAGAGGTTCTTTAGTTCCTCTTCACTTTCTGACATAAGGGTGGTGTCATCTGCATATCTGAGGTTATTGAGATTTCTCCTGGCATTCTTGATTCCAGCGTCTGCTTCCACCAGCCCAGCATTTCTCATGATGTACTCTGCATGGAAGTTAAATAAGCAGGGTGACAATATATAGCTTTAATGAACTCGTTTTCCAACTTGGAACCAATCTGTTGTTCCATGCCCAGTTCTAATTGTGGCTTCCTGACCTGCATACAGATTTCTCATGAGGCCTGTAGGATGCAGCAAAACAAGATATCAATTGGGTAAGTTAGTCATTGGGTAAGTTAGTCATGGGCTTCCCTGGTGGCTCAGACAGTAAAGCGTCTGCCCGCAATGCGGGAGACCTAGGTTCGATTCCTTGGTCGGGAAGATCCCCTGGAGAAGGAAATGGCAATCCACTCCAGCACTCTTACCTGGAAAATCCCATGGACAGAGGAGCCTGATAAGCTACAGTCCATGGGGTCGCAAAGAGTCAGACACGACTGTGCAACTTCACACTTCACACACAAGTTAGTCATGGTTTATATTTTTTATATAAATTGTTTTAGACCCATGAACATTATGGAAATGTTCTATTTAGGAAATATCTATCAATGGTCTAATTGCCTGGTGTTTGTGACTCTAAATAACACAGGCTCACCTTAATTGTAGGGCCCCCATTGCACTATGCATCATGGAACTAAATGTGCAGATATTAGTAACATTTGTGTAGTCAGGATTGCCCTTCTCCTTTTTTCACACAACTCCACTGAATTCAAATTTATTTCCTCTTCATGACCCACAAACAAGCATCTTCTCTACTGTCTTTTTATTACTCCATTTCCCAATATACAGTATGAATCAAGTCTTGGAGCTAGGAGCAAAGAAACTTCCCAAGAACTGAAGATGATAGTGATCAGTCCTTATGAGTGCAACAAGTACAGTGAAACATATTACAATCCTCATTGTTCTTGCTGCTGTAAACCATGGAGAGGTTTTCACTTATAGCCCAGCAGACCCTTAATTCAGTTGATGAAGTAGGTAAGAAGACGGATTCCATTGATGATTTCATTTTCTGTTACTGGTTTATTAAACTAAATATAAAGTAATAAAAATTATCTTCTGTTTTTACAAAACGTTCTCCAATACCTATCTTATAGATTTTCCTCAACCTCAAATAAGAGTAATACACTTAAATGCTATAGACTGGGAAACTGACAAAACAGCTCATGGCAGGAATCCATATGCTATTTTGTTAAAGTCAATTATAACTGTTCATTCAAACAGTTAACTAAAGCTCTTAGCATAATTATTAAATTAATAATAGTAATTTTAGGGTTTGGGGCAGCCTAATTCCTCATCATAAACTAAATTAATCTAAATCTTTCCTTACCAATAGATACTACTTTATTCTTGGATAATCAATTGGTCAGAAAAATATAACAGAATATGTGTATATAATAGCTGAATTTTTAATTGGTACATGGAATCTATTTATAGATGATAGTGGTTTTATTTATTTTTTTTAGAAAAACATGGTTTATGCCGTTACTCATAAGGACTCCATGAGTATAGATGCAACTTAGCAACACATTGCCCTCAGAATAGATAAATTTTATCCTTAGCTGCTATTTTCTATTGTATTTATGATGGTGGAAAACTCTAAAGCCAACATTAATTTTAGTTGGAAAGAAACAAGTTGATGATGCAATATCAAATATTTTAACCAAAACAAACAAGTTGAGATCAGGATTTTTAGCTGTCTTCTATAAACTTCTCTTAGATCAGCTTTATAAAAGGCCTGAATATTAGTTTAAAACATTCAGGTATACAGAGAGTCAAAATGAGAAGCAGATGGGACTACATTCTTTAGAAAAGAACTGTTTGCTCTTCTTCAGGATCAACAGAAATTCAAGAAAGAGAAATGGAAAAGAACACTGGGATTTTGCACGCATTGCTACACATGGCCACAGCTTTATTAGACAGCCAGGCTGTCTTCATATGATAGCATGCATTCTTTTTACAAAATTTATTTTATTGAAGTATAGTTGATTTATATTGTGCTAATTTCTGCCATTCAGAGATCCAGGTATACATATATATATAATCGTTTTCATTTTCTTTTCCATTATGCTTTATCATGGGATGTTAAATATCATTCCCTGTACTATAGAGTAAGACCTTGTTATTTATCCCTTCCATACACAATAGTTTGTATCTGCTAATCCCAACTCCCAATCCATCCTTCCCGCATGTCCCCTCCTCCTTGGCAACCATCAGCCTGTTCTCTGTGTCTGTGAGTCTGTTTCTGTCTTGTAGATAAGCTAATTTGAGAACATTCATCCCTATCCAATATGTTTATGCCATTAGTTTGAGTGCTCACTCAGTTTTGTTTATATGCAATTGAAGTTGGACATTCTGTACTTAAATTTTTAGGGTATATATAATCTGAAGTTTGCTTTAGTCTAAGTTTTAAAATATTCTGCAGTATCTGGAGATTTTAAATCTTGATTTGATCTTCTTATGTCAGATGTGTCATATAAATACTCTTGGAATCTGTATGTAATACATATGGAAGAGCTCAAAGGCATACTCACCGCATCTATATAGTTCATTTTACTTCATTATGTTCCTTATATAAATTCTAAAACACTGTATTTTTAATGGTAATCACTAACCCCCACTAAGTTCATCAGTGTGGCAGAACCATGTAATTGTCATTGAACTGGATGAGAAACATTTGAATGGCACCATGACTGAGAGAATTCAATGTTCAGAAAACACAAATAAAAGGGAAAAAAACTTTTTTAAGATTTATGAATCCATTGTCCTTCAAATACTGCAGGTTTAGTGTAAACACCGTCCGTGAAGGTGTTAAAAATAGAACCAGTAAGGACTGGCTTCTCTTCTTTCCACCATACCTGCCACAGAAGCACTGTCTCCTGGTTTCCAGCATATCATCAGCATGCTAGTTCTCAGATCACATTTCTGCCATATCTTCCTCCTTCAGGCTGACAGTCTACAGGATTTTTCTAGATCTCATCCTTGTGTACCACCCACTGACAAGATACATATGTTCCCTAGATGTTTATAAAACACACTGTGTCAAAAATTGCACTTTTCTTGCTAAATTATATTACAATCAAATGCTTTTATAGGGGTAATAATTTTATTTCAAGCTAAAATATTTACTTTTCATTTTCACTGTTTCATGTCAGGAGACTTGGGAAACTCCTAACAGGCATTTGTTTTTCTCCATGCCTAAATAAAATATCTTTCACACGACTTTGATTATCTCATGTGGATTTGCAAGTACCCCATGTAAACATTTCCTGTTTTTTCTTATATTAATCTGGACTTTATTACCTGTACTGACTTCCCTGGTGGCTCAGAGGTTAAAGCATCTGCCTGGAATTCAGGAGACCCAGGTTCGGTCCCTGGATCGGGAAGATCCCCTGGAGAAGGAAATGGCAACCCACTCCAGTACTCTTGCCTGGAGAATCCCATAGAGGGAGGAGCCTGGTAGGCTACAGTCCATGGGGTCGCAGAGAGTCGGACACAATAGCGACTTCACTCACTTCCGTTATTACCTGTACACAAATAATTCCTGTCTATTACCCATAAATCTTCATATACTGTTTTTTTATAAATATCTCTCAAATCTAGTCTTTCTGTTTTTCTTGCACTAGCATTGCCTTGCTCAATGATTAGTGTCCCTTTCTGGGACTGGGGCAGTAGTCTGGTTTCCCGCCTCCAGCCTTGCCAAGTTCCTAACTTACTACAACCATTAGGGACACATGTGCACCCATAGCTGATTCATATCAATGTATGGCAAAAAGCACCACAATATTGCAAAGTAATTATACTGTAATTAAAATAAACAAATTAATTTAAAAATTGATTTTCAAAATACACAATGTACCTAGGTTTGAAGGACCTTCATTGGAAGGACTGATATTGAAGCTGAAATTCTAATACTTTGTCATCTGATGCGAAGAGCTGACTCATTTGAAAAGGCCCTGATGCTTGGAAAGATTGAAGGCAGGACAAAAGGGGAACAACAGAGAATGAGATGGTTGGATGGCATCACTGACTCAACGGACATGAGTTTGAGTAAACTCCGGGAGTTGGTGATGGACAGGGAGGCCTGGCGTGCTGTGGTCCATGGGGTCGCAAAGAGTCAGACACAACTGAGCGACTGAACTGAACTGAACCTGGGTTTTATGCCATATTTAATGTCCTCATCATTGCCTAAAACAATGCCTTCCTTATTGTGTTTTATGGAATATCAGTTGAAATCCAAAACTGGGTTAGGGGAAAAGGACAAAATTTTCTTGTGCAAGAAAGCTTTAGAAATTGTGGCTGTAACTGGTCTCATTATTGCAGACTTCTCAGGCTATTTTGATGTTGTATACATCTTTAATATCCAAGAAGAGTAGACATTCAATGCTTTTAATTCAACATTTCCTTAACCTATTTGTTCAAGAAATCTGGGCAGGGAGAGGAGTGCAAATGCCTATGAACACCATTTAAGAAGTACTGTTTTATGGAAGAATTTAAAACTTTTTCTTGTGGCAATATAGGACTGCTTTTCATCTTGCTCACTTCCAAAATCCGCTGGTATCAGCTCTTTTCTTTCCTGGATTCCTGTCACACAGAAACCCTTGGGTGACTGTACCTGCTATTTGCCTGACAGGCTCTCTTCTGGGAAAACTACCATACCCTCAAAAACAATCTTTCTTTCTTTAATCTAATATTATCCCACACCTATCTGTTCTTTAGAATCATTCAAGAAAGCTCTAGATGTCTAGTAGTGAGACGCTGGCATTTTTTTTTTTTTTTCCATCTCTGAGGTTGATTTTGAGAGAGTCTAAGTATTGAGAGTCATTGCTTTAGTTCTTCAACACAGAGGTCTTTCTGGCATTGGACCAATATTTTGGTTGATGCTCCTATTACAGCAATTACAGTACTCATCACACTGCATTGTGTTTATCGACTTAAATGTTTTGTCACTGAATCAGGGCTGTTAGTATATTGATATTTGTGTGTCTGCACAGTATTACTGTGTTATAGCTCTTAGGCGGGTCAGTGTTACAGCTCTATTTTGTTTAGAAGATAGCAAGAGAGAGAGAGAGAGAGAGTGGAAGAGTGAGGGAGAGAGAGAGAGAGAGAAAAAACGCATGCACGCGGGAGGGAGTCCGTGAGAAAGCGCTTTGGCTCCTCCTTTTGTGTGTTTTTTCCTCCACCTGGGCCTGCCCTATGCAGGTTGGGCTTGGCCAGGAGTGCTGTTTTTTCTGTTTGTTCTGCCTGGGGTCTTCACTCTGGTCCTCGGACCTTCCTTGTCTTTTGGCCACCACCATTTTGGACTCCTTTTCCCTGTTCTACCTACCTAATATTGAGTATAGTTCCCTGTGATATTCAGTAGGTCCTTGTTGTTTGTTTTATATAATAGTAGTGTGTATTATCAGAGAAGGCAATGACACCCCACTCCAGTACTCTTGCCTGGAAAATCCCATGGATGGAGGAGCCTGGTAGGCTGCAGTCCATGGGGTCGCTAAGAGTCGGACACAACTGAGCGACTTCACTTTCACTTTTCACTTTCATGCATTGGAGAAGGAAATGGCAACCCACTCTAGTGTTCCCGCCTGGAGAATCCCAAGGACGGCGGAGTCTGGTGGGCTGCCATATATGGGGTCGCACAGAGTCGGACACAACTGAAGTGACTTAGCAGTAGCAGCACAGTATTACTGGGTTTCCCTGGCTCAGTGGTAAAGAATCTGCTTGACACCAGGAGATGTGGATTAAATCTCTGGGTCAGGAAAATCCCCTAGAGAAGGAAATGGCAACCCACTCTAGTGTTCTTCCCTGGGAAATCCCTGGATAAGGGAGCCTGACAACTACAGTCCATGGGGTCACAAAAGAGTCATATGTGACTTAGCAACTAAACAGCAACAGTATTAGTACTCTGAGATGGTAGGTATTGAGTAAGTATATAATACTGTGCTGTGCTGTTTTCAGTCATTTCAATCATGTCTGACTGCAAATCTGTGGACTATAACCCGCCTGGCTCTTCTGTCCTTGGGATTCTCCAGTCGGGAATGCTGGAGTGGGTTGACAGGTCCTCCTGTGGGGGATTGTCTCAATCCAGGGAAGTATATACTACTACTTACTTATCTAAGTTGGTTTAAAATTGGATTTTAAATTCCCATAGAAATGCATATTTTTATAAATGTTTATTATTCGGTCTTAACATAATAGGAAAAAGAATCACACCCTCATAGAATTATTGTTATACCATGAAAACAAGATTATCTAAGACAGGAAAATTAGAAAGAAAATGTCATTTTCAGAACTATATAAGCAATTTATCTTCCTATGTTTGGAAATAATTATAAAAAACAAACCTAGGAGGTCAAATTAATAATCAAAATTGTTGAATATAAATCATTTGAGCTTTGGAAAAATTGATTACACAGAAACTCAACCAACTTGTGGTCTTTAGCATAATCATATGAAAATCACTACATGGAAAACTCCATATGAAATAAGTGATTTATTTTCCCAACAGCTCAGTATAAGTTTACTGGAACAACTATTAACAGAATTGGCCTGGAAAAATAATTGTCAAAGCAATAAAGAAGAAAATCAACTTTATTTATAAACAATGTTTCTAAAGATTAGCCATCAATACTTGCAGCAGTGCTCTTAAAATCTAGTTAAATATAGAAGTGGCAGAAACCAATCAAGGACATTTAAGCAAAAGCAAAATCTCAGGCATAAAATTTTAAATAAAATTAAGTCATTGAAATATACAGACTATCAGGCTTCTTAAAAAAATAACATTCTGGAGCACTCACAACTGAGTCCAACTGTGATAAAGGTTTATCATTTATACCAAATCCATTCTTTTCTTCTTACTTAGTAACCAAACCCTGGTTTTGTTGGGATGGCATTGTGCCCAGCTACAAAATCCTATGTTTCCACCTTTTTTAGCATAAACAATTTGTGGCTGATGAGGTGTGAATGAAAGTTTTGAGAGGGGCTTCTGGGAGAGTAAATTCAGTTGGCAGGATTCTTAGCCCCTTGTGTCTCTCACAGAGACATGATGCTGGAGCTACAGTGACTACCAGTGACAATGAGGTGGCCTTGAGGATGAAGGCATTTGCAAAGAATGAATGATGGATGAGCTAGAGAGCCTTTGGTTTTACTGCATTGTGGAGCCTATGATGGAGTCCAAGGTACCACATCTACCCTAAATTATTCTCTTTGGAACTTTTAAATTTTGTTTTGCTAAGCTCATTTTTATCAGATCTCTAGCTAGATACAGTATCATATTAATAAACCATTCTACTTTTTGGAGGAATGTCAGGAATGAATAACACCTTACATAACAGGTGTCATTTAAGACTTCTTCCTCGAGGTCACAGGCCTAAATATATGCTACAGACATAAGAAAGGGAAGCCTAGCAATATGGGAATTATTGGCCTCTGGCTTTTCTGAATGTCTATCTGTTCACTGACTAAAGAATATTCAAGGTGGCCATACTTTTAAAGAAGAACCCAACCACTATCCATGAGCACCTTATGAAGTACACAAAGTTTCTTCAGTGCTGTAGTAAAAGTTATCCTTGTAGTAGGTTAATTTGGGAGTTTTGAAGTATAGAATAGGCATAATCATCACCACATTTGTCTAAATCACTTGGTTTGAGACACTCTTTATGCACCTGAAATCTGATCAAAGTGACCTAAGAAAGCCCTCAGGGAGGTATGACTGGGTTTGACTGTAACTAAGGAAACACACATTAAAATAATTACATTGAAGTCTTTTCCAGGAGCTTGACAAATATACAAAGAGAAGGGAGATAAACTAATAAAAAGGAAGAAACTGAAAGACAAAAGATGTTCCTTTCTCTAGAATTAGTCAAAAGAGGATGTGCCTAATTTAAATAAATAAACTTGGATTCCTGGTAAGCTTCACTAGCATGAATCCAGTTTTGACAGTTAGGCTGTAATGAATTCACCAAAATAGTGCCACCCTGTAGGGATGTGTTTGATTGGCCAGCTGGTGTTTTTCAAGTGAATTTTCTCGGAGTCATTAGCATGCAGGTTCCCCAAACACACAACTTTACAGAGTGCAGCCTTATCTAATACTCTCCATTACACAGGCTTGTTTAGACTGTAACCTAGTTATTCCAAAACCATATTAAAATGTCTCACATTAGAAGAGAAGTCTTTGGCATTCCCATTTTTGACTCTTATAAAGTCTCTTCTCTGGCTGATTGCCCTTTATTTATTATATTAATAGCTGTATTTTCATACACACACACACAAGCTAAATATTTTAACAGATAGAAAGATAAATGTCCCCCTAGGAGATACAGCCTCATTTCACTATTCTCCTTTAGAGTAAAATCCCTCAAGAATTGCTATTTATATTGTCTTCAATTCTTCTCTCATTCTCTGCTTAGTTCACATTCATCTCTCCATAAAATTAAGAAAATGTCACCAATGCCCTTAATGTTGCTAAATCCAAAGGTCAATATTATGTCTTCATTTCATGTGATCTATCAGCAGAATTGCATTTTGTTGATCATTTCCTCCTCATCAATACTCATTAGTCTTTGTTTCTCAGAACTTCATATAATTTGGAAGTCATTTACAATTCACCAATTGTTCTTTCTTAGGTTCTTCTGATGATTTCTCCTCTTTTCAACCCTTCACATTAGTGTACAGGACAGTTCTGATCCTCTCTTGTTTTGTAAAAATGCACATTCCCTCAGTATCTCATGGCTTCCACATGTCATCTACATCAGGGGTCCCCAGCCTCTGAGCCATGAACCTGTACCTCCTTTCATACCAGTGGTGATATCAGATTAGAAGTAAAGTGCACAATAAATGTAATGTGTTTGAATTATTCTGAGATCATCCCCCACACAGGTCTGTGGAAAAACTGTCTTCCATGAAACTGGTCCCTGGTGCCAAAAAGGTGGGGGACTCCTGAATTTTACATGACGAAAGAGCTTCAAAATTTTGTATCTCCAGCTTAGACCTCTCTCTGTCCCATCTCATCATCTTACCTGACATCTTAACTTGGAAGTCTAATGTCCATCTCAGAATCATCTATAAAAGCTGAATTAATAATCTTTTCCCCAAATCATGTGCTGCATTTCTTTCCTTTGAATCTGTAAATAATCAATTGTCCCACTTGATCAAGCCCCCCAAAATTGGATCCATCATCGATTCTACCTTTTCTCTCAAGTCCCTACATTAATTTGTCAGGATTTTTTTTTAATCTGTCAGTAGTGTCAAATTATATTAGGAAGTTGACCAGTCCTGATTACCACTACTGCCTCATCCCTTGTATAAGTTAATATGATCTCTCACTGACATTGTTGCTGTCAGGAGACTTCTTGACTGCTATCTCAGATTCCACCCTACTTTGCTGCAATGTTCTCACTGCACAAAACAGAATGACATTTCCAAAATGCAAATTCACTTCAGTTCAGTCACTCAGACATATCCAACTCTTTGCGACCCCATGGACTGCAGCATGCCAGGCTTCGCTGCCCATCACTGACTCCTGGAGCTTGCTCAAACTCATGTCCATCAAGTTGGTGATGACATCCAACCATCTCATCCTCTGTAGTCCCCTTCTCCTCCTGCCTTCAATCTTGCCAAGTATCAGGGTCTTTTCTAATGAATCCATTCTTCACATCACGTGGCCAAAGTATTAGAGTTTCAGCTTCAGCATCAGTCCCTCCAATGAATATTCAAGACTGATTTCCTTTAGGATTGACTGATTGGATCTCCTTGCAGTCTATGGGACTCTCAAGAGTCTTCTCCAACACAACAGTTCAAAATATCAATTCTTCAGTGCTCAGCTTTCTTTATAGTCCAACTCTCACATCCATACATGACTACTGAAAAACCATGGCTTTGACTAGATGGACCTTTGTAGGCAAACTAATGTTTCTGCTTTTTAATATCCTGTCTACGTTGGTCATAGCTTTTCTTCCAAATAGCAAGTGTCTTTTAATTTCATGGCTGCAGTCACCTTATGCAGTGATTTTGGCACCTTCAAAAATAGTCAGTCAGCATTTCCATTGTTTCCCCATCTATTTGCCATGAAGCGATGGGACCAGATGCCATGACTTTTGTTTTTAAATGTTGAGGTGTTTTTTGTTTTTTTTTTTTTCCTGTTTTCATTTTTTATTTTTTTTTACTCTACAATATTGTATTGGTTTTGCCATACATCAACATGAATCCACCACTGGTATACACGTGTTCCCCATCCTGAATGTTGAGTTTTAAGCCAGCTTTTTCACTGTCCTCTTTCACTTTCATCAAGAGGATCTTTTGTTCTTCTTCACTTTCTGCCATAAGGGTGGTGTCACCTGAATATCTGAGGTTATTGATATTTCTCCTGGGAATCTTGAATCCAGCTTTTGCTTCATCCAGACTGGCATTTTGCATGATGTCCTCTGCATAGAAGTTAAATATGCAGGGTGACAATATACAGCCTTAATGTACCCCTTTCCCAATTTGGAAACAGTCTGTTGTTTCATGGCTGGTTCTAACTTTTGCTTCTTGACCTGCATACAGATTTCTAGGAGGCAGGTAAGGTGTTTTGATAGTCCCATCTCTTGAAGAATTTTCTACAGTTAGTTGTGATCTACACACTCAAGGCTTTGGCATAATCAATAAAGCAGAAGTAGATGCTTTTCTATATTCTCTTGCTTTTTTGATAATCCAGTGAATGCTGGCCATTTGATCTCTGGTTCCTCTGCATTTTCTAAATCTAGCTTAAACATCTGGAAGTTCATGGTTCACAAACTTTTGAAGCCTGTGGAGAGTTTTGAAGATTACTTTGCTAGCATTATAGGTGAGTGCAGTTATGTGGTAGTTTGAAAATTCTCTGGTATAGTCTTTCTTTGGGATTGGAATTAAAGTTGAATTTTTCCAGCCCTGTGTCCATTGCTGAGTTTTCCAAATTTTCTGACATATTGAATGCAGCACTTTAACAGCATCATCTTTTATGATTTGAAATAGCTCAACTGGTATTCCATCGCTTCCACCAGCTTTGTTTATAGTGATGCTTTCTAAGGCCCACTTGACTTTGCTTTCCAGGATGTCTGGCTCTAGGTGAGCGATCACACCATCATGTTTATCTGTGTCATGAAGACCTTTTTTCTTTAGTTCTTCTGTGTATTCTTGCCACCTCTTCTTAATATCTTCTGCTTCTGTTAGGTCCACAGCATTTCTGTCCTTTATTGAACCCATCTTTGCATGAAATGTTCCCTTGGTATCTCTAATTTTCTTGAAGAGGTCTCTAGTCTTTCACATTCCATTGTTTTCCTCTATGTCTTTGCATTGATCACTGAGGAAGGCTTTCTTATCTCTCCTCACTGTTCTTTGGTACTCTGCATTCATATGGGTATATCTTTCCTTTTCTCCTTTGCCTTTCACTTCCTTTCTTTTCTCAGCTATTTGTAAGGTTTCCTCAGACAACCATTTTGCCTTTTTGCATTTCCTTTTCTTATGGATGGTCTTGATCACTGCCTTCTTTACAATGTAAGGAACTTCTGTCCATAGTTCCTCAGGCACTCTATCAGATCTAATCCCTTGAATCCATTTGTCACTTACACTGTGTAATCATAGGGGATTTCATTCAGATAACATCTCAATGGCCTAGTGGACCATTCAGTGGAGGAAAATGCAGATTGGCTTGTCTCTAAACCTCCTCATAACTCTCATTTTCTCTTGGAACAAAAGCCCCACAGACCTTTGCCTGATTAACCTTCTAATCTGATTTCCAACTCCTCTTATCACCCTATTCCAACCACACTGGGCTTCTTCCTGAACCCTGAACAAACCAAGCAGCTCTCCTGTCATAGGGAGATTTACACTTAGTTGTCCCTCTTAAAAGATGGACACCTCCATTTGCAAACACCTCCAAACACCTCCCTTTCTGTCTTAATATTTTTGCTCAGCTTTTTAAGCAAATTTACAATCTGAGACACCAGGGAAGCTCATTTGCTATATATGCCAACCACCAACTCCTTTTTAAGTCCTACCAAATTCTAATACTCACTTTTTATATTCAACATAACACATTATTTTCCAATAAAAATGACTTTACCTATTTATTACCATTTTTATTTTTGTTGTTTGAATGTCTTGTCTCACTAACATGTAAACTTCCCTAATAGAAAGAATCTATATTTTGTTTACTACAAAAGTGTGTGTCTAGAACAGACTATAATGTAGAATGCTATGCTATGCTAAGTTGCTTCCGTCGTGTCCGACTCTGTGCGACCCCATAGACAGCAGCCCACCAGGCTCCCCCATCCCTGGGATTCTCCAGGCAAGAACACTGGAGTGGGTTGCCATTTCCTTCTCCAATGCATGAAAGTGAAAAGTGAAAAGTGAAAGTGAAGTTGCTCAGTCATGTCCGACTCCTAGTGACCCCATGGACTGCAGCCTACCAGGCTCCTCCATCCATGGGATTTTCCAGGCAAGAGTACTGGAGTGGGGTGCCGTTGCCTTCTCTGATAATGTAGAATAGTTGCTTAGTAAATATTTCCTGAATATTTGAATCAAATATATTGCCAAATGTTCTGTTTTAGTTACCATTCCATGGTTATGTCTTCTAAATATTTTCTGTCATGCCTTCTATATAAGTCTAATCTATCCAAGAGAATTATAATCTCTTAACCAGTAGTGTCCACATCTCATAATCATTGAGGCAACCATATAGGGGCTGAACAAAAAAGGCAGTCAGTATTTTTCCTTTCTACAAACATCTTATATTCTCTGAATATATATATTTTTTAAGCCAAGGCAAAGTACATCCCAGCAACCTTAATCTATTAAGAGCAAGAGCATTTCCTGAAAAGAATGCAAGTAGAGATGACCTGTGATTAGAAATGTCTGGTACACATTTAAGGGAAAGAGACTGAGTTCAGTGGCTAATACTATAGACCCATAAAACTACAGTTCTTAAAGTATCATCTCACTCCTGCTGCTCAGTACCTGTGAAAACATGCATAAGTTAAACAACCTTTCTGTGCATCAGTGCCTTATCTGTAAAATAGAAATAATAGTAACTGCCACATAAGGTGGCCGTGAAAATTAAAGGTTAATTTGCTAAACTGCATGTTAATTTAATGTCAATATATTAAATTTAGCTTATTATCCAATCAGGCACTCTGAACCTGACATATGTCAGCTCTTCAGGTGTGTGTGACTCAAAATTTTTACATCCATTTATCTGAGAGTTTTATTCCTGCTTCTTCCATGAGCAATCTCTGTGACCTTGAGTGACTCATTTAAGTATTCTGGCTTTTGTTTATTTACCACTAAAAGGAAGAAATTGATGTTTGATGATTGTGCAGATCCTGAATAGCACTAAAAATGCATGCTTCAGTGAATGTTCAGGAGAAAGAGAAATGCAAACATTTTCACACTAAAATCGGTTCTTGGTCATTGAGCATAACAGTCCTGGGATGATCTTTCTTTTCACATCAATACTAATGCTTATATTTGGGGAAAAGGTGAGATTTTTAGTTCTGTATTGATTAGGAAACTTAGCTGATGTTCCTCTTCATCCTCTTTATAGTCCACACTTCTGGATATTGAGAAGTCAGGGGACAATCAACGGGCTTGTGGGTTAGTCACTCAGTCATGTCTGACTCTCTCTGACCCCATGGACTGCAGCCCACCAGGCTCCTCTGTCCATGGATTTCTACAGGCAAGAATACTGGAATGGGTTGCCATTTCTTTCTTCAGGGTTATATATAGTAGCATGTATATATTCAATCCAAGTCCTGATTTTCCTCACTTGCCATCCTTTCACCTTTGATAACCATAGGTTTGTTTTCAATGTCTGTAAGTCTGTTTCTGTTTTGTAAATAAGTTCATTTGTATCATTTTTAGAAAATTAGGAGTAATATGACATTTGCCTTTTTCTATCTGACTGCCTTCACTTAGTATAATAATAGATGGACCTAGATAATCTTTTTCTATCTGACTGCCTTCACTTAGTATAATAATAGATGGACCTAGATAATCTCTAGGTCCATCTATGTTGCTCCAAATGGAATTATTTCATTCTTTCTTTCTTTAAAAAAAATTATTTAATGACTTCTTCATATTTTTATTTATTTGTTTTTATTTTCTGGCTGCTCCATGTGGCATGTGGGATCTTAGTACCCCAACCAGGGATCAAACCCATGCCCCCTGCAGTGAAATCCAGGAGTCTTAACCACAAGGACCAGCAGGGAAGTCCCTATTTGTTCTTTTTTGTGGTTGAGTAATATCCCACTGTATATATGGACCACATCATCTTTATCCATTCCTTTGTGGATGGACAAT
The DNA here is from genome assembly GCF_002263795.3 of Bos taurus. Lineage (NCBI taxonomy): Eukaryota > Metazoa > Chordata > Mammalia > Artiodactyla > Bovidae > Bos > Bos taurus. Next base: position 6,983,626 of record NC_037336.1, read on the forward strand.
CAGAAGGTAAGACAAGGACAATGGTAGTGATATAAATGAGATGATAATCAGTATAAATAGCAACAAGATTGGCCTGGGCCCTGAGGATGATGCTATCTGTCAGATATGTTGGTGCATTTCTGCTGAATACCAGCCCTGAGTGTAGGAAATTATTGGAGGATCAAGAAAGGTCAAAAAGGATTAGAAGAAGGAATAAATAAGGAGAAACTTAGATCATCCTGAGAATAATCAGAAGTTTAATTAAATAATGTCTAGAAATGAGAAATACAAAATAGTATTCCTTTCAAAATATTTTGTGACTGCCATGCACCCTACCTTAGTCTGTTTAGGCTACTACAACAAAATACCAGGCTGGGTTTAAACAATAAAAACATATTTTTTTCAGTTCTGGAGACTGGAAGTCCAAGATCAGAATACCAGAATGGTTCGGTGAGGTCCTTCTTCCAGGACATGGATTTATCAGTGTGGCCTCACAAGATGGTAGGCAAGGAATCTTTCTGGCACCTTTTTAATTTCATAAGGCATTAATTCCCTTGATGATATTCAACCCTCAGGACTAAAGCACCTACAAAGAGCCCCCGCCCCCAGCTACCAAGGCCATTACATCTCCCAGAGCCCCACCTATTACATCAGCATTAGAATTTCAACATGAGGATTTGGGGAAGATACAAACATGGAAACCATAACACAACCCAGCACTCTGAGCCCTCAAGATGGGGCCCAAACTTCTTCAAAGACATCAGTGACTTAATATTCTCTGACAGGAAACAGTGCAGATACGTCAACAGAAGTTTTGTTTTCATCACTCAGTGTTAGAAGAGCTATTTTGATCTCAGTAGATATGAACCTACTCTGGCAGCTCTACAACATTCCACACAGCGATGTTTCTGGTCCTGTCTCTCTTTTCTACTCCTTTGCACTGTAAATGAGCAGGAGCTTGAGCGCTTGCGAGCCCCCTTGACCGCTGATGCTCCTGTACGCTCACTGCCATTTGGCTCCTGGCTTCTGGAAGCTCACACTGGCAAGAGTAGCTCCCATGGATTCAAGGCTCAGAGAAGCAAATGCATGCATCACAGCAGTTAGCAAACAGGTTCTAGTCCAGAATGCTGGGCTTCAAAGAATTCCCCTGATACTTACTAAGTGTACAATTGGACAAGACACTTAAATCTCCATGCCTCAATTTCCTTTCTGCAAAATCAGGATAAAAATAGTACTTAACTCATACCGCTGTCTGAGGGTGAAATGAGTTAACATATGTAAGATTTTTTTATTGAGATCAGTCCATGGCACTTAGCAGGCACTCAGTAGGTGTGCAGTGACTTATTAGTAAGCTTCAGTTAATTAATTTATTAATGATAAAATATTCATAGAAACCTAAGTTTGCTTTTGAAATTTTCTCTTTTATTCAAGAAAAAAAAAATCCTTTTCCAAAAAATCACCAGTATACTCTGAATAAAATTAAGACCAGCATTCAAGAATATATTTTTCCATATTATTCAATATACCACTCCTTTAACTAGCAGCCTTCATATTTTCAATGATTTTGCATTATCGTGGTTGCAAATACATGCATGCAATTGGAACTTAGCTCACAATATGTCACTTTTAAATTCATAAAACTTCTCAGAATATAATGATGAAATGGAGCGGGATGCTATGACCCTTGCCTGCCATGTCCTCTGCCTGCCTGCATTTTGTCTGCAGAAAAACTTCAAAGAATAAATTTAATCAAAGAAGTGAGTAAATGCAGGAGCAAAGTAAAACAGTCAAATAAGCTAAAATAATAATAATTCAGTCAGTAGGCAATGAGGGGATGGTACCAGCCCTTGGATAGACATCTGCCATCCCTCCTTCTCTCCCCAGTTGCTGGCATCTAAAAAATAAGCAAACTTTTCTTTCCACCAACTTTGTTTCTTGGCTTTTGAGTAGTGAGCAGTCAGAACCCAGTTTTGGTTGCAATGATACTATATTAAACCTGCTTCCAATGATTGGTATTAGTAATATTAAGGTACAACTATTGTGCTAATGCTTAAGAAATACTTAAAAAGGAGTTTTAAGCATGTACTTGTTACCATGAAAGTAAACCAAGGTGGCCCAACTGATTTTTGTTACACAAAGGCAATTTCTGACCCCTGGCTCTGCAATGAGATGGAAGAGAAGGCCAACTAATTTTGACTCCTTCTGGGACATTGATCACCACTACAACAAGGGAGGAAAGGCAAGGTAGTCACCCCAGAAGCTTATTTTCTTTTTCTACTCATGATGCCTATAATTCCAATAGCTGCCAATCCAGAGGTAGTTTTACCAGTTTAAGGATATCGATAGCATTTCTTAAAGTCCTTTGTTTTATATGCAACTCTTATGCATTAGAATAAGAAAGTAAAGCAGTGAAACATTTATATGGTCAGAATATTGGTATTGTTCTTTTTTCTCCTTGAAAACTGAAGTTTAAGATCAGATTGTGAATATGTTTAGCCTAAAATGAATTATGAATCAAAGCTCTCTTTATACTGGCCAGGAAAACCAAGAAGCCAGAGAAATGTTTTCATCTATTGCATACAGTTCTCTGAGTTAAAGTAGACAAAGTCAAAGTAGTGAATCAATATTAATTAACACTGCCCCATCACACACATTTCTTTGGCAGAAGCTTCTTTTTTTTTTTTTTTTTTTTTCAGAAGCTTCTGAGGAAAGAGGCCAGCGAGGTGGAGGGTGTTCTTTGATACAACACCCTTCAGGGAAAACAAATGATGAAAGTTGGTTCTGCTCTGACTGTAGAGGTAAGGAATGGAGAACTCTTTTTAAATACCTGAGCTGTGTTCACAGATGACCAGCCCTGTAATAGGTTGACTTAAGACTCAACCTTCAGCCTCCAATTCTCCCTGGCTCTTTAGCCAGGTAGGTACCTGCATAGACAATGCATCATCCAAAAGAAGCCATTATACTTCTTCCACAAGAGGGTGCAGTTCCCTGAGACCAAGGAAGAAAAACAGACCAAGGAATACCAAGGAAGCCAGAAACACAAATGGTTCTGGTTCTAATGGTTCCAGATGGTTCTAAAAGAGGGGAGGTGTGTACAGTTCATGTCACATATATTCTTTCTTTTTTGTTCATTAGCCCTGTTAGTGGTTTCTACCCTTTAAGTAGATGTCATTCAAATGTGCTTAATTTAGTTGAAACAAGTAAATCAGAACATAAGATGGCACCTCGTCTCATCACTTCATGGAAAATAGATGGGGAAACAGTGGAAACAGTGACAGACTTTATTTTGGGGAGCTCCAAAATCACTGCAGATGATGAAATTCAAAGACACTTGCTCCTTGGAAGAAAAGTTATGACCAACCTAGACAGCATATTAAAAAGCAGAGACATTACTTTGCCAACAAAGGTCTAACAAACTTTACCAACAAAGTTTACTTTTCCAACAAAGGTCTAGTCAAAGTTATGGTTTTTTTCCAATAATCATGTATGGATGTGAGAGTTGGACTATAAAGAAAGCTGCTGCTGCTGCTAAGACGCTTCAGTCAAGTCCGACTCTGTGTGATCCCATAGACGGCAGCCCACCAGGCTCCACCGTCCCTGGGATTCTCCAGGCAAGAACACTGGAGTGGGTTGCCATTTCCTTCTCCAATGAATGAAAGTGAAAGTGAAATCACTCAGTTGTGTCTGACCCTCAGCGACCCCATGGACTGCAGCCTTCCAGGCTCCTCCATCCATGGGATTTTCCAGGCAAGAGTACAGGAGTGGGGTGCCATTGCCTTCTCCGATAAAGAAAGCTGAGTGCTGAAGAATTGATGCTTTTGAACTGTGGTGTTGGAGAAAAGTCTTGAGAGTCCCTTGGACTGTAAGGAGATCTAACCAGTCCATTCTAAAGGAAATCAGCCCTGAATATTCATTGGAAGGACTGATGCTGAAGATGAAACTCCAATACTCTGGCCACGTGATGCAAAGAACTGACTCATTGGAAAAGACCCTGATGCTGGGCAAGATTGAAGGCAGGAGGAGAAGGTGACGACAGAGGACGAGATGGTTGGATGGCATCATGACTCAATGGACATGAGTTTGAGTAATCTCTGGGAGTTGGTGATGGACAGGGAGGCCTGGTGTGCTGCAGTTCATGAGGTCTCAAAGAGTCGGACACGAGTGAGCGACTGAACTGAAGTAGGTCAGAGAGAGATGCTATAGTGAGATTCTGTTATAAAGTAGGGGCTTCCTTGGTGGCTCACTTGTAAAGAAGCAGCCTACCAATGCAGGAGATGTGGGCTTGATCCTTAGGTCTGGAAAATCCCCTGGAAAAGGAAATGACAAACCACTCCAGTTTTCTTGTCAGGGAAATCCCGTGGACAGAGGAGTCTAGAGGGCTACAAGCCCATGGGGTCACAAAAAAGTTGCGGAAAACTTAGCAAATAAACATCAGTTATAAACTAAGATAGTCTAAAAATAATTCTATAAAAGGATTACCTGCTCTGGGTACATAGACGATCTCCAGGTATGGATAATTGATATCATACATACGTCACACAAGAAATATGCCTAATGTTTTGTTCTGTAGACAATATTTTGCTTATTAAAATATTAATAACTGCAAAGATTTCCACAGCCAGTGTGTCCTTAATTCTCACTAGATTATTTCAATATTATTGCAATTGTCTTATTTTCTTTGCTTTCTCTCCAGAATTCACATGTGTATCTGACTTCCATGGTAGTATTTGTGTGTTTTCCCCAGCATCTGACACAGTGACTGAGACAGAAGAGATGCTCAGAAAACAGGTACTGAAGTGATGAGTGAACCCCACACCAGAGCTCTGAAAATGCCAATTCCCTGCTCAAAAATTTCAGTATATCCTCATGATTTGCAGCACAGAGTGTGTTTCTAAGCACAATATTCATATGCCCTACAACTTGGCCCTCCACTTTACAATCCCTGAGAAAGTATACATTCCAGTCAGGCTATACTCTCAGTCCAGTTAAAATAGCTCATTCTCACAGAACACCTTGGTCTTAAGCATCTTTGCACAACCCTGCTGCCTCAGCTTAGAATTCCTTTTCCTCCTTCTCTATCCTTTCCAATCATATCCACGCTCCAAAAATCAGTTCAAGTTTCACGTAATCCATGAGTGATTCTCCAGGTGGAAGAAATGTCTCTAAGTTTACAAACTCTTTGGTTATATTTCGTCAAGTATTTATTCTTTAATTCATCAAAAAGTTACAGCATTTAGCTAAGTGCTGAAGATCTAACATTCTGTGAAATGTGGTTCCTGTCCATGAAATGGATAGTCTGGTTGGAATTCCAGATATACTGGCAGATCACTACAACAGAGTTGCTTTAGGAACTATTAGTACATGGCTCTAGGTAATCTGTCAGGGAAGAATTCAACACAGGCTCTTGGGTGTCAGCAAGGACTGTCTGGAAGACATACATTCTTCATTTGAAATAATGAAGAGACCCAAATTGCAAGTCTGATTATGCCAATCCCCTCCTCAAAACTTGTAAAGTCTACTTACAGTCCACAAACAGAGCTTATGCTGCCATAAACTTACAGCTGCATAGGAATTAGTCAAGTGACTGGAGGCCCAAGAGAGGGGAGGACGATTATCTGCATCACAAGAGAGGCCAGAACCAAAAAAAAAAAAAAAAAGGCATCAGGCTCTGGGTAATTACCATGCTTTCTAGCCTTCTTGACCTCTATAGTTTTCCTCAATGAACCACAAAACAGGCCTTCTATTTGCCTTTGTCTAAAATACTGGAGAAACTTTTTATTTCTTTTCTTTTCTTTTTTGTTCATCTACACCACCAGATGGTAAGCTCTTTGTTTGAGAGAACTTGTCCTATATTCTCCAGAATATCAGAGACACAGCCCAGGACACTGACCCACAAATTATCAGTTTAGTTCAGTCATTCACAGCCTGTCCAACTCTTTGCAACTCCGTGGACTGCAGCACACCAGATTCCCTGTCCACCACCAAATCCCAGAGCTTGGTCAAACTCATGTCCATCAAGTCAGTGATGCTATCCAAACACCTCATCCTCTGTCATCCCCTTCTCCTCCTGTCTTCAATATTTCCCAGGCTCAGGATCTTTTCCAATGAGTTAGTTCTTCACATCAGGTGGCCAAAGTATTTGAGCTTCAGCATCAGTCCTTCCAATGACCATTCAGGACTGATTTCTTTAGGATTGACTGAGATTGACTAGGAAGACTAGGATTCTTTAGTCTTCTCCAACACCACAGTTCAAAAGCATCAGTCCTTTGGTGCTCATCTTTCTTCATGGTCCAACTTTCACATCCATACATGACTATCGAAAAAAACATAGTTTTGACTTGATGCTTCTTTATTGGCAAACTAATATCTCTGCTTTTTAACATGCTGTCTAGGTTGGTCATAACTTTTCTTCCAAGGAGCAAGCATCTTTTAATTTCATGGCTGTCATCACCATCTGCAGTGATTTTGGAGGCCAAGAAAATAAAGTCTGTCACTGTTTCCATTATTTCCCCAACTATTTGACATGAAGTGATGGGACCAGATGCCATGGTCTTGGTTTTTTGAATGTTGAGTTTCAAGCCAGCTTTTTCACTCTCCTCCTTTCATCAACAGCCTCTTCAGTTCCTCTTTGCTTTTTGCCATAAGGGTGGTGACATCTGCATATCTGAGGTTATTGATATTTCTCCTGGCAATCTTGATTCCAGCTTGTGCTTCATCCATCCCAGCATTTTGCATGATGTACTCTGCATATAAGTTAAATAAGCAGGGTGACAATATACAGCCTTGAAGTAGTCCTTTCCCAATTTGGAACCAGTCTGTTCTTTATCTGGTTCTAATGATTGCTTCTTGATCTGCACACAGATTTCTCAGGAGGCAGGTGAAGTGGTCTGGTATTCCCATCTCTTGAAGAATTTTCCAGTTGTGATCCACAGTCAAAGGATTTGGTGTAGTCAGTAAAGCAGAAGTTGATGTTTTTTTGGCATTCTCTTACTTTTTTGATGATCCAACAGATGTTGGCAATTTATTCTCTCTGGTTCCTCTGCCTTTTCTAAATCCAGCTTAAACATGTGGACTTTCATGGTTCACGTACTGTTGAAGCCTTGCTTGGAGAATTTTGAGGATTACTTTGCTGGTGTGTGAGATAAGGGCAAATGGTGACTGCAGATGTGAAATTAAAAGATGCTTGCTCCCTGGAAGAAAAGTTATCACCAACCTAGACAGCATATTAAAAAGCAGAGACATTACTTTGCCAATAGCACTCCATCTAGTCAAAGTTATGGTTTTTCCAGTAGTCATGTGTGGATGTGAGGGTTGGACTATAAAGAAAGCTGAGCACCAAAGAATTGCTGCTTTTGAACTGTGGTACTGGGAAAGATTCTTGAGAGTCCCTTGGACTACAAGGAGATCCAATCAGTCCAACCTAAAGGAAATCAACCCTGAATATTCATTGGAAGGACTGGAGCTGAAGCTGAAACTCCAATGCTTTGGCCACATGATGTGAAGAAATGACTCATTTGAAAAGACCCTTATGCTGGGAAAGATTGAAGGCGGGAGGACAAGGGGATGACAGAGGTTGAAATAGTTGGATGGCATCACCAACTCAATGGACATGAGTTTGAGTAAACTCCAGGAATTGGTGATGGACAGGGAGGCCTGGCAGGCTGTAGTTCATGGAGTCACAAAAAGTCGTACATGACTGAGCAACTGAACTGAACTGAGTGCAATTGTGTGGTAGTTTGAACATTCTTTGGCATTGTCTTTCTTTGGGATTTAAATAAAAACTGACTTTTTATAGTCCTGTGGCCACTGCTGAGTTTTCCAAATTTACTGGCATATTGAGTGCAACACTTTAACAGCATAATCTTTTAGGACTTGAAATAGCTCAGCTGGAATTCCATCACTTTCACCAGCTTTGTTCATAGTGATGCTTTCTAATGCCCACTTGACTTTGCATTCCAGGATGTGTAGCTCAAGCTGAGTGATCACACCAGGGTGGTTATCTGGGTTATTAAGACCTTTTTTGTACAGTTATTCTGTATATTCTTGCCACCTCTTCTTAATATTTTCTTCTGTTAGGTCCATACATTTCTGCCCTTTATTATAGCCATCTTTTTATATTCATTGCAGTTAAATATGATAGTAACATTCAAAGGAGGAAAGATCAGTGTAGAGGAAAATAAAGCATTATTTTCTGTACACTGTCAATTGCTATTATCACATAATGTTGAATTTATATCTTGTCCAGAAATTGTTTTAACTTCTCTGTACTCTCATGCTTCCTATTTTTTTCACAGCCAACCACAGCTGAGATTCCTTCTATTAGGGCTCTCCACTTAAGATGTCAGAAGTTTATATAAAGCTTTGCACCTTGAGCATCAAAATTCATTCATCTTTCTTGACTATCCCGAACTAGAGCTTTATCTCTCCTTTTCCCCTTAGAATTCTGTTTTACTTATACTCCTGGAAATCTCTCAAAGTTAGAGCAAGAAAGTGATTCCATCTATAATCACATTTCCTATGTTGCTGCTAAGTCACTTCAGTCGTGTCCGACTCTATGTGACCCCATAGATGGCAGCCCACCAGCCTCCCCCATCCCTGGGATTCTCCAGGCAAGAACACTGGAGTGGGTCACATTTCCTATAGTTTGCAACTAAAGCCAGAAGAATAAGTGCTGGTCACTTAGTAAATACTGACACTGTTTCAGCCCTTTCCTAAGCATGACATTGATACCTCTTCCATAAAGCCACGATTTTCTTACTAGTCCTACTTTTTAAAAATATAGCATGAAAAATTTGAACCAGTTAAAGGTAAATTGAGAGACTGGTGTCACTTTCAAATTCCTTAGTGGGAGCGGTCATGAAAACAAAGACATTCTCAAACATTACCACAGTAGAACCATCAAAATCAGGAAATTAATATTGATTTCTTAATACCATCTGTTTGGGGCTAATACCATCTGTTTTGAGCTTAATACCATCTGTTTGGGGCTACACTGTATCCCCCCAAGTTCATATATTGAAGTCCTCATCCCCAATACCTCAAAATATGACTGTATTTGGAGATAGAGACTGTAAGGAGGTGATTAAATTAAAATGAGGCCAGTAGGGTTGGTCTCAAACCATTCCCATTTGTGGCCTCCTTAGGAAGAGGCTGCAAGGAGATCCAACCAGTCCATTCTGAAGGAGATCAGCCCTGGGATTTCTTTGGAATGCTAAAGCTGAAACTCCAGTACTTTGGCCACCTCATGCGAAGAGCTGACTCATTGGAAAAGACTCTGATGCTGGGAGGGATTGGGGGCAGGAGGAGAAGGGAACGACAGAGGATGAGATGGCTGGATGGCATCACTGACTTGATGGACATGAGTCTGGGTGAACTCCGGGAGTTGGTGATGGACAGGGAGGCCTGGCCTGCTGCAATTCATGGGATCACAAAGAGTCGGACATGACTGAGCGACTGAACTGAACTAGGAAGAGGCAATTTGGACACACACAGAGACACCACAAGAAGGTGGAGACCATGAGACCATGATGCAAAGAGGAAGCAAGAGAGTATCGATCCACAAACTGGGGAGAGAAGCCCCAGAAAAAAACAAATCTGCCTATACCTTGATCTTGGACTTCCAGCTTCAATACTGTGAAAAAATAAATTTCAGTAATTTAAGCCCACTCTGTATTACTTTGTTACCGCACCTCTAGAAAACTAATGCACTATCTAATCCATAAACTCCATTTAATTTCCCAGTTGTCTAATAGTATGTATAATAAAACATCCAAACAAAGTTGGCCAGTTGCATTAGCTGTCATGTCTTTTCACTATGCTTCAAAATGGAATAGATTTTCACTCTCCTTCAGTCAGAAACCATTCACCCTTGATGCTTGAATATATATATATACTTCTGCAGGGTTATTTCACAGAAAGACACTCAGTTTGTTTTGTATTTCATCATGATTAGATTCAGACAATTCAGGCTGTGCTTTATCTCATTGAATCTTATTTTGGACTTTGTCTTAATACTGGTAATGCTATCTTAACCACTTGATTAGAGTCACATCTGCTGTCATTTTCCACTTAAAAGGTAGTCTTTTTCCTTTTGCAATTAATTTCTTGTTGCTGTTATTTTGTTGTTCATACAGTTTGAGATTATGTAAATATGCTAGTTCTCATCAAAATTTTTCACCCAGTATTTTGAGGACTCAGGGATAGATAATTCTTGCATGTATCAATTACTATGATATTACTAAATAGTGAAGTCTTAAATTATTTATATATTTATTACATGGCTTTCTACTATAAGGAAAAAAATGTATCTTCCCTCCATTTATTTATTCATTTCTTTATATATTTATTTTGAAATTTAAATTGTCTCTGGTTTCAACAGTGGGAAACTCTTCAGGCTCTGTTAACATGTCCCCAGTGTTCTTTGAGGATATTTTTCATGAGCTTTCCAGCTCATGTCTGGCATTTACAATGCCATTCCTGGAATTATCCACATATTTTAAGAATACATGGTTCCTTTTAGTGACAGTGGTGTTTAGAAGCCAAGACCCAGGCACTAAATGAGCTCATTGATACTGGGGTATAACTGGTCCCAGGCTCATTCAGTGGAAAGTGTGTTGTTCAGTCACTAATTTGTGTCCAACTCTTTATAACCCTATGGGCTAAAGCACCCCAGGCTTTTCTGTCCTTCACTATCTCCTGGAGTTTGCTCAAATTCATGTCCATTGAGTTGATGGTGCCATCCAACCATCTCATCCTCCACTGCCCCCTTCTCTTCCTGCCTTCAATCTTTACAAGCATCAGGGTCTTTTTCCAGTGAGTTGGCTCTTTGTATCAGGTGGCCAGGGTATTGGTGCTTCAGTCCTTCCAGTGAGTATTAAGGGTTGTTTTCCTTTAGGATTGAGTGGATTGGTCTCCTTGCTATCCAAAAGACTCTCAAGAGGCTTCTCTGGCACCACAATTTGAAAGCATCAATTCTTTGTTGCTAGCCTTCTTTATGGTCCAACTCTCACATCTGTACATGAATATTGGAAAAACCATAGCTTTGACTAGAGGACCTTTGTCAGCAAAGCGATGTCTCAGCTTTTTAAAACACGGTCTAGGTTTGTCATAGCCTTCTTCCAAGGAGCAAACATCTTTTAATTTCATGACTGCAGTCACTGTCTACAGTAATTTTTCAGCCCAAGAAAATTAAATATGCCACTGCTTCCACTTTTTTACCCATCTGTTTTCCATGAAATAGTGAGACTGAAAGCCATGATCTTTGTTTTTTGAATGTTGAGTTTCAGCCAGCTTTTGCACTCTCCTCTTTTATCCTCTTCAAGAGGCTCTTTAGTTTCTCTTTACTTTCTGCCATTGGGGTGATATCTGCATATCTGAGGTTGTTGATGTTTCTCCCAGCAAAGTGGAGAGTGTGGACACATACAAATGTGAATTTACACTGATACTCCAACTTCAATACAACATGGTCACAGGATTTATTATAGTTTTCTTTTCTTTTTAAATGTATACATCTACCCCCAGCTGAAATTTTTAGGATGGTATGAAGGAAGCAAATGAACTATTTTTTTTTAATCTAAACATTTCATCTTACTAAATAATTAAATCCTAGACACCTCAGGTCTCACCAAAATGTGAGTACAAATGACTCTCAAATTAAAATAGCCCCTTCTGCAGGTGTTGCATTAGACAATCTCACTTATTTTAGGGTCTTCCAATGAGACTAGAAACAGGTGGGCTGTTGGGTAAGCACTTTAGTTCTCTAAATTTTCCAAGTATTGAAAGCACTTGTGTTCACCTAATTAAACAGAGAATCACCTGGGAGCATTGAAAACAGACTGAGGCACTAATTCTACTCAAAGACAATTAAATTATAAACTCTGGTTTAAGGCAGTTATGAGCATGTTCTAACAATCTCAAGTTCTCTTCCTTTTGTTAACCACTGGTTTAAACTGCTTTTCCACCTCATCACAGATTTACTTGTCACGAAAATAATCTGTGATCTAAACTTAATGTAAAAGGCAAAGGCTAAGATGGAATCTATGCTGTCTGCACTCTGAGCTTCCACCCATATTCTCTCCTACCCCAAGTGTGGTGGGACATGCCTCTAGCCAGTGGAATAGGCAGTGGTGAGAGGATTTTGCAGATTAATATATTGTCCTAAAGCAGTTGACTTGAACTAATTGAAAAGATATCATCTTGGGAAGGCCTGACTTAATCAGCTGAAAGCACTTAGAAGAATGGGACCATCCTTGATGAGAAGAGCTGTCTCTCCTTCACTGGTTTTGAAAATGTGAGCTGTCACATTGTAAAAAGGCAACAGAGAGGGCTGTGGAACCAGGGACTGAGAGGCTCCCAGGAAGGGAGGCAACAGCCAAGAAGAAAACCCTGACATCAGCCTCACAATGGCAGGAAGCTGAATTTTCCTAACAACTGCAGAGATTTTGGAAGATAATCTTTCCCAAGCTGATCCTCTAGGTGAGAATGCAGTCTGACTAACACCTTCATTGCACCCTCATAAGATCCTGAGGAGATAATCCAGGGAGCTGTGTCCAGATTCCTGATCAAGAAATATGAGAGTAAGTGTGTGTTGTTTTCACCTATTATTTGTGTGATCATTCATTTTGCAGCAACGTGAAATTAATAGTTATAACTTCTTTTTGGCTGCCAGGCAACATTTCCATTCATTAACAAGTTAATGATCTTGTTTAGATCTGAAGATGGAAAAAAATAAAGCACTGGACATAGGGTCAGTGAGTAGTAAAACTTTTTTACTGATGGCAATACCCAGCTCCCCCCCACCCCCCAAAAAAAAAAATTTGGTATGATGAGCATGTGTGCTCTACTATGGCTTCCCAAAAAGTATTTACAATTTCAAGGACACTTTTGGTGTCATTGACTCCTTCTCTGTGCAAGAAGAAAGGCAGCCCTTTGACATCCTTTTCCTAAAGGGTCAAGTGTGAAGAATGCAGTTCTATAAGATAGCATGCTAGGAGGTTCTCATAGTAAAGTTCTGAGAGCAATTTTCCCTGTAATGATGAAATATTTTAAGTAGAGATGTTTATTACCCATGAGAGGGGGAAGCTTTCTGCATCAAAATATTGAAATTAAATGAAATTAAACAATTTTTTCTCATTTTTAGGGCTACTTAGAATCTTTGCTCTACATCTCTAAAAAACAAAATCATGTTTATTGAATTTGCAAGAGCCCCATGACTTTTTCAATTATTGAACAATTTTTAACCTGGGAAGACAACTGGGTAAACTTATATTCAACATCAGTGATTCTTTTTTAGAGAAAGAAAACACTTTTATTGCTGAATAAACATTAAACCAGAATGTGCTGAGTATTGTAGGCAATCAACTTCAACTGCAATACATTATTCACATATCTTTAAGGTAAACAAAACTGGTCCACATGTACACCCATAGCTGATTCATGTGAATGTATGGCAAAAACCACCACAATATTGTAAAGTATTTAGCCTCCAATTAAAAAAACAAAAAAAAACTGGTCCTCAAGAGAACTTGACAACACCATTTCTCACACACAATTCATCCTAATTTTACCTGGAAATTGAGGTGACCATCTGTATTACCTGAATGCCTTTTTTTCAGAGGAAAAACTAACTTCTCACCTCTTTGTGATCAAGAGGTAGTTTTGCAACTTGGAGCGAGATATCCACTGAAATTAGGCTCATGTCTTCTAATAGAAGCTAGGAGATGGGCTAGCTTTTGATGCTAACTCTTTTGATGTTACAGGGTGTTTCTCAGACTAGAAGCCTCAGCATCAGCACCTCCTGGACTTTTGTTAGAGATAAGCTCTGTATCCAACCCCAGACCAGCTGAATCAGAAACTCGAGTCTGTTTTAATCTACCCACATGCCAGTTGATTTTGATTCACACTGATGTTTGAGATTCATTTCCTTATTCCACATATGATTTGTGGAATCCCAATCCACTCCTCTCTTCAGGACAGACTTTTACTCTAAGGTGTGTGTGTGTATATATATATATTAGTACAGAATTAGTGTGTGTGTGTGTGTGTGTGTGTGTGTATCTATATCTATATCTATTAGTGCAGACTTAGTGTATATATATATATATATATATATATATATATATATATATACACACACACACATATATTAGTAAAGAATTAGTGTGTAAAGAATTAGCACTGGGAACTGTGTAGCCACTGAGAGAACACAGTTTCTTCCTATGAAGTTATTAAATGCTTAGCAAGAGTAATTGAAGAGATGTGAACAATGTTTAACAGCTCTAAAAGACTTCGCTGAAGACATTGACTCTAAAATCAAAGGTGTTTAATTGATAGAAAAAATATTGATATGTTTCTTCTTTCCAGTCTGTCAGTCTGATAATTTACAGCCTTACAGATTTCTTTTTCAAATGAACATCCAAGAAGTAAATGTGTTAAACGTTAACATCTGTTCTGAAATAATTCATCAGTGTTACCACACACAGATGAGGTGAAACTTTCTTAAATGCCTGTTTAAGCCACCTAAGGTTGCATGTGTTAGCAAAGAATGCTAAGTATTTAACATCTAAAATCCCAGCGAATATAGTGGTATATCAGATCTTTATAGTTATTAATAAACAAAGTTATGTAATACCAAAAGGCAATAAAATTGTAGGAGAGGATTAGTTTCTATCTGTACTGAATGGAGAAGTAAATAACATCAAAGTCTCAGCTGGATGATTGTAGCTTATCTAGGTGGCCTAAATACCAGAGTGGCTATTTGTGTCACTTAAAATTTTAAGTAAAAAAAAATAGCTCATATGATGTTGCTTAAAATGTTAAATTTTTTAAAATTATATGTTGTTGAGTTACAATGTTGTGTTAGTTTTATTTGTACAGCAAAATGATGCAGTTAGTCAATCCTAAAGCAAATCAAACTTGAATATTCATTGGAAGGACTGATATTGAAGCTGAAGCTCCAATACTTTGGTCACCTGATATGAAGAACCTGATCATTGGAAAAGATCCTGATGCTGGGAAAAATTGAAGGTGGGAGGAGAACTCGTTCTCTTCAGCAGAGAGTGAGATGATTGGATGAGATCATCAATTCAACAGATGTGAAGTTGAGCAAACTCCAGGAGATAGTGAACAACAGGGAAGACTGGCATGCTACAATTCATGGGGTCACAAAAATCAGACATGACTTAAGAACTGATATATATATAATATATATATAACTGATATATATATATATATAATATGATTCTTTTCCATTATAGTTTACTGTGATATATTGAATATGCTTCCCTATACTCTACAGTAGATCTTTATTGCCTAGCTATTTTATACATAGCAGTATCTGTTAATCATAACTCCCAATTTATCCATTCTCCTTTTCTTTTGACAATTGTTTGTTTGCTATGTTTGAATCTGTTTTCTGTTTTGTAAATAAGTTCATTTGTACTATTTTTTTTAGTTCAGTTCAGTTCAGCTGCTCAGTCATGTCCGACTCTGCAACCCCATGAATTGCAGCACACCAGGCCTTCCTGTCTATCACCAATTTCCGGAGTTCACCCAAACTCACATCCATCGAGTCAATGATGCCATCCAGCCATCTCATCCTCTGTCGTCCCCTTCTCCTCCTGCCCCCAATCCCTCCCAGCATCAGAGTCTTTTCCAGTGAGTCAACTCTTCGTATGAGGTGGCCAAAGTACTGGAGTTTCAGCTTTGGCATCATTCCTTCCAAAGAAATCCCAGGGCTGATCTCCTTCAGAATGGACTGGTTGGATCTCCTTGCAGTCCAACAGACTCTCAAGAGTCTTTTCCAACACCACAGTTCAAAAGCATCAATTTGTTGGCGCTCAGCCTTCTTCACAGTACAGCTCTCACATCCATACATGACCACAGGAAAAACCATAGTCTTGACTAGACGGACCTTAGTTGGCAAAGTAATGTCTCTGCTTTTGAATATGCTATCTAGGTTGGTCATAACTTTCCTTCCAAGGAGTAAGCATCTTTTAATTTCATGGCTGCAGTCACCATCTGCAGTGATTTTGGAGCCCAAAAAAATAAAGTCTGACTCTGTTTCCACTGGTTTCCCATCTATTTCCCATGAATTGATGGGACCGGATGCCATGATCTTCATTTTCTGAATGTTGAGCTTTAAGCCAACTTTTTCACTCTCCACTTTCACTTTCATCAAGAGGCTTTTGAGTTCCTCTTCACTTTCTGCCATAAGGGTGGTGTCATCTGCATATGTGAGGTTATCGATATTTTTCCTGGCAATCTTGATTCCAGTTTGTGCTTCTTCTAGCCCAGCATTTATCATGATGTACTCTGCATATAAATTAAATAAGCAGGATGACAATATACAGCCTTGATGTACTCCTTTTCCTATTTGGAACCAGTCTGTTGTTCCATGTCCAGTTCTAACTGTTGCTTCCTGACCTGCATATAGGTTTCTCAAGAGGCAGGTCAGATGGTCTGGTATTCCCATCTCTTTCAGAATTTTCCACAGTTTATTGTGATCCACACAGTCAAAGGCTTTGGCATAGTCAATAAAGCAGAAATAGATGTTTTTCTGGAACTCTCTTTTGCTTTTTCAATGATCCAGCAGATGTTGGCAATTTGATCTCTGGTTCCTCTGCCTTTTCTAAAAGCAGCTTGAACATCAGGAAGCTCACGGTTCACGTATTGCTGAAGCCTGGCTTGGAGAATTTTGAGCATTACTTTACTAATATGTGAGATGAGTGCAATTGTGCGATAGTTTGAGCATTCCTTGGCATTGCCTTTCTTTGGGATTGGAATGAAAACTGACCTTTTTCAGTCCTGTGGCCACTGCTGAGTTTTCCAAATTTGCTGGCATATTGAGTGCAGCACTTTCACAGCAGCATCTTTCAGGATTTGAAAGAGCTCAACTGGAATTCCATCACCTCCACTAGCTTTGTTCATAGTGATGCTTTCTAAGGCCCACACATTCCAGGATGTCTGGCTCTAGATGAGTGGTCATACCATCATGATTATCTGGGTCGTGAAGATCTTTTTTATACAGTTCTGTGTAATCTTGCCACCTCTTCTTAATATCTTCTGCTTCTGTTAGGTCCATATCATTTCTGTCCTTTATTGAGCCCATCTTTGCATGAAATGTCCCTTTGGTATCTCTAATTTTCTTGAAGTGATCTCTAGTCTTTCCCATTCTGTTATTTTCCTCTATTTTTTTGCATTGATTGCTGAAGAAGGCTTTCTTATCTCTTCTTGCTATTCTTTGGAACTCTGCATTCAGATGTTTATATCTTTCCTTTTCTCCTTTGCTTTTCTCTTCTCTTCTTTTCACAGCTATTTGTAAGGCCTCCTCAGACAGCCACTTTGCTTTTTTGCATTTCTTTTCCATGGGGATGTTCTTGATCCCTGTCTCCTGTATAATGTCATGAACCTCCAAGCATAGTTCATCAGGCACTTTATCTATCAGATCTAGTCCCTTAAATCTATTTCTCACTTCCACTGTATAATCATAAGGGATTTGATTTAGGTCATACCTGAATCGGAGAAGGCAATGGCACCCCACTCCAGTACTCTTGCCTGGAGAATCCCATGGATGGAGGAGCCTGGTGGGCTGCAGTCCATGGGGTCACTAGGAGTTGGACATGACTGAGCGACTTCACTTTTACTTTTCACTTTCATGCATTGGAGAAGGAAATGGCAACCCACTCCAGTGTTCTTGCCTGGAGAATCTCAGGGACGGGGGAGCCTTGTGGCTGCCGTCTATGGGGTCACACAGAGTCGGACACGACTGAAGTGACTTAGCATAGCATAGCATAGTAGAGCATAGCATACCTGAATGTCTAGTGGTTTTCCCTACTTTCTTCAATTTAAGTCTGAATTTGGTAATAAGGAGTTCATGATCTGAGCCACAGTCAGCTCCTGGTCTTGTTTTTGTTGACTGTATAGAGCTTCTCCATCTTTGGCTGCAAATAATATAATCAATCTGATTTCAGTGTTGACCATCTGGTGATGTCCATGTTTAGAGTCTTCTCTTGTGTCTTTGGAAGAGGGTGTTTGCTATGACCAGTCCATTTTCTTGGCAAAACTCTATTAGTCTTTGCCCTGCTTCATTCTGTATTCCAAGGCCAAATTTGCCTGTTACTCCAGGTGTTTCTTGACTTCACATATAAGTAATATGATGTAATATTTGTCTTTGTTGGACTTCGTATGATAATCTCTTTCTCCATCCATGTTGCTGCAAATGGTATTATTTCATTCTTTTCTATAGCTGAGTAATTTTCCATTGTGTGTATGTGTGTGTGTGTTTGTGTGTGTGTATACACATACCACCTCTTATTTAACCATTCCACTGTTGCTGGACATTTATATTGTTTCCAGTTCTTGGCTATTGAAATGGCAGTGCTATGGACATTGGGGTATAGGTGTCTTTTGTGTTACAGCTTTTGTCTTTTCTGGATATATGTCAGAAAGTGATTGCTGGATCATATGGTAACTCTATTTTTAGTTTTTAAGGAGCCTTCGTACTGTTTTCCATAATAGGCACAAGATGTTGCATTTTTGAAACTTCCCTTATTTAATAATATAATTTGTATTTTTCTTCACTTCAGAAGCATTTTTCCCTCTTGTGTTTCATAAAATCTGTCTTAATTCTCATTGCAGAGTTCTTTGCTTGGAAAACTGAGAAGGGTAGCAATAGTGATTGATAGTTAAAGTCTTAAGTGTTTTAAAAAGCTGTGATGAAGTAACAGAATTGCAGACATTTAGAAGTTATCTATACCAAAACTTTAGTAAAGTAAAGAGAACTTGAGTGGAGAGTAGAAATGGTCCACTCTAGGAAGAGTGAGATCCCATATGGCTGTGGACTTGGAGATGTTCTCTGTATATGATAGATACAAAGTCCCCATCAGCAAGTGTGAAGGGTATCCAAGCTTGTTGAGGAGAACAGTAGAGGCTGTACACTGTGTTTTTCCAAACTAAAGAACAGACTGAAAGGTCAACATGTGCAAGTTTGTGGAAGCAGAGTGTGACTGACATCTGTCAAACATACCTGGCTCTCTTCCTAAGTACATGGTGGGGTTTTATTTTGCTGCTCTTTGAGATTTAAGTATGCCCTTATTTGACCAACGTTAAATAAAGAAGTAATGCCACTTTTTGGTAGGCACTCTAAAAGTTAAGTAGGGACCCATGATGATTTTTCTTTCCCTCTCCCATGGTACACCAAAACCATCTATTTTCCTGGGTCCCAAAATGTTCATAATGCAGAGCAGAGGCCTCCAGCTGACCAGGAATGAACAAGTAACAAGCAAGAAAAAATTAGAGTTTCTGGGGTTTGCTGCTACCACAATGGATAGCTTTGAGCCCACTGTCCTGAAAACAGACAAGAATCTAAAGACTCTCTCTGGTCGTTAGACTGGGGAGCAGAAGAATCCAAGGAAATTATAGCATCACTATGAATTAAGACCCTGAAATGGTACTGATGAGCCTATTTGTAAGGGAAGAATGGAGACACAGATATAAAGAATGGACTTGTAGATGCAATAGGGAGAGGAAGGAGTGGGACAAATGGAGAAAGTAGCATCAACATATAAACACTATCCTGAGTAAAATAAATAGCTAGTGAAAAGGTGCTGTATGACACAGGGAGAAACTTAAGCACTCTAATGACCTAGAGGGGTGGACACCGGGAGGGGAGGGAGGTTCAAGAGGGAGGGAATGTATGTGTAATTATGGCTGATTCGCATTTTTGTGTGGCAGGGTCAACACAACATTGTAAAGCAATTTTCCTCAAATTACAAAATAAATTTAGTAACTGAGTAATAAAAACAATTAACTGAAAAAAAAAAAAAAAAAAGGACCCTGGCACTTTCCTCAGATTCTTGGTGACCTATGGGACACTATGGGGGAGAGGAAGCCCCAAAGGTACTTCAGGCTGATATTCTCACATCAAGAGAGGAGATTGATGCAGTTTTACTATGAAATATATGTTGGGTTTGTGCACTAAAATTGCCACCTGCTACATACGTTTTGTGAGTGGAGATTTTTGCAATCCAGTGGTCTAACCTGCTCCATCAGCAGGCAACATTTGACCCTGACTTCTAAGACCAAAACATGAACTAATGCTCCATGCTCCACTCCTCAAGAGGGCAATTAACACTGATTTTGTAAGTAAACTTAACATCATTAATAATAATGTCACTGACTTGTTAAAGACTTAAAATGTGTCAAGCCATCTGTTAAGCAGCTTACATGGAATGCCACATTTTTCCCTTTCAACAAATCTATGAAAGAGTTATTACCCTTATTTACCATCTAAGGAACTGAGAAATTGGAAAGGCTAACAGCCATCCCCTAGTCACACAGCTAGGGGGTGGCAGAGCCAGAATAACAGTACAGGTCTGCTGGAAGCCAATGCCATTGCCTGCAGAGCTACCATTAATCACCTCTCACCTGGATTATTGGAACAATGGTCTGTCTCTTCTTGTCTGGTTCTCTCCATTACCCCTCTTCCATTCTAAATTCAGTATGAGTAAGTAATGCACATCTGACCTTGGAAATTATTAAAATGGTACTGACTCCCAATACTTCTTATATAATATATAAAATCTAAACTCATTGTGTCAAAGAAGGGCTTCACAGACAAAATTCCAGGCTACTTCTTGACATAATTTGCCACCACTCCTATTTTTCTACTCTTTGATCTTCTAATATTATCTTTTCTCTGTTGATTCTGCTAACAGCCATTTTGCTATGTACTATCTCTTCTACTAGTAATGCCCTGCAGAGGAAGACCCATGTACTCTTTCAGCTAAATCGCTCAGTTAGTAAAGCAGTGTAGGTATAACCTGTTCTATAGGGACTTTTGAAGTATTCCAGTCTGGATTAGACATTCCTATTCTCCCATAGTACATTGTATAGCCCATTATTGTATAGATAATATGACACTTCAAGTACATCAATCCTGGAGTCAGAAAATCAGGTGTTTGAATATCAACTCTGCCACTCTCTAAATATGCTTTGACAAGTTATAGAACCCCACAAAATGTCAGTCTCAGAGTTGGAAGAAATAATATAAACATAGAATTTTCTTGGACATAATTGTTGTCATGGTTTGTTTTAAAATTATATTAAATAGTTTAATACCATGCTTGTCTATAGTCAGAGTTCAATACTTGCTAGTACGCTTATTTCCTTTATCACACAGTAGAATGCTATCTAAATAGCAGTTTGTGAACTCCTTAATATCTCATTTTTTTCTTCCCTAGACCCACTGCCTAATATAGTAGATCCTGAGTAAATATTTGCTAACTGAATGAATGGGAGATAAAAAAAAAAAATTAGGAGGATGCCACTTAAAATGCTTGAAGGGATTAGCATGTATTCAGGGTTCTTCAGGATATCCAAAAAAATGGCATCAAAATTACACTTTTATATATTCAGCAATTCCATTCCATTCTTTTCTGAGACTGTATGGAAGACTGATGAAAAATGTAGGAGGACTGAGAAAACAAAGGACTCCTTCTGAATTATATCAAAATGCTCAGTGAAGTAAGAGCTCTGATCTCACTGATATTTAGGGAAAAACTGGAAGCCTATGAGCTGAAGAGACTTGAAATATTTCTGAGAGAAATGAGCCAAGCAGTCAATGAGGGAGAAATATCAGGCATGCTGGGATGTGGTCAGAGCCAGGATGCAGCTGGTGGGTATAAACACTGAGGAGGCCAGGTCTGCTTGGCGGTCGTTCTTCCTCCAGCACGGATAGGATGCACGCGTAAAGAAAGCGTCCTCATGCTGGATCCTGTGAGGGGATCAAGGGCAGCACAAAGTTTACATAAGCAGAGCACAGAACTTTACTAGACTCTTCTTCAGTGTACCAGTTGGGTCCAAAAGGGTTAGCACATAGGAAAGGAAAGGAAAGTGAAGTCACTCAGTCGTGTCCAACTCTTTACGACCCCATGGACTGTAGCCTAACGAGGCTCCTCCATTCATGGAATTTTCCAAGCAAGAGTACTGGAGTGGCTTGCCATTCCTTCTCCAGAGGATCTTCTCGACCCAGGAATTGAACCCAGGTCTCCTGCATTGCAGGCAGATACTTTACCGTCTGAGACACCAGGGAAGCTGGTGGCACATATGAAGTTTTTCATAAGTATTTATTAAAAACTTTAAAAGATATGAATGACCAGCTATGTCATTTCTGGGGCTTATATTTCATGGATAAAGTTCAAAAGAAACAACAGTTTTACTTCCAAAGTATAATACTCCTCCTATAGAGCAGATATTCTGTGTTTGAAATACAAAATTCTCGATTTCACTTTCCAAAGTATACTAAGAATAAGATGAGTAGAAATAAGTAAATGTTTCTACAAATAATGTCAAAGAGACTTCCTTTGCCTGACTGCTTAGAGGATTAAATTTAGAGGGTAGAGAATAGCTCATGATGATATGAATCATTGCTTGAATTTTCCTTTAGAATCACAGTTAGCACAAAAGAGATAAACTGAACTCAGTTTGAAGAATGAACCTATATAAATGTAATCCATTTTGATATGATTAAAATGAAAAACTCTACAATAAATTAATGTAGACGTAACTTTTTGCTTGACTTCAGTTTTACTTGAATATGCCTTTGGTAGCATGATGGGAAAATAAGGTGACAAGGAGATGATTAAGAAAAGGGATTATTGGAAGCAATATAAGTAAAACTTTGGATTTGGAGCATTAATATTTAGAGATGGAAGGAGAGAATGAACTGTTTCTTTTGGACTGCTTATTTTGAGTCTTCAAAACTCATTAGCATGTCTAGAATCACCTTTAGTGATGCTGTCAGGCGGTATGACAGATAGACCACAGAAAAAATAACACGGTGTGTAGGCGACCAGTCTTGGGGAATTAGACATCTTAAAAGCATTTAACTCTTTCTCTACTTGAATTTCACACAAAAGAAAAGTAAATTTAATTCCCACATGGCTGCAGAACTTTAAGTGCATTAAAAATTACAGACCTCATTGGTTTCAATAACATAACTATAAATATGTAGGGAGTTTGGTGGCCATAAAGTACAACTTGTTTCATACTCCTGCATTTAATACAAAAGTGAGATCTGATTTTTTCCCTCAATAAGAAAAGTTGCCAAGGGGAGACCTGCTGCCTTCTCAGGGCTCTACCTTGACTCTGCCTCTCCAATGGACCAAGAAGCAGGTACAACCACTTTTCTAAGCACTATTGTACCTGATACACCAGGGAAGAAGAGCGTGAGGAACACTACTGGGAGTCTCGGCATTTTAGGGGGAAAAGGACATCTACTTTCCAGAGTAATCAAAGGTAAGGAATCAAATGATTGCATCTAAGTCATTTATTTGTGTCAAGTCAGGGAGAAGTGGATCAAGCTACTTATGGTTCTGGAAGGACCTGCCTCTACACCTTGTTACACCTCCACAGACTTTACCAATCTTTGCATAGCCCCTCCCTGCCCATTTGGTACATTTTTACCACCAAGTTGAGAAACTGCACTCCACTCCCAATGCAGAATGCATGTGCTTCTTTGTGGTTTGCATTTCTGGTAGCTGTGGACTCAGGAAGATTTTAGTAGAGATCTTCCTTTTCCCAGGAAAATAATTAAATCGTGCTCTGGCATAAACAATGTTTTAAGAGTTTCTGAAGGCAAAGGAAGAGCTGCACTGAGAGTATCCATGAGACAGACTCATCTATTCTGAGGTGTCAGGAATAATTTACTGAAAACATTTTGTTTAGCTGAGATGTGAGAATAATGCTACAACTGTGGCAGATGTTGAGGAGAAAGGGATAGCCAGAAGGGAGAAAGTAGGAGCATATTAAATAGTATTTACTTTCCATTCATGGTGCTGTTCAAATATCAGTTAAAGACCTGAGATGTACAGGGGTTATACCATAGTTATTTGTTGGATACTATGGTATAACCCCTGTACATCTCAGTTCACTGTATATTCGGAGAAGGCAATGGCAACCCACTCCAGTGCTCTTGCCTGGAAAATCCTACGGATGGAGGAGCCTGGTAGGCTACAGTCCATGGGGTCACGAAGAGTCAGACACAACTGACTGATTTCACTTTCCCTTTTCACTTTCATGCATTGGAGAAGGAAATGGCAACCCACTCCAGTGTTCTTGCCTGGAGAATCCCAAGGACGGGGGAGCCTGGTGGGCTGCCGTCTATGGGGTCACACAGAGTCAGACACGACTGAAGCGACTTAGAAGCACTGTATATTGATACAAAAAGGATATTCTGAGAATTTTCATATTATTGCCTTTTAACAAATATTTCATGTCCTGGGAATTTATACTAAAATTTGATTTGCCTTTCTTCCAGACAAATATAATTTAGGAATAGTAATAGGTATTAAATAAATATGGAATGTTCTAAGATGCAACAAAGTAAATATTCTCTTGCATAAACTGAGGATGAATTAAATAATAATGATAAATAAGCTGGCCTTGAATTACAACATACTTCCCAAAAGGGGTTGAATATTATAGTGGATATAATTATATCTGTATTTGATAATATAATACTAGTTTTATTTGGTTTGGCTGAGAGGGGGTAACAAGGATATGTACTAAAATCCATGTGCAACATGATAGAGTAGGGTAGTGAGGGACACTCTTCATTGTAACTTTTTTAGTGGGTGAATTGTACTAGACAGTACCAAAATGGAGGACTCACAGCTCTTTTACCTAAATATCAGATGCACACATGCACACATACACACACAAGTTACCCAATAATGCTATGTGATTCTGGGAAGGAACTATCCATACTTCAACTGTCTCAAAGGGAAGAAAATTGGAAAGTCCAATCAGGTAACAAGCCCCTGCTTTGGACTACCATTGTTCCTGGTTTGGTGACAGATTATTGTTTTGTTTAGTCCTGTGTGCCCTGTTGCAAACTCAATTTCTATAACATGGCCTTGATAACTCAGATACCTATCCAAACCATTCATGGAAGAGCAGTCCTACTTTTCTTTCTCCCACTATATTCACTCAGCTCTGCATAATATGGTGGACTGTAAAAACAGGGTATTTTCAAGCCACCAAAAAATTGCATGTATACTGCAGGAGATGTTTAATATATTATCTAATTCCATGTAATTGGTCAAATGCTGTTCATTTCCACCCTGAAAAATAGCTTTCATAAATCTCCTATTTTCTAGATGCAGGTCTTATTATACTGCAGGTACTCTCCTCAGGGTAATTGCTTCCAAACTTCTTTAGTATTATCATTCAAAGTATAAATGAAATGGCATCTTTTGGTTGAAGGCTACCAGGTAGACTTTTTAAGCAATTAAGGTTTCTACATGTGTCCTCATTTGGAACTCTACTGGGGCAGGTTATGCTGCCAACTTCCCTCAGGT
The DNA here is from genome assembly GCF_002263795.3 of Bos taurus. Classification (NCBI taxonomy): domain Eukaryota; kingdom Metazoa; phylum Chordata; class Mammalia; order Artiodactyla; family Bovidae; genus Bos; species Bos taurus. Next base: position 7,008,963 of record NC_037336.1, read on the forward strand.
TGTACTCTGCATTCATTTCCTTGTGGTTGTAGACTGAGGATATCATTTCTTCCTGCCTGTTGGCCAGAGTTGCCCATCAGCTCCTAAAGGCCATGCCCAGCTTTCTGACAGGGAGTCAATATGGCTCCTTACTTCCCCAAAGCTCACAAGGAGTGTTTCCAAAGTACATCCAGGAGCAACATTACATACCATAATCAAAGGAGCGACATCTTGTCACCTTTGCCATATTTTATTGTTTAGAGCAAGTTACAAGTCCCACTCAAACCCCAGGGAAGGAAATTATATAGAGTCATGAAGACTAGAAGTCAGAGATCATGAGGGTTCATGCTTGAATCTATTCACCATGGTCCAAAGTGGATGGTTCTCTAATGAGAATAGTATGCAGATGAACCAACCCTGGAATCATCTTACATGACAATAACAGTCCTTACACTTCAAAGTCACTTTTGATAAGAAGTTGTGCTACTTTCCTCAAAATATCAAAGGAACAAGAAACATTAATAACTTCTAAGTTTAATCCTCTATTTTCTCTTTGAAGTAAAGGGGATAATGTGTTTGGGTGTCTTCATGAAATGAAGGTTGAATATGGCACCTATAGTGAGTGGGAAACGAGTTGTCTAGCATCATTCATAAGAAACCTAGACAGTTTTTATAGACCAGTTAAGATTAGAAAGTCTGAGTTTTTAATCACAAATTATTGAAAACTGTGAGTTTCCCCCCTCTCTGTTCAACAACATAAATATGAGTGGAGAAAGCAGTTAGTTAACTAGCCAGATGAGAGCTGTGAAGAAAGAAGACTTAGGAGATGAGATGGCTGACAGGAGAATGAAAGAGTAGATGGATCACGATCAAACTGGGAAAAATAAGATAGTCAAACACAGGCTTTCTCACCATGGTCAGAAAAAAGATATTAAGGGAGTGAGCAACTTCAAAAAATAGTAAATAGAATATCAGACTCCAAAAGCAAAATGTTATCACAAAAACCCACTTCAGGCTGTGAAAGTTGAGAAATGGCTGGTGTGGAAAAGGAAAAAAATAATCTTGAAAATTGGAGGCAAAAAAAAATAGAGAGAGAGAGAATCAGAATGCTCTAAGATTGTCCATGGAAAGGCCAGAATGATGTCAAGGCTTAAAGAACAGGGTAAAACTGTTGACTAGAGTTAAAGACTTGGGGGAGGATGGTCCTAGGGGTAGGCTACTGACAAGTGGTGGGTGGATGACAGAGGTGAGAGAAGGACCCATGTAATAAAGCCTGGTGTAAGCATCAAAGCAGAATGCCTATTTATACAAGCTTTGGGTTGTAAAGGTTTTGAAACAGCAAGAATGTAGCCTCCACATCCTGCATTATAAAAACCCTAAAAAAAAAAAAAAAACAAAAGTACAACCACCTTCTTAGGAAAGATCCAGGTGCTAGTGAAAGCCAACAAAGAAGACAGTAGCTTGATGAGGGGTTTGTGTACATGAGAGTAGGATTCCTGGATGGAGACACACAGGTCTTAGTGGGGCTGGAGGATGGGTCTTGTGGGAGAACGCTGACTTGTGGGGATGCAGTATTGAAGATAACACATTATCTACCATTACTGAGTTATCAGATTTGTTGCTTTTAGCACAATAAGACTTCCAGCAGATGTCAAGACATTTGAAGTCCTACATTACTGCTGTATCTTCCTTCTGTGACAGCTTCACAGTTGATATTTTGGAACTATTTGCAGGGCTGAGAACTTTCAACTTCTTCCACAGCAACATCAGTTATGATCATCTTTCCATTTATTCAAATGTTCTGTCCTGAGATCCAGCCTCAGATTCATGGATTCCCATCCAGCTGCATACCTCCTTGGCATACAGGGATACTCCTCCACATGTCTGTTCCATCTTTTTATTAAGAAAACAATCTAAGCATTCCAGTTTTAGGCTCCTTTCTTAGAAAGTTTCTATAATACATATGAAGTGATATTAGCTAACATACTGAAGTGTCTCTTTCATATTATATATTATGTGTTCAGTATTTTTATGTCCATGTATAAGGCCCTCATTATATCTTTTCCAACAAAGGTCCATCTAGTCAAGGCTATGGTTTTTCCAGTAATCAAATATGGATGTGACAGTTGGATTATAAAGAAAGCTAAGCACAGAAGAATTGATATTTTGAACTGTGGTGTTGGAGAAGACTCTTGAGAGTCCCTTGGACTGCAAGGAGATCCAACCAGTCCATCCTAAAGGAAATCAGTCCTGAATATTCATTGGAAGGACTGATGCTGAAGCTGAAACTCCAATACTCTGGCCACCTGATGCGAAGAACTGACTCATTGGAAAAGACCCTGATGCTGGGAAAGATTGAATGCAGGAGAAGGGGACGACAGAGGATGAGATGGTTGGATGGCATCACTGACTCAATGGACATGACTTTGAGCAAGCTCCATGTGTTGGCGATGGACAGAGAAGCCAGGCGTGCTGCAGTCCATGGGGTCACAAAGAGTCGGACGTGACTGAGCAATTAAACTGAACTAGTATATCTACTGAGTACATTTTCAGTTACTTTACATGTTACATTGGAATTTAGCTCCTATAATAGTGTTTTATTTCTCTATTTCTTATTTTTTAATTAAAATACAGTTTACATACCCACTCTTGCCTTTTACTTTCTATAATATTCCACTTTTCAATCATTTTTTAAAGAGTAGCAACCATTCAATAAATTTAAGTGACTTTCGTATAGATTGGCTTAACTCCTGACAAAATTTATTTGCAGTTGCCCTTTATTATGCTTCCAATAATGCTGCTATTAAAGGTGTTTTACTCAAATCCTCTTTAGCATAAACTAGAGTAGAGTTTATATATAATAACAGAGTTAAAAATGCCTTTGATCATAAGAACTAGAGTGATGGGTCCTGGGCTCCTAAAAAATCTTCCCACTATGGATGTGGCCCCAAACACCTGGGCCTGCCCTCTGCACCTGACTGAATCAAACCATTGGAGCTAGATTCAAAGTGGCAGTCAGATTTACTCCCAGCCAGGAATTTAGATCATAGACAGAGAGATACAGGCTGGGATCTCAGGAGAGGGGAGGCAACCTGATGGCAACGCTTTGGTTAAAGCACAAGGAGTTCCTTGTCCCTGAAGCTGTTTTAGTACCTGCCTTTTCAGAGGTTTTGATTCCCTGCTTTTTCATTGCCTTTTGAGCACCATGCAAACTCATAATAAATCTCCTTGTACTTAATTAAGTAGGCCAAGGTCTATTGCTTTCTATTGCATGTGCTCAAAATAACCTTAACAGATACAGTAAACTTGTTTGTGCTACACTGAGAAATGTTCTATGTCCAAGGACAGTACATTTAAATTTAACCAATTTTTTTTAAAATGTGAGCTATGGAGAAAAGTTGAATCTGGAACAAAAAATATAGGTGAATCAGTGAAAATCTATTGGTTTTTTTTTTTTTTTGGAAAATTAAAAGACCATGTATAAATTATTCTAATGGTGGATATAACATAAAAGCATACTTCATGTATGTTATATGTGCATATTTTGATTATAAAGACTTATGCCTCAGTTCTTAAATGTATCATATGAATGATTTTATTAATATATGACATATGTTTATCATTTATGAACAAAAATTTTGTATCCTGAATTTCTGTAACAATTCCCTTTTTGTACAATTTCTTATGAAAAAATGAAGGGAGAATGAAGAAAGATAAGATTAATCCATCTCTTATACGTACTCCTGTTCACTCTGTAAAGTAAAATGAAGGTGGCTGGAGAAGGCAATTATGAGATTTAGTTTTCTCTCTAAGAAGCTCAGAGTACTTATCTGTCATTATTCAATTGATTTTGTAGTATCCCCTAGAGAGTCGTGGGAAACAGCTATTTTATAACCAGAGAAATTAATGCAGAAATGCCACATGCTGTGTTAACTGTAAGAGCAGGATTAAGAATCACAACCTTGGAGTTTATGAAATATTGTTACCCCATTAAATTATACTGGATCTGTCTTACTGCTTGTACAGTCCCCTTATCCTAACTGTGCTTTGAATGCAGCCATGAGCTAAACATTTTATGAACCTTCTGGTTTAAGGTGAAAGAAATCATTTAGTGTCAATTAACTTCATTCATGGACCGACCCCTGTCTTTACAGCTGTCTATGAAGACATCTGCATCACTATTAAAATGTCACATGCATCCTGATTTGTCAAAACCATTTTGAAGTCAAAGTCACGCTTTCAGTCTTCTATGAGTTATCTGAGCCCATATTCCACATATTTTCTATCGTATCTTCCAATGTCCTCTGCTTTTGGTTGTCCACACTTACCATCCATGTCTGCCCCCATGAGGTGGGCATTGTTCTTTCCTACTTCTAGTCTTTATATTCTTATTACATCTTTCAATAGCTATTTCTCCTGAAAAGTCTATTTTCTTCCACTGATTTAACCTAAATCCTGCTTGTCCTACCTTCGCCATGGAGTCTTACATGGAAATTAAAAATAAGCTATCCTCTCCATTTCAAATTCAGGTCATATTTCTGTCTTTATTGTAAGGATGTTGAATATGCTTTACTTCAATGCTCTCTCTTTTCTGAAACATGTACTTGGTTACTTTCTGTAATTATATCCCTTCTTCACAAAGAGATTAAAATCTTCTAAGGACAGGAATGACAACTTACTCTAACTCAGATGACATCAGGCACACTCTTTCATTTATTATTAATAGGTGTTTAATAAATGGAGCACATAGTGCTGATTAATTTTCTAGCATGATTACGTGAATTTGAAATTAGGTTTGGAAAGCAGAGAAATTTTTTAAATTCTTAATATCTATGTATTAATAATATAAGGGAGAATTAAATACTCCTATATTCATGAAATAAAGAGTTCACAAAAACATAATTTTAGTTTTTAATTTCCTTATGCTGAATAATGGGCCATTAGGTAGCAATTTAGTCTACATATGGTAAGCTAAATAGCACAATCAAGAAACCCCTTTAGGTTAGTATTAATCTTGATTGTTTAATCGTCTAAAATAAAGTATCATTTTTGTTTATTGGGCATTTAATTCTGTTGTCTATTCAGGCAGTCATTGGCTTCTGCACATCCAAGGGCTATCCCAAACCTACCTTAAACTATTATAGTCTTCTTGCATTTTTGACACACCCATCTACAATGGTAATAATCTTCCCCTCTGCATAATTGTGTAGTTGATAGCTGATCAAATTCATGTGTTTTAACTTCTGTGTACAAATACTTACTCTAGAGAACCCTGTACATGCTAAGTCACTTCAGTCCTGTCTGACTCTTTGTGACACTATGAAGTGAAGCCTACCAGGCTCATCTCTACATTGGATTTTTCAGGCAAGAATAGTGGAGTGGATTGTCATGCCCTCCTCCAGTGGATCATCCCAATCCAGGGATTGAACCTGCATCTCCTGCACTGCAGGCAGATTCTTTACCAGGGAAGCCACATTGCTGCCAGATTGTCTACAATCTGAGCCAGAAGGGAGGCAATTTCTAAGACTGTGAGTATGTTTGTTTGTTTGTTTGTTTTTAACTTTACAATATTGTATTGGTTTTGCCATATATCAACATGAATCCGCCACAGGTATACATGTGTTCCCCATCCTGAACCCTCCTCCCTCCTCCCTCCCTGTACCATCCCTCTGGGTCGTCCCAGTGCACCAGCCCCAAGCATCCAGTATCGTGCATCGAACCTGGACTGGCGTCTCCTTTCATATATATTATACATATTTCAATGCCATTCTCCCAAATCATCCCATCCTCTCCCTCTCCCACAGAGTCCAAAAGACTGTTCTATACATCAGTGTCTCTTTTGCTGTCTCGTATACAGGGTTATTGTTACCATCTTTCTAAATTCCATATATATGCATTAATATACTGTATTGGTGTTTTTCTTTCTGGCTTACTTCACTCTGTATAATAGGCTTCAGTTTCATCCACCTCATTAGAACTGATTCAAATGTATTCTTCTTAATGGCTGAGTAATACTCCACTGTGTATATGTACCACAGCTTTCTTATCCATTCATGTGCTGATGGACATCTAGGTTGCTTCCACGTCCTGGCTATTATAAACAGTGCTGTGATGAACACTGGGGTACACGTGTCTTTCAGTTCTGGTTTCTTCAGTGTGTATGCCCAGCAGTGGGATTGCTGGATGATAAGGCAGTTCTATTTCCAGTTTTTTAAGGAATCTTCACACTGTTCTCCATAGTGGCTGTACTAGTTTGCATTCCCACCAACAGTGTAAGAGGGTTCCCTTTTCTCCACACCCTTTCCAGCATTTATTGCTTATAGACTTTTGGATTGCAGCCATTCTGACTGGCATGAAATGGTACCTCATAGTGGTTTTGATTTGCATTTCTCTGATAATAAGTGATGTTGAGCATCTTTTCATGTGTTTGTTAGCCATCTGTGTCTTCTTTGGAGAAATGTCTAGTTCTTTGGCCCATTTTTTGATTGGGTCATTTATTTTTCTGGAATTGAGCTGCAGGAGTTACTTGTATGTTTTTGAGATTGGTTGTTTGTCAGTTGTTTCATTTGCTTCATTTTCTCCCATTCTGAAGGCTGTCTTTTCACCTTGCTTATAGTTTCCTTTGTTATGCAGAAGCTTTTAAGTTTAATTAGGTCCCATTTGTTTATTTCTGCTTTTATTTCCAATATTCTGGGAGGTGGGTCATAGAGGATCCTGCTGTGATGTATGTCAGAGAATGTTTTGCCTATGTTCTCCTCTAGGAGTTTTATAGTTTCTGGTCTTATGTTTAGATCTTTAATCGATTTTGAGTTTATTTTTGTGTATGGTGTTAGAAAGTGTTCTAGTTTCATTCTTTTACAAGTGGTTGACCAGTTTTCCCAGCACCACTTGTTAAAGAAATGTCTTTAATCCATTGTATATTCTTACCTCCTTTGTCAGGCCAATATCACTGATGAACATAGATGCAAAAATCCTTAACAAAATTCTAGCAATCAGAATCCAACAACACATTAAAAATGTCATACACCATGACCAAGTGGGCTTTATCCCAGGGATGCAAGGATTCTTCAATATCTGCAAATCAATCAATGTAATACACCACATTAACAAATTGAAAAATAAAAACCATATGATTATCTCAATAGAGGCAGAGAAAGCCTTTAACAAAATTCAACATCCATTTATGATAAAAACTCTCCAGAAAGCTGGAATAGAAGGAACATACCTCAACATAATAAAAGCTATATATGACAAACCCATAGCAAACTTTATCCTCAATGATGAAAAATTGAAAGCATTTCCTTTAAAGTCAGGAACAAGACAAGGGTGCCCACTTTCACCATTACTATTCAACATAGTTTTGGAAGTTTTGGCCACAGCAATCAGAGCAGAAAAAGAAATAAAAGGAATCCAAATTGGAAAAGAAGAATAAAACTCTCAGTGTTTGCAGATGACATGATCCTCTACATAGAAAACCCTAAAGACTCCACCAGAAAATTACTAGAACTAATCAATGAATATAGTAAAGTTGCAGGATATAAAATCAACACACAGAAATCCCTTGCATTGCTATACACTAATAATTAGAAAATAGAAAGAGAAATTAAGGAAACAATTCCATTCACCATTGCAACGAAAAGAATAAAATACTTAGGAATATATCTACCTAAAGAAACTAAAGACCTATATATAGAAAACTATAAAACACTGGTGAAAGAAATCAAAGAGGACACTAATAGATGGAGAAATATACCATGTTCATGGATTGGAAGAATCAATATAGTGAAAATGAGTATACTACCCAAAGCAATTTATAGATTCAATGCAATCCCTATCAAGCTACCAATGGTATTCTTCACAGAGCTAGAACAAATAATTTCACAATTTGTATGGAAATACAAAAAAACCTCGAATAGCCAAAGCAATCTTGAGAAAGAATGGAACTGGAGGAATCAACCTGCCTGACTTCAGGCTCTACTACAAAGCCATAGTCATCAAGACAGTATGGTACTGGCACAAAGACAGAAATATAGATCAATGGAACAAAATAGAAAGCCCAGAAATAAACCCATGCACATATGGACACCTTATCTTTGATGAGTATGTTTTTTAGCAGAAATTTTGCAGACCAGAAAGGAATGTCACAATATATTTAAACTAGTAGGGGGAAATCTACAACCAAGAATGGACTACCCAGGAAGGCTATTATTCAGATATGAGAGAGAGTTCTACAGAAAAGGAAAAGCCCAAAGAATTCAGCACCACTAAAATGACTTTGAACTATAAAGAAAGCTGAGCACCCAACAATTGATGCTTTTGAACTGTGGTGTTGGAGAAGACTCTTGAGAGTCCCTTGGACTGCAAGGAGATCTAACGAGTCCATCATAAAGGAGACCAGTCCTGGGTGTTCATTGGAAGGACTGATGCCAAAGCTGAAACTCCAATACTTTGGCCACCTGATGCAGAGAAATGACTGACTCATTGGAAAATACCCTCATGCTGGAAAAGATTGAAAGTGGGAGGAGAAGGGAATGACAGAGTATGAGATGGTTGGATGGCATCACCAATTCAATAGATATGTGTTTGAGTAGGCTCCGGGAGTTGGTGATGGACAGGGAGGCCTGGCGTGCTGCAGTCCATGGGGTCCAAAGAGTCGGACACGACTGAGCGACTGAACTGAACTGAAACTAACTTTGCAAGAAGTATCAAAAAGGCTTAGCTAAGTGCTAAGAAAGAAGTGTCTTTTTACCTACCCTAGAAACCTACCCTAGACCACCATGTTTCTCTGAGCTCCTTCTGCATCTCATCCTATTTTTTCCCTCAGAAACCTACATGTTCAATTAAATATCGCTTGTATCCGTATTAGCAACAAGGTATTGGATTAGCTCTTGCAATGAATTTCCTGCTGTGGCAAAATATTTAAGAAGTTATGGAATGTTAATTATTTGATCAAGGAATTCTACTCTAGATTTTATCCTAAGGGAACAATCAGAATTAGGCAACAATGTTCATGTACAGAGATGTTCATTATACCATTAATTGAAATGTCAAAATATTTGAAATCAAAGCAAGGAATGTATTAAATTTTCATAAACAAGAAACAACTTATCAAAATTAAAGAATATTTGAAAATAATATTTAATGACAAACATAAATACCACATATTGTTATATGATATTATTCATTAAATGACTTATTCATGCATATTTATGATCATATGCAATATGTCACACATAATTCAAGGCTCTGGTTACATAGCTATAAACAAATAAGCAAGCCCCTATCCATGTGAAGCTCATATTCTCATGGTAAAAGTAAATAATATAAAGATAAGCAAATACGTATATTATAAAGAGTCAGATAGTGATGAACAGAATAATGGAAAGCATGATTCAGGTACTGTTTTTAAGGATTGTCAAGGGAGATAAAATAAACCAAGTGGATATCTGAGAAAGAGAATTTCATACAAAGCAAATATTAAAGTCTTGTTATTGGAATGAGTTTAACATTGAAGGTCATTGTCATTCAAGATGAATAAATGAATGAAAGGAAATGGAAAACCTCATGCACTTTTCACAGGATATAAATTGGTACAGCCACATTGGGATAAAGTATAGAAGTTCTTCAAAAAAATAAAAGTAGAACTACCACATAATCCAACAATTCTAGTTTTGGACATTTATATGATGAAAACAAAAATCACTAACTCAAAATGATATATGCATCCCAGTGTTCATTGCAGCATTACTTACAGTAGCCTAGATGTGGAAGCAACCTAAGTGTCCATTTAATAGATGAATGAACAAAGAAGATGTTATAGATAGATAGATATAGATATATAAGACAAAGTTAATCAGCCATAAAAAAGGAATGAAAAAGGGTGAAATCTTGCCATTTGTGACAAAATGTGTGAACTTGGAGGGTATTACACTAAATGATGTAACTCAGACAGAGGCAGACAAATGCCAGGTAATTTTACTTATATGTAAAATCTAAAAGAGAAAATTAAGAAAAAAAAAAAGAAATAGAAAAAGAACAAATTTGTGGTTACCATCAGCAAGGGTTAGGTACAAGGGAAATTCAAGGAAAGGTAGAAATTTCCACTTATAAGTACTAGGAGTGTAATGCACAGCATGATGACTATAGCTGACACTACTATGTGATATACACAAATATTGTTAAGAAAATAAATCCTGAGTCTTCATCCCAAAGGGAAAAACATCTCTTTTTGCTGTTTCTTTGTACTTTATGAGATACTATATGGTAACTAAACTTATTGCTGTAATAATTTCAAATATATATGTCAAGCCATTATGCTGTACACCTTAATCTGATATATGTACACACACACACACACACACACACACACATACACACACATAGGTATATGTCAACTATATTTCAATGAAACTGAACAAAAGTGAAAGATAAGCTTAAATTTTAAAAAAAATTTAAAGTAGAAAATAATTCTTTCTACCTACTTGTTTTCCAGCTACTCAGGACCTTTACCTAAAGGCAACCACTGTTACTGAGTGTTTAAATATCCTCCTAATGAAAATGTCCATGTGTGATGCCTCAGATATGACTTTTAATTTAAATATGCTATTTTATTTAATCATAAAAACTCATGATATGACTATGCATTACTCTCATTTTAGAGCAGAAGAGACAGAGATTCATAACGACTTAACACCTTGCCAGAGTGCCACAAGTAGATAAAATCTCAAACAGACTTCAAATATAAACAAACAAGGGACTTCTGATTATTAAAAATGTGTCAACACAGTTTTATCAATTTTATGTCATATTTTTGTATGTCAAATAATAAAAGGAAAAACTCATTAAGTATGGTTGATGACACATATATAGCACAACAGAAATATTCACAGGTACAAATATTCTCTTAAGTCCATTTTTAATGAATCACATTTCAATTTGTTGACAAATGTATTTAAGTATTTTCAGGGGAAAAAAGTACTGCTGGCATCTTTGCAGATAATCAAACTGGAAATAGCTCTCTGAAAGCTACATCAAAATATAATAGCAATTACATTTCCTTCTGTGTTAAATATGCCAGATTTTCGTAAGCACTTTACTTTTTTTAAAAATTGCATCTTACACATGCTTCTGTGTTATGAAATATGATTATTCCCATTTAACAGTTGAAAATAAAAAGCTGGACAATTAAGCACTACATATAATGAGAGCAAAAGCTGGTATTTCATCCCATGTCTCCACACCAACACTTTTCTTGTCTTTTTGGTAATAACTCACTGCAGTTTTTATTTTATTTCCCTGATGATTAGTGATGTTGAACATCTTTACATGTGCTTGGTAGCCATCTGTATGTCTTCTTTGGTAAAATTTCTACTCAGTTCCTCTGCCTATTTTTAAAACAGATTCTTTGTTTATTGATATTGAGATGTATGAGCTCTTTATATATTTTGGATATAAACCCCTTATAAAATATCATTTGCAAATATTTTATCCCATTCAGTTTCTTTTCATTTTGTGGATGATTTCCTTTCCTGTGCAAGAGTTTTTTAATTCGATGTGATCCCATATGTATATGTTTGCTTGTCTTGCCCTTGGTGTGATAAATTGATTGAGTTTCATTGTGTCACATGTAGCTGTCCAGTTTTCCCAACACCATTTACTGAAGAGATCGTCTTTACCCCATCGTATATTGTTGCCTCCTTTATCATAGACTGACCATATAAGTGTGGGTTTATTTCTGAGTTTTCTATTCTGTTTTCTTGATCTATGTATTTATTTTTGTGCCAATATCATATTACTGTGACTATTGTAATTTTATAGTATAATTTGAATCAGGTCATGTAATACCTCCAGCTTTATTCTTCTTTCTCAAAATCATTCAGATATTCAGGGTCTTGTGTTTTCACAAAAATTTTAAAGTTGTTTGTTCTAGTTCTGTGTGAAATGACATTATTATTTTGATAGGAATTTCACTGAATCTGTAGATTTCCTTGAGTAGTATGATCATTTAAAAAATATCCTTCCAATTCATGAGCACAGTATATTTTTTCCATTTATTTGTATCGATTCAGTGACTTTCATAAATGCCATATACTATTCAGAGCACAGGTGTTTTACCTTCTTGGTTAGCTTTGTGTGTCTGTTAATCACTCATTCATGTCTGACTCTTTGTGATCCCATGGACTGCAGCCCTCTTTCCATGGGATTATCCAGGCAAGATTACTGGAGTGGATTGTCATTCCCTTTGTTAATTTTATTTGTAGGTATTTTACTCTTTTGATGCAATTTTAAATGAGATTTTTTTCTTAATTATCTGTGTGATAGTTCATTTTTAGTGTATTGAAACACAACATAATTTTTATATTAATTTTGTATCCTGAAACTTTAATGAGATCATTTGTTACTTCTGATAGCCTTTTAGTGGAATCCTTGGGATATCTATATATAGAGAATCATGTCATTTGCAAAGAGTAATAGTTTTACTTCTTCCTTTCTAATTTAGATTAATTTTGTTTCATTTTCTTCTCTGATTGTTGTGGTTAGGTCTTCCAATAACACATTTAATGAAGGTGACAAGAAGGGGCATCCTTGTCTTGTTCTTGATTTTAGAGGAAATATTTTCCTCTTTTCCTTACTGTGATATTAGCTGTGACTTTGTCATATATGACCTTTATTATGTTGAGTTATATTTCTTCTATACCCACTTTGCTGAGGGCTTTTATCACAAACTTATGATGAATTATTTGCAATACCTTTCCCGCATCATTAAGAAGATCATGTGATTTTTTATCTTTGTTTTGTTATTTTGTTTATGGTGTGTCACATTCATTGATTTGCAAATATTGAACCATCCTTTAATCCCTAGGATAAATCCTACTTGATCATGGTGTAAGATCTTTTAAAGGTACACTTAGATTCAGTTTGCTAATATTTTCTTGAGGATTTTTACAACTATGTTCATCATGAATATTGGGCTATAAGTTTTATTATTAATTTTGTAGTGGTTTTGTCTGGTTTGGAAGTACTTCTTTCTCTTCAGTTTTTTGAATAGTTTGAGAATAAAAGCTATATTAACTCTTCTGTGAATATTTGGTAGAATGCACCTGTGAAGCTTGGTCTTGGACTTTTGTTTGTTGGGAGATATTTTTAACTACAGATATAACTTCATTACTCTAAATCAGTCTGCTCACATTTTCTACATCTTGCTGATTCAATCTTAAAAGATTATAAGTTTCTACTAATTTAACCACTTTTTCTGGATTATCTGATTTGTTGATATGTAATTGTTTCTAGTAGTCTATTATGACTGTTTATCTCTAGTATCAGTTGTGACTTCTATTCCATTTGTAATTTTATTTATTTTGGTCCTCTTTTCCTTAATAAGTGTACTTAATGTTTATCATTTGTTTTTAGAGAACCATCTCATTGTAATTGATAATCTCAAGGGTTTTGTAAAATATCTATTCTATTTCTTTATACTCTGATGTTTATGATTTATTTACTTCTACCAAAAGGGCTTGTTTATTATTTTTCAGTTCTAGTTAGGTGTAAGGTTAAGCTGTTTACTTGAGATTTTTCCTCTTTCTTGAGGTAAGTTTGCATCACTATGAACTTCCCTCTTAACAATGCTTTTGCTGCATCTCACAGATTTTGGACAGTTGACTTTTCATTCTGGTGGCTCAGATAGTAAAGAATTTTGCAATGCAAAAGACCTGGGTTCAATCCTGGGTTGGGAAGATCCCTTGGAGAAGAGAATGGCTACCCACTCCAGTATTCCGGCTTGGAGAATTCCAGGCACAGAGGAGCCTGGTGGTTTACAGTCCATGGGATTGCAAAGTGTTGAACACAACTGAGCAACTAACACTTTCACTTTCTTTAAACATATTTGTATTCAATTATTTATGGCTGTGCTGGGTCTTTGTTGCTGCATGGGCTTTTCTCTAGTTGCAGTAAGCAGGGGGCTACCCTCTAATTGTAGCACGTGGACTTATTGCCATGGCTTCTCCTGTTGTGGAGCACAGGTGCTAGAGCATGCCGGCTTCAATAGTTGCAGCATGTGGGCTTAGTAGTTGGAGTTCCTGGGCTCAAGAACACAGGCACAGTAATTGTGATGCATAGGCTCAGTTGCCCTGTGGCACGGGGAATCTTTCAGGACCAGGGATAGAACCCATGTCTCATGCATTGGCAGGTAGATTGTTTACCACTGACCACCAGGGAAGCCCCTCGTCTGAACATTTTTTTCTTTAATTTTGTCTCAAGGTATTTTTTAAAATTTTCTCTCACTGCCCATTTATTATTAAGAAACATGCTGCTTAATCTCCTCTTGTTTATGTCTTTTTAAATTTTTTTTCCATTAATTGATTTCTAGTTTCATACCATTGTAGTCAGAAAATGTGCTTGATATGACTTCCAACTTCTTAAAATTCTTTGACTTGTTTTAAGGGGTAGCATCACAGATACAATGAACATGAACTTGGGCAAACTCTGAGAGATGACGAGGGATGGGGAGTCCTGGCATGCTGCAGTCCATGGGGTTGCAAAGAGTCAGACACAGCTAGGTGACTGAACAACAACAAGGGATAGCATGTGAACTATCCTGGCAAATGTTCCATGTGCACTTGAGAAGAATGTGTATTCTGCTACTAATTGATGGAATTTTCAATATATATCTACTAGGATCCTTGGATAAATGGTCATTTAAGACAGAGGGCCCTAACCCCTGGGCCACTGATCAGTACTAGTCCATGGCCTGTTAGGAACCAGGCCACTCAGCAGGAAGTGAGTGGTGGATGAGCGACTGAAGCTTCATCTGTATTACAACCACTCTCCATTGGTCACATTACTGTCGAGCTCTGCCTCCTGTCAGATCAACAGCAACATTAGATTCTCAAAGGAGTATGAAACCTGCTGTGAACTGTACATGTGAGGGATCTAGGTCACACACTTCTTATGAGAATCTAATGCCTGGTGATCTGATGTGGTGCTGAGGCAATGATGTGAGTGTTGGGGAGTGGCTGCAAATACAGATTATCATTAGCAGACTGGTTTGACAGCACAGAAACCATAATAAATCAATTGCTTGCAGACTCATATCAAATCACTATCATTGAGTGGCAAGTGAAAATTAAGCTGCATCTGGTGGCAGGCTTTATACAGGCAAGTGAGTTGATATACTTCAATTGTAGAGTTGCCTCTAATGGCAGGCTTTAAGTCAGAAACCAACACTTATTTTAGTCCATGCATGGTCTATCCATTATTTTATTTACCAATTCCATCCATGCCTCTTTCCCACATGGCACAATCATCTCAGCCACAGTTTTGGTAAACCCACAAAATGACCATATTCAAAATGAGTAAATGGCAAAATCAACACAATATTGTAAAGTAAAAAAAAAAATTAATTAATTAAAAAAAAATTGCTTGAGAGCTTATTTGAAAAGAGGTAAAGACCCAGTGATGAGACAGCAGAAGACTCTAACTGCCAAAAAAAAGAAGAATGCACTTAAAATACCAGGAGTCCTATTTAAATCACAGGTTCATTGCAACAGGTTATTCACATTCTCAAAGCCTGCTTTGTATTTATAATATGAGGTAACTGGCTACCCAATGAAGTGGTGAAACCTTTGAAACTGCTTGGCCAAGCACCCTGCATTAAACGACAAGCCTTTAGTTTTCAAAAGGAAAACAATGTGAGCGTGAAGAACAGAAGCAATTATTGAAGGACACCACTTCATCAAATGTGTCTGCACTGAGCACATGATTCTTAGTGTCTAACTGCATTGCTAAAGCTAAGAAGCCCTTTACTATTGATAAAAAGTTGATCTTGCCTGCTGCTAAGGACATTTACTTTTGGGAGAGGCTGCAGTTCAAAAGACAGCATGTGCTTGTCTGTCAATTAGTACCATAACAAGATGAATTGATGAAAGAGGAGGACTCTGAGGCACAATTGTTAGAGAGGATTGATGAATCACCATGGTACTCAATCTGGATTGACAGGTCTACCAATATTGGCAACAGGGCAACAGTGCTTGTTTGGGGGCCATTAATTTTTCAGGAGGATGTGCTTGAGGATATGTTGTATGCACTTTGTTGCCAACCAACACCACAGCTACAGAAATTGTCGAGTCTTTGAATGATTCAGTTCAGTTCAGTCACTCAGTCGTCTCTGACTTTTTGCGACCCCATGAATCGCAGCACACCAGGCCTCCCTGTCCATAACCAACTCCCAGAGTTCACTCAGATTCATGTCCATCGAGTCAGTGATGCCATCTAGCCATCTCATCCTCTGTCATCCCCTTCTCCTCCTGCCCCCAATCCCTCCAAGCATCAGAGTCTTTTCCAATGAGTCAACTCTTCACATGAGGTGGCCAAAGTACTGGAGTATCAGCTTTATAATCATTCCTTCAAAAGAAATCCCAGGGCTGATCTCCTTTAGAATAGACTGGTTGGATCTCCTTGCAGTCCAAGGGACTCTCAAGAATCTTCTCCAATACCACAGTTCAAAAGCATCAATTCTTCAGTGCTCAGCTTTCTTCACATGTAAGAGTCCAACTCTCACATCCATACATGACCACTGGAAAAACCATAGCCTTGACTAGATGGACCTTTGTTGGCAAGGTAATGTCTCTGCTTTTGAATATGCTATCTAGGTTGGTCATAACTTTTCTTGCAAGGAGTAAGTGTCTTTTCATTTCATGGCTGCAGTCACCATCTGAAGTGATTTTGGAACCCCCAAAAATAAAGTCTAACACTGTTTCCACTGTTTCCCCATCTATTTCCCATGAAGTGATGGGACCAGATGCCATGATCTTCGTTTTCTGAATGTTGACTTTTAAGCCAACTTTTTTACTCTCCTCTTTCACCTTTATCAAGATGCTTTTTACTTCCCTTCACTTTCTGCCATAAGGGTGGTATCATCTGGATATCTGAGGTTACTGATCTTTCTTCTGGCAATCATGATTCCAGCTTGTGCTTCCTCCAGCCCAGCGTTTCTCATGATGTACTCTGCATACAAGTTAAATAAACAGCGTGACAATATACAGCCTTGACGTACTCCTTTTCCTATTTGGAATCAGTCTGTTGTTCCATGTCCAGTCTAACTGTTGCTTCCTGACCTGCATACAGATTTTTCAAGAGGCAGGTCAGGTGGTCTGGTATTCCCATCTCTTTCAGAATTTTCCACAGATTATTGTGATCCACACAGTCAAAGGCTTTGGTATAGTCAATAAAGCAGAAATAGATGTTTTTTTGGAACTCTCTTGCTTTTCCGATGATCCAGCAGATGTTGGCAATTTGGTCTCTGGTTCCTCTGCATTTTCTAAAACCAGCTTGAACATCAGGAATTTCATGGTTCACATATTGCTGAAGCCTGGCTTGCAGAATTTTGAGCATTACTTTACTAGCGTGTGAGATGAGTGCAATTGTGCAGTAGGTTGAGCATTCTTTGGCATTGCCTTTCTTTGGGATTGGAATGAAAACTGACCGTTTCCAGGCCTGTGGCCACTGCTGAGTTTTCCAATTTGCTGGCATATTGAGTGCAGCACCTTCACAGCATCATCTTTCAGGATTTGAAATAGATCAACTGGAATTCCATTACATCCACTAGCTTTGTTCATAGTGATGCTTTCTAAGGCCCACTTGACTTCACATTCCAGGATGTCTGGCTCTAGGTTAGTGATCACACCATCGTGATTATCTGGGTCGTGAAGATCTTTTTTGTACAGTTCTTCTGTATATTCTTGCCACCTCTTCTTAATATCTTCTGCTTCTGTTAGGTCCATACCATTTCTGTCCTTTATCGAGCCCATCTTTGCATGAAATGTTCCCTTGGTATCTCTGATTTTCTTGAAGTCTTTCCCATTCTCTAGTCTTTCTCTAGTCTTTCCCATTCTCTTGTTTTCCTCTGTTTCTTTGCATTGATTGCTGAGGAAGGCTTTCTTATCTCTTTTTGCTCTTCTTTGGAACTCTGCATTCAGATGCTTATATCTTTCCTATCTTTCCTTTTCTCCTTTGCTTTTTGCTTCTCTTCTTTTCACAGCTATTTGTAAGGCCTCCCCAGACAGCCATTTTGCTTTTTTGCATTTCTTTTCCAGGGGATGATCTTGATCCCCGTCTCCTGTACAATGTCACGAACCTCAGTCCATAGTTCATCAGGCACTCTATCTATCAGATCTAGTCCCTTAAATCTATTTCTCACTTCTACTGTATAATCATAAAGGATTTGATTTAGGTCATACCTGAATGGTCTAGTGGTTTTCCCTACTTTCTTCAATTTAAGTCTGAATTTGGCAATAAGGAATTCATGATCTGAGCCACAGTCAGCTCCTCGTCTTCTTTTTGTTGACTGTATAGAGCTTCTCCATCTTTGGCTGCAAAGAATATAACCAATCTGATTTCGGTATTGACCATCTGGTGATGTCCATGTGTAGAGTCTTCTCTTGTGTTGTTGGAAGAGGGTGTTTGCTATGACCAGTGCATTTTCTTCGCAAAAGGAAAACTGAATTGGTCTTTTTGTTTTGGTGTATGCACAGATGGAGCAGCTGCCATGAATGGATGTCTTTCTGATTATACTACTCAGGTCAAAGAGATTGCTTCTGAATGTGAGTCTACCTACTGTGCCATCCACAGAGACATGCTGACTAGCCAAAAATTGTCACCTGAACTTACGAAAGTTTTCCAGGATGTAATTAAAACCATCAACTTCATTAAAGTGCATGTCTTTAACTCATGTCTGTTCATGCAGCTCTGTGTTGAGATGATACAGGGCATACATGTCTTCTCTTATACACAGAAGTAAAATGGGCTTCTAAAGGTAGATCACTGGCCAGAGTTTTTGCATTAATGAGAGCCACTCCAGAGATCTGTCTTAGAAAAACAATCACCACAGGTAGCAAATTTCAGTGACACAGAATGGATCACAAACTTGCTTACTTGTGTGATACATTCAATCTGCTCAGCAAACTCAATCTGTAACTTCAAGGGAGAATGACAAATGTGTTCAACTTGGCAGATAAAGTGGTTATATTCAAAACCAACCTGGAATTATGGGACAATGAGTGAACACTAGCATTTTTGACATTTTTCAAAGATTAGCAGAGATTTTGAAGGAGACTGAGCCAGGCCCTTCTTCCTCCCAGCTGACACATGGTCACTTATCTCAGCTTTCAAAAGACTGAGCATTACTTCTCAGGCATGAAAAAGCACTTAAACTGGGAAGGAATGGATCCGAGACCATTTTTGAATATGCAAGATGAATCAACTTTGTCCATGCTAGAAGAGGATCAACTGCTCAGATCACAAATGATGGTGGTCTTAAAAGCATGTTTGAGACAACTTCAAATTTCCATATGATCTGGATTAAAGTCAAGCTGCAATATCCTGAGATTGCCACAAAAGCACTGAAAAGCCTGCTTCTATTTCCAACATCCTATCTTTGTGAAGGATTTTTATGCAGTGAGAGCAACCAAAATGAGATTACAGAGTAGACTGGACATAAGCAATACACTCCCAATGGGACTCTTTATTTGCAAGAATACAAACTTAGGGCTCTCACTGATTCTGCATTAAAATGTGTTGAAATCATCCCCAAACCATTCACTACTCCTAGTCTGTGGAAAAAGTCTTGCACAAAACTGGTCCTTGGTGCCAAATTGTTGGGGTACAGATTTAAGGCCAATATTTCCTTACTGACTTTCTGTCTTAATGATATATCCATTGACGTGAGGTATTAATATCCCCAAATATTATTGATGCTGGGAAAGATTAAAGGCAAAAGAGAAGGGGACAACAGAGGTCGAGATGATTGGATGGCAGCACCAACTCAATAAACATGAGTTTGAGCAAGCTTTGGGGGATGGTGAAGGACAGGGAAGCCTGGAGTCCTGCAGTCCATGGAGCAACGAAGAATTGGACACAACTGAGTGACTGAAGACCAACAACAAATATTGCTGTATTTCTGTTAATTTTTCCCTTATGTCTGTTAATATTTGCTCTAGTTAAGTGCTCTCTGTAGGGTGCATAAATATTTATGAATGTCATATTTTCTTCTTTGATTAACCATTTGTCATTTGGGGCTGGAGTTGGAGCTGGAGTGGACATGGGCCAGGCCTTTTTTCCAGTGCACACCAGTGGCAACCATCTTAGCAATAGGGCTGTAGCCAGCACTTGGCATGAACTAGAGTTTTTCCCAGGGCAGGCCAATGGTTACTTCTTTGGTCAGGGGAGACTTAGCTGGAGACCAGTGTTGACTGAGGTTTTTCCAAGGGTGCAACAGGATCCAAAAGCTAAGTTTTAGGACTGGAGACTGGTACATGCCAGACTTTCCCAAGAAAATGCCATGGCTGCCACCCTGGTAGAGTGTCCTTTTGTTTAGTCCTGTGTGTCCTGTGTGACCCTCAAGAGTCTTCTCTAGTGCCAAAATTGGAAAGAATAAATTATTTGGTGCTCAGCCTTCTTTATGATCCAACTCTTATATCTATACAGGACTACTGGAAAAATCATAGCATTGACTATGTGCACTTTGTCAGCAAAGTAATGTCTCTGCTTTTTAATATGCTGTCTAGGTAGTATTGTTTCTTACTTCTTATAGTCTTTTCTTTTTCTCTTAGAGAATTCCTTTTACAATTCTTGTAGAAATGCTTTAGTACTGATGTGTTTAGTGTTTGCCTTTCTGAGAATTTTATCTTTCCTTCAATTCTTAATAATAACTTCATTGGGTGGAAAACCTAGGTTGTAGATTTTCCCCTTTAAGCACATTGGCTATATCTTGCTACTCCATTTTGGCCTGCAATGAGCTGATAACCTTATATAGCTTTTCCTATATGTGACTCTCTTTCACACTTCCTGACATTAGAATGCTTTCTTTATATTTAACTTTCAATATCTTAATTATTATATGTCTTGGTGTACATCTCTGGGTTCATTTTATTTTGGACTCTTTCTGCTTCCTGATCTGGATATCTCTTTCTTTCTTCAGCGTTAGGAAGGTTTCAGTCATAAATTCTTCAAATATATTTTGTCCACTTTCCTTTTCTTAACCCCTATAATGTTAATAATGTTAGTAAGTGTGAAGATGTGCCAAAGGACTTTTCCTTTGAACTGTTCTCAATTTTAATTTTTTTTCTTTATCCTTTTCTGATTGTGTGATTTCTATTATTTTATCTTCCAGTTCACTTATGTATCCTTCTGTATTACCTAGTATGCTACATGTGTTCTAGTAAAGCTCTGCCAACCCATCTCTTGACTTAAGTGATGCTGCATTAGAGTTTTCAGGTATTCTCTCAGCCCCTGTCAGATGGGTTCACAAGCCACATTCTGCAGTGAGAGTGGTTGCCGGGGTCCAGCCCCGGTGGATCCAGGGAATTCGAAGCAGGGACGGCGTCGGCGAGGATCAGGAAACAACTGCTTAATTAAACTTTAATTAAGGATATAAAGAGTAACAGAATGAGGATAGCTCAGTGAGGAAATTCAGTGGAGAAAAGAGGCTGAAATAAGATAGCTCAGTGAGGAAATTCAGTGGAGAAAAGAGGCTGAATAATTCAGCCAGAAGGTAAGAGAAAGAACGACATGGTGAGACCAAGTTTCGGTGAACAAGGCCCGCACTTTATTTTCCAAAGTAGTTTTTATACCTTAAGTTATGCATAGAGGATAATGGGGGAAGGGGTAGAGTCATGCAGCAAGCCAGGCTTTTTTCCTGCAAACTTATCATATGCAAAAGCTTAGGTGATTTGCATCATCTTCTGGCCTGGAGGCCTGTTAACATTTTAAGACCCTTTCTTCAGAAAACTTATTTTTCTCTAAAGGTGATTGGTCAGGAGCCACCCTCCAAAAGCATTAGATAAAGTTGCATTCCTACAGAGCAAAGGTGTGGTGGGCTATAACAAGAAAAAGAATTAACTCAAGGGTCCCAGGTTACAAACATTAAAGGCACTACTTACACCAATTATATTAATCAATACACTGCCAGGGACACAGCAGGTAAGGGATATGGAAACTTAACAGCAAACATTGGCCCAACAAGTGAGAATCCCTTCACCAATACAATTTCTAATCAATCTTTTAACTACTCAAAAGAATCTGTGTTTAGACAGTTTAGAACATCTCCTGCCTCTCACAGTTGGGAGGCTCTGAACAATCACATGTGGCCAGAAAAACCTATTCAGGCAGGCTAGAAGATTTCCAAAGGAGTTTGTAGGTTAAACACTGTCACACCCAGGAATTATTAACTGGAACTGTAAGCTAACTCTTTTTTCAGAGAGAGGTAGTGGGGGACAGCCCCCGTAAAGTCAGAGGTGTAGGTGAAAGCACAAAGCAGAAAGTAGGCAGACTCTGGTTTTGGGGGTAGATGCTCGAGAATTTCCAGGGGGACTCCTGAAGCTCGATCCCGACTTTGCGTATGCCGAGCCTCCTTCCTCATGACCTTTGTCATGGGCGGAGTGCCTCACGCTGGCTCCCCGCAGTGATAGAATTCCAGTTGAGCCATTCCAGATCCTGAAAGATGATGCTGCGGAAAGTGCTGCACTCAATATGCAATATGCACTCAATATGCAATATGCCGGCTCCCGGCATCTGGTTGCTACTTTGCTCTCCTGGGCAGGACAAGGAGGACCACTTTAAGAAACTCCCAAAATTTCCCAAACAGTCTTTCTGGTCAGAAGAGATCAGGAATCAAGCTTGCTCTACAGTGGATGAAGCTGTGAGTTAGTTTTTCTGCCTGTGTGTAGGCATACCAGGTTCTGGGCCTTTCACACTCTGCATTTTTGAGAACCCAAATCAGGCAGACTTGTACCTGCTGAGTATCCTGGTCAGATTTAACCATCAACTTTGCTGTGTAGCAGAGAAGGCAATGGCACCCCACTCCAGTACTTCTGCCTGGAAAATCACATGGACGGAGGAGCCTGGTAGGCTGCAGTCCATGGGGTTGCTGAGGGTCGGACACGACTGAGCGACTTCACTTTCAGTTTTCACTTTCATGCATTGGAGAAGGAAATGGCAACCCATTCCAGTGTTCTTGCCTGGAGAATCCCAGGGACGGGGGAGCCTGGTGGGCTGCCGTCTATGGGGTCACACAGAGTCAGACACGACTGAAGTGACTTAGCAGTTTGCTGTGTAGATGAACAAATTTGCTGGTATATACTACCACTTGGCCTTTGCAAATAGGAACTCAGTCTGTCAAGATTCATATGCTGACATTTAGAAGACCCTCCCTCCTTCTGTCATAATCAGATTCCTAGTGGGTGAGTCCCAAGGTTCCCCTGTGATCTCTAGGGGTGAAACCAGAATCAGGACTCCCACAGTGACCCACAATTCTGGGGGATGGGGGGTAGATATCACTCAAAGCTCTCTTTTCCCACTGGAGGAATTGTGGGCTCAGGGGAGATCTCTCAGTATGGTGCTTCACCAGCCAGGAGAAAAGTAGTTTAATCAGTGTGTAGCCCTTCCTTGACTCTTATTTTTAATTTTTTAGTTTATTTACTTTAATTGTAAGATAATTACTTAATGTTCTGATGGATTTTGCCATACATCAACATGAATCAGCCACAGGTATATATGTGCCCCCTATCCTGAGCCCCCACCCACCTTCCTCCCCATCCCATCCCTCTGGGTCGCCAAAGAGCACTGGCTTTGGGTGCCATGCTTCATGCCCTGTGGTATCTATTTTACATATGGTAATATATATGTTTCAATTCTATTCTCTCAAGTCATCCCACGCTCACGAACTCCCACTGAGTCCAAAAGTCTGTTCTTTACGTCTGTGTGTCCTTTGCTGTCCTTCAGGAAGTATCAGTTACTGTCTTTCTAAACTCTATATGCACACTTTAATATACAATATTTGTCTTTTTCTTTCTGACTTACATCACTCTGTAAAATAGGATCCAATTTCATTCACCTCATTAGAACTGACACAAATAAGTCAGTTCTTCACATCAGATGGCCAAATTATTGGAGTTTCAGCTTCACAGCAGTCCTTCCAGTGAACACCCAGGGCTGACCTTCTTTAGGATGGACTGGTTGGATCTCCTTGCAGTCCAAGGGACTCTCAAGAGTCTTCTCCAAAACCACAGTTCAAAAGCATCAATTCTTTGGCACTCAGCTTTCCTTATAGTCCAACTCTCACATCCATATGTGACCACTGGAGAAACCATAGCCTTGACTAGATGTAACTTTGTTGACAAAGTAATGTCTCTATTTTTAATATGCTATCTAGGTTGGTCATAACTTTCCTTCCAAGGAGTAAGCGTCTTTTAATTTCATGGCTGCAATCACAGTCTGCAGTGATTTTGGAGCTCAGAAAAATAAAGTCAGCCACTATTTCCACTCTTTCCCTATCTATTTCCATGAAGTGATAGGATCAGATGCCATTATCTTAGTTTTCTGAATGTTGAGCTTTAAGCCAACTTTTTCAGTCTCCTCTTTCACTTTCATCAAGAGGCTTTTTAGTTCTTCTTCACTTTCTGCCCTAGGGGTGGTGTCATCTGCATATCTGAGGTTATTGATATTTCTCCCAGCAAACTTGATTCCAGCTTGTGCTTCTTCCAGCCTAGTGTTTCTTATGATGTACTCTGCATACAAGTTAAATAAGCAGGGTAACAATATACAGCCTTGATGTACTCCTTTTCCTATTTGGAACCAGTTTGTTGTTCCATGTCCAGTTCTAACTGTTGCTTCCTGACCTGCATACAGATTTCTCAAGTGGCAGGTCAGGTGGTCTGGTATTCCCATCTCTTTCAGAATTGTCCACAGTTTATTGTGATCCACACAGTCAAAGGCTTTGGCATAACCAATAAAGCAGAAATGGTTGTTTTTCTGGAACTCTCTTGCCTTTTTGATGATCCAGCAGATGTTGGCAATTTGATCTCTGGTTCCTCTGCTTTTTCTAAAACTAGCTTGAACATCTGGAATTTCATGGTTCACGTATTGCTGAAGCCTAGCTTGGAGAATTTTAAGCATCACTCTACTAGCGTGTGAGATGAATGCATTTGTGTGGTAGTTTGAGCATTCTTTGGCATTGCCTTTCTTTGGGATTGGAATGAAAACTGACCTTTTCCAGTCCTGTGGCCAATGCTGAGTTTTCCAAATTTGCTGGCATATTGAGTGCAGCACTTTCACAGCAGCATCTTTCAGGATTTGAAATAGCTCCACTGGAATTCCATCACCTCCACTAGCTTTGTTCATAGTGATGCTGTCTAAGGCCCACATGACTTCACATTCCAGGATGTCTGGCTCTAGGTCAGTGATCATACAATCATGATTATCTTGGTCATGAAGCTCTTTTTTGTACAGTTCTTCTGTGTAATCTTGCCACCTCTTCTTAATATCTTCTGTTTCTGTTAGGTCCATATCATTTCTGTCCTTTATTGAGCCCATCTTTGCATGAAATATTCCCTTGGTATCTCTAATTTTCTTGAAGAGATCTCTAGTCTTTCCCATTCTATTGTTTTCCTATGTTTCTTTGCATTGATCTCTGAGGGAGGCTTTCTTATCTGTCCTTTCTTATCTGTCCCCACTCTGCATTCAAATGGGGATATCTTTCCTTTGCTCCTTTGCTTTTTGCTTCTCTTCTTTTCACAGCTATTTGTAAGGCCTCCTCAGACAGCCATTTTGCTTTTTTGCATTTCTTTTTCTTGGGGATGGTCTTGATTCCTGTCTCCTGTACAATGTCACGAACCTCCATCCATAGTTCATCAAGCACTCTGTCAACTAGATCTAGTTCCTTAAATCTATTTCTCACTTCCACTGTGAGGAGTTTGGGATTCCTCAATAAATTCCTCAAATAAGGGATTTGATTTAGGTCATACCTGAATGGTCTGGTGGTTTTCTCCACTTTCTTCAATTTCATTCTGAATTTGGCTATAAATGTAAGAGAGTTCCCTTTTCTCCACACCTTCTGCAGCATTTCTTGTTTGTAGGCTTTTTGACGATAGCCATTCTGACTGGTGTGAGATGTTATCTCATTGTGGTTATCTATTTTTCTGTCTTTGTGCGAGTACCCTACTGTCTTGATGACTGTGGCTTTGTAGTAGAGCCTGAAGTCAGGCAGGTTGATTCCTCCAATTCCATTCTTCTTTCTCAAGACTGCTTTGGCCATTCGAGGTTTTTTGTATTTCCATATAAAGTATGATTATTTGTTCTAGTTCTGTGAAAAATACTGGTGGTAGATTGATAGGGATGCATTGCATCTATAGATTGCTTTGGGTAATATACTCATTTTCACTTTGATTCTTCCGATCCATGAACATGGTGTATTTCTCGATCTATTTGTGTCATCTTTTATTTCATTTATCTGTGTTTTTTAGTATTCTATATATAGGTCTCTTGTTTCTTTAGGTAGATTTATTCCTAAGTATTTTATTCTTTTTGTTGCAATGGTGAATGGGATTGTTTCCTTAAATTATCTTTCTGTTTTCTCATTGTTACTGTATAGAAATTAAAGGGATTTCTGTGCATTAATTTTATATCCTGCAACTCTACTATATTCATTGATTAGCTCTAGTAATTTTCTGGTGGTGTCTTTAGGGTTTTCTATGTAGAGGATCATATCATCTGAAAACAGTGAGAATTTTATTTCTTCTTTTCCTATCTGGGTTCCTTTTATTCATTATGCTTCTCTGATTATTGTGGCTAAAACTTCCAAAACTATGTTGAATCATAGTTATGAGAGTGGGCACCCTTGTCTTGTTCCTTACTTTAGGGGAAATGCTTTCAATTTTACACCAATGAGGATAATGTTTTCTGTGAGTTTATCATATATGGCTTTTATTATATTGAGGTATGTTCCTTCTTTGCCTGCTTTCTGGAGGATTTTTATCATAAATGAATGTTGAATTTTGTCAAAGGCTTTCTCTGCATCTATTGAGATAATCACATGGTTTTATCTTTCAATTTGTCAATGTGGTGTATCACATTCATTGATTTGTGAATATTGAAGTATTCTTGGATCCCTGGAATAAAGCCCAGGGAACTGCTCTGGAAGTAACAGGTGCAACATTTTAAAACCCTGTGGTTAACATTGACTAAGCATTGGAGGGGGCCTATAGATCTTGTGAAAAGCAATAGCTGGAAAAAGGAACTATCTGAAACTGAACTGACCCCACATGCCCACAATAGCTCCAGAGAAATTTCTAGATGCATTTTTACTATTATTAATTTTTAATTTATTAAGTTCCTTATTACTCCTTTAATTTTCAATTTTATAACCTATTACCTTGAAAAAAATACCCTGTTTTTAAAGCAAATTTCATATCTGTATTTTTTATAATTTTTGTGATTGATTTTGTTTTTCTTTTACTTTTAAGAGTTTAACCTCTACTCTAGATTTTTAATCTTGCTTTTTGGTATTTGTTATCAAGCAAAATGGCTGTCTGGGGAGGCGTTAAAACTAGCTGTAAAAAGAAGAGAAGCGAAAAGCAAAGGAGAAAAGGAAAGCTATAAACATTTGAATGCAGAGTTCCAAAGAATAGCAAGAAGAGATAAGAAAGCTTTCATCAGCGATCAATGCAAAGAAATAGAGGAAAACAACAGAATGGGAAAGACTAGGGATCTCTTCAAGAAAATCAGAGATACCAAAGGAACATTTCATGCAAAGATGAGCTCTATAAAGGACAGAAATGGTATGGACCTAACAGAAGCAGAAGATATTAAGAAGAGGTGGCAAGAATACACAGAACTGTACAAAAAAGATCTTCACGACCCAGATAATCATGATGGTGTGATCACTGACCTAGAGCCAGACGTCCTGGAATGTGAAGCCAAGGGGGCCTTAGAAAACATCACTACAAACAAAGCTAGTGGAGGTGATGGAATTCCAGTTGAGCTATTCCAAATCCTGAAAGATGATGCTGTGAAGGTGCTGCACTCAATCTGCCAGCAAATTTGGAAAACTCTGCAGTGGCCACAGGACAGGAAACGGTCAGTTTTCATTCCAATCCCAAAGAAAGGCAATGCCAAAGAATACTCAAACTACCGCACAATTGCACTCCTCTCACACGCTAGTAAAGTAATGCTCAAAATTCCCCAAGCCAGGCCTCAGCAATATGTGAACCGTGAACTTCCTGATGTTTAAGCTGGTTTTAGAAAAGGCAGAGGAACCAGAGATCAAATTGCTAACATCCGCTGGATCATCGAAAAAGCAAGAGAGTTCCAGAAAAGCATCTATTTCTGCTTCATTGACTATGCCAAAGCCTTTGACTGTGTGCATCACTATAAACTGTGGACAATTCTGAAAGAGATGGGAATACCAGACCACCTGATCTGCCTCTTGAGAAATCTGTATGCAGGTCAGGAAGCAACGGTTAGAACTGGACATGGAACAACAGACTGGTTCCAAATAGGAAAAGGAGTACATCAAGGCTGTATATTGTCACCCTGCTTATTTAACTTATATGCAGAGTACATCATGAGAAATGCTGGACTGGAAGAAACACAAGCTAGAATCAAGATTGCCAGGAGAAATATCAATAAACTCAGATATGCAGATGACACCACCCTTATGGCAGAAAATGAAGAGGAACTAAAAAGCCTCTTGATGAAAGTGAAAGAGGAGAGTGAAAAAGTTGGCTTAAAGATCAACATTCAGAAAATGAAGATCATGACATCCGGTCCCACCACTTCATGGAAAACAGATGGGGAAACAGTGGAAACAGTGTCAGACTTTATTTTTTTTTTGGTCTCCAAAATCACTATAGATGGTAACTGCAGCCAATAAATTAAAAGACGCTTACTCCTTGGAAGGAAAGTTATGACCAACCTAGATACCAATTCAAAAGCAGAGACATTACTTTACCAACAAAGGTTCGTCTAGTTAAGACTATGGTTTTTCCTGTGGTCATGTATGGATGTGAGAGTTGGACTGTGAAGAAGGATGAGCGCCGAAGAATTGATGCTTTTGAACTGTGGTGTTGGAGAAGACTCTTGAGAGTCCCTTGGACTGCAAGGAGATCCAGCCAGTCCATTCTGAAGGAGATCAGCCCTAGAATTTCTTTGAAAGGAATGATGCTAAAGCTGAAACTCCAGTACTTGGCCACCTCATGCGAAGACTTGACTCATTGGAAACGACTCTGATGCTGGGAGGGATTGGGGGCAGGAGGAGAAGGGGACGACATAGGATGAGATGGCTGAATGGCATCACTGACTCAATGGACATTAGTCTGAATGAACTCCGGGAGTTTTTGATGGACAGGGAGGCCTGGCGTGCTGCGATTCAAGGGTCGCAAAGAGTTGGACGTGACTGAGTGACTGATCTGATCTGATCTGATCAATATTGTACCTTTAAGAATCTAATCTTCAGTATCCATTTTCACTTAGGGGTATGATTACTGGCTTGATTGCTCTCTCCCCTTTTGACTCTCCCTTTTCTCCCCCAGGTTACCTCTTATCTCCTCTCTCCCCCTTCTCTCCTCTACTTAACTCTGTGCATCTCTGGGTATTCTGGGCTGTGAAGAACACTTATGCAATTGATCATTGGCTTGATTTGTCTCTCCCCTTTTGATTTCCCCCTCTTCTCTTCCTGTCACCTATAGTTCCCTCATCCCTCTTCTCTTCTCTGTGTAACTCTATGAATCTCTCTGAGTGTTCCAGACTGTAGAGAGCACATAGGGAATTTATTACTGGCTAGCTTGCTCTCTCTCATTTTGATTCCCTCTCTTCTCCTCCTGGTCACCTCTATCTCTCTTCTCCCTCTTCTCTTCTTCATGTAACTCTGTGAAACCGTGGGTGTCCCTTGCTATGAAGCGTTGTTTCACCATTAACCTAGATGTATTATCTTCTGTGTTGTATGGATGGAGAAGTCTTGACTACTGTAAGAATAAGACTGAAAGCAACAAGCAGGAGGTTTAACTCCAAAACTTGAAGAACATCAGAGAACTCGTACTCCAGTTCAGTTCAGTTCAGTTCAGTCACTCAGTCGTGTCCAACTCTTGGTGACCCAACAAATCACAGCACACCAGGCCTCCCTGTTCATCACCAACTCCTGGAGTTCATCAAGACTCACATCCATTGAGTCAGTGATGCCATCCAGCCATCTCATCCTCTGCCGTCCCCTTCTCCTCCTACCCCCAATCCTTCCCACCATCAGAGTCTTATCCAATGAGTCAACTCTTCACATGAGGTGGCCAAAGTCCTGGAGTTTCAGTTTTAGCATTATTCCTTCCAAAGAAATCCCAGGGCTGATCTCCTTCAGAATGGACTGGTTGGACCTCCTTGCAGTCCAAGGGACTCTCAGGAATTTTCTCCAACACCACAGTTCAAAGCATCAATTCTTTGGTGCTCAGTCTTCTTCACAATCCAACTCTCACATCCATACATGACGACAGGAAAAACCATACCCTTAACTAGACGAAACTTTGTTGGCAAAGTAATGTCTCTCCTTTTGAATATGCTATCTAGGTTGGTCATAACTTTCCTTCCAAGGAGTAAGCATCTTTTAATTTCATGGCTACAGTCACCATCTGCAGTGATTTTAGAGCCCCAAAAAAGAAAGTCTGGCACTGTTTCCGCTGTTTCCCCATCTATTTCCCATAAAGTGATGAGACCAGGTGACATGATCTTCGTTTTCTGAATGTTGAGCTTTAAGCCAATTTTTTCACTCTCCACTTTCACTTTCATCAAGAGGCTTTTTAGTTCCTCTTCACTTTCTGCCATAAGGGTGGTGTCATCTGCATATCTGAGGTTATTGATATTTCTCCTGGCAATCTTGATTCCAGCTTGTGCTTCTTCCAGTCCAGCGTTTCTCATGAGTTATTCTGCATATAAGTTAAATAAGCAGGCTGACAATATATAGCCTTGATGTACTCCTTTTCCTATTTGGAACCAGTCTGTTGTTCCATGTCCAGTTCTAACTGTTGCTTCCTGACCTGCATACACATTTCTCAAGAGGCAGGTCAGGTGGTCTGGTATTCCCATCTCTTTCAGAATTTTCCACAGTTTATTGTGATCTACACAGTCAAAGGCTTTGGCATAGTTAATAAAGCAGAAACAGATGTTTTTCCTGGAACTCTCTTGCTTTTTCCATGATCCAGCGGATGTTGGCAATTTGATCTCTGGTTCCTCTGCCTTTTCTAAAACCAGCTGGAACATCTGGAAGTTCACGGTTCACGTATTGCTGAAGCCTGGCTTGCAGAAAATTTTGAGCATTACTTTACTAGCATGTGAGATGAGTGCAGTTGTGTGGTAGTTTGAGAATTCTTTGGCATTGCCTTTCTTTGGGATTGGAATGAAAACTGACCTTTTCCAGTCCTGTGGCCACTGCTGAGTTTTCCAGATTTGCTGGCATATTGAGTACAGCACTTTCACAGCAGCATCTTTCAGGATTTGAAAGAGCTCAACTAGAATTCCTTCACCTCTATTAGCTTTGATCGTAGTGATGCTTTCTAAGGCCCACTTGAGTATACATTTCAGCATGCCTGGCTCTAGGTCATTGATCACACCATCATGATTATCTGGGTTGTCTAGATCTTTTTTGTACAGTTTTTTGGTGTATTCTTGCCATCTCTTTTTAATATCTTCTGCTTCTGTTAGGTCCATACCATTTCTAGCCTTTATCGAGCCCATCTTTGCATGAAATGTTCCCTTGGTATCTCTAATTTTCTTGAAAAGATCTCTAGTCTTTCCCATTCTGTTGTTTTCCTCTATTTCCTTGCATTGATCACTGAAGAAGGCTTTCTTATCTCTTCTTGCTATTCTTTGGAACTCTGCATTCAAATGGGGATATCTTTCCTTTTCTTCTTTGCTTTTCATTTCTCTTCCCTTCATAGCTTTTTGTAAGGCCTCCCCGGACAGCCATTTTGCTTTTTTGCATTTCTTTTCCATGGGGATGGTCTTGATCCCTGTCTCCTGTACAATGTCATGAACCTCAGTCCATAGCTCATCAGGCACTCTATCTATCAGATCTAGGCCCTTAAATCTATTTCTCACTTCCACTGTATAATCACAAGGGATTTGATTTAGGTCATACCTGAATGGTCTAGTGGTTTTCCCTATTTTCTTCAATTTAAGTCTGAATTTGGCAATAAGGAGTTCATGATCTGAGCCCAGTCAGCTCCTGGTCTTGTTTTTGCTCACTGTATAGAGCTTCTCCATCTTTGGCTGCAAAGAATAGAATCAGTCTGATTCCAGTGTTGACCATCTGGTGATGTCCATGTGTAGAGTCTTCTCTTGTGTTATTGGAAGAGGGTGTTCGTTATGACCAGTGCATTTTCTTGGTAAAATTCTATTAGTCTTTGGCCTGCTTCATTCCGTATTCCAAGGCCAAATTTGCCTGTTATTCCAGATGTTTCTTGACTTCGTACTTTTGCATTCCAGTCTCCTATCATGAAAAGGACATCTTTTTTGGGTGTTAGTTCTAAAAGGTTTATAGGTCTTCACAGAACCATTCAACTTCAGCTTCTTCTGTGTTACTGGTTGGAGCATAGACTTGGATCACTGTGATATTGAATGGTTTGCCTTGGAAACGAACAGAGAGCATTCTGTCATTTTTGAGATTGCATCCAAGTACTGCATTTCAGACTCTTTTGTTGACCATGATGGCTCTCCATTTCTTCTCAGGGATTCCTGCCCGCAGTAGTAGATATAATGGTCATCTGAGTTAAATTCACCCATTCCAGTCCATTTTAGTTTGCTGATTCCTAGAATGTTGACATTCACTCTTGCCATCACTTGTTTGACCACTTCCAATTTACCTTGTTTCATGGACCTGACATTCCAGGTTCCTATGCAATATTGCTCTTTACAGCATCGGTCCTTACTTCTATCACCAGTCACATCCACAGCTGGGCATTGTTTTTGCTTTGGCTCCATCCCTTCATTCTTTCTGGATTTATTTCTCCACTGATCTCCAGTAGCATATTGGGCACCTACTGATCTGGGGGGTTTCTCTTTCAGTATCCTATCATTTTGCCTGTTCATACTGTTCATGGGGTTCTCAAGGCAAGAATACTGAAGTGGTTTGCCATTCCCTTCTCCATTGGACAACATTCTGTCAGATCTCTCCACCATGACCCGCCCATCTTGGGTTGCCCCCACGGGCATGGCTTAGTTTCATTGAGTTAGACAGGGCTGTGGTCCTAGTGTGATTAGATTGACTAGTTTCCTGTGAGTATGGTTTCAGTGTGTCTGCCCTCTGATGCCCTCTTGCAACACCTACCATCTTATTTGGGTTTCTCTTACCTTGAGCGTGGGGTATCTCTTCACGGCTGCTCCAGCAAAGCACAGCCGCTGCTCCTTACTTTGGAGGAGGGGTATCTCCTCACCACCACCCTTCCGTGGGATAGCTCCTCTAGGCCCTCCTGCGCCCACACAGCCACGGCTCCTTGGGCGTGGTGTTGGCCCTCCTGGCTGCTGCCCCTGGCCTCAAGCTTGGGGGCGTGGGGTAGCTCCTCCCAGCCACCACCCCTGACCTCGGACGCGGGGTAACTCCTCTTGTCGCTGCCCCTGACCTCAGACGTGGGGTAGCTCCTCTCAGCCACCCTCTCTACTTCAGACGCGGGGTAGCTCCTCTCTGCCGTTCCTGCGCCATTGCAGTCTGGCACTCTCAACCACTGCCCCTGACCTCAGACGTGGGGTAACTCCTCTTGGCCGCTGCCCTTCAGGCATGGGGTCCTTCTGGCTTCTACTCCTGACTCCAAGGAACATTAATCGACAAGAGCTCATCCAAAAGCCTCCATACCTACACTGAATCTGAGCTCCACCCAAGAGCCAAGAAGTTCCAGTGCAAGACATACCATGCTAATCCTCCAGCAAAGCAGGAATATAGCCATGAGAATTAAAAGACAGACTGCCCAAAACCATACCAAACCTGTAGGCACACCAAAACTCACTACTGGACACATCATTGCACTCCAGAGAGCAGAGATCCAGCTCCACCCAACAGAATACAGATGCAAGCTCCCCTAACCAGGGAACATTGACAAACCACTAGTCCAACCCACGCTCTCACTTGCTGGACAAAGCAGAACATATTGCTGCTAACACTGTGAGGTGGATTTTGTTGGCTGCCTTGAAAGCGAATATGGAGAGTGCTCTCTGTGATGCTGTGCAAGTGTGCAAACTGCAGAGATGGGCAGAGAAACTAGAACAACGGGTACAGACACTAGAGCAAGAGTTGCATGGCCTTGGGGGCCATGGTGTCTCAGAGTATGAGGTAATGAAAGATGAGGAGACTGTGGGTCCTTGCTTGTCAGTGAGATCTGTTGTACAGCAAAAGGTGAAGCATGAGTGGCCTATGGCCCAGGGGAGGCATCCCCAGGGGGCCTGCAATGTGACTGAATTCACAACATATCGGCCATTTACTCAGGCAGAGTGGGTCGACTTGGGCAAGCAGATCCAGCAGGGACATGAGGACATGTTGGCAACATGGGTTCTATGAATGTTGGACACAAGAGTGGATGGCATCATTTGTGCTGGGGATGAGGTAGAATGGCTGGCATCCCTGACCACACACCCCTCATTGAGACAGAGATTGCAGAACGCAAGGTGGCTCATACAGGGTGCCCCTAACCAGACACACACCCTGATGGAGTGGATTAATACTGCCATCCGTACCATGTGGACGAATGCAGGATAGCTGCCTGGGACTGTGAGTAAATGGCATACCTATGCCGAGTTGACCCAAGTGGTGAGAAAATTGGGCATAAGACAGGCGGTGTTTAACCTGAATGCCCAGAGCCAAGACAATGAGTGTTTCACTGGTATGCAAGATGCTATTTTAAACAGTGCTCCATCTGCCTATTTTGGATCCTCACCTGCTATGCTTACACCCCATGTGGGGTGCCCTGTCTACAAGATGACCTCAGGGATGGCTAGTTTGGGAGACTCAGAAGGGCAACAGCAGGCTAAAGGGCTTAGTCCTGTGAGAGCCCCGAAGGGCAGCTGAGTTGACAAAGGCCCCACCCAGATGACACGGGCACAAATGTGGGCTAATTTAATAACAACAGGGCTTGACAAGAATAACATTGATAAGCAACCTAATGCTGTACTCCTAGAACAATGGAAGCAATTGAGCCCAGAGCAACAGTTTACTAAATGTGAAAAGCACCCATGGCATGAGGTATGGGTGGTTCAGATAAAAGACTTTATGCCAACTGGAGATGTCTCTGCTGATGCCCTGTTCCATTTTGAACAGAGGCCGCATGTGGAGCTTGCAGTTCACTGGTAACTGACCAGTGTACAAAGAGTAGTAGCCCTGGCTGACCCCGGTGCTTAATGCAGTCTGGTAATAGCAAACCAGAAGTTTCATGGCCTCAGTTCATGTATTGATGGCTGTGGTAGGTAAAGCATTGGAGTAAAGGCTGTATCGTTACCATTGGAAGTTGGGCAGCTTCCTGTGTGAGTGTTCACTGTATATGTGTCCCCAGTTCCAGAATGTTTTGGGGACGGACATCTTGCACGGTCTTGTGTTTCAGACCTCTGTGGGGGAATTCCATCTCCAAGCACATGTTGTGAAGGAAGCTGTGAGGGGATACACAAAGCACCCCCATAGGTATTGCCAACACCCCAGAGGGCAGTGACTGTGAGACAATATTGCCCACCAGGTGGCCACAAAGAAATAGGTGCCAACATTGCTGAGAGGCAAAAGTGGACATTGTACATACTGCACAGTCCATTCAGTTCTTCTGTGTGGGCTGTCTGGAAGCCTGATGGCTCTTGGTGGATGACTGTGGACTACAGAGAACTAAATAAAGTGGTGCCACCTGTGCATGCTGCTGTGCCATCAATCCACAACTTGACAGACCAGTTAACTACAGTGCTGGGCACTTATCACTATGTGGTGGACTTAGCTAATGCTTTTTTTCTCCATAGCTATAGCTGCTGAGAGTCAAGATCAGTTTGCCTTCACTTGGGAAGGACATCAGTGGATGTTCCAAGTCCTCCCCAAAGGATATCTGTACAGCCCAACAATATGTCATGAGCTAGTTGCAGGGGATTTGGAAAAATGGCCTCACCCTACATCAGTGAAACTGTTTCATTATATTGATGATGTGTTACTAACCTCTGATTCTTTTGCAGATTTAGAACAGTGTGTACCAGAGCTTATAGAGTGCTTGGAATCATGTGGGTGGGTGGTAAACGCCACAAAAATCCAAGGGCCTATATTGTCTGTCAAATTCTGGTGAAATATCTGGTCAGATAAGATAAAAGTTATACAAGAAACAGTGGTTGATAAAATACAAATGTTCCCACGGCCCACAATAGTGACCCAGTTACAGATCTATGGTGGCCTCTTTGGCTATGGGAGGATGTTCATACCTCACCTGCTGCTACTGCTGCTAAGTCACTTCAGTTGTGTCCAACTCTGTGTGACCCCATAGACTGCAGCCCACCAGGCTCCCCCATCCCTGGGATTCACAGGCAAGAACACTGGAGTGGGTTGCCATTTCCTTCTCCAATGCATGAAAGTGAAAAGTAATAGTGAAGTTGCTCAGTCGTGTCCGACCCTCAGCGACCCCATGGGCTACAGCCTTCCAGGCTCCTCCATCCATGGGATTTTCCAGGCAAGAGTACTGGAGTGGGGTGCCATTGCCTTCTCCATCATACCTCACCTAGCGTAGCCCAACTGGCACGACCCTTGTACTCATTGATAAGAAGGGGGGTGACTTGGAACTGGTCAGATTCTTTGGAACAGGCATTCTAAGCCACTAAGCAAGCAGTGCAGCAGACGCAAACATTTTATGAACCCCACAAAACCTTTTAAATTAGATGTACATGCTATCCAAGAAGGATTTAGATGGGGCTTGTGGCAAAGACAGGAGCAACTGAATGCTCCTTTAGGCTTTTGGTCCCAATTGTGGAAGGGGGCAAAAACAAGATACTCTTTGGTAGAGAAATAGCTGGCAGCTCTGTGTACCACTTTGTTGTCCACAAAGGTGATCATGGGGAAGGCCCGGTGCTTGTTAAGACAACACATCCCATAGCAGATTGGCTACAGTCTTGGGAGTCCACTCCCAAGATGGGAATGACACAGACTCCAACTTTGGTTAAGTGGGGGACATCCTTAGAGCAAAGGAGTTCCCTGTCTGCCAGCCCATTGTCTCCAGAGTTACCGCACATTTTGGGACTGGTGACATTACAGTGCACACGTGGGGAGACAGCACGATTATGGAGCTGGAACCCTCACCTTTCAAGGAAGGTAAACCCCTGATAAATGCCCAGGTTTGGTATACTGATGGTTCCAGATAGGGCCAAGCCTCCTCCTGCACTGCTGTAGCCATCCAGCCTGCTACAGACATCGTATGGTTTGACTCTGGAGTTGGTCAAAGAAGCCAAGTGGGCTGAGTTACATGCTGTCTAGATAGTGACCAAACATGAAGCAGTGTCCCTTGCTATCTGTACAGATAGTTTGGAAGTTTATAAGGGCCTAAATTTATAGATTATTACCTGGAAAACACAGCAGTGGCTAGTAGGCCACAGACCCCTGTGAGGACAAGCCATGTGACAAGATCTATGGGACTTAGGACATGAAAAGGACATATCAGTGATACACGTAACTGGGCACCTGGTTGTGGTGAGCCCAGGGAATGATAAAGCTGACACATTCGCATGAGTTGGATGGGTGAACCAAGCCCCCCCCAATGAGGTAGTGGCTTGGCTACCCTGGTGCCTGCATAATGCAGGGACAAAAACTGTGTGGACAATCGCCAAAAGATGGGATCTTCCTATTTCTTGGAGAGAAATAGCAGATGCCTGCCATGAATGTTCTATATGTGTGTAGGGAAGCTCTTTACCCCCACAGTCTGGCAGCCACTGATGGACAGACAGGCGGTGAGAGGAAGAGTTCCTTTGGACAGACAGGTGGTGAGAGGAAGAGTTCCTTTGACTTGGTGTCAAGTGGACTTTGCAGGGCCTCTGCCACTAACGGAGAAGGCCAGCTTCACTTTAACAGCTGTAGATACAGCTACAGGTTTGCTGTTTGCCTGGCCATGTAAGGCTGCTGGCCAGTGCTGTACACTTAAGGTGCTTGACTGCCTGAAAGCCATGCACGGTCATCCTCTGATTATAGAGAGTGACCAGGGCACCCATTTCACCAGAAGGGAAGTCCAGGACTGGGCAAAGAGGCTGGGAATTCGATGGGTATCCCATGTCCTATATCACCCACAGGCATATCCACTGCCTGTGGGTGATATAATGGTTTGTTAAAACAAGGCTTGTTGTTGTCTATTGATCCCCACTTCTTGAACCTATGCCTTTGGGGAGTCTTACAGGTTCTCAGTGTGAAACCACACAGGGGTGGAGTCACCCCTGTGGAGGCTCTTCTGCATCAAGCTGCTGCACCGAACAACTGCAGGTGGCAACAACAGATATTCTCCGAAAGCCTGGCTGTAAAACCCAAGGTAATATCCTGTTGCCAACCCCAGCAGAGATTGTGCAAGGACTGGATTCGGCCATGGAAGATAAAGGCATCCCACGTGCAGCAGTTAGCTCTTCTAGTCCCTCGGGGTCAGGGTTTACAACAGGACTCTTAGGTTGTCCCCTGGGTGACAAGCACCCGGTCCCCTCGTGTGCGTATCACCTGGCCAGGACCACTGGGAGCTGCCTCGGTGTCCAAAGGTGCATTTGTACTCTCCCTGCAGTCGATCATGACTTCCCCTGTTATGCTCCATATGGAGCTGCAGGATGTGAGGAATCTATAACATGCAATGCCTTACCAGAGACCCACTGCAAGAGGGGTGGGCCAGCCTGTCCTGTACCCGGCATTGGGTTTTGATTTGTATCAGATGTGTAGCCCACACTCTAGTGGTTTGTTGTTATAGCCTTTACTGTTGTTGTGGAATATGGGTGCAAGCAGCAGTGGTATACACCACAAAAAGCCAGAGAGAGCTGAGTCTGTGTAAACAGTGGGACAGAAGACCCTGAGGGGTGGAAGGATCGTGGGGAAATTAACTGACAGCACGGTGTCAGTCAGGCTCTGCTTCCCCACTCTCTCATGGCCTCATACCCTATGTTCTGTAAACAATGATATTGCTGACCTTGTTAGCACTGGGCCTGCATGCCCACCTGGCCATAGGCCACTTTTGTCTGTCTTAGTATATCAGTAGTCTTTGAAGACTTGATGCTGCTGCTACTGCCTGGAGAGAATAAATGTGTCTGCAGTCCCCATAGCTGCTAGAGCCTTCCATCTTCCCTAGTTACACCTTATCTACCTGGGTTCAGTGAACAGTGTGAGCAACAAGACAACAGAGCATGGGGCTGTCTATCAATTTTACTTCTGTCAACTCACTGTCAGCAAATCACGCCATACTTGCTTTCTCATCACCCAATGGGGCCTTTACCAGCTCAGGCCCCCTTCAGTCTTTACACTTCTAATCCCCTTTGTCTGCCACTGTCCCTCTATTTCTCCCAAGCTAGCCACCACCAAAGTCTCCTTATAGATGGGATATCCCACATAGGGCACAAGAATAGCAGTCAGGGATCCTAAAGTGGTAGCCAGGGCATTGTTCAAAATGGCTTCTCAAATGCCAGTAAAACAATCATCATCTGGGCCTCGGGTATGTGGGTTAAATATCTACTGCTTCATGCCCAGTTCTCCCACCACTTAGGTCAGCTTGGCACTGACATGACATTTACTCACAGTATCTGGGATCCCTCCTGCATTCAACCACATGATGTGGATGGCAGCATTAATCCATTCCATGAGGGTGTGCATTTGGTTAGGTGCTCTTTGCATGAGTCGCCTAGCCTTTGTCTCAACAAGGGGTGCATGGTTATAGATGCCAACCATTCTATCTTGTCCCTGAAATAAGTGAAACCATCCACTCCTGTGTCCCAAAGTCACAAGAGTCATGCTGCCAAGGGTTCCCCTTGTTTTTGCTGAAATTGTGTGCCCAAGTCAACAAATTCCACTGGAGTATGTGGTCAATATGTTGTGAACACAGTCACATTGGGGCCCCCTCCAGGAGGGCCCCCACTGGGCCCATTGTAATCTCATGCTTACAATAGGCCTTGCTGCCAAGCAGGGACCCACAGTTTCGTAGTATTCACCATCACCATCACCTACTGCCTCACTGTCAGAGATGCTGGGTTCTTCAGGGCCACAGAGTTCTTGCTTTAATGCCAATACACATTCTTCCAAGCATCGTTGCACATTGCACACCAGTGGAGCACCACAGGGGGCACTATCCAAATTTGCCCCCAGGGCAGTCAAGAAAATCCACCCCACGATGCCAGCAGAAGTCCATGATGCCTTGTTTGGCAAATGGTAACTCACCATCTGTAGTGCCTTTTCAATGCTATCCAGTGAAATGTCCACTGCTTCTCAGTCTTTCACTGGAGCCCAAGCTGACAGAAGCATGACCACATGCTACCACATGCTATATGGTGACCACTGGCTCCCTCCATCCAGTGGAGCCTCAGGCCCCCCTACCTGCTGAGTATCCTGCCAACTACACCAGTTGTCTTGCTTATCTTGTTTTTGACACCAGCTGTCTTGCTGTTCACACTGTTTGCTGAACAAAGGGTAGGCAAGACATGAGCTAAGAGGCTGGAAGGTGACTCAAGGAGCCGTAAGAACTGAAGCCACATTTCTTCTCTCCTTTCATGGCTGACCCAATGGATACAACTGTGACACAGCAGTAATGCTGCCATTTTTTAGGTGACGTTCATATATACATATAGCCCACGGCAACCACGATGAAGTGAGTACCTCGTGACACACGTGCACAGTGCTCTAAGTGATCTCAGCTGTTACCTAACCATCATTTACAAACTGTGGGGCAAGAGCTGAGAAGCCATGGGGATGAGTGAGCCTAACCATGCCATCCTGGCTAATGTGCTCTTTCCCTATACACACCAAGACCTGGAAAGATGAGAGAACAATTTTGTGTAAGGCCAGCTCTGGAGAAGCTAGGGCTAACCTCAAGAAATGCAACACAGCTGTATTAGCTTTGCAAGGAGGTTACCAGGATGATAGGTAACCTGACTTTAAACTCCTT
The DNA here is from genome assembly GCF_002263795.3 of Bos taurus. Lineage (NCBI taxonomy): Eukaryota > Metazoa > Chordata > Mammalia > Artiodactyla > Bovidae > Bos > Bos taurus. The sequence continues at coordinate 7,049,855 of NC_037336.1, forward strand.
TACCCCCTCAAATATCCTGGGACTCTTCATTAGTGAAAGCCAAATGGAAGCCCAAGGACATGAAGTTGTGCTAAGATAGTCTAAATCAAGCTAACAACTCAGGCATAAAGCACAGTCCAGAAAGGCGGAGAGCAAATTACAAAGGGAAAACAAATGATAACCAGATTTTACCACCCACCAGCCAAATTAAAGAGCCAGGGAAACATCTGTCAGTAGTCATGGAGTCCCCAGGAATCTAGGCTACATAATATTGACATAATGGGCCAGGGTTAATCAATATGATAATGGTGTTTTCCTAGGTGGTAAAACTAAGGAAGAACTTGTCCTTTTTTTTTTCTTCTCACAATCAAAATATATTCTAAAAAGTATGTGAGTCCCCACCCTTCTTTATAAATAGCTATGGTAGTTTTCTACTATGGATTTATCCACTATTTCAGCAAACCTATTCCCTAAAGGGCAAAGATGTATATTCATGTGATCATATACATTTATATTGAAGAGACTTGCTCTGATGTGTGCAGGTTAGCTATTTTTATGCTTAGAAAATAAAACAATGAGAATTAATGGATTTGTACAAGTGATTTGAAATATTCATTAGTATTCATAAGGATATACATTTATGTAATAAACCAATGTCTAGGTATGTGAAACAATTATGTTTCTTTTCTATATGCCTGAAATTGCTCTTAAAGATACATTCCTGTGGGTGGAAGCAAAACTATGTCACAATATCATTAATTATCAAAGGCATAGTTCCTGCTGTTGAGACTATTATCAAGCTAATATTAATTTTACCTTATTTATTAAGAAAGTACATGCCATATATTTCAAACAGAATGTAAGGAAACAAAATAAGATTGAACTTGATGAAAAATATGGGCATTTGGGATATGTAACAATCATGTGAGCAGAGAAAATAGGTACTATTAGGTACCTAAGCTGTGCTTATTGAACTCAGAATTTAATTCTAAACTTGTGAAAATATATACTTAAAATTTAAAGGTATCTGTTACACATTTATATTCCAAAATAAATGCACTATGCACATACAAACTAAACTAAGGGGAAAAATATATCCCATAGAATTTAATGATACTGAAGATTTATATTTTTTATTGTAATGGTCAACACTATAGACAATGTCTTCAGCATTATTTTTTTTCACTTTACATGTAAAATATGCAAAAAATACTGCTACAATAGCAAAGTGTTTTGTGAGGATTAAATTAATTCATGTAAAAATTTTTCACCTGTGCCAAGCACATATTGAATCTTCTATAACTAGTACACAATTATCATTATGAATATTAAGGGAATGCTGTTAAATAATGAAAGTATTAATTCAGAAAATATGTCTAGTTACTTGATTTCTGGTGACATATCTTAGTACTGGGATGGAACTTACAGACATGAGAAGAACAGATAGTTAATACATCTGTTGAACTCTATCTCTCTGAAATTTCACAAGTCTTGAGCCATCCCTTGGCAGTTTTTAGATTTTAGTCAATTAGTACTGAAATTTTTAAAGATGAATTCTAATGTAAAATTCTCTGTTGCTGGTTAAATTGCCACCCATACACTTTAAATACTAAATGTGAGAAGGGAAAAGTTATATCTCTGTTTCAAAATTATAAGAGTTATCTTTGAGTCTCATTCATATGGATGCTAATACATTTCAGTGTATTCATGGCAAAAGAACTGCCTAAAGATATAATTCATGTTATTCTCAAAAATATGTTTGACTTGAATATAATCTATTATTTTGCTATATCATCATGTATGGAGTAACTGGCTTCCAACCAAGTCATATACCAGAATCTCCAAATTAAGAAAGACTTGACAAGAGCATATTATTAAATAAAATGACTGTGAATTAATCATTGGGAATTTGAACATGTATAATCTTCTTGCAAAGTATGCAAGACATTTTCTCTTTCTTGCTTCACAACTACTCTCAACTCTCCTTGAAAGGTTATTCTACTGGGTGTGTATTTCAAGAGGCTACTTTGCCCTTTGGCTTTTAGTTGGATGTGGTCAATATAAGCAGTAAGAAAACTCAGAGGGAGGAAGACATGCAAATTCAGAGTACTTATTCCCCCGTTCTTTCCTTCATGGTTTGGACTGGCTGCTGCCTCACTCAACAGAACATCATCTCTTTTGGCAAGCTGCACTCTGCACTGGCTCTTTCTCACCATAAATCCCAGTACTGCCCTCTTCCCTTGATGGAATCTCCTCACACTTGCTCAAGTAGCCATCAGACACAGCATGGTTGGAGTGCAAACAAGGCAAGAATATTAGGCGATCTGGTGGACTTGGCACTCAGTCATTATGGTGACAAGAGTGCAAAGCTCACTTGCTCCCATGATTCTAAACAGTTCAGATAAGGAAAAGGAAAGACTGAAAGCTGTGTATATCCAAAGGAAAGTGTGAAACATCAGACAACTTTGACAGAAGCTCTAAACGAGCTTCCATCTCCCGTAACTGTAGTTCAGAGATAACTAGTGAACAAAAACTTACACAAATGAAATACTAAATAAATATTAAATCTGATCTTTTTCTATATAAATGGCAATGGAAGAAAGTACTTAGATGAGAAATGTGAATTAGGCATTAACTAACAAATTTAACTCTTAGTTCAGTTCAGTTCAGTTGCTCAGTCGTGTCCGACTCTTTGCGACCCCATGAAACGCAGCACGCCAGGGCTCCCTATCCATCACCAAGTCCCAGAGTTCACTGAGACTCACATCCATCAAGTCAGTGATGCCATCCAGCCATCTCATCCTCTGTCGTCCCCTTCTCCTCCTGCCCCCAATCCCTCCCAGCATCAGAGTCTTTTCCAATGAGTCAACTCTTCGCATGAGGTGGCCAAAGTACTGGAGTTTCAGCTTTAGCATCATTCCTTCCAAAGAAATCCCAGGGCCGATCTCCTTCAGAATGGACTGCTTGGATGTCCTTGCTATCCAAGGGACTCTCAAGAGTCTTCTCCAACACCACAGTTCAAAAGTATCAATTCTTCAGCGTTCAGCCTTCTTCACAGTCCAACTCTCACATCCATACATGACCACTGGAAAAACCATAGCCTTGACTAGATGGACCTTTGTTGGCAAAGTAATGTCTCTGCTTTTGAATATGCTATCTAGGTTGGTCATAACTTTCCTTCCAAGGAGTAAGCGTCTTTTAATTTCATGGCTGCATTCACCATCTGCAGTGATTTTGAAGCCCAGAAAAATATAGTCTAACACTGTTTCCACTGTTTCCCCATCTATTTCCCATGAAGTGATGGGACCAGATGCCATGATCTTCATTTTCTGAATGTTGAGATTTAAGCCAACTTTTTCACTCTCCACTTTCACTTTTATCAAGAGGCTTTTTAGTTCCTCTTCACTTTCTGCCATAAGGGTGGTGTCATCTGCATATCTGAGGTTATTGATATTTCTCCCAGCAAACTTGATTCCAGCTTGTGCTTCTTCCAGTCCAGCGTTTCTCATGATGTACTCTGAATATAAGTTAAATAAGCAGGGTGACAGTATACAGCCTTGACGTACTCCTTTTCCTATTTGGAACCAGTCTGTTGTTCCATGTCCAGTTCTAACTGTTGCTTCCTGACCTGCATACACATTTCTCAAGAGGCAGGTCAGGTGATCTGGTATTCCCATCTCTTTCAGAATTTTCCACAGTTTATTGTGATCCACACAGTCAAAGGCTTTGGCATAGTCAATAAAGCAGAAATACATGTTTTTCTGGAACTTTCTTGCTTTTTCCATGATCCAGGAGATGTTGGCAATTTGGTCTCTGGTTCCTCTGCCTTTTCTAAAACCAGCTTGAACATCAGGAAGTTCACGGTTCACGTATTGCTGAAGCCTGGCTTGGAGAATTTTGAGCATTACTTTACTAGCATGCGAGATGAGTGCAATTGTGGGGTAGTTTGAGTATTCTTTGGCATTGTCTTTCTTTGAGATTGGAATGCAAACTGACCTTTTCCAGTCCTGTGGCCACTGCTGAGTTTTCCAGATTTGCTGACATATTGAGTGCAGCACTTTCACAGCATCATCTTTCAGGATTTGAAATAGCTCAACTGGAATTCCATCACCTCCACTAGCTTTGTTCATTATATAAATTTTATATATTTAGAAATATATATAATATTATTCATCCAAGAAGAAATTGAAAGCTCTGCCTTTTGTGACAACATGGCTGACCTTGAGGGCATTATGCTAAGTGAGATGTCTGAGAGATAAATACAAATACCATATGATATTATTTATATAAGGAATTTTATATAAAGTATACTTTAAAAGTCTATCATAAAAGACAGCGAAAGAGACACAGGTGTAAAGAATAGACTTTTGGACTCTGTGGGAGAAGGTGAGGGTGGGATGATTTGAGAGAATAGCATTGAAACATGTATATTACCATAAGTGAAATAGATTGCCAGTCCAGGTTCAATGCATGAGACAGGGTGCTCAGGGTGGTGCACTGGGATGACCCTGAGGGATGGGATGGGGAGGGAGGTGGGAGTTAGGTTCAGAATGGGGAACACATGTACACCCATGGCTGATTCATGTCAATATATGGAAAAAACCACTACAGTATTGTAAAGTAATTAACATCCAATTAAAATACATAAATTTTAATTTTTAAAAAATTAATTAATTATTAAAAAACAATAAAAATTAGAAAAATTTTAAAAAGCAGATATAGAATGATGATTTCTAGGGGCTGGGGTGCAGGAATTTGGGAGTTGTTGTTTAAGTATACATATTTACAACCAATAAAAACTCCTAAAGATCTGAAATATAGCACAGTAATTATAGACAGTAATACTTCAAGCTTACTAACTGACTAGCTCTTAATCATTATCACTACAAAAAAGAAATGATAATTATGTGGCATAAGAGAGATATTAGCTAAATCTAAGGTGGAGATTATATCACAAAATAAATGCATCAAATGAACACATTGCACACTTTAAATTTATACATTGATATATGTCAAATTGAATCTCAATAAAAATAAAATTGAAAATATAATACTTTGATAATGATTAAACTTTATGTATCAGACAATTCTTAGAAAAATTCTACACATACTTATGTAGATGATAATCTATGAAAATTTTAATTATGTTAAAATTGTCTTTTAGTAGTTATTCTACAATGGGTTTTATGTTGGATATCAATTCAAAGAAGCTAAAAATTATATATGCTTTAAAACAATGTAACATAACCATTTATTTTTGATAGTCTGAATAGGAGCTAATCCTTACCATGGTAAAAGAGGAAAATGCACATTAAAATTCTTTTTTTAATTTATTTTATTTTTTAACTTTACAATATTGTATTGGTTTTGCCATATATCAACATGAATCCACCACAGGTATACACTTGTTCCCCATCCTGAACTCTCCTCCATCCTCCTTTCCCGTACCATCCCTCTGAGTCTTTAACTGCTCAAATTCTCAATTATCTTAACCTAGGACCTACAATTTGAGTACTAAAAGTTTAATATGCTGAAGAATGAAAAATTTTCAGTACAGTTAAATAGGTTATGTTGTACCTACTATAGAATATATTTTATGCTAGACATTTTAACAGCATCATAATATCTATCTATGTCAAGGGGTTTAATTGTAGTACCTAGGCTCCAAAAGAGGAAGAAAATTAATTTTCACTGCCATTACTACATTCCATCCAGGTAAACTTACATGGGCAAAGACAGGGAGTACTTCAAGGAAATTTGGAAACTTCAGGCATTACAGGCTTCCCTAATTATTTGTGTCACAGTTCTGTTCAGCATTTTATCATCTCTTCAATGTGAGCTTATCAGTAGATAATAAGTCAAGGAAAATAAAAGACTAACATTTGTTTTTTAAATCAAAGAAACATTAAAAACACTTCTAGCTAAATATAAATAAGAGCTATTATATCATAAATATTTTGCAAGTATTATTGTATATATTTGTGATTTGTGTGACCACTTAATTTTCTAATCTATAAATTTCTGGAGAAGGAAATGGCAACTCACTCCAGTATTCTTGCCTGGAAAATTCCATGGACAGAGGAGCCTGATGAGCTGAAGTCCATGGAGTCACAAGGAATCGGACATGACTGAGGGAGTGAGCACAGACACACACAAATTTCTGAATGCCATTATATATTTTCTTTGCTTTACTTAGGTGAAAATATATTAACAGAAAATAAGATTGCCTTTATAGAAGTATTTTTATTAATAGAGGTATTATTTGAATTATTTGACGTCTATATTAATCATCCCTTTTCATGAATCAGTTTCCCAAATTATATAGCTCCATTCTCTTGTTAGGTAAACATATATTTAAGAAAAAACAACATGCCATGCACTGCCACAGACAGTAGAAAGACAACCACACATATGATCATCTGTGTCATCAAGAGTTTTGTAAATTTATGGAGCTAAATCTTTCAGAGTGGTCATATCTACCCATCATATTTTCTATTTAAGCTCTCTAGAATTCTATTCCCTTTGAAGTAAAAATGTGATAAATATTAAGAGAAGCTGTTAAAAGGACAGTATTTTTTAACTTCCATTTCATAAATTAGGTGTTGTAGAACTAAACATAGTTATACTATCCAAAAAATTCTATGAAGTATCTATGAAGTATAAATATGAAAGTAACAGATCTGGAATGTGACCCCTGAAGACTGAGTAGCTCAGTAAGGTAGGCCACATGTAGCTGAATGCTGCCCAAAGATACATGGGCTATTGGTGACCTGACTTGAATGTGAGTGTAGGTAAAATTGAGGGTAAATAGGTCCTTCTCAGAGGGAGGAAAGACTAAAAACCACAATCACAGAAAACTAATCAATCTGATCACATGGATCACAGCCTTGTCTAACTCAGTGAAACTATGAGCCATGCCGTGTAGGGCCACCCATGACAGACATGTCATGGTGGAGAGTTCTGACAAAACGTGGACCACTGGAGAATGGAAAGGCAAACCACTTCAGGATTCCTGCCTTGAGAACCCCATGAATATTAGAAAAGGCAAAAAGATAGGATGCTGAAAGATGAATTCCCCAGGTCGGTGGGTGCCCAATAAGCTACTGGAGATCAGTGGAGAACGAACTTCAGAAAGAATAAAGAGATGGAACCAAAGCAAAAACAACATGCAGATATGGATGTGACTGGTGATGGAAGTAAAGTCTGATGCTGTAAGAGTAATATTGCATAGGAACCTGGAATGTTAGGTCCCTGAATTAGGCAAATTGCAAGTGGTCAAACCAGAGATGGCAAGAGTGAACATTTGACATTTTAGGAATAAGCAAACTAAAATGGACTGGAATGGGTGAATTTGACTCAGATGACCAGTATATTTACTACTGTGGGCAAGAATCCCTTAGAAGAAATGGAGTAGTCTTTATAGTCAACAAAAGAGTCCAAAATATGTGAATGAAGTACTTGGATGCAATCTCAAAAATCACAGAATGATTTCTGTTAATTTCCAAGGAAAGCTATTCAATATCACAGTAATTCGTCTATGCCCTGACCAGTAATGCTGAAGAGGCTGAAGTTGAAGGGTTCTATGAAGACCTATAAGACCTTCTAGAACTATCACCCAAAAAACATGTCCTTATCATAATAGGGGACTGGAATGCAAAAGTAGAAGTCAAGAAACACCTAGAGTAAGAGGAAAATTTGGCCTTGGAGGACAAAATGAAGCAGGGCAAAGGCTAACAGAGTTTTGCCAAGAGAATGCACTGATCATAGCAACACCCTCTTCCAACAACACAAGAGAAGACTCCACACATCAACATCAACAGATGGTCAATACCAAAATCAGATTTACTATATTCTTTGCAGCCAAAGATGGAGAAGCTCTATACAGTCAACAAAAAGAAGACAGGGGTCTGACTGTGGCTCAGATCATGAACTCCTTATTGCCAAATTCAGACTTAAATTGAAGAAAGTAGGGGAAACCACTAGACAATTCAGGTATGACCTAAGTCAAATCCCTTACGATTATGCAATGGAAATGACAAATAGATTCAAAGGATTAGAGCTGATAGACACAGTGCCTGAAGAACTATGGACAAAGGTTGGTGACCTTGTAAAGGAGGCAGTGATCAAGATCATCCCCAAGGGCAGGGGGGAGGGGGTGGTAATGCTTAAGGTAATATGGCTGTCTGAGAAAGCCTTACAAATAGCTGTGAAAGAAAAGGAAAGATATACCCATTTGAATGCAGAGTTCCAAAGAATAGCAAGGAGAGATAAGAAAGCCTTCCTCAGCAATCAATGCAAAGAAAAAAAGGAAAACAACAGAATGTGAAAGACTAGAGATCTCTTCAAGAAAATTAGAGATAGCAAGGGAACATTTCATGCAAAGATGGACACAATAAACGTCAGAAATGGTATGGACCTAACAGAAGCAGAAGATATTAAGAAGAGGTGGCAAGAATACACAGAACTATACAAAACAACCTTCACAACCAGATAATCAAGATGATGTGGTCACTCACCTAGAGCCAGACATCCTGGAATGCAAAGTCAAAAGGGGCTTAGGAGGCATCACTACAAACAAAACTAGTGGAGGTGATGGAATTCCAGTTGAGCTATTTCAAATCCTGAAAGATGATGCTGTTGAAAGTGCTGTACTCAATATGTCAGCAAATTTGGAAAACTCAGCAGTGGCCACAGGACTGGAAAAGTCAGTTTTCATTCCAATCCCAAATAAAGGCAATGCCAAAGAATGCTCAAACTACAGCACAACTGCACCCATCTCGCACACTAGTAAACTACTGCTCAAAATTCTCCAAGCCAGGCTTCAACAGTACATGAACTGTGAATTTCCAGATGTTCAAACTGGATTTACAAAAGGCAGAGGAACCAGCGATCAAATTGCCAACATCCTCTGGATCATCGAAAAAGCAAGAGAGTTCCAAAAAAACATCTACTCTGCTTTATTGACTATGCCAAAGCCTTTGACTGTGTGGCTCACAACAAACTCTGGAAAATTCTTCAAGAGATGGGAATACCAGATCACCTGACCTGCCTCTTGAGAAATCTGTATGCAGGTCAGCAAGCAACAGGTAGAACTGGATATGGAACAACAGACAGGTTCCAAACTGGGAAAGGATAACGTCAAGGCTATATATTGTCACCCTGCTTATTTAACTTATATGCAGAGTACATCATGAGAAATGCTGGACTGGATGAAGCACAAGCTGGAATCATGATTCCCAGGAGAAATATCAGTAACCTCAAATATGCAGATGACACCATCCTTATGGCAGAAAGTGAAGAACTAAAGAGCCTCTTGATGAAGGTGAAAGAGGAGAGTGAAAAAGTTGGCTTAAAGCTCAACATTTAGAAAACTAAGATAATGGCATCTGGTTCCATCACTTCATGGCAAATAGATGGGGAAACAATGGAAGCAGTGACAGACTTTATTTTGGGGGGGGGGCTCCAAAATCGCTGCACATGGTGACTACAGCCATGAAATTAAAAGATGCTTGCTCCTTGAAGAAAAGTTATGACCAACCTAGCAGCAAATTAAAAAGCACAGACATCACTTTGCCATAAAGGTCCATCTAGTCAAAGCTATGTTTGTTTTTCTTTCAGTAGTCATGTATGGATATGAGAGTTGTACTACAAAGAAAGATGAGCACTGAAGTATTGATGCTTTTGAACTGTGGTGTTGAAGAAGACTCTTGAGAGTCCCTTGGACAGCAAGGAGATACAACTAGTCAATACTAAAGGAAATAAATCCTGAATATTCATTAGAAGGACTGATGCTCACAGTGAAACTCCAATACTTTGGCAACCTGATGTGAAGAACTGACTCATTTGAAAAGATCCTGATGCTGGTCAAGATTGAAGGTGGGAGGAAAAGGGGATGACAGAGGATGAAATGGTGAATGGCATTACTGACTCAATGGACATGAATTTGAGTACACTTCAGGAGTTGGTGATGGACAGGGAGGCCTGTCATGCTGTAGTCCATGGGGTTGCCAAGAGTTAGACATGACTTAGTGACTTAACTGAAGATTGAGGGCAACTGGAAAGGTAGTTAAGCTTGCCCAGGTGGCTCAGTGGTAAAGAATCCACCTGCTAATGCAGGAGACGATAGAGACCCAGTTTTGATCCCTGAGTTGGGAAGATCCCCTGGAGTAGGAAATGGCAACCAATGCCAGTTATCCTTGCCTAGAAAATTCCATGAACAGAGGAGCTTGGCAGTCTACTGTCCATAGGGTATCAAAGAGTAGGAGATGACTGAGGCAAGGGCACAACAAAGAGAGAAAGTTAGGAGCCAAGGAGACATATGCCTGATGATTCACTGCTGCTGCTGCTGCTAAGTGACTTCAGTCGTGTCCGACTCTGTGTGACCCCATAGACGGCAGCCCACCAGGCTCCCCCATCCCTGGGATTCTCCAGGCAAGAACACTGGAGTGGGTTGCCATTTCCTTCTGCAATGCATGAAAGTGAAAAGTAAAAGTAAAGTCGTTCAGTCGTGTCAGACCCTCAGTGACCCCATGGACCGCAGCCTTCCAGGCTCCTCCATCCATGGGATTCTCCAGGCAGGAGTACCGAAGTGGGATGCCATTGCCTTCTCCGCTGATGATTCACAGTAGCATTTAAATATTTTATTTCCTTTATTGAGAATTTCAAATATTTACTTATCCAAAAGTTTGATAAATTTACTATTTATAGGTAGATTTAAGTATTTACCTAACTCATAAATTTTCAAAAATAGTAAGTATACTTCTATTTTGCAAGCTTGTAGGCTCTACCTTTGGATAATTGTATAATCACATTGATTTTGAAAATGAAATGTTTAACTACAAAGTTAATTATGTTTTTGTGAATGAACAAAGATAATAATGAGTTATAATGTCAAGGAAAATTATGATTAGCTTACTGATGTTCAAAATAGTTCTTAAAATTCCTAATAGTTTATAAATTTACCCATAAATATATATTAGGTAGATCTGCATCATCTTAAATTCCCCTTTATAACATTTCAGTATTTAAAGGTATGATCATTATATTTTGTTCCTTTAAGAGGAATAGAGTTTTAGAATAAACAGGTATATATTCATATGTGTAAAACAGAAAATAGAATTGTAAGTGGATATATTTATTATGAATACAATAGTTATTTTAAACATTAAATTTAAAACAGAAGAAACCAAGGTGGTTAACCCCTTAGAAGTTATCTTGATTAGATTTTTCACTTAATGAATGAGAATCACACATTTATGTAAAGGTTATAGGTTGATTCTCAGTTGTTTAGAAAATTGTTACTTGCACAAGGTTATGTATCTAATTGTATGAAACAATTAACTTTGTATATTAAAAAAAAAATCATCAACAACAACAAAGCTGTTCTACCAACACAAATCATACCATGAAGTTCGGTCAGCCATTCCAGGAAAGCAAGACAATGGCCCCAATGGGATGGGTACAACATATTTTCTCTCCTGAAAGAACAATTAAATACACATTTCCAGCTGTTGTCAGTTCAGCAAAAGCATCTTAATTTAGGACGACATCTTTGAAATAGAGGTAGCTAAGGGAGAATAAACTGATGAAACAGCAGGCATAGAAGACAAATTGAACTTCACTAAAAGGTACAGGGTCATAAGGGTCCATCTCTTAAAAACCTCAAGCCATGTGTAAGTTTTGGACTTCAAGTCAATCAAAGCTTTGTCGACTCTCAACAGCCTTTTGGAGTTCAGAAAGCATTGAGTCATTTCATTCGTGCAGATATTAGCAAGCAAACCAAGTAAGCAAACCAGGAGATGCCAGTGTTTATTTTTAATAGTAGGTACACCAAGAGTTTTATTAGCAAGTGGGTATTTCACTAGTTTTCTAATTCCCCATCTGTGTTTACTTTTATCTGTCCATACACATCTATTTCCCCACCCTTGCTTTATACCTGAAAGACTGATGCCTATGAACTGTGTCACCCAAGTTCCTTTCCAACTAGCTTCCATTTGCTTATGGCAAATGGATGACACAAGATCAAAGGCAGATGGAGAGTTGGGGTTTAGAAATTTTGCTATTCCCTATGTGCTCTGAATCATAAAATATATATGAATAACAAGCATGCTTGAACACCTTGAATACACTGCCTTTGCAAGTGACTCTCAGAGATCAGACCCAGAATTTGAGTAAACTTACTCAATTTCCCTTCTTCTATAATGTCAAGCACATTCTCCGCCTGTCCATGCCTTCAGTTTTCAGGATATGTCCATTCATGTTTGTTTGTTTTTTCTCCATGCTATAATTGACCTGTGTTTCTCTTGGCAAAACTCTACTAGCCTTTGCCCTGCTTCATTTTGTACTACAAAATAAAACTTGCCTGTTACTCTAGGTATCTCTTGACATCCTACTTTTGCATTCCAGTCCCCTATAATGTAAAAGACATATTTTTTTGTTGTTGTTAGTTGTAGAAGAACTTGTAGGTCTTTTTTTTTTTTAATTTATTTAAATTGGAAACTAATTACTTTACAACACTGTGGTGGGTTTTGCCAAACATTGACATGAATCAGCCATGGGTGTACATGTGTCTCCCATCCTGAACACCCCTCCCAGCTTCCTCCCCAACCTATCCCTATGGGTTGTCCCAGTGTACCAGTTTTGAGTGTCCCTGCTTCATGCATCAAACTTGGACTGGTCATCTATTTCACATATGGTAATATATATGTTTCAATGTTATTCTCATAAATCAACCAACCCTCGCCTTTCTCCCACAGAGTCCAAAAGTCTGTTCTTTGCATCTGTGTCTCTTTTGCCATCTTGCATATTGGGTCGTTGTTACCATCTTTATAAATTCTATATATATGCATTCAGTTCAGTTCAGTTGCTCAGTCGTGTCCAACTCTGTGACCCCATGAATCACAGCACACCAGGCCTCCCTGTCCATCACCAACTCCCAGAGTTCACTCAAACTCATGTCCATTGAGTCGGTGATGTCATCCAGCCATCTCATCCTCTGTCGTCCCCTTCTCCTCCTGCCCCCAATCCCTCCCAGCATCAGAGTCTTTTCCAATGAGTCAACTCTTCACATGAGGTGGCCAAAGTATTGGAGTTTCAGCTTTAGCATCAGTCCTTCCAATGGACACCCAGGACTGATCTCCTTTAGAAGTGCATTAATATACTGTAATTGTGTTTTTCTTTCTGACTTGCTTCACTCTGTATAACAGGCTCTAGTTTGATCAACCTCATTAGAACTGACTCAAATGCAATCTTTTTCTTTTATAGCTGAGTAATATTCCAATGTGTATATATACCATGACTTTCTTTTCCATTCATCTGACAGTGGACATCTAGGTTGTTTCCATGTCCTAGCCTGGAAAATCCCATGGGTGGAGAAGCCCGGTAGGCTGCAGTCCATGAGGTCACAAAGAGTCAGACAGGACTGAGTGACTTAACTTTCACTTTTCACTTTCATGCATTGGAGAAGGAAATGGCAACCCATTCCAGTGTTCTTGCCTGGAGAATCCCAGGGACGGGAGAGCCTGGTGGGCTGCCATCTATGGAGTCACAAAAAGTCAGACACGACTGAAGTGACTTAGTAGCAGCAGCAGCTATCGTAAACAGTGCTTCAGTGAACATTGGGGTACACGTGTCTCTTTCCATTCTGGCATTACTGGGTTGTATGACAGTTCTATTTCCAGTTTTTTAAGGAATCTCTACACTGTTCTCCATATTGGCGCCTGGCTGCAACAGTTTGCATTCCCACCAACAGTGTAAGAGGGTTCCTTTTCTCCACACCCTCTCTGGCATTTATTGTTTGTAGACTTTTTGATGGCAACCATTCTGACCTGCGTGAGATGATACCTCATTATGGTTTTGATTTGCATTTCTCTGATAATGAGTGATGTTGAGCATCTTTTCAAGTGTTTGTTAGCCATCTGTGTGTCTTCTTTGGAGATATGTCTGTTTAATTCTTTGGCCCATTTTTTGATTGCATCCTTTAACTTTCTGGTATTGAGCTACATGGGCTGCTTGTATATTTTGAAGATTAATTCTTTGTCAGTTTTTTTGGTTGCTATTATTTTCTCCTTTCTAAAGGCTGTCTTTTAATCTTGCTTATAGTTTCCTTCTTTTTTCAAAAACTTTTAAGTTTAATTAGGTCCCATTTGTTTATTTTTGCTTTTATTTCCATTACTCTGGGAAGTGGATCATAGGGAATCTTGCTGTGATGTATGTCAGAGAGTATTCTGCCTATGTTTTCCTGTAGGTGTTTTATAATTTCTGGTCTTACATTTAGATCTTTACTCCATTTTGAGTTTATTTTTATGTATGGTGTTAGAAAGTGTTCTAGTTTCATTCTTTCACAGGTGATTGACCAGTTTTCCCAGCATCACTTGTTAGATTGTCTTTTTTCCATTGTGTATTTTTGCCTCCTTTGCCAAAGATAAGGTATCCATAGGTGCATGGATTTATTTCTGGGCTTTCTATTTTGTTCCATTGATCTATACTTCTGTCTTTGAAAAGTACTGTACTGTATTGATGACTGTAGCTTTGTAGCATAGTCTGAAGTCAGGCAAGTTGATTCGTCTATTTCCATTCTTCTTTCTCAAGACTGTTTTGGCTATTCGAGGTTTTTTGTGTTTCCATACAAATTGTGAAATTATGTGTTCTAGTTCTGTGAAAAATACCATTTTAGCTTACCAAGGATTACATTGAATCTTTAGGTTGCTTTATGTAGTATATTCATTTTCCCAATATTGCTTCTTCCTACCCATGAACATGGTATATTTCTCCATCTATTTGTGTCCTCTTTGATTTCTTTCATTGGTGTTTTATAGTTTTCTATATATAAGCCATTTGTTTCTTTAGGTAATTTATTCCTAAGTATTACATTCTCCTAGTTGCAATGGTGAATGTGGTTGTTTCCTAACTTTATATTTCTGTCTTCTCATTGTTACTGTATAGGAATGCAAGGAACTTCTGTGCATTAAATTTATATCCTGAAACTTTGCTATATTCATTGATCAGTTCTAGTAATTTTCTGTTGGTGTCTTTAAGTTTTTTATGTTGAGGATCATGTCATCTGCAAACAGTGAGGCTTTTATTTCTTCTTTTCCAAGCTGGATTCCTTTTATTTTTCTTCTTTGATTGTTGTGGCTAGGACTTTCAAAACTATGTTGAATAGTAGATGTGAGAGTGTGCACCCTACCATTGAGGATAATATTCACTGTGAATTTCTCATAGATTGCTTTTATTATGTTGAGACATGTTCCTTTCATGCCTGCTTTCTGGAGAGTTTTTATCATAAATATGTGTTGAATTTTATCAAAGACTTTCTCTGCATCTATTGAGTTAATCATGTGATTTTTATATAGGAGCTCTTAGAATCATTCAACTTTAGCTTCTTTGGCATTAGTGGTTGGGGCATAGACTTGGATTATTGTGATAGTGAATGGTTTGCCTTGGAAATGAACAGAGATCATTCTGTCACTTTTGAGATTGCACCCAAGTACCGCATTTTGGACCCTTTGTTGACTATGAGGGCTACTCCCCTTCTTCTAAGGTATTCTTGCCCACAGAAGTAAATATAATGGTCATCTGAATTAAATTTGCCCATTCCGGTCCATTTTAGTTCACCTGTTCCTAAAGTGTTGATGTTCAATCTTGCCAACTCCTATTTGACCACTTCTAATTTACCTTGATTTATGGACCTAAAATTCCAGGATCCTATGCAATATTGCTCTTTACAGAACCTTACTTTACTTCCATCACCAGTTACATCCACAACCAGGCATTGTTTTCACTTTGGCTCCATCTCTTCATTCTTTTCAGAGTTATTTCTCCACTCTTCTCCAGTAGCACATTGGGCACCTACTGACTAGGGAGTTTATCTTTCAGTGCCATATCTTTATGCCTTTTCATACTGTCCATGAGGTTCTCAAGGCAAAAATACTGAAGTAGTTTGCCATTCCCTCTCCAGTGGACCAATTTTTGTCAGAATTCTCCACCATGACCTGCCCATCTTGGGTGGCCCTATATGGCATGGCTCATAGCTTTATTGAGTGAGACAAAACTGTCATCCATGTGATCAGTTTGATTAGTTTTCTCTGGCTGTGGTTTTCATTCTGACTGTTCTCTGATGGATAATGATAAGAAGCTTATGGAAGCTTCCTGATGGGAGAGATTGACTGATGATATTCAGTAAATCTTTAATCCAATTTTCTGTTGATGGGTGACCTCCTACAAATGACATACCCACAAAGTTGTATTCACTACCCCTAACCCTGCAGCAGGCCACTGTTGACCCACACCTTGGCTGGAGTCTCCTGAAAACCTACCAGCAAGTCTGTCTCTGTCTCCTGTGGGGATAATGCTCTTTTCTCCTGGGTCCTAGTGTGCAAAAGATTTTGATTGTGTCCTCCAAGAGTCTGTTTCCCCAGTCCTGTAGAAGTTCTGTAATCAAATCTCACTGGCCTCCAAAGTCTAATTCCCTGGGGTTTCTCAGTGCCTTTGCCGGGTCCCCATGTTGGGAAATCTGTTGTTGGTCCTAGAACTTTCTTAACAGTGAGAGAATTTCTTTGGCCTAATTGTTCTGCAGTTTGTGGGTCATCTGCTCAGAGGCTCTATGGTGGGGCTAATGGTGACTTCCACCAAGAGGGCATATGCCACATCCCTTAAGTCCCAGGTCTGCTGCAGGCAGAGCCCCTGTCCCCATGGCAGGCCACAGTTTACACGTGCCTCTGCAGAAGACACTCAAAGGCAGTTCTGGATCAGTCTTTGGGTCCTGTTGCACACAAGGTTTTGTTTGAGCCCTCGAGTGTCACTGGTGGGTATGAGGATTGATTCTAAACATGATTTCATCCCTCCTACCATCTTGTTAGGACTTCTTTGACCTTGTACATTGCATACCTTTCTTTTATGTTTATTTAACTTATTGAAGAGTATATCATGTGAAATGCCAGGCTGGATGAAGCACAAGCTTGAATGAAGATTGTCATGAGAAATATCAATAACCTCAGATTTGCAGATGACAGCACCCTTATGACAAAAAGCTAAGAGGAACCAGAGAGCCACTTGATGAAAGTGAAAAAGGAGAGTGAAAAAGCTGGCTGAAAACTTAGCATTCAAAAACCAAAGATCATAGCATCCAACCCATCACTTCATGGCAAATAGATGAGGAAATAATGGAAATGGTGAGAGACTTTATTTTCTAGGGCTCCAAAATCCCTGCAGATGGTGACTGAAACCATGAAATTAAAAGACACTTGCTCCTTGGAAGAAAAGCTATGACCAACCTATAGAACATATTACAAAAGCAGAGACATTGCTTTGCCAACAAAGATCTGTCTAGTCAAAGACATCATTTTTTCAGTAATCATCTATGGATATGAAAGTTGGACTATAAAGAAGCTGAGCACTGAAGAATTTATGCTTTTGATCTATGGTGTTGGAGAAGACTCTTGAGAGTCCCTCGGACCGTAAGGTGATCCAACCAGTCCATCCTAAAGGAAATCAGTCCTGAATATTTATTGGAAGGACTGATGCTGAAGCTGAAGCTCCAGTACTTTGGCTACCTAATGGGAAGAACTGACTCATTGGAAAAGACCCTGATGCTGGGAAATATTGAAGGTAGGAGGAGAAGGGGATGACAGAGGATGAGTTGGTTGAATGGCATGACTGACTCGATGGACATGAGTTTGAATAAACTCCAGGAGTTGGTGATGGACAGCAAAGCCTGACGTGCTGCAGTCCATGGAGTCGCAAAAAGTCGGACACGACTGAGCAACTGAACTGAACTTAACTGACAATATTCCTTATGCTGTATATGACACATACATGCATGGTAAGTCATGTCTGACTCTGTAACCCTATGGACTGTATCCCACCAGGCTTCACCATCCCTGGGATTCTTCAGGCAAGAATATTGGAGTTGGTTGCCATGCCCTTCTCTAGAGGATCTTCCTTACCCAGGGACTGAACCCGCATGCCCTGTGGCTCCTGCACTGCTGGCATATTCTTTATCACTGAGCTCTGGGGAAGTCCCTGTGGCTTCTTTATTTATATCTTGAGGTGTTTTGTACCTCTTAATTTCCTTCACCTATCTCGCTCAACCCTCTCCCTTCTGGCAACCACCTGTTCCTTCTCTGAATCCATGAATCTCTTTTACTTCTATATATAAGTGAGATCATAATTTATTGTCTTCTCAGTTTGGCTTATTTCAGGTAGCATAGTAACCTCTAGGACCATCCATGTTGTTTCAAATGGCAGGATATTGTGTTTTTAATAACTGATAATGCTTCATTCCATATATAACACATCTTCTTCTTTCATTCATTTATAGATGGATACTCAGGTTACTTCCATACCTTGTTTATTTTAAATAATGCTGAAATGAACATTGCTTATGCATATGGGATGTGTATATACTTGAAAACTGTTGTTTTTATTTTCTTCCCATAAAAACCCAGAAGAAAAATTGTTGGATCATAAACCAGGATCATACCTTGAGTAACAGGTAAGTTTGGCCTTGGAGTACAAAATGAAGCACAGTAAAGGCTAACAGAGTTTTGCCAAGTTTTGCTACTGGTCATAGCAAACACCCTCTTCCAATAAGACAAGAGAAGACTCTACATATGGGCATCACCATATAGTCAATACTTAAATCAGATTGATTAAATTATTTGTAGCCAAAGATGGAGAAGATCTATACAGTTAGCAAAAACAAGACCAGGAGCAGACTGTGGCTCAGATCATGAACTCCTTATTGTCAAATTCAGACTTATATTGAAGAAAATAGGGAAAACCACTACAGCATTTAGGTATGACCTAAATCAAATTCCTTATGATTATACAGTGGAAGTGACAAATAGATTCAAGAGATTAGATCTGATAGACAGAGTGCCTGAAGAACAATGGAATGAGGTTCATGACATTGTACATGAGGTAGGAATCAAGACCATCCCCAAGAAAAAGAAATGCAAAAAGGCAAGACAGTTGTTGGAGGAGGCCTCACAAAAAAAATAAAAAAAAGAAGAAGAAGAAAGAAAGAAAGAAAATAAGCAAAAGGCAAAGAAGAAAAGGAAAGATATACCCATTTGAATGCAGAGTTCCATGGAAGAACAAGGACAGATAAGAAAGACTGCTTCAGTGATCAATGTAGAGAAATAGAGGAAAACAATAGAATGGGAAAGACTAGAGATTTCTTCAAAACTATTAGAGATACCAAGGGAAAATTCCAAGCAAAGATGGGCATAATAAAGGACAGAAATCAGATCTGATCAGATCAGATCAGTTGCTCAGTCGTGTCTGACTCTTTGCGACCCCATGAATCACAGCACACCAGGCCTCCCAGTCCATCACCAACTCCCGGAGTGCACTGAGACTCACGTCCATCAAATCAGTGATGCCATCTAGCCATCTCATCCTCTGTCGTCCCCTTCTCCTCTTGCCCCCAATCCCTCCCAGCATCAGAGTCTTTTCCAATGAGTCAACTCTTTGCATGAGGTGGCCAAAGTACTGGAGTTTCAACTTTAGCATCATTCCTTCCAAAGAAATCCCAGGGCTGATCTCCTTCAGAATGGACTGCTTGGATCTCCTTGCAGTCCAAGGGACTCTCAAGAGTTTTCTCCAACACCACAGTTCAAAAGCATCAATTCTTCAGCGCTCAGCCTTCTTCACAGTCCAACTCTCACATCCATACATGACCACTGGAAAAGCCATAGCCTTGACTAGATGGACCTTTGTTGGCAAAGTAATGTCTCTGCTTTTGAATATGCTATCTAGGTTGGTCATAACTTTCCTTTCAAGGAGTAAGCATCTTTTAATTTCATGACTGCAGTCACCATCTGCAGTGATTTTGGAGCCCAGAAAAATAAAGTCTGACACCGTTTCCCCATCTATTTCCCATGAAGTGATGGGACCAGATGCCATGATCTTCGTTTTCTGAATGTTGAGATTTAAGCCAACTTTTTCACTCTCTACTTTCATTTTCATCAGGAGGCTTTTTAGTTTCTCTTCACTTTCTGCCATGAGGGTGGTGTCATCTGCATGTCTGAGGTTATTGATATTTCTCCTGGCAATCTTGATTCCAACTTGTGTTTCTTCTAGTCCAGCGTTTCTCATGATGTACTCTGCATATAGGTTAAATAAACAGGGTGACAATATACAGCCTTGAATGGTATGGACCTAATAAAAGCACAAGATATTAAGAAGAGGTGGCAAGAATAAACAGAAGAACTGTACAAAAAAGATCTTCATGACCCAGATAACCACGATGGTGTGATCACTCACCTAGAGCTAGACATCCTGGAATGTGAAGTCAAGTGGGCCTTAGGCAGCATCACTACAAACAAAGCTAGGCTGCAGTCTATAGGGTTGCACAGAGTTGGACACAACTGAAGTGGCTTAGCACCCAAACATGCATATAATCTCTTAGTTTTGAACAAATTCTAACAACCCTAAAACACCATCATATTTGGTTCTCCTCTTTAATGTTTTTGACATTTTACTTACTGTATTGTTCAGTTCTGCTTGGTTCTTCTTTATATTCTGTATTAAAATCCCCACTGTGTTCATCCATTATTTTCTGAGTTAAGTCTAAGCAACATGGTACTAGAGAACCAATAGGTCAACAAAAAATAAAATAAGAAATAAAAATATACTTTGAGATAAATGAAAATAGAAAAACAGTGATCTCAAATCTATGAGATGCATCAAAATGCAGTTCTCAGAGGAAAGTTCATAGTGATACAATTCTAATCAGGAAACAAAAAGAGTATAATGAAGAATTTAACCTTACATTTAAAACAACTAGGAAAAAGAGAAATAAGAAACTCAATAGAAGTAACTAACTATATTGGATAGATTGTTTATCTTCACTTTTGTTATTTTTGTGTGTGTGTGTGTGTGTTTTTTTTTTTTTTTGTCTTAATCTTTTGTTTTGAACACACTTATTTATCATATAATTTTGCTTCATTTTGACTTGATTTCTCCATGTTAGGTAGGTTGTTTATGTTTCCTAAACTTGGTGAAGTGGCTTATGTAGATGTTGTAAGGGATCCAGAATCACACCCCCCTCTCCTACCAGATCTATATACTCTAGAGGTGTCCCCTTTGCGGGCTGTGTGCCTCTTCTGTTGTGGTAGTATTGACTACTGGGGTGTGCTGGTAGGCAGAGCTGACCACTGGCCCAGTTGTCTTCGAGACCCTACTTTTTACAACCACTTCATGACTACTGAAATAGGGGTATTTTTCCTTCATTATTGGCTTTTGTGTTTTGGGGGACAGGACTAGTCCTGATGTACATGTATGTGGAGCCATGTCCCATGTCCCTGTATAGAGACTGTGTGACTCAGGGGATGAGGAGCTGGTGCTGGCCCATTGAGGGGCAGATAAGTTCCCAGTTCTAATAAGCTAGATGGGGGTGGGGGTAGGGGGGGGAGGGATCCAAGGTGGGACTTATCAGTACCCGTATCATTGTAGTAGAATTAGCTCTAAAAAATTGCTGCTACCAAGGTCTCTATTCCCAGGGGAAAACTCAGTTGCCTCCTTTCTCTCTGGGAGGCTCTTCAAGATCAGCAAGTAGTATGATCTAGGTTTCCTTCAAATTACTGCCTCTGCACTGGGACTCACAGTATGTATAACTTTGTATTTTTCCTTTAAAGTCCTATAGCTCTCCAGCTTTCCCACATGTAAGCTCCACTGGTTTTCCAAGTCAGGTATTCTGGAGACTTGTCTTTATGGTGCAGCACCCAAGACTGGAAAGCCCAGTGTGGGATTCAGACTCCTTTATTCTTGGGGAAGACCTCTTTCATTGTTATATTTGTCTCATTTTTGGCTAACCAACATGGTGTATGGATCCTAACTGTAACATGTTTTTACCCCTCCTACCAACCCCATTCAGAGAAGGTAATAGCAACCCACTCCAGTTCTCTTGCCTGAAAAATCCCATCGACAGAGGAGCCTGGTGAGCTGCCGTCTATGGGGTCGCACAGAGTCAGACACAACTGAAGCGACTTAGCAGCAGCAGCAGCAGCAACAACCAACCCCACTGTGGTCCCTACTTTATATCTTTGCTTGTAAAAACCCTTTTCTGCTAGCCTTAATGTCATCCTCATAGATAGTTTGCTCAGAACGTTAGTTATAATTTCGATGTACCTATGGGAGAAGGTGAGTTGAGGTTCTTCCTACTCTTGGCCTCACCCTGTAACTACATTAATTTTAGCAAAGTGAACACATCCATGTAACCATTCCCCAGAACAAGAAATGGAATATCCCTCAGCATCACAGAGGACTCCTTAAGTCCCCATCATGTCACTACACCCATGAGTAAAAAATGTCTAACACCAGATTGACTTTATGTTTTTCAGTTCAGTTCAGTTCAGTCACTCAGTTGTGTCCAACTCTTTATGACCCCATGGACTTCAGCATGCCAAGCTTCCCTGTCCATCACCAACTCCAAGAGCCTACTCAAACTCATGTCCATTGAGTCAGTGATGCCATCCAACCATTTCATCCTCTGTCTTCCTCTTCTCCTCCTGCCTTCAATCTTTCCCAGCATCAGGGTCTTTTCCAATGAGTCAGTCAGTTCTTCTTCGCATGAGGTGGCCAAAGTATTGGAGTTTCAGCTTTAGTATCAGTCCTTCCAATGAACACCCAGGACTGGTCTCCTTTAAGATGGACTGGTTGGATCTCCATGCAGTCCAAGGGACTCGCAAGAGTCTTCTCCAGCACCACAATTCAAAAGCATCAATTCTTCAGTGCTCAGCTTTCCTCACAGTCCAACTCTCACATCCATACATGACTACTGGAAAAACCATAGATTTAACTAAATAGACCCTTGTTGGCAAAATTATACCATGAAATATATATTGTATCTGGGTTCTTGCACTCAATTTTCATTCCCCTCCCCTCATCCTGTTTCATGTCTTCTTCCATTGTAAAAAGAAAACACATAATTAAAAATCTATAGTTTTTTTTTTTTTTTTTAAATACTGTCTCTCCTGGACAGTCACAAATACTCTTGCTTGTTAGATTTTTGTTAAAGTCTTTTCCAAAACTTGTAGCCAGTCACTTGCAGACACAGATATCCATTCTTCTTTCGCTCTAAATACTACCTCAAATCAACTTAAGCGGTGAATCTTATCTGAGCCATTAATCATTATGTCATTTCCAGAGTATGTTCAGTGCAAAGTTCAAATTCTTCCTCCTAGGCACAAGTTTTGTATTTCTCACTCAGCTCCATTTTAAAAATGTGACATTTTAACATTTTTCAGCATCAAGTAGAAGTTAAATTTTCCTCTCTATTACTTTTCACAAGCTTTCAATCCAGAGTCCCAGTGTGGTGCTCTGCCTGGGTCCTTATACCATGTCTGTCATACTGAACATTTTTACTCATATTTCAGATATGTTACAAATTCCTACAAAAACCTGTTATTTATAGTATGTGAATCATTCTCCATTGGATCATTATTGCAAAACATTTGCTGCATTGATCAGTGTGTATATATATATATATACATATATATGTATATATATATATAAAACTAACATTAGAATATAGCTCTGGCTATTTATTGAACTATCCATGCTTCAACTTTATACTACCTGGAGACTCTGGTGCTAGTACAGTACTAGTCATCACTTCATCCCTCTCCACTATTACTGCTCATGTGAAATTCTGGCCCATTTTTCACACCACAGTTGTGCTCTCCCAGTCAAAGTGTAATTCATATTGATACAGGAAAGAATAAGACTGCAGTTACATTTTTCCACACTAAAGTTTCCATTCCTCATGAAATCCTTTAAGGAAACACTAGGATACGATTCCTCATAAGAGAATGAAGTTTGCCATTAGGATAAAGAGTATTATGATGATCTAAATTATTAATCATAAAGTCTGTTATAAGGCAATTTGAAGCACACCTCAAACTAGTATTTAGATTTTCCCTTATTTTTCCAATACACCTCCTCTTTTCTCGTATCTTCATATAACCCCTATCTTTACCTTCATTATTCTGCACATAGTCCTAGGTATAACTTGGTCTTTTAATCAGTTCCTATGTATTCCATTTACTTTCATAGTCTGTAAAATGGACTATCAACTTCCTAATTTGAATACTGCATAAGACCCATTATAATCTTCAGAAAGAATCATATATAACAAAAAATGTATCCTTTGCTAACTTCCGTTGCCTCTCCTGTCATAAAACTCTTGATTTATTATGCTAACAAAGTTTCTCTTTCTTTGCTGAGTTCAGCCAAGAATAAGAAGTGAAAAAGACAAAATGTGATCCTGCCAAATCTATGGCAAGAAATAAGTTGAAATGTTTTAAAAAATATGACATTTAATAATCACAATGCTTTTCAGACCAAATTTTCAGAATGAAAATTTTAAGATTATTTTTCTTTAATGTTTTTCATTTGCCAGTTTATAGTGCTAGTTATGAAATAACAGTAAAATAAGATGAGTCACTTAAGAGTTGGTAAGAGGAAGATGAGCATGGCTGTGTGAATTATTAGAAGTTATCAATAGCCCAAAGGAGTTACAAACAATAACTTCTTGTTTAATAATATTGTCAAACATATTTGCTCTGCTTTTCAGACCAAAGTTAGCAACAGAATTAAGATTAGCACCATTCTGGACAAATTAAAGTATTATAAATAATATTATGTAATCTGTGTTTCATATAATTCATGAAGGAACTGTGGTTAAATTGTGAAGAGTCATGAAGAGACGTTTAGAGTCAAGTTGTGGGAGGAATAAGAAGGACCAACACATAGAGTGGATGGTAAGAAGGTAAAGAGAAAGCAGAAATAAAAATAACAGTCAAGTGCATGGTTGTATTTGAAAAGGTGTTTGTGTTTATTTCAATACTTAATCTCTAGACATATGTAAAATATGTGAACAATAATTTCCTAACAACAACATGAAAAAATTGTAGAGCTAGAGGACTTCTGCTTAGAATACACACATTTATTAAGAACTGTTTTTAAGAAAAAATGATCTGACCCCATGTATCATGAAAACACTATTATTTGATTTGAAAATCCATTCCATGTATTTACATGGAAATACCTGGATGTATCCCCATTTCCTCTCAAGTAGCATTCATTTATTATTTTTAAAACTTATACAGCAGTAAAAGGAAAACTTCCATGCTTTGTCAGCCCAGTGAAAAATCCTTAGTGAGCTCAGTGGTATTACAATTAGAAGTTCAATATATGCATATATATTTTGTGGCTATGCAATGCTTCCAAATGCTACACTCCATGTCCCCACATTTCAATCACTACCAAAGTAAATGTTATTTTAAAACACTATTAAGGAAGCATCACTACTAACCTTACAAAAATAAAAGTCTTATAAAGGAATTACCATAAACAAATGCATAGAAACAAATTAGAAGCAGAAAAAATGGACAAATTCCTGGCAGGATCCAAGCTATACCACAACTAACAGAAGTAGAAATATAAAATCTGACTAGACTTATAAAAAGTAAAGAAATTCTAATAATGTTTTTTAAAATTTCAAATGGAGGGAAAAGCTCAAAGTCAGATGGTGTCACTGGCCAGTTATACCCAAAATTTAAAGAATGATTTATGTCATTTTTTTTTAATACAGTGTCCCAAGAAAATGGAAGAAGGAACACTTTTTACTCATTCTATGAGGGCAGTGTTATGATAATACGGAAGCCAGACCAAGTGTCACAAGGAAACTGCAGGCTGATATCTCTTCTGAATATAGATACAAAGATCACCAACAAAACACTGCTAAACTGAATATAGCAAAGTATTAAAAGGATTACACACCATAACCAATTGGGGTTTACTCAGAAATGTAAGCTTGGTTTAACATCCAAAAATGAATTAGTGTCATAAGCCATGTTAAGAGCAAACAGGCCAAAAACCACATGATCATTTGGATACATACATTAAAAGAAGTTGACAAAATCTAACATTCTTTCATGATAAAAACACTCAAACCAGAAATGGAAAGGAATTCCTTCAACTTGATAAAGGGCATCTATTAAAACCTCATGAATAGGTATTTCCCTAATGGTATGGTGTCTAAGACTCTGCACTCCCAGTTCAGGGGGCCTGAGCTTGATCCCTGGTCAGGGAACTAGATCCTGCGTGTCACAACTAAAGATTCCACATGCTGAAACAAAGATTGAAGAATCCCACATACTGCAACCAAAAAAATCCATCATGCCACAACAAGGATCAAAGATTCCACATGCCAAAACTAAGATGCAGCACAGCCAAATAAATTAAAAGCCCATAGCTAATATACTCATTGTGTGTAAATTAGTAACTTTCTTCTAAGATCAGAAAAAAAAAAGATATGGTTTCTTTTTCTATTCCCTAGTGTACTGGAGGTTCTAATCATAGTAATTAGGCAGGTCAATCATCATACCAGTATCTCTGAAAAAGATGAAGTTGTACTAGAATAATCATGTTTAGAATGAAGGAAATTACATTTCCCAAAAGAAGACAGGGAAGGAAGAGAAATTGAAATAGAGGCAACTCAGTGGAGAATCCCAGGGATGGTGGAGCCTGGTGGGCTGTCCTCTATGGGGTCGCACAGAGTCGGACACGACTGAAGCGACTTAGCAGCAGCAGCAGCAGCAGCAGCAGCAAAAGGTCAGACGGTAAAGCATCTGTCTACAATGCAGGAGACCCCGGTTCGATCCCTGGATTGGGAAGATCCCCTGGAGAAGGAAATGGCAATCCACTCCAGTACTATTGCCTGGAAAATCCCATGGACAAAGGTTGGCTACAGTCCATGGGGTCGCAAAGAGCCAGACACGACTGAGCAACTTCACTTTCACTTTCACTTTCAGAAGCATCTACTATAATTTTTATATGTACATGGGGGCAAGGAAGTAACATATCTGAGATATTACTTTGTAATACAGGAAAAACATTAATGTTAGCACAAGTGCATATATTCCACACAAAGTTTGGGGATATTGTATGATGACAAAGTAGCAAATATATGACAGGAAAGGACAGACTGAAGAAATAATATTAGCAAAAATTATATTCTGATGGTTCATCTATGAGGGCCTAACCTAAGGTAAAGTCAGGAAGAATATAGAGAAAGCTAAAATAAAGACTTATTTTGAAAGAAGAATCAATAAAAAATTGATGGATGATTGATTCAAATTTGTGAAAATGATTTCAAATCTTACATCAAATATATCTGTAGTACTGACCCAAAGGGGCTACCCAGATTGCACTACTGGCAAAGAGCCTACCTGCCAATTCTGAACACTTAAGAGACTCGGGTTTGATCCCTGGGTCTAGAAGATCTCCTGGAGGAGGACATGGCAACCCACTCCAGTATTCTGGCCTAGAGAATCCCATGCATGGAAAAGCCTGGTGGGCCTTGGCCCATAGGGTCTCAAAGCATTGGAAAAGACTGAAGCGGCCTAGCATGCATGCATGCACTGGCCCAAAATCTCTAATAGAAATAGGGAATTTACTTGTGTATATGTATGTTTGGGAGGTCCTTCTGAAGAAAATGAGGGAAGCAAGTGAAAAATATATTTTTAATGAATTTCTCAAGAATTTATAATATATTAATAAAAATTTTCCTTTATTTACTTTTGTACTTGCTTATACTTTTCCAAAAATATGCAAATGGAAATACCAATAGATGAATGAATATATAAATATATGGAAACATTTCTATTTAACTGACTGATGTATTATACATCAAGTGAATATAACCTATAATTTGGAAAATGTTAGCCTAATGCAACAAAATATACTTGAAATAGAAAGTATTCATTCTGCCACTGAGCAAGCTGCTACCTGAAAGCAAATTAAACACTTTTTGATATTGCCTCAAACAATAATTTAAGGCCATGGGAGCAAAGTAATGCTTCTGATGCTAAACGTATTTTCACATTCTATAAGAATTGATTTAGATTTCAAAAGCAGCTGACACCTTGGAAGTGGTTTACTTCCTGTAAAAATCTGTTCTGAGTGTATCTCCATACTTTCTACTTTCTATTCAAGATCCCTAACTTCTTTGATATTCTTATTAGCACTGTTTATAAACCTCACCTAGTGGTAAAGAGTTACCAGTGGAATTCATCAATTCATAATCCTGATCTAATTATGAGAAAACATCAATC
This sequence comes from Bos taurus, assembly GCF_002263795.3. Classification (NCBI taxonomy): domain Eukaryota; kingdom Metazoa; phylum Chordata; class Mammalia; order Artiodactyla; family Bovidae; genus Bos; species Bos taurus. Next base: position 7,077,958 of record NC_037336.1, read on the forward strand.
CCAAATTGAGGTACATTCTGCAAAGTACTTGATCAGTACCTTCAAAAGCACAAAGGTCTTGATAAACAAGGAAAAACTGAAAAAAATCACAGATTCTAAAAATTAAGTTTATGGTGACTAAATGCAATATTGCTTTCTGGATGGGATCCTGGAACATAAAAAGAATATTAGTGGGAAATTTTGTAAATCTGAGTAACTATAGCTTAGTTAATAGTATTGTGCCAATTTTGTTTTCTTAGTTTTTGAAAAAACATAAACTGGTCCTACAGGATAATAGCTTTGGGGGAATCTGGAGTGAAGAATATAGAAGAACTTTCTTCATCTTTTCATCCTTCTGTAAATCTAAAATTATTAAATAATAAAAAGCTTTTTATGCCAAAATAATTTTTAAATTATTTTTAAATCTTATTTATATCAGAAGTTGAATGAATAAATTATTATACCGTGTGTATCCCCTTTATGGATCACAGCCCTGCTGTGTTGAAGGGGTTTTTGTAACTCAGTGAAGCTATAAGCCATGTCATGCAGGGCCACCCAAGATGGACAGATCATAGTGAAGAGTTCTCATAAAACGTGATCCACTGGATCGGGAAATGGCAACCCACCCCAGTATTCTTGCCACGAGAGTCCATGCACAGTATAACAGCAAAATGATGTGACACCAAAATATAAGCCCCCTAGAATTGAAAGGTGTCCAATATGCTATGGGAGAAGACCAGAAGGCAATTACTAATAGCTTCAGAAAGAATGAAGTGACTAAGCCAAAGTGGAAACGATGCTCAAGTATAGATGTGTCTGGTGGTGAGGGTAAAGTCTGATATTATAAAAAAACAATTTTGCATAAGAACCTGGAATATTAGGTCAATGCGTGTGTGCCAAGACGCTTCAGTTGTGTCCAACTCTTCGACCCAGTGGACTGTAGCCCACCAAACTTCTTTGTCCATGGGATTCTCTAAATAAGAATACTTGAGTGGGTTGCCATTTCCTCCTTCAGGGGTTCCTTCCAACCCAGGAATTGAGCCTATGTCTCATATGTCTCTTGCATTGGCAAGTAAGTCTTAGCACCAGCTGGGAAGATTGTAGTGAAAGTGCTAGTTACTCAGTCATGTCCAACTCTTTGCAACTCCATGGACTGTAGCCTGCCAGTCTCCTATGTTAGGCCCATAAACCAAAGTAAATTGGATCTGGTCAATCAGAACACTGCAAGAGTGAACATTTACATCTTAGGAGTCAGTGAACTAAAATGGACAGGAATGGGCAAATGTAATTCAGAGGACCATTAAATCTACTACTGTGAGTAAGAAACCCTTTTGAAGAAGGGCCTTCATAGTCAACAAAATAGTTGACTTCTGAAATGCAGTACTTGGGTTCAATCTCAAAAATGACAGAATGATCTTGGATTGTTTCCAGTGCAAACTATTCAACATCACAGTAGTCTGACTATATGCCCCAACTGCTGACGCTGAAGTTGACCAGTTCTATGAAGACCTACAAGACCTTCTATAACTAACATCAAATAAAATGTCCTTTTCATCATAGGGGGTTGGAACACAAAAGTATGCAGTCAAAAGATACCTGGAGTAACAGAAAAGTTTGCCCTTGGAGTACAAAATGAAGCAGGGCAAAGGCTAACAGAGTTTTGTCAAAATTACATGCTGGTTATGTTAAACACCCTTGTCCAACAACCCAAGAGAAGACTCTACACATGAACATCACCAGATGGTCAATAACGATATCAAACTGATAATATTCTTTACAACCTACAGAGGAGAAGCCCTATATAGTCAGCAAAAACAAGACCTGGAGCTGACTGTGGCTCAGATCATGAGCTCCTTATTACAAAATTCAGGCTTAAATTGAAGAAAGTAGTGAAAACCACTAGACCATTCAGATATGACCTAAATCAAATACTTTATGATTACACAGCAGAGGTGGAAAATAGATTCAAGGGATTAGATCTGGTAGACAGCGTGTGAAGAACTGTGGATGGAGGTTCAAACATTGAAGGCACTAGAGGCAGTGAACAAGACCATCCCAAAGATAAAGTAATGCACTAAAGCAAAGTGGCTATCTGAAGAGGCTTTACAAATATCTGAGAAAAGAAAAGAAGTGAAAAGCAAGGGAGAATAGGAAAGATTTACCCAACTGAATACAGAAGTCTGGAGAATAGCAAGGAGAGTTTAGAAGCCTTCTTAGATGAATAATGCAGAGAATTAAAGGAAAACAAAAATGAGAAAGACTACTAATCTCTTCAAGAAAAGTGAGATATCAATGGAACATTTCATGCAAGGATGAGCATGATAGAGGACAGAAATGGTAAGGACCTAACAAGAGTAGAAGATATTAAGAAGAGGTAGCAGGAATACAGAAAAGAACCATATAAAAAAGGTCTTAGTGACCCGAATAATCATGGTGGTGTGGTCACTCACATAGAATCTGACATCCTGGAATGTGAAGTCAAGTGGAACTTAGGAAACATTGTTACAAAAAGAAAAGAAAAACTAGTGGAGGTGACAGAATTACAGCTAAGCTACTTCAAATCCTAAAAGATGATGCTATCAAAGTGCTACTGTCAATAGGTCAGCAAATTCGGAAAACTTATCAGTGGTTACAAGACTGAAAAAGGTCAGTTTTCATTCCAATCCCGAAGAAAGGCAATACCAAAAATGCTCAAAGTACCACACAATTATGCAGATTTCACATGCTAGCAACTTTATGGTCCAAATCCTTTAAGTTAGGCCTCAGAAGTACATGAACTGAGAACTTCTAGATGTATAAACTGGGTTCAGGGAAGGCAGAGAAGCCAGAGATCAAATTGCAAATATTTCTTGTATCATAAAGAAAGCAAGGGAATTCCAGGAAAACCTCTACTTCTGCTTCATTAATTATGCTAAAGCCTTTGACTGTGTGGATCACAAGGTGTGAAAAATTAGTAAAGAGATGGGAGTACGAGACCACCTTAGTGGTCTCCTGAGGAATCGTATGCAGGTCAAAAAGCAACATTTGCAACAGGATATGGAAAAATAGACTGGTTCCAGATTGAGAAAGGAGTACTACAAAGCCGTATAGCCTCACCCTGATTTTTAACTTATATGCAGAGTATATTATGTGAAATTTCACGCTGGATGAATCACAAGCTGGAATCAAGATTTCTGGAAGAAATATCAACAACCTCAGATATGTATATGATACCACTCTAATGGCAGAAAGTAAAGAGAAACTAAAGAACCTCTTGGTGAAGGTGAAAAAGCTGGCTTAAACTCAACACTGAAAAAGTTAAGATCACAGCATCTAGTGTCACCACGTCATGGCAAATAGAGATGGGAAAACATGGAAGCAGTGATGGATTTTGTTTTCCTGGGCTCCAAAAACACTGTGGATAGTGATTGCAGCTATGAAATTAAACAATGTCTGTTCCTTGGAAGGAAAGCTATGACAAACCTAGACAGTGTATTAATAAGCAGAGACATCACCTTGGAACAAAATCCATATAGTCAAAGCTATGGTTTTTCCAGTAGTCATGTGCAGACATAAGAGTTGGACCATGTACAAGGCTGAGCACTGAAGAATTGGTGCTTTTGAACTGTGGTGCTGAGGAAGACTCTCAAGAGTCCCTTGGAACACAAGGATATCAATCCAGTCAATCCTAAAAGAAATCAACCCTGAATATTTATTGTAAGGACTGATGCTGAAGCTCCAACAATTTGGCCACCTGATATGAAGAGCCAACTCATTGGAAAATACCCTGATGCTGGAAAAGATTGAAGGTAACAGGAGAAGGGGGCAGTGGAGAATTAGTGGTTAGTTAGCATCACTGACTCAATAGATATGAATTTGAACAAAATCCCAGAGACAGTGAAGTACAGGGGAGCCTGGCATGCTGCAGTCCATTAGGTCACAAAGAGCTGGACATGACTTAGCAACCAAAGACCAATATTCATCTAAAATTATGATTAGTTGGGTTCCTTTCTACCCTATTGTGAGCTACTGAATATAGTAGGGTGAATCCATCATCTTTCATAAGATTGTTATTGAATAAAGCTTAAATGCAGCAAGAATTCAGACAGATCTGTTGAAGGTACAACCTACCCACTCACAGTCATTAGTTTACACTGTACTCCTATAAAATGTTTTGTAAAAATGATTTTGTGGAAATTAAAAGGAAGAAAGGTCCAGAATGATATTTGATGGGTATTGCATAAATAATCATGAATTGGATATAATTTGGGTGCAATTTTAATTTACTCTTTAATGCAGAAACCAAATATAGCAGACTATTGATTACCATTCCACATCTACTTTCCTGGTAGAGACTAATTTTTTTAAGATGTCTTCCCACAGCCCCACTCCCATGTTATTTATGAAAGGATGATCCCTGTTCTGTTCTCTGGGTAAACTCTGATTGATTCCAGCTAATTATAATGATTCTATTGCCTACAAAATTATCTAACATCTACTGGAAGAATCTGAAAGTTTTGGATATGCATTGTTGAATCAAAACATAGTATATGAATACTAATGAGGGACCTCTGAAATCAGAAGAGAGATCTGTCAAACCTATGGGAAAGCTACTCTTTTCCCTGTAAAGATATCAAAGGATAGTTCCTTTTCCTGTTAATGGCCAGATGACCCACTTGGAAACTGTTGCAACCATCCAATCATCTGTTTGAACAGAAGAATGAGAAAGTAGCACCATCTTTTGAATTAAAAGCCAATTCTAAATTATGGTTTGCTGTTACTTGCAGTCAAATACTTCTTATCTGAAGTACTTAATTCATTAAGGGAAAACTCAACTGTCAGAATAGTTTGGCTTGTACTGCTTATTTTAGTAAAGTGGGCACATTTTTTTATAGTGCATAAAAACTACAAATAATCCAACAATCATGGCATTATTTGGCCTTGTATGCTTAACACATTGAAATTAGAACAAACAGTAACCAAAATACATTTTTATGAAATTACCTATAAATGACTGACTCAAAGAAAGACTGATCTAACATGTGTGTCTTCCAAAGACTTTCTACCTTTGCTTAGAACTGCTCTGAGGATTAAATAATGGGCAAAATCCTCAGCACACAGTTTAGCATGTTATTTGTGCAATACATTTCATTCAGCTTATTTCTACCCATCCTGTGAATATTAATGCTATACTCAATCTCATTCTTTTTACTTTCTAAGAAGGAACATTCAAGAAAGATATATTTTAAGTTATTAATGGAAAAAGTTTAATTATATGGTTTTTGATGATGATGTTCTTATCAATGAAAGGAAATGTATTGTGAGTTTTGTATACCATAGCAATAACTCAAGGGTACAAATATTAATGAAATTTACAAATAAACATTGCTGTACCCCAAAGGGAATATTTAGAAAATAGAAAAAATTTCTTTGCTGAGCAAAGGGACTTATTTGCATAACCATTGTTATTATTTACAGAATTTGCCTACTGAATTCTTTGTTCAATGATATGAAAGTAAGTTCTACACTCTGAATCTGATAAACTGATAAAACCAATTATAATTTATTGATGGTAGGGAGACTTACATTGTGTGAAGAACATAAGAGAAACAAATATTTTTCTAACTTAATCAACTGGACCTCCACTTGTGCAGACTCCATTACATAAGGATAAACTATTAGTGTTCTAAACCTCATTTTATTCTTTAAAATTGTATATTTTAGGTGTTTCTCTACTAGAAAACATTACAGAGATGATAAATCAAGTTCTTTAAGAAAGAAATAGACAACAAAATATCTCATATAAACATAAATGTAACTTCAATTGAGTCACACTTATTTTGTAATTTTTAAAAATTATTATTTTTTAATTATTCTTTTACTTATTGTTTAATTGGAGGAAAATTGCTTTACAATATATGTTGGTTTCCTCTATGTAATAATGCAAGCCAGTCACAATTATATAAATATATATGTATATATATTTTTTTTTAGCACCCTTCCCCTCTCTTCATCTCACCCCTCCAGGTCATCACAGACTGTCAGACTAGGTTCCCTATGTTACATAGCAGCTTCCAACTAGCTATGTATCTCACACGTGATAATGTATATATGTCAATGGTACTTTCTCAATTTGTCCCACCCTCTCCTTGCCCTGCTGTGTCCACAGGTCTGTCTTCTACATCTCCATTTCCATTCCTTCCCTGCAAATAGCTTCATCAGTGTCATTTTCCTAGATTCCACATATGTGCATTAATATATGATATTTGTTTTTCTCTTTCTGACTTACTTCATTCTGTACAACAGGACATTTTTTAACATGCAGGAGCTGTCATTAACTTAGGTAAAACAGAAATATATTGAAAGCCGCTGATGCATTCTTAGAATCTATGGGAAAGTTAGAGAAAAGGAGCAAAAATTTAGAAAATAGAAGCTACAGAATTGGCATACATGCAAGAATAGCTTGCCAGGACTATTACTCAGACAAACCCCAATGTTCTTCCTTACATTCTTCCTTCTGAGAATGTAAAAATCCAGTACCAGCCATTTGCAGTTTGCTCTGATAAGTGCCCTGAAGCATACAGAGAACAATTATAAGACACAGCCCTTACTCTCAAAACACTTACAAAGACTATTTCTGACATAGGAAATAGTGAAGAGTTAACATCAGCCACATATACTAAACCCATATTCTATCATTTACTTGGTCTTTTTATTTATTGATTTTTTTTAATCCACCACCTACATCTTCTATTAACATCTTATGATACACATTTATTCATCTCAACATTTTATTATCATAGGTCCTTCTGTTTATTGACATTCCTCTAATTTATTAATCCATCTTGGTTTTGATGCATTTTAATGTAAATTAATTACTAGGGCTTATGGAAAGTAGGGAATGAAGAGTTATGGCTACAGAGCTTCTGTTTGGGGTGATGAAAAAGTTTTAGGAACAAACAGTCGTGATGGTAGGAGAACACTTTCAATGCAATTAATGCCATTGAACTGCACATGCAAAATTAGTAAATTTTATTATATACATATGCATATATATGCATATATGCAAGTACATTTTTGATCCATAAAATATTTGTAAAAGTTGTATTTAATGGTGTATTATCCCAAGAGTCTGGATAGCATGTATATATTTTTTCTTGCTCTTTATATGGTAATATATGTTATAGATATTGCTGGGTAGAAAGATTTTTAAAAGAATGAACAGTATTCTTTACCTGCAGGAAAGTACTGAACTAGTTCCTTATATCAGCAATGCCTACACTCTTTCTTTACTTTCAGAAATTCTACCTCTCTTTACAAATCACTTTACCTTTACTGAGAAGTCTCTCCTTTGGTGCTGCATTCATCATTAATCTCTCCTTTTTTTGAACTTGCTTAATATTTCTGCCATTTTTATAGCCCCCAAATAAATACTATTTTATTTCATAGTCCTTTTCACTTCAGGTGGAGAGAGAGGATGCTTGCTCTAGCCTCAGACTCATCCCTATTGTTCCTATGCACTGCTTTTTCAGGCTCTCTTAGCCGTTAATAGGTTAGAGCAATGGGAAGCAACATTCAAAGACTGGCTTGAGAGCAAAGAAGGTTTCCCTGTTTACTGTGCAATCTGGCAAGGTCCCCTCCCTTCCTAGCCCAAGCTCTCCCTTGGGCAATTCATCCCGTGGTAGAGTTCCTCTGCCTGACAGCCCGGCTTCTGTACTTTGGCACTAGTGGTAAAGAATCCACCTGCCAAAGCAGGAGACATTAAGAGATATGTTTTCGATCCCTGGGTCAGGAAGATCCTTTGGAGGAGGGCATAGCAAACCACTCCAGTACTCTTGCCTGGGGAATCCCATGGACAGAGCTCTGGCGAGCTATAATCCATAAGGTCATAAAGAGTCAGATACAACTGAAGCGACTTCACCTGCACACAAGCAATGCCATTTTATCCCCATGTCACCCAGCCTCCAGGCTAGCAACTTCCCGATTTTACTAAATCTCTTGGTTGCTTCACTATTCCCTAATTTTATTCTTTATTCTCCCATTCATCTGTGTAACTAAACTTCTATAAATTATGTTGCTTCTTCTAGGAACATACAACATAATAAAAGCCATTTATGATAAACCCACAGCAAACATTATCCTCAATGGTGAAAAACTGAAAACATTTACCCTAAAGTCAGGCACAAGACAAGGGTGCCCACTCTCACCACTACTATTCAATAATGTTTTGGAAGTTTTTGCCACATCAATCATAGAAGAAATAAAAGGAATCAAGATTGGAAAAGAAGTAAAACTCTCACTGTTTGCAGATGATATGATCCTCTACATAGAAAACCCTAAAGACTCCACCAGAAAATGACTAGAGCTAATCAATGAATACAGTAAAGTTGCAGGATATAAAATTAACACACAAATACCTTGTATTCCTAGACACTAACAATGAGAAAACAGAAAGAAATTAAGGAAACAATTCCATTCACAATTACAAAGAAAAGAATATAATACTTAGGCATATATATACCTAAAGAAACAAAAGACCTATATATAGAAAACTATAAAACACTGGTGAAAGAAATCAAAGAGGACACAAATAGATGGAGAAATATACCATGTTGATGGGTCCAAAGAATCAATATAGTGAAAATGAGTATACTACCCAAAGAAATCTACAGATTCAATGCAATCATTATAAAGCTACCAACAGTATTTTTCAGAGAACTAGAACAACTAACTTCACAATTTGTATGGAAATACAAAAAACCTCAAATAACCAAAGCAATTTTGAGAAAGAAGAATGGAATTGGAGGAACCAACCTGCCTGACTTCAGGCTCTACTACAAAGCTACAGTCATCAAGACAGTATGGTACTGGCACAAAGACAGAAAAACAGATCAATGGAACAAAATAGAAAGCCCAGAGATAAATCCACGTACTTATGGACACCTTATCTTCAACAAAGGTGTCAAGAATATACAATGGAGAAAAGACAATCTCTTTAATAAGTGGTACTGGGAAAACTGGTCAACCACTTGTAAAAGAATGAAACTAGAACACTTTCTAACACCATACACAAAAATAAACTCAAAATGGATTAAAGATCTAAATGTAATACCAGAAACTATAAAACTCCTAGAAGAAAACATAGGCAAAACACTCTCTGATGTAAATCATAGCAAGATCTCTATGACCCACCTCCCAGAGTAAGGTAAATAAAAGCAAAAATAAACAAATGGGGCCTAATTAAACTTAAAAGCTTTTGCATAATGAAGGAAATTATAAGCAAGGTGAAAAGACAACCTTCAGAATGGGAGAAAATAATAGCAAATTAAACAACTGACAAAGAATTAATTGCAAAAATATACAAGCAACTCCTGCAGCTCAATTCCAGAAAAATAAGTGACCCAATCAAAAAATGGGCCAAAGAACTGAACAGACATGTCTCCAAAGAAGGCATACAGATGGCTAACAAACACATGGAAAGATGCTCAACATCACTGGTGATCAGAGAAATGCAAATCAAAGCCACATTGAGGTACCATCTAATGCTGGTCAGAATGGCTGCTATCAAATAGTCTACAAACAATAAATGCTGGAGAGTGTGTGGAGAGAAAGGTACCTTCTTACACTGTTGGTGGGAATGCAAACTAGTACAGCCACTATGGAGAAGAGTGTGGAGATTCCTTTAAAAACTAGAAATAGAACTGCCATATGACCCAGCAATCCGCCTGCTGGGCATACACACCGAGGAAAGCAGAATTGAAAGAGACACGTGTACCCCAATGTTTATCACAGCACTGTTTACAGTAGCCAGGACATGGAAGCAACTTAGATGTCCATCAGCAGATGAACTGATAAGAAAGCCGTGGTATATATACACAATGGAATACCACTTAGCTATTAAAAAGAATGCTTTTGAATCCGTTCTAATGAGGTGGATGAAACTGGAGCCTATTATACAGAGCAAAGTAAGTCAGAAAGAAAAACATCAATACAGTATATTAATGCATGTGTATGGAATTTAGAAAGATGGTAATGATGACCTTATATGAGAGACAGCAAAAGAGACACAGATGTAAAGAACAGACTTTTGGACTCTGTGGGAGAAGGCGAGGGTGGGATGATTTGAGAGAATAGCATTGAAACATATATATTATCATATATGAAATAGATCGCCAGTCCAGGTTTGATGCATGAGACAGGGTGCTCAGTGCTGGTGCACTAGAATGACCCTGAGGGATGGGATAGGGAGGGAGGTGGGTGGGAGGTTCAGGATGGGGAACACATGTACACCCATGGCTGATTCATGTGAATCTACGGCAAAACCCACCACAATATTGTATGGTAATTAGCTTCCAATTAAAATTTAAAAGAAATAAAGTCTTCTTCAACCAAAATATATATAAATAAATATATATATATATATATTCCTTCTTCTGAAAGTCTTGTTCGTTTTCCAATCTAGATCCCAACAGGCATAAGGTGTAGTAAAAAAGAATAGAGACTTGGAAACTGGAGAAATGTGAGTTTATTTGTTCTGTTTTTAAATTTAGTGGAAATGTGATGTTATATTAGTATCAGGCATACCACATGATTCTATATTTTTTATATTATGAAATCATCACCACAGTATAGTTACCATGCCACCTAAGTTATTACAATATTATTTACTATATCCCCTGTGCTGTACATTATGTCCCCATTACTTATTTATTTTATAACTGGAAATATGTACCTTTTAATCCCCTTCACCTATTTCCCCTACCCAGCTGCCACCACCCCATTGCAATGGTCTATTTTTCTCTGTATCTATGAGTCTGTTTTATGTTTTGTCACGTTTGTACACTTGCTTTTGTTTTTCAGTTTTCACATATAAGTGATAGCAGACATTGTTTATCTTTCTCTGTTTGCTTTATATAATTTAGCATAATACTCTTAGATCTATCCATGTTGTCTGAAATAGCAACATTTCATTCCCTTTACAGCTAAGAAATATTCCATTGTATGTATAAATCACATATTACTTTCTAATCATCTGTTGGACACTTATGTTGCTTCCATATCTTGGTTACTGTAAATAATGCTGCTATGAACATAGGAGTGTATATATCTTACTGATTTGGTGTTTTTGCTTTCTTTGGGGAAAAAAAAAAGTGGACTTGCTGAATTATATGGTAGTTCTATTCTTACTTTTTAAGGAATCTCCAGATTGTTTTCCATAGTGGCTGCACCCACTGACACTTGCAACAACAGATTCCCTTTTCTTCACCACGTCAACATATTTGTTATTTCTTATCTTTTTGATAATAGCCATTTTTATAGATGTGGGATAATGTCTCATTCCTGTTTTGGTTTTCTTTCACCTGATGATTAGTGATGTTGAGAATATTTTCATATGTCCGTTAGCCATCTGTATGTCTCATTTGGAAATATGTCTGTTCATGTCCTCTGCCCACTCTTTAATTAGGTGTTTTTTGGGGGTTTTTGTTGTTGTTGTTTTGTTTTTGTTTTTATTTTTATGTTGAATTGTATGAGTTGTGTTTTTTTCCCCCATATTTCAAATATTAACCCCTCATTGAACAAATAATGTACAAATGTACTTCTCCCACTCAGTAGAATGAATTTTATTTTGTTCATGGTTTCCTTTGCTATGCAAACATTTCATAGTTTGATGTAGTACATTTTTTTAATTTTTACTTTTGTTGTCCTGAGATGTGTGTGATAAGTTACTTCAGTTATGTCTGACTCTTTGTAACTCTATGGACTGAAGCCCACCAGGCTCCTCTGTCCATAGGATTCTCCAAGCAATAATACTAGAGTGGATTGCCATGCCTTCCTCCAGGGACCTTCCTAACCCAGGGATTGAACCTGCTGCAACAACTGCATTACAGGCAGATTCTTTACCTACTGGGCCACCTGGGAAGCCCTTGTCCTGAAGAGACAGTATATATATATATATATATATATATATATATATATATATATATATGTAAGATGGATCCCAAAGTGCTCATTGCCTATGTTTGCTTCTAAGATTGTATGGTTTTGAAAGAAAGTGAAAATGAAAGTGAAGTCACTCAGTCGTGTCCGACTCTTTGCGACCCCATGGACTGTAGCCTATCAGGCTCCTCAGTCCATGGGATTTTCCAGGCAAGAGTGCTAGAGTGGATTGCCATTTCCTTCTCCAAGGGATCTTCACGACCCAGGAATCGAACCTGGGTCTCCCACATTGCAGGCAGACGCTTTACCATCTGAGCCACCAGGGAAGCCCTGGTATGTATGGTTTTAGGTTTCAAATTTATTTATCTAATCAATTTCAAGGTTTATGTGTGTGTGAGTATATTTATGTGTGTCTGCATGTGTGTATGTCGTGCAAGAAAATGGTCTACTGTGATTTTTTTCCATATAGCTGTCCAGTTTTCCTAGCATCATTTGTTGAAACGTAGATCATTTTCCGATATATTCTTGGCTCTTCTGTTGTAGGTAAATTGACAGTGTATGTGTGGATTTACTTGTGGACTCTATTCTGTTCCATTGAACAGAATATGCATCTGATTCTGTGCCAGGACCATCCTATTTTGATTACTATATCTTTTAAAATATAGTTTAAGATTAAAAAGCATGATACTTTCAGTTTTTTTTCCCTCAATATTATTTTTGATCTCAATCTTTTCTGCTTCCATATGAATTTTCAAGTTATATATTCTATTTCTGTGAGGGGAAAAAAGGCCATTGGAATTCTTACAAGGATTAGATTGTATCTGTATATTGCTTTGAGCAGTATAGATATTTTGATAATATTCTTAAAATCTTATGGGTACAGTGTATCTTTTCATTTATTTGTAATGTCTTCCATTTCTTTCATTTCTCAAAACAACAGAATGATCTCTGTTCATTTCCAGGGCAAACCATTCAATATCACAGTAATCCAAATCTATGCCCCGACCAGTAACACTGAAGAAGCTGAAGTTGAACTTTTCACTGAAGACCTATAAGACCTTCTAGAACTAACACCCCAAAAAGATGTCCTTTCATTACCGGGGACTGGAATTAAAAAGTAGGAAGTAAGGAAACACCTGGAGTAACAGGCAAATTTGGCCTTGGAGTACAAAAAGAAGCAGGGCAATGGCTAATAGAATTTTGCCAAGAGAGTGCACTGGTCATAGCAAACAACCTCTTCCAACACAAGAGAAGACTCTATACATGGACATCACCAGATGGTCAACACCAAAATCAAATTGATTATATGCTTTATAGCCAAAGATGGAGAAGCTCTATACAGTCAGCAAAAACAAGACTGGGAGCTGACTGTGGCTCAGATTGTGAACTCCTTATTGCCAAATTCAGACTTAAATTGAAGAAAGTAGGGGAAACCACTACACCATTCAGCTATGACCTAAATTAAATCCCTTATGAATATTCAGTGGAAGTGAGAAATAGATTTAAGGGACTAGATCTAATAGACAGAGTGCCTGAAAAACTATGGACGGAAGTTCATGACATTCTACAGGAGACAGGAATCAAAACCATCCCCAAGAAAAGAAATGCAAAAAAGCAAAATGGTTGTCTGAGGAGGCCTTACAAATAGCTGTGAAAAGCAAAGGAGAAAAGAAAAGATAGACCTATTTGAATGCAGAGTATCAAAGAATAGCAAGGACAGATAAGAAAGCTTTCCTCAGCAATCAATGCAAAGAAATAAAGAAAACAATAGAATGGGAAAGACTAGAGATGTCTTCAAGAGAATTAAAGATATCAAGGGAATATTTCATGCAAAGATCGGCTCAATAAAGGACAGAAATTGTATGGACCTAACAGAAGCAGAAGATATTAAGACGAGGTGGCAAGAACACACAGAAGAACTATACAAAAAAAAAAAAGATCTTCATGACCCAGATAATCACGATGGTGTGATCATTCACCTAGAGACAGACATCCTGGAATGTGAAGTCAAGTGGGCCTTAGGAAGTATCATTAATGAACAAAGCTAGTGGAGGTGATGGAATTCCAGTGGAGCTATTTCAAATCCTGAAAGATGATGCTGTGAAGGCGCTGCACTCAGTATTTCAGTAAATTTGGAAAACTCAGCAGTGGCCAAAGGACTGGAAAAGGTCAGTTTTCATTCCAAATCCAAAGAAAGGCAATGGCAAAGAATGCTCAAACTACCACACAATTGCACTCATCTCACACACTTGTAAAGTAATGCTCAAACTTCTCTAAGCCAGGCTTCAGCAATACATGAACCATGAACTTCCAGTTGTTCAAGCTGGTTTTAGAAAAGGCAGAGGAACCAGAGATCAAATTGCCAACATCTGCAGGATCATCGAAAAAGCAAGAGAGTTTCAGAAAAACATCTATTTCTGCTTTATTGACTATGTCAAAGCCTTTGACTTTGTGGATCACAATAAACTGTGGAAAATTCTGAAGGAGGTGGGAATACCAGACCACCTGACCTGCATCTTGAAAAATCTGTATGCAGGTCAGGAAGCAACAGTTAGAACTGGACATGGAACAACAGACTGATTCCAAATAGGAAAAGGAGTACATGAAGGCTGTATATTGTCACCCTGTTTATTTAACTTATATGCTGAGTACATCATGAGAATTGCTGGGCTGGAGGAAGCACAAGCTGGAATCAAGACTGCCAGAAGAAATATCAATAACCTCAGATATGCAGATGACACCACCCTTATGGCAGAAAGTGAAGAGGAACTAAAGAACCCCTGATGAAAGTGAAAGAGGAGAGTGAAAATGTTGGCTTTTTCCAGTAGTCATGTATGGATGTGAGAGATATATAATAAAGAAAGCTGAGCACTGAAGAATTGATGCTTTTTAACTGTGGTGTTGGAGAAAACTTTTGAGAGTCCCTTGGAATGCAAGGAGATCCAACTAGTCCATCCTAAAGGAAATCAGTCCTGGGTGTTCTTTGGAAGGACTGATACTGAAGCTGAAACTCCAATACTTTGGCCACCTCATGTGAAGAGTTGACTCATTGGAAAAGACTGTGATGCTGGGAGGGATTGGGGGCAGGAGGAGAAGGGGACGACAGAGGATGAGATGGCTGGATGGCATCAACGACTCGATGGACATGCTGCTACTGCTGCTGCTAAGTCGCTTCAGTCGTGTCCAACTCTGTGCGACCCCATAGACGGCAGCCCACCAGGCTCTCCCTTCCCTGGGATTCTCCAGGCAAGAATACTGGAGTGGATTGCCATTTCCTTCTCCAATGCATGAAAGTGAAAAGTGAAAGTGAAGTCGCTCAGTCGTGCCGACTCTTAGAGACTCCATGGACTGCAGCCTACCAGGCTCCTCCGTCCATGGGATTTTCCAGGCAAGAGTACTGGAGTGGGGTGCCATTGCCTTCTCCGTCCATGGACATGAGTTTGAGTGAACTCCGGGAGTTGGTGATGGACAGGGAGGCCTGGCGTGCTGCGATTCCTGGGGTCGCAAAGAGTCGGACACGACTGAGCAACCGAACTGAACTGAATAATTGATTTGAAATATTCTTTTCAGTTGTATTACATAGGATTCAGTGTTTTTATATATTATATTCCATTTAAAGTAATTACAAAATAATGGCTATATTCCTTGTGCTGTACAATGTATCTTTGTTGCTTATTTATTTTATATATGGTAGTTTATAACTCTTAGTCTCATACCCAAGTCCCCTTCCCTGCTGTTAACAACTAGTTTATTCTCGTTATCAATGAGTCCCTTTCTGTTTTGTTATATATATTAGTCTTTTATTTTTCCCATTCCACATATGAATAATAAGATGAGACATTTGTCTTTTTCTGCCTGACTTATTTCACTAAGCAGAATACTATCTAGGTCTTTCCACATTGTTGTAAATGACAAAATTTCATTTTTTAATAATAGAGTAGTACTCCATTTCATATATATCACATCTTCTTTATTAATGCATTTATTGGTGAACACAAATTTTTCATATCTTGACTATTGTAGATAATGTTTTGAACATTAGAGTGCATATATCTCTTCAGATTGGTGACATATTTTTTCCTAAATATAAACCCAACAGTGAAATTGTTGGATCGCATAGTATCACTCTTCTTAGATTTTTGTTGAACCTCCATACTGGAGGTTCCATAGTGGCTGCACCAATTTACATTTCCACAAACAGTGTACTGAGATTCCCCTTTTTCAACATTCTCACCACTATTTATTATTTGTAGGCGTGTTGATGATAGCCATTCTGATAGTTGTTAGGTCATACTTTATTGCAGTATGGATTTACATTTCTCTGAAGATTATTCATATTGAGCATTTTTTCATGTGCCTCTTGGCTCTCTGTATATCTTCTTTGGGGAAAAAATGTCTATTCATGTCTTCTTTTCATGTTTTAATAAGATTGTTTTTTCATATTGAGCAGTATGTACTGTTTATATTTTGTCATATCATCTGCAAATATTATCTCTCTCTCTCTCTCTCTCTTTTTTTTTTTTTTTTTCATTTTGCCAATGGTTTCCTTTTCTGCACAAAAAAATTAAAGTTTGGTTAGGTCCCAAGTGTTTAATTTTGCTTTTATTCTTTTTGTCTCAAGAAAATGGTCCAAAAATATCGCTATGAATTATGTTGAAGAGTCTTCTACTGATGTACTCTTCCAGGAGTTTTATGTTTTCAGGTCTAATATTTAAGTCTTTAATCCATTTTGAGTTTATTTTTGTACATGGTGTGAGGGAATGTTTTCAACTCATTTTTTACATGTAGCTATCCAGTTTTTGTAGCACCACCTATTGAGACTTTCTTTTCTTCATTGTATATTCTTGCTTCCTTTGTCATATATTAACTGACCATACATGCATTGATTTATTTAGGAGTGCTCTATTTTGCTCCATGTATCTATAAGTATACTTTTGTGCCAGCACAATGTTGTTTGAATTACTAAAATTTTGTAATACAGTCTGAAACCTGGGAGATCGATACTCCCTTCTTTGTTCTTTTTACTCAATATTGCTTTGGTGATTTGGGTCTTTAGTCAGTGCCTATAAATTTTAGGATTATTTGTTCTAGTTTTGTGAAAAATATTGTGGGTAATTTGATAGGGCATTTAATTTGTATATTGCTTTTTGTAGTACGGCTGTTTAAAAATAGTCATTCTTCCAATCCAAAAGCACCAGATATTTCCCATTTTTTGTACCATTTTCAAATTAATTTGTAACTGTTTTATAGATTTAACAGTATAAGCTTTTCACCTTCTTGGCTGTATTTATTCCTAGGTATTATTTTTATATTTTTCCAGTAGTTATGTACAGATGTGAGAGTTGGACTATAAAGAAAGCTGAGTGCCATAGAATTGATGTTTTTGAACTGTGGTGTTGGACAAGATTCTTGAGAGTCCCTTGGACTGCAAGGAGATCCAACCAGTCTATCCTAAAGGAGATCAGTCCTGAATATTCATTGGAGGGATTGATGTTGAAGCTGAAACTCCAATCCTTTGGCCACCTGGTGTGAAGAACGGACTCATCTGAAAAGACCCTGATGGTGGGAAAGATTGAAGGTGGGAGGAAAAGGCGATGACGGAGGATGAGATGGTTGGACGGCATCACCGACTCAATGGACATGAGTTTGAGTAAGCTCCAGGAGTTAGTGATGGACAGGGAGGCCTGGCGTGCTGGAGTCCATGGGGTCACAAAGAATTGGACACGACTGAGCAACTAAACTGAGCTGATTATTTTTTGATACAATGGAATTGGTTTTGCTTTTTATTTCTGACAGTTTATTATTAGTACATATAAAAGAAACAGATTTCTGTATGTTAATCTGTATTCTAAAACTTTACTGAATTCACTTGTTAGTTCCAATAGCTTTTTGATGGAGACATTTGGATTTTTCTATGTTGAGTACCGTGTCACTTGCAAATAGTGAATTTTATTTCTTCCTTTCAATTTGAATGGATGTTATCTTCCTCTTGTCTTATTCTTGTGGCTAGGACTTCCAATGCTTCATTAAGTAGAAGTAGCTAGAGTGGGTATCCTTTTATTCTTCTTGTTTTTAGAGGAAAGGCTTTCTGGTTTTTCACCATTATGTATAATATCACTGTGTATCATAAATGGTCTTTATTATGATGAGATATATTCCATTTATATAAATATTGACTAGACTTTTTGTGATGAATGGACATTGAATTTTCCAAAGTGCTTTTTCTGTGTTTATTAAAATGGTCATTTCAACTTAATCCTTCCATTTGTTAATATGATGTGTCACATTGATTGATTTGTGAATATTCAAAGTATTTGCATTGTTGTAATAAATCCCACTTGATCAAAGTGTGTAATATTTTGGGAATCCACACATATTGTTAAATTCAATTTCTAACATTTTCTTTAGCATTTTTCTATCTATATTCATCAGCGATACTTGTTTTTTGTGGTATATTTATTTGATCTTTGTATCAGGATAATGGTGGCTTCATAGAATTAATTTGTGACCTTTTCATTCTCATTTTTTAAAAATAGCTTGAGAATGATAAGTATTAACTCTTCTTTGTTGTTTGGTACAACTCCTCTGTGAAGCTATCTGGTATTGGAAAAAAAATGTTTTGCTTGGATTTTTTGAAATTATAAATTCAATTTAACTTTTAATTATTGATCTCCTTAAACTATTTCTTCCTGATTCAGTCTTAGAAGTTTGCATATTTCTAAAAATCTGTCCATTTCTTCTAGGATGTTCAACTTGTTGGCATATCACTGTTGTAATATTCTCTTATAATTTTCTTCTATTTCTGTCATATTGATTGCTATTTCTCTTTAATTTATTATTTTTATTAGCTTGAGATCTTTTTCTTGTTTCTTGATGAAACTGGCTTAAAGTTTTTCTATTATGTTTATATTTTTTTTAATTATCTTTATTTCACTGACCTGTTTTTATTGTTTTCTTCCCTCAATTTTATTTTTTTATCTATGATCATTGTTGTTTCCTTTGTTCTGATGCATTTGAACTTCATTTTTCTTATTTTCCATTTCCTTTGCATGGTAGCTTAGGTTATTTTAATTTTTTTTTCTTGCTTCCTGATATGCCTCTACTACTATAAACTTTCCCTTATCAATCACTTTTATATGTCCCATAGATTTTTTTAAAGTTATATTTCCATTTTCTTTTGACTTTAAATATTTTCTGATTTGCTCTTTGATATCTTCTTTGATCCATTGATTTTTGTGATACCATTTCATTTAGTCTCCAAGTGTTTTTACTTTCCCTGTTTGTTTGTTTGTTTGTTTTTCATTAATTGTTTTCTAGTTTCACAGTGTTGTGTTTATTAAAATTGTTTGATATAATTTCTATATACGTAAATTTGTTAAGATTTTTTTTGTGGCCTTACATGTGATCTATCCTGGAGGATGTTCCATATGCATGTGAAAAGAATGTGCATTATGCTGTTTTTGGATGGAATGGCCAATTAAGTCCAACTGATCTAATGTGTTATTGAAAAACAATGTTTCTTTATTGATTTCTGTCTGGATAATCTGGCCATTTATGTAAGTGTGATGTTAAACACCCATACTAATATTGTGTTAATGTCAGTTTCACTCTTTTGTCTGTTAATATTTGCTTTATATATTTAGGTATTTTGTATTACATGCATATATGTTAATGCATGTAACATATATATAAAACAACCTTTTCTTATTTTGATCCCTTTATTATTATATATTTGCTTTTTGTTACAGAATTTGTTTTAAATCTTGATATGACTTCACTAGACCCATTTTACTGTTGTTTCATTTTCATAAACTTTGATCCCTATGCTTTCAGTGTGTGTATGTATCTTTAGCTCTGGAGTCTCTTATATGATGTATATAGATGGGTTTTGGCTTTTTTATTGAATCAACCACCCTATGTCTTGGAATTTGTTTCACAACCAGACACATCTAAAACTGAGTGTCATTTCTGCTTTGGCCCAGCCTTTTCATTCTTCCTGGTGCTATTTCTGTACTATTCCCCAGTAGCATATTGGACACCTTCCAACCTGAGGGGCTCATCTTCCAGTGTTATGTCTTTTTTCATTTTCATGCTGTTTATGGGTTTCTCAAGCCAAGAATATTAGAATTGTTTGGCATTTCTTCCTCCAGGGAGGCCAAGTTTGGTCAGAATTGACTAACTCACCCATCATGGGTGGACCTGCACAACATGACTCATAGCTTCATTGAGTTATGCAAGCCTCTTTGCCATGACAAGGCTGTGATGCATGAAAGAAATCCTGATGCTGTAAAGAACAATACTGCATAGGTACCTAGAATGCTAGGTCCATGAATCAAGGTAAATTGGAATAGTCAAAAAGGAGATGGCAAGAATGAAGTTTGGCATCTTAAGAATCAGTAAACTAAAATGAATGGGAAAGGCCAAATCTAATTCAGAATATCATTATATCTACTACTGTGGAAAATAATCCCTTAAAAGAAATATAATAACCCTCATAGTCAACAAAAGAGCCTGAAATGCACTATTTGTCTGCATTCTCAAAAACAACAGGATGACCTCAGTTCATATCCAAGGCAGACCATTCATCGTCATAGTGATCAAGCAAATGCCTCAACCCCTAATCCTGAAGAAGCCGTGTTGAATTGTTCTATGAAGACCTACAAGACCCTCTAGAACTAACACGAAAAAATGATGTAATTTCATCAGAGGGTATTGGAATTCAAAAGTACGAAGTCAAGAGATACCTGTACTAATAGGTAAATTTGGCCTTAGAGTACAAAATGAAGAAGGGAAAAGGTTAACAGAGTTTTTTTCAAGAGAACACACTAGTCACAGAAAACACCCTCTTCTAACAACACAAGACACAACTCTACACGTGTACATTACCAGATGGTCAATATTGAAATTAGATTGATTATATCTTATGACCAAGCTAGACAGCATATTAAAAAGTAGAGACATTTGCCAACAAATGTCTGTCTAGTCAAAGCTGTGTTTTTTCCAGCAGTCATTATGGATGTGAGAGTTGGACTATAAAAAAAGCTGAGTGCCAAAGAATTGATGCTTTTGAATGGTGGTGTTGAAGAATACTCCTGAGAGTCCATTGGACTGCAAGGAGATCAAACCAGTCAATCCTAAATGAAATCAGTCCTGAATATTCATTGGAAGGACTGATGCTGAAGCTGAAGCTCCAGTACTCTGGCCACCTGATGCAAAGAACTGACTCCTTGGAAAAGACCCTGATACTGGAAAAGATTGAAGGCAGGAGGAGAAGGGGATGACAGAGAATGAGATGGTTGAATGGCATCACCGACTCAATGGATATGAGTTTGGGCAAACTCTGGGAGTTGATGATGGGCAGGGAGGCTTGACATGCTGAAACCCATGCAGTTGCAAAGAGACAGACACGACTGAGTAACAAACTAACTATATCCTTTGCAGCTGAAGATAGAGAAGCTCTATATAGTCAGCAAAAACAAGACCAGGAGCTAACTGTGGCTCATATCATGAGCTCTTTATTGAAAAAAATCAGGCTTAAATTGAAGCATATAGGGGAAACCACTAGGCTATTCAGCAGTGACTTAAATAAAATCCCTTATGATTATACAGTGGAAGTGATGAATAGATTCAAGGGATTAGATCTGGTAGACAGAGTGTGTGAAGAACTATGGACATAGGTTCGTAACATTGCACAGAAGATGGTGACAAAAATCATCCCAAAGAAAAAGAAATACAAGAAGGCCAAGTGGTTGTCTGTGGAGGCTTTACAAATAGCTGGGAAAATAAGAGAAGCAAAAGGCAAGTGAGAAAGGAAACGATGTACCCAACTGAATGCAGTATTCCAGAAAATACCAAGGAGACATAAGAAAGCCTTATTAAGTGAACAATTCAGGGAAATAGAGGAAAACAATAGAATGGGAAAGACTAGAGATCACTTTAATAAAATTGGAAGTACAAGGGAATATTTCATTCAAGGATGGGCATTATAAAGCACAGAAACATTAAGGGTCTAACAGAAGATGAAAGGCGGAAAGAAATACAGATCAACTATACAGAGAAGGGTCTTAATGGCACAGATAACTACAATGGTGTGGTCACTCACCAGGATAGCTTGGAGTATGAAATTAAGTGGACCTTAGGAAGAATTACTACAACAAAACTAATGGAGGTTATGGAATTCCAGTTGTTCTATTTAAAATCCTGCAGTAAATATATCAGCACATTTGGAAAACTCAGCAATGGCCACAGGACTGGAAAATCTCAGGCTTCATTTCACCTCAAAGAAGGTCATTGTCAAAGAATGTTCACACTATTGTAAAACTGCCCTCATTTCACATCTAGCAATATAATGCTCAAAATCCTTCAAACTAAGCTTCAGAAGTACTTGAACCAAGAAATTTCAAATGTACTAGTTGGGTATAGAAAAGACAGAGGAACTAGAGATCCGATTGTCAACATCAGTTGAATCACAAAAAAATCAAGGGAATTCCAGGAAAAATAAAAAATAAAAACTACTTCTGCTTCATTGACTACCCAAAAGTCTTCGACTGTGTGGATCACAGCAAATTGTGGACAATTTTTAAAGAGATGGTAGTAACAGACCACCTCACTTGTCTCCTGAGAAACCTGTATGCAGGTCAAGAGGCAACAGTTGGAACTGGACTGGGAACAATGTACTGGTTGTACTTTGGGAAAGGAGTATGATAAGGGTGTATATTGTCATCCTGTTTATTTAACTTACATGCAGAGTACATCATGAGAAATGTGAGGCTGGATGAAACACAAGCTGGAATCAAGATTGCTGGGAGGAATATCAGCAGCCTCAGACATGCAGATAGCAGAGAGTGAAGATAAACTAAAAAGACCCTTGATGAGGGTGAAAGAATGAAAAAAATGGCTTAAAACTCAACATTAAAAAAGTAAGATCATTGTCTCAATTCCCATCACTTCAAGGTAAATAGAAGGGGAAAGGGTGGAAACAGTAATAGATTTTATTCTCTTGGGATCCAAAATCACTGGTTACTGATTATAGCCATATAATAGAAGACATTTACTCCTTGACAAACTAAGACAGAGTATTAAAAAGCAAAAGCATCAGTCTGTCGAAAGGTCCATACAGTCAAAGCTATGTTTTCCAGTACTCATGTACAAATATGAGAATTGGGCTATAAAGAAGGCTGACTGTTGAAGAATTGATGCTTTAGAATTGTGGTGCTGGAAAAGATCAAATCAGTCCATCCTAAAGGAAAGCAACCCTGAATATTCATTGGATTATCATCAGGATTGATGCTGAAGGTGAAGCTCCAATAATTTGGCTACCTGAAAAACCCTGATCCCGAAAAACACGGAGTGTGGAAGAAGGGGTGACAGGATGAGATGGTTGAATAGCATCACAAATTCAATGGACACAAGTTAGATTGGATGTCAGCAGTAATGTTAGATGCTGACATTATTTAAAAAAAAAAAAAAAAACTAGGAAAGAAAACTATTAAAAATACAAAGATATGGAGGCTAAATAACACGCTTCTGAATAACCAACAGATCATGGAAGAAATCAAAAAGGAAATCAAAATATGCATAGAAACAAGTGAAAACACGACAACCTGAAACCTATGGGATTCAGTAAAAGCAGCATAAAGAAGAAGGTTCATAGCAATACAAGCTTACCTCAAGATATCACAAGAGAAACATCAAATGAATAACAGAACTTTACACCTAAAGCAAATAGGAAAAGCAGAAATGAAGAACCCAAAAGTTAGTAAAGGGAAAGAAATCATAAAAATTGGAGAAGAAATAAATGAAAAAGCAACAAAGGAGACTATAACAAAAATCAGCGAAACAAAAAGCTGATTCTTTGAGAAGATAAATAAGATAGACAAACCATTAGCCAGACTCATCAAGAAAAAAAAAAAGGAAGAAGAATCAAATCAACAAAATTAGAAATGAAAATGGAGAAATCACAACAGACAAAAAAGAAATACAAAGGTTCATAAAAGACTACTATCAGCAACTATATGCCAATAAAATGGACTCCTTGGAAGAAATCAACAAATTTTTTGAAAAGTATAACCTTCCAAAACTGAGCCAGGAAGAAACAGAAAATCTTAACAGACCCATCACAAGAACAGAATAGAAACTCTAATCCAAAATGTTCCAACAAACAAAAGCCCAGGACCAGATAGCCTGACAGGTGAATTTTACCAAAAACTTAGAGAACAGCTAAAACCTATCCTACTCAAGCTCTTCTAGAAAACTGCAGAGGAAGGTAAACACCCAACTCATTCTATGAGGCCACCATTCCCCTAATATCAAAACCAGAGAAAGATGCCACAAAAAAGAAAGCTACAGGCCAATATCACCAATGAACATAGATGCAAAAGTCTTCAACAGAATTCTAGTAAACAGAATCCAACACCATATTAAAAAGATCATGCATCATGACCAAGTGGGCTTTATCCCAAGGATGCACAGATTCTTCAATATTCACAAATCAATCAATGTAATACACCACATTAAAAAATTAAACACAAAAACCATAGAGTTATCTCAATAGATCCAGAGAAAGCCTTCAACAAAATTCAAAACCAGTCTATGATTAAAAAAAAAAAAAAAATACTCTCCAGAAAGCAGGCATAGAAGGAACATACCTCAACATAATAAAAGCCATCTGTGAGAAACCCACAGCAAACATGATTCTCAATGATGAAAAATTGAAAGCATTTCCCCTAAAGTCAGGAACAAGACAAGGGTGCCCACTCTCACCACTACTACTCAACATAGTTTTGGAAATTTTAGCCACAGTAGTCAGAAAATAAAAAGAAATAAAAGGAATAAAGATTGGAAAAGAAGAAGTAAAACTCTCATGGTTTGTAAATGACATGATCCTCTACGTTGCTGTTGTTGCTAAGTCACTTCAGTCGTGTCCGACTCTGTGCGACCCAATAGACGACAGCCTACTAGACCCTTCCATCCCTGGGATTCTCCAGGCAAGAACGCTGGAGTGGGTTGCCATTTCACTACATAGAAAACCCTAAAGACATAACCAGAATATTACTAGACCTAATCAATGAATATAGTAAAGTTGCAGAATATAAAATTAATACACAGAAGTCCCTTGCATTCCTATACACTAACAATGAGAAAACAGAACGAGAAATTAAGGAAACAATCACCATTGTGACAAAAAGAATAAAATACTTAGGAATAAATTTACCTTAAAAAAAAAGACCTATATATAGAAAACTATAGAACACTGATGAAATAAATCATAGATGACAGAAATAGATGGAGAAATATATCATGTTCATGGATTGGAAGAATAAATATAGTGAAAATGAGTATACTGCCCAAAGTAATTTATAGATTCAATGCAATCTCTATCAAACTACCAACAGTATTTTTCAGAGAACTAGAACACATGATTTCACTATATGTATGGAAACACAAAAAAAATTGACTAGCCAAAGTAATCTTGAAAAAGAAGAATGGAACTGGAAGAATCAACCTGCCTGACTTCAGATGATACTACAAAGCTACAGTCATCAAGACAGTATTGTACTGGTCCAAAAACAGAAATATAGATCATTGGAACAAAATAGAAAGCCCAGAGATAAATCCATGAACCTATGGACACCTTATCTTTGACGATGGAGGCAAAAATATACAATGGAGAAGAGACAATCTCTTTAACAAGTGGTGCTGGGAAATCTGGTCAACCCTCTGTAAAAGAATGAAACTAGAACACTTTCTAACACCATACACAAGAATAAACTCAAAATGGATTAAAGATCTAAATGTAAGACCAGAAATTATAAAACTCCTAGAGAAAAACATAGGCAGAACACTCTCTGACATAAATCACAGCAAGATTCCCTATGATCCACCTCCCAGAGTAATAGAAATAAAAGTAAAAATAGACAAATTGGACCTAATTAAACTTAAAATTTTTTTGCACAAAGAAGGAAACTATAAGCAAGGTGAAAAGACAACCTTCAGAATGGGAGAAAATAATAGCAAACAAAGTAACTAGCAAAGAATTAATCTCCAAAATATACAAGCAGCTCATGCAGGTCAATACCAGAAAAATAAACAACCCAATCAAAAAATGGGCCAAAGAACTAAACAGACATGTCTCCAAAGAAGACATACAGATGGCTAACAAACACATGAAAAGATGCTCAACATCACTCATTATCAGAGAAATGCAAATCAAAACCACAATGAGGCACCATCTCATGCCGGTCAGAATGGCTGCCATCGAAAGGTCTACAAACAATATATGCTGGATAGGGTGTGGAGGAAAGGGAACCATCTTACACTTTTGGGGAGAATGCAAACTAATACAGCTACTATGGAGAACAGTGTGGGGATTCCTTAAAAACTAGAATTAGAACTGCAAAAACTGAAGCTAGAACTGCCATGCGACCCAGCAATCCCACTGCAGGGCATACACACTGAGGAAACCAGAATTTAAAGAGACACGTGCACAACCATGTTTATTGCAACACTGTTTACAGTAGCTAGAACATGGAAGCAACCTAGATGTCCATCGGCAGATGAATGGATAAGAAAGTCTTGGTACCTATACACAATGGAACATTATTCAGCTATTAAAAAGAATGCATTTGAGTCAGTTCTAATGATGATGAAATTGGAGCCTATTATACAGAGTGAAGTAAGTCAGAAAGAAAATTGCCAGTATAATATATTAATGCATATGTATGGAATTTATAAAGATGTAACGACATCTATGGGATAATGACAACCTTATTTGCAATACAGCAGAAGAGACACAGATATAAAGAACAGAATTTTGGACTCTGTGGGAGAAGGCAAAGGTGGGATGATTTGAGAGAATAGCACTGAAACATATATATTACCATATGTGAAATAGATGTCCAGTCCAAGTTTG
This sequence comes from Bos taurus, assembly GCF_002263795.3. NCBI lineage: Eukaryota > Metazoa > Chordata > Mammalia > Artiodactyla > Bovidae > Bos > Bos taurus. Next base: position 7,104,764 of record NC_037336.1, read on the forward strand.
ATGTATGAAATAAGGCACTCAAAACCAATGCACTGGGATAACCCAGAGGGATGGGATGGGGAGAGATTTGAGAGGGACTTCAAGATGGAGGGACACATGAACACCCATGGCTGATTCATATCACTGTATGGCAAAAAAAATGCCACAATATTGTAAATAATTAGCCTCCAATTAAAAAAAAAATCCTCCTGGAGATAATGAAGATAGTGAAGCCTGGACCACTGCAGACCATGAAGTCACAAAGAATCAGACATGACTTAACAATTGAACAACAACAACCTATGTCTTTGCCTGGAGCATTTAATCTACTAACATTAATAAGCAAGGTGAAAAGACAGCCTTCAGAATGGGAGAAAATAATAGGAAAAGAAGCAACTGACAAAGAATTAATCTCAAAAGTATACAAGCAGCTCCTGCAGCTCAATACCAGAAAAATAAATGACTCAATCAAAAAATGGGCCAAACGATTAACTAAATAACTAAACAGATATTTCTCCAAAGAAGACATACAGATGGCTAACAAACACATGAAAAGATGCTCAACATCACTCATTATCAGAGAAATGCAATTCAAGACAACAATGAGGTACCATCTCATGCCAGTCAGAATGGCTGTTATCCAAAAATCTACAAACACTAAATGCTGGAGAGGGTGTGGAGAAAAGGAAACCCTCTTACACTATTGGTGGGAATGCAAAATAGTACAGCCACTATGGAGAACAGTGTGGAGATTCCTTTAAAAACTGGAAATAGAACTGCCATATGACCCAGCAATCCCACTGCTGGGCATACGCACCGAGGAAACCAGAATTGAAAGAGAAATGTGTACCCCAATGTTCATCGCAGCACTGTTTATAATAACCATGACATGGAAGCAACCTAGATGCCATCAGCAGATGAATGGATAAGAAAGCTGTGGTGCACAATGGAATATTATTCAGCTATTAAAAAGAACACATTTGAATCATTCTAATGAAGTGGATGCTCAAAATTCTCCAAGCCAGGCTTCAGCAATACATGAACCATGAACTTCCAGATGTTCAAGCTAGTTTTAGAAAAGGCAGAGGAACCAGAGATCAAATTGCCAACATCCGCTGGATCATCGAAAAAGCAAGAGAGTTCCAGAAAAACATCTATTTCTGCTTTATTGATTATGCGAAAGACTTTGACTGTGTGGATCACAATAAACTGAAAAATTCTGAAAGAGATGGGACTACCAGACCACCTGACCTGTCTCTTGAGAAACCTATATGCAGGTCAGGAAGCAACAGTTAGAACTGGACATGGAAAAACACACTGGTTCCATATAGGAAAAGGAGTACATCAAGGCTATATATTGTCACCCTGCTTATTTAACTTATATGCAGACTACATCATGAGAAACAGTGGGCTGGAAGAAACACAAGCTGGAATCAAGATTGTCAGGAGAAATCTCAATAACCTCAGATATGCAGATGACACCACCCTTATGGCAGAAAATGAAGAACTAAAGAGCCTCTTGATGAAAGTGAAAAGTGGAGAGTGAGAAAGTTGGCTTAAAGCTCAAGATTCAGAAAACGAAGATCATGGCATCTGGTCCCATCACTTCATGGGAAATAGATGGGGAAACAGTGGAAACAGTGTCAGACTTTATTTTGGGGGGCTCCAAATTCACTGCGGATGGTGACTGCAGCCATGAAATTAAAAGACACTTACTCTTCGGAAGAAAAATTATGACCAACCTGTGTGTGTGTGTGTGTGTGTGTGTGTTAGTCACTCAGTCGTGTCCGACTCTTTGTGACCCCGTCAACTGTAGCCCACCAGACTCCTTTGTCCATGGGATTCTCCAGGCAAGACTACTGGAGTGGGTTGTCATTTCCTTGACCACTTAGATAGCATATTAAAAATCAGAGACATTACTTTGCCAGCAAAGGTCCCTCTAGTCAAGGCTATGGCTTTTCCATGACCAACCTAGATAGCATATTAAAAAGCAGAGACATTACTTTGCCAACCAAGGTCCATCTAGTCAAGGCTATGGTTTTTCCAATGATCATGTATGGATGTGAGATTTGGACTGTGAAAAAAGATGAGTGCCGAAGAATTGATGCTTTTGAACTGTGATGCTGGAGAAGACTCTTGAGAGTCCCTTGGACTGCAAGGACATCCAACCAGTCCATCATAAAGGAGATCAGTCCTGGGTGTTCATTGGAAGGACTGATGTTGAAGCTGAAGCTCCAATACTTTGGCCACCTTATGCGAAGAGTTGACTCATTTGAAAAGACCGTGTTGCTGGGAGAGACTGGGGGCAGGAGGAGAAGGGGATGATGGAGGATGAGATGGCTGGATGGCATCACTGACTCGATGGACATGAGTTTCAGTAAACTCTGGGAGCTGGTGATGGACTGGGAGGCCTGGTGTGGTGCGATTCATGGGGCCTCAAAGAGTCGGACATGACTGAGAGACTGAACTGAACTGAACTGAATGAGGTGGATGAAATGGAGCCTATTATACAGAGTGAAGTAAGTCAGAAAGAAAAACACCAATACAACGTACTAATACATATATGTGGAATTTAGAAAGATGGTACTGATAACCGTATATATTAGAAAGCAAAAGAGATACAGATTTATAAAACAGTCATTTGGACTCTGTGGGAGAAGGCGAGGGTGGGATAATCTGAGGGAATACCATTGAAACGTGTATATTATCATATGGGAAATGAATAGCCACCCCAGGTCCGATGCATGAGACAAGGCACTTGGCTGGTGCACTGGGATGACGCTGAGGGATGGGAGGCGGAGGGGAGGTGGGAGGGGGTTCAGGATGGGGAAAATATGTACACCCATGGCTGATTCATGTCAATGTATGGCAAAAACCACTACAATATTGTAAAGTACTTAGCCTCCAATTAAAATAAATTTTAAAAAATAAAGTGAATATGGATAGATATATACTTATTGCCATGTTTTTAGTTGTTTTTGAGTTATTCTCTAATTCTCTGTAGCTTACTTTTTCTTTAAATTTTTTCCCTTGTAGTTGAATGATTTTTTAAAGTGATAAGCTTCATTCATTTATCTCTCTCATTTTTATATATCTATTGTAGGATTGTGAGAGTTGGACTGTGAAGAAGGCTGAGCGCCGAAGAATTGATGCTTTTGAACTGTGGTGTTGGAGAAGACTCTTGAGAGTCCCTTGGACTGCAAGTAGATCCAACCAGTCCATTCTGAAGGAGATCAGCCCTGGGGTTTCTTTGGAAGGAATGATGTTAAAGCTGAAACTCCAGTACTTTGGCCAGCTCATGCAAAGAGTTGACTCATTGGAAAAGACTCTGATGCTGGGAGGGATTGGGGGCAGGAGGAGAAGGGGACGACAGAGGATGAGATGGCTGGATGGCATCACTGACTCGATGGACGTGAGTCTGAGTGAACTCTGGGAGTTGGTGATGGACAGGGAGGCCTGGTGTGCTGCGACTCATGGGGTGGCAAAGAGTCGGACACGACTGAGCGACTGATCTGATCTGATCTGATCTGATTGTAGGATTTGATTTGTGATCTTCTTGGGGTTCATCTATGTTTTCTTGTAACTATATCTATTTGTTTTAAATGGACAGCCTTTTAAATTCAATCACATTCTGCAAGATCTAAATTTTTAAATTTCTTCCCCCATATTTTGTGTTTTTGATTTCATATTTTAAATCTTCATCTATTTTCTGATTACTGTATTTATATTTCATTTTACTATAATTTGTCGTTTAATCTTTCTACAAGTTTATGTTCAATCTTTTAACCTTTCTATATGTTTATGCTGATCCTCAGTCTAAAGGTTGATCCTCAGCCTTTAATATTTAGTTGTCTTTACTAATGTTTTGTTTTGTTTTGTTTTTTCTGTAGATACTTACTTCTTGTTATTTAAATTTTATTCCACTTGGAGAAATACATTTTAAATATTTTAAAGTATTTTATTACTGATGAACCCTTCTAGACTTTCTCTTTTGAAAAGTTCTTTATCCTTCAATTCTAAATGGGTAATTCGGCTGAGTAGAATATTCTAGGTTGCAGGTTTTCTCCTTTCATCAGTATGAATGTATCACTCTCTTTTTGCTACAAAATTTTGTAGAAAAAATGTATGTATTTTTAAAATTTTTTATAAAAAAATAAAGCTATCAGCAGATAGCTTTATGTGGGTTACCTTGAATATGACATTTTGTTTTTCTCTTTGCTGCCCTCAGAATGCTCTCTTTAGCTTTGTCTTTTGCCATATTAATTATGATATGTCTTGATGCTGTTTATTTTTGTTTATCTTTCTTGGTTTCCTCTGTGTTTTCTATACCATTTTGTCTTCCCTCAGGATTGGGAAGTTCTCAGCCTTAATTTTATCAAATATATTTTCTACTCCCTTCTCTTCTCCTTCTGTGACCCCTTTTAGGCTATGTTGGTATACTTGATGTTTTCTCCGGTTTCCTTAAGCTGTTCTCAATTTTTTAAATTATTCTTTTTGCTATTCTGTTTGTGTGACTTTCATTATTCTTTCTTCACAAGCTCCCAAGATGGCAGAGGAATATGATGAGGAAACCCCCACAAATTCATCAAAAAATCACTTGAATGTTGAGCAACTTCCACAAAACAACTTCTGAATGCTGGTGGAGGACACCAGGCACTCAGAAAGGCAGCCCAATCTCTTCAAAAGGAGGTGGGAGAAAATTTAAAAGAAGAAAACAGAGACAAAAATTTAGGGACAGAGACCCATCTTAGGGAGGGAGTCGTTAAGGAGGAGAAGTTTCCATATAGTAGGAAACCCTCTCACAGGTGTGTCTGTCAGAAGTTTGGAACCTCAAAGGGCACTATAACCAAGAGAAAAGAAAAGAAAAAAAAAACCCACAGAATATGTGCCTAACCACAATTACAAGTGGAGACAGAAAAGTGGCACAGACGCTCACATCCACCAACAGAGAGTGGGGGCTGGGCAGGAAATTCATTGGCAGGGACCACGGAGGTGAATAAGACACACAGCCCACCTAGGCCCACCCAGCTACCTGAGGTGCTTGGACCTGGGAAGGGCACAAAAGGCACAGCCCATCTCGGTCTGTGCCCCTGCAGAGCACCCAAGAACCTGAGTAGCTTAGACCTGGGAAGTGGACTGGCTAGACTCCTTTCTCCCCTTTTGACTCCATTTCCTCATTCTGTCACCTCTATCTCCCTCCTCCCTCTTCTCTACATAACTTTGTGAATTTCTCTGGGTGTTCCTGGCTGTGGAGAATTGTTTCACCATTAACCTAGGGGTTTTATCTTCTGTGCTGTATAGACGGAGAAGTCCTGAGGGTACTGTAATAAAAGGATGAAAAGTCATAGTCAGGAAGTTAACTCCAAAACTTTAGAACATCAGAGAACTCCTGACTCCAGGGAACATTAATAGACAAGAGCTCACCCAAAAGTCTCCATACCTACACTGAAACCAAGCTTCACCCAAGAGCCAACAAGTTCCAGTGCAAGATATACCATGCTAATTCTCCAGCAAAACAGGCACATAACACTGAACATTAAAAGATGGGCTGCCCAAAGCCATGCCAAACCCGTTAACATCCCCAAACTCAAAACTGGACACTTCGTTCCACTCCAGAGAGAAAAGATTCAGCTCCACCAACCAGAACAAAGATGCAAGATCTCCCAACAAGGAAACCTTGACAAACCACTAGTCTAACCCCACCCAGAGGGAGCAGATTCCATAAATAAGATCAGATCAGATCAGATCAGTCGCTCAGTCATGTCCGACTCTTTGCAACCCCATGAATCCCAGCATGCCAGGCCTCCCTGTCCATCACCAACTCCTGGAGTTCACTCACACTCACGTCCATCTAATCAGTGATGCCATCCAGCCATCTCATCCTATGTCGTCCCCTTCTCCTCTTGCCCCCAATCCCTCCCAGCATCAGAGTCTTTTCCAATGAGTTAACTCTTCTCATGAGGTGGCCAAAGTACTGGAGTTTCAGCTTTAGCATCATTCCTTCCAAAGAAATCCCAGGGCTGATCTCCTTCAGAATGGACTGCTTGGATCTCCTTGCAGTCCAAGGGACTCTCAAGAGTCTTCTCCAACACCACAGTTCAAAGGCATTAATTCTTCAGCGCTCAGCTTTCTTCACAGTCCAACTCTCACATCCATACATGACCACAGGAAAAACCATAGCCTTGACTAGATGGACCTTTGTTGACAAAGTAATGTCTCTGCTTTTGAATATGCTATCTAGGTTGGTCATAACTTTCCTTCCAAGGAGTAAGCGTCTTTTAATTTCATGGCTGCAGTCACCATCTGTAGTGATTTTGGAGCCCAGAAAAATAAAGTCTGACACTGTTTCCACTCTTTCCCCATCTATTTCCCATGAAGTGATGGGACTGGATGCCATGATCTTCGTTTTCTGAATGTTGAGCTTTAAGCCAACTTTTTCACTCTCCGCTTTCACTTTCATCAAGAGGCTTTTGAGTTCCTCTTCACCTTCTGCCATCAGGGTGGTGTCACCTACATATCTGAGGTTATTGATATTTCTTCCAGCAATCTTGATTCCAGCTTGTGTTTCTTCCAGTCCAGCGTTTCTCATGATGTACTCTGCATATAAGCTAAATAAACAGAGTGACAATATACAGCCTTGACGAACTCCTTTTCCTATTTGGAACCAGTCTGTTGTTCCATGTCCAGTTCTAACTGTTGCTTCCTGACCTGCATACAAATTTCTCAAGAGGCAGATCAGGTGGTCTGGTATTCCCATCTCTTTCAGAACTTTCCACAGTTTATTGTGATCCACAAAGTCAAAGGCTTTGGCATAGTCAATAAAGCAGAAATTGATGTATTTCTGGAACTCTCTTGCTTTTTCCAGGATCCAGTGGATGTTGGCAATTTGATCTCTGGTTCCTCTGCTTTTTCTAAAACCAGCTTGAACATCAGGAAGTTCACGGTTCACATATTGCTGAAGCCTGGCTTGGAGAATTTTGAGCACTACTTTACTAACGTGTGAGATGAGTGCAATTGTGGGGTAGTTTGAGCATTTTTTGGCATTGCCTTTCTTTGGGATTGGAATGAAAACTGACCTTTTCCAGTCCTGTGGCCACTGCTGAGTTTTCCAAATTTGCTGGCATATTGAGTGCAGCACGTTCACAGCATCATCTTTCAGGATTTGGAATAGCTCAACTGGAATTCCATCACCTCCACCAGCTTTGTTCGTAGTGATGCTTTCTAAGGCCCACTTGACTTCACATTCCAGGTTGTCTGGCTCTAGGTCAGTGATCACACCGTCGTGATTATCTGGATCATGAAGATCTTTTTTGTACAGTTCTTCTGTGTATTCTTGCCACCTCTTCTTAATATCTTCTGCTTCTGTTAGGTCCATACCATTTCTGTCCTTTATTGAGCCCATCTTTCCATGAAATGTTCCTTTGGTATCTCAGATTGTCTTGAATAGATCTCTAGTCTTTCCCATTCTGTTGTTTTCCTCTATTTCTTTGCATTGATCGCTGAGGAAGGCTTTCTTATCTCTTCTTGCTAGTCTTTGGAACTCTGCATTCAGATGTTTATATCTTTCCTTTTCTCCTTTGCTTTTCACTTCTCTTCTTTTCACAGCTATTTGTAAGACCTCCCCAGACACCCATTTTGCTTTTTTGCATTTCTTTTCCATACGGATGGTCTTGATCCCTGTCTCTTGTACAATGTCACAAACCTCATTCCATAGTTCATCAGGCACTCTATCTATCAGATCTAGGCCCTTAAATCTATTTCTCATTTCCACTGTATAATCATAAGGGATTTGATTTAGGTCATACCTGAGTGGTCTAGGGGTTTTCCCTACTTTTTCTATTTAAGTCTGAATTTGGCAATAAGGAGTTCATGGTCTGAGCCACAGTCAGCTCCTGGTCTTGTTTTTGCTGACTGTATAGAGCTTCCCTATCTTTTGCTGCAGAGAATATAATAAATCTGATTTCAGTGTTGACTATCTGGTGATGTCCATGTATAGAGTCTTCTCTTGTGTTGTTGAAAGAGGGTGTTTGTTATGACCAGTGCATTTTCTTGGCAAAACTCTATTAGCCTTTGCCCTGCTTCATCCCGTATTCCAAGGCCAATTTTGCCTGTTACCCCAGGTGTTTCCTGACTTCCTACTTTTGCATTCCAGTCTCCTATCATGAAAAGGACATCTTTTTTGGGTGTTAGTTCTAAAAGGTCTTGTAGGTCTTCATAGAACCATTCAACTTCAGCTTCTTCAGCGTTACTGGTTGGGGCATAGACTTGGATTACTGTGATATTGAATGGTTTGCCCTGGAAACGAACAGAGATCATTTTGTCATGTTTGAGATTGCATCCAAGTACTGCATTTTGGACTCTTTTGTTGACTATTGTAGCTACTCCATTTCTTCTGAGGGATTCCTGCCCACAGTAGTAGATATAATGGTCATCTGAGTTAAATTAACCCATTCCAGTCCATTTTAGTTTGCTGATTCCTAGAATATTGACATTCACTCTTGCCATCTCTTGTTTAAAGACTTCCAATTTGCCTTGATTCATGGACCTGACATTCCAGGTTCCTATGCAATATTGCTCTTTACAGCATTGGACCTTGCTTCTATCACCAGTCACATCCACAGCTGGGTATTGTTTTTGCTTTGGCTCCATCCCTTCATTCTTTCTGGAGTGATATCTCCACTCATCTCCAATAGCATATTGGGCACCTACTGACCTGGGGAGTTTCTCTTTCAGTATCCTATCATTTTGCCTTTTCATACTGTTCAAGGGGTTCTCAAGGCAAGAATACTGAAGGGGTTTGCCATTCCCTTCTCCAGTGGGCCACATTCTGTCAGATAATTTCATGGTTCCACAAATAAGAGGAACCATGAAATTCCAGCCTGCAGAAAGGGCATCCCAAACACAGCAATGTAAACAAAATGAAAAGGCAGAGAAATATTCAGCAGGTGAAAGAATATCATAAAAACCCACCAAATGTAACAAAAGAGAAGGAGATAGGGAGTCTACCTGAAAAAGAATTCAAAATAATGGTGGTAAAGATGATCCAAAATCTTCAAAACAAAGTGAAGTTACTATATAGACTAGAGACAATGATTAAGAAAATGCAAGAAATGTTTAACAAGGACCTAGAAGAAATAAAGTCAATCAATAATAAACAATGCAATAACCAAGATTAAAAGCATTCTGGAGGGAACCAACAGTAGAATAACTGAGGCAGAAGACAAGATAAGTGAGGTGGAAGATAGAATGGTGGCAATAAATGAAACAGAGAAGAGAAAAGAATTAAAAGAAATGAGGACATCCTAAAGAAACCTCTGGGACAATGTTAAATGCCTCAATATTTCAATCATAGGTGTCCCAAAGAAGAAGACAAAAGAAAGGGCATGAGAAAATATTTGAGGAGATAATGGATGAAAACTTCACTATGTGTTCTGTATCCCTGCAGTTCATTTGATATAATGTGTGTGTGTGTGTGTGTGTGTGTGTTTTCTTTTCATTTCAGCTGTTGTACCTTTCAGTTCCTTTTCTTTTTAAAATATATCCTAGTTACTTCTTAAATTCTTGCTGCGTTAATCTATTCTTTCCCTTAATTCAATTAGCATTCTTCTTCTAATACTTTGAGTTCCTTATCTGGGCAATTGTATGCTTCTGTTTTCTTATTCATTCTTTCAGGGGGTTTCTTTTGTTCTTTCAATTGAGACTAGTTCCTCTGCCATTTTTCCTAAAGTTTCTCTGACATTTTGAAGTTAAGCAAGTTCAGTTCAGTCGCTAAGTCGTGTCTGACTCTTTGTGACCCCATGAACTGCAGCACGCCAGTCCTCCCTGTCCATCACCAGCTACTGGAGTCCATCCAAATCCATGTCCATTGAGTCTGTGATGCCGTCCAACCATTTTATCCTCTGTCGTCCCATTCTCCCTCTGCCCTCAATATTTCCCAGCATCAGGGTCTTTTCAAATGAGTCAGCTCTTTGCATCAGGTGGCCAAAGTATTGGAGTTTCAGTATTTCCCAGCATCAGGGTCTTTTCAAATGACTCAGCTCTTTGCATCAGGTGGCCAAAGTATTGGAGTTTCAGCTTCAACATCAGTCCTTCCAATAAACACCCAGGACTGATCTCCTTTAGGATGGACTGGTTGGATCTCCTTGCAGTCCAAGGGACTCTCAATTCTTCTCCAGCACCACAGTTCAAAAGCATCAATTCTTCGGCACTCAGCCTTCTTCACAGTACAGCTCTCACATCCATACATGACCACCAGAAAAATCATAGTCTTGACAAGACGGACCTTTGTTGGCAAAGTAACGTCTCTGCTTTTGAATATGCTATCTAGGTTGGTCATAACTTTCCTTCCAAGGAGTAAGCGTCTTTTAATTTCATGGCTGCAGTCACCATCTGCAGTGATTTTGGAGCCCGCCAAAATAAAGTCTGACACTGTTTGCACTCTTTCCCCATCTATTTGCCATGAAGTGATGGGACTGGATGCAATGATCTTCGTTTTCTTTTGTGTGTGTGTGTGTGTGTGTCCGACTCTTTATTTTATTTTTTTTAACTTTACATAATTGTATTAGTTTTGCCAAATATCAAAATGAATCCGCCACAGGTATACATGTGTTTCCCATCCTGAACCCTCCTCCCTCCTCCCTCCCCATACCATCCCTCTGGGTCGTCCCAGTGCACTAGTCCGAAGCATCCATTATCGTGCATCGAACCTGGACGAATGTTGATCTTTAAGCCAACTTTTTCACTCTCCTCTTCCACTTTCTTCAAGAGGCTCTTTAGTTCTTCTTCACTTTCTGCCATAAAGAAGGTGTCCTCTGCATATCTGAGGTTATTGATGTTTCTCCCGGCAATCTTGATTCCAGCTTGTGCTTCCTCCAGCCCAGCGTTTCGCATGATGTACTCTGCATATAAGCTAAATAAACAGGGTGACAATATACAGCTTTGATGTACTCCTTTTCCTATTTGGAACCAGTCTGTTGTTCCATGTCCAGTTCTAACTGTTACTTCCCAACCTGTATATAGGTTTCTCAAGAGGCAGGTCAGGTGGTCTGGTACTCCCATCTCTTTCAGAATTTTCCACAGTTTATTGTGATCCACACAGTCAAGGGCTTTGGCATAGTCAATAAAGCAGAAATGGATGTTTTTCTGGAACTCTCTTGCTTTTTCGATGATCCAGCGGATGTTGGCCAAACAGTTACCTATTGTGTTATTGAAGTGGTGTCCTTATGTTGGAGCACCCCTTTATAGACTACCTTTGCCCAATCTTACCCCGAAGAGAACATTACATGGCAAGAGAGACTAGCGAAGGCACTTGGCATGGGCTGTGTCTGTCCTGGCTGCACTGGTGAACCAGACCACTTCTGGGTCCTGCCTATGTAAGCACCAGTGATGGCTGCTCCTCACAGCAGTCTTACCTGGCTGCTGGTAAGACTCAGACATCTCTGGGTTTGTTCCTCCAACTGAATTCTCCCCTTAACCATTGCAGATTTTGTGCCAGGGTGAAGCTGTATCCTGAAGCATGTGGGGTCAGAGTGATCGCTCCTTTCAAGCTGAGGTATGCTGGGTTGGTTGGTTGTGAGAAACATACCAACACCCCATGCAGTTTCAACCCACCCTCTCTTCCCAAGCAGAATCCTCACAAGTAAGTTGCTCCCTCCTTACAAGCAGAGCCCAGGCTTCCCAGAGCCCTCTTTTTGTCTCGTCAGGCCTTCCAATCAGACAAGGGGATTCATCTTCCCTGGTGATGGGTCCCAGGGATAGGGCATCCAGTATGGGCTTGGACCACATACTCCCCAGGGGAATCCCTGCCTGTGTAATTCTCTTTTTCTTCTTCCCAGAGGACCAGGTCCAAACTAGTTCACTTCCCTTCCTTCCTTACTTGATTCCCTTGTGAACCTTTCCTAGCCAATGTTGTATAGGAGTCTTTCTGTCAACCCCTAGTTAGTTTTCAGTGAGATTATTTGACATGTAGGTTTATTTTTGATGTATTCACAGGGAAAAGTGAGTTCCACATCCTCCTATTCTATCTTGATCTCCTCTCACCTTTTATTCTCTTTACCCTTACTTTTCCAGCTGGAATTTTCTCCCTACTTCCTTTACATATTAAAGCTCCAAGCAATCATTTACACCAAGCTCAAATTTAACAACTTCCATTAAAGAATATGGGCCATACAGGTTAAGAGGTTACCTCTTCTTTTCTTGAATAGGTCTAACTCAGTTGAATATACCTGCTTTTATTCGTTGTTGGTGTTGTTGTTGTTGTCTGCATATGTGTCTCTTTTTAACCAAATTGAATTCTTTAAGAGAGCTGTATCATTTCCAATTTTTTTTCACTCCCCTTCTCTCCATTCCAACTTTTATCATCCTACCACATACACCACCACCACCCTCCCCAGGCACATCTATCTATTAAACTGTACCAAAGTGCTTTGTCATATACTTATTTTTATGCAAATATATAATTTTACACAGTCATTAGTATTGCTAAGAATAGGGACCATTCAGCCAACACTGCCATAAAATATCTATTTAAATTTTTATTTCCTTGGCCTTTTAGACTCTTCCTCATAGGAATAACATCAAAATGGATTAATGCTTTAAAAGTAATTTCTCCTTCCTCTCTTACTTAATTCAAAATCCTGGAAATCTAGATATTCTTAAACAATCCTTATATATCCTATACCATTCCATTAAATGCCATGTTCTCTACCTCATAAAAGCCCAGTACACTTTCTGCTTTTCATCTCCCAACATGCTATTCATTTAAGAGCAGTATCTTTATACATTAAATGAGCAAGACTCCAATGTGCGTAAGGCAATCATTCCTTATTTTACTGATGTAATAATCAGTTTTCCTTATGGAAATAGGCATAAGAAGTCTAAGCATTTCAGCCTACTCAATTGGTATGTTCAAACAATTCCCTCGGATATATAAAATTTATATCCTTGGATGGCACTTAATTGCTGAGAAACTACAGTATTCCTTTATATCCAGTGGCTTGTATATCCATGAGATTGTTTTCACCACTGAAAATTCTTTTTATTATTATTTTCATTTGCAGTGTTTTCTTAAAATAATCCTTTTGTTGATAGTATAATATGATTATACATTCTTCAGTAGATTTTGGATGCACATTATTGCTCAGAAGTTTGTTTTAGACATTTCTGATAGAAATTGTGGATGATTATTAAACTATTAAGCTCTTGAATATGTCTAAATCGAGTAGTTTTTTAGCATCTTTACACTACAAAATAAGCATAGTTTCTCTGACTTCATCTATTATTCTCTTAATGGGATAAAAGCAATTTATATGTCTCTGTCCTTAGACTTAACCTATTAACTCTATTTATTGACTGTGTATTTTCTATGAGGACATTTATTTTTATGCTTTAGATTTCTCTTTTAAATATTTTTTTGGCTAAACTTTTAGGGTGTGGGTACAAAAAAAATGTATACATACAAATTGGAATGCACTCAGTGAGTCAATACATTAATATTTCTTTTCGATTAAATTTCAAAAGGGAAGTCTAAAGAGAAAGTGAACGTTCTCCTCTATGTAAGTATAAAATAGGTAAAATATAGGACAGTCTTGTCTTTTCATCTTTAGATAATCTTTTTATATAAAAATATTACAATAATAGGAAAGGAAACTTCATTCTATACTTTTATTTATTTGGGAAATGAATGCAGACTTTTATTGCCCCTTTTCAGTAGAAAATATTAATATGGACTTTTGTGGTGGTCCAATGGTTAAGAATCTGCTTGCCAATGCAGGGACATGGATTCTATCCCTGATTTGGGAAGGTTCCACATGCCATGGAGCAGTTAAGCCCAGTGCCATAATTACTGAGCCCATACTGTAGAGCCTGAGAGCCACAATGGCTTTTAGAAACAAGAGAAGTCACCACAGTAAGAAGCCTGTGCACCACAACTGAGGATAGCCCCCACTCGCCACAACTAGACACAAAGCCTGCACACAGCAACAAGGGCACAACACAGCCAAAATTAATAAATAAAACCTTTTTTTAAAGAAGAGAAAATAGTAATATGTTTAGAATATTTTTAATTCCATTTTTCCCCCTCTGGGAAGAAAACTTACATACATGATGTTAGTTAGTAACTTACTTTTTTTTAATTGAAAAATCTCTTTCTGTCTGATAGAGATAATATACAAACTCTTGCAAAATAACAGTACTAAAATATTTGAATCTTTGAAATAGAGGCAAAATATATCCTGAAGTCATTTAGATTCTCTGATACCAAAACTTCAATTTCTTTTCATAGCATTTATTTTATATTGCTTTCATAGGTACTACTGTAACTTGATGAACTATGATAATTAATGTCCTATTCTTAATATCACATTATTGGAAATCAGTCAAGAAATAAGTTATAAAAGAAGAAAACTATGCAACAGAAATGCCATTCTATTTAAGCTCAGGAAAAAAAGGAAAAAACAGCTATGAAACCAAAAAATTAAAAAAAAAAATAGATGCCATAGACTTCCAGATAATAAGATCCTAAATTCTAATTGAATATACTTCTGTATTTTGAATACATATTGCAGAAAAAATGCCTTTAAAAATACAGAATTTCAATGGGTAAAAACATATTATAGAAGGGTTAAACAGTTCATTTCAAAAGCATTTCCATGAGATTCTAGTTTAACAAGATTGACCTGCATTTGATAGCTTATGGTGAATGATGTTGGATTTGTGATCTCCAAAGAAGATTTAGCTTCAGGACCAAGGACCAGGCTTCAAACACTCAAAACTTTGTATGGCAGAAGTTTTATTACAGGGATAAAGGACGAGAAAGCTTCTGACATAGACAACAGAATGGGAATGGAGAGTATAGTATTGAGTATAATGTTAGCTGTAGGTTTGTCACATATTACCTCTATTATTATGAATTATTTCTTCTCTATCCTTTGTACATAGAACTGTACAAAAATGTCTTCTGACCTAGATAACCATGGTGGTGTGGTCATTCACCTAGAGCCAGACATCCTGGATTGTAAAGGCAAATGGGCCTTGGTAATGATTGAAAGCATTACTACAAAAAGAGCTACAGGAAGCAATGAAATTTCAACTGAGACATTTAAAATTTTAAAAGATGATGCTATTAAAGTGCTACACTCAATATGCTAGCAAATTTGGAAAAGTCAGTAACAACCACAGAACTGGAAAAAGTTCAATCTTCATTTCAATCCCAAAGAAGGGCAATGTCAAAGAATGACCATGCTACCATAGAATTGCACTCATTCCACATGCCAGCAAGATAATGCCCAAAATCCTTCAAACTTGGGTTCAAACAGTACATGAACCAAGAACTTCCAGATGTACAAGTTGGATTTAGAAAAAGCAGAGGAACAAGAGATTTAATTGCCACCGTCTGTTGGATCATAGAAAAGGCAAGGGGTTGCAGAAAAACATGTACTTCTGTTTCATTTACTAGGCTAAAGTCCTTGACTGTGTGGGTCACAACAAAATGTGGGGAATTCTTTAAAAGATGAGAATTCCCAAAAAGCTTACTTGCATCCTGAGAAACTTGTATGCAAGTCAAGGAGCAACACTAGAACCAGACATGGAACAAAGGACTGGCTCAAAATTGGGAAAGAAGTATTGTCATTCTGTTTCTCTAACTTCAGTTCAGTTCAGTCATTCAGTCATGTCTGACTCTTTGTGACCCCATGAGTCTCACCATGCCAGACCTGCCGGTCCATTACCAACTCCCTGGGTTCACTCAAACTCATGTCCATCGAGTCGGTGATGCCATCCAGCCATCTCGTCTTCTGCCATGCCCTTCTCCTCCTGCCCTCAATCCCTCCCAGCATCAGAGTCTTTTCCAATGAGTCAACTCTTCGCATGAGGTGGCCAAAGTATTGGAGTTTCAGCCTCAGCAACAGTCCTTCCAATGAACACTCAGGACTGATCTCCTTCAGAATGGAGTGGTTGGATCTCCTTGCAGTCCAAGGGACTCTCAAGAGTCTTCTCCAGCACCACACTTCAAAAGCATCAATTCTTCGGCGCTCAGCGTTCTTCACAGTCTAGCTTTCACATCCATATATGACCACTGGAAAATCCATAGCCTTGACTAGATGGACCTTTGTTGGCAAAGTAATGTCTCTGCTTTTGAATATGCTATCTAGGTTGGCCATAACTTTCCTTCCAAGGAGTAAGCGTCTTTTAATTTCATGGCTGCAATCACCATCCGCAGTGAATTTGGAGCCCCCCCCCCCCAAAAAAAAAGTCTGAAATTGTCTCCACTGATTCTCCATCTATTTCCTATGAAGTGATGGGACTGGATGTCATGATCTTAGTTTTCTGAATGTTGAGCTTTAAGCCAACTTTTTCACTCTCCTCTTTCACTTTCATCAAGAGGCTCTTTAGTTCCTCTTCACTTTCTTCAATAAGAGTGGTGTCATCTGCATATCTGAAGTTATTGATATTTCTCCCGGCAATCTTAATTCCAGCTTGGGCTTCCACCAGCCCAGGGTTTCTCATGATGTACTCTGCATATAAGTTAAATAAGCAGGGTGACAACATACAGCCTTGACGTACTCCTTTTCCTATTTGGAACAAGTGTGTTGTTCCATGTCCAGTTCTAACTGTTGCTTCCTGACCTGCATATAGGTTTCTCAAGAGGCAGGTCAGGTAGTCTGGTATTCCCATCACTTTCAAAATTTTCCACAGTTTATTTTGATCCACACAGTCAAAGGCTTTGGCATAGTCATTAAAGCAGAAATAGATGTTTTTCTGGAACTCTCTTGCTTTTTCCATGATCCAGCAGATGTTGGAAATTTCATCTCTGATTCCTCTGCCATTTCTAAAACCAGCTTGAACATCTGGAAGTTCATGGTTCACGTATTGCTGAAGCCTGGCTTAGAGAATTTTGAGCATTACTTTACTAGCGTGTGAGATGAGTGCAATTGTTTGGTAGTTTCAGCATTCCTTGGCATTGTGTTTCTTTGGGATTGGAATATACTCTGACCTTTTCCCCATGAACAGTATGAAAAGGCAAAATGATAGGATACTGAAAGAGGAACTCCCCAGGTCGGTAGGTGCCCAATATGCTACTGGAGATCAGTTGAGAAATCACTCCAGAAAGAATGAAGGGATGGAGCCAAAGCAAAAAGAATACCCAGCTGTGGATGTGACTGGTGATAGAAGCAAGGTCCAATGCTGTAAAGAGCAATATTGCATAGGAACCTGGAATGTCAGGTCCATGAATCAAGGCAAATTGGAGTGGTCAAACAAGAGATGGCAGGAGTGAATGTCGACATTCTAGGAATCAGCAAACTAAAATGGACTGGAATGGGTGAATTTAACTCAGATGACCATTATATCTGAGTTAAATTCTGAGGCAGGAATCCCTCAGAAGAAATGGAGTAGCCATCATGGTCAACAAAAGAGTCCGAAATACAGTACTTAGATGCAATCTCAAAAACTACAGAATAATCTATGTTCATTTCCAGGGCAAACCATTCAATATCACAGTAATCCAAGTCTATGCCCCAACCAGTAATGCTGAAAAAGCTGAAGTTGAACGGTTCTATGAAGACCTACAAGACCTTTTAGAACTAACACCCAAAAAAGATGTCCTTTTCATGACAGGAGACTGGAATGCAAAAGTAGGAAGTCAAGAAACACCTGGAATAACCAGCAAAATTAGCCTTGGAATACGGAATGAAGCAGGGCAAAGACTAATAGAGTTTTGCCAAGAAAATGCACTGGTCATAACAAACATCCTCTTCCAACAACACAAGAGAAGACTCTATACATGGACATCACCAGATGGTCAACACTGAAATCAGACTGATTATATTTTTTGCAGCCAAAGATGGAGAAGCTCTATACAGTCAGCAAAAACATAACCAGGAGCTGACTGTGGCTCAGATCATGAACTCCTTATTGCCAAATTCAGACTTAAATTGAAGATAGTGGGGAAACCACTAGACCATTCAGGTATGACCTAAATCAAATCCCTTATGATTATACAGTGGAAGTGAGAAATAGATTTAAGGGCCTAGATCTGATAGATAGAGCGACTGATGAACTATGGAATGAGGTTCGTGACATTGTACAGAACACAGGGATCAAAACTATCTCCATGGAAAAGAAATGCAAAAAAGCAAAATGGGTGTCTGGGGAGGTCTTACAAATACCTGTGAAAAGAAGAGAAGTGAAAAGCAAAGGAGAAAAGGAAAGATATAAACATCTGAATTCAGAGTTCGAAAGACTAGCAAGAAGAGATAAGAAAGCCTTCCTGAGCGAATCAATGCAAAGAAATAGAGGAAAACAACAGAATGGGAAAGACTAGAGATCTCTTCAAGAAAATTAGAGATACCAAAGGAACATTTCATGTAAAGATGGGTTCGATAAAGGACAGAAATGGTATGGACCTAACAGAAGCAGAAGATATTAAGAAGAGGTGGCGAGAATACACAGAAGAACTGTAAAAAAAAGAGCTTCAAGACCCAGATAATCACGATGGTGTGAATACTCACCTAGAGCCAGACATCCTGGAATGTGAAGTCAAGTTGGCCTTAGAAAGCATCACTATGAACAAAGCTAGTGGAGGTGATGGAATTCCAGTTGAGCTATTTCAAATTCTGAAAGATGCTGCTGTGAAAGTGCTGCACTCAATATGCCAGCCAATTTGGAAAACTCAGCAGTGGCCACAGTCCTGGAAAAGGTCAGTTGTCATTCCAATCCCAAAGAAAGGAAATGCCAAAGAATGCTCAAACTACTGCTCAATTGCACTCATCTCACATGCTAGTAAAGTAATGCTCAAAATTCTCCAAGCCAGGCTTCAGCAATATGTGAACCATGAACTTCCTGATGTTCAAGCTGGTTTTAGAAAAGGCAGAGGAACCAGAGATCAAATTGCCAACATATGCTGGATCATGGATAAAGCAAGTGAGTTCCAGAAAAACATCAATTTCTGCTTTATTGATTATGCCTAAGCCTTTGACTGTGTGGATAACAATAAACTGTAGGAAATTCTGAAAGAGATGGTAATACCAGACCACCTGATCTGCCTCTTGAGAAATTTGTATGCAGGTCAGGAAGCAACAGTTAGAACTGGACATGGAACAACACACTTGTTCCAAATAGGAAAGGGAGTACATCAAGGCTGTATATTATCACCCTTCTTATTTAACTTATATGCAGAGTACATCATGAGAAACGCTGGGCTGGAGGAAGCACAAGCTGGAATCAAGATTGCCCGGAGAAACATAAATAACCTCAGACATGCAGAGGACACCTTCCTTATGGCAGAAAGTGAAGAAGAACTAGAGAGCCTCTTGATGAAAGTGAAAGAGGAGAGTGAAAAAGTTGGCTTAAAGATCAACATTCAGAAAACGAAGATCATGGCATCTGGTCCCATCACTTCATGGCAAATAGATGGGGAAAGAGTGGAAACAGTGTCACACTTTATTTTGGGGGGGCTCCAAAATCACTGCAGATGGTGACTGCAGCCGTGAAATTAAGATGCTTACTCCTTGGAAGGAAAGTTATGACCAACCTAGATAGCATATTCAAAAGCAGAGACATTACTTTGCCAACAAAGGTTTGTCTAGTCAAGGCTATGGTTTTTCCTGTGGTCATATATGGATGTGAGAGTTGGACTGTGAAGAAGGCTGAGCACTGAAGAATTGATGCTTTTGAAGTGTGGTGTTGGAGAAGACTCTTGAGAGTCCCTTGGACTGCAAGGAGATCCAACCACTCCATTCTGAAGGAGATCAGCCCTGAAATTTCTTTGGAAGGAATGATGCTGAAGCTGAAACTCCAGTACTTTGGCCACCTCATGCGAACAGTTGACTCATTGGAAAAGACTCTGATGCTGGGAGGGATTGGGGGCAGGAGGAGAAGGGGACGACAGAGGATGAGATGGCTGGATGGCATCACTGACTCGATGGATGTGAGTCTCAGTGAACTCCAGGAGTTGGTAATGGACAGGGAGGCCTGGTGTGCTGCACTTCATGGGGTCGCGGAGTTTCGGACACGACTGAGCGACTGAACTGAACTGACCTTTTCCAGTCCTGTGGCCACTGCTGACTTTCCAAATTGGCTGGCATATTGAGTGCAGCACTTTCACAGCAGCGTCTTTCAGGGTTTCAAATAGCTCCACTGGAATTCATCACTTCCAATAGCTTTGTTTGTAGTAACCCTTCCTAAGGCCTACTTGACTTCACATTCCAGGATGTCTGGCTCTAGGTGAGAGATCACACCATTATGATTATCTGGATCGTGAACATCTTTTTCATACAGTTCTTCTGTGTATTCTTGCCACCTCTTCGTAATATCTTCTGCCTCTATTAGGTCCATACCATTTCTGTCCTTTATCAACCTCATCTTTGCATGAAATGTTCCCTTAGTGTCTCTAGTTTTCTTGAAGACATCTCTAGTCTTTCCCATTCTGTTGTTTTCCTCTATTTCTTTGCATTGATCGCTCAGGAAGGCTTTCTTATCTCACCTTGCTATTCTTTGGAACTCTGCATTCAGATGCTTATATCTGTCCTTTTCTCCTTTGCTTTTCCCTTCTCTTCTTTTCACAGCTATTTTTAAGGCCTCCTCAGACAGCCATTTTGCTTTTTTTGTATTTCTTTTCCATGGGGATGATCTTGATCCCTGTCTCCTGTATAATGTCATGAACCTCTGTCCATAGTTCAACAGGCACTCTATCAGATCTAGTCCTTTAAATCTATTTCTCACTTCCACTATAAAATCATAAGGGATTTCATTTAGGTCATACCTGAATGATCTAGTGTTTTTCCCCACTTTCTTCAATTTAAGTCTTAATTTGGCAGTAAGGAGATCATGATCTAAGCCACAGTCAGCTCCTGGTCTTGTTTTTGCTGACTCTATAGAGCTTCTCCATCTTTGGCTGCAAAGAATAGAATCAATCTGATTTTGGTGTTGACCATCTGGTGATGTCCCTGTATAGAGTCTTCTCTTGTGTTGTTGGAAGAGGGTGTTTGCTATGACCAGTGCATTCTCTTGGCAAAACTCTATTAGCCTTTGCCCTGCTTCATTCCGTATTCCAAGGCCAAATTCACCTGTTACTCCAGGTGTTTCTTGGCTTCCTACTTTTGCCTTCCAGTCCCCTATAATGAAAAGGATATCTTTTTGACGTGTTAGTTCAAAAGATCTTGTAGGTCTTCATAGAACCATTCAACTTCAGCTTCTTCAACATTACTGGTTGGGGCATAGGCTTGGATCACTGTGATAGTGAATGGTTTGCCTTGTCTAAATTACATGCAGAAGATATCATGCAAAATGCTGGGCTGGAAGAGTTACAAGCTGGAATTAAGATTGCAAGGAGATATATCAGCAACCTCAGATATGCAGATGATACCAACCTAAGGGGAGAAAGCAAAGAGGAACTAAAGAGCCTCTTGATGAAGGTGAAAAAGGAGAATGAAAAATTCTGATGTAAAACTCAACATTCAAAAGCTAAGATCATGACATCCGTTCCCATCACTTCATGGCAAATAGATGAGGGAAAAAATGGAAACCGTGACAGATTTTCTTTTCTTGGCTCCATAATTACTGTGGATGGTGACCATAGCCATGAAATTAAAAGACGCTTGCTATTTGGAAGAAAACTATGGCAAACCTAGATAGCACATTAAAAAGCAAGAAATCACTTTGCCAACAAATGTTCATATAGTCAAAGCTATTAGTCATATATGGATGTGAGATTTGGGCAATAAAGAAAGCTGAGCACCAAAGAATTGATGTTTTTGAACTGTGGTGCTGCAGAAGACTCTTGAGAATCCCCTGGACAGCAAAGATATCAAATGAGGCAATCCTGAAGAAATCAACCCTGAATATTCATTGGAAGGGCTGATGCTGAAGCTGAAGCTCCAATACTTTGGCCATCTGATGCAAAGAGCTGACCCATTGTAAACACCCTGATGCCGGGAAAGATTGAAGGTAGGAGGAGAAGAAGATGTTAGAGGATGATATGGTTGGATGGAATTACCAACACAATGGACATGAGTCTGAGCAAACCCTGGGAAACAGTGAAGGACAGTGAAGCCTACCATACTGCAGTCCATGGGGGTCACAAGACCCAGACATAACTTAGTGTTTGATAGATGAAATGTCCTATCACAGTAGGTTTATGTATTTTGTCAAATCCTTTTCTATACCTATTATACGATCATGTGATTTTTAATGTTTCATTTCATTGATCTGATTTTATTGATTTATGTATGTTGAACCATCCTTGAATTCCTGGAATAAATCTTCCTCCATCGTGATGTATTATCCTTTTAATATATTCTTCAATTTAATTTGAACCCTTTTAAGCCTATGTTTTTTCCAGTGGTCACGTATGGATGTGAGAGTTAGACGATAAACAAAGCTGAGTGCTGAAGAATTGATGCTTTTGAACTACGGTGTTGGAGAAGAACACCAAGGCTCTTGAGAGTCCCTTGGACTGCAAGGAGATCCAACCAGTCCATCCTAAAGAAGATCAGTCCTGGGTGTTCATTGGGAGGACTGATGTTGAAGCTGAAACTCTAATACTTTGGCCACCTGATGCAAAGAGCTGACTCATTTGAAGAGGCCCTGATGCTGGGAAAGATTGAGTGCAGGAGGAGACGGGGACAACAGAGAATGAGATGATTGGATGCCATCACTGACTCAGTGGACATTGGTTTGGGTAGTCTCCTGGAGTTGGTGATGGACATGGAGGCCTGGCGTGCTGCGGTTCATGGGGTCTCAAAGAGTCGGACACGACTGAGCGACTGAACTGACTGACTAACTGAACCTGTTGCCTGAATTCATTTTCCTAAAACTTTGTTGAGAATATTTGTATGTATATTCATCAAGGATATTGGCTTATGTACTATTTTACTGTGGTAATCATATCTGTTGCTGGTATCAAAGTATTGCTGGCCTCACGAAATGCATTTGGTATTATTCCCTCCTCCTCAATGTTTTGGAAGAATTTGAGAGGAATTGGTAATTTTTTTTTTTTTAATTTTTGGTAGAATTCTCTAGAGAAATCATCTGATCTTGGTGTTTCTGTGTTCGGTGTTTTGTTTGTTTGCTTTATTACTGATTCAATCTTTATCCAGGTCTGTTTGGATTTCTTCCTTATTTCTGATTTAGTCTTGGTAGATTGTGTATTTCTAGAAATGTATTCATTTCTTCTGGGTTATATACTTTGTTAGCATATATTTGTTCATATAGTCTCATAATTCTGTAAAGTCTCCACTTTGACATCTGGCTTTGTTTGTTGACTATTTTCTACTTTTTTCTCCTTTAATCTAGCTAAGAGTTTTTCAACCTGTTTATCTTTTTGAAAAACCAGTTCTTTGTTTCATTGATTATATCTATTCTTTTTCTGGTCTCTATTTCATTTATTTATGCTCTGATTCTTATTATTTTCTTCTTTTTGCTAACTTTGGGCTTAAGATGTTTTGTTTTTCTAGTTTCTTGTCATTTAAAGTTACGTTATTTATTTAAGATCTTAGTAATAGTGTATGTGTGTATTGCTATAAATTTCCCTCTCAGAACTGCTTTTTGCTGCATCCCACAATGTTTAATTTATTTTCATTTTCATTTGTTTGGAGATTATTTATTTCCCTTTTGATTTCTTCTTTGACAGAGTGGTTATTTAGAAGTATATTGCCTACCTTCCAAATATTTGTAGATCTTCTTATTTTCCTCTCATTGTTGATTTCTACTTTCATATCATTGTGATCAAGAGAAGACAACTGATATGATTTCAATCTTCTTATATTTTATAAGATATGCTTTATAACAAATATAATCAGTCCTGGAGAATATTCCATGTGTACTTGAGAATATCATGAATTCTGCTACTGTTGGATAGAATGTTCTGTATATGTCCATTAAGCCCAATTGTTTTAAAATCTGATTCAGTTCCAAATTTTCTTATTGATTTTTTGTCTGGCAATCTACCCATTGTTAATGGGGAGTATTCATATCCCATGTGACTGTTGTGTTTTTGTCTATCACTTCCTTAATATCTGTTGTGAATTGTTTAATATATTTCAGTGCTTAAGTGTTGGAAGCAGGTATATTTATGACTATTACATCTTCTTTATGTATTGATTATCTTATCATTCTATAATGATCTTCTTTGTCTCTTATTAGCCTTTTAGGCTTGAAATCTATTTTCTCTAAGTATGGCTACCTTCTTTCTGTTTTCATTTTTGAATATCATCTTCCAACCTTTCATTTTGAGCCTAAGTGTGACTTTAGAGCTGAAATGAACATCTTATAAGTAGCATATAGTTATGTCTTTTTTTTGATCCATCCAGCCATATGTGCCTTTTGATTACTAAGTTAAATTCATTAATATTTAGGGTTATTCATGATGTGTAAGGATTTACTACTACCATTTTATCTTTTGTCTTCTGGTTATTTTATCTCACCAATATTTCTCTCTTCTCTCTTTCTGTCTACCTTTGTAAGTTGATAATTTTCTTATTCTCCCAACCTCTTTGTCTGTGTGTGTGTGTATGTGTGTGTGTGCTTTAAATATGTATTTTGTGGTCATCATGGTTTACATAAAATATCTCATAAACAGTCATTTTTCCCCTGTTAGCAACTTATCTCCATTAGCCTATGAAAGCTCTATCATTTTACTCTTCCTCTTTTTATATTTTTGATGTCACAGGTATTGCTCTTTATACTGCAATTTTCTTACCAAATTGTGATAGCTGTGTTTATGGTTAATTCTCTTTTCATTTAGTCTTTATGCTAAGAGTTTAACATACTATTTTCAAAATTACAATATTCTGAGTACATATCAACTTAATCGGAGTTTGGCTTACTTTTGTCTTACAGTTTCAGATAGATCTCCTTTTAAGCATTTCTCGTAACAGATATAGTTGTGGTGAAGTCCCTCAACTTTTGTTTGTCAGAGAAAGACTTTATTTCTCCTTCATATCTGAGGAAAGTTATAGCAGCAGAGGAGGTGTGGTGTTCACTGGGAGCTGTGCATGTTCCCATGGCTCAGTAGAGGTATCCAGAAGTAGGGGGATCCCAGAGGTTTGTAGTGAGTGATTTTCATGTCTCCTGGGACAGAGAAAAGAAGACATTTTCCTCAGTTCTCTTTGCCTAATTCTGTTTACTTTCCCTCTTCCAGTTATTGCAGTCTCTTTTCAGACTGAGCAGCTTATCCCTCCAGCTGCAGTGTGAGTTTGGCAGACCTCCATGTGCCTTCACCCTCTTCCTCCTCTACCAGAAAGGACTTGGTGGCTTGCTCTCAGACTAGTTGTCACCGTCTCAGCTGCTGCTGGCTCTGCCACCACTTCCCTTGCTCCTCTGCCTCCTCACCTCCTCTGTGGTCCAGTCCACCCACTTACCGGTGTACAGATGGATGGACTCTTGGGTGTTCTGGTTTGCTGAGCAGAGTCACTTTTTTTCTGTTATGGATGTCCAATTGTTTTAAATCAAAGGAGAGAGAAAAGAGAAGAGACTCACATGTCCGTTATACTGACATCACTCCTCTTTGGTTACTTTTTTTTAAAATTAATCTTACAGTGGGTGTGCAGAGGTGAATATTCATAGACATTTTGAAATATGAAAACTATTAGATAAAAGCAAGAGTGAAAATATACTTGCTGTGTACAAAAGGGCTTTTATGGGAAAGCATGAGGCCAGGCAATAGAAACTGACACAGCACATAACCATGTATTGAAGATAGTAAAAGAAAAAGAGATGCCTAAGCATCCAGGAGTAGAAAAGAGTCAGATGTATAATATTGGCAAGAGATAATGAAGAAAAGAAAATGTTTTTTGGAAGATCAATATAACAGTGTTTTAAGTAATACTGGTAGTTTTTGACTGAGGAGAAAGCTAAAGCTTCTATTTTAAATTATTTATATCTTTGTTTTCATTTCCTACTCTAAAATAGAATTTGTAGTATTCTAGTATACTTTTCCTAAAATAAGAAGAGGATGTACATTGTGAAACACTAGTTAGGTGATACATCATTTGAATTTTTTAAAGCCAAGTATTTTTAAATAGAAGTAATAGCATTAACCTGGCATACTAATGCTCTATGATCTCAGAATTATATATTCATTTAAATTTGTTGTTATTAAACCTTATTAATGATGTTAATAACACTTGATAATATGCTTATTCATTGCCTGAGCAGAAACACTAATTTTGTTAAAGAATAGCAATGATGTGTTTACACTTATTAGTATGGTAATCTTAGTCAATAAATTAGCAGAGTTAGTATTAGTTAAACTATTTTTTAATCAATGGTTATTTTTGTAAAAAGTACCACTTTGTTAGAGGAATTACTGAAAATTTTTAAAGTTGAAGAAATAAACATCCATGAAAAGAGAGAAAAATTATGACTAGCAGGGCATTTGAAATAAGAATTTAAATGTCAGATTAGACACATAAGCTGTTTATTATTTATATTAGGCAATGGAAAGACTGAAGTATAAAGGTAGGAGAAATAATACTGAGTTGAGGGACAAAATACTATGCCCTTCCAGCTGGAAAAAAAAAAAAAAAAAAACTAAAATCAATCGCATGTTGTTTCTAAGCAGAGAATGAGAGAGTAAGTGTCAGTACAAACAGACACTGCACCATAGCTTTGCAGGGATGGGTTCTGTAAAGTGACACCTTCAGCCGAAGCCCTTGTTCTATGTAGCTTAAATAAACAAAAAGAACTTTAAGGCCATTATTCTAAGAGGGAATCAATGAATGAATCATGGTGGTAAAGCATGCTAAATAAGATGCTAGTGAATATAAGATTGCTCACAAAATTAAAGTGCTTTTTAAGGATAGTACAGGATAAAAATAATGGGAAATATCTATACATTACACTGACAATTAAAGTCATCTAGACTATATCTACTAATAATTTTCCTAGATGAAGCATTGGGAAGAAGAAAGAAACTGTACTTTTTCAGTTAACATTTTCATCAAGAAACATGTTCTCTTCACCAAGCTGAAATTCTCTGCATATGTAGCCTAAGTATCATTTGCTGAGACTTTTCTAAAGCTCTTCATTTACACTACTATGATGGATTGGATATTTGTATGTTTCGTCTTCTAGGGTTATTTTAATTTAATGCCTTAAGTAAAAGCAGTTCCTATACATACTGAAATTAGGTAATAGAAATGTGCGAGTATTTCTCATAACTTTTCTTAATTTATAGTACTTTTAAATGAACACTACGTATTGATGTGATTACCCGCCTCCATCATATTATTAGTAATATACATTTAATGAAACTCATTTGCATATGAATAGAGGTAAATACATAGACATGTGTGTGTGTTAAAGTAGAAGACTTTTGTTAGCATAAGAAAAGGTATATATGATTTTAAGATCTTGTATTAAATCTACCACAAAAGTGTTCTTGTATAAGCATCATATTTATAGTTTAAATTTTGTGAACATTTTAGTGTAGTTCAGGAATATGAGTCACAAGTGAACTTCATTCAGTTCAGTTCAGTCGCTCAGTTGTGTACGACTTTTTGCGACCCTATGAATCGCAGCACGCCAGGGCTCCCTGTCCATCACCAACTCCCGGAGTCCACCCAAACTCATGTCCATCAAGTCGGTGATGCCATTCAGCCATCTCATCCTCTGTCATCCCCTTCTCCTGCAGCCAATCTCTCTGAGCAACAGAGTCTTTTGCAATGAGTCAACTGTTCGCATGAGGTGGCCAAAGTATTGGAGTTTCAGCTCCAACACTAGTCCTTTCAATGAACACCCAGGATTGATCTCCTTTAGAATGGACTGCTTGGATCTCCTTGCAGTCCAAGATACTCTCAAGTGTCTTCTCCAACACCATAGTTGAAAATCATCAAAACTTCGGCGCTCAGCTTTCCTCACAGTCCAACTTTAACATCCATAAATAACCACTGGAAAAATCATAGCCTTGACAAGACGGACATTGGTTGGCTAAGTAATGTCTCTGCTTTTGAATATGCTATCTAGGTTAATCATAACTTTTCTTCCAAGGAGTAGCTCAGTTCAGTTCAGTCGCTCAGTTGTGTCCAACTTTTTGTGACACCATGAATTGCAGCACGCCAGGCCTCCCTGTCCATCACCAATTCCCAGAGTTCATTCAGACGCACATCCATCAAGTCAGTGATGCCATCCAGACATCTCATCCTCTGTTGTCCCCTTCTCCTGCCCCCAATATCTCCCAGCATCAGAGTCTTTTCCAATGAGTCAACTCTTTGCATGAGGTGGCCCAAGTACTGGAGTTTCAGCTTCAGCATCATTCCTTCCAAAGAAATCCCAGGGCTGGTCTCCTTCAGAATGGACCGGTTGGATCTCCTTGCAGTCCAAGGGACTCTCAAGAGTCTTCTCCAATACCAAACTTCAAAAGCATCAATTCTTCAGCGCTCAGCCTTCTTCACAGTCCAACTCTCACATCCATACATGACCACAGGAAAAACCATAGCCTTGACTAGACGGACCTTTGTTGGCAAAGTAATGTCTCTACTTTTGAATATGCTATCTAGGTTGGTCATAACTTTCCTTCCAAGGAGTAAGCGTCTTTTAATTTCATGACTGCAGTCACCATCTGCAGTGATATTGGAAACCAAAATAATTAAGTCTGACACTATTTCCGCTGTTTCCCCATCTATTTCCCATGAAGTGATGGACCAGATGCCATGATCTTCGTTTTCTGAATCTTGAGCTTTAAGCTGACTTTTTCACTCTCCACTTTCACTTTCATCAAGAGGCTTTTGAGTTCCTCTTCACTTTCTGCCATAAGGGTGGTGTCATCTGCATATCTGAGGATATTGGTATTTTTTCCAGCAATCTTGATTCCAGACTGTGTTTCTTCCAGTACAGTGTTTCACATGATGTACTCTGCATAGAACTTAAATAAGCAGGGTGACAATATACAGCCTTGAAGTACTCCTTTTCCTATTTGGAACCAGTCTGTTGTTCTATGTCCAGTTCTAACTGTTGCTTCTTGACCTGCATACAGATTTCTCAAGACACAGGTCAGGTGGTCTGGTATTCCCATCTCTTTCAGAATTTTCCAGTTTATTGTGATCCACACATTTAAAGGCTTTGGCATAGTCAATAAAGCAGAAATAAATGTTTTTCTGGAACTCTCTTGCTTTTTCCATGATCTAGTGGATGTTGGCAATTTGATCTCTGTTTCCTCTGCCTTTTCTAAATCCAGCTTAAACATCTGGAAGTTCACAGTTCACGTACTGCTGAAGCCTGGCTTGGAGAATTTTGAGCATTACTTTACTAGCATGTGAGATGAGTGCAATTGTGCAGTAGTTTGAGCATTCCTTGGCATTGCCTTTCTTTGAGATTGGAATGAAAGCTGACCTTTTCCAGTCTTGTGGCCAATGCTGAGTTTTCAAAATTTGCTGGCATATTGAGTGCAGCACTTTCACAGCAGCATCTTTCAGGATTTGAAATAGTTCAACTGGAATTCCATCACCTCCACTAGCTTTGTTCATAGTGATGCTTTCTAAGGCCCACTTGACTTCACATTCCAGGATGTCTGGCTCTAGGTGAGTATTCACACCATCGTGATTATCTGGGTCTTGAAGCTCTTTTTTGTTCACTTCTTCTGTGTATTCTCGCCACCTCTTCTTAATATCTTCTGCTTCTGTTAGGTCCATACCATATCTGTCCTTTATCGAACCCATCTTTGCATGAAATGTTCCCTTGGTGTCTCTAGTTTTCTTGAAGACATCTCTAGTCTTTCCCATTCTGTTGTTTTCCTCTATTTCTTTGCATTGATCGCTCAGGAAGGCTTTCTTATCTCTCTTTGCTATTCTTTGGAACTCTGCATTCAGATGCTAATATCTTTCCTTTTCTCCTTTGCTTTTCACTTCTCTTCTTTTCAGAGCAATTTGTAAGGCCTCTTCAGACAGCCATTTTGCTTTTTTGTATTTCTTTTCCATGGGGATGGTCTTGATCCCTGTGTTCTGTACAATGTCACGAACCTCATTCCATAGTTCATCAGGCACTCCATCTATCAGATCTAGTCCCTTAAATCTATTTCTCACTTCCACTGTATAATCATAAGGGATTTGACTTAGGTCATACCTGAATGGTCTAGGGGTTTTCCCTACTTTCTTCAATTTAAGTCTGAATTTGGCAATAAGAAGTTCATGAACTGAGCCACAGTCAGCTCCCAGTCTTGTTTTTGCTGACTGTATAGAGCTTCTCCATCTTTGGCTGCAAAGAATAGAATCAATCTGATTTTGGTGTTGACCATCTGGTGATGTCCCTGTATAGAGTCTTCTCTTGTGTTGTTGGAAGAGGGTGTTTGCTATGACCAGTGTGTTCTCTTAGCAAAACTCTATTAGTTTGCCCTGCTTTATTCTGTACTCCAAGGCCAAATTTGCCTGTTACCCCAGGTGTTTCTTGACTTTCTACTTTTGCATTCCAGTCCCCTATAATGAAAAGGACATCTTTTTTGGTTGTTAGTTCTAAAATGTCTTGTAGGTCTTCATAGAACCGTTCAACTTCAGCTTCTTGGACATTACTAATTGGGGCATAGGCTTGGATTACTGTGATATTGAATGGTTTGCCTTGGAAATGAACAGAGATCATTTTGTCGTTTTTGAGATTGCATCCAAGTACTGCATTTTGGACTCTTTTGTTGACCATGATGGCTACTCCATTTCTTCTACTGCCCACAGTAGTAGATATAATGATCATCTGAGTTAAATTCACCCATTCCAGTCCATTTTAGTTCGCTGAATCCTAGAATGTCGATGTCCACTCTTGCAATCTTCTGTTTGACTACTTCCAATTTGCCTTGAATCATGGACCTAACATTCCAGGTTCCTATGCAATATTTCTCTTCACAGCATCGGATCTTGCTTCTACCACCAGTCACATCCACTACTGGATATTGTTTTTGCTCTGTTTCCATCCCTTCATTCTTTCTGGAGTTATTTCTCCACTGATCTCCAGTAACATATGGGCACCTACTGACCTGGGGAGTTCCTCTTTCAGTATCCTATCATTTTGCCTTTTCATACTGCTGATGGGGTTCTTAAGGCAAGAATACTGAAGTGGTTTGCCATTCCCTTCTCCAGTGACCACATTCTGTCAGACCTCTCCACCATGATCCACCTGTCTTGGGTGGCCCCACATGGCATGGCTTAGTTTCATTGAGTTAGACAACGCTGTTGTCCATGTGATTAGATTGACTAGTTTTCTGTGATTATGGTTTGTGTGTCTGCCCTCTAACGCTTCTTGCAACACCTACACAACACCTACCATCTTATTTGGGTTTCTCTTACCTTAGACGTGGGGTATCCCTTCAGAGCTGCTGCAGCAAAGTGCAGCCGCTGCTCCTTACCTTGGAGGAGGGTTATCTCCTCACAGCTGCCCCTCCTGACCTTGAACGTGAAGTAGCTCCTCTCAGCCCTCCTGCACCCTTACAGCCACCGCTCCTTGGACATGGGGTTGCTCCTCTCTGCCGCTGCCCCTGACATGGGGCGTGGGGTAGCTCCTCCCAGCCGCCGACCCTACCACTTCATTAAGATTTAAAAACCTATTGTTCTACATAGCAAAAGACCATATAAGTGTGAATAATACTGTGCAGTCTGCATGCCCCCAAGGAAAAGTATCACTGAAACTTCCTATGCTACCTCCACGATTTATTAGCTATTCTTCTTCCAATTTGAGGATCACTGCATAGATCCTACACGTAGAACTGCAGCCATAGTGAAGTGAAGTGAAAGTCGCTCAGTCGTGTCTGACTCTTTGTGACCTCATGGACTATAAAGTCTGTGGAATTCTCCAGGCCAGAATACTGGAGTGGGTAGCCTTTCCCTTCTCCAGGGGATCTTCCCAACCTAGGGATCGAACCCAGGTCTCCCGCATTGCAGGCAGATTCTTTACCATCTGACTCACCAGGGAAGCCCACAGCAGTCATATATGGCTTATAAATAATTGCTCATTAAAACTTGGATAATACAGTCTATCTAGAGAGGCCAAGAAGAGACAATAAGGTGGCTGATGTTTTCATAATTCTGTTCCCACCATGCTGGTTTTCCCACTGCATGCTTCTCTCTACCTTCTCTTCAGGCTCCAGAGGAAAATGGAAAGGAATACTTACACTTTAGAACAACTTGGAAATTCACTTAGAATTTGAAATTCAGCATCCTGCAAATTCCAAGTGATCCAGGTTGTTCATTACATACTTACGGTAATCTATTTGTTTTTCCACATAATTTGACTTTAGTAAATTCATTCATTTAAAAAGACACTATTGATTGTTAAGTTGCTTCAGGCTTTCTTATCAACAACTGGGTACCATGGGGACAAAGACAAGATACCTACTGTTGCAGAGCCTAATCATTTAGCAGGAACCAATAGATTTTAAGAAATTATTTACCATATAATTTCAGACAGTGATGAGCAATGAAGAAAATTAAACAAGAATAGGTTAAATGGAGAAAAGTATGTTAGAAGTTTATTTCTGTTGGCTGGTGGGTAGTCCTTTCAGAGGAGTTGACTTTTAGACCCAGAGAGACAAGCCACATGAGAAAGAGTTAAGGGCAAGACACAAAGGCATGAACAAAGTCAGCGTGTTCTTGTGACTGGAAGGCCAACGTTCTTGCAGTGTACTGGGTTAATGGCACATTGCTACCAAATAGAGAAAAGTCAATGCCGAAATATATTTTTCTGCCTCAAAATCATCTTTACATGTCTCATTGGTGTACTTATGGGTCCTGTATAACAACTGTTTTATCAGCATATTCTGTAAATGTATATCCCTCTGATTGTCATAGCAGCTTAAATCTTGGGGCCACGAACTCATTTTTAAAGAGTTTTTCTTGGATTTTTCTATGTCAGAAGATTTTTTATTGCAGTTTCAGTTTCACTACTTGTGATTGATCTGTATTTATTCCTGGTTCAGTCTTGGAAGGTTGTACCTTTCTAAGAATCTGTCCATTTCTTCCAGAATAGTACAGGAGCTCAGCTCAGTGCTCCGTGATGACCTAGGGGGTTGGCATGGGGTGGGAGGGAGGTCTAAGTAGGAGGGAACATATGTATCGATGTGGCTGATTCACTTTGTACAGCAAAAGCTAACACAACATTGCAAAGAAACTATACTCCATTTTTTAAAAAGAGACTTTCCTTCCATTCTCTTTGAAACAAAACAAGTGTCTTGTTCTATTCAATGGACTTTCAACAGTCTAGAAGCTGTCTGTGTATTAAAGACCTGACAGCACAGTGATGAGGCAGGGTGAAGGGGAAGCAGCATTGCTAAAAGAACACAGCACACGGATGTAGAAATTATTAAGGTAAATAATGTATACAATCCTCATTTTCTAAAACCATTTTTAAGAATGGGTGAGTCCATCTCATTAAGCACTTAGAGAATATTTGTTTCTCAAAGAATATATAGTTTATATAAACTGTGGAAAATTCTGAAAGAGATGGGAATACCAGACCACCTGACCTGCCTCTTGAGAAATCTGTATGCAGGTCAGGAAGCAACAGTTAGAACTGGACATGGAACAACAGACTGGTTCCAAATAGGAAAAGGAGTACTTCAAGGCTGTATATTGTCACCCTGTTTATTTAACTTCTATGCAGAGTACATCATGAGAAACGCTGGGCTGGAAGAAGCACAAGCTGGAATCAAGATTGCCGGGAGAAATATCAATAACCTCAGATATGCAGATGACACCACCCTTATGGCAGAAAGTGAAGAGGAACTAAAAAGCCTCTTGATGAAAGTGAAAGTAGAGAGTGAAAAAGTTGGCTTAAAGCTCAAGATTCAGAAAACGAAGATCATGGCATCCGGTCCCATCACTTCATGGGAAATAGATGGGGAAAGAGTGGAAACAGTGTCAGACTTTATTTTGGGGGGCTCCAAAATCACTGCAGATGGTGACTGCAGTCATGAAATTAAAAGGTGCTTACTCTTTGGAAGGAAAGTTATGACCAACCTAGATAGCATATTCAAAACAGACATTACTTTGCAGCTAAGGTCCGTCTAGTCAAGGCTATGGTTTTTCCAGTGGTCATGTATGGATGTGAGAGTTGGACTATGAAGAAGGCTGAGTGCTGAAGAATTGATGCTTTTGAAGTGTGGTGTTGTAGAAGACTCTTGAGAGTCCCTTGGACTGCAAGGAGATCCAACCAGTCCATTCTGAAGGAGATCAGCCCTGGGATTTCTTTGGAAGGAATGATGCTAAAGCTGAAACTCCGGTACTTTGGCCACCTCATGGAAAGTGTTAACTCATTGGAAAAGACTCTGGTGCTGAGAGGGATTGGAGGCAGGAGGAGAAGGGGACGACAGAGGATGAGAAGGCTGGATGGCATCACCGACTCGATGGACGTGAGTCTGAGTGAACTCCGGGAGTTGGTGATGGACAGGGAGGCCTGGCGTGCTGGGATTCATGGGGCCGCAAAGAGTCAGACATGACTGAGCGACTGAACTGAACTGAACTGATAGACCATAAATAAAGGTAGCCACATTAAAATTATAGTGAACATGCACATGTATTTTCAACTTGTCTCAT
This sequence comes from Bos taurus, assembly GCF_002263795.3. NCBI lineage: Eukaryota > Metazoa > Chordata > Mammalia > Artiodactyla > Bovidae > Bos > Bos taurus. The sequence continues at coordinate 7,139,245 of NC_037336.1, forward strand.
AACATGCGTAACATAGTCTATTCATTGAGGAGATGTATTAAAATCCTTAAACTTAAGTCCAAATATATGAATCAATCTATCAATTATGTATTTCTGTATATGCCTTAAATTTTTTAAAATGTTTGCATAGTTTAAATTGTTGTAAATTTTATTTTTAATGTTTTTAATTTTATGTTAATGCAAATAAAATACTTTAACAAATACCACAAAGAGTGAATCAATGTACACAAAGTGTTATGTTTTTAAACATTTGTGCAGTCCTTGATATTATAGAATTTCTTTTAGATCCTTATTAAACTATTCAGCTGAGAAGAAAATTTCAGGAAAAGAGCAAGTGAAACTGCTGCATCCATATGATATTGAGGCAAATCCCTGGTGGCTCATAGTGGGAGTCCTAGTGTTTTATATTTTTCTGGGAGAGAAAAAAGAGAAGTAGTTTGAAATCATTGGAAATCCCCCCTGAGGGACTTACTGGAATCATATTATTGAGCTAGATAAACTTTAAAAAAGAATTCAAAATGGCAGGTCCAGGCCCAAAAGTTCACCACAAAGAAGCTAAATGTGTGCTGCTAGAAACAGCCTGCAGAACCACACTGCTGAGGGAAGCTACTGTCACAATGGAACATTGGCAGATATATGGACAACTTTCATTTTGAAATTATTTTTTTAACTTTTTAAATGGATAATTGACATAATTTACAGACTCACATATTTAATATAAATATGTCTATTAATCAGGAACAGGAAGAATTATTAGGAAACCACATTAAATAAGCAAATTAGAGTAAATACTGATCATTATTCCTAATTTGAAATACACAGATGTTTGTGTTGTAATTCTAGAGGGGCCATTAAATGCCATTTGGGGAGCATTAGTGTGAGATGCAAAAATGGAGCAAGAAAGCAAAATATTCCAGAAATATATTTTATAACAGGCTTTAATGTTGTACCTATTTAATTTACAACAAAAACTGGTGGGGACTTGTGCATGTCAGATAGTCAATAATTTTTGGCACAAAAATGTTAGGTCAAAGGCTATGTAAGTGCACATAGGGGAGGATTCTTCTATGAGGTGCCATATTTCCCAGAAAATGTCTAAATTTACCTTAATGGCTTCCATAGCAATTATGTCTTGCTTGTATTAAGCAAATTTTGAAAAAATAGTACATACGACTACTCTTTCAAAATAAACCTAAAAGGAACCACTTTTTTTTAAAACTATATGTAAGTGAGTTGATATTGAGCCCTACTTAAAAAAAAACCAAAAATGTTTGCTTGCATTTTTCTCTATAGATATATAATTTCATAAAGTCATTCCACTTTTGATTATAACTTCTAACCTGACCTAACATGCATATCAATTTGCCAAAGGGTATTTTGATCCCAGTATCATTAATCTATGAAAAAATGGATGTGATAATAGGAGAACCAATCTAATTTTTATTGTAGTTTTGGTAGTATAATACTATTATGTTAAGGTTAAAATTCTGTAGATCTTAGGCCTTTGTATATAAGGTCCAAGAAGTAAAGTGTATATATATATATATATATATATATATATATATATATATACATATATATATACACACACACACACACACACACACACAAATACATATATATAAACATACTCCTTCACAATCCTTTTGCCATTAAGTTCAAAGACCCAAATGCTAAAGGCTTTAAAGTTATTTTAAGTTCATTATAATATAAGCCTAACCCACAGGTAGAATTCTCACACACCTTGGATAAAAATTAGGGAAACAAGGGACTTCCCTAATGTTCCAATGGTTAAGAATTTACTTGCCAGTGCAAAGGAGATAGGTTCAATCCCTGGTCTTGGAAGATCCCACGTGCAGTGCGGCAACTAAACCTGCAAGCAACAGCTACAGAGCTTGCATGCTCCAGAGCCTGTGCTCCCCAACAACAGAAACTTCTAAAATGAGAAGTCTGCACACTGCAAAAAATAGTAGCCCCCACTGCCTGAAAATAGAGAAAGTCTTCACACAGCAAAAAATACAAAAAGAAAAGAATTAGGAAAACAGGGGTCTATATTCAAACTAAGTGCTGCACTCAATATGCCAGCAAATTTGGAAAACTCAGCAGTGGCCATAGGACTGGAAAAGGTCAGTTTTCACTCCAATCACAAAGAAAGACAATGCCAAAGAATGCTGAAACTACCGAACAATTGCACTCATCTCACACGCTAGTAAAGTAATGCTCAAAATTCTCCAAGTCAGGCTTCAGCAATATGTGAACCGCGAACTTCCAGATGTTCAAGCTGGTTTTAGAAAAGGCAGAGGAACCAGAGATCAAATTGCCAACATCCACTAGATCATGGAAAAAGCAAGAGAGTTCCAGAAAAGCATCTATTTCTGCTTTATTGACTATGCCAAAGCCTTTGACTGTGTGGATCACAATAAACTGTGGCAATTCTGAAAGAGATGGGAATACTAGACCACCTGATCTGCCTCTTGAGAAATTTGTATGCAGGTCAGGAAGCAACAGTTAGAACTGGACATGAACAACAGACTGGTTCCAAATAGGAAAAGGAGTTCGTCAAGGCTGTATATTGTCACCCTGCTTATTTAAGTTCTATGCAGAGTACATCATGAGAAACCCTTGACTGGAAGAAACACAAACTGGAATCAAGATTGCTGGGAGAAATATCAATAACCTCAGATATGCAGATGACACCACCCTTAAGGCAGAAAGTGAAGAGGAACTCAAAAGCCTCTTGATGAAAGTGAAAGTGGAGATTGAAAAAGTTGGCTTAAAGCTCAAGATTCAGAAAACGAAGATCATGGCATCTGGTCCCACCACTTCATGGGAAATAGATGGGGAAACAGTGAAAACAGTGTCAGACTTCATTTTTCTGGGCTCTAAAATCACTGCAGATGGTGACTGCAGCCATGAAATTAAAAGACGCTTACTCCTTGGAAGGAAATTTATGACCAACCTAGATAGCATATTCAAAAGCAGAGACATTACTTTGCCAACAAAGGTCAGTCTAGTCAAGGCTATGGTTTTTCCTGTGGTCATGTATGGATGTGAGAGTTGGACTGTGAAGAAGGCTGAGTGCCGAAGAATTGATGCTTTTGAACTGTGGTGCTGGAGAAGACTCTTGAGAGTCACTTGGACTGCAAGGATATCCAACCAGTCCATTCTGAAGGAGATCAGCCCTGGGATTTCTTTGGAAGGAATGATGCTAAAGCTGAAACTCCAATACTTTGGCCACCTCATGCGAAGAGTTGACTCATTGGAAAAGACTCTGATGCTGGGAGGTATTGTGGACAAGAGGAGAAGGGGACGACAGAGGATGAGATGGCTGGATGGCATCACTGACTGGATGGACGTGAGTCTGAGTGAACTCTGGGAGTTGTGATGGACAGGGAGGCCTGGCATGCTGTGATTCATGGGGTCGCAAAGAGTTGGACACGACTGAGCAACTGATCTGATTTGATCTGATATTCAAACTTGAAAATCATTCTTTTTGAATAAAAATAAATAATAATTAGTGATTATCAGCTGCCCATATAATTTCTTTTCTAACAAATGTTTTGTGAATATCCTGTATAAAAAAAAAAAGCAAGTTCTTTTACCTTTAAAATAATCTGAAGAATAGTGGGGAATTACTTCAGGTAAAGTTCTTATTTCTAGAAGCCCCAGTGGAATATTTTTTTCCTTCCCATTTATTACTATAATTAATAATAAATGAAGTTTTTATAAAGTATAAGTTCAGGGAAATTCACCACATGTTACTATTTTTCAAATTTACTCCTTGAAGCAGAAATATTTTCTTAATAACTTAAAAAATTAATCACATACAACTCATCCTTTATTCCAAGTCACTGAATGAATCAGTGTTAAAACCAAGAATATAGAGAGAACAAGATGGCGGAGTAGTAGGTGGACATGGAGAACATCTCTCTCCATGGATATATCAGGAATACACCTTCAGACACAGAAGTGCATGCAGAACACCAGCTGAGAGTGGACAGGAGTATCTGACCAGTGGAAAAGAATATATAGAGCCATGCAAAACTTGGTAAGATGAAGGAACTAGGGGGAAAAACAGGAATGCTGGTAGGGGCAATTGTCTGAGTCACAGGAGAAATATTTACAGTTGAGAGTGAAACAGCTGATCAGTGGCAGCCTGGATGGAATGAGAATCAGACAGTCCTTGGCGCAGCCATACATAACCCAGACAAGGACACAGGTCCCCTGGAAGGTGCAGAGGCTGGGAGCTGGAGTTTAGGGATTGTGGAGCAATTGTGGAGCTGCTGTTGACCTCGGAGAGACAGATCGAGGGGATGTGAGGGAGGAGATTGTAGTGGGAAATGCCTGTGGAGGAAAACCAGGCAATCACGGAGGCAAAGAGATACTGCTGAGTCACGCATAGTGGGTGGAGCCATCACTATAGCCTCTTTTTCCCCACATGCCAGCATCAGCAGCTGAACAATAGAGAGGCTGGGCCATCAAACACCTGAGACACTGAACTACAGAGTAGACCCCAGCCAAGGAGGCCCCTCCATGTGCCTGACCGCAGGCCCCCAGCCGGGTTTGGGGGGGGCTGGGGGAGGGGGGGGTGGGGAAGGGGGGCGGGGGGGGGCGGGGAGCTCTATGTGCCTGATGCACCAAACAACAGAGAAGAACCCCAGGCAAGGGAGCCCTCTAAGTGCCTGAATGGGCGGAGCTATGGGAAAGGCTTGCCAAAGAGGCCTTCTGATCGCCAGCTACAATAAGCTAGAAAAAAGACTCTGATAGGGTCATAACTTCTGAAGTGGAGGCAGTCCATATCTCTGCACACTTGGCGCTAGCAGGGTACCAGAAAGCCAAGCAGCTGAGCCACATTCACACTCAAATATCGATGTGACAGAGCTGCCACAGACATAAAAAGTCTTGTGTCTATGTGCACAGGGTCACTCCAATAGTGTCTGACTCTTTATGACCCTGTAGATTGTGGACTGCCAGATTCTTTATCAGGGAGGGGGATTCTCCAGGCAAAAATACTGGAGTGTATTGGCCAATACTGGTTGTCATACTCTTCTAGAGCACTGTATTTCCTGCTTCCCTAGTTGCCAACTCCCCTGGCTACTTGGTGCTGTCAGAACCCCTGCAACCCAAGCAGCTACACCACCTCCACACCTGGCCCTCACAGAGGCAAACCCAAGTCCTCCAGGGCAACCTAAGGAGCAAACCCCAATGTATGACTGACATGCAGAAGCAGAAATAAAATGACAGTTGAAACACAGGGGCAGTGTGGTTAAGAAACAAGACCCAAAACCTTCCCACCAGCTGTACAAGCTGCAGATTAAATCCACATGATCAACTAGGCAGACTCTATGTCCATGGAATATATAAAAGGTCATCAAGAGCTCCCACAAAAGCAAACACACTAGTTCTGGTAGCTGTAGACATTGGAGGCAAAAACACACAGGAGCAGTACCAGATTAGAATCTGAGCTGCCCCCACATCAGGTCTAGAGATCAGCACAGTGTTGGAGGGCATCCTGGGGAGGTGAGGTGGACTGTGACTTCCCGCAAGGGAAAGGACTCTGATAGCAGTAACTCAAGAAAAATATTTATTATTCTTATGTTTTGACTTGTTCTATAAATTCTTTTGGGGCTTTTTTCGTTTTTTTTCTTTTTTTTTTCCCCTCCTCTGTTGTAGTTGTTGACTTTACTGGCACTATGAAATCTAGTTAAGCTTTTGACCTGTTTTTTCTCAGTAACATTTTTTATTGTTGTTATAAACCTCTGTCTAAACATTAGGCTTTTGCAGTTTCGTGGAGTTTTCCTTTGTTTTCTTTTTTACTTTCCTTTTTTAATTTTAATTTTCCATTTTTTAACCTATTATTATTTTTTCTATGTATTTTTTGTTTGCTTTTCCTTCTGTTCTTTTCCCCTTGCAGTTAATCTTTAATGTATATAAATCTTCTTCATCTACCTCTATTTATCTTTTTATATCTATTCTTTCTTTTCTTTCTTTCCTTTCCTCTTAGCATATTTGCTAGTTTTATTTTCATTGATTTATTCCCCAATTGGCACTTTGCTTTACTTTTGTTTTCCTGTTTGTGCTTTAGTTAGTTTTGTTCTGATAGATATAATTTTTGGTTTCCTTTGGCCACTGGGTCAATCAATCGTACTTTATTTATGTTGGACTGCTTTGATTTTGCTTATAAGTGTATATGTATATGTGTATATTCAGTCACACGTTGTATTGGTGTTATAAACCTCTGCCTTGACATTGGGCTTATTCAGTTCTGTGGAGTTTCCACTATTTCTGTTCCTTCTTTCTTTCTTCTTCTGTAGTTTGTTTGTTTGTTTGTTTTCACTGTTTTATAATTTTAATTTTTTAAATCTATTATATCTTTTCTACATTAATTCCTTTGTTTGCCTTTCCTACTGTTTTTTTATCCTTACAGTTAATTTTTAATGAATATAAATCTTCCTCATCTACCTCTATTTAACTTTGCATATCTATTCTTTCTTTTTTTCTTTCCTTTCCTCTCAACATATCTGTTAGTTTTGTTTTCATTGCTTTATTCCCCACTTGGCACCTTGTTTCAGTTTTATTTTCAAGTTTGTGCTTTAGTTTTGTTCTTAACTGGTAAGTAAACATTTTTATTTCCTTTGTTTGCCGGGTCAATCTACTGTACTTTATTTGTGTTGGACTGTTTTGACTTTGCTCATGGGTATATATGTGTATGTGTATATTCTGTTATTTTAATTATTATTTGCCTGATTTTGCAACTGCCTTTTGTCTGGAGTTCATCTTTGGTTTCTCATTCTTGGATATTTATTTTCATCTCACCTCATGCCATAAAAAACCACTTGGGGAATTTTTGTTCCTGACCAGATATCAAGCCCTGAGCCTTTGGAGTGGGAGCACTGACTCCAAGACCCTAGACTACCAGCAAACTAACCCTAGGGAGAATCAAATAGTGAGAACTCACACAAAGGAATACACTTGACTACAAGACCCAGCATCACCCAACAACCAGTAGCACCCTGTGCAGGATATCTCATCTAAACACCAAATAAAACAAAAATACAAACCCATTCATCAGCAGATAAGATTACTACCTCACTTAGTCTTGCCCATCAGAGGAAAAACAAACAAACAAATAAAAACTTGGCATAAATTTTACCCTATATAGATTACAAAAACCATAGGACCAATCCTAGGAGGGCAGAAACCAAAAGGAAGAAAGAATTCAATCTTGAAGCCTGGGGAAAGGAGACCTCAAACAAAATAAGTTAAAAAAATAGTAATGAAAAGGCAAAGAAATACTAAGCAAATGAAGGGAACAAACTAGAAACACAAAAGTCCAAATACATAAAGAGGAAATAGGCAAACCACCTGAAAAAGAATTCAGAATAATGATAGTAAAAAAGATCAAAACCTTGAAAACAAAATGAAGAAAATGAAAGAATATTTTAACAAAGACCTAGAAGAATTAAAGAATAAACATACAGAGACAAACAACACAATTACCAAAATTAAAAATATTCTAGAAGGAATCAATATCAGAATACCTAAAGCATAAGAACAAATCAGTGAGCTGGAAGATAAAATGGTGGAAATAAATTCTGAAGAGCAGAATGAAGTAAAAAGAATGAAAAGAACTGATGGTAGTCACAGAGACCTCTGGAACAATATCAAATGGACCAACATTCAAATTATAGGAGTCCCAGAAGAAGAAGAGAAAAAGAAAGGGTATGAGAAAATTTTTGAAAAGATTAGTTGAAAATTTTCCCAACATGGAAAAGGAAATAGTCAGTAAAATCCAAGAGGCACAAAGAGTCCCATACTGGATAAACCCAAGGAGAAACATGCCAACACACAGACTAATCAAACTAACAAAGACTAAACACAAAGAAAGGATATTAAAAGCAGCAAGGGAGAAGCAAGAAGTAACATACAAGGGAAACCCCATACGCCTAACAGCTGATCTTTCAGCAGAAACTTTGCAGGTCAGAAGGTAATGGCAGGATATATTTAAAGTACTAAAAGTATAAAATCTAAATATCTAAAAAATCCTGCAAGGATCTCATTCAAAATTGATGGAGAAATAAAAAGCTTTTCAGACAAGCAAAAGTTAAGAGAATTCAGTACCACCAAACCAGCTTTACAACAAACGTTAAATGGACTTATATAGTCAAGAAATATAAGAGAAGAAAAAAGATCTCCAAAAGAAACCCCAAACAATTAAGAAAATGACAATAGGAACATATATAACAATAATTACTTTAAATGTAAATGGATTAAATGTTCCAACCAAAAGACACAGACTGGCTGAATGGACACAAAAACAAGACCCATATATATGCTGTCTACAAAAAAACCATTCAGACCTAAAGACAGTTACAGACTGAAAGTGAGAGGATGGAAAAATATATTCCTTGCAAATGGGAAGCAAAAGAAATCTGGAGTAGCAACCCTCATATCAGGCAAAATCGACCTTAAAATAAAGAATATTACAAGAGCTAAGGAAGGGCAACACATAATGTACAAGGGATCAATCCAAGAGGAAGACATAACAATTGTAAATATCTAGGCACCTGACATAGGAGTACCTCAATACATAAGACAAACACTAACAGACATAAAAGGAGAAATTGAAAGTAACACAATAATAGTAGGAGATTTTAATACCCCACTCACACCAATGGACAGATCATCAAAACAGAAAATTGACAAGGAAACACAAGTTTTAAAAGATACATTAGATGAGAAAGATGTCACTGATATCTTTGGGACATTTCATCCAAATGCAGAAAAATACACCTTCTTGTCAAGTGCACATGAAACATTCTCCAGGATAGACCAGATGTTAGGTCACAAATCAAACCTCAGTATATTTAAGAAAACTGAAATCATATCAAGCATCATCTCACAATACTATGAGACTAGATATGAATTACAAAGAAAAAACTGTAAGGAACACAAACATATGGAGATTAAACAACATGTTTCTAAATGACCAACAGATTACTGAAGAAATCAAAACAAAAATCAAAGAATTTCAAAAAACAAATGACAATGAAAACACAACAACTCAAAACCTATGAGATGCAGCAAAAGCAATTCTAAGAGGGAAGTTTATAGCAATACATTCCTACCTCCATAAACAAGAAAAACATCGAATAGACAACCTAACTTTACACCTAAAACAACTGGAAAAAGAAGAACAAAAATTTTTTTAATGGTAGAAGGAAAGAAATCATAAAGATCTGAACAGAAATAAATGAAAACAAAGTGTGTGTGTGGGGGGGGGGGAACAGCAGTAAAGATAAATAAAACTATAAGCTGGTTCTTTGAGAAGATAAACAAAATTATCAAGCCTTTAGCCAGACTTGAGAAAAAAAGAAGAATTAAATCAATAAAATTAGAAATTAAAAAGGAGAGCTTACACCAGACAATGCAGTAATAAAAAAGAGTATAATAGACTATTATGAACAAATATATGATAATAAAATGGATAACCTGGAAGAAATGGACAGATTCTTAGAAAAGTTCAATCTTCCAAGACTGAACCAGGAAGAAATAGAAATTATGAACAACCCAGTTACAAGCACTGAAATGGAAGCTGTGATCAAAAATCTCCCAAAATCAAAAGCCCAGGGCCAGATGGCTTCACAGGAGAATTCTATCAAATATTAGAGAAGAGCTAACGCCTTCTAAATTAGAGAATTAGAATTAGCTCTTCTAAATAGAGAAGAGCTATCCTTCTAAAACTCTTTCCAAAAACTGCAAAGGAAGAAACACCTCCAAACTCATTCTATGAGGCCACCATCACCCTGATACCAAAACCAGAAAAAGACAACACAGAAAGAGAAAACTACAGGCCAATATCACTGATGAACATGGATGCAAAAATCCTCAACACGATTTTAGCAAACAGAATTCAGCAACACATCAAAAAGCTCATACACCATGATCAAGTTGGGTTATTCTAGGAATGCAAGGATTCTTCAATATACACAAATCAATCGATGTGATACACCATACTAACAAATTGAAAAATAAAAATCATATGATAATCTCAATACAGAGAAAGCCTTTGACAAAATTCAGCACCCATTTATGATTAAAACTCTCAAAAAATGGGCATAGAAGGAACCTAGCTCAACATAATAAAGTCCATATATAATAAGACTATAGCAAACATTATTCTCAATGGTGAAAAACAAAAGGCATTCCCCCAAGATCAAGAACAAGACAATGGTGTCCACTTTCACCACTATTATTCAACATAGTTCTGGAAGTCCTAGCTATAGAAATCAGAGAAGAAGAAGAAATAAAAGGAATCTAGATCAGAAAAAAAGAAGTAAAGCTTTCACTGTTTGCAAATGACATCATATTGTACCTAGAAAACCTTAAAGATAGTATTAGAAAATTGCTAGAGCTAAACAGTGAATTTAGCAAAGTTGCAGGATACAAAATCAATACACAGAAATCACTTGCTAACAATGAAATATTAACAATGAAATATCAAAAAGAGAAATTAAGGAATGAATCTCATTCACCATTGCAACAAAAAGAATTAAATATCTAGGAATAAACTTATGTAAGGGGGAAAAAGAACTGTACAAAGAAAATTATAAGACACTAATGAAAGAAATCAAAGATGATATAAACAGATAGAGAGATATTCCATGTTCCTGGGTAGGAAGAATCAATATTGTGAAAATGACTATACTACCAAATGCAATCTATAGATTCAGTATGATCTCTAACAAATTACTCATGACATTTTTCACAGAACTAGAACAAAAAATTTCACAATTCATATGTAAACACAAAAGACCCCGAATAGCCAAAGCAGTCTTGAGAAAGAAGGAAGGAGCTGGAGGAATCAACCTTCCTGACTTCAGATTATACTACAAAGCTACAGTCATCAAGACAATGTGGTGCTGGCACAAAAACAGAAATATAGACCAATGGAGCAAGATAGAAATCCAAGAAATAAACCCAAGCACCTATGGGGACCTTATTTTTAACAGAGGAGGCAAGAATATATGATGGGGCAAAGACAGCCTCTTCAATAAATGGTGATGGGGAAATTCAACAGTTAAATGTAAAAGAATGAAATTAGAACACTTCCTAACACCATACACAAAAATAAACTCAAAATAAATTAAACACCTAAATGTAAGACCAGAAACTATCAAGTCTTAGAGGAAAACATAGGCAGAACACTCTATGACATAAATCAAAGCAAGATCCTCTATGACCCACCTCCTAGAGTAACAGAAATAAAAAAAGTAAACAAGTGGGACCTGAATTAGACTTAAAAGCATTTTCACAGCAAAGGAAGCTGCAAGGTGAAAAGACAACCCTCAGAATAGATGAAAATAATAGCAAATGAAACAACTGACAAAGGATTAATTTCCAAAATATGAAAGCAACCCATACAACACAATACCAAAAAAAAGGGAAAAAAGCTCAAAAAGTGGGGAAAAGATCTAAACAGTCATTTCTCCGAAGACATACAAATGGCTAAGAAACACATGAAAAGATGCTCAACATCACTCTTTATTCAGTTCAGTTCAGTCGCTCAGTCGTGTCCAACTCTTTGCGGCCCCATGAACTGCAGCACACCAGCAACTCCCGGAGTTCACTCAAACTCACGTCCATCAAGTCGGTGATGCCATTCAGCCATCTCATCCTCTGTCATCCCCTTCTCCACCTGCCCCCAATCCCTCCCAGCATCAGGGTCTTTTCCAGTCAGTCAACTCTTTGCATGAGGTGGCCAAAATATTGGAGTTTCAGCTTTAGCATCAGTCCTTCCAATGAACACCCAGGACTTATCTCCTTTAGGATGGACTGGTTGGATCTCCTTGCAGTCCAAGGGACTCTCAAGAGTCTTCTCCAATACCACAGTTCAAAAGCATTAATTCTTCAGTGCTCAGCTTTCTTCACAGTCCAACTCTCACATCCATACATGACCACTGGAAAAACCATAGCCTTGACTAGACGGACCTTTGTTGGCAAAGTCATCTCTCTGCTTTTCAGTATATTATCTAAGTTAGAGAAATGCAAATCAAACCACAGTGAGATATCACCTCACACCATTCAGAATGGCCATCATCAAATAGTCTACAAACAGTAGCTGCCAGAGAGGATGTGGAGAAAACAGAACACTCTTGCACTGCTTGTGGGAATGTCAATTGATACAGCCACTATGGAAAATGGCATGGAGATTCCTTTAAAAACTAGGAATAAAACCACTATATGACCCAGCAATCCCACTCCTAGGCATATACCCTGAGGAAAGCAAAATTGAAAAAGACACATGTATTCCATTTTTCTTTGCAGCACTATTTACAATAGCTAGAACATGGAAGCAACCTAGATGTTCATCTATAGATGAATGGATAAAGATGTTGTGGTACATATACCCAATGGAGTATTACTCAGCCACAAAAAGAAATGCATTTGAGTCCATTCTGATCAGGTGGATGAACCTAGAACCTATTATACAGAGTGAAGTGAGTCAGAAAGAGAAAGATAAATATTGTGTTCAAACACATATATACAGAATCTAGAAGAATGGTACTGAAGAATTTATTTACAGGGCAACATTGGAGAAGAGACATAGAGAATGGACTTGTGGACATGGGGAGAGGGGAGAAGAGGGTGAGATGTTTGGAAAGAGTAACATGGAAATTTACATTACCATATGTAAAATAGATAGCAAACGGAAATTTGCTGTATGGCTCAGGAAACTCAAACAGGGGCTCTGTTTCAACCTAGAGGGATGGGATGGGGACAGAAATGGAAGGAAGATCAAAAGTGAGGGTATATATGTATACCTGTGGCTGATTCATATTGAGGTTTGACAGAAAACAACATTCTGTAAGGTAATTATCCTTCAATAAAAAAGAAAATAAAAAAATGAAAGTACAAAGTAAAGAAAAAAAAGAACATAACTAAGATTTCCTATGAATTCTGTATTCATAATGCATACAACTACACTACATTTTCCTCTCATTGATCCCTGTAAAGACATGTAGAGAACCCCTGGAGTGGAAGAACTGACATTTTAATTTTGTGGCCATGAAATTATTTATTTTATCCTATTGGAAATGGAAAGTAAAATTAAACTTGTCACATATGATAGGGGAATTATTAAATAGAGAAGTAAAACAAATTTGACTGTGTGGATCACAACAAACCAAGGAAAAATCTAAAAGAGATGGGAATACCAGACCACATTACCTGCCTCCTGAGAAACCTATATGCAAGTCAAGAAGCAACAGCTAGAACCAGACATGGAACAATGGATTGGTTCCAAATTGGGAAAGGAGTATGTCAAGGGTGTATACTGTCACCCTGCTTATTTAATTTCTATGCAGTGTACATGATGCAAAATGCCAGGCTAGATGAAGCACAAGCTGGAATTAAGATTGCTGGGAGAAATATCAATAACCTCAGATATGCAGATATGCATAATATAGCTCAGATATATGCATAAGGTATGCACCACCCTTATGGAAGAAAGTGAACAAGAAGTAAAGAGTCTCTTGATGGTGAAAGAGCAGAGTGAAAAAGCTGGCTCAAAACTCAGTATTCAGGAATTGAGGATCATGGCATCTGGTCCTATCACTTCATGGCAAGTAGATGGGGAAATGATAGAAACAGTAACAGACTTTATTTTTCTGGGCTCCAAAATCTCTGCAGATTGCAACTGCAGCCATGAAATTAAAAGACCCTTGCTCCTTGGAAGAAAATCTATGACAAACCTAGATAGTGTATTAAAAAGCAGAGACATTACTTGCCAACCAAGGTTTGTCTAGTTAAAGCTATGGTTTTTCCAGTAGTCATGTATGGATGTGAGTGTTGGACCATAAAGAAGGCTGAGCAGTAAAGAATTTGTTTTTGAACTGTGGTGTTGGAGAACACTCTTGAGCATCCCTTGGACTGCAAGAAAATCAAACCAGTCAATCCTAAAGAAAATCAATTCTGAATATTTATTGAGAGGACTGATGCTGAGGTTGATGCTCCAATCCTCCACCTGATGCAAAGAGCCAACTCATTGGAAAAGGCCCTGATGCTGGGAAAGATTGAGGGCAGGAGGAGACGAGGCTGCAGAATATTAGATGATTGGATGGCATTACTGTCTCAATGCACATGAGTTTGAGTAAACTCTGGAAGATAGTGAAGGACAGGGAAGCCTGGCATGCTGCAGTTCATGGGGTCACAAAGAGTCTGACAGGACTTGGCAACTGAACAGCAGGAAAGGATATGTTGGTTCTTCAACTTAATGACTTCCAGACAGAGAGCAGCTAGAGGCCAGATACGGGGCCAAGAGGCAAGAACAATTGTTCACAGATTATCATTCGTGATTATCAGCATAATTCACAAATAATATGTTCAAATAATTTTGTCTGTTTTTCCCTCGAGCAATTTGTTGACAGCACTATATAAAAAAAAATTTTACTGAAGTGTATCAAGTTACTGGATTACACAACCTATACTGTAAAGGAAAAAAAAAAAAGATTCCTCCAGACAAGAGTGGTTAATATTAAAATGGCAAGAGTATTAAAGATTTAAAGTGCTAAAGAAAGAAAGTTGAAATGGTTTTGTTCAGTTCAGTCACTCAGTCATGTCCGACTCTTTGCGACCCCATGAATCACAGCACGCCAGGCCTCCCTGTCCATCACCAACTCCCCGAATTCACTCAGAATCATGTCCATCGAGTCAGTGATGCCATCGAGCCATCTCATCCTTGGTCCTCCCCTTCTCCTCCTGTCCCCAATCCCTCCCAGCCTCAGAGTCTTTTTCAATGGGTCAGCTCTTCGCATGAGGTGGGCAAAGTATTGGAGTTTCAGCTTTAGCATCATTCCTTCAAAAGAAATCCCAGGGCTGATCTCCTTCAGAATGGACTGGTTGGATCTCCTTGCATTCCAAGGGACTCTCAAGAGTCTTCTCCAACACCACACTTCAAAAGCATCAATTCTTTGGCACTCAGCCTTCTTCACAGTCCAACTCTCACATCCATACATGACCACTGGAAAAACCGTAGCCTTGACTAGACGGACCTTTGTTAGCAAAACAATGTCTCTGCTTTTGAATATGCTATCTAGGTTGGTCATAACTTTCCTTCCAAGGAGTAAGCGTCTTTTAATTTCATGGCTGCAGTCACCATCTGCAGTGATTTTGGAGCCCAGAAAAATAAAGTCTGACACTGTTTCCCCATCTATTTCCCATGAAGTGATGGGACCAGATGCTATGATCTTCGTTTTCTGAATGTTGAGCTTTAAGCCAACTTTTTCACTCTCCACTTTCACTTTCATCAAGAGGCCTTTTAGTTCCTCTTCACTTTCTGCCATAAGGGTGGTGTCGTCTGCATATCTGATTATCTGCTAATGGACATCTAAGTTGCTTCCACATCCTAGTTATTGTAAATAGTGCCACAATGAACACTGGGATACATGTGTCTTTTCAGTTTTGGTTTTCTCAGGGTATACGCCCAGTAATGGGATTGTTGGGTCATATGATACTTTTACTCTTAGCTTTCTTTTTTTTTTTTTAAGGAATCTCCATATTGTCCTCTATAGTAGCTGTATCAATGTATATTCCCA
The DNA here is from genome assembly GCF_002263795.3 of Bos taurus. Classification (NCBI taxonomy): domain Eukaryota; kingdom Metazoa; phylum Chordata; class Mammalia; order Artiodactyla; family Bovidae; genus Bos; species Bos taurus. Next base: position 7,154,841 of record NC_037336.1, read on the forward strand.
TGAACAGTGCAAGAGGGTTGGGTTTTCTTCACACTCTCTCCAGCATCTGTTTGTAGATTTTTGTATGATGGGCATTCTGACCAGTGTGATACTGTATTATGTTTTAAGAGATGAGATTCATGTGGATTTCAAGTTGCAATATCAGAATGAAATAGGCTTTTGCATTTCTAATCATTCATTCCCTGAGATTAAGCAGCTGAGCACCACTTAATAAAGCATGTGCCATTTCTATTTCCCCATACATCTAATGTCAAGGAAACAGACATGTATGCTGCCTTATCAACTAACAAAATATCCATATTTTTCTGCAAAATGGTCAATACTGAAGTCAGATTGATTATATCCTTTGCAGCTGAAGATGAAGAAACTCTACACAGTCAGCAGAAAATAAGACTTTGAGCTGATTGTGGCTCAGATCATTAATACTTACTGCAAAATTCAAGCTTAAATTGAAGAAAGTATGGAAAACTACTAGGCCATTGAGGTATAACCTAAATCAAATCCCTTATGATTATACAGTGGAAGTGATGAATAGATTCAAGGGATTATATCTGGTAAACAGAGTGTTTGAGGAACTATGGATTAATGTTCATACCATTGTACAGGAGGCAGTTACCAAAATCATCCCCGAGAAGAAGAAATGCAAGAAGGCAAAAATGGTTGTCTGAGGAGGTTTTACAAATAACTGAGGAAAGAAGAGAAGCAAAAGGCAAGGAATAAAAGGAAATATATACCCAACTGAAAGAGTTCCAGAGAATAGAAGGGAGAGACAGGAAGTCTTTCTTAAATGAACAACACAAAGTAGAGGAAAACAAAAGAATGGGAAAAACTAGAGACCTCTTCAATAAAATTGGAGACAAGGGAACATGGCAAGCAAGGATGGGCATGTTTAAGGACAGAAATGGTAAGGACTTAACAGCAGCAGAAGAAATCAAGAAGAGGTGGCAAGAGTACACAGAACTATGCACAAAGTCTTAATGACCCAAATAACCTTAATGGTTACTCACATGCATGTGTGTATATTCACTCAGTTCTATATGATTCTTTGTGACACTATGGACTGCCATGTTCCTCTGTTCATGGGATTCTCCAGGCAAGAATACTGGAGTGGGTTGCCATTCCTTTCTCCAGGGGATCTTCCTGACCTAGTGATCAAACCTGGGTCTCCTGCATTGCAAGTGGATAACTTTACTGTTGAGCCACCAGGGACAGACATCCTGAAAGTGAAGTCAAGTGGGTCTTAGGAAACATCACTACAAACAAACTAGTAGAGGTGGTGGAATTCCAGTTGAGCTGTTTCAAATTCTAAAAGATGGTGCTGTTAAAGTGCTGCACTCAATATGCCAGCATTTTGGGGAAACTCAGCAGAAACCACAAGACTGGAAAGGTCAGTTTTCATTCCGATTCCAATTAAAGGCAATGTCAAAGAATGTTCAATCTACTGTGCAATTGCACTCATTTCACATGTTAGAAAGGTTATGCTGAAAATCCTTCAAGACAGGCTTCAGCAATAGGTGAGCTGAGAACTCTCAGCTGAATTTAGAAAAAGCAGAAGAACCAGAGATCAAATTGCCAATATTTCTTGGATCATAGAGAAAGCAAGGGAATTCCAGGAAAATATCTACTTCTGCTTCACTGACTATGCTAAAGCCTTTGACTATGTAGCTCACAACAAAAGTGGGAAATTCTTAAAGAGATGGGAATACTAGATCACCTTATCTGTCTCCTGAGAAATCTGTTGTGGGTCAAGAAGCAGCAATTAGAACCAAATATGGCAAAACTGACTGGTTCAAAATTGGGAAAGGAGGAAAACAAGCCTGTATATTGTCACCCTGCTTATTCAACTTATATGATGCAGATTACACCATGTGAAATGCCAGGCTGGATGAATCACAAGTTGGAATCAAGATTGCTGGGAAAAATGTCAACAACCTCAGATGTGCAGATGATACCACACTAATGGCAGAAAGGGAAGAGTAATTAAAGATTTCTTGTTGAGGGTGAACAGGGAGAGTGAAAAGGCTGGCTTAAAGCTTAACACTAAAAAAACTAAGATCATGGCATCTGTTCCTATCATTTCAAGGCAAAAGATAGGGAAACAATGGAAGCAATAACATATTTTATTTTGGGGGGCACTAAAATCACAGTTGACAATGACTGCAGTTTTGAAATTAAAAGACGTTTCTTTCTTGAAAGGAAAGATATAACAAACCTAGGTAACATATTAAAGCAGAGACATTGCTTTGCCAACAAAAGTCTGTATAGTCAAAGCTATACTTTTTTTTTATACTTTTTATCCAATAGTCATGTACAGATATGAGGGTTGAAGCATAAAGAGTGCCAAAGATTTGATGCTTTAGAATTTTGGTGCAGGAGAAAACTTGAGTCCCTTGGACAGCAAGGAAATAAAATAAGTCAATCGTATAGGAAATCAACCCTGAATATTCATTTGAAGGACTATTGCTTGCAGCTGAAGCTCTGATACTTTGACCACCTCATGCAAAGAGCGAACTCATTGGGAAAGATTGAAAGCAAAAGAGAAGGGTGTCTCATAAGATGAGATGGTTAGATACCATCACCGACTCAATGGGCATGAATCTGAGCAAACATCAGGAGATAGTAAAGAACAGGGAAGCCTGGTCTACCGCAGTTTCAGTTCAGTTCAGTCGCTCAGTCATGTCTGATTCTTTCTGACCCCATGAACTGCAGCATGCCAGGCCTCCCTCTCCATTAGCAACTCCCAGAGTTTACCCAAACTCATGTCCATTGAGTCAGTGATGCCTTCCAAACATCTCATCCTCTGTCATCCCCTTCTCCTCCTGCCCTCAATCTTTCCCAGCATTAGGGTCTTTTCAAATGAGTCAGCTTCTCGCATCAGGTGGCCAAAGTATTGGAGTTTCAGCTTCAACAACAGTCCTCCCAGTGAACATCCATGTCTGATCCCATTTATTTTTTTTTTATTTTTTAAATTTACAATATTGTATTGGTTTTGCCATATATCAAAATGAATCCACCACAGGTATACATGTGTTCCCCATCCTGAAGCCTCCTCCCTCCTCCCTCCCCATACCATCCCTCTGGGTCGTCCCAGTGCACCAGCCCCAAGCATCCAGTATCGTGCATCGAACCTGGACTGGCGACTCGTTTCATATATGATATTATACATGTTTCAATGCCATTCTCCCAAATCATCCCACCCTCTCCCTCTCCCACAGGGTCAAAAGGACTGTTCTACACAACAGTGTCTCTTAGGATGGACTGGCTGGATCTCCGTGCAGTCCAAGGGACTCTGAAGGGAAAATCAAGGGATTCCCAACACCACAGTTCAAAAACATCAATTCTTCTGTGCTCAGCTTTCTTTATAGTCCAACTCTCACATCCATACATGACCACTGGAAAAACCATAGCATTGACTAGACAGACCTTAGTTGACAAAGTAATGTCTCTGCCTTTAAATATGCTATCTAAGTTGGTCATAACTTTCCTTCCAAGGAGTAAGCATCTTTTAATTTTATGTCTAAAATCACCATCTGCAGTGATTTTGGAGCCCAGAAAAATAAAGTCTGACACTGTTTCCACTGTTTCCCCATCTATTTCCCATGAAGTGATGGGACCAGATGCCATGATCTTCGTTTTCTGAATGTTGAGCTTTAAGCCAATTTTTTCATTCTGCTCTTTCACTTTCATCAAGGGGCTTTTTAATTCCTCTTCACTATCTGCAATAGGGTGGTGTCATCTGCATATCTGAGGTTATTGAGATTTCTCCCGGCAATCTTGATTCCAGCTTGTGCTTCTTCCAGCCCAGCATTTCTCATGATGTACTCTGCATATAAGTTAAATAAGCAGGGTGACAATACACAGACTTGAAGTACTCCTTTTCCTTTTAGAATCAGTCTGTTGTCACATGTACAGTTCTAACTGTTGCTTCCTGACCTGCACATAGGTTTCTCAAGAGGCAGGTCAGGTGGTCTGGTATTCCCATCTCTTTCAGAATTTTCCATAGTTTATTGTGATCCACACAGTCAAAGGCTTTGGCATAGTCAATAAAGCAGAAATAGATGTTTTCCTGGAACTCTCTTGCTTTTGCCATGATCCAGCGGATGTTGGCAATTTGATCCGTGGTTCCTCTGCCTTTTCTAAAACCAGCTTGAACATCTGGAAGTTCATGGTTCACGTATTGCTGAAGCCTGGCCTGGAGAATTTTGAGCATTACTTTACTAGTGTGTGAGATGAGTGCAATTGTGCAGTAGTTTGAGCATTCTTTTCCATTGCCTTTCTTTGGGAATGGAATGAAAACTGACCTTTTCCAGTCCTGTGGCCACTGCTGAGTTTTCCAAATTTGCTGGCATTTTGAGTGCAGCACTTTCACAGCAGCATCTTTCAGGATTTGAAATAGTTCAACTGGAATTCTATCACCTCCAGTAGCTTTGTTCATAGTGATGCTTTCTAAGGCCCACTTGACTTCACATTCCAGGATGTCTGGCTCTAGGTGAGTATTCACACCATCGTGATTATCTGGGTCTTGAAGCTCTTTTTTGTACAGTTCTTCTGTGTATTCTTGCCACCTCTTCTTAATATCTTCTGCTTCTGTTAGGTCCATACCATTTCTGTCCTTTATCGAGCCCATCTTTGCATGAAATGTTCCCTTGGTATCTCTAATTTTCTTGAAGAGATCTCTAGTCTTTCCCATTCTGTTGTTTTCCTCTATTTCTTTGCATTGATCACTGAGGAAAGCTTTCTTATCTCTCTTTGCTATTCTTTGGAACTCTGCATTCAGATGCTTAAATATTTCCTTTTCTCCTTTGCTTTTCGCTTCTTTTCTTTTCACAGCAATTTGTAAGGCCTCCCCAGACAGCCATTTTCCTTTTTTGCATTTCTTTTCCATGGGGATGGTCTTGATCCCTGTCTCCTGTACAATGTCATGAATTTCCGTCCATAGTTCATCAGGCACTCTGTCTATCAGATCTAGTCCCTTAAATCTATTTCTCACTTCCACTGTATAATCATAAGGGATTTGATTTAGGTCATAGCTGAATGGTTTAGTGGTTTTCCCCACTTTCTTCATTTTAAGTCTGAATTTGGCAATAAGGAGTTCATGATCTGAGCCACAGTCAGCTCCCAGTCTTGTTTTTCTTGACTGTATAGAGCTTCTCCATCTTTGGCTGCAAAGAATAGAATCAATCTGGTTTCGATTTGAGCATCTGGTGATGTCCCTGTGTAGAGCCTTCTCTTGTGTTGTTGGAAGATGGTGTATGCTATGACCAGTGTGTTCTCTTGGCAAAACTCTATTAGTCTTTGCCCTGCTTCATTCCGTACTCCAAGGCCAAATTTGCCTGTTACTCCAGGTGTTTCTTGACTTCCTACATTTGCATATTATATTTTTCAGACTAAATTTACTACATTATGAATCTTATATAATATTTAAAGAAAACTGCCCAGTATTTTAAAACAAATGCAGAAATATGCTGTCTGTGAACTTTTCTTCCTATAGGCTGAAAAATATTCATTGTCATAATAATGAAAAAATAAATATATACATTGAACAATAGCATTATCAAAATTCTTATGATATTTCAATACTCTTTTCAAATAAGATTACCTGTAAATAGCACTTCCTGTGTAGTTTTAAAAGGAAAGCAACCACACCATCTTTAGTATGTAAACATATCAAAAATGACAAAATATATTTACTTATATCTCTTGTGTTTTCATCTCTACTTTTCCCCTCCACTCCTCTACTTTCCAGTACAGCCAATCAGGTTGGTCATTTTCTTATTTATATTTAATGTAAGTAGTTATCATTTATAAATTAAAACGTATTCATACACTCCTACCCTTAAGAAAGATGATTAAAGCACATGGTTAAAAGAAAGAAGCAAGCATATGAGAGAGCTAATCCTTAGGTAGGTTGATAAGGAGTCTGGGGCTCTCAAGGAGAAAGGGGTCCAGGGCTCTTGAGGAGGAGAAAAGGACAAACTGTTGTTGTTGTTGTTTTTGTTTTTTTTTTTCCCCCACAATGCTTTGTCTTGTCAGTATAACAATGTATCTTGCTTGAGGACTTGTTTCTTCTTACAAAAAACCTTCTGACTAATCTTGTTAATTTAAGACTTATATGGTGGGAGTGAGTCTAGTAAGACCTTTCTATTCTTAGCTCTAATTTTGTTAATTTAAGATGTATTTTGTAGGAGTGGGTTGGTAAAAGTATGTAAGGCCTGGATAAGACTAACAATGGGAAGAAGGGGCACTCTCCATCCCCCTTCAGATGTCTATATCAGAAGCTTTCTCTCTCCCTTTTCATAATTTAATAAAACTCTGCTACACAAAAGCTCTGAGTGATCATGCCTGGTCCCTGATCCCGAAGCTAAATGTTCTTTGGAGATCATGAATCTAACATTGTTCACTATAAGCTATCACATATATATACATCTTCTGCAACAAGCCAAACAGAGAAGTCATAATAATTTAGCAAATGGTTCTATATAACACACTTTTGAAGTTTCACGTCAGGAAAAACTGTGTAGTCTACATTCCCCAAGAAATCTAACATTAATTTTTAGGGTTTTCTATTGTGAGGGATGATTATTTACATCCCTTACATTTTCAATGTTTTTATTTAGAGATTCAACCTTGTCAGGCCTTTTGTAAAGTCTTTATTTTTGTATGGATAATGTATATTCTGATACTTTATTTCATTTTTATTTTTCCTGATTTATTTTTTGTCTTTGTTTGCTTGGCTTAGTTTATTTTTCATAACTTCAGACAAGAATGGAAGAACAAAGTGTACTAATACAGATAAGCTCTCACACCTAAATGCAAAGCTCTTGATTTTCTGCCTAATTTCAATGTAAACACATGTTCTATAAATGCAATACCCCTGCCTCTAAAGATAACTCAGAGTGCTAAGGAAAAATAACTATTTTCTCATATTCATATCTGCCATTTTAATGTTGAAAAGTTAGAGAAGTGATAGTTTCAATTTATACAATTATTTTATGCCACTTAATCTAACCATATTATAAGTATGTCACTTATAGTCCTAGGACTTGAGTAGACGATCATATCTATAGAAATGGAGGTAAATGCATTCATCTCCTATAACTCAAAAAGTGTTCTTTAACATGCTTTGTATTGTGTAAACAACTTAATGTGCATATGAAAGGATGGAAAAGCAAGTATGAAGCTATAAATATTATAAACTCTTTATATGGAATACTTTCTATACATATGAGACAAATTGCTATCTTTATTCTTGTGAAACTGTAAGTTTTCATTCTTTTAAGTAGGACAATTCCCATGAAGTAAAAGTTTCTCTTATCTACTGAGGATCTTAATACATGTGACAAGTTTCAGAATAAAAGGTAGAGACAATGAAACACTCTGCATAATTTAATGTGGGAAACATTTTATTTTGAAGAGAGAAGACTTAGGTGGATTTTATTGTTCACTTTCTTTCGTGAACAACAGCAACACATGTTTTAATTCCACATGGTGAATTCCCAGTCATCTAAGAAATCCAACTTTCCTTTTTTTGTGTGGTGAAGGAAAAATACAGTATTTAATACAGGGCACCAAGCAAGGAAAAAAGTGCAGCCCATGCTCAAAAGACACAAACTTCCTGATGGCTTTCAGGGAAGGAGTTTTAAAGGCAGTAGGAAGGAGGGAGCTGCAAGGTGTGTGATCAGCTTATACATAAATATTGTGTTGGTTGGCATCAAGGTGAAGTTTTGAGGATCATCAGTCTAATTTCAACAAGTCTAGGGGTCCTGTGCTTGCAGTCAGCAATTTCTTCTGGTGGGGTCTGCTTCCTGTAAGAACAAACTTAATAATGTGTGTCAGACCTTTATCTCTATCTTTCAGTGAACTCCAGTTTGGTGTTTATAGAAGTTTTCTTCTATATGAATGGTTATGGTCTAAATTGTTATCAGTGTCCTAACCCAACAGCTATTCTTTGTTTCATGTCTTCACATTTCCTAATCATTAACTCTTGAGCCAGCCCTTAGAAACTCAAGAAAGACCTGGGAGACTAAAGAAAAAACTTTTACTTCAAGAGATAGGGTACATTGCCTTGTATAGAGGAGTTTCATCTTAAGTTGATGAATGGCTGATCTGATGATGTTATTTTCTCTTTTCTGCATTTCAGTGACAGCAAATAAAGAAAGAAAGTGAAGTCACTCAGTCGTGTCCAACTCTTTGCGACCCCATGGACTATAGCCTACCAGGCTCCTCTGTCCATGGGATTTTCCAGGTGAGAGTACTGGAGTGTGTTGCCATTTCCTTCTTCAGGGGATCTTCCCAACCCAGGAGTTAAACCCAGGTCTCCTGCATTGCAAGAAGACGCTTTACCATCTGAGCCACCAGGAAAGTCGCCAAGACAGTGGAAATTCCAAGTCTCAGTGACAACAAGAGCCAGCCAATTCCTCAATTTTTATAAAACAATTGCTCTCATCCTGGATCTCTTCCAAATTTAACATATACGTAAATCTTAGGAATACTGATACCATAGCTTACTATGGATCACTACTCCTCTGCTTGCTATTGGCAAGGGATCTTTATGACCATATGATTGAGTGCAGTGGAATTGAAATCCAGTTCCAGAATTCCATTTGCAAGGTCCAACTGCCTGGTATTAAGTATTTTATATTAGGTCAAAAGTTTGTTTGTTTGTTTTATGTCAGATTTTCAGTTGTGTGAAATCTTCAGAAATAACAGAAATAAAGCCAGTGAATCACCAACATAGAAAATAGTTAAAAGTTTACTGTTCAGCTCAGTTCAGTCACTCAGTCATGTCCGACTCTTTGCGACCCCATGAATTGCAGCATGCCAGGCCTCCCTGTCCATCACCAACTCCAGGAGTTCACTCAGACTCAGGTCCATCAAGTCAGTGATGCCATCTAGCCATCTCATCCTCTGTTGTCCCCTGTTCCTCCTGCCCCCAATCCCTCCCAGCATCAGAGTCTTTTCCAATGAGTCAACTGTTCACATGAGGTGGCCAAAGTATTGGAGTTTCAGCTTTAGCATCATTCCTTCCAAAGCAATCCCAGGGCTGATCTCCTTTAGAATGGACTGGTTGGATCTCCTTGCAGTCCAAGGGACTCTCAAGAGTCTTCTCCAACACCACACTTCAAAAGCATCAATTCTTCGGCACTCAGCTTTCTTCACAGTCTAACACTCACATCCATACATGACCACAGGAAAAACCATATCCTTGACTAGACGGACCTTTGTTGGCAAAGTAACATCTCTGCTTTTGAATATGCTATCTAGGCTGGTCATTACTTTCCTTCCAAGGAGTAAGCTTACTGTGCACACACCAAAAAGACAGCTCACAAATCAGGAGCACTCGAGCCAAAATGAAGGAAGGAAGGAATGAGGAAGGAAGCTTAGGGACTACTGTTATAAAGTAGTTCATATAGTGAGAAAGCAGGCACTGTTTATTTCCACAGTTGTTGGTTATAGTATTAGAAAAATAAAATTAATTACAGGGAATTGGCTAGTGGTTATTTCAAATTACTTTGGAGAAGCAGTTTAAGTTTTGCTTATGATTTCTGTAGGCATAAACAAGAAATGATCTGGTCGAGTTATTCTTGCAAAATAAGCTAAATTAAGCTTTGTTTGTATGACTAAACTGGTTTCATTGCTCCAAGGAATTTTAAGTCTGGTTCTCATTTGTTTTTTATTTAAACAACTGCAAAATTTTTTTTATTTATATTTCTCAATTTGGAAATATGTTTTTACTTAGGTGTTCTGCTTTTCTAGGGTCTCATTAAACTTTTTCTGCTGCCTTCTACCATAGTAGTTTCATCTGATTTTTCTAACCTTTTAAAGCTCTATTAGTTTTTTTTTTCTATTTTAGAAGTAAAACGTGCTGCAAAATGCACTGATTGTAAAGGGCTAATTCCATGAGTCTTGATAAATACATAAACCAGAGTAACCACTACCTCAACCAAGATATTAAAAACATCACTATTGAAAGTTTCCTGTTCCAGTCAATCCTTACTCAACAAAGGCAACCAATCAATCACTGTTTTGAATTCTACCACTGTGAATTCATTTTGCTTTCCCTAGAGGTTCATATGGGCTTCCCTGGAGGCTCAGTGGTAAAGAATGTCTGCCAATGCAGGAGATGTGTGTTCAATCCCTGGGTCAGGAAGATCCCCTGGAGAAACAAATGGCAACCCACTCCAGTACTTCTGTGTGAGAAATGCCATGGACAGAGTAGCCTGGCAGGCTACAGTCCATGGTGCTACAAAAGAGTCCAGACACAACAATAGTGAGTAAACAAGAGGTTCATACAAAAGGAACCATACAGTGTTTATTCTTTGATTTCTAACTTTTTTCTCCCAATATAATATATATGTGTTCTAATCATATGTGGAGTGTATCATATATTATTTATATTTTTGTAGAGAATTCCACTGTATGAATAAACTGAAATTTGGTTGCCCATTTTGCTATTCATATGTATTTAATTTGTCTCCAACTAGGGACTAGTTTTAAGTTTTTCTAAGTATTTATATACAAGTATTCTTGAGGATATTTTTATTTTTCCTTCTCTATTTTGTCATTAGAATATTTTACTTGAGTTCCTTTTGAGCAAATAACAAAGACTAAAATTGGGTTAATGACATCTAAGAGTGTGTCAAAAGATATGTGAAAACATTTCCAAATTGTGGTTGCACCATAAGCCATCTAAAAGGTCCCCAGACACTTTAGGTTGCCACTCATATTTGGTGTTGCCAGTCTTTAAAAATCTAGCCATTCTATGGAATCTTCAATTTTATCTCACTGTAATTTTATTTGAAATTTCCTGGTAACCAATGGTATCAAGCATCTTTTCACATGCTTGTGGGCCACACAAATGTTTTCTATTCTGAAGTGTATGTTTAAAAATTTTGTCCATTGTTGATATATAATAATTATTTATGTATTTAGAATTAAAATACTTTGTCAGATATAAATACTGAATACACACACTTGCACACACACACACACACACACACATATATATATATACACACATACTATTTCTGTGTTCTTAACAGCATTTTTCAGAAAACAAAAGATGTTTAGTCTGAATGGATATTTAATCCTGCATCATTAAGTTCAGTTCAGAAAAATTAGAAATGAAAATGGAGAAATAACAGCAAACAACACAGAAATACAAAGGATCATAAGAAAATACTATCAGTAATTATAGGTCAATAAAATGAACAACTTGGAAGAAATGGATGAATTCTTAGAAAAGAATAACCTTCCAAAACTGAACCAAGAACAAACAGAAAATCTTAACATACCCATCACAAGCACAGAAATCAAAAGTGTAATCAAAAATCTTCCAAAAAACAAAACCCCAGGACCAGACGGCTTCACAGGTGAAGTCTACCAAAAATTTAGAGAGGAGCTAACACCTATCTTACTCAAGTTCTTCCAGAAAACTGCAGAGAAAGGTAAACTCCCAAACATTTTCTATGGAGGCCACCATCACCCTAATACCAAAATCAGACAAAGATGCCACAAGAAAAGAAAACTGCAGGCCCATATCACTGATGAACAGAGATGCAAAAATCCTCAACAAAATTCTAGCAAACAGAATCCAACAATGTATTTAAAAGATCATATATCAAGTCCAAGTGGGCTTTATCACAAGGATTCTTCAATTTTCGCAAATCAATGTAATACACTACATTAACAAATTGAAAGATAAAAATAAAAATATTATCTCAATAGATGCAGAGAAAGACTTTGACAAGACTCCATACCCATTTATGATAAAAATCTCTCCAGAAAGCAGGCATAGAAGGAACATATCTCAACAAAATAAATGCCATATATGATTAAAACCAGAGCAAACATTATCCTCAATGGCAAATAATTGAAGGCATTTCCCCTAAAGTCAGGAGCAAGACAAGGGTACCCACTCTCACCACTACTATTCAACATAGTTTTGGAAGTTTTAACCACAGCAATCAGAGAAGAAAAACAAATAAAAGAATCCAGAATGGAAAATAAGATGTAAAACTCTCACTGTTTGCAGACGACGTGATCCTCTACATAGAAAACCTTAAAGACACCATCAGAAAATTACTAGAGCTAATCAGTAAACATAGGAAATTTTCAGGATATAAAATTAATACATAGAAATTCTTTGCTTTCCTATACACTAACAATGAGAAGACAAAAAGAGAAGTTAAGGAAATAAGCCCATTCACCATTCCAACTAGGAGAATATAATACTTAGGAATAAATTACCTAAAGAAATAAAACACCTATATATAGAAAACTATAAATCACTGATGAAAGAAATCAAAGATGACACAAATAGATGGAGAAATATACCATGTTCATGGATAGGAAGAATCAGTATAGGGAAAATGGATATACTACCCAAAGCAATAGATTCAATGCAATCCCTGTCAAGCTAAAATGGTATTTTTCACAGAACTAGAACACAAAATTTTTCACAGAACTAGAACACAAAATTTCACAATTTTTGTGTAAACACAAAAAAAAAACTTAAATAGCCAAAACAATCTTGAGAAAGAAGAATGGAACTGGAGGAATCAACTTGCCTGACTTCAGACTATGCTACAAAGCTACAGTCATCAAGACAGTATGGTACTGGCACAAAGACAGAAGTATAGAACAATGGGAAAAAAATAGAAAGCCCAGCGATAAATCCACACACCTATGGCCACCTTATCTTTGGCAAAGGAGGCAAAAATATACAATAGAAAAAAGACAGTCTCTTTAACAAGTGATGCTGGGAAAACTGTTCAACCACCTGGAAAAGAATGAAACTAGAACACTTTCTAACACCATACACAAAAATAATCCCAAAATGAATTAAAGATCCAAATGTAAGACCAGAAACTATAAAACTCCTAGAGGAAAACATAGGCAGAACACTCTCTGAAATAAATTACAGAGGTCAAAGATCCTCTATGACCTACCTCCCAGAGTAATGGAAAAAAAGTGAAAATAAACAGATGGGACCTAATTAAACTTAAAAGCTTTTGCACAATGATGGAAACTATAGGCAAGGTGAAAAGACAGCCTTTAGAATGGGAGAAAATAATAAACAAACGAAGCAACTGACAAAGAATCTCCAAAATATACAAGCAGCTCATGCAGCTCAATACCAGAAAAATAAATGACCCACCCAATCAAAAAATGGGCCAAAGAAATAACAGACATTTCTCCGAATAAGACATACAGATGGCTAACAAACACATTAAAAGATGCTCAACATCACTCATTATCAGAGAAATCCAAATCAAAACCACAATGGGATACCATCTCATGCTGGTCAGAATGGCTGCTATCTTTAAAAGTCTACAAAAGTCTTCTATCAAAAAAAGTCTACAAATATTAAATGCTGGAGAGGTTGTGGAGAAAGAGAATCCTCTTACACTTTAACTGTTAGTGAGAAGGCAAAATTGTACAGCCGCTATGGAGAACAGTGTGGAGATTCCTAAAAATACTGGGAATAGAACTGCCATACACCCAACAATCCCACTGCTGTGCATACACACCAAGGAAACCAGACTTGAAAGAGACACATGTATCCCAATGTTCATCTCAGCACTATTTACAATAGCTAGGACATGGAAGCAACTTAGATATCCATAGGCAGACAAATAGATCAGAAAGTTGTGGTACATATACACAATGGAATATTACTCAGCTATTAAAAAGAATGCACTTGAGTCAGTTTCAAAGAAGTGGACAAAACTGGAGCCTATTATACAGAGTGAAGCATATCAGAAAGAAAAACACCCATACAGTATATTAACACATATATATGGAATTTTAAAAGACAGTAATGTGATCCGATGTGCAAGACAGCAAGAGACACAGATATAAAGAACAGACTTTTGGACTCTGTGGGAGAAGGCAAGGGTGTGATGATTTGAGGTAGTAGCATCAAAACATGTATATTACCATATGTGAAATAGATGACCAATTCAAGTTTAATGCATGAAACAGGGCACTCAAAGCCAGTGCACTGGGATGACCCTGAGGGATATGAGGCGGAAGTGAAAAGGGGTGGGGGTTCAGGATGGAGGGACACATGTATACTCATGGCTGATTTATATCAATGTATGGCAAAAATCTACACAATATTGCAAAGTAATTAGCTTCAAATTAAATAAGTTAATTAATTAAAAAAAAATAAAAGTTAAGTTCAGTCACAGTCATGTCCAACTCTTTGAGACCCCATGGACTTGGGGTCTACAGGATGCCAAGTTTCCCTGTCCATTACCAACTCCCAGAGTTTACTCAAACTCATGTCCATCGAGTTGATGATGCCATCCAACCATTTCACTCTCTGTTGTCCCCTTCTCCTCCTGACTTCAATCCTTCCCAGCAACAGGGTCTTTTCAAGGAGTCAGTTCTTTGCATCAGGTGGCCAAAGTATTGGAGTTTCAGCTTCAGCATCATTCCTTCCAATAAATATTCAAGACTGATTTCCTTTAGGATGGACGGGTTGGATCTCCTTGCAGTCCAAGGGACTCTCAAGAGTCTTCTCCAACACCACAGTTCAAAAGCATCAATTCTTTGGCACTCAGCTTTGTTTATAGTCCAACTCTCACATCCATACACGACTACTGGAAAAACCATAGCTTTGACTAGACGGACCTTTGTTGGCAAAGTCATATCTCTCCTTTTTCATATGCTGTCTAGGTTTATCATAACTTTTTGTCCAAGGAGCAAGCGTCTTTTAATTTCATGGCTGCAGTCATCATCTGCAGTGATTTTGGAGCCCAGAAAAGTAAAGTCTCTCACTGCTTCCATTGTTTCTCCATCTATTTACCATGAACTGATGGGACCGGATGCCATGATCTTACTTTTCTGAATGTTGTTTTAAGCCAACTTTTTCACTCTCCTCTTTCACTTTCATCAAGAGGCTCTTTAGTTCTTCACTTTCTGCTAAAAGAGTGGTAACACCTGAATATCTGAGGTTATTGATATTTTTCCTGACTATGTTGATTCCAGCTTGTGCTTCATCCAGCTCAGAATTTCCCATGATGCACTCTGCATATAAGTTAAATAAGCAGGGTGACCATAAACAGACTTGACTTAATCCTTTCCCTGTTTGGAACCAGTCTGTTGTTCCATGTCCGGTTCTAACTGTTGCTTCTTGACCTGCATACAGATTTCTCAGGAGGCAGGTAAGGTGGTCTGGTATTCCCATCACTTTAAGAACTTTTCATAGTTTGTCGTGATCCACACAGTCAAAGGCTTTGGCATAGTCAATAAAGCAGAAGTAGGTGTTTTTCGGGAACTCTCTTGGTTTTTTTATGATCCAGTAGATATTGGCAATTTGATCTCTGGTTCCTCTGCCTTTTCTAAATCCAGCTTGAACATCTGGAAGTTCATGTTCAAGTACTGCTGAAGGCTGGCTTGGAGAATTTTGAGCATTACTTTACTAGCATGTAAGATGAGTGCAATGGTAGGGTAGTGAAAGATTGTTGCTGAACCACAAAATACACCAGGATTCTTTGCCTCTGGAGTAGAAGAATTCAATCTGGGGCCAGAGACAAGGCTTGATCGCTCAGAGATTTTGTGTAATAAAGTTTTATTAAAATATAAAAGAGATAGAGAAAGCTTCTGACATAGACATCAGAAGGGGGATGGAGAGTGCCCCCTCCCCCCTGCCTCCAGTGTTAGCAAGAGAGTTATATACTTTTTACTCAGTTATTACAATGAATCAAAAGAATGTCTGGAAGTTGTAGAGATCTTATTAGACCCATTCCCATAATTTACATTTTAAGATAACAGGATTAGCCAGAAGGTTTTCAGGAAGAAGAAACTCTCCTCAAGCAGGATACATTGTTGTTGTATAATCCCTAGTACAGAGTTTAAACTGAGTTGTGTAATTGATTAAGACTAAGAAATTCAGACCAAAAAAAAGTTTGTCCTTTCCTCCTCCTTGAGAATTCCAGACCTCTATTTCTACTTTGAGAGCCCCAGATCCCTTTCTCCTCCTTGGGAACCCTGGACTTCTTATCAGTCTGCCTAGGAATTCACTCTCTCAGTAGTTTGATCATTCTTTTGCATTGCCTTTCCTTGGGATTGGAATGAAAACTGACTTTTTCCAGTCCTGTGGCCATTGCTGAGTTTTCCAAATTTGTGGCATATTGAGTGCAGCACTTGCACAGCATCATCTTTTAAAAGTTGAAATAGCTCAACTGGAATTCCATCACCTCCACTAGCTTTGTTTGTAGTGATGCTTTTAAGTCCCATGGCTTTGCATTCTAGGATGTCTGGCTCTAGGTGAGTGATCGCACCATCACGATTATTTGGGTCATGAAGATCTTTTTGTATAGATCTGTGTATTCTTGCCACCTCTTCTTAATATCTTCTGCTTCTGTTAGGTCCATCCCATTTCTGTCCTTTATTGTGCCCTTCTTTTCATGAAATATTCCCTTGGTACCTCTAATTTTCTTGAAGATATCTCTAGTGTTTCCCATTCTCTTATTTTCCTCTATTTCTTTGCATTGATCACTGAGGAACACTTTTTTCTCTATCGTTGCTCTTCTTTGGAACTCTGCATTCAAATGGGTATATCTTTCCTGTTTTCTTTTGTCTTTAGCTTCTCTCCTTTTCTCAGCCATTTGTAAGGCCTTCTCCGACAACTATTTTGCTTTTTTGCATTTCTTTTTCTTGAGGACGGTCTTGATTCCTGTCTCCTGTACAATGTCATGAACCTCCGTCCTTAGTTCATCAGGCACTCTATCAGATCTAGTCCCTTAAATCTATTTCTCACTTCCACTGTATAATCATAAGGGATTTGATTTAAATCATACCTGAATGGTCTAGTGGTTTTCCCCACTTTCTTCAATTTATGTCTGAATTTGGCAATAAGGAGTTCATGATCTGAGCCACAGTTAGCTCTCAGTCTTGTTTCTGCTGACTGTATAGAGCTTCTCCATCTTTGGCTGCAAAAAGCATAATCAATCTGTTTTTGGAATTTCTGTTAGTGCTGTAAATTTGCTTAGTTTGTTTTCTAAGTATTAGATAAACTATGTTTTCCTGAGATACACACTATTTTATCAATATATAATTTGCTATAGCTTTATTGATGTATCCACATTTTGTTGGCTAGAGTAGCCTATAAACATTAATTAAGTGAAGCTTCTTCTCTTGTTTATATCTCCATTGCTCAGGGAGAGATTTGAAAATATCCTACTACAGTAGATTTCTAAATGTATCTATTTCTGTCCAGTTTTGTTTCATTAGTTAGGGATTTCTATTACTAGTTTTGTACAGTTTTATGATTTTACATTTGAGATAAACTGTCTCTTTTATCATTATAAATGTCTCTCTTTGTATCTGATAGTTTTCCTTTTCATAATGACTAGTTCATTTGCTAATAATATAGTTAATCAGTGTTCTTATGTTTACATAGTATTGCAATGCATGACACTGGCCTGGCTTTGTACTACAAGCCCTTGGTCAAGATACAGTCAAGTAACTATTGCCTCAGTTTCTTCTGCATGATCCACAAAAGTTCAGACACAGACTCAGACTGGGTGGGCAGGAGGGGCAGGAGGGTGGTGGAGAGTGAAATATCCCCATCTCTGTCCTCTTCATGTTGGGTTGGCCAAGGCTGACATCTTTTCACATACTTTTGCTTTCAATTTATACTTGCCTTTATACCTTATAGATAACATAGACTTTGGTCATGCTTATCTATTTTATCTGATAAAATACCTTCTTATTAAGGCCTTTATCCATTCACTTTAATTTATTAATGTGATTGCTATAAATAAAATATTTTTATAATAATGCAATATCCTTAACTTTAAAAAATATTTAATCTAGTTTTTATTTTATGTTGAAGTATAGTTGATTTAGGGCTTCCCTAGTAGCTCAGCTGGTAAAGAATCTGCCTGCAATGCAGGAGACCCTGGTTGAATCCCTGGGTCAGGAAGATCCCCTGGAGAAGGGATAGGCTATCCATTCCATCTACAGAGTTTTTTTCATTTCAAGTGTATAGCAAAGTGATTCAGTTGTACGTATATTCATTCTTTTTCAGATTCTCTTCCCATATAGGATATTACGGAATATTGAATAGAGTCCCCTATGCTATATAGAGAGGCTCTTATTGATTACCTACTTTATATAGAGTAGTGTATGTATGTTAATATCAAACTCCTAATTTATCCCTCCCCTTTGGTAACCATAAGTGTGATTCTGTTTCTTTCTTGAAAGTAAGTTCATTCATATCAAATTTTTAGATTCCATATATAATGATATCATACGATATTTATCTTTCTCTGTCTGAGTTACTTCACTCAGTATGATAAACTCTAGGTCCATCCATGCTGCTGTAAATGGCATTATTTCATTCTCTTGTATGACTGAGTAATATTCCATTGTATGTATGTACTACATCTTTTTTTTTTCCTTCTTCTTCCTTTCTTTTATTATTTTATTTTATTTTTTAACTTTACAATATTGTATTGGTTTTGCCATATATCAAAATGAATCCACCACAGGTATACATGTGTTCCCCATCCTGAACCCTCCTCCCTCCTCCCTCCCCATACCATCCCTCTGGGTCGTCCCAGTGCACCAGCCCCAAGCATCCAGTATTGTGCCTCGAACCTGGACTAGCAATTCGTTTCATACATGATATTATACATGTTTCAATGCCATTCTCCCAAATCATCCCACCCTCTCCCTCTCCCAGAGTCCAAAAGATGTTCTATACATCACTGTCTCTTTTGCTGTCTCGTATACAGGGTTATTGTTACCATCTTTCTAAATTCCATATATATGTGTTAGTATACTGTGTTGGTGTTTTTCTTTCTGGCTTACTTCACTCTGTATAATAGGCTCCAGTTTCATCCACCTCATTAGAACTGATTCAAATGTATTCTTTTTAATGGCTGAGTGATACTCCATTGTGTATATGTACCACGGCTTTCTTATCCATTCATCTGCTGATGGACTTCAAGGTTGCTTCCATGTCCTGGCCTTTATAAACAGTGCTGCGATGAACATTGTGGTACATGTGTCTCTTTCAATTCTTGTTTCCTCAGTGTGTATGCCCAGCAGTGGGATTGGTGGATCATAATGCAGTTCTATTTCCAGTTTTTTAAGGAATCTCCACACTGTTCTCCATAGTGGCTGTACTAGTTTGCATTCCCACCAACAGTGCAAGAGGGTTCCCTTTTCTCCACACCCTTTCCAGCATTTATTGCTTGTAGACTTTTGGATCACAGCCATTGTAACTGGCGTGAAATTGTACCTCATTGTGGTTTTGATTTGCATTTCTCTAATAATGAGTGATGTTGAGCATCTTTTCATGTGTTTGTTAGCCATCTGTATGTCTTCTTTGGAGAAATGTATATTTAGTTCTTTGGCCCATTTTTTGCTTGGGTCATTTATTTTTCTGGAATTGAGCTGTAGGAGTTGCTTGTATATTTTTGAGATTAGTTGTTTGTCAGTTGCTTCATTTGCTATTATTTTCTCCCATTCTGAAGGCTGTCTTTTCACCTCGTTTATAGTTTCCTTTGTTGTGCAGAATCTTTTAAGTTTAATTAGGTCCCATTTGTTTATTTTTGCTTTTATTTCCAATATTCTGGGAGGTGGGACATAGAGGATCCTGCTGTGATGTATGTCAGAGAGTGTTTTGCCTATGTTCTCCTCTAGGAGTTTTATAGTTTCTGGTCTTACATTTAGATCTTTAATTCATTTTGAGTTTATTTTGTGTATGGTGTTAGAAATTGCTCTAGTTTCATTCTTTTGCAAGTGGTTGACCAGTTTTCCCAGCACCACTTGTTAAAGAGATTGTCTTTAATCCATTGTATATTCTTGCCTCCTTTGTCAAGATAAGGTGTCCATAAGTGCGTGGGTTTATCTCTGGGCTTTCTATTTTGTTCCATTGATCTATATTTCTGTCTTTGTGCCAGTACCATACTGTCTTGATGACTGTGGCTTTGTACTAGAGCCTGAAGTCAGGTAGGTTGATTCCTCCAGTTCCATTTTTCTTTCTCAAGATTGGTTTGGTTATTCGAGATTTTTTGTGTTTCCATACAAATTGTGAAATTATTTGTTCTAGCTCTGTGAAGAATACTGTTGGTAGCTTGATAGGGATTGCATTGAATCTATAAATTGCTTTGGGTAGTATACTCATTTTCACTACATTGATTCTTCCAATCCATGAACATGGTATATTTCTCCATCTATTAGTGTCCTCTTTGATTTCTTTCACCAGTGTTTTATAGTTTTCTATATATAGGTCTTTAGTTTCTTTAGGTAGATATATTCCTAAGTATTTTATTCTTTTCGTTGCAATGGTGAATGGAATTGTTTCCTTAATTTCTCTTTCAGTTTTCTAATTATTAGTGTATAGGAATGCAAGGGATTTCTGTGTGTTGATTTTATATCCTGCAACTTTACTATATTCATTGATTAGTTCTAGTAATTTTCTGGTGGAGTCTTTAGGGTTTTCTATGTAGAGGATCATGTCATCTGCAAACAGTGAGAGTTTTACTTCTTCTTTTCCAATTTGGATTCCTTTTATTTCTTTTTCTGCTCTGATTGCTATGGCCAAAACTTCCAAAACTATGTTGAATAGTAATGGTGAAAGTGGGCACCCTTGTCTTGTACCTGACTGTAGAGGAAATGCTTTCAATTTTTCACCATTGAGGATAATGTTTGCTGTGGGTTTGTCATATATAGCTTTTATTATGTTGAGATATGTTCCTTCTATTCCTGATTTCTGGAGAGTTTTTTATCATAAATGGATGTTGAATTTTGTCAAAGGCTTTCTCTGCCTCTATTGAAATAATCATATGGTTTTTATTTTTCAATTTGTTAACGTGGTGTATTACATTGATTGATTTGCAGATATTGAAGAATCCTTGCATCCCTGGGATAAAGCCCACTTGGTCATGGTGTATGATCTTTTCAATGTGTTGTTGGATTCTGATTGCTAGAATTTTGTTAAGGATTTTTGCACCTATGTTCATCAGTTATATTGGCCTGTAGTTTTCTTTTTTTGCGGGATCTTTGTCAGGTTTTGGTATTAGGGTGATGGTGGCCTCATAGAATGAGTTTGGGAGTTTACCATCCTCTGCAATTTTCTGGAAGAGTTTGAGTAGGATAGGTGTTAGCTCTTCTCTAAATTTTTGGTAGAATTTAGCTGTGAAGCCATTTGGAACTGGGCTTTTGTTTTCTGGAAGATTTCTGATTACAGTTTCAATTTCCATGCTTGTGATGGATCTGTTAAGATTTTCTATTTCTTCCTGGCCCACTTTTGGAAAGTTGTACTTTTCTAAGAATTTGTCCATTTC
Organism: Bos taurus; assembly: GCF_002263795.3. NCBI lineage: Eukaryota > Metazoa > Chordata > Mammalia > Artiodactyla > Bovidae > Bos > Bos taurus. Next base: position 7,176,152 of record NC_037336.1, read on the forward strand.
TTCCATGTTGTCCATTTTATTGGCATATAATTGTTGATAGTAGTCTCTCATGATCCTTTGTATTTCTGTGTTGTCTGTTGTGATCTCTCCATTTTCATTTCTAATTTTATTGATTTGATTTTTCTCCCTTTGTTTCTTGATGAGTCTGGCTAATGGTTTGTCAATTTTATTTATCCTTTCAAAGAACCAGCTTTTGGCTTTGTTGATTTTTGCTATGGTCTCTTTTGTTTCTTTTGCATTTATTTCTGCCCTAAGTTTTAAGATTTCTTTCCTTCTACTAACCCTGGGGTTCTTCATTTCTTCCTTTTCTAGTAGCTTTAGGTGTAGAGTTAGGTTATTTATTTGACTTTTTTCTTGTTTCTTGAGGTATGTCTGTATTGCTTTGAACTTTCCCCTTAGGACTGCTTTTACAGTGTCCCTCAGGTTTTGAGTTGCTGTGTTTTCATTTTCATTCATTTCTATGCAAATTTTGATTTATTTTTTGATTTCTTTGTGATTTGTTGGTTATTCAGCAGCGTGTTGTTCAGCCTCCATATGTTGGAATTTTTAATAGTTTTTCTCCTGTAATTGAGATCTAATCTTACTGCATTGTGGTCCGAAAAGATACTTGGAATTATTTCAATTTTTTTAAATTTACCAAGTCTAGATTTATGGCCCAGGATATGATCTATCCTGGAGAAGGTTCCGTGTGCGCTTGAGAAAAAGGTGAAATTCATTGTTTTCGGATGAAATGTCCTATAGATATCAATTAGGTCTAACTGGTCTATTGTATCATTTAAAGTTTGTGTTTCCTTGTTAATTTTCTGTTTAGTTGATCTATCCATAGGTGTGAGTGGGGTATTAAAGTCTTCCACTATTATTGTGCTATTGTTAATTTCTCCTTTCATAGTTGTTAGCATTTGTCTTACATATTGCAGTGCTCCTATGTTGGGTGCATATATATTTATAATTGTTATATCTTCTTCTTGGATTGATCCTTTGATCATTATGTAGTGACCTTCTTTGTCTCTCTTCACAGCCTTTGTTTTAAAGTCTATTTTATCTGACATGAGTATTGCTACTCCTGCTTTCTTTTGGTCTCTATTTGCATGGAAAATCTTTTTCCAGCCCTTCATTTTTAAGTCTGTATGTGTCCCCTGTTTTGAGGTGGGTCTCTTGTAGACAACATATGTAGGGGTCTTGTTTTTGTATCCATTCAGCCAGTCTTTGTCTTTTGGTTGGGGCATTCAACCCATTTACGTTTAAGGTAATTACTGATAAGTATGATCCCATTCGGGGTACTTATAACATACTTATAACACAAGCTGGAATCAAGATTGCCAGGAGAAATATCAATAACCTCAGATATGCAGATGACACCACCCTTATGGCAGAAAGTGAAGAGGAACTAAAAAGCCTCTTGATGAAAGTGAAAGTAGAGAGTGAAAAAGTTGGCTTAAAGCTCAACATTCAGAAAACGAAGATCATGGCATCCGGTCCCACCACTTCATGGGAAATAGATGGGGAAACAGTGGAAACAGTGTCAGACTTTATTTTTCTGGGCTCCAAAATCACTGCAGATGGTGACTGCAGCCATGAAATTAAAAGACGCTTACTCCTTTGAAGGAAAGTTATGACCATATTCTACTAGATAGCATATTCAAAAGCAGAGACATTACTTTGCCAACAAAGGTTCGTCTAGTCAAGGCTATGGTTTTTTCTCTGGTCATGTATGGATAAAGAATTGATGCTTTTGAAGTGTGGTGTTGGAGAAGACTCTTGAGAGTCCCTTAGACTGCAAGGAGATCCAACCAGTCCATTCTGAAGGAGATCAGCCCTGGGATTTCTTTGGAAGGTGTGATGTTAAAGCTGAAACTCCAGTACTTTGGCCACCTCATGTGAAGATTTGACTCATTGGAAAAGACTGATGCTGGGAGGGGTTGGGGGCAGGAGGAGAAGGGGACCACAGAGGATGAGATGGCTGGATGGCATCACTGACTCGATGGATGTGAATCTGAGTGAACTCCGGGAGTTGGTGATGAATAGGGAGGCCTGGCGTGCTGTGACTCATGGGGTCACAAAGAGTTGGACACGACTGAGCGACTGATCTGATCTGATCTTGTGCAGCCTGTATATTGGAGCTCAGGGCTGTGTTCCTTTGTTGCTGGAGAATTTGCTTGGTATGTCTTGCCCTGGAACTAGTTGGCCGTTGTGTGGTGCTTGGTTTCATGTAGGTATGGAGGCGTTTGATGAGCTCATGTCAATTAATGTTCCCTGGAGTCAGGAGTTCCCTGAAGTCAGGGTTTGGACTTAAGCCTCCTGTTTCCAGTTATTGGTCTTATTTTTACTGTAGTCTCAACACTTCTCCTTCTATACAGCACCATTGATAAAACATCTAGTTTAATGATGAAAAGTTTCTCCACCATGAGGATCACTCAGAGAGGTTCATAGCGTTACATGGAGAACAGAAGAGGGAGGAAGGAGTTAGAGGTGACTCAAATGAGATGAGATGGAATCAATAGAGGAGAGAGCAGGCTAGCCAGTAATCACTTCCTTATGTGCACTCCACAACTGGACTGCTCAGAGATGTTCACAGAGTTATACAGAGAAGAGAAGAGGAAGGAGACAGAGGTGGCCAGGAGGATAAAAGTGGGGAATGAAAAGGAAAGAGACAGATCTAGCCAGTAGTCAGTTCCCTAAGTGTTCTCCACCATCTGGAACACACAGAAATTCAGAGTTGGGTAGAGTAGAGATGGGTTAGGGAGGAGACACAGGCAACCTGGTGGAGAAAAAGTAGAGTCCATAGGGGGAGAGAGCAGTCAAGCCAGTAATCTCACTCCCAAGTAAAAAATGGGTACTGAAAATTGGATTCTTAAAGGTACAAAATTGGTAACAAATACCTAAAAGCAAAAATTAAAAATCTAGAGTAGAGTTTGGAATTTCAAAAATACAATGTTAAAGAAAAGAAGAAGAAAGAGAAAGAGAAAAAAAAAAAAAAAAACAAAGTCACAAAAATTATAAAGAAAATATAGGTACAAAATTGATAACAAATACCAAAACGCATAAATTAAAAATATAGAGTTTGGAATTTCAGAAATACAATGTTAAAGAAAAGAAGAAGAGAAAGAAATAGAGGGGGAAAAAGTCACAAAGATTATAAAAAAAAAATTGGTACAAAATTGATAACAAATACCAAAAAGCTAAAATTAAAAATCTAGAGTAGAGTTTGGAATTTCAAAAATACAATGCTAAAGGAAAGAAGAAAAAAGAAAGAGAAAAAGAAAAGGATAAAAAAGAAAAGAAAAAAAACAAGGTCACAAAAATTATATAATATATATATATGAAGTTTGCTTTTTAAAAAATGGGTCTTTTTGTTTTGCAAAGGAATAGTAGTTCATAGAAGTGAATATTAAAGGAGTAATAGAGGACTTAAATTTTTTTTTTTAATTAAAGAAAAAGAAAGAATGATCATAAAAATAGTAAAAATATATCTAGGACTTTCTCTGGTGTTGTTGTGGGTATTGTGGGGTCAGTTCATCTTCAGCTAGTTCCTTGGTCTGGCTTATATTTCTTAAGATCTATAGGCCCCTTCCTATGTACTCGGTACTAACGACAGGGTTTTAATCTATTGCCTGTCGCTTCCAAGGCGGTTCCCTCTGTTACAGCTTCTTCTGTTTGCTCGTCTCTTCAGTGTCTGATTTCCACCCTGATACAAAGCGGGCGGAGGTGGACACTTTTTTTTTTTTTTTAGGCTCACTTGTTCAGTCGTGCTGTGGGGAGGAAGGGACGCTGCAAACAAATAACACTGGTGTGTGCTCGCAGTGCCTCAGCCACACTGGGCCTGCCCCCACTCACGGCGCATGTAGCCTCCCTGCCCACACTGCTCAGGCTCTAGGTTGCTCCGCCGGGAACCATCCGAGGCCGGTCCTGAGCTGCTTGCACCTCCCAGGTCTAAGCTGCTCAGTTTCAGGCACTCGGGTAGTCCTCAGAGGCACAGACTCGGTTGGGCCTGCGTTTTGTGCCCTTCCCAGGTCCCAGCATCTGAGGTGATGAGGTGTTTGGCGAGCATGGTTAATGCGACTTATCGCCTCCCCGCTGCTTGGTTTTCTGGGTGTTCAACCAGCGCACCTTCTCAGGCGCATGTTGACCGTCCAGAACCCCAAGAAGTCTTAGCAAAGAAGCCTGCTTACAGTTTTGTAGATAATGTCTCTCTGGGGCTGTGATTGCCCCCTTCTGGCTCTGGCTGCCTGTCACCAGAGGGGAAGCAGCTGGCTATCTCTGTTCAGTCCTTTGTTCCATGTGCGGGCTTGGTGGTATCTTAGGTTAGGGCTGACATTTCACGTGGCAGTTATCCCACAGTCTGGTTTGCTAGCCCAAAATAGTTTGCTTAGATAGCACTCGGGGCATTCAGTCCAGATCCTTACTCTAAGCAATGCAGCCAGCGCCTCCCTGCCCAGCCCCCGCTTGCTAGTGGAGGGTGCAGGCGTCTGTGCTGCTTCTCCGCTGGGTGAGTTACTGATGGGCTCCTAATCTGTGGGTTTTAATTGTTTATTTATTTTTCCTCCCTGTTATGTTGCCCTCTGTGCTTCCAAGGCTCAGCACAGACTTGGCAGTGAGAGTGTTTCCTGGTGTTTGGAAACTTCTCTCTTTTTAAGACTCCCTTCCATGGATGGAGCTCCGTCCCTCCCTCTTTTGTCTCTTTTTTTGTCTTTTATTTTTTTTCCTACCTCCTTTCGAAGACAATGTGCTGCTTTTCTGGGTGCCTGATGTCCTCTGCCGGCATTCAGAAGTTGTTTTGTGGAATTTACTCGGTGTTTAAATGTTCTTTTGATGAATTTGTGAGGGAGAAAGTGGTCTCCCCGTCCTATTCCTCCACCATCTTAGCTCCTCCTCTACTACATCTTTTTTTGTATCATTTATTTCTAGATTCAACATATGAATATAAAGGTATGTCATACAATATTTCTCCTTCTCTGTCTGACTTACTTCACTCAGTATGACAATCTAGGTACATCTATGTTACTGCAAATGACATTCTTTCATTCTTTTTAATGACAGGAATATTCCAATATGAGCTTCCCTGGTGGTACAGTGGTAAAGAGTCTGCCTGCCAGTGTGTATTCGATCCCTGGGTCAATTCCTTCTCCCCTAGAGAAAGGAAATGGCAACCCACTCCAGTATTCTTACCTGGGAAATCCCATGGACAGAGGAGCCTGGCACGTTTCAGTCCATGGAATCACAAAAGAGTCAGGCACAACTTAGCGATTAAAAAACAACAAAGATATTCCATTACCTATATGTACCAATTTTTTTTTTAATTCAGTATTCTGTCAGTGAACATTTAGGATGCTTCCATGTCTTGGCTATTATAAATAATGCTTCAGTGAACACTGGGTTGCATGTATATTATTGCAATATTTTTTTTCAGATATACATCCAGGAGGGGGATTGTTGGATCATATGGTAGTTCTAGTTTTAGTTTTTTAATGAACTCCCATACTGTCTTCCTTAGTAGCTGTAACAATTTACATTACCACCACCAATGTAAGAGGGTTCTCTTTTCTTCACACCCTAGCCAGCATTTACTGTTTGTAGCTTTTTGATGATTGACATTCTAACCAGATTTGATGATTGCCACCACCCTTATGGCAGAAAGCAAAGAACTAAAGAGCCTCTTGATGAAAATGAAAAAGGAGAGTGTAAAAGTTGGATTAAAACTCAACATTTCAAAAACTAAGATCCTGGCATCTAGTCCCATTACTTCATGGCAAATAGCTGGGGAAACAATAGAAGCAGTGAGAGACTTTATTTTTCTGGGCTCCCAAGTCACTGCAGATGGTGACTGCAGCCATGAAATTAAAAGATGCTTGCTCCTTGGGGAAAAAAGCCATGACCAACATAGAATATTAAAAAGCAGAGATATTATTTTGCCAAAAAAAGTCCGTCTAGTCAAGGCTATGGTTTTTCCAGTAGTCATGTATGGATGTGAGAGTTGGACTATAAAAAATGCTGAGCATGGAAGAATTGATGCTTTTGAACTATGGTGTTGGAGAATACTCTTGAGAGTCCATTGGACTGCAAGAAAATCCAACCAATAAATCCTAAAGGAAATCAGTCCTGAATATTCATTGGAAGGACTGATGCTGAAGCTGAAACTCCAATATTTTGGCCACCTGATGGGAAGAGCTGACTCATTGGAAAAGACCCTGATTCTGGGAAAGATTGAAGGGAGGAGGAGAAGGGGACAACAAAGAATGAGATGGTTGGATGGTATCACAAACTCGATGGACATGAGTTTGAGCAAGCTCTGGATGTTGGTGATGCACAGGGAAGCCTGGCGTGCTGCAGTCCATGAGGTTGCAAAGAGTTGGACATGACTGAGCGACTAAACTGAAATGATTGTGACCAGTGTGAGCTGATATCTCACTGTAGTTTTTATTTGCATTTCTCTAATAATGAGTGATGTTGAGCATCTTTTTGTGCACTTTTTGGCAGTCTGTATACCATTTATAGAGAAATGTCTATTCAGATCATCTGCTCATTTTCTGATTGGGTTGTTTTTGTGTTTTTTTTTTTTAATATTGTTCTACATGAGCTATTTGTATGTACTGAAGATTAATCCCATCTCAGTAGATTTTCTTATAAATATTTTCTCCCATTCTGTTGGATTTCTTTTCATTTTCTATGGTTCCCTTATTTCACCTTTTAAATTTCTTTCTTTATTTTTTTTCCGTGTGGTTCTTCAAACACAAGTCTATTTTCTTATTTTTATTACCAGGCAATTTAATAAACTAACATTTTATCAGACAATAAGCCTTATCTTACTAAATAATTTTTAAAAATTATAATCATTTTTAATCACTACTTCTTATTTAGTTACTTTATATTTAAATATATGAGAAAAAAATAAAAAAGAATGAACAAAATATTAAAAAAGAGGAATAGGTAATTTCACATGTAGTTCAGTATGAACTTATCTAGTGAAAGACAAGAAATACTGCCACCAACTTATAAATAATTTAAAAACACTTGAATTAATCAAAGCTTCATGTGCTCTTATTTAAAAAAAACAATTAATCCCTCTATCTTTTATTTAATTGGCTATTTCTGTGTTGTCTCTGCTGCTAAATCTGAATCCTTATGGAGAGAGTGAAAATCTTATTTCCTTTTAGCTCCCCGCAACAGGACACAAGGGGCACCTTGGTAGTGCTCAACACATTATTTGTTGAATTAATAAAGCAGGAAATGCAGTTGTTGCTGAGCATCATTTTCAGGCTGTTGGGAAGAAAATGAGCTAAATTTTATTTTGCAACATATCTGCCTGGGGTAGTAAAAGGATTTGTGATTCCTCTAATCTTTTGTGCTTATAATGTCCCAGTTGACAGAAATTCATTACCATCCTGCATTGGAGGCAGCAATGTCTCTATTTTAGGATCTCAGAAGAAAACTACTAACTCTAACTTGACTCCTTTATATCAGACTTGCCTTTGGAATATTGTGTATTTTAGTAGTAAACTACAGAAAATAATTTTACATTTTTATAAGGCTCTATAGTATAAAGCATTTCACATGTATTATTTATTTAATCTTCATAATATCATGGTATCACTGCTTTTATGAAAAATATGAAACACTTGGAAATAAGATAGGAAAATGATTATGTGTGCTTTCAATGTCACATTGGAGAATTATTTAAGAGTCTCGCTAAGAATTATTGTAATCTTCAGTGTCATGAACCTTTTTACATGCTTTTTATTACTGATCAGAGTCCAAACTATCCAATGTTACATGTTACCTTATAGACTTTGGTAGAGATGCAAATACTTTGTCTGGTTGAAATTATAACCAAAGGGAATGGATTTATTGCCCTTTAGGATTTTATTCAGGATTCTACATAACCTAGAAATCTAAAAAAAATTAATGCTCATTTCCTAAGCCTCCTTTTGAATCAATTTACCATCCTGCTTCCCTCATAATAAGTTAAATAAATCTATCATGTATACTTATACTTTATTTGTATAGTACTTATTTTTTCAAAGTTCTTAAAAATTACTCTTTGATATTACCATGCTTATTCTCAGTTAGCTGAGGTCTCTGAGTAGTTTACACACATACACATACATATGTGAGTGTGTGTGAGAGAGAGATATGAACTATTATATAAAGAAGAGACATAAAATAATCACTTGAATCAATGTATACTAATTATTAATTCATGGAGGACAACTGCTCACAGATCATAAATTTCCTAAAAATTAAAAGTGAAACATTTTTGAAACAGCATTTGCCTAATGAAAACACATACACTACTAGACTCTACTAACAAAAATCTGGAGTGGAAGTAGGGAGGAAGAGATGAATAGTTCCAAGCGCATAAAACCAACATTTCATCTTTCCTCCACAAGTGTGTGGGCTTCCAAGGCGGCTCAGTAGTACAGAGTCTGTCCGCCAGTGCAGGAGATGCAGGTTCAATCCCTAGTTGGGAATATCCCCTCAAGAAGAAAATGGAAGCCTACTCCAGTAGGCTTGACTTTCTTGACTGGGAAATCATTTTCCATAAAAGAAAGTCATTTCTTGACTGGGAAATCCCATGGACAGAGGAGCCTGGCAGGATATAGTCCATGGGGCCACAAAAGAGTTAGGTATGACTTAGCGACTGAGCACACACATACCACAAGTGTAGAATGAAACATATATGATGTAGGAACACATCTAGATAAAGACAAAATAATGACTGCCTATTTATGAAAGTGACATCAGCAATTTCTTTAATAGTTACAAATCAAAAGCTAAACCTAACTCTGGTGTGAAAAAAAAGTCACTTTCCATTTATTTTGTTCTCAACTCTGATTTAACTTTAGTTGAGGATTTAATTGATATATAATATCAATGTAATATTATATATACTATTATATTCATTTCACATGTGCAACATACTGGTTCAATATTTGTATATATTCCAAAATGATGATCAATAAGTCTGGTTAACATCCATCACAATACAAAATTACAAGATTTTTCTTGTCATGATAATTTTTAAGGTATACTATTTTAGCCAATTTGAAATATGCAATATAGTATTATAAACTTTAGTAGCATGCTCACGTTACATTCTCCTCACTTATTTTTTTTAATAACTAGAAGTTTTTACCCTTTGATCTGCTGTATCCGTTTTGCCCATCCCCAAACTCCTACCTCTGGCAACCACCATAAGTGTCAGTCATTTCTCTGTATCTATGACTTTTGCTTTTGTTTCTGTTCTGTTTAGATTCCACATATGAGTGAGTTCATATGATATTTGTTCTTCTCTAATTTGTTTCACTTAGCATAATGCCCTCAAAGCCCATCCATGTTGTCACAACTTGCAACACTACCTTCTTTATCATAACAATATTCCACTGTAAATATACTTTATTTTCTTCATCCATTCAAGGTGGTTTTCACTTCTTTGCTAAAGTAAATCACACTGTACTGAAAATGGGGTGCATGTATCTTTTTGTGTTTTTTTTGTTTGTTTTTTTTTGTTTTTCATTTTTTAGGTAAATATCCAAAATTAAAATTGCTGAATTGTATGATGGCACTAGTGGTAAAGAACCTTTTGGCAATGCAAGAGACATAAGAGAGGAGGGTTTGATCCCTGGGTTGGGGAGATCCCCTAGAGGAAGACATGACCACCCACTCTAGTATTCTTGTCTGGAGAATCCCATGGACAGAGGAGTCTGGTGGGCTACAGACCACAGGGTCACACAGAGTCAGACATGCCTGAAGTGACTTAGCACTTATGGTAGTTCTACTTTCAATCGTAAGAGAAACTCCATTCTGTTTTCTATAATGGCAGCACCAATCTACATTCCTACAAAGGGTGCACAAGGGAAACCTCCTTCTCCACATCTTTACTTACATTTGTTATATCTTGTGCTTATGATGATATCATTCTAATAGCTGTGAGGTGATATTTCATCGTGGTTTTGATTTGCATTTCCCTGATGATTAGTGATACTGAGCACCTTTTCATGCAGCTACTGGATATCATATTTAGGAAAATGTATGCTCATAATATACATTTTTTTTAAAATTGGACTTCGGTTTTGCTACTGAGTTGTAGGAGTTCTTTATATATTTTGGACATTAACAGTTTATCAGATATATGATTTGAAAATACTTTCCCCCATTAAGTAGGTTGACTTTTCATTTATTTCAGTTTCCTTTTCAGTGCAGCAGCTTTTTAGTTTGATGTAGTCTACTTGTTTACGCTTTTGTTGACTTTGCTTTTGGTGTCAAATTTGAGAATATTATCACCAGGATCAATGTTGAAAACTTTACTGCCTTTTTTCTTAGGAATTTTTTGATTTCAGATCTTATATTCAAGTCTTTAGCCTATTTTGGCCTAAATTTTTTGTATGGTATGATAGAGTGGTCCAGTTTCATCCTTTTTTGTGTGCCTGTCCAGTTTCCCCAGCATCTTTTATTTTAGAGACCATCCTTTTCCAAGTATATGTTCTTGGTTGCTTTTTCATCTGTTAAATGATCATGTATACATAAATTGATTTCTTGTTCTCTATTCTGATCCACCGATTTACATGTACATGTTTATGACAATATCATACTGTCTAAATTACATGTATACCTTGTTTTATTTCTCTCCACTTCACTGTGCTTGCAGATGCTGTCGGGTTTTTATCTTAACAAATTGAAGGTTCCCAGCAATGTTGCTTCAGTCAAGTCTGTCTGCACCATTTTTTCCGATGCCATTTTTTTCATGTCTGTGTCATATTTTAGTAGGTCTCACAACATTTTAAGCTTTTTAATTTATTATTACATTTGTTATGATCTGTGATCATAGATTTCTGATGTTACCATTGTAGTTATTTGGGGGATGCACAAACTACACCCTTATAAGACCGTGAATTTGATAAATATTATGAGTGTTCTGACTGTTCCACCAAAAAACGATCCCCTTTGCCCACTCTTTCCTGGAGCCTTCCTAGTCTCTGAGACACAACAATATTGAAATTTGGCCAATTAATAGCTCTCAATGGCTTCCAAGCATTCAAGTGAAGGGAAGAATTATACATCTCTCACTTTAAATCAAAAATAAGAAATGACCAATTTTCCCAATGAAAGCATGTTAAAAACCAATGTATGCCAAACGCTAAGCATCTTGCACCAGTTAGCCAACTGGTGACTACAAAGGAGAAGTTCTTAAAGGAAATTAAAAGTTCTACTCCAGTAAAAGCAAAATTGATGAGAAAGTGAAATAGCTTTCCTGCTGACACGGAGAAAGTTTTAGTGGGCTAGATAGAACATCAGACCAGCCACAACTTTCCCCTAAACCAAAGCCTAATCCAGAGCAAGGGCCTGACTTCCTTCAATTTTTTAAAGTCTGAGAGAAGTGAAAAAACTGCAAAAGGAAATTTTAAAGCTATCAGATTTTAATTCATGAGGTTTAAAGAAAGAAGCCATACTCATAAAAGTTCAAGGCAAAGCAGCACATGCTGATGTAGAAACTGCAGCAAGTCATCCAGAGGTCTAGCTAAGATAATTCATGAAAGTGGTTACTCTAAACAGTAGGTTTTCAGTGTAGACGAAAGAGCCTTCTATTGAAAGAAGATGCCATCTAAGACTTTCATAGGTAGAAAGAAGTCAATGCTCAGCTCCAATGCATCAAAGGACAAGATCATTCTATTGTTAAGGACTAACATGGCTGGTGACTTTAAGTTGAAATCAATGCTCATTTCCCACTCCAAATTTCTAGGGCCCTTAAATAAAAGTAAAAGTCACTCAGTCATGTCCGACTCTTAGCTATCCCCTGGACTATACAGTCCACGGAATTCTCCAAGCCAGAATACTAGAGTGGGTAGCCTCTCCCTTCTCCAGGGGATCATTCCCAACCTGGAGATCGAACCCAAGGCTCCCACATTGTAGGCGGATTCTTGAGCCACAAGGGAAGCAGGGCCCTTAAGAATCATGCTAAATCTACTCTACTCCTCATCCCTTCCGGTTTTATCATACAATTTCAGCAATTCAGCCACATCTTCAGGCTCCAGTTCTAATTTTAAGTCTTTTGCTATTTCCATCACACCTGCAGTTATTTCCTCCAATAAAGTCTTGAATCACTCCAAGTCATCCAGGAGGGCTGGAATCTACTTTTTGCACAGCCAGGGTAGATTTAGCATGATAGGGCCCTTAAGAATCATGCCAAATCTATTCTGCCTGTGCTCTCTAAATGGCACAACAAAGCCTGAATGATAGCACATCTATTTACAACATAGTTTACTGAGTATTTTGAGCCTACGGCTGAGACTACTTCTCAGAAAAAAAATATTCCTCTCAACATATTACTGGTCATTACCAGGAACTCTGACAGAGATGGACAAAGAGATTAATATTTTCATGACTGCTAGCACAAGATCTATTCTGCAGCCAATGAATCAAGAAGCAAGTTTGAATTTCAAGTTTTATGATTCGATATAGCAGCTATGCTGCCATCAATAGTGATTTCTCTGATGGATCTAAACAAATTCAATTGAAAATCTTTCCGAAAAACTGACATTTTAGATGGCATTAAAAACATTTGTGATTTGTGTAAAGAGATCAAGATATCAATGTAAGAGGAGTTAGGAGAAGTTGATTCCAACCCTCCTGGATGACTTGGAGGGATTCAAGACCTTATTGGAGGAAGTAACTACAGGTGTGATGGAAGTAGCAAAGGAATTAAAATTAGAAGTGCTGTCTGAAGATGTGGCTGAATTGCTGAAATCTTATGATAAAACTTGAAGGGATGAGTAGTTGCTTCTTATCAATAAGCAAATAAAGTTGTTTCTTGAGATGAAATCTACTCCTGGTGAAGAAACTGTGAAGAGTGTTTAAATGACAACAAAGGAGTTAGAACATTACATAAACTTATTTGATAAAACAGCAAGTTTTAAGAAGAATGACCTCAATATTGAAAAAAATTCTAATGTGGGCAAAATGCAGAATTATACATTACAGAGAAATTATGAGTGAAAGGAAGGGCCAATCAATGTAGCAAATATAACTGTTTTCACAAAATAATCAACCTCAGTCTTCACCATGTACCACCATAATCAGCCAGTATCCACCAATATTGAGACAAGACCCTCCATCAGCAAAAAGATTGTGACTCATTGAAGGCTCATGTGATGGCTAGCATTTTTTAGCAATAAAGTATTTTTAATTATAATATTTATATTGTTTATTAGATACAATGCTATTGTGCACATAACAGAATATATATAGTGTACACATAACTTGTATATGCCCTTGGAAACCAGGATTCATTGCAATATTGAATGTATTGTGGTAGTCTAGAACTGAATCTGCAATACTTCTAGAGTCTGTATAGTCAAAAATGTGGTTTTTCCAGTAGTCATGTATGATATGAGAGTTGGACAATAAAGAAGGCTGAGTGCAGAAGAATCAATACCTTCAAATTGTGGTGTTGGAATAGACTCTTGAGAGACCCTTGGACTGCAAGGAGGTCTCCTAAAGGAAATCAGTCCTGAATATTCATTGGAAGGACTCACACTGAAGCTGAAGCTCCCATACTTTGCCCGCCTGATGCAAAGAGCCAACTCATTGAAAAAGACCCTGAAGCTGGAAAAGATTGAAGGCAAAAGGAGAAAGAGGCAGCAGAGGATGAGCTGGATAGATAGCATCACCAACTCAATGGACATGAATCTGAGCAAACTCAGGGAGATAGTGAAGGACAGGGAAGCATGGCATACTGTAGTCCATGGAGTCACAAACAGTTGGACATGATTTAGAGACTGAACAACAACATCTCCATACTATATCTAGATAATATAATTTGAAATCTAGGATCTCAGCTGTTTTTCTTATGGCATCCCTGTTTTGTATGATGAGTTTGGAACTTTGCCCCTTTTCTATTTTTGAAAGAGATTGCAAAAATTTGTAATAACTTCTTTAGATGTTTGGTGGAATTTACCAGTGAAATCTTCTGGTCCTGGGCTATGTTTGTTGGAAGGTTTTTATTATTGATCCAATCACCTTACTAGTAATCAATCTGCTAAAATTTTATATCTTTATGATTCAGTCCTCATAAGTCTTGTGTTATTATCCATTTTATCTAGGGTGTCCAAATTTTTAGTGTATTATTGTTTACAGTAGTCTACTTTGATCCTCTGTTTTTCTGTTATCTGTTGTAACGTCTCCTCTTTCTTTTCTGATTTTATTTATCTGAATGCTCTCTTTTCCTTTTCTTAATGAGTCTAGTTAAAGGCTTCAGTTTTGCTTATCTTTTCAAAGAACCAGCTCTTGTTGTCAGTGATCTTTGACACTGTCTTTTAATCTCTATCTAATTTATTTTCACTTTGATCCTTGTTATTTCCTTTTTTTTTTTTTTTTTTGCTAGCTTTGGGTTTCATTTATTATTTTTCTAGTTCATTTAGGTGTCGTTAGATGGTTTTATAAGAGGGCTTCCCTTGTGGCTCAGCTGGTAAAGAATCCACCTGCAATGCAGGAGACCTCAGTTCGATCCCTGGGTTGGGAAGATCCCCTGGAGAAGGGAACAGCCACCACTCCAGTATTCTGGCCTGGAGAATTCCATGGACTATATAGTCCATGGGGTCACAAAGAATCGGACACAACTGTGGGACTTCCACTTTCACTTTCTTTCCACCTATTTTTTGCCACATCCTGCAATTTTTGGTTCCATTTTCATTTCTCTCAAGGTATTTTCTGATTTCTTTTTGATTTTTTTCTTTGATCATTGATTGTTCAGTAGCAAGCATTTAATCTCCAAATATTTGTGAATTTTCGAGTTTTCTTTTTGCAATTATTTTTTGATTTCATACCATCATAAACATGCTTGATATTTTGTGTCTTTTTTAAATTTATTAGACTTGTCTGAGAATGTTCCATCTGTCCTTGAGAAGAATGCTTCATTGACTCTTTTGGTTACCTCAATTTGGTGTTAATCCCATGCCGTAAAGTTTTCATTTCCTGTATTTCAATTTAGTTAAAATATTTCTATTTATTTATTTTTTTAATATTTCTATTTAGTTCTACTTTATAGTTTCTATTTTTCATTCGCCTGTTCAACACTTTTAACAATGTTTCTTCTTAAATCCTTAAACAAATGCAGTATAGTTTGTTATCTGCTCATCCTAGCATGTAATCCCAGTTCTGTTTCTCTTAACTGTTTCTTGATGATGGTCACATTTTCCTGCTTCTTAATCTACCTAGCATTTATTTTGAATTGAACATTGTAGATTATACATTGTAGAAACCCTAGACTCTCAAATGTATTGATTTATCTTTTAATAAGGAGTTATATTGCTCTGTTAAAAAGTCTCTTTTATGTTGCTGGACTCAAACACTGAAGTGTTTTCCCATGATGCACAAAAGCAAAGATCTCTTCTCAGTTTTTGAGCCTACCATCTACTGTTTTTCATGGAAAGTGAAAGCATTACTTGCTCAATACTGTACAACTCTTTGGAACTCTGTGGACTGTAGCCCACCAGGCTCCTCTGTCCATGGAATTCTCCAGGCAAGAATACTGGTGTGGGTAGCCATTCCCTTCTCCAGGGAATCTTCCTGACTCAGGGATTCAACCCGGGCTTCCTGCATTGCAGGCAGATTCTTTACCATCTGCACCACTGGAGAAGCCCATTTTTCACAGGATTCCTTGAATCTTGCTCCTGTGAAGGTCAGTGGGCCACAAAGGATTTGAACATAATTTATATGCAGACATTGCGACTGTCCAAGTTGTGTAGCTGTGTTGTAGGTATACTTCCCCTCTTAACGTCCAGCTCTTCTGACAGCCCTGTACTCCAGCTTCTGATAGCTTGATGTAAAAATAGTTTTCATTTCTGTTTGTGTTTGATTATACTCCTGCCATTCAAGTAGACTGGAGAATATCCTCCAAGAAAAGCCAGTTAAAGTAAGACCTCACCTAGTGATCACCACTTCTCTCAAGAGTTGAATCCACTCCAGTTTCTGTCTGGTTTTGTTTACTTATCAGTGCCTTCAAAGAGTTAGAGGTTTTAGTCCTTTCTCGAGTGTTGTCTGCCATTTGATTTGTCCAGTACAAGTAACCCTGACATTATAATAAATGGAAGCTTTATCAGATTTATTTTCATTTTACTTCTCTATTTGGTTTGATTCATTTTAAATTAAATTAATGTAGTAATGGAGAAAAGTAAGTAAGGAAAAGGGTAGAAGAGCAAAAAGCACTTTGCAGGACAATAACACTTAACAAATTACTTATTGTGCTATGTAAGGTATAACCTCTTTTCTTCAACCCAGTTTCTTTAGTACTATCCATTATACTTCTTAGAAACTTAAACATGTATAAAAATAATGGTTTTATTTGCTTTGAAATCACAGAACTTTATTCTTGGATCAATGCTGTTCAGAGCCAAGCCCAGGGAGATGTTCAATATCTATGCCACGACCTGAGTTTTTGCATCAATCAATCAAAAGTATTTGAACTTGCATAAAAGATGCAAGTGGAGATTCAATGCAATTTTACCTAATATTGCAGGGCAGAGAGTACAGAATGATCTTCTTATTATATATATTGCATACTACCTAGGGAAACAGGAGACCACGCTATCTAAGTTAGCAATTTTGGGCTACAACCATGATATAAGTGTAGGTATATAACTTTAGTCTCAATAAAAGCAAGACAAGCCTTCAGTATTATAGGGACTAACAAACTACAACTTGTGTAATTGGAAGGTATGTGCTGATATATATGTTGATGACCAAAACCACCATCCAAAAGATTAATTTATTAGATTCTTTACAGGTAAATTATACTAAAGGAGCCTTATAAATATAAGTAAGGTCTTCATAAAAAAGATAGTGCAAGCTACTGGCATTTGTACTATGGGCAAATGATAAATTAACACTTGCTCTAAAAATTAGAAAGTTATAGCAGTCAACCTTTTCTTACTATTTGTTAAAGAATTATAGAACTCACTCAAGTACTTCGAAATTGCTTGATAACATTCAAAGTTTCTATATAATGGAGAATGTTAGCTCCAACCTCTTACACTTTTGGTGGAAATGTAAATTTATATATCCATTATGAAGAAAAATATCAGTTCAGTTCAGTTCAGTCGCTCAGTGTGTCCAACTCCTTGCGACCCCATGAATCGCAGCTTGCCAGGCCTCCCTGTCTATCAGCAACTCCCAGAGTTCACTCAGACTCACGTCCATCGAGTCAGTGATGCCATCCAGCCATCTCATCCTCTGTCGTCCCCTTCTCCTCCTGCCCCCAATCCCTCCCAGCATCAGAGTCTTTTCCAATGAGTCAACTCTTCGCATGAGGTGGCCAAAGTACTGGAGTTTCCACTTTAGCATCATTCCTTCCAAAGAAATCCCAGCGCTAATCTCCTTCAGAATGGACTGGTTGGATCTCCTTGCAGTCCAAGGGACTCTCAAGAGTCTTCTCAAACACCACAGTTCAAAGGCATCAATTCTTCGGTGCTCAGCCTTCTTCATAGTCCAACTCTCACACCCACACATGACCACAGGGAAAACCATAGCCTTGACTAGATGGACCTTTGTTGGTAAAGTAATGTCTCCGCTTTTGAATATGCTATCTAGGTTGGACATAACTTTCTTTCCCAGGAGTAAGCGTCTTTTAATTTCATGGCTGCAGTCACCATCTGCAGTGACTTTGGAGCCCAAAAAAATAAAGTCTGACACTGTTTCCACTGTTTCCCCATCTATTTCCCATGAAATGATGGGACCGGATGCCATGATCTTCGTTTTCTGAATGTTGAGCTTTAAACCAACTTTTTCACTATCTACTTTCACTTTCATCAAGAGGCTTTTTAGTTCCTCTTCACTTTCTGCCCTAACAGGCGGCTGCGACCCGCGCACTTAAGCGTGGGTGGCTGTGACCGGCGCACATAAGCGTGGCCAAGAGGAGCTACCCCACGTCCGAGGTCAGGGGCAGAAGTCGGGAGGAGCCCATGCCTGAAGGGCAGTGGCCAAGAGGAGTTACCCCACGTCTGATGTCAGGGGCAGCAGCCAAGAGTGCCAGGCTGTGACGGCGCAGGAACCGCCGAGAAGAGCTACCCAAGTCGAGGTCAGGGGCAGCAGCCGAGAGGAGCTACCCCGCGTCCGAGGTTAGAGGCGGCGGCTGGGAGGAGCTACCCCACACCGGAGGCCAGGGGCAGCGGCCGGGAGGAGCAATCCCACGTCCAAGGAGCGGTGGCTGCGCGGGCTCAGGAGGGCCTAGAGGAGTTATCCCATGTTAAAGGTCAGAAAGGGCGGTGGTGAGGAGATACCCCTCGTCCAAGGTAAGGAGCAGTGGCTGCACTTTGCTGGAGCAGCTGTGAAGAAATACCCCACACCCAAGGTAAGAGAAACCCAAGCAAGATGGTAGGTGTTGCAAGAGGGCATCAGAGGGCAGACACACTGAAACCATACTCACAGGAAACTAGTTAATCTAATCACACTAGGACCACAGCCTTGTCTAACTCAATGAAACTAAGAACAGTATGGAGATTCCTTAAAAAAACTAAAAGTAGGACTATCATATGACCCCAAAATCCCACTTCTAAGAGTATATCCAGAGAAAACCATCATTCAAAAGATACAAGCACCCCAATATTCATTGCAGCACTATTTACAATAGCCAAGACATGGAATCAATCTAAATGTCCATCAAGAGTTGAATTAATAAAGATGTGGTACATATATACGTCCCTGAGCTGGCTCAGATGGTAAAGCATCTGCCTACAATGTGGGAGACCCAGGTTCATTCCCTGGGATGGGAAGATTTCCTGGAGAAGGAAATGGCAACCCACTCCAGTATTCTTGCCTGGAAAATCCCGTGGATGGTGGAACCTGGTAGGCTACAGTCCATGGGGTTGCAAAGAGCCAGACACGACTGAGCAACTTCATTCTCACTTTTCACATATATACAATGGATTACTACTCAGCCATAAAAAAGAAACAAAATTGTGCCATTTGCAGAGACATCAATGGACCTAGAGACTATAATCATACAGAGTGAAGTAAGTCAGAAAGAAAAATATATAAATATCCCTTATATGTGGAGTCTAGAAAAATCATACAAGTGAACTCATTTGCAAAGCAGAAATAAAGACACAAACAGAGAGAACAAATGTAGGGATAGCAAGAGGGGAAGGGGCGGTGAGAGGAATTGCCAGATTGGGTTTGACATGCAGTATACATGTGTGCATACACATATACACTATTGACACTATGTATAAAAAAAGGGAACCTACTGGATAGCACAGAGAATGCTACTGAATGCTCTGTGGTGACCTAAATGGAAAGGAAATCCAGAAGAGAGGGATGTATATACATATAGCTGATACACATTGCTATTCAGCAGAAACTTACACAACATTGCAAAGCAAACATACTCCAATAAAAATTAATTTTAAATTTTTTAAAAATAAAGTTATTTCTACTAACGTGGACTGTTCTTCTTCTTGAGTGATAAAATGTCAGGTTTCTAAAAGTTGAAAACAAAGAACTTTTTACTTCATGTCCGATAGTCTAAACATCTGATTTGTCTTACGGCAATGCAATATACAGCACAGGATAGTGATTAAGAGTATGGATTCCAGAGTCAGAGTCCGTGGCTCCAATTCTGGGTCCACCACTTCCTACTAGTCTGAAATGGGTCAAATAAATTACCATCTCTGTGCTTCAGGTCTCAAGCTATAAAATGGTGAGTATAATAGTACCTACATCATAAGGTTGATGTGAGGATCAAATGAGTTGATAAATATAAAGCATTTAGGATAATCATGGGTACATAATACTATACAAGGATTACAACCATTATAAATTTGTGAAATATTTCAAATAGTAACTGATTTAACTTCACTGTCTTTAAAAGATTTAGAAAGTCATGAACCACTGAAAGTGTCATGTCATGGCCATTTTCAGAATTCGTCCATTTAGAACTTTTAAGCGCTGCTGCTGCTGCTAAGTCACTTCAGTTGTGTCCGACTCTGTGTGACCCCATAGATGGCAGCCCACCATGCTCCCCCATCCCTGGGATTCTCCAGGCAAGAACACTGGAGTGGGTTGCCATTTCCTTCTCCATTTGAGCTCTAATTAATAGTAAATATTTTCATGGCTCCTTAAAAATTGCATCTTTGCTGAGGAAGTGTTCATACATTATCCCTTCAGTCAACATTTGTTGATTGCCAACTCCTAGACAATGAATGAAGTGGATCCCAAATATGTACCTCATGGAGTTTTCATTGTAAAAGGAATTCAGAAAACAAGTTATACAATAGTGTATGCTAAGAAGACAAAAAGGATAGAAAGAATGTAAGAAGTGTTAGAAGTGAGAGTAATTGTAATTATAAATAGCTACGTTGATTATTTATCACTAGTTTACTAGTGATTTTATGTCATTTGTCATTCATTCTAAGTCATTATACATGATTCATAAAGTAAATCATTTTGAGGGTAACAGCACAATCTTTAAGTTAAATCTCAGTGATAATTGCCAGGTCTACAAATTATTAAGTATATGGTTACTAAATTTCTCTAATTTCAGTTTCTTCATCTTCCAAATTATGAAAAACCTACCATATATAGTTTTTGCGACTGTCTAATAGAAATGGAAAAAATTGTTTGGAGATCTCTAAGTGCACATATAGTACTCTCTTTTTGAAGAAGACCAACAGTTTCTTCTTGAGAAAGTCTGAGTTATTCATTTTTTAAAAATTTTTGTTTAACAAGCCCTTATATTTGATTAAGTCTTTGATGGGGATTATTTTAAGCACTTTCCAAATAATGACTCATTCTATCCTTATAACTACCTAATCAGTATGTATTATTCTTCCCATTTTACAGATGAGAAACAGGCTCCGAAATGTTAACCATTTTGTCCGAGGTAGCAAGACCAGTAAGTGGTCTTAAACTATCCCATAGTTTAAGAAAACTTAAGCTTTATGTTTTTCTGCATCATTAGGAAGAAAGAACAACTCCCTCTGGTCCTGGTAGACCAATTAAGAAAAGGCACCATATCTTTGCTACTGATGCAGTTCATACTGGGGCACAGGTTCTGCTGAATGAAGCTTGAGAGGGATTTCACTGCCCAGTCAGGTTACTCCTGCTTTCTGTATACTTTTTGATTCTTAGGAAAAGTGTACATAGTTCTAAGCCATCTTCTCTTATCCACCTGTCATATAATGATCTTCTTGTGAGCATAAATAGCATTACACTTGATCCTAAACTAAGTATGACAAATGTTAATGCACCCTGTAATTTCTGTCATTCCTTATTTGGAACAAGAGCTATATATACACTTGACGATAATGAATAACAGATGCAAATTCTATGCTTAAAGCCCCTAATGTTAAAGCATTTTGCTGGTTTATCCTTTTGAATCTGTCTCTCCTATTTAGAAAGAGGCCTGCTCTTGCCTTGAAGGTTATTTAACATCAACAGTATGAGAAATAATATGTCTTTGCTGAAACAATATTGCTAGAAATAAGCCCTGGGGAGCCTGAGGTGAGAGTTGAACACTAGCTTTTCTGCTGAAAATAAATTTACAAAAATAAATAAAACAGAGGTCACATTGCCCGTCTTTCTAAGCCAGTACCTCTAAACTCCACCTGTGCATTATACTGTTATGGGATACTTATTTTGCTATCGCAAACACCAGATGATTTAAATAGAAATTCCAGAAATGGGGCCTGAGCATAAGTGTCTTTTAAAAATTGTCCAGGTGATTCTATAGTTCATTCAGAGCTCAGAAGCATGATCCAGAATGTAAGGGCTTTCTTTGTCACCAGTCCTGAATTTGTTGCTGTTCAGTCACTCAATCATGTCCAACTCGCTGTGACCCCATGGACTGCAGCATGCTAGGCGTCCCTGTCCTTCACTATCTTCTGGAACTTGCTCAGGCTCATGTCCATTGATTTGATGGTGCCATCCAATCATCTCATCCTCTGTCACCTGCTTCTTCTGCCTTCAATCTTTCCCAGCATCAAGGCCTTTTACAATCAATTGGCTCTTCGCATTAGGTGGCCAAAGTATTGGAGTTTCAGCTTCAGTTTCAGTCCTTCTGATGAATATTCAGGGTTGATTTCCTTTAGGATTGAGTGATTTGATCTCCTTTCTGTCCAAGGGATGTCCAAGAGTGTTCTCCAACACCACAGTTCAAAAGCGTCAATTCTTTGGTGCTCAGCTTTCTTTACAGTCCAACTCTCACATCCATACATGACTACTAGAAAAACCATAGCTTTGACTATATGGACCTTTGTTGGCAAAGTGATGTCTCTGCTTTTCAATACTCTGTTTAGGTTTGTCATAGCTTGACTTCCAAGGAGCAAGCATCTTTTAATTTCACGGCTGCAGTCACATCAGTAGTGATTTTGGAGTCTTAAATTGAAGACTCTCTCATCATCAGCCACAAGACTATAAGAAATTGAGGGAATATCACCATATTACTTAAGAATTGCTTATTATGGAATAAAATATTTGTTGAAACCCTTTGAGCAGCCTCTCCCCTGGTGTCCTAAAATCCCTTTTAATAGTCATTATAAGAATCAGTGTGCCATCTAATCCAGGTAGGGGTGCCACCTCTAATTTCCTGTAACAAAGTTCTTAGTGAAATGCTTGGCACATAACATGCCCATAATTAACAGTAGTAGTTATTAGCAGATCTGCAGAAATTTTCTCTCAAGTACATATACCTTCTGTTATTAATAATAATGGCTACATAAAGCATTTGGAATTCCTTTATGTTTTATGTGCCAAGTAAAGTCAAAGGGGAATTTCAGGGAACCAGTCATATTTATGCCCTGTGTTAACTGGTCTCGTTTTGTACATAATTTGTTTGCTTATTTATAACATGGTTTGTTTTGAGATAAGATTGTATAGCCTGAAATATGGATACATAAATAACAGACTGAGTGGTAGTATAGTCACTAATTTGTGTCCGACTCTTGCGAACCCATAGACTGTAGCCTGCTAGGCTCCTTTGCCCACAGGATTCTCCAGGCAAGAATACTGGAGTGGGTTGCCATTTCCTTCTCCAGGGGATCTCTCTGACCCAGGAATCAAACCCGGGTCTCCTGCATTACAGGCAGATACTTTACTGACTGAGCTATCAGGGAAGCCCATCACACTGAGGTCATGCTATTAAATATTTATTATAGTTAAAATTATGCAAGGCCAATGGTTATATAAGGATGAAATTTACAAAGTATTTTCCTAATTTTTTTTTTTTTTTGATGAGGGATTGGTTTATTGCTACAGGATGAATTTTGGTATTTTCTACTTTTTGTAAACAAAAGATTTATTAATAGGGTTAATTTATAAAGTCATAATACTTAATGATCATATCTGGTAACTTGGAAGACAGCAGTAATATAGATTACAAAAGCCAAAAATAAAATAAAAGCATATTACACTTGCCTTTACATTTATAATATAGTCTAACATAAAAAATATGTTTTATGAATGTTGCCATTTTCATATTTTCTTACTAGAATTAAATTTTATTTAAACACATAGAATATTCTCTCAAATCTGAGTAATAATGAAAATAAAATTCTGAATACTAAAACTAGAAAAACATAAGCAATCATCCATTAGCATTCTCCAGAGAAACAGAACCAAGAAATTCTGTGTGTATGCACACTCATATACACACACATACACATACCCCAAGATCTACAGGGTAAGGTGTCAAACTGGAAACCCAGGAGAACCAGTGGTACTGTTTCAGTGTAAGTCTGAAGGCCTGAGAATCAGGAAAGCCAGCGGTGTAGTTCTAGTCCAGTGGTGGTCAGGCTGAAGACCCAAGAAGACCCAATGCTTGAGTTCAAAGGCAGAAAAAACCAGCCACAGATCAAAGGCAGGGAAGTAAAGGAATTCCCTCCTACTCAGAGATGATCAGGTTTGCTTTCTTTTTCCATCCAATCTTTTACCTGGTTGATTGAGACCCACACACATTAAGGAGAGCAAACTTAGTCCACTTGTTTAAATGTTAATCTCATCCAGAAATATCCAGAATAAGATTTAAATAAATATTTAGATATTCCACAGCCCAATCATGTTCATACATCAAATTAACCATCACAATATGCTTATATAACATGCTATAAAATATTGAAAATCTGAGACTGTGGTTTATACTTGTAGAGAAGAGCATATGGCAGACTGTGGGTGTCGTTGTTGAAATGGGCTGAGTAACTTTGGGCCCCCTTCTCGCCTACAGTAACTTCTCTGTATTGACAACACTACCACCTCCAATTTCCCAGGGCTTTTGTTTGGCAAGCATCCAAACAATGCACTAATCATTTTGTTATCTGCATGTTTATGGACATGCTCCCCAAACTTTCTGGCTAGAATGGCTTTGTTTATAGGGAAATTACTGAATTCCATGAACTCCTACATCTTTTGCTCCATAATGTCTAAAGGAAGATGCAGATCTCTCCTTTTATTACTATGAAAGACACTATGGTATAGAAAACTCACACCAAAAAGATGATTAACTTTTACTCTACCATGATTAGCATATTGTTCATGAAGAATGTTTTATGGCTAAGTTTCCTAATATCTATAATCTTCAGTTTCCCACTGTGCAGAATGTGGAAGAAAACATACTTTACAAAGTTAGCATATAAACTAACTAACATATATAAAGTTCTTAGTACAGTGTTTAATATGTAGTAAAGAGCTTCTTGATGAAAGTGAAAGAGGAGAGTGAAAAAGTTGGCTTAAAACTCAACATTCAGAAAACTAAGATCATGGCATCTGGTCCCATCACTTCATGGCAGATAAATGGGGAAACAGTGGAAACAGTGGCTGACTTTATTTTGGGGGGCTCCAAAATCACTGCAGTTGGTGATTGCAGCCATGAAATTAAAAGATGCTTACTCCTTGGAAAGAAAGTTATGACTAACCTAGACAGCATATTAAAAAGCAGAGACATTACTTTGCCAACAAAGGTCTGTCTAGTCAAGGCTATGGTTTTTCCAGTGGTCATATATGAATGTTATAGTTGAACTATAAAGAAAGTTGAGTACTGAAGAACTGATGCTTTTAAACTGTGGTGTTGGAGAAGACTCTTGAGAGTGCCTTGGACTGCAAGGAGATCCAACCAGTCCGTCCTAAAGGAGATCAGTCCTGGGTGTTCATTGGAAGGACTGATGTTGAAGCTGAAACTCCAACACTTTGGCCACCTCATGTGAAGAGTTGACTCATTGGAAAAGACCCTGATGCTGGGAGGGATTGGGGGCCGGAGAAGGGGGTGACAGAGGATGAGATGGCTGGATGGCATCACCAACTCGATGGACATGAGTTTGGGTAAACTCTAGGAGCTGGTGATGGACAGGGAGGCCTGACATGCTGCAGTTTATGGGGTCACAAAGAGTCGGACATGACTGAGCGACTGAACTGAACTGAAAGGTATTGATTGTATATTTTGAACAGGAAACTCTAGGAAGTCTGTCTTTTTAACACTGGGTTTCTATCTTTATAATTTTTCCACTTTAACAGAGATCTGAAAATATTCATATTGACTCCACAATAACATTCAATTATAATTTCTGCAACTCCTCTTCTAGGGGTTAAAGACTTTTTTAAAAATGAACCAAATAAGGAAAAAAGAATCTTTTTTTTTCCCCTCTATTTTAGGTGCATCATGAACTCTCACATAATCATTCCATTCACTACCACCAATTGTTGTTAAACTCAGAAAATAATGGATGAGATTTCAAGTTATAACATCTCAGATCTTAGATATAAGGACAGGCTTTAGACATATTTCAAATCTCTTGGCTTCTTGAGAAAGCAGATACTAAATCTGTCACTAGACTCAAAATCAAGTAGTCAGCCTTTGGCCTTATTCCAGTGTATAATGGAACAAATTCCAGGCTTCTCCCAGCTTCATTCTTATTTGCAGTCCACAGACATAAGGCTGCTGCAGTTAGATGTTAATAAAAGATCTCAGTGCAGCAGAGCAAAGGACAGAAGGAGCAAGTCTTGGTGTGGAAGCCAAATGGGCCGGCCCTCTGTCATCTGGCAGCTGTCAGAAGAAACAGCAGAGGATAGAGTTATAAAGCATGTCCACCTTACAGGTCAAAAAAAAGTATTATCATATTTCAGCTAATTTTAAGAAAATCATAGAGTTAGGTACAGTTATAAAGTAAAAATTGTGCATAAATGAAAAGAAAAAATAGATTTCAAGAATTTAGTGAAAACACTGATATCTCAATCCAATTAATCCAAAACTGTTTTTCTGTAATGAAATTATAGCTCCCTTCATTTATTATTTCCATTAAAATGGGAGTCTGTTCTGATTAGCTCAGCACATAATTTAGAATCTAAGTCTCTAAATTGAATCCTTACATGATATGGTTACTCAGGCCAGGTGTATGTTAAAGTGAGCAATAGCATGTAGACAATAATAAGCATCATTGCTTGCACTAATTCCTCCAGGGTATTTTATTGGTTACCACATGGTTGAGGTAATGGTTGCTTGTGGTCAATTAAATTAACTAAATGCAATTCTTTTCTAATTTGAACAATTTCATTCAGAATTAAAGTTAAAAAACATTTTTTCTATGTTAAGCTACTGTATAAGGAAGTTTGGGGAAATATAAGCCTTCATTAAGGTAAAAATAAATGTTAATAAGATTTCTCCAATCCTATATGCAGTAATTCAGGGTATGTTTATTCATTGCATTCTCATAATCAGTTATATAGAAATTTGTAGTCCAAATTTTAAATCTACCAAAGCATATTTTGTTAAAATGTTAAAAGTAAATATATGAGAATCTTCTTGGAGTCATACAAATGGTTGCAAGATTGTATCAATGCCACTTCCACAATGCTTGAATATTTGTAGGTGACTAAAATTAGTATTTACTGATTTCAACAGTGTAGAGCATTGTAAAAGGGACTCACACTTAGGACTCTACGCCAAGACACTAAACCTAAATATCAACAAAGAGGAATGAAACAAACAATTGACTATGTAAAGCATAAATATGAGAGATTTAATGTCAAAAAGGCAAATGCTATTCATCAATGGAAAATATACACATTTGTGGGAAAAAAAAGAAATAGAATCATAATTAAATTTCTATTAAATCCTAGAGCTTAATATTTCTTGTTAAATGCCAAACATATAAACAATAAAATGCATGTGTAAAAGTCACTCAGTTGTGTCCAACTCATGCAGACTTCATGGAATGTAGCCCTCCAGGCTCTTCTGTCCATGGAATTCTCTAGGGAAGAATACTGGAATGGGTAGCCATTCCCTTCTCCAGGGGACCTGCCTGAGCCAGGGATTGAAGCCAAGTCTCTGGCATTGCAAGCAGGTTTTTTACAGTCTGAGCCAGCCACCAGGGAAGTCCCCCACCCCTACACACACCAAAAAACAACATGTATAGATGAGAATATTTTCTATAGCAGTGACATTATGGAATATGACAAGGTAAAGCATTTAAGAAAAACACCCCCTCCACTAAAACAAATTAAACTCACAAAGACTGACACTTTTTTTTTTTTAATCTGAAAACTAACTCAAAACTTTCAGCAACTAAAGTTCTGCTTACTGAAGAAAAGAGTAGCTGGTTGTTAGTAAGAGATTGCTGTGGTATTTTCACTTACCCATCATCTCCCATTCCTCAGCATAGTGGTGGTAAATACAGAATAATAGTCAGTGTTCCTGGGGCAGATTACTGGTTCCAAATTCACACTGACCATGTGCATTTTTATCAGGAATCAGCACAGAGGTTCACCATTGTTTTAATTTTTTACAAGATTTTATTGGAATATAGTTGATTTACAATGTTGTTTTATTTCAGGTATGAAGTGAAAGTGAAGTCATTCAGTCGTGTCTGACTCTTTGCAACCCCATGGACTGCAGCCTTCCAGGCTCTTCCATCCATGGGATTTTTCAGGCAAGAGTACTGGAGTGGATTGCCATTTCCTTCTCCAGGGGATCTTCCCGACTCAGGGATTGAACCCAGGTCTCCCACATTGCAGGCAGACACTTTACCCTCTAAGCCACCAGGGAAGCCCATAATAAAACAATCAAGCTACATCATAATAAATCAGTTATATGTACACATATATCTACTCTTTTTTTAGATTATTTTCCACTATAGACCATTATAGAGTACTGAGCAGAGTTCCCTTTTCTATGCAGTAGATCATGATTAGTTATCTATTTTATATTTAGTAGTACAGTGTATATATGTCCATCCCAAACTCCCAATTTATCCCTCCTCCCATATCCTCCCAGTCACCATAAATGTTTCTACATCTATGACTCTATTTCTGTTTTGTAAATGAGTTCCTTTACACCATGTTTTTTTAGATTCCACAAGGATATGTCTTTGTCTGACTTGTTTCACTCAGTATGACAGTCCATACTGTTGCTGCAAATGGGATTCTTTCATTCTTTTTTTATGTCTGAGTCATATTCCATTGAGACTGGCCTTTGTTTTTGCCCCTTCTGCTCCATACTTTTTAGGCAAAGAAGCTTTCCAGGAAGCTGTTGAGATATTTAAATATATGTGTGTGTGTGTATATATATATATATATATATATATATATATATATAGTTTGCACCCATGTGATGAGACAGCAAGCAGGGAAAGGGGCACAGAGACCCAAAAGTCTGGGAAGAACAAGGTAGAGCAGGAACTCTCTTGAGGGAATAAGAGCTCAAAGGGCCTCCACATACACTGTGTAAGAGAGGACAGGATGCACATCCCCAGGTCCAGATATAAAGGACCTGAGAGGGCCCACAACTCAGGTTGTACATCCACCTTTGGATGTATGATCTCCATGCAAAGAGGATGTTAAGGACAAAACCACAAAATCTTACGAAAAGGAAAAGAGTGTTGGCTTGGTATTGAAGGAATTTCCAGCTCATGGCCAAATTGCTGAGGCCGGGTAAAGTAGCACTTTTCTCTCTCTTTTAGCTCAAGATATTTAACTAAATTCCTGTCAGGTCACTGGCTGATCCACAGTGACTTCAGTGGCCACACATGGCAAAGAATACAGGCTTTGCTAAAAGCTAATATATATATATACTAATATATATATATATATATATTTGTTCATATATATATATATATATGAACAACAAACTAAAGAAGATTAGGGAAAGAATTTCTGAAGAAAATGGATACCAGTAAAAATATCCATCTAAAAGATAGAAATTATAAAAAAGGAACAACATAGAAATCTTAGAGCTGAAACATACAATAACTGAAATTTAAAAATTCACTAGAAAACTTCAACAAGAGATGTAAGGAAGCAGAAAAGACAAATCAGTGAACGTGACGTTCAGGCCATTAAACGGAAGAGAAGAAAAGGAGACAGAGCCAAAGGGCCTGTGGAGACCATCAAATGAACCAGCATACGTATCAATATTATGGCACTCCCAGAAGGAGCAAGAAGCAGACAGACATCATTCCCTTCAAAATGTATAGTTTTATGCTATGAATTTACCTAAATTTAAAAAATAATAATAATATCTTCTACAGCTGTTATTTGTTTAGGTTACCAAATCTAACTTTAGGAAAACTACATACAGAACTAAATGAAGGATCTTTCTATAAAATAATTGACATGTATTTCTTCTAACATTTTCTTACACAGACATTTCCAAACACAAGTGAAAAGAACCCTGAAGGGCCACCTCCAGCTCCTCAGACAGCCCCACCCAAACACTATTTCATCTAGAAACATTTTAGGTTGTTTCCCTAAAAAAAGACTTTCTTCAGTTGAGGATGCTGCTGCTGCTGCTAAGTCGCTTCAGTCATGTCCGACTCTGTGCGACCCCATAGATGACAGCCCACCAGGCTCCCCCGTCCCTGGGATTCTCCAGGTAAGAACAGTGGAGTGGGTTGCCATTTCCTTCTCCAATGCTTGAAAGTGAAAAGTGAAAGTGAAGTCGCTCAGTCGTGTCCAACTCTTAATTGGTCTACTTGTGAGATTTCATGATTTTTTTAATGAATATTTTATTTTAGAATTAAAAAATGTCAAGATCATGAAAGTCAAGGGAAAAGGAGGAATTCTTCCCACACTGAAAGAGACATGACAAATAAACATATCATATCATCCTAGACTGGAATATTTGCTATGAAAGACATTATTGGAACAATTCATTATGTCTAAATGAAATCTGTGGATTAGATGATTTTAGTGTATCAATGTTAATGTCTTGATTTGGATTGTGATTATGTGGCTGTGTTCTTTTAAATGCATGCTAGTTTCCAAGGATTATAAGACATAATAGTAGCAATTGAGTGAGAGAGAGGGGCTGTTGTGGGGAGGAGGGAACTCTAAATACAGTGAAGTCCAAATTACGGGAATGAAGGGTACTATGTGTACTGTTCTTTCCACACCACCTTAATGCCTGTATCCCTGTGTTCCATCAGTCAGAATCTGCTGCTCATCTCTGCAAACATGCTTACCTTTACACTTCTGTTCACTTTCTTCATTGTAAATACTACTTTGATTTTAATGACTTCCAAATCCATACATTCATTCCAAGACTTGTTCCTTAGCATCCTTATCTATTTCCTTGGAGTCACAATTACTTCAAATTTAACACAATCTATTCATTCATTTATTCAACAAATATTTACAGAATTCCTGTATGGAAGTTGTAATGCCAGGCCCCAGGGAATATATTACTGATAGCTGGTGAGCTAAACTTTCATGAAGCTAACAGTTTCATTATATTAATTTCAAGGCTTCCTTTGCTAAAATGTGTACCTTATAATGTAATCCAGAAATCTGTTACTTTTTATTTCAAAGTTGTGCCAGTTTTATTTTTATTTATTTATTTTTTATTTTATTTTTTTAAAGATTTATTTTTTTAATGATTTCTTTATCTGACTTCTTTCCCTTCCTTGAAAGTGAAAAGTGAAAGTGAAGTTACTCAGTCGTGTCCACTGCTTTACAACCCCATAGACTGTAGCCTACCAGGCTCCTCCGTTCGTGGACTTTTCCAGGCAAGAATACTGGAGTGGGTTGCATTCTCTTCTTCAGGGGATCTTCCCCACCCAGGGATTGAACCCGGGTCTCCCGCATTGTAGGCAGATGCTTTACCATCTGAGCCACCAAGAAACCCTCTTTCTTATCACTGCTCTTTTCCTAATCCTATGGTTTCTCCTATAATTTACCACTAACTCACCATAGCTGAACAACAAAGATCTTGTTAAACTTTTGTGTTCCAAGGTTCCTTATAGATTTTGTTACTAATGTAAGTCACTTTTTCTGCTTTTTGTCAGAGTGATAATACTTTTATTATTATTTTTATATGAGCATCATGTAAAAAATACTCATTGTAAACATTTGATTACCATATAAATACATAAAGAAAAAAGTAAATCCTACCCATCATCCTGAGGTCAAAATGGTTATCCCCTCAAGCATTCTTTATGCATGAATATACATACCCAAATAAATTTACAAATATAGGATTATGAAAATGAATAATATACAAAATAACTTATACATACAGTGGAATATTAATCACTGATACAGAAGAAGGAAATCCTTCTATTTATGACACTGTAAATGGACTTTTGGGGCATTGTGTTATGTGAAATAAGTCAGACAGGCATATCTGGGAGATACTGTGGTTTTTCTTCCAAACTACCATAACAAAACCAATTTTACAATATAATGAGTCACTTTAATTTTTTGGTTTCCCAGTATGCAACAGCATTATGTCTAAAAAGACAATATAAATGTCTTAATTTTAAAAAAGGAGGGGATATATGTATACCTATGGCTGATTCATGTTGCGGTTTGACAAAAAACAGCAAAATTCTGTAAAGCAATTATCCTTCAATAAAAAATAAATTAATTAAAAAATACTTTATTGATAAAAATGCTTACTATCACCTAGGCCCTCAACAAGTCATATTCTCTGTGCAATAGTAACATCAAAGATCACTGATCTCAGATCACTATAATAAGTATAATAATAAGGAAAAAGTTTGAAATGTGAGAATCACCAAATGTGACATGGAGACACAGTGAGCAGATGCTTTTGTAAAAATGATGCTGATAAACTTGTGTGACACAGAGTTGCTTCTGGCCTTCAGTTCATGGAAAATGCAATATCTGTGAAGGACAATAAAGTGAAACAATAATATGAACTGTGTCTTTACTACATGTTCTCATTGATACATGGAACATAAATCATTAAACTCATAGAAACAAGGATGGAGTGGTGGTTGCTAGGGATTAGGGGTCAGGAAAATAGGAAATGTTGGTCAAATGGTACAAAATTTCAGTTCTAAAGTGAATAAGCTCTGGGGATCTAAGGCACAGCATGACGACTATAGTTAACAGTGCTGTAGTGTATACTTCAGGCATACTTCAAAGTTGCTGCAAGAGCAGAAGTTTAATATTCTCACCATAAAAACAACCAATTATGTGAGTTGAAGGATGTGTTTACCTTATTGTGGTAAACATTTCACTATAAGTATGGCACAAAATCATCACATTGTACACGTTATACAATGTTGTATGTCAATTATATTTCAATAAAAAAGAAAAATTAATTTAGCTAGAATAACTGTATATTTGTATTAAATTTTCCTTTTCCTTCCCAAATCTATTACTCCAACTATTTTATATTGTTTGATCAGTTTGCTTTCCGTTTTATTTTGAAGAAAAAAAAAAAAAAAGAATCTTAGCCTAAATCTGGGAGTGTAATTATCTTCTTCACACATAGTTTCCAACAATCCAAATTTAGAGGTAGGATCATGTGTACCATGACTATTTGGAAAACAACTTCTAAAAATTTACATTTGGCTTTAACAGTAATAGATGACAAATGCATGAATGAACAGAAAAATGAAAAATTTTACTTTTTCCTCCTTAAAAATATGGCAAAACACTGTTTCATTTCAGTTGTCACTCAGTCGTGTCCAACTCTTTGCAACCCCATAGACTGTAGCACCCTGGGCTTCCCTGTCCATCACCAATGCCCAGAGTTTACTCAAACTCATGTCCATTGAGTCCATGATGCCATCCAACCATCTCATCCTCTGTTGTCCCCTTCTCCCACCTTCAATCTTTTCCAGCATCAGGGTTTTTTCCAATGAATCAGTTCTTTGCATCAGGTCGCCAAAGTATTGGAGTTTCAGCTTCAGCATCAGTCCTTCTGATGAACATCCAGGACTGATCTCCTTTAGGATGGACTGGTTGGATATCCTTGCAGTCCAAGGGATTCTCAAGAGTCTTCTCCAACACCACAATTCAAAAGCATCAATTCTTCAGTGCTCAGCTTTCCTTGTGGTCCAAATCTCACATCCATACATGACTACTGGAAAAACCATAGCTTTGACTAGACAGACCTTTGTTGGTAAAGTAATGTCTCTGCTTTTTATTATGTTGTCTAGGTTGATCATAACTTTCTTCCAAGGAGCAAGCATCTCTTAATTTCATGGCTGCAGTCACCATCTCCAGTGGTTCTGTTTCCTCATACATGTACATCCTGTAATCCTACAATGTCATCACAGGGTGCCTCTAATAGGTTAACAAGGGCACAGTGACCAAACAAACTTGGGAGATCTTTTTAATAAAGTTTAGAAACTTTCCAGTCCACTGTTGATATGAATCATCCCTTACTTCCAGCAGAAAATATCACCCATAAGAGAGAGAAGAAACAACTTCTTATTTGAAAAATACTGTTTGAATTACATGTGACAAGTATAAATAAAAATATTTAATTTGTGATCACTCACCCAGAGCCAGACATCCTGGAATGTGAAGTCAAGTGGGCCTTAGAAAGCATCACTACGAGCAAAGCTAGTGGAGGTGATGTAATTCCAGTTGAGCTATTTCAAATTTTGAAAGATGATGCTGTGAAAATGCTGCACTCAATATGCCAGCAAATTTGGAAAACTCAGCAGTGACCACAGGACTGGAAAAGGTCAGTTTTCATTCTAATCCCAAAGAAAAGCAATGCCAAAGAATGCTCAAACTACGACAAATTGCACTCATCTCACACACTAGTAAAGTAATGCTCAAAATTCTCTAAGCCAGGCTTCAGCAATATATGAACTGTGAACTTCCAGATGTTCAAGCTGGTTTTAGAAAAGGCAGAGGAACCAGAGATCAAATTGCCAACATCTGCTGGATCATGGAAAAAGCAAGAGAGTTCCAGAAAAACATCTATTTCTGCTTTATTGACTATGCCAAAGCCTTTGACTGTGTAGATCACAATAAACTGTGGAAAATTCTGAAAGAGATGGAAATACCAGACCACCTGACCTGCCTCTTGAGAAACCTATATGCAGGTCAGGAAGCAACAGTTAGAACTGGACATGGAACAACAGACTGGTTCCAAATAGGGAAAGGAGTACGTCAAGGCTGTATATTGTCACCCTGCTTATTTAACTTCTATGCAGAGTACATCATGAGAAACGCTGGACTGGAAGAAGCACAAGCTGGAATCAAGATTGCCAGGAGAAATATCAATAACCTCAGATATGCAGATGACACCACCCTTATGGCAGAAAGTGAAGAGGAACTCAAAAGCCTCTTGATGAAAGTGAAAGTGGAGAGTAAAAAACTAGGCTTAAAGCTCAACATTCAGAAAACAAAGATCATGGTATCCGTTCCCATCACTTCATGGGAAATAAATGGGGAAACAGTGGAAATAGTGTCAGACTTTATTTTCTTGGGCTCCAAAATCACTGCAGATGGTGATTGCAGCCATGAAATTAAAAGACGCTTACTCCTTGGAAGGAAAGTTGTGACCAACCTAGATAGCATATTCAAAAGCAGAGACATTACTTTGCCCACAAAGGTCCGTCTAGTCAAGGCTATGGTTTTTCCAGTGGTCATGTATGGATGTGAGAATTGGACTGTTAAGACCGCTGAGCACCAAAGAATTGATGCTTTTGAACTGTGGTGTTGGAGAAGACTCTTGAGAGTCCCTTGGACTGCAAGGAGATGCAAGTAGTCCATTCTGAAGGAGATCAGTGCTGGGTTTTCATTGGAGGGAATGATGTTAAAGCTGAAACTCCAGTACTTTGGGCACCTCATGCAAAGAGTTGACTCTTTGGAAAAGACTGATGCTGGGAGGGATTGAGGGCAGGAAGGAAAGGGGACGACAGTGAATGAGATGGCTGGATGGCATCACCGACTCGATGGTGTGAGTTTGAGTGAACTCCAGGAGTTGGTGATGGACAGGGAGGCCTGGTGTGCTGCAATTCATGGGGTCACAAAGAATGGGATACGACTGAGCGACTGAACTGAACTGAACTGAATCACTTAGCACTCAAAAAATACATTATGATTTTATTGTCATACATTTATAAACTGCTTTTCATTCAGTTATCCTATATAAATATCTTTAATTTGAGTTTGAATAATTCTACAAGATGATTTTTGATGAAAATTAAAATAACTTTAGCTACCACAAAACCATTAATACTATAATACATTGAAATAATGCATAAATATGCATATTTTAGAGCATTTACACTGAAAGACATTAACTTATAGGAATGTACGACATACAAATGTAGGAGATCCCTGGACTAGATTAATACACTCATTTCAAGAAGTTTCATTTTCCCGAAATGGGGAGAGCTTATGTTTTGTTCCCTCTTCATCTCAGTTTTGTTGCCACTCTCTTGTGGCTCCCAGCTAATATTAATACTCAATATCACTAGGACTGAGCAGTCTCTTTGGTAAAGAAACTTTTCTGAGCTATGATCTACACTCCAAACTGGTTCATCAAACTTTCAACATTCCAATCTATATTATTTAGAGACTTCATCTATCTTAGGTTAGTACCTCACCTCAGAGTTGTGCTTTGGCTCAATGACTTATTCTTTAAGGAGACAAAAGTATTTTGAGCAAGAGAAGATCCTGAAGCATCAATGCCTTCATCTTTGTTTTTCTAAACATTATGAGGAGACATTCAGCAGGTATGGTTGGGGAATGGGAGGTACAGTGGAAAGGAAGAAGCCCTGATTCCTCCTTAAATTTTCAACCAAAGCCAATCCATTTTTACCTGCTTAACACTGGGAACCTCAAGTAAGATTTTGTTTTGAGAAATGATTCCATAGTTAACTGGTATTTTTATAAAACAGAACTTTATCCAAGTAAGCAGTTCTAATTTGGCTCTATATTTATTTTTTACTTTCTATTTCATTTAAGTAATGAAATTACTAATTTTTTTTATTTTCTAAATTTATATCAAATACCATTCTTTCACTTTAACATTAAAATATTGTATTGTCTTTATTATAAATTCTGAAAAGTATATTTCCTGATTTTAAATGTTATCAATATGTTCAATTACAGACAATATTTTATATGGTCTCTATGGATTAAATATAGGCAAACATTTTCTTTGCATTAAATCTAAACTAATTTCTTATATCTATAGCTGATAAACTTGTAAATAGAATAATGTATATGTATAATATATATTATATAATACATATGGTAAAT
Source organism: Bos taurus (assembly GCF_002263795.3). Classification (NCBI taxonomy): domain Eukaryota; kingdom Metazoa; phylum Chordata; class Mammalia; order Artiodactyla; family Bovidae; genus Bos; species Bos taurus. Next base: position 7,212,596 of record NC_037336.1, read on the forward strand.
ATGTATAATATATATTATTCTATTTACAAACTGTAAAAAGTAAAGGGACAGAAAAATATATTTCCTGCAAATGGAAATGACAAGAAAGTGGGGATTGCAATACTCATAGCAAGCAAAATGAACTTTAAAAGAAATGTTATAAGAAAAGATAAGGAAAGACAGTGTGTAATGATAAAAGGATTTATATGTCTGTGTGCATGCTAAGCCACTTCAGTCAGGTCTGACTCTTTGCAACCGTATGGACTTTAGCCTGCCAGGCTCCTCTGTCCATGGGATTCTCCAGGCAAGAATACTGGAGTGAGTTGCCAGGAACTCTTGCAAGGGATCTTCCCAAACCAGGGTTCAAACTCACATCTCTTACATCTACTTGCACTGGCAGGTGAGTTCTTTACCACTGGTGCCACCTGGGAAGCCCAGGGATTTATATAAGAGGATATTACACTCATCAATATATATGCACCCAATGTAAGAGTACCCAGATACATGAAATAAATACTAACAGACATAAAAGGAGAAATTGATGCCCTACTCATATTCATTGACAGATCCTTGAGACAGAAAATCATTAATGTAACAGAGATCCTAAAGGATACAATAGAACAGTTAGACTTAATTGATGAATTACATGAACTTACATCCTATATATATATATATATATATATATATATACGAATACTATTCTTTTAAGGTGCACATGGAACATGCTCTGGGATTGAGCACATGTTCCAAGTGCACCTGAAAAGCATACTTTTTTTTTTTTTTTTGATGTAAGTTACAGAAATACATCAATTGAGTCTAACTGTTCTATTGTATCACTTATTTCAAGGATCTTTTCTAACCAAAATGACATAAAACTAGAAAACAACCACAGAAAAAGAAGCAAGAGAAAATATTAAACCACAGGCAACATGCTACTAAAAAACCATTTGTCAATGCTGAAATAAAAGAAAAAAATTTAAGAGGCAAATGACAGTGAAAATGCAACCATACAAAACTTTTGGGATGCAGCAAAATAAATTCTTAGAGAAACGTTCTTAGTGATGCAGGCATTCATCAATAAAAAAGAAAAATCTCAATAGACAACCTATGAGGCATCCATCACCATCATACCAAAACCAGAAAAGGCACTACCAGAATATAAAATTACAGGCTAATATCTTTGATGAATAGAGATACAGAAATTCTCAAAAAAACATTAGCAAACCTAATCTACCAACATAAAAAATGTATACATCACATCCAAATTGGGTTTATCCTAAGGATACAAGGATGGTTCAACATATACATATCAGTCAATGTGATATACCACATCAACAAAAGATAATAGAAAAAATGCATAACTATTTCAGTAGATGCAGGAAAAGCGGTTGATAAAATTCAACATTCATTCATGATAAAACTCTTACCAAAGTGAGTAAGGAACATATCTCAACATAATGAAAACTATTTATGACAAGCCCACAGCCAGTATAATAATTAGTGTTTAAAAACTGAAAACTTGTCTGCTAAATTCTGGAATAAGACAAAGACACACACTCTCATCTCTTCTATTCAACATACTATTGGAAATCCTAGCCACAGCAAGCAGAGAAGAAAAATAAATAAAAGATATTCAACTGGAAAGGAAGTGGTAAACTCGTCATTATAAGCAGATGACATGATAATATATATAGAAAATCCTAAAGAACCCACACAATAACTACTAGAACTGATAAGCAAATTCAGCAAAATAGAAGGACAGGGGAGCCTGGTGGGCTGCCGTCTATGGGGTTGCACAAAGTCGGACATGACTGAAGCGACTTAGCAGCAGCAGCAGCAAGATTAACAAAGAGTAATCAGTTGCATTTCTTGACACTAACAGAAAGGGAATGTAAACAAACTTTTTATTTTCTAAATGGCACCAAAAATAGCTCTTAGTAAAAAACCTGACCAAGGAGGTGAAAGATTTATATGTTGAGAACTACAAAACATTAATAAAGGAAATTGAAGATTATTCAAAGAAATAAAAAAATATCCCACACTCTTGGATTGGAGGAATTAATATTGTTAAAATGGACATACCACCCAGAGCAATTTACAGATTTAATGTAATTCCTATCAAGTTATCCCTGGACATTTTTCACAGAACTAGAACAAATAATCTTTTAAAAATGTTATGAAACTATACAAAAGATACAGAATTGCCAAAGAAATCCTGAGGAAAAAGAACAAGGCAGGAGGCATAACCCTCATAAATTTCAGACCCAAAGCTGCAGTTATCAAATGGTATGCTATTGGCACAAAAACAGACACTCAGGTCAATGGAACAGAATATAGAACTCAGATGTAAACCCACATGCCTACGGCAAATCAACCTTTAATAAAGGAGACAAAAATGCACAAAGGAGAAAAGAGAGTCTCTTCAGCAAGTAGTGTTGGAAAATTTGGAAAACTGCATGCAAATCAATGAAGTTAGAATACATCATCACACCAAATAAAAAATAAACTTAAAATGGCTTAAAGACTTAACTTCTAATATCAAACTCCTAGAAGAGAACATAAGCAAAACATTCTCTGATATAAATTGCATCAGAGTTTTCTTGTCAGTCTCCTAACAGAAATAAAAGCAAAAATAAATAAATAGGACCTAACCAATCTTATAAGCTTTTCCATAGCAAACCAGAAAAAAATGTAAAGATAGTCTACAGGCTGGGAAATGTTTGCTAATGATACAATCAACAAAAGTTTCATTTCCAAAATATACAAACTGCTCATACAACTCAAATAACAAAGAAACAGACACCCCAATAAAAAATGGGCAGAAGACATTGTTTTCTCCAAAGAAAACAAACAGATGGACAAGAGGCTCATGAAAAGATGCTCAACGTCACTATTTATTAAAGAAATGCAAATCAAAGCTACAGTGAGGTAACATCTCATACCAGTCAGAAAGGCCATCATTTAAAAGTCTACAAATAACAAGTGTTAGAGGTCATATAGAGAGAAGGGAACATTGTGACAGATAAATGAATAAAGAAGATGTGGTACATATATACAATGAAATAATACTCAGCCATAAAAAAGAATGAAATAATTTCATTTTGCAACAACACGCATGAACTTAGAGTTTATCATGCTAAACATAGTATGTCCAAAAGAGAAAAACAAATACCATATGATATCACTTATATGTGGAATCTAAAATACACACAAATGAATTTATCTATGAAACAGAAATAGACTCACAGACATAGACAAAAAATTGCATTTGCCAAGGAGGGATGGCTAAGGGAGGGTCTAACTGGGAGTTTGGGATTAGCAGATGCAAACTATTATATATAGGATGGATAAACAACAATGTCCTACTGTATAAAACAAAGAACAATATTTAATATCCTGTGATAAAGCACAATAGAAAATATGAGAAAGAATATACATGTAGGACTGAATCACTTTGCTGTACAGCAGAAATTAATACAACTTTGTAAGTTAACCATACACCAATAAAACTAAAAATATATTAAAGGCATTTTTCACATAATAAAAGAAATAATTATAAAATTTATATGTAAGTACAAAAGATGCCAAATAGCCAGAGTAATCTTGAGAAAAGAAGAACAAAGCTGGAGGTATTAATATCACACTTCCTGATATGAAACTATACTACAGTAATCAAACAGCATGATACTGGTACAAAAACAGACACACAGATCAGTGGAACAGAATAAAGATCCTAGAAATAAATCGATGCTTAAATGGTCAATTATTCTATGACAAGGAGGCAAAGTACAGAATGAAGCAAAATACACTTTCACTAAATGGTATTGGGGAAAATGGAGAGCTCTATGCAAAAGAATCAAAGTAAGCTTTCTCACCATGTATAAAAATAAACCCAAAATGGAGTAAAGAATTAAATGTAAGACCTGACACCATAAAACTTTTAGAAGTAAACATAGGCAGCACACTCTTAGCAATTTTTTTTTGTTTATATATCCTCAGGCAAGGGAACCAAAAGAAAATAAAAAATGAGAGGACTATATCAAACTAAAAAGCTTTTGCACAATGAAGGAAACTATCAACAGAATAACCAACTAAATGATAGAACATATTTGCAAACAACAAATCCAGTTAGGTGTTTATATCCAAAATATACAAAGAGCTTACACAATTCAACATTTAAAAACACTCCACAAACAACCTAATTAAAAAATGAGCAGAGGACCTAAGTAAGACTTACAGATGGCCAGGAGGTACATGAAAAGATAACCAACTTCACTAATTATCAGAGAAATGCAAATCAAAACCATAATGAGTTACCACCTTACATGTCAGAATGGCTGTCATCAAAAAGGCAACAAGCAACAAGTGACAGCAAAAATGTGGAGAAAGGGAACTCTTGTATCCTGTTGGTGGGATTGAAAATTGGTGCAGTCATGATGAAAACAAGTATGACGTTTCCTCAACAAATTAAAAATAAAACTTCAATATGATCCAGGAATTTCATTTCTGGGTGTTTACTCAAAGAAAACAAAAACACCAGTTCAAAAAGATATATGCACCCAAATGTTTATTGAGCCTTATTTATAATAGTCAATATATGGAAATTTCCAGAGTGTCCATTGTTTGATGAATGAACAATGAAGATGTGGTAAATATACATAATGGAGTATTGGCCATAGAGAAGTGAAAATTTGCCATTTGAGGACAGCATGGTTGTAATGAGAGTGTATTATGCTAAGTGAAATAAGTCAGAGAAGACAAATATCACATGATCTCATATAAGTGGATATTAAAATATAAAACAAACAACTAATAAAAACAAAATAAAAACAGAGTCATAGTTACAGAATATAACTGGATAGTACCCAGAAGGGATGGGGGGATAGGTGTGGGTGAAATAGGAGAAGGGGATTAAGAGCCATAAATTTCCAGTTATATAATAAACAAGTCACAGGGATGCAATATACAATATAGGGAATGCAGTCAGTATTTTAATAACTTTATATGGGGGTAGATGGTCCCTAGATTTATTGTGGTTATTAGTTTATAATGTATGCAAATATTAAATTATTATGTAGTGTATCTTAAACTAGTGTAATATTTACATCAACTGTATTTTAATTAAAAATTAAAGGCTGTCAATTAATCAAGATGACATCACAGTTATAAATGGATGCATCTAAGAGCCTCAAAATTTATGAAGCAAAACTTCAAAAATATAAATAAACAGTAAATGGTAAGTAAAAGGTAAATAAAATAAATATATGGAAGACCTATGCAAAACTATAAAACAACCTAATTGATATTTATGGACACTTTGCCATCTACAGCAATTACAGTCCACTGTCAAGTGCATGCAGGACATTTTACTAACATAATGCATGTATTGAACTACAAAATAATTCCTTATATGGTCAAAAGAATTCAAGTAATAAATGGAATTGAATTAAATCTCAATAACAGAAATATATCTGAAAAACTCACCCATTTTTTTAACCTAATGATATTTTCATATAAGTACGGGCCAAAAATAAATGAAAATTACAAATTATAGTTAACTTTGAACTTATTTAGAAACACACTATATCAGATATTGAAAAACAGATCATTGAAAACCAGTATTAGGAAAATACTTATCATTCTTTTTAAAAAATGTCAAATATCAAAGCCAAAGCCCAGTTTCTGTGTTAAGATATTGGGAAAAGAGATAATTAAACTTAAAATAAGCAAAAGAAAGGAAAAATAACAATCAAAGAGGAAATTATAACAAATATTTAAAAAAATTTTTTTAATTATTGAAGCCAAAATTTGGTTCTTTGTGAAGGACAATAAAATTGATAAATCTCTTTCCATGTCAGAACAACAAAAAAGGAGAAAATACAAATTAGCATTTCATAAATAGAAGTGATATTACTATCTATTTTGCATATAGCAAATGGATGGTAAGTAAAACTATGCCTATAAGTTAAATCAAACTACCGCACAATTGCACTCATCTCACATGCTAGTAAAGTAATGCTCAAAATTCTCCAAGCCAGGCTTCAGCAATATGTGAACCATGAACTTCCTGATGTTCAAGCTGGTTTTAGAAAAGGCAGAGGAACCAGAGATCAAATTGCCAACATCCACTGGATCATGGAAAAAACAAGAGAGTTGCAGAAAAACATCTATTTCTGCTTTATTGACTATGCCAAAGCCTTTGACTGTGTGGATCAGCCCTGGGATTTCTTTGGAAGGAATGATGCTAAAGCTGAAACTCCAGTACTTTGGCCACCTCATGCAAAGAGTTGATTCATTGGAAAAGACCCTGATGCTGGGAGGGATTGGGGGCAGGAGGAGAAGGGGACAACAGAGGGTGAGATGGCTGGATGGCATCACTGACTCGATGGACATGAGTCTGAGTGAACTCCGGGAGTTGGTGATGGAAAGGGATGCCTGGCGTGCTGCAATTCATGGGGTCGCAAAGAGTCGGACACGACTGAGCGACTGATCTGATCTGATCTGATCACAATAAACTGTGGAAAATTCTGAAAGAGATGGGAATACCAGACCACCTGATCTGCCTCTTGAGAAATTTGTATGCAGGTCAGGAAGCAACAGTTAGAACTGGACATGGAACAACAGACTGGTTCCAAATAGGAAAAGGAGTTCGTCAAGGCTGTATATTGTCACCATGCTTATTTAACTTATATGCAGAGTACATCATGAGAAACGCTGGACTGGAAGAAACACAAGCTGGAATCAAGATTGCCGGGAGAAATCTCAGTAACCTCAGATATGCAGATGACACCACCCTTATGGCAGAAAGTGAAGAGGAACTCAAAAGCCTCTTGATGAAAGTGCCAGAGGAGAGTGAAAAAATTGGCTTAAAGCTCAACATTCAGAAAACGAAGATCATGGCATCCAGTTCCACCACTTCATGGGAAATAGATGGGAAAATAGTGGAAACAGTGTCAGATTTTATTTTTCTGGGCTCCAAAATCACTACAGATGGTGACTGCAGCCATGAAATTAAAAGACGCTTACTCCTTGGAAGGAAAGTTATGACCAACCTAGATAGCATATTCAAAAGCAGAGACATTACTTTGCCAACAAAGGTTCGTCTAGTCAAGGCTATGGTTTTTCCAATGGTCGTGTATGGATGTGAGAGTTGGACTGTGAAGAAGGCTGAGTGCCAAAGAATTGATGCTTTTGAAGTGTGGTGTTGGAGAAGACTCTTGAGAGTCCCTTGAACTGCAAGGAGATCCAACCAGTCCATTCTGAAGGAGGTCAGCCCTGGGATTTCTTTGGAAGGAATGATGCTAAAGCTGAAACTCCAGTACTTTGGCCACCTCATGCGAAGAGTTGACTCATTGGAAAAGACTCTGATGCTGGGAGGGATTGGGGGCAGGAGGAGAAGGGGACAACAGAGGATGAGATGGCTGGATGGCATCACTGACTTGATGGACATGAGTCTGAGTGAACTCCGGGAGTTGGTGATGGACAGGGAGGCCTGGCATGCTGCAATTCATGGGGTCACAAAGAGTCGGACACGACTGAGCGACTGATCTGATCTGATCTGAAGTTAAATCATATAAATGGAATAAATACATTTCTTACAACACAAACATTCAACACTCACTCTAGAGAGCCTGTACAATGGAACTGCAAAGTATTTCTGAAAAGATTAAAGATGACTTAAAAAGTAGAGACATACCTGGGTTATAGATGAGAACCTTCAACCCTAAAACAGCAATTCTTTCAAACTGATTTGTCAGTTCAAAGCATTCCCAGTCAATATACAAGTACACTTACTGATTGAATTTGAGAAGTTCATTTCAATGTCTATGTAGAAATGGAAAGAATCTGAAATAGCCAAAACAACTTTGATAAATAACAGCAAAGTTAGAGTGCTGACAGTAATCAAGACAGTGCTGTATTGTCATAAAAACTGATAAATAAAGCAGCAGAATATAAAAGACAGTCCAGGAAAATACCCATATTTATAGACAACTTATTTTTGACAAAGGGACTTCCCTGGTGACTCAGTGGTCAAGAATCCATTGCAATGTAGGAGACCTGGTTCTATCCCTGGGTCGGGAAGATCCCCTATAGAAGGAAATAGCTACCCACTCCAGAATTCTTGCCTGGAGAATTCCATGGAGAGAATTCTATTGCAGACAAAAAGAGTATATGGGGTCGAAAAGAGTCAGACATGACCGAGCGACTAACACTTTCACACTTCATTTATTTTGGGGAAAGGTGCAAATGCAATTCAGCAAAGGATCATGTTTTCAACAAATTTTGCTGAACCAATTGGACATCCAAATCCAAAAAGCATAAATAAATCACTATGTATCAAAATTGGGTCAAAATAGTTTATAGAGCTAACTGTACAACCTATAAAACTACAAAAATTTTAGAGGAAAAAGGAAGAAAATCTTTCTGAAATTGATTAGGCAAAGATTACTTAGCTATTACACAAAAGTCTTATTCCACAAAAAAAAAAAAAAAAAACAAATTGATATATTTAACTTCCTCCAAATTAAAAAGCTTTCTTCTTCAAAAAATGGGCTTCCCTGCCAGCTCAATGGTAAAGAATCTGCCTTTAATGAAGGACCTGCAGGAAACATAGGTTTGTTCCCTGGGTTGGGACGATCCCCTGGAGGAGGACATGGCAACCCACTCCAGTATTCTTGCCTGGAGAATCCCATGGACAGAGGAGCCTGGCGGGCTGCAGTCCATGGGGTCACAAAGAGTTGGACATGATTTAGCAGTAAAACAATTTGTTAAAGGATTTTCATCCATAATACACAAAGAACTTCCAGAACTCAACTACAAGGAAAACATTCAATAAAAATGTTTAATTACATGAACAATCTGAAAATAAAACTTTAAGAATGAGCACTCACTCATGCACATTCTTCAAAAGATAACTGTTAGAAGAATGAACTGACAAGCCACAGACTAGGTGAAAATATTTTAAAATCATATATCTGATAAAAGATTTGTGTCTAAAATTTAAAAAAAAAAAAAGAACTTTCAAAGTCATTAATAAAAAAATCAAATGACCTAATTTTCTAAACAGACAAAATATCTGAAGAGGCATTTCACGAAAGAGACTGTATAAATGGCAAATAGCTGAATGAAAAGATGCCCAGCATCACCATAAATTAGAGAACTAAAAATTAAAACAACCATGGAGTATTACTCAGCCATTAAAAAGAATACATTTGAATCAGTTCTAATGAGATGGATGAAACTGGAGCCTATTATACAGAGTGAAGTAAGCCAGAAAGAAAAACACCAATACAGTATACTAACGCATATATATGGAATTTAGAAAGATGGTAACAATAACCCTGCATACTAGACAGCAAAAGAGACACTGATGTATAGAACAGTCTTTTGGACTCTGTGGGAGAGGGAGAGGGTGGGATGATTTGGGAGAATGGCATTGAAATATGTATAATATCATATATGAAACGAGTCTCCAGTCCAGGTTCGATGCACAATACTGGATACTTGGGGCTGGTGCACTGGGATGACCCAGAGGGATGGTATGGGGAGGGAGGAGGGAGGAGGGTTCAGATGGGGAACACATGTATACCTGTGGCAGATTCATTTTGATATATGGCAAATCCAATACAATATTGTAAAGTTAAATAAAATAAAATTAAAAAAATAAATAAATAAAACAACCATGAGATATCACTACATACTTACCAGATTGGCTAAATTTTAAGACAGGACACACCATGTTTTGACAAGATGGTGGAGGACTGGACTTTCATATCCTCTTGTGGGAATGTACAGTATTACAAACAGTTTGGAAGTCAGTTTCTTAAAAGGTTAAATATATACTATTACATGATTCAATCATTCTAGTCCTTGGTATTTACCTAAGAGAAATAAAACTATATGTCTACAGAAAATCCAAACACACTTGTTCATAACAGCTTTATGTAAAGCCAAAACCAAAATCCAACTGCAAAATAGGCAGGTTCTGCTAGTCTTCTCCATTTTCCATATACAGTTACTTTTTCACTCTTGAAAGTAATTCTGTAACCTAGAGTTTCCTACTCTACATTAATACAGATAGAATTTTATGTTCTTTCTTTTAATTTTTATGGCTGGGAGAAATATCCTGTGAGGAAATTGCCATCATATTTTCAAATTACCATGTGAATATACTCTTACATAACTTTTTTTTTTACCATTTTATCATTCTGTTTATTGTTCCTTTACCTTCCTCCAGCTTTTCTTGTATCCCAAAAAGACATTATTTATCTGTGAAAAGTGAATGGAGTTAGGTAGCGCTATTAGATATTTTTAAATGAAAATTAGATTTTAAACTTCTTTTTATATTTCTTATAATTTGTTGAGTCTCCTTAACATTTTCAATGGAGTAAAATTGCACATCATAATGTTAAAGGGCATTACTTATTTTAAGGGTAAATGCTAAAATATAGTATGTGTGTGGCTGATAATGTAACTTTGAAGTAATACCATGACTGTTACCATATTTGCAAAGCCTGCTCTCAACTTTAAAGTGAATTGAAAGAAAAGAGAAAGGGTAAAGATATATTTTGATATCTGTGGCTTCTCCCAATAATTTTGCACTTAGTTTTTTATCCAATATTATATATTTAACAAGTGAAGTGTTCATATTCATGGGTCCAGAGAGTAATTTTTAAGATTTCTAACATGCCTTGTTCTGATTTCTGCTGACTCTGTGTCTCAGGATTATTATTATGAAAAGGGTAAAATAAGCTGACAAATAGGCATTTGATGAAGAACTAGGTATAATATTGTATAGCTTTATACTGACATATATGTGTGTTTTTAGATTACCTACATGTATGCATTTATTTTGGATTTACCTGGTAGTTCAGTGGTAAAGAATCAGCCTGCCAATACAGGAAACGTGGTTCAACCTCTGGGTCTGAAAGATTCCCTGGAGAAGGAAATGGCAACCCATTCCAGTATTCTTGCCTGAGAAATCCCAGGGACAGAGGAGCCTGGTGGGCTACAGTCCATGGGGTTGCAAAACAGTCATACAAAACTTAGTAACTAAATAACAACAATGAATTTATTTTAAGGTGAAAGAGATGGGCATACCAGACCACCTGATCTGCCTCTTGAGAAATTTGTATGCAGGTCAGGAAGCAACAGTTAGAAATGGACGTGGAACAACAAACTGGTTCCAAATAGGAAAAGGAGTTCATCAAGGCTGTATATTGCCACCCTGTTTATTTAACCTATATGCAGAGTACATCATGAGAAACGCTTGACTGGAAGAAACACAAGCTGGAATCAAGATTGCTGGGAGAAATATCAATAACCTCAGATATGCAGATGACACCACCCTTATGGCAGAAAGTGAAGAGGAACTCAAAAGCCTCTTGATGAAAGTGAAAGAGGAGAGTTAAAAAGTTGGCTTAAAGCTCAACATTCAGAAAACGAAGATCATGGCATCCGGTTCCACCACTTCATGGGAAATAAATGGGAAAACAGTGGAAACAGTGTCAGACTTTATTTTTCTGGGCTCCAAAATCACTACAGATGGTGACTGCAGCCATGAAATTAAAAGACGCTTACTCCTTGGAAGGAAAGTTAAGACCAACCTAGATAGCTTATTCAAAAGCAGAGACATTACTTTGCCAACAAAGGTTCATCTAGTCAAGGCTATGGTTTTTCCAATGGTCATGTATGGATGTGAGAGTTGGACTGTGAAGAAGGCTAAGTGCAGAAGAATTGATGCTTTTGAACTGTGGTGTTGGAGAAGACCCTTGAGAGTCCCTTGGACTGCAAGGAGATCCAACCAGTCCATTTTGAAGGAGATCAGCCCTGGGATTTCTTTGGAAGGAATGATGCTAAAGCTGAAACTCCAGTACTTTGGCCACCTCATGCAAAGAGTTGACTCATTGGAAAAGACTCTGATGCTGGGAGGGATTGGGGGCAGGAGGAGAAGGGGACGACAGAGGATGAGATGGCTGGATGGCATCACTGACTCGATGGACATGAGTCTCAGTGAAGTCCGGGGGTTGGTAATGAACAGGGAGGCCTGGCGTGCTGCGATTCATGGGGTCGCAAAGAGTCAGACATGACTGAGCAACTGATCTGATCTGATCTGATCTGAAAAGCAAAACATCTTAAAGAGAGAAGTAAGTTACATAAACAAATTTACAGCTGTCACAAGACACAGTTAATAAGTCCAGAGAAATAATTTTCCAATTTTTCCCTTTTTCTTTATTCTATTCATTCTGTCATACACAAGAAAAATAAAACTTATAAATTAGACTTGTCTCCAATAACAAACTCTGATCATAAACTAAAAATCCTATATCTATTTTCTCACTGAATTAAAACTAAATTTTGATTGATCTAAGCCAGCTGACTAGATTCATTAGAGTTTCAGACAAAGTAATCTAAATGCCACCAAAGTTTTCTGAATACCACTGAATGTTGCAAAACCACAACTGAGCTATAATCTTAGAGTAATGGAACCGCTATAAGAGTACTGGTTTAATGTGAATTTCAAAGAATACCATCAAAGGCCCTTCCCATTCCCAAGTTTAATATTTTTAGGGAAGCTATCAAACAGAAAAGAAAACTCATTAGTTACCGTAATTTATATAGTGCTTTTTGTGTGTTCTAGACACCATAAGAAATGAGGTCCATTATCATAAAAATGCACTGATTTAACTTACATATTTTCTTCCAAAATTGTAATACACATAGTAGTCACATGTTTCTATGTTTCCATCCCTCTCAGGACATGTAAAAGACAAAGCAAATATAAAAAAACTTTAAATTTCTCTTTAATCCATTGATAGCATGATCTTATAGATTGTCATTTATTGGTTTTGACTACAGTATGCATGCCCTGAAAATAATTTTTCAGATAAGTTAAATAAAAATAAAAATTTTAAGATAAAGCAAATATTTCATACATAACTTACATAATTCAAAATGATTGGAAAGAAGTTATAGTGATCTAATACTGTTTTGCTCCAGTATAGAATATATTTTCCCCCATTTCTCTCTCTGCTTGCATTTAATAGACATATACTGAGCTTTTACTATTCACAAAATGTCATATTGCATATTTGGGAAAACTTGAAAATGTATTTCCAATAATTCCTCTTTCAGTTGTGTCTTTACTTTAGGACGCTTCACTTTGCACATGAGTCAGAATTAGTGCAGATGAATTATCATTGACAGATTCCTAAAGATTTTTATGTTGCCTAAAGACAGTTTATATTAGGAGTCTGTGGTTCATATCAGAAATCAAAGAATAATGTGAGCACTAAAGAGGAAGAGTTGTATCACTCATTCAGTTTTTAAATTTGTCAGATAGTAAAGCTGAGGCTGAAGAAAGCTCAGACACAACATATAAACACTCCAAAGACTTTCTTGCTTCTTCACTGGATTAACCATTTCCTAATAGCCAACTGTGTTAATAGAGTGCCTGCTGCTACTGCTGTTAAGTCGCCTCAGTCGTGTCTGACTCTGTGCAATCGCATAGATGGCCTCCTACCAGGCTCCTCTGTCCCTGGGATTCTCCAGGCAAGAACACTGGAGTGGGTTGCCATTTCCTTCTCCAATGCATGAAAGTGAAAAATGAAAGTGAAGTCACTCAGTCGTGTCCGACTCTTAGCGACCCCATGGACTGCAGCCCACCAGGCTCCTCTGTCCATGGGATTTTCCAGGCAAGAGTACTGGAGTGGGGTGCCATTGCCTAGGCTAACTTTATTGGACTTACAAATTGTACTTAGGAATGTACTCTCAGAACAAAATTCATTTGTTTGTAGGGGACTTGTACATCCTTCTCCAAAACAACTCAAAAACCTTTTCCCTCTCCCCCAAAATATATTTTATATATATTACATTCAATTGTGACTATTTCACCCCTATTAGGACATGGAAACCTGGTTGCTGCAGTCCATGGGATCACAAAGAGTTGGACATGACTTAGCGACTGAACAACACAGTCATAGAACACAAGCCAAACATAAGTAAAAACTTTATCCATTTCCAGATTCCATACCCCTGATCGCTTTAAGGCTCCGAATGTGCTTTTTTAAAAAATAGATTTTATTTTTAGAGCATTTTTGAGTTCACAGGAAAATTAAGGCAAAAGTAGAGAGAATTTCTAAATGAATATAGTTTTACATGGTCAAGCAGTATATGGGGTAAATGATAAATGTATCATTCACCAACATCTAATAAGCCAAAATAGAGATTAAAAATAAAAACTACCATCTAGGTTAGATAGTAAGGGAATTGATATGGGTTTCAATTGATCCTAGTGGTTCCACCTCATGCTTTGAGTTTCAGTTTGTCCATCCTCTCCACAAGTTCACATCCATTTTCTCTTGTAAACTGCTGTCATGCGTAACCAAGAAATTCAATGAAAAATGATAGTCTTGTCAACAAATGATTGAACATAACTGGCTATCTGTGAATGTGGAAAAATGAACTCGGCCCTTATAACGTGCACAAATATTAACTCTAAATATACCATAAACCTAAAAAAGAAAAATAAGACAACAAAGTTGTTTTTTTTTTTTTTTAATATAAGAAAATGTCTTTGTGATTTTGAGTTCAGCAGAGTTTCTTGAATAGGACCAAAATCCTAAGCCATAAAAGAACACATTGATAAGTTTGATTTTATCAGAATAAAGAACTCTGCTTCTTGAATAACACTGCAGAGAATGAAAAAAGAAGTCATACACTGAGAAAATTTATTTGCAAATGCATAATTGATTAAGAGACTTCTCTGGTGGCTCTGGAGTAAGAAATGACAACCCACTCTAATTTTGTTGCTTGGAGAATTCCATGGATAGTCTGGCGGGCTACAGTCCATGAGGTCACAAACAGTTGGACATGATTTAGCAGTAAAACAATTTATTAAAGGATTTTCATCCATAATACACAAAGAACTTCCAGAACTCAACTACAAGGAAAACATTCAATAAAATGTTTAATTACATGAGCAATCTGAAAATAAAACTTTAAGAATGCATTTTCAGTAGTCATCATAAGGAGTAATATAATTGCACATAATTTTATCAAAAAAGTACAATATTAGCACAACGAAAACCCCAAATTATTGATGAGAGACTGTGAGAAGATCTAACTGAATGATACACCATACTCATGAACTGGAAGACAATATTTTGAGGAATTCAGTTCTTCTCCAATTAAGCTGTGGATTTGAAGTAATCTCAAATCTATTTCCAGGAAGTTTTTTTGGTATATAAGGCATAACTGATTCTAAGATTATTATTGAAATGCAAAGAGCTTAAAATAGAGAGAAATATTGACAAAGAACAAATTTAGAAGACTTCTTAGCAGCAATATGCTTTTAGGGTTATATTACATATCTATATTCTTTTTAGAATGTAAGAAGATGCAGTAAATATATGCTAACAATATAAAGATCATATTAATATATCTGGCATTTATGGAGAAATTACTTCTTTTCTAAATGTATGTAAAGTTCAAAATATTTTCATTTTTTCAAAATATTTTCTGATTTTAATTTAAAGCATAGGATTTCCATAGTTTTAAATAAATGCCTTGTGAGTCATTATTTCCATCATCTTTTCCATCTTGATCTTACTTAAACTAAAATGAAACTTTCAACTTATTTTTAAAACTAATGTTCTAAGACCTTAAAATCTTGCATAAATTGCATGAATGAAACTCCAGTTTTATATATCTAATTCTCCATTAAATTCAGGTCTATCAGAGACAAATTATCAACTTTCATTTCATTTCAGTTCAGTTCTGTCGCTCAGTTGTGTCTGACTCTTTGCGACCCCACGGACTGCAGCACATCTACACCAACCTCCTGGAGCTTGTTCAAACTCATGACCATCAAGTCAGTGATTCCATCCAACCATCTCATCCTCTGTCATCTCCTTCTCCCCCTGCCTTCAATCTTTCCCAGCATAAGGGTCTTTTCCAATGAGTTGTCTCTTTAGATCAGGTGACCAAAGTATTGGAGTTTCAGCTTCAGCATCAGTCCTTCCAATGGATATTCAGGACTAATTTCCTTTAGGATTGACTTTAATATTCGTTAATTTATTCTCCTACACCCAGAAGTGGTTTTTATCCTTAATATATCTTTACCCAATCATCTCAAACATAATTCTTCCATATTAAGCATTTTTACAAGAAGTAATAGCAATTGTAAGAATCATCAATATTGAAAATACTAGTCGTTGACATTAACAGATCGCTCTAGCAGATATCAATTTTCCAATGTGCTTCCCCCAAATTTCCCCAGTATAACAGAGTTTTGAAAAATATTTCCGTGAAAATGAATATTTCAACAACTGTCCATAAACAACTCCTTGGTAAGATATTTATAAACAGGAAAACACACTTTTTAAATGAATGACGGAGAGTAATATTTCTAACCTGTTTCAGTGCTAGTTTGGGGCCAGACCCTTCCTACTGCTGTAAGTCAAAAAGCTTGCTCTCAGCTAATATGACTCATTTCCTCACAGTTGGAAGAAAACATTTTGAATTGCACAGTAAATTTGCTGGCAGCATCTTACAGTGTTTATGGATGGTGCTTTTAACTTTTAATTTTAAATGCTTTGATTACCCAGAAATTACTATTACCTAGAAAAGGCAAAGTACATCAAAATTCATGTAAAGAATTAGATGCTTGGATCAGTGTTCTACAACGCAGGAGTTTAGTACATAGCTCCCTAGTGACAAGCGTTAGTGTTGTAATCAGTGAAAATATAGGACACTTTGATCTTCCAATAAGCAATGATTTGCATAGAAATTCACATAGCTAAATTGTGAAAATTTCTTTGAGGTAGTAAATATATACCTGGACAAAATTTTGTTTCCTTATTTATTACACCCAGTTTTATAAGTTAGAAATTATTTGATTGCATATAGAAAAAAAAAGGAAGAATAAGGAGTTAAATATATTATAGTTTACCTCTCTACTATATTAAGGAGACCTAGAAGGAAGCAGTTCAAGAAAGTCTCTACAAGGTTATCAGTAACTAAGGTAATTATCCTCTGTTCTATTGCCAAGGCGTGCCTTTACGCTAAAGCTCCAAACAACCCACGATGGTTACTGAGACTTCAGCCATCACATGAAAAGTCTGCAGGACTGAGAGAAAAAGTAAAGGTGCAAATGGTGATCTTTTCAGTTGAGTTGGCTCCCTTGGGCATCTTTCCTGGGAATTTCCCATAACCCTCCTTTAATCTTTACTTTAAAATTGGGTGCTCCAGACTAAATTCTCATCTTGTAGACTTGGTTGATGCCAGTAAAATATTGCCCATATGTGATAATATAATGACCAGCAACATCCCCTTGTACCATAGAATTGATTCTCACATGTCTGGAGATTTTTTTCTTTGAAGTGACATAAAAAGACAGATTTTTAAGGTATCAAATAATTGAAACACAACTTGACTCATTATCTTCTGATGTTTATATTACAGACTAAAATCTAAAGTCATTCCTTCCTTCATGGTAAACTATTGCTTTTCTGCCTGGTGATTTATAAGATGCTATGTTTACCATTATAAAACAAATGCCCCCAATATGACTAATTCTTAGCTGGCATGTCATGAGTCATTTTCAGCTGTAATTTCAAGACTTCCTACAGTTCTCTTATTTTGTCATGTCTGTTTAAAATTATAATATGTAGCTTATGTTCTGTTTGTGTGTCTACACTTGGTCTTAATAAACCAAAATTATTGATTTTGAATTTTTCCTAGGTTAGTGCAACTTCTGTAGCATTGAATTCAGTTCAAGTGAAGAGCTTTCCATCTATTTATCATCATCATTTCTATAATCTATACTTTATGTCATCTGTAGTACCTTTACTGTTCCTCTTAAGATCCATGATGCAATTCTGACAGAATTGTTTCTCTTTACCTAACATGACACCATACTTCTTGTAAGAAAGAGAATTTCTGAAATTTCCCTCTTTACTACACTTAAATTTTTTCCATGTGCCCTCAATTTGTCAGAAATAACTGGAAAACTGGACATTTAATTTGGATTCTTTCTATTTATGGTGATCTTATAGGAATTCGCCTATCTTTATGCTTTTAAAAATTTTGCAGATAGACTATCAGAGGGAAAATTTTAAATACTTATGCTGAAGTGTCTATTTTGGAAAGAGTAAACCTGTATTTAGTACATATTTCACATAAAACAAGAGTGGATTTCCCTTAATTTTTATTACCCTGATAAATTTGCCAAAATAATCTCAAAATATGCAAAAAACTACATAACCTTATTGTTAATTACTTTTTTATGATATATGTTGGTTTATTTCCAAAATCTAATTACTGTTCGATTGATCCATTTTTGTATTCTTCTACAAAATCCATGTTTAAATTGACTATTACAGATTTTAGTAAATCTTGACAATAAGTAATATAAGTAATTCAAATTTGGCTTTATGATATCTATATATATATATATACTATGTGTGAATAAAAAGGACTTCTTTGTGGCTCAAATGGTATACCTTCCTTACTCAGATGTCTCACTTCTTCTTGATGTCCTTTGACCATGTAAGACAAAGCACCTTGATATGTGGTTGTTTCCTAGATAAAAGTTTCCCTAATGTGTGCATTTTTAAGGAACTGAAAACATCTGTTAAAATAACCAGCCACAGCTGAGATAGAAACTGAACTAGAAGCTGCCAGACGGAACACATCTTTAAAATCTGTTTACTTTTAGATAAACTTGCTCGTTCTTTCTCAAGAAGATGTAGTAATGTAGCTAACTAGGTGGAAAAGGTTTTTTTGTATGGTATTTGTTAGTGCTTCCTATGATGATCATTGTGGATTCATTCAGCAACACAGCTACTGAAAACCATGTTAACTTCAAGTGTTTTTCATAGATTGAGGAACAATTTAAGACAAAATTATAAAATAGGTAATTTATCTTTAGCCCATATTCACATCAGGGCTTCCCTATTCACTTCAGTCATTCCTGAAGATTTTTATATTCCTTTACTGTATAATCTTACCCTTATCATTTTCAGTAACTATCAACAATTAAACCAAGAAACTGTGCATGTAGGCATGCTCAGTCGTGTCTGACTCTTTGCAACCCTATTGAGCCTGTCAGGCTCCTCTGTCCATGGGATTTTCCAGGCAAGAATACTGGAGTGGGTTGCCATTTCCTCCTCCATGGGATCTTCCGGACCCAGGGGTCAAATCCTCATCCCCTGCATTGGCAGGCGAATTCTTTACCAGTGAGCCACCTGAGAAGACCACACAAACCAAGAAACTAATTCCTGCCAAAGTGATAGTTGATAAGGTTTATGTTCCTATCCCTTTCAGAGTTCATTTTCTACTTTGCAATGTGTGAGTAAAATGATTTTTAAGACTAAAGCATATTTCTTTCAAATTAATGTACATTTTCCTTTTCAAGTTCTAAGATTTGAGGAAACAATTTTGGCACAAGAATATTCTCAGTATGCAGAAAACCAAGCACCATATTTCAGCTGTTCTAAAGTCAAGTCCTGATTATGTACTGCTCTCTAGATCTCTAAACAAGATTTATACAAAGAACAAAAATCCCCAAATTCAGAGAACATGATATCCCCTAAATGGCAAGTATCTTAGAAAATAGGTATTTTTGTGGGCAAATTGGGTTTTCCTTGTGGCTCAGCTGGTAAAGAATCCGCCTGCAATACGGGAGACCTAGGTTTGATCCCCGGGTTAGTAAGATGCCCTGGAGAAAGAAAAGGCTACCCACTCCAGTATTCTGGCCTGGAGAATTCCGTGGACAGTCCATGGACTCGCAAAGAGTTGGACACGACTGAGTGACTTTTGGCAAGGACTAGAGGATTCTAAGAGAAGGCAATGGCACCCCACTCCAGTACTCTTGCCTGGAAAATCCCATGGACAGAGGAGCCTGGTGGGCTGCAGTCCATGGGGTCGCTAAGAGTCAGACACGACTGAGAGACTTCACTTTCACTTTTCACTTTCATGCATTGGAGAAGGAAATGGCAACCCACTCCAGTGTTCTTGCCTGGAGAATCCCAGGGACGGGGGAGCTTAGTGGGCTGCCGTCTATGGGGTCGAACAGAGTCGGACACGACTGAAGCGACTTAGCAGCAGCAGCAGCAGAGGATTCTATGCAGGAAGACAGATCTCACACAATTTGGGCTTGGAGGAGGAGATGAGGGAAACTCAGAGATTGAGATAACTAGGTCCATGAGCTAATGCAAAAAGGATCGTTGCCAGGAAGACGGCATATGTTAGAAAAGTTTAAGAAGGCATATTGTTTTCAGAGCATTCTGGAAGGAGTTAGCAAGACTTACTTAGAGAAATGGGGAAAAAAACATAGTTTAGCATCATAAGTAAGATCAAAAGCAGTACTCCTATCTCTGAAATATCTAGAGTACCAATTAGGAACTCTGACGTGAGGGGATATAAGTGAAAACTAGCTGAAGGGACTTGATCAAAGGAAATGAAGTAAAAGCCAAATAGTAAGAATTCTGATCAGAATCAATATGTTCTGAATTTCCACTCCTGGCCATGATATAGTAAACAACCAGATTTACATTTACATTTCCTCGACAGTAATAAACTGGCCAAAGTATATGAAGCAACAGCTTTCAGATATTGGACAGGCAGCATAGGAAAATGATCCTTGAGAGAAGGAAAACAAATAAGATGAGACCTACGGTTGCCATAGCCTGCTACCTGGAAAGACCAGTTCTTGAGGTCTCATGATTCACTCACCTCTGTTCATGTCTTTTTGTCTTTTTTTAATATCTGTCTTATTTTTTAATGGTCTCATGGTATGGTCTTCATAATTCTATTTATTTAAAATTCTAGAAAATTCAAAGTAAGCTATAATGGTGGTGGTGGTGGTTTAGTTGTATCCAACCCTTGTGACCCCATGGACTATAGCTGACTAGTCTCCTCTGTACATGGGATTTCCCAGGCATGAATACTGGAGTGGGTCTTCATTTCCTTCTCCAGGAGATATTTCTGATCCAAGGATCGATCCCAGGTCTCCTGCATTGCAGGCAGTGTCCTGAATTATAGGCAACTCTTCACCAACTGAGCTACCAGGGAAGCCTGTAAGCTACAATGATGTAAAGCAAATCATTGTTTAGTTTGAACATTAATGTCAAAACTCATCAAATGATACACAATGAATAAGGTTTATTATCTATCAATTATACCTCCATAAAAATATAAACAATAAGAGAGGCAATGAATGCTCATTATTTGGTCCTTGTCTATCTACATTCCTTCCCTTGGTGATTGCAGTAAAATGAATAATCCCTAAAAGATACCATGCCCTAATCTTTGGAACCTGCGACTATTACCTTATTTGGGAACAAAGGTCTCTGCATATGTGCTCAAGTACCATGATATGGGTAGAGCTATTGAATTTTCCTTGTGGCTCCTAAATACACTCACATATACTCAACTATGAGGGAGTCAGGGGAAGATTTAACAGAGACAGAAGAGGATGAGGCAGTGTGGTCCCATGCCATGAAAAGAGAAGCTGAAAGAAGCAAGAAACAGAGTATCCAGAGCCTCCAAAGGGAGAGCAGACTGATGACACCCTGATTTTGTCTCAGAGAAACTGACTTTGGACTTCTGGTCTCCAGAACAATGAGAATAGTTTTGTGTTATCTCAACCCATCAAGTTTGTGATATTTTGTTATAGCAGCCACAGGAAACTCATAGAATTATGTTACCCATTCCCAAGTATTTAAATACACTTCATATTCAGAAATTATTTGTTTTTGTTTAGTTGTTATGTCATTGCTGATTTAAAATCTTCTTTCTCGTCTTCTCTTCTGAATTTAAATCATGAAATTCAGTTGTCAACATGCTATCTTCCTTTGGAAAATTTCAGTATTTCCAAAGTTGAACATCTTTCCCCCAAAGCCTGCTATATGCTCAGCTTTCCCACCTCACTTGATACCAAATATTTCCCTCTGATTGCAAAAATTCTTATCAGCATCAAAAACTCTTCTTTTCTCTTCACCACCAATATGCAATGTGTAAGGGGATCATGTTAGTTCTACCTTCAGAATGCCCAGAATCTGACCAAATATTATCACATCTGATATCACTAACTGAGTTCAAGTCATTAGTGTCTCTCACCAGGATTAAATACCCAAAGCTCCCCACTTCTACCCTACACTTCCCTAGTCACCCAGTAGCACATGAATAAGATCCAGTCACACCTTAGGTATATATATATGTCAGTTCAATTCAGTTGCTCAGTTGTGTCCGACTCTTTGAGACCCCATGAACTGCAGCACACCAGGCCTCCCTGTCCATCACCAACTCCCAGAGTCCACCCAAACCCATGTCCATATATATGTATATCCCTTCTTTTGTGAGCCTCCCTCCCGTCACCATCCAACACTTCTAAGTCACCACAGACCCCCTGGCTTGGCTCCCCATATTGTATAGCAGTTTTCCACTAGCTATCTATTTTACACAATGGTAGTGTATATATTCACATTGATTATATACACATTCACATTGCTGTATGGCAGAAACCAACACAACATTGTAAAGCAATTATCTTCCAATTAAAAATTTCAAAAAGTTAGAAATGAAGCCACATCTGATTAGAATGATTCTCTGTTAACTCAGAGTAAGTGTAATGTCTCTCCACGGCATACCTAGCAGACCCTGCTTAGCCTGGCTCTCCTCTCCCTTTTCTGACCTGGTCTCCACCCTTCTATCCTTCACCCACTCTATTCCAGTCACACTGGCCTCCTGGCTGACCTCAGACACCCTGCCTTAGAGTGATCACTTAATGCTTTCACTTGAATACTCTTCTCCTGCATCGATTTCCAAATTTGTGCTCGAATTTCAAACTCTTAGGGCAGTCTATCCACATGATTCTATGTAGTAAAATAAAGCAAACATCCCCACATGTCACACTCTCTTCCCCTTACGTCCTCTATTTTTTCTTTTTCCTTAATACTCATAATCCTTCTATAAACTATATAATTTTGCTTATTTATTATGTTTATATTTCATTGTCTCCTTGATACTGGAAAGTAAGCTCCTTGAATAAGAAAATGTTTTTCTCCCTGATATACCCCAAGTATACAGAACAATGGCTGCTTCAGAATATACATTCACTACAAACTCACTGAATGAACAACTTAATAGATAAATTAATTAACATTAAAGTTAATACATATTCTTTGTCATTTATTGTCACTTAAATTAAGTAACGTGAAAAATCCAGGATCTGACAACATTTTCTTGACTATGAACTTGTAAGAAATTAATTTTGCTATTGTTTCAGTTAGTCTATATGCAAAATACACCATCCTGTTACTCAACACCATGTCATTCATATGAATGCTTCTTCAAATCATGTAGGTAGAAGAAAACAAATTCACCTTTATATTTTTCAATAATTTGGAACCCAATTCTCTTTAAACTTTCCTAAAATGCACCACATTTTCAAAATGGTAATTCTTTCAGGTTAAAATATTGAAGTAAGAACTTGAAATGACCCATAAACCTGCAAAAAAGTTTTCACTAACTGAAGGAAGTAGCCTAAAATATAACTAAATTCCCTGACCCCTTAAACAATCATATGAGCACTTACTTCATACAAATATTCTGCTGAAATATAAATTCCCTCAGCAAAAACTATTGGAAAATAAGTATGTTTTCATGACAGTGAAAAATTGTTCTGTGTTCTGACAAGTACATTAGGAAAAAAGAAAGACAGCAGAACACTGCACAATTCACTTTAAAATTCTATACTAGTTCAATATGAAGTTATTAGACATCTATAAATTTGTTCTGCTTTTGAACACCAGACATAATTAAAAGTTGTGAGATTTAATGACATACTGCTTCTCACTGCCTTTTCATAATTTAGGCTTTATATGCAACTATTAAAACTGCTTTTTAAGTCAAAGGACTAGGGAGACATCTTCATTCCTTCATAATTTAGGTTGCTATCACTGTAGATTCTAGGATGTAAAAGTTTTCTAAAATTTGGGAGTAGAAATAAAAAACACATTTATACTTCTCTCTGTACTGCATGGTACCTAAGTAGAGCTATACATATTAGTTTAGTTCAGTCGCTCAGTCGTGTCCAACTCTTTGCAACCCCATGAATTGAAGCACGCCAGGCCTCCTTGTCCATCACCATCTCCCGGAGTTCACTCAAACTCACATCCATCGAGTTGGTGATGCCATCCAGCCATCTCATCCTCTGTCATCCCCTTCTTCTCCTGCCCCCAATCCCTCCCAGCATCAGAGTCTTTTCCAATGAGTCAACTCTTCGCATGAGGTGGCCAAAGTACTGGAGTTTCAGCTTTAGCATCATTCCTTCCAAAGAAATCCCAGGGCTGATCTCATTCAGAATGGACTGGTTGGATCTCCTTGCAGTCCAAGGGACTCTCAAGAGTCTTCTCCAACACCACAGTTCAAAAGCATCAATTCTTTGGCACTCAGCTTTCTTCACAGTCCAACTCTCACATCCATACATGATCACTGGAAAAACCATAGCCTTGACTAGATGGACCTTTGTAAGCAATGTAATGTCTCTGCTTTTCAATATGCTATCTAGGTTGGTCATAACTTTTCTTCCAAGAAGTAAGCATCAATCACCATCTGCAGTGATTTTGGAGCCCCCCAAAATAAAGTCTGACACTGTTTCCACTGTTCCCCCATCTATTTCCCATGAGGTGATGGGACCAGATGCCATGATCTTCGTTTTCTGAATGTTGAGCTTTAAGCCAACTTTTTCACTCTCCTCTTTCACTTTCATCAAGAGGCTTTTTAGTTCCTCTTCATTTTCTGCCATAAGGGTGGTGTCATCTGCATATCTGAGGTTATTGATATTTCTCCCGGCAATCTTGATTCCAGCTTGTGCTTCTTCCAGCCCAGCGTTTCTCATGATGTACTCTGCAAATAAGTTAAATAAGCCAGGTGACAATATACAGCCTTGACGTACTCCTTTTCCTCTTTGGAACCAGTCTGTTGTTCCATGTCCAGTTCTAACTGTTGCTTCCTGACCTGCATATAGGTTTCTCAAGAGGCAGGTCAGGTGGTCTGGTATGCCCATCTCTTTCAGAATTTCCCACAGTTTATTGTGAGCCACACAGTCAAAGACTTTGGCATAGTCAATAAAGCAGAAATAGATGTTTTTCTGGAACTCTCTTGCTTTTTCGATGATCCAGCAGATGTTGGCAATTTGATCTTTGGTTCCTCTGCCTTTTAGTTGATATTTAATAAATACATATTAAACAATAATTGAATAAGGAGAGTTACCTTGAGATATACCTGAATTTATTAGTAATATCTTATCCAAATACTTGAAAAATGAATTTTTTCAAATACCTGCTTATACATGCCTACTGCTTTCAGCTGTTGTTCTTCAGCTACTATTCCCATCCACAGACTTATTAATCCCACTGACACTTCTTCCATTTTTGGGCCCAAATTTTATTTCTCTTTTATCAAACATATAAAGGCAATTATAATAAATGGATCTGTTCATTTGTATCAGTAATTTTATATACTCTTCAGCCCATATTGAATAAAGTACCATCTCAAGATTTCAATAAATTTTTGACACATGGACTTACTGTAACCTAAAAGTAGAAGTGACATTTCATGATATTAACCACATGGTCTTCAATTCAAGGTATTTTTTTTTAACCAATGATAAACATTACAAAAAGATGATTTCGATTGCTCAGTGTGCTAGGTTGAAGATTGTCAGCCAAAATTTCATGTCTTTCCTAGAACCTCAGGATTAGACCTTATTTGAAAATAAATCATTTCAACTGTAATTAACTCAGTTAATACAAGTGTTTACTGGTGTGGGGTAGTTATGCAATACATTCTTATGAGGAGGAGGAAAATACAGTCACGTGAAGGAGGCAGAGTTTAGATGATGCAGCTACAAGTCAAGGAAGAGCAAGAATTGCCTGCAACCACCAGAAGCTAGGACAATGCAAAGGTCTGCCCCTAAAGCCTCAGAACAAACCTGGCCCTGTCAACACCTTCCATTCATCTTTCCAGCTTTCATAAGCGCAAGGGATTAAATATTTATACTTTTAAGTTACCCAGTTTGTAGTACTTTGTTACAGAAGCTCCAAAGAACTAATACACTTGGTTGTTTTTCAGTTGGCAAGTCATATCTGACTCTGCAACCCCATGAACTGAAGCACGCCAGGCTTCCCTGTCCTTCATTATGTCCCAGAGTTTGCTTAGACTCAGGTCTATCGAGTCAGTGATGCCATCCAACCATTTCATCCTCAATTGCCCCCTTCTCCTCTTGCCCTCAGTCTTTCCCATCATCAGGGTCTTTTCCAGTGATTCGGCTCTTTGCATCAGGTGGCCAAAGTACTGAAGCTTCAGCTTCAGCATCAATCCTTCCAATGAATATTCAGAGTTGATTTCCTTTAGGATTGACTGGTTTGATCTTCTTCAGTCCAGAGGATCTCAAGAGTCTTCTCCAGCACCACAATTGGAAAGCATCAATTCTTCAGCGCTCAGCCTTCTTTATGGTCCAAATTTCACATCTGTACATGACTACTGGAAAAACCATATTTTTTACTCTGTGGATCTTTGTTGGCAAAGTTTTGTCTCTGCTTTTTAATACTCTGTTTAGGTTTGTCATAGCTTTTCTTCTACAGAGCAAGCATCTTCTAATTTTGTGGCTGCACAGTGATTTTGGTGCCCAAGGAAACAAAATTTGTCACAGTTTTCACTTTTTCCTCATCTACTTGCCATGAAGTGATGGGAATAGATACCATAATCTTAGTTTTTTGAATGTTGAGTTTTAAGCCGGCTTTTCACTCTGCTCCTTCACTTCATCAAGAGGTTCTTTAATTCCTCTTCACTTTCTGCCATTAGTGTGGTATAATCTACATATCTGAAATTATTGATATTTTCCAGCAATCTTGATTCCAGCTTGTGATTCATCCAGCCTGGCATTTTCCATCATGTACTCAGCATACAAGTTAAATAAGCAGGGTGACAATATACAGCCTTGATATATTCCTTTCCCAATTTTAAACCAGTTCATTGTCTGGTTTAACTGTTGCTTCTTGACCTGCATATAGGCTTCTCAGGAAACCTGTATACAGGTAAGGGTGTGTGGTATTCCCATCTCTTTAAGAATTTTCCGGTTTGTTGTAATCCACACATTAAAAGACCTTAAGGTAGTCAATGAAAGAGGTTTTTTTTCTTTTTTCTTTTTTGGAATTCCCTTGCTTTTTCTATGATACAGCAAATGTTGGCAATTTGATCTCTGGTTTCTCTGCCTTTTCTCAATCTAGCTAGTACATCTGGAAGTTCTCAGTTCACATATTGCTGAAGCCTAGCTTGATAGATGTTTTTTGCTCAATTTATGTGCAATATAAAAAGTAATTAGCCTCTAATTAAAATAAATAAATTTAAATTAAAAAAAAATAAATCCTATAATTTACACTGTCATCTCATCCCCTTTCACAGCCCCCCTGAGTGAAAAACTGGTTGATTTAGTAGTTTTCTCTTACAAGAAATATATTAATAGCACAAACTTTGGATATGACTATGACTACATCTCAGTGATTGTGTGTAGTCTCTTCAAATCTGAGACACTGAGGAAATTTATTTTATTTTTAACAATGTGCTGTGCTTAGTTACTCAGTCATGTCCAATTCTTTGCAACCCCACAGACTGTAGCCCACCAGGCTCCTCTGTCCATGGGGATTCTCCAGGCAAGAATATTGAAGTGGGTTGCCATACCCTCCTCAAGGGGATCTTCTCAACCCAGGGACCAAACCCAGGTCTCCCACATTGCAGACAGATTCTTTACCATTTGAGACACCAGTGAAGCTCAAGAATAATGGAATGGGTAACCTATCCCTTCTCCAAGGGATCTTCCCCACCCAGGAATTGCACCAGGGTTTCCTGCATTGCAGGTGGATTGTTTACCAGCTGAGCTACCAGGGAAGCCCTTTTTAAAAAAATGCTTGTATGTAAATGATTGCATATACACATAGGGACATGAAAACAATTCTAATTCAAATTAAAAAGCAGAAATATTTGAAAATTAAAGCCTTTCTTTTGAGGATTCATTATTTACAGATATTGATCCTCTCTGAAGGTGTTTCTTTGGCAATAAAGTGTTTAGAATGGGAAACTTTGGATTGAGGGTTTTAATACAGTATTTTGTACAAATTGGTTTTTATATTAAGAAATTAACATACATCTATACAAATAAATTATTTTCATATTTTTAAATGGCAATTTATTTCACCTTCCCAAACAATGCAGTCTCCCCACATGTGATCCACCTTCTCCCCACCCCCACACAAAGCTATATTTTCAGCCTGGAAAAATTTTTCTCCCCCCAAACCATATTTTCAGTCTAGAAAAAATAGCTTTTAAAAAGATGAGCATAATATGTTATAGATGGTATCCTGGCCAGCAAATGTTTTCTCTGTATACTCACTCCATGAGAAATAATACAGGAAAAAGGAATTTTACTCTTAATAAGATAAATGCGATATATGTTTTAATGTTTTGAAGAAATATGGAACAAAAGCATTTGTTTGCCTATTTAAGAATACCCAAAACTCATTTTTACATCTCTCCATCCACAAGAACACCTTGCTGGAGAATTTACAGCCATGAAGGAGAAGCTGGCTGATTACATCTATGGCTACTATTTGCATTATTTTATTAACTGATTCTTATTTCCTTCAAAGTTACCAGTAGCTATGCAGAAGAAGTAACTAGATATTTTAATTGTTTTGTGATATAAACACTAAATAGCATATATGTGTACGAATCTGTGTATATTTTCATCTTAGCAGATTGCACATTTCTACTGCTTATCTAAAGTCTGGAAAAAGAAGTGCTGAAATTTTCTAAAAGTGTGATGGGAGTGAACTATTGGAGACCTACTGGACTAATACAACTGCCGAGCTTAAAGAGGTAAGATATCCAGGTTATCATTCTATATTATAACCACTTTTTGTTATTTTCACCCATGGATAGCATTCATTATTCCAAAACAATTTTTTAAACTTTTAGCACTATGATCCATTAATTATGTGCACATCCTTTGTCCTTACCTTCATCAATTCTTAAGTGATTTCAAGGTAAGTTGAATATCAAGGTGTATTATATTTGGCCATGTCTTTGGTTGACTGCATTTGACAGAACGACATATAATGACATGTAATGAAGAACTCATGGTCACATAATTCATACTTGTTTGGTTTTCTTCTGATTATTTATATCTTTCTTTTTTTATATATTTCTTTTAAGAGTAATGCTGAAATGAAACCAAGAGTGTGCACAAGTCCTTCCCTTAGGATGTCTTCTAAAGCCAGAACAGAAAAAATTGCACTGAACTGCCGTCTATGGGGTCACACAGAGTCAGACACAACTGAAATGACTTAGCAGCAGCAGCAGCAAGCTTTTATTTCAATTACAAATTTGAATATAGATATAAATGAAGCAATATATATGAAAGTACTTTGTGTACTATAAGGTACTATTAATAAAAAGCTATTTGCAATCATTGTATATATGTATTAATCATTGTATTACATGTATACATGTAATCATACAATGTAATCATTGTATACAAATAGTTATAAAGTATATTAAAACTGGACTTTATGAAAAAGTCTTCATAATGTTATCTTATTTTCAGTAATTTTTAGTATTTTGATGTTCATAATCATTAATTAGTGAATTAATTGACATACATTATGATCATCAAATTAATTTTTTAAAGCCTGGCCTGTTAAAATGTATGTGGGCTTTATTTTATTTTATGCAAAATATTCAATATTACCTTTGTAAAGCCTGCTAGAAGGTCTGAAGCAATTCTTTCTACAGAAATTTTTTTTTTTTTTAAACCTTGAACCACTCTCTCATTTATACAACAGGACTCTAAGTCTTCAGGCAATAGAGAGGAAATCTGGAAAATGTTGGATATTCTGTATTCTTTATTGTCAAACTCTTTTGTTAATTTGTAACTTAATTTGCCTTTAAGCATGCTTTTCTTTTATGCTGGATGTGTAGTATATCATAGGTTAAATTTTTTATCTAGAGAAAATTACATTTCTTATTAAACAGTTGTCTTGCCATGATATATATGTATATTGCATATGTATTCATCAGTCTAGGAGTTTTAAAAATCTGTGGATTTAATGGCCATAAATACATGTATGGCAAATATTTAGATAACCATTTCCAGCTGCCCATAACTTCGAAATGCAAAAGTCTATTCTTGAAGAACCATTTGTCTATGTTGTATTTGGAGGTCATAAACACAATATTCACTTATCTATGTGATGTTATTTTACACATAGTAAATATGTTTTAACCTGCTGTGTTCAGCACTTGAGTATCCTCAAGAAGTTTGAATATGCTACTGTAAGTAAGGAACCACTAGTGGGTGTTAAGGAGATAAAGTCCCTGTTCTTAGCCATACTAAGGAGATTTGACTACTGTCTCTGGAAAGGATAACACATATAGTGTTTTGTAAGAGGTGCAATAAAATTTATCTCAATTAAATAGTTTCCCTTTTGCCTCAAGCCGTCCTTGGGTTAACTCTTCTAGAATACTCACCATGTTTATTTAGATTTGATCACTCTTCATATTTTATTCTTTGGCAATGAAAAACACATAGCAAGAAATTATTGTAAAATGAAAAATTCCAGGACATAGTTTTACAGTTTTAAGAGAAATATGAAGTTACTTACTGCGTGTTAAGTTGGGTCAGGAAGCTCCGCTGGAGAAGTGAAAGGCTACCCACTCCAGTATTCTGGCCTGGAGAATTCCATGGACTGTATAGTCCATGGGGGTCGCAAAGAGTCAGACACGACTAAGCGACTTTCACTTTCACTTTCAAGTCGCTTCAGTCATCCCCGACTCTTTGCAACCCCGCGGACTGTAGCCAGGCTCCTCTGTCCATGGGATTCCCCAAGCAAGAATACTGGAGTGGGTTGCCATGCCCTCCTCCAGGGGATCTTCCAACCCAGGGATCAAACCTGCATCTCTTACCATCTCCTGCATTGACAGGTGGGTTCTTTACCACTAGTGCTACCTGGGAAGCCCTGAGAGAAATATACTCTTGCAAATTTGATTTATAAAGAGCATGCTTTAAATTCATAGAAATGTTTGCAACAATACCATAGTATTTAAAACTTCATTAGCACGTGATTGGATTCACCTTGAACTGCAGGCATATTCTATGAAAACCTTAGCGTTATGAACTGTATTTCACAAACTAGGAGAGATTTGACTATTTTTCAAGAAGCTGGTATTCTTCCAAGGGAAAAGTAGTGTCTAGAATGAGCCCATTTGTATGTATTAAGTTCTAGCCATTAATCTCCTACAAAGCTGATGAGAGCAGTTCTTGTCGGATTTCTTCCCTGTCCCAATAGATGTAATGGTTTGTAAAGGTTAAGCTGAATCAGAGGCCCTAGCCCACAGAGCCTCCGCATATTCTGCTCATGTACTGTCATAACAGTGCCTTTCCCAACTAGTTAGGTCTCCACTCTGCTTCCTATTTTTAATATGTGCATCACATCCAGCCTTGCATTGGTGAGTTATACCTCTTTCCCATGATCCATGTCTTCTCTACTCTCTATAGCTAGGGTAATATTACCTCCACTGGCTGACCCAGATTCATCCCGGTTCTCTGACCTCCTGATGTCAACTCTGTTTAAACATGGATATACTATATATTATATAAATTCTCTCACTGCTGCTGCTGCTGCTGCTAAGTCGCTTCAGTAGTGTCCGACTCTGTGCGACCCCATAGACCACAGCCCACCAGGCTCCCCCATCCTGGGATTCTCCAGGCAAGAACACTGGAGTGGGTTTCCATTTCCTTCTCCAATGCATGAAGGTGAAAAGTGAAAGTGAAGTCGCTCAGTCGTGTCCAACTCTTCACGATCCCATGGACTGCAGCCCACCAGGCTCCTCCATCCATGGGATTTTCCAGGCAAGAGTACTGGAGTTGGGTGCCGTTGATATCAGTACTTACACATCAATATAAACTTCCTTGCCATTGAGCTGATGACATCCCAAGCCAATGTCTATTTACGAGGACATGTCCCATCATATGATCTGCAAGATCCTAAATGAGAGGGTGTTCTTAGGGCTGATTATAAATTGCTATAGCTTCAGATTTAACTGTTTTGAAGTGTTGAGCATGCACCAACTCTACTTACTGTATCAGAAACTTTGACTGGGAAACAATAGCTTTTTAATTATATTGTTTACCCAGAAATGCCTACTATAGGGATTACCAGGACCCACACCAATAAAATATGGAAAGTGAAAACTATGTATTAGGCATCTGGGGAGTTGTTCCAAGGAATGACACTAGTGCTTGGACACATGGCTATTAAAATGTTAAGGTTTCCCTGAAGGTCCAGTGGTAAAAAATCCGCCTGTCAATGCAAGGAACACAGGTTTGATCCCTGGTCTGGGAAGATTCCACATGACGCGGGGCAACTAAACCCATGTGACACAACTACAGAGCCTGTGCTCTGGAGCCTACAAGTTGCGACTACTGAAGCCCACATGCCTAGAGCCCATGCTCTGCAATAAGAGAAGCCACTGCAATGAGGAGCCCACCCATCAGTACTAGAGAATAGCTTCCACTTCCCACAACCAGAGAAAGTCCATGGGCAGCAAGGAAGATCCAGAAAAGCCAAAAATAAACAAATAAAAGAAATTTTAAAAATAAAATAAGATTATAACTGTTTAAAAATGTTAAGCTTCTTAATCATATACAATAATAAACTAAAGGGAATTATATAATGCTTTTAAACAGAAGAATAATGCTATATTTAAAATAGATAACCAGAAATGACCTCCCATATAGCACGGGGAACTACACTCAATATTCTATAATAACCTATGTGGAAAAAGAATTTAAAGAAAAAAATAATGTGGCAGAATTTACAATTTAGAAAGTTTCCATGGAGAATGAAATGAGAATGAAAGAATAGAGTGGGAGAAGCTTTGGGAAAAGAGCCTGGAAAAGCCTAGGAAGAAGGACAAAAATGGGTACTCACTTCTATGGATGAGATAACCCAGAGGGTTTGGTAGAAAAATCTTAGGTAAAAGGATGACTGCACCACTAAGTCCCAGATTTGAGAGTATAACTCGTCCTGAGTATGTCTCTGAGACTATTGATAGTTTCCTTGCCTTAATTAAAACTAGTTTACAAAGTGACATGTGGCAAAATCTGCACATGGGAGACAGCAGACTCAGTTCTAACAAGAGAAGCCTGGTAAAGGCAAAAAACAGGCAGAGGCTGACAATCTCCATCATTAAATGCAGGAGGAATAAAGGAGACCCAGGCATAAGTTGAGGAGTAAGGATGAGAGCAGGTCACCATACAGTCATTTGGGGAATATGTTGTTTTAAGTGTTGTGGGGCTTTCAGGTAGAAGGGCTAGTGGAAAGTTAGTATCTTGAACATGAAAACCAGAAAAAAAGTGTGAATTAGAAGCAATGTGTCACTAAATGGAAGAGAGTAGAATTTCAAGAAGAGAGGGGCAGCATTACCTCATGATTTGGAAAGGTTAAATAATATGCTGAAAATACACCACTGATTTGGCAGTTAGCATTGGAGAAGGAAATGGCAACCCACTCCAGTGTTCTTGCCTAGAGAATCCCAGGGACGGGGGAGCCTGGTGGGCTGCCGTCTATGGGGTCGCACAGAGTCGGACATGACTGAAGCGACTTAGCAGCAGCAGCAGCAGCAGGTTATTGCTAATACTAACAAATACTGTCTTCATAAAGTGGTGGCATAGTAGATTGTACTGAATGATGGAAAATGAAGAAGTGAATGTAGTTGGCTCATTCAAGTAGTTTGGCAATAAATGCATAGAAAATACTTTTCTAACTGGTTGCCTAAGGATAGTTTACAGATTTTTTTCTAAAACTTTCCTTTAAGCTTGGGAAACTCAAGAAAGTTAAGGCACCAATTAAAAAAATAAGCAAAAAGCCAATCTGGTTCCACATGCAAGGAGCTCAGAAGTTGCCACTTCATTCTAATCACAAGTGAAAAGCCAAACAGATTGAAAGACCAGCAGCTCCTCTTGTATTCATAAGACAGAGGCTGGATACAAGGCAAACCATTGTTCCCAAGATTGGAAAGGCAGACCAGCAAATACAGAAAGTCATAGTTTACCAAGGCAGAGATTTATGAGCAGAAACTGCTGTGGAAACTGGTGTTGGGGCAGGAAAATGGAATTTTAATTGATAAATCACTGAAGCATGAGGGTGGACAACTCCAGGGAATCCCAGTAAAGGGAATGGGGTGGAAGAGTAGTCACAAATCGGTGAAATTTACCTCTAGGAGCTCAGCCAGATTTCCACAGTAAATACCAGAGAAAAATTCCCTCATATTTCTTTTAGGAGGAGGGGAAAAAGAAACCATTTTGAAATACCCAGAG
Source organism: Bos taurus (assembly GCF_002263795.3). Classification (NCBI taxonomy): domain Eukaryota; kingdom Metazoa; phylum Chordata; class Mammalia; order Artiodactyla; family Bovidae; genus Bos; species Bos taurus. Next base: position 7,247,016 of record NC_037336.1, read on the forward strand.
CACTTTGTTCTTAACAAAGTCTGCTCTCGGGGAAACTAATTAACCAGAGTCTAATCTCCTGGGGTATTATCCTAGCTTACCTAGGAAGGAAATGCCCAACTTTAGCCAACTCTAGCCATCTTCTCCCATTGAAGAGGAGAGAGAAAACTGAGAAACACTTGTGGCATTTACAAACCACAGGCAGAGACTAGATAAAAGGCCAATGCTGTAACACAGGAGTAAATAACACTTCAACTCCCCTACATCTCAGAACTACACGACTAAAGGCCTATTTACAGCAGCTTCTTTCATCCAGTATAACACTTCTGGCTATCATGTAAAAAACTACAAGGCATTCCCCAAAAAAATAATTTTTAAAAAGACAAAATTCTTTTTTGGGGAATGCTTTGTAGATAAATTAAAAAAATAATAATAATAAAAATAAAAAGACAGTGTAAGCATTAGAACCAGATATGGCAGGGCTTTGGGATTATCAGCCCAGGAATTTAAAACAAATATGAATTATGGATAAAGTAGACAGCAAGTGAGAACAGATGGTCCATGTAAGCAGAGAGATGAAAATCCTAGGAAAGAACTAAAACTAATGCTGGAGATTAAAAAAAAAAAAAAAAAAAACCCTGTAATGGAAATGAAAAATGCCTTTGATGGACTAATTAGACTAGACACAAATAAGGAAAGTTTATCTGAGCTATCAACATAAAGCCAGAATCCTTGAAACCAAAAAAGCAAACAGAACAGATTGAAAAAACCCGAACACAATATCCATGGATGGTGGGGTAACTTGCATGTAATAGAAATGTCAGAAGAAATCAAAGTGAAAGGGGAAAGAGGAAATATTTGAAGCAATGATGACTAAGAATTTTCCCCAAGTTCATGTTAGACAACAAACTCAGGAAGGAAACCCAGAACACCAAGCAGGATAAATACAAAAACAGACACTTATGCACCTCATCTTCAAACTATAGAAAATCAAAAATAAAGAAAAAATCCTGAAAGAAACCAAACATTGGATAAATGCCTTACCTAAAGAGAAACAAAATAAAAATAACATCTGACTTCTCAAAAACCATGAAAGCAAGAAGAAAGCAGAGTGAAATACTTAAAGTATTGAGAGAAAAAATACCCCACCAATATGGAATTCTGTAACCTGTGAAATTATCCTTCAGAACTAGATGAGAAATAAAGACTTTATCAGTCAAACAAAAATTGAGGAACTTTTTTGCCAGTAGACTTGTCTTGCAAGAAATGTTAACAGTTCTTTGGAGAGAAGGAGAATAATAAACATAAAGAAAGAGAATTGAAGAAGAAAAAATAAGGTAAAACAAAACTTCTATTTTACTTATTCTTAATTAAGCTAACATTTTTTTCCAAAATGATAAAATTAAAATTTTAAAAATTCTTCAAAATATTAATAGTAGTAACTTTTATTGTGTATGTTTATGTGTATATATTAATATATGTATATACATATATATGTTTATGCATACTTATATATAAGTGAAATGAATGACAACAATGACACAAGAGATGAAAGATATTAGCAGTATTTTGTAGCTATAAGATATTCACACTACCCATAATAGTTAATTAAAAGTAGACTTAGATTGCTTATAAATGTGTTCTGCAATTTCCAGAGCAATTACTTTAAAAAATAAAACATGTGCTGAGAAAGGAGAGAATATGGAATTATAAAAAGCGCTCAACTAAAACCATAAAAGGCAGAAAAATAGTGGAAGACAAAAATAACAATAAAGAACAAAGCAATGAATGCAAAGCAGTAACAAAAATGGTCCACATTAATCCAACTATATCAATAATCATTTTGAATGTTAAAGGTCTAAAAGCACAAATTAAAAGAGATTGTCAGAGTGAATCAAAAATAATCATACGTTGCTTACAAGAAACCCATCTAAATATAAAAAACACATATAAATTAAAACTAAATGGATGGAGAAAACATATTATGCTAACACTCATCAAAGGAAAACAGGAGTCGCTATATTAATTTCAGACAAAACAAGCTTCAAAATAAGAAAAGATATCAGGGATAAAGAAGGGCATTAAAAAGTGATAAAAGGGTGACTTCTCCAAGAAGATATAATTAGATATAATTTTTAACATGTATTTGGGTTAACCAAAAAGTTAGTTTGGGTATTTCCATATGATCCTATGGGCTTCCCTGTTACCTCAGTTGGTAAAGAATCCACCTGCATTGCAGGAGACCCTGGTTCAATTCCTGGGTCAGGAAGATTCACTGGAGAAAGGATAGGCTACCCACTCCAGTATTCCTGAACTTCCCTTGTGGCTCAGCTGGTAAAGAATCTGCCTGCAATGTGGGAGACCTGGGTTCAGTCCCTGGGTTGGTAAGATCCCCTGGAGAAGGGAAAGGCTACCTACTCCAGTATTCTGGCCTGAAGAATTCCATGGACTTTATAGTCCATGGGGTTGCAGAGTCGGACACAACTGAGCAACTTTCACTTTCACTTCATGATCCTATGAAAAACTCAAAGTTATTGGCCAATCCAACCCAATATATGACTAACAGAATAGTGTCAAAATACCTGAAGCAAAAACTGACAAGATGTGGAAGTTCGATGCATGCAAAAAACATGCATCAACTAGCAAAAACATGAAGAGCAGTGCCAAGTTTGATGCATGAAGCATGGCACTCAAAGCCAGGGCTTTGGGACAACCCAGAGGGATGGGATGGGGAGGGAGGCGGGAAGGGGATTCAGAATATGGGGACACATGTACACCTGTGGCTGATCCATGTCAATGTATGGCAAAAAAAAAAAAAAAATCACAATGTTGTAACTAGCCTCCCATTAAATAAATATATTTTTTAAAAAAAACATGATGATGACAAAGAGAAATAGATGAATCCACTATTGTTGTTGGAGACTCCAACATCCTTCTATCCAAAATGGACAGACTCAGCAGGCAAAAATCAGTAAAGACGTAGTTGAACTTACCAGCATTATCAATTAACTCAGTATGAATGACATTTTTTATAGACTACTATATCCAACAATAGCAGAATACACATTCATCTTAAGTTTACACTAAACATAAACCAAAATAGCCCAAATTGTGGGTTATAAAGCAATTCTTACTGCCATATTACTTAGCCATTAATAGGAACACATTTGAGTCAGTTCTAATGAGGTGGATGAACCTAGAACCTATTATACAAAGTGAAGTGAGTCAGAAAGAAAAAGATAAATACCATATTCTAATGCATATATACAGAATCTAGAAAAATGGTATTGAAGAATTTATTTGCAGGGCAACAATGGAGAAACAGACATAGCGAATGGACTTATGGGCATGAGGAGAGGGAAGGAGAGGGTGAGATGTACGGAAAGAGTAACATGGAAACTTACATTACCATATGTAAAATAGAGAGCCAACAGGAATTTGCTGTATGTCTCAGGAAACACAAACAGAGGCTCTGTATCAACCAAGAGGGGTGAGATGGGGCAGGAGATGGGAGGGAGGTTCAAAAGGAAGGGGATATATGTATACTTATGGCTGATTCATGTTGAGGTTTGACAGAAAACAACAAAATTCTGTAAAGCAATTATCCTTTAATAAAAAATAAATTAATTAAAAAAAACAATTCTTACCAAATTTAAATAATAAAAATTATACAATATCTGATCTCAGACCACAATGGAATTAATCTAGGAATTGCTATAAGAAAGATAAATGAAAAATCCACAGTGAATTGAACAGTAAACAACATACGTCTAAATAACTCATGCATCAAAGCAGAAAAGTCAAGAGAAATAAAATATTTTGGAAAAAAATGAAAATACAACTTACCAAAATGTGTTGGATATAGTAAATGCAGAGAATAGAGGGACATTTATAGCATTGAATACATATGTTAGAAAAGAAGATCTAAAATCAATCATGTAAATTTCCAGATTAAGAAACTAGAAAAAAGGAGGAGGGGAATTAAATCCAAAATGAGAAAGAAAAGAAATTACAAATATTAAGACAGAAATAAGTAAAACTGCAAAAAGGAAATTCCTTGAAAAAAAATAAACAAAACCAAAAGCTGGTTCTTTGAAACAATTAATAAAATCAATAAGACTTTAGCCAGGATAAATAAAAGAGAGAAGTGGCATAAATTAGTAACATCAGAAATGAAAGAGAAGACAACCACAGATTCCATGGAAATTATGAGAATAATAAAGGGACACTATAAACAATTCTCAACTGGAATTCCATCACCTCCACTAGCTTTGTTCATAGTGATGCTTTCTAAGGCCCACTTGACTTCACATTTCAGGATGTCTGGCTCTAGGTGAAACAGATAGGGAAACAGTGGAAACAGTGTCAGACTTTATCTTTTTGGGCTCCAAAATCACTGCAGATGGTGACTGCAGGCATGAAATTAAAAGATGCTTACTCCTTGGAAGAAAAGTTATGACCAACCTAGATAGCATGTTCAAAACCAGACATTACTTTGCCAACTAAGGTCCATCTAGTCAAGGCTATGGTTTTTCCTGTGATCATGTATGGATGTGAGAGTTGGACTGTGAAGAAGGCTGAGCGCTGAAGAATTGATGCTTTTGAACTGTGGTGTTGGAGAAGACTCTTGAGAGTCCCTTGGACTACAAGGAGATCCAACCAGTCCATTCTGAAGGAGATCAATCCTGGGATTTCTTTGAAAGGAATGATGCTAAAGCTGAAACTCCAATACTTTGGCCACCTCATGTGAAGAGTTGACTCATTGGAAAAGACTCTGATGCTGGGAGGGATTGGGGGCAGGAGGAGAAGGGGACGACAGAGGATGAGATGGCTGGATGGCATCACTGACTTGATGGATGTGAGTCTCAGTGAACTCCGGGAGTTGGTGATGGACAGGGAGGCCTGGCCTGCTGTGATTCATGGGGTCACAAAGAGTCGGACATGACTGAGCGACTGAACTGAACTGATAAACAATTCTATCCCCACAAATTTGATGTGTGTGTGCTCACTTAGTCTTGTCCAGCTCTTTGTAGCCCTACACACTGTAGCCCACCAGGCTCCTCTGTCTGTGGGATTTTCCAGGCAAGAATACTGGAGCAGGTTGTCATTTCCTACTCCAGGAGATCTTCCTGACTCAGGGATCAAACCCAAGTCTCTGGAGTTTCTTGCACTGGGAGGCAGACTCCTTACCACTGCACCACCTGGAAAACAAATCTGATAATCTTAAATAGACTAATGTCTAGAAAGACAAACCAGCCAAATTCATAGAAAGAAAAACAGATAATCTGAATAGGCCTATATGTTCTAAACAAATCGAGTCACTAATTAAGAAACTTCTGAAACAGAAAGTACCATGCCCAGATGGATTCACTGGAGAAATCTACCAAACATTAAAGGAAGAGATTATACCAATTCTTTATAATCTCAGTTGGAGGGTAGAAGCTAAGGAAATGCTTCTTAACTCAGTCTCTGAGGCCAACACTGGTGGTGGTGTTTAGTCCCTGAGTAGTGTCTGATTCTTGCAATCCCATGGACTGTAGCCTGCTGAACCCCTCTGTCCATGGGGTTTCCCAGGCAAGAATATTGGAGTGAGTTGCCATCTCCTTCTCCAGGGGATCTTCCTTACCCAGAGAACAAATATGTATCTCCTGCATTGCAGGTGGATTCTTTACCACTGAGCCACTAATAGGGCTCATTACCCTAATTTCAACACCAAAAAAATATATTACAAGATTAAGAAAAGAAAAAATAGTATCTCTAGTGAACATGGGTGCAAAAAATATCAACAAAACATTAGCATATCAAACCCCCAAAATCATTAAAATCAATTATGCACCACAAGTAGGTGAGATTTGTTCCAAGTATTTAAGACTGGCTTAATATTAAAAATAAATTAATGCAAGTCATATTATCAACAGACTAAAAAATAAAAATCACATGATCATATCAATAGATGCAGAAAAACCATTGACAAAATCCAATGCTCATTCATGATAAAAAATAATAGTATATAGGAATAGAAGAGAACTTTCTCAATTTAATAAATAGCTACAAAAAACAAACAACAAAAAGCCCTACACCTAACATCACACTTCATATTGAGAAACTTGATGCTTTCCCAGTAAGATCAGGTAGAAGGCAAGAATGCCCCTCTCATCATTCCTTTTCAATGTCATACTGGAAGTCCTTGCTCATGCAATAAAGAAAGAAAACTAATTGAAGAGTATAAAAATTGGTAATAATGACATAAAACTGTCTTTGTCCTTATTGTAAAATTCAGACTTAAATTGAAGAGAGTAGGGAAAACCACTAGGCCATTCGGTTCAGTTCAGGTCAGTTCAGTTTAGTCGATCAGTTGTGTCCGACTCTTTGCAACCTCATGAATCATAGCACGCCAGGCCTCCCTGTTCATCACCAACTCCCAGAGTTCACTCAAACTCATGTCCATCGAGTCGGTGATGCCATCCAGCCATCTCATCCTCTGTCATCCCCTTCTCCTCCTGCCCCTAATCCCTCCCAGCATCAGGGTCTTTTCCAATGAGTCAACTCTTTGCATGAGGTATGGACCTATCAGAAGCAGAAGATATTAAGAAGAGGTGGCAAGAATACACAGAAGAACTGTACAAAAAAGACCTTCACAACCCAGATAATCACGATGGTGTGATCACTCATCTAGAGCCAGACATCCTGGAACGTGAAGTCAAGTGGGCCTTAGAAAGTATCACTACAAACAAAGCTAGTGGAGGTGATGGAATTCCAGTTGAGCTATTTCAAATCCTGAAAGATGATGCTGTGAAAGTGCTGCACTCAATATGCCAGCAAATTTGGAAAACTCAGCAGTGGCCACAGGACTGGAAAAGGTCAGTTTTCATTCAAATCCCAAAGAAAGGCAATTCCAAAGAATGCTCAGACTACCACACAATTGCACTCATCTCATATGCTAGTAAAGTAATGCTCAAAATTCTCCAAGCCAGGCTTCAGCAATACGTGAACTGTGAGCTTCCAGATGTTCAAGTTGGTTTTAGAAAAAGCAGAGGAACCAAAGATCAAATTGCCAACATCTACTGGATCATGGAAAAAGCAAGAGAGTTTGAGAAAAACATCTATTTCTGCTTTATTGACTATGCCAAAGCCTTTGACTGTGTGGATCACAATAAACTGTGGGAAATTCTAAAAGAGATGGGAATACCAGACCACCTGACCTGCCTCTTGAGAAACCTATATGCAGGTCAGGAAGCAACAGTTAGAACTGCACATAGAACAACAGACTAATTCCAAATAGGAAAAGGAGTACATCAAGGCTGTATATTGTCACCCTGCTTATTTAACTTATGTGCAGAGTACATCATGAGAAATGCTAGGCCATTCAGGTATGACCTAAATCAGATCCCTTATGATTATAGAGTGGAAGTGACAAATAGATTCAAGGGATTAGCTCTAATAGATAGAGTGCCTGAAGAACTATGGATGGAGATTCATAACATTGTACAGGAGGCAGTGATCAAAACCCATCCCCAAGAAAAAGAAATGCAACAAGGCAAAGTGGTTGTCTGAGGAGGCTAAGTCATATCCAACTCTTTGCAACCCCCATGGACTGCAGCAAGAGAGGCTTCCCTGTCTTTCACCATCTCCATGAGTTTCCTCAAACTCATGTCCATTGAGTCAATGGTGCCATCCAGCCATCTCATCCTCTGTTGTCCCCTTCTCCTCATGCCTTCAGTGTTTCCCAGCATCAGGGTCTTTTTCAATGAGTCAGCTCTTCACATCAGGTGGCCAAAGTATTGGAGCTTCCACTTCAGCATCAGTCCTTCCAACAACAACTCAGGGTTAACTTCCTTTATGATCTACTGGGTTGATCTCCTTGCAGTGCAAGGGGCTCTCAAGAGTCTTCTCTAGCACCCCAGTTCAAAAGCATTAAGTCTTCAGTATTCAGCCTTCTCTTTGGTCCAACTCTCACATCCATACATATCTACTGGAAAAACCATAGCTTTGACTACATGGATATTTTTCTGCAAAGTGATGTCTCTGCTTTTTGATATGCTGTCTAAGTTTATTATAGCTTATCTTCCAAGGATCATCAATCTTTTTAATTTTGTGGCTGCAGCCACTGTCTACAGCGATTTTGAACCCTAAGAATATAATATCTGCCATCGTTTCCACTTTTTCCCTCATCTATTATTCATGAAGTGATGGGAGCAGATGCCATGATCTTCACTTTTTGAATTTTGTTGTGGCATATGATGTGACATTTGACATGGTACACATATACAGTGGAGTATTACTCAGCCATAAAAATGCTATTTGTAGCAACATGAATAAACCTAGGTATTATTATATGAAGTGATGTAAGTCAGGAAGAGAAGTACAAATACCATAATCATTTATATGTGGATTCTAAAATATGACAGAAATGAACTTATTTACAAGAGAAACAACAGACTCACAGACAGCAAGTTTATGGTTACCAGAAGGGAAAAGGGGTAGGTGGGGAAGGGATAATATATGTTGGAATTAAAATATACAAACTGCTATACATAAAATTGATTTAAAAAACCAAGGTCATACTGTATAGCACAGGGCACTATATTCAATATCCTGTAATAAACCACAATGGAAAGGAATATGGTTATATATATATATATATATATATATATATATATATATATAGTGTGTGTGCTTCACACAAGAAACTATTTATAACACAACATTGTAAATAAACCATACTTCAATAAAAATTAAAATTAAAAAATTCTCATTTACATTAAAAAAATAAAATACCTAGGAGTAAACTTAACCAAAGAGGTGAAAGACCTATACTCTGAAAGGTATAAGATGTTACTGAAAGAATGGAAGATGACACAAATAAATGGAAAGATAAACCATACTCATTGATCAAAAGAATGAAAATTATTAAAATGGCTATACAACCCTAATCAATCTATAGATTCAGTACAAAATACCAAAGGAAATTTTCACAAGGTAGAACAAGAATCTTTTTTTTTTTGAACGAGAATCTTAAAGTATGTATCAAACCACAAAAGACCCCAAATAGCCAAGACAATCTTCAGAGATGAAAATAAAGCTGGACATTTATGACTCCTGATTTTATTACAAGCTATAATCATCAAAGTAGTGTGATACTGGCATGAAAAGAGACATATACATCAATGGAGTATAGTAGAGAGTCCAGAAATAAATCCATGCACTTATAGCCAATTAATCTCCAAAAATGGAAGCAAAAATACACAATGGAGAGAAGATAATCTCTTCAATAAATAGTGTTGGGAAACTGGACAAATATTTGGAAATGAATGAAACTTAACCACTATTTCACACCATGTACAAAAATAAATTCAAAAGGCATTAAAGACTTGAATGTAAGACCTGAAACCATAGAAGTCCTAGAAAATAAAGGCAATATCATCTTTGATATCAATCTCAGCATTATTTTTTGTCCTCTCCTTCTCAGGCAAGGGCAATAAAAGAAAATGACCAACAAATGGGATTCTTCAAACTAAAAATTTCATGCACAGCAAAGGAAAAAACTAGCAGAACACAGAAACAGCCTACTTAATGGGATAAGGTGTTTGCAATTCATATTTTCAATAAGGAGTTAATCTCCAAAATATAAAAGAACACAAATAACTTAGTAAAAAATTAACCACCTAATTAAAATATGGGCAGAGAACATGGACAGATATTTTTTGAAAAAGTGCACACAGATAGCCAACAGGAATATGAAAAGATGCTCAACATCACTAATCATCAGGAAATGTAAATCAAAACTATAATGAGATATCCCCTTACACATGTCAGAAGGACTATTATCAAAAAGATAAGAAACATTAAATTTTGGCAAGAATGTGGAGATAAGGGAACACTTGTACACTGCTGATTGGATCATAACTTGGTGCAGGCACTATGGATAACTTTATGAAGTTTTCTCAAAAAATTAAAAATAGAAGTACCATATGATTCAGCATTTCAAGTCACAGGTATTTATCTGAAAAAAACAGAAACACTAATTTGAAAAATATTCATATGCATAACAATGTTCATTGTAGCATTATTCCCAATAGCCAAGCTACAGAAGCAACCTGCAAGTACATTAATAGGTGAATGGATAAAGAGGATATGGTGTGATACATATATATATCACACACACACATATATATAATGAATATTATTTAGCCATAAAAAGAAAGAAACTCTGCTATTTGCAACAACATGGATGGACCTAGAGTATATTATGCTAAGTGAAATAAGTCATACAAAGACAATTAGAGTATAATTTCACTTATGTGTGAAATTTATAAAACAAAATGAATACAAAGAAACAGACTCACAGGTATAGGAAACAAACCAGTTGTTGTCAAAGGAAAGGGGTATTGGGGAGGCAGGTGAAAAAGTGAAGGGGATTAATGTGATACAAACTTCCAGCTATAAAATAAATGTAATGAGGAGGAAAGCTACCATATAAGGTACATAGTCAATAATATTGTAATAACTTTGTATGGTGATTCATAGTAATTAGATTTATTAAGAGGATCATTTTAATTGTACCTAAATATCAAATAGCTGTGATGAGGTACACCTGAAATGAATATGATATTGTGTATCAATTATACTTCAAATAGAAAGAAAGAAAGGAAGGAAGGTGTTAAGTACAAGAACAGGTGAAAATGGGAAACAAACATTTACTCAGGGGAAATAACTTCTGAAGAACTCTCTGTACTTTAGCTCTGAAAGGGTTACACTATACAAGTGCTTTCTGTATAATTCAGGAAAAGGAACTCTGAAACTTGGGTAATTTTTGCATGTCATTAGATAGTTGGCAGTTTTATGGATGCCCTCTTAAGCTTAAGTGTGTTTTCTCCTCTTTTTGCCTCTGGTAATATTTTCCCACTGTTTAAAGATTATGAGTTGTTGTTGTTGCCCAGTCATATCTGACCCTTTGTGACCCCATGGACTGAAGCATGTCAGGCCTTCCTGTCCCTTACCATCTCCTGGAGGTTGCCCAAGTTCATGTTCATTGCATCAGAGATGCTGTCCAGCCATTTCATCCTCTGACACCCTCTTCTCCTTCTGCCCTCAATCTTTCCCAGCGTCAGGGACTTTTCCAATGAGTTGTCTGTTCGCATCAGATTACCAAAATACTGGAGCTTCAGCTTAAGCATCAGTCCTTCCATTGAATATTCAGGTTTACTCTCCCTTAGGATTGACTGGTTTGATCTCCTTGCTGTCCAAGGTACTCTCAGGAGTCTTCTCACCACCACAGTTCAAAGGCATCAATTTTTTGGTATTCTGACTTCTTTATGGTCCAGCTCTCAAAACTGTATGTGACCACTGAGAAGACCATAGCTTTAACTATATGGACCTTTGTCAGCAATTTCTCTGCTTTTCAACACACTGTGTAGGTTTGTCATCACTTTCCTGCCAAGAAGCAATCGTCTTCTGATTTCATGGCTACAGTCACCATCCACAGTGATTTTGGAGCCAAGAAGAGGAAATGTGTCACTACTTCCACCTTCCCCCCTTTTATCTGCCATGCAGTAGGGGGAGGATGTCATGATCTTACTTTTTTAAAATATTTAGTCTGAAGCCTTCTCCTTCACTCTCATCAAGATGCTCTTAATTCCTCTTTGATTTCTGTCATTAGAGTGGTATCATCCATGTACCTGAGGTTGTTGATGTTTCTCCCACCTATCTTTATATCCTTCAAGTATCACTGCCTTGCCATGGTGAAGGGGCTTGCATAACTCAATGAAGTCATGAGCCATGCCAAGCAGGACCAGCCAAGACGGATGTGCCATAGCAGAGAGTTCTGACAAAATGAGATACACTGGAGGAGGGGATGGCAAAGCACAGTTTACTTTCTGTGAGAACCTCATGAACTGTATCAGATCAGATCAGTCACTCAGTCGTGTCCGACTCTTTGCGATCCCATGAATCGCAGCACGCCAGGCCTCCCTGTCCATCACCAACTCCCGGAGTTCACTCAGACTCACGCCCATCGAGTCAGTGATGCCATCTAGCCATCTCATCCTCTGTCGTCCCCTTCTCCTCCTGCCCCCAATTCCTCCCAGCATGTATAAAAGGCCAAAAAGTTTATGAGAGGTGACTCTTAAAGTCATGTTAAGGGAGATTTAAAGTTTTCTCAATACAGATTTATCTGGCTTCAGGGGGAAATGATGAAAAACAACAGAATCACTCAGATGACTTCTCTAGGCAGTACTGCAAACATCACCAACTTTCATAAGTTATGAAAATGTAATCTTAGAAAATAATCCCTTTTGTAAAATCTTTTTTACAGACTTTCAGTATATTTCAGTCAAAACATGTAAAAACAAGATTTGAGTGACATTTGAAACATTGACAAACAAATTTAGAATTGTATTTTTATTACTATGTCAAAATAAAGAAGTGACATTTAGAACTATTTTACCTGAATGCTTTTCTGTTCTCTCTAAACAAAATGTGAAGTTTTCAATTTGCTGTACCTGAATTTTGTCTAAGGAAATATAATTCATTTTGGGTCCAAGGAAATAAATATTTTCAAATACCACATAATGAACCTCCTTAAAAGAAGTATATGTTTTGTTAAAGTTGGTTGATAGGGACTTTTAAAAAAAGAAAAGAAGTAGATATAAGATGATATTCATTTTCTTCTTTGTATTTTCCCACATTTCTAAAATTTTATAATAAATAAGCATAGCTTTTATATGGGAAAAACAACTTAATGGGGTAAGAGATAAAATTATACTAAGGCAGCTCTCCACCAGTACAAGATGAGGGTTGATGCATACCAAGGGAGTTTGTTATGTATGGAAGAGGGGGAAAAATACAAAAATTTTCCCCATTTTCTTGCAACTCCTTAACCTGAATTATTGATATATTACTAGTTGCATTTGTGTATATCTCACTTAAGTATTAAAAAGTGTAATAATACCTGAAAAACAGAATAGTCACCCTTTCTGTGCTCTGACACCACAATAGTAAACTAAAAAAAAAAAAGTAATTCATCATCCAGAAAACAATTAAGGAATTGATATTACTGTCATCTTCTTTGGTGGACAATAAGTGACAGGAATCTGAGGAAAAAGAGTCTGACCAGCTTTCTCAAGAAGTGCAAAATCTACTTTAACCCCAAGTTCAAGTCATCCAAATTGCCTTGGAGAATGTAGCAATCAAAATGTCCTGTCATTAATGTATAATTAAAAAAAATAATAAATAACATTTGCTTGAGTGGTGATTATGTCCAGAAAAAAATCACTGATTAAAAATATAATAAATACTATAAAATAAAAAAGAAAAGAAATAAAAAGTGAGTGCTTTTCATATATACCAACAATTAACATGTGGAACCTGAAACTAAAAACAAAATAGCATTTACGTCAGCACCCAAAAAAACCTGAAGTCCTTAGGCATAAATTTACCAAAATATGTAAATGATTTATATGAAGAAAACTACAAAACTTTGACGAATGAAATTAAAGAACTGAATAGGTTTTCTCTGGCAGCAAAAGAATCCACCTGCCAATGCAAGAGACAAGAGTTCGATCCCCTGATCATGGAAGATCCCACATGCCACAGAGCAACAAAGTCCATGTGCTACAACTACTGAGCCTGTGCTCTAGAACCTGGGAGCCACAACGAATGAGTCCAGGCGCCCCAACTACTAAAGCCCACATACCCTAGAGCCCATGCTCCACGACAGGAGAGATCACTGCAGCTGCAAGTAGAGAGGAGCTCCCACTCACTGAAACTAGAGAAAAGTCTATGTAGCAACAAAGACCCAGCATAGCTAAAAATAAATAAATAAATAAAATTAAGAAAGGAAAAAAAGTATAAAAAAAAGAACTGAATACAGATTCCACTTTCAAGGGTAAGAACAAGTCTTTCAACATTGTAATATGTCAATTCTTCTCAACTTAGTCTATATATTGAATACAATCACCAAAATCTCATCAAGTTATCTTATGCATATAGACAGTGAAAGTGAAAGTCGCTCAGTCGTGTCCGACCCTTTGCAACCCCATGGACTTTTCATGGAATTCTCTAAGCCAGAATATTGGAGCGGGTAGCCTTTCCCTTCTCCAGGGGATCTTCCCAACCCAAGGATTGAACGCAGGTCTCCTACTTTGTGGGCGGATTCTTTACCAGCTGAGCCACAAGGGAAGTTCAAGAATACTGGAGTGGGTAGCCTATCCCTTCTCCTGCAGCTCTTCCCAACCTAAGAATCGAACTGGGGTCTCCTGCATTGCAGGCCGATTCTTTACCAACTGAGTTATCAGGGAACCCCATGTATATAGACAAACATACCCTAAAGTTTATATGGAGTAGGAAAAGATCCAAAATAGCCAACATAATATTAACGAAGTACAAAGTCTGAGAACTGAAACTACCTGACTCAATCAAGACTTATTCTAAGGTTATAGTTATCAAGTTAAAGTGGCATTGGTGGAAAAAAATAAAATTAAATTAAAACAAATATCAGTGCAACGGCAAAGACAGCCCAGAAATAGACCCCCATAAGCAGAGTCAACTGATCTTTGATAAAGAGTGCACAGAGTCAGACACGATTGAAGCGACTTAGCAGCAGCAGCAGCAGCAAAGACAATACAATGGATCATCTTCAACAAATGACACTTGAACAACTGGACATCCACAAACAACGAAATGAATCTACAAACTTCACTAAAATTAAGACAAACTGAACCATAAATCAAAACTATCAAGCCCCTAGAAGGTAGCAGAGGAGAAATTTTAGATGACTATAAGTGTGGTGATTCTTTTTTAGATACAACACCAAAGACACAATCCATGAAAGAAATAATTAAGATGGACTGCATTAAAGTTAAAACATTTTGCTCTGTGAAAGACAGTGTAAGGAGAATTAGAAGTACAAACTACACATTACAAGAAAATATTTGCAAAATGTATATCTGATAAAGAACTACTATTTGAAATATAAAAAGAACTCTTAAAACTCAGTAATAAGAAAACAAATTATTTAATTTAAAAATTATCCCAAAACCTTGGCAGACACTTTATCAAAGAAGAGAAGTGGACAGCAAATTAACACAGGAAAAGATGTTCTCCATCACTTGCATTGAGGGAATTGCAAACTGAAACAATGAGATACCACTACAAACTTAGTAGAACAAACAAAATTCAGAATGCTGACAACATCAAATACTGGTGAGGATGTAGAGCAACTGGAACGCTCCTACATTACTGGTAGAAATGCGAGATGGTACAGTCACTTTGGAAAACATTCTGGTTATTTCTTACAAAATTAAATATACTCTTACCATACAATCCAGATCATGTTCCTTGGTATTTACCCAAAGGAACTGAAAGATTATGTCGACACAGAAAGCTGCACAGGGATGTTTATAGCAGCTTCATCCATCATTGTCAAAACTTGGAAGCAATCAAAATGTCAGCTGAAGGGGTAAGTAAACTGAAGCACATTCCAACAATGGTATATTATTCTGAGCTAAAAAGAAAGGAGCTATCAAGCCATGAAAAGATATGGAGGAAGTTTAATTCATATTCTCAAGTGAAGTAAGCCAATCTGACAATAAGCCATCATGCCACATATTTCCAACCATATGACATTCTGGAAAGGGCAAACCATGGAGACAGTAAGAAAATTAATGTTTGCCCCATGCCGGAAATGAGGGGAAGAATGAAGAGGTGGGTCACAGAGGGATTTAGGGTAGAGAAAATTCTTTGTATGATAATATAACAATGGCCATACATCATTATATATGTGTATGACCCCATAGAATATGCAATATTAAGATTGAACCTTGAAGTATTACCTCACATTAGTCAGAATCACCATCATCAAAAAAATCTACGGCAAAACTAATACAATTATGTAAAGTTTAAAAATAAAATAAAATTTAAAAAAATCTACAAACAATAATACTGAAGAAGATATGGAAAAAAGGGAACCCTCCTCCAGTGTTGATGGGAATATAAATTGATATAGCCACTTGGGAGAATGGTATGGAGAATCCTTTAAAAAAAAAATGAGAATGAAACTGCCTGGTATATCCAACTACTGTCATATACCCTGAGAAAACTACAACAATTCAAAAAGACGCATATACAGTGTTCATTGTAACAATATTTACAATAGCCAAGACACCAAAGCAACCTAGATGGCCATCAACAGATGAATAGATAAAGAACATGTGGTTCATATATACAATGGGATATTACACAGCCATCAAAAGGAACAGATTTGAGTCAGTTGTAGTGAGGTAGTTGAACCTAGAGCCTGTTATACAGAGTGGAGTAAGTCAGAAAGAGAAAAACAAATATCATATATTAACCCATATGTATGTAATCTAGAAAAACACTACTGATGAAACCATTTGCAGGGAAAGAATGGAGATCCAGATGTAGAGAAGAGACCTGTTGATACAGTAGGAAAAAGAAAGGGTTGGAGGAATTGAGAAAGCAGCATTGACATATACACTATCATGTATAAAACAGAACTAGTGGGAAGCTGCTATATAACACGGGGACTCCAGCCTGGTTCTCTGTGATGTCCTAGAGGGGTGTGACAGGAGGGGGAGGGAAGGTAAACAGGGAGGGAATTGTACAGCAGAAATCAACACAACATTGTAAAGCAATTTTCCTCCAATTAAAAAATAAAGTAAAAGTAAATTTTAAAAAGAGTGAAATCTAAGGTCAACTATGAACTTTGGGTGATTATGATGTGCAAAGCTGGGTTCATGTTAAAATATATAAATATACCATTCTGGTGAGTGATTTTGATGAAACAAGGAGACTGTGCATGTTTTGTGGAGGTAGAATGTATAGAGGAAATCTTATTAACCCCCTCTGAATGTTTTTGTACGTCTAAAGGTCCGTATAGTCAAGGCTATGGTTTTTCCAGTGGTCATGTATGGATGTGAGAGTTGGACTGTGAAGAAAGCTGAGCGCTGAAGAGTGGATGCTTTTGAACTGTGGTGTTGGAGAAAACTCTTGAGCGTCCCTTGGACTGTAAGGAGATCCAACCATTCTAAAGGAGATCTGATCCATTCTAAAGGAGATCAGTCCTGGGTGTTCTCTGGAAGGAATGTTGCTAAAGCTGAAACTCCAGTACTTTGGCCACCTCATGCGAAAAGTTGACTCATTGGAAAAGACTCTGATGCTGGGAGGGATTGGGGGCAGGAGGAGAAGGGGATGACAGAGGATGAGATGGCTGGATGGCATCACCGACTCGATGGACATGAGTTTGAGTGAACTCCGGGAGTTGGTGATGGATAGGAAGGCCTGGCGTGCTGTGATTCATGGGGTCGCAGAGAGTCAGACACGATTGAGTGACGGAACTGAACTGAACTGAACTGAATACCACCCTTAAAAATAAAGTCTTTTATTTATTTATTTATTTATTTTAATTTTATTTTATTTTTAAACTTTACATAATTGTATTAGTTTTGCCAAATATCAAAATGAATCCATCACAGGTATACATGTGCTCCCCATCCTGAACCCTCCTCCCTCCTCCCTCCCCATACCATCCCTCTGGGTCGTCCCAGTGCACTAGCCCCAAGCATCCAGTATCGTGCATTGAACCTGGACTGGCATCTCGTTTCATACATGATATTTTACATGTTTCAATGCCATTCTCCCAAATCTTCCCACCCTCTCCCTCTCCCACAGAGTCCATAAGACTGTTCTATACATCAGTGTCTCTTTTGCTGTCTCGTATACAGAGTTATTGTTACCATCTTTCTAAATTCCATATACATGCGTTAGTATACTGTATTGGTGTTTTTCCTGCTGGCTTACTTCACTCTGTATAATAGGCTCCAGTTTCATCCACCTCATTAGAACTGATTCAAATGAATTCTTTTTAATGGCTGAGTAATACTCCATTGTGTATATGTACCACAGCTTTCTTATCCATTCATCTGCTGATGGGCATCTAGGTTGCTTCCATGTCCTGGCTATTATAAACAGTGCTGCGATGAACATTGGGGTACATGTGTCTCTTTCCCTTCTGGTTTCCTCAGTGTGTATGCCCAGCAGTGGGATTGCTGGATCATAAGGCAGTTCTATTTCAGTTTTTTAAGGAATCACCATACACAAAAATAAACTCAAAATGGATTAAAGATCTAAACATAAGACCAGAAACTATAAAACTCCTAGAGGAGAACATAGGCAAAACACTCTCTGACATACATCACAGCAGGATCCTCTATGACCCACCTCCCAGAATATCAGAAATAAAAGCAAAAATAAACAAATGGGACCTAATTAACCTTAAAAGCTTCTGCACATCAAAGGAAACTATCAGCAAGGTGAAAAGACAGCCTCCAGAATGGGAGAAAATAATAGCAAATGAAGCAACTGAAAAACAACTAATCTCAAAAATATACAAGCAACTCCTACAGCTCAACTCCAGAAAAATAAATGACCCAATCAAAAAATGGGCCAAAGAACTAAATAGACATTTCTCCAAAGAAGACATACAGATGGCTAACAAACACATGAAAAGATGCTCAACATCACTCATTATCAGAGAAATGCAAATCAAGACCACTATGAGGTACCATTTCACACCAGTCAGAGCGGCTGCGATCCAAAAGTCTACAAATAATAAATGTTGGAGAGGGTGTGGAGAAAAGGGAACCCTCTTACACTGTTGGTGGGAATGCAAACTAGTACAGCCACTATGGAGAACAATGTGGAGATTCCTTAAAAATAAAGTTTTAAAATTTAAAAATTGTTGTTGTTCAGTCCCTCAGTCCTGTCCCACTCTTTGCAACCCCATGGACTTGAGCAAGCCAGGGTCCCCTATCCTTCACCATCTCCCGGAGCTTGCTTACACTCATTTCCATTAAGTGGGTGATGCCATCCAAGCATATCATCCTCTGTCATGCCTTTCCCCTCCTGCCTTCAATCTTTCCCAGCATCAGGGTCTTTTCTAATGGCTGGCTGTTCACATCAGAAGCCAAAATATCGGAGATTCAACTTCAGCATCAGTCTTTCTAATGAATATCCAGGACTTATTTCCTTTAGGATTGACTGGTTTGATCTCCTTGCAATCCATGGGACTGTCAGGGGTTTTCTCTAACACCTTTCAAACGCATCAATACTTTCAGTTCAGCCTTCTTAATGGTCCAACTCTCACATCCATACCTGAGTACTGGAAAAACCATAGCTTTGACTAGATGGACGTTTGCCAGTGAAGTAATGTCTCTGCTTTTTAATACCCTTTCTAGGTCTATCACAACTTTTCTTCCAAGGAGAAAGTGTATTTTTCTTTTTTATTAATTAATTTTTTAATTGAAGGATAATTGCTTAACATAATTTTGTGGTTTTTCTCTCAAAACTCAACATGAATAAGACATCAGTTCAGTTCAGTCGCTCAGTCGTGTCCAACTCTTTGCAACCCCATGAATCGCAGCACGCCAGGCCTCCCTGTCCATCACCAACTTTGGGAGTTCACTCAGACACATCCATCGAGTCAGTGATGCCATCCAGCCATCTCATCCTCTGTCGTCCCCTTCTCCTCCTGCCCCCAATCCCTCCCAGCATCAGAGTCTTTTCCAATGAGTCAACTCTTCGCATGAGGTGGCCAAAGTACTGGAGTTTCAGCTTCAACATCATTCCCTCCAAAGAAATCCCAGGGCTGATCTCCTTCAGAATGGACTGGTTGGATCTCCTTGCAGTCCAGGGGACGCTCAAGAGTCTTCTCCAACACCACAGTTCAAAAGCATCAATTCTTCAGTGCTCAGCTTTCTTCACAGTCCAACACTCACATCCATACATGACCACTGGAAAAACCATAGCCTTGACTAGACGAACCTTTGTTGGCAAACTAATGTTTCTGCTTTTGAATATGCTATCTAGGTTGGTCATAACGTTCCTTCCAAGGAGTAAGCGTCTGTTAATTTCATGGCTGTAATCACCATCTGCAGTGATTTTAGAGCCCAGAAAAATAAAGTCTGACACTGTATCCACTGTTTCCCCATCTATTTTCCCTGGAGTGATGGGAGCGGATGCCATGGTCTTTGTTTTCTGAATGTTGAGTTTTAAGGCAACTTTTTCACTCTCCACTTTCACTTTCATCAAGAGGCTTTTTAGTTCCTCTTCACTTTCTGCCATAACGGTGGTGTCGTCTGCATATCTGAAGTTATTGATATTTATCCCGGCAATCTTGATTCCGACTTGTGCTTCTTCCAGTACAGCATTTCTCATGGTATACTCTGCATATAAGTTAAATAAGCAGGGTGGTAATATACAGCCTTGACGTATTCCTTTTCCTCTTTGGAACCAGTCTGTTCCATGTCCAGTTCTAACTGTTGCTTCCTGACCTGCATACAGATTTCTCAAGAGGCAGGTCAGGTGGTCTGGTATTCCCATGTCTTTCAGAATTTCCCACAGTTTATTGTGATCCACACAGTCAAAGGCTTTGCCATAGTCAATAAAGCAGAAATAGAAGTTTTTCTGGAACTCACTTGCTTTTTCCATGATCCAGTAGATGTTGGAAATTTGATCTCTGGTTCCTCTACCTTTTCTAAAACCAGCTTGAACATCAGGAAGTTCAGGGTTCACATATTGCTGAAGCCTGGCTTGGAGAATTTTGAGCATTACTTTACTAGCATGTGAGATGAGTGCAGTTGTGTGGTAGTTTGAGAATTCTTTGGCATTGCCTTTCTTTGGGATTGGAATGAAAACTGACCTTTTCCAGTCCTGTGGCCACAGCTGAGTTTTCCAAATTTGCTGGCATATTGAGTGCAGCACTTTCACAGCAGCATCTTCCAGGATTTGAAATAGCTCCACTGGAATTCCATCACCTCCACTAGCTTTGTTTATAGTGATGCTTTCTAAGGCCCACTTAACTTCACATTCTAGGATGTCTGGCTCTAGGTCAGTGATCACACCATCGTGATTATCTGGGTCATGAAGATCTTTTTGTACAGTTCTTCTGTGTATTCTTGCCACCTCTTCTTAATATCTTCTGCTTCTGTTAGGTCCATAGCATTTCTGTCCTTTATCGAGCCCATCTTTGCATGAAATGTCCCCTTTGTATCTCTAATTTTCTTGAGGAGATCGCTAGTCTTCCCCATTCTGTTGTTTTCCTCTATTTCTTTGCATTGATTGCTGAGGAAGGCTTTCTTATCTCTTCTTGCTATTCTTTGGAACCCTGCATTCAGATGCTTATATGTTTCCTTTTCTCCTTTGCTTTTTGCTTCTCTTCTTTTCACAGCTTTTGTAAGGCCTCCCCAGACAGCCATTTTGCTTTTTTGCATTTCTTTTCCATGGGGATAGTCTTGATCCCTGTGTTCTGTACAATGTCATGAACCTCCATCCATAGTTCATCAGGCACTCTCTCTATCAGATCTAGGCCCTTAAATCTATTTCTCACTTCCACTGTATAATCATAAGGGATTTGATTTAGGTCATACCTGAATGGTCTAGTGGTTTTTCCTACTTTCTTCAATTTAAGTCTGAATTTGGCAATAAGGATTTCATGATCTGAGCCACAGTCAGCTCCTGGTCTTGTTTTTGTTGACTGTATAGAGCTTCTCCATCTTTGGCTGCAAAGAATATAATCAATCTGATTTCGGTGTTGACCATCTGGTGATGTCCATGTGTATAGTCTTCTCTTGTGTTGTTGGAAGAGGGTGTTTGCTATGACCAGTGCATTTTCTTGGCAAAACTCTATTAGTCTTTGCCCTGCTTCCTTCCGTATTCCAAGGCCAAATTTGCCTGTTACTCCAGATGTTTCTTGACTTCCTACTTTTGCATTCCAGTCCCCTATAATGAAAAGGACATCTTTTTTGGGTGTTAGTTCTAAAAGGTCTTGTAGGACTTCATAGAACCATTCAACTTCAGCTTCTTCAGCGTTACTGGTTGGCACATAGACTTGGATTACTGTGATATTGAATGGTTTGCCTTGGAAACGAACAGAGATCATTCTGTCGTTTTTGAGATTGCATCCAAGTACTGCATTTCGGACTTTTTTGTTGACCATGATGGCTACTGCATTTCTTCTGAGGGATTCCTGCCCTCAGTAATAGATATAATGGTCATCTGAGTTAACTCCCTCTTGAATTTCCTTCCCTTCTCCCTCCCTATCCCAGCCCTGTAGGTGGACACAGAGCTCCTGTTTGAGTTTCCTGCAACATACTGCAAATTCCCATTGGCTGTCTATTTTACATATGGTAATGTAAGTTTCCATGTTACTCTCCATACAGCTCATCCTCTCCTTCCCTCTCCCCATGTCCATAAGTCTGTTCTCTATGTCTGTTTCTCCATTGCTGCTCAGCAAATAAATTCTTCAGTACCATCTTTCTAGATTCTGTATATATGCATTAGAAAATGATATTTTCTTTCTCTTACTGACTTACTTTACTCTGTATAACAGGCTCTAGGTTCATCCACCACATTAGAACTGACTCAAATGTGTTCCTCTTTATGGCTGAGTAATATTCCATTGTGTATATATAGCACAAATTCTTTATCCATTCATCTGTCGATGAACATCGAGGTGGTTTCCATGTTCTAGCTATTGTAAATAGTGAACATGTGATACATGTGTATTTTTCAATTTTGCTTTCCTCAGTGTATATGCCTAGGAGTGGGGTTGCTGGGTCATATGGTGGTTTTATTCCTAGTTTTTTAAGGAATCTCCATACCATCTTCCATAGTTGCTGCAGCTACTGCTGCTAAGTCGCTTCAGTCGTGTCTGACTCTGTGCGACCCCATAGATGGCAGCCCACCAGGCTCCCCTGTCCCTGGGATTCTCCAGGCAAGAACACTGGAGTGGGTTGCCATTTCCTTCTCCAATGTATGAAAGTGAAAAGTGAAATTGAAGTAGCTCAGTCATGTCTGACTCTTAGCGACCCCATGGTCTGCAGCCTACCAGGCTCCTCTGCCCATGGGATTTTCCAGGCAAGAGTACTGGAGTGGGTTGCCATTGCCTTCTCCGATCTTCCATAGTAGCTGTATCAATTTACATTTCCACCAACAGTGCAAGAAGGTTCCCTTTTCTCCACACCCTCTCCAGCAATTATTGCTTGTAGACATTTTGATGATGGCCATTCTGACCAGTGTGAGGTGATATCTCACTGTAGTTTTGATTTGCATTTCTCTAATAATGAGTGATGTTGAGCATCTTTTCATGTGTTGTCAGCCATCTTTGTGTCTTCTTAGGAGAAATGTCTGTTTAGGTCTTTTTCCCACTTTTTGATTGGGTTGTTTGTTTTCCTGATATTGAGTTGTATGAGCTGCTTGTATATTTTGGGAATTAACCCCTTGTCAGTTGTTTCATTTGTTATTATTTTCTCCCACTGTGAGGGGTGTCTTTTCATTTTGCTTATAGTTTCCTTTTCTGTGCAAAAGATTTTAAGTTTAATCAGATACCATTTGTTTACTTTTGTTTTTATTTTCCTTGCACTGGGAGGTGGATCATAGAGGATCGTGCTTTGATTTATGTCGTCGAGTGTTCTGCCTATGTTTTCTCGTAAGAGTCTTATAGTTTCTGGCCTTACATTTAGGTCTTTAATCCATTTTTAGTTTATTTTTGTGTATGGTGTTAGGAGGTGTTCTAATTTCATTATTTTACATGTAGCTGTCCAGTTTTCACATCACCATTTGTTGAATAGGCTGTCTTTACCCCATTGTATATTCTTGCCTCCTTTGTCAAAAATAAGGTACCCACAGGTGCATGGGTTTATTTCTGTGCTTTCTATCTTACTGTCTATATTTCTGATTTTGTGCCAGCAGCATACTGTCTTGATAACTGTACTTTTGCAGTATAATCTGAAGTCAGGAAGGTTGATTCCTCCAGCTCCATCCTTCTTTCTCAAGACTGCTTTGGCTATCTGGGGTCTTTTGTGTTTCCATATGAATTGTGAAATATTTTGTTCTCATTCTGTAAAATGCCATTGATAAAATATTAAGGATCACATTGAATCTGTAGATTGCATTTCACAGTATAATCATTTTCACAATATTTATTCTTCCTGCCCAAGAGTATGGAATATCTCTCCATCTGTTTATGTCACCTTTGATTTCTTTCATTAGTGTATTATAATTTTCTGTGTACAGTTCTTTTTTCACTTAACTAAGTTTATTCCTAGATATTTATTCTTTCTGTTGCAATGGTGCCTGAGATTGATTCCCTAACTTCTCCTTCTGATTTTTCATTGTTAGTATACAGGAATACAAATGATTTCTGTGTATTGATTTTGTATTCCATGACTTTGCTAAATTCACTGATTAGCTCTAGTAATTTTCTGATAGCATCTTTAGGGTTTTCTATGAATCAGTTCAGTTCAGTTCAGTTCATTCGTTCAGTCGTGTCCGACTCTCTGCGACCCCATGAATCACAGCACGCCAGGTCTCCCTGTCCATCACCATCTCCCAGAGTTCACTGACTCACGTTCATCGAGTCGGTGATGCCATCCAGCCATCTCATCCTCTGTCGTCCCCTTCTCCTCCTGCCCCCAATCCCTCCCAGCATCAGAGTCTTTTCCAATGAGTCAACTCTTCGCATGAGGTGGCCAAAGTATTGGAGTTTCAGCTTCAGCATCAGTCCTTCCAAAGAACACCCAGGACTGAACTCCTTTAGAATGGACAGGTTGGATCTCCTTGCAGTCCAAGGGACTCTCAAGAGTCTTCTCCAACACCACAGTTCAAAAGCATCAATTCTTTGGCGCTCAGCTTTCTTCACAGTCCAACTCTTACATCCACACATGACCACTGGAAAAACCATAGCCTTAACAAGACAGACCTTTACTGGCAAAGTAATATCTCTGCTTTTTAATATGCTGTCTAGGTTGGTCATAACTTTCCTTCCAAAGAATAAGTGTCTTTTAATTTCATGGCTGTAGTCACCATCTGCAGTGACTTTGGAGCCAAGAAAAATAAAGTCTGACACTGTTTCCACTGTTTCCCCATCTATTTCCCATGAAGTGATGGGACCAGATGCCATGATCTTTGTTTTCTGAATGTTGAGCTTTAAGCCAACTTTTTCACTCTCCTCTTTCACTTCCATCAAGAGGCTTTTTAGGTCCTCTTCACTTTCTGCCATAAGGGTGGTGTCATCTGCATATCTGAGGTTATTGATATTTCTCCCTGCAATCTTGATTCCAGCTGATGCTTCTTCCGCCCAGCGTTTCTCATGATGTACACTGCATAGAAGTTACATAAGCAGGATGACAATATACAGCCTTGATGTACTCCTTTTTCTATTTGGAACCAGTCTGTTGTTCCATATCCAGTTCTAACTGTTGCTTTCTATGTATAGTATCATGTCATCTGCAAACAGTGAGAGCTTTACTTTTTCTTTTCCAATTTGGATTCCTTTTATTTCATTTTCTTCTATGCTTGCTATAGCTAGGACTTCCAAACTATGTTGAATAATAGTCTTGAAAGTGGACACCGTTGTCTTGTTCCTAATCTTAGCAGAAATGTTTTCAGTTTTTTACCTTTGAGAATAATGTTTGATGTGGACTTATCATACATGGCTTCTACTATGTTGAGCTAGGTTCCTTCTATACCCATTTTTTGAAGAGATTTAATCATAAACTGGTGTTGAATTTTGTCAAGAGCTTTTTCTTCATCAATTGAGATTATCATATGGTTTTTATCTTTCAATTTGTTCATATTGTGTATCACATTGAATAATTTGCATATATTGAAGAATTCTTGCATCCCTGGAATAAACCTAACTTGGTCATGGTGTATGAAATTTTTGATGTGTTGCTGAATTCTGTTTGCTGAAATTTTGTTGAGGATTTTTGCATCTATATCTATCATGGTATTGGCTTTTAATTTTCCTTTTTTGCATTTAGTCTTTGTCTGGTTTGGTATCAGGGTGATGGTGGCCTCATAGAATGAGTTTGGAAGTTATCCTTCCTCTGCAATTATTTGAAAGAGTTTTAGAAGGATCAGATCAGATCAGATCAGTCACTAAGTCGTGTCCGACTCTTTGCAACCCCATGAATCGCAGCACGCCAGGCCTCCCTGTCCATCACCAACTCCCGGAGTTCACTAGGCATTAGCTATTCTCTAAATATTTGATAGAATTTACCTGTGAAGCCATCTAGTCCTGGGCTTTTATTTTCGGGAGTTGTTTTTTTTTGTTTTGTTTTGTTTTTAATTACAGTTTGGATTTCACTGCTTGTAGTTGGGTTGTTCATAATTTCTGTTTCTTCCTGGTTCAGTCTTGGAAGATTGAACTTTTCTAAGAATCTGTCCATTTCTTCCAGGTTCTCTATTTTATTACCATATAGTTGTTCATAATAGTCTCTTATAATCCTTTTTATTTCTGCTTTGTCTGTTGTAACCTCTCCTTTTTCATTACTAATTTTGTTGATTTGATTCTTCTCTCTATTTTTCTTGATGAGTCTGGCTAAAGGTTTGTCGATTTTGTGTATCCTCTCAAAGAACCAGCTTTTAGTTTATTAAACTTCACTATTGTTTCTTTCATTTCTTTTTCACTTATTTCTGCTCTCATCATTACAATTTCCTTCCTTCTTCTAATTTTAGGGTATTTTTGTTCTTTTTCCAGTTGTTTTAGGTGTAAAGTTAGGTTGTCTATTCGATGTTTTTCTTGTTTCTTGAGGTAGGATTGTATTGCTATAAACTTTCCTCTTAGAACTACTTTTGTGGTATCCCAGAGGTTTTGAGTTGTTGTGTTTTCCTTGTCTTTTGCTTCTAGGAATTTTTTTTTTTCTTTTGATTTCTTCAATAACCTGTTTGTTATTTAGAAATGTATTGTTTAATCTCCATGTGTTTGTGTTTTTTACAGCTTTTTTTTTCTTTTTATTGATACCTTGTCTCATAGCATTGTGGTTGGAAATGATGCTTAATACAATTTCAATTTTCTTAAATTTACTGATTTTTTATCTGTGACCCAAGATGTGGTCTATCCTGGATAATGTTCTATGTGCACTTGAGACAAAAGTGAATTCTTCTGCATTTGGATGGAATGTCCTTAAGATATCCATGAGATCCATCTCATCTAATGTATCATTTAAGGCTTGTGGTTCCTTATTAATTTTCTGTTTTGAAGATCTGTCCATTGGTGGAAGTGTGGTGCTAAAGTCTCCTACTATTGTGTTACTGTCAATTTCTCCATTTATGTCTGTTAGTGTTTTTCTTATGTATTGAAGTGCTCTTATGTTGGATGCCTAGATATTTACAATTGTTGTTTTTCTCTTGGATTGATCCCTTGATCATTTTGAGGTTTCCTTCCTTATCTCTTGTAATATTCTTTACTTTAAGGTCTACATTTTCTGATATGAGGATTGCTACCCCAGCTTTCTTTTGCTTTCCATTTGCATGGAATATATTTTTCCATTCTCTCACTTTCAGTCTATAAGTGTCTTTAGACCTGGAGTAGAATTTTTGTAGACAGCATTTACAAAGGTCTTGTTTTTCTATCCATTCAGCCAGTCTATGTCTTTTGGTTCGAACATGTAATCCATTTACATTTAAAATAATTATTGATATATTTGTTCCTATTGCCATTTTCTGAATTGTTTGAGGTTTGTTTTGTGCTTCTTTGAAAACATTTGATTTCTCCATTAATTTTGTTTTTTTTCCCTAATTTTATTTTATTTTTAAACTTTACATAATTGTATTAGTTTTGCCAAATATCAAAATGAATCCGCCACAGGTATACATGTGTTCCCCACCCTGAACCCTCCTCCCTCCTGCCTCCCCATACCATCCCTCTGGGTCGTCCCAGTGCACTAGCCCCAAGCATCCAGTATCGTGCATCGAACCTGGACTGGCAACTCGTTTCTTACATGATATTTTACATGTTTCAATGCCATTCTCCCAAATCTTCCCACCCTCTCCCTCTCCCACAGAGTCCATAAGACGGTTCTATACATCAGTGTCTCTTTTGCTGTCTCGTACACCGGGTTATTGTTACCATCTTTCTAAATTCCATATATATGCGTTAGTATACTGTATTTATGTTTTTCCTTCTGGCTTACTTCACTCTGTATAATAGGCTCCAGTTTCATCCACCTCATTAGAACTGATTCAAATGTATTCTTTTTAATGGCTGAGTAATACTCCATTGTGTATATGTACCACAGCTTTCTTATCCATTCATCTGCTGATGGACATCTAGGTTGCTTCCATGTCCTGGCTATTATAGACAGTGCTGCGATGAACATTGGGGTACACGTGTCTCTTTCCCTTCTGGTTTCCTCAGTGTGTATGCCCAGCAGTGGGATTGCTGGATCATAAGGCAGTTCTATTTCCAGTTTTTTAAGGAATCTCCACACTGTTCTCCATAGTGGCTGTACTAGTTTGCATTCCCAACAACAGTGTAAGAGGGTTCCCTTTTCTCCACACCCTCTCCAGCATTTATTATTTGTAGACTTTTGGATCGCAGCCATTCTGACTGGTGTGAAATGGTACCTCATAGTGGTTTTGATTTGCATTTCTCTGATAATGAGTGATGTTGAGCATCTTTTCATGTGTTTGTTAGCCATCTGTATGTCTTCTTTGGGGAAATGTCTATTTAGATCTTTGGCCCATTTTTTGATTGGGTCGTTTATTTTTCTGGAGTTGAGCTGTAGGAGTTGCTTGTATATTTTTGAGATTAGTTGTTTGTCGGTTGTTTCATTTGCTATTATTTTCTCCCATTCTGAAGGCTGTCTTTTCACCTTGCTGATAGTTTCCTTTGATGTGCAGAAGCTTTTAAGGTTAATTAGGTCCCATTTGTTTATTTTTGCTTTTATTTCTGATATTCTGGGAGGTGGGTCATAGAGGATCCTGCTGTGATGTATGTCAGAGAGTGTTTTGCCTATGTTCTCCTCTAGGAGTTTTATAGTTTCTGGTCTTACATTTAGATCTTTAATCCATTTTGAGTTTATTTTTGTGTATGGTGTTAGAAAGTGGTTATTCACCATTGCAACGGAAAGAATAAAATACTTAGGAATATATCTACCTAAAGAAACTAAAGACCTATATATAGAAAACTATAAAACACTGGTGAAAGAAATCAAAGAGGACAATAATAGATGGAGAAATATACCATGTTCATGGATTGGAAGAATCAATATAGTGAAAATGAGTATACTACCCAAAGCAATTTATAGATTCAACGCAATCCCTATCAAGCTACCAACAGTATTCTTCACAGAGCTAGAACAAATAATTTCACAATTTGTATGGAAATACAAAAAACCTCAAATAGCCAAAGCGATCTTGAGAAAGAAGAATGGAACTGGAGGAATCAACCTACCTGACTTCAGGCTGTACTACAAAGCCACAGTTATCAAGACAGTATGGTACTGGCACAAAGACAGAAATATTGATCAATGGAATAAAATAGAAAGCCCAGAGATAAATCCACGCACATATGGACACCTTATCTTTGACAAAGGAGGCAAGAATATATGATGGATTAAAGACAATCTCTTTAACAAGTGGTGCTGGGAAATCTGGTCAACCACTTGTAAAAGAATGATTTCTCCATTAATTTTGAATGAGATGCTTGCTGGGTAGAGTTTCTTGGTTGTAGATTTTTCCATGTCAGTACTTTCAATATATCCTGCCATTCCCTTCCGGTCTGCAGAGTTTCTGCTGAAAGATCAGCTTTTAAATACATGGAGTTTCCCTTGTATGTTACTTGTTGCTTTTCCCTTGCTGTTATTAATATTCTTTCTTTGTGTTTAATCTTTGTTAGTTTGTGTCTTGGCGTGTTTCTTCTTGATTTTATCCTCTATGGGACTCTTTGCACCTCTTGCTCTTGACTATTTCCTTTTCCATGTTGGTGAATTTTTCAGCTATAATCTCTACAAAAATTTTCTCATACCCTTTCTTTTTCTCTTCTCCTTATAGAACCCTGATAATTCAAATGTTTGTGTATTTAATATTGTCCAAGAAGTCTCTGAAACTATCCTCAGCTTTTTTTTTTTTTCATTCTTTTTACTTTATTCTGCTCTTCAGCAGTTATTTCCACCATTTTATCTTCCAGCTAACTGATCCGTTCTTCTGCTTCAGATATTCTGCTATTGATTCCTTCTAGAGTGTTTTTTAATTTCAGTAACTGTGTTGTTTGTCTCTGTATGCTTATTCTTTAATTCATCTAGGTCTTTTTTAATTATTACTGCATTTTCTCCATTTTGTTTTCAAGCTTTTTGATCATCTGACTATCACTATTCAGAATTCTTTTTCAGGTAGTTTGCCTATTTCCTCTTCATTTATTTGGGCTTCTATGTTTCTAACTTGTTCCTTCATTTGTTCCATATATCTGTGCTTTTTTCATTTTTTAAAAAAACTTATTATGTTTGAGGTCTACTTTTCCCAGGCTTCAGGTTGAATTCTTTCTTCCTTTTGGTTCTTGCCCTCATAAGGTTGGTGCAGTGGTTTATATAAGCTTCATATAGGGTGAGATTTGTGTTGAGGTTTTTCTGTTGTCATTCCTCTGATGGGCAGGACTGAGTGAGGTGGTAACCCTGCATCCTGATGATTGAGTCTGTATTTATTTTTGCTTGCTGTTTGGATGAAGCATCCTGCACATGGTGTTCCACTAGCAGTTGTTGATGTTAGGTCTTTTACACAAGTGTCTTCTTTTGTGGGAGTTCTCACTAATTGATAATCCCTAGAGTTAGGAGTTCTCTGGTGGTCTAGGGTCTTGGAGTCAGTGTTCTGACTCCAAAGGATCAGGGTTTGATCTCTGGCCAGGAACGAAGAGTCCACATGTGGCTTGTTATGGTATTAGGTGAGATTAAAACAAATACCCACAACCCCCCCCCCCCCAAAAAAAAAAAATAAAACAAATACCCAAAAATGAGAAACCAGATATGAACCCCAAAAATGGCAGTTACAAAATCAGGCAAATAATAATCAAAATAATGGAATATACACATATACGTAAACACCCATCAGTTCAGTTCAGTTCAGTTCAGTTGCTCAGTCATGTCCGACTCTTTGGGACCCCATGAATCGCAGCACG
This sequence comes from Bos taurus, assembly GCF_002263795.3. Taxonomy (NCBI): domain Eukaryota; kingdom Metazoa; phylum Chordata; class Mammalia; order Artiodactyla; family Bovidae; genus Bos; species Bos taurus. The sequence continues at coordinate 7,277,965 of NC_037336.1, forward strand.
CCAGGCCTCCCTGTCCATCACCAACTCCCGGAGTTCACTCAAACTCACGTTCATCGAGTCGGTGATGCCATCCAGCCATCTCATCCACTGTCATTCCCTTTTCCTCCTGCCCCCAATCCCTCCCAGCATCAGAGTCTTTTCCAATAGGTGAACTCTTCGCATGAGGTGACCAAAGCATTGGAGTTTCAGCTTTAGCATCAGTCCTTCCAATGAACATCCAGGACTGATCTCCTTTAGAATGGACTGGTTGGATCTCCTTGCAATCCAAGGGACTCTGAAGAGTCTTCTCTAACACCACAGCTCAAAAGCATCAATTCTTCGGCGCTCAGCCTTCTTCACAGTCCAACTCTCACATCCATACATGACCACTGGAAAAACCATAACCTTGACTAGACAGACCTTTATTGGCAAAGTAATATCTCTGCTTTTCAATATGCTATCTAGGTTGGTCATAAATTTCCTTCCAAGCAGTAAGCGTCTTTTAATTTCATGGCTGCAGTCACCATCTGTAGTGATTTTGGAGCCCAGAAAAATAAAGTCTGACACTGTTTCCACTGTTTTCCCATCTATATGCCATAAGTGATGCGACCAGATGCCATGATCTTCATTTTCTGAATGTTGAGCCTTAAGCCAACTTTTTAACTCTCCTCTTTCACTTTCATCAAGAGGCTTTTTAGGTCCTCTTCACTTTGTGCCATAAGGGTGGTGTCATCTGCATATCTGAGGTTATTGATATTTCTCCCGGCAATCTTGATTCCAACTTGTGCTTCCTCCAGCCCAGTGTTTCTCATGATGTACTCTGCATATAAGTTAAATAAGCAGGGTGACAATATACAGCCTTGACGTACTCCTTTTCCTATTTGTAACCAGTCTGTTGTTCCATGTCCAGTTCTAACTGTTGCTTCCTGACCTGCATATAGGTTTCTCAAGAGGCAGGTCAGGTGGTCTGGTATTCCCATCTCCTTCAGAATTTTCCACAGTTTGGTGTGATCCACACAGTCAAAGACTTTAGCATAGTCAGTAAAGCAGAAATAGATGTTTTTCTGGAACTCTCTTGCTTTTTCAATGATCCAGCAGATGTTGGCAATTTGATCTCTGGTTCCTCTGCCTTTTCTAAAACCAGCTTGAACATCTGGAAGTTCATGGTTCACGTATTGCTGAAGCCTGGGTTGGAGAATTTTGAGCATTACTTTACTAGCGTGTGAGATGAGTGCAATTGTGCGGTAGTTTGAGCATTCTTTGGCATTGCCTTTCTTTGGGATTGGAATGAAAACTGACCTTTTCCTATGCACCCATAAGCAAAATCAACGCAGTCCAACAACAAAAAAAGTACTATTGATTTACCAGATGAACAAAGGAGACCAAAAATTATATCTACTAGAACAAAACTAACTAAAGTATAAAGTGAAAAACAAAACTAAAACAAGGTACCATGTGGGAAATAAAGCAATGAGAATGAATCTAACAATATTGTGAGAGGAAAGGAAAGAAAGAAAAGAAAGAATAGACATGCCAAGTTAAATAGAGGTATATAAAGAAGGTTTATATACATTAAAGATTAACTGCAAACGGGAAAGAATAGTAGGAAAAGGAAACTAAGGAATAAATGTAAAAAAATAATAATACGCTTAAAATTTTTTAATAAAATATTAAAAAACAAGAAAAAGAAAGGAAAACTCCACAGAACTGTGAAAGACTAACATAGAGGCAGAGGTTTATAACAAGAATAAAAAGTGTAATTGATTAAAAAAAAAAACTCAAAGCTTAATTAGTTTCCATAGTGCTCTTAAAAGTGACAACTACAGTAGGGTTGTCATAGGACAACCATAGGTTGGGAATAGGGGAAAAAAAGAAAAGAATCCAAAAGAAACGTCAAAACAAGTCAAAACATAAGAATAATAAATGTTTTCCTTGAGTCACTGCTATCAGGGTCCTTTCCTTAGCTGAGAGTCACAGCCCACCTCACCTCCCTAGGATGCCCTCCAGCACTGTGCTGGTCTCTGGACCGACTGTGGGGTCTGCTCAGATTCTAATCTGGTCCTACTCCTGAGTGTTGTTGCCGCCAATGTCCACAGCTATCAGAACTATTTTCTTTTGTGACAGCTCCCAGTATCCTTTTATATATTCCATAGACAGAGTCTGCCTAGTTGATCATGCAGATTTAATCTGAAGCTTGTATAGAAGGTGGGAGGGTTTTGGGTCTTCTTTTTTAGCCACACTGCCTCTGGGTTTCAACTGTGTTTTTATTTCCACCTTCAGATGTTGGTCGTCCACTGGAGTTTGTTCCTGAGGCTGCCCTGGAGAACCCAGGTTTGTCCCAGTGAGGGCAGGTGTGCAGGTGGTGCAGCTGCTTAGGTCACAGGGGTTCTGGCAGCACCAGGTACTCAAGGGACTTGCTGGCTAGAGCAGCAGGAAATATAGTCCTCTAGAAGGGTATGACAACCAGTATTGACCAATACACTACAGTATTCTTGCCTGGAGAACCCCACTGACAGTCAAGCCTGGCAGGCCACAGCCACAGGTTCACAAAGAGTTGAACATGACCAAAGCGACTCTGTGTGCATAAACACAAGATTTTTTTTTTTTTTTTGCCTGTGGCAGCTCTGCATCAGTGAGAGCTGAGTGTGAGGATGGCACAGCTGCTTGAGTTGCAGGGACCATGGCGGTGCCAAGTGTGCAGGGACACAGACTGTCTCAGCCACTGGAGCTATGGCCCTATCAGAGTCTTTTTTTGAGACTTTGGTAGCTGGAAATCAGAAAGCCTCTTTGGCTAGTCTTTTCTGTAGCTCTGCACATTTAGGCACTTAGAGGGCTCCCTTGCCTGGGGTCTTAGTCTGTTCAGCGTTTGATGTACATAGAGGGGCCCCCTGGCTGGGCTCCTACTCTGTAGTTCATTGCATCAGGCGCCTAGTGGGCCAACTGGAGAGAGAGGTTATGGTGATGGCCCACCCCGACCCATGACTCAGCAGTATCACCTTGCTTCCATGGCTGGCTGGCTTTCCTCCACAGGCATTTCCCACTACTATCTCCTCCTTCACATCCCATTGGTCCATCTCTCCACAGTCAATAGCAGCCCTCGCCCTGGGATTTCTCAAAATCCCTATGCTCCATCTCCTAGCCACTGCACCTTCTAGGGGACCTGAATCCCTATCTGGGGTATATATGGCTTTGGCAAGGATTGTCTGATTCTCATTCCACTTAGGCTGCCACAGATCAGCTGTTTAATTATAAGCCTTAAATGCTACCCCTCTGATTCAGACAATTGCCCCAATGTGGGTATCACACCCTTGCTTCAGTTCCCCCACCCACTGAGGGCAGGTCCAGGCCTACTAACCTCCAGTCTTTTCCCCAAGTTCCTTCATCTTACCAAGTTCTGCATCGTTCTATATACTCTTTTCCACTGGTCAGGTACTCCTGTCAACTCTCAGCTGGTGTTTTGCAAGCACTTCTGTGTCTGAAGGTATATTCCTGACATATCTTTGGAGAGAGATATAGTTTCTCTCACCTACTTCTCCACTATCTTGTTCTCTTCCCCCAAGGAGCAAGTGTGTTTTAATTTCATGGCTGCAGTCACCATCTGCAGTGATTTTGGAGCTCCCAAAATAGTTTGTCACTGTTTCCATTGTTTCCCCCATCTATTTGACATGAAATTTAAAAATCTTTTAAATTATTTTAAAACTGAAAAATAATCAGGTAAAAAAGAAAAGACAACTATAATAAGCAAGATGTTCCAATGTATAGGAGAGATAATAGTGCAGAGGTAACCATGCAGCCAAAGCCTTTGACTGTGTGGACCACAATTAACTGTGGACCATTCTGAAAGAGATGGGAATACCAGACCACCTGACCTGCCTCTTGAGAAACCTATATGCAGGTCAGGAAACAACAGTTAGAACCGGACATGGAACAACAGACTGGTTCCAAATAGAAAAATAAGTACGTCAAGGCTGTATATTGTCACCCTGCTTATTTAATTTATATACAGAGTACATCATGAGAAACGCTGGGCTGGAAGAAGCACAAGCTGGAATCAAGATTGCCAGGAGAAATATCAATAACCTCAGACATGCAGATGACACCACTCTCATGGCAGAAAGTGAAGAGGACCTAAAAAGCCTCTTGATGAAAGTGAAAGAGGAGAGTGAAAAAGTTGGCTTAAAGCTCAACATTCGGAAAACTAAAATCATAGCATCTGGTCCCATCACTTCATGGGAAATAGATGGGGAAACAGTGGAAACAGTGTCAGACTTTATTTTTCTTGGCTCCAAAGTCACTGCAGATGGTGATTGCAGCCATGAAATTAAAAGACACTTACTGCTTAGAAGGAAATTTATGACCAACCTAGATAGCATATTTAAAAGCAGAGATATTACTTTGCCAACAAAGGTCCGTCTTGTCAAGGCTATGGTTTTGCCGATGGTCATGTATGGATGTGAGAGCTGGACTGTGAAGAAAGCTGAGCGCCAAAGAATTGATGCTTTTGAACTGTGGTGTTGGAGAAGACTCTTGAGAGTCCCTTGGACTGCAAGGAGATCCAACCACTGATGCTGAAGCTGAAACTCCAATACTTTGGCTACCTGATGTGAAGAACTGACTCATTTGAACAGACCCTGATGCTGGGAAAGATTGAAGGCAAGAGGAGAAGGGGACAACAGAGAATGAGATGGTTGGATGGCATCACCAACTCAATGGGCATTTTAGTAAACTCCAGGAGTTGGTGATGGACAGGGAGGCCTGGCATGCTTCAGTCCATGGGGCTGCAGAGTCAGACACGACTGAGCAACTGAACTGAACTTAGCTGAGGAGGTACGGGTCAGCAGAGGACTGCTACAGGGGTAGGGGCTCCGGGTGCAGCAGACCTGGGCATAAGCCCTCTTGGAGGAGGTTGCCATTAACCCCACCAGAGAGCTGCCAGAACTTGCACAGGACTGGGGAAACAGACTCTTAGAGGTCAAAAATAGGACCCTGTGTGCACCAGGACCCAAAAGAAATGAGCAGTGACCCCAGAAGAGACTGACTCAGACTTGCCCATGAGTTTCGAGGAATCTCTGGTGGAGGTATATGTCAGCAGTGGCCCTGCAGGGTTGGGGCCACTGAGTGCAGCAGTGCCTGCATGGGACCTTTTGAAGGAGGTCTTCATTATCTTCAGTACCTCCACCATACTTTGGCCTCAGGTCAAATAACAAGGAGGGAAGATGGCCCCACCCTACAACAGAAAATTGGATTAAAGGTTACTGAGCATGGCCCCACCCATCAGAACAGGACTCAGTTTCCCCCCAAGTCAGTCTCTCCTATCAGGAAGCTTCCCATCCTTCTCCATCAGAGGGCAGACAGACTGAAAATTACAATCACAGAAAATGAAACAATCCAATTATATGGACCACAGCCTCGTCTAACTCAATGAAACTATGAGCTATGCCATGTAGAGCCACGCAAGATGGACAGGTCATGGTGGAGAGTTCTGACAAAACATGGTCCACTTTAGAAGTGGCAAACGACTTCAGTATTCTTGCCTTGAAAACCATGAACAGTATGTAAAGGCAAAAAGATAGGACACTGAAAGATGAACTCCCCAGGTCGGTAGGTGTCCAATATGCTACTGGAAATCAGTGGAGAAATAACTCCAAAAAGAGTGAAGAGACGGGGCCAAAGTAAAATTAACACCCAGTTGTGGATGTGACTGGTGACGGAAGTAAAGAGCAATATTGCATAGGAACCTGGAATGTTCAGTCCGTGAATTAAGGCAAACTGAATGTGGTCAAACAGGAGATGGCAAGTGTGAATATTGACATTTTAGGAATCAGAGAACTAAAATGGACTGGAATGGGTGAATTTAACTCAGATGACCATTATATCTACTACTGTGGGCAAGAATCCCTTAGAAGAAATGGAGTAGCTATGAGGATCAACAAAAGAGTCTGAAATTCAGTAGTTGAATGCACTCTCAAAAATGATAGAATGATCTCTGTTCATTTCCAAGGCAAACCATTCAATATCACAGTAATCCAAATTTATGCCCCGACCAGTAATGCTGAAGAAGCTGAAGTTGAATGGTTCTATGAAGACCTACAAGATCTTCTAGAACTAACACCTAAAAAAGATGTCCTTTTCATTATAGGGGACTTGAATGCAAAAGTAGGAGGTCAAGAGATACCTGGAGTAAAGGCAAATCTGGCCTTGGAGTACAAAATGAAGCAGGGCAAAGGCTAAGAGTTTTGCCATGAGAACGCAATGGTCATAGCAAACACCCTTTTCCAACAACACAAGAAGACTCTATACAGGGACATCACCAGATGGTCAATACAGAAATCAGACTGATTATATTCTTTGCAGTCAAAGATGGAGAAGCTCTGTATCATCAAAAACAACTGGGAGCTGACTGTGGCTCAGATCATGATTTCCTTATTACCAAGTTCAGACTTAAATTCAAGAAAGTAAGGAAAACCAGTAGACCAATCAGGTATGACCTAAATCAAATCCCTTATGATTATACAGTGGAAGTGACAAATAGATTCAAGGGATTAGATCTGATAGAGTGCCTGGAGAACTATGGACAGAGGCTCGTGACATTGTACAGGAGGCAGGGATCAAGACCATCCCCAAGAAAAAGAAATGCAAAAAGGCAAAATGGTTGTCTGAGGAGGCCTTAAAAATAGCTGAGAAAAGAAGGCAAGCGAAAGGCAAAGGAGAAAAGGAAAGATATACCCATTTGAATGCAGAGTTCCAAAGAATAGCAAGGAGAGATAAGAACACCTCAGTGATCAATGCAAAGAAATAGAGGAAAGCAATACAATGGGAAACACTAGCGATCTCTTCAAGAAAATTAGAGATACCAAGTGAACATTTCATGCAAAGATGGGCTTGATAAAGGACAGAAATGGGATGGACCTAACAGAAGCATAAGATATTAAAAAGAGGTGGTAAGAATACACAGAAGAACTTTACAAACAAGATCGTCATGACCCAGATAATCACGATGGTGTGATCACTCACCTAGAGCCAGACATCCAGAAATACAAAGTCAAGTGGGCTTTAGGAAGCATCACTATGAACAAAGCTAGTGGAGGTGATGGAATTTCAGTTGAGCTATTTCAAAACTTAAAAGATGATGCTGTAAAAGTGCTGCTCTCAATATGTCAGCAAATTTGGAAAACTCAGCAATGGCTACTGTACTGGAAAAGGTCAGTTTTCATTCCAATCCCAAAGAAAGGCAATGCCAAAGAATGCTCAAACTACCACACACAACTGCACTCATCTCACATGCTAGCAAAGTAATGCTCAAAATTTTCCAAGCCAAGCATCAACAGTACATGAACTGTGAACTTCCAGATGTTCAAGCTGGATTTACAAAAAGGCAGAGGATCCAGAGATCAAATTGCCAACACCCATTGGATTATTGAAAAAGCAAGAGAGTTCCAGAAAAACATCTATTTCTGCTTTATTGACTATGCCAAAGCCTTTGACTGTGTGGATCACAATAAACTGTGGACAATTCTGAAAGAGATGGGAATACCAGACCACCTGACCTGCCTCCTGGGTAATCTGTATGCAGATCAAGAAGCAACAGTTAGAACTGGACATGGAACAATAGACCGGTTCTAAATCAGGAAAAGAGTACCTCAAGGCTATATATTGTCACCCTGCTTTTTCAACTTATATGCAGAGTACATCATAAGAAATGCTGGACTGGTTGAAGCTGGAATCAAGACTGCTTGGAGAAATATCAATAACATCAGTAATGCAGATGACAACACAATTATGACAGAAAGTGAAGAAGAACTAAAAAGCCTCTTGATGAAAGTGAAAGAGGAGAGTGAAAAAGTTGGCTTAAAACTCAACATTCAGAAAACTAAGATCATGGCATCTGGCCTCATCACTTCAAAGTAAATAGATGGGGAAACAATGGAAACAGTGAGAGATCTTTTTTTGGGGTGGTGGGGCTCCAAAATCACTGCAGATGGTGACTGCAGCCATGAAATTAAAAGACGCTTACTCCTTGGAAGGAAAGTTATGACCAACCTAGATAGTATGTTGAAAAGCAGAGACATTACTTTGCCAACAAAAGTCCGTCTAGTCAAGGCTATGGTTTTTCCAGTGGTCATGTATGGATGTGAGAGTTGGACTGTGAATAAAGCCGAGTGCTGAAAAATTGATGCTTTTGAAATGTGGTGTTGGAGAAGACTCTTCAGAATCCCTTGGACTTCAAGGAGTTCCAGCCAGTCCATCCTAAAGGAAATCAGTCCTAAATATTCATTGAAGGACTAATGCTGAAGCTGAAACTCCAATAATTTGGCCACCTGATGCAAAGACCTGACTCATTTGAAAAGACCCTGATGTTGGGAAAGATTGAAGGCAGGAGAAGAGGACGACAGAGGATGAGATGGTTGGATGACATCACCAACGCAATGGACATGAGTTTGAGTAAACTCTGGGAGTTGATGATGGACAAGGAGGCCTGGCATGCTGCAGTCCATGGGGTCACAAAGAGTCGGACCCAACTGAGTGACTGAACTGTAGTGATCCTATTTTCATATAAATAAATAATTAGCAACAGCAGATCTCTGATCAGCCCAACGATGGCTATAAATCCTTTTTGAACTGAGCACTGTAGCCGGGTGTGTGGGATTCACAAAGTAAAGGTCGAGTTCATCATAGCCTCACAAGCAGGAAAGGAAGACTTTAGGAAAAATAGAGATGAAAAGTAACAGAGGTGGGACTTGCCTGTTGGTCCAGTGGTTAACACTGAGCTTTCACTGCAGGGTTGTGAGTTTGATCCCTGTTCAGGGAACTAAGATCCCATATGCTTGCAGCATGGCCAAGAAATAAAAAGTAAATTAATTAATTAATTAAAACACAAAACAGTAACAGAGTCTGCTACTACCACTCACAAAAGGACCATGATATTAAAATGTTTAAAGAAAAAAAAAGTGAAAAGTTTACAAAGAAAACAAGTAAACTTTGGAATATTACATCAAGAAAAGAATTTACACAAAAAGCAGAATTGTAACAAACGTGTTAATGAAAGCTAAATGCGTAATGAAAGCATAACATAGATAGTCCTCTACTCATTGAACAACACACAACAAAACATAGATAGAAAACTGTTAGAAAAAAAAAAAATACTATATTTGAGAGGAATGCCCTTAGTGTATAAAACTAAAAATCCAGTAATCATTCTATGAGAGATCTAGTAGAAATATGAAGAAAAATAGGACTATAAGCAAAGTGAAAGTCATTCAGTCGTGTCTGACTCTTTGTGACACCATGGACTGTAGCCCTATACAACATAACAAATAAGGAAAAATGTTGATATATATATATATATTGATCTTCCCAAATATAAAATATGTCTTTAATTTTTCCACAAAACGTTATCAGAAAAATGGTTATAAACAGGAATACAAACAGCCTCAAATATAGTTTTTCCAAAACGTAAACTATATTTGTTAGAATTAAACGTTAATAACAAATATTTGCAGTTTATAAATTCACACACTTGAAAATTTTAAAATTCTCCTGAATTATAGGACTAGATAAGAAGATTCCTTTTAACTCCAAGTTTCCAGGGCTTTATAGATTGAAAAAATACTCTGATGAGTATATTATTAAGTTAATAAGGCCTAGTATTTTTAAATTAAGTGAAAGTATTTTTATTCATGTTTAAAATTAATAACCAATTTAATAAAGATGTTAAACACATATTTTGGATTTAATAAATCTCCTATAATCAATTGTGTATTGTATAAGCCCAACTTGTTTTATTCTAAACCATATTTTCTAATACATAAAAGAACCTATTTCTCCATATTAAATTTGTTTCAAAAATTGATGTTGACTAGAAGGTACCACACATGATGAAAAGGTAAATCAAATAAGATAAGAAAGATAAAGCCAATGTGACTATATCCTAATTGAGTTTTACATTAATGCTTAACTCAGATGAGAATGATAAAAAAAGTTATCTAGTCTTATCTTCACATCTAACACATTTAATCTTCCCTCTTAGATACTGAAGCTATGTTTCTCTCAGATATCTCTAAATTCCTAAATACAACCAATTTGACAAATGAACATGGCAAACCCTGTAACTACTAGAGGGCAGTAAAGTCTTGTTATGTGCCCAGAAGGATCGCCAGTACAATCAGTCCCTTGCAAAACCCACATGGGGTGACTGTATGATGCAACTTTCAGCTTTGTTTTCTGCCAAGTAGTAAGGTCCGAGAAATCAGTGTGGCTCTAATATTTGCACTTTAAACAAACTCAGTCATGTGATGCATCCCAATCGATAAACACTAATTAGCAAGTCAACCTTTGTAATTAGGTTACAAGTTGGTTAAAGTGATGTATTTCTTTTACATATCAGATATTAGCACTCTTCCTATAAAATTCTCTACTTAAATTGTTTTAGGACTTTAAAAAAAGTCATTTCAAATTTAAACAATTGTCTCATTTAAGATGTCATGGCAAATATTTACTATAAAATCATGTATCCAACAAACTTTTCAACATTTAAGTATTTATTGGAAAAAAATAGCCAGAACATACTTTTGGTGCTCTGAGGAATAAATATATATAAATGATATAGTTGCCTAGCAACACTCCCCAAAAAGGAAGATGAGAAATTTTGTATACTGTTTAGCCATTTTTAAAAAATGTTATTCCTGTCGTGCAGCATATTAGATCAGGCCGCCTTGTGAACAGGATTTTAACAGTGAGGAGATGTGACTGTGTTTAAGATTCCTTTTTCCAGTCACTAGTTCATTGTCAGCGGCAGCTACAGAGCAGCTTTATGTGCATTCAGAGACCGCCAGGAAATTAGTTCTGCATGACTGAGTCAGCACTGTAGCTCAGAGAACCAGGATCACCCATTTCTTTAAGCAATTGTTTATTCCTTGTTGTGATAACAATATTAAATATTATAGTTCTGGTTTACAGAATAGTCACACCATCCTATTTCATGTAAAAATTTAGCTGCCCCTTAAAGAGTGGCCCATACTATAGACTTCACTCAAGCTTAAATATAACTTGTCGAGTGCTTCTTTGTTTCCTGTTTCATTCCTAAGTCCTGGATGGTTGTTAATAGCTGATTTAGTGTCTTCAAATCTTCTTCTAAACTCTATGAGGCAAAGAAGCAAAATGTCAGTAAAATGAATTCAGAGAAAATGAACATCTAAAACCAGCAAAAGCTAAAATTAAACTGATATTTAAAATTAAGGCAAATGTTTTTGTTTCTATGGTTTTCACGGAAAAAAAATAGCATGGCATTAAGATTTTCCTCTCTGGACTAATTAGTCAGTAGGCTGCATCCCAAAGTAAATGTATACCATTAAATGTACTGCATTCCTGCCCATTCCTGTTCACCCAATCCCTTCCAAGTTTCCATCCAAATCACTCTCCAGCTCATTCCCTCTGTAACAAGGCAATACAAAACCTTCCTAGACCCAGTCCCACAGATCCGTCACTATTTCCTAATTAAGTTCTAAGTTGTTTATCCAAATAAGGCTTGGGACTTCCATGGCCGTCTGGTGGTTAAGGGCCCCCATTTTCACAGCAGGGGACACAAATTCAATCCTGATCAGGGAATGAAGATCACACCTAAGAACAAATAAATACATAAGGCTTTCCCATATTCTTGAAGATTGAGTAGGAATATTTTCATCATTATTACACATTTTGTATATGCCAGCATGAAAATAATTTCTATTTCTTTGATATATTTCTTAATCATATATTTTAAAAATATGGTATATAGTCTCAAAATATTATACACCCCCACAGGTACACATACATTCACACATGACTTTTTGAGTTTGGGCAGATTATCCTTGCCTGAATGTCACAGTATAACCTATTCAGAATTTAAGGCCTAAGAGTTTTCTGGGGGAATGTCTAGATATTTTAAGGCAGGATTCCTATTTTCTGTTCCTTGGTGTATACCGTATCTGTGCATGAAACTATAATCTAGAACATGGAAAAGAACTTCAATTCCACAGAAACTTGTTAGATGCTCACTCTATAACTTGAACTTTGCAATGATGAATACATGACCCAGTTCTTAACCTGATCTTTTCTCCTTTAACAACATGAAAGATATCTACCCATCTGTTACAATTTTTGGTTGAAAATATTAGATAAGATTATGTCAAATAAAATCAGCTTGTAGAATTTTGTAACAGCAAGAGCAGAACAGAATTTCTTCATAATAATATTTTTAAAATTGATCAAATTCCATTTTATGATGGAATGACAGGCTTCCTAATGCAGGAGAATCAAAACATGTCATATGTTGATTCTGTCTGGTCACTAACGCTAGCAAAAAAAAATGGGAAATCTGGTTACCTGAAACAGTTTGCTCTGACGTCAGAAATGGGATAGTCTCGGGAATAAATACTAACACATTAGCCCAAGAAGGATAGAAAAGTATTTCACTAGAATCAGTTGTTTAATTTGAGCTTTATAAAAGGCAGAGTAGCACAGAGTTATTCTGTAGCAATCATGAGACAAGTTGCAGCAAATACCAAACTAAGAAACTGAGAGAGTTTAGTTCAGTTCAGTTCAGTCATTCAGTCGTGTCCGACTCTTTGCGATCCCATGAATTGCAGCACGCCAGGCCTCTCTGTCCATCACCAACTCCCGGAGTTCACTCACACTCACATCCATCGAGTCAGTGATGCCATCCAGCCATCTCATCCTCTGTCGTCCCCTTCTCCTCCTGCCACCAATCCCTCTCAGCATCAGAGTCTTTTCCAATGAGTCAACTCTTCGCATGAGGTGACCAAAGTACTGGAGTTTCAGCTTTAGCATCATTCCTTCCAAAGAAATCCCAGGAATGATCTCCTTCAGAATGGACTGGTTGGATCTCCTTGCAGTCCAAGGGACTCTCAAGAGTCTTATCAAACACCACACTTCAAAAGCATCAGCTTCGGCACTCAGCCTTCTTCACAGTCCAACTCTCACATCCATACATGACCACTGGAAAAACCATAGCCTTGACTAGCCGGACCTTTGTTGGCAAAGTAATGTCTCTGCTTTTGAATATGCTGTCTAGGTTGGTCATAACTTTCCTTACAAGGAGTAAGCGTCTTTTAATTTCATGGCTGAAGTCACCATCTGCAGTGATTTTGGAGCCCAAATAAAAACAAAGTCTGACACTGTTTCCACTGTTTCCCCATCTATTTACTTTGAAGTGATGGGACCGGATGCCATGATCTTCATTTTCTGAATGTTGAGCTTTAAGCCAACTTTTTCACTCTCCACTTTCACTTTCATCAAGAGGCTTTTTAGTTCCTCTTCACTTTCTGCCATAAGGGTGGTGTCATCTGCATATCTGAGGTTATTGATGTTTCTCCCAGCAATCTTGATTCCAGCTTGTGTTTCTTCCAGTCCAGCATTTCTCATGATGCATAGAAGTTAAATAAGCAGGGTGACAATATACAGCCTTGACGTACTCCTTTTCCTATTTGGAACCAGTCTGTGGTTCCATGTCCAGTTCTAATTGTTGCTTCCTGACCTGCATACAGATTTCTCAAGAGGTAGGTCAGGTGGTCTGGTATTTCCATCTCTTTCAGAATTTCCCACAGTTTATTGTGATCCACACAGTCAAAGGCTTTAGCATAGTCAATGGCACAGTCAATAAAGAGAGAGTTTAGTATGCAACAATTAAAGTCACACCTGGAGACCAGGACACAAGAAAGGAGTAAAACCAATGCCAATAGGTTTTAGCAATGTGTGCTACTTTCTAAAGAGCTGATTCCTAATTTTTGGTTCTTGTTCTGAGAGTCCCTTAAAGCCTCTCTCCCAAATCTGCAAGAGAAGTTAAATTTTGAATAACTAAAGGGTGTCACAATTCATTTAGGAAAAATAATAAATTTTTTCACAAATATTACAGCTACCAGCCCATGCTAAGTCACTTCAGTCATGTCCGACTCTGTGCGACCCCATAGATGGCAGCCCACCAGGCTCCCCCGTCCCTGGGATTCTCCAGGCAAGAACACTGGCATGGGCTGCCATTTCCTTCTCCAATGCACGAAAGTGGAAAGTAAAAGTGAAGTCACTCAGTTGTGTCCGACTCTTAGCGACCCGATGGACTGCAGCCTACCAGGCTCCTCTGCCCATGGGAGTTTCCAGGCAAGAGTACTGGAGTGCTACCAGCCCATAGAAGAAACCAATTTAGAAAAATACCAATAGGTTGAATCCTCAGGGTTGTGAAGATAGTGTTAGGCTGTGTAAAAAGAAATAATTACAATCCATACCATTCCATATTTTGCCTAGAAAATATGAACATGAATGTAAAAATGAAAAGTGCAGGTAGAGGAGGGAATACTTCTGATGCTCTGTAACTCCTAAGACATGCATAGGTGACCCACAAAAGTCATCAGGGATGCCTTTAACTGGTAAGCACCAGTAGCCTGCACAAGGACTAGTCTGAGGGGGTGACTGTGGGCTGAAGTCCACCCTCGTTCAGCTCTTGAAGTCATGGGGCTGTGTTGGCCTGAAAGGAAGGGACACCTTTTTAATATATATTTTGTTCACCTCTGATGAGTCAGTGGAAGTATAATCCTTTGTTCACTCATGGAAAACACTGTTAATTTGTGTTTTCTTGGCACTTCCTGCCATTGCATAATAAACAGATACCAGTACTTTGTACTAAGGAACATCTTACATGTTTGCTGGCATTTACTATAAGAAAAGAAAGCACTGGTATTTCAGAGCAATCATAAAATGAGTTTTTGTCTTTTTGTAATTTAATTATTATATTCTTTTCACATAGATATTTTAAAAATTGTAAAGCAAAATCTCTATTTAGTTAACTCTGCTCTAACATAAATTTTAAAAAATTGTGTCTTTCTAACCATAAAAAATTGTTTCTATTTCATACCTTTATACATATGAAAATACTTTGATCTTTGCCTTTTAAAAGTTAATATTTTAATTTTTTAAAAAGTTATAAGAATGAAGATATTCATAATAGCTACAAAGTTTTATTTTCTGGGTGATATTTACTTAATTCTTGGAAAAGAAAAGTATCAATTAATGCATGCAGTTACATATCACCCACCAGTTGATACACTGAACACAAGGCATTATGCTAAGAACTGTTCAAAATTTAAACCTTAAAGTAACTCTAAGCCCATTAGATGCTGACAATCTGTCACCACAAGTAATCTCTACAAGGCAACAGTGTGACAAGACTTGCAAACATGTATTTACTTTCTAAAAACATAATCCCAATTATAAGATTTTAGAGCTCTGCTGAGAATGTAACAGTTCTAGAGATAAGAAGATGGGTATTTTATTGGGAGAATGGAAAAGGAAATGGTATAGGTAGTCTGCACAGGTGGGTAGATGTTTAAGAGTTGGAATTCTTAAAGAGAGAAGAGAAAATAAAAGATGAAAAAGTGAAGAGAAAATTAATCTTCACCTACAAAAGTAGGCCAGAAAGAAAAAAAAGGAAAATTGCTCTCTTTCTCACTTGATTGTCATTTTTAAATTTATTTATTTTTAAATGGAAGATAATCACTCCACGATATTGTATTGGCTCCTGACACAGACCAACAGGAATCAGTCACAGGACTACATATGTCCCTTCCCTCTTGAACGTCCTCCCCACCTCCCACCCCATCCCACCCCTCTAGGTTGTCACAGAGCACTGGATTTGAGCTCCCTGCATCACACAGCAAATTCCCACTGGCTATGTAATTTCACATAGGGTAATGTATATGCTTCAATGCTGCTCCCACCCTCTCCTTCCCCTGCCGTGTCCCCAAGTCTTCTCTATGTCAGTGTTTCCATTGCTACCCTGCAGATAGGTTCATCAGCAGCATGCTTCAAGATTCCATATATATGTTAGTATACAATGTTCATTGTTCACTTTTTTATTTACTTCACCCTGTATAATAGGCTCCAGTTTCATCCACCTTATTAAAACTGACTCAAATGTGTTATTTTTAATGGCTGAGTAACATTCCATTGTATATTTGTACCACAACTTCTTTATCCATTCATCTGTTGATAGACATATAGGCTGCTTCCATCTCCTAGCTATTGTAAATAGTGCCAAGATGAACACAGGGGTACGTGTCTTTTTCAATTATGGTTTTCTCAGGGTGTATGTCAAGCAGTGGTATTGGTGGGTGGTCATATGGTAGTTTTATTCCCAGTCTTTTAAGACATCTCCATGCTGTTCTCCATAGTGGCTGTAACAATTTACATTCCCACCAACAGTGCAAGAGGGTTCACTTTTCTCCACAACATCTTCAGCATTTATTGTTTGTAGATTTTTTGATGATGGCCATTCTGACCCATGTAAAGTGATACCTTACTGAAGTTTTGATTTCCATTTCTTTAATAATGAATAATGTTGAGCATCTTTTCATGTATTAGCCATCTGTATATCTTCTTTGGAGAAATGTCTATTTAGTTCTTCTGCCTACTTTTTGATTGGGTTGTTTGTTTTTCTTTTATTTAGCTGCATGAGCTGCTTGAATATTTTGGAGATTAACCCTTTGTCAGTTGTTTCATTTGCTAATATTTTCTCCCATTCTGAGGGTTGTCTTTCACCTTGTTCATAGTTTCCTTCATTGTGCAAAAGCTTTTAAGTTTAATTAGGTCCCATTTGTTTATTTTTCTATTTTATTTCCATTACTCTACGAGGTAGGTCATAGAGGATCTTCCTGTGATTTATGTAAAAGAGTGTTCTGCCTAAGTTTTCCTCTAAGAGTTTTATTATTTTTGGTCTTACAGTTAGATCTTTAATCTATTTTGAGTTTATTTTTGTGTATGATGCTAGTTCTAGTTTCATTCTTTTATGTGTCATTTTAACCTAATTGTTTCATTTCTAATCATTGCTCTCCACCAACATTTGTTAGAGGAAGGATCCACAGATATGGCTGATTTCCACTTTTATCCTGATCCTTCACTGTGCTTTGACTGAGGTGCCCACACAGACTTGACCAGCACTCAGGGACTCAGTCCTGCATCTCCTGTCTCTCTAGGGGCAAGACCTATTGATGGGACAATGCCTTGCCCAGTGTTACCTTCTGATTCTGACGATGGTCATTCCAGCCTTCAGATGACTTTCTTCAGAATGTAGGATGAAGAAGTCCACAAAATACTGTTCATAAAAGCAGTGAAATCTCACAGTGACAAAATCCCCATGAGCTGAGACCTCTAGGAAACTGTGTGTTTGTGAGAGCCTGTGTCTTGGCTCAGAACCATTCCTGTGGACCTTCCTGCCTCTTACAATATCGCACAATACAGTACTCTCTGTGTAGTAGCACAGTGCATATATTGCAGCTTCCTTAACAGCAGGAAAGCACAAACAAATATACAAGCAGGAAATGTACTGAAAAATTATGAACATATGAGACCATTTGGTCACTGCTAACTAAACAATGACAACAAAAACTAGACAGTATATAGATGTCACATGTTTGCTATTGTTTACTGGATAAGTCATGTTGGACTCTTTTGTGACCCCATGGACTGTAGCTTCCCAGGCTCCTCTGTCCTTGGACTTTCCCAGGCGAGAAAACCAGAGTGGGTTGCCATTTCCTTTTTCAGGAGATCTTGACCAGGGATCAACTCCATCTGTCCTGCATTGCAGGTGGACTTTTAACCACAGAGCCATCAGGGATGCCCATTGATGTTATACACTTATACATAAAAGCAGTGATTAACTAAATGGACAACTGCCATTTGAGGTGTGTTGAAAGTATATGCAATCAACAGAGGAATGGAAACAAAAGAAGATGTGATAACATACATACCATGGAATATTACTCAACCATAAAAAGAAATGAAATTGGGTCATTTGTGGAGATGTGGATGGACCTAGAGACTGTCATACAGTGTCAGAGAAAAGAACATACATACAATATATATATATATATATATACATATATATACATACACATATATATACAATATACATACAAAATATATACAATATGCATACTAATTAATGTGTATATTGTTGCATATATGCAGAATCTGAAAAAAATGGTATAGATTATCTTATTTACAAGTAGAAATAGAGACACAGACTACAGAACAGATGTATGGATACTAAGGAAGTGAAGAAGGCTTAGATGAGTTGGGACATTGGGATTGACATGTATACACTACTATGTATAAAATACATAACAATGAGAACCTACTATATAGCACGGGGACTCTTTCAAAAAAAGTCTTTTTTGAATTTGAAGTCTTATTTGAATTTGGTCAAAAAGAAATTAGTGGATTCAGTTATAGAATTTACCTGTCTAAAGACTATGTATTTTTTTAAATTTTATTTTTAAACTTTACAATATTGTATTGGTTTTGCCAAATATCAACATGAATCCGCCACAGGTATACATGTGTTCCCCATCTGAACCCTCCTCCCTCCTCCCTCCCCATACCATCCCTCTGGGTCATCCCAGTGCACCAGCCCCAAGCATCCAGTATCGTGCATCGAACCTGGACTGGAGACTCGTTTCATACATGATATTATACATGTTTCAATGCCATTCTCCCAAATCTTCCTACCCTCTCCCTCTCCCACAGAGTCCATAAGACTGTTCTATACATCAGTGTCTCTTTTGCTGTCTCGTATACAGGGTTATTGTTACCATCTTTCTAAATTCCATATATATGTGTTAGTATACTGTATTGGTGTTTTTCTTTCTGGCTTACTTCACTCTGTATAATAGGCTCCAGTTTCATCCATCTCATTAGAACTGATTCACAATGGAGTATTACTCAGCCATTAAAAAGACTATGTATTTTGGTAGGTCAGCTATGTATCTGTGCTTCATGAACAGTTATTTACTTTCTTGATTTATGTTTGTACACATTTATTACTTCAAATTGGAAATTTGGTTTTATAGATCTATAACAATAGAAACAAAAAAAATTACAATATAAATGAAGAATTTTAACAGATCTTCAATTGTGTAAGATTCTTAAAAGTTTCATGTTGATGTTTGACAGAAAATAGCAAACTTCTGTAAAGCAATTATCCTTCAATAAAAAATAAATAAATTTAAATACAAAAAATGTAAAAAAAACAAAAAAGGTTTTAGTTACATCTCCATCTTGACAGACCATAACTCATGTAGTTTATCCGTATTTTCTGGAACTAGGGACCCTATCCAGATCATGAGTTTCTTAGTTGTTTTTTTCCCCTCTTTAAGGTTTTCTAAATGTTCCAAATAAAAACTTTCCTTTCCCCAGCAGAGTCTTGATATTCCATCTGGAAATTCCTGTGAGTTTTCATCATTCACTGAATAAACTGTGGAAATAATTTTTTGTTTTGTCTTTGTAAGGGCACTAACAGATATGTGATAGACTCATAACCCATGAAGGTAATGGTGTGAAACTGCTCCAATGGGCTAGAAAACTAGAGATCACACTTCAACCCATATCTCTTGATGCTCACAAATGATATACTTTTTCTATTAGAGAGTAAAACTGTCTCTCAATGAATATTCCTTAGTTCACGCAAAAGAAACTAAGAATTTTGAAATTTTATATAAAAAAAAACCTTTTCAGTGTAACACTTTGTATGCAAAACTATTCAAATCTAAACATTGGGTGATGATAAACAAATCAGTGTTTATTCCAATCATAAAGTTTTCAGATGATGATCATAATAGCACTAGTTTAATACTTAAAAAGTCTCACTAGCACAATGCAATGTGTTTTATATATATTTCAACCCCTGTACCCCCAAACAAGCCAGCAAGGTTAGATTATCTACAGTGTCTCTATTTTAGATAACCTATAACATTACAATGTTTAAGTATCTTGCTCCAGATTGACTCAAAGTATTCCTCCTGATGAAATCTTATTTTGAATTGTATAATGTCTTTATATCACTTTTTAATGCCTTCATTGTAACTTTATTCTACTTGAAGCAAGTCTGATCATTGCTTCAATAAGCATGGACTTATTCCTTATACAACAAGAAATTGCCACCTTTTAAAATTACAAAATATTTTGACTTATGAGTATTGAATCAACTTTATTTTATGAGAGTTTAGCTGAAAACACTTACATGACAAACTCCACAGTGGATGTTTTCTGCATATCCAGGGAAAATCTGATTTCTTTCTCCCACTAGCAATTATAATTTAGTGCTTTATTTTCAAATTACTGTATCCAATAACTGCAATATTTCTTCTTGTTTTCAAACAGCCACATTTTGCTTTTAATTATTTATTTTCTAAGAGCTATCCTAGTAGCTATAATATCTGTGATCAAACTACTCTTTCACTCTCCCATGAGGTGGATTGCAGGCGCATATTGTATATATCAAAAAATTGCAGACTAGAAGAACACAACATACAGCATTTCTTTATGAGCCAGAACAATTCCAAGCAAGCGGGGATATTACAGTACATCTCTGTTTTTGTAGAGTCAGCTCTGAATATTTATTGGAAGGACTGATGCTGAAGGTGAAACTCCAATACTTTGGCCACCTGATGTGAAGAACTGACTCATTGAAAAAACCCTGACGCTGGGAAAGATTGAAGGCAGGAGGAGAAGGGGACGACAGAGGATGGGGTGGTTGGATGGTATCACAGACTTGATGGGCGTGAGTTTGAGCAAGCTCTGGGAGTTGGTGATGGACAGGGAAGCCTGTAGTGCTGCAGTCCATGGGGTCGCAAAGAGTCAAACATGACTGAGCAACTGAACTAATTACTCAAAGACTAACGTTAGTCTTTGCAGAGTTAAAAATATAAAGGCACTGACAATGCTTGAAACAAATGACAAAAAAGATGACTAGTTCAAAACTAAAAGTCCTTTACTGAAACAAATTCTTGTACTGTCACTTAGAGAAAAAGAAAGGAGAAAAAATTAATTAAAACTGGGGTGGGAGGGAGTAAGTATACAAAAGAATGGGTGAGAGAAGAAAAGATACTCTGTAAAGTGAATAAATTATTAGTAGAACATACATACTACTTCCTTAACCCTACATCAAGATCCAAAAAAAGTGTAGAAAGAAAGAAAAAAGGCATGAGAGGTTGTAGGGGTGATTAAGGAGCCTTTGTATGAAGCCTATATTTTTCAGCTACTAACTCTTGCTATGTCAAGAGAATAAGCAACTCAAATGTCTGGATGAGAAACGTTTGTAAAGTCAGTTACATAATAACAAGAACCATGTTTTTGAGTGAGACAAATCCGGGTTTGAAATGTTGACAACACTATCTCATAAATTATTTAAGCCTTCTGAAACCAATTTTCTTATCTTAAAATGGAGATGATAATATCTGCCTCCAGAATGATGTTGCAGATTGAATGATTAAATAGAAAGTGCCAAGGAAATTATAGTACAAAGGAACAGTGAAGCAAAGCTAGGATCCCTCACCATCTTGCTCCCCATGAGACAACCAATCCATCCTTTGCTGAAGAATTTTTTTCCCTGTGTTTACATCCCCTATGATAAGATACCAACTCTGATTTACTCTGCCCTTTCATAGGACTTTAGCCAGTATCCACTCATCGGCATAGAATAAATAAATAGAAGGAGTGAGAAGCATTAGAGTAAATCTATCTGATACACTTGAGTCATTGTAACTATTAGGATTTGAGGGAGATCTCCTAACATGACTTGCTGCAATATGTGAGGACAATACAAGCAGGTGACCAGGTGCGCTTCTGATGGTGATGTCAAGCAGGAGGTTTGAGATACCGCTGAGTGGACGACTCGGAGACAAGTTGAGGATTAGGAGTAAAGGCAAAAGGGGAAGCATGGCCACAAGTAGTCTGCGGTCATGGAAACAAAGTCAGGAATGAGTGTTTAATTGTTACTGTAATAATACGTGGTGGCTGCTGCTGCTAAGTCGCTTCAGTCGTGTCCGACTCTGTGCGACCCCATAGACGGCAGCCCACCAGGCTCCTCCTTCCCTGGGACTCTCCAGGCAAGAACGCTGGAGTGGATTGTCATGTCCTTCTCCAACGCATGAAAGTGAAAAGTGAAAGTGAAGTCGCTCAGTCGTGTCCGACTCTTCGTGACCCCATGGACTACAGCCTACCAGGCTCCTCCGTCCATCAGATTTTCCAAGCAAGAGTACTGGAGTGGGTTGCCATTGCCTTCTCCTAATACGTGGCAACACTGCAATTATAGAATTATACATACCATTACTCCCTCCAAAGGTGGATATTGTTTTTTGGGGTGGACAAACATCCATCATTGCTCCCAGGCCAAAAGCCAAAATGTGTGCATGAATGAACTATTTCTACACTAAAAACAAGGTCATGCATATCTATGGTTACCAGACATTAGAACATAAAAAGACAAGAAAAGGCAGAAATGAAAAATGCATACAGAAGAACGCATTTTAAATGATAATTTTAAAGGAGGAAAGGACAGTCAAAACTTAGAAATTCTGCTTTAAAACTACAGAGATTATTTGTAAGGCTGAGTGGCACATTCTATCTATAATGTTTAAATAAAGATTCATTTTTATCTCAGCAACACAACCTAGGAACTCTACATTTTGCTTTAGCCTATGCAGAACTGTGAAGAAAAGAGACGCTCCTCTCAAGTTTTCATTCTTAATTTGCATCTGAGTAATCAGTTCTTCTTTTTACTTCCTACCAAAATTTGGCCTTGTGATAAACAAATGTTGCTGAAATCCACCTAAGATGTCAGTCCTTAAGCAGCTTTGAGTTAAGGAGCAGGGCTCAGAGTCTGTTTTATTTCAAGTTTCTAGAAGAAGAGCTCAAGGCTGAGATTCCTATGCCAAAGATGGATGTCTCAAGGGCATGTTCTCAGAAGAGTGTGAATGCAGCTGCGTTAGGAAAGGGAAGAAGAGAAGTTGAGGGTGTGATTTCAGGGGAAGCCGATCCCACACATTTCACTGCAGAGTCTCTCTCCCTAAAGCAAGGGCTTTTGCAGCCCAGCACAGTCAGAAAACTTCCAGTCTCTTAACAAGTGCGTGTGTGCGTGCTAAGTTGCTTCAGTCTTCTCTGACTCTTTGCGACCCTATGGACCATAGCCCGCCAGGCTCCTCTGTCCATGGGATTTTCCCAGCAAGAATACTGGAGTGGGGTGTTGTGCCCTCCTCCAGGGGATCTTCCCCCTAGTAAGTAAGGCAGCTCCAGAGAAGGTTGCAGAAAGTAGAGCCCTTAGCAGCCCTTACAGCTGCAGTTAAAAGGGATCCTCAAGAATTCTGGGTTAGACACCAACAGTGTCATTGAGAGCCATTATGAAAATCATCTAAAATGTTATCAAAAGGGATCCTTATATAAATCTCCAAAAAATTAAAGTGATATAAGTTTTGAGAGACTTGGAAGTGAAGGAGAGCATGGGTGAGGGAGAAGCAGCATCTTTTCTGTATCCCTGAAGGCGTATTTACAGATTTTAACCCTGATTCCTCATCAATACAACAGTGCTATTTACTGAATACCTAGACGTCCAAACAAAAGGTGAAGTCTGCAGACATACCTTCATGGAGTAGTTTTTAGCATATATCTTCATGCAGGTATAGATATTATATCTCTTAAGAAAACAGATATTATTCCTGAACTTCCTAATTATCCTGAGAAACAAATGGAGCTAGTATTTATTAGTATTTCATAAAGAGGCAAACCAAGATTTAGAAAAGACACTGACAAATGCTCGTCACTCAACTCTTAAGTGTTGCTTTCAAAACCTGACCTCACATGGCCACAACTTCCATTTCAAAGCAAGTTTCAACTACCGATGAACCTATTTGTGGGGCAGGAACAGAGAAGCAAACGTAAAGAATAAACTTGTGGACACAGCGGGGGACGAGAGTGTGGAATGAACTGAGAGAGTAGCTTTGATGCATATACACTAGCATGAGTAAAACCAACAGCTAGTGGAAAGCTGCATGTAACACAGGGAGCTCAGCCTCCTGTCTGTGATGGTGGGATGGTGAGGGGAGGGAGGCTCAAGAAGGAGGGGCTATATGTACACATAAAGCTGAATCATGTTGTTGTACAGCAGAAACTAACACATTTAAAAGCAATTTGGACCAACCCACTTCCAAGGAGCCATGGCTGTGCGGGTATAGGAGGGCCTAGAGGAGCTATCCCACGTTGAAGGTCAGGAAGGGAGGCGGTGAGGAGATACCCCTCGTCCAAGGTAAGGAGCAGTGGCTGCGCTTTGCTGGCATAGCCATGAAGAGATACCCCACGCCCAAGGTAAGAGAAACCCAAGTAAGATGGTAGGTGTTGCAAGAGGGCATCAGAGGGCAGACACACTGAAACCATACTCACAGAAAACTAGTCAATCTAATCACACTAGGACCACAGTCTTGTCTAACTCAATGAAACTAAGCCATGCCCTTGGGGCAACCTAAGATGGGCGGGTCATGGTGGAGAAATCTGACAGAATGTGGTCCACTGGAGAAGGGAATGGCAAACCACTTCAGTATTCTTGCCTTGAGAACCCCATGAACAGTACGAAAAGGCAAAATGATAGGATACTGAAAGAGGAACTCCCCATGTCAGTAGGTGCCCAATATGCTACTGGAGATCAGTAGAGACATAACCTCAGAAAGAATGAAGGGATGAAGCCAAAGCAAAAACAATACCCAGCTGTGGATGTGACTGGTGATAGAAGCAAGGTCCGATGCTGTAAAGAGCAATATTGCATAGGAACCTGGAATGTCAGGTCCATGAATCAAGGCAAATTGGAAGTGGTCAAACAAGAGATGGCAAGAGTGAATGTCAACATTCTAGGAATCAGTGAACTAAAATGGACTGGAATGGGTAAATTTAACTCAGATGACCATTACATCTACTACTGCAGGCAGGAATCACTCAGAAGAAATGGAGTAGCCATCATGGTCAACAAAAGAGTCCGAAATGCAGTACTTGGATGCAATCTCAAAAACGACAGAATGATCTATGTTCGTTTCCAAGGCAAACCATTCAGTATTACAGTAATCCAAGTCTATGCCCCAACCAGTAATGCTGAAGAAGCTGAAGTTGACGGTTCTATGAAGACCTATAAGACCTTTTAGAATTAAAACTCAAAAAAGATGTCCTTTTCATTATAGGGGACTGGAAGGCAAAAGTAGGAAGTCAAGAAACTCCTGGAGTAACAGGCAAATTTGGCCTTGGAATACGGAATGAAGCAGGCAAAGACTAATAGAGTTTTGCCAAGAAAATGCACTGATCATAACAAACACCCTTTTCCAACAACACAAGAGAAGACTCTACACATGGACATCACCAGATGGTCAACACCGAAATCAGATTGATTATATTCTTTGCAGCCAAAGATGGAGAAGCTCTATACAGTCAACAAAAACAAGACCAGGAGCTGACTGTGGCTCAGATCATGAAATCGTTATTGCCAAATTCAGACTTAAATTGAAGAAAATAGGGGAAACCACTAGACCATTCAGGTATGACCTAAATCAAATCCCTTATGATTATACAGTGGAAGTGAGAAATAGATTTAAGGGCCTAGATCTGATAGATAGAGTGCCTGATGAATTATGGACAGAGGTTCCTGACATTGTACAGGAGACAGGGATCAAGACCATCCCCATGGAAAAGAAATGCAAAAAAGCAAAATGGCTGTCTGGGGAGGCCTTACAAATAGCTGTGAAAAGAAGAGAAGTGAAAAGCAAAGGAGCAAAGGAAAGATATAAGCATCTGAATGCAGAGTTCCAAAGAACAGCAAGAAGAGCTAAGAAAGCCTTCTTCAGCGATCAATGCAAAGAAATAGAGGAAAACAACAGAATGGGAAAGACTAGAGATCTCTTCAAGAAAATTAGAGATACCAAGGAAACATTTCATGCAAAGATGGGCTCGATAAAGGACAGAAATGGTATGGACCTAACAGAAGAAGATACTAAGAAGAAATGGCAAGAATACACAGAACAACTGTAGAAAAAAGATCTTCATGACCCAGATAATCACGATAGTGTGATCACTGACCTAGAGCCAGACATCCTGGAATGTGAAGTCAAGTGGGCCTTAGAAAACATCACTATGAACAAAGCTAGTGGAGGTGATGGAGTTCCAGTGGAGCTATGTCAAATCCTGAAAGATGATGCTGTGAAAGTGCTGCACTCAAAATGCCAGCAAATTTGGAAAACTTAGCAGTGGCCACAGGACTGGAAAAGGTCAGTTCTCATTCCAATCCCAAAGAAAGGCAATGCCAAAGAATTCTCAAACTACCACACAACTGCACTCATCTCACATGCTAGTAAAGTAATGCTCAAAATTCTCCATGCCAGGCTTCAGCAATACGTGAACTGTGAACTTCCTGATGTTCAAGTTGGTTTTAGAAAAGGCAGAGGAACCAGAGATCAAATTGCCAACATCCGCTGGATCATCAAAAAAGCAAGAGAGTTCCAGAAAAATATCTATTTCTGCTTTATTGACTATGCCAAAGCCTTTGACTGTGTGGATCACAATAAACTGTGGACAATTCTGAAAGAGATGGGAATACCAGATCACCTGACCTGCCTCTTGAGAAATCTGTGTGCAGGTCAGGAAGCCAACAGTTAGAAAAACACAGATGGAAGCCAACAGATGGAAAAACACACTGGTTCCAAATAGGAAAAGGAGTACGTCAAGGCTGTATATTGTCACCCTGTTTATTTAACTTATATGCAGAATACATCATGAGAAACGCTGAATGCAAGAAACACAAGCTGGAATCAAGATTGCCAGGAGAAATAACAATAACCTCAGATATGCAGATGACACCACCCTTATGGCAGAAAATGAAGAGGAACTAAAAAGCCTCTTGATGAAAGTGAAAGTGGAGAGTGAAAAAGTTGGCTTAAAGCTCAACATTCAGAAAACGAAGATCATGGCATCTGGTCCCATCACGTCATGGGAAATAGATGGGGAAACAGTGTCAGACTTCATTTTTTGGGGCTCCAAAATTACTGCAGATGGTGACTGCAGCCATGAAATTAAAAGACACTTACTGCTTGGAAGGAAAGCTATGACCAACCTAGACAGCATATTCAAAAGCAGAGACATTACTTTGCCAACAAAGGTTCATCTAGTCAAGGCTATGGTTTTTCCAGTGGTCACGTATGGATGTGAGAGTTGGACTGTGAAGAAGGCTGAGCGCCGAAGAATTGATGCTTTTGAACTGTGGTGTTGGAGAAGACTCTTGAGAGTCCCTTGGACTGCAAGGAGACCCAACCAGTCCATTCTGAAGGAGATCAGCCCTGGGATTTCTTTGGAAGGAATGATGCTAAAGCTGAAACTCCAGTACTTTGGCCACCTGATGCAAAGAATTGACTCATTGGAAAAGACTCTGATGCTGGGAGGGATTGGTGGCAGAAGGAGAAGGGGACGACAGAGGATGAGATGGCTGGATGGCATCACTGACTCGATGGACGTGAGTGTGAGTGAACTCCGGGAGTTGGTGATGGACAGGGAGGCCTGGTGTGCTGTGGTTCACGGGGTCGCAAAGAGTTGGACACAACTGAGCGACTGAACTGAACTGAACTAAAATACAATAAAATTTTTAAAAAATATGTTCCCTAACCATGCTTCCCTAACGATGCTATTGAAAATACATGTTCTGTTGTCTAAACATATCAAAGTTCATCCTTTCAGATAACACTTTGTAATAACTCTAGTGAAATAAAAAGGCAAAGCACCTAGACTCAAAGGAACAAGATTCATGATCTATATTTTTTTGTCACTTATTACTATATGATCATAGACAATTCATGCTGCAACTTTAGGTCTTCCACTGAAAAATTAAAGTTCAAAATAATACCTTTGCCCCAAGGTTGGTTGGGTTCTATCTGCAAGAGATACAGTATTTGAATGTTGCAAAATACTATAAGCTGTTATTATTATCATCAACATCATATGGAAAAGACCAGGTAATCTCTTGTCAGGGACAGTTATTTCCAGGTAACCATTGCAAAAAGCCCTTACAGCTACTATCTCTCAGGTTTTAAAATTACAAAATAATTTGACTCCAGACCGAGGTCTATATCAGCCAATATCTTGTCCAAGCTAACGACAGCAAAACCCTATACTTCTACCTCCTGGGGTTTAATGCCATTTTAATGTCAGTTACCCACGGAGGCCCAAAGCTTGTGCTGAACTTTCTTAATAACTTTCCCTCCCTCTTTTTGAGGTAAATGCATCATTTCCTGCCTAAGTAGCATAGTTTGATGGTGCCATTTAACTTTATTTTCCTGAAGAAAATCTTCACATTCTACTGTTTCAGTTTCCTGTGACCTCAATTATTTGTCAAAACTAATACAATTATGTAAAGTTTAAAAATAAAATAAAATTTAAAAAAAAAAAAAATAAAAAATAAAATTGTAAATGGAATTTGTATTCACAGTTTCTAGCCATAAAATATAGATACCAATAAAAGTTTTTCTTCAAAGGTTAAAGAATATATTCTGAGGCTTTAGAATGAATAAAACTAGCATCTTTATAATGCACGACTAGTATAAATTCCCTCATGACACTGAATTATAGATTTCAAAGACTAAGTTAGATAGTGCAATAGCGCCTGCTTAATTTCTCAAGCAGAGGATTAAGTTCTAGTTATAGCTGAACGTTTGTAGGTTTTGACTATTTAAACTCAATTTCCCACCCACTGACCCCAACCTCTGATAACCACAAATTTGATCTCATTTTCTAAGAGTTTGTTTCTGGTAGTATAATTGATCTATAACATTGTGTTATAACATAATGATTCTATATTTTTATATATTACAAAATGATCACCACAATAAGTCTAGTTAATATCTGCTGCTGCTGCTGCTAAGTCGCTTCAGTCATGTCCGACTCTGTGTGACCCCATAGACAGCAGCCCACCAGGCTCCGCCGTCCCTGGGATTCTCCAGGCAAGAACACTGGAGTGGGTTGCCATTTCCTTCTCCAATGCATGAAAGTGAAAAGTGAAAGTGGAGTCGCTCAGTCGCGACCCCATGGATTGCAGCCCACCAGGCTCCTCCGTCCATAGGATTTTCCAGGCAAGAGTACTGGAGTGGGTTGCCATTGCCTTCTCCCTGTCACCATAGAAAGATACTAAACGATTATTGACTATATTCCCCACAATGTTCAAATTGTCACATTCACAAGACATTTTAATTTAAATGCAGTATTCTATTAATAAGTAATATAAAGCAACCATATCTTAATTATTTTATCAAAGTAAAATATGTTTTGGCTTAAAAAATTAACAAAAGTAGTAACCAAATATCTGAATATAAGATAGCTGGTAGTAGAAGAAACGGAGAAGACAATGGCACCCCACTCCAGTACCTGGTGCGCTGCAGTCCATGGGGTCGCACAGAGTCTGACACAACTGAGCGTCTTCAATTTCACTTTTCACTTTCATGCATTGGAGAAGGAAATGGCGACCCACTCCAGTGTTCTTGCCTGGAGAATCCCAGGGATGGGGGAGCCTGGTGGCTGCCGTCTATGGGGTCGCACAGAGTCGGACATGACTGAAGCAACTTAGCAGCAGCAGCAGAAGAAGAAGAAAATATATTTCACACACACACGTAGCAATTGGCACTTGAAGAATATGCAGTTTCCCTATTGTTTTCCTTTTTTTTCTGAACTGGACCTAGCAGTGGGCGACCATGTGATAATGCAAATGGATACAGATACCCTAAGTGCCTGCCATCTTAAATTTTATGGTTATGAGTCAAACTGCAGTACAACACATAACTCAGCTTTAATGAAAGAAAGGAAAAAAGAAAGAAAAAAAGAAAGAGAAGCTTTCAGTGAGCTTAAATAATCATTTTGTCACAACATTTTAGTTGGTTGAATTCCCATTGGAGTAATGCCAAATATTGCAACAAAGGGACTAATTCTGTGAAAGATAATTGTTCTACAACGATCTTAAAATATTTAAAAGCTTATGCTACATTCCAAAGAAATGATTCTTCTAAATCAAGCATTTCTTCAAAATAGACAAAGTCACATATCTGCGATGGGAAACAGTTTTTGTTTGTTTTTTTTTACTAACTCTCAGAATTTATCCTTTTTCTGCTCTCCTCGTCCATACTTGAGAGGGAGGATTTAAGAGTGCAGTTACATTCGTGTGTTAAATTCTAAGAATAGCATATAAATATTCTGGTGATATTAAAATCTTTTTTCCTGATACTAGCTTTCCAGACCCCATGCTCATCCTGGTTTGAGGGGCGAATAGCACTGCACATTAGCCTAGAGCGATTCCTTTGATTTAGTTTGAAATCAGCAAGCAGAAAACAACAGGAATTCTATATGAAACTGGGCTTATACTGGTGTAGTAGTATTTTTTTAAGTATCATATCTAACTATGAGACAGAAAAAATAACACATTAGGTCAAACAGAGAATATTCATCTCTGTCCAATTAGTTTCAGCACAGGAGCTTATCTACCTGTGGTCATGGACTTGGGTAATTACTCTTTTTGTTTTTCTGACATTCTATGGTCAAACTATTGAGTGTATTTTGGCCTTGCTAAAGACCAAATTGACTCGTAACAAGAATAGCTTACTGGAACCACTATTTAATGATGTCATTGTTTCCATCACCAAGACACATTTTATCCTGTGAAATATCTGACAAATGTTGCTAATTGCTTTGCAGTTCTGAAGTAAATATCATTATATATTTTGATAATTTCCATAAATCAGTAGGAAAAAAATCATTTCAAATAAGGTAACAACTATTAACTCCTTCAGTTGCCTGGGTAAAATGAGGAAAGCATTAATTGTTCTAAATTGAGTCTAACAACATCCAAAGTAGAGTACCTGCTAAGAAGACACAAGCTGCTTGGTACTCTATGATGAAAGCTCGATGATTTTTTTCTGTGGCCAAGAAATTACTAATAACATTCATCCATCAAATTCTCCTTTAAACAGTGTTCATCACTGAAGAAAGGCAAATGCTCATAGCTATTAGTGGATATTGCCTATCCATGGAGGAAATTCCCCCTTTACTTAAGTAATAATACTGTCATTCTTTCAACTGGGACATGAAAATTTTAAATAATTTATGTACAGAATGCTCAGCATAGAAGTAACAGTCCACTCTGTTTCATACTTCTTTTGGGGGGAAATACAATTTAATATTAATCACAAATCCCTTCTTTAACTTCCTATTGGAGACCAATTCAAAACCTATGCTCAATAACAGTATCTCAATTGCCTTTGTGCAGTATGTTCCCCAGCATACACATTTCAGAAATTGATGTTCCATATATGAACCTTTAGTGATTTTAGAGCACAAAAACATAGGCTGCATGTAAATGTTTTTGAAAGATTGTGGCTTAACAATTCTTCCAAGCAGAATAATTCATATCTTAAAAATTCTTTATATTTAAGGATCCATTCGGGTTTATAAAAGCTATCAGACAATCACCTAGTCACAGCCATTTAATGTAAAGATGTGTTCATGCCACATTGTGTTACTGTAACAACAGAGGAGCTTTCTCTTATTTGGTGGTTTCATATCAATTATTAAGGTTCAATCACACGGTTGGTATGTGGGAGCAGGGCTTATAATTTTGATTAATTTTACTATCTTTTTATGCTTTTTGATTCCCTTCTATCCCTTGCTGCTGCTGCTGCTGCTAAGTCACTTCAGTTGTGTCCGACTCTGTGCGACCCCATAGACGGCAGCCGGCCAGGCTCCCCCGTCCCTGGGATTCTCCAGGCATGAACACTGGAGTGGGTTGCCATTTCCTTCTCCAATGCATGAAAGTGAAACGTTCTATCCCTTACTCTTCCTCAATCTCTCTGCCAAGGTAATCCTTTAATCTATCTGACTATGGTTTCTCAAGATGTATATTGTCATTTTGTGTGCTGCTATTTTTCACTTTCATAAGAGACTTGCTTGTGTGTTGTATAGCTAAGTCTTTCTCAGCTTTTTCACCCTTATCGTCATGGGGACTTTAGATCAGTTGTATCTAACTATGCGTCAAGTACATCTTTTTCACTCCATTAAAACGGAGATACAAGAACCGCTCACAGTTAACTTGGTACACATACACAATCCACCACGGAACTGTATAAAAGTTACTCTGGATCTTATGTTCAGGAAGGTAAATGATGACTAAGCAGTAGCACACTTTTCTCAAAAACAACTGCACCAAACTACAACTCCCCCAGAGCACACAAACACCAAAGGTTTTCATTTTGGGTTAGGCTGAGAGAGTTGTAGTGAAATTACAAGGTTTTTTTAACTTGGATTTATATGATTACAATAACTTTAAAATCTCTTCATAGACTAGTGAAGTTTGGGGTTTACTTTTCTGGTCATTACTTTTTCATAATCATTTGCTCATTTTCTGTTTTGCGTGCTTTCTTCATTTTAATATAAGAATAAATTGTATATTTCAGATATACAATATAATGTTATGTTGTATATAAAAATAACATTATATTTTGTTATGACAGTGTCTTCTTCCATTCTATGATCTGTGTGATGTCTTTCACATCACAAAAATTCTCAATTTTTACATAATTCCAATGGTCTTTTTTTAATATAATGTATGCTTCTGAAGATTGTTTAATATTTTCCCATACATTGACCACAAATATTGCATATATAGATCTTTAAACTATCCAGAGTCTTTTCATGAACAATTTTTCCTATAACATACAGTGTATACAATTTTCTCAAGAGTGGACAGGTATAAAAATGGGAATGCAACATTAAGAAAGTGACTGACAAGAAACTATACTCATGATGGGAAAAACAAGTTGGTGACAGAATAAATTTTTAACAAATTCACCTTCTAAAGAAAGTTTATTTTCAGATTTTTGCAGATGCATTCTAAAACAAAAACAAGGATAAAGACACTCGGCAAAGAACTATATATGAATTCAAACAGATTTCAGCCAGTACCATGTGACAATATTCCACAGAAAGCCGGCTGTTCATTAGAGTTACATATATATTTCTTGGTACTAGCAAGGAATTCAAACACTATGCTTCCCCTTCCACTAGGCTTTCCTATCTCACAGCTTTTAACTGACACGTACACTTAGTATAAAAGAGAAATTAATAATACTATATATATTCCCCTCCAGCAATTTGCTTTTCAAGCCTTTCTCCTAACAGTGAACAAAAATAGATTTTAAAAATTGTTAAATATGTTGACCTGAAACCAATAGACTACCAGATATTTCTCCATTAGGGATGCGTTTATTCATTCAGGATCAGCAGAGAATTGCAGTTCAGGGTCTGCAAACATGGAGTGAAAGTGAAAGTCCAAGACACTCAGTTGTACCTGACTCTCTGATCCCAAGGACTATACAGTCGGTGGAATTCTCCAGGCCAGAATACTGGGGTGGGTAGACGGGCCGTCTCCAGGGGATCTTCCCAACCCAGGGATCAAACCCAGGTCTCCCACATTGCAGGCGGATTCTTTACCAGCTGAGCCACAAGGGAAGCTCCTAATTTGCAAACATGGAGAATCACAAGCAAGTACCCTCAAAAATAGAGAAGAGAATAACTTTATAGACGGGAAAAGAAGCTGGGAGGATACAGTAAACAAAGACTCCTTGGTTTTTCATTGGCTGAGCCCTTGCCAGGAAAGAAGAGGAGCCTTTCTCCTTCCTGTTGGGTTTAGCTATCATCACAGGGTGTGAGAGCTCCCCCTGCTGGTCTCCCAATTCTAATTTAGGTTTCTGTGTATTGGTTTTATTATTTGAGGTTGGAATAATGGGTGAATATCAGTTTATCTCGAAAGGTAATAGACTATATATCTCATCATATTAAGCTTTCAATATTGACACCTAAGAACAACTTAAATTTCTTTAGAATAAAAGGAGCTAATGCTATATATATACAACCACAAACTCTTGATGGCATAAAAAGCAACCATACATCTGAAGATCTATTAATTAATATGCTCAATTTCCGTCCACTTCATTTTTTAAGTTTTTCATGAAGTTGGTTGATTCACAATGTTGTGCCAATCTCTGTTATACAGCAAAGTGATTCAGTTATATATGCATATCTATTCTTTTTAAATACTCTTTCCATATTGTTTATCATGGGATACTGAATATATTCCCCTTTGTTGTCCATTAGGAGCCTGTTCCCTATCCATTCTAAATGTGACAGTTTGCATCAACCAAACTCCCAGTCCATCCCTCTTTCTCCCCACCTCCCCCTTGATGCAGCAGAAAGCTCAGCTTTTCTGTGCACTGGTGTCAAATCAAATATCAGAGCAGAGTTTTAGGTGAAGGTAAAAGGATAGTTTTTTTTTTTTTTTTTTTTGCCAGGCAAAAGGGGACACAGCAAGCTCCTGCTTCAAAAAAAATACTATATGTCCTCAGTTGGAGAGGAGAGTGAGAAGTGATGGTTCGAATAAGTCATGATCAGTTCATGGATGTTCTTCTGATGGGTTGATGGTAAGGTAAATAGGAGTCAGCATCATCAACCTTCACGTTCCAGCTGGTATGGGTTCTGAAAGATGGTGGCAGCATACTATCATTAATCATTAACTTCTCCCACCTGGAGGAGGTTTCAGTATCAGGCTGCGCTATTGTTTCCTGACTGCTCCTCCCTGGTCTCCTATCCCCATCCTTCACCAATTAACAACTGCCTGAATCTCTGTTGGAACTTAGAGAAGGTCATGGAGGCTGAATAAAGCCTGTTTTCTATAATCAAAGGAAAAGGGGACATAGAAGGGCTTTGTGCCCAAGAGCTCCAAAGGGCCTTGCTCGGCATCACTGGCAACCACACACGTCTATTCTCTGTGTCTATGAGTCTGTTTCTGTTTTGTGGATAGGTTCATTTGTGCAAATTTTAGATTCCACATGTAAGTGATATCATTACGTTTGTCTCTCTGACTGCCTTTGTTTGATACGATAATCTCTAGTTGCACCGAGGATCTATGTTAAACTGACTCCACATAGGGGTCTCCTTACGGCTTCTCGATGTCTCCTCCACTCAACATGTTCTCATTCAGAGGCCTGAGATGAAGGGGGCAGTGGTGGAACAGCAAGCCCTATTGTGAGAACACAATCTAAATTTCACATGCATCATGACTACTCTAATCCAATGGTTACAGCAAGTCAGATGGCCAAACCTAGAGTCAAGGGTTACATTCAGCCTACCACGAGGCCAAGAAAAAACACATGGCCAAATACAGTACATACTGAGACAGGAAGTACAGTCTACCCAAAGGGGGAACAGAAGAGAGTCAAAATCTTCTGAATAATCCAGACTATTATAGAAATTCTTAAAGAGATGCCAGACCACCTGACCTGCCTCCTGAGAAATCTGTATGCAGGTCAAGAAGCAACAGTTAGAACTGGACATGGAACAATGGACTGGTTCCAAATTGGGAGAGTATGTCAAAGCTGTATATTGTCACCCTGCTTATTTAACTTATATGCAGAGTACCTAATCAGAAACACTGGGCTGGAGGAAGCACAAGCTGGAATCAATATTGCCAGGAGAAATAGCAATAACCTCATATATGCAGATGACACAACCCTTATAACAGAAAGTAAAGAAGAACTGAAGAGCCTATTGATGAAAATAAAACAGGAGGGTGAAAAAGTTGGCTTAAAGCTCAACATTCAGAAAACTAAGATCATGGCATCTCGTCCCATCACTTCATGGCAAATAGATGGGGAAAAATGGAAACCATGACAGACTTTATTTCCCTGGGCTCCAAAATCACTGCAGATGGTGACTGCAGCCATGAAATTAAAAGGTGCCAGCTCCTTGGATAAAAAGCTATGACAAACCTAGACAGCATATTAGAAAGCAGAGACATAACTCTGCCGACAAAAGTCCATCTAGCCAAAGCTATGGTTTTTCCAGTAGTCATGTATGGATATGAGAGTTGGACCATAAAGAAGACTGAACACTGAAAAATTGATGCTTTTGAACTGTGGTGTTGGAGAAGACTCTTGAGAGCCCCTTGGACAGCAACGAGATCAAATCAGTGCATCCTAAAGGAAATCAGTTCTAAATATTCATGAGAGGGACTGATGACAAAACTGAAGCTCCAATACTTTGGCCACCTGATGAGAAGAACTGACTCATTGGAAAAGACCCTGATGCTGGGAAGGACTGATGGCAGGAGGAGAAGGGGACGACTGAGGATGAAATGGTTGGATGACATCACCAACTCAATGGACATGAGTTTGAGTAAACTCCGGGTGTTGGTGATGGACAGGGAGGCCTGGCGTGCTGCAGTCCATGAGGTCACAAAGATTCAGATATGACTGAGCAGTTGAACTGAACTGAACTGATTATATATATTTTTATTAGAGTATAATTGATGTACAATACTACATCAATTGGGGTTTTCCTAGCAGCTCAGTTTCCAAACCACAACCAGCACTACATGAGTTACAGGCACAACATAGTTAATCATGATTTTTAAAGCTTGTATTCCATTTACAGTTACAACAAAATACTGGTTATATTCTATGTGTTGTACAATAATATGTCCTCATAGTTTATTTATTTATTAACTATTACAGATTTTTTTGAAACAGGTACTCAGAGATTTTATTCTTACATTCTTGCATGGTTAAGCAATGGGAAAAGAAAACACATTTTTATTACTGGTAATTTATAACATGCAACATGGTTCTTTAGCATAAGATAAGGAGCACGGTAATTATGTAGAAGGACCTTGTTTCAAGCTGCTCAGGCTGCCATGACAAAATACCATAAACGGGGTGGCTTAAACAACAGAAATTCATTTTCTCACAGTTCTCGAGGTTGGAAGTCTGAGATAATAACCCGACATTGTCAAGTCCTGCTGAGAGCCCTCACCCTGACATGGGGATGACCGCTCTTTCTCTGTGTCCTCACATGAAATAGGTGAATCAAACTCTCATCTCTTTCTCTTCTTGAAAGGACATTAATCCCATCATGAGGACTGAAGATGAGCACCTCATCTAAACCTAATTATCTTCCAAATACCATCACTTTGGCATTGGACTTGGAAATATGAACATGAACATGAGTCCCCATGCTCTGATCCCTGGAAAGGCCTCAAGCAGTCATATCACAATTGCAATGCACACATCCAGGGCCCATGTTTGCTTGCTATATGCCTTTCATCAGGAAAAAGGGAGTGGGGAAGGAATGCTGGAGAAAAGGCAGATTCCGGGACTGAACTGTGAATGGTGCAAAGTAAGATAAGCCAGAATATCATGCTACTATGCTGAGAGTAAGAGGATATGTCATAAGACAGAAGCCAGCTTGAAGGAGTTTCTATCCAAAAGACTTTGAACATCACAAATAATATTGACAGTAATGAAGCATCATACATGGAATGTGTGTGTGTGCTAACTGAGTCATTAGTGATAGTTAAAAATGCAATGGAAGGGTACGAGAAGAATGATGAATCATCATTGTAGAAGGAAGATGGATTAAAAATTACATTTTGTTATTGGTCAGTT
Source organism: Bos taurus (assembly GCF_002263795.3). NCBI lineage: Eukaryota > Metazoa > Chordata > Mammalia > Artiodactyla > Bovidae > Bos > Bos taurus. Next base: position 7,315,311 of record NC_037336.1, read on the forward strand.
GCTTAGTCTTGTCTGACTCTTTGTGACCCCATGGACTGCAGCATGCCAGGCTTCCCTACACTTCACTATCTCCCAGAATTTGCTCAAACTCATGTCCATTGAGTTGATGATGCCATCCAACTGTCTCATTCTCTGTCCTCTTCTCCTCCTGCCCTCAATCTTTCCCAGCATCAGGGTCTTTTCCAATGAGTAGGCTCTTCACATCAGGTGGCCAAAGTATTGGAGCTTTGGCTTCAGCATCAGTCCTTCCAAAATGCATTCAGGGTTGATTTCCTTTAAGATTGACTAATTTGATCTCCTTGTTGTCCAAGGAACTCTTAAGAGTCTTCTCCAGCACCACAGTTCAAAACCATCAATTCTTTAGCACTCAGTCTTCATTATGGAACAATTCTCTCATCTGTATGTGATTACTGGTAAAACCATAGCTTTAACTATATGAACCTTTCTTGGCAAAGTGATATCTGTTTTTTTAATGCACTGTCTAGTTTTGTAATAGCTTTTATTCCAAGGAGCAAGCATCATTTAATTTCATGACTGCAGTCACCATCCAGAGTGATTTTGGAGCCCATGAAAATAAAGTATATCACCATTTCCACTTTTTTCCCCTTCTATTTGCCATGAAATGATGGGACTGGATGCCATGATCTTCATTTTTTGAATGCTGAGTTTTAAGCCAGCTTTTTCACTCTCCTCTTTCACTGTCATTAAAAGGTTCTTTAGTCCCTTTTAGCTTTCTGCCATTAGGGTGATGTCATCTGCATATGTGAGGTTGCTGATATTTCTCCCAACAATCTTGATTCTAGCTTGTGCTTCATCCAGCCAGGCATTTTGCATGATGTAGTCTACATAGAAGTTAAAGAAACAGGGTGACAATATACAGACTTGACATATTCCTTTCCCAGTTTTAAACCAGTCCATTGTTCCATGTATGGTTCTAACTGTTGTTTCTTGACCTGCATATCAGGAGACATGTAAGGTGGTCTGGTATCCCCAACTTTTTAAGAATTTTCCACACTTTGTTGTGACCCACACAGTTAAAGGCTTTAGTATAGTCAACAAAGCAGTGGTAGATGTTTTTCTGGAATTCCCTTGCTTTTTCTATGATCCAACAGATGTGGCAATTTGATCTTTGGTTCCTTTGCCTTTTCTAAATCCTGCTTATACATCTGGAAGTTCTCATTTCACATATTGCTGAAGCCTAACTTGAAGGATTTTGAGCATTACCTTGCTAGCATGCAAAAATTACCTTTAGAAACCACAAAAATAATAAATGATGTACACAGGATTCATCAGTTGATACTAAAGCCATTATGTGAATGAGTATTGGGAATGAGATTTTCACATAGGTCTGAAAGTTTTTATATTTATATATTACTTGTTAATTAAAAAGTGAAAAGGACACCTTTGTAATGGAAAGCCTTCAAAATTAAAGATTTTCAATACAGAAAGAACACACAAATATTGTGTGCCTCTTGCTGTGATACACTGAGAAGGACACTACATATTTAATGTTATTTTCAAACCAATATTAAATCCAAATGTCCTAATAAGGTACTAATCAGACAAATTCAAATTGAGGGTCATTCTATAAAACAACTGGCCTGAAATGTTATTTTTTTAATGCCAACATCATGAAAGGCATTAAAAAAGGGGATGATAGCTCTTCTAAATAAAAGGAGACTTTACAACTAAAGACAGTGTTTTCAATTTAATTGGATTCTGGATATTTCTGAAGCTAAAAGAATACTGATAGAAAAATGAAAAATTTTCAAAATGAATTGTATGTTAGATGAGTGTGTCAATGTTAAATATTTCTTCTGGTTATTGTGATAGAGTTTCATAACTACAATTCCCATTGTTGCCAAGTATTGTATATCAAGTAAGACAAGTTTTATGAATTATAAACGTCTTGGCAATGTCTGAATATGATCAGTAAACAAGCAATTATTCGGAGCCTATTATGTACCAGGTCAACAATTGCCATGTAGGCATTGTGACAATCTCTGTGACTGACAGCTAAAAGGTTACCTAGGTAGGAAACAATAACCAATTACACACAGATGATATAACTCCCAAAACATCAAGTTTCAAGGTATAGACCTTCTCAAATTTTTTATGTACCTATTAGTTACCAAGGATCTCCTAAAAAGGCACACTCTGATTGCATAGACCTGTAGTAGGGCCTGATAGTCTTTGTTTCTAATTAGTTCTGGCCCTTCGATCACAATTTAAGTAGCCAGTATCGGATGTAAGTTATAGAAGAAAGAAATCTTTAGGAATTAGAGTAACTATCATTGGGTCTCTTAAAAACAAATTATAATTAAAGCTAACAGATTAATTCAATTTCTTTAAAATTCTTTGCCAATACAGTACAACTATTTGAAAAACGCAAAGCAATTTGACTTCCATTACTCATAGTTTGCATTTGTTAAAAGGTAAGAACTTTTAAACAAACAGCAGCCTCTCCTACACTTGCTTGAATTACATCCATTGGTAATATTTTAATGTTTGTAGTTGTATAAATTATTTGAGCTCAATGGTGGTATTTAGGCGTAAAATGTATTTTTTTTCTTTTTTTTAAGAAACCAATTAGAGTAACTAAAGAAGGTTTTGGAGAGGAAATGAATCTTGATAACTCTTTTTCAAAGTGAAGGAGCAGATGGAAAGGTAGAAAGATATTTATATTAGCATTATTAATTTGTTCATTCTTTATATTGTACATCTTCTCAGTAGCCAGCATGTAAAAGACTCTGCAGCAATGAAGACAGTATTTGAATTCATTTTAGCTTCTCTCACAGTTTCCTCTATAGAAGAGGAGCTCAGTGAATATATTTATTACACTCAATTTAATTTATGGCTAAGAAATAGCCAGAAAAAAAGAAATGGAGAGAGAAATTATCATAATGCAGTTATGGGCTGTAAAACGAATAGTCTGACTCAAGAGAAACATAACTGTGCCTGGGAAGATAGGGTGAAGAAAGATTCTGAACATCTTAAAGAAGTAGCAGAAAAGTATACATTTTTTTCTTCTTTTTTGTCACTTTATTTTTTAATTGAAGGATATTTGCTTTATAGAATTTTGTGGTTTTCTGTTATACATTTGATGTAGTTAAATTTCTATGAATAACATTATGAAATAACATTCTAAATATAATTTTTAACAGCAGTTTACCAACAAGAGATCTTGATTGGAGGAGAGTATAGTGGAGGCCTACTGGGAGCTCTTGCATAATCCAGAAAACCATCTCTCCTAATTTATCAATCTTCTCCTGGCTTCAAGATGTTCCTTTGCCAGTTTCTCTTTTGTCTGTATGGTCAGAGGTTGTGTGAGTTACTTTAATAATGCTAGGTCCCTGGTAAAGGTGAGACCCTGGTCATCTCTTCCTTTACTCATATCAAAGTTTTCATAGTCTGTCAGGAAGCATTTAACAGGAGGCTTCCTGTGTGCTGTTTTGGATCTGTCAGGAATTCTCTGTTCCGTATTAATTCCTGAATATTCAGGAATTAAGAAGAGAGGCAAGCCTCTCCCGGGGGCTGAGGAATCCAGGGATTTCCTTCATTACTTTTTCTACATGGTGATAAGTACCCTCTTCCTTCTTATGAACCATATGCTAAAAGCGATTATTTATAACCCTCTCTCTTTCATATGGATGACCTCATGTTTCCTTGATAACTTGTAAGTTTTGATTTTATCTCTGCTGAAAATAGCTATCTTGTAAGACAGTATAAATACCTACACAATGTTGAATAAAACACCTTTGCTCCATCAGAGCTTTGGTCCCCGAGTCTTTCTTTCTCTTTCTTTCTCTCTCTCTCTCAGGCTATTTTTTTGGAGCGCAGAGGCTCTCTGAGTTCACTTTCCTGCCCGGGCTTCTAAGACCCTCTTGAGAAGGTGCCCTGTGCTTTCACACCATCGAGAGGGTGCCTGAGGCCTTTGTGAACACAGCAAGCCCCGTGTTAGGGACTTTATTGGCTTTCTGCAAAAACCAAGGACTATCAACCTCTTTCTCTCACCTTTACTTTCTTATCGGTCAACTCGGGATCACTAGGTTCCGGTCCATTAAAGGACCTCAACAATAGTCACACCCAATTTTTTCTCAACTTTTTACAAAAGTTCTAAAAGTTGCTTTTAAAGCAACTTGATATCAAAGATAAGGCACTATGCTAATTATTTTAATCAGATTATTTCTTAAATCATTGAAAAAGTTCCAGGCCTTGAACGTGGGTCTCCTGCAATGCAGGCAGATTCTTTACCATCTAAGCCACCAGAGAAGCTCCAAAGTTCAATTAGCTAGGAAATTATTGATGTTAGCTTTTTAGTACATGGATGGAGGAGCCTGCTGGGCTGCAGTCCATGGGGTCGCTAAGAGTCGGACACGACTGAGCGACTTCACTTTCACTTTTCACTTTCATGCATTGGAGAAGGAAATGGCAACCCACTCCAGCGTTCTTGCCTGGAGAATCCCAGGGACGGGGGAGCCTGGTGGGCTGCTGTCTATGGAGTCGCACAGAGTCAGACACAACTGAAGTGACTTAGCAGCAGCAGCAGCATGCTAAATTGCTTCAGTTGTTTCCAACTCTTTGCAACCCCATAGATTGTAGCCCGCCAGGCTCAGCGTCCATGGGATTCTTCAGGCAAGAATATTAGAGTTGGTTGCCATTTCCTTTTCCAATGGATCTTCCCAACCCAGGGACTGAGCCTGCATTTCCTGTGTAGCCAGCGTTGTAGGCAGATTTTACCACTGAGCCACCAGGGAAGGTTGTTAGTACAAACATTTAAAAGTCTTTGTATGTTATACTTACTTCTGCTAGTAAATACTATTCCCATGTATATTGTGAATAATTTCTCCCTGCTCATGGCTTGCATTTTCATTTCCTTACTGCTATTGTATTGTTAAGAATACTTTATCCACTATTTTATCTATACCTAATACCAAGGCTATGATTCTTCCAGTGGTCATGTATGGACGTGAGAGTTGGACTGTGAAGAAAGCTGAGCACCGAAGAATTGATGCTTTTGAACTACAGTGTTGGAGAAGACTCTTGAGAGTCCCTTGGACTGCAAGGAGATCCAACCACTCTATTCTGAAGGAGATCAGTCCTGGGTGTTCTTTGGAAGGACTGATGCTAAAGCTAAAACTCCAGTACTTTGGCCACCTTGGGAAGAGTTGACTCATTGGAAAAGACTCTGATGCTGGGAGGGATTGGGGGCAGGAGGAGAAGGGGACGACAGAGGATGAGATGGCTAGATGGCATCACTGACTCGATGGACATGAGTTTGAGTGAACTCCAGGAGTTGGTGATGGACAGGGAGGCCTGATGTGCTGTGATTCATGGGGTCACCAAGAGTCAGACACGACTGAGTGACTGAACTGAACTGAACTGAATAAACTGTTGAAAATTGCCTAGATGTTTTAGAAAAGAGATCCAAAGTGTAATTTGAATCACCAGATTAAATCATATAATATGATTTATATATGTACAAAGTCATAATTATAAGGTTAAGCAATTTAAACACATTGATTCTTCCAAGAGACTCAAGGATATATAAATATTCAAAAATTGAAAATGTGGGATTTTGGTTATCTATTAGGAATCCATGAATAGTGCTGAAAGTATATGATAAGGAGTATTAATTATCCATTATGATGTAACAAATTACCACAAGTTTGGTGGCTTTACAAAACACAAATGTATCATCTCAGTTTCTTTGAATGTGAAGACTGTATACACGTTGGTTACTCTGTTCAGGATCTCGGGAAGCTGTACTGTAACTACAACCCAGGCTGCTACCTTATCTGATGTTCATGGTGCTCATCCAAGCTAACTGGTTGTTACAGAATTCAATGCCTCGCGGCTGTAGGACTGAGGTCCACACTCTTGGATGTCACTCGTGGTTCCTGACACATGACTTTCTCCCCAAGATGCCAGATCATTCACTTAAGGACAACAGAATCTCTTCCTGTTGGAATCTCTCTGACTTCTTCCATCTCTGGCTTCTACACTCTCTTTCAAAGGGCTCATTTGTGTCCAGTTTATCCAGGACAATCTCTTTTCTGATTAACTTAGTTGATTAGAAATCCCAATTTCATCTTCAAGATATTAATACTTTCATCTTGCCCCGTTACCTAATCTAATCATTGGAGTACTTTCTTATTATAACCACAGGTATCACCCACAATCAAAGATTTGGATTATCTTACAGGTAAGTGGAGGAGATGTGCATGCGAGGAGAAAATCAAATAATTAAATAATCAGATTAAAATAAAGATGCACATGTAAAATTCATCCTACTACGGGGAAAATATTCCCTGAATGTAAAAAGAGAAAAAAGGAAAAAAGAGAGAGACAGAAATCACACACACACAAAGAGGACAATAGATTTGTTTATAAAATACATTTGAAATATGTAAATTGAGACTAAAAAGACTTGAAAACTGAGGAAAATATGTTTACATTTATAATTTAATTGTTCATATGGAAACGTCTCTTACAAATTAATTCAAAAAAATAACCTTAGTGGAAAAATGGAATTTTATGAGCAAGAACCTTAACTCATAATACTAGCTGATATTGATATTGATTTTACTCAGCCACATTCTGTGCTAAGTACATGGCAGCAATTAATCTTCACAATGAGCTTATGATAAGATAATATTATTCCTGTTATGAGTTGCTTGCATCCCCTCCAAAAAGATGCTGGAGTGCTAACCCTGGTACTTTGTAATGTAAGTTTTTCTGGAGTTAGGGTCTTTAGAGAGGTAACCAGGTTAAAATGAAGTCATTAATGTGAGCCCTAATTCAATATGTCCAGTGGCATTACAAAATGAAAAAGCTTGATATAGAGGTAGATATACATAGAAGAAAGAATATGTGAAGAGACATTGAGAAGACAGCCATATATAATCCAGAAGAGAGGCCTCAAATGAATCTCCTTCACAACCTTCAAAAGGAATCAATACTGCTGACATTTTGATTTCAAATCTCTAACTTCAGAATTGTGAAAAGATAACTTTCTGTTTATAGGCCATCCAATTTGTGGTACTCTGGTACAGCAGCCTGAACAAAGTAATTCTTGCCTAGAGAATTCCATCAACAGAGGAGCCTGGCAGGCTACAGTCCATGGGGTTGCAAAGAGTCAGACAGCACAGAGTGACTAACACTTTAACTTTCAACAAAGTAATACATAAAAGAAAATATTGACTTTGGTTAACAACATGTCAAAGGAAATATAACCAATGATATCAGGGCTTGGTCTCAAACTCATCTCTCTCTTTGAGGCAGGCTGTATCCTTAACCATTCTACTACACTGAAGATATACAGTCAATACATGTTTAAAATAATTCTTACTAATGACGAAAAGTAAAATTTCTTAAAGAAACCATAATACATCTTACTTGTTTATCAATATAAAAATGTTTTTAGAAACAAATACTGCAGTGGGAGATGGCTTATTGAATTGTTCACTTTTACCAATTGTTATTTGGTATGCAAAGTAAACAAATTCATTTACGACATTTGATAATTTGGCAATATGTACAGAAATAATTACAAATTTTCATCTGTTTCACTCAAAAGGGATTTATCTTAAAATGTTGCTAGAAATGTGCAAAAAGTTTGATCATGGCGATATGGTTTATAGTATCAAAATAGTGGAAACTTTCAAAATTATCAACAATAAGAGAAAGTTTAAATGGATTATGGAGCACTCATATAATGTAATATTACATTGTCATTAAATGTAATCACGAAGATAATGTTTTCTAAAAGCAGCCAAACGCATATTCTTTTTTAAAAAGTTGTTAGACAAAAGTTTCAAATGTCATAACAAGGATTAAGAATGGGACATTAGCAAGATGACAGAACAGTTCTCTACCATCACTTCCCCGCCCCTGAGCAGAGCATCAGTTTTGACAATCATTCACAGATGAGAATGTCTTTCTGGGAGTTCAAGAGTCCAGTGAAGAAGTTCCAATGCATCACTGGAGCAAAAAGTCTGAGACAGAGGATTTGAGTATGGTAGGAAAACAAGTTCACTTTACCCACATCAGTCCTTTCTCCAAGTGTCCTAGGTCAGTGCCAAAAGAGAAGCCCTCTGCCCATGATTTCTCCCGTGGGGAGAAATGAGAATATTTGAGTGAGTGCCTGTAGCAGCACACTGCACAAAGACGCCATTCTTTCTTGCCCTACTCAGAATACTGAGGTGATCTGTAAAATTGAGGGATCAGGAGAAGTTAGAGCAGAGCAACCAGAGTTCAGGACTCATTAAAGCGATGCTCCTCACCAATTCACAATTCTTTTCTATCAGTCTGCTCATGGATTGCTTCCAAGAGCCAGGCCACAAGCCCCTGGGAACAACTTCTACACACTGGCATACATATATCCACAATGCCTCAGTGCTCTGCACGCCTCAGTGCCCTGCACATCTCTTCTACCATGGTCAGGTCCCCCAGCACATACTCCTGAGGACAGCACGTATAAGCTTTTCCAGGCAGCTGGTTAACACACACAGAAAGCCTCCCAACTCTGTGAAACTGGAAGAAGATTCACAAACTTGACCATTTCGAGGCACTGCCCAAGGGAAAACAAACTGGAAGTTCTAAAATCCTCTCACTTTGCAGGATCAAGGGAAGGCCCAAGAGAGAACAAGAAGTGCTGGAGCAGGCATATCCATCGATAAGGCCAAATAAAGCCTCAGAATCACTAGGTGAACCGCCTGAGGCAAGTATTTCTCTTCTAAAGCCAGTTGGTAAAGACTGGAGGACATGACTGCTTCTTTAATCACAAAGACAACAATGCAAGACTCCAGTGAACGTGAAGAGTCAAAGAAACATGACATCACCAAAGGAACAAAATAACTTTATAATAACTGACCTCAAAGAAATGGAGATCTACTAACTGCCTGAGGAAAAATTCAAATTGATTGCTTTAAGGAAGATCTGTGAGCTATAGGATAACACAGATGACTCAATAAAATCAGGAAAACAATACATGAACAAGATGAGAGGTTGAACAAAGAGACAGAAATCTTAAAAAAAAAAATAAGCAGAAAGAAATTCCGAAGCTGAAGAAAACACTGTAAGCAATGAAAAATAAAATAGACCATCACAGAAGACTTTTAGTGTTAGCTGCTCAACTGTGTCCAACTCTGTGATCCCATGGACTGTAGCCCACCAGGCTCCTCTGTCCCTGAAATTCTCCTATTAAGAATACTGGAATGGGTAGCCATTGCTTTTTCCAGGTGATCTTCCCAACCCAGAGATCGAACTTGGATATATGTATATGTATACGTATGTGTGTGTGTGTGTGTGTGTGTGTGTGTATATATATATATATATATATATCGAACTTGGATATATGTATATGTATATATATGTATCCAAGTTATATATATATATATATATACATATCACAGAAGCCTCAAAAGGTGAGGAGGAGATAGAAATGAACAGAAAGATTATGTAAAAAAATGATGGCTGGAAACTTCCCAAATCTGGAGAGAGATATGGTTGTCCAGGTGACTGAAGCTCCTAGGTCCAAAGCAGATTCAATCTAAGGAAGACTTCACAGAGACACATTATAAAAAAAGTACCAAAAATCAGAAAAATAGAGAATTTTGAAAGCAGCAAGGAAAAAGCAACAGCATGTACAAGGGAACCTCCCTAAGGCTACTGATGAGTTTCTCTACAGAAACCTTGCAGGCAAGGACAGAGTGGGCTAACAGATTTAAAGAACTGAAAGAAAAAGTTGCCAACCGAACATATTTTATCTGGCAAATCGAACTTTCAAAAATAAATCCAAGATAAAATTTTCCCAGACAAACAAAAACTGTGGGAGTTCATGACCACTATAGCCACCTTACAAGAAATGCTAAAACGAGTTCGTCAAGGCAAAATCATAACACGTGAGCATTTGAAAGTATAATATACACTTGTAAAAGTAAATGGTCAAATTCAAGTTAATAACATGACAGTAGTATGTAATTACTTAACTCTTGTAACAGGTTAAATATAAAAGTATTGAAAGTAACAATAGCTATGATAGTTTGTTAATGAATACACAATATAAAATGATGCAAATATAATATCAAAACATAACATGGAATGGGGGAAGTAAAAGGGTAGAGGTTTTGTTTGCAATAAAAGTTAAGTTGTGATTGGGTTAAAATAGAGTAGTGTAACAATACGATGTTTTATGTAAACTTCATGGTAACCACAAAGCAAAAGCCAACACTAAATGTACACAAGATAAAGGAATCAAAGCACACTGCTATAGAAAATCATCAAACCACAATGATAGCATAGAAAGAGAAAGTAACTATAAAACAGAAATAAAATAATTAACAAGATAGTAATAACAAGTAATCATCTGTTGGTAAATAGGTAAATAATAAATAATATAAGCTTTAAACATAGATGCATTAAGTTCTCCAATCAAATGATGAAGTGGATGAAAAAAATTCTTTTTAAAAGATTCAACATTATGCTGCCTACAAGAAACTCACTTTAGTTTTAAGGACAAATAGCCTGAAAGTGTAGGGATGGAAAAAGATTTTTCATACAAATGAAATCCAAAAGAAAACAGGTATAACTCTATTTATATCAGGCAAAATAGACTTTAAACATTATAACAAGAGACAAAGAAGATCATTATATAATGAAAAGCAGTCGATTCATCAAAAGAATATAAAAGTTGTAAATATATATGTATCCAACATTGTTATATCTAAATGTATTAAAGAAGCAATAACATTTTTCTTTTAAAATATTATTGGATTATAGTTGCTTTACAATGTTGTGCTAGTTTCTGCTGTGCAGCAAAGTGAATCCCTCATACGTATATACACAGTCCCTCCTTTTTTAATTTCCTTCTCATCTAGGTCACCACAGAGCACTGAGTAGCGTTTCCTGTGCTGCATAGTAGGTTCTCATCAGGTATCTATTTTTTTGTACATAGTAGTGTATATAGTGTATCTATATTGGGCTTCCCAGGTGGCACAGTGGTAAAGAATCCACCTGCCAATGCAGGAGATGTGAGAGATGTTGGTTTGATCCCTGGGCCAGGAAGATCCCATGGGGTGGAAATGGAAACCCACTCCAGTATTCTTTGACTGGAAAATTCCATAGACAGAGGAGCCTAGCAGGATACATGCAGTCCATGCAGTCACAAAGAGTTGGACATGACTGAGTGACTGAGCACACAAAATGTATATATGTCAATTCCAACTTCCCAATTCATCCCACCCTCCCTTCCTCCTTGGTGTCCATATGTTTGTTTTCTACATCTATGTCTCTATTTTCTGCTTTGTAAATAAGCTCATCTGTACCAGTTTTCTAGATTTCACATATATTCATTAACATATATTTGATTTTACTCTTTCTTACTTATGTCAGCCTGTGTGACAGTCTATAGATCCATCCACATCTCTACAAATGACCCAATTTTGTTCCTTTATATGACTAATATTCTACTGTATACATATATATGTGCTACATCTTCTGTATTCATTCCTCTGTCAATGAACATTAAGGTTTCTTCCGTGTCCTGGTGATTGTAAATAGTGCTGCAATAAATATTGGGATATATGTATCTTTTGGAATTATGGTTTTCTCTGGGTATATGCCCAAGAGTGGGATTGCTGCATCATATGGGAGTTCTGTTTTTAGTTTTTTAAGGAAGCTCCATACTGTTCTTTATAGTGGCAGCACCAATCAATATTTCTACGCCCTGTAAGAGGGTTCCCTTTCTCCACACCCTTCCAGCATTTATCGTTTGCAGATTTTTTGATCATGGCCATTATGACATGTGTGAGGTAATATTTGATTTGCATATCTATAATAATTAGGGATGTTGAGCATTTCTCATGTACCTCTTGACCATTTGTAAGTCTTCTATGGAGCAATGTCTATATTTCTACCCCTTTTTTGTTCATTTGTTTTTTGATATTCCGTTCCATGGACTGTTCAGAGGTTAAACCCTTGTCAGTTTTTTCATTTGCAAATATTTTCTCCCTTTCTGAGGGTTGTCTTTTCATCTCATTTAGGGTTTCCTTTGCTGTACAAAAGCTTTTAATATTCATTAGGTCACATTTGCTTATTTTTATTACTCTAGGAGGTGGATCAGAAAGGATCTCACTGCGATTTATGTCAAAGACTGTTCTGCCTATGTTTTTTGCTAAGTTTTATAGTGTCCAGCCTTAAATTTAAGTCTTTAATCCATTTTGAGTTTACTTTTGTGTATGGTGTTGGGAAGTGTTCTAATTTCATTCTTTTATATGTAGCTGTCAAGTTTTCCCAGCACCACTTATTGAAGAGACAGTCTGAAGAAACATTAACATTTCTGAAGGGAGATGTAGATATAAATGTAATAAAAGTAGGAGATTTCAATAACTCATATTTAACAATGAATGGATATTCCAGACAGAAAATCAATTAATAAACACTGGACTTTAAACTTGAGACCAAATGGATCTAACCTACATTTATAGAATATTGTATCCAAAAGCAGCAATATGCAAATTTGTCTCAACTTTACATGGAACTTTCTCTATGATAGATGGATCATATGTTAGGTCACAAACAAATCTTAAGAAATTCAAGAAGATTGAATTAATATCATGTATCTTTCCCAAAAACATTGGTGTGACACTAGAATAAAAGGCAAAAGGGAAATTAGAAAATTCACAAGTATGTAGACATTAAACAGTACAATCCTCAAAAAACAATAGATCAAAGATGAAGTCAAAAGGAAATTTTAAAAATATCTAGAAACAACCAAAATAGAAAAAAACATAAACAAAAAAGAAACACAATATACCAAAAGTTAAGGTATACATTAAAGAGTATCCTAAGAGAAAACATTACAGTAATAAATATCTACATTAATAACACCAAAAATGATGCCAAATAAACAACTTATCTTTACACCTAAAGGACCTATGAAAAGAACATACTAATGCCAAACTTAGCAGAAAGGAGACAACAAATATCAGAGCAGAAACAAATTAAATAGAGGCTAAAAATTAATGTAAATGATTAATGAAATTAAGAACTTGTTTTTTGAAGATATAAACAAAATTGGCAAAACTTTCAGTTCAATTCAGTCATTCAATCATGTCCAACTCTTTGCGACCCCATGGACTCCAGTATACCAGGCTTCCTCTGCACCACCAACTCCCAGAACTTGCTCAAACTCATGTCCATTGAGTCGGTGATGCCATCCAACCATCTCATTCTCTGTTGTCCCCTTCTTCTCCGGATTTCAATCTTTCCCAGCATCAGGGTCTTTTCCAATGAGTCAGTTCTTCACATCAGGTGGCCAAAGTATTGGAGTTTCAGCTTCACCATCAGTACTTCCAATGAATATTCAGAACTGATTTCCATTAGGATTGACTGGTTGGATCTCCTTGCAGTCCAAGGGAAAGACTCTCAAGAGTCTTTTCCAACACCACAGTTCAAAAGAATCAATTCTTTGGTGCTCAACTTTGTTTATAGTCCAGCTGTCACATCCATACATGACTACTGGAAAAATCATAGCTTTCACTAGATGGACCTTTGTTGGCAAAGTAATGTCTCTGCTTTTTAATATGCTCTCTAGGTTGGTCACAGTTTTTCTTCCAAGGAGCAAGTGTTTTTTTAATTTCAAGGCTGCAGTCAGCATCTGCAGTGATTTTGGAGCCCCCTAATATAGAGTCTGCCACTGTTTCCATAGTTACTCATCTATCTGTCACAAAATGATGCAGATGCCAGGATCTTTGTTGAGTTTGAAGCCAGTCTTTTCATTCTCCCCTTTCACTTTCACCAAGAGGCTCTTTAATTCTTCTTCTCTTTCTGGCATAAGGGTGGTGCCATCTGCGTATCTGAGGTTATTGATATTTCTCCAGGTAATCTTGATTCCAGCTTGTGTTTCACCCAGCCTGGCATTTTTCATGATGTACTCTGCATATAAGTTAAATAAGCAAGGTGACAATATAGAGCTTTGACATACTCCTTTCCCAATTTGGAACAAGTCTGTTATTCCGTGTCCAGTTTTAAGTGTTGCTTCTTGACCTACATATAGACTTTTCAGGAGGCAGGGAAGTATCTAGTATTCCCATGTCTTTAAGAATTTCCACAGTTTGTTGTGATTCATACAGCCAAAGGCTTTGGTGCAGTCAATAAGGCAGATGTAGATGTTTTTCTGGAACTCTCTTGCTTTATGATTATCCAACAGATGTTAGCAATTTGATCTCTGGTTCCTTGGCGTTTTCTAAATTAAGCTTGAACATCTGGAAATTCATAGTTCAGATACTGCTGAAGCCTGGCTTGGAGACTTTTGAGCATTACTTTGCTAGCATGTGAGATGAGTGAAATTGTGCAGTAGTTTGAACATTCTTTGGAATTGCCTTTCTTTGGGACTGGAATTAAAACCGACCTTTTCTAGCCCTGTGGCCACTGCTGAATTTTCCAAATTTGCTGGCATATTGATTGTAGCACTTTCACAGCATCATCTTTTAGGATTTGAAATAGCCCAACTGGAATTCCATCACCTCCACTAGCTTTGTTCGTAGTGATGTTTCCTAAGGCCCACTTGACTTTGCATTTCAGGATGTATGGCTCTAGGTGAATGATAACACCATCGTGGTTATCTTGGTCATGAAGATCTTTTTTTTGTATAATTCTTCTGTGTATTCTAGCCGCCTTATCTTAACATCTTCACCTTCTGTTAGGTCCATACCACATCTGTCCTTTATTGTGCCCATCTTTGCAAGAAATATTCCCTTATCTCTAATTTTCTTGAAGAGATCTCTAGTGTTTTCCATTCTTCTGTTTTCCTCTATTTCTTTGCATTAATCACCGAGGAAGGCTTTCTTATCTCTCCTTGCTATTCTTTGGAACTCTGCATTCAAATGGGTATATCCTTCCTTTTCTCCTTTGCCTTTATCTTCTCTTATTTTCTAAGCTATTTGTAAGGCCTCCTCAGACGATCCTTTTGCCTTTTTGCATTTCTTTTCCTTGGGGATTGTCTTGATCCCTGTCTCCTGTACAATGTCATGAACCTGCATCCATAGTTCTTCAGGCACTCTGTCTATCAGATCTAATCCCTTCAATCTATTTGTCACTTCCAGTGTATAATCATAAGGGATTTTATTTAGGTCATGCCTGAATGTTCTAATGGTTTTCCCCTACTTTTTTCAATTTCAGTCAGAATTTTGCAATAAGGAGTTCATGATCTGAGCCACAGTCAGCTCCACGTCTTGTCTTTTTCTGATTGTATAGAGCTTCTCCATCTTTGGCTGCAAAGAGTATAATCAATCTGATTTCAGTATTGACCATCTGGTGATGTCCATGTGTAGAATTTTCTCTTGTGTTGTTGCAAGAGGGTGTTTGGTATGACCAGTGTGTTTTCTTGGCAAAACTCTGCTAGCCTTTGCCCTGCTTCATTTGGTACTCCAAGGCCATATTTGCCTGTTACTCCAGGTATCTCTTGACTTCCTAGTTTTGCTTTCCAGTCCCCTATGATGAAAAGGACATCTTTTTTGGATGTTTGTTCTAGAAGGTCTTGTAGGTCTTCATAGAACCATTGAACTTCAGCTTCTTCAGCATTACTGCTTGGGCAAAATTTAGTGAAACTAATTAAGGGGGAAAAGAGAGAAGAATTAAAATAAAAATGAAGCAGGAGTTACAATAACTGACAATGTATAAATTCCAAGGATTATAAGAGACTACTATGAAAAATTATATGACACAAATTGTATAACCTAGAGAAAAACAGATAAGTTCCTAGGAACATACAACCACAAAGATTGAATCAATAAAAAATTGAGAATATGGACACTCCAATAGGGAGTATGGAAATTAAATCTGTAGTCATAATTCTCCTAACAAAGTAAAAAAGAAAAGCCTAGGACTAGTTGGCTTCACTGGTGAGGTCTACCAAATATTTAAGGAGGAAGTAATATCAATTCTTTTCAAACTCTTCCAAAAAATCTAAAGCAAGGAATATACTGATATTGAAGTCAGCCTAATACACTAAAGAAAAAAAAATTATTAATATCCCTATTTTATATAGATGCAAAAATTGTCAATAAAATACTAAGCAACTGAATTCAACAGAACATTAAAAGGATCATACATCATGATCAAGTGTTATTATCCCTGGACACAAGGATGAATCAATATAATGCAAATCAACAATGTGATCCACCACATTAAGAGAATAAAGGATAGAAATCCTATGATCATATCAAATAATAAAGAAAAGTATTTCACAAAATTCATCATCTTTGAATGATAAAACCTCTCAATAAATTGATTCAAAAGCAGTGCATCTCAACATAATAAAAGACATATGACAACTCACAGATAACATAACACTCAACTGTGAAAAGCTAAAAGCTTTTCCTCTACATTAGCAATAAGGCAAAGATGCTCATTCTTGCCAATTCTACTGAATACAGTACTCAAACTCCTAGCCAGAGTAATCAGACAAGAAATGTAAATAAAGATATCCAAATTATAAAGGAAGATGTAAAATTACTGGTTTGTAGATATGATCTTATATACAGAAAATCTTAAAAATCCAACAAATGAGTTAGAACAAAAAAATAAATTCAGTAATTTGAATGATTCAAAATAAATGTACAAAACTCTGTTGCATTTTAATGTACAACAATGTGCATCAGAGATTTAAAATAATCCAATTTTTAATAGCATTAAAAGGAATAAATATAACCAGGAAGGTGAAAGATCTGTACATTGAAGATTATAAGATGATGAAAGAAACTGAAGACCTCAATATATTGAAAAATATATCATATTCATGGAAGCATTAATCTTGTTAAGTTTATAATACCCCAAAACATCTGCAGATTCAACATACTCCTTATCAAAATCCCAGACATTTTTCACAGAAGCAGAAAAAAAAACCACCCTAAAATTCATATGGAATCAACAGAGACTCTAAAATCCCAAAATGATTTTGAGAAAGAAAGACAAAAATGTAGGCAGCACTCTTTCTGATTTCAAACGTTATTACAAAGCTGTAGTAATCAACACTGTGTGGCAGTGGCATAAAAACAAAACAATAAAAACACAGTCAACCCTGAAACAATGCCGTGACCAGGTGCTTTTTTCTCTCCATGCAACTGAGAATCGAAATATAATTTGTAGTTGGCTCCCAAATATCAGTTCCTCTATCCGCAGTGGACTGCGTAGTACTAAAGAATTTACTATTGGAAAAAACCCACATATAATTGAATTTGCCACAGTTCAAATCTTTGTTTGAAGGCCAACTATAGTCAGATTTAACGTGTCAAATTTTTTCAGTATATCCCACAGGTTATCTTACAAAGAAATAAAACTTAGATACAGTTTTAAATCCCTCTTATCACTATCCTTTACTTTTGGCCTCTTATTCAGAGTTAACCCTTACCTGGAAATTGCTGTTTGTTTTCTGACTGTGCTGTTTACCCTTTACCCTTATTATTCTTTGCTAGGTATTATATGATTTTGAAGTTTTACATAAATTGTTTTATAATGTAATGCTAGTTTCTCCCCTTTATTGCTTTGAAATTCAAAAAGGATATATCTTTACATCACTCACCTTATTAATGTATTTCAAAATATTTTTAAATAAAAATACAAAATATTATACACAGGATGATACAACTGTGTGAAGGTACTTAAATGTACTTACGCATAGGCAACAATGTGAATAATTATAAATACAAATTTTACCATATTTAGTTCTCAATATTTTATTCTTCAAACTGATCATAGTCTTAACAAAAATATGTTTCTTATTAAATGATATATATTATTTGTATACCATATCCATAATATGAACATACAAATTAAGGGACTTATTCATCTGTTAGTATTATGCAAGTGAGAATGGGGTCCAGAACTTTTAGTTTTTGCAAAGGACTTAATTTACAAGCCAAAGTGATTTAAACATATATGAGATCTGTATTGATGTATATTAAATAAAGTGAACTTGGAGCAAAAAATAATAATAATAATAATAATAGAGCATATTAGTCCACTAAAGAGAAAGAAAATATTTGAATAAGTATAACAAAGCAATGGGCTAACACAAAATGTAGCTTATATTTAAGAAAAATGACATTAAAAAATCTGAACTTTATAAATAAGGCAGTAAAATTCTTTAAAATTGTCAAGCCATGCACAGAGATTGGAATAAGAAAGTAAATGTATTTAATTATCATAGTAATTGCTAAAATGATGAAGTGAGTTCTATGACAAAAACTCAGACAGCTATTATTAGCACAGTAAAATCTATCACAATAACCAGAGGAGAGCCTCCAAGTGCTCAAAGAGTTTAAAAAGCAGCTGTTTGACCAGATGGCATCGCAGTGTCCTGGAATCCAGAATATTTCTATTTGTTTGTTTGAAACTTCAGTGTTGGTCTTCAGAGTTCCCTCTGACTCCATCTTCCATCAATAGCCTTCTGTTTGAGTACCTCGTCCCTAAGTTTGGGCTTCTGAAAAGTTGCATTCCCTACGGCAAACATATAACCTCGTACTGCCAGCTCCTGGGCACCGATACACGGGTTATGGAGTATGATTCCTGTTGTCTCGGTTTTCCCCCTCACATCATTTCTCCTCCTTGTAGAGTTCAGATATTTAAGTAATTATACACTGAAATAGCATCTATGTAATCACACCAAATAAAAATATAACTTAAGGCTTTTCACTGTTGAGACAGGTGTTTTAGACTAATAGTCACATGATGTTAAGGAGAAAATAAACCAGGATTTGGATTCAAAGAGTTGGATTTAGATTTGAGTGATTGCACATTTGTTTTCAATTAGATATATAAATTTGTATCATTAGTCAAACTTTGCATTTCAGTTTAGTCATTTATAGTAGGTTGGACAAATTTTTTCTGTAAAGGATCAGAAAGTAAATATTTTAGGTTTTGTGGGCTATTCTTCTCTGTCATGACTATTTAACTCAGTCTTTGTAGCTCCAAAGCAGCCGTTAAAATATGTAAATGATTGGACATGGCTGTTATCCAATTAAATTTTATTTACACAAACAAGTGGCTGGCCATATTTAGCCCACAGCCTGCAGTATGCCAACTCATGACATATGAAATGAGAATAAAAATACCAGTCTTTCACAGGGTTGACATAAATGATTTAATACATGGGAATGTATTCTAACATAGATGTAAATGTCTATACCTTTGCATGATGTTACTATCAATGATTTCACAACCTTAGAATTCATTCTATGAGATACTTGTATAATATGCTGAAACACCATAATATGACACCTAAGAATCCTCTGTCCATGGGGATTCTCCAGGCAAGAATACCACAGTGGGTGGCCACGAAGATCCTCCTCCAGGGGATCTTCCTAACCCAGGGATCAAACCCAGATCTTCCTCAGTAGAGACAGATTCTTTACCTTCTGAGCCACCAGGGAAGCCCCTTCAATCTGTAGCAAATAACTTTACACACTTCCATGAACAACTTGATTCTAAAATCTGTGCTACCGTCAGTTCAGTCACTCGGTCGTGTCTGACTCTGCAAGCCCCTGGGCTGCAGCACGCCAGGCCTCCCTGTCCATCACTAACTCCCAGAGTTTACTCAAATTCATGTCCATTGATTCAATGATGCCATCCAATCATCTCATCCTCTGTCATCCCCTTCTCCTCCTGCTTTCAATCTTCCCAGAATCAGGGTCTTTTCAAATGAGTCAGTTCTTCACATCAGGTGGTCAAAGAATTGGTGTTTCAGCTTCAGCCTCAGTCCTTCCAATGAACATATAGGACTGATTTCCTTTAGGATGGACTGGTTTGATCTCCTTGCTGTCCAAGGGGCTCTAAGAGTGTTCTCCAACACTGCAGTTCAAAAGCATCAGTTCTTTGGCACTCAGCTTTCTTTATAGTCCAATGCTCACATCCATACATGACTATGGAAAAACCATAGCTTTGACTAGATGGACCTTTGTTGGCAAAGTAATGTCTCTGCTTTTTAATATGCTGTCTAGGTTGGTCATAACCTTTCTTCGAAGGAGCAACTGTGTTTTAATTTCATGGCTGCAGTCACCATCTGCTGTGATTTTTGAGCCCGCCCCAAATAAAATTTGTCATTGTTTCCATTGTTTCCCCATCTATTCGCCATGAAGTGATGAGACCAGATGCCATGAACTTAGTTTTCTGAATGTTGAGCTTTAAGCCAACTTTTTCACTCTCCTCTTTCACTTTCATCAGGAGGCTCTTTATTTCTTCTTCACTTTCTGCCATAAGTGTGGTGTCATCTGCATATCTGAGGTTATTGATATTTCTCCTGGTAATCTTGATTCCAGCTTGTGCTTCATCCAGTCCAGCATTTCTGATGATGTAGTCTGCATACAAGTTAAATAAGCATGGTGACAATATACAGCCTTGATGTACTCAAATACTGAAATAAAAATCCTAAATTTAAAAATACTATCTTATATGTAAATTTTTGATGTTTTATCTTTGCAGAGTATATGTCTTAAACATTTGACTGTATTTTATTCAGCTGATTAATGAAAATGGAGGATTATAAAGGAGAGTAAGATTGACGGCATAAAATTAAGGATATATAATATAACCTACTTTATCCTGAATTACCTTAAAGAGATAGAACATTCTGAAATGGATTTCCATTGGGGTAGTAAGAGAGGATGCTATCCATTTAAATGAATTTTAATTCATTCTAAATTATAATTGAAACACAAAGCCCATGAGGTGACCGCATTAAAGAGTCGTTGTTGAGCAAGATAGAGCTTGATGGCAATTTTGCTGTCTGCTTGGGAATGCTGAACAGAGATAATGGGGCTTCTGCTAAAAAATCTGGGAAAGCACATTTTATGGACATCTCTAAGGAGCAGTTACACTAACTGAATTCAATTAAAAATTGGCTTGAAACCAGGCGGATATGAACTTAGCTAAGAGAATAAAGCTATGAGTTAAAAAAAAAAATTTTTTTTTAATCCAAGGCTTGGAGGCAACAGGGAGAGCATTGCACTTATTCATGTGGATGTTATCTAGAATGAGACTGTGTTGTTGGTATAATAGCAAATCTTTTTAATAAGCAAAGACCTTTATGAATTATTTCCAGGTTACTACTTCAAAAGCTAAACTAAGCAACTGACTATGAACCTAGCCAAAGGATTTAGTTAGAATATCACTAAAGTTATTTTCCTTTCTGATGACTATTTGGCAGATGCTAGACTTGCCTGAATCTTCTTCCATGATACCTTTAAAACCACCAATACTTTCTTAAGTTAACCATTTTGATATAATTTATTATCATGATTGATATATTTTTTCTATTTTATTGCTCCCTCTGTTAGCCTTGATAAACACACATACATACATATGCATAAGAAACAGTAATTCATGAAGACTATATCAAGAATATTATAATTCTATAATAAATATTTGAATAGATAATAAGAATCACAGATTATCTTTTTTTCTTAACATGAAACTTACTGCTAAATAATGCTTTGGACATTAAGAACTATGAAATGGAGACTCTGTGAGTGAGTTAGCGAGTGAAAGTCACTCAGTCGTGTCTGACTCTTTGCGACCCCATGGACTTAGTCCATGGACTTCTCCAGGCCTGAATACTGGAGAAGGGTAGCCTTTCCCTTCTCCAGGGGATCTTCCCAACGCAGGGATCAAACCCAGGTTTCCCACATTGCAGGCAGATTCTTTACCAGCTCTCCAGCTCCACAGTTCAAAAGCGTCAATTCTTTGGTGCTCAGCTTTCTTCACAGTCCAACTCTCACATCCATACATGACCACCAGAAAAACCATAGCCTTGACTAGACAGACCTTTGTTGGCAAAGTAATATCTCTGCTTTTCAACATATTATCTAGGTTGGTCATAACTTTCCTTCCAAGGAGTAAGTGTCTTTTAATTTCATGGCTGCAATCACCATCTGCAGTGATTTTGGAGCCCCAGAAAATAAAGTCTGACACTATTTCCACTGTTTCCCTATTTCCCATGAAGTGAAGGGACCAGATGCCATGATCTTAGTTTTCTGAATGTTGAGCTTTAAGCCAACTTTTACACTCTCCTCTTTCACTTTCAACAAGAGGCTTTTTAGTTCCTCTTCACTTTCTGCCATAAGGGTGGTGTCATCTGCATATCTGAGGTTATTGATATTTCTCCCGGCAATCTTGATTCCAGCTTCTGTTTCTTCCAGTCCAGCATTTCTCATGATGTACTCTGCATATAAGTTAAACAAACAGGGTGACAATATACAGCCTTGACGAACTCCTTTTCCTATTTGGAACCAGTCTGTTGTTGCATGTCCAGTTCTAACTGTTGCTTCTTGACCTGCATACAGATTTTTCAAGAGGCAGATCAGGTGGTCTGGTATTCGCATCTCTTTCTGAATTGTCCACAGTGTATTGAGATCCACACAGTCAAAGGCTTTGGCATAGTCAATAAAGCAGAAATAGATGTTTTCTGGAACTCTCTTGCTTCTTCCATGATCCAGAGGATGTTGGCAATTTGATCTCTGGTTCCTCTGCCTTTTCTAAAACCAGCTTGAACATCTGGAAGTTCACAGCTCACATACTGCTAAAGCCTGTCTTGGAGAATTTTGAGCATTACTTTACTAGCGTGTAAGATGAGTGCAATTGTGCAGTAGTTTGAGTATTCTTTGGCATTGCCTTTCTTTGGGATTGGAATGAAAACTGACCTTTTCCAGTCCTGTGGCCACTGCTGAGTTTTCCAAATTTGCTGGCATATTGAGTGCAGCACTTTCACAGCAGCATCTTTCAGGATTTAAAATAGCTCAGATGGAATGCCATCACCTCCACTAGCTTTGTTCATAGTGATGCTTTCTAAGGCCCACTTGACTTCACATTCTAGGATGTCTGGCTCTAGGTGAATGATCACACCACCGTGATTATCTAGGTCATGAAGCTCTTTTTTGTACAGTTCTTCTATGTATTCTTGCCACCTCTTCTTAATATCTTCTGCTTCTGTTAGGTCCATACCATTTCTGTCCTTTATCGAGCCTATCTTTGCATGAAATGTTCCCTTGGTATCTCTAATTTTCTTGAAGAGATCTCTAGTCTTTCCCATTCTGTTGTTTTCCTCTATTTCTTTGCACTGATCACTGAGGAAGACTTTTGTATCTCTCCTTGCTGTTCTTTGGAACTCTATATTGAGATGCTTATATCTTTCCTTTTCTGCTTCCCTTTTCATTTCTCTTCTTTTCATAGCTATTTGTAAGCCCTCCTCAGACAGCCATTTTGCTTTTTTGCATTTCTTCTCCATGGGGATGGTCTTGATCCCTGTTTCCTGTACAATGTCACGAACCTCCGTCCATAGTTCATCAGGCACTCTGTCTATCAGATCTAGGCCCTTAAATCTATTTCTCACTTCCACTGTATAATCATAAGGGATTTGATTTAGGTCATACCTGAATGGTCTAGTGATTTTCCCCACTTTCTTCAATTTAAGTCTGAATTTGGCAATAAGGACTTCATGATCTGAGCCACAGTCAGCTCCCAATCTTGTTTTTGTTGACTATATAGAGCTTTTCCATCTTTGGCTACAAAAAATATAATCAATCTGATTTTGGTGTTGACCATCTGGTGATGTCCACGTGTAGAGTCTTCTCTTGTGTTGTTGGAAGAGAATGTTTGCTATTACCAGTGCGTTCTCTTGGCAAAACTCTATTAGCCTTTGCCTGTTTCATTCCATACTCCAAGGCTCTATCATGTCCAGCTCTTTGCAACCCCATAGACTGTAGCTGGCCAGGCTCCTCTGTCCATGGGGATTCTCCAGGCAAGATACTGGAGTGGGTTTCCATGCCCTCATGAATGTGTAATGTCAAATTGTTTGTTGGGTGGTTTGCGATATATAAACACTTCACAGATGTGATATTGGGTTTTTGAAGTATTCTTTTAAGATATGAGGAGCCATAGAAGACTCCTAATGACATCTACTCTGGCTCTCTGTCTATCATCTGCTTATCATCCATCTGTCTGCATGTATATATATACATATCTATCTACCTGCCACCCATCTCTCATCTCTCTATCCATCACCTGTCTCTCACCTATCACTTTCTCTAGCCATTGTCATAGCAGAGCCTATGGTAACAAAGCTCAAGCTACCTTATTCACCAGATTACTTAAGCCAACTGGCTCTTTCTCGTTTCTAGCAGTTTATTCAAATATTCCCTTCTCATACATAGGTTTCAAGTGTTCTTTTATCTGATAACTATATCTCTTAGATAAATTTATAGCTAAACAAGCTGAGAAAAAGTGGAAATAAAATATCTGTGTTAAAAAGAAAGCATAAATTAAAATACTGAAAATAACAAACAGATGTTTTAGGAATTTAATAAAAAATGAGGTCTGTTAAACCTAAAATCTGTCTCCAGTCCATATTCCAACAGACATGAAACTACAAAGAAGAACAAAAGTCTTCTGCTGCAGTTTATTAGATCTGATATGCTATTCAGATCTCAATGTTAATTTTCTTTAGGTAACAAGGGAGACAACCTGATTCTAAAATTTATATTGCATTTTAGTGAAGCTCTGAAATCTTATGAACTCCACAATCAATGATATAAGAATTTAATGTCATGGTTACATGGTGATTATTTATGGAGAACCCACTCCAGTGTTCTTGCCTAGAGAATCCCAGGGACGGGGGAGCCTGGTGGGCTGCCATCTGTGGGGTCGCACAGAGTCGGACACGACTGAAGCGACTTAGCAGCAACAGCAGTAGCAGCAGCAGAAGGGTAAGAAGTATTTGCCTCACAATTTCTAAAACATTCTTTTCAAAAGTGCCCATGAGTATTTTTTTTATTTTCACATTAAAATAATTGATACATTTAACAATTTTTATCAAAACAAAATATTGGTGGTTATATCAATTAACACTTATACCCAGTAACTGCTTGAAAAGCATCACTATTTAGCAGTACATAACAGTGGGCACTTAACACCATCTAACATCTTCTAAAAGTCATACCTAAAAACAGCTAGAGTTTAATATTAAACTTTAATTCATATAAACTAAGTTTTAAATGATTATTAGAATGTACTTTTTACTGTAAGAACACTATGGAAATTTAATTTTCCAACCACTTGGGTTTTATTATGGAAGCACTCAATTATACTACCAAAGTCACATTCTCTGAAAGTTTTTCATGAGGTTATGAATAGCTTGATATTAGCTGGAAATGCTCATCTCAGACCAGAACTTTACTTTCATACCCGCTTTCAGCAAACTTTTTAATCACATAGATTGAAAAATATAAAAATTTAAAAATATGTCTTGAATCCATTCTTCTGCCACCTTGAAAATTAAGGTTTTATTAAATAATTAAATAATCAGAAATGAAAAGTAGGTTAAGAGTCCAGTATCATTTTCTTACCTGTAGAAGAATTTTAATAGATTTCTTGATATTTTATTTCTCTTATTTTCACAGATATAAAACTAAATTTAAGTTTAAAATGATAACATTGTTCCTGAATTATTATTCATTAGCCAAGTCTGATTATATAAAAATATTCAACATAAATAGGATATATCTGAATGCTGGTTTTATATGTCACTAATAATTAAATGGGCTTCCCAGGTGACTCAGTGGTAAAGAATCCACCTGCCAATTCATGAGACCGAAGAGATGCAGGTTCGATCCCTGGGTTAGGAAGATCCCCAGAGATGGAAATGGCAACCCACTCCAGTATTTCTGCCTAGAGAATTCCATGGACAGAAGAGCCTGGCGGGCTACAGTTTATGGGGTCACAAAGAGTCAGATATGACTGAGCGACTGAGCAAGCACACAGTAACTGAATACTATATCCATGTATGAAGACAGATTTATGTTTAGATATTTAGATCTATGAAACCTAATTTATATCCTATCATACAAGTAATATTTTTGAAAAGAATTTAAATATGTTTAGGATTTATTGATAATAATTCAGATGGCAAAGTTTATTACCTGAATGTTACCATCTCTAGAAAAATAATTCAAATATTTTTCTATATATGGATTTTATTTTGTTTTTCAAGGAAAAAATATATATAGCCAAATAATCTTAAATAATTATATTTTAACAGTGTGATGTTAGCTCAATTTAACTTTTCTCTGTCAAGTGCTTGGAATATTTGATACAACAAGCCCAGCCTATTGTCTAAAAAAATATAACTGAGGACTCATACAATATTCCAATGGGCCCCTTTTCCTGCCTAGTTGGTTTCAGCTCTGGTGTTCTGAGTCTAACCTCTCCTTGGCCCTGAGAACATGAAACTCTTGTTCTCAGACTTATATCACCACTGCTTGACTCAGCATGAGTGCATCAATATAGATGACTCAGAGTTATACAATGTGCTTGGAAATAGTGCTAATCATTACCATTTATTACAATAAGTTAAGTTAGTTAAGTTGCTCAGTCGTGTCGGACTCTTTACGATCCCATGGGCTGTAGCAGGCCTGGCTACTCAGTCCATGGAATTTTTCAGGCAAGGATAATGGAGTGGCTTGCCATTTCTTTCTCCAATTTATTATAATAGTAATTTATTACAATTATATAAGCCATAATTATAATAATTATGTATTCTTATAAATGAAGCCCTTCTCCTTTCCTCCACCATATTTAGCACTTCCCACGTCATCACTAATCTACAAGACAATGATGTGAAATAAGCGGTATTGTTTTAATAACTGATTTTTGAAAATACTAAGATTCAGATGTGCAGTGACTTGCCTGTGCCTAAACAGTCACTAGAAAGCCAAGTCAGAATTCAAACACTGGTCTGTCTCAAAACCTATACTATAGCACTAATGCATTTGGTTATCTTTGCCTTGTAGGTTATAATGATCTTTTTGATAATTTCAAATACAGCAAGTATATTTCAGGAACAAAGACATAATAAATATTCTTCTTAAATGGAAGCATTAAAAATTTATTAGTTTTAAGAATAGCCTTCTTCTACTTCCATGAATTCCATCAACAATTTTAATTAATTTCAAAGTGCACCATCAAAGCTCTCAGAGGTTACAAGATATTTATGCAACTCTCTGTCCAGGCTCAGTTAAAAGGGGTCACCAGATGGCTTCCTGCCATGTGAAGGTTGTCCACTATCCGGAGCTATAATGCAGGTTCCAGGGCAACAAGATAAGCAGTGCCTATATCCTAGCATCAAGTAAGAGAAAATAATATGGTATATTTTTTGTTCAAATAATCTTATATAATGAAAAAAAAAATCTACTTAGCAGAACTGGATGAATAATCATGTTTCACGAATTGAGATATAAATGTCAAAACAGAAATGATTTTGGAAATGGGAAGGAGTAAGAGGCCATGAATAACCATCTTCCCAACTCAACTCGGTTTTCGCCCAGCTGGGTAACGTTGGGCAGTTCACTGTTCAAACCTGTGTCTGTTTCCTCATCTGTAAAGTGAGGACCTTGAGCTATGCTGTTATTTCCCAAATTTGTCTGATCAAGTCAACAGTGGCCACAGGACTGAAAAGGTCAGTCTTCATTCCAATCCCAAAGAAAGGCAATGCCAAGGAAAGTTAAAACCACCACACAATTACACTCTTCACACGCGCTAGCAAAGTAATGCTCAAAATTCTAAGCTAGGCTTCAACAATATGTGATCCAAGAACTTCCAGATGTTCAAGCTGGATTCAGAAAAGGCAGAGGAACCAGAGATCAAATTGCCAACATCCACTGGATCATCAAAAAAGCAAGAGAATTCCAGAAAAACATCTACTTCTGCTTTATTGACTATGTCAAAGCCTTTGATCACAACAAACTGTGGAAAATTCTGAAAGAGATGGGAATACCAGACCACCTGACCTGTCTCCTGAGAAATCTGTATGCAGATCAATAAGCAACAGTTAGAACTGGACATGGAACAACGGACTGGTTCCAAATTGGGAAAGGAGTATGTCAAGGCTGTATACTGTCACTGTGCTTTTTTTAACTTCTATGTAGAGTACGTCATGTGAAATGCTGGGTTGGATGAAGCTCAAGCTTGAATCAAGATTGTGGGAGAAATATCAATAACCTCAGATATGCAGATAACACCACCCTTATGGCAGAAAGTGAAGAGGAACTCAAAAGCTTCTTGATGAAAGTGAAAGAGGAGAGTGAAAAGGTGGGCTTAAAATTCAACATTCAAAAAAAAAAAAATATCATGGCATCTTGTCCCATTGCTTCATGGCAAATAGATGGGGAAACAATGGAAACAGTGACAGACTTTATTTTCTTGGGCTTTGAAATCACTGTGGATGGTGACTGCAGCCATGAAATTAAAAGACACTTGCTCCTTGGAAGAAAAGCTATGACCAATTTAGACAGCATATTAAAAAGCAGAGACATTACTTTGCCAACAAAAGTCTGTCTAGTCAAAACTATGGTTTTTCCAGTAGTCATGTATGGATGTGAGAGTTGGACTATAAAGAAAACAGTTGTGTTAGAGAAGACTCTTGAGTGTCGCTTGAACTGCAAGGAGATCCAACCAGTCCACCCTAAAGGAAATCAATCCTGAATATTCATTGGAAGGACTGATGCTGAAGCTCCATTACATTGGCCACCTGATGAGAAGAACTGACTCACTGCAAAAGATCCTGATGGTGGGAATGATCGAAGACAGGAGAAGGGGATGACAGAGGATGAGACTGTTGGATGGCATTATACTGACTCAATGGACATGAGTTTGAGCAAGCTCCTGGAGTTGGTGATGGACAGGGAGGCCTGGCGTGCTGCAATCCATGGGGTCACAGAAAGTAGAATATGACTGAGTGACTGAGCTGAACTGAACTATCTGATCATAAGAATCACTTGAGTTTGAGGTCAAAAATTTAACTCTGTATAATCTAGAGAATCAGAATCCTTGAGGAAGGGTCTTAGGAATGTACATTTTAATGAAAACCCTCATTGACACTGATGATGGGGCAAGTTTCAGAAATACAGGAGTAAATTGTTTCTGGTGTTGCTTATACTTATGAAAATCCATAATCTATTTTATAATTCCATAGAGTTTTCTGTAGAAAAATGGAGAGTGGATAAACTGAAGGATTTATCGCTGCTAATACTTGTACTTAATCTAGATTCTCTTTATATTTTATAAATTAATTTCTTGAAGAAAACAAAATTGAGACTCAGTATATATTCTGTTGTTACTGGAGTTTCTGACATATGGACAGCATGAAATTTTGAGTAAAATAAAACAGAGTTGAATGTGTGAAGCATCAAATTCTTCCTATGTTTGACATGTTCAATAATTCAGAGGGTAATATACTCAATGAGGATACTTCATTTTTAGCCTATTAGAAAACTTAATATATTGGTAGGAATCTGCATTTTTATATCCTTTTGGAAGATTAAGTTGAGTTTTACTAGTTCTAATTCAGTGTGATTCAAGAAAGGCACAGAGAAAAAAGATTAATAAAATCCATGGTGTGTCTTATTCCCTTTCCTAAAAAGAAAATATGAAGATGCATTTAGATAGCTGATATCATATTCGTATTTTGTTTGTCTTTTTAAGTTGCTGAATAATTCCTTTATAGTTAGTGTTCTAAGGATTAACATGTCACCTGGGTGCCCTGCCTGCAATCTGGAAATTAAACTGCTGAGCAGACTCTGGGATGTAAAGAAATTCTTCCAGATGTTGACACTGAAAGCATCAATTAAGAAGGTTAGGTAGGTTTTGAAAAGAGAATTTTGGAAGGAGTTGTTTACCAATTTTTACCTTAGTAGAGCAACTAAGATCATAGAGAGACAGTGTTGATATGGAAATGGAAGATTTGCCTGAGACTTAAATTCCAAAAGCAAAATCAAAGAACAGCCTAGGTGAGGAAATGCGTTCTCTGTAAGTTGGAACTGTCAAATGCTATACAGTATTAAAATGCAGGTAATGCACAAGAGGTTTCAGTAAACAAATCTCGCTCCAAAAGACACTGAAATTTTTAATAGATCATTTTATCTTCCAGGAAAAATGTTTTTAAAGTATTAAGAAAATTCCAAAAAAGACTTAATGTACAGCACAGGAAACGATACTCAATATTTTGTAATAACCTATAAAGGAAAAGAATCTAAAAGGAATATCTAGATATTACACATATATGTATATGCACAAATGAATCATTACTCTGTACACCTGAAACTAACACAATATTGTAAATCAACAATACTTCAAGAGAAAAGGAAAAATGTATTAAGAAAGTAAATTGGCCCCAGTGGGTAATCTATGTAACTCTGGTTCAGTAAGGCCAAAATTAAATGAGACAGTCAGTTGCATCACTAGGACAAAATAAAATAAAATTTTCTAAGGATGAGAAAAAGATGACCACATAAAGAAAGATAAAAGAAACAAAATGTTCAAATGTGTAATAATAAAAAGTCTGAAGAAGATACTGCCTTCACAGCCCAGAATGCTTAATGATAATAGAGATAGAAGAAAAGCAGCATTATTAAATCTCTTCCTTGATTTTTATCTCCTACTAAAAAGAAAACGATCTTTCACCCTGAAAGTATGGTATGACAATATTTGAGTGAAATGATACTCAAGCAATCAAGAAAATATTCAAAGGACCCTTAAATCCTTTATATTGATTCAAATGTCCTAGTCTAGAAAAATTGCATCACAGTATAAAGAAGGAATAAGTGTTCAAATGAAAGCATTTTCAGTGATTTTTGAAGAATCCTGGAAAGTATTCCTCAGTGATCAATGCAAAGAAATAGAAGAAAATAATAGAATGGGGAAGACTGGAGATCTCTTCAAGAAAATTAGAGATACCAAGGGAACATTTCATGCAAAGATGGGCACAATAAAGGACAGAAATGGTATGGACCTAACAGAAGCAGAAAATATTAAGAAGAGGTGGCAAGAATACACAGAACTGTACAAAAAAGATCTTCATGGCAAATAGATGGGGAAACAATGGAAACAGTGAGAGACTATTTTCTTGAGCTCCAAAATCACTGCAGATGGTGACCACAGCCATGAAATTAAAAGACACTTGCTTCGTCAAAGAAAAGCTATTACCAACCTAGACAGCATATTAAAAAGCAGAGACATTACTTTGCCAACAAAGGTCTGTCTAGCCAAAGCTATGGTTTTCCCAGTAGTCATGTATGGATGTGAGAGTTGGCCTATAAGGAAAGCTGAGATGCTTTTGAACTGTGGTGTTGGAAAAGACTCACGAGAGTCCCTTGGACTGCAAGGAGATCCAACCAGTCCATCCTAAAGGAGATCAGTCCTGGGTGTTCATTGAAAGGACTGATGTTGAAGCTGAAACTCCAATATTTTGGCCACCTGATGAGAAGAGCTGACTCATTGGAAAAGACCCTGATGTTGGGAAAGATTGAAGGCGAGAAGAGAAGGGGACGACAGAGGATGAGATGGTTGGATGGCATCATCGACTGAATAGACATGAGTTTGAATGAGTTCCAGGAGTTGGTGATGGACAGGGAAGCCTGGCTTGCTGCAGTCCACAGGGTCACAAAGAGTTGGACATGACTGAGAGACTGAACTTTACTGAACAGGAAAGTAAAAATAGGCACAGGAAGAATACATCTTTAAATGGTACATATTGACTCTTAAAAGGGAAAAAGAACTAATTCCTAGAAATCATAGTTTAACAAATTCCGTATTGATCCCTGGAAAAATTATAGAATAAATTATTGAATAGGTGATTTGTATAGAAAATAAAATGATGACAAATAGAAACCAACCTAGATATACTAAGAAACAATATTGTTAATCTAAAGGTTACTTCTTAGGATGTTGCAGGAGAGGAATGTCATTAGAATAATGCCTATGCTTGTGACTACAAGATTTTTGGCATAATCTGGCATATTCTTGGAGGAAGGAAAGATAAGCATTGGTCGTTTGGTTAAAAAGCATTCCATAACAACTAAAAGAATGTCAGTTAGTTGGGTGGTGGTGGTGTTTGGTCACTAAGCTGTGTCTGACTCTTTTACAATCCCATGGACTGTAGCCCACCAGTCTCCTCTGTCTATGGAACTTCCCAGGCAATATTTCTGGAATGGGTTGCCATTTTCTTCTCCAGGGGATCTTCCCCATCCAGGGATCAGACCCTAGTCTCCTGTGTAGACAGGCGAATTCTTTACCACTGAGTCATCAGGGAAACCCTAGTTAGTGGACTAGCCAACAAACAATCATCAGGTGATCCTCATCAAAGCATAAGACAATATCCCTTCTTTCCAGAAATTTACATTCTAAAGGGGAGAAGCTTCTAGTGGTATCTTATTGGACACTCTATTTGAACTTGATCAATTTAACACAGTCCACTGACTTGATAAGCACATCAGATGTACAGATGTCACTGAGTGTGGAACGGTGTTGAATGATATTATCCACCCACAAGATGTCAATAAACAGAGTGGGCACCACGTATCACATATTCTTTAACACTCCTTCCACTAAGAGGTGATTAAGCCAAGACATTCCTCTTATCCATCCCCCACACCAGTTCCACAGGCACCTTGAATCCGGGCAGGCTTAGTGACTCTTTTGACTAGTAGAATTACGTTGGATGTAATGTTTTCAGATATAGGCCTTGAGATCCTGGCAGTTTTCTTTTCCTGTCTCAGGTAAGACCCCTGCAATGCTGCCTGGAAGACCGAGCAGCCTTGAGGGGGCCAATGCGAAGAGGCACTGACACCTTCTACCAAGGGCTCCTGCTGAGCCCTGATCTCCAGCCAACACTGAACGCCAGTTACTGAGCGCGCCATCGTGGAAGCAGCGTCTCTCGATACCGGCCAACAGTCCATCCCAGTGGGCACTGCAGGGCCCAGAGGAAAGACTTCCCGCCAGCCAAGCCCTCCTCAGACTGTCTTTATGAGGAAAAGAAGTGACTGTTATTAAGCCACATGTGGGCCCCCCTGCCTTCTCTCTCATAGAAACGCGCACACACATTTTATAAATACTCAATTGTATAAATAAAAACAAACACAAATGCATTGATCAAACTGTCACTTGAATATGAACCAGCAGTATGCAAATTTGCCCTTATCTAAATCATCATTCTTGCTACATATAATCATTGACAAATTTTATTGATTTTACCTCCAAATGTCTCTTCTCTCCATCTTCACTCAACCCACCATTGTCACGAAGTAGCCTCCTAAGTTGATTCCTCATGTCCATTCTTACCCTCCTCAAACTGCTCAAGTTGAGGTGAGAATGAGCTATTAAAAATGTAAACATGAATGACTTACTTCTCTGTTTACAATTCTTCAATCAATATTGCTATCGGATAAACACCTACTGATTTTTACCCTCATGTATATCAACAGCATCAACTGCCATGACCCTTTTCTTTGTTTGTTGTTTGTTTTTCACTCTCCACACTTTTATTTTCTTTTTCTGAACCTGTTCTGCTCCCACCCATCTCAGTGTATTTCCACCGTTTGTTCCCCTTGGCGAAGATGACTAGTCACCTCTCACTGTCCTTCAGCTCTCTGATTAAATGCCACTTCCTCAGAAAACTGTTCTCTGCCCACCAATACCTGATCGTATGCCCCCCTCCACCACCACACGTGCTTCTCACTTTTCAGAATGTGCTTTCTTTTTCCTCTGAGACATTCGATACATTTTCAACATATAATTAAGTGTGGCTAGTTATTCACTGGTTACCTCTACCAACAGAGACAATCATAGCAATGGTGGGACTCTTACCACCTCTGACTCCCAAACATGTTACAACATGCCTTAAGGGGAGTACCTGCTTAGTGATTATGTGTAAAATAGACCAATGATTGACTTGTTTCAGGATCTTTAAAGCCTTCTTCTCTGAAAATGGTAGAACATGAAATATTATTCATCCTGCAACTACAGAGGTTGGTTAAGTAGGTGCTCAGCAAATATTTATTCAATCAAACTGAATAAACAGCCTTATTATACATGGGAAAGTTAAAGTATGGAGCAATTTTTAAAATCAGGGCATCCAAGAAATGTGGCAAACTGAAATAAAGTCAACTGAAAGCAGCCATATAGATGGAGACAAGGCACATGAGAAGTGACTGCAAGAAATAAAGTCCAGGGAAGAAAGAACTCTAGCTGAGCTGTGACACATATATATGTTACACAGCTGTTAAAACAGAAAATACTCCAGTGGGCGCAGCTAATATCAACCTATGGGGTTTATCATGTTGCAAATTCCAACCAACTCATTCGCTTAATAAAGTAAGCCCCTCCATATGAACAATTTTCATTCTAGGAGCATGTTTGTAAGTCCAATCTATTTTTAAGTCCAACAAAGTTAGCCTAGGTACCCAACTAACACAATTGGCTATATAGCACTGTACTGTAGTAGGTTTACAATACTTTTCCCACAAATAACACATAAAAGCAAGTACAAAAAATAAAACATTTTTAATTTGACAGTACAGTACCTTGAAAAGTACAGTAGTACAGTACAACAGCTGTCATACAGGGACTGGCACCCAGTGAACAGGCAAGAAGAGATACCGACTAGAGGAGGGAGAGAAGGAAGGTATTGGAGCTGAAATATCCTCAGCACCAGAAGACGGAGAGCAAACTGCAAATTCACTCACGCCTGAGGTTGATGCACCGGTTCTGGTTCCTTGCTGGATTCAATTCTATCGACTCTCTTGGAAAAAAAAAAAAAAAGAGAGAGAGAGAGAGAGAGAATGATCCAGTAATGCCTGGGTTGTAGCTCCTTTTTTCTTATCATAGGTAACACGGTAGGCCTGGATTGCATTCTGAATGGCTGCTGCAACCTTTCTGTATTATTCTGTGTTCTGACCCTGTGCCTCAAAAACTAACAATACCCCATCAAATAAAGAAAACTATCTTGCCATTTCCTGCATCCTGAATCTCTTCAGTCACCTCTTCTTCCTCCTGTCCCTCTTTATCCTTTCTCTGGGCCTCCAATTTCATGGGGTCTTCATCAGTAAGCTCCTTGTGTGTACAGCAAGGAGTTCAATGAAGTTGTCCTCTTGCAGCTCTCACTGAGGCTGACTCTAACTTCTCGCTGAGGCTCACTGAGTTGCTGAAGACCTCTTTGGACTCCTCACCCACTTTCTCAAATCCATGAAAATCATGAATAACCTGTGGGCAAAGTTTCTTCCAAACCCCATTCACGGTGATGGCCATATCCTCACACCAAGCAATTTTTTTATGACCTTGATAGTTTTTCCAAAATTATCACAATGCTGTTCTTGATTTGTCGCTCACCTTTACTGCCTGACATAGAGTGTGATGTGAATAGTATTTCTTGAAAGTTGCTGTAACTCCCTGGTCCATAGGTGGGATGAGTAACATAGTATTCGGTGGCAAATATACTACTTTGATACTGGGATGAATATTGTCCATGAATGGAGAGTGGCCTGCAGCATTGTTAGGCAACAAAAGAATATTGAATGGGATGTCATTCTTCAAGAAATATTTCTCTACCTCCAGGATAAAGTGCTGGAAAAACAAGTCCTGGAAAATGGCCTGTGTAAACCTGACTTTGGGGTTACTCTTACACACAACAGGAAGAGAGCCCTTGGCTATGTTTTAAGGGCTCTTGGGTTCTCTGAATGATAAACTAAGAGAGGCTTTGGCTTCATATCATGGAAGCATTGCCACCAAGTGACAGAGTTAGCTTATCCTTTGCTGCTTCTAGCCTGGCATCAATGTTTCTTCCTTCTTGATATAACTTTGGTCTGGCATTCTCTTTCAGTATAGTCCTGCCTCATCCACATTAAATGCTTGCTCATGTAAATATGTGCCTTCATTAATAATTTCAGGAAGCATTTCAGGAAATTCCTCTGCAGCTCCCGAATCTGCATTTACCACCTTGCCACTCATTAAACTAAGTGAGATTTCAGCTTCATATCACTGTAAGCATCGCCACCAAACAACAGATTTAGCCTACTCTTTGCTGCTTTATAGCCTGGCATTAACCTCTCCTCTTCCCATTTGGTCGTATCTCATCTATACTAAAAACCTGCTCAGGTAAATATCCACTTTCATCAATAATTTCTTGAAGCAGTTCAGGAAATTCTCAGGCAGCTGCCAAATCCGCACTTGATTCCTCACCCCTGACTTTTACATTGTGAAGGTTGGCTCTATGCTTGAACAGATGAAACCAGCCACAGCTGGCATTAAAAGATGAGCCCTCTGATTCTTTGCTGTGTTTCTTCTTCATGTCTTTGTAAAGTTTTCCGGCTTTCTCTTGAATTGTCATTCAGCTATGTGAGACTCAGTGCTGACGCTGATCCTGCACCTATACACAGAGAAACTTCTCCATCGCCTCCATCACTTTTCCACACTTTTTCAATATTATTGCTGACATCATCAGCACAATAGGCTTCATATGTTCCATAATCTTGTCCTTGTTTTTTAGAATCACTAAACAATTCATGTTATAAGGAGTGACAGCTACCATCTTCTTTGCCTCACCCCACTCTATTATTTTCATTTTTTTTCCATTGTTATCATTTGGCAGTTCTTAACAGTACCAAGTACATACCATTGCTTTTACGCCTGCTTCCAGACATCCTGGGCATGAATTAAAGATGCTATACTACTGTACTTTATGTAGTACTATACAGTAAAATACACAAAATCACATGTGTATTGTCAATACATGACAATATACACCAGCCATATGGATTCACTTATGTGATCTGACATGAGAAGGCATGCTCTTATCTTTGAAAGTTCGAAGTATCATATAGGGAATTCACTGTATCTAGCAATCACTTACTATGTGCCTTGTGCTGTGTTAGGGAAGAGTATACAATCATGGAGTTTGTAGGCTACTAAAAAATCAAAGAACAATTAAATAATTAAGAATTGCTGTTGTTGTTATTCAGTCACCCAGTGGTGTCTGACTCTTTGTGACCCCATGGACTGTAGCACACCAGGCCTCCCTGTCCCTCACCATCTCCCAGAGTTTGCCCAAGTTCATGTTCATTGCATTGGTGATACCATCCAGGCATCTCATCCTCTGACACCCTCTTCTCCTTCCCCTCAATCTTTCCCAGCATCATGAACTTTTCCAATGAGTCATCTGTTCGCATCAGATGACAAAAATACTGAAGCTTCAGCTTCAACATCAGTCCTTCCAGTGAATATTCAGGGTTGATCTCCCTTAAGATTGACTGTTTTGATCTCCTTGATGCCCAAAGGACTTTCAGGAGTCTTCTCCAGCACCACAGTTCGAAGGCATCAATTCTTTGGCATTCTGCCTAAATTAGGAAATACTAAGAAACAGACAAATAAGTATCTTGGAAAGAATATAAAGTAAGAACCCATTGATTGGGTGATTAAAAAAAAAAAAAAAGCTTCTCTAAAGAGATGATTTTCAGATGAAACCTGAAGGATGAGAATAGGACAGGCTAATAAAATTTTGCCATACATCAAGGGATGGGAAGTCCATTCCTTATGCAGGGAGGCTATAAGGAATGGAAAAGCTTGGTGTCTTTGAGACACTGAAAGATTAAGTAGTGTGGGCAGCATAAGTAAGCACGATGAAAGGGAAACAGGAGTCACATGATGTGAGGTCTGTAGGCTGTGATTAAGGGTTTGGACTTATTTAATATATGTACGATGGAAAGCAACTAGGGTTTAAACAAAAAGACTATTTTAAATTATGTTTTAAAAGAACACATTTTGCCTTGAGCATAATTGATTGAAAGTGGATTAATGAAGAATATTTGATAGCAGGTAGAAGCTTACTACAGTCAACTGAGTAAAAATGACATGCTTTGGAAAATAAAAATGTAAGTGAAAGCAGAATTAGTTAGATTTGAGATACATGCCTTTGAAATGTTTTATGGGTTGAATATAGGCTTCCCAGATGGCACAAGGTAAAGAATCTCCCTGCCAATGGAGGAGACACAGATTCAATCCTGTATCAGGAAAATTCCCTGGAGTGGAATGGCAACCGACTTCAGTATTCTTACCTGGAAAATTCCATGGACTGTAGCCTGTCAGGCTCCTCTGCCCATGGGGTTAAACAGAATCTGACACAACTGAGTGACTGAGCATGCACACATGCATGGGTTAATTGCCCCTCAAAATTCATATGCTCTGTAAGACAAGGGAGCTCCCATCCAACCACATCTCTTTATCAATGAAGAATGCAGAAAGTTATCAGAGTTGATGTATTGAACTGAAGTTTTATGTTTTAACGATTAAGTAAAAAATGCAAAATATTCATCAGTTCAGTTCAGTTCAGTCACTCAGTTGTGTCCGACTCTTTGCGACCCCATGAACCACAGCACACCAGGCCTCCCTGTCCATCACCAACTCCCGGAGTCCACCCAAACCTATGTCCACTGAGTCCATGATGCCAGCCAACCATCTCATCCTCTGTCATCCCCTTCTCCTCCTGCCCTCAATCTTTCCCAGCAACATGGTCTTTTCAAATGAGTCAGCTCTTCGCATCAGGTAGCCAAACTATTGGAGTTTCAGCTTCAACATCAGTCCTTCCAATGAACACCCGGGACTGATTTCCTTTAGGATGGACTGGTTGGATCTCCTTGCAGTCCAAGGGACTCTCAAGAGTCTTTTCCAACACCACAGTTCAAGAGTCAATTCTTCAGTGCTCAGCTTTCTTTATAGTCCAACTCTCATATCCATACATGACCACTGGAAAAACCATAGCCTTGACTAGACAGATCTTTAATGACAAAGCAAAATATTCATATGGGGGTGTAATGGGAAAGTCAGCTTACAAGTCTTAAGTTATGATAGAGTAACAGCCCATAGAGTGAGGCCATGTGAACCCAGTGTATATACAGGGACATTAGGGTGCCCAAGGGTGTGGATTTCTTCACCAATGTTCTGCTGCATGGATGCTGGCTCAGGAAGGCAGTTTTACAGTACATTCAGCCAGGAAAATATAAGCAAGAGCTGAAGGTTTTAAATAAATTACTATAGTAATGGGTATGGAATCTATAGGGTTATGCATCAGTTATCTATTGTTACATAACAAGCTATCCCCAAACTTGAAAATGGAAGCAGCAGATACTTGGTGTCTTTTTTTTTAATAAATTAATTTATATATTTTAATTGAAGGCTAATTACTTTACAATATTGTAGTGGTTTTTGCCATACATTGACATGAATCAGCCACGGGCACACATGTGTTCCCCATCAAGAATCCCCCTTATACCTCCTTCCCCATCCCATACCTCAGGGTCATCCCAGTGCACCAGCCCTGAGCACCCTGTCTCATGCATCGAACCTAGACTGGCAATTCATTTCACATATGGTAATATATACGTTTCAACGCTACCCTCTCAAATCATCCCACCCTCGCCTTCTCCCATAGAGTCCAAAAGACTGTTCTTTACATCTGTGTCTCTTTTGCTGTCTCACATATAAGATCATCATTAACATCTCTCTAAATTCCATGTATATGCGTTAGTATACTGTATTGGTGTTTTTCTTTCTGACTTTTTTCACTCTGTATAATAGGCTCCAGTTTCATCCACCTCATTAGAACTGATTCAAATACATTCTTTTTAATAGCTGTGTAATAATGCATTGTGTATATGTACCACAGTTTTCTTATCCATTCATCTGCCAGTGGGCATCCAAGTTGCTTCCATGTCCTGGCTATTATAAATAGTGCTGTGATGAACATTGGGGTACCATGAGGTACCATCTCATGCCAGTCAGGATGGCTGCTATCAAAAAGTCTACAAACAATAAATGCTGGAGAGGGTGTGGAGAAAAAGGAACCCTCTTACACTGTTGGTGGGACTGCAAACTAGTACAGCCACTATGGAGAACAGTGTGGAGATTCCTTCAAAAATTGGAAATAGAACTGCCATACGACCCAGCAATCCCACTGCTGGGTATACACACCGAGGAAACCAGAATTGAACAAGGTATGTGTACCCTGATGTTCATCACACCACTGTTTACAATAGCCAGGACATGGAAGAAACCTAGATGCCCATCAGCAAACAAATGGATAAGAAAGCTGTGGTACATATAGAAAACTATAAAACACTGATAAAAGAAATCAAAGATGACACAAATAGATGGAGAAATATACCATGTTCATGGATTGGAAGAATCAATATAGTGAAAATGAGTATACTACCCAAAGCACTCTATAGATTCGATGTAATCCCTATCAAGCTACCAACAGTATTTTTCAGAGAACTAGAACAAATAATTTCACAGTTTGTATGGAGATACAAAAAACCTCAAATAGCCAAAGCAATCTTTAGAAAGAAGAATGGAACTCGAGGAATCAACCTGCCGGACTTCAGACTGTTCTACAAAGCTACAGTCATCAAGACAGTATGGTACTGGCACAAAGATAGAAAAACAGATCAATGGAACAAAATAGAAAGCCCAGAGATAAATCCACACACCTATGGACACCTTATCTTTGACAAAGGAGGAAAGAATATACAATGGAGGAAAGACAATCTCTTTAACAAGTGCTGGAAAAACTGGTCAACCACTTGTAAAAGAATCAAACTAGAACACTTTCTAACACCATACACAAAAATAAACTCAAAATGGATTAAAGATCTAAATGTAACACTATAAACTCCTAGAGGAAAACAAGGGCAAAACACTCTCTGACATAAATCACAGCAGGATTCTCTATGACTCACCTCCCAGAGTAATGGAAATAAAAGCAAAAATAAACAAACCGGACCTAATTAAACTTAAAAGCTTTTGCACAATGAAGGAAACTATAAGCAAGGTGAAAAGACAGCCTTCAGAATGGGAGAAAATAATAGCAAAATAAGCAACTGACAAAGAATTAATCTCAAAAATATACAAGCAGCTCCTGCAGCTCAATTCCAGAAATATAAATGACCCAATCAAAAATGGGCCAAAGAACTAAACAGAAATTTCTCCAAAGAAGACATACAGATGGCTAACAAACACATGAAAAGATGCTCAACATCACTCATTATCAGAGAAATGCAAATCAAAACCACAATGAGGTAGCATCTCATGCTGGTCAGAATGGCTGCCATCAAAAAGTCTACAAACAATAAACGCTGGAGAGGGTAAGGAGAAAAGGGAACCCTCTTACACTGTTGGTGGGAATGCAAACTAGTACAGCCACTATAGAGAACAGTGTGGAGATTCCTTCAAAAACTGGAAATAGAACTGCCATAGGACACAGCAATCCCACTGCTGGGCATATACATTGAAGAAACCAGAATTGAAAGAGATATGTGTACCCCAATATTCATAACAGCACTGTTTACAATAGCAAGGACATGGAAGCAACCTAGATGTCCATTGGTAGACAAACAGATAAGGAAGTTGTGGTACAGATACACGGTGGAGTATTACTCAGCTATAAAAAAGACCACATTTGAGTCAGTTTTAATGAGGCAGATGAAACTGGAGCCTATTATACAGAGTGAAGTAAGCCAAAAAGAGAAACACCAAAACAGTATATTAATGTATATATGTGGAATTTAGAAAGATGGCATTGATGACCCTATATGCAAGACAGCAAAAAAAAAAAAAAAAAAAAAACCACAGATGTAAAGAACAGACTTTTGGACTCTGGGAGAAGGTGAGGGTGGGATGATATGAGAGAATAACATTGAAACATGTATATCACCATAGGTAAAACAGATGACCAGTGCAAGTTCAAAGCATGAAGCAGGGCACCCAAAGCTGGTGCTCTGGGACAACCCAGAGGGATGGGGTAGGGAGGAGGAGGGACGAGGCTCAGGATAGGGGACACGTGTACACCCATGGCTGATTCATGATGATGTATGGCAAAAACCACCACAATATTGTAAAGTAATTAGCCTTCAATTAAAATAAATTATTTTTAAAAGGCTTTCTTAAATGAAAAATGCAAAGAAATAGAAGAAAATAATAGCATGGAAAAGACTAGAGATCTTTTCAAGAAAATTGGAAATACTAAGGGAAACTTTCATGCAAGGATGAGCACAATAAAGGATAGAAATGGTATGGTCAAAACAGAAGAGGAAGAGATTAAGAAGAGATGGCAAGAATACACCAAAGAACTATACAAAAAAGTTCTTAATGACCCAAATAACCATGACGGTGTGGTGATTCACCTGGAGTTGGACATCCTGGAGTGAAGTCAAGTGGGCTTAGAAAGCATTACTATGAACAAAGCTAGTGGAGGTGATGGAATTCCAGCTGAGCTATTTCAAATCCTACATATGATGCTGTTAATGTGCTCTACTCAATATGTCAGCAAATTTGAAGAACTCAGCAGTGGCCAAGGACGGGAAAAGGTCAGTTTTCATTTCAATCCCAAAGAACGGCAATGTCAAAGAATGTTCACACTGCTGTACAATCGCAGTCATTTCACATGCTAGCAAGATAATGCTCAAAATCCTTCAAGTTAGGCTTTAGATACCAACAATCCTGTGTTCATAGTAATTCTTCCTAAGCCCACTTGACTTCACACTCTAGAATGTCCGGGTATAGGTGAAAGGCCACATCATTGTGGTTATCTGGGTTACTTAAATGAAAATTACTTTATACATTAATCTGGCAGTTTGGAGGCAAGAGTACCATGAGTGCTTGCTCAGTCATGTCTGACTCTGTGACCCCATGCATGGACTGTAGCCCACTAGGCTCCTCTGTCCATGGAATTTTACAGGCAAGAATACTGGAGCGGGTTGCCATTTCCTTCTCCAGGGGATCTTCCCAGCCCAGGGACTGAAACTGTGTCTCTTGTGAAAGGCCACAGGAAGGCTGATGATTATTCTTTGAAACGGTGAATTTAAATTGCATTAAAGTACGAAATAGTCCAGTCTCAAGAGGGAGACAGGATACAGAGTCTCAACTGCTGCGCTCCTTTTTTGGGGTGGGAGCTGGAGTCTGTGTATCAGCAGTGCCGTTGCCTGGTAGAACTCTGCAGACGGGAGCAGGGTGGTTCTCCCTCGGCTTCTCTTGGGACTGTGCTGTGGTCAGGGGCCAGAGACCAGATTTCTCCATGTACCGTTCTTTTTGTGATTCTGGATTCTGACTCCCTGAGCAAATCAGACTAGCCTAGGGTTACTGGAGCCCGCCACTTGCTTGGCATATTTATCATCCACAAATCATCTGCTATAAATATACCTCAGCAGGATGATCATCAGGCCGGCTCTGTAGCCTGCAATTTATGAAGGTTATGGGAAACGGTGTGAAGGGTGAAGTGCTTTATTAAGGGTGGCTTTCTCCCTAACCCAGCCCCGCATTGCTCTGGAATATAAATGACCCTGGGAGTGAGTGCTCCTTTCCCTTCAGGATTAAGCCTTTTTAAATTGTTCCTTTTGGCTGTTATTCTTTTGTCACTGTTGTGAGACCCACAAGATTTTGAAAGAAACGACTAAATCACTATTCAAGATAATGTGAGAAAATGTGAGAAACCTCTAGTTGCAAAGTATATTTAAACCTCACATTGGTTCCTTTTTATGTACAAATCATATGCAACATTCTCCTTTTCTCCATTTATTTTGCATGCCATTAGTCTCTTTATTTTTCGCTTCTGGCAAAATAACAGAATTGACCAAAATGTCTTGCAAGTATCATAATCACAATCTCTGTGGAAGTTGAAATAAATGAAATGTGTGCTGCTTCTTTGTATTGTTAAATGCATTTTTTTTTTAAATTTTAAAAAATGTGTTTGCTGAAGACACAATGTTTTGGATTATGCCCCGGACATAAACCTTATTTTCCTTTCACATTCTCTTAAATGAATAAAAAATATTGAAACGAACCCAAAACGACACAAAACCAAAACGCCACCCAAGCAGCTCTCAGCAGTGAATTTTCCTGGAACACGGTTAAAGTCGGCTGGATGGGGAATGATTAACTGTTTCCCTTACAGAGTGTTATTCTGAACATTTGTCCCAAAAGAAAAAGCCTTAAAGAGGGTCACCCTATTAATATATATTAAGCAGTAAAGGACCAGTTTTAACATTTCAGACAACTCCTGTGAACAGATCGTGGACACCTTTCTGTTTTCACTACAATCCTCTTTTAAAAAACGATGTTCCCGGCTATCCAATCGACCCAGGGGTGAGGAACAACATGAGGAAGAAAAAAAAAAAAAAATGCAGAAGGACAGAAAATGATGGAAATGTGTTTTATTCAACTTCACCTGCCGCTCAAGCAACTCACCCAGAGGAAGACTCCACACGTTGTATGAATTACCCCAGCATGGTCTCTTCCCCTACATCAACGCACTATTTTATCACCTGTTTTGCAAAGCACCAACTGCGTTTACAAGTAGAGGCATACCCGGTAGGCAAATAACCTTTTGCTGCACGTACTGGAAGCTAGTTCATCAAATACTTGTCAGCCAACTGTCCAGGAGGCAAGAACACCAAGGTGGGGAGTGGCAGACATTTACCCCTCTTTCCCTGCTAAATCGAGAATCTGGTCGCTTCTCCTCCTCCAGTCCTTCCCTCCTTGTCACCCCCGTGCCCAAACTGTTACTAGGGAAACTCGAAAAAGAACTGGATGCATTACGAAAACAAAAGTTTCGACCCCATAGGCACGATCCCATCGCCATGCAGAAAGCAACGCAGACGCCCAAC
Source organism: Bos taurus (assembly GCF_002263795.3). Taxonomy (NCBI): domain Eukaryota; kingdom Metazoa; phylum Chordata; class Mammalia; order Artiodactyla; family Bovidae; genus Bos; species Bos taurus. Next base: position 7,359,839 of record NC_037336.1, read on the forward strand.
CTCGGTCGCCGTATCAGCCAGAACAAGTAAGATGTTAATTGCAGACTCGCAGAGGAAAAAAAAAAAAAAAAACTAGTACTGTTCCTCCCGGGTACGCGCGCCGTTTGCGGGGAGCGAGACCTGCCCCCTCCGCGGTGGGAGATCCATCCCTCCGAGTCCAGGTGCGGAAAAGAAAAGCTGCGACAGGTCGGCGCTAGGGAAAAAAAAGGAGAGAGAAAAGCGACCTAGTGCGGCAGTTTCGCCCCTAGCCCCGGGGGTCGCCTTCCCGCGCTCCTCAGCCCCGGCCTGGCCTCCCTGGGGCGATCAGTCCCCGCCGGCAGCGGCGCTGGGAACTGCAGGTGCACAGACCTCCCAGGCGCAGACAGCCGCGCTCCCGTGAAGTGCGGGCTGGAAGCAGCGGTGACGTGAGGGGCACCGCGGCCCGGGGGTTGGAGCGCCGCCCGCCGTCTCCCCGCGCGCGCCCCTCCCGCCGCCCGCGCCCCACCAGGCCGAGCTCCGTGCGGGCCCCGGGCCGCCTCCGGGCGCACCGCGCTTCACGCGCGCGCCGCCGAGCACACGCGGGGGCCCGGCGCGCGCCTGGGGGGCGCGCGCTCTCTCCGTCGCCGCCGAGCACACGCGGGGCCCGGCGCGCGCCTGGGGGGCCGCGCGTTCCGGCCGCCGCGCGCCCGGGAGAGCGAGCGTCGCGCGCGCACGCCCGACACAGAGCTTTACTATCTGGCTCCCCTCTCGCCTCCCTCCTCGCCCGGCATTCACACGGCTCTCCGACATCACCAGCATCCCCAGCCAAGGCTCTTTTTTTTTTTTTTCTTCCCCCCTCCTCTCCTCAGTACCTGCGGGCTGTGGGGCGGGAGGAGACGGAGGGGCGGGAGGAGAGCGGGGAGAGGGGAAGACAGGAGCCCCAGCCTCCCGAGGCGGCCGCGGGCGCCCGCGGAGTGAACCCGCCGCCCCGGCGCATCGGCCGCGCCGCCGCCTCTGCTCGGCGCGCTTCCTTGGCTTCCTGGCCGATTGCTTTGCTGGGGGGGCAGGTCTGGAAAAACAGCTCCAGTGGCTGTGAAGCCACTTCCTTTTTTTTTTTTTTTTAATTCCTTAGCGTCTGTCTTCGGGGGCTCTCCCCGCTCCCGCCGGCGCCTCGGTGGGAGGTTGGATTCACTTGGCTACGGCGTAGGCTCCGGGTTCCTGGGGGGCTTTTATTCCCCCAGCCCTCCCCTCTTTGATTCTCTCTCCCTCCACCCCCGATCCCCGCGTTCTTTTACTTCTCTTATGTGCGCGTTAAAAAAAAAAAAATCCATCCTGATTTTTTAAGCTTAGCCGGGGAAAGATGGGCTCCGGGGCTCGGGACCGAAGGGGCGTCTCTCCGTCACTGTTGCTGGGACGCGTGCCTGCGCTGCTGCCTTAGGCGCCCCGAGTGTTCCGAGAGGAAGGTAAGGACGGGGGTCCGGGGGTCACCTTCCCTCCGCCAGGGTCAGCCACCAGCTCCCCCCCCCCCCCGGGGTGGGGGAGTTGCGGAGGAAGGATCGGGAAAGGCAAGGCTGTTGCTGGCGGATGGAGGGGCTGCGAGCAGACCTGACGGTCTCCATTGACTTAAACGCCGCAGTTGAAAAGTTAGGCAAGTCTCGTTTTCCAGAGATGTGCTCCGTCAGGAGGGATAGGCTGAGAGACCTGGAACATCTGGCGGTTGTGTGTGATCGGGGTCATTTTGTGGGGGGAAATGTTAGGTTAAAAGGAAGTTAAGATAAGGGGAGGCCGTGGGTCTTCTATTGGGGGAGAAAGAAAAAAAAAAAATCAGTGGAGTGATGGCGCCGTCTATGTTCGACTAAACTAAAGTGTCACCCAGAAAATCAGTTTTGAGGGGAGCTAAACTAAACGCCAGTTTGCCTCTCAGCAGGAGACAAATAAATAAATAAATGGCATCCTTGAATCCTCGGTGGCCGGGTCCCTTACACACCCGCAACCCGGTTCTTTCTTTCTTAAAGAGAAAGATGTAATTGTTGGAAGTGGCCCTGCAGTCGGGGACTGGCGGGGGATGGGGGTGGTGGTGGGGGTGACAGAGTTCGGCGATCCCTTTGTGATTATGTAGAATAAAAGAAGACTCCGTACACGAAGGAGTATACCAGTGATCGAAATAAAGAGCGTTATATTGAGGGGGCTTTCTTGAGCAGGCTCGAAGAGTGAAATCAGAGCCTTTTATCCACTGTTTCTCATCCTTGATGAGCACAGCAATGCAGACATGCACTGTCAAATAGATGGAAGCAAAAGTACCGGGTTTCATTAGGAAAAGAAATACGACCTCTTTTTGAGTTAGTGATTATAAAATGAAGCCCCCTTTCATGGATGGAATTCCTAATTTAGACACTCACTGTCACATTGGCTCTCAACGCCTACACTCTATCCTGAAGAACACTGCGCAGACCTGCATTGCCTGCAAAGTGCTACAGCAGGGGGAAAAAGGGGGGATTATTTCTAGAATTTCCTATAACTTTCCCTATTTTTTAACCTTTACATCCTCTTTGGCTTTATTTTCTCAAGAAGAAAATGCATTATTCATTGAGCTGTATGTTTGAATCCGAGAACACTGTTTTGATAGTCCCAGCAATTCTGATGTTATTTTAAACTGCTGCTATATGGAGATTTAGAATTGGAGTTGTTTTTGCTTATATGAAGACATAGAATTGGAATCATGATCTGGGGATTGCAGATCTGTCTTCAGGGACTTCAAAACTGGATTTTGTGTGCATGCATTGGTGTGTGTTATGCAATGGGGAGGAAGAGGATTTTATCCTTTGGTTCAGAGAGGACCCAGGCAAAGACATGAAAACTCTTAACTATCTATATGTCTGTATGTCTGTCTCTGTTTACAGAACAGTGGAAGAGACTGCAGCCTAAAGACTTTTAAAATTAACTTGGCATCACTTTTCTCAGCTCAAAGGCTAAGCAAAAAAGCAGTGTCATTTATTCTAAGAAATAACTTCTTAAAGGTTAAAGCTGAAAAATATTCAAGTTACTTTTGGATAACAACTTACAGAGGTAAATATAACCAAGAATTACCGTATTATGTAAGACCAGGTTAAAAAAATAGAGGGGGGAAGGAAAAGAGCTTTGGAGCTGTTATTGGAGAGGTAGCAACAATTCAGTAATTGAAATCTGCTAGAAGAGACAATGCTAATTGTAAATGTTAAATTACAGTAGATAACTCTAGGTAAAATAGCCCTAATTAAAAAAAAAAAAAAAGACTGAAACCAGTTCAGTTCCTGTGGTTCTGGGATTATTCACTAGTAACGCCTTTGGAAACAGATACTAATACAATGGTCTACTTTATGTATCCCAGGAGGCATGTCACATTGAAATGACTGCCTTAAATCGTGGTTCTCAATTATGATGTCCGAAAGCTAGTCTTCCTTCTGTATCTGCCCTTTCTCGGGTGATAGTTTACAAATTCTATTAATCTACATGAATGCCTGTAGTTTTGCATAGGAATTTCCCATCAGTTCACATAGTGGCCCCTGCAAAGACTAGTAGGAGCATTTGGGTGATGGTGTTTCAGCTGCAACAAATTATCATTTGTGCTTTTTAAATTGAGGCTATCATTTGTCATACGTGCTTTTCACATTTAAAAGAAAAGAAATAATATGACGACAGCTGTTCCTAGATTATCAGATTTTGTGTGATGTTGTTTACTGCAGGCAGAGAGCTGAGGGGGAGAAAAGGTTTGTCTAGGTTGCTTAAAAATATCTCAAATTAAAATTTAGGTTGTTATATTTAAAAAGCTGAGTTTTCCTCTTCTTTCACTAGAATCATAATGCACTTGAAGGAAATCTTGGTAGATAAGAGCATTCCTATTAGTAATCTATTGAATATTATTTTAAAATTGAATGTAGAGAATTTGGCCATTGCGAAGGGCCACGTGAGGGCGCTGTTCACACAGCAACAGATAGTTTTATGGCATAAAAAAATTACCTGCCCTTTTTAAAAAAGGCTTTTTTACTGAAATCTTGGAAACAGCTGGCTGTAATATTGGAAGGAGTTTCTTTTTATCAATGCGCATAGACTCCTACTTGCATTTTACTTTCATTGCCATTTTTACAGGCCAAATGACATAGGATGAAGGCTGTTCGTAACCTGCTGATTTATATATTTTCCACCTATCTCCTGGTTATGTTTGGATTTAATGCTGCCCAAGACTTCTGGTGTTCAACTTTGGTGAAGGGAGTCATTTATGGATCGTATTCTGTAAGTGAAATGTTTCCCAAAAACTTTACAAACTGCACTTGGACGCTGGAAAATCCAGATCCAACCAAATATAGCATTTACCTGAAATTTTCCAAAAAGGACCTTAGCTGCTCTAACTTTTCCCTCCTGGCTTATCAGTTTGATCATTTTTCCCATGAAAAAATCAAGGATCTTTTAAGAAAGAATCATTCTATAATGCAACTCTGCGAATCCAAGAATGCTTTCGTTTTTCTACAGTATGACAAAAATTTTATTCAAATACGTCGGGTCTTTCCAACCGATTTCCCAGGATTACAGAAAAAAGGGGAAGAAGATCAGAAATCTTTTTTTGAGTTTTTGGTGTTGAACAAGGTGAGCCCGAGCCAGTTTGGTTGCCATGTGTTATGCACTTGGTTGGAGAGCTGCTTAAAGTCAGAAAATGGGAGAACGGAGTCCTGCGGGATCATGTATACAAAGTGCACCTGCCCTCAGCACTTGGGAGAGTGGGGGCTCGACGACCAGGCGCTGGTTTTGTTAAATAACGTGGTGTTGCCCCTGAATGAGCAGACCGAGGGCTGCCTGACCCAAGAGCTGCAAACCACCCAGGTCTGCAATCTTACCAGGGAGGCCAAGCGACCGCCCAAAGAAGGTAAGGTCAGCCGAGAGGGGTGCCTGGGTGGGGGCGGGGGGCGACAGGGCGGAAATGTGCTGTGTCCCACGCCGGCTGGATCCTTGCCACATCCCTGGGTCACCTCTGGTTTGATTTGTGGTCCTCACTGGTCTCTCAAGCTAGTTTCACTTTTCAAGGTTTTAGACGGGTGGCAGGGTGGGGTGGTGCTCAGCAACCTGCCCTTAGATGCCAGTGGGAGTGTTCAGGGGAAAATAGGTGCAAAAATGTGGAGTCAGTTTGATATGGAGGTGGGTGGCTGGGGAGGTGATGCTTTATTGCTTTCTTAGGCTGCAGCCCCTGAGGGAGATGGAGACACTCAGAGACCTGGGAGTGGATCTGTAGGCTTCTTGCTGGGGCTTCAGCCCACTGTCTCATCTGTGGCCCCTTTCTGGGTTGGAACTTGGGGTGTAGCTGAGAGGTGACACAGATTCAATGGCATGTCGATGTGAACCAAATTACTCCCCTACATGGGATGGCAAGGGTGCCCCTCCCCCAGAGACCCATCATTGTGTTAAAGATGCTTTGCACAGTAAGTCCGACACTGGCTCTGTGGTCAACGGAAGCCCACTGGAAGTACCGACTGTAAGGTTACAAATGAACACAGGCAGGTCCTGCAAGACCTGGTACCCTGTTAGCATGACTTTTGGTTCTGTCTTCTTAGTCCCCTCTTGAGCTTGTCAGAGCCGAGCTAGATGGAAAGCCATGCAGCGGAAATGCAGAAGAAAAGGGGAAAGTACAGGAGTGATTTATAGCTTCACCCAGACTAGTGGGGAAGCTGCCCCAGGATCTGAGACTGTGGATTACGTTTAATAAGGCTGGAAAGCTGGCACATTTTGAGAAAACGGCCTTCCCCTTTGGAAGATTAGGGGATGCATTCTGTTCATTTGAGGGCACGGCTGGTATCTAGCCTCTCTTGCTCCCCAACCCTGTACCCAGAGTGCATGTTGAATTTTTATGCAGGAAATGTTTTCTGATTGCCACAAAGATCTCTGTCTGTGGAAAGGGACAGCTAAGCTCCAGTCCCTCCTTGCTCTCCTCCCCCAACAGAAGTTGTCTTTGTGGCCAACATAAAATTGACACGTTGTTGGGAGAATTTTAAGAGTAGCCAAGGTTTTGTAAGGGGGTGGGGGGCAGTGGGGAAAGAGAGAGAAAACGGCTTAACCAGCAAAAAGCCTTGACTTTTCTGCTGAAAGCCTTTTGGGGGATGGGAATTATGGAAGAGGCATGGCACCCGGGGCAAAGAAGCCTTAGAAAATAAATTCAGACTAATGGCGCTGGGAGAAGGGTGAAAAAACCTTTAAGATTTCTACAGGTCAGTGTTTCCCTAACAGCTGTGACTGAAGAAAGCAAAGTGGTTTTAAATTACAGGAGTTCTTTTCTCTAGTAAAAATCCCAGAGAAGCACTTGCAACTGCAGGGATGGTATTTAACACCATTTAAAACCGATTAGTGTCCCTTAGAATAAGAAGCTATAGTACATGAGGAAAGTGTGATGTTGTAAGCTGGCTAATAAGACAATTAACACCAGAATCCAGGTTTTGCTTGTCTGTTCTATTGCTGTTGTAAGAAAATGGAGAAAATTTGTATCTTCAGTGGTTAAAATTTTATCATCAAACTGACTGCTGATGACAGTGGAAAAAGAATCTTGGTATATATACAACCTTTTTTGTGTGTGTGTGTGTGTGAATGGGAGCAAGTGACAAAAACAAAGTTGTTGTGTTCTCATGGAGTATGATTTTTAGAGATTTTGCTAGTCATGATCATGAGGTGTGGGTTAGGAAAGGGCTGAGATTTATAGAAGTTGGACTAGATGGCCATTCGTTTCAGTAAATGACTAAGAGTGATTTTAGACATTAGATGTTTGAATCCTGGGGGAGGCTGTACGCTTCTTTTGGCTAATTAGCTGGTGAAATGAGAAAGAAATGCCTCCATAGAGAAATCAGTGATTGTTTTAAAATTGTTAACATGTTAATAGAGCTGAAGAGGAAAAGTTTATATAATAGGGGAAGAATATGTGCTGTATCAGTAAAATTGCACAGCCTATATCCTTTGTCTTCTAAATTTGTACTCTTGAATTGCTTAGGTGTTCTGAGTCAGAAAGGTAAGGATAAGTCCTGATGACATAATTGTGGCTGATGCATTTGTAAGTAATTCCTATAAAATATGTATATAGTACTCCTTACTTCATTCAAAGAAGACCTTTCAGGCCATGTTACATTGTAGGAAAGGAATGTGAAAATCTGCAGATGCTTAATTTAGTCAAATTATGCAAAAAGTACATTAAATCTTAGTCAATACAAATGATATCTAAAATCTTACTGTTTCGAATAAACTACCACATAATGATATTCACAGGGCTTGAGGGCTATATGTAATAATTACATACAGTGGTGCTACTCATATCTAATTTAATTCCAAAATGTCTTCATTTTATTTGGTAACATGTAATCTCAACTTCTAAAATGGGGTTTTAAAAGTCCCACTTGTATATTACTTTATGATTTCTATTCTCTGTGAAAAGAGAATAAGGGGAATATTTACAAGTTCATCCTCCATGGTTTTTGCCTCCCATTTTATTTGCTGTTATCAGTACTGACTCAGAAGCCTTGAGTAGAAGTATTTTCCAGTGTACTATGTCACAGAGGTGGCACAAATTTGACAGAATGGTCTTTATGCTCAGTAGATACAGTTTCAGAATTTTTAATGTAATGCTGCTAGTGATGGTAAAGATATGCTGAATACTGAATATTTTGTATCTGTCCATTGGAGTTATCATATTTAGTCAGTATTTGAGAAAACTATGGGCTCTCAGCAATGGAATGTCAGTTTTGAGATAGGATTTCTACTAAGATATTTGTTAACAAACATTCATGTACTTAAGAATTTCATAACCAGAAAACAGTAAGAAGACTATTACTGTTTGAAATGACAACACTGACAATTACAGGTGTTATCTTGAATATATTATAAAAGGAAATTGTTAAATGATGCTTCATTAAAGTGTGAAATTTTATTATATTTAAATATTTTCTTATTTAAGATCATATTTCACATATTTGAGGGTGCCATGTGATTATAGAAACTTAGCTGTCATTTCCTAATTTTTATGTTTAATTTTGAAAGTCTAGTAAATTGGCAAAATGGACTCTCTTGATAATAATGTCGTCTTATTTCAGGCAGTTATTAAATAACTTTTTATGTACAGTCTATATACCTGTTTTTAAAAGAAAACTAAAGTAACATTGCTGTTTACCTGGCTTTCAGATGTGAGTAGGGGCAAGACTGGTATTTATTCATGAGGTCTTTAATATTTTTTATAGCTTTCTTTTACCACAGATGATCCTGGACTATATAGCTAAAGTATAAAAGATCACATATGATCTTATTTCTTACTACTTCACTTAAATAATTAAAACAGTTAAGAGAGAGAAATTGCATACCAGGGTGTCTAAATCATGTAATAAGCCTTAATGGAAGCTTTGTTTCCTACTTAACATCAATGGCGCTACTTATGTGCAGGGAGTTGGGATCCCTGTATAGATTCCAGGAAATCTGGACACACACACTTCCTTGTCTTTTCTTTCTGCCCCTGCTAATCCTTGATAATCATCCACCCAAAGGAAGTCTCACCATGTGCCTGTATAAAGTCTAGCCTGTATGTGTGTGTGTGTTTGAACTTGTAGGCACAAATCCAGAGCAATTTGTGTGTCTATTCATTTTCAGGTGTTTTCATTTCTTTCTACTTGTGGGGTTTTTTTGCCTCATCGCTCTTTTAGTCACTTTTCCCTTGCTTCTTTAGCCTCCTGGCTCTTACTTCCTTTGTGAATGCTGTGATCCCACACTGTATCAGGATGTACAGAGATCTCCTGAGTCAGTGGCATCTTGTCAGTTTGTCCTTCCCCTTGGTGGACCCATAGCCCTTTGCACACACTGTACTTCTGTTCCAGCATCTATCATATGGCATTGAAATTTCCATTTATTTTTCTGTCTTCCTCTGCTAGTCTTGTGAGGTCTTCAAGTGTACAAACTTGGTCTTCCAGTTGTCTAGCACAGTCTAAACAGAGCTTCAATAAAGATTGGTTGAAATGAATGTTAAATGAGCTAAACAAAATAAAAAATTTAAGGACTATACCAATAAATTGAGGTTAATACCATTTATAACATTTCCAGTACAATTAAGGTGTTATTTAGCCAGCTCCTTATCTCAAAGTACTGTTTAATAACATTTTTAAAAGCACAAGAAGAATGGAGTCATTGAGAAATAGTGTTAGTTCCATATGCATTTATTATAATAGATTAGTGATAAATATAGCTTTCTATATACAGCTGTCTACAAAAACAGTAGTAAGAAAATTTGCCAATTTTTACCTGTTTTTTTAATTTTCTTCATTTCTATCTACATTTTTTAGCAGTTTTTATCCAGAAATGACATTTTCCAAATCTTTTTTCCACAGTTTGAAGAGAAACATATGCAAAGTCTTTCCAAGAAAGAGGAATATTTGCATGTTGTTTAGAGCTTCTGTTACTTATTCCTGATTATGATCTATATGTATAGTAATAGTAGAATACTACTAAAATTTTAGGCCTGGCCAAGTAACAGGCCCTAATTTTTACTTTTGCCATTTTAGAATTTTGTCAAGCAATTTAGGGAGTGGCTCAGATATGTAGTATTAATGAAAACTCCATTATATGGCAACTTTTTTTGGAGGCAGTAAATTAAAAATATTAACAGAAAAATCTTGTGTACATATGTGTGTCATTCCGACTTCAGTGTTAGTTGCAGATAAACGTGCTACACATTAGTTTTCTTCAAAACCGAGATGGGAATTTCATTTACTTAGATTCCAACTTCATGTATTCCTATACTTCATTTCCTAATAGAAGTGATTTTCTTGTTAAACGAAATACTTTAATAAAATACAGGGTTCCTTAGAGTCAGTTTGACCTGTATTATCTACAAATACAGATCAAGTCATCTGGCCCTTGGATTTGAAATCACAGTTTCTTAAAAAATCAACATTTGTTACTTTTTTGAAATACCATCAGCTGGGTTTGAATCCACACCTTCACCTGAGAACCTGTTCTGTGTCCCCGCTTCCCTTCTTGGGTTGTTAGAAATGCTTATTCCCCAGGGTACCAGAGAACAGGATATGACATTATGTAGTTAAAAAAAAAAAAAATTATCCCAAAAAACTAATGAAATTAATGGCTTGGAATATTTTAGTTCCTGTCAGCTCTGTGGAAACTTTTATCAATTCAATTAACTAATACAGATCAGAGAGGTATTCAATTTTTCTAAGTGTGTCAGTTCATTGAAATGAAAGGTGTGTTTTGGTATGAGATGCCCTTGGGTCCTGAGAGTGACTCAGCCACCTCGTAGCATCCTTGACAAGGGACAGTGCTTCACTGGGCTTGACTGTACTGTAGTGAAGTGCTGAATTAGATGAGATTGCATATGGAAGACACTTGGTCTAATCCTCAAGTTTTGTTAGGCCCTCAATTCAGTTTTTGAAACCTCTATTTTATTCTTATCTTTTGTCTATAAATGATAGATGATTGATAATAACTAATGAAGTAGATTACCATATAATTATTTGAACTTGTTTAGGAATTTAGGGCATTTAACAAAGGGTCATTAGTTGACTGAATGTCTGTTTTGTATTATGTAAAGAAAAGGTCGCATCTGGATACCTTTGTGTTGATGGAGGCATGACTAATACATCAGATAGATCAAGCCAGTGAATGTGAGTCATCCCAGGGCTGGAAAGCTGTCCTCTGGATATCATTGCTGATCCTTTTTAAAGTCTGTAAAATCTAAATGTAAATCAAGGAGTTTCCAAGTGTTTTACTTTTTGCTGCATTATGCAAAGTTAAATTCATGTTTTGAGTTCTGTTTTGAAAAGGAATTATCCTGAAACAATTAAATCTATATTAAATCATTTGGAAAGAAGTAGAACATTTTTGGAATTTTTTTCACTGAATTGTGTTTAGTTGTTATAGACTAATGAGCCCTCAGAGTCCTCCAAAGGCTTACATATTCAGATATTGAAAACAAATGTAAAAATTTGTTAGAACTCATTTGAAGATTCTAATGTTTTCTTAAAGTTGAATTACAGAATGCCAACTATAAGACTGCATAAAATGTTCTGTGTTCAATTAAATGCTAAATGCTCTATTTTCAATTATCTTTCAACTGTCATTCAGGAATTTTGCTCATATGCAGAGAATGACCTAGCTAATACTTATTTATTAAAGGTTAATATATTTCTTCTTATTATTAATAAGATATTCTTAATAAAGTAATATGTTTCTAGTTTGCACAGAAAGTGCCATGAGTAACAAATGCATAGTAAATACATTAGTGTGGAGCTATTTCTCTCAAAAATAATTCCCTGAATAGGAATCTTTTCTGAAATTGGACATGTTTGCTGATATGCATTTTCCCCTTATGACACATCCCTTATGCTTAGAGCGTGTTATAAAATATGAAGGCAAAATGGTTACTGCTTAGTTTCTCCCATATTAAGTGAAATAATTTATCTGCTAACCTAATCTTGGATATTATATTCTCAAATTACTTCTAGACAACAAGATTCTTTAAAGACTGAGAATTGTTTGGGAAAACAGAGCAAACATGTGCATGGAAAAGACATTGAAACACTGATGGAACCAGATTACAGTGTTGAGGATGCAATTTACATGCACTTAGATATAATCAAAAGCATTAAACCAATTGTGGACCTAACCAGAGTCTACCTTGGTGAATTACTTTTTAGCAATGAATGGGTTAAAAAGATAGAAATGGCACACAGAAATATTTGCTTTCCTGGGTCAATGGTATAGAGTATCTATTTCATGACATTTCTACTGGTGTTCTTCCGTTTAAAAATAATTTTTAAAGTTTTGATTAAAAATTTATTAAAAATATCTATACCACATATATAAAGATAATTTGTTCTCTAATAACTATTTTTAAAGAGAAAACTTCAACTACGTATCACTTTTAAGAAAAGAAAGATGTGGAGTGTTTTGTTAAACATTTTATAAATTAAAAGAATGTAAGGAAACCCGACATTGAGAAATTGCTTTCCAGTTCACAGAGGTCTGTGGCACAGATTATTCTACTTGAGCAGTAACTGTGTGAGGCACCTATTATTTGCTCCATCAACATGGGCCGATTATACCTTAAAGACCATGGCTTTCCTTTCTCATCATTTTACTATAGACTGGTCCAAATGAAAAACTACAGAATTTTAGAGCTATGAGTTTCTTTCTGTTTCTGGAACACCTGAATCACAAATTCTCAGATTCATAAGGGCCTCTCAGCATCATCTCGTCCAAATCTTACCTGACTAGAAGAATTCCAATATGCAGATGTATCACGGGAATATTATTTCAACTGAACATAAGTGTTCTTGGAGTTTATATTTAATGCCATTTCTATAATGTAAAAGAGACACGGTCATTTAGGATGGTTGGATAGATCTAATTATTAAAAAAAAAAAATTACCTGGTATCCAGCCAGAACAATAATCAGAGTATATTGCTCTACTACTGAATATAGACTCGTCTTTACAAATCAGAACTTTCATTCATTAGGTTTTTTTTTTTTTTCTATGTGGTATATATTATTTAAACAAATGTGATGTAAATTTCAAAAATCTATTGATTTTCAGTCTAAGCACATTAAGTTTAAAGAGCAGTGTGTTTCAAGTGCAGAGCCTGTCTAGGTTTAGAAAGATGATTTACCAAGGTCTATCTTGGATTTTCGTTTTATTATCATTCTCTAGGGCAATCTGTGTTTTAAAGAAAATAACATGTTCTATTTTTTAGTTACCCCATTGCACATTGAGAAATGCTATTACAGGGGGAAACAGACCAGAACCCACTCCTGTTTTGAAGGTCACAGCCCCTGTAGGTGGGCTTCCCTGGATTCTCTGGAAACCCCTCTCTTCTCTCACTCTTGAGGCCCATGCCCTGATTCTCACCCTAGGACTGTACTCTGTCTCCCTGATTTCTCCAAGCTTTATCCATGCCTTACTCTCTTCTCACATTACTTTACTACAAGACATCGTCTGTTTCTTATTGGGACATTTACTGGTACAGGAGTATGTGATTTTGTTAACTCATTACGTTGAGCTTGGTCTGAAATCGTTCCTTTTAATGTGCTAAGTCTTATGTAATAATTAGCCATTTGCAGAGTTGCAGGTTGGCTAACCCTACTAATTGAAAGGATTGAGCTAGGCTTCCCTGGTGGCTCAGATGGGAAAGAATCCACCTGCAATGCAGGAGACCCGGGATTGTCACTGGTTCCAGAAGATCCCCTGCAGAGGGGAATGGCAACCCCCTCCAGTATTCTTCCCTGGAGAATTCCATGGACAGGGGAGCCTTGAAGGGCTACAATCCATGCGGTCGCAAAGAGTTGGGCATGAGTGAGCAACTTTCACTTCACTTCAAAGAGTTGAGCTAATCAAAGTAAAAACCAATTGGCCATTTTTTAAGAAGCTCAATTGACATGGTTTATTTTACACTTGATCCTAACTCAGGATCAGTATATGTTCATCTTCATAACTACATTGAGTTTAGGAACTCTTCCAATAGTCTTTCTATATGTACATGTTGACTTGTTGACTACTTAGCCTGTTTTAAAATCATGTAACATGTACATTCATATACAATTTTTCAGTGATGATGTGACCACAGAACATTTGAACTGGCCTGGGTATTCGAGGAAAGTTTTGTGAGTTGGTAATTTCAAGGCTCACATATAAAATGTAAAAAGCCCTGGCAGGTTAATATTTAGTTTTCATTTTATATCATTATAATAGTGGAAATATAAAATGAAAAAACAATTTCGGTTGCTAATGTAAGTATCCTTTTGCCTGTTGATTTCATTATACATCTCAAGTACATGTGTCCAACTCTTGATGATTCCATAGACTACAGCCCACCAGGCTCCTCTGTCCATGGAATTTTCCAGGCAAGAATACTGTAGTGGGTTGACATTTCCTACTCCAAGCAAAGACAAAAAAAAAAAAAAAAACAAGACTAATATAGAACTTTATTTTTTTTCTTTCATTTCATTGCAAAAAGAAACCAAGGCAGCTAAGTTTACCCTTATAATTTCATTAAGAAAATTACAGTTTTAACTCTTTCTGTGTTTAGGTTGCCTTTCACGTCACAGAAGAGTCTTGAGAAGGAAAAAGGAAAATAACTTCCAAAGAAACAAACGGACTAACCTTTATTTTTTTCTGACCTTCTGTTGATATACAGCTCTGATTTTTCTGAGTAGGTGATACATAACAAATATTTATTCTACAGTGAATGCTTTTGGAAGTATTTTTTTCTAATGTTGGCTCCTCATACTAATTGTAATGTGGAAAAGAGGGCACCTTGAGAAGATAGAAATCTGTTTACTTTATATAATCTTTCCACATAAATCTGGCAAATTTTCAACGATCTGCTTCTGTATCTGGGCTGAGAGATTTCAGTTTATTTTGGCTTCCCAGAGAGGTCAGCTTCCTTTACAGAAATGTCAGCTTGTGGTCGGCTCTCTTTGGCTGGCCTTGGTTTTTGTAACTTAGAGGGCAAACTATGTATATTTTTAAAGTGGTGCCTGAGATATTAACCAAATGCAGCCTTTTCAATCGGCTTTACTTCCAACTACAATGAAGTAAATGGCCATGAAGCATGGTTGCTGGTTCCATTTGTACCACTGAGAGCATTTTAATTGCCTTCCTTAGCTTGTGATATATTAACAGTCTGTTCTCTTAAAAATGTATGGCTTCCCTTTGTCTAGTGGTTTTCCTGGAATTTTCTTATGACCATATTTTGGTGTCCAGTTGGTGATAAAGGGCATAAGTGAATTCTAGGCAGTAATAAATATTACATAAACTTGCCACTGGTCTCTGCATCCCGAGGGGAGAGAAACCACAGTGATATGGCTGACTAGAAGTTAATCCATTAAGTAGCAAGAACTGATTAATGCAAAAGAAGTAAGTATGTATAGGATATGAATTAATACAGCTTTTTTCCCCCTTAGCAATGGAAATTTTTTCCAAATAAAAAGTCAATATATGAAAAAGTTTATTAAAAATAGGACTTCTTTGGTGAAGTGAGCAGGAAGCCCAGAGCTTGCCTTATCCACCTCCAGAGGTGAACCACCCCCTGTGTGTTTCACACCCCGTCCCCTACTGCCTGTCCTGTGAACACTTTCCTTGGGATCTCTCTTTCCTTGGGGTCAGTTTGTCCTGGGGCTGCATGTCGTGTTTCAGGACTAGTACCTGAATTGTCCATCTTTCTGTCTCATCATCTGGATTCTGAGCCTCTTCGCCTGAAGTTTCCGAACCTGCAAATTCGCTTATTGCAATCATACCTCTTGCTCATAGACTGGAGTTTACCCAGATAAATACGAATATTGTATTAGGATCCTTTTGGATCTTTATCTGATGAATAATTAGAAGCCCTCGTGTTAAATTGTTATAAATGTACTGTTTTTGGGTGTTACTCATTCTGATTCTCTTCCTGATTGTTTAGTTACTCCCCAAACTGTTCAGCTGCAGACTGTCAAACATCTTGAAGTAAACTAAAGTTATCAGGGCATAAAATTTTTTTGGAGGTCCTTTGTTCACCATGTTAGCATCTGTTCTATGGACATGAGTGGACACTGGAGTGTTATTAATGCTCTTCCAGTAGTGTCAGCCTTCCCTCTCTCTGGGCATGGGTCGTGACTGATTTCTGGACCAGCTGTGCCTGGATGGGATCATGTGACTGGTTCTGGCCAATGGGTGGTAAGCAGAAGTGTTACTGCTTGCTTCTGAGTTGGGTTATTTCATTGCTGGAGTAAGATCACCAGAGTGGTCTCTTTGCCTCTGGCAGGGGTACCTGTGCCAGAGAGAAGGGCCTCCCCAGGCAGCTTCTGTCCTTAAACATGTGAGCTGAGACGAGCCCCTTTCTGTGGCCTGAAGGCTGAGCCAGGAAGTTCTTTTTCTGTTTCGAGACACTGGGTATTCAGATTTGTCTTTGTTACTACAGCCTAACCTAGCATATTCTGGCTGATAACAAAATGTCCAGTTATGTAGGATTGGGGGACAGTGGCGTTAACTGATGGTTTTAAAAGGTGACGGGGCACACTGGTGACCTGTTGTGTAATTCAGGTGTGAAGATGTGGTGGCCAGACAGGTCTGTGATATTTTGTGGGGAGGATCTTGCCCACCTGAATATTCTACAGTGTACTCTGGTGTAGCTGAATTTCAATTTATTGTTAACGACACTCTGGACCTCATTTTAAGTATTAATTTATCAATATTTAATTGTCCTAGCCTAATTAAAAGAGTAAATTAATACAGGCATTGTATGTTTAGGCTTCCCTGGCGGCTCAGACGGTACAGTGTCTGCATACAATGCGGGAGACCAGGGTTCAGTCCCTGGGTCGGGAACATCTCCTGGAGAAGGAAATGGCAACCCATTGCAGTGCTCTTGCCTGGAAAATCCCATGGATGGAGGAGCCTGGTAGGCTACAGTCCATGGGGTCACAAAGAATCAGACACGACTGAGCGACTTCACTCACTGTTGTACGTTTAGATAACAAGAGACCATTCTTTTGACATACACTCAAAAGCTACTGGATTTTTATATATGTTCAAACTCACCCAGGTTAGCGAGGGTTCGTGGTCTTTTGCTGAGTCATGATTGTCAAAGAACTGAGTAGCAGACATTCCTTGTGGTCTGGTGGTTCTTACTGACAGGTGAAAACTTGGCCCGTTACCTGCCCTTCACCCTCCCTTCTTTATCTTCATTCCTCCTTCCCCCCTTCCTCTTTTTCTCCTTGGGTACTTCTTTTCCTTCCAGATACATAGGCCATGATATATATGTGTTCACCCAGATCTTGTACTGCAACAATTTGCACAGAATCTGTTATCAATATACATGTAGGTGTTTGTGGTAAACAAATATTTCTATGGGCGTTCAAGGGGAGCTTATAAACACTTAGTAAGCACTGCCTCATTAATCTTAACAATTTTCTTGTGAGGTTAATTATGTAGCGGTAATTAACCTCCCCTGTGAGTAGGTGGGCTTTTGCCATGTTGAGAAGTGTTTTTCCCTTCCAGGAGAGGTGGGAGGGAGCACTGGGCTGCTGTGAACTTTAAACGTGCCTCAGAATGCTACTTCGCAGGAGTGAATGTTGGTAGTACTCGGGAAAATCTTACTATACTGGCCTGAGCCTTGCATTATTTCCCTGACTCTCCTGTCCTCAAGTTTTCATTATAATATGCTCGTTACTTAGACACATTCCAAGACTCCGATGGGGGTATACAGAATACTAAGCAGCTGAGAAGTTTAAAAAAATTGAACACAAATATATTCTTTTTTCCATTTTATATTGTGTTCTGAAGAAAATTTAGGTATGCAGTGAATTATCAATTTTTTTCCCTTTCCCTGTATTTTATATCTGATCTTTGGGACACATACACATACATAGTCACTTATGTATGATCTGTGGCATTAAACACTCACAGGTATTATATGCAATGTGATTTGAAAAGATGAACATTTTTTCAATAGCTTGAGGATATATTCCCTGCTAAACTGTATTTACTAACTAAATATTTACTAGATATAAATCTAACTAGTCTCACTATTGAGAAGATCACAGGAATGGCAAAGAATAAAGATGCTTTTTGCAAGGTAAGCTTTAACATTTAAGTTGATATTTTGAAAATTCACTTGGAGCCTTTTTAATAAATACATTCAGATCAGTATTCTGTGGATCTTCTTAATTATCAGAAATTAATTTTTTTTTTTACTTAGGATTTAAGAGTAAAAATCGTTTGCCAAGCAGGTTTCTAAAAGTTGAAAACAAATGTCAATTCATAAACGTGTACACTTTTCCATTTCTGGGAAATTCACATGTATCATGTCATAACAAATTAACACTTTCAAATTCTCTTTAATCATTGATTATTTTCTTCCTTTGGAACTTGTTCCATATTAGATCCCACACATCTGATGGCCATTAATTTAGATATTTCCTTATAGAGCTTAATATAAAATGAAAATTGCTTCAAGTCAACATTTCATAGTGATTTAAGAGTCAGACTTCCTGGGTTCAAATCTCATTTTCTCAACTTCTAATGGAGAATATTACATATTTCTCTAAACCTCAGTTTCTTTGAGAGATTGAGGTAATTAACATAAAAAATTAACATGATTCCTGGACTGTTTAATAGAGGCTCAATACATATGAACTTCCATTAATTGGATGGTTTTGGAACCCTTTAGAAACCCTGCATAAGCTTTTTCTTTAGTGCAACAAATAAAACTTCGATTTGCAATAAAAAGTAATTCATTTAATTGACCTCCAAGAAACTAAAATGCCTTCTGGGTCATTCAGTCTGGAAAAACGCACTGTATCTTTAACCTTTCTTCCCTCTGAATCTTCACGTTCCTGAGAAAAGTAGTCTGAGTTAAGCTGCCATATCTCTTCTTCTTTCTTCCTCATTTCAGAAATGAATCACTCTGTTCCCCACATCATTTTCCTCTTAAAACAGACTAGCCAGTGATATTCACAGATTGTTTGACAAATGGTTATTGCCCCCAGATGATTTTTCTCTCAAAGGCCCGGGTCTACTCTAAATCAGAATCAGAAAGCGTTATGGACTGTATTTTGTCTGCCTAAGCAGCTTCAACTTCTGGGTATTTTCCTGAAAATATTTTTGTATCTTGGGTGAGTCCTTTCCTCATAACATTATGGTCTAAATGAATTCCCATTTTTTTGGTTAAGTCAAGTTAAAATCTGTATTCTGATTTCTTTCTCACTACTGGCATGCATGTTAAAAATGAAGCAAGCTGTAATTACCTCCTGGCCTGCATTGAATCCCTTTTTTCTTCTGAGCAGAGTCAGATCTCCTAGAAAAATATCTTGCTTGCTGCCTGCTTCTTAACATTTATTCTAAGGCTTACTGTAAGAAAATATCAATAAAATATAAATTCATACTATATTTTTCAAAAGATCATATCTTTTTACTTTCAGTTTTCTGAAACTTTTACTTTTGCCTTTATAAACAACAGAATTAGCAATGTGGCATTAGATACTAATATTTTTAACACTCTAGAATCCTTTGTATTTAGAAGAGCACTTAGAAGACTGAATAACTGCCTTTTGGATGAGATTTGCCATAACTTGAGGCAAGTCAGTCTGAGCTCCAGTTTACTCAGTTATAGAAAATAAAATTGGTTGAGTGAAACTCATAGGATTCTGTGGCAAGTAAAACTGTACCATATATGAAAGCCATTAAGAAAATGAACAGTGGCATCCAAAAATGTTATTGTTATTTATGGTATTAACTTGTAGATTTGATTAAATTCATTAGTTCATTGGCATATGTGCATATGAAATAACGGCCCTGTCCTGCAATAATAAATATCATAGATGGTTGGGTGGATTGTTGGACTTATTTGCAGATGAGACTGATTTGTCCTTGGGAAAACCCTGTTCCCTTGGCTCTTCTTTTTCTTTTCGATGTCAGTGGAAGCAGTGACAATTTGAGCTGCACGTTCAAACCTTTTAGTTTGATTCCCAGCCCTGCCTTCCGCCAGCTTGGTGACCTTTGGCAATTTGCTTCATATATGTAAATCACATTTTCTGTATCTGTGAAAGAGAGATCATCTCTATGCCATTTCTTTTTAAAAAATGTATTCTGTACCAAAAAAAAAAAAAAAAAACAAACCCCACTGTTAAGATAAATGCATGAAAAATGCAGAAGTGGTCAGTTTCTCTTAATGCTGGTTTTTAGGTAATCAAGCTTTAAGTTTTCAGCTGCCCATTGTAAGTTTGAGTTCAATTGTGTTCAGGTCTGGCTTTCCTGTTCTGTAGATGAAGGTCAGAAGTACACTGAATCACTTCATAATAAGCTTTCCACTCCATGTTGGTCAAAGAAATAGTCTGAAAATAAACACATCCTTTCTTCCCTTTTGTGTCAAGAGTTAGCATTGGAGGAGAATGAGTAGATGAATGCTTGCCCAAAACCTTATGCCCAGTGCCAAAAATACTGTGGGAGAAATTGGAGTTTTACAGAACTGCTTATTTTCTCAAGGGGAGAAGGCTACGTGTAAATAAGCAAAGATTTCTATGCCATCAAGTAATTGAAATTAAATGTATTAATCTTTGAGGAATACAAATTAGGTAAATTTTGCATCAAGGTGGATTTTGAAACAGAGTAAAATATGGAAAGAAACATGCGGAGAGAGCTTCATAATTTCTTGAAGTATTTTTGTATCCGTCCTGAAAAGACGGCAGTTTGGAATCTGTTTTCTCTAGGTCACAGCTGGGAATATTTCCAAGGTCAAATGTGATCTGGTAGCCAGACATGCAATTGTTCTGATGGCATCAAATTTACTAGGTAAAATGCCGACTTACAATAATTTATCAACTTGTAAAGAGTTTGGGCAAACCTAATACTTGGTAAACAGTTTTTAAAAACATTCAGTTTTGTGCTTTTGAACAAGTATAGCAAACTGAATCAGTAAAACTATATTCAGATTTTTTAAATGAACCTTAATACAGGTTTAACAAAGTATTTATTTTGACTCAGAGTTTCCTACACCAGGCATAGCACAACCTAACCACTAAATGTAAATTTTTCAGTTAGCCTGACTTCAGTAGGGGGTGTATACTTTAGAAATCCATTAATAGAAAGGTACCGTGCATAATGGATATTTTGAAGAGAATCCAAATGGAACAAAATAGTCCACCAAGCTTATATAATTTTTAACTTTGTTTTTTGTAAATTTTTTAATCTATTTGTGTGTTTATTTTCTAATTATAGTAGTAATGAATACTGTGTGTCCAGTATAATTTTAGATCTCAACTCTTTCAAGGTTCTAAGACTCCTGTGAGATGTGTATTGTTATTACTGCCTCCAGTTTCCAGATGAGGTGTCTGGGACACAGCAGGGCTGACTGAGTGACCTGCCAGGATCACACTGAGAAGGGCAATAGCTGAAATAATCCCTCTTTTAATCCTTACAATATACCTTCACTCTGTGCAGACGAATACAGTCTGACATTTTGAATAATTGCAAAGGTGCTTGACTCTTAGAATCCTTGAATTATAGGATGTTTTTAAAGAGTATAACATTTTATTTTAATTCCTCCAAAGTCCATTTCCTCCTGTGTTTGGGTAGCCTCTGATCTGCTAATGCTGCTAGCCCTCAGACTTTCCCAAGCTGTTGCCTGTGTCAGAGACTCCCTAGTAAAGGAGCTTTCTTCTCCAACCGAGTCCATTATTCACAGAACCCTTCAATCTCAACTCTCTCAGGAAACCTCAAGTGATGAAAATAGGAGTATTGATTTTGTCTTGCTCTGAGACATCCAATGCTTATGAAATCCTTTCTACTCATAAATATACAACTCTGAATGTTTATATTTGCAATCATCGACTCAGTGAACATGAGGTTGAGCGAACTCCAGGGAATAGTAAAGGCTTCCCCACAGGGAAGCCTGGTGGGCTGCAGTCCTTGGAGTTGCAGAGAGTCAGACACGATGAGGGACTGAGCAACAATAAAAATGTTCATTTAGATTTACGTATAATCTGTTTTAATAGTTTTCTATAAAATATGAATTTCTTAGGTTTCAAGTGTATGGTTGGTAAAAACTACAGCTTAATTACCTTGAACTTTACTTAGTACCATATTAACACAATGAGGTGCTTAATCTTTTCTGTAATTATGATCATAGAAGATCAAAATAAAATTAGAATGACAATTATCTTTTTTTGTATAATTTAATGATTTTAAGTTGGGAAGATGTCATTTATATTAGACAAAAATAGGTTATAGTTAGATTAAACGTCTCTAATACTAGAAAATACAGAATATTTATAAAAAAGAAACAAAGGTGAAAAGTTCAATTCCTTGCTCAGAGAATATTTGATCTTTGTCTTTAAATTAATTTTGATATGTTCTTTTGAAATTCTCAACTTTCATATGCTTGGGCATTGAAAATGAATACTATTCTACTAGGAAAAAGAATAAATCCTGATCCAGTCTGACTAAAATCATCCTCTGTGGAATTTTCTTAGCTGTGATAATATTCAAATACTGAAAATCAAGCTGATGCTAACTTTTCCTTCTGAATGGTAGTGATTCAGTGTCTTGGGGATTTAAGAGTTTCTTGAGAGGAAGTAATCAAAATAAAATTATTTTTCTTCTTAAAAAGAACAGCTATTCCATTTATTCTAAAAAGAGGAATTCACAGAGTTTATGTAGGTAAATGTCAGTCACAAAACAAAAAGGAAAAGATAACTGCAAAATAATTCTCTGAAAAGTTCAGACACATCAGAAGATTTAAGGTTGATTTCCATTTTCTTTTCATTTACCTTTTACCATTTATATTTCCCTGAGTTTCTTTCACACTTGTATGTGCTAGGAAAACATATTCCCCCATAACTTTTTATTCTGTTTCTTATTGAATTTTATAATATTATAGTCTTATTACAATATTAATATATCTTAAATCTTGTCAGCTCCAATACTAATTATTTTTATACTACATTATTTCAAAAAATATATTTAAATTACTTCTGAATTCTTATATCATGCAAATTTTGTAGCAGGACTTTAGGTGCATAATTAAAAATATTCTGCTGCTGCTGCTGCTAAGTCGCTTCAGTCATGTCCAACTCTGTGCGAACCCATAGACGGCAGCCCACCAGGCTCCAATGTCCCTGGGATTCTCCAGGCAAGAACACTGGAGTGGGTTGCCATTTCCTTCTCCATTGTATGAAAGTGAAAAGTGAAAGTGAAGTCGTTCAGTCATGTCTGACTCTTAGCGACCTCATGGACTGCAGCCCACCAGGCTCCTCCGTCCATGGGATTTTCCAGGCAAGGGTACTGGAGTGGGGTGCCATTGCCTTCTCTGCAGCATTTGGATAATTTAGCAGATTAAGAAAAAGAATTTAGAAAAACATTTCAGGGCAATTTGCTTGTTTTGAGCATCTGGTTAACAGCTGGAGTAATGAGAGTTAACGCAGCAGTGACCGTCTTTTACACTGATCTCCCATGCACTCACAAACACTAGGAAGTATTAAGTACTATTAATTCCTGCTTCCTTTTGCTATAGGGATTTGCTAAAAAAAAAGGGAAAAGATCCTTGGAGTTTTCCTTCCCTAAAACAATTTTTCAAAAATAAGATTATATGTAGTTTTTATATCATAGTTCACAAGTACGTAATTATTGACATATATATAGTATCTCAAGGTGGTCTGCTGAGTTGAATTATCTTATGTGCAAAATATCTGTTTTGAAACTTTACTTTCTAAGAAGTGTCTCTAGGTAAGGTTCCACATGTATTGAAAAGGGTAAACAGGTACTTACTGCATATATCATGTTCTTGGCCTCGAAATCAGAGCCATGCAATAGAAGTAGGGAGTACACTTAGTATATCACAGATGAGAAGAGTATTTAAGATTTTGCCACTGTTGAGAAGAAGCAAACACTGTAGGAGGTCAGAAAGGAAGGAGCAACATGGCCTTTGGGGATTTTCCTGGCGATGCAGTGGTTGAGATTGTCTTTCCACTTACGGGGGCACAGGTTCAGTCCCTGGATGGGGAGCTTGGGTCCTGCATGCCTGGAATGGAGTGGGTTGCCATTTCCTTCTCCAGGGGATCTTCCTGACTCAGGGATCGAACCCAGGTCTCCTGCATTGCAGGCAGAGTCTTTACTGTCTGAGCCACCAGGGAAGCCCCAAGGCAAAGATGAATCAAAACCAAAAAACAAAAAAATGGTGAAGACTCTATGATCAGTCTGAGAGATTTAAAATGGCATGAGGTGATACATTTTTCAAATAAAGTACCAGAGGGAAAGAAAAGGCTTGACTTTTGATGGTTGTGGCCCTGGGACAGGTTCATAATTTTCAAAGGGGACCTGGTTCAAGTTCAATCACAGTATGGTTCAAAAATGATGAGTCTGTGGTTTTGGCAGATAATTAAATTGGCCTTGTTCTGTGAAAAAGCAATTAGACTTTTATATTGTAGCTCAGTCACTTAATAGCTATGGTATTTACCACATAAATCAAGTAATCAGTTAATCTAAGAAGCTTAGAACGGTTCTTTGCATGTAATTTCTGCTTAATAATTTTGGTGAAAACAGTAAATAATTGGAGAAAGTACTCTAAGTTAATTTTCACAAGAATAATTTATTTCATATTATCAAAATTGGCAATAACTTAGAGAGCCAAGGTCAAGTCTAGAGTCTAGGGCAAGATCAGTGAAAGTCTTCAAGGGTTGCAAGGTGGTGAGAGGTAAAAAATGATGCTAAGGCATAGGTAAAAATAATTTTTGGTGAGGATTTTGAAGTTGTTATCATGGGACATTCATTACAGAAATTATGTTTTTTCCCAAAGCATTTTAAAATCTAATGTTTAAAATCAAAATGGTGCTATGCAAGGCGAAAAGAACTGAGAATAGTCAAAATATATTTCTTTTGTCATTTTTTTAATTTGTTTTTTAATTGGTGGAAAATTACTTTAAAATGCTGCGTGGGTTTCTGCTGTACAACAGTTGGGCAGAAGACCTTAACAGACAGTTCTCCGAAGAAAATATTCAGATGGCCAATAAACACATGAAAAGATACTCAACATCACTAATTATTAGAGAAATGCAAATCAAAATTTCAGTATTTCTTAAACACTATGTTTTAAGGGTCACTGAATTAAGTTAAAGGTTTTATTCTTGTGACACTATATAGAAATTGCAAAAGTACTGTTCAAATAATGTTAGTATGTAAAATCCATTCATTATAGAAAGTTTATCCTACAATGTGTCATATATAAAAATATCATTTTTAGTCTTGTTAAAAGTATATTATGCATAAACATTAATTTTATTACAAGGGAATCATGAAAATAGTGCTTGTTGCCTTTCTTTATTAGCACTTTTTCATAAAGTAAAAAAATCACTATTTTAGATCTACTAGTCACTTTAAGGGGAAAAATGTAAAGAGAAAAAAGTTAACACCTGGGATTCTAAGAATTGGTGTTATTTATATCATGAAAGAAGATGTTACAAGTTTTTTCCCACATATGATATAATCCTGTTTGTCAAACAAGAAATTTTTATTTTGATCATTTTATCAGTTTTCAACAAGTTATTCAAAATAATAAAAAACTAAAATGGATAAGAAAAAATTTAAACAATTTATATTTTCTTTTAACTTACCTCTGTTATTCCAATTTTTCAGAGCTTCATAAATATGAAGTATACTACTTAGATTCTAGGAAATAATTTTAATGATGTTTTTTAATACAATATAGTTTGTATTCATTACATAATTTATACCTAGAACTCTACCATTTCCCCATCAGTTTTGTGTTTTGAAACTCTGTTGAAAGTAGTTCTTGATTTTGGAATCACAATTTTTTTATTTTTAGAAATTAAAAACTTGATTTATCAAAAATTTGCACAGTAAATTATGCATACACGTATATCACATTTTCATATTTGAAGAAATCTTTATATTTTCGGAGTTTTCAATTTGAGGTTGGTAGAATTAAATTATCCAGCCAAACCTATGCAGCTACTCTTATGCTCCTTAAATTGCCTACGTTTGCTAAAATCTGCCAGTAATATCTGTATGTGTTCTGCCTGAGAGTTATTTTTGAAAGACACATTTTGCCTTTAAAGAAGATAGGATTTAGTGTTGCCTGCTTGAAATGTTTTCCTTCTTTCTTTGGAAGTTGTTAAAGGCTTTTGAATAGAAATAATTTTAAAATAGAAATTTCCAGCTATCAATGAGTGCATTGCCTTGATTTCAACCAGAATTAAATATAAAGAGCTGAACTGAGTCCTTGGCCTTCTGCTGTGCCTTCTTCATTTAGAAACTTCAGTATTAAGTGAAAGCCAGATGATTCAAGTGTTGCATTTTAGCATAGCACAGATTGTGATCTTTAGAGTTACATTATCTATATATTACAAGTAATCCAACTAAAACATCTGCACTGTGGCAGTTTCTTTGAAATTTAATTTTCACTAAAAGCATGAGAGTCAATAGGAAAATCACCCTGTCAGCAGAATTTGAACATAGAAGTTCCATTCATGGGATAAAAGGATTATTTGTAAATGGAGCAAAATATGCTGAGTGATATTTGTCATTTTGTTAATGATCAGGGTTCTCATTTGCCCTAATTTATTTTAATTCCCTTAGTGTGTTCTACATTTGAAAAAAAGAATAATCTTAATTACATTTTTTATATTTTACAATATCATCAGTTCATAAAGCTGATGGACCATCATTCTCAAAACTGTATTTATTTGAGCAGTATGAAAATATGTAAGATGTGTTTGGTGTTCAGAATAATATATCTTGTCCTCTTAGTGTTTTCATGTTGCTGCTGCTGCTGCTGCTGAGTCGCTTCAGTCGTGTCCGACTCTGTGAGACCCCATAGACGGCAGCCAACCAGGCTCCCCCGTCCCTGGGATTCTCCAGGCAACAACACTGGAATGAGAAAGTTGAGGCCCAGTGGTTCTGTGTGATAATTAATGTCGGACTCATTGGGCAGAACGCTGGTCTGCACCAGGGCAGTCCGTCTTCACCACTCCACACTTCACTGCCCCCAGATACTTGCTGAAAAGTTTCCTAGGAGGAGGACTAGTGATTGATTTTGGGGGTGGAGAGATTGTGGTTGCAAGCGAGTTATTGGAGCAGCATCAGAATTCACAGTCTTAGTAATTTTATTTTTAATGATTTTATTTAATCCTTAATAATTTTATTTAATTCCTTTTCAATGGTTGGTTGAGGGTCTGTCTTTCATTTTTTTGTGTTCAGATGCCTAGTGTGTGGATCAGATGAGATCATTTAAATCATTGGATCTCACACCAGGCCTCAGCTCAGCCCTCTGTCTCGGCCAGGACCCTCTAGGGAACTCTGTGTCCTGCTGGAGGGTGAGGAGTGAAGTATCACTCTGTCTCTACACTCCCCCACTTCGTGGTATTTGTAGTAGGCTCTCTGTGACTGGTGTTTGGGGTTTATGATGGTTTCTTTGATGAAAATGGAGTCAGTCTTGCCCTGTATATGTGTTTCATTGTGCTCATTGGGTTTCAGGGATTGAGGAAAGGTTTGGAAAAATGCAGCTCTCCTGCAGCCTTTAACTGTAGTCCAAAATATTTTTCTCAGAAGAATTTTCCCCGAATTAAAATTATAATATCTTAGTACAACTTGTATACCTCTGGAGGGAAAAAACAAACGAAAAAACGTAACAGTAGCTATAGCCCAAAACTGCGTTGAGGCTTAGCCAAGAACCATATGCTATAATGGGTTTCCCAGGTGGCTCAGTGGTAAAGAATCTGCCTTCCAATTCAGGAGACGCAGGTTCGATCCCTGGGTCTGGAAGATCCCCTGGAGAAGGGAATGGCTACAGACTCCAGTATTCTTGCCTAGAGAATCCCATGGACAGAGAAAGCTGTTGGGCTGTAGTCCATGGGGTCACAAAGAGTCAGATGTGACCGAGCATGCACACACGTACTCTAATAAATGCACAATAATGTTTAGCTGTCACCATCATCACCATCATTGTGATGATGGTTGGAACTTTTGGGGGCTAACATCATATGTCTGTTTTGTTTGAATTCACTTTAAATTCTGAATCAATTCAAATAAGTAACTGTAAATATTTTGAATGTAATACTTGATGAAATAATTCTAATAGTTCATCTTTAATCTTTGGAGTGGCAGTTAATGTCAATGGATAGATACATGAAGTATATTACATAAAGTGTAATTTGATATTATTATAAGCTGCAGCCATACTGATGTAAATTTATATCACAGAAGCATCAATATATTAGTGTCTAATTTCTGTATTCCCAAGTTTACTGGTTCAATATCTCTTGAAAGTTTATCTAACATTAACAGATGAATAGATGTATTCTAAGGTTTAATATCATTAATAATTATCATTTAATTATTGATAATTTATCTCACAATATATTTATAGGCTTTATTTATTCTCACCTTAAATGAGACACTTCTGTGAGTCTCATGTTCTTTGTTATTGACATGTTTCATAGATGAGTTCTAGAGTCATAGACTAACAGACCTGAATCTGCCTGGAGAAATGTTTTGATGTTTTAGCACAATGTTCAAAGCATTTTTTAGTTTAAATGCCTTCATCAGGGCATGGAGTCATGGTTCTTTTCACACTCAACAGCTTACCTACAGCCGTTTTATACATTTATGTTAGGTGTGTGACCACTGCCAAAATAGAGGTTTTGACTCCTACACCTATATTTTGGAGGTCACTTCCTACTTTAAAGATTTTGTGTATCTATGTGACTGTTCCTCTGTGGTAGAGAAGTGAACAAATAGGTCTTTATTTGTACCCATCTGCCCTGTTTGTTACAATTTTTGGTGGATACTTGTACCTGTCACAATTCTCTTGGGAAGAATAGCTGTTTCTCTTTTGGTCAGGGGCACCAGAAAGTGACATATTATGATTTTGTAAGTGCTCATTATCTTTCAGGCTATAAAGGTATTTCAAGGAAAAGAATGTGTTATTAATTCGCTATAAAAAAGTAACAACTGTAGATTTTATCTTAACATTATTAATTTTGCCATTAGTTATTTTCACTTTTCTTTTAATTTTTGAAGACTTGTGAATGCCAAAACTCTTTTTTGAAGTCCATAAGTATAATTACCCTAAGAAGAATGGTAAAATATCTTGATATAAAAGTCATGGAATTTTGTTAGGCTAAAGGTCAAAATAATGAGGTAATTTAAAAGGAAGTGTGGTTTATACTCTTTGGAAAAGAAGTTGTCATATGCAAATTAATGATCGATTATTTTTAGTATTCTGTAAATGTGAAGCTGACCCACTGCTGTTAGTAGTACTACCTGTAGAATTAAAGAGTGTTTATCTGGTTCTAGTGGATTATTTTATAGTCATTAATTACCTTGTAACAAATGACAGTATTCCGTATAGATATGATTTTTTTATTTTTACTTTGAGGGAAAGGTAATATAACTAAAACAGGAATATCAGACTTGGTTTTGTTAGCTGAGATCAAGTTATAGTTTGATTTATAATTCTAGAATGGCTTAAAAATTACTTAAATGGGGAATTTGTTAAGTTTTACAGTGATTATTTGCTCATTGTATGATGCAAACAAACATTTCATAGTACACATTTAAGGGGAATGTATCAAACTGCTTGGCGATTTCACACTTCTACTGAAATTGAATTTAAATGTGAAAATGCTAATTGATAGATCCTTATCTGCTCAAACAGCAGTGGTACCTCCTCTGTTTAACTCAAGGCAACAAACTCATAAAGCAAACTTCAGAAACTCTGACAATATGAATTTTGCATCTACCAATTGAGCTATGAGGGAAGCCCATGCAACCTTAGAGAATCAAACAATTCTTAGAATTAATATGTCTTCCAAATCAAATTTAAAAGAAATCAACTTGATAAAGAGTCCATTCACAATAGCAACAATAGCAAAATTTCATAATGTAACTACAGACAACCTTAATAAAAGTTTATTAGGAAAATTTGAAGAAAAAGTATACCACTTTGGAGAAAATACAATATTTTAAATGTAAAACTATGCTGTTTTCTTAGGTGATATAACTAAGAATTATGAAAATGTAAATTTTTCCAAAGTCAAATTACTAATCTGCTCGATTTTAAAATGTAAACTTTGCAAATGTTATTCTAATAACATTCTTCTTATTGAAAGAGCTCTGAAGAGAATTTAATTATCATGTAATTGTAAAGTTATAAGTAAAAAGTGTCTGTATTTACCCAACAATTTACATTTATCAGTGATATTTAATATAAAGCTCTAAAACCCTAATGTACTTAGAAATTTAACATTCAGTAAGAGAAGCACTGCCAACAAATACACATTCAATCAAAGATTCAACCTATAGTGTTGGAGGGCTAGGCTATTTGGAAAACTACAAATTTAAAATCTCCCCTCAAATCTTATGCTAATGGAAAAAAATGTATAGATGGAGTAAATAAGTCACTGTGTTAAATGTAAAAAAATAACTTCAAACTTTGTAAGAAAATATTTATATTTAATCTCAGGATATTTAATATTAGAAAACACATAGTAAATGCAAAGAAAATTTTAATAAAATTGGCCACCAAAAACTGAAAAAAAAAGGAAAAGAAAACTAATACATATCAGAATACGTTATAATCAAACTTAAAAGCCAAATTTCCAAATGGGAAAGATATTTTAAATATATAGATTAATGTCTTACTGCATAAGTAGCTCTCTTTTAAATCAAATTCTTGCTTTTCACTCTGCTTGGATAGCATTATTTTAAATTAATATAGAAAAAAAATACTGTAATGACAGAATAAAGGATATGAATAGAAAATAAAAAACTAAATCCTAATGGGCAGTAAATATATAAGAATACTGAACATCACTAGTAATGAATATGACTGATACAGTAATTAGGATGCCATTTAGGATACCAATTTTATAATCTGTCAAAAAAATGTTAAAGAAGATAATACTGATAATAACAGTGAAGTCATAGGTGCCTTTTCTTAGACTACTATTAGTGGAAAATATATAAAAGGGATTTTGGCAGTATGTACCAATAGATTTAAACCAATAATTTGTCATTGTAAGAATTTAGCTGAATTTTCACAGAACTCTTTCTGTAATAGTCTTCTGTATTTTTTATACTTGTCAGTACCTGGAAAAATTCATATGCCCAATAATAAATAGATGATTAATTCAGTTATATTTTATATGAATATGAATATTCAAATTCATGGTTTAGAAAATGTAATAATGGAAAAATGACCCATGATATAATGTTAAGTGAAAAAAGATAGAAAATTGTAACTATGATACCAGAGGTTGGTTTTAAATTATGGCTACATGTATAGACTATATAGAAACACACATAAATGTAGTTGTCTTCTACTAGGATTATGGATCAGTTTCATTTGCTTCCATGTGTTTCGTTTTTTTTTTTTTTTTTTCTTATGAGTACAAAGAGTATAGAAGAAGGTACTGTGTAGTAATGTTAAAACTTTCCAATCCCAGAAGACATACTTTGTTACTGAAATACATATATATTATGATAAAAGTTGCAATAAGTTCAGTTAAATAACTAGCAATTTAAGCATAAATGGCTTGAGAAGTTTCGATGGTTACACAGCTAACCTAAGGGTACAATAGCTCTCTTCAGATGTCTGGGCTGAGTTGGAGGAGGTAAGGTGGCTTTCCTACATCAGCTGATTGACCGCACTTTGACTCTCCCCCGTGTGCCCTCAGTCTCTCGTAGACTGGATCGCATTTCATCACAGCATGATTCTCAAGACCCCAAAAGAGCAATGGGGGAAGCTGAAGCCAAATGCGGCCTCTGTACCCTGCTTCTGCTGCTGCTGCTAAGTCGCTTCAGTCATGTCTGACTCTGTGCGACCCCATAGACGGCAGCCCAAGAGGCTACCCCGTCCCTGGGATTCTCCAGGCAAGAACACTGGAGTAGGTTGCCATTTCCTTCTCCAGTGCATGAAAGTGAAAAGTGAAAGTGAAGTCGCTCAGTCGTGTCCGACTCTTAGCAACCCCATGGACTACAGCCCACCAGGCCCTCTGTCCATGGCATTTTCCAGGCAAGAGTATTGGAGTAAGGTGCCATTGCCTTCTCCTCTGTACCCTGACTCCACATTAAATCTCCAGGACACAGTTTTGGGTAATGAAGTAGAAAAGAGTAGCTTTATTGCTTTACCAGGCAAAGGGGGCCCCGCGGGCTAATGCCCTAAAACTGTGGGTCCCCTCCTGGAGAGGGTATGGAGGAGTTTTATAGCAATGGTCCAAAGAGGAGGGAGTGATCAGCTTATGGACATGGTTCTGATTGGTTAGCAGTGAGGTAAGTTGGAGTCCTCATCCTCAACCTTCTGATTCCAATGGCTCGATGTCTGCATGCTTATGGGGAGCATACAGTTAGCTTCTCCCACCTGGTGGGGGCTTTAGTATCAGTGAAATTGCTCAAAGACATCTTTACATGTAGCCCTTGAGGGGGAACCAGCACCCTGCCGTAGTTCAGTTCAGTCGCTCAGTGGTGTCCGACTCTTTGCAACCGCATGGACTGCAGCACGCCAGGCCTCCCTATCCATCACCAACTCCCAGAGCTTATTCAAACTCAAGTCCATTGCGTCAGTGATGCCGTCTCATCCTCTGTCGTCCCCTTCCCTTCCCACCTTCAATCTTTCCCAGCATCAGGGTCTTTTCCAGTGTGTCAGGTCTTACCATCAGGTGGCCAAAGTATTGGAGTTTCAGCTTCACCATCAGTCCTTCCATTGAATATTCAGAACTGATTTCCTTTAAGATGAACTTGTTTGGTCTTGCAGTCCAAGGAACTCTCAAGGGTCTTCTCCAACATCACAGTTCAAAAGCATCAATTCTTAGGTGCTCAGCTTTCTTTATGGTCCAACTCTCACATCCATACATGACTACTGGAAAAACCATAGCTTTGACTAGACTAACCTTTATTGGCAAAGTAATGTCTCTGATTTTAATATGCTGTCTAGGTTGGTCATAGCTTTTCTTCCAAGGAGCAAGCTTTTAAATTCCTGGCTGCAGCCACCATCTGCAGTGACTTTGCAGCCCATAAAAATCAAGTCTGCCACTGTTTTCTACTGTTTGTCCATCTATTTGCCATGAAGTGATGGGACCGGATGCCATGATCTTAGTTTTCTGAATGTTGAGTTTTAAGGCAACTTTTTCACTCTCCTCTTTTATTTTCATCAAGAAGCTCTTTAGCTTCTCTTCACTTTCTGCCATAAGGGTGGTGGTATCTGCATATCTGAGGTTATTGATATTTCTCCTGGCAATCTTGATTCCAGCTTGTGCTTTATCTAGACCAGCATTTCGCATGATGTACTCTGCCTATAAGTTAAATAAGCAGGGTGACAATATACAGCCTTACGTACTCCTTTCCTAATTTGGAACCAGTCTGTTGTTTGATATCCAGTTCTATCTGCTGCTTCTTGACTTACATACAGATTTCTTAGGAGGCGGGTCAGGTAGTTTGGTATTCCCATCTCTTTAAGAATTTGTTGTTATCCACACAGTCAAAGGCTTTGGTGTAGTCAGTAAAGCAGAAGTAGATGATTTTCTGGAACTCTCTCACTTTTTTGATGGATGTTGGCGATTTGATCTCTGGTTCTTCTGCCTTTTCTAACTCCAGCTTGAACATTTGGAATTCATGATTCATATACTGCTGAATTCTGGCTTGGAGAATTTTGAGCATTTCTTTGCTAGCTTGTGAGATGAGTGCAATTGTGCGGTAGTTTGAACATCCTTTGGCATTGTCTTTCTTTGGGATTGGAATGAAAACTGATCTTTTCCAGTCCTGTGGCCACTTCTGAGTTTTCCAAATTTGTTGGCATATTGAGTGCAGCACTTTCACAGCATCATCTGTTTGAAATAGCTCAACTGGAATTCCATCACCTCCACTAGCTTTGTTGATAGTGATGCTTCCTAAGGCCCACTTGACTTCACATTCCAGGATGTCTGGCTCTAGGTGAGTGATCACACCATTATGGTTATCTGGGTCATGAAGATCTTTTTTCTATAGTTCTTCAGTTTATTCTTGTCACCTCTTCTTAATATCTTCTGCTTCTGCTAGGTCCATCCCATTTCTGTCCTTTATTTTGCCCATTTTTGCATGAAATATTCCCTTGGTATCTCTAATTTTCTTGAAGAGATCTTTAGTCTTTCCCATCCTGTTGTTTTCCTCTATTTCTTTGCATTAATCACGAGGAAGGCTTTCTTATCTCTCCTTTCTATTCTTTGGAACTCTGCATTTAAATGAGTGTAATATTCCTTTTCTCCTTTGCCTTTCACTTGTCTTCTTTTCTCAATTATTTGTAAGGCCTCCTCTGACAACCATTTTGCCTTTTTGCGTTTCTTTTCCATGTGGATGGTCTTGATCACTGCCTCCTGTACAATGTCATGAACCTCCATTCATAGTTCATCAGCACTGTCTATCAGATCTAGTCCCTTAAATCTATTTCTCACTTCTACTGTGTAATCATAAGGGATTTGATTTAGGTCATATCTGAATAGTCTAGTAGTTTTCCCTACTTTATTTAATTTCAGTCTGAATTTTGCAATAAGGAGTTCATGATCTGAGCCACAGTCAGCTCCCAGTCTTTTTTTTTTTTTTTGCTGATTGTGTAGAGCTTCTTCATCATTGGCTGCAAAGAATAATGGCACCCCACTCCAGTACTCTTGCCTGGAAAATCCCATGGATGGAGGAGCCTGGTGGGCTACAGTCCATGAGGTCACTAAGAGTCGGACACGACTGAGCGACTTCACTTTCAGTCTTTGCTTTCATGCATTGGAGAAGGAAATGGCAACCCACTCCAGTGTTCTTGCCTTGAGAATCCCAGGGACAGGGAAGCCTGGATGGGCTGCTGTCTATGGGGTCTCACAGAATCGGACACGACTGAAGCAACTTAGCAGCAGCAGCAGCAGCAGCAAAGAATATAATCAGTCTGATTTCAGAATTAACCATCTGGTGATGTCCATGCGCAGAGAAGGCAATGGCACCCAACTCCAGTACTCTTGCCTGGAAAATCCCATGGACAGAGGAGCCTGGTAGGCCGAAGTCCATGGGGTCGCTAAGAGTCAGGCACGACTGAGTGACTTCGCTTCCACTTTTCACTTTCATGCATTGGAGAAGGAAATGGCAACCCACTCCAGTGTTCTTGCCTGGAGAATCCCAGAGACAGAGGAGCCTGATGGGCTGCCGTCTATGGGGTCACACAGAGTCCAACACAACTGAAGCGACTTGGCAGCAGCAGCAGCAGCAGCAGCAGAAGCAGCAGATGTCCATGTGTAGAGTCTTCTCTTGTGTTGTTGGAAGAGGGTGTTTGCTATGACCATTGTGTTTTCTTGGAAAAACTCTATTAGCCTTTGCCCTGCTTCATTCTGCACTCCAAGTCCAAATTTTCATGTTACATAAGGTAGCTCTTGACTTCTTACTTTTGCATTCCAGTCTGCTATAATGAAAAGGATATCTTTTTTAGGTGTTAGTTCTAGAAGGTCTTGTAGGTCTTCACAGAACCATTCAACTTCAGCTTCTTCAGCATTACTGGTCAGGGCATAGACTTGGATTACTGTGATATTGAATGGTTTGCCTTGGAAATGAACAGAGATCATTCTGTCGTTTCTGAGTTTGCATCCAAGGCTGCGCTATTGTTTCCTTACTGTTCCTCCTTTTGTTTGGCATCCCCTCTGTTCTGTGATTAACAAGTATCTGAGCTTGCCTCTCGGAACTCAGGGGAAGGTCAATAAGGCTGAATGAAGCATATTGCTTATAATCAATAAATTGGGAACACAGAAAGGCTTGTGTGCCCACGACATTTTTATGCCTAGGATTCTAAGAAGCATGTTATTTCTGCCATATTTTATTTGTCAGAATAAGCATCTCATCGTGGGCAGCCCAGATCCATGAGTTAGGGAAACAGATGCTAGATGGGAGAAGCTGCGAGATAGTGTTCCTGTGTTTTTATCACCTGTGCTGTGTGATTTGCTTTGGCCAGTGGGGCGTTGAAAATGCTTGTAATTAGATCTAGCCTCCTGCAAATTTGAGACCATAGGAGACAGTATCCAGCCACGCTGGTGATCCCTCCGGTATTGAGCCTTCCCGGCCATCCCCACCATGGGCTCAGGTGTGTGACCATCCAGCTTAAGCTGGAACTGCCCGAGGTTCAGAAGAATCACACAGATGATCCAAATAATCTTGAGAAATTATAACTGTTTGTGTTTTTAAGCTGATAAATACTGTAGAGCATAAGCTAACTCAAGATAATCCCTTTGGTATGAGTAAGAGAATAGGAATTTACTGAATCAGATATTGGCTCAAAACTGTGCAGCAATTGCTAAAGCCATAATATGAAGCTTGATGCTGTCTCTCAGCAACGACCATTGAGGGACCAGGGCCCTGAAGGCAGATGTTCTCATGGGCATCCTTATCGCAGAGAGCACCTCTCTTTCAAATACTGTATACAGCTGTCTAATAATGTGAAACTAAATCAAACCAAAAACTCTACACATAGAAAAGTCTGAGAAATGTAGATTTTAGTACTCCAGAATCATAGTGCAGGAATTGATATGAGGAAGGTGTGATATTATAATTTATAATAAGAAACGTTCATTTTTTCTTAGACCCAGTTCCTGACACAGAGCTCCTAGTTCAGTTCAGTCCCTCAGTCGTGTCCCAACTCTTTGTGACTCTGGACTGTAGCACACCAAGCTTCCCTGTCTATAACCAACTCCTGGAGCTTATTCAAACTCCTGTCTGTCGACTTGGTGATGCCATCCAGTCATCTCATCCTCTGTCGTCCCCTTCTCCTCCCACCTTCAATCTTTCCCAGCATCAGGGTCTTTTTCAGTGAGTCAGTTCTTCATATCAGGCCAAAGTTTTGGAGTTTCAGTTTCAGCCTCAGTCCTTCCAGTGAATATTCAGGACTGATTTCCTTTAAGATGGACTGGTTGGATCTCCTTGCAGTCCAACAGACTCTCAAGAGTCTTCTCGAACACCACGGTTCAAAAGCATCAATTCTTCTGTGCTCAGCTTTCTTTATATCCCATTCATGCCTCATATCCATACATGACTACTGGAAAAACCATAGCTTTGATTAGATGGACTTTTGTCGGCAAAGTAATGTCTCTGCTTTTTAATGTGCTGTCTAGGTTGGTCATAGCTTTTCTTCCAAGGAGCAAGCATCTTATAATTTCATGGCTGCAGTCACCATGTGCAGTGATTTGGGATCCCTCCAAAATAAAGTCTGCCACTGTTTCCATTGTTTCCCCGTCGTATTTGCCATGAAATGATGGAATCGGATGCCATGATCTTAGTTTTCTGACTATTGAGTTTGAAGCCAACACTTTCACTCTCCTCTTTCACTTTTATCAAGAGGCTCTTTAGTTATTCTTCGCATTCTGCCATAAGGGTGGTATTATCTGCATATCTGAGGTTATTGATATTTCTCCCAGCAATCTTGATGTCAGCATGTGCTTCAACCAGCCTGGCATTTCACGTGATGTACTCTGCATATAAGTTAAATAAGCAGGGTGACAGTATACAGCCTTGATGTACTCCTTTCCCTATTTGGAACCAGTCTTTTGTTCCATGTCTAGTTCCCGCTGTTGCTTCTTGACTTGCATACAGATTTCTCAGGAGGTAGGTCGGGTGGTCTGGTATTCCCATCTCTTTCAGAATTTTCCACAGGTTTTTGTGATCCACACAGTCAAAGGCTTTGGTGTAGTTGATAAAGCAGATGTTTTTCTCAAACTCTCTTGGTTTTGCAGTGATCCAACAGATGTTGGCAATTTGATTCTGGTTCCTCTGCCTTTGCTAAATCCACCTTGAACATCTGGAAGTTCACAGTTCACGTACTGTTGAAGCCTGGCTTGGAGAATTTTGAGCATTACTTTGCTAACATGTGAGATTATTGCAATTATGCATTAGTTTGAGCATTCTTTGGCATTGCCTTTCTTTGAGATTGGAATGAAAACTGACCTTTTTCCAGTCCTGTGGCCACTGCTGAGTTTTCCAAAATTGCTGGCATATTGAGTACAAAACTTTCACAGCATTATCTTTTAGGATTTGAAATAACTCAAGTGGAATTTCATCACCTCCACTAGCTTTGTTTGTTGTGATGCTTCCTAAGGCCCACTGGACTTTGCGTTGCAGGATGCCTGGCTCTTTGTTAGTGATCATACCATTGTTATTATCTCGGTTGTGAAAATCTTTTTTGTATAGTTCTTCTGTGTATTCTTGTCACCTCTTCTTAATATCTTCTGCTTCTGTTAAGTCCCTACCATTCCTGTCCTTTTATTGAGCCCATCTTTGCATGAAATGTTCCCTTGGTATCCCTAATTTTCTTGAAGAGATCTCTAGTCTTTCCCATTCTATTGTTTTCCTCTATTTCTTTGCATTGATAACTGAGGAAGGCTTTTTTATCTCTCCTTGCTATTCTTTGGAACTCTGCATTCTAGTGGGTATCTCTTTCCTTTTCTCCTTTGCCTTTAGCTTCTCTTCTTTTCTTAGCTTTTTATAGGCCTCATCTGACAACCATTTTGCCTTTTTGCATTT
The DNA here is from genome assembly GCF_002263795.3 of Bos taurus. NCBI lineage: Eukaryota > Metazoa > Chordata > Mammalia > Artiodactyla > Bovidae > Bos > Bos taurus. The sequence continues at coordinate 7,397,848 of NC_037336.1, forward strand.
CTTTTTCTTGGGAATTGGTATGGCTGTGTAATCTCTTTGGTTCTCTCTCGTTACAACAAAAATTTGAAGTGACGGATGTTAAAGCCCTCGGCGCGTCACAGCTCTCGGACAGTCTGTGTTATAGCTCTCGGGACAGATCAGTTTTATTTAGAAAATAAAGGAAAATACATCCTAGAGGCGTGAGGGTATGCCGATCCAAAGGATATGAAGAGATGAGAGCGAGAGGGGGAGAGAGAGAGAGCGCGAGCGAGCTAGCACGTGTGCTCACTGGAGAGAGATGCCCGGCCCTTTGGCTCTTCTTTTTATATGTCTTTCCCCCCTCTCTGGGCCTGCCTATGTAAATTGGGCTAGCTAGGAGTGCTGTTTGTTCTACCTGAGGTCTTCCCTCAGGTCCTTGGAGTGAGGACCTCCTCACTCCTTCCTTTGTTCTATTTTTGTGGGCTTTTCCCTTCTTTGTCTGTTAGCCACTGCCATTCTGGACTCCTTTTTCCTATTCTAACTGCCCAGCAGGGATGGTCTTGATCCCTGCCTCCTGTACAATGTCAGGAACCTCTATCCATAGTTCTTTAGGCGCTCTGTCTATCAGATCTATTCCCTTAAATCTATTTGTCTCTTTGACTATATAATCATAAGGGATTTGATTTAGGTCATACCTGAATGATCTAGTGGTTTTCCCTACTTTCTTCTATTTAAGTTGAATTTGGCAATAAGAAGTTCATGATCTGAGCCACAGTCAGCTCCCAGTCTTGTTTTTGCGGAGTTTATAGAGCTTTTCCTTGGGCATGAAGAGATATGCAGAGTACATCATGAGAAACGCTGGACTGGAAGAAACACAAGCTGGAATCAAGACTGCCGGGAGAAATATCAATAACCTCAGATATGCAGATGACACCACCCTTATGGCAGAAAGTGAAGAGGAACTCAAAAGCCTCTTGATGAAGGTGAAAGTGGAGAGTGAAAAAGTTGGCTTAAAGCTCAACATTCAGAAAACGAAGATCATGGCATCTGGTCCCATCACTTAATGGGAAATAGATGGGGAAACAGTGGAAACAGTGTCAGACTTTATTTTTCTGGGCTCCAAAATCACTGCAGATGGTGACTGCAGCCATGAAATTAAAAGATGCTTACTCCTTGGAAGGAAAGTTATGACCAACCTAGATGGCATATTCAAAAGCAGAGACATTACTTTGCCAACAAAGGTCCGTCTAGTCAAGGCTATGGTTTTTCCAGTGGTCATGTATGGATGTGAGAGTTGGACTGTGAAGAAGGCTGAGCACCAAAGAATTGATGCTTTTGAACTGTGGTGTTGGAGAAGACTCTTGAGAGTCCCTTGGACTGCAAGGAGATCCAACCAGTCCATTCTGAAGGAGATCAGCCCTGGGATTTCTTTGGAAGGGATGATGCTAAAGCTGAAACTCCAATACTTTGGCCACCTCATGTGAAGAGTTGACTCATTGGAAAAGACTCTGATGCTGGGAGGGATTGGGGGCAAGAGGAGAAGGGGAAGACAGAGGATGAGATGGCTGAATGGCATCACTGACTTGATGGACGTGAGTCTGAGTGAACTCCGGGAGTTGGTGATCAACAGGGAGGCCTGGCGAGCTGCGATTCATGGGGTCGCAAAGAGTCGGACATGACTGAGCGACTGATCTGATTTGATCTGATCTGATAGAGCTTTTCCACCTTTGGCTGCAAAGAATATAATCAATCTGATATTGCTATTGACCAACTGGTGATGTTGCCCTGTAGAGTCTTCTGTTGTGTTGTTAGAGCTCCTAAAACCCTTAGAATTTCTGTGATTAGAGCATGAAAAGATGTTTTTTTATGTTAATTAGATGACTCTTAGGTAACCTGAGGGGGCTGGTTGCCTGGAGAAAGTGTGATTGCAAGATTAGAAGTTTCTGTAGCCAACACCAGCCCCTTCCCCCAAACTCCCGCAGGGAAGATGAATCGCTCCCTGAGGGCAAGAGATTAGTTAATCAGGACTCTGAAGCCTCTTGAGAGAGAACCCCTTGGACAGCAAGGAGATCAAACCAGTAAATGGTAAAGGATATCATTGTTTATAAATGTCCTGAATATTCATTGGAAGGACTGATGCTGAAGCTGAAACTCCAATACTTTGGCCACCTGATGCGAAGAACTGACTCATTTGCAAAGCCCCTGATGCTGGAAAAGATTGAAGGTGGGAGGAGAAGGGGATGACAGAGGATGAGATGGTTGGATGACATCACCAACTCAATGGACATGAGTTTGCGTAAACGCTGGGAGTTGGTGATGGACAGGGAGGCCTGGTGTGCTGCCCTCTATGGGGTTGCAAGGACACGACTGAGCAACTGAACTGAACTGAACTGCGGACTATAGCACAGTAGAGAACCTCTCAGGTAGCTCTGCGGAATTGCTCCATAGAGGGGGTGGAGTTCCTGTGGAGGGGGCAGGGGTGGAAATCAGTGTTACATGTGATTTTGGTGAATAGGGTGCCTGCAGTCAACCACACATTTGGCAGAGGCTTGCTGCTAGTCACAAAGAGCCGATACCATCATTAATGATTTTAGTGCTTTTGTAGACATGAGAAGAGGCAAGAAGTTGGGCTCATAAAATATCCTGAAAATATCTAACTGTCTGAAGACCTTTTCTGCCAGTTTTTCCCAGAGCACAGAGTGCCTTACTCCGGACCTCCTCTCTCAAGTCCTTTCAGATGGTTTTGAAGGTCTGTGACTACAGTGGCCAGTGACTTCCTTCTTTAAGAACTAGATGGGGAGCAACAGTTTTTATCTGGCAGTTACAAACAGTTGGTATTGTCAGAGAAAATTTAACATTTTCTTCTGAAGCCATGATTGCAAAGCACGGGGTAGTGGGGAGTAAGATAAGCTCCATTGTCCTTTGTCTGATATGTTGACATTGCTTCATCTAAGCTTATGTCTCACTGGTAGTCAATTCAAAGAAGATGAGAAAGCAAAGGAGGTAAATAATAAATTATTGCTATGAAATTTAAATTCAGGCTTAAAGCCAGTAGCCAGAATAAAATGTAGTGAAAGAAACAGGTACACAGAAGATTTAAGATAGGCTTTCTAAAGGATCAAAAGCAAGGAAGGAAAAAAATAACTGCAACTGAGTTTAAAATCTAAAAATAGTAGTTAGAGCTGAGAAATAAAGTTGAGGGAAATAAATGCGATAATTCAAAGAAAAAATGAAACCAAAGTGAGGTAAGAGGCTAAAATGTGCCTATAAGATGCAGATAGTAGAGGCCCTGGGTGACGGAGCCCCTTACCTAGCTGGGGGTCCCTGCTTCTCCCTGACGGGAGCTTAGGAAAAGTCCTCTCTCTGTTATTTGGACCCTTTCTAATCACCCAATCCCCAGATATGTAGTGGTTGACAAACTCAGTGTTTCTGAATGTCACTTCTGCTCTTTGATGATTTTCTTTAGTTTTATTTTTTTCTGGTTAGATTTATCCTCATTTAACATGTATATAAAATTATAGAAAGGTCCATTCTCTTATCCAGCTCATCATTTTGTTTACCATTCACCCCCTCCCCAAAGCGCTTTACTTTCTTTGTCCCATTTTATCATTTATATATTTAAAAAAACTTAGTATTTGTTTATTCAAAATGTTTTGACCTACAGAGTACTTTCCTTTAAAATTATCTTCCAACATTTTGTTGTTTGTTTCCCAAAGGAAAGTGTGCCATTTTTATGGATGGTATTTTCTTTCTGGAATGCTAATACAGTAGTGAAACCGTAATAAAGCCAACTCACAGCCGAAGAACTGCGCTTTAAGCACCTACCTATGTTGTGAATCTCTTTCAAGCTACATTATTAGGCACTTGTTTTATTTTCTAATATTCCTGTAGTATTCTGTTCCCACAGAACAGACTGTAAAATCTCCCAGGACAAGTACAGTATCTTACTGCTTTTATGTTCTCCATAGCTCTTGGTACAGTGATGCGTACCATGTGCTTTTTAATGTATATTTGTTGAATTAATTATACATTTCTTCTGTGCATATAAGGAGTCAGGCAGCCAAGGATTTCCAGTCGAGTACTCCTGCGTTTAAATACAAATAGCTTTCTTAAAAGGATACTTTTTAAAAAATTCCGAGAGTCCCTAATTCAATTTGCAGAAAAAATGATGCAGTTACTCAGGACCCAACCATTTCAGAATATTGTTTGTTCTAAGTGAATTTTGCTGTTTGACTCCGGAAATATTAAATAAATCCTATTTAGTGCTCATCATTCCTTTTTTGGCAAAGAGCATACGTAAACAGCAAGTATGCCATACATTAATTTTTGGCAAGAATGTTTTCTTTATATGGCAACATTCTGTCCTTTTATTCAGACATTTGCATTTCTTAAGAGGTTCACAACAGATCAAAAACTGTATATAAAACTGAAAGTCTATTTTTTATATTGCATATAGATTTCTTTTCTTAACTGGTGAAATATTTGCTGTCCTCAGTGCATTTCTACTGGCTTTTGGTTCAATACAAATCTTTGATAACTCTGAGTTTTCTGAAGAATTACTTTCTGAAGTTATTTTCTTCTTGTCACTGCAGACACTAGCTCAGAATTTTTTATGGGATGTCACTTCTTTTCCCTTTTGTGTGTTTTCCCCACCTGAATGTTTCAGTGGAACATTCAGAATTTATTGATATACATAGAGTCATAGGAATTTAAAATGTAATTTCAAGTCATAATAGAGGGGACTACACAAAAAGATGCATCCAAATTTTTTGCTTAGTTATGTGAAAAAAAAAAAAAAAAAGTGATGCCATCAGGTGTATAACACTGAAAAAGTTAACAGTAGTGATGTGTGTGCTCAGTAGCTCAGTCGTGTCTGACTCACTGTGGCCCCATGGACCACCAGGCTCCCCTGTTTGTGGATGATCTTTCATTAATAAAATCATCATGGAAAATGCCATCTTGTCTCTCTAGGTCATGTTGAATCAAAAGAGAGACCAAAGTATCTTTGCCCCTGAATGAGGAACAAAAGCATTGCTTTGCGTTTTCTTCAGCAATTAAAAATATACCCTCATTCATTCACAGGCAGTTAGAATCTTCAGAACACAGGTCAGGGCTGTGCTCACCATGTATTTTGGTTGCTTTGCAGTGTCTCAAAAGTTAGTTTCATGTGGAGCTCTGAATTGTTCATTTTTCTGGAAAAAAAAATCAGAAGATTCAGAATCGCTTAACAGGCATTTCCACCAAGCATTGCTTGGAGCCTCATATCTGCTCCTTGTAGAAATGCCTCCCGCGTTTCATCACAGACTCACTGCTATCCTGGAAGTATAACCAGAAGTCCTGGGCAAGGCCACTACACACTGTAAGCTTTTGGATCTGTGAGCCCTGCTGTAGAACAGGTTAATAACAGGTGTATAGAATGAAAAATGGTGGTTAAAAAAACAGTTGCATTCATTTGGAATTTGGAATGTGGATGTGATCAGAAGAAAATTAGGTAGAGTGAAATATATGACATTGGGGAGTACATCCAGGTTTGGATCATTATTTTCAGGGTTCTTCCCTATTGAGTCTAATAGCCAGTTTCTCATCTACCTTTGTTAACATTTCTCATATGCTTGTACTTTAGTATGATTTTTTAATATTCAGGGTTGTCAGTAGGCTAACAATCTTAACACTCCATTAATTCCAGGATTCAGAAGATCAGAATATGTAAATTAAAACAATAATGCTAATAACAAATAAAACAAACATTATAATTATAATAAAAAACTTCAAAGGATGTTATTTTAAAGTCTCCAGTGACTTACCTGACAGATGTTTTAGTATTATGCACATAAATACAAGTGAATGACTTTTATAACCTCCTTTTCAATTTTATTCCAGTTTATTTATTGTTTAGATTTTCACCTTTTCTATGAATCATCTTGTGAATATTTATGCTGGGATTTCAGTATTCAACTGTATAGAAGGCACTTGCATAAAATTAAATATTTGTTAGATTACTATGAATATGTTTAAGTCTAGACCAAAAAAGAGACTGATAGTATGTTAATTGGATAATGTTTACTGTTGTAATAAATTAAAAAAATAAAAAATAAAAACTTTAAAAAAATAAAATGAACAAAGAAAAACAAACAAACAAACAGACTCCAAAGTTTTAGTAGCTGAACACACTAAAAATTTATTTCTTATTCACAGAACAGTTCAGTGAAGGTGTTCCTGTTTTGTGGGTGGCTTCCTTAGGGCTTCCCTGATGGCTCAGAGGTTAAAGCTTCTGCCTGCAATGCGGGAGACCTGGGTTCGATCCCTGGGTTGGGAAGATCCCCTGGAGAAGGAAATGGCAACCCACTCCAGTATTCTTGCCTGGAGAATCCCATGGACAGAGGAGCCTGGTGGGCTACAGTCCACGGGGTCGCAAAGAGTCGGACACGACTGAGCGACTTCACTCACTCACTTCCTTCAGGAGGTGATATTAGGATTCAGATTCCTTTATTGTGGCTCTGCACCCCATAGGGACATGGAGATTCTTGTACCCAAGCAGAGGAAAGGGAAAGTTTGTAAGTTTGTTATAGACTAGGAGTATCACTTCTGCTTACATTTTTATTGGCAGAAATAGTTACTTCTACCTTTGACTGTTCCTGTAACCTTCTGTTTGAAATCTCATTCTATACTGATCACAGTGGCTCTGATAAGCAAAGAGGTCAACATTATTGAGGAGAAACAAGTAAATAAAAAGCAACTTCAGGACACACTCAAAAGAAAGACATCATCAAAAGAAAAAAAAAACTGAATTCAGTTATTTGTCCTATAAGAAAATATTGAGAACGGTGAATGTTAACATTTAGTTTTCATAGGTATTTTGTTGGTAGATATATTTAGGAGGAAAATATAATGCAAGAAAAGGAGAAATCTTTACATATTTGTCTATCTTTCTTTTAAAGTCTTTATTGAATTTGTTACAGTATTGTTTCTGCCTTTTTATTTTTTGTCTGTGAGACAGGTGGGGTGTTAGCTCCCTGACCAGGGATCAAACCTGCACCCACTGCATTGGAAGGTGAAATTTTTTTTTTTTTAATTTTATTTTATTTTTAAACTTTACAATATTGTATTGGTTTTGCCAAATATCAAAATGAATCCACCACAGGTATACATGTGTTCCCCATCCTGAACCCTCCTCCCTCCTCCCTCCCTGGAAGGTGAAATTTTAACCACTAGACTGCCAGGGAAATTCCTTTTGATTTTCTTTTTAGAAAAGTCTGTTCATGTCCAAAACCCATGGTTTTATATTGGGTTATTTATTTTTGCTTTTGAGTTGTTTGAGTTCCTTATATATTTTGCTTATTGACTCCTTATCAGACATCTTAGTTTGCAGATATTTTCTCCTTTTCATTCTGTCAGTTTGCTTTGCGCTGCAGATTTTTAGGTTGGTGCAATCCCAGTTGCCTATTTTTGCTTTTGCTGCCTGTGTTTTTTAGTGTCATAGCTTAAAAAAAAAAAAAAAATCATTGCCCAGGCAAATGTCAAGAAGCTTTTTCCTTGTATTTTTTTTTCTGTGTTATGGTTTCAGGTCTTATATTTAAGACTATTTATGAGTTGAATTTCTATATAGTGGGAGATAAGAATAAAATTTCATTTTTCGGCAGGTGGCTGTGCAGTTTTCCCAACACTAGTTATTGGAGAGACTATTCTTTCCCTATTTTTCGTTCTTGGCGCCTTGTCTAGGAACAGTTGACTGTAGATGTATGTTGTTATTTCTGGGCTCTATATCCTGGTCCATTGGTCTCTGTCTTTATGCCAGTACCATATTGATTGGATTACTATAGCTGTGTAATGTATTTTGTATCATGCCTCCAGCTCTGTTGTTCCTCAAGATTGCTCTGGCTATTCTGGGTCTTTTGTGGATCCACATGAAGTTGAAGATTGTTTTTTTCTGTTTCTGTAAAGACTGTCATTTAGATTTTGATAAGGATTGCATTGAACCTGTAGACCACCACGTGTAGTATGGACATTTTAACAATACTAATTTTGTAATCCATGAAATGTTCAAACAGTTGAAAGACTAGTACACTGACAATTATAAAATACTAACGAAGGAGTTAAAGAAGACAGGGATAAATGTAAAGACATTAATTTGTTTGTTTCTTATTTAATTCCTTCAAATCTGGTTAAGTTTATTCCTAAATATTTTATGCTTATTGTTCACTACTATGAATGGAACTCGTTTTTAATTTCTTTTTAGATAGTTTGTTGGCAAGGATGTAGAGAAAAGGGAACCTTTTTGCACTGTTAGTAGGAATGTACATTAGTATAGCTATTATGGAAAACAGTACGGCAATTCTTCAGAAAATTAAAGATTAAACTTCCTATAATCCAGCATTCGCAATTCTGGGTATCTATCTAAAGTAAATGAAATTAGTATCTTGAAAAGATATCTGCATCATTATGTTAACTGCAGAAATATGTACAATATCCAGGATATGGAAACAGCCTAAATGTTTGTTGATAGATGAATATATAAGAAAATGTGAGATATATATATATATATATATGTGTGTGTGTGTGTGTGTGTATACTCAGTTGCTTCAGTCATGTCTGATTCTTTGTGACCCAGTGGACTGTAGCCTGCCAAGCTCCTCTGTCCATGGGATTCTACAGGCAAGAATATTGATGTGGGTTGCCATTTCCTTCTCTAGGGGATCTTCCTGACCCCCTGACCCAAGGATCAAACCTGCCTTTCCTGTGCCTCCTGTATTACAGATGAGTTCTTTACCTCTGAGCCACTGGGAAGCCCGCATATATGTATATCAGTTCAGTCGCTCAGTCGTGTCCGACTCTTAGCAACCCCATGAATTGCAGCTGCCAGGCCTCCCTGTCCATTACCAATTCCCAGAGTTCACTCAAATTCACATCCATTGAGTCGGTGATGCCATCCAGCCATCTCATCCTCTGTCATCCCCTTTTCCTCCTGCCCCCAATCCCTCCCAGCATCAGAGTCTTTTCCAATGAATCAACTCTTTGCATGAGGTGGCCAAAGTACTGGAGTTTCCGCTTTAGCATCATTCCTTCCAAAGAACACCCGGGGCTGATCTCCTTTGGAATGGACTGGTTGGATCTCCTTGCAGTCCAAGGGACTCTCAAGGGTCTTCTCCAACACCACAGTTCAAAAGCATCAATTCTTTGGTGCTTAGCTTTATTCACAGTCCAACTCTCACATCCATACATGTATATATTCAGCCTTAAAAAAGAAATAAATCTGCAATAACATGGATGGACTTGGATTTTGCTAAAGGAGATAGACCAAATAGAGACAAATATGTAAGATCTCACACATGAAATCCAAAAAAAAAAAAATATGGAGCATCTAAAAGCAGAGAGCAGAATGCTGGTTGCCAGATTCTAGGAGGTGGAAGTGGGGAGATTTTGGTCCCAGGGTACTATGTTTCGGTTATGTAATCTAAACATCTACTGTGCAGCATAGTAACTGCAGTTATTAATATGATTTTATTTATTTTCTGTGATTTGAAATTTTCTAGGGGGCTTGATCCTGTTTGTTCTCATCGCACACAAAGAATTTGTAACTATGTGAGGTGAAGGCTATGTTAACTATCTTGATGTGGCCATCATTTCACAAGGTATACATATGTGAAACAGTGATTCCCAAGCGGCTCAGTAGTAAAGATCTCACCTACAATGTAGGAGAGACAGGAGACACGGGTTCGATACCTGGAAGGTTTCCTGGAGGAAGAAATGGCAACTCATTCCAGTATTCTTGTTAGGAGAATCCATGAATAGAGGAGCCTGGCAGGTTGCAATCTGTGGGGTTGCAAAGAGCTGGACATGACTGAACACACATGTACACATATATGTACATACACATATATGTATCCATATATGAAAAAGGATATTCTATGCCTTGTGTGCCTGTGTGTTAGTTGCTCAGTCCTGTCTGACTCTGTGCAACCCATGGACTGTAGCCCACCAGGCTTCTCTGTCCGTGGGATTCTCCAGGCAAGAATACTGGAGTGGGTTGCCATGCCCTCCTCCAGGGGATCTTCCCAACCCAGGGATCAAACCCAGGTCTCCTGTATTGGAGGTGGGCTCTTTAGCATCTGAGCCCATTCTATGGGAAGCCCACTCTGTGCCTTAAATATATACACTTTTTATTTTATCAATTATACCACAATAAAGCTGGAAAAAATGAACTGGGAAACAGGAAAGAGAGAACAAAGAAGGAAGGATAGAAGCAGTAAAAATAGACCTCCACAAACCAAGCAGAGAGGAGAATGAAAGGCTGACAGCGGACAGGGTATAGGAAGGGAAGTTCTGGAGCGAGGGCCTGAGCACAGCCTCTGCTGTGTACCGTGGTAACAGGCTGTGGAGCATCCTGGACTGTGGAGATTCTATGTCTGAAACGCAGCCGAGTGCCTCATCTCCTTTCATCCTGAAGTCTTTAGGCCACTCTGAATGGAATCACAAGGCCACCCAACAGGGTAGAAATTAATTTCTAAGCCTGGGGATCTGGAGCCAGGAGGACTGAATGAAATCATTTAAAACTGGTCTCATAGTTAGTTTACCCTTCTCTTGAAGCATACATTCAGATACCTACTAACAGGTGAATACAAGTGAATAACATCAACAAAATATGAATATTTTATATACATATAACTTGTGTATATCTTATGTGGATTTATAGAATTCATATTTATAAAAATATATATAAATAAATAAAACTTGGCAATTAAGCTAGATATTGCTAAATTTATTTTCTATTTCAAAATTGTAGGGTTACCATCGAGAACTCAGAGCTTTTATCCCATAATTTAGATAGAATGTAAGGGATCAGTTTATCAGTAATATATGGACATAGCACACAGAGAGTGATTTCAATACAATGCTTTAAAATCAGCCAAAAAGGAAAGAGATTCTAGTTATGGAATAATGCTCCTGTTTTCTTATTTATTACCTTTGCAACTTTTCTTGCCTACACGTGATAGTTAAATGAGTTACATAGCTGCCCTTGAAATCTCTAAACCATTCCATGAAGTAATGCTATTTCAATCGTTACTGCTTTCTTAATCTGTTATCTAAATAAAGTTAAATTCTGTTCAAATTCTGTGACATTATTTTAACAGAAATTAAATATAAGTTGTCTGGGTGATAAAGTTGGAAACTTATTAGGACATTTTTAAAACTACTTTTTTGTTTTATTTTTTTTTTCTCTAAAACAAATTCTCTTTATGAATTGTGTCACTATTCTAAAACATAAAACTTTTCCAAAATCTTCTGAGATGTAATAAGTTAGTATCTTTAATACATTAGTTAAAGCAAAATTAGTTAATAAAGTTAGGATCTTTTAATAAACTTGAATTTCTAGCTATTCAGCCCTTTTGAAAGATACCTGGATATTTGCATGAAGGGAAAAAAGTTTCTAATCGGGCTGAAATGATCATCATAATCGCTGCTACTAAAGATTCTTTATCAGAGGAGCTTTTAAAGCTGTTTCAATGATTGATTGATTAACTTAATTTCTAAAAGTTCTAATAATATTGGTCATCTGATTTTTCAGATTAGAGGTAATGGAAAACTGTCATGCTAATAATGTCATGTAATGTGGCACGTATTATCTATATAGTATCTGAAATTTTCTAGTCACTCTACAGTTTAGGGCTAATGCTCTTTCCATAATTCTGAAGGGAAAATGAGCCATTCCAGAAGTAAGTGACTTCCTAAATCCCAAAGGTGGTGTCTGGACTTACAACCAAGGATTGTCTGTATCCAGAACCTGAACTCTTCCAATGACACCAGTGTATTCCCTAGTCTGAGAACAATGCTCACGTTACAATACAGTTCATTAGTGCATGGGCAAAATGCTGACGTGAAGTAAGAAATATCTATGGTATACTTGGTATGCATAGTTTTAAAAATGAAGAAATGCATTTCCAAAGGACTTTTTGTAGAAAATATTTTAAGTTGAATGCAATCTGTTGGCACTTAAATGAGAAAATTCCAATTAATTGGGACATTTATATTGATAAAAAAAAAAAGCACATTTCATGACTACTACATGTATAAGCACACTCAAGAACTCTCTCATGTTAAAGAATCTACCTGCCTATGCCAGAGCCACAAGAGATCTGGGTTAGATCCCTGGATTGGAAAGATCCCCTGGAAGAAGAAATGGCAACCCACTCCAATATTCTTGCTGGGATAATCCCATGGGCAGAAGAGCCTGGCAGGCTACAGTCCTTAGGGCTGCAAGAGTTGGACCCAGCTGGGCAGCTGAGCCTGCATAAAAAATAACTACACATTTTATCTACTACTACTACTAATTCACTTCAGTCGTGTCCAACTCTGTGTGACCCCATAGATGGCAGCCCACCAGGCTCCCCCATCCCTGGGATTCTCTAGGCAAGAACACTGGAGTGGGTTGCCATTTCCTTCTCCAATGCATGAAAGTGAAAAATGAAAGTGAAGTCACTCATTCGTGTCCGACTCTTAGTGACCCCATGGACTGCAGCCCAGGAGGCTCCTCCATCCATGGGATTTGCCAGGCAAGAGTACTGGAGTGGGGTGCCATTGCCTTCTCCGACACATTTTATCTAAGTATTTTAAAAAAACTTTCATGTTGTTACTATTCACTCTGTGTTAGTGTGGGTTCTTCAGAGCAACAGCACCATTAGTGTTTGTTTGCTCCTTCTATTATATATACATGTATGTATAGAGAGATTTGTTCTATTATATATTTTCATGTGTGTGTGTGTGTGCACGCGCGCATATGTATAAGGAATTGGTTCATATGGTTCGGAGGTTAAGTCCCAGGATGCATGGTCTACAAGCAGGAGAGCAGATGGTGTAAGTTCCAGTACCAGTCTGAGTCCTAGGGCAGGACAAGACTAGATAGTCAGGCAGAGTGAGATGTACTCTGCCTTTTCTTTCTATTCAGGCTTTCAGTGGATTGGGTGCAGCCCAACAACACTGAGGAGGACCAAGGCTTTTTACTCAATCTGTGTATTCAAATGTTAATCTCACCCAGCTACACCCTCAGGGACACACCCAGAACAATGTTTTTTCAAGTATTTGGTCACTCTGTGGTCTAGTCAAGGTTACACATAAAATTAACCATCAGAAACTTGTAGGAAAATTTGCATCAGGACTGACTTTTGAGTCATTATGGATCTAGTTATAGAACAGTATTAAACACTCAACATAGAAATATACTTAACTAGTTTTCAGAGTAAAGATGGTTACTATTCATCACTGCTTTCAATTAAAAATGACTTTCTCAAGATGTATTATTTCTCTTTTCTCCTTTTTCCCTTTTAAATGTGGTATCAGAGTATTCATTATAGAGCTGGACTAAATTCAGACTGCCCTTTAGGCAGGTTGTTTTGTCTTGTTCAGTCACTAAGTTGTGTCCAACTCTTTGCGACCGCCATGGACTGCAGCAAGCCAGGCTTACATGTTTGCATTATCTCCTGGAGTTTGCTCAAACTCATGTCTTTTTAGTCTGTGATGCGGACTCAATAATTTCGTGATTGCAATCACTGTCCACAGTGATTTTGGAGCCCAAGAAAATAAAGTCTGTCACTGTTTCCATTTTTTCCTCTTCTATTTGCAATGAAATGATAGGACCAGATGTCATGATCTTGGTTTTTTGAATGTTGAGCTATAAGCCAGCTTTTTCACTCTCCTCTTCACCTTCATCACGAGGCTCTTTATCCTCTTTGCTTTCTGCCATTAGGATGGTGTCATCTGCATATCTGAGATTATTGATATTTCCCCCAGCAATCTTGACTCCAGCTTGAGATTCATCCAGCCTGGCATTTCCCATGATGTACTCTGCATATGGAGAAGGCGATGGCACCCCACTCCAGTACTCTTGCCTGAAAAGTCCCATGGACGGAGGAGCATAGTGAATGAAGCAGAAGTAGATACTTTGCTGGAATTCCCTTGCATTTTTCAATGGTTCAACAGATATTGGCAATTTGGTCTCCGATTCCTCTGCCTTTTTAAAATCAGCTTGAACATCTGAAGTTCTCGGTTCGTGTACTGTTGAAACCTAGCTTGAAGGATTGCAGCATTACCTTGCTAGCTTGTGAAATGAGTTCAATTGTACAGTAGTTTGAGCATTCTTTAGCATTACCTGTTTTGGGATTGGAATGAAAACTGACCTTTTCCAGTCCTGTGGCCCTTGCTGAGTTTTCCAAATTTGCTGGCGTATTGAGCGCAGCACTTTAACAGCATCTTCTTTTATAATTTTAAATAACTCAGCTGGAAATCCATCACTTCCACTAGCTTTATTTGTAATGATGATTCCTAAGGCCCACCTGACTTCACTCTCCAGAATGTCTGACTATTGATTAGTGACCACACCACTGTGGTTATCCAGGTCATTAACACTTTTTTTGTATAGTTCTTCTGTGAAATCTTGCCACCTTTGCTTAATCTCTTCTGCTTCTGTTAGGTTCTTGCTGTTTCTATCTTTATTGTGCCCATCCTTGCATGAAATGTTCCCTTGGTATCTCCAGTTTTCTTAAAGAGGTCTCTAGTCTTCCCCATTCTATTGTTTTCCTTGATTGCTTTGCATTGTTCACTTAAGAAGGCTTTCTTATCTCTCCTTGTTATTCTTTGGATCTGTACATTCAGTTGGATATATCTTTCCCTCTCTCCTTTGCCTTTTACTTCTCTTCTTTTCCCAGCTATTTCTTTTTTTTTTTTTTAATTAATTTTATTCTATTCTCAAACTTTACATAATTGTATTAGTTCTGCCAAACATCAAAATGAATCCACCACGGGTATACATGCTATTTCTAAGGCTTCCTCAGACAACCACTTTGCCTTCTTGCATTTCTTGTTCTTGGGGATGGTTTTGGTCATTGTCTTATGTATAGTGTTATGGACCTCCTTCTGTAGTTCTTTATGCATTCTGTCTACCGGATCTAATCCCTGAATCTATTTGCCATCTTCACTATATAATCATAAGGAATTTGATTTAGGTCATACATGACAGACCTAGTGATTCACTGTACTTTCTTCAATTTAAGCCTGAATTTTGCAATAAGTATCTCATGATCTGCCTTTGTAGAGTTTCTCCATCATCAGCTGCAAAGAATATAATCAGTCTGGTTGCGATATTGACCACTTGGTGATGTACATGTGTAGAGTCATCTCCTGTGGAGTTGGAAAATGGTGCTTGCTATGACCAGTGTGTTCTCTTGGCAAAACTCTGTTAGCCTTTGCCCTGCTTCATTTTGTACTCCAAGGCCAAACATGCCTGTTATTCAAGGTATCTCTTGATTTCCTACTGTTTCACTCCATTCGTCCATGATGAAAAGGACATCTTTTTTTTTTTTTTTTTTTGGTGTTAATTCTAGAAGGTCTTGTAGGTCTTCATAGAACCATTCAACTTCAGCTTCTTTTTGTAGGTCTTCATAGAACCATTCAACTTCAGCTTCTTTTTTAGTGTTTGGGCATAGGCTTGGATTACTGTGATGTTGAATGGTTTGCCTTGGAAATAAATCGAGATCATTCTGTTGTGTTTGAGATTCCATCCAAGTACTGCATTTCAGACTCTTTTGTTGACTATGAGGGCTATGACTATCCATTTCTTCTAAGCGATTCTTGCCTACACAAGTGGATAGAATGATCATCTGAATCAAATTTACCCATTGCCATCCATCTTAGTTCACTTGTACCTAAAATGTTGATTTTCACTCTTGCCATCTCCTGCTTGACCATGTCCAATTTACCTTGATTCATAGACTCTAACAGTCCAGGTTCCTATGCAGTGTTGTTCTTTACAGCATCAGACATGCTTACACCACCAGACACATCCACAACTGAGTGTCATTTCTGCTTTGGCCCCTCCACTTCATTCTTTCTGGAGCTATTTCTCCATTCTTCCCCAGTAGCATATTGGCAGTAAGTAATAATAATTATAACAACAACCTTAGCAATCAGACTGCAGTTGGACTAGATACTAGGTTAGTGCACTGTAGAACTTTTTTCCATTTAATACAGGAGAGATTCTATAGCTATCCATTTCAGATTTAGATACTGTCAGATGTTTGCCCTAGTGTGACACGGTATTGAAGTGTTGGGTTCCAGGTAAGGAGGAAACAGGCATGAATAGTAAAGAAGGGCTTTTCGAGGCAGGCAGATCAAATACAAGCAGGTGTCTGGGAGATTTTGCTAGCCCAGCAAGGACAGTTCCTCTGTCAAGGCTTACCATGAAACCAAGGATCCAGGGATGAAACTGCTGGGCACTGTGCTTGGGGAACCAGGTATGGATGGGTGTCTTTCTATTCAGTGTGTGACAGGTAAAGTTCTCTTTCCTGAACCCAGATGTGGTACATATACTCTACTGGCTTTTGACCATCTTTCACAAGAATCTCGTAACAGTGATATTTCAGACACTTGGATGATCAAAGAATACTTAAAGTGTTCAATTAATGCAGCCTGTTATACTCAACATAATCTTATTTTTTGTTTTACTCCAAATTGGGAATATCCTTAAACATAAAACCTATTACATAAATGAAGATAACAATAAGGGTAGCCTGATGATAGAAATTAAGCCTAAGAAAATAAATTCAGAATAATAAATTACTTTAATATTTTTATTTATATTGTTAACTTTCAGTTGTGCCATATACTCTAAATTTAATGTCCACAAACAAAAAGGTAGTATAGAAGCTTTCCATAATATACCAAATAAAGATTCAGAAGTATTAATAAATTTTTTCAAAAAAGAACAAATAGTTATAATTCTTCAACAAATTTATTGATTCTCTGGTTTTAGTGGCATTGGGACATTTTACCATAGAAAGCAGAGGAAGAAACCATTAACAAAATAAAATATATTTGACTCCTCAAGATAAAATATTTTCAGTTCAGTTCAGTTCAGTCACTCAGTCGTGTCCGACTCTTTGCGACCCCATGAATTGCAGCACGCCAGGCCTCCCTGTCCATCACCATCTCCCGGAGTTCACTGAAACTCACGTCCGTCGAGTCGGTAATGCCATCCACCATCTCATCCTCTGTTGTCCCTCTTCCTCCTGCCCCCAATCCCTCCCAGCATCAGAGTCTTTTCCAATGAGTCAACTCTTTGCATGAGGTGGCCAAAGTACTGGAGTTTCAGCTTCAGCATCATTCCTTCCAAAGAACACCCAGGGCTGATCTCCTTTAGAAGGGACTGGTTGGATCTCCTTGCAGTCCAAGGGACTCTCAAGAGGCTTCTCCAACACCACAGTTCAAAAGCATCAATTCTTCAGCACTCAGCTGTCTTCTCAGTCCGACTCTCACATTCATACATGACCACTGGAAAAACCATAGCCTTGACTAGACAGACTTTTGTTGGCAAAGTAATGTCTCTGCTTTTGAATATGCTATCTAGGTTGGTCATAACTTTTCTTCCAAGAAGTAAGCATCTTTTAATTTCATGGTTGCAGTCACCATCTGCAGTGATTTTGGAGCCCCCCCCAAAAAAAGTCTGACACTGTTTCCACTGTTTTCCCATCTATTTCCCATGAAGTGATGAGACCGGATGCCATGATCTTTGTTTTCTGAATGTTGAGCTTTAAGCCAACTTTTTCACTTCCTTCTTTCACTTTCATCAAGAGGCTTTTGAGTTCCTCTTCATTTTCTGCCATAAGGGTGGTGTCATCTGCATATCTGAGGTTATTGATATTTCTCCCGGCAATCTTGATTCCAGCTTGTGCTTCTTCCAGCCCAGTGTTTCTCATGATGTACTCTGCATATAAGTTAAATAAACAGGGTGACAATATACAGCCTTGACGTACTCCTTTTCCTATTTGGAACCAATCTGTTGTTCCATGTCTAGTTCTAACTGTTGCTTCCTGACCTGCATATAGGTTTCTCAAGAGGCAGGTCAGGTGGTCTGGTATTCCCATCTCTTTCAGAATTTTCCACAGTTTATTGTGATCCACACAAAGGCTTTGGCATAGTCAATAAAGCAGAAATAGATGTTTTCCTGGAACTCTCTTGCTTTTTCCATGATCCAGCAGATGTTGGCAATTTGATCTCTGGTTCCTCTGCCTTTTCTAAAACCAGCTTGAACATCTGGAAGTTCACGGTTCATGTATTGCTGAAGCCTGGCTTGGAGAATTTTGAGCATTACTTTACTAGCGTGTGAAATGAGTGCAATTGTGCGGTAGTTTGAGCATTCTTTGGCATTGCCTTTCTTTGGGATTGGAATGAAAAGTGACCTTTTCCAGTCCTGTGGCCACTGTTGAGTTTTCCCAATTTGCTGGTATAGTGAGTGCAGCACTTTTCACAGCATCATCTTTCAGGATTTGAAAGAACTCTAACTGGAATCCCATCACCTCCACTAGCTTTGTTCATAGTGATGCTTTCTAAGGCCCACTTGACTTCACATTCCGTGTATACTAAATACCGTAAATAAAATAAATGACAGGTAACACATGAGTAGCTGATTCAGTGATTTTTGAAAGCCAAATAATTAAATATTTTAAAACAA
This sequence comes from Bos taurus, assembly GCF_002263795.3. Lineage (NCBI taxonomy): Eukaryota > Metazoa > Chordata > Mammalia > Artiodactyla > Bovidae > Bos > Bos taurus. The sequence continues at coordinate 7,416,302 of NC_037336.1, forward strand.
AACTAATCAACGCTGGTCAGATTATGACTTAGGGTATACACGGCTAAAATTATGTAAGTTGGTTTACCTGTATAGTTTCAAACGAATTGGTTCGTTATTCTTTTTTCCATCATCTGTCTACAAAAATAACATGAGATGCTAGTAAATATTTTTATGATGGCAATATTTATAATAAGCTGTATTAGAAACATAGTCCTCAAACCTTGGGCAATAAATTATGACACGATATGAGGTAATACAGTCATAGAAAAAAATTATTTCAAAAACTTCTACTGACATGGTAAATTCTGTTTGTATAATTGCTATTAAATTTTAGCAAGCAAGTTAACAAAAATACATGTGTATTAAAAACAAGCAGGATAGTGATTATTTTAGATTGTGAAATTATGAGTATTTTTCCTTTACACATTCTATATTTTTAACGATTTCTGCAGTGAGTGTGCATTTCTTTTTATTGAGTAAATATTCATATTAAAAATAATGACTTACTGGGACTTCTCTGGTGGTCCAGTGGTTTAGAATCCACCTTTCAATACAGAGGATGCAGGTTTGATCCCTGGTTGGAAATGGGACGAGTGTTGACTGATCTCATACTATCAAGAAGAGCTGAAAAAATCTAGATTTTTCTGTGACTTTAAAATTTTGCAATATGTGGTGACACAGATGTGGGAGAAATCTAGCTCTGGAATGTGGGTTTGCAGGCTTTGTCTTGTTCTTTTTCCTTGTGTTTTACAATAATTTGTATTCTTCCAGTAGTTCCCTCATAGCTCTCATGTCTGCCTCCAGTTTTCTCTGTCACTCTGGATTTAATGTACTTGGTTTGTCTACCAGTCTGTCTTAGTTATTAATCTGGCTTGTTCTTGAGCCTCTGCAATGACTTTTTGCTTTGCAAATCTTACTTTTAATTACACTGCATTGTTTATTTCAGTTCATTTGAAGTCAGTTAGAAAAAAAGACAAAACTCAATCTGATTTTTTAATAGTAACCTTTTAGCTCAGGGAGAAAACAGGGACAAAAGATGTATATTTTAGACCTCCCAACACTTAAAAAATGCAGAATATGGCCCTTTCTTAAGATTTAATTCTGCATTGTATAATGGGGTCATTGAAATCTGAATTGAGATGTCTGGCCTACTTTTAATGAGGGCTTACTCTTTTAATATAGCCTTTATTAAGAGGGACTTGATTCCATTGGGAGGAAAATGAGAGCAATATGGTATAAATTGCAATTATGAAAGATTGTAATATGAATAAAAGGGTAATTTTTCAGAAAAATTTTGAGGACATGTTTAAAATAGTAGACAATCACACGTAAATAGACTTTCTTTTGGAGTAGAACTGATGCTATATACCATATAATTTAATTTTATGTTAATTCTTGTCATTAAAATAATCATAAAATGTCCTTTTGGAAATAATCTTTCTTTTAAAATAGGAGCCTATACTTTTGTGTATTTTAAAAATAAACAAATATGGAACCAGGGAATGTTTGGATTTGGTCTCACAGTTATGGAGTGGGGTGGGGTGATGTGCTCTGCAAAACAGAGAATGAAAATTTGTCAACAAAGAGATGGTGCTTCAGTCTCCACAAGACTCCTGATTCTCACACTTGCACAGCCTTCTGGGAAACTGAGCAGGAACTGAACCAGCTCAGACAAAAGACCTTCACACACTTGAACATGGAGCTTCAACTCTGGTGGAAAAGCTCGAAGTGCATCTTGTGAACCCCTTTGATTGGACACAAGCTGCAGTGACAGACCACTCATTCAGTGCTTTACTCCTCAGTGAGTTAAGGGAAACCTCTAATGTTACAAATCCAAATAAAAAGGAAGGGAACACAGAAAATGAAGACTTTCAGAGAGCAAAAGAAAGCTTCAGAAAAGCTATAAATTATTATCCTGAGAGAATGGAAGAATATATTGTTTCTCTATAATAATAATTTAAAAAATTGACAAATCTGAAAGTCTCTCAGAAATTAAAGATATGAGAAGCAAAATAGAAGTTCAAATATAAGGCAGTATAAAAATAAGATAATAGAAAGTAGGAAAAGTATAAAGATGGATAGTGAGAACTGAAAGAATCAAAAAGGTATGGGGTCTCTCTGTAAGAAACAATGGTTGATGGAAATTCCAAAAATAGAAAAATATCATGTGCAAAAAATACATAAATAGATAAGTATGTAATTGATTATTAGTTTTTTCAGAAATAAAGAGTACAGGACATGGTATCCAGATTTAGGCCCAATTTCCAAGGACAGTGATTTGAAGGATGTGGGTGATAAGTGCATCATTATTAACTTCTGAACATTGGGAATAAAAGCAAGATTTTAAAAATTTCCAGGGGAAAAAAAAAGCATAACAGAGAAACAACTGGCATATAAACAGTAGAGACAATAGAAAATTCAAGTGTTATTTCATTTTTAGTTAATAAACTATGGTCCACAATCCTGCTCTTCTGGCATATATCTGGAGAAATCTAAAATTCAAAAAGATACTTGCACCCCAGTGTTTATAGCAACACTGTTTACAGTAGCCAATAGACTGGAGCAACCTAGATGTCCACTGACAGATGAATGGATAAAGATGATGTGGTATTTAAATACAGTAGAATGTTACTCAGCCATGAAAAAAGGAATGAAATAATACCATTTGCAGCAACATGGGTGGACCAAAATATTATCACACTAAGCAAAATATGGTGAAAGGGGAGACTAGATAAAGCTGACTTACAACCCAACAGTCAAAAAACTCAGATCGTGGCATCTGGTCCCATCACTTCATGGCAAATAAATGGGGGAAAATGGAAATAGACTATTTTCTTGGGCAAAATCACTGCAGACAGTGACTGCAGCCATGAAATTAAAAGACTTGCTTGATCCTTGGAAGAAAATCTATGACAAACTTAGTCATCACTTTGCTGATAAAGGTGCCTATAGTCAAATCTATGGTTGTTCCAGTCATGCATGGATGTGAGAGTTGGAGCCTAAAGAAGGCTGAGTGCCGAAGATTTGATGCTTTTGAACTGTGGTGTTGGAGAAGACTGTTGAGAGTCCCTTGGACTTCAAGGAGATCCAGCCAGTCAATCCTAAAGGAAGTCAACCCAGAATACTCATTGGAAGGACTGATGTTGAAGCTGAAACTCCAATACTTTGGCCACCTGATGTGAAGAACTGACTCATTGGAAAAGACCCCAATGCTGGGAAAGATTGAAAGCAGGAAGAGAAGGGGTAGACAGAGGACAGGACGGATGGATGACATCACTGACTCGATGGACATGAGTTTAAGCGAACTCCAGGAGATGGTGAAGGACAGGGAAAGCTGGTGTGCTGCAGTCCATGGGGTCGCAGAGACTCAGATACGACTGAGTAACTGAATAACAACGACAAAATAAGTCAGACAGAGAAAGATAAATATCACATGATGGTGTTTATATGTCGAATCTTAAAAATACAAATGAATTTAGCAGAAACAAATCCAGAGACATAGAAAACTAACTTATTGTTATCAAAGGGGATGGGTGTGTGTGTATGAAATAAATTAGGAATTTTGGATTAACAGATACACCTACTATGTACTAATAGATAACCAATAAAGATTCACTGTTTAGCACAGGTAGCTCTACTTAATATTTTGTTTAAGGGAAAAGAATTTGAAAAAAATATGTATGTATAACTGAATCGCTTTTCTGTACACCCTGAACTAACACAACATTGTAAATCAACTATACTTCAATAAAAATAAATTTCTAAAAAAGATTTTAAAAATACATTCAAATAAACAGACAAAGAATTCTTTGTTATCAAGTGAATAAAAGAAGAATGTCACTTCATGGAGACATTCTCAACTGTGTATAAGATAAATTCCTTCAAATTTTTCAAGTGTAATGATTTTCCACTGAGAATTCTGTAGTCAACTAAGTGGTCAATCCCACATAATGCTTGCCTAAAGACACCCTAAGGCCAAGTATTTGAAAGAATTTGCCCTCCAGTATTCTTTCTCAGGAAGTTTCTAAGTGGTATACAGTGAAATGATATGTAAACCAAGAGAAAGGAAGATGTGGGATCCGTAAAATTGGAAATTTGTGGGGAGGTGAAGGGACTTCTGCAGAATTCAGATGTAACTAAAGATATAATTAGGATAGATGATGGTCTTCCTAGGTGGCACAGTGGTAAAGGATCTGCCTGCCAGTGTAGGAGATACAAGAGATGTGGGTTTGATCCCAGAGTTAGGAAGATCCCCTGGAGTAGGAAATGGCAACCTGCTCCAGTATTCTTACCTGGAAAATTCTATGAACAGAGGAGCCCGGAGGGCTACAGTCCATGGAGCTGCATAGAGTCACACACAACTGGGCACACACACATACACACAAGCATAAAGCTGATTTTCAAATAGCTGAGAATCCTGTGTACAAGGTGGAAATCTAACATTTCTGTGCTGCAATTTGCAGAGATAAAAATTTTTTTTAAAATTTTGGATGAAATGGATTATTGTGGAAGATTGTTCTATTTCTCTTTCTGAAGGTCTTCAAATGTAACATATGTCTTCAACCATGTATATTTGTAAAAACACATTGGATATTTATTATATACCACTTTGGCCACCTAATGTGAAGAGCTGAGTCATTGGAAAAGACTCTGATACTGGGAAAGATTGAAGGCGGGAGGAGAAGGGGACGACAGAGGATGAGATGGTTGGATGGCATCACTGACTCAATGGACATGAGTTTGAGTAAGCTCCAGGAGATGGTGAAGGACAGGGAGGCCTGGCGTGCTGCAGTCCATGGGCTTCCAAAGAGTAGGACACGATTGAGCGACTGAAGAACAACAAGGAACAACTGACTGTGTATCTTACCTTTCAGAGGAGAAGATGTTGAATACATATTAATAACTTAAACGTATATTATATAACTAGCAATTTGTTAAGTTCTGTGAGAGAGTGCTATGACTGCTAACAAATGTGCTTTAATATACTTCGATTTCACTTGTAAAATACCTGCAAGTCCCCAAGCATATTTTTCCCCTAAAAACTAGCATTTGTAAAGTGACCTTCTGAGGTGCAGTATTCACCATGGCATGCTAAGTTTAGTGTGTTCTTTTAGTTTAAGAACAGTGTAATTTTTCACCATTCCTGTCAAATACATTAGAAGGAGAAAAAGATAGTTATCTCTGTTTGGCCCTTGAGGAAGTTGAGTCAAGGGGAGATTGAGTAACTTGTCAAAGAAAATTAAGTCAGGAAAGCTGTGGCTCTTTAGATCCAGGCACCAGTCATAGGACCTTGTTGTCAGGCTTGGCTTTTGGATAGAGAAAGAACCTAAGAAATTCAACTGTAGCCCCATTATTTTGCAGATGATAACGTTTACATCAAGGAACTTGCCCGCTATCAGAAAAGTGCAGGAGCTGAATAGGTATGAAGGTGACTTCATCTTAAGGCTTTTGATCTCTTCTGTGACCTTATGCCACGATCAATAAGGTTAATTGTAGATTTCATCTAATTTTTGAAGATTTTACTTTCTCTTTAAATTTAAGTATTCCATTCTGTAAGAGAGAATAATTTTCTCTTCGTCCATCTATCGGGTGTAATTCTTGGTAGTCACCCAAGCCTGAAAAACTCAGTGGAGGTACAGCGCCTAAGATACCTACTCTGAGTCATGATGTTTATCTTTCTACTCCTGCTGGAATTTCTGTTAGAAGGAGGGCACCCACCTCACCCACTCCAGTTTGTTCTTCCCCAAATCCCAGGCTATTTCATATTCATTTAGGCTGACAGCTTAGCTTGTCCTTTGCACTGATTTTTGTTCAATCATAGGCTTCACAGTAAGATTGCAGAAATGCATCTTGTGTTTCTGTCTTGGTTTTCTTTGAGAGCTTGTCCTAAATTTATGTCTCTAATAACTCCCAACAAGTTATTCAAGTGGGTGTTGAATAGAGGGGTGCCCCAAATATAACATTCCATGTTTAATTTCATGGAATTTTTTAACTTAATTTTTCTCTCCTGGGTATTATATATTCATTCTTAAATTTTTTAAAAAATATAATCATTATTACTGATCTGAATTCTGTATTCCTTTATTAATGCACCATTGTGGATTAGACACTAATGCAAGGAAATATATACTTCCTCTTAACAAAAATACACATAATTTTTAATATTAAGAACAGGGACTTCCCTGGTGGTCCAGTGGCTAAGACTCTGAGCTCCCAATGCAGAGGGGCCTGGGTTCAATCCCTGGTCAGGAAACTAGATCCCACATGCTGTGACTAAGACCTGACACAGTCAGATAAATAAATATTAAAAAAAAAATATTAAGAACAATTTAATGTAATTGGTAATCTTAGCTTTACCATGGCAGGGAGAAATAAGAAACAGAACAAAATGGGTTTTGTGGCATCTGCATCCTTAATTAATTTTGAAATCTCTTTAAAAGAAAGACTAAGAAGCTACAGATATGAATGTGAATATTTGAGACAAGGAAACAAATTCATAAGAAAATGCAAATTTGAAAACTGATAAATGCCACAAATGTCATGAAATTTAGAACAATACTTTAATCATTTCAGAAGTTAAATGACTGAGATAGATTGAACACTTTTTCCAAAATTTTTGACTGCATGATTTTTAATCTCCTCTTCATAAGACACTGATTTTATATTTATCCCCCTGAGAAAAATAGAAACTTAATTCAATCTTCCCTCTAGCATGTATTTTATTATTGATAGCCAAGATGAATAAAACATGCAACTTTGCACAACGTCAGACGTGCTGTTTGTAGTACTGCTTCAGGTTTGTGCTCCGAAAACCCTGGGGTTATGATAAATTCTATTTCATACAATTCCCATCCATAAGAGAGTAAGTATGGTTGTTTATCAAGTTTATTGCTGATAGCAGAGAACTTCTGTTTTGACTAGGCATTGATGAGAACCAAATTCTCCACTTAGAGTTTTATAGGCCTGATGATTGGAATAATTTTCCACTGAAGTCATATCATGGTCTGTACAATTCCAAATCTTTTTTCTCCTCCACTACCCACGTCCTTCCATTGCTAGGCACGGTAGGAAATGCTTTTATTGTGATAAAACCTCTGTGTCACAATGCCTAGAAAGTAACCAGTAGGAGGATTCCAGGAATCCATTTCTACCTGAGGAAGGAAATGATAATATATTGATTATTCTGACTGCGTGCATAGATCCCAGAAGACTGAAAGTAAATGAATCCTTTAATTACCTTCATCATAGCTGGATCTCAGATTGCCTGTGGTCATTATATTATCACCCAGTATGATAGAGGCAAGACTGTCTTACCAAGAGACAGTGGTCTTAACTGATTGCCACTGAAGTATCTTATTTATGCAAATTTGACCCATTGGGATCCCATGGACTGTAGCCCTCCCGATTCCTCCATTCATGAAATTTCCCAGGCGAGAATATTGGAGTAGCTTGTCTTTTCCTACTCCAGAGATAGGCAGTAATGATTACATGTTAGTCACAAAATCCTAATTTACAATGGAGAATTGCTGTATAGCATCAGGAACTATACTCAATGTCTTATGTTAATAATAACCTATAATGGAAAAGAATTTGAAGAAGAACTATACGTGCATAACTAATCACTGCTGCTGTATACTTGAAGCTAACACAATATTGTAAATTAACTAAACTTCAATTTAAAGATAATGGAAAAAAAAAAAAAAAAAGATCCTGCAAAGAAAGGGACCCAAAAGCTGAAATTTTCTCTGGCCTCCGAAAGTTTGAAATCAGATTTGCAACCTACCTTTATAAATGGACTGTAGAACCTGATTGGAGTTTATTACTGAAGTCTAAGCTTTTTTCCAGTTTTCCTGGTGGCTCAGATGATAAAGAATATGCCTGCAATGTGGGAGACCTGGGTGTGATCCCTGGGTTGGGAAGATCCCCTGGAGAAAGGAATGATTACCCACTCTAGTATTCTTGCCTGGAAAATTCCATGGACAGAGGAGTCTGGTGGGCTAGAGTCCATGGGGTCACAAAGAGTCAGCCATGACTTAGCAGCTAACACAGAAACACAAGCTTTTTTCCACGATTATGTAATCCTTTTACTGATGATTTCCCATTGTCTTAATTGTTGCTTATTTTCTTCTATCACTTTGTGTGCAGACACAAAAGACACCCTCAGAGTTTTTTCCTGATGCAGTTTAAGGAAGGGAGGTATGGTCAGGGTTCAAGTTAAAGTGCCCAGTCTAGCACGGAGGGAAGTTGTCAACAACCACCCCAGGTCTGGTAGGGTCGATGATGGGAGTCCTAGCCCCAGAGCTTGGGAGGCGGAGGCCCCTAAGGGGGCAAAGGTGGATCACCTAGAACTGGAACCCGGACTTGCAGTCTCCTGTTGCTGCCCCCTGACTGGCTGCTGCAGTGGTCGGGGACCCTGTATGCTGCTGTTCACTGAGTACAAAGAGCAGAGAAGGGCAGGTAATGAAATGTTGGGGGGGACAAACCAGAATTAACCAGCATAGGTACCAAATACCCTACAATAAAGTAAGTCTCGAATAATGCACATTACTATTGGATTACCTGGGTACATGTCTATGTGAATTTTTAATATTACCAATAACTAAGCTCTCTTTACCATAATCGAGGGGCTTCCCACGTGGCCCAGAGTTAAAAAATCAGCCTGTGTGAGTGCAGGAATTCCATCCCTGAGTTGGGAAGATCCCCTAGTGTAGGAAATAGCAACCCAATCCCATATTCTTGCCTGGAAAATTCCATGGACAGAGGAGCCATAGGGTCACACAAGAGTCCGACACAACTGAGCACACACACATGCACACCACTAATTGAAACTCCATGAAAAAGAAAGCAAACTGTTATAGTTTTTATTTGGTTTATTTTGTTGCCTATTCTTTTTTTTTTTTTTTTTTTGATGATGGGGGCTAAAAGAAAAACATATAAAAAATTCATAGGTGGTATTGTTACCCAACCAAATTGGGTCCACTTGCCAGAGTGCCCAGTAAAGCCAGTCTACTGACATGGGCTTGTGGTGAAGGAAAGTGCAGCGTTTATTATAGGGTACCTGAAAAGGAGCTTGGGGTACCTGCTGCTGCTGCTAAGTCGTTTCAGTCGTGTCCAACTCTGTGCGACCCCATAGACGGCAGCCCACCAGGCTCCCCCATCCCTGGGATTCTCCAGACAAGAACACTGGAGTGGGTTGCCATTTCCTTCTCCAGTGCATGAAAGTGAAAAGTGAAAGTGAAGTCGCTCAGTCGTGTCCGACTCTTAGTGACCCCATGGACTGCAGCCCACCAGGCTCCTCCATCCATGGGATTTTCCAGGCAAGAGTACTGGAGTGGGGTGCTGTTGCCTTCTCCGTGGGGTACCTATTGCTCAAAAAATCCAAACTCTCTGATGGGGTTTCGCCAAAGCATATTTACAGGCCAGTTGAAGGAGGCTGGTTGCAGGGTATGTGATCAGCTATGCACAGTTTTCTGACTGTGTGAAGAATGCATATTTATCAAAGGGCGGTGAATTATATTTTAAGCACACAATGAATCCTTGTGCAAACACAGACCCCTGACATCCTCGCCAGCCTTCAGACAGCATTTTGATGGCCTCTTCTCATGTCCTTTGACATTCCTGGTGCTTATACTTACAGCTCCTGCACCATCAGCTTTCCAGGTGGCACAGTGGTAAAGAATCCTTTTGCCAATGCAGGAGATGCTAGAGATGCATGTTTGATCTCTGGGTGGGGAATATCCCTGGAGGAGGAAATGGCAATCCACTCCAGTATTCTTGCCTGGAAAATTCCATGGACAGAGGAACCTGGTGGGCTACAGTCCACAGCATTGCAAATGGTCGGACATGACTGAGGGTCTGACCTGTACCATCGACTTCCTAGAGATCACTCCTGAGTCCTTGTCCAGTGTGTTGATGAGGATGGGCTTTCGTGGGTGTGACAGAAACACCCTTCTCAGCCAGGGAGAGGCGGCCTTGCCTTTCCTCCCTGAGTTCCTGGATAGTGCAATCTGAGAAGTGAATAATTAGTGAGGGTACAAATCTTAGCCTTTATGTGCTACTGAGCTGCTGGGAGCAGTGTGTGGGGCTAACTGCAATTCTGGTGTGTGTGTGGGAGGTTTGTCCCCAAAAGGTTTGGAGATATTATAATGCCCCTTTGTTTGTGTGTTTTTGAAGCATGGAAACATAGCTTAACATATATTTAGGGGCTACAAGTTTCCTCCTCTAAAAATTTAAATCTTGAAAGGACTCCTTTTTGGGTGACATAATAATAGGTTTGCTGCCATCAGAATGAATGTTTGTGCCCACTGCTATGCTTTCCATAAACAAAATAAAATTCCTTTGTGTTTTAAATATACAGAAAAACTTAGAAGAAAAGTTTGCATTTCTAACCCCTGAATAATGTTAAATCATCGGTTCACTTGGGGTTATGGATGATGTAGATCTTTGATTTAGAAAAGCTTCAATTTGATTCACTTGACTGGTTTTCGGACATTGAGTTTGACCCCCAAGCCTAACTTTAATATTATGCGCTTGGATAGGAACTCCCTTGTGTAGGAATAAATACCTTTACACAGATTAAACTATTGATAACTCTATTTGGTATGTAGCATACAATGGGCACCTCAAATATGACAGTTCCCTTCTTTAATATTTTCACCATGTTTGATTATTTTATGTCTGTTTTCCTATTCATTTCATAAAGAAGCCACTCTGTGTTATGCTTTATTTTACTTTTTTCTTTCATCCTACTTGGTTACGTGGTGATCTTTCTTGCAGAACTGATTGTATGAGATCTGCCAGCATTCAGTGGGTATTCTGTGAGAGTTGTTCCACACGTAGATGTATTTTTGAGTATTTTTGGGAGAAGATAACCTCCACGTCCTTCTGTTCCACCATCTTAATCTCCACCTCTGGGTTATACTTTTCTTAACGAAAGGAATAAATTATTCAAACAATTAAAAAGAGTAGCAATAATCCTTTTATGAAATGAAGAGAATATTTTTTTCTAGACAAGTAGGTACTTTAAAAATGCCACATTATTTTACATCTTTTAAGGTCTTGATAAATATTTGCCAAAAATTCTTTTCACTGATTTTCATTCATTTATCATTGCTGTAGACTTTAGGACAAAGTAGATTAAAATACTCATAGGTTTAGATGTAATCATGTGCCCATCTTAGTTGTAGGGGTATCTGTTGAATACTTGAATGGATCTTAAAATGTAATGTGTTGTATAGAGGACATGACTGTTTTTCTTAAATACTGCCTGAATCGTGGTAGTCACTGTGGTGGTTTTCTCATCATGTTTGCTGTCTTCTCTCTGAAAATAGCTGCTGACTTTGCAGGCACCTAAGGCACAGCTGCAGGAACCTTCCAGAGCCTCGGAGCAAGGAACTTGAATTTGGTCAATTGATGGATGAATATTCAGTGTCTTGAGTTTTCTTCCTCTAGGGAAAATTTTAAAATTTATGTGTCTGTGACTCTCAGAAGCTTATATACACTGGTGGAAATTTCGTTACCTCCAACTATCTCAGTTAGTGGACTTCCCAGGCTGAAGACCGTATATTTAAATTTAATGTATTAAATATGCACCCACCCAAGTGTAACGGATTTGAAAAGCATCGATTCTTTGTTACTTTCATATTCAGCAGTCTTAGGTATGATGGCAGTCATTGGAAAGACATTAATATAATTTTCTTAAATTCATATTTCATGTCATTAATAAATTCATAAGTACATATTTTAAATTACAGATTATTTCAGCACATGGAGAGCTATAATAGGGTCTAATGTTAACAGGAAATAATAATAGCAAGCATTTAATAGCAAGCATTTATTAAAATGCCAATTTCTATGTCTGAGAGTGAGTACTATCCTAGGCCTTAATTAAAAGGACCAGAATTTATAAATATCTAAGTAAATTTTGCCCTCATTTAAAATACATATCTGGATTGCTTACAAATTTCAAATGCAGTATCTTTTTCTAACAGATACTAATGAATTCACTGAAAGAAGCTAGATCTTAATGCACAAATGATAGCATAAAGAGGATTGACAAAAAATTGCTATATGTACACAATTACACACCTGTGTATGTACACACTCATATATACTAAATCTATGATGTATTCCAATATTTAGACCACACTATAATTATGAAAGAAAGAGGATTTTAATATTTATTCCTAGAATAATTTCAAATATATTCCCTAGGAAACTTAAAATAGGGTAAACATTTCCTAATGTTTCAAGTAACTATGCAAAATCTCTTGAAATCAGTTTTTTTTAGAGTCCATTAACTTTGATGTCATTTAAAATGCTGTTTACATATGGAATAACTACTTTGATTATTCCCTAGGATGTTAATTTTGTGTTTAGAGTAATGAAATCTGCTTTCTTCCACATTTAAAATTGCAGAGGGAAAAAAAAAAAACGCAAAGAAGAGTACTACTGAAAGCTTGGATATTGAAAAAATGTGATCCATGCTTCTCAAATGCTGTTTATGCTACTAAACTTCTCAAGTGCTTTTTTTTTTTTTTAAAGAAGTTAGGAACTACATTGAAATGTTCCAGATGTTATACCATTTCTGGTTAGAAAATACCTGAAATATGCCAGAGGTTAAAGTTGTGCCGTAGCTACCCAAAAGCCCATGAAATACACATTCATCAGCAATGATCCTTAACTAATGTTGAAATCAAACTAGCAAGTGAAACCTTAGGGATATTTTGCGATGGTTTTTTGAGACCAATATATCTGTTGGAATTTATCAGACATTTCATTGCTCTATGTGTTACTAGAATTTGAAATTGACAGAATTTTGAAACTCAATATCATTGTTTTAAAAAGTTTGCCTTTTCACTCTCATTCCTCCTTTGAGATTTTAGAAAATGATTTTCCTTACTGCAAAGGGGGCTGTAAAGCGAAATGAAAGTGGATGCTACTCGTCCAGAGAGCGTTCCCTCCCTAAAAATGTCAACAATGAAATAATGTTTTCAAAAGGGCTCTTGAGATGACATATCTAAAACCACATACAGAAAAAAAAAAGCTGTTGGTTGGTTCTGTGACTGCTCAGCTTCATGGAATCAATTCAAGGAAATTCAGAAGCTGCAAACAGACAGCATGTTCAATTTTAAAGGTAACTGAGTTTAAGGAAGGAAATAATAGTGGGAAATTGCTGTAGATCAGATTTTTCTTAATAAAAATCTCCACTCTGTTGTGAGTTTAATGGGTGATATAGTTCATTGACCGCATTTTTCCTCATATGTCCCTATAATTCCAACTCTAGGGCTTCAGCTTATGAAAATGAATTGTGTAACAGAGAGAGTAAATGAAATGAATTACCAGGCTTGGGATTTGGCCATCTATTGAAACATACCCTGTATGTCATGAGTCTCATGAGAAGAACATTGCAGTATTTTACGGATAGTCTTCAACATTTAAGAAATTATTGAAAAGACAGTGCTAGAATCTTCCATATTTTATAATATTAATCAGTTAACTAGAACATAGCACAGTCACTCCTGATTCCTTAGGAACAGTTTTGGATTTGATTAAAATTAAGTAATGCATGATACCCTCTATTCTTTAGTGTTTTTTCCAATTATGTATATTGGTTTTTTTATTTTCATGTATATTTGTGCCTGTGAACTGCTAAAATAATTTTTTTTCCATCCTGAACTTATGATATCAGCAGGACTGGATGTTCTATACTAATCGACAAATTAGATGCACATTAATCACCAAGAACACATGGCACCTACCCCCAAATTTGGAAAGCATTCAAAAGTATCATTTGTGAATTTGGCACTGTTGACAAAATGGCCTTTTTTTTTTTTTGGACAAGGCATAATGCCAGGGGCCTGGTGAATTGACGTATTAAATCCTATTTGTAAGGAAGTATGAAGGGTATGAGTATCATTTCTCAACTTGGGTGGTAAGACATATAGACCCATTTGGAATCACCATCAATTAGAATGGCAGAAACCCAACTTCAGTGACTTTTTGATCCAGCCCTTGCCTCTCAGCTCCCTGAGATTTATCCAAGTTTGAGGTAAATGGTGTTAAGATATTGTTATGGAAGTGGGGTGGAGGGAAGATGTGTGTGGGGGCTTATCCGTCTTGTTTTTGGTCCTCTGCCTGCGCACACAGAGGTCTGCTGAGATGGCCGTCACGCCATATGGCCCTCGATTATGTTTCCCATAGATAACCTCAGGGACATGCTGTGTTTGTGTCAGATCAGCCTCTTCAGGTCTGGTGCCCTCTCCCTTTTCATAGTTGGCAGTCATTTGACTGCTCCCAAGCTACATCAGGGAAAGGAAGTACAGCCTTTGTGCTTTTCAAAATCCCGGCAATTGCCTACTTCCGCTGCATCCCTGGATCCCTGAATTGGAAACTTCTTCCTCTCCAGACCATGGTTTCTGCCTTTAGAGAATGCATCAGTCTTGTTAAACTCTCTTCTCCTCAATGTTGTGGGTACATCTGGGACTTCTATGTGCCCATGTGTTTAAACTTTCAAAAATTAAAATCAGGAATACTTGTTTTCTATGTTGGGTTATTTTCCATCTCCTGTTATCAGGCAGCAGGCATAGTATAGTCTGTTGTTCAGTTCAGTTCAGTCACTCAGTCATGTCTGACTCTGCAACCTCGTGGACTGCAGGACTCCAGACCTCCCTGTCCATCACCAACTCCCAGAGTTTACCCAAACTCATGTCCCTTGAGTCGGTGATGCCATCCGACTCAACCATCTCATCCTCTGTCATCCCCTCCTCCTCCCACCCTCAATCTTTCCCAGCATCAGGGTCTTTTCAAATGAGTCAGCTCTTCACATCAGGTGGCCAAAGTACTAGAGTTTCAGCTTCAGCATCAGTCCTTCCAAAGAACACCCAGGACTGATCTCCTTTAGGATGGACTGGTTGGATCTCCCTGCAGTCCAAGGGACTCTCAAGAGTCTTCTCCAACACCGTAGTTCAAAAGCATCAATTCTTCTGCACTCAGGTTTCTTTATAGTTCATACATGACCACTGGGAAAACCATAGCCTTGACTAGACAGACCTTTGTTGGCAAAGTAATGTCTCTGCTTTTTAATATGCCATCGAGGTTGGTCATAACTTTCCTTCCAAGGAGTAAGCGTCTTTTAATTTCATAGTCTGTCATGGTGCTGTCCATTCGATGTGCTCTGATGATCCTCTATCTGAGCCATCCAGTATGGCAGCCCCTGGCTACGTGTGCCTGTTGGTCGCTTGAAGTGTGCCCAGTGTGACTCAGAAACTGAAGTTTTAATTCTGCTTGGTTTTAATTTACAGGTAAATTGCCACATGTGGCCAGTGTCTAGCACAGGTAACTGCTGGAATGTGGAGAAATGACATAGCTTTTAAAGAAATGACTAGATTCCTAAATATCTTGCAGTCCTAAAATCATGTCTGGGACGTGCTATATGGCGTGTCAGATGTGAATTTGACTCATTGCGGCTGAGACTGCTTTTGCAAGAAAACCTTGTCTCTGTCTCTCAGTAGATAGTCACTCCTTGTGCTCCTCTGTCACTGATGGGTGCAGGCGGCTGGGAAGGGGAGCAGATGGGAACAAACCTAAACTTTCAGGGAAAGATCTCTTCTGACTGAATTCCCCATCGTTCATGAGACTCCTTTCCTTTATTTTCTAAGAAGGTTTCAGGATGTGAAAGAAAGCCTACAGATAGGTGTCCTCGGGTTGGGAACGGGTCCCCTGGATTGCATGCAATCTCTGTGTCTCTTGGTCTCCTAGACACTGGGACTGGAGAGGTCTGGTGTCTGGGCACGGCTTACCCCCCACTGCCAAAGTCCACAGCAGCTGGGACTCCCAGTCTGTTCTTGGTGGCTCTCACTGTTGGTCACCTCTGCTAGTCTGAGGGGATCAGACTGCTGGTGTCTTGGTCAGCATTGGTGAAGATCTCTGAGAGTCCAAATAGTCTCTGCATCATTTCCCAGAGTTTTGGATCCTATAGAAGCAAAAAACAGCCTGTAGCACATTAAATGCGGTGGGAGAAGGAGCCGCTGGCTCAGGTGTTCTTGGCATCTACACCTCTGGAATTCCTGTTGTGGCTTCTCTCAGCCCCTACGATATCTGGCTGAGGTCAAAGTGGTGGTCAGTTGATGGGGTCTGTTTATCTAAATCTCCTCTTCTCCTCTGGTGGCTTTCTCTTCGTCTTCCTACCTGGGTAGAACTTCTCTGAAATTCTGTTGTCAGTGGTTGATAGTAACCTGTCATGATCTGAATTAGCCAAGCTTGAGTCTTAATGTTGGGTTCTGCAACAATGTATGGAAAAACCTGAATGAACTTTTTGAGCAACCAATACTCAAAGGGAACTGCTAAAATTTATCATTTTCTCTTTAGGGAAAGCATTTTTTTTTTCTTTTTTCCACAAATTATTGTGTCACTGTGAAATAAGCTGTCTGTTTTTGAAATTAAAAGTAAATAGTTTTTCCTGCATTAGAAAAAGGACATATACAATGATATTAATAATGCAATCTCTGAATTTGTGGTTTGAAATATTTTATACTTTGCTATATTTTGAAGATTGACTTTTGTCACTTTTATATCCTAAAAAAAGAGAAAATCTAAAAGTGAAAGTTATGAAATTTTTTTCACCTCATTTAAAAGTAAAGCACAAACCACAACTGAATTAATGAAACAGGATAAAGAAGCTCCTGGAATTTGATATCTTATTGTTGTGACAAAAAGCAGATCTGAGCTTCATTTTAAAATGTTTAAAATGTTGAGAGTCAAATGTTTCACGTTACATGAAAAATTCTGAATCATAAACATGTAATTTTAGTCCTAATGATTATAAGTAATTAAGGGATAATTTCCAATCTGGCTCCAAAGAGTTGAACATTAAACAGTTTTAGAGATCATAAAGTGTATAGTCCCTTTGTTGAGAAAATTAGCCATTTGTTTGTACATTATAGAAGATTCATATAAAGCACATTTAGCCAAAATGTAGTTAACTGTACTTGAGCTTTAAAGTAAGTCTAGAAAACCCCAGATTGTTTTGAATAATTAAAGGACAGCTCATTCTCCTGTAAATCGGTGCCATCATAGTATGGTGCTTCTTATTTTGGAGAATTATCACCTGTCAGCTTAGTCAGTGGGAGAATAATAAAAAGGCTTCAGATGATGTAAAGAATCCTATGAAGATACACTCTGAGGGACTGAGCATGGGATGGATCAAGCCTGAGATCAAAATGTCCAACCATGATTTTATGTTAAGAAGAATACAGCTTTCAGTACTTAAACCTAAAAATTAATACTATTATTTTTGGTGGGACATCATTTTTACATTTATGTTGACACAGGTAAATTTCATAAAATTGCTGTTTCATTTTAATTAACCAGTTGTTTCATGGTTTATTTCAGAATGGACCTCTGAAAGTAAGGACTCTGTTATTTTTAAAGTTAAAAGATTTTACATAAAATCTGCTTTTTGTCATCTGCAATTGATATTCTTACTTATATTAATTCAGGTGTTAAATGACCAAGTTTTTCTCTTTAAGCATGCAAAATGGTGTTTAGTTACATTATTTGTGCTCTTAAAACACATGAAATGCCCTTCTATGCTGGTTTTCTTTTTTTCCTCTCATTTATCTTAATTTTAGGAGGCTCAGTCCCTCATAATAACATTCTTTGTTGTTGACCCATCTGTGGGTTTTTAAAATTATTATTATTTCTTAAGACTTTTATTTTTAGAGCAGTTTTAGATTTACAACAATTTGTAACAAATGTGCCCCTCTGGTGTGGGATATTCATAAAGGGGGTTATGCCTCTGAGAGAGAGACATGGAAATTTCCTACATTTCTACTGCCCTCAGGGGCATAACCCCCTTTATGAGTATCCCACACCAGAGGGGCACATTTGTTAAAACTGGTGAACCTACTTTGATGCATCATGTTCACCCAAAGTCCATAGTTTAGATTACAGTTCACTCATGGTGTCGTACATTTTTTGCTTAGACAAATGTGTAATGACAAGTATCCATTATTATTGTATCATGGCAATTATTTTTACTGCCCTAATAATCCTCTGTACTTCGTCTGTTCAAGTCTTCCCTGACCAGCCCTGGACATTGTTGTTTTTTTTTTTTGTACTGTCTTCATAGTTTTTCCCTTTCTAGGTGTCATATAATTGGGATTATAGAGCATATAGCCTTTTCTGATTAGCTTCTTTCTCTTAGTATGCATTTAAGTTTGTTTTATGTCTCATTTCTTTTTGTCATTGTTATTGTTTAGTTGCTAAGTCATGTCCGACTCTTTTGTGATCCCACTGACTATAGCCTGCCAGGAGCCTCTGTCCATGGGATTTCCCAGGCAGGAATACTGGAGTGGGTTGCCAGTTTCTTCTCAGGGGATCTTCCCGACTCAGGGATTGAACGCATGTCTCGTGCTCTGCAGGCGGATTCTTTACCGCTGAGCCACCAGTGCAGCCCTCATTGCTTTTTAGCCCTGAATAATATCCCAGTGTCTGGATGGACCACACTTTGTTTATCTGTTTATCTACTGGAGGACATCTTGGGTGCTTCCAAGCTTTGGCAATTAAGAATGAATCTGCTATAAATATCTGTGTGCAGGTTTTTGGATTGGCTCAAAATTTCAGCTCCTTTGGGTAAACACCAAGGAGTAGGATTATTGGACAGTGTGGTGGGACTATATTTAGGTTTTTAAGGAGCTGCCAAAGTGCTCTTCACTGTGGCGATACCATTTGCAGTCCCACCAGTAATGAGTGAGAGTTCCTGTTGCTCCATTCCTCACTAGCATTTGGTGGCGTCACTGTTCTGCATTTTGGCCATTCTAATAAAAGATACTGGTTATTTTATTAATAATTCCAATCATCCTAGTGGACTGACCTAGCTATTTGTTTAACAGACACTTTCATCATTTTCCATATTGCCCTGATTCCCAGACATGTTACTCTTCTTTGCTGTTGAATGTTTTCAAGTTCATGTAATGTGTAATCAGAGGAACTTGAGGTTGAGTTGTGGCTACACCAATTAATATTCAGATAATATTGTGGATGTTGTTTGTAAAGTAAACTTGAGTCTCTTCATCTGTAAAATTGGAATAATACCTACTGTTTAAGGTTATTATAAAGGTCAAATGGGTATATAGATTCACACACACATACATATATATAGATTACTAAGTGCAAGTTGTTATAGCTATTACACTTAAATTATAGTATAATATTATAATGATGACATAATTATAATTGTGTTGTGTTTATAACTAACCAGTGGAAAACTAATTATATTTTAATTTTACTGAATTGCCTTCCAGTGTAGAACAGTTTTGAACTTAAAGCTTTTATGTGATTGGAGGTGAGAAATACTGGAGAGGTCAACAAAACAGAAAAACCTAGTCGTATACAAAGTTGAAATGGGACATTAATCCTTTAAGAATGTGGTAGATTATAATACAAAGAATTGCTATTAATGAGAAAAGACCAATTGTAAAAAAGTTCATTTATACCATGGTGACTTAAATTTTTCACAAGAAATAGAAAACTCTGATTCATAGATAAGATTGTCTTATTAATCATTCTATTTTGTTTAATCATCTTAGATCATTTGTTATTTTATTTTTTCAATCTTCCTGTTTATTTCAATGATATTGAACATCATAGCATGAGATAGACATAGCTCAACATTTTACCTTTCTGAGGGTTAGCAATGGCCACAGGGGCATTAAACCGGTAATATAGAGAGAATGTGGTTATTAATAATGGCATAAAAGTGTGCTGGAGAGAGAGGCTGGTAGGAAAGCAAATAGCATTGGTATTTATTCCAGTCTGTGGATTAGGGAAAGGTCCATGGAGGATACGATGATGTGATCAGCCTTCGTGACTCTGGTAAAACAAAGCAGCAAGACGGACACAGGCATAGGAGTATATCTGGGCACATATATAGTTTGTGCTAAGCTTCCCAGGTGATTTTTATGCCTGTCTAGTGCAGTTCAACGTAGAAATCTCTAACTATTCTGTAGTTTTTTTCCCTCCAGAAGAACAAATGAATATTAACAATATTGTTTTAAAAGAAAAGATTTACCTATAATGAAATAATTTCCTTACACACTGTATTTTGGACCACAAATACTGAAGAATCGAGTTCCATAATATGAATGGACACAAGCTCTTCCCTCTTTAATACAGCTGGGGAAACTTATTCTTTGAATTAATGCTGTACAATTTGCAGACACTTCAGGCTAATTTTAGACTGATGTATCTATTTATGTAAATTATGGCTTGGGAGGGGCTTCCCTTGTGGCTCCGCTAATCTGCCTGCAATGTGGCAGACCTGGGTTTGATCCCTGGGTTGGGAAGATACCTTGGTGAAGGGAAAAGGCTACCCACTCCAGTTTTCTGTCCTGGAGAATGCCATGGACTGGAATTCCAGTACGGTCCATGGTGTTGCAAAGTGTCCAACATGACTGAGCGACTTTCACTTTCACTTTTCTCTCTCTTTTAACCACATCTTGGTTCTGAGTTCTTGATTGGCAGCTCATTTTTTTCCTGTGCTGTAAAAGCCACTTAAATTGGCTGTTCATTATTGTTCTGCCTAAAAAAAAAAAAAAAAAAGGGAAATCATAAGTTTCCCAGATCAAATGCCACAGACACATGACACCAGGAAAATTCACCTGTTCCACTTTCATCCGTTGTCCTAGTCACTCTTTAAAGATAGAGATGGTGTTCCTACACACTTGAGGTTTTTCAGTTCAGTTCAGTTGCTCAGTCGTGTCGGACTCTTTGCGACCCCATGAATTGCAGCACGCCAGGCCTCCCTGTCCATTACCAACTCCCAGAGTTCACCCAAACTCTTGTCCATTGAGTCGGTGATGCCATCCAGCCCAGGTTTTTAGTTTGTGTTAATTTTGTTCCAAACTGGAAGAAACGAAAGAGGCTGGGGAGGATTGATTCTGGTTTGTAAGCAGCTGTAAGTTGTCTTTCAATCTGCACAGTGTACTTTATATATAAGTATTTGAGTACATTTACTTGATTCATCCAATTATTTTTAAACTCCTTAAAGAATTGCTTGTTGAGAGGCAGCCTGTTGTGGGGATACTCAGTCCTTCCACCACTTCCCCCCACAACCCAGCCTAGCACAGGAATGGGCTAGGGAGGGACCTGAGGGCCAAAAGGGAACACTGATGAGCTTCTTTAGAGTTCAGTGTTAAGAGTCCTTTAATATTTCCAACCCATTAATGTGTATGAAGCTGAGAGACTCTAGCTCATCAGCCAAGGTAAAAGTATTAATATCATAAATTTCTCATGTTAATATTTTCGTCTTTTGGAACCACTTAGAGTGGTTTCTGTTTTCCTAACAGTGTTTCTGTTTTGGAAATTGTCTGATGCACTTGGCTGAAATATAAAATATGTAAGAATTCTGGGTACATTTATGTGTAGTTAGAACTGGCATACCATTTGTGTCCTTTTGACCATTATTTCACAGAGTACTTAGAATAGATGATTTTTTAAAAATATGTAAAGTTGAACTTGTAGCAGTATTATTGAAAGTGCCTTATAGTAACACCTGGATTTTAAAATTAATTCAAAGAATTGAATAAATGTAAAAAAGTCATTAGTGGGGATTCCTAGGTGTTTCAGTGGTAAAGAACCCACCTGCCAATGCAGGAGATGCAGTTATAATCCCTGGGTAGGGAAGATCCCCTGGAGAAGGAAATGGCAACCCATTCCAGTATTCTTGCCTAGAAAATCCCATGGACAGAGGAATCTGATAGGCTAGTCCACCGGATGGCAAAGAGTCAGACACAACTAAGCATATATACACACACACAATAAACCATTATGTTTATAATTTGATATTTTCAGTTTATTTTAAAAGGCATAAAAATGATATGGTTTGATAGTTGTTGGGAAAGATTGATAGGGCGTGATATTAATAAAGCAAGTATAGTAATGGTAGAGTTAAGGTACAGCTGCAGCTGTTTACTAGAAAAATCTTTCAAATTTGCTGTATGTTTGAAAAGTTCATGATAAAATTCTAGAAAAAAGTCAAATTTTGTAGATTCCAAACAAGTTCAGTTTTGACACTCAGAATCAATGATTTATGGTTCATAATCAATATTTTGTTCTCCTGGAAGAAAAGCAAAAGTGTTAGTCACTTAGTCATGTCCAACTCTTTGTAACCCCATGGACTGTAGCCCACTAGGCTCCTCTGCCCATGGGACTCTCCAGGCAAGAATACTGGAGTGGGTCACTATTCCCTTCTCCAGGGAGTCTTCCCGACCCAGGGATTGAACCCAGGTGTCCTGCGTGGCAGGCGAATTCTGTACTAAGTCACCAGTAATGCCCCTAATTAGCTAAAAGTTAATAAGAAAAGCATGCTTAAATACAATTTAAACAGTCTTTTTTATACACTACCACTGTTTTGTAGGACTTCAAATAACTGTAACTTTGAAATTTTGGGAGCATCATCATATATTCATCAAGGCCAGATTCATAATTGAAATGTAAGAAATTAACATTATTATTCATTTCACATAATTTCTCAGAGCAATTATGGCTATAACTGAGGACCTTTTTATCCATTCATCTGCTGGTGGACACTTGGGTTGTTTCCATGTTTGACTGTTGTGAATGATGCTGCATGAACATGGAAGTACAAATATCTTTTCACTAACCTGTTTTCATCCCATTTGGTTATATACCCAGAAGTGGTATTGCTGGATCGTAAGGTAGCTTTGTTTTTTTTTTTTTTAAGTTTTAAAATACCAGTCCTCAGTCTTCTAAATGAAATGTTTTATAGTTGCTTGAATTCTTGAAATATTTTATAATATGCATGTGGTACATTTTACAATGTATGAGTTTTATAGTCAGAAAAATTTAAGATATAAAAATGAAGGTGATGAGCACACACTACAGAGAGTTTAAAAATTAGAGGGAAATTGTAGTTCTGTTTAATTTTTTGAGGACTCGCCATACTGTTTTCTGTTTGTCTGCATTTAATTTACAGGTAGTCCCAAATTTTTTTTTAAATAAAATATAAGAAATATACCCCTGGAATACTGAGGTAAGTATGGCATCAAGTATTAAGGCTTATTAACCTCATGTATCATATATCTTTGTTGTTGTAAAAATTTTGCTCTGTTTTTAAATTTGGGGCATTTAGAGAATAATGTTAACCTGATTATCATTCTCAAGTGAGCTTTCAAGAGTTCATTAAAAGTTAAGATGAGAACAGCATGCTCTACGAAGCAGCTATTTTTAACAGAACCAAATTTGAATTCACCTACTTTAAAGCTTTTCACTCTTTTTAGAAAATATTTCCATCAATAATTTTTAGATTATATAAGTCTATTGAGGTCACAGTTTATAGACCCATCTCACAATGATCTGACATTTTTGCATCTTGGCTAAATTCATGAGAACCAAAATTCTTTCTCTTCAAGGGCAGTCCAAATAGAGAAGCAGAGTATATAGGTTTGCTTTAGATAACAAAGAAGCAAACAACCAAAGTCTCAGAATGTTCAGTTAATTGACAGTCCTCAACTGTATATATTTATGCTTTGATTTGCTAAAAATATTTTGCCATGTAGAAGCCTCCCTTTGTGGCAAAGGGCTCCTTTTAAAAGTGAAAGTTTTAAATTCCATTAAAAAATAAAATCCTATACTTGTAACAAGAAGTATACTTTTGTCTTGAATTTAAATGAAAAAAATAAAAACCAGTCACTGAAAGTTGTAACATCTTCTTAGTAATTTAGTGATATCACAGAATATCTTTTACATGTATTTATCAGTACTGGAAATTATTTTTGAGATCACAAATACATTTAAAAATAGTTACTGGGCTATATTTTTGAAATGTTATGGCTGGACCAGATCATGGATCTCTGGCTCCCTTTATCTGGAATGTGCTTGCTTTGTTCTGTGGTACCAGCTTAGAGTCACTTTTTCTTGGTCTGTCTCCTTGTCCTTGAAGGAAACCGTGGCTCATTTATGTTTTTTTTTTTTTTTTTTCTCCCAAGTAAGCACCCTGTAGTGCTTACTACCATGTTGACTCCTGTATTTTCTGCACTAGAACCTAAGCCCGATTTGGGCAGGTATTGTTTTATGCATGGCTCATTGGTCACTGTTTCCAGCCCTCTGAACACAGTAAGTGCTCAGTGACTTGGAATGCCCTCTCGTGTTCCAGAGGGCTGACTTACCCTCTGAAGCCTCCCTCTTCTCCAGGGTCATTTTGATGTCAAGCAGCATTGCAGTGGTCTCGAAAGAGAGAAAACTAGTATCAGGGTCTTCCTCTTTCTTTCTCCATAACATGTGTGTTTATTTGAAGAGCCATGGTGGAGTCTGGGTATATGACTCTACGTCTCTCTGAGTCTTCCAGGAAGCAGATGCATACGTGAAGTTTTCATGGAAGAAAGTTTAAGGAAGGGGTCATTTAGAGGTGGAAAGGGTTGAGTTGACCAACCTGAGATGGGAAGTGCTCACTCAGGGACTAAACTAGTATTAAAAGGGAAAAAAACTGGACAATACTTATGGCAGCAAAACCAGCTGTTATTCAGGAACTGTTGAAATAGAGGAAGAGGGTCCTCAGAACAAAGCTGGATTTAACTCTGAATGCAGCATGGACAATGGGGATTTATTGACCAGGGTGGGGTCAGTTGATGTAATATTACTAAGTGGAGGAAGGGGAATGTTTGGCTCAACTGACCCAACAAGATTTTTCCTGAAGGTGGGCTTGAGTGATCAGGTATCACCTAGGGGATCTAAGGATGAGGAACTTGGTCAGATATCGAGGTGATCAGATACTGAGGATGGGAAATTCTCCGTAAAGTGACTTAGCAGAATCTTTGCTACAATGGACAACACAGACATGGACGTGGAAGTCTAAAAGTCGAGGTCTAGTTGAGGTTTTGGAGGCATCTGGCCGAAGGAAAGCTGTTACCACCTGCAGACCTGAGAGGCAGAGGGAAGGTAATTGCAGGAAGCTGGGGCTTACAGGAGGCAACCACTGCCAGAATTCTGACCCAGTAAGGATGGGAGATTGGGGAGTGGAGAGTAGATAACCCTAGTTGGCCAACCCAACAGGAGGCCAGGCAGCGAGGAAGCCCAGGCATAGAGGTCATTCTCCGGAGTGAAAGCCAAGGAGAGGAGGACACAGGAGACTGGAGGGGTTTGTGGAGACGGATCAGGCATAGTTTGACTGGCTGATGCCCTTAGACAGATTGTTCATTGCCTTGAAAGCTATTTTCTTGTCAATAAAATGTGAACAGTAAGACCTAATTTGTAATTGCAAGGTTGAAAGAAAGAAAATATATAAGACACTTAGCATCAGTTCAGTTCAGTCTCTCAGTCGTGTCCGACTCTTTGCGACCCCATGGACTGCAGCACGCCAGGCCTCCCTGTCCATTACCAACTCCCGGAGTTCACCCAAACCCATGTCCATTGAGTCGGTGATGCTATCCAGCCATCTCATCCTCTGTCGTCCCCTTCTCCTCCTGCCTTCAATCTTTCCCAGCATCAGGGTCTTTTCAAATGAGTCAGCTCTTTGCATCAGGTAGCCAAAGTATTGGAGTTTCAGCTTCAACATCAGTCCTTCCAATGAACACCCAGGACTGATCTCCTTTAGGATGGACTGGTTGGATCTCCTTGCAGTCCAAGGGACTCTCAAGGGTCTTCTCCAACACCACAGTTCAAAAGCATCAATTCTCTGGTGCTCAGCTTTCTTTATAGTCCAACTCTCACTTAGCATAAGTCACTATAATTTCCTTGTTCTTGGTGTTCTGAGCATAGGCATATTTTGAATCTCTGAGCTTCTAAACTTTGAACTTCCCTCTGATTGGAGAGTTACCACATACTTCAAAAATATCAAGAATGGGCTGAAGTTAAAGGTACGGCAGTGTGGTGAACGCAGAAAAACAATTTAATTTGGTGAATTTAAACTTTTGCTTTACCTAGCCCGTGAGAAAGAGATGCTGATTGTGAACAAGGCAGGGGCTCTGTGTGTGTACAGAATAGATGTCCGTCTGTGAGTCTGTGTGGTTGGGGCTTTTGGATGGTGCTCTGAGCCAGGCTCAGGGTGTTCACATCCTGGATCTGCCACTCCTCTGTGACCTTCAGCAAGTTACTTAACATCTCTGTGTGCTTATTTCCACATCTTTGAAAATACGGGTAACGATGTTGTTTGTCATGGAATAAGATAAGATATACAAGTTCTGAGAACCAGTTCTGGGATGTAATAAATATTTATTTGATATTATTATTATTCCACAGATATGTAATTATTTTAATGCATACATGTTGTTATAGATCTACCCGTAAGTAATTCAGTTATAATTAAGCTTGTTTTGAATAAAGGATTTTGCTGACAATAACTATAAACAAATAAAGGTCTCTTTTTGTTTCTATATAGGCTATTTGAACTGATCATCTGATGGATTATATTGACATTAGCCTTGAAACAAAGCTGAAATAGAGTTTAAATTACATCTTTTTGGATTAATTGTGCTCTGTAGATATTTTTCTTCCTAGCATTGCATCTGTATTGTATATCCAAATGCCTTAAGAAACTCCTTTGGTTAAATATTTTTCTGTTAATGTGAAGTAAAATCATTTGTGTATTTATGCATGCATGTGTATATGTATGTATATGTGTGTGTATGTTTATAAGAGATGATATTCAGGTATATATAATTTGTTATTATAAAAAACTACACTCTGAAAATGAGTTTATATTTACCCTTATATCAGTTGTTTCTAGTTTACATGTTCAATTAATATAATCCAGTCAAATAGGCTAAAGATTAAAATATAATTTCATGTAAGTATGAGATGAAGTAATTATACTTATAAATTATTAAGAAATAACCTTTGTTCTTATTCAAAATAAATTTATCAAGTCATTATAATTGTATTAACTAATAAATGGGAGAATAAAGTTGGGTGAGTTAGTTTTAGGAGGACTTCTAGCAATATTACAATCTGTAAGAAATTATTCTGACCCCCACCCCCAGCCCCACTTGCACCCTGGTCAGAGTGATAACACCCAGTCAGTATAAGTTGCTAATTGGCCAGACAAGAAATTCAAGCAAGCTTTTATTGGGACCCCTGCTGCAGCAGTGAGTGAAAGTCACTCAGTCGTGTCTGACTCTTTGCTGTCCCAAGGACTGTAGCCCCCTGGCTCCTCTGTCCATGGAATTCTCCAGGCAAGAATACTGGAGTGGGTAGCCATTCCATGTTCCAGGGTATCCTCCCAACCCAGGGATTGAACCCAGGCCTCCGGCATTGCAAGTGGATTCTTTACCATCTGAGCCACCCAGCAGAAGGGCAGTAAAAATGAGTAGCAGGTTCCCTTGCCTTCACCCCAGGGTGAGGTGAGTGGGTTCCTTATAGGGTGAGGGTAGGAGTGTTTCCAGGGGTCAGTGGTGAGTGCAGAGCCAAATGCATAGTACCCTGCTTTCGCTCCCAATACCCTGATTCTGTCCCCGCTTTTCAGAAGTGACGGATTTTTTTCTTTTTGGACTATTTTGTATCTTGTTGCCCATAATTTGCTGGGACTGCACAAGCGCACAGTTATTTTTAGTCCCTTTTAGTTTCTTTGTGTTCTGTGGACTCAGGAGACTTTGTCCAGGTAGAGCACTGCAGTATCCCCAGTCCCCGGTCCCAGCCTGCCTCAAGAGCACTAGCCTGTTGTGCACACCTAAGAGAAAAACATTCCACCAACATTTCTGAAGGGCTCCGTTCATGGACACGTACAGTCCGTAAAATTAGCAGAAGTCTGGAACATCTCCCAGTGAGTTTTTAAAATACAAAAACTAAAGATACTTCTAATGAAAGAGTTCTGACTTTTGAAAGATCTTAACCACTGACACCTGTGCTGAATATTTTAAAAAATATTTTGAATTATTTCAAGAGTAACTAAAGAAAAGATAATGGCTGACTCTTGATAAATGTCAGATTTGAAGCTTCACTTGTTCTCATTTTTAAAATAGTTTTATCTTACAAAAAATTAAGCAAATGTTTCATAACTGGTGTGTTAACTTCTGAAAGTGAGCTTTTTTTTAAAAGATCTTGGCTCATATCAGTGCCTATTATCAATCTGTACCTAATTTTTTTACTTAATAGCAGCAAGAAAAAACTGTTCTGCCTCACTCAGGGGCACATACACTGCGGCTGGAATGAAAGGAAATGCATTTCTCAGGCACTCCTTGAGTGGGGATTTGTTTAAAATGTAGGTGGTTCTGCTTTAAAGCTCACTGCTCTGAACATTTTGAACCCTTTGCTTCATTAATCGCATTCATTCTGAAATACTTTTCAATTTAAAACAGGAGATAATTGTAATACCTTGAAGCAAATGAGATGTTATTTCAATAATTAAATCCAAAATGAGATGCCAACACATTAGCCCCGCTGCTGTGTCTGCCTGTTAATAGGGACTCGCATTCCCATTGGTCACAGTGATTCCTTTCTTTTCCAGTTGAGGTATATGTACTGCATACTAATTGTATTCTAATGTCTTTTATAAGAGGCAAAATGTGTGTGAAGCCCTATCACACTGTTTTAAATTAATCTAACTTTGCAAAAATTATAATAATTATATGACATGTTGCTTTCATCCCATGCAAATATGCATCAGATTTAAGAAAATAATTTTACATAACAATCAGGTTACTTGAATACTAAGTGCATGCTTTCTCACTAATGAATTTGTTGGTAGAATCAGGAGGCTTTTTATTAGCTTTGTCAAGCTGCAGAAACTTTCAGTGTTTAAAATGGGTCTCAGCATTTCGGCTGAGAGTACACAGCCTATGGACTTGGAGGGTGTGTGGTTGGCTATGCCAAAAGGAGAAAGCATCTATTTTCTCAAAATAGTGTGATATTTTGGAGGGGGTATATCATTTTCATCAGGGACACAGCTCCTATATTAAAATACTAAACTTGGATATGTTGTTTATATCAGACTACATAGGCAAACGGAAGTTTCTGTTTATAGAAGTGACCTAAATATGTGATTTTTCTTAAAGAACTATTAACACTTCTGGTAAATCGGTTTTCCTTTCGGTGAAGATTATTATGCTCTTTGTTTTCTAAGAAGCTAAAAACCACTTAGTTCTTCCTGCCCCTTATTTTAATGCTTGTTTATGCCCTATTATCTCAAATCTTACCTTAGTAATAATGAAAACCATAGTAAAAAATAACTGACACATTAACACTTACTGAATACTTCCTGAGTGATGGACTCTGTGCTTAATGCTTTGGAAGCTTACCGCCCCAGTCCTCACAAAAAAAACACATCAAAGGGATATTCTTATTATCTATATTTTCTAAGCAAAGAACCCAGGGCCAGTGGTGGTGGAGTCACTTACCTGATGTCCTGCAGCAAATGTGCACAGAGCTAGCCTGGCTCCAGGACTCCAGCTGTCAACTTCTCCATCTTCCTGAGCTGACAGGGGCGGGTGGATGCTGAGACAGCAGAATCAAAGATGGAGGTGGTGTTTTTTCAAAAGTGTTTCAAATGTAACCTTTAACCTACACTCTTGTCAGAAGAATCAGAGAACCCTCATCCCCTGCACGCCCTTCTTCTCCCCGATTCTCTTTGTGGATTCCATTTTTTTGCCCCCTGGCTCACCGCGTCCTGCCTGTTCTGTCTGCAGCACCTTTTATCCTGAGTGCTTCTGAGTCTCTGCTCTTGTTACTCCAGTTTGTTTTGAGTGTAGCATTCTAGCGATTAGCGCCATCTGTTATTTGGGTTTATCTGGCTCTTCTCCTGGTGGTGGATGTGCTTTTCCTTTTGTTTAAAGAAGAGTGGAGCTTTTGTTTCCCACGTGTACACCACTGTTACTATGTTTCTAGTTCAAGGCAGAATCTTCTTTCTTGCTGCCACAAGAAATTTGAAGGGCTGGCCTGGGAAGAGTGCTGGTGCACCGCCCTACCCCCGAAGGTGTGTCAGTAGGGATCTTCCCGGAGGCCAGCGGTGCCCATCCTTTTTGGGACCAGGGACTGGTTTCCTAGAAGGCAATTTTTCCAAGGACTGGGGGTGTGGGATGTTTTGGGGATGATTCAAGTACATTACAATATTGTGCTAATGATCTGTGTTTGCAGCCATTGCCTAGCACTAGCATCAACCCCCTCAGATCATCAGGGATTATAGTCTCATAAGGAGTGCACCACCTAGATCCCTCACGTGCCTGTGTGGTTCACAGTAGGGGTTCACACTACTAGGAGAATCTAATGCCTCCGTTGATCTGACAGAAGGCGGACCTCAGGCGGTAATGCAAGAGATGGTGAGCAACTGTATGTGCAGGTGAAGCTTCTCACCCTCACACCTCCGCGGTGGCCCAGTTCCTGACAGGCCCCAGCAGGGGCTGGGGACTCCCGTTGTAGGCCATTGTTTTACAGGAGCTGCTAATGATCAGAGGGCATCCCTGGCTTCCACCTTCCTTTCAGAGCCTTAGATTAGGGGATGGCTCTGCCGGCAGGCTTCCCATCCCTCCCCTACCTTAGGTTCAGCTGGCTGCACTTCGTGGAAATTGAACTCCCAGATGTGTGCACTGATCGTTTTAAATCTTCCTGAGGCCTCACCCCAGGAGAAGGCAATGACGCCTCACTCCAGTGCTCTTGCCTGGAAAATCCCATGGACGGAGGAGCCTGGTAGGCTGCAGTCCATGGGGTCGCTAAGAGTCAGACATGACTGAGCGACTTCACTTTCACTTTTCACTTTCATGCATTGGAGAAGGAAATGGCAAGCCACTCCAGTGTTCTTGCCTGGAGAATCCCAGGGATGGGGGAGCCTGGTGGGCTGCTGTCCATGGGGTCACACAGAGTCGGACACGACTGAAGTGACTTAGCAGCAGCAGCAGAGGCCTCACCCCAGTCTCCTGCAGTAGTTTGCTTTCTGGGACCTCCTTGTCTTTCCTCCTTCCCTTCCATTTCTTGAAATAAACGAAAGACTTTGGTGAGAAAGTTCACTGTTGTCTTTCCTGCTCTCCATTCTGACCCCTCACACTGCTGTGAATTAACCCCAGGATTCTCCATCTGTAGCTGTATATTCT
Source organism: Bos taurus (assembly GCF_002263795.3). Taxonomy (NCBI): domain Eukaryota; kingdom Metazoa; phylum Chordata; class Mammalia; order Artiodactyla; family Bovidae; genus Bos; species Bos taurus. The sequence continues at coordinate 7,447,318 of NC_037336.1, forward strand.
TTGTTTCCCACCCAGGCCAGGTCTCTTCATCTTTGTGAATGAAGACAGTTGATATGATCATTATCTTTCCAGATCCCAGATCCACAACTCAGGGCCTTGTTTCCTTCCTTCCACCAAGGCTGTGAACTGCTTGCATTTCTGTCTCCTTCTTTTACACCTATTCAAGCGTTTTCTTTGTCTTGGACTCCTTTCCCCTCCAGAAGATTGGTAAACTGTTTATAATTTCAAATCCCTCTTTCACCAGGCAGTTTTTTTATAAACAACACAAGATGATTTCTATTTTACATGAGTTTTTATGGTTAGTTCATAGGAAAGCAAACAGAATTTACAAAATTAGTAAATAATGAGTATCATAGAGATGCATACCCTCTGAAGTCTTAATTCAAATTGAAATAAGAGCTAAGTGCGCTTTCTACTATTCCCCACGACTGACTTCCTGCACTGGTGCCTCTGCCAGCCTCTGGTTTTCATCTGGGGCTCAGCCAGCGTAGCAGCAAAGCCAATGAGATTTTGGCTCCAGCAGAATGAGGCTGACCTGGCTGTTGGGTCAGCTGTTAACCCTTCCTGTCCAGAGTGCTTGTGGCCCACTGCTGCTTTCATTCTCTGCAGCCTTTCTGATTAGTTCACAACCATGGCCCTAGTCACTACCCAACTTATATCTGCGCATATATATATCATCATGACATCACCCTAAGAAACATGCTTCTTGTCCCTTATTAGCATGAATGTTCTTTTTTCATGGTGAACTAAATGCTGGGAAAATACCTTACTTAATGAGATAGAGTTGGAAGGAGTGGCTTTTAAGGGAAATGTGATTTCTTGAGAAGGCGTATTTTTTGTTTGTTTTGTTAATTTTTATTTTTCTTTATGTAAGTGTAGTTGTCTTACAATAATACATTAGTTTGGAAAGGTGTAGTTTTTTATAATTGAAATAGAATTGATTTGTACTGTTGTATTAGTTTCTGCTGTACAGCAAAGTGAGTCAGTTATACATATACATACATCCACTCTTTTTTTACCTTCTTTTCCCATGTAGGCCATTACAGAGTATTGCATAGAGTTCCCTGTGCTATACAGGGGCTTCTTGTTTGTTATCTGTTTTATATATAGTAGTGTGTATATGTCTATCCCAGTCTTCCAATTTATTAATAACTTTAATGTGACTATATCGTAAAGATTTTGTCTGTCCTTGGCATAACTATTATGCTATGGAAACAAAAAAAATAACTCCGGGGTAAATGTCCTTTAAAAGTATGAATTAGACTTTCAAAAATAATTGAGGCCAAAATATTTTTAATACATTCATTGACTTTCTAAGTGCACAAGATTTTTTATGAAATAGAAGTCGAACAGAGGCTTAATTTATATGTGGAGTATCATTATTTTGCAACTTGTCGAGTTCAGCAGAGGTTAAAAAAAAATTTTTTTTTTTAAAGGTTTTAAAGAGGTAGCAATTTCTGGTGACTAGTGTTACTGAATTGAACTTGGATCTGCTCATTGGCTGTGTGGCAAGGCATAACATGGAGTTGTGGGGAAGGAAAGTACAGCATCTATTGAAGGGCACCAAGCAAGGAGAAGGACAGACACTGCTCAGTAGACCTGAACTCGCCAATGGGTTTCAGGGAAGGGTTTTTAATGGCAAGATTTGGGACAAGCGTTGCAGGTCTTAGACTTTCTTCAAAGTTATAATTTTTTAAATTGAATTATAGTTAATTCACAGTGTGTTGATTTCAGGTGTACAACAAAATGATTTAGTTATAAATACATATATATGGTATGTATACATATGATACATAAATATATATATATAAAATCTTTTCCAGATTCTTTTCCATTATAGGTTATTATAAGATACTGAATATAGTTTCCTGTGCTCTACAGTAGATCCTTGTTGTTTACCTGTTTTATGTGTATTAATGTTACCTATTAATGTCAAACTCCTAATTTACCCCTCCCCCCACTGCTATACTCTTTGGTAATCATAAATTTGTCGGTTGGTGATGAGGTAACAGGGTGGTGTTTCTGGTTTCAAACAGTCTGGAGTCTTATCTGCTTAGTGTTAACGTGTAATCAGCAACCTCCACCTGGGCTAGGGTCTTCGTTTCTGCAAAGGGACTCAAAGATTTGTCATCGGCAAGGCCTCTTAGGGTCTTGCTCAATTTCAAGGGCACAGCTATATTAGCAATTTTGGTCTTGATCTTCACCACAGGCATTTCAGTAGTTACTATTTAAAATTCATTTTTTAACTCGTACTTTTTTTGCATTTTAATAGCTCTACTTCTAACACTAGAATGCAAATGTGAATTTTTGCCTGGGGCGTATTCTATTTTACCAGTTCAAAATCACTAGGAATCTATATTCTTAATACTAGTACCGTGCATGACTCAGAATTTCAGGAGGAGAAGGAATATAGGGATAAAAATGAGAGGGCATGAAATAGAGTATTGTGAAAATGAGGATGGATAGAGACAAAGAGGTAGAAATATAGGAAGAAGGACTTGGGGAAAAGGAGAACTACAGAGACAAGAAGAAACAGAGAAAAACATGGAAGTTCAGTAAATTGTGATTTTGGTTGTTTAGACTAGTTGAATGGGTTTTGCTTTTTCCGATTTACATGGATAGTAATGAGTCTCAACTTTAATCACTTATTTGGAATAGTCACTTAATAATAGTTAAAAATACCGCTTTCTTCCTTGGAAGCAGTTTGCCAGCTTTAACTTTCAGAGTTCAAAATTTTTATGTTTTTAAATTAAATGTTATTGAATACTGATGGGTTTTGCTGAAGAATGAGAAAAAAATTTTTATGAATTAGTTTTGGAACTTTATAGATTTTGGTTATTGTATGAACTTAAATACCTTTGGGTTTCAAACACTGGCAGAATTTTTTTTTTAATTGTTCTTGTTTTTGGATTATTAAGGCTACCTTGTACCAAAAATAGCTGAAGGTTATATTTTGAATCAGCAGATACTTTGTACTTCTCAGCCTTTTCTTTCAAATCAAATTCAGTTTTACGGTCTAATTATAGATAACATGTGGTGTGAACAGCAATAACAAAACGACACCTTGATGGAAACAGAAAGGCTCAGAGGTAAATGGATTGGGCACTTTTCCACAGTTTTCAATTTTTGTGAACAAATCATTCAGAGAATGTTGTTCTGGGTCATAGAGCCAGATACTGTTCTACCTTCTCCCCCTGAAACACTGTGCCCTCATACCTGGGAGATTCCAGTTCCCTTTCCACTGGGTACCCTGGGAGTTCATGTTTTTTAATTATTAGGTATGTTTTATATGATAACCAGATCATTCCCAGACGGACTCCTGTATGCATTTTGTCCAGAGTGACTGCTCTGTTTCTGCCTTCCTGTCTTTCTATCTCTGCACCTTGTGTGTGTTTGTGTCTCTGTCTCTGACTATCTGTTGCTTTCTGGATCAAATAGAAACTTCTCATCTCTACTTTAGCATTTGCTTTGCCAACTTGACTTCTCCTTTCATTACCCGTTGTGAGTCTTCCATTGCCAGCCTTGTTGTTGAGAGATGGCCTGCTTTTGGCCCTTGTGCTATAAGCTACCAGCAGGCGTCTACAGTTGGAACAGTCCAAGGCTAACAAAGGCAACTGCTTTCTGTCTAGGTGTTCACGTATCTAACCGAAATTGAAGTTAAAATTGGGTTTTTACATCTAGAAAGTTGAAATTCATGTCTCTAATCCCAATAAAATTTGTCTATATCCATTTAATGCATTAAAACTTTTATATTATTATTTGCAGATATATAATATATATTATACATTGAAAATATGAATAATATGTTTTCAGTGGAAGGAACATTATGGAATGATTTCTGCTCATTAGTAGGGCAGTAACTACTTGCTAAGTGATGTCTAAAAGAGTATTCTTTGGTTACATAGAGTCTAAACATTTTGTACTTTTGTTCTTATTTATATTCTGTAAGCAGTTGCTTGGGAACATCTGTAAAATACTTGAGTGCCTGTGTGGTTTTAATCTATACTTAAGGCTCTAATTTCTGATACAGTCCTTCGAATTTGAAAAAGTTATTGTTTATGGTATATTATTTTCAAAAAAATTGAGCATTCATCAGTGCAGTCTAGGCAGCTTTTCTCTTTGATTCCAAAAGACAAGAAGATAGAAGAGAGGCTATATCCAAAACAATAAATAGAATTTCAATTATGGAAAGACCTTTTTGTCTAAAACTTATTAAACATGGTATTTTTCATTCTGTCCAAGTCATGTGGCACTGCTGTCAGTGTTTACACAAAAGTTTTATCACCAGTTGGTGGTTGTGGGATGTGATGCACAGGTGTGCACTAACCACACTTAGGTTCCTTTGTTTATTTTCCCTCGTACACATTCTGGAAAGTAGCAATGAAAAATAATGATCAGATAGGAAAACCCAGCTTGATGGAATGTTCGGTGTACCACAATACAGTTGGCATGTTGAGATATTGTCTGGAGGGTGTTTCAATTTAAAATGTACATGCAATCAGGATAAAGGGGAAAATACTGAAAAGTCTGTAAAATGGCAGGCTTATGGGAGATATATTTTGTAGTTTGATGTATGGCATGTCTGAGGAATAGCAATGAGTTATTTCTAAGCCATGGGGAACTATAAAAACATTGGTTTTTTGAATTTTAAAATGCCTTCTATTATACTGTAGTCAGTGTTTGAAGATATATAGACTTTGGAGTTAGATCTGAATTCTTTTCTGTTTCTTTGACAGTTCCAGCTATGTAATCCTTGGAAAGTAAGTTCTCAGGAATTACAAAATAAGGTTAATATGTAAAATATTATCTGGTTATATTAATAAGCTTAATATGACTCATGTCACATTTGAAATTGTAAGGAATCAAATGAGTTAAAGCATACAAAGTGTATTAGCAAAGTGTACAAAATTTTTATCATTAAACTTATGCGTTAAATAAATGATATTTATTTATGAAAAAAATGCAAGACCTTGAGGCTATTTCTTTCATGGCAAAGAGCAGGTAGGAGGGCAAAGCTGTAAACTGATAAAATAATTGGATGTGCTTTAATATTAATAAACCTTACATCCTCTGCATAGAAATGCATCAGAGACTTGAATGAATTACCAGGAATTGTAAATGTCTCTATAAGCCTCTAGTTGGTAGCTCTGCAGAATTTTTTATCCCAAGTTTGCTTTTCACTGTTTTTTATTTCTGTGTGTGTTTAGTTATATATATGTGTGCAATTTCATTGATTCTTCTTTAAAAATCTTTTTTTAACCTTTCTATTATCTTTAATGGTTGTTTTCCGTTTGCAGTTATTACACAACACTGGCTATATTCTCAGTGTTGTACAGTACATCCTTGAGCCGACTGTATTTTTATCCAGCTTCTGTGCCCATCTATGTAGGGGCGGCCTTGAAGAAGTAAGTTTACTGTTGTTTATCAAGCACCAACAATTTTGAAGACCTTTTCACTTGCTTTTTCTTGCTTAATTCTCACAATCATATTTTGCAGTCGATAATACTGGATTCTATTAAATAATTTAACAACTGAGGGGCTGGAGAAGGTCATGGGACTAATACGTGGTGTACCTGTGCTAGGGCCCTGCCTTTTCTCATGCATAGTCTTTCTGCCACTAATCCTTCCAGATGTATAAAGGAAGGACGGAAGTTTTTGGTAAATGTGTGGCACCTAGTATAACGTATTTTAGGCATTTCCCTCAGCGCTTTACGAGTATAGTGATAAATCTCACCAGGATCCTATAAATCAGCCATTTTATTCCTACTGGTCTCTATTAGGACAGTATTGGCTACATCTGACAAAACAAATGAACTCATGTGTTGTAAAAAAGAAGCTGTTTGACATATTAAGGCATCCAGAAGTAAAAGCAGAAATGACTAATGGTAGACAACGTGGAGATTAAGTACTCTTTCCTGGAATGTGTGTGTTGATGTGTGTGTTTTTTGGGGCTTGTTGACAGTTTAGGCATTATACCTTTATGAGCTCTTAGTGCCAAGCATAATCCCATCAGAATTGGCATTATCTAGATTAAATACAGGAACTCATAGGTACAACTAGGTCAAATGAGTTCAGGGTTACACAAATCATGATTGATAATTAGGGCATTCCAATTTGTCTTTCTGATTTTAAAATCTGTGCTTCTTCCAGTGACTATACCACCATTCTTCTATAACAATGCCTTGGAAACACCTGGAGTTAATCTAGTCATCTGCTTCCATTAAAGTGAAAAGTGAAGTTGCTCAGTTGAGTCTGACTTTTTGCAACCCCATGGACTGTAGCCTACCAGGCTCCTCTGTCCATGGAATTTTCCAGGCAAGAATACTGGAGTGGGTTGCCATTTCCTTCTCTAGGGGATTTTCCCGACCCAGGGATCAAGCCCAGGTCTCCTGCATTGCAGGCAGACGCTTTACCATCTGAGCCACCCTACCAGGGAAGCTTCATTAAGCTGTAGGGTAAATTTTCATTGTTTATTTTGTTTGAATATATAATATGTATTAATATACATGGAGAAGGAATTGGTAACCCACTCCAGTATTCTTGCCCTGAAAATCCCATGGACAGAGGATCCTGATAAGCTACAGTCCATGGGGTCACAAAAAGTTGGATATGACTTAGCAACTAAAACAAACAAACAACAAAAAAACTGAACAGTTCATACATGTACATATACACATAGGGCTTCCCTGATAGCTCAGTTGGTAAAGAATCTACCTGCCATGCAGGAGACCCTGGTTTGATTCCTGGGTCAGGAAGATCTCCTGGAGAAGGGATAGGCTACCCACTCTAGTATTCTTAGGGTTCCCTTGTAGCTCAGCTGGTAAAGAATCCACCTGCAATGCGGGAGATCTGGGTTTGATCCCTGGTTGGGAAGATTCCCCTAGAGAAGGGAAAGGCTACCCACTCCAGTATTCTGGCCTGGAGAATTCTATGGACTGTATAATCCATGGGGTCACAAAGAATCAGACACAACTGAGTGATTTTCACTTTCATACACACACACACATATATGTGTGTGTGTATACATATATATATTCAAAAGTACTGTATATGTAAGTACAGTCTAGTAGATTTGAAATATTATTCTATTTGATCAACTGCTTGAGCGACTTAGTATGTTCATGCTCATGAAAGAATCCCGGAGATATTAAAAATCCCCTTCAATTGTGGACCTGTGTTTTACTGGTCTTATAATGCAGACTGCATTTTCCATATTCATTTGGACATGCTAAAATTAGTGTCACAGCTTAATCTTGGTTTCTTTTCTAGAGGTGTAGTGGAACCACTGTGTACCAGCTCACAGAGCTGGCATTTCTTCCTGACTCCACTTTCAGTGACCTCATACTGGTGGCTTGAAATCACCCACTAGGAATATTTATACCACAGAAATTGGCAGACATTGCAAATCCAAGCTTCCTACTTCCTCACTTCCCAGGAGAACCAGATGTTAAACTTTTTCAAGCTCATCCCTGCTTTTAACTCTTGCTGGGGAGTCCGCTAGACTATTTGGGATGTTTGTGAAGAGTCTGCATCTAAGCAAAACAATTTACCCTCCTGTTTCCTAGAGATAAGCTCTGACTTTTGGAAGTGATTTACTTTCTCTGAGCCTGTAAACTTAAGATTCAAATGTTTTTCTTTATTATAGGATTAATTTTCTCATGTTCTTTATTTCCATGAAGAGACCTGGTGATAGGCTTTATTCACATCTCACTTAGGTGCTTATCTCTCTATGTGGTATATTCAGCAGTTTTCAAGTTCTTCCCATGAATGTTTTGTTTGAAAGGACCTTCTTTTTTAAAAAGTGCCACTGTGTTTTAGAACATATTTATAAATGCTTCAATTTGCCTGAACAGCCTTTCAATAAAGGACCATCTTTAAGGAAAGTTCTTAATTCTGCTGTATCAACAGTTTTAAATGTTAAGTATACATAGCTCCTAAGAAGGTCCTTATAGCAATAGATTTATACATAATTCACTGTATTTTATAATAATTTCAAATTTAGAGCCCCGGTTGCAGATGTTAGTTTCTCCAATTCAAATGAAAGCCTTTGCCTTAAAAATGATCGATTTTAGAATGCTACACCATCATAACAAATTTTGGTCTATAAATGTCTTAAATGTTCAAAATGATTAAAATGAATTTATTTTATAGAAAGTTTTCCTGAGGGGGTAAGATAAAACGAGTTTGAATGTAGATAAGCAAGGTGATGCTTTTACGGAAAAGTGATTCTACTTGGAAGATACCTAGGTCCAAGAGAGCTTTTGTACCAAGAGACGGCCGGAAGAAGTTGTTCTTTTTTTAAGGGATTTGATGGATTTTTATTGATTAGAGAGGTCTTCACATCACTAGCTATCTTTAATGAAGCTATGGAGTTCAACTGTATTTTTCTTACGATTTTGTGAATTAATAAAAAGCATAGTGTATTTCTGCCATGTACGATAAACTCCAGTAATGTTGTGTCGTGTACAATAAGCTCCAAGAATGTTTTATGGAAAAATTCCTTTGGACAAATCAGTTGATCAAGAACATGTGAGTAAGGGATGCAAGCGAGAGTCATTTTAAGGAGTTATTTCAGTTCAGAAAACTGAAACCTGGAACAGGGAATAGCTAAACTATAAAAATTCATCTGTAGAGTGGAGTGATATAGTACACACAGGCTCATGCAGTGAATTGAAATGAGTTAGCTCGAGGAGAGACTTCTTGAAACTCCTTTAAACAGTGAAGAGTAAACTGAATTTCATTGAAGGGAGGATGAAGGCTGGAAACAAGCTCAATAATAATTCTAAGACTCTTCAGCTTGTTTTCAATGTTCAGCCCATGTAAAATGTTAAAATTGTTCAGCCTGTGTTAAATGATTTAGGAATTGCAGTTAAAGATATTTTAATTAACCATGTATGTCAGTGGTTCTCACATGTAAAAAATGTGTCTCAGAATCAGCAGTGCTTGCTCAGAATAGAACTTTCTAAGCAGCACTACAAATCCACTAAATTGACATTTTGGGGGCTTGGGGCCATGACTATAAACTTTAATAAACAACAGAGATGATGCAGCTGAGCCATAGACCACTTAGAGAAATCCTGCTTCCTGTTGATGCTAGGAAAGAACGTCCTGGAATAGTCTTAGACAGCCTGATGGCCTCCTACTAGTATGTGTCCCAGTGCCTCTGTCAGCTCCAGTTACAGTGATCTGCCGCCAACTCATTGAGCAAGTCCTGTGCTGTTAAGCCTTTCTGCAAGTTGTTTCCTCCTCCTGAAATCCCCTTCTCTTCATATTTACTCACTGAGCTCATGTTCATCTTTCAAGACCATTTTGTATCTCCCCTCCTCTGGGAAATCTCCAGTTCATTCAATCAAAATTTGTCTCTCAACTCTAAGTTTCCTAAAGATACTGAACATGCAGTAGCATTTACCACAGTGTATCTTACATCTATATAGAATTGTATACCTATTATGTAAGTGCTTATCCATCAACTGGAGTCAGAGTTGGGAAAATGTGGTCTGTGGGCAATCTAGCCCATGCCTGGTTTATAAATTATATTTTATGAGAACATCAGTTCAGTTCAGTTCAGTCACTCAGTCGTGTCTGACTCTTTGTGACCCCATGAATTCCAGCATGCCAGGCCTCCCTGTCCATCACCAACTCCCGGATTTCATTCAAACTCATGTCCATCAAGTCGGTGATGCCATCTAGCCATCTCATCCTCTGTTGTCCCCTTCTCCTCCTGCCCCCTATCCCTCCCAGCATCAGGGTCTTTTCCAGTGAGTCAACTCTTCGCATGAGGTGGCTAAAGTATTGGAGTTTCAGCTTCAGCATCAGTCCTTCCAATGAACACCCAGGGCTGATCTCCTTCAGAATGGACCGGTGGATCTCCTTGTAGTCCAAGGGACTCTCAAGAGTCTTCTCCAACACCACAGTTCAAAAGCATCAATTCTTCGGTGCTCAGCTTTCTTCAGAGTCCAACTCTCACATCCATACATGACCACTGCAAAAACCATAGCATTGACTAGACGTACCTTTGTTGGCAAAGGAATGTCTCTGCTTTTGAATAAGCTATCTAGGTTGGTCATAACTTTCCTTCCAAGGAGTAAGCATCTTTTCATTTCATGGCTGCAGTCACCATCTGCAGTGATTTTGGAACCCCAAAATTAAAGTCTGACACTGTTTCCACTGTTTCCCTATCTATTTGCCGTGAAGTGATGGGACCAGATGCCATGATCTTCGTTTTCTGAATGTTGAGCTTTAAGCCAACTTTTTAACTCTCCTCTTTCACTTTCATCAAAAGGCTTTTTACTTCCTCTTCACTTTCTGCCAGAAGGGTAGTGTCATCTGCATATCTGAAGTTCCTGATATTTCTCCCAGCAATCTTTATTCCAGCTTGTGCTTCTTCCAGCCCAGCGTTTCTCATGGTGTACTCTGCATATAAGTTAAATAAGCAATGTGACAATATACAGCCTTGACATTCTCCTTTTCCTAGTTGGAACCAGTCTGTTGTTCCATGTCCAGTTCTAACTGTTGCTTCCTGACCTGCATATAGGTTTCTCAAGAGGCAGGTCAGGTGGTCTGGTATTCCCATCTCTTTCAGAATTTTCCACAGTTTATTGTGATCCACACAGTCACACAGCTTGGGCATAGTCAATAAAGCAGAAATAGATGTTTTTCTGGAACTCTCTTGCTTTTTCCATGATCCAGCAGATGTTGGCAATTTGATCTCTCGTTCCTCTGCCTTTTCTAAAACCAGCTTAAACATCTGTAAGTTCACGGTTCACGTATTTCTGAAGCCTGGATTGGAGAATTTTAAGCATCTCTTTACTAGCGTGTGAGATGAGTGCAATTGTGCAGTAGTTTGAGCATTCTTGGGCATTGCCTTTCTTTGGGAACATAGCTGTGCCCATTTGATGGCACATCATTTAAGACAGTAGAGCTGAGTAGTATCAACAGGGGCCAGTGGTCCTCAAAGTCAGGTAGTTACCACATGGTTTCTTAGAGTTTGGCAAACCCAGAGCAAGAATATGTGCTGTATTTGTATATAATACAGAATACTAATTATGTATTAGTGTTTAAGAGAATGTTTTGTAGAAATTTGCTATCCTGTGAGCTGTATAAAGGGTTTCCCAGGTGATTCAATGGTAAAGAATCTTGCCTGCTAATGCAGGAGCCACAGGAGACGTGAGTTCGATCCCTGGGTTGTGAAGATCCCCTGGAGGAGGAAATGACAACCCACTCCAGTATTCTTACTGGGATAATCCATGGGCAGAGGAGGCTGGAGGGCTACAGTCCATGGGGACTCAAAGAGTCAGACACGACTGAGCCACTGAGCATAGACACAGTCTGTATAAAATAATTGGTGAAAAGAATGAAGAAAGAGTTGGAAAATAAATTTATTATGGCAGCAAAGATAATACAGACTTAACGCCTTTTCCCATTCCTGCCTTACTTTGTGTCTGAGTCCCTGTCCTTGGTGTCATTCAGTGCTTCTGTCTCTCTGTGATGTTGGACAGTATTCTTTGTATGTGCTTCAAATTCATAGGCCCAAGTGGCTGTTGAGTACTTGCCATGTGATTAGTGTAACCTAATAACTGAATTTTAATTTAAGTTAATACACAGTTAATATATGATAGCTAGTTGAGGCATAGTGGACCGTGTAGGCAGAGGGAAAACATAGAGGTTTAAAAATAGTCCTGCCCAAAGACAAACTGCCTGCATAAGAGGGAGAGGGAGAGAAGAATTAACTGAAAATCGACAAGATAGCTCTTAAGCCTCTGTTATGATCCCTAGATGTATTTTGGCTACGAATTCTATGATTTGGATATTAAACAAAGAAATTGATTTCAGAAGTTAGACCACCACTCTTACAGATAAAAAGTCTTTAAGTTAGCATTTTTTTTTCTAGGGTTCTTCAGCATTTCCAGAACTGGCATGTTTCAAAGATGAAATGTGCCAAGATAGACACGAAAGAAGGATATTAGAGACACCTAAAGATTCACACATAAATTATATGTGTGAGTTTGTGTGCTTGTGCTAAGATTGCACGCACAGTAACCATAAGGCAAAGTGAGAAGGAGGTGGAGAGGCTGGCCCAGGGCTTGTGTGCATTGTCACTGGTGGTGAAGAAAGGGGGGCTCTCACACGTGTAGTTATCGTCTCTGCACTTGTGTTCACTGAACTTGAATTAAACTTCCCTGTGCCATGAATGCATTTAATGAGAACTGTGTAGGTGTGGAAAAGTACAAATTAAAGGATTGATCAAGCATATGTACCTGTTTCAGAGCCCTGTCCAGCACATGAAGAGAAGGGTGGAAGGGATGCTGTTCCTGATGTTACTTTGGAGAGTAAGCAGGGCAGTCAAACATCCACTGAATATTGTGTTTCACGGGGTTCTTAGAATTGTCATGTCAACCAGTGTAGACAAAGCTCACATTGGAAAAATGAGAATGATGTTTTCCTTTGTAGCAGTCATTTTCATGTCTTGGTCATTATAATATGGCGTTCAAGCTTTCTGAATGTTTTCTCTTCTTCAAATTAGGTGAGGCTTCTACCTGAATTTCCAACTCAATCTTAGTAGGTATCTACAGATGTAGATATACCTATATATAGATCTTTTACGTATTGCTGTTCCGTTCCTCGGTCATATCTGACTCTTTGCCATGCCATGGACTGCAGCACACCAGGCTTCTCTGTCCTTCATTGTCTCCCAGAGTTTGCTCAGACTCGAGTTCTTTGAGTTGATGATGCCATCCAACCACCTCATCCTCTGCCTCCCCTGTCTCCTCCTGCCCTTAATCTTTCCCAGCGTCAGGATCTTTTCCAATGAGTTGGCTTTTCAAATCACATAGCTAAAGTGTTGGAGCTTCAGCTTCAGCATCGGTCCTTCCAATAAATGTTCAGGGTTGATTTCCTTTAGGATTGACTGGTTTGATCTCCTTGCTGTCCAAGGGACTTTCAACAGTCTTCTCCAGCACCACAGTTTGAAAGTACGAGTCTTAGGTGCTCAGCCTTCGTTATAGTTCAGCTCTCACATGTATACATGACTACTCGAAAAACCATAGCTTTGACTGAAACCTTGTAGGCAAAGTAATGTCTCTGCTTTTTAATATGCTGCCTAGGTTCATCATAGCTTTTCTTTCAAGGAGCAAGCGTTTTTTAATTTCATGGCTGCAGTCATTGTCTGAATTGTTTTTTGAACACATTTGTATTTATCTATAACTAAGATCATGGCATCTGGTCCCATCACTTCATGGGAAATAGATGGGGAAACAGTGGCAGACTTTATTTTTGGGGGCTCCAAAATCACTGCAGATGGTGACTGCAACCATGAAATTAAAAGATGCTTGCTCCTTGGAAGAAAAGCTATGACCAACCTAGACAGCATATTAAAAAGCAGAGATACTACTTTGCCAAAAAAAGGTCCATCTAGTCAAGGCTGTGGTTTTTCCAGTAGTCATGTATGGATATGAGAGTTGGACTATAAAGAAAGCTGAGCACTGAAGAATTGATGGTTTTGAACTGTGGTGCTGGAGAATACTCTTGAGAGTCCCTTGGACTGCAAAGAGACCCAACCAGTCCATCCTAAAGGAAATCAGTCCTCGGTGTTCATTGGAAGGACTACTGTTTAAGCTGAAACTCCAATACTTTGGCCACCTGAGTCAGCAAAATGCTGACTCATTGGAAAAGACCCTGATGCTGGGAAAAATCAAAGGCGGGAGGAGAAGGGGACAACAGAGGATGAGATGGTTGGATGGCATCACCAACTCAATGGACATGAGTTTGGGTAAATTCCGAGAGTTGGTGATGGACAGGGAGGCCAGGCGTGCTGCGGTTCATGGGGTCGCAAAGAGTAGGACACAGCTGAGTGACTGAACTGAACTGATAGGTATCTCTATCACTGGGGCTTCCCAGGTGGTAATAGTGGTAAAGAACATGACTGCCAGTGTAGGAGACATAAGAGACATGGGTTCAATCCCTGGTTTGGGAAGATTCCCTGAAGAGGGCATGGCAACCCACTCCAGTATTCTTGCCTGGATAATCCCATTAACAGAGGAGCCTGGCAGGCTACAGTCCATAGGGTCGCAGAGAGTCAGACACAACTAAAGCAACTTCCCATGCAAGCATCTCTTATCATTTAATATGTATATTTAAAATATATGTATGTATGTATGTAAAATAAAGTGCTCTGGTCTCCTCTAAGTCATCCAAGTAAATCAGAAGGGAAGGCCGTACATAAATTGATCCATGAGCTCAAAGAGGTACCATCCCCTAATATTAGGTAAATTCTCCCTTTCCACTGTGAAACTGTTTAAATCAGAAAGAGAAGGACACATTGAATAAACATTTAGAAATATAGATTAAGCATCTCTTTAACTCATCATATTTATTAATGTGACTAACTATGCAATAAAATTTTATTATAATTTCTCCACTCATATTTTATGAAATAGCAATTTTTATATGCATCTTGTGCAGAGCTATGTGTTCGTTATCATCACCCAGGTTATTTTGTGAGTTATATAATGTAGATTGACAATATGATTGCTTCCTACCAAATTATTTGAAATACAGCACTCTTTGGATCTATGTATAATTTCAGTGCAAACCACAGCTATCAATTTGCATAGTGTAGGGATTTAAAAAATTGATCGTGAGATATATGTTCATAGGTACCCAGAATGTTATTACTATTCAAAGATGAAGTTATAGTGCCTTGAATAATGACTTGTGTTAAAATTTTTTCCCTTGTTTAATTTGTTTCTATCAGGTTCTTTCTGTGTTTCAAAGTCACTGCTTGACCTCATTTCAGGTTGGCGTGTGTTCCCAAACAGCTCTTTATTTTGAAAAAATAGTGATTAGAAATTGCCCTGTAATATGAGACAGTGTGTAATGTCTCAAATAGAAATCAATTCTTTCTTTCCTAAAAGATAATATAAGGAGTGACCCCACCTTGTCTATATTTAATTTTTGCATATGATGATGTTCATTCATAAATGAGCCAAGAAAACAAGCAAGCAGTTTTAAAAAGCAAGGAAAAATATCTTAGAAGCCCCAAGAAAGAAATTACTTGCAGAAAAGGCCCATAGGGCACCGTGCTTTTGGGGGGCAACCTGTGGTCTTTGGAGGGCTGTCTATGGTGACATTCATCTGGTGAATTTTTGCCTGTGGCTAAGGCTATACTCAAATAAGAGTGTTTGCAGATATTAAGCTTTCTGTTGTATAAACAACTTCTTTTGTTCAGATTTTATGCTCAACAAGCAAACTTCTAATAATTTGCTTCCCCGTGTAGTTTACTTGTAAAACCATAATATGAAGATGTGACTTGCAGAGAGCTACACTACATGTAGTCAGTCTCTGGATTGCTCCGACCCCATGGTTACCTTCAAGATGTTTTCCCAGCTTCAGCAGCTCTCTCTCCCCTGGCATCTTCCATTGATGTTAATACATTCAGTGAAGTTGCAGCCAAGGTCTGCCAGTCTTGGAGACATCTGACCCCTTTAAGATGACTTTCTATGACTTCTGTTGTATCTGCTCAGTGATGGTTTGACGGTTTAACTCTCAGAAGGCAATGTTATTTCCCAGTTGCACGAGGAGTCTGTAATCTCTGAAGATGAATGATGGTAAGTGGTGGTCTCGCTCAGATAAAAAATTACACAGCACACAGGAAAGTGAAGTCGCTCAGTCGTGTCTGACTCTTTACGACCCCATGGACTGTAACTACCAGGCTCCTCTGTCCAAGGGATTTTCCAGGCAATCCCTGGAGTACTGGAGTGGATTGCCATTTCCTTCTCCAGGGGATCTTCCCGACCCAGGGATCAAACCCAGGTCTTCCACATTGTAGACAGACGCTTTACTGTCTGAGCCACCAGGGAAGTCCTAGCAGTATACTTACACATAAGGAAGTCAAATGTTGTTGGTTTTTTAACTATTCCCAGGAGTGGGGGGCGGGGGTCGCTCACTTTTCATCAGTATATATGGACTGGATATTCCTTGAGCTAAGGTGAAGTGAAAGTGTGAGTCACTCAGTCATGTCCAACTCTTTATGACCCCATGGACTGTAGCCCACCAGGCTCTTCTGTCCATGGAATTTTCCAGTCTAGAATATTGGAGTGGGTTGCCATTCCCTTTTCCAGGGGATCTTTCCAACCCAGAGATTGATCGCAGATCTCTTGCATTGCAGGCAGATTTTTTCCCTCTGAGTCACTAGGGAGGCCATGGATACTCACTGGGGCTAAGACATATATAATTATAGGATTGCTGAGATAGAATATGACATAGTCTTAAGTGTAATTCACCTTACTAATTTATTCCAGGAACTATTTATTGAATACCTATTAAGTGCTAAATGAGGTGCTATATGGTGGATACCAAAAGAAGCCAATTTGCTCACTATCTGAAGCAATGATTCTCAACTGGAGAGCATTTTGCCTCCTAGAAAACAATTGGCAACGTTTGGAGAAATCTTTGAGTGTCACACCTGGGAGAAGTACTGACATTTGTTGTCATCTAGTGCCACTTAAGGATGTGCTAACCATTGTACAATGCAGAGGACAGCCCTCTACATCAAAAAGATATCCAGCCCAGTAGTGCCAAGGTTGAGAAACCTTGACCTGAATGTTAAAATGTAGTTAAGCTTCTGCATGTGAAGTATTCAGGAAATAGTGTAAGTGGAAAGGTTGTTTTTATCAGGTTGATTATTTTATATTTTTCTTACTATGTTCTGGTCCAATAAACACTGAAGTCTTGAAAAATACTTTCAAGAACTGTACAGATGTCCTGGAATCACATTTAAGAAGTTCAGATTTCATATACTGATTCTTTTTAGTCAGCATGGATTCCAAATTTCTGACTAGAAACAGATTTTAACTGCAAAATGAGGACTATGAAATTAAATTAGAGGTTCAGTGGACTTTTATTGACTTTTAGGAATGGCCAAAATATCGGTCAACTGTAGGTCAGTTCTCTAAATCTCAATAGCTCATTGTCCTGGGAAAAACTGTCTAATTTAATAATTCTTGCTCATGGTGAAAACAAGCTTTTCTACTTCCTGGATACCAACACGTCTTTAAACACATACACACGCACAAAATTGTAAATAACTATAAAATTTTGATTTGAACTTTTACATGTCAAAAGAAGAGAACTGATTACTGACTTTGTATGTCCTTTTGTTTTTTAGATTTATGATCATGGCAGATTCAGGCTAGAGCATATAACAAAGATGCACAGATTTTATTTAAAAGGTTAATTTTTTTTTTAACTCGCAGTTTTAAAAACTCACAGTTCTTTATGAGTTCTTAGGAAGAGTCTTTCCAATTTATCTCTATATTTTAACTTTGGTCATTGGGAAGAAACTATCCAGGAACCATTTTCTTTAGTTTATGGAGAAGGTGCCTAGGCAGTTTGTTAGTTGAGGGAGTACACACCACGGTTAGACATGGCCTGTACGCTAGACAGAAATACAGTCATTACAAGTGCTGCCACACAGCCGTGTGCAGCCGCTATACATCCCAGCACTGATGGTGCTACCTTAATGTGTAATAATCTGACTTACTGTTCAGTCACTAAGCTGTATCCAGTTCTTTGCAACCCCATGGACTGCAGCATGCCAGGCTTCCCTGTCCTTCACTCTCTCCCGAGGTTTGCTCAAATTCATGTCCATTGATTCGCTGATGCCATCCAAACATCTCATATGCCATCACTCCCTTCTCCTCTTTCCCTCAATCTTTAGTTTCCATGAATATATTTATATTTGTCAGATCTCCTGGTTGTGCTGCTGGAGTCAGAGAATCATGCCATCAATTGCTTTGGGGAGCTTAAGAAAGCTTCATAGATTAGGAAGGGGTTGGAGTATTCTAGGCAGAGGGATGTGACATTCAAGGAAAGTGTAATAGAATCATGCATCACAATTTCAAGAAGAGTAAAGTTGTGCCCCTCTACCCACTGGAGAAGCAGGAGGAAGCAAAATGGGGGCTCAGTCTAGAATCTGAAGGATGATATAGGATGCATTATCTTTCCAGGTGGCAAAGTGATAAAGAATCTGCCTGCCAACGCAGGAAATGCAAAGAGACACAGGTTCAATTCCTAGGTCCAGAAGATGCTCTGGAGTAGGAAATGGCAACCCACTCGAGTATTCTTGCCTGGAAAATTCCATGGACAGAGGAGCCTGGCAGGCTACAGTCCATGGGGCTGCAAAGAATCGGATGCAACTGAGCGACTGTGCACATACATAGGATGCAGTGAGAGTTTTAGGATTTACTTCATGGAGTTTAGAGTCCTAAATTTTTAAGGCAGTGGGAGTGGCATGATCAGATTTTTGTGTTAGAATGATAATTAAGGAGTTCAGTTGATGGGTTAGACGGGAGAAAAACTAGAATGATAGAAATTATTTAGGGGCTTATTGTAGCTATCCACATGCTGAAGATAAGTACAAAGTCAGGAGACAGTGCCCAGAAGGGGAGTTTTTCAACATTTTTGTCACAAATTGAAAGGAATTGGTGACCGACTAGATGTCAGAACTAAGAACAAGACAACTTGAGAATGATGCCGTAGATTTAGCTTGGGTGATGTGGAGGATGCGAACCAAAGACCTGTTTGCTAGATGGCAGGTTTTCAGTTGTTTGTGCAGCATTGTCTGTGTAGCATCCTAGAGATCAGTCCTGGGTGTTCATTGGAAAGACTGATGTTGAAGCTGAAACTCCAATCCTTTGGACACCTGATGCGAAGGGCTGACTCATTTGAAATGACCCTGATGCTGGGAGAGATTGAGGGCAGGAGGAGAAGGGGATGACAGAGGATAAGATGGTTGGATGGCATCATCGACTCAATGGACATGAGTTTGGGTGAACTCCAGGAGTTGGTGATGGACAGGGAGGCCTGGCGTGCTGCGGTTCATGGGGTTGCAAGGAGTCGGACACGACTGAGCAACTGAACTGAACTGAACTGTGCAGCATTTAGGGGGCAGTTGGGAGGATCTCTTAGGAGAGAGGACAGAGTGAGGGGCTCGGATCTGAGAATCATTAGTATCTCCAGATAGCAGTGCTGATGCTGAGGAGGGGTGAGTCTGTCGCCAGCACAGGGTGAGAAGAGGAAGATTTGACAGAAGTTTAAGGGGAAGGCTGACAGAAAGGACCTGAGAGTCTGAAAGTAAATTAATTAAGGAAATAGATTCCAGGAGTGTTGTCACAGACATCAAGATGGAAATAAAGGAAAACTAGAGGACGAATAGCAGTGCTAAATTTTGCAGAAGTCTAAGAAAATCAAGACTATGACAGAGGCCTATGGTTTTGGCAGCTAGAAGCTATTCATATTATTGACTATAAATATTTCCATAACATCTGTGGGTAAAAGGCAGATTGTTGAGTTAGTGTAAGTGTTAGAGGGATGCTGTCTAGATTAGATTTTCTCTAGTGAGGATCACTGGAGAGGGAAATGGCAACCCACTCCAGTGTTCTTGCCTGGAGAATCCTGTGGATGGAGGAGCCTGGTGGGCTGCTGTCCATGGGGTCGCACAGAGTCGCACACGACTGAAGCGACTTAGCATGCATGCATGCATTGGAGAAGGAAATGGCAACCCACTCCAGTGTTCTTGCCTGGAAAATCCTGTGGATGGAGGAGCCTGGTGGGCTGCCGTCTATGTGGTCGCACAGAGTTGAACACGACTGAAGCGACTTAGCAGCAACAGCAGCAATGAGGATTATTTGCTAGAAAGTTTTTTTCGTTGTTGTCATCTGTGCGAATATTTTTCACCCAAAGGTATGTACACCCACATAAAGACAAAAGAGGGATACAGAAAAAGACTTTATGGATTACCTTATCTACCTATTCAACTTAGAAGGAAATTAGAATGAAAAAGGTTAAGGGTCTTGTCCAGAATGTGCACAGTCAGTTGTAAAACCAATTCTGCAATCATCCTCTTGATTCCTGGTCTGGTATATTATCCATTACTCCGTGAACAGAAAGATAGAGGTCATTTCTATGCAGAGAAAAACAAATGAGCTGTGTCATTGCAGAAATGTTCTGCATGGTTTCCAGCCATCTGTTTTGAAGCTCAGTCTGGACTCCTAGGAATTGAGACTGCTGGGCTGAATTTAGATGGACCGTGTGGACAGGGCAAGGGAACTCTTGTACTTGAGGGGTTTGGCTATTTCAAGATACGGACTATGGAAGATACAAAATCTTTATGAGAAAATTCCTAGAGCTGTGGGATTTTTGAGGACTGCCTTTGACTTCTTGTTGTATATGATTCTGGACTTCTGTGTCTTCTCATTAGACCTGCTGTGCTTTTTATGTGTTAAAAATGGAGCAGAATGCATTGCTTTTAGCAGAAGAAACAGATAAAGCAGAGAGAGCATTGGGGTGGAATTCAGGAAAGCTGAATTCTGACCCCAGGTGTGGTACTTTGTGCCCGTGGACCCTTCACACTCTGTGGGCCTTAGTTATCTTGCTGCACTAGGTCAGCATTTGAAACAGATCTTTTGAAGTCCCTTGAAGACTTGTTTGGTACAACCCACATACCTGTTGGAGTTGTAATCTCTTCAACCAGAAATGCTCCCCCTAGGTTACCTTAGGTCCCGTTGTCATGTATCCAGGTAACGGCCTCTGTAGGGCTTGAGCTTGTGAACCCTGATGTCCAGTCCCCTTTCAGCTTGGATTTTCCATGATTCCTTATTACAGCGTTCAGAGTCCTGGAACTGTTGTCCAGGCTTGCTATTTGTTGCCCAAAATGCCCATAATGACAGAGTTGCAAACTCCTAGCAAACTGATTTAAGACTAGAAATGAAAAATCTTGATAAAGAATATGTGCATGCATGCATACTCAGTAACTTCAGTTGTGTCTGACTCTTTGGGACCCCTTGGACTGTAGCCCTGTAAACTCTTCTGTCCATGGGATTCTCCAGGCAGGAATACTGGAATGGGTGTCCATTCCCTTCTCCAGGGGATCTTCCCGACCCAGGGCTCAAACCTGGTTCTCCTACACTGCAGATGGATTCTTTACCACTGAGCCACTGGGGAAACCCCTGAAAAAAGAACAGATACATTTATTTGAATAACTGAATCATGTTTTGGTACACCTGAAATTAACACAACATTGTAAGTCAACTATACGCCAATAAAATAAAAATTTTAAAAAATCCTTTAGGTTAAAGAAGCATATATCATTTAATATAATTATCAAAGGTCATCAGAACGTTAAATTTGGACTTCCCTGGTTGTCCAGTGATTAAGAATTGGCTTGCCAATTCAAGGGACACAGATTCGTGCCCTCCTCTGGGAAGATTCCATATGCTGCTGCTGGGCAGCTAAGCCCACACTCCACAACTGCTGAAGCTATACACCCTAGATCCCCTGCTCCACAGCAAGGGGAAGCCACTAGAACGAGAAATACATGTTCTGTAGCTGCAGAGTAGTCCCTGCTCACCACAGCTAGAGAAAACCCACTCACAGCAATGAAGACCCGGTGCAGCCAAAGATAGATACATAATTTTTGAAAAAAAAAGAGCATTAAAGGTTATTAAAAAATGGTAACACAATGTAATCAGCAGGATGCTCTTTCCTAGTTGGATTGTTTTTAAAGAGACTTTCCAAATTATTTTCAATACTGTTCCATAAAATTAGGGAAAACAAACAAAAAAGAAGTACAGACAGAAATCTGTGGCGGTACATTGTAATTTAACCCTCTTTTCCCAAAACTCACTTTTTAGGCTAAGGAATGGTTTTTCATTGTAAGGAGTTACTACAATTCTGTGTCTTCTATCATTGGGACTTTCTCAGTTTACTTTTGAAGGGTCATAAGGTTTGTCTTACAAGGAACATTGGAGGTTTTAGTTCTCTAGACATTCCTTGGAAATAAAAAATCTAATGTGAAAAAGCTAGAAATTGATGCTAGGAATGGTTTCTGTGAATTCCCTTAAGTGTACTGCATCCAACTAGTTGACACATCTTTCTTGGTGATAAAATGGTTGTCATTTCAATCAGATGACAAAAAACAATTCTCCAAGTGAAGCTGAGCTCCTTCGCCAAGAGGACTGTTGAACTTTTAATAGTTTCTGAGAATGAAATAATCAGGCATGTATTTGTCAGAAGCTTAATATAAATTTTTTTCTTTTGATTTTATCTGGGCATTTTTATTGAATTTTACTTGATTTGATTTTTCCATCTCTTCTATGAGAATGGCTTTTTGCTTGTAAGTTTCACTCAAATTGACATTTTGATGGTTTAACACATTAATGAAATTTCTAGAAGATAGGCTGTGTTCTTTGAAAAATAAAATATTGACAGAGTACACCAAAGGGACATTTTAAAGTACATTTTGATTTCCTTTGCAGCTTGATAACATATTTGCTGCTGTCTGGTAGCTCCCAGAGCCGTACTTCCCACTCTGTGTCCAGATGATATTGGGTAATATTGTAGTACGTCTTTCTGTATCTGGATTTCTGTATGCAAATTGAGTGCTTGGCTGTCTATGAATACCACAAAGTCCTCCTCTCCCCGTCTAGCAATGTGGGACTGAAAAAAAAAAAAACAAAAAAACCTTTCTGAAACCATGAAGTCATCTTTTTCGCAGCCACTGAATTTCTAGACAATATAGAGTCTACTTTGCTTTTCAAAATATTTTGCTTTGCAAAAACACACAAATGCACAGAGATGAACACTTTCATAGCACTGTGTGCCAGGCATTCTTCTAAATTATGTATGTAATTCATGTCATTTGTTTTCGACAGCATCCCTAGGATATAGGGCCTGTTGTTGCCCCATTTCTCGGGTGAGGAAACTGAAGCTCAAGTTGGCACAGTCAGCAGGAGACAGAGCAGGAGTCAACAGGATCACTCGACCCCAGGGCCCCTGAACCTAATCACTAAACAGTGCTGTGCAGCTCTGACTTAAATGAGCAAAATAGTGTGTAGCTCCCAGTGAGACAAAAGAACTATCAGAAGTTTTTACTGAAACCAGAATTCCACAGTGTACTATTTTTTTTTCTTTTTTCCGTTAATAGACGTTGATGAACCTTTCTCCTTTCCACTAGGGAGAAACATACTAAGCTAAGCCACTCTCAGGTAGGCCAAGAACACATAGAGTAATTCAAACATTAAACTAGAAGTAAATTGAGAACATTTTTGCATTGTAATCAAGTTTTTTTTTTTTTTTTTTTAAAGCATTAATGGGGATATTAGTCTCCCCACGGGAATTCTTGTCCATCCACTTGGTTGCCTTGCCCCGGCCACACCCTTGGATAGCAGAGCTGCCCTGGAAGCTCCCCTTGTTAGAAGCGTTGGTGTTGCTGATGCTCAGTCTAGAGGTCAGTCCCTGGAACCTCTTGGACGAGTCATCCAGAAAATATAATGTCTCTTTGGAAAGTGTCATCTAGAACTTAAAATCCTTTCTAAATGCTCAATTCACCCTAGGAATCAGTATCGAGGTATTGATGAATCCATGAGCTTTTGTTATTTATTGTTAGGACCCTGTTTCTCCTAGGAACCTTGGTCATTTTAAGGAAACATACACCATCGGATTTCTCAACCAAGTAATCTCCAATGCAGAGCGCCCTATCCAGTGCTCGAGATTGGGGTGGACGCTGCAGATGAAAGCTGCATGTGGGGGGGTCTGAGTGACCATCATGAAGCCGAGCCTGGAGGGATGTCTCTGACTTCTGGAGACCCAGGGGCTTCTGTGCTCTGGGGCAGGCAGTGAAGGGCCCTGAGCTAGCTTATGCAGGCATAAGAGTCCCTGAGAATCTATTTCCCACACTGTTTACAGAATCAGGGCCAAAGTTTCCATTATTGTTCAACTGTAGTTCTTGCAATTACTGTTGCTGATATGGTAGCACTTTTCAGAGCAGTTAACATCAGTGCCATGCTGAGGGAAGCATAGTCAGATAATGGCTTTTCTCCTTGCTTTATTGATTCTCCATTTACAAATACACATTTTTTTCCTGTTTATTCTTATAGTATGGATCCCACTTCTAGAAGCCAAAAATCTATTGTGCCAAGTTATGAACTGGTAAAAGCCGTCTCCTTGGCTCTGGGAATATAAAAATGAATAAGAAATTGCCTTTGCCTTAGAGAAGTTTATAGTCTGGTAGCAGAAGGATGCTTGAAGAATAAAGCAATTGGTATTTGGAAATAAGACTGTATTCTATTCCATTTGTTTACTTGTCTCCTTCTGTGATTAAACAGTAAAGTTTGGGGAAATAGGGCCATTGTCTTATTTATCTTTATAAATGACTGGCACTTAAAATCTTTTCAAAGCTGAATCAGGTACATATCTAAATTCTTACATTCAATTAAATGTACAGTAGTAATGTTATACTTAAAAATTTAGTAGCTTTTTAACTGTAAACAATGAATCTTGATCTTGTACAAGTCATTCCCATTCCCTAGACTTCTGGAATGATCCATGATAAGAGGCTGATAA
Source organism: Bos taurus (assembly GCF_002263795.3). Classification (NCBI taxonomy): domain Eukaryota; kingdom Metazoa; phylum Chordata; class Mammalia; order Artiodactyla; family Bovidae; genus Bos; species Bos taurus. Next base: position 7,471,717 of record NC_037336.1, read on the forward strand.
CACATCAGGAAAGAGAATGAAATTAATCCCACAAGAGGAGTAGCATTTTGTTTCTATATATATGTCTGTGCTGCTGTATAGAATTTAAACACTCTAATGTCTCTTTCCTTTAGAAATTTGCATTTTAAGATGTTGGTGTTATGACACACATCTAGCACACATCCAATACAGAGGCACTGTGGAGCCAAAAGGAAGAAGGAAACATGGGCATCATTGTTCGTCAGGGTTGAAATGCTGCCCACCACCCAGAGGAATGCTACACACTGTTGCCTCTTGGCTGATGAAGGGCTGTGGCTATGCAGTCCTCTCTCGTTCTCCTGTCTTCTTCCTTTTGGTCCTTGTTGGGCTCTCACCTTTCTAGGAGGAGAGGTGGAAGGGAGGAGGTAATACTCAAGGGTAGATTCCATAATCTTCAACAGCTCAGTTACAAGGGGAAGTAGTAGTAGAAGATGCTAAAACTAATGGATTAAATGGGGCTTTTTAATTATATGTAGCTTTCCTTGATGCATGAGAGTCCTTGTTTTCGTTAGTCATGAGGCTGAGTTAGTTTTTTCCCTATTTGTTAATCCACAGATTGAGACAGCACACTGCTTTGATGTCAGTCACAGACCTGCAGGGTAATGTTCAGAAAGGAAGAAGAAAAATCTTAGTTAGTCACATAAACAAGGGAAAAACAAATCTTTAGGAAGAAATTAAGAAGGAATTAATGGTTTATCTGGATTACAGCCAAGTAAAAAGTAAGTCAGATGTGTTGTTTGAGCAAGTTTAAGAAAGTATCAGAAAGAAATACAAATGATGTAGATAGAAATCCTTCTTCCAAGTCTGCTAAAGATGAAAGAGACTTGATAATAATAGTGATGAAAGGATATACATATAAATAAGTGAATATTTGATTAGTAATCTCATAACTAATCTTTCTTTTTTCTTAAAAGAGTGTTTTCCCATAGATATCTTAATTCTTATGGTACCGACTTACTATCAGTCAACTATTTAGTGATTAAAATCACATGGCTTCACTAGGGTTTACATTATTTCTGTTTGAGTCTTCTATAAGGATTTATGCATTATGCTTCAAGGCAATAGCATCAGCTATAACGTACTTATACTTTAATGCATAACTTAAGTTGCATTTCAAGATGTCAAGATGAGTATAGACCAGTCACACAAAAAGAACTTCTGAAAAAAACAAAAGCCTAAAATTTAAAACTATGACATTACAATGTTATCTACAGTACCAATTCTTTTATTAAGCTTCAAGATCAAAACATAAATGTTTTGAAAAATGATATTCTTCAAGTAAATGTACTTTCTAATAATATGAAGTAACACTAATGATCAAACTCATGATATTTATGAACTTTTTGGCTTACTCATGTTTTAGTCAGAAGCATGTTTATCGCTTGCACTGACATATGCCTAAATTAAGTTGTTTTCATTTATAGTAAAACAATGAATAATATAATTTTAGTCACTTCTACAATGTAAAATTAGATTTAATTCCAAGAATGAAAAAGAAAAGAGATATATTTGGATATTACCAACTTACAGATGTGTGGATCATATTATCACTATATGCAGATATTGATCACTGTTTATAAAAGTAATAGACTTGAATAAATTAAATAGTGTTCATTGACAACTTAAATGCATATCAATATACCTTGCCATATGTGCATGCTGTTGCTGTTGCTGACTCTGTGCGACCCCATAGACAGCAGCCCACCAGGCTCCCCCGTCCCTGGGATTCTCCAGGCAAGAACACGAGTGGGTTGCCATTTCCTTCTCCAGTGCATGAAAGTGAAAAGTGAAAGTGAAGTCGCTCAGTCGTGTCCAACTCTTAGTGACCCACCAGGCTCCTCCGTCCATGGGATTCTCCAGGCAAGAGTACTGGAGTGGGGTGCCATTGCCTTCACCGATATGTGCATATATACTCATATCTATTCTGTACTTTCAAGTTGTTTTCTAAGACTTTATTTTTTAATAGTGTAAAAAAACATGCAGTACGAACTTCATGGTTATATTTAGCTTATCTCCTTATAGATGTATTTTGTAAATCAATTAATATGAGTATTAGGCCTTATAATAGTGAAATAATTCCTTATTACATAATTGATAATTTAAAAACAATTTACTAGTTTTAAAATTTTAATTGTTTTAAAGTATTTAAACACTGAACTATTTTTAAAGGAAGTTGTTTTGAGTTTTAACAATTAAATGAAATTCAGAGATGAATAAATACCGTCCTATCACATGTGGTGTGGGACTGGAGAGACAATGTGTGACAAGCAGACGGAGAAGAGGTCTGCAGGACTGGGGTCAGGGGGTCCAGGAGGATTCACAGTGTGTCTCTGAGTGGACGGGGTTCAGGCTGGAGTGCAGGAGCTCTGTGGGGGACAGGGCTGAAGCAGAGGCGAGATTCCACCCTCGTATCAGAGTCTTGGGGAACCTGGGCTGCCACCATATTGGGCTTCGCATGGTCCGTGGTGAGTCCCAGGCAAAGGTCTTACTTGAAAGAGCCCGGGGGAGTTCCTTGGTGGTACAGTGGATGGAACTCTGCCTGCCAACGCAGCGGATGTGGGTTCGATCCTTGGTCCAGGAAGATTCTGCATGCAGAGCACCTAAAAGCCCTTGTGTCACAACTGCTAAGCCTGTGTGCCACAACCAGTGAGGCCCACCTGCCCTGGAGCCCTTGCTCCACAACAGAAGCCACCACAATGAGAAGCTCATGCACCGTGAGGAAGAGTAGCCTCTGCTCACTGCATCTAGAGAAAGCCTGTGGGTAGTGACGAAGACCCAGTGAAACCAAGAATAAATAAATAGCCCAGATGTTTTTAATGTGCCATCAGGGTTAAGGAAAAGAATTGATAGTTTTCCAACTTTGGAGAGCATCAAAATCAGCCGGAGTAAAAGTTACAGGACCCCACCCCAGTGTTTCTGATCGGACCTGGGACTGGACCAAATTTATGTTTCTGATATCATCTCAGAAATACATGACTTGCTGTTAGTCTGGGTCCATAGTCTGAGAACCACTACTCGCCACCCTTATGAGAATTTTGCTTTGAAGGTGCGAGAGTGCTAATCAGTCAACAGAGAGGGAACTTTCTCAAATCCTTCATGGAAGAAGTGTATGTGCGTGCACGCTCAGTGGCTAAGTCATGTTCGACTCTTTGGGACCCCTGCAGACTGCAGTCTACCAGGCTCTTCTACCAATGGGATTTTCATGGAAGAAGGGGAGATCACAAATAGATATATAAATATGAACTTGAAAATAAAATGAGGTTCATAGAAATATTTAGTACCAGAAAACTAATTAAATAAGTTGTAGAGTGGGCAGAAGTTTCTCACAGGACTTGAGAAAGAAAGGACTATTAACGACAGCTTGTATCAGACGGATGTAGAATACAAATGGAGAGGACTAAAGAGGATGTCTTTAGTCCCTCTTCTTCCAGTGTGCTTCAGAGTGTTTCATTTTTAAACATTTCTTTCCCATTTTTGCTTTTTGAGCTCTGCGAACCTACAGATTATCTTCTGTCAAGTTCTTACTACCTATTCATAGCTAGGTATTCATATTGAAATTTAGCATCTTTCCCCTTTATCCTGACTGGAGTTTACTCATGCTGGGGATACCTTTGGAGAAAGTAATACTTAGCAAGGCTATAACTTATCAAGAATACCAAAGAAGTTAATGGTAATGGAGTTCTGAGGTTTTTGAAAATTCAGAGGGCAAAAGATCAAAATGCGTTGAGTGCTAGAGGTTCTGCCTGTTATCCAAAGATGTGGTTTCAGTCTTGTGAAAGGGAAATCACTCAGCCATGTCCAGCTCTTTGCGACCCTGTGGGCTGTAGCCTACCAGGCTACTCCGTCCACGGGATTCTCCAGGCAAGACTACTGGAGTGGGTTGCCATTTCCTTCTCCAGGGGATCTTCCCAACCCAGGGATCGAACCGAGGTCTCCTGCCTTGCAGGCAGATGCTTTACCCTCTGAGCCAACAGGGAAGCTTTGGGGATGTGCAAAAGGAGTAGATACAAGAAGACACTGAATTTGATATGAAATTTTGAAAGCACCATATGGATATTTAAATGCATATCAGGGTGATGGTAATGTAGAAGAAAAACGTGGATTCTATAAGAACATTCTGTAAGAACACTGAGGAGTGTCCCAGATACTGGAGGATGGTAATTAAAAATGGGAACAGGTGGATGTATACAGAGGACAAGGACATTCCGTGGAGAGGAGGCTCCTCAGCAGTCTACCCAGAGGCATGTTTATCACTGAAAGACCACCAGGGAAGACTGAGGAGGACGCTGGATTGCCCTTTTAACAAGACTTTTGGAAGAATAGTCAGCTTTTCAACTTGGAAATGTTTATAGGAATGATTTAGGAAGGAGAGTCCAGGATTTGGTTCAGATTAGGTCTGTTGATCAGGCCACATGAGAGGCCTCCTACTTCTTACCCTATTGATGGAGTTTAACCTGGGCTTCTTCTGGGACATCTGATACTTGACTGAGTGAAATGAAGTGATAAAATACAGAACTCACACAAGGTCAATACTGCTATGAAAATGGCTAATGCTAATGCTAAAGCTCAAGAAAAATCTCAAAAACTGTGATGATTATCTCACTGCCCACGGTACTCCTAATTACTGTTCTTAGTTTCCCATTGCAGGTAAAAACTGGAAAAAAAAAAAAAATCTGTATATCTGCATCCTCAATCTTGTTGACTCCTCACCTCATTCACAATAATGTGCTTAAACCATCTGGGACTCATTTCAGGTACTAAAAATTCATGGAGATTTTTTCTGCCTCATGGTCTTTACTGTTCTCTTTGCTTTGGATACCGTCGACTTCACCTCTTGCCTGAGACTGATGTATCTACCTAGGGTCACTGGTTATGAGCTCCATAACCATCTCTGTAACACACAACATACCTGGGAATATCTGCTCTGTTTTTTTTTTCACTTCTAGCCTGATACTTTCAGGAAATAATCTCTTCTATCTAATTTACTGCTCTACATGTCATGTTTAGTACACACATAGCATGTGATACAAAGTTACTTGAAAGAATGAATTCTAGAATTGAGGTTATTAATTAAACTATAAAATATATATAGTTAAATCTAAGATGTGTCTGACATGAAAAAAATAGGCTTACCCCAGTTTCTAAAAGCCTGCTGAGAATATCTAACACAATTTTGCTTTTCTATGACGGAGGGTACAATGACGATTTGTTAGCATCTGAGAAATTGATTAAATTGCCTTACAGTTATAGGTTGTGTAAAGGACAGGGAAGCCTGGCATGCTGCAGTGCATGGGATAGCAAAAAGTTGGATACGATTTGATGACTGAACAACAAATGTATATGATAGAGAAGAAAACAGGTAAACATAAGTTTACAAATTAAAAATAGAAATACATCTATTAATGTGGAAAGTACTGAGAAGGTTGTGATGGTTGAACAGTGTGATTTTGTCTATATTAAAATATATTGGAAAAAAATAAAGTACATTGGAAACTAAATTTTAGCTTAATTGAATTGATTATATAGAGTTTTTTCTTAACATGTTAAGCTTTGAAATTATGTAACAAAATTGGGAAGGAAAAATTCCACCTTCAAATTTATTCTCTGGGAAGGTTTCTAGCCTGGATACTAAGGGTTATCCTATCACCATGCCTTGCTTGAAACAGCTATTCAATGGAGGCTTAAGGCATTAGACTGGATTTAATTTATGGAGAAAAAGAACTAGATATTGCATAATCCCATATTAGGGGCAAACTCTGGAAACCTGTTTTTTGTCCTTCTGTCTTAAAATAGATGAATGCTTCAGTTTTGATGAAAGCATTTAAGTGAAAAGATTTAAAAATTTTTATAATAAAATGGCTACTGAATTCTCCTTTTCCTCTAAAAATATTTTACTACAATTATTGGCATTGAAATTTTTATTATGGATGGAGAATGCTTTGACTTTAAATAGCTTATCAATGTTTTATAACAAAATGAAACTAATTATATTTGATATCATGATAATAATGATTGCAAGAGTGATTATTGTCCTTATTATCAGTAACAGGAAGTTGAAAAATAATTAATAAAATTTTATAATATAGATCACTTTGAATATCTCCATGAAAATAAAAATATATTAAACTATGTTCATTTGAAAAGTAGTCCCAGAACCCAAAATCACTTACTGCTAATAGTTGTTGTATTGTCTGTCAGTCTGTCTTTTTAAAAGTATACTTGAGTTAGTCATGTATAGCATTTTAATGTCTCATATCTTTATATAAGAATATTTCCCTCAATAAGACATAATGGGCTTTCTTCTATGTAATAGGAAATGCTACATGTGGTTATGATACTCTAGCCTGTGAATACATCATAATTTGTTTAACTTAAAAAAAAATTACTGATGTTTTCCAACATTTCTTTATAATGTAACAATGACTGTTTCTATGCTTAAATCTTTATGTAAGTCTCAAGTTATTATTGGGAGAAGGCAATGGCACCCCACTCCAGTACTCTTGCCTGGAAAATCCCATGGACGGAGGAGCCTGATGGGCTGCAGTCCATGGGGTCACTAGGAGTTGGGGACGACTGAGTAACTTCACTTCCACTTTTCACTTTCATGCATTGGAGAAGGATATGGCAACCCACTCCAGTGTTCTTGCCTGGAGAATCCCAAGGACAGGAGAACCTGATGGGCTGCCGTCTATGGGGTTGCATACAGTCGGATACGACTAACGTGACTTAGCAGCAGCAGCAGCAAGTTATTATTCGGAGAAGGCAAAGGCACCCCACTCCAGTACTCTTGCCTGGAAAATCCCATGGACGGAGGAGCCTGGTAGGCTGCAGTCCATGGGATCACTAAGAGTCGGACACGACTGAGTGACTTCACTGTCTCTTTTCACTTTCATGTACTGGAGAAAGAAATGGTAACCCACTCCAGAGTTCTTGCCTGGAGAATCCCAGAGACGGGGGAGCCTGGTGGGCTGCCATCTATGTGGTCACACAGAGTCGGACACGACTGAAGCAACTTAGCAGCAGCAGCAGCAGCAGTTTATTATTGTTCATAACTGGAATTACTGTATTAGGAGTTATGAATAAAGTAGAAGAGTTGTTTCAAATAGGAACCAGCTCCCCCCATCCTTCATAGCACTGAGTATTTTGTAGCTTGTTTTTTAGTAGAAAAATACTATCAATACTATTTTTATCTATTTTATTATTAGTGATGTTCCATGTTTTCCCTATGTTTAAAAGTCAGTTGTATACTTTTTCACCAGGAAGAGAAAGTAAAAAAAAAAAAAAAAAAAGAATTAATAAACTTGTTTAAATTTGTATCCATCAAAACAAAAAGTACCTAGGAGTAAACTTAACTGAGGATTCCAGCTTGTGCTTCATCCAGCCCAGCCTTTCTCATGATGTCCTCTGCATATAAATTAAATAAGCAGGGTGATAATATACAGCTTTGACGTACTCCTTTCCCTATTTGGAACCAGTCTGTTGTTCCATGTCCAGTTCCAGCTATTGCTTCCTGACGTGCATACAGATTTATCAGGAGGCAGGTCAGGTGGTCTTGGGTTCCCATCTCTTTCAGAATTTTCCACTGGTTGTTGTGATCCACACAGTCAAAGGCTTTGCTGTAGTCAGTAAAGCAGAAATAGATGTTTTTCTGGAACTCTTTTGTTTTTTTGATGATCCAACTATTGTTGGGCAATTTGATCTCTGGTTCCTCTGCCTTATCTAAATCCATCTTGAACATCTGCAAGTTCACAGTTCAAGTACTGTTGAAGCCTGGCTTAGAGAATTTTGAGCATTACTTTGCTAGTGTGTGAGACGAGTGCAATTGTGCGGTAGTTTGAGCATTCTTTGGCATTGCCTTTCTTTGGGATTGGAATGAAAACTCACCTTTTCCAGTCCTATGGCCATTACTGAGTTTTCCAAATTTGCTGGCATACTCCGTGCAGCACTTTCACAGCATCATCTTTTAGGATTTGAAATAGCTCATGTGGGGTTCCATCACCTCCACTAGCTTTCTTTGTTGTGAGGGTTCCTAAGACCCACTCAACTTCCCATTCTAGGATATTTGGCTCTAGGTGAGTGATCACACCATCGTGATTATCTGGGTCATGAAGATCTTTTTTGTACAGTTCTTCTGTGTATTCTTGCCACCTCTTCTTAGTATCTTCTGCTTCTGTTAGGCCCATACCATTTCAGTCCTTTATCGAGCCCATCTTTGCATGAAATATTTCCTTGGTGTCTCTAATTTTCTTGAAGAGATCTCTAGTCTTTCCCGTTCTATTGTTTTCCTCTATTTCTTTGCACTGATCACTGAGAAAGGCTTTCTTGTGTCTCCCTCCTGTTCTTTGGATCTCTGCGTTCAAATGGGTACATCTTTCCTTTTCTCCTTTGTCTTTAACTTCTCTTCTTTTCTCAGCTATTTGTAAGGCCTCCTCAGACAACCATTTTGTCTTCTTTTCTTGGGGATGGTCTTGATCACTGTGTCTTGTACAGTGTCATGAACCTCCATCCGTAGTTCTTCAGGCACTCTGTCTATCAGAGCTAATCTGGCGTAAGATGGCAGAGTAGAAGGACGTGTGCTCATCTTCTCCTGAAAGAACTCCAAACCTACAACTCACTGCTGAACAACCATCTCTGTAGAATGTTGGATCCCACCGAAAAAAGATACCCCACATCCAAGGGCAAAGGAGAAGCCCCAGCAAGATTGTAGGAGGGGCAAAATCGCATTTAGATTCAAACCCTTTACCTGCCACAGATGCTCAGAAGGCTCAAACCAACCTTGTGTGCATAAGGACCCAGAGGCCCCACAGAGACTGAGCCAGAACTGTGTCTGAGTGTCTCCTGTGGGTTTACAGGTCAGCAATGGCCTGCCACAGGGGCAGGGGCTCTGGGTGCAGTAGACCTGGGTATGACATAAGCCCTCTTGGCTGCCATTAACCCCACCATACAGCTGCCAGAACTTACACAGGATGGGGAAACAGACTCTTGGATGGCACAAACAAAACCTTGTGTGCACCAGGACCCAGGAGAAAGGAACAGTGACCCAACAAGAGATGGACCCAGACTTGCCTGTGCGTGTCCAGGAGTCTCTGGTGGAGGCATGGGTGGCTGGTGGCTTGCTGCAGGGTTGGGGACACCGAGTGCCCCAGTGCATGCATGAGACCTTTTCAAGGAGGTTATCTTCATTACCATTACCTTTACGAACTACCATTATCTTCCTTACCTCCACCATAGTTTGGCCTCAGGTCAAACAACAGGGAGGGAACACAGGCCCACCCATCAACAGAAAATTGGATTAAGACCCAGATTCCCCCTCAGTCTCTCCCATCAGGAAGTTTCCATAAGCCTCTTATCCTTATCCATTAGAGGCCAGAGAGAATAAAAACCATAGTCACAGAAAACTAATGGATCTGATCACATGGACCACAGCCTTGTCTTAACTCAATGAAGCTATGATCATGCCCTTGTGTCTAGGGGCACCCAAGACAAACAGGTCATGGTGGAGAATTCTAAAAAAATGTGGTCCACTGGAGAAGGGAATGGCAAACCACTTCAGTATTCTTGCCTAGAGAACCCCATGAACAGTATAGAAATGTAAAAATATATAGCAGTGAAAGATGAGCCCCCCAGGTTGGTAGGTGCCCAATATGCTACTGGAGATCAGTGGAGAATTAACTCCAGAAAGAATGAAGAAACAGAGCCAAAGCAAAAACAACAGCCAGTTGTAGATGTAACTGATGATAGAAGTAAAGTCCAATGCTATAAAGAACAATATTGCATAGGAACCTGGAACGTGAGGTCCATGAGTCTAGGCAAATTGGAACTGTTCAAACAGGAGATGGCAAGAGTGAATGTTGGCATTTTAGGAATCAGTGAAGTAAAATGGACTGGAGTGGGTGAATTTAACTCAGATGACCATTATATCTACTACTGTGGGCAGGAATCCCTTAGAAGAAATGGAGTAGCCATCATAGTCAACAGAAGAGTCCGAAATGCAGTACTTGGATGCAATCTCAAAAACGACCGAAGGATCTCTGTTCGTTTCCAAGGCAAACCATTCAATATCCCAGTAATCCAAGCCTATGCCCCAACCAGTAATGCTGAAGAAGCTGAAGTTGAATGGTTCTATGAAGACCTACAAGACCTTTTAGAACTAACACCCAAAAAAGATGTCCTTTTCAGTATAGGGGACTGGAATGCAAAAGTAGGAAGTCAAGAAACACCTGGTGTAACAGGCAAATTTGGCCTTGGGATACAGAATGAAGCAGGGCAAAGGCTAATAGCATTTTGCCAAGAGAATGCACTGGTCATAGCAAACACCCTCTTCCAACAACACAAGAGAAGACTCTACACATGAACATCACCAGATGGTCAATACCAAAATCAGATTGATTATATTCTTTGCAGCCAAAGATAGGGAAGCTCTATACAGTCAGCAAAAACAAGACTGAGAGCTGACTGTAGCTTAGATCATGAAATCCTTATTGCCAAATTCAGACTGAAATTGAAGAAAGTAGGGAAAACCATGAGACCATTCAGGTATGACCTAAATCATATCCCTTAGGATTATACAGTAGATGTGACAGATAGATTTTGGGGTAGATGGTTATGAAATGGCAAGTGTAAAAACATGAAATAAGAGGATTGATGGTGATTTGAAGGGGAGTCAGCATGGCAATGGCACCCCACTCCAGTACTCTTGCCTGGAAAATTCCATGGGTGGAGGAGCCTGGTGTCCATGAGGTCGAGAAGAGTTGGACACGACTGAGCAACTTCACTTTCATTTTTCACTTTCATGCATTGGAGAAGGAAATGGCAAATCACTCCAGTGTTCTTGCCTGGAGAATCCCAGGGACGGGGGAGCCTGGTGGGCTGCCATCTATGGGGTCGCACAGAGTCGGACATGACTGAAGCAACTTAGCAGCAGCAGCAGCAGCAGCAGCAGCAGCTGCGTGGCGTGTATGACCTGAGTAGGGGAGGGAGTTGTCACAGGTGGAGTCTGAGTAATGAGTCCAGGACTTGTATCATCTTGCAGGTCCCGGTAGTGGGCCAGTAGAATGTGAATTCTCCAAGTATTTTGTGCAGAGAAGTGATGTAATCTGACAAACATTTTAATTGCATTGGCCCCTGAGCTAAGAACAGTTGAAGGACCACAGTGGAAGCCAAGAGACCAGCTGGAAAACTATTCCCATAACCCAGGACAGAACATGGTGATGGACTGAATGAGAGCAATAACTGTGGTAATAAGACATGGTGGAGACAGTGGGACGTTACGAGAGACTGACTATATTTAAAAGCAAAAGCCAGCAATTTCCTGAATGCTCAATATGGAATATAGAGGAAAGAGAGTAACCCATGAGGAAGGGCCTGAGGACTTTGGGATGAGCAGCTGTGAGAATGAAGTTGACCTTAATGAGATAAGGAAGCCCAGTCTTTGCAAGAAGATTCTATTTGGTTTGGGTCATAATAAATCTGGGAAACACATTTCACATTGTCTGTGTATAACAGAGGTCCCTGTGTACACTAGTCTGGAGTTTCACAAAGGTCCAAGTAGAGATGAAAATGTGGAAGTTGTCAGTGAATAAGTTCAGTCGCTCAGTCGTGTCCGACTCTTTGCAACCCCATGGACTACAGCACACCAGGCTTCCCTGACCATCACCAATTCCCAGAGTTTACTCAAACTCATGTCCATCGAGTCGGGAATGCCATCCAACCATCTCATCCTCTGTAATCCCCTTCTCCCACCTTCAATCTTTCCCAGCATCAGGGTCTTTTCAAATGAGTCAGTTCTTTGCATCCTGTGGCCAAAGTATTGGAGTTTCAGCTTTAGCATCAGTCCTTCCAATGAATACTCAGGACTGATTTCCTTTAGGATGCACTTGTTGGATCTCCTTGTAGTCCAAGGGACTCTCAATAGTCTTCTTCAACACCACAGTTTAAAAGCAGCAATTCTTTGGCACTCAGCTTTTTTTATAGTCCAACTCTCACATCTATACATGACTACTGGAAAAACCATAGCTTTGACTAGATGGACCTTTGTTGGCAAAGTAATGTCTCTGCTTTTTAATATGCTGTCTAGATTGGTCATTCTTCCAAGGAGCAAGCATCTTTTAATTTCTTGGCTGCAGTCACCACCTGCAGTGATTTTGGAGCCCAAAAAATAAAGTCTCTCACTGTTTCCATTGTTTCCCCTTCTATTTGCCATGAAGTGATGGGACCAGATGCCATGATCTTAGTTTTCTGAATGTTGAGCTTTAAGCCAACTTTTTCACTGTCCTCATTCACTTTTATCAATAGGCTCTTTAGTTCCTCTTTGTTTCTGCCATAAGGGTGGTGTCATCTGCATATCTGAGGTTATTGATATTTCTCCCGGCAATCTTGATTCTAGCTTGTACTTCATCCAGCCCAGCATTTTGCATGATGTACTCTGTATATAAGTTAAATAAGCAGGGTGACAGTATAGATGTACTCTGTATATAAGTTAAATAAGCAGGGTGACAGTGTACAGCCTTGACGTACTCCTTTTCCAATTTGGAACCAATCCATTTTTCCCTGTCCTATTCTAATGCTTACTTCTTGACCTGTATACAGGTTTCTCAGCAGGCAGGTAAGGTGGTCTGATACTCCTTCCCATCTCTTTAAGAATTTTCCACAGTTTGTTGTGATCCACACAGTCAAAGACTTTAGCATAGTCAGTGAAGCAGAAGTAGATGTTTTTCTGGAATTCTCTTGCTTTTACTGTGATTCAAGGGATGCTGGCAATTTGATCTCTGATTACTCTGCCTTTTCTAAATCCAGCTTGACTATCTGCATGTTCTCAGATCACATACTGTTGAAGCCTAGCTTGGAGAATTTTGAACATTACTTTGCTAGCATGTGAGATGAGTGCAATTTTGCAGGAGTTTGAACATTCTTTGACATTACCATGGCAATGCTGTTGCCATTGTCAGTGCATAGTTAAGATTAAAATTTAAAATGTAATTGTGTGGTGTTAAGAAGAAAATGACTCTAAATAGAGAAGAGCTGTGAGAACTATGAGCTGGGTCTGTCCAACGTTAACATTTGGAGATATTGCGAGGATACAGCCAAGGAGACAGGAAGTCTTCCTAAGATAGAAAACTAAGTGTGTACTGTGCTGTACTCAATCAAGAAAGAGAAAGGAATACAATGTACACCATGATTAATATCATTAACACTGTTGTATGTTGTATGTGAAAGTTTTTAATAGAGTAAATGACAAGTAAAATATAATTTTTGTTTAATTTCATATCTTTATGAGATGATGGATGGTCACTAAACTTATTGGGATAATCATTTCATGATCTATTTAAGTCAAATCATTATGCAGTACACCTTTACACAGTGTTATATATGTCAACTCTATCTCAGTAAAACCCAAAGAAAAAGTACTAAAAATATTACTTGAGCAGCATGAAACCATTCATGGGTGCTTTAGGTTCCAAGAAAATGGTGACGAACAAGACATAAATTATTGGCAGTAAACAGGCTGTGCGCCTCCATGGGGAAAAGAAAGAGAAGACCAGGGAATGGATGTGAGGTAACATTTCACATTCTGCTGTTGGTCAGTAAAATGAGGACAGTGACCAATGACCAGCGTTATGCTGGTCAATGAGGACCTCACTAAGTGTTTTTCTCTACCATGCAATTTTTTTAACCAAAGTGATTATTTAATATGTAGATTTTGTAATAGATAAAGAGGAAATGTTTTAACAATTATTTGTTACTTCATTCCTTTCAGGAAAAAATGAAATTTCTCTTTACAACCCAAGTATTACCTTACAATTAGGTGATTATCAGTTCAGTTCAGTTGCTCAGTTGTGCCGACTCTTTGCAACCCCACAGACCACAGCATGCCAGGCCTCCTGTCCATCACCAATTCCTGGAGTCTACCCAAACTCATGTCCATCAAGTCAGGGATGCCATCCAACCATCTCATCCTCTGTCATCCCCTTCTCCTCCTGCCTTCAATCTTTCCCAGCATCAGGGTCTTTTCAAATGAGTCAGTTCTTTGCATCAGGTGGCTGAAGTACTGGAGTTTCAGCTTCAGCACCAGTCCTTCCAATGAACACCAAGGACTGATCTCCTTTAGGATGGACTGGTTGGATCTCCTTGCAGTCCAAGGGACTCTCAAGAGTCTTCTCCAGCACCACCTTTCAAAAGCATCAATTCTTCAGTGCTCAGCCTTCTTCACAGTCCAACTCTCACATCCATACATGACCACAGGAAAAACCATGGCCTTGACTAGACGGACCTTTGTTGGCAAAGTAATGTCTCTGCTTTTGAATATGCTGTCTGGGTTGGTCATAACTTTCCTTCCAAGGAGTAAGCATCTTTTAAATTTCATGGCTGTTGTCACAATTTGCAGTGATTTTGGATCCCCCAAAAATAAATGCAGCCACTGTTTCCCCATCTATTTGCCATGAAGTGATGGGACCAGTTGCCATGATATTAGTTTTCTGAATGTTAAGCTTTAAGCCAACTTTTTCACTCTCCTCTTTCACTTTCATCAAGATGCTCTCTAGTTCTTCTTCACTTTCTGCCATAGGAGTGCTTATAGTATAGGTGATTATAGTAATTAAAAAAAATTGATTCAACTTGTAAGTGAATCCCAAATATTGTTTCTCCTTTTCAAATGTTACATAGCCAGTATATGCAACAGGAAGCGCCTTTATGACGTCTGGGGTGACACCCCTGAAAATGTCCCTTTTTCCTTCTTTGTTGCATATATTTTGAATGAGATGAATCATAGAAGGACAGAAATCTCCACTACCTGAGTGGATTAGCTTGAAGAATGAATAGGAAGAGAGTGATTGGAAGAACCAACTCCTTCTGGGCATTTTGTTGGGAAGGGACACTGAGCTAGATATTGGCAAAATATGTACCGTCATGCAGAAGTTTTGTTGTGATTTGTTTTTAAGGTGGGAGAAAGTTGAGCATGCTTTAGTATGCTGATCAGATTTTTCCTTAGAGAACAGTTTGGTGATATAATGAGTTAAGAGGATAAAAGCTTATTTTTAAATAGATGAGAGGAGAATGTATCCTGGTGTACAACTGGGGAGCCCTTCTTCAGTTAGGAGCTTGCAGGAGATGAAAGAACCCGAGTCTGTAGGTATGTGTGTATGTCGATGGTAGATACACAGATAAGAGCTGTTGGACTCTTTTTTGCTTATTTATAATTTGTGATTATAAACTCAGCTGCAAGTGAGGCAGGGAGATGTTGAAGTTCTAGGAAAAAAAGACATGATATGGTTTGTTGTCTGGGGATGTGAATTGTCCTTAACTCTGACTTATTTTTAAAAAAT
This sequence comes from Bos taurus, assembly GCF_002263795.3. Lineage (NCBI taxonomy): Eukaryota > Metazoa > Chordata > Mammalia > Artiodactyla > Bovidae > Bos > Bos taurus. Next base: position 7,487,055 of record NC_037336.1, read on the forward strand.
CATAGGACTAAAATACATAACATATGTTAACATATTCAAATTGTAGGTTAATTATTAATAGATCTCATGCCATACCTTGTTATTTGTTGGAGAGTTTAAAATATCAGTGGTCATTTTGTTTTGTTATATCCCCTGCTTGGTTTTAAATACAGTAATTCTCCTACATACGAACCTTCAAGTTCAGACTTTCAGAGATGAGAACATGCATTTGCATGTCTAATCATGTAAATTAGTTCACGTCTCTGGCATGCATTGTCACGTGTGTGTGCATCCTTTATAAGTGGCTGTGCTTTTGTGTACTTTATTGTGTATTACTGTATAGAGTACAATAGTACAGTATCTTTATTTCAAGCCCAGGATGTATGCAAGCAAGTGTAAAAGCAATGGTGATGTAGCTGGTACTGCTAAGAAGCTCTTGGAAACAAAAGTGAAAATGATTGAGAGAGTGTGAAACAAAAGATGGTAGTTGTTGCTTGTTCTTATAACATGAATCAGTCAACCACTGGCAAGATTCTAAAGAACAAGGACACAATCATGGAACATGTGAAGTCTGCTGCGCCAATGATGTTCACAATAATATAAAAGAAGCTTGGAGAAGTGACAGAAGAGATGGAGAAACTTTTCAGTGCATAGATGCAGGGTCAGCATCAGTCTCCAGTCCTACTCAGCTTAATGCTGATTCAAGAGAAATCTGAAAGCCTTCATGAAGACTTGAAGAAGAAACACGGTGAAGCATCAGAGCATCTTTTAATGCCAGCCATGGCTGGTTTCATCGGTTCAAGGCCAGGGCCAGCCTTCACAATGTAAAGGTAAATGGCAAGGCAGCGAGTGCAGATTTGGTAGCTGCCAGAGAGCGTCCTGAAACGCTTTGAGAAATTGCTGATGAAGGCACATATTTACCTGAGCAGGTTTCTAATGTGGCTGAGACAGGACTGTACTGGAAGAAGATACCAGACCGCTTACATCAGTAAGGAGGTAAAGTTGACGCCAGGCTGAAAACAGCAAAGGGTATGCTAACTGTATAGTTTAGTGACAAGGCTTCCACAATGTGAATCTGAAGCCTCTTTTAGTTTATCATTCAGAGAATCCAGGAGCCCTGAAAACATAGCCAAGGGCTCTCTTCTTGTTGTGGCAGAGTCACCCCAAAGCCGGGGTTATAAGAGCCATTTCCAGGATTTGTTTTTCTACCACTTTATCTTTAAGGTAGAGAAGGACTGCTTGGAGAAGGACACCCTGTTCAACACCGCTTTGCTGCTCAACGGTGCTCCGGGCTATCCCCCATCCATGGATGACTCATGCAAACGTCACAGCAGTGCGTCCGCCACAGAATACTATATTGCCTATCCAACCTGTGGTCCAGGGAGTTACAGTGACTTTGGAGATATATTATTCATGCCATGCTTTTTGTCAGGCAGTAAAGGTGAGTGATGAATCAGGAGCAACTTTGCAACAGCTTTGGAAGGGCTATGGGCTTCCCTGTGGCTCAGATGGTAAAGCGTCTGCATGCAATGCAGGAGACGTGGGTTTGATCCCTGGGTCGGGAAGATCCCGTGGAGAAGGCAATGGCAACCCACTCCAGTACTCTTGTCTGGAAAATCCCATGGTCAGAGGAACCTGATGGGTTACAGTCCATGGGGTCGCAAAGAGTCGGACGTGACTAAGTGGCTTTCACTTTCACTTGGAAGGACTATCACAACTACGAGGTGATAAAAACATTAACTTTGCTTGGCATCAGGTTATGGCCATCACCATGAATGGGGTTTGGGAGAAGCTTTGTCTGCAGTTTGTGCACGATTTTTGTGGATTTGAGAAGGTGGGTGAGGAGGCCAAAGAGGTCTTGAGCAACTCATGGAGCCTCAGCGAGAAGCTGGAGCCAGAACTGCAAGAGGAAGACTTCCCTGATCTCCTTCCTGTGCACCCAAGGAGCTTACTGATGAAGACCTGATGGAATTGGAGGCCCAGAGAAAAAATGAAGGGAGACAGGAGGAAGAAGAAGTGAGTGAAGAACTGAAGAGATTCAGGATGCAGGAAATGGCAGGGGGTGTTCTTTACTTGAAGAGGTGCTGTTAGTTTTTGAGGCAATGGACCTGAACACAGAACAGTACACGAAGGTCACAACAGCTGTGTCATCTATGACAAGGACAAAAAGAGCTGCTACCCAGGCATCATTGGATCATTTTTGCCAAAGGTTAGATAGAATTGAATCCAGCAAGGAACCAGAACTTGTGCTATCAATGTCAGGCATGAGTTGAATTGCAGCTTGCAATCGTAGTTGACAATCCTTCAGCTCTACCATCTCCCACTTCCTCTCCCTTCTTCAGTCGGTATCTCTTCTTGCCTGTTCACTCGATACCAGTCCCTGTATGCCAGCTGTTGTACTGTACTACTGTACTTTTCAAGGTGTGTACTGTAAGATTAAAAATATTTTATTTATTTATTTATTTATTTTTTAATGTATTAATTGTGTGAAAAGTGTTACAAACCTATTACAGTACAGTACTATTTAGCTGGTTGTGCTAGTTGGATACCTAGTCTAACTTTGTTGGACATGGGAACCAATTGGGTCTAGAAATGTGCTCTCGGAATAAAACACTTTTGTATGTAGGAGACTTACTATAGTTTTCTTTACTTTTATTCAACTTTTTGGACTACTGATAGCCAAAGTTTGTAGCTTGTTAAGGGAGATGCTGATTTAACATTTTCAAGTGAACAACAATATTCATCTACACAAGTACAACCATAGGAGACGAATTCCAATATCCAGGAGTAGGAGATCCTCACGCAGCTTGCTAACATCTCCATTTTATCAGATGTTGTACACTTGATGGGGCACGGATAATGGTTTCTGTTTCTACTGCTTTCTGCTGATCAATAAAGAATTCTTTTCAAAACAGATCTCAAGGTATATTGTAGTGAGTGGGAGTCTGTGCTACTTAAAATTATGTTGTTGTTTAGTCCCCAGGTTGTGCCCGACTGTTCATGACCCCACAGACTCTAGCACACCAGGCTTCCCTTTCCTCACCATCTCCTGGAGTTTTCCCAAGTTCGTGTCCATTGTATTGGTGATGCCATCCAACCATCTTATCCTCTCTTGCCATCTTCTCCTTTTGCCTTGAATCTTCCCTGGCATCACAGTCTTCTCCAGTGAGGTGGCTGTTCGCATCAGGTGGCCAAAGTATTGGAGCTTCAACATCAGTCCTTCGATGAATATTCAGGGTTATAGTTATATACAGTGTTAAATGTTTGGGCCAGCTTTTCACAGGGCTCTGGGTACACAAATCCGTAAAGTGATAAACAGAAAACAAATAGCAACAACAAACAAACATAAGCATTCTTATAATAGTTAGATAATAAAGACACCTTAAAAATCAACTTCTGTATGTTAAACCCAAACTCCTAATATATACACACTACTGTAAATCAGATAACCAACAAGGACTTACTGTATAGCATAGAGAAATCTACTCAATATTTTGTAATAATCTATAATGGGAAAGAATCTGAAAAAATTTCTATATATGTATGTATAACTGAATCACTCTGCTGTACACTGAGATGGTAAAGAAACTGTCTGCAGTAGAGGAGACCCGGGTTTGATCTCTGGGTTGGGAAGAGTCCCTGGAGAAGCGAATGACTACCCACTCCAGTATTCTTGCCTGGGAAATCCCATGGACAGAGGAGCCTGGCAGGCTATAGTCTGGAGTCGCAAAAAGTCAGACATGACTGAGTGACTAACACATTATAAATCAAGTATACCTCAATAAAAACATAAACAAAAACAAACAGGAAAAAAGAGATAAACTATCTTTTGAAGAAAGATGAAGAAGATCAATTAATGATGACCTAAAATAAAATAGTAAAATCTATAAAAAATCAACTTTTACCATTAACCTCAGGGAACCGTGGTCTTGTATGGACCCCAATGTCGGTGTCCATTTTTACATGAGCTTTTGTTTTAAAACCATGTATGCGATAGTTGCAGTGTTATCCTTTTACAAGATCATGTGTTATTAAAATGTACTAGTTACTTGTGTCTGTGAAGAACAGAAGTAATTTTTTTTAATATATAAAATTTAATTTGGAACACAACCTTGTCTTCCATTTCTCTTACACTCTTAACGAAGAGTGAGTTCTACAGTTCTACAGAACCTGAAGCATAGTTGGAGAGTATGCTGGTTGTTTTTTAGCCTTCCCAATCCATCAGGCAGCAATGATCTGAAGTTTAGCTGAAGGAATTGGAGAGCTGAACTGAATTGTCAGCAAAAATGAACTATTTTGGTTTTCTGAGAAATACTATTTTTATCTACATGATGCAGATTATGAAACTGAGGCAGAGGAGATAAAGGCAGCTTCACAAGGTCACACAGGTCACACAGCTAGCATGGAGTGGTGCTGGCATTTGAACACAAGCAGCCTGGCCTTCCTACACAGCATGGCATGTCCCTTTTTTGAAACCAGATCAAAAGGGCTACTGCAGCAAATTGGCTTCTTGAGGGAGCATTGTGAATTCATGTTGCTAATTCCTCAGAGCCTAAATATATTTGCTTTTGTTGCTGCTGCTGCTAAGTCACTTCAGCTGTGTCTGACTCTGTGCAACCCCGTAGACGGCAGCCCACGAGGCTCCTCTGCCCCTGGGATTCTCCAGGCAAGAACACTGCAATGGGCTGCCATTTCCTTCTCCAATGCACACATGCACACCTAGTCACTTCAGTCGTGTCCGACTGTACGTGACCTGGTAGACAGCAGCCCACCAGGCTCCTCCGTCCACAGGATTCTCTTGGCAAGAATACTGGAGTGGGTTGCCATGTCCTTCTCCTTCTGATGAAATGCTCTTTAAAAATCTTTCCCATCTTCTTTCCATTCTTTTCCTTATGGTATTTTACCTAAGTGTGTAAACTCTCCCATCATCATTCATGGGTGATACTGCTTTGGTAAGCAGGGCAACATGAAAAAGTTCATAAAGATTTTAAACAGATTCCTTTGTTGAAAGTTTAGTGACAGGGCTGAATACACATATATCTTGTATGAAGAATTTCACCTAACATGTGAAGAAAATAACACAGTAACACTGTCTCTGAAATAGGAGTTAAAAGTCAGTGATTTCTTTCCCTACTGTTGGCTTGCAACAGGCTTTTGGAGAAATCCTAGAAAATAAATTCCTTGGGTGTTTTTTTCCCAGTCTTAACACAGATCATTGCTAATGAGCAGCTTCTTCATGATGTAAAAGGGCTTCAGAGCCTTCCAATCGCAGGTGATATACATGTAACAATGAATCTGATGGTTTTCCTGCCTCTTCTGGGACCTGACTCTGACAGAGGGAGAAGAGAAAAATAAAAATACTATCTGTACACTTCCTTCTCAGAAATAGGGTTTCTTGTTTGAAAATTGAGTTGGTATAATGGAAATAACATAGGAAGAGGGGAACTGTTGTTTACTGTTGGAATTAGCATTAAGCATAGAATTTCAGATTTGCAAGATGAAAAAGTTCTAGAGCAGTTTCACAACCATGTGAATATACTTAACACTGCTGAACTGCATACTTAATAGAAGTTAAGATGGTCCATTCTGTGCTGTGTGTTTCTTAACCACATAAAAAATTGTACTCAATACTCTGTTATAACTTAAATGGGAAAAGAATTTGAAAAAGAATTGATACATATATATGTATAACTGAATCACTTTCTTGTATACCTGAAACTCACACAACATTGTGAATCAACTATACTCCAATATAAATTTTTAAAAAGATATCTTGGTTGCATCCAAGTTCTGATGATTATGAATAAAGCTGTTATAAACATCAAAAAAAGATAAAATATTTTTGTGAAGTTGAAAAAAATAAACTTTAAAAATCAGTATGTATTTGTATCCTACAGGATTTTTGTAAATCATATACATATATATATATATGTCATTTTTATATATGTGTATAAATACTTGTACATTTATATATACACATACACACATATATGTATATATACACCTATATATCTTACATCATATACTTATATCTCTGTATATTTTGAAATGAATTTAGAAAATCCCTATATATTATGTAAATATATAATATGAATATGTATATATGCAAATATACACACGTGAATATATAAATACAAACATATACACATGTGAATATATATATACACACAAATATACACACATGTGAATATATATATATACATAAATATATACATATACACACACATTTATCTAGTTAGTCTTTTCTTCCCAGTGAGAGTTTATTATTTCTTTGTGTTGCAGCTGGCCTTTTGCACTTGACAATATAATACAGCTCTCCTTCTATGTCTGTTTATTACAGTTTGTAAGAAAGATGATATTGATGATAGTGATGTCAGTTACTGACAGCATAGCATTTGTCAATCATTCCTCTAGTGATGGGTATATTTATTGTAAAGTCTTATTGTAGTCAACAATTCAGTACAAATTTTCTTACTGATGCATTCCTGTAAGGTGATTTTCAATCACAGATATGTATATTTATAATTTTTTTCTTTTTTTTTTAAAAAAAAGAAGTACTAAAAATTAACCTCCAAAAAACCTGAGAATATTTGGTATAACCTTGCCAATGTTGGATAATATCAATAAATAGTTAAATGAAACATAATGTAAATGTTTCCTAATGTAATTTTTAATGTATCATATGATTTGTGTATTATCTGGATACCTCTTGTTCATTTCCAACTTATGCCTTTTTATTATGATTGTTCAGTTCAGTTCAGTCGCTCAGTCCTGTCCGACTCTGTGACCCCATGGACTGCAGCACACCAGACCTCTCTGTCCAGCACCAACTCCTGGAGTTTACTCAAACTCATGTCCATTGAGTTGGTGATGCCATCCAACCATTTCATCCTCTGTCGTCCCCTTCTCCTCCCGCCTTCAATCTTTCCCAGCATCAGGGTATTTTCCAGGGACTCAGTTCTTCACATCAGGTGGCCAAAGTATTGGAGTTTCAGCTTCAGCATCAGTCCTTCCAGTGAACACCCAGGACTGATTCCTTTAGGATGGACTGGTTGGGTCTCCTTGCAGTCCAAGGGACTCTCAAGGGTCTTCTCCAACACCACAGTTCAAAAGCATCAATTCTTCGGTGCTCAGCTTTCTTTATAGTCCAACTCTTATATCCATACATGACCACTGGAAAAACCGTAGCCTTGACTAGACGGAGCTTTGTTAGCAAAGTAACGTCTCTGCTTTTTAATATGCTTTCTAGGTTGGTCGTAACCTTTCTTCTAAGGAGTAAGTGTCTTTTAATTTCATGGCTTCAGTCACCATCTGTAGTGATTTTGGAGCCCCCCAAAAATAGTCTCTCACTGTTTTCCATTGTTTCCCCATCTATTTCCCATGAAGTGATGGGACCAGATGCCATGATCTTAGTTTTCTGTACGTTGAGTTTTAAGCCAGCTTTTTCACTCTCCTCTTTCAGTTTCATCAAGATGCTCTTTAGTTCTTCTTTGCTTTTTGCCATAAGGGTGGTGTCATCTGAATATCTGAGGTTATTGATATTTCTCCTTGCAATCTTGATTCCAGTTTGTGCTTCATCCAGTCCAAGGGACTCTGAATTATGATAGTTACTGTCTCTTTATTAGTTTATAGGAACCCTTTATGTAACTTTATCTAGAAATGTTTATGGAAATGCTTGTGATCTTTATATAATCAATGAAATTGGAGTTTGCTTAATGGGACATGTGATACTCAGTTGTAATTAGAATTCTTTTTCTGGTATCTTAATACAGCTCACCCTACAGGGTCTTGGGACATGGATGTTTTCTCAGTGGCCCTCAGCCACTTTCTTTTGTGTGAAAATGTGCTCCCTTTTCACTCTTCCATTTCTAGTAGAGCATTTTATTATTTATCCCTGGGCTTTCTTCTATTTCCATTTGATTTCTTTAGTAATGTTTTTTTGACTTTCTCTAATCATTTTAAACACATTTTAATTTTATTTAATACCTTTGAAGATAATTTGACTTTCACATCCTCTAATATTCCACTCCATGCTGTTAGCCCAGTGGTCCAGTTGTTTTTCCCCATGGATTACTGAGCTTGCTCTGTCATTGGGCTGTTGTGTCTATTGGACAGAATATATGGGTCGTGAAAGCAGCAGGCTCCGAGTCATCTCACAGCGGCCATAAGTCACTGTCTTGTTACAGCAGCATGTACTAGGGTGGCTTACACAGGGCTCAGCTGGTCAGGACAGGAGGCAGGGAGGCCCATGGAAACAGGACATTAAATTACCTTCTGTGAATTAAATTATCCAGTCATATGTGATGCATGAATTTATATATTAATCTGTATTTTATATATGAAAAAATGCTTTTGGTGTAAAATAGCCTATTTAACTGAAGACTCTGGCCATGTGGACAGAAAATAGTCTTATGAGAATGTGAGCCTCTCCTTTGCTTCTCAGGGTAATGAATCATCCATACATGTGCAGTGAGCAGCAAAAGTAGTGAAGTCACTCAAAGGCAAGCATTTATATAACATGCATATTCAAGGCAGAGTTTGTGGTAATGGAGCAATTCATTAAGAATGTGTTGCTGCCTGATGACATGCTTTTTAATCAGTTGTTATTTTCATTCATTTGAACCTATGCATTTTCAAGTGACAGAAGGACTTTCCTAGAATCGACTCAGAAACTGATACACCATTTCCATATACTTTAGCATAATTCATCTAAGTACTATAAATGGAACCATTTTAGCCAATGGCATTTGCACATTTGGCAGTAGTCAGAGTAGGTAAGAATGTCAATTTTTAAAAAAATAAACGTGTGTAATGAAAGAATCTGTGAATAGTTCATGGGAGATTGTGAAACCTAGAAATAAAATTATCTAGCTGAGCGTTTTCTTGGCAACGAAATGCCCACAGTATTCAGATTATCATTTGGTAAAAATTGTCATTAGCAGTATTAGCATTTCGTTGGCAATACTGCATGCAAATTAGTCTAGTATTGTAACGTTGAATAAAATTGGTTGCAAATACGTGTATCATGATTAAGTTTTATGTCTGTGTGAATCTGTCCAGTAACACTGGACAGGCTGGCTGTCAGGAAAAAAGAAATACTGCTAACATTTGCAGCAATAGTACTTGCATAGTTGCAGAATATAAAGCATTCCAAGTCAAATTTTGTGACTACTGAAAAATAAGTCAGAATAGTCAACTTAGGGTAAAGCCTTTGATACCTGGTGTATGGTATTTCTAAACATCTGTAAGGATATTGATAAACATATATGATGGTATAGTAATATAAGCTTCTGAAGCACAATCATTTTCATAAACAATGAAACTTTATCAAAATTAAAGAATTGACTATAATAGTGTGCTCTAATTCTTGACTAATTGGTAACCCAATTAACAGACATAAAATATCTGTGGTAGCTAGAATATTTGATTGAATTTCCATTTTATGCCATGCTACTCACTGAAAAAAATTACATTAAAATTTCAGCATATGTATTATGAAACTGGCTTTACTGAAATTCAGCAATTAACATTGCTGCCATAAACATCACTATCCACATGTTTTGTGGTAAGAATAAAAACCATTGCTCTAAAAGGAAGTAGGGAGTTTCTGAATATTTTATATTGAAGTTCATATTAAACAAGGGTCTTTCATTAAATACGGAGGCTTGTGATCACTGAATTGCTATAAAAGGTTTTATATGTTTCTGAACTATACAATATTGAGTACACAGCTTCAGCACACGTGACTGAGGATCAGAGGAATTAGTGGAAGAAGGTCAATCAAAATAGGGCATATGTGTTATTTATTGCCACAAGAAGAATGCCTTTGCTTTCTTTGTTTTTTTTTCTTTTTGTTTTCTTTTCTTTGTTTGCTGCTGTTGTTGTTTAGCAGCTAAGTTGTGTCCCTCTCTTTTATAACCTGCCAGGCTTCTTTGTCCATGGCATTTCCCAGGCAAGAATGCTGGAGTGGGTTGCCATTTCCTTCTCCAGGGGATCTTCCCAACCCAGGGATCATACCCAAGTTTCCTGCATTGGCAGGCAGTTTCTTTACCACTGAGTCACCAGGAAAAACCCATTCCCATTGTTTACAGCCTATAAATAAATGAATGCATAGATTACATTAACCTTTATTTGTCTGTGTTATCAGATATAGTTCTTCTGTGTATTTGCACTGTAGCAGATATGTATGAACAGATACCTTGTCAATTAATTTTTAATTTTGTCTCTGCATAGAACTTTGGCCATAGCATTTTTTTCCTCTCTGGCATTTAACAATTTTCTTTGTTCTGGGAGACTTCCATTCACCTCTGCCTTTCTTTTTATAACCTGTTTTGTTAGTTTGGACCCATATTTAAAGAACCCTTGGAGTGTGTTTGCCTTGAAATATTTATAATGGATAATATAGGGATCTTGCAATCAGAATGCTGTATGGTATCTGTAAATAAATCATGAGGATGATTCATTGAGGCCTTCTTTCAGTGTATTTTCTTACCCACCATTGACAAAGGGAGAGACTGGTGGTGCAGGAGCTGACTAAAGGGAGGTATGGGTTGGTGGATGATGTGATAACATGGGCCAGAAAAATGTACAGTTTCAAAGCATGTAACTCAAGTTGTAGCCTTCAGCCTTTAGTGCCCGAACAGCCACTGTCTAAATTGCAGCAGGCCTGGCTGCAGGAAGTGGGGCCTTTATCAGGCTCCATTCCCCATGTATTTCTGGAAATTGGAGTTCTACCCTATCCCACCCATCTGCACTGGGTTACTGAGAGCTGACCCTTTCTTCTGGAAGCTTCTCTTGCCCCTCATGTTCAGCCTCTCTCTCCCGGGTGGCTGTTTCTCTCCTGGACAGCTTTCTCACCAAGCCCATGACTCAGTGCATAGCTGAATCCTAGCTCTGCTGTCTCACGTGACTTCCAGAAAGTGCCACATGGGCAAGAATGACTCCAACTCCAGGCTACATATCGCTGCTCTCAGGCTGCATAGGACAAGACTTGTCCCTTGCTGGGCACTCCTTGCTGAGTCTTCTTATATTTCAGAGGCCAGTTCATCCTCTGTCGATAAGACTGTCCTTACCCAGGTTGCCCCCAGTTTGTGCACACCCCGACCCCATGCCCACCCCCTGCTGCATTGACCTTAATCTGCCAAGCCTAAGCAGAGGAAAATAAGTCCCCATCTCACTTCCCTTTTGCCCAGTCACAGCTCTGCCTCCAAGTTAAATAAAATAAAATGATAAAACGGCAGACATGTAAATTCATGGAGAAAGGAAGAAACTTATTTAAAACATATTATTATGCAAAATGCCTGTCTCCTAGGTATTATAACACATTTACATAACCAAAAGGCTTATTAAAATTTCCCCCATATCAAGGAAGCATTTTGCAGTGAAATCATTTAAAGTACAACCTGTAGAGAAGTAGGAAAAGCTGATAGTTTTAAAAAGAAAAATACATCCTATCCGTAGTCCCCCATCTGTTTGCACTATGTGTGTGCTGAGTCCTTCAGTCATGTCCAGCTGTTTGCGACTCTATAGACCGTGGTCCGCCAGGCTCCTCCCACCATGGGATTCTCCAGGCAAGAATACCAGAGTGGGTTGCCATTTCCTTCTCCTGCAGATCTTCCTGAAACAGGGATCGAACCCACCTCTCTTATGTCTCCTGCATTGGCAGGAGGATTCTTTACCACATCTGTTTGTAGCTATTGTCAAAATTGGAGCCCATTCACTGCTAGAAAAAATCTGTTTCAAGTGCAGAGAGAATTTAAGGGAAAAGAGATATTGCAATTATTTTTTTAAGTAATATATATTCTATTATTGGGATTCCCTGGTGGCTCAGAGTGTAAAGCATCTGCCTGCAATGCGGGAGACCCGGGTTCGATCCCTGGGTTGGGAAGATCCCCTGGGGAAGGAAATGGCAACCCACTCCAGTACTCTTGCCCAGAAAATTCCATGGATGGAGGAGCCTGGTGGGCTACAGTCCATGGGGTCACAGAGTTGGACATGACTGTCTTCACATTCTATTATTAAGTATTGCTAATAAGTATATAAGTATGTATTAAGTGTATATTTATTGAGTACAAACTTTGTGTATGACACCACTGTAAATCCTCTGTGTGTGTAACATAAAGGCCCTAAGGATGTGATGTAGCGACATGAATAACTGGGTGCTAATTATGTATTTCCTATAATTCTGTGTTAATTCAATTATCATTAGCTGACTATTCATCTCACATCAGCCTATGCCAGAGAGCATAGAAAATTAATATTTATAACAAAAGTTCTAGCTTTCAGGAACCTATGTAATTGGATAAAAATGTGTACATGAAAAATTAAGGTGATCTGTAGGTAATATATAAATAAATCACAAGCTATGCATTATAAGTATTATAAGAAATTAAAACTGGCATAGGGAATTAACTTAATTAGGAATTTTAAGAGTTGACTTAGCCCAAAAAGGTTTTTTTGGCTAAAAAGGTTTTTTGGAATTTTAAGAATTGACTTAGCCTAAAAAAGGCTTTTCAGTTATAGTAGATTATTCCTGATATAGGAAGGTATAGGGAGTCTCAGAATATACAGTCTAAATAAAGAGAAATATATGAAATGGGAAGATAGGTCCAGTTGTCTGGCGCTCTTGAGCTTTGCAGGTCAAGTTCAAGATGCACCTCTGATGTTTTTGCCCCAAGAGTCAAGCATATGCTATACATGTGTGATTTACTGGTCTTGACTGATTAAATTATAGTGCAATGAGTAAATCTGGTATATACCTGCAAAACCTTTTAGTGATGGGAGAAACAAGAAGCCAATTAATAAACAATATTCATGCACCATCCATGATTTATGGGGAGAACAGAATCCATACACACAAATATCAATGATGCTCACCAAGTGGAGACAGGACGAGAGGGTGCTCCGCTGGCCACCGCCAGGACGGAAGAGAGCCCTGGCTCCTGGTGGCACCTCTGCTGAGGAGGAGCGCAGCTCCTGGGAACGTGAACTCTACGACCAGAAGCACACATCTAGGCCCTGTTCAAAGAGTCCATCATGTAGCTGTGCACTGCACGGCCCGAGAGGCCATGACATTCCTCAGGGAATACTTTGAGAGGTTGGAGAAGAAGGAGGCAAAACGGATCCAGAATCTGCAGAAAGCAAGCTCTTGTGCAGACTGAAGGAAGGATGAAGTCTCTCTCCCTCCAACCAACCCAGCGATGAGGGGCTGGGGGCAACAAGGTGCCATCTACGCTGAGGTCTACACTAAGCAAGATGCCACATCCTATGTTAGGAAGGTTGGACCAGAAGGTTACAAGACAATGACTGCTTTAGCTAAAGCTGTTGAAAAGAATGTGCTCTCTGCACATCTTGATGATAGTGAGAGAAGCAATCATTTTGATGCCGTGTTTCCAGTTTCCTTTATTGCTGGAGAGATTGTCATTCAGCAAGGTCGTGAAAGGAATAACTTCTTTGTGATTGATCAAGGAGAAATGGAAGTCTGTGTCAACAGTGAATGGGCAACCAGTGTCGGGGAAGGAAGGAGTGTTGGGGAAATTGCTTCGATCATGGAGCACCTAGAGCAGCTACCTTCAAGGCCCAGACAGATGTGAAGTTGTGGGGCATCGCCCCAAGACAACTCTAGAAGGATCCTATCGGGAAGTGTGCGAAGAAAGCTGAAGATGTATGAGGAGTCTTTTAGCAAGGGATCTATTTTAGCATTTCTGGACAAGTGGAAACATCTCAGGGTAGCTGATGCCATGGAACTGGTCCAGACTGAAGACAGCCAGAAGACTGGTGCAGGGAGAACCAGAAAAGTTCTTCTTTGTTTTAGAGGGTTCAGCTGCTATGCTGAGCCATCGGTCAGAAAATGGAGAATTTGTTGAAGTGGGAAGATTGTTTTGGCGAAATTGCTCTGCTGATGAGTTGTTCACCTGCTGCCACCCTGGATGCGTGTGGCTTGTTGAAGCGTGTCAGGCTGGACCTGCAGAGGTTGGAATGTGTTCTCAGCCTGAGTTCGGACGTGCTCAAGTGAAACCGCCAGCAGCACAGCAGTTTTGTGTCCCTGTCTGTCTGAAGTCTGCCTCCTGTGCCTCCCTGCCTGCCTCTCCCCATCCAGATTCTTAATGCAGATGGGCTCTGTCCCACTTTGCAGGGACAGGTGGCCTCTGGTATTGCAGCTTCTTGGTTTCCATTAAAGTTGGATTTACAGCACGGTTTTTATTTGGGAACATTAACTGAGTGTGCCTACAAAGTAAAATAAATAGGATGAGTTCTTTAGAGTCTTTGCCGTTCCTGCATCTCTGTGTGCAGAGTTAGTATCCACCCTGGGCCCTGCCGTCGACGCTTTCTGGTGAGATCAGACCCTGCACCACATGGGTTACCATAGACCCATGATGTAATAGTGCAGGATCTTTAAAGTGACTGAAGTTTCATATTATCATAAGCATATTTTAGACTGTGGCCATATATATGGCCATATTTGTACTTCTTTGTAGAATAAATGATGTCTCATTAAGCTCTGAGAATTAGGAAAAACACATGTAGAAAAATTTTAGCATAGTAGAAAGACATCTGCCTGTGTTTAAGGGCAGAAAAATGTGCAGTTTTTCTAATTATCAGATGGATATGACATGTTTGCTTTTTTTTTAACAAGAATTTTTATTTGTCAAACTAATTTGCCTGGTTTTGTTTTTATCTTGTTCTTAATGTTTCCTCTCCAATTCTAAAAGCATTTAAGGTGTGGCTGTCTATTCCTGTCTTTTGCTTTTCACACCAGATCATAAGCTGCAAATATTGGGTTCTGATTTAACTACATCTGACTCAGCTCATAAATTCTGATTACACCTGCATTTATCTAGTTAGTGCCAAATATCGATCATCAGATGCTGGACTCAGAATAAGAATTTGAGGTTTGCACTCTTGGTAGTTAACTTAGAGCTTTTGGTTAGTGTACATCCTTCAGTTGACTCTGGGATAATAATCTCATATGCTTTTTAAGCACTGATCCAGGAGCCAGGGTTTGCTGGGGAGAAACAGACAAAATGTGATAACAGAGAAAGGGAGGTGGGATTGCTAAAGGGAAATACGACAGGTGGACAGAGATCAGTGTTGGGGACTTTGTCCCCTAAATTCACTGGGGCAGGAGATTGGGGGAGAAGTTTTTACTTTGTTTTAACCTCCCCCTATCTTTTTACATCAACTAGGATTTATGGTGGGTTGGGGGCTCAGCTGGTAAAGAATCTGCCTGCAATGCAGGAGACCTGGGTTCGATCCTTGGGTTGGGAAGATCACCTGGAGAAGTATACCGGAGTATCCACTCCAGTATTCTGGCCTGGAGAGTTCCATGGACTGTATTGTCCATGGGGTCCCAAAGAGTTGGATGTGACTGAGCGACTTTCACTTTCACTTTCAGAATATGTCTGTGTTTCAAATTGGTCTAAAAGGCCATCCTGCTGAAAAGTTCTGCTTTCTTATCTACCATTTTATTTCTCTGGAAAACTTTTTATTGGGTAAACTTGTGTTTTGAGTCTTAACTGTATTTCAGTATTTCCCAGCCTTATCAACATTACATTAGTCTTTGTGCACCAATGATTTCCGTTTATTAGTGTTATTTTTAGACGAATGTCACAGTTCCATAATTTAGGCACTTTTATTTGCATTGTGGGGGGCTGCCCAGGTGGCTCAGAGATTAAAGCATCTGCCCACAATGCGGGAGACCTGGGTTTGATCCTTGGGTCAGGAAGATCCCCCTGGAGAAGGAAATGGCAACCCATTCTGGTATTCTTGCCTGGAGAATTCCAAAGAGAGAGGATACAGTCCACGGGGTCTCAAAGACTTGGACATGACTGAGCGACTGACACTAATGCTTTTGTATAATGTGTAGGGTTATATTTGGAAGTGACTGCAAGTGTTTTTTTCCATCTGTATGCAACTGACTCTGATTATTAATCTCCTCTCCTTACCCTTTCCCAGGTAACTTAAATCACAGATTTGAACAGATTTTTTTCACAGATTTGAACAATTTTTAGGTTATACTAAGTTTGGAGTTTTTTGCTCAGACACTCAGTCATGTCCAACTCTTTGCAACCCTGTGGACTGTAGCTCACCAGTCTCCTCTGTCATGGGATTTCTCAGGCAAGAATACTGGAGTGGGTTGCCATTTCCCAGGGGCTGAATCTGCATTTCTTAGTCTCCTGTACTGAGCTTCCCTGATAGCTCACACAGCAAAGTGTCTGCCTGCAATGCGGGAGACCTGGGTTTGATCCCCAGATCGGGAAGATCCTCTGGAGAAGGAAATGACAACCTACTCCAGTACTCTTGCCTGGAAAATTCCATGGATGGTGGAGCTGGGTAGGCTACAGTCCATCAGATTGCAAAGAGTTGGACAGGATTGAGAAACTTCACTGACTATATTGGCAGCAAATAGTTTACTACTAGCACCACCTCAAACTACCACACAATTGCACTCATCTCACACGCTAGTAAAGTCGTGCTCAAAATTCTCCAAGCCAGGCTTCAGCAATATGTGAACCGTGAACTTCCTGATGTTCAAGCTGGTTTTAGAAAAGGCAGAGGAACCAGAGATCAAATTGCCAACATCCGCTGGATCATGGAAAAAGCAAGAGTTCCAGAAAAACATCTATTTCTGCTTTATTGACTATGCCAAAGCCTTTGACTGTGTGGATCACAATAAACTGTGGAAAATTCTGAAAGAGATGGGAATACCAGACCACCTGACCTGCCTCTTGAGAAACCTGTATGCAGGTCAGGAAGCAACAATTAGAACTGGACATGGAACAGACTGGTTCCAAATAGGAAAAGGAGTATGTCAAGGCTGTGTATGGTCACCCTGCTTATTTAACTTATATGCAGAGTACATCATGAGAAACGCTGGGCTGGAGGAAGCACAAGCTGGAATCAAGATTGCCAGGAGAAATATTAATAACCTCAGATATGCAGATAACACCACCCTTATGGCAGAAAGTGAAGAGAAACTAAAGAGCCTCTTGATGAAAGTGAAAGAGGAGAGTTGAAAAGTTGGCTTAAAGCTCAATATTCAGAAAACGAAGATCATGGCATCTGGTCCCATCACTTCATGGGAAATAGATGGGGAAACAGTGCAAACAGTGTCAGACTTCATTTTTTTGGGCTCCAAAATCACGGCAGATGGTGACTGAAGCCATGAAATTAAAAGACACTTACTCCTTGGAAGGAAAGTTAGATAATAGCATATTCAAAAGCAGAGACATTACTTTGCCAACAAAGGTCTGTCTAGTTATGGCTGTGGTTTTTCCTGTGGTCATGTATGGATGTGAGAGTTGGACTGTGAAGAAAGCTGAGCGCCAAAAAATTGATGCTTTTAAACTGTGGAGTAGGAGAAGACTCTTGAGAGTCCCTTGGACTGCAAGAAGATCCAACCAGTCCATCCTAAAGGAGATCAGTCATGGGTGTTCATTGGAAGGAATGATGCTGAAGCTGAAACTCCAATACTTTGGCCACCTCATGCAGAGTTGACTCATTGGAAAAGACTCTGATGCTGGGAGGGATTGGAGGCAGGAGAAGGGGACGACAGAGGATGAGATGGCTGGATGGCATCACTGACTTGATGGATGTGAGTCTGAGTGAACTCCAGGAGTTGGTGATGGACAGGGAGGCCTGGCATGCTGCAATTCATGGGGTTGCAAAGAGTCGGACACAACTGAGTAACTGAACTGAACTGAGCACCACCTAGGAAGCCCAAGTTTGGAGTATAAATCTGGTGAAAATATTTTATTTACCTTTTGGTGTAGGGTAGAAAGCTACCTTATTACAAATTTTTTACTTTTCAAAATAATCTGTACTAAATGAGGATATTGTGATCTGTGTTTTACTTTCATTACTTTTTATATTTAAAAAATTAAAAATAAAAATTATTTTCTTATTAACTTAAAGTTTGATTTGATCTTTGCTTATATAGTAAAATTGTACTTAACTAAATTGTTTACAATGCCACCAACTTCCACAATTTGACATATTATGTTATCGTGATCATGATATTTAGATACATACAGTGCTGTTTAAACGAGTTTTGCTCTTAAGTTATTTGGCTTTGCCGTTTACTCCCTTGTAGTTTTAATCTAAGAAAATTTAGATATGAATTTAAAATGATCACATTTAAAGCTTTATCTTAGTGCAGTTTGAGTATGCATGAGAGATTACAATTGGCATCGTTTGTCTCAGCAGATATTTAAGGCTTTAGAAGTCATTATTTCTGGCCTGCTAAGTGAGTTTATGAGATCTACTTCTCTAGAAATTACAGTGGACAAAGGACCATTTTGTATTGTTTCCTGGCTACTCATCTGATTACACTGTGCGTGCTAATACACTCTCTTCTTTTTGTTATCGATTGTCTTAACAGTAGGTCAAGTAATAAAAAAGATTAAATAAGCAGATATGTATATTTAAAATATAAATAAAGAAAAAAAATCAGTCTAAAAAATAATCTCAGTAACCAACTGAAAGTAGGAGAGTGAATGTGAAGTTGTTTTTTCCTAACTGGGTGCGTTTTTAAGGTAGTATGTCATGGACAAAAGCAAAGCTTCCTGGTGCTGATTGGAGGGGCTGGCGTATCCCTAAGGCAACATATCAAATTTGGTTGGAGGTCTTAGAAGAGTACCAAGTTGGAACTTTTGGTTAGACTCTCAGGCAAGTTTTAAAAGCACAAGGTCATTTAAAAATGAGATTTAGAAATTAAATCACTTTAAATAGAAGGACTTTGGTATCCCGAGAAGGTATATTATTTGAGGTAACGGATGAAAATATGAAGTGAATATAAATCCAGAGGAGGTGTGAATTCTATAAAAGAGCAAGTCCCTAGAGGGAAAGCTTAGTGTCACATTGTGGTTTGGGTCCGTGACTTAGGAAGCAAGCTTTACTTTTCTCTGAAAGTCAGAGGTTAAAACCAGGGATAAAACATTACAAACTGCTTTCAGGTACAATTCATATTTGATCTTCATGTTAATCATGACTAAGGCAAAACAAACACTATTATCCCCGTGTTGGATTAGGAAATGCAGACATTTTTCATCTTCCCTGCCAGCCCTCTGCATAGCGGAAAAGAATCTTAAGGACCAAGAAGTCGGGGGTCAAGGGGCAGGGAATCTAAATTAAAGGTGATGACGGAGACCAGCTCTAACTGAGAAGGTAGGAGAAAGGGCTTGCCCTGCTGCTCCTTCTCACGGCAGGCTCTGCACAGGTCTGTACCATCCCCAGAGCTCCGTGTTTGGACTCACCACCCATGCTCCGTGTTTTGTCTTCTCTTCTTGGCACTTAACATAGTACTTTTCAGATGGTTCACAAATTTTTATGAATATGCAGTATTTTTACCAAGTCCAAGCTCCTACTGCTTGCCACACAACAGGCCAATAAATCGAGAGAGGAGTTATTGGGCCAAGAAATAGTGACTTTATTCAGACAGTCAGCAGACTGAGGAGACAGTGGACTAATATCCCAAAGAACGGTCTTCCCTGGCTGTGGATGCTAGTTGTTGCTTTTGTTTTGTTTTGTTTCTAATAGAACAAAGAGGTGGGAGGTAAGGAGGCAAAGCAAAAACAAGGTGGTAAGTGGTGGCGAATGTTTGCTGATTCCTGCTGACTCCAGAGGGGAAGTGTTAATTTCTTTTCTGCAGCCATTCACAGGTGGGCCTGGTCAGAATGTTTGCTGTGAGCTAAACAAAGATATTTAGGTTAATGCTCATTGCATAGGAGGCAGGGTTCCTGGAGGTAGCCCATTATGTATGCTTTAAGCTATAGACAACCTGCCTTTAGTGATTAACTTATAGTGAAAACAACAGAACACAAAGGTTAAAATAAAAGAAACAGACCCAACATGGAGTCAGATTTGTTCTTCCTTATTATGCAGTCTGCAAAGGGGGCCTGAGGAGTAAGAAGTGTATGAAATAGAAAATATGGGTCCTGAGCTCCAATAGCTCATAAGGAAATCTAAAGGAGACCCTCATCTAGGAGGGAGCTTCCGTGTGGAATGTTATGTGCTGGGAATAGGAGGAGGGCAGTTAGACAAACCAGCACTTGGGAAGTTTCATGACTGTAGACATGTAACACGTATGGGTGTTCACTGTGGGTGCAGAGCACTGATCTGTTTTCTTGATGGAAGGGCTGGGAGCCTGGATGAGAAACGAGGGCTGACCTCTCAGGCTGACATCACTAACGAGAACCTCCAGCCGCACAGATGAGGCCTTGAAGGTGTCACAGGACACGAGACAAGTCGGTGTGACAGCATCAAAGGTGCAGTCCTCAGAAGACAGGATGTGCATGCATTCAGGAGTTCATGTGTGCCGTGTGACTGCACATGCTTGTGGAACAGACCTACACGTTCCTTTGCATCTGATACAAGGTGCAGAGCTGGCTTGTGGGCACTAATGAGAGTGGATCTGAGGGCGGAGGGTCCTTAAGTGGACAAGTGAGTGGACAGCAAGTTCAAGCACATTGTGAGGATAGAGGGGGAGATTTCCTCGAGTTGTTCGCTGATATGATTATGTGTAAAGATGTACAAAATCACTGCAGGTGGTGACTGCAGCCATGAAATTAAAAGACGCTTACTCCTTGGAAGGAAAGTTATGACGAACCTAGATAGCATATTCAAAAGCAGAGATACTACGTTGCCAACAAAGGTCTGTCTAGTCATGGCTGTGGTTTTTCCAGTGGTCATGTATGGATGTGAGAGCTGGACTGTGAAGAAAGCTGAGTGCTGAAGAATTGATGCTTTTGAACTGTGGTGTTGGAGAAGACTCTTGAGAATCCCTTGGACTGCAAGGAGATCCAACCAGTCCATTCTGAAGGAGATCAGTCCTGGGTGTTCATTGAAAGGACTGATGCTGAAACTCCACTACTTTGGCCACCTCATGCGAAGAGTTGACTCATTGGAGAAGACTCTGATGCTGGGAGAGATTGGGGGCAGGAGGAGAAGGGGACGACAGGATGAGATGGCTGGATGGCATCACCGACTCGATGGACATGAGTCTGAGTGAACTCTGGGAGTTGGTGATGGACAGGGAGGCCTGGCATGCTGCAATTCACGGGGTCGCAAAGAGTCGGACACGACTGAGCGACTGAACTGAACTATGTACAAACACACTAACGGTTACAAAGGGGAAGTGAGGGGTAAATTAGGAGTTTGGGATTAACATATACACACTGTTATATATAAAATAGATAAATAATGAGGTCCTACTGATTAGAACGGGGAACCATATTCAATATCTTGTAATAACCTATAATGGAAAAGAATCTGAAAAAGAATAGATACATAGATATATATAACTGAATATCCCGGGTCTGGAAGATCCCCTGGAGGAGGAAATGGCAACCCAGTCCAGTATTCTTGCCTGGAAAATCCCGTGTGCAGAGGAGCCGGCCAGGCTACAGTCCATGGGGTCGCAAAGAGAGACTGAGAGACTGAGCACGCCTGTGCATAACTGAATCATGTTGCTGTGCACTGAAACTAGCAGGACACTGTAAATCAACTGTACTTCAATAAAATAAAATGAATTTAAAAATAATAAATAGATGCACATTATGGAAAAAATAAAAAAAAAAAAAACTGTGAAGGAAGGAGCAAGACAAATAAGACAGCGAATGTCCTGCCTTTGATGAGTTTCCCTGAAATGCGCCCTGGGGAGGGGGTTTGGCCAGTGTGTGGCAACTTGGGCCTCAGCAAACAGGAAGGATGTCTGTATTTTTTGATCTTGGAGAGAAGGGTGAGAAACCATAGGGTCACTGACTCAAATGGGGGGATTCTAGGAATGAGCTCACGATAGATGTGATGGTCCATCTCGGTCTCTCTTGGAGAATTAAATGCCGGGGTCCCCTGCCCTCACCTGCCCAGGATGCACAGACCTGAAAGGAGAAGGAAACGTCAGCAGGCAGCCCCGTGGGAGGTGGCCATTTGAAGATGAAAAAAGATGGCTGGAGTCTGAAGGGAACACAGAGCAGCCCAGATAAAGCTGAGCGCGCGGGAATTGAAGGAAGGAGGCAGAAACCACAAGAGTAAGAGGAGATTCAAAATCTTTATGATAGAAGAGAGGAGAGCAGGGGCTAAGCGCTTTGCTTGTCTGGAAGTGGGAAGGTTGCAGCCACAGGGGAAGTGTTTTTTCTGAAGAATTAACTGAGGGCATTTGCTTTGGAACATTGCCTCTTAAGACGTCCTGTTTTCTGATAAATGGTGTTTTGTTGTTTGTGTCAACCTTCTGCTGTAGACATCGTCCCTTTATTTAAATTTCCACTAAAATAAAATGCTTTTCGTATGTGAGCACATTCAAGGAAGGTAATTCTCAGGTAGGGTAAAAACCCCTCTACCTTTTCCCAGGCCCTGTTAGAAAGAGATTTTAGAAAACACTGATAGATGTGTGTTCCAAGTCTAGAGTTCTGGTTGATGGGCATGCTGGCTAACTCAGCTCTGGAAAATCTCTTCAGGTCAAATTAAGGGTAGGGGACAGAGTATTCCTGCTGAGGAGACAGCTGTATATAACTTTCATTTAAATGCCACCAATGAAAAAATTGCCCTGGTATAATTTAAAGCATTTGGTTAAGGGGAGAGTTACTTTATAATTAAATAACGCTGCTTCCTTCCTATCTACCCCATGGGTATGAGAGTTAAGAACTAAAACAATTTAATAGGATAATATTTCAAGTGCATACAGAGCACTTGCAGTCCAGGGGGAACAGTGGCCACAGAGGCAGCACCAAAAGCTGGGCTTGTGGAAGCAGGCGAATGCTCAGGTATGGACACAAAATGGGAACTCAGTGCTCAGGCTCATTGTTTAGGAAATCTGTTTGCTGGAGTGATGGTGGGTTGCATATTTACAAAACAGAAATAGACTCAGAGACATGGAAAGCAAACTTATGGTTCCTAAAAGGAAAAGGTGGGAGGGATAAATTAGGGGTTTGGGATTAATGTATACACACTGCTATATATAAAATAGATAATCAACAAGGATCTGCTATATAGCATGGGAATGCCACTCAATATCTTGTAATAACCTATCACAGAAAATAATCTACAAAATAATATGTGTGTGTATATATATATATATTGTTCAGTCTATGGATTCATTATTTTATACATATATATATATATATATATATGTATAAAATCTGGCTCAGATGGTAAAAAATATGCCTGCAGTGCAGAAGACCCAGATTCGATACTTGGGTTGAAAAGATCCCTTGGAGAAAGAAGTGGCAACCCACTCCAGTATTCTTGCCTGGAGAACCCTATAGACAGAGGAACCTTGTGGGCTATAGTCTTTGAGGTTGCAAAGAGTTGGACACAACTGAGAGACTAAAACACACATACACACACACATATATAAAGTGAAGTGAAAGTTGCTCAGTCGTGTCCGACTCGTTGTGACCCCATGGACTGTACAGTCCGTGTAATTCTCCAGGCCAGAATACTGGAGTGGGTAGCCTTTCCTTTCTCCAGGGGATCTTCCCAACCCAGGGATCAAACCCAGGTCTCCTGCATTGCAGGCAGATTCATTACTAGCTGAGCCACAAGAGAAGCCTATATATATATATATATATATATATATATATATATATATATATATATATATATATATACATACACACACACACATATATATATATATATTTATAAAACACATAAACTGAAATTTATTTTGCTATACACCTGAAACTAACACAACATTGTGAATCAACTATATTTCAATAAAAATAATTTAAAGTCTTTAAAAAAAAGGAAATCTGTTCGTTAGGATGTCGTGAAGGTGCTTGCTTTCCGGCAGGCCATATTCAGTACCAGACAAACCTCTCCAGGTCTGCACGGGCTACCCACGCTGCCCAGAAACCAGATGGGAGCTCAGGACAGTCTTGTTTCTCACACGTTTGTATCTAATGCTGGAAGAAGTTGCTACAAGGAACACTGACTGTTTATTCCCAAACCCCAGTCTTCTAATAGTTGCACACACACTGCTTCTGCGCGGAGGACACTTTTACTTTCAGGAGTGATTATGATTGTTTGGGTACAGTGTTCCTTGCAGTGTGATAATGGACATTTAATCACAGAACATGTGCTTTCCGTTTTGAGCTCCATTTCTCACGCCTGGGGCTGTCATTCTGTCCCCAGGATGGCTGGGACACACCTCCTGGCTCTTCTCCCGTCTTCATGCCTTCTGCACACTCCCGGATCCCTGCTACCCTGTGCTTTTAGAAACAACAAAGTGTTGAGAATGCCGTCAGCGCCCCTCCAATTTGGTCATAGATCTGTGTGTAGTCATCCTTCCCTGCCTTTCTGTTCTGTATCAGAAGGAGCACAACCTCTTCCAGAGCAGAATCTCAACCAGGACCCTGACCTGCCCAGATGTGTGAGCATCACCCGATTCCCCCATCATTGTGTTTTGTTCACCCTCTTCATCTTTGTATGGACTCTCTGTTTGTCTGTACTTTAAAAAAAAAAAATCATTCTTGGGCATTCTCTATTTGCTAAGTGGAACCTCTGAAGTTAGTGTCTGAATCTTGATATTTCCTGATCTCCATCTATTGATCTGACTGATTCTTAATCTAAGATTCTTTATCTACCTGACCACTGATTTGAAAATAAAATACCTAGAGTTTCTAAATCCTTGGGTTTCACCAGCTTATCTACCAGTGCTTTTATTCACATGCAGTTTCATTTCTCTAATTCTGTGCCCCTTCATTTCCCTATATGCTCCTCAAGTTTCAGCCTCGCTTTTTACAGCTCTTTTTCTGCGAACTCTAAAGATGCTTGAGAATTTCCTATTATAATAAGCAAAACCAAAAAAAAAAAAGAAAGAAAGAACTTTCTTTTAGTCTTGCTTTCAAGTCCCTCAAAATAATACCACGTCTCCTTATCTCTTGGAACTACTTGGAATCTTATCACCATTTTAGTCACGTACAGTCTGGTTGCCATGGTTACCACTCATGGCTATGCTCTCTGGTATTACCACTGACCTCTAAAGTTACTGATTTTGTTATTTGTTTACAATATTTATGCTACTGGCTGCTTGATTTCACTTGCAGCTTTGATGAGAAACTCCTTATTATGTGTTCCTGGTAATGTGTCCCTCTCCTAGCACTAACAGAAAATATCCTGGTGAAAGATTACATATGTGGGCTGTGGAGCTTTGCAGACTCACCTTTCCATTCTGGCCTCTGATTATACATGAATGTGACCCAAGGAGAGCTATTTAATTATTCTAAGGCTCATTCGTTCACGTAGCAGAGAAAAATTGTCCTTGCAAAATTGCTATCAAGATTAGAGGTAATGGATATTAACTCTTAGCAAGTTCTTGATACACATGAAGCACTCAGTAACTAGTCAGTCCAGGCATCGCCAGCAGCAGCAGCATCCCAGCATCCCTGTCAAACCACTATCATCACCACTGGCATTTTCAGCACCTTAGTTATTGGAGCACCAGTTTTCTCTCTTTCACTCGTTATCCCTTGTTTGCTGACAGGTGTCCACTTACAGGAACACAACTGTAACAAAATCAGTACTGAGAACTAATTTCATTGTATCACTTTTATTGTTAAAAAACTTTCAGTTGTAACTTATTTCCTCATACTGAATGAATGATTAAGTGTTCCTTCCATTGTGTGTATTCAGAACTGTTTTGAGCTTTATGACATACATGTTAGTTTGCTTGTGGGATTATGAGTCACTTATTTGTCTGTTTGAACACCCCTCTGCTGCTGCTGCTGTGTCGCTCCAGTTGTGGCCAACTCTGTGCAACCCCATAGACGGCAGCCCACCAGACTCCCCTGTCCCGGGGATTCTCCAGGCAAGAACACTGGAGTGGGTTGCCATCCCCTTCTCCAATGCATCAAAGTGAAAAGTGAAAGTGAAGTCGTTCAGTCGTGTCCGACTCTTCGTGAGTCCATGGACTGCAGCCTACCAGGCTCCTCCGCCCATGGGATTTTCCAGGCAAGAGTACTGGAGTGGGTTGCCATTGCCTTCTCCGGAACACCCCTCTACTAATCCTAAAAGCTGCTTAGGGTAACTACATTGATTCATTCATTTTGAGTTTCAACCAGTTTTTTTATCTCAAATGAGTGATTTCTGAGACTGACAGTTTTATATATACATACCTGCAAACATGCATAATTTCAAAGTTATTTAAATATACTAGGTACCCAGAATATGAAATCCTATGCTGTGAGCTGTTATGGCTTACAAAGCCAGAAAGATTATTCAGTTGAGAGAGGCTTCCCATGATAAAGTGTCAGCCTACCTTGACGTTTTCCTTACCAGCTGAGAAAATAACTAAATTACACACAATCTGGGTAATTTAAATATGTGTTTTTTTGATGGCTTGTGCCCTATTATTATTTATAATTATATAGAGTATATATCTATTCAATAAAAGCATTTATTTTCCATATATCTGAGACAAAATGAAAATGTAATCAATATATTCCAAAATATTTAATTTTCTATTTATTTATGAGTAGAAAAGATTTATATTATTACTCTGAACTTTTTTAAGATATTCTATTCAGTTCTTAAAAGATAATTCACCTATCTTTGCCTAAAAAAACATGTGCTCCTCATTAACTAGCGTTCTTGGCAAATCCTTTTTCTCCATTGTCTGTATTAGTTACAGTCTGGCCTCTTTTTATTTTTAGTGTAGTGTGTGAAACATTTGGCCACTGCTTTCCTTATTCCAGATTACTTTTACATTTCACTTTTGATGTGGCCTAATGTTATGTAAATGGTCCTTATAAAGTCTTTAAATCAAATTGATTCTTTTGTGTACAAGATATTTCCAAAATGCATATCCAGTATTTCTTAAACTCAAATACAGTTCAAACATAGATTATTGTATTAACAAAAATTTTCTCCATATGTAAAAACTTTTCTTTCCAGAAAAGTCAAAGAAACGAGGTCAATTGAGAGGTAAAAGACAAGGGTTATAGTTGAAGAAAATGAATGTTAATAGCACAAATTATTTCATTATATTACCATATATTATAAAATTTAGCCCAAGAAAATCCCATGAATGCTTGTTCATTAATTAAAGTAATGTCTTAATTTTTAAAAAAATTATTCCTTTACTACACTATGTGTACCATTGATTTCCTTCTAGTCAATGTCTTTTTAAGTTGGAAAATTCAATTTAATTATGTAATTAGCTAGTTAGTTCCATTTTTTTTTTATTAAATCTTGATTAAAAGCATAGGGCATAAGCAGAAGCAAGCAATTCAGTATACCTGAATATCATAATTTTTGTTTTTCTCAGTGTTTCATAATGAAGTCATTCATTAGTTGTAAATGATCCTGGCTCCATATGCCATCAAAGTTGAAGGGAAAAAATTAGGTATTTTAGTTATTTCTGAGAATGACTCTCTTTCTGACTCTCTCTCTCACTCTCTCACACACACACACACACACCTCAAGGACATTTTTCCCCTTGGGATGGTTGTCATATGCTTCAGTAATGGAGATTAAATTCCTAGTAGTTAGTTGGATAAATCTTTTCCTAACAGAGAAACTAAAATTCATTAAAAACTAATTAGGAATGTATAGGAGGTTAATTTTACATGTTCAGCCTTATTAGAATGAGATAAGTAATTCATAAAATATCAAAGGATTGCTTTCAAGAGAACTAAATAAAATGACACTACCAAGTATTGTTGCCTAAAAAAAAAAAAAATAATAGAAACTATAAAAGCAAGTCAAGGCAAACCTTCAGTCCAACTCATCTTACTTTTTGTCAGAAGGAAAACCACAAACATAACATACCCACAGCTCTATTAAATAGTGGCTTCTGGCAAAGAGTCTGTGAAGTAGCAGCTGCAGTGCAGGTGGGCTTGACTTTTTTATTGATTGCATTCCAGCGAGAGAAGACTGTGCCATTTGCCGTGATATTCCCCTCGTAAGACCTAACTGGGTATGAAATCTAACAGGATTTGGTGTCCGATTGGAGCCCGTGCGCTGATGCTGTAAGAGCAGCATATTCAGTTCCCTGAATACATTTGCCAGTTGCAGTTAGATGTATAATATAGAGGGGAAGCAAGGGAAACTATTCAAATGCTCTCATTTTTCTTTTTGCCAAACATAATTTTTAAAGTATATCAGCTTTTTTTTTTCACCTTGACTTCTAGCTAAATAGCTTGGGCTATTTCCATGTTGGGAAAAAAGAAGTCAGTTCACCAGGTTTCCTTTCCAGCAACCTCCCCCAGCGTTCTGGCTCCTGCCCGGTGGTCCTGAGGTTACTGCTCAGGGCAGCAAGTTCTGGGGAGGTTCCTGCAGCCAGCTCAGCTCCATGCCCTTCAGGGCAGGGCTCCCCTCCTCCCAGTTGGATTTGTGATTTTACACAGACACCGTAAACTTCCCTATTCAGTTCCATCTTTTGACTCAACCAGGACTTAGTTGGCACCTCCTGGGGGCAGGCTCTGTCTGCCCACAGTCTCTGGTGCTGGCTCCCTTGGGCCTGAATTGGACTCTGCATCCACTGATGTATCGTCTCCACATCTCCTGTGGTCTGGGCAGTCCTTCAGTATCCCTGGCAGCCCCTCTGAGTACCTGCAGGGGCGTTGCTTGGTTTTCTTTTCTTTTTTTTTAATTTTAGTTTTTATTTTATATTGAAGTATGGACAGAAGAGTACCTGGCAGGCTAGAGTCCAGGGGGTCGTCAAAGAGTTGGACACAACTTAGCGACTAAGTAACAACTGAGAAAGTGAAAGTCACTTAGTTGTGTCTGACTCTTAGTGACCCCCATGGACTGTAGCCCGCCAGGCTCCTCTGTCCATGGGATTCTCCAGGCCAGAATACTGGAGTGGGTAGCAAGTTCCCTTCTCCAGGGGATCTTCCCAACCCAGGATTGACCCCAGGTCTCCCACACTATCAGTGGTTTCCTTACCAGCTGAGCCACCAGGGAAGCCCAAGAATACTGGAGTGGGCAGCCTATCCCTTCTCCAGCAGATCTTCCCGACCCAGGAATCGAACCCGGGTCTCCTGCATTGCAGGCGGCTTCTTTACCAACTGAACTACCAGAGAAGCACAACAACAACAATAGCATAATGGGTTTACAATGTTGCCATTAGCTTCAGGGTACAGCAAAGGGATTCAGTTATGCATATAGATATATCCATTCTTTTCCAGATTCTTTTCCCATATAGATTATTAGAGAATATTGAGTAGGTGTTTTTTCAAGGCGTCCACAGCGTTACTAAGCTTCTGTGATCACATTGTGTATGGTTCAGCCATACATTTTCTGTTTTATTTTGTATATTAATTAATTAATTTTAATTGGAGGCTAATTACACTATTATACTGGTTTTTACCATACAGGGCACTCAAAGCTGGTGCACTGGGACAACCCTGAGGGATGGGATGGGGCGGGAGGTGGGAGAGTTCAGGATGGGGGACACATGTACACCCATGGCTGATTCATGTCAATGTATGGTCTGTTTTATTGTATAGACTGCAGTTGGTGTTAAGTAGCCTGTTTATTTTCTCCTTAATCTTCTTTTAGGTTCTGTTTTCTGGTGGGTGATCCAACTTGTCTTTCCTCAGATTAAGTCTTAAGTTTTTTAAATATGAAACTGCTAATCTATTTTACTGTCAGATTTTTCTCCTTATCATCATACTTGCCTGTCTTCCAAAATAGTAATGGAAAGATGGGAAATGTTTTTATGAGACCAGCTAGATAATATGTACGGAGAAGGCAATGGCACCCCACTCCAGTACTTTTGCCTACAAAATCCCATGGATGGAGGAGCCTGGTGGGCTGCAGTCCATGGGGTCGTTAAGAGTTGGGGACGACTGAGTAACTTCACTTCCACTTTTCACTTTCATGCATTGGAGAAGGATATGGCAACCCACTACAGTGTTCTTGCCTGGAGAATCCCAAGGACAGGAGAACCTGATGGGCTGCCGTCTATGGGGTCGCTAAGAGTCGGACATGACTGAGCCACTTCCTTTTCACTTTTCACTTTCATGCACTGGAGAAGGAAATGTCAACCCACTCCAGTGTTCTTGCCTGGAGAATCCCAGGGATGAGGAAGCCTGGTGGGCTGCCATCTATGGGGTCGCACAGAGTCGGACACGACTGAAGCGACTTAGCAGCAGCAGCAGCAGATAATATGTAAGTCAAGTTTGTGGTTACCTGAGAAGTACTGTATATGAACATTTTATTGCCTAATACTTTTGTATAAAAATGACCTATTTATTTCTTTGTTTTTCTGAAGTAGAGGTGATTTGCAGTTTTGTATAATTTCTACTATGCAGCAGAGTATTTGATTCAGGTATACGTACATATACACTCCTTTTCATGTTCTTTTTCATTATGGTTTTTCACGGGATGTTGCAGATAGTTCCCTGTGCTATAGAGTAAGGCCTTGTTGTTTATCCATTCTGTATATACTAGTGTGCATCCACTAATCACAGACTCCCAATCCAGCTCACCCACTCCTCTCCCCGTGGCAGCCACACGTCTGTTTTCTGTGCCTGTGAGCCTGTTTCCGTTTCAAAGATGAGTTCATTTGTGTCATATTTTAGATTCCACATGTGAGTGATGTGCAATATATCAAGTGGTATTTAAAGAAGGACAGATTTTTATTCTCATCATTCATCCAGTGATTTAAGCCATAGCACCACATTTAAAATCCACTTTAAGCTAAACTATGCAAATCTATTTAAATATCATAGAGAGATTTACCATGTCCCTTGCTGGTTAAACTGAGTGTTGTACGACTATCACTGCTCTCCAGACTACCCCGTTTTTGTGTGTGTGCTTAGTCGCTCCGTTGTGTTTGACTCTTTGTGACTCCATAGGCTGCATCCCACCAGGATTCTCTATCTACGGACTTTTCCAGGCAAGGATTCTGGAGGGGGTTGCCATTTCCTTCTCCAGGGGATCTTCCTGACCCAGGAAATCTGTGTGTCCCGAGTCTCCTGCACTGATGGTTGTATTTTTACCACTGCGCCTCCTGGGAAGCCGAACCCTACATATTATTGCAGCATTTTTATCTTTGCCCTCTTTCCCATTCTCCTCTCCTTTTTCTTTTTAATAACCTTCTCTCTACTTTTTTGCCATTCTTCCTTTTCTCTGTTTTTTTTTAGATTTATTTTTTAAGAACTTGTAAAAGTAACCTTGAAGTTTATATGGAAGAACAAACAAGTGAGAAATACATCTATGTTTTGTTTTAAAAAAAAAAGTAATAATAAGCAACTTGATCTCAGTGCTAAAACCTACTATGGCACAATAATTAAATTGGTATTATACAGATGAAGCCTAAGCTTCCGTCAAAATAAATCCACCGCATCATAAGCCCAAGTATGAGTACACATATAACAATAGACGTGGCCCCAAAATTGATGAATCAATGAATTGCTTAATAAGTAGGACTGGTAAATAACTATTTGAAAAGTAAACAGAAGTAAAAAAAAAAAGGTAAGAATGTATTTTAACCTTTCACCTAAACAAGAAAGCAATTAAATAAATTATAAACATATTTGCATATATTTAAAATGCAATATTATAAATGAAGTTAAATGATATTATCATATGATCACTG
Source organism: Bos taurus (assembly GCF_002263795.3). Lineage (NCBI taxonomy): Eukaryota > Metazoa > Chordata > Mammalia > Artiodactyla > Bovidae > Bos > Bos taurus. The sequence continues at coordinate 7,518,577 of NC_037336.1, forward strand.
ATACTTGGAATCCAAATAAAATGATCAAATAATTTGACTTACAGATATAAATAATAAAATAAGAATTATATTAACAATAATGATAGCACCTGTCCTTTTCTGAAACCTTATCAGAGTGTCAGAAACTATAATAAGTGGTTTACTTGTAATATCACATTTAATCCTCTGTGACTGTCACATTACAGTCTCTGTGTTTTCCAGGAGAGGGACACAGATCTTAGATTTCAGGTAACTCACTAAATTCTGTCATAATTTAAACTTTAGCCTAACTTTTTATGTTTCTATAAAACACTCCTGTATGTAGCTATTTAGGTTGTTTTACTTTATTAATATTATGACACTCAGATGAACTTTTTGATACACACACACAAACACATGTTTAAGAGAGTAATCTGCATTTAACTGTTGTATTTTAATGATTCATAGAAATGAACTACTTATTTTATTCTTTTGTGTCATATTGGTAGACTTTTATATTGCTTTTTTATGTTCCTTATTACAAAGAAACATTTTCATGTACCCACCTGTTAAGGATTTCTTCCTGCTGCAAGAATTACTGGATGTTGGGGATGCACATTTTAAATGTTAATGAGATTTTATTAGCAGTGATAGCAAGTATTTATGTCATATTTTTGGTTTTAATAGAAGTGCACCTGAGGATTGATTACTAAGGATCATTTCATGTTATTTACTTGTTTTGGAAAAAAAAAGTTATTTTTCCTTAGTTGTCTCTCTTCCTTTTTTAAAATAATATTTTTAGATATGAGCAGAAATTGGGCTTTATAAAATTTATGTGTATAATTGTTCTCCCATACAATTCTTATAATCAATATTTAATGTTCTTGCAAAGGCTTGCCTGCAAAATATCTTTCAGTTTTATTGAATAAAGTTCTAGAGCAAGTAAAAGTTAAAACATGTCAGCGTTTTAGAGAAAATCAAGATTCAGTTAGAAAAAAAGAAATACAAAATATGATAACTGAGCTGTAACATTGTAGGATGCCAAACAGATTAAGACCATTATTCAAAATGAAAAATAGTAAAGAAATATATATGACTCCTGACAAACAAGAATCAGAAAGGAAGATGATTTTACTAAGAGCAGGCAAAGCAGCAGCACTGGAAAAGGTCGAAGTAATCTTGCATGCTTCCTCAAGGAAGATGTAAGAAGCAAGGTGCTAGAGATGGAATCCCCTTAAAAACTTCCTTTAAAATTATGTTCCGAGACTTCCCTGGTTGTCCAGTGGTTAAGACTCTGTGCTTTCAATTCAGAAAGCATGGGTTATATCCCTGGTTGCGGAAGTAAGATGCCATATGCTGCACAGCATGGCCAAAACAATAAATAAAATTCTATTCCATTCTTTGCTTTAATAATGTTTTCCTGTATCAGAAAAAAAAAAAAGTTCTCTAAATAAATCCTGATGGGATTTTGATTAGAATAGAGTTCATTGATTAATTCATTTTTAAATATGTCAACATATTGCAATGCCTAATTTAACCATGTCTCCCTTTATTTTCTTAAATTTCCTTTCCAAAATGTATCACAGTTTGGTAAACTTTATCCCATTTTATTTTACAAAATTTTACTCCTCAACATTTCTCTACTAAAATTTCTATTTGATGAATGCTGGTTTAATGGAACACTACTAAATTTCACATGCTGACCTGATATCCAGCAACTTTTGAACTTTCTTATTCATTCTAAGAGTTTTTAGATTCTCTGGGCTCATATAATGATCATCAATTTAGTTCAGTTCAGTTGCTCAGCCGCGTCTGACTCTTTGTGACCCCATGAATCGCAGTACGCCAGGCCTCCCTGTCCATCACCAACTCCCGGAGTTCACTCAAACTCACATCCATCGAGTCAGTGATGCCATCCAGCCATCTCATCCTCTGTCGTCCCCTTGTCTTCCTGCCCCCAATCCCTCCCAGCATCAGAATCTTTTCCAATGAGTCAACTCTTCCCATGAGGTGGCCAAAGTATTGGAGTTTCAGCTTTAGCATCATTGCTTCCAAAGAACACCCAGGGCTGATCTCCTTTAGGATGGACTGGTTGGATCTCCTCGGAGTCCAAGGGACTCTCAAGAGTCTTCTCCAACACTACAGTTCAAAAGCATCAATTCTTAGGCGCTCAGCTTTCTTCACAGTCCAACTCTCACATCCTTACATGACCACTGGAAAAACCATAGCCTTGACTAGACGGACCTTTGTAGGCAAAGTAATGTCTCTGATTTTGAATATGCTATCTAGGTTGGTCATAAATTTTCTTCCAAGGAGTAAGCGTCTTTTAAATTTCATGGTTGTAATCACCATCTGCAGTGATTTTGGAGCCCAAAAAATAAAGTCTCACACTATTTCCACTGTTTCCCATCTATTTGCCATGAAGTGATGGGACCAGATGCCATGATCTTCATTTTCTGAATGTTGAGCTTTAAGCCAACTTTTTCACTCTCCTCTTTCACTTTCATCAAGAGGCTTTTGAGTTCCTCTTCACTTTCTGCCATAAGGGTGGTATCATCTGCATATCTGAGGTTATTGATATTTTTCCCGGCAATCTTGATTCCAGCTAGTGCTTCTTTCAGCCCAGCGTTTCTCATGATGTACTCTGCACAGAAGTTAAATAAGCAGGGTGACAATATACAGCCTTGACATACTCCTTTTCCTATTTGGAACCAGTCTGTTGTTCCATGTCCAGTTGTAACTGTTGCTTCCTGACCTGCATACAGGTTTCTCAAGAGGCAGGTCAGGTGATCTGGTATTCCATCTCTTTCAGAATTTTCTACAGTTTATTGTGATCCACACAGTCAAAGGCTTAATATATGTTTTCTGTAGAACATGTCAGTTTTGACTCTGCTCTGTGATTCTCATACCTTTTCTTTACTTTCGCCATAGTTTTGTCTTTCTGAGAGGGAGCTCTAGGACAGTGTTGAACAGCAGAAGTGATACCAGGCACTCATGCATTTATTCTTACTGAATACTAGTAAAGTTATACCAGTCAGAGATGATCTTTACTTTAGATTTGTCTTCTTGAGGAAGAGGGAGAACTATCTTTCATAGACTAAGGAAGTAACTTTCTACTCCTAGTTTTTTTTATGGTGCTTTTAGTCATGAATAGGCATTGCTGCTGCTGCTGCTGCTGCTAAGTCACTTCAGTCGTGTCTGACTCTGTGAGACCCCATAGACGGCAGCCCATCAGGCTCTGCTGTCCCTGAGATTCTCCAGGCAAGAACACTGGCGTGGGTTACCATTTCCTTCTCCAGTGCATTAAAGTGAAAAGTGAAAGTGAAGTCACTCAGTCGTGTCCAACTGTTCGCGACCCCATGGACCCCCAACTGTTCGCAGCCTACCAGGCTTCTCCGTCCATGGGATTTTCCAGGCAAGAGTACTGGAGTGGGGTGCCATTGCCTTCTCCAATGAATAGGCATTAAGGTTTATCAATTATATTTTCTTCATCTGTTTACTTTGATCATATCATTTATGTGATGAAATAACATTGGTAGATTTTCTAAATTTGGAGCATTATTGAAAAAAACTTTCTTGTCTATGATATATAAATATTTTAAATATATGACTGCAGTCGAAGGTTGGGTCAATCATGCTGCACAGTTCACGGTGTGTTATCAGTATCAACCCCTGCAAGGTTCTTGACCTTTTTAATTCATCTTTATAAGTTTGACAAGCTTATAATTTTCTTTACATGAGATGCCTTATATCATCCTAAGATCAAGTTATAGTAGTTTCATACATTTTGATAATATTGGATTTTTTCTATATTATGGAACAATGTGTATAAGGATTATCTGTTGAAATTACAGAAAAATAATTTTTGCAAAATGATTCTGGATGAGACACCTATTTTTATTCTTTGGTCAATTTCGGTAATTTGTGTATTTCTAAATATTAAGAAATTTCTAGAAACATATTGTTTCACTCATGTTTTCAAACATAGTGAATATTTTAATGATAACTTACATATTTTAAAATAAAAAGTTTATATAGAGACATATCTATTTTACACTTTTATATTATATGAGCTATTATGTTATTTTTGTTCAATTTTGTTAGATATATTTTGGGTTCTACTTCAAAATACAGGAAATTATTTTTATTGACCATATCAATTGTGTATGTTTTTGTTTTGTTTTCAGGTTCTATTTCATTTAATTACTTTTTCCCTCAGTCGTTTCTCTTCCTTACATGTCTTGTATTCTTTTAGATCTTATTCTATTGAATGCTCAGATTATTTATTTTCAGTTTTTTATGTTTTCTATTAAATGAGTTTTTGGCTAAACCTTTTCCTGGGGTTACTGTACTAGCTGCTTCCTATGTAGTATGAACTTTTCACAGGAGTATACACATATTGAGCACTGTTTTACAGAGTCTGCACCAGTTCATACACAATAGTTCTACGTATAGAAATGCATGGATTTTTGGTACTGCATTACTTCTAGACCTGGAATTATGGATTGGATAGACAATTTGCCACCTAATGAACAAAAATAACATTATTTTCCTTTGATGCAATTTCTAAGCCTTAGAAAAAGCTATTTTGAACATAATTGTATACTTACTTGATTTATGTTTTCTTGATTGTTTTAACGAACCATTTCCCTTAAAGACTACTGTTAACAAGTCCATGAAAGGATCCCAATCAGTAGTCATTTAAAAAATATTTTTATTATTTCTTGTCCAACTTCTCTTTAGATATTTCACTACTAGCTACAACCACTAATCCTACTTGAACAATCTCCAAAAGAGGTATATCAATAGAAAGTTGTCTATAGAAAAAAGTTATAGTTTATTCATGATGCAAATATGCAGTACTGTGAGTCATAAATACATAAATCAGCCACTGATGGAGAGATCAACTTGATGAAATCTGATTAAGGAACAATAATTCATTCATAACGCACTGGTTTATAATCCATGGTTCCCAACATAAATAGCTTCTCTAGGTTTCTCATGGACACTCTGACTACACATGGTCGTATTTTCCAATGCTGGATGAATTGCATTCTCTCTAATAGTCTATATTTTCTGAAACTCTAGGCTTTCTTTAAAATAAGTGCTTTATTAAAGGTTATTTATTTTTAGCTCCTTAATTGTATGTTTCTAGAAGCATAAATTATTTTACATCACTGATGTCAAAATAATCAATATGTTGGCCCATCTTTTAAGTTTTATGAATTAGAATAAATAACATTACAATACTGATTTAGCTACACTTTGGGAAGTTGCAGCTTAAAAGATTTTCAGGGGAAAAGTTGTGCATGATCTTTCCCTTTAAAATAATAGTGTAATAAAACTTTTTGTTGAAAAAATCTGCGGTTCTTTAAATTAAAAATTATTAAACTTAAAAATGTATACTATGCACCTGTATGATAAAAATCATGACTGTTACATTTTGTTTGTTAAGGTTATTTTCTAGGTTTTGACAATAAAGAAAAGGAACTGAAATTGTAAAGTGTTAGTAGATACAGCAGTTCCACTGTGAGGCTTAGGTTACGTTTTGAGGGAGGGGTGTTCCTATACCCTTCTGAGGTCTTTTGGCTAATCTAATAATCAGATTGACATAGATGGATTAAAGGGAGAAAAACGAATTTAATTTGTGTAAATGTGGAGGCCCTATAGGTAAGGGAGCTAAGGAGTGAATGCATCAGGTTGTTAATGTACCTTTTTCGACGAAGAATCAAGTAGTTCTGAATATTTGACGAAACTAAGAGGTCTTCCTTGGGATAGCAGATAAATGAAGAGGTAACACCGTTTGTTCAGACAGCTTTCAGGACCTTGAGTCCCCTCTCTCTGTCAATAAGGATGCCCTCCATCCACGGCCAAAGGTAGGGCACCTTCCCATGGGGGCTTTGTTTCCTGCTCTCATGGGGACAAAGGAGGGCCAGAGTGTTCTTTTTGTTCCAGCTGGCTCTCCTTTAATCTTGATTCAAAATAATCAATATGCCACTTTGGCACATTTGGGGGCAGCCTGTCCCGATCTGCAGCACATGTAACCTTGGACAAGAGAATCTGTATTAAAATATCATGCTTGGTGTATTTCATAATCTCTGCCTCACACTAAAACTCCTTTTTCTAGAGATAAAGCTGAATTTATCCTATAATACAGACAAAGCCTGTTTTATTATCTTTTAAAATAGTGTGTTTTTTACATGTTGAAGAAACCTTCACAACCCCGCATTTAGCAAGTCTGTCAGCACCGGTTTTCCAATAGCATCGTCTCACTTTGCATCTTTGTTGCATATTGGTAATTCTCATATTTCCAACATTTTTATTATTGGTTATGGCGATCCGTGATCAGTGATTCTTGTTGTTACTATGGTAATTGTTTTAGGGCATAACAATCTGTACCCATGTAAGATGGTGAATTTAAATGATAAACATCATGCCTGTTGTGACTGCTCCACTGACTATTTCCTGTCTCTCTCCCTGTCCTTGGGATACAACAATATTGTATTAGGACAATTAATCACCCTACAAGTGTTTAGTTGAGAGCAAGAGTCGCATGTCTGTCACTTTAAATCAAAAGCTAGAAATGATTCAGCTTAGTGAGGAAGACATGTTGTAAGCCAAGACTGGCCAAGAGCTACGCAGACCTCTTGTGCCAAACAGTTAGCCAAGTTTTGAATGTAAAGAAAAAGTCTTAAAGGAAGTTAAAAGTGTAACCCTAATGGACACACAAAGGATAAGAAAGCAAATTACCTTATTGCCAATATGGAGAAAGGTTTAGTGGTCTGGTTAGAAGATCAAATCAGCTACAACATTCCCTTAAGCCTAATCCAGAGCAAACTCTTTTTAATTCTATGAAGTCTAAGAGAGCTGAGGAAGTTGCAAAAGAAAAGTCTGAAGGTAGCAGAGGTCAGTTCCTAAGGCTGAAGGAAGGAAGCCATCTCCATAACACAGAAGTGTAAGGTGAAACAGCAAGTCACCCAGGAGATCTAGCTAAGATCATAAATGGAGGTGGTGACCCCAAACAACAGATTTTCTGTTTAGATGAAACAGTCTGATATTGGAAGGTGACGCCATCTAAAACTTTCATAGCGGGAGAAGAGAAGACACTGCCTAGCTTCAAAGCTTCAAAGAATAGGCTGACTCTCTTGTCAGGAGCTAATGCAGCTGGTATTTTAAGTTGAAGCCAGTGTTCACTCACCAATTCTGAAAATTCTGGGGCCCTTGAGAACTATGCCAACTCTACTCTGCCTGAACTCTGTTAATGTAACAAGTCTTCATGACAACACATCTGTTTACAATGTGGATTACTGAATATTTTAAGGCCACTGCTGAGACCTACTGCCCAGGAAAAAGATTCCTTTCAAAATGTTGCTGCTCATTGACAATGTACCTGGTCCCCAGGAGCTCCAACGGAGATGGACGAGAGGAATGTTTTCATGCTTGGAAACACAACATATATTCTATAGCCCATGGATCAAGGAGTCATTTTGACTTTCAGATTATGTTAAATAATGCATGTTTAAGGCTATAGCTACCTTAGACGGTGATTCCTCTAATATATTTGGGTAAAATCAATTGAAAACATTCTGGAAAGGATTCACCATTCTAGGTGCCATTAAAAAACATTTGTGATTCACAGGAAGAGGTCCAAATATCAACATTAACAGGGACTTCAGATTGATTTCAGTCCTCATGGATGACTCCCCTCATGGATGAGGGGTCCAAAGCTTCGTGGAGGAAGTCACTGAAGGTGTCATGGAAATGGAAAAAAACTAGAGTTAGAAGTGGAGCCTGAGGTGTTGACTAAATTGCTGCAATTTCATGGTAAAACTTCAACATTTGAGCAGTTGCTTCTTATGGATGAGCACAGAAAATGATTCCTAGTGAAGATGCTGTAAAGATTGCTGAAATGACAGCAAAGAATTTAGAATATTGCATCAATTTAGTTGATAAAGCATTGCCAGGGTTTGAGAGGATTGACTTCAAGGAACTTCTCCTGTATGTAAAATGCTATCAAACAGCACTGCTTGCTACAGAGAAATTCCTGAAAGGAAAAGATGCCGCAAACTTCATCACTGTCTCAGTTTAAGGAATTGTTGCAGCCATCCCACCATTCAGCATCCAGCCACCCTGATTGGTCAGCAGTCATCAACCTCAGGGCAAGACCCTGCACCAGCAACAAGATTGCAACTTGGTGAAGTCTCAGATGATGGTTAGCATTTTTTAGCAATAAAATACTTTAGCATTTGTATGCACAAAATACTTTAACATTTGGTATGCACATTGTCTTTTAGACATAATGCACACTTAATAGACTACAGCATAATGTAAGCATAAGTTTTATATGTACTGGGAAACCAAAAATTCACTGTGATTCACATTATTGCAATATCCACCGTATTGCAGTAGTGAGGAACCACTCCCCCAGTATCGCTGCTGCTGCTGCTGCTGCTGCTGCTAAGTCGCTTCAGTCCTGTCCGACTCTGTGCGACCCCATAGACGGCAGCCCACTAGGCTCCTCTGTCCCTGAGATTCTCCAGGCAAGAATACTGGAGTGGGGTGCCATTTCCTTCTCCAATGCATGAAAGTGAAAAGTGAAAGTGATGTCTCTCAGTCGTGTCCGACTCTTAGGGACCCCATGGACTGCAGCCCACCAGCCTCCTCCATTCATGGGATTTTCCAGGCAAAGAGTACTGGAGTGGGGTGCCATTGGCTAAGGTGTGCTTTTTCCCTTCCGCATGTTGCTGAAGATCTGGTGTCGCCATGGGCCGCCGCCCCGCCCGATGTTACTGGTACTGTAAGAACAAGTTGTACCCAAAGTCCCGCTTCTGCCGAGGTGTCCCTGATGCTGAGATCCGCATCTTCGAATTGGGGCATAAGAAGGCCGAACTGGATGAGTTCCCACTCTGTGGCCCACGGCGTCCGATGCGCATGAGCAGCTCTCCTCTGAAGCCCTGGAGGTTGCCCATATCTGTGCCATCCGTACATGGCGAAAAGCGGTGGTAAAGACGGTTTTCACATCCAACTGTGGCTCCACCTCTTCCAGGTTATCGGCATCAACAGGATGTTGCCTTGTGCTAGAGTTGATAGACTCCAGACAGATACGCGCAGTGTCTTTGGAAAGCCCCTGAGCACAGTGGCCAGGGTCCACATTGGCCAAATGATAATGCCCGCCTGCACCAGGCTGCAGAACAAAGATCATGTGATCCAAGCCCTCCGCCGGGCCGAGTTCAAGTTCCCGGGGCGCCAGAAGATCCACATCTGAGGATTTACTCAGTTTAATACAGATTAGTTTGAAAACATGGTGACAGAAAAGCTGCTCCTCCTGGTTGGCTGTGGGGTCAGATACATCCCTAATCATGGTCCCCTGGACAGATGCCGGCCCTGCATGCAGGAGAGCATCAGCACTGTCCCCTCCGTAATCATGCTCACCAATAAATGCTGTTTCCTGTCCAAATTTTTTTGGACAGGAAATAGCATTTCAAACATTGTTATCAGAACTTCATTTCCTAAACACTGCAAGAAAAAAATACTGTTATGTGTTATTTGTTTTCATAAAATTTAGAACTTAATTTTGAATATTTAATACTTTCAAGAACAATAAACTGAGATTATACTAGATCAAAATTCATATCAATATATTTCAAATGTATTGTGAACCTCCATGTTAGAGTACTTAATGTAGACTGAAATGTCTTTTATAAGTTTAATTATGCCATATATCAAGTGAATTTGTTTTGCAGCCACCCCACCCTTCAGCAGCCAACCACCCTGATTGGTCAGCAGTCATCAACCTCAGGGCAAGATCCTGCTCCAGCAATAAGATTGGAACTTGGTGAAGGCTCAGATGATGGTTAGCATTTTTTAGCAATAAAATGCTTTAACATTCATATGCACATCGTCTTTCAGACATAATGCACACTTAATAGACTACAGCATAATGTAGGGTTAGGGTTAGGGTTATATATATGTATATATATAAGGTGTGCTATATAGAAGAATGAGTAAAAATTTACCAAATAGACAAGAAAAGACAGATATTGCAAAAAGGCTGTCTTTATTATGATATTTGCTTTATTGTGGTGGTCAAGAACTGAGCCTGCACTAAATCTCTAAGGTATGCCTGTATTTCAGTTTATTTCTTAGCGACTGTGTGTAAATCTCCTTTAGTTTAGAGAAGATGAAGAAGAAAGATGTGTATTCATTGTCAGAACTTAAAAAGCATTTTTTCAAATAAAATATCTACAAGCACAAATGTCAATTTTTTGTTCCTATTCTGAATGCAACCCTTTGTTTATAAAACAAATTCACTTGATATATGGCATAATTAAACTTATAAAAGACATTTCAGTCTACATTAAGTACTCTAACATGGAGGTTCATAATATATTTGAAATATATTGATATGAATTTTGATCTAGTATAATCTCAGTTTATTGTTCTTGAAAGTATTAAATATTCAAAATTAAGTTCTAAATTTTATGAAAACAAATAACACATAACAGTATTTTTTTCTTGCTGTGTTTAGGAAATGAAGTTCTGATAACAGTGTTTGAAATAGATTTTATTAAAGAAATATAAAAGTATAGCTATCCATCAGGTAAGAAGTAATTTCTGAACTCTGTGTATTCTAAGTCTGGTTGCGGGAAGCCGAGAATTCACCCTTGAGAAAATGCCTAAAATTTTTAATGACTTCCTATTGAAATTAACTGAAGCTCATTCATTAAAAATATGGCATGGCATTTCTTTGTGCATTCAGTATTTTGAATTACTCTGGCTGTCTTCATTGTGAACAGACAACTACTGTCTTTATCATCCAAACAGAATGAGAAAAAGAAATCTGCATATTTTGTTTTCTGCTGTTTTATACACAAACCTCAGTAATTGGATTCTGAGACTTCATTCCCATTTTTATCCCAGGCTCTTATTGATTCTTTGGCCAGTAAGACAGGCACTCTGGAAGGAATACATTAAGGGAACAGCAACACTCACTGTCTGATAAGTGGTTGCCAGAATCACTGATATTGTATCACTTAGGTGATGCATGTCTCTGTCTCAGGTTCTAAGGTTGGGAGTGTGTAGACCCTCCTCTAATCACTCTATGCGTTATCTTTTGCCTTTCTGCCTCTCATTAGCATCTGCAATCTAGAATGTGTGCCAGAAAAAAAAAAAAAGGAACTAAAATTTTGATAGAACAGTTGGCAAACTTTATATATATTTTTTTACTTGATTCATAACTGCTAATACCACACCCATAAGCAATCTAGATGGAATAAGTAATTGTTTTCTCAGTGAGAGAACCTGTTACTCAGATGGGCTGTTGGTAATTGACAAGGAAGACTCATGTTTTGCTCTTCTGTTACTCAGACTTGCCCTCCTTGTTTTTCAAAAAGAATTTTGTTTTGGTCATTATTCACCTTAGTTTCTCAGAATTAACGTGTATTTGAAGATTATTCTAATGAAAATTCAGAAGACATTGGTTTATTTCTATGACATTGAACACATCAAATTTATGTAAATAGCTCAGAATTTTTTTTAAAATGCAAAGACATTTCTCCTCTATAAAATAAAAAAATAAATTCAAGTTTGAAAAATGCCATAATAACCTTGTGTAGACTATAATTCAAATAGTTTAAATTAGGGTTGAAGATGTTGAAGGAAACATGTAAATATGAAAGTATTAATTTTACCATAAGAGTAAGTTAGGCAATGAAGTTGATAGGCTGAATTCTAAGAATCGAGTGACATAGACTGCCAAGCAGCTTTTTAAAAAAGGCCCTCAAAGGGAGCAGCTATTAATTTATTTCTGGTTGGTGAATATGTGATATATATGAATATAATATGAGTATTTAATTAAAATTGTTTTGAATTATAAATAATCCTATCTTCATAAAATTATAAAACATCTTTAGAAAAAGAGTAAAATTCATTCACACCATTTTGAAAGTATAATGTAACATTATTCTTTGGGTCTCGTTTTATGATAACTAGAAAAATACTTACCAAATATCACCAACCTGTTAGTTGCTAATAAGAGAAAACTGAGTTCAGAGAAGTTGAGATGAGACGTGAGCCTACTGCTGGAACCTGCATACCGTGACCCCTGAGGACGGGTGTGGGGTGGGGGCCTCGGGGAGTCTTTCCTGAAGGCAGAGACGCCCAGCTTCATATCCTTGACTCATTGCTTTTACACTGGGGACTTCATTCAGCAAACATTTTTGCACGACTTCCTTATTAGGCACTGAAAAGCTAAATTGCCCCTGTTGGTGGTCATCTTACCATTGCTCTGCATTTGGAGAGGTGATCGTGCGGCTCGGCTGGAACAGCGCATTTCTTTCTCTTAGTCCACAGATGCCGAGTGAAAGCTCTTTTACACTGATCAAGTGAAGAACACGGCCATGAGCAGATTGTAATGAATTATCTTAAATATTTAACTTATACTTTTGCTATGTAAACTTTTACTTTAATTATCGAACTGTTTCAGTTTCCACATATCACATTTTGGTGACTTCAAAAACAGAATAAGCAGAGTGTGGAAAATATTTTCCCTTAAGGGATTGAAAAGTGAGCAGTCATAAAAATCAAATAACCAAGGTCTGTGTATGATTTGATTGAATTCACCATTTATTGAACATCTGTAACATGCTAAGACCATGCTGAGTATTGACGGATATATAAGTAAGACATGTGCCTATGCTTATATGTAGATTACATTCTAAACATTTATTTAAATCATTGGAATTAATGATTTAAATAAATGATTCATTTAAAAAGATTTAACTCAGAAATGGTCCGTATAAAGGTCCATATAATCAAAGCTATGGTTTTTCCAGTGGTTATGTATGGATGTGAGAGTTGGACCATAAAGAAGGCTGAGTGCTGAAGAATTGATACTTTTGAACTATGGTGTTGGAGAAGACTCTTGAGAGTCCCTTGGACTGCAAGGAGATCCAACCAGTCCATTCTGAAGGAGATCAGCCCTGGGATTTCTTTGGAAGGAATGATGCTGAAGCTGAAGTTCCAATACTTTGGCCACCTGATCCAAAGTGCCAGCTCATTGGAAAAGATCCTGATGCTGGGGAAGATAGAAGGCAGGAGGAGAAAGGCATGACAGAGGATGAGATGGTTGGATGGCATCACTGATTCAACGGACGTGAGTTTGAGCAAGCTTCGGGAGATGGTGAAGGACAGGGAAGCCTGGCGTGCTGCAGCCCATGAGGTTGCAAAGAGTCAGACATAACTGAGCGACTGAACAACAACTCAAAAAATAAAGAGATTTGTCATATATTTAAAGAGATTTAAATACAGCAGCTATTGTATTTTAATGCCTCTTGTGATAATAGCCATGTGCATCCATTCATCCAGAAAGTGTTGAGTGCCTACACTGGGTCTGAGTTCTGAGAATACAACAGTGAATGAAACAAAGTACAGGGACCGTACATTCTAACAAGGAGAGACAGATAAGGAGCAAGTAAACAGATTATTCATATCATGTAGTTTCCAGTGCCATGAAGCGAAATTTAATAGCAAAAGGAGATGGGGATGGTATGCTCTTGGTGTGCTTGGCTAGATAACATATGTAGGGAAGGGGTCTCCAAGCCCTTCAGCATCTGACTGGCAGGCAAAGGGAAGGTTGAAGCACAGACAAAAGTAAATGGAACTTGAAAGAGAAGAGGTTGTTTCGCAGGCACCGTGGATCAGATTGCCTGGGATCCTAAGTGCTTGGGTATAGAGTGTGGCCCTTCCGAGGGCCTGGAAAGTCTCTAACAGCTCTGCTTTTGCTCGCTTCTATTTATAAGTGGAGGGTTCCTGTGAGGAGAGCTCTACCAAGAAATGGAAAGTGTTCCATTTCACTTTGTGGGAGAAATCAGAGTTGTGAAAGCCCACTGAGGTGGATCAGTTAGGAGGGTGTAGTGACTCCCCAGGCAGTTGAGTAGTAAGGCCGTCACGGAGAGGGCTGAAACTGAGAGTCTCGCAGCTGGGTGTGTGCACAAGGGCACCGGAAGTGCGTCTGAGGTTTTGAGCCTGAACACAGGAAGGGGTTGTGAAACCATCAGGGGACTTTTGGAAAGTGGACACCGGAGCAGGTTTCTGGAAACGTGACAGATCATTTTCAGTGCAGATTTTTGAGGTAGTGATATGGCTCTTAACTTGAGGTACACAGGAATCCCTTGCAATTATGGGCTGGATTTTGTGAGAAAGTGTGGAATTCAGGATGCAAATTTGGAATTGAAGACGCTCAGCATAAAAAGAAATAGCTGGGACATGTGATTAAAAAAAAAAAGGAACAAAAGTGCCAGTAATGATTTACCATACAAGCAATCAATTCTGAGAGAAGCTATTGTGTCAGTTACTCTAATGGGAAAAGTCAAGACATTTAAAATATTAGAATAAAACTAAGGCAGCTCAGGGTAGTGTAGGCAAAGATAGCCCTATATTAGTAATTGTAATTACAGGCAAGACATAAGTAGCTATTCGTAGTTTATTAAAATTTGCATAAATTGTCTCATTCTTTCCACAATAGCAAGCTGTGGGTTCAGTATGACTTCTCATTTACCCGAGAAGGAAATTGAGGTTTGAAGAAACGGACCAATTTTCCCAAAGTTTCCCAGTTCATATGTGGCGGAGTTAGGACTTGTCCTCACACAACTGATGTCATTCTAAACACTGCCAGCTTCCTGAATTAGAACATATCAGCTAAACCAATACCAACCTGTCCAGTTCACAAACCTTGATAGAAGCCAGTATTAGTGCATAGTGAGGTAGCTTATTTCATTGATGTGTTCATTCATTCAACAAGCATTTGTTGAATATCCATGCTTTGGGCAGTGTACTAACTCTAGAGGTTTGAAAGCGTGTAAGATAGAAATTAAGATAGAAAGATAGAAATTAATCCTTTCCTGGTCTGCTTGGTGTTCAGTGAAATGTTCCGAGGAGTAAACAGGCAGTTATAAGGACTGTGTGGTCAGTTCTTTCCTGGAAAGTCCATGGTGCTTGTGAGTACTCATGAATAACCTGGAGCCCAGATTTGGAGGGTCAGGGAAGATTTCTCAGGGAAGGGGATATTGTTATAGAGCCAAATTTGGGTCCACTCTCCCGTGCACAATAAAGCCAGTCTACTGACACTGGGTTGTAGTGAAGAAAGTGTGGCATTTATTGCAGGCACCCAGCAAGGAGAACAGACAGCTAGTTCTCCAAACACCTGGATTCCCAGTTGGGCTTCCAGGAAGCATTTTAAAGGCCAAGTGAGGGAAGGGGTTGCAGGATATATATGATCTGCTCATGCCCAGCTGATGGTTGGTTGATGGTGAGGTAACAGAGTGGGGTCACAGGGGTTAACATCATCAGTCCTCTGGCTCTAACAAGTAGGGGGGCTACATGCTCCTGGTCAAGAAATTAAGTTCTTCTGTTTGGTGGGGGTCTTTGCATTTGTAAAACTTCTCAGAGGTGTGCATCAGACACTTTTATCTGTTTATTTGATAGAGGAGCTAAAGCAGGAGTTATGGGGGAGGAATCTGTCCTGGGAAGGCTCTGTGGGGTCCTGCTGGGTTAGACAGTGTCTAACCAGTGTCTTGTGGGCTGCCGTCTGTGGGTTCGCACAGTCGGACGCGACTGAAGCGACTTAGCAGCAGCAGCAGCAACCAGTGTCTTGGACAGCTGAGACCAGAAGTGTGATGTGACGAGTTGGGTTTATTAAAGAAGCAGCAAGACATAAAGATGGGAAGCCTAAGAGGGCTTAGGAACCTAAAGGGTTGGATGGTGAGCTGTCCACATGTGAACTCAAAGAGATAAGAAGGGAAGACAAAGTGGTGCCTTGACACCTAAACTACAGGTAAATTTATAAAACTGTATGTGATGGGTTCTCTCTAAAGAGAACTGAATGGTGTCTAATACATTTCAGGTTTCTTTTTTTTTTAAGTTTGTGAAGCCTATTGTTAAATTTTAACTTTTCTGGAAAATGACCTTGTATGAAATAAGGTATTCCTGAATAAGCGAGGTGTCCCTGTGATACCTTGTATTATCATCTGCTAAGTCATAGGTCATAAAAAAAGTAACCGAAGAAGGGTAGGGAACAGGACGAGAATTGGATTCAGAATTGTAATGATCTGCCTCTGTATTTTAATGCCTTTTTTCAGCAGATCAATATTGAACCTTCTGCTTTGTCACATTTCCTTTTTCTTGCGGGGTGGGGAGGCTGTAAAATCACTGAAGTTTTGATTAAACATCCTTGGTGTCAGTATTCTCAGGATCCCTTCCTGGAACAGGTGAATTTAGCTGTAACAACCTCAGATGGAATTAATTTCCCCCAATTTTGCTTTTGTAGTTATTTTGTAGCAGGTTTTTGGATGCTTTTAATTACAGGAAAAGGATTATGGAGACAGGACATGCAGTGGAATGTGGCCTTTTAACGTTGATTGCTATTTTCTTTTCCAATGATTATTCTGTTCAGAAAAAGGTCATGCTTCCAGGACACATTTGTTTCTCAGAAACGTTTCTGAAGATGTGAAATATAATAGGCATCCTGGGAATGTATCCCAATTGGCTCCCCAAATATGTTGTTTTGAAACATTTTTCACCCATGTGAAAGTTACGACAGCAACATTTTATCAACAAGTGTATTTATCATAGCAGTAAACACAATTCTAGGAGAAACCTGTTCAGGATTCAACAAATATATTCAGGCCCCTAAGCAAAATCCTGCTCTATAAATATGCCCTCCTCTTGTAAGGTTTTGGGAAGAGGAATTCTGGAAAGGAGCATATTTTTTATTTTGTAGGCAAGAGACATTTCAGTTTTTTAAGAGAGTAATTGGGCAGGAGACAGGGAAGTCTAGGGGGTGGGAAAGAAAGGCTCATGACTAACACGGCCTTGCCTGTAAAGCGGGACTAAGAACCTTTCTTATGAGGATTAAATGAGATAAATCCCACAAACCCTTATCCATGCCTCTCACAAGCTAATTGCTCAGGGGGAAGAAAAAATGTTTTTTTTTTTTTTTGCCTTCCTTCATCCATTTAAGCTCCAGCCTGCATTTTCTAGAGGCTTCTGACGTGGGGTGGGGGAGGGGGGTGAGGGAAGAGCAATAGGAGCCGAAAAGAGTGGGGACTGGCGGGGCTTTCGCGCCTTTCTGCATGTGTGTGACCTAAGGGGACACTACCCCGCTCCTGGGGCACAGACTGAGGCTGACCCTGCACCTCACAGGCCGTTTACGGGCCCCGGCCGCCGCAGGCCCCTGGAGAGGGCCACGGGGCGTGCTGGCCGACAGTGCCGGCCTTCCAGAAGCAGCAGTGAGCGTAAGGCCGGGCCTGCGGTCCTCTGCACACAGTGGCAGGAAGCCCCTGAACCTCATCCTCATCCTCATCCTCAGGCCCGAGATTAAACGACTTACTGTGTGTAAAGTACTCAGGACAGTTGCTGCCATGATGTGGGAACCGTTTCAAATAAAATAACAGTCACTGATCAAGGCTTGTCCCTGATGTCATCCATGACGGCAAAGATAGCAAGGCTCCTTTCTGTGCATCTCCTTGCTTTTTATCCACCCTGGTCACGGATTTCTCTCCTTAAGACACCGCTAATTATGACATAGACTTGGGGAGCTTCCTCTTCTGTTAACCTTAGTTCATTTTGAGCTAAGGCACCCTGGCCACCAAAATAATTTTTTTTTTCTTTTCTTCTTTTCCTTAAAAGAAACATCTAGCTGATTTATTATAAAAATGTTTTATTCATGTAGCATTTATTTAATAATAGATTTAGGTTTTTTTTTTTTTTTTTTTTTTAGTGGTGTGATAAATAAGAATTTGGAAATTAGGGTGGAATTGTAATGTCACTCCAGCATGACTGAGGCTCCCTTACATGCTTTAAGTACATGGTGAGCACAGGTTCAGTTAGGAGCCAGATGTTGGGCCAAACACAGACTCTGTTACCTTGATAGCTTATGCTTATCACACTACCTGCATTTATTGGCCATTTCACTGCTAATAGTCCCTCAATTTTAATTGGATACAAAAAATAAGGAGGTGAGGGACTAAGAAATGCCACTTTATTCCTGGCCGTAAAATCTAATAAGAGCCTTAGTGCAAAAAGTCCTGGTATAAACAAAAAAATGCTTTGCAAAATTAAGTCAGTGCTGCTCTTCTTAACCCTCTACTACAAATAAGTGAGAAGGGGTTAAATGTAATGATTTTTGAAAGTAGGCTATAGTTTCACCTGCCTGGAGTGGCTGACAAATAGATGACAGATGGGAACGCAAGCCATGGATGGAGTGGTTGACCTTTCTGGCTTCTTTTAAGCCCTTGATTCCAGAATTTGAATGCATAGATTCACATGCATTTATTCAGAAATATGTGCACCCAGACTACTTTCTGCTAAATGCAGACTCCCACTCTTAAACATTGGAGAGAGAAAGAAGCCTGTTAACTGACATTTGCAATTTCAGGATGGCACCGTGTGGGAGAAGGAACTGCCAATCATTTCTGCCAACATCACTCTGGAGGGGAGTCTAAAGGAAGCTAGCTTGGTCCAATTAAAAGAAGCAGTTATGAGTAATGGAAAGTAAACAAATCTAAGGAGAATGATACTGCTGATTATAATGGCTCCTCACAATGAAAGGCTGGAGTCTGTTGGGTAGAACTTTTGTTTCTAAAGCTATTCATCTACTTTGATTTTATTGAAGATTTTTATAGGAAATAATCAAAAAGAAATCATTAAGCTTCATTTCATAACTAAGTAAAACTCACAGTAGTGGAAAAATTAAAAGCTCTCTACAGAGCCTTAATTAGGTCAATTTTCTACAGGGCCTTTGGGTTAGGAAAAATATATAAAATGTTACATTGTGACCCATTTAGCTACTTGATTATAGATAATCTTTCCAAACAGCCAGCAGACCTACATTTTCTTTTGTTAAGATTGAATCTTTAGTATGTGAAATTTGCTTTTGTGATATGATGTAATTCAATTGTCATAAATGTAGGCTTTGATAAGCTTTGTTTTAATGCCTTCTGTATGTGCAGGGCAGATTAAACCATGCACTGTAATGGTGCACAAAAGTGTGTGTTGTCTCCAAAAACATAGTGGTAGAGTACTTTTACCATTGCTCATAGAGTTTGTGTTAAATTAATTAGCTTTAGTTCACTTGTGCAATGATGCAAATTACAAGTATCTGTAGAAATTAACATTTTGGTTGTTAATAACCTAAACAGAGAAATATGCCTGACTCAAAGTTCTGGGAGAAATATAAAAATACTTCTTTTTCCAAACAATTTCCCTCTCTAAATATCTCTACGCTTGGATCCTACAAGATAAATGTATATTAGGAAACGAAAGTACAAACTTATATTACCTACCACTGATAAACAGAATAAATAAATAATCCATGATAAGAGGCATAAGATCAAGGGAAAAGTGTTTCTGGACACGTGAAAAAATGGTGGCAAATGGCTACAAAAAGGAAACACAAACTTCTTTAATACTGGAAAGCTGCTGGTGGGAACAAAAGGAATAGGGAACAATTAAATAATCTCTTCCGGAAGTAAGAAAATGACTAAAGATAAGCATGATATGTTAACACCGATCCACAGAAAAGATTTTGAACCATCTGTCACAGGGGTTTACAGCTGACTTCAAGCTAAGAGTAGATGAAGATCCAGAAGACTCATGCACAGAAATGGATAATAGTTTGCTTCAAAAATACCCAATTGGAAGCTGAGGCTAAACATTGATTTAGCTGATGTCCATAGCATCCTGAAAAATGCTATCTTGATAAACAGGGTAATGCCAGACCACCTGGATCCAGTCAGCTTAGCATATCGTGAAGGCAACACACCCAGAGAGCCTGTCGGGTCCAGTGCCATGTTCAGTTTCTGCAGGTAGAAGCTGCGAGCGTGAGCCTGCCCATTCTTATCTGTGGAGCTGGCCCTTTAGCCCGTCATGGACATCACATCAGGCATTCTGAAGTAGATGCTATTTCATTAGCATCACTTACTGCCAGAGAGTGACACGGTCTTGGAGCAGAGCCAGGCTTCTGGCACGAGAGATGCGTTCGCTTCTGGACTGGATTCCCCAGGAATGGATGAGAACTGTCTTGTGCGGTCCTTGGTAAAGGTTGCTGTGAGAGACAGATGGAAAGGTTTCATTCACCCATGTGGCTGGGTAAAACTAGATTTTTTTAAAGAATCCCTTTATCACCACAGAAAGATAATTCCTTGCTGCTTGCTCATACGTGTGCCGGCGTTCTAACTTAGCGCTATGCAATATGTCGTCATAACACTTTCCAAAGGAAAAAGTTGAACCAGTTTGTAGCTATGAAGCAGAGGTATATTTAGGATACTAACCAAATCCAGATAGTGACTATAAGAACGTATTCTATGTTTCGTGGGTTTTGTTTTCAACTCTGTGTCATGTACCAGAAGTTTAGGTTAGTCATCAAAATATTTTTAATTCGGGGAATTCGCATGGTTTGCTTTTGTATTTTTACAGATCACTTGTGATGAGTTTGTACAAAACACCTACACTTCATTTTGTACTGAACCAAACTGTATACTTGTCAGTATTTCCCATCACAGAAAATACCAGAATTGCATACTTCTGTATCCAAAATACAACCACCACCACCATCACCCCCCCTTTTCCCTGATGCGGGACTGCCATCTGGTGGAACACAGAAGGCACTTCTGGTTTGGACTTTGTCAAAACTGTGTGATCATGATTGTTCAGGTTTCCAAAGAAAGAAAGAAAGAACCTGAAGTCACTCAGTGGTGTCTGACTCGTTGTGACCCCATGGACTGTAACCTACCAGGCTCCTCCGTCCATGGGATTTTCCAGTCAAGAGTACTGGAGTGGGTTGCCATTTCCTTCTCCAGGGCATCTTCCCAACCCAGGGATCGAACCCTGGTCTCCCGCATTGTAGGCAGACGCTTTACCATCTGAACCACCAGGCAAGTCTTAAGGACTGGCATAAAAAATGGGAGCCTTCCAATGTAGATGAGCCTGCAGTGAAGAAAGGAGACAGTGGTACAGATGAGAGCAGCTGAAACTATCTCTGAGGGCCTCAGTGGCTATGGTGGGGGCATGGGGACTGGTGAGAAGAGATCACATGCTCAACTTTACTATCAAGATTTTTAAAAATTTTTCTATATTGATCCACACACAGTGCATGTGGAAATACATTATATATGTGTTTGTGTGTTCGACAAGGCAAAGGCAATCCCAGTAGAAGCAAAGCACGCTTAAAGCTAGATAGAACAAAGTTACCTACTCCCTTTTCCCTTCCCACAAACATGCACCCCCCCCCCCGCCACCAAGGCCCACTCCCCGGAATCCCCACATTGGCCATGTGATGCTGCCTGAGCAACAGGGGGTCTCTGAAGCCGTGGAGGGTTCCCTTCTAGATGTGCATCCCACTGACTCTCAGGGATAATGTAGACATCGCACAAGAATTGCACTGACACATGGTGGAGGGCCAGGGGAGGGAATCCTCGACAGCACACGGCACACCCATCTTACACTAAAATCAGGATCTCTCATCAGGGCGGAGAAAGCGGAGACAGGGCCCAGGTATTTCTGAATAATAGGTCTACCTCCTACTGCCTAGTTTTCAGGAAGCAAACGGCATCTTGTGTGCCAAGCACTGTAACAAATACATCTGAGCTAATCACAGATACTAAACATAGAGTACTTGAGATAAAAAGGTTCCCAGCCAGACGGCAGCAACGATGCTGGATGTGGTGAACCCTCTGCAACTCTGTATCTGAGGAAGGGGATGAGAGGGAAACTGCTGGCTTCTCACTCTCCCTGCTTCTTGCCCAAGCTGTGCTGTGTGAGAAAGTAACATTTGGAAGGAGATAAAGCCCCAGGACAGACACTTTCATATCCTGTAGAGCAGTTTTCCCGAAGAGTATGGTTGTTTCTTTGAAAGTAATGTCTTTGAGGTTGAAGGGTTTCATTGTACAAAGAAAAGGATGCTGTAGCTTTTTCATCTGGAGGAAAGTCAGGATGGTTGTAAGAAATCACGTCACCATGTTTCCCATCGGAGCCGGACTCCAGGAATCCTTCCCAGTGACTGCGGGCATCTCTGGACCCAGGGCGGACCCTCCCTAAGAGTCTGTCCCCAAACATCCACATGGTTGAGAATGGAGCGGTGCTATTTGTCCAGATATTTTATTTTCCTAGGCCTCAAACAAATCTTCTGTATGAACCAAGAGGTAAATATCAGTGGGAAATGGTCAGAGCCTCACGTTTGACTGATAGGTTGGTGGTCTGTTTGACATTTTGAGAAGTGAGTTAGGGTATTTGGTGACAGGTTGTCCTTGGTTGTTCCTGGGGGAAGTGAGTAAACTTCAAACACAGGAGTTTAAATTACTTGAACCCCATGGCCAACTGAAGGATGGTTCATTAAAGAAGGTAGGACGTCTCCCGAATGATAAAAGACCTAAGGAGGAAAATGTGACAAAGTACCATGCTTAATGACTTGATGGTATGTGTTTGTGGAGTGATTCGAAAAATGCATAAGTAGCTTGGTTGTGTAGCAGAGTAAGAACTATATTTCTAATTTCATCCAGATAGTCCTTTTAATGCTGCAAACTTTGCACTTCAGATTTTAATGGATTTTTTCTTGTGTGATACTTTCCCCTTGGCATACAAAGAAGCTTAAACACACACACACACACAAACTTTTTATTTTGAATTAAATAGTTTTGGTTTTAAAAGAAGCTTTAAAAATAGTACAGAGTTCCAAGCTCCTTTAGTGATGACATCTTATATAATCAGAATATATTACCAAAACAAGGACAGTGACATTGGTACACTGCCATTAACTACAGACTTCATTTAGATTTCAGACTTATGCAGTTTAGAAAACATTATTTAGCATGTCTTAATGATTGTTTTTTAAATTATTTTATTGTGTTTCAGATAGCTGCTTAAACTAATATACCTTGGTTCAGAACTCAAAACTTTGCTTGAAAGCTGGACTTCCTGAGCAAATCTTTCCTATCTGCATTTATGTTTTGCCTTTGTTCTTGTGTTGTTCTCAAATAAGCAGATACTGTAACCTGACATTGCCTGAATTCTTGTGGAGTTTAATGAGATTGCTCATCTGCAAAATTAAGACTTGGAGCAAATCTCTAAGGTGGCTGTCTTCCAAATAATTCCTTGTCTTCCGCAAAACCATGGTTTTCACTGTTTCTATCAGTGTCTTCTGACTTATGAGCTCATAGGAGTTCTGCTATGCCAAACGCAGTTATCTCTTGGACTGCATCCTCCCCTTTATTCAACTGTGCAAATTATAAGCATGATGTCATTGGAAGCCACCAGTATCATTTGGAACATTGCCGCTATAGATCAGTGAAGCTAAGTTTTTCCTTTGCAACTGAAAACATCAAGAGCAAAATGTTACATTTGTGCAACGATTGATAGTTTCAGAATACTTTCATGGGCAGCCTTTTCCTGGATCCCACACAAGGACCTTGTGAAATAGGCTGAGTAAATATTTTATTATTTCCACTTAAGCTTTGTGGGCCCCTGAGACTAAATATCAGATCCATTCAGAAAAAAAAAAAAAAACTGGGTTCAGTTAGGAAGACATATATGTGCCACATAAATCAATAGAGGAAATTTAATATGGAGCATTTAAAATAGGATAGCTAAAATTAGATGGGAGAGCAACAAGAACACGAGGGGAAAGCGAAGCAAACAGGTTGGCAGGCACCAGAGACTGTCTGCCTTCCCTGCAGTGGCTAAAAGCCGAGATGGGGTAGCTGGTCCCAGGAAGCAGAGGTACTTTGTTAGACCATTGTCTCCCACCAGCCAAGATTGCTGCTGTGCTCAGTCGTTCCATTGTGTCTGAATCTTTGCAGATCCTATGGACCGTAGCCCACTAAGCTCCTCTGTTCATGGAATTCATGAGCAAGAATACTGGAGTAGGTTGCCATTTCCTACCCCAGGGGATCTTCCCGACCCAGGGATTGAACCCGTAACTCCTGCCATTCTCAGGTGGATTCTTTCCCACTGCACCACCCGGGAAGCTCAAGCTCAGCCGAAGCCTAAAGGCTGGTGAGGAAGGGAAATGGAGTTTCACACCCACAGGAATTCTAAGTGGAAGAAAGGAAGTGTGGGGAGCTGATCTCAGAGCACACGGGCCAAATAGTATTGGGCAGGTGTACTCATTCGTAAACAGAAACACCACATGTTGGCATGTTGCTCAGCTTGAAGGTCAGCAGTGAAGTGCACGTTATCTCTGCAGGGAAGAAATGGTTCCGTTTTGTAAGGGAGGGGGCACCGTATAAACAACAACTATCCTTATTCCTGCTGCCAACTTGTATTTACTATCCAGTTGTATTTACTATCCAACTTGTATTTACTACCCACTGAGTACCACTTATGTGCCAGGAACGATAATTAACTATTGAAATGCAGTTCCTTGTTTAACCCTTTGGGTTGTACTTATTATTCCCATTTTACAGATGATAAGACTGAGGCTTCCAGAGGTCAGATGCATTACTGAGGGTCACAACACAGCATAGCTGACATTCTGATCCAAACCTTCTAAACCTAAAATCCATGCTCCTTGGCCTACGCTACATTGCCTCCCTAAGTGTGATAAAATCAACTTCTAGGATTTTGTCTATGTTCAAGGTATAGGGTAGGTGCCAAAGAATAAGTGACCAGTTTGTCCCAGGGGGCAGGGGAGACTTCATAGGAGGCAGTGCACTCAAGTTGAACTTGGAGGGTTTCTCCAGGGGGACCAAGAGGCAGGGGCAGTCAGAGGCAGGGAGGGATGTTAGCCCCTGGCCCACTTTGCTTTAGATCTCCCCTGCCTGCAGTTAGGTGGCTGTTATGACATGTTCATATAATGCGTAGTCATTGTTCTGGCACTGGGTGAATGTCAGAGGAAATCCTGGAAAGACAGACTTGAGCCTAAGTGTTAGGCTAGTCAAGTAGAAATGCCACCAGCTCCATCTGACC
Source organism: Bos taurus (assembly GCF_002263795.3). NCBI lineage: Eukaryota > Metazoa > Chordata > Mammalia > Artiodactyla > Bovidae > Bos > Bos taurus. Next base: position 7,543,492 of record NC_037336.1, read on the forward strand.
ACTGACTGTTCATTCCTCTCAATCATTGGAAATAGATGTTCTTGATAAGGTGTTGGTGATATTTGAATAGGCTTCTGCTAAGTGCTTGGTTGGGCTCTTTATTAACTTTGTTCAAAACTGAATTATCCCTCATTATTCTGTTATAATTATGCCATGTATTTATTTAAAGAAATTAAATTTCCATATAACTCCTCCAATTTTTCTGGGTATTGATTTCCTTTTATATCCACATACACATTTATTACTTCTCAGTAATGGACTTTGTGATGGATTTAATTTTTTTTCCTTTGGCAATTGTCTACATCTCAGAAATGTCACTTGTCAAGGATATCAATTTCTTCAGCAAATAGAAAGCTATTGAATACTTTTATATGAGCTTTAAACTTAGCTTCACCTGGTTTCCATTATGTTGCAAGGTGCTTTAGAGGTAGAAATGCATTTCTGGCCTGCTCACTACCACATGAGAAAAATGATTTTCCTAGCTTCTTTGATTTACTTCCTTGTAGGCACTCATTTGAGTTATACATCATCTATGTTATAATGTAGGCAGCTTCATATCAGCAAAGCAGAGAGAATTCTTAGTATTGAAATAGTGCATGTCCTTTTCTTGTTTTTTTTTTCCACAGAATTTAATAGTGTCCATTTTATTTATTTGAATGTCAAAGTTCTCTAGATATTAATAGCTGCCACATATTGTGATTAAAGTTGTTTAGGTGAGCAGAGAATGGAAGTGGCTGGATTTAATTATGGTCAATAACCACAGTTCTGGGGAATGCAAGACATTCTGATTCTCTTATACCCTCATCAGCACTATTTATTTAGTGAAATAATTCAGTATTAATGAGCTTATATTGGAATTGACTTGGCTCAGATGGTAAAGAATCTGCCTGCAATGCCAAGGACCGGGGTTCAGTTTCTGGGTCTGGAAGATCTCCTACACAAGGGAATGGCTACCCCCTCCAGTATTCTTGCCTGGAGAAGTCCATGGACAGAGGAGCAACAGTCCATGGGGTTGCAAAGAGTGGGACATGTCTGAGCAGCTAAGTCTTTCACTTTCACTTTTCATGCCTGATAAAAGGGAAAAAAAGAAAAACCTTGGCTCCTTAAATGACAGCTTATATCTCTACTGTCCCAGTTTCCTTGGTAATAGCTTCATCAAATGTTCAGTAGGCTTTACTTAAAGGAAAGAGTTAAAATTGTCAGTGTCATGATTCTAAAATGAACTTTCATTTCTGTCTTTTCCACGCTGTGTTCATATGCATATATATTCACAGAGTGATTCGTGACTGTGCAGGTAACAATTAGAAAGTGTTGCTTGGGGCTAGTGCACTGGGATGACCCAGAGGGATGGTATGGGGAGGGAGGAGGGAGGAGGGTTCAGGATGGGGAACACATGTATACCTGTGGTGGATTCATTTTGATGTTTGGCAAAACTAATACAATTATGTAAAGTTTAAAAATAAAATAAAATTTAAAAAAAAAAAAATAAAAGAATGGGACTAATGCTATATTAGCTGTGAATAAAGCCTGTTTTAGTGACTGCTAAAATAAAAAAAAAAAAAAAAAAGAAAGTGTTGATTTAAAAAGAGTGAAAATTCTGTGTACAAATTATAAATATATGCATATGAGTATGATGAATATTTACAATATAAAATATAAAGAAAGCTAGTTGATGCTCTGTTTTCCTTTTTTCATTCCTTTGTTTGATGTTGTTTCTATGGAAATTGCCTTAGAATTTAATTTCCTACTGGGAAAGACTGAATGCCATATAGTATAGACAGAGCCTCTGAGTTAGAAGACGAGCTGGCTGACTTTAAATGAGGAAACTGTGCCTCATTTTCCACATAAGAGTGTAATCACATTTATGACCTAAAATGGTTTTTTGAAGGTAAATATATATATATATATATTTTTATATTTAAAAAATGTGAGACTTTGATGAACAAAATATTCACATTACATTTTGGATTTTTTTAATATAGTTTAAACCACATCAATTAGAAGTCACTTAAATGTGATAATATAAGCCAAGGGTATTAAAATAATGTTTGTCAGCAAATCCAAATTATGGTTTGGAAAGCCAGAAAGACAAGTTCTAGGAATGAAAATCAAGAGTCCAAAGTCTGAAAAGTCAATGCAAAAGGGCTAGAAAAGCGGTCCACTGGAGCAGGGCCAGCATAACCTGTAGCTTGGCCAGAGAAAGAACCTGTGTTAAGAAAGAATTTGGTCTCTAGGCCCATCAGGTCCCTGCAAATACTGTCGTACAGAGTGAAGTAAATCAGAAAGAGAAAAGCAAATGTCGTATATTAATGTGTATGTGTGAAATCTAGAGGAATGGTATAGGTGATCTCATTTACAAAGCAGAAATAGAGGCCATGCATATGAACACCAAAGAAGGAAGGGGGTGGCGTAAGCTGGGAGAGCAGGGCTGACACATATACACTGCTCGGTATGAAATAGAAAACTGGTAAGGACCTGCTGTAGAGCACGGGGGACTCTACTCAATGCTCTGCGGTGACTTAGATGGGAAGAAAATCTAAAAATAGAAGGCATATATGTACACGTATAGCTGATTCTCTTTACTGTACAGTAGAAACTAACACAACCTTGGCTCAGACAGTAAAGCAACTATGCTCCAATTAAAAAAAAGAGAATTTGGTAGAAAGATGAACACTGTTTTCCTATTTTATCACCTCTAGACTTTAGAGTCTTGAGTAAAAGTGTTATATGGAGTATTCTGGAGTTTGAGTAAACATTATTTTACTAAAAAAAATTTTTTAAGGTAAGCGTATTTGTGAGAACCAGTGACTTTGTTCTACACTCTATAACACCTTGGCTGTTGGTGTGTTTTTTATTAATTTATTTTAATTGGAGGCTAATTACTTTACAATATTGTGTTGTTTTTGCCTTGCATTGACATGAATCAGCCATGGGTGTACATGTGTTCCCCATCCTGAACCCCTCTCCCACCTCCCTTCCCATCCCATCCCTCAGGGTCAGCCCAGAGCACTAGCTCTGAGCACCCTGTCTCATGCATCAAACCTGCACTGGCAATCTATTTCATATATGATAATATACATGGTTCAATGCTACTCTCTCAAATCATCCCACCCTTGCCTTCTCCCAGAGAGTCCAAAAGACTGTTCTTTACATCTGTGTCTTTTTAACTGTCTTGCATATTGGGTCATTGTTACCATCTTTCTAAATTCCATATATATGCGTTAGTATACTGTATTGGTGTTTTTCTTTCTGGCTTACTTCACTCTGTATAATAGGGTCCAGTTTCATCCACCTCATTAGAACTGATTCAAATGTATTCTTTTTAATGGCTGAGTAATACTCCATTGTGTATATGTACCACAGCTTTCTTATCCATTCTGATGGATGGACATCTAGGTTGCTGATGGACATCTAGGTTGCTTCCATGTCCTGGCTATTGTAAACAGTGCTGCAATGAATATTGGGGTATACGTGCCTCTTTAAATTCTGGTTTCCTTGGTGTATATGCCCAGCAGTGGGATTGCTGGATCATAAGGCAGTTCTATTTCCAGTTTTTTAAGGAATCTCCACACTGTTCTCCATAGTGGCTGTACTAGTTTGCATTCTCACCAACAGTGTAAGAGGGCTCCCTTTTCTCCGCACCCTCTCCAGCATTTATTGTTTGTAGACTTTTTGATGGCAGCCATTCTGACAGGCGTGAGATGGTAACTCATTGTGGTTTTGATTTTCATCTCTCTGATAATGAGTGATGCCGAGCTTGTTTTCATGTGCTTGTTAGCCATCTGTATGTCTTCTTTGGAGAAATGTGCTGATTGGCTGTGACTCTGTCTGCCCCCTTCTCTTCCTCTCTTCCTGAGAAGAGGGTGGACTTTGGCTTTGCTCATGATCCTTACAGTGGCCAGTGTGGCCCCTGTCCTGGGAGCTAGGATGCCCGGGATTGCTTCGGGGCTCTCAGTGCTAAGTTACAGTAAGTGCCTAGTCTCTTGTTTAATGGTGTAGAACCTGAGTAACCCTTGGTTTTCTTTCTCTGTGAGCTACACAGTGACGCTGTCCATAGTTCTGAAGCCCTCCACCCTCCCATATGAATTCTCCCATGTCTGTATCTGTGATGTCCTGGCAGCTTGGCTTCATTTGTTCTGCACAGTCAACATTTCCTCTCACTGTTTAAACCCCCTCAGCAGAAGCAGTTTACTGTAAACGTGTCTCACATTGAGCAGAAACAATGACACTTACATTCCGATGACACATTTTCTATCAACAATAAACAGCTCTTCCCTGTGCCCCTCCCCCTCCCCCTCGTGATAGCTGAGATGTATTCCAGGTGGAACGTCTCTGCTCCCTGTTCAGCTATATGCCTCCTTGTTATTTAGGAGCTAAATGGGCCCCGTGAAGCTGCAAGACCGGGATGAGGGAAGAAGGAGGAGATGCCATCATGTAATCCGTTGTGGGGCCCCATTGGCTCTTACCCTGGTTGATGGCTGCAGTCCTGCTCCAGGTACACTCTCCCCTACCTCATTAAGTAGAGTACTTATCACCCAGAGTGCTCACATTCAGAGAGCTGAGCAAAGGCCTGGGCTCCCCACTTCCTGACAAGGTCACTACCCACAGGCCGAGGAGACCCAGGAAAGAAACCCTCAGCAATGCAGTCATTTACTTCCAGGGAATGTATTTATTCCTGGTCATTTTAGGTAGTGACTGCTTTTCTTTTGTTTATTTTTCTGCCTCATTTTTCGTGATCAAGCATTTGAAATTATTTCTGGTAAATTTGTCCATGGAAAAAAAAATTGGCTTTATGATTCAATTCATTTTGGGATCCTTGTTAAATCTAAAAGAAGATCTCACGGGCACACAGCTGTGACAGAACAGAGGGAGGCGGTTGGAGCCTGCCTCGTGGGTCTTCCAGGCTCTTACTGCCCCTGCCGGCATCCCAGCCCCATAGGAGTTTAGGGTTTTGATCTTTAAAATTCGCTGTCTGTTGTTATAAATCTAGCAACCCACAGATCACACATCGTGTCTACATTCAGTGTTTTGCTAAGTAAAATTAGTCGGTATCTTTTGTATTCTGTGTGTGTGTGTGTCTATTTTTACATACTACAATTGACCCCTGAACAACATGGGTTTGGACTACATGGGTCCACTTCTAAGTGGATTTTTTTAAATAGCAAAGACGGCACTGCTACACAGGGTTGATTGAGTGCTGGGATGTGTAACCGTGGATACGGAGGAACCATGTATACAGAGGGCTGACTATATTTATATTCGGATTTTTGGCTACATGAAAGATGAGCACCACTAACCCCGGTGTTGTTCAAGGGTCAACTCTATTTACAACCATAGGTTGTTCCTTTATCTCCATAGTCCAGTGTGAATTGCTTTCTTAGCTCTATGCATGAATTTATTCTTAGGACAGTCATAATTTTCTTCAAGGTTATACTCTGTCCTTTAAAATTTAATTGGATACAAATATCACCCTTTTACCCACCAGTTTGTATTAGTTACAATCTCACTCATCATTGAAAACAGTCTTTCATGTTTTAAATCTGGAAACTGTTTGTAGTTTGTGTGTTATTTACTACCTTTGCATTCAGGACAGAGTGAATTTTTCCACTGCTGCTTTCTCAAGATGCGTGTAAACCTGTGTCATTCGGATTCTGTGTTAAAAAATCACAGTATGGGAATTGTATGTGAGAAGCAGTATTTCAGCTCAAATGTCCTGTTTTTTACTTTATCCAATATAACCAATCCAACATTGGAGGTCCTCCATGGTAAAAATCGCTTATGTATATTAGCAGATTTTATGTATCATTTAAATTTGGAAATGATTCAAAGCTCTAGCCAGAGTGAATAGGTGAATCAAAGTATAGTCCCTTAAGGGAGAGCTGTGTGATATTAATTCGTGTTTTGATACTATGTGTGTATTTATAGTAACATATAAACATAGATCAATGAAAATAAGAATTATGAAAGCTGTAGAGTCATTTTGAAATGCAAGCATTTATGTTTTACTCTTCTGCAGAATGAGATGCTACCTGGGAAAGAAACTGATGCTGTGGTAATAGCTCCAGCACATTGAGCTCAGAGCACATAGCAGTTTATATGCTCATCTATTTAATATTCACAACAACCCTGTAAAGCGAGTACTGTTCTTATTCCCACTTTACATATGAGGTAAGCCCTAAAGAAATTAAGTATTTCACCCAAGATACGGCAGTTAGCACATCCACCACCCAGTTGTCTATTTTAGTGGCTTTATTTCCTTTGTAGTTTTGAAGGCAGTGAGAGTTACAGTGAAGAACTATATGCCTGTTACGAATGTAAGGAAGTTCAGGAAGACCCTGAATCAGGGATTGGAAGCCCTGTCCAATAGATGCTCCTCCCGAAGAGGTCTGTGTGCAGGAAGGATCACAGAGGTGTTGGAGACCCATCACTTAAATCCAGCTTGAGTAAATCCTGTATTTGAGTGTTAACTCTGCTCAGATAATTTAAACGTTTAATACCAGGCACTGTTGGAGTCCTTAGATGGCATAATATTATATATCTTCCTTCAATTTCCATATGTCAACAAGAACATGCTCAATTGATTTTTCTGGGGAAGGTTATAAACTTTTCATAAAGTTTATGAAAAATATCATAAACTTTATTATTCTTGACCATCATTATTTTTGCCAACTTTGTAATTATGTAAAATATAGACTAAAGTCAAAAGTACCCAGGTGAAGCCAAGTGGCTAGGCCTTTCAGTAACATTTCCATGAACGTGAAAGTGAACATGCGTGTAGCATTGAGAACCTCAGTCCCTAAACCATCAGGTGAGCTCAGGGATGTTCACTGTTACCTGGGCTTTCGTGCACGTGCCCTGGGGACTCATCACTTCCACAGTCTTGACTTGTAACTGGTGTGGTGGGACTTACAACATCTTAAGACTTGTAACTGGTCCGTGGCATTTTGAAAAAAGAGAGATAAAAATAGGAAGTTAAAGTCTTCTTTTATAAACTAAAGGCAAATGAAATAGTCCTGAAGGAAAAAACATATGTATCTTGAGATAAAACACAGTATGTAGTATAGAAAGGCACAGAATGCTAAGGTAAATGAGATAGATTCCTTTAAAATACAGATCGATAAGACATTCTAGAAGCTAGAGGATGCTCTGAGAAACAGGAGCTGTTATATATTTCTTAAAATAATCAGCTGCAAGTATACAGTGATAGAAATGCAAATCTTAAGGTGCTCTTAGCTAGCTAGAGGTTAAATCAATGTTTTTCTTCAAATCAAAACATCAGAATTTTTCCTCAGTCAATTTTAATTTTTAAAGGTTGAATATTTATGGGGAATCTAAAAGCTGAAATTGTCGTAAGTCCTTGGGAAAAGGTTAAGCTAAGGAATAAGTAAACAGAAGATGCTTGTGAGTGAGCTTGAAGGTGTCCAAGAACACCTTGAATTAAAATGCAAAGCATCTGAAGAGAAAGTCTGTCTCTTTCTTTAGATTTCGAATAGAGTCCAAAAACTGTTAATAATTATTGCTTAAGAACAGTATTTTTTTCCCCTTTTTACCTGGCTGTGAACTAGACTGGCTTGAAGTCTTCATATTCAATGTGTGTTGATGATTTTATATAAAGTTGTAATCATGGGCTCCTAGAATTTCAGGTTCCATTTTTGTGAATCACTTCTGCTTTTGCTGCCAAGTGAAAATAAGCCTATGCTTAAGAATCATGCTTGTGAAAGGAGAAAAAAGCTTTTGAGCCAGGTAGATTTGTGTTCAGAACTTCCCCTTGCTACTTGGTTAGATTTCATAAGTTTTTGAATCTCATCATTCCTTACTTGTAATAATGATGATTATGTAGCATAAGGTCTGTCTAGTCAAAGCTATGGTTTTTCCAGTAGTCGTGTATGGATGTAAGAGTTGGACCATAAATAAGGCTGAGCACTGAAGAACTGATAATTTCAAGTTGTGGTGTGGGAGAAGACTCTTGAGATTGGATTGCAAGGAGATCAAACCAGTCAATCCTAAAGGAAATCAACCCTGAATATTCATTGAAAGGAATGTTGCTGAAACTGAAGCTCCAATACTTTGACCACCTGATGTGGAGAGCTGACTCATTGCAAAGACCCTAATGCTGGGAAAGATTGAGAGCAAGAGGAGAAGAGGGCAGCTGAGGATGAGATGGTTGGATGGCATCACTGACTCAATAGACATGAATTTGAGCAAATTCTGGGAGACAGTGGAGGACCTAGGAGCTGGTGTGCTCCGTACAGTCCATGGAGTTGCAAAGAGTTGGACAAAACTTAGTGACTGAACATATATGTATTCCCAGGTGGCACAATGGTAAAGAATCCATCTGCCAGTGCAGGAGATACAAGAGACACAGGTTCTATCCTTGGGTGGAGAAGATCCTCTGGAGTAGGAAATGGTATCCCACTCCAGTATTCTTACCTGGGAAATTCCGTGGATAGAGGAACCTAACAGGCTGCAGTCCAGGGGGTTGCAAAAAGTCAGACAACGACTGAAGGACTGAGCGTGCGTGCACACACACACACACAAACACGTGTATTTGTTCAGTCACCAAATTGTGTCTGATTCTTCATGACCCCATGGACTGCAGCACGCCAGGCTTCTCTGTCCCTCACCGTCTCCCAGAGTTTGCCCAAGTTCATGTCCATTGCATTGGAATATATATATATACAGACATACACATACATATATGTGTATACACACACACACACACACACACACACACTCATATATATATATGATACCATTTGGCATCCAGACAGAACTTCATTTCAGTCCAAGATATGCCATATTCCATTCTGTGTTTTACCATTTATCAGAATATTCTTTTTTTATACTCTATTGACTGGAGTCTGCAGAAATATCATTTGCCTCCAGTGTTGTTGTTGTTGAAGCACTGCATTCTTAGATTGCAAGTCTAGATCCTCTTCTGCCTGACAGCTGCTCCACTCTTTCCTCATATTCTGGGGTACAAGTGTTCCCATTTTCTTTCCTCTTCTTTCGAGGTGTCTAGATTTGTCCACTGTCTTTAGTCATTTTGCCACCAGTCTTTCCAAGTGATTTCTGGGAATGCCCTGTTTTCTCCAAAAGCCTAGCTGAAGCACTTTCTGAATGTGGATCTTCTGGGAATATGCTTGGCCCGTCTTGGAGGTTCACTCCATCCGTCTCTGCTTTCTCGGTGACAGTCCTACTATTATGGCCCCGATTCAGAGAACCGTGAAATGAAATGTTTGCTTCTATATCTTCTGATACAGTCAGTCCAGGCAATACCTTTGCCCATTTATAACAACTTAGGCATAATTCTTTTTGGAAATAAAATAAAGTAGAATGAGTTTGCCAGACCACAGGGTGCAGTTTCTTAGGTGCTTATAAACAGGTAGCCTCTGTGGAGAAAATTATTACAGGAGAACAAAACAGACACATTTTATGTATGCTCGTGTCCTGCTGTACGTTCTTCTTTGTAAACTACGAGAAAGGAATCTCACAGGTGATAAGAGCTACTTAAAAATATTTTCAGAGACACAAAGAGTATTTGTCTCCCTAATTTTCAAGGGTTTTTAGGGGATATATTCTATACCGAGAATGTCTGCCTGTCCTTATCTGAAGGCCTGTCTGGCAGCTGGAGTGAGACATTCTTAGAAAGGAATGAGCCGTGATGATGGCCGCTTATATCTGTCATTCCTGACTCCATTCTCTCCACACACGTGGCTTGGCTGTCTAGCATCTTCAAACACTGAGATAGAAGCTTCTGGTTATGGGGAGGAGGAGACAGATGTACAAACAGGCACATTGGGGAAAACAAACCACATTTAGAACCATTCCGTCCTTCCTAGAGCTGCAAGGGGAAGCTCTGTGGGGCTGCTCTCCCTTTGAGTCTCAGAAGGTGGAGATTGGCGTCAGGATACCATTTTCAGCAGAAGGAAAAAAGGGCGTCCTGCTGCTTCCAAAACATGGAAGCCATCCATCCACTGGTGGGAGGGCACCGGGTCCAGCTGTAAAACCCCTAGGAATCACATTCCTTTTCGACAGGTGTGGGGGTAGAGGTTCTGAGTGGTGGGCTTGACTTCTGTTTGTGAAGTCACTGACCTTGAGCTCAAGACTTCCAGGTCCTGCACTCGTGATATGGTCATCTCACTGGGTGTTCCTACCACTGTGGCTTCTAGGGGCAGGCGGCCCTCCTTTGGCCAAAGATGTTCCTAACATGTGTATTTCTCTTCAGTCTTGTTCCTTTCATCTCCGTTGGACTGTAGGCCTTAAGCTGAGAGCTGAAACCATATAATAGCATTTGATTTATCAGTGAGCCACTTAAAAGCATTTCGATTTGATGGGTTCTAACCTGTCACCAGTGGAGGTACCTCTGTGTTTTCTGTGCCCATCAGGCTTCCTTCCACCTACTCATCCTTTCTCAGTGTGACATTGCCATTGTTCCCTTTCTAGTTGTAAGCAGTTCTCTACAAGATGAACTTTTAAGATTAAAGAACATCTTTCCTGCTGCCCCTTCCTCAGCGACAGACTTGCTTTTCAAGTCAAGGCTGAACATTTTAAATAAAATTTAAAATAAACTCATTAAAATGGATGGTTTATTGAAAAACTGAACCTATACATGATATAAATTTTGCAGAAGTATATTTTCATTACATTTGGCAAATATGCATGCATTCACAAGCTTTCTATGCTTTGAGTCCGTTCTGTCTTCATGTAGAGGATTAAAAGATGAATAAAACATTGTCCCCACCCTCGAAGGACTCTGAGATGGGTAGGGAAACCAAATATTTAAGCTAGTGAATTGGAACCCTGAATGCAGAGTGCAGCAGTGGGAACACATTCAAAATGCAGAGAGGATGCTGATGAGACGGTGACTCAGCCTGGAGAGGAAGGAGAAGCTTCCTGGGGAAAGGAACTCAAAATTATGCTTTCAAAACTTTGAGCAAAGGAGTTTTTTAGGAGGAGCAAATTATTCTGAATAGGATCTTCCCAGCAGAAAGACATCTTGTAAAGATGTTGATGAGTGATGACAGGAGTGGATAAAGAAGATGTGGTATCTATATACAATGGAATATTACTCAGCCATAAAAAGGGAAAATGTGCCACTTGCAGAAACATGGATGGACCTAGATATTATCATACTAAATGAAGTAAGCCAGACAGAGAAAGACAGATACCATATGGTATCACTTATATGTAGATGCTTATATGCGGACCTGTCAAAAATTAAAGAAATATATATTGAACATTTAAATTTTATAGACAATATTATTAGGTATTGATCCAATACATAATATAAGCTTTTTTTAAAGGAGATAAATATAATAGGACTAATTAAGCAATTATCACCATGGATGGAGACAGAAAACATACTAAGTCAGAGAGGACGAGTATTGTATGATATCACTTATACGTAAAATCTAAGAAATGGGACAGCGATAGACTCACAGACACAGAAAACAAATCTACAGTTACTAAAGGGAAAAGGGATAAGAGAAAGGATAAATTAGGATATCCTAGCAGGAAGAATCCTGTGGACCGAGGAGCTTGGTGGGCTGCTGTCCATGGGGTTGCACAGAGTCGGACATGAATGAAGCGACTTAGCATGCATGCGTGCATTGGAGAAGGAAATGGCAACTCACTCCAGTGTTCTTGCCTGGAGAATCCCAGGGACGGGGGAGCCTGGTGGGCTGCCATCTATGGGGTCGCACAGAGTCGGACACGACTGAAGCGACTTAGCAGCAGCAGCAGCAGGAAATGGGATGAACAGATACAAACTACTATACATAAAACAAGTAAGTAACAAGAATTTACTGTGTGACACAGGAAATAATATTCAGTATCTTGTAATAACGTATAATGGAAAATAATCTGAAATTTTATTTGTGTGTGTGTGTGTATATATATATATATATATATATATATATAAGCTTCTCTGGTAGCTCAACTGGTAAAGAATCCACCTGTAATGCAGGAGACCCCAGTTCAATTCCTGGGTCAGGAAGTTCAGCTAGAGAAGGGATAGACTACCCACTCCAGTATTCTTGGACTTCCTTGGTGGCTCAGATGGTAAAGAATCTGCCTACAATGCAGGAAACCTGGTTTGATCCCTGGGTTGGGAAGATCCCCTGGAGAAGGGAATGGCTAGCCACTCCAGCATTCTGGCCTGGAGAAAGAAGTCCATGGACAGAGGAGCTTGGTGAGCTACTGTCTGTGGGGTTGCAAAGAGTTGGATGCAACTGAGCAGCTTTCACATGTGTGAAAGCTGCTTAGTTGCAACTATACACACACACACACACACACACACACACACACACAACAATCACTTTGCTATATGCCTGAAACTAACAATGCATTGTAAATCTACTATACTTAAATAAAAAAAAATTACATTGATGGGTGAAATGCCATAAATTGGTCAGGAATGGTTAAGTGCATTAGCCTTAAACTCCAACTGTGAAAGGACAACAGGCAGAGGTAGGGTCCTAGCAAGGCTGAGTGAACATCTTATATACCCACCTGACTGCTTTAACCTTACCCTCTGGGCTGTGGGAAGACAGGAGGGTTTAAGGCAAGAAAGGTAATTGAACAAACTTACATAATAGGGGCTTCCCAGGTGGCGCAGTCATAAAGAATCCTCCTACCAATGCAGGAGATGCAAGAGATGCAGGTTCGATCCCTGGGTCAGGAAGATCCCTGGAGTAGGAAATGGCGGCCCATGCCAGCATTCTTGCCTGGAAAATGCCATGGACAGAGGATCCTGGCAGGCTACAGTCCATGAGGTCTCAAAGAGTTGAACACGACTGAGTGATTAAGCACAGCACAAATGGAGGGGAAAGATGTGCCATTTTACATAAGGGAGACGAATTCAGACAGGGGTCCTCAACCCTGGGTTGTGGACCAGCAGTCGTCCTTGGTCTGTTAGGAACCAGGCCACATAGCGGGAGATGAGCCCTGGGCTAGCAAGAGAAGCTTTATCTGCTGCTCCCATTGTTGGCATTACTGTCTGAACCGCCACCCTGACCCCATCCTTGGAAAGAGTGTCTTCCACAAAGCCAATCCCTGCTGCCAAAATGGGTGGGGATCACTGAGTTAGGGAATGGTTATAAAATCCCAAAGCAGATAATAAAATATAAAACTCAAATACACATAAACTTCCAGCACAGCCACCATTCCACTAAGGCAGTGCTGTGGAGAAGGGAGAAGAAAAGTATTTAGGAAGAAAAATCTCCAGAAACTAGTGGCTCTTTGGATTTGAATAGTGAGAAAGACAGAGCCCAAGATTACTTTCAGGTTTCTGGTCCTGGAGGAAGACTAGGAAGTGGTACCACTCACCAAGACAGGGGGTGCGGAGTGAAGCAGTTGTAGAGGGAATAATTACCCGTGAATAAAACAAATACATCAAGTGTTTACTAAATGCTAGCGTTGCTATGTGCTGTTCATATAAAAAAAAATAATGAAAAGGCAAATTTCCTATTCTTAGTTTACAATCTGTAGACAAAACAGGTAGTGTGCAAAAAGAGTGTGTCATGTAATTCCAGGTGGTGGTTAGTGCCATAGAGAAATCTAAAGCAGGTGAGCCAATAGCAGCTGTAGGCTGGGAAGGCTGTTACAACAGTCTATGTGCAAGATGGTTAGAAAATCACTAAATACCTTCTCTCCATGGTGGTGGTATTTAATTGGAGAAATGTAGGAAGCAGAAAACAGCATGAAGGTCTGGAAGAGAGCACAGTGACTCCAAGCCCTGGGGAGCAGGACTGATTTCATCAGACTGTGGAGACAGCCAGTGTGGGGAACGGGTAAGCAGGTTTCAGAGAGGAAGTGGTCTTGCTGTCGAGAACAGTTGGGATTTTATGTCATTTGAAATGAAACCCTGAAGAGTTTGGCCATCAGAGTGACAAGATCTGAATTATGTCTTCAAAATATCAAGCTGTTGAGCACAGAGAACGGATAGTCGGAAGGTAATGTAGACGCAGAGAGAAAAGTTAGGAAGCGGTTTCAGCAGCTCAGGAGGATATCATGATGTCTTGGACTAGGGGGATGGTGAGCATTTGAGGAGTCTTTAGGTTCCGTATGTATTTCAGTGCATGGCTGTATGGATGGATAAGTTCCAATGTGAGGAAAAGGACCATTCGAGGAGGAATGCTAGATGGTTGAACTCAGCAGTTAAGGTGTGGGAAGAGTTTTGGCGGAATATGGAAGAGAGAAATGAGCAGTTCATTTTGGGGCCTGTGAAATCTGGGGTGCCTTTGGACATTCATGGAGAGATGTCGGGTCCATGGTTGGAACATGACACCAGGAGTGTTGAGCGAGTCCCAACTGTATGTGTGAACTTGTGAATCATCAGCCTGGATGTGAATGGAATCTTCTGGACTGGAGGACAGAGGGTGGAAGAGGGCGGGGGAAGTGAGCCTGGAAGCACACAGAAGTCAGAGAAGGTGCTGGCAGTGGGGGGTGGGGAGAAACACAGAGAGGATTGAGGCGTCTTACTGATGAATTTCAGTGATGAGAATATCACGGGAAAGAGGGTATGGATCAGTTATATCAATTGCTACTGACAGGTCAGATAATTAAATCTTGAGTTCCTGCAGAATTTTAAAAATTAGCTGAACTCTGCCTTTGAATGAGCTAGTTTAAAAATTTGTAATTATGATAGCATATATGCACTACTATATATAAACAGGTATATATCAAGACAGGGAACTATAGTCAATGTCTTGTAGTAACCTATAATAGAAAATAATCTGAAGAAGAATATGTGTGTGTGTATAAACATATATATATATATATATATATCTATCTCCTGACCCTGCTGTACACTTGAAACTAATATAACACTGTAAATTAACTATTACTTGGTAACTTAATAATAAAATAAGAAGTCATTTGGCTCTTTGGAGAAGGCAATGGCACCCCACTCCAGTACTCTTGCCTGTAAAATTCCATGGATAGAGGAACCTGGTGGGCTGCAATCCATGGGGTCGCTAAGAGTCAGACACGAGTTCATTTTTACTTTTCACTTTCATGCATTGGAGAAGGAAATGGCAACCCACTCCAGTGTTCTTGCTTGGAGAATCCCAGGGACAGGGGAGCCTGGTGGGCTGCCGTCTATGGGGTCGCACAGAGTCGGACACGACTGAAGGGACTTAGCAGCAGTAGCAGCATTTGGCTCTTACCCAAGAATATTTGGGAGAGTATTCCCTTGCTTTCCTGTGTCCTTACCATAGCTGTTTTGTGTTTGGTTTTCATTTTTAAGTTTAGAATTTCTCTTAGAAAAAATTATCACAGAAGATGTTAAAAATGAAAAAAAAAAACTACTTAAGAACAGTGCATGTAAAATTATTATACAAAAAGAAGAGTATCATTGATCCAGATGTGTACAAACCTCTGTGTTCGGAGCACAGGAAAGAGGGAAATGTGTCTAACAGGCAACTGGTGGGTAAGAAGGAGCAAGCAGCCGACTTCAGAGCACAGGGCTCCTGGGACCACGGAGACCTGCCTCCACTTCACCAGCTGCCTGGTGCAAACACTTGATTCTGAGACAGAAGGACTCTCTGTGCTACTGAGATAATAGCCAGAGTTCCTTTTGCTTTTCTTCAGCTCCCGCATGTGCTAAGTTGGGCTTCCCAGGTGGCCCTAATGGTAAAGAACCTGCCTGCCAAATGCAGGAGACATAAATGACGTGGGTTCCATCCCTGGGTCGGGAAGATCCCCTGGAGGAGGGCATGGCAACCCACTCCAGTGTTCTTGCCTGGAGAATCCCATGAACAGAGGAGCCTGGCGGGCTGTGGTCCATATTTTACTTGCTGTTACCCGTGTGCACGATGGTAAATCTCAGTCACCTTTGTCCTGTGTTATTTCTGGGCATTCAGAGAACATGAGTTCATCAGGTACTCTCTCCTTTACAGAAATGTTTCTCTCCCCTGCTTAGAGTCATGCTTTTCCCTGGAGGCTGTGTTAGCATCACTGTTCTTCAGTTTAGGACTTCAAACAGACTTCAGATTCAACAGAGTGTGTCTGTCCTGCCCTCCTCATGTTTGACCTCCCCAGTACCTCTCTGCCAAGAGCACAGTACTGGCGCCTTCCTTGTTAAGCCAAAGAAAGAGGTGCACATGGCATGGATAAATCCACTCTTCTCCAGTCCCCCTCGCCTGACAAATCTGTCCAGACATGTCTGAACTACAGCAGATAGAAAATGAAGCAGATAGGAAAAACAAATATGAATAGTATCTTCTCTTCTTAGGTAAGAAAAAGAAATAATCCAACTTATTTATCTTTCACTTGAAGAAATTGAAATCCAATAATGTTAACTGATGCATCTAAAGACACAAAGCCGAATTTTCTAGAACTCAGACATGTATCCAAGTTTCCAAACCTTGGGCTATTTCCTTTTCCAATAAAGCAAAAACACACAAATATACACAGAAATACCACAGTAATTGAATTTTGAATACGGTCTAACTGTTTCCATTGAGTAGATCGATTAATTTTACTGTACTCCTGGAAACAAGAGAACTATTTGGGAGACAAACATGGTGATAATTGGATGTATCATACTGCAGACTCAGAAAGAGAAGGACAATAATGCTTGGCTAATTTCTCTTTATGTTTCAAACTTCAAATTGTATCAACTTGTAATGGAGAAGCAATAGTTTTGAATAGATTTGCTTAGAGGATGGGAGACAATAAATATTGAAAAGGAGTATAAAATCTTGAATTTCTGAAGTTCATGAATCTTGTGTAGGGTAGCAGAGTATCACAATAATCATAGAGATGTGTATTTACAGAAACAACTGGTTAGGCGAAATATAAATCTAACTGAACTAATCATTTGGTTAAGGAATCAACTTTGTACAGATAATGTTAGAGATTTTCAAATTTATTTGTGTAAATAGCTGGGGACTAGATTTTGCTGCTAGGTGGTTATAAACTCGATCTCCACCAATCCTATCTGGGTTCCACATTCCTACTAGAGTTACCTTTTAAAAATCCTTTGTTTAACCAGTCCCTTTATGTAAAACTTTGTCCCTGTTTGCCGCAGAATGAATGTCAAACTTCTTTATATGGCATTAAAGAAGTCAGGGTCCTCTCCGTCTAACTGGACTTACCTTTCTAATGGTGTCACTGGCCCCTGTTACTCAGGTTTTTTCCTAGCCAAATCCTTTTCTTCTTTCTTTATATTATTCTACTACCTACCTTTCATTCACAGGTATGCCTGTTAATAGCTGCCTCCAAGTTATTTCGCATGTGTACACCGCACGCTTGCCTCCCGCCTCTCTTTCTCTTTCTCTCTCCTGTTGGAATGCTCTTCTAATTCGTCTTGACCAGCTGAAAGCCTCTGACGCCAAACACTCCTATCAGATGTCAACTTACCTGAGACTCCAGTGACTCCTTCTGGCCCCCGTTATAATTCGTCGACTCTTATTCACAGGACTTGCAGGTTATTCAGCTCTCCCTTTCCCTGTCCAAGCTTGCATTCTGCTTTCATTCTCTAAAGCGGCTGTTTCACAGGTACCACCTTTTTCAGCCCTGCTGCCCTGATGGCTCGTTCAGTGGACGACTCACTGAGAAACCCGCTGTGAGACGCGAGCCCCACTAACCTGTACCTGTGCCCAGCAGGTCCACGCACGCCTTCGCGCCGGTTCCCTCCTGCACTTCGCGGTGTCCCCTTCCAGATCACTGGCCTGTGCTCCCCCCGCACCCCTTTCCTTGTCCGGGACGTGGCCCTTTACTCTCCCATACCTTTGTACCTTCTTACCATTGGCCTCTTCTGTCAACCTGCACTATCCTGGTTTTTATTTTTGTTCATTTCAAACCACAGTGTTTCCGCCTGTTTCAGCTTCTTTCTCAAACAACTGCAGTGTTGCTTAGTACTTGCTTTTTATTTGATTACAAGTGTGTGGGAATACTAGTGGGTATCTATGAAAGTGAGAGTCACTCAGTCGTGTCCGAGTCTTTGCGACCCCATGGTCTACACAGTCCATTGAATTCTCCAGGCCAGGATACTGGAGTGGGCAGCCTTTCCCTCCTCCAGGGGATCTTCGCAACCCAGGGATCGAACCCAGGTCTCCCACACTGCAGGCAGATTCTTTACCAGCTGAGCCACAAGGGAAGCCCAAGAATCCTGGAGTGGGCATCTGTGACACCCCATCAGTTCTGTGTGTTCCTCCAGTCCACGCACTCGGACGTCAGTCACCCTGTACAGCTGCCATGCTTCTGAAGTCCAAACCCATGGCCTTTCTGACTTTGTTATCACTCTCTGCACATTTCGCCAACATTCTTTCATGAAATAGTACCCTCTTCCGGTTTGAAGAATATGGATTATCCACTCTCCTCTCCTACTTTTCTGATTTTTTTTCCTGTTTGTTAGGAGCTGAAAATATAGTTGGACACGCCATTCCTGAACTATCAGGTCCCGATTACCTACATAATGAATATCCTGGACTTTCTTAATCTTAATACAATCTAACTTTTGCACAGCCTTTTAGAACCACACCAGAAGGCTTCCAAAATATCACACACACTCATACCTTCCGGCCTTGGATAATGCTGTTGCTCTCTGTGTAGAATGCTGTTTCACACTTTTCAACTTGAGAAAGTCATGCTTATCTTGCAAATTATCTCCCAAATGTCACTCCCACTGTACCACCTGCCTTCTCTAATTATTACGTGGAAAATTAGTAACTGCCTCTGTTGCTTTTACACTTTTTAATGTGCATTACAAATTTTCGATAATAGTACATGTCTCATATTGAAAGTATTTTTAAAACTTTCTCTTTCCTATCATGCTATTTCCTCAGGTTAGGGTCTGTATTTACCTTTACATTCACAATGCTTAGCACACTGTAAGTGGTCACTAAATATTGATTTATTTAATGATAGTTTGTCTTCAATCAGAGCTCTTTGGTGAGGACAATTTTGCCATATTCCTCCAATTACGTATCTCTATAAAATAAATTGATGAAAGAGATTGGATAAAAAATAGTTTTTCTACAATTTAAGTGGTGAATTTGAAGTAATTAGGGACAAAGTGTTTGTTGTAATGACAACAACAGAATTAAATATTTTAAATTAGTATTTTAAAATATAATTTCTAAATTTTTAGTTTACAGTCCAATCATTCAAGTTCAGTTAATATTAACTGTAGCTCTTGTGTTTTTTTTTTTTTTTTTCCATCTTTCATGATTTACCTCTGACTATTCTCTGGTTTGTCATGTTCTGTTAAAATGTGTAGACCATAGTTCTGAAAAATGCCAGCTTAAAATGAATTTATACTGACTGTGTACTCTACAGAACAGAATGTGAACATTTTAGAAACTCTTACTCTCTCCCAAATGTTGATCATTCACCTGATAGCTATTTCTTTTCTCAGTGTAATTTTATTGGATTTACTGAATTAAATTGTCTTGTAATGATGGGACTGAATGGTTAAGAAAGCCTAATATGGGGCAACTTCCATCTTATTTTACCTTAACCCATGAAAGGGAAACTCCCACATTCTGAAATTCTCGCCTACTGCATCCTAGAGACCAGAGATAAAAGTTCAGATTATCTGTAGCCACTGAGGAGGTGTTTGGAGCTTACCTTCACCAACCAGGTCACATCTCAACTGCAGAAACCAAGTCTTACGTGACTGCATAAGGCAGTTACGTGCCAGAGCTCAGCAGAGGGGCTGTGATTATAGATGTGAATGAATGAATGATGATCATGGTAATTATTTTACCCACTTACATTCATTACATTTCCTATGTAGTTTTAGAATGTTTGCAAAATCAGTGTTCATGATTTGCTGAAATTAAAGTATTAAAGTTAAGATGGATTATTTTTTAACTCCTGAGGATTTGTTTTTGTCTTTAAACAAAAAATGCAGACCTTGTGGCATTTCCTTTAAGCATAATATGAATAAAATGTCCTCATGATTACAGTTGTTAACTTTCATCTGAACGCTTTGACTTATGTAATCACAGCCCATGTTCTTCTTCTTAGTCAGTAAGGACCTTACCTGTTTATCAGAGTTTCAGAATAATTAGGTTCTCAATGTATGAACTTAAGGATAGACATTTCATATTATAGATTATGTCTGGATTTATGCATCTGAGTTCAGATTTTTTAAAAAACTATTATACTAGTAACATTTAAAATATTAAGAAAAAGCCCTTACAATTTCAGAACCTATAAATCATTGGTATTACCTTTCAATAACACTACATTGTAATCTTAGCATATATACGGATTAGTGTTCTGTGTATTAATATATTGCCAAACAGAATTGTCTGCATTGTCAGAATCTTTTATATTATTATTCTAGTGGTTACACAGTAGTAACTGCTGCTGCTGCTAAGTCGCTTCAGTCGTGTCCGACTCTGTACGACCACATAGACAGCAGCCCACTAGGCTCCTCTGTCCCTGGGATTCTCCAGGCAAGAATACTGGAGTGGGTTGCCATTTCCTTCTCCAATTTATGAAAGTGAAAAGTGAAAGTGAAGTCGCTCAGTCGTGCCCAACTCTTAGCGACCCCATGGACTGCAGCCTACCAGGCTCCTCCGTCCATGGGATTTTCCAGGCAAGAGTACTGGAGTGGGTTGCCATTGCCTTCTCCGACATGGTAGTCTAGAGATCTGATATTCTAAAATTTACATAATATTCTCATTACTGTTTACTTACAAAATATTCAGGTTTATTGTAGAATTATAAATCAGCAAGCAACCTGAATTAAGAAGAAAAAGTACTTAGAATTTCACTTCCTGTAGACAATCACAATTAATATATTAGAATATATTTTGAATATTATATTTATATATCTAGTTAGTTTATTAAATATTCATACAAACAGGCACATAAATTTATATTATCTGTGTATTTTTTAATGTGACTATATAATATATAATAAGAATATACAAGTTATAATCAGAAATCTTATTGATAGTATATTATGACCAATTTTGCACTTATAAATCACAGTTATCTGCATAGTATTTCCTTTTTGGAATATGTTATTATACACTTAGAATATACTTTGTTGCATTGCAGTGGTTAAGTATCCATATCATTATGCAGTTGTCTTATTAGTTATTTAAAATAAATTCTAATATAGTTAAAGGTATGCATATTTTAAGGCTTTACTATCTGCACCAGAAAGGATTAAGAAAAGGTTATGTGAAGTTATATTTCTGACATCAAAGATGTAACACAGCTTAGCCTTTTTGAACATTTTAAAAGAACTCTTCTAGCATGAACTGTTAAATTTGCTTACACATGTTACAAAATATCTCAAATAAAACCCAGTTTTAGTTGTATATAAGGTTAGATAATGGTTATATTGGACTTTTTCTTACCAAATTGAAATAAATATTAATTTCTCTTAACACAACAGTGATTAGTGATGTAGTCTCTGCCATTTGAGCATAAATTCCGCAATAAAAATAAAGACATAGTAACCATGCCCAGGTAGTATTATCTCAGTTATCCATAAGCTGTAGACAGAGTTTTTCCAAATTAATTTTTAAACCTGTATTTCACTTAAGTAAGGACTCAGAAATAGTGAAACGTTTTAAAAAAAGCAACTAGAGCTTTTTGTCTAGGACACTGTGCCACTTTATAAGTGGAACCACTTACACAGCTCGGTGAGTTAAATGTATCATTAATTAATAGTTGAAAGAATTTCCAGGACTGAGAGTGAAAAAAACATATAAGTATGTAAATTTCAGCTTGCATTTCCTTTAACACCTAGTCATGAAAACTTTGTTGTACCTTAAGAAAGCTCTAAAATATTTGTAAAATTATTTCAGTAAGAATATTTCAAGGTCAGTTGGATCTGATTTTCTTTTCATCTCTGAGAAAAATGAAGCCATTACAGTTTTTTTAATTTAATAAAATTAAATCAGGCTTCCAGGGATTCCAGTATGGTAGTTTCTGACCTGGCATTTAGAAGTGTCAAAAGTCCAGCCAGATCAATCAAAGGGAGCAGTGCTTGTTTTGGTGATGTCATCTGTCACCTTGTCAGCTGGACACAAAGTCGAAATTGGGCTTCTGTTTCAGATAATACCTCTGAAGCTGGTTTCAGTCCCACGGCACTGTTATGTATATACGTCTGGCAAGAGAAAACCACCTTACTTCTCAAAACTTTTTGCTTGCTATCCCTAACTGTACATTGGCTACACTTAAGATTTTTTTTTTTAATCCATTTTCAATACTAGCAGATGGTTTCTTTCTTTTTTTTTTTTTCTTTCTCTGAACTGTTGCCCCAAAATACTGTATACTAGGAATGGATAAAATGGGATATATCAAGTTAGACTCCAGGTTCAATATTTGTATATTTCATAATTTCCCTCAGAATGCCTCACCATCCTTAGATACTCTACTAGGTAACTCACATAAAGTGCATTTTGTATACATTCAATGTGGATATCAGCTGGAAGGAAGAGGGCAGAGGAAAGGGCAAAAAGGAGGAAAGAGAAAAGACAAGGGGAGAGAGGAATAGAATGAATGCATAATGAATAAAAGAAGGTTCTTGCATAGCAGTTGTAGAGAATCAGCTACAGCAGTTTTTTTTTTTTTTTTTCCAAGTGTGGTTGGAGGACCACCTGCAACTGGGCTTGTTAGAAGCAGAGCTTCCTGAATGCTGGTTCATATCTGCAAAGTCAGCTCCCCTTGGGATGGGACTCAAGGACCTGTATTTTCCAGGAGCACCAAAGATGATCTTGTGCCCTCTAGAGTTTGAAATCTGTTGCACTAAAGTGTAAATAAAGTTAATTGAAAATTCTGACCTGTAACCTGATTTAGAAAGATGATATTGGCTTAGAAAAACTAGTCATATATTATGACTTGTTCTCAAGCATTAAGAACAGTGTAAATGCACAGAACCTGCTAAGAAAATAAATGTTCCATGGGGAATGCGTTGGAAAGCAGAAACTGATGAGCACTTATTCACCCTATATTGTTCACTCCTGTTAGAAGGCTCATCCTTGAAATGCAAGCAGGAGCATATTAGGATAGAATGACTATTTACCTACAGAGTGTTTTTCTTTCAAGTGAACCTAAATGATAAGTATAATTAATGTTTAAGTAACACAATAATTAAGGTGTAGGTATCTGAATTGCTGAAGCATACAAATTATTTGAAGAATTTGAATACCAAATGCTGTTTGCATGCCAACATGTTTACTATAAATCTATTGATGGTGAAATATAATTTGCCCAGGCAAATATTATAAATATCATCTAAATAACAGTTAGTGCTGATTGGTCATTGCTAATATGGATTTTTAAATTACAATATATTTGAGGGAATATTTTAATTATAACTTCTGACAACATAAGCTTATTTCTTTATACACTTTAAAAGTTTTTTTTCTCATCTAAGAAAAAAATAGCATAAAAAAATGAGAAATGAATTCACAGCCCCAAAGGTCAAATGCTAATTTTGGGTTTCCTTCATTTAAAAATAAATATTCCCAATATCAGTGTCAAAACTATTGATTATTAGTGAAAAATACATTTCCTATGGTGTTCTTTTTGACTTGTACATTTTAATCTCTGTTAAAAACATATTAGTCTCTGCTGCTTTTCCCTCCAATGTTTGAACCTGAATCACAACACAAGGATATTATGCAAATCAAGACAATTCTTTCCACAGCTCTGAAAATTTAATGTCAAAAAATACATATTTTAGCATACATAATTTAGTGAAAAGTTCATTTTTATCTTTTATGCAAAAGTGCTCTAAGCTTTGGAGTAAGAGAATTTTGTGGGTTCCTGGTTTTACCACATTTTTTTAGGAGTGTTTACTTCCTCATGGATGTCTAAAGATGTTAGCATCTGACTTTTTTTTCCCTGGAATTGTACCAGTTTCATTTTCATTCTGTTGTTATTGTTATTATTACCTCATGTTGGCGCATAAATGGAAAATTACTCAAAGGATCAGTGGTTGACATGCACCTAACTCCTGACCGATAATGCAGACTGTGCTTCCTGGGAGGAGTGAGCCATGTCATGCCCTTAGGGTAGGATGGAGTAATGTTGTCTGTAACTCAGCTTGTCCCATAAATGCTTCTGAAAACTATCACACTGTCAAAAACACCAGCCCATTTAGAATCACTGCCCTGAACACCACCAGCAATGACAAGACCTTTAGTTACTTACGGTGGACCCCTCCCGAACAAAACAGGCGCTCATCCCAAAATGACTGGGTTCTGCTTCGTGGGGCAGGTGGGGCTGTGAGAGTGGGGAGACTCATTTCTGGGTCACACTGTCACTAATGTTTTGATTCTGAGAAACGGGACGGATCTTGCCAGGCCTCCGTTTCCTCATTTTAGGGAAAGTGGTTTGAGATAGACAATTTTGAGAATTTTTCTTGGTTGCACAATACACCTGAGTTGATAAGAAAAGTGCAAAGTATGTGGTGGTGAGATAAACAATGATTAGATCATAATTAGGTTAAATGTGAATAAAAATTAAGAAAAGATAGAAAAATGTTATGAACATCTAAATATGAAACATGTTGGGGTAGAAAGAAAAGAGATAAGAGTGAGAACAATAGGAAAATGTATCACCAGAGTGTCTTTAAAAGTATAAAATGATAGACAGTGTTTGCTAGAGGGATCACGTTAATAAAAAAGAATAGCAGTGTATTTCTCCAAGCTTGTATGCAAGTAGATAGAAGACTAATGGAATGATATTTTAAAGTGTGTTTTTCAACACATACGCTTTAGGAATTTTAACTGTGTTTTTTAAAGTTATTTAACAAAAATAGCAATGTGGATTCATTTTGTATTTTCTCACCCTTTCTTTTTTATGGAAGTTATATTCAATATTAAAAACAAATTTCCAAAATCAATTAAAAACAAACAACTCCACTTAACCTCACATGGTCAATAATTTTTTTGATGTCAGAATATTCTGCTATATCCAATCTTGATACAATTTAACATCTAATTCTACTTCCATTCTTTTGAACTACACTCATATCTGTAAGATAACAATGATAAGAAAATTTTAATTCCTAGGCACTTGCATTTTCTGTGTGTTGGAAACCATTTGAGTTTTCTACATCTGTGTGTAAACAAACCAAAGTACTAAGTTTATGTATGGCATAAATCATGTGGATTTGACTAAGGCTTGTATTTCATGTTTTTTTATTATAAAACTTAAAAGTTTTTACTCTTATATCTCTCCATCATGCCAAATCAATTATTTTTTTTAGCAGTTACTTGTAAGCAGTTACTTACATCAGAATGGACCAGGTACTTTTCAAGATGTTGTGGGAGAAGTGTGATATGCTACAGATACAGAAATCGATGATGATGACAGACAGAATCACACATACACAAAGTAAAAAGAAAGGGAAAGTCACTCAGTCGTGTCCAACTCTTTGTGACCCGTGGGACTATGCAGTCCATGGAATTCTCCAGGCCAGAATCCTGGAGTGAGTAGTTGTTCCCTTCTCCAGGGGATCTTCCCAACCCAGCGAGTGAACCCAGGTCTCCTTCATTGCAGGTGGATTCTTTACCAGCTGAGCCACAAGGGGAGCCCATACACAAGACTGATCTGTTATTAAACATATAAATATTTTTGAGTGAGTGAGTCAATAAATAAGAATTTAGTGAAGATGGAATCATTTTCAGTTGTACTAAATAAAATATTTAATGGCAAAATTAGAAGTATTTGGCCAGTCAAACCTGGGATTTGAACAGGTGCCAAGAGCTGCAAAGGGAAAGGCATGAATAAAAGTAGGAGTATGCAATGTGTTAAGTGGGTTGAGGGCAAGAGGGGAAATGGATGACAGAAGATGAAATGGTTAGATAGCATCACTGACTCAATGGACATGCATTTGAGCAAACTCTGGGAGATAGTGGAGGACAGGGAAACATGGCATGCTGCAGTTCATGTGGTCGCAAAGAGTCGGACACAACAACTCAGAGTGGTTTGGGAGACACGGAGGAGATTAGCAAACGAACCTGGCTATTGCAGTGACCTCGTATGAGGGACGGTATATGTGTCTGGGACCGAGGTAGAAAAAGCCTTAAATGCCAGCTTAGTAGACTTGAAATTTATCCTGTGGGCAGAAGAAAGCCTTAGGGATAATAGAAATATTTACATTATTAAATATGATGAAGGTAGATTAGTCTGCCTGAATTCTTATTTCTGAATATCTATACAAGTCAGTGCCCTGTGTAGCACACGAAGGCTTATTCACATCACAAAGAGTCATTTGTTGGGTACTTAACGGTGAACGTTGCCTGCACCAAGGCACATACAACGATTGCTCCCCAGTGTTCTTTAAGAATTGAGCCTGCAGAATCTAAAGGTTCTTAGCGTCCTGAATACAGCACACAACATTTGTACACGCTGGGCTAAATTGTGCTATGTAGTGTCAGCTAAATATGTTAATCACAGTTATAATTAGGCTTCCAAAAATACCAGATAGTGGACCTAATATCACCTTGTAGCAGGTATATAGGCTCACATTAACCTAGCACATGAAGGAACCAGATGCTGGAAAGAATTTGACTTGCCATGAATTCAGTTCTGTTCAGTCGCTCAGTTGTGTCCGACTCTCTGTGACCCCATTGACCACAGCACGCCAGGCCTCCCTGTCCATCACCAACTCCTGGAGTTCACTCAAACTCATGTCCTTCGCGTCAGTGATGCCATCCAACCATCTCATCCTCTGTTGTCCCTTTCTCCTCCTGCCTTCAGTCTTTCCCAGCAGCAGGGTCTTTTCAAATGAGTCAGCTCTTTGCATCAGGTGGCCGAAGTATTGGCGTTTCAGCTTCAACATCAGTCCTTCCAATGAACATTCAGGACTGATTTCCTTTAGGATGGACTGGTTGGATCTCCTTGTAGTCCAAGGGACTTTCAAGAGTCTTCTCTAGCACCACAGTTCAAAATCAATTCCTCTGTGCTCAGCTTTCTTTATGGTCCAACTCTCACGTCCATACACGACCACTGGAAAAACCAGGGATGCTTTGTTTTATACCCTTTAGCCAACCCTTCAGTGTTACTCAGATGCTTTAAGTGTTCAATACAGAATTTAAGTCAGGACTGAAATTTCGATTCTTACTTTCTGTCTTTATTGTCTTCACAAACTAGATACTGAATCTCAAAAGATGAACCTTATATAGTTTGAAGCTTTATATAAGCTAATTATAGCATTGGCATTATTAGCCAACAGGCTAAATTTGTCAGTCAACTGAAATAGTCTAATTTTTTTGAAAAAGTAAAACAGCATTCTGTCTAATTTAATTGAGTTAGGAGATGCTTCTTATCAACTTCCCAAAATAAATATATATTTTCTTAGTGTACTTTTTGTTAATCCACAAAAAATATTAGTGCTTTCCACTTTCAATTTTCATGATACCCACATGTAACTTATGTGAGAATATATGCGTGTGTCATCCTTGCTTAAGATAATGGTTCCTTGAACACTCTTCTTGCATTATGAAACTCAGCCAAAGAAAATAATCACTGCCCTTAAACTTTTTTGCATATATAATTGCACAAAATAGACATATGTTAAAGATACACAGCCAAAAATCTTCCACAAAACTTTAATATTGCTTTACATATTTCCAAAAAATTGTAAGAATTTGGTTGATATATGTTATATCTGATGCTTTTTTAAAATGTCATAATATTACACATATTTATCACACTCACATTGATAGATTTATTTACCAGACTCAGAATTATTTTATGTAGTTTCTTTTAGTGCAGTATTAAGCTTTAAGCTGCAAATTATTCTCCTCAGAATAAAGAACTTCTAAAATCTTTTGCAGTTTCTCGGAAGTAGTAATGGTCCAATATGTCATAATTTTAAACTGTAAAAGTACTTTGGAACAAAATATTTTTAAAAAGAATATGATAATAAGAGGCAATTGCCTTTTGACATTACAATTTTTAAAAGTTAAGAAGCCTTTAAAGTAGGATCTATTCATGGTATTTCAGCTTCCTTTCCTATTTTTTGGAGCATATGTGCTTTTAGTTTTAAACTAGTTGTGATAAAACTGTGTGTCTTGAAAGGAAACCCTCAACAGTGTAGGCAGACAGGGGGAGGTGTCTTCCAACATCTTTTCTTCTTATTTTAGCTTTGAAAGTTCCTGAAGAACAAGGATCCATCCCTGGAAGAAGGCAAAGATCAAGTAATATTAAATGCAGTGCACACAGCCTCTTCATGAAAATATAGAAATTAGTTGATACAGGAAAATAAATGCTATTAATTGATTTTAAATTAGCAAACAAAGTTAAATTGACTTGGAATAACTAATTTAAGCACTCTTGAATATATTGAGATATATTTAAATTTGAAATAAACCTAGAAATATTTAGTTTAAAATAAGTATCCAACGCTTATTGGAATAAAAGTTATGATTATTTATTATTATGAAAATGATTAAGAATCTGCACTGAGTTATGACACTGTTAAATGGGGAGTTATTAGAAAACATAACAGTATTAATATCTAATTATATAAAATTGATTTGCAATTAGCTCTACAGGAGTGCAAAAGTAATTCCTGTAGTATTAATGACAACCAGATTAAAGAGGAAAGCTCTTTTTTTCTCCTAATTAGTTTGGTTTGCAAATTCTTATTGATGACACAAATACATCATTTATTTTCCTCTCAATGGGTATGGATTCCAAGCTACCTTTTCTATTGCAAGAAAGTTTCAGTTGTTTCTCCCTTGTTGGCCTTGAAGTTATTCATGAATTGCACAAAGGCTACAGTGAATGAGAAAACGAAAACAGACCCAAACCTAAATCCAGAAATGTTTGTAAGTTGCTTCTGACAGCGCTGACACTGCCTGTACCCGCTTTAGTCCTGTGTCCAATGCCCTTCCCTGTAGGCTGCCTTCCGGGGCTTGGGCATCAGCTCCAGCTCCCTGCAAGAGCACCCAGCCCACATCCCTCAGCCAGGCCTGCAGGCTTCTCACGATGCCCATGGCCCCGCCTAAACTGAAAGCTCTGTTGAATACCATCCTTCCATGTCCTTCTAGAGTTCTTGTTGGCAGCTCATTCCTCCGCTGTGAATTCACCAAGTGCTCTCCTCTCAAATATTATTGAGAAATACACAGAGGTGATTTCCTAACCCAAAGAGACTCGTTACGATAACTCCTGTAATTGTCACAACATACTTTTTATATCTTTTATAAAATATCCTTGTGTTCCATACATTCCTCCCTGCTAGACTAAACATTTCTGAACAGCAAAAACCTGTTTTCCTCATCTCTGTGTTCCTCGGAGGCTAACCCCACAGGAGCCCCAGGCTCTTGGCCACTGTGAACATTTTATATATATTTGTTGAATAAATGAGTGGAAGAAAAGACTCAGTAACTATCTTGATATAAATGCCAAGGATTTGTTTATTTAATCAACCATGAGATAACAAATGGTGAAAAGGTATTTATTCTTTCTACTTGCCCTTGTATGTGTAAGACCTGCGATGCTGTATTTCACCTTTGTTTCCTTTAAGGCATTACTTTTATTTTTCTAGCTAGTTTTTTCTCGCTATGCATCTCCAGCTGGTACCACTGTATAGTATAAAAAGAGTGTTGAATGTAGGCTGCTGCTGGAATGTGAAATGAAGACTGTTGAGTTAAAGCATACAAGTCTTGTGTGTAGAAAATATCTAGCAAAACACCTAGCAACACTCAAAATACCTCTGCAAAATGGGTCTTCTAATAATCCTTAAGATGGTTACAAGTTTCAGGTAAAATATTTATGCCAAGTTTCTGGGGTAGTGTCTAGCACCTGTGGGAAGCTTTCAGTGAACTAGCTGTGCACCATACTCTAGGTCTCCTTGGTTATCCCTTTTATACACGTGCGTGCATACTCGGTCCTGCCTGCGTCTTTGCGACCCTGTGGACTGAAGCCTGCCAGGCTCCTCTGTTCATGGGATTTTCCAGGCAAGAGTACTGGAGTGGTTTGCTCTTCCCTACTCCAGGAGATCTTCCCGACCCAGGGATCGAACCTGCGTCTCCTGCCTTGGTGGGTTCTTTACCTACTGTGCCACCTGGGAAGCCCCGTGTTATACGTAGGAGTTTGTATGTGTCAATTCCAATCTCCCAATTCATCCTGAATGCCTTCCCACCCCACCTTGGTATCCACATGTTTGTTCTCTACATCTCTGTCTCTATTTCCACTTTGAAAATAGGTTCATCTGTACCATTTTTTAGATTCCGAATATATGAATTAATATATATTTTATTTTCCCTTTCTGACTTACATCACTCTGTTTAACAGTCATTAAGTCCATCCATGTCTCTGCAAATGCAGTACAATTTGATTCCTTTTTATGGCTGCATAATAAAAGAGGGGTTATATGTATATATATATATGTGTGTATATATATATATATATATATATAGTTGATTCACATTGTTATACAACAGGAACTAACACAACATTGTGAAGAAAAATATACTTAAATAAAAACTTTAAAAAATAAAATTGTAGCTATGATTGTATTTCAAGCCAAGTGCATTTGTGAGTAGCAGAGAGTCAATTAAAAAGAGCTTATGATAGAACTTTGAAAAAAAAAAAAAGAATAATCTGGTTTCACCAGTTTTGTTGCCATCTCTACACAGAAGAACTGTACAAAAAAGATCTTCACAACCTAGGTAATCACGATGGTGTGATCACTGACCTAGAGCCAGACATCCTGGAATGTGAAGTCAAGTGGGCCTTAGAAAAAGCATCACTACGAACAAAGCTAGTGGAGGCGATGGAGTTCCAGTTGAGCTGTTTCAAATCCTGAAAGATAATGCTGTGAAAGTGCTGCACTCAATATGCCAGCAAATTTGGAAAACTCAGCAGTGGCCACAGGACTGGAAAAGGTCAGTTTTCATTCTAATCCCAAAGAAAGGTAATGCCAAAGAATGCTTAAACTACCGCACAATTGCACTCATCTCACACGCTAAAAAAGTAATGCTCAAAATTCTCCAAGCCAGGCTTCAGCAATGTGTGAACTGTGAACTTCCTGATGTTCAAGCTGGTTTTAGAAAAGGCAGAGGAACCAGAGATCAAATTGCCAACATCCACTGGATCATGGAAAAAGCAAGAGAGTTCCAAAAAACATCTATTTCTGCTTTATTGACTATGCCAAAGCCTTTGACTATGTGGATCACAATAAACTATGGAAAATTCTGAAAGAGATGGAAATACCAGACCACCTGACCTGCTTCTTGAGAAATCTGTATGCAGGTCAGGAAGCAACAGTTAGAACTGGACATGGAACAACAGACTGGTTCCAAATGGGAAAAGGCGTACGTCAAGGCTGTATATTGTCACCCTGCTTATTTAACTTACATGCAGAGTACATCATGAGAAACGCTGGACTGGAAGAAACACAAGCTGGAATCAAGATTGCCGGGAGAAATATCAATAATCTCAGATATGCAGATGACACCACCCTTATGGCAGAAAGTGAAGAGGAACTAAAAAGCCTCTTGATGAAAGTGGAGAGTGAAAAAGTTGGCTTAAAGCTCAACATTCAGAAAACGAAGATCATGGCATCCGGTCACATCACTTTATGGGAAATAGATGGGGAAACAGTGGAAACAGTATCAGACTTTATTTTTTTGGGCTGCAAAATAACTGCAGATGGTGACTGCAGCCATGAAATTAAAAGACACTTACTCCTTGGAAGGAAAGTTATGACTAACCTAGATAGCATATTGAAAAGCAGAGACATTCCTTTGCCAACAAAGGTTCGTCTAGTCAAGGCTATGGTTTTTCCAGTGGTCATGTGTGGATGTGAGAGTTGGACTGTGAAGAAGGCTGAGCGCCGAAGAATTGATGCTTTTGAACTGTGGTGTTGGAGAAGACTCTTGAGAGTCCCTTGGACTGCAAGGAGATCCAACCAGTCCATTTTGAAGGAGATCAGCCCTGGGATTTCTTTGGAAGGAATGATGCTAAAGCTGAAACTCCAGTACTTTGGCCACCTCATGCGAAGAGTTTACTCATTGGAAAAGACTCTGATGCTGGGAGGGATTGGGGGCAGGAGGAGAAGGGGACGACAAAGGATGAGATGGCTGGATGGCATCACTGACTCGATGGACGGGGGTCTGGGTGAACTCTGGGAGTTGGTGATGGACAGGGAGGCCTGGCGTGCTGCGATTCATGGGGTCGAGAAGAGTCGGACATGACTGCGCGACTGAACTGAACTGAACTGAACTGAACTGAACTGATGTGCTTATTTGGAGAAGGAAATGGCAACCTACTCCAGTGTCCTTTCGTGGAGAATCCACATGGATGGAGGAGCCTGGTGGGCTACCGTCTCTGGGGTTGCAAAAGAATTGGACACAACTGAGCGACTCAACAACAACCACCTGCTTATTACTGCAGAATGACTGTGGTGCTTGTCATTGAAATGTTTAGCATCATGATTTTATCTTTGGCTGGAGGTGAAAGGTGGTAGAAAAGAAAGTGAGTAACTGAGTTACTATTTTTTTGAGGAATCGAGTTGCTTTTCTACTAGCAACTGCGGCCCATTCCTCCTCCTTTGCTAAGTTTGGAGAGAAGGGCAAAGAATAGAACAAAGACTTTAGAGGGAGAAGAATGCAAATCTCAGGTCTGGTTCCCTGGGCCCTCAGCCTCTCCATCTGCACACCCTGGCTGCAGTGTGAGTGGAATTCCACACAAACCGCTTACTGGTTCACACATTTAATGTCACCAATGTTTTACGTAAAATCAGAAGCTGGTGCCCACTTCCCCGAATGAGAGGTGAAGGAGCGGGGGACACATAAACACCAAGACTTACGCACCCAGCACCCAGCATGGCACGGGGCAGGCGCTCCAGTGTTTCTCCCTCCTCTTTCCTCTCCCTGACCCTCTGCCCAAGCTGCGGTGATCTATGAATACACTACTGGAGAAATGAAACAGCTTGCTTTGGTGGGGAAGACTAAGGAGGAGAATTTAGAATTTGTGTAACTAGCCTGAAACCTTTTTTGGGAGAAGAAAACAAGTTCAAGTCCTGGCTTTCTCCCCCTAGCTCTGTGACCTTGGACCCTCAGATTTTTTTGGACCTCATTTTCTTCCCATAAAATGTCAGTTTACTAGTTGCAACTCTCATCATCTACCATTCCAGAATAAACAAACTGCTAGTCTTTGTATCCCCAACTGATAGACCCAAAGAAATGTTACACTATTTTGCCAAAACAAAATTTTGAAAGATGGAAAATTCGAGGACGAGAAGGTCTCTCCATTCTTTATTTAATCTTCCAGACTTTCTCTCTTTCAGATTCTTAAAGAAAGCCAGCTCTGCTAGGAAAGATGTATTTCAAATAAATCAACAGTGTTTCTATAAAAGTTTGATAAGTACATGTTTCAGTATATAAAACATTTGACTTAAAAGGAACAAAGCACATGGCAGATGCTTCTTTATCCTGGAATTTCACAGCTGTCATCTGTTACAGTAATGATGGTTGAATGAGTAGAGTATTGTTTATTTCACTAAAGAAATTATCCAGCCTTCAGAATATAAAGACTTCTTTCATTTTTCTCACCTTGATGTCTGAAAGCAATGGGACATACCTTGCTTCATGTGTAACTAGCTGCTTATTGTCAATTACATGCGCATGTCCATGGCACTCACCCACTCCTTTAAATCTGGCTTTCGCCAGCTTCACTCCATTGAAACCGATCATCCCCACTGCCACAGCCCTCTGGCTGCCTGAATGCTGCTTCTGCCGCTTCTCCTCCGTGTCTGCACTCCTGGCCTCCTTCCACTCAGCACACACAAACTTTCTCCTCTGCACACTGTGCACTTCCTCTCCACTCCTTGTCTCCTTTGTTACCCTGCCTTTCTCTTTCTTGCAATCAGATTGCATCCTCAGATGACTGCTCTCTCGATAACCTTCCTTCTTGGTATATTCACTCACGCCCATAAATTGAGTTTAGCCAGTCCCTCTAGGGCAATGTCTTCTGAATATCTACATGCAGTACTGACATCTCCCGTGTCTAAATAGCTGCTTCTGGGGATCTCTGCCAGGATGTACCACTGGACACCTCAACGCCCAAAGTCCCAATGCAAAACTCACTATATCCCCATAGAAATTGATTTCTCCTTCCTTTTTTTTACTTTGGCAATAGATAACAGCTTTGAAGTTACAAAGCAAACCTTACTTTCTCATTCCCTTTTGCTTCTTGTTTGCTTTGTGCTATGGAATTTTCCTCTTTGACTGGTTTTCAAAGTAATTACTTGTTTTTCCCCCCTGATGTTGCCTTCCATCTTTTATTATGTTTAGCCTGAGCTGTTGTAATAAAAACCGTTATAATTGGTTCCACATCATCTCTTTTCCTATCCTGGGCCATTCTGCATCTCTGCTAGGCTAGAAGATTCAGATTGATTGTATAATTTTCCTTCAGAGTAGCTTCCATGACCTTCTGCTTTGACTAGCATTCAAGGCCCTACACAGAAAAGCTGATCTACCTTGTACCCACTACTTGCCTTCATGTTGACTTAATTTAACCCAGTTACTTTTATTGTAGCTCTATATATCTCGACTTGTATCATTTTTCTCTCTTATAAAACTTCAAATACCTTAAGAGGTTGTAGTGAATGCTCTATAAATATTAATTGAACAAATAAATAATTGACTCTTCTAGTTATTTTTTTTTACCCCATCTTATGGCATCTATGTTATAGTGCTTTCAGATCAGATCAGATCAGTTGCTCAGTCGTGTCCAACTCTTTGCGACCCCATGAATCGCAGCACGCCAGGCCTCCCTGTCCATCACCAAGTCCCAGAGTTCACTGAGACTCACGTCCAATGAGTCAGTGATGCCATCCAGCCATCTCATCCTCTGTCGTCCCCTTCTCCTCTTGCCCCCAATCCCTCCCAGCATCACAGTCTTTTCCAATGAGTCAACTCTTCGCATGAGGTGGCCAAAGTACTGGAGTTTCAGCTTTAGCATCATTCCTTCCAAAGAAATCCCAGGGCTGATCTCCTTCAGAATGGACTGGTTGGATCTCCTTGCAGTCCAAGGGACTCTAAAGAGTCTTCTCCAACACCACAGTTCAAAAGCATCGGTTCTTAGGCGCTCAGCTTTCTTCACAGTCCAACTCTCACATCCATACATGACCACTGGAAAAACCATAGCCTTGACTAGACGAACCTTTGTTGGCAAAGGAATGTCTCTGCTTTTGAATATGCTGTCTAGGTTGGTCATAAGTTTCCTTCCAAGGAGTAAGAGTCTTTTAATTTCATGGCTGCAGTCACCATCTGTAGTGATTTTGGAGCCCCCCAAAATAAATTCTGACACTGTTTCCACTGTTTCCCCATCTATTTCCCATGAAGTGATGGGACCGGATGCCATGATCTTCGTTTTCTGAATGTTGAGCTTTAAGCCAACTTTTTCACTCTCCACTTTCATCAAGAGGCTTTTTAGTTCCTCCTCACTTTCTGCCATAAGGGTGGTGTCATCTGCATATCTGAGGTTACTGATATTTCTCCCGGCAATCTTGATTCCAGCTTGTGTTTCTTCCAGTCTAGCGTTTCTCATGATGTACTCTGCGTGTAAGTTAAATAAACAGGGTGACAACATACAGCCTTGACGAACTCCTTTTCCTCTTTGGAACCAGTCTGTTGTTCCATGTCCAGTTCTAACTGTTGCTTCCTGACATGCATACAGATTTCTCAAGAGGCAGATCAAGTGGTCTGGTATTCCCATCTCTTCCAGGATTTTCCACAGTTTATTGTGATCCACACAGTCAAAGGCTTTATGCTGTGTTTATTTGTTTTTGTTTTTTTAAATTTTATTATTATTATTATTATTATTATTATTACTTTACAATATTGTATTGGTTTTGCCATACATCAACATGAATCCACCATGGGTATACACGTGTTCCCCATCCTGAACCCCTCTCCTACCTCCCTCCCCATACCATCCCTCTGGGTCATCCCAGTGCACCAGCCCCAAGCTTCCTGTATCCTGCATCGAACCTGGACTGGCAATTCGTTTCTTATAAGATATTATACATGTTTTAATGCCATTCTCCCAGATCTGTGTTTATTTTTGTATTTATTTCATCCCCCCTTCAGTAGGTAAGCACCAAAAAGTCAGAGACTACATTTTACTTATTTTTCTAACCTTGCAATGGTTAGCCCAGTATAAAATGCTCTGAAATATTTATTAAATTGACTAAGCAATATTCATGCAAAACTTAGAATAAGGCTTAGAATAATAGATAAAATGTTATTACTTACATAAAATATTAGTCAATACTGTTGTCATATATTGGAAGTGGCCTCATTTTGGAGCTTGATATACATTTTTGATGGCATGAGTTAATGACCTCATCTGTTTACTATTTGTCTCTATAAAAATTTATTGTGATTGTTGTTCTTCAGTCTCTCTTTGAGACTCCATGGCCTGCAGCATGCCAGGCTCCCCTTTCCTTCTCTATCTCCTGGAGTTTGCTCAGATTCATGTCCATTGAGTCAGTGATGCTATCTAACCATGTCATCCTCTGTCATTCCCTTCTCCTCCTGCCTTCAATCTTTCCCAACATCAGGATCTTTCCCAGTGAGTCACTTCTTCGCATCAGGTGAAGAAAATATTTGAGCTTCAGTATCAGCCCATCCAAAGATTATTCAGGGGTGATCTCCTTTAGGATGGACTGGTCTGAGCTCCTTGCAGTCCAAGGGACTCTCAAGAGTCTTCTCCAACACCACAGTTCAAAGGCATCAATTTTTCAGTGCTCAGCCTTCTTCACGGTCCAACTATCACATCCATACATGACTATTGGAAAATCCATAGCTTTGGCTCTATGGATCTTTGTTAGCAAGTGATGTCTCTGCTTTTTAATACACTAAGTTTGTCATAACTTTTCTTCCAAGGAGCAAGCATCTTTTAATTTCATGGTTGCAGTCACCATCAGCAGTGATTTTGGAGCCCAAGAAAATAAAGTTCGTCACTATTTCCACTTTTCCCCCTTTTTTTGCCATGAAGTGATGGGACCAGATGCCATGATCTTAGTTTTCTGAATGTTGGGCTTTAACCCAACTTTTTCCTCTCTTCTATCACCTTCATCAACAGGCTCTTTAGTTCCTCTTGACTTGCTGCCGTTAGAGTGGTGTCATCTGCATATCTGAGGTAGTTGATTTTTCTCCCCTCAGTGTTGATTCCAGCTTGTGCTTCATCCAGCCCAGCATTCCACTGATGTACTCTGCATATAAGTTAAATAAGCAGGGTGACAGTATACAGCCTTGTCATACTTCTTTCCTGATTTTGAACCAGTCTGTTGTTCTATGTCGGTTCTAACTGTTGCTTCTTGACCTGCATACAGGTTTCTCAGGAGACAGGTCAGATGGTCTGGTATTCCCAGCTCTTTAAGAATTGTCTACAGTTTGTTGTGATCCACAAAGTCAAAGGCTTTGGCATAGTCAATGAAGTGGAAGTAGATGTTTTTCCTGGAATTTTCTTGCTTTCTCTGTGATCCAATGAATGTTGTCAATTTGATCTCTGGTTCCTTTGCCTTTTCTAAACCCAGCTTGTACATCTGGAAGTTCTTGGAAGCCCTTGTGTGGTTGATATGAACTATATATATATATATATATATATATATATATATAATCTGCTTCTTATTTTTAAAATCTTGATAAAATCCACTATTGTATAAATTGAGAAATCTTAGGCTAAGATTGATAATTTTAGTAAACTCAATTGATGGCAAAGCTGCAGTGTTTTATCTAAACTTTTGTTGCATTCATGAAATTATTTATAAATTTGTGACATGTATGTTATTAAGAAGCAAAATAATCTAGTTCCATAATGCAATTGGGTAATTGGAAAGATATTGGTATTACTAGTTAAAATGAAGATTGTACTTTGTATATGTGTCTTATACTCTTAAGACAAATATTAACCCATTTAATATTTTACCGCAATCCTAGATGCTCAGAACTATTATTGTTCATGTTAACAGATAGAGAACTCATAAGTACCAGGAGTTCATGTTAATTGTTCAACTTTAGAGAACTCGGGAATCTACCAAGTGTAACTTCAGATTCTGTGCTGTTAGGAAGTCGCTCTCCTGGGTCTGCCTAGGGATGTATGTGCCTGTGAGATGAGGAAAAGCACCGCTGATGGCCATAAGGAAATGAAGAGATGAGAGGCTGATCTCAAGTGTGTTCCTAATATATTAGGCACAATTTAACAGACAGCTTTTTATGTAACCAATTTCATCATCCCCAAATCTATGAATAATAAAGTTAAGGAGAAGGATAAAAAGAGAAGTTAGGGGTAAAAGAAATAATTATTTATAATTTGATGTATACAATTCTAGAATTTGTCAGGACACAGTGGCCATCAGCAGCCTGGTGAGATCTTTCTGATATTAGAGGATCTGGCTCCTTTTTGAGTACTTCCTTCTTTTCTGACATTTTGTTCCATTTGAAATACCTACTGTTTGCTATATTTGAGGTGCATTGTCAAATAAGAATAGTTTAAAATCTGTCTTCAAATAGAGTTATTGTGTCCTCTGAAAAGTAATATTCCTATTGTTTAGCAGTTTTTTCTTGTTAAAATTCAAAAGCTGCCATGCAAGGTCCATTTGATCTCTATTTGAACCAGATCCCCAAGGATGTGCCAAAGGAATAGCTTGTCATAGATAAACACAATTTTAACAGGTTCTGTGTAAAGTTTCAGTTTTAGAGCCTTGGACTGTACCTTAAGAAGCTCTATAAGTGATTTTGAGAAATATAAATTGTCATCCAAGCATTTTATGAGGCATTTCATTTTAGACCCTGAATTAAATGACCTTCTGCTCACTGGAGTTAGTAATAATTCAAAGAGGCTATGTTTCCACTAAGTGAAGAGTCTTTGGAAGCATCATTTCCTTTTACATTGGACAGGAAAGCTGTATTGGTTTCCAAGCTAAAGAATAAGTCATTCCACTTCTAGGAATCTGACTGGAAGAAATAAACATTAAGCACAAAATGTTTTAGACGCCAAAGTGATTGCTACTCTTAGATAATTCACGGCAACTAAAGAGGTTTCCTGAGGGGCAGAGGCAGGCAGGTTTCATTCGTCTGCTCGGTGGAATATCATGGAGCCACTAAAAAGCACTCTTAACGTTCATTGAAAGGTTTAGAGCACAAAATTCAATATGATCATGATTCTGAAAACCTGGGCATAGAGAAAAATGGAACAAGTCAAGAAGTACGGGTACTTTTCATACGTTTTTACACTTGGAAGTATTACTTTTATGCTGGAAAAGAAGATGGAAGAAGAATTTACCTCAAAAATATTACAGCAGTTCTCCTGCCTCTCTATTCCATGATTTATTTAAGCCGTCAGATGCTGAGGTAATATGGAAGGAAACATGTTTACCTTCTATGTTCTTGTTCTCTGTTTTTTTAAAGGCCTTCATTATAAATAATGATGGACATTTTTTTCTCTCATGGATATTATTTCCAGTTGTTTATGGGATGCTTTTTCTAAGAACTAGTCATATTTTGGTTAATAACCATGTCAGTGACTAGCAATCTTCATGTAAAACCATTCATGCTTGATGTTCTCTGTTTGATGATGTGAGGAAAAATTTGAAAAGATGTTTTGAATAAGGGGTCATGTCATAAAATAAGAAATGAATTTCTTTAACTAAGTCACCGTTGCTTCTATCATTAGAAGTTCCAAATGAGTTTCTCTTACTGGTAAACTTTCTTGGGTTTTATATTTTAAAAAACTCATAATGATTCCCTCATTGTTATATGACAATTTAGTGTGGTATTTGATTTTGTTATTTTCTTGGAAAAAAAGATTTTACTCCACTATCTTTAGATTTCTATCGTTTCTTTCTTGTCTAATAGTTATTCCTTCATAGGATTTTTTTTTACAGTTTTTTCCCTTTGTCCTAGTGTGTCAAAGTTTTAGCCTAGATGTGGAATTCTTTATAATTGTCTGACTTGCTGTGGACTTGAGTCTTCCTACATTTGAGGTTTCATGTCTTTCATTGTTTATGAGACTTTCATCCATTTTCACTTTGACTATGTCCCATCTTTCCTTGTACCAACCTTTGTGAAAGTCATACTAGAGCTGGGCAGGACGTACCTGTTCTCCATGTCTCCTAACCTTTCTTTATATTTCCATTTCTTTTGGTCTCTTCGAAGAATTCTG
Source organism: Bos taurus (assembly GCF_002263795.3). Lineage (NCBI taxonomy): Eukaryota > Metazoa > Chordata > Mammalia > Artiodactyla > Bovidae > Bos > Bos taurus. Next base: position 7,583,608 of record NC_037336.1, read on the forward strand.
AGTTGCATCTTTAACTTCATTTCTAGTTCACTACTTTTCATATCATGATTAACCTACAGTTTACACCGTTCTCTGCATCCATCCAGTCCATTCTAAAGGAGATCAGCCCTGGGTGTTCTTTGGAAGGAACGATGCTAAAGCTGAAACTCCAGTACTTTGGCCACCTCATGTGAAGAGTTGACTCTTTGGAAAAGACTCTGATGCTGGGAGGGATTGGAGGCAGGAGGGAAAGGGGATGACAGAGGATGAAATGGCTGGATGGCATCACTGACTCCATGGACGTGGGTTTGGGTCAACTCTGGGAGTTGGTGATGGACAGGGAGGCCTGGCGTGCTGCAATTCATGGAGTCGCAAAGAGTCGGACATGACTGAGCGACTGAACTGAACTGCATCTTTATTTCAATGGCAGTTTTTCCTTTCTATAACTTTCTTTAAAGTCACCTTTATTGAGATATAATTTATATCAAATAAACTTGACAGATTTCAAGTATACAGTTATATATACATATATATTTATATATATATAAACATAATGAAAATCATTTTCATTGCTTATTTTTGTGTTTTTTTCTAACATTTTTCTGATGGCATCTTATTACCTTCACATATTTCATTCATTGTTTTGTGTGTTTTGCTTTTAAATGTGTTTTTTTAAGCAGTTTTTCCCCAATTAAAAATAAATTTTAAAATGTCCAGGTGATTGGTAAGTTAGTGCATATAACATATATTTAAGTGTATGTAACAGATATTTGAATAGTACTTCTGTATTAAGCCCTGGTCCAAGTATGTTACAAATATTAACTCACCCTCTTAATATTAGATGTATTTGTTTTGTGATGGACATCCAGTTGGTGCTATAGTCTGAACCTCTTGTGACCTAATTATGGTCAGATATTTATTTGGTTGTTTTTGATGAATTATGCTCATGGTGGCTTTACTGCTTGTGCACTGTGAGTATATAATTTTGCACATTTTCTCTGGTCAGTTGTCTGACATTTGCTGTGGAAGTGGTCTTTGAGGGATAGTTTACATTTTTTTTTTTTCCCTAGGCACTCCACAGGTATCCAAGATCACTTTAGAGTTCACATTGTGTAATACTTCAGATATCTATACAATATAGGATTTTCATATATATAATACAGGATTTTCAAATATATAAGGAAATACATACATATGTAATATATATTATAAGCAATAAAATAGAATAATGAAATTAATACATTTTTCACTCCCCATAGGTTAAGAAGCAGAATGACCACCACTTACAGTAACTTCTCAGCACTAACACTTCACACTGGTGGTGTTTCCTCCCTGTGTTTGTGCCAGCAGTTTTTCTCGCACAAGGAAATCTTTCATCTGTTTACATGTTCAGCAGGTAGTTACTGAATGCCCACTGTGTTCCAGATATGATCCTATGTGTTCCAAGCTCAGAAATTGAGCAAAGACATAGTGAGAAGATCTGCTGGGGTCCTTATAGTGCCCACATGGCAGTGGTGGCTTTACTGGAGCGAGCGGTGGAGGTGGAGAGGAGGGGCCAGCTTCTGGAGCTGTTTTTAAGGCACAGGGTACAGGATTGAAACTGAGCAGGCCCCGTGTTAGAAGGAAGCCCAGGAGACAGGTGTCCTGGAAGCGAGGGCAGTGGTGCATTGACAAGTGAACAAGCAGCTGAGGGTGTGACCTGACCTTAGTGTTCGAGCTGGAGGGGTGTTCCAGGCTGATCGCTGTGAGTGCAAGAGAGGAGAAGAAAGATTCTTTTAACAGAGCAAAACATGGGACCATTAGCTAGAGAGGGAAGTGGGGGTGAAAAAGGGTATTGCTTAGGTGGTGAAAATTCAGGTGGCATGTTTGTAGATGGAGAAAAGTGGAGAGAGAGAAAAATCGATGGTGCAGGAGAGAGCAGACACTTCCAGGACTCTGATCAGGAGTATACAGGAAGGTGTGGATACAGCACAGCCTGAGTGGAGGAGCCTGTGCTCAGGACCCAGAGTTTACATGGATGTTTGTTCCAAGGCATTTCACGGATGGATCCTTTGCTCATATAATCTATAATATTGTCAGAAACGGACATGTATTTTCACGAATGTAATGCGTCCTCTTTGAAGCCCTCCGTGTACTCCAGCCTCCTTCTCTGTTGTCCAACCACAGTGACCTTTCAGTCCCTGAGAGCCTCCTACTCGCCATGAACCTTGGCATGTCAGTTACATCTGCCTGCAAGGGCACCCACTCCAAGGCTTCATTCAGATCTTCAGAGCACTTTACGCAGATATAACCTTCTATGCAGTCCTGGGCTCATTGATTAACAACAGCCTTTACCATGAGGCTTTAATCCCATGAGGCTGGACCACATCTCTTAAAATGTTTAAAAAGCATAAGTGTATATTAAGTAGCAAACAGTGACATTTGTTATTTATTAGCAAGTATAGTATGAATGAAATACATTTTTGTTTTTTAAAAATGTACTTAATTTAGTCTGTTTTTTAACTTATACAAAGTACATGAGGCAGGTGCTTCCTGCTATTCAGTTTGGCTGCCTAGGAGGTATACAGATTAAGCTCATTATATTCATAATTGTACTTAGTTCTGAGCTTCCTGGATAACATATTTTAATGAGTAAAATGCAGTCTTAATAAGCCAGCAAGTTGTTTTACACTGGAAGAAGATGTTCCACCACTTTGTTCAAAGAAGAAAGAAAAGCATGCACCCTGCAAAAGTTATTTAGACATCCAAAAGTAAGCTTCAATTTAAGAACTTTTAATTGTGCTTCTGCAACTTAGAGATAGCCCTGCCTTAAATATGTAGAATGTTTTCCAACTGAAATAAAGCATTCACTGGCCTGTAAAAGTACACCTTTAGTGGAGTATGTTGATTCTGAGCTTAAAGTGTGTGCTGGCCTGCGGGAGCAAGTGGTTGAAAACGTGTTTATATTTAAACAAAAATTAAATCAGTGGCTTCACATTGATTCAAATGATATACAAACAACAAAATGAGGAATAAAACAGTGTAGCTAAAAGATTTTACTGATACCCCAAAATCAGGAGAATTTCAACAATAACTAAAACCTTAAGTGTTAAGTGAAGTCGCTCAGTCGTGTCCGACTCTTTGCGACCCCATGGACTTTAGCCTGCCAGGCTCCTCCGTCCATAGGATTTTCGAGGCAAGATACTGGAGTGCTGTTTCCTTCTCCAAGGGATCTTCCCAACCCAGGAATCAAACCCAGGTCTCCTGCATTGTAGGCAGATGCTTTTACCGTCTGAGCCACGAGGGAAGTCAGGAATCAAATAATAGTGTGGGTTCCGAGGCTTGCTCCTTGTGTGGTTATCAACAGAGGGTTAGACAGTACTCTTGCCTGGAAAATCCCATGGACACAGAAGTCTGGTAGGCTGCAGTCCATGGGGTCGCTAAGGGTCGAACACAACTGAAGCGACTTCACTTTCACTTTTCACTTTCATGCATTGGAGAAGGAAATGGCAGCCCACTCCGGTGTTCTTGCCTGGAGAATCCCAGGGACGGGGGATCCTGGTGGGCTGCCATCTCTGGGGTCGCACAGAGTTGGACACGACTGAAACGACTTAGCAGCAGCAGCAGCAGACAGTCAGACCTAATTCTGCAGCTGAAGTGGGGGCTGCACTGGTCTTCTCCGTGAGCTCACTGTGTGACTGGAGTTTGAGTTTACAAGATAGAAAGGGAAATTAAAAGTATTGAGTTCCACAGAAAGAGATTGCCTACTAGCTTAGCTGTATAACTTTTTAAAAATGAAGGATACCATGAACAAAATGAAAAGGACAACCTATTGAATGGGAGAAGCTATTTGTAAATATGACTGATATTTGGGATTATGATGCAACATATATAGATAGCTCATACAACTCAACATAAAAAAAGGAACTCACAGTTTATTTTAAAACGGGCAGAAGAACTGAATAGATCCTTTTCCAAGGAGGAATGTAGATGGTCAACAGGCAAATGAAAAGATTCTCAACATCACTAATCATCAGAGGAATGCAAATGAAAACCACAGTGAGCTATTAGCTCACATCTGTCAACATGGCTGTTATCAAAAAAACCCACACGTGTTGGCTCTGTGGATCTGGAGAACATAGAACTCCTATATGCTGTTGGTGGTATTGGTGTATCTGCTATGGAAAACAGTATGGAGGTTTCTCAAAAAATGGAAAATATAATTAACATATGATCTATCAATCCCATGCCCGAGTATATATCTGAATAAAACAAATACACTAAGTTGTAAAGATACAGACACCACAGTGTTTGTGGTAGCACTATGTACAACTGTCAAGGTATAGAAACAACCTAATTTCCATTAATAGGTGGGTGGATAAAGAAGATGCAGTATATATATGCAATAAAATATTCAACCATAAAAGAGAATTAAACAACACAGATGAACTTGGAGGGCATTATGCCCAGTAAAGTATTAATAAGTCACACAGAAAAAGGCAACTACTGTAGGATGCCATATATGTATAGAATCAAAAAGACAGGGCAAACTAAAGTGAAAGTCATTCAGTCATGTCCAACTCTTTGGGACTTCATAGACTATACACACCATGGAACTGTCCAGGCCGGAATACTGGAGTGGGTTGCCATGTTCTCCTCCAGGGAATCTTCCCACCATGGGGATTGACCCAGGTCTCTCGCATTGCAGGTGGATTCTTTACCATCTGAGTCACCAGGGAAGCCCAGAAATGCTGGAGTGGGTAGCCAATCCCTTCTCTACTAGATCTTTTCAGCCCAGGAATCGAACCAGGGTATCCTGCATTGCAGGCAGATTCTTTACCAGGTGAGCTACCAAGGAAGCAAAGCACTACAGAATTTAGACAGTCTTTCATTCAGTTAAAAAATGTTCCATCCCTAAATATGCAGCCCCAGGGTCCATGCTATCCCTTTCATTGATCCCTCACATAGCCTGCGTCTCAGGTAGAACAGGGAAGCTTTAATCCACGTTCCTTTTAAATAACTGCTCTAGTGTTGTTGTGGTGGTACCCAAGCAAAATTCAGTCCTGTCAGTTTCTGGCATATAAAATGAGTAGAGAAATGTATGACAAAAAGTCAAGAGAATGAAGGACTTGAGATAGGGTGAGGTGTTATATAAATTTAATACAATTCTATATTATTTTAGCATTAATAGAGGGAGGGGAGGAAAATTTGGTATTCTCCTTCAGTTCAGTTCAGTCGCTCAGTCATGTCCGATTCTTTGCAACCCCCTGGACTGGAGCACTATAGGCTTCCCTGTCCATCAACAACTCCGGAGTTTACTCAAACTCATGTCCATTGAGTCATTGATGCCATCCAACCATCTCATCCTCTGTCGTCCCCTTCTCCTCCTGCCTTCAATCTTTCCCAGCATTGGGGTCTTTTCAATGAGTCAGCTCTTTGCATGAGGTGGCCAAAGTATTGGAGGTTCAGCTTCAGCATCAGTCCTTCCAATGAACACCCAGGACTGATCTCCTTTAGGATGGACTGGTTGGATCTCCTTGCAGCCCAAGGGACTCTCAAGAGTCTTCTCCAACACCACAGTTCAAAAGCATCAATTCTTTGGCACTCAGCTTTCTTTTTTTTTTTTTTTTTAAATTTTATTTTATTTTGAAACTTTACATAATTGTATTAGTTTTGCCAAATATCAAAATGAATCTGCCACAGGTATACATGTGTTCCCCATCCTGGTCCCTCCCCCCTCCTCCCTCCCCATACCATCCCTCTGGGCCATCCCAGTGCACCAGCCCCAAGCATCCAGTATCGTGCGTCGAACCTGGACTGGCATCTCATTTCATACATGATATTTTACATGTTTCAATGTCATTCTCCCAAATCTTCCCACCCTCTCCCTCTCCCACAGAGTCCATAAGACTGATCTATACATCAGTGTCTCTTTTGCTGTCTCATAGCTTTCTTTATACTTCAACTCTCACATCCATACATGACTACTGGAAAAACTATAGCTTTGACTAGATGGACTTTATTGACAAAGTAATGTCTTTGCTTTTTAATAAGCTGTCTAGGTTGGTCATAACTTTCCTTCCAAGGAGTAAGCGTCTTTTAATTTCATGGCTACAGTCACCATCTGCAGTGATTTTGAAACCCCCCAAAATAAAGTCTGTCACTGTTTCCACTGTTTCCACATCTATTTGCCATGAAGTGATGGGACCAGTATTCTCCTTAATTTAGAACTAATTTAATATTTTAGAAAGAACATAAAAAAGACATGTCTACTTTCAAAAATGTATTAATTTTGTTCATTTGAGTGTTTTGGTGTGCCATGTGCTGGTTGCATTCTTTGACCTGTGTTGATTCAAAGTGAAGAATATCAACATGCCAAAATCATCATGCTTAGCAGTGCCTTCTTGTTAGAAGTTAATAAGTTGTGAGGAAGAGAAAATGCTAATTATTCAACGTGCATTTGTAGAACTGTATTAGTATCTAGTGTCCTGTGTTTGGGCTTCCCAGGTGGCACTAGTGGTAAATAACCTACCTGCCAATGCAGGAGACATAAGAGACAGGGCTTCAATCCCTGGGAAGATCCCCTTGAGCAGGAAATGGCAACCCCCTCCAGTATTCTTGCCTGGAGAGTCCCATGGACAGAGGAGCCTGGTGTGCTACAGTCCAAGTGTCCGAAAGAGTTGGATGTGACTGAATCAACTTAGCATGTCCTGTTTTTGATGAATATAAAACAGAAAGCATTTTTTATTGACAAATAAATACACTTAGTAACTTCAGGCACTTATTTTTTGGGGTCTGCTTTTGAATTGAAGTATAGTCAAAAGAGCTTACTTAGAAGTCAGATTTTTCAGGTTTTTATTAATTTTACCACATTCATATCTAAATGACTATCTCAAAACAGAAGTACTATTTTGCACATTGATTAGAGCAAGTTCTAAATGAAATTTGCTATTATTAGAAGATGAATTAATCTCATATGAAATAGAACATAATGACAAGAATGAATATTTGAAATAGTTACATCTGCTCTTTAGATATACTGAGTTTACAAAATTATCCATAGTGAGTATAATTATACCTTGATTAAGAAGCACAATAAACTACTAAGATCTTACTATCACAGCAGATGTAGTAAGAGCTGTCTGAACTTTCACCTTTGAACAGATTAGTGATATATGAGTCTGGTTTGAAGAAAAGTTTTGATTTCTTGTGAATCATAATTATGTCATAACCAGAGCCAGTTAACAGTCTCCGTTAACAAGTATTACTTTTGACGTTTTAAGATCTATGATGGTATAAGACCTGGAAATACCTTGCCTTTTCCTTTCCAGTGGGCAATGCTAGATAAAGGGGGGAAAAGCAGAAATACTCAAAGTAAGAAAAGGTTCATATTCATATTTGGAACTGATAATGGCAGCCAAATTTTTCTGTAACCTAGATCTTTCAATTCTATCCACAGAGGCAATGTCTGAAAGCAATCTATATTAATAGAACTTGGACTTCCTGTTCCAGCTTTCACATCTAGATGTTACTTGCTTTTAGAGACAACAGTGATGTCTTTTAGTTTGAATTAAAGCAACTGGTGTATAAAAATTTGGAAAAGCAAAGTGAATTCCATTCTTGAACTTTCTGTAATTTCATTGACAATTTTTATCCCTCAGTTCAGTTCAGTTTTTTTTTTTAATTAATTTTATTTTATTTTTAAACTTCACATAATTGTATTAGTTTTGCCAAATATCAAAATGAATCCGCCACAGGTATACATGTGTTCCCCATCCTGATCCCTCCTCCCACCTCCCTCCCCATACCATCCCTCTGGGTCGTCCCAGTGCACCAGCCCCAAGCATCCAGTATCATGCATCGAACCTAGACTGGCATCTCATTTCATACATGATATTTTATATGTTTCAATGCCATTCTCCCAAATCTTCCCACCCTCTCCCTCTCCCACAGAGTCCATAAGACTGTTCTATACATCAGTGTCTCTTTTGCTGTCTCGTACACAGGGTTATTGTTACCATCTTTCTAAATTCCATATATATGCGTTAGTATACTGTATTGGTGTTTTTCCTTCTGGCTTACTTCACTCTGTATAATAGGCTCCAGTTTCATCCACCTCATTAGAATTGATTCAAATGAATTCTTTTTAATGGCTGAGTAATACTCCATTGTGTATATGTACCACTGCTTTCTTATCCATTCATCTGCTGATGGACATCTAGGTTGCTTCCATGTCCTGGCTATTATAAACAGTGCTGTGATGAACATTGGGGTACACGTGTCTCTTTCCCTTCTGGTTTCCTCAGTGTGTATGCCCAGCAGTGGGATTGCTGGATTATAAGGCAGTTCTATTTCCAGTTTTTTAAGGAATCTCCACACTGTTCTCCATAGTGGCTGTACTAGTTTGCATTCCCACCAAGAGTGTAAGAGGATTCCCTTTTCTCCACACCCTCTCCAGCATTTATTATTTGTAGACTTTTGGATCGCAGCCATTCTGACTGGTGTGAAATGGTACCTCATAGTGGTCTTGATTTGCATTTCTCTGGTAATGAGTGATGTTGAGCATCTTTTCATGTGTTTGTTAGCCATCTGTATGTCTTCTTTGGAGAAATGTCTATTTAGATCTTTGGCCCATTTTTTGATTGGGTCATTTATTCTTCTGGAGTTGAGCTGTAGGAGTTGCTTGTATATTTTTGAGATTAGTTGTTTGTCGGTTGCTTCATTTGCTATTATTTTCTCCCATTCTGAAGGCTGTCTTTTCACCTTGCTAATAGTTTCCTTTGATGTGCAGAAGCTTTTAAGGTTAATTAGGTCCCATTTGTTTATTTTTGCTTTTATTTCCAATATTCTGGGAGGTGGGTCATAGAGGATCCTGCTGTGATGAATGTCAGAGAGTGTTTTGCCTATGTTCTCCTCTAGGAGTTTTATAGTTTCTGGTCTTACATTGAGATCTTTAATCCATTTTGAGTTTATTTTTGTGTATGGTGTTAGAAAGTGTTCTAGTTTCATTCTTTTACAAGCGGTTGACCAGATTTCCCAGCACCACTTGTTAAAGAGATTGTCTTTAATCCATTGTATATTCTTGCCTCCTTTGTCAAAGATAAGGTGTCCATATGTGCGTGGATTTATCTCTGGGCTTTCTATTTTGTTCCATTGATCAGTTCAGTTGCTCAGTCGTGTCCGACTCTTTGCGACCCCATGAGTTGCAGCATGCCAGGCCTCCCTGTCCATCACCAACTCCTGGAGTTTACTCAAACTTATGTCCATCGAGTTGGTGATGCCATCAAGCCATCTCATCCTCTGTCGTCCCCTTCTCCTCCTGCCCCCAATCCCTCCCAGCATCAGAGTCTTTTCCAGTGAGTCAACTCTTCGCGTGAGGTGGCCAAAGTACTGGAGTTTCAGCTTTAGCATCATTCCTTCCAAAGAACATCCAGGACCGATCTCCTTTAGAATGGACTGGTTGGATCTCCTTTTTGTGCCTAGGTGGCCAGTAATGATATACTTGAAAATACCATAGTCCTGAAAATGTCAGTAATGGACTGCCCAATCAAAAAAGGAGTATAGAGAAAGGACACACTTGGGAAAGTTGTAGAGACATGATAAGAACCACAGTGATGAACCAGCTGTGAGCATAGAGAGCAAAAATGGCACAGTGACCCCAAGGCTGCTTTCTCATTGAGGTGAATGATGAATGTTAAAATGGACAAGACAGAAGGAAAGCCTTGTTTCAGTGATTTTAGACGAGTTGACTTTGAAGCATTGCAAATTTGTGTGGAATATTTAGGTGAAAGGTCATTGAGCAGTTGAGAGCATGAGGGCAGAACCCAAGAGAGAGGACTGGGTTGTATTCATTAGATTACTCAAAACTATGATTTTCTGTCTATGGGACACAGCAGTCTGTCTTGTTAAGCTTTCAGAGTCCTTAAATAAGGTAATGAGTGAGATCTCCTGGAGACAGCCCATGGGGCTCTGGGGAGAAGATGGTCAAGTGTGCATCCCTGGGAAAGCTTTTAGTTGAGAAAGTCATCCAATGGTGGGAAGAGGACCAGGAGAGATGAAGTTGGGAAGTCAAGGGGGGATAGTGTTGAGAAGAGGGAAAAAGTCAAATGAAACGAAAAGTTGTACTTCAAAAATTAGGAAAAAATAACCTATACTTAAACTAATTATGTTGTAAATTATGTCCCCTGCCCCAAAGGAACTAGAAAAGGCAATGGCACCCCATTCCAGTACTCTTGCCTGGAAAATCCCATGGACGGAGGAGCCTGGTAGGCTGCAGTCAATGGGGTCGCTAAAAGTCGGACACAACTGAGCGACTTCACTTTGACTTTTCACTTTCATGCATTGAAGGAGGAAATGGCAACCCACTGCAATGTTCTTGCCTGGAGAATCCCATGGACAGAAGAGCCTGGTGGGCTGCCGTCTATGGGGTCTCACAGAGTCGGACACGACTGAAGCGACTTAGCAGCAGCAGCAGCCCCAAAGGAATATTTCCAACCATCCATCATTAGAATGCCAAGGCCTCTTACAGATCACTTTTGACTGTTCCTACTGTGATCTAAGCCCAGATGGACTGGAGAGTCAGTGATGACATTGCTAACAGGATCATGGGCAGTGACTGAATATGAACTTTGTGGCTACCTTTTCCTTGTTGGTGGCCTAATATTAAGGAGTTTAAATCAGAGCCTTTAATTTTAGTAACTTGTGCATACTTTAAAGTGTATAGTCTAAATTGGACTTAGTATCCAATGCTTGCTCCTTGCAAGAAAAACTATGAAAAACCTAGGCAACATATTAAAAAGCAGAGATATCAGTTTGCCAACAAAGGTCCATATAGGTAAAGCTTTGGTTTTTCCAGTAGTCATGTATGGATGTGACAGTTGGATCATAATGAAGGCTGAGCACCGAAGAATTGATGCTTTTGAACTGTGGTTCTGGAGAAGACTTTTGAGAGTCCCTTGGGTAGCAAGGAAGTCAAACCAGTCAGTCCTAAAGGAAATCTACCCTGAATGTTTCCCAGGTGATGCTGATGGTAAAGAACCTGCCTGCCAGTGCAGGAGACATAAGAGACCTGGGTTCAATCCCTGAGTTGGGAAGATCCCCTGGAAGACATCATGGCAACCCACTCCAGTATTCTTGCTTGGAAAATTCTGTGGACAGAGGAGACTGGCGGGTTATGATCTATAATGTGGGAACTGGACATGGAACAATGGAAAGTTCAAAATTGGGAAGGGAGTATGTCAAGGCTGTATATTGTCACCCTGCTTATTTAACTTATATGCAGAGTACATCATGGGAAATGCTGGGCTGGAGGAAGCACAAGCTGGAATCAAGATTGCCTGGAGAAATATCAATAACCTCAGATATGCAGATGAAACCACCCTTATGGCAGAAAGTGGAGAGGAACTAAAGTAAAGAGCCTATTGATGAAGGTGAAAGAGGAGAGTGAAAAAGCGGGCTTAAAACCTAGCATTTAAAAAACAAAGATCATGGTATCTAGTCCCATCACTTCATGGCAAGTAGATGGGGAAACAGTGGAAACAGTGTCAATCTTTATTTTCTTGGGCTCCAAAATCAATGTGGATGGCGACTGCAGATGTGAAATTAAAAGATGCTGGCTCCTTGGAAGAAAAGTTAGGAACAACCTAGACAGCATATTAAAAAGAAGAGACATTACTTTGCTGACAAAGATCTGTCTAGTCAAAGTGTGGTTTTTCCAGTAGTCATGTATGGATGTGAGAATTGGGCCATAAAGAAGGTTGAGTGCCAAAGAATTGATGCTTTTGAACTGTGGTGTTGGAGAAGACTCTTGAAAGTCCCTTGGACAGCAAGGAGATCCAACCAGTCAGTACTACAGGAAACCACTCCTGAATATTCATTGGAAGGACTAATTATGAAGCTGAAACTCCAATACTTTGGCCACCTGATGCAAAGAGTTGACTCATTTAAAAAGACCCTGATGCTGGAAAGATAGAAGCCAGGAGGAGAAGGCGACGACAGAGGATGAGATGGTTGGATGGCATCACCGACTTAATGAACATGGGTTTGAGCAAACTGTATGAGATGGTGAAGGACAGGGAGGCCTGGTGTGCTGTAGTCCATGGGGTCACAAAGAGTCAGACATGACTGAATGACTGAACAACAACAGAACCAATAGGATTGAATAGAATTAACATTAGAACCCTGAAAGTTATTTGTCCTAACAGTATTTGTAAAAAAAAAAAAAAAAGACTGAGGACATTCAGAAAGTATTTTATTTTATTTTAAAAATACTTATTTGTTTGGCTCTGCCAGGTCTTAGTTGAGGCATGTGGCATCTAGTTCCCTGACCAGGGATAGAACCCAGGCCCCCTACATTAGGAGTACAGAGTCTTAGACCACCAGGGAAGTCCCCAAAAAGCATTTTAAAATAATGGCGTTACATCTAAATCCAAGTGAATTATTAAAATAACTATTTATGATTCATGAATAAAGTATAAAAACATCAATAAATTATAATTGATTAAGCTACCATTTATTTAAAAGTCACTATCATTACAGTGTTTAATAAATATGCATAATATTTATACTTTATTTTGTAATCATTTAGGTATTTTACTTCTTCAGCCAATCTTTAATTTCCATGGTAAGAGGAGTCTTCTGACTCATCTCTGAGTTTCCCACATTGCTTTGCCTCCACACCCAAAGTCCAAAATTAGAGATACAGTAAAATATTTCTCAATGTATCATATCAACAAAATATCAGTACACATTAGTTACCTAATTGAATAAGATTAAGTTTTGCTCCTGAAACAGCAAATGAATTTAAAACGAAGCACAGTGAATGTTTTACAGTTTTAAAAATTAGCTTCTTCATTTTTCTTGTTACAACTTTGCCTAGTGATTCGATTGGTTAAAATGGTACTAATGCGACCAACCTAAGGTTTGAGTTCTGTGTGAAACTTTAACTCTTTGCTCAGAGACACAAATTAAGTCTTAGCCATGGTCATATTTGCATTATTGATTAAAAATAAAGGGGCAGTGCGTGGATAGAAGTGGAGAGACTATTTACAAATCCATTTATATAGCTGGAAAATGAATTCAAAGAATGCTGTCTTTTTGGTCAGTAGCACATTTGTTCTGAGGAGCAGCACCTTATCTTTGTTCTGCCTGATATCTGGATTTCCTGTATTGACAATCCTCCAGTATTGACCTGCTAGCATCTGCTTGCCATGTACCTTCCTGGGTACGGTTTCCAGCAGAGTGCTCAAAATTCATTCAGCCCACACCTAAGGAATATAAAGATGTCTCCTTATATTCCTTAAAACTTATAAAAATGTAAGTTTTAAGACGTGACTTTTAAAAAAGCATGTTTATTTCAAAGGCTTTTAATTTTAAACCAAAATAGCCATCTCCATTATGTACAGGAAAGGGTATATGTAGGCAATATAAAAATCTAAGATACTGTAATGTTTCTTGATCCAGTTCTATGTAACATTTCATGATGAATTAGTAAAAAAAATTTCAATTATTTTAAAAATGAAACAAGTTGATAGAATGCAAAACTTTTTATTAAAAATAATGTTAAGGAAGTGTACATAAACTAAAAAATTTAATGAGTATGGGGACAAAAACTTGAAAATATTATAGTTATTAAGTTTATTTTATTGGTATTTGAAGGCCTTTTACTGCCAAAGGATTACGATATATCAAGTCATTCACAGTGTGGTTTTGATCAAGTTCAAAAGTTGAAATCTAAGCATTGGACTAAAGTATTATTATATTTATGTTTTCAAGTAGATAAAAGAAAAATATTCATTATTATTTTAGCTAGTTAAGCATTTTTACATGAAAATGTATTTGAACTCAAAATTTTTATCATCTCTATTTTCCTGAAATCAGTATATCACTATGTAAATATTATTTAACTTACTAAAACAGAAGTTTATTAATATTATTGCAAATTTATTAAAAACGAAAAAATAACTAGTTTTTTGACAATTACTCTGCTAAAAGATTCATAACTTACACATGATTTAATTCTGGTATAGTTGGAAGAAAAGATATAGTTATTACATCAAAAACTTAAAGCAATTTTTTTTCTGGAATTATAAATTATTTTTAAAAATGAGAAAAAATGTTAATTTATTTGGTATTATAAGCAGTCAAGAGGGAAGACCTTTTCCTTTGCACCCGAGTGTAAGCTTCATGTGGGCACGATTTTTATCTTTTTTGATCTCTGCAGTACCCTCATCACCAAGGAAAGTGCTTATATACAAGCATTTAGTAAGAATCAATGAATAAATACAAACGACTCGGACAATCTGGGAACTGTCTCCTTTTTATAAATTAATATAATTGTGCCATACAAAGAAAAGTAACACGTAAACAGAGACTAATAAACGCTATCATTCTGTGCAGCTCTGTCTAGCTCCCTTCTGTAGCATACCCAGTCACAGGCTCTCACAGCAGGCTCTGACGTCCCCGGGTTCTGCTGCCTTTCATTCATAATGTAAAGGGGTCAGATTTCAACCAGGCTGAGGTGCAGATCAACACAAATAACCAACCCTGTATGAATAATCACGTGAACTTCAAAGTCTCTGGATTTGGGGCAAATAAATGGCACTGTGCTTAAGAGTTTGTGTTTGTCTATACATGAAATTTACTTTTAAAAATCAATAATACAAAGGTTTCAGGGTAGTCTGATGGTTCCATTCTGTAACTAGTGTATCTGATTTCAAAAGTTATAAAACACAGCACATTAAAAAAAATAGCCACCTTGCGTGGAGGAACAGAAATCTAGAGGATTGCAGCCAAGTTGAACTCCTTCAGGAGAATACTTCAGCCAGTGTTTCTGTGGTCTTTTATTTTCTGAGTTAAGTTTGCTGAATTTATTCATGGATACTCCATCTGTTCAGTGCGGAGGGACCGTAGAAGGATATATTTATGGGTGGCCTCTTGCTTCAATCTGATGAGTCACTAAAGCAAGAAAGTACTAACATCACGTCCGGAATCAGAAGGGCTTGTGAAATACTGTTTATAAAATGAAGTTCAAGATTCTGTTTTGAAGATCTGGGTCAGACCTCAAGCCTTTAAGATTTGGAGAAATCGGGCATAAATGTTATTTTTTCCCTCAAACTAAGCATTACTGTATGGTTAGATTGAAAATATTTCAGTTGAAAAAACCAACATCTAGGCCATATAAGGTTTTAAAAATATATTTATTTATATAATTTCAACCCTCAGAATATTTAGCATACCTAAAAGAAACTTCAAAAATTTTTGTCAACACTAGTTACAGAATGATATCATCAGACTACCTTACACCTTTTATATTTTTTATTTTTAAAAGTAAATTTTATGTTTAGATATACGTAAAATACTATGACCTTATACCAAGGGACTTCAAGATAAGATGCTTGCTGTTGGGTCTGCTAAAGTAAGGTGAGGTATGAGATGTTTTCCATGTACCTACGTGCTGCTTTCTGGGGACAGGGCTGGATCTTGCCAGGCTGCACAGAGCAGGCAGAAACACTGACTTACTATCACTGTCTGACACTAATTTTCTGATTCATCTTGAATTGATATCACTGGAATCAACTTAGGATGTTGCTTGGTGATTTGAAGTGATTGATCTTCCCATGGAGCTTATTTTTAGATAAAATATATGCAAATGATGTGCAGTGCTTCTTTGTTCTCTTATTTTCATAAGAAAGAAATGTGTGTTGTGTTTCTTTTTCAATTATCATAGGAAAAAAATAACTATCCTAAATGTAAATGAAAATTGTCTAAATGAGCTATTAAGAAACCAAATTACACCCCACATAGCATGAGGTATAATCCTATTACCATTTTTTTCTTTTTACTCTGGCTCTTCCAGCTCAAATTTTGTCTCCTGTTCTTTTTTTTCTTCTCTCCCATGTATTAGAGAGGTCATAAACTTCTGCGATTTCTTGGATTTCAAGGAGTCTTTTATAGTTTTTTTGTTTATTTTACAGCATAAGTTTCCTGCCATAGCTTCTTCATCTGTCTTTAGTTTTTCATGTCCTTTTCTTTGTTTTTCTTGTGGCATTTGTAAAATTTGATTTTGGTTGAGATCAATTTTCTTCTCAAATATTTCTCATCATTTGGTGGAGGTTTTTTCTTTTCTCCAGCCCAGCAATTTTGTAGTTATTGCGGTGGGGGAGGTGGGCTGGTGGGATATTATTAGCTCCTTCCTGCCGGGGCTGCACCTCTCCAGCCCCCACTGTGCAGGGAGAGCTCTCTGCTCTTGGCTAGTGGCGCTGTGGGCAGGCTCCCAGTGAGTCATTACATATCGCCCGTCCGGGGCATCTCACCTTGCTTTTCGCTAATGCACCGAAACACAGGTGCAGAGGTGACTTTTCTCCTCTGTGTGACCAGTCGAAGGCCTTCCTTGTGTTGGGAACTTGGGGTGTTGGAGTTGGCACAGATGAGTGTCTTCCCATCTGTGATGAGGGCTCAGGGATTTCCCTCCTATGTGTCTACCCACCTCTGTCTCCTCTCCAGATGAGGGATGCTGGGCTGGCCTGCGGGCTCTATGCTGTCTGAGAGCTGCAGGAGCAGGGACTCACTCTACCTCTTCCTTGGACCTGGACCAGTTTTTACTTCTCCAATTTGCTGCTCATCTTCCTAGATTGTGGTTCAGGACTGTGGCCATTTTCTAGCTTCACCAAGACACGTTTTTCTTGCCTGTATTTGTGTTCTTGTTGGTTTGTTTCAGAAAGCAGAGCCTTACTTCTTCATCTTTAACTGGACATTCCAGGTTACATTCACACATCGGGCCCTTGGCAATTCTTAGGAGTTACTTGCTGTAGGTGCTGATAGCTGTTTAGCCTCCTGGGGAAGAATTATTTTTCTCAGTCTCTTTTAAAGAATAACAATTAACAATGCATAATCTCTTTCCTCATCTCCATAGACCTTATTTCAAGAGTAAAATGTCTGTGAAAGAGGATGTGTGGAGTGAGTGAACACACAGATTTGCTGTGTTTAATTTCAATGTTCGTTTTCATTTGATTGTGAACTCGGGGTGTTCAAAGTCCATGTGTCTTAGAAAAAGGAAGCTTCTTTGTGAGGACCCTAATGTAGAGAACTTGAAAAAGTGTTTAGCTTTCCTCTCTGCAACTCTGCACTCACCAATCCAGCCACTGACCCTGCCACCTCACCAGCTCTTTCCTGCTCAGACCTTTGGACAGGAAGCAAATGCATGACTTCCTAGAATCATACACACCAGAAAACAGGAATGAGATGATAAACAAAAAGAGCTTTGTTCTGTAACTAACTTGCTGGCTATGAAGCTTTCCTGGGGTGTGGGAATTAATTACCAGTCTTGATTCTTAGGACCACTCCTTTTGTCATGTGATGCACCATGAGATGTGTGAGCATTAAAGAATGAATAAAGATGCTAATAAGTCAAACTATAATTTAAGCACCAAAGGTTGTAGAAGTCAGTAATAGTTGATATATTTTTGCCTTAAATTAACTTTTATATAATTAATCATTTTATATATAGCATGTGTATGCTATTTGTTGCAACTATTCGAATATTTTATGAAATAATATGGTAGAATTAATCTGTAATTTGTACAATGTAAGGTAGATAAGTGCCAGAATTTCTTTGAAGTGCATGTCCTTTAAAGATAGAAGGGTAACAATAAAAAGTTTCATTTGCTCTTCTTGAAGACTTGAAATAGGCTAAAAACTGAGTCATATCATTCGGGGATCGCTTATGGTCCTAGCCCAGGAAATAAATATGAGCTTAAAGATAGCCTTCCACAGCGGGATTATGCTCTTTCTCATTCGAAAAATTGCTTCGGTGACCTGGAGTCTGTTGCATGGCTTCTGAAGGCCCAGCTTTGTCTGAGTGGATTTTTCATTTAGAGCCACTCTTGCACTAGGACTCCCACTCATGCTCTTTAAGGAGGATGCTGCTGTCTGAGGATTTAACCAGGTTTAATAGCTATTTGTTTGGAGAAGGAAATGGCAACCCACTCCAGTATTCTTGCCTGGAGAATCCCAGGGACAGAGGAGCCTGATGGGCTGCCGTCTATGGGGTCGCACAGAGTCGGACACAACTGAAGTGACTTAACAGTAGCTATTTGTAGTAGCAACTACCAAACGGTATCTCAAGCTAACCTGTTGGATCTCCCGTCCATGTTAACCTCCAAGGCCATTCTGACAGTCATTGCTTTCATTCTGGATTTTGAATTTTCAAAACCTGTATTTTCACTTTTGTGTGAAAAAAAAAATTAGAGGGAAAAAGAAGCAGTCAGAAAAAGATGCATATATACAGAGAAATGCCAACCTGCATTATGAACTATGATAGGTAAAGGGATGCCAGGGTCTCTGCAGACTGTTACCCGTATGTCAGTCAGTCCGTCAGCCTGTCAGTCCGTAGATGCTGCAGTAAACCTGGTTTTCAGAACCTTCGTGTGTTATCAGGCTCATTTCCCCCAGTCCCCTCAAAACAGAGAAAGTGACGCCAGCTCTGTCGTGACAATTTCTTGTCAGAACGAGCAGCCTGCTCCATTCCTGGTCCCGTCTCTCCTTGTAGCTCATCTGTTTACCACACAAGATGCAGAAATGTAGTTCTGGGGGGCATATGCAGCAATTGGAGAAGGAAATGGCAACCTACTCCAGGATCCTTGCCTAGAAAATTCCACGGACAGAGGATCCTGGTGGGCTGTAGTCCATGGGGTTGCAAAGAGTCGGACACTACTGAGCGACTAACATAACACATAATGCATCAATTTGCCTCACTTTCTTTTTTGCTCTTAACAAAGTATTGAAGGAAACAAACATTAACAGCAACTTTAATTCCTGAACTCAACTGGATTTACTTCATTGTTCCCATTTCTCATTCCACCATTACCTCCTTTGGCAAATACTACCTATTCAGATTGGTTTTAACAGCAAACAACAATGTATTTCTTTGATTTGGTAAACTGTTTTGTTAAGAAAATTGTAGCATAGCCAAATGAGCTACTGAAATAGCTCATTCATTAAATAGGAATCAGGGTCCTAATTTTAGCGTCCTAGATCTGTTACTTATATGCTGACTTTTATGTAATTGGTTTCACCTCTCTACATCTGTTATCTTTTTTTTAATTTTATTTTTTAACTTTACAATATTGTGTTGGTTTTGCCATATATCAACATGAATCCGCCACAGGTATACACGTGTTCCCCATCCTGAACCCTCCTCCCTCCTCCCTCCCCGTACTATCCCTCTGGGTCGTCCCAGTGCACCAGCCCCAAACATCCAGTGTCATGCATCGAACCTGTTATCTTGATAAGCGAAGTGGAAAAGATGCTTCAACCAATTTAAAGGGCTATTTGGTGACGATTTCATGGGTTTGTGTGTGCTTGCTTTTTTAACCATACTATATTCTGAAATCTGTTTGAAACAGCTTAGAGAGATGTATAGAATTTGAACAGATAATTGTAACAAAAGTGTTAGTCACTCAGTTGTGTCCACCTCTTTGCGACCACATGGACTGTAGTCTGCCCGGTGCCTCTGTCCTTGGAATTCTCCAAACAAGAATATTGGAGTGGATTGCCATTTCCTTCTCCAGTGGATCTTCCCGACCCAGGGACTGAACCTGGTTCTCAGGCATTGCAAACAGACTCTTTACCATCTGAGCCATGCCTACGGAACAAAAATAAGTCAAGGTAAAGACTAGCATAAAAGTGGGTCTAAACGTACTGTCGGTTCTGAGAAGTCAACAGAAAAGGAAAGCGTAAATGGACACATGATCTCAGAGTCTCTCTCTCCCTTGCTGTGACGAGTTGTGAACAGAGTGGTGCAAATTAGAAATATGATCTTTATATCCATCTTATGATAGAAATACAAGACCCTCTTATGTCATTTTCTCATAGGAATTAGTCATCACCCTGCTTCTCAGGAACGTCGGGTGAAGTTGTATATATTAATCTGCCATCATTCCACCTTAGCACATTTGTGCCAAGTTTATCTGAAACCATGAACTTCAGAATGTATAGCTTCTTATATGGTAACTTGATTATGTAGCATGTCAGAGGCAGTGCCATCTAAAAGGTCAAATTTACCATTTATATGTGAACAGCAGTTACTGTCCTGAGGATGTTTGCTCTGTCATTCTTCCCAGTACCCAGGGATATAACTTTTGATGAGCTAATTTTAGACAGATGCTTCTAGAAGAAAGTTCGAATCCTTGTAGAATAAAGTTCGAATTTCCTGTTGGTGGTGTAGACTTTGTCTAGTAGTAGGCTTGCAATCCTGTTCCAAATTGGCCACTTTTAAAGCATGTGAAATCAAGAGGCATAACTGAAATGTAAAAGACAAGTTCAACAGGAACCAGAGGATGACATTTGCAAAAGAGAAGAAGAAAGAAGATAAGAAAAGAGGTATTAACAAAGTAAAAATTTAAGAACTTGAGTCAACTGAGAAATTAAGTCCAAAAAAGATCTCAAAATAAAATAGTTTTTAAAAATGAAAGAGCTAAAATTTAATAACTGTATTGTAAAATTAAATGATTTTGAACAGAATTGAAAAACATTTATACATTAAAAAGGACTAGGGCAATTAAAACATAAAACAACACAGTGATAACTATTAAAAAAACAACATTTTTAAAAAGCAATAAAGAGAGGTAAAAGGAAAAGCATAAATCTTCCAGGCTGGATATTCACTCCCCAGGGTCTCTTGACTTTATCTTGCTCTTTAGTAAATACTATATGAACAAAGGAATGTTATTATTCCCATTAACAACAACAAATACTTTCATCTAAAAAAAGGATGGAAAATGCTAATTTTTACTCTTAAGAAGTACTAACTAGGAAGACAGGTAGAAAGTCAAGTTTAACTCTTAAGAGTAAAAAGTCATAGAAACAACATAATGGCTACTGTTTTGCATTAATCCAAGCAACTAGCTGCCAAAGATGCCATTTTTATTTTTAAAGGGTCTTTTCTTTCTGACTCAAAACATTTTTTCTACCATGTTTTACATAATTCTACTAAAATATGCTTGTTTTTGTGGTTTATAGACTCACAGTTTTGAAATCAACAGGGAAAAGGAAAATTCTGAGGAATAAAATAATGTTAAAATGCTTTCGTTTGTTTTGCTGAAATTTATTTCACCCTAATAGTTATTACTCTTTCCATGATCAATGCTACCAAAATTTAATAAAATATAACAATTATTACACATACAATAACATTAAAAAGCTTTTTCTGAGTGATATTAGCATCCTGTGCATTGTCTGTTGAATTTTGAACATTGATTCTTCAAAGGCTAACCCAATTCTTTATGTATTTTCCTGGTAAATAAAAAGGCCATAACCTGACTTAATCTTTTTAGATGTAAAACAGAAGATTGTTCTCTAAGGTTGATTAATTTCTTAAAATATTAATGCTCTGTCAGGCTTGTTGTGGTGAATGAAATGTTTGAGTTTTTATCAGGCAGTTTTTGAAAAGGAATGATACTTGCTTTCATGTTTTGTAGGTGAAAAATGGTTCTTGAATCATGAAAAAGGGCTTTTGGAAAACATCAATGTCCTTAAATTAAATCTTTCCCAGTGGAGGTACTTTATGACATATTCTTGTTAATATCATTTTAGAATCTGTGTCTGGGGATTTTGCAGTAGAGTCTAAGGAATGACCAGAATACAGGCACTGGCAGCTAAATTGCACAGTTAAATTCAGACTTACAGTTTTTACAATGGTTTGATAAAATTTCAAATGATTTCTTCCTTAGAAGAGGAAATATCAAGGGATGAGTAGCTAAGCTGTAAACACATAGGGATTAAGCACCCACATTATCCAAGTCAAACCTGTCACTGATCTTCCATTAGGAGTCAGCTGCTGAAAATTAGCTGACATATTTGCTTCCATTTTTTAAAGAAAAAAAAGTTTGTTTTTGGCCATAATTATACATGCTTAAAGAATACAACCAATACTGAAAATCAAAGATGAAAAATTAAATTATACCACTCTAAAATAATCATTTTTAACATGAACTGACCACCAGCTCATCTTTCAATTCACCAGTTTCCTCTCTGTGCCAGAAATACAGCCAAACATCTGGGTGCATGGGTGATGGATAGATGGATAAAAACATGGAAATATTTTTATAACATGGGAAGCCTAGTATAAATAGTTTTTTAAGTTAAAAACTCAACTTTAGTTTCATTTAAGTTTCATAGAAGAAAAATACACTGATATGATATTGAAGGAAAATTTTAGTGTTCAGTAGATGATTCTGTGAACACTAAAATTTTTCTTCAATTTCATATCAGTGTATTTTTCTTCTATGAAACTCAAATGAAACTAAAGTTGAGTTTTTAACTTAAAAAACTATTTATACTAGGCTTCCCATGTTATAAAAATATTTCCATGTTTTTATCCATCTATCCATCCACCCATGCACCCAGATTCTGTGGAGAAGGCAATGGCAACACACTCCAGTGCTCTTGCCTGGAAAATCCCATGGATGGAGGAGCCTGGTGGGTTGTAGTTCATGGGGTCGCTAGGAGTTGGACACGACTGAGCGACTTCACTTTCACTTTTCACTTTCATGCATTGGAGAAGGCAATAGCAACCCACTCCAGTACTCTTGCCTGGAGAATCCCGGGGATGGGGGAGCCTGGTCGGCTGCTGTCTATGGGGTTGCACAGAGTCGGACACGACTGAAGCGCCTTAGCAGCAGCAGCAGCAGATGATTCTGTTGCAGGAACGGGGGACCCCCTTCCACGGCCCGAAATTGGGCTCTTGTCTAATACTTGAAATGAATTGTCTGAGGAGACACACGAGCTGACAAAGCAAAAGGCTTTATTGGGAAAGGACGCCTGGGTGGAGAGCAGGAGGGTAATCCAGGAGAATAGCTCTGCCATATGGCTTGCAGTCTTGGGTTTTATGGTGACAGGATTAGTCTCCTGGTTGTCTTTAGCCAGTCATTCTGACTCAGAGTCCTTCCTGGTGGGGCAGGCCTTGTTCAGCCAAGATGGACACCAGAGAGGAGGATTCTGGGAGGTGGTTGGACATGTGGTGTCTCCTTTTGACCTTTCTTGAACTCTTCTGGTTGGCGGAGGCTTATTAGTTCCCTGTTCCTTACCAGGACTACCTGTCATAAAGCAACTCATGCAAATGGCTGTGGGGTCTATCCAGGGTGGGCAGTTTCAGTCAGTGTGCTTCCCTTAACAATTCTACACTACAGTGTAGTAC
Source organism: Bos taurus (assembly GCF_002263795.3). Taxonomy (NCBI): domain Eukaryota; kingdom Metazoa; phylum Chordata; class Mammalia; order Artiodactyla; family Bovidae; genus Bos; species Bos taurus. The sequence continues at coordinate 7,606,760 of NC_037336.1, forward strand.
CAGTTAAAATATCCCTGTAAGGTTAAAGAGAGGGGGCAGAGGGAGTGGAGAGGAGGTCAGGGAAGGAGGAAAAGGCAAAGGAGAAGACAGGAGAGAAGGCAAAAGGAAGTGTACCCTTTTTAAGGTAGAGTCATTGTTTCCAAACTGTTGGGTTGGTCAAAAAGTGTGTTTGGGATTTTGCGTGAGCTGTTAAAGAAAACCTGAACAAACTTTTTGGCCAATCCAATATCTACTTCCATTTTAACTTTCTCAATGCTGTATTAAAAGATCAATCTATTCCCACTTGTTTTAACAAGGCATATTAACATATATATATACATATGTTAACAAGCATATAGCAGGTCGTTTTTACCTTTTTCATCTTTCGTTCCATAACCTCAGATCCATGGAGTGATCTGCGTGTAACTGGATTCGTTTCCCTCACCAGTACTTTTCCCATAGGTTTCCAGTTCTTCGCTGTTAATTTTCATTTATCTCCTAATTGGAAAAATTAATGGTCTACCTTTTATTGTCTGTTTCTTTTTTGCTTTCTCAACAAGGGCTTCTGAGCATGGCATTATCTCAATGTTTTCCCATTTAAGAATAGTGTCTGCCTACTGCCTATGCGATTTCCCTGGTGGCTCAGATGGTAAAGCATCTGTCTACAATGTGGGAGACCTGGGTTTGAGCCCTGGGTTGGGAAGATCTCCTGGAGAAGGAAATGGCAATCCACTCCAGTACTATTGCCTGGAAAATCCCGTGGACAGAGGATCCTGGTAGGCTACAGTCCATGGGGTCACAAAGAGTCACACACAACTGAGTGACTTAACTTTCACTGCCTTTTTACATAAATAATATTGTTACTGGTTATAGAATTCTCAGGTTTCACTTTTGTTACCCTAGAACATTGTAGACATTGCTTTACTACCTCTTGCATTGAAAGTTGGAAATATTTGCTGCCAGCATGAGGTTTAATAAGAAATTATTTAAGGGTGAATACAGGACTGTAGAGTCAGTCAGTTGACTGGGCCATGCTTTGGCCTTGACTATTCTGTATTAAATTTATTTGAAAGACAGTGTATTCTTTAATGTATAGATTCACTTCTTCATGGAAGGGACTATTTTATATTGCAGATTTGCTAAAATGCATGTTCTCTTGCATTGTGGGCATCTGGGCTTCCCTGGTGGTTCAAATGATAAAGAATCTGTCTGCAGTACAGGAGACCTGGGTTCTACCCGTGGGTTGGGAAGATCCCCTGGAGAAGGGAATGACAACCTACTATAGTATTCTTGCCTGGAGAATTCCATAGATAGGGGAGCCTGGTGGGCTACAGACCATGGGGTTGAAGAGTTGGACACCACTGAGCCATTAACACTTCCACTTTTTCAGTACTACACAAACATTGATCTTTATGTAAAATTCCCTTGCGAGTATAGTCTTGCTTCCATATTTGTTTTACTTTAATCATTTTAATTCCTTGCATTAAAAAAAGTCAGCATTCGCTATATAAACCTCATTGTTTCCTAAATATCAATTATTTGATCTTTAATCAGTTTTATTTCTACTGTTCTTAAGTTGTGTGTATTGTTATGTAGTGGTGGAATTGTGATTCTCGAATTGTATGATCAAGCTTTTTATAGACATTTAAATCTTATGTAGTCCATTCATCTCATCTTTGAGCTCATTTTTGCAGAATTCTCATTCTCAATGTTATTTTATATCATGAGATAATTATGAGGAATTTCATTTTGTTCCATGAGTTATTTTTCTTTGTTGTTACAAACTTGGTCCTTCTGTCTTTATTTGCCATATTGGGAATTCTACAGAGATGTTCTCTGCTCTGATAAAATATGTAGGACATGTTTACTCTCTTCCTACTATATCTGACTTCAGTTAAGTTTTCTTTCAGAGCTGCAGATCAAGGGCTATACCTTTGGTTTTCTTATCCCCTTATTTTAGTTATATGTATTTTAAAATTTTAAAAATATATATTCAATTTTAAAGATTGCTTCTCATTTGCAGTTACAACAAAATATTAGGTATATTCCCCATGCTGTACAATATATCCTTAAGCTCATCTTACACACAATAGCTTGTGACTCACACTTCCCCACTTCTGTATTGTGGTAACCACTGGTAATCCACTGATAAGCATCATTTTGTTCTCTGTGAGTCTGTCATCTTTTGTTGTTGTTTTATTCACTAGATTACAGTATTATTCCATTGTGTAAATATACAACTTCTTCCTTATCCATTCATCTGTTGATGGGTACTCAGGTTCTTTCCATACCTTCACAATTTTACGTAATGTTGCTTTGAACATAGGGGTGCATGTTTTTTGTTTTTGCTTTTTTTTTTCTAATTAGTTCTTTTTTTAAGACTACATTCTCAGAAGTAAAATTGCTAAGTCATATGGTAGTTTATTTTTAGTGTTTTGAGAAACCTACATGTTGTTTTTCACAATGGTTGTGCCAATTTACATTCCTACCAATAATGTAGGAAATTCCCTTTTCTACTCATCCTTGCTGACATTTTTGTGTGTGTGTGTTTTTTGTTTGTTTGTTTGATGACAGCCATTATGATAGGTGTGAGGTAATATTTCATTGTGGTTTTGATTTGCATTTCCCTGATAATTAGCATATGCCTGTTGATTTCATATGCCTGGTGGCCATCTGCATTTCCTCTTTGGAAAAATGTCTGTTCAGTTCTTCAGCCCATTTTTATTGGATTGTTTGGGTTTTTTGGATGCTGAATTATATGAGCTGTTCATATATTTTGGATATCAACCCATTATCAGTCATATCATTTGCAAATATTTTCTCCCATTCAGTAGGTTGTCTTTCCATTGTTTCAATGCTTTCCTTTGGTGTACAAAAGCTTTCAAGTTTAATTGGTTTAATTAGTTTCAAGTTTAATTCCTGCTTTTCTTTTCTTTTTTTGGAGTGAAAAGAATAACTTTGTTTTTATTTTTTCATTAATTATTTTATTTTAATTGGAGGGTAATTACTTTACATTATCATGATTTTTGCCATTCATCAGCCACAGGTATACATGTGTCCCCTAATCCTGAACCCTACTCCCGCTTCCCTCCTCACTCTATCCCTCTGGGTTTACTTTAGGAGATGGATCCAAAAAATATTGCTGCTATTTATTGCAAAGGGTATTCTGCCTGTTTTTCTCTAGGAGTTTTATAGTCTCACATTTAGGTCTTTAATTCATTTTTAATTTATTGTTGTACATGGTGTTAGAGAGTGTTCTAATTTCATTTTTACATGTAACTCTCCAGCTTTTTCAGTACCACTTACTGAAGAGACTGTCGTTTCTTTATATGTATTCTTGCCTTCTTTAATCTATTGAAAAATAGGCTAATTTTTAAAACCTGAGGTAATGACAGAGTGAGTGGAAGTGGGAGGGTGAGATGAGGTGGCCCACAGTCTTTGTTAGATTTTCTCTCCATCTGAAATGTTGTCAGTTATTCAGTATGGACTCACTATATCTAACTATGAATGAGGGCATATATGATTTTCAAAAAGTTAATCCTTGGACTTAAATCATCCCTCCAATAATTTCATACCTTCCAGAATCTTCACTTCTACTCCACTTTTCTAACTGTTAGTCGCTCAGTTGTGTTTGACTCTGTGACCCTATGGACTGTAGCCCACCAGGCTCCTCCGACCATGGGATTCTCCAGACAAGAATACTGGAGTGGGTTGCCATTCCCTTCTCCACCAGTCTTTCCAACCCAGGGATAGAACCCTGGTCTCCTGCATGGCAGGCAGATTCTTTACCTTTTGAGCTACAGGGTAGTCCTGAAGGGATGGCAGTTCAAGTTTGCTTCTCTGCAGATTAAGCACGTTTAGATCAAGGGTGTGTGTGACTCAGTGGTGACTCAGAGGCAGAGGAAGGTACCAGTGCTGATATCAGAACGACTCTCCAGAGGGCTTGTGCAGGGCTCATCTTACTCTTTCTCTCTCTCCCCACTGCCTTCTTCACCCCTTCCTTGTTTTCTTCATCTAAGCGTTCTCTCTCTCTCTGTTTTGCTTGCTAATTTTTGAAGATTATTGTATTATGTTGGCCTAGTTTCTTGTCTGGGTATGTTGGTTATTTTTTTCTTTGTATGACCCTTTGTTGTTCAATATTTGGTTTTGGTGAAGGGAATTCTAAAACTGAAGTTATTTTAGTGCTCTTAACCTTGAGGTCCCTATTTAGTATTTAATGTTTTGCAATACATCGTCAAATGATTCTCGCAACACCACATGTGATTTTTAATGGTCATTATATTTCAGAGACAATTATGCTACACAGACTGTGGCATTTTAAAATACCTGCCAGCTTCCCTGGCGTCTCAGTGGTAAAGAATCCACCTGCCAATACAGGAGACATGGGTTTGAACCCTGGTCCAGGAAGATCCCACATGCCATGGAGCAGCTAAGGCTGTGTGTCCTAACTATTGATCCTGTGCTCTACAGCCAAGGAACCACGTGTCACAACTACAGAAGCCAGAGAAGTCTGCACACCGAATGAAGGGTAGCCCCTGCTCACCACAACTAGTGAAAAGCCCACACGCAGCTACAAAGACCCAGCACAGCCAAAAATAAACTAATAGATAATTTTAAATAATAAGTAAAACACCTTGCATTAAAAAAAATAGTCCTTCATTAATGACAGGTTTATCATAGCGTATGTGGGTGATCCTCAAATATATGTTTGAATTTTTTTCCTCTGATAGGCAGGTAAAATGACTTTGCAGAGTTTCAGCATAGTACATACAAGTTGTACGAAATATGACTTTCATGGAGACAGTTTATACTCTTCTTAGTATTGTTGACTGATTCATAAAAACATAAGCTATTTATTTGCATTGTACAATGACCAAGTTTTCTTTTCTTACCTGAGCGAGGCAGAGCACATATATAAAATCTCTATTTATTATTCATTTTAACATTGATTATTATAATCTATTACAGTAGATTTTTAAGTCCTTTAGCATTAAGCCAGTGGTTACTATTCTACTTTTTAAATAAACTGATGGTTTGTATTTCTTGTTTTTTAAAAAAATGAAATTAAAAATCATATTCAAAGATCAGGGACTTACAAAAATGTTCCAATCACAAGTGTCTAGATTTATCAGCTATTTTGTTACAGCCTTAAACTCTATATTTGAAAAATCATATTTGTACTTCATGTGTATTATATTTAGTTAGTAAGGACTCTACAGATAAAAGTACTTTGTACAGGGATCTAGGAGTCTTTTAAGTAGTTAAATTAGTATATGTTGAACACATTAAGTTAGCCTAATATAGAAAATGAGATGGCTGGATGGCATCACTGACTCGATGGACGTGAGTCTGAGTGAACTCCGGGAGTTGGTGATGGACAGGGAGGCCTGGCGTGCTGCGATTCATGGGGTCGCAAAGAGTCAGACATGACTGAGTGACTGAACTGAACTGAACTGAATATAGAAAAATAGAATTACGGTAATGGATCTCTGATTAAAATGCTCAAATTATTTTATATTATTGGTAGAAAACTCTGTCAGTGTATACCCAATAACTTGTGTGTCTTTAAAGAGTTGTTGACAAAATGAGTTGTTGATAAACATTTGAGTTGTTGACAAAAAACTCATTAAGGTCATCTGAAATTGTTTTCTTTCAGAGGTAAATAAATGCATTTTGACTTGATTGGACATGTTCATCTAAAAAAAGATCCACCTTTTAGGATTTATGTCAACATCATTAGTGGCATCTTTTTAATGGTCTCCCTCTGCAAAAAAATGCTACCGAAGCATGATCTCGTGTCTTTTAAGTGCTAATTTTTTCTTTAACTAAAGCCTTGTAGCTTTCACTGATGCACATGGTGACAATGCAGACTGTCAGAGATGGGAGAACTAATTTAGCTGGAAATGAATTAATACCATCCTCCTCTCCCGTTAATTTTGTTAAAATTGTGTCTCAAGTAGAAAATGTTGGCTCTGAGTATGGAATAATGAGTTGCTTCTTAGACTCAATTGAGTAAAATGCCAGGAATGGAAACCATGTTACCTTTGTGACTAGAATATTAAATGAGGCACTGTGTGTAATCACTCAGCAACAAAAACGTCCTCAGTGCAGATGGGATCAGTTTGACCAGGATCAGTATTTACGTTCATCCCTGAAATCATGTATCCTTTGCTTTCTCTACCTTCTAGAGCCCAGATATTTTTTTCTCCTGAAACTGTAATTCATTAGTGTATATAATTTATCTTTACCCATGGGTAAACTTTTAATCTTTGCTGCAATCATGACAAGCCAAAGCAGAACAAATTATGATATATCTTTGTACAGTAATTTCTGACAGAATCACCCAGAGTAAATAAAAAGAAAAATGCATTTGGGAAAAATGCAATTAACTTATGTTATAATTGAGTAGAGATTTCATAACCTGTATTGTTTTCAGGTTTTGAATACCAATATTTTGAATACCAATATTTAATATTGGTATTAAATTTGAAATAAATTAGGGGTTTCATTCAATTGTTGGCAAAACACTCTATAACATTTTTCATTCTGTAGTGATTTTTATCTTTGTAAGTAAAAATACAAGCTGGATTTTGTTATTGGAGAAACAAAGAAATCAAGATGTTATTACACAGAGAAACATGCGGGCAGTGGGGACACTAACTAAAATCTGAAATATTTCTTTTAATATTTTGAGTAAAGAAACGTAATTAATAGCTCTGTGAGGAGAACAGCACTGCTATATTCTATGTTTGGGAATGTTCTCAGTATTTGTGAACCTGGAATCTGTTTTATGTCTTTATTTAACACTAACTGAAGAGATTGTTCTAACTTGGATTTGCAAAATACAAGGTAAATGACGTGAGAATGACTGAAATTACACGTGGAACATAATGTGTACAGTTTATTAGAGAGTTCACTGAAACATGAATAAGAATAGCATAGATTACAGACAGTAAAGCTGTGATGTTTACTTTCAGTCTTGCTGAAATCCTTAACCACGCGTGTGCAGAGGGAATTTTCTTCAACCTCATCCTTTACAGACCTTTTATTAATCATCCTGATTCTTAATTCTGTACCATCTGCTCGTTTCTTGCTGTGTTTGTTTTGTAGTGATCTATATAAGGACAGCTACTTCTTCCTATCAAGACGCATTCTAAAGGTTTTCTGTCCTGGTATGATGAAAGAGTCTATGGACACACACTCTGTCAACAGTCCCGCTATAGCACTTATTGTTATTGTTTCTTTCTCTTGAGCGATCTCTGCAGACCTCTGCCCGTGGCTGCTAGTTTTCTGGAAATAGATTTTTTGTCTATTTAGCTTTCATTTTTGCAAGTTCAAGAACTCAGTTTGTAGAGCTGGGCTGGGTGGTGCAGAGAGGATTCGCCCATCAGGAACTATTTTCACCCTGGCAAAGGGTTTGGCTATGCAGAAAAGTAATGTACTGTCTGTGCTAGGCTTTTGCAGATTTAGAGTCTCAACTGCCACCTCTTATCTGCTGTATATTCAACTTCTTTTGCTCCAGCTTTGAAGCTGGGGCGCATTTCTCTCTCTGTTGGTTGCTTTGCCTTTCTGATCTGAGCGTGACCCAGTTTCTGCCCTCCACCATCACATTCCCACAGATGCAGACTCAGGCTCTCCCCAGCTGGATGCATTTCTCCTTCAGGGCAGGATATCCGAGGAGGGCATCCTGGCTCTTGCTGAACTTGCCCTGGGAACCACTCCCTGTACCCTCCACCTGCATGTAGCTTCTCACTTCTCCTGTCTCTACCTGGGGAGCTAGACCCAAGCAGGGCAGCTTGGGTATAGAAGTTACCTGCTTCCAAACTTATTTTGACATAAAAACTTCCCTTGAGTCCCATGTCTTTTGCTTTGTGTTTCATAATTATTTCCTTTAAGAAAGTTTAGGTTTTCTGTTTAACTCTTTGACTCCTGCCTTTTAGTAGATACAAACTCTGAACATTTTTAAATATCTATAACCAAGGTGATTATGGACTAGGCTGTTTAAAGACAATAAGAACTCTAATTTTGAATACTTATAAGTAGCAGATATATGATCTCTTAGGTCGCTCAGTGGTAAAGAATCTGCCTTCTATGCAGGAGACATGGGTTTGATCCCTGAGTTGGGAAGGTCTTCTGCAGGAGAAAATGGCAACCCACTCCGGTATTCTTACCTGGGAAATCCCATGGACAGAGGAGCCTGGTGGACTACAGTCCATGGGGTCACAAGAGTTGGACACGACTTAGAGACTAAGCCCCCACTGCCAAAGAGCAGATATAGCTTTATGTGTCTTCAAATAGCTTCATGGCTACTATCTGAATGAGAGTCTGCCAGAACATAGGATGTGTGACCATAAAATTAAAATTTCAATACTTAAGTATAAAAGAAAAACAAAAAATAAAAAAAATCTGACAACTAAAAGCATTTATAATTTCTAGTTTAAAGCCTTTATATTATTAATGATTTCTTAAAATAAATGTACTATGCTAAAAGTGTATTGCCTTTCTATATGAGATGATCAGACATTTTTATTCTCCAATATGCACCATTATTAAACAAAATAATTTTGTAAGAGGGTGTTACATGATGACAAACTATTCTGCAAAGAGCAATGGAAAAATGATAACATTATAGGTTTCATTGTTTTACTAAATATTAAAAATGTACTTTATTAGTAACAAATATACAATGTTTCTTCAATATGGAGTATAGTTGATTGTTGATTAACAATGTTGTAATTATTTCAGCTGGACAGCAAAGGGACTCAGCCAACCTATACATGCATCTATTCTTCCCTAACCTTCCTTCCCATCCAGACTGCCACATAACATTGAGCAGAGTTCCCTATGCAGAGCACTGTTATTTTTGAACATACCATAGCACTGTAATTTTATTTCATTTTTTGAATGGCTAAAAAGGCTTCTTACTATAAGATAAGAGTGGGGTTCCCAGGGTATGTCTATGGCTGAGAAATAAAGCTCAGCATGTCAGTTGCTACTATTTCCTTTCCCCTGGTTTCTTTCAATGCCACCTCTTTAGATTTGGGAGTTTTACCTGATTTCTGTAGTTGGAACTTGACCTCTGGTAGCAAGGACTTAGCAAATGTAGAACCTAAGGAGCACTGATATTTCCTTCCATTGATGATAAGTCCATGGTCCATCTCTTTGCCAGGGTTCAACACAGAGCTAAAAGCTGGGACGCGGGAGCCTGTTTGTTTTGGAGAGCTCTGTCCACCAGGTGGTAAAACCTGTATGGGAATTTCAGGAAACAGAGCCTCGAATCAATCCAGTCAATGGACAGCCTCTGCCCGGAGCATGGCAAAGTGCTCCTCCACTGTGTAGCTTCACTCTGAACCAGAAGTCACGGCAAGGAGCCACACCCACCCTGTGGCCCGGCCTGACTCTGCGGGTTAGGGTTCTGATTTACATCTCTGAGAAATGTGGGTTTTAGGTTTCAGAAGAAGACCAGTCCATCCTAAAGGAGATCAGCCCTGGGTGTTCATTGGAAGGACTGATGCTGAAGCTGAGACTCCAGTACTTTGGCCACCTGATGTGAAGAGCTGACTCATTTGAAAAGACCCTGATGCTGGGAGGGATTGAGGGCAGGAAGAGAAGGGGGCGACAGAGGATGACGTGGCTGGGTGGCATCACTGACTCAATGGACATGAGTTTGGATGGACTCTGGGAGTTGGTGATGGACAGGGAGGCCTGGCGTGCTGCGGTTCGTGGGGTCACAAAGAGTCGGACACGACTGAGCGACTGAACTGAACTGAGAGCTTACTCTTCCATATCAAAAGCAAAACTCTCTGTTAATGCTCAAATATGACTTGATTTACAGGTTTGTAAGAAATTTCCACCTTTATATCAGGACAAAGTTTTACTACGGGTTTTAGAATGTTTGGCAAAAAAGTTACAGACAAACGAGCCTAATGGGAAATTATAAAATAAGAAAGACATTTAAAATGTTTCTGCTTGTCCAGTCAATGGATGCTTCCCAACATAGTTTGGAAGCTATTGTTCTATGCATTTCTCTCTTAAATCCCTATGAAGTGAAGAAGTGAAGTTGCTCAGTTGTCTCCGACTCTTTGTGACTCCATAGACTGCAGCCTACCAGGTGCCTCTGTCCATGGGATTTTTCAGGCAAGAATACTGGAGTGGGTTGCCATTTCCTTCTCCAGGAGATCTTCCCAACATAGGGATAAACCCAGGTCTCCCATGTTGTAGGCAGACGCTTTACTGTCTGAGACACCAGGGAAGTATAAATCCCCACAGGGGATGAATTTTTCCCTAGAAACCCACAGTAACCAGCCTCCTGCTAGTTACTCCCTGTGTGGCCCCCTCTTCAGTGAATCAGGACTGATTTGTGTGACCAATTAAATAAAGCAGAAATGACACTATATAATTGCCCAGGTGGTGCTAATGGTAAAGAGCCTTCCTGCCAATGCAGGAGACATAAGAAATCCGAGTTTGATCCCTGGGTCAGGAAGATTCCCTGCAGGAGGCATGGCAACTCACTCCAGTATTCTTGCCTGGAGAATCCCATGGACAGAGGAGCATGGCAGACTACAGTCCATAGGATCCCAAAGAATCAGACATAACTGAAGCCACTTAGCATACATGCTTGCATTTAGCCTGTTCAGTTCAGTCCAGTCACTCAGTCGTGTCCAACTCTTTGCGACCCCGTGAATCGGAGCACTCCAGGCCTCCTTGTCCATTGCCAACTCCCGGAGCTTACCCAAACTCACGTCCATCGAGTCGGTGATGCCATCCAGCCATCTCATCCTCCGTCGTCCCCTTCTCCTCCTGCCCCCAATCCCTCCCAGCATCAGGGTCTTTTCCAATGAGTCAACTCTTCACATGAGGTGGCCAAAGTATTGGAGTTTCAGCTTCAGCATCAGTCCTTCCAAAGAACACCCAGGACTGATCTCCTTTAGGATGGACTGGTTGGATCTCCTTGCAGCCCAAGGGACTCTCAAGAGTCTTCTCCAATACCATAGTTCAAAAGAGTCAATTCTTCGGTGCTCAGCTTTCTTCACAGTCCAACTCTCAAATCCATACATGACTACTGGAAAAACCATAGCATTGACTAGACAGACCTTTGTTGGCAAAGTAATGTCTCTGTAGACACCATGAATGAAATGGGAACAGTCAGTGTTTCATCCTGGTATTCAATAATATTGTGTATTATCCTGTACCAATAATAACAACTCAGGAGAAAGCAGATGAAACTGAGCAAGACCCTGTGTATTTACTGGCCAGCAAGCAGTACTAACTCTTTAGCAACATAACCTCCTTTCATTTTTAGCATGATTCCATGAAGACAGTATTATCACAACTCACAGCAGGGGGTTGGGGGGAGTGGGACACCAATGATAGAGAGATTGAGTAACTTGCTGCACATCATGGAAAGCATCAACAGGTGCCCGTGTCTGCCCCAGCTACCTTAGCCAAGCTCACCTGGCTTCTATGTGTTAAATTTCCCTCCCCATATTTCATCTCATCAAGAGACTCTTGATGAAGGTGAAAGAGGAGAGTGAAAAAGCTGGTTTAGAACTCAATATTAAAAAAATTAAGATCACGGCATCCCATCCCATCACTTCATGGCAAATCAAAGGGAAGGGGGAAAAATAGAAGCAGTGACAGACTTCATTTTCTTGGGCTCCAAAATCACTGTGGACAGTGACTGTAAACATGAAATTAAAAGACCCTTGCTCCTTGGAAGAAAAGCTATGCAAAATAGACAGCATAATAAAAAGCAGAAGCATTACTTTGCTAACATAGGTGCATATAGTCAAAACTATGGTTTTTCCAGTAGTCATGTATGGATGTGAGAATTGGACCATTAGAAGGCTGAGTGCCGAAGAATTGATGCTTTTGAACTGTGGTATTGGAGAAGACTCTTGAGAGTCCCTTGGACTACAAGGATACCCAACAAGTCAATCTTAAAGGAAATCAACTCTGAATATTCATTGGAAGGACTGATGCTGAAACCGAAGCTCCAATAGTTTGGCCACTTGAGCTGAAGAGCTGACTCATTGGAAAAGACTTTGATGATGGGAAAGATTGAAGGCAGGAGGAGAAGGGGGCGACAGACAATGAGATTGTTGGATGGCATATTTGACTCAGTGCACATGAGTTTGAGCAAACTCCTAGAAATAGTGGTGAACGGGGAAGCCTGGAGTACTACAGTCCATGGGGTCACAAAGAGTCAGACATGACTTGAGTGACTGAACAACAACCACTTTCCTTTATTTTTGCCTTTATTTTAAAGTGAAGTGAAAGTTTAAGTCACTCAGTCGTGTCTGACTCTTTGCAACCCCATGGACTATACATTCCATGGAATTCTCCAGGCCAGAATACTGGAGTGGGTAGCCTTTCCCTGCTCCGGGGATCTTCCCAACCCAAGGATCAAACCCAGGTCCCCTGAATCACAGGTGGATTCTTTACCAGCTGAGCCACAAAGGAAGTTTAAAAGACCTGTGGCAGATTCATTTTGATATATGGCAAAACCAATACAATATTGTAAAGTTAAATAAAATAAAATTTAAAAAAATTTAAAAAATAAATAAAGATAAAAAAAAAAAGACAAACATTTAAAATAAGCTTGTTCAGACAATAAGCATCCTTCTCCCTCCCCTTATCATTAAGGCCACCACTTCTTGGATGATCCACTCAGTGTTTACCTTCAAGTCTTTGTAGGGCATATTTGCATTGCTTCCTCTTGATTTGCAGGTTTAGAAATGATTTTGTAACTTTTCACTATAGAAGATTAGGATAGGTACCCTTTCCCTGCTTCATCATGAATGTGCACCCTCCCAAAATTCTTTATAGGATGGGTCATAATTCTGGTGTAGGTTAGTGTTAAATGTATACATTATTATGAGTATGTAGAAGCTGTTTACAGTGTGATTACTTTTCCTTATATTCACTACTTTTTGCCTTCCCTGAAGTTAATAATTATATAATTTTCATTTTTATTGCAATTTTGAAATTGTAAGTTTGGTGCATATTTTCTACCATTTTAATCTCCAAGTGTCTCCCAGTTGTCTACATTTTCCCACAAGACATTCTATAATGGACGTGCAAATAAATTAGTCCTTTTCTTTTCATTAATTGACACACTGTATTTGCCACCTATTTGGATTTTCAGAGAGATTTTATATACTCATAAATCCAATTTTATCAGTTTGGATGAGAAGAAATGATCACATGTATTCACTGAAAAGAAATGCATTAATAGAAATTCTCTCTTAGGTTAATGTAAAAAGATGTTTGCTATTAAAACTACCTTATATTTATAAAGTAAGAATGGTCTGTAATGTTTCTCATTGCATATTGACAAGTGTAAGGTAACTGAATATTTTAGCAATTAGAATAAGTTATAATGTCATTTTGGGGTAAAATGAATATATCTATTATAATGATTATGAATCCTAGTTACTGACATTCAATATAATTTTTAATCTTCCTTAAGTGTAATGCAATTAATTTACAATCTCAAGCATTTAAAAAAATCTCTATGTCCAAAAACATAAACATAAATGTGATGAACACATTTAAGAATGTACACAGGGACACATTAAGGTGAAATGCTCAGATGGAGAATGAACTTTTCTGAATAACTGAGTTTTTGAAATGCCTGATTATTGTTGTCTGTAAGCACAGAAATTAGCTTAACTGAGCCACTCCAAAACTGTATCATATTCAGCCCTGCCTTCTATAAAATAGCCCAGCCTTTTTTGAAAGTTCATAATGAACTTCATTAATCATTTTTCTTAATTACATTTACTTTCAGGCTACCAATGCTCATTATAATTCAGTAATTCTTCCTTTTTCATCTCCTGTTCTTTCTCACAATTGGTTGCTTCTCTTGAATTGTGGGCTTTATTCCATATCATCAAAATTATTTGGTCAGATTAAAAGCCAGTAGTATGGATATAAGGGCTCTAGTGTGAATAAAAGCTTAGTACCAGGGCTTGTAATACTTATTTGGACTGCCCAGAATTTATGGTTACTTAGTCCCTAAATACGATTTTATCTGTGTCTAGTTAACTTTGTTGTAAAAGTGGTGTATGTGTGTAGCAACTATCGGTTGCTACTTGGCCCCTAGACGCTGTCTCCTTCTACCGTAGTAGAACCTTCAGCTGAGCCCTGGCTACCAGGAAGGGACAGCCATGCACCTTAATTCTGGGCAAAGATGTGAAGGGAGAGGGTACCGTTTTCAGCCTTAAAGCAAGCTGCGTGCTTTTCTGCTTCTGTCTGCCCAGCTGCTTGGAACTCACAACTCCCCCACCGACGAGGAGAGTATGAGAGTCACACCATCCCTAAGGATAGTGGAGCAGAAAGCTGACAAAGATACCCCAAACTAAGGGCAAAGTATATGTCGTCTTTTTTCTTTAAGCCACTATTAGTTGGAGTCTTTTTGTGCTTCTGTTCGTAATCCTAATTAGTGCAACTGAAGGGTTAAGTGTGTAAAGATGGCTTCTCTGCTCAAGCTACTGGCCGGTTCATCTGTTCTGAGTGAAAACGCAGGAGATTTTATTTCAGTCTCATCTGCTCAGGCCCTGAGGTTTGAAACATTAGTTTTCTGAAGATAGTTGGTTGTCATTAGCTTATTAATTCGCTAGATGATAAATAAAGCAGGCACTGCGTGAATGAAGTGCTGTTTAGAGCAAGACTATTTTTCTTAGTCTTCTTAGGCTCTGACTCCAGTTGAAAAAGTAAACCTATACCCTAAGTTCTTTTTGATATTTGGCCTGTTGAATGATTCAAAGGACTGACAGATTGGCCTGCCTCCCATGAACCTTGGTCTGCAAAGTTACCTGTACCTCTGGTTTCAGCTGCCTCTTCAGATTTTGATTAAAAACTAGAACACAACAGAATACAGTAAAATAGAATGGAATAGAATAGAAGAGAGACCCAAAGTAACCTGACTCTTGCTGAAATCCCAGTTTCTAGAGACACTTAACCCAGCAGGAAATTAAAAATAAAATAAGTGGTTTTAAGTTCTTTAATCTTTTTAATTGCCCTCAGACCCTTTCCTGGCCCCTAACAACGTTTTGGAGATGTTGCTAGCTTTTCCTGTGAATTTGGTAATTAAAAGCGTGGTTCAGTTCTCAAACTTAAGTTTCATTTCTTTTCTTTCCGAAGCACAAACTTGGGCCCGACTGAGGAGCCTGGAGTGTTGTGGAAGGGATGGGCCTGGCTTTTCTTAGCCCATCTCACTCTGAGAGTTCACCTGCTCCTTGATGGGAGGAAACAGTGCTGGTGTCTTTTGGGAAGGTCCTGCAGGGCCTTCCTGCAGCTCAATTCCCTGGTGAGGCAGGGCGAGAGCCTTCTGGAACGTGACCCCACACCCCTCGTGGGGCACTGTCGCCCTCCAGCCACAGAGGCACCTGCATCCAGGGGATCAAGGCTCGTCCCGAGCGGGCTGCCAGCCAAGGACCCCGGTCCTTGACCTTCCGTGTCCACACGGACCATGGGCACCTTCCTTTGCCAGATGCTGAGCGTGACAGTCCTGCCCGTCCTGCCCCCTCCACTCACCCTACCTGCTGTCTCCCTCTGGTTTTCTTTTGTCCAAAGGGTCTGAGTCAGACGAGTAAATCTGGCCAGATTTGCTGGTCAGACAACAGCTACCTCCTCTCCACCGTGACTCCTTAGCAATAGCACCAGCTTTTCACAGGACCTCCCCACAGGCATTCCACCTCCCTTCTTCCCCTCTGTTTCCAGAATTGGGACAGGCGGGGTCCTGTTATCTCCCCCAGCTCCAGGCCCTCTCTTCAGAGAGAGGAGTTCCTCCCAGGTTTGGCACTGGTCGCCCTTCCCATGCTGTTGCTTCTAGGATGAGGTTCCTCTGTGGGGACCACATATCATTTTATGCAGAATATAATTTGTAAGCCAAAACCACAGAATTGGCTTCAGCAGTTATTCAGTAGCTTCACAACACACATTTAAAATACATGTTTATTTTCCCTTGCTCCCCAAATGCCTGCTTTGAAGGGAGCATAAAGTGCTGCTATGTTTAGGTTTATTTTAGAAAATCTAGTTAAGGAATTGTCATAACCTTGATAACTACTATTATCATTCTCTGAGATGTTTTGAATAAATATTATGATACACATTTGTGCAATATTTCTGTGTCGGCATATGCCAGATGTGAGATGACATGCAGCTTTGCAATCCAAAAATACAAACTCCTGGAAGGGCAGTAACCGCGAAGTGTTTTATATTCTGAATTTAACTATGGAGACAAGACTGGCAGATAGTGGGGGGTGTATGTGTGTGTGTGTGAGCACGCACGCATGCGTGCACATGCACACACATTTTAACTTCATCTCAGCATCCCATCCAGCTCTAAAACTCTTATGTTTTGGCTTTCCTGATGCCTCTCAAAGCAAAATGAATCATTTCCAGAAGATTCCAATGTAATGAGTTTAACCTCAAAGATTTTATCCTTCTCAGCAGTCAACTGGAAGCTAAAGCACATCAGAGAGAAGCTAATCACAAGATGCTTACATTTCAATTATTCTGCATTTATCATTGCAATTACTAATTCCATCTATCATTTCCTTGCTAAATATAGGAGTAGGAAAAACACCCTCACATTCATAGTCATTTCAGAAATGTGAGTAGCCTATAGTTGACATATAGAGTTCTTTATATATTTATCATTTTAACTATGATTAAAACTACAGTTAAAATTATTCAGAGAGATTTTCTGCAGTAGAAATTTTAAGGAGTACCCTTGGTTGCTTTTGAGTATGCCATATGCATACTTCAAATTTAGAGTGATAATTATATCTATAGAAGCTTAAATTTTCTAGACTGGAAACAAGGAGAGAAATCATGCAGGAAAATCAAAGATCAAATTGAGCATTTATGATGCACAGAGTAAAAGCTGACAGTAAAACCTAGTAAACAATGTTTGTATAGTCAAGTCAGCTAAATCATTCAATTTATGGATTCAATATAAAAGCAAAAGTTACATTTCTAATATACAGAAAATAGGAAAAAACATCTATGTTTTCAATTTATTTAGAGTTCTGAAATCACTCTTGCATATGGAAAATCATAAAGAGCTATTTTAAAATCCAGTTTTATGTAAGAGACATATACAGAGCTTTGAAAAAAAAAACAACAACAATATTCTTGTGCCGTATAAGGCAAGCCCATCTTCCTTGATGTAAGTACCCACAGGACTTTTACTGTATACATCCTGTGTCTGAAACCAGTGGTATCATTGCCTTGAGTTTCCCATGAGAAATAACCATTAAATATACCACCAAATGGTATCGTAGAGGGGGTTTGGGGGACTGACTCTGTGAAAAACCAACGGGTGACTCATAGGCAGCTTTCAACAGTAGCTGTGCTTGAGGGAGGGGATACATGTATACTCATGGCTGAGTCACATTGCTGTATGGCAGAAACCAACACAACGCTGTAAAGCAGTTATCCTCCAATTAAAAATAAATTTAAAAACCTTTTAAATATTTGGAAATTTCACATAGAAATCTTGATTCTCAGCTTGTTTTGAAAAGTCAAAACCAGCATGAAAACACAATGGGCTTGTGTAGCCATCCGGTGAAGCTGAGTCCACAGCTGAGCCCTGTCGGGGGATGTGTTCCCGTCAGGTTTACACAGTCCCTGTTATCCCCCTAACCTTGCAAACAGTAAATTCCAATATTGGGTACGTGTGCAACCATATCAGACTTATGTCATACTCAGTGGGACTCCACATTACCCTCTGGTCAGATTAGGTTTTATCACCCCGACATCTACCTGGAAGCAAGACGGAACATTTTTGTGGAGTAAATAGTACTTCGCTTGAGTTCATCTGTTTCTTCTTTTGACAAGGCCTGTGTCTTCCCATGGAGAAGGAAATGGCAACCCACCCCAATATTCTTGCCTGGAGAATTCTTTGGACAGAGGAGCCCAGTGGGCTACAGCCCATGGGGTCACAAAGAGTCAGACACAAATGAACGACTAAGCATGTGTCTTCCTAAGATCATCTCTGATGCCTAAATTTGCGCTAAGGTTTTATATAACAAATTATTTTCAATGATTATAAGTAATTTTTATAATTTTAATTACATTTGATAAATTCATTTTCTCTTCCTGTACTTTCCATATAAATAAAAGCTGTGTAAACCAAAGAGATAAATTAGGAATTTAGGATTAACATATATACACTACTATTTGTAAAACAGATTAAGAGTGACCTACTGTGTAGCACAGGGAACTGTATTCAGTCTACTACAACCTATACTGAAAAAGGATCTGAAAAGGAATTTATATATGTATATATATATATAACTGAATCACTATGCTGTGTACCTGAAACTGACATGACATTGTAAATCAACTGCAAAAAGTGGTTTTAAAAAGCTATAAATATCCTTACGTATGAGGCTCTGACACTTGGATAGTGGTTGGAAAGCTTACTATAATTCAGATAAGGCAATATGTACTGTATTTGTAGCAGTCAGTGCCTCCTGTCAGGTTGCAGGAAATGAGGGCCTCTTTGAAGCTAAGTGCATGCCAGGCTTAGGTACCATTTGTTGCCTGTGGAAATACTGGGAGCTAACTTAGCCACCTGTTACATACTTTAAATGATGCAATAGCTAAGTTGAATTACTGACAGGAAAAAAAATGGGGAAGGTGAAAACAATTGTCAGAAAGGTACGGTTTGAACAGAAGAAACAACTAGAAAAGGGATTAAAAAAAAATAAGTATATGAGATGAGCAAGAAATAGAAGAGCAATCAATTCTTTGCATCAAAAGTCTGTCATAATTTTTAAGCTTCATTTTTTTTATTCACCTACATATAGCTTTCCAAGTGTCCAGATTAGGCTTTGTTAGTGTTTACTGTTTTGAATACATCAAAAGTTTTGGTCACATTGAGGATGGATTCTTTATTAATTTGGTGGTTTAATTTTGTCATTGAATTAAGGATATACTTCTTGAAATTGAAAAAAAAAATAACTGTAGTCAAGCTGTGGTTTATGTGGCTATATTTGCTCTGTAACCCAAATATGGGTTGTAACCCAAAATATGACTTCCAATGGACTTTGTGATGCTTAGCTGCTCTGAACAAGAAAGACACATTGGTTCTGAATTGGTGACCCATTTGGAGACATTTTGCCAAGTTCCAGGACCACAGTTAGAATTTTAATGTATTTGATTCTTGACTGAGGAAGCTCAAATATTCTAGAATCAATTCACAACACACACAAACACAAGCACTACATATATATATATATATATATATATATATAATGAAAATTATATTGATATATGTATATATTCCTAAAGAAAGGGAATTAGGAGAGAAATGTATTGAGTATTTGGGTGTTTGGACTCATAAATGCACTTACCTAATGGCCACAGACTGATCCTTCTCTAGTTTCAACAAACCCACGACCACATGTTTCTCTGTGTCCTTAGCTCCTGGAAGACATGAAGGATTTTGGGAAATGGCATTGCTGGAAATCAAAAGAACTGAGTTAGCCCTTTACAAATGAAGAGTTTGCAGTGACTAAAATTATGAAAAATCCTTCAAGATGTCTTAAAATATATAGTATTAATATCTAGTATGATAAATGCATTAGCTTTGTTTAATTCTGAACCAGTCTCAGCAAAGAAAATGGATGCAAATCATTTCTGAAGAGCAGGTGAACACAGTCTGATTTAGGTTTGGCTACTCTGTGTAAGATTGTAGTTTGGATTACAGCTGTATTTCATGTGTTTTTCTCCCGGAAAGCTAATGAAAATCCTGTGGATGTAATGCCATTAATCCCTGGAGAAGAAATAACTGGGGCAACATTTAGGATAACAGATGTGGGTGCTGTAAGTACCAGTGATAAGACAAGAGTCAGTTCATCAGCAGGAAGGATTAAATAAGTGAAGCTGAGAAATGGGGCAGGCGGGTTCTGTCTGCCCTGAGGGCAATGTCATGATAACCCAATGCTTTCAGTTGTTATTTTCAATAACATTGAAGTAATAATACGGAAGATTTGACCTTCAATCTTTAACTCTAAATCCCAGCAGTGAAAAGCGTAAGATCTTACAAGATCTAAGTTTTTTCACCAAAGAAGCAGCATTCATAAAATATTCACTGTTAGGAAGGGGAGTGTGAAGGAGTCATAACTTCCTGATACTAGGAAATTTATTAAATATTCAAAATGCTGTATTACATTTCTCTAAAAAGTATTTAATAAAATTTAGCATGTATTCTTTCTTCATTCCAAGCTCATTAACATAACTCAGAAAATCCTAGATATTAAATGAAAGCTTAAATTATATTGGTTATTCAGCAGTATAAATGTAATGATTCCAGACTGAAGATCTCTGGGTGCTAACATACCACTCATCACAGTAGGTACAACTCTTGAGATTTCACTTTCAGAAATGCTGCCTGTGCATATGTTTTATGTCAGGTGACATTATTGTTAATGTCAGGGCTTTCTAATAGGATGGGATAATATTCTGTTTTATGTAGGTGCTTTTGACAAGAATGAAAATGTATGAACTCACATAAATATTACTACTGTAACTGTTTTCTTAAAACATAACCTTCTGGGAAATAACATGTTACAACCTTATGACATATTATTGCTCTTTCAGGTAGCACTCAAGTTTCTAAGCTTGACTCATGACTATAAATTTTTCAAATCTATGAGTTATGGATTATGGATTATTTCAATGTAGACTCTTAAATATGCTTTTTAAAATTCCTACCTCATGGAGCAGTTAGTCCGGATTACACCCAGCCTCTTAGAAAGTTAATAATAAATAAAAATTTGTCTGTGCCCTGAATTAGCTTTCTGTGCATTGGTATGTTAAGCTTCATATTTAGGCAAACTTGGAAATGTTCTTTATGTACCTAAAACAAAAACAACATGATTTTAGGAAGATTGAGAAGGCCAGTATTAATATTTTAGTCACATATATGTATACAGCCAGATCCTAGCAGAATTCCATACATGAGATTCAAATGAAGTCACAGTCCATTAATTATTAACATGATGACTATGTTATGTTACTAACATAACATTGATAAATATGTATTAAATAGCTTTTAGTGACTTTCATGGAATTTTTCATTAAATTGTTCAATTAATCAGTCCATCCATGCAACTGTGTCATGGCTTGGTGATCATGATTCACAGAGTACATGGGCTCTTCAGAAATGTGAATTAAAGAGTCATGAATAAAGTATGTTGATGATTGAACATTATTTTTAGTGGAGCCAGGGTGTTCGCTGAGAACAGTCTTGGTCCCATGATGCCTCATGTTGCCAGTAAGAGCCTGGGTGTTAGAATGGCTGGTCCTGAGGCAGAGCAGTGCCGTGATGACAAGTATCAATGTGGATACAGATGTTTTTTCTCCTTTCTCCAAAGCAAAACTGTTACCAAAAAAAATGGGCCTTAGCTCTCTTTCTTATCAGTACTTGCTTAAATCAGGTGACACTTTTGTTAGAGTTCAATGGGAAGCTTGAAAATGAGCCATTGCTCTTAAAACAAGTGGTTTCCCCCAGCTGATGACATGTTTTAGGACCACATCTAGCAGCAAGGGCACAGTCCACTTAGAACTATGAGAAAGAGCCCCCGTTTCCAGACATTCTTCTTCCTAATATATGCCTGTTATTTATTCAGATCTTATTTTGTTTCAGTCATTCTGCTGACACGACCTTCCTGTGGGTTACGGTATTATTATTGCTGTTTTAAGAATTAAGGAAATTGAGTATTTTGTTGGGATAACAGAAAAGAGGGATTTGAGTCTATGCCTTCTGGGTTTCAAAGGGTTAAAGTATTTTAGGTATTAGCTCTGTTGATACTATTTTAATCACGTTTAAGAAAAATTAGCTTATTTCAAGTAAATTATTTTGACGTCAATAAGTGAAAATTTTTCTGAGACTATTTTATTAGGCAAGCAATTATAATTTTTAAAAGAATAAAAATAGGAAGGGGGGAAATAAGAAAGTTTGCTAATAATGTATGTCATGTTTGCCCAAGAAAAGTGCAAGCACTATTATTGTCCATATGCTGTATGTGGAAAGTAATTTATCAATGTTTTCCATTAATATTCAGTGCTAAAGCATAAGCTCAACTGAAGCTTAGTAAAAGTTATTTTGGATACAAATTTTATATTTGAAAATTATCTCCATCCATATATGATATAGTTAAAAACTTAATTATTAAATATAAACAGTATATTTATTTATCCAATCAATCAATAAATGTGTATGGAGTGTACCAGAGCTTAGAGATTGAATGAACCAAGTGGACAGTCTCTGCCTTCAAGGAGCTTCCTGTCTCACGATGGCTGTCACATTCACACAATGACTCACAGCTAAAAAGACATCCAACCGAAAGGTGACCTGCTCTTTGGTGTCTTATTCCCTTGGTGCAGTCTGCAGAGCATTCTTTATGAGTTCTGAAGCTGAACGTATTATTCTACCAGGAGATGATCAATCCTTGATAAATAAACTTGTCTTAACTAAACTCATAAGACAGAGATATAAAAGCCAAAACAATATTTTATTGATTTCTAAAGGTGACTCTAGGTAATATCTTCATAGGTAGTGCCTGGGACTTGAAATTATTGGAGAAGATTTTGGTAAATAATCATACCAAATGTTTTTGATGGTGTCAACGGTTGTATATTAATATCACCAATCTATTGCTAGAATACATTTTTGCTAGCCAAAATTTTCCAGATAATGTTAGTCCTTATGAGAAATCATGAATAAACACTGCAAAATGTTTATTTAGCTTTGTTGTTTATTTTCATGTTTGATATAATTTAATTGTAAGTTTACACAATTTATTTTTCTAGGTTTTATTGAGTTATAATTGACATATACCGTTGTGTAAGAATACTGTGTTGTATTATCATTCTTCTTGTGGATTACCAAAAGCACCATTATAAAAACATTCCATAGGTTAACAGTTAAATTTCAGTACTGTCTTTCTCTGGATGTCAGCTGGGTTTGACCTGGGCATTCGTATTCTGCAAAATGTTTTCAGAGTGTCTTCAATATTTTTGCATATGGCTAAGGTTGCTTTTTATTGATGATTTTAACTAGTTTGCAAAAATGAATTTTTCTGACCTTTTCTGAAAATCTGAAATATCAATTTGTAACCGGCACCAGTAATGGGTCTCATTTATTTATAATGTAACCTTACATGTTTAATCAGAAAACATACTTCAAACTTTTTCATTTGTAAAATGACTTGCAAAGCATTAATTTTTAGTAGTAGTAGTAGTAGTAGTAATACTGTTTTGGTACATATTTAAGTCATTCTTTAAAATATTTTTTTCCTTTTTTTGGTAAGGCCATTGATAAAATACTCATTAATTAGTTAATATTTGACTTCTATATTTCTCTTCAGAAGCATTCATATAGATACATGTATGTGTAAGTTGGTACTTGGATATAATGAAGTGATTGGATTTCTGTGTATCTTAGGTAAAGAAAGATACTTTTTTGATTTCCAGACATTATTAGGCTGTGCCCAATTTTAACCTTTAGGTGGCAGCATTTGAGAACAGTTATATGTCTACATAGAAAGTTGCCACCATTGAGAAAAATATATTGAAGCATAATACATAAATTCAAAAGAAAGGATTAGGGATTCATTTATTATTTAAATTTTATTATTACTTAAAATTTATTATTTATTTAGATTCAAGACAATCCCTAAACAAGCCATAGCATAATCTCATAATTTGGAGATAAAAAAATATTTCCTGTCCACATAAGACTATTTTATCCCCATAAAAAGCCCTTCATTTTTTTTTTTAACTGATCTTCACTGATCATGATTTCATTGAAGGCAGCGGAGGGAAGGTGTTTCCACATGGAGATTCCTAAGTGGCCTTTGTTCCCAGCATAGCCCCAGTTTTAATGAATTTTACCTCATTACATGTATCTGAATATTCCTTCTGAAGAATTGAAGATAAAATGATATTTCCTTCCTTGCAATTCATTGGTTGACAAGCATTTTACATTGATATATAGTAAGAGAGGGACGGGGAAAATATAGTTTACAACTAATTTATAACAGTTCTTGTCATAGACCATCTTAGCTGTTAACTAGAATTATCATCACAAAGATAAATTGTTTTGCAAGATTGATAACTCAGTTAATCTATCACTCTAAACTTCCTTTCTTTTTAAAAAATTTGGATCAAGTAGTTTTATTTCACAATTCAAGTACCTGATCAAGATCAGAAGATCAAGATCAGAAGAAATGGCTATGATATTTAGTGGAATTTCAGTGTCTAATTTCACATAGGATCATGTCAACTGTTCCACGATAGCTATAATTCTCATTGCTATAACTTCTCATTATATTAAAACTCGAAATTTCTTTTATTTTACTCCTTTTAGATTTTAATATATTCAAGAGAATTTTTTAGAGTAACTTTTTTTTTTAATTTTAATTTTTTTAACACCAAAAACATTTTGTATTGGGGTATAGCCAATTAATAGTGTTGTGGTAGTTTCAGGCAAACAGGGAAGGGACTCAACCATAGATACACATGTATCCAGTCTCCACCAAAGCCCCTTCCCACCCAGGCTGGCACATAACATTGAACAGAGTTCTATGTACTATACAGTAGGTCTTTGTTGATTATCCATTTTAAATACAGCAGTGTGGACATGACCTACCCCAAATCCCTAACTATCCTTTGCCCCCAGCACCATAAATTTATTTTGTAAGTCTGTGAGTCTTTTTCTGGATTTTAAGTAAGTTCATTTGTATTCTTTATTTTCAGATTCCACTCATAAAGCATGTCATATATTTCTCCTTCTCTGCCCGACTTACTTCACTCAGTATGACTCTCTCTAGGTTCATCCATGACACTGCAGATGCATTGTTTCATTCATTTTAATGCCTGAGTAGTATTTCACTGTATGAATCTACCATATTGTCTTTATCCATTCCTCTGTAGAGTAACTTTTTAAATAATAGTTTTATATTCTTTGATCCTTGTGCTTATTTGAAAATGTTTCAATATTTTTATCCTAATTTAAGTTCAGAGGATTTTAAGTGCCTATTCTATTATAAGAGAGAGATAAAATTTCAAGGAACTTAATTAAAACTGTGTTTATATACAGCTGCCTGGTACAGAAGATTAAATAATGTGTATCTGTTTATTTTGTCTGTCTAAAAAAATTAAGTAATTTTGCCGAGGGTGTAGTGTTTGCAGTGATTTTGATGGATTGTTGAAAATTGCAAAAAAAAGTTACCTAGAATTATATAAAAATTTATAGACATAAGATAAA
This sequence comes from Bos taurus, assembly GCF_002263795.3. Lineage (NCBI taxonomy): Eukaryota > Metazoa > Chordata > Mammalia > Artiodactyla > Bovidae > Bos > Bos taurus. The sequence continues at coordinate 7,632,030 of NC_037336.1, forward strand.
CTATAGGAAGTCTTTCATGTTTTAGATTTTTTTTTTTTTCTGTGCTATTTATATTAAAGAAACTTTGGAAGATAACTAAAGAAGCAGATGTAGGATAATGGATAATCCTTTAATTACTTTTATGAGATGTTTGTAGTCTTGATAAATCCAGGGTACAAAAGTGTATAAATGTATGTATTCTGTGACCACCTCAGTTTTAGTCAGAATTCTTTCATTTGCATGAGTTACTTAAAATGGCTTCAACAAGAGAGAGGATTTGTTTATTTACTGACTGGGGCCAGTGCTCAGAAATCGGACTCTCCCTTCTCTCTCCTCTGATTGCCATTTGATTGGCTTCATTCTTAGTGAATCTCTTCCAGTTGGTGACAAAGCAGTTTTCCACCACTCTGGCTGGCATCCCTGGCAGAAAACACCCAAGCGTGCTTCTTCCCAGTGACCTCAGTGAAAGTTCCAGGGAGGTTTTCATTGTCTCAGCCTGAGATTCATTCCCATCCCTGAGCTTACCATTACCAGCAAGAAGTCTCTGATGGATGGGCCAGGATCCCAGGCCTCCATCCACTCCACAACCCGAGGAGGACAGTTAGCATCAGTGTTACCCAGACGACATGGACTAAAGCAGGAGTAAATTCGTTCCCCAGAGGAAATAGGAGAATTTTCACCTGGAGAATGGGTGTATAGGGGTATATATTGTATATAGCAGAGAAGTAAAAAAGTAGGTGTCTACCACGGCACCTATAAAATGAAATAACAGACTCTTTTATACCATCAGAGAGACAGAGACAGAGATGAGAGAGAGCCCTTCATTATGATCACATAGCCAGTATAAAAATCAAATATTGATGACTAAAGCCAGCTCCAAAAGCAAGACAGTTAGCTGAAGTCAAGCATAATTAGAGTACAATGCATGTTTGTATATATCATGCTATATTACTAAAATGCACAAATCTTAATAAAGTTCCACTGTACTTATATTAAACTTATGATTAGCAGTTTGTGGCAATTTTAACTAAATTTAATTGTTTAATTAAATTTAACAATTTAATATCTATTGGCATGCTAAAAGTTATGGTTCAGAATACTATTTTAAAAAATGTATACTCTGAGAATTCCATGCAAGTATTAATATAATTATTGTAAAAGGGGCATGATGGCAGAAGACCAGATCAGATCAGATCAGTAGCTCAGCCATGTCCGACTCTTTGCGACCCCATAAAATCACAGCACGCCAGGCCTCTCTGTCCATCACCAACTCCCGGAGTTCACTCAGACTCACGTCCATCGAGTCAGTGATGCCATCCAGCCATCTCATCCTCTGTCATCCCTTTGTCTTCCTGCCCCCAATCCCTCCCAGCATCAGAGTCTTTTCCAATGAGTCAACTCTTCGCATGAGGTGGCCAAAGTACTGGAGTTTCAGCTTTAGTATCATTCCTTCCAAAGAAATCCCAGAGCTGATCTCCTTCAGAATGGACTGGTTGGATCTCCTTGCAGTCCAAGGGATTCTCAAGAGTCTTCTCCAACACCACAGTTCAAAAGCATCAATTCTTCGGTGCTCAGCCTTCTTCACAGTCCAACTCTCACATCCATACATGACCACTGGAAAAACCATAGCCTTGACTAGACGAACCTTTGTTGGAAAAGGAATGTCTCTGCTTTTGAATATGCTATCTAGGTTGGTCATAACTTTCCTTCCAAAGAGTAAGTGTCTTTCAATTTCATGGCTGCAGTCACCGTCTGTAGTGATTTTGGAGCCCAGAAGAATAAAGTCTGACACTGTTTCCACTGTTTCCCCATCTATTTCCCATGAAGTGGTGGGACCGGATGCCATGATCTTCGTTTTCTGAATGTTGAGCTTTAAGCCAACTTTTTCACTCTCCACCTTCACTTTCATCAAGAGGCTTTTGAGTTCCTCTTCACTTTCTGCCATAAGGGTGGTGTCATCTGCATATCTGAGGTTATTGATATTTCTCCCGGCAATGGCAGAAGATAATATCCTCTAAATTGGTGAGGCTTAAAGTACAGTATTCAAATTCACTTTCATCTCCTTTAACTGTAATTGCTGTAGAGCTACATACAGTGTTTAGATTAAAACTCAGTTTCCTATTCAGCAAGATGGGATATAATAATGCAAGAATATATAGATAAAGATTAAATAAGATATGAGTTCAAAAAACTTATACACTGAACATTTTCCTTAATGGTAGTGACAGAGTTAACAGTTTTATGATAAAGTATATAAAAATTATTAGACTCACCTTTTAGAGTTTAAATCAGTTTAAAAAACAAAATTTTATATATGTATAATTAATATGTGTGTGTGCTAAGTCACTTCAGTTGTGTCTGACTCTGTGACCCTAATGGATTGAAGTTTACCAGGCTTCTCTGTCTATAGCATTCTCCAGGCAAGAATACTGGAGTGGATTGCCATTTCCTTCTCTAGGGGATCTTCCCAGGGATCGAACTCGTGTCTCTTATGTCTCCTGCATTGGCAGGTGGGTTATTTACCACTAATGCCTAATTATACATATATAAAATTAAGGACAGTAAAATTAATACTTAATAACAGTAAAATTAAGATCCAGTATATTCTTGAAATGTAAACCTGTCAGAACCTTTTTGGACTCATCTAAATTAAACAGTTTCTTTTTTGTAGCTGACTTGTTTAAAGTCAAGATTAGAAAGCAGCAGGTAAATAGATAGCCAATGGGAATTTGCTGTGTGGCTCAGGAAACTCAAACAGGGGCTCTGTATCAACCTAGAGGGGTGGGATGAGAGGGAGAGGGGGAGGTTCAAAAGGGAGGGGATATATGTATACCTATGGCTGATTCATGTTGAGGTTTGATGGAAAACGACAGAATTTTCTGTAAAGCAATTATCCTTCAATTAAAAAATAAATAATTTTTTTTAGAAAAGAAGAAGAGAGCAACAGGCAGAGTGGTGGAGAGAGGGGAAGAAGAGAAATTACATAGGGACACTACTGATGGGTGAACTTCTTACTCAGGGACCTCCGCATTCAGTCACTTGCTTCCTGTCATTATATTTCTGTCTCTATTTTCCAAATGTTAAAAGAACCTTGTGTCAATAGCCTTTGGTTTTCTGATGTACTTTAGAAATTTATGTGCTAAGAAATATCAGCAGGAAGATACTTCTTTCCTTAAAATGTGATCTGACTGGTAAAAATCTGTACTATACACTATGTAAATAGATAACAAGTCAATTGCAAACCAACTGAATGTGCAAATCTTAGTGCTGGTTCTGAAATCTCTTCAGACTAGTCATCATGATTTCAAAGTTTGTCTCAAAATTTGCAAGAGTCATGTGTTTATCAAAACTGACATATGAAACTCTAGTGAATGTTGAATTCTCATGCTTTAGGTATACTTCCTTTTTAGAGTTTTTGGTTCTTTACTGTTTCTAGCTTACTGTTTCATTTAAATTTCCTACATGCTAACTTTGGGTGATTGAAATAAAATTACAGTATATATAAAACAATTATTAGAAGAATAAATCAGAGAGTCAGTCTTTAAATGTGCATCTTTTCTGAATACAAACTGTGATCAGGCCTTGAAAAATTATAGCTCAGGCACCATCCGAGTCATCTTGGGATACTAGTTAATTCTTATGTTCAATAAAATTTAGGCCAATTGAGCCAAAGCGGACAGTGAGGCTTTTCACGTTTCCCACTGGCATGCTGACCCAGGCCAGTTGAATTCAAAGCATGTCTACATGACAGCATCACAGATTGTGAGATGCAAACTAGTTCCTATAAAACGGCCATGTACAGTTGTTGCACATTCATAACAGTAGTCAGCTATGATCAGACTGCTTGGAACTATATAAAGAGGAGATATTTCTAAGTCATGGGATATTGTTATATAACCAAAAGGTTTAGTACGCCAGAGGTCCTGACTTTTGACCTCCAGATTTACACGGCCGCTCCCTGGGATTAAGAGGAGGATATGACTGGGTTCTGGCTGGGACATTGACTCAGAAGGATGGGCCACCCCCACTGATAACAACTCCTGCAACTGAATTGAGTCTTGGCCGTAAGTTGTAGTGTTAAGATGGCCTGCATCATCCCTTCTTGTTTCTTGTACTATTACATAATGTTATCACTTTAAAAAGAGGACATTGAAAGTCAGTTTTTTCCCTTAAATTTCTTAAAAAAATTTATACAGTCAAAGCTTCCATTGCATTAAATTATCTTTGTTGCTACCCCATCCTCCAAAGCCACTCTTCCCACGCTATCTAACAACACTGTCATTTCAGGCTTGCTAGATAGATACCCTATCATGAGGGAAACACACTCTGCTAATTCATACTAGCTACCAAATCAATGCTTTTTGAAGAGTGTGCATTGTATAAAGAAGAAATTTAAAGAAGGCACCAGAAGGGACTTTGCAATTCAGAGAGAAGGCAGGGCATTTTTTACAGTATATTTACAGGAAAATGAAAGTCAAAAGAGCCATCATCCTCTGGAAAAATCTAATATTAGTTCATGCATATATTTATTCAACAAATATTGGCTACCTGTAATATTCTAGGCATTGTTGTTGATCTTTTTATTTTTAATCATAAAAATTTAGATCTTACCTTAAAAGGTAAAAAGACAAAGGACTATAAAGCTAATCAATAGTTCAATACTATCTTTGTCAAGTTTGTGAGACATTAACAAGAAGATGCATCAAAATACTAGTGGTGGTTATCTCTGAGGGGTTGATGATGAAAAGCAATTAATATTTTCTTACTTTATGCTTTTGTGTTCTTCCAGTTGTCTGCAATGAACACAGAATGTTTTGAAATTTCATTTAAATTAGAGAAAAATAAATGTAATTAATAATGAAAATAATTTTTTAAATAATGAAAAAAGACGTCTTTGTTGCTTATTTTCCTAACTTTTATTGGTTAGAAAATATGAGGAGTATCTGATTTCCCATTTTCATCAGGAAGGGCACTGATAGGGCTTGTAAGCTGGCACCCTACTGCCTGGGGACTGAGTTGGGGGAAAGTTGCCCACACTACTGTGGCCTCAGCTTTTAAAAGTTCTTTAAAAGGAGTCCTAAAAAGTATGCATTGGATATTTTTACATATTCGTTGTCAAATCCACAGTTTTATGACTAAAAAATACAAATTCTACCTCCTTGCTCTCTTTTCTCTACATGGCAGGGTGATTTCTCTCAAAAACCAACCTGGTTATCATTATTAAAATTATTAGATTTACCTTCTAGTAAATATGACCTTTTAGGAAAGAATTACCTATGTTAATTACCTAAATTACCTTCGTATTCGTGAAGATGCCTTTATTTCAATGATACTACCCAATATTCATGATTTCTATTGTTTTTGTGAAGATACATCAGAAGACACATACATTTGGCTTTTAATATCGGCTCCTTGTTTGTAGAACAAGTGTGTGCTATAGTGTGTACTGCAAGGCCCATCCTTACAGCCTCAGCTGAGATCTCATCTCTCCACTCAAATCCTGTTCCTTTGCATTCTGTTAGTTCCACTAATACAGCATCCTATCATTTGCACTAAGCACCCCACCTTTACCTGTCAAGGTCTTTCACGTTCACCAGGGTTCAACTTGCCATGATGCCTGCCTTGAGAAACGTATCCCTGACATCCCACAGTTCATGTATCAGAGCACCTAACACATATTATTCCAATTTCTCTGTTACTTCTTGGCAACATTTAGCAGTAGCAGTTACCAAGTCCAAAATTGTTCTTTTTGCACACAACAGGCCAATAAATCTGGAGATCAGTTGTAGGGCCTAGGAATAGCCAGAAGACCAAGGAGATGGTGGACTAGTGTCCCAAAGAACCAAATTACCCAGGTTAATTCACTCTTCTATTATACTACAAGGGGCTGGGAGTGGGTAGGCAGTAGCTGGTTATTGCAAACTTCTTGGTGTAGGAATCCTTTGTTCTTGCGATTGTCCCTGTAGGTCAGGCCACAATGTTCCTGTAAACAAACCTCCAAGACAAATATTATTCTCTGTTCTGAAACATTTTATCTTTATATGAATGGAAAAGTATTATACCTTTAAAGGTCAGAGCCTTAAGAATGGGCTATCCTTATGATCCAGCAATCCCACTGCTGGGCATACACACTGAGGAAACCAGAAGGGAAAGAGACACGTGTACCCCAATGTTCATCGCAGCACTGTTTATAATAGCCAGGACATGGAAGCAACCTAGATGTCCATCAGCAGATGAATGGATAAGAAAGCTGTGGTACATATACACAATAGTGTATTACTCAGCCATTAAAAAGAATTCATTTGAATCAGTTCTAATGAGGTGGATGAAACTGGAGCCTATTATACAGAGTGAAGTAAGCCAGAAGGAAAAACACCAATACAGTATACTAACGCATATATATGGAATTTAGAAAGATGATAACAATAACCCTGTGTACGAGACAGCAAAAGAGACACTGATGTATGGAACAGTCTTATGGACTCTGTGGGAGAGGGAGAGGGTGGGAAGATTTGGGAGAATGGCATTGAAACATGTAAAATATCATGTATGAAACGAGATGCCAGTCCAGGTTCAATGCATGATACTGGATGCTTGGGGCTAGTGCACTGGGACGACCCAGAGGGATGGTATGGGGAGGGAGGAGGGAGGAAGGTTCAGGATGGGGAGCACATGTATACCTGTGATGGATTCATTTTGATATTTGGCAAAACTAATACAATTATGTAAAGTTTAAAAATAAAATAAAAGAAAATAAAAAAAAAAGAAAAACTAAAAAAAAAAAGAATGGGCTATCCTGTGTATTTCAGGCTATAGGCAACATTCTTTTACAAAAGGTGCAGCGGTCAGGCAATAGAGTGCAAGGGTTAAAGTAAAAGGAACAGATCGAATATGGAGTCAGATTTGTTCTTCCCTATAACAGCTCCTTGAGGGCAAGGACAATGTTTGTTTTGTTCAGTGATTTGCACATTTGGGCACCAAGTAAGTGGTTGGCTAGTATATGTTGAATGGTGAACAATGACTCCTTCAGGAAATACTTCCTAAGTGAGCCTGGGTCCATAAGGCTCTATTCTATGACACATTTCTTTTCTTCATGAAGTTTTCCAGTTAGTGTGCCTAAGTGTTTGGGGATAAGTCATGACATAAATCTTATTAAAAGGCAACACTGCAGTCTGAACAAAGGGCTAGAAGATTTTAGTCTCAAAGGTTAGAGGTCATGGAATCTCTTGGAGATTAGAGTTCATTGTGGAACATTCTGATTTGTTTTGGAAAGTAGCACTCTTTTTTGATAGATAGGTTTTAATTAGCAATTTTGATAAATGAATAAAACAAGGATTTGCTTCCTTTATCTTGGTGTTTCAGTTTAAAATGGTAAAAATGATTATCATCTTCATCTGCTCCATCCTGGAATAAACAAAATATTTGATGTATATTTTTAAGTGTTACTATAATTATGGTTTTTATTTCACTAGACAAGTTACATCCTGATTTTATGTATGCAGGTCTGTGATTATGATAATCCATTCATAATTGCTTGTGTGAAATCTATGAATCCTTTTCCGTACACTATTGTATCCTCTTAAGTGTTGATAAACTGGATCCATTAAAAATCTTTAATGTTCTCTTACAGGTTATTTGACTTTGACTTAGAAATGTTACATTCCCATTAATTTCATAAATATTCCTCTAATGCTGTTTCTAAACCTGGGACATAATATGGATCTTATTTCCCAGAAAATTATGGATATTATCAGTAATTGCTCCATTACCACAAGGGAAAAGTATATTTAGATTGTAGAGTCCTGAGGTGTTTCAGAAAAATCTTTTGAAGTAGTGATTCAATATAGGTAATGCATGTAGTTTGCATGCAAATAATAGTTATTATTCTTTCATGTGTAACATTTAAGCCACAGGATACTGAAGTCTCATTTCCTGTTGGGAGTTTTCCATGTAAATGCGGTGCTGTTCTTCCATCTGAACAGCTGTAGGTTTCCATTTTATTGTATAAAATGAGCAGTAGAATGCTAATGCTGTGTTGTGATTTTAAAAAAATAGATTATTTCCAGCCTTAAAAGAATGTTGCCCTTCTTTCACATTGCATCACCTTATTCTATTCTGTGATAATATCCTTTATGTTCTCTCTCTGAATTGAATTTTCTCTGTAGATGGGCTTACCCCCTCTTTTCAGTGATCTGTAGGCTTCTCCCTTATCCTGTGACATAAGGAACTTCAATTATGCTTTTTGTTGTTATTCAGTCACAAAGTTGTGTCTGACTGTCTGCGATCCCATGGACCTCATGGACTATGCTAGTTTGTACAAATTACATCAGATGTTTTCTGTGGCAATATAGATTTCCTCCTCTTCATTGCTTTTACTGTAAACGTGTTTAAACAACACCTAAAAAGACTTTTTGAAATAATGGAATACCAAAGAGGCCCCCAAAATTTATTTCCTTGAAAGATTAATTTGGTAAGAAAGAATATAGTCCCATTAACTATTGCTTCTACTACTGGTTTTGTGAGTTAGGTGTGAAGAACCAGCCTTCAGAGCAGGAAAAATGTTCAGGATGGTAAATGTATCTTTCTGAGATGCTCCAAAACTGTTCATATAGAAAGGCATATGTGAGGAATCATTATCCTTAATTCTTACTTGACCATGTTATAATGTTTATCTTTATTTCAGGCAAATGATTAAAAGAAAGATCAAAACCCTTCTTCTCCAAGTAATAAGGGATAAAGAAATTAGATACGCTATAACCTGTACTTCTGATAAGCTGTCCCCAAGCTGCTTTCTAGAAGAATCACCATAGTATACAGATGGAAATAACTGATATCCATGATATCTTTAAAGATATCTTTAAAAATGTAGACATTTCATTTTTAAAAAATTGTTTTTGATTGGAGGATAATTACTTTACAGTATTGTGCTGGTTTCTGCCATATACCAACATGACCCAGCCATTGATATATGTATGTCCCCTCTCTCTTGAATCTCTCTCCCACCCCTCTAGCTTATCACAGAGCACTGGATTTGAGTTCCCTGTGTCATACAGTAAATTTCCATTGGCTGTCTCATATTACCTATAGTAATGTGTGTTTCCGTAGCACAGACATTGCATTTATTTAATTGCATTAGAATTAATGAGGCTTGTATTCAAATAAGAAGTCAAGCAAACTGCTTCGATCCATGTTCTGTCAATGGATATTTGTTCAGTGAGGTATTGAGAGAGTGGCAGAATTCAAAGAGGATTTGACTGGAACTCAAGTGCTGCATTTGAATCTCTTACTCAGTCTGGTTTTCATGGTCTCCAAAGTTCATCTAAGTCTAAGGCAGATGTAATTTTAGGAATCACACTAGCCTTTTCTATCCTCTGAGTACTTCCTTCCTGCCAGCGACCTTGCTGGGTGCAGGGATGAAGCAGTGGACAAGACAGACACAATTTCTGTGCTATGGGGCCCGGGATCCAGGAAGAGACACAGCACAGCGTCACAGAAATGAGCCGCTGCATGGACATTGCGACCAGTGCCACAGGGATGTCCTGAGACAATAGTGGGGTGACCCGAACTTGAGTGAGAGTTGGCACTTTCTCTGACAGCATAGAAATCTGAGCAATGAGACACCGCAGGGGGTAGAGGGAAGCAGAACCAGGCTCCAGGCAGAGCGGTGAAATCACCTAGAGATCCAGGACCTAGTCTGTGTCTAAGAAGACGAGTCTGTGGAGAGAGGACAGAGAGTATGTCATGGGATGGCTAAGGCCAGCTTAAGGCTTTCATTAAGTACAGGGGCAGCCCGAGAGGAACAGAGACGCTGGTGGTTTGCTTTGTGAAGATACGCCTTTTTGAAAAGGTGGGGTTCTCAAGGACATCCTTTCAGATGTGAAGAATTTAATCATCTGAAGATGTTTTTTCAAAGGCTTCCTTTCCCACCTGGGACTCCTCATACCCTATGTGAAGACCACTGTGCTGATCTCAGAGGGTTTGCAATCTCATTGAATAGAAAAGACTGGAACTTAGGGAATGGTAATTAATCATAACCAATTTAAAGCACAATTCAGGACAAGCATAGAGGAAGTATAATATGCAAGCCATGTACAATGCCTTAGTCAATTGAGCAGATAATGATGCCTCAGAGGCCTGCAGTGGTCAGGCATTTCTTTTGGGATCTTGAAAAACAGAATTTGAATGATATGAGTGGAGGACTTAGGACATCTCAGAGCTAATAGTAGTGGAGATTATAGAAGGGGGAATCAGAAGACGTTTTGAGATCACTGCAATTTGATGAAATAATCAGAAGTCAGGCAGTTTGACTGCAAATCATATCAAGTCATGACACAGATCACAGGACCCCTTGTAGGCTTTGGAGCAGGAGATGCTAAAATCAAATTGGTCAAAAGGATTCAGTGAAAACCTTAACAAATAGATTGGAAGGAAAAAATTGTCATCACATTTAGAAGCCTGGAGTCAGAATCCTGGCCTGCGTCAATAAAGCTTGAAGTGATGAATATGAAAATGGAAAGTAAGGAGAATTTTTGACAGATCAAATGAAAGTAACAATACAAGATGAGACAGGACTGGATAATTGTTTGGATATGGAACTCAGGGGAAAGTGAGGAGTCCAAGAAAGCAAAAATCTGCACCTTGTAAATTTGGGGAACGGTTTTGTCACTGTTTAACCCACTGGAGTGTTGGACACAATCTAGTTCAGTAAGTTAAGCAGAGCAGTGCTGTCCAATAAGATATAGAGCTTACCCATCACCTAGACACGTGGTCCAGTCCTAGCCTGCACCGCCACCCGATTGTGAGGATGGTAGGGAAGAGCCCTTGTACTGCTGCTGCTGTCAAATCCGGGTGTTCAGCCTCGCTAGTGTTAGTGGCTGGTGTCTACCTGCTTGGCGTCGTTGCCTGACAGTCTCTCTGCTTAACTAATGCTTTTCATAAACCAGAAGGACTGTGCTCATTGCTTAGTGGCTGTACTTGGTCCTCCATATGGTTTTCTCCCATTGGACATGGCTTAGGCCATGATAACCCTTAAGTGTGATAACCTTTCTCTTCCTGGAAAGTAAAATGGACCACTGGTCAGAAATATGGACTGTGTCACATACACACTGTCATTTCTCCTTTAGTAATAGCTTTCCAAAATCATAGTTGGAACTATCCACAGTTCCTTTCCAAACAATGAGTTTAACAGTTCATTGTTTAACATACTGTCTCCAACCAAAATATCTTGTTTATTTTTTAGGCAATTTTTCAAAGTGCCTTTAAATTTATTCTTTAAAAATTCATCCAGATTAAGCAAACTGAAACAGGAAAAAGAAATAGAATTGAAATCAGCTATCATCATACCATCCAGACATAACCACTGATTTGGGTTAGCTTATAGCTTCTGAATGCACATAAAATATCTTTTATTACAGAAATGTGATCATATTTTTTGTATTGAAAATGTAGTATTTGTATCTACTGTTGTGTGACCTGCTTTTCTCAAATCAAAATTAGCTGTTGAATGTCTTTTCAGTGAATAAATTGTAAGCATCATCATTCCTATAACCTGTGTTAAATTTTATTTCAGTACATTTCTAGTATGTTTTACATGGTTCTTAATATATTCTACTGTAAATGTTATCATAAAATGTTTACATACTCACATATAGAGAAAGGCACATGTATAGATACATATATATATATGTATATATATACACACACGTGTGCATGTATTCACACACTTGTCTGATTATTTCTTTGGAGTAAATTTCTAAAGAATATGCTACTTCAAAGTTGTACAATTTTAAGTCTTATCATACATATTTTCAAACTGTCTTACAGAAGTCATAATCCCCTGGGTAGAATATGTAAGTACTGATTTCCTCACTCTTTCAACAATAAAACCATAAGGAGTCTATTAGCTGAATAAATATATCTCAGGGTTTTAAGTTGCATTTGTAAGTTATTTGTAGGTGAGCATTATATTCTTCTGTTCATTGGTCATTAGTATTATTCCTTTTTGAACTGCCTGTTCTTATTCTTTGCCCATTTTCCACAAGAGTTAAAACCAATTTCTTAAATGTTTTTATGAGCATCAGCCAACACAACTAGCTTTAAAAGATTACTTAAATAATTAGATTTTTATTTCTATTCTTTTATTGCAAAAGAATGATTTTGTATTTTCCAGGTGTTAAGCACCTGGTATTGTTTAACATCAGTAGCTCTCATTTTCCTAAGCTCTTTATTCAATGTATGTTTTAATTAAAATGAAAAATGTGATATTTCCAACATATCTTATGTAGTTTATTTTACCATTCTCTTATGGGGATTGTCGTCACAAAAACACCTCAAACATATCAACAGAGATTTTTATGTAAAAGCCAAAATTTAAGTGGTAGCCCTGCACTGCCACTGAAGGTAGAACTTATATTCACCAGTATTTGAACAGCCAGCATAATGTGGAAAACTTCCAAGTTAGTTAGCGTGAGTAATCATAGAAATTGAAATCTTTGCTCCCCTACCTGGTGGGTGACAAGAACTAAGTTTTCCCTTTTCTCTCTGGCCCCCCTTTCCAAGAGCTCTGCTTCCTGCAGGACAGAAGAGGGCCTTTCTGTCTCTTACACAGAACTGTAGTTTCTTAAAGAAAATGTGTCCTGGTTAAAACTGAAGCTGTAGGTGGAAATTTGGGGGTAGAGGAACAGTGTGAGATTGACAGTGGGAGATCAGAATTTGATGGTGTTCGGGAACCAGTGAGGTGCAAAAAGAGGAGACAGAATAAGGGGTAGGAAGAAAATACTTTTGCAAAGCATGCATAACCACACTTCTCAAGTATGTGCAGGAGATTTGTGACAAAAGGAGGCTTGTTGTTGTTTACTCTCTCAGTTGTGTCTGACTCTTTGCGACCCCCATGGACTGCAGCATGCCAGGATTCCCTGTCCTTCACCATCTCCTAGAGTTTGTGCAAACTCATGTCCATTGAGTCGATGATGCCATCCAACCATCTCATCCTCTGTTGCCCTCTTCTCCTCCTTCTCTCAGTGTTTCTAAGCATCAGAGTCTTTACCAATGAGTTGGCTCTTTGCATCAAGTGGACAAAATATTAGAACTTCAGCATCAGTCCTTCTAATGAATATCCAGGTTTGATTTCCTTTAGGATGGGCTGGTTTGATCTTCTTGCAGTCCGAGGGACTCTCAAGAGTCTTCTCCAGCACCATAGTTTGAAAGCATCGGTTCTTCGGCGCTCAGCCTCATTTATGGTCCACCTCTCACATCTGTACATGGCCACTGGGAAAACCACAGCTTGGACTCTACAGACTTCTGTCGGCAAAGAGATATTTCTTCTTTTTAACATGCTAAGTTTTCCATAGCTTTTCTTCTAGTTCTTTTAATTTCATGGCTGCAGTCACTGTCCACAGTGATTTTGGAGTCTAAGAAAATAAAGTCTGTCACTGTTTCCATTTTTCCTGCATCAATTTGCCATAAAGTGATGGGACCAGATGCCATGATCTTAGCTTTTTGAGTGTTGAATTTTAAGCTAGCTTTTTCACTCTCCTCTTTCACCTTCATCAAAAAGCTCTTTACTTCCTCTTCACTTTCTGTCATTAGGGTGTTTGTCATCTGCGTATCTGAGGTTATTGATATTCCTCCTAGCACTCCTGATTTTGGCTTGTGTTTCATCCAGCCTGGCATTTCATATGATGTACTCTGAAGTGAAGTGAAGTGAAGTGAAAGTCTCTCAGTCACGTCCGACGCTTTGCAACCCCATAGACTATGCAGTCCATGGAATTCTCCAGGCCAGAATACTGGAGTGTATAGCCTGTCCCTTCTCCAGGGGATCTTCCAAACCCATGAATCGAACCCAGGTCTCCCGCATTGCAGGTGGATTCTTTACCATCTGAGCCACAAGGGAAGCCCAAGAATACTGGAGTGGGTAGCCTATCCCTTCTCCAGCGGATCTTCCTGACCCAGGAATCGAACCGGGGTCACTTGCATTACAGGTGGATTCTTTACCAACTGAGATATCAGGAATGTACTCTGAATGTAAGTTAAATAAGCAGGGTGACAATATACAGCCTTGACTTATTAATGCAGTTTAATAATTGTTTTCATGTGTTAATAAGATATGGTAATAGTATAAAATGATCCACTCAATAATTAACAGTTTAATCCATTCAGGAACATAGATTTCCTGATTATGGAACAGGTAGAAATCATGTAGATTTGCACTGTCCAAAGATTAAATCATTTTGTTCTCCTTATTTATTCAGTTTGTGTTTGTCAGGTGTCAAACACACATTTTGGCTGTCAGATACATGATAAAGAATAAAGCTTCTGACCTCTACCTGCATTCTAAGTGGAAAGTCAGTAACAAGCAGACTGATAAATTGTTACAAAAGATAATGAAGGGTGATGATAAGAGCTGTGAAGAAAAATTTACACAGTAAGGAGTTAGAGAGGAACTGAGGTTCTTAGTATTGTGTGGACGTCAGTGATGGTCACTTGGAGGAACTGGCAGTGGAGCTCGTCCTGGGAGGACTCTGCAGGTTTCTGGATTGAAGAGCATCGAAGTCTGAGTGAAGAGCACATGGGGAGGTGTGGAAACAGGAGTGTGCATGTTCAGAGATTGGAAACTTTTTATTACTCCCTTAATTTCTTATCAAATTAATGTTTCACATTTAACTTGAAATCCATTAATGGGCCCAAATGAATAAATATAAAGTAGTAAACATAAAAATTATATTCAATAATGTATGTTCTTTTAGGTATATATATATTTTAATGTTAGAAATGACTAAAGGAAAGACTGGTAAGGTAGATATCAGGAGAAGATATGCTTAAATAGGATAGGCAAAATAGTGGGACAAAAGTAGGATTAGTGTATAAATTTTAACAAAAATGCTTTGGTGACATGACTAATGACCTGTAGTGACTAAATAAATCAACATTATTCTGCTTATCCAAATATTGAAATTGAGACTTTATTTCAACTTCATATTTTGATTTCCATGCCTAATTTAAGTTATAATAACAACAAAAAGTAGCATATTGGAACAATAAGTCTTATAAAGTTGTATCCACATTGGATTCCTGGATTTTGATGGACAGTTAATTGACCTGAGACTATGAGTTTATCCAGTAGTACCGAACAGAACCAGGTATATGATATCTGCCTTCGAGTCTATACTTTGGTGCTCCAGCTGTCAACAAATAAATATCCCTAGCATCTAAATGAGCAGTGCTGATGGCATTAATAGTATTTGCAAGATTAACCTAACATCATGGAGCAAACTTCCCATATTCTTTTGTATCTATCTGTCAGTCTGTCCATCTGTCTACATGTGTGTGCATGCATGCTCAGTCATGCAGGACTCTTTGCTACCCCATGGACTCCTCTAGCTCCTCTGTCTATGGAATTTTCCAGGGAAGAATACCAGAGCAGGTTGCCATTTCCTACCAAGGGGATCTTCCTGACCCAGGGATTGAACCCGCAACCCTGGCATCTCCTGCATTGGCAGGTGGATTCTTTACCACTAGCACCAGCTGGGAAGCTCATTTACACATGACCATCAGCTAATTATGAATTTCAAAATTGTCCAAGTGAATTCTTTGAAGGAATATGCAAATAATAAAACTTCAGTGATATTTTCTGTATGTGTTACGATGTAAATGATGAAGGTATTTGTTCTTTAAATCCTTTCTTTCAGTAAAGTCCTAAGGAAACAATAAGACACTTGGTTCATCAAGATGTCAGCATATCTTGATGCATATCAGTGCTGCTTATCGACACTATACTTGAGCAATTTTTACAAGGATGTTAGACTTTTTTGATACCGGTATAAACCAAGGCAGAGTATTGCTTGAGAGCCACAATGAAATATGAATGTGGAGGTGTGTGTATATTCTACTTAATTCTGTGCAATGGGTGCTAGATGTTGCCTCAGATATGTCTACACTATTCTTGAGCTTAGAAATTATCAAACATAGTATATTAATAAACTCTGTAATGGTGAGTGAAAATTTTTAAATTCAAGAAAAAGACATTAAAATTTTACTGGAGATTAAACAGAGTAAATATCAGGTTTTTAATCTAAAGAATGAATTCAGAGAGCAAGTAGCATTTGTTATACGATGGATCTTAAAGGCGAGTTTGGATAGTCATAAGTGGAGGGGAGATGTTCAGTGGATAGAAAAGGGATTGAGTGAATGGAGTCTGAGGGTGGAATGCAGGGGACAAGTTCCTGCAACAGGAAACAAGCTGTTGAAAAGAGGTCAAAACAGTAGTAAAATTGGAAATCTAACATTATTTTCAAAGCTGTACTGGAAGAAGAGTATGTATCTTTGAGCAAGGAGTTCTTTTAATTCAAGAAGATTAATCTTCCAATGCTGATTTGTAATGAATTTTATTAGGGAAATTTTAAATTAGCCCAGGCAGCAATTAATTAGGCAATATTGGAAATGAGAAGTATGTAAGAGAAATCATGAAAGTAGATTATGTATGATTGAATGGCTGCCTGAGAAAGGGATGCAGAACACTTGCATCTGGTGACTAGGAAATTGGTAGTGCCATTAATAAAATAGATCAGGAGGAGTTAGTAGTCATGGGGAAAAATATGATTATGGACATCTTTCCAAGTGGCTCAGTGGTAAAGAATCCACCTGCCAATATAGGAGACCCAGGTTCGATGCCTGGGTCAGGAAGATATCCTTTAGAAGGAAATGGCAACCCACTCCAATATTCTTGCCTGGAAGATCCCATGGACAGAGGAGCCTGCCAGGCTACAGTCCACGGGGTGCCAAAGACTTGGACATGACTTAGCAACTAAACAACAGCAAATGGACATCTTGAATTTACACTGCCATCATAGAAGCTCTAGGAAGCTCACAATAGGCTGTTGGAAAGCTGTGTCTGGAACAGAGAAGAGAAGAGGAAAGAGCTGATGAGGCAGGAGGCATAGGAAGGGGCATGGAAGTGGAAGAGTGGGGAAGTAGGGAGTGAGGTGGGGACTTCCAGAGGGATCTTACCACCGGCAGGTTCCATGGAAGGTGGAGAGCTGAGGATGGAGCCTGGGAAGACGTGGATGCAGTCCCCGAATGTCACTGCCCAGAGAAGGTCCTGCAGTCATGGGAGTGTTCTCCATCTGTGCCGTCCAGGTTGGTGGCCAGCATGTGCCAAATGAGGACCCGAGCTTTAAATCTTAGTTTAGTTCATTCAGTCGCTCAGTCGTGTCCAACTCTGCAATCCCATGGACTGCAGCATGCCAGGCCTCCCTGTCCATCACTAACTCCAAGGAGCTTACTCAAACACATGTCCATTGAGACAGTGATACCACCCAACCATCTCATCCTCTGTCTCCCCCTTCTCCTTCTGCCTTCAACCTTTACCAGCATCAGGGTCTTTTCCAATGAGTCAGTTCTTAGCATCAGGTGACCAAAGTATTGGAATTTCAACTTCAGCATCAGTCCTTCCAATGAATATTCAGGACTGATTTCCTTTAGGATGGACTGGCTGGATCTCCTTGCAGTCCAAGGGACTCTCAAGAGTCTTCCCCAACACCACAGTTCAAAAGCATCAGTTCTTTGGTGCTCAGCTTTCTTTATAGTCCAACTCTGACATCCATACATGACTACTGGAAAAACCATAGCTTTGATTAGACAGACCTTTGTTGGCAAAGAAGTCTCTGCTTTTTAATAAACTGTCTAGGTTGGTCATAACTTTTCTTACAAGGAGTAACTGTCTTTTAATTTCATGGCTGCAGTCACCATCTGCAGTGATTTTGGAGCCCCCCAAAATAAAGTCTGACACTGTTTGCACTGTTTCCCCATCTATTTCCCATGAAGTGATGGGACTGGATCTCATGATCTTTGTTTTCTGAATGTTGAGCTTTAAGCCAACTTTTTCACTCTCCTCTTTCACTTTCATCAAGAGGCTTTTTAGTTCTTCACTTTCTGCCATAAGGGTGGTGTCATCTGCATATCTGAGGTATGCAGGTATTGATATTTCTCCCAGCAATCTTGGTTTCAGCTTGTGCTTCATCCAGCCTGGCATTTCTCATGATGTACTCTGCAGAGAAGTTAAATAAGCAGAGTGACAATATACAGCCTTGACGTACGCCTTTTCCTATTTGGAACTAGTCTGTTGTTCCATGTCCAGTTCTAACTGTTGCTTCTTGACTTGCATACAGATTTCTCAGGAGACGGGTCAGGTAGTCTGGTATTCCCATCTCTTGAAGAATTTTCCACAGTTTATTGTGATCCACAGTCAAAGGCTTTGGCATAGTCAATAAAGCAGTAGTATATGTTTTTCTGGAACTCTCTTGCTTTTTCGATGATCCAGTGAATTTAGTTTCAGTTAGTTTAAACTTAAGTATAACAGCCACATGTGGTTGATGGTTGCTGCATTGATAAGTATTTCTGAGGCTTCTCCCCCACTATTGTCTCACTGCAATCACATTTCCACTCAGCCACCAAGTGACACTCCAAATATATAAAGTGTAATGTGTCCTTTCCCTGCTTAAAATTCCCCAAAGGCTCTTCAGTGTCTGGAGTAAGATCCAAGCTACTGCATCATGGCTGCAAGGAGAAATCTATGATTTCGGCTTCCTCGCCAAAGCCCCAACCCCATCAGCTCTCTGGCGCAGATTGAAACTTTCCAGGCCTGGCCTGTGTTCTCATTTCTCGAATGCCTACCCCTTCCTCATCCTCCATTTCCTCCTGTCCTTTCTGGTGTCACTTCTCGGTATTTCAGGTCTCTACGTAGGTGTTACTTCCTTTATGCCACTGGTCAAAATTGGTATTCAATAATCTATATATTCGGAGAAGGCAATGGCACCCCACTCCAGTACTCTTGCCTGGAAAATCCCATGGATGGAGGAGCCTAGAAGGCTGCAGTCCATGGAGTCGCTGAGGGTCAGACACGACTGAGCGACTTCACTTTCACTTTTCACTTTGATGCATTGGAGAAGGGGATGGCAACCCACTCCAGTGTTCTTGCCTGGAGAATCCCAGGGACGGGGAGCCTGGTGGGCTGCCGTCAATGGGATCGCACAGAGTCGGACACGACTGAAGTGATTTAGCAGCAGTAGCAATCTATATATTTCCCTCACCCTCCTCACTGGACTATAAACTCTGAGGGCAGATGTTCTGTTTCTCAAACCTCTCAGAACACCTGGCACATAGTGTGTGTGCAACAAATATTGGACCATTGTTGATCAAGTACCGACAAGGATTGCCTGACAAAGACTATGCAACTGCAAGCAAGTTTCTGTAAATAACTTCTTGTTGCTGTGGAATGAGCCCATCTCGGCAGACAAATGCTCAGAGCAACTTACACAGACAGTTTGTTAAATTGTGTACCTGTAAAGTCCATTAAAAAGAAGAAACTAAGATAATAATGTATTGAATGATACAATTTGAGTAGTACTTCATGTCGAATAAGATGGTATATTCATAAAAGCCTCAAGTCTGGAATTCCCAGCCTCTCAGTTTCTTCCTACCCCAGAGGAAGATTTTATTTCTTAGCTACCCCTCCAATGCCTATTTCTGATCTATTCTTTAGACATCTACGATCCTTGAAAGCACTTCTACATTTTCTCAGGGTATTTTTTTTTTTAATTTGTCAGTAATAATGGAAGGTAGACATTGCTTTTATTACCAATTAGAAAACAAAATGAAATAAAACCTTTGGGTCCCAGATTGGCAGTTTGTTAGAGAAAGATCTGTTTTGGCTTGAAAATGCATGAGAAATAAGGACCAATTTATCGCTCAGACAAGAGTTGTTTACCTTCATTGTATGAGTGAAATAAAGTGCTACCCTGTTGAACTGCTTCTACTACTTAAGTAACCAGAGAATTATACTGTTAATAAAATTTTATTTCACTAGGAATGAAATTGATGGTACATTTTTTCTGTTTTTAAAGACCTTTGTCTAAGTCAAATGTAAAGAAATTATGTATATGAAAGCTAGTATTTTTCCTTAGTACTTAAAATGATGGTTCATATCTATGGATTTAAAAGAAGAAGAAATCCCCCTCCAGGGCAAGCAGCTCTTCCCTACCCCCCACCTGTTATGCTTCCTGTTTCATTGCTATGAATGTTTTAAAAATACAAAAGGAAAAGGACAGTGAAAGAAGAAGGAAATAAAGGAGAAAACAGAAGTTTAACTGAATATGCTAGTATGAACATTTTATCTCAAAAGAATATGTTTACTGAATTCTAATTTTATTTCCAAATCTAAGTTAAAAGTTAAATCCTGTGTATTTAATTTTTATGCTGATGTGTAGTGTTTATAAATAGGGAAGTCTCTGGGAAATAAAGTTGGATTTAAAAAACGCCTTCTAATTCTAACTTTGTGTGCATGCAAAGTTGATTAGGTGCTCAGTCATGTGCACCTCTTTGCGACCCTTTGAACTGTGACCTGCCAGTCTGTGTCCATGGGATTTTTCAGGCAAGAATACTGGAATGGGTTGCCATTTCCTTCTCCAGGAGATTTTCCCAACCCTGGAATGGAACCTGTGTCTCCTGTGTGTCCTGCAGTGTAGGTGGATTCCTTACCCACTGAGACATCAGAACTCTATTCAAAAACTTAAATATCTTCCTTCATCTGAAACTTAGACCCACACCCAAATAGGTAACTCCAGAAGTTTGAAAAGCATACAATTTTGTTTGAAAAGCATAAAATTTCCTTATATTGGTATAAACAATATACCAAACTGAACTGACAGTTCAGTTCAGTCTGTCTGACTGTTTGTGACCCCATGGACTGCAGCACGCCAGGCCTCCCTGTCCATCGCCAACTCCCAGAGTTTACCCAAACCCATGTCCATTGAATCGGTGATGCCATCCAACCATCTCATCCTCTGTCAACCCCTTCTCCTCCTGCCCACAATCTTTCTCAGCATCAGGGTCTTTTCAAATGAGTCAGTTCTTTGCATCAGGTATTGCGATGCGAAATACCAAAGTATTGGAGTTTCAGCCTCAGCATCATTCCTTCCAATGAACACCCAGGACTGGTCTCCTTTAGGATGGACTGGTTGGATCTCCTTGCAGTCCAAGGGACTCTCAAGAGTCTTTGCTAATACCACAGTTCAAAAGCATCAATTCTTTGGCACTTAGCTTTCTTCATAGTCCAACTCTCACATCCATACATGACTACTGGAAAAACCATAGCTTTGACTAGATGGACCTGTGTTGGCAAAGTAATGTTTCTTTTTAATATGCTGTCTAGGTTGGTCATAAGTTTTCTTCCAAGGATCAAGCGTCTTTAAGTATAAATAAAATATGTGATTTTTAAATGACATATTTTAGTAATATAAAATTAAGCCTAAGTATAAAAAATATTCCAATAAACGTGTCCCCAAATTGAAGACACTCTTATGAATAATATTGTAAAATAGCCTTTCATTTGAAATCTTTTTCTAATTCCTTCATTTTCCCCGTGGATTTAACATAGTTACTGCATGACCCATTACTTACCAGGTAGTGCCTATTAAATTAGATAATCATGAAACTTCCCCCCATAGGAATATGGTACATTTTGGTAATGTCCTACATTAAAAAATGAAAGCAAAATGGGTCTCTGTTTTAGAATTCTGAATGATAACTTGGGACATAAAAATGGGACATACTTTATGAGCTTCGTAATATTTTTCTGATGTAACAGTTAACTTCTAGAATGTCTCTTCTGGGGAAGGATTCTCTGTGCTGCATGAGTTACAAATTTTGTATCATTATTTTCTTGCTACAGTGTGCCTCCTTAGGTAGAGAATTTGAGTAAATAAAAGGCAGATGACTTTCAAGTGGTGAGAATTACAACATGAGCCCTCAAAAGACTCATGTGTTTCCTTTATCTTCCTCCCTTGCCCAAAGGGGCATGTCAGAAAGTAGATAATTACCTTGTGAACTCATGTTATATACACAGATGGATTGGTTAGTATGAAAAAATTGCATTAATAGCTTGTGAAATGCAGATGAGGTAATTATTTAGATCACTCCATCAAAACACTAACTCATTCTGATCTCAAAAATTTAAATGAGTCTGAGGAACATGTGGTGTACCCCAGTCATTTTGGCATAAACATTTCACTTCAAATCATAAGAGTTAAAATAGAAGCTTAATTTGTTACTTCAAATAGCAATTAATTCAACTGCTATGTGAATTAACATGCTTCTTATTTCAGTGTTTTATTGTGTAAATAATTAGATGGAAGTCCATCATCATTTGGTGAATCCTAACGGAGTTCATCTTTAGTTTATCAAAAAGGATCATTTTGGAAATAAACAACAACACTGTTGTCAAACCCTGGGTCTCATAGGTAAAGGGAGTTAGTGGGAAAAATAACTGAAGTGACATTAAACATAGTTTTTAAACACAGGAAACAAAAACTCTAGAAGATATTCCCTTCTGAAACATACAATAATCATTAGCATAATAGTCCTTTCCCAGATGTAGCTGTACTTACATCCCCGTTTTCTTAATTCAGAAAATATTTCATTGACTTCACAAGCTGATTCTGCTGAGACTGATTTTCTTCCTAAGTTCAATATGTGCAGACTACACTTCCTGTTTAAATATTTGTAATTAGTCACACTGATTTGAAATATAATGTCTTTTGCATTTGAACTTTTCTTTGTTTTATTTTTGCAAGTTCTATGGAATGTGTATTTAGTGTCCAGGATTTTGCA
Source organism: Bos taurus (assembly GCF_002263795.3). Taxonomy (NCBI): domain Eukaryota; kingdom Metazoa; phylum Chordata; class Mammalia; order Artiodactyla; family Bovidae; genus Bos; species Bos taurus. The sequence continues at coordinate 7,654,671 of NC_037336.1, forward strand.
AATTTTTGTGATGTTTAAGAAGGCATCTTTATTAGTCTGGGGTTCTAGAATGTACCAGAAGGATGAAATTGAACAAATCTGTCTGTGATCTACCCCATAGATCTGCCATGTGTTCTATAGGAGGGGAGGAGTGTTTGTTGCACTAGGTCATTTAAGAGGATTAAACTGAATTTCTCATATAGAAAATACTCCATTTCTCTAAACATTTATCAAGTCTTAAGATATTGGTAGAGAATGAATGTATTACACAGTATGCCAGATATTCAGATTACTGTTTCGCAGTATCTCCTGGTGAATAGAGTAACCAAGAAACTTGTTACAACCACAACATATCCAAGACCCACAGCAGGTAAGTGAGATCTGAACACATTGGGGGTGGAGTGGTAGCCAGGAATGTTGTGATGCCATTTCTTTGCTGAATGGTCATCAGTGTATATATTCTTGAAGAAACAGTTTATATTATAATAAAACTGTACTACATTAGCAGACAAAAAAAAAGCTATATAAAGAATCAAAATAATACCTTTAAAAACAAAATATGTCATCTGTTATTAAAGGGAATTTATGGAGTTGAGCCAGAGAAGGTGATGGCACCCCGCTCCAGGACTCTTGCCTGGAAAATCCCATGGATGGAGGAGCCTGGTAGGCTGCAGTCCATGGGGTCGCAAAGAGTTGGACACGACTAAGTGACTTCACTTTCACTTTTCACTTTCATGCATTAGAGAAGGAAATGGCAACCCACTCCCTTGTTCTTGCCTGGAGAATCCCAGGGATGGGGGAGCCTGATGGCCTGCTGTCTATGGGGTTGCACAGAGTTGGACACAACTGAAGCGACTTAGCAGCTTAGCATGGAGTTGAGAAAAATGAAAACAGCAGTAAATCTTTATATGGGCAGCAGTTTCAGAGGGAACTTAAAGTTCTGGTATAAAGATACGAGTCAGAAATAAGATTAGGACAGCCTTTCTGTGGATTGAAAAGATTAATGGAACTGGAAGCTTCTTTTAAGGGGAACATAAAGTCCTAATGATGGGTAAGAGAAGGATAAGGATTCAGGTTCAAGTAACCCTTGAAAGCTATAATTCCCTTAGAAATGGTTGACCTGGCAGCTAATAATCACAAAGGGTTTTGAAAAATATATGAAAGAACTGGAGAATTTAAAATTGTTTTTTAAAGTACTTTATATCTTGATATGCACTTTATAGAAGGAAGACCAGATGAAAAATCCACATTACCCTGGGACCATGGTCAGAGATTACCATAAAATGATGTAGAAAATTCTCTTTTCAAAAATTCTTTATGTGTATGTATAAAATATTTACATATTTTATATTTTAATGGATAAAATATGCAAATTAATATGATATATAACAGTAAGCCGGTGGCATTAATAAAATAAATCCAGACAATTCATTGGCCTTTAAAGAAAAAGACTGTCCATAGAGATCAGAGAGAGAAAGAAACAAAGAAACTACTTTTTAAACAGTTGCAATTCTAAAGTTATGGAGCAAGCAGAAAATTATGACATGAATTTCCCTTTAGTCAAGAACCAATTCTTCTCTTTTTAATTGACTATAACTTCTCCCAGCTGTCATCCTGCCTTAATTAATCCTACTTGCAAAGGTAAAATCTTGTAGGTGTGAAGTTTTGCAGACACAAACCTATTTCTTGCGTGGAAAGCATAAAATATATGGGGAAAGGAGATAATCAGTAAAGGGAATGATAACGTATATGAAGATTGAATATCTGATGTTTTATTAAGAATTTTAAAGAAAAATGATGTTCTAAATTGTCACCTGATCCCATCTGATCATCAGAGATAAAAATACCTGTCTGCTGGGCTAGGCACCTTGGTTTTGTTGCTGCCCTCAACAATAAGGAAAACGGTTTCTAACACATGATTTGTGGAATCAGAGCCAATAGCTTTAAATAAACAAATGAACAAGGCAAAAAAAATGATTTAACTGAAAGTCAGTAAATCTCCTGGTCCCCTGGCCTCACCCAGCTTCTGCTACAGGTACCTCACCTAGATTCCCAGATCAACCTTTGACTTAAATTTTTCTCCCAGCTTCTTTGACGTTTTAGATTTTAATCTCAGCTCTGCTTTTCCCAGGTTAGGACACATTTAGCAATAAGCCCACCAAGTGATCTCAACTGGTGTGTGTTGCTGGTGGAAGCATGGTTAAATACTGTAAAGAAAGGATTGCAGAGGAAAAGGAGTGAAGATAATGTCATTGGACACATTGGCACTTGATATTTAACATATCTACTACAAGAAATTTAGAGAAACACATTATAGCAAAGTCCCAGAGTATTTGTTTTGAGAGAAAAGTTACTTTGGGCTCTTATTTTAAAAAGAGTAACGATAACCCTGTATGAGATAGCAGAAGAGGCACAGATGTACAGAACAGTCTTTTGGACTCTGTGGGAGAGGGAGAGGGTGGGATAATTTGGGAGAATGGCATTGAAACATGCATAATATCATATATGAAATGAATCGCCAGTCCAGGTTCCATGCAGGATACAGGATGCTTGGGGCTGGTGCACTGGGATGACCCAGAGGGATGGTACGAGGAGGGAGGGGGGTTCAGGATGGGGAACACGTGTACACCTGTGGCGGATTCATGTTGATGTATGGCAAAACCAATACAATATTGTAAAGTAATAAAGCCTCCAATTAAAATAAATAAATTTATTTAAAAAATAAAAATAAAAAGAGTAGAGCTAGAGTGTGACTCCCTACTCCTTAGGTGTGGATGGCACATAGTGATTTTCTTCCAGAGCACAGTATGAAAAGCAGAGGGGAATAACTTCGTGATGGAGATGAAGAACTAGTCAGCACTGCCCCAGACGGTGGCCACGGTCAGTTCCAGCAGTGACCAGGCACTTTCATGGCCTGGACCCTTGGTATGATGTTTTGAGAATGGTGCTTCACCTCCGACCTTCCTCCCCAAGTTCTGTAACTCCAGTCTAATTGTAAGAAAAATATCAGGCAAATGCTAATTGAGAAGCATTCTATAAAATACCTGACAAGAACTCTTCAGAGCTGTTAATGTCATCAACAACAAGGAAAGTCTGTGAAACTATCTTAACAACAGGACCCTTAGGAGATTTGACGTATAAAACAAATGTGGTGTCCTGGTTAGGATTTTGGGACAGATGTTAAAAAAGACGTTAAAAATCTAAGGCAATCTGAGAAACATGGACTTATTAATGATGTTATAGACAGACTAATAATGTTATAGATAATGTATTAATAACAACATCGGTTTACTAGTGGTCCCAGATGTGCCATAGTAATGAAAGATTTTAATGGCAGAGCAAACTGGGTCTGTGGGGGTAAGAACCCTGTGTTCTGTCTCCCCAACTTTTCTGTAAAAATAAGACTACTCTAAAAATATTTATTTAAGAAATTAGTTGACAGTTACCTACAACTTAATATTAAAAGCCTTTTGGAAAAAAAAAATTGTGTGCAGCAAAATTCCCTAGATAAATGCATCTGCCATTCTTATATCATTAGGAAGCAAACTGTAGGCCAAATGTAAAAAAAAAAAAAAAAAAGTAAAATGTAAATGTAAAAAAAATTAAATATAACAATAATAGGATCAAATATGTCTCAGAAAAATATTTTCCTAAATTTAAATCTGTTACAAGGGCTTCCCTGGTGGCTCAGTTGGTAAAGAATGCACCTGCAATGCAAGAGCCCTGGGTTTGATCCCCTGGTTGGGAACATCCCTTGGAGAAGGGCATGGTAACCCACTCCAGTATTCTTGCCTGGAGAATCCCCATGACCAGAGGAGCCTGGCGGGCTACAGTCCAGGGGATTGCAAAGATTGGACAGGACTGAGCAACTAAGCACAGGGCAACACATGATCTTAGAAAGGAGAAGTTATAAATGATTCCCTTTTAAATGAATTGTATGTTTATATTTTATAATTATATAGTTGTAAGTATAATTTATATATTTATAATTTAATTTTTGTGAAAAATTCTATTTTTAAACCTTTGACTAAAAAATGTGAAACATTTGTAACACTATTTAAAATACACTGTTTAAAGACTCCAGTGAATTAATAATTTTAAATCAAGAGTTCAACAGATGACTTAGAAGACATGAACACTATGCTGAGGGTAAACAGCAAAAAATGAAACTTGATATTTTGTCTTGAAAGTAATAAAGGAAATGTAAAAGGTGAAACATTGAACACAGTGCCTGGCATACAATGGTTTGGTCAATTTTAAAAATGTATAATAATTACCAATAAGAAGGCAGTAAAATGAATATGCTCATGTATTGTTTGGTGGCAGTGAAAAAACTTGATGGTAGTGTGAAAATAATAACTCAAAGTCATTAGCTATTACCTTCAGCCCTGTAATCCCGTTTCTGAGGATGTTCTTAAGTGTATTTGATACTTACTGCTATATAACCAGAAGTACAAGTCAAGTGAGATCCACAGATCATGGCTAAATTCTTGACTAGGTTATCAGGGACTTGGGAGAAATGTACCTGAAAAATTGATCACAACGTCAGGGGAAGAGGTACATGGATAGACCTCTCAAAATAGACGAGTCTGAAGATATGTGTTTCTCACTGCAAGGCTCACTAAAGGGTGAACTCAGAGGAGATGAATTTTAATAAAGAAGTGGATAGAATGGCTCGTTCTGTGAACTTCAGTCTCCATCCCCAGCCATTCCTTTCCTTGCCAAAGTGCCTTATGACTAAAGTGGCCACGGTGACAAGGAATGAGGTTGTGCGTGGGCTCAGCAACATGGGCCTCCACACACTAACAGTGTGTGCACCTGGCTGCCAGCAGTAGAGACCAGCGCTGAGGCTACAATGTGCCAGGATTCCTCAGAAGGATTACCAGTGGAAACACATCCATCATGGAAGAGGCAGCACTTATTGTTCCTAGAACAGACACAAGGCTCCTGCCAACACTGTCATCTGTGGATTTATTTATTTGTTTATCCACTGTTACATGCAGAAGGAAATGACAGTATTCTAGACTGGAAAATCCCATGGACAGAGGAATCTGGCGGGCTACAGTCCATGATATGGCAAGAGTTGGGCTTGACTTAGCGACTAAACCACCACCACCACCATCCACTGCTATGACATTCCAAAGGACAAAACTTGGAAGGCAAGTCACAAAAGGCAATGCAGTGTATTGAATTAGAATGATAGTATTATGGTTAAGTGCTTTTTTTTCCTTCACAAATATTTAACATTTTAAAAATATTTTAAATATTTTATAAAATGAGAGAAGTGGTACCATATTGATAATGCATGCATGCTAAGTCATTTAAGTCTTGTCTGACCCTCTAAGACCCTATGGACTGCAGCCCGCCAGGCTCCTCTGTCCCCGGGGTTCCCTAGGCAAGAATACTGGAGTGGGTTGGCATGCTTTCCTCCAGGGGATCTTCCCGACCCAGGGGTTGAACCTGTGTCTCTTTGCCTCCTGCATTGGCAAGTGGGTTCTTTACCACTAGCCACCACCTGGGAAGCCCACTCTATTGATAATATTTAATATTAGCTTGAAGGAACTGCCAGCCCACTCCAGTAGTCTTGTCTGGAAAATACCATGGACGGAGGAGCCTGGTAGGCTACAGTCCATTGAGTTGCAAAGAGTCAAACATGACTGAGCAACTTCACTTTCCTTTATATGTCCTAAGGGTAAGAAACATATTATCCTTAATGCATGAGTTTAGCATAAGAACTGTCATAAAGTGGACATGATGGAGTAAAGATGATTCTCAACACACCTTTTATCTCCCATGGTATCAGGATTTTAGTAACTTATCCTGGTGTATATAGAATCCATATTTTGTACCACATGTTTTCTATCTATATTGTGAAGCCAGTCTCCAAGTAATTAGGCGTTATTCATTTTGCCACCTCTGATTCAAAATGACAGGAAGAGCCACGTGTACTTTGGATATTTTATTTTATTCACTGAATAGTGTGTCTATTATTATACCAAAAACTGTACTGACAACAGAGAGTTTATTCCCTCAACCTCTGTAGAACACTAAATCAAACCATCTGTAGTAATTATTTTTCTGTCTAGAATATGATTGTTAACATATGGCAGTGTCAAATTATTTTAATTTATCTTTTGTTAAGCAAGAAATAAATAGCATGTCATGTCTTAAGTAGCCTAGAGACTCTTTGTTTTATTCACTGTGAAAAAGTCAAATAATTTTGCCCACTGTCCTTCTACATACTACACCAGAAAAAAATTCAGAAATGTCCCTAAACTTACATGTAGAATAAAATAAAGAAAAAGTTAGCAAATAAGATGCTGTTGATTGACTTTCAGCACCAAATTGTGATTTATATACTTGTTTGTATGATAATATTGAAAAAAACAATGAAAAATCCTAGAATCTTGCTTAGGTAAGGCATCAGATGGACTCACTATATTATTTGCTATAAATGTGAAAGAAATTCCAAATATAATTATATGCTTCTTTTCCCATATGGCTGATGAACTGAAGAAACGTTCCACCTAGTGATCTTGGTGCTGGAACTCTCAACCTCTGTGTGACTGAGTATAATGAAGGACTTAGACAACATGATTTCAGTCTCTCTGACCGCATTATTTTTTATTTCCTTGGGCTACAAAATCACTGCAGACAGTGACTGCAACCATTAAATTAAAAGACACAAACTCTTTGGAAGGAAAACTATGACGAACCTAGACAATGAATTAAAAAGCAGAGACATCACTTTGCCAACAAAGGTCCATCTAGTCAAAGCTATGGTTTTTCCAGTAGACATGTATGGATGTGAGAGTTGGACCATAAAGAAGACTGAGCACCAAATAAATGATGCTTTTGAATCGTGGTGTTGGAGAAGACTTGAGTCCTTTGGACTGCAAGGAGATCAAACCAGTCCATCCTAAAGGAAATCAATGTTGAATATTCATTGGAAGGACTGATGCTGAGGCTGAAGTTCCAATACTTTGGCCACCTGATGTGAAGAACTGACTAATTTGAAAAGACCCTGATGCTGAGAAAGATTGAGAGCAGGAGGAAAATAGGGTAAAAAAGGATGAGATGGTTGGATAGCATCACTGATGAATGGACGTGAGTTTGATCAAACTCCAGGAGATAATGAAGGACAGGGAAGCCTGGCATCCTGCAGTCCATGGGGTCACAAAGATTCAGACACGACTTAGCAACTGAACGACAACAACTGGCCTCGTGTAATATGCTTTCAGTGTACTTTTACATTGTTTAATATCAGGGAGTAGTCCTTTGCAAGATCTCTGCTGCCTGTGGAGGCTCTCTGAATATGGAATGTAGAAACAAGCATCAATCCATATGGGGCTTCCCAGGTGGCATTAGTGGGAAAGAATCCGCCTGCCAATGCAGGAGATGTAAGAGACATGCATTTGGTCCCTGGGTTGGGAAGATCCCCTGGAGGAGGGCATGGCAACCCACTGCAGTATTTTTGCCTGGAGAGTCCCATGGGCAGAGGAGCCTGGCAGGGTACAGTCCATAGGGTCTCAAAGAGTTGAACACGACTGAAGCAGCTTTTGTATAGCACATCAATCCATATGTTCTGATATGTATTTATGATTATACAGTTTTTAAATTTGGACTTCTTTATAAATTCAGGGCATATAATTTAATCTGGGATAAAGATTAAGAAAAACTAATTGGCCCATGATTTCCAATTCTGACGAGCTTCCTATAAATAGGCCCAGTGATCCAACATTAAAATGGTCTTTGTGGAAAGGAGATAAATTGTCTGGGGAAAGAACAACTTTCGAAGTAACAGTCAGTGGTAAAAGATGACAGTACATAACAGATCTAATATTCTGAAGTTAAACAGCTTCAAGGTTATAATAGAATGATGATGACATTTAAGAGTACTGTGTCTCTAAATATCTTATTACTTAAAATTGAGAAATAGCCAAGATGGTCTATGTTGTAATGAACAGCTATCATAAAAGTACTGAACACATGTCTTTTTATTAATTTTTAATTGGAGGATAATTTTATTAGAAATTTATAATATTTTCTTGGTTTATAATATTTTTATATTATTGTTTTAAAATACTTTATAATATTTTTTGGCTTTATAGTATTTTGTTGGTTTTTGCCATACAACAGTGGGAACTGCCCGTGAGTATACTTATATCCCTTCCCTCTTGAGCCTCCCTTCCACCCCACCCCATCCTACCCTTCTAGGTCATCACAGTGTACCAGGCTGAGCTCCTTGTGTTAGACAGCAGCTTCCTGCTAGCAATCTGTTTTACACATGGTAATGTATATATTTCAGTGCTACTCTCTCAATTTGTTCCATCCTCTCCTTCCCCTGCTGTGTCTGCAAATCCGTTCTCTACATCTGCATCTCCATTCCTGCCCTGCAAGAAGTTTCATCAGTGCCATTTAAAAAGACTCCATATATATGCATTAACATACAATATTTGTTTTTCTCTATCTGACTTACTTCACTCTGCATAACAGGCTCTAGATTCATCCAGCTCAGTTCAACTGACTCAAATTCATTTCTTTTTATGGCTGAGTAATAGTCCACTGTATAAATGTACCACATCTTCTTTACCCATTTATCTGTTGATGGTTGCTTCCATGTCTTAGTAAATAGTGTTGCAATGAACATTGGGGTACATGTGCATTTTTAAATTACTGTTTTCTCAGAGTGTATGCCAAGTAGGGGGATTGCTGGGTCACATGGTAGTTTTATTCCTAGCTTTTTAAGGAATCTCCTTACTGTTTTTCATCTTCAGTTCAGTTCAGTCACTCAGTCACGTCCGACTCTTCGTGACCCCATGAATCGCAGCACGCCAGGCCTCCCTGTCCATCACCAACTCCCGGAGATCACTGAGACTCACGTCCATGGAGTCAGTGATGCCATCCAGCCATCTCATCCTCTGTCGTCCACTTCTCCTCCTGCCCCCAATCCCTCCCAGCATCAGAGTCTTTTCCAATGAATCAACTCTTAGCATGAGGTGGCCAAAGTACTGGAGTTTTAGCTTCAGCATCATTCCCTCCAAAGAAATCCCAGGGCTGATCTCCTTCAGAATGGACTGGTTGGATCTCCTTGCAGTCCAAGGGACTCTCAAGAGTCTTCTCCAACATCACAGTTCAAAAGCATCAATTCTTCGGCGCTCAGCCTTCTTCACAGTCCAACTCTCACATCCATACATGACCACAGGAAAAACCATAGCCTTGACTAGACAGACCTTTGTTGGCAAAGTAATGTCTCTGCTTTTGAATATGCTATCTAGGTTGGTCATAACTTTCCTTCCAAGGAGTAAGTGTCTTTTAATTTCAAGGCTGCAGTCACCATCTGTGGTGATTTTGGAGCCAAAAAATAAATTCTGACACTGTTTCCAACTGTTTCCCCATCTATTTCCCATGAAGTGATGGGACCAGATGCCATGATCTTCGTTTTCTGAATGTTGAGTTTTAAGCCAATTTTTTCACTCTCCTTTTTCACTTTCATCAAGAGACTTTTTAGTTACTCTTCACTTTCTGCCATAAGGATGGTGTCATCTGCATATCTGAGGTTATTGATATTTCTCCCGGCAATCTTGATTCCAGCTTGTACTTCTTCCAGTCCACCGTTTCTCATGATGTACTCTGCATGTAAGTTAAATAAGCAGGGTGATAATCATGGTTGTATCAATTTACATTCCCACCAACAGTGCAAGAGGGTTCCCTTTTCTCCACATCCTCTCCAGCATTTATTTTTGTAGATTTTTTGATGATGGCTATTCTGACCTGTGTAAAGTGATACCTCAATTGTAGTTTTGACTTGCATTTCTCTAATAATGAGTGATGAGCGTTTTTTCATGTTTTTGTTGGTTATCTGTATGTTTTCTTTTTTTTTTTTTTTTTTTTTTTTTTTTTTTTTTTTTTTTTTTAATTTTATTTTATTTTTAAACTTTACATAATTGTATTAGTTTTGCCAAACATCAAAATGAATCCACCACAGGTATACATGTGTTCTTTGTATAATGAGTGGATCAGATCAGATCAGATCAGTTGCTCAGTCATGTCCGACTCTTTGTGACCCCATGAATTGCAGCACGCCAGGCCTCCCTGTCCATCACCAACTCCCGGAGTTCACTCAGACTCACGTCCATCCAGTCAGTGATGCCATCCAGCCATCTCATCCTCTGTCATCCCCTTCTCCTCTTGCCCTCAATCCCTCCCAGCATCAGAGTCTTTTCCAATGAGTCAACTCTTCACATGAGGTGGCCAAAATACTGGAGTTTCAGCTTTAGCATCATTCCTTCCAAAGAAATCCCAGGGCTGATCTCCTTCAGAATGGACTGGTTGGATCTCCTTGCAGTCCAAGGGACTCTCAAGAGTCTTCTCCAACATCACAGTTCAAAAGCATCAATTCTTCGGCGCTCAGCCTTCTTCACAGTCCAACTCTCACATCCATACATGACCACAGGAAAAACCATAGCCTTGACTAGACAGACCTTTGTTGGCAAAGTAATGTCTCTGCTTTTGAATATGCTATCTAGGTTGGTCATAACTTTCCTTCCAAGGAGTAAGTGTCTTTTAATTTCATGGCTGCAGTCACCATCTGCAGTGATTTTGGAGCCCAGAAAAACAAGAGTGCCAATTTGATCTTCATATTTTAAAAACATTATAACCTATCCAACACATACTTATTTGCTTCATTATGTATTTATTATTCTAGAGATCAGACTTAATCATTATAAAAGAATTAACCACCCAATGCCTACTAGTATTTTTTAATGGAAGTCCTACTTAATTAAGATACCTGCAAGTATAGGGCTGCTATCTGAAACTTGATAAAATGATAATACTGCCTATAATACTGATAACAATTACAATAATTATAACACCCTAGAAGCCATAACTAAATCTCACTCAGTTATTCAATCTGAAGAAATTCTAGTAATCTCCCAAGGCCCTTTTGATGAATCAAACCAAATAATTTAGTTACAGCTTTTAGCACAAGTTGGTATCAAGATTTCTGGGAGAAATATCAATAACCTCAGATATACAGATGACACCACCCTTACGGCAGAAAGTGAAGAAGAACTAAAGAGCCTCTTGATGAAAGTGAAAGAGGAGAGTGAAAAAGTTGGCTTAAAGCTCAACATTCAGAAAACGAAGATCATGGCATCTGGTCCCATCATTTCATGGCAAATAGATGGGGAAACAGTGGAAACAGTGTTTGACTTTATTTTGGGGGGGCTCCAGAATCACTGCAGATGGTGACTGCAGCCATGAAATTAAAAGACACTTACTCCTTGGAAGAGAAAGTTATGACCAACCCAGATAGCATATTAAAAAGCAGAGACATTACTTTATCAACAAAGGTCCATCTAATCAAGGTTATGGTTTTTCCAGTGGTCATGTATGGATGTGAGAGTTGGACTGTGAAGAAAGCTGAGCTCAGAAGAATGGATGCTTTTGAAGTGTGGTGTTGGAGAAGACTCTTGAGAGTCCCTTGGACTGCAAGGAGATCCAACCAGTCCATCCTAAAGGAGATCAGTCCTGGGTGTTCATTGGAAGGACTGATGTTGAGGCTGAAACTCCAATACTTTGGCCACCTCGTGAGAAGATTTGACTCATTGGAAAAGACCCTGATGCTGGGAAAGATTGAGGGCAGGAGGAGAAGGGGACAACAGACGAGGAGATGGTCATATGGCATCACGGACTCAATGGACATGGTTTTGGGTGGACTCCGGGAGTTGGTGATGGACTGGGAGGCCTGGCATGCTGCAGTTCATGGAGTCGCAAAGAGTCGGACACAACTGAGCAACTGAACTGAACTGAACTACCAGGTTCAGTCTGAAAGGCAGGCATTAGGTTTGAGTTATAAAATGGAATAGCCACATCATATGTAGGTATGAGATTTCAGGTCTAGATGCTAACATGTTAAAAAAATAATTTTTTTATGTAAACTTGTTTTAAAATGTGTTAATTTCTGTGTATAGCAAAGTAATTCATATATTCTTATATATATATGAATTATTGACATGGGTGAGCGACTGAGTACATGCACCTAGTAGCTACAGTCATGTCCAACTCTTTGGGACTCTATGGACTAATAGCTCTCTAGGCTCCTCTGTCCATGGGGATTCTCCAGGCAAAAATACTGGAATGAATTGCCCTGCCCTCCTCCAAGGGATCTTCCTGACCCAGGGGTCGAACCGCGTATCTTATGTCTCCTGCTACATTGTCAGGCGGGTTCTTTACCACTAGTGCTACATAGTGTGTATATATATATATATATATATATAGTTATGGTTGTTGTTCGGTCGCTAAGTCCTCTCTGCTTCTTTGAAACCCCATGAACTGCCCTATGCCAGTCTTCCCTGTCCTTCACTATCTCCCAGAATTTGCTGAAACTCGTATCCATTGAGTTAGTGACGCCATTCGACCATCTCATTCTCTGACGCCCCCTTCTCCTCTTGCCCTCAATATTTCCCAGCATCAGGGTGTTTTCCATCGAGTCAGCTCTTTGCATCAGTTAGCCGAAGGACTGGAGCTTCAGCATCAGTCCTTCCAATGAATATTCAGGGTTGATTTCCTTTAGAACTGACTGGTTTGATCTCCTTGCAGTCCAAGGACTCTCTCATCAGTTCTTCAGCTTGCAGCTTTATGGTTTAACTCTCACATCCATATGTGACTACTGGAAAAACCATAGCCTTGACTAGACGGACCTTTGTGGGCAAAGTGATGTCTCTGCTTTTTAATACACTGTCTAGGTTTTCTGTAGCTATTCTTCCAAGGAGCAAGCGTCTTTTAATTTCTTGGCTGCAGTTACTGTCCTCATTGATTTTGAGGGCCACATAAATGAAATCTGACACTGTTTCCACTTTTTCCCATCTGTTTGCTATGAAGTGATAGAACTGGATGTTGTGATCTTTGTTTCTTGAGTGTTGTGGTTTAATCCAGCTTTTTCACTTTCCTCTTTGATCTTCATCAACTTGATGAAGTTTCTGCCTCTTCACTTTCTGCCATTAAAGCTGTGTCATCTGCAAATTAGAGGTTGATATTTTTCCTGGCAATCCATTCCAGCTTGTGATTTATCTAGCCCAGTGTTTTGCACAATGTGTTCTGCATATAAGTTAAATAAGCAAAGTGACAATATACAGCCTTGACATACTCCTTTCCCAATTTTGAACCTGTCTATTATTCCATGTAAGGTTCTAACTGTTGTCCTGCATATAGGTTTCTCAGGAGGCAGGTAAGGTGGTCTGGTATTCCCATCTCATTAAGAATATTCCACAGTTCTTTGTGATCCACACAGTCAAAGGCTTTAGCATGGTCAATGAAACAGAAGCAGATGATTTTTTGAAATGCCTTTGCTTTTTCTGTGATCCAGCATATGTTGGCAATATGGTCTCTGGTTCCTCTGCCTTTTCTAAATCAAGCTTATACATTTTTGAAGTTCTTGGTTCAAGTATTATTGAAGCCTAGCTTGAAGGATTTAGTGTATAATCTTGCTAGCATGTGAAATAAGTGCAGTTGTGTAGTAATTTAATATATATATAATATGTGTGTATATATGCACATACATGTATTCTTTTTCATTATGGCTTATAACAGGTTACTGAATATAGTTTCCTGTGCTATACAGTAAGACCTTGCTGTTTCCATTCTATACACTACTATGTACTACTCTACATCTGCTAATCCCATACTCCCAATCCATCCTTCCCACAACCCCCTTCCCTTTGGCAATCACAAGTTCTAACAGGTAAAATTAATTAGTGAAACTGGTAAGAAAGAAGAAAGGCATTTAGGAACTGCTAGAGACATTAGGCTTAAAGCTCAACATTCAGAAAACTAAGATCATGGCATCTGGTCCCATCACTTCATGGGAAATAGATGTGGAAACAGTGAAAACAGTGTCAGACTTTATTTTGGGGGGCTCCAAAATCACTACACATGGTGATTGCAGCCATGAAGTTAAAAGACACTTACTCCTTGGAAGGAAAGTTATGACCAACCTAGATAGCATATTCAAAAGCAGAGACATTACTTTGCCCACAAAGGTCCGTCTAGTCAAGGCTATGGTTTTTCCAGTGGTCATGTATGGATGTGAGAGTTGGACTGTGAAGAAAGCTGAGCGCCAAAGAATTGATGCCTTTGAACTGTGGTGTTGGAGAAGACTCTTGAGAGTCCCTTGGACTGCAAGGAGATCCAACCAGTCCATTCTGAAGGAGATCAGTCCTGGGTGTTTTTGGAAGCAATGATCCTGAAGCTGAAACTCCAGTACTTTGGCCGCCACATGCGAAGAGTTCACTCATTGGAAAAGACTCTGATGCTAGGAGGGATAGGGGGCAGGAGGAGAAGGGGACGACAGAGGATGAGATGGCTGGATGGCATCATCGACTCAATGGACATGAGTCTGAGTGAACTCTGGGGGTTGGTGATGGACAGGGAGGCCTGGCGTGCTGCGATTTACGGGGTCACAAAGAGTCGGACATGGCTGAGTCACTGAACTGAACTGAACTGAGAGACACTAGGGACTGGAAAAGGCTATATTTAGTCTAAAGATTTTCTTTTTTCATAGAACAAGGTTTAATTGCCAGATATCAGATGTATAGGTAGAAGTCAGAAATACAGATTTCATGTGAAATTGTTAAGGCATGTTTTAAACCAAACAAAATCATTTTGTAAACAGTGTGTGGTGCTGATAAATGATTTTCAGGAGCCAATGATTCTTTGGATGTAGAGATGGGCTGCAGAATCACCAGGCACTTGTTACAAATCCTTGTTCCTGGGGCTCCCCAACATAAATTCAATAGATTTGACTTAGGCACTGAGAGGCATTTAAAAAACTATAACAGATATTTCACTGGCAATGTAACCTTTTAAAAACATGGTGTAAGTTTATTTCTTCTAAACATTTGAAAATGAAAGGAGATAGAGCAAAATTTAAGTCGTAGGACGTTTTAGACAGATATGCTGGGAGTGTCACATTCTTCTATGTGAGCTCACGTTTCTGGTTTAGTGATTTCAGTATCACACAATCTCTGATAAAGCACATATCAACCTAGTTTAATTAAACATTAAGAAAAGTACCCACAGGGAACTCTACTCAATATTTTATAAAAGAATCTAAAAAAGAGTGGCTATATGTGTATGTTTGATTCACTTTGCTGTAATTTGAAATTATCAGAATATTGTAGTCAACTGTACTCCACTAAAAATGTTTTAAAAGTGCCAAAATAGGCATGAAAATATTCATTTTGAAAATCATATTTTGCAAAGAACTGTGTGAGGATGTCCATATAAGTACACCTATGCTAGAAACAAAATAATGTGTGTAACCACGTCTGTGGAAGTGACACAGGGCTCAGTGGAACCAGAATTTCTTTCTACTTTCACTGGAGAAATGAGTTGGTCTCACTGGAAAGAAATACCCACATCATTGGTGAAATGAGGGGAGTGATGTAGAAATGAAGAGTGAATCTGCACCATGGCCTCCTTGTCTGAGAACCTCCCTCTTCAGTTAAGTTCCCTAAAGCTCAGCTTTTAGATGTTTCCTGTATGTACCTACAGTCCAGAGCCACCTCCAGCTTACAATTAATTGCCTGTGAGGTGCTCAATGTCCCATTCTTTTATGCAGATTTACAAAGATTAGAACCTTTCTGAGTTTTCCTGTACTTGACCTTTTTTTACGTAATCCGTGGACTGTTTTTCAAAAGCTGTTCAGTGACAGTTTTTAAATGCTATTATCCTAGTGAATCATTGAATATTAGTATTTTTTTTGTAAAATTTTTATTGTAACATTTATTGTAAAAACCCCAACAGTACAAGAATATATTGATCACATACCTTGATATTTCTCCATCTGATCTCGATACAAAGAAGTCACCAATGTAACAGTTGGTGTGATTCTTTAGAGACATTTATACGTGCTCACAAGCACACACACGAGTGCACTCAGGTTTTAGTGAAGTTTTGAATAAATGGAATCAGGTGCAAATTATCTGACACTATTCACTTCACAGTGTACTTTGGAGGTCCTTCCAAGTCCATACACATGCATCTACTAAATGGTTCATGGCTTGCAGAATAGTCTGTATTTTAGCTGAATCCTAATTTCACCCTTGCTTACTGATGGACATTTAGGATGTTTTCATGGAAAAACTTCCAACCATGGGTGTCCAAAACCCCTCTGTTGTGATTTTCTGTTTTGTCCATTTCTCTCACAATTCTCTTTCAAATACTGAAAGTAGTCCTCAGAGTCATCTCTTCTTCAAGCCTACAACCTGATGAAGTGTTGTGATTTCCATCGCTTCAGTGATGTTAGGACACTTAAGAACGTAGATCTTTCTTTTCTTCTAGTTTAAAGTAAGGCATGTTTATCACATTGTTGATGTTACATGAGAATTGAATTTTGCTCCATTTGTGAAGAGGGACATGACCACGGTGTGTAGCTGCCAACTTTAGCTCATACTGGTTGACAGTGTAATGAAGAAGAATGTATGTTTAGGTTGTTGTTGCTGTTTCCTATATCTTAGTTATTAAAATCTGGCCAGTGTACTGCATCATTATACTTTATAATTATATCTTTAGTAATAGTCCCAAATAATAGGTCCATGCCATGTTGTGTTTTTAGAGCTCCATTCCTAAAAGTGGACAGCATATGATTTAGGATACTAATAAGGGCCCCTCTTACTAGTCCTTGTGTGCTCAGTCGCTTCAGTTTTGTCTGACTCTGTGACCCTGTGAACTGTACCTTGTGAGGCTCCTCTGTCTGTAAGATTTTCCTGGCAAGAACACTGAAGTGGGTTGCCTTGCCCTCCTCCAGGGGATCTATCTGAACCAGCAATCGAACCTGTGTTTCCTGTGTCTCCTGCATTGCAGGCAGATTCTTTACTGCTGAACCACCAGGGAAACCCTTGTTAGTCCTTGCTGCTAAGTCACTTCAGTCGTGTCTGACTCTGTGCGACCCCATAGACGGCAGTCCACCAGGCTCCCCCGTCCCTGGGATTCTCCAGGCAAGAACACTGGAGTGGGTTGCCATTTCCTTCTCCAATGCATGAAGGTGAAAAGTGAAAGTGAAGTCGCTCAGTCGTGTCCGACTCTTAGCAACCCCATGGACTGCAGCCTACTAGGCTCCTCCGTCTGTGGGATTTTCCAGGCAAGAGTACTGGGGTGGGTTGCCATCGCCTTCTCCGTTGTTAGTCCTTAAGCTTGTGTTATTAATGCTACTCTTACCCTTTCTGACAGCTGACCTAAACTCCACAAAGCCTCTTCCCAAGACTTTGACATTAAGAATAATGAATAAGTTCATCCTGTTTCTTACTCCATGAGATCTCATAATTTACTGTCCATAAGGATTGAGCAAAAACACTTCCTTTATTATGGACTTAAGCTGTAAGGCTACTTGGGAATGGATACGTTTGTAGCAAAATATGCTGTGATCTCTTTTAATCACTAAGCAGTGAGGCCTCCAGCAGGCTTCTTGTTCTGCTTGGCTGGTCAAGCAAATAATTACAGGTGTCCCACTTCAGAGACACCTGCTGCAGGCTGGTCCATGACCTCCATCCCCCACGTCATCACTGCTCAGCTCAGAGAGGGATGGAGAGCCTCCCCGTGGCTCCTGGCTTCACAGCAGTTCTTTGATTGTCTTCAATCTGGAAATGAGTTTTATAAATTAGGTTAAAAAGTTTCCCAAATATTCAGACTCTATTCTTTCCTCTGGCTGTTGTCCCAATTTCTTCCTTTCTTTTCACGGTTATAGAAGGCACAAACTTGACCAGTCTCCATTTTCTCCCTACCTACCCTCCTTAAATACATGAATTTAGTTTTCCTCTGTATATTCTAGAGAAATTGTGCTGAAAGCAAATTTTTTTCAAATGCTCTCTTCCTGACTTTTAGAAATAACATACAGTCATTGTGGATCACTTGGAAAAGACAGTTGATTATGAAGATACACAAAAATTGTTTATAATGTCACAGAGTAGATATAGGCATATTTTTGTCCTTGGGGTTTTTTGTTTAAGTTTTTTGTTTGTTTGTTTTTGTACTGTGCTTATAAATATAGCAAGATCATTTTCCTTTGCCACTAAAATTTCTTGGAAATAGTTTTTACTTGCTACATTAATTTCATTAATTACTAATTCCTTAGTTTCTAATTGCTCAGTTTTAGAAATTAACAAAAATTTGATCATAATGTTTGACAACATCTCCAATATTTTTGATCAGGTATATTCAGAAAAATGGGATTTCCCAGTCAATACACAATATTGACAGTATTAATGTTCCTGATAAAAATTGCCACATTGCTAAAGACAAAGGTAGAAATAATTTGGATTCCAATAGCATTCTTTGAGTGCTCATTTTGTGAAATGAGCTTTTAAAAGGATTGTCTAACATTTAATTTTTGCTAATCTAATACATTAAAATAACTTTTTGTTCTTACAGTTTATTGTATCTAGGTTGCTAATGGAGTCAGCATGTGTATTAGTTATTATCATTTTTTGTCTGTTAATTGTGTATTCATATAATAGCACCACAATTATGTTCACTGGTTTGTTGCCAAACCTTAGGTTATATTGATTATGTTTATGATAAACAAAATATTGTGTTCAGAAAGTCTTTTACAATAAAATCTATTATGTCCATGTATATTTGCCTTTGTAATCTCCACTTTATCTTTTTCCTCCCTTTTTCTTACCTCCATTCTCTTCATCCTTCCACTTAACTCTGAGATATTAGGCATGTCTATTCATCTTTATAAGCCTCTCAGGAATAATATACAGAGGGTAATTGTAAGGAATAAATATGTCATATTATCATACTATGAAGCACTATGTCTAGCACACTCTATAATTCTGATTGACGTTTGTAGTTTTGTTTCAGATAGCCTCTGCATATTTATTGTTAAATTAACTACTTGGGTTATAATTTATTTTTAGTATATTTTAAAAAATATTTCTACTTTATTATTTTTATTGTAGTAAGGCTATTTATTATTTTGGATATTTTTATCACATATGCAGACATAATGAAATCTTATTAATTCTACTAGTTTTAAAATTGGTCTTTCTAGGTAAAGAATTTTGTCTGCAAATAAAGACAGTTTTTTTTCCCATTATTTTGTGGTGTATAAATGTTTTGAGTCTAGTTGTGCTGATTCTATTAATACTTCCAAACCAGTGCAAAAAAGCAGAGACATTACTTGGCCAACAAAGGTCTGTCAAGTCAAGGCTGTGGTTTTCCCTGTGGTCATGTATGGATGTGAGAGTTGGACTGTGAAGAAAGCTGAGCGCTGAAGAATTGACGCTTTTGAACTGTGGTGTTGGAGAAGACTCTTAGACCACAAGGAGATCCAACCAGTCCATTCTAAAGGAGATTAGTCCTGGGTGTTCATTGGAAGGACTGATGTTGAAGCTGGAACTCCAACACTTTGGCCACCTGATGCGAAGAGCTGACTCATTTGAAAAGACCCTGATGCTGGGAAAGGTTGAGGGCAGGAGGAAAAGGGGACAACAGAGGATGAGATGGTTAGATGGCATCACCGACTCGATGGACATAGGTTTGGGTGAACTCTGGGAGTTGGTGATGGACAGGGAGGCCTGGGGTACTGCCTTTCATGGGGTCGGAAAGAGTCGGACACAACTGAGCGATTAAACTGAACTGAATGCAAAGTAGTCATTGTTATTATAAGCATCCTTGTTTTGTGCTTTTTACTTATGAGGGTGTCTCTAGAGTCTCATTTCTAAGTATGACGGAACAATTGACTTGATGTTTTTTTAGTTATTTTTCCTTATCTGAAGACTCTCAGTTTTGACTGAAATAGCACAACAAAACAAAACCACACTATGTGAGAGCTGTGAGCTTTAGTTCTATTCAGGGACCTTACTGAGGACTATAGCCTGGGAGACAGCTGGTCAATAACTTAGAGGAGCTGTTCCTCCAGAGCTAAGGGGAGAGACCAGTGTCTATATGATCTTGGAGAAGAAGGCACGTGAAGCCAAGCATACATCACAGGGAAGGATTAGTGCTGGCCATGCTGCTGATGCTGCTGCTGAGTTGCTTCAGTCGTGTCTGACTCTGTGCGACCCCCATAGACGGCAGCCCACCAGGCTCCCCAGTCCCTGGGATTTTCCAGGCAAGAACACTGGAATGGGTTGCCATTTCCTTCTCCAATGCATAAAAGTGAAGAATGAAAGTGAAAAGCGAAAGTGAAGTCGCTCAGTCGTGTCTGACCCTTAGTGATCCCATGGACTGCAGCCCACCAGGCTCCTCTGTCCATGGGATTTTCCAGGCAAGAGGACTGGAGTGGGGTGCCATCGCCTTCTCCGACTGCTGGCCATGAGTAACAGGTATCTCAGTTAATAGTTTCAGTGCTCCTCTAGGTATCAGAAGATGCAAGCCTAGGGCTCACCTGATTTTTTTCCTGAGAAATACATCCTAACTATCTAGGGGTCTGTTTTTTCAAAGTACAGAGAACCTCATCTGTTTTTTATCCTGAATTCCTTTCCAGGTGCACTGTGTCACTGCCTTGGTGACATTAGCCAACTGCCTTGGCTAATGACTTGATCATTGGAGAACTGGAGGGTGGGCAACAGTCTTTGTTTTATACTAGTTTTAAAAGAATTTTAATTACAAGAAGTTGATGAATTTTAGGCTTTTCTAGATCTGTTTCAGTTATACGTTTTCTCAAATGTTTTCCAACATTGATGCATAATTAATTCTTCAAATGGACCCTACCCAGTTATGAGAGATTTTTCCACTCATGTACCATTAATTTCATCCTAGTGTTTTATTTAGGGTTTTCACATAAATTATTTTGCTTCACACTTTTTATTTTTAACCATATTTGTTATATGTTACTACCTTTGTTACCCTAACTTTATAAAACAAATTAGATAGTTTTAAATGTTTTGCAAGTTCTGTAACATTTTGTCTATATTAGGAAATAATTTCGTTATAAAAATTTAAAAGCTACCTCTTCCCATTGTATATGAAGCTGGTCCTTATTGGCATATAGTCCTTTAACAACATTTTCTGTCCTCCTTGTTTATTGGACAATTAAACATTTTTCCTGCTTCTTGAATTAACATTGCTAAATTTTTCTGAAAATTATTAATTTCAATGAAATTGTAATGTTAATATTTACAAATATCATAGTCTCCTTAATATTAAAACCAATGTTAGTTATCTCTTCCCCTTTTAATTTATTCATATTTTATTTATTCACTGCATTCATTAGAATCACAAAAAGAGATTGAGTTTCTATTATTGATCAGTATTCAATTCTAATATTTCTGTTTCTTATCAAGTTATTTTTCTTTTACCTTTTTTGGAAATTATTTGATTCTTAAAGATCACCAGTGATTATCTAATATTCAAATCCAGTAACCTTCTCAACTCCCTTTCATTAATTGAAGGCTGGGCTTCCCTGGATGAAACACCCTCTTAAGTTCTGTCTCCTTTCGCTGTTTCTCATAATCTTATTTCAATGTTCCACTTTCCTCTTCCAAACCCCAATGTGGGTTCTCTCCAAAAGCAGCTTCTGGTCCTTCTTTGCTTTGTAGACCTCACCCAACCTTTATCACAGCAAAAAGTCAATAAACCTATATCCTCATATTGACTTCCTTAGTTCATCTGCTAGCATTTCCACTAAGAAGTTTCACTCTCACCTTAAGCTCAAAGTGAAGTCATAAAATTCTCAGAAGTACTTCCGTGTTGTGACTTCCTGATTGCTGACTGTACCATTTCCATTCCTTCTAAATCTTATCCTTAAACCCTGAGGTTATCCAGATCCTCATTCCCCTCCTTCAGCTGCAAAATCTAATACACTCTGCATTTGTGGTTGATGTGGTCTCTAGAAGCATCTTCCACTGGTACTTCCTCCTCTTTATCTGAGAGCACCCAGCTGATAAGAGAGCCTGATGATTTAAGTGAATGTCCAATCAGGAGAGGTTTCAGTCACCCCTAAATTTATTAGTGACTCTCCAGAGGCCTCTTTTTCTCCTTTTGGAAAAAAAAAATTGTCAATACTCTTACCTTGGGATGACTTTCAATTGTAAATCTGTCCTTGTGTCTGTGGGAGATATTGGAGATTTTAATTCAGTGAATGTATTCTCAACAGTGAAATCTTTGCACTGTTAATTTGCCTCTGGTACAAGTTCTCAAGAAAACCTCATACCATCTTATTACACATGCCTCTCCCCAAAAGAGCATTTAAAATTTGGAAATAATGGTGGTAAGAATTTTTTGGTGGTGGAATAGGGATAAACATAATATTTTTTCTGACATCTTTATCATAATGAACTTGAATTGCTTTTACTCAGGGGATGGATACTGTGCCCTCTGTTTTAGTTTAATACTTTAGAGAAAAAAACACAGGCTTTGAACATAGTCACACCTGATTTTGAATGACCACTCTGTATAGTGCAAGTGATACTATTACATTATCATTTGATTTCTCATCTCTACATGGGTGAGGGGGTCATAATTCTTAAATATAAAAGAGGTAACAAATTCCATCTTTCCACCAAAGGGTAGTGACATAGTAAATGCCAAAGAAATGTAGGTATCCTCATTTAAGCACCAGAGAAAGAAAACATTGACACATGTATGTGGACTCTGAAGTTAATTTCATATAATCATTTTATGGTAACTGTGTTAATGTATTTATTGATATCACTTACTGGCTGGTCTTAGGGTAGGACCAAAATGCTTCTGTCTACAGTTTTCCAGACAATCTGTTCCAGGAAGCCTGAAGATTACCTTTTATGGAAGCAGTAGGAGATTTTGACCTCAAAACCTGTGGTCAAGACAGTCAACCATGAAGCTACTTTAAATCTGTAAGGCAGTAAATTCACTGAGATTCTCTGGATACCAGCAAAACGTGTTCTCCATCTTCAGAGGAGGCTGCAAGAGAAGGTGGTTTATGTTGATTCAGTGAAGTTTCCAAACCTAATTCAGCAGTGTTACAAAAGTGGCATGAGAATTGATGGAGAATTTCTACTTAATCTGAGGATTTAACTTCACTAATTTCAATGGTGTTTGCAAAAAAAAAAAAAAAAAAGGTTTATGGCTAGTAATTACTTTTTTAGCTGGTGATGTCTTTTCATTTGCAAATGTGTTTCTGGGAATGTTTGAATGTTGGCTTTTTGGAAAATGGCTTTATTTGCTGCACAAAGGTCATTCTTAAATGTCAAACATCATTTGGTAGTTGTTCATGTTTCATGTTTTTTAATGTCTGAAAGAATATTTTTTTCAGACTTGTTTTTGAGGTTAACCTAGTGTTTTGAGGTAGTGGGAAATTCTGGTTCTCTGAAACCATAGGGTATGAAAAGAACATAGAGCATTGTCACAAGTGAAAAATCAAGTTCTTGTGTGGCTCAGTCCTGACCTTTACAAGTGATTAACAGATTGCTTGTCTGGTAAAAGAGTTCAGTTCTTTCTCAGCCATTTACTAAGAAGAATTGAGTACTGTTGTGAGAATTTAATTCTTGTATTAAAATTGGAGTCAGAAAAACTTTACAGTCTGTAGAGGAACCAAAACTAAAGCCTTTCCACTCTCAGTAACTTAAAGATTGAATATATAAATTCCTCTCATTTTTTAATGTGCCTCTTCCAGAGTGAATCTAATGTGGCCTAGTACTCACACTTCTAAATTCTTCATTGAAAATATAAATGCTTCTCTTTATTCATACTTAAAAAAGAAAATTTTGTTAGACACAAATTAAAATGACTAATATTGTGAAGGGTGAAAATTTTAGGAAAGGAGCAGTATGATATGTTACTTACTATTAAAATATTTCCATTATCCAAACATGTTAATGACACTATAAGATTACACTTTTGGGGAGGCATCTTAATATTAATTCACAAAGTGAAACTGTTAATTTGACATATTTTCCTTCCCATGGTGTATCATGGAAAATCCACAAAGCAATTGGAAGGGATCTGCAGCTGAGATTATAAAAGCTCTGAGCAAACATTAGCCTGATTATGTATTCCACCATGATTAACACCATGAAACCACATATTCCAACTTAGGAAAATAAGCCATTCAAAGTGCAAGGATATCAAATTAATTTTAAGTTAGAAAGGGTTTATATTAACTATATGGCCTTATACTTGAGAGCCTGCTGTGGTCATCGATTATATGTGACTTTTTTAATCCCAGACCCCAAACACCTTCAACTGTATAATGATGGACAAGTCAAGTAATCTCTTGATACTTCATCATTTCAATATCTAAAAGGGAACTAGAACTTAACTCATGATAGCACTTAAATAGAGTAGCTAACTTGTTGGAAAGAATTTGAACAATATGGCAGAATGATCTGATGTGGATGGACCCCAGCCCTAATGAAAACTCATAGAAATGCTGAATAAATGTGGGATAACAAACATGAGCCATCCTGAAAAAAAAAAAAATATATATATATATATATATATATATATATATATATAGGTATCCATAAAATACAGCAGCAATAATAAAAAGACAAAAGTGAGGTATAGGGTCAGTTGGCGCTTTTGAGTGTTTTGGGTCATTATAAGCTCTAGATGGTTAAGAATTTATGACTTCAATGTTGCTGCATGGAGAGGAGAGTATGCTCAGCCAGCATAGGCTCGGGGAAAAAAAAAACAACTGTGTAAAGCTGGAGGCCTCACTGAATTCCCTTTTCTATCAAAGGGAGTTTAGAGAAATTTTATTCAATAGCTGCAGGAAAGAGTGAGAAAGAAGCTTGCCTTCCTCAAGAGCCTTGGTGGGAAGAAAAAAGGTACCTCCACCCCAACAAAAGAAGCAAACACTAGCACAGGCCATGCAAGTATATGATGCATGGTTTTGTGATATATCAACCTACAGCCAAGAAATTTATGGCTGTGAAGGATATTTTTACAGTGAGGATTATATGAGTTTCATGGAGGGGGAAAGTGCTGTGCAAGATGAGCCCTCAGTAGAAATAACACAGAATCATACAAAATAAAATACAGGAGAAAGCAAAAACCATGCAGGAGAATCAGCAGATGTAATGCAAGGAGCACACTCTGAATGAGAAAACACACAAGCAAAATCTTTAAATAGGCCACAAAACAGATATGTTTAAAGTGATTTTTCTAAAAGAATAGAAATAATAAAGAAGAAATACAGAGCAACATAACAGAAAATAGATTTAGAGGATGTCACCCAGAGCGCAGTAAGATTAAGATCATGATACTCAATAATAATAGCTTTCTCTCCTTTCTCTGTTTTTCCTCTCTGTCAACATTGCAACATACTTTGCAGTCACTTACAAGGCACATGATACAGTGATGGACAAGACAGAAAAGACTCCTAGTCTTATGAAGCTCACATTTTAGTGGATTGTTGGATACAGTTATTAAACAAAACAGAAACAAACACAATACAGATAATGATAAGTTCAGTGAAGAATTAAAATCAGGTCTTAGAGAATGACTGTATTTGTATTTGGTGATCAAGGAGAACCTCTTGGAAAATGGTGAGATTTTAACTAAGAATTACAAACTGGAAAAGGTCAGTTTTCATTCCAATCACAAACAAAGGCAGTGCCAAAGAATGTTCAAACATTCTACTATTCTGTATGACTCTACTGCACAATTGCACTCATCTCACACGCTAGCAAAGTGATGCTCAAAGTTTTCCAAGCCAGGCTTCAACAATGTGTGAACCATGAACTTCCAGATGTTAAGCTGGATTTGGAAAAGGTAGAGGAACCAGAGATCAGATTGCCAACATCAGTTGGATCATTGAAAAAGTGAGAGAATTTCAGAAAAACATCTACTACTGACTTACTGACTATGACAAAGCCTTTATTGTATGGATCATAACACACTGTGGAAAATTCTTCAAGAGACTGGAATATCAGACCACCTGACCTGCCTCCTGAGAAATCTGTATGCCAGTCAAGAAGCAACAATTAGAACTGGAGGTTAGAAAAAGAAGTTAGAACTGGACATGGAAAAACAGACTGGTTCCAAATCGGGAAAGGAGTATGTCAAGGCTGTATATTGTCACCCTGTTTATTTAACTTATATGCAGAATATATCATGTGAAATGCTGGGCTGGATGAAGCACAAAATGGAATCAAGATTGCTGGAAGAAATATCAATAACCTCAGATATGCACAGGACGCCACTCTTATGGCAGAAAGCGAAGAAGAACTAAAAAGCCTCTTAATGAAAATGAAAGAGGAGAGTGAAAAAGCTGACTTAAAAACTCAACATTCAAAAAATGAAGATCTTGGCATCCAGTCCTATCACTTCATGGTAAATAGATGGGGAAACTATGGTAATAGTGACAGACTTTGTTTTTTTTTGGTCTCCAAAATCACTGCAGATGAAATTAAGCCATGAAATTAAGAGATGCTTGCTCCTTGGAAGAAAAGCTATGATGAATCTAGACAGCATATTAAAAAGCAGAGGCATTACTTTGCTGACAAAGGTCCATCTAGTCAAAGCTATGGTTTTCCAGTAGTCATGTATGGATGATGAGAATTGGACTATAAAGAAAACTGAGTGCCAAATAATTGACGCTTTTGAAGTGTGGTGTTAGAGAAGACTCTTGAGAGTCCCTTGGACTGCAAGGAGATCCAACCAGTCCATTCTAAAGGAAATCAGTCCTGAATATTCATTGGAAGGACTGATGCTAAAGCTGAAACTCCAAAACTTTGGCCACCTGATGTGAAGAACTGACTCACTGAAAAAGATCCTGATGCTGGAAAAGGTTGAAGGCAGGAGGAGAAGAGGGTGACAGAGGATGAGATGGTTGAGTGGCATCATCGACTCCATGGACATGAGTTTGAACAAGCTCTCGGAGTTTGTGATGGACAGGGAAGCCTGGCATGCTGCAGTCCATGGGTTTGCAAAGAGTTGGACACGACTGAGTGACTGAACTGAACTGAAGAATGACAAGAATGAAACAACCATGAAAAGATCAGAAAAGTTTCCCAATTAAAGAAATCAGTATATGTTTTAGGCAATAAAAGGTCAATATGGCTGGAACATGGTTAATCATAGGGAGAAGAATGTGAGATGGTTTTTTGAGATGTAGGCTGGGCAGATTACACAGGCCTATTAGTAAGACCCAGAGTAAGGAGTTTAGATATTATTCTAAGAGTTGGAAAGATATGAAATGAACTTAGAGAGGAGGTTTACATTATCTGTTTTACCTTTTAAAAGGTCTGCCTTTCTGCCATGAGGAGACTGCATGGTGAGCAGAAGTGGCGGTGGAGAAGAGGCAGTTAGACAGTCATTGCAATGGTCCCAGTGCGAGAAGCTAGTCGGATGTGTACCTGTGTGGTGATGGTGGCGCTCAAGAGACCTTGACAAGTTTGGAACATGGTTTGGATGGACACAGGACAGTTGAAAAATTGACAGAATACATGACGTTTCACATGTTTCAATGCCATTCTCCCAAATCTTCCTACCCTCTCCCTCTCCCACAGAGTCCATAAGACTGTTCTATACATCAGTGTCTCTTTTGCTGTCTCGTATACAGGGTTATCGTTACCATCTTTCTAAATTCCATATATATGCGTTAGTATACTGTATTGGTGTTTTTCCTTCTGGCTTACTTCACTCTGTATAATAGGCTCCAGTTTCATCCACCTCATTAGAACTGATTCAAATGTATTCTTTTTAATGGCTGAGTAATACTCCATTGTGTATATGTACCACAGCTTTCTTATCCATTCATCTGCTGATGGGCATCTTGTTGCGGAATGGGGAGAATCATAGATTCTAGGAATCAGAGATACATTCCTGTAGAGAACTGACTAGTCACACCACTAGTTAAGCTCCTCTGCTAGTCAACACTTTGGTACTTCATGTGGACACTCACTCCTTTTTATGGACTCTGAGTTGTCAGAAAATTCTTCCTATGGATTTGACCCTTTCCCCTGTATTCTTTCTTAT
This sequence comes from Bos taurus, assembly GCF_002263795.3. Lineage (NCBI taxonomy): Eukaryota > Metazoa > Chordata > Mammalia > Artiodactyla > Bovidae > Bos > Bos taurus. Next base: position 7,682,565 of record NC_037336.1, read on the forward strand.
TTGTTCACTTATTTTTAATCCTTCTGCACATGGATTTACAAATATTCAAAGAAAATCACTGTTTCTTCCTGAATTTTTTCCCAAGTTAAGTATACACAGTTTTTTTTTTTAATTATTATAAGAATCTATTTTTATCACATTTGGAGCCCTATAGTTCTATAGTGAAGTTAGATGGTTTCTCTTCTCTAAAGCACCTTATCCATTAGTTCTCTAAAGCACCTTATCCATTAGGCACTCAAAATTTATTTCCAAAATGAGACTATAATTTTTGAGAAAATTCTCACTGTTTTTTGACACTCTGAGCACTATTCTTTCCACATATTATACTTTACCAGTATTTCCCTTTTAAAAACACTAATGGCCACATCTGAATATAAAGTGGACCAAAAGTTCTGAATTCTATACTTTAAAAAATGCAACAAAAGTTTAAATTGAGATTTGGCACAGCTATTTTACAATGTTGACTCATCAGACTTTAGTCATCAAAAACCCCAGTATATTCACTTTAAAATAACTTGTTACGCCAGGTGTATGCCAGCCTAGAAGACATATCCTGATATAGACTTCTGGCAAAGGAATAATAACTTATATAATACATAGATTTGAAGAGATATTATAATTAATTGGAAAACATTTAAAAACTTAAAGCTACAGCACTAAGATGACATTGTTTTTCCTTCTGAGAAGCAAAATTTTAATTACATCTCCCACTTAAGTCTTGTTGGAGCAGTTTGCAATAATTAGCTAATCAGAACTATTGTGCTCTGTGAAGGTTGGGGTCAGGGAAGAAGAAAAAGCCCAAAACCAAAATCAGAAAGAATTTAGCACATAAGAGATGCCATCCTTAATTCCCTTTGCCAATCCTTGGCCACTTGGCCACTTAGCCACCAGTTCAGTAGAACCCAGCAATGACTAGTAAATAACTTTAGATTCCCTTCTATATCAGGGTGGTGTTTGCATTTGGTACAGAAAGTACAAAATCAGCTGAGAGACTGTGTATAATGGATATTATAGCATGAGCCATATATAAGAGCCCAATATAAGAATGTCAGGTTGTAATCCTAAAGTTACCATCAATATGTTTCCAAATTCTCCATCCTTTCAAATGCTAGCTTTAGTGTAATTTTTAAGCAAACACGTGGCTTGATCTTCTGCCTAATTTGCAGCTATAAATTTATTATACTCTCGATATCCCGAGGGATGTTTTGAGGGAGGGGTTATGTGTGTTCCTGCCTGTTCAATCTTAGATGTATTTAGGCCATTGCTTTGTATTTTGTAGGTGGGGCTGTTCTTTATTCTGCCCCTTGCCAACCTCAGTGTGAAATCAATCTTTAATTTCTGTAACACCTCTTTTTAAATATTACAAATATAAGGTATATGCTTTTAATAAAAGTTAGTTGTAGTGTAGAAGGATTTTATTTCACAGTATATACCTTTATACTTAAATATCACTGTTATTAAAATTGCTTCTGATATTATTTCCATGTGGAATCTCACAGTTTCCTCCTGCGGTCTCAGTTTTCAAGCATTTTCTGGATGGTTCTCCCCTTACTCTTTAATCCTCTTTTTAACCTCACCTCCTTCCTCTGTTTTACTCAGGAAGCCTCACCTTGTCTCCCTGGGAGCCTCAGTAAAGTTCAAATTATTACTTGTTAATATGCAAACTAATCTCTCTCTTTTATCACTGTCAGTTTTCCAGATTTCACCTTAGGGCTTATCTTTACGTAATCAAACTGGTTCATCAAGAAATTTTTGATAACTCTAAGAAAATTTTCTGCATTATTTCTAGTCAACTTTTATTTTATTTTGCTCTTTATTTATTCATGAATGATTTATCCTGAGCACCATACGTTTATTTAAAAATAAATTTGGAATGCATGTCTAGGACCAGCTCTCACCAAGGTGGTAATAAGCTTGTTTTCATATATCCTAACTGTATCACTATAACTAGGAGGCACTATAGTGTGGGTGGCCTCAAGATGTAGATCAGCCTACAGGAGTGGGAGACTGATGGTTGTTTTTCCAAAAGTGATACCAGAGTCTGTAGGAATGGGTGGAATTTCTCAAGGAGAGAATGTTGAGGGGAAGACTTAGCTTTAGAGGATGAAGATTCACTAAGGCAGTGAAGGAAACAAAGCAGTCAGGAGGAGGAATAAAATCAAATCGTCAGCTTTGCAAACCAAGGGGGATGAACATTTTAGGAAAAGTTGTGCGATGGGGCAGAGTGGGAGGGTGTCAAATGCTGGAGGAATCAAGATGAATGTGACAGTTTCTGAGGCAATTGCCTTTCCAGAAAGCGGTTTCATTCAGGGAAGGAGGCTTGAAGTCAGATTGCCTGACATTATTGGACGAGGGGAGAGTGGAGAATCAGAGGACACTCTTTTGAAAGGTTTATGTAAGTAGGAGAGAGAATTCTTCAGAGAATGACATGGAAAGTAATATGGTTTGCACTTAACTTTAATAGTCAGAAGTCAGGATTCAGTTTTCTCAGAGGATGCTCTTAAGGGATACAGAGAGGCTGGAATGCAAGCAAAGGGCAGCTTGCAGCACCTTCAAACCTCCACACCAGATATGGACAGAAACCAAGAAAAGGGGAAGTTGGCTTAAGAGAGAATTGCTGAGTATGCTCAGTTAAAGGGCTGGTCCTTGTATGGAAAGGGAACAGAGTTCCAAGTAAGCTGAGTGAGAAAGACCCATATCTAGACATGCACTGGTAAAATTTCAGAACTCCAATGATAAAAGGAAAAATCTCCAAAGAAACTTCCAGAAAGAAAAGCAGATTCTCTTGTATGTGTTACTGTCTTAGTCGTGTCCAACTCTTTGCGACCCCGTGGACTGTAGCCCACCAGGCTCCTCTGTCCATGGAATTCTCCAGGCGAGAGTACTAGAGTGGGGTGCCATTTTACCAGTAGACATCTCACAGGCGACAATGGATACCCGCATTCTGTGTACAAGTTATCGTCAGTGTTCACTGAGGAAAAGCGATACTCAACCTCGGGAATTCCTGGTGCTCCAGTGGTTAGGATTTGGTGCTTTTCACTTCCAGGGTCCGGGTTCAATCCCTGCCTCAGGAACTAAGATAAAAATCCTTGACCTTAAGTTTCTAGGTCTAGTAAAACCAGCATTCAAATGTGACAGCCAGATGGGTCAATGTTAGACCATTCTCTGTTAAAAGAGGTACTTGAACAGAATTAAGCAAATCTAAGAAAGGAAATCAACACAGAAACTGATACTGAGAGTTAGATTAAGTTGAGACTAATGAGAGTTAGATTAAGTTGAGACTAATAGTCAAGTCTAATTATTGAAGAATGATGTACAATAATTTGAAAATGAATATGGAAAATAATGATACATGAGTATCAAGACAGAGGAGCATGGATGACACATTAAAATTCTTGTCTTGGTTTGGGAAAGAGTACAAACACTAATTAACTATAGATATTGATTTAAAGCTTTATTTAAGTACATGTGATAAAATTGGTGAACACCAATAATTTAAGGATATCTAAATAAAAACTATTACAGTGAAAATTGCTATCAATCCAAAAGAATTAAATAGGGGGAAAATGAAAAAACAAGAAAATTTGCTAAGTAAAAAATTTAAGATATAAGAAATAAGTCCAGTATTATGATAAATATGATAAATTAAGATGATTTTATTTCCTACTAAAAGGAAGAGGATCAATGTGATTTTTAAAATACAGCTATACATGTTTTATGTAAGATATATGCTTAAAGCAAAATGATACTGAAGAGTAGAAAACATATGGAAAAAGATGTAGCAGACAAAGGTGTTAACAAAGCAGCAGTAACAGTATTAATATCAAGCAAAATTGGACAAGGAGAAGCACTACTCAGGTTGAAGAGAGATGTATGTTGAGAGATAGTAGACCAAAAAAAATCTAACATTTTCCCTCCCTGAACTATGAGTTGTGAAGTATTTTGGGGAGGGGAGGTGACATCAAAACTGTGTCTATGGCTCCTTCCTCTGAGAGCAAACCTTTGATGGCTGCATAAATGTAAATGTATGACCCCGTGAAAATAGAGAGGCATGCTATAATGAAGCTATATTTATGTCTTCTTGGGTAGTTTACAAAAATAAAAGCATTTAAGAGGTATAATATAACAATAGTGAATGGAATGAGGAAACAAGCATTTTCGCATAGTGCACATAAAGACTAGATCCATGTATAACAAAATCAATTAAAATTGAAAGGAAAGAAAGCTCTGGGATAATAGAAGAGAAGCCAAGGAGACCACAGCATGATTTTGGACATGGTAACCTGGCTTTTGTGTCGAGTTTTCATCTCAGTGATCTCTTAATCATCCTCCATCAAATGATACGGATGAAATATTACTTAAATTCCCTTTATCTGCAGCAGTTTATGAATGAAACAATGATTTTAAAAGTTATGAATCTGACTAATGTATTTTTGACCACTTATAATGAAGCTGTCCAAGGACTGGCTAATAAATTTAATATTTATGTAAGACTTATAAGCCTTGTATCTCATACTAGGAATAACTATAAAATTTTCTCTCACAAAAACAAATTCTTGTCTGTTAAGTTCATGTCTGTGTATCACCAGTGTCTAGAGTCCTGACTGGATTATAATAAGTGCAAATTTAATGTTTATTAAATGAATGGAATGTATTAGTGCTCAGAAGCCTTTGAAAACATATTGTCTTCTAAAGAAAAAAAAAAAAATCCCTCTCCAATGAGGATGCTGGCTACAGCTTTCCAAACTGCATAATCTGAAGCCTCACATGCAAAGTAAACCTTGCTTTAGTGCTCAGACATTCATCCAGGGAGAAAGGAGAAGCCCCAACAAGACTGTGGGAGGGGTGAAATCAGGTATCCAGTCAAACCCCATACGCACCAGAGACACTTGGAGGGCTCAACAAAACCTTGTATGCACCAGGACCCAGGGACCCCATAAGAGACTGAGCCAGACCTGCCTTTGAGTGTCTCCTGTGGAGGCACAGGTCAGCAGTGGCCTGCCACAGGGACAGGGGCTCTGGCTGCAGCAGACCTGGGAGGTGTGGCGTGTGGCCTAAGTCCTCCTGGAGGAGGTTGCCATTAGCCCCACTTTAGAGTGACCAAGCAGATGACCCACAAACTGAAGAACAATTGTACCAGAGAAGTTCTCACACTGTTGTGAAAGTTCTAGGGCCCACAACAGATTTCCCAACCTGGGGATCTGGCAAAGGGACTGAGAACCCCCAGGGAATTTGACTTTGAAGGCCAATGGGATTTGATTACAGAAGTCCTACAGGACTGCTGCTGCTGCTGCTAAGTCGAGTCCGACTCTGTGCGACCCCATAGACGGCAGCCCAACAGGCTCCTCCATCCATGGGATTCTCCAGGCAAGAGTACTGGAGTGGGGTGCCATTGCCTTCTCCACGTGCAGGACTGGGGAAGCAGAATCTTGGAAAGCACAAACAAAACCTTGTGTGCACCAGGACCCAGGAGAAAGGAGCAGTGACCCCACAAGAGACTGAGCCAGACTTGCCTGTGAGCATCCAGGAGTCTGTGGCAGAGGTGTGGGTCAACAGTGGGATACTGTGGGGTCAGGGGTACTTAATACAACAGTCCTGGTCTAAGTCCTTTCGAAGGAGCTGCCATTACCACCATTACCTCTACCATAGTTTGGCCTGAGGCCAAACTACAAGAAGGGAACACAGCCCCACCCATCAACAGAAAATTGGATTAAAGATTTATTGAGCATGGCCCTGCTCATCAGAGCAAGACCCAGATTCCCCCACAGCCAGTACCTCCTATCAGGAAGCTTCCACAAGTCTCTTATACTTATCCATCAAAGGGCAGATGAATGGAAACCACAGTTACAGAAAATTAACCAAACTGATCACTTGGATCACAGCCTTGTCTAACTCAATGAAACCATGAGCCTCACTGTATAAGGCCACCCAAGATGGATGGGTCATGGTGGAGAGTTCTGACAAAATGTGGTCCACTGGAGAAGGGAATGGCAAACCATTTAAGTATTCTTTCTTTAAGAACACTGTGGACAGTATGAAAAGGCAAAAAGTTATCAAATGGAAAGATGAACTCCCCAGGACAGTAGGTGCCCAATATGCTACTGGAGAAGAGTGGAGAAATAGCTCCAGAAAGAAGGAAGGGGCTGAGTCAAAGCAAGAACAGAGCCCAGTTGTGGATGTGACTGAAGATGGAAGTAAAGTCTGATGCTGTAAAGAACAATATTGCATAGGAACCTGGAATGTTAGGTCCATGAGTCAAGGTAAGTTGGAGGTGGTCGAACAGGAGATGGCAAGAGTGAACATTGACACTTTAGGTATCAATGAACTAAAACGGAGTGGAATGGGCGAATTTAATTCAGATGACCATTATATCTACTACTGTGGGCAAGAAGCCTTTAGAAGAAAAGGAGTAGCCATCATAGTCAGCAAAAGAGTCTGAAATGCAATACTTCGGTGCAATCTGCAAAACGACAGAATGATCTCTGTTTGATTCCAAGGCAAACCATTCAGTATCACAGTAATCCAAGTCTATGCCCCAACTACTAATGCTGAAGAAACTGAAGGTGAAAGGTTCTATGAAGAACTAGAAGACCTTCTAGAACTAACACCAAAAAAGATGTCCTGTTCATCCTAGGGCACTGGAATACAAAAGTAGGAAGTCAAGAGATACCTGGAGAAACTAGCAAGTTTGACCTTGGAGTACAGAATGAATCAGGGCAAAGGGTAACAGAATTTTGCCAAGAGAACACACTGCACATAGCAAACACCTCTTCCAACAACACAAGAGATGACTCTACACATGGACATCATCAGATGGTCAATACCAAAATCAGGTTGATTATATCATTTGCAGCCAAAGATGGAGAAGCTGTACAGTCAGAAAAAACAAGACTGGAAGCTGACTTGGCTCAGATCATGAACTGCTTATTGCAAAATTCAGACTTAAATGAAGAAATTAGGGAAAACCACTGGACCAATTCAGGTATGACCTAAACCAAATCCCTTAATGATTATACAGTGGAAGTGAGAAATAGATTCAAGGGATTAGATCTGATAGACAGAGTGTGCCTAAAGAACTATGGACAGAGGTTTGTGGCATTGTACAGGAGGCAGTGATCAAGACCATGCATAAGAAAAAGAAAGGCAAAAAAGCAAAATGGTTGTCTGAGGAGGCCTACAAATAGCTGTGAAAAGAAAAGAAGTGAAAGGCAAAGGACAAAAGGAACTATATACCCATTTGAATGCAGAGTTCCAAAAAATAGCAAGGAGAGAGAAGAGAGCCTTCCTCAGTGATCAATGCAAAGAAATAGAGGAAAACAATAGAATGGGAAAGACTAGAGATCACTTCAAGAAAATGAGAGATACCAAGGGAACATTTCATGTAAAGATGAGCACAAAAAAGTACAGAAATGGTATGGCGCTAACAGAAGCAGAAGATATTAAGAAGAGGTGCTAAGAATACACAGAAGAACTATAGAAAAAAGATCTTCACGACCCAGATAATCATGATGGTGTGATCACTCACCTAGAGCCAGACTTCTTTGCAAAGTCAAGTGGGCCTTAGGAAGCATCACTACGAACAAAGCTAGTGGACGTGATGGAATTCCAGTGGAGCTATTCCAAATCCTGAAAGATGATGCTGTGAAAGTGCTGCACTCAATATGCCAGCAAATTTGGAAAACTCAACAGTGGTCACGGGACTGGAAAAGGTCAGTTTTCATTCCAATCACAAAGAAAGGCAATGCCAAAGAACGCTCAAACTACTGCACAATTGCACTCATCTCACAAAGTAGCAAAGTAATGCTCAAAATTCTCCAAGCCAGGCTTAAACAATACATGAACCATGAACCTCCAGATGTTCAAGCTGGTTTTAGAAAAGGCAGAGGAACCAGAGACCAACAACCAGAGACCAGGAACCAAATTGCCAACATCTGCTGGATCATCGAAAAAGCAATAGAGTTCCAAAGAAACATCTATTTCTGCTTTGTTGACTATGCCAAAGCCTTTGACTCTGTGGATCACAATAAATTGTGGAAAATTCTGAAAGAGATGGGAATACCAGACCACCTGATCTGCCTCTTGAGAAAACTGTATGCAGATCAAGAAGCAGCTGTTAGAACTGGACATGAAACAAAAGACTGGTTCCAAATAAGGAAAGGAGTACATCAAGGCTATATATTGTCACCCTGCTTATTTAACTTATATACAGGGTACATCATGAGAAATGCTGGACTGGAAGAAGCACAAGCTGGAATCAAGATTGCTGGGAGAAATATCAATAACCTCAGATATGCAGATGACACCACCCTTATGGCATAAAGTGAAGAAGAACTAAACAGCCTCTTGATAAAAGTGAAAGGGGCAGGTGAAAAAGTTGGCTTAAAACTCAACATTCAGAAAACTAAGATCATGGCATCCAGTCCCATCCCCTCATGGCAAATAGATGAGAAACAATGGAAACAGTGACAGACTTTATTTTCTTGGGCTCCAAAATCACTGCAGATGGTGATTGCAGCCATGAAATTAAAAGATGCTTGCTTCTTGGAAGAAAATCTATGACCAACCTAGACAGCATATTAAAAAGCAGAGATACTACTTTGCCAACAGTGGTCTGTCTAGTCAAGGCTATGGTTTTTCCAGTAGTCATGTATGGATGTGAGAGTTGGACCATAAAGAAAGCTGAGTGCCAAAGAATTGATGCTTTTGAACTGTGGTATTGGAGAAGACTCTTGAGAGTCCCTTGGACTGCAAGGAGATCCAACCAGTCCATCCTAAAGGAAATCAGTCCTGAATCTTCACTGGAAGAACTGATGCTGAAGCTGAAGCTTCAATACTTTGGTCACCTTATGCAAAGAATTGACTAATTAGAAAAGTCCTGCTTTTTCGCAATGGGTTTGCCACCAGGACACAGGTGTCGTGAAAACCACCATTAAACCTAAGCCAAAATGGGAAAGGAGAAGACCCACATCAACATCGTTGTCATTGGGCACATAGATTCAGGGAGGTCTACCACGACTGGCCATCTGATCTACAAATGTGGCGGGATCGACAAGAGAACAATTGAGAAGTTCGAGAAGGAGGCTGCTGAGCTGGGAAAGGGCTCCTTCAAATATGCCTGGGTCTTGGGCAAACTTCAAGCTGAACGTGAGCGTGGTATCACCATTGATATCTCCTGGTGGAAATTTGAGACCAGCAAGTACTATGTTACCATCATTGATGCCCCAGGACACAGAGACTTCATCAAAAACATGATTACAGGCACATCCCAGGCTGACTGTGCTGTCCTGATTGTTGCTGCTGGTGTTGGTAAATTTGAAGCCGGCATCTCCAAGAACGGGCAGACCCGTGAGCATGCCCTTCTGGCTTCCACCCTGGGTGTGAAACAACTATTGATGGCGTTAACAAAATGGATTCCACTGAGCCACCCTATAGCCAGAAGAGATATGAGGAAATTGTTAAGGAAGTCAGCACCTACATTAAGAAAATCGGCTACAACCCCGACACAGTAACATCTGTGCCAGTTTCTGGCTGGAATGGTGACAACACGCTGGAGCCAAGTGCTAATATGCCATGGTTCAAGGGATGGAAAGTCACCCGTGAGGACGGCAATGCCAGTGGAACCACCCTGCTTGAAGCTCTGGATTGCATCCTGCCACCAACTCACCCAACTGACGAACCCTTGCGTTTGCCTCTCCAGGATGTCTATAAAATTGGTGGTATTGGTACTGTCCCTGTGGGTCGTGTGGAGACTGGTGTTCTCAAACCTGGCATGGTGGTCATCTTTGCTCCCGTCAATGTAACAACTGAAGTGAAGTCTGTAGAAATGCACCATGAAGCATTGAGTGAAGCCCTTCCTGGGGACAATGTGGGCTTCAATGTCGAGAACGTGTTTATGGAAGATGTCCGTCGTGGCAGTGTGGCTGGTGACAGCAAAAATGACCCACCCGTGGAAGCTGCTGGCTTCACAGCTCAGGTGATTATTTTGAACCATCCAGGCCAAATCAGTGCTGGATATGCACCTGTGCTGGATTGTCACACAGCTCACATTGCTTGCAAGTTTGCTGAGCTGAAGGAGAAGATTGATCGTCGTTTTGGGAAAAAGCTGGAAGATGGCCCTAATTTCTTGAAATTTGGTGATACTGCCATCGTTGATATGGTTCCTGGCAAGCCCGTGTGTGTCGAGAGCTTCTCTGATTATCCTCCCCTGGGCCGTTTTGCTGTGCATGACATGAGACAGACAGTCGCTGTGGGTGTCATCAAAGCAGTGGACAAGAAGGCAGCTGAAGCTGGCAAGGTCACCAAGTCTGCCCAGAAAGCTCAGAAGGCTAAATGAGTATTATCCCCAATACCTGCCACCCCAGTCTTAATCAGTGGTGGAAGAACGGTCTCAGAACTGTTTGTCTCAATTGGCCATTTAAGTTTAAGAGTAAAAGACTGATTAATGATAACAATGCATCGTAAAACCTTCAGAAGGAAAGGAGAATGTTTTTGTGGACCATATGTTTTGTGTGTGGCAGTTTAAGTTATTTTTAAAATCAGTACTTTTTAATGAAAACAACTTGACCAAAAACCTGTCACAGAATTTGAGACCCATTAAAAAAGTTTAATGAGAAAAAAAAAAAGAAAAGTCCCTGACGTTGGGAAAGATTGAATTCAGGAGAAGGGGACAACAGAGGATGAGATGGTTGAATGGCTTTACCGACTTGATTTACATGAATTTCAGCAAACTCTGGGAGATGGTGAGGAAGAGAGAAGCCTGGTGTCCTGGAGTCCATGGGGTTGCAAATAGTCAGATAAGACTGAGCCATTGAACCTCATTCACCCAGGGACCTGTTCTGTTACAGTCCAGGATTTTTGACTTCCTTAAAGGAATTTGTTAGAGGCCAGACAAGAAATTCAGGCAAACTTTATGGGGGCCCCTGCTGAGTCAGAGGGTTGGGAAAAGAAACAACAGTTTCCCTGCTTGCTCAGAAGGCGGGTCGGGGAGTCAGCTTTTTCCTTATATGGGGTGAGGGAAGGGGTGTGTAGAGGAGTCCACCCACAGAGGGGCTTAGGTGCTTTGCCCACCCCTTAGGTGCTGCTGAGTGCAGGGGCATATATGGTACCCTGCTTTTGCTTCTGATACCTGGTTTTTGCTCCAGTCTCTTCAAAAGTGGCAGTTGGGTTTTTCCACCTCTTTGTATCTTTGGGGTCCAGAATTTGCCTTAAATGTGCATGCACACAGTTACTTTTAGTCCCATACAGTTTCTTTGTGTTTTGTTACCCAAGAGAGGTGCATCCAGGTGTAGCATTGCAGCAAAGCATTCCAGGCCCCAGGCTTGTCTCCATTCCACACTGAGTGACTTGAGCAAAGGTATAGAAGCAGCTACAGCTCCATGTTTTCCTTAGACTCTGGGGCCTGTTTTTTCTGAGCACCCCAGGCAAACTTGGCACAGCCTCTAGGCCTCTGGGTCTGCTGAGAGATGGCCCACAGGTCCATTTGCCAACTTTTGACCTGAGAAAATGATGCAGTTTTAGTGCTTCAGAAGACCTCAGAAACCTGTTCTAGAATCCCCTTTTGCAAGAGGAGGAAGCAGGTTAAGAGAAGCTCAGGTGTGATGCTTAACAGAAGCTGCTTCTGCTGGTTGACCATTCACTTGTCCACTGCGACATTAAGTTGCAGCTTCCACCTGAGTTTCAGTGGTCTTCCTTCTCTGGAAGTATATGAAGCACTTCTTTGATGCTGCAAATTGTTTTTAGTTCTCTTTTTGAATGCCTCTTGGGCTTCAATACTGATAAGGACAACCTATGGAAACAAGTTTGAATATATGTTAATTGATTATAAGGATAGTTTTTATCCTAGAAAAATTCTGAAAATATCATTCACATGTGTTCACATATCCCTTAAAAATAAGCTGTGTTAAGGGATTAGTAAAGATAGTATTATATTATTTTTAGAAATAATTATAAACACTCTATGTACATCTTAATCATTTTCATTAAATAAGTCAGTTTTATTATTTCGGTAACTATGTATACAATAATGCTTTAAACTAAAATGTAATAAAATGTAGAACTATAGCAGTAGATAAATGGTAAAACGTGAATAGAACTATTTACTTAAAAAATAGATTATGTAGGAACAAAATAGGTCAAAAAGTGTAAATGTCAGAGGAAATGCTCTTTTCTTACTTCCAGATACAACCTTGAGATCATGTGAATCAAGTGAATGTAATTAAGTGCAATAAAGATGTTTCTGAATTATCAGTGCTTATGAAAAAAAAAAAAAAAACAGTCATTTCATGGAATACCCACTATGTATATATATTGAACTGTTTTGGTCAAACAACCACTTACCTAATCTTTTAACTTTCAGTTGTAATGTTGAATGCACTAATTCTTTTCATGGAGTATCTTATTAAATTATTTCTTTCAGTAAATATGCATAGGGTGATATTTCTTTCAGTTAAACTATTCTGTGCTCTACTGTTAGAGTGGGCTTCCCTGGTAGCTCAGCAGTAAAGAACCCTCCCACAGTGCAGGAGACGCAGGAGACTCGGTGGTTGGATACCTCAGTTGGGAAGGTCCCCTGGGGGAGGGAATGACAACCTACTCCAATAATCTTCCCTGGAGAATCCTGTGGACAGACGAGCCTGGCAGGCTGTAGTCCATAGGGTGGCAAAGAGTCGGACACGACTGAAGCGACTGATCACACATGCACGTATATTGTCATAGTAAATGAGATTGAACTTCAGCAAGTTGATAAGTCCCAAATGGATATGAGCTTTAATTAAAAAATCATAAAAGGGAGGAGGGAGGAAGGTTCAGGATGGGGAACACATGTATACCTGTGGCAGATTCATTTTGATATATGGCAAAACCAATACAATATTGTAAAGTTAAATAAAATAAAATTTAAAAAAAAGAAAAACCATAAAAAAATCTTAAAGGTTCTTAAACATTTTAAACAAATACATAATATATAGATTATATAATATGTATAATATATAAGTATGTACATAAAGGTAGCATCTATCAAAAATATTATACTAAAATGTGTGACTTTTATAAACATAAACTTTTCTATAAAACACTTTTCCTGTAAGCTTTTGGAGCATTGAAATGCACTCTAATTGCCGATGATTTGGACCCCAAAGATGTACTCAGCCTGCAGTAAGCTGGGGCTGGCCAGCGTTCTGTGTGTCCTTCTGGTTCTTATCTAATGGGGGTACCCCATCTATCTGCTCCTCTACCCTTAGGAGCTGCCAGAAACCTGTCCGTCGAACCTGACCCTCTGCCCAATCACAGATGGTTGTATGTGGACAATTGCAGCCACTCTTCATAGTTTATGCTGCCTCTAATTCTTTTTCCCTACAGTCTGCTCTCCATTCTTCAGTTACCATAATCTACCTAAATGCAAATCAAACCATGATTTCTCACTCATTGCCTCTAAAATCCTACAAGAGTTTCTCGTTTTATTAGATAGAGATACTTTCCAGGGTTCTTCATAAGGCCCGAAAAAGGCTTTCTGTGTGCCTGATTCCCTGTCATGTCAGAGAGGTTGGCAGAAAGCCAGTCAGCCCTGTTATTGTTAGGAAAATACAGAAATGGTTCATCCAGGGACAGCCCAGTTCACTTTCTTTTCATTCAGATTCCCTAAGATCTTATTGGGTCACATTAGCAATAAGATTCATTTTACCGTATGAGGGGTTTAGTTCCCTACAAAGGTGCTGGAACTCACAGCATAGCATCTTATTTTGCCACTGCTGTGCTAAAATGTTAAATTCTGATGCAGGTCAACAAGAAGAGATGAATACTACTAGTTTGATATTGGAAGTAGAATTGCTTTTATTATTTATGTGTTTCTATATTTATTTTAAGCCTTACTATGGCTCAGATGGTAAAGAGTCTCCCTGCAATGCGGGAGACCCGGATTCTATCCCTGGATCGGGAAGATCCCACTGGAGAGGGAAATGGCAGTCCACTCCAGGATTCTTGCCTGGAAAACCCTGTGGATGGAGGAGCCTGGCAGGCTACAGTCAATGGAGTCACAAAGAGTCAAACACAGCTGAGCAACTAACACACACACTATATTTATTTTACTCATCTCCAACAAATATTTTTCAAGCAAATCACTCCTGATAGTTTATAAAAATTCAACTTATCTTAGAAAGAGATGAGATCATAAAATGCAATTGGATAATATATACTAACTAAATATTAACAAATAATTCCGACATTGATGATTTCTTACATGGAATTGTGTACCCAATTTACTAACATTTCCCAGAAGTCAGAGTTAGTATAAAAATAATGATGCAAAGGTTTATACCCCAAATGTCCTGGAATCATTCTAGATAAGATGCTTTATAATATAATTTTTGAATACATGTTTGAGAAGAGATTTAAAAAATCTATTATTATATGTAATTATTTTTCAAAGCTTGTATTTGGAAATACAGTAAATTAAAATATATCATTGTTGTCTAAGTATCGATACTAAATATATTTGACAATTGTTTCTATAAAATAGTTTGGGTTTTGTAATTTAAAAACTTAAAACACCTGATCATTTTTAGTTTTTCTATGGACATACTAACAGCATACCCTTTGATTATACTATCTTTTATCCAATTTAGAAGTGCTGTAAAATCACCCATTTACTTAACAGAGAAATGGCCAATGTTGAAAAGTATCATTTCTGTGGTAGTATTTTCAAAAGCAAGATTCTATTTTTATAATAAACAGCATCTTGGTTCCTATAACCAAGTATCTGATTATGGCAATGAAACCAAGAAGTAATTTGAAGGAAAGGATATCAAGTAATCTTTTAATTTTTAATAATGGATTGCTCAGATTTCTAGTGTTTCTTAATAGAAATTAATTTATTTTAGACATTAGCGTTAATTTTGTGATCCTCTAAAAATGTATTTTACTTAAATATTTCCTGATATTTATTATGTAATGGTCATTCTTGAATTAATTCTTTGGAAATTGTCATTTATTCACTTAGTCTATTCCTGTTTGGTTCTTTGGGGAAATTAAAGTATTAGTATGTTTAAAATTGGGGCTTCCCCGATGACTCAGTGATGACTGAGTGATGACTCACTGACTCAGTGATGACTCCTGCAGTGTAGGAGAGGCAGGAGATATGGATTCAATCCTTGGGTCAGAAAGATCCCCTGGAGGAGGAAGTAGCAATCCACAGGAGTATTCTTACCTGAAAAATCCTATGGTCAGAGGACCCTCTCGGGCTATACAGTCCAAAGGGTTGCACACAATAGGACTCGACTGAGTGACTGAACAACAACATTTATAACTAACAGTAAAAGGTTTTTCGTAACCGGTGTCCTTTAGAATTTCAACTAATGATGCCTAATCTTAAAATTCCTTGTTTCCAATGGTTCATGTAAGTTCTAGAAATGTCTTTGATGATACAGACTACAAAAGATAATAGTCTTTTCCTCAATCATCTATTTGTTTCCATAAATCACCTGCTTGTACAAGCACTCAACAAATACTTGGTGAGGGAGAGAATTCAATTTTTAAGTCTAATCACATTAAATGTTTTTAAAAAAAATCTCAGAAAACAGAAGGATATTATAATGACTGATAATCTGGCTCCTTGTCACTACCTAGAGAACTCCAAGCAATCTTATGCACACAAAAGAATTTGCATGAAAAAGAACTCTGCCAACTCTATTTCCAATAAGTGTAAAAATAATAAATTCAATAACATGTAAGTGTAGCTAATTACTTCAATTAAGATAAGTAATTTATGTACTTGAAAGGCTCAGGCCATGTTTAGTGGCTTTTCTTGGGTGTGAAAGTATCAGAGACTATTTCTTACTTATCTTTGTAATTTTAATACTTAACATAGTAAATAATTGACAAAAATTAAGTGGTATTTTAAAACATTAAGCTTTGTTTTAGGACACTGAGATTTAAATCCTAAATAAAATAGTACTTTAATTATTTTCATAACTTGAGTATATTTATACATTAAAATATATAGTAAATGCTGTTGACAAAAGAAATGTTGACCGTCATAATCATGCATACCTAACATTTAAGTACTTTATAAGAATTTTATTTTTCACCCATTGAACTGTTCACCAAAGAATATTAGAGAAATGATTTTCAGCATCTAAAAATTTGCATTTTGAAGAAGCAATTCATAGAATAAAATTTATTTATAGAATAAATGTTGAACCCTAGCTATGCAAAGCAGGAGGTGATTTTAAATCTCATAAGGTGTACTTCCTTCTCATAGAAGTTTATAATCTAGTTGGGGGAATAAGGCACCTAATCTAATAATTGAAAATCCATTATTGACATAAAACAGACAGAAGCTAAGGCATACGGAAGCTGATGCTGATTGGTTGGTTAGTTCATGGTGGTGGTGCCATTGGGGGTGGGACTTGCAGTGGCTTTGTTGCAGGCATGCCTGGAGAAAAAGATGTTTCAGGTGAGGAAATTAAGAGAAAGGGTGTATTGGCCTGACTATTTCCATGACCAAAAGTCGTGCAATGGGGTGTAGCATAAAAGTACAGCATAACTTTGAGAGTTTCTTGAGAAGCAATAGTGAGCTAGAATAGTTTCTGTGGAAAGGTGAGCGAAAGCTATCTGACAACATGAAGTTAATATTTATATTGCAAGCTAGATGGCAGTAACAACTGTTATCAAATAATCTGATGTTCTACTTGTCCATACATTGAAGAATAAACACATGGTAAAATAATGAATTATGTGTGTGTTAACTTATTGATGATTTCACTTTATTATAACCCTTGATTTCCAGAAAAAAATTCATAACTGAAAATTGAACACCAAGAGTCAGTTTACGAGTGTATTTGTTTCTTAGTCATCTACTTATAAGTCCTGGGTGGGGGAATAAAAGACATAAAACTATATTTAAAGCAACAAATTTGTATCTAACTTCCAGAGGCTACTGCTTTTTTTTGAAGTGCAGCGAAAGAGTTTGTATGAGAAAATGTGCCTAAACATGGAAGCCATATGAGTTTTATACATGAACACAGTTGTTTATTGACCCCTTCATTGATAGTATCAGTATAAAGATATAGGAAATAACCCTGTATTTTCATAAGCCATATACCATATGTATATACACAATATTATGCTATACATGACTTCATCTGATTCCATAACTTGCTTTTCATTGCTTTCACCAAAGCAGATCATCTTTTTATTTGGCTATGCTATTTTCTCATGTAACTAATGTAGTATATGACCTTTGAATCATTTGAATATGGATCAACAATCATGAAGAACTTACTTATTCAGAAAGTATAACACTCTAAAGGTTTACCTTCTCTCATACTCACCAAGTAAGAGAATAATAGCAAACATAATAGCTTGTTATTTTTAAAGTTTGGATGATTTAATTGGCCTTTATTTTCATAAGAAGTCAAGAAGATAATATCATCTTGAAAGAGAATACCGATATTTGAAAGTATCCCATTGTGAGATATGGATGGAGCCATAACGTTTGTTGTTAAACCTCACCATTGATAATAACACTTAAACAAAGATGTTTATTTTTTTGCAAACACTCGGCACATAAACATTAGCAAGAGAAAGTCATTTAATTAGATAAGAGTTTACAAATGTCACTTACAAATTGGGATTATTTTAGGTCTGAAACAGTCAGTCTAGAACATTAAAAAAAATACCACCATAGTGTTGCTTTTCCATCTGAGAAAAATAAATAAATGGCTAACATGTCATCTGTCTTATAAGGAATTTGGTTACATCAATACTTCTTAATAGTTTTAATTTTTAAAGTAATTTTAGATAAGTTGTTTTGATGGCAATAATAAAAATTTCATTTAAAGTTTTGGTTGTATAAAAATTATGTAATAATGTCCATATATGATTGAAGACTTTTTTAAATACTATGACCCATGATAAGGCATCAGCACTAATATTTTATAACATTGGTGATTAATAAGTAGAAGTGACTAGATTGAAGAATATAGAAATCTAATTTGTAGTATAAATATATTCAGGAGACTTCAATTACATTCCAGCTAATAATATGACATATTCACTGAAATAACTAATGCCTATTTTAAAAAAATAAGTAAACTCATGTTTAAACTTCAGAATTATTAAAAATTGAATATGATACTTTTAAAATGATCTCAGCAGTGTCAGCTTATATCCTCAGACTCCTAAATTTCAGCATCATCGTCCCTGTACAGTAAACTGTTTTTTCTTAGAAAACAAATTGCAGGCTATTATCATACTGCCACTGAGTTGAAGAATTGCCTTTTCTAAAGCAGGTAATAAAGTTACCTAGTAGTTAGGATGTTGTAGGCATGGGATAATTTCTTTCGCTGTCCTTCACTCTACGGGTGCCCAAACTGCCTTAGTCTAGGTGTCCGAGCCTCCAGATTATTTTCGTGAACCTGTACTCTGATTCAGATGCCCTAAGTGAAAGACACACACACATACACAATTTAAATGATAAATTCAAGGGGACAGAAGGTAAAGCATACTGTTAATAAAAATTACTACTCCATTTCCTTTGCTATTTCAGATCCAGAGAAATTTCAGTTATATATAATATTTTAAAATATTGGGTAGTGCATGAATCTAGATATAAATTTTCAAAGTAGTCACTTTCCAAAATCATTAAATGATATGTGATTAGATGCTTCTTATTAGTAGAATGAAGCATGATTTAGGCAGAACCTACAGTGCACATAAACAAATGCACTGAAAGGTCATTGGCAGCAATGGGAAACAGTGATGGATTTTACAAGATTCAACCAACTGACTTTTTATGAAAATTTCAGTTTCCTGCCTTGGATTCTATCTAAACTGACAAAAACACACATTTAAATTTCTCAAATTTCTCATGGGATGTTCACTTGTGTAGAGTGTCTGGCAAGGATTTCTGATAAATCAATCTGTCAGGTGCCATACTTTTAATATTTATGAGGAAAGCTGCCAGGCTGGACAAAACACATGCTAATGTTTTCTCTTCACACAAAAGATCAGAGCTGTGCATACAAAAATGCACTGCTTAATTGCACAAAGTACACCGTAGTATTTTAGCAGAAGATTATTTAAAGATGGATGGGAAAAGCCAAAACAATAAGCTGGTGAAATTACCCATTCCTAAATGTTGACATTATTAGTTCTAGCAATAGAGCTGCACAATCATTAGAACGTATTTTACCCAATCATCTGTGTCATGTAGAAAAGACCTGGTCTTAAAGGCCCAGCAATTTTCTTGTAACATTGAGCACCACTGACCTCTGGCCTTCAGCAATGCCCTCCCAACACCTGCACTCCGGTGAGCCAGAACAAAACATGCCATTCATGAGGCTTTGTTTTTATTAAAATTATTTTTAGTGGCTCAGCGGTAAAGAATCTGCCTGCCAATGCAGGAGACGCCCGTTCAATCCCTGGGTCAGGAAGATCCCACGGTGGGGGGAAATAGCAACCCACTCCAGTATTCTTGACTGGGAATATCCCATGGACAGAGGAGCCTGGAAGGCTACAAAAATTATTTTATAGTAGCAGTGAAAAGTATGGAACTCTTACAGAGTTCTAAGTGTATAGATTAAAAATATATATTATGTGGAATCTATTCTTTTGTTCAGCTTATTTTTTTCTCTCCCCCATCTGTCTCTGAGTTATGCCCAGATTTTTCTTCCTTTCTTAGGAGGTATACATTGAAAGGATTGAATGAAAAAACCTGGAGTCATTCTCATTCTTAAACATAACGTTTAAAAGTGCTTAGAAAAGAAATGAAGAATTATGTGGGGACAAGGCAGGAGAAGATGAGAATTATTTAAGCTACCATTTTCTATAATCTTTGGAGGACACCAAGGTCAACTTCATCTTTGGAAAAACAGTTCATCAAGTGAATGTTTGCCGTAGGTGAGCTAGGTTACAGGATTACTCACTCCACAAGAAAGTGCTGAAAAAACCTGTGGGGGTGATCACTCTTCGGCAAAGCAGCAACCGCTTTGCAGTCAGGATTCTCTGAAGAACAAGTTAGCACTGTGGTTGTATTTTTTCTGATGCATTGCTTCAAAACATGATCAGACAAGAATACACTACTTCTGTTGATTAAGCTGACTTAAAACCCAATGTTTCATTTCACTGACTGTTATTATTGTCTCTTGAAATCTTGCTCTTGTTTATAGATTTTTTTTTGACTGGAGTTTAGAAATATTCCAAGCAGATGAGCCTAGAAAATTTAGAATCATGGAATGAATCAGTAACTTCTAGATCTGTGTAGGAACATATTGCATGAGACAGTGATGTGATTTGTGAGAAATGTCTACACACGAGCTTTCATATACCTTTATTCTGTCTTTAGAATTTGGAATGATGGGAGATCATACAATTAAAAGTCAGCGACCTCGATCTGTTCATGAAAAAAGGGTCCCTCAGGAACAAGCTGATGCTGCTAAATTTATGGCACAAACTGGTAATACGTTAGTTACATTTTTCTATTTATTGTTGTTAATTTAATGAAACCACTGCATGTTTTCATAATCTTTTGCTGCACATTTGTCAGTTTTTGGAGCTGATATTTTTTTTGAGCCATTTTTTTTTTTTTGTCACCAGTTAAAGTCCATAAATGAAGTAGCTGTGAATTGAAAGTGCACAAAAATGTATAAGATTTATTTTGCTTTCAGCGTGAGACATTTAGGATTTACATATTATTACTTATGTTAATTAACTAATTAAAATGTATTATTAAACTTTTACAGAAAGTCAACAAAGTTATTTCATCAACAAATGATTATTTTGACTTTTCAGAATTAAAACTTGAAGTAGGACTTTAGATGATGAAATTTAATGTTTAATATGTTTAATATTTTTTTCAAATGTCTTGCATCATCTAACTATTAATTGATTGTTAAAATGTATAGCAATTAGAAATTTTTTTAGAATTTAATATTTTTAATTTGAAGAGTTTTCTTATATGAGCTAAATAATAAAAAGTTGACAGTCTTTATTCATAGCTGTAAAACACTCCTAGTAATTTAATATCAATAGAATAACTTTTTTGGTTTATAACATTTTAATTTTAAATAAATCAGATTATTCTTAAATACATCCCCTCCAAATATAGATACATTCCTCTTTTGGCTCATCATAATAAGTGGGCTATAGTTCCACCTCTTTGTACTGCATGTAGAATGTTCTTAGATGAAAATATGACTAAACTGTATTGTGACTATTTTCAGCCATCACTTTTATTTCAGGAAATTGCAAACTAACAGTTTTATCTATGTCTTCACAAAGTCTTATATGTCCCAATCTAGACGATGTGTTTTACTATTTTTACAGAAGTTTCAAGTACATGATCAACTTTTGACATAACATTCAGAGAAATTTTGATGAAATTCTCTTGAAAAATGAATATGCCCTTTAGTTCATATATTCTTCAGATAATTTTATTCAGAACACTGGATTTGTATCTACAGCTTAAAAACTGCAAATATTCTTAATGAATTGTGCTCTTAGTAATGGGTTAGTAGTCGTAGACTTGAATATATTAGTGGCAAATAGGTCAATGAATTCTCAGAACAGAAAGAACATTTAGAATAAATTCTACAATTAAGAACATATTTTTAGCTTTGTAAAACTACATGTTACAGCCAAATCCAGAAATGAAGAAAGTTTGCTTATCTGGATTGCTTTTTGTGTAGCTTCTTGTTTAAGAAGAGCTTATTTATGTTTTTACTGTTTGATTGTGCAAAAGCAAAAGTGCATGACTAGGTTTTGGCAAATTTTCAAATTTCTAAATGTATTTTTCTCCCTTACAGGGATCAACAATTCAACTACTGACCAGAGATTAGGGAGTGTTTGTCTCTAAATAAAGCATAGAGCATGGGCTGACTACTCAGCCTTCTAAGATTAGAGGTGTCTTGACTTTTTGCAAAAGAAGTGGCAGACACTGGCTTACTAAAATTCCTAAAACTATGGTCACTTATTAATAAAATGAAGAACCATAGTTTTAATTTTCCAAGAATGTAGCACAAGTTTTTTATATAAACTTAATTTTTGGATTTGCCTGACACATACCAAGAGAATTCAGAGTTTTCAGCCAAAAACCTTTTTGCAAAGTCAAATCACAAGGAACATTATGTTTTCTTAGTGATTTATTACTAATTTCTGTTTTAATTTACTCATTATTTTCCAAGCATTGTTTTGTATCTACTATATAGTAACACATGATTTGGTAAAATAGATGAAATGCTTATTAAATAGATACATGAAGAGCTTTAAAACTGTTTCTCCATGCTGTGAACAATAAGTTGGAAATGTCAATAAACTTCAGAATTAAACTTCTGAAAATATTGATGAAATGCTTGATTTGATAGCTAGTATATATTTCTAATTTCATTTTAATCCAAAGATAAGCAACTATAAATACAGGTATAAGACTGATTTTAAGTTTAAATTACTATAATACTGATAAAAGACTAGAAAACTGCATTTTAGTTTTTAAAATGCATAATTTGACACTCACAGTTGTAAAGCTAAACGGAGAGGGTTTTTTCCCCTTAAATATTTTTTGAGTTATACTTTCTCTAGATGTTTAGGTAGTTGGAATAAATACAGCTGAGTATCACACAATAAAATTTTATGAAAGTTAACTTTTATTTATAAAACATCTATTTCACCAAATAAAACTTTTCTATTTATAAAACAAAATAAATGAGTGTTACATATAAACAATGATAATCATTTGCTAACATTAATTTAAAAACAAAGAATAATAAAATAGATGTAAAGCTGAATAATAAAATACAATATATTTGTATATTAGTCCTGAGGGAAAACAAAGCAGCAGCTATCAGACCTTAAAATTTAAGAGTTCCTTTCAAAATGAGTAACCTGGCCTCTTCAACCAGTCTGATCAGTCAACCCTTTTTATGAAATAATAATTAAGTGGCAATTTTTTTAGAAGAGTAATATTTAGTAAGGTTGTATTACTTTATCAAACTAACTCGATCATTTTAGTCAATTAGGTAATTGAGATAGGTTAGTTTGGGCATACATGTACAATGTTCGAATGAAATGAAATGCTGTGATAAGATATATAGACATCTAAATTAAATGCCAACAAAATGGCTTAAGCCATTTTAATTATACTCACTGATGCTTTTTTAACGTCATAGTTATAAAATGATCTTATAAAAATGTTTAGGAAACTAGTCTTTTATTCCAGTGGAGAAAATAGAATACATTAATACGTTGCATGTTATTTAAGACAGAAAAATAAAATTGTAAATATATTTCTAATTTCATAATTTTTACATACTAGCAACATTTTATATTAATCTTTTGTTTATAGCTTAAAATGCACTCATACATTATCTCATTTAATTCTCACAAATAGGTTTTGAGGTAGATATGTTACACATCTGACTGAGAGATTCAGAAAAATAAAGTAACTTTCTCCAGGTCTCAGAGCTAATATGCATTAGATTTCCATCAAACACAGGTCTTCTGACTCTACGTGCAGTGCTTTCTAGTTTCCTTTCATGTTTTATGTCAGAATAAAGGGCCTTAAAAGTTCCGTAGATACTGAATCCTTCTACACCATGTGTAATGTGCCTTCAGTTACAAGTTAAGGAACCAAATTATAGTAGTTTGTGCTCTCTCCAAAGACACATATATTAAAAAGAGTATACATTGTGTTATACTTTACTATTTTAATATCAGTGCATTTTTTATAAAATAATTTTGCTGGAAAGTGTTTCTCACAAAGCCCCAAGACTAGAACAGCCTTCATGCCCTTCTGGGATGAGGCCATGGGCAGAATGGAAAATGTAACTACTGCATGGAAGTATTACTTGAAATTATAGATGGAGATATAACAAGGTCATTTTTATAGGTTGACCAATATTTTAATGGCAAGGTTTGATTAGTAATTTGAAAGCCCATATATATGTTTTCCATTTATTTATTTTGGTTTCGATCAGCAAAAGGAACCATCAGTTTGAGAGAGTGAATTAGCCAATTCTGAAGAATAATTATCAGTCCCTCCAACCTAGGCATCACTGTCTAGCTTTTTCAACAACATTGTAGCTTCATACATACAGAAGCAACCTAAATTTTCAATATTTGTACAAAAATGCCCTTAAAAGTAGTTTGTGATCCTGATTCATTGCTCACTTAAATTAAAACATTTTTTCCTGCCATCATAACAATGCAATGCTTTTGTGGAAAAATAGAACTAATTGTATTCATAACTTTTATCATTTACTTATTATAGAATTCACAATGTTCAAAGTTTTCTGGCTTTTAATTAATAATATTCAACCATGATATTTCTACTTCACTTAGTCTTATCATAAACACCAGTTCAACTATCACAAGAAAAAAAAATTTCATTATATTTTCCCCAAATTTAAGTTTAAATTTTGATTACTATATACATATATATGCATGTATATATACATGTGTAGATATTTTTAACCATTGTTATATTATTTGGTTTCTAAAATAATGATTTCAACCTTGATAGAGTATTCTTTAATGTAAATGCATAAACTATTAGTCATAGCTTTAAATATTATTCAAATGTCATTCAATAACATTTTACGGACTAGTAATATATAAATTGGTAGAGGCAAAAAATACTGGAATAATCAAGGGTGGTGATTAGAGTATGACCAAGACAAACATTGATCACAACACTGAAAAGATGTCCTACTTAATATAAACTGTCATCCCAGTTACCACTGTACCCTATGACATACATCCAGTTATAAATGCATTCTATTATTTATACCTCGGGTGCATAATGCAGACCAATATAAGAACAAATGTTTCTACTACATACAAAGTGTGGGTGGTGGACCCATGCTTGTCTGTGACCTAATTGTCCTGGGCCTTGAGATAAGACGCTTACAACAGAATGTAACTAGAACTACTTTATCAAATGCGCGTTTTATTTCAGCTGATTCTCTTTTTCTTGAAAAAAATAACTTCTCAGTGAAGAAATCAGAACATTGAGTTACATTCTGATCCAATCTCCTTCTGTCCTAAAGTCCCCGCCTGTGGATCAGCTGCCTTGAGTTACACTGCAAATCATTTCTAAGTCATTTACTAACCTTTCCACAGAAGGTGGACACATGGATTATCACATTCTATCCTTTGAATTCTATTCCCAAGGCAAATTCTAAGTGAAACCTATAAAATATAAATTGCTCCTTGGTTTATATAATCAGTGATACAAAGCTTTCAGAAACACTTTGCCAAATGATGGAAAAGTACTTTTCAACAAAGTCTAAATTTAACTAGTATCTTCCAGTAGGTAAATGGCCTGACTTTGTATTTGGAGAAAAGCAACTACAACTTTTCCAACCAGTTTTCAAAAATCTATTCTGAACACCATGACCAGAATATAATTATCAATAGGAGCTCTTGGGATTGTCTTAGAAATTCTTGATTTTACATCTCCTTGGGACGTGACTTTGGATAATAATAGAAGGGAGACATAGTTTCAGGGTGATACCTACTCCAAGAAAATTAATGAATTCAGACATTCAATGACTTTTAAAACCCTAGTTTTTAGTAAAAACTAGTTCCAGGTTAAATTAACAGAAATCATAGAGAAATTTTCCTTTATTTCAATTAAAATTCATTTTGAGGAAAATTGTGAGCAGAACATTTTAAAACAAATTATCACAAATGAATAACTGTTATAGGATGAAAAACTAGGAATTGAACTAGGAATAAATTATAGATAAGTGTCAATGTTCAACACAATAAAAATTAGATATGCCCAAACTCCCAGGGCCCTACCTAATTCAGCATTAGAAAGGAGATTATGCAACAAAGAATTGGGGAAGGATGCATCAATATATGCCTGCTCATCAAAGCCAGAGTAAGTTTAGCCATGCATTTTGCTTTCTCTTCCAAGCAAGTACAGAGCCTTAGACTGGTTTGAAAAGAATCGCTCCAACAATCATTCATTCCTTGTTGAAAAACACCGACTGGTCCATTCATAGCATCCATGGCCCAGTGGATTTGTGAAGCAGAGTCTTGCTAACAAGGTTATAGCTAACGTGAACCTTGCATCAGTGTCATAGGATCTCTATTTACATTTCTTTTTCTCTGAAATGTTTTTGTATGGCTTTGATGTACTGTCATGTTTTTACATTGAAATTATCCTTGCATGTCATAATGTCACTGTGGTATAATGCTTACTAGATGAATATTCAAGACGGTATTTCATGTTTGTTTGTTGTCTTGCTCACAGGTGAATCTGGCGTGGAAGAGTGGTCCCAGTGGAGCACATGCTCAGTTACTTGTGGTCAGGGGTCGCAGGTGCGAACCAGAACTTGTGTATCACCTTACGGGACACACTGCAGCGGCCCATTAAGAGAATCAAGGGTTTGCAATAACACTGCCCTCTGTCCAGGTAGTGTTAGCAGCAACTACAACTGTGGATGTTATTGAATTGTGTCATGCTACGCATTTGGAACAATGTGTTATTTTCATATGAACTGGGTATAGACATTTTAATAAGAGTGAATAAGTGTAATTTGTTTTCAGCTGTGAAATTTTATTATGTATGTGCTGCTTTCTGCTTTCAGAGCAGTCAAGCAATTATATAAGTGACTCCCTACCCACTTGAAACTATAAGCTTGATATTTCTGTATCTGTTTCTCATGGTATTTAAGGTTCAAAGTCTTATTTTAAAAGGTGAAAAAGTCCAATTGAATGTTGGATGAACAGTGAAATTTGCCAGCATCCTGGAATGTGATCAGTAGGCACTGTTTAGGCAGTGGTTAATGCAGCAATACAACCTTTAAGGGAGTCAGCTATTTTCCTACCACTTATTTAACCCATCAGAAAAAAAGTGCCCCTGACCAAAGGACTTTCTGTTAGTTTATTTTATTCAAGTGACTGCCCTCATCAAAGCCATCCTCTGCTTTGTAAACTTAAAGTCACTAATGGAAAAAGATGGTCTTCTTTATAGCATAATAGCTTACCCACTTAGGATCCGATTTTTCCATGTTGCTTCATTTTTTGGCAGGCAGTGCATATATGCATATTATGAGCATTTCTTCTTCTCAGAACTCTGACTTTCCTGTAAAATGAGTACCAACAGGATTCTTTCAAGAAGTCCAAAGCACATAATCCTGTGAATCTCCAGGTTTATACTTATGCTCAGCCATCTGACGGATGGGTGATGCAAACTCATTATTCCCTGCAGTTGACAATGGACTTGCATTCACAGCCCATCTAGATCCTCTGGAGTGAGACAGGCACAAGGAAAGGGCTGGGCACTGCGCTGCCTTTCATCTGGTGAAGTGTGCTTAAGGCTTCTGGAGAGTTCCACTTCCAGAGAAGGCTGATTCTGCAGTTGCTAAAAGCAAAAGTACAAAGTGGGTGGCCCAGGGCAGGGATAGTCCGGATTTCCCAGAAGGGGCAAGGGCAACCCATTCAAAAACAAGTTGGAGGAGGAGTTATTTAATAGGGACAGAGTTTTGATTTGCAGAATGAAAATTTTTTGGAGACTTGTTTCCCAACAATATGGATATACTTAATACTGCTGAATTGTATACTTAGAAAGGATCCGAAGATAAATTTTCCGTTTGGTATATTTTTATCACAATAAAAGGAAAGACACACTGGTAAAAATAAAAAGGGAAGAAAGTGGTGAGCAGTCCTGAAGAAGGAATGCTTTGGTGAGCTGGGAGATCCCTTTGTCAGGGGCTTGGAAGGCACATAGCAGTAGAATTAAAAAATAAACAGTGGGACTTCCCTGGCGATCCAGTGGTTAAGACTCCACATTTCCACTGCAGGGGCCAGTGGATTTGATGCCTGGTCACCGAACTAAAATCCCACAGGCCCCACTATGCAGCCAAAAACAAAAAGTAAAAAATAACTAAACAGAGCAGAACAACAGGAAAAAGAATAGATATATACATAACACACATATATAACTGAACCACTTTGCTGTACACCTGCAACACTGTAAATCAACTCTACTTCAATTAAAAAAAAAAGATAAACAGGGCAGAAATCTATGAGGAATGGCAGGAAAAGAGCAATAATTCCACTAAAAACAAGAAAAGTCAGTGAGCATCAGACTAGATGAGAAGGAACATCAAATGAAAATTACAAAGTGAGGGAAAAATGCTTAAGGAAGTTGTGGATGGGGAAGACAAAAAAAAAAAAAAAGACAAAACAGGAGTCACAGAGCAAAGTGGACTCTAATACACATTAGGCAAGAGCAGAAAAGCAAATAGTAAGGAGATGGGCATTTCTAAATTTTGTAGGTAAAAGGACCTCATGAAAAATGCTAGTGGATTTCTGCTGAGTGTGTGTTAAGTGCACAGTGCACTGTCTGGACTAGTACTTAAATCCGGCCCCTACTTAACAGTGTTTACATTAAGGGCTCTGTACTGGACAAGGAGAGAACTGTCAAGAGAGATTTAGGTTGTACTTGACCTATACACTTACCTTGCCAGCATCCTTTTGAAGAGTCAAGATCCTTTCAATGTACAGGAATAAAATCTAATGGCTAACAGATCCCTAAGTGCAGGTCTGAGTGGGGCTGAGGAGTTCCCCACAGTTCTCTGTTCAGAGCTTACTTTCCAGATACTAGCCATAAACACTCACCTGGTTGGCAAATGAAAACCTCCATCTTCCTGCCAGACGATGTTGATTCACCCATCCCTGGGCATGGAGACCATCTGTCGTGGGACCAGCATGTTCTCCCTTTCACTCTGTGTCTCAGGTCCAGAAAACAATAATATTCTATGATGGTCAAGTTTGTCCTCATTTTCTTAAACCTCCTACCGTGATGCCTACTGAAGAAGTACATGCTAATTATTGGTTCCTCTTCACCTCCACATACATAGAGGTTTGTCTGTCTAAATAGTAAGGATGATAAGAAATCTGTATCTTTTAATCATCTAACCACTGTTATAGTTCTGATATTGAATCAAAGATCTTGACAAGAGTTTTGTTGATTTCTTTTTAATTTTCCAAACATGAAGAATAACTTAGCAACTTTATTATTTTTTGAATGTACAATAATTATCCCACTACAGGAAACTGATACATTTCAGATGGTGATTGTGCTTGTTATGAAATATTTTGTGTTCAACATTTTGTTCACTTATTTGCCATGCTGGTAAATATGTATGTCTTTATACAACATACAATGAAAACACTAAAAAAAAAAAAAAGATGAATTTAAAATCTGAGATAGTACTTTGAATAGTGTAAATATTTTTTCTGAAATAATAGCTTATTCCCAAGAAGAAAGTTACCTCAGAAATAAATAACCTACTTGTCACCCTGTGTATAAAGAAGTGCATTTGCCATTTAGTTAATGAAAATGACACACAGAAAAATTGAATGTTAAATGTCACTTTTCACAAAATGTATGGAATGATAGAACTAGAGCTTATATTTATTTGTGCTATTAAAGGTTAATCAATAGTGTTATATATTAGTTACCATTCACCCATATTATTCACATTTAAAGAGTTTTTTAAAATTAAACTGCATAATAATTTGTTATTTCTAATATGAATCCTAAAATATCCAGCCTTTTACAAAATTTTTGCCTTGACATCATAGTTTCTTAGAAACTTTTATTGCTTAGAGAAGAAAATGCTAGAGATAAACAGAAAGTAAATTGAGAAAATTAGAGAGCTATGTGAGATTGTGTATGTACTGACCTGGTTTTGGCAACCCACTCCAATTTCTTGACTGGAAAATCCCATGGATGGAGGAGCCTGGTGGGCTACAGTCCATGAGGTAGCAAAGAGTCAAATATGACTGGGCAACTTTCTTTCTTTTTTCTGACTTACAGTTTTATGATCTCTTCCAGGGTTTCTGAAACCTTGGTACTATCAACATTTTGATGTGGATAAATCTTTATTGTGGGGAGCTGGCCTGAAGGTGCAGGGATGTCTGGCAGCATCCCTGACGCCTACCCTTCAGATGCCAGGAGACTTCCTTCTTCCCCTGAGGCTGTGACAACCAAATATGTCTCTGATGTTCCCAGATGTTCCCTGGGGAGGCAATGTTGCCTCTGGTTGAGAACTACTAATCTACTCTATATGTACTGCAGTATTTTAGAATAAATGTTTATTTAGGCTAAGGAGTGGTTTTGAATTTTTTTTAAGGTCATATTTTCATATCCATTTATTTTCTTAAGAAAAAAAAAGAAAACTTTCACTTAGAGTTATCTTATACATCCCAATCTAAATTACAACATAATTTGTATACTTATTTCAAAATCTGGTAGTAATATAATTTGCATATTGTATATTCTTCATTTCATCTCTAGATAGAATAGAGATGAAATAGAAATATTACAGCTGGTATCTAAAGAGGAAACTATAAAAATAGATTGATTTGATTTGCATCTAGGCATATTTTTCAAATGCACTAGATCACTTTTCATACTTTTCTAAAAAGAAAAGTTTATATAATGAATTCCCATTAAAATTAAAATATTTAACCTTTATCCTAAATCTTATGAAGAGAATGTATAAAATTTATAAAAAAAAAATTGTGCCCTAATTTCCTAATTCAATAGTATCATAAAAATTATTGATAATTTTATGTCCTTTTCAAATAAAAAGTATTTTTGCTTTTTAAAAATGATGTGGAGGAGTCACGAAATTTCACCATGAAACAATAAAGACTTAAAAAGTAGGAGGTAAGATTACTTTTCAGAGGATTCTAGCTTCATAATTTAACTAAGTCATCAAGATTAATTAACATTTCAGTAAGATTTTGGAGAAAAACCTGGCAGTTTAGCAGCTTTTTCTTCTGAGATTGTTCACTGCTTTTGGAACAATGCAGTTTGATAGAAGAGAAAACGAACAGAACGAGAAATAAAAATACTATATAGCCTATTAACATCTTATACAGAAAATAAAGGAGAAATGGTGTTTTTTAAATGGAGAAACTTGATAACTAAACATAAATGCAAAAATTGTTTAAAGGTATGCATTTTACATAACTAAATGTTTGTATATGTTACTTTAAAATATTTTGCTATAATTAATCATATATTCCCATATGTAAATATAGGTATTTGTATATTTTTTTCCTTAGACTTTAAATATAAACTTACTATTTATTCTTATGCCAATATATACAAATTATTTTTGGTGTTCCTAAACTTAAATGGGAAAAATACATATTAATTTCTCTCTCTCTTTTTCTATACAGTGTGTTTGAAATATATTTGCCAGCTAGTTTCACAGTATCTTAAAGAATATTTCATTGACTATTGCCTAAATTTGGCTAATTTTTCCAATAGTTGAACACATTTTCACAAGTTGGGGCAAATAAATAGTATAAATAGAAGAGACTGCCTTATAATTAAGGGTATTGTATCTGTGTTTTTAAAATAACTTGGTCAGCAGATACGTGAAGAAGATTCTAGATGTACTATATTTACTTGAATAACTCTTCTGTTACTTCTACTTGCCCTGACCAATGTTGAAAAGAAAATGAGCATCTTTTTTTTGTTGTTGTTATTTAAGTATAAATTTCTACTCCCCCTACTCATGTCTGTAGGTGTTATATCAAGCATTTGCTCATGGACTTCCAAGAGTAAGATAGAGTTTCAATATCAAGACAAGAACTTTTGACCAGAAGAGCACATTTTGCCTGGTTTATTTTGATTTGTATTATCCATGGGGTGGATATAATACATGTATTATCCATGGAGTGCTACTGCTTACTGCCCCAAATGTTAAAAACTGGGATGGAACTGGTGATTTGACAGTTCAAGAAAGGGACCTAAACTTTTAACCCTAATGGCCTTTTGGCAAAAGTTATCAATATTTATGTGAAGTGTTTATTATGGAGGAACACAAATTATGTTAGTATTTCCAGTCAAGTTTGAATTCATCATGATGGCATATTTGAAGTACTGATGTATTGATAGTTATATGAAGCATAATCTTAATTAAATCATTTGTTTTTTCAAGAAGTTTTACTTAGTAGGAGAATTACCAGTGTCATTTAGTTATTAGAAGAGGAAAGGTGTCTTCTGGTTTCCTGGCTATTAGAAATAGGTCTTCATATTTGCCCCTCATGTTAAACCTAGGGAAAGAGGGGACTCTTAGCAAATAAATAGAAATTTGAAATTTACCTCTTATTCAAAAAACAGTGACTTTAAACACCCACAGATTTTAAATGGCAAAAATACATTTTATAAAATGTGAAGTCTGTTTAAAATATGTACCTTCAATGCTCTGACATCAAAAAATTTATTAATCAAATTTATTAATCCTGAAACTTTTTAAATGTTGAAAAAATTAAGTTGACCCTCTCTATTTAAACTCAGCTTTAACTCCAGAAGGTTACTCTAAGAAATTTAGTTAGTTTTACATAGATGTGAAGTAACTCATGACTGTTTTACCATGACATAGAGAGGTACATTTCCATTAAAAAAAAATAATAAACTATATGACATAAGTAATTGTTCAAATACAAAGGTACATGCAAGTTTATATTATTTTAATGATTTTTGAGTTAACTTACATCTTGTGGCAAATAAGAGTAATTCAAATGAATTTTTAAAATACCTTCATACTTGTCTATTTGATGAGTTTTTTTTTCTTAGTTATGTATTTAAAAAAGTAATCTTTGACTTTGCGTCTCGGTTTCTGTTGTTGAAGCTTCTTTGCTTTATTGCAGTCCATGGAGTCTGGGAGGAGTGGTCTCCGTGGAGTCTGTGCTCATTCACCTGTGGTCGAGGCCAGAGAACCAGAACGCGGTCGTGCACTCCGCCCCAGTATGGGGGGAGGCCGTGCGAAGGGCCGGAGACACATCATAAGCCATGTAATATCGCCCTCTGCCCAGGTGAGCCTGTTCTGCATTTGGTGAGCTTTGTGTTTCTGATCTTTGTATATGGTCCCCAGTATACCTAAGAGATTTTAAGAGTACAACCTTCATTTAGCCGCATTGGAAAATGAGCCTTTTCTTTATTGATTCTTGCTTAAATAAAGCCAGCTACCTTCCTTGATTCTATTGTATGCAGTTGTATATATTAATATTTCATTAATTTTGAAGTATTAATAATTAATACTGTGTACCAGGGGATGCTTACCTTTATTGAAATTCTATAAATATGCATATTAATGATTCCCACTAAGACTTTTATCCTACACATGGATTTCTCTCCTGGAAAAATTATAAGACTTCCCAAAGACTTGAATGGACTGTTGCTTCCACATTGTAAATAGAGAGTCTGGTGTAGAGATGGCCCTTCAATAAGAGGATTATAGACATTTGCTAGAAAATCAGACTTTCTGCATTCACTGCTAGATATTCAAAATGGTTAGATCATAAGTGATATATAATCCTGATATGATTATGAGGACTGTAAAATCTGTTCTTCAAGTGTATTTACATTTTTTTCTTTTCCTTTAAAATGTTTCAATTCTGTTTTACCTTTTGATAATTTCCACCATTGCTCCAGAGAAAAGTCTTCCTAATGCTGTTATTTAGGATGCTGAAACATTCACACATAAAACAAATACCTACAAAATGAAAACGACTGATCTCTAGCTTGAAGGGGTTTGCAATTTATGGGAGAAAATGAACACAAACAATGATAGAATCTCCCAGGAAAGCAAAGATACTTCTTAGAAGAAGACACAGGTATGAGTAGCAAATGGAAAAGTCTAACAAAAATGTGCAGACCAGTATTAATAAGCAGCATCTTCCGTTTGGGAGAGTTTCTCACTGACCCATGCACTCACATATTCTCCATGCAATAAACAGCTGGGATCCCAGTAGTGAACTCCAGACACATTACTTAACTCACATTGAGTCCCATTTGCCCTCTAAATTCCCCACATTAATATCTTATCTTATAATACAATGTTTTAAAGTTCTTCTGGAAATTTTAAGAATCTAAAATATCTGAGGACTATGAAAAACACTCAAAATGCAGAGAAGAAACAGTCATCTAACAAGCTTAATTGTACTCTTTTAATTCGGACGAAGACTAGGGTTCCTACACTTGGGAGTATACATGTAAATATGTAGCAGTTATACTGAGTAATATACTTTTTACTTTTAGAATTTTATGAATCCTATGAATTGCGAATATAACTGTATGATTCAGTATTCAGGTATTATGAATACTAAGGTGTCAAAATCATGATTCCTTATTTTCAAATCATTCCCAGAAAATCTATTTAAGTTCTTTTGTCTATCTCTATGTAAATATACAGATAGGCACACCAGACATATGCATGTATATTTATGCTCTGACTTTTCCCCAAAGATTTAACTTATGCACATTTTAGAATTTTTTTCTAACAACTAAGCTGTGATATTTACAGGTAGTCAGAGTTCACTCATTTTTCTATGGAATGTGAAAAAAATAGACAACACTTGGAAGTAAAGAATAATAGCTAACTATGGAATATCTTTGGATATATTTGTTTTTAATTAATTCTTTACCTCAGTTGATCCCCATAAGTACAAAGATAAAATGGCACCGATCAATAAAAGGTTGTCAGCCGGGTTTTTCATAGTCCATTTTCCATTAATTTATCTAGACATGAAAAGCTTAGATATGAGTACACAGAGCTGCTAAGTTGTTAGAATTCAGATAAGAAAATGCATTTTTCTAAGCTGATCCAGTTATGACTTAGAGGTGTTCAGTCATAATTCCACAGATGGTAGCTTTGCCCCACTGGCTCCTCTGCAGGAACATACACCATGTATCACTCACGTAGTAACCATGTGTGTTTTCAAGCTACTAGTGTTTTACCTGTATTATACTATCACTGAAATCACTCTAAGATCATTACAGTTGGATATCCAGACATATAAGAAGAAGTAGAACTAATTATGACTAATTTCAGGGATCTTCACTGAATATAAAGCATTATTAACTATCAACTAGATGTAAAACACTGCTGAGAATAATGTAGAATCCCTGATCTCTAGAAATTTGCAGTCTCTTCTGAGAATTTAGAAACACGCATGTGAAAAATGAAAGTGAAAGTCACGCAGTCATGTCTGACTCTTTGCCACCCCACTATACAGTCCATGAAATTCTCCAGGCCAGAATACTGGAGAGCCCCTTCTCCAGGGGATCTTCCCAACCCAGGGATTGAACCAAGGTCTCCTGCATTACAGGTGGATTCTTTATCAACTGAGCCACAAGGGAAACCCAGGCATGTGAAAAATAGAATGCAATTCTGAAAAACACAAATAAATGCTCTAGTCTTAATAAAAGATAGCAATTTGAATATTAAGTGATTTCAACCTACATTTCTTATAGCCATCCTACCTGAGATTCCTAAGATATCCTCTTAAAGAAAAAAACCATTATAAGAAATGTGACCGTGATGAAGAGTGTGGGTAAGACCCACACTTGGTTCTCCTTGGTTAGGCTGACATGGGCCACAGAGCAGAAGAAAGCAGGGGAAACATTCACAACAAAAAATTGCGTCTCTGGTCACCACTTCTGCAAGATTTGATCGTGCAAGTTCTGATCATGGGCAGTGATGTTTTAGTGTAGGGTCATGTGAGAACAGCCTCCCAGCTTTTAAGAAACACATTTTGCTCTGTATATTTCTGGCCGACTGCCCCCAGCCAACACCAGTCACTGTTTAGATATAGTACACAAATCAGTTACTAATGACTCAAACTAGGAAATACCAGATCTAACTTTTCCTTCCTTCCTTCTCTCCTCGTATGGCAAGGAGGCAAGTGATTTACCTTTGCTCAAAAGGAATGGGAGAAAGTTGGACATTGACTAAGGAAAGTATCAGATAAGAATAGGATGTCATGTATTATCAGTAGGAAATCAAGATTGCTGGGAGAAATATCAATAACCTCAGATATGCAGATGACACCACCCTATGACAGAAAGCAAAGAACTAAAGAGCCTCTTGATGAAGCTGAAAGAGGAGAGTGAAAAGTTGGCTTACAACTCAACATTCAGAAAACTAACATCATGGTACCCAGTCCCATCACTTTATGGCAAATAGATGGGGAAACAATGGAAACAGTGGCTGACTTTATTTTTGGGGCTCCAAAATCACTGTAGATGGTGACTGCAGCCATGAAATTGAAAGATGCTTGCTCTTTGGAAGAAAAATTATGACCAACCTAGACAGCATATTAAAAAGCTGAGACATTACTTTGCCAACAAAGGTCCATCTAGTCAAAGCTATGGTTTTTCTAGTAGTCATGTATGGATGTGAGAGGTGAACTATAAAGAAAGCTGAGCGCTGAAGAACTGATGCTTTTGAACTGTGGTGTTGGAGAAGACTCTTCAGAGTCCCTTGGACTGCAAGGAGACCCAACCAGTCCATCATAAAGGAAATCAATCTTGAATATTCATTGGAAAGACTGATGCTGAAGCTGAAACTCCTATACTTTGGCCACCTAATTTTGAAGAACTAACTCATTGGAAAAGACTCTGATGCTGTGAAAGACTGAAGGCAGGAGGAGAAGGGGATGACAGAGGATGAGATGATTGGATGGCATCACCGACCCTATGGACATGAGTTTGAGTAAGCTCCAGGAATTGCTGATGGCCAAGGAAGCCTGGCATACTGCAGTCCATGGGGTCACAAAGAATCAGACACGACTGAGTGACTGAACTGAACTGATCAGAATTTGCATAGATCAAACACATTTCATCATTTAGTGTGAACAACACTCTTCATTCCTACATAGCATCCACTTCATTATGGGGATGATATGTGTTTCTTCCTGGTGGAGGACACAGTAACCCACTCCAGTATTCTTGCCTGGAGAACATGGACAGAGGAGCCTGGTGGGCTACAATCCATAGGGTCGCAGAGTCAGACACAACTGAAGTGACTTAGCACAGCAAATGTGTTTCTTCGGGGCTTCCCAGGCGGTGCAAGTGGTAAAGAACCCACCTGCTAGTGCAGGAGACATAAGAAACATAGGTTTGATCCCTGGCTTGGGAAGATATCCTGGATGAGGGCATGGCAACCCACTCCAGTTTCTGGCGTGGAGAATCCCCATAGATAGAGGAGCCTCTTTTCTCATCTACAGTACCAATCACGTGTCATACTATGGAAGGATGTATGTATGTATCTGTGTGTCCAGTGGTCTTTGTGATCTGTTTCTATTACCTCACCATACCCAGAATTTCTGGAAGTCCAACCTGTGCTTTCTGTTTTCTCTGAATTTTCATTGCAGTCACTAATTGAGCATCAAGTTCACAATGATATTAGTTGATACATTTGACAACAAAGAAGTGCTCTTGTATTTCCTGTTTATCTCTCTGTGCAACTTTATTCCTGGTTGTATCCAATTATTAAGTGGATTCTTTCCACCTATACATATCCAAATTTCTAATGCTCATCCAGATGTTTTGTAGGGCATTTCTGTTCTTACTTAAAAATACATTAATGTGTTGTAGTGGAAAGATCTTTGGTTTTTGCAAGCGAAAACATATTTGAATTTAGATATCACATTTCACATCTGTGTTGCTCCTCTGGTCTTAGTTTCTTCAGCTGCACATTGAGGACAGAATAGTAACACCCTCTTCATGAGAAGGCCACATGAGATGCTTTAAAGGAGAGAACTTGGTAGTTAACAAACTAGCAAATGCTGTTAATAAATATTAGTAGTATTATCATGTCAGTGCGCTCCAGTGAGAGTCCATCAGGATGACACTTGTCGTTGAACAAGTTGGGTTTGTCACTCTCCACAGTGAGGGGGAATTAACATAGGGAACTGCAGGGCATCTTAGTAAGAGGGTGTTGTTGTTGCAGTTTAGTCACCAAGTCCTGTCCAACTCTTTTGCGATCCCATAGACTGTAGCCCACCAGGCTCCTCTGTCCATGGGATTTCCCAGGCAAGAGTACTGGAGTGGGTTACCATTTCCTTCTCCAGGGGATCTTCCTGACCCAGGGATCAAACCCAAGTCTCCTGCATTGGCTGAGAGATTCTTTACCTCTGAGGTACCAGGGAAGCCCAAGAGGGTATTAGGAAAGACTTAACCAATGGTTTGGGCTTGTGGTGGGTGATTTCACAGAAAGTTTATTAAAGTAGGACTTTGCTTCACACTTGATGGTGTCAGGGTGAGAGGGGCAACTCTAGGATTTAGTATCTTAGTAAATATCTAGGACAAGTGAAGACCAGCTGAGTTGGTGTGTCACTCAGCTGAGAGAGGAGAACGCACCTCCTCTCTCAGAATGTGTGTTCTGAGAATTGTGTGTTCCACTGGGACCTGTCTTTGTCCCTGAAGTGGTTTTGGTTTACTTCATTTTGATCACAGTCTCCAAGTGACCTTGTCTGGTATTCATGTGCTGCGATGGTTTTAGGTCCAACAAGAGATAACACATCATTATGACACCAGGGAGGCTGCCAATAGCACTGAAGTTTGGCTAAGTTCGTCAGGCCCCTGCCTGGGTGTCCCCTAGATGGTGACCCCTCCTCCATGGTGACTTCAGAGGTTTCTGTTGTTAGTGATTTTGATTAATATTCATCTGGAGAAAATTAACAGACATTATGAAATGTTTGCATTTCCCAGGTAGGCCCTCCCTTAACATTATATAGATGTGTATCTGCAAAATAAAATCTACCTTATCTTTTCCAAAATTAAATTATTTGGGGAAAATAAATGTTTAAGTGTTTACTTCAAAGTCTCAAGGTTCATTATAATTTCTTTCATAGTATTTGGCTTTATATTAATAGTAATAATTATTTCCCTTTGTCCAAAGTTGAAGACTGGAGGAACAAGTGATTCAAGTTTGGCCCTACTTGTTTCTGTCTTAACAATTCTCCTTCTGATATATATTTATGAAGTAGAGGACAAATAATATCGAAGATAGGCAGGGGTAAATAATATGTAAGTGACAGATGGGAGACTGAAATAAGGAATTATTGACAAGTTTTCATTTATCTATAAGAACTATGTCTGAATGAATGAATATGGTTCAGTAGTCTGGAATCCACAAGACATGGATGAAGGTTTCATCCCAGTCCTTAATTGTAAATATTTACTTTGGCAACTTCTTCCTCTTTTCTGTTCCCCACTTTCATTTGTAAAGTAGAGCCAGTATTCATTACCCTTCATATTTTAGGAATGTTCTATGAGTATAAAATAACAAAGTTGAGGGTATTTATCATGATTTAGAAAGGACTGTCCATGGTGTCGCTAAGAGTCGGGAACGACTGAGCGACTTGACTTTCACTTTTCACTTTCACGCATTGGAGAAGGAAATGGCAACCCACTCCAGTGTTCTTGTCTGGAGAATCCCACAGGTGGGGAAGCCTGGTGGGCTGCCGTCTCTGGGGTTGCACAGAGTCGGACACGACTGAAGCGACTTAGCAGTAGCAGCAGCATTACTTGAAAAGTGAGGGATTTGGTGAAATAAACTCAGGATATTATGATAGTTTTTGAGCTTTGCTTCTTATGGACAGTCTTAACCAGATACTCAAAAGAGATTCTTTGGGCAGGATTTTTCTAAGAAGTAGGTACGTAAGTGTCAGTCTATGGGACTGAGCAGTCCTGCATTTGAGAAATCCATTCCTTAGGATCCAGAACCTTTCTAGAGAGATCTGATTTGGTTGTACTTTCCAGATACATTTGCAGACTCTTATAAACTCCAAGAAGAAAGAAAGAACCACCCGATGGTAGGTCCTGAGGAATGGAGCTGGACCCAAATGTCTGTTACCATGAGCACGAGGCTTCAGTCTCCTGCGGTGCTAGTATTTTCATTCTTCAGCATCTGTGAGAGGGTGACCTCCCACTGTCCCTCTGCAGGGAGCTCCTGGGGAGACAGTGAGTGGAAAGGTGCGGAGACTTGGCCCTATCTGACTCAGGACCTGAGAGGTCCCTGATCTCTCAGCATGAGGATGTTATAATTTACAACACAAATGATACCTCATTAACCTGGTCTTTAATTAATTTGTAGTTTATAATCTTAACCTTCTGGTCTATTATGTGGTGATTGTATTCATTTTGTGTCATTTCAGATGTTTAAGCACTATTCTGGTGATGTTTCGGTGCTTAGCTTATGAAATTTTTTAAAAAAATCATTATGTCTGTGTTAATTCTGGATTGTTTTCATTTACTATTTAATATTTTTCTCATTTAAACTTTATCTTAACTTAATCTTACTTTTTTAAATCCTTACTCTTACCATGATAATTTGGTAAGACTATCCTTAATTCTATTTTTTTAAAGCATATTTCATTTTGATGTCTCCTCTCTTGTCATTTATATAAAAATGGCAGATAGGAAACATAAGTTTAAGCTCTTCAACATATGGTTCTTCCATATTTCAGTCTTGTATTCCAAAGGAGTCTTTCCCATTTTCTGGGTAACTTTCAATTCAATAAAAATCAAGGCTCTCCAACTTTGCCATTCCTAAGTCAGATAGCCTAAAAGGCAGCTTTTGTCCCCCAACTCTTCCCTATCAGTAACTTAATCAGCCAGCAATAATCAACCCAGAACAGTTGTTGAAATGATGGTTTTCGTGTCCAAAATACTCATGACTTTAACTTGTGTTTATTGTTATCCAACCAGTTCTAGAATGTCACTAGTTATTCTCAAGATGAGAAAATAGACTGAAGCATAGTATTTTCATTAACATGTATCATAGTCACTGGGAACTATATTCAATATCCTTGAATAAACCATAATGGAAAAGAATATAATAAAGTATGTATATCTGTGTATAACTGAATCACTTTGGTGTAAGAAGAAAGCACAACAGTTAAATCAATTGTGCTTCAATAAAAATTTTAAAGTTATAAAGTAAAATAAAATATATCATAGGAACTAACTCCCTGCATATGGGAGACAGATTTTTCTTCCAAGTGAACACAACTGCAGAAGGAAGCTTATATAACAAAGTAAAACCCAGGAATCTAACAATTTAAACATGGTAATTTTAATTTTTCTGTGTCCAGAAAATGTCTCATGTGTCACATTACTGAAAAAAAAAACTTTGTGTCTGCAGAGTGGCTCTGTTTTATAAGGAAGTACTGCTGTGAAGGTAGGACTGGCTGATCTTAGCATCTTCCCAGATTTAAAATATGGCCTCCCATTCTCCATCCTTAGATGCCTCTGTGCAATGGTTCACAGGTGATAGGCATTTGGAGTTTTTAAATTGAAAAATGACAATGAAAAAGCCCAACTGCAAATGCTGATGATAGAAATGAAGAGAAAATGAAAAGCCCAAGAAAATGTTGGCTCTTCACAGAAGAAATTATGCCTTATAATGTGATGTCAAATGGTGTTCCATGAAAGAAAAAATAAGAAGAAAAGAGGGAGGGAGGAAATTTGGGAGAGACAACTTTAAACAAAGTTTATTCAATGCAGGATTCCCTGGGTTATGTCTATAATGGCACTGCAGGTTCAACATGTTCCAGATAAACATTTTTATTTCAGGGCTATATGCCTGCTGACCTGTTTGAAAGTTCCTCTAACCCAGTTCAGTAACAGGTCCTACCATTTACCCCTGTCTGGGCTGTAGTCTAGTCCACTAACATCTGCCACACCAATTCCTGCCCCTGTGCAACCCAGTCTGCACAAATCCACAAAATAGAAGGGCTCAAATATGAATGACGCCACGTCTCTTCACAACTATCAAGTCCTCTCGTGGCGTTTCAGCTTTTTGGTCCTGTACCTGCTGGACCCCCCAAGATCTGTCTTCTGTTGCCCTCAGGACCCACCTCCTGCTGTGTCGCCCTCTTCATGAGCCCCAGACTCATCTCTTTCCTGAAATGCACAAAGCCTTCCTGCCCCCAACCCCACCTTGGGTGGAGCCCTCCATGGAGCTCAGGTCTCTGGCTCCTCCTAGTGATGGGAACTCAGCTCTTCTGTGGTCATTCTGCCTTCAGAACTCTTCCGGATGAGACTGTTGTTTCTCCTTTGTTTCCTTGTTTACCGTCATCTGTCTCCACCACAGCCGCTCAGACTGTGGGTTACAGGAGGGCAGAGCGTAGTGCGTCTTCATCAGCACAGTTGTCCATGAG
Source organism: Bos taurus (assembly GCF_002263795.3). Taxonomy (NCBI): domain Eukaryota; kingdom Metazoa; phylum Chordata; class Mammalia; order Artiodactyla; family Bovidae; genus Bos; species Bos taurus. Next base: position 7,724,541 of record NC_037336.1, read on the forward strand.
TCTAGGAGAAGGAGGCCAGTCACAGTGTGGATTCTTTTTTTTTTTTTTTTTGGTCCAACTTTTTTTTTTTTTTTTTAAACTTTACATAATTGTATTAGTTTTGCCAAATATCGAAATGAATCCGCCACAGGTATACATGTGTTCCCCATCCTGAACCCTCCTCCCTCCTCCCTCCCCACACCATCCCTCTGGGTCGTCCCAGTGCACTAGCCCCAAGCATCCAGTATTGTGCACAGTGTGGATTCTAAGGAGGGCATCCACAGCCTGCAAGATCAGTTTTGGAATGTCTGCATGCATGCCTGCGTGCTAAGTCGCTTCAGGCATGTCTGACTCTATGCGACCCCGTGGACTGCAGTCCACCAGGCTCCTCTGTCCATAGGATTCTGCAGGCAAGAATACTAGAGTAGGTTCCCATTTCCTTCTCCAGGGGATCCGCCCCATCCAGGGATTGAACCCAGGCCACTGTGTCTCCTGCATTGGCAGGTGGATTTTGGACCATGAGTGCCAGCTTGGAAGCCTGTTTTGGATTGTTTCAGTTCAGTTCAGTTGCTCAGTCGTGTCTGACTCTTTGCAACCCAATGAATCTCAGCACGCCAGGCCTTCCTGTCCATCACCAACCCCGGAGTTCACCCAGACTCATGTGCATCGAGTTGGTGATACCATCCAGCCATCTCATCCTCTATTGTCCCCTTCTCCTCCTGCCCCCAATCCCTCCCAGCATCAGAGTCTTTTCCAATGAGTCAACTCTTCGCATGAGGTGGCCAAAGTATTGGAGTTTCAGCCTCAGCATCAGCCCTTCCAATGAACACCCAGGACTGGTCTCCTTTAGGGTGGACTGGGTGGATCTCCTTGCAGTCCAAGGGACTCGCAAGAATCTTCTCCAGCACCGCAGTTCAAAAGCATAAATTCTTTGGTGCTCAGCTTTCTCCACAGTCCAACTCTCACATCCATACATGACCACTGGAAAAACCATAGCCTTGACTAGACAGACCTTAGCGGGCAAAGTAATGTCTCTGCTTTTGAATATGCTATCTAGGTTGGTCATAACTTTCCTTCCAAGGAGTAAGTGTCTTTTAATTTCTTTGCTGCAATCACCATCTGCAGTGATTTTGGAGCCCCAAAAAATAAAGTCTGACTCTGTTTCCACTGTTTCCCCATCCATTTCCCATGAAGTGATGCGACCGGATGCCATGATCTTCGTTTTCTGAATGTTGAGCTTTAAGCCAACTTTTTCACTCTCCACTTTCACTTTCATCAAGAGGCTTTTTAGTTCCTCTTCACTTTCTGCCATAAGGGTGGTGTCATCTGCATATCTGAGGTTATTGATATTTCTCCCAGCAATCTTGATTCCAGCTTGTGTTTCTTCCAGCCCAGCGTTTCTCATGATGTACTCTGCATATAAATTAAATAAGCAGGATGACAATATGCAGCCTTGACGTACTCCTTTTCCTGTTCGGAACCAGTCTGTTGGATTATTTACATTTCCCCAAATCATCAGGAAGACTTTTCTGACAGAACGACAAGATCCTAATTAGGTTGCAATAGGCACAGATTTTTGAGAAGGAAATGGCAACCCACTCCAGTGTTCTTGCCTGGAGAATCCTGTGGGCAGGGGAAAATGATGGGCTGCTGTCCATGGGGTCACACAGAGTTGGACATGACTGAAGCGACTTGCAGCAGCAGCAGCAAGCACAGATTTCTAGAAAGAAAGCTTTGAGGTGTTTTCACACTCATGGGTTTGCAGAGTCTGGGGTTGTCCCTGTAAGTGTGTAGGACAGTCCCACCTGAGTAGGTGGAGATGGGGTGGGGAGTGCTTTGATGGTCTCTGGTCTGAGCTCGCCCGGGTGAAGAGCAAACCTAAATGCAGCTGGGAGAGGCAGCATCAGCCCTGCTTCGGATTCTCCAGCAAGCATCAGATAAGAAGAAAAAAGTCTCTTCGTGGCTTGTGTGGTACTTAGCTAAGTGGTTATGAAACAAAAACCTAAGGTGTATCATATGATAATTGGTTTTCAAGTATCTCACCATTTATCCCTGAAGTGTAATGTACAGGTCGGATTGGGAAATGCTTAAATGTCCAAAACAGAGCTCTTAATTTCCACCTCTCAGAAACCAACTTTTTTTTTTCATTTAGTGAAATAACACTACCATTTCAGAAAGACGTTTCTTTTTTTCTTCTTGGTTCAGATATTTTCATGATATTGTGATACTCTTTTCTTAAAAAAAGTTTTATTGGAGTATAGTTGATTTAGTTTACTTCAGGAGTACAGCAAGTAGTTCAGTTATATGTACATATGTACCAGTGTTTTTTCAGATTCTTCCGTCTTGTCCGTTATTATTGTGGTTGTTGTTTCCTCACTAAGTCATGCCCAACTCTTTTGTGACCCTGTGAACTGTAGCCTGCCAGGCTCCTCTGACCATGGGATTTCCCAGGCAAGAAAACTGAAGCAGGTTGCCATTTCCTACTCCAGGACATCTTCCTGACTCAGAGAACTAACCCACATTGTGTCTCATGTCTCCTGCATTGGCAGACAGATTCATACCACTGTGCCACCAGGAGAGTATAGTTTCCTTTGCTATACAGTAGGTACTTCTTGCTTATCTGTTTTATATATAATAGTTCAGTTCAGTCGCTCAGTCGTGTCTGACTCTTTGCGACCCCATGAATCCCAGCACGCCAGGCCTCCCTGTCCATCACCAACTCCCGGAGTTCACTCAGACTCACGTCCATCGAGTCAGTGATGCCATCCAGCCATCTCATCCTCTGTCGTCCCCTTCTCCTCCTGCCCCCAATCCCTCCCAGCATCAGAGTCTTTTCCAAGGAGTCAACTCTTCCCATGAGGTGGCCAAAGTAGTGGAGTTTCAGCTTTAGCATCATTCCTTCCAAAGATATCTCAGGGCTAATCTCCTTCAGAATGGACTGGTTGGATCTCCTTGCAGTCCAAGGGACTCTCAAGAGTCTTCTCCAACACCACAGTTCAAAAGCATCAATTCTTCGGCGCTCAGCTTTCTTTATAGTCCAACTCTCACATCCATACATGACCACTGGAAAACCATAGCTTTGCCTATATGGACCTTTATCAGCAAAGTCATGTCTCTGCTTTTTAACACACTGACTAGGTTTGTCATTGCTTTTCTTCCAAGGAGTTTGTGTCTTTAATGGCTGCAATCACCATCTGCAGTGATTTTGGAGGACAAGAAAATAAATAAAGTCTGTCACTGTTTGCATTGTTTCCCCATCTATTTGCCGTGAAGTGATAGGACTGGATTCCAGATTCCATGATCTTCATTTTTTGAATGCTGAGTTTTAAGCCAGCTTTTTCACTCTCTTCTTTTACCTTCATCAAGGGGTTCTTTAGTTCCTCTTCACTTTCTGCCATAAGGGTGGTGTCATCTGCATATGTGAGGTTATTGATATTTCTCCCGCCAATCTTGATTCCAACTTGTGCTTCATCCATCCTGGCATTTTGCATGATGTACTCTACATATAAGGTAAATGAGCAGGGTGACAATATAAGCCTTGACATACTTCTTTCCCAATTTTGAACCAGTCCATTTTTCCATGTACAGTTGTAATTGTTGCTTCTTGACCTGCACACAGGAGACAGGTAAGGTGGTCTGGTATTCCTATCTCTAAGAAATTCCTCAGTTTGTTGTGATCTACACAGTCAAAGATTTTAGCATTGTGAATGAAGCAGATTTTTTTTTTTTAATTCTCTAGCTTTTTTGGTGATCCAACAGATATTTGCAATTTGATCTCTGGTTCCTCTTCCTTTTCTAAATCTAGCTTGTACATCTAGAAGTTCTCAATTCAAATACTGTTTAAGCCTAACTTGAAGGATTTTGAGCATTCCTTTGCTAGCCAGTGAAATGGGTGCAATTGTGCAGTAGTTTAAACATTCTTTGGCATTGCCCTTCTTTGGAATTGGAATGAAAAGTGACCTTTTCCGCCACCTTAGAACATAATCAATGATTTTTTTTTTTAATTCCAAGATGACAAAATAAATGTTCCACACTTGACACTAAAAGAAATTCTTTTGTATACAATTGGTCAATTATCTAATTCTTTAAATTAAATTCACATACCCCTCTCTTTCTAACTTCTTAATTGTCCATTTTCCCACTGGAAATGGGAATTTGACTTAACACACTATATAACACATTAAGGGAATATTGGTCTTTTCTTCTTTTTAAGAAAGTATATAATCAGTTACTTTGTCACAGCCATTCTGTCATAATGGACAGGGAATATTCACAAAAAGAGACTTCTAGTTCTCAGTGTAAAATAAAACATCGAAAACTTACACTTGATACATTTTCATTATTATTTGTTTTCTGTAACTGACTTATAAACAAAACTTCCTGTAAAGTGTATGTTTTGCTGATGTTTATAGTGGTGTCAAAGTTCAAAATTCCCTCAAATATCTAATTTAACTCGTTCTTGAACTCCAGCCACAACATAAAATGTGTACTTTTACAGAAAGACTGAGATAATATTACAAATGTATGGATTAAAAATGTTTAAAAAAAATTTTACAATGATTATGCAGTCTTTCAGAAAAACTTCTCATGAGCAAAACACTTCACAAATAATCTGTTTTTCTAATACGTCTAATATGTCTTCAGCAAGATACTTTCTCTCCTCACCCATAATATAGCCCCCTGCTGAATTATCTACTCTTTGTCTATCTCACTCATTCCTAAATGTACATCTTCTTAGCTGTAGACACTTACCCTCTCTTCTTTGTAGTGAGTGTACAACTGTTACATTCCTAAAAACTACTAAATTTTTTACTTTAAAGCAGAATTCTTAAGGATAGCAGATATTCCTTTATTCTAGTCACTTAGCACTAAACTGATTGGTATCACTTAATTCATCTTTGTTTCTGTGTTGCTTTCTGAATGTTCTCAGTAAGTTGAATACCTGTACATTTTTTGGCCAAATAGGTGGTATCTACAGTGCAGGTATGAATCTTATTTTTTAAAAACCTCTCTCCTCTGAATGCAGACTTAATAAGTGTTATCTTAGAAAAGCAAACTTCTGAAATGGAAAACACACTCATCTTCAAAGCCAGCATCTAGAGGAAATGGATTCACTAGACTTCTTTTTTGTCTGGCAAATGGATTATATAGTCAATAAGACTGTGTCAGGTGCTAAAAGTGAGATGCTTAATGACATGAATGGGATGATTAAATTGGCCTTTTATGATTTTTTAAATCACACAGTACCACTAGATACATATTAAATAACTTTCTTTTTAATAGCTCCCTGCACAATCTGAAATTAGGTTGAAAGTACTCATTCCTATTCTGCCAGGGTGGGTCTTCACAGAAGCATTAGTTTATAACTTCGGATTTATGAAATAGATGAAAAGCAATGGAATGACATTGGAAAAAAGTGGACAGTAATATCCTGGTGCATTTTTAACACTTATATGCTAGTTATTGCCTTCAGGTAAATATTTTGCCTGGTTCCTTTGCTCACTTTTCATTTGTGGCCTATGGGATTATACCTTTATGAACGCTTCTCCTTTGTCTAAACCATCCAAATCTTACCATAGTAGTCTAACACAGTTACCCCCTAGTAGATGTGATGAGTTTTCTGAGTGTTTTTATTGTTGTGTTAAATTGGTATTGCTTTTCATTATTTATTTACTTATTTGTGTGCATAGAGTAATTCCTTTGGTGAGTTCTAAAAGATTTTTGAGGGGTTGGAATTCAAATTCTAGTATTTCTTGTAACACCTATCAGTGTCTGGTGACTGAAAGATTCTCAGTAGTCATTTGAATTAGTGAATAAATAAATGCATCTCAATTTGAACTTCCAAAGAAAGGCTCAGCCATCTGTATTCTATCCCAGCCTGGACACCTGGGTAGTCCCCTTGGCCCTCTCTCTGCTCAGGGCCCTTCCCTCGCGTCCCTGATCTCCCCAGGATGCCACCCTGGCAGGTTTCCTCCTCCAGCTCAGACCCTCCTCTGCTTTCCTGCACCAGATACGATCCGAGTCCCGTTGAAATTCTCCAATGGCTGCTTAACGATCGGAGCAAAGAGCTAAAATCCTTAACATGGTTACAAAAAGTTTGAAATCTGGCCCCTGTCTCTTCCCTGACCTCCCTGGTAGTTATTCACCTGGCTGTCTGGGTGATGCTCACAATGCCCCTTATTCAGTCCCGCCTAGCACCTCTGTATCTTCATGGAATAAGCGCTTTCTTAGGGACTTCCTATTATCCTTCAAGTGCACTTGAAAACTTGCTTTGTCAGGGAAGACTCCCAAGACCCTGAAAACTCTTGTCTCACTCTGTCTTGAAATCATCCTTTGCAGCAATGCTATAGAATTAACTTATATGGCATGTAACTAACTGTTCAACTTGTTCTGGGGAGTCCTTTTCTAAAATATGAGCTCTGTAATTATCATTATTTATTATATTCATTGCTACCTGTCCCCATCTCCAAAATCAAGGTCTTGTCTTTTTAAGTGGTCAATAAATATATTTGAAGAAATAAATCAATAAATGAAATAATAGACACATAAAAGTAAATAGAAATGAAGAATGAGGTAATAGTTGTTTTGAGGGTAATAGCATCTAATTGGATTCATGTAGAGTGTCTTGGTTGGCCTTCATCTTCAAGGTTGGTTTCACCTTCTATAGGCACACCTCAGAAATATCACAGGTTCAGTTCGAGATCACCTCAATAAAGGGAATATCACAATCAAGTAAGTCATACCAATTTTTTGGTTCCCCAGTGCACCTAAAAATTATGTTTACATTATACTGTATTCTCTTAAGTGTGTCATAATAACATTATGTCTTAAAAACAATGTACGTACCTTAATTTTAAAATACTTTATTGCTAAAAAATGCCAACCACCATCTGAGCCTTCAGGAAATTGTAATCTTTTTGTTGGTAGAGGGTCTTGCCCACATGTTGGTGGCTCCTGACTGGTCAAGGTGGTTGTTGTTGAGGGCTCAGATGGAAGTGGATTTCTTAAAATGAGACAGAAAAGTTCCCACGTTGGCTGATTCTTCATTTCATGAAATATTTTTCTGTAGCATGTAATCCTGTTTGATAGCATTTTGCCTATAATAAAACTACATTCAAGATTGATGTCAGTCCTCTCAAACTTCTATTCTGCTTTATCAACTTCGTTTATGTCATATTCTAAATCCTTTGTTGTCATTCAATAATCTTCACAGCATCTTCACCAGGAGTAGATTCCACTTCAAGAAACTTTCTTTACTTATATATAACAACTAGTTCCTCAACCCTGCAAATTTTATCATGAAATTGCAGTAATTCAGTCACATCTTGGGAGAAGGCAATGGAAACCCACTCCAGTATTCTTGCCTGGAAAATCCCATGGACAGAGGAGCCTGGTAGGCTGCAGTCCATGGGGTCGCTAAGAGTTGGACATGACTGAGCGACTTCCCTTTCACTTTTCACTTTCATGCATTGGAGAAGGAAATGGAAACCCGCTCCAGTGTTCTTGCCTGGAGAATCCCAGGGACAGGGGAGCCTAATGGGCTGCCGTCTATGGGGTCGCACAGAGTCGGACACGGCTGAAGCAACTTAGCAGTAGCAGCAGCAGTCACATCTTAATGCTCCACGTATAATTCCAATTCTCTTGCTGTTTCCACATCTGCAGTTACTTCCTCCACTTAAGTCTCAAACCCCTTCAAGTCAATGAAGATTGCAGTCAGTTTCCTGTAAACTTCTGTTAGTGTTTGGAGCACTTCCTGTGAATCATGAATATTCTTAATGGCATCTAGAATCGTGAATCCTTTCCAGAAGGTTTCTTCTTCACTGCCCAGATCCATCAGAGGAATCACTATATCTGGTGCCTATAGGCTTACAAAATGTGTTTCTTAAATAATAGGACTTAAAGGTCAAAATATCTCCTTGATCTCCATCCATAAGAATGGACATTATGTTAGCGGGCATGAAAAAGCAACATTAGTCTCATTGTCTCCATCAGAGTTCTTGGGTAACCAAGTGCATTGTCAATAAGCAGTAATGTTTTGAAAAAAATTCTTTTTTCTGAGCAGTAGGTCAACAGTGGGCTTAAAATATTCAGTAAACCATGTTGTAAACAGATGTCCTGTCATGCAGGCTTTGTTGTTCCATTAATAGAACACAGAGAGAGAAGATTTAGCATACTTTAAGGGCCCTAGGATTTTCAGAATGGTGAATGAGAACTGGCTTCAAGTTTAAAGCTACATTAGCCCCTAACAAGAGTGTCAGCATGTCCTTTGAAGTATTGAATCTGGGCATTTACTTCTCCTCTCCAAATATGAAAGTCTTAGACAGCATCTTCTTCCAGTCAAAGGCTATTTGTATACAGTGAAAATCTGTTGTTTAGGGTAGCCACCCTCATGAATTATCTGAGCCACATCTTCTGGATAACTAGCTTCAGCTTCTACATCAGCACTTGTTGCTGCACCTTGCACTTTGATGTTAGGGAGACAGCTTCTTTACTTCAACTTCATGAGCCCGTCTCTGCCGGCTTCAGACTTTTCATCTGCAGCTTCCTCACCTCTCTCAGCCCTCATAGAATGGAAGGGAGTTTGGGCTTCCCTGGTGGCTCAGAGGGTAAAGTGTCTGCCTGCAATGTGGGAGACCTGGGTTCAATCCCAGGATCGGGACGATCCCCTGGAGAAGGAAATGGCAACCCACTCCAGTACTCTCGCCTGGAAAATTCCATGGACAAAGGAGCCTGGTAGGCTACAGTCCAAGGGGTCACAGAGAGTCAGACACGACTGGGCAACTTCACTTCAGGGCCCTGTTATGTCTGGATGAGACTTCTGCATATGGGAATGGTATGGTGGTGTGGATCTTCTCTCCAGACCAGTCAAACTTTCTCTGTATAAGCAGGAAGGCTTTGTTCATTCCAGTGTGCACAAGAGTAGCACATTTAATTTCCTTTAAGAGTTTCCTTTACATCCGCAACTTGGCTGACTGTCACGAGGTCTGACTTTTGGCCTGCCTCAGCTTTCAACACACCTTCCTTACTGAGCTTATTAATTTCTGGGATTTGATTTCAAGTGAGAAATGTATGACTCTTCCTTTCACTTGAATGCTTAGAGGCCTTTGAAAGTGAAAGTGAAGTCACTCAGTCGTGTCCAACTCTTTGCGACCCCGTGGACTGTAGCCTACCAGGCTCCTCCGTCCATGGGATCCTCCAGGCAAGAGTACTGGAGTGGGTTGCCATTTCCTTCTGCAAATTGGCCTGATTTCATTACTGTTGGGTCTCAGAGAATAGGGAGACTCAAAGAGAGGGAGAGAGATGAGGGATCAGCTGCCGGGTGGAGCAGTCAGAACACATTCAAAACACTTATCTGTTGAGTTCCCTGTCTTGTATGTGCCTGGTGCCCCAAGGCAGTGACAACATTCACATCAAAGATCACTGATCATAGACCACCATAACAAATATAATAATCATAAAAAGTTTGAATTATTGTCAGAGTTACTAAAAATGTGGCACAGGAAGCAAATGTCGTTGGAAAAAGGGCACTGATACACTTGCTGTACACAAGGTCACTAAAGAATTTAATTTGTCACAAGTGCAGCATCTGAAAAATGCAGTAAAGACCTGTGTCTACTTTGTGTACAGCCTTGTCTCCTGGAAACCTCCTCATACCATCTCTGCTTCTGCCTTGCAGTCGATGGACAGTGGCAGGAGTGGAGCTCCTGGAGCCAGTGCTCGGCGACCTGCTCGAATGGGACCCAGCAGAGGAGCCGGCTGTGCACTGCAGCTGCACACGGGGGCTCGGAGTGCAGGGGGCCTTGGGCAGAGAGCAGAGAGTGTTACAACCCCGAGTGCACAGGTGAGGCCTGAGGATTGCATTTTAAGGATGCCTGCCATTAAGTTCTGTGACAGAGCCATGCAGGACAGTCATGGGATAAACGATCATTATACATTTCTACTCAATGAAGCCAATTGTACCAAAACTCATTCTACTGTATGTTGTATTAAGAAGGCAACAAAATTCAGCAGCTTCTTAAATTAGATGAAATTAATTAGATTATACTAAATATTGATGTAAATCGATGAAGTCTAGAGCTGCACTTGTACTCTTTTAAAACTCAGTGTCCATTTGTCCAGATCCTGACAAACCTATAGAAGCTTCTGTTCATCACAGTGCTCTAAATTTGGCCAGAAAGTCAAATATTTGTGTATACGTTATTTGTGGTGGTAGACTAATGAAAACTGAACAATCGTGGTCCTCAGATTTTTGAATACCTAAAGCGGTTAGCACTGCACTTCTGCTGTTGACCATGGTGGTGTGTTTCTTTCAGCCAATGGGCAGTGGAATCAATGGGGTCATTGGAGTGGCTGCTCCAGGTCCTGTGATGGAGGCTGGGAGAGAAGGATGAGGACCTGCCAGGGCGCGGCCGTGACCGGGCAGCCTTGCGAAGGGACAGGCGAGGAAGTGCGAAGATGCAGTGAGCAGCGCTGTCCTGGTGAGTGCGCTCAGTGTCCCCGGGGACATACACTGGTCCCTCAAAAAAAAAAAAAAAAGATGAAAAATATTGCCGTTGGTTAAAGATAATGTTTCCTCAGTTAAAGTATTGGTGTTGATAAATGGTGATTCCCTTCTTTCCCTAATGTATGAAGTTTCCTCTGTTTCTGTGTCATAGACTGTTTTCTGTATGTTTTTAAATTGTTTGCTGCAAAATGAGTAGGCATATTGAACAATAACATGGGTAGACATGTTTAAAATTACTAATAGTTTGGGGTATCATTTTTGTAACTATCTTTATGAAATATTGTTTACTGAGAGAACAAGTTGCCTTAGATTATTTAGTAGAAAATAGATACGTGAGAAAATACAAATATAAGACTGAAACTCAGAAACTTGTAAATTTCACTGTTAATCCTCCTGATGTGTGACCTTGGACACCTCGGTTTACCTGCCCCATTCTCACTGTGAAAGGAAATCCCTATGAGGAACTCACTTTAAAATGACAGCATCAGGTCTTAATTCATAGAGAAAACCTGGAAGTATTGCTACATTAGAGGATTTTACACATAAGCATAGCATACAGGAAAGGTCAGAAATTGACCATATTATCAATCACATATATCTGAAAGTTCATGTGGAACAGAGACTCTTTCCTATGAGTGTGTATATTTCATAAAACACTGTTAATACTCAAGACTCAATAAATAAGTGAAAATTAGGATTTTAGAATGATATCATTGGCAAAATTTTGTAAACATGACAGAAAAGCTAATAGCATGGAATTTTAAGATTTCATTGCTGTGTATAAAACTCTGAACTTAGAGATTCGAAGACCCAATTAGAGTTGATGTTGCCATTGTTAATTGTGGGCAAGCTCGCCAACTCTGGCTGTCTGGTCCTGCTGAGTGTGATGACTGCACCTGTTTGAGATTTCTTTTCAGACAACTATGGATTTCTGTCTCTTATCTAACATGACTACTTCAATTTAGAAAAAACTCAATGAATTCTAAGAGTTATCTGGGATCAAAACTTTCTTTTTCTCCATATTTAGAATTCTAAAGACTTTTCATGGTTCAGAGATAATAGCAACAGAAACTAGACTCTGAGGGCAACAATAAGTCAGTTGTGTTCTTTGTAGAGCTTTAAAAAATCTAAAATTAGTTTTGTTCATTCTTAAAGCCATATGAATCCTGAATGATAAGAAGTAACCAGCATGGAGGATTCTGTTGAGAAGGATATCTACACAAATTAGCACTGTGAAATTTCTCCTGTGCGTCATAAAAATTAAGAAGCATTAAACAAAGGCATTTATTTTGCCCTGGGAGAAATTTCACTGGAACAGTAAGCATAATTAAATAAGACCCTTTTTAATATTTGAAGTTATCTAAACTAGTCTGAGCATGCCAAGGTTCTTAACCAGTCCTTTAACACTGACTTTCATCTGCAAATACAGATAGAAGATGGTGCTGCTTGTAACCAGATTTATAAAGATTGCCACCTGCTGTTTGGAAAACATTTTACATACCTATTTACAAAAAAAGATATTACACCTTGTTTGCTAGGCTTATTTGCTGGCTTTCATGATTTCGGGGAGATTGAAAAATTATATAAAAATGTAAACACTTTTTAGATTATATAAATATATACTTTTGACATTAACCTTGATACTTTCATTTTTCTCTATTCAAAACTATGATTTAAATCATCTCCAAGTATGTAACTAACATTTTTTAATTAAAATGAATTATTGAGTTAGCTAAACAGTTCACAAATTAATGCTTGTACAGGGGTAAAAAGATAATCATATGGACCAAGCTTTTGAAAATATATCCTTATCTTTCACCTTCATACAAATCACACTGTCCATTAACATGGGACTATAATGTGACTAATTTCAACAATACTTCTGCCTCTGTATAGAAATTTTATCAAAATAAAAGTAGGTTTCTTTTATTATTTATCCTTTAACTTTTCCATGCACATCAATGTCATCTCCAGATTATTTTTTTCAAAAAGGCAGGGATAATAAATAACTTAGTTTTCCACAGTGGACTTTATTTATACGATATACTGGCTTTTCAACTCAGAGCAGTTGTTTCTGTATGGTCAGTATATATTCCTTTTATAATTAGGAGCCTAGGTTTTCTAATTTCTTCCACTAGATTGCTCCTAATTTGCACACTGGCAATATAAATTGAGAAAGCTTTCAAATTATCTTAACAGTTGCTAAGTCATTTTTTCTCGTTTTGTCAAAGCTGAAGGTTTCTCTTGAAATAATTTGATTTTTCTAGTGCTATTTATAGTATTGTTCATTCTTAATTTTATTCATCTTGCTGGAAACAAATTAGTATTTATTTTTATGCTTAACTTAATTTGGATACAAAACAAATTAATCAAGTTTGCCAAGAGACCCTCTGTTGTCAAGAAAGTAAAGTATAATATATGCACATCTCTGGGTAATTAATGAAAATAACGATTAATTATCTGGATTTAATCAAAAGTTCTTATGACATCTACTAAAAATGGAAAATATGAAATATTTTCCTAACAAGATTAGGATATTTCTTTCCTGGTAAATAGATAAACAAAAAGTATTAAAAAGAGCATCATCAATGTCCCTGTCTTCATAAGAAAGAGAACGAGAAAACTATTATTATTTTAAAAACTACTGCTAGTTAAGAAATAAAAGAGCTACAGGGGAGATAATTAAGTTGCCCAAATTTTAAATTGATCAAACTCACCAAATAATGATTTTACTGATCTCAGTCTCGTTATATACCCAAGCTTTTTGGCTTAAACTAGTGGAATAATTTTGTTATATTGCTACAATGTGAAAACGTACTATTTTTAGTCTTTTGTTTGGTTGTTTTTTTCTCCCCCAATTTTCCCCTGGATTCACCTGTGTTAGCCTAGGCTTCACAAGGCCTCTCTGCTCTGTTCCAGGGAAGGGCTTGCTCTACCCAGAGCCCAGTTCTAGGATCCATGAATCTTTAGTCAGTGGTTGCTAAATTGGAACTTGGAACCTGCCATTCACAGGCAGATGTTACACTTAATTTATATACAAAATGTTCTTCTTGGAGTCACCATTGCTTTGTCTACAAATGATGAGCAAAGCTTGCAGGTGGAATGTGCTGAGAAAATCTTTGTAATAGCAACTTAAACAGAGATGGAGCAGTTATTGTGATTCTGAACTCTAGATATTCAGAGCCACTTATTTGGTTTCTGACTAACTTTCTTTTAGTAGGAAGAAAATATCACCATACTTGCATTTTTTGAGTTTTTATTTTCTCTGAGTGCCTCTCTGAATTGTCCAGAGCTGTGCTCCTCAAACTTTAGTTGACAAATCCCTTTTAAAATTGCATCAAGCATGATACAAGATGCTCGGGGCTGATGCACTAGGATGACCCAGAGGGATGGTATGGGGAGGGAGGTGGGAGGGGGTTTCAGGATGGGGAACACGTGTACACCTGTGGTGGATTCATGTCAATATATGGCAAACCAATACAATATTGTAAAGTAATTAGACTCCAATTAAAATAAATAAATTTATATTAAAACAAAAAAAGAAAAACAGAAATTCTTAAAAAAAAATTGCATCAAAAAACACTTAGTAATAAACCTGACCTAGGAGGTGAAAAAATATGCTAAGAACTATAAAATATTAATAAAGGAAATTGCAGATGATTCAAAGAAATGGAAAGATATCCCATGCTCTTAGACTGGAAGAATTAATATTGTTAAATGACCATACTACCCAAAGCGCTCTATAGATTTAATGCATTCCTATCAAATTACCATGGCATTTTTTCACAGGACTAGAACAAATAATCCTAAAATGTATATGGGACTTTAAAAGACCCAGAATTGCCAAAGCAATCCTGAGTAAAAATTTAAAAACAGGTGGCATAACCCTCCTAGAATTCAGATAATACTACAAGTCCACAGTAATCAAAACAACATGATATAGACACAAAAACAGACATATGGATCAATGGAACAGAATAGAGAGCCTGGAAATAAACCCATACACCTATGGACAATTAGTATTCAACAAAGGAGGCAAGGGCTTAATTTCAAAAATGTTCAAACAGCTTATACAACTCAATAACAAAAAAATACAACCCAATCAGAAAATGAGCAGAAGACTTAAATAGATGTTTCTTCAAAGAAGACATACAGATGGCCAGCAGGCATATGACAAGATGCTCAACATCACTAATTATTAAAGAAATGCAAATCAAAGCTACAGTGAGATACCACCTTACACCAAAATGGCCATAGTTAAAAATACTATTACTAAAAATAACAAATGGTGGAGAGGGTGTGAAGAAGGGAGGACCCTTCCACATTGTTGGTGGGAATGTAAATTGGTGCACCCACTGTGGAAAACAGTACAGAGGTTCCTCAAAACAAATAAAAATAGAGCTACCACATGATCCAGCAATCCTACTCCTGTGCATATATCCAAACAAAGCTATAATTCAAAAAGATACATGCACCTCAAACTTTAGTGGACAGAATAATCACCCAGAGAGTTTGTTAAGATGGAGATTCATGGGCCGGTCCTGTCCCAAGGTTCTGATTCAGTAGGTCTGGTCTAGGCCTGGGAATCTGCATTTCTAACAAGCTCCCAGGTGTTGGTGGCAATGCTGCGGATGACCCAGTAGGCTGCACTGGCCTTGAGTATAAGTAAGTAAATACAAGTGACAAAACTAGCAAAGAATGGAAAATGGTTCTCACCCTCAGCCACACTGTTGCAAGTTGCAATATCCCCTTAATAAGATTGCAGGATTTTATTGTATTCACACTTCGTAAGTAAGGAGGGATTATTTCTGAAATCTGCTCATAACAAAAATACAGGTAATGCATTTCACATTCCCTTACCCAACTCTTGTTTCAACCAAAATAAAAGAGAAACATAGGGCAATTAGCCAGCTGTTGTGGACAAGGAAGAATGGTTTATGCAGAGCACATGGTTGTACAGTCCTGGTGCAGGAAGAACTGGGGTGTCACCGGAACCCGTTTGAGGTGAATTGTGTGCCTCAAGGACACATATCCTCTGTAGCAGAGGTGCTTTTTCACTGCCTGTCTCCATGCTCAGAGCTACTCTGTGCACACACATACAGCTGTGTAATATCTGGATCAGGGAAGTATCAGGAAGGAGGATGGAGTCTGGCCTCATATCGACTTACATTCTCCTCCATTCCCAGGGGGAGGACTGGGGATTAATTAATCACTATCAATACAAATATTGTGTCCTTGTTAGAGACAAGTTTAACAAGTTAAAAAGTCAGACTTCTAAGTGGTATAGGCTGAAAGAGCTGTTTGATGGACTGAGGTCTACTACCTCCTCACAGAGCGATTTCTCTCAGCCTTATTTTCCCCATGATCACAGAGACGAAAATAACTGCAGCCACTTTGAAGGTTGTTATGAGAGTTATTTGAATTAAAAATATTTAATGCACTTGGAAGACTGCCTGATTCATAGGGGTGTGTAAATATTGCTGTTGTCACGGTGTATCAGCTTGAGACTGATAATAGTCATTCTCCATATAAGGAAGGCTCTTAAGAAACATATTTGATAAATACCCATCTTCTTCCCTCATACCTTAGCAGCACCATGAAGTCTTCATATGTGTTGGTTCCGCTGCTGAATTAGAGCAGTGTGAGCACAAAGGCAGAATCGATCTCATTTACCTCTGCACCCCCAGGATAGGGGGTTCCTGAAACATTAGAGTTAGAGAGTTGGCAGCAAGTCAGATTTGAAATGTGGGGTCATGCATCATGCATATTTTTTCTTCTGTTTTCTGCATGCAGCTCTGCAGTGTAGAATCAATTTCTCTTTAATGCTGAAATTCTAGCATAAGTGGGGAAAACTAATTTTCCACATCAAATTGATTTAAGTCCTGTATAATTTTTGCTATTTTTAAGAGACAGAAAATCAGTTTGAATAGACAGATTAACAGCTAATCACTAGGTAATTGCTACCTTGTTTTAAGGGAGCATGCTAACTGTGTACTTGTGCCTTCAAGTACAGTTGTATCTTACAGATGGGTTTTTATATCTTTACACTAGTGAGAGTAAACAGTGGGATTTTTCAGCTGATAAAACGGAGTCGTGGTTCCATTTTGCTGAGGCATAAAAAAGCAAATGGTTCACATTGCTACACAATAATATGTTTTTTATTTTGAGCACAGAACCGTGGCCTGAACTAATTATATATCTCATAATTTACAAAATGCACACAGGTAGCATTAAACAGAAAAAAAAAATAACACAAATCTCTATTTCCAGCTTTTCTTTCTCTCCTGCACTTTAGTTTAATGCACCAGCCAGCTTTTTGATGCCAGGATGTGCTTAGGTAACTCCACATCAAAACTATTTTCAGCATCTCTCCTAAGCCGCATCCTCCCTGTGTTCTGTAACTCAGGGCAGAGCACACCAGACATTCTTCCCGGAAACCCGAGTTCCATCTTTGCTCTCTCTCTTGTCCTCACCTCCCACATGAGCTGTGGAGCAGAGCCTGCCATCCTCCTAAGGGGGTTGGAATCCACCCACTTCCCTGGCCACTTCCTGTGATCCCCCAGCCCTACTTCCCTGGTTACCCCATTTCAATTGTCACAGGCGTGCCTGACTTCAGTGTCTCTCTCCCTCGACCCACTCTCCAAACTGCCTGGACGGCTTTCAAAACATGACAATACGTGTCCCTCCCCTTAAATTCAAAGCCCTCTTTTAGCTCTTCATCTCACCCTGTCCCCCTCCTGCAGTAACCCCTCTCTGACCATCCCCAGTTCTCCTTGCCATCCTGAAAGGTTCCCCAAGATTTGGATGGGCCAGGCTCTTCCTTCCCCGCTGATCCTGCTGCACAGGGTTCCCGAGGACTTCCCCATCCTCACTGGCTGGCACTTCCTTGTCCTTCACACTTCCACTTGATCATCCTTCAGGAAGTCCTCCCCTGATGTGCTCCTAGAGCAGCCCAGACTCCCCAAATCATAGTGGGCGCCCAGCTGCATTGCAGTTTCTCGCTCTTCACTATCATGGAGTTGAGAAGCCCTGACTGTTCTTGTTTGGTTTTGTGTGTGTGCAGTATTTATCAAGGAGACTGGGGCATGATAGAGGCTCAAATATTTATAGAATGAATGAGTTCCATACCTGCCACTGAGGCGACCCCAGAAAGATTCTCACTCTTGGGAACTTCATCAACCTAAGATGGAAGAAAAATAAAATGTCATTTTACTGTCTACACTGTTCTGCTTTAGGTATGAGCCGCAATATAACTATTTTCTGAACTAATTTTTTTTAAAGATTTAATCTTCAAAGATGTCAAATAACTTTTGATGAAATATTTAAAACAGCTGAGGGATTCGACATTCCTTCTAAAAAGCTGAGAATCCTGGACCAGTTTGCAACTTTGAATCTCTGATTCCCCTGGCATCTTCCTTTCTTATCACTTGTGTACTGAGTAGAAACTCAGTACAAAAAGCATGATGAATGCTAAGCTTCATGAATTTGCAGGGCAGAGAACAAAGTTTGTTGACTTCTCTGGGTTTATAAAGTTACTGTGATTTTTTTTTTTGTTTTTGAATTGGCTGAAGTACCCCCTTGTGATTGTCATAGGCAAATGGGAATTAGTACTTACTTGAGTGGTGTGGTTGGAAAAATAGCTTTTTAATCAGCTTTTTCTTTAACCAGTTAGACTATATGCAGATCATATCAGAGGATTCTGAATAGGGTCCCCGGGACTCTTACCAAGTCAGGCACAGCCATACAAGATCAATTTTTGTAATTATCCAGTACCATGGAAACCCATTTTGGCTAATTTTTAGGAAAAGTGTAGTAACTAACTGCTCACTCTTATTGGTTCTAAATGAAATTTATTATTTACTACTGACCTATTTCACACACACACATACACAGAGTCCTCAGTACTTTGCAAAATCATCTGTATTCTCTGTCATCTTAGGCACTGGAGTAATGGGAAAATAGACCTTTTGAGCATATTTGGTAGCTTTGGGTTAAAAATACCTGTGTGTGTGTAGTCGTGAAAGTGAAAGTCGATCAGTAGTTTCCGACTCTTTGTGACCCCATGGACTACAGAGTCCATGGAATTCTCCAGGCCAGAATACTGGAGTGGGTAGCCTTTCCCTTCTCCAGGGGATCGTCCCAACCCAGGGATCGAACCCAGATCTCCTGCTTTGCAGGCAGATTGTTTACCAGCTGAGCCACAAGAGAAGCCCAAGAATACTGGAGTGGGTAGCCTATCCCTACTCCAGCGGATCTTCCAGACCCAGGAATCAAACTGGGGTCCCCTGCATTGCAGGCGGATTCTTTACCAACTGAGCTACCAGGGAGTAGTTTTCCACTATCTTTTAGCAGACCTGTAAATGCTATGTGTCCTAAGGATGAAACAAAAATCCTTTTCCTCATGGTGCTCACATTCTACCAGGAGGAGGCAAAAAATAATATATAAAGCAGAAAATCATGCAGATGTATGTGGTTAGGAGTGTCTTGAAGAACACAAGGGCAGAGGAAGGACTGGATATGTAGGGCAGGCAGGCAGGCTGTCTCTGAGAAGACAGGTTACAGAGGAGCTTGAAGGCAGTGGAGAGGAGCCAGGAGGAGGTTTAGGGAAGGAAGCTGGGCGGTGTCCTGGGCAGAAAGAAGAGGTGCACAGGCTCTAGAGTGGGGTCCTCCTGAAGTGGAGAAGTCTCCAGGGGGCAGTGAGAGTGGAAGCGGAGGAGCTGAAGAAGGAGCAAGGCTGTAGAGCCTTGTAACTGATGCTCCTTAAATCGCTCAGTGTTGCACTTTTATGGAGAGAAGTTTCCCCCAAGTAATGTACCTTTTTAAAAAATTGAGCACTGATCCTAGCCCACCTTGATTTTGAACTTCATCAGTTCCAGGTGTGAGCTGGGTAACTGTTTCACCCTGTTGGCCCACTCTTGCCATCTAGTGGGGAAAGTGAAAGTCTTCAGGCAAGAATACTGGAGTGGGTAGCCTTTCCCTTCTCCAGGGGATCTTCCCAACCGAGGGATCGAACCCAGGTCTCTCACTTTGCAGGCAGATTCTTTACCATCTGAGCTATCGGTGGGTACTTGTAATTGCCAGATTTTCTTACTCCCAAGGTGGACTGGGGCAGGACGCTCTTGGGAATAACAATGGATGTGAGAAACTTTCAGAAACCTTACCTGGAAATGAAGAAATCAGGGTGCAGATGGCTCTATCATTGACTTATGTCAAGACTGAATCAGGAAAGAAAACTGAAAGCTATAGCATCAAGTTTCATGAAATGTATTTCAAATTTCATCAATGGAACAGATGAAAATTTGGGTTTGAAAATAGTAAAAAGGTATAAGTGAAGTGAAAGATTACAAAGGAAGAGTTAATTAGGTGATGTTGAGCAGAAGCTGGGTATATAGATAAGCAAAAAGAATAGTCAAACGTCATGATAATGTTAGATTGATCACTGCTATAGCTTTCTTAAAATAGATGCATTCTGTGCATTTTAACACATAATTTTCCTTTTCATGTTCTATAGTAGTTTGGGTTGACATTTACAGAAACACAATTATCATCTGTTACTGTATTGTCCAGGATGGTAGATATTAAAATTTTAACTTACATTAATAAAAATTAGATATATTTAAAACTCAGTTCTCAGTCTTACTTGCCAAACTCCAAGTGCTCAGTGGCCACATTGACTAGAAGCCACCATACTGGACAGTGAAATTCTCCTTTATCATTGCGGAAAGTTCTACTGTATGACACTAGTCTTATATTGTTTCCTCAGTAAAACTGATTTACTCAACAAACATATTTTGAATCTTTACTACATGCTAGACATCATAACAGTTCATTACAGCAGGTGAAAGATAAATAAAACATAATTAGTCTCCTGAAAGGCAAAATTTTGGAGTTGAGAAGGTTTACAAATGTAACCAGATGCTTTCCGTCCATTGTGAGAAGAGCTATAATACTTGCACATCCAGTGATTGAGGTACTGAGGAGGCTTCCCAGAGGATCCACAGTTTAAGATGTGTTTTAAAGATAAACAGGAATATTAACAAAAATCAAGGAGGGACGTGAGTATTTTAAGTGGAGGATATAGCTTCTGCAAAGTCAAGGAAATGTGAATTTGTATGGAGTATCTGGAGGATTACGATTCTATGTGGCTGGCTGGTTCATGGGAGAATAAATATGAATTGCAATTGGAGAATGGGTTAGGGCTTGCTGGAAGGGCCTTTTCTGTCACAGCCAGAACAGTTATTTTTATCCTGTCAGATGACTGGAAAACCATGGAAAATTTCATGCAGCACGTTATGGGATTACTCTCTATTTTAGAGATTACTTTATTGATGTGGTATAAAAATTGGATTGAACATTCATGTCAATGTATGGCAAAAACTACTACAATAGTATAAAGTAAATAGCCTCCAATTAAAATGAATTTTAAAAAAAAGAAAAAAAATTGCATTGAAGAGGAAAGATGCTAAAGAATAGAAGCACTTTATATCCTGCATCTTACATGTAATAAATACATCTATATTTGGAATAAAAAATAAATTCACCTCTCTGAGCATGTTTTCCCATTTGATCAATGCAGCTAATAGTCTCTATCCTATAAAGTTGTTGAGGAAATTAAATGAGTCCATTCATGTAAGACGGTTAGTAAGGGCTCAATAATGTTACTGTTATTAATAGTTTGAAATTGTCTAAGGAAAGCTTTTAACATAAGGAAAATGTAAGGGGTCGATTATTCTGCAAAAATGCAGTGAATGAGACAGGGAGAAAGAATGGTACAAATGCTTGAGAGAAAAGAGCCTTCTAACATCTTAAAGAAAGTGTTTCCAGGTAGGAGGGAGATGTCAAAGGAACAAGTGCCATGCATAAGGTTCTGAGAGTGATGACCAAGGTGAGTGTGTTGGGTTTGGCTGTTAGGAGATCATTGGTGGGTGAGGACAGGGCATTTATGAATATGGGGCTGGTGAAGGTTGGATCAACGGCTAAACCACCCAAACAAAGATTCCATGACTCAGAGACAGATGCCTGCGGGTTTTAATGAGAATCTAGATTATATATATATGTTATACACACACATATAAACTCAATATGAGGGAGATTATTAAGGTAGCAGAGAAGATGTGCATGAGTCTGAGTTCCAGAATCAGTCCTGCTGATACCTCTACCAGTCCCATCACTTAGACAAGCCTCTTCTTTGGGGGCCTTGGTGCCCCAACCATAAAGAACAAGGAGATAGATTAGGTGCTCTTCAGTGTAACTCTCAGTTCTAAATGCCCACATTTAAACCACTCATCTCAGTGAATTATTATTTCAAGAAAGTATTATTTCAAGATGACAAATAAAGTGCATTCTTAATCTACTAACAACTCTAATAGGTCCTAACGATCTCCTAAACTCCGAAGTAGAATTAGTATCTAGATTCAGTTCAGTTCAGTCACTCAGTCGTGTCTGACTGTCTGCGACCCCATGAACCGCAGCATGCCAGACCTCCCTGTCCATCACCAACTCCCAGAGTCCACCCAAACCCATGTCCATCGAGTCAGTGATGCCATCCAACCATCTTATCCTCTGCCGGCCCCTTCTCCTCCTACTCTCAATCTTTCCCAGCACCAAGGTCTTTTCAAATGAGTCAGCTGTTCACATTAGGTGGCCAAAGTATTGGAGTTTCAGCGTCAACATCAGTCCCACCAATGAACACCCAGGACTGATCTCCCTTAGGATGGACTGGTTGGATCTCCTTGCAGTTCAAGGGACTCTCAAGAGTCTTCTCCAACACCACGGTTCAAAACATCAATTCTTCAGTGCTGTTTTCTTTGCAGTCCAACTCGCACATCTATACATGACCACTGGAAAAACCATAGCCTTGACTAGATGGACCTTTGTTGACAAAGTAATGTCTCTGCTTTTTAATATGCTGTCTAGGTTGGTCATAACTTTCCTTCCAGAGAGTAAGCGTTTTTTAATTTCATGGCTGCAGTCACCATCTGCAGTGATTTTGGAGCCCAAAAAAATAAAGTCAGCCACTCTTTCCCCATCTGTTTGCCATGAAGTGATGGGACCAGATGCCATGGATGGTCTTAGTTTCTGAATGTTGAGCTTTAAGCCAAATTTTTCACTCTCCACTTTGACTTTCATCAAGAGGCTTTTGAGTTCCTCTTCACTTTCTGCCATAAGGGTGGTGTCATCTGCATATCTGAGGTTATTGATATTTCTCCCAGCAATCTTGATTCCAGCTTGTGCTTCCTCCAGTCCAGCATTTCTCATGATGTACTCTGCATATAAGTTAAATAAGCAGGGTGATAATATACAGCCTTGACGAACTCCTTTTCCTATTTGGAACCAGTCTGTTGTTCCATGTCCAGTTCTAACCGTTACTTCCTGACCTGCATACAGTTTTCTCAATAGTTTATTGTGAATGACTTATATAGTATATTGTCCCCAGAACAAGAAATTTCTCACAGGTATCGCACTCATATATAGGCATTCATGTATTCATTCAACATTGGACGCCATCTCTGTGCCAGACACACCTTTATGTGTAAGATAGAAAGGACCTAACATCCCAGGCAAGTTGTGAGGATAAATATATGAACATATAAATGTCAGTGCTGTGTGGGAGCAGAACAGTAGGTGTGTCTGGAAAAGTGGCAATTGCTCTTTCTAGGAGTAAGGTGTCAGGTTTAGTACAACATATGCTTTTTTTCTTTCACAGATTCTATCATTTCTAGTATGCATCTGTTATTCTTGAAATTCCCTTTATCTTTCTTGGCTTAGTAATCAAATTGAGCTTTTGAAGGAAAAGAAAATAATTCATTTATTTTTATATGATGTAGTGTGATTGCCATTATTGCTCTTATATGAAGAAAAACAAAGTTATATGTTTTGTCCTTTATGTTTATTTACTGTTGACACCTACAGTTAATAATTCTGATATGACTTTCAGTTTATTAGAAATCATTTTATTTTGTAACATCCCAGAACTTTATGAATAATGATGAATATTGGAAAGACTATTTATACATCTGAATATGATATAATGTTCAGTTTTTAGGTGTATTGCGGATACTCTTCATGACAGTAATTGTCCCGCTGTTCACACCGTTCACTGAACTCACAGTAGGCAAGGCGCGAGCTAAGAGGCTGGAAGAAAATGCGAGGAACTGTAGGAACTGCAGACACATTTATTCTCTCCCAGCTGGAATAGCAGCCTTAGCAACAGACATAACATAATACAACATAACCACACAGAACCCTTCCGGGCTTTTCTAGGTGAAGCATATACAGGTGAACATAAAGTAGCTCGTGACCAAGTGGTAACTCGTGATGCACATGCGCAGTGCTTTAAGCGAGCTCAGCTGTAGCCTAAACCTCCTGACGCACATGCGCACTGCTATAAAGGCTCTCAGCGGTTATAAATGGATCTCATTATAAAACATGGGGCAAAAGAGCCTGACCACACCATCTTGGCTTATTTGCCCTCTCCCCACAGTCCACCTCTTTAAGCTCCCTCACCTTACATTCTACATGCAGTCCATCTTCTGTGATATTCCCTTGGTGAGTGACACTGACCCTTGGATTTACCTCTTGGAGCAGCATTAGCTACAACAACAAACAGTTACATCCCCAATACATAGCAAAACCCAATGCCAGGTATCGCCTGGAACTCATGTTGTAGTCCTTGCCCTCATGGGGCTAGAAAACCACCTACCATATGTGGAGTGCCTTTATCTTGCCTGGCCAAGTCCAGTCCACCATCTGTCCTTGTGAAATTGCAGGAACGCCTCCAAAGGGGCAACTCTACCCCATGGGTTTTTTTTATTAAGGACTCAGAAAACCCCACAGGCGCCAGGCCTACCACTTCGAGGAGGGCATTCACAGCTCACCCACAAGATTCCAAATGCTTTCACAGTGTTGTAAATCTGCAAGAGTGTCAGAGGTTAGTAGCACATCATGGACACAGCCTTTATACACTGTTGTGGGGAGAGACTTTCCAGCCTCTTAGCTCACGCCTTGCTTTCAGCAGTGTGAACAGAGCGACAGTTGGCGGCCCCAACAGGATTAGCGATAGAGCTGTTCTACTGAATCTACAGCATGGAACACACAGCCTAAATTTACATTATACACCATAGGACACAGCCCTTAAGGTATGCCTCGGCACAAATCAGCCCACGTTGGCATCTGCATACCTGATGGAAGCCCTGCTAGCTCAGGCCCCCTTCAGGGTCTTCACACTTGCAAAATGGCGTCTGGCACGCCATCCCTCTACTGCTCCCAACCTAGCCACTATGGAGGTCACCTCGTAGATGGGACCCCCCACACAGGGTGCAGGAACAGCAGTCAGGGATCCAGAAGTGGTCAGCGGGCACTGTTCAAAATGGCGTCTGGCATGCCATCCCTCTTCTCCCAAGCTAGTCACCATAGAGTTCACCTCATAGATGGGGCGCCCCACACAGGCTGCGGGAATAGCAGTCAGGGATCCAGAAGAGGTAAATGGGCACTGTTCAAATGGCGTCTGGAGTGCCGCCAGTAAAACGCTCATCATCTGGACCTCAGGCATCTGGGTTACATATCCACTGCCTCATGCCCAGGTTTCTCACCACTTGGGTCAACACGGCATAGTTACACCGTTTACTTCCGGTATGCTGGGGCTCTCCCACGTTCACCCACAAGGTGCAGATGGCAGTGTTAATCCATTCCATGAGGGTGTGCACTAGGTTAGGTGCCCCCTGCGTGAGCCGCGAGCCGCCTAGCATTCTGCTGTCTCGACGAGGGGTGAATGGTGATAGATGCCAGCCATTCTGCCCCATCCCCAGAACACAGGATACTGTCCACCTGTGTCCCAACGTCTCAAGAGCCATACTGCCAAGGGTTCCCCTCGCCTTTGCCGAAATGGTGTACCAAGTCGACCAACTCCGCCTGAGTATATGGTCAGTATGTTGTGAACTCAGTCACATCTGGGGCCCCTTGAGGATGCCCACCCCGGGCCATAGGCTGCTCATGTTTCACCTTCTGCTGCACAACAGGCCTTGTTGCCAAGTGGGATCCATGGTCTCATAGCATTAATTATCACCATCACTTTACCGCCTTGCTGTCAGAGATGCTGGGTTCTTCAGGGCCACCAGGTTCTTGCTCTAACGCCAATATATGTTGCTCTAGTTCTTCCAAGTGACTGCACATTGCACACCGATGCAGCCTCATGGGGAGTACTATCCATATTCACCTGCAGGGTAGTCAAGAAAATGTGTCCCACGGTGCCAGCAGCAGCCTTTGCTGCCTTGTTCACCTTTTCAGTGCTATCCGGTGAACTGTCCACTGCCTCCCAGTCTTCTACTGGAACCCATGCCGAAAGGATCGTGGCCACATGGTAGACATGCTAAGTGGGGGCTGCTGGCTCCCTCCAGCCAGTGGAGTCTCCAGCTCTTCTACCTGCTGGATATCCTGCCGCCTCTTCTGTGGAGCCTCAGGCTCCTCTTCCAGCTGGGTTTCCTGTTGACTACATCAATTGTATTGTTGATCCTGTTCATGACATCATCTCACTGTTCACACTGTTCACTGAACCCATGGTAGGCAAGACGTGAGCTAAGAGGCTGGAAGAAAATGCGAGGATCCATAGGAACTGCAGACACGTTTATTCTCTCCTGACTGACACGACAGCCACAGCAGCAGACATACATAACACAGCATAACCACACACAACCCTTCTGGGCTTTTCCAGGTGAAGCATATACAGGCAAACCTCACAAAGTAGCCCGTGACTGAGCGGGTAACTCGTGACGTGCATGGGCAGTGCTATAAAGGAGCTCAACTGTTACATAGTCATTATTTACAAAACGTGGAGTGAGAGAGCCTGAGCACGCCATCTTGGTTAGTTTGCTCTCTTCCCTACAATCAGATCAGATCAGATCAGATCAGTCGCTCAGTCGTGTCTGACTCTTTGCGACCCCATGAATCCCAGCACGCCAGGCCTCCCTGTCCATCACCAACTCCCGGAGTTCACTCAGACTCATGTCCATCAAGTCAGTGATCCCACCCAGCCATCTCATCCTCTGTCGTCCCCTTCTCCTCCTGCCCCCAATCCTTTCCAGCATCAGAGTCTTTTCCAATGAGTCAACTCTTTGCATGAGGTGGCCAAAGTACTGGAGTTTCAGCTTTACTATCATTCCTTCCAAAGAAATCCCAGGGCTGATCTCCTTTAGAATGGACTGGTTGGATCTCCTTGCAGTCTAAGGGACTCTCAAGAGTCTTCTCCAACACCACAGTTCAAAAGCATCAATTCTTCAGCGCTCAGCCTTCTTCACAGTCCAACTCTCACATCCATACATGACCACAGGAAAAACCATAGCCTTGACTAGTCAAATGACTTTTTTTTTTTTTTTTTAAGCCTAAGCTTTCTTTGGAAAGTGCTTTTTTCCTGTGAGGATTTTGTAGGGAATGAAATGAAGGCTAGTGGTGTTTTGTTTCTGAAGACATCTCTAACATTTCAATAAACACCACACTTAAATTAAGAGAGCTCTCTTCAGTCAGAGAGCTGCATTTCAGGATTGTTTATTGCCAGCATTTAAAAAATAAACACCACGGGTGTTAAAGTCCCTTTGTTTTAAATTGCAGCACCTTATGAAATATGCCCAGAGGATTATCTGATGTCGATGGTGTGGAAGAGGACTCCGGCAGGCGACTTTGCCTTCAATCAGTGCCCAATGAATGCCACAGGTAATATAGGATGACCCTCAAACCCAGACAATGACCACCCACCAACAGCAGCCTGCTGTGTTCTTCTGTTGTGTTTTGTCCTATATCTAAAACTAAGTCTGTCTAATAAGCAGTTAATAAAGCAATTTTAGTAAAGGATTTCCTAAGTGGAGCCTATGAAGAGATCTGGAAAATTTTGCTGATTCAATGGTTTCTCAGTGTGAGTAATATGCATTGTGAAAATAATCAAAGGAACAATCTACTTGCATGTTTAGAGCGTGAAAATGTACAAACCCAGGTTTTCAGCCTGCCTCCAAGCCTCCCTGTCGTAAAGCTCTCTGTTTTTGTGACTCGCAGGCACCGCTAGCAGACGCTGCTCGCTCAGTCTTCACGGAGTGGCCTTCTGGGAACAGCCGAGCTTTGCAAGATGCATATCAAATGAGTACAGACACTTGCAGCATTCAGTAGGTGCAAAGCCAGCTTTAGTACTTGCTCTGTTTAATTCCTGTTAATGATCTCTGTGTGAGAGTTTAGTCTGCTGCTATATAGTCAAATTGATAAAATCTCTGAAAATAACACCTGAAGTAAAAAAGTCTGTGCTAAAAAGCTAACTTTTATAAATCAGTGCTAAACTGTTGTATTTCAAGGGTTTGGGATTTTATGGATCCTGCTTGGATCCTGCTATTTAAATGAATAGATTCCTTGTCTATTGGGGAAAAAGTCCTGAATAAAATCTGTTACTTGGGTTTATCTATATGAGTTAAACTATATATCATGACTGGCACAAATCAGTTACCTAGTGCATAAGACTTATTTCAAAATACCATACATTTTAAAATTAAAATTAAATTCTTTAATATTTTAGTACTCAGGAAATAATAAAGCTGTGTCATATAGGTATCAAAAATTTCACTGCATTTTGACATTAAGACACCAAAAACAAAACAAAAAGACAGTGTTATTTTATCAGAGAAAATTGGTTGCTCACAAAAGATGACATGGGACAAATTTCCAGAAATAGCCCCTCTCCTCCCACACATCATTGAATTATTCAGAATATGCTGTATGAATATTTTGAGCACAGTTAAGTGTTGCTAGGTTTTTTACTAGTGCAAGTCATTGTCATTTTCGGAGACTGTTGTCATTCAGCCTGACAGTCGAGAAAGCTTCCTATGTGAACACACATTACGGGGCTCAGAACCAAGTACAAGGTGGAGCCTTGGAGAACCCAACATTGGAGGGGTGCTGTGCAGTTAAGAGCCCTGAAGTTTTGTTGTGCTTATATTTTCTTTCATTTTCTTACTGTTGTTCACAAGTAAACATAATTTAAAAAAACCAAAAACTAAAGAACGTTCTCATTCGTGGATGGAGAAATAGCTTGTAGAACCCTTGTTAATGAAGTGAATGTATTTGACTCATTATCAGAAAACCAAAAAAGCACATTTTTAAGATATCTGAAAACCAAATGCTGTTTAGTATGTTTACTTTCCAAATCAATAATCAAACTGATGATTTATTTGGCTACCTAGAGCCTTATTTCTGTTGTTGTGTGTATATACATTTATGTATACACCTATTATGTATACACCTACATGGGCTTCCCTGGTGGCTCGGATGGTAAAGAATTTGCCTGCAATGTGGGAGACCTAGGTTCAGTTCCTGGGTTGGGAAGATCCCCTGGAGGAGGGCATGGTAACCCACTCCTGTATTCTTGCCTGGAGAATCCTCATGGATAGAGGAGCCAGGCGGGCTACAGTACATGGGGTTGTAAAGAGTCAAACATGACTGAGCCACTAAGCACAGCACACATATGTGTATATACATACATGATATTATATATATACACATTAATACAATTATACACAAATACATATATTTAATAATATATACTTATGTGCATATAAGTATTTGGTGATATTCAACCTCACTGAGCTTTACTTGTGTCAAAATTAAAATGTTTCAGAATTAAGTATAACCAAGGACTTTCTTATGAATTTAATTTTTTTTAATTTTATTTTATTTTTAAACTTTATAATATTGTATTGGTTCTGCCATATATCGAAATGAATCCCCACAGGCATACATCCTGTTCCCCATCCTGAGCCCTCCTCCATCCTCCCTCCCCATACCATCCCTCTGGGTCATCCCAGTGCACCAGCCCCAAGCATCCAGTATCGTGCATCGAATCTGGACTGGCAACTCGTTTCATATACGATATTATACATATTTCAATGCCATTCTCCCAAATCATCCTACCCTCTCCCTCTCCCACAGAGTCCAAAAGACTCTTCTATACATCGGTGTCTCTTTTGCTGTCTCGTGGGTTATCATTACCATCTTTTTAAATTCCATATATATGTGTTAGTATACTATATTGGTGTTTTTCTTTCTGGCTTACTTCACTCTGTATAATAGGCTCCAGTTTCATCCACCTTATTAGAACTGATTCAAATGTATTCTTTTTAATGTCTGAATGATACTCCATTGTGTATATGTACCACAGCTTTCTTATCCATTCATCTGCTGATGGACATCTAGGGTGCTTCCATGTCCTGGCTATTATAAACAGTGCTGCAATGAACACTGGGGTACACGTGTCTCTTTCAATTCTGGTTTCCTCAGTGTGTATGCCCAGCAGTGGGATTGCTGGATCATAAGGCAGTTCTATTTCCATTTTTTTAAGGAATCTCCACACTGTTCTCCATAGTGGCTGTACTAGTTTGCATTCCCACCAACAGTGTAAGAGGGTTCCCTTTTCTCCACATCCTCTCCCGCATTTATTGCTTGTAGACTTTTGGATCGCAGCCATTCTGACTGGCGTGAAATGGTACCTCATAGTGGTTTTGATTTGCATTTCTCTGATAATGAGTGATGTTGAGCATCTTTTCATGTGTTTGTTAGCCATCTGTATGTCTTCTTTGGAGAAATGTCTATTTAGTTCTTTGGCCTATTTTTTGATTGGGTCATTTATTTTTCTGGAATTGAGCTGTAGGAGTTGCTTATATATTTTTGAGATTAGTTGTTTGTCGGTTGCTTCATTTGCTATTATTTTCTCCCATTCTGAAGGCTGTCTTTTCACCTTGCTTATAGTTTCCTTTGTTGTGCAGAAGCTTTTAAGTTTAATTAGGTCCCATTTGTTTATTTTTGCTTTTATTTCCAATATTCTGGGAGGTGGGTCGTAGAGGATCCTGCTGTGATGTATGTCGGAGAGTGTTTTGCCTATGTTCTCCTCTAGGAGTTTTATAGTTTCTGGTCTTACATTTAGATCTTCAATCCATTTTGAGTTTATTTTTGTGTATGGTGTTAGAAAGTGGTCTAGTTTCATTCTTTTACAAGCGGTTGACCAGTTTTCCCAGCACCACTTGTTAAAGAGATTGTCTTTAATCCATTGTATATTCTTGCCTCCTTTGTCAAAGATAAGGTGTCCATATGTGCATGGATTAATCTCCGGGCTTTCTATTTTGTTCCATTGATCTATATTTCTGTCTTTGTGCCAGTACCATATTGTCTTGATGACTATGGCTTTGTAGTAGAGCCTAAAGTCAGGCAGGTTGATTCCTCCAGTTCCATTCTTCTTTCTCAGGATAGCTTTGGCTATTCGAGGTTTTTTGTATTTCCATACAAATTGTGAATTTAATTTTAAATGAATTTTATTTTCTCATAATTTTAGACATGATACTTTGTCTACTTAATCTTAATATTCATGTTTAGTTCTTATTTATTCTTGGTAATAAATGAGAATAATTGTATTGATTAAGTAAATCGTAGATCAAGCCTTATAAATTTGTTAAGAATGAATAATATCACTTGGTGTAAAATGTTTGCTTTTTAAATTCATCATTTTATATAATAATACTTAAATGTACTTGCCTTCTGTGAGTGCAGGTCATCTGCTAATGGAGAGAAATAGAAACTCACTGTGAAATAGGAGAGATGGTCTCATGTTGTGAGTCACGTAGAAATCATTCAGTTAGTGATTGGACAGCCCATGTGTCTGTGCCCTTGCTCACTTGCAGGCAGAAATCAAGTGCATGCTTTTGCAGAATAAGAAATAGCCTCAGGGCATTCAGCTCCCACAGACGACCAAAGCAAACTGCGCTGGGCACTTTCACAGATTAATTCCAGTCCCCACCACCGTCTGCAATATGGGCATCCCTGCCTTAGTCACATGGAAAGAAATTGAAGATCCTGGGAGCAGTCCAGCTAAGTGAGGCAAGAGTGAAAGCTGCATCCCAGGTGTAATTGTTCCAAAGCTTAACCTTCTTTCTGGAAGTCATGCTCCCTTCTGAGTCTTTGATTTGAAATCCTCTGCCCTAGAATCTGGTGCTATAGGCACCATTTTCTGATTGCATGTCCTTTGGAAAAGTCATGTGATCTCACTCAAGTCTTGGTTTGCTATGCAAGATGAAATTGATAGCATCGTCTTAGCATCTCTGGAGGTTTTGAGTAAGAGTAGATGAAATACTGTATGTGAGATGTTTGCAATGTGCTATGTAACTATGAGGTATTAATATCTACAGGTACAGAAAATGCGTTGAGTTAAAAAAATTAAGAGTAAAATTTTAGAGCTTAAGTTAACTTGAAATGTACATGTGAAAAAATTCTGGACAAATACAGATGAATGGATAGATAGAAAGGCAGGCAGGTGGATAATTGAATGGATAGATAGGTGGATAGGATTGATGTTATATGTATTTTTGCACATGAATTTGGTTTATATGCACATACAGAAACACACATACAGTTATACATGCATACAAACACTCATCTAGTACTTGCCTGGGGACCATGGTCTTCTCCTTTACAAATTCAGGGAAGTATAGCATTGAAGGATGCCTTAAAGAGTGTTTACCTAATACGTGGAGCTCATCATATGTACTCTCAAAGGTCATTTGGAGATGGGAATTAAATCCTTTTCTTTGCATGCTTGTACGCTTATGGCTTCACATACTTTGAGTAACAAAGCTACGTAGTACTTCAATGTAGAATAGTTCTAATTCCCCAAACTTCTGAAATTACTTTTGATGATTCTGCACCTTCTCTTCTAGTAGAGTTTGTTGGTTCACAATTTAATGTCCTATTTCTCTTGGGGTGTTTAATTTCTTGCTGCTCTACATCTGTGAAACTCATTAAATGTTAATTGTCACCCACTGCAGAAACTTATTTAAAATAAGTAGACCTGTATTTTCCAACTTTTCACATATAGATCACAATATATGTACACATACATAGATTACAATATTTTATGTACCTATTTTATAAAGTTATATGAAGACTAAGTTTGAAATGACATATTGTCAACAAACATTAGTTGAGTGCATTCTTTGACCTCTTATAAACCAGTTGAGGTAAAAAGGGATCATTAATTAGTTAAATATAGGAACTTACTCATCTGTCATATTGAACATTTATTGAATTCTTTGAGGACAGAAATCATTTCTATTAAGCTTTATTTTTCTAGTGTTCAACAGAGTGCTAAATGTGTTCTAGATATTCCATAAATGACTGCACCTTTTCTTATCAGAAAGGGGATGTGCCAGCTGGAGAGTTCTAAGAAGGTGATACACAAAATTTCATGTTTGTGAATTTTAACCACATGAAATTAATAGGATTATCCCTCACCTGCAATTTTCCTAGTCCAAAACCATCTAGAAATGTGGAGGGCTTTACAATTTTACTTTATGAAATAATTTGGTCATTGAAGAAGAATTTCAATAAGCTCAACTTCATGAAGTCTTTTGGAAACTTTGTAAGATACAAAACTGAACACTGTGATCCAAGTGCTGCTTATTAAAAAAGTGACAAATGAACACATTTTAAAAAGTGAGAATAAAGGAATAGAGTGTTTAATGTAGTGGGAGTTTTGTACAATTCAGGGTTTTTTTTTCCATATTGTAATATTTAATTTCATACTCTGGGATATTTTTTGAATTTTTTGAATTTATACCCAGCAAGAAAGAAATAACTTCAGAACCTATTGAGAACTAGGTACAGGGGCCAGGGACATTAAGAATACATTAAGTTTTTTTTTTAAACTTATTAAATGATTTGGAGAAAATGGGTGATATTGTGGGCTAAGTGGGCCAGTTCCCCACCCCCCAAATTAAACAGATCGTTTAGTCTTTCTTACAACTGAACAATCAAGATGACTCTTTCTCTCTCTTCCTCTCTATTTCTCTCTCTCATTCTCTCCCTCTCACTCTGTTTTATTCACATTCGAGTTCATACTTACACACCTGAAATGGCAGATGACATAGAACTAGCAGCTCTAGAACAAAAGGAGTTGAATCAGACATGCCAATGCCATCTCATAAATTCATCAGGCAGAAAAGTCACTTCTTCCATGGAGAGGAGTGTGTGATGGGGGACTGAAAAAGCTCACAGATATTCCTCTATATTCACAGAAATGGAAAGAATTGGTATAAATGTTTCCTTTAAAGTCATTCTGCCTTATAACCTCTGCTTTCTATTTTTCAAGCTGTCATTTAACAGTGAATAAATACAGAGGCTGGAGCAATAATCTGTCTAGTCACGAAAAGGTTGACTTTGTGGGAAGGGATGTCAAGGATCTTGATTTGTGGTTTAAGGACTTTGTTTATTCTGTTTTGCTCTACATTTATGACTGTTTATTAGGAGAGAGAGAATGATGGAGATGGATGGAATGGGAAGTCAGGGGAGATAGAGCACGACAGAGGCAGGGAGGCTGAGGGGGAGAATGGACTTGCTGGATCTCGAGGGTCCAGTGGAAGGAAGGTGGGAGATTCACCCAACAGTGCTGACACTCTGTTCACTAGTCCCTCAGTTTATTACACACGATAAGCACACAACACAGAGTTGTGAAAACAGAAGTTCAGTTCAGTCGCTCAGTTGTGTCCAAATCTTTGTGAACCACGGACTGCGGCCTGCCAAGCTTCCCTGTGATCACCAACTCCTGGAGCTTGCACAGACTCATGTTCATTGAGTGGTTGATGCCATCCAACCATCTCATCCTCTGTTGTTCCCTTCTCCTCCTGCCTTCAATCTTTCCCAGCATCAGGGTCTTTCAGATGAGTCAGCTCTTCACATCAGGTGGCCAAAGTATTAGAGTTTCAGCATCAGTCCCACCAATGAACACCCAGGACTGATCTCCTTTAGGATGGACTGGTTGGATCTCCTTGCAGTCCGAGGTACTCTAAAAAGTCTTCTTCAACACCACAGTTCAAAAGCATCAATTCTTCGGCCCTCAGCTTTCCTGATAGTCCGACTCTCACATCCATACATGACTACTGGAAAAACCATAGCTTTGATTAGACAGACCTTTGTTGGCAAAGTAATGTCTCTGCTTTTTAATATGCTGTCATTTAACAGTGAGTAAATACAGGTTTGTCATAGCTTTTCTTCCAAGAAGCAAGTGTATTTTAATTTCATGGCTGCAGTCAGCATCTTCAGTGATTTTGGAGCCCAAGAAAATAAAGTCTGTCACCCTTTCCATTGTTTCCCCATCTATTTGCTATGAAGTGATGGGACCACATGCCATGATCTTCATTTTTTTTTTTTCAATGTTCATCAAAGATCATTTATTTCATAAAGGGGTAATTTTTTACCCCTGGGATATCATATTAATAAATAGAGGGATAATATTTTCCTGAAGTACTGATCTTCATTTTTTGAATGTTGAGTTTTAAGTCAGCTTTTTCACTCTCTTTCACTGTCATCAAGAGGCTCTTTACTTCCTCCTCACTTTCTGCCATAAGGGTGGTGTCATCTGCATATCTGAAATTATTTGTATTTCTCCCAGCAATCTTGATTCCAGTTTGTGCTTCATCCAGCTTGGCATTTCTCATGATGTATTCTGCATAGAAGTTAAATAAGCAGGGTGACGGTATACAGCCTTACGTACTCCTTTCCCAATTTGGAACCAGTCTGTTTTCCATGTCTGGTTTTAACTGTTGCTTCTAGACCTGTATACATATTTCTCAGGACGGAGGTATGGTGGTCTGGTATTACCATCTCTTGAAGAATTTCCACAGTTTGTTGTGATCCACACAGTCAACAGCTTTAGCGTAGTCAGTGAAGTGGAAGTAGATGTTTTTCTGGAACTCTCTTGCTTTTTTGATGATCCAGCGGATGTTGGCAATTTGATCTCTGGTTCCTCTGCCTTTTCCAAATCTTGAACATCTGGAATTTCTCGGTTCACATACCGTTGAAGCCTGGCTTGGAGAATTTTGAGCATTACTTTGCTAGAATGTGAGATGAGTGCAATTGTGCAGGAGTTTGAACATTCTTTGGCATTGCCTTTCTTTGGGATTGGAATGAAAACTGACCTTTTCCAGTCCTGTGGCCACTGCTGAGTTTTCCAAATTTGCTGGCATATTGAGTGCAGCACCATCATCTTTTAGGATTTGAAATAGCTCACCTGGAGTTCCATCACCTCCACTGGCTTTGTTCGTAGTGATGCTTCCTAAGGCCCACTTGACTTCACGTTCCAGGATGTCTGGCTCTAGGTGAGTGATCACACCATCGTTTTTCTTGCCACTCTTCTTAATATCTTCTGCTTCTGTTAGGTCCATACCATTTCTGTCCTTTATTGAGCCCATTTCTTGAAGTGTCTTTAGTCTTTACCATTCTGTTGTTTTACTCTATTTCTTTGCATTGATCACTGAGGAAGGCTTTCTTATTTCTCCTTGCTACTCTTTGGAACTCTGCATTCAGGTGGATATATCTTTCCTTTTCTCTTTTGCCTTTAGTGTCTCTTCTTTTCTCATCTATTTGTAAGGCCTCCTCAGACAACCATTTTGCCTTTTGGCATTTCTCCTTTTGGGGATGGTTTTGGTCACTGCCTCCTGTACAATGTCACAAACTTCCGTGTCTGTCTATCAGATCTAATCCCTTGAATCTATTTGTTACTTCCACTTTATAATCGTAAGGGATTTGGTTTGGGTCATACCTGAATGGTCTCCCGGTTTACCCTATCTTCTTCAATTTAAGTCTGAATTTGGCAATAAGGAGTTCATTGTCTGGGCCATAGTCAGCTTCTGGTCTTGTTTTTGCTCATTTTTGGAGCTTCTCCATCTTCAGCTGCAAAGAATGTATTCAGTCTGATTTTGGTTTTTACCATCTGGTGATGTTCATTTTTAGAGTCTTGTGTTGTTGGGAGAGGGTGTTTGCTATGACCAGTGCATTATCTTGGCAAAACTCTGTTAGTCTTTGCCCTGCTTCATTTTGTACTTCAAGACCAAAAACTTGCCTGTTAGTCCAGAAATCTCTTGGGTTCCTGCTTTCACATCCAGTCCACTATGATGAAAAGGACATCCATTTTTTATGTTAGTTCTAGAAGGTCTTTTAGGTCTTCTTAGAACCATTCAGCTTCTTCAGCATTAGTGCTTGGGGCGTAGACTTGGATTACTGTGATATTGAATGGTTTGCCTTGGAAACAGACATCATTCTGTCGTTTTTGATAATGCACCCAAATAGTGCATTTTTGGCTGTTTTGTTGATTATGAGGGCTACTCCATTTCTTCTAAGAGATTCTTCCTCACAGTAGTAGATGTAATGGTCATCTGAATTAAATTGTGCCCATTCTGGTCCATTTTAGTCCACTAATTCCTCAAATGTGAAAATAGAAAGGGGGTAACAAATCTCTCCTGGAAAAGTCCACGAAGAAGGCAATGATCTCTGGTCTGGCACAGGTCTTGGACAGTGTGAATTGGGAGTCACTGTGAATTGGAAGTTGCCATCTGCCCAGCAGGAACATCTCTCAGGTCCTCGACGGAAGA
Organism: Bos taurus; assembly: GCF_002263795.3. Classification (NCBI taxonomy): domain Eukaryota; kingdom Metazoa; phylum Chordata; class Mammalia; order Artiodactyla; family Bovidae; genus Bos; species Bos taurus. The sequence continues at coordinate 7,761,462 of NC_037336.1, forward strand.
GTGTTAATTCACATCACTCAACTTAGTGGACTCCTTTTTTTTATTTTAATTTTTACCATGTTGTGTTGATTTCTGCCATACAGCTCAAAACAGCCATAATTATGCATCCATCCCCTCCCTCCAGAGCCTCCCTCCCCTCCCCTTCTTCCATCCCTTCAGCTCATCACAGAGTGCTAGTCTGGGCTCCCTGTGCTACACCGCAACTTCTCACCAGCTATGCCTATTAAATCTGATAGTGTATGTACGTATGTATGTTGATGCTACTCTCTCCATTCGTCCCACTCTTTCCCTCCACACTGTGTTCAAAAGTCTGTTCTCTGCATCTGTGTCTCCATTCCTTCCCTGAAAATAGGTTCATCAATACCATTTTTCTAGATTCCATATGTATGTGTTAATATCTTATATTTGTTTTTAGTGGTCTCTTTTTAAGGAGTATTGGTTACTCCAGGAAAAGGGGTCTTGCCAGTTGCTCCCTCTCTTCCAGTGAAGTACATTACCCATTAATCTTCTGATGTAAAGTAACAGTCTTTATCACTCCAAGATGATCACAGTCCTGTAGAGGACGTTTCAAAACTACTAGTGTAGAAGTTCACACTGGCCACTGATTCATTTTGAGCTTCTCATCATGTCTTTTTTGTTGTTGTTCTTATGGTTTATTTTATTACACAATTAATCTACTGCATTTGCACAGTATTTGCATAAATTAGTAACTATTTATGATCATCTTTTGCTCCACTGAGTCTTTTTTTTTAAATTTTATTTTATTTTTAAACTTTACAATATTGTATTGGTTTTGCCAAATATCGAAATGAATCCGCCACAGGTATACATGTGTTCCCCATCCTGAACTCTCCTCCCTCCTCCCTCCCCATACCATTCCTTGGTAGCTTGAATCCTTCCATTTCATAGAAGCTGAGTAGGAGTCATAATACAAAAGAAATCACATCATAACATTTGCTTTATATAAATATATTTTCCCTGCCTTCCAGGTGAATTTTGCTCCATTGCAACACAACTTCTTACATATCACACTTTGTTGGTTACCACCTCATTGCACAAATATCCATAACATTGCCTAAAAAAGAACAATACATTTTATGACTACAGCTTATTTACAGTAAAAGAAGAAAACACTAGGTACCATAGTTTTGTTTACATTTGCTTATTTTTTTTTTTTTGAGTGAGTAATTTTGGGACAAATAACCTCATGCTATTGTCTAGCCTGGAGAAGGCAATGGCAACCCACTCCAGTACTCTGTCCTGGAAGATCGGCTGCAGTCCATGGGGTCGTGAAGAGTCAGACATGACTGAGTGACTTCACTTTCACTTTTCACTTTCATGCATTGGAGAAGGAAATGGCAACCCACTCCAGTGTTCTTGCCTGGAGAATCCCAGGGACGGGGGAGCCTGGTGGGCTGCTGTCTATGGGGTCACACAGAGTCGGACACAACTGAAGCAACTTAGCAGCAGTAGCAGCATGGTCTAGCCAACCAGGGGAACTAGCCTGATTTTAATTTTTGAATATTCACTAATTAAATAAAGGTGAGTGAGCCTGAGAGAACAAGAATTTGTTCTGCCAGTATTTTGTTTTGTTTTGTTTGCAGTATTATGTGGCTGGAACACAGCAAACAATGGGGGTAATTCTGGGGGAAGTTAGATCAATAGCTTTTTAATCCTGGCTGAACATTGCAACCATGTGGGAGTTCTTAAAAAAATACCAATGGGAAGTTCACTCAAGGCCAATAACATGGAGTTATTACCAGTCTACAGAATACACTCAGTAGCTGTATGTTATTATTATTACTAATTACATTAATTTGGCATTCATATAAATGTATTTCTATTTACATGTATAAAAAATGGATGTTCACATTATTTCTCTCCTTTTAAGTACTCAGGACATAGCATGTGACTGCCTTTCTATTTTTGATGCCAAGTTTCAAGAAGTTTCAAGTTTCTGCCAAGTTTGTCGGAGTCCTCACTTCCAGAGCTCAGATAATTATTGCATAATCCAACAATGCCAAGGAAAAGTTGAAAAACATTCCTACCTTTAAAATGGACAGAAGGCTTTTAATTTTATTCAAGGCCACATGTTAAGGTTTTGTTATCTGAGTTCAACTTCACAATCCCAAAATTTTTAACATGAGATCTTGAATAAAATTATGAGTTTCCTGAGTGTTCATCAAATGATAATAGTTAACATTTATTGAATGGTATCTGCCCTGAGGGAGCTGACTGGAAAAAAAAAATCAGAAGGAAGATGTTAATTAAATCTTGTTATTTTAAGCAATTCATATGTCAAAGTTTACAATGTATTTCAAGGACAAGATAGAGAATATTTTAGGCTTTGTATTCCATATGGTCTCTGTTCTAAATACTCAACTCTGGTTTTGTAGCATAAGAACAACCATAGACAATTAGTGAACGTGGCTAAGTTCCAGTAAAACTCTTACAAAAACAGGCAATGTGCTGGCTTTGGCCCACAGGCTGTATGTAGTTCACTAACTCCTGGTCTGTAGTATACATTTTAAGTTTTTTATTTTTCTTTTGTAACATTTCAATTCTATGAGAATTCTCCATCAAAGGATAGACAGATTTTATTTTTTCTTCTTTTCTTCTCTATTTTTAAAAGATTTTAACCAATCATTTTACATTTCTTATCAGCAAAATCTATTATTTGAATAATCTGTGAAGGCCTTGTTTTATTTCATCAGTCATATAGTCTGTCATATCTAATCATTTTTTATTAAATCTCAGGCATTGTGTAAAACAAATGTAGGATTTGGGGACAATATTGAGGTCAACCAAAAAGCATTCCTGTTTTCTTTGGTTATTCAAATATAATGAGGAACTGAAATTTTAATGCAGCCAAGGATTGATCTGGGTCAAGAAGTTTCTCAGTTTTCTTAAGACTGTATCCCCTTAGTCTCGTTTCTCCACTGTGTGTGTTATATACTTTAGACAGAGAGCTTATGTGTGGCCATCCCATCAGCCCTGAGAAACTGTAGAAGATTCAGCTCTACCCTTCAGAGGGTCCAAGCTTTCTGTCCAGGCAACTTCAAATGCATCAGATATCATGAGTGGAGACAACTGGTTGCTTAAAGCTGGACTCCTTCTTCAGATCTAGGGGAAAAAGGCATACTTAAGGATGGAGAAAACTACAGTCCACCTTTTAAAAGTGTTTATCCTTACTCCTCAGCTCCCTACACATTCCAAAGATACAGCAAATGTTTCATTGGGAAAAATCCCAGTTAGACTTTTTAGGGGCCCTCCAATTCCCATTATAGCGCTCCAGCCCTGAGCAATCAAAAAGCATTAGTTTCTTTTCTACCCTACAGAGCCTCTGCCTGGGCTGCACCTGCCCCTCATTTCTTGCCAAAATTTAGCAGAGATTCCAAAGTGGGGAGAAAACTGGCTGAAATTGTTTTCCTATCTCAAAAAGGATCTCTTCTTTCTGGAAATGTAACTTATCTCTTCCATAACTTTCTGAAGCTCTAAAGAAAATGATTTTTATAATCTATCAATATTTTTTTCTAGTTATAGTGGCAAATACATTGGCCGTACAGGAATATACACTCTGTATATATTCTATACTCTACTAAAATAATAATTTGTCACTGTATTATATTAATAAAATATAAAAATATTTTAGGCACATATGATAGTGTTTCCTAGGAAATAGTAAGGGAGTATATTAAATAGATGTATAATTAAATATATCTAAAGTTATACTTTATTTCCTCTTTTCTAAAAACTTATAACATATTACTGATCATATCTATAAATCCCAGGAGAATTTGAAGCTTCGTCCCAGTTATGAATTTAGTGGCTTGATGAAGAAATGTTAGAGTTAGTCTTTAGGGATTGAAATCTACTGACTTGAAATTTATCCACGGAATGATTTAGTAGAATAAACCTGTACAGAACAGCCTGTTTAGGCTGATGCCAAAGGAAAATATTGTAAAGGAAAGCCTACTCTATTATTTGTCCATCCATCCATTCAACTACCCAATAAGTTATTCTACAAATACACATTGAACTTTATTGAGGTGCAGCACAGTGTAAGGATGCAACATGAGTGTGACACACACAACAAATACAAAATAAAGTAGACCAGAAAAGAGAGAAAATGATTCCAAACGACAAGATGTCAGGAACTGAACTTAACCAAGTGCCAACATAGGGAATAAAGTTTGGGGACTGACTGGGATAAGAAAGGCGTTATGTATCATTGAGAAAATGACATTACAACTGTGACTTGAAAGATGAGGTAGATTCAGATATACTAAGAGTGCAGAGAATGAGTTTTTCAGGGCATGAGCATATTCTACTGCGGACAGTGTCCATGGAATTTTCTAGACAATACTGGAGTTCCAGTCTCCTATTCCAAGGCATCTTCCCGACCCAGGGATCGAACCTGTATCTCTTCCCTCTCCTGCATTGGCAGGTGGACTCTTTACCAGTGTGCCACCTGGGCAGCCCTCTGTTGAGAATAGCACGTGGGAAAACCTTGAGGTCTTTAAGGAAGTGGAACTTGATCCAGTAGCCAGCGGTAGTGAGCAAGAAGAGAGTGCCATGAGATGAAGTTGGAGAACTAGGTAGGGAAAAAATTATTTTTTTCTATGCCTTAAAGACCTTTGCTGAGAGTATGGATTTTATTCTAAGGGCAGTGGAAGCCATTGACAGTAAGGAGGGATGTGATTCAATAATGAAAGAGGGTCGTAGGGCTCTTGAAGATAGGCTGAAGGAGCAGGACGGCAAGCTATGGAGCTCACTGCAAAATCCAGAAGAGTGAGGATGGTGCCCTTTATTAAGGCTGAGTGAGCACATGCAACTGACGCTGTGTCCTTTTCTGAAACGAGAAGGCAGGGTGATAAACCTTATGGATAGTTTGAAACAAGTAGGTTTAGGGGTTGCCACAGGTTACATGAAGAACTCAGGGTACAGCTGGCCAGAAGAGACGTGACTTTTCTCCAGCAAACTTGAGTTTCTGGGATTCAAGTGCAGTGAATGCTTGTGGTAGAACTAACATGTTTTCCCAAAACTGCAAGTAGAAGCAGCACCTGGGAGCTTGTTAGAAATACAGACTCTTAGACCCGCACTTTGTACCAGACCCGCACTTTGAAAATTTGCCTTTGTGATTCATATAAACATTAAAATTTAAGATGCACTGTAGTAGATTTTGCCTAGGGTTGCAGTTGTAGTAGATGAATTCAGAGAAGTGAGTTCTGGCTGGCTCTGTACCATCGCAAGACATGCTATGTGAAGTGATCCCTAGAAGCACATGGAAGGATCGTACTTCTTCACTCCCTTGAAGTTAGGCATACACATGTGACTAGTTCCAGCCAACTGCTTGTATGTGGAGGTGCCTTTGTTATTCCAGGCCTGAGAATGTCCTTGCCAGTGCAAACTCCTTCATCCTCTGTCATGCCAAGCCCTGGAGTGACTAGGATAAACAGAGCCTCTCTGATGATCTGAGTTGAGTATGTAGTGTGACTGAGAAATAGATTGCTTTGCTTTTAGGCACTGAGGTTTTGGAGTTGTTGTCACAGCATAACCTGTCCCATTCTGACTCATGCAGTGTCTCTAGAACTAGGAAACTCCAGTAACAGAAACAGAATTGAAAAAGCCTCCAGGAAGGAAGATCAGTTACTGCCCTGCGTCCCACTGGGCAGGTCTCTGAAAGTCTAGGTCCCCGCCTGTGACCGCTAAAGTGCTTTCAGCTCATGCACAGGCCCTAGTGCTAGCTCAGAATATAATAATCATTCTAGATTTGTTTGGTGTTAAGAAATTTCACCTACCAGTAGCCTTTGCCCAGGAATGGTGCTTCTTCATTTTCACTAGAAATTAAGACTATTAATTTTTTTTTTCACAAGTAGATAAGTTTATTGTACTCTTATTCTTACTTTGTAAATGTCCAGGTTTTATGGAGTAATAAAAGCCTCTTGATGAAAGTGAAAGAGGAGAGTGAAAAAGTTGGCTTAAAGCTCAACATCCAGAAAACGAAGATCATGGCATCTGGTCCCATCACTTCATGGGAAATAGATGGGGAAACAGTGGAAACAGTGTCAGAGTGTATTTTGGGGGGCTTCAAAATCACTGCAGATGGTGATTGCAGCCATGAAATTAAAAGATGCTTACTCCTTGGAAGGAAAGTTATGACCAACCTAGATAGCATATTCAAAAGCAGAGACATTACTTTGCCCACAAAGGTCCATCTAGTCAAGGCTATGGTTTTTCCAGTGGTCATGTATGATGTGAGAGTTGGACTATGAAGAAAGCTGAGCACCGAAGAATTGATGCTTTTGAACTGTGGTGTTGGAGAAGACTCTTGAGAGTCCCTTGGACTGCAGGGAGATCTAACCAATCCATTCTAAAGGAGATCAGTCCTGGGTGTTCTTTGGAAGGAAAGATGCTAAAGCTAAAACTCCAGTACTTTGGCCACCTCATGCGAAGAGTTGACTCATTGGAAAAGACTCTGATGCTGGGAGGGATTGGGGGCAGGAGAAGAAGGGGATGACAGAGGATGAGATGGCTGGATGGCATCACCGACTCTATGGACGTGAGTCTGAGTGAACTCCGGGAGTTGGTGCTGGACAGGGAGGCCTGGCTTGCTGCAATTCATGGGGTCGCAAAGAGTCGGGCATGACTGAGTGACTGAACTGAACTGAACTGAGGCAATGGATATATACCTGGCTCCGTTTTCAAGACTCAGTTTGTTCTCATAATAGTACCTTGCAATCTTCAAATTCATGGCATCTTCTCTCTCATTTCAGAAATTCCTGGGGCAAGAAATTGGGGTCAAATACTGTCCATCCTGAGTTCTGGGCAGTACATTTTTAATTTATGCAGGGAAATATTTAGCTAAATCTCCCCATCATGTTGTCATTAAACAATTTTCTCTTAAAATTTGAACTCCTAGGCCTAAGATGATTATGTGTTTTTGTATCAAATATAGAGCAACTTAAGAAGTATTCACATAACTAAAACAAAAGAGCTGCCCTCTTTTTTATGCAGGATGATCTCTATCTTTCCTGGAGACATCAGATAGATCTGTAAACCACTTAAGACCACCATCTAGGGAGTGATTTTTGTCTTAAAAGTGGGCAGTTATGAACTGAAGCAAAAAGTACATATTTAGACCGTTGCTTTAGGAAAAGAAGTTTCTTCTATAATTATCTTTTAATTGAAGCCACTTAGAGCTGCAAAAACCTTTAATATACCTTACAGATGGACTGTAGGAGTTGATGCTGAAAATAATATATAAATATATGATTTTAAAGTGTGTCATTTGCACAGAGCAACTACGATAAACCTTTTTTTAGGATTCACACAATAGAGGCAACTGTGACTGCCAGAAGGAGGCATAAAGTGAAAAGAATAAGGTTATTTCAGGAACACAGCTACTCCTTAAACCATGACCCTCATCACATCTCTCTACATAAATAGCAAGGAGGCTTAATCCAGAACTATAAAAAGCTACCGTCTTTAGACTTCAGGTTTTTTGTTTGTATGTTTTCCCTTCACTGCTGCTCTTGTCAACACTATTAAATGTGAATGACACAGAAACTTTTAAGGATTGTCCTTTGGAGCAAAATTGTACACAAAGTACTGCAATGTGTGCAGATATAATCACTGATAATAGTAACTTTATAAGAAATGTTAAAATTATAGCTATTTCTAAACTACTTCTGTGACTAAATGAAGAGAATTGAAAAATACAGGCCAAGGGAAATGAAGCCTTCATGTACCCATGTGGGCTCTTTCTCTCCACTTGAATAAAACTACAAACATCTTTCATGAGTTGAGTTGAGTTCGGTCGCTCAGTCATGTCCGACTCTCTGCAACCCCAGGGACTTCAGCACGCCAGGCCTCCCTGTCCATCACCAACTCCCAGAGTTTATCCAAACTCATGTCTATTGATTCAGTCGGTGATGCCATCCAACCATCTCATCCTCTGTTGCCCCTTCTAATAACACCTTCAATCTTTCCCAGCATCAGTGTCTTTTCCAATGAGTCAGTTCTTCACATCAGGTGGCCAATTTATTGGAGTTTCAGCTTCAGCATCAGTCCTTCCAATGAATATTCAGGACTGATCTCCTTTAGCATGGACTGCTTGGATCTCCTTGCAGTCCAAGGGACTCTCAAGAGTCTTCTCCAACTCCACAGTTCAAGAACATCAATTCTTCAGCGCTCAGCTTTCTTTATAGTCCAACGCTCACATCCATACATGACTACTGGAAAAACCATAGCCTTGACTAGATAGACCTTTGTTGTCAAAGCAATATCTCTACTTTTAAATATGCTGTCTAGGTTAGTCATAACTTTCCTCCAAGGAGCAAGCATCTTTTAATTTCATGGCTGCAGTCAGCATCTGCAATGATTTTGGAGCCCCAAAAAATAAAGTCTGACACTGTTTCCATTGTTTCCCCATCTATTTGCCATGAAGTGATGGGACCGGATGCCATGATCTTAGTTTTCTGAATGTTGAGTTTTAAGCCAACTTTTTCACTCTCTACTTTCACTTTCATCAAGAGGCTCTTTAGTTCTTCACTTTCTGCCATAAGGGTGGTGTCATCTGCATATCTGAGATTATTGATATTTCTCCCAGTAACCTTGATTCCAGCTTGTGCTTCATCCAATCTGGCATTTCTCATGATGTACTGTGCATAGAAGTTAAATAAGCAGGGTGACAGTATACAGCCTTGACATACTCCTTTTCCTTTTTGGAACCAGTCTGTTCCATGTCCAGTTCTAACTGTTGCTTCTTGACCTGCATACAGATTTCTCAGGAGGCAAGTCAAGTGGTCTGGTATTCCCATCTCTTGAAGAATTTTCTAGAGTTTTTGTGGTCCACACAGTCAAGGGCTTTGGCATAGCCAATAAAACAGAAGTTGATGTTTCTCTGGAATTCTATTGCTTGTTCGATGATCCAATGGATGTTTGCAATTTGTTCTCTGTTTCCCCTGCCGTTTCTAAATCCAGCTTGAACATCTGGAAGTTCACCATTCATGTACTGTTGAAGCCTGGCTTGGAGAATTTTGGGCATTACTTTACTAGCATGTGAGATTAGTGCAATGGTGTGGTAGTTTGAGCATTCTTTGGCGTTGCCTTTTTTGGGATTGGAATGAAAACTGACCTTTTCCAGTCCTAAGGCCACTGCTGAGTTTTCCAATTTTGCTGGCATATTGAGTGCAGCACTTTCACAGCATCATCTTTTAGGATTTGAAATAGCTCAACTGGAATTCCATCACCTCCACTAGCTTTGTTCATAGTGATGCTTCCTAAGGCCCACTTGACTTCTCATTCCTGGATGTCTGGCTCTAGGTGAGTAATCACACCAGTCACATACAATCACAATGACCCAATGATTATCTGGGTCATTAAGTTCTTTTTTGTACAGTTCTTCTGTATATTCTTGCCACCTCTTCTTAATATCTTCTGCTTCTGTTAGGTCCATACCATTTCTGTCCTTTATTAGGCACATCTTTGCATGAAATGTTCCCATGGTTCTCTAATTTTCTTAAAGAGATCTCTAGTCTTTCCTGTTCTATTGTTTTCCTCTACTTCTTCGCATTGATCACTGAGGAAGGCTTTGTCTCCCCTTGCTATTCTTTGGAACTCTGCATTCAAATGACTGTATCTTTCCTTTTCTCCTTTGCCTTTCCTGTCTCTTCTTTCCTCAGCTGTTTGTAAGGCCTCCTCAGACAGCCACTTTGGCTTTATGAATTTCCTTTTCTTAGGGATGGTCTTAATCACTGCCTCCTGTACAATATCACAAACCTCTGTCCATAGTTCTTCAGGCACTCTGTCTATCAGATCTAATCCCTTGAATCTATTTGCCACTTCCACTATATAATCTTAAGGGATTTGATTAAGGACATACCTGAATGGTCTAGTGGTTTTCCCTACTTTCTTCAGTTTAAGTCTGAATTTGGCAATAAGGAGTTCATGATCTGAGCCACAGTCAGCTCCCGGTCTTGTTTTTGCTGACTGTATAGAGCTTCTCCATCTTTGGCTGCAAAGAATATAATCAGTCTGATTTCAGTATTGACCATCTGGTGATGTATATGTGTAGAGTCTTCTCTTGTGTTGTTGGAAGAGGGTGTTTGCTATGACCAGTGCATTCTCTTGGCAAAACTGTATTAGCCTTTGCCCGGCTTCACTCTGTACTCCAAGGCCAAATTTGCCTGTTACTCCAGGTATTTCTTGACTTCCTACTTTTGCATTCCAGTCCCCAGTAATGAAAATGTCATCTTTTTTGGGTGTTAGTTCTAGAAGGCCTTTTAGGTTTTCATAGGACTGTTCAAATTCAGCTTCTTCAGCATTACTTGTCGAGGCATAGACTTGCATTACTTTGATATTAAATGGTTTGCCTAGGAAAAGAACAGAGATCATTTTGTCATTTTTGAGATTGCATCCAAGTACTGCCTTTCAGACTCTTGCTGACAATGATGGCTACTCCATTTCTTCTAAGGGGTTCCTGCCTACAGTAGTAGATATAATGGTCATCTGAGTTAAATTCACCCATTCTAGTCCATCTTAGTTTGCTGATTCATAGAATGCCGACGTTCACTCTTGCCATCTCCTGTTTGCTGCTGCTGCTAAGTCACTTCAGTCGTGTCTGACTCTGTGCGACCCCATAGACCGCAGCCCACCAGACTCCCCCGTCCCTGGGATTCTCCAGGCAAGAACACTGGAGTGGGTTGCCATTTCCTTCTCCAATGCAAGAAAGTGAAAAGTGAAAGTGAAGTCGCTCAGTCATGTACGACTGTTTGCGACCCCATGGACTGCAGCCTACCAGGCTCCTCTGTCCATGGGATTTTCCAGGCAAGAGTACTGGAGTGGGGCACCATCACCTTCTCCAATCTTCTGTTTGACCACTTCCAATTTGCCTTGATTCATGGACCTAACATTCCAGGTTCCTATGCAAGATTGCTCTTTACAGCATCAGACCTTGCTTCCATCACCATTCCCAACCACAACTGGGTGTTGATTTTGCTTTGCCTCTGTCTCTTCATTCTTTCTGGAGTTGTTTCTCCACTGATCTCCAGTAGCATATTCGGCACCTACCAACCTGAGGAGTTCATCTTTCAGTGTCCTATCTTTTTGCCTTTTCATACTGTTCATGGGGTTCTCAAGGCACGAGTACTGAAGTGGTTTGCCATTCCCTTCTCCAGTGGACCACGTTTTATCAGAACTCTCCACCATGACCTTTCAGTCTTGGGTGGCCCTACCTGGCATGGTTCACTGAGTTAGACAAGGTTGTGGTCTATGTGATCAGATTGGTTAGTTTTCTGTGATTGTGGTTTTCATTCTGTCTGCCCTCTGATGGAGAAGGATAAGAGACTTAGGGAAGCTTTTGATGGGAGGGACTAATTGAGGGGAAAATTGGGTCTTGTTCTAATGGGTGGGGCCAGGCTGAGAAAATCTTTAATCCAATTTTCTGTTAAAGGGTGGGGCTGTGTTCCCTCCCTGTTATTTGACCTAAGGCCAAACTATGGTGGAGATAATGAGGATAATGGTGACTTCATTCAGAAGGTCCCAGTCAGTGCCCCCAACCCTGCACCAGGCCACCGCAGCCCACGCCTCCACTGGAGACTGCTGGATACTCACAGGCAAGTCTGGGTCAGTCTCTTGTGGGGTCACTGCTCCTTTCTCCTGGGTCCTGGTGCACAAAGTTCTGTTGGTGCCCTCCAGGAGTCTGTTTCCCAGTCCTGTGTAAGTTCTGGTGGCTCTATGGCAGGGTTAATGGCGACCTCCTCCATCAGGTGGATTATGCCATACCCACGTCTGCGGCACCCAGATCCCCTGCCCCTGCAGCAGACCACTGCTGACCTGTATCTCCTCAAAAGACACTCAGACATAGTCTGTCTCAGTCTCTGTGTGATCTCTGGGTCCTGGTGCACACAAGCTATGTTTGAGCCCTCTGAGTGTCTCTGGCAGGTGTGGGGTTTGATCCTAACGTGATTTCGCCCCTCCTACCATCTTGCTGGGGCTTCTCCTTTGCCCTTGGATGTGGGGTATCTCCTCAAAGGCACTCCAGTGCCACGCAGGTGCTGCTCCAGCACCATGCAGCTGCCACTCCAATATCTATAAAATCTTTTATAGAGATTGGTAAATGACTTTAGGAACACCTCCACACTGCATTTCAAATTAACGACCACTACTTAATAATTGACAGCATCTCAGCAGCCTGGAAAGTTGCTTGCCAAGCCTCTTTATTTTTATATTCTTTTTTCATATGAAAAAGATTTAGTGTCAAAACAAGCATGTTTGAGGATAACTTCTAAATATTAAAGCATTTTAACAGTTTCTAACAAAAGTGTTGTATAAAACCTGAGTTAATGTGTAATGGTTAAGTGTATGGACCCTGGAATCCAACTGCCTAAGCTCAAATCTTGGGACAGTTTACGAGCTGTGTGTTCCTCAGGAAGGCATCTCACCACAGCATGTCTGTGTTAAATATGGGTAATTACAGCACCTCCAATTGTTTTAAAACTCAAATGAGATAAATCAGGTAAAATGCTTAGTCCCATGTTTGCCATAAAATAGGCACTTAATAAATGCTATTATATTTTGTGGTAATTGTTGCTATTATTTTTCAAAAGGTTTCCAACTGTAGAAATTTAATAACTGTAGAAATTTAAAATTTGCCTACTTATATTAATTGAATAGCTCTTAAAAGGCAGTTCTGTCAGGAAATGTAAATGTTCCCTAATTATCACATACTTCTTTGTTTTGAATAATCATGGACAGCTATGTTTTTACATTGTCTACTTTTGAAGATCACAGTTACAGAAGGAAAAAAGAAAATTCTTCTATGGTTTTGGTTTCATTTAACAAGCACTTTGAGAAGATACCTTTGTGCCTCAGACAATGTGCTGGAAATTACAGGGTAAACAAATTGAAAAAGAAACTACAGGCCCTTTGGAGTTTACAGTCTAATAGAATGGATGAGATAAGAACACAAACACTATAATATTGTAAGATAGAGCAAGATCACTTCTATGAGGTTTGAAAGTACAGATCATATCATGATTGCAGTTATCTGAAAAGAATTCAGGAAGGAGAAAAGAAAGATAACAAATTAACAAAAGGATTTGGAGAAAACATTTAAAGTCATAGAAGCACATAATTCAGGGAGTAACAGCAGAATCCCTGGGCTTTCTTTGGGAATGGTGAGTAGTTTATTCTATTTGGCATTAGGGACCCACGGCAGTAGAGGAACAGTGGGGTAGACCAACATAATACTTCACAGATCATGCTGAGGTTCTGCATAAACTACATCAAGACTGTTTTTAAAAGGTGCATGATAACTGAGCTCAAAAGAAAGACAGAAATATTTAGATATCAGGAGTGAAGGAAAAGAAGAAATGAATGCGAGAGTCATAGGAGGAAGTTAATACTTCCTGGGAGCAGCCTGGGAGGATTTCTGATTATGCATGAGTCCTGGGTACTGGAAGTTGAGTTTCTAAAGCTTTGTTAGATCTGGTGACAAGAGCACCTTCCACATGAGTCATGGCCTGCACAAGGCTAAGTTGTGGAACAAGCTGAACCAAGCTCCCTGCAACAAGCTGGCACTATCTTGACTGCTCTGGCTTCATGGATGAAACAAACTCTATAGGTCTATGATGGGTCTAAAAAAATTAAGTTTATACAAGATTTTAGGAAGAAGAGGGAAGAAATTACCTTTCAGAAACTGAAAGGCTAGCTGAACTATAAATAGAAGGAATTAACATGGAGATTAACATAAAGTGATACAGTATCATTGAATTGCCTGAGGCCCTCACCCTCAGGCTAGTCCCTAACAACTCTTTCACAAACCAACAGCATGAAGGTCCTGAAAGATAAACACACCTCAATGAATATGAGTTGACAATAATTTCAAATATCATGAGGGAGAGTTAGCAAACACAAGAATCAAGGGAATCAGTGATGCAAGTAGAAATATTAGAAAATATGAAAGAAATGATCATGTATTTGTTGAAAATAATTTGAGCAATAAAAGAACAGAAGGCACAGTTAAAAAATGCAACACTGTGAAAAAAATGATCTAGAACTTCTATAAGTGGAAAATAATGTCACTGAAACGAATGAGCAGAATAAAGAACCAGTTAGATATAGTTGAAGAAAGAATTAGTGATTAGAAGTTAGTTTGGAAAAAGATCACGCAGAAGCCAGAATAGATACAGAAATGAAAAGAGTGATAGAGAACTTAGAAAAATAAGAGTAAAATGAGACAGTTTAGTGTACATTTAATAGAAATGTATATAATGTAACGGAAATGTGATCCAGAAGTAGAGTACATAGAGATGCATTATGAATTAGTACTTAAGAATTTTCCAATGTGGAAGACAGATAATATATTCGGATTTAAAAGAATTGTGAATAAATATATGCAAGTCCATAGTAACTTAATCTGTATTGTGCTAAAAACAAAATGAAAAATACTAAAAACTACCATTAAGAAAAGACTGGTAATCTACAAAAGATCAACTGTGTAACTTGCAACGAGAGAGACACGGAATCACATTATAAAAATGCTAAAAGGGAAATAAAAACATTCTCACATAAAAGATCAATTGAAAATGAGTATAATTTTTATATAAAGTACATCAGAGATTGAATGAGTTACCATTCATAGAACCTTAATAAACGATTAGAAAAAAGGAAAATATGCTCTGAAAGAAGAAGAGAATTAAAGAATAGGTGGTTGAGAAGCAGTAGTGAATAAATAGATTAAATATATTGCTGGTTTTAAAAGTCAACAATAATAAAAGTAAAGACTAGTATGAAGAGTTCAAAATTAAAGTGGATTGAATTATTAATGAGCAATAAAGATGTAAAGACTGAAACGATAACTCACTGGATAGAAATAATAGATTAGGGTTGGATGAATAAACTGAGACAGATAAAAGATTGGAATTGTTGGTTAGGATTATGTTTGTTTGGCCTTGTAAGTTAAATAATAAAGGGCATATTTGATTTAATATGAAAATGGATGGATTTTTTGGTGGACTTTTTTTTTTTTTTCCCCCAGAAGAGAAGCAACTTGTTCAGAGATGTGAAAGGTAGGATAATTAGCTTGGGGAAAGACTCACTCAGTTAAACCAGTTAGGAGAGTATTGTTAAGAGTGTGATGATAGGCCTTGAAGCCTGTACCAGATTCCATCTTGCCCACAGGTAAGAGGGATGGATATAAGAAACATAACATAGCTAGTATTTAGAGAAGTTAGAAATTGAAGATAAGAAGGGAAAACAGTCGCTGTATCCATTTTTAATCTCTTTGTATTAGCCCACCCTAGCAACTGAAGATATTTGGTTGTTTTAGCAGATAAATCAATGATTCATTAATTTGTTTGTTTTGGGCTCTGCTGGATCTTTCTTGCTGTACAGACTTTGCTCTCTAGTTAAGGCAAGTGGAGGCTGATCTCTAGTCATGGTGTGAGAGCCTCTCATCATGGCGGCTCCTCTTTGCTGTGGAGCAGGGATTCCAGGGCACATGGGCTTCAGTCGTTGGAGCAGGTGGGCTCAGTAGTTGCGGCTCCTGGATTCTAGCGCACAGACTTAGTGGTTGCTGTGAATCATGTGGGATCTTCCCGGATCAGGGACCTGACCCATGTCTCCCGCATTGGCAGGCAGATTCTTTACCACTGAGCCAACTGGGAAGCCCTTGGACGACATTTAAATCCAGGTTTGATGATTCCAACTGTTCTTTAAACCTAGTGTGCTCCTAAGATTTTCAGAGAGAATGCTTAGAAGGTAATCGTTGAGTTTAATTTTCAGCTTAAAGAATTGTGGGATTCAAGTCAAATTTCATACTTCTGATTTTGATTTTGAAGACAAACAAAGATTAGTTCAAAGGAAATAGCAAGATGAGGGGTGTGTGTGTGTGTGTTTCTCAGTTATGTTTGACTCTTGCGACCCTATGGACTGTAGCCCACCAAATTCCTCTGTCCATGGGATTCTCCAGGCAAAAATACTGGGGTAGGTTGCCATGCCTTTCTCCAAACAAGATAAGTTATTGGTATATAAATAAGGTACCAAAGTCAGGCTATATTTTGAGAGAAGGAAAGACTGGAAAAGAATGAAGACTGAAGAATGGGTGGGATTCAAAATCATTGAGGTTTAACCAAAGGATTATATCATGGAGATGAGAACAGAAGATGCAAATGAGGAACAGTATGAAACAAAGAAAGATGAGGTGAGCAAACCCACTTTGAACTCTATTTCTTCATGATCCAGAAAAGAGAAAAAAGTCCAGGAGATAAACATGGATTCATCACTCTGGAAAAAAGTGGTGAAAGGGTAGGCCCGAGGTAGGAACTCTTGTGTTATGGAAGGAAGGTCAAGAAACTGTAATTGTTTTTCACCTAAATACATTCTGAATGTGTCTTACCCAAATACCCTTTATATCCTTTAAAAACGCTACCAGTAGCCTATGCTACTGGGTACCAATATTACAAGGTATTTGTTCTGAATGCCTTCCATATATAGACAATGCCAGGAAGGATGCTAATTAGTATCAGTTGTGAGAGCTGGTTTGTGGTCTGGTCATCTGTCTCAAAGATCAAGACTGAGAACAGCTCATTCTACATAAGCCTGCTAAGCAGCTGTCAGCTGGCAATGACTAATTTCTACTGACTGGGCCAAATTTGGTGCTGACCCAGACATGAAAGTCTGCCTTTCCTAGCTCTGATTAGTTGAGACATCCGAAGCTCTCTCTATTATTTTTATTGCAAACAGAAAACATGTCTGAATGGTGCATTCCCCAAGATTCAAGTCAATGTTGTGATGCTTTTGTCTGAGGGGAAGGATGCATTATGTCCATATGAATCACACTCTCACCAGTATAGGTGCTCATGCTCAGTTGCTCAGCCGTGTCTGACTCTTTGTGCCTCCATGGACCATAGTCCACCAGGCTCCTCCATGAATGTAGCTTTCTAGGCAAGAATACTGGGGTGGGTTGCCATTTCCTCCTCCAGGGCATAGGAGGGGATTGACAAAATAATAGATGGGCAGCTGAGTTGAATAGTCAGATGTTTACCTTGGCAATCATTGCTACCCCACGTTCCTAGTGGAGAACTGTCTAAGTGTTCCTTGGCTTTGAGCATCTCAGCTGTGATTTGTACTGCGAGCACCAAACTGAGAACTGAGGTCTGCAAAATTATTTAGGGTAGACTTTATTAACTTCATTTTTCTTTACCATTTCACACTGTACCTACTGAAGCAGATACTTTTGAGTCCAAGAGCTGCACTGTCTCTGCAGGTCAGGGAGTTTATTTATCTTATGCTCTCTGATACCAGTGTTTTCTATGGACTATGCTGTGGGACAGCTTAGGACAACTTTCCAAGTGTGCCTAACTTAATCCCATAGAAATTAAAACACACTTGGTGCTTGGAAGAAAAGCTATGACAAACCTAGATAGCATATTAAAAAACAGAGATATCCATTTGCCAAAGAAGGTCCATCTAGTCAAAGCTATGGTTTTTCCAGTAGTCATATACAGACGTGAGAATTAAACCATGAAGAAGGCTGAGTACCAAAGAATTGATGCATTTGAATTGTGATGCTGGAGAGACTCTTGAGAGTTCCTGGGACTGTAAGGAGTTCAAACTAGTCAATCATAAAGGAAAACAACCCTGAATATTCATTAAAAGGACTGATGCTAAAACTGAAGCTCCAGGACTTTTGCCAACTCATTGGGAAAAATCAAAACCTGATGCTGGGGAAAATGAAGGTAAAAGGAGAAGAGGGCAGCAGAAGATGAGATGGTTAGACAGCATCCTGGACTCAATGGGCATGAATTTGAGGAAACTTCTGGAGATAGTAGAAGACAGAGAAGCCTGGCGTGCTACGGTCCATGGGGTCACAAAGAGTTAGACACAACTTAGCGGTTGAACAACAACTTAATCCCAAAAACTTAATGAGCTTAGGAGGAATCATTCAATAATTCATTTACTAATTTGTCCAACATATTAAGTCCACTAGGTACTGAGAGTATAACTGTAAACATAATACACAAGAATCTCTTCTTTCACATGGCTTCTGTTCTAATGTGGGAAGCAGAAAAATAAATGAGACATAAGATCTCAATGAGACATTAGATCTAGCACAATGGTAGGCTAAGGTTAAGCACAAAGAAGGTAAGATATTTTTTGAAAAGCTAAATTAATACCTAAGTAAAAAGAAAAAAAG
The DNA here is from genome assembly GCF_002263795.3 of Bos taurus. NCBI lineage: Eukaryota > Metazoa > Chordata > Mammalia > Artiodactyla > Bovidae > Bos > Bos taurus. The sequence goes on from NC_037336.1 coordinate 7,779,664, forward strand.
GTAAGATAATTGAGAATGATAAGGATGCCTTTTAGATAGGAAGTCAGGTAAGACTTCTGTGAGGAAATGACAAGAACACATGTGGATCTCTGTGGGAAGACTGTTCCAGACAAAAGGAAAAGCAGGGTGAAGACCCTGAGACAAGCATGTACTTAAAATTGAGGACGATGAAAAAGACCAGAGTGACCAGAACACAGTGAATCAGAGGACAAGTGTGAGTCTCCAGGAACTAGATCTCTTAGGCATGCAGATCACGATGAACTAGCTGCTTTTCTGTATGCTATAGCTGTGCTGACTATGGAGGCTTGTGTGGGTTTATTTTAATTAAAAATATATATGTTTTTAAAACTTGAAACCGTATAGGCATATTTTTCAAGACTGAGAAGAGACATGACAAACTGAGTCTCCGATGACTTCAATTATATAAATAGTAAGTTGAAATGTTTAAATAAAAACCTAGGCAACCCTGGCTTTAAAGCCCATTCTATCGTATTCCATCATAAAGATATAGTCGGAATATCATAGCTGAGTTCACTCTAGCATACTTTTATTGTTCTATATTCTAAGGCTATGAACAAGGCAGAAAGCCTACCCTTAAAGTTCAGAAAGACTACTGGGACAGAAGACATATAAGCAAATTATTATATTTAATTCAGTGTGATAGAGTAGCTGATGGATGTATGAGTTAAGACCACACAGAAGGAGCTGATTAACTCAGTTCAGATATTTAGAAGAACCAGGACTATCTGAGTGGTAAAAAAAAAAAAAAGAGAGAGAGAGAGAGGAATGGGTGGCATATCCAGTGCAAACAATATGACATTATGGCACACGTAACCTGAATAGAAAATTTCTGAGTTATCACTAGTTTAGAGGCAGGCCTGGAGTTCAACCTGGTAGCACATATCTTCATAGTACCCCAGTCTGCTTCTACTGGGGGATCAGCGTTCTTTCTGATTGGCCAACACAGTGTCTGCATCTTAGATTAAGTATCACTCCATAACGACGAGCATTGAGACCACAGAGATAAGCAACTGCTGGATCATTGCTGGACCATCCATTCTCTGGGTCAGGTGTTGATGGCTGGCACTGAGGGGAGACCAGGAGAGGAATAAGAAAATGGGAAGAAATAAACTCCATTAACATGTTATGTTTTTAATGTAACACAAATAACAGAGCATGTCTCTGAAGATTTTTATTTTCCCAAAATATGTTTAGAGTTTTAGAGGCTAAGGAAAATTTAAATGTCTGAAGTGTCAAGGAAGCACCTAAAAATGCATTTTAAAGAAAATTCCTAACTCCAAAATTAATTCAGATTGATTGCTGTACCTCAAAGGATTTGTTAACACTTTTCTTAATGGGAAATTGATGGTTATAGTATTATACTTGAACCTTTCTAGGCCAGTCTTTCTCTGCTGTGTTAGTTCCTAAGTATTTCATGATCTTTTGATAAGTTAACGTTATCACAAATTTAGCAATGGGATGATAAAGATTAACCTTCTATTAAATAAGTAAACATATACCTTGCTATGAGTGTATCCTTGCTAGTGTATCTATTAAATAAGTAAATTTATCCTTGCTATACTTTTACTGTAACATTCTTCCGTGTGATAAGATGCTTTTCTTCCCTTGGACTGGATGATAAGCAAATATGAAAACTGACAGTGTATTTCTCTGGTCATCAAACTAATTTAAGTCTTGCACCTCAATGATTCATTCTGCTGCTGAAAACCTAGCTGAGAGATTTTTATTTTGTTGTTGTTTATTCCTTTTTAAAATAAAGCTAAATTAATCTAGTGTTCAGTCATGTTCATCATAGTAGACTTCTAAAGTTTAACTAAATGTCTATCTTAAGCTAAATGTTATTGTGAAAACTTTTTTTGCTGCTACATAAAGATGTGTTTACTTTAAGAAGTAAGGCAAAAGTCATTAAACTCAGCTTCTTAAATACAAAAGGATATTTTGACGTGTTTATAGTCTCCCGTCTCTGCTCACACCTCAGTGAACAACCTCCCATGTTTACCATGTGCAAAGCTATTTTTTGTTTTTATTTCAGTTAAAACCCTAAATTAATACATGCTTCCTGCGAAACGCTAAATTATGTTTTCTGAAAACTAGAAAAGGCAAGTCCATCAAGCCTGCCAAAATGTGGACACAGATTCTGGCAGTTTTTCCTTGCTAGGGTGGGAAACATTCAACTTAGTTTTGAAACCTTCCCAAGGTTTGCAGTGCTATTGGAAAGTCAGCTCTTTAGTTTTAAACACATTTGTCTGATGAAGCTATGTGGGGAAACAGTAATGAAGATTCTGATGTTTATTCTGTTCTGTTGACCATCACAGATCAAAGAACACCTTGCAAAGGGGCAAAGAATGCTGGCGGGTGATGGGATGTCCCAGGTCACCAAGACACTGCTGGATTTAACTCAGAGGAAAAACTTCTATGCAGGCGATCTTCTGATGTCGGTTGAAATCCTCAGGAATGTGACCAACACCTTTAAAAGGGCAAGTTACATCCCTGCCTCTGATGGCGTCCAGGTAAGGGAGGCAATTCCATGAAGGAATACCAAGTGACCTTGGGATCACTTATGGGCCTGAGAAGCTGGTACAGCCACCTTGGAGGATTCCTGGTCTGGAGCGGGGTGTGCTCCCTCCTGTTGGGGAAGAATCCAAGCTGTGTGCGGTATGAGCTGTGGAAGTGACCCCAATTCCTTAGTCATTCTACCCTTCAGTGTCCCCAACAAACATAATGCACCTCAAGGAGAGAGCGAGTAAGAATGTGTGTGAAGTGATTTGAGCCATCGGCTAAAAGACACTATAGTAAATTCAAGGTTGTAGCATGGATCTTTTATTCCCACACTTAATAACACCATCTTGCCATAGGAGACTATTAAAAGTACATTAAGCATAATGAAAGCACATTGACTATAGCATGCAAAGAAGACATGGTTTAAGTTTTGTTCGGAGTTTTGTTATTAGAAGGGGGAAGGCCATACTTAATTTTGTGGAATTATTGCCTGAAAATGCCGGGCGAGTAGAGAATTGTCCTGGATAGGAAAATAAGTTCAGTAACTCCTCAACAGCCTGTTTGTCTTGTTATGGCAAACTTCTAGAACGGCATGATTTTTTTCCCATAGTACAGTTTAAGTACTCATCCAATTTTAGAATTGTCTTTGCCATTAAGACCAAGCTTGTTGAATGGCAAACAAAGCATATTTGATGCAACACTAGTTTGGATTTCAGCTTAAGTTTTCTTGTGCTGTAGGCTAGATGTACTCCTGCCAAGAATACTGAGTTGGTTTTTGAGTTAGTTTTTGTGTTTCCAGCATAATGTTCTTCTGTATCTCTGCATGAAGTTCATTAACATAAAAGTTTGGCAAAACTCCCACATCAGGTAATTTTCTTTCAGCCCACTCTTCCTTTGGGAGTTTTATTTGCATTTCACTTAGAAAATGCAGAGGGTGGGCTTTTTCAGGGATTTTGTTTGTTGTTTTGCTTTGTTTTGCTTTGTTTTGACCAGAGATTGAAGGGAAAGAGGAATAGAATGCTTTTTGGTATCACGGAATTATTCATAAATAATACCTGTGCCCTAATTTGTATAGAGATTCATATAGTACTTAAATTATATAAATATTCTGTTCATAGTAGCTGCAATAAGAATTAGAGGGGCTGTGGTATATATAATATTATATTACCTGTGTCCAGGAATACATTTCTAACTGTAAAAATGCATTACAGGGAGGAAGAGTAGAAGATACTGTCATTTGAACATTTCGATTCTTTTTTTTTTTTTGGCTGCACTGCAGTGCTTGCAGGAACTTAGTTCCACGACCAAAGATTAAACCCAGGCCCCTGCAGTGAAAGTACTTGTTCCTAACACACTGGACTAACAGGGAACTCCCAAAACTTTTATTACTTTGTTGTTATTCGGTGGCTAAGTCATGGACTGGAGCACACCAGGCTTCCCTGTCCTTAACTGTCTCCCAGAGTTTGCTCAAACTCATGTCCATTGAGTCAGTGATGCCATCCAACCATCTCATCCTCTGTTGCCCCCTTCTTCTCCTGCTCTCAATCTTTCCCAGCATCAGGGTCTTTTCCAATGAGATGCAGTTTGATCCCTGGGTCAGGAAGATCTGGAGAAAGCAATGGCTACCCATTCTACTATTGTTGTCTGGAGAATTCCATGGACAGAGGAGGCTGGCGGGCTACAGTTCATGGGGTTGCATAGAGTCAGACATGACTAATCAATTAACACTTTACTGCTTTACAAAGAATGAAAGTTTTCCAGTTTTAATAATGTAATAAAGTAAGCCAAGTACAACTTTTCTCCTTAGTTCTGAAATACTTCTATCCATTAGCGTTTACATTGTAAAAATTACATGTGAACTCCTTCACGTAAGGTACAAGTTGTTATTTCAAAACACGTCAGATTCTTGTATTTACAAAGGAAACATCAGGCAGAAAGCTGTACTCATTGAGCTCTTGGGCCTCTCTGTACTGTCAAGAATGTAGGACTTTAAGGTTTTAATCGTACTTAAATTACAATTACTAGGTTGTGTTGGGGTCATGTTGTGAATGAACTTCTCATTGGAGGGCACGGACTCCGTGAATGATTAGTGTAACCAGAGGCTTTGTCATGGACATCAGCTGGTTTGACTTAAATAGAGCAATGTGATTGTGTTATTTTATCTTGATCAGAAACACCTTGCTGATTTTCTGTCCTACTCGGTAGTTAGTCCTCGGCATGCACACAAAATCTCAGCAGGTGCTGTTCTGGTCATTTCTCACATAAAGGAGCTGCATTTTTCTACTCTGCTGTCTTGACTGGTGTCTTTCCAGGGACCTGGAAGCCTTCTTCTTCTGGAAGTCCTTCTTCATCTCTGCCTGTCCCACTCCAGGTGAAGTTGCTGCAAGTCTTTCTGAAGGCCAGTCCTGCAAGCCCCAGACTTGATCTGAAAATGACCTTTCTCATCTCTAAAATCCCAGGGGACTTTGCACCTCTTTTATTCTACCTTCCACAAACCATTTTGCACAAACCTTTTGGATGTATTTGTTGTCTTTACTTGATGACAGCCTTACCCAGCACCTCTAAGCCTTTACTCCCTGGGGCTCAGGGCACTTGTGATTGGCTGGGCTCATCAGACTTCATATGACGTAAACTAAATTCATCGTAAGTGCCATGTTCTCTTGCATTTTCACCTTGGTAGAATTACTGGTCCTTAGGCTGCTCCTGTAATATCATCTGGACTTTTCCCTTCTCTTCCTTTCCTTATGGGCAGCCGATCCTGTGCCTCTTCCATCTGTCTTTCCTGTTTTCCCACTGCTGTATCCTAACTTTGCCTTCTTTCAGTGACCCCAGCCTGCATTAGTTCCATGGCCTTTTTCCTTCCATACTCCCTCAGATCTCTCCCTACATCCCTACTCATCATGTCCGCTGTCCTGGTTGTTTAGTTGCTAGGTCAGGTCCGACTCTTTGCCACTCCGTGGAATGTAGCCGGCTAGGCTCCTCTGTCCATAGAATTTCCCAGGCAAGAATACTGGAGTGGGTTGCCGTTTCCTTCTCCAGGGATCTTCTCAACCCACAGATTGAACCTGAATCTCCTGCATTGGCAGGCGGATTCTTTTCTGCAGATCCACCAGGGTAGCCCCATTGGCTATCCTAGGATGGCCATGATTATGTCATGATTAAGTCAGAACCCTTCACCTGGGCTCCAAGGTTGCCTGAAAGACAACCCAAAGCCTGTGTCTTGCCTTCTAGTGTATCCACGGTACCTGGATAACCTATCTCTCCAGCCATGAGCATGGACCACTCTCTCCCTTCACAAGTTCAGTTCAGATCAGATCAGTCGCTCAGTCGTGTCTGACTCTTTGCGACCCTATGAATTGCAGCACGCCAGGCCTCCCTGTCCATCACCAACTCCCGGAGTTCATTCAAACTCACGTCCATTGAGTCGGTGATGCCATCCAGCCATCTCATCCTCTGTCATCCCCTTCTCCTCCTGCCCCCAATCCCTCCCAGTATCAGAGTCTTTTCCAATGAGTCAACTCTTCACATGAGGTGGCCAAAGTACTGGAGTTTCAGCTTTAGCATCATTCCTTCCAAAGAACATCCAGGGCTGATCTCCTTCAGAATGGACAGGTTGGATCTCCTTGCAGTCCAAGGGACTCTCAAGAGTCTTCTCCAACACCACAGTTCAAAAGCATCAATTCTTCGGTGCTCAGCTTTCTTCACAGTCCAACTCTCACATCCATACATGACCACTGGAAAAACCATAGCCTTGACTAGATGGACCTGACCTAGAGCTAAATCAAGCACTTCCTGCCTCCTGGATGTGCTGTGTTTCTTGGCTCCAGGCCTTAGCTTTCTGTTTGCTTTCAGACTGGCTTAGTGTCTCTCCATCTTCTAAATTAATCTCTCAGTACTCAGCCTCTGCATGCCAGAAACACGTTTCCTCCTGTATCTCTTTACATCCTGAGTTATTAGCAGTCATGTGTGAATCTTTGCAAAAGAAAAAATAGTCCTGATCAATCTTTGGATCCTAGCCTAGCTCCAAGTCCCCCTCATCCGAATAGGATTTAGCAGATTCTTTACTATACAATGTGTGTAACAAATATTTGTTGAATTCACAGCAAAATTAATAATTATATAGACACCACTGAATTTTTATCCTTTTTTTTTTAACTGGGGAAAGAGCGAAGACCAAAGAGATGTTAAGTAAAACTGTTTAGAGAGAATACGTTCTTTTAAGTGTAGTTCTGTGCAAGGCTTTTTATGTGTAATGCCTGCTGCTGCTGCTGCTGCTAAGTTGCTTCAGTCGTGTCCAACTCTGTGCGACCCCATAGACGGCAGCCCACCAGGCTCCCCCATCCCTGGGATTCTCCAGGCAAGAACACTGGAGTGGGTTGCCGTTTCCTTCTCCAATGCATGAAAGTGAAAAGTGAAAGCGAAGTCGCTCAGTCGTGTCCGACCCTCGACCCTCAGCGAACCCATGGACTGCAGCCTTCCAGGCTCCTCCATCCATGGCATTTTCTAGGCAAGAGTACTGGAGTTGGGTGCCGTTGCCTTCTCCGTGTAAAATGCCTAGTTAATGCTAGATTCAGTAAAAGAGTAACACATTGATCAATCTTCTATCTCCATTGATACATTGATGAAAGTGAGATAGAATAGCCACAGTCTGTTGAAATTAGGGGAAAAATAAGGTGTGCCTTTATTTCTTGGAAGTATAGAGCATAGTAGTAGTTTTATTTTGGGTATCTGGTTAGTATAAAATTATTCCAAAAGCCTTTTCCCTTCAGGCATATTCTTTCCAAACCCTGGGGTTTGGCCTTATGTCCATATTTCCGCTCTTATTGGTTCTCTGCTGTAGTTTGGTCTTCCTGTTTCTAATCTGATGCAGATTCCTTCAAGATGCAGATCAAAAAGCATTTCTAGTCCAAAAATCTTCTCTTCAGATCTCAGGCAGAATTCAGTGTTTTCCTAATTGTCTTGCCTTTTGAAACCTTGTAAATACCCAATGGACAGAGAATCCTGGCAGGCTACAGTCCATTGGGTCACAAAGAATCTTTTTGTTGGTACTAAGATACAACTTAGTGCCGAAAAAACAACAAAGTACTCCTATTAGAGCAGGTGTTTCACATAACAGTGAAATTATTTGTTTCCAGGCCTCTTTTCAGCAGTAAATTTTAAACTTGTTGAGAAGACAATTAGGTCCCTGGGGCTTAATCTGGCACTGGGAGCATAGTAGACATGCAAATATTTGTTCAAGTAATTAGTGAATGTGAATAATATAGTAATATTTGAGGAATTTGCTTTACAAAAAGAAAAGTACCCTAAGCCTCCAATTAAGAGAAAGAAAGAAAAAAAGAGATTTATCCGTTTACTTGTTTTTTCACCCCTGGGATAATTCATACCGAGTTGCATAATCAGTGGAAGTTGAGTTTACACCACCCACGCCTGGAACTATGGAACTTACAAAGTTGAATCAGACATGCAAATTGAAATTTGTCCAATAATTATGTTGATGTTTTCAGACACATTGCTTAATCTTTATGTACCTTATTTCTTCATATCTAAAGAATAAATAGTAGTAGAGTCTATTCCATTAATCATGGCAGTTATATTCTATAAGTGAAAGAATACTGAATCATTTACTAGCCGGGAAAATACAGGATGGATTCCTACAAGAATCTGGTAGTATAATTTAATCAACCAATTAATACATGACTTTGTTTGACTTATTTATGTATATATAACAATATGTATGTTATTATCATATATTCATTATTATATATTTGTTTATATAAAACATTATTATTGTTACATATCATGCTTGAACAAAGCTTACCTAATACATATATTTTCTCTCTAAGGCATACCAGAGCTTTCTTGAATTTAGGAATGCTAGATAATCCTCCAACACTATGCTGGGTGCCATTTTCAACAGTGATATTACCATCAAAAAGCACAAAATATATGGGGGAAAAAAACCTGGGCATTAAATCGACCATGAAACACACTTGTTTACAGTATGTGGGCTGCATGGTCCTGTGACCTGAGCGGGGTGCATGTACATGGGGTGACTCAAACTCACCACGCTATGCATGTTCTTGAAGCTATGAACTTTGATTTGTGAGTTAGAAGTTAATTTTAGTGAGTAATTGAACTTGCAAATATGAAATCCATGAATAACGAAGCCCAGTGATATCTGTTTTTCAGGGTTGTTGAGAGGCTTAGAAAAAATGCAGATTATACATGTAACAACCCATTTGTGAATCATGTGGCAGATAGCAGGTTCTCTGTAATGCCATTAGTACTGGTGTTGTAGCTCTTAACGCCTTGCTCTCAGGCTGCTTACAATATTTCTAAAGGAAAAGATAATTTAGGAATGAGGCTAGGCCAGTAATGAGGAAGAGAGATTACAGTGTCTCCCTTCCAGGAGCTCTCAAAACATAGAGTCTGAACTGCAGCAATAAAAAAAGAACCTTAGGCTTTGAGATAGAATTTGGAGAAGAAAGCTAGGGCAGAAACAATCATCAAACTCCAGTAAAAGGTGTAAAAATTGGGACTCCCCTGGCAGTCCAGTGGTTAAGACTCAATGCTTCGAATGCAGGTGACATGGGTTGAATCCCTCATATGGGCACCAAGATCCCACTAGCCACAGGGTGTGGCCAAAAAGTTTATTAAAAAAAAAGAAAAAAGAAAAGACATAGTAATGGTATGCATGTGACACATTCAAAAGACCAAGTTTTGTAAAAAATGAGATTCATACTGGAAAACATCGGTCATAAAGGCAGGAGAACCGAGGTTAGAGAAGAGTTTGGATGTGATTCTCTATAAACAAAGTACTAAACCTGAGTGCTGTTTCTGAAAGGTGGTCTGGCTGAGGTAGAGAAGGGGGATCCGTGAGTCGAGGAAGACTTGGCCACATCACTGATTTAGAGGTTCGGAGAAAAGAAGGCAAGCATGTTTCAGCAATAGTGGATCAGAAAAGGAGGCAAGATCCGCTTAATGGAATGAAAGGCAGGCCTCTGAGATGGCTTATCATTGGAAGTAAAGAAAGAAAAATTGGAAAAAATACACACATGGAGTATCCACAGAGACTCCTCATGTACAATGGCCCTCAAACTTGATGAATATGAGGACTTGTCTCTTTTCAAGCATCTTTTAGTTCCCTGATGAAACTTCTGTTGGCCCAACTCAGTGTTTTCCAAATGTTTTTGACTGTGACCGACTGTAAGACACACAGTTAACATCAATATATAGCTGAAAAATAGACTTTTACAAAACATTTACCTATTCTGTAGGTAATGCACTCTTGCATTTTCTGTTCTTGTCTATCATGTTATGAAACGTTGATTAGGACCCTCAAACAGGTTCCCCGCTCAATGTTTGAAAATCATTTGTTTGCCTGACATACTCCTGAGGCTTGAAAATTCATTTTTCCAATAACTTAGATTAAATAGGAGGCCGAAAACTTCCACTTCCAATTTGTTTCTTAAATGCAAACCATCTTCTTAGGAAAATTCTCAGAATTAGGAGGTCAAGAAATCACATCAAGGGCTCCCTTGATGACTCAGTGGTAAAGACGCTGCCTGTCAGTGCAGGGGATAGGGTTCATCCCTGGTCCAGAAGACACCACATACTGCAGAGCAACTAACCCATGCTCTAGAGCCTGAGAGCTGCAACTCCTGAGCCCAAGCAGCAGAGAACAAGAGAAGAAATCTGTGCTTCACAACAGGGGAAGCCGCCACAATGGAAAGCTGAAGTCCACACACCGCAATGAAGAGTAGCCCCTCCTCACTGCACCTAGAAAAAGCCCCAGTGCGGCACGGAAGATCCAACACAACAAAAAGAAAGAAATTAAATTCTCAATAGAGCTGATGATTTTGGATAAGGTAAGCATCTTCTCTCCTAAAACACTTGATGAGAAAGAAGGTACGTTGGATCTTTCTCATGTACCCATCAAGAAGTAGGCGAGGATCCTTAAGTAGCATTTCTGTTCTGCTTTCATTTCCCTTTTGTTTTCTGTGTACAAAAGAGTGGATTGACAGATGGGGATGCATCTATGACTGTGATCATCCAAGGCCCTCATGTAATGATTAGCCTAATTTTCTTGACCAAATACAATCTAGTAAGTACTCTTTCAGAGAAGGCAACCAGGAGGATTAATAATTTCCTGTAATTAATTAATAACTACAATATTTCCTATAGTTAATTATTTCCTATAATTAATAATAATAATAATTAGTATAAATTAATAATTTCCTGGGGATGTAGGGAAGTAGTAGAGGATGATGACTCAGAGAGCTTGCTCTGTAGGCAGAGTCCTGAGCTTCTGGTCATGGCTCTTCTACTTGTCCCCTGTCTGATGCTGGACAGGTGACTGGATGCTGGTACCCATGTATAGTGCTGATGTGAGGGTTAAATTACTGTCTAAAAGTTACATAGCACCTCACTTCGGTTCAGTTCAGTCGCTCAGTCATGTCTGACTCTTTGTGACCCCATGGACTGCAGCACACCAAGCCTCCCTGTCCAACTCCCGGAGTTTACTCAAACTCGTGTCCATCCAGTTGGTGATAGCATCCAACCATCTCATCCTCTGTTGTCCCCTTCTTCTCCTGCCTTCAGTCTTTCCCAGCATCGGGGTCTTTTCAGATGAGTCAGTTCTTCACATCAGGTGGCCAAAGTATTGGAGTTTCAGCTTCAACATCAGTCCTTCCAGTGAATCTTCAGGACTGATTTCCTTTAGGATGGACTGGTTGGATCTCCTTGCAGTCCAAGGGACTCTCAAGAGTCTTCTCCAACACCACAGTTGAAAAGCATCAATGCTTCAGCACTCAGCTTTCTTTATAGTCCAACTCTCACAACCATACATGACTACTGGAAAAACCATAGCCTTGACTAGACAGACCTTGTTGGCAAAGTTAACGTCTCTGCTTTTTAATATGCTGTCTAGATTGGTCATAACTTTTCTCCCAAAGAGTTAGCATCTTTTAATTTCGCACATGGCACACAGTAAAAGGTCAAGAAACCTGCCGACCCTTATGATTGGGGAAGGTGAGATTCTGACGGAGCAAACACCTGAAGCATCTCTGGACCACACGTGTCTGCTGCTGCTGCAGACGTATATTTTGCTGTCTCTCCTGGGAACAAAGGAAGGTCAGGTGTTCCTCACAGCACTACCTAAGCAAGAATGGGTAACTGGATTTTTTTCTTTTCTTTCCCTACTCTTAACACAGGAGAAAGGCAGGGAATATGTCAAGAAGCATGGGAGTCTGACAAGAAGAATTAGTCCGAAAGGCTGACACCACAAGACCATTTCATAGTTAACCAGCAAGTGGATGAGAGGATGGCTTGAATCAGTAGCCAGGATTCCTGGCCCTGTGAGAGCCAGTTTGAGTCCAGCTGACAATCAGTCTGAGTCACAACAGATGCTGTTTTCAATGCTTGAAGCCTGAAAAGGTTCCCTATTTTTTCTCCAGGGTAGAGAGAAGTTATGCAACTCAAAGCTATCTCTAGATAGTGTTGAGGGTGTTCCCCTGTTATAAAGAAGGAAAGAAGAAATTCAGTGCTGAATACCTGCCTTCAGTGAGGGAGATATTAAGGAACGCATCTTGCTTCACCCATCAACACGAGTAAAACCTACTGTGCACAGAATTTGGGAGATGGCTGCAAGCTGAGAGGAACTCAGGAAAGTTGGGTGTTTGTGGAATGCCACTTATCAACTGGTACCTGTCATGTGGTATACATGAACGGCTTTGGTGGAGCTCAAGAAAAAATGATGAGGCATCTGATAAGCAGTCTTGCCCTTTTGGAACCCCTCGTTATTTCCTTCAGATGCAAGAAAACATTGGCATTTGCACAAGCACAGTGTACAGATAGTCTTTTCTTGTGGTTTCATTTATTATCAAATTTTCCTCTTAAGAAATTATCAGGGAATGTGTCAGGTCACGGGGCTACCGTAATAAATACCATGAACTGGGTGTTGCATCGTGGTTCTGCAGCAACAGAAGTGTGTTGCATCGCAGTTCTGCAGGCTGGAAGGCCAGGGTCAGGGTGTGGGCACGTGTGCTTCCCCGAGGCCTCTCTCCTCAGCGTGTAGTGGCTGCCTTTTCCCTGTGGCCTCCCAGGGCTCTCGTCCCTGCGTGCATCGCCCCTGATGTTGCTGTGTGTTCTCAGTGCCTCTTCTCACAAGCATGCCTGTCAGGCTGGGTCAGGACCCAACCTTATTTTCACTTAATCACCTGTTCAAAGGCCCTGTCTTCAAATACAGTTGCCTTCTGACGTTTGGAGGGTTGAAAGCTTCAGGGTAAGGATCAGGAGGCAGACCAGTTTGAGCCCACCACAGGGAATCTTGCAGGACTGGGAGAGTTCCCGTTTAGGCCAGAGAGGTGTGTGCCATGCATCCTCCCAGGTGACCAAGACGGCAGCCTGAAGTCTCTCTGGATGCTTGCCTTGCTGCAGGCTTGGCCTGTCTCATCTGGATCAGTTTCCCCAGGGAAGAGTCTTCTCTCCTTCCCCGCCTCCTCTGTCACCTCCCTCACCTGGTCCTCTTCCTGTCTGCTTTATCTCCAGTGTTTGCACCCTGATTTTATCCCATTTGGCTCTATGCCTGGTAATTTTATTTTTCTGCGAAAGGCTCCAGATTTCCACTAGGGCTCAGGACACACAGATTCTGAGCTTTAGGCTTATGGGGTGGTGGAGGCTGGACACGTGCTCTGAGCTCCACCCTGGAGCCTGAGCTCCGCTGCAGCGGAGCTGCCAGCTGGCCCAGGCACGCCCCGCAGGGTCTGCCGTGTGTGCGTGGGGCTGCCGTGTGTGCGTGGGGCTGCCGTGTGCACATGGGGCTGCCCGTCCTTGAGGGGCCTGAGCCTGGGCCTGGCATTGCTGCCGTCTGCCTCCTAGGCACCTCTCCCCCTGATTAAGAGGGTATCACCAGCATCGCCCCATTGCCTTGTACCCTGATTAAGGGGGGCATCACCAGCATCGCCACATTGCCTTGTCCCCTGATTAAGGGGGGCATCGCCACATTGCCTCGTCCCCTGATTAAGGGGGCATCACCAGCATCGCCACATCGCCTTGTCCCCCTAATGAAGCCACCGCCCCCGGCCTTCGTGGACGACACAGGCTCCTTCCGGGACCCCTCATTTTCTTTCTCACTTTCCTGTCCCCTGTTTGCCACTGTTAGATTTTGTGTTTTCCTGAAACTTGTGTGACAAGACTCTGGTGGGATCTGGGCCCCTCTGAACTAACCCCTGCCTCTCTCGCATCCTGTATTAACAGTCTTCCTCCTCCACCCCTCAGCTCCTACTGAAGGTCGCACGGCTGCGTCTGCTTCCCTTCTGTCTCTTGAACGCCTCAGGTTGCCCGCCTGCCTGTCGTTTCCCGGCACCGTCCTGAGCCTGCCCCTGGTCGATGGCCCCTTCCTCACCCCGTTTTCAGCTCACACCTCATCTCCTCAGAAAGGTCTTTCCTACTGGCTCTTCAACCTAATGCAGACTTTCACATGCACACACATACAGACACTGTACACACACATCCAACCATGTGTACACATACACATTCATACACACAGACACACATATACACAAACACCCACACATGCACACTCATATACACACACAGACAACATATACACAAACATCCACACATACACACTCATACACACAGACACACATATACACACATATACACAAACACCCACACATACTCATACACACTCATGTACACATACTCATACACACACAGACACACATATACACAAATACCCACACATCCACATTCACAGACACACATGCACACAAACACCCACACTTACACACTCCTATACACAGAGACACACATATACACAAACACCCACACATTCACATTCACAGACACACATATACACAAACACCCACACATACACACTCATACACATACTAACGCACACATACAGGCACACATATACACAAACACCCACGCATCCACATTCACAGACACACATATACACAAACACCCACACATACACACTTTTATACACAAACATCCACACATAAACACTCATACACAGAGACACACATATACACAAACACCCACACATACACATTCATACACACACAGATACACATATATACATTTATACACAAAAACCCACACATACACACCAGGTGGTGCTAGAGGTAAAGAACCCGGCTGCCAGTGCAGAAGACAGAAGAGACACGGGTTCAGTCCCTGAGTCAGGAAGATCCCCTGGAGGAGGAAATGGCAACCCACTCCAGCATTCTTGCCTGGAGACTCCCACGAACACAGGAGTCTGAGTGGTTACAGTCCATGGACTCACAAAAGAGTCAGAAACATGGAGGCGACTTAGCACAGCACACGCCCTCACCATCCACACACACATACACACATGTACGTAAGCATGCACACGCATACCCCTCCCCGGCCCAGTGACTCCCTGGCCCCATACACTACTTTATTTTTGTATCATCGCCTTAAGTCATGTTTTAGATGATTACTTACTCCTAAGTTTACTTTCCTTACACAGTACCGTGTAAGGTCCACGAGGGCAGGACCTGTGAGTGTCTTGCTCACTGTTGTTTTCCCAGCACTCAGAATTGGGACAAGTACATAGCAGGTATGCAGGAAGTATTCTGGAAAAAGCACATGCACTTCTGCTTCACAAGTGTCCCCTGCGTCTTTCCGCACGCCCATCCCACGTCCATTGTCCCCTTACACCCTCATAGCCTCTCCCTTGGGCTATAAACTCTCCCAGGGACATTCCTCTCTCCAGCCTTCTTACTCCCCAAAGCCCCGGCTTTGCTACCTGCAGTGGATTTTTCTCTCTCTCCTGATGCCCTTCTGCTGCTAAACAAGGCAGCTCTCACTCCACCAGGGATGGGCAATGATGTAGTGTGGGGTGAGGCCTACAGTATTGGACAAAGAGCAAGCTGTGTGTGAGAGAGGTGGCTCCTTCCTGGGAAAGAATCAGGGCCACACATCCTCTTCTGTATTCGCCAGGTGACTGGATCTCTGCATGCCGCCATATTCTCTTCCATCATGTGGAATGCTGGTGCCCATGTATAGTGCTGATGTGAGGGTTAAATCACTGTCTAAAAGTTATATAGCACCTCAGTTCAGTTCAGTCGCTCAGTCGTGTCTGACTCTTTGTGACCCCATGGACTGCAGCACACCAGGCCTCCCTGTCCATCACCAACTCCGGGAGTTTACTCAAACTCATGTCCATCGAGTCGGTGATGGCATCCAACCATCTCATCCTGTGTCGTCCCCTTCTTCTCCTGCCTTCAATCTTTCCCAGCATCAGGATCTTTTCAGATGAGCCAGTTCTTAGCATCAGGTAGCCAAAGTATTGGAGTTTCAGCTTCAACATCAGTCCTTCCAATGAATGTTCAGGACTGATTTCCTTTAGGATGGACTGGTTGGGTCTCCTTGCAGTTGAAGGGACTCTCAGGAGTCTTCTCCAACACCACAGTCCAAAAGCATCAATGCTTCAGCACTCAGCTTTCTTTATAGTCCAACTCTCACATCCATACATGACTACTGGAAAAACCATAGCTTTGACTAGACAGACCTTTGTTGGCAAAGTAATGTCTCTGCTTATTAATATGCTGTCTAGGTTGGTCATAACTTTTCTTAAGTGTCTTTTAATTTCATGGCTGCAGTCACCATCTGCAGTGATTTTGGAGCCCAAAAGTGGGTGTCTGTGCTCATGATGGCCTTGAGACTTAAAATGACATTTTCAAAGAATTTGTATAGTTGATTTACAATATTGTGTTAGTTTCAGGTATACAGCAAAGTGATTCAATTATACATACATACTTACTCATTTTTTTTCAGATTCTTTTCCCTTGTAGATTATTACAGGATATTGACTAGAACTCCCTCTGCTATACAGTAGGTCCTTGTTGGTTATCCAGGGATTGAACCTGAGTCTCCTACATTGCAGGCAGATTCTTTACCCTCTGAGCCACAAGAGAAGCCCAGCTTATAAATAGTAGTGTGTAGGTGTTTTTTTGTTAATGCGTACATGTGAAATCTAGAAAAATGATATAGATGATCTCATTTGCAAAGGAGAAATAGAGATATAGCTGTAGAAAATAAACTTATGGATACCAAGTGGGAGGTGGGAAGAATTGGGAGATCGGGATTGACATATATATAATATTGATATTATGGATAAAATAAACTAATGAGAACAGACTGTATAGCACAGGGAGCTCTAGTCAGTGCTCTGTTGTAACTTAAATTGGAAGGGAATACAAGGAAGGGGGTATATATGTATATGTGTGGGTGATTCACTCTGTTGTACAGCAGAAATTAACACAACATTTTAAAGCAACTATGTTCCAAGAAAAATTAATTTTAAAATGCCATTGAAATAGGAAGAGTTTGGTCCTATATTTAATCAGGAAAACCAGCTTCCTTACTTGAAAAACTAAGCACTCTTATCTCCTTCCCTGGACATACAAACATACAAGAGCCCTGTGTATAGAGCAGAGGACGGTGTTGAAAAGGAGGCAGCACATTGGGGAAGGGACCATTTATCCACGATCTTTATTCCACCAGTGCTCATCCCAGGGTCTTCTACATAGTAGGAATGAAGCCAGTCAAGTTGAAATATTTGAGTATTTATATTTTCCTATGCCTTGTGCTGTATGCTAGGGGCATGAGAGTGAGCAAAATAGAAATAATCTGAACTAAATGATAGGCTGGTCAAGAAAGAGCCCTACACCGATCATCACATAAATGCATCATAATTAAGAAATGTGATAAACCACACAAAAAACCTACACAGTACAATTGCAGCCCATCATGTTTGCTGCCCTGTATGTGGTGCTTATGACTGCTTGCTGCCTGCCTGACGTTAGGGTAAAGGAGCTCTTACCTGTTTCTGGGTGAGCTCATGGTGGTTTTGCTGGGGTGCTCATGCCTGGCTGCAGAGACTGTCATACTGATTCTCCAGGTTTTGGGGAACACCAGCTCACAGAACAGAGAATAAGGAGCCCTTCTAGTAGATAGGACCCCTTCCTTCACATCACATTCTTGTAGGTGATTACTTCCATATACTGGCTATTTCCTTCTTCCATGAATTTTTTGCCAGTCATGAAGGATGACAGTACTGGTAAGTGAAAGATAAAAATGGTCACTAATCAGAAATAAATAAATAAATAAAGAGTCTATGCAGACCTCATGTGCTTTAGGGGGTGGTGGTCATCTGAAAGCATTTTTGAGGAAATGGCATGTAAATCTATGTGTGGAGGGCAAGGGAAAAGAAAAAAGAAAAAAACGGCTCTTTGAATAAACAAACAGAAAAATGGTTGAAGAAAGGGAGCCACATTGTTTGGATCCAGAAGCTGGGTAGAATCGTGTTTGAGATGCTCTGAGTAGTCTGCTGAGCCTGGAGTAGAGAGAGTTGGGGGCAGGATAGCTCAAGAGGGGGTGAAGAGGCAGGAAGGGGCTGGATCACACTTGACCTGCATCTGCTGTCTGGACTGGGGATACACGACTATCCTGAGGTGTTTATCTCAATCCTAGTGGAGTGTCCCTGTGTCCCTGCTTGTCTTTGAAGCTTTCCTTACAATCCCCTTATATTTCTAGTCGGATCACCACAATCCATGAAAGCATTCCATTCTTCTAACTAACTCTTACTCCTTGGGGCCTGTCTCTGCATCTTGGTGCCCAGGCATTTGCTGCTGGATTGAAGGGAGGAGAACATGCTTCCTGTGGCTCAGATATCTCAGATTAGGAGCCTCATCTATAGCTCTCTTTCTCTAACGAATTCAGTTAAAGGCATGTGCTGAGATGTGCCTCAGTATATTTATAGAAAATCATAGATTGTCCCTAAGAAATTTGTCAAGTGGAAGCCAGACAGGCACAGAGCAAAGAATTTGTTAGTTACTGCTTTCCATGAAAGTGAGTGTCCTTTTAGTCTCCTGTGGCTAAACCTAGGACTTGCACTTTGAATGTGGCAGGGACATTGGCGCTTCTCTTTGTGACGTGCATTCCTTGTGCTGATTTTCAGAATACTTCCTGCCCAGGACAAGCAGAGTCCTGCCTCCTGAACTCAGTGCCCACGCTGTTTGGCACAGGGCCTGCCACGCAGCAGGTGTCTCACCATCACAGCTCTGAAACCCCTCCCAGGGGAGAGCAGGAAGGAGAGTTTTCTGCTGAACAAATCACGGGCCATAATGTGGCTGTAAATACAAATCACGCAGCCAGTCATAAAAATGATAGCACCAAGGGAATAAAATCATAAAGCTTCCATATATCGAGAACTTAGCTTGTGTCCGATTACTGTGTGGAGAACGAGCTCTGAGCTTCACAAGCGCTCTCCCCAGCAGCTGTTGGCATCCCTGCCTTACAGAGAAGGCAAGTGGTGGTGGGCCACATAAGCCCACAACCACACAAATAATATAAGTAATGGGGGTATTTTAAACTAGGTCAGCTAGTTCAAGCTCCAAACTCAGACTCTGCCAAGGACTCTCAATTTTCAAATTGGTGTAAGTCATTGAGATCAGAGCTTGATCAAAACCAAACAGAAACCCACTGTCGGACGAAGTTCCGGGGCTAAGAGACTTGATCCATAATTCATCAAAAGAGTGATCTGACCACAGTTAGCAGCGCTCCTAAAAAAACTACAAGGAGTGCATCTGCTGCTGTGGAAGTTTCTTTATATTTTTCTCAAAAATTCAATTCAGTGACCTAAATGTTATGAGTCCCCTCTTCAGAATTCTGTTCTGTTTGGTTTTGCCTTGTTCTCTCACACTGGTCTTTAGCAGAGGTCAAGGTGAATTGATGTATTGAAATACATTTTTCCATATTTATTTTTTTAATTAAGGTATACTTGATTTATAATGTTGTGTTGGTTTGTGCTGTACAACAACATGAATCAGCCGTAAATAATTAAGTAAGTGTTAGTCGCTTAGTCATGCCCAACTCTTTGCGACCCCATGGACTGCAGCCCACCAGCTCCTCTGTCCATGAGATTTTCCAGGCAAGGATGCTGGAGTGGGTTGCCATTTCCTTCTCCAGGGGATCTTCCCAACTCAGGGATCGAACCTGTGTCTCCTGCACTGCAGGCAGATTCTTTACCGACTGAGCTACAAGAATCCTCCATATGTGTACATATATCCCCACTATTATGGACTTCCCTTCACTTCCCTTTCCCACCCATCTAGGTCATCACAGAGCTCAGAGTTGATTCCTGTATTAGACAGCAGGTTCCCACTTGCTGTTTTATATTTTACACCTGGTAGTGTATATATGTCAACACCACTCTCTCAACTCATTCTCCCTTTCCCTTCCTGCATTCACATATCCATTCTCTATGTCTGTCTCTCCCCAATTTTCCAGATTCCATACATATACCTCTTCCCCAGTGTCTGTGAGACAGATTAGAGCAGGGTCAACTCCAAGGAATGATGCTTGAGTCTTGGAGAAATGCAGGTATACTGACTTTATAACTCTGTTATTTCGTATTAACCACCTGCTGTGAAAAAGGCATTGCATGTGAGGAAGATACACTAAGAAACAGGAAAAGTCCAGTATCCCCATAAATGCCTACCCATCCCCTCACCTGGGATGTTCTGACTTAGCCCCTGTGACCTTAGCTGCTGCTGCTGCTGCTGCTGCTGCTGCTGCTAAGTCGATTCAGTCGTGTTCGACTCTGTGCGACCCCATAGACGGCAGCCCACCAGGCTCCTCAGTCCCTGGGATTCTCCAGGCAAGAACACTGGAGTGGGTTGCCATTTCCTTCTACAATGCATGAAAGTGAAAAGTCCTGTGACCTGCATGGCCCCACAACTGGCCATTTCCAAACCTAAGCCACAGGAAGATGGAATGAGAGCTTTATTCTGTGCTATTTCTCCTCGCCGATAGAGTCAAGTACTATTTACTGGCCTTGGAGAGTGGTCCAACAGCCTTTCATAGACTCTCTGCTTGCTTGAACGTATATTTTAAAAATCTGTGTTTTTTACATTATGCTCTCTGGTGATTTTGAAAAACCTAACTCTGGATGTATCATTTTGATCAAGGAATCACGTGTGCTCGCACTGGCCTTGGCGTACATCACGGAGTCGCTGACCCTCTGTTAGTAAAACACGCTCTGTGAAATGCTTTCCCAGAAATGGAGATGCATTTGCACAAATTGCTTCCCATTCGCGTGGCACCCTCGTTAGGAGCGGCATGAATTTTGTGTGAGAGCTGGCAGGGGCTCGGTCGTGGACCTCAGCTCTGCTCACTGGTGTGAACAGGGATACAGTCTGCAACTTTTGTCTCATTAGCATCACATCCCCTGCTGAGTTCACCAGCCACAGGCAATCTGAGAACTCTGAAGGTTAATTCTTTCTGCTCCTATGTAGAGTTACAGCTCAATGGACAAAGCTCTTAAAATGTTATCACTCCAACCAGGACATTTTAAGTGGAAAAAATAGCTGGTAGTACAAAAAGGTTAAATGAATTAGAAAACCAGTCTCACACAGCCTTGCCCGTTGTTTTTTTTTTTTTTTTTTTTCTTTCCCCAGAGTTGCATAAAATATTCTGTAACTTTTATTGAGGCTGTGACTCAAAACATGTTTCAACCATGTGATTGCCAGGAACTATTAAAATAAATAGCACAAATAGGGCAATTAAATATAGATACTAACAGATTCAGAGCACAGGAGGAAATGGAGCAGCTTTGTTTTCCTTCTAAAAACACCCAGGTCAATTAATTTAGAATTCGAATAAAGGCCTGTTTTGAAAAGCCAGCTGGAGAGGGAGGAGGGCTAAGGAGGTAAAAAAGTTCTGGCTCTCACCCCCCACCCCACAAAGGGAGACCTGCCCCAAGCGAATGTATTGAGTGGATCAGTGAGGCAGTGTTCCTGCTAACTCCAGGCAGACTAGTTGGAAGAGGTGGGCTCCAAGGACAGCAGCGGGGACCACCATCCGTGTCGCTTTACACAGACGTCGCAGGTTCACTGTACACTTCCTGGGCCTCCCGTGACCCCTGTCACTGGCACCCTGGGTTTCCTCTCCTGGCCCCTGTGTTTTGAGGACAGAGAGAGGATGAGAGGACGGGGAGGTCCATCCTTGGTAACCACCCCTTGTGTAGGTGCCAGGCATTAACACCACCCATGTGGGTGTATGACACAGAAAGTGAACCCTGCAAGGTGCCTGCCTGCCTGGAAAGGGGACGCTGAAACTGGCGGTGAGCACTCCCAGGACACAGTGCTGTCAGTGGGTTTCCAATGGGTCATCAGGGACGTGGGGAAGGGCAAAGATTTGGAACATCCCCAGGACCACGTGACCATTCCTTTCTTGGTTCTGACTTGCTGCAAGGGACAGGGGAATCAAAAGCAAGGATTTGAAAATAGCCAAGATTTACTGAGTGCTTGTTGAAAAGTTGCATGCCATCTTTACAATATGTAGTTGTAACCGTTAAAATAATATAGCCAGCAAAAAGGGCAGAGCCCGGGTCCACCGAGGAAGGCTTCACTCATCAGCTGTGCCTTCACTGTCATGCCCTTCGACACAGCCATGTGAGAGGCGAACGTGGGTCCCAGGGAAGTGGGCCACTTGAATAAGACACACACGGGGCTGTCTTACAGGTGCTCGCAAAGAGGGCTTCTTTGTAAGGAATAATCATATGGTGGCATGAGACAGCAGAATCAGGGACAAATGACTGTGAGAGAAAAGAACTGTTGTACCTATTCTGCTATCTTCCGAGGTGGATATATATGTAGGAAGGTCACTGGAAATCCCAGGATCTTGAGGGATCCTCAGAGATCTTCCAGGATAGTATGTTGGTATCATCGAGCAATATGGCAGTGTTTAGACCTTCAGCGCATTATCAGTCCAAATAGATGTTGTCAGCAAGTATGCTCCCTCATGTAACATTAAATCTTTTTTTCTAATTTAATTTACAGAACTTCTTTCAAATAGTTAGCAACCTTCTCGATGAAGACAACAAGGAAAAATGGGAAGATGCACAGCAGGTAAGACCAGGTTATTTCAGAACTTAAAGTGAAAGTGGCTAAATCAAGCTTCTTAATCTGTGAAAAAAGGAACGGCTTGCTATTCCAAGAGCATAAAATGAAAAATTTAAGTCATTCTAGATTATTTCATACTAAATTTAGAGAAAACAAGTAAGCTCCTTTATCATGACAATCTATGGAATAAATGATATTTAAAATGTGAAAAAATGGTGTAGGTTTAATATCTAACTTTAAGGTATTAACAGATAATGACTATGCAGCTCAGCCATCATTTTCTTTCCTGTCTACAGACTATAGGGAAAAACAACAAATCTAAAAGGAGATATTGCAAACTAAACTGTGGGGTACTAACTAGTTACATCATTTGTATTTACTGCAATGTTACGTGTAATCTGAATTATGTATACAGATGTCTGTTTTGATTCAATGCCAAGAGTTGTAAAAATGAATTCTTAGTAAAAAAAAAAATGTATTCTGCTTTTTTCTCTTTCTGCTAAGCGTTAAACTGTAGCAAATAGCCTTACTGGTTTAGTTATTATTTTTAATATAAATTTATTTATTTTAATTGGAGGCTAATTACTTTACAATATTGTATTGGTTTTGCCATACATCAACATGAATTCGCCACGGGTGTACATGTGTTCCTCATCCTGAACCACCCTCCCACCTTCCTCACCATAACATCCCTCTGGGTCATCCCGGTGCACCAGCCCCGAGCATCCTGTATCATGCATCAAACCTGGACTGGCGATTCATTTCACATATGATATTATACGTGTTTCGATGCCATTCTCCCAAATCATCCCACCCTCTCCCTCTCCCACAGAGTCAAAAAGACTGTTCTATACATATGTGTCTCTTTTGCTATCTCGCATACAGGGTTATTGTTACCATCTTTCTAGTTATTATTTGAAAAATGCCATTTGTGCCATACTGACTGACGCGTGGTTAATAATATTTTTTCTTAAACACAAAAAAAGTGGGTTAGAAGTTAACAAAGGGAGAATAAGCATATTTTTATAAACCCTGTGGAAATTTAACTTAACTGAATGTTAAATGGCTTTAAGTTTTCTTTTGATACTTGATCCTTGTTAAAAAATCCAAGACAGCAGTGCAGTATTGAAACTGAGAGTATTTACTGAGGTTCAGGGAGCTCCTCTTCTCTCTGCTCTTCCTTTTGTGATCATGCTCTGGGCCTTCAGCAGTAAAGCTCACTATGTCTGTTATCATAGGAACTCTAAAAATAGTCCCGCATGGTCCACCTCATTATCAGGTACACGTGCTGTGCTTCTGGCTATAGCAAGAAAAAAATAAAAAAATCACTGCTTAGTCTAAGACCCTAAATCTATCTTTTCCTACTACTTTGAATTATATACTTGCCCTTGGCTTCCTTCTAGAGGAGAACCTCCTTCACTCACTGTGAGAAAACGGTGTCTCTCAGTAGAACACACTGCAAAGGCTGAGTGCATCAGAATTCTGGTCACTATTCACTATGGATATATTTAGATCAAATGAATACTACCCTATTTAAAACAAGACTATAATTCATCAGATGGTATTATTTACTATGAGATCCCAACTTGAACAATCAGTGAACATTGGCAGAACTTTTTGTCAATGGAAAATCCTACATTCATAATCTCCCTATTTACTTGTGATTGTGAGTTAGCTATATTCTTATCTTTTAAATATATTTTCAGTAGTTATTATCTTTAATGCTTCTTTGAAACAACTATTTGAAATAAATCAACTATTTTGTAGCAGTGTTGTCATAAATGTACCCACGTAATAAAAGACTCTTCAGGTTTTTGACACTAAGGGTGAACTCTTTGAAAATAAGAGCTGTTTAAAATCTACAGAGAGAATCGTTTATCTATTTTAGAGGAATAGCTCAATAAAACATAGGTCTGGGTGCACCTGGAAAACTAGCAGCATAAAATGGTGAATATTGAAGTCAGAAGGGTTTTGCCATCAAGAATTCACACTTTTGGACAACAAACTGTCATTCCAGAATTTTTTTATGGCACATCAGCCCCAGTTATGAAGGACCAAATTATGTTTCGCTAAAGCATCCTACCAAAACCACAGTATATGTGTTAGTCACGCAGTCATGTCCAACTCTTTGCGCTGTAACCTGCAAGGCTCCTCTGTCTATGAATTCTCCAGACAAGAATATTGGAGTGGCTTGCTATTCCCTTCTCCAGGGGATCTTCACAACCAAGGGATCGAACCTACATCTCTTTCATGCAGGTGGATTCTTTACTATCTGAGCCACCAGGGAAGCCCAAAATCTCAGGATCCTAAAGTAGGGGAAAAAGGCTGCATTTCACATAGCACTGTTTTATAGACTAAGATCGTAGTTGGAATGGACGGGTCATTTTCAATCATAATATTGTGACTGGCATTTCTTAGTTATACTGAAAGCTCGTGTGTCTCTACAGGAGTGTGCAAACTGTGACCATTGGTCCAAATCCAGCCTGACACCTATTTTGTAAATAGTTTGGGAGCATAGTCACAGGATCTATGGCCGCTCTGGTACAGCAAGGACACAGCTGGGTGTTGGAACAACAGACACCCCATGAGCCACAGAGCTATTCTCTGACCCTTTACGGAAAAAAAAAAAAATATATATATATATATATATATATATATCAGCCCTTGTTCTATGATATTTGAAATCTGCTTGGAAAATATAAACAAAACAAAATCTGCTACAAACAAAATCTGCCTCCACCCTAGAAAACCTCTCCCCAAAGGTAGATGACAAAGAAAGCAGTTTTATTACTGAACAGGCATTAAGCCAGAATGTGGTGTGTATCACTGACAGTTCACTAAGAGATATAGAGTAACTTCACCCTTTCAAACATCCAAACAGGATGCAAGTCATTACACTCTGTCCTCAAGATAAACAGTAACTAGTTCTTGCTTAAGAGGACTTGATAACACCATTTGTCACAGGCAGTTCATCCTAAATTCACTTGATAATTGGGATTACCATCTTGTTACTTAATTGACTTAAAAAAAAAAAAAAAATGCTTCCCTGGTGGCTCAGAGGTTAAAGCGTCTGCCTGCAATGCGGGAGACCTGGGTTCGATCCCTGGGTCGGGAAGGTCCCCTGGAGAAGGAAATGGCAACCCACTCCAGTATTCTTGCCTGGAGAATCCCATGGACGGAGGAGCCTGGTAGGCTACAGTCCACGGGATCACACAGAGTTGGACACGACTGAGCGACTTCACTTCACTTCTTCAAAGAAAAAATAAGCTCTTGTATCTTAATGCCTGCAGACAGTTTTGCAACTCTGAATTAGGATCCTCCCCACCCCCGACAGCAATGCAAGATAGAGTCCTGCCTTCCTTGATGACCACTTTCCACTGAGAGACATCCCTGGTTCTTTAAGTTGGGAAGAAGCTATTTAGCTTTCAAAAATGTTTACATACATTTCAAAGAAGACATAGAGAGGATTTAACAGTTACTTATTTTCTTATAATCCAGTGCTTTTGGCCATCTGAGGTAAAGAGCTGACCCACTGGAAAAGATCCTGATGCTGGGAAACACTGAAGGCAAAGAAGAGGGCAACAGAGGATGAGATGGTTAGATAGCAGCACGGATTCAATGGACATGAACTTGATCAAGCCCCGGGAAATAGTAAAGGACAGGGAAGCCTGGTGTGCTGCAGCCCATGGGGTTGCAAAGTGTCAGACACAATTTAGCAACTGAACAACATTTTCTAAAGTAAATGCCCCTAAGAAAAGGGAGGGGAGCAAGGGGTTAATTACAGAGGGAGTCTCTTCTCTATTTTCAACAGGGAGAATTAAGCCTCTTCTATTTAATGTGTATTTACACATATTACACATACTCATAGACACATACACCTACACAAAAACAGAAGGAAAAATACAGTAGCAGGAGGAAGTTTGGAGTTGATGGAAATGTCCTGTACATTTTTGGAATGAACTGTCAAAATTCATAGTTTATGACTAACTGTAGGAATGAAATAGCATTTCTCCCCAAATCTTTCCATAATTAAAAAAATTACAGCTATCTATGGCATACATTTTGAACTATCAGCCATTGTTCTTGTCCTCAGCTATATGTAAGTCTATGATGCATTTGAAGTGTCTGATTTTTGGATTGGTGCAGCCACAGCTCCTGTAAAATATACATACAGTTCTACTGGCCACCCTGCCCAACATGTCTTTCTGCTAATCAGAGTATGTCCTCCCCTTCTGCACAAGCTTTTGCAAATAGGAAGCCACTAAGACTCTCTAATCCACTTAACTTTTTTATGGCTAGAAGCTGCAGTGAAGCTGAATGACTAAAAGAAATGAACCTAACTTCAAAAGACTTTCTGCTTTAATATGGTTATATAATGAGGGCTGAATTCTTCAGCATGATGGGTTACACATGCTAAAATTCATGTGTCTTTTTAAATGGACCTCACATTCCACTCGTTATGAGCTATTGCCAGAATCAGGTCATCTGTTAGCAAACACACATCTGTTTCCAGTGTTGTGAAGTGTCTGGTGTTGGGTATCTTGTGTATGTACATGTAAGATGCCTACACTAGAGCTGTTTTTATCTTGCAAGTATTGCCAACATTATTATTGATACAGTAGCTATTATAATTATTAGAAATGTGTCTCTCCCAAGATAGTTATTTTGCAGTGAATGTCACAGTATGTAAATATTTATGATATTGATAATTCTTTTTTTTTTCTCTCAGTGTTCATCATGTAGATCCTAAGTAAAAAAAAAAAAAGAAAAGAAAATGTAAAAAGCCCTCAAATTTCAGTGGTTGTTCTATGTTGTAATTAAGTGAGGAAAGGAGCCCATCAAAAGTGAAGACATGCTACTTCTAAGTGTACAATGTGTTAGGTTTCTGAGTCTCTTAGATTTATGAAGTGTCAATCATGGTATCATATCATCTCCAGAGTTCTTGCTGTGTGATGTTTGTTATCATTCTCAACTACTAGTGCAAGAAATACAAATATTAGATGGTTTAAAATATTAATAAATAAAATTAATAAACATAAATTTAAGAAGTAAACAAAAATTACAGCTTTGCTAGTTGTAGAAACATGTTCAAATAAATCAGAGCTGATTTATTATTTCATTGTGTCATTTTTTAACTCATTATGTTTTCTGTTATGTAGATTTGTTTTATTCCATCTAACCTTTGCTTATTTTTGTAGATTTATCCAGGCTCGATAGAGTTAATGCAGGTGATTGAAGATTTTATACACATTGTTGGAATGGGGATGATGGACTTTCAGAATTCATACTTAATGACTGGAAATGTAGGTAAGAAATAGGATGTTTTCCCAAAATCTTACTGAAATTTAAAAAAATCATTGCAGGTATCTGAGCCATATGTTTCTAAGTGTCATATCCAGTGCTCATATCTTTGAGTATTGTGGCTAATGTATTATGGATACTTCGTGTCTGGTTTTTCGATGGGCCAAACAACATGTGTGTTATACCCACATACACACACACACACTTGCACGTGTATGTGTGTATGTATACATTTACATAGGCCTACTTGTATTTATCTGCACAGAAATATACCAAGCATTTATTACTGTCCAATCTCATGTTGAAAATATACAGTATATGCTATGTGATTATATAAAAAATAAACCTTCGTGGGCTTCTGAACACTGTTCTCAAAGATGCGGAGCCACTTTCTTGCTAAGTGTCCCAAGGGAGTGCTCAGTCTCCATGGGGGTGGGACGACATTTGAGAGACCTTTAGGGGTCATTATCACGGTGCTGCTGCCGCTGAAGTTTTCTTGAGTGAGTCCTTGGACACCGTGTGTCTCTCGGATCCCTCTGTAGTAGATCCGTAATGTTAGCATAGGTGAAACGGAAGCGTCTTTCCTTCTTTAGCCGCCTGTAACACTGTCTCTCATAAGGGGACATTACACAGAGAAGCAAAGCCACAGGTCCGTTGGCTGCTGTTGCCTCCAGCAGTTATGTTAACTGAATGGCATATTTCTCTTTGTGGTTAAAAGAAAAACTGCAAGAACAAAGAAATATTCTTCCTAAATAGTATATGCATTGAGCAAATACAGGTTTATAGTTCTGTTTCTTTTTTTTGTAATTGGAGACTAATTACTTTACAATATTGTAGTGGGTTTTTTTTTTTTTTTTTTTAACTTTAAAATATTGTATTGGTTTTGCCATATATCAACATGAATCTGCCACAGGTATACACATGTTCCCCATCCTGAACCCTCCTCCCTCCTCTCTCCCCATACCATCCCTCTGGGTCGTCCCAGTGCACCAGCCCCAAGCATCCAGTATTGTACATGGAACCTGGATTGGAGGGAGAGGGTGGGATGATTTGGGAGAATGGCATTTAAACATGAAGTGGTTTTTGCCATACACTGACATGAATCAGCCATGGGAGAACATGTGTTCCTCATCCTGAGCGCCCCACCCACCTTCCTCCCCATCCCATCCCTCTGGGTCATCCCAGTGCACCAGCCCTGGGCACCCTGTCTCATGCATCAAACCTGGACTGGCAGTCTGTTTCACATATGATAATTTACATGTTTCAGTGCTATTCTCTCAAATCATCCCACCCTCGCCTTCTCCCACAGAGTCCGAAAGACTGTTCTATACATTTGTGTCTCCTTTGCTGTCTTTCATATAGGGTTATCATTACCATCTTTCTAAATTCCATATATATGCGTTAGTATACTGTATTGATGTTTTTCCTTCTGGCTTACTTCACTCTGTATAATCGGCTCCAGTTTCATCCACCTCATTAGAACTGATTCAAATGTATTCTTTTTAATGGCTGAGTAATATTCCATTGTGTATATGTACCACAGCTTTCTTATCCATTTGTCTACTGGTGGACATCTAAGTTGCTTCCCTGTCCTGGCTATTGTAAAGATTCCTTAAAAAACTGGAAATAGAACTGCCATATGACCCAGCAATCCCACTGCTGGGCATATACATAGAGGAAACCAGAATTGAAAGAGACACGTGTACCCAAGTGTTCATCGCAGCACTGTTTACAGTTTTGTTTCTTTAAAGATTCCTCTCATGATGTTACTGGGACTCTCGTTTTCTTTCATTTGTCATGTTTTTGCAGTCTTCACATAAAGACCCTTAACTGTAGGTAATGATGAGCTTAAATCCAGATATCTTACCTCACATTCGTATTTACAGGCTATGTAAGTTTTAGTTTGCAGATCAGAAAGAGGCCTAACTTGGTAGAGGGATTAACCAGGGGAGTTCAACTGTTATAGAACATAACTTCCTTATGGTTATGGTGTGGTGGTTCATTCTATACTTGAGTCCTTTAGAACTACAGGGACTCATTTGACTCTGAGATATCATCCAGCAGGGTAGCCTCAACTTGTAACAGGTAATGGATGGCTGACTACCGGGAGTATTCTTCAGTTGATAAGAACCTGTGTACTGGAGTACTCAAAGGTCTGGAGAGGGTTCCCTGCCCTTAGGCCATCTTTATGCAGCTCGAGGTCTTATGAGTTAGAAAGAAACTGAAAGTGTTAGTTGCTCAGTCGCGCCCGACTCTGCGATACCTTGGACTGTAGCCCACCAGGTTCCTCTGTCCATAGGATTTTCCAGGCAAGAGTACTGGAGTGGGTTGACATTTCCTCCTCCAGGGGATCCTCCCGACCCTGGAATCGAACCTGGGCTTAGACTTATGTCTTCTGAGTTAGACTTATGTCTTAGTCCACTTCCTGGAGGTGGTGGAGACCCCAGACTTCTCCCCAGTGTGCATGTCTAGCATCTTGTTCTGGTTCAGGGATGAAGGGAGCAGTCTTTGCTATGGGCAATGAGAAAAAAAAAAATGACTGAAAATAGTATCTTTTCAGTAGGACGGATTCAGAAATCAGAGAAAATTCAAATTAAATATCCATTCAAATTTGTCTGGGCAAAGAGAGGAAAGGTAATGTCTCTGGGGAAAGGGGGTGCCATGTTGGGCTGTGAATTTGGGGCAAATGAAAGGAAAACCCTTGAGAGATTTTGGGGTTGCTGATCACTCAAGATGGAACCACTCATCTAAGGGACTATGAATTTTGAGGGGAGGAAGGAACCAGGAAGTGTGCTATGCAAAATTGGACAATTTGCAAAATAATTTACAAAGGAAAAAAAAAAAACTAAAGGGTAAAAGCAAAGAGCTATTGTTTTCTTGATTTTTGTAAATGTTAACATCTAATTCTAAAATGCATTACTGGCTAAAAGTTTCGGATCAAAACATGGCACCGATTCAGAATGTGTTTGGAAGAAAACTTTAAAAAACAGAGCCAGTCTCAGAGTGTAGTAACTAGGCTGTTTGAATAGTAGCATGTCAAATTCCCTGTGTTACTTGTATTATTTACAACAAAAATTCCAAAAATAGACATCAATTGCAGATGTTTATTCCTCTTTACCTTTCTTTTGACTTCCCAAATAGATTTTTGAAAACTATGTGTATTTTTTTTTATTAAAATTAAGCTTTACCTAGATTCACCTACTTCCTTTATAATTATTAAAGAAGTATATTAAGCATGGTAACTCAAAGCAGTTTAATGTTGCAAATAAAACCAATATCGTCCTATATTGCCTTCAGCCTTGTGTAAGGACAGTGTGGTTGTCTGGCCTTCTGCTCGCTTATGCAGCACTGACTGTCCGTATAAGAAAAGGTTATGTCCTGTGCATAAATATCCCCCAGTTATTACACTAGCCAGAAGAGATTTTATTCATTATTATTGTTCCAAATACTAGCACAGGAACTCACTTACTGTTGTTTGATGACCAGAAGAAGGTTATCCTCAATAATATTTAAGATTTTTCCAAAGAATATCCATATATTAGTGAGAATTCTCC
Organism: Bos taurus; assembly: GCF_002263795.3. Lineage (NCBI taxonomy): Eukaryota > Metazoa > Chordata > Mammalia > Artiodactyla > Bovidae > Bos > Bos taurus. The sequence goes on from NC_037336.1 coordinate 7,810,982, forward strand.
AGAGAAACAGAATCAGTAGGATGTATATAGATACATGGAAATTGATTTATCTGGGGAGACTGGTTCATGCAATTTTAGAGGTTGAGAAGTTCTGAGATCTTTCTATGCAAGCTGGAGGCCAGGAAAGATGACGGTGTTGTTCTAGTCCAAACCTGAAGGCTTGAGAGCCAAGAAAGCCAATGGTGTAAGTCCCAGTTTGAATTTAGAGACCTGGGAATCAGGAGTGCTGGATTCTAAGGGTAAGAGATGATGAATGTCCCCGCTTAAACAGAAAGCACATTCTCCCTTCCTCTGCCTTTTTGTTCTATTCAGGACCTCAGTGGATGGTATGATGCCCACCTGCATTGGTAAGGGAGATCTATACTTAGTCTGCTGATTCAAATACTAGTCTGTTTAAGAAATACACTCACAGACACACCTAGAAATGTTGTTTGACCAGCCACCTGGGCATCCCTTATCCCAGTCAAGTTGACACATAAAATTAGCCATCACAACCCAGTTATATCAAGCTGGAGGATACCAATAATAATTACTTACTATTCATATTCTTCATGTTATCATATTTGATACTAGTATATATATAAAACATGACTATACTGTCTTGTCAGGTATGTCCAATGTTTTAGGACAAGGACACCCAGAGAGAATAATTTGCAGTGACAAATTGTGAAATGTGTGAGTTAGCATTCATTTTATATCCTAAGTCCAAATATTAGTTATCCAACATGGAACTTACACATACATGCCTGCAGGCCTCCAAACACACACACAGCATGTTAGTGAAAAATAAAGTAGTAACTAATAAAGTTTGCTATTCCTTCTGGCTATTCTTGTTTAGTGTGTTAGAGTAAGACTCCACAAAGAATTTTAAAAGATCATCATGTTTTCAGAGATTACAATTTTTTTTAAATAAAGCCAGTATGCACAGCCTCCTCACTTTTCCGGGAATAGAGATAAACTCTTGAGAAAAAAAAAAAAAGAGTTGAATAACCACATATAAAAGAAAGACCATATGATTAAGAGTCTCAGAACCTTGCTGATAGCTTAGTTTATTTCAAGTTTAAATATAGGTTCAGTATTTCTGTTTTTCCTGGTTCCTGGTTTAGGTAGAATGGTTTAGGAGCAGAGATGGTGGTGTTAGGATCACATACATAGCAAATGGAATAGCTGAGATGATGAAAAAGAAGCTCTGAAAGAAACTAGCAGGGTGGAGCCGATACTGCCTGTGGGAGCAACACTTGTTTATCAGGATAAAATTTCCTGCAATCGATTAAGATGGCAGGAAAATGACTGACATGTCTTAGAAAGATTTAGACTTTCTTCGGAAATAATTCACATGAAAACTTTTGAAGCTCCTTTTATCTGAAAAGTGTCCCTACCTGTATCAATGTTTGATAACTGAGATGCTCTTACATGCTAAAAGTCTATGAACTTTTTCGTATAAATGTAGCATGTTCATTGTGGGAGGGAACAGGTCCATTGCCCTGATCACTTTCTCAAAAGACTTGTGACCTCAAGAAGTTTATTAACATAAGACTTGGGAAAAATATTCTATGAACAAAGATGTTAAACAAGCCAATGAATTTATAAGATAATTGAATATTTTTTGTATGTTTTGTGTGAGTATGACATTCAAATAGACAAATGATAAGTTGTAGTGAATAAAATTTAGTGAGCACATAGTAAACACTATTAAATAGCTTATATAATTACTGAATAAATCAATGAATATGAAACATTGATGTCAACAGAGAGACTTAAATTTCAGTATGCCTTAGTTTATCAAACTGTTGTATTCTAAATATACTGTATATGTTCTAAATATACTGAATAGGAAGTGATTGACTTTTTTTGAGTAAAAGTCTGAATTTTTAAATATATTTTTAAAAATATTGTCAGTTACCTCAGTGTGGCTATATCTTACTGTTATTTGCATTAAAGTTATTTTTGGTCAAGAAAAATATGCCTTGAAGAGTTTAAACTGACTTCTTACCCTTTCTCTTCAAACATTTTCTCCTCTCTTCCTTTCAGCCCCATGTTTCATCACTTTCCTGAAATGCCTCTCAGAAAACCTTCTGGAATCTCCCTATTGTCAAATCAAACCTCTTCTCATACTTCAGCCTCAGGTCCCCTGTGACTTGTTAACCATTCTCTCTTGAAACTGTCCATTCTTTTAGCATTTGCATATTTATTATAGTAGAAAATAGAATTTGGGGATGAAAGTCAAACTCATGACTCAAAACTATTTAGAATTCTTGGAGGCAGTAGCATAAAGCCAGTCACTGAGCAGGAGATGTGACGTTGTTTGCAGTCCCAGACAGAACAGGGCATGTGCAGTCTCACCTGACCAGAGTGAGAGGGCAAGTGTATGCATTCCAGCTGCTCTCAGTTCAGTTCAGCCACTCAGCCGTGTCCGACTCTTTGCGCCCCCATGAATCGCAGCATGCCAGGCCTCCCTGTCCACCACCAACTCCCAGAGTTCAGCCAAATCCATGTCCATCGAGTCAGTGATGCCATGCAGCCATCTCATCCTCTGTCGTCCCCTTCTCCTCCTGCCCCCAATCCCTCCCAGCATCAGATTCTTTTCCAATGAGTCAAGTCTTTGCATGAGGTGGCCAAAGTATTGGAGTTTCAGTTTCAGCATCAGTCCTTCCAGTGAACACCCAAGACTGATCTCCTTTAGGATAGACTGGTTGGATCTCCTTGCAGTCCAAGGGACTCTCAAGAGTCTTCTCCAACACCACAGTTCAAAAGCATCAATTCTTTGATGCTCAGCTTTCTTCACAGTCCAACTCTCACATCCATACGTGGCCACTGGAAAAACCATAGCCTTGACTAGATGGACCTTTGTGGGCAAAGTAATGTCTCTGCTTTTGAATATGCTATCTAGGTTGGTCATAACTTTCCTTCCAAGGAGTAAGCGTCTTTTAATTTCATGGCTGTAATCACCATCTGCAGTGATTTTGGAGCCCCCCAAAATAAAGTCTGACACTGTTTCCACTGTTTCCCCATCTATTTGCCATGAAGTGGTGGGACCGGATGCCATGATCTTAGTTTTCTGAATGTTGAGCTTTAAGCCAATGTTTTCATTCTCCTCTTCCACTTTCATCAAGAGGCTCTTTAGTTCCTCTTCCCTTTCTGCATGCTCTAGATTTGCATAAAGTCACTGCAGAATGTTTTATAGTTTTCTGTTATATTTTTAGTCATTTCCATAACCACTTCAAGGAACACCTTGTGTTTGCCTTATTTATTGGTAAGAATACCCTATTCTTTAGAAATTGCTTGTTTTAATTTTGGACTTAAAACCTGAATTGTGGTCACCAAACTGAATTCAATAATCAGTGATGTGAGGCATGCTGCGGTCTACTGACTGTGTTCAATTAAAAACAATAAGAATTTATCTCTTAAGCAAAGCCTTTCCTCAGTGATTCACGTCATTAAAATGTATGAATGATCTTACAAGGATATTGCAGTCTAGTTGTGCACCTAAAAGGATTTCATAGATGAATAAAATACCACGTATACATTGGTATGTGGTGTCATGTAAACCAAACATTACAGAGATTCATTCCTGGAGATGCTGTTCCATGCAAAGAACTGGAAATTTTTCTTAAGAAAGAATCATTTAGAGTACACTGTGAAGGATGGCTGGATTGTTGACAGGGCAGCAGTCGGAGGGACAGTGAGTGGCAAGGAGGTGGTGACATTCCAGAATGTTCTTCTAGCAAAAACAGAATAGAGTTCTCAAAGTTGAGATAGCGTTTATAGGCTAAGTAGTCTATTTTGATAAAGACGCCCATTTACAGAAGTGAAAGAAATGAGACTAAGTTGGAGAGGCATGCTGAGACCTGGTGTAAGACAGTTTCTGGTTCTGAAGAGCGTAGGGAGCTCCTTAGGCTTGGCCAGATGCGAGAGTTGTGCCCCGGAGAGACACCAGTTACATCAGCAATAGAATTTGTTGAAATTGAGAATGACTTGAAGACTAGAAGGTTTTTTATAATATATTTTAAAATAATATTTTATAATATCTACATGCAGGAGATAATTAAGAGTTGGTGATAGAAAAGAACCCAAAACATGGTCACCAGTTTGAGACTCTGAAGGTAGAAACAATGGCATTCCATAACTGAACAAGGTGTCATAAAGAAGGAAGGAACTGGGATCTTATTCATTCAACAAGTATCTGAGAGCGTCTTTCACATATTAATGTTTAAATGCAAATGTACCTCTCCAGTGAAAAATAAAATGTGGTCTTGTTACCAGTTTTAGGAGGGTCAAAGAGGATCCTCCTTTGTCGATGTTAGCTCTTGGTAAGAACGCAAAGAATCTGAGGTCTTACATGTGGCAAAAACAAGTTTATTAAGGAAAGAAGAGAAAGAACACCTCAAGGGAGAGGTAGGCCAAGCCAAGACAGGCACTGGCTTCAGAAGGATGAGGTATGGGGGTTTTCAAGAGAGGGCTTTTACATATTCATCTAGGCAGGTGTGGACTGACCGTTTGGATTGACAGTTGCAAGCTACATAACAACAGGCTCTATTGTGCATGCTTTTCCCATAATTCAGTCTGTTATATAAGGTATATGTATATATAGAATATTTATGAATGCTTAATGGGCTCCTGGCTGTCCAAGGTCACTGGAGAACACAGCAGCGATCAAGGGCACACGTCCAGATGTTGGAGAAGCCCCTGTGGTTAGATTGTATCCATTGTGTGCCTAGGGCGCCTGTGCCTGAGTTGGAACAGTCTCTGGTTATTTTGTAGCGTATCTGTGAGCTCTCCTGGGCTGCACTGGGACCTGTCTGAGATGGGGTTTAAAGATCAGCTTGAATCTGCAAGGCTACCCCTCCTTGCTCATGCCTAACTTTCTACTTAACAGTCTTAGGCTTTGGTAGAGAAGTAATAGTTATGATATACGCTTGGTAGTCAACTGCAGAGAAGTGATAGTTGAGGCCAAAGAAGCTTTTTCAATTCTCAGAACAGAAAGAGGGTAAGAAGGAAGGTGATGCCTGTGTGTGCGTGTGTGTGCTGAGTTGCTTCAGGCATGGCCGACTCTTCGCAACCCTATGGAGAGTAGGCCTTGGTCCTACTTGGTCCATGGGATTCTCCAGAAAAGCAGTACTACTGACTATGTGTGGTGATGGATGTTAACTATACTTGTTGTGGTCATCATTTCACTAAATATAAAAATATTGAATCATTATGTTGTGCACTTGAAACTAATGTTATATTTCAATTATATCCAAATAAAAAAAATATCTCTATGTATGACTATGGAGAGATCTCTAGAATATATTCTCACCTGGAAAAGTAGGTATAGTAATAAACCAGGTTAAGAAATATACTATATGGTCAGATAAGATTTACACATTATACTGGAAGGAAATCATGTAAGTTATTGAACAGCAATCAATGTCAACAGGGAAAATAAAAAACCAAAGAATGGTTGCTGGTGTCAGAATAAGAATAGTCAGAGACAGACAGTATAAAATGTTCCAGAATAAGACAGTAGAAAATCAATGTCATGTAATTAATAGGAGACAGAGAACATGTCAAAATGAATACTGTAGTTAATATGAATTACTAATAAAGTTCAGAACAGTAGACTTAAGAAACATCTTGCATGATAGCTGATGGTGTAACATAAAAGTTTTATAGGAAAAGTGCATGCCCAATGAACAAGATCTATATTTCCAAGCTCTTTAGCTTGGAAATGGATTCACCCTTAACATTCTGATACAATTATCTCTAAGGATTTACTTTGCACAGATCAATGTTGCTTACTGCTGTCTCACAGCTGTTCCTTCAAAACTATTCAAAGTTGGTAATATCAAATAAAAAAGGAATATTATTAGGCTAAAAAAGTTTCAAAATATATCTTATAATTATTAGCTTTAATAAGGAATTTCAGAAGTCACTCCTATATACACCCTGCTGCTGCTGCTGAGTCGCTTCAGTCGTGTCCGACTCTGTGCGACCCCATGGACGGCAGCCCACCAGGATCCCCTGTCCCTGGGATTCTCCAGGCAAGAACACTGGAGTAGGTTGCCATTTCCTTCTTCAATGCATGAAAGTGAAAAGTGAAAGTGAAGTCGCTCAGTCGTGTCCGACTCCTAGCCACCCCATGGACTGCAGCCTATCAGGCTTCTCCATCCATAGGATTTTCCAGGCAAGAGTACTGGAGTGGGGTGCCATCATCTTCTCCGATATACACCCTAAGACATAGAATATTCTGGAAAGTATAGTTTCCATTTTCCCTTGTTAATCCAGTAAGGCCAATGCCTTTAAAATATTAACGTTAAAACACTTTTCTTTGCCAAGCTAGATATTGCTGTCTGTTCTTGGTTTAGAAATATAAGACACTGGGCTTTTCATAATGAACATTCACACTTGATATTTTCTGGAATCGAATCCAAATTCAATCTCAAGAATGGCATAATACAATTTTGGCATCTCCTTTCTCTCCACAACGCTGTCTCATCAACATCACATCTATGTTCCTTCTTACACTCACAGGTAAGTTTAATCATTTCTTTAGTAGAATATCTTGTTCTTCCATTGAGAAACCTACCTTCAGTCTGATGATGTAATTATAAAAATAAAGTGGCTTCTCTTTCTAGGTTTATTTTCCTATCCCTGCTTCCATTCATTGTTTGTACATCTCCATCACTTGCTTAGCTTTCTTTCTTTGAAAAAAACAGACGCCTGTAGTCAGTTGACATCAAGCCTGAAAAATACATAATTTAACATCTTTTTGGTTGTTTATCTGTAGCACCTGATGTTGGTTAAGTCAGCGAGACTTGAGTCTGAAAGCGTCAGATTCTACCTCATCTGCCTGGCTCACTATACTTTTTCCTGCTAGACATGTGAAGCATGTGGTATGTGTTTCTTTAGGTCAGAAAGAACAAACTAAAAATACTTGTCTTTTTTTTTTTAATGATACTAACACACCAGTTTCCTTGGGAAAATAGATAGTTCAAACATTGTTTTTAAAACTATGGTTTGGAACGCTATGCAGCATTGAGTTCTTTGAATAATTTCTTGTTTAGTAGGAATTACCTTATTGCATTTTCTATGACCAATTATTCCAAATGGTTGGCGGTGAGTGTCTGGGGAGGCTGCTGAGAAAAGGTCATACCTGATGCTTCTAGTGGCAGGAAAGACCTACTCCTCCTGGGGATATCATGCTCTCCTTTCAACCCAACTGAAACCCCTTCAGATGCTCTCTAGTGTCAGTATACTAGTCTGGTAATAACTCGTGGATGTAATTGGTGTTAAGAGAGCGTCAGGTTCTGTTCTAGGTTCTGGGGATTTCTCAGTGAACAGACCAGATGAAGCTGTTGTTCTGTGGAACCTGTGTTTTGTAGCAGAGACAGAGGTCAATCAAGCACCATCTAACATGCCCAGTGATACTAAGTGATATGAAGACAAGTAAAAGGGGAGAGCGGAGGGGGTGGATGGTGGAGAAGTGCTAATTGAACAGAGATGCCCTGAGTGTGTGAGACATGGTGACCTGTGGTGACAGACTTTTCCAGCAGAAGCAATAAGTACAGAGGCCCTGATGTGTCCTTGTGCTCGACATCTGAGAGGCCTGAAGGAGGCCAGTGATGGTGGGGTGGCTGACAGAGGGGCCGTGGAGGAGCTGAAGTCAGAAAGGGGCTGAGGACCAGACCATTGGAGGGCTTTTGACTGTAAGTCTGAACTAGATGCAAAACCACTGAAGAATCTGAGCCGAAAAACCAGACCAGATTGATGCCTGTCCTGAAAGGACCCTTCTGACTTATGGAGACAGTCGAGGTTATGAATGGACATGTGGAGATGGGAGGGTAATTATTGTAATAGGCCAGGCAAGAGAGCTCTATGGTTTGGACCCAATGCCAGTGGAAATAACACAAGAAGTCAGATGCTGGAGGTATTTCAATGGTTGATCTAAATGTCCTGACAGTTAGGGTGTGAAAGAGACAGTCAAGGAAATGTCTCCATTATGTCTCCAAGAACCCAACAACAAAAATAAGACAAGTTGATTTCCAAATCTGTATACTATAAACAAACATCTAAAACTTACTTCAGTGACCATGTAAATGTCTCTACAGTTTAGGATCCAAAAAAAAATTGTTTGGTTTATTTTTTCCTAAATCCTTTTCATTTTATAGTTGACATATAACATTGTATCAGTTATAGGTATACAACATAATGATTTGATATATGTATTATGAAATGATTAAGATAATCATTTCAGTTAACATTCATGACCACAGTTGCAATTTGTGTGTGTGTGTGAGATGAGAACTTTTAGGATCCACTCTCTTAGCAAATTTACATATATAATAGAGGTTGTTTAGTCACCATGCTGTTTCTTTTTTACGTACTCTTGCTTCCTGAGGCCGACACAAATACTTGCCCTTACAGCTTAAGGCAGCTTTACCCGTTGAAGCCATCAGTATTCTGTCATTGTTACAACCTCTGAATCCTTGGTCAAAATCTAGAATGAAACTGTTCCTTAAGATGACTTTTTAAAGCTGTCAGATTGAGTTGCCAGTTAACATATTTAATAAATTCCACCTTTCCTACCATTTTTGTATTTTTCTCTTTATAAAGTCATGGGAGCTCAAGAATGAAAGAACACTTATGAATCAACTAAGTCCAGCCATAAACTTGTCAGTCCATCTTCAAGTACTTTGTAATTTTTTAAAATTTTTTGGAATATAAAAAATAAGTAGGTTTATTATCTGAGTTGGAAAGGTCTTTGCAAGGCACTTTTTTTCTCTCCAATTAAAAAAATATTATTTTCTACTAGTAATACTGTCATAATTATAACCCTGGACCTTAACACAGAAAACTCTTACCATGTGATTGTGTTTCAAATTAACAGTAGATCTATATTCTTTTATAAGTTAACTGGGGTTAAAATAGTTATCAGATCAGATCAGATCAGATCAGTCTCTCAGTCGTGTCTGACTCTTTGCGACCCCATGAATCGCAGCACGCCAGGCCTCCCTGTCCAGCACCAACTCCCAGAGTTTACTGAGACTCACGTCCATCGAGTCAGTGATGCCATCCAGCCATCTCACCCTCTGTCGTCCCCTTCTCCTCCTGCCCCCAATCCCTCCCAGCATCAGGGTGTTTTCCAGTGAGTCAACTCTTCACATGAGGTGGCCAAAGTACTGGAGTTTCAGCTTCAGCATCATTCCCTCCAAAGAAATCCCAGGGCTGATCTCCTTCAGAATGGACTGGTTGGATCTCCTTGCAGTCCAAGGGACTCTCAAGAGTCTTATCCAACACCACAGTTCAAAGGCATCAATTCTTCAGTGCTCAGCCTTCTTCATAGTCCAACTCGAACATCCATACATGACCACAGGAAAAACCATAGCCTTGACTAGATGGACCTTTGTTGGCAAAGTAATGTCTCTGCTTTTGAATATGCTGTCTAGGTTGGACATAACTTTCCTTCCAAGGAGTAAGCGTCTTTTAATTTCATGGCTGCAGTCACCATCTGCAGTGATTTTGGAGCCCAGAAAAATAAAGTCTGACACTGCTTCCCCATCTATTTGCCATGAGGTGGTGGGACCGGATGCCGTGATCTGCGTTTTCTGAACATATAATAATAGTCACATAGTTGCAGGTCTATCTGTCTGTTTATCCGTTTTGTACATCCATACTCATGAAGTCATTTTAAAATAATGCTTCTTGTCCCTGAGAAAACTCAAGCTAGAAAACCTTGTTAATAACTATTCTTTCTCATTTCAAGTAACCCAGATATCCTAACGTTTTCTCCAGTGTCCCTGTGCTGTGCCAGCTCTTCGCTCTCATCCTAACTACTGCTGCTAAGTCACTTCAGTCGTGTCCGACTCTGTGTGACCACACAGACGGCAGCCCACTAGGGTTACCCCCGTCCCTGGGATTCTCCAGGCAAGAACACTGGAGTGGGTTGCCATTTCCTTCTCCAATGCATGAAAGGGAAAAGTGAAAGTGAAGTCGCTCAGTCATGTCCAACTCTCAGCGACCCCATGGACTACAGCCTACCAGGCTCCTCCGTCCATGGGATTTTCCAGGCAAGAGTACTGGAGTGGGGTGCCATTGCCTTCTCAGGAATCCTAACTACTGCCATGCTATAAATCTCTCATGCGGTCTCCTGATCTTAATAGCATTTGTTACTTAATAGCCTTTTTTACAAAAGTAACACTTGCTGTTCAGTGGCTAAGTCCTGTGCAGCTCTTTGCGACACCATGGACTGCAACACGAAAGGCTTCTCTGTCCTTCACTCTCTGCCTTAGTTTGCTCAAACTCATGTCCATTGAGTTGGTGATGCCATCCAACCATCTCATCCTCTGTCACCCCTTCTCCTCCTGCCTTCAATCTTTCCCAGCATCAGGGTCCTTTCCAATGAGTCAGCTCTTCATATCAGGTGGCCAAAGTATTGGAGCTTCCGCTTCAGCATCAGTCCTTCCAGTGTATATTCACGGTTGATTTCCTTTGATTGACTCCTTTCCTTTAAGATTGACTCTTTGATCTCCTTGTTGTCCAAGGGACTCTCAAGAGTCTTCTCCAACACCACAATTCAAAAGTATCAATTCTTTAGTGCTCAGCTTTCTTTATATTACAACTCTCATATCCATGCATGACTACTGGAAAAACCATAGCTTTTACTATATGGGCTTTTGTCGTAGAAGTGATGTCTCTGCTTTTTAATACACTGTCTCAGTTTGTCATACCTATTCTTTATCTTGGTTTAATTTACCATTAAGAAAGAATAGAATCTTTTCTATTATGGATGATATTGAATATAGCTACCTGTGATATATAGTAGGACCTTGCTGTTTATCCATCCTATATATGATAGTTTGTATGTACTAATCCCAAACTCCCAAACCATCCCTTCCCTACTCCAAAAGACTATTAACAAGAATGTATATGAAACGAATCACCAGTCCAGGTTCGATGCACGATACTGGATGCTTGGGGCTGGTGCACTGGGACGACACAGAGAGATGGTACGGGGAGGGAGGAGGGAGGAAGGTTCAGGATGGGGAACACGTGTATACCTGTGGCAGATTCATGTTGATACATGGCAAAACCAATACAATATTTTAAAGTTAAAAAAAAAAAAGAATGTATATATTCAAAAAGAAAGAATAGAGAGTCAGCATGTTGCTACTTTGGCATGTCTCCTTTCATATAATACCTTATATATACATTATGTGACCACATATTTTAATGAAAACTCCCTAGCCATAAAGCGACTGTTATTCTAAGGAACTCTTTTCAGTGGTGCCATTTGAGTACAATACATAGGAAAATGTTTTTGTTTGTTTGTTTCTACTTTTATTCCTCAGGCTTTCCAGGAAATGTTTTGGTAAAGCATCCTTAGTATTAGAGTGTTTGCCAAATTAACTCTTTCACAAATGCTCCCAATGCAACCTTGCTGCCAGAGCGTTAAGGGCACCCACGCAGTGTGATCTCATCAGTGCTTCCTGTTCAGAGTGGATGCATTTTTATCCCTTGGCATCTTAGTAATTGAAAGTTAAGGATTGGTTGGATTATGTTGCTCAGCCAACCACGTTCTAACCTTCTTCTCTTATATAAAGAACTTCACTGTAGCCTTTGATATGACTCTAGGGGAATCTTACTCATAGAGTCTCTATTACACATCAAAGTAAAATGAGCTCTAATGTTTGTATTCTTTTATTGTATCGTTTTTCATATATTTCTATTTTATTAGAAAATTCAAAATTGTTTTTCTGACCAATTGCACATTTTAAAGGATGCTTGAATAATGCTTTTTTTCTGAATCTTTTATAACATATCTTGGCTGGGGAAAAATTCGTAAGCTTATTTGTCATTCATTCATTCTCCATCCCTTCAGTAACTGTCCAGGAGAGAATGCCCAGATAAAGACCAAATCTTTGGCCTAGTCCTGTCATTTCTTTTGGATTTTTGTATGTACTGGGAAAATGCTCATTGTCTGAAAAAATCTAATGAGGTCACACAAAGCTCAGTTGGAAATGTACAACGTATAGGATCACAGGGATGCTCAGCAGTGTAGAAGCAGGAACAGGAAAAGCAGAGGACAAACTGGCTTCTAGCATCACTGTGTGTGTCTGTGAAAGAAGAGTTTAAAGCTTAAAGGATGGTTTGTGTTATATATTAGATTTCACATGTGACATCATGCAATATTTGTTTTGTCTGACTTTGCTTAGTGTGATCATCTCTAATAGAAAATATGAATATATAAGTGTAAATTTATGTATATACATATATATGCATACATATATATGTAGAACTGAGTCACTTTATTGTACAGAAGAAATTAATACAGCATTGTAAATCAACTATACTTCAATAAATTCTGTCTTAAAAAAGTTGAAAGTATGAAAGGCATGTTACAGGAATGATGAAGAAGTGTTTCCTAGGGCTACATCTTTGTCTATTAGACACGGATGGTAAAAGCTGCCCTGAGATAGAAAGCCACAGTTTCAGAAATTAAGATATCTGGTGAGAACGAGACTGAGATTTCTTGGGTTTCACACGTGTTGGCACATAGACCTAACCACAGACATTCTGGATTTGAATTTTAACTGTTCTCGGTAAGGAACATGAGTTTTAGCAGAAAAGTTGCTGTCCCTTTTGTGGCCTCTGGAAGCTGTGAAGAGCTTTGCCCAAAGGGATCAGTGCTTTGCTTCAGTCTATCAGCTGGACATCAAGGGGAAGATTCCAGTCAGGGAAGGGCTTTCAGATTAGCACAGGCCCATGCTGGAGACGGAATCGCTTCCTAGTGCCCTGAGACACTGCCTCTAAAAGAGGGACATGTGCACACTGCTGTATGTAAAATAGGTAACCAACAAGGACCTGCTGTAGAGCACAGGGAACTCTGCTCAACATTCGGCAATAACTAAATGGGAAAGAATTTGAAAAAGAATATATATAATGATGCTGGAATGATAGGACTTCTCAATCTGACTTCATTCTTCTGTTTGAAACAGTAACGTCAGAGTCTGATAGGCTCATTTATAGACTGGACTAGAAATAGAAAACCTAAAGCTAACTAAAAGCAACATTTGTGTATGTCTGGTCTCTATTGGTTTATGCAGTAAGGATTTGGAATCACTAAATTTGTCACACACAGGCCATCTTTCTTATTTTGCTGTTCAACTGAATTAGAAGGATGTTACTATGAGTTTGTGTGAATATGAAAAACAGTCCTATTTTAACTGTCTCTGTGGAAATAATTGCTTATCTCTATGGCAATACTGGTTTGCCTCTACAACAATAACCAGTGAAAAGAAGTGCTAATTCCTTTTATCATTTAAAATTTTTTTTCTTTTTATGGTTTCACCTTTGCAAATATTTTACTTGATCAGACCAAGAATTATTTACTAAATTGTTCCTCGTCTCCATTGTTTCCTTCACTGAATTCCAGAAATATAAGTAAAAATGTTGTCATCTGAGTCTGACAGAAAACTCTAACCCAAATTAAAGACTGATGCTCTTTATTTCAGTGAATGCTGGGATGCTATTTTGTACCTAGAAAGACTTGCTGGCTTTGGAGCCTGACCAGCTGCAAATGTTGGCTGTGTTACAATTAGCTGAACTTCTCTGTGCCATTTCATCTCCAAACCCCTCAGGGTGCTCCTTTCAAAAGTAGAAGTAACGGTCTCTTTCCTGAAGAGTTACAGTAAAAATTAAAGATATGTAGATATAGACACAGATACACACACATCTATATATATACATATATGTACACACACATATATACACATCATCTGGCTGATGGAATGTGGGACTTTGGTTAGGTCACTCCATTCCCATAGGCACAGTCTTCCCTTCTAGGGAGCTTCTAAAGTTCCTACCTACTCTCTCTTTTTTTTTTTTTTAATTTATTTTTATTTAAAGGATAATTGCTCTACAACCTATTTACTCTTTAAGACTCTATGTTTTTGATTGTTGTTCTGTTTGCTTTATGAACACGTTTTGGAATATAATTGCTTAACAGTGTTGTGTTAGTTCCTTTAAGAACTAAATCTGCCATATGACCCAGCAACCTCACTGCTTGGGCATATACCCTCAGAGAGCCACAGTACATAAGCACACATGTACCCCGGTGTTCATTGCATACTACTTACAATAGCCAGGACGCGAAAACAACCTAAATGTCCACTGAGAGATGAATGGTTGTAGTTGTTTTTAATCTCAAGAGTACATATACTGTTTATTTCACAAGGCAACCAGATCCTATATTTACAGGTTTATGCAATAACTAAATCTGGAAAGTCACTAGAGTTGTGTCTGTGTGTTTGGAAGTGCGTTAGTTCCAGGGCTGTCTTCTGTAGTAGGATGCCACTAATGATCCACAAACATTTCAGTGGTACTTGCACTTCGCTATCTTAAGAAGCTCCTCTCTTCCATGTATTTATTTCTCATTAGTCAAATCCTAGCTCTTGTAAATGATTTAGAGAGGCAAATCTCTTCAGCTTTAATTTTATAATTTCTGTCCCTTAACATGTAATACGTCACCTGTTGTTTGCAAAAATGTATAAACCAACTCTGTAGATGCATTAAATAATTCTGCAGTGTTAAATCCTCCTGCATTCATAAGTGAATTAGTTCTCATTTATTCTTAAATGATATCTTTGAATAGTCAAAAACTACTTTTTTGCATTAGTTATTCACTTAAATTTTTCATGTGAAGAACTTTAACTTTAGAAATGTAAGTAATGACATGTGGCTAGTTTAATGTGTTCCCTTTAATTTTATCTTCTGTTTTTGTGTGTGGCTTATGAATATGAGAGAGCAGATGTGAAGGAATGTGCTTGTGTGTATATGTTCTAAGATATTCTGAGCTTAGGAGAAAATTAGTGTTTTTTTCCTTTAAAGTTACATCAAACACTAAAGATACTTTTAAAAAAAAGTTACACTGACTTGAAAATGCAATAGTCACAGGCTTTGAAAACCTTTCTATGCTGAACAGTATTTTGTTCAAATTGTAGCTGATAACCACAAAGTAGGATGTTATAATAGGGACTTAACAATTCATAAAGGAATGATTTATAGTGGACAATAGCTTATATATCCAAATATATGTTCTAAAATGAAATAAAGTTGATACATAGAAATTATTAAAAGGGAAATATAGTTAAGATGAAGACACTTACACATTTTCTTTGCCACTACAAAACATTTTAATTATCAACTTTGATATCCATTTGAGTTACTTTATTATTTTTAGAATTATGAACCTTCCTCCTTTTGAAGCATCTGGTCTTCATTATTTGAGAACATTAATCTCTACCTCCTTTTTTTCTAGACAATCTCCGTTTGCGTTCCCCAGACTCATTGCCTAATTAATTCTCTTTTAAATTTCCCTAACTCCTTCATTTTTTTTTCTTTTACATTCCCTAAAATACATTAGTGTTTATTAAAGAGGATAATCATCCTTAAAACTTATTCTAAGACTCCTTAATATTTCAAAAATATCATAGTGTATTAAAGTATATAATATTTACTTCTAAAATATCTATTAATTGCAAAGTAAATATATTATTGAGCAGTATAATTTAGACTGCATAGGTGAAGCAAAACTGTAATTGGTTTGTATGCTGTTTTTAATAACATAGATTATTGTAGTGAAATAGAGCACTCAGTCTCAGAGTGTACATTTTTATTTGTGCATGCATGCAAATGGGGAATAAAAGTACATTGTTGTTTAGGGATTATTTTTGGGTTTTTGATTTCACGATCCAAAAACCAAAATGTTTTTTTGGAGCTTGAAGAGAAAGAAATGATGTTCACAAATATAGAACTTATGTATTCATTTAAAAAGAAATAACTTTAATGGAGTATATTGGTGTACAACATTATATTAGTTTCAAATGTACATCAAAGTGATTCAGTTACACATATATATATAACATACATATGCTTTATATATATATATATATATATGCACACATTGTAAATATGTATATTCCCATCAACAGTGTAGGAGGGTTCCCTTTTCTCCACAGCCTTTCCAGCATTTATTGTAGTTTCTTTCTATATAAGAGTTATTTTCTTCTAAAATTTTGGATCTTCCACAGTATTTTACACAAGGTACAGAATGGTTGAAGTGAAGGATAGAAGGAAATTGGCATATGTCATGTCCTACCGTGTATAAAAAATGAGCTGTCTTTGGCTTTGCTTGATCTTAGCCAAAAGGTTGCTATGTGATAACTCTCTTTGGCTTAATCCTCATGAAAGGTTATTTATTTTTTACAGATGGTCAAAAGCAAGAGCAATTAAATGACTTGCCAAAGATCACAAAGTAATTGGAAAACCATGTGTATTTGTCTTCACAGCCCAAAGATATCACATTAAACTCCAGTGCATGCTAGTGAGCCTTTGGAACACCTCATTCATTAAAAACATGGAGAGTTGTGTCAAAACTACTAGATGTTATGATCCTGGTACACAGCAGTAAAATGGAAACTTCCTTTCCTTTTGGAGCTTATAGTCTACTGTGGGAGGCAGATAATATATGAATCAATGTAAAACTGAATAGTATTTACCTGTTAATGTGCTGTGTGTTCAGTTTTGTCCAACTCTTTGCCATCCCATGGACTGTAGCCGACCAGGCTCCCCTGTCCATGGAATTCCCCAGGCAAGAATACTGGAGTGGGTTGCTATTTCCTTCTCCAGGTTACCTGTTAATAGAGCCATAAAAAATAAATAAGTTATATTGCCGGGAGCCATCTCCCGGCATATTGCATATCGAGTGCAGCACTTTCACAGCATAATCTTTCAGGATCTGGAATAGCTCAACTGGAATTCTATCACTGCAGGGAGCCAGCGTGAGGAACTCCGCCCATGGCAAAGGTCATGAGGAAGGAGGCTTGGCATACGCAAAGGCAGGATCGAGCCTCAGGAGTCCCCCTGGAAATTGTCGAGCATCTACCCCCAAAACCAGAGTCTGCCTACTTTCCGCTTTGTGCTCTCACCTACACCTCTGACTTTACAGGGGGCTGTCCCCCACTACCTCTCTCTGAAAAAAAGAGTTAACTTACAGCTCCAGTTAATAAAGTTCCTGGGTGTGATAGTGTTTCAACCTACAGACTCCTTTGGAAATCCTCTAGCCTGCCTGAATAGGTTTTTCCGGCCACATGTGATTACTCAGAGCCTCCCAACTGTGAGAGGCATGAGATGTTCTAAACTGCCTAAATACAGATTCCTTTGAGCAGTTAAAAGATTGATTAGAAATTGTATTGGTGAAGGGTTTTTCACTTGTTGGGCCAATGTTTGCTGCTAAGTCTCCATATCCCTTACCTGCTGTGTCCCTGGCAGTGTATTGATTAATATAATTGGTGTAAGTAGTAGCTTTAATGTTTGTAACCTGGGACCCTTGAGTTAACTCTTCTTCTTGTTATAGCCACCACACCTTTGGCCTATAGGAATGCAACTTTAATGCTTTTGGAGGGTGGCGCTTGACTAATCACCTTTAGAGAAAAATAAGTTTTCTGAAGAAAGAGTCTTAAAATGTTAACAGGCCTCCAGGCCAGAATATGATGCAAATCACCTAAACTTTTGCATATGATAAGTTTGCAGGAAGAAAGCCTGACTTACTGCATGACTCTACCCCTTCCCCCATTATCCTCTATGCATAACTTAAGGTATAAAAACTACTTTGGAAAATAAAGTGCGGGCCTTGTTCATGGAAACTTGGTCTCCCCATGTCGTTCTTTCTCTCACCTTCTGGCTGAATTATTCAGCCTCTTTTCTCCCCTGAATTTCCTCACTGATCTATCCTTTTTTCAGCCTCTTTTCTCCACTGAATTTCCTCACTGAGCTATCCTTATTTCAGCCTCTTTTCTCCACTGAATTTCCTCACTGAGCTATCCTTATTTAACCACTCTTTATATCCTTAATTAACGTTTAATTAAGCAGTTGTTTCCTGATCCTCGCCGACGCCGTCCCCTCTTCAAATTCCCTGGATCCACCGGGGCTGGACCCCGGCATTATATGATAGAGAGCAAATGGGGGAGTTGAACCTCTTTAGATGGGGTGGTTCAGGTAGACTGAGCTAAGGAAAGCACAATTTAGCAGAGATTCAAGGATAAGAGTAGAAAGAATCTTCTAGGTGGAGAGGAAGAGCCCTGTGGTGGAGAGGAAAAACAGTGTGCAGCCAACCAGGGGGAGCAGTGGATGGTGCTTTAGTCATGACTCACAAACAGGCAGGCACCAGCTACATGAAGACCTTCGGGTAGGTGTGGGTTTACTCTAAAAGCACTGGGAGCCATTACTCCCAGTATGAGAACAACACGGTCTCATTTACATTTTTCTTTCTTTTAAAAAAATTCTATTTATTTTAGTTGGAGGCTAAATATGTTAAAATATTACAATTTTTAGTGGGTTTTGCCATACACTGACATGAATCAGCCACGGGTGCATATGTGTCCTCCATCCTAAACCCCGTCCCTCTGGGTTGTCCCAGTGCACCGGCTTTGAGTGCCCTGCTTCATGTATCAAACTTGGACTGGTCATGTGTTTCACATATAATATACATGTTTCAATGCTATTCTCTCAAATCATCCCACCCTCACCTTCTCCCACAGAGTCCAAAAGACTGTTCTATACATCAGTGTCTCTTTTGCTGTCTCGCATATAGGGTTATCATTACCATCTTTCTAAATTCCATATATATGCATTAGTATACTGTATTGGTGTTTTTCTTTCTGAGTTACTTAACTCTGTTTAATAGGCTCCAGTTTCATCCACCTCATTAGAACAGATTCAAATGCATTCTTTTTAACAGCTGAGTAATATTCCATTGTGTATATGTACCACAGCTTTCTTATCCATTCATCTGCTGATGGACATCTAAGTTGCTTCCATGTCCGGGCTATTATAAACAGTGCTGCAATGAACATTGGGATACATGTGTCTCTTTCATTTCTGGTTTCCTCAGTATGTATGCCCAGCATTGGGATTGCTGTCTCCTATGGCAGTTCTAATTCCAGTTTTTGAAGGAATCTCCACACTGTTCTCCAAAGTAGCTGTACTAGTTTGCATTCCCACCAACATTGCAAGATGGCTCCCTTTTCTCTGCACCCTCTCCAGCATTTATTGTTTGTAGACTTTTTTTTTCTTTTTTTTTTTTTAATTTTATTTTATTTTTAAACTTTACATAATAGAAGTCATTCTGTCCTGCGTGAGATGGTACTTCATTGTGGTTTTGATTTGCATTTCTCTGATAATGAGTGATGTTGAGCATCTTTTCATGTGTTTGTTAGCCATCTGTTTGTCTTCTTTGGAGAAATGTCTGTTTAGTTCTTTGGCCCATTTTTTGATTCAGTTCAGTTCAGTTCAGTTCAGTCACTCAGTCGCGTCTGACTCCTTGTGACCCCATGAATTGCAGCACGCCAAGCCTCCCTGTCCATCACCAACTCCCAGAGTTCCCTCAGACTCATGTCCATCGAGTCAGTGATGCCATCCAGCCATCTCATCCTCTGTCATCCCCTTCTCCTCCTGCACCCAATCCCTCCCAGATCAAAGTCTTTTCCAGTGAGTCAACTCTTCACATGAGGTGGCCAAAGTACTGGAGTTTCAGCTTCAGCATCATTCCTTCCAAAGAAATCCCAGGGCTAATCTCCTTCAGAATGGACTGGTTGGATCTCCTTGCAGTCCAAGGGACTCTCAAGAGTCCTCTCCAACACCACAGTTCAAAAGCATCAATTCTTCAGCACTCAGCTTTCTTCACAGTCCAACTCTCACATCCTTACATGACCACTGGAAAAACCATAGCCTTGACTAGACAGATCTTTGTTGGCAAAGTAATGTCTCTGCTTTTGAATATGCTATCTAGGTTGGTCATAACTTTCCTTCCAAGGAGTAAGTGTCTTTTAATTTCATGGCTGCAGTCACCATCTGCAGTGATTTTGGAGCCCCCAAAAATAAAGTCTGACACTGTTTCCACTGTTTCCCCATCTATTTCCCATGAAGTGGTGGGACCGGATGCCATGATCTTCGTTTTCTGAATGTTGAGCTTTAAGCCAACTTTTTCACTCTCCACTTTTACTTTCATCAAGAGGCTCTTTAGTTCCTCTTCACTTTCTGCCATAAGGGTGGTGTCATCTGCATATCTGAGGATATCTTATTGATATTGATATAAGAAATATCTTATTAATATTTCTCCCGGCAATCCTGATTCCAGCTTTTGATTAGGTCTTTCATTTTTCTAGTATTGAGCTGCATGAGCTGCTTGTATATTTTTGAGATGAATTCTTTGTCAGTTGCTTTGTTTGCTATTACTTTCTCCCATTTCAAAGGCTGTCTTCTCATCTTGCTTATAGTTTCCTTCATTGTGCAAAAGCTTTTAAATTTAATTAGGTCCCATTTGTTTATTATTTTTTTTAGTTCTATTTTTGTTGTTGTTGTTTATTTTTATTTTTTTATTATTTAACTTTACAATATTGTATTGGTTTTGCCATATATCAACATGAATCCACCACAGGAGAGGGTGGGATGATTTGGGAGAATGGCATTGAAACATATATAATACCATTTGTTTATTTTTTATTTCCATTACTCTGAGAGGTGGGTCATAGAGGATCTTGCTGTGATTTATGTCAGAGTGTTTTGCCTCTGTTTTCCTCTAGGAGTTTTATACTTTCTGGTCTATCTTTAATCCATTTTGAGTTTATTTTTGTGCATGGTGTTAGAAAGTGTTCTAGTTTCATTCTTTTACAGGTGGTTGACCAGTTTTCCCAGCACTGCTTGTTAAAGAGATTGTCTTTTCTCCATTGTATATTTTTGCTTCCTTTGTTAAAGATAAGGTGTCCATATGAGCATGGATTTATCTCTGGGTTTTCTATTTTGTTCCATTGATCTATATTTCTGTCTTTGGTCCAGTACCATACTGTCTTGATGACTGTAGCTTTGTAGTATAGTCTGAAGTCAGGCACCTTGATTCCTCCAGTTCCATTCTTCTTTCTCAAGATTGCTTTGACTAGTCGAAGTTTTTTTCCTTACAAATTATGAATTTATTTTTTCTAGTTGTGTGAAAAATTACCATTGGTAGCTTGATAGGGATTGCATTGAATCTATAGATTGCTTTGGTTAGTATACTCATTTTCACTATATTGATTCTTCCAATCCATGAACATGGTATATTTCTCCATCTGTGTCATCTTTGATTTCTTCTGTCAGTGTTTTATGGTTTTCTATATATACATTTTTTGTTTCTTTAGATAGATTTATTCCTAAGTATTTTATTCCCTTATCACAATGGTTATTGGGATAGTTTCCTTAATTTCTCTATTTTCTCATGATTAGTTTATAGGAATGCAAGGGATTCCTGTGTGTTAATTTTATATCCTGCAACTTTACTTTATTCATTGATTAGCTCTAGTAATTTTCTGGTGGTATCTTTAGGCTTTTCTATGTAGATGATCATGTCATCTGCAAACAGTGAGAGTTTTACAGGTGACATTCTGGAGGCTTCAAGAGGGATCTGGAATGGAAACAGAGGGAAGAGAGGT
Source organism: Bos taurus (assembly GCF_002263795.3). NCBI lineage: Eukaryota > Metazoa > Chordata > Mammalia > Artiodactyla > Bovidae > Bos > Bos taurus. Next base: position 7,832,485 of record NC_037336.1, read on the forward strand.
GATAAGACACTTGTTAGAGATAATATTGAGAGGAGGTGTTGCTTTATGGTTTTAGGAAGTGAAGGAAAACTGGAACAACCCTTAGGTTTTTATTTGAATATCTGAGTACCTGGCAGCACCTTCTGTGGAGACGAAATGCTTGGTGGCAGAAAATCTAGAGTTTTGATCCAAAACACTGTTTACGAAATGAAAGAGCCACTATGTTAGTCACATCAGATATTTTTTCTTCTATAGTTAAATACAGTGTTTTCTTACATGACCATTCATTTATGAATTGTCTGTGGCACCTTCCACATCTTACTAGAAGAGTTGGGTAGTTGCAACGTAAGTTTGCTGGCCCTCAAAGCTGAAAATATTTACTTATTTGGCCCTGTCTAAAAAACTGATTAGCTCTGCAGTAGAGCATGGCTGGAACCTATGGTTCTCATTTTTCTAAACCAGTGGTGCTTTTCAATAATCTTTATAAAGGCTTTATCTCCTTATAAAGCCAGTCTGTCATTGTTAAGGGTTTCCCAGGTAGCACTCGTTCTGAAGAACCCAACTGCCAATGTAGGAGACATAAGAGATGCAGGTTCGATCCCTGGGTTGGGAAGATCCCCTCAAGGAAGGCAAGGCAACACACTCCAGTATTCTTGCCTGGAGAATTCCATGGACAGAGGAACCTGGAAGGCTATAGTCCATGGGGTTGCACAGAGTCAGACACGACTGAAGCAACTTATCACACGTCATTATTATTCACAGCTACTTTACTATTGTGGTTTGTTTATTTTTTCTTTTTTTGCTCTCCATTTATTTTTGGTATCTTTCCTTGTTTGCTTCTCTTTACCCTCTAAGAGTGAATCTTTCCTATACACATTGCAGCCTCTTTTCTGCCATCTCCTTGATGTCTGCAGAGAAGCCACCTGACCACCGAAGCTTCCTGTACTTAGGAAAGGTCCCTACCCACTCACCATTCTCCCGAAGATCACTTACTGTTACTGACATTTGGTCTGGTTTTGCTTGTCTGTACCCTGTCTGTCTCTCCTCTGATACCATGCTGGTCACATGAGGGCAGGGGCTTGGATTGTTTTGTTCACTGGTGTATTTCCTTTGCCCAGAACTGTGCTTGGCATGTGATAGATATTCAGTTAATATCTGTTGAATGAATTAATCTGTTCATTGTATTCTCTCTTTGGGGAAACTTATCCATGTTTACATTATCAACTATTACTTCTTACTAGAAGACATCCAGTTCATATCTCCAAGTACTAAATTTGATCATGCTGTAGATCTCAGGTCACTTAGTCCAAAATTTCATTTTCAACCTTTTCTTTGATTACTTGTCTACTTAAACCTTTATACTCTATTAAAAATGTTACTCTTTTTCAAGGGCATTGTAGTTTCCCCACCTTATACCCAGACACTGATGTTCTGATGCTCCTGGACATCTTGGCTCTCTTCCAGGCTTTGAGTCTGCACTGGCTCTTTCTTCTTCCTCTCACTTATGCTCATCCATCAGATCTCAGCTCATGTTCTACCACTTCAAAGAGGCCATCTTTGGCAAACTGATCACATGCCACCTCATCGGTTCTTTCTTTCATACCACCTGTCACACCTCAAATCATCCAAATTGTTTCTTCACTTACCAAATGTGTGTTTCCCACTAGACTGCAAGTTTGTTAAAGGCAAAGACTCAGCATCTCTTGCTCACTTGCTAGTTCCTCAGTGGTGGGACAGTTCCTGGAATACTCTCAGGGCTCAACAGAAGTTTGCTAGAGGAATGAATTTCCAGAGAGAACTCCAGTCCACAATGATCATTCACTTTTGAAGTCTTGGCACTTGGCAATGCTGTTACTGTTCTGGGGATGGATGATTCACTATCTTGGGAAGCCCTGGGATTCTGGACTTCAGTTGCTGTTTCCTGCCTATATGGGTGCCTGATTCTTACTCCCCTAGTAAGGTTTAAATACCCATAGATCTCAAAACAACACATCACACAGGCATACACACACAATGATGCATACACAAGCACGCCTATTTCTCTGCTCTTGGTTTATTATCATCTGAAGGTCCTTCCTCTGCAAGAATACTGCTCTTCATTTCACAGGTTCAGAGAAGAGAGAAAATTTATTTCGTAAAGCATTTTCTTTATCGATTTGGCTTTAAAATTCATGTATACATGCAAAAATTTTCTGCATATCATATTTTATTTTCTATTTATGTTAGGAATGAAATAATGAACTACTTGTGTAGAGAAGATCACCATTTATAAGTGCCTCTTTATAAAAGTACACAAAACATACCCTTTTTAAAAACTGAAATAGAACTGGTATGATCAGCTTAAAATTTCCCTTATTAAATTTTGCATAGCATAGAAAGAAAACGGCAGTCAGAACATGCAATAGTTAACAGAAAAAGTACAGAAATTAAGATGCTTTTACAATATATTTCTTTTTAAAGAAAGATTATAATATTTAATAATAGCTTCTCCAACATTTGTCTATAACAGGGGTAGGCAAACCTTCTCTGTAAAGGGCCAGGTACTAAATATTTAAGGTTTCGTGGACAGTACAGTCTCTGCTATAACTGTCCAAGTGTATTACTGTGGCCTGAGAGCAGCCGTAGGCTCACGTGGATGAATGATGTGGCTGTATCCCAATAAAGCTTAATTTGTGAACACTGAGATTTAAATTTTATTTAATTTTTATGTGCCAAGAAATACGATTCTTCTTTTGATTATTTCAACTACTTAAATGTCTGAAAACTATTTTTAGCTCACAGATCATACACAAATAGGTGCGAGGTCAGATCCAGCCTGTGGGCTGTAGTCTGCCAGCCCCTAGTTAAGAGAGTTCAGCTTGAACAAGGTGATGTGTTTGTCTGGCTGGGGGTGACCATGTGTATCAGCAGGAATACATGCTGAGTAGTAGTATCTGAGAGGAAGCTGAGGGGAGCCTCTGCAGAGATCCCTGAAGTTCAGCCAGAAGTTCAAAAGCAGAAATCAGAAAAGTGCCCTGCAGTGCAGAGACTTCCAGGCTTTGAAATGGCTAATGGATTAAAAAATAGAATCTGAAGCTGATAATGCACAATTAATTTACAAGTTTTTTTTATTTTAATGCCACAAAGGAATATACAAAACGGTTAAAGTTTCAATATATATACAGCAGGTCATTAGAAAGTAGCATGTTGAATACGATCTTTGACTTGCCACTTTCTCAGCTGCCTGTTGAGTTTGTCTATTTCTAAATATCAGAGGGTCCTGCATTCTCTCGTCAAACAAGTCAGTGAACTCTCTAATAGGAAGGATGTTTCTCACCTAAATCTGTGTGTGCTGCTCTGGGATGTGGGGTTGTTACTCCCTGTAGCAGGGATGGTGGAGGCCGAACTGATCGATGCTCTCAGTGCTCAGCACCCTCTCCTTGCAGACGCCCCGCCCACCAGCTCTGTTTCCTAGGAAACGGAAGCTGCAGTCTGCTCCAGGGTTGCCTGTTCTTTCCCCAAGACCCTTAACGCTCCAGTCCCAGCCTTTGGAAAGGAGACAGCATAAATGAGGGAAGTTGGATGGGGAGAAGGGAAACCAAAAAATCTGTCCGTTTGAATGTCTGTTTCCTATAAACACTGTTGAAGAAACCTGAAATGTGATTGTTCATAAAGATATTAGAACATGAAGATTATGATGGATGAATTAAACTATGTGTGTGTATAGTTTATGCTTTTTTGCTAACCACGGTTCTTGCATCCCCTTTTGCTAACCACGGTTCTATAATGATATCTAGTTTTGATCTTCTGTTGGGCAAATAAGATTGTTTTATTTCCTCTAATTGAATCATTATGTCTGTCTTTTGTATTTAGCACAAAAATATTAGAGTAAGGCAAAGTAAATTTGCTGTTATGCGTTAGGTACAAACTGCACCACACAGCGCAAGATCCTGTGCTTCTGAGTAGGCAAGCCGAGATTTGAATCATAATGTGACCACTTAGAGCCCTCTTCCTCATTTAAACTGAAAGCACAGATAATAACAATACGGATACTGATAACACCAGTACCTCTTATGGTTGTTTTAAATATTAAATAGTGTATCATGTTTAAGGCATCTGAGCCAAGTACTATACTAGGAACAGGGCCTAACACAGAGGAACTACATAATAAATATTAATGCATGCTGTATCAGTTAAGGAACAGTGGCAAGTGCCAAGACCATGGCAAGCATGCAATAAAAGTCAGCTGTCCTTCCCTTCTCTCCCAAATACCCTCAGTGTTTTGCAAGCCACTCAGCATTGCCAAAGAAGTATAAAAGCAATGGCTTCTTAAGCTGCTAAGTGCCACAGAAGTCACATTACATTTAGGCTCTGCTCAGCTCCCATGTGCTTGCTATGGGCTCCTGAGCAAAACTGAGTCACGTTCTTTTTTCTTAATTTATTTTATTGAAGTACCATTGATTTTTCAGTCTTGTATTAATTTCTGCCATATAAAAGGTGATCCAGTTATACATATATATATATATACATTTTCTTTTCATATTTTTTCCATTATGGTTGCTACTGATGCTAAGTCACTTCAGTCATGTCTGACTCTGTGCGACCCCACAGACAGCAACCCACCAGGCTCCCCCGTCCCTGGGATTCTCCAGGCAAGAACACTGGAGTGGGTTGCCATTTCCTTCTCCAATGCATGAAAGGGAAAAGTGAAAGTGAAGTTGCTCAGTCGTGTCCGACTCTTAGCAACCCCGTGGACTGCAGCCTACCAGGCTCCTCCGTCCATGGGATTTTCCAGGCAAGAATACTGGAGTGGGATGCCATTGTTGAGTTGCTTTCTAACACACTTAGGCAATGCACCATTCCCTCCGTCCCAAGTATTATGTATGGGACTTTGAAACTGTGCGGGTAACCATCCAGTAATGTTGAGTGATGTTTTCCACAAGCACTTTCATTTGGATAACTGGCCAGTTTTCTAATACTAGTGAGTCAGGATCCAGTTTGTAAGTTGTCCCGTCTTAATTGACATGAAATACAGTGTGAATTTTAAATATATTGGAAGCATCAGTAGTAGAAGGCAGTGAGAAAGACAGCTTTTAGGGCATCCCGTAAAGAGGTTCTGTATGCCCCTCCGCTTGTGTTTAAGATTATGACGTGCCTTCCCTGGGGAGTTTCCTCTACTCATTACAGGACCTGGGTCATTGAATTTAGCACTTAGGTCACTGCCTAAAAGTAGTGCTTTTGAAGTTCTTTGTGCAGGCAATGGCCATGACTGCAACAGAAATACCGAATTTGTCATCCACAACATAGTCATTTCCCTTCTCAATGGAGGAGATAGATTTTTAATGTGACTGATCTTGGGTAACCAAATAACCAGAGAAGGCAGTGCCTTGCCTCTGTCAGAAGCTACTAGAATAAAGGAAAGAAGGAAGGGAGACAGAAAGGGATGAGTGGAGGAGGGAAGGAAGGAAAAGGATGAATTTAAAGGGAACTGTTAGTCACTCCTGAGGTGGTACATTAAAGTTGATGCATTAAAGTACTGAAGAATGACCTGTATTTATTTTAAGTGCACTTCCTGCCTTTGGTCTGAATATATTCGACATTAAGTTTTGACTATGTAATTTCATGCCTAAGGTCACTGAAGGACAACCAAAAAGGAATGTTTAATGCAAAATTCAAATGCTTTATCATCCTATGGATGTACGATGAGGTGGTTCCCTAGTTCCCTTGGAAGTAATTATGAGGAAACCTACTAGAATAGCCAACAGTTCCCTAGGACCACTCGTGCTTCAGGTACTGATTCAGCCCCCAGCTCTCACTGCTTGACATATAGTTATTTCATCCTCCAACATTCCAATGAGATAGATAATATTATTATTCCCATGGTACAGAAGAGGAAATGGAGGCACAGAGGGGTTAGACAATTTGCCCTGGGTCACACAGCATGTAAAATGAACTTGAATTTATCTTCTAAAATGAGACTTTTGAGATAGGTGGTGTTAGGTGATAGGTGGTGTTAATCATAATCGTATAAAATAACAGAAATGAACTGGGACTGGCCCTAAAAGTTCAGGACATCATAGTTAGCCTAAAACACCCAGAATTTGAATCCAGGCCCAGATCCAGAGTCTACACTTACCTGACTCTAGTAAACTGCCCCTTTCCTCCGCTGGCTCTCATTTGCCCATTCTGTTCATTCCTGCAGCCTTTATCTGTGCATTTCAGTCCCTAGCATTTCTTTCCAGGGGCCTTATTTTTTCTCATTGTGTATTTTTTTCAGTTGAACTATAGTTGATTTATAATGTTGTGTTAGTGTCAGGTATACAACCAAGTAATTCATATATGTGTGTGTGTATATATGTATATAATTTTTCAGATTCTTTACCCTTATAGGTCTTTGCTGTTTATCTAGTTCATATATATGTATTTGTGATCCCATGAACTGTTGCCCACCAGACTCTTCTGTCCATGGTATTTTCCTGGCAAGAAACTGGAGTGGGTTGCCATTTCCTCTTCCTAGGGATCCTCCCCCCCCAGGGATCAAACTCATGTCTCCTGTGTCTTCTGTATTGGCAGGCAGAGTCTTTACTATTGAGCCATCTAGGCAGACCCCTGTTTTATATGTTCAGTTCAGTTCAGTTCAGTCACTCAGTCATGTCCGACTCTTTGCAACGCCATGAATTGCAGCAAGCCAAGCCTCCCTGTCCATCACCAACTCCCGGAGTTCACTCAAACTCACGTCCATCGAGTCGGTGATGCCACCCAGCCATCTCATCCTCTATCATCCCCTTCTCCTGCCCCCAATCCCTCCCAGCATCAGAATCTTTTCCAATGAGTCAACTCTTCACATGAGGTGGCCAAAGTACTGCAGTTTGAGCTTCAGCGTCATTCCTTCCAAAGAACACCCAGGACCGATCTCCTTTAGGATGGACTGGTTGGATATCCTTGCAGTCCAAGGGACCCTCAAGAGTCTTCTCCAACACCACAGTTCAAAAGCATCAATTCTTTAGTGCTCAGCTTTCTTCACAGTCCAACTTTCACATCAATACATGACCACTGGAAAAACCATAGCCTTGACCAGACGTACCTTTGTTGGTAAATGCTATCTAGGTTGGTCAAAACTTTCCTTCCAAGGAGTAAGCGTCTTTTAATTTCATGGCTGCAGTTACCATCTGCAGTGATTTTGGAGCCCAGAAAAATAAAGTCTGACACTGTTTCCACTGTTTCCCCATCTATTTCCCATGAAGTGATGGGACTGGATGCCATGATCTTAGTTTTCTAAATGTTGAGCTTTAAGCCAAATTTTCATTCTCCTCTTTCACTTTCATCAAGAGGCTCTTTAGTTCCTCTTCACTTTCTGCCATAAGGGTGGTGGTCATCTGTATCTCTGAGGTTATTGATATTTCTCCCGGCAATCTTGATTCCAGCTTGTGCTTCCTCCAGCCCAGTGTTTCTTATGATGTACTCTGCATATAAGTTAAAGAAGCAGGGTGACAATATACAACCTTGACATACTGCTTTTCCTATTTGGAACCAGTCTGTTGTTCCATGTCCAGTTCTAACTGTTGCTTCCTGACGTGCATATAGGTTTCTCAAGAGGCAGGTCAGGTGGTCTGGTATTCCCATCTCTTTCAGAATTTTCCACAGTTTATTGTGATCCACACAGTCAAAGGCTTTGGCATAGTCAATAAAGCAGAAATAGATGTTTTTCTGGAACTCTCTTGCTTTTTCCATGATCCAGCGGATGTTGGCAATTTGATCTCTGGTTCCTCTGCCTTTTCTAAAACCAGCTTGAACATCTGGAAGTTCACGGTTCACGTATTGCTAAAGCCTGGCTTGGAGAATTTTGAGCATTACTTTACTGGCGTGTGAGATGAGTGCAATTGTGTGGTAGTTTGAGCATTCTTTGGCATTGCCTTTCTTTGGGATTGGAATGAAAACTGACCTTTTCCAGTCCTGTGGCCACTGCTGAGTTTTCCAAATTTGGTGGCATATTGATGTGTATATGTTAAGCCCAAGCTCCTAATTTATTCCTTATTTTTTATCTTATTCATAATGCAGCTGATTCAACTTGTAGTGGACCATACACATTACAAGGATGAATCAGACAGAATCCCCATTGTCCAGGACCTCAGTCAATAAGGACAAAGGGCTAAAACATCATGATTTTTCTCAGGAACAAGTTAGAGGCACCCTGTCTGCTTTGATGAAGCAAAGGAGAACTCAGTGGTTACAAAAAAAAAAAAAAAAACAGAAGAATGACTCATGTGCTTTTAGATCCTTTGTATAAATTCCCTTATGCTTTCTGATGGCCAAAAGTCTATACCAAACCTGAACCCTCTGAGAGCTTGGCCAGTAACAGACATAGTGCTCCCAGAGGGTTTTATGCTGTATTCCAAATGCAGAAGGAAAGCAGTGAACATGCAGAATGAAAGGCAGCTGGGTTTGCTCCAAGGTTTATCCATGGTGAGTCACCTATTTTTGTTACATGAGAAATAAGTTCTAGTGTTGTAATGAAGACACGATACAGTGAATTTAGGCTAATTCTTGGAGCATTCAAGACTCGCCTATGTGTTCAGGGACATTATGTCCTTTGAGATTTTTTTCTAACCACTTTAGTCTTCTGTAAGAAAGATATTTTCTCAGTTTTTGAGGAAAGACACTATATTATTTGAATCCTCACGACTGGATTTTATGCAGCAACTTATGGAAGCAAAGCATGCAGGTTGTGCCCTCACGCTCTGCACTGATGCTCTTTGTCAGCACTAGACACGTATATACTCTAGACATGTCTTAAGACATCATACAATGTCATGTTAATTTCAGGTATACAACACTGTGAGTCAAATATATATTAGTATATACATATATATATATATATCTTTTTCAGATTATTTTCCTTATCAGTTATTATAAAATATTGAATATAGCTCCCTGTGCTATACAGTAGGTCCTTGTAGAGTATCTGTTAGTATTTTATGCCTGTTCATCCCAACTGCCTAGTTTATCCTTCCCCCAACTCTCTCCCCTTTGATAACTGTCACTTTGTTTTCTATGTCGGTGAATCTATTTCTGGTTTGTAAAAGTAAGTTAATTTGTGTTATTTTTTAGAGTCCACATTTAGGTGGTATCATGCAGTATTTGTCTTTGTCTGACTTAATATGATGGTCTTCAGGTCCATCCATGTTGCTGCAATGGCATTATTTTATCCTTTTCTATAGCTGAGTAATATTGCCTTGTACAAATGTACCACGCTTTCTTTATCCATGGGCATATAAGATGTTTCCGGGTCTTGACTGTTGTGAATAGTGCGGCTGTGAACACTGGGGTGCATGTATCTTTTCAAACTATGGTTTTCTCTGGATATATATAAGGCATTTGTTTTTAATCTTACCTCTTTTGAGCTCCCTAGTTCCCTAAAGACTAATTGCATTTAAATTTTACATGAAGGTTTTAGAGAAACTGAGTGAAGAAGGGAAGGAATTGAGGACTGGGTTGGTCCAAGTGTCTGTTACAGGGACTGAAAGCAGGAAAAAATAAAAGCCGTCTTTAAATCATTTTTGTTGTATGGAAATAGGCTTTCTTGTTAATCACGGCACCATCATAAAGAACGACAGTGTCACCTTAAGCATCTTCCTACGTAGGTTTAAGGTAAAAATGTGCACATTTAAATGCTGCCTATTTTAAAGAACTTGTATACTGGTAATTGAGGCTGTATTTGAATCTTGTCAGTCTATGAAGTCATATCTCTTTTTATCATGTATTTATTTAAAATGCCATCTTACTTTATGAACTGCATTTCTATAAAATTAATGCATACATGTTTGTTTTTATACACTTCCTATGTGCATTACTGCACAATTTAAAGGACTTCCTACAGAAGTTAGATAAGTGATTCTAAGTGGTTTTTGTATTCCTTTAGTCTAGAATCAGTAGTCAATTAAATCTATATGGTTGTCATTTAACACCCAGTGTACCTCCAACTGAAGAATGAATGCACTTCATAAAGTGAGATGCATGCATGTATAATTACCTCATTTTTATATATTTAAGAGTAATGTATTGAACCCGCATTTGTTTAGGATAAAGTGATATACAATTGATACAGAATAAGCTTCTTCCATATGACATCTATTTCTCTTTGATTGTTTATTTTTTCTGTTTTATTTTCTTTTCAATGTATATAGAAGCCATAGGAATTAATAGACTTCAGAATCCAACAGTTTATCTCTTGTTTTCCTTTAAAATAGAAACCAGAAATCAGAAAAGGCTTTATTATTTTTCATCAGTTTTTAGACCAACGAAGTGAAATAAATTTCCTCTCAACACCAAGACAACCAAAGTTAGAATCAAGGAATTTGGAAGTAGATGCACTTAGCTTTGCATGTTGAATGAGGCCTGGAAGACCCTTAAGAAAGAGCATGCTGCCAGTGTGCTGATCTGTTCATCTACATGCACTGGAGTGTTTGGACCCTTTAGGACAGATAAACTGGGTTGACTTCTGGAGCATAAAGACTATGTTGTTTGAATTATTAAAGAGACTAAAATAATTAGAGATGCTATCCCAAAATAGCATTTCACATCCATAACAATTTATGTTACCCGGCACCCTTTTCCTTCAACATTTAGTTACAAAATCCTTTTTTAACATTATTATGTCAAATTACAGGCCAAATGAAATTCTATTCTGTTCTGATAATGGATGTGTATAATAGTCTGAAAGAGCTTTCATAAAGTATAGTAATATATAACCAATTTAATTTGCAACTAAGCCAGTGGTGAAGTAATATATTTATACAACTAATATTGTTAAATTCATAATTTTCATTCTCTCTTGTTTAAATTACAAGTTTCTTTCAAATGAAATACATTTATGAGGAGCCTAATGGTTTCTTACTACGGCTTTTCTGTTGTGATAGCTTTTAGGGTTTCCCCACTATCTTTCCATTTAAATCATACATAGGACATCTGAAACTTTAATGTTAAGTCAAGTATGGACCTAAGTAAAATTTACAAATTAAGTAATCATTGAAAATATATATAATCAATAAGTGCTTGAGTATTTACTATCATAGTTTTATTACATATAGTTATATATTGATGTATATATATATATATATATATATATATATATATATATGTATAATAAAATATATATTAAGTCATAGCTCAGTTGGTAAAGAATCTGCCTACCATACAGAAGACCTGGGTTCAATTCCTTGGTTGGGAAGATCCCCTGGAGAAAGAAATGGCAACCCACTCCAGTATTCTTGCCTGAAGAATCCTATGGACAGAGGAGCCTGGCAGGGTCACAAGAGTCAGACACAACTTAGCGACTAAACCACCACCAACAACCAACCAAGGCATTACCAAACATATTATTCATTGAGTAAACACAGAATTCTTTTTTCACATATTTATTACATTTATTACCTTCAATTATGGATGTACATTTTAAGAACTGTTTGTTATTGCTCTTCTACTTGTTAAATAATTCTGCATATTATATTGTCTCTGTGGTTTTGGCATTGGTGCTTGGTTATTTGAATCTGACAGTTCTGTCTCCCAGAGCAATATGCTTGTTTTTCATGTTCATGATACCCAATCCAATCCGTGAAATAATTGTTCCAATGGCAATGTTCAGAGGTGAGCACAGAAAACTTGTTCTGAAGACAAAGTAAAGATTTAAATGAAAATGTCAGTCTGTGAGTTGAGTGTGTTAATCAAAATATTTAACAAAAAATACGGCATGGGCTTCTAACCATTAGAATGGAGGCCCATCCTAAACAACCAGTATGTCTGCACGTTTTGTGCTCTGAATGTGCACCACTGAAGATCATTGTATGATCTCCGCTGAGAGCAACAGAAACCAAATTAATAAGAAAAACAGTCACAGCCTTAATGAGCATCATCTAATATGGAGGAATAAGTATGTATGTTTTATAGCTCTGATAAACATAATTTGGACTAGAAATTTTCTTTTGACTATACTGAAAGGTTTAATTTGGTCAATTTTGATAACACTGAAAGATTTTAGTTAACATCATTACTTCTTTTTTAACAGTGGCTAGCATTCAGAAGCTTCCTGCAGCCTCTGTTCTAACAGACATCAACTTCCCAATGAAAGGAAGGAAGGGGATGGTTGACTGGGCAAGAAACTCAGAAGACAGGGTGGTCATTCCAAAAAGCATCTTCACTCCTGTGTCATCAAAAGGTAAATATGTGAAGCGATTTAGGCCTTGAGCAAAAAATATACGAGTTCAATACTACACTAGCAATTTAGTCTGTAATCATGATCTTAAGGTCATTTTGTTACTATAGAAAACTCAATTTGGTGTCACCTAAAATCTTAATTTACTTGAGTAAAAGATCTATTAAAATGTTAAAAAAAAAAAAATACAAGTGCATATTGTAGACCTGCTGATGACATGGTCAGATTTTCAGTGTTGACAGTCTCACCCCAGTGTAAAGCATGTGGCACACTATTTTAAATTCAGGTATTGAAATAGGTTGTGTTTTCTATTCCATTAAAAATAAATTATTTCTGCCTCACTTAAAAAAATTGATACATAAAACCAAATCTCAGAAAAGAATTGAGTTTTAAGAACATCTTAGGTAGCCTCTTAAACTGAATGACCCTTTTCAGTAGTGACAGTGGGGTCTCAATCCTTACCTTGGAGGTCTGACATTTTAACTGAGAGCTCCAAAGAGCATAGGCTGTCTCCCCACATCACCTGGAATTTAAGCTCTTTTGCTATAACTACAGTCACTTCTTGTCTCAGCTTGAAGGAAGGTTACTTCATGACACAAAACCCACTGAAAACATGTCTTCTGGGTCATGATTAACACATACAGTGTGTGGGCTCAATTGCCCGGCACGGTTAAGAAAGCATTTCTTATTCCTGACTTTGCATTGGTAAATACTGGAATCCCCTTGTAATTAGGAGATTAAAAGTTTTATAGGACATTGTCTTTTTCTTGCTGTTTTGCTAATATGTTTAAATTTTATTCTTTCTAGAATTAGATGAATCATCGGTCTTTGTTCTTGGAGCAGTCCTGTACAAAAACTTAGATCTAATTTTGCCCACTCTGAGGTAAGCTACAAAGTAATAAGCTGTTGTAATCTCTGTAAATTATTCCAGAAATGTGATTATAGCTCATTCTATGAAAATAGTCAAACAAGCTTTGGTAATACAAAGGGCTTTTCTTAAATGAAATAGAAAATACCAATTTAATGAACAGCTTATTAGCATATCATGGCATTGCAAAACAAGTAGGAAAGACAATTTTAGTTCCTGATTATAGCCCTGTAATTCTGACTTGCCTTGACTGAGGGAAAAAACGTAAGAAAAAGAAAACCTCAAGGCTCTATAATAGAATGGGTCATTTTAAAATTAATCTGTCTTCTTGCTTTATTTGTACTTAATGTTACTGTTCACCAGCATGACATGAAATTAAAGCAGTGTCATGATGGCTGAGAACACACGTTTTGTTCACTGGCACAAGATCTCAATTTGCTTCTAAATAAATATCCAATTACAGTTACATTAAGAAAGAATGCTGTTGTTCAATTAGAGGAGTAATTTTGGAAGAAATCCATTGATTTCTTTCCTCCCAGACATTAAAAAGAAACAATTACAAATAGTAATTCTACCAACATTAATTTATTTGTTCTGCTGTCTTAACTGGTTTATCAGATCGGTAAAGAATCCGCCTGCAATGCAGGAGACCCCGGTTTGATTCGTTGGTCTGGAAGATCCGCTGGCGAAGGGATAGCCTACCCACTCCAGTATTCTTGGGCTGCTCTTGTGGCTCAGCTGGTAAAGAATCCACCAGCAATGCGGGAGACCTGGGTTCAATCCCTGGGTTGGGAAGATATCCTGGAGAAGGGAAAGGCTACCCACTCTAGTATTCAAGCCTGGAGAATCCCATGGACTGAGTCGCAAAGAGTTGGACACAACTGAACGAATTTCACTTTCACTTCACTTTCACAGAAAAAAAAGAAAGAAAAACATGGGCTCCCCAGGTGGTGCAGTGGTAAAGAATTCGCCTGCTATGTAGGAGATGCAAGAGACGCGGGCTCAGTCCCTGGGTCAGGAAGATCCCCTGGAGGAGGGCACAGCAACCCACTCCAGTAATCTTGCCTGGACAATCCCCATGGACAGAGGAGCCTGGTGGGCTACAGTCCACGGGGTCGCAAAGAGTCTGACAGGACTCAACTACTGAGCACTTACGTACACGGAAAGCAAGGTGTCCATCTGTCTGGATGATGCTGTCCTCACTCTTGATGATCTGTTTCCTCCAGCAGAGCTCGCAGTGAAGAACTGAGACAAAACTGTATTTTAGTTAAATACAGCCCCAGGGCTGTGAGCACTTCCTCACTCCCATCTGAGTAAAGCGCTAAGTTTTTCAAGGGGAGAGACTGCAAATTGATGTGTACATTATACCAGGGGTATAACAAATGGGCTAATAAATAAAAACAATTAGAGTTCAGTCCAGTAGGAAAAGACCTCCCAAGAAAGAAACAACAGTTGCAGTGACTGCAAGATTATTTGGAGAAAATCTATGTGGAGCAAATTGATAGAGTTGGTGTGTCATCCAAGGGGAGGTTTCAACCACAGAGACAACTCAGAAATCTAGCTTTCTTTAACTCTGTTCCTCTCTGGATGGAAATTGGGCTTCCTGAATTTAGATAGGTTTGTGGTTTGTTTGGTTCTGCTAATACCTTCTCAAAGCTAATTCTTTCACTTTCAGTTTTTCCACGGGTTTTATTAAAACACATTGGTCTGCACAGTTACTCACAGCTAAAACTAATTTGGAGTTACACTGCGTCTATCTCTGTGTATTATATTTATTTGAGAAAGTTAAAAGATACTCAAAGTTAGCCCCTTATTTCCATTGGCAGTTTGTGTAAACCTAATCTTGCAAGAATTCTAGATTAGGCACTAACTCAAAATCAGATGATCTGGGTTTTAATTTCAATTGAACATAACAAGAAATTTATAAGCTTTTCAGTCACTCAGTCATCATCTGCTTCAGTTCAACTTTAAAATAGAAGCACCTTTACGTGCAACATTCATTCTGTTTGCTGCAGAGGGACATAGTGAATGCAAATGAAATACTCAGTGTGTAATGCTTTAGACTGTGAATTAGTTTCACTGCTACGTGTCAAACAGAGCTGCATTATGGTTGATCTTATTTTGAATAACACCATAGAACTCGCTTACCTACACAAAGTCAGATCAGTCTTAATTCACTTCAGTTCAGTCACTCAGTTGTGTCCTACTCTTTGCGACCCCATAAATCACAGCACGCCATGCCTCCCTGTCCATCACCAACTCCAGGAGTTCACTCAGACTCACGTCCATTGAGTTGGTGATGCCGTCCAGCCATCTCATCCTCTGTCATCCCCTTCTCCTCCTGCCCCCAATCCCTCCCAGCATCAAAGTCTTTTCCAATGAGTCAAGTCTTCGCATGAGGTGGCCAAAGTAATGGAGTTTCAACTTCAGCATCATTCCCTCCAAAGAAATCCCAGGGCTGATCACCTTCAGAATGGACTGGTTGGATCTCCTTGCAGTCCAAGGACTCTCAAGAGTCTTCTCCAACACCACAGTTCAAAAGCATCATTTCTTCAGCGCTCAGCTTTCTTCACAGTCCAACTCTCACATCTAAGTTTTAGTCTAAGTTTCATAAATTCACAGAGTGAAGAGAATTGGAAATTTATCTAGGGGTATGAGTTTGAGTGAACTCCAGGAGTTGGTGATGGACAGGGAGGCCTGGGGTGCTGTGGTTCATGGGGTCGCAAAGAGTCAGATACGACTGAGCGACTGAACTGAACTGAGCTGAACTGAATAGGCCTTTTTGTAAAAAAAAAAAACAAAAAAACTTTCAACATTTTTTACATCATGGCAGAAGCAGTGATCACTTGTGGGAGGATTAATGGCTACATTGTGGGCAGTTTAATGCATAAACTGAAAAAGTCCAGAACTGTACTCCATTGGTACGACCTGTGACAGAGATTCAGATTAGCCTCTGGGCAAGTCACTGACTGTGTGTAAATCATTCAGTTGAACTCAAAGGTTCTTTTTAACTTCAAAAATTCCTTGTCTTTATTTCAGTAAAATTGTAGAATTTTAGCATTCTGGCACATTTATTTGAAGTTCTTAATAACCTTTATATAAGAATTGTGACTATGTACACCCACTTACTGCTGCTGCTGCTAAGTCGCTTCAGTTGTGTCCGACTCTGTGCGACCCCATAGACGGCAGCCCACCAGGCTCCGCCGTCCCCGGGATTCTCCAGGCAAGAACACTGGAGTGGGTTGCCATTTCCTTCTCCAACACCCACTTACACTTCCTAAGGATAAAGTAACTAGGTAAACGACTATAGGAAGACAATATTCACCTTTCGCTTCATTAGAAATAATGACCATAGAATGCTTAGGATATAAAGTTTGTTTAAGCACTGTTTGAAAGGTGAAATATTAGCATTTCCTCCTCATTTTCTTTCATTTCACACTGTACAATGATGAACCACTAAGTTTTGTTTGTTTTTTTCTTTCCAAAAAATTGTTTCAGAAAGTCTAGTGAGTAGAAGAAGCCTTTCAGAAGACAAGAGTGATGCCTTTGTTACATAGTCACTCGACAAATATTCACTATGCAACATCCCTCCTCACCCAACTGTCTTAATTCTTTTAAGTCTCCTCTATTCTCAGAACTCCCAGAACAGTGCATTATATTTATTATTATAAATAATAAATGCATAAGAAATGTTTACTGGAATAATTGTCTTTGATAAAATATTCTATATAAAAAGCCAGTTTTTTAAAAATTGAGGTACAAAGAAGTTTAGTGTTTATGCTGCTGTTCAGTCACCCAGTCGTGTCCAAGTCTCGGTAACCCTATGGACTGCAGCACCCAGGCCCCCCGTCCCTCACCATATCCCAGTCGTGTCCAAGTCTCGGTAACCCTATGGACTGCAGCACCCAGGCCCCCCGTCCCTCACCATCTCCCAGTCGTGTCCAAGTCTCTGTAACCCTATGGACTGCAGCACCCAGGCCCCCCGTCCCTCACCATCTCCCAGTCGTGTCCAAGTCTCTGTAACCCTATGGACTGCAGCACCCAGGCCCCCTGTCCCTCACCATCTCCCAGTCGTGTCCAAGTCTCGGTAACCCTATGGACTGCAGCACCCAGGTCCCCCGCACCTCACCATCTCCCAGTCGTGTCCAAGTCTTTGTGACCCCATGGACTGCAGCACCCAGGCCCCCCGTCCCTCACCATCTCCCAGTCGTGTCCAAGTCTCTGTAACCCTATGGACTGCAGCACCCAGGCCCCCCGTCCCTCACCATCTCCCAGTCGTGTCCAAGTCTCTGTAACCCTATGGACTGCAGCACCCAGGCCCCCCGTCCCTCACCATCTCCCAGTCGTGTCCAAGTCTCTGTAACCCTATGGACTGCAGCACCCAGGTCCCCCGCACCTCACCATCTCCCAGTCGTGTCCAAGTCTTTGTGACCCCATGGACTGCAGCACCCAGGCCCCCTGTCCCTCACCATCTCCCAGAGTTTGCCCCAGTTCATGTCCTTTGCATCAGTGATGCCATCCAGCCGTCTCATCCTCTGATGCCTGCTTCTCCTTCTACCCTCAACCTTTTCCAACAGCAGGGTCTTTTCCAGTGAGTCAGCTGTTTGCATCCAATGAGTCGGCTGTTTACACGAAAATATTGGAGCTTCAGTTTCAGCATGAGTCCTTCCAAAGAGTATTCAGGGTTGATCTCCCTTAAGATTGACTCCCTTAAGTTCAAGGGACTTTCAGGAGTCTTTTCCCACACCACAGTTTGAAGGCATCAATTCTTTGGCTTTTTGCCTTCTTTTTATACTATTAAAATATTTTAGGAACAAAGGAATAAAATACATATATTTTGTTGCTTCACTGTAAAATTTGACTATGCGATCTGAATCCAAGAGAAAAAGACATATCTTCTTATTCAACATGAAAATACACAAATTTACTCTGTATGTTTAGTTATTATTTATCAGATATTCATGACACATTTTCTTCTGTGATCATTTTACTAATAATTATCTGTTGAATATTTTGAAGCCAATTTTCCCATACACGGAATAATGTCAGGCTTGCTGTTAAATCTCCAGGAGTTTTGTATTTTAATACAGTATTTTTAAAACAATACTTTGCATAATTGCCCTGGTGCAGACCAAGAACTTGATAATGTTTCGAATAGATATCATTTAGAATTTTGCCTTAATATAAAGATAGCAATAACTGCATGTTGACTCTTTCATTTAGATATTTGTTTTTCCTCTCTTGCCCTAATATACCTTCAACTCTTCTTCAAACTGCAACCTCAATTTTACTGTTGGATTGTTTTTCCTTTTACAATTAAGTGGATTCAGATTGTGACTTTATCTGAAGGAAATGTGCTCTACTCAAGTCCAAACTAAGTGAGGGCTATTCTCAGCCTCCCAGTTGTATTCTTCAGAATAATATCTCACAGTAAAAAGCATAGAGCCAGTGCCACAGGCCCTTTAAAAGTTAGTTCTGTCCACAATCTGATTCTGCCAATAGAGGAACTGAGCCCAAGATGTTGTGTCCTGAAGGTGGGTGGATTCTAATCCATCTCAAGTCTTTGGTTTTCCAAAACCATTATCTTTCACTCTCTTGCTGCCTCTGGATACTCACATATCTATTTCTTTGAGTAGTACAGATTTCTACATTCCTTTGGATACATGTGTATCTTCTG
This sequence comes from Bos taurus, assembly GCF_002263795.3. Taxonomy (NCBI): domain Eukaryota; kingdom Metazoa; phylum Chordata; class Mammalia; order Artiodactyla; family Bovidae; genus Bos; species Bos taurus. The sequence goes on from NC_037336.1 coordinate 7,851,196, forward strand.
CAGAAAAACTTGAAAGGCCCAGGGGGAGGTAGCCATGCATGGGTACCTCAAAGTGCTAGGGGTCAATTTGGTGGCCCCAGCCAAGGCTATTAACACCAAGGGCTGGACTCTTCCTACCCCTCATGACCACTTTTGAGACTGATCGCTAAAAGCTGACCAGCAAAGGTCAGGGATCCTTTGAGGGTGCTGAGAGCATCCACACAGGCTCTATGCACATTAGGGAACTAATAACCACCCACAGTTCTTACCCTGTTGAGGGTTTAACTGTAGTACATTTTAGTAGGACAATTTGGTAAATCCAGGAGCCTGTAAAAATGCATGATTATCTAATAGAAATTATCTCTAAGGAAGAAAAGTATATCCAAGCATGCATTCAAGCCAAAAAGTTCAAGAAACAGTTGTAATCAACCCATTTTCTAATTCATCTAATAAAGCCAAGTTCCAGCTATATAGGAAAATTACAATACTTTTGAGTATGGGAGTAATGTGTACTTTTCCTCATAGGATGTATAGATGTGCTGTGCTGTGGTTAGTCGCTCAGTCATGTCTGACTCTTTGTGACCCCATAGACTGTAGCTCATGAGGCTCCTCTATCCATGGGATTCTCCAGGCGAGAATACTGGAGTGGGTTGCCATGTCCTCCTCCAGATGGAAGACGTAGTCCTGCTTTAAAAAAAAGAAAAAATGTGCATAAATGAAGCTATTAATATTCATTATAAAGGACCTAATTAAAATTATATGCAAATTACACTATAGTATTAAAGTGCTAGAAAAAATATGGATAAACCAAACTAACTAACATTTTCATTAGCCAGTAACATGAGAACTATTTTTTCAAAAAGGAAAAAAACATTTCAATAATGCAAAATCACATAAATTTGCTGTCAAGTACACCAACATAAAAGATAAATGATGCTAACTTTTATCATATTTAGGAAATAGAGCCCATTTAACTGAACCGAACTGAACTGAGTTCCTAATATTCTAGGAATTAAAAGCAAACAAGAATAGCAATGAACCAGAAAATAGTGTAAATAATAGAAAAACAAAAACATAATCACATTTATACCAATACATCTTGAACGTAATCGATCTGAAATACTGAGTTGCACCAAGAACATGTTTTCTTCAGTTTGAGGACCAGATTTTGAACTTTGCCTCTTCATTCTGAGCTTGCAATGAAATATTGTAGTTTGTAGTAGTCTGTATCTTTTAATAATGTCCTATGGTAAGGACATTAGAAATTAAAATTATCCATGGGGTAACAAATTTATATGGCTAATGCTATAAATTATTGTAATATTACAAAGTCAGTATATTATTTTTTTTTAATGAGTTTAATTTGGGCACACTGTTTTAAAGTTAATTTAAACCTCTGATCCCTTAGCTTCGTTGTGGATCTAGGTGTTACCTAATTTGAAATTGTCATTTGTTTTCCAAGTTCTAAGTTAGCCCAACAACTTTTAGCAGCCATCAGCTGATTTTAGTATTAAGCATAAGTGAGACTATCACACTAAGTAAAATAAGTCAGAGACAAACATCATATGATATCACTTATATTTGGAATATAAAAAAGTGATAGGGATGAACTTATTTAGAAAACAGAAACAGACTTACAGGCATAGAAAACAAATATATAGTAACCAAAGAGGAAAGGGGAAGAGAAATAAATTAGGAGTTTGGGATTAAGACATACGCACTACGTCATATAAAGTAAATAATCAGCAAGGACCTACTATATAACACAGGGAGATATACAATGTACTCTGTACTAATCTATATGGGAAAAGAATCTGAAAATTAATTGGTGTATTTATATGTATAACTGAATCACTGTGCTGTATACCTGACCTAACACAACATTGTAAATGTAGCTATACTTCAATATAAAACTATTTTTTTTTTAAAGTAAATGTATTTAGCTTAATGATTTCGATGCAGTCTCCATTTCCTGGAATATATGAAATCACCTATTTTATTTTGGTTTTATTTTAATTGAAAAGCTCATTTAAAACAATTATGAAAGCTTTCAGGTTAGAAGCTGCACGAACTATACTTTTAAAAATAGAAAGAGGCTACAGTAATTTTAATATGTTTACTGCCGGGGTCCAGCCCCAGTGGATCCAGGGAATTCGAAGCGGGGAAAGCCTCGGCGAGGATCAGGAAACAATTGCTTAATTAAACGTTAATTAAGGATATAAACAGTGGTTGAATAAGGATAGCTCAGTGAGGAAATGCAGTGGAGAAAAGAGGCTGAATAATTCAGCCAGAAGGTGAGAGAAAGAACGACATGGGGAGACCAAGCTTCGGTGAACAAGGCCTGCACTTTATTTTCCAAAGTAGTTTTTATACCTTAAGTTGCGCATAGGGGATAATGGGGGAAGGGGTAGAGTCAGCAATAAGCTAGGCTTTCTTCATATGCAAAGGTTTAGGTGATTTACATCATCTTCTGGCCCGGAGGCCTGTTAACATTTTAAGACCCTTTCTTCAGAAAACTTATTTTTCTCTAAAGGTGATTAGTCAGGCGCCACACTCCAAAAGCATTAGATAAAGTTGCATTCCTATAGGGCAAAGGTGTGGTGGGCTATAACAAGAAAAAGAATTAACTCAAGGGTCCAAGGTTACAAACATTAAAGCTACTGCTTACATTCCTATACACCAATTATATTAATCAATACACTGCCAGGGACACAGTAGGTAAGGGAAACTTAGCAGCAAACATTGGCCCAACAAGTGAAAAACCCTTCACCAATACAATTTCTAATCAATCTTTTAACTGCTCAAAGGAATCTGTATTTAGACAGTTTAGAACATCTCATGCCTCTCACGGTTGGGAGGCTGTGAACAATCACATGTGGCCAGAAGAACCTATTCAGGAGAGAGATGGTGGTGGGGGACAGCCCCCGTAAAGTCAGAGGTGTAGGTGAGAGCACAAAGCAGTAAAGTAGGCAGACTCTGGTTTTGGGGGTAGATGCTCGAGAATTTCCAGGGGGACTCCTGAGGCTCGATCCCACCTTTGCGTATGCCAAGCCTCCTTCCTCATGACCTTTGCCACGGGCGGAGTTCCTCATTAACTCCTTTTTACTGTACCTTATCTGGCTATATGTTATTTGCACAATTAGTTCCACAATCCCTTCTACTGATATTTGTTTTGTAACACTGCATTACATTGTTTTAGTGCTAAGTCACTTCAGTTGTGTCTGACTCTTTGTGACCCCATAGGCTGTAGCCCACCGGGTTCCTCTGTCCATAGGATGCTCCAGGCCAGAATACTGGAGTGGCTTGCCATTCCCTCCTCCAGGGGATCTTCCCGACCCAGGATCAAATCTACCTCTCTTATATATCCTGCATTGGCAGGGGAGTTCTTTACCACTAGTGTCACCTGGAAAGCCCAAAATGTAGTAAAAAACACACAATATTTACCATCTTAACCACTGTAAAGTGTACAGAATAGTAGTGTTGACTCTATGATGCGTATTGTGCAACAGATTTCTAGAATTTTTTCACTTTGCATATTTCTTAAACAGCAACTCCCCTTTGACCTCCTCCTCCTAACCCCTAAAACCATGATTCTACTTTCTGCTTCTGAAAATTTGACTATTTTAGATAACCTTGTATAAGTGAAATCATACAGTATCTGTCTTTTTGTTACTGGCTTATTTCACTTGGCATGATGTCCTCAAAGCTTATCCATGTTGTAAAATAGGACAGAATTTCCTTCTTTTTTAAGACTGGATAATGTTCCATCATCTGTATTAACTTACTTTCTTTATCCATTCATCTGTCAATAGACATTTGGGTTGCCTCCACCTCTTGGCTACTGTGAATAGTAATGCAGTGAACATGGATGTATCAATATCTATTCAGGATCCTGTTTTCAGTTTTTTAGGATATATAACTAGGAGTGGGAGTTCTAGATCATATGGTAATTAAACTTTTGAATTTTGAAGAATCTGTGTACTGTTTTGCATAGGAGCTACACCATTTCACGTTCTCACCAACAGTGCAGAAGGCTTCCAGTTTCTCCACAACCTATTCACCACTTATGATTTTCTGTTTTGTTGACAGTGGCCATCCTAATGGATGTGAAGTGATATTTCCTTGTGATTTTGATTTGCCTCTCCATGATAATTAGTGATGGTTGAGTACCTTTGCATATACTTATTGGCCTTTCACATATAACCTTCATAGAGATAATTAAGTCTCTTTCCATTTCTCAGTCTTATTCTTTGTTTTCACTTTAGAATTTATTTAAATATTCTCAATAATAATCATTTATCATATATATAGCTTCTAAATATTCTGTCTTATTACATACTTGACTTTTCACTCTGACAGTTATTTCCTTTACGATACTATTTTTAAGTCTGGTGTAGTATCATATGTCTATTTTAACTTTTACTGCCTGTACTTTTGGTGTCATATCAGAAATCACTGCTAAATTCAATGTCATAAAGCTCTTCTATGTTTTAATCTAGGAGTTTATTGTTTCAAATTTTATGGTCAGCCTTGTCAAGAATAATTAGTCCATATATGTGAGGGTTTATTTCTAGGCTCTCTATTCTATTCAACTGATGTTTATATGTTCTATCTTCTGTCTTTATGCCAGTGCCATACTGTTTTGACTTACTATAACCTTGTAACATGTTTTGAAATCAAGAAGTATAGTACCTCCAGCTTTCATATTCTTTGTAAAGATTGTTTTGACTATTCAGAATCTTTTCAGATTCCATATGAATTTTAGAATTTTTTTTCTATTTCTACAAAAAGGTCATTAGGATTTTGATATGGGTTGCATTGATCTGTGGATTGCTTTGGGCATTATGGAAATTTTAACAATATTATGTCTTTCTGTTCATAAAAACAGGATGTCTTTCCATTTGCTCCTATCGTCTTTAATTTCTTTCAACAATGTTTTTTGGTTTTCAGCATACAATTCTTCACTTCCTTGGTTAAGTTTATTCCTAAGTATTTTATTCTCTTTGATGCTGTTTCAAATGTGATTGCTTTCCTAATTTCCTTTTAGGATTATTCATTGTGGGTGTTGTTGTTTAGTTTGCTAATTTGTGTCCAACTCTTTTGTGACCCCATAAACTGTAGCCTGCCAGGCTCCTCTGTCCATGGGATTTCCCAGGGAAAAATACTAGAGTGGGTTGCAATTTCCTTCTCCAGGGGATCTTCCCAACCCAGGGATCCTGAATTGGCAGGTGGATTCTTTACCACTAAGATACCAGGAAACCCCCATTGTTAGTGTACATAACTGCAACTGATTTTTGTGTGTTAATTTTACATCTTATACCTTGCTCATGTGTTTATTAGTTCTAAGAGGATTTTTGTGGAATCTTTAGGGTATTCTACATGTTAAGATCATTTCATATGCAAAGTGAGATAAATTTGTTTCTTCCTTTCCAATTTGGTTGCTTTTTGTTTCTTTTACTTGCCTGATTGTTAGGCTATTACAGAACCCCTACCTGTTAACAATTCTAGGTTTAGCTTGAATAGAAGTGACAATATATTGCATGTTTGCTTTCTTCATCAACTTACAGTGAACAATTTTAGTTTTTCACCATTGGGAATGATGTTAGCTGAGGGCTTTTCAAATAGCCTTTATTATGTTGAGGTACATTCCTTCTAAACCATAATTGGGTGAACTTTTTTTTTTTAAGGTTTACATTGATTTTCCTTTTTATTTTTTTTTAATTTTTAAAATTTTTTATTAAATTAATTCATTTACTTTAATTGGAGGCTAATTACTTTATAATACTGTAGTGATTTTGCCATGCATTGACATGAATCAGCCATGGGAAGTACATGTGTTCCCCATCCTGAATCCCCCTCCCACCTCCCACCCCATCTCATCCCTCTGGGTCATCCCAGTGCACCAGCCCCGAGCACCCTGTATCATGCATCGAACCTGGACTGGTGATCTGTTTCACATATGATAATATACATGTTTCAATGCTATTCTCTCAAAACATCTCACCCTCACCTTCTCTCACAGAGTCCAAAAGACTGTTCTATACATCTGTTTCTCTTTTGCTGTCTCACATATAGGGTCATCATTACCATCTTTATAAATTCCATATATATGCATTAGTATACTGTATTGGTGTTTTTCTTTCTAACTTACTTGATTCTGTATAAAAGGCTCCAGTTTCATCCACCTCTAATGAACTGATTCAAATGCATTCTTTTTAATGGCTGAGTAATATTCCATTGTGTATATGTACCAGAGCTTTCTTATCCATTTGTCTGCCAATAAACATCAAGATTGCTTCCATGTCCTGGCTATTATAAACAGTGCTGCGATGAACATTGGGGTACACGTGTCTCTTTCAATTCTGGTTTCCTTGGTGTGTATGCCCAGCATTGGGATTGCTGGGTCATATGGCAGTTCTATTTCCAGTTTTTTATCATGATACAGTATTGAAATTTTCAACTGAATTTTCTGCGTCAGTTGAGATGATCATGTAGTTTTTGTTCTTTCAATTATTGTTGTTGTACGGTCACTCAGTCATGTCCTACTCTGCAATCCCATGGACTGCAGCACACCAGGCTTCCTTTTCCTTCACCATCTCAGAACTTGCTCAAACTCATGTCCATTGAGTTGGTGATGCTGTACAACTATCTCTTCTCTGTCGTCCTTCTCCAGCTGCCCTCAATCTTTCCTAGCATCAGGGTGTTTTCTAATCAGTCAACTCTTTGCATCAGGTGGCTAAAGTACTGGAGCTTCAGTTTCAGCATCAGTCCTTCCAATGAATATTTAGGACTAATTTCCTTTAGGATGGACTGGTTTGATCTCCTGCTTTCCAAGGGACTCTCAAGAGTCTTCTCCAGCACCATAGTTGGAAGGCATCAGTTCTTTCCTCAGCCTTTTTTATTGTCCTGCTCTTACATCCATACATGACTACTGGAAAATCATAGCTTTGACTGTATGGACTTTTGTGGGCCAGATAATGTCTCTGCTTTTTAATATGCTGTCTAGGTTTGTCATAACTTTTCTTCCAAGGACCAAGCATCTTTTAATTTCACAGCTGCAGTCACCATCAACTTGATTTTGAAACCAAAGAAAATAAAGTCTGTCATTGTTTCCATTGTTTCCCCATCTATTTTCCATGAAGTGATGGGACCAGATGCCATGATCCTAGTTTTCTGAATGTTGAGTTTTGAGCCAACTTTTTCACCCTCCTCTTTCACTTTCATCAAGAGGCTCATTAATTCCTCTTCACTTTCTGCCTTAAGGGTGGTATCATCTGCATATCTGAGGTTATGATATTTCTCCTGGAAATCTTGATTCTAGCTTGTGATTCATCCAGCCTGACATTGCTCATGATGTACTCTGCATATAAGTTAAATAAGCAGGGTGATAATATACAGACTTGACATACTCCTTTTGCAATTTTGAACCAGTCCATTGTTCCATATCTGGTTCTAACTGTTGCTTCTTGACCTGCATAAAGATTTCTCAGGAGGTGGGTAAGGTGGGCTGGTGTTCGCATCTGTTTAAGAATTTTCCACAGTTTGTTGTGATCCACACAGTCAAAGGCTTTGGCGTAGTCAGTAGAACAGAAGTTGATATTTTTCTGGAATTCTCTTGTTTTTTTTCTTTGATACAATGGATGTTGGCAATTTGATCTCTGGTTCCTCTGCCTTTTGTAAATCTAGCTTGAACATCTGGAAGTTCTTGGTTCACGTACTGTTGAAGCCTGGCTTGGAGAATTTTGAGCATTACTTTGCTAGCATGTGAGATGAGTGCAATTGTGCAGGAGTTTGAACATTCTTTGGCATTGCCTTTCTTTGGAATTGGAATGAAAACCGCCTTTTTCAAGTTCTGTGGCCACTGCTGAGTTTTCCAGATTTGCTGGCATATTGAGTACAGCACTTTCACAGCATCATCTTTTAGAATTTCAAATAGCTCAGCTGTAATTCTATCACCTCCACTAGCTTTGTTTGTAGTGATGCTTTCTAAGGCCCACTTAATTCACATTCCAGTATGTGTGGCTCTAGGTGTGATTACACCATCATGGAAATCTGGATCATTAAGGTCTCTTTTGTATAGTTCTTCTATGTATTCTTGCTACCTCTTAATATCTTCTGCTTCTGTTAGGTCCATACCATTTCTGTGCTTTATTGTGCCATCTTTGCATGAAATGTTCCCTTGGTATCTCTAATCTCTTTGAAGGGATCTCTAGTCTTTCCCATTCTATTGTTTTTCTCTGTTTCTTTGCATTGATTACGGAGGAAGGCTTTCTTACATCTCCTGCTGTTCTGTGAAACTCTGTATTCAAATGGGTATGTATTTCCTTTTCTCCTTTGCCTTTTGCCCTTCTTCTTTACTCAGCACTTTGTAAGACCTCCTCAAACAACCGTTTTGCCTTTTTTCGTTTCTTTTTCTTGGGAATGGTTTTGATCACAGCCTCTTGTACAGTGTTATGAACATCTGTCCATAGTTCTGTCAGATCTAATCCTTTGAATCTATTTGTCACTTTCACTGTATAATCGAAAGGGATTTGATTTAGGTCATGCCTGAATGGTCTAGTTGTTTTCCCTATTTTCTTCAATTGAAGTCTGAATTTTGTAATAACGAGTTCATGATCTGAGCCACAGTCAGCTCCCAGTCTTATTTTTGCTGACTGTATAGAGCTTCTCCATCCTCAGCTGCAAAGAATATAATCAATCTGATTTCAGTATTGACCATCTGGTGATGTCCATGTGTAGAGTTTTCTCTTGTGTTGTTGGAAGAGGGTGTTTTCTATGACCAGTGCGTTCTCTTGGCAAAACTCTGTTAGCCTTTGGCCTGCTTCGTTTCATACTCCCAACACCAAAGTTACCTGTTACTCCATGTGTCTCTTGACTTTCCTACTTTTGCATTCCAATCCCCTATGATGAAAAGGACATCTTCTTTTGGTGTTAGTTGTAGAAGGTCTTGTAGGTCTTCATAGAACCATTGAACTTCATCTTCTTTGACTTTATTGGTTTGGGCATAGCCTTGTATCACTGTGATGTTGAATGGTTTGCCTTGGAAACAGAGATTATTCTGTCATTTTTGAGACTGCACCCAAATACTGCATTTCAGACTCTTGTTGACTACAAGGGCCACTCCATTTCTTCTAAGGGCTTCTTGCCCACAGTAGTAGATTTAATTTTCATCTGAATTAAATTCACCCATTCTGGTCCATTTTAGTTCACTGATTCCTAAAATGTCGATGTTCACATTTGTCATCTCCTGTTTGACCACTTCCAATGTACCCTGATTCATGGACCTAACATTCCACGTTCCTATGCAATATTGTTCTTTACAGCATCAGACTTTACTTCCATCACCAGTCACATCCACAACTGGGTGTTGTTTTGCTTTGGCTCTGTTTCTTCATTCTTTCTGGTGTTATTTCTCCACTCTTCTCCAGTAGCATATTAGGCACCTACTGACCTGGGGAGTTCCTCTTTCAGTGTCATATCCTTTTACCTTTTCATATTGTTGGGTGAGTGGTTTAATTTCCTCGATTCTGTTGCACTGCAACAAAGATTTGAAATGGTGGACCACTGTTACAGCTTTTTTATGGCTCAGAGCTTTATTCGGCAAACAAAGGATAGTACGTCTCCAAGGCTTGAGGGCGGGTCAACCCCAAAGGAGAGGCCTCAACCTGACTTGGCTCCCTCTGTTATAAGTTTGTTTTTCCTTCCCCTTCTCTTGCTCTATGCAAATTAGGGTTAGCCAGGAAGGGGCTGTGTTTGTTTCATCTGGGTTTTTAATTTCAGTTCATGGATTTTCTTTTGTTCCCTTTTCACATGCTTTTCCCTGTGTCTTTTAGCTACCGCCATTTTGGATTCCTTTTTCCTATTCTAACTACCTACCAATACTGTTCATGGGGTTCTCAAGGGAAGAATACTGAAGTGGTTTGGCATTCCATTCTCGAGTGGACCATGCTTTGTCAGAACTCTCCACCATGACCTGTTCATTTTGGGTGGCCCTACATAGCATGGCTCATAGTTGCTTTGAGTTAGAAATGCCGTGATCGATGTGATCAGTTTGGTTACTTTTCTGTGACTGTGGTTTTCATTCTGTCTGCCCTTTGAAGGATAAGGATAAGAGGCTTGTGGAAACTTCCTGATGGGAGGGACTGGCTATTGGGTAATCTGGGTCTTGCTCTGATCTGGGGTGAGGGGGCGGGGGAGTCATGCTCAGTAAATTTTTAGTCCAATTTTCTGTTGATTGGCAGGGCTGTGTTCCCTACCGGGAGTTAGGCCTGAGACCAAACTATGATAGGTGACCTCCTTCAAAAGGATTTATGCCAGCACTCCCCACAACCCCCAGGACTGTTGTATTCAGGGCCCCTGACCCTATGGCAGGCCACTGTCAGCCCACGCCTCCACCAGAGACTCCTGGATGCTCACAGGCAAGTCTGGCTCAGTCTCTTGTGGGGTCACTGCTCCTTTCTCCTTGGTCCTGGTGCACAGGTTTTATTTGTGCTCTCCAAGAGTCTGTTTCCCCAGTCCTGTGGGAGTTCTATAATCAAATTCCACTGGCCTCCAAAGTCAAATTCCCTGGGGGTTCTCAGTCCCTTGGCCAGATCCCCAGGTTGGGGAATCTGTTGTGGGCCCTAGAACTTTTACAATAGTGTGAGAACTTCTTTTTAGGTACATACATTATAATTGTTATATATCCTCCTGGTGAATTGACCCTTTTATCATTAACTAATGTTCTTTGTCTCTTATTATAGTTTTTGCTTAAAGTCTGTTTTGTCTCTTATAGTTTTTGCTTAAAGTCTGTTTTGTGAATAGAAATATATCCATTCTTGCTCTCTGTTGGTTACCATCTCTAAGGAGTATCATTTTGCATCTTTAACTTCAGCCTGTCTATGACCTTATACCTAAAGTGAGTCTCTTGTAAAGAGCTGCACTGCATTTTGTTCTCACTTTTTACTCTCTTTAAGATATGTTTCATGTACCATCTGCACTTTAAGCCTTTTTAATAATGTGAAGAATAACTTGAGCCTTCTTTGAATAAAGAACTCTACACATTTTAAAATGTTTCAGGTTCTGACTAGCACAAATCTCAAGGACAAGAAAGAACTTTATTACTTTAGTCATGAAATCCATTTAGCGGTAAGATCTGCTTTTCCAGCAGTGAATACAAATGTGAACCCAGCCAGGAGGCATTAGTAGATCACAAAGTCTGACATGACACACGAGGAGCCAGCTATTCACTTACGCAAACTAGAATAAGTTGATGGAATAAATTAATTTTGTACACTGCATATTTTTTAAAAGCAACTATTGAATAATGTGTATTTGCTTGCTTTTCCTTCACTAAATATTTGGATACTGTGATACTGACATTATTTTTTAAAACTTGGTCAAAAGTTTAATATTTTTTTGGTATATTATCAGTGTCATTCAAATATGTGTTATCACTAAAATGTGCCAAACGTAATGTACTCAGGATACATAAATGCTGGATACTAATATTGTCCTCCTTGAACTAAAATCTTATGGGAGGAGACATGCATAGTATCAGTGGATGCTGTGATAGAGCTAGTACATATTAATGACGCAAAGTGAAGGGGGTGCTCACATAAGTGTGATGAGACCATCCAACTGCATAAATACATTAATGCATATCCCTTCCCAAATGTATTCTAAATAAAGTTATTATACATATGAACACATAGTTTCTCTCCCTGCTACACATACACAGTTTAGTTCAGTCGCTCAGTTCTGTCCGACTCTTTGTGACCCCATGAACCGCAGCACGCCAGGCCTCCCTGTCCATCACTAACTCCCAGAGTTTACTCAAACTCATGTCCATTGAGTTGGTGATGTCATCCAATGATCTCAGCCCCTGTTGTCCCCTTCTCCTCCTGCCCTCAATCTTTCCCAGCATCAGAGTCTTTTCAAATGAGTCAGCTCTTCACATCAGGTGGCCAAAGTATTGGAGTTTCAGCTTCAGCATCAGTCCTTCCAATGAACACCCAGGACTGATCTCCTTTAGGATGGACTGGTTGGATCTCCTTGCAGTCCAAGGGACTCACAAGAGTCTTCTTCAACACCACAGTTCAAAAGCATCAATTCTTCGGTGCTCAGCTTTCTTTATAGTCCAACTCTCACATCCATACATGACCACTGGAAAAATCATAGCCTTGACTAGACAGACCTTTGTTGGCAAAGTAATGTCTCTGCTTTTTAATATGCTGTCTAGGTTGGTCATAACTTCCCTTCCAAGGAGCAAGCGGTTTTTAATTTCATGACTGCAGTCAGCATCTGCAGTGATTTTGGAGCCCAAGAAAGTCAAGTCAGCCACTGTTTCTACTGTTTCCCCATCTGTTTGCTATGAAGTGATGGGGCCAGATGCCACGATCTTAGTTTTCTGAATGTTGAGGTCTAATCCAACTTTTCACTCTCTTCTTTCACTTTCATCAAGAGGCTTTTTAGTTCTTCTTCACTTTCTGACATAAGGGTAGTGTCATCTGCATATCTGAGATTATTGATATTTCTCCTGGCAATCTTGAGTCCAGCTTGTGCTTCATCCAGCCCAGCGTTTCTCATGATGTACTCTGCATATAAGTTAACCCTAACACATACACACATACTTACCAAAAACCATAGGTGGAATTAATCTTCTAGGAACCTTCTCCACCAGGCTGATTGAGCAACAGACTAAATACCCTACAGAAGTTAGCTTCTCTAAGCCACTTGGTTCTCTACAGCTCAGTTTCCTGAGGCTAAAATCTCCACAAGCCGAAAGACAAAGAGAACTTCATAAATATCTTGACATTATTTGGAATCCTCACATCTGTATATTCCAATAAATTATTCACTTATACATGTTCTAAAATAATACAGTTTCTGTATAATATCATTTTAACAGTTGTTAAAATTAACATTTTATAATCTTTTGGTTTTATTTATAGCAGGAATACAGGATTATAAACAAGACCAGAATAAAGCAGTAGACTGAATTTGAGTAATGTGTAAATATTTTTGTTTCAGGTAAACTCCCTGAACTGAAATATATTCATTCCTGAGAAGGAAACTTGTGTCTGTGTCCTAGGACTGTCCTGTGGGAGAAATCTCCATATTTTATTTTATTTTTGTTCTTATTGGTGGTGATACCCGAGTATTTTCCCCAACTCCAAGTGTTTTATACACACACACACATGCACACACAGACACACACACAAATATGTATGATGAGATATATATGTATATATTGTTTCTGGGAATCCTGTCAGATCTTCTAATATAATTAATCACCTAGCATCAACTCACAATTAATTCCATCTACTCTCATTTGGTCCCCTGATCACTTCTGCTCATGAAAAAACAGGAAAAAGTCAGTTTGCAAAGGAAGTTTGGCGTTTAGAGCTTGCTTTTATATCCTTCTCAATATATCTTATCTTCAGTTGGCTCATTAATATTAAATGAAATAAATAACAGTGAACCAGCCTTCTTTGTTTGCAAACACACTCCTCTAAAGAATATTAAAAACAATTTTTTTTTTTTTTTTTTTACTATTTGTTGTTAGACTGGATACAATGAAACTTCCTGAGTGTTTAAGAATTTTCTTATTTGACATTGCTAAATACATGAGAGATGGGTTAAAATGTTATCCCACTCAGAATTTGTTTATAGTCTCTCTGCTACTAAATATTCTACTAAATATTCCTCCAAGTGTAGTATACTTGGGTTTTTTTTTCTGGTGAAATCTTGTGGCAAAGATTATCTCATTAGAGAAATGATTTTCACAAAGAATGTGAGGTTCAACATGATTCTACAATATTGGAATTATATGACTTTGATGATACAGACATTTTAGAAAACCATATGGCAGTAACTTAAAAAATTAAACATGCTTTTACCACATGAGCAAGCAATTCTAATCATACTCAAGAATGTGAAAATATGTGTCATCCAGAATGTATGCATACCAGTTATTCATAATAGGCAAATATGGAATAGCTACTCAAAATCATAAAAGCTAAAAATCAGAAGCATCCTAAATGTTGCTCATTGAAATGATGAGTAGATCAGAAATTGCATGTCATGAAATGCTACTTAGCTATAAAGAGAAACAGGATGGATGCATCTCAGAATCATTATGGTATGTGAATTAAATCAAACACACATGTGTATGTACTGTATGATTTTATTTAAATGAAATTCTCAAAAGGCATAATTATAATGACAACCTGTCTGTGGTTTCCTGGAACCATGGAGATGGGAAAGGATCAAGTATAAAGAGTCTTAAGGAAACTGGAGGGTTGTCTGGATTTGCTGGTACAGTTACTGAAAGCTTTTGACTACTGACTTAAAACTGATGAATTTTATTAACTATAAATATTGCCTTAAACAACAAAAAAAGATGGAAAAATTAAGTGAGTTTGTCTTGATACCTGTTATGAGTTCCCCAGAATAGTAAATGATCTATGGAAGAGCAGGTGCTTTATTTCAAATCAAGAAGGAAGGAATATATACATCTTCAAATAGCTCAAATATAATAAAATCTTTAAATTTCTATATAATAGAAGGTGTAAAACACTTTATACCTGTTGGATAAAAACATGTGCAAGAAACATCTGGTTTGGTTTTATAGGTTTATACTTATAGGTATTTTTTTGTAGCTTATAAATATAATTGTTTTGAAAACTTCTTTGTGAGTGAACTATATTGGTGAGATATTTCAAAATGCAAATGTGTTCCTTATATCTAGCATATTGAGATAAAGAAGTGGCCTGAAAATATCTTTTATTGAAATAAATGATGGTCAGTAATTAACAACATTTATTGATATTTAAATTCTACTTGTTTTCATTCTACACTACTTACCAGTCATTCATCTTAATGAATTTTGAAAAAGTTTAAAAAAATGCAAAGACAGCACTTTGCAAGAAAAGTATCTGGTCTCCTGGATAGCAAAACTGTTAAGTCCACCTTGAGATAAATGGATTATATTCATTTAAAGATCGCCTGAAGGTTTGAATTCACAATGCATCTATCTCACAGGTGAATCAGATTTAAGTAATCGAAAGCTTGTCGGTACTATTGCTTTTCTATCTTTCCTGCATTTAAAATGATAACAGTCAGCAATAGCTTTTTCCCTCTAAAGCTTTCTAGTTCCAGGTAGGGTATATTTATAACAAGAAATCAACTATATCTTTCCATGAATACTGCTTCAAGGATCATGTTTTAAATCTGTTCGTGTAGTTTCTATGTCTTTGCCTAGATACATTTATTAAAAGTGTCATCACAACATGTACTGAGCATATGAATTAATATTCCTTTTCAATCCTTTCTCCTTTTAATCATAATTATTCTGTTTCAGAAATTATACTGTCGTCAATTCCAAAATCATCGTGGTCACCATAAGGCCTGAACCCAAAACAACGGATTCATTCCTGGAGATAGAGCTAGCTCATTTGGCTAATGTAAGTATCATTCATTTAGCTTTGAGTTTCTTATAGAATTGACCTTTTAAAGAGGTTAATAGTCATTCTGTGGACTAATAAGACCAGAACACATTTTCTAAACTCTTCAGAGTTGCAAATGAATTTCTCTCTTATGAAGATATGTGTTATATAGAAACAACATGACATATTATCCTATGTTTTTGTTCATAATAGAACTCTCAGTTTCTCCAATATAGTACTTAATAGTTTGTCAGTGCCTACATCTTTATTGGGCTCTAAGCTAGGCAATGGGGGATGTCAAGATGAGAACCAGTCTCGCCACCTGGTGAGAAAGACTACGATGTAAGATGCATGCAGCAGCAGAAGCTACAGACATAATACAAAGGGGAGTGCTGTCCTGCAGGGTACCCCAGGGTTGGAGAGTGGGTGGAGTGGCTTTTTAATGTTCTACACTCAGGATCAGAGGAGGCTCCTTGTAACAAGAATTCATCCAAATGCAAATGAAATTCTTCAGACCTTGTTTAGGCCATAGACGGAAATTTAAACCATATACTTATCCTTTATACATTCACCTCAGATACCTAACTCATTGATTTAAGGGGCAAAGAAGGTGATTCCTATTAAGGCTTTCTTAATTATGCTTTTACAATACTTGTGTTCAAGTAAGACAATCTCCTATGTTGCACATACATAGTTCTTTTTTTTTTATTACTCCTTGCAAATTTTCTATGAACTTGGCTTTTAAGTACGGTTAATGAAAGCACAGAGTGATTGTCATTTTCCCAAAGTGAATGACATAATGGAATTTATTCCCACATCCTTTAGTTATAAAACCTGTACTTTTCCTAGTATTTTATAATTTCTGATATTAAAGAACTCAGATACATTTTATTAAAAAATGACAATCATCTTTCCTATAAACCAGTTTTTAAAAAGCTGTTCTGGCTTCTTAGATTGTTTAATGTAAACCTCACATCTCTCAGCACTGATTTTTAAACATTATGATTAATATTTTAACTATCAGGTCTTTTCGCACTTTTGCCAAAATGTGTCCATACTGGTTCTAACTTTGACAATGTGTCTTATTTCTATTATATGTACTTCTTCATAACTTATAATGGCTCTAATACCACTACTGAACTGAAAACTAAGAGATACTTTCAACATTACTTTTGAATAAGGAAATTGTTCCTTTGCTTGTTCCACATGTATTATAAAATATTTGTTTACATATTTGTTTGTGTATATATTTTTATCATGGTAATGTCTATTGAGTTATAAGCATCGGTGAAGAATATTAAGAGATATTAATTGCCTACATTGCTCCCTTTTTCTTAGGGAGAAAACACTTCTCTAAATGAGCATTCACAAAACTTTCCAAAATAAAGGTTAAATCACTATTGAGAATTCAAAGAACATGTTAATTAAATGGTATTTTTCTCATAAATTGAAGAAAGATTAACTGTAAAATAGTGTTGATAAAACAGTCTCATTATTTCAATTGAATAGAACTGTTTGAAATGAACATATGTAAACTTTTTTCAGTCACACTTTTCTGGCAGCATATTTTGTCAATTCAATTTCAAAGAGATACAGCACATCTAAAAAGTTATTTTCTATGTATGGAAACTAGAGTATATGGTCAATACGTTTTATGAAGCCCTAGCTAGATTCTGGAGTGGCACTGAGTCAGAGTATAAGCAGGATGAGCTGATTACCAAGTGACTGCAAATTGGTTCTTTCAGTGTTTTGACTGAGTTGACCAGATTCCCAAAACAATACTATCCCACCGCCAAAGGCCTGGATCTGAGATAATATAGACAAATCTGTTACACAGAAGGGCTGAGGGAGAAGAGAAGTTTACTCTGGAGAAGAAATGCCTCGGGGCATTCCTGGGTCAGAGCAGCACCCACCTATGTGTGTCCTTGAAGGCCACCTGACTCCAGGCCACACAGTGGAGGTGCTCTTGCTGCTTCATCGCTTGTCTTTCCTTCACTTTATAAATCCCTCCCTCACACACCTCTTCACGCTCTGCTGCTTGAAGTCTCCGTGCCTGTTGTATTTATACTCACCGTGCAGATGAGACTGTCTCAAAGACTTTATTGTTCCCTGAGGGAAGGAATATATGACTGGTTTATTGAATGTCTTATAAAGTATCTTCTGACTTTGTTATATTTTCATTGAAGAGGTAGTCAGAAGAGCCTACGCTAGCATAAAGTATTCTTCACTAAAATGTGAAGAAAAGATGTATCTCAAACATGAAGTTAAAGTGGATTACAGCAAACACAAATTTCATTATAACTATATTGACACAGATACATTATCACTGGTGTTGCCTTCAAAGTTGACCTGTTTCAAATATGACATCTTGCTAATATCAACACTGTCTACTTTCACCTGTTTTCTTATAGCAAATGTATCTGCTGCACTTTACTAAGCTCAGAAGAGAATAATGACTAACAAATTGTATCTGTTCCATATACCATGTGCAGAAAAAGGAAGAATGAAAATTAATAGTTCTAATGAGTCTAGGGAAAAGCCTGTTAGTGTTTGTTTAAAAAAAAAAAAAATGTTTTTTTTTTTTTTGTTGTTGTTTTTTTTAAAAACAGGCTTTTTAACAAATAGCATTTAAAGCATGTTGTGTATAATGAGACCCTTGGGAACTGGTAGGACTAGGTAAAAGAACATAGAATCTTGAAATTGCATACTGTATTCAGCAAAGCCATTTGCAGTTTTAACCAGCTCATAAGTCATTAAAGAGTAAGATACTATTTTTAGTTCAGTTTTCTAGGCTCATGACTTTATTATTATAATTTGCAGAGTCCAGTTTTGTGGTCTTTAGTGCTTGAACGCAGAAATTGCTTCATTATTAGAAATACCAAATTTGCTTTTCTGAGAAAAGTAATTTTGTTTTCCATGTTATATTACTTAAGTATTATTAGACTCCATAATGTGCAAGGAAAGTTAATACATTTATTGAAAGTAATTATTGAGACCTAAATAAGGGGAGTTGAGCGGGTCTGTAAGTACACACATAAGGAAACACACACACACACACATACACCCACCAATAGGATTCCTTGGTCCTGACTGATCTGGGCCTGCTGACTGTCCAAGATATATAACATCCTTATCTTTAAAGATGAGTTTGAAGAACTTTAGTTATCTTGTGCTCTATCAGCTTTGCGAGCCTGTAGTCCCCTTTTTCCAAACAAAATGTCTTAATAGAGTTCCATTTCTGTAGATGGGTAGATTGGCCCACACTAGCCTGCAGTCTCTGCAGTCAGTTTTTCTCTTTCCTTTTCTTTCTTTCCCTGAGTAACAGCTTTCATAGTCTAGGTAGGGTGAACCTGCTATCTTTCAGTATTAAGAAAAATCTACTGGGTTTATTTGTAGTTCTCAAATTGATCATATTTACAAATGATCTCATGGGAATCAGGCTTGTAGGTTTTATTCTCTTTGCCATATTGCTTGAATACTAATAGGATCTACCTAACAAATTAAGGAGTTTGTTTTATGTTTATAAACTAAAATTAGTCATGAGTCATGGCTTTGTAAATCATAGTGGAAAACACAATGGAAAACTAATGAATATGCTTTTTCTATTAAGAAGCATGAGAAACAATAAAGAGAAATCCCCACGTTCGTTAGTGGATATTTTCATGAATAGCACAGGCCAATAACAATCCAAGGAATTAAAAATCACTTGGCAAAGCTTAAAGAATAAGTTCAGTCTATGCGATTGTAATTTCCACAGAAGGATATTTGTATCCCTTTACTTTTTAAGTTACTTTCTACCCTAGCTTGTGTCCAGTTGGAAGAGATTTCTGATGTTTTGCCTGCTCAAAACTCTTGGTAGTTTTAATGGGAGAGTCTTGAAATGCTAACTAGACAAGCAGATTGATGGTTCTGCCAGCGGCTAAAATTGAGATAGAAATTATTCTCTAGCTACAGTTTTTTTGGTTATATCCTAAATTCCTAAACTTGAGTAAGCATGCTTCCCACTTACATCTCAAATTCAGTTTATTTTTATTCATAATACAACATTGTTATTCTTCAAAAAGTTTTAGACTAATTATGCTATTGTTGGAGCAGTTTCAGTTGAGTCAGGCATTTGGGGCGTATGAGTTATAATGGTCCTTGTCGTATCTACTCAGTTATGCTGTTGTAGTGTGACAGCAATCGTAGACAGTATGTAAAAATGGATGTGGTTCTGTTACAACAATATATGATTTACCAAAGTAGGTAGCAAGCCAGATTCAGTCCCTGGACTGCATATATTATCACCCCCTGTATGGTAAAGAGAGTGTGCCCCCACCAGGATGCCCACATCCTAGCCCTCATAACTTGAATATATTATAGGTCAGAAGGGAATTTGCAGATGTGATTAAGGGTAAGAACACTGAGATGGGGCAAATATCCCAAATTATGTGAGTCGGTCTAATTCACATTAACCATTAAAACTGGAAAGCCTTTCCCAGCTATGGTCAGAGAGATGCAAGGTAATAAGGACTCAACCTGCCATCGCTGACTTTGAAGATGAAGGAGTAGGACCGAAAGCCAAGGAATATGGGCAGACTCTAAAAGCTAAAAACAACCCCTGGTTGTCAACAAAGAAGAAAGCACGGACCTCAGTCCTACAACTACAGGAGCTCAATTATGCTGAGACTTGGATGAAGCTAGATGCAGATTCATCCTCATATCCAGAAAGGACTCCAATCCTGTTAGCATTCCAGCCTTGTGAATCTCTTGAGCAGAAATCCAGCTAAGTTCACAAAGACTCCTGACACAGAAAAACTGTGAGATAATAAATTTGTGTTGCTCTATGCTGCTAAGAGTGTTAATTTGTAGTAGCAGCAGTAGAAAACTAATAACCTGTATTTGCATTGGAACATTGCAAAATCAAGTTTTTATTATGAAAATAATATATGTGTGTACCTTAACAGATAAACTACAATAATAATCATATATTTCTCAGTGAAAGTCAGTCAGCAACTACAGATTACATTTCGGCTTGCTGATTATCATGCCAGACAATGAGAATGGCCACTGTAAGCTGGTAGTGGGATGTTAGGGAAAATTGGAGGATGTCAGGAGCAACTCTGACATTTGTAGATGTATTGTGCTCTTAAAGCAGCTGAAGAAATTTCTCTGCTGGCAGCTGATACATTGAAACTGTCCAAAACAGTCCATCCAGCTCTTGTCTCTGCCAGGACCCCATGAAAATACTACTGGGACACAGTGTTACATCGTTTTGGATTTAAAGGAAGAAGGAAAAGCTGTATACTATATCTATACGGAATCTAGTTCACAGTCACATATGAAGAAGACTAAGACATATATGTGGAGACAATGATTTTCTTTGAAAGATATACATGTAAATAATTTCTGATACTGGTTCTACTTTTACTACTTCCTCTATTTCAATAAAAAAAATATGTGTCAGGAAATAATGTACATTCTGTGATTGGTGATATAGCTAAGGAATCAGAGAAGCAAGCTGTTATCACATCCACAAAATCAGTGTCATCTGGGTAATGTGGATTCCTGAGTACCTAGATAGCAGAAGCATGCCCTCCCCATGTACTAACTGAACAGCTGCCAGCTTCTGGAGGACATGACTTGTCCTGATAGAACCATATTCTGCATTTCTCACTTCACTGCCCTATATACCATTCTGCTTTACCTAAAGACAGCTCTTTTCCTTCTTCTTGATTTAGCTAATATTCTCAATGCTTTGCTTTCTATAAAACTCATGCAAATAAATGGAAAAATTCTATGTCTCCATGTCCTTTTAAGCAATAACACAGTGCTGCATTCTCAGTGAAGTTCTTTGGGCTCCAGGTGTATCTCAGCCACCCTATCAAAAAAGGAGAGTTAGACCCAGATATAGATGTTTTTAAGTATCATTTAAAAATACTAAAATATTCTTGAAAACCTTAAGAAGTGTGGAGAACATGCAACAAACGATTTCCTGTTATTAAGCTGCATATTATTTTCAATGGCATCATCCCCTTAGGTGGTGTATTATACTTTCAGGGATTATAAAGATGTTTACTTGTTAAAAGATATACAGAAAGGGCTCCAGAAAGGGCTTCCGCTCACTGATCCGTTTTGGTGACCTGTCAGAGATATGAGTGTGGAAAGATTTACCTCCACTAGAATTCTGCTTCCCTTAGAATGCATTCCTGAGCATTTTAAGATGTCGCTCTTCTCAAGAAGTATTTGAATTATAGGCAAGATATAAACTAGTCTTTGGTGGGTCAGATCAGGTGTTTTGGGAATGTTCTTAGGAATTCCCAAACTTTGTTTGTGCAGTTATTTAACAATTACAATTAAAAGTGGGATGGAAGTGGAGGATAAGCTTAGCAAAATCCAGGTCTTTTTAATGTAATGCCTTTACATATAAAATTTCAGAAATAGAGGCTTTGTAATGTCAGTTGAACAGTCTATCTCCTCTCCATATATACAAGAACTCAACGCGCTCAATCATGGGAAGATGCGACAGAAGAACTTGCCCTGGAACATATGACCCAGAGCCCTGGAAATGTTGGAACAGTGTTAAGAAGGTCACTGCCCTTCTCCACGTCCTTAGAAGCGTTGTCTACAAGCTTGCTTTTCCTCTACAGATGAGAGGACATTTTTGTTTCAAGAGGGCTATGAAAGGTACAGGAAAGTTAAAAGGTTTCCAGATTAGGAATTTACTGTGAAATATGAGATCTAAACATTTGAACACTTCAAAGAAAAGCAGAGTGAAGTAGCCATGTTATCTCTGGTGTGTGTCTGTGTGTGCGTGCATGCATGCATGCTCAGTCGTCACTTCAGTCATGTCCGGCTCTTTTGCAGCCCCCAGTGGACTGTAGCCCATCAGGCTGCTCTGTCCATGAGATTATCCCAGCAAGGATACTGGAGTGGGTTGCTTTTTCCTTTCCAGGGGCTCTTCCTGACCCAGGAATCGAACTGAACCTGTATCTCCTGTGGCTACTGCATTGGCAGGCAGATTCTTTACCACTTGAGCCAGCTGGGAAGCCCCTCTTTTGTGTCCATGATTCTACAAATGTAATGTGGATTAAAAATTATGAGGAGTGGAAGAAGTAGTTGTAAGAATGCCTCCTCCTAGGTTAAGCCCCAATCTCAAAGTTCCTGAAGCCAAAGAACCTACCATTTTAATCAGCATCCCAGGTGATTCTAGAGTAAGTCCAGAGAAAACACCTTGAAAACATTAAGGTAACAAGAACATAATTAAGATTTCATGTGAATTGAATTTATTCAGAACTTAAAAACTCCAAGGAAAACTTGAAGTAACTTGGTCAAAATTCATGTTTATTATGACTATTATCTTTTCTGTAAACAAGCTCCTTCAGGTATTTATTCAAATATCATCTTATTGGTTCAGTTCAGTTCAGTCGCTCAGTCATGTCTGACTCTTTGGAACCCCATGGACTGCAGCACGCCAGGCCTCCCTGTCCATCACCAACTCCCCGAGCTTACTCAAAACTCGTCCATTGAGTCAGTGATGCCATCCAACCATCTCATCCTCTGTTGTCCCCTTCTCCTCCCGCCTTCATTCTTTCCCAGCATCAGGGTCTTTTCAAATGAGTCAACTCTTCGCATCAGGTGGCCAAAGTATTGGAGTTTCAGCTTCAACATTAGTCCTTCCAATGAATATTCAGGACTGATTTCCTTTAGGATGGACTGGTTGGGTCTCCTTGCAGTTCAAGGGACTCCCAAGAGTCTTCTCCAACACCACAGTTCAAAAGCATCAATTCTTTGGCTCTCAGCTTTCTTTATAGTCCAATTCTCACATCCATACATGACTACTGGAAAAACCATAGCCTTGACTAGATGGACCTTTGTTGGCAAGCCTTATTGGTTAAGCCTTCTCAATATACAAAATTGCAATCCATTCACTTCCCAGTCTTTCCTACTCAGTGTAATCTACTTTTCAACACAGCACGTATTGCCCCCTAGCATATTATGTATTTCCTTGGGTTTTTCTTTGTCTCTCTCCCTGCCCCCTTCATTATAGCTAAGTCTGTGAGGCAAAGGCTTTGTTTTGTTCAATGCTGTGTCCCCAGTGCCTCCAAGTTATCTGGAATGTAACAGATATTTGCTAAGCGATTTTTGCATGAGTCGATGAACTTGTTCATCATCTTAGCTCTCTCCTGACTTATTTTTGTGAGAGTGATTTACCATTGTGAGATGTACTGAAAATATTACGTAGGTGAAAAAAAACGACTTGGATGAGAGTTTTCAAAAAGAAAAGGAAGTCATTAATAAATGTCATTCTAGGGTAATTCTACGGGGTAGTGCTAGAAAAGATGTCTAAATTCCCCTTTTTACAAACAAGAAACTAGGGAAGTTATGTAAGACCAAAGGAAAAGAGGACCATGTATGGAAACACATAGACAAAGCCAGTGATGTATTATACTGTTAAATAGATATACAGATAGCCCCTCATTCATGATTTTTCACCTTTTGATGGTGGGATGTGATACGCATTCAGTAGGAACCACACTTAGGATTTTGAATTTCAATCTTTTTCTGGGCTAGAGAAATGCAGTTACTCCCTTGTGATGCTGGGCAGTGGTCCACAGCTCCCAACCAGCCACACAATCGTGAGGGTGGGCAATTGTGATACAGCCATTCTGTACCCATAAAACCATCTTGATTTTACTTTCAGTACAGCAGGCTTTGCATGAGATGATTTTGCCCAAATTTTGGCTAATGTGTTGTGAGCACATTTAAGGTAGACTAGGTTAAGCAATGATGTTCGACAGGTTAGGTGTATGAAATACGTTGTCAATTTAACAGTATTTTCAACTTGCAATGGGTTTATCAGAATGTAACCTGCTCATCATCAGTCAAGGATGCTCTGTATTGATTTGCTTGATGTTGAGACAGAGGAAAGAAGTAAAATAAAATATCAAAGACTATTAAAGATAGTACAAATGATATGTTTAGAACATCTATGGTAACTAGAAAATGTGACCCTTGGTACACTTTTCAAATGCTTGAAACTGGGTGAGTGGTAATGTTTAACTCAACTGTACTGTTCAACTTTACAGTTTTGAATGGAGTCAGGAGACACTTTTTTGGCCAAAAACTTATTTTTAAAGAACAGCATATTCTTTCTAAAAAGTTTTCAAACATATTCAGTCTTAATATTTTAAGTATCAATTATATTGACTGCTCTATAGATTAATTTCTAGTCCATTTAGCTCATTTACCAGACAATCTTTGTTTTTTTAGTTTCATGAATTTCTTAAATCCCCTTCTGTGAGTTAGTTCACAGCCTGTTTTCCCCTTGCTTCTGCCATTATATTATGTTCCTCCGTTCTGTCAAGCTCACCATTTCCTGTTATTGATTTTCCATAAATTCCTCATAACAGATCTTACAGCAGAGTGCCTTTGAGAAAAGTATCTTAAAATTATAACAAATATTTTACAAGTGGTTTCTTGTAGCCAGTTTTTTTTTTTCCATGTATAGAATTCATTCATCATTGATTTTGCTTTGTTTACCATCTCACATTCTTTTTTTTTTTTTTTTTTGGTCTTCATGTTCATAACTTTAATAACCAAATATGCATTCCAATATTTATTCTCTTTTTCTTCCATAGTAATAGCCTCCAATTAAAATAAATAAATTTAAATTTAAAAAAAATTGGGGTGCTATAACCATCTCACATTCTTATTCCTTAAGTTACTGGTCTGTCGAGGTACTAAGATCCTCTAATCTGCTTGTTCTGCATATTTCTGTAAACTTCAGATGTTTATGTAATTGACCTCAGCCCACGGCCCCACAGGGTGACTGTTCTGGAATGAACATTCACAGAGGTGTATCTGTCTTTTGTGTAGGTCCCAGAATGTACAGTAAAAAGCAAGACGGAGCGGTGCATATCAGAACCTATAATATTTCTCATGTGGATTGTTTCTAAATTTTCGAAAGGACAGAGAGAGAGAAAAGCATGAGCTCTAAGCAGTTAGAGTGAGGAAGGTAGGGATGAAACTAAGATTTGACAGAGGTATGGGTAAGAGTAGAAAAGGCATTTCTCACCTTCATACTTTCATCCTAAGTGAAAATTAATTTTCTTAGAGGGGTAAAACAGAAAGAAATATCTAAACAATTAAGCTTATATTCTATTTCTTTTCTAACTTTCTTGTAACCTGTTATGAATTATAATTATGAAATATTAATCCTATCATCAGTATCCTGTGCTGTTTTATATAGAGATTGACCTTAATCTCACTTGTCCATTCCTAAAGAAACAAGCTCAATACAGAGGACCTGTAATTTCAAGGTTTTATGCTTATTGCCTATATCTAGTGTACACACGCCCATGCCCTTCATTGTCATATTCCAAGGATAATTTTTCTATAAATTGCCTTGAGTTCTTTTGAATAGAACTCTAGATATATATAAAATAACTTTATGATACAATATTGTATTTCTGCTGAGGACTTGTTAGGAAGTCAGAAGCTGTGTCAGAATTTCAGGTAAAACTAGAAAGGGTCTCATAGGACAGAGAAAGAAACAAATTTGAGATGCCATCACCTCTTCATTTCATGAACATCTACATATCTCTGCCTCACGTAGTGACTAGATAAGGACCCACTTCTTCCATGGAACTTGCTGTAACACAGGCCATGATGCTCTGTCCATCATTTGTCCCCTAAAAAATAAATTATGACTAGCTATATTTCTTTTGAGCATGTCTCTATTGTTATATGAACATTCCACATGTTCCTCATCAATCTCTATAAGACTATACCCCATTTCAAGGAAGGGAATGTTTTTATGCTCTGAGAGCATGGTTTATAGGTATGAGTGTCTTATTAGAAGAAAGATATCTTAGAGATCTGGTCTATGAGGGATTCTGAAGAATGGTAACAGTGCTAACATATGGGAGTTAGTCAAATCCCAATTAAAATGCTAATAAAATTGGGATCAGTTCAGTTTGGTCACTCAGTCATGTCCGACTCTTTGCGACCCCATGGACTGCAGCACGCCAGGCTTCCCTGTCCATCACCAACTCCTAGAGGTTACTCAAACTCATGTCCATTGAGTTGGTGATGCCATCCAACCAGCTCATCCTCTGTCATCCCCTTCTCCTCCCACCTTCAGTCTTTCACAGCATCAGGGTCTTTTCCATTGAGTCAGTTCTTCACATCAGGAGGCCAAAGTATTGGAGTTTCAGCTTCAGCATCAGTCCTCTCAAGGAATATTCAGGACTGATTTCCTTTAGGATGGACTGGTTGGATTCCTTGCAGTCCAAGGGATAGATTTCACCAACTTTAGAATAATGAGCCAAAGTTTTTTTTTTTTTTTTTCTTTTTCTAATATAATTCTAGAATGAACATAGTGAATAGTACTTAGAGAGGCAATGTTTCCCAAAGAACTTGCCTAGATTTTGAAGATATTGCTTTGCCAGATCTACCCCAGTAATTATCTATTTGAAAACAAGACTGAGGGCAAGTTCATAGCTGGCAATCACTGAAGGAGCTTGTCCACCTGCGGGAAGGTGCCTGTAGTCTGTTTCAGGACTGGAACTTTCACCTGTCTTGGCTTATTCATCATTTTGATATCAGTGACTTGTTGGATGAGCCCATAGATGTGATGCGTCTTCATCCTGCAGTGACCCAAAGTTTAGAAGAAGTAGTGAGTGTGTGGGATGTCAATATCAGGATTTAGAAATCTTTCCTGAGAGAATACAATGTGTCAAGCTCAGGAGAAAACTACCAAAATATCCCATACACTGTTGGTGTGGGTTATTAGGATTAGGCCACCTATACTGGAGAGGCAAAGTTCCGCTTTGTTCTGTGCATGCCGCTCAGGTGGATGTTTTCCTAGGCACACCGTAAAGTAAGCACTCCAGAAGATGAGTGTCATGGAGAATGAGAGAACTTGAAAGCAGCAGAGTATGTTTAATAGAAAAGACAAGAGGATCTGTGGATAGCTAAAGATATCACAGAGAAGAATTACTAGGCTAGTTTCAAAGGGAACGATAAGGCCCCATGAATGTGACAGAAAAACCAAAAGTAAAACATTCCATCAATCAGAGCTCTTCAAAACTGTGTGCCCGGTGGATTATCCAATGTGGAAAACTCATTGTGTCATCCTGAAGGTCATCGTGGCTACTCAGTACATAATTATTAAACTAAATAAAAATTTAGCATGTTTCCCCCATAGCTTTATTAGATGTGGTTCTATAGAACTATGCTCTGTTGGTTAAGAAAATATTGCAAGTCCACAGACTCTCTGGAAATGCTCTTGTCTTTTAGAAGCTACACCCCTGGAAACGGAATAGGACATGGCAAGGAGGGTGCCTAATACAGAATGTTTTACTGTGATTTAACTACTACAAGTATTTCTTAAAGGAAATAATCCAGAAGTTAGTATTTTAGAGAAAAAAATCAAATAGAAATCATAAAAGTATAAACCATGTTGTATATGAAAATAAAGTATAAATATAAAAGTATAGACTGTGTTGTAAATTAAACTTTCATTTATAATTTTAAAAAATGAAATATGGGTTATGATATTTGGAATAGATGTAAGTTTTCTTGAGTAGAATTTCATTAAATGAGCCATTAAAACTATGAGGAAGGACATGCAAATTTTTATGCAAAACAGAGGTGGAATCTTTAAAGTATCTTACTGCGAGACAAGAAATGTGCCATTCCGTTTGCATTTCACGGAATACTTCAGTTTTTTAATACACCTACTCAAGATAATTTATTCTTTTTCTTCTTACTTTTAGGGTACTTTGAATCCCTATTGTGTGTTATGGGATGACTCAAAAACGTAAGTGACAGATGTTTCCTTACATTACTTTGGACTAAATATTCAAAGCACGTTAAGTTATTTCAGCTGCCTTCTAGTCCACAGGAATATGATAAGTTAGTGGGATAGAGTTACACTCATTGAGAAGAGTCTCCTTTTTGAAGGTGCAAGACAGCATGATGAATGTGTTTGTGTGTGTGATGATGCCATCAGGTTATATCCCAAGATAGGACTGCATTACCTCATGTGTAAGGCACATTGCAATGTGAATTCCATGAGGTTTTGAAAAAAGCTCTACTGTTTTAAAATTATAGTAGCTCAAATGCTATTTCAACATTTTGCCCTAGTGATTCTGCTTAGCATTGCAGAATAAAATAGCAATCTCTATGGTCATTTAGCCAATACATTACTTGCATAACCTTGAATCTATTATCAGAGTAATGCAATATTTATATGGCCCTTCAAAGTGTTTTCTTATGAAAATGTTGAGTGACATTTAATTTTCTTTTTCTATATTTTATGAATTCAGGAAGACAAAAGAAAATAATTTCAATAAATAAGGATGAATCATTCTTTCATGTATTGCTTTGTTTGTACAAGTACTTGCAATATATCTGGTCAAAATCATCTTAATCTCATTGGTAATGCTATGAGATTTTAAGGTCTCAAAGAGCAGAAAAATCCATGATTAAGGCTTAATTAGACTCCCATACTTTAAGTACTTGTGTGCATTTTTTTCAGTGTAGTAGCCAGATTATACAATCTTCTTTTTCTTTGTTTTGCATGGAGGAGAAATTAATGTCAATCAATCTCAAAAAGTAGTACCACGTGTATGCTGTCAGTTAACACACCACATTCTATGTATTCTAAGAATTTTCCCAGTGTTCTCCCCGCTTAATTGGATGTGTATTCAGGGTTTTATGATGTTGCTTGTCTCCTATTTGTAGTTATTGGAGAGTTTAGAAGAGGGATGTTCTTAGATTTCTAGGTAAAAAACAAACCTATTGGAAATGTGCTAATTCTTAGGAGAGTGATGCAGGTTAAAATAGTGGGTGAAAAATCAATGATATGAATCATGTTTTTTCTTTCCTTTTTTCTTTTCAGTGGTATGAATCATGTTTGTTTGTTTTTTTTCTTTAGAGTCAGATATTCTAGGATCCTCTTTTCCTAGGAACCTTAGTACATAAAGAGAGTCTCAACTTGCCCTGGTAATAACATGAGTTGGATGCTCTCATTGATGTGATTTTTTTTTTTTTTTTTTTTTTTGCTTTTTAAAACCACATGAAGAAATCTACTGTAGTAAAATTTCTGCAAGATTTCCTCTTTACCAGTAGCCAGAGAAGATGTTCATAGTATATTCTAAGTCACTGTTTAGTATGTTGTATAGCCAAGGGGAATATAAAAGTCTACCAAAAAAAAACTAATTGTTTTCTACTCAAGAAAAGCATGCCATCTTACACACATGATTATAGGCATTTGCATATCTCCATGAATAATAACCAACTTTTGTTTAGTTTCATTATCTTTTTAGTGGATAGAATATGTTTCTATATTGATCCAAGTAGGAGAATGCATTGGTTATTCCAAAAGATCTTTGGGACTTACAGGAATATTATAGAAAACATGGCATTCCCTTATTTTTTGTTTCTCTTGGTTTGTTTTCTCAGTTTTTCTAAGGTGTTAAGTTTAATTTATGGAACTATTGGTGCTTGAGGTCAGCACTGAGTTTACAAATCAATCACATTTTACTTTCTCTAACATCTGCTGACTCTTATCCATCACAAAGAACATGTCTTGGTTTTACAAACCTCAACTTTGTAGTTGTCCTTGAAGAAAACTATTCAGTGAGAGGTGTGTTTAGCTGCCTTTCAAATCATCTTATCTCCAGAGATCAGTGCAGTTCATATTTCCTTGATGTATCTGAAGAATGATCAAAAATCTTTCCTCTGTGACAGAAATTCCATCCTGTCATACTTTTTAACAGACTGCTTCATCATTAAATTGTTTTTCTGGGTGAATTTGAAACAATGAAGGTTAAGACAAATTTTTGTTTGTTTTTTCACATCTGTTCTTCTATTTTGATAATGTTCACATACACAATAGTTTTATCGATGCAGTTATGTTAATTTTGAGTATAAGACACCAAGCATAGTTAATAATGAAGAGATATGGCTCATTTTTTTAATCAGAAAAGCATTGATCTAAATGATGCTTTCAAGACTGCAGTAGCACAGTTGAAATTAGAATTCATTTTTTAAATTTTGGTGTAGTAATCAGATTACCTTAAATTTTTATTAAGAAGTATTTGACATGTAACGTTATGGTAGTATCAGGTATGAAACGTAATGATACCATATTTGTTTACACTGCTAAGTGACCATCATCAAAACTCTAGTTACTATCTGTCAGCAATGTTGTTTTGTTTTTTAGTCACTAAGTAATGTGTGACTCTTTTGTGACCCCATAGAAGGTAGCCCACCAGGCTCCTCTGTCCATGGAATTTCCCAAGCAAGAATACTGGAGTGGGTTGCAATTTCTTTCTCCAGGGGATCTTCCATGCCCAGGAATCGAACCCATGTCTCCTGCTTAGAAATATATTCTTTATCTCCAAGCCATCTGGGAAGCCATCTGTCACCATTATATAGTTGCAAACTTTTTTTTCTTATGATGAGAAAGTGGGATGAAGAAAGTAGGGAAAACCACTAGACCACTCAGGTATGACCTAAATCAAAATCCTTATGATTATACAATGGAAGTGAGAAATAGATTCAAGGGATTAGATCTGATAGACAGAGTGCCTGAAGAACTATGGATGGAGGTTTGTGACATTGTATAGGAGGCAGTTATCAACAACATCCCTAAGAAAAAGAAATGCGAAAAGGCAAAGTGGTTGTCTGAGGAGGCCTTACAAATAGCTGAGAAAAGGAGAAGCTAAAGGCAAAGGAGAAAAGGAAAGATATACCCATTTGAATGCAGAGTTCCAAGGAATAGCAAGGAGAGATAAGAAAGCCTTCCTCAGTGATCAATGCAAAGAAATACAGGAAAACAATAGAATGGGAAAGACCAGAGATCTCCTCAAGAAAATTAGAGACACCAAGGGAACATTTTATGCAAAGATGAGCACAATAAAGGATAGAAATGGTATGGACCTAACAGAAGCAGAAGATATTAAGAAGAGATGGCAAGACTACACAGAAGAACTATACAAAAAATATCTTTATGACCCAGATAACCATGATGCTGTGATCATTCACCTAGATAGAGGCAGACATCCTGGAATGGAAGTCAAGTGGGCCTTAGGAAGCATCACTATGAACAAAGCTAGTGGAGGTGATGGAATTCCATTGAGCTCTTTCAAATTCTAAAAGATGATGCTGTGAAAGTGCTGCACTCAATATGCCAGCAAATTTGGAAAACTCAGCAGTGGCCACAGGACTGGAAAAGGTCAGTTTTCATTCAAATCCCTAAGAAAGGCAATGCCAAAGAATGTTGAAACTACCACTCAATTGCACTCATCCCACACACTAGCAAAGTAATTCTCAAAATCCTCCAAGCCAGGCTTCAACAGTACATGAACCATGAACTTCCAGATGTTCGAGCTGGATTTAGAAAAGGCAGAGGAACCAGAGATCAAATTGCCAACATCTGCTGAATCATCGAAAAAGCAAGAGAGTTCCAAAAAGCATTTACTTTTGCCTTATTGGCTATGCTAAAGCCTTTGACTGTGTGGATCACAACAGACTGGAAAATTCTTAAAGAGATGGGAATACCAGTCCACCTTACCTGCCTCCTGAGAAATCTGTTTTCAGGTCAAGATGCCACAGTTAGAACAGGACGTGAAAAAACAGACTGGTTCCAAATAGGAAAATGAATACGTCAGTGCTGTATAACTCTGCTTATCTAACTTATATGCAGAGTACATCATGCAAAATGCCAGGCTGGATGAAGCACAAGCTGGAATCAAGATTGCTTGGAGAAATATCAATAACCTCAATTACGCAGATGACAACCCCCTTATGGCAGAAAGTAAAGAAGAACTAAAGAGCCTCTTGATGAAAGTGAAAGAGGAGAGTGAAAAAGTTGGCTTAAAACTCATCATTCAGAAAACTAAGATCACAGCATCCGGTCGCATCACTTCATGGCAAATAGATGGGGAAACAATGTAAACAGTGACAGACTGTTTTCTGGGGCTGCAAAATCACTGAAGATGGTGACTACAGCCATGAAATTAAAAGGCACTTGCTTCTTTGTGGCTGACCCAAGGAATAACTTGAAAATACTTTGCTCACATCACAAAAAGGCTTATTTTAGTTACAAAAACGTTTGTTTTTACACTTGTGTGATTAATAATTTGCACATTTTTGGTACTACTCCAAATTTGGATTTTGGGGTATTGAATCTTGTGTTGATGACATTCCCTAGAAAATCCATAAGTCTTCCTTTCATCTGAAGCTATAATATTTATCCTGTTCTCAGCAACACCATTTGTTGCTAACAGGTCTGTGAAATATTATGTTTGTTCTCAGAAAATGTTTTAGAGATTCGTTTTTTTCTTTATTTTATTTCAGTTGATTTATAGTATATTAGTTTCAGTAGTACAGCATAGTGATACAACATTTTGTGACTGTACTCAATTAAAATTGATTCCCTGGTGGCTCAGAGGTTAAAGTGTCTGCCTGGAATGTAGGAGACCCGGGTTCAATCCCTGGGTTGGGAAGATCCCCTAGAGAAGGAAATGGCAACCCACTCCAGTACTATTGCTTGGAGAATCCCATGGAGGGAGGAGCCTGGTCAGCTACAGTCCATGGGGTCAGGAACAGTCGGACACAACTGAACGACTTCACTTTCACTTTCAATTAAAATTTATTATAAAATAATGGCAGTATTTCCCTGTACTGTACAAAATGTTCTTGTTACTTATTATTTTGTACACAATAGTTTGTGTCTCTTAATCTTGTACCCCAATTTTGTAGTCCTCTCATCCCTCTTCTCACTGGTAACTACTAGTTCTCTGTATCTGTGAGTCTCAGTCATATGCATATAATTGGATTTTTTTTTTATATTTCATATATAAATGAAAACAGAGTTGTTTGACTAATTTCACTAAGCATAATGCCTTCTAAGTTCCACTCACATTGTTGCAAATGGCAAATGTCCTTTTTCATGGCTGAGTAATATTTCAGTATTTCATTGTTCACATCTTTATCCATTCATCTGTCAATGAACTTGTTGCAGTTGTTTAGTTGCTAAGTCATGTCCAATTCTTTGCAACCCAAAGGACTGTATCCCACCAGGATCCTCTGTCCATGCAATTTCCCAGGCAAGAATACTGGGGTGGGTTTCCATTTTCTTCTCCAGGGGATCTTCCCAACCCAGGAATCAAACCTGTGTCTCCTACACTGGCAGGCAGACTCTTTACCACTGAACCATCAGGGAGGCCCTTGATGTGTATGTAGGTTGCTTCTATGTCTCAGCTATTATTTATATTGTTGCTATGAACATTTGTGGTGCAAGTATCTTCAAATTAGTATTTGGGGCTTTTTTTTTTTTTTTTTATATATACCTAGGAGTGAAATTGTGGGATCATGTGGTAGTCTTATTTTTAGATTTTGGAGGAACTTCCATACTGTTTTCCATAGTTTCTATACCACCTTACATTTCTACAACAGTGTGCTAGGATTCCCTTTTCTTTACATTCTTACCAGTATTTGTTATTTGTAGACTTTTTGATGATAACCATTTTGAGAGGTGTGAGGTGATGATACCATATTTTAGTTTCGATTTTCATTTTTCTAATAAATAGTGATGTTATGTGCCTGTTGGCCATCTATTTTTTTTTTTTTTAAATGTCTATCCAGGTCTTCTACTCATTTTTAAATTGTTAGCTTTTAAAAATAGAATTGTGTGAGTTATTTATATACTTTAGAAATGGACACCTTATCGGTCACATCACTTGCAAATATGTTCTCCCGTTCCATAGGTTGTCATTTTGTTTTGTCAGTGGTTTCCTTTCCTGTGCAAACACATTTAAGGTTGATTATTAATAGATTACATTTATTTATTTTCCTTTTTGTTTCTTTTTCCTTAGTAGACAGATCAAAAAAAATATTGCTATAATTTATGTCAGAGTGTTATACCTGTGTTCTTTTCCAGGAGTTCTATGGCTTCAGACCTTATAGTTGGGTCTTAATGCATTGTGAGATTATTTTTGTACATAGTATGATAAAATGTTCTAGTTTCATATTTTTACACTTAGCTGTCAGGCTTTCAAAGGAGGAGTTATTGAAGCAACTGTCTTTCCTCCACTGTATATTTTTCATTCTTTTGTTGTGTATTAATTGACCATATGTTCCTGAGTTTGTTTCTTCTGTTCCATTAATCTGCATGTTTATTTTTGTGTAAGTATCAGGCTGTTTTGACTACTGTAGGTTTGTATTATTATCTGAATTCAGGGACCATGATAACTTTAGCTTTGTTGTTTTCTCTCAAGATTCCTTTGGCAATTCAGGATTTTTTTTGTTGTTGTTGTTTAATATGAATTTTAGGATTATTTCTTCTAGTTCTGTGAAAAATTTGATTTTGGTAGGTATGACATTTAATCTGTAGATTTCATTGGATACTGTGGCAATTTTAACAATACTTCCAATCCAAGAACATGAAGTATACTTCCATTTCTTTGTATCATCTTTATTTTCCTTAATCAATATATTGTAGTTTTCAGAGTCTAGGTGCTAAATTTATTTCTTTTTGAGGATAATTTAAATGAAATTATTTTACTGCTTCCTCTTTTAAATAGTTTACTATAGCCTTCTATCCTGCAGCTTTACTGAATTTGTTTATTAATGCTTATAGATTTTTTGGTGGAAACATTAGGGCTTTCTATGTATATCATCATAACATCAGCAAATAGTTGACAGCTTTACCTCTTTTCTTCCAATTTACATGTCTCTTATTTCCTTTTCTTGTCTCATGAAGTAATTAGGATTTCTGGTACTGTGTTAAATAGATATTGTAAGAGTAGGCATCCTTCTCTTATTCCTAATTTTAGGGGAAAGGCTTTTCATCACTGAGTGTTACCTGTGGATTTACCGTAATTTGCCCTTATTATGTTGAGATATGCTCCCTCTATATCCACTCTGAGTTTTTATCATGAATGGATTCTGAAGTTTGTCAAATGATTTTTCTGTGTCCATTGAAATAATCATGTAATTTTTACCCTTCTTTTTGTTGATGTTGTCTATCACATGGGTTAATTTGTGAATATTGAACTGTCCTATGATCCTTGAATAAATCCAAAATTGATCATGGTGTGCCATACTTTTTATATATTGTTGAATTTGGCTTACTAATATTTTGCTTTTACATCTATATTCATTGCAGGTATTACTCTTTAAGTTTCTGCTTTTGTAGTATCTTTGCCTGGTTTTGATATGAAGTGGACGGAGAAGCCTGGTAGGCTGCAGTCCATGGGGTCGCTAAGAGTTGGGCACGACTGAGTGACTTCACTTTCACTGTTCACTTTCATGCATTGGAGAAGGAAATGGCAACCCACTCCAGTATTCTTGCCTGGAGAATCCCAGGGACAGAGGAGCCTAGTGGGCTGCCATCTATGGGGTCGCACAGAGTTGGACACGACTGAAGTGACTTACCAGCAGCAGCAGCAGCATAGAATGAATTGGAGAGTGTTCTGTGCTCTTCAGTTTTTCTGGAATACTTTAAGCAGGATAAGTATTAGTTTTTCTTTATATGTGTGGTAGAATTCACCTGTGAAGATGTCCAGATCTAGATTTTTGTTTGCTGGGAATGTTTTTTTAACTGCAAATTTAATTTCATTATTGGTAATTGGTCTGTGCAAATTGTCTGTTTCTTCTTGTTTCATTCTTGGTAAGTGTTTGTCTCTGGAAATTTGTTCATCCCTTCTATGTTGTCCAATTTGTTGGTGTATGTTCTCATAATTTTTGTATTTTTGTAATATTGGTTACTCTTCCTCTTTTATATCTTACTTTGTTTGATTCCTTTCTCATTTCTTCTTGGTGAGATAGCTAAAAATTTCTCATTTTTTAAATCCTTTTAAGAAACCAACTCTTGGATTCGTTTATTTTTATTTCTTCTTTCTTCTTTTTTGTCTCTATTTTTTTTAATTCTTCTCTGATTCTTAAATTTTTATTCTTTTCTGCTGACTTTGGGCTTTATTTGTTCTTATTTTTCTACTTCTTTTAAGTGGTAGGTTAGGTTATTTATTTGAGGGATTTTTGTTTGTTTCTTGAGGTAGGTG
This sequence comes from Bos taurus, assembly GCF_002263795.3. Taxonomy (NCBI): domain Eukaryota; kingdom Metazoa; phylum Chordata; class Mammalia; order Artiodactyla; family Bovidae; genus Bos; species Bos taurus. The sequence goes on from NC_037336.1 coordinate 7,887,662, forward strand.
TTTTTGTTTTTTTTTTTTTTTTTTTCTTTTTTGTTTTCTGTCAAATATCAACCTGAATCAGCGATAGGTGTACCTTATGTCCCCTCTCTACTGAACCTCCCTCCTATCTCCCTCCCCATCCCACCCTTCTAGGTTGATACGGAGCCACTGTTTGAGTTCTGAGTTCACACCTTCTTGATATGTGCGTGGTATCAGTGTTCAGTTATGTGATTGATTTTTGAATATTTTTTTTTTTATACATGACATTTCACATGTTTCAATGCCATTCTCCCAAATCTTCCCACCCTCTCCCTCTCCCACAGAGTCCATAAGCCTGTTCTATACATCAGTGTCTCTTTTGCTATCTCGTATACAGGGTTATCGTTACCATCTTTCTAAATTCCATATATATGCGTTAGTATACTGTATTGGTGTTTTTCCTTCTGGCTTACTTCACTCTGTATAATAGGCTCCAGTTTCATCCACCTCATTAGAACTGATTCAAATGTATTCTTTTTAATGGCTGAGTAATACTCCATTGTGTATATGTACCATAGCTTTCTTATCCATTCATCTGCTGATGGACATCTAGGTTGCTTCCATGTCCTGGCTATTATAAACAGTGCTGCGATGAACATTGGGGTACACGTGTCTTTTTCCCTTCTGGTTTCCTCAGTGTGTATGCCCAGCAGTGGGATTGCTGGATCATAAGGCAGTTCTATTTCCAGTTTTTTAAGGAATCTCCACAGTATTCTCCATAGTGGCTGTACTAGTTTGCATTCCCACCAACAGTGTAAGAGGGTTCCCTTTTCTCCACACCCTCTCCAGCATTTATTATTTGTAGACTTTTGGATCGCAGCCATTCTGACTGGTGTGAAATGGTATCTCATAGTGGTTTTGATTTGCATTTCTCTGATAATGAGTGATGTTGAGCATCTTTTCATGTGTTTGTTAGCCATCTGTATGTCTTCTTTGGAGAAATGTCTATTTAGATCTTTGGCCCATTTTTTGATTGGGTCATTTATTTTTCTGGAGTTGAGCTGTAGGAGTTGCTTGTATATTTTTGAGATTAGTTGTTTGTCAGTTGCTTCATTTGCTATTATTTTCTCCCATTCTGAAGGCTGTCTTTTCACCTTGCTAATAGTTTCCTTTGATGTGCAGAAGCTTTTAAGTTTAATTAGGTCCCATTTGTTTATTTTTGCTTTTATTTCCAATATTCTGGGAGGTGGGTCATAGAGGATCCTGCTGTGATGTATGTCAGAGAGTGTTTTGCCTATGTTCTCCTCTAGGAGTTTTATGTTTCTGGTCTTACGTTGAGATCTTTAATCCATTTTGAGTTTATTTTTGTATATGGTGTTAGAAAGTGTTCTAGTTTCATTCTTTTACAAGTGGTTGACCAGATTTCCCAGCACCACTTGTTAAAGAGATTGTCTTTAATCCATTGTATATTCTTGCCTCCTTTGTCAAAGATAAGGTGTCCATATGTGCGTGGATTTATCTCTGGGCTTTCTATTTTGTTCCATTGATCTATATTTCTGTCTTTGTGCCAGTACCATACTGTCTTGATAACTGTGGCTTTGTAGTAGAGCCTGAAGTCAGGTAGGTTGATTCCTCCAGTTCCATTTTTCTTTCTCAAAATCGCTTTGGCTATTTGAGGTTTTTTGTATTTCCATACAAATTGTGAAATTATTTGTTCTAGCTCTGTGAAGAATACTGTTGGTAGCTTGATAGGGATTGCATTGAATCTATAAATTCTTTGGGTAGTATACTCATTTTCACTATATTGATTCTTCCAATCCATGAACATGGTATATTTCTCCATCTATTAGTGTCCTCTTTGATTTCTTTCACCAGTGTTTTATAGTTTTCTATATATAGGTCTTTAGTTTCTTTAGGTAGATATATTCCTAAGTATTTTATTCTTTTCGTTGCAATGGTGAATGGAATTGTTTCCTTAATTTCTCTTTCTGTTTTCTCATTATTAGTGTATAGGAATGCAAGGGATTTCTGTGTGTTGATTTTATATCCTGCAACTTTACTATAATCATTGATTAGTTCTAGTAATTTTCTGGTGGAGTCTTTAGGGTTTTCTATGTAGAGGATCATGTCATCTGCAAATAGTGAGAGTTTTACTTCTTCTTTTCCAATTTGGATTCCTTTTATTTCTTCTTCTGCTCTGATTGCTGTGGCCAAAACTTCCAAAACTATGTTGAATAGTAATGGTGAAAGTGAGCACCCTTGTCTTATTCCTGACTTTAGAGGAAATGCTTTCAATTTTTCACCATTGAGGATAATGTTTGCTGTGGGTTTGTCATATATAGCTTTTATTATGTTGAGGTATGTTCCTTCTATTCCTGTTTTCTGGAGAGTTTTTATCATAAATGGGTGTTGAATTTTGTCAAAGGCTTTCTCTGCATCTATTGAGATAATCATATGGTTTTTGTTTTTCAATTTGTTAATGTGGTGTATTACATTGATTGATTTGCAGATATTGAAGAATCCTTGCATCCCTGGGATAAAGCCCACTTGGTCATGGTGTATGATCTTTTTAATGTGTTGTTGGATTCTGATTGCTAGAATTTTGTTTAGGATTTTTGCATCTATATTCATCAGTGATATTGGCCTGTAGTTTTCTTTTTTTGTGGGATCTTTGTCAGGTTTTGGTATTAGGGTGATGGTGGCCTCATAGAATGAGTTTGGAAGTTTACCTTCCTCTGCAATTTTCTGGAAGAGTTTGAGCAGGATAGGTGTTAGCTCTTGTCTAAACTTTTGGTAGAATTCAGCTGTGAAGCCGTCTGGACCTGGGCTTTTGTTTGCTGGAAGATTTTTGATTACAGTTTCAATTTCCCTGCTTGTGATGGGTCTGTTAAGGTTTTCTATTTCTTCCTGGTCGAGTTTTGGAAAGTTGTACTTTTCTAAGAATTTGTCCATTTCTTCCTCGTTGTCCATTTTATTGGCATATAATTGTTGATAATAGTCTCTTATGATCCTTTGTATTTCTGTGTTGTCTGTTGTGATCTCTCCATTTTCATTTCTAATTTTATTGATTTGATTTTTCTCCCTTTGTTTCTTGATGAGTCTGGCTAATGGTTTATCAATTTTATTTATCCTTTCAAAGAACCAGCTTTTCGCTTTGTTGATTTTTGCTATGGTCTCTTTTGTTTCTTTTGCATTTATTTCTGCTCTAATTTTTAAGATTTCTTTCCTTCTACTAACCCTGGGGTTCTTCATTTCTTCCTTTTCTAGTTGCTTTAGGTGTAGAGTTAGGTTATTTATTTGACTTTTTTCTTGTTTCTTGAGGTGTGCCTGTATTGCTATGAACTTTCCCCTTAGGACTGCTTTTACTGTGTCCCACAGGTTTTGGGTTGTTGTGTTTTCATTTTCATTCATTTCTATGCAAATTTTGATTTCTTTTTTGATTTCTTCTGTGATTTGTTGGTTATTCAGCAGGGTGTTGTTCATCCTCCATATGTTGGAATTTTTAATAGTTTTTCTCCTGTAATTGAGATCTAATCTTACTGCATTGTGGTCAGAAAAGATGCTTGGAATGATTTCTATTTTTTTGAATTTACCAAGGCTAGCTTTATGGCCCAGGATGTGATCTATCCTGGAGAAGGTTCCATGTGCGCTTGAGAAAAAGGTGAAATTCATTGTTTTGGGATGAAATGTCCTATAGATATCAATTAGGTCTAACTGGTCTATTGTATCGTTTAAAGTTTGTGTTTCCTTGTTAATTTTCTGTTTAGTTGATCTATCCATAGGTGTGAGTGGGGTATTAAAGTCTCCCACTATTATTGTGTTATTGTTAATTTCTCCTTTCATACTTGTTAGCATTTGTCTTACATACTGCAGTGCTCCCGTGTTGGGTGCATATATATTTATAATTGTTATATCTTCTTCTTGGATTGATCCTTTGATCATTATGTAGTGACCTTCTTTGTCTCTTTTCACAGCCTTTGTTTTAAAGTCTATTTTATCTGATATGAGTATTGCTACTCCTGCTTTCTTTTGGTCCCTATTTGCATGGAAAATCTTTTTCCAGCCCTTCACTTTCAGTCTGTATGTGTCCCCTGTTTTGAGATGGGTCTCTTGTAGACAACATATGTAGGGGTCTTGTTTTTGTATCCATTCAGCCAGTCTTTGTCTTTTGGTTGGGGCATTCAACCCATTTACGTTTAAGGTAATTACTGATAAGTATGATCCCGTTGCCATTTACTTTATTGTTTGGGGTTCGAATTTATACACCATTTTTGTGTTTCCTGTCTAGAGAATATCCTTTAGTATTTGTTGGAAAGCTGGTTTGGTGGTGCAGAATTCTCTCAGCTTTTGCTTGTCTGAGAAGCTTTTGATTTCTCCTTCATACTTAAATGAGATCCTTGCTGGGTACAATAATCTGGGCTGTAGGTTATTTTCTTTCATCATTTTAAGTATGTCTTGCCATTCCCTCCTGGCTTGAAGAGTTTCTATTGAAAGATCAGCTGTTATCCTTATGGGAATTCCCTTGTGTGTTATTTGTTGTTTTTCCCTTGCTGCTTTTAATATTTGTTCTTTGTGTTTGATCTTTGTTAATTTGATTAATATGTGTCTTGGGGTGTTTCGCCTTGGGTTTATCCTGTTTGGGATTCTCTGGGTTTCTTGGACTTGGGTGATTATTTCCTTCCCCAGTTTAGGGAAGTTTTCAACTATTATCTCCACAAGTATTTTCTCATGGTCTTTCTTTTTGTCTTCTTCTTCTGGAACTCCTATGATTCGAATGTTGTAGCGTTTAATATTGTCCTGGAGGTCTCTGAGATTGTCCTCATTTCTTTTAATTCATTTTTCTTTTATTCTCTCTGATTCATTTATTTCTACCATTCTATCTTCTAATTCACTAATCCTATCTTCTGCCTCTGTTATTCTACTATTTGTTGCCTCCAGAGTGTTTTTAATTTCATTTATTGCATTATTCATTATATATTGACTCTTTTTTATTTCTTCTAGGTCCTTGTTAAACCTTTCTTGCATCTTCTCAATCCTTGTCTCCAAGCTATTTATCTGTGATTCCATTTTAATTTCAAGATTTTGGATCAATTTCACTATCATTATTTGGAATTCTTTATCAGATAGATTCCCTATCTCTTCCTCTTTTGTTTGGTTTGGTGGGCATTTATCCTGTTCCTTTATCTGCTGGCTATTCCTCTGTCTCTTCATCTTGTTTAAATTGCTGAGTTTGGGGTGTCCTTTCTGTATTCTGGCAGTTTGTGGAGTTCTCTTTATTGTGGCTTTTCCTCACTGTGTGTGGGTTTGTACAGGTGGCTTGTCAAGGTTTCCTGGTTAGGGAAGCTTGTGTCGGTGTTCTGATGGGTGGAGCTGTATTTCTTCTCTTTGTTCAGTCGCGCTGTGGGGAGGGAGGGAGGGATGCTGCAAACAAATAACACTGGCGTGCGCTCGCACTGCCTCAGCCACACTGGGTCTGCCCCCGCTCACACTGCTCAGGCTCTAGGTTGTTCCGCCGGGAACAATCTGAGGCTGGCCCTGGGTTGCATGTACCTCCCAGGTCCAAGCCGCTCAGGTTCAGGCATTCGGGTAGTCCTCAGAGGCGCAGACTCAGTTGGGCCTGAGTTTTGTGCTCTTCCCAGGTCCGAGCAGCTCAAGTGATGAGGTGTTTGGTGAGCGCCAATGCTGCGACTTATCGCCTCCCCGCCACTCGGTTATTTGGGTGTAAAACCGGTGCACCTTCTCAGGCAGATGTTAACCGTCCAGACCCCCAAAAAGTTTTAGTTAGCAAAGAAGCCTGCTTACAGTTTTATAGATAATGTCTCTCTGGGGCTGCGATTGCCCGCTTCCGGCTCTGGCTGCCTGTCACCGGAGGGGGAAGGTCTGCAGCCGGCTATCTCTGTTCAATTCTTTGTTCCGTGCGCGGGCCTGGCAGTCTTAGGTTAGGGCTGGCTTTTCGCGTGGTAGATATCCCACAGTCTGGTTTGCTAGCCCAAATTATTTCGCTCAGATAGTGCTCAGGGTATTCAGGCCAGATTCTTACTCTAAGCGATGCAGCCCGCGCTGCGCCTCCCTGCCCAGCCCCCGCTTGCTAATGGCACGTGCAGGCGTCTGCGCTGCTTCTCCGCTGGGGGAGTTACCGTAGGACTCGCAATCTTCGAGTTTTAATTGTTTATTTATTTTTTCTTCCTGTTATGTTGCCCTCTGTGCTTCCAAAGCTCGGCACAGATTCGGCAGTGAGAAGGTTTCCTGGTGTTTGGAAACTTCTCTCTTTTTAAGACTCCCTTCCCGGGACGGAACTCCATCCCTCCCTCTTTTGTCTCTTTTTTTGTCTTTTATATTTTTTCCTACCTCCTTTCGAAGAGTTGGATTGCTTTTCTGGGTGCCTGATGTCCTCTGCCGGCATTCAGAAGTTGTTTTGTGGAATTTACTCGACGTTTAAATGCTGTTTTGATGAATTTGTGGGGGAGAAAGTGTTCTCCCCGTCCTACTCCTCCGCCATCTTGGCTCCTCCCACCTGTTTTTGTTATTTAGTAGCTAAGACATATCTGACTCTTTTGTGACCCTCTGAACTGAAGCCTGCCAGGCTTCTCTATCCATGGGATTTTCCAGACAAGAATACTAGCGTGGATTACCATTTCCTTCTGCATTGGCAGGCAGATTCTTTAGTGCTGAGCTACCAAATAAGCCCCTGAGGAAGGCCAACTATGAAGTTCCCTCTTAGAATTGCTTTTGGGCATGCCATATTTTTGGGAAACCATGTTTCCATTTTCATTTGTCTCTGCATGTTTTCTGATTTCACCTTTGATTTCTTCATTGAACCACTGCTTTTTTAGTAGCATGTTGTTTGATCTCCGTATTTCCATTCTTTCCTACTTTTCTTTCTGTAGTCAAATTCTAGTTTTGTATTATTTTCTTTGGGGAAAAGACACTTAATGTAATTTCTATACACTCTAATTTTTTTGTATAATTATTTTTTATTGAAGGATAATTGCTTTATAGAACTTTGCTGCTTCCTGTCAAACCTCAACATGAATCAGACATAGGTATACCTATATCCCCTCCCTTTTGAACCTCCCCCCATCTCCCTACCCATCCCACCCCTCTAGGTTGATACAGAGCCCCTCTTTGAGTTTCCTGAGCCATACAACAAATTCCCGTTGGCTATCTATTTTACATATGGTAATATGTACTCTTTCCATACATCTCACCCTCCCCTCCCCTCTGCCCGTGTCCATAAGTCTATTCTCTGTGTCTTTTTCTCCACTGTTGCCCTGTAAATAAATTCTTCAGCACCATCTTTCTAGATTCTGTATATATGTGTTAGAATATGGTATTTATCTTTCTCTTTCTGACTCACTTCACTCTGTATAGTTTTTTGAGACTTGTTTCGTGGTCTAACATGGTCTGTTTTGGAGAATATTCCATGTACACTTGAGAAGAATGTGTATGCTGCTGGTTCTGGTTGTAAAGTCCTATACATATCTATTAAGTTCAATTGGTCTGTTGTGTCATTTAAGACCATTGTTACCTTATTGATTTTCTACCTGGATGACCTGTCTGTCCATTGATGGCACTGGGGTGCTAAAGTCCCCTATTTTTATTGTACTATTGTAAATTTCTCTCTTTAAGTCTATTAATATTTGCTTTTTATATTTAGCTGTGCCTGTGTTGTGTGCATATATGCTAATGAATGTAACCTTGTCTTTTATTGATCACTTTATTCTTATATAATGCTCTTCTTTGTCTGTTTTGAGTTTCTAAAAGTATTTTATCTTTATAAGATATGAGTACAGCTATTCTTATTTAAATCATTTCCATTTGCATGAAATACATTTTTCCATCTTCTCACTTTCATCCTGTATATTTCTTCAGATTTCAGGTGAGTCTCTTGTAAGCAGCATATAGATGGGTCTTGTCTTTTTAACCCAATCAACCACCTTATGTATTCTGATTAGAGCAATGTCTGTTGAAATTTATGTAATTATTGGTAACTATTTACGTATCGCCATGTATTACGTGTTTCTGACTATTTTTCTTTTTTCACTGCTCTTTTATTCATTTTAATTTCTTCCTTTATGGATTAATGATTTTCTGTTGTGGTATGCTTTTTTTTTTTTTTTTTTTCTCCTATAGTTCCTGTATATCTATTGTACATTTTTTGATTTGTGGTTACCATGAAGTTCATATATGTTGTCTTATAACTGTATCTACTTGTTTTAAACAGGTAGTCCTTACCTGTCCTTCGAGTTCAAACACATTCTAAAAGATCTACATTTTTAACTCCCTTCCCTCACATTTTGTCTACATGTTTTACTTCTTCATGTTTATCCCTATACTGATTATTATTGTTATAGTTGCTTTTATTCTTTATTTCTATACATCTTTGTACTAGCTTATTTAAGTGGTTGAACCTCAGCCTTTATCATATACTTACTTTTACAGCAGGATTTTTCCTCTCTTATATATATATACATATATATATGTATATATATATTTACTTTGTGCTATAACCTTTTCTTTAGCACTTATAAAAGACCCTTTAACATTTCTTTGAGGTAGGTTTACTATTGATAACAACTTTTAAGTTGTGCTTGAATGAGAGGTATTTTTTTAACACTCCTTCAATTCTAAATGATAATCTTGCTGGGTAAATTATCCTAGGTTACAAGTATTTCCCTTTAAGCAACGCTTTTTGGGTTGCAACATTTTTGAAAAATCAGCTTGTGGCCTTATGGGGGTTACCTTCTGTATGGTTCTTTGTTTTACTCTTCCTGCCTCTATAATTCTCTGTAACTTTTGCCATTTTAATTATGATATGTCTTGATCTGGGCCTGTTGCAGTTTATGCTCTTTGAGACACTCTGTGATTTCTATGCCTGGATATCTGTTTGATTCCTCAGCTCTGGAAAATTTTTACCCATAATTTCATGGAATACATTTTTGGCAGTCACACTCCCACAACCCCCCCCACCCCCGCCCCCCCGCCTGTTGGTCGATCCTCTCCTTCTGGGGCTCCTATAATACAAATATTGGTATGCTTAGTGTTGCCCTCAGTTCAGTCCAGTCGCTCAGTCGTGTCCAACTCTTTGTGACCCCATGAATCATAGCATACCAGGCCTCCCTGTCCAACACCAACTCCCAGAGTTCACGCAAACACACGTCCATTGAGTTGGTGATGCCATCCAGCCATCTCATCCTCTGTTGTCCTCTTTTTCTCCTGCCCCCAATCCCTCCCAGCATCAGAGTCTTTTCCAGTGAGCCAACTCTTCGCATGAAATGGTCAAAGTACTGGAGTTTCAGCTTCAGCATCATTCCTTCCAAACAATGCCCAGGACCAATCTCCTTTAGAATGGACTGGTTGGATCTCCTTGCAGTCCAAGGGACTCTCAAGAGTCTTCTCCAACACCACAGTTCAAAAGCATAAATTCTTCAGCACTCAGCTTACTTCACAGTCCAACTCTCACATCCATACATGACCACTGGAAAAACCATAGCCTTGACTAGATGGACCTTTGTTGGCAAAGTAATATCTCTGCTTTTCAATATGCTATCTAGGTTGGTCATAACTTTTCTTCTAAGGAGTAAGCATCTTTTAATTTCATGGCTGCAGTCACCATCTGCAGTGATTTTGGAGCCCAAAAAAATAAAGTCTGACACTGTTTCCACTGTTTCCCCATCTATTTCCCATGAAATGATGGGACCAGATGCCATGATCTTCCATTTTCTGAATGTTGAGTTGTAAGCCAACTTTTTCATTCTCCTCTTTCACTTTCATCAAGAGGCTTTTGAGTTCCTCTTCACTTTCTGCCATAAAGGCGGTGTCATCTGCATATCTGAGGTTATTGATATTTCTCCCGGCAAACTTGATTCCAGCTTGTGCTTCTTGCAGCCCAGCGTTTCTCATGATGTACTCTGCATATATGTTAAATAAGCTGGGTGACAGTATACAGCCTTGAGGTAATCCTTTTCCTATTTGGAACCAGTCTGTTGTTCGATGTCCAGTTCTAACTGTTGCTTCCTGACCTGCATATAGGTTTCTCAAGAGGCAGGTCAGGTGGTCTGGTATTCCCATCTCTTTCAGAATTTTCCACAAGTTATTGTGATCCACACAGTCAAAGGCTTTGGCATAGTCAATAAAGGAGAAATAGATGTTTTTCTGGAACTCTCTTGCTTTTTCCATGATCCAGTGGATGTTGGCAATTTGATCTCTGGTTCCCTCTGCCTTTTCTAAATTCAGCTTGAACATCTGGAAGTTCAAGGTTCATGTATTGCTGAAGCCTGGCTTGGAGAATTTTGAGCATTACTTTACTAGTGTGTGAGATGAGTGCAATTGTGCGGTAGTTTGAGCATTCTTTGGCATTGCCTTTCTTTGGGATTGGAATGAAAACTGACCTTTTCCAGTCTTCTGGCCACTGCTGAGTTTTCCACATTTGCTGGCATATTGAGTGCAGTACTTTCACAGCATCATCTTTCAGGATTTGAACTAGCTCAACTGGAATTCCATCACCTCCACTAGCTTTGTTCATAGTGATGCTTTCTAAGGCCCACTTGACTTCACATTCCAGGATGTCTGGCTCTAGGTGAGTGATCATACCATTATGATTATCTTGGTCATGAAGATCTTTTTTGTACAGTTCTTCTATGTATTCTTGCCACCTCTTGTTAATATCTTCTGCTTCCGTTAGGTCCATAACATTTCTGTCCTTTTCGAGCCCATCTTTGCATGAAATGTTCCCTTGGTATCTCTAATTTTCTTGAAGAGATCTCTAGTGTTTCCCATTCTATTGTTTTCCTCTATTTCTTTGTATTGATCGCTAAGGAAGGCTTTCTTAACTCTACTTGCTATTCTTTGGAACTCTGCATTCAGATGCTTATATCTTTCCTTTTCTCCTTTGCTTTTCACTTCTCTTCTTTTTACAGCTATTTGTAAGGCCTCCCCAGACAGCCATTGTGCTTTTTTGCATTTCTTTTCCATGGGGATGGTCTTGATCCCTATCTCCTGTACAATGTCACGAACTTTAGTCCATAGTTCATCAGGCACTCTATCTATCAGATCTAGTCCCTTAAATCTATTTCTCACTTTCACTGTATAATCTTAAGGGATTTGATTTAGGTCATACTTGGATGGTCTAGTGGTTTTCCCTACTTTCTTCAATTTAAGTCTGAATTTGGCAATAAGGAGCTCATGATCTGAGCCACAGTCAGCTCCCAGTCTTGTTTTTGCTGACTGTATAGAGCTTCTCCATCTTTGGCTACAAAGAATATAATCAATTTGATTTCAGTGTTGACCACCTGGTGATGTCCATGTGCAGAGTCTTCTCTTGTGTTGTTGGAAAAGGGTGTTTGCTATGACCAGTGTATTCTCTTGGAAAAACTCTATTAGCCTTTGGCCTGCTTCATTCCATTTTTCAAGGCCAAATTTGCCTGTTACTCCAGGTGTTTCTTGACTTCCTATTTTTGCATTCCAGTCCCCTATAAAGAAAAGGACATCTTTTTTGGGAGTTAGTTGTAAAAGGTCTTGTAGGTCTTCATAGAACTGTTCAACTTCAGTTTCTTCAGCATTACTGGTTGGGGCATAGACTTGGATTACTCTGATATTGAATGGTTTGCCTTGGAAATGAACAGAGATCATTCTGTCGTTTTTGAGATTGCATTCAAGTGCTGCATTTCAGACTCTTCTGTTGACTATGATGGCTACTCCATTTCTTCTAAGGGATTCCTGCCCACAGTCGTAGATATAATAGTCATCTGAGTTAAATTCACCCATTCCAGTCCATTTTAGTTCGCTGATTCCTAGAATGTCGACATTCACTCTTGCCATCTCCTGTTTGACTACTTCCAATTTGCCTTGATTCATGAACCTGACATTCCAGGTTCCTATGCAATATTGCTCTTTACAGCATCGGACCTTGCTTCTATCACCAGTCACATCCACAACTGGGTATTGTTGTTGCTTTGGCTCCATCCCTTCATTCTTTCTGGAGTTATTTCTCCACTGATCTCCAGTAGCATATTGGGCCCCTACTTACCTGGGGAGTTCCTCTTTCAGTATCCTATCATTTTGCCTTTTCATACTGTTCATGGGGTTCTCAAGGCAAGAATACTAAAGTGGTTTGCCATTCCCTTGTCCAGTGGACCACATTCTGTCAGCCCTCTCCACCATGACCCGCCCGTCTTGGGTGGCCCCACAGGGCATGGATTAGTTTCATTGAGTTAGACGAGGCTGTGTTCCTAGTGTGATTAGATTGACTAGTTTTCTATGATTATGGTTTCAGTGGACATGGAGTATCTCTTTATGGCTGCTCCAGCAAAGCGCAGCTGTTGCTCCTTACCTTGGATGAGGGGTATCTCCTCACCGCTGCCCCTCCTAACCTTGAATGTGGAGTCTTAGAGGTCCCTTAAACTGTTGTCAGTTATCTTTTCTCTTATTTGGTTCTTATTTGGTGATTCACATCATTATGTCTTCCAGTTCATGTAAGTGTGTTTCTATATTACTTAGTCTGCTAATACTGTCTAATGTGATTTTCATTTTAGTTATCATATTCTTAAGTTCTGATTAGTTCTTGTTCATATTTTCTAGTTCCTTGTTATAATTTCACTGTGTTAATCTATTATTTTCCCTAATTCAGCTATCATTCCTAATGCTTTGAACTCTTCATCTGATAAATTTTTAACTTCTGTGTTCCCTGCCCCCCGCCACCCACTCTCTTCTGTCCCCATCCTGCCTGATTATATAGGAATCTTTCTTACAGCCTTGGTGGTGCAGGAGCCTTTCTGCCAGTTTCAGTAAGAATCGCTCCACATGTAGATGTCTTTTTGATGTGTTCCTGGAAGGTGAGTTCCACACTTTCCTAGTCGCCAATCGTGATCTCCCTCTCCAGAGTTTTAATTGCATGACTTTTCATTGTAACTTATTAATGATTGATAAACAAGTTCATAAATCAATTTATAACTTATTTTCTTGCCTCATAGTTGAAGCCAAAAGCTTTTGTAGACTAGACTTTTACTTCTCTACATTTCAAATTGATTTATTGGAGTTGCAAGCTGCAATAGTCACATCTTGACTGAGACTGACACTGGCTTGTTTTATCTCAAAATCATGTAATTGAAGTGTTCTTCTCTTTTACTTTTGCTATCCTTATTTCTTAATACCCATGAAATCTTTCTCTCTTATTCATATTGTAAGCCATCATTTCATTGATCTCACAGTATGATTCCTAGAAAATATAAAACTAACACTTTAGCCAAATCCCATCATTCCAGGGAGCTTGTTATCCCTGTTCTTGATCTTCAGGTGACAAACATACCTGTGTTGTTAGGGAAACATATACTGTCAGGAAATATACTTTAATAAAGATATGCTAGCTCTTAGAAGTTCAAAGCAATTATATAAAACATTGCTACTATTGGATAACCAACCTTTGTTGTTGTTGTTCAGTCTCCAAGTCATGACCAACTCCATGACCCAGTGGACTGCAGCATGTCAGGCTTCTGTGTCCCTCATCATCTCCCAGAGTTTGCCCAAGTTCGTGTCCATCCAATTGGTGATACCACTGAGCCATCACATCCTCTATCACACTCTTCCTCCTGCCTTCTCAGCGTCAGAGTCTTTTCCATTGAGTCAGCGATTCACATCAGGTGGCCAAAGTATTGGAGCTTCAGCTTCAGCATCAGTCCTTCAAAAGTGTATTCAGGGTTGATTCCTTTAAGATTGACTGGTTTGATCTTGTTTCCAAGGGATACTCAAGAGTCTTCTCCAACACCACAAATTGAAAGCATCAATTCTTCAGTGCTCTACCTTGTTTATTGTCCAACTTTCACGTCTGTACGTCACTACTGGAAAGACCATAGCCTCGACTGTACAGACCTTTGTCAGCAAAGTGATGTCTTTGCTTTTTTAGCACATTGTCTAGGTTTCTCGTAGCTTTCCTGCCTAGAAGTAATTGTCTTCTAATTTCATGGCTGCAGTAACCATCTGCAGTGATTTTACAGCCCAAGAAGAGGAAATCTGTTACTGCTTCCACTTTATCCCTTTCTATTTGCCATGAAGAGATGGGACAGGATGCCATGATCTTAGCTTTTTAAATAGAGTGTTAAACCAGCTTTTTCACTCTCTTCCTTAACCCTCATCAAGAGACTCTTTAGTTCCTCTTCATTTTCTGCCATTAGAATGATATCATCCACATATCTGAGGCTGTTGATATTTCTCCCGGCAATCTTGATTCCAGCTTGTAACTCATCCAGCCCAGCATTTCACAGGATGTATTCTGTGTATAAGTTAAATACACTGGATGACCATAAACAGCCTTGTCATACTTCTTAGTTGTTGTTCCATGTAAGTTGTTCCATGTAAGGTTCTAACTATTGCTTCTTGACCTGCATGCAGGTTTCTCAAGAGACAGGTAAAATGGTCTGGTATTCCCATCTCTTTAAGAGTTTTCCACAGTTTATTATCATCCACAAAGTCAAAGGCTTTAGCATAGTCCTTGAAACAGAGATAGATGTTTACCTAGAATTCCCTTGCTTTTTCTATGATCCAGCGAATGTTGACAATTTGATCTCTGGTTCCTCTGCCTTTTCTAAATCCAGCTTGAACATCTAGAAGTTCTCAGTTCAAGTAATGCTGAAGCCTAGCTTGGAGGATTTTGCATAATCTTACTAACATGGTAGATAAATGCAATTATCTGGTGGCGTGAACATTGGTTAGTACTGCCCTTCCTGGGAACTGTGATGAGGGTTGACCTTTACTAGTCCTGTGGTCACTGCTGGGTTTTCCAAATTTGCTGACATATTGTTTGCAACACTTTAATAGCATCATCTTTTAAGATTTTAAATAGCTCTGCTGGAATTCTGTCACCTCCACTAGCTTAATTGGCATCAGTGCTTCCTAAGCCCCACTTGACTTCACACTCCAGAATGTCTGGCTCTAAATGAGAGACTATTTTTGTGCAGTTCTTCTGTGAATTCTTTCCATCTTTTCTTGATCTCATCTGATTCTAGTAGGTCTTTATTATTTCTGTCCTTTATTGTGCCCATCTTCAGATGAAATGGTCCTTTGATATTTCTAATTTTCTTGAAGAGATCTCTAGTCTTTCTGATTGTCTAAGGAGGCTTTAAAAATAACAGTGGAAAGAAGAGAAGTGAAAAGTAAGGGAGGAAAGGAATAGTATGCCAAACTAAATGCAGAGTTCCAGAAAATAGCAGGAGAGACAAGAAGGCCTTCTTCAACCAACCTTTATCCTCTGAATAATAACTGAATGATAAGGCATAGTTTATGTGCTCTACTCAAATTGCTGTCTTTGAACTGACAGATAGACTTGGGAAAAACTGATAAAGGCAGAACTTAATAATAGCAATGGCTTACAAGTATTATAAGGGAACCAAAGGAAGAACGAAGAGATCTTATTGGAGAAAATTTATAAAATATTTAAGAAAGAAAAGAGATCAATTATACTTCAAAATCCAACCAACAGACAAACAAAATTATACAAGAAAGGCATCAGATTTGTGGTTACCAAAGGCAGGAGTGAAGAGAAGGTGAATTGAATGAAGGCAGTCAAAAGATACAACATTGCCAGTTATAAGGTAAATAAATTCCAGGGATATAATGTAGAATGTGATCAATGTAATTAACATTGCTAGATGTTATTATGAAAGTTGCTAAGAGTTCAAATCCTAAGAGTTCTCATCACAAGGGAAAAATTATTTTCTATTTATTTAGTTTTGTACCTGTATGAGATGATGGGTGTTCACCAGACTTACTGTGATAATTATTTCATGATGTATGAAAGCTAAATGATTATGCTGTACACCTTAAACTTATATAGTGCTGCATGTCAATTGTATGTCAGTAAAACTGGAAGAAAAAAAGAACAGGAACTGCTATGTAAAACAGTAAATGTATGCTCTTCTTGTTATGGTAAAAGGGAAGCATCTTTTACAGACTTGCAGCTATCTAACTGAAACATTTTCTTCAGAAGCAATGAAAAAAAGAAAATCTATTTTCAAAATATTCTGCATACTTACAGTCGTGATTCCAGTACATCAGTACTTCTAGAATTTCTTTTACAATTAACCAGAGACAGGATTTTAAAACTATTTAGCTTCAAGAAGCATTTTTACTCTTTTGAATAGATTTATCTTTGAAAACTAGTTAAAATTTAACTGAGTACCTCATAAAGTCAGTACTTTGGAAAGAAATTACATGAGTATAAAATAAATGTCTGACATTCAGTATTCCAAATTGACTTTGTTATTCACAATTTCTAATATGTCCAATGTAAGTCCTAGGTGTCAGTTTGTTAAATTTTATTGGACAGTGTCTGAGTACATGTCTGCTTCTCTGCAGTTAGAATTGGAAGAAATAGCTAGTTCTGAATGGCGCTTGATGTAATTCTGCCTCAGTTGATATATTCAGGGCCCATATGGATCACCTATAGAAGCAGTTATATTACCAGTGTTTGTGTCTTAAGATGTCCGGATTTCATGGAATTTACCATTTTCTGTTCAGATTCAACGATCAGTTCTCAAGTAAAATAAAACCAATGTGCTTTTTCCCCTTAAATATTCACATGGTAACATAAATAAGATTATTAGATGCTTACATTATCAAAATATGAGTTTTATAAATTAAAATTTAACCAATCTCTAAAAAACTAAATATATTACTGTGGTCAATAACAACCATGCCCAAAGTCATAATAGTTACTGGTGTTCAGATTTATAATTGATTAAGCTTTTGCCTCTGTTCACAAAACACAAATACTATTCTAAAAGCACTGCAAAAAGCAATAGAAAAAGCTTATTTTCTGAGAAACTACCAATATAATTAAAGATTCATTGGTATGAAATTAAGTGATGCTTTCTTTACTTTTGCTTTTCTTAGACTGTACATTACTTTTTGAAGTTCCATGTATCCACAGATGTGTGTTTTTTTATAAACCCATTATAATTTAAAATTATATTTTTCACCTTTATTTAGGGTTTTTTTCCTGTTTCATCCTTTATAATAAAAAAAATTAGAAGGTTTTAAATTACATCATAAGCTCTAAGCAATTTAATCTAGTTTCCTAAAGCATATTTTTGGATTTGTTAGTGTATAAAGTATCATTTTTAACTGATAAAATTTACATGTTTATCTAATACTATTAACAACCCATTATGTCCATTATTGTGAGATGTAAAGTTCAAGATACATTGCATTTGCCTTTAATATGCATTCTGAGGACTAATAAGTTCAGTTCAGTTACTCAGTCATGTCTGAATCTTTGCGACCCCATGGACTGTGGCACACCAGGCTTCCCTGTCCATCACAAACTGCCAAAGCGTGCTCAAACTTGTGTCTGTCAGATCAGTGATGCCACCTAACCATCTAATACTCTGTCATCCCCTTCTCCTCATGCCTTCAGTCTTTCCCAGCATCAGGGTCTTTTCGAAGGAGTCAGTTCTTCACTCAGGTGGCCAAAGTATCAGCTTCAGCATCAGTTCCTCCAATGACTATTCAGAATAATTTCCTTTAGGACTGACCGGTCTGATATCCTTCCAGACCAACAGACTCTCAAGAGTCTTCTCCAACACCAAAGTTCAAAACAATCAATTCTTCAATGCCTAGCCTTCATTATGGTCCAACTCTCACATCCATATATGACTACTAGAAAAACCACAGCTTTGATCTTTGGATCTTTGTCAGCAAAGTAATGTCTCTGCTTTTTAATATGCTGTCTAGGTTGGTCATAAGTTTTCTTCCAAGAAGCAAACATCTTTTAATTTCATAGCTGCAATCACTATCTGCAGTGATTTTGGAGCCCAAGAAAATAAAGTCTGTCACTGTTTCTGTTGTTTCCCCATCTATTTGCCATGAAGTGATGGGACTGGATACCATGATCTTAGTTTTCTGAATGTTGAGTTTTAAGCCAACTTTTTCACTCTCCTCTTTCACTTTCATCAAGAGGCTCTTTAGTTCCTCTTTGCTTTCTGCCAAAAGAGCAGTGTCATCTGCATATCTGAGGTTATTGATATTTCTCCTGGCAATATTGATTCCAGCTTGTGCTTCATCCAGCCCAGCATTTTGCATGATGTACTCTGCATATAAATTAAATAAGCAGGGTGACAATATACAACCTTGACATAATCCTTTTCCTATTTGGAACCAGTCCATTGTTCCATGTCTGGCTTTTACTGTTTCTCTTTGACCTACATACAGATTTCTCAGGAGGTTGCTAAGGTGGTATGGTATTCTCGTCTCTTGAAGAATTTTCCACGGTTTGTTGAGATCCATGCAGTCAAAGGCTTTAGTATGGTCAATGAAGCAGAAGTAGATGCTTTCCTGGAATACTCTTGATTTTCCTATGATCCAACAGATGATGTCCATATGATCTCTGGTTCCCCTGCCTTTTCTAAATGCAGTTTGAACATCTAGAAGTTCTCAGTTCACATAATTTTGAAGCCTAGCTTGAAGAATTTTTTAAAAAATTAATTTATTTATTTTAATTGGAGGCCTATTACTTTATAATATTGTGGTGCTTTTTGCCATACATTCACATGAATCAGCCATGGGTGTACATGTGTCCCCCATCCCAAACCCCTCTCCCACCTCCCTCCCTATCCCATCCCTCTGAGTTTTCCCAGTGCATTGGCTTTTAGTGTCCTGTTTCATGCATAGAACTTGGACTGGTCATCTATTTCACATATGGTAATATACATGTTTCAATGCTATTCTCTCAAATCATCCCACCCTCACCTTCTTCCACAGAGTCCAAAAGTCTGTTCATTATATGTGTCTCTTTAGCTGTCTCACGTATAGAGTCATTGTTACCATCTTTATAAATTCCATATACATGCAGTAGTATACTGTATTGATGTTTCTCTTTCTGATTTACTTCACTCTGTACAATAGGCTCCAGTTTCGTCCACCTCATTAGAATTGACTCAAACGTGTTCTTTTTTTATAGCTGAGTAATATTCCATTCTGTATGTATACCACAACTTTCTTATCCATTCGTCTGCCAATGGACATCTAGGTTGCTTCCATGGCCTGGCTACTGTAAACAGTGCTGCAATGAAGATTAGGGTACATGTGTCTCTTTCAATTCTGGTTTTCTCAGTGTGTATGCCCAGCAGTGGTATTGCTGGGTCGTATGGCAGTTCTACTTCCAGTTTTTTAAGAAATCTCCACACTGTTCTCCATAGTGACTATACTAGTTTTCATTCCCACAGACAGTATAAGAGGGTTACCTTTTCTAGACACCCTTTCCAGTATTTATTGCTTGTAGACTTTTGGATAGCAGTCATTTGACCAGTGTGAGATGGTACCTCATTGGAGTTTTGATTTGGATTTCTCTGATAATGAGTGATGTTGAGCATCTTTTCATGTGTTTATTAGACATCTGTCTGTCTTCTTCAGAGAAAGGTCTGTTTAGTTCTTTGGCCCATTTTTTGATTGGGTATTTCATTTTTCTAGTATTGAGCTGCATGAGCTGCTTGTATATTTTTGAGATGAATTATTTGTCAGTTGCTTTGTTTGCTATTATTTTCTCCCATTTCAAAGGCTGTCTTTTCACCTTGCTTATAGTTTCCTTCATTGTGTAAAAGCTTTTAAGGTTAATTGGTTCCCATTTGTTTATTTTTGCTTTTATTTCCATTACTCTGGGAGGTGGGTCATAGAGGATCTTGCTGTGATTTATGTCAGAGGGTGTTTTGCCTCTGTTTTCCTCTAGGAGTTTTATAGTTTCTGGTCCTACATTTAGATCTTTAATCCATTTTAAGTTTATTTTTGTGTATGGAGATAGAAAGTGTTCTAATTTCATTCTTTTACAGGTGGTTGACCAGTTTTCCCAGCACCACTTGTTAAAGAGATTGTCTTTTCTCCATTGTATATTTTTGCCTGCTTTGTCAAAGATAAGGTGTCCATAGGTGTGTGGATTTATCTCTGGGTTTTCTATTTTGTTCCATTGATCTATATTTCTGTCTTTGTGCCAGTACCATACTGTCTTGTTGACCGTTGCTTTTTAGTGTAATCTGAAGTCAGGCAGCTTGATTCCTCCAGTTCCATTCTTCTTTCTCAAGATTGCTTTGGCTATTTGAGGTTTTTTGTGTTTCCATACAAATTGTGAAATTATATGTTCTAGTTCTGTGAAAAATTACCGTTGGTAGCTGGATAGGGATTGCATTGAATCTGTAGATTGCTTTGGGTTGTATACTCATTTTCACTATATTGATTCTTCTGATCCATGAACATGGTATATTTCTCCATCTATTTGTGTCATCTTTGAATTCTATCAGTGTTTTACAGTTTTCTATCTTTAGGTCTTTTGGTTCTTCAGGTAGATTTATTCCTAAGTATTTTATTCTTTTCATCACAATGGTGAATGAGATTGTTTCCTTTATTGCTTTCTGTTTTCTCATTACTAGTGTATAGGGATGCACGGGATTTCCGTGTGTTAATTTTATATCCTGCAACTCTATTATATTCATTGATTAGTAATTTTCTGGTGGAGTCTTTATGGTTTTCTATGTAGAGAATCATGTCATCTACAAACAGTGCGAGTTTTACTTCTTCTTTCCAATCTGGGTTACTTTTATTTCTTTTTCTTCTCTGACTGCTGTGGCTAAAACTTCCAACACTATGTTGAATAGTAGTGGTGAGAGTGGGCACCCTTGTCTTGTTCCTGACTTGAGGGGAAATGCTTTCAATTTTTCACCATTGAGGATAATGTTTGCTGTGGGTTTATCATATATGGCTTTTATTATGTTGAGATATATCTGTTTTCTGGTGAGTTTTTATCATAAATGGGATTTTGAATTTTGTCAAAGGCTTTCTCTGCATCTATCGAAATAATTATATGGTTTTTATCTTTCAATTTGTTAATGTGCTGTAGCACATTGATTGATTTGCCAATATTGAAGAATTGTTGTATCCCTGGGATAAAGCCCACTTGGTCATGATGTATGATCTTTTTAATATGTTGTTGGATTCTGTTTGATAGAATTTTGTTGAGGATTTTTGCATCTATGTTCATCAGTGATATTGGCCTGTAGTTTTATTTTCTGGGGGCGTCTTTGTCAGGTTTTGGTATTAGGGTGATGGTGGCCTCATAGAATGAGTGTGGGAGTTCACCTTCCTCTGCAATTTTCTGGAAGAGTTTGAGTAGGATAGGTGTTAGCTCTTCTCTAAATTTTTGGTAGAATTCACCTGTGAAACCATCTGTTCCTGGGCTTTTGTTTGTTGGAAGATTTTTTATTACAGTTTCAATTTCCATGCTTGTGACAGGTCTGTTAAGATTTTCTGTTCTTCCTAGTTCTATTTTGGAAGGTTATACCTTTCTAAGAATTTGTCCATTTCTTCCAAGTTGTCCATTTTATTGGCATGTAGTTGATGATAGTAGTCTCTTATGATTCTTTGCATTTGTGTGTTGTCTGTTGTGATTTTTCCATTTTTATTTCTAGTTATGTTCATTTGATTCTTCTCCCTTTTTTTCTTGATGAGTCTGGCTATTGGTTTGTCTATTTTATTTATATTCTCAAAGAACCAGCTTTTAGTCTTTTTTTAATTTTTGCTATAGTCTCCTTTCTTTCTTTTTTTATTTATCCCTGCTCTAATTTTTATGATTTCTTTCCTTCTACTAACCCTTGGGTTCTTCATTTCTTCTTTTTCTAGTTGCTTTAGGTGTAGATTTAGACTATTTATTTGATTTTTCTCTTGTTTCTTGAGGTAAGCTTGTATTGCTATGAACCTTCCCCTTAGCACTGCTTTTACTGAATCCCATAGGTTTTGGGTTGTCCTGTTTTCATTTTCATTTGTTTCTACCCATATTTTTATTTCCTTTTTTATTTCTTCCAAGATTTGTTGGTTATTCAGAAGCGTGTTGTTTAGCCTCCATATGTTTTTATCTTTAATAGTTTTTTTTCCTGTAGTTGACATCTAATCTTACCACATTGTGATCAGCAAAGATGCTTGAAATGATTTTGTTTTTTTTGTATTTACCAAGGCTAGATTTAAAGCCCAAGATGTGATCTATCCTGGAGAATGTTCTCTGTGCACTTGAGAAAAAGGTGAAATTCATTGTTTGGGGGTGAAATGTCTTATAGATATCAATTAGGTCTAACTGGTCCCTTGTATCTTTTAAGGTTTGTGTTTCCTTGCTAATTTCCTGTTTGGTTGATCTATCTATAGGTGTGAGTCGGGTATTAAAGTCTCCCACTATTATTGTGTTATTGTTAATTTCCCCTTTCATACTTGTTAGCATTTGCCTTATGTCCTGAGGTACTCCTATGTTGGGTACATATATATGTATAATTGTTGTATCTTCTTATATTGATCCTTTGATCATTATGTAATGCCCTTCTTTGTCTCTTTTCTCAGCCTTTATTTAAAAGTCTAGTTTATCTGATATGAGTATTGTTACTTCTGCTTTCTTTGGGTCTCCATTTGCATGAAATATCTTTTTCCAGTCCTTCACTTTCAGTCTGTATATGTCCCTTGGTTTGAGGTGAGTCTCTTGTAGATAGCATATACAGGGGTCTTGTTTTTGTATCCATTCAGCCAGTCTTTGTCTTTTGGTTGGATCCTGTTGCCATTTACTTTGTTGTTTTGGATTCAGGTTTATAAATCTTTGCTGTGTTTCCTGTCTAGAGAAGATCCTTTAGCATATGTTGAAGAGCTGATTTGATGGTGCTGAATTCTCTCAGCTTCTGCTTGTCTGTAAAGCTTTTTATTTCTCCTTTATATTTGAATGAGATCCTTGCTTGGTATAGTAATCTGGTTTTTCTCTTTCATCATTTAAGTATGTCCTGCCATTCCCTTCTGGTTGAAGACATTTTATTGAAAGGAGATCCCCTTGTTTGTTATTTGTTGCTTTTCTCTTGCTGCTTTTAATATTTGCTCTTTGTGTTTTATCTTCGTTAGTTTGATTAATTTGTGTACTAGTGTGTTTCACCTTGTAAATGTCCTAAACATTTATCCTGTTTGGGACTCTCTGAGCGTTTTGTACTTGGGTGGCTATCTCCTTCCCCGTTTTAGGGATGTTTTCAACTATTATTGCCTAAAGTATTTTCTCATGCCCTTTCTTTTTGTCTTTTTCTTCTGATTTCTATGATTCAAATGTTGAGGTATTTAACATTGTCTCAGAGGTCTCTGAGGTTGTCCTTATTTCTTTTAATTCTTTTTTCCTCTCTGCTTCATTTATTTCTAGCATTCCATCTTTCACCTCACTTATCCTATCTTCTGCCTCAGTTATTCTTCTGTTGGTTCCCTCCAGAGTGCTTTTGTTCTCACTTACTGCATTATTCATTATTGATTGACTCTTCTTTATTTCTTCTAGGTCCTTGTTAAATATTTCTTGCATCTTCTCAGTCCTTGTCTCTAGTCTATTTATCTGTAACTCCGTTTTGTTTTCAGGATTTTGGGTCATCTGTACTATCATTATTCTGAATTCTTTTTCACGTAGACTCCCTATCTCCTCCTCTTTTTTATGGTTTGCTGGGCATTTATCGTGTTCCTTTACCTGATGAATGTTTCTCTGCCTTTTCATTTTGTTTAGATTGCTGTGTTTAGGGTGCCCTTTCTGTAGGCTGGAACTTCGTAAGCTTGAGGTTCCTCCTTATTGTGGAGCCTGCTCCCTGTGGGTGGGGTTGGACGAGTGACTTGTCAAGGTTTCCTGTTTAGAGGAGCTTGCATCTATGTTCTGGTGGGTGGAACTGGATCTCTTCCTCTGAAGTGCAATGAACTGTCCAGTAGTGAGTTTTGGGGTATCTATGGGTTTGGCATGGCTTTGGGCAGCCCAGTCTTTTTAATGCTCAATTCTGTGTTCCTGCTTTGGTGGAGAATTAGCATGGTATGTCTTGCTCTGGAACTTGTTGGCTCTTGGGTGGAGCTTGGTTTCAGTGTAAGTTTGGAGTTTTTTGAGTGAGCTCTTGACTATTAATGTTCCCTGGAATCAGGAGTTCTCTGATGTTCCCAGACCTTCATCTGGCTTTCAGACTTATTCTTAAAATAGCCTCAAGACTTCTCCATCCGTACAGCACAGATGTTAAAACATCTAGGTTAATGGTGAAACAATTCTCCACAGCCAGGGATACGCAGAGAGGTTCACAGAGTTATATGAAGAAGAGAAGAGGAAGGTGGGAGATAGAGGTGAACAGGAGGAGAAGCTATGCTAAGTCACTTCAGTCATTTCCAACTCTGTGCGACCCCATAGACAGCAGCCCACCAGGCTCCCCCATCCCTAGGATTCTCCAGGCAAGAACACTGGAGTGGGCTGCCATTTCCTTCTCCAATGCATGAAAGTGAAAAGTGAAAGTGAAGTCATTCAGTCATGTCTGACTCTTAGCGACCCCATGCATTGCAGCCTAACAGGCTCCTCCGTCCATGGGATTTTCCAAGCAAGAGGTACTGGAGTGGGGTGCCATTGCCTTCTCTGAGGAGGAGAAGAGGGGGAATCAAAAGGGGAGAGAGCGATTTAGCCAGTTATCAATTCCCTATGTGTTCTCAACAACCCAGAACATGCAGAAAGGTTCACAGAGTTAAGTAGAGAAGAGAAGGGGGAGGGAGGAAATAGAGGTAACCTGGGGGAAGAAGGGAGAGTTAAAAGGCAAGACAGCAATCAAGCCAGTAATATCACCCCTAAGTGAAAATGGATATTGAGGATTAGATTCTTAAAGGTACAAAATTGATAACAAATACCAAAAAGCAAAGATTAAAAATCTAGAGTAGAGGTTAGACTCTCAAAAAAAAAAAAAACTATTAAAAATACAAAACAAAATCGCAAAAATTATAAAATAAATATAGATGAAATTTTCCTTAAAAATAGGGTCTTTTTTTTTTCAAGGTAATAGTAGGTTATAAAAATGAAAATTAAAGGAGTAATAAAGAACTTAAAGTTAAAAATCATTAAAAAGTTTGATAATAGTAAAAATAAACCTAGGAATTTCTCTGGAGCTGTTGTGGGCAGTGTGGGGTCAGTTCGGTTTCATATAGTTCCTTGTTCTAGCTTATACTTGTTCTCAAGGTCTATAGTGAAAGTGACTCAGTCGTGTCTGACTCTTTGTGACCCCATGGACTATACAGTCCATGGAATTCTCCAGATCAGAATACTGGAGTGGGTACCGTTCCCTTCTCCAGGGGATCTTCAAGGTCTATAGGCCCCTTTCAGTGCTTAGTCAATGTTAACTACAGGGTTTTAATCTGTTGCAGCTGTCACTTGCAGAGTGTTTCCCTCTGTTTATTTTGGCTTCCTCTGTTTGCAGGTCTCTTCAGTGTCTAACTTCCACCCTGACACAAGGGGGCGAAGGTGGTCATTTATTTAGGCTCACTTGTTCAGTTGTGTTGTGGGGAGGGAGGAACACTGCAAACAAATATGACTGGCATGTGTGGAGAGTGCTTGCAATTTGTGGACCACCCTGGGTTTGCCCCAGCTCACAGCCGTGTATGCTTTCCAGGGTCTACACTGCTCAGGCTCCAGGGTGCTCTACAGGGCACTGTTGAAAGCAGGCCCTGTGTTTCATGCACTTCCCAGGTCTAAGCTGCTCAGGTTCAGATTCTCAGGTACTCTGCAAGGGCACAGACTCGGTTGGGTGTGCATTTTGTGCCCTTCACAGGTCTGAGCAGCTCAGGTGACTAGGTGCTTGGCAAGTGCACTGTCCCTGGCAGACAGTGGGTCTTAATCACGTCCCTGGTCCTGGCCGCTCGATTTCCTGGGTGCGCCGCTAGAGTACCATCTCAAGTGTGCCAGGTGCCTCCTCTGGGGAGCTAATCTCAGGCTGTGACCCTCCTGGCAGATGTCAGCTGTCCAGGATATCAGGAAGACGTGGTTAGCAACTGGGAGCCTGCTCACAGTTTGGTGGAGGATGCTGGTCTCTGGGGCCGAGATTGCCCTCTGCCTTCCACTCTGGCTGTTGCATGCCAGTTCATGATCTGAGCCACAATCAGCTTGTTTTTGCTGACTGTATAGAGCTTCTCCATCTTTGTCTGCAACGAATATAATCAGTCTGATTTTGGTATTGACCATCTGGTGGTGTTCACATGTAGAGTCGTGTCTCGTGTTGTTGGTAGAGGGTGTTTGCTATGTGCAGTGCATTCTCTTGGCAAAACTCTGTTAGCCTTTGCCCTGGTTCACTTTGTTCTCCAAGACCAAACCTGCCTGTTACTTCCAGGTATCTCTTGACTTCCTACTTTTGCATTCCAGTCACCTGTGATAAAAAGAACATCCTTTTTTTTTTTTTTGGTCTTAGTTCTAGAAGGTCTTTTAGGTCTTCATAGAACCATTCATGGAGAAGGAAATGGCAACCCACTCCAGTACTCTTCCTGGAAAATCCCATGGATGGAGGAGCCTGGTAGGCTGCAGTCCATGGGGTCGCGAAGAGTAGGACACGACTGAGTGACTTCACTTTCACTTTTCACTTTCATGCATTGGAGAAGGAAATGGCAACCTACTCCAGTGTTCTTGCCTGGAGACTCCCAGAGAGGGAGGAGCCTGGTGGGCTGCCGTCTATCTGGTAGCAGAGTTGGACACAACTGAAGCGACTTAGCAGCAGCAGCAGAACCGTTCAACTTCAGCTTCTTCAGCATTAGTGGTTGTGGCATTGACTTGGATTACTGTGATATTGAATGGTTTGTCTTGGAAACAAACAGATCATTCCATTGTTTTTGAAATTGCATCCAAGTACTGCATTTTGGAATCTTTTGACTATGAGGGCTACTCCATTTCTTCTAAGGGGTTCTTGCCCATAGTAGTAGATATAATGGTCATCTGAATTAAATTTGTCCATTTTGGCGAATTAGAAGAGATCTCTAATCTTTCCCATTCCATTGTTTTTCTCTATTTCTTTGCATTGATTACATAGGAAGTCTTTCTTATCTCTCCTTGGTATCCTTTGTAACTCTGCATCCAGATGAGTATGTCTTTCCTTTTCTCCTTTGCCTTTTGCCCTTCTTTACTCAGGTATTTGTAAGGCTTCTTCAGACAACCATTTTGTCTTTTTGCATTTCTTCTCCTTAAGGATACCTTTCATCACTACCTCCTGTACAATGTTATGAACCTCTGCCACAGTTCTTCAGGTATTCTGTCTATCAGGACTGATATTGGGAGTGAAATCACACCACATATTCTTCATTGTAATCCTTGATGCTCTAAAGTGCGGGTTGGCAAAGTATACTGGGGCCTCTCAGGTGGTGCTGGTGGTAAAGAATCCATTTGCCAATTCAGGAGACACAACAGACTTGGGCTGGATCCCTGAGTTAGGAAGATCCTCTCCAGTAGGAAATGGCATCCTTCTCCAGTATTCCTTCCTGGAAAATTCCATGGACAGAGGAGCCAGGTGGACTCAGTCCATTCGGTCACAAAGAGTCAGACACACAACTGAACACGCACAGGACAAGTTCAAGAAAGTATGGCCTGCAGCGTGTAGGATCAACCCAGACTGATAGCCGTTTCAGTATAGTTTTATTGGAACGCAGCCACGTCTGTTTGTTTACATATTGTTTATGGCTGTTTTTGTCTTGCATCTGTTGCCTTGAGTCATTGCAATGGAAATCATGTGGCCCACAAGTCCTAAAATATTTACTATCTAATCCTTTAAAAAAAAAAAAAATTGCCAACTCCTGCCCCCAAAAATGTTCTCCAGCATTTTTCATGTCTTGGCACACATAAAAAATAATTACTCAACACATTGGGACAAACAAATGAAATGTTTGCGAGCTGAGTCAGGTTAAGGTGCCCAAGGGTGAGGGGACCATTACTTTATTAATCCTGGAGAATTCTCCATCATTGTTGATTTCAAATACATATTCACCTATAATGTTTCATTGTATCTAGAGCTTTTGATAATGTTTTTTCCTGTTTTCCTTGTATCAAAACTCTCTTCCTGATCTTCTGCTCTGGTTTCTTTTTTCTCTCAGTAATGTATTTTGGGGAAAAAATTATCTTAACAATTTAGTTTACTATCTCTATCTTCACTTCTGTCTAAATTGTTATTTGTTTATCCACAGAGTTTTGATTTTAAGTTATTGCCATTTTTCATTTCTAGAATTTCCATTTTTATCTTTTAGATTACTTTTTAGATTTTCCTAGCTTATTCAGTTATTTTTAAACTTATGTTTTATTTATTTTAACTTAGTAAGTACAGTTTCATAATTGGTGATTAGTGATTTCTGTATTCGAATTTTCGTGGGTCTATTCTGTTTTTTTTTTTTTTTCTCTTAATTTTTACTCATAGGACCTTATTTCCAAATGTGCTAGGTTATATTATGCTATCTGTTCTTAAAATATTATTTGTGAGGATTGATGCCTATTATTAAGGTATCATCTTCCAAGGATGATTTGTTTTTGCCTCTTCTGAGCACTTGGTGATAATACTAACCAGGATTTCAATTCAGTCTTGAGGTTACCTGATTTATCCAGGTAATGTCAACACAAGCTCCGATTCTACACGAGGGCTGGATCATTGTCACATTTTTTTCCTCATGTATCCCAGCATTTCTATTAGTATTCACATGGAAGGACTGATCTGAAAAAGAACTTATTGCTGGAAATTGGAACTCTAAATCAATGCCTTATCACACCTATAATCCCTGAACAGCTCACCTTATCCCCTTGTATGTTTGTTGGGAAGCACTGCCTGAAGTATTTTCTGTCTGCTCTTGATAACTCTATATTTTCTGCCTCATTATAGCAATTTAATATTTCCTTAGAGTTGAGTATCTAGAGGACTGGAAGTGTGTCTTATTCACCTTTTTAGATTTTATGCATAGAAAAAAAGATTTGCAAATAGTGCTGAGTAAATTCATTAATTAATATGATAAATCTTTCTTGAGACCCTGTTATTTGTTCTGATGCTCAAGGTGCCTGACACATGTATTAGTGAACAGACAAAAATACCTGAATCATGGAACTTAAATGGGAGGATGGGTGAAGTAGGGGGTGATAAGAACATAATCTATAAATAAATTATATAGTGTGTTAAAAGGTAAAAATGTCATGGTGGCTTTTATCAAGATAAGAGAATAGAGCATGTCATTTAATTCAGTTGATTTGTTTCTATTCCTTTGACTTACTCCAAGATGCCACCATTTGTTATATAATATTTATTTAACAAGTTTCCAAGGTAGCACTTCAGCATCTATCCCTGATAGATTGATATTACCTGATAGATATTGATATCTATAGATTGATATCCCTGATAGATATTACCTGAATAGCTGTGATATCGATGAATGTCCTTTCTTCATCTACACTCTGTCTTTGGTCTGAATGTCTGTCCCTCTGGCCCCACCACAGTCGTTATCCCAACTATACATTGTGTAATGCCTTAGAAGCAGTAGACATAAGCTATTAAATTTAAATATTTTCTGAAATTGAAACAGTTGAAAATTTTTCAAAAATTACTAAAGGGGCAGAATCAATTCATTTTATACTTTCCACTAAAATTTAGAAATGAAAAACTCCTTGACTTTATCCATAGGCATTCTGGATCCAAAATATTGCAAATGATTTCTAGATTTACAATTTTCTACAGTCAATTATTTATTATATGAATAATGATCTCAAAAGACTGCAATTGTGTGTGTGTGTGTGCGCAGCAGTTTTATTACAGTACGAAAAGGAACACAGAAAGCTTCTGACACAGACATCAGAAGGGGGTGGAAAGTGCCCCCCCTCGCTAGTCTTTTCAAGGGCTCATATATGCTTTTTTCAGACCCACTCGAAAGACTACAATTTTTGAAGGAAGAATATTGCACAATGCATGTGTGCTCAGTTGCGTCTGACTCTGCGACCCCATGGACTGTAGCCCTCTAGGTTCCTCTGTCCAAGGAATTTTCCAGGCAAGAATACTGAAGTGGGTTGCCATTGCCTACTCCAAATATTGTGCAATATTCCTCTTTAAAGTTCGTTGAAAGTATTATAGCCATGAGGGGCTCTCAGTTTATCTGGAAAGCTGTCTACCTATTTGAGGATATGAAACTGAAAATTAACTTCAACTTTTTAGTCAATAATTTAGGAAAAATATGATAATAAAATTAAATATTTCTAAAACCCAGATGATTAAAAAGTTAAAATGAGCATAATGTTGATTATTGCATAGGATCATGAGAATCAACAGAAAAACTGCTCTAACATGCTTGGCTCGGTAACTTAAATGTGGCAGAAGCTCAGTAAAGTTTTGTGGAGGGGTGGGTGAGCTGTTTGGTCTACTGGTTAGTTAGTGGGCTATTCTGGCAGGGAAGGATAACTATGCATACTCCCATGTCTCAACATTGGGCCTCATGTATCTGGAAAAATAGTCTTTTAAAATGTCAAGATACCTTGGGTAGGATTATAGGACAGAAAGTGAAAAAAAAAAAAAAAAATAGCCTGAATGAAGTAAAACCAAGCAATGCTGCCCAGAGACTTGTCTGTACCATGGAAACTCTCGTTGGTGTTTGTACCTGCTCTGCCCCTTACCCATAGCTCCTTCTTTTCCCAGCCATCCTCACAGTCACTGAAGTCAGTTTTCAAAGTATTTACTTAAACTAAATGTTTTAAAAATCAATAATAGCAAAATTGGTAATTCATCCAACATTTCTCTCCAATTTATACTGCTATTACAGGCCCTGGGATGATTCCAGGAATTACTTTTGACAGGATTTTAAAAATTAGGTTTAAGTATTAGGTTTAAATTAGGTTAAAATATTCCTGGGATTAACAGGGTGCTGGCTGGTAAGGACAGACCACTACTGAACCTCTTTTAATTCACCAATGTCGGTGGTTCTGTTTCTGAAAAGGTCCAGGTTTAAATTACCAGTTATCTGTGTTAGATAATTTTAGAACCCCACTTTTTTCCCAGCTGTTTGCATGACGTAAGCAAAATTTTCCCCAACTTATATATCCTATAAACAACAGGCTGGACATTTCTTAATTTGCTATTTAATTAAAAAAATTTAAGTCTCAGAACTGTTCACTTGTACCATAGTTAGTAATTGTTTGCCAACTTCTGTGTTAAAGACATTCAGTAATTAAAGATAGGTAATGTCATCTCTCCTTAGACCCCATTAACCCAGACACTCAGTATATATCTGTTAATATCTTTAAAATTTTAAAATAATATTCTCTTCCAAATTATCTGAAATATAGGTGTGAGTGAACATTAGGGAATGTGAGATCAAGGTATGGAAAATAATTTTCAGATTTGATAATAAATACACAGTTGTTGATTGAACTGTGGGGAACACTGAGGAGAAACAACAGGATAAGAACATGTGTAGTAGTTATGATTTTCATTAAAAAGTTAAACCTACTCTAATCATTTTTATTTGTTTGATATAATGGACATAAGTATACTTAAGAGGTATAAATCAAGGAACAACTATGACCACAATAGTTTAAAATTTTTATTTGGAGTCAAATTGGAGTTTTTATTGAAGTTGCCTTACCTTGAAAAGACGGAAAACAAAAGAACTCATTTAAAAATATGTGTAAATGTGGCCTATAGAAAGGAAAGCAATTTGGAAATATATAATAGACAAGGTTAATATCTTAAATATAAGATTAAACACTGTATTAGGAATATAAAATACAAAGAAGATTTTCTGGACGCTCTGTGCTTTCTACAAAGCAGCTGTTTTTGTATGTCTTGTTGTTATGTGATCGCTTTTTAACACTGTTTATACTACTGGGCTTTGGCAAGAACTGGACGAGTTTCACTGCCCTGCATTGTCATAAGTGTTATAAGAGCACTCTTCTAAGGGGGCTTACTCAGAAGGCTAAGTCAAAGTGGGTGGTATTGTTCCATCTCACTAGTCGGAGTGGTTGTAGTCTTTAAAAGTGTGGTTTAGGTTACTAGGTTTTATGAAACCATATTTGAGAATCTAGTTAGGTTTTGAAACCCGGTGCTGGGCTTTTTTGGGGTGTAATGGAGAGTGGGAAGAGAAGAATAACAGTAGCATTGAAGGAAGTCTTCCAATAGAGTACATTTTAAACTATTTCCATAAAAAAAAATAAATAAATAAACTATTTCCAGGATCATAGTGGCGACCACTTAGAGAATCACTATCTGTGGATTCCTGTGTGTTTGAAACATGCAACTAAGCAGATTTTAAAGTTTTATTAATCCAGCAGGGCACCCCCCCAACACACACACACAAAAGTGTTCTAGTAGCAAGGAAAATTTTGCACACTGCTGAGCTATTTTACTAGAGACATAATTGTAATGTAACTTGTAGTCTCAATAAAATAATACTTACCAAATTCTACAACCAGTAAGCTCCTTTTGGGGAATCATACACATATATGGGCCCTTTAAAACTTGAAACTTGAGCCTGTACTAAAACTGAAGTCAGAGAACAGGCCTAGTCTTCCTCCATATCTGCTGCCTACAGAGGGAACCTGATTTAGGTTCTTCAGTTTTTGTCAACTTAAAAGTCTCAGGACAAGACAGCTGAGGTAGAATTCTACAAGGTAGAATTTAACGTGACTTTTCTAAATCCATTACCATACACGGTCTCACCTTAGAAACACGTGGAAAATAGACTATCTGGTTTCTAAATAGCTGTTACATACTGAACTGATGCTGGGAAAATAAAACAAACTATGTAAACTGTATAGATAGAGTTGGAAAGCAACTTATGGACAATTAGCCTATGTTGCAGCTAAAGAAATATAACACCTCTGAAATGACCTCAGACCATGCATGAGTGTAGGTCACAGCTGAGCAGCTCTCCTTTGAGTAATCACTGTAATTAAAAGGCATTTATGCCTCAGCTAAATGTAGGTCTGATCCTGACAGATCTTTTCAACCTGCTCTGTGTACAGATGACAAATTCCTGAAAGGTAAGATACCTTTCAAAAACTAAGGACAAGAAAGTACATTTTCTACAGTTTCATTCACTTTCTTAGGAGACCTCGCCTCATCCCTGGTTTCTGAGAATCCCATTATCATACCATTGCAGCTTTTTCAGCACCTAGAACAGTTCCTAGACAGAGAAGGCATTTAACTGAAGTGTTCAATTTTATAGTAAATTTGTGCAGGTTATTCCTTTGTCTAAATAGATATGTTAAACAATGTAAGTTTTATGACATATAAATAATAAAATATTATTTCAGTGTTGATAGATCATCTAGCTCAATATAGCAGTCTTATCTATTCCTAAAAGTTAAAATGTTCTCATTCTTTTTTCCCTTCAAGAGAGAAATGCATTCTCTTTTGCCACAGAAAATACAACACTTTGTATTCAGTGTTCATGGGAAGAATTCATAATTCAGACTCTTATTTTCACACTGCCTTTCAACAACACCTACACCACCCAGAATAATAATGTGCTAAGCTGCTGTGGCTGCAAAGCATTTCAATAAAAGAAGGAAATTATTTTCATAATTACTGATAAGTTCTTAATTTGTTCTGCTAAATGGTAAATCAACCACAGTTGGTGAAAGAAATGATTCTTATGTTTTGATATTACAGGTTTAGAAAAGGAGGCTTACAGTTGTCTTGAAATGCCAGGGAGTGATATGTTCACTTTATGGAGACAAAGGGTTAATTAATGGAAACTCTCTCAAGTCCTAAATATCAAGCATTGTATTGCTCTCTGAAGTTTACAATGCTCAGTTAAGTCATCTGCGATTTCTATTTGAAATTTCATACTTTCTGTTGAAAGTAAGGGATTTAAAAAAAAAAAACAAATAGCACTATAAGATGCTAACAGGACAGAAATCAGTTAAAACTATCATTAAACGTATCAAAAATTATTAACACAGGGTATTTATTGAGATGCACCCTGAACTTAAGCACAATCATTAACTTTATAAAGAAAGTGGAATATTACAGTTTTTTCTGATATATGTCAATTAGGTACTCAATAAATGGACATCAAAAGGAATTTTTGTTGAAAGAATCAATGAATGAACAGTTAGATCATTTTTGTCTGAACCCGTATCTCCCATGCAGTATACCTGGGAATATCGGAAACTTTTCTGAGCCTCTATTGTGAGCATTAATTAAATTAATGATTTACTGACACCTCATTTGTCCTAGTTAAAGATTTATGGTTACTTGAAGAGGCACTTTGCAGTCGTGTTCATTTAAGCTACATCTTTCTAGAATGCACCTCACTTCCTCCTGTCTGCTCAGGGATGTGATCCAGGCTGTGATAGTGCTGAGCCCTAGAGCACTCTCTCTCCCAACATACAGCTTCTCTCCATCTGGACTATGGGATGTGTAGTGGTGTCTCAGACTCTACCCATGAGACACTGGGAGCCCTCCCCGCCCCCCGACCCTGAAGTCGCTCAGTCATGTCCAACTCTTTGCAACTCCATGGACTGTAGCCCACGAGGCTCCTCTGTCCATGGGATTTTCCAAGCAAGAGTACTAGAGTGGATTGCCATTTCCTTCTCCAGGGGATCTTCCCAACCCAGGGATCGAACCCAGGTTTCCAGCATTGGAGGCAGACGCTTTAACCTCTGAGCCACAAGGGGAGCCCTCCACTCCTCGTTAATTGTGATAAACAAAAATATCTCCAATTCAGTTCAGTCTCTCAGTTGTGTCCGACTCTTTGCGACCCCATGGACTGCAGCATGCCAGGCTTCCCTGTCCATCACCAATTCCCGGAGTTTGCTCAAACTCATGTCCATTGAGTCAGTGATGCCATCCAAACATCTCATCCTCTGTCATCCCCTTCTTCTCCCGCCTTCAATCTTTCCCAGCATCAGGGTCTTTACAATGAGTCAGTTTTTTGCATCAGTGTCCAAAGTATAGGAGTTTCTGCTTTAGCATCAGTCCTTCCAATGAATATTCAGGACTGATTTCCTTTAGGGTGGACCAGTTGGATCTCCTTGCAGTCCAAGGGACTCTCAAGAGTCTTCTCCAATACCACAGTTCAAAAGCATCAATTCTTTGACAATCAGCTTTCTTTATAATCCAACTCTCACATCCAGACGTGACTACTGGAAAAACCATAACTTTGACCAGACAGACATTTGTTGGCAAATCAATGTCTCTGCTTTTAAATATGCTGTCTAGGTTGATCATAGCTTTTCTTCCTAGGAGCAAGTGTCTTTTAAATTCATGGCTGCAGTCACTATCTGCAGTGATTTTGGAGCCCCCCAAAATAAAGTCTCTCGCTGTTTCCCTTGTTTCCCCATCTATTTGCCATGAAGTGATGGGACCAGATGCCATGGTCTTAGTTTTCTGAATGTTGAGTTTTAAGCCAGCTTTTTCACTGTCCTCTTTCACCTTCATCCAGAGATTCTTTTAATTCCTCTCTGTTTTCTGCCATAAGGGTGGTGTCATCTGCATATCTGAGGTTATTGATATTTATCTTGGCAATCTTTGTCTCAGCTTTTATTTCATCCAGGCCAGCATTTCTCATGATGTACTCTGCATATAAGTTAAATAAGCAGGGTGACAATATACAGCCTTGACGTACTCCTTTCCCAACTGGAACCAGTCTGTTGTTCCATGTCCAGTTCTAACTCTTGCTTCTTGACCTGCATACAGATTTCTCAGGAGGCAGGTCAGGTGGTCTCGTATTCCCATATCTTTAAGAATTTTCCACTGTTTGTTGTGATCCAGACAGTCAAAGCCTTTGGTGTAGTCAACAAAGCAAAAGTAGATGTTTTTATGGAACTCTTTTGCTTTTTTGATGATCCAGTGGATGTTGGCAATTTGATCTCTGGTTCCTCTGCCTTTTCCTAAATCCAGCTTGAACATCCGGAAGTTCACAGTTTACATACTGTTGATGCCTGGCTTGGAGAATTTTGAGCATTACTTTTCTAGCTTGTGAGATGAGTGCAACTGTGCCGTAGTTTGAGTATTCTTTGGCATTGCCTTTCTTTGGGATTGGAATGAAAACAGAACTTTTCCAGTCCTGTGGCCATTGCTGAGTTTTCTAAATTTCCTGGCATATTGAGTGCAGCACTTTCAGAGCATCATCTTTTAGGATTTGAAATAACTCAACTAGAATCCCATCACCTCCACTGGCTTTGTTTGTAGGGCTACTTCCTAAGGCCCACTTGACTTCACATGTTGCCAAGTGCTCCCAAGGATGGGGAGGTGCAGAATCATTTCTGGTTGAGAACCATTGATATTAGAGAACTTTTGTTAAAAACACAGATTTTGCCCCAACTCATATCTACTGAATCATGTACCCTTCCTTCAAGAAGTTATCATTAGTGATGAAAACAGAAAAGTGAACACATGGATACATTTTTAAGCAGAATTGTGCATACAGAACCTGTAGGATTCTGAGATCCAGGGATGATCTCTCAGAGGGTGTGATGCCTGAATTGTTTCCTGAATTAAGTAGGGAAGTGTTGAGTGAGGAGCAGAGGAAGGAAGTTTACAACACAGAGTCAGCAACATGTATAAGGGTGTGGATGGTGATGTTGGAGCATCCAGCCTCTCAGGGATGCTTGGAGCCTAAGTACAGGAGATAAACAGATCAAGAATTAAGGGTGGTCAGAAAAAGAGAGGGGAGAGCTGTGTTTGCCTTGTGACAGAGTTAGGACTTTTTCTTGAAAGGTACAGAAAATCACACGCAAAAAATGTTTAAACCAGAGAAATATACAAAGAAACCTTCCTTTTTTTTTAAAGTTAGATAGTGATGGAGAAAGAACCTGGACCAGAGGAACCAAGATAGCAGGCAGGAAACTTTTTCAGAGCCCCATAGAACTCCAGGTGAGACAGGAAGGAGTTTGGACAGCAGAAGGGGATGAGGAGGTGTGGAC
Organism: Bos taurus; assembly: GCF_002263795.3. Classification (NCBI taxonomy): domain Eukaryota; kingdom Metazoa; phylum Chordata; class Mammalia; order Artiodactyla; family Bovidae; genus Bos; species Bos taurus. Next base: position 7,924,308 of record NC_037336.1, read on the forward strand.
AGGTAGGAGGAGTGCCTGTGACTGAAAACCAACAGGACCTGGTGACCACCTGGACACAGGGCAGAGGGACGGAGAACAGTGGAGGATGCTTCTAAGCTTGGGTCTATGCCTCAGAGGGTCTGAGGGTCTATGCCTCACCTTCTCTCTGAGGACCATTGTTCTCTCATGGAGGGAAGTATAATTGATATGTTTTACTTTGACATCCAAATTGATGATTCTGTCATACTCTAATAATTATTTAAATGATTGTTAAATCATATTATTAAATGATTTAATAAATCATTAAATATAATTAAATGATTTAATAAATAAATCATGTTATTAAATATTAAATTATTTAAATGACCTAATAATTATTTAAATTATTAAAGACGAAGATTTTTCTTTTCAAAACTCTTTTTATTAGTTGTTACTGTGTTTGCTAACAAAGGTGCTAGTACTGGTGTTTATTAGTCTAGACTATGTTCTGATTGAGCATAAACCCCAAATTAGTTAGTAGACTAACTCACAGATGCTAATGTTGAGCATTTGGATGTATAAACCCAAGTTAAGTTGGTACCCAGAAGAGGAAAGATTGAAATACTCAGCAGATACTGAAAGCAATGTACCCTTCTGTGTTTTTAACATGGTTATCAGATGTTGGCTTTCACTATTCCTTCAAATACACTTTCTTTATGATATATCAATCAGATATTCATGGTTGACTATATAGCACATAAGATCATAGTTTCTTTTTTAAGTAAATGGCTTACATACATTGAAAAATCTAAATTTCTAGTCAGATAATGTGGCTTAGGGGCTCTATCTGGATACCTGCCCATTTGCATAGAAATCACCAAAGCCTGGATCTCTCCTGTGTGAGGCAGAAAACTAGAGAATTTCAAGATGCAGGTATCAACACACTTTTAGGAGGGCTTACAATGATGCAGATCCCAAGCCGCCTCTGACATGAGTGAGCTACATGAAGCAAACCAAAGCTGCAGGTGTCTCAGAAGGCATCAGCCCAGCCTTATATTCAGGCTTTTGTTAAGCACAGGGATGTTTCATTACTCATTCCCTCTTTAGTGTGTATGCCTTTGTTCTAATTATCCAAGTCAGAATTAATAAACTCTGTGTTTTTGAATGACCTGTGGTTTTCTGCAGGTTACTTTTCAAATATGGCACTCACTCTGTTCTAACAATCAAGAAAATCTGGATTAAATGCCAAGAATAAGCAGAACAGTAGATGTACTGAATTGGTTTTGCAATTTCTAATTTAAAAAAAAAAAGGCAGTAAGAGGGGGTTCAGGATGGGGAACACATGTTCACTCATGGCAGATTCAAGTCAATGTATGGCAAAACCAGTACAATATTGTAAAGTAAAATTTAAAAAAAAAAAAAAAAAAGGCAGTAAGAGTGCAAAGTTTGGTCATGGAAGGCTTTCAGCAAAGAGTTCTGAATTAAATTTTATGAAGGTTGAGTGTTGCCCTGCAGAAGCACAGGGGCGAGGTCCTTGGGAGGCATGGTTGACAATAGCTTATATGTGACATTGGGGGTTGGGTAGTCATTAAGTTTGCTCAGAGTCACAGCCAACATATTGAACTAGTGAAAACGATGATAGTTAAGATGATCAGTCAGAGAAGACTGATTAATGAGTAAATTTAAAGTCCAGGCTAACAAAATAGGTTTTAGCAGTAAGATTTTTTGTTTACCAAAATGTTTTAATAGCTTTGACTGTCTGGAAAAAAAGTGTCATACTTTAGTATTGTTTTCACTTTTTAGTTAATGAATTCTGGGCTGATGAAAGAAAAAGTGGTTCCCCAAACCTGGCAAACAGATGCCCACTGCAATTTATTACTTTAATATTTCAATAACCTGGGATGGTACACCCTCCACACCCCCATCTCCCCACAAACTTTCCCTTGTTTGTACTGTTATATTGAGTATTTTTTTTTTCCTTTTCTATATGTCCCATATGACACTAGTTGAGACAATTTATTTTTTAATACTGTGTAGACATAGAACCGGAGAAGGCAATGGCACCCCACTCCAGTACTTTCGCCTAGAAAATCCCATGGATGGAGGAGCCTGGTAGGCTGCAGTCCATGGGGTCGCTAGAGTTGGACATGACTGAATGACTTCACTCTCACTTTTCACTTTCATGCATTGGAGAAGGAAATGGCAACCCACTCCAGTGTTCTTGCTTGGAGAATCCCAGGGACGGGGGAGCCTGGTGGGCTGCGCTCTATGGGGTCGCACAGAGTCGGACACGACTGAAGCGACTTAGCAGCAGCAGCAGCAGGAGCAGACATAGAACAGATATAAATAATGAACAATAGTATACAATAAAGATCAGGATACCTAGAACACCTCTAAAGATTATTTTTTAAAAAAATCAACATTTGTATTCATTGTTTTGTCTGACTTTTCTGTGACTGACTGCACCTTTTAGTGGAATTTTCCATTTCTTTCTGGAAATTTGCATTTTTATTTTTTAAAATTACTTTTATTGAAGTATAGGTGATTTACATTGGTTAGTTTCTGTTGTACAGCAGGGAGAATTAGATATTCACTCTTTTTTTAAGATTTCCTTCCCATTAGGTTACCATAAAGCATTGAATAGAGTTCCCTGTGCTATACACTGCTGCTGCTGCTAAGTCACTTCAGTCGTGTCCGACTCTGTGCAACCCCATAGACAGCAGCCCACCAGGCTCCCCCGTCCCTGGGATTCTCCAGGCAAGAACACTGGAGTGGGTTGCCATTTCCTTCTCCAATGCATGAAAGTGAAAAGTGAAAGTGAAGTCGCTCAGTTGTGTCCAACTCTTTGCAACCCCATGGACTGCAGCCCACCAGGCTCCTCCATCCATGGGATTTTCCAGGCAAGCATACTGGGATGGGGTGCCACACAGCTCCTGTCTATTAGTTATCTATTTTAAACATAGTATCAATAGTGTATATATGTTAATCCCAATCTTTTAATTCATTGCACACCCCTTCCCCAACTTGGTAACTTTTAAGTTTGTTTTCTATGTCTGTAACTCTATTTCTGTTTTGCAAATAACTTCATTTGTACCCTTTTTCTAGATTCCACATATAAGCGATATTATATATTTGTCTTCCTTTGTATGGCTTACTTCACTTTATATGATAATCTCTAGCTCCATCCATACTGCTTTGAGTGACATTATTTCATTCCTTTTAATGGCTGAATAATATTTCATTGTATACACGTACCACATCTTCATTGTCTCTGGAACTTTCTAAAGACCTTATCTGAAGTATTTCTAATGTAACAAAATCTAGAAAGTCTGTCTAGGTCATAAGTTAACATCTTAGGCTTCCTAACTTTTCACTGTAAACTGCTATAGTCAGACGTTTAATTTTTTTTTTTTTTTTTTAATGTGACAATGCCTCACATCAGGACATAAAACCAACACAAATCCTGGAGCTCTGTGAGCTTGCTTTAATTTCTGATGATGGTCTTCTGCTCAGAAAAGAGGAGAACTTCTTCTACTTCCGTGGTCATCACCTATTATATCTATTCTATGCATCTATACACACACACAGATTTCCCCTAGACTAAGAGGAGCATTAGCTATTATGGTAACTATTTGATGCCACTAAAATGCTTATAATTTATTAAAACCCTAAATATTAGCTTTCCCACCGCCTTAAGTACATTTAAATCTGATACTTTCCTAAGCTCAAGCCATATAACTTTGCTTATTGTTTGTGCTTAACTTTCTCCTTTGTAAAAATCTTTCTCTGGTCATTTCTGTTCATATGACTTTGTTGTCATAGCTCCTACCCAGTTTTGAAAGTCACTGGTACACTCTGTTCAAACATATTAAATCTCATCTTTGCCATAGAAGAGGGTAATACCTTTCTGATCTCTGTAAGAGCCTCATTTAATCTGAGGGAACCGTTCAGAGACCCAGAGGTTCTGTTCTGTGTTTTAACCACACTGCATTTCAAATGACATGTTTAGTGAAATGCAAGATCTCTCAGGAATCCAAATGGAATTTGCATTGAGTCAAAGAAACTCACAAGCTCTCTCTGTGAACCGTTTGAATTTTTGCAGTATATAAATAATGATGTCCTCAAGTATTAGATTAAAAGAGGACACTAAGAATGCAATTTCACTTTAAAAGCTTTAACTAGTAATAGGAGGTAAATATTACATTCTATTTCCTTTTATCTTTGAGAATGTTGAATAATTTTTAAAGATAGGTCATGTGGGATTCACCACATCATGATATTAGAATATCTATGATTTGGGTTAAGCTCTATAGAATGGTAAAATTAATAAGAATAATATAAATGATTCTGTGGATTTAAACATTTCAAATGAACGACAATATTACTCAATGAACAGCTTTAGGTCAAATGATTTGACTTAAAGAATGCATTTTTTTTTAATAATTGCTAGGTCATGAATGAAATAACTAATGTTTTGCTGAAAACGTTTTGCATTTTTTTCGTGATCCCTAGAATTGTTCAATAAGAAGCATTTCCTATGGAAATCAATGTAATATACCTAACCCATCCTGTCTATGTGCTTGAAACAGTTTGTCCCTGAGATGTAAGTATGTATCTCATAGGCTGCTACATATACTATGAAGTATTTTGAAACTGTTTCCCAGAATTATTTTAATACACAATTACATTCACTGTAGCTAAAAATTATAGTCTTCCCTCCAAAGAACCTAGAAAACAGATTTAAACATTTATGAGTTATTTTGAATGAAGTAGTTGTAATAATCCATATAAAAATAAAAAGCATAATTATGTTAGCAAATGAAACATATTTTGTGGCCTCATTTACACAGCTGGTTCATTTAGGTAAAACAGGTTATTTTCTTGAACTGCCAAATGAATGAATTCTGACTTGAATAAACTACTCCTACTTTCTCAGTTATTTTCCCCCAGCCTTTTATTTTATTCTGTGTTGTTCACACACATGAACCCACAAGTCAAACTTTAATTAAATTAGGAATACAGCTTTACCTGAGTTTTACTACTTTAAGTACCAGAATCATGACTAAAATGAACCACCAAGTTCAAGTGTTATTCACTTGGGACTCTAGGAAAACTGCACAAGAATTTTTTTAAGAATGAGTGAAGCGCATCATGAGATACCTTCCCATCATGAGATACATAATCATACTTATGAGGTATTAGCTTGGGACATTACTGGCTCCCAACAAATAACTATTAGTTTCTTATTTTACTAGATTAAAATCCAAATAAAATTGTACATTATTATGATAAGAACATTAAAGAAAGGATAATTTTCATATAAAATGATAACTTTAAATTGTTAATGAAAAAAGTGAAGTACATTTATTTAGGACAGAAGGTCACTATGCTGTCTTATATTTTTCTCATTTAATCTCATTTCAGTGAAAACTTCATTGGTGCACTTCATTAGGGCACTTCACCAGTGCCCTCGCTAAGAACCAGTTTTGGGGAATCTGTAACTAACTTAATTTTAAATTCCTACATCTATAAAAATATTGTGTGCAGTTTCGATATTAGCATCAATTCCGGAGGTTCACAGCTGAGGGTGTGAAGGTCCACCCAGTGGACCTCTGACAATGTCACACAGGAGTAGGGTGCACTGGCATCTACTTACTGGGTAGAGGACAGAGATGCTGCTGAATACCCTGCAATCCACAAGAGAGTCCCCGATGGGGAAGAATTATCTAGTCTAAAAGGCAATAATGACAGGATTCTGAACCCTTGTTATAGTTTAACTCAAGGTGCTGGTGATACCATAGAGTCAAACTGCCAAAGAGAGTGACAGCTTCTATTCTGGCAGAACCTAAATTTCTTTGCTTTCAGATTCTACTAAAACTTACATCTAGTTCTGATTTCCTTATATCAGTATATGGCAAGTATAGACCTTTAGCAGAAAGTCTCAAGTTTCAGTAAAACTTTCATCCTTAGTTTCCAAGGGTGGCCCTGCTTCTTTCCAACATGTTCCCCAAAAGGGTGACCTTCTTCATTTTTCATTTTGCTGTACTTCCTACCACTTGGTGCTCATTCATTCAGTTCAGTTCAGTTCAGTTGCTCAGTCGTGTCTGACTCTTTGCGACCCCATGAATCACAGCACACCAGGCCTCCCTGTCCATCACCAACTCCCAGAGTTCACCCAGACTCACGTCCATCGAGTCACTGATGCCATCCAGCCATCTCATCCTCTGTCGTCCCCTTTTCCTCCTGCCCCCAATCCCTCCCAGAGTCTTTTCCAATGAGTCAACTCTTTGCAAGAGGTGGCCAAAGTACTGGAGTTTCAGCTTTAGCATCAGTCCTTACAAAGAAATCCCAGGGCTGATCTCCTTCAGAATGGACTGGTTGGATCTCCTTGCAGTCCAAGGGACTCTCAAGAGTCTTCTCCAACACCACACTTCAAAAGCATCAATTCTTCAGTGCTCAGCCTTCTTCACAGTCCAACTCTCACTTCCATACATGACCACAGGAAAAACCATAGCCTTAACTAGAAGGACCTTTGTTGGCAAAGTAATGTCTCTGCTTTTGAATATGCTATCTAGGTTGGTCATAACTTTGCTTCCAAGGAGTAAACATCTTTTAATTTCATGGCTGCAATCACCATCTGCAGTGATTTTCGAGCCCCCAAAAATAAAGTCTGACACTGTTTCCACTGTTTCCCCATGCACTCTGAACACATTTGTGCTTCCAATGGGGATTTGAGATAAAAATACATTTCCTTCATTCCCCCAAGGCAGAAATGCAGTCTTCATAACCATTAGATGCAAGGCCATACTCTGAGTGAGACCATCCAAGGGCTGGTCTGCTTAACTAGTCCTTGCCCAGTATCATGTAAGCTGAACTAAGTAAATCATCAACCACAGAGATCTACACATGACATATGGAATATCTTAGTCCTTTGTTTCTTTATGTGAATATTTGTGGCTCTTGAATTAATATCTATAAAGAACAAGGAAGGAAAAAATGCAGTCATTCCAAATGAAGATAATTCTTCTAGAGTCAATTTTATCAACTTTGTTATTGGATTTAGACACATAAGTCATTTACCTGAATAAATTAAGAAAGAGTATCTCCTATAAAAAAATAAACAACTACTGATCTCCCTCTAGATATCATTTTAACTTTTATTAGAAATAATCATTTGCAGAGGAATATGTGTGGATGATTTTCGCTCCACTGTGGTGCAGAATTCCCTGTAAATCATTCTTTTTACATCTATAATTCTTAAATGTATCTCATATGTTAATGTTTTCCTTCAATCTTTCTTATTTTGGGGGTCGATTGCTTTTGTCCTTTATATTCTGTGAAAAAAACACATATTCATTATTCACTGGAAGGGCTGTAACTGGATGTAGAATAGCTAGAAAATAAAAACAAACAACAAATTTGTTTCAGTCCATAAAGTGTTCACTGAGAAAATAATGTCTTCATAATAAATCTCAAAAAGTTATTTGTATACTGAGGCACGGATAACCTCCAACAAATAACTGTGTATTTTATGCTTCCGCTTATTCTGTTGTACAGTTAAGAGGTATATCCAATTTACTGCAGTGTATATTATGTCCTTTGTACGTGGAGTGATAACCAGAGAAACAGTGATATTCACAGCTATGAATGTCAGCATCTAACATGAATGAAGAAAAATGCCTGCTTTTCTAAACTAATATTGTGTGTGTGTGACTTAGATTCCTAAGTAAAGTTGCTTTCATTTTAAGGAAGGAAGGAAGAGGAAAGAAAGGCAAAAGCTAAATTATCCAATTTTTTAATAACTGGGGAGCTTTTACTCAAATAAAACAGTTGCCTTTCTCCTAAAATAAATGCTTTGTGGTGTATGGGCCAGGGGAACATAAACAGATGTCTCCTTGATTACACTGGTTTCTAATTTCAAGTAACATAAGGCCTTGATACTATTCCAATTGCTTGAACTTTTTCAGAAGATATCTTAAAAATTGGTATCATAATTTCAGAGATAAATACTGTTAAATATCAGAAGACTTTAAGATCAATTTCCTTCTTAGAAAAAGTGTATATTTAATGGAAGGAAAAAAAAGAGAGAGAGAAGGAAGGAGGGAGGAAGAGAGAAGGAGGCTTGTGAAGTCCCAGCTGCAGACCTAGGCGAGCACCCCCAAAGTGTAGAAACCACTGATATGCTCTCAAAGTTGGCGAAGAAGACAGAGTAGTTTCTAAATTCAAAATGAGATTTCATCTCCTACTTTGTTTGGGTAGATTAAGGACAGCTTGGATATGATCACTTTTAACAGTGCCCTTCAAGAAATCTAAAATGCTTACAGCGTGAAAAATTTTACTTGAATAATTTGGTTCACTGAGGGTTATACATATAGGCGTATGGATTATAGCTCTTTACAGCAAAATTAATTTTTGTGTATTTTTTTCTTAAAACAACTTTATTCGCTTGTTTTGAAGTGCAAATGTTGGATACCGTCAGTATCACAAAGGTATGCTACAGAAAAATGGGCTAGAGAGGGAAACACAGGAGTTGGAGGTGAACTGAGCCTTGGGTCTTCATGCTGTTTATAGCTTTCTTTCAACAGATTATGAAAGAATAGACTCAAACTTCTATTTACCATACTTCCAAGAAACATTTATATGGTACTTCCTAGGTGCAGGATACTTTTCTAAATGTTTCTTGTATATAAATATGTTTAATCTCATAAAGCCTGATAAAGTAGTACCATCTCCATTTTATACAATAGAAAATGAAGCACAGAGAATTAAAAAGCCGTTACAATATCACTAAGCTAGTGAGGATAGAATGGGATTTGAACCCAGACAACCTACTCCAGCACGAATATTATATTTTCTCCTGATATACCATATTAAGACTCTCCATCTTGAAAACACTTAAGTACAAAGTTTTCCCAGTCAGTCAACTTGAAGCCTTCCCATTAGCATCATTTAATTTGCTGGAGTGAACTATATAAAGTGATCCCAAACATTAAGAGATGCACCTGTCCTGAAATTTTTACAAATAAGGTTAAATAAGTCAGTATAGTGAGCACCTTAGAATAAACCTCCAAAGATATTACAAATAATGTGTGTTTTTGTATATGTTTCATGTTTTACATGTACATCTGAATTTCCCTGCAAGAAATCCAAACTTGTGTCTATGATGTGTTTTAGGTTTTAAGAAATAGCCATCTGAATACATGGTGTTAGGGATCAGAGGTCTCCGGCTCCATGACTGAGGCCGAGTTCCTGGGCTAACAGGAGCGGAGGGGCTCACCTAAGTATAAGGTGGTATTAAGTTACGGATCACTGAATAGTGGGACGAATAAGGTAGCCTGGTGGAGCCCAAAGGGAAAAGAGAGCTTCTATAATTTTGCACTGATTACTTGGTAGAAAAGACACTACCTGGTGCCACATCTGATTTACGGAACAGATTGGACTGGTAATGAGAGTCCAGATATAGCTGACCTCTTTCAAAGAAACTTGTAACCTTTTTTGATATACTTTGTGTCGGTTCATGAATAAATTATCACTATGCAGTTTTTCATTTTATACTGAAGCTTATTCTTATGTTTAAATGTATTCAAATTTCTCCATAAGAATAGACAACCCATAGAACCCAAAGTGTAATTCATTTCATTCTTCTATTGTTCTTTTCCTCTTGTATTTTTTACTTTAAAAAAAAGCATTATTTATATTGTATATTTGTTCTCATGACAAAAATTCCAACAGGGAAAATATGCTCAGACTGAATTCATTTCCATGGTATTCTCAAAATGGAAATTACAAAGTGCTCAGATATTGTCTTCAAAACAACTAACAAATTAAAAAGCTGCTGACCTCTGTAAGGGAAATGGCCCAATTCATTTTTGAGCATAAAATATGAAATTCAGGTAAACTGATCTTTAGAAGAGTTCAAGTATTTCTGGTATACTAAAATTATATTTCATTCAGTTGAAATAAATAAGTCATAACTATGAAAGTGTTACATTATTTATTGAAATGGAATTTAGATCATGCCAGTATGTCAAGGGAACTTCCCAGTGGCTAAGCAGTAAAGAATCCAACTGCAATGCAGGAGACATGGGTCTGATCCCTGGGTCAGGAAGATCCCCTGGAGGAGGAAATGGCTCCAGTATTCTTACAGGGAAAATCCCATGGACATACGAGCCTGGTGGGCTACATTCCATAGGGTTGCAAAGAGTCAGACACGACAGAGAGACTGAACACACACACACACAGAGTATGTCAAGAGAAGCTAATTTTTGTTAAACAAAGTAGGCATCAAGAAAACTTTTATATAGCTCTGCTTAGATGACTACATTAAACGAGTTATTTTTATAGATTTAATTATACACAACATAACTAGAGTGTGCCCCTTGTCAATCAAGTAAAAAAGCCCTTACCTTCTGTCTCCATAATCACGTTTTCTTAATACATGGTGAAGAAAAAAAAAATCTCATTTAGCAATGAACCCTTGGATATTTACTAATTATGACAAATCTATGGCATTTCTCCAACTTTTAAAAGTGTTTTCTGAGCTCCTAAAATGGATTAAAGATTTTAAAGTCTTTCCTATAGCTGCCATCCTTAGTTCCACCCTATAATGAACTGTGAAAATCATGAAGAAGAAAATTGCATGGATCTTCTTACATTTGCACTCAGAAAAGCTCTTTGTCATCTATAGTTCCAAGTGAACTTCTGAAATGTATTTATAATTACAAAGAAGTGTGTATTAAGGCAGAAGTATTTGTGTTTAACAATCGCCAAGTGGTAACAGGGGGAGAACTTGTGGGCAAACTAATTAACAATTAGGACCTATCTCTCAAGGTGTTCGTGAGTCCTGTTATTAATATTTAAATTACACCTGAAAATGCATGCACTGGATAATAATGTTATGAAATTGAAATTTTTATTTGTATCTGATATTCCCTGAAACTTCATATTTTGTTAAAGGTCTAAGACAGAACATAAATTTTGCTTGTTGTTAAATTTTAGTTTGAGATTTTTTGGTTTGTTTTTATTAGATTTCTTGAAGCCTTTGATATAAAAATCTATGAACATAATAAAATTATTGTGTGAAGAATATTCTTCCCTTTTCTATAATATAATAAAGAAAATACATGGCAACTCCTAACCAAACACATTTGTAATAAGGTACTAAAAGGTAACACTGAAAACATAATATTTATTTCAGTACAACTTCCCTAGTAACTCAATAAGTCAATATATTTTTTTAATCTACCCATTTTCTGGTAATTTACTTTCCTGGAAATTTCTACAAAAATTTATATTTAAACAAGTTATTTATTGCCTGCTCAAAGAATTTTATGCAAATATGTATATTCTGTTTTATTATCCATCCATTTTTATCTAAAAGATATTTTTCTTTTAAAATACCGTCTTCACAGTCTCCTAATTCCTCCCACCCTTCCCCTATCCCCCTTGGTATCCATAATTTGTTCCCTATGTCTGTGTCTCTATTTCTGCTTCGCAAATAGGATCATCTATACCATTTAGATTCCATATATATGCATTAATAATACAATATGGGATTGACATATGTACACTATTGATGCTAGATATAAAGTACATAACTAATGAGAACATACTGTCTAGCACAGGGAACTCTATTTAATGCTCTGTGGTGACCTGAATGAGAAAGAAATCTGCCAAAAAGGAGAAATATGTATATGTATGATGGACTCACTTTGCTGTACAGTAGGAACTAACACAACATTGTAAAGCAACTATACTCCAATACAATTAATTTTAAAAAATGAAAATAAAGTACCTTCTTATTGGGAGAAGCACAATATCACAACAGATGAGTTTTCTATGGTTTTGGTAACATTTGGAAGGTGAATTTGCTTTAATGCTGTGGTTTATAGCAAATGGCTTAAGAACTGATCCTTAAATAAGTGAAGTAGGAAGCCAGTTGATACTAATAGCAGTGATAAATGGACTGGCTGTATGCTGCTCCTGCTAAGTCGCTTCAGTCGTGTCCGACTCTGTGCGACCCCTGAGACGGCAGCCCACCAGGCTCCCCCGTCCCTGGGATTCTCCAGGCAAGAACACTGGAGTGGGTCGCCATTTCCTTCTCCAGTGCATGAAAGTGAAAAGTGAAAGTGAAGTCGCTCAGTCGTGTCGGACTCCTAGCGACCCCATGGACTGCAGCCTACCAGGCTCCTCTGTCCATGGGAGTTTCCAGGCAAGAGTACTGGGAATGGCTGTATAGTTGGTATAATTTCTACACTCTGGATTGCAAGAAATGTCTCACCTAAAGCTCACATCTCCATGTATGTGTCTCAGCATAGTAGCTAAAATAATCTAAGGTTGATTTTACCATCCGTCGGCCTCTTGCCATGAGCTGATTTTCCTTCCTACATGGCAGATCAGTTTGCAGAAAATCATACACTTTTAATATATGTTTTTTCTTCACTAATTTTTTTTCCCTCAGTTGTTAAAATACTATGAAATCAATAAATACAGAATGAAGCAAACTTCAGTAGAGAACATGGAAATAGTCTTGTTTAAGTAAAACACAGGTAACTGTGATTCTAAGAAGGTTTTTTCTTAACCAGGCTATGAGAACCAAACACATCTGTAAAAGTTAAGTTTTGTGTCAAAAATAGCAATAAGCTGAAGGACATTATTTCATAGCAGTATTATCAAATCTGATAATGATTTTGTTTCATTTTTACATATGTTGACGTTGTTTACATTTCACATTTTGGCATTTGCCATGGTCCTCATCACCTGGCTGAGGTGTGCCCATCTAGCCGTGCAGTTTCAGTCATACGGTTGTAAAAAGGTGTAAATTACATTTAATTGGATGGTGGTATGCAGAGCCTGACAGGCGGAGGTAGAGTCATAGTTCTGCCACCTGTTACTTTTATTGGGCCTTATTTTTCCTGTCCCAGCAGCACCAAAAATGTGAGAAAATGCGTTTGTATTTCCCCCTCCCTCCCAAGAGGAAGTCAGTCACTGCTTGAAGGGTATCTAAGTCAGTGAAAGCTTTTGTTCCTCAGTCAGCTTTTTTCAGTTATCGTCGCTGGTCAGATCTATTTGTTCCCCAGGAGAATTCAATGGATTCAGCTGTTTTCCAAAGGCTTTAGTGGTATTCTATATTGGAAAGCCAGAAAAGGGACTTTCCTCGAGGGACTCGGGTAGTTCGAAAGAATCTGCCTGCCCGTGCAGGAGATACAAGAGACGTGGGTTTGGTCCCTCGGTCAGAAAGATCCTCTGGAGCAGGAAAGGCCAATCCTCTCCAATATTTCTTGCTTGGAAAATTCCATAGACAGAGGAGTCTTGTGGGCTATAGTCCATGGGGTTGCGAAGAGTCGGACACAACTGAGCACACACCAGCGTGACTGGAAAACGTTCATCATGAATTATCTGTTCACACTGAACTGTGCAGTAGTATAAGAATGACTGGCATGCCAACGGCCACGGAAAAGAGGAACCGAGTGGTCTGCAGAGCCGAAGGAGGTCACGTCAGGATTTCAGTGTGCTTTGGCAACCCACTCCAGCATTCTTGCCTGGAGAATCCCAGGGACGGAGGAGGGCTGCCGTCTACGGGGTTGCACAGAGTCGGACACGACTGAGGTGACATAGCAGCAGCAGCAGAGTGCCCCAAGAAGGATCCTTACCCTGTATCTGTGGCCTCTGCGTGTGGCCAGGATAAAAACTTCCTATTAGAAAGAAACAAGTGGAAGCAGTTTAGATGCAATCATGTGAACTCATGTGAACATAAATCTGGCCCGATTCTCCAGTCTCTCAAAACTTGTATTACTTCCTCAAGGATCTTCACGCTACTATTATTCATGAATCTGTTCAATAATTACCTTCATCAAAGAATGTCTAAATAAATCTTTGATGCTCTTCATAAATAGCAAAGCAATAGAATATGACTAATCTTTGTTAACCTTCTACAGGAAAATTACATGGTGTCTTGAAGTGTTTTTTTCTTATTAACTAGGCTCTTTAAAATAGTAAAAACCTTAAATACATTTCTGCTTAGGTATGAGTTTTTTAAAAAGCAAGAGTTTTTAAAATCCAGCTTTCTTAAAATTGATGTTTCTTTTTAAAGTACACTGAATGTGTATAAAAAGATCACATTCAAACCTACATTATTTTAGTCTATCACATTAAATATACATTAGAATCCTTGAAAATTATTCACTTAACCAATATTCATTGTATCTAATGTGTGCAAAGCATTATGCAGGAGTAAAAGAGTTTTCCTTCTTACTTACGCCCATCTTAGATTATATTAGCTTTGTCATTGTGAGAAGTGAACCAAGAGTGTGTGGATTACTAGCAGTTACAAAATACATACTTTTTTTTTTTTTAATATCATAGAGCTAAAAAGCATTAGCCGAGGAAGAAGACACTGGCTTGATTGTGTAGACTAAGGTGCAAAAAGTTGGCTTAAAGCTCAGCATTCAGAAAACTAAGATCATGGCATCTGGTCCCATCACTTCATGGCAAATAGATGGAGAAACAGTGGAAACAGTGACAGGCTTTATATTGGGGGGCTCCAAAATCACTGCAGATGGTGACTGCAGCCATGAAATTAAAAGACACTTACTCCTTGGAGGAAAAGTTATGACCAACCTAGACAGTGTATTAAAAAGCAGAGACATTACTTTGCCAAAAGAGGTCCATCTATTCAAGGCTATGGTTTTTCTAGTAGTCATATATGGATGTAAGAGTTGGAGAATAAAGAAAGCTGAGCACCGAAGAACTGAATCTTTTGAACTGTGGTGTTGGAGAAGTCTCTTGAGAGTCCCTTGGACTGCAAGGAGATCCATCCAGTCCATCCTAAAGGAATTCAGTCCTGAATATTCATTGAAAGGACTGATGCTGAAGCTGAAACTCCAATACTTTGGCCACCTGATGCAAAGAACTGACCCATTTGAAAACACCCTGATGCTGGGAAAGATTAAGGGCAGGAGGAGAAGGGGACGACAGAACATCAGATGGTTGGATGGCATCACTGACTCAATGGACATGAGTTTGAATAAACTCCAGGAGTTGGTGATGGACAGAGAGGCCTGGCATGCTGCAGTCCCTGGGATCACAAAGAGTCAGACACGACTGAGCAACTGAACTGAACTGAAATGAACTGAACTTAACTGAAGGAGTAAATCAGTGGAAAAGACTAGGAATCTTAGCTCCAGATCACAGAGGCTGTTATATCTCCTTCTTTTAGGAAGGACTGTAAATGCCAAACCTGGCCAAGAGATTCCCTGACCTTGTGATTCTTATACACCTGAGATTGGGTACAGTGAGTGTAGGAAAACTGAGCATGTACCTAGAGTATCAGATCAGCATGTTAGCATGTGTGGCAGGGACATGAAGTCAAATGAACTTGAGTTCTAATGTGAGCTCCATCTGTAGCTGGTGAACTTCTCATTTTTTTTTGAGTCTTGTATTTGAAATGAGGATATGAAGGTCTCTGCAATGGATTTGAAGAGATGGAAATCAAATAGCATATGCAAAACAACTAAACTTTTGAGAATACAGCATAGAAATGAGAAAGACATGCCCTCAACGTCTGATGTGTGTGTATGAGAGAGAGACTGATGGACAGACAGAGGTGGGAGATTGTGTTAAGGGCAGGGACAGTAAAGACAAGATGAGAGGGGAGAAGAGAATGCAGTGGAGGTCACAATTTAGTTTGGGGAAATCCAAGGGTCTTTTTGAGGACATAAAGTCAAACTGAGGCCTGATGATAGGTAAGAGTTATCCTGGGAGGGATTTGGTAGAGTGCAGGTAGGACTTCAGGCAGGAAAGGGTTTGTTAACCTCAGCAATCAGAGATGCTAGCTGTGTGTGTGGTGGGGATGGAGTGTGGTGGGGAAGAAATTGGGCCTCATTTGGAGCTGATTGCATAATATATGTTCTGAGCTGGGAAACTCAGTAAAGATTAAATGTTGTGGTAGGGGTGCTGTGGGTCATTATGAAGCCACAGGAAACATCTTGGGCACACAGGCTGCACAGCACCTCCTGGTTGGCAGTGTCCAAGGGTGATGGAAGGCCGCTGGAGGGCATTCACTTAGAGGGTGACACATTGGATCTGTGCTTTAATAAAATGACCCACCATAGACGCCTGTGTATAAGATTCTGGGATTTTATTTCTCTTTGCATAAACAAAGTAAGAGCCAGTTTAATGACATGATTTAGCCAAGGATGGATTTCTTCTATTTCATTAATGAAACAGTCAAGAAGAAGAAGTGTCTTTTGTGTTTTAGAGGGGTGGAGAAGTCATTTTCTGCTGACAACTGTTTGGGTATGCTTCCAAAATCAGTGGCCGAAGGCCAGTGAGAATCAATATTGTCTCCAGCCCTACCCATCCCAGCCCCTCAGTTTCCTTTGTATTTCAGTATGTGACTGTGCTAGACATGAGATAACTCAATAAAGTGAATAATAAAGTAGTTACAGCTAATGTTGATTACCAAAAAGCATACTATTGGGTGTCATATTCATTATCTAATTCTCGAATTGTGAGGTAAGTATTATTAGCCTTATTTAACAGAGGAGAACATTGAGCTTTCTCAGGATTAGCTGACTTGCCCAACCAGCAAGGGAAGAGTTGAGCTTCATTCCAGATTGTCTGATGGCAAATTCCCTGCTCCAGTTCCCTGAATTGGGGATGGCAGGTGAGTGACTTTCAGAGGTCTGTTTTGGTGATCTAGTAGGGGAAAGAAGGTGATAAGATTAACTAGTATTTGCTAGGCTTAGTGTACCTGCTGCTGCTGCTGCTGCTAAGACGCTTCAGTCGTGTCCGACTCTGTGCGACCCCATAGACGGCAGCCCAGCAGGCTTCCCCATCCCTGGGATTCTCCAAGCAAGAACACTGGGGTGGGTTGCCATTTCCTTCTCCAGTGCATGAAAGTGAAAAGTGAAAGTGAAAACTTGTACACAGAATCGACCTTAGAAACTAAACTAGATTGGTGTACCTAGTCTAGTTTCTAAGGGCGATTCTGTGTGCGAGTTCGCTGTCTTAAGGTGTTATTGTTACTGTTGTTTAGAATAGCCGTGGTACGTTCAAAATGGAAATGGCACAGTGATACTATGATGGCCTTCTTTTTCAAAAAATCATATGAACTGTTGCTACTTATTTTAGGCTATGGTATGCACTCTAGAATAGCTCCCATGCTAAACAATGAGATTAAAACATTCCACATATTGAGCTGAAGATGGAATATGCCCATATTTTGGATATATATCCCTAGTAGCAGTGAATAATTTATAATGGCCAAGTCAGTCTGTGTTGAAAATGGAAAAAAAGTGATTATAATTTTTTTTAAACTTTATTGATTTACGGGCTTTGAAAGGTTGTTGCTTAACCACGGAAAGACGCTGGGATTCTTGGCCTTCAGAGGAGAAGAATTCAATCTGGAGCCAGAGACAAGGCTTGATCGCTCAGGGCTTTTGTGTAATAAAGCTTTATTAAATTATAAAGGAGATAGAGAAAGCTTCTGACATAGACATCAGAAGAGGGTAGAAAGAGTACCCCCTTGCTAGTGTTAGCAATGGAGTTATATGCTTTCCAATGAATCTAAAGAATGTCTGGAGGTTGTAAAGACCTCACCAGACTTACTCCCATAATTTACATTTTAAGATAACAGGGTTAGCCAGAAGGTTTAATCCAGAGACTGTCCTCAGGCAGGATGCATTATTGTTATATAATCCTAAGGAATGTAGAGGGAAAAAAAGTTTGTCCTTTTTTCCTCCTTGAGAGTTCCAGACCCCTCTCCCCT
Source organism: Bos taurus (assembly GCF_002263795.3). NCBI lineage: Eukaryota > Metazoa > Chordata > Mammalia > Artiodactyla > Bovidae > Bos > Bos taurus. The sequence continues at coordinate 7,942,036 of NC_037336.1, forward strand.
TGGGGACCCCTAGACTTCTTATCAGCCTGCCTAGGAAATGACTCTCTCAGCTTCCCAGGTGGCTCAGTAGTAAAGAATCTGTCTTCCAATGCTGGAGACACAGGTTTGATCCCTGGGTCGAGAAGAAGGATCCCCTGGAGAAGGAAATGGCAACCCACTCCAGTATTCTTGCCTGAGGAATCCCTTGGACAGAGAAGCCTCGCAGGCTATAGTCCATGAGGTCACAAAAGAGTCGACACAACTTAGCAACTAAACAACAATATAGTTGATTTACAATGTCTTATTTGTAGCAAAGTGACTCAGTCATATATGCTGCTGCTGCTTCAGGACTTCAGTCATGTCTGACTCTGTGCGACCCCATAGACAGCAGCCCACTAGGCTCCTCTGTCCCTGGGATTCTCCAGGCAAGGATACTGGAGTGGGTTGCCATTTCCTTCTCCAATGCATGAAAGTAAAAAATGAAAGGGAAGTCGCTCAGTCATGTCCGACTCTTAGCAACCCCATGGACTGCAGCCTACCAGGCACCTTGTCCATGGGATTTTCCAGGCAAGAGTACTGGGGTGAAGTGCCATTGCCTTCTCCACAGTCATATATATATATATACACACACACCCACACACGCACACACATTATTTTTATTTTCTTTTTCATTATGGTTTGTCACAGAATATTGAACATAGTACCCTGTGCTGTGACTTAGTTAAGTCACCATAATTTACATAGGAAATTGCTATAGAACTTACAATAAAGAAGTTTAAAAATACCTTGTGTTGATGAAATCTTATTATCATAGAATTTATTTTGATACCAAGTATGTAATCATGTCCAGAGAAGGCAATGGCACCCCATTCCAATACACTTGCTTGGAAAATCCCATGGACGGAGGAGCCTGGTGGGCTGCAGTCCATGGGGTCGCTAGGAGTCGGACATGACTGAGCGACTTCCCTTTCACTTTTTACTTTCATGCATTGGAGAAGGAAATGGCAACCCACTCCAGTATCCTTGCCTGGAGAATCCCAGGGACGGGGGAGCCTGGTGGGCTGCTATCTCTGGCGTCACACAGAGTCGGACACGACTGAAGTGACTTAGCATAGCATAGCATAGCATGTAATCATGTCACTAACACTTTTCTTTAAACAACTCTTTCATCCTTATCATTTCCCTTCTTCTTATTAAAATGGTAGAAGATAAGTTTTTAAAGTTACAGTAATTTTAAAACCCCATTTATTTTGTATAATAATACAAAAGCCATCAAAAGTGGTAAACAATAAACATTTACTACCCAATTTTCAGGCCGTTGATAGCACCAGGGGTATACAAAGAAAGCAGAAAAATTAACAACCTTCCTAATGTTGATACTTGTTATCTTCAGTGTACATACGATGAACATTTTGAAATCTTGCTCTTAAGCTTCTCTGTGGAATATGCATCATTAAACTTTCCATTTGTGGGACATTCAACCTCACAGAAATTGAATATATTTAGCAAAATTTTCTTGAAAATACATTATGTTTTTTATCATTATTCAGGGTATCAAATGGATTTGGTTTCTCTTTGATGATTTAATATCTTTAGAAAATAATATTATTTTTAGGAAATAATATTGTAGTATAAAGAGACTCTCTTTTATCAACAAATAGGATGTTCTCCACACAGAAGCATTATTAGAATCATATCTCACTTAGGCACATTACGGTCACTTAGGGACCTTCCAGATACACATGCTGGGGCTAAAATACATTAAGTGCTGCTTTGCTGCCCAGCATGTGCTCTCACTCTTTCTGGGACGAATATCGCACTGTCCTTAGGAAAACCACTCATTCCACCAGATAAAGCCACAGGTTTTGTGTCAGTTTGACCTCATTCCTGACCAAGGCAATGGTATATGCTGACTAGCCTGAATCAAAGCTAACTGACTGATGGGGTGTGGGTATTGGACCGAGCGTTGTTTGTAAAACTGCACCTCGTGGCTTTTTCTGCAACAATGTGCCTCCCTTTTCTGTGACCTGAATAAGATGGAATGGAGCCCAGGTTGCTGCCTGCAACCGTCCTGTGACCTCGGGAAGCCAGCATTGGGATAAAACTGCCATGTAGGAAACAGTATGGAGAAAAGGGAAGAATGTGAGTATATCCTTGGTAACATCGTGAGTGTCTGCCTCAGGCCACCCCTGCACTTTCCATTAACAGTGGATTCTTCAGCTAAATAGCTCAACGTGCTTGACCCTTTGTTTACTCAGTTTGGGTTGAGTTTTCTGTGACATGAAACCAAGATAATTGCAGCTGATGCAGTGAAGAGTTTTTAATGAAAATGGCATTTCACTTCCGGCTTGTGAACAAAAGAAGAAACAGAACCACTGAGCACATAAGAAGCATCAGTTTCAAAACCTGTCTGTGACAGCTTCGATGACAGAGTCACCTTCCACCTGGGTGACCTCTTGGTTTGCACTGGGGAGTGGGTCCCTTGCAGTGGCCACGGAGTAACCAGTTCTAGATCCCAGGGCCTTGGGACTCTCTCAGAACCAGCAGTGATCTCATCGTTTGGCTTGGGTGTCTCCTGATTATAGATGGGCTCTGTGATGTTTAGGAAATAGAGTAAGGTACCAGAACCAACACAATAAAAAGTGCAGGGGTTCAAGCAAGGAAGAAGTTACCTTGTCTGTTCCTAAGAGTCTGTGAATGGGCAGGCAGGCCAGAGCGAGTAGCTGCCTCAGTCCAGGAGTTCACCTGAGGACCACTCCCAAACTGGGGGTACCACTTTGTCGTCCTTGGCTTGCCTTCCGTCTCTGCACCAAAGACCGAAACTCCATTTAACCCAGCAGAATAGCAGAAAGGGAAAGAAAAGAGGTAGATGGTAAACACTTTCCTCTATGGAATGTGATGGAGCTGTTGGTCTGATTGCTTCCTCTCTGACCATCGCATCCCACTGACCAGACCAAAACTCACTCAAAACCACGTGTCCCACCAGGTAGCCATAAGGCTGAGAACTGTAGTCTCTGGCTAAAACCTTCTAGGACTCTAATACTAAAGAAATGAGAGCACTGGTAACAATTTAAGTATGGAGCTCCTTCATATTTTTCCATGTTTCCATAACATTAATACCATAAAATATTCGTCTTATTCATGTACATATCTGTATACCCATATCTATGTGTATATTACATGTATCATGCATTTAGCATTCACATACATATATGCACGCTTCCAGTTACTTCCCAGAGAAATATTTTTCTAATACTTATGTGATTTTACAAACTAACAAAAATTCAAGTTCTAAAAAAGCTAAGATAAGTAAAAGTTATAATTAATAACTGCAATAGAATGCATAACTCCAGTTTCTTTATAATTCTGAGTAAATTAAACGAGAAAGCAAGTTTTCACTTCAATAGATTGTAAATATTTACACAAAATGACTAAATATGTTTACATATTACCTAGTTCTGAAGTTTATATTAACTGTTGCAACATTTCCTGGCATGAAAATGAGAGGGTAAACTTACATGATTAAGGCCATTAGTCAATTATTTTGTTCTGCTAAGTGATGTATTCAAAGTCTTTTTCTGAGCGACAGTGAACTTAGTTTTTATCTGTACAGCTTTTCCTAATATTGTTTTGCAGTCTCAAATAATTCAATGACTGTTACTTTAGATCTGATTTAGATAGTCATTAATCATGTCACCTGAGTCAGCCTGGGTATTGAAATTTATGGAGCAAGGAAGCTCTTTCAAGTGCATCTTAAAACAGACGGTTGCATTACTTGGTCTCATAGGCCCCTAGTATAACACTAGCATATAAATCCTGCAGATTTCTGGTGCCTAGGAGAGTGACGGGCCCAAACAGTGACATTTTGGAAGGAAAAATGGAGCCTCCCAATAACACCTCAACATGGCTTTCTTTTTTTCTTTTTGAACCACTACTCCTTGGGTTCAAGGGATTGTCCCCTGTCCCAGGCTTTGTCCTAAGTATTTCACTTTAATCCTTATGACAGGCTTTGCATGCTTAGTCATGTCTGATGCTTTGCGACCCCATAGTCTGTAGCCTGTGAGGCTCCTCTGTCCATGGAATTCTCCAGGCAAGAATACTGGAGTGGGTTGCCATTTCCTTCTCCAGGATCAACAACCCTTAGGTGAGGACTAGTAGCATCGTTTCACAGGTAGAGACCCTGAGGCTTGGAAAAGTGATGAGCTCATTCAAGACCATGGTTTTGCTCTCCTTTCTCTGGCTCCAAAATCCTTGAATATTACCCAGCTCTTACTACATCTAAGTCAAGGTGGGTGTGGATATGTCAGTCAGGGTTCTCCAGAAGAACAGAACCAATAGGATGTTGACAGATACACTGGAACAGAGAGAGAGACTTCAGGTGTGCGGGGTTTCCTTCAGAAACCACAGGTCCTGTAGAGGGCAGAAGAGGCCCCAGTGGGTGGGGCTGGTTGCTTCTGTGATGAGACCAAACAAGCTATAGGAGGGAACAGGAGAAAACGGGGATTGTGAATCATGGTTTCACTGATTGCGGTAAAAGCTAGAGACGGTTTTTTGTCCCAGGTAGTATGAGGAAGGGGGGGTTTCTGAGAGCTATAGTATTCCTTAGGGGTAACATCTCTAGAGTGAAATAAAGGTATAATGCCATTTGCAGTAACATGGATGAACCTAGGGGCTGTCATAATGAGTGAAGTAGTTCAGATAGGGAAATATCACATGATATTGCTTTCCATCCAGATTCTATCATATGATATGTGTAATCTGAAACTATGGACCTCTGCTCAATACTTTGCAATGACCTATATGAGAAAGGAATGTAAAAAAAGAGGGGGTATAGGTATGACTGATTCACTCTGCTGTACGCCTGAAACTAACACAACATTATAAATCAACTAGACCCCAACAAAATGTAATTTGAAAATAAATGGACAATTAAAGAAACAAACTTTGTTGCCAGGGCAAATAAGCAAACAAATAAGGGAATATGGTTTTCAGAAGACAGCTTTCATTAACAGACAGACGGTTGTTGGGCAGGTGGCAGAACTCCTCGGGCGCATTACGGCAGCAGGCAGGCCGGTTGCTCTAACGTGCCTGGCTGATGTGCAGCTGCATTACTGCTTCAAGGGGCACTGAGGGCCTGGACCTCGACTGATACGCTCCTGGCCAGCTGGCCCTGCACTCCAGCTGGGCTGTGCTGACCTCATAAGTCAAAGCCATTGGTCAAAGCCTCCTCCGCCTCCAACTATTGTTGTTGTTCAGTCACTAAATCGTGTCCTACTCTTTGCAACCCCATGAACTACAGCACACCAGGCTTCCCTGTCCTTCACCATCTCCCAGAGTTTGCTCAAACTCATGTCCATTGTGGCAGTGATACTATCCAACCATCTCATCCTCTGTTTCCTCCTTCTCCTTTTGCCCTCCATCTTTCCGAGCATCAGGGGCTTTTTCAATGAGTTACCTCTTTCCATCAGGTGGCCAAAGTACTGGAGCTTTAGCTTCAGCATCAATGCTTCTAATGATATCAGGGTGATTTCCTTTAGGATTGATTTCTTTGATCTCCTTGCTGTCCAAGGGATTCTCAAGAGTCTTCTCCAACACCACAATTTGAAGCATCGGTTCTTCAGCACTCAATCTTTATGATTCAGCTCTCACATCCATAAACGACTCCTGGAAAAGCCATACCTTTGAATATTTGGACATCTGTTGGCAAAGTGATATCTCTGCTTTTTAAGGCACTGTCTAGGTTTGTCCTAGCTTTTCTTCCTAAGAGCAAATGTCTTCATTTCATGGCTGCAGTCACCAAACACAGTGATTTTGGAGCCCAGGAAAATAAAATCAGTCAGTTTCCACCTTTTCCCCATCTATTTGCTATGAAGTGATGGGACCAGATGCCATGATCTTAGGTTTTTGAATGTTGAGTTTTAAGCCAGCTTTTTCACTCTCCTCCGCCCTCATCAAGAGGTTCTTTAATTCCTCTTTGCTTTCTACCATTAAAGTGGGTATCATCTACATATCTGAGTTTGTTGGTATTTTTCCTAGCAATCTTGATTCCAGCTTGTGCTTCATGCTGCCCGGCATTTAGTATGAGGTACTCTGCATCTAAGTTAAATAAGCAGGGTGACAATATACAGCCTTGACATCCTCTTCCCATTTTTGAACAAGTCCATTGTTCTGTGTCCAGTTCTGACTGTTGTTTCTTGTCCTGCATACAGGTTTCTAAGGAGACAAGTAAGGTGGTCTAGCATTGCCACGTCTTGAAGAATTTTCCAGTTTGTTGTGATCCACACAGTGAAACTCTTTAGTGTAGATGAAAAAGTAGATTTTTTTAAAAATTCCCTTGCCTTTTCTGTGATCTAACAGATTGGCACTTTGATCTCTGATTCCTCTGCCTTTTCTAAATCTCCTTCCTCATTTCCAACTATTATTTGTTTCTTATTCCAAAAGCAATATATATTGTCTGAAAGAACCTGGAAAAAATCCAGACAAAAAATTTCCTGTAGTCCCATCACCTATGCTGATGCACAGTCTCAAAACTTCTAAATTTAGCCAGAATGTTACTATAGATCTGGCTATGGATACAAGGAGAATATAGTTACAAAAATGGATTTGTGCTTTATATACAGTTTTATGCCCTGCTTTCTCAATTATTTGTACCATTAATATAGTTCCATGACAATAGATATATTTCTACAACTGTTGGTAGGGGTGTGTAGAATTCCATTATATTTGTAGTCTCCAGTACTGTTGAACTGTATAATCCCTTGATAAAGTGCAGATATGTTATTCCTCCAGAGCATACATTCCTGATGTTTTTCTGATTCCCAGACCATCAGGCATAGATTAATTTCTCTTTCTGTCTTTAGAAAGCAGGAAAGAGAAAAGATACACCTCTGTCGTCTAAATCATCATCTCTAATAAGTAATATCACAGCCATATTACAGTAAGCCAAACTCTCACTGGCAATATAGGTAATACTTCAGGAATAAACATTAGTTTAAAATTTAATTATCTCAAACAGTTCCAAAATAAGAGTGATAAATCAAGAACAACTTGCTTTTCAGATTTTTTTTTTTTAATTATCATCTCGAGCTTTACGGCAGCAGGCTTCAAACCCAAGACAAGTTTTCAATGCCCTGTAACAGTTGTCTTCCTGTGTCCGAGTATGATGTGTTTCATTGAATTGTATGAAAATTAAGTTCAGGAACTTATGATGTAGTTGTCATGAAAGAGTGCACCGTCCCGTCACGCAGGCCCCTTCACTACTGCCTATTTCAGGAATTACTGATGTCGTCAGTGCAAAGCTGAATCATTCATTTCTAGAATACCTCTCTTGACATGTAAAGATAACAGCATTGTCTGATTGCAACATCCAGATTTTCCTTTCCTATTTTTCTGACTTTTCTACCAATATATGCATTTTACAAAGTCACAGAGTAGCAGGATAATGAATAATCTGGGCCCAAGTCTATGTGATTATAGCAAGAATTACTTTGAACAGGTAGTCAGGGGCACCTGACATCTAGCTGTGGCTTGGTCATCAATCACACTGAGAAAGCAGTTGGCTCCCACTTTCATTATGTGTAAAATGAAACAGTTGAACTAAACGAGCATTGAGAACCTTCCAGGTAGTATGATTCACCCATTTGGAGGCCAGAAGCTTCTTCTGCCTCAAGCACTGGTGACTGAATACTGGACCTGGGATTCTTTTCTGGTCAGAGCCAAACTACCAGGAAACTGTTCACTTTCCCAAGGTTAGCATGTGATATTAAGTGGCTTACTGAATCCACCGGCTGAGTTCCTAGAAGAGATCGTCAAAGACTCAGCACAGAACTTAGCCAGCCATCTGGGTTAAGTGATGCTTCTAATATGATCAAGAAGCTGCCTGCAGGAAAGTCAGACACCAGTCTGTACCACAGACTGCATGCCTGGCACCTGGTGCACTTCTTCCCCTCACTTCTAAATTCAGCCCTCCTATGAGGGCGAGTGACTGATGAAACCTGAGTGACTCTCAGCTCTGCCTGCAGGCCTCTCCGACATGTTTCATTTCAGGTCTCCAGCCGCTGCAGGAGAAGGTATCACCCCAGACTGAAGGATGGATTCGTTGTTTAGGGAGTCAGACTACAGTCCCAGATGTTCTCAATACCTGATTGGTACCAGAAACCCATAGACCACTGTTTTATCAAAAAATATGCCTGAATATGTGGATATACTTATTTTACATGGGAATATATTACCATACAAAGTTTTCAAAGTGATTATGTAATAATCAAGTTTATATTTGGTCTGTCTATAATAAAACTGTTTTTTTGTGACAATATTTTAATGTTGTTTTTGCCTTGAAATGAAGAGCATATGATAAATAGGCCCTAAAGTAATATGAATTGAGCTTTAATTTGCTCATATTTTATTCTGCTCAAAAAGAATTAGAGCTGCTGCTGTAATGGACATATTCTGATACTTTAGATTATAGACTTCTCAAAACTGGCATTTGTTATTAATAGTAGTTTGAGTCTACATACCCCTATACAGATGCCTTTTTGCCAGTTAATCACTGTCACGGGAAAACTCTGATTTACGTAGAAGTCACAAATTATTGATAATTTTATTTTCTCTGTCTAGCTGAGCTAAAAAACTTATTTCAGAGAGAATATTGATGAGGGCTGATTCTAGAGCAGATTGTTGGCATGGAATTTATCAATCTAATGACATGTTAGGTGAATAGGAATTCCTTCCTATTGTGTATAGGAATGTATACACATAGGAATTCCTTCTGAAATTCATTCATTTCATTAAACAATATTTATTTATGCCTGATTCGTGTGAGACCCTAGTCAGGATTTGGAACATAGCGGTAAGCAAGACAGACAAAGATTTCAGTCCTCCCCGAGCACTGACTCTAACACGGGTAGAGAGGCAATAAGAAACCTCATGCACAAGCAGACTGGGTTATAGAAGGCAACACACGATGTGGAGAAGCTAAAAGGGTGGGGGGCAAAGGAGCAGTGGGACACGGGTGGGGATCATGGGGCGGTGAGGTCAGCATAGCCCTCATGGAGATGGCCGAGTGGAGCAGACGCAAAGGCAGTGAGGAAATGTATTCCTGTGGTCATCTGGAGCAGAGCGTTTCAGCCAGGGGGGCCCTGGGATAAAAGGTATTAAGTATGAATGCAGCAGGCTTGCCCAAGCAGAGCAAGGAGCCCCGGGCGGCAGGAGTGCACCTCGGGGAGACCAACCGGAGGCGGGGTTCAGGGACTCTGAAGGCCATGTCATGCAGGGCCTCCCAGGCCATCACAGGGGCTCAGGGCTTGGCTCTGGGAAAATGTCATGGCCTAAAGCACAAGAGTGATATAGACTTCCATTTTAAATGCATCTTGCTGGAGCTACTGTGTTTACAACAGGCTGTGGGTGGTATCAGCAGAGAGGCCAAATGTGAAGCCGTCTCAGTGACCTGGGTGTCCCTATCTGGACGGTAGCAGCAGAAACCATAGGATGTTTGAAAGACTGGATTCACAGTACGTGGGCTGAAGGGGATTCCAGAATGACCTCAGAGGCTGGGGTCAGAAATATGAACCAAAGGCATTGCCATTAAGCAGGATGGAGAAAGTGACACATGGACTGGGTTTGTGGGATGGGAACAGGACCTTGAATCCAGAAGGTGGGAGGTTATGTTTTGTCTACTGCAGTGCTTCTCAAAGTGTGGTCCCTGGACTGGCAGCAGAAGCGTCACCTAGGAACCTGTTAGAGACTCATACTCTTGAACTCCAGCTTAAACCTTCTCAATGGGAGACTTGAGCCGTGGCACTCAGTGGTCTGTGTGATATCCAGCCCTCCAGGAGATTCTGATGCTTTCTCAAGTTTGAGAAACACTGTGTGTTGTTGACAAGGACCCTGCGCCACTGTCACAGAATGGGAACACCATGGGTTCTGAAGTTAGAAGACCTGGGTTAAAATCCCACCTGACTTGGGCAAGATGGTCTCTCCACCTGAGTCTTAATTTCTCTATCACTAAAGGGTAGATCGGAGAAGGCAATGGCACCCCACTCCAGTACTTTTGCCTAGAAAATCCCATGGACAGAGGAGCCTGGTGGGCTGCAGGCCATGGGGTCGCTAGAGTCAGACACGACTGAGCGACTTCACTTTAACTTTTCACTTTCATGCATTGGAGAAGGAAATGGCAACCCACTCCAGTGTTCTTGCCTGGAGAATCCCAGGGACGGGGAAGCCTGTGGGCTGCCATCTGTGGGGTCGCACAGAGTCTGACACGACTGAAGAAACTTAGCAGCAGTAACAGTAAAGGGTAGATGGGCTTCCCTTGTGGCTTAGCTGGTAAACGATCTGTCTGCAAGGCAGGAGACCTGGGTTTGGTCCCTGGGTTGAGAAGATCCCCTGCAGAAGGGCAGGGCTACCCACTCCAGTATTCTGGCCTGGAGAATTCCATGGGGTTGCAAAGAGTCAGACACGACTGAGCGACTTTCACTTCACTTCATTCAAGGGTAGATACTGATATCTGCGCCACTGGATTGCTATCAGAAACCTAATAAAACAAGGTAGGCTAACAACCCTATGCATCTTCAAAGAATTAGGAAGGGAGACAAGAGGCTGGGAATGGGGAGGTATAATTCAGTTCAGTTCAGTTCAGTTCAGTCACTCAGTCATGTCCGACTCTTTGCAATCCCATAAATCGCAGCACACCAGGCCTCCCTGTCCATCACCAACTCCCAGAGTTCACTCAAACTCATGTCCATCGAATCAGTGATGCCATCCAGCCATCTTGTCCTCTGTCGTCCCCTTCTCCTCCTGCCCCCATCCCTCCCAGCATCATAGTCTTTTCCAGTGAGTCAACTCTTCACGTGAGGTGGCCAAAATACTGGAGTTTCAGCTTTAGCATCATTCCTTCCAAAGAAATCCCAGGGCTGATCTCCTTCAGAATGGACTGGTTGGATCTCCTTGCAGTCCAAGGGACTCTCAAGAGTCTTCTCCAACACCACACTTCCAAAGCATCAATTCTTCGGTGCTCAGCCTTCTTCACAGTCCAACTCACATCCATACATGACCACAGGAAAAACCATAGCCTTAACTAGAAGGACCTTTGTTGGCAAAGTAATGTCTCTGCTTTTTAATATGCTATCTAGGTTGGTCATAACTGGTATAGTACTTTTCACTAATATCCTCTTGCTTTCAAGAAGAAATAGTAATGATTACATGGAAGATCAGAATTTTTCTTGAAACTTTGCTAGATTTTAACACTCAAGTAAAAATGATTGCTTAACAAATCTCAGATTGATGATGCTACTTGTGTGACTCAATAGAAAGAAGAATTGGTTGAATTAATATGGGAAGAAAATAGAAGTCTGTATTTTTACTACAAAATAGAAACACCTACTTCAATATGAATTGGCTTCTCTAAGTGTATGTGCTTATCTTTTAGCATCTGTTTACATTTAGTTTGCAAACTTGAGGTTTACTTTTCTACTTTTCTAGACAATGCAGGGTATGACGTCTATGAATTTTACAGAAGTCTTCATATAAATTAAAAATAAAGAGAGATGTAGTCTTGGAACCACTTTTTTCCAGGAAAACTCATTCTTCTTTCATTTTGTTATAAAATACTCAGGTTATCTGCTAAAACCAAGTCTACATGGTGGTAAAGCAATGTTTTAAAGTTTGAAAGACTTGTCATATAGCATGAGTTTTTATATTTGAAGTCACTAACATATGGGATCGCAAAGAGTCGGACACGACTGAGTGACTGAACTGAACTGAACATATTCTTGCCATGGCAGCTGACCAGACTGATTACCGGACAGAAGTGTCACCTCATAGTTGGTTATGCTAATCTTAATTAATCTAGGGTTTTGATTGATGAGCTGTTATGGTCTGCATAGAAATGAATAAATTTTCAGAACATAGACTAACATCACTAGTCTGGGAAATTAAGAATTAACTACCACTTTTTATTTTTATATATTCAGTAGACAGTGAAGGTAATAGATATTAGATAATAGTGTTAAAAAGTTTTGTTTTACACAAGTATAATTTAAGTCAATACTTACCTGCCTGGTTTGGAAACTTTTATTTTCTGCCTCTGGAATTCTCTAATAGTATGCTTGCAATGTGTTCAACATTCATTCAGAAAAAGAATGTTGAACATCTCATGTATCTCTGTTACTGCTCTGGATACCTGGGAGCCCAGCAATGAACTAAACTGGGAACTAAATAGACACACGTCTGGAAGTTATATTCCAGTGTATGCAGGCAGACGATAAGTAAGATCAGTAGGTTTTATAATAGGCTGTATGTGCTGTGTAATACATCCTATGAAGGAAAATTAAACAAGGAGAAGAATATTAATAATAGAGAGGTAAGGCAAAGGTAATTCTACATACAGAGCCTGGGGAAGGAATCTCTGAGAAGGTGACATTTGAGTCTAGACCTCATGGGTGTGAAGGAGTGAGCCTGGTACATATTTGAAGAAGAGACTTCTCAGAGGAGGGACTGCAAAGTCCTGGAATCGGAGCAGATCTCGGAGCAGCAAGTTGGCCAGTATGATCAGAGACGGGGATTGAGATTTCAGAGATGGGGACAAGATGCAAAATATAAAGAGCCCTGTGGGCCTTTGTCAGGTCTGAAATACCTGGTGTGAAATAGGAACTCGAGAGTTTTGGCAGAGGGCTTACACGACCTGGCTTCCATCCAAGGATCTCTTTCTTTTGTATTTTCATTTGACCGAGAACTTGCCTGGAAATAAGCTTCTGGGGTTAAGTCATTCTCCCATAAACTCTGAAGTCACAGTTGCTCCAAACCATGTATCATCACGTGGGAGCTCTGGTTTGTTGTCTTTAGTGGATGAGACTTCCATCTCCCTGTCATGTTTAGCGTTTCTCAGTATCTTTATATTTTACATAGAGTTTGTGCCCAGGTAGGGGTTTTAGTTCTTTTTTTTTCTTTTGGCCTCCAAAAGTTGTTCTCATGTAGCTAAAGATTCTAATCTTTCAATTCTATGAAAATTTCTTGGATTATTTTCTCTTCATTATCTCATCCTTTCTAACATTCCTAAAAAAAAGGATGATGGATTTTCTAGCTCTTCCTATGTCTGCTAACTTTTCTTTGCTATAATTTCCACATATTTATCTGTTTCTACACCACAGACTGCCAGTTAGAATTTTCGTCTTTGTCACTTACTCGCTCTATGACCTTGGGCTAGTTACTTAATCTCCGTGTTGTCTGTGACTCTCCATCTATAACACGAGAATAATAACCATGATACTTGCCTTGTAGGAATGTTGTTTGGTATGAATTAATTCATAGAAAATGATAAATTAATGTTAGCTCTTTATCTTCAGTGTTCGGTAACTTCATTCTATCATTGAGAAGTTCCTGTTATTTTTTTTGAAAAATTCAAGCAATTATGATTTCAATTTGCAAGGATATTTTCTCTCTTTTTGACTCATTCTTTCTACATAGAAGCCTATCCTTTTTCTCTGTATGCAATATGCTATCAAATCCCCCTGGAGAAAACAATTAGAAAAATGGGAAGTTATTTTCTTCCCCAGATTGTTTCTATTTCCTCAAGAGTCTGCCAATCTATGTGTATTCCTTAGTATTTTTTTTTTCATTTTGCCATGAGTTTTCTTCACATGCCTTGAAGTGCTCAGTTGTCAGTCCATATTAATGGAAGTACTCAGTTGTCAGTCCGTATTAATGGAAGAAAGACAAAGGTTTATCTTGTATACAGATATCTGACACAGGGGAATCCTCTGGATAGTCTCCCTTGGCTGGGAAGACTCCTTTCAGGGTGTCCATTACCAGCAGACTGTAGCAGGAAGGCAGGCTTCCTCCAAGGGCCGGGGGAGGACAAGCAGGCAGACCAAGCGAGCAGCTGCCCTCTGACATCCCTCTTGGAGGGGCTCCCTTTCCCTGTTTGAGCCCTCCATCTGCACCACTTGTGGGAACCCAGATTCCCCTTTGCCTCCACTCTGTTCTTGCTCCAGCTTTCAAACCCCGTCTCGGAGCCCTCCCCAGGCAGATCAATCAGTTTCCTTGGGGACTTCTCAGAGGGTAACTAGATCATTCCATGTGTATCTAAATAGGAAGAGGGACCTGACCAGTCCCTCTTGATTTAATTTCTCCTGTGACTCTGAGAGCTGCCCAGAGCATCTCTGAAAACAACAAGGCTCACCTCTTACCTTGAAGGCAGCTGGTTCTGCTGGTTCCCCTTCCAGTCTCATCCCATCTGCACCCGTGGTGTCAGAACTCCTACCTGGACTTCAGGACCTGTGCTCAGAGTATATCTGATGTCATTTCAGTGAATGGGGGAGACCGCACAATGATGAAAAGCTTGCACTGTATCCCACAGTTGGGTACACAAGGCAAGTCCACATCTTTTAACCTGCACTCCGCAGCCTGGGTTTCAGAATCGGGACCGTGAGTGGCAGAGGTCTGCGGCTAACATAGTAGTTTGTAGCACAAGGGGGTCAGATCATCAAGAGCTTCCCTTCCTCCTCTTCCCATACAGTTTGACCTTTCACCTCTAAGATGAGCTTCCCTGATTACACAGTGGGATCTCCAAGCTGAGAACAATAGCGGTTACTTCTTCAGCTCCAAAATCAGAGAACCTTAATCCCCTCAGACCAGACTCCCTTCTTCCACAGGTGAAGTAAGGCAGGGTGGTTTCACTGGAGTTTGTTGCTGTTGCTGCTAAGTCGCTTCAGTCGTATCTGACTCTGTGCGACCACATGGACGGCAGCCCACCAGGCTTACTCATCCCTGGGATTCTCCAGGCAAGAACACTGGAGTGGGTTGCCATTTCCTTCTCCAGTGCATGAAAGTGAAGTCACTCAGTCGTGTCCGACTCTTCGCGACCCCATGGACTGCAGCCTACCAGGCTCCTCCGCCCATGGGATTTCCCAGGCAAGAGTACTGGAGTGGGGTGCCATCTCCTTCTTCTGGAGTTTGCTGCTAGGAAGATATTAATCCTAGGATAGAGCACAGGAAAGTGAGATGGTGTCAGAGGCTGGAGAGAGGAGAAGAAATTTTGAGAACAGTGTGTGAAGAGAAGTGAGACATTTAGTCTTCCCTGTTCCCACCTGTGGATGTGAAATCCTGAAAGCGAATTTCAGGATTTCAACTCAAAGGAAGTTTAGCCACCTATTCCCTGGCTAGAATGGACCTCGCCTGTTAATCCACTCTCCTAACACCACCAGCAGACTGTAGAGAGATGGGAGATACATGAGATCAGGAGACTGTAGATGGTCACTTAGCTGGGTGCCCCAAAGCCATCAAATGAGCCACCCTGGAGTCAGAAGCTGGATGCACTCACAGGGCCAAGGAAATGAGGACTGGCCAACAGAGAAGTGGCCCAAACCAGACTCACAGCCTGTCACCAATTTGTTTATAGGCTCCTTTTGTGAAAACATTCCTTGGACTTTTCTGATACATATTTACATCAAGCTTGAGTAGGAGGAAAGGGAATTTGGGGAGAGACTTGAATGAGAAAGAGATCCTGGAAATGTTTGAATATGACTATATTCACCCGAAGGACACTGTTTTAATCTGTAAGTGACTGAGGAAACTGTAGGGCTGGAGAAAAGACAGGGCCCATGTTAGAGAAAACCAAGAACAATTCTAACATAAACACATAAAGAGTTTCATGTTTACCCATAGCTTAATGTTAACTATATAACTTTTGAGCTCTTCATACCTAGTAATGTACATTATAGTAGGGTGCTTTACAAATATTATCTGATAAAATGCCTAATTTATCACTAAGTAAACAGTAATTATGCTTCAGTGCTAAGAGGTAAAATATTCCACGTGTCTCCCTCTGAGATTGGGTTTAGGTACCACCATGGCGGTTCATCAATGTCCCAGCAACCTCTGAGGCCCAAACGTGGTTATCACACAGACTCATCAAAAGTCACTCACAGCATGCCCAAAGTCATCTGCCTCAGACCTTTACAAACTGAAGAGTAGGTTAGAAACAGATTTCTTCCCATTCTCAATCCTAAATTCCAAAGCTTAAAAGTAGTGTTAAAACATTCACTTCAGACTCACTAAGACACATTTTGTTTATTATTATTTCTGTTTAGACTTCGAATCAGGTTCTGCATTAACGTATTTTAGGCAAATCAGTAAATATGAATTGATTCAGCACTAGAGGGAAAATGATAACACAGTGCTGCTGGTATCATTTCCTGCTTGACATCTTCATATTAACGATTAATCCATGTATTGGCTGACATGAATTTGAAACAAAGCAAATTTTACGACTCTTGCCTTTGAATTGAGTTATTTGTCATTGAAGATGGTATTCCTAAATTGCAATTTTCAAACTGGATTCTTTGCCATCTGTTGTATGAAGAGTGCATGGCGGTCTGCAAATCTCTGATTCAAAATTAGGTGTTTCTATCATGACAGTTCCTAAGCTGTGTTCTATCTCTTTATGAGTCTATTTCTGATCTCTGACTCCTGTTAAAATTGATCCTGTACAAGTCAGTCTGACCCATACACTACATAAAATTGTTTTTGAGGTCTGAAGCCTCAATACCAGATAATGTCTAAATCTGCCATTAAATTTTGCTTTGTGCTATCTGTCCCACAGTAATTACTACCACCTTCATCATCATATTCAAGTCTTGATAGGCAGTGATGCTTTGAAAATGCTAAGAGAAAATGTGTTTTATAAATCACATAGTGTATTTCTTTTGGAAATTAACTACTGATCAGTTCAGTTCAGTCGCTCAGTTGTGTCCAACTCTTTGCCACCCCATGGATTGCAGCCCGCCAGGCCTCCCTGTCAATCACCAACTCCTGGAGTTTACTCAAACTCACGTCCATCAAGTCAGTGATGCCATCCAACCATCTCATCTTCTGTCGTCCCCTTTTCCTCCCACTTTCAGTCTAACTACTGATACTTACACCTAAATGGAAACTTCTATAATTTTTGTTTTCTTCTTTATCCTAAAAGAAAAAACTATGCTGTTTTATATTTATGTCACTTATGTGTGGCTTCCTAGTTTCTCATTCTCGAACGTGAGTAAACTCTGAGTCTTAGACAGTTTCCCAGGTATCTTCAAATACATGAAGTCAGTTATTGTGATCCTTTCTTATTGTGATGGTTATTATGATGGTCTAGTTATTTCTAGGTTTGAAACTACAAATGTAGCTTCTAATCTGGTTTCTACTTAATCACTGTGTGATTTGTGACATATCACTTAGCCTTCTGTGTCTCCGTTCGCTCTGTTATAAAATGGAGGGTATAATATCAACCAATTAATGTGTATTTATATTTTAAAAAGCAACCTTTTTTCCTTTATTTGTTTGCATTACAGATCATATTTTATTCCAGAATATATTAACCTCATATTTAGGTGTGATTTCTTATTCCAAAATTTTTTGATACTGTGAACACCTTGGTATCAGCTTCTACCAACAGAAAAATGTTAAAATTTTGCTCCAGATGTGTTCCAGTGCCTGGGAATTGGCGTGAGGTGAGGGCAAGATTACAGCCAAGGTAACAGTGTTTCTTCTGGCATGGTTTTTCAACACAGGTGCCTTTGAGTGTCTCCTTCATACTCACACCTAAAGAGGCACTAGAGCTGTCTCCCCACAGAAAAAAGAAATCAAATGCTAAGCATCAGCATAATGTGTTCACATATGGACAGATTCTCCATTAGCAAAAAACCCAGGTATTCTGTTTCCAGTGAGACATTGTAGCTAGGCTGCACCCAATCTGTGAAAAGCACAAGCTGCCTGTGAACACTTTGTGTGCTTATTATCAGTATTTAAGACACATCTGCTTATCCTCACTGTCACCTGTCTGCTCCTAAGAAAAAGTATCTGAGGGCTACCCTTTATTTGAAAGTCAAATGTATTTCTGTGTCTTTGCTACATCAATTTTACTTAAAAGACTTAATTCTCCAAAGCCAAAATGACAAAATCCACAGCTTAGAGTCATTTATTAAAATTTAAACCCTTGATTTAAATGAAGAAAGCTGTTAGGGGATCCTGTAGTCCGTGATTTGAAGACAATTATTTATTCTGCAGGGATAATAGTGATAATTTAAAATGTTCCCTCTTTGCCTTTAATAGATAGTAACTATAATCATAGAATTTCTTCTAAAGTCTTTTTCTGCTTTTTGGCAAACTACATAGCAGATATAAACCTACCTCTTCCCCAAAGAGAAAAAAAAAAAGAAAAGCTCCAAGAATCATTGATCCAGGCTTGAAGCCAAGCAATCTATTTTTAGTACTTTCTCAACAAGCCACACAATAAAAATGTAAATGGAATGGAGCTACTTGCTTCTCTCACCTTTTTTCAGTGTGCAAGTTTGATGCTGTTTAAATTGTTTATTTTCAGACTATCTTCAAAGAACGTAGTTCCTCCAGTTTGGGGGCCTTACTGCCCCAGTTTGACATTAATCATAATTCCACAATTCTTACTGCTTTACAATACTCAACTTTCATCAAAAGGAGAAAGGGGCAGCAGAGGATGAGGTGGTTAGATGGCATCACTGACTGACTCAGTGGACATAATTTGAGCAAATTCCAGGCGATAATGACGGACAGGGAAGCCAGGCATACTGCAGTTCATGCGGTCGCAGAGTCAGATGCTACTTAGCAACTCAACAACACAACTTGACATTCATAAAATCTAAGGATAAACTTGAGGTATCTTCCTACTCTGGGTTGCTGTCAATTGGGTCACTTCTAAGTCTCCCCCCACCCCAGTATATTGAAATATACCTGATACATAAGGTCATGTAATTTGAAGATATACAGAGTGTTGATTTGATACAGATATACTGCAATACAATTACCACTGTAGTGTTAGCTAACACCTCCATCACATTGTATAATTACCTTTTTATTGTTATAAGAACATTTTAGATCTAATCTCTCAGCAACTTTCTAGTATATAGTACAGTATTATCTTTAATCGTAATGCTGTGCATAGATCCCCCAGAACGAATTAGTCTTCTAATCAGAAATTTGTACTGTTTGACTAGTATCACCCCATTTCTCTCACCTCCCATCATGGTAACCACCAATCTACTCTCCGTTTATATGAGCTCATCTCTCTTAGATACCAATGATCTCATATAGTATTTCTCTTTCTGTGATTTATTTCACTTAGCATTATGCACTCAAGGGCCATCCATGTTGTCACAAGTGACAGAATTTTGTTATTTCTCATGACTGAATAATACTTTATATCATCTTTATCCATTCTCCTTTTGATGGACACTTAAGTTGCTTCCCTCTCTTGAATAATGATGCAATGAACTTAGAAGACCAGTTCTTTTCTCCATGTAGTGCTTGTTTCAGCCAGCCTCCTCCTAGGCTAGATAATTTAGCTTTCTGGGACATCAGTAGATTATAAATTCCCCATGAACATGAACTACATTTGAATCCTGTGTGTACCAAGAGACTAAAACAGTACACAGAGTATGTGAGGAAAGATAGCGTGTATATGCTGACTGTATGTCAGGTACTGTTCTGCTCTGTTTTCATGCATTAATTTACTTAATCTTCACAACTTAATGAAATAGGTGTTATTATTATTATCATTACAGTTGAGTTAATCTGAAATGTTGTTGTTTAGTCACTAAGTTGAGTCTGACTCTTTGTGACCCCATGGTCTGTAGCCCACCAGACTCCTCCATCCATGGGATTTCCCAGGCAAGCATACTGGAGTGGGTTGCCATTTCCTTCCCCAGGGGATTTTCCCGGCCCAGGGATCGAACCTGAATCTCCTGCACTGACAGACAGATTCTTTACCGCTGAGCCACAAGGGAAGCCCTGATCTGAAATACACTAGGTGATTTGGCCAAAGCCACACAGCTAGTATGTAAGGTAACAAAAATTTGAAACTAGGCAACTCTTGAGTTCTACCTTCTACCTTCTAACTTATACTTCCACTACTTCAACTAGTGGAAGTAGGAATTCAGAGTATATGTGTGCAATTAAATAAACTCCTCTGGAACCTAATAGAACTTTTAATGAAAGTCAAACACTTATGTCCAACTCTTTGTGATTTTATGGACTGTAGCCTGCCCGGTTCCTCTGTCCATGGAATATCCAGGCAAGAATACTGGCATGAGTTGCTATTCCCTTCTCCAGGGGATCTTCCTGGCCCAGGGATGAAACCCAGGTCTCCTGCATTGCAGGCAGATTCTTTACCAGCTGGGCCACTAGATTGTAGATGATGCAGACAGGCTAAAAACAAAAGTGAAAGAGAAAAAGGTAATGTATGGAAGTTGGAGGGTAGCACTGCAAAAAGAATAAGGAGTACTGGGGGATAGGGGAAAGGAATATTGGAAGAAGAGAAAACTAAACAGGAAAAGTGAGAAATCAGTGTCGGTGGGACTGGAACCTCAATTTATTCTTAAACAGCTACACACTTGTTACATTATTGCTACCTGAGTTACACCCACCATAATCGCTCAGACTCCCAATCTTGGCCCCATGTCAGTCAATATCAGACAACAGTTCATGTGAGATGCTAGGAAAATTGTCTCACTGAACAATGGCCTTTTATTATTCACTGAGTCTTTATATTCTATAAAATCAGAAAAAGAAATGTTTGCTAAGGATCCTTTTCAGTGCAGAAACGCAGTCTATCCTCAACTTGAATACCTTTTCCAGACTCTGTCTAAATACAGGGTTCCCTTCCCAGTAAGTGAAGTGAAAGTGAAGTTGCTCAGTCGTGTCCGACTCTTTGCTACCCCATAGACTGTAGCCTACAGGCTTCTCCATCCATGGGATTTTTCAGGCAAGAGTACCAGAGTGGGTTCCCATTTCCTTTTCCAGGGGATCTTCCCAACCCAGGGATTGAACCCTGGTCTCCTGCATTGCAGGCAGACGCTTTACCCTCTGAGCCACCAGGGAAGCCCAGTAAGTAATCTACTCTAATTATGTAACCAGTTTTTGTAGAGATCAGTTGGCCTGAAAGATGATGAGAAATCCCTGGTTATCATTCTTGCTGTGTGTCATCTTGACTACCTGGGCCTGCGGGGTTCACAACTCAAATTTATTCAACGCTCATGTGCCCTCTGACATGCTCACATCACCCACTGACACCAACACCCTGCCAAAGAAGCAGAGGGTGCTTCCTGAATGGGCTTAGTAGATTTAGAAGTGTCCTATACCCTTGACTTCTTTTTCTCCTTCTTTTTATTTCTTTTAGATAATTTGAACCTTTGTAATCCCTTTTTGCCGTACCTCTGGTTTTAGTAATTGTACGTTCTTTTCATTTAATGGTTGCCCATTATTTGTAAATTACAAACTTGATTTAATAGAATCTATTGTGTTCAGTATCTCAGCCCTTTCCCAGAACATTACAAAGACTTGTAATGTTAACTCCTGCCACACGATCCTGACTTACTCATTATTTTTTTCTAGACTTTTATATCTACCTTATGTTTATATGTTCCAAATATAGCCATTGTTATTTTTCTTTTAAAAGTCATGCTTAGTAAAATTACTTACATCTGATTAACAAATTCTTTACTCATTATTTCCTTCTAAATTTACTCCTTCCTTCTGTATCACTTTCTTCTTGAGATACATTCTTCACTAGATATTCCACCAAGAAGACTGAGAGACCTCTCTCCGTCTATTTCTGGAACATGTTTTTATTCTTTGTTCAATAGCAAAAGATACAAGATATAGTTTTTTGCTAATTTTCCCTCAATTTATAATTATATTTTTATGAAAATCTCCAGATGAGAATTAAGAATCATTAAAATAGAAGATATTCTGAGAAGAAGCCATGCATTTCAAGTGTTGGAAGATAGCCGTTAATTATTTCAAAGTTAAAACCTAATGTAAATTAGCTCAAAATCAGAAAAAAGAAGAGTGTTTAACTCAATAGCTTTTCAGCATAAGACATTTAATTAAAAACCATGGCATTATCATGGAGGTCAAATAGTAGAGTACTGAAAGTTAATATTGGAAATTATATTTAAAATAGAGTAGAGAGACGACACTGAATATTCTCATTATGTCTAGCACCAAATGGTATTGAAAAAAGTAGCTTTAAATTTGAATACAAGTTCACAGTGTGTGTAATAGCAATAAGTATAGTGCCATGTGGGTCTTAGCAGTTAAAGCACAAAAATTTAAAATGGGACTATTTGAAAAGTCATTCACACATATGCTTTATTTTTTATTTTATCTTTGAGTGTAGTTGATTTGCGATGTTATGTTAGTTTCAGGTGTACATCAAAGTGATTCACTTATCCATATACATGTATCTATCCTTTCATACATGTATCTATTCTTTTCCCATATAGGTTATTACAGAATATTGAATAGAATTCCCTGTGCTATACAGTAGGCCCTTGTTGTTTATCTATTTTATATATAGTAGTATATATATGTTAATGCCAAACTCCTAATTTAACCCCCTGCACAGCACCTTTCTCCTTTGATAACCATAGAAACCAAATTTGTTTTCTATGTCTGTGAGTCATTTCTGTTTTGTGTATAAGTTAATTCTATATTTTTAAAGATTCTGCATACAGGTGATATCATAGGGTATTTCTCTTTCTCTGTTTGACTTCATAAATTATGATAAGCTCAAGGTCTATCCATGTTGCTACAGATGGCATTGTTTTATTCTTTTTGTGGGTGAGTAATATTCCATCGTATATACGTACCACACCTTCTTTATCCATTCATTTTTTGATGGACAGTTATGTTGTTTCCATATCTTGGCTGTTGTTAATGGTGCTGCAATGATCATTGGGGTGTATGTATCTTTTAATTATATATCCACTTTTGTCTGGGTATATGCCCAGGAGTGTGATTGCTGGATCATATGGCAGGTCTATTTTTAGTTTTCAAAGGAAGCTCCATACTGTTGTCCATAGGGGTTGGACAAGTTTATAGCTCCACTAGCAGTATAGGAGGGTTCTCTTTCCTCCACACCTTCTTCAGTGTTTTTTGTTTGTAGGCTTCTTGGTTATGGTCATTCTGACCACAATGAGGTGAGACCTCATTGTACATTGACTTTGATTTCTGTAGTGATCAGCAATGTAAGCATCTTTTTATGTGCTTTCTAGCCATCTGTATGTCTTCCTTGTAGAAATATCTATTTATAAAATAATCTTGTGCCCATTTTTGATTGGGTTGTTTGTTTTTTCAATATTGAGCTGTATGAACTTCTTTTTATATTTTGGAGGTTAATTCCTTGTCAGTCCCATTATTTGCAAATATTTTCTCCCATTCTGTAAGTTGCCTTTTTGTTTTGTTTATGGTTTTCTTTGCTGTGCAAAGGCTTCCCTGATAGCTCAGGTGCTGTGCAAAAGCTTTTGAGTTTAATTAGGTTCCATTTGTTTATGTTTTTATTTTCATTACTCTAGAAAGTGGATCAAAAAAGATCATGTGATTTATGTCAAACAGTGTTCTGCCTGTATTTTCCTCTAAGAGTTTTATAGCATCTAGCATTATGCTTAGATCTTTAATTCATTTTGAGTTTAGTTCTGTGTTTAGAGTTAGAGAATGTTCTAATGTCATTATTTACATGTAGCTGTGCATTTTTCTAGCACCATTTATTGAAGAGGCTGTCTTTTTTCCAATGCATATTTTTGGCTCCTTTGTCATAGATTAATTGACCATAATTGCATGGCCTTATTTCTAAGCTTTATATTCCTATTCCTTTGCTCAGTAAGTCTCTCTTTGTGCCAGTGCCACACTTTTTTGATTATTGTAGCTTTATAGGGTAGTTTAAAGTCAAGGAGTTTGATTCCTCCAGCTCCATTTTGCTTGTTCAAAACTGCTTTGGGTGTTCGGGGTCTTTTGTATTTCCATACAAATTCTAATATATTTTTCTAAATCTGCCAAAAAACTGGCATTGGTAACCTGATAGGGATTGCATTGAATTAGTAGATTGCCTTGAGTAGTATAGTCATTTTCACAATATTAATTCTTCCGATCCAAGAACATAGTGTATCATCCCATCTGTTTGTGTCATCTTTGATTTCTCTCATTAGAATCTTATAGTTTGTGAAGTACAGGTCTTTTGCCTCCTTTTAGGTAGGTTTATTCCTAGGCATTGGAGAAGGCAATGGCACCCCACTCCAGTACTCTTGCCTGGAAAATCCCATGGAGGGAGGAGCCTGGTAGGCTGCAGTCCATGGTGTCGCTAAGAGTCGGACACGACTGAGCAACTTCCTTTTCACTTTTCACTTTCATGCATTGGAGAAGGAAATGGCAACCCACTCCAGTGTTCTTGCCTGGACAATCCCAGGGACGGGGGAGCCTGGTAGGCTGCCGTCTATGTGATCGCACAGGGTCGGACACGACTGAAGCGACTTAGCAACAGCAGCAGCATTCCTAGGCATAGTTACTTTTGATGTGATGATAAATGGGATTGTTTCCTAATTTCTCTTTCTGATCTTTCATTGTTAGTGTAGAGAAATGCAACAGATTTGTATCTGTTAATTTTGTATCCTACAACTTTACCAGATTCATTGATGAGCTCTAGTAGGTTTCTGGTAGCATCTTTAGAATTTTTATCTATAATATCATGTCATCGAAAACAGTAACAGTTTATTTTCCAATTGGATTTCATTTATTTCTTTTTCTTCTCTGATTGTTGTGGCTAGGACTTTCAAAAGTATCTTGAATAAAAGTGGTGAGAGTGCACATCTTTGTCTTTTTAGTGATCTTAGAGGAAATGATTTCAACATTTCAGCATTGAATATGATGTTAGCTGTGGGTTTGTCATATAGGGCCTTTATTATGTTGAGGTATGCTCCCCCTATACCCACTTTCTGGAGAGTTTTATTCATAAATGGGTGTTGAATTTTGTCAAAGGCTTTTCTGCATTTACTAAGATGATCATATGATTTTTATTCTTCAGTTTGTTAGTGGGGTGTCCTCACATTTATTGATTTGCATATATTGAAGACTCTTTGTATCCCTGGAATAAATCCCACTTGATCAGGGTGTATGATCCTTTTAATGTATCGTTAGATTAGTTTGCTAGTATCATGTTGAGAATTTTTGTGTCTATGTTCATGAATGATATTGGCCTGTAATTTTGTTTATGTGTGTGTGTGGTGATATTGTTTGGTTTTGGTATCAGGGTGATGGTCATCTCATGGATTGAGTTTGAGAGTGTTTTTTCAACTGCAGTGTTTTGGAATTTTTTGAAATTGAGGATAGGTGTTTTGGAACAGAAGGATAGGTGTTAACTCTTCTCTAAATATTTGATAGAATTCAACAGTGAAGCCATCAGGCCCTGAACATTTGTTTGTTGGGAGTTTTAAAATTACAGATTCAAGAGAAAAAGGAACCCTCTTATACTGTTGGTGGGAATGCAAACTAGTACAGCCATTATGGAGAACAGTGTGGAGATTTCTTAAAAAACTGGAAATAGAGCTGCCATATGACCCAGCAATCCCACTGCTGGGCATACACACCGAGGAATCAGAATTGAAAGAGACATGTGTACCCCAGTGTTCATCACTGCACTGTTTACAATAGGTAGGACATGGAAGCAACCTAGATGCCCATTGGCAGCTGAATGGATAAGAAAGCTGTGGTACATATACACAATGGAATATTACTCAGCCATTAAAGAGAATACATTTGAATCAGTTCTAATGAGGTGGATGAAACTGGAGCCTATTATACAGAGTGAAGTAAGTCAGAAAGAAAAACACCAATACAGTATATTAATGCATATATATGAAATTTAGAAAGATGGTAATGATGACCCTATATGTGAGACAGCAAAAGAGACACAGATATAAATAAGAGACTTTTGGACTCTCTAGGAGAAAGCAAGGGAGGGATGATGTGAGAGAATAGCATTGAAACATGTATATTACCATATGTGAAATAGATGACCAGTCCAAGTTTGATGCGTGAAACAGGGCACTCAAAGCCGGTGCACTGGGACAACCCTGAGGGATGGGGTAGGGAGGGAGGTGGTTGGGGGCTTCAGGATGGGGGACACATGTGCACCCGTGGCTGATTCATGTCAATGTATGTCAAAACCACTACAATATTGTAAAGTAACTACCCTCCAATTAAAATAAATTAATTACTTAAAAAAATAAAATCACAGATTCAACTTCAGTACTTGTATTTGGTCTGTTCATATTTTCTATTTCTTTCTGATTCAGTCTTGGGAGATTGTACCTTCAAAAATGTGTTTCTTCTAGTTTGTCCATTTTGTTGGTATATAGTTGCTTTTAGTATCTTTTATGATCCTTTGTATTTCTGTGGTGTCAGATGTAACTTCTCCTTTTTCATATCTGATTTTATTGATTTGAGTCTTCTCACTTTTTGTCTTGATGAATCTCACTAAAGGTCTATCAATTTTATTTCTTTTCAAAGAATCAGCTTTTAGTTTCATTGATCCTTTCTATTTTCTTTATCTCTATTTATTTCTGCTCTGATCTTTATTATTTCTCTCCTTATACTACTAACCTTGGGTTTGCTAGTTCCTTCTCTCCTTGCTTTAAGTGTAAATTTAGGTTGTTTATCTGTGATTTTTCTTAGTTCTTGAGGTAAGACTGTATTGCTAAATATTTCCCTCTGTATCCCATAGGTTTGAGATTGTCATGCTTTCATTTTCATTTGTCTCTAGATACTTTTTAAATTTCTTCTTTTATTTCTTAGATCTCATCAGCTGTTTAGTAGCATATTGTTTAACCTCCACATTTGTGTTTTTTAGTTTTTTTTTTTTTTTCCTTGTAGTTGATTTCTAATCTCATACACAGTGTTGTGTTCAAAAAAGAATTTACCAAGGCTTGTTTTGTGTCCCAGAAAATGGTG
This sequence comes from Bos taurus, assembly GCF_002263795.3. Lineage (NCBI taxonomy): Eukaryota > Metazoa > Chordata > Mammalia > Artiodactyla > Bovidae > Bos > Bos taurus. Next base: position 7,968,805 of record NC_037336.1, read on the forward strand.
AATCCTGGAGAATGTTCCATGTGCACTTAAGAAGAATGTGTATTTTATTGCTTTTGGATGGAATGCTCTATAAATATCAATTAAGTCCATCTGCTGTAATGCGTGATTTAATGCCTGTGTTCCCCGATTGATTTTCTGTCTGAATGATCTGTCCATTGATGAAAGTCCCTCAATATTACTGTGTTACTGATTTTTTCCCTTGTATTGTTATTAGCATTTTCCTTAAATATTAAGGTGATTGTATATTGGGTGCATATATAATTGTTATAGCTCTTTTTTGGATTAATTCTTTGATCATTATGTACTGCCCTTTGTTTCACAAAAGTCTTTACTTTAAAGTCTATTTTGTCTGATATAAGTATTACTACTTCAGCTTTCTTTTGATTTCTCTTTCCATGGAATATCTTTCTCCATGCCCTTACTTTCAGTCTGTATATGTTTCTAGGTCTGAAGTGGGTCTCTGGTAGACAGCACATGAATGGGTTTGTTTTTGTATGCATCCAACAAGTGCATATCTTTTGGGTGGAGCATTTAAGCCATTTACATTTAAGGAAAATATTGATATGTATGTTCCTATTGCCATTTTATTGATTTTGGGGATTTGTTTTTGAAGGTCTTTTTTCTTCCCTTCCTCTTTTTTTTTTTTTTTTTTTTGTTATTTTCTCCTGTGATAGGATGGCTATCTTTAATGTTGAGTTTGTAATCCTTTCTTTTTTTGTATATATCTTTTGTAGATTTTTGGTTTTCAGTTACCATGAAGTTTTGATATAGTATAGTAGTAACTATATATATATATATATACATACACACAAGATTGTTTTAAATTGCTGGTCTGTCTATAGTAACTATACTATACACACACACACACACACAAGATTGCTTTAACTTGCTGCTCTTAATTTTGGATGTATTTTTAATATCCTGCATTTATGCTCTCCTCATGATTGCCAGTTTTGATATCATATTTCTGTGTGGATGATTTCATACCTTTGCTGTATATTTTGATTTTACTTTAAAGATTACAAATTTCCCATCTGTAATCTTATAGTTTCTAGTCACAGCTTTTTATTTTCTACCTAGAGACATTCATTTAGCATTTGTAGTGAAGCTAGTTTGGTGGTGCTGAATTCTCTTAGCTTATGCTTGTCTATAAACCTCTGGTTTCTCCACCGAATCTGAATGAGAGCTTTTCTGAGTAGAGTATTCTTGATGATAGGTTTTTGCCTTTCATCCCTTTGAATATACTGTGCCACTCCCTTCTGGCCTGCAGAGTTTCTGCTGAAAAATCAGTTGATAATGTTATGTGGATTCCCTTTGTGTTATTTGTGGTTTTCCCCTTTTTATTTTTAATATTTTTTCTTTGTCTTTAACTTTTGTCGATTTAATTACCTTAGGTCTCAGTGTGTGCCTCATTGTGTTTATCCTGTTTGGCAGGAGTCTCCAACCCCCAGCCCATGGACCAGTATTGGTCTATGCATTTCTACCTGAACCATCCCCCGTCCCCATCTTTGGAAAAATTGTCTTCCACAAAACTGGTGCCAAAAAGGTTGGGGAGCTTGTGAGTCTTTATGGGACTTTCTGCACTTCCTGGGCTTAGGTGACTGTTTCATTTCCCATGCTACGGAAGTTTCCGGCTATTATCTCTTCAAATATTTTCTCAAGTCCTTTCTCTCAACTCCTTATAAGAGGCCTCTAAAATGTGAATGTTGGTGCTTTTAATGTTGTCCCAGAGGTCTCTTATACTCTCCTCATTTTTTTTTTCATTCTTTTTTCTTTTTCTGTTCTGCAGTAATGGTTTCCACCCTTATGTCTTCCAGCTCACGTATTCATTCTTCAGCCTCATTTATTCTGCTAGTCCTTCTAGAGTATTTTTCATTTCAGTTACTGTATTATTCAGTTTTGTTTGTTCTTTAAATCTTCTCTTGGTCAAATATTTCTTGTATCTTCTCAGTCTGTGGCTCCATTCTTTTTCTGAGACCTTGGATCATCTTTAGTACTACTTTGAATTATTTTTTCAGGAAAATTGCCTATCTCCACTTCACTTGGTTTATTCTTCTTGAGTTTTATCTTGTTCCTTTTTTGGGAACATGTTTCTCTGCCATCTCATTTTTTCTAACATCTGTGTTTGCAAGCTGTGTTCTGCAGGCTGTAGGACTGTAGTTCTTCTTGCTTATGCTGTCTGCCCTCAAGTGAGTGAGTCTGGTCCAGAGGCTTGTGCAGTATTCCTGGTGGAGAGACTGGTGCCTTCCCAGTGGTGGGTAGAACCGGGTTTTGTCCTTCAGTTGGGCAGGGCTATGTAAAGGGGTATGTCTGGAGGTAGCTGTGGGCTCAGGAATACTTTGAGCAGCCCTGAGTTGTTGACAGCTTGGGCTGTGCTTCTCCCTCTTATGTTTGGCCTGAGGCATCACAGCCTTGGAGCCTTCAGGCCACTGGGTTGGGCCAGATCTAGTTTTCAAGAGGGTGGCTTCTAGGAGGACTCATACTAAAGAGCACCAGTACCTCACCACAAGTGTCCTTGTCCCCACCAGTGGGCCGCAGTTGCTTGCCCTCCCCCACCTCCCCAGGAGACCCCCTAGGACCAACAGGTAGGTCAAGCCCAGGTTTCTATAAAATCACTGCCTTTTCCCCCTGGATTTTATTGTGCATAAGACCTTGTGTGTGTCCTCCAAGGGTGGAGTTTTTATTTCCTCCAGTAATGTGGAATTCCTGTGATCAAACCCTACCAGCCTTCCATGCCAAGTACTCTGAGGGGCTCCTCTTCCTGGTGCCAGAGCCCCAGCCTGGGGAGCCTGACGTGGAGCATGGATCTCTAACTCCTTTGGGAGAACCTCTGTAATGTCATTATTTTCCAGCTTCGGGAATGCACACCAGGGGATGTGCAGTTTGGTTATATTGCATATGCCTCTTCTGCTGTCTTCCTGTGGCTTCTTCCTTGTCTTCGGATGTAGAATATCTTTTTGGGTAGGTCCTAGTCTTTTTTTGTCAATGGTTCTTCAGGAGTTAGTTGTGATTTTGGTGTTTTCATGAGAGGAAAGAAAAAGTTGGTTCTCAGTTGTGTCCAAGTGTTTGCTACTCCATGGACTATAGCCCACCAGGCTCCTCTTTCATGAGAAGAGGTGAGCTCAATCCTTCTACTCCACTATTTTATCTCCAACTCATGCATATCCTTCAAATAAACATTCTCCCTACAGACCGTCTTCTCCCTTCACATACTGGTATCACTATTTATGTTCTCTACTCTTCCCTGTATATTCAAGTCCTACTTTCCATTGAGGGGTCAGGCTTAGTCCCACTTGTTCTGAAAACTTTTCCTCATCACCATAAAATTCTATATCTTTTAGAGCACTTGTGGTTTATTCTGGTCACCAGACACTACATTGTTGACAGATAGCTTTGTGAGTCTTATTTGCCAACTGAATTGTGAGAACACAATTGAAATTCAAGACCGTTTTGCTTCTCTTTAACTATCGTGTCTCTTCCTGTGTCATGTCCCACATATGATTTCTATTGCATTTTTTAAAGTATAGTAGTAAACATTAACAACTTTGAAAAGAGAGGACAGGAGGATACAGGTTGATAAAAAGGACATTTTCTGCCCTAATGAACATAGTAAAGTGGCTTCTCTTATTGAGGGGGCATCTCTATATGCATAACTAATATAATGGGAGAATAATTAACTTAAGAGCATATATGAACAGATGGACAATAAGGAAATACAAGCTAGTTATCATAAGAATTTTAAGAGTAGCATTTCCATAGAATACATTTAGTCAGACAAGGTGGATTACATATATTTTAATGTGTATGTTTCTAAATATAAACTGCACCTTTGGCATACAAACAATCCTGTTGACAATGTTGTTTTTGGTTTTCTCGAAAGATCATATTTTTTTTACAGTGTATTCTGAGGGGTATAAATTTCAACACATTGAGAACTTTATTTAAGAGGAGACTTAAAGTACTTAGCAAATTAAAGGGTCATCAACAGATGTCAAAATAGGAACTGCTGCTACTGCTGCTAAGTTGCTTCAGTCGTGTCCGACTCTCTGCAACCCCATAGACGGAAGCCCACCAGGCTCCCCCGTCCCTGGGATTCTCCAGGCAAGCAAAATAGGAAGGAGCTTTGTAAATTCCAAATAAGTAGCAAAACTGGTTATGCTAAGTTAGAGATTTTTTTTGTCCATTATGGGCTTATCTTCTGGTTTCTTCCAGAAGTAGCCTAAGTTATGTAAGTACTATTAAGCAAAAATAACAGCTACATTTTATATGGAGAGGATTTGATAAATTATATCAGGTCTTTTTAAGTGAAGTATATTCAGATTTTTACCTTCTGATATCGATTTCAATAAGGCCCATAAAAATGTCCTTTATCAGCTAATTTAATGCCAGTAAAAGTGTAGTTATTTTTCCAACAATTCTCTTCATTCAACCTAATAAATGTTCTGTCATATTAAGCAAGGAGAAAGAATTAATTTCTACATACAAATTTTGTAAATACAGATTACCTGGTATTTATGTTTCTATGTCATTAAAAAAAAAAAATGTCCTTGCACAGAAAAATCCAGCAAGTTAAAGCATCTTAATTACTAGGAATTTGCAGTATCTTGTGTCTAAATGATACCAAAGGACCAATTTCGAGTCTGACTTGGAAAATTCAGCAACTTGTAGTTTTTGACTTACGGTTATCAAAATCTGCCTCAGGATAAAAAGGCCCATAATAACCAAGAAAAGAGGTGATAGGGACAATTAAGAGAAGAAAAATATGCCAAATGTTGAATTTGGTAAAGTCATAACAGGTTAGTCTGCAGCAATAAACCAAATGTAAAACAGAAAACTTTCCCTCTACAAGAAATTCCCTGTGTAATTGAGATGAAATACAAGGAAATATACCAAGACATAACTTTGATTTAGTCTTCACTGAAGAGGGAAGAAAATCACAGGGAGCAAAACTGAATAATAACTGTGATATGCCTTTCCTAGCATATTCTTTAATGAAAAGAAACAATTTCAGAAATATGCTCTTAGTTAGCATAGTATACATATATGTGTATGTATGCATATATGGAGGCTTCCCTGGTGGCTCAGTGGTAAAGAATCCACCTGCCAAGCTGAAGACACAGGTTTGATCCCTGAGATGGGGAGATCCCTGGAGAAGGAAATGGCACCCCACTACAGTACAATGGCACCCCACTCCAGTACTCCTGCATAGAAAATCCCATGGACGGAGGAGCCTGGTGGGCTGCAGTCCATGGGGTCGCTAAAGAGTCAGACACGACTGAGCAACTTCACTTTCACTTTTCACTTTCATCCATTGAAGGAAATGGCAACCCACTCCAGTGTTCTTGCCTGGAGAATCCCAGGGACAGGGGAGCCTGGTGGGCTGCCGTCTATGGGGTCACACAGAGTCGGACACGACTGAAGTGACTTAGCAGCAGCAGCAGTATTCTTGCCTGGGGAATCCCATGGACAGAGGAGCCTAGAGGTGTTGCAAAGAATCAGACATAACTGAGCATACACAAGGGTTACATATATATTTAAATGTTTGTGTATTGTATCCACATGTGTGCATGTGTGTCTGTATACAAGTGTGTGAATGCATATAAAAATATATCTGCATTATTGTAAATATGATGTAAACTACTGTTGCTATAAAAAAATGACAGTAAGCGCCCTGTGTATGAACAAGTTCAGTTCCAAGAATCCATTTGTAAGCCAATTTGTTCATAAGTCCAATGAAGTTAGCCTAGGTGCCCAATTAACACAATCAGCTATATAGTACCATGTAATAATAGGTTTATGATACTTTTCACACAAATAATATAGTAAAAAACAAACAGAAAACAAATAAACATTTTAAACCTACAGTTCAGCACATCTAGAGCTCAGTTGGTAAAGAATCTGCCTGCAGTGCAGGACACTGGGTTGGGAATACCCCTGGAGAAAGGAAGCAGCGATCCGGTCTAGTGTTCTTGCCTGGAAAATCCCATGGACGGAAGAGCCTGGTGGGCTACTACAGTCCATGGGGTCGCAAGAATGGGACATGACTTAGCAACTAAACCAGCACCACAGTACCTTAAAAAGTACAGCAGTGCCGTACAACAGCTGACATACAAGGGGACGTTCACATTTTTGGAAGTTCACAATTGAAAGTTCATATGAGGGAGACTTACTGTAGAACATAAGAAAAATCATCATGAGTAAAGAATTGTATTTTTCCCCATTCCCATATTCTGTAAGTAACAATCATCATAAAATAATTTCTGGGGAAAAAGACTTATAACCCACGATTGTTGTTGTTCAGTTGCTAAGTCGTGTCCGACTCTTTGCAACCCCATGAACTGGATTATATATCTATAGTTGCCCTCAAATTAGGAATATGTATCTAACATCTAGTTTTCTCTATGAGTGTATCACTTACAATTGCAAATAAGTCCTTCTTTATGTAGTGGCCGGTCCACAGGAAATACTTACAATGCTTTTCACTACAGAATATGCATCCTACTCTTTTGAAAGTAATTTCCTTCTTTTATTTAATATTTAATATTAAACTTTCTGTAGACTTCTATAGGTCAATAAATTTGGAATTCCACAAGCCCATCTATTTTCTTTTAAAAATTCCCTTCATAACTGTATTCCTTTTGGTTTTACCCTACCTACTATCCTTTTCTATCTTCATAATGAAGAATTCTTCAGTCTTTAACTTTTTTGTTTGATTATTTTGGTTCCTCTTTGAATTGTCTTTATTTATTTTAATACCCAGACTACATTTAGAACCTTTAGATTTAGAACCTTTCATTTAGAACTACATTTAGAACTTCAAGTAACAGCCTATTTTGTTTTTATGTAAACCTAGAGGAAATTATTTATCTCTCTACTTTGAATAATGCCCAACTCTTTGTGATGTTTTATGGTTGTATAATAAACATACTATCTAATATGAAAAGATAATATCTTCTGTAGGGCCAGTGATTCCAATTCCTCACAGAACAGATTTCAATTCCTCACTATTAGTTTCCTTCTATTTATATATATATATATGTATGTATATGTATATTTTACACATATATATGGAATCTATAAAAGTGGTACTGAAGAATTTATTTACAGGGCAGCAGTGGAAAAACAGACGTAGAGAATAGACTTATGGACAAGCAGAGAAGGGAGGAGAAGGTGAGATGTATGAAAGAGTAACATGGGAATTTTCATTACCTTATGTAAAATAGATAGCCAATGGGAATTTGCTGTATGTCTCAGGAAACTCAAACAGGGGCTCTGTATCAACCTAGAGGGGTGCGATGGGGAAGGAGAGGGGCTGCTGCTGCTGCTAAGTCGCTTCAGTCGTGTCCGACTCTGTGCAACCCCATAGACGGCAGCCCACCAGGCTCCCCTGTCCCTGGGATTCTCCAGGCAAGAATACTGGAGTGGGTTGCCATTTCCTTCTCCAGTGCATGAAAGTGAAAAGTGAAAGTGAAGTCACTCAGTCGTGCCTGACTCTTATCGACCCCATGGACTGGAGCCTACCAGGCTCCTCCGTCCATGGGATTTTCCAGGCAAGAGTACTGGAGTTGGGTGAGGGGAGGGAAGTTCAAAAGGGATGGGATATATGTGTACCTATGGTCGATTCATGTTGAGGTTTGACAGAAAACAACAAAATTCTGTAAAGCAATTCATTTCAGTTCAGTGGCTCAGTAGTGTTGACAAATGTCTGAATACTTTTCCTTTGTCTCTATACAGACTTGTTTTTCTCTCAGTTATGTTACTCTTTGCCCAGTAAGTTCTATGTAGTAGTTTTATCCTTTTCTAAGACACCATCATTTCATAAAATGCTAAAGTGAATCAATGAACATATATTTCCTCTGGTTAGTTATCTAGTTTATATGATCAGTTATGCTATGGTAAGTTAAAACAAACACACAAATAAATATCAGAGACTTAAAGGAACAGCTTCTCAAATAATAAGCTGTTATTATAATAATAATTCAAATAAAAGAATCCCTTAATTTACCATGGCTCAAACCCAGTAGGGAGAAGGCAATGGCACCCCACTCCAGTACTCTTGCCTGGAAAATCCCATGGGCAGAGGAGCCTGGTAGGCTGCAGTCCATGGGGTCACGAAGGGTTGGACACAACTGAGTGACTTGACTTTCACTTTTCACTTTTATGCGTTGGAGAAGGAAATGGCAACCCACTCCAGTGTTCTTGCCTGGAGAATCCCAGGGACGGGGGAGCCTGGTTGGCTGCCGTCTATGGGGTCGCACAGAGTCAGACATGACTGAAGCAACTTAGCAGCAGCAGCAGACCCAATAGATCCCTTTCCCCTTCTGTTGAAAGTTCATGTGGTGAAGACAAATGAAGAGGCTAACAGGATGACCGTCCTCCAGCCAGTCATGCAGCAACGCAGGGGAGGATGTTTTTCCACCGGCAACGTATCTGCAGAAGCTGCTTTGGTGCAAGAGAAAGTGGAGAATAACAGGGAAGAACAAGCATGGGAGGTTTTAATGACCCAGGCCTGAAAGTGGTACCCACCACTTCTAGGTACATTTTATTGGTGAAAACTGTATCAAACCTAAATAAAGTACACAAACATACAATATACATACAAGTGCACAAACAAAAACAATGATAAATATAATATAAAGTAACATCATAACATGATGTATGAGAGATAATGACAAAATAATGACCATACCCAGCTACAAGGAAGAAGCTAGAAATTTATGGTATACTATGTTCCTTTTACTGAACCAAAGTTGGATTCATTTGCCAGCATGCTCAGTGAAGCCAATCTAGTGATACCAGGTCTTGGTGAAGTAAAGCACAGCATTTTCTGTGGGCACCAGGGACAGAGTGCAGGTAGCTAGTGCTTAAAAGGCTCAAACTCCCCAAAGGCTTTCAAGGAAAGGTTTTTAAAGACAAGGTGAGGCAAACTGTTGTGAGATGTGTGGTCAGCTTTTGGACGTTCTTCTGATTGGTTGGTGGTGAGGTAATCAGGAGTCAACATCATCAACCTTCTATTTCTGGACAGTCTGGGGGCAGTATTCAGTTCATTTCTCCCACCTGATGGAGGTTTCACAATCTGCAAAGCAACTCAAGGACATGGCTCAGAATATCTGTAGCCCTTGAGGAGAAACTAAAGGTCCTTAACTTTGTTCAGTGGCTGAAGCTATTATGATTCTGTCTTAATCTGACTGTTTTCCTTTCTGCACGTCTCACTTCTCTGATTAAATTGATTCTTTGACTAAAGCTTTTCTACAGACAGAAGGCTGGCAGAGGACATGTGGGTGGGAAAGGGGGTCTGTCCTGGGAAGTCCCTATAGGGTCCTAATTGGTTCCATCCCCACGAAGGTGAAAGAAAGAAAGAAAAGCTTTTTGGAAGCTAGCTGGCAGTCTCTGTCACATCTGCTTTGTTCAGCGACACTGTCTCAGCATCAGGAAAGGCGCAGTTGGAAGACACTAGCTGTGGGCACTTTGTGTATAACTACTTCAGGGTTCTCCTTGTGTCTCCATGTGTCTGTGTGTATTCAGCTGCCAACTCCAGAGCTGTTTAGGGCTCAGGTGTAGCTCTCTAATTGTCCTTACCTGGTGCCATAATGGCATCATCATGGCTTACTGAAAAACTTATTCAGTGGCAGCCAGTGTTCACACATAAATGTGCCCAAGTGAGAGTGAGATTTAAAGTTTGCCTTAACGACCCCCCACTTCCACACACTCTTCTACAACTTACTTGATTATTTCATAAGTCCTTTCCTTGGAGAAAAGAGGCTGGCTCTCTGGTGGTTAAAGTGAATTACAGTATACTATGAATTCTTTTTTAACTGATGGTTGCTATTTTTTTTCTTCCTTGAATTCCAAATTAATGAGATTTATTAAAATTAAGTTTATAAAATGCTAAGCTAATGAATTATAATGAGGAATAAGAATATTCTTTTGTAAAGTTGCCATTAAGACTGAAAGAGAGAGCTCTGTGATTAAGTTCACATTGTAATTCAAGTGACTAAGGAAAGCAAAGGTTATAAGAGGCAAAATGTTCACGGAGAAAAATTGCTTTACGCCCATCAGAAGACTCTAGAGGAAAATATTACTTTAATTTAAAATTAACCAGTGCATGGCGCTGTGCAGAACAAGCAGACCTTGATTTGTGAGTTTACAAGTCCAGGAATTTCTACTTGAAAACCGAGCAGTACTGAGAAAGATGACTCATCATGGGACAAGGGCCCCTCGTGTCTCGTGTGGTCATGAAAGCAGGTACCTTACCAGGTTCAGCCTCTCAGAATATCGTGACTGTCATGATTTTGGAACTGTTCAACCCCTTTTTCATGCCTCTTTCACCTCAGCCTCTCCCCACAGCAGATGCTTGGTTTCCCGGGCAGCTGGGCTTCCCCAAGGAGTGTCCTGCAAGCTTCCTCCACTCACCCATGCCCCCTGGCCCCTCGGTCATTGCCCCTCTGCCCGGTGGCAGCACCACAAAGACTTGTTTCTGCGGCAGGTCCAATGCCCAAAATGACAGTGCCATCCACTGACATTAGGCCTGGTCCTTCTGTGCCCTGTTCTTTACTATGTCGAGAGTACCTGCTGACTCGGAATTTCAGGGCATTCTGCTTTCACTGAGGCATTTTATTGTGGGTGTATCTTCATTGTAACTCAGCTATGACCCATCTGTTAGATATGGTCGTCTTGAAGAACTGTTTTGATTTGTAACTTACTTAATGATGAAATGATTTATATTCATAAACTGTATGTGGAAATATGTGAGCAAAGATCATTATAGCTACCATTGTTTACTTTTATGTTCCATTCAGTTATTGAAGTATGTTACCTAAGTTAATCCTCTCAAAAATGGTTTCTGCATTTTTATATTTGTATGCTTGTTTTACAGATGAGAAGACAAGTTTTCAAAGTTGTGTAAGTTGCACAAGCTCACCCAGTACTAACTAAGAGACAAGCCTAGATCACAGGATTGTCTAGGACCAATGCCCATTGTGTTAATAACAACTAGTATATCTTGACTTCAATTACATATTTTCACTTTACTCTCAATATGAAGTGAGCAAACTAGAAATTTTTTATATTTTGAAGGAAACAAAGATCACTTCATCTAAAGCAATTTTTTAACTGAGACCCACAGAAATGAACGGAGAAGGCAATGGCACCCCACTCCAGTACTCTTGCCTGGAAAATCCCATGGATGGAGGACCCTGGTAGGCTGCAGTCCATGGGGTCACTAAGAGTCGGACACGACTGAGCGATTTCACTTTAACTTTTCACTTTCATGCACTAGAGAAGGAAATGGCAACCCACTCCAGTGTTCTTGCCTGGAGAATCCCAGGGATGGGGGAGCCTGGTGGCTGCCATCTATGGGGTCGCACAGAGTCGGAAACAACTGAAGCGACTTAGCAGTAGCAGTAAGCACAGAAATGAAATGCCCCCCTTTTACCAGAAGTCAGCCACACAGCACAGACGAGAACTAGAATGAATATTCTTGCTGCTATGACATGTTACCTCCTGTACTATAACCTAGATGACTCAGTGAATATGCCATTTTAGAATCTGATCTCTTTCAAACCTTGTCCTTTCGGATTCTTAGTGGAAATATTCTTAAGCTTCATAGCAACATACTAATTGGTAATATTATATCATTAATTTTATACTCTGAATTCAAGAGCCTCATAAATAAGATTAAATAGGATAATTCATGAAAATAGTAACTGGACTCAGACTTTTAAGTAGAGCATCGAGGAAAACAAATATGCAATCCTACTTGACCACATCCCAGATTAGAGCATGTACATACTCCAACAGAAAGAGACCCACTGAGAAAGACACTCTCAGCAGAGGCCCCCACAGAAGGGGATGCACCCACACCAAGAACCAGCGCTGCTGCTCATCTGCCTTTGTTGTCATGAGCTAGGAAAGTCTCCAGCTTCCTCCAAGTCAAGACTGATCACTGTGAGCTTTATGAGAATGCTGCTTGTCACTATCAGCAGTGCGCTGAGCAATCTTTTTTTCATCCACAGTGATTGACTTGTGTGATTCTGTCCTTCTGATCAAGGACATTCGTTTTTAAGACAGCTGGCCAGGGTTTGGGATGCATTCTACAGCTGTGACGGGGCCAAGGTACATGCCCACATGGGATGGAACTCACGCTCTCAACTTAATTAGCTTTAAACCTAACACACTGAGCCAAACGGCCATGGAGCATTCCCCAGAAAGCTCTGCACATCTACGCATGCCACTCATTCTTAACTGTAGACAAGACAAATGCACTCTGCACATACAAACCACTGTCATATGTCCTGTAAACAGTTTTTGAGACCAGTCTGAGTTAAGTCCAGGAGAGAAAATGTAGGGATAGATCAATCTAACTTAGATCAATCTAACTATTTGAAATCTCCTCATGGGACATGATCTGATTAAAAACTTTCAATAAGTTAGGAGGTACTTGCCAAAAGCAAGATCAAAGCATAATGTTAGAGAATTCCTTCTCCCCTCAATACTTTGTTACTGTGATTGTTCAGCTTAGGTTGCTGATTCTAAATTCATCGATACTGACCTTCAAATCTTGAGGCTCCTTGAAGCTAAGACACACACCTTCCTGAACCTCTCTCAGACGCTCAGACAGCATATGTGGTCTAATTAGAATTTAGCTTTTGACTGATAACATGTGGGTAAATCTCATCTGCTCTGAGTTTTTATTTCATCGTCTTAAAGGACTCAGGTTTGCTCACAGCTCAGATACCCCAATTTCTCAATTTCTAAAGCTTTACAACTACATTTTCCTTCATCCTGTTTTGAGTTGACAAAGTATCTCACAGACTATTCACTGAAATATTAAGTCTAGTCTGTGCTATGACCCTCAAGGCTGTACATGAACCCCTCTCTGTTATGTCCTCTTCTTCCTGGTTTCCTACTTCTCTCTTCCTTGTTCTCCATGTCTCTCTGGCCTCCTTGGTTCTGCCATGCACACTGGTACCTTCCAGAGCAACCTTTGCCCTGACTGGATGGTTTTCCCTTTGGATGCTGTAGGACCTGCTCTCCCATTTCTGTTAGCAGTTTCTCACACATCACCTTCTCAGGGAGACGTTCTCTGCCACCCTTCGGAAATATGAATCTCTGCCCCAGCACCGGGTCCTTATCTCCCTTCTTTCACTTTCTGTATTCTTCTTACCATTTACTGTCCAAATACTGGATTATTTTTCTTAATTATTTTGTTTATTACTTGTTCCTGCCCTCATGCAAGCTCTATTAGGGGAGGAATTTGTGTCTGTCTTATTAATATTTATAGCTACATTTAAACCAGTGCCTGGTATGGAACAGGTACTCATTAAGTGTTTGCTGAATGAATGAATGCAGCTAATCTCTGTCTAGGGGCCCTTGTTCATATATTTCTGATACTGTGAATGGTTTGGCTAGTTGTTTACATTATGTATTTGGAAGGGCCCAACCAAAGTGAGCAAATTTTCTTTTTCATTTTTAAAGCTGGCCTTCTGGGGTGAGGAGAGAGTAATTGTACTTCTTTTCAAGCTCTAAATCTTATTTTTATGTGTCAAAAATACAGGCATTATTCCACGCTTAATTCTTCAAAATGGATTTATCGGTGGAGCCATTACTTTTTGTAGCTTCCACAGCTACCACCAGAGAGAAATCTTGGAAACATAGAGTTTAAATTCATGTCCCAAATGTGACTCTCCTGAATGCAAATTGAGTGTGAATTTATTAGAAACCATTAGTGGGATAAATGTCCTCCTATTATGTAAATCTGTATCTTTAATCTGAAATGTAGAAAGTGAATTGCTTTCCAGAATACCTGATCTGTGATTCTGTAATTAGGTGAACAGGTGGTTCATTACAGGTGCAGTTAGTGACTTGCCCCTGATCACAAAAACGAATAGCTAATTCTGTATGTCCCAAGTCACTCAGAGAGGAAGTTGTGTTGGCTACACAGTTTTTCAAGCTACAAGTGTTAAGTGCCTGAATTCAGAAGCAGAATTCAGTATTCGTTTTGTTTTATAGATATCAAAGTTGACCCTTCACAACTGAGACACAGTTATTTTCAGTGACACATTTACATTTATTTTATATAGTATTCTACAATAGTATCTACTTTAATATCTAGACAGGTTGTGAGCAAGTAGAGAAATTGAGTTTATGTGTTTAATATTATATTGTAATAACATATGTAAAGTCTTAGTAAATTTTAAAGGGGATCATTTATGTATCTCTGGCTGAACCAAGGGTCCTGGAGTTGCACTGAGACAATTTATGATCACACTTATTTTCTAATATATATTTTAGCTGTAGTTTTGAGGAAAAGACAATAAAACAAATTCAGGTGCTGAGTTTAGAGTCATAATCAACAATATGTAGCCCTAGAAGTGAAATCTGCATACAGAGTCCTCCCAGATACTGAAAGAAGTATGTCTAAAAAATAAAAAACCAAGAAACCCAGCACAGAATTGGATCTTCAATTATAAGCTCTATGAAAAGGTAAAAACTTTACAAAAGCCAGAAAGGGTAGCATAGAGACAGAGATCCACCTGTGGTGGGAGACAGTTGTCCTTCAAGACTCTACCTTCCTCCTGCTTCTATACACAAAACATTGTGGTTCAGGAAATCATATAGGGTATTTTGTCAAGGTTGACAGCAGATGGAATAATATGGAGAAGGGGAAGTTGAGGATTTTTTTTAAAGCCTGAGAAGGAATATAGAAAAGCAGGCTGAAAGGTAAATGGAGGGAACAATCAAGAAGAGAGGAGGTGGCACTTTGCATCCAAAAGTTGTGATTGTCTTTCACAGAAATGGAAAGCTCTTTCAGTGGTGTAGAACACAGTATCTTTGTCCTCAAGAAGGATTAGTCAAGTCATGCCTCTATGAAAATAGGGAAATTTCAAATGGACTCTAACAGACAAATGTCATTTGACTTATCTCAGACCCCCACCCCAAGAAAAGTCCAACGTTGGAGTTTGGTAAGAAGACACATGCACCCCAGTGCTCACAGCCACACCACTCACAACAGCCGAGACATGGAAGCACCCTGTGTCCATCCACAGAAGAGCGGACAGAGAAGGTGTGGTGCATACACACAGTGGAGAATTACTCAGGTTTGAAAAGGGACAGAGAAGCCGTGGTGCCTACACACAGTGGAGAATTACTCAGGCATGAAAAGGGACAGAGAAGCTGTAGTGCATACACACAGTGGAGAATTACTCAGGCATGAAAAGGAATGAAATTGAGTCATTTGTAGAGACATAGATGTCATATAGAATGAAATAACTCAAAGCAAAACAGGTATCGTGTAATAACGCATATATGTGAAATCTAGAAAAATTATATAAATGAACCTATTTGCAGGGCAGTAATGGAGATGCAGGTATGAGAAAAGGCATGTAGACACAGCAGGGGAAGAAGAGAGTGGGATGAATTGAGAGAGCAACATTGACGTATGTCCAGTACCATGTGCAAAATAGATAGCTGGTGGAACCTGGTGTAACGCACAGGAAGCTCAGCTCAGTGCTCTGTGATGACCGAGATGGGTGGGATGGGGGGGCTGAATGGGAGGGAGGCTCAAGGGATAAGGGCTATATGTATTCATAGAGCTGATTCACTCTGTTGTCCAACCAGAACTGACACAGTATTGTAAAGCAGCTATGCTCCAATAAAAAAATAATAATAATAATAAGCTGCAATACAGACATAGTGAAAGTAGGCCTTACCAAATGTTAGTAAAGCAAATTGAGCTGTAATGACCTACTGACGACCCTCACTACTGCATCCACACATCAAAACTGGACTCTTTGTTTATTCGTTGTCTGCCTAATAGATCAATGTTGGGGTTTAAGGACAGTTCCTACTCTCTCTGTGACGGTGAGAGACCTGCATTTATAATCCACAGGCGCAGTAAGACACGTGATTTGACCCGTGGTCTTTGGATTTTGAATCTTTCTTCCATTTCTCCACCATACTATTTTCTCTTTCTCTGGTTCCCCTCTTGCTCCTTAAATAATAAGCAGGCTCCTCAGTGTGGTTTAGGATGCCTTTGTGGTCCAGCGTCAGCTCCATCCTCCTCTCTCTTCCTGCTGCACCTGCCTCAGCCTCCCAGCAGTCAACTAGCTGTTATTTCCACAACAGTCATGCTGACTCACACTTTTCTCCCTGCTGTTCTGTCTGCTGTCAGTGGCTCTCTCCATATACTTTATCTGTTCTTGGCAAATTCAGGTCACACCTTCAGTCTGTCCCTCTGCTTGCTCAGAGCAACTTACATTGTTTTTGTTGTTGTTTAGTCGCTAAGTCATGTCTGACTCTTTTGTGACCCCATGGGCTGTAGCCCACTAGGCTCTGTCCATGGGATTTCCCAGGCAAAATAATGGAGTGGGTTGTCATTTGCTTCTCCAGGGGATCTTTGTGACCCAGGGACCGAACCCACATCACCTGTTTGGCAGGTGGATTCTTTACCACTGAGCCACCTGTGAAGGTTCCAGAGCTTATACCGACCACTAATTTAGCTCACAGCAAGTGGTAAGGAGCTTCTGTGTTATCAGCAGTCTCCAACCTAGAGGGCAGGTCTAAATGTCAAAAGACCCTTCAACTCAATTTCCTGAGGACTCACTTTAGATGCTCATTGTCTGCTAAGCTGGAGTGAACGGTGCACGTGAGCTGACCAACAGTCTCCATCCATCCATCCATTTATCCACTCATTCCAACAACAGGTATTGAATTTCATCGTGTTTATCAAGGCCCTTGCTCCTTGCTGAGATGGCATATTCTTATAAGTAAAGAACGCCTAGTGTAAAGGTTTTAAAATTGTAGTAGCTTTGACAATTTCAAAGTGATAAAGAGAACAGAGAACATTGAAAGTGCATTTCGCTGGCATCTGGTTACTTAAGTAGTTCTGAAACTCTTAATAGTCTTTACAAGTGTTCTAAATCTAGAGCTAATTTATTAAGTTGGATTTGAGAGCTAATTCTCATGTAGCTAATACCCTAATGTGACAAACTGTCTCCTATGGAAGGATGTGTCCAATATATTTAAGAAGAAGGAAGAAAGAAAGCAATTGAATACCTCACTCCTTGGCAGCATTCCCCTTGCAGACACATTCCCCCAAATCCTACCTCCATTAACTTTAAGGCAATAGAAACCTCTACATTTTGGTGCTGGCCACCAGATAGGTGGTGTGGGCTCTTTCTATCTGACAAAATAAAAATAACAGTTCACTATGTTTTGAGTTCAAGAAATCAAATTCCAAAAAAATATAAATTTGACATTAAGCCATCATGTATTAATATCTCAGTGTACATACTTTTTGCCCTGTACCAAGGTACATTATAAATTCTATATTATTATAAAGTTGAAGCCAATAGTATCTTTAAAGGATTGTTCGATGCAGGAGTAAATTGAGTCATCACTAGTAGGGAGTTGAGAGCAGCCATCAGTCCCAATCAGTATAATGCTGGCATTTCATAAGGGAGCCTTTTCTGAAGCACGAAGAGAAGTGAAAGTGTCGCTCAGTCGTGTCTGACTCTTTGCGACCCCATGGACCGTAGCCCGCCAGTCTCCTCTGTCCATTGGATTCTCCAGGCAAGAATACTGGAGTGGGTTGCCATGACCACCTCCGGGGGATCTTCCTGATCCAGGGATCGAACCCTGGTCGCCTGTGTTACAGGCAGATTCTTTACCAGATTCTGAGCCATGGTAGCTAAGTACAAATAATCACAATGAGTTAAAAATTTTTCATAAACCAATCTGTATCTAAAAACTGCAAAACTTTCAACTGCTCTGAGAAGAGAAAGACATAATTAAGATGGAGAATAGTTTTTTCTTCATTCAGAAGCTGCAAATGAGAGAAATGGCATGATAGTAGTTATTTGAATACTGAAATAGGACCAAAACCTCAAGGCAAATTCGTCCTTTTCACTAATTTGGCAATATGACACTATCTATGTCCTTGGGTTTTTTATTAATATTTAATGAAAGTCAAAAATAAACAAAAATATAAAGATAATTTGGGGATACATTCATATTTTTATGTATGTTGATTGATTTAATTTAAAAATATGTAATTGAGAATTTATTCTCAATTAAGTCTCCAAATATTGTAATTATCTTTCACAGTAATGAGAAGCTCCTTTTCAACAAGGTATTATTATTCAAGGTGTTGGTTTAAAAATGGACACTGTCTGTGTCCTCAAGTTAATGAACAAGATGATTTGGGAAAGCTTCTGTGAAGGGAGAGGCAGGATAGCGTGATGCAGAATGGCTGAGTTAGCAGAGAGGCTGGGGGAGAGGGCAGGGCTGAGACAGCAGGTCAGAACAAGCCACTGTGGGTAGTGACACATTAGGTAAGAGAATGGTTTTCTCTGGCATCAGATCATGTGTCTCTAGGACATTGCAAGGGTTTTGGATATTTTCTACAAGCAATGAGAAGTCACATGGGCCCTTTAGCTAAAGGAACAACACGATCAGTTGGTTTTTTTCCTTCTGTGAAGATACTTGTGTGTGTGTGTACTGTGTGCATGTGTGCATTTTTATTATTACTGAAGTATGCTGACTTACGTGTTTCAGGTAGACAACATCGAGGTTCACCATTTTTTAATGTTATACTCCATTTATTGTTACTATAAAATATTGGTGACATTTCTCTATTGAACAATATGTTCCTGTCTCTTATTTATTTTACACACAGTACTTTGTACCTCTTAATTCCCCACCTCTTTACTGCCCTCCCCCATCCTTCCCTACACTGGTAACCACTAGTTTGTGCTCTATGAGTCTATTTCTTTATTATATTCATAAGTTTGTTTTCCTAGGTTCTATATATAAGTGATATCATACAGTATTTGTATTTCTCTCTCTGACTTGTTTCACTTAGAAAAATGCCTTCCAAGTCTATCCATGTTGACCAAATGGCAAAATTGCATACTTTTTTATAGTTGAGTAATGCTGCATTAGCACATCGTCTTTATCCATTCATCTGTTGATAGACACTTAGATTGCTTTGGTATTTTGACTATTGCAAATAGTGCTGCTATGAACATAGGGGTGCATGTATCTTTTCGAATTATGATTCTGTTTGGATACATGCCCTGGAGTGGGACTGCTGGATCACGTGGTGGTTCTGGTTTTATATTTCTGAAACTACTGTTCTCTGTAGTGGCTGTACCAATTTATGTTCCCACCAACAGTGTAGGAGGGTTTCCTATTCTCCACATCATCACCAGCAGGAACTCTTCAGCTAAAGACGCAACATGATAGGTTTAATTTCAAAAGATCCCTTAGGTTGCTGTGTGGACAACAGAGAGACAGAAGTGGAAATATCAGAAAGACCAGTGTTGCTAAGAAACTAAAGGCTGATTTTCAACTTTTGTCAAACTTACTCCTGTTAATAATTGTCAATTCTATTGCTGAATATTTAATAAGGAAGTGATCTTAGAGGTCACGTTTCTTTCCTCACTTTACAAATGAATAAATAAAGCCCAAGAATGTTAGGTGGCACAACTTACTTCCTGATCAAGTTGTGGCATCATCATGTCTATTCGTTATCACTAGATAACCAACGGAGAAGACAGTGGCACCCCACTCCAGTACTCTTGCCTGGAAAATCCCATGGACGGAGGAGCCTGGTGGGCTTCAGTCCATAGGGTCGTGAAGAGTTGGACATGACTGAGCGACTTCACTTTCACTTTTCACCTTCATGCATTGGAGAAGGAAATGGAAACCCACTCCAGTGTTCTTGCCTGGAGATCCCAGGGACGGGGGAGCCTGGTGGGCTGCTGTCTATGGGGTCGCACAGAGTCGAACACGACTGAAGCGACTTAGCAACAGGTAACCAACCTGTCTTCCAGGAGGCCTCAGCTTCAGATCAGAGCAGATACCAGGTCTCCTCCAGCCACTGAGGAAGTAGCCCAACATAGTGGTCAAGTTGCCCACTCTGGGTCCATTCTATTCTTCACATCCTGCCTTGCACTTTTATTAGCTGTGTAAGAGGGGGAAGGTTACTTAACTTTACTGGGCCTCTGTTTCCTTGTCTATAAGCAGAGAGGATAGAAGCAAAACTCTACTTAATAGAGTTGGTATGAAAATTGCATGAGTTGAAATTTATAAAATGCTAAGAACAGTACTTGATATACACTGTTAAATGGTCACAAAAAATATTAAAAGGTAGGCCACAGAAGTACAGATGTGTGAAATATTGCAAGCACCAGGCACCAAGGCCCTGGAGTGCATGGATGTGTAGGAGCTTGTATACTCCCTGAGGGAGTTTGGGAGGGGGTGGGCAGCAAGGAGAGGAAGGGATATTGTACATTGCTCAAAGCAACTACTGTACTTTATGATGCCATTTCTGAGAGAATCCCCTATTGGCTTCCTACCCAGCAGCAATTTCCTTTCCTTTTTTTTTTTTTTTTTGGTGGAGCTCATGTCTAACAACAAAAGCTCAAATGCCATACATGTTCTTTCTCCGATTTCATTTCTGGGTTTGACCATCTGATTCTGGTAAGGGATTGCAGGCAAGAGTGTGTGTGTGTGTAGCTGAGGAGGAGGAGGCTCAAGCTTCTGTTAACAAATTTTCTCTCTGATAAAAAAAGAGACACTGATGTATAGAACAGTCTTTTGGACTCTGGGAGCAGGAGAGGGTTTGTTGATTTGGGAGAATGGCATTGAAACATGTATAATATATATGAAACTAGTCGCCAGTCCAGGTTCGATGCACGATACTGGATGCTTGGGGCTGGTGCACTGGGATGACCCCAAGGGATGGTATGGGGAGGGAGGAGGGAGGAAGGTTCAGGATGGGGAACACGTGTATACCTGTGGTGGATTCATGTTGATATTTGGCAAAACCAATACAATATTGTAAAGTTAAAAAATAAAATATATTTAAAAAATAAAAAAAAGAGAGAAAGATAAATCCTCCTGATAAGATTCTCTTTTCCCATCCATGCATGGTTTTGAATGTTTATGAATTAGGGATCAATGGTTGGAGTGGTGGCAGCCACCTTGTGACCATGAGGAAAGCCCATGTATATCAAAGAATAACTGAAGTCCTGCAATCACTGAACTGCTGAATTCTTCAACCAGAGAACTACCTATATCTGAAGTTATTTCTAAGTGCAATTTATTAACAAATTTCTCTTGTCTGGACCTCTTTCGACTAGTTTTTTTTTTTTTTTTTTTTTTTTTACTTGGAGTAGAATCATCCTGTCTGAAATACTCTCCAAAAGCATTCATTTTTTTCAGCAAATAGTAATTGAACCTCTTTAATGCCATCTTATACTTAATTTTATCATACAAGTAAAATAGGTATGAAGATTTATGATGCTTTTCTTATTCACTATTTAAGTCTATGATTCCTCTGTATTATATTATAAATAATTTGAAGACATGGGTTGTTTTCTTCATTTCTTCCTCCCCTTTCCCTCCATAACACCTAATAAAATTCCTTGGGTACTAAATGATATTGATTAATGTTTATTGAATTGTTTGAATAGCTTTGGATAATTGAATCTGCTTTCTCCCATCTCTAATTCCATATAACCGAAGATGATTAAACCTAGATTGAAAAACACACATTACATTAAGTATTAATTTTCTCACCCTCAGCTAAAGTTCAGTCAAAGAAAGCAATATAAACAAGGCTTGAGCAGTTTCAGGAAGAGAGTAAATAGATGAGTATTGTTCTAATTGAAAGACATTACAACTAAGAATTATGCTTCACTTATAAATAAAGTTTTATAAAAGTAGGGAAAGAAAAAGAAAATTTATTTTGAGTTTACCTTACTAATAAGCTTTTCTTATTGATACCACTCATTGGAGGATCTTATGAGGAAAGAAATATTCCTATCTATAGGTTTTTCAACATTACTAAACTGTCAGGACAGCTTTCTCTGAAAACTGCTTGAAGACATCATTTTTTTTCATTTGCTTCCACTCAGCTTTTTCTCATCTACTTCAAAGTGAACATAAGAGCACTTTCCAGAGTGAGCTGGTTTTCTCCCAACACCAAAGTAAATAATACAGTAATACAGACTATAATATCATTTGATTATCACAATTTTTCAGTCTTTTCGAAGATCTGAATAAGTCAGAACCAAACTCCTAATTCCAGTTTTCTTACATTATTCATCTCCTCTTATTTCTCTCATGCTCCAAGCCCCCTCATCTTGTGAAATTATTCCCTGTTTGCAAGTGAAGGAAACTGAGGAAATATGGCTTTAGTCTAAAGTCTAGAGTTCCAAAATATCCTTTAGTCTTCGACAGAGAATTTGAAATGTAGATGCCCATAAGTAACTATAAATCAACTCCCTCTGATGTATCTCTTTCACTGTTCCTGAAATTCTTTCCATAACTTTTTGACCCACTTTTGTTTCATATCCTAATAAAAGCCTTCCATCATTTAGTAGAACTTAGAGGTTCTAAAGTAAAAATGAATGGCCTTCCTTTACATGCCACCAGCATTTTAACCATGGTCATAATCTTATGTACAGACTATAACTGATTTTTTTAAGTTTTTGTGTTTTATTTTCTTACCTTAAGTCTTAGTAGTGTTGATTATATTTAACAACATGTTCAAAAAAACATGGAATAAAGGCTTATTATATGCCAATTCGGAGAAGGCAATGGCACCCCACTCCAGTACTTTTGCCTGGAAGATCCCGTGGAAGGAGAAGCCCGGTAGGCTGCAGTCCATGGGGTCACTAGAGTTGGACACAACTGAGTGACTTCACTTTCACTTTTCACTTTCATGCATTGGAGAAGGAAATGGCAACCCACTCCAGTGTTCTTGCCTGGAGAATCCCAGGGATGGGTGAGCCTGGTAGGCTGCCATCTATGGGATCGCACAGAGTCGGACACAACTAAAGCGACTTAGCAGCATTAGCATATGCCAGTTATCTGGAATAGAAAGGTGGATATAAATGAACTCCAGCTCGATGGGCTCTTGCTATAGTTGGGGAGAGAAATGAACAAGCAGGTCCAGCTGGTTGCCGAGCAGATAGTAGATGTTTGCTATGTAGATGTCTAGGAAGGACAGGAGGCAGGGAGAAAGGGCTGTATTTGAGTAGACATGTTTGTTTTCAGAGTCCCAAGGATATCATCTGTATTCATTCTCTTAATAACCTCAGCCACTCTTGTGGTTTTAAACACTGTATATTATTAAGTAACAGATGACTACTGGATTTATATCTGTATCATCAATTGTTCCTCTGAATGTCTCTGTATATCTGATTTCTACTCGGACATTTCTTTGGTAGCTACTGTGCTTCACAAATTTCACATTACAAACCCATAGCTTTGAACTTTTCCCTCAAACCTACAATTTACACATTCTCCTCTATGTCAGTAAAAGCCAATTCTATTGTTCAAGTTGCTCAAACCAGAAAAGTTGACCCTTTTTCTTTCCCACTCCATATCAAATCATTTAGTAATTACTATCAGCTGTCTTTAAAATGTATCCAGAATTTGATGATTTCTTATGAATCCCACTGCTGTCATCATGACCCAAGCTTCCATGATCTTTGAAGGACCCAAGCTTCCTTGATCCAGATTACTGAAATAGGTTTCTACCTACTCTGACTGTGCTTCTCGCTTTTGCCCTTATCCGTTAAGTCTCAACACGTCAGCCTAAGTGATCTACTGAACTGTACGTTAAACTGAGCCATCTCCTCTGCTCAACACCCTTCCACAGCCTCCCATCCCAAGCAGAGAAAACCCAGAATTCCTTACAATATGTTATGTGACCCTTCTTGGCGTCTGTCTTTCTCTCTCTGTCCTCCTCTCCTGCTATCTGTTCCTTAAGTCCAGTTGCTCAGGTCTCCTTTGTGTTTTCCCAACGTGGCAGGCATCTCTACCTCAGGACTTTTGCACATGACTTGCTTATTTCTAACCATGGAAATCCTTTACCCACCCAAGCCAGAAAATGCCTCCCTTACCTACATCAGGAATCTGTTCCAATGTTATATTTTAGTATCAGCCTTCCAAGTTATTATTTTTAACACCCTCCCTCCACCACCACCACCAGATCATTTATATACTTTCGCTGATTTACTGTATGCTATTTTAAAATAATCATCCAGAATAACTATTTGTTTTTCACATATTTCCTTTCAGGCTGTCTCCCCCAATACCCAACTAGAATGTAAGCTTTAAAGGAATAATTTTTGTTTGTTGGTTTGTGTACTTTTCTTCCCGTGCTAAATTTATAATATCTGGAATATCTCCAGGCAAACAATAAGCTTTCAATAAACATAAATGAATGAGCACATACTTTGCCATCAAGAGGGAAGGGGCCTCAGGACTTGAGAGAATACAGGAAGCTCACAGAACGGTCAGTGCATGTTCTGGGAGGCTCCATGTGCAAAGGCTACGGTCAGACTCCTGCCGGGTCATCACTCTAAGTTATCCTCGTGATCTTAGGCACGTTACTTTTCTCTATGAAACGTATTTTGCCCATATAAAGGGTCTTGTGGGCTTTGCTAAGGATTTTAGGCTTTCTCCTGTAATGCAGTGGTTCCACATTGAAAGCACATTAGAATCACTTGGAGGACTTGTGAAAACACTGATTGCTGAGCTCTGCCCCCATAACTTTTGGTTCAGTAGGTGTGCAGTAGATCCTTGAATTTGCATATCTAACAAGTGTCAGGATATATTCATTAACTATGGCTGCATGACAAACCATCTCGAAACTGACTGGCTGAAAACAGCAAACGTATATTATCTCAGATTTGTGGATGAAGAATTCAGTGAGGATTGCAATCAAGTGTCAGCTAGTGCTGTGGTCTTATTGGAAAGGAAAGCTTGACTGGATGACTTGCTTTTCTTTCAAGACTTCCTTCTCATTTTGCTTTTTTTTTTTTTTTTTTTTTGCATTTGGACTAAAGTTGCTTTACAATGTTATATTAGCTTCAGGTGTACAATGTAGTGATGCAGTATTTTTGTAGATTGTTATAGGTTATCACAAGCTTCCCAGGTAGTACTAGTGGTGAACAACCTGCCTGCCAATACAGGAGACTTGAGAAACGCAGGTTCAATCCCTGGGTGGGGAAGATCCCCTGGAGGAAGGCAGAGCAAACCACTCCAGTATTCTTGCCAGGAGAATCCGAAGGACAGAGAAGCCTGGCAGGCTATGGTACGTAGTGTTGCAGAAAGTCAGACACGACTAAATTCTGGCACACACACGTAAGTTATTACAAGATAACATGTGCTGTACGGTGTAACCTTGTTGCTTACCTATTTTATACATAGTAGTTTGTATCTGTTTGGAAGTGACAAATAGATTCAAGGGATTAGATCTGATAGACAGAGTGCCTGAAGAACTATGGACAGAGGTTCATGACATTATACAGGAAGCAGTGATCCAGACCATCCCAAAGAAAAAGAAATGCAAAAAGGCAAAATGGTTGTCTGAGGAGGCCTTACAAATAGCTGAGAAAAGAAGAGAAATGAAAGGCTAAGGAGAAAAAAGAAAGGTATATTCATTTGAATGAGAGTTCCAAAGAATAGCAAGGAGAGATAAGAAAGTCTTCTGCAGTAATCATTGTAAAGAAATAGAGAAAAACAATAGAATGGGAAAGACTAGAAATCTCTTCAAGAAAATCAGAGATACCAAGGGAACATTTCATGCAAAGATGGGCACAATAAAGGACAGAAATGGTATGGACTTAACAGAAGCAAAAGATATTAAGAAGAGATGGCAAGAATACACAGAAGAACTGTACAAAAAAGAACTTTATGACCCAGATAATCATGGAGGTGCGATCATTCACCTAGAGCCAGACATCCTGGAATGCAAAGTCAAGTGGGCCTTAGGAAGCATAACTATGAACAAAGCTAGTTGAGGTGATGGAATTCTAGTTGAGCTATTTCAAATCCTGAAAGATGATGCTGTGAAAGTGCTACACTCAATATATCAGCAAATTTGGAAAATTCAGCAGTGGCCACAGGACTGGAAAAGATCAATTTTCATTCCAGTCCCAAAGAAAGGCAATGCCAAAAAATGCTCAAACTACCTCACAATTGCACTCATCTCACACACTAGCAAAGTAATGCTCAAAATTCTCCAAGCCAGGCTTCAACCGGAGAAGGCAATGGCACCCCACTCCAGTACTCTTGACTGGAAAATACCATGGACAGAGGAGCCTGGTAGGCTGCAGTCCGTGGGGTCGCTAAGAGTCGGACACAACTGAGCGACTTCACTTTCACTTTTCACTTTCATGCATTGGGGAAGGAAATGGCAACCCACTCCAGTGTTCTTGCCTGGAGAATCCCAGGGGTGGGAGAGCCTGGTGGGCTGCCGTCTATGGGGTCGCACAGAGTCAGACACGACTGAAGCGACTTAGCAGCAGCAGCAGCAGCAGGCTTCAACAGTATGTGAACTGTGAATTTCCAGATGTTCAAGCTGGATTTAGAAAAGGCAGAGGAACCAGAAATCAAATTGCCAACATCTGCTGGATCATAGAAAAAGCAAGTTCATTTCAGCTCAGTTGCTCAGTCATGTCCGACTCTTTGCAACCCCATGAATCGTAGCACACCCGGTTGTCCATCACCAACCCCTGGAGTTCACCCAAACTCATGTCCATTTAGTCGGTGATGCCATCCAACCATCTCATCCTCTGTCGTCCCCTTCTCCGCCTGCCCTCAATCTTTCGCAGCATCAGGGTGTTTTCAGTTGAGTCAGCTCTTCGCATCAGGTGGCCAAAGTATTGGAGTTTCAGCTTCAACATCAGTCCTTCCAATGAACACCCAGGACTGATCTCCTTTAGGATGGACTGGTTGGATCTCCTTGCAGTCCAAGGGACTCTCAAGAGTCTTCTTCAATACCACAGTTCAAAAGCATCAATTCTTTGGCACTCAGCTTTCATTAGAGTCCAGCTCTCACATCTATACATGACTGCTGGAAAAACAGTAGCCTTTACTAGACAGACTGTTGTTGGCAAAGTAATGTCTCTGCTTTTTAATATGCTGTCTAGGTTGGTCATAACTTTCCTTTCAAAAATTAGCTTCTTTTAATTTCATGGCTGTAGTCACCATCTGAAGTGATTTTGGAGAGTTCCAGAAGAACATCTTCTTCTGTTTTATTGACTATACCAAAGCCTTTGACTGTGGATCACAATAAACTGTGGAAAATTCTTAAAGAGATGGGAATACCAGACCACCTGACCTTCCTCCTAAGAAATCTGTATGCAGGTCAAGAAGCAACAGTTAGAACTTGACGTGGAACAACAGACGGGTTCCAAATCAGGAAAGGAGTACATCAAGGCTGTATATTGTCACCATGCTTATTTAAATTATATGCAGAGTACATCATGAGAAATGCTGGGCTGGAAGAAGCACAGGCTGGAATCAAGATTGCTGGGATAAATATCAATAACCTCAGATATGCAGATGACACCACCCTTATGGCATAAAGTGAAGAAGAACTAAAGAGCCTCTTGATGAAAGTGAAAGAGGAGGGTGAACAAGTTGGCTTAAAACTCTGCATTCAGAAAACTAAGATCATGGCATCTGTTCCCATCATTTCATGGAAAATAGATGGGGAAACAGTAGAAACAGTGACTTTATATTTTGGGACTCCAAAATCACTGCAGATGGTGACTGCAGCCATGAAATGAAAAGTTAATACCAACCTAGCCACCATAATAAAAATCAGAGACATTACTTTGCCAACAAAGGTTCATCTAGTCAAAGGTATGGTTTTTCCAGTAGTCATGTATGGATTTGAGAGTTGGACTATAAATAATGCTGAGCCCTGAAGAATTGATGCTTTTGAAGTGTGGTGTTGGAGAAGACTCTTGAGAGTCCCTTGGATTCCAAGGAGATCCATCCAGACCATCCTAAAGGAAATCAGTCCTGAATATTCATTGGAAGGACTGATGCTGAAGCTGAAACTCTCCAATACTTTGGCCACCTGATGCAAAAAGCTGACTCATTTGAAAAGATCCTGATGCTGGGAATGATTGAAGGCAGGAAGAGAAGGGGATAACAGAGGATGAGATGGTTGGGTGGCCTCACCAACTCTATGGACATAAATTTGAGTAAGCTCCGGAAGTTTGTGATCAACAGGGAGGCCTGGCGTGCTGCAGTCCATGGGGTCGCAAAGAGTCAGACACAACTGAGCGACTGAACTGAACTCAACTGAGTTTGTACCTGTTAACCCTACCCCTAATTTGTCCCTTCTTCTTTCACTCTTCCTTTTGTAACAACAAATTTGTTTTCTCTTTCTGTGAATCTGTTTGTTTTGCTTATACATTATGTATTGTTTAAATCTCCCACTTATAAGTGATATCCAGTATTTGTCTGACTTATTTCACTAAGAATAATACATTATAGGTCTATCTACATTGTTGCAAATAGCAGAATTTCATCCTTTTCATGGTCACGTAACATTCCATTGTTCATTTCTTAACCCATTCACCTGCTGATGGGCAATTAGGTAGCTTCCATGTCTTATCTGCTATAAATAATGCTGGTGTGAACATTGGCGTGCATGTATCTTTTCAAATCAGTGCTTTAATATTTTTGGATATATACTTAGGAGTCAAATTGCTGGATCATGTGGTGTTCTGTTTTTGGTTTTGTTTTGTTTTGTTTTGTTTTGAGGAAACTTTCTATTGTTTTCCATAATGGATGCACCAATTTACATCCTCACCAAGAGTATACAGAGATTCCCTTTTCTCCATGTCTTCTCCAACATTTGTTATTTGTAGACTTTTTGATGATAGCAATTCTGACAGGTGTGAGATCATATCTTACTGTTATTTTCATTTGCATTTCTCTAATAATGAGCAGTGTTGGCCATCTGTATGTCTCCTTTGGAAAAATATCTTTTCTGGGGTCTTAGGCCAATTATTTGATTGCATTGTGCGTTATTTAGATTTCCTTTCATTCTTCATCATGTAGACTCTCCACAGAACACCTCACAGTATGGCAACTGGCTTTCTTCAGAGCCAGCAAATGGGAGAGCAGCCCCAAGGTAAAAGCCACTGTGTTTTCTAACCTAATCTTGGAAGTGGCATCCCGTTATATCCGCCATATTCTGTTTGCTAGAAATAAGTCACTCGATCCAGCCATACTCAGTGGAAGGCTGTGAACACCAGGAGGTGAGAGATTTTGGTGGCCAAGGTGATTATGGTTGTGCTGGTCTAGAGGCAATATTCTAAGAACCATTGCTGTAAATAATTTTAAGCTAGTGAGTGACAGGGAAGCATGCCACGTGACGAAGAGGTGAAGGAAGAGGTGAGACTTCTGAAAGCTACTTCAATAATTTACATGATGAGTTTTATTTGTGTATAATTAACCTTCTTTTTTGTTTTGAAAATTAGCTCTTTTTAATCAACATATTTAATAATTATGCCTCCAAGTTTTGGTCTAAACTTCCTCTATAAATGAGATATTTGAAAACAACTTTCAAGATTATATAAAAAGATTTGTGTGGAGTTATATTCCATTAAGGGTTTCAGTACACTTTTGTCCCCTTATTTACCATTAAGCATGTATTTAAATCTAGAGAGGCTTCAACCTAGACTATCAGAAAAGGTACTTTAAGTTTGACCACTAACAGCATTCCAAGATAAAGGCAATTGATGGTTTTAAATACATAAGTACAGACATTGAACACATCTCTGTCTCTCTGAAAGCTTAGAGTAGGGTGTGAATTAGGAATATATTCAAGGACACAATGACTGTTAAATTTGCTAAGAAAATGGACATAAAAAAGTGGAACAACATTTCATAAAATAAAGGGAAAGTGATTTTAATTTAC
Organism: Bos taurus; assembly: GCF_002263795.3. Classification (NCBI taxonomy): domain Eukaryota; kingdom Metazoa; phylum Chordata; class Mammalia; order Artiodactyla; family Bovidae; genus Bos; species Bos taurus. The sequence goes on from NC_037336.1 coordinate 7,998,551, forward strand.
AAGTAGAAATAAGTGGCTTTCAAAGTGTGAGAAATTCATAAGTAGACTTGAATGTTATTTTAATAACATTATTTTTGCATGGGAATACATGATGTTCTAATTTTTTTTTTTTGAAAGCTCAGCAGTTTGATGAGACTCTGCACCAAGAAACTATCCTATAAGCTGAGGTGAGCAGCCTGCCTCATCCCATCAGTAATGCCCAATGTTGAGACATTCAGTAGTTTCACGGCAGCAGGGGGCAGGTTAGCCCCTCTGGCTGAGGATTCAGTTTCTTTGGCTTGCTTATTTGCTTCAGTCTGTTCTCACCTCCTAGACATTGATTTTGGCTGACATTTAGTTCACCGTGTTCTCAATTTTTTTTTTTTTTTAAACCATCTCCAAAAGAGAGACAGGAGCAGAGACGCCCTAACCATTACCCATCATGTCAGCACAAGACAGGTTCAGGTAATCTGTTCTGCAGACAGCGGCCCGAGCGTAAGGGAGCGTTTTCTTTAGCATTACTTCAGACTTAGCAAAAATAAATAGAAGAGTTAGCTCTTGTCAGAAAATATTTCAAAGACCCGATTTTTTTTTAACCAAGCAACGTTTCTTACCTCCCCTGAAACCAAGTACTCCCCATGTTGCCATGAGATGGATAATTAATGCTCAATAAAGTACAAATGGACATAAGTTTGAAAAGGTCAAGTATTATTCAGAAAATCACCAAGTGAAACCATGCAAACCGTACGAAAAAAATTAAAAGAGGGAGAGACAAGATGCATTTTTTAGTTTGGCCTTATAGATGCTAATCAACTCACTTAGGAAATAGTAGAACCACTCCTGTAAAGCAACCCTAAGCCCAGGTAAGATAGATTCCCATCACCTGAGGGTAGATTAAGGGGCTGGTTGAATTGTAAATATTGCATAACCCTTTCAATAAAAGTGAGAGAGTATTCCATTATTTGAGTAAGTAAGTAAGCTTAAGAGCAAATATTGCATTATTTGAGCCATTTCTAGTTTCACCCCCGATTTCTTCTAATGTTTCCTAAAGTCTAGACCAGTATTTCTAAGTGCTTAATGAGACAACTGACAGGTATGAACGTGTTCCTTCTTCAGTATTACCTGTCTCACTTAAAGGCAGAATCATCCACATGTGGTTGTGAGATCTTTGAGGGTAGAAGTTATGTCTAATTCAGTTCTATATCTCTTATATTTTTTTTCCCCAAAGTAGAAAGGAGGCATGCAGATGTAATCACATATCCAGCCATTGAAATGATTTCATGATATACCTGAAGAAATGAATTCATTATTTTTTTATAACTTGCAAATTTTAGGTTAGGGAAAGATATTTTTCTCAAAGCAAAACACTGCCCCGAAAGGATAGGAAGGCAAGTATGGGCACCAGCTAGGAAGCTTGTGTTGTTGTTGTTGTTCAGTCACTAAATGTCTGATTCTTTGTGACCTCCTGGATTTCAGCACACCAGTCTCCCCTGTCCTTCCCCAACTCCTGGAGTTTGCTCAGAATCATGTCCATTGGGTCAGTGATGCCACTTAACCATCTCATCCTCTGTCCAGAGAAGGCAATGGCACCCCACTCCAGTACTCTTGACTGGAAAATCCCATGGACAGAGGAGCCTGGTAGGCTGCAGTCCATGGGGTTGCTGAGGGTAGGACAGGACTGAGTGACTTCACTTTCACTTTTCACTTTCATGCATTGGAGAAGGAAATGGCAACCCACTCCAGTGTTCTTGCCTGGAGAATCTCAGGGACGGGGGAGCCTGGTGGGCTGCCATCTATGGGGTCGCACAGAGTTGGACATGACTGAAGCGACTTAGCAGCAGCAGCAGCAGCATCCTCTGTCGTCCCCTTCTTCTCTTGCCTTCAATCTTTGCCAGTATCAAGGTCTTTTCAAATAAGTCAGCTCTTTGCATCAGGTAGCTAAAGTATTGGAGCTTCAGATTCAGCATCAGTCCTTCCAATGAATATTCCATGTTGATATCGTTTAGGACTGATTGGTTTGATCAGTCAAACCAAGGGACTCTCAAGAGTCTTCTCCAGCACCACAGTTCAAAAGCATCAATTCTTCAGTTCTGTCTTCTTTATGGTCCAACTTTCACATCTGTACATGATTACTGGAAAAACTATGGTTTTGACTATACAAATCTTCATCAGCAAAGTAATGTCTCTACTTTTGTATATGCTTTCTAGGTTTGCCATAGCTTTCCTTCCAAGGAACAAGTATCTTTTTATTTCATGGCTGAAGCTTCAGTTTGCAGTGACTTTGGAGCCCAAGAAAAGAAAATCTGTGACTGTTTCTACTTTTCTCCCTTCTATGGGCCATAGCTTCATTGAGATTCAAGCCCCATCACCACGATAAGGCTATAATCCATGAAGGGGGGATGTATTTATTGTTGGGAAAGATGGCCCTCAGAACAGGTCACCACACAGGGATAAATTGAGATATTTATTCCATGAAACAGGCATTAATCAAGCATTTCCTGTGGGCAAGTCATTGTTAGAAAACAGAGGATTAAGACATAGTCCCTGAACTCTGGAAATGTCTATCTAAGGGTTAGGCATAGCACCTATCACAGTAATAATTAGGTGATTTTCTGTTGTCTGTTTCTTCTTTTAGTTTCAAAGCTCTGTGAGGACTAGGATCTTCTATTGTAGCAGCTAGCACAGTGACTGGACTATCTAAGGCATTCATAGGTTCTTGCAGAATGGATGCGTCCTTCTAAAACCAAGGGAACTTGGCCATCTTCTCTGGGGCATGCCCACTGTCTCCTCCCACAGGCCCTCATCTCTGCCTGGACCCTTCAGAGGCTCTCACTCATCCCTCAAATCTCTAACCAGACTTCTTCCTCGCTGCCAGTAGAGGGGCCTTTCTAAAACCATGTGTGATCCTGCTTAAAAATCTTAATTTTATCTTCAGCAGGTAACAGTGGTCCTTCACTTTGGTCATGCAAACCCTTTTGAATGCTGATGAAAGCCAAGTATCATTTTCCCACTTAAATGCATTTACAACACAAGACATTGTACCTAATTTCTAGGTGGCTGTGATCTTCCTGAAACCCATCTCCTACACCTGATAGAGGTCTAGGAATTTTACCTTAAGAATTCCAAGATAAAATGCAAACTGTTTAGTAGGACACAAGCTGTTTAGATGTCCCTTCTATGCCATCAGGCACGACCCTCTGCCCCAGCAGTCATACCCCCAAGCTCACCTCGCACACAGCCTTACCATGGTCTCCTAGACTCCACGTGTCTTCCTTGGATTGGTGTTGTCATCTTGTAATCCCTTCACTTATCTGCTAGGCGAACCTTAATCACCCTTCACAAACAAGCTTGCATTTCACCTCTTCCAGGAAGTCTCCTTCAATGGGCCCTAATAAAAGTCATCTCTTGTTTCTTTGAGTTACCTCTGGTCCTTTCACATAGCTCTGCAGTTCCCTGTCTTACTATTATAACTGTCATATTCATAATTATCTTTACTCACATGCCAGTTCTCTAAACTTTAGAAGTATTGCTAATAGTATTCATAATAATGGCTAATATTTATTCCAGGCTTGTAATTGCATAAGGCTCTGTTCTAACAGATTCTTTACTATTTGAGCCACCAGGGAAGCCCTATATATAAATATATAGATGCATACATACATATAACAATTTAAACCTCACAAAAATGTATGAGGTAGGTATTATATGTATGTATATTTTATAGTTGAAAGAAAAACCAGGCACAGAGAAGTTAAATTTTAATTCCTTGAGTCAAGAAGTTTATCTGAAAAGCTTATTAGAATGAACTGAATTAAAAAGCAGTATTAGGGATACCAGCAAATTGCTGAAATGATACTTACAATAGCTGCCATTTGCTGAGTACCAAATACTTTCAGTGCACTTAGAAGTTTACCTTATGTCATCAGTAATATTAATCATCTTTCAGCAAGGCACACTTTAGTTTCTGCCTGTAGCAGTGTGGGGAGAACACCCTCTGTTAACCCTTTGACAGAGTGTTTCCTATGCGATCTGAATATGGAAGAAGTGAACCTTGGGAAGACTAGGAGAGCCTGGTCTGTGGACAAATAATGATGAAAATGGAAGGTTCTGTAGCTTAGAGCTTCACTTGTGTCTGACTCTTTGCAACCCTGTGGACTGTAGCCCGCCAGGCTCCTCTGTCCACGGGATTCTCCAGGCAAGAATACTGGAGTGGGTTGCCATGCCCTCCTCCAGGGGATCTCCCCAGATCAGGGATCCAACCCATGTCTGGTGCATTAGCAGGCAGATGCTTTACCACTGAGTTACCTGGAAAGCCCCTGTGTGTGTGTATACTTGTTATTAAATATTTAATGGAATTATTCATCCACTTCCTTCTTTATGTGCTGTGCTAGGTAGCTTCAGTCATATTGGACTTTACGAGACCCTGTGGACTCTAGCCTGCCAGGTTCCTCTCTCTATGGGATTCTCCAGGCGAGAAGACTGGAGTAGGTTGCCATGCCCTCCTCCAGGGGGTCTTCCTGACCCAGGGATAGAACCCGCCCCTCTTAGGTTTCCTGCATAGGCGAGGGAGTTCTTTAGCACTCTCACCACCTGGTAGCTTGGAGAAGGGATGTTGAATAGGGAAGATCAATTGACCTCTCAGATTCCCACAGTAAAGAGGACCTCGGTGTGCGCACATGGTCTTACTCTGAGCTTTATAGGTTCACAAACTTGAATATTAATACTTCTAGGGGTCATCAGTTTTTAGAAGATTTGTTCAACTTAAAATTCATCACAAACCAATATATTAATACATAAATTAAAGTGATACTTTATTAATTCATCATTCATTCCCTGATGTATACATTCACAAGAAGTTACATCATAACTAAAAAATTACCAGGAGCACATAATTTCCCGACAAATGTTGAGTCCCTCTGTGTGCCACTCACTGCACTGAGGACTACAACAGTGATCAAAAGAGGCAAAGATCTGCGCTCACAGATACTAAATCCTGGGGTTGCATTACATGCTGTATACCTGTTCTTCCATCTGCATTATAGGGACATCCCCATCTTGTGCTGGTGTGATGACAGGGAACCGTCTGGTGAGCAGTACAGTCAGCTCTCAGTCAGCGTTTGCTCCTGACTGCCTGCTCCATCGAGGCTCTGTCACTGATCACAGATCCACGTGAGATTTAAGAAATTCTTTCTTGTCAGTTTACCTATGACAAAGGAGGCAAGAATATACAATGGAAAGGAGACAGTCTTTTCAATAAGTGGTGCTGGGAAAACTGGACAGCTGTGTGTAAGAGAATGAGATTATAGCATTCTCTAACACCATACACAAAAAATGAACTCAAAATGGATTAAAGACCTAAATGTAAGACTGGAAATCATAAAACTCCTAGAGGAAAACATAGGCAATACACTCTTTGACATAAATCAAAGCAGTTTTTTTTTTTTTTTGAGCAGCCTCCTAAAGTAAAGATAAAAGCAAGAGTAAACAAATGGGACCTAATTAAACTTAAAAGCTTTTGCACAGCAAAGGAAACAATCTACAAAATGAAAAGATAATCTACACTCAGGGAGAAAATATTTTCAAACAATTTGACCAATAAAGGATTAATATCTAAAGTGGCTCAGACGTTAAAGAATCTGCCTGTAATGCCGGATACCCAGATTTGATCCCTGGGTCGGGAAGATCCCCTGGAGAAGGGAATGGCAACCCGCTCCAGTATTCTTGCCTGGAAGATTCCATAGACAGAGGAGCCTGGTGGACTAATAGAACATGGGGTCGCAAAGAGGCAGACATGACTGAGCGACTAACTTTCACTTCACCTTCATACATTTCAATATCAGAAAACAACCTAATTAGAAAATTGCAGAAGAGCTGAATAGACATTTATCCAAAGAGGAAATGCAGACAGCCAATAGGCATGTGAAAGGATGCTCAACATTACTAACCATCAGGGAAATGCAGATCAAAACTACAGTGAGACATTACAAGTTGCTGTAAAACAAAGCAAGCTCAACCTGATGCTCTGTGACCCCTAGAGGCGGGGTGTGAGGGGGCGGGAGAGAGGTTCAAGAGGGAGGAGATGTGTGCATACTTACGGCTGATTCATGTTGTTGTACTGCAGAAACCAACACAACATTGTAAACCAATTATCCTCCAATTAAAAATAAATTTTGTACCACAGCTTTCTTATCCATTCATCTGCTGATGGACATCTAGGTTGCTTCCATGTCCTGGTTATTATAAACAGTGCTGCGATGAACATTGGGATACACGTGTCTCTTTCCTTTCTGGTTTCCTCGGTGTGTATGCCCAGCAGTGGGATTGCTGGGTCGTATGGCAGTTCTATTTCCAGTTTTTTAAGGGATCTCCACACTGTTCTCCATAGTGGCTGTACTAGTTTGCATTCCCACCAACAGTGTAAGAGGGTTCCTTTTTCTCCACATCCTCTCCAGCATTTATTGCTTGTAGACTTTTGGATCGCAGCCATTCTGACTGGCGTGAAATGGTACCTCAGTGTGGTTTTAATTTGTATTTCTCTGATAATGAGTGATGTTGAGCATCTTTTCATGTGTTTGTTAGCCATCTATATGTCTTCTTTGGAGAAACGTCTATTTAGTTCTTTTGCCCATTTTTTGGTTGGGTCATTTATTTTTCTGGAATTGAGCTTCAGGAGTTGCTTGTATATTTTTGAGATTAGTTGTTTGTCGCTTGCTTCATTTGCTATTATTTTCTCCCATTCTGAAGGCTGTCTTTTTACCTTGCTTATAGTTTCTTTTGTTGTGCAGAAGCTTTTAATTTTAATTAGATCCCTTTTGTTTATTTTTGCTTTTATTTCCAGTATTCTGGGAGGTGGGTCATAGAGGATCCTGCTGTGATGTATGTTGGAGAGTGTTTTGCCTATGTTCTCCTCTAGGAGTTTTATAGTTTCTGGTCTTATGTTTAGATCTTTAATCCATTTTGAGTTTATTTTTGTATAAGGTGTTAGAAAGTGTTCTAGTTTAATTCTTTTAGAAGTGGTTGACCACTTTTCCCAGCACCACTTGTTAAAGAGATTGTCTTTTCTCCACTGTATATTCTTGCCTCCTTTGTCAAAGATAAGGTGTCCATAGGTGCGTGGGTTTATCTCTGGGCTTTCTATTTTGTTCCATTGATCTATATTTCTGTCTTTGTGCCAGTACCATACTGTCTTGATGAAAGCTGTGGTACATATACACAATGGAGTATTACTCAGCCATTAAAAAGAATACATTTGAATCAGTTCTAATGAGGTGGATGAAAGTGGAGCCAATTATACAGAGTGAAGTAAGCCAGAAAGAAAAACACCAATACAGTGTACTAATGCACATACATGGAATTTAGAAAGATGGTAATGACAACCCTGTATCCAAGACAGCAAAAGAGACACAGATGTATAGAACAGTCTTTTGGACTCTGTGGGAGAGGGAGGGGGCGATAATTTGGGAGAATGGCATTAAAACATGTGTAATATCATATAATAAACAAATCACCAGTCCAGGTTCGATGCAGGATACAGGAAGCTTGGGGCTGGTACACTGGGATGACCCAGAGGGATGGTATTGGGAGGGAGGTGGGAGAGGGGTTCAGGATGGGGAACACGTGTACACCTGTGGCGGATTCATGCTGATGTATGACAAAACCAATACAATATTGTAAAGTAAAAACATAATATAATAAATTTTTTTAATTTAAAAAAATAAATACATTTTAAAAAGAACAGAAATAACAAACATTGACACAAATGTGGAAAAATGGGAATCCTAGTACACTATTGGTGGGAATGTAAATTTATGCAGCCACTGTGGAAAACACTGGAGATTTCTCAAAAAACTAAAAATAGAACTGCCATACAATCCAGCAATTCTACTCTAGGGAATATATCCAAAAAAAAAACAAAACCAAAACAAACACAGTAATTCAGAAAGATTTGTGTACCCCCAATGTAGCATTATTTATTATAGCCAAGATATGGAAGCAAACTAGGTGTCCGTGTGTGTATGTGTGTGTGTGTATATACATATATACACACACACACACACACACACAATGAATATTACCCAGCCACACAAAGAATAAAATTTTGCCATTTGCAACAACGTGGATAGATTTGGAGGTTATTTTGCTAAGTGAAATAAGTTAAAGAAAGACAAATAATGCATGTTATCTCTTACATGTGGAATCTAAAAAATACAACAAACTAGTGAATAAAATACAAAAAAGTAGCAAACTTACAAATACAGAAAACAAAACTAGTAGTTATCAGTGGGGAAAGCAGAAGAGGAGAAGGGAATTAAGAGATATAAAGTACTATGTATGAAATAAGCTATAAGGATATTATAGGGCACAATATGGGGAGTACACTAATATTTTATAATAACTATCAATGAGTAAAACCTTTAAAAATTGTGAATAAGTCCATTGCATACTGAAGGCAATGGCACCCCACTCCAATACTCTTGCATGGAAAATCCCATGGATGGAGGGGCCTGGTGGGCTGCGGTCCATGGGGTTGCTAGGAGTCCGACACAACTGAGCGACTTCACTTTCACTTTTCACTTTCATGCATTGGAGAAGGAAATGGCAACCCACTCCAGTGTTCTTGCCTGGAGAATCCAAGGGACGGGGGAGCCTGGTGGGCTGCCGTCTATGGGGTCGCACAGAGTCAGACACGACTGAAGCGACTTAGCAGCAGCAGCAGCAGCAAGAGTACCGACAAATTGATGCTTTTCAACTGTGGTGTTGGAGAAGACTCTTGAGAGTCCCTTGGACTGCAAGGAGATACAACCAGTCCATCCTAAAGGATATCAGTCCTGAATATTCATTGGAAGGACTGATGCTAAAGTTGAAATTCCAATACTTTGGCCACCTGATGCGAAGAACTGACTCATTGAAAAAGACCCTGATGCTGGGAAAGGTTGAAGGCAGGAGGAGATGGTGAGGACAGAAGATGAGATGGTTGGATGGCATCACCGACTCGATGGACATGAGTTTCAGTAAACTCTGGGAGTTGGTGATGGACAAGGAGGCCTGGCGTTCTGCAGTCCATGGGGTCACAAAGAGTCAGACATGACTGAGCAACTGAACTGAACTGAATACCTGTAACTTGTATAGTGTTATACATCTTGTACATATTGTATAGCTGCATGTCAATAAAATATATATACTAAAAAAAGAAATTCTTTCTTGAGGGATGCTTATTTTAACAATTAGTTTATACTCAAGTCTTGATCTGATGACATTCTCTCTTTTTTTTTTTTGGCATACCTTCTCTGTTCTGTTGCATATTTATTTAGAGTTTAACTGTCAGAGAGGCGGAAACCTTACTTCCTTCTTTCCAAGTTTTTCATACTTGGTTGCTGGGGCTATGCATTACCTACAGAGCAGCTCGAGTACAACTGTGCTCTGTACATGTTTGCAAATTGGCAAATAGATAATTGTGTTTCTAGCTTATAATCAGAGAGAATGAATTGGAAGTGTAGCTTTGGGCCAAGTCAGGAGGATCTGAGGACCAGTATGAGTAGGAACTTCAGTCTGTATTTGGTAGAAAGTCATTGCTGGTTTTAGAAAACAAATGACACAACGCGATACGGATTTTTAGAAGATACCGATTTCAGGACAAAAACTCAGATATACAAGACATACGTTTTCTTTTTCTAAAGCTAATTGTCCTTTCTGTTTCATGCCTCCATCTTTCCAGTGTGTAAAACTCAATCCCAGTTTGTTTAGGATTGTTGACTGTTTTTTTTCCCTGGATTTCTTTCCAAACATCTAGATTTAGTAATTTGGGCTTTTCTGGTTTCCTCTGATTTTAAATAAGCTCTTCCAAGCTAGGAGGAGAATACATCTCCTCAGATTTGTTTGTGAACAGAAGGGACATGGGCCATATTCCTGAAGAAAGTCCAATGCAGTAACCAGAGCCCAGGGTTCTTCTGTCCCAGGAGGTCCAAAGGCTGCACCATGTAAATGCTGGGCAGCCTGGACAGGAGCTGGGCAGAGGGTCTAAGGTGGTCTCCAGAGTTCTTAGTTGCCAGTGCAAGGGGTTGGGGTGCCTAGTACTGACAGGGTTCAAGTTTGAAGCCAACCTCAATGAGGTCCTCACAGCAGCAGAGTTTTTGTTGTGTGCCCAAGAAGGGTCAGAGAAATAACTGGTAGGGAGTTGGATTGGAATCACCTTGCAGTCCAGAGTGCAGGACAATGCATGATCTGCTCGCATTAAAGATTACTTTTATCCCTGGAGCAGGGATGCAAAATCAAGACTCATATTACAAGTCAATTCTTAGAAAATTCTGGAAGTTTGACATTGTCTGTACCTCACTATGTGGCCTGAAACTCTGACTTGATGCACACTTTAGAATCAAATAAACTAAAACCAAGTGACCATCAGGGAAAGATGTTTAATCAATGGAATGTTATAGCACAGTACCAACTAGGAAAGAACAGGGCAAAAGCCAAGTTTGATTTCACCAATTAAAATGCAGTGTCAGACTAAGACGACTATCGTTATCAGAATAATTAAATGTGGAAGTAAAAGCAGAATTCTAGCATGGATGAGCAAAATCTATGGAGATGCAACAAATGAAGTTAAATGACTATTTAATGTTGGGGCATACTAATTACCCAAATTTTCACCATCTGAATACCCAAGTTATGGTGATGATGATAGCGAACCATGGGTTGCTTAAAGGAAAATGTTCCTCAATAAAGTCATGTTCTATGAAATTGGTCCCCATTGAAACAACCTGCCCATTTCACAGCAGCATCTATCTGCACCAGGACAGTCAGATCCTTTTAATAAGTCAGTCTCTCATTGGTTATTACATATTAAATATCTAACTTAAAATTTAATTTTGATGCAAATCAATCACAAACTGAAATTTCAAATTTTGCAAGAACTGATTTCATGAAGTTTTTGTGAGCAAAGTTGCAGAATTGCTTATATCATACCAGAATTATTAACAGAATGTCTTTTGCTCTATCTTAATTTTCTGTTTGAAAAATCAGTCTACAGTGGTTATAAGAAGTGATACATTGATTATAAATTAAATTTATTTAAAAAGCATATCACTAATTATTTTACTGTAAGATAATATCTCAACTTGATGTTTTTGTTTTGTGATATTTAGCATGAAAATTTGATATGTTTCAAAGGAATTCAGTTTCACTGGCTTTTTCTAATATTGTAATGTATACCTACAGTAGTGAATAAACTTCCATCTAAGTTTATGCAGGAAAAAAGACAGTTCTTTTGTAGACATTCTATCCAGGGTACAAATATACCTTAAAAGGAAGGAAATACTATTGTAGGAGAAACAAGATCAGATGGATGGACTGGTAAAAATTGTTCACTTACCATAAATCTTCATTATACAGTTTTACAGCTGACTACTAGAAATGCAGATTCTTTTGAGATGTCACCCACATTTAGCAACTATCTAGGTTTCTTAGGGGCTTCCCTGGTAGCTCAGCTGGTAAAGAGTCTGCCCGCAATGCAGGAGACCCCGGTTCAATTCTTGGGTTGGGAAGATCCCCTGAAGAAGAGAGAGGCTACTCACTCCAGTATTCTGGCCAGGAGAATCCCAGGGACTGCATAGTCTATGGGGTCGCAAAGAGTCAGACTGGACTGAGTGACTTTTGCTTTCAGGTTTCTTGGCATGTACAGTGTGCTCAATGTGTCTACTATAGTTTACCTACCCTTATTTTCTTTGCCTGTTTCTCTTATTTATTTTAAATTTATGTTGTACAATGCTGTAAGCTATCTCAAAACATGTGTGCTATAAATGAAAAAAAAAAAAAAATCAAATACAATAGGTATTAAGGACCTTACCAGTTGTATCTGCTACAAATGGTAGTTTTGAACTTAAATATAAAGATTTGGGGAAAATACAATGAGGATAATATTTTAGAACTATTGGTTTCCAATTTAAAGCTCTGGGAGGTTCAACCTTGTCTAATGCAGTGTGGCTCATGAACTTTTTCCTGGCAGCTATGGCCTGCTTAGATGATAGTTTACAGCCTGACCTTGGGCTGCATCCTTCTCACGGCTTCTATTCTGTCTTAGCAGCCTTGGGGTCCCTGACTGACTAAGTGCAGAAAAATTTAGAATTGGTTAGAAGGCTCTCTGGTGCACTTCTGAAACCTGATAATTCTATGAGAAAGTCAGTTCAAGAAGACCATTCAGGCTTCAGGGAACACAGCAATTTCTAAGTACCATTGATGAGCAAAAGTTGACCCAAAGGAGAAGCTTTGGATGGATTTTCTTTACCTTGCTCTTAAGGGGCCCAGAACATTTTTACTATTATTTTAGACTGAATTGCTTTGAGACACTCAAAAGTAATTTTCCAAATTTTTATAACAAGGCCAAGTATATGATTTCTTTCCCTTGAACCATTTTCAGTCTAAGTGTATGTGAAAAATAGGGCATTTGGCTGAAAATCTGAATCTGTATGCTCCATATAATGTGGATTCTTAACTGCATACTTTTAGCTTTCATAGCAAGTGCTTTTCCTTTAAGCCACATAACTAGTACTTTATCACTTTCAAATCCCTCGAGGCCCTTGCTTTTTGTTAGCATCACTCTCGCCTTTCTTCAAGTGTGGGCTTCCCTCCTGGCTCAGACGGTAAAGAACCTTCCTGTAATGCAGGAGAGCCGGGTTTGATCCCTGGATCGGGGAGATCCCCTAGAGAAGGGAATGGCTACCCACTCCAGTATTAATCCCATGGACAGAGGAGCCTGGCAGGCTACAGTCCACGGGGTCACCAAAAGTCAGCCATGACTGAGCCACTAACACTTTCACTGCTTTTCTTCAAGAGTAGGACTCTCAGTAGCTTCCCTGGTGATTCAGTGGTTAAGAATCCACTTGCCAGTGCAGGGTACATAGATTTGATCCCTGCATACCCCACATGCCGTGGGGCGGCTAAGCGCATGCGTCACAGCTGCCGAGCCCAACCTCTGGAGTTCATGAGCGCAAGTGCGGCAGCCCGTGTGCCTAAGGAAGGGATTAAAGGGGCGATACAAAGGAGAATCCCAGGGACGGGGGAGCCTGGTGGGCTGCCGTCTATGGGGCCGCACAGACTCGGACACGACTGAAGTGACTCAGCAGCAGCAGCAGCAGCAACAAATGTTTAGAAGCCAAACTTTTGCCCGGAAAAGAAAACATGATGTCTATATAGGTGCTGAACCATGTAAACAATCCACTGTAATAGATAGCAAGTGGTGTTCCCTGCCATAACCTGCACAGGTAAATTGGATGGTAGTCAGAGAAAGGGAAGAAAGTTGGAAAGGTATCACAGTACCACTTTCTGGAAGACATGGCCTTGGTGCAAAGAGCTTGAAAAGGGAGTAGGGAGTGGGTTTTAGGTATGGAATTAGAGCCTGTCAGCTGCAAGTAGCTCACGTTTGCTTGAAGGTAGAGGAAGTCCAGGTGGAAGGCTCAAGTAAGACAGGGTCTTAGAAGACAATTGAAAACCTTTTTGATAAATGCTAATTGAAATATAATATGAGCCACCATCACCTGCTCCGTGGACCAGAATCTGAGCAAACTCTGGGAGATATTAAAGGACAGGGGAGCCTGGTGCCCCTGCAGCCCATGGAGTTGCAAAGAGTTGGACACGACTGAGCAACACAACATGAGCCCCCTATGTAACTTAACATTTTCTAGTAACTACATTCAAAAGTAAAATTAATTTTAATTATAACTTTCATTTAACCTAATAGATCTAAACTTGTAATAGTTAACACACAATCAATGTAAAATTTATTGAGGAGATATTTAGTTACATTGTTTTTCACCCTAAGTCTTTGAAAGCCAGTATGTAGCTTACACTCAAAACACATATCAATTCCTGCAATCACATGTGGCTGGTGGCTCTCATATTAAACAATGTAGTTCTTGAGAGGATTTTAATTAATGAGGACAAGAAATAAATATATAAATCGAATAAAAATAAAAGATAACACACATTTTTGCTCATCATGTATATATTGTGTGATATGTTGAGAAATACATGCAGCTTCCAAAATGGCCTGCTCACCGTCTTGTCCTGCTCTGGGTAACTGTTCTCATTGTTCAGCTGCCAGCCACAGTCCATTTGCTTACAGCCTTGGTAATTCAACATCTGGTTCTATAGAAAAGTGCAGAAGACTTAGTCCCATGCTAACGCGTTCAGTCGTTTCCCCTGGATATAGTTGTTGGTTGTGACTGCTGAGGTTGGAGGAGATATTTCCTGGGATGGAGAAGAAAGGCGCTTCCTGTGTCTGTTGAGAAAGCAGCCCGGGTGCATGCCTCGCTCTCTCCCCCCACTCTGTTTCTCTCTCAATGTGAACAACAGGATTTTAAGCAGCTGTGGATAAAACGTAGAGAGAAGCCTTGCTTGCCTCAAGAAGCCTGGTCTAACTCTGTATCCCATGTGAGAGATTGCAACCCTGGATCCAGTTTCTTCTTTTTCGTTAGTTATGGACAAGTTTTGTTTTTTGTTTTTTGTTTTTTTTTCCAGAAGGGAGTGAATTTATTAAGAGCAAAGAGCAGAGATAAAATGGGCCCTGAAAATACAGTCGGCCAACCTCCTGACAGACCAGGGGAAGCTGACCATTTTCATGGGTTAATAGCCAATTTTTATAGTGTCAAGACAAAGAAAATTCAAGCTGGAAGTTTGGTTTTAAGTGACTGGTTGGGACACTATAGGGTATTTACTGCAGTGGTCATCTTAATTGGGAGTCAGGAAGGTTGTTAGTGATGATTAGGGGGCTTTTAGCAAGGTTACAAAGACAAGTTGATGTTTGATTCTGGCACATGGCCACACAGAATTAACACTACATTTCCGGGTCCTCTTTGAAGAGACATGTGACCATGTGACTCAGTTTGGCCAGTGAGCTGCAAGAACGTCCCCTGTGACTTCTTGGAGGTCTCGTACTTCATAGCTTGATTATAGCTGCCTTCTGGACTGTGATGTGCCCTTGAGGTTGGAGGCTGTATGCTGAGGATAGCAGAGCAGAAAGCATGGAGCTTGGGCTCCTGATGCGATCATGGGACCTCCAAATCACTCTTAACTGCCTAAGCCTCCGTATCACTTTTAACCACATTCCTTTTACAGGAGAGGGGATATACATCCATTTTCCTTTAACCACTGATATTTCGAGTCTTTTCCATTATAGGACAGCTCCACCTCTGTTTAGCCATGCCCTTCCTCTGGCGGGCAGCAGTGGCCCACACAAACGTGATCCACTTTGGGGGAAAGAAAGATAATAAGTGAACAAGCTCAAGAGAGACTTAACAGCAGAGAAAGGCTGCTCAGTACAGTTAGGGAGATCTCCATGGGAGCAGTGGTTTGCAGGGCGATGGGGAGCCCACCACAGGAGAGAGAAGACAGCGTAAGAGTGCCTGGAATGCATGGACCATATCTAGTCCTCCAGGTCAGGAAAGCTATTCAGATTCTTTCCTAAGGAAACCAGGAAGCCACTGAGTAATCTTTTAAACAGGAGAATAAGTGATCTAGTTTTTAAATTAACTTTTTATTTACTTATAATTTATACTTTGATGGATCATTTAGTGGATAAGACAGGAGTAAGAAAACTATGTGTAGGAGAAAGTGAAGAATAGCTACATCTTGGACTAAGATGGAAATGGCAGAGATGAAGATGAATACATGTATCTTCTTTTTTTGAGTCTTATTTAATTTTTTTAATGTTTATTTATCTATTTGGCTGTGCCAGCTCTTAACTGAGGCGCATGAGATCTTTGATCTTAGTTATGGCACACGGATCTTCAGTTGCAACATGTGAACTCATAGTGGCTATGTGTGGGATCTAGTTCCCTGACCAAGGACTGAACCTGGGCCCTCTGATTTGGGAGTATGGAGTCTTAGGCATTGGGTTACCAAGGAAAACCCTATTTACTTATTTTTATATTTTTTTTCTTTTATTTTTTTATTGAAATTTAGCTTATTTACAATAATGTGTTAGTTTCAGATGAAAAGGAATGTGATCCAATTATATATATGTAACTATTCTTTTTAGATTTTTTTCCCTTAGAGGTTATTACAAGCTATTGAGTTATAGTTTGAGATATTGTAGTTCCCTTATAAACTACAGGTTACTACAGATACAGTTCCCTGTGCTATCCAGTAGGTCCTTATAGGTTTTCATTTTATATATGGTTTTTTGTCTATATGGGCTTCCCTGGTAGCTCAGCTGGTGAAGAGCCTGCCTGTAGTGCATGAGACCCTGGTTTGATTCCCAGGTGGGGAAGATCCCCTGGAGAAGGAATAGGCTACCCACTCCAGTATTATTGGTTTTCCCTGGTGGCTCAGATGGTAAAGAATCCACCTGCAATGCGGGAGACCTGGGTCCAATCCCTGGGTTGGGAAGATCCCCTGGAGGAGGGCATGGCAATCCACTCCAGTGTTCTTGCCTGGAGAATCCCTGTGGACAGAGGAGCCTGGTGGGCTACAGTCCATGGGGTCGCAAAGACTTGGACACGACTGACTGACTATCACAGCACAGCACAGCATAGTTTGCCTATATAGTAGTGTGCCTATGCTAATCCCACACTCTAATTTATCCACCACCCCTTTGGTAACCATAAGTTTATGGACACATATGTTTTCATACAATGAAAGTATTGGGTAAATGGAAGAGATATTCCAATAGTTCATTAATCTTATAGGATTGATTTTTTTTTTCTAAGTCATTACTATTCATTATTACCTAACAGAGAGTAGGACCTGGAAGGAGCAGCAGAAATACTGAAAAAATAATTGGAAGTAGATTTAAAAAAAGGTCATAGAGTGGAACAGTGTGTGAATCCTCACTACTAGGAGAAAACCTCAGGATGGGGGGCAAATGAAACAATGCTGGGAGCACCCCTGAGGGTTTTGTGGCCAGGAGGAGAAAAGAGGATAAAGCAGAAAGTGCGGGTGGATTGTGGTGTTGGAGAAGACTCTTGAGAATCCCTTGGACTGCAAGGAGATCCAACCAGTCCATCCTAAAGGAGATCAGTCCTGGGTGTTCATTGGAAGGACCGATGCTGAAGCTGAAACTCCAATACTTTGGCCACCTGATGCGAAGAGCTGACTCATTGGAAAAAACCCTGATGCTGGGAAAGATTGAAGACAGGAGGAGAAGGGGACGACAGAGGATAAGATGATTGGGTGGCATCACCGACTCAATGGACATGGGTTTGGGTGGACTCTGGGAGTTGGTGATGGACAGGGAGGCCTTGTGTGCTGCAGCTCATGGGGTCACAAAGAGTCGGACACAACTGAGCGACTGAACTGACTGAACTGAGGGTGGACACGGGAGAAGGGGCATTTGTTCACTTCCATGTTTTATCTAAGCCCTTCTCACAGAAAATACTTTAGCTGGTAGGCTGCAGAATCCAGACAACTGAAGAAAAGGATTTTCTGTCATTTACTGGAAAATAAATAATATGTAAAACTCTCATTATTTTAAATGAAATGGTTCATTTAGGTTTATTGATGTTTTATTTATGATGTATATCCTCCTTCGTTACTCTTCCTTTATAATATATCTCTTTAACAGATAAGACTACATTTTGACAGTCACACAGGTTGAATTCGTAAACTCAGTTTTTGGTTTAAATAACTTTAAGCTTTTAAAGGTATTGAAAATACATTATAAAAATATCTAAGATGCAAAGATGTGTAGAGTTGAAAATACTCTTAATTTCATTATCTAGAGGCTAAATTCCCTCAGAAGTTTTTGAAGAGTTTTATACAATTGAGGGACTTCTCTGGTAGCTCAGCTGGTAAAGAATCTGCCTCCAATTCAGGAGGCCTCAGTTAGATTCCTGGGTCAGGAATATCCCCTGGAGAAGGGATTGGCTACCCACTCCAGTATTCATGGGCTTCCCTGATGACTCAGACAGTAAAGAATCCACCTGCAGTGTGAGAGACCTGGGTTCAATCCCTGGATTGGGAAGATCCCCTGGAGGAGGGAAAGGCTACCCACTCCAGTATTCTTGCCTGGAGACTCCCCACGGACAGAGTAGCCTGGCAGGCTACAGTCCATGGGGTCACAAAGAGTCAGGCATGACTGAGCGACTAAGCACACAGCATATACAAGATCATACCATTTTTTCCTTTACTTCTATTATTATCAAATAAATATACTTTTAATATTTAAATAGTTTACATGTAAATATGGTTTTAAATATTTCAGTAAGGAAATATATTTCACAAAATATTTTAGTTTGAATATTTTAGTAAATATTTTAGTTGAATGGTTATGGCATAATTCTCTTATCACTTCCTAAAACTTGAATATTTAAATTATTTTCAGTCTTTCTCTGTAATAAATAATATTGAGGTGCTAACTTTCTGTATAAACCTCTGTCTTCAAGATTATTTCCTTAGGTTTGATTCGCAAAAGAAGAATTACTGCAAACATGTGGGCTCTGTTAAGCCTCTCCTGGGATTGACTCTGTGTTCTTCCTTCCTTTTTAAGTCTGGCCAATAGAGAATGAATTCTTGTAAACCCTGCTTCTTCCCTGAGCCTCAAGTCAAAGCCACCTCTTTATTTACCTTGCCACAGGTCCAGTAGAGATCTGAAAGACAAGGGTGTCATCATTGTTTAGCTGTCTCTTTTCTCTCCTCCCTAATTCTTCCTTGTCTCACTCAAATCAGTCCTATATGTACACTGATCTCAGACTAACCTTTCTCAGATATGTCTCTGAAACCATTTATCTCTCAAAAAACTCTCAGTGGCTCAGCACCAACTATTTAACTGAATGCAAACACCTCATCCTGACAGTCAAAGGCAGAGGGGCTCCTGGTGGATTTTCCAGTGTTTCTTTCCAGTCTCCTGTATACGTAGGCAGGTTCCGGTCTGTACGTGGAACATGGCCTATACATCATGCTTCTGTCAAGAACTGTAATGCATCCAAGATTCCCTCCCAGTTGCAGAAATAAGGTGGCCTACTATAGCTTCATAAGTGCTGGTGGGCTCCATGAGACTTTGGAAGAGAAACAAAGGAAACCTGACTTTTCAGTGCAGAAAAATTGCGGAGTGTCAGCATTTTGGGGGCTAACTCCTCAAGCCCCACTTCATACGGGTCGGCACAGAGAGTGGGACAGTAAAGGTGGGTTGTGTTCCAGGAGAGGCACCAACCCTGAGCTTAGGAAGCTTCAGTAGTTTACACTGAAGAGGGGGAATCCCCACCCCTTGCTCCAAAGTGGGATTCTGTCTCTATCTTGGAACAGATTCCAGAAAAAATTGCCATCAGTGATTTGCTCCCAATGTATGCAGAAATGTGACAGACATATGGAGAATTGCACTCACCCCCAAAATTTACAGATTCCTCCTTCTGCCTAGGATGCCATCTTCTGACTCATTGTTTTATTAATAATTATCCATCTGTGTGTGTGCTCACTCATGTCTGACTGTGACCCCAGAGACCATAGCCCACCAGGCTTCTCTGTCCATGGAATTTACCAGGCAAGAATACTGGAGTGGATTGCCATTTCCTACTCCAAATTATCCATCTGCAAATATCATTTAAACTATTTCCTTTAAAACTGCCTTCATGTATTCAGAAATATATTTTCCCTCTTTTGAATGTCCAGAGCACTATCTTTGCATCTCTTCTATTTTATTACATGTACATTTTACTATAGTTCTTTAGCCAAGTAGATTTTTATAGTCAAAAATATTGATGATTTCTCTTGTTTAAGGGTATTCTTAGTGGGCATTGTGTTTCCATTAATACCTAGAGAAGATATACAATAAACAATTCAATTCTACAAAATTCCATGATTCCAGTAAGAGGATATTCATGGCAGAAATTGGCTCACAGATTTCCAAACTCAGTAATTTTGACTTGGAAATACAGAAATAATTGTGTTTGGTAGGAAGCAATCCCAGGGGCGGGAGAGCCTGGTGGGCTGACGTCTATGGGGCCACACAGAGTCGGACACAACTGAAGTGACTTAGCAGCAGCAGCAGCAGCAGCAGGGACATAAGATGAAAAGATAGACCCACATGGACACACACATAAGATAAGAGGGGTCTTGAGGCATGTAAGATGGAAATGTGAGCAATTCAAAACCATGAGTAAGCATAAATTATGACATAGAGAAAAATTGCAAAGTAGCATCTGAAGAAACCAGGTATGGAGGGGAGATGAGCATGGAGTTGCATGCAGAAACAGAAATCTAGCCGAGGAAAGCTAAGCTAAGACGCATCTGCTGAGGCTCCTAGGCTACCCTGGATTCTTAGCTATGGACCTTTCGCTTATTTGTGTGATGTTCTTGATTCTTCACTATTTGGGTCACTTTGTCCCAGTTGGCCTGGGACTCTTCAGTTGGCTGAGAGCCATTTCCCCCTTGTTCTTCGCATAAGCACCATTATCCTTTCCATTATCTGAGGCAATCTGCATGGGTCCCTGCTCCTGTCCCTTGAAAGAGCCTAACATAGAAATGAATTGGATATAATGCACCAGTGGTGTGTTGATACATGTCCAACAACTAACTCTTCAGAGAAAAAGGAACTCATTGGTAGCCTTTATCAATTTCCATGGTATAAATACTGCTACCATGACTTCTTTCAAGCTACCAACATAATGTTATGTAACAGCCCAGAATGAGGAAGAGGTGTGCGTGATCAGTTCTCGTGAGCCTGAAGGAGCTGATCCCAGCGCAGCACTGGATCAAACGTTCAACCTTGGCATATAGATCTTGTTCTTCTAATCCTTCATTATAAAATTCAGCTGCCTCTGAGTTATCACTTTAAAACATGACATTTCTGTTACATGAATGTTGCCCTCCCAAATTCCCACTATTTTATACCAATTAATTTATAAGGCAGTTTAAGTTTCCTTTGTATTTCAGGGGATACACAATATGTTTATATTTTTCCATAACCTTGTGCACTCTATTTTTTGCCATAGATTTTGTTTCAGTTTGAAATCACTGAGTGTATTTTGCATTGTTCCATTGTAAAAACTGCTTGACTTACTTTCAAATTGAACGTCTTCAAATGAAACAGGAAAACCTGTAAGTACTTCAGTCTTAAAATTGTCCTACACCATACATGGTGATTTGAAATTATTGTGGTACTTTCCTTTTCATTATAAGTGCCTCTTTATAAGCAGTAGGGACTCTGAACTTATGAAGTAGAAAATAATTTAAAATTATTGGAGTGCTTTGGAGTTTTAGAAGACCTTCATTCTTTCAAATTGGAATTCCAATTTGTGAAGTGCTCCAGTAAGTTTAAATTGCTGAATGCTGTAGACTCAAAATTCTGGTACAGAGCTCCTTACCAAAGAAGTATTATACATTAAAAATCCTTCAGCTACTTCTCAGAGGACACGGTCACATTACTAATTTCTTTTCTTCCTCAATCTGCAATTAAGAACTTACATGATATGTGTGAAAAATAAACATAGATCCAAATTTTAATCTTAAATGTTAACTCACATCCTTAAATTCTGATCCTTTGAGATATAGAGGTTTGTATTTCTGAAATACTACAGGCTTCCCAGGCAGCTCAGAATCTGCTTGCCAATGCAGGAGATGTGGGTTCGTTCCCTGGGTTGGGAAGTTTGCCTGCAGGAGGAAATGGCAAACCCCCCAGTATTCTTGCCTGGGAAACGACAGAGGAGCCTGACGGGCTATCGTCCATGGGGGCCCAAAAGAACTGAACACGACTGAGCACTTGCTGGAGGAGGATGAAACACTATAGATTTGAAGAGATAGGAATGAAAACAAACTTCACAGGTCTGAACAAACTCATTTTATGGAAGTAAACATCCTCATATTATTTCTTGCACCTTATGAATATAGATAATGTAAAAAATTGTGCCTTCCACCCTCCATGCTGCTATGATAAAATTATTATGAAAATTAATTAACATGGCCATCTTGTTCCCGTTGAAATAAAAATAAATTCAATAAAAGCTGGTGCAATAACTCTAGAAAATGTTAGGGTATGTAGACAAAAGGGAGTAATACTATTTTACTCTTCATAAATCAAATAACAATTGAGGCTGCTGGCCGTGACAGTTTGTCCATAAAGAAATGGATGCAGCAGTTTCAAGGCACTCTTGAATCCTAATAACCTTAACAAACCATGATTGAAACCAGTGACTCTGTGTAGGTCCATCCATTACAAAGAAACGGGTCCCTATGCGCCAGCTTTCAGTGTCATGTTCATCATTTGTTTGTATCTGTCCTACGTGCTCTAAGAAACAGGAAAATGAATGTGGCAGTTTGACTTTTCTCATATGACTTGGAAAAATGCAAATGTAATCTTTCTTTCCTCCATCCCAAATAAAAATGACTGTTGCCATCGTAGCTTCCACCACCATCAAGAAAAATTGTAACAAATTAAAAATAATGTACAAGAAAAAAAAAAAAACCTATACCAAATACATCATTAATCCAGTGTACCTTAGTTATACATGGAGTTTTGTAATTTTCTGTCACATATAGAATTTACCATCCTAAAATATTCATCAAGTTCAAAGAAGCATTATTTTTATGTTTAACGTTATAAACTGGCCTGACATTGTTGCCTTACTGGAAGAATTTGACCTTTCAAGATATATTTCTATCTTATTGATTTCTTTTAAAAAAAATGCATACATGGATCTGTAGAAAGGATAAAAAATGCTTTCATATGAACCCAGAAGAACAATTGCTGATGGAAGAGAAAACAATGTAAATGAAAATGTTTTGAGAAATACCCTTGTCATTCTAAATCAACAATTTACATGGGGTGTATTTTTTGGGGTACTTGAAGAATCAGTCAGTCAGTTCAGTTGCTCAGTCATGTCCAACTCTTTGCGACCCCAGGGACTACAGCACGCCAGGCCTCCCTGTCCATTACCAACTCCCGGAGCTTACTCAAATTCATGTCCATCGAGTCGGGGATGCCATCCAACCATCTCATCCTCTGCCTTCCCTTTCTCCTCCTACCTTCAATCTTTCCCAGCATCAGGCTTTTTTCAAATGAGTTAGCTCTTCTCATCAGATAGCCAAAGTATTGGAGTTTCAGCTTCAGCATCAGTCCTTCCAATGAATAGTCAGGACTGATTTCCTTTAGGATGGACTGGTTGGATCTCCTTGAAGTCCAAGGGATTCTCAAGAGTCTTCTCCAACACCACAGTTCAAAAGCATCAATTCTTCAATGCTCAGCTTTCTTTATAGTCCAACTCTCACATCCATACATGACTACTGGAAACACCATAGCTTTGACTAGATGGACCTTTGTGGGCAAAGTAATGTCTCTGCTTGTTAATAAACTGTCTAGGTTGGTCATAACTTTTCTTCCAAGGAGCAAGCATCTTTTAATTTCACGGCTACAGTCACCATCTGCAATGATTTTGGAGCCCAAGAAAATAAAGTCTGTCACTGTTTCCAGTTTCCCCATCTATTTACCATGAAGTGATGGGACCAGATGCCATTGAAGGATACTTGAGATTTAATTTTTAAATGTATGATTTGGAAGTTTTAAATTATTTTCTTCATACACAGTCTAGCAAAAAGATTGTTTTCTGAATCACAGTCATTCTTTTAAATTAAGCACAGGAGCCATTCACACACTACACACTCATAGACTTGAAGCACTCACATTCTCACTTCATTGTTTTATTTTTTAATATTACATAAATTCTCTTATTTTTTCTAAATTGGATTTAGCCCCCAAATGCTTCTTTAGAGGAAAACAACATGTATGGGAAAACAGGGCAAAAAATATATTGTATAGCCATTTTGGAAGTTGGGTGTAATGAAAATTCAAGAATCTATGATTATACTATACATGTAACCTGCCTCATCTAACTCTAGTATTAACAAAATGCAGAACAGAGAAGAATACAGCATGAAAACTCTTCTTATAGATTCACAGATTTTTATTCACTGGTGTATTGTTTGAAAGTTTGGACTGTACCTCTCCTTGGCCACAGGACTGGTAGGAGAGTGTATAAACCCTCCCACGTCATTCATGAAAGAAAAACTGCTATGTAGCTAAGGCATCAGGTTAAACTGATCCAGGAACATTTTCAGCACAGTGCAGAACAGAACATGGTATAATGATACAAGCACCAGAGCCTTCTCTCTCAGAATTTCTCCTTGCGTTTTATCTCCCTCTGTTCTGTCTATACCCCCTGAATAGTGAAGAGTTTCCTGAACTCTTAACTCATTCTTATTGTTTCTTTTACAAGAAGCATATGTTGATCTTATTTCATGAGGCTCTATTTAGGGCTCTATTCCTGTAACTGAAAGAAATAAAATATGTCTGTGCCTTATCTTTCAAAGGCAGAACCTACTTACCATTGACTCTTAGGATGCAAAGAATACAGATGAGTTCTGTATGATCTGAGAAGCAATTAGCATATTGTGAACTCCCAAATGTTAAATGACAGCCCTACACAAGAATCTGGCAGCTGATGCCTTTTGGACTTATATTTCCAAAAAAAATATATATATATATATATATATATATATATATATATATATATATATCTTTGTGTAAGAAATGCCTTTATTAGTAACAAACACATCAAGTCATAATAGCCCAGAAGGACCAAAGTGATCAAACAGAGAAAGGAAATCAGAATACTAGATTTTAAAATACACAGAGTAAATCTCTGTGTGTGTGTGAATGTGCATGCATGTGTGTTGATAAGGGGAGAAGGTAATCACTTAGCCTTGTCAGAGGTTTCTTCTACAGAGGGAGTTGGGGAAAGCCTGTTCAGAAGGATAAAGGAAGCTGGGTGTGATGCTCCATTGGGCATTCAAGTCATTCTTCAAATGAGTGACCTAATAAAACAGCAACAAAACGATTGTCAACTGAAATTACATGACTCATGTAGTATCGACGTTTAGGCAGTCATGTGCCATCAATAACATTTTCATATTGCGACTTCACGTCCCCTTTGAAGCTGATACCTGATGAGTTTGGTTTCCTGGAACTTAGCCAGTTTCAAAGCAGAATGAAAATCACTTTTCACACAAATCAAAGAAGAGCATTGTCTAGGGAGATGTTCTGCGTGTAGGCATTCCCACAAGCCCACCTGTCTATGAAGCTTGCACAGCTTTGCAGAACAGGCTCTTGAGAGGAGAGCACAGCAGATGTGAAAGGGAAAAGCTGTGAGAGACCCGGAATGAGCCAGCCTGGCCGCTCACCAAGCTCCTTGTGCCAGAACAGTGTTGACATCAGCAAAAAGCAAGGAGGCTGGAGGCTGTGGACTCCCTTTAGTTTGGGGTCATTCAGAAAATGAATTGTTCTATGGCTTGTCCAAGTGATGACCAAAGTGCTGGTAAACCAAAGGAACTCAGACTGGTTCTTTTCAACAGTCCTGTTGAGAAGTGATTTCTTTTGTAAGACTCCCGTCTTTCTCTGCGTCTGTTCTCAGGAAGGCTAAGTGATCAATATTGCCTTGTTCTGGCTGTGGCTGCAGAAGGGAGTGAGGTCCAGATTCAGTGAATTATTATTTTCCTAAAACTGTAAGGCTTTTTTTTTTTTTTTCTTGTTTTTTGCTTTCTACCCTGATAGAACAAGGAGCATTCTCCATGAAATGCCTTCTACTATAGATCTCCCTGGTGGTCCAGTGGGTCAGACTCTGCACTTCCACTACAGGGGGCCCAAGTTCAATCCCTGGCTGGGGAACTAAGACTGCATGCTTCAAGGAGTAGCCAAAAAAAAAAAAATGCCTTGTACTCTGGGGATTACTATCCATGAAATATTTGAAGGCCATTTTCATTATGTCTCTCTCCCAGAGTCTCTTTTTATGATTCATGATGTTTCACAACAGGTACATTTTGGGGTGCCATTGTATGTCCAAATCATATTAAAAACAAAAATCGTAAAACTCATTTAAAATTATCTATGTGGTCAAGATTAAGCATTTTTAATTTTTAAAAAAAAATATAACAAAGTTTATTTGAAAGGTGCACTTCTGAATAAACCATTTGCCTCCATTTATCTTTACTGAACTTCACAAATAAGTGAAATTTAATTTTAAATGCTTCTTCATACATAATATAATTAAGTACATATAGTAAGATAAAAATAATATCACAAATGTTCTGTGGTTTTTTATGGTAAAAGGTAAATTGTTGAATTTAATGGGACAGGAATAATGTCTGTATTTTTCCTCATGGTCACTCATGAAATGATGCCCATTGAAGTTAATAGCATTTGTTCTGGAGAACTGTGTGTACTTTTTTTTTTTTTATTTTCAATTAGAGGATAATTGCTTTATAATGTTGTGTTTATTTTTGCCCTGTGTGTACTTTAGAAACACATAGCAATAGAAGAATAAATATAGTTCCACAATGGGGGATAATACAGGAATGCCAGAAACTGTCAAATTTATCAAGAACATCTTTTCTCTCATGAAGTCACAAGACTTGAATAGTTCATTATTGACCACCAGAGGGTCAGTCCCTTTGGGAAATATTCACCTAAAAATTATTGGTCCAACTATGTTTTAATGCTTGCCTTTATACCAGCACTTTTTATGTATAGAATTCTCTCTACTGTTTGTCCACAATGGAGTTGTTTCATATTAAAGATTTTTCATCAGCAATGAAAGATTTCAGGATTTATCTTGACTTAGCACAAGAAAAGTCATAAACATCTATTATTATTGCTTTGTTAGAAATGTTGTGGAATTATTAAAGTGACTAGCACCAGAGTAGCTCATATTAATATTCACATTAATTTCTGTGGAAAAGAATTCTGTCTGGTAAAAATACCATTTTATTCAATATGAGTCTCCCTAGGGAATCTCTCAGAATTATAAATAGACACATCTATTATAATTTAGGCCAATTTCTGCTAAAGTGAGTCAGCAGTTGACCTTAGACTGCTCATCAATAAAATTCTGGTCTCTTTACTTTGTAAGATACATACAACTTATTTAATCTTATTTACTAATGGCATCTAATCCTATTTTAAGATAGAGAGGTCCTTTGCAGAATATAATCATAATAGTGTTTTATATTTGTATGGTGCTTTTTGCATTTACAGAATGTTTTCATATACTTGATTGCATGTAATTCTCTCAACAAATATTGCTACTCCCTTGAAATGAAATACTACTGGCCTCCAAATATTAAGAATTTTATATCTATTTATATAGTCAGTAGTGGTGAAACTAAGACAAGAATCTAGGCTTCCTGCTGCTGCTGCTGCTGCTGCTAAGTCACTTCAGTCGTGTCCGACTCTGTGCGACCCCGTAGATGGCAGCCCACCAGGCTCCCCCGTCCCTGGGATTCTCCAGGCAAGAACACTGGAGTGGGTTGCCATTTCCTAGGCTTCCTACTCCTAGTTAAATGTTTTTTCCACCCCACCTTGTTGCCTGGAAAGTAAGCTCCATGCACTCTTGGGACCACTGTGAGTGAATATTTCCTTATCTAAGTCTATAGTTGGAAACTTAAAACTAGGTTGTGAGGATCAGGGAAGGGCAACTTGACAGGCATGGTCCTGGCATCCTAATAATCCTCAGCTTTCATCTGAGCCTCAGGAATTCTGACCTGCAAGTCCTCTCTCATCTATAGTAGGAAACAGTGAAATGATTCTAAAACTTGAAGTCTTTCAATGATTGGTTTTTCTTATTTCAAAGAAGACCAAGCTGGGTTATCCATTTCTTTGTGTCTGTAGTGCTGATTCTCACTTATGAGATCTTGCTTATATTTTGAAATTTTTTTCTGTTTCCTTCATAGTCATTTATTCATTTTTATTAAAGAGAGATTTTCAAGAGCTTGTTATATTCTGCACTAATGTTGGTAGGACTGAAGCAACTATGAACAAGACAGACATGTTCCCAACCCACTGAGAGCTTTTGTCTACAGATGCTTATAACTTTTCACTGCCAACTGCAAGGTTTTTCTTGCAAATTCATTATTTTGGGGAGGAAACATCCTTGGCTAAGCTATTATTTCCCTGGAACTTAAATGGGGAATTGATGCTAATGATCATCCTTTTTGTTATGTTTCAATATCATGAGTTCAAGCAAACCATGAAGTTAAGCTACCTTAAACTAGATTTCTTCTCACTTTTAAATCAAGACTTGAATTGACTCTTCAAGGTTATTGTGAGACCCATTCTGCCTGCTCCTACCTTCTGCATTCCTTGAATAGGCCATTTGCTCCCCCTGACTCAGCAACCCCACTTCTGTGGCTCCCTCTTCTCCCAGAGTAGGCCAGAGTGTGATGAAGCAGCTTGATGGCAAGATGGGAGGTACATACCAGCAAGAAAAAAAAAAAAAAAAACCTGAAATGAATTAAGTATTCTCTTACTTCATGACCCTTAAACTTTGTTGTCCTGAAAAGGAGAACTTTATGAAGGAATAGCTCAGATGGTGGATGCAGGTGCACTTCGGTATGTGTACTTTTTTCTCAGTTCTGTCTTCTCAGCTCAATCACATACAGCATCAGGAGAGATAGAGACAATTGGAAACAGTGAGATGCTGGTTACCTTTCCTGCCACTGTGAGACCACATGGAAGAGCACCACCCCAAGGGAGCATCCTTTGGAAAAGAGAACCCGAGCTTGGTGGAATATTGGACTGTGGGATACCTGAGCTGGTCCGCAGACCAGCTGTGTGACCTTTGTAAAACTATTTGACCCTTTGGATCTTGCTTTTCTACCCTGGAAATCAAATAATGACCTACTTTGAGCATGTCATAGATTTGTTCTGTAAATTAAGGAATGAGAAGGTCTATGTGAACTACGAAATATAGCATAAATTAAGATGACACTATTTCAGAACTTGACCCATGGGAAACCTGGGTGAAGTCTGGTTGGGAAAAATAAAGCCAGTGAACGAGATCAATCTGTAGTGTGTTCTGGTCCTTTACCCCTGGTGCTCACTGTCCTTCCAGCTCCCAGTACCTCCCTTATCCGTCTCCTCCATCCACTGTATTCATTGCATTTTCAGAATGTTTTCTTCTCCCTGTCTTTCTCTTCCTTCTCACTCTCTCTGTAAATCTTCAAGCCAACAAATTCCACTTTAGAATTTCTCTCCTTCTTGCTTCTCCATTTACCTGAGGACTCGCTATGTGAGTGAAGTCGCTCAGTCATGTCTGACTGTTTGCAACCCCATGGACTGTAGCCCACCAGGCTCCTCCGTCCATGGAATTTTCCAGGCAAGAACACTGGAGTGGGCTGCCATTTCCTCCTCCAGGGGATCTTCCTGACCCAGCGATTGAACTCAGGTCTCCTGCTTTGCAGACAGAGACTTTATTGTCTGAGCCCCCAGGGAAGCCCCGAGGACTTGCTGTAAATGTCTACAAGAGAAGAAATGCGGATTCCCTTTTAATTCTTTGACATATAAGGCATATGACTGATGGTTAAGAAAAGGGAAGGAAGCTTCATCCAAACCCAAGTTTGGTGGGAACGAGCATCTCCATGCAGACCTGCATTGAGAGCGTGGGGCTGCACGTGACAGGACTTGGTACTCCGTCCTGTCTCCCATGGGGACCCAGGGCGATGGGGATGCTGGCTGGGTTGGACCACTGCTGAGGAGGCCTTTCTCTCTGGGCCCGGATGCTGTCACTACATCCTCTCCAGGTGTTCCAGAATGAAGATAGGCAGGCTTTCTTAATACCTATCTGGTTCCTTCTTAGTAAGGGCATGGTTTGGCAGCTTAAGGCAAAGACATGAAGTAGCATTGAGTTCCACCCTCTTGCCCCAAATAGATTTTGGTTGTGTGAGAAGGAGTGTGAGTGTGAGAGGTATTAGCTTCTAGATTTGGTTCTACTTTTTAAGAGCCGGCTTCAGTTCAGTTCAGTCTCTCAGTCATGTCCGACTCTTTGCGACCCCATGAATCGCAGCACGCCAGGCCTCCCTGTCCATCACCAGCTCCTGGAGTTCACTCACACTCACGTCCATCGAGTTGGTGATGCCATCCAGCCATCTCATCCTCTGTCATCCCCTTCTCCTCCTGCCCCCAATCCCTCCCAGCATCAGAGTCTTTTCCAATGAGTCAACTCTTCACATGAGGTGGCCAAAGTACTGGAGTTTCAGCTTTAGCATCATTCCTTCCGAAGAACACCCAGGACTGATCTCCTTCAGAATGATCTGGTTGGATCTCCTTGCAGTCCAAGGGACTCTCAAGAGTCTTCTCCAACACCACAGTTCAAAAGCATCAATTCTTCGGCACTTGGCTTTCTTCACAGTCCATCTCTCGCATCCATACATGACCACTGGAAAAACCATAGCCTTGACTAGATGAACCTTTGTTGGCAAAGTAATGTCTCTGCTTTTGAATATGCTATCTAGGTTGGTCATAACTCTTCTTTCAAAGAGGAAGCATCTTTTAATTTCATGGCTTCAGTAATGGTGATCAACTCTCTTAATCCCTAGGTAGGGTAACCCCTCAACCATACGAGAGGTATTTGGGTGCTCATAAATAGAACTTCACTGTTCTTAGAGTCTGCATGCATGTTGAGTCATTTCAGTCGTGTCCAACTCTTTGTGACCCCATAAACTGTAGCCCTCCAGGCTCCTCTGTCCATGGGATTCTCCAGACAAGAACATTGGAGTGGGTTGCCATTTCCTCCTCCAGGGGATCTTCCAGACCCAGGGATCAAACCTACATCTCTTTACCTCTCTTGCATTGGCAGGCGTATTGTTTATCACTTGTGCCACCTGGGTAGCCCCTCTTAGAGTCTATAGAGCTTGATATTTAAGAGCAGAGCCTCTGGGGCTACACTGCCTGGTTCTGGGACCAACTTGGTGCTTATTTTCTGTGTGACCTTAGGCATTTAGTTTCTCTTATCTCTGAACAGGGAGTTGTAATAATAATACATAATAGCAATCATATAATGAGTAATCGTAATAATGCACTAACAAGATTATGAGACTTTAACATGCTTTTATGTGTAAAGTGCTGGGACCACCACCTGTTAATGTTAAATGTTAGCTGTTAATGTTTCTCATTCATCCGGTGGACAAACGCTTGGATTCCATTGCAGAGATGGGTGCTTCTTTATAGGGAGAACTTGGTGCTGGCAGGCACCTTGGCCCCACTCTGCTTGAGTGGTGGAGAGAGAGACATCTCGATGTCCTAGGAATCAAGGGGCAAGCCTCCCCTCTTATACCTGCTTTTCACTGCATCCTTAGAAACATCCACTGGATCATCAAAAAAATAAGAAAGTTCCAGAAAAACATCTATTCCTGCTTTACTGACTATGCCAAAGCCTTTGACTATGTGGATCACAATAAACTGTGGAAAATTCTGAAAGAGATGGGAATACCAGACCACCTCACCGGCCTCTTGAGAAATCTGTATGCAGGTCAGGAAGCAACAGTTAGAACTGGACATGGAACAACAGACTGGTTCCAAATAGGAAAAGGAGTACATCAAGGCTGTATATTGTCACCCTGCTTATTTAACTTCTATGCAGTGTACATCATAAGAAACACTGGGCTGGAGGAAGCACAAGCTGGAATCAAGATTGCTGGGAGAAATATCAATAACCTCACATGTGCAGATGACACCACCCTTATGGCAGAAAGTGAAGAAGAACTAAAGAGCCTCTTGATGAAAGTGAAAGAGGAGGGTGAACATGTTGGCTTAAAGCTCAACATTCAGAAAACTAAGATCATGGCATCTGGTCCCATCACTTCATGGCAAATAAATGGGGAAACAGTGGAAACAGTGGCTGACTTTATTTTTCTGGGCTCCAAAATCACTGCAGATAGTGACTGCAGCCATGAAATTAAAAGACACTTACTCTTTGGAAGGAAAGTTATGACCAACCTAGATAGCATATTCAAAAGCAGAGACATTACTTTGCCAACAAAGGTCCGTCTAATTAAGGCTATGGTTTTTCCAGTGGTCATGTATGGATGTGAGAGTTGGACTATAAAGAAAGCTAAATGCTGAAGAATTGATGCTTTTGAACTGTGGTGTTGAAGAAGACTCTTGAGAGTCCCTTGGACTGCAAGGAGATCCAACCAGTCCATCCTAAAGGAGATCAGTCCTGGATGTTCATTGGAAGGGGTGATGCTGAAGCTGAAACTCCAATACTTTGGCCACCTCATGCAAAGAGCTGGCTCATTTGAAAAGACCCTGATGCTGGGAAAGACTGAGGACAGGAGGAGAAGGGGACAACAGAGGATGAGATGGTTTGAGGCATTACTGACTCAATGGACATGGGTTTGGGTGGACTCTGGGAGTTGGTGATGGACAGGGAGGCCTAGCATGCTGCAGTTCATGGGGTCGCAAAGAGTCGGACATGACTGAACGACTGAACTGAACTGAACTTGGAAACATCAGACTTTTTCAGTTTTCAGTTTTGTTAGTGGAACCTTTTCAAAACTGTACAAATGGCAAACTGTACTCCTCAAAATTTAAGAGACTGGCTGGTCTTCATACAGCGTGAAGCAGCTGAAAGCCCAGATCTTACCTGTCTTTCTCTCATTCTTCTTTCCACCCCTTCTTCATGCTTCTTGGACCCAGGGAAGTCAGATTTGCACCAATTGGTTTCTGTTTGGAGCAATTAGTGCACAAAGAGATTTTCCATACACAAGGCCAGACAAGGCTGCACTGTGCCAATACTGGCTGAACATACAGTCCCTGTCTTTCTCCCCGGCCTTGACCATTTTTCTAAACACCAGTCTAAACGACTCCCTTTTTTAAATGCTTTGTGAAAGTATAAACATGTCACAGGGTCTTATTTATCTTGAGAAATTTGGAGTTTAGGAAACAGCTATTGATTTCAAAGGAAAAATGAATATTCTTCTGATAAAAGTTGCACACTGCCCAGAGAATCTCAAGTCACTGCTAAACAGAAGTTTCCCTTTTTAGGACACGTATAGTGTAAGCACCAGCATGTAAACTCCTAATTGCGTAGCAAAGATCTTCTCCGTTGCTAATGTTGTGGGAACTAAAGTCCTCACTCTCATTCCAGGTAATAATAGATCCATCATGTCAATCTTCATAAAATGTCACACAGCTTAAGTCTGTTGCTGGTGTTTGTTAGATCCGCCCTCACAGAATGACGCGAGCTGGGTGGCTCAAACATGCGGACACTTGTTTTCTGAGTTCCAGGTGCTGCAAGCCTGAGATCCAGGTGTAAGCAGATTTGGTTCCTCCTCCAGTAGACAGTCCCATCTCTCACTGCCTCTTCTTGTGGCCTTTTCAGTGTGTCCTTCACTCCTCCTGTAAGGCCTCTGCTTCTGTTGGATCAGGGACTCACCATAAGGGCTTCATTTTCACTTAGTCACCTATTGAAAGTCTTTCTTTCCAAATAAAACCCTGAGACACTTGGGTTTGGGACTTCAACATATGAATTTGGAGAGTAAAAGATTCAGTCCATAACATTTGCATGATGGACGAGCAGAGCAAATGAGGTTTCTGTGGTTCCCTTGTTTTTGTTTAAAAAGATACTCTAGATTTACTGTGAGGGTCATTTTGCAATATATACAAATATTGCCATTGCATTGTATCCCTGAGAAAAATATGATATCATAGGTCAATGATACATCAATAAAAACAAATTAACACGATTAAACTAATTAAAGTTTAGGTGGGCATACTATTTTATATTTAGCTGGATAGATTTCCTAGAGGAAAAAAGGGACATGCATAAGAGAGTTCCTCTAGTGAATAGTTAAAACACAAGATTAAGGATTTGTTTGTTTAATTCTTACACAGCTTTAGGTGCCAAGTTCTGTTCTGAGTACCTCACAAACACTAACTCCTGCGAACTATCCCCGATACAGACATGTGAGGTGGTGCCACTGATCAATGACAACCCTCTACATGTAGTAAAATCCAAACATTTTATTTTGGCATATAAAATTCTCATTGTCTGCACCCTAGTCATGGGGAAGGCTTTGCCACAAGCGAAATTCTTCATACATATTTGCTATCCCTTCTGCCTTTTCTCTTTAAAAAAGAGAAATCCTTGGTTTTTCACGAATGGTTATTTTTTATCTAATGAAAGGCAGTAAGGGAGAATGAAAGAGGCACAGACTCTAGGATCAGACGGACCTGCACTTGAATGCAGGCAAATATTTTATCTCTCAGAGCTCCAGTATTTCAACTGCAACAGAGAGACTACTACTGTCCTGCTGGGTTGCTATGAGAACTTGAAATAATTGCTCTTTACCCTCGCTCTTTTGTCATACTGTTAATATTAATACTTTATACACTGGGGTCCTTTGAATGCAAGACAGAAGATAAAAGATGACAATTATGATAGTTGGTCTTGGTGTAAATTGAACTTTTACTGGTCAACTTAATATTAATTCTCTATTTTCATATTCAATGATGGTATTATTCAACTAGTTTATTTGCTACTTTTTCAAATCAAAAATATATTAGCATTTTTATTTTTAAATGTATATATTTTCAGTTCAGTCACTCAGTCATGTCCAACTCTTTGCGACCCCATGGACTGCAGCATGCCAGGCTTCCCTGTCCATCACCAATTCCAGTATTGGTTGTTACATACCAACTCATGTATTTTACAAATGGTTATTGCTTATAATGTTGCATATATATGCATATTACATTGAGTAACTAGATTTAAGTTTGGTCTAAATTTTGAAAGCAATGTGCTTTATTTTTTTAAACTACTTTATTGAGGTATGATTGACATAGACAAAAAACTGCACATATTGAATGTAGACAACTTGATGATTTTGGAGATAAGTATAAACCTTTAAAACCATCACCATAATCCATGCCATAAAAATATCCATCACCTCCAAAAGTTCTTACCAACATCTTATTTATTATTCTTGTGTGTAGAATAAGAGTAGTTAACAGAAGTTCTTTCTTCTTATGAACATTATTCTAAGGATTTTTTTTACACTTGGATTTTTCAGTTACCCACTTATACACTTAAATGAAAAACTTGAATTCTGGGCTTTAGGATAAGAAAATATGCATAAACACATGTATCCTTGGACATGCTATTTCATGGAAAAAGAATAACTGTGGTATATTAGATGCTCAGTGTAAATCTCCACTGATTTTTACAAATTTACATTTCCACTCACCTGCTCTAAATGTAGGACTCCTGATCCTCTTGTCTCATCTAATTGAGGATCCTTAGTTGAGGCACCAAAAAAGTTTGGAGTTAGGTATAAATTAAACCTTCATATTATAATGGCATCAAGTGTGGGTGTTCTATTGACTTGGGTATAATGCCAACCAAAGGTGGGAGGCTAGGCAGTTGAAAGGCTGGGAGGAAATAAGAGAATCCAAAATAAAGAAGGATTCACACAGTATTTTGGAAAGAAATTAATCTCATGTGCACAAAGCCTTTCCTCCCTTTGCTCACATCCACCCACCCCATCTTCCATTGCCTAATTCAAAACTTTCCCCTTCTGATTCCCTAACATTCTTACTCTTCCCTAATCACTGTTTTGTCTTTTCATAGTCTTTTATTCTTATATATTTGTATGAATAGTTGTAAATTTGTCACATAGGATGCTATTTTCTGCTTCCATGTTTCTGAACCTCTTAACAGTGGCATGTACTATAGGTATGCAGTTTATTAATTCATTGCTATCTGACATAACAAATCATTAATTTTAATCAGTCTTCTCCACCAGAGTATAAGCTCTGTAAGAGCAAGGCTTTATCAGTATTGTTCATTGCTATGTCCAGAATCTAGAGAAATGCCTGGAAAAACTGGTTCTCAAGCACCTTCAGGGAACCAGTTACTGTTTAGGGTGCTGGTAACTACAGAGATCAATAAGCTGACAGGGCCCCTACTCCCCTGAGTTTGTATTCTAGTGTAGAAAAATGAGAGTGAACACACACTGTTATTACTTAGTGGTATACAGGAAAAGCGCTTGTAATGGGGTGTGACTTTGTAATGTCGTGATAGGTGGAGTGGTGTTTAGATAAGGCAATGAGGTAGGACTCTGGACTCTGGGAAGAAGTGACTTTTGAGCAGATGCTTGAATGAAGTGAGCACCTGCGCACTGGGGAGTTTACTTCAGCTCTGACAAAGGCACAAGCAACTAACTAGAAAGGCTCTGAAACCGGAATAGATTTGGCTTAAAAGAAAAAATTCAAATAAGAGAGCACCAGGGAAAGTTGTGAGACAAGTCTGGAGTGATTAACAGGGTAGGATTACATAGGGCCTGTTGTCTAGAAGGAGTTTAGATTTTGAGAGTACTTTGAATCCACTGAATGAATGAATAAATACAGTGTGATCCAAGTACATTTACTTTAGAGCAGTTACCAAAATACCACTTTATGCATGCTAATCATACCCTAAAAACGAAAGAAGTCTGATCATTTTATAAGAATCTGGACTCAAGATCTGGACTCATTGGAGCAAATGATGAGAACCCTCAAGCAACTAAGTATGTAACTGAAGACAGATCCAGTGTTGGTTCTGCCAGAATACTAAGGCTACCCATGGATGTGAAGCAGAAATACCCCGGCAGCAATGAGTATGTCAGTAAATATCTCTGCAGGGGAGAGACTTGCACCAAAAACTTTTTTCCTCTCACTTTTTTTTCCATTGATTAGTCCATCTCTGCCAATGCTTGCTTAGGTGCTACATTACTATTCTAGAGAAGAAGATTTCTTAGTAGAGAAACTGCATTCCAAGTATTTTAGCTAAAAGGGAATATATACAGAAGTTAACCACACAGACTCTGGAATCAGCCTGTTTATTAAGTCAGATGAATGGTCTTGGGCAAATTAAATTGTCAATGCCACACTTTCTGCATTGGTGAAAGTTAAAGTGTTGCTCACTCAGTCTTTTCCACCTCTTTGAGACTCCATGGAGTGTAGCCCGCCAGGCTTCTCTGTCCATGAGATTTCCCAGGCAAGAATAACAGAGTGGATTGCCGTTTCCTTCTCCAGGAATCTTCCCGAGTGAGATATGGAACTCAGGTCACCTGCATTGCAGGCGAATTCTTTACCATCTGAACCACCAGCTGGGGATAATAATAGCAAAATATTATTGTGCTGATTAAATAATTCATGTAAAGCCCTTAATAGTGTTCCTGGTATGAGGTTATTGTTCTATAAACATTAACCTTTCTTATTAAAACCAGGAAAAGATAATGTTTTTCCTGATGTTCAGCCTTACCAAGGTAACTCCTCTGATATTCTAAAAGCTAAGTTTGGATCCGAGTCTTTGTAGGAGAGGAAGGATCAGCCTGTTCTCAGGTTCAGTGGTTCGGGACAAAGCATTACCATGATAGAAGCCATGACCATTCTCAGAAACTGTACAGATGACTTGCAGAGTATGTGAAATTATAAAAGCAACTCAAGCTTGGAACCCGAAAATACTGGACTTGGTCCTTATCAGTGACCTGCTTTATTGTTGATCTTGTAAAGGTTATCTGACCTTTCTATTCTCCTTGTTCTTGGCTGTAAAGTGAGGGCAAAAATAACATCTCTCTTGCAAGGCTTTTATATGAAGTCAAAGTGAGCGTTTTCATCAGTGTCCTTGGAAATCTTTATAACCTTATTCAAATGTTAGTTATTTTGTTATTAAAGTGTTTGACCATTTCTATATTGATCAAAAGACAGTTTAAGATGAAAAGGTATATAGCCAATCAGTCCTGGCATTTGCTTTCTTTGTTTTCATTGAAATATAATAGACTTACAATAGTGTACTAGTTTCAGGCATCCAACATAGTGATTCAATATTTTCGTACTTTACAAATGAATATCACAGTAAGTCTAGCTACTGTTTGTCATTATACAAGTTACTACAGTATTACTGACAATATTCCTATGTTTTGACTTATTTGTTTTATAACTGGAAGTTTGTGCCTCTTAATTCATAGCCCACACTCCCTTCCCTTCTGGCAACTATCTGTGTGTTCTCTGTATTTATAAGTTGGTCTCTCTTTTGTTTGTTCGTTGGTTTTGTTCTTTGGGTTTTTTGTTTGTTTGTTTTTTGTTTTTTTTTTTTTTACATTCAACGTAGAAGTGAAATTGTGAAGTAATTGTCACTCTCTGTCTGACTTACTCTACTTAATGTAAGTCCAA
This sequence comes from Bos taurus, assembly GCF_002263795.3. Taxonomy (NCBI): domain Eukaryota; kingdom Metazoa; phylum Chordata; class Mammalia; order Artiodactyla; family Bovidae; genus Bos; species Bos taurus. The sequence goes on from NC_037336.1 coordinate 8,036,493, forward strand.
ACATGTTATCACAACTGGCTAGATTTTATTCTTTTCTACGGCTGAATAATATTATATTGTATATAGGTCACCACGTCTTCATGTTGTCAGAACTGGCAAGATTTTATCCTTTTCTATGGCTGAATAATTTCTATTGCATATAATTTACCACATCTTCATTATCTACTCATCCATCGATGGGCACAATTTTATCTTTTCAAAGAGCCAGCTCTTGGTTTTGTTGATCTTCTCTTTTGTTATCTTATGTCTATTTCATTTATTCTCACTCTGATCTTTATTATTTGTCTCCTTCTACTTTGTTCTCTCTCTGGTTCCATTAGATGGAAGGTGAGGTTATTATTTTTTTTTTTGAGACTTTTCTCATTCCCTGAGGTAAACTTAAATCACTATAAACTTCCTTCTTAACAAGTGCTTTTGCCTTGTCCAATAGATTTTTGATCGTGTTTTCATTTTCATTTGTATTATTTAATTTCTACTTTGATTTCTTCAGTGGCCTCTTGGTTATTTAGCAGCATATTGTTTGGTCTTCGAATGTTTGTTATTTGCACTTTTTTTTTTCCTTAAGTTGATTTCTAGTCTCATGTGGTCAGAAAAGATACCTGATATGATTTCAGTCTTATAGATGTACTGAGCCTTGTGTTCTGGTCTAGAATGTGATGTATCCTGGAGAATGTTCTTGGCGCACTTAAGGAGAATGTATGCTCTCCTGCTTCAGGATAGAATGTTTTATATATATCCATTAAGTTCATGGAGTCTAATGTGTCCTTTAAGGCCAAAGTTTGGTTATTTTCTGTCTGGATGATCTGTCCATTGATGAAAGTGGGGTGTTAAAATCCAATACTATCATTGTGTTGCTGTCAGTTTCTCCCCTTATGTCTGTTAACATTTGCTTTATGCATTTAGGTGTTCCTGTGTTGGCTGCATATCCGTTTACAGTTGTTAAACCTTCTTGTTGGATTGATCCCTTCATCGTTATGCATTGGTCTCTGTTTTCTGTTACAGTGTTTGTTTCTTGTTATAGTCTTTGTTTTAAAGTCTGTTTTGTCTGATATAAAAACTATCGCTACCCCACTTTTCTCTTCATTTTCATTTACATAGAATACCTTTCCCATTTATCCGTTTGTTCACTTTCAGTCTATATGTGTCTTTAGATGTGAAGTAAGTGTCCTGTAAATAGCATATGTGAGTCTTGTTTCTTTATTTATGTAGCAACGCTGTGTATTTTGATTGGAACATTTAGTCCAGTTATATTTAAAGTAATTATCGATAGGTACATACTTACTGTCTTTTTATTCACTTTTTTCTGATGGTTATTGTAGTTTCCTTTGTTCTTTTTTCTTCTCTTTCCTCTTGTGATTTGATTACTATCTTTGTTGTTAATGTTTTGCATCTTTTTGTTTTGTGAATCCCTTTACTACTTATTGAGGGATTGGGGGCAGGAGGAGAAGGGGAGGACAGAGGATGAGATGGCTGGATGGCATCACTGACTCGATGGACGTGAGTCTGAGTGAACTCCGGGAATTGGTGATGGACAGGGAGGCCTGGCGTGCTGCGATTCATGGGGTCGCAAAGAGTCGGACACGACTGAGCAACTGATCTGATCTTACTACTTACTGTGTGTATAGATGATTTTATTACTTTTGTCTTTCTTGCTTTCCTACCAGTTCTGTAAGTGCATGATCTACCACCTTTACTGTACATTTGCTTTTAGCAACTGAAAAATCCTTTCATAATTTTTATATTTCTAGTTGTTATTATTTATTTTCTACTTTGATAAACCCCTTTATAATTTTTTGGTAATGCTGGTTTAGTTGTACTGAATTCTTTTAGCTTCTGTTTTTCTTTCCTTCAAATATGACTGATAGCCTTGCCAGGTAGGGTATTCATGGCTGTGTTTCCTGTTCATCACTTTAAATATATCATGCCACCCTCTTCTGTCCCTTGGACTGCAAGGAGATCCAACCAGTTCATCCTAAAGGAAATGAGTCCTGAATATTCACTGGAAGGACTGATGCCGAAGCTGAAGCTCCAATACTTCAGCCACCTGATGCAAAGAGCTGACTCACTGGAAAAGGCCCTGATGCTGGGGAAGATTGAAGGCAGGAGGAGAAGGGGACGACAGAGGATGAGATGGTTGGGTGGCATCACCGACTCAATGGACATGAGTTTGGGTAAACTCCGGAAGTTGGTGATGGGCAGGGAAGCCTCATGTACTGCAGTCCATGGGGTTGCAAAGAGTTGAACACGACTGAGCAACTGAACTGAACTGCACTCTGTCCTATAAAGTTTCTGCTGAAATGTCAGCTGATAACATTATGGGAGTAGCCTTGTATGTATTAATAACTAGTTACTTTTATCTTTCTGCATTTAATCTTTTTCCTCCTTTAATCTTTATTTTTCATTTTTAATTAATTATAATTAACATTCATAATTAATTGTAGTGTTTCTTCATGTCCTGTTTGGGTTTATCTTATTTGGGGTATTCTTTTCTTCGTGTGACTGGTATTTGTTTCTTTTTCTATGTTAGGATATTTATCAGCTATTATGTTATTAAATAAATTACCTTCTCCTTTCTCTCTTCTTCTTCTGGGATCCCTGTAATGCAAATGTTAGTGTGCTTGAAATGGTCCCAGTGGTCTCTTAAACTATTTTCATTTTTTTCATTCTTTTTTCTTTACTCAATTTATCTTAGATGATTTCCATTACTCTGTCTTCCAGTTAATTCTTCCACTCCTTTGTGTCATCTAATCAACTGTTGATTCCTTCTAGTATATTTTTTATTTCAGTTATTGTATTTTTCAGTCTCTGTTTGGTTATTCTTTATATTTTCTAACTCTCTGTTAAAAATTCTCACTGTATTCATTCATTCTTCTAAGTTTGTTGGGCATCTTTATGATCATTACTTGAACTCTTTATCATGCAGATTACTTATCTCCACTTCACTTAGGTCTTCTGGAGTTTTGTCTTGTTCTTTCCTTCAGAACATGTTACTCTTTCTCCTCATTTTGCCTGATTTTCTGGGTCTATTTCTATGTATGAGGTAGCTTGGTTACATTTCTCAACCTAGAGAAGTGGCCCTTTGGAGGAGACATCTGATGGGGCCCAGAAGCACCCTCCCCTCTGGTTACCAGATCTGTGCTCTAGGGATGCCCCTCATGTTGGCTGCCAGGGCCCTTCTGTTGGTGGTACTGACTACTGTGGGTGCACTGGGAGCCTGGATCTTCCCCTGGCCCAGTTGGTTGCCAGAGCGTCTTGTGCAGTACCTGCCAGCTCACTGATTAATGGGGCTGAGTCTCACGGAAGCTGACTGTAGGGCCAGCGGGGCATGGGCTGGCTCTGGCCTGCTGGAGGGAGTACTATAGACTGATGAGAGGTCTCCAGAATGGTCTTTTCTAGTATCAGTGTCCTCATGCTCCCAGAAAAAGCTCCCAGAAATGACTGCCACTAGGATCGTTGTTTCCAGAAGGAGTCTCTCTTGCCTCCTGGCTTTCAGGAAGGCTCTCCAATGCCAGAGAATGCGTCTGATCCAGGCTTCTTTCAAGCAGTGGAACTTGGGGCATGTGAAATTTTCCTTTTGCCCTTTAAGAGCAGAGTCACAGTTTCCCACCGCCTTCTGGCTCTCTTGAATGTATGCTTCACTGACCTTCAAAGCCTGACGTCCTGGGGCTCCCCTTCCTGGTGCTGGACCTCTGAGCTGGGGAGCCCAGTGGAAGCCTTGAGTCCCTCACTCCTCAGGGCTCTTCACTGTGATTCCCCTCCCACTGGCCAGTCATCTGCTGCCAGGAGCATGAGTCTTGACTACACCATGCCTCCCTCTGCTCCTCCTGCCCTTCTTGTGTTCTTCCTCCTTTATGTCTTTCAGTTCAGTTCAATTCAGCCGCTCAGTCATGTCCGACTCTTTGCGACCCCATGAATCAAGCATGCCAGGCCTCCCTGTCTATCACCAACTCCCGGAGTTCATTCAAACTCATGTCCATCGAGTCGGTGATGCCATCCAGCCATCTCATCCTCTGTCGTCCCCTTCTCCTCCTGCCCCCAGTCCCTCCCAGCATCAGAGTCTTTTCCAATGAGTCAACTCTTCACATGAGGTGGCCAAAGTACTGGAGTTTCAGCTTTAGCATCATTCCTTCCAAAGAAATCCCAGGGCTGATCTCCTTCAGAATGGACTGGTTGGATCTCCTTGCAGTCCAAGGGACTCTCAAGAGTCTTCTCCAACACCACAGTTTAAAAGCATCAATTCTTCGGTGCTCAGCTTTCTTCACAGACCAACTCTCACATCCATACATGATCACTGGAAAAACCATAGCCTTGACTAGACGAACCTTTATTGGCAAAGTAATGTCTCTGCTTTTGAATATGCTATCTAGGTTGGTCATAACTTTTCTTCCAAAGAGTAAGTGTCTTTTAATTTCATGGCTGCAGTCAGCATCTGCAGTGATTTTGGAGCCCCAAAAAATAAAGTCTGACACTGTTTCCACTGTTTCCCCATCTATTTCCCATGAAGTGATGGGACCGGATGCCATGATCTTAGTTTTCTGAATGTTGAGCTTTAAGCCAGCTTTTTCACTCTCCTCATTCACTTTCATCAAGAGGCTTTTTAGTTCCTCTTCGCTTTATGCCATAAGGGTGGTGTCGTCTGCACATATGAGGTTATTGATATTTCTCCTGGCAATCTTGATTCCAGTTTTTGCTTCCTCCAGCCCAGCATTTCTCATGATGTACTCTGCATAGAAGTTATATAAGCAGGGTGTCAATATACAGCCTTGACGTACTCCTTTTCCTATTTGAAACCAGTCTGTTGTTCCATGTCCAGTTCTAACTGTTGCTTCCTGACCTGCATAGAGATTTCTCAAGAGGCAGGTCAGGTGGTCTGGTATTCCCATCTCTTTCTGAATTTTCCATAGTTTATTGTGATCCACACAGTCAAAGGCTTTGGCATAGTCAATAAAGCAGAAATAGATGTTTTTCTGGAACTCTCTTGCTTTTTCCATGATCCAGCGGATGCTGGCAATTTGATCTCTGGTTCTTCTGCCTGTTCTTAAACCAGCTTGAACAGCTGGAAGTTCACGGTTCACATATTGCTGAAGCCTGGCTTGGAGAATTTTGAGCGTTACTTTACTAGCGTGTGAGATAAGTGCAATTGTGCAGTAGTTTGAACATTCTTTGGCATTGCCTTTCTTTGGAATTGGAATGAAAACTGACCTTTTCCAGTCCTGTGGCCATGGGAAATATTTCCTGGTAGTCTTCAGAACCTTCTCATAGAGAATTGTTCTGCAAATAGTTGTAATTTTGGTGTGCCTCTGGGAGGAGATGAGCTTAGGGCCTACTCTGCCGTCTTGGCCTTACCCCCTGGTATTTGCTTTCTGAAATATAAATGAAGTGTTGTTTTTATATTTAAATTGCTAAAACTGGATGTCACCAGTTTTCTGCTCTATGCATACTGCTTTTTTTTTCTTTTTTAACCCAGAAATTAATTTTTAATTAGAAAAATTAAAAGAGAAAACTCACTTGGGCCTGGTATTCTCATGTTCAAAGTGTTGGTTTACAATATGAAGTTTGAAGAAACTGGGAAGGAGAAACCAAGGAATAAGAATGTGCCTGCATTTCATGAAAACAACTATTTTTGTAGTGATCAGTTGAAGACAATCTCTAGATACCCTATCCTTGACATTAGTTTGGCAAGCATGTAGCACAGATGTGGCAGAGAGAACATTAAGGCTAATTTTATAACATCAATCTGTTGTCATCAGTATACAAATGAAGTTAAACCCACGTTGACAGACCAAATTACTAAAGAGAGACATGTGTGGAGTAGAAAGGAGCAGAGGTCTGAGAACAGAAACTCTGATGACACCTGAAAAAAAAAAAAAAAGTTGTGTCACAGTCTAAGCTCCCAAAAAGATGCTAAATGCAATTTTTATCCAATGGAAAATTCTGATTCAAGATAGAATGTTTCTGTTCAAAATGGAAACCTAAGCATCTGTAGAAAAGCAAGTGGCCATTGTGATATAAGAAGAGCAGCTGAAGGTGGATCTATGGCAGCCTCTGAAAGACTGCTTCGCTGTATCTCCTGGGAGATCTCCCAAATCTGCAAGCAGGTGGCTTTGGGAAAACTAGAAGAAGCCAGTTCCTATATGCCCAAAGTGAAATTTTTAAAGTGGTTGGAGATGAAGAAATGGAAGAGAAGTTTTGCTAAGCCAAAGCTAGAACCCAGTACCTGTGTAGTTTCCAAAGGACTGAGAGCATGCTTTCCTATAGTTATTGATTTGTTGAAGAAATGAGAAATATATACATTTGTTTACATGATGTAAGATGACAAAAATGCTTCACAGAGCATGCCTCTTTGTAGCTTTAACACAGAGATCACTGCTTTGCCTCCACTGAGTCTTTCCTTACAGGACTTTGCCCCATAAATCACTCTATTTCTTCACACACTTCCACATTCTTTCCCTCTGAAGAAATACGTGAACAATAAATAGCACCTTCATTGTTTCTCAGTTATTTTAAAACATTTCCCTGGCTCCTCGTGAACTAACACCCCATTTCTGAAAGGGCTTTACTGAGCAGTGTTCCCAAGATGGTCTTATGCCTGCTGCCTTCCCACTGTCCCCACACTGGCTGGATCTCACTTCCTCCTCTGACTCCTTAGAGTGCCCAGCTCCCGGGACCTGGTCTCAGCTGTTTCTTTCTGAACCCTCCTCTGGGACATGTAAGAACTGTTGACTACTGGGCCTTGAAATTCTCTGCTGCCTTTTCCCAGCCTCCTTTGTGTCTGTATCTATGTGTGTGTCTCTTGCCCCATTCGTAGTATTTTGTCTCTGATCTTTCCTCCTCCTTATTTTCTCTGATTGCTGCAATTTTTGTTTTGTTTTGTTTTCTAACTCCTTTAAGTGTCTGTGTTCTGGAGTTCTGTTCTTGGCTTCGTTCTCTTCTATACATCTTTCCTTTATTGATTTAGACTATCAAAAGTAGACCCTTTTACCTTCTTTATATGCTGTGTTCTTAACTCCATCACTGTCAGCATTACCATACTCTTGTCCACTCTGGATTATAGCTACACAGATAACATCAGCTTCAGGTCCCCCTATTCTGTATCTCTCTTTCCGTGAGATTCCTTACATACCAGAATTCCTGCTTGGAGCCTATTCTTTCCCCAAACAGACTATTTCAACCACCTCATAATATTCCCACCTCTCCCAAATCCAATGACTCTATTTCTGTTTTGTAAAGTGGTTCATTTGTATCCTTTTTTGGATTTCATGTATAAGCATTATCATGTGATATTTATCCTTCTTTATCTGGCTTACTTTACTCATGACAACCTCTTGGTTCATCCATGTTGCTGCAAATGGCATAAATTTGTTCTTTTTATGGTTGACTAGTTATGACCAACCTAGATAGCATATTAAAAAGCAGAGACATTAATTTGCCAACAAAGGTCTGTCTATTCAAGGCTATGGTTTTTCCAGTGGTTATGTATGGATGTGAGAATTGGACTATGAAGAAAGCTGAGTGTTGAAGAATTTATATTTTTGAACTGTGGTGTTGGAGAAGACTCTTGAGAGTTCCTTGGACTGCAAGGAGATCCAACCAGTCCATCCTAAAGGAGATCAGTCCTGGGTGTTCATTGGAAGGACTGATGCTGAAGCTGAAACTCCAATACTTGGGCCACCTGATGTGAAGAGCTGACTCATTTGAAAAGACCCAGATGCTGGGAAAGATTGAGGGCAGGAGGAGAAGGGGACGACAGAGAATGAGATGGCTGGATGGCATCACTGACTTGATGGACGTGAGTTTGGGTAAACTCCAGGAGTTGGTGATGGACAGGAAGGCCTCGCATGCTGCACTTTATGGGGTCGCAAAGAGTCGGATACGACTGAGTGACTGAACTGAACTGAATTGATATTCCAATGTATATATGTATCATATTTTTTCTATCCATTACTCTACTGATGAACATTTAGGTTGCTTCCATGCCTTGGCTATTGTAAATAGTTCTGCAATGAACATTGGGGTGCATGTATTTTTTCATATTATGGTTTTCTCCAAGTATGCCCAGGACCAATATGTCTTCTATTGTCTTCTTTTAATTTAAAATTACACAAATGAAGTATCCAGAAATATGACACTACCATCATAATCAAATATCTTTTCCATGTAAAAGGCTGAATTCTATTATATGTTTGTATGTTGTATGTTGTTTTGAATACAAACATATTCTTTGTGTGTTGAACTCTGTTCAGAGTATGCCAGCAGGACATGACTCTGACATTCCAGCCTGGTTTACCAGGATGAGGCCAGGTTCATGAGGGTTCTCTATTCAGAAGTTAAATTTGGGCTTGTTTTGAGGATATATTGCTTATGTTAACTCACATGTTTCATCTAGTGAGGCCATGTTTTATTTATAAATATCCTAATATTTATGGGAAAGCTATCTCATGAAATTGATGCTTTTGAGTCATCTGCTTTTCAATATTAGAAATTCTGAGACTGAACTAATGTCTAATTGCAAAGTTTTCTATAGTTTCTAGGACATATCCCAAGAACTTCCATACTTTTTCCATCTCCTGAAGTGGATTCTGATTTTGTTTTTGTCTTTTGCATCTAGAACAATAACACTTAACCAGTTGCATTATTTCACTTAAGTTCTACAACATTCCAATCCATACTTTCCATTCCATTTATTTATATAGGTAGATAGATAAATCCTTTCTCTGCTTGTCTCAAAATCCTATAAGCCAAAATTTATACTTGCAATATCAATAGACTTTTTATTAGGCAGAGTTGAAAGCATTCTATGTACTGAAATAATAAAGTGAATTTTACTAGTTGAGATTTCATATAATATTTAAAACTAAGGTAGTCTCCAACTGATAGGTAAAGGTTGAGGGCATAGATAGCTGAATTTTTATAAACCCCATTTCTTACAACTAATTGAATTAAGAAAAAGCTACATATGAGAGCAGAGGCATTTGAGAAATCAGATACTTTATTGACAGCCACCAGAAGTACTTACTTGTTTAACTTTGCTGGTTGAAAAAATTATACATTCCACAGAAACCTGAGGTGTTGTAGAAGAAAACCTTTCTCTGGCAGAGCCTGCAGAATGTGATAAAATGCTTTGACGGTATGTTGGAGTTACATGACCTTCAATGAAAATAGCCAAGTAATAAATTAGTCTTCCCAGCTGCTAGTGAATAATCATAACAGCCAATAGTATGTGAAAACTAACACCATGACAGATAGTAATCATGTAATGTAACATATTGATCCCAAGTGCTGAAGGATATGAGTGCAGAGGCCTGAAAGGAGCTCAGTTAAGAAAACATGTATTTCATCAAAAATTTCTTGTGAAATTAGCACTGTGTTATGCAAAGACATTGTGGAAACCGTTTTAAGTCATGCTCTAATCTGGGAGGATACAAGGGCATTGTCTGGTGCCGTGGTTTTACTGTTACTGTCTTTGAGTAGATTTTGAACAACTATACTTTGCTCAACATCATTTATCAGCAAAAGGAGGCATTGTTAGGACTGAGTGGAGACCTTGACTTTAGGGTCAAAACAATGACAGAGCCCTTTCTCTTGTCTTTGCTTTTAGTTTTTTCAATATTCTGTCTTCATCCTTCCCTTTATTCTACCCATGATTAAGTATACTAGGATTGCATACATATTGGGAGTTATAGGAGTTACTGGAGTTGGTGGAAGTCATGTCCTTCTCCTTTGAAACCTCTCAGTGTTGACCAGTCGTCTAAAAGGTGGCCAGTCTTAGAAATGTGGCCTTTAAGTTACTTCAGCAACTAACCCCTGATCACTTCTCCAGGGACAGTGCTTTCTACTTCCAGTGCTTGCATTGTTCTCTAAGACCCCTACCTCCTCATGTCTCACACATCTTTCTTCTAACCTAGCAGTCATATCAGTATTGTTACACACAACTCTGCGTAAACTGAACATTATGCCTCTTCTGAAGACCTGGAAATCTCTTTTGGTGAGATGTATCCATTTCAATCTCATGGTTTAATTGTCTTCAGTTCACTGCCAAAATTTTGTATATGAGAAATTCCAGTGATCCCTCTGGTCTTAGGTACAGAGGCTAAGAGGATTGCTACTAATTTTATATATATGTTGCCTCTGGTGGTTTTTCATTTGAGAAATTTCTCAGTTACCTTTACAATGATTAACGGTTCTGATCGGAGAAACAGAACTCTCATATTTTTTAACATTCCAAAGCTGTGCCCCAAACATATTCAGTTGAAATAAATGGTGTTGGACCAACTGGCTGGCTGACCAGTAGTGCACTGAGAACGAGCCTGTCCTTTATCTTGGATACATTAACTTAAACTTCCAAAGCCTCTCTGCATCTTATCTTGGCTCTCAAGCCTGAATATTCTGTGTGCAATACAAAAGCCCAGAGCCCTCAAAATATTTTCCCTTTCCCATGAGGCAAAAATATTTTCACTGGACATTATATTTTTTAGTTGGCACTTAAATCATATTTTTTTCCTGTAATACTAATGAAAATGGTTAAATTCTTATTTATGAAAAGCTCAAAATATTTAAAGATCTGAACAATGTATTCATAAGAAATTGAGCTATATATATGCATGTATATGTGTATATGTATGATAAATGGATGTCTAGTCAAGGCTATGGTTTTTCCTGTTGTCATGTATGGATGTGAGAGTTGGACTGTGAAGAAAGCTGAGCGCCAAAGAATTGATGCTTTTGAACTGTGGTGTTGGAGAAGACTCTTGAGAGTCCCTTGGACTGCAAGGAGATCCAACCAGTCCATTTTGAAGGAGATCAGCCCTGGGATTTCTTTGGAAGGAATGATGCTAAAGCTGAAACTCCAGTACTTTGGCCACCTCATGTGAAGAGTTTACTCATTGGAAAAGACTGTGATGCTGGGAGGGATTGGGGGCAGGAGGAGAAGGGGACGACAGAGGATGAGATGGCTGGATGGCATCACCGACTCAATGGACGTGAGTCTGAGTGAACTCCGGGAGTTGGTGATGGACAGGGAGGCCTGGCGTGCTGCGATTCATGGGGTCGCAAAGAGTCGGACACGACTGAGCGACTGATCTGATCTGATCTGTGTGCTCTCTGCTGTTGAATTAAGTGTTCTAAGGAAACTGATAAGAACTGGGTTCATGAAATTCATCTGCTTGGTCTATTTTTTTCTCTAGTTTATGTCTATTATTTTTGCAAAACAACTAAAAAATCAGAAGACTTACCCTGCAGTTGCCACCGTTAGTTGTTTTTTCCTTGAGCAAGACTTTTAACCTCCCTGACCCCTAGTTTCTAAGGCTGTAAAATTATGGGATTGTTGTAAATTACCACCAGTTTCTTTTACAGTTCTGGTACTAATGGACAAAGTTAAGAACATCTAAAAGTAGACAGTAAATATCATGTACTTTATAGAATTTTCAATTTCTAAAAATTACGATGTGCTTGTTAACATGTACCTAATATAATATTCAGCAAAATCTAGTATAATAAAGCTGAATTCATTTTATTTTATGTTTTCATATCATATGTTCAAATATTTTCTTCATTTAAAACATCCCTCAAGTTAACGGAAATAATTTGTGTAATTGTTACAGCAAACCCAGCTAGAAATAGGCCTTAATGAAACATCATTGTATAATGGGTGATTGCTTAGTGCACTTACTATAAAAACACTGAATCAAATAGTTAGCTAATGTCCACTCCATGCAAGAAAGCTTTATTTAACTCACACCATCTGGGGTCCTCATTGTTACAACATTTCTCTTCTCTCTAAGATTTTAGGAGGTTCTCAGATGCTCCAGAGGCTCTTCTTGCCTGGGTTCTTACGTAAAATATTTTCAGTAATACAGTCTACCCGTATTTGATATTTTAACTGTTACCCTTGTTCTCCCCTTTTTCTGTGATAAATAGCCAATTTCCTTTTGCGCTGGAACACAATATTAAGGTTTAAAAACAAACAACAACAACAATTCTACATGTCCCAGCCTCACTTTCACCTAAATATGAACACATTCTAGTCAAGAAGACACAAGCAGAAGTGATGTATGTGACTCTGAGGAAATATCCTTCAGGAAAGAGAGAAAATTCTGATTCCACTTATTTTTTCATGCTGACTGCAACAGAGATGGTCTGCTTGGGGCTGGATCAGGCACCTTTGTGTTGAACCAGAGGTCACACATGATGAAGTAATGAAAAAGAAGGGATTGGGGTCCCTGACATAGCCCTGGGTAACCTTCCATCAGTTTGTAAGTGAAAAGGAATATTATCTGGGGTTTTCTGCCAAACCTAATCCTGTAAGTTTATAATATATGTATACATTTTTAGTTCATCTAAGTGCTAGGTACTGCCAAAACATTTTCCTGGATTATGTTATTTAATGTGTAATAACAACCCTGCGAGGTAGGCATATCGTAAACAATGTGATGACTGTGTTAAAGAGGCCAGTCTCACCCACGTAGAAGCCTGGACCCTCTCTGTCAGTGACTGGGTCCCTACCCTGCTCTTGTTGTTGTTAATCGCTCAGTTCAGTTCAGTTCAGTTCAGTCTCTCAGTCATGTCCGACTCTTAGCGACCCCATGAGTCGCAGCACGCCAGGCCTCCCTGTCCATCACCAACTCCCGGAGTTCACTCAGACTCACGTCCATCGAGTCAGTGATGCCATCCAGCCATCTCATCCTCTGTCGTCCCCTTCTCCTCCTGCCCCCAATCCCTCCCAGCATCACAGTCTTTTCCAGTGAGTCAACTCTTCACGTGAGTGGCCAAAGTATTAGAGTTTCAGCTTTAGCATCATTCCTTCCAAAGAAATCCCAGGGCTGATCTCCTTCAGAATGGACTGGTTGGATCTCCTTGCAGTCCAAGGGACTCTCAAGAGTCTTCTCCAACACCACAGTTCAAAAGCATCAATTCTTCAGCGCTCAGCTTTCTTCACAGTCCAACTCTCATATCCATACATGACCACAGGAAAAATCATAGCCTTGACTAGACGGACCTTTGTTGGCAAAGTAATGTCTCTGCTTTTGAATATGCTATCTAGGTTGGTCATAACTTTTCTTCCAAGGAGTAAGCATCTTTTAATTTCATGGCTGCAGTCACCATTTGCAATGATTTTGGAGCCCAGAAAAATAAAGTCTGACACTGTTTCCACTGTTTCCCCATCTATTTCCCATGAAGTGATGGGACTGGATGCCATGATCTTCGTTTTCTGAATGTTGAGCTTTAAGCCAACTTTTTCACTCTCCACTTTCACTTTCATCAAGAGACTTTTGAGTTCCTCTTCACTTTCTGCCATAAGGGTGGTGTCATCTGCATATCTGAGGTTATTGATATTTCTCCTGACAATCTTGATTCCAGCTTGTGTTTCTTCCAGTCCAGCGTTTCTCATGATGTACTCTGCATAGAAGTTAAATAAGCAGGGTGACAATATACAGCCTTGATGTACTCCTTTTCCTATTTGGTGTCCAACCTCTTGCAACCCCATGGACTCCAGCACGCCAGGCTTCCCTGTCCTTCACTATCTCCCAGAGCTTTCTCAAACTCATGTCCATTGAGTCAGTGATGCCATCCAACCCTCTCACCCTCTGTCGTCCCTGTCTCCTCCGGCCTCCAATCTTTCCCAGCATCAGGGTCTTTTCAAATGAGTTGGCACTTTGCATCCGGTGGCCAAAATATTGGAGCTTCTGCTTCAGCATCAGTCCTTCCAATGAATGTTTAGGGTTGATTCCCTTTAGGATTGACTGGTTTGATCTCCTTGCTGTCCAAGGCACTCTCAAAGAGTCTTCTCCAACACCACAATTTGAAAGCATCAATTCTTTGGCACTCAGCCTTCTTTATGGTCCAACTCTCAGATCCATACATGACTATGAAAAACCCATAGATTTGACTAGATGGACCTTTGTCAGCAAAGTGATTTCTCTGCTTTTTAACATGCTCTCTAGGTTTGCCATAGCTTTTCCAAAGAGCACGTGTCTTTTAATTTAATACCCGGCTCTGTATGTATCATTTTAATTTCATACCCGGCTCTGTATGTATCATTATACTAAATATTTATCAATTTATAGTATCATCTTCTTCCTACTCAAATGTATGGTCAGGAATGTTTCTTTGTTCATTACCATATCCTCAGAATCTACAGCTGAGCCTGGAGCAATATTTGTTGCTTATACAAGTACATGACTTTAAAAGCCAAATACTTAGCCACCAAATTATATCACATCCCATCTTGTGATTTTGTGAGACCAATTCTCTATGCATTACAACTTGGCTGCACATGTTACATATCTCAGCATTTTTTGATTTGGGGATACATGTTCAGAAATTACATAATCTAGAGAGATGTATCAAGAGAAGTAGAGAGAAACCCAAGACCATCATTTATTATTCTATTTAGTGGAGTTATTTTTATTCTTAGATATAAGAGAAGTTTAATATTTTTGACTTGTATAAATTCTGATGTAGGAGAACAATTAATTTCTAATATTAACATAGTAAACTTGCATAAAATCAAATAAATTCGAAGTAACCACACTGAGAACAATAAAACATCTTAAAAAGAAAATGAAAACTCATCCTACTTGTTGCTTATTTGCCTGTGAAATGTGCTTGATGTTGGCCTTTTCCAGTATTGCCCTCCAGTTATTTTGCTGAATAGGTGAAAGCATAAATCACATGTAGCTACATTTAAAAATTTAAGTCAATGCATTGAATTCCTCAGCCTGAAATGGAAGAAATGCTAGAGTTTGTATTTAGGAGTAATTCAGACCACACTATTCTGAATTCTCACTTTATGTGGAGCAATGAATTTTTCAAAAAGTGGCCTAACAAGAGAGGGCTAATTTACAACTGTTTCCATAAAAGTTTTATTTGAAGAAGGGGAAAAAGGAAGACTCCCCAGTAGAAATTGAAGCCCTTTTATTCCTCCAAACTAATGAACATTTGTAAAATTACACTCCTTGACTGTGCTTCTCCTTGATTTGTTAGGCAGAATATTTGAAATATTTAATTGGCTAGTTATCCATATTTCAGATCCCATTGCAGACAATGAAAGTACTAGTTTGATAAGAAAACTTAATGATTGGAAAAGAAGAATGGGCAGTGTTTGACTGAGGGTCTTTGCAAGTAACCTTTATCTGCAAGACTGAACCAGTGTTTCATCTTACTGGTTTTAGAAATATCTCATTGACCTGTGGCCCTGAGATGCCTCTTTGCAGCAATAGATCGGTGGTAGGAGGTAGCAGACATTATTTTAGTTTTAAATTTATAAAGGAGAGGAAAAAATTATATTATCTTGTGTAACAGAGTTGACATATAACTTGACAAAAATGTACCTTAGTGTGATGAAATAATGTTCCACTTTAATCCAGGAATCTAATGAGATACCTGAGTAGCTACAAGTTATAGGTAAGCATTGATTTCATAGAGAAATCACTTTATATTGTGATGAATGTGAATATTTAGCACAAGATTAAAATGAACATATGTAAATAAATTAGGCTGTTTGTTCATATCTCCCATTCTCTTTTTAAAAAGCTCTCAAATGCTTACAATTTTCTTCCCTATATACTCATTCTAGGAATGAGAACAGTCCAACAAACCAGAGAGTCATTTTGCTTTTAACTCTCATATTGCATTTACTTATGGGTAACACTGGAGAAGGCAATGGCAGCCCTCTCCAGTTCTCTTGCCTGGAAAATCCCATGGATGGAGGAGCCTGGTAGGCTGCAGTCCATGGGGTCGCTAAGAGTCAGACACGACTGAGTGACTTCACTTTCACTTTTCACTTTCATGCATTGGAGAAGGAAATGGCAACCCACTCCAGTGTTCCTGCCTGGAGAATCCCAGGGACGGGGAAGCCTGGTGGGCTGTGGTCTCTGGGGTCGCACAGAGTCGGACACTACTAAAGTGACTTAGCAGCAGCAGCATGGGTGACATTCCTCTGTCTGGTTTCCAGGAAGCCTTGTTCCAAATTCATCGTTGTGAATGGGAGGCAGGTGTGTGCATTGTTTCACCAACCTTGACTGGCAATCTCTAAACACCTTTACACAAATACAGGATTATTTTTGTGTTTGTTTTTAAAAGTTAACATTTACCATATATTGACTTTGGGATAAAGAAACTGTTTACCTAAAATAAATAGACTGCCAAATATTTCTCCAACAAAGATGAATTTATTCAGGATCAGCAGCATATTGCAATTCAGGGTGTGCCACCACGGTGAGACATATGCAAGTTCCCTCTTGACAAGAGAAAGAAACCCTTTTATAGAGGGAAAAGGAAGGTCGGAGGGCTGGAATGAACAAATCGTCCATGGCTTTGCATTGGCTGAGTCCTTGCCAGGAAAGAAAAGACTTTCTCTTTCCTGTGGGACTCTCATATCATCACAAAGAATGAGAGTTCCTCTTCTAGTCTACCCCTCTATTTAAGTCAGGTTTCAGTTTGTTAATTTTTTATAGCATCGTCAAACAGAACATTCTGTAGCTGCCCAGCATGGTTCCTTACATTTCATGGCATTTTTTGAACAAAAAGTAGTTCATATTGAAAAAAAAGTATTTCATATTTATCATAAGGCTTAATTTAGACCCCATTCCTAGCAAAAGTATAAGATTTGTTGTTTCAGTGGTTTTGAAGTATGTAGTTAATTTCTCAGTATTTACCACTTGATATGTTCCAAGCTATTTATTGTGGCTCCAAGTAGAATGATACAGTTTCTGATACTAAGGACCTGAAAGCTGAGTAGGGGTGAAACAGGCTTCAGTAAACAATGACTGTACAGCATGTGATTTGCTATAAATGCTCTCCAGACGTGGAGGGTCCCAGCATCCTTGAAGTGAGAGGTCAAGGAATGTTCCCAGAGGAGATGTCATCTGACCAACGCAGAGGGGAGAAGGAAGGACAGCATTAGCAAAGACATAGAGACGTGCATGCTCACAGTGGATGTGAAAATCTTCAGTTCCCTTTTTCGTGCCAGTTGTCAGTTGGGGCTAGTATTGCATTGGATTGTTAGCTTGATAATAAATGACCATGTCTTGTACCTGATATGGGTACAAGATCAGGTACTGTTCTCAGCAGCCCTTGAACACTGTCGACAGACTGCTTGACTAGATACTGAGTTCCTCCTGATTCAGATCTATTTTATTTTCATGCTAGGCCAAAGAGACTACGTTTATATTGTTGAGCCATGGATTCTATTCCAGAGCTCCACCCTATTTGTGGAAGGAATTTCTGGCAAAGATCAACCTAAAAAGTGACTGAAACGACAGCCAGATTGGTGACTTGACTTCCAAATCTGTTGAGGTTTAAAATTAAGACAAATACTCTCCGGTGAGCCTTAAGGATGACTGTGGGGCATGCTAGGTGTTAAGAAGGAAATAAGCTTCCTTTCCCTATAAATGTTGCCCTGGAATCATCCATGTTTTAATTTCAAAAAGAGAAGCATACATGTCTCAAAAGAAAGTATATCACCTCAACGATGTTTCTTAATTACAAATGGAAAAAGTGGAGAAATCTGGTAGATGCAACCTGAACCAAGTGATTGGAGTTAACTTCACCAGTAATAAGACCTATATACGTCATGTACTTTTCTGAAGCGGTGTACCAAGTTGGACAAAACATCACTTCTGTGACATTCCTGTCAAAAATGCACAGCCTCAACCTACTGTTTAGAAAATGCACACACATCTAAATTGAGGGACATTCTGAAAAGTCAGTGGGCAGTACTCTCCACAGTGGTCAGGATCACAAAGACAAAGGGTGAGAACGGACACAGACCAAAGACGAGGGAGACAGGATAACTAAATGCAGGGCTGAACCCTGGACGGGATGGCCCATCCCAGGAAGGACACTGGGGTACGAGTGCTGAGTGTTGAATAAGCTTTGCAGACCAGTATGTTCTGGTAGCATAGAAATAGTGCGTTCTAATGTTAATTTCATGATTCAGGTTAATTTCATGTGGTTGTGTCGGATGAACCTGTTAGGCAAAGCTGGGTGAAGGATAAACAGGAATTCTATGGGAAAAAAAGAAGTCTGTGTACTGTTTTGCAACTTTTTATGTCTAAAATTGTTTCAAAATAAAATGCTAAAGAGAGAGAACAAATAAACTATGATCCTTCCCATTTCTTGTTATTCTTAGTCCTGGCTTCAAGGGTTTCCTGGGTGGTTTGGTGGTAAAGAATCTACCTGCAAGTGCAGCAGACACAGGTTCGATCCCTGGGTCAGGAAGATTCCCTGGAGGAGGAAATGGCATGTGTGTGTATGCATGCGTGTGTGTGTGTGTGTGTGTGTGTGGGCATATATATATATATATATATATATATATATATATTGTTCAACTTTTTAACCTTATAAAATGTGCATTGCTTTCAAAAGTTGGGCATTTTCTTTTCAGGAAAATACTGACTAAACTCAAGCTTTTTTTGCTTGAACAAAGGATTATAAAACCTACAAGAGACCTAATATATTCTCTCATTAAACATTTTAAAGACTTATGGAAAAAAAAGTACAAAAAAGCAAAAAATCATAATAGGATTTATTAGTGGTGGTTTTTATTACTGATTTAAAGACCTCCTCCCACAATTAAAACAAAATTTTTGTCATTTCTTATTAGAGGAGACGTGTGGGTAGCTGTCTTTTATAACACACTGAAATAAATTTCTTAGGTCCCAATAATATTCAAGCAGAATGTTGCCTACACATTAATTCTTTTTCACAGTTGACCTAGATTGTTAAAATAAATTTAAATCTCCCGAACTGATTTATCTGTCTTGACTTTCTAGAATACAAAGATTATATGCAAAATATTCTACTGGCAAAGGAGATTATATTAGAAATAAATGTATATTCTGCCCATCATATTTTTAAGCTGTTGCTAAATATTGACCTTCAGTTCAGTTCAGTCACTCAGTCATGTCTGACTCTTTGCAACCCCATGAATTGCAGCATGCCAGGCCTCCCTGTCCATCACCAACTCCCGGAGTTCACTCAGACTCACATCCATCGAGTCAGTGATGCCATCCAGCCATCTCATCCTCCGTCGTCCCCTTCTCCTCCTGCCCCCAATCCCTCCCAGCATCAGAGTATTTTCCAGTGAGTCAACTCTTCGCATGAGGTGGCCAAAGTACTGGAGTTTCAGCCTTAGCATCATTCCTTCCAAAGAACACCCAAGACTGATCTCCTTCAGAATGGACTGGTTGGATCTCCTTGCAGTCCATGGGACTCTCAACAGTCTTCTCCAACACCACAGTTCAAAAGCATCAATTCTTCGGTGCTCAGCTTTCTTCACAGTCCAACTCTCACATCCATACCTGACTACTGGAAAAACCATAGCCTTGACTAGACGGACCTTTGTTGGCAAAGTAATGTCTCTGCTTTTGAATATGCTATCTAGGTTGGTCATAACTTTCCTTCCAAGGAGTAAGCGTCTTTTAATTTCATGGCTGCAGTCACCATCTGCAGTGATTTTGGAGCCCCCCAAAATAAAGTCTGACACTGTTTCCACTGTTTCCCCATCTATTTCCCATGAAGTGGTGGGACCGGATGCCGTGATCTTAGTTTTCTGAATGTTGAGCTTTAAGCCAATTTTTTCACTCTCCTTAAGGTATTATAGTGATTTTGGTGACAGAGTATCTTTCTCATCTTCCCCAAAGTCTTGTAAATGCCTGACAATAGTGGACACTTCATTTAAGTGGATGGATGGATGGGAGGCCTTAGGCCAAAGAATTGGCTTGATTGAGATGCGCTAATGGGTCTAAACAGAACTACTTGACATCCTCAAAGACTACTGCCTGGGTCATTTGCATTTGAATACCCAGAAGTAGTGAGAAAATTTGCTTCCTCTGTTTCAAGATCAAGGTTCCAATCACAAGGCTAAGTGATTTGAAGGGATTTTAACACCTTGTTGAGGGAAGAGCAGGGCTTGTTGGGGTTATGGTGGTGCAGCTCCCCTCCATCATGCAAGCCTGCTGCAGCGGTCCAGAGAGAGGCACAGAGATGAGTGAGCTTTGCCAACACTGTGTGCGATGCCTGGTGAGCCCAGGGCTGCGTGAATGTCCACCATGAAAGACCAGAGGACAGGAAAACCTTGGGATATGGAGTACTCTGAGCAAAGGAATTACAAGCACATATAAACGGAGACCCCTGTGGGTGCCCATTCTGTGTCAATAGAAAAATAACCTAGAAAGCCCTAGAAGGGTTCCACGGAATCCCAAGGTATAAAGAATCTGTGTGGACAGAATAACTAGGAAGAGTCCACCTGAAAGTCCTAAAAGTGACTGTGTTTAGATTTCGGGCCCGGGGGATCACAGGGGCTTTGATGTTTAGTGGTCTTCAGTGGGATGATGGAATCAGCTGTCAGTCAACAGAGAAACTGCAGATCATCAGGTTTAGAGTTGGGACAGCACAGGACAGCCAGCCTCACAAGGAAGCCGCAGCCTGTTTTGTCCTGGAACCAGGAAGGGCCTCATGAAAAGGCCAAAGCATCAAGGAGCAGTCCTTCCTGGAACAAGAGGGATATGTAAATCTTCATATCTCCTTGCAGCCACTCTGGATCCAGTCCAGCCAGCCCTCAGCTTCTCTGAGTCCCAAGTGGCTATAGATACTGTGTCCAAAAGGGTCTTTCCAAAGACTTGGCCCTCATCAACACAGACAAAGCCTCTGAGACTCTGCATGATTTCTGGAGGCAGCCTGCAAAGGCTTGTCAGCAAGGTGTCCAAGGCCAGTCTGCGACAGTGGCTGGTCTCCTCACCCCTACTGTCTTAGAGACATCTGTTCAGTGATTGCAGTTAAAACTTAGGGGAAAAAGTTTCTATGAAGCAATAGAGTGCACACAGAATAAAACTGGGAAAACCCAGCCTTGAACATCTCTTTTTTTTCCTGTCGCTTACTCCTGAATGTGACAGTCATAGATTACCTCCAGCCAGTAACATGGGCTGGTGAGGAGGGCTGTGTGATGCAGCAGGAAGGCAGTGGTTTGTTCACGGTGGCCTGGCAGAAAGACAAAGGAGTCAGGGTGTCACGCAGCATCCGTGAGCTGCATGAATGGATCTCAGCATTGGCCCCGCAGGGCCTTCGATTAGGCTGAAAGAGGCCTGGCAACGTGGGCAATTTGGCGTTAGCATGTTTCCTCCTTTGTGCTGCTGGGTTGATTCAAAAACCAATTTGTTCCTCGTCACAGCTCCCTTGGCCATGGGGTGGGAGAGAGTTCTCTGTCCTTGAGTCTTCCCTGAGGAGTATCTGAAAGTGAGATTTGAATCTGGGAGAATTAAGAGTAATTAATTTTAAAAATTCAAAGGCTAAGCCCTTTTCCCCATGTGCCCCTTTGCAGCTACATAGCTTAGTTAGTTAGTGATAGTCGCTCAGTCGTGTCTGACTCTTTGCGACCCCATGGACTGTAGCCCACCAGGCTCCTCTGTCCATGGGATTCTCCAGGCAAGAATACCGGAGTGGTGGCCATTCCCTTCTCCACAGGATCTTCCTGACCCAGGGATCGAACCCTCATTTCCTGCATACAGGCAGATTCTTTGCCAACTGAGCCACCAGGGAAGCCCTGGAGTACATAGGTATTTAGTTTCAAATAGGGATTCAAGGCCTCTGATAACTAGGAGATGGTCTGAGACACTTCTTTTTGCACTTAACTTCAATATCTTTTGGTGTGCTTATAAAAACCTTATCTCCTTCTAAAAAAAACTCTAGGTCTTTCAAATATTATATTGCAAAAGAAGCAGCCATTGTTAAATTAATATGAACTCTTCTGTCCAAAATGGTCCATAAGTATTTGTCCTTGAATGTTTGAACCCATTAACATCAAGACTGAGTCTTGTACAAATGGGGGTTGCTCTTATTTTAAATAACAGTCCATTCTCAGAATCCATTAGTAATATTTTTCCATCTCTAAAGCCCCATTTGTGCTAACATTCTGTTTATACCGCAGCCCTGGGTAGTTGGCTTCCCGGTGTAGATGGATGAACAAGACTCTATTTAATCTGTATTTTGGCTCTGAGTAGCAGTGAACAGTTCTTATAAGATATGGAAGAAAGTGAACTCAGAAGGATATGAATAAATAAGTTACCATAAGATGTCTGTACTCAGAACCTGAAAGAAATTATACTGAACTCCTGGGATATAGACATGGGATTCCAAAAGCAAGTTCTCCCTCTCCTTCGTCTTCTTCTGGGCTTGACTTTCCATAGAGAATCTGTTGCCTTCAGAGGAGGCTTTGTTTGGCAAGACTGGTAGCAAAAGTAGCCTAATTAAGTGAGGACAACTCTGGAAGGGGAGGAGGTAGCCCTCAGCAGGTACAGTTGGAGTCTACAGGAATTTGCAAGGTCACCCAAAACAGATTTTCTGTACATTTACTAGGTCCTTAAATATTTTCCCAAACCGATTCATGGAATACCATTACTCTTACTTGGAAGTGACAGTATTTCTATCAGCATTTGTCTCATGTGTCCAGAAACCACCTTACTAATGTAAAACTACTGTTCCAGACTGTGTTTATTATACTGTCTAGGGCTGTGTTTGAACCTGTGTCTGTCCCTCTGCATGACCACAGTTAAACCCTAGAACATGAAGATACATATAATGGCCTGAGTTAGAGAAGTTTTAATATAGGTAATTTGTTTCTTTGTTTTAGAATTGCAGTGTTGGAAATTGTACAAAGTGAATTTTATGTGCCATTCTGAGAATGAGCAGTCTTCATACCAGTCTTCCCAACTGCATCCTCAATAGGAACAATTCTGCTTTCCTGGAATCTCCTATGTATCCTAGATAGTTGGCTACAAAAATTGGTAGTTTGTCTTGTGGAGCATTATGTTGAAGTTCTCTTTGGAGAACTTGGAATCTTCTTCTCCAGATGATATTTCTTCAGTGGCAGATACCATGTGACAACTATTCTTCATAAAATCAGTCAACTAAATATGGCAGACATTTCTATACTTTAAGTTTTTATTTATTTATTTAATTTTTAATATCCTTGACTGTGGTTTAAAGGAAAAAAGGAAAGCTAAAGGGTACAATGAACACACCTGGAGTCTGCAACTTGGCTAAAAGATTATGTAACTCATGGGTAAAATGTGCACAGTGTCCTTGGTTTTATGCCTGAATCAGGAAGCAAAATTTAAAGCAGTGGTTGAACTGCTTCGATATCTATGTGCATTATTAACGTTCACATCTTTAGAGATAACTAGAGCTATGCTTTCTTGTCACTAAGAAATAAATGTTAAAATTCCCTGAGATTCTGCAGCCTTTATCTAATAAGAATATTAATATAACAAATATTGTGTTATACGTGTAACATGCATTATAGTTATGGGTCTGCAGTAGTCAGAAATGAGACAGGAAGACAGGAGATGCAACCCGAATTTTATATTAGTGATGTTGTATTAATTATGACAGAGAAGGCTTTCCTATTATAGGCTTCATTTTTCAGATGCTTGAAACTTTCCCACAGGAATTTTTCTCATGACGTTTTTTTGCATAGTAATGAAAACAGGAGATTGGTTTTTAATGTTTTTGAAAGATTTTATCTAGGAGTAAAAGTGTTTTTTTAGAACATTTTTAAGTTACTTTGTATTCTGAAACCTCAAACCAAATAGATTTTTAGTGACCTTCAAACTTATCTCCAATGAAGAATTTTATTGCCTTTCATGTGTGAGGCAAAGTTTGATTTACAAATAATTAAATTACAAGCATCACCCAATGCTTCCTCTTCAAGTTGCCGGGTTTCCAAATAGCAGTTGCCCAGTACACTTTGCAAATGAAGGGAACTGCATTTAGTTGGTCAGTAACTGAAAATTAGCCACTTCTCAAATGTGTGTGGTAGATACAGTTTTTGTACCTATTAAAAAAGAAGCTAAGCTGAAGACTAGTTGTTGGATTCTGACATGGCCCCTTTGAATATAAGTGAGCTCTGCTGACAAAGAAGAGAGCAGTATCAAGCTAAAACAGTGGCCTGTATGATCTACTTTTGTTTAAAAATCTCACAAAGATAGAATCACTGCACCCTCTGAGCTCAACAGATTGAGTTCCACTCAGGGGACAAATGGTTGAGATCCAAAACACGAAAGGTCTCAACTGCTCATTAAAATGTTAATTATGCAATGGAGGGTTCAGGGCTTGTCCTTCAACCATGAATTTTCACATCTCAACCTATTAATGTTAAAGAAACCATAGTACCAGCAGAATCACAGCATAAGAGAAAGATAGTACACACTTATTAAACTATGTGCATTTAAGTATGTATACATTTAAGTATATTTCTTTAAATGCCAATCTTTGGAGAAATGAATTCATGCACTTCTTCCCCTTTATCACCAGTTCACTCACCACACCATTACAGACTCTAACTGGGTTACAGAGTTTTGAAATTTTCTTAACTGGGGGTGCGAGTGGACAGGCTACATGTTTGTCTTCACTTTATACAATGTGTACCTTTCAGTCTCTGCAATCTCTATAACCTATACTCTGCAGAGCACAAAAAAGGCATTAAAGCATTTTATATAAATTTACAAATGAGTGAGGTTAAAGAAGAATTTCATATTCTCTAAATTACAAAAGTCAGTATTTTATGGTGTTTAAATCAGCACTGAAAAAGCCTTAATCTCACCTACCCATGAATTCATAAAATACCATTCTTTCACATTTTATGTCAGAATTTAAAAATCAACTTACATATTAAGCATCATTAAGCACTGAACTTTAAAAAGCCACATTACATGATTCATACAAAGCCACTCCTGCCTCTTTACTGTCCTTTTCGCTTGTGCTATGACCGAGAAATTAAGCACGGGCTTCCATCGCTTCTCTCTGGTCACGTTGACACACAGTCAGGAGTGGTCAGCTTGGCAAATGCCTGGCCAGGTGGGTGATCCAGGATGTTTTGGGAACAACGCTTTCCCTGCGAACTGTGGTCAGAAGTAGAAGTCTTCTATCCTAGCACCCTTTTGTTTTGTGAGGGGTGGGTAATCTATGGCCTTGCACAAAAGAGATCTATCTTCAAATTCCCATAAAGCCAGAATTTTGTAGATATTACTACATTTTTGTAATTTTACACATTCTTCTTCTTGACCATACTTATGAGGGCATTTGTTTTAAATATTCATAATTTCCAGAGAGACTAGTTTCAGTAGGAGGTTTCCATTAATAATTTCTTGGCAGTGTTTAGGAGATAGAAAGATCACATCCTTTGCATTTCATTTAAGGATTTGACATGGCTTCTTTCCCTGGTTGTACATACATATTTTGTCTTGATGTTTCATTAGCCACCCGAGACTTAAAAACAATATGTAATTTAGCTATTGGCTGTGTGATTCTGTAATCACAAAGAGATTTGCTAATTCAGGGTTCTGTTTTCTTAAGGTCTTTACAGTATCAAAAAATTCATGAAAAATCAGATCATATCATCTCTTTTCTTCTTCATAGAGGACGTTAATGACTTTACTTCTTTTAACTTTTGGTCTTCCAAACCAGGACTCTGAAGCCTGGAAATGTTATGACGCCATGACAAGAACAATAATCCTTAATCAATAATCTTGTTCATCTCACGTGACTCCTCTGATATGGTTTTCTTGTTGGTAAAATGATACATGTCCTCATTGTGATGATACAACATTTATATAAAGCGTTTAGCTTTCAGAAAAGTATTTTTGTTCCCATTAATAATGCTTGGGCAATATAACCACTAAATAAATGGCTCAGTGGTAAAGAATCTACCTGCAGTACAGGAGATGCAGGAGACATGGGTTCAATCCCTGGGTCAAGAAGATCCCCTGGAGGAGGGCACAGCAACCCACTCTAGTATTCTTGCTGGGAAGACCCCGAGGACAAAGGAGTCTAGCAAGCTATGGTCCCTGGGGTCACAAAGAGCTGGACACAACTGAAGAGACCGAGGACAAGAATGTCTGTTATCTTCTTTGTTTTCAGCAGCAATCCCCAAAAGGTAGATAGAACATACAATTGTTTAACTTTATCAGTGAGGATCAGTTCAGTTCAGTCGCTCAGTCGTGTCCTACTCTTTGCGACCCCGTGAATCGCAGCACGCCAGGCCTCCCTGTCCATCACCAACTCCCAGAGTACTGAGTCCCAATTTAGGCTAAGAATTTCCTCCAGATAATAAGACTATGGTGGTGCTGAAATCAGAAACCATGATTCCTGTTGCCACATCTGTGACTTTAAAAAACAAAAACAATGCAACTATGAAGGACAAGGACATTGATTTTCCCATTAAGTCTATAAATGATACAGAAGGGAGGAAAACTGGCAAGCTCTTTTGAAACTGGTCATAAGTAAATTCTAAGTGTAATCTTAATTAGAAGGGGAAAAGAACGGATGAAAAGAATATTTACTGAAGCCATTATTACAAAGTTTGGTTTGGTATAAGAACTCATCTCTGTCATCAAGTAGGCATAAAACGTTTGCAGCTTGGTTTTCATTGAGTGAGATTTTTCACTTTAAACACTGCAATGCTGAGATATTGATTTGTTTGTAAAGAATTCAATAGTTGCAAATGAGTGGAATTGGGGGCTGATGCAAAATTAGTGTGTTGGTTGAATAAATGTATGACCAGAAACCAATGGCAACCCACTGTAGTATTCTTGCCTGGAAAATCCCACGGACAGAGGAACCGGGTAGACCACAGTCCATGGGGTCACAAAAAAATCGGACACTACTGAGCAACTTCACTTTCACTTTTCAGGAACCACTTGGTTGAGGTTAACCAATTATTTTCTTAGTTTATATTTTAATCAAATTCAGTTTTTTCAGAGACTAGGTAATTTCATGGACACATGTTTGTACATATTAATAATTTGTTCTGCCACTCCAGTAATTTCTATTTCCCCTCTACTAATATCCAGGTTCCCTAATTGCACGTAATACCATGGGGAAGTAAGCAGAGAAACAGTCCGCCAATATGCAGGGCTCCCTTTCTCAGAGTTCTGAGAATATTGTACCACCCAGATAGTCACTTTGACTATATATATATATATATATATATATATATATATATATATATGTTCAGTGAATTCTCATTTTTTTTTCATTTTTTGTGTAGGCAGTCAATGATGAATCATAATTTTTGATGTATGATTAACCGAATAATTAAAATTTCGGTTTCTTAGAAATGATAATTCTAGTGTTAAAAAAAAGATTTCTAGCTTTGTCCCAGAATTAATGCATCAGAATTTTGAGTGAATTAAGCTCCCACTCATAAGTGGTGCTTCAGTTTCATGTCTCAACTGTAAATTTTTGAGAACTGCTCTTCCAATTTGGATTAACATTGTAGGCATGTGCTCCAGTTTTTAACTTGGAAACCAGCTGACCTGTGACCCAGTGCCAAAAAGCATGACTAGACCAGGTTACAGCCAAACCATGTCATAATTATAATCTCAAATAGAATATGATAAAAAATTTATGTAATATAAATAGCTGCCTTAGATGCTTACTCAGTGATTCTGCTGTGGAATTTTTTTTTTTTTAAACCGGGATTTCCACATATAGAAGACTATTGTACCTTTCACAGTGTTTTATGAACTGTTTTTGGTTGATAATTTGTTAACAGTATGGTGATTTGACTTCAAGGTGCTAGGAACTCTAAGAACTCTCTACACTTATCATCTCATCCCAAAATATGTAGCATAAATTTCCAGGATAAACAGCAGACCTTCACTTGCAAGCGTAGGACTGCATGCTCTCTTATAAGTTGTCTCTTTTTTACTGCATGTTCTGCAAAATAGTAATAACTGGATGTTCTGGCTAAAGCTTCAAGATGACCATTGTAAGTCAGTGGTTAAATATCAATTTGCAAACTCTGCTTTATCACTATAAATCTGGATAGATTATTTATCTAACTTTAGCAAAAGTTTACATAATATTACACCTCCTTGGTAAATAGTGAAAAGTAATAAAACTAAATATTGGTTTATGAGCCCAGTCATTATTAATTCAATTCATTGTGCCATAATGCTACTTTAGTTTAAGAGAAAATATTTATATACTACAAAATGACTTGAGAATAAAAGACTTAGATAATCCATTTAATATTGAAACTCTTATATTCCTGAGTCACACATTAATATGTGTACATATTGAAAGCTATATATATTTTTTTTTTCTTAAAGTTGTCCTTTTAGCTTTCTGGTAAGGGGACTATTTTGGTTCAAATTATAAAAGTACTTACAGATAAATATTCATTTTTTACAAGTAAAGACTATGAAAGAATTAATCTTATGGTAATAATATATTAGCTTCCTCTTATTTCAGATAATTTTTTGAATTACAAAAGAATTTTTTTATTATAGAGGTAATATAGTAATGGGAGAAATACAAAGGTACAAAAAATATAAAGAAGCAATAAATAATACTTATAATTCAATATCCTGAAGCAACTACTGTAATTAATTTGTCAAATATACATTTAGTCTTTTTTATATGTGTATTTTACATATTTGGAACTAATCCTCTGCAAAAAGAAACAAAAGCCATTAGAATCAGGAAAAGAGCAATTTAGATGGATACACAGGACTGCTTTGTGTCCAGATTATCTGAGAACTAGTGGGTAAAGGAACTTATGTTTAAATCTGCTCTATTTTATTTCAGTTATACTCCTGTTTCACGGTTGTACACTCAGTTGTTGCAGATTATATCAGACTAAAAACTGGTTACTAGCCTAGATAAACAGTTTTGTTTTTTGAGGGAGGCAAATATCCAAATACAATGAATTGTTTTGTGATTTTGAGATTAACTCACCCTCAGTGGTTCAAGAAATGTTTATTTTAGAAAGAAATGCAGAAAAAAATCATTTCTAGGAGCTTTCTGCACCCACACCCTAGAATGACTTTGGAAATCTTTTTTAAATTAGTTATAGATAGAACTAAATTGTCTTTTTGCTATTTTAGTAGACATACCATAAATAATTTATCAATAAACTAAAATATATTAAAGCAAGCCCCTTTAAGTTCCATTCAAAATTAGAACTCCATATCCCTCAAATGGCCTCACTCGCTCACTTTTTTCTTCTGTCCATTGCTTCTACTCTCGACTCTTTTTTTTTTTTCTTTTAAATTTGTCTAAACAAATTTTGGGGAAATTTCTGAGGACAAAAAAGGCTTAAAATGATATCAATGAGATTTTATTCTTGAATGTTCTTTCATTTTATTGACAGGAATAATGCTTTTCCCTGTGGAGGTTCAGTAGTTTTGTTTTGTTTTTTTCCTTCTTCCTTTCTAATCCCAACACTGAATCAAATTATGGAACCTCTATTTCAACAAATTGTGGAACGTGTTGGTTCCTGGTGGCTCAAACAGTAAAGAATCCGCCTATAATGTAGGAGACCTGGGTTCAAGTCCCCAGTTGGGAAAATCCCTTGGAGAAGAGAATGACCCACTCCAGTATTCTTTCCTGGAGAATTCCATGGACAGAGGAACCTGGCGGGCTACAGTTCATGGGTTCTCAAATAGTTGGACACGACTGAACGACTATTTCACCGTTGCTACATCCTATCAGAATCATCTCTCAACTGTTAAGGTCTGTGTTGGAAGACATTAGGAGATTTATTCCTGCCTCAAAGTAAAAACATAATTGATAAAATTTTATGTTTATATGTTGACTCGCATGCAATCTTTTTTCTTCTATTGCTAAACTCTTTGATATCACAGGCTTCCTTTTTTAACTTCCAGAAATCTAGTCTCCATCTGAGCCCTCTGCTAAAATCATTCTCTAAAATGTTCTTAATGGCCTCTGTGCCCACAGTGACCATTCTCAACACAATTCTTTTTATTCTCTTAAGTTATTTGCCCTTTCCAGTCACTTTTTCATGAAACCCTTCTCACATGTTTTCTGTGAGATTTTTAAAAATTAATTTAATTAAATTAATTCAGAAGTACAGACATACAGATGATACCACTCTAATGGCAGAAAGAGGAACTAAAGAACCTCTTGATGAGGGTGAAAAAGGAGAGTGAAAAAGCTGGCCTAAAACTCAACATTCAATAAACTAAGATGATGGCATCTGGTCCCATCACTTCATGGCAAATAGATGGGGGAAAAGTGGAAACAGTGAGAGATTTTATTTTCCTGGGCTCCAAAATCACTGCAGACAGTAACTGCAGCCACGAAATTAAAAGACATTTACTGTTTGGAAGAAAAGCTATGATAAACCTAGACAGCATATTACAAAGCAGAGGTATCACTTTCTGACAAAAGGTCCATCTAGTCAAAGTTATGGTTTTTCCAGTAGGCATGGTAAGATGTGAGAGCAGGACCTTAAAGAAGACTGAGTGCCGAAGAATTCATGCTTTTGAACTGTGGTGCTGGAGAAGATTCGTGAGGGACCCTTAGTCAGCAAGGAGCTCAAATGGGTCAATCCTAACAGAAATCAGTCCTGAATATTCATTGAAAGGACTGATGTTGAAGCTGAAGCTCCAGTACTTTGTCCACCTGATGCGAAGAGCCGACTCATTGAGAAAGCTTTAATGCTTGGAAAAAATTGAGGGCAGGAGAAAAAGGGGGCAACAGAGGATGAGATGGTTGGATGGCATCACTGACACAATGGACATGAGTTTGAGCATACTCCAGGAGATTGTGAAATTCAAGGAAGCCTGGCATGCTTCAGTCCATGGGGTCACAACAAATTTGACACAACTTAGTGACTGAACAACAGCAAGGAGTACCATTGCTTTACAGTGTGGTATTAATTTCTGCTGTACAGCAAAGTGAATGAGTTAGACATATACATATGTCCACTCTTTTTTAGATTATTTTCTCATATAGGCCCCTTCAGAGTCTTAAGGAACGAGTTCCCTGTGCTATACAGTAGGTCTTTGTTATCTGTTTCATATACTGTAGTGTGTAAATGTCAACCTGAAATTCCCAATATATTCCTCCCTTTCTCCCCCTTGATAATCTTGTTTGCTTTCTACATCTGTGACTCTATTTCTGTTTTGTAAGTAAGTTTATTTGTACCATTAATATTCCACATACAAGCAATACAGTATGATATTTCTCTTTCTCCATCTGAATCACTTCACTAGTATGATGATCTGAGACTTCAGTTCCCAAAACGGTGCCCTTTCTGAGTATCCCCTTGAATGTTCCTAGCTCAAGCTGTGCACTCCCCTGTCTTCCCCTCGCTGAGAGAACTGAGGGTTGGGAATCTGCTCTGAAGGTATACAGGCTCAGGCTTAGCTCCTGGTGTACATCTGCACCAGCTGGATGGCATTAAGAATGTCACCATCTCTTGGTGACATTTATTTATTTTAAACATATGTAATAAGGACAAAGGTAGGCCTCCATGGTTACGTGGATCCTAGGCAGATGGAGATATCCAGGTACCTTCCAACTGTAGGCTTTTTTCTGTCTCCAGGGTCCTCATGGTCCTGAATGGAGGCACTAAGTCTCTTTGTCAATATTATCAACCTTGATATTTCATTTTAGGTTTTTTTGTAAATGTGTTTAAAGTATCCACCACAGCACCTAACATTGAATAGACACTCAATAAATGTTAGCTGTTATTTTCATTAGCATGATTATTTTTATTTGCCTATTGACTAATTAATGATGACATCTTGCATATTTTAACCTTTCGTTATTAATACATCATGGTGAAGATGTTTATACATATTTATAAGCCAGTAGATTGATTCCCTTAATGGTGTTACTTCCCATACTCCTTTCTATTCTCAGTGCTTCCAGTTTACAAAACAACAAAAAAGATACTACTATACCTTTTTTAATTGTTTTTCTTTTTGCTCTGGATTTGTAAGAGTTCCTTATATATTTTACATATTAACTCCTTATCATTATGTGGCTCAAGAGTATTTTTTCCCATTCCGTTGGCTGCCACTTCACTCTCTTGCTTCCTTTGTTAAGTAGAATTTTTTTTTTTTTTTTTGGTTTATATCATCTACTTGTCATTTTTTTTTGCTTTTGTTGCTTATACTTTGGAAATGGTGGTTGCCAGCAGCTGGGAGAGGAGGAAATGGAGAGTTTCTGTTCTGTGGGGTAAAGTTTCAGTTATCCAAGATAATTATGTGCCAGAGATCTGAGTATGACATTCTGGCTATTGTCAGCTGTGTATTCTGTGCCTCGCATGTCGACTGTTCTTACCACAGTTTTAAAATTAAGTAGGTAAATGAACAGATGCCATTACTGGAAATAAAACTGGTGCTACCATTCTTGCAAATGATATTCAGTCACCCTCAAGAGCAACATATTCTTGATTTTAGTGTGTATTTTATGACAAAATGGCAATGACACTACACCTGCAAAATAATTACCACTGAAGCTCTCAAGCTCCAGAAGGCAAAGTGGAAATCTGTATGGCCATAAAATAATCTAGCACAGTGTTTGAATGTCTTTGAAGATTAATAATATTTGTTGAGAAATGAAGTGATGAGGTCAGAAAGTCCAGCTGCTCTAGGTCAAAATCTACACCAGGTATTCATTCAACAAATATTTATTGAGCACTTGCTATGTGTCAAGCTCTGTTTAGGATCTAAGAAGACAAATGAATGTATAGATATCACTATTCTCTGCAACTTTGCATTCTAGTAAGCAAAGACAGGAAAAAGTGAATTAAAAAGTGCATACATAAATGTGTTAGATGTAGTAAGTGCTACAGGCAAGAGTCGATCAATAATAAGGTCAAGAGCAGGGCATGTAGGAAAGTATTGGGTAACACATCATTTCCTGTATAACAAACCACCTCAAATCTTAGTGGCTTTGTTTCATGTCGTTCGTAATTCCATGATTCAGCTCTTTGACTGAGTTAAGCTGGTTGGTTCTTCTGCAGTTTCATCTGGTGTCACTCACGAGGCTACAGTAGACTAACAGCTCTACTTAGGGGTGGATGACCTAACATGGGCTCACTCGCATACCTGGTGGTTGGTGCTGCTTCACCCTCAGTGGAGCTAGCCTGTGCCACCCCACAGGAAAGCAGACTTTCAGGATGATGAGGCTGGAAACCGTAAGACCTTTTGAGCCCTCAGCTCAAACAGATCACTTTCACTGCATTTTTTCTGACCAATTCAAGCCACAGGCTTACCACGATTCACAGCAAGAGGAAGGAAAACCTCCATCTCTTGATGAGAAGAACTGTATAGGAGTTGAGCTAGTTTTAGCCTACTACAAAGGAGGAGTTACTATGTTAAATTGGATAGTCAGTGACATCTCTGGAAGGATGACATAAAGGCAGAGACCTCTGGGATGTGAGAGAACATCAGCAACATGACAGTCTTTGAGGAATGCATTGTGAGCCCTGAGAATTCACAGCACAAAAATGCCATGGTGAGGAAACAACAAGCTTACAGGCTTTATCTTTCACTCCATGTGAGGTGAGAAGAACCATTGAGAGGATCTTGAACAGAGCAACAAAAGTTCACATATGTGTCAATAGGATCTCTGGTTGCTGTGTTGAAATTGAACTTGAGGGTTCAATAAGGTTCAGCAAGGAAGGAACAGGGAGCCCAATAATAATATTTATCTGGAGAGAAAATGATAGTGCCTTAAATTAGAAGGGCAGTACTGGAAGAATTTTCTGGAACAATTTGTAAAACTAATCAGATAGAAAACATTCTTGGATTGTATAGTCTTCCCAACCAGAAGGTCGACTTTCCTAGGAAAGAAAATGTTAGATTTTTTTTTTTTGTATGTGTCTTCCACTTTGGTATTTGAAAAACACTCACTGGCTAGTGAAGACTTAGGCCTTACTGCTGGATTGAGCATAATCATTGCAGGATGCCAAATCTTTCAGAATTTATCAACAGATGATGTTTAACGACCTTAAGCAAATAGATAAGCCTATTAAGATTCATTGATACTCTTCAGATTGCATTTCTACGATACGCTGAAGGACAGCAGATGATTTAGAGCTAAGACATTCTGTCTGGGTCCAAAAGTATTAAAAATCCATCCCTTGAAATATAAATGATTGTTAAATTAACTGAACAAAAAATTGTCATTAAGTCCTTACTAAGTGAAAAGTGGTAGTTCAGTGATTCAAATTCATACAGGATAGAGTTCTCAAAAGCACTAACATTTTATTGTGGCATGGAGAGTGTTAATTTTATAAATAAAGTAAGGTGAATTTATCAACTAATGTTCTAGTGTTGGACAGAAAGCATGAATAGGCACAGAGAAGTGCTGGGAAGATCTAAGTGTAGGGTGTTCCTGGAACTAGTTCATATCTAGGTGGAACATTCTTCAAGAGATGGGAATATCAGACCACCTGACCTGCTTCCTAAGAAATCTGTGTGCAGATCAAGAAGCAACAGTTAGAACTGGACGTGGAACAACAGACTGGTTCCAAAACGGGAAAGGAGTATGTCAAGGCTGTATATTGTCACTGTGCTTATTTAACTTATATGCAGAGTACATCACGAGAGATGCTGGACTGGATGAAGCAAGCACAAACTGGAATCAAGATTGCCGGGAGAAATATCAATAACCTCAGATATGCAGACGACACCACACTTATGGCAGAAAGTGAAGAAGAACTAAAGAGCCTCTTGAAAGTGAAAGAGGAGAGTGAAAAAGTTGGCTTAAAGCTCAACATTCAGAAAACTAAGATCATGGCATCTGATCCCATCACTTCATGGCAAATAGATGGGGAAACAATGGAAACAGTGAGAGACTTTATTTTAGGGGGCTCCAAAATCACTGCAGATGGTGACTGCGGCCATGAAATTAAAAGATGATTACTCCTTGGAAGAAAAGTTATGACCAACCTAGACAGCATATTCAAAAGCAGAGACATTGCTTTGCCAACAAAGGTCTGTCTAGTCAAAGCTATGGTTTTTCCAGTAGTCATGTACGGATGTGAGAGTTGGACTATAAAGCTGAGTGCCGAAGAATTGATGCTTTTGAACTATGGTGTTGGAGAAGACTCTTGAGAGTCCCTTGGACTGCAAGAAGATCAAACCAGTCAATCCTAAAGGAAATCATTCCTGAGTATTCATTGGAAGGAGTGATGCTGAAGCTGAAACTCCAGTACTTTGGCCACTTGATGCAAAGAACTGACGCCTTGGAAAAGACCCTGATGCTGGGAAAGAGTGAATGCAGGAGGAGAAGGGGACAACAGGGGATGAAATGGTTGGATGTCATCACCGACTCAATGGACATGAGTTTGAGTAAGCTCCAGGAGTTGGTGGACAGGGAAGCCTGGCGTACTGCAGTCCATGGTGTTGAAAAGAGTCAGACATGACTGAGCGATTGAACTGAACTGAGGTGAAACATTGGGATTCTGGTGGTATTTAAGGTGTAGAGGAGTCACTACTCATTTCAGGTTCCTTAGTGGATGATAAGTGCTCTTCCTTCTTGTTGCAAAGTACTCACTCCTAAATTTCATGACAGTGAATGAAATATTAATGTTTTTTGTTGTTTTTATTCATTTTGCAGTAAAAATGATTTATATATGTATGTGTATACTAGTATATAATACTGTATGCAGCCATTATGATAATTTATGAAATCTTAAATCATCTCCTACTGAACCTAAATACAGAAGATATTACTTTTAGAAAGAAAAGGAGCTTATTACTTTTACTTAGTATCATGTTTTCAGTATTTTGAATTTCAACTTTTATATCATCCAAAACTATAAATGACCTCACTAGAGATGAAAGATGCTTTATGTCATGAAAAACTGGTATAAAATAGTGTTTGTGACACATCATAGTATATTTCGCTTAAAAAACAAGATGAACACAACAGTTTTATAATCTGTGTTTAGCTAAATTCATCCACTGATAAATCATACTTGGTAAAAACCACTACACAAGGGCCATGTTATTTGCAAGTGTAGATAACATGACATGCAGACCTTATACTTCATAGGACTGTTCATTAATTCTGTTTTAAAACAGATTACATCTAAAATTTAGTATTGAGAAAAATCTCTAGGAATGAGAAAGACAGCCTTGTGTGTCACTCAGTGCCTTCCACAAGCTTCCTAGATTCACTGCGCTTCACTTTCCTCATCTGTAAAATCTCTAGGAATGAGAAAGACAGCCTTGTGTCTCACTCTGTGCCTTCCACAAGCTTCCTAGATTCACTGCGCTTCACTTTCCTCATCTGTAAAAGTAAGTGTTTGGTGAAAGATCAGGGCTTCTCAACCCTGACTGCACACTAGAATCATCTGGGGAAAAGAAATAATTCCAGGCCCCACCTCAGACTTTAATTTTTAAAGGTCTCCAGATGGCTTTAGTATACAATAAGTGGTGAAAACCAATGGGCTAGGTGATCACTAAGGTTACTTCTCACAAAACTTCCTAATTTTATGATTCATTGTATTCTGGCATAGTAATGGTTGCTAGAGATAACAAATCTCTCAGTATTTCCAATGTCCTGGAAACTAGATTGCCCTTAAAGACTGTTTCTGCTCAAAATTGAGAACATTTCCTTATCTGTACTCCAAAATTTCTGTATTATGAGAATAATTTATACAAAGAGACATATATATATTATTCATTTGAGTGTAGCATATACATTAAAAGTGATACAGATTCACCTAATTCTTAGACATTAATGACCGTTCTGATCGGGAAGCACGTTCCTTCAGTGCACATACATTTTAAGGACAGTGTACTCAGAAGCTATGTATTAATTTTTTCAGTTCAGTTCAGTTCAGTTGCTCAGTTGTGTCTGACTCTTTGCGACCCCATAAATTGAAGCATGCCAGTTGAAGTGATATTGTAGCTATTTTGATTTTGAATAAACTGACTGTCAACATCCTGAGATTTTATAATAAATCTCCTAAAGTGTGTCACTTATTCATGATAAACACTTTACATATTGATATACCATGAAGCAGTATAAACAGTTTATAAAAGACTGATCTGAGAGGAATATTTAGCTGTATTGGTATTTCAAAAGATACAAGTTTGTTTTCTTGACACAGTTTTGAAATGTGTCACTGTGAGTTATTGCTGTCAAGTTTTTTACTAACAACTTTTCATTGGAGTGAATGGATAATCTTTTTCTTTAATTGTAAATGCTAAATAATATAATTGTTTGCTATATTACTTAGTTCTCCCATGAAATCAAGAACCCAACAATGAATTCAGAGCCAAAGAAATATCATATAAACTCTTAGCAAATTGGGAAAGGCCTCAAATAAATAGTAAGCTGGGAAGTAATAGATTTGGGGTCTTGTATTTTCACAGAATTCTGTGCTTGTGAGTATGTATTTTCGAGTACTTGTGACAGGCAGACTCTGTTCTTCTTTTATCCAGCCTAATAATAGGAAGAAGGAAAATAGGTATAGATGACAGCTAATGGCTAACATGGGTGAATGTAGGTGTAGCCAACAAAGAATGTGCTGGTTATATGAAATTTCTGCAGGCCTAGTTATTTTTGAAAACTATTTGAAAAAAAATTAGTGTCCAGAAAAGACACTATGAAAAAAAAAAAGATGTGATTTTTCAGTATCACAATTTTGTGTTTGTTTCTGACGTCCTCGGTCTGTTAGTCTTATTATATCTTTAATGTTCATACATATTTCATTGTATTTGCTTGCCCCATTGATGACAAGGTACACTTAATAACTAAAAATAATTCACAGTTATACCATTAATCATGGCATGCAAATCTCTGAAATTAGAAGAATAATGTGACTGCTGGAATAGTCCACGTGTTTTAAAACCTTGTTCTGTGCAGACTAAGGAAGCCGTTTTGCTTCACATTATCTCTACCACCATAACAGTTTGTTTTATAAGGTCTCCCTGAAATCAATCAGATACATGTGCCATGCTTTCAAAGAATTTTGTACAGTTGGAATAGCTATGAACTGTTTGGAAATACGGTGACATATATGGTTTTTGTAATAATAGTAATGTGTATGCTAGTGATTTTATAATATCAAGAGGTTTTATGAAACAATATAAAATTTAACATCTGATGGCATCACACTTATTATTACCCAACTCTTGGAAGTGACCAAGTATAGAAGTTGCTAGTTACCCCTCACCTATCAAAATTTTCACTCCTACCCATCATCATATTCTGGTGTTCTGCCATCAGATGCATTATTTGTGTTTTATGACTTGTGTTAAACTGAAGAGAACACATCAAACTGTACTCAGTCACTTTTATTATCTTAGTTTAATCAGATAAAGTCAACAAAGGGATAATAATTCCAAAGAAAACTAAGGACAGAGGTTATGTAACCTTAAGAGGGGACCCATCAAAAGGGGCCCAGTGAGATTAGAAACATTTCATGCTTGGGGGGAATGAAAGATTAAAAAATGGAAACCAGTGTCACTTACTTCCCAGTTTTGCCTGGGGCTGGATCAGGTCAGCACTACATCATTGTACAGAGCAAAGTAAATTGACCTACTTTTCTAAAGATGTCATATAAAATTTACATGATCTTCAAAGTATGGCAACATTGTATTGAACATAGACTATATCTGACAGTCAAAGGTTAGTGATAGCTAACATTTTTTGAGTAAACAAGCTTTTGCTACCTAAATATAAACATGCCACTTTGTCTCTTATGAGGCCTTATTTGCAGTAAAGTTTTTTTCCTGGTTAAGACTTTGTTTTGGTTTATTGGTCATAGCTACATAATGTGAAAAGTGTAAGTATTGGACTGCATCTTGAGAGTAGAAATACTGCTTTCCAGGATGAATAAGCTGCTATCCAGGATGAATAATGCAATGTTATGCTTTAAAAATTGTCAGATTCTCTTAAATGTATCATTCTTCTTTAAACTTTAATCTACTGAGATAAACATTTTTTATTTGGCCTTAACTGTTTGTCACAAGAAGATAGACATAAGAGACAGTCAATTATATATATATATGGTTCTATGACATCATGAGAAAGAAAAGAGACCTACCAAATTTTTAACTGACTCATATTAGCTGGCTAATACTTAGAAGTACTCGGGTAAACTTAGTTATAATTTTTATGTGCCTCTTCCCAAATATAGTCTATAGTTTCTCTTTAAAAAAAGTTGTAACTAACAGTATTTTGAGTCATGAATATTAATGATATCAAGTCAATATTAAAATAAAATTAATGAATGTTAAACAGATATTGCATCTAAATACCAAAATAGGGATAGTGTGAATTATATTCTACAACTCAACCTGGAGGTCCAGCTATCACAGTGAAACCTCTGTCATTGAAATAGACTGCATTCGTATTTAGCCCAATAGCTTTAGGCATTCGTAGATATAGAGTAGGTGAAATAAAAAGTACCTTATCAAAATTAACATCAAGCCATGTGTTCTGCTTCTGGAGTTTTAGAGTCATTTTTAACATAGATAGTAACTTGGTTTGAAATTTAAGCACACATATACACACAGGTTTGCTAATCGGAGAGTTTCCATGCCTAAGGGAGGGGAGGTGACAATTGGTGCATTCAGTGTATAACACGTGTAATGATAATCAAGTTGATTGGTTGAACTCCATAGCTTTTTTTTTTTTTTTCTTCCTCTTCTTGTGGAGTAGTTCAGTCGGGGGTGGATTCTCCCCCATCTTTAACCCCCTCAAGAAGGCGTAGGTTGATACCATTTTTATTGTTCTGCTGGGGTGGGAAATAAACCATATGCTTTAGAATTTTGAATGGCTACACCAAAGGGAACATTGAAGCAGGCCCTCTTTCCCCTTTCCTACCAGACTTTGAGGTGGAGTTATTCTGCTATATGTTGTAGCAGACTCCAGGTTAGCTTAACGCTTAATGCCCCACCCCGGGAAGAGAGGTGGGTGGGGATGGGGGGAGCAATGTCAAGGGCTTCAGAGGAGCTCGGGCTGAGTGAAGTGTGGAGTGGGAAGCTTCTGTCTGAGACCCACCCCTCCCCTGGATACCAGGCAAAGGCAATGAGAGTCGGAACCAGCTGATGCCGCTGCTGCTGCTGCTGCTGCTTCCCATTTCCAGGGTGAAATTTTCACAGCAGCTAATTCTAAGGGGAGGGGAAAAAAAAAATCCCTAACCAACAGCGGAGAAGATTCTATCACCCAACACGAGCTATCTAACCTTTTAGGCAGGCTTTTCAGAGAAATCCTCGTTTTAAAAGCCAACATTCACGATCCAAAAATACGGGACGGGAATCAGAGCTGGTATGAAATGTGAAAAGCCTCTTTACACTCTGAGTGTTTGAAACGATCCGATGAGCATAGGAAGTGGCTGCCAGCGCTCTGGCGGCTGCTCGTGCCGCCGCCGCTGCCGCCTTTCCTCGCAGAGGGCTGGACAGAGTCAGTCCCGGTTTCAGCACCTCCGGCGCTGGACAGCTCTCTGCACGCTGCACCGCCGCCCGCCTGCTTCCTCCAAACACTCTCGCTTTGCCTTACTGGAGATGCATCTAAATTACGTCCTATTCAACAACAAGTAGATTTTTTTTTTTCCTTTTTCCTGTACGGGAATTACAGTAGACGATTCTCTCAATTAAACTGCATTTGCTTCTTTACGGAATTGGCCGTCAGGCGTATTTATCCCGATCTTCCCCCCACACTTTGCAGGAACGATTCTTTGGGAACGTGGTCCACCCAGGGATGTAAAACTGTGCTTACCGATGCATCCCATACGAAATGCTTATGTGATCGTCTCTCTACCTTCGCCATTTTGGCTCAGCAACCTAGAGAAATAGTAAGTAACAAAGGGAAAACACGGCTTTAATGCAAAGGCAGGGACGTTGTGGAGAGTGTTTCTCCAGGGAACTGCATTTTAAATGGGGAAATGGAAAATGTTGCAGGGTGGCAAAATTGGGTTCATCTCCTCCTTAGCTACAGTGGCTTGGTGAAATGAATTCTAGTTGGTGTGCTATAACAAAATTCTACTCAATTTTATGTCTTCTAACTTGAAATTTCTGCAGTGTAGTTTTAAGTATGTAGTCCAATCATATTGCTAATATGCTGCAAACTTTCAAATAAAAATAATTGTCAGCTTAACCTTTATTTTAGAACTCGAAATCTGTTCTGGGGGATTTGTAAGGATACTGTTAGTAGTAGAATGAAGACCCCAGACACTATAGCCAAACACATTGCATATCTGCATTGGATATTTTCAGTACAGGTTTTCTGGGATGTCCTTGGGTATTTATTTTTAAAACATTAAATGAAGTTTTTGTGAAAGTATGGACTATCAGAAACTGTAAAATCATTCCTTAGAAGTATATAGGTTTGCAAAACTAGTTTCTGAAACAGGCAGCTATATAAACTGTCTGAAAGAAAAACAATATCCTCATCAAAGGTATTTTGAAAAATTATTTCAGAAATTGAAATGGTAAGATATAATTATTAAGATAAATGTGACTTTCTGTCTAAATCTGGCCTAAATATGCATCACTCTTACTTATTTTGATAACCAAAAATATCTATAAAATTCATTGTACATATCTAAGATTTGGAACACACTTGATCTTAAAGTATATTTCTTTAAACTTCTAATACTAAAAATATGAAAAAACAGTAGATTTTACTAGTTAGTACCATGTTAGTGTCTGAAGAAAGAAATCTCTCAAATCAGTGACTGCTTGTGATCTTTATACATTTTTTAAAAAACATAAGGTTTTACTTTTCAAGGTCATATATTTAGAGAATGATATTGACTGTGAAAATTAACTCTATATTTTGTTCACAGAAAAAAGAATCACAAAATATATTCTAGGTCTTATATCTGAAATTTGATTTTCCTCTATATTCTAGGAGGCCAAGCTACTGAAATTAAATGAGAGGATACTTGACTTAAAGCAAAGTTGTCAAAAGTCAGAAAGTTTGAACATTTTTAAATATCTAGTTACCAGATTTGTATAACATAATGGATTGTAAATAGGAGGATCAAGGTACATTTCGCTAAAAGCACATATTGTAAAATAACTGAACTGTTGTAAGTTGAAGAAAAATGAATACTGCTTCAAATATCAGCTAGAGAAAATTTAACACGTTAATGCTGACCAAGTTGTAACTTCAGTGATTTATTTTAGAAAGCAATAAGTGGGTATATGCCACAATCAAGCACTGAAAACTCTTAAGGCCTTCATTACTTCCCAGTGGGAGAGAGGGAGTAGCTAGAATTAGTCGTTTTAGGGGTTGAGAATATGTGAACAGAGTGGTTACTGGATAATTATCTGGTTACTATAACAACTATATTGGCTATTTTTGAGTGTTAGGATAGTTTGGTTGAGTTTAGAAGTTATTTTAATTTATTTTAAAAATCCTCTTTCTCTCTCTCTTTTTTGTGTGCTTCTTTTGTTTAATCTGCAGATCATGGAATCCTCCAGTACACCTTCAGTTACCCTAATCGTAGGCAGTGGCCTTTCTTGCTTGGCCTTGGTCACCCTAGCAGTTGTCTATGCAGCGTTATGGAGGTATGTAATCAGTTAACACACTTCAAATGGAATGCTGTTATTCAGAGTTAAATCAGAGAATATGATAACTGCTATATGTCTCATGTTTTCTTGATTTACTGAAAAAAGTACCTTTAAAACAGCTATAATTGCTTTGCTTGAACTATAATAAATGAACTCAAAAGTGCTAAGTAAGTGTTTACTTAATTTTCTTCTCTATATTTTCCTATGATAAGAAAATAAGCGAAGCATACACACACACACACTCAATTCAAATGATGGTAGTCTTCAACAAGTTGCTTATCCCCAAGTATTCTTAATACCTAAAATTCAGTCAATGTGTGGTTTATACTTATCCCAACTGCTATTGAGTTTGAGAGTTTAATTGATGCGGTCAAATTAATTTCTCTGTTATAGAAATATGGTCTACAAATTCTTGTTTTAAACACATAAAGTCAATGTGTCCCAGACAATGAGTAAAATCTTCTATAATATTAATATATTAACATAATAAATACCATAAAGCTTTAGAAAAGGTTTCTTGGTTGAATGTTTCCAATAAGTCAGATTTTGACAAACTGATTAAAAGAAGTCAGAAAAAATACATAGACAAGAGGAAGTGATTGAAAAATACTGTTCCATAATATATGAAACTGCATCTGCTTGATATTATGTGAAAATATAGTATTTTCCTAAGATTTTTCTTATTCTATTAATGAGAATATTAGACTTGTAAGGCTTATTATGTCTACTGACATATTGTTAGCTAGTATGTAACAAAACTTCCCAATAAATTTTTAAATGTTAAACATTTTTATATCCATTTTTATTAGTTAAAAATATTCTAAAAACAGTTGCTATATTAATAACTAGATAATTGTATATTATTGTTTGAATACTTGAAATATTAAAATTGCAAAGATTGCCAGCCCTAGTATTTTACTTATCTTTCACTTAATACAAAAAAAAATTCTATCCAAAAATTAATTATAATTTATTAAAGAAAAGTCATTTGATTGACATCTATTTTTCAAAAAAAAGTTTTTTGTTACATTTTTTACTCTTTTGAAGACAAAAGTTAATTGTCCAGGATAGTATATTGTCAAAGATATTAAAATTTTTATGCTTCATACAAAACTAAAGTATGTATACATTCTTGGTCTGTTGGTGTAGATATGTAACAGAAGTTCTGCCTTCCCATGAAGGGTAGTGAAATGCTAAGAAAGACAATCTAATAATCTATGATCAGTCTTATGAAACGAAAGAGATGCTTGGTCTAGGCATAGCATAGTAGACAGTAGAATCCTGGGTTCAGGGCTCAGTCAATCAGGCATTGTCCTGATAATATAAGAGCAAGACAGGCAAAGACTGGAAAGAAGCCTTTCTCTCCCATAGTTGCCTAAAAGGTTCTTCTAAGGAAATGAGGCAGTGTTTACAGGCCAGGATACTAGGTAATGGTATCACAGTTCATCAATAGCATCATAATTCATATTCACTGAGATATTCAGGACTAAGTTCCATTTCTCATTACATGGAGTTCAGTCACCAGTTTCACCTTTTCTTCACACCTCAACACATATGGCTAATGCTAGCACAAACACTGCTGGTGTAAATGATATAAAAAGTTTATCCAAGAAGTATGGGATTAATTAGTCCCTAGTAAAGTTTTCTGTAGTACAGAAAATCCAGGAAAATCACCTATTGTAAGAGTTTTCCAGGAATTACCAGCTGAAAGTATCTACCCAATTTTGACATGACACTTAGAAGTATAAAAGACAGTACCCAGAAACAACATAAATTTGAATTCCTAACAGTTAGTGGCCATCAGCTCATTGTCTACAGGTAGAAGAATTGAAGTAATATTAATAATTTGATAGAAGTTTCAAGATTCAAAAACTATTGATATTAAGTGACTCTTATAGCATGAATGCTCAGGATCCAGCTGCCTTTTTTTTAATTAAGAGATTTATAATTTTTGCTTTCCTAATATATAAAATGTGTGAACATCAGAATTATTTTATATATAATTACTACTTTGAAATGTGTTGATGTCTCACATAGCTTATTAGAAATGTTCATCAAAAAATGAATCCACTGTGACGTTCTCTCCACCTATAAATATATTCTGTGGAGTTATGTTATTACATCAAAGAGCAACTGAGCATGTCTTTCAGCCCATATATTGAAATGATGCATTCACAAATTTTGTTTAAAACATAAAACATTTTTATAAAAAGTTTTCAAAGTTGAGATAACTAATAAAATTTTAAGGCAACAATACTACAAAGGAAATGAAAATGGAAAAACTCTGCAGGTTGGTCAGTCTAGGTCCTTATTACCCTGATTCTTCTATTTACTGACTAAATAATATCAATGAAAACTTTTAAATAACATCTATGTACTTGTGGTGTCATGGAAGCCTTTCATATCACATAAAGGGTCAGTTTGTGCAGTCCTTAAACTTTTTGTGATACATATCCCACCCACAAAATAAGAAGCAACTTAACATTTGATGATGTTTTCAGTATCCCAGTGTGTGGTTTATTATATTTTTAGATATTGATA
This sequence comes from Bos taurus, assembly GCF_002263795.3. NCBI lineage: Eukaryota > Metazoa > Chordata > Mammalia > Artiodactyla > Bovidae > Bos > Bos taurus. The sequence continues at coordinate 8,081,333 of NC_037336.1, forward strand.
ATGCAGGGACAAGATTAAGCTACTCTTGAGCCCATTTTTATTTTTTAATTGAGAGTCAACTTAGGCTCCTTCTATGTTCTGTGAAGAAAGGAAGTTTCTCTTATGTTAAAAATTGCTTTTTATATTTTATTGTTACTCTTGTTTCTGTTCTGCACTCTTTTCTGAACTATGTGGTGGAATGTAGGGCCTCTGCCTTCATATTCCTCACAGCAGAGAGAAAGAACTTTGATAGATTTTACTTTCTAAAGTGTCTCCTGCTCTCTCGCACCCGCATGTAACCTGCACAGGGAAGCCCATGCCTGCTGTGGACAGTGATTTCATGTTCTAATACAAATCGAACAGTCTCAAATACACAGCAAGAACAAATACATCTTTTTTTTTTTTTTTTAACTGGCACTCAGTGATTTGCCACTGGGTACAGGAAAGCGAAATAGCTACTACCCTGTTAGGGTAAACAGCTGGTAGAATATTTGATTCTGAGCAGTTTTCTCCATGAATTACATTCTTGATGCACTTAAAAATTATGTGACAGACCGTATATAAACTCTTCTTCATAAGGGTAAAATATGGCTGCTGCTAAGTCGCTTCAGTCATGTCAGACTCTGTGCAACCCCATAGACAGCAGCCCACCAGGCTCCCCCGTCCCTGGGATTCTCCAGGCAAGAATACTGGAGTGGGTTGCCATTTCCTTCTCCAATGCATGAAAGTGAAAAGTCAAAGTGAAGTCTCTCAGTCGTGTCCGACTCTTCGCAACCCCATGGACTGCAGCCCACGAGGCTCCTCCGTCCATGGGATTTTCCAGGCAAGAGTACTGGAGTGGGGTGCCAGACGCCAAGTAATTTTCTAGCCTAATGATGAATAATTTGTGGACGGGGTTAGTTTTTAGCAATAAAGATTCCTTTTCTTTTTTCTTGGTTTGGAACAATTACTCAGGAAAAGAAAAATGTTAAGAGTAACAACCTAAGTACTTAAAAAAACTTGAGACAGTGACGTAGTGGATGAAAATATGGTTTCATGAAAGTGAAAGGGATCTTTAGCAATAAAGATTCCTTTTCTTTTTTCTTGATTTCTGGAACAATTACTCAGGAAAAGAAAAATGTAAAGAGTAACAACCTAAGTACTTAAAAAACTTGAGATAATAACGTAGTGGATGCAAATGTGGTTTCATGAAAATAATGGCATCTTTCTAGTAAATGGTGTGGGGCTGGGGGGATATTTCAGAATTTGTGTGGATTTTTTTTCTTTTTGGTTCTAGAGTTTCACCCATTGATGAGTCTGCTGACAATTAGCATATTATATATACATATATAGTAAAAGTTCTTATACTAATTTACATAGTTCAAAGAAATTTTTTATTTCTAGTAAAAAAATTGTGTGGTGATAACAGAGGTACAACTTAGCCTCTGTCAGAAATGCCATGTTGTCTACAGTAAGGTCTAAAGAAAAGAAAATTTAAAGGTCTTTTGGATATCACATGTCACTATAAAATTGAGTTTCAAAGAATAATCTTTCTTTTTTTAAATTAATTTATTTATATTAATTGGAGCCTAATCGTTTTACAATATTGTGGTGGGTTTTGCCATAGTCTTTCTTAAAAATGATTGGTTTTTATATGTTTTCTCATGTAAAGCCTGCAGCTTAGTGTATCTTTTTCTGGATGAGTTCCGCCAATTTGTGTAATAGAGAATTTTTCATCTTTCCTTTGAACTTTAAAGTCGGGCACTCTTTCTCTCTCTGGTTAGGTACATCCGCTCTGAGAGGTCCATAATTCTAATTAACTTCTGCCTGTCTATCATCTCATCCAACATCCTCATCCTGGTTGGACAAACTCAGACACATAATAAGGTATGGTTGGTGATGATTTTGATTCTCTTTCTGTGTTTATGTTGTGACCTAAAGTTGCTTATTGATAATCTAAATGTTTTTTCTTAATAAAATGGGGAATTTCTGACAAAATTATTTTTAAAAGTAAAAATATCTTGTTCTGAATAAAAGTATTATGTATTCCAGTGTAGAAATACATGCTTTTGACTTAATTTCTTGGGGATTGAGAGGCTGTTTATAATAGTAGAAATATGTGTTTATTAAACATTATATCAAAGCTCTATGAGTTCAAAACTTTGAAACATCAAAAGCACGAATTTTTAATTCATTATCCTAATTGTAATAAGATTTCCTGTGTTTTGGCCTAATTGATTAACATTTTGATTCCTAAATTCAGATGTAAATTGCTAACAAGTGTAACATAGCTCTCGAAAATCCACTAAAAAGCTTTTTTAGACAATAATCGAAGAGAACATTAGGTGAAAATGACTCTACATGTTATGCCCTTCAAAAAAATTTAACCAAAAAGTAGTTTTACACTTAAACAGTATTGTAGTTCTTTAACTGAATAATCATTTTCAGCAGAATGTAAAAATGTATGACTTGAGTTAAATAACTGTGTGTTTTGAGGAATGATTGTCAGTCTTTTTACAATATGACTTTGAAATACATTCCAAGAAACCACTAATAGAAATCTTAAATTAAATGGCCATAATCTCAAAGAAATTATGTTGAAAAATGCTTTGATAATATTTGTCAATTTGGGCCTGTTCTTAATTTTTTTCAAATACTAAGGTCAATAATTGAATTTTTTCCCTATACCCTGTTATTCTTGGAACATCCAATATACTTTTCAATTGGTTCTTTTAATATATTAGGTATTTGTAGGACAGATATCAACATCAGAAAATTATAGATAGTTTTATTATTTTACTAAACTTGCACTCCTCAGAATCTGATTCCCACCCAAAGGATCTGATTTTGGGTCTTGAGAGTCCTGGAAAACTACTTAGATGATTCTGATGAAGATTTGTTTTGACCTGTATTCTGTCTGGGCTGCAGGAAGACTGGAAGACAGTGAAGGGTCAGACAAACAAAACAGGGAACAGCAGTAAGCGTCCAGAAAGGGGCCCTGCAGAAGTAAAAGGCGCATCCACCTTTCATGTATCTGAGTGCCTAGGGTTTGTTCCCCCTGCCCCATTTCTTTCCTTTGATGAGATAAGAAAATGCAAAGTTTATTAAAATATATTTCAGGTCTCCCTTCTGACTGTTAAACATAAGTTTGCAAAGAAAGGCACCGGAAAAGGAAAGTCAGACAGAAAGGCCAGAGTGAGGAAGGTGCAGTTGAAACTGAGAGGAGAAAGAAGTGTGAGAAGCAGCCAGCCAAGGGGACGCTGGGCGCCACAGGGCAGTGGGGTGGGCTCAAACTAGCTGGGAAGGAAAGGAGAGAGGGGCAGTGAGGGGGAAGGGTGCGGGTGTGGCGTGGGAGACACCCGCCCCCCAGGGGCCTGGAAGTCAAGTAGGGTGAAAGTCCTCAGTCGTGCCCGACTCTGCGAGTCCATGGAATTCTCCAGGCCAGAATGCTGGAGTGGGTAGCCTTTCCCTTTTCCAGGGGATCCTCCCAACCCAGGGATTGAACCCAGGTCTCCCACATTCCGGGCGGATTCTTTACCAGCTGAGCCACCAGGGAAGCCCAAGAATACTGAGCAGGCAATCATCGCCCACATCACCCCTGTTCTTACTGTTCCCTGAGCAGGATCTTAGAAGAACTCCTATACTTGTTCTCACCTGGTCATAATTCTTTTAACTCTTCATCTTTGAACCTCCCTGCAAAAGGAGAGTTTCCCTCTGAAGCAGAAGTCACCTACTGGATCTGGGCACCAGAAAAAGTTGAGCTAGAGTTAGCTTTAGCTGGTGGTTGAAGTTGGTTTTTTTTCCCCACCAGAGCCTCCCTTTCTGTCATGTTTTACCCTCCAAACACTCTTATTTCCCAACATAATGGTCTTCCTTAGGAAATATGCTGTAAAAACTGTTTTATACTATGTGCCAAAGTTTTTACAAGTTCTGAGCCAAATGGTTTGACTAGTAGAATTTCCCACGAGGTGTTCTACATGTTGTAATGGCTATTGTCTATGTCTTTTGGATCATTGCTGTACAATACATAGACAATGTTGGCCACACATGCCTGCTACCTATCTGATAGTGATATGTTAGTGGCCACTTTAAAATCAGTAAAAATAAATAAGCTAAATCAATTTTAATAATGTGTTTAACTCAGTATATCCAAAAGATAACCATTTTAACATATAAGTAACATTTTTAGATGTTAATACAATATTTTAAAACATTTTTTAATGAAGTGTTCAGAATCTGATTTGTATTTTATACTTATAGTACATCTCAGTTTGAACCCGGTGAATTTCAAGTGCTCAGTGGCTACATGTAGCAAGTGAGTGCTATGTTGGATAGGTCTAAATCATAGTAATACTTAGAAACTAGAGTAGTCTTGAGAAATTCCATTCTACTTGCCCATTTGGGCTTTTCCAGTTTCTCAATGTCCTGTTTTTTGGTTTTTAGTTAGAATGTCTTTTGGATATCTGTGATTATTATAACATCAAAGGCAAAATAAGACAAGTCTAATTTTACTTTTCATTTCTGATTATGCAGCATGACTGACATTGGGCTTGGTTTTAAAAAAAAAAAAGTCAGCATAGTTTTGTTTTTGCAGAATAGGTTCTATGTGGTTTTGGGATCCTGGTGGTTCTGTTCCAGACAGACTGTGCTGACTTCTGCTCCTACAGTTGTTTGTGCTTGTGGGGAGGAGCGGGTGGTAAGTGGTGGTGATGATGAAGAAAATGAAAAATTATGGGGTTTTTTCTCATGCTATGTTAATTTTGCTTTATTAAGTCTGAGTAAATGGTCTTCTTAGCTTAGGATAATCCACTATGGAGTGACTTTGAAAGAAAAATGTAACCCACTAGGATTTTATTCGTAATCACTCTCAACAAAATCAGGTTTCCAGGGGAAATAATTGTATATTTGATTATGATACACGTGCTGAATTCAATTTAATCGACCTCACTTTATTTTTTATGTGAAATAGCAGTTTGTGAAAAGCTATACCTGCTTCACTGTTGTGAGATCAATGATTAAAAAAAAAGAAAACTTGCAAAATGAAATATCTGTATGAACTTATGATCTGTATAAACTTCAAAAGAATATTTTTAAAAAGTAATATATGATCAGTGAGTACAGTGTATTTTTTAGGTTGTGTGTAGGATCCCATCACTGCCCTGGGCATTTTGTAATTGATCAAATTCCTATCTTTTATTTCCCTGATAAGCTCTGACTAATGCTTTACCATTCCATACTTGGAAACATCTGAGAGGATTTCTTGATGAACAGGTTCTTTGGTATTGCCTCTGAGAGGTATCATGGGTAGTTTGTGTTGAAACTGGTATTTGATGCTGAGGTCCAGAATAGTTTTGAAGTGTCAGACTGTGATTTTTCTCTAAATTGCTTTCCGAATTATAATTGATTCAATTATCTCACTACTGAGTATCTCTGCCTTCTTTTGAGTTGGGATAGAAACAAGCTGAAATGATCCATTGTTTAAAATATGATGTATTCAAATCTTTGAACTATAGATTCAATTGCTGGCAGCAGAGAGAGGAATCAAATGCAATTTCTTATATCTCTTCTTAAAATGCAGTGATAAAATGTAATTATAACTGACTTCGTTGTATTTCAGGTTATCTCATAAAATGTCACTGCCCTTTGATTTCTTTGTGCATTTTAAATTTCAACCAGGATGTTCTTTTATCACTCAAATGTTGTTTATTTTTAGAATTTCCTTTGTACTTTAAAGTATGCAAATGTTTTCTGTTGAGCCATGTAGATTATTTTGGACCTAGTATTTTGGAAACATATTTTCAGAGAATAGTTTTTTTATCACAAAAATGTATACCTATCTTTTTCTAGAACACTTTGAGATGATTTATCATATTAACCATTTCATAGCATTCTTTTCGGAGAAGGCAATGGCACCCCACTCCAGTACTTTTGCCTGGAGAATCCCATGAATGGAGGAGCCTGGTAGGCTGCAGTCCATGGGGTCACTAAGAGTCGGACTCGACTGAGTGACTTCACTTTCACTTTTCACTTTCATGCACTGGAGAAGGAAATGGCAACTCACTCCAGTGTTCTTGCCTGGAGAATCCCAGGGACGGGGGAGCCTGGTGGGCTGCCGTCTATGGGGTCGCACAGAGTCGGACACGACTGAAGTGACTTAGCAGCAGCAGCAACATTCTTTTTACTGATGGAAGCCAAAATTAGCAAAATTGTTATTTTGGTTATATAGTAGTGAACACCCAAGAAGATTCTGAGAGAGCTTCTCCCCACAACCAAAAACTCAGTACCAGGTTATAATGAAAGCAAGCCAAGTCTAATTTCAATCAGACAGTCAGGTATTTATTAGATAAACATTTATTAGCAAATCAAGAGCAAAACCTGTTCTGTAAACATAGTGAAATTGTGGGTCTCTGTCATTTTAGATACTTTGATCACATATTATAAGCACACTCCCTTGAGGTGGACAGAGCAACACTCTAGAAGCAGGCATCTGTGCCTTTAGTCAGCATCTTTCCATCAGGAATCCTCCTAACCCAGTGTCTGGACTCAGTACACCTGGGGATAAAACTATGGGCCTCGTCTCTAAAAGGTACAGGATATAGGCACCAATGGAATCTTCCATTCAGTCCATTTAGATTAAGACATGTTTAGCTATAATATCTCATCTGCATATGTCGACTACCTTTATGTTCACCAAAGGGAAGCCACTGATACATCCACCATAATAATTGCCTAGACACTAGTTCATCAGTAAAAATCAATCTTTTGTATTTAGCTCATAATTGAAGTGTTGACTGTGGATAGATCTACCCAAATCAAAAGGTCTTTCAGCTGACTCTGCTAGACTCTGGAGTATGACCCTTTCAAATACAAGGTCAGCTGAACACCTTGTTCTGTGCATTCCTAGACAGCTCCTAGAATTAAAGATTAAAATAATAGGCACCAATATAGTATCATACCAAGAACACCAACGCGTTATAAAATAAATTACAGACATCCTGAATAGACATCCTTATTCTAAAAAATAATAGTTAAATGTAAGAGGGTGAAGATACATACTAACTTTAATCCCAGGAGATCTAGGAGACTTAGCAAAAGTTCTCATTGACAGGTCAAGGGAAACTTCACAAATTATTTCAGATATGCAGACACATCTTTATCACTCTTTGGAAGGAATTTCTCTCATAGTTCTTTATGTTTGGGCCACTGAATTACATAATAAGCCGCGTCTTTTAATTCAGTCTTGCGAAAAATACAAAAACTGTGTTGGAGCAGTTTTTAAAAGTCACAAACTGTACACAGTTTTCTTCCTACATTTGGTGCTTACTTCACCTTTATCAATGTTGTCATATTTTTGTTATATAGTTTGTGTAGAGATAATCAGTAAAACTGAGCCAAACTAGAAGGCTGTGATTATTTTAATGGAAGATGTCTTTGAATTGTCAGAATTGTGTTCTTCTAAAATAAAGTCTTGAATTTTAGCACTTTCATTGGTTGAAGCGCTCCCTAATTCAGCCATTTCTCCCGTGGCCGCCTTTTGCCAGAGACCCACATTCTTCACGCGTTTACTTCCGTGCTTGGCCTCTGAATGTATACGTGTTCAGCTTCTGGGGAGGAATATTGACTGTGTGTTTTCATCCACCAATCTGTCTCTCCTGCTACCCTCTGAAACAGTCTGCCCATCCTTAGGTCAGAGCTCTCCAGGTTTCCCTGGAGACATCCATCTCTTTGGGGTAAAAGTAAAGATCAGGCATTTTAAGCCAGAGGGACCCAAGCACGCTACCTCTCCTGCTTTCTATTTCTGTGATCTTGCGCTCGATACACCTTACCTTCTTCTCAGTATCTCCCTTATGGTATTTCTGTCAAGGTTACATGACAGTATACATGAGGCACTTTGTAAGACTCCTTAAACGGTTGCTGTGATCCTAGTGATGGTGACGATGATGACTCGTGGACATACATCGGAGCTTCATATAGCCTTGTGTCAAATTTTCTGTTCACCACTGAATTCCCCTGTTTTGTCTCCACCCCACACTCAAACACATTATATAGAAATGTATGTGTTTTATACAATATAAACTGTATGTGTTTTCTGTCCTCTCCAACCCAGCTACATGTGTTGGAACTCTTGAGAGTTATCTCCTTCTCCCTCACTTGGTAAATCGAATAAACCAGGCCTGGGCCAGGTGTACCCTCACCTATTTCTCAAATCCAGATGTTTGCCTCCATCAGCTACGAATCACTTTCACTAGTCTACTGCTTCCAGCGTCATTAACCCCACTCTTTACCTTGTAACACAGGTCATGGAGCTAAAAGTGAAATCTGACCACTCCACTCCCTTGGACAAATATTTGTTATTGTCTCACTTACTACAGAAGTGATTTTCAAACTCTGCTGAGACACAAGAAATGAGCATGTTTTATTTATCTATGAAGGTTTCTAGTCACTGATTTTCTTGCATTAATATGTTGGGGCTCAGGAATAAATTGTATTCAGAAATAGCTCTGCAGTTTATCAAACTTGAGAAATGCTAAACATGACCTAGGCTGACCTTTCCATTTTTGCTCTACTTTATTGACTTTTGTTTTATCACAGTAGCAATACCAATCTACTTATAGTTCATCAGAATCATGGAGGTAGCTTATTTCTTGCTTCCCCCCCTACTTGGAACACTGTTACTCCCCTGCACCCCATCCGATTTCCAAAACATCTTCCTCTGACTCGTACTCATCCTTTGATACTCTTCCTCCTGCGGGAAGTCCTTCACTGTCCTCCACAGTTAGGTTCACCAGCTCTGAGACTCTGTGATTCCTGGTGCAAGACTGCTATCTTGTACTCTATTACCTGTTTCCAGCCAGGTTATCCACTTCTTACGGCAAGGCTGGGTTATATTCATTCTTAAATTCACTGACAACGTAGGACCTAAGTACAGCAAATATCTAATAGACCTTTATTGAATGAATGAGTAAATGCATTTATTTGAATTCATCAGTTAGGCTTGTATCTATGGAGCTAATAGCTGCGGTTAGTTTTACGAGGATCAGGGTCCCTGACTCTAGACAGAATCTAGGCCAACATGGTGAACAAGACTATTTTATTAAGGCCCGATTTAAGCTCCAAGTGATTGATGACTTACTTTAAAGGCAATCTGGTTTCTGGGTTTTAGTTAAAGAAACTCTGAAAGCCCACAAATGTGAATATTCTCACTTGAGAAGTCATGTAAAATAATGTTTTCATCCTTCAAAAGAAATGTGCTTTTTCATAATTTCACTCATAGAAGTCACTTCCTGCCAAGAATGTCCCAAATGCCAGTCTATTTTGTCTCAAATTTGTTTGTGATCTCTGTGGCTGAGGTCAAAGCTTCTTATTTAGATTTTTTTAAATCCCATTTATTGACTTGCTATGATGTTTGTAAAAGGATTTGGATGTAGTAAGCTTACATGTGATTCATTTGAGTCCATTTTGAGATATCTTACTCACTCTACCAGGATTCTCCTGGGCTCCTGAAAACCATTAGACCATGGAACTGAAGAGTAGGTTAGTTTCCTGATTTCCTCTGGCTCCTGGCAGTCAGGTTTATTGTATCCTGTTGGTGTGGGGCTCACAGAATGGAGGCAGTGGGATTAGAGAGACTCTCTTGACCCACTTCAACCTTCTTATCCCCTGACTCTATGGTTCCAGTTTTGTGTGTTATGAGCCAAGGATCACATTGTCGAAGTCAACTTCAACACAGAGCAAAAGATCAATGTGAAGAATGGGTTTGGAACAAGCACCGGAGATGAAAGAGGAATAATTTGACAATAAGGAGTGACTCAAATGGTTGCAGTATCAGAAAGCAGATTATCTTGAAGGACAAGGAAGCCAGTTTGGACATTCAATTTGTGTTCTTGGGTCAGTCTCCAGAGCTGGACAAAACTCCCCAAGAAATAATCAGGGAGACTTGTGTGCTGGCAGGGCTTTGGAGAGTGTCAAACATACTCCAGCTATTTCTGCTCATTTATTCTTAGGCAGTTGTACAGAAATATTTTCCAGATAACCTAGAAACTCCTCAGATTGGCCAATCACTGGTGTCTATCCCAGCCATCCCACCTTAGACCTGGCTTTCATGATTTCTAGTTCTAGAATGCTAGAACATTCTTCCTGCTTTGGTCTGCTCACTTAGCCTTTGTTTGTATTAACATATTACTATGCAAAAGTTCCTAAATGTAAAGGAAAAGCAAGCACCCACCCGATTAAGTCTTTCTCCTAACTCTACAGTGGGTCTGTAGGACTCATGAGGTTAACCCCACATTCTGAACATTACACACATTCAGAGCTGCTTCTAGTATGCAAACTGGATTTGTAGGACATAAAAAAGGGCACTCTTTCTGGGCTGATGAGTTATGAAAGCCCTCATGTCTCTCCAGGCTGAGATGGCCTCCAGCAGAGCATCTGGCCTCCTACATCTGCTCTCTGGCCCACTCTGCAGGCCCATTTCTGTGCTTCCCGGAGCATCCTAGCCCATGTGCACTGGACCCATCCTTGCCTCTGTGCTTACTCTTCACTTTGCCTGATAAAACTCCTACCACCCTCTGGAAGTTGGTAAATCATCCTTGTGTAGCCCTGCAACACCTCCATAGCATGTGGTGGAAAGTAAGTGAACATATTAGTCACTCAGTCATGCCTGTCTCTTTGTGCCCAGCTCCTCTGTCCATAGCGTTCTCCAGGCAAAAATACTGGAGTAGTATCCCTTCTCCAGGGCATCTTCCTGACCTACGGATTGAACCCAGGTCTCCTGCACTGCAGGCATATTCTTTACCTTCTGAGTCACCAGGGAAGCCCTAGCATGTGGTATATACATACCTCTGTATTTAGCACCAACAACATTATTCTATAACTTTCATTTACTGATCGACTTTGCCCACTCACCGTGAGACCACTAGTATTAGTACTTGTTTAAACGTGGTATGGAATCAATAAATGTTGAATGAATGAAGCTGTGGCTCTATCTATGAAATGAGGGGTCACATAACAGCAGTAAAGTCACTTGTACATTGGGGGACTTATTTGGAATAATTTCAGCCTAGATCAGTTTTTATGTTTTTGTTGTTTTATGATGAGAGAAAGAGCTTGAGAAAAATACTAAAGGCTTGTTCTGAGACCTTTCTTTGATAAGAGATGATTAGTTGAATCATATTTTAAGGACCTTGTGGCTCAACAGTAGGGCATCTGACTCCAGGTACCCTGGAGTCATCTGTTTTCTGTTCAATTTTTAATTTGTTTTTGATAAATTTGGGTTTTTTGGGTTTTTTTTTTTGTTTGTTTTTGGAGGGGGAGACATATCATGGCTGATAATACTGGGTTGTATATTCTTTTGATATACTAGCCTTGCATACATGGAAAATAAATAATTTGGGAGTTCCCTGACATTCTGAATCTCATCTACTTTTTGGTTTAAAGGTCATATGATTTACAATAAGCAATGCCAAGTTCTCCAGTGATTAGAGCATGGCAAGGCAGTAGGAAAGAGATTGTGATTAAGTCTCAAATAATCTTAGAAATGACTTGGTTCCACATTCCTACAGTGTCCTCTCTCCAAAGAGAGCTAAAATATTTTGCAAAATATTGGGGCAGCTTATAGTACTATGGTTTGCTGTCAATTTTTTTTTTTTTTTTTTTTTGGTGCTTACTTGGAAATTTTTTTTATTTAAGTATGGTTGATATACACCATTAGGAAAGTTTCAAGCATTCAACATACTGATTCACAATTTTTGAAGATTATTCTCCATTTACAGTTATTATAAAATATTGGCTATATTCCCCGTGTGGTATAATGTATCCTTGTAGTTAAGTTTATACATTGCAGTTTGTACCTTCAAGTGCTCTACCCTTTTTTTGCCCCCCGTTCATTCCTTCTCTCTAGTAGTAACCTCTAGTTTGTTTTCTACATCTGTGACTCTGCTTCTATTTTGTTATAGTCATTGGTTTATTTTATTCTTTAGATTCCACATATAAGTGATATCATATAGTATTTGTCTTTCTCTGTGTAACATTTCACTTAGCATAATATGCTAAGTCCATCCATGTTATTGCAAATGGTATTATTTCATTCTTTTTATGGCTTTTTCATTATTTCATTCTTTTGTAATTGTGTGTGTGTAATTATGTGTGTGTGTATAGATATACACACACATATACACATATACATATATATACATATATATATATATATACACACACACTGCATCTTCCTAGGTTAGTCGTCTGTTGACGAGCACTGGGGTTGCTTCCATACCTTGGCTATTAGAAATAGTGCTGCTCTGAACATTGTGGTACTTGTATCTTTTCTCCAGATATGCCCATTGAGTGGAATTGCTGGATCATATGGTAACTCTATTTTTAGTTTTCTGAGGGACCTGTATACTGCTCTGCATAGTGGCTGCAGCAATTTGCATTCCCACCAACCATGTGCAAGGATTCCTTTCCTCCCATCCTTGGCAACATTTGTTATTTATGGTTTTTAAATGATGACCGTAAGTCAGATTTTAACTTGATGCTGAGTTATCTAAGAGAGAATTTGAGATGTTGAATGATTTTCCAAGAGTACGACAAAAGGTTAAAGATTGTCTGTTTTTTATCTCCTAGAATCAAACCAGCAGATGAATAACAAGTTTATCCCAATGTATGATTTTTTCACTTTCCCTCTTCTTGGTACATAACGTGAAATGGTCAGAAATTTGTCTAATGTCAACACGAGAACTGTGTTGTATCTTTATGACTGATAATGTTTATGAGAATTCTGAATACATCCCAAAGTACTAAAAAAATGACCCCTTAAAATGAACCATTTTAAATCACATTCTCACAAAAGTGAAAGTCCCTTGAGATAAGATGATAACAAATTTTTCAGTATTCTGTTATGCTAACTCTGTGTCCAAAGAGAACTCCTTTCATAAATAATTCAGAATCTAATTCAAAGGTTTGTAAGTCTGGAAGGTAAAGGGCCATGTGATAAATATTTGGGACTTTGTGAGCCATGTACCCTCCACCACAACTCTTAGCATAGCTGTTGTAGCTCAAAAACTACATCAACATGTGCATTAGGACATGGATGTGGTGGATTCGGCATGAAGTCATCGTTTGCTGACTGTGGGCAATTTGGGTTTTCTAGAAGCATCTACCGTACAAGTGAATGGAAGAACTACAATGTCAGCTGAGGCTAATCCATTTTTAGGCTGATACTTTTATGTAAAAATGACCTTCAGTTCTGAATCTCCACCTGCAGAACTAGAACAGGAGAGTTTTGACAGTTTTTGAAAAGGTTTCTGCAGAGATAAAGGAGGGGAAAGCACTTTGAATTCCTTCTTTGGAGCAATGACTAAACCCAGAGTTTCTTCACATATGGTGACTATTGGTTACCAGTATATACAAAATTAGAATGAAATGTGAATCAAATCACTCTCAACCAACCAGGACCTTTTATGAATTGAAGAAGCTGAAAGCAGCTAACAGTCGCCCGTGCATCAGGCAACAAAGCTAGCTTTTTGTAAAAGAAAGCTTCTTACAGTACAGCAATAAGTAGTAAAGCCCCTTTTAAAGAGTGTCTCTTATCTGACAGTCTTGGGCATAAAGGTAACAGCTGACGCAGGAAGGAGGGATGGCAGAGTCCAGCTAATCCCACTGAATTCAACCATAAATGGCCTTTTTCACCTCCCAGCCTCTGGTCCTCACTCTAGCCTAAAAATTGAATAATTATTATGTATATTAGATCATAAGCATTACTATAGCAAAACTTAGAACTAAAGCACAAGCACTAATGCCTCTTACCAGAAAAACATGAATGCATTTGAAGATTAAACTTCTTTTGTGATGCTAGTTGGCTCATTTAAAATCTTAAGCCTTAAAAAAATGAATTAGGCATATGACTGAGTTGCATTTAGGTCCTAACTATGAAATTTAAGATTTATGACATTCAAAATGCATAAATTAAAATATTTATAGTTATCTAGGCTGCTAGCAAACTAAAAAATTAAAGTTTCAACTATAATGTAAAGAAGAAATCATTAGCTTAAGCAGTAGAACTGTATGATAAAATGATCATTTTAATAACATAATATTAAATTATATGTGAAATTAAATTTCAATTCGCAAATATTCATGATGAGGACCTGGATATATGTTCTATGTCAAACTATAATACACGTAGTTCTTGCATATCTCTATAGATGTGTCTGTGGTAGATGACCCATAGGACTATAAAGAATTTTGAATGAATCTTATGGGTGTCTATTTTACATTCTTATTGTTAATTAAATTCTATTTGTATTTTAAAATGATTTTTCCTAATAGAAAAGAATGACGTATATTACTTTTACAACATCTAAATTGGTTCTGGTTTTCTGCTTTTTTTACTGAAACAGATACTTACTTTTGTTTCTTTTTATTAAAAATAAAAGCATCTGTTTCTCTGTTTAGAAACTTTTATTATGTATTTTCGTAATTTCTGAAAGAAAGCTACAAAATAAATCCTGTATACCAAAGGAAGAGCACCTTTTGTAAGATGAAATTGCTGTGAAACAAATTCCCTCCAATTTAATGGCCCTACAACAAAGAATTATTTGCCATCCTCCCAGTTTCTGAGTAACAAATTTGGGCATGACGTAAGTGGGCCGGCTTTCCCTGATAGCTCAGTTGGTAAAGAATCTGCCTGCAATGCAGGAGACCCAGTTCAATTCCTGGGTCGGGAATATCCCCTGGAGAAGAGACAGGCCACTCCAGTATTCTGGCCTGGAGAATTCCATCGACTGTATAGTCCATGGGGTCCCAAAGAGTCAGACACGACTAAGTGACTTTCACTTTCACTCAGTGGGCCACTGTGCTCAGCCTCTGTCCTGGGGCTGCAGTCAGACATGAGAGCCTCGGTCATCTGGAGGTTGCCTGGCTGGAGGACATGCTGTGAGTTGGCTCGTCCCTGCAGGTGGAGTGGAAGCTTCCTTCATCCTCAGTCTTCAAGCTCTGTCACACACTGGCTCTGTGTCTTTTGTCCAGTTGCTTAACCGTTCTCCACACACCAGCCTCATGATGTTATAAAGTTGTAGATCAGACTGTGACACTTGTCTGCTTTAAATGCTTTGGCTAAGAAGTGACGCTTCTCTTCCAGTACTGACCCAGTGGCCCGCAGGCCACTCACAGGCCTTCACCTCTGTATACGGGGCCTGCCCTTGCTCTCTTGCCGTCTTGGGGCTGGGTCCCTACCCTTCTCTCGGCCTCTCACTCCTGGACCAGCTGAGCGAACCGACAGAGGGCTACAGCTCACATCTAACCTGTTCAGAGACCTTCCCTAGAATGCCACTCCTCGACCCAGAACACTCTCACGTTTTCTTCTCGCTCATTTATTTTTTTCCTTCACTGTAGTACAGTTGCTCAATGCCCTTTTGAAGGAGCTCATTATTTTTCTTCATCATAATCACTATGACTGGTCATCTTATCTTTCCGTAAGAAGGCAGGGGACATCGTTTACTGTGTAATCAGTGCCAGCATAGCGCCTGCGACACAATAGCAGACACTTCTCGAATGTTCCTCAATGGATGGAAAGGAGGTCTAGCACTCCCTTCTAGAGTTGGGGATGGGACGTTATAGGGATCAAATAAAATGACACCTGAGACAATGTCTGGCAAACAGCGAGCTTTTACTTGAGGTGCAGTGTACATACAGGGGAAGGTACAGTGAATGATGGAATGGGCGTTACTACCGACATGCATCAAGTAAGCAACACCACAGTCAAGACTGGAAACATTCCCCCCACCTGGAACGCTCTCTGCCTGCCTCCAACCACCTCTGCCAGAGGCCGCCATTGGTCTGGTTTCTGTCATCACACCTCAGTTTTGTCTGTTTTGAAAGTTCATGTAAATGGAATCTAAGAATGAGTGCCTTCCATTCAGCCCTTTTCCACTCGTCTCAGTGTCTCTGAGCTGCACGTTGTGTGTGTGAGGAGTTAGTTCTTTTATGTTGCTGAGTGTTATTCCATTGTGTGACTGTACCACGATTTTTTAACCCATTCTCCAATTAAGAGACATTTGGATTATTTCCAGCTTTAGTTTTTTTTTTGTTTTTTTTTAATAAAGCTGCTTTAAATTTCCTATAAAAGCTTACGGACAGACAAGAATTTTCATTTCTCTTGGTTAAATAGCTAGGAATAGAATTGCTGGGTTAAAAAGAAGTAAAGTGTTTTTTTTTTTCAATTTTATTGAAGTATATTTTATTTACAAGGCTGTGTTAATTTCAGGTGTGCAGCAAAGTTAATACATGTATCCATTTTTTCAGATTATTTTCTCATATAGTTTACCACAGAATATTGATAAATTAGAGTTTTCTTTTTTAACAAAACAAAACTGCAGAACAGTTTTTAAAAATTGTTGTACCGTTTCACACTGCACCAGCAGTCACGATAGTTCGTATTCACCCTTGTGAACATTTAAATTTACATCTTAATAAGTAGTAGCTTATTAAGAGCTTTTAGCTCTTTTTCATGTGCTTTTATGCCATTTTAGAGCCACTTCTGTGAAGTCTCTAAGTATTTTCCTTCCTTTTAAAAATTGGATTGTCTTTTTATTATTGCTTTGTATGGAGAAGGCAATGGCACCCCACTCCAGTACTCTTGCCTGGAAAATCCCATGGATGGAGGAGCCTGGCAGGCTGCAGTCCATGGGGTCGCAAAGAGTCGGACACGACTGCATGACTTCACTTTCACTTTTCACTTTCATGCACTGGAGAAGGAAATGGCAACCCACTCCAGTGTTCTTGCCTGGAGAATCCCAGGGACAGGGGAGCCTAGGGTCCCAAGAGTCGGATATGACTGAGCGACTAACATTTTCACCATCACTTCCTGATGGTTCAGACAGTAAAGAATCTGCCTGCAATGCAGGAGACCTGGGTATATTTTTTCACATATATGATAGATATATAGATGCATATTATTTTATCTCAGTCTGTGGCTTGCCTTTGTATTTTACTAATGGCATCTTTTGCTAAGTTAAGTAGCTTTTAATGTTGTAAAGTCTAGTTTATCACATTTTTCTTTCATAGTTATTATTTTGTGAGTATTCTGTAAGAGATCCTTGTTTACTTCTCTAGGTCATAACGATATTCTTCTAAATTATCTTCTATGAACTTTATAGTCATAGCTTTTATATAGGTCTTTGGTACAACAAAATAATGTTTTTGTATTATTTTGTACATATAGGGGTTGGAGTCCAGCTTTATTCTGTATGGATACCCAACTGTCTGGCACCGTCTGTTGAAAGGACTTTTCTTTTCCCTTTGAATTACTTTGGTACCCTTGTAGAAAATAAAATTATAGTAAGTCTGGAAATCAAAGTTTGAGTTCCCGAATTTCATTCCTTTTCAAGATTGTTTGTCTCATCTAGATCCTTTCCTAGATTTGCCTAATCCAGAAACTTTAAATATCCAAATACACTTTAGAATCAACATGTCAATTTCAACAACAACAAAAAAGCTTGTCGTTTTGCTGGCATTGCACTGATGCTACTGGTTAATGTAGGAAAGAACCGGTATCTGCTTTCAATGACTGTTATTAAATTAGTAGCAGTGGGTATGGATTGACTTCATGAGGCAGATTCATTGGGATTTTTTGACCAGTTGGATAGGATGTTGAGAAAGAAATTAGAGTTATAAACTGCAGTTTTGTTTTGGCTCTGATGTAATGTTCCTGTTTCAGCGGGAGAAACATTTGAGAGGAACATAGGTCCATCGGGGGATCTGTGTCCTGCTCTAGGGAAAATATTCTTCTCCAACCAATTTTCCCCTTGCTTTTGTTCTTTAATCCTTCACTCTTTGGGGACTTTTCGCTTGATTACTTCCTACATATGTTTTCTTTAAAATGTGGAGCATTTTCCTTCCAAGATGGCATCTGTTTTCATCAAAACATATGCAATTACAGACTGAATTTATCTTCTTTACATTTCCTGAGCTTGTTAATTACCAGCTTTTGATCTAAGATCAAAAGTTCACAGACCACTTTGTCTTTAGGCATGAAGGCCTGTCTCTTGATACCTTTTATGACTAGGCACAAAAAGTCTTTGCAGAGAATTAGAGAGTGTTCCCCTCCAGCGAGTGAGAGGCACAGTTTTGCACGGGAGCAAAGCAGTTCTCAGATTGAGGGGAAGAAAAGAGCATAATAAACAGAATCGGTGCCAAGCAGACCACCACCTTTCACTTCATTTCCAATGAATGAGAATAAGCTTAAAAATCCAGTAAGTGACTGTTCTGTCTGGAGACCATTGATGTTTTAAATTTCACTGACTGGGTTTTTTATTTGAAGTGTAGGTAATATTTTGCTATCTGACTTCCTTTAAATTGCTCAGCATCCACATATTTGAAAATAGCCACTCTTTCTCTATTAATGCAAACATAATTAATGTTGTTATTCAAAAGGTAAAATAAGACAGTTACCCATGTATCATTAATAGGGCTTGCTCCTTCTTTCCTAATAAAGTGCAACCATGAGTGTGCCTGTTTTTTCCCAAATACTAGAAAGGACCTTGTGGAGTATAAATTGTGTTTTACAATGAGAAAGCCTTTTCTATTTTCCCCTCAGAGGCTGTTTCAGAGATACAAAAATAGGAATATGTAGCATAGCTATTTCTATGTTATCATTTTTCCTTTTGCTTTCTATATGGTCAAGAAAAAGTGATGCATTTTCTTTGATCATTAAATCCTACAGCTAAAAAACTCATAGTTATTTCCCAGATTTTCTTTGTTGAATATTTTTTGTTATTCAATAAGGACATATGTTTTTTTTCCCCTGAAATGTGCGAAGATTCCATCTTGCACTCATTTGCATCAATGGCAGTCCTGCATCCAGCAGTCCTCTCATTTGGGGGTTTATTAACTATTGGTTGTAAGTAAAAAAGAAATGCCATCTGAAGTAAACAAAATACTGTTTACTTATTTTCACGACTTGCAAGCAGTGATAAACTCGATTGAAAACAAATGACAAAAATGCATTCCAAAGATGGGGGAAAAGTTAATTATTTTCCATTTTTGTCTGCTGATTATATTCAAGATTGAGTTGACTGGTCTGCTTTTGTGTCTCCAAAGGAGATGGTGTGATTTTTGTGAGCAAAGTGCATTTTCAGCATGCATTCTCCCCTGGATACCCACGTGTAATTTCTTGTGGTGATAATAGAGCTCAGCTATGCACGTCAATTGTAGAAGGAAATGGCAACCCACTCTAGTGTTCTTGCCTGGAGAATCCCAGGGACCGGGGAGCCTGGTGAGCTGCTGTCTATGGGGTCACACAGAGTCGGACACAACTGAAGTGACTTAGCAGTAGCAGCATGCACATCAAGGGAAAATGAGATTCTTTGGGGATTCACGCAATGCAACTCAAACAGTATCCTTAACGCCTGTTGGCAAATCTATCCATTTGTAGAGATGTGGTGATTAGCTTACAGTGGAGATTGCTGGAGTGTGTTTATGCCTCTTCCTCAGCCTCCAGTCAAGTCCAGCCATGAAGAGTATCCGATCTGAGCCTCCAGGGCCCATTTGTTGGAAAAGCGGAGAATTTGAATGAAATCTCCATAGCTAGCAACATAAAGAAAATGCTCAGACTCCATTTTCAGAAATGGAATTGTATTCACAAGGAAGGAGAGAAAAGAGACAACTACTTCTGCTGGTAGAGAGAATTCTAAGATCAGTAAAGAACTTCTTGAGGATTACAGAACAACTACCAAGTTTCAGAGTTGAAAATATTGTTAATAGAGAAGAGTTTCTTTTTTATATTTTTAAATATAAAGAGTAATCCCATCCAGCCATGCTTATTTCTTATTCTTGGAACTTTAAGGGAACATGAATAAGATATAATTTTGGAGTCCTTTTCATAGAATGCTAGTTAAAGGAACAGGCTTCCCAGGTGGCACTACTGGTAAAGAATCCACCTGCCAATGAAGGAGAAGCAAGAGGCATGAGTTCGATCCCTGGATCTGGAAGATCCTCTGAAGGAGGAAATGGCAACCCACTCCAGTGTTTTTGCTGAGAGAATCCCATGGATAGAGGAGCTGGTGGGCTGTGGTCCATGGGATCGTAAAAGAATCAGACACAACTGAGTCAGAAAAAAAATCAGACACAACTGAGGCTGAGCCACAAAAGGGACAACTTGTCAACATACAGAATGTCTGCATGTTCAATCCACAGGTATATAGAAATGAAAAAGGTTGAGAATTATGCTGTGCTAAGTTATTTCAGTCGTGTCCGACTCTGTGTGACCCCATAGACGGCAGCCCACCAGGCTCCCCCGTCCCTGGGATTCTCCAGGCAAGAACACTGGAGTGGGTTGCCATTTCCTTCTCCAATGCATGAAAGGGAAAAGTGAAAGTGAAGTCGCTCAGTCGTGTCCGACTCTTAGCGACCCCATGGACTGCAGCCTAACAGGCTCCTCCGTCCATGGGATTTTCCAAGCAAGAGTACTGGAGTGGGGTGCCATTGCCTTCTCCGTGAGAATTATGCAGAGTATGAAAATATTAAAGTAAATGCATTCAATAAAGTGAATATTATAAAGTCAATAAAAAATAGGTTACCTTTATATGTCAAAAATATTAGATTTCACAACCATTTTTCAAAGACTAAACAGTATATAGTCCAGGGTCCCAATGTAGAAATTATTAAATTGTCATAATGGGATAAGCATTTAAAAGATGATTTATAAAGGGAAATATGTTTTTTAAACTTTTATATTGAAGTATAGTTGATTAACAGTTATGTTAGTTTCAGATATACAGCAAAGAGATTCGGTTTTATATATCTACACGTATCTATTACTTTCTCAAATTCTTTTCCTTTTTCGGCTATCACAGAATTTTGAGCAGAGTTTCCTGTGCTATGCAGTAAGTCTTCGTTGATTATCCATTTAAAATATACTAGAATGTACATGTCAGTTGCAAAGAACCGAAGTGCGTATATTAGGGAACTACCGAGACAGCAGTGGCGGTCAACTCCGGTGAAGGAGCTCAGGCACTTAGAACCACATGGAGGGTCTTCACTGTCCCTGAATCCTCCCCAGACTTGGCCCTCAAGAATGTCATGAATAGACTGAAAATACCCTGCAGGTGGTTCTGATGAGCATCCTGGTTCAGAATTACTAGTCTCAAGAGTTTGTATAAGAAAGGGGAAAAGTGGGTAAGAAATGCAAAGCTGAAGTTCTGCTGTTAGTACTTCTCCAGTGTTGGTCAATTCTGTGTAATCTTCTACTGACCTCAGCTTTACCATGTGTCAGATAAGGATAAGAATATGTCCCAGCAATGTCATGAAGATTAATATTAACTCTTTGACCTTCCTGGAGAAAACACTAGGTATTAAGACAAAGGAATTTGGCAAAGCCAAAAATATCATAGCATTTCAAATTTGCTTAATAAGAAAGTGAGTCAGTACTTGCACAGAAAATTAATGCAAATTCTAAGCTCCAAGCAAATTAGACTCTACAATAGCTGGGCCTACATGGAGAATAATTTTAAGTAAAAGATAGACGTCTTCAATGACTAACCTTGTTGCAGCCAACTTTGGCAGCCCTCTGACTACATTTATTAATATTTCTCCTGTGCCTGTGTTCAGGGAAATATGTTTAGTTTCACCTTGAAAAGTTTAACAAGAATATATTGGTAGATTTTTCTTCCTACTTATCTGTTTTCAATAATGTCCAAATATGTAAATATTATATACACATATAAATATTATATATGCTTCTGAAATCAGATATAAGAAGGCATTGAATATAGCAGAGAATAAAAATAAGTTCTAGAATTTTTTAAGCTGGGTAATCCTTCGCTTTTAGGTTATGATAATCCATATTTTCCTGACTATAAAATTATAGTTGGCAATTGGAGAAAAGTTAACTAGAAGTTAAAAAAACTTAATCTTTCTAAACTCAAATTCTTGAGAACAGAAACCATCTCTTCCTTGGGATACCTTGTATAAAGTCTATTTTTAAATATAATATTCATGAATGTATGTATGTATGTGTGCTGTACTTTGTGCTGAGTTATAGGATTTTTTTTTTTTCTTCTTGGTAATTATATTACAGAGGGAGAGAGGATGTGAGGGAGGAACATATGAAAAGTTAAACTTAAAAATAAACTTTAAAGTATCTTTTTCTTTTAATACATAGCAAACCAGACTGGATTAGTGCAGATTTGAGGGGAATTGTTTGGTGTTTAAGGGGCTTCCCAGGTGGCTCAGTGATGAAGAATCTGGCTGCCAATGCAGGAGACACAGGTTTGATCCCTGAGTTGGGAAGATTCCTTGGAATAGTAAATGGCAACCCATTCCAGTATTCTTGCCTGGAAAATTCCATAGACAGAGAAGTCTGGTGGGCTATAGTCCATCATGTCTGTGTTTTTATATAGTGAGGCCATTTACCTCCATATGTTTCACCAGGCTTTCTCTAAGGAGTGACCTGACTCATTGGGAGCAGAAATAAGTCTTTTAGCTTTGTCTTACTTAGTATTAGACCTCCTTCCAGACGTCCTTTCACAGTAAGCTTGGCACAGCAAAAAGGGGTCCCAGTCCCAAATCTTAACCCTGTCACTCATCAAGAGATGATCTTAGGCAAGTCTAGCTCATCTCAACAGCAGTTTGCCTAACAGCAAAATGGAAATGTGTGGGTATATGTTTGGTGAAGGTTGGATGGCCAGGATGAAAGCAGGGTTGGACTCTGCTTGGAGGGGTTAAATGGAACCTGCCTTTCATTTCCTTATGGCTCTAAGAGTCTAGGATTCCTGCCTAGAAGCAAAAATGATTTTTTGTCTAACATTTTTATTGTGATTTCTATAAACTCCATCTTAGACTGTTTTATTCATATATTCTAATTTCCCTGTGTCCTGGTATTAAAATGTGGACGTTAGTAGTTGCTATTTCATTTTCCTAACAACTTGGTCATGATATATCAGCATACTAGAGATGAAAATTATTTTATTTCTTATACATCTGAATCAGTTCCTAAATCTAAAATTTATTTAGGAATATTGTCTACCTACATATGGACCAAATCTGCCCTATTCTCTTAAACAAAAATCTTTCCTAATGGTATTTGTCAGTAAATACAGTGAAGGACAAAATTGTATCTTAAAGTCATAGCAGTTCACTTGATTTTGGTGATTTTGCATTATCTTCACATTCTTCTACAACAGACGTTTGTATTTGAATAATAATATGCAGATGCAGTACTGAATAGAAAATTGTCTATTTTTAAAGGAAAATAGTAGCAGCAAAGCTAATCTATAGCTGTGGCCTTTCCTAATGAGTGTTGCTGGGAAACTTTTCAAAACCTTGCAGGGAAATGCATGTTTTTGTAACGCAAAGGTCTCAAGCTGTTAGAACAGATAGAATTTCAGAAATTCCATGAGTTCAGCTTGCATTAGATTTTTTGGTTTTATTCAGTTCATTTCAGTTCAGTCGCTCAGTTGTGTCCAACTCTTTGTGACCCCATGGACTGCAGCATGCCAGGCTTCCCTGTACATCACCAGCACCCAGAGTCTACTCAAACTTATGTCCATAGAGTCGATGATGCCATCCAACCATCTCATCCTCTGTCGTCCCCTTCTCCTCCCATATTCAATCTTTCCCAGCATCAGGGTCTTTTCAAGTGAGTCAGTTCTTCCCATCAGGTAGCCAAAGTAATTGGAGTTTGAGCTTCAGCATGAATCCTTCCAAGGATATTCAGGACTGATTTCCTTTAGTATGAACTGGTTGTATCTCCTTGAGTCCAAGGGACTCTCAAGAGTCTTCTCCAACACTACAGTTCAAGAGCATCAATTCTTTGTTGCTCAGCTTTCTTTATAGTCCAACTCTCAAATCCATACATGACTACTGGAAAAACCAAAGCTTTGACTAGACGGACCTTTTTTGGCAAAGTAATGTCTCTGCTTTTTAATATGCTGTCTAGTTTGGTCAAAATTTTACTACCAAGGAGCAAGTGTCTTTTAATTTCATGGCTGTAGTCAACATCTGCAGTGATTTTGGAGCCCAAAAAAATAAAGTCTCTCACTGTTTCCATTGTTTCCTCATCTATTTGCCATGAAGTGATGGGACCAGATGCCATGGTCTTAGTTTTCTGAATGTTGAGTTTTAAGCCAGGCTTTTCACTCTCCTCTTTCACTTTCATCAAAAGGCTCTTTAGTTCTTTTTCTCTCTCTGCCATAAGTGTGGTTTTGTCTGCATACCTGAGGTTATTGATATTTCTCCCAGAAATCTTGATCCCAGATTGTGCTTCATACAGTCCAACATTTCTCATAATGTACTCTGCATATTAGTTAAATAAGCAGGATGACAGTATACAGCCTTAATGTACTCCTTTCTCAATTTGAAACCAGTTGGTTGTTCCATGTCCAATTGTAACTGTTGCTTCTTGACCTGCATAAAATTTCTCAGGAGGCAGATTAGGTGGTCTGGTATTCCCATCTCTTTAAGAATTTTCCACAGTTTCTTGAGATCCACACATTCAAAGGCTTTGGCATAGTCAGTAAAGCAGAAGTAGATGTTTTTCTGAAGTTTCTGTTGCTTTTTCAATGATCCAACAGATGTTGGCAATTTGATCTCTGGTTCCTCTGCCTTTCTGAATCCAGCTTGAACATCTGGAAGTTCACAGTTCACATAATGTTGATGCATGGCTTGGAGAATTTTGAACATTACTTGCTAGCATGTGAGATGAGTGCAATTTTGCAGTAGTTTGAACATTCTTTGTCATTGCCTTTCTTTGGGATTGAAATGAAAACTGACCTTTTCTAGTCCCTTGGCCACTGCTGAGTTTCCAAATTTGCTGGCATACTGAGTGCAGCACATCCCTTATGATTTGAAATAACTCAACTGGAATTCCATCCCCTCTACTAGCTTTGTTTGTAGTGATGCTTCCTAAGGCCCACTTGTCTTCACATTCCAGGATGTCTGGCTCTAGGTGAGCGTGAGTGATCACACCATCGTGATTTTCTCAGTCATGAAGATCTTTCTTGTCTAGTTCTTCTGTGTATTCTTGCCACCTCTTCTTAATATCTTCTGCTTCTGTTAGGTCCATACCATTTCTCTCCTTTATTGAGCCCATCTTTGCATGAAATGTTCCCTTGGTACCTCTAATTGTCTTGAAGGGATCTCTAGTCTTTCCCATTCTATTGTTTTCCTCTATTTCTTTGCATTGATCACTGAGGAAGGCTTTCTTATCTCTCCTTGCTATTCTTGGGAACTCTGCATTCAAATGGGTATATCTTTCCATTTCTCCTTTGCCTTTCACTTCCCTTCTTTTCACAGCTATTTGTAGGCCTCCTCAGACAGTCATTTTGCCTTTTTTGCATTTCTTTTTCTTGGGGATGGTCTTGATCACTGCCTCCTGTCCAATTCCATGAACCTCCATCCATAATTTTTCAGGTGCTCTATCAGATCTAATCTTTTGAATCTATTTGTCACTTCCACTGTATAATCGTAAGGGATTTGATTTAGGTCATGCCTGAATGGTCTAGTGGTTTTCCCTACTTTCTTCTATTTAAGTCTGAATTTGGCAATAAGGAGTTCATGATCTGAGCCACAGTCAGCTCCTGGTCTTGTTTTTGCTGACTGTATAGAGCTTCTCAATCTTTGGCTGCAAGAATATAATCAATCTGATTTTGGTATTGACCATCTGGTGATGTCCATGTGTAGAGTCTTCTCTTGTGTTTTTGGAAGAGGGTGTTTACTATGACCAGTGCATTCTCTTGACAAAACTGTTAGCATTTGCCCTGCTTCATTCTGTACTCCAAGGCCAAATTTGCCTGTTACTCCAGGTGTTTCTTGACTTCCTACTTTTGCATCCCAGTCCCCTATAATGAAAAGGACATCTTTTTTGAGGTGTTAATTCTAGACGATCTTTCAATCTTCATAGAACTGTTCAACTACAGCTTCTTCAGCATTACTGGTCGAGGCATAGATTTGGATTACTGTGATATTGATTGGTTTGCCTTGGAAACAAACAGAGATCATTCTGTTGTTTTTGAGATTGCATCCAAGTACTGCATTTTGGACTCTTTTTTTTAGGTTATATTAGCAGAAATGAAAAACTTTTAATATATTCCTTTGGAATCAAAGTTCATCTAGAATGAAGAACTATCAGTTGTATGGATCTGAAAATAACTTTGACCTCAAAATATAGATTCAGTGCCTGCTGAATCCATCCATGGACTTCTCTAGGCAAGAATACTGGAGTGGGCTGCCATTCCCTTCTCTAGGGGATCTTCCTGACCCTGGGATTGAACCTGCAATGAGGGTCTCCCTCATTGCAGGCAGATTCTTTATTGTCTGAGCTGCCAGGATAACTCCAACTATTATATAAATAGGCCAATTTCTATATGTTTATTTCATCTTTTAGAAAATTGTGGAGTCTCAGTTAAATCATTCAAATGTTTTATTCAAGAACCTTTTTATACTTCTGTTCAGATGTCATGTAAAATGACAAAACCCTGAAAGAATAAACACATGCATATGTGTGAATCCATGTTTCATGCCATGGAATGATTTTCCAAGTCATTATATATAATGATGTTTTATACTGGTCATTAATGATAGGTTTATATTTCATGCAAGCATGCTAAGTCTGTTCAGTCCTGTCCAACTGTTTGAGACCCTGTGGACTGAAACCTGCCGAGTTCCTCTATCCTGGATTCCCCAGGCAGGAATACTGGAGTGGGTTGCCATGCCTTCCTCCAGGGGATCTTCCTGACTTTGGGATTGAGCCCACGTTTTTTACATCTCTGGCATGGCAAATAGGTTCTTTACCACTAGCATCACCTGGAAAGCCCAGTTTTAGATTATGTAGAATTTATTTGAATCACTAATATTGAAAATTGCCGATGAAGGCCAAAGCATTCTAATAGTTTTTTGAAATTTAATTTATTTAAACTGGAGGATTGCTTTCTAATATTGCATTGGTTTCAAATAAAGGAAGATTTTATAGTACAGTCAAACATGACCAGAATTGAAAGAACCCAAGATTAACTGAGAATTCCTTACGTACATTGGCATTTATTTGTTAGTGTTAGAAAAATATAGTGTCAATGAATGTTTATCACACAATTGAGATTAGAGGGTCTGTATTAATAGATTATAAGCATTTATAGTCAGTGTTAGCATGCCTTGTCTTCAAAGGCATTCCATATCTCCTAGGAATACATAGGGGGAAAAGTAACTTGTAGGAGGAAAGGTAACACAATTTGTTATAGAGGATCAGACATAACCAGTCCTTTCTGGTCGGTAATTATCACACTTTGGATGGGGTCCAAGATACATGAATTCTGGTGAATAGAAGAGAGTGCTCTTCTTTAGAATTTCATTGTGGGTCGTAGAACTACCTTAAAGAAACATGGATAATTTCATTATTGTATTAATTCTTGAATCTTCATTTTATTTCATTTTTTCCCTAGACATATATAAATTTTTGGTACCTTAGAAACCAGAAGTCTTCAGTAGAAAAGATAAGCAGACTTAAAAGCATATGAATGATGAGCTTTGTTTTTTATTTCAAGGAGGAGAACTTTTATATATTTTTTTTTTCATTTTTGTTCTTTTTAATACCAGTTCTTTCCTTACACAAATGATATTCTCTGTGGGTGATCAGGATGTTTTCATGACATGTTCTTTTTAATTGCTTCTAACTATCTTTCCAAAAAAAATTATCACTTATTGGCAGGTCATCAGTTTTTCTCATCAGTCTCACATGAAAATTCCAACAATTGTTTTAAGTAAATCTGAGGCTGTTTTAAGTGTATCTGAGACTTTACACATAGCATTTTCTAAATACACATGTCAAATTTCCCCCAAAGGGAGCCATTTGGTTGACTGAAAAGGTTTCAAGAAGTATAATGAATCTATTTATTAAAAAGTAGAGTCTAAAGTTAGAGTTAATTGCAAGTATCATTTATCTTCAGTGGAAAGTAGCTCTTGGGAAGCTATGGACATCACTTTTCTGGGACTTTCTTCAGTTCACTATAAGACAAGGGAAGGAAGCGGCTCTGTCTTTACGCAGTAATGTGTCACTGATTCAGTGAGTATTCTTTATGCTACTATTGATGCCTGTAGGTGACACAAATCCTCATTCTCATGCATCTGCTGAATTTAAGACTGATGTTATTTAGTTGCTAAGTCATGCCTTGCTCTTGGGAACCACATGGACCCCGGTAGCCTGCCAGGCTTCTCTGTCCATGTGATTTCCCAGGCAAGAATACTGGAGTGGGTTACTATTTCCTTCTCCAGGGGATTTTCCCAACCCTAGGATCAAAACCTGTGTCTCCTGCATTGGCAGACAGATTCTTTACAACTGAGCCACCAGGGAATTTAAGATATTTAAGATAGATATTTAAGGTAGGTATTTAAGATAGATGTGGGCTTCCCTGGTAGCTCAGATGGTAAAGAATCTGCTTGCAATGCGGGAGACCCAGGTTTGAACCCTGGGTCAGGAAGATCCCCTGGAGAAGGGAATGGCAACCCACTCCAGTATTCTTGCCTGGAGAATTCCATGAACAGAGGCTACAGTCCATGGGGTCGCAAAGAGTTGGACACAACTGAGTGACTAACACTTAAGATTGATAATTATGTTTCCAAAAAACTTCAAGTTTTTCTTTCCAAGATCATGATGACGAGAAGGGAGACTTTTGCACAGTGGCCCCTAAAGGACTTTTGCATTTTGACACAGGGTGATCGCATGAGTCCTGGGTTGAGCCAGTTTCTCTTAAGCAGCATTCTCAGGTCCTCTCAGTGCAGCCCGTTCTAGACCCCACACGATCCAGCGGAGATACTTGCTTTGTGGTCGCCTATATGTCAGTCTTGTGTACGTTACCTTTATGTTTAGCTGCTGCTGCTGCTGCTAAGTCGCTTCAGGCGTGTCCAACTCTGTGCGACCCCATAGACGGCAGCGCACCAGGCTCCCCCGTCCCTGGGCTTCTCCAGGCAAGAACATAGTTAAGGCTAAATTCAAGAACTGCAGCCCTCAAAGTTCCAAGTTCATGTTAAAATGTGGACAGGTCACTTGTCTGCTTTTTAATTAATTTGAAGCTTCATGGGAAAGTGAGGTTCCGGGCATATTGAATGGTAAAGGAAGTAGATGTGATGTCTCACAGGAATTTACATACAGTTGCCCATTGAACAATATGGGTTGAACTGCCTGAGTCCACTTATAAAGCAATTTTTTTCAGTAGTAAATAGTGTAGTACTACTCCATGCACAGTCAGATGAACCTGCAGATGAAGAATCCCCAGTATGGAGGAACTGTGCATTCAGAGGGCTGACTGTAAGTTGTATGGAGGTTTGGGGCAGTGAGGCAGCTTAGTACCCCACACTCCCACATCATCAAGGGTTAACTGTAATGCCTTAATAATTAACTTTGCTCAAATCACCGCACTTTACAAATGAGTAAGCAGAGAGGTAGATAGTTGATCAAAGCAAATAATCAGCAACAGAAACAGAAAAAAAAAAAACCTCCTCTTCCTCCATTTGCATGCGGACCAGGTGAACCTCACTTAGATATCTGCTGTGTAAATAAAATATTTCTCCCACTCCATTGATGTCCTTATGTTTCATAGCAGCCAGTTTAACTCTGAAGTCAAAACTGAAGGCTCAGGAACAACATCCTTGGACACAGAAATGTGCTCATCAGGAATGGACATATCATTATTCACTGCTATCGTTATTCGCTGCTTCTCCCCATTTTCTAAATCAAATCTAAGACAGATATTATGCAAAAACTATATCCAATTAAAATTTCTTGGAAAAACCAATTTACAAAGTGAGGAGAAAATCTCTCTAGGGAAATTTATTTTACTTGTAGTACAAAAGTTAAATTACAAGTGGTACATCTGTGATCCATAGACTAAGGAAATTTAGACCTGGAAACCGCCATGGCTATTTCAAGCCCAGCGGGGCTTTGCTTTCGTGCGTTAAAAACTCTCAGTGTGATCAGTCTTAACTTGAACTGTCAGTCTGAAAAATATGTTCTTTCTCACTTCTGTTTTTATTACTGTATCTTCTTAGTATATCTTTCACCTTTTTAATTTTCTGTCCTTCTTTGTCCTAAGACCATCTTTCTCCCTAGACAGGCGTGTCTTCCCTCTTCCCTTTCTTTGGGATTTATACAATAACTTGAATATTTTGCTACAAAACCCATTTGGTGCTACATTCTCTATCGCAGATTGCTGCATGAACTCTTACTAGCATCTTTTCTCTAGATCTTCTCTCAAAAGTGCCTGTTAATGGCAGGCATCACAGCTCGCCTTATACACTCACCAAGCTATCCTGTAGGATATAAAATAACAACAATGGACTGAGATGAGAGTTCTTTCCAACATGAAAACGAAACATCGTTTCCTAGTTGCCAGAAAAATATCCACTTGTTTGTAACCTAGAGGTCCAAAGGCATTCTCAACTTTTTATTCATTTTTTGTGTTCTATTGATGCACTAAATTTCTGGAAATTCAATCGTGAGTTTCAAGAAACATGGTTCCTTTGGTTTCTCTCTTTGTAAGATCACTATCCAAAATATAATTAGCCTTCTTACTCCCTCATTCTCCCTCTTTCTATTTCTTGCTGAAGTCCAAATAATAGCCTTTCAGCAGGAACAAATAAACTGAAACATTGCCTTCCACAGTGGTTCTCAGCTCTGGTTGCTCCTTGGAGTTAACTCACTGAGCTTTCTAAAGCTGGGAGTCCTGGGACTGATCCATGAAGTTGTCTAAATTAGAGCCTGTGGGGCTGAGATCAGGGAATGAGGGCCGTACAAAGCATCACAAGTGTTGCTGCTCTGCAGCCAGGGGGGCACATAGTTTATTAACAGACCCTATAAGGTTACACGCATGATTGACACGGATGGGATAGTCAGTTATCTATAGAGCAGAGAGCCACACATAGCATCCCTCACCACCTACCCAGCCTCCACAAGGAAAATCTTCATTAGCATGACTGAAAATTCTCTCACATTTCATTCCTCCAACAACCCCCATTTTCCAGGTGGAAAAAACTGCCTAACATGATGTATTTCTTTAAAAGAAAATCTGTAAATTTTATTATTAAAATTTAACCTACTTATGAAAACATCTCTACATTTAACCCCGATTTAGATGAATATTACCAAATTACTCGTTCCAAAAATAAATAATTTTGACCAAATGTTTTTAAAACTCCCAAATATGATTTCTCTAGTCCAAGATCTCAAAAAACCTGAGCTTAGTGGTTAATTTTAAAAATAGAAATTGCTCCTAGTCACTTCCTTTCTTTCTGTTTTCTGCAAATGCTATCTCCACATGTGTCCTGAAGCACATTTTCAATTAGCTTAACCCAAATCTGTGATGGACTGAAGTAAACGGATTGCCCTCCCTTTTGGAAATAACCTGCTTTTCTACAGAAGACAAATGACTCCTTCAAGGCAAATACAGCTTGTTTACCCCAGTCCCTGCTTCATTCCATGGCCTATTATTTACATGCTTAGTAACTGAAAAAAATTACATTTAAAAAAAAATGTACATAAAAAAATATTTCAAGTTGCTTTAATTTTTCAAAAAATATATTAAGAAAAAGAGAGTTTACAGAAACAGTTTCTTGAAAGAGTAGTACTTTTATGTCAATAAGTTTTATGTTTATATTTTTCTGCCTGATAATTTCAAAAAGAGAGGAAATTGAAAAGGAAAATATGGTTCAGAGCTACTGACTGACTTGAAATATTTACTGGATAGATAAAGAATATAATTAGATATTTGTGTGTGTCAAAGGGCTGTGAATGGTGTTCCTTGTTTTGTGTTGACTGTAATGGTAAAAAAAAGAAAGCAGAATCTGAGTGTGTTTGCATGTTTGCTTGTTTTTAATTCAAGGGTACTTATTTTCGTTTTTCAGTTCTATGTACTCTTTGCAACAGTGGGGGAACAGCCCAGAGTCTCTGGGAGCATTACTGAGATATAAATGGAACATCCCTCCTTGAGGGCCAGTGCACATTATTTTCTCTGGAGATCTTGGCACAATAGGCTAATCTCTGTCTACAAAAGATTTATTGTGACAGACAGAACGTAAGAGTCATTTGTACTTGTCCAGGTATTAATCTGTTCACCAGTTTCAATGTCACATTTTATTCAACAGCAAGCTAGTCAATAATCTTTTCCCATTAAACTATTTGTAAGAGCCACATTTTATTTATATATGTATACATGCATAAATTATATATAATCATATAACCTGAAATATCAAATAAAATGCTTATTTTATGTAGAAGCCACTGGACACTTAAAAACTATTGCTGTAATAAAATCAATGTTGTTTAACACAATTGAAAACTTGATTTTAGTTCCATTTACTATTCAGTGAGATTTAGGTTAAGCAATTTGCACTAGGTCTGGAACTCAGGTCATCCTGCACTAAGCACTGATGCTCACCGCCTGGCCACCGAGCAGTGAATCTGTCTGCCAGCAGGGTTGGCAGTGTTGCCGTCACCTTTTGATGACTGTAAAATCTTGAGAGTAGCTCTGAGAATTATGGCCTGAGGATAATAATGTTACTTTTGTGTAATGGTTGATTCATCAGTAAATAAATCCTGATTCACTATTGTTGTCTGTTTCTGATTTGTATTAAAATACTCAGGAATGTAGAGTATTTATTTACAAACCAAAAAGCATAATCAAGTCTCTCAATTTGTAAAATATGAAGATGTGAAGATTCCCTTTTTTGAAAATAACTGACCCTGGAAAGCATTTAGAATGTTTTTAGATCGATGTGTGGTTGTGTTATTTTTTTCAACTTTTTGAGTCTTATTAAAAATCAGACAACAAGAATTTGAATAGTCCAGTGATAGCAGTTGGATAAGTAGCTGAAGATTTGTTATATAATTTTCATGTTTTTAAATGTGAGAGTCTATTTTTATATTTTCCTGATGTCCAATTGTAATATTTAAATCCAAGTTCTGAATAGAATTATTTGAAAGCCAAAGTAATGAACGTATCTTAGTTTCTTGAGTGTTGAACTAAGCACCGACAGTCCGCAACTACAGTTTTGAATTTCTATTTGTCCGCTTTAAGATGATGTGAAAGCCATGTGCAATCAGTAGAAACTGTACTTTGCATTTTGATCTTTTCGTGGGCTGGTGCTGTGCAGTCCTGTCATCTCTTACAATGCTGGGCAGCTCCCAGTCAGTCCCAAGATCATGAGGGTGAACAGTTGATTCGCTGACAACCATTATGTACTCAGACAGCTGTTCTGTTTTTCACTTTCAGTACAGTATTCAAAAATCACACAAGATATTTCACACTTTATTATACAATAGGCTTCATGTTAGATGATTTTGCACAGCTATAGGCTGATGTAAGTATCTGAACACAGTGCAAGGTAGGCTAGGCTAAGCTATAATGGCTGGTAGGTGAGGTGGATTAGATGCATTTTGACTTACGGTATTTTCAACTTATGATGGGTTTCTCAGGAGGTAACGCCATCATAAACTGAAGAAGAGCTATACTCTCAAAGAGCCTGCTTCTTTTTGGTTAAGTAGGAAGTCCAAGTCAGGCCCAGTGTATTACATTAAATGGTTATGACATTATATCCAGTTGAATTTATTACTGTTCCTATTAGACTTCTCTCTAAGCCATCACCATTTTGACAAGATGACCCCACAGTTTAGAGCAGCCAGAGGACGGGTTTGCTCTCAGACACCCAGGGCATCATGGGCGTCCATGCCAACTGCTGACATGTCCTGTCCTGGAGGTGCTGTGCTCTTTATTACTCAGTCTTTGTGACCTCTTTTTCTGAGCTCTAAACCAGCTCTTTAGATAGAAACTCTCTGTTGATTTTCTGAGCAATCTATGGAATGATTTAACTTTGCTCTTCCGTCATACGTGATCTCTCTTTGTTCATTAGAGTAAAACCTA
This sequence comes from Bos taurus, assembly GCF_002263795.3. Taxonomy (NCBI): domain Eukaryota; kingdom Metazoa; phylum Chordata; class Mammalia; order Artiodactyla; family Bovidae; genus Bos; species Bos taurus. Next base: position 8,115,187 of record NC_037336.1, read on the forward strand.
TTGTTACCTTAACATTAGCGCTGATTTCCCTGCATTGGTGATGGTTTAGTTGCTAAGTCATGTCCCACTCTCATGACCCCATAGCCTGTAGCCTGCCAGGCTCCTTCATGTATCTCATAGGCAAGAATACTGGAGTAGGTTGCCATTTCCTTCTCCAGGGGATCTTCCAGGCCCAGGGATCAAACCCAGGTCTCCTGCATTGTAGGTAGTCTCCTGCATTGCAGGCAGATTTCTTTACCAACTGAGCCACCAGAGAAACCCTTGGACTGGCAGAGGGTCGGCTGGTTAGTTAACAGAGCGCTCTACAGAGCACACAAGGGCTGACATGGTGGGGTTGTCACTGAAGCTGTCTGAGTCTTGATGTTTTCATTTCTAAAAGGAGATGAACAGATGGTCAAAAGGTTCTTTTGGTTCAAATATTTCAAATGTGCAGTTGGTCTGCTACTCCTGCTACTTATAATCATCATCACCATAAGCATTGTTATTACACCCAATATGTATTCAGCATTTACTTTCTGTGACATACGATGCTAAGCATTTTCATAAATCATCACATTCTGTCCTCCAACTATCCATTCAAATAGGTTCTTTCACTGCCCCCCTTTTATAAATAAACATGCTGAAACATACAAACGTTAATAATCTTTCCCAAGGTCATACAGCTGTTCAGACAGAACCAAGTATTAAGCTTAAGTTTGTGGAACTCCAGAAACAGCTGAACAGTTGTCTAGCTACAGCAGAACACCAAGGTGCTGGTTAGATTATACAGAGAAAAATGCAGCATTGAAAATTGTCTTCATCAAATGCAGGTATTCCTTGAGATTTCATTTGAAGAGGATTAAAAAAAAAATATTAAAAAGATCCATCATGTAAAAATGTCTTTAAATGTAAAAAAATTCATCTTAAAAGTGATAGTTGTTCCTGTAATTTGAAATAAGCTGATGTGTACATTTTGACAAAGTAGTTTACACTTATAATCATTCATTCAACATTAGTTATATTTCAAGTGGTTCTCCTTTATCAGAATTTGAATTGCATAAATGCACAGCTATCAAATAGGTTTATATTTCTTTAGCTTGCATTAGCTTTGACATTTCTAAAATAGCCAATACTAGCATTAAATCATTTATATCTCCAAACAAATCCAGAATTTTCATTATTGCTGTGCTTACAGGAATAATCATTTTGTAGTATTGTGTGATTTTTATGGGAAAGGACTAAGAAATGGTCCAAGAAGTAAAATTTATATCACTAAAATGTTTCATTTAGTTACTATATCATATCCTTGGTACTTTACATTTATTAAATAGGATTCTCTATATAATAACTTTCTTCTGAAATTTACAAAGAACTGATGTGTTTTAGAAGCTACATCACACTTCAATGTCCTATAGAATCCTTTCTCTAAATACTAGAAGTAGCATGTAAAATTAAAGGTTTGAGAGCAATTTTGTTAATTAAGGGACAGTATTTTAGAATGCAAAGGTATAAAAGACACTGTTTCTTTTCTATACACCTCGGTTCATCAGAGTTGTATGCTTGATTGTGGCAGCTTTTGGAGTCTGTGATGGGCCTGCTACTCTTAATGAGCACGGTTCCTCCACTGTGGCTGACGTTTTGATATTAGACTTCCAGCAGTGAATTCTTGTCAAAGTTGGGTTTTAGATCACCAGGCTTTTCAGATTAGAATTTCAGGTACATAATGTCAAATACATTCACCAGTTAAATGAATTAATGGTAAAGGAGCACTCTGTTGGCTACACAGCGACAAGAAGAAAGGCTGACACAGAGAAAAGTCTCTTTCTTGGCTTTAGATCAGTTGACAGCAATCTCCTTCAAATGCTAAGTGATCATAAAGGCATGCGTAATTTGCCTTAAATCAGAAAAGCTACAAATTGTGTCATTAATGGAAGAATTCTTCAGTATTGTCGTAAAAACTGAAAGAGCATCCTTTACCCATAAGAGAGGTATTAAATGTGAGAAAGTATTAATATGAAATAAAATTGAATAATAAGGAAAGGGTGATCACAGTAAACATGTGTTTAGATTTGGTTACCATAGGGTAAGAATCAAGGGGGTCAGTTGGTAGACGACCAGATGGCTGTATAAAAAGTATTTTAAAGGTTCTGTCTTTTGTGTTGGGTGACTCGGTCATGAGTACATGCTACATTACTAATACATTCATGAATGCATGGATCAAGGAATGAAAAGAGAGAACCACACAGTGATGAGACTGTTTTGTAGACCACAGATTAAGATTAAGCCAAGAGGTCCAAAAAGTTAAGTAAATTTTTTAATGTATTCATCCAGATTCTTTTTCTGTTTATAAATAATATTTGGGGTAGAATATAAGTCAACAAGATAGCATCAGCTTTCCCTTAATTCTGTAGCAGTATGGCATTTTATTCTGAAATTTAGTTTTCTATTTAAAGCCAAAGCATCATGTAAAATATATTATCTAACTTATTTCAGATCAGAAAGGATGTAAATGAATTCATCTCTCTCCCCCACCATGCCTCTCCCACCCTGTGTCTCTCTCTTCCCCACCCTTCACCCCTTCTCCTTACTATGGCTGAATATCTCTGCTCTGTTTGAAAGCTCAGGTAAATCCACATCCTTCAAATATAGGGATAAAATATTATAATTAGGGTTTCAGATTCATAAGAAAGCCTTTTTGTTTCAGCCTTGTTATTTGGTCTCGCTTTCTTAAATATGAATTCATTCCCCACTTAGCACAGCGTAGTAAGAAAATCCGAATCTTTCCTTGTTTATTAGCAAAATTGCAGCATTTCTTATTGTTGCAGATACCACACATCTCTTTTTATCTGAAAGGTGAAAAGTGACTCACAAAAATATTTCTGAACAAATTAAGAATAAAAAGAAGTAAAGAAAAATCGATATAAACCAAAAGCAATCATGCCCATGTGTGTGCACACATGCGTGGGCATGCATACACACACACACACACACACACACATACACACATACACACACACACATCCTGGCCAGTAGATAGGTACAGGAAAATCTTTTCCAAATAGTTGTAGAAATTTCCATCTGAATTTGGAACATGTGTTGAGAATTATTATTTTAGCTCTCCTTTCTCTCAGGTGCTAAGTGTGCAGAAACAAGTGGATTTACTTCCTGCCCTGGAGGAGACAGGCTGGTCAGCAGATAATTAGGACACAGTATGGCTGTTTTCTAGCTCAAAAGAGAAGATAGGAAGTCAATCTGCATAGCACAAGTGGGAGTGGGGAGGAGATAGACGTTAGGGAACACTCCACGCAGGGCATGGTATCTGGCAAAGGACTCGGCATATCAAAGGGGCTTCCCTGGTGGCTCAGGCTGTAAAGAATTTGCCTGCAATACAGGAGACCTGGGTTCAATCCCCAAGTCAGAAGGATCTCCTGAAGAAAGGAATGGGCTACCCACTCCAGTATTCTTGCCTGGAGAATTTCATAGACAAAGGAGCCTAGAGGGCTACAGTTGATGGGGTGGCAAAGAGTCGGACACAACGGAACGACTAACACTTTCACCCGGTATATATCCATGGCAATTTGCCTGACAAGAAAGAAAGGCAGGGTGGGTAAACAGTAAACACTCCCCAGCATCAAAGTGCAGTCAGGACCCAGAGCGTGTGTTGGAGGGAAGGAGGGGAGCCAGGTTTACATGATCCCTGTGTCGTGGTACATATGTAGGGGAGAAGTGAACTCGAGAGAAACCAAGCTCGCTGCAGTATGTGGCAGGAACTTGAGTCAAGAGAGAGCAGAGACGGGTAAGGAAAGGGTGGCCTGTGCCACAGAAGGTGAGAGATGAGCCCCAGGCTGAGTGGCTAGAGGGGTGGGTACCTGGGGAGCAGAGGAGTGGACGGAAAGATTCACCATCAGCCTGGACCCTCACCTGTTCCCCTGCATCTGGTATAATCTGGGCACAGAACAGATAAATTTCAGTCATTTCATAAGTCAGGTTTCCCCTTTATTATATTCCTGATAATTATTTGCTTTATTACCTTTAAAAAAAATTTTTTTTCCGTCAAAACCCACTTCTGTGCCTCACATGCATAGTCGCTCAGTTGTGTCCAACTCTTTGCAACCCCATGGACTCTAGCCTGCCAGGCTCCTCTGTCCACAAAATCTTGCAGGCAAGAATACCGGAGTGGGTTTCCATGCCCTTCTCCAGGGGATCTTCCCAACCCAGGGATTGAACCCAGGTCTCCTGGATTGCAGGCAGATTCTTTTCCATCTGAGCCACCAGGGTTCTGCTAATTCAAGTTTCAGTTTACCTATGGGAACATGTATAAAACCCATTTACCACATTCAGTTCTCTCTAAAAGAAAAGGAGGCCACTTAGAATTGCAATTTGATTGACCACATCCAGCATGATGAGAAAGGTAAATGCTTGCAGTTTAGAAAATTGGAAAATTTAGTTTCATGTGGGTTTTATTATACACCTGGAAATCCTTCATCTGGGCCATTTGTGTTACCCAAGAATCTGAAGACTCAGGCCAGCAGCTGGGGTCAGTGTGTAGAAGACAGAATTTGGCAGTGAGTGGGTGTAGGGGCAAACAGCCTCAGAAGCCGTTTCTTCCCTTGGTTTTGGTCATTATCTTTGGTGCCCCATTTTGGAAGTGTTGCATGTTAAACACTTAAAAATAATACGATGACTTTCAAGGGTTTTTTGTGTCACTCTGTGCAATCACTAATGCTGAGGAAAATCAAGACAGCCTTGGGTAGTTGTGGAAGGTTTTACAGAGACTTCAGATATGACACGGTTCTGTTTCTGGTGAAGGACAGGGTCATGGTCCATGGACCTTTATCTCCATATGGACTGTGATTATGGAAAACCATGTCTTCCTGGGGTAAATTCACATCACTCACCTACTACCCAGTGACACAGATGATGATGCATTAAATTAGAATAGGAAGGACAGCTCTGGATTCTAAGCTGTGTCTGTGGGAGTCAGCTAGGAGGAGTGATGCTGGTGGGTCTCTTTAGACATTGGAGTAAAATTGTGAATAGAGACATCCCAGGTTCTCAAATTTCTATTTAAACCTAAAGGGAGCTGAAATGGGCATTTTGAGCAAAACAAGGTGAAGGAGATGAAAACATTATCCGTACCCTGAAATGTTCACAGTTCCAAGTTGCATTTTAAAATGTCTTCGAAGAAAGAAACAAAAATCAATGTTTGTGATGCTGGAACACAAACCTTTTACCTCTGGGAAAACTCTCTGGGTTCTAAGCCAAACCAATTTTGTGAGATTTTACCCTTCCATCCCCAGGTCATGCGCAGCTAAATGTTTTTACCTGACTTGCAATGTTCATTCCAAGAAGCAAAGAACTGTGGAGCTAAATCCAACTGGACAGATGAGGTGGCGCTCTGAAAGAAGTCAATCAGGCAAAAGAAAGGGGAATGCTTTTTGCATCATCTTACTGAGCAGGGTTCCCAGGTGGTGCTAGTGGTAAAGAATCTGCCTGCCAATTCAAGTAGATGTAAGAGACCCAGGTTTAATCCCTGGGTCAGGAAGATCCCCTGGAAAAGGAAATGGCAGCCCATTCCAGTATTCTGGATAATCCCATGGACAGAGTAGACTGTCGGGCTGCAGTCCATAGGATCGCACAGTCAGACATGACTGAAGCCACGTAGCACTCACTGAGGAGGGTCTGGAAAGAGCCACAGTAAAACATCAGTGGAACCCTTCACTGAGGAATGAAACCAATTCTTAGAAATGTATCACTGTGCTACTCCTCCCCACTTAGATTCTGCATTCAGTGGACTCCCTAATTAGATCTCACACAGTCCTCTTTGATTTGGAGGAGAGTTGTTCTTCTTGACAGAGAAGGTGAATACTGTGGGCTGTCATGGGCTTATAGAGACTAACCATCCTATGCTTCTAGTAGGCAAGCCAGTGCTGCAGTGTATACCTGGCATGCCAAGAACGTTGAGATCTGACCAATATTGCCTCTTTCCAGAATCCTACTGACCGCTACATGGAATAGATCAAATTCAAAATCCTTGTTCAAAATCTCAAATGTTTCAGATCTTGAGTTGTCGCTACTTTATAGCTTTCTCATCTGTCTTTACTTCAACTGCAATTCTTTAGGGAAAAAATGCTCAGGAGACTTAAATTTGCATGATAAATAAAAAGGGAGAGGGGGAGGAAGCCATATTATTATATAAGTAATGATAATTCCTCGTTGGTCCAGAAATCCCAACAGTAGCCTCTGTGTAGTGTGCTTTTTAAACTTCAGTTTCTTAGGGTTGGGGGAAGGAGGGGAAGGATCTGAGTTTGTGGTCTGTATGATCTAGATACCACTGTGAAACACAGTCAGAAAATCTCTTCCTATAAAATATATGCCATGATACATCCCTTCATTTATCTTTGATATATTGTGGTTAAAGAAGACCTTAAAGATAAAAAATGATAATTGTAAGTCAAATAGTGTCCAGGGCTGGATGAAACTCTACAAAATTCAGCAGATGTGCAGACATTTTATCGGCACATGCGATTATATTAAAATACTTATTTATAGTGACCTCTGAGTGTTTTGAGGTTAATGGAATAATTTCTCCTGAGTTTCAGTGGTCAATGCTTGATGGAGGAAAGAAGAATACAAAAAAAATGAGATAAGCATATTCAATACATATGCTATAAAATTTCTTTTAGTATCATTTCACCAAATCCAAGTAAATAAGTCCTAGCCATTCTTTCTTCCTTTTTACTCGAACTGCAACATCTTCGTGGTAATCAAGTGTTAGTTATGGCCTTTTGCATGGCCCTGAATTGTATTACATTATAAAATATCCCTTCATTCAAATTTTATATCCCACTGAACATTCTCGTAAAGTAAAAATTGTAGACAGAACATAGAAAAAGATAATGGTGATTTGGAAAAGGATTCCCCTAGATTTCTATCGCATCTGGTATTCACCTTATTTCCATAAAATATCTTCATTTATACTTAGGAGGGAGAGTGGACACCATCAGGAAAACTAGAATCATTTTAAGTACGTCCACAAATGACATGAAAAGCTAGAAATTAGCAAAGGGCCAAATGGAGGAGAAGAAAAGAAATAAGCTGTCTTATTAAATCAGGGTTGTGATCAGGTGGCATTCAAAGAAGTTTAAAAAAGAAGCTAGTAAACAACCTCTCAGGCATATATTAGTTCACATTTGAGTTAATCCAAAATAAAAATACTCCAAGGCAGGTGGAGAGGAAGGGAGTATCTGTTAAAGAGGAAGATGGTTGAATTATTGTCAAAGCTTTGTTTTTTTGAATTTTATTGAAGTAGGGTTGATTTACAATGTTGTGTTAATTTCTTCTGTACAGCAAAGTGACTCAGTTATATGACTCAATATATGAATATTATTTTTCATATTTTTCCATATGGTTTATCGCAGGATATGGAATACAGCTCTCCATGCTATACAGTAGGACCTTGTTACTTATCCATCCTATGTATATAGTAGTCTGCGTCTGCTAATCCCCAGCTCCCAGTCCCTCCCTCCCTCACCTTCCTCCCTTGGCAACCACAGGTTTCTGTGGGTTCATTTCTGTTTTGTTGTTGACCATTGTTGCTGTATTTTAGAATCCATATATAAGTGATGCGATATGGTATTTGTCTTTCTCCTCTGACTTACCTCACTTAGTATGACAGTCTCTAGGTCTATCTATGTTACTGCAAACGGCATTATTTCCTTCTTTTTGATGGCTGAGTTATCGTCCATAGTATATCTTCAATAGTATATATATCACAGCTTCTTTATCCACTCATCTGTCAGTGGACATTTAGGTTGCTTCCATGTCTTTGATACTGTGAATAGTGCTTATGAACATAAGGGTGCATGTATCTTTTCAAAGCATAGTTTTGTCTGGATGTATGCCCAGAAGTGGGATTTCTGGATCATATGGCAACTTCATTTTTAGTGTCTTAAGGAACCTCCATAGTGGCTTCACAAATTTATATTTCCACAAACAGTATAGGAGAGTTCCTTTTCTCCACAACTGCCAGTATTTGTTATTTGTAGACATTTTAATAATGACCAAAGTTTTTTTTTTTTTTTCCTCTAAATACATGGCTTGAATTTTTTTTTTATTTTATTTTATTTTTAATTTTTTTTAACATACATCATATTATGTGACCGATTCTATGAAGACCTACAATACCTTCTAGAACTAGCACCAAAAGAAGATGTCCTTTTCATCATAGGAGATTGGAATGCAAAAGTAGGAAGTCAAAAGATACCCAAATGACAGTCAAGTTTTGCCTTGGAGTACAAAATGAAGCAGGGCAACATTTAACAGAACTTTGTAAAGAGATTACACTGGTCATAGCAAACACCCTTTTGCAACAACAGAAGAGACAACTCTACAAATGGACATCCCCAAATGGTGAGCACTAAAATGAGACAGATTATATAATATTCTTGCACATGAAAGTGGAGAAGCTCCACACTCACTGTGGCTCATCATGATTTCCTTTTTGAAATATTCAGGTTTAAATTGAAGAAAATAGGGAAAATTACTAGGACGTTTAGGTATGACCTAAAATAAATTCCTTATGATTATACAGTGGAGGTGACAAATAGATGATTCCAGTAGGCAGAGTGCCTGAAGAACTATGGATGGAGGTTAATAACATTGTATCAGTATCAGTTCAGTAACTCAGTCATGTCTGAATCTTTGTGACTGCATGGACTGCAACATGCCAGGCTTCCCTGTATATCACCAAGTCATGGAGCTTACCCAAACTCATGTCCATTGAGTCAGTGATGTCATGCAACCATCTCATCTGTTGTCCCCTTCTCCTCCTGGCTTCAATCTTTCCCAGCATCAGGATCTTTTCCAAAGAGTTGGCACTTGGCGTCAGGTGGCCAAAGTTTTGGAGCTTCAGCTTCAGCATTGGTCCTTCCAGTGAATATTCAGGACTGATTTCTTTTACGATTGACTGGTTTGAACTCCTTGCAGTCCAAGAGACTCTCAAAAGTCTTCTCCAACACCACAGTTCAAAAACATTAATTCTTCGGTGCTCAGCTTTCTTTATGGTTCAATTCTCACATCCACACATGACTACCGGACACACCTTTGTTGGCAAAGTAATGTCTCTGCTTTTTAATATGCTTTCTAGGTTTGCATTAGCTTTTCTTCTAAGAAGCAAGCTTCTTTTAATTTCATGGCTGAAGTCACCATCTGCAGTGATTTTGGAGCCCAAGAAAATAAAGTCTGTCACTGTTTCCATTGTTTCCCCTTCTATTTGCCATGAAGTGATGGAACTGGATGCCATGATCTTAGTTTTTTGAATGCTGAGTTTTAAGCCAGCTTTTTCACTCTCCTTTCATCAAAAGATTCTTTAGTTCCTCTCCGCTTTCTACCATAAGGGTGGTGTCATCTGCATATCTGAGGTTATTGCTATTTCTCCCGGCAATCTTGATTCCATCTTATGCCTCATCCAACCTGGCATCTCACATGACGTACTCTTCATATAAGTTAAATAAGCAGTCTGTTGTTCCATGTCCAATTCTAACTGTTGTTTCTTGGCATCCATACAGATTTCCCAGGAGGCAGTTCAGGTGGTCTGGTATTCCCATCTCTTTAAGAATTTTCCACAGTTTGTTGTGATCCACACAGTCAAAGTTGTTGGTGTAGACAATAAAGTAGAAGTAAATGTTTTTCTGGAACTCTCTTGCTTTTTTGATGATCCAATGGATGTTGGCCATTGATCTTTTGTTACTCTGCCATTTCTAATTCCAACTTGAACTTCTGGAAGTTCTCAGTTCCCATACTGTTGAAGCTTAGCTTGGATAATTTTGAGCATTAGTTTGCTATCATGTGAGATGAGTGCAATTGTGCAGTAATTTGAACATTCTTTGGCATTGCCTTTCTTTGGGATTGGAATGACAACTGACCTTTTCCAGTCCCGTGGTCACTGCTGAGTTTTCCAAATTTGCTGATATATTGAGTACAGTGTTTGAAGAGCATCATCTTTTAGATTTAAAATAGCTCAGCTGGAATTAGATCACCACCACTAGCTTTGTTTGTAGTGATGCCTCCTAAGGCCCACTTGACTTTGCATTCCAGTATGTCTGGCTCTTGGTGAGTGACCACACTATCGTGGTTATCTGGGTCATCAGTATCTTTTTTATATGGTTCTTCTGTGTTTTCTTGCCACCTCTTCTTAATATCTTCTGCTTCTGTTAGGTCCATACCATTTCTGTCCTTTATTGAGCCCATCTTTGCATGAAATGTTCCCTTGGTATCTCTAATTGTCCTGAAGGGATCTCTAGTCTTTCCCATTCTATTGTTTTCCTTTATTTCTTTGCACTGATCACTGAGGAACGCTTTCTTATCTCTCCTTGCTATTCTTTGGAACTCTGCATTCAAGTGGGTATATTTTTCCTTTTCTACTTTGCCTTTTGCATCTCTTCTTTTGTCATCTATTTGTAAGGCCTCCTCAGACAACCATTTTGCCTTTTTGCATTTCTTTTTCTTGGGGATGGTCTTGATCCCTGCCTCCTGTACATTGTTGTAAACCTCTGCCCATAGTTCTTCAGGCACTAAGAAGTTCCTCAGTGAGTTCTGATGAACACACAGTTCTTCAGACCTAATCTTTTGAATCTATTTGTCACTTCTACTGTATAATCGTAAGGGATTTGATTTAGGTCATACTTGAAAGGTCTAGTGGTTTTCCCTACTTTCTTCAACTAAAGTCTGAATTTTGCAATAGAGTTCATGATCTGAGCAACAGTTAGCTCCCAGTCTTGTTTTTGCTTACTGTATAGAGCTTCATAACATTGTATAGGAGGCAAAACATCCCAAAGAAAATCATCCCAAATAAATAGAAATGCAAGAAGGCAGAGTAATTGTCCATGGTTTCCCAGGTGGCTCAGTGGTAAAGAATTCAGCTTTCAATGAGGAATACACAGGAGACACAGGCTCAATCCCTAGGTCGAGAACATCCCCTGGAGGAGGAATTAGCAACTCACTCCAGTATTCTTTCCTGTAGAATCCCACAGAGGGAAGAGCCTTGCAGGCTACAGTCCTTAGGGTCCCAAAGAATTAGACATGACTAGGACTCACACACTGCTAAAGTGGTTGAGGAGGCTTTACAAATAGCTGAGAAAAGAAGAGAAGCAAAAGATGAGGGAGAAAGGGAAAGATATACTTAACTGAATGCAGAGTTCCAGAAAATAGCAAGGAGAAATAATAGTCTTAAGTGAACAGTGCAAAGAAATTGAGGGAAAAATAGAGTGGAAAAAACTATAGATCTCTTCAGAAAAATTCAAGATATCAAGGGACCATTTCATGCAAATATGGGCACAATAAAGGACAGATACTGTAAGGGCTTAACAGAAGCAGAAGATATTAAGAAGAGGTGGCAAGAAAACACAGAAGAACCATACAAAAAATATGTGAATGACCCAGATAACCACGATGGTGTGATCACTCACCTAGAGCCAGACATCCTGGAGTGCAAAGTCAAATGGGCCTTAAGAAGCATCACTACAAACGAAGCTAGTGTCGGTGATGGAATTCTACCTGAGCTATATCAAATCCTAAAAGATGATGCTGTTCAAGTGCTGCACTCAATATATCAGCAAATTTGAACAACTCAGCAGTGGTCTCATAACTGGAAAAGGTCAGTTATCATTCCAATCCCAAAGAAGGACAATGCCACAGATTGTTCAAATTATCATACAACTGTGTTCACTTTACATGCTAGCAAGATTTTGCTCAAAATCCTTCAAGCTAGGCTTCAGTAGTACCTGAACCTAGAGCTTTTAGATGGACAAGCTGGGTTTAGAAAAGGCAAAGGAACCAGAGATTGAATTGCCAAACATTCATTGGATCATGGAGAAAGCAAGGGAGTTCCAGGAAAATTTCTATGTCTTCTTCATTGATTATGCTGGGGCCTTTGACTGTGTGGATCACAACAAACTGTGGAATATTCTTAAAGGAATGGGGACACCAGAGCACCTTACCTGTCTCATGAGAAACCTGTACGCAGGTCAAGAAGCAACAGTAAGAGCCTTACATTGAAGAACTGACTGGTCCAAAATTGGAAAAGGAGTACAACAAGGCCGTATAGATGCAGAGTCCATCGTGTGAGATGCTGCACTGGATGAGTCACAGGCCAGAATCAAGATTGCCGGAGAAATATCAACAAGCTCAGATAGGCAGATGGTATCACCCTAATGGCAGAAAGTGAAGAGGAACTTAAGAGCCCCTTGAGGAGGATGAAAGAGGAGAGTGAAAAAGCTGACTTGAAACTCAACATTAAATGAAAACTAAGATCATGGCATCTGGTCCCATCCCTTCATGACAAATAGAAGGGGAAAGAGTGGAAGCTGTGACAGATTTTCTTTTCTTGGGCTCTAAAATCACTATGGACGGTGACTGCAGCCATGAAATTAAAAGATGCTTGCTCCTTGGCATGAAAGCTATGACACACCTAGACAGCATTTGTCATAAAAAGAAGAGACATTAAAAACCAGAGACATGACTTTGCTGATGAAGATCCCTGTAGTCAAAGCTATAGTTTTTCAAGTAGTCTTTTCAAGTATGAATGTGAGAATTGGATCATAAAGAAGGCTGAATGCCAAAGAACTGATGGTTTCGAATTGCGGTGTTGGAGAAGACTCTTGAGAGTCCCTTGGACTGCTAGGAGATCAAACCAGTCAATCCTAAAGGAGATCAACCCTGAATATTCATTGGAAGGACTGTTGTTGGAGCTAAGCTCCAATATTTTGGCTATCTAATGCAAAGGGAGGACTTATTGGAAAAACCCTGATGCTGGGAAAGATGAAAGCCAAAGGAGAAGGCAGCAGAGGATGAAATGGTTAGATAGCATCACTGACTCAGTGGACAAGAGTTTGAGCAAACTCCAGGAAATAGTGGAGGGCAGAGGAGCCTGGCGTGCTACAATCTGTGTATGAGGTGGCAAAGCATTGAACATGAGTTAGTGACTGAACAGCAACCACAGATTATATTTAACCTTTCTTCTTCTGGAGCCCATAGAAGACTTTCCAGGATCTTTTTATCAGCCACTAGTGGGGAATCAATAGGGCTCTTCTGAGGATGAATTCATTGCTCATATGCAGATGATGTGAATTAGTTCACCTCACTGCTTTCCCCTCATCATCTATCCGCCTAAGGACCTTCTGGCCTTCTGGCGTCTTCTTATTTATAGGATGCTTTAGGAACACAAAATCATTACTATAGTCTTAAACCCCTGCTCCATCTGTGCACCCAGAATGGATTTTGGAACACTGTTCTTAACTGGTCGCACTGTTCCTCTCGTGAGCTGAATGGATCATTGTCCTTCATGTCCAGTATCGGCATAAACACATTTTATGCACTTATGGAGAGAGAACATCAGATTGTATGGCCTGTCATGGAGCTGGCTCAGTTCAAGTGGGACTGTGGATTTGGAGTGTAAGCTTTTCCAAAGGACTTCATAGGGGTTTGTCACTGTCATCTCAGAAACTGCCACAGTATGAGTTTTGGGTAGGACGGTAGTCGTGCTTTAGACTTGTGGTCTGCTAATGATGACTTCCAGGGGGCTAATGCGCCTCTCACCCATGATTGCCACCATCATCATCCCCATCATTATCATTAGGAAACAGAAGAAATGATGATTAAGAACAAAGCCAGCGGTCTGGCTCACTGGCTGCACCAGTGAGACCTGGGGCAACTTATTGGTCACCCTTTCTGTAGTTTCAGGAGCTGTAAAAAGAAGGTGATTATAGAACTCACCTGTAGTAGTGTTAAGTACTAAATGAAATAATTCAATGAAGTGCTTAAATCATATCTGGAATGTGGCAGGAATTTATTTGATGGATGTTAATGATCACTGTTATGGCTGTTTATCATGTAACATGAATAATGTTCTATCCTTGGAGACATTCATGCTACATTTTACTAGTATCCTGCTCTGCACACACTATGTCATTTTTTCTTATTAAGGGTTGACAAAGCTGTTTTTGAGGGAAAATAAGATGTTTCTTCAAATAATTGGGTTTTGCAATACGAAATTCGTAACCACTTTCACAGAATTCCAATGTCAATGCACCATGCAGACACTGTGGAAAAATGGCTGATGTTTAACATTTTCCAACCCTGTGGAATTCTGGAAAGGCAGTTTTATATATTCATGCATTAAAATTATTCATACCTTATGATCAGTTGCATTTATGATAAAGCAAGTAACTTCACTGTAACTTCTTCATTTCAAGGTCTTAGAAAAGAGTTAACCATCACACATTTGAATTAGTAAACTTTGATAAATTCTTCATGATGCAAAACAGTAGAATATTAGTGATGAATTAATTTGTTTTGACAATTGGTGTATTACACTTCCTGTGTTATCTCATGAATTATGTTCCTTTCATTGTTTGATACCTTGTATTGCTCTTTGGGCTTCCCTGGTGGCTCAGCAGTAAAGAATCTGCCTGCAATACAGGAGGTTCAGGAGATGTGGGTTAGATCCCTGGGTCAGGAAGAGCCCCTGGAGGAAGTCATGTAAAACCCACTCCAGTATTCTTTCCTGGAGAGCCCAAGGACAGAGGAGCCCAGTGGGCTACAGACCATATGGTCGCAGAGCCGGACAGGACCAGGACTGAAATGACTCAGCATGCACACATGCATGCACTGTTCTGTACCTCATCCAATCTTTTTTTTTGCGGAATAGTACTTAGCTAATCATAAGCATAAATTTAATAAATCCTGTATCAACCTTCTTGCATCTATAATTCTTTTGGACTTAAGATATGACAACCAGATTTACAAAAATTAGTAAACATGTGTTCATAGTCAGCTATGAGAGCTAACTCAGCATTCCAGTGAAGAGTGTGGGTTCCAGGTTCAAACTCCTGTATCTTTGCTTTCCTACTCTGATTTGGTCTCAATTTCCTCATCTGTAAAGTAGGGGTACTACTACTGTTTGTCTTAGAGAGTTATTGGAGGATTAAAGATAATCAAAGAGATATATAAAATACCTAGCAGTCCCTGGCATGGAGAAAAGTACTCACTGTATTTAAACTCTCACTAATAGCACATTTAGATATGATCCCAAAGTAAGGAACTTCATGGAATTCTTAGGAAAGAAAATGAAAGCATTTTATTTCAGTGTTCTGATTTTCACAGTCCTATAACAAGAATTCTATTCCAAGAATTCACTTCTCACTTCCCTTCCTTGATTCCTCGATACCTCACATGCCATTTAAAATATATGTGTATATTTATCTAGCTGTTTCTCAAATAATGTCCCCTTGCCTACATTTAAAATTTGACTCTGCTTCTGATCTTTTGGTGTGTGTGTATGTATGTGTATATATATTTATTTATTTATTTATTTCTGTACTTCCAAGGGCAACTGATTTTGAAATTTGTGATAAAAGGGCTTCATCCTGACATTACCGATGTCAATGTTAGTACCTGCTAACATAACCAATTCAGTTGGAATATGAACCCCTTTGACCACATAGTAAAATTGCAATGCCTATAGAATGCAGCCCTCTTAAAGGAAAGATGCTAAGTTTTTCCTGTGCCCAGAATTAAAGGGCAGCATGTGAGGTTGAGAAGGATCTGTTCACTTGCATTAAACTGAAACCACCTTTGTGTCTCATCTTCTTACACTTGGCAGCCAGTACTCCCACTTTGTATCTTGTCCTTCCACAAAACCTCCAAGGAGGAAAAAATATATTAGAGAAAAGCCCCTTGCTGCTTGAGTCACCAGCCTCCCATGGTTGTGGGGTGTCTGTGCCCCTGGTTCCTGGCCAGACCCCCTAGAGATGAGCAGGAGATGCCTTCTTTGGGGCCAGCTGATGGCCAGAGAAGGAGCAGGGGCAAGATGTGGGACTTTTAAAAGTAAGCATTCCTGGTTTTCACTTTGGCTCTCTATTCTGCTTCTGCAGAGCAATAGTCTTCCTTGTAATAGGAGGCCAAGGCCAGATCACCTATGGATCTCAATGGGCAAAGCCACAAAACACTTCACATTTGTAGCTCACAAATCTTAAAGCCTTTCCTGACCTCGCCAGGTAGAACTGACCCTTCAGCTCTCATCTGGGGTCCCATCCCACTGAGGAACCAAAATCAGTGCTGTACAGATGTTCGTTTCTCTGTGTCTTCCTGAGAGGCAGTATTGTGTTACAAAATTGAGGACTCTGGCCTCAGAATGCCTGGTTTTGGATCCCCGGCTCCGTCACCCCTGGCTATGTGACCTTGGGCATGTGTTTTCACCTCTCTAGGCCCAATTACCTTGTCTGTCTATCTATCCATCTGTCTGTCTGTCCGTCCGTCCGTTTACCTATCTACCTATCCATCTACCTATCTCTAATGGGAATAATATCTATCTAATATTAATGTGAAGATGAAATGACTTTATATGTGACAAGCACTTAGAAGAGTGCCTGGCACACAGTAAGTGCCAGCCAAGGATCTGTGTTACTTTCTTGGAAAGCAGCAGATTTTAATCAATCTCTCTCATCCCAAGAAACCAGCATGATGACTGGCACACAATGAGTATCAGACTTGGTTCTCAAAGACAAAGCTATCCGCGAACTCCAAACAGCAAACGCCCCAGCAGGCTTCAACGGCAAAATAAAATTGCATGTTTCTGTGACTACCAGAAAAAAAGCCCAAAATCTATAAGAAAGAAAATGGGGAAAAAACAAAGGGTAGGGGGGAGAAAAAGAATTCTCTGTAAAAAGAAACAGAATCTCAGTGGGATCTCCTTTCTATCAAACTAAAATGTCCTAGTAACTGGCGTATCTGAATCCCCTCCTGAAATACAGCAGCAGGCCAATTAATTAATATGAAGCTCAGTGGAAAGGACAATGCTACCTGGAGAACTAAGCAATTCAGGCAGCCTTGCAGCATTTAATTAAGCTACAGACCAAGGAAGAGCATTGATAGTAATTTAGAGCATCCTCGGCCAGTGAAGCGTGGGCTCCAAGGCAGGCCTTCTCCAGTCTGCTTTTCACTTGTCTGGCGCTCTCTGCTCACCCATAGGGACCAACAGCATCTACTACCAGGCTCTGGTACCCACTTACAAAGGGATATGGGCTTCCCCGGTGGCTCAGAGGTAAAGTATCTGCCTGCCAATGCAGGAAACATGGGTTGGATGCCTGGGACGGGATAATCCCCTGGAGGAGGAAATGGCAACCCACTCCAGTATTCTTGCCTGAGAAATCCCATGGACAGAAGAGCCTAGCAGGCTAATCCATAGGGTCCCAAAGAGTCAGGCATGACTTAGCAATTAAACAACAGTGAACCCACTTTCAGACACATATACTGATTCTCAGAGCGTGAGTGCTTTGACTCGCTTTCCAAGAAACAGGTAATAGAGCATGTGGGGACTAAGGAAGGAAACTGGTAAAAGAGTGTCTTGAAAGTGTGGCACCCACAGTGAATGTGTTGTGGCTGTGAGCACTTCACATAGAAGAGCTGTCACCAGCATGGAGGTGTCTCCCCTCTGCAGACCCCAGAGGCCCAACTCAGGCTGGGAAGGATTCATGCCCCTGTAGGCTTCCTTGGTGGCTCAGTGGTAAAAATCCAGCCTGCCAACGCAGGAGACACAGGAGATGCAGGTTTGATCCCTGGGTCGGGAAAATCCGCTTGAGAAGGAAATGGCAACCCACTCCAGTATACTTTCCTGGAGAATCCCATGGCCAGAGAAGCCTGGTGGGCTACAGTCCAAGGGGTCACAAGAAGTCAGACATGGCTTAGCAACAACAAGCCCCTGTAGCACCTTCTCAGAGTACCCGTGCTGCTCAGCTCCAAGCTCCGCTAAACGGGAACCACCCGTGGCCCTCCAGAATTGCTTTGGATGAGAGAGCAGGTCCAGGGAAGGCCAGATAAAGGGGGCCACAGAGAAAGGCTCATTTTAGGAGAATCCACTCCTTTTTTATTAAAGTGTACAGCAAGCATTCAGTTACACACACACACACACACACACATATACATACGTATATATATTCTTTTTCAGTTTCTTTCCCATTATAGATTACTACAAGATGTTGAGTATAGGTCCCTGTGCTATATAGTAGGTCCTGTTGTTTTCCTCTTTTACGTATAGTAGTGTTTATCTGTTAATCCCAAACTCCTAATTTATCTCCATTTTCTCCTACCATTCCCTTTGGTGACCATAAGTTTGCTTTTGAAATCTGTTTTGATTTCAAAAATGAGTTTCTGTTTTGCAACTATTTTCATTTTTATCATTTTTTAGATTCCACATATAAGAGAGATCGTATGGTATTTGTCTTCCTCTGTCTGATTTACTTCACTTACTAGAATAATCTCTAGGTCCATCCACGTTGCTACAAATGGCATCATTTCACTCTTTTCGTGGCTGAGTAATAGTTGATATGTGCCACATCTTCCTTATCCATTCATCTGTCGATGAACACTTAGGTTGTTTCCATGACTTGGTTCTTGTAAATAGTGCTCCTGTGAAAAATTGAGGTGCGTGTATCTTTTCAAATTATGCTTTTCTCTGGATATATGCCCAGGAATGTGATTGCTAGATCATGTGGTAGCTCTATTTTTAGTTTTTTAAAGAACCTCCATGCTGTCTCCATAGTGGCTGCACCAATTTACATTCCCACCCACAGTGTGGGAGGGTTCCTTTTGGGAGAATCCACTCTTAGACAAATACAAAAGCCTTGCCCTGTGTTGGATGCCAAATAAAGCTACATGATGGAAAGCTATGACCAAGGGTGAAATGTGTTGTGTTCTGCATGGCAGATCATACCCCTGAAACAAAACATAAATTCCCTGATGGTGAGGATAAGCTAGCCTCCTTGTGAATTTATTCAGGTCCCTATCCAGATGTGTTATTGGGAAAAGTAGAGCTCAATAGGGGCTCACTGAGGGGACTTGCCTTCAGCAAGCAGGGCTCACAAGGCGTCAAGGGCAGTTCACAGCATGGATCCACCAAGACCCTGCCTGACCAGGAACTCGGAGACTTAGGATGGCGATCCATCTCTCCCAGCCCCCCAGCAGGGTCCTGCTTCCACTTCCCCTTCAGTTTTCCCAAAAAAAGGGCACCAGATGAGAATCACTTGGAAAAGGGGACAGATGTCAGTATCTGACTTAAAAAGTGGCTTAAACATAGAAATACACCCACTGTTTTAGGAAGCTGTGAGATGCTTGATACTTATTCCCAGAACCAAATAAAGAGATGGTCTTTGTGAGAATAAAAGGATAATAGACATGAGATTCTAGAGCAATGAAAGAGTCCCAGCCTACATAAAGCCTCACATAATATGTAAAAGGATTAACAGTGGGAAAATATGTAAAAGAATTAATAATGGGATTATTGAGGTTTAAACTGCCCAGTATTTATCAGATGACCATAAGCTGCATAAACTAAATCTGACTTTATGAGGTGGAAGCTTTAGTAAGTAATTATGTTAATATTTCCCAACCACTAGATTAGAACCATATAAGAGAGAGAAAATTGAACACAGCACAGTATCTGCCCTTAAGTAGCTTAAAATACAGAACCAAAGTGATATTGCAATTCAAAGCATCTTAAGATACATGGAAGCTGGGTGGTTCAGGTAAAATTCCGTGAGCCAGCAAAGAAAGGGTAGACAAAAAATAAATATATTGAGGTAGATGAATGAGGAAAATGTGCAAAGGAGAAAAACAAGGCAGGAAGAGAGCTATGGTTAGCAGTCTGGTGGCTGTTTCAGACACAGGGTGTCAGAAATGGGACAAAGGGAGATGCACCTGGAAAAATTATTGGAACTTTACTCTCTAGAAGATTGCCAAAGGGACTGGGAGACATATTAAAAGATATATCTTTTTTGCTTTTGCCTGGTAACAGGGTAGTGACACAATTAGAAAATGCTTTGAGCAAGAGATGAGACTGTAATGAAAATCAAGATTGATCTGCCAATGATATCAGTGAAGAGCTGGCAAGTCCTGGTGCTTAGACAATGCATGCTTCAGCCTTCTCTTCAGGGGTCAGAGCATGAATATCATGCCACCCAGCCACTTGTGTAACAACTGCCGTGTCTGTGCAGACAGACAAGGTGCAGCAGGAAGCAGGGCTTCTCCAGCCCACAAGGGAGGACCCGCCAGAGAAGCTGTACCTTGTATTGGTTTCTTATGGTGGAGCCTATATTCAGACAGAGCATGACTGTTTGAATTTGGGCAGGTTACAGAGCTCTTCACACCTCAGTTTCCTTCTGTTCAGAAAGTTTTGCACATTGGTTGGCATATGGAGAAAAGTCAGTAGCTAGCAGCTATGTAGTTCCTACTTGTAGCAGCTATGACTACAAGTAGGAACTATAGACAGTAAATTTACATTGGGTCCATGAATATCCTTTTCAGTAAACCAGTGTTTACTGAACTCTCAGTGTTTACTGCACTCTCCTTAATTTGATACAGATTCCAAGAGATTCTCAGATATCCCAAAGAAGTCTCAATTCAAGTGGGTAAGGCCTTCACGTTTTGAAGTGTGACATTAGTAGACCAAGCAAGCATATTCAGGCAGAGTGGTGTCAAGCAACAGCTGAACTTCACATATATTCCCCTACTAAAATCCAGAGCAGGATACACTTCCTAGAATCTGTAATCTCTTCCCTGAAAAGAAAAATAACAGTGACTCATCAGCTATTGGTTTATTCCACAAAAAGGGGCTCTGGAATGATGATGCTTCTACCCAAGACTACTTTTGCTTCTATTATCCATAGGTGACAAAGAAGCTCTAATCCCCTTTGTTCTTAAGATTTCTCTTTGGAGCCTGTCCAGCAGAGCAGAACTGAAGGTCCATCTGCCCTCTCATGAGCTGGCAGTGCTGGCCTGACATAGAGTCCTGAGATCTCCTTGGCTGCCCTCATTCTGCTCCCACTTTCCACCTCTTTTCTCTGGCCACTGCCTTTAGGCATATAATTTATGCAAAGTCATCATATTTTTCCACTACATGTGTAGTCCAGCTTTTCTTTGCACTCTATTGGGTAATGAAAATAATTGATCCTTGTTGTATTCTTGGTAAAGGTCAGAGAATAGAATCATATCAGCTGACTTGAACTGCTTAACTAGCAGCATCATGATTCCCACCCGGGCAACTTGAGAGGGCTGCAGACTGTCAGAATGAAGACAGCTTACCCAGCTAAGACCCGAGTCGGCATCATATGAAATTGGGCAAAGAGTCCTGGTTATGGCTTTTCAACATCTGTCCCGTTCTCTGAATCTTTCTAAAGGAGAAGAAATTCAAACTGAAGTGGAACTTTCTCTTGGCATTGTGTATCTTGCCTTCAAAAGTAACTTGGGTTTATTTAGATTTATTTGAACTTTGCCACTTAACTTGACTAAAGGGGCTTCCTGAAATGTCTAGTCATGGGTATGTACCAATATTTAGTGTGACTTAGTTTACCCTTAATCATTAAAAACATGGAGAAAAGAAAAAAAGATTATTATTAAGGCTTTGTGATAGGTGTGTAAAACCAATCGAGAGAATGGAGAATTATAAGAAAAACACTAAGGAAATAAAAAGTTGGATTTGATAAATGAAATTGGCAAGAAATTGCTTAGAAAAAAGCATTAAGAATATAGTTACTCGCTGAAAATGAAAAAAAATGATTAAAATTGACAATAAAAAAATTAACACCTTGGGGAGTAATAAAATACTCACAGAAAGTTTTACAATTTATGGGTTCTTCATTTAGGTCTGTTTGCTCAAGAGGCATAAATGTTAAAATATTCCATGGAGATTGAGAGAGTGGTACCATTTTCCAATATTAAGAAGCCTAAAGAGAAATTCTGCCAAAGGAAACAGAAGTGACTTTGCTTCTAGAGAGTGAGTGGTGAGGGAAGAGAACGTGAACCTCCTCTCATAAGTTCATTTGTGGCCTGGCTCCTTCACCTGCATCCCCATAGACCCGTCTTCCTGCAAAAGCCTCAACACAGCCCTGCTTCCACACAGTCCTCCACCCCACTCACTCCCCAATCTTTTTTTTTTTTTTTTTCAATTGAAATGTAGTTGATTTACAATGCTGTGTTAGTTTAAAGTGTTCAGCAAAGTGATTCAGTTTATATATATGAACTGAATATATAAATTTTTCAGGTTCTTTTCTCTTATAGATTATTTAAAAATACTGAGACTAGTCCCCTGTGCTATACAGTAAGTCCTTGTTGGTTTTATTTATAGTAGTGTATATATTATTAATCCCAAATGCCTAGTTTAGCCCTCTCCCATTTTTCTCCCTTTTTAACCATAAGTTGTTGTTTTTTTTTTTAATGTGTATGAGTCTTTTTCTGTTTTGTAAATAAGTTCATTTGTATCACTTTTTAGATTGCACATATAAGTGATATCATATTGTCTTTTTCTGACCAACTTACTTCACTCAATATGATAATTTCTAGGTCCATGTTGTCACAGATACCAAGGTTTCATTCTTTTTTGTGTTGAGTTCGATTGTATATATGTTCCACATCTTCTTTATCGACTCCCTTGTCAGCGAGCACTTGGGTTATTAAAGTGGGACTTCGATGTGATGGTCTCCTCCCCAGAAGCACCGGTGACGGCACCTTCCAGCCTCTCTCTGTGCTTTGAGACTCTGCATCACCGTCCACACCTCCCCTATCCAGCCTTGCCTCTTACCTCTTTTTTACATGAACCTTCTCCTGGACTTGGGCCTGTTTGCCTGCCTGTTATCTTGAGGCAGACACCAGCTTAGTTCTACCACCAACACTGGCCTCCCCAAGCAAATCAAGAGCTTTACATTGATTAAATTCTTCCCTGATGAAAGGAGGCAAAGGAATCATGCTTCTGCTTCCTTATACAGCTTCTGCCCAAACTCGGTTTCTCACCTCTGAATCATGGGCCTCCCTGTTAGCCTGGCCCACTCTTGTTCCACTGATGCTTCTACAAGACAGGCTGCTAAAAAAAAAGGAGGGGGATAGATAAATAAACAAACAAAAAAAGGTTTCCAAGGAAAGGCTGACATTGGCTAGCTTTTCCTGACAGTCCTCATTCTTAATCATGATTTTTCTGGTTCTAGACACCTTTCAGAAATATACCCTTCATTTATAAACCTTATATTTTCCCATCTCTCTTTAACATTTGCCTGATCTCACTGTCCCTCATACACTTTACATCTTTTTTCCTTTCTCTTAATCCTTTGCTTTAATATCTCCTCACCTACTTGTTTATCCTAATTCCTCCACGATTAATGCTGGGCATCTTCCTTCCTCCTTGTCACAAGGGCTCACTTCTGATGGCACTGTGGGAACCCCAAGCTGAAAAGGAGATGCTGCTGACCTGTGCCTTTTTAGCTGCTGTCACCACGGCCGTGTGTGCCAGACACCCCCAGTGCAGGGGACTGGGCTGTCAGGTGAGGTAGAATGATCCAGAGAAGGGGTTGCCAGAGAGCACCCTTGGATCCAAGTGGAGGAGGCAGTTGTTGTCCCTACAAGCATTAAACCAGGAGAAATTGTGTTGGAGCCTTTTCAAAACTGAAATGTGTATAAATGCTTTGTTTTCAAAGCCCTAGTATTTAAATCCACCATGGAATCCATTTTACTGTTCGTTTGGGAGTAACTTATTATAAGCAAAAGGAATCAATCAGAAATATAACTCAAAAAAGGGAGGTAGAATTGAGCTCCTGTAAAATCTTCACAGTCTTCTCTGGAATTAAATGACCATATAATACCTGTTCTATTACATACATAGTGTTAGTGGCCAACTCTGTTAACCTCTCTGATGAGGTTAAAGTTGGCATGACTAACATTCTGCTCATTTTTCTTTAACTTACTGTTTATCAAGCCCATGTAACACACAGGTTCTGTGAAATCTGTTCAATCATTACACATGAGCAACCATTTCAAAGTCTGCAGCTTTAGATCCTATACCCACATCACAGAATGTTTTATTCATAATATATGAACATTAGGTGCGCTCAAAGAAAAATTAAAATGCTTTGAAGGCTGTAGGTTTTGAGTATGTGGGTGTGTACGGTACATGTGTTGGTGAGAGGTGTATATGGTGTGTGTGTGTGTGTGTGTGTGAGATACAGGGTGTGGGGGAGTTGTGTGGTGTGTGAGTGTGGGGGCATGTGTTGGTTTGTGTGGTTTGAGGTGTGTGTGATACTTGTGGGATGTGTGGGATGTGGAGGTTGTGTGGTATGTGAGGTGTGTGTGTGGTGTGTACTGTGTGTGATATGAGCTATGTGTGTGGTATGAGATTATGTATGTGGTGTGTGTGGTGTGTGGGGGATGTGTGTGGTACGCGTGGTTTGAGGTGTGTGTGGG
Organism: Bos taurus; assembly: GCF_002263795.3. NCBI lineage: Eukaryota > Metazoa > Chordata > Mammalia > Artiodactyla > Bovidae > Bos > Bos taurus. The sequence continues at coordinate 8,139,445 of NC_037336.1, forward strand.
ATTTGTGGGGTTTTCAGTGTGTGTGGTATGAGACTTTGTGTGGTGTGTGTGGTATGAGTGGTATGTGTGGGAGGGGTGTGTATATGGTGTGTGTGGAGTGTGCGTGGTATGTGGTGTGTGGTATGAGGCACATATGTGGGGGTGTGGTGTGTATGTAGTTTGACGTGTGCATGGTATGTGTAGTATGAGGCATGTGGGGGGCTGTGGTGTGTATGTTTTGACGTGTGTGTGGTGTGTGTGGTATGAGGCATGTGTGTGGGTGTGTGGTGTGTGTGTATGGTGTGTCTGTGGTGTGTGTGGAGTGTCTGTAGTGTGTGGGGGGTGTTGTGTGTGTGGTATGAGGCACATGTGTGGGGGTGTGGTGTGTGTGGTTTGACGTGTGTGTGGTGTCTGTGGTATGAGGCATGTGTGTGGGGGTGTGGTGTGTGTGTGTGGTGTGTGTGGTGTGACATGTGTGTGGTGTGTGTGTGGTATGAGGCATGTGGGGGTGTGGTGTGTGCGGTATGTGGTGTGTGTAGTATGAGGCCTGTGTGTGGGGGTGTGGTGTGTGTACGTGGTGTGTCTGTGGTGTGTGTGATGTGTCTGTAGTGTGTGTGGTATGAGGCATGTGTGTGGGGGTGTGGTGTGTGTACGTAGTATGTCTGTAGTGTGTGTGGGGGTATAGTGTGTGTGTGGTGTGTCTGTAGTGAGTGTGGTTTGATGTGTGTGTGGTGTGTCTGTGGTGTGTGTGATGTGTCTGTAGTGTGTGTGGTATGAGGCATGTGTGTCGGGGTGTGGTGTGTGTACGTAGTATGTCTGTAGTGTGTGTGGGGGTATAGTGTGTGTGTGGTGTGTCTGTGGTGAGTGTGGTTTGATGTGTGTGTGGTGTGTCTGTGGTGTGTGTGGTATGAGGCATATGTGTGGGGGGGTGAGTGGTATGTGTGGTATGAGGCATGTGTGTGTGCTATGTGGTGTGTGTGGTATAAGGCATGTGTGTGGGGGGTGTGGTTTGTGGTGTGTGGTGTGTCTGTAGCGTGTGTGGGGGTGTGGGCTGTGTGTGTGGTGTGTGTGTGTGTGTGGTGTGTCTGTAACGTGTGTGGGGGTGCGGTGTGTCTGTGGTGAGTGTGGTTTGACGTGTGTGTGGCGCGCGTGTGCAGGCTCTTTCTGGCAAGGCTGTGCTGTGTCCTCACTGACTGAGCGTGCCGTGTCTGCCCCTGGACACTTGACCCAGAGTAGAGAGGACACTGGGTGAGGAGGGGCCACAAGCTCTCCAGTCTCCAAGTGGATTAAAGTTTCCTCTGAGCAGAGGCGATAATGGGAACATTTTCACATGTGGATTCTGTTTAAAAAATGAAATAAGTTGCGTCAGCACTCACCACCATTTTTTGTGGAAGAAACTATTGCAGTAGGAAAGAAAAATGAGGTGATTATGTGGTGGGCATCGAGCCAAGTACCTTCACAAATGTTGATTTATTGAAACTCCACAACAACCCAGTGTCAGTGTAATTGCCCCATTTTTTCCCTCCTGAGGAGACTGAGGCTCATAAAGGCCAAGGTCACAGAGGGAATACATGTGAGAGTCAAGACTTAATCCTGTCACCAGGACCCCAACCCCACACTCTCTTCTACTGTACACTCCTCTCTGAATATAAACTTGCCTCAGTCTGTCCTCCAATAAACCAAATTGTGGTCTTGTGGATCAAAGTAAATTGTATGATTGCCTGAATTTCTGTGTAAATCTGTAATTGCGAAACCCAAAAGTATATCTCCAAAAGTCTCAGTGCAATCATTTTGTTTTCTAATGTCTAGGGTAAGTTATTTTAAAACACATGGCAACTTTCAGAAACAGCATTTAAAAAAAAAAAAAAAAGGTGGATATTTGAATTCTCCATGTGCAGCAATCCAACGTGGTTTCTGACCGTACCTTTTACATTGCGACTGAAAACGTTTGCTTTCCTTCAGGTTCACTGTGACCATTCTCTACAGGCTGAAATGAACTTTCCCTCAAATCTTCTTCCATTATTACATCTTGATGGATCGGCTTAAGGTTCAACAGTCTAATGACAATTCTTGCAGATCTATCTTCCCGAGGGAGTCATTAGCTTCAACACTGGTGTACTTTCTGGGCAACTTTGTGGTTTTCCCTTTCCCACTGTGGTTGTTCATTTATTTGTTTGAAATTAAAGACCTGCTTCACAATTTTTGTTGATAATGATGGCACCCCTGTACATGGGATGTTAGAAAAAAATGTCTTCTACCGAGTTACTTTTCTTATTGTGTCGAGGCACCATGGTTGGTACAAGCAGAGCCATCTCTCCTGCAGTCGAACCCACTCTGTTTGACCTCCTCCTCATCTCCATGGCCCCCGTCCCTATGCACACCCCTGCTCCCAAAGCAAACCGCCTCCAGCATACCTTCATTCCCTTTGTGGTCTGTTTGCAGCCTCCCCAAACAACAACCAAAGGAAAAAGCAAGTAGCTAATGAAATACTAAAATAGCTTGAGAGAACTATCTGTCCTATGGCCCCCAAGTAAGACGAGGACACTCCACCATTGACTTCCCTCCCAAGACAGAGCCCAGTTTTCTCCCCAAGAGTGTGACATCAATTGTGTGAATTTTAAACCAATCACTGAGGAAGGAGGGAATCAGATCCTGCCAGCTGTTAGAGCCTCAGCTGCCACAATCATCACAGCCTAAGTCACCTGAATATACCTCCAGGCACCAGAGCCCCCACAGAGCTGCCACTCCTTAGACAAGGGTGGGCTTCAGTCAAGGCCCAAATTGTCAAAACCGCTAAAATTCCATCTTAGCACTTTTATATTGCTCTGACCAAAAGGAAAAAGAAAAGGGTGGGGGGGATGTTTTTCACTGCCTGTTCCCCTTCATAATTCCCATAAGAATAGATTTGTTTCAAGCTTTGTAGCTCTGCCTCAGACTTCTTTGCAGCTGTATCTCCCAGCCACCCGTTTGCACAGCCTGTTGTGATTCACTGATACTTACATGCACATGGCACCAAATAGAGTTTCTGCCAGGTGTGCATGGTCTTGACGCCCCTTCCCCCAGGCCTCAGCATAGGATCTGCGACAAATGCAGGTGTGCCTTTCTATCCCATAACCTCCCCCATCACTCCCAGCCATGCACTGTTGGCTACACTGCAAATAGGGCTTTGCAGCCCAAGCCCAGAGCAAGGTCTGGCCTTCAGGTATGCTTCTGTCTGTAACAAATTGCCCTGCGTCTTGTGCACCTCGTTTACAGAAGGTCAGCAGCTGCGTGATGCATAGTTGTGCAAGATACGGCCATTGCAGAATGACTTCATCTTCTTGGTTAACAGGAAAGAAGCCTGTTAAAACCCCACGGAAACACTGAATTTTCTTAGTAGGCACTTTAATTGTCACCAGTTATTAATGCTCACACACCTCAGAACCAGAGTTGTGGCTGCAAGTCAACGACTCAGTTCCAGTTGCTAAATTCAGAGGATGAATTGTGTGGAAGATTATCAGAGTGAAAAGTGTGTGATGGGGCAAAATCATTAATATAACTGAGTGATTACAGATCCTTTCCCAGGGGAAAATCAGACAGGAACAGGCCATTGAAATAGAAAATAGAATCCTGGAGGAGCCTGGCACAAGATTTGAGCTTTGTGGCTAAAAATAGCAAGGTTAATTACAGAAGGGAGTGACAGAAACAGGAAAGCAGCAATCACACCCAGCAGAAGTGCTGCAGTGGTGGTTCTAAAATACTTAGTAACAAGGTTGGTGGTGGAGCTGTCAAAACATTAACCCTTGAAGGCAGGAGATGCAGAGGAAAAACCCCGGGAGACAGGTAGGACACCTCAAGCATAGGTCACTAGTGGCTTCAATTCACGTTTTGCTTGTCCTACAGATACAGATAACTACTTCCTGACTTGAGTAAGTTTTTAATTCTATTCATCGGTGTACAACTAACGCTCCTTAAATTCAAAAGTATGTGATGTTCAAATACACTTATGTAGCTCTATCTCCTTTTTACTCTCTGGCAAGCATTAGTGTTATAATAAAAACAGAATCTTTATCTCAAACAAATAAGTAAATACATTTCATAGCAAAATCTAAAACCCTAGCTAAGGGATTTTCTAGCCATTATGTGTTTACCATATATAACAGTGCCACAGGCAAAATCCTGTGACACTCATTAAGGAAGTAATATAATTTTGTCAAAGATATGGTAAAGTTAACGTTAACATGAAAATATCTAAAGCAAGCTCCTAAAAAAGCTGACCTTTACTCAAAATACATTTTCTAAACATCTAGTATTCTAAGCCAAAGTTTATGACCTTTACTGGAATGATAGCAGATATTCCATTTATGTTAAGCTTTCACTTTAGTCGAAACTGATTGTATAGACAGAAAAAGCTTTGACTGAAACATTAAGATTAGCAATGAGAAATAAAATATTGAACACTGGAAATGGATTTCTAAGGAAACTTGGTCATCCTGTTCTTAACGTTTCTCACATTTTTGTGAGAATGTCTTCATTTACTTTTCTGGAAAATAGAATTGAAGGCTATTTTAGCCTGTGGGTATGTGTCTTCCTTGTGATAAACCTCAGAATTCTATCAATGATCTCTATTATGAATGTGATTCTTACCATCATAGATATTAGTAACCATCATTTGAGTGTGTCTGCTACATAACAGATGTGTGCTTACATGCATGGATTATAACTTGTCACTAAATAGGTGGATGTTATTAACCCTATTTGAAGGAGTAGAGAACAATGGCTAAAGGAGTTTTAGTATTTCATTGAAAGATATATAATGCCCACTATTAAGCAGCAGAACTAGGATTCAAACATAGAAATACATAGTTTTCCCCCAAAGACTCTGCTGCTTCTTATTTCACATTTCCTTTATTATTATTATGAATTCAGCTTCCTTAGTACCATCAGAATTAAATAACTGCATTTATTTTTTAATATTCAGAATGGAGTGACTCACACTATTTTCCATATTTTTCTAACATGAAGCCCAGTTTACAGAATTCCCCAATTTTGTATAGATTGTGGTTTCTTCAATGAGGTAAGCCTATAGCAATCCCTAACCTAATGGCAAACATTTCCTAGAGATAGTGGAAATAGAATGAAAGCTTCTTATTAAGAGAGGTTGCAGATTGTTCCCGAGGTCACCCCAGCTCTCTCCCTTGTTTAGAAAACAATATAGAAGGCATAGTATATGTATATGTGTGTCTGAGTGTGTGTGTGTGTGTGTGTGTACATATATATGTATATGTACAGTTCTTTTTGTCTATTGAAGCATAGTTGATTTATAATATTACATTAATTTCAGGTACACAGCATAGTAGTTCAGTATTTTTACAGGTTATACTCCATTAAATTATTATTATAAGATTATGGCTATAATTTCCTGTGTTGTATTAATATAATATATCCTTCTTGCTTATCTATTTTATACACAGTAGTTTATATCTCTTAATCTTGTACTCCTATCTTGCCCTTTCCTGCTTTCTCCACTGCTAGTAACCAGTAGTTTTTTTTCTCTGACTTTGTTTCTGTTTTGCTACATACAGTTTATTTTTTAGATACCCCATATAAGTGATTTCTTCTCTGATTTTGTCCTTGACCTATTGTTTTTTAGTGGCATGTTTAGTCTGCAGATGTTTGCTCTGCTCCTCTTTTTTTCTGTAATTGAGTTCGAGTTTCCTACCATTGTAGCCAGAGAAAAAATGCTTGATTAAATTTCTCGAATTTGTTGAGATTTGTTTTGTGGCCTAGCATGTGATCTCTCCTGGAGACTGCTCCAATGTAGACTTGAAAAGAGTGTGTACATAGTATCCATTTTGGTCTCAGAAGGTTTCTGAAGCAGATCAAGGAGTCTTGAACAGAATGCATTAGTTTATTTGCTTGGTTTGTGGGATATCCTTTGTCAGCTCTCACTTCCATTCCTCCACCCTGGTTCCACTCTATTCTGTTCCAGATCCCAGGGAACTGCACTTGTCACACTCCACTGCCTCCTGCCTCCTGGGCAGGCTGGCTCGTGGGACACTCTGGAGGAGGATTAGAGAGAGGAGGTGGTGAGAAGACAGTCTTTCTCTGCTTACAGTGGCTGCACTGCCTCTGGGATTCTGGTTCGCATTGGGCTGTCCCATTTCCCACCCAGCAGCCCTCACATGTGTTCAGCTCCCACTGGAAGGCTCCAGCACTGGTCTTTGGCCAGCCTGTCCCAGCATTTGCAGGACCCACGGTGAGGCTGCAAAAGGATGCCCCCAAATATGTAAAATAATCAAAAGTTATATGAAGCAAATACAAGCTCAAAGCATTTCCCACTTCCCTGTTTGACAAATACACCTGAATGATGACAGATTTAAAAATAAAATCATTTTCTTGGGAATCCACAGGATAAATACCTTTTTCCCTTGCTCCTTAGGGTGGGGCATTTACTTCCCACACACTGCAGCTTATGTCTGTCATTCCTCTTCTCCACATCTAGGATCTCTGAGAATCCCGTAAGTGGAGATTTTGCCTTAATCTAGCCAATCCAATCCAAGAATTATCTGCCCACAGGTGTCCACTAATCCCCTAATCACATTGACACTGACGCTTTATGTTCCTCGGAGGAACCTAGAGCTGGAAGGCCAGGTTCAGGTTCAGAACTCTCAGGCCGCGAGCTTGCGACCCACCCCCTCTCCTGCCTCTCTTGGTTCCTGTCCACACGGTGAGGAGCTTCAAGTGCACTTACATGGATACTGCAGACCCCACGCTCACCCTGCCAAACATTACCAGCAACTCGTCTCCTGAGAATAACCGCATGCTCTTGGCTCCAGGTATCTGTGCCATCTGAGAGAGAACAGACCCAGGAAAAAGACCCTTCCAGCCCTAGAGGAAAGCTTTGTCCATTCAGATGAGAAGGCCAAGACCTAGGACATGGTCTAGGAAGGGGCAGAGCTTGTTCTCTGGGAAGGTATGTCTTCTTGACTCAGAGGTCTTTTTTTTTTCTCTCTCTCTGGAAGGTAGGAAACTTCCCTCCAGCTAGGAAGAAATATCACTGGGGAGGAGCAGAGAGAGGCGTTCTAACGTGAAGAGCCCAGAGCAGCTTTCACTTTGCCCAGGTCTAAGGGTTTGAGGAGTCCCCTGAGTATAGTGATGATGGAAGCTTCCCACACATGTCCCATCTGGGTCACATCACTGTCCTCTGCTGGTCTCCTCAGCTCGTCTCACCCATGTTTGACTAGTCCCCTGTATTGAATTACTTCTATTTGCAACACCTAGAAAGTTTTCTGTTTTCCTGACTGTACTATCATTGATATAGCTCATTGAAAAGCTTTTTAAAAAGTATAGATTGCAGTGATCTTTCCTGTGCACAGTTGGTCATTCTGTGCATGCATCTGAACTAAAGAGAACAGGCCCCCTGATAGAGTCAGAGATATAAAATGTTTTCTGACAATTGAAATCTTTTACCAACACATGCACATTTCATAATTCATATTTCAGAAGGCGTTATATATTTAGATGTACCTAAATTTGCTGTGCAGTTACAAGGTAAATAGGACAGATGGAGAAAAATAGAAGTGGGATATTTCAGCATGCCAGGCAGAGGGGTGGGGAAGTGGTAGTGATTCAACTAAATGCTGCCTCTTACCTAATATAGAGCCTTTGATGGTGAGCAGCAGCCTTTGGGTTCTCTGCAACTCGCTCTGACACTTCCCACATTGGCCCTCTTTCACGTGTCATTCTACTGGGGCAGTGCACTGCTAGTTCTTAAAATAAGACCTACACATATGGTACTTATATAATGGAAATAAAACCTGTGCAGTGGGGTCTGGAAATGTTCACATTTGTTCTCTTGATAACGCTTCAGGAGATATGCTGCCTGAGTTACATAATGATTTAGTTCCTAGATTTGTTGTTCTTTGTTTTTTCCTGGAAGGCACAAGAATTTGACATATATCTGACTTGTGACCTTTTTTTTTTTTTTTTTTACTAAAGAATAAGATTGTATATTTTAAAAAATCCTAATTTGAGTGCCAAAACTTCTATTCTGTATTCTATGTCACCATATCCACATCATCACTGGGAACATAGTTACTGATAAAAATCACGATCTGTTTTTCCTGTACTGTTTCTCCTCTTCTGTGCCTTTGCTCATAACCCTTTCTCACTGCATCATGCATGCTCTGGCTGACCCGGCAGACACTGCCAAGACTTGACAATAGAGGTAAAAGGAAAGTAATCAGCTTGACTGCTGGATGATACTAAAAACTGCAGCCAATTTTCAATTATCCATGTTAGGAGATGAAAAGATCTTTGAAATCAAGACCTAATCTATAAATAACAAACAACAATAGAAACAAAACAACTAGAGCTGCATGTGATCAATAGTCACAGACTTTTCCTGTTCTTTTTAGTCAGGATTTCTGAAGTAGTCATCAGAGCCTTGTGGTTGAGAAACAGATCGAGCCGTAGGTCAGGACTGAGGCAGGTAAAACTGGCCTGAGGAAATTGGCCTTAATTTTTAGGTGACTAGTAATCCTGCTCCCCCCACCGTCTCCAAACTGAACTTCCTCTCCTGGACACACAGGCAGATCAGAGAGAGGGCCTGCGTTTTCTCACCAGAGGGCTGAGCGATCTGAGAGTGGGCAACCTGCGCCCAAGGCTGAGAGAAGGCATACCATATGGGAACAATAATGTTTAACCCTTTAAACCACTCAGCAGAGAGAGAAGAGAGGTGATTGCAATCATCACCACGGTTACTCTTCCGTCCTGGGAGAAGACGCTTCCTCATGCAAACACCAGGGCAGGGAGCAGAGCTCCGTAACACTTGTATCTGAACTATTAAGCATGTGATAGTCGCTCAGTCATGCCCGACTCGTTGTGACCCCATGGACAGCAGGGATTTCCCAGGCAAAGACACTGGAATGGGTTGCCATTTCCTTCTCCCTGAACTGTTAAAGATATGCAATATTCTACCTTTACTGTTGACAGTACTAGACCGTTCTTCAAAGAATCAAAGAAGGAAAATCAATAATGTATAAGCTATACAATCAACTGCAAAATCATGAAGAGTTGTGTGCTTGTATTTATTTTCTCCAGTTGTTTGTCCTATTCCAAATGTTGGCCAGAAGTCATGTTGACATCTTGGTGGGGGATCAGACAATGTGTTTCCTATTGGACGGACTAGTAGCATCATGTTTGCATATATAGAGTGTTAATGATATCTTCCAGCTAGTCTGAGTTGCTGTGTTACCCTCACTACTTCTGTTGAAATTTAAGCCAACTGATAAATTGTGCTTTGTTGGTGACTCCCACCAAACATGGAACCGCCTGTCATAATATCCATGTTAACTAAGTTGAATTGTCAAAGTGAGATGGGGTTATTATTGTTAATAGCTGTAATAAGTACAATCGACAGAATTGCACTACACATTTCAAGAAATTAAATGAACTCATGAAGATTAATCATGTTAAATAACCAGCATAGATGTTTATTTCCTATAATAATGTTACAAACAAGAGACTCAGCATTATTTCCAGTCTCATCATTATTTTCTTACTTATTTTATTTCTTCTTGCTAACCCCACTTCTCCCAAATGCACATTTTGGGACATGGCAATATTTTTCAAGCTTTAATAGGAATTTATGTCTTTCTTAAAAATAATTAGATCCCTCAACATGTCAGAGAAATATGAGACAGAGTATCTTTTAGCTCAAGTAACATTCCAGCACAGAAGGTGATGAAAATTTATTATCTGAAAATTACTCCGTGTCAAGTGAATGGTCATATTCTCACTTGAATTCCTCAAAAACAGATGGCCACTCTCAAAGTAAAGAAAATAACTCCCCTTACTTACCAAGCTTAAAAAAAAAAAAAAAAAAAAAACTTGAATTGTGTTTTCCTCATACCTGTCCTATCCTCCTTCTTCATAAGGAAGAGGAGACCAAGATATGATACTTGATGGTACCCTCAAGAGAATAGTCTGATGCCACCTTGCAACTTGTCCTCAATTTCATGGGACCTCATGGCTCATTAGACCCCATACTAGTATTATAATTGACCCATTCATATACACTCTTCATTGTGAAAATTTGTGACCTTTTAAAAAGTTGTTTTGAGGATATCAAGTGCATGTCCACAGAGTGAAATCAGAGTTTGGTTATATAATGCATGTGTGCATGCTACATCACTTTAGTCATGTCTGACTTTTTGCAACCCTGTGGACTGCAGCTGGCCAGGCACCTCCCTCTGTGGGATTCTCTATGCAAGTATATTGGAGTGGACTGCCATGACCTCTTCCAGGGGATCTTCCCAACCAGAGGATTGAACCCACGTCTCTTACGTCTCCTGCATTGGCAGGCAGGTTCTTTACCACTAGCACCACCTGGGAAACCTGGTTATCACAGGCTTAGATTATTGTCTTGCCACATTGAAACAACATTTGGCACAACTCCCATCTTTTTTGTGTCTTTACTCGGATCAACCTGATTGATGCACATCTGAATCAACCATAGAAACTACAAATTTGGTCAACAACACTTGGTACTTTTAGTTTTGTGGTGATGATAGTGGAGATCATGGCTGTCCCCAGTAGAGATTATGGAGATTATTTGTCAATATGTTCAGTTCAGTTCAGTCACTCAGTCATGTCCCATTCTTTGCAACCCTGTGAACTGCAGCATGCCAGGCCTCCCTGTCCATCACCAACTTCTGGAGTTTACCCAAACTCATGTCCATTGAGTTGTGATGCCATCCATCCGTCTCATCCTCTGTCGTCCCCTTCTCTTCCTGCCCTCAGTCTTTCCCAGCATCAGGGTCTTTTCAAAAGAGTCAGCTCTTTGCATCAAGTGGCCAAAGTATTGGAGTTTCAGCTTCAACATCAGTCCTTCTGATGAACACCCAGGACTGATTTCCTTTAGGATGAACTGGTTGGATCTCCTTGCAGTCCAAGGGACTCTCAAGAGTCTTCTCCAACACCAGAGTTCAAAAGCATCAATTTTTCACTGCTCAAGTTTCTTTATAGTCCAACTCTCACATCCATACATGACTACTGGAAAAACCTTGACTACATGGACCTTTGTTGACAAAGTAATGTCTCTGCTTTTTAATATGCTGTCTAGGTTGGTCGTAACTTTCCTTCCAAGGAGTAAGTGTCTTTTAATTTCATGGTTGCAGTCACCACCTGCAGTATTTTTTGAGCCCAAAAAAATAAAGTCTGACACTGTTCCCACTGTTTCCCCATGTTTCATGTTGCAATGAAGTGATGGGACCAGATGCCATGATCTTCGTTTTCTGAATGTTGAGCTTTAAGCCAACTTTCTCACTCTCCTCTTTCACTTTCATCAAGAGGCTCTTTAGTTCTTCTTCACTTTCTGCTATAAGGGTGGTGTTATCTGCATATCTGAGGTTATTGATATTTCTCCCGGCAATCTTGATTCCAGCCTGTGCTTCATCCAGTCCAGCGTTTCTCATTATGTGACACTGACAGAACCAATATAATCCAGCACAATAAATACTAAGGAAATTTGACTCTGTAAATTCCTGCCTGCTTTTTATTAATAAAATACTATAGATCACTTTTTAAAGTTTTTGGAAAACTCTACCTCAAGAAAACTCTATTTGAGGATACTTTTTAAGGTTAAGTTACTTAAAGTTCATTCATTTCCTATCACTAGGGTGTGAGGAAGGCAAAGAAAAGCTCTGACATCTCCCCTCACCCACAGCAATCAGGTGGCTAAAGCTGGTACAGAGAGAGGGACAATGGATGTTGGGTTTGGCCTTAAATGAGAGGAGAACTGCACGTTTGCAAGAGGTTCGTGTATCCTATAAGATGGACTCAGAAGGAAGGGCACCAGCTGGTGTTCAGGAGAAAGAGCCAAGCAAATGAACAGGAGGGGTCCTTTCTGAGTTGCACTTGAAATAGGCATTTTAGTTTTGCTTATTTATGACACTGTTTTTAACAGGAAAGATACATTCCAAGTAAATTTCTGTCACTTTACTTTTGTTTTTAATGTGTATCCTTCCTGCCATTAGTTTTGGCCTTCCATAGAGAGAGCTCATGGTTTAAACCCTGTTCCTCCACTTATTAAGTATGTTTAGTTTTGTTCCTTGGTCTCGGGAAGATTCTGTGAGTTGAGGCCACTCAGGAGTTACGGTGAGTCATATGAAACCATATACAAGGCAGTCCATGGCACTAAGTCTCTTCCTCTTGTAAATTAAAATAAATTTAAAAAAAAAAAAAGAAAGAAAGAAATGCACTGGACAATCATTAAAAATGTCAAGGAAGACTTTTTATGGAAATAGAGGAAAAAGACACTTGCAACGGGACAAAGAGATTGACTCAACTCTGCTGAATCAAAAAGTGAGAGGATTATTGAACACTGGGGTTAGTGACTGGAGAAGCCCTGGGGGATGGTGGGGAAGGTTAATTGTTCTTCGCACAGAGACTGGGAGCAAGTGCTGCCTTCCTGACATGGCTCCCTGGTCCTTGAGAAAGACATCCTGAGTGGCAGAAAAGATTTACATGTCCAGGGGTCAGAGAAACAGTTGCAATTCCAAGTTTCTTAAAGTGAATGCTCTAAGGAAAGGGAAATGGGCCTCCTGCAGTGAGAGAAAGTCTGTCTGACATTGAGTCGAGGATGGGGTGGGAAGACCTTGGTGATCCTTCTCACCATGGGTATCCTGGGCACCTCACACTCAGCGTTTTTCCATCTCACAAAGTTGTGGCTTTTATTCACTTCCTTTCACATCATCTGATTCTTTTGGAGTGCATTTTTTCTTCAGCTTTTCCTGGTTGTTTTGTTTTGTTGACTTTCAGTCTAGGTCTTCTGTCCTACGCAATAAAAAGTATTATTTTTAAAATGATCTGTAAAACTGACTTATCTCTAGATGACCTTTGTTTCGTGGGAGGCCTAGGAATAACAGCTTTTATTTTTCGAGACTTTGGTGTTTGCTTTAGTCATAAACTGGAACCACATCATCAGCTTAATTATAATCTATGAATTGTGCTTCTTCTCTGAAGGACATTGTCCTTGACCTCGACACACTTTTCTTCACACTGTGATTGTTCTCAAGGTTCAAATGCTGCTATAGCCCCACTGTAGACTTTTAATTTTATATGATTTTGACTTTTCTATTTTTTTTTCCATTCAATAATATTCTTCTAATTAAAACATTTTAGACAAATCGTAAGTTTAAAGAAAAGGGGTTTATACACTTCTAATTTCCAAGTTTAACCACATTTTTACCACTTTCATAACTGAATAGCAAAGCAACTCAAACTTTTAATCCTTGGGTTATTAGTGTTGTAGGTTTTCTTCTCAAAATTTTATTTAGTGCATTATTAAATCTTCGTAGAAAACCTCCTTTGTTTTCTCCAGACTTTGAGTCAAAACAAAAATATATCATCCATGTGGCTTGAACATATTAAGTAAATTTAATCCTCTGATATTAGGATTTCAAAGAATTTTTTTTTTTTTTTAATCAAATGTTCTGTCTTCTCCCTGGGACAGTCTGTTTCTGAGACTCTTTTCCTACTCACATGGGAGTGTAAGTACAGCTCCTGGAGCTTAAAATGAAATAATTAATAGATATCTTAGATGCTGCAACTGTCTTTTTTCTGTTTTAACTGCAGGTCTTCCTTGACTTAAAATGGGCTTATGTCCTGAAAAGCCCATCATACATTGAAAATATTGTAACTGGAGGTGCATTTAATACACCGAAACTACCGACCATCGTCGTTTAGCCCAGCCGAATTTACACATGCTCAGACATTTATAACAGCTGAGCAAAACCATGTAAAGAAAAGTCTGTTTTATAATAAAGTGCTGAGAATCTCATGTAATTTCTGGAATACTGTACTGAAATGAAAAGCAGAATGGCTGTCTGGGTACAGAATAGTTGTCAATGTATCAGTTGTTCACCTTCGTGACCTTGGGTCTCACTGGGAGCTGTGGATCTCTGCCCCTGCCCAGCATCATGGAAGAGGATCAGACCACATGCCCCTAGCCCAGAAAAAGATCAAAACCAAACTTTGAAGTAAGGTTCAAAGTGAAGTGACTACTGTCATTTTCATGCCATCATAAAGTTTAAAAATTGTAAATTGAACCATAAGTCTGGAACCAGCTGGCTGTTGATTTGAAATCTTAGCTACTATAAACTCAAGTGAAAGTTAATTTTTTTTCTTCTTTGGTAGTTATATTTTGTCAGTCTTTGTATGTCCAAACAGTTGTTTCTTATACTATTCCATTTTTTGCCATACTGAATGCTACAGTTGACTATTCAGAAGTTGGTAATGAATTATACTCCTATTTTAGCTTGCTGCATATTTGGAGGTATAGTATTTCTTTGTTTTTCTCAGTTTATCTGCCTCTAGAGTAAGGGTAGCTCTTTCTATCAGCATTGTCAGTTTTGAAGGCATGTACTAGTCTATTTTCTAAAATGGTTTTCAAATGAAGTATTCTAGCTAATAGCATGTTCTGGTGTGTAAGCCTGTTGTGTACCATACATTAATCATAATTTTCAAATACTTCAGAGGAAGTATAGTCATATAAGAGCATGGCCTAAGGAGTTCTGTGCGTCTGGATTTGAATCTCAACATGGATCATTACATTTACTGGACTTTGAGCATGTTGATTAACCTGTCTGACCTCACTATCCCCATCTGTATATGATAATAGTAATAACAAGTGGTAATACTTCCTTGAAGGACCATTGTAAAGTCTAAGCCCAGAGTAGCCATTCAAAATGAAATAAAATAAAACTAAAACAAAGACATTTAATGAATATACAATATTCCTAAATTATACCTATTCCAAATATATCTGATCCTAAGAGAAAGTAACATCCTTTATTCCATTACGACTGAGTGACTGAACTGAACTGAACTGATTATTAACTACAAGATGTTCAAATTGTGACCACTCCAGAGTCTGCTTTTTTCCTGGTTGATAGAGATGACTGGCTGATAGAAGATGAGTTACTTTTCTGTTTGAATGATCAGGTCATCTTTTATTTCTCTTCGCTTGTAGCCCTTCTGCTGAAAAGGAGAGGCTCCCAGGTCATTTTAATCTTTCTTCTAGAATTCAGGTTAGATTTACACTTTTCTACACATAAGTTCCATCATAGTTACGCTGGGCCCATCAAGTTTGCGTGTATCAGAGTGTGTGAAGCGGTGGGAGAGTAAAACAGAGTCAACCAGCCCACACAGGGACCAGACGTAGGGTTGTGGTCACATTTGTGGAGCTGCAGGTGAATAGTCCACCTGACCTCAGAGTAATCTCTATCAGGCTTTTTCTTTGACCACAGAGCTTTTTCCTGCTCTTCAATTCCTCATATAGTCTGTTTTCATTGATCCTAAATATTTTTTGCTGTTTGAATGGGGATTGGTAAATCACCATGAATTTTCTTTTATTCCATAGAAATCAGGAGTGTGTCAGTAATCACCCAGCACCATCATAGTATTATCTCCGTAAGCTCAGTGATGTCTTGATGTATTGTCATCCAGCATATAGTTTCTTTGTAAAAGCAAGACCAATAACACTTATCTTTCATTTTGCCTTTATCCAAAGTCACCAGTCTTTGTCAAACATAGAACATAAAATGCTGCCTCTTCTCAGTTATGAGAAAGCTAAGAATATCTTCTCATCATGAATTCATCAACTGAGAACCTGTATGCTAGACTCAGGAACATATAGAGAAGGGAACTAGAGATAGAGCTGCTTCAGGAGGTTTGCATCCAGGGAGAAAAGCCAGGCACCTTAGCAGCTAGAAACAGAGAAGCATGAAGAGAGAAGGGGCTCATTCATTCAGTGATTCACTCACTCACTCACTCATTCTTTCAGCAACTGGGGGTCTTTATTTCTTAACACAGGTTAGGCTTGATTCTAGGCTAATCATGATGAACAGCAATAAAGTTACAGCAAACAGAAGCTCCCTCTTTGGTCCTGTCATCTTAATGTGTATGTGGCTAGGGGTGGACAGAAAATTAAAGCTATGATAACACAGTGGTGCTTATCCTGGAGGACGGGGCCTGGGAACATAGAAAGACAGGTGGTAGACTTGGGAGATCCAGCGAGGTTTCCCAGTTTCCCATCTCATTCATTCCTACTCACTGTGAGATTGTAGCTTCTTGCTATAGCTCTGTCACGTTGTAGGGCAGTGCTACCCATCCTTCTGCTTACTCTGTGCTTTGTTCTCAAGGTGTTGTATAGGTTATATTTGTAAATATACCTCTTTTATGCCACTGACAACTTTCTTGCTTTCCTAGTTGTGCTCTTGCTCTAGTTTCAAGCTGGAGTTCTAAGCCCAGTCTCATTGCATTCTCAGCAATCGCTCCTTTTCACTGATTGTATTTGATTCCAAAAATCTCTTAATGTCATTATCTTCTGTAAACTTATCATATTGAAGAACCAATTACATGGAAACTGATTAAAAATGTAGTTAAATTTCTTACGGATTTCAGAGTCACACTTGTGCTAAGTGCTACATTTTAAGCAAAGCTAAGAGATGTCTTCATGCTTGAGTAATCCACATTAAAAATAAGTCAGGTTAAAAAAGTATCAAGTATCAATCTCTGGTTTTTGAATAATCTGAACACTGATACATTTTGAGTTCCTGCAGCATCTTATTTAAACTAATAGCTTAAGGGGGCTTGCATTGTAACCACATCTTCTGGATGGCTCTTCTTCACCCTTCCCTGACCCTTTTGGAAATTCTCTACTTGTCCTAGTTCTGCCTTGATATGCTAAAGCAAGTAAGAACTTTTTTCCCTTATGAACCTACCAAGTTCTGGGTTGGAGATGTGTAATAAAGATCACATACCCAGCTGCTCTAATCCATTACAATAGTCCAACCCAACTGGTCACCTCACTAGAAGAACTCGGGTCACTGGTCCTGCAGATGGGGGAATAGTTGAGGTATGTGGCTGCACAAACGTTATTCTCTTTGCCGCAGAGAACCCAGTCTCAAATATGTTGGTAAAATATTCATCCCAAATTATGAACTAAATTTGAAACTACGTGTAAATTCTGGTGGCAGTATCACACTAGGAAAAATATGAAGCCTAGGAATCTTGACTTCCATCTGCTAGAAAGGCAGGGAGTAACAAGGTGAGAATTTTGCTTAGCAAGAAGTTTTAGATGTCTAGGATCTGCTCCAGTGTATAAATGTTAGAAGATATTGGTCATTTCCAACTGAAACAAATCCAGGAAAGCAAATGAGATCTGGAATAAATAAAAAACCATGGCTTTGAATCCTCACTTAGCCTCTACTGTGTGACTTTGGGAAAGTCACTCAGTTTCATTGGTCATGTTTTATTTTTTAACAAAAATAAAAATTATAGTAATTATATCTTCTTTTCTTTGAAGTGAAAGAATCAAAGGAGATGTTGTTGTTCAGTTGCTAAGTCGTGTCCGACTCTTTGCGTTCCCATGGACTGGAGCAAGCCAGGATTCCCTGTCTTTCACCATCCCCCAGAGTTTGGTCAAATTCATGTCCATTGAGTCAGTGATACTTTCCAAACACCTCATCCTCTGTTGCTCCCTTCTCCTCCTGCCCTCAATCTTTCCCAGCTTCAGGGTCTTTTCCAATGAGTTGTCCCTTTGCATCAGGTGGCCAAAGTACTGGAGCTTCAGCTTCAGCATCAGTCCTTCCAATGAATATTCAGGGTTGATTTCCTTTAGGATTGATTGATTTGATATCCTTGCTTTCCAAGGGGCTTTCAAGAGTCTTCTCCAATACTACAATTCAAAAGCATCAAATTCTTCAGTGCTCAACCTTCTTTATGGACCAACTCTTACATCTGTACATGAATATAGATACTGGGTTTTAATGTACTATATAAAGCCTACCAAACTTCACAAATATAATTTATTGCTAAGTAAAGAGAGATTTACTGGAGTCAAGAATGATATGATTCAGAGTACATTAAATGGGGTGCAAATATTTGGATTTACTTCAGTGCTTGGCAAGTTTGTGAAATTCGTTCTAACTGGTTCACAGAGTGCATTAAATGCAATATATAGTATTTTATAAATTAAGAGCATGGTAATATAAGTCTTTCTTTTACATATTGATACCACATATCATTAAAAGATGCTTGCTACTTGGAAGAAAAGCTATGACAAACCTAGACAGTGTTTTAAAAAGCAGAGACGTTACTTTGCCAACAAAAGTCTTCGTAGTTAAAGCTGTGGTTTTTCCACTAGTCATGAGTGGATGTGAGACGATAAAGAAAGCTGAAGTCAAAGAATTTATGCTTTTGAACTGTGGTGTTGAAGAAGACTCTTGAGACCCCCTTGGACCTCTAGGAGATCAAACCAGGCAATCCTAAAGGAAATCAGTCCTGAATATTCATTGGAAGGACTGATGCTGAAGCTGAAGCTCCAGTACTTTGGCCACCTGATGCAAAGGGACGACTCATTGGAAAAGACCCTGATGCTGGGAAAGATTGAAGGCAGGAGGAGAAGGGGATGGCAGAGGGTGGATGGTTGGATGGCATCACCGACTCAATGGACATTAGTTTGAGCAAGCTTTGGGTGTTGGTAAAGGACAGGGAAGCCTGGAGTGCTGCAGTGCATGGGGTCACAAAGAGTCAGACATGACTGAGCAACTGAACAGTGACAACCAAATGTAACATTGAGACTTAAATTTGGCTCTAAGTTATGGGAAAACCCAAAACAAGAGTGATTTAAAAGATATAAAAGTTTATTCCATATTTAATATAAGTATAGGCAGCTCCTTGTCATTAGGAACCAAATTCCTTCAGACTATTTTCTGTCATACCAACTATTTTCTGTCATTGCAACTTCCTTCCAATGCCTAAGCTGGCTGCTCCAACTTTAGCCATGATGTAAACCTTCCATCTTACAACAAAAAGGAAAAGGGAAAAAAAAAGACATTTTCCACACTTTCCATACTATTTTCCCACAGTACTTTTATGTATCTTCCGTTGGCAAGAATCATAACCTTAAGATTATAAGATTAATCATATAACCTTAAAACAAAGGATTGAAAAATTCAGTCTTTATTCTGGAGCCTCACTTGCCCACATGTGTTATTGTTGTTTTGTTTTGTTTTTGAGATTCTGTTATGAAAGCAAGGAATGAACAAGTATCAAAGGAAGCTTATCATCCCCACAAAGTAATAATAGGTAACTCCTCACACTTAATCACCACCAAGGAACAGATTAAATATTCAGACCAATAATTTTAAAATTATTGATAACAGAACTATTTTCTTAACTTTTTAATATTGCAAATAATTAGTAGATAAAATCTATGGGTCAGATATTCCACTGAACATTTAAAAAAATGAAAAATCCCTGATCCTTAGAAGCTGCTGCTGCTGCTGCTAAGTCGCTTTAGTCATGTTCGACTCTGTGCGACCCCATAGACGGCAGCCCACTAGGCTCCTCTGTCCCTGGGATTCTCCAGGCAAGAGTACTGGAGTGGGTTGCCATTTCCTTCTCCAATGCATGAAAGTGAAAAGTGAGAGTGAAGTCGCTCAGTCGTGCCTGACTCTAAGCAACCCCATGTACTGCAGCCTACCGGGCTCCTCCACCCATGGGATTTTCCAGGCAAGAGTACTAGAGTGGGGTGCCATTGCCTTCTCCCCTTATAAGCTATAATCTATGAAATTGCCATAAAAATATGTTTCCAGAAGATCATGCAATAATAAACAAGACAAAATTATTTTCAATTCATACGTGTTATGTTATTCTGAGATACAATCATTATTTGCTACAGTCATGGATTAAATGGGATCCTAGAAACCTGAAAGAATGTGTATTCCTCTGAAAATGCTTCATTTACTACAAGAGAATATTTCAAGCACTGAGAGCCTGTAATTCAGAACTGAATATGAATCATAATCTGATTTCTCTTAGAAACATACACTTGGCGACTCATTTTGAATTGAATAAGATAAATAAGTAGGTACTTAGAAAAGACAGATATTATTTATGTAATATTATCTGGATTTGAAATGATATCATTATTTATATATTTGGTTTCTTGGAGTTGAGTTGATTCTGCAGCAAAGCTCTCTTCTTGAGGAATCCTGGCATTAAGACATTGTAGTCAAAGGAGGAGGACAGGTTGCCGGATGTAACTGCGTTTTCTTTCTTCTCTCTTTCTTCCTCCAATACTAACTTTGCTGCCACGCCTCTCCTCAGAAGGCAAAAATGCATGCAGCAGAATAGGAGGCGGCAAGGTCGGAGGTGGGGTGAGAGGAGCAGTTTTCACCCTCTCAGAATGAGGGGAATGAAATTATAGCTCTCCAGAGGAGACTGGGAACACATTTCAACTCCTCCTCCCCTCCTCACACTCTCCCCCTCAGCCTTGAGCCTGTATCTCGCTCATTTGTGTTCTTGCTTGCCAGTAAAAATACAGGGAGTTTCTCAGCTCATCCACATTACTTTAAACTGTGTAATTTAAAGTCATGATATAAGAATAAAGGACTATACTTAAAATATTTAGTGAGACCTATTTTTGACTTAATGGCCTTTTGAATTTTGCTTCTCTTCCTGTTGACACTTTTTTGCTTTTCTGGTTTTACATAAAAAATTTAAATATGATAAAAAGCAAATGGTATAGGTATGACACGTCATATTAAAACCAAAGGAGCTTAATAACAAAACTTGGGCCAACCCAGAAACATTGTGATTCAGCTGTCACCATTTCTAAACAAAGTGTGAGGCTATTATGTAATATGCTGCTAATTTTTAATGCCCAGAAAATAAAGCAAAATAATGTTTTTACTTCCTTTTTTTTCAATCAACTTTTTGCTAATATCATTTGAGCTCCAGATTTAAAAGTGAATTGTCCTCATAAAATTTAGCTATTATTCTGTATTGGCAAAAGAAATTAAGTGATTTTAAGAATGTGTTTTATTCGCACAAAAAAAAACCCAACAACTTAAATTCAGTACTTGAAGTGTCCTTACCCTCTTGATCTTGCTCCTTTTAGAAATCCTTCTAAATACACACATAGGTAATAACTACTTGCAGGTGTGTGTTATACTTAAATAATTTGTATGTTTATGTTCTTCTATAAAATGCTTATAACTTGCCTAATACAAGATTTTGCATACACTGGATCCTCAAGAAATATTTGACCCTAAATTCCTCAACAGCAAAGCCTATTAAGACATGCTAAAGAAAAAGAAAAGATTACCTTGGTTTTGTCTGGGCTAAACTATTCTTTCCTAATATATGAGTGTGTTCCATAAATACTAGTCATTTCTTGTAAAAGTAATGGTACTAGAAATAGTTTGTTCTGCCAGCTGTTATTTTTGTCCAGTCTGGACTACAGCACTCTGACCATAGTTGTCTGTCCCACATGCTGAGAAGCTGAGAACTGAGCCTGGTAGGGTTCTGAACTTTCAAAAGTAATTGTTTATTAAAAGATAAGAAGCAGCTTGAGACACATCTTCATCCTGCTTCAGAATGAGGGGTTTGATACAGTGTGATTTCAGAATACCCCAGCCCGTGGACTGAAATCTCTATTTGCTCCTGGCAGTAGTGTGAGTTGTTTCCATGGAGCTGGGTTCAGTCTTCTGAGGGCACGGCAGCAAGGGGAGGGGAATGAGAAGTTCAAGGGGGAGGAAACGGAAGCTTGTGTGTACTGGGTGGTCCATGGAAGATGGAACCCAATAAAATACCCAGAAAGAAGCCTTTGCAGGGGGCTGGAATTCTTGTTTCATAGTTGGACAGGGGTCTACGCTCTAGGTCTTTGGTTTTCTGGTGGTGATGAGCAGATAAATGCATGGTCATTCAGCTGGATAGAGGCTTCAGAGCTGTCTAGCAATTCCATGTTATCTCACTCTCCAGTTTTCAATAGAGAGAATTAGACTCTTTGAATGTACTCAAACCTCTGACCTCCTTCCTACTTCTGTAACTTCAGCAACTGTTTCAACCCCTCCTCCAGAAAGAACCCACCAGCCATCACAGAGAGGAATGATCTTACCTTCCCACCACAAATATGCCACCTTATCTACATTTCACTCAGTCTTTCTCTTCCCTGTTTTAAACCAGGACCTTCTCAAAGGTTTGTTCTCATGTGCTTCAGATTGCATTTCTGTCGAATTTTTTCCCAAACTTGATGTAATCAGTTTTCTGTCACTCCAGATTCACAATTGCTCTCTCTATTGGATTCTTCACATAACATTCACACATAATTTAGTATTTCTGATTGTGAAAATAAATCTTGTCTTCATACTCCCTTTGAACAAATATGAAAGTACTGAGAACTACACCTCATCTTTCCTCTTTGTACCTGCCCGGGATATCCTAAGACCTTTCCTTGATTAATTTGTTGAGGGGAGGGGACAGGGACATCTTGCTGACGTTACTCTGGAGCTGCTGAAGGAGCTGGAGGTGCAGCCAGCAGAAGGGTGCTCTCTCCAGGGAGAGCTCACTCCATCACTAGGAGTTCAGGAGAGAGTGCATAGTGGCCCTAGCTAAGGTTGGAGAAAGAAGTCAGTGGAGTCATGTTATTTCATGTATTCAAATTTTTGTTGTTGTTCCATCACTAGCTTGTGTCTGACTGTCTGTGGCCCCATGGATGGTAGCATACCAGTCTCTTCTTTTCTGCACTGTTTCCTGGAGTTCACTCAAATTCATGTCCATTGAATCAGCAATGCTATCTCACCATCTCACCCTCTGCTGCCGCCTTCTCCTCCTGCCTTCAATCTTTCCCAGCATCAGGGTCTTTTCCAATGAGTTGGCTCTTTGTATCAGGTGACCAAAGTGTTAGAGCTCCAGCTTCAGAATCAGTCCTTCCAGTGAGTAATCGGGGTTGATTTCCTTTAGGGTTGACTGGTTTGATCTCCTTGCTGCCCAAGGGACTCTCAAGAGTCTTCTCTAGCACCACAGTTCAAAGGTATCAATTCTGTACTCATACTTCTTTATGGTACAACTCTCACATTGGTACATGACTTCTGGAAAAACCATAGCTTTGATTATATGGGCCTTTGTTAGCAAAGTGATGTCTCTGCTTTTTAATATACTGTCTGGTTTTGTCATAGCTTTTTTTTCCTAAGAAGCAAGTGTCTTTTAATCTTATGGCTGGAGTCACCATCCACAGTGATTTCAGGATCCCAAGAAAATAAAATCTGTCACTTTCTCACCTTCTATTTGCCATGAAGTGATGGGACTGGATGACATGATCTTTGTCTTTTTTTTTTTAATATTGAGTTTTAAATCCACTTTTTCACTTTCCTCTTTCACCCTCATAAAGAGCTTCTTTAGTTCCTCTTCAATTTCTGCCATCATAATGATACTATCTGCATATCTGAGGTTGTTGATATTTCTCCTGTCAATCTTGATTCCAGCTTGATTCATCCACCTTGGCAGTTTGCATGATATACTCTGCATAGAAGTTAAATAAGCAGGGTGATAATATATATTCTTGTTGTGTTCCTTTCCCAATTATGAAACAGTCAGCTGTTCTAACTATTGCTTTTTGACCTGCATACACGTTTCTCAGATGGTCTGATGTTGCCATCTCTTTAAGAATTTTCCAGTTTCTTTTAATCTGCACAATTAAAGGCTTTAGCTTAATCGATGAAGCAGAAGTAGATGTTTTTCTGGAATTCTCTTGCTTGTTCTATGATCCAACCCATGTTACAATTTGATCTCTGGTTCCTCTGCCTTTTCTAAATCCATCTTGTACATCTGGAAGTTCTCCGTTCATGTACTGTTGAAACCCAGTTTGAAAAATATTGAGCATAACTTCATTAGCATGTGAAATGAGCACAATGACACAGTAGTTGAACATTCTTTGTCATTGCCCTTCTTTGAGATTGGAATGAAAACACCTTTTCCAGTCCTGTGACTTCTGCTGAGTTTTCTAAATATGCTGACATATTGATTGCAGCACTTGAACAGCATCATCTTTTAGGATTTAAATAGTCCAGCCAGAATTCCATCACCCCCACTAGCTTTTTTTTTTTTTTTTTTTTTTGTAGCAACATGTCCTAAGGCCCACTTAACTTTGCACTCCAGGATATCTGGCTCTAGGTGAGTAACCACACCATCATGGATATCTGGGTCATTAAGACCTTTTTTGTATAGTTCTGTGTATTCTTGCCACCTCTTCTTAATCTCTTCTGCTTCTGTTAGGTCCATACCATTTCTGTCCTTTATTGTGCCCATCCTTGCATGAAGTGCTACCTTGATATCTTTCTTGAAGAGATCTCTAGTCTTTCCCATTCTATTGGTTTCCTCTATTTTTTAGCATTGTACGTTGAAGAAGGCCTTGTTATCTCTCCTTGCTATTCCCTGGACCTCCTAAATCAAATCCCTTTGGATTATACTATGGCGGTGACAAATAGATTCAAGGGATTAGATCTGGTAGACAGAGTGCCTGAAGAACTATGGTTGGAGGTTCATGACATTGTACAGGAGACAGGGAGAAAGACCATCCCCAAGAAAAAGAAATGTAAGAAGGCAAAGTGGTTGTATGAGGATGCTTTAAAAATAGCTGAGGAGAAAAAAAAAAAAAAAAAGGCAAGCAAGAAAGGGAAGATATTCCCAATTGAATGTATTCAAAGAGGAATGGGTAATTGGTTGGATGTGGTATTATGAGGATGATACCTAGATTTCTACCTGAGCATGAGGGTGTTGTGTCACTGATAGCAAACACAGAAAGAGAAGCTAACTAGAGAGGAAGGGTAAAAGGGTTTGTTTTTAGACATACTGGACTTGCAATATCTGGAGCTGGATGGCTCAGAGATAAGGAAATAGATATCTAAAAGGCGAGCACAAATGGAGCCATGCAATCAATCTCAAGGTCAAAACTGGTTCTGTGGAGAATTGGGATTTCTGTAACTCATCATTCCCAGAGTCCCATAACTGGCTGAGTGAACTGCGCAACTTACCTGTGGGGGCTGTTGTTCAGCATCAGGCCTCTTCCCTTAGGTATTTGCAGAGTGTGGCTTCCTCCTCAGTACCACGAAGGATGGCGTTACTCTGCTTGTTTGTTTTTTTTTTTTTCCACACTGTTCATTGTTAGGTGCTTGATTCTCTTTTCATAAGAGGTTCTATAAAGAAGTATATCAGTTCTAATGGCATTATAAATTAAAACATGAATGCATAGCAGAGGGGTCCATTATTGTTAGTCTTTCTAGAATTTTAGGAACCAACTAAGACTAGATAAGTTACTGTAATGGGTTGAGAATTCTCATGGATAGTCATTGTCACTAATCCTTTTTAGAACTCACAAAGAGCTAAGCACTTTGCATCTATTATATGTAATTTTATGAACCTATGTACTGGATATTTCACCTCTATCTGACAGATGAAAGATTGAAGCTATGAGAGGTTGAGTAATTGGTGCAAGGTCACATGTTTGGAGCCATTGACTATATTGGAGGCACATTGGAATCATAAAGGGGGCCTTAGCAATTCTAAAATGGAGAGGTTACACCCCAGACTGATTATATCAGAGTCTTAGGGAATAGCACTAATAGATGCATATTTTTTTCAGAGCTCCCTAGGAGATAACTCTGTCCACTCAAGGTTCATAAATACTAGCCTGCTTACAAAATCTGGGACCCTTTCACATCATGGTGTCTCTGGATCAAAAATTGTTTTCAGTCCACATTGAAATAGTCTCATAACACAAAATAGACTGTTGACTAAACTTGATAAACAGTAAATAAATAAATGTCTTCTTGATATTAAAAATATTTTCTTGTCATTGTCCTCTGCCTTCCAAGTCATCGAAGAAATGTCTTCAAAACATAGAAACCTTAGCAACAAGGCTATAGGGTTTTATTTGCTCTGCTATTATACACTGAAGGCAACTTTACACTCGAGTTACTATTACCCCTTTTTGAGCAACTGTATATGGTGCTTGCTTACACCAGAGGATGCAAACTCACTGATGAATGATTTCCTCTACAGATACAGAATATAATGTGAGTTATTTTTAAGAGACTGTAATAGAGATTGTAACACATTTTGAAGATTTCAAGTTATTAGTAAGGCTTTAGATGAACTCTTGGCCTTATATAGTAAGTGGCCTAATTAAATTTTATTTTGAATAAAATTTTTATTTCCTAAGCCTGGAGATAACAGTATATAATGAAGCATCTGCTGTGTGTGATGTACAAATGTTTGGATTCCCAACGGACATGTTTCAAAGAACCGGATTTCTGTGTTATTTGTGACAAACTTTCCAAGGTCTGCAAATTATGAGCATATTTTTTGCAAGATCCATATTTTTGACATCTGTGGAATACACTTGTGTCTCTGACATCTATCTAGCATTTATTTTCTTTTTAATAGTACTGCTTTATTTTAAAATGAAATTATATAAATCTAGGAAATAAGAGTTACCATTGTTTTGGGTATTCATGTTTAGCAAATGTTGATATGGTTCCTTTACTCATTAACTGGAGAAGGAAATGGCAACCCACTTTAGTATTCTTGCCTGGAGAATCCCAGGGACGGAGGACCCTGGTGGGCTGCCATCTATGGGGTCACATGCATGCATTGGAGAAGGAAGTGGCAACCCACTCCAGTATTCTTGCCTGGAGAATCCCATGGATGGAGGAGCCTGGTGGGCTGCCGTCTGTGGGGTCACATGCATGCACTGGAGGAGGAAATGGCAACCCACTCCAGTATTCTTGCCTGGAGAATCCCAAGGACGGAGGAGCCTGGAGGGCTGCTGTCTATGGGATCACACAGAGTCGGACACGACTGAGCGACTTAGCAGCAGCAGCAGTAGTCATCAACTATTGCATATCATACATATCTATTTAGCAATTTCTTCTGTTAGCAATGTCTTCTGTTCTTCAATGTTTTGTCAGAGAAGATGAATCAGAGAGATAATAATATAATGTTTCCTCATCATAGTTTTGTGCCACTGGTTTTGAGTGAGTATTACAACTTTTAATGGTGAGCCAAGAGTTTCCAAGAGAGAACTGAAGTCCATCACATCTCTTCTGTTGATATTTTCCATTGCATCCAAGAAGAACAATGCATAATCTAAGTATTTGGGCCTATGAGAGACATTCTTCTCTTATTTACAAGTGACATTGCTGTTGATGTAGCACATCAAGGCAACTATAGAGTGAGGGAGGTCAAATAAAGTGACATTAACAGAAAGTTTCTGATTGAATCCTTAATACAATAAAATTTTCATTTAACTGTGTGAAATGATGATGTTTAAGGCCATAGTGCTTACTGGTTTTTTTGATTCATCCCATTCAATATTTGCATGTGTGTCAATGAAATCTGTATAAGAATTATGCTTTTATAAAACAGCTTTATTGAGATCTAATTGATAAATAAAGCACTGTACATACTTAATGTGCACAATATGATGAGTTTAAAGATACACAAATACTCATGATACCATCAGCACCATCAAGGTAGTGGATACACCCTACGCTTTCGAAAGTTGCCTGTGTCCCTTTGTTGTTGTTTTCTTTAATAGAGGACTTAATGTGAAATCTACTCTCTCAGCAATTTTTTTCTTTTTATTAAAATATAGCTGATTTACATTACTATATTAGTTTCAGGTGTACGATATGCTAATGCAATCTTTTTATAGATGACACTCCACTTAAAAATACTGGCTGGATTCTCAGTGCTGTACAATATGTCCTTGTAGTTTGACTAAGTTTGTAGCTTGCCGAACTCTTAATCCCCAGCTTCTGCCCCAACACTATCCCCACTTTTAATCACAAGATTGTTCTCTATATATGTGAATCTGTTTGTGTTTTGTTTTATATATTCTTTATTTTGTAGATTCCACACATAAGTAGTAATATACATTATTTGTCTTTACCTATCTGACATTTCACTAAGCATGATACCCCAGGTCCATCCATATTATAGCAAGTGGCAACATTTCATATGCTTTTATGGCTGAGTAGTATTTATCCATTCATCTGTTGATGGACACTTAGATTGCTTCCATATCTTGGCTATTGTAGATAATGCTGCAGGGAATATTGGGGTGCATGTATCTTTCAGAATTAGTGTTTTCATCTTCTTTGACATATACTCAGGAGTGGAATTGGTGAATCATAGGGCAGCTCTACTTTAGGTTTTTGAGAGACTGCCATATTATTTTCCACAATGGCTGCACCAATTTACATTCCCACCAACAGTATCCTGGGGTTCCCTCTTCTACATCCTCACCAAAGTTTGTTACTGAAAAGTTATACTTTTAAATGGTGCATTTTTCTGTTTGAGTTGATAGTGATTTGAACAGTGAGGGCAAATCATATAATATCATCTTGTTAGTTTCTAGTAACATCTGTTTATTTAAAACCTATACACTTATTTCAAAAAGAATTTTTGGTGGCTTGAAATGATACGGTAACACCATATTTATATTTATAAATATTATTGAAATCAGGTTCTTTGCAACACAAGGCAGTGTATTGCATGAAAAGATGCCATGCTTCTTCACCTGCTACCTGTGCAGCTACAGACACCACCTCCTGGGGCTTCATGTACTCATTATAAATATTGACCTGGTCCCGTCTATGGGATCACACGGAGTTGGACATGACTGAAGTGACTTAGCAGCAGCAGCATTGCTGTAAAATTAATGTTTAAGATCGAGGAGATTCTTGACGAGTTAGTTTTCTCTTCATCTTTTACAATGTAGTAAAACATCTTTAAGTAAGTCTGTTTTGCCAATTAGCACCTAGAATTTTATTGTGTACTTACTGTATGTGTGGTTATTTATTTCCTTTTATAAATCCCTTTTTATTCATAATCTTATTTCACCCTGACAATAATCCATTTTAGCCTAAGAACTACCACTTTCTGAATACTATAAACAGGAAATTATTAGTGTAGCCTCTAAAGAACTGTCTTTGAAAATCATGATGGTAATGAGCTGTAGCAATATTCATATGGAAAGAGTTATAGGTGCATCCAAAAATTATATTGTATGTGTCTTGTACATGTTTTATTGCATGGTAATAGCAAAATATACTGGAGAAGGCGATGGCACCCCACTCCAGTACTCTTGCCTGGAAAATCCCATGGATGGAGGAGCCTGGTAGGCTGCAGTCCATGGGGTCACAAAGAGTCGGACATGACTGAGCAACTTCACTTTCACTTTTCACTTTCATACACTGGAGAAGGAAATGGCAGCCCACTCCAGTGTTCTTGCCTGGAGAATCCCAGGGACGGGGGAGCCTGGTGGGCTGCCGTCTATGGGGTCTCACAGAGTCAGACACGACTAAAGCGACTTAGCAGCAGCAACAGCAGCAAAATATACATATTTATAATTCATTTATTATGGACAATTCCGTATGTGAATATAGGAAAGTTAAAACAATTCAAACAAGAATTTGTTTATATTAAGGATTATTTCACTTTGTCTAAGATTGCTAAGGTATTGTGATAACTGCAATAATTCTTGATTTTTCCATAAATACTGCAATTGAAGTATACAGATATTGATAGTGTTTGAGAGTTTATAAGTATTTTACTGGAATGCTTCATCTTAATATTCTGTTTTTCATGTTTGTAACAAAATCAGGTTTATCTGCATTCTCTATTCCATGGGTGTTTTATTATATCATGTATCTCTCATCAAAAGCATTTTCTCTTTAGCTTTTTGAAGCATTTATAAAATAATTTTCTAAGATTACTTTTCAGAGTTAACACCCTTCTCTCTGATTTATTTGAATGCTGAAAATAAGGTAAACACAGTATTTTGTGCTTAGAATTTTTGAAGATCTGCCAAATGAAGAGAGTAAATAATTATATTTCACACTTTGAAAAATTCATCACTGTAATAATGTAAAATATTTCTCAAGTTGGAATTAAAGAATCATTAAGGTTTGAAATAAATTAGTAAAACAGACATCTTTGATAAACCTAGTAAGAAGTAACAAACAGATATGCAATCTTAGAAATAAACAAATGGTATTTCTTAAAACTTATGAGAACTTTATATACAATCAGATAGTAAGACATTGGAAAATATGTATGAAATGGATAATTTGTTGTTTAGTCACTAAGTCATGTCCAACTTTTTAGTGACCCCATGGACTGAAGCCTGCCAGGCTCCTCTGTCCATAGGATTTCACAAGCAAGAATACTGGAGTGAATTGATGTTTCTTACTCCAAGGAAACTTCTTGACCGAGGGATCAAACCTACATCTTTTGTGCCTCCTGCATTCTCAGGTGGATTCTTTACTACTGAGCCACCAGGGAAGTCCCAATAATTTACTGGGAAAACATAAATGTCCAAAGTTAATTAAGAACTAAATTAGTTCAAGAAAAAGTATCCTGATAAAATCTTTCATTAGAGAGTATTCATAGTTCTGTAGAATTTTAGAGCTAGGGAAGCCTTTAAGGGTCATATAGTAAAGACATTCTTACAAGTGAGAATGTTGAGGTCCAGAGTTTTTGTGGCAAACTAAAAAGAAATTTCATTCATGAGCTTTGGAAATTAGGAAGTTGTGGGTGATTCTTGTGGAAGGGCAATTCAGGGCTGATGCTGGATGATAGGAAGAAAATGCGTGAGCTGGTCATAAATTGATAAACAGATTAACCTTTCAAGAAATTTGACAGTTGGAAAGAGAGAAAACAACCCAATGAGAACCAGTGCAAAAAAAGTCAATAAAAAGAAGGTTGATTGATTAGTTTGTTGGTTGAAGATAAATATTTTAACAGATTTGTAGGCTAAGAGATTATGTTTATAAGCATATAGGAGCTAATTAAAGGGAAAGAGTATAGAGTTGACCAAATGTAAGTTCCAGAGTGGTTACTGTATATCAAGCTCTTCACATAGATCATATTAATTTAATCTTTGCAACAATCCTACAGTGTAGGTGCTGTCAGTATCCTCGTTTTTACAGTCAACGAAGCAGTGTGTGAACCTTTGTCTTAGCTCTATTATGTCAGCTCTGGAAAGGAGGAGCGTGTAGAGGAAGTTAAGGGTCCCATGGAATATGAAGAGTGTCAGTACTATTTGTGGTCTGTACCTCATCAGCAATGTTGAAGGCAAACTCATCTGATATAAGAGTTAGGAGGGAAATTGAGGCCTGAAAAGAATGAAAAAACTGAGGATTAGGCTATTAATGAGCAAAAAATACCATCTAAAAGCAGTGCAGTTATGGTAGTTGAGGAAGTGCACAAACTCTGGGGGCTTCCCTGCAGGCTCACATGGTAAAGAATCTGCCTACAATGCAAGAGACTGGGGTTTGATCCCTGGGTCGGGAAGGACCCCTGGAGAAGGGTGCCAGGGTCCAGCCCTAGTCGATCCAGGGAATTCAAAGGGGAGACAGCTTCGGCGATCAGGATATGATAGAATTAAAGATATAAAGAGTGGCTAAATAGGGATAGCTCATTGAAGAAATTCAGTGAAGAAAAGAGGCTGAATAACTTGGTTTACATGGAAAGCCAATAAAACTCCAAGACAAGGAGTTTGCCGAGCCTCCTTCCTCATGACCTATGCCACGGGCAGAGTTCCTCACGCTGGCTCCCAACAGAAGGGAATGGCTATCCATTCCAGTATTCTTGCTTGGAGTATTCCATGGACAGAGGAGCCTGGCAGGTTACAGCTCATGGGTCCACAAAGAGTCAGACACAACTGAGCGATTTTCACAAGCTCTGGAGTCAGTGTTAACCCCTCCTCCTTATTTAGTAACCGTGAGACATTGGCCAAGTTATTTAGTGTCTCTAAAGCATCATATGCTTGGTGGGGGTAGTGATCATCTGACTACATGTTACTCTGTTTTATGCCTTTAGGAAAACCTCTATCCTGCTTTATTCTTCATTTTAGACTTCTAGACAATTCTCTGTATCTGGTTTTCTCCATGACTTAAAAGTGACTTGCCAACTTAAAAAAATTTTGATGGGAATTGCACTGAGCATATTTATCAATTTGGAGAAGATTGACATTTACATGACATTGAAGCTCCCAATTCATGTACATATTTTCCATCTACTTATGTCTTGTTTCACTTCAGTTCAGTCACTCTGTCATGTCCAACCCTTTGCGACCCCATGAATTGCAGCACACGTGATCTCCCTGTCTGTCACCAACTCCTGGAGTACACTCAACTCATGTCCATCGAGTCAGTAATGCCACCCAGCCATCTCATCCTCTGTCATCCCCTTCTCCTCCTGCCCCCAGTCCCTCCCAGCATCAGGGTCTTTTCCAGTGAGTCAACTCTTCGCATGAGGTGGCCAAAGTATTAGAGTTTCAGCTTTAGCATCAGTCCTGCCAATGAACACCCAGGACTGATCTCCTTTAGAATGGACTGGTTGGATCTCCATGCAGTTCAAGGGACTCTCAAGAGTCTTCTCCAACACCACAGTTCAAAAGCATCAATTCTTCAGCGCTCAGCTTTCTTTATAGTCCAACTCTAACATCCATACAAGATCACTGGAAAAACCATAGCCTTGACTAGATGGACCTTTGTTGGCAAAGTAATGTCTCTGCTTTTGAATATGCTATCTAGGTTGGTCATAACTTTCCTTCCAAGGAGTAGGTGTCTTTTAATTTCATGGCTGCAATCACCATCGGCAGTGATTTTGGAGCCCAAGAAAATAAAGTCTGGCACTGTTTCCCCACCTATTTCCCATGAAGTAATGGGACCAGATGCCATGATCTTAGTTTTCTGAATGTTGAGCTTTAAGCCAACTTTTTCACTCTCCACTTTCACTTTCATCAAGAGGCTTTTGAGTTCCTCTTCACTTTCTGCCATAAGGGTGGTGTCATCTGCATATCTGAGGTTATTGATATTTCTCCCGGCAATCTTGATTCCAGATTGTGCTTCTTCCAGCCCAGCGTTTCTCATGATGTACTCTGCATAGAAGTTAAATAAACAGGGTGACAATATACAGCCTTGATGTACTCCTTTCCCTATTTGGAACCAGTCTGTTGTTCCATGCCCACTTCTTACTGTTGCTTACTGACCTGCATATAGGTTTCTCAAGAGGCAGGTCAGGTGGTCTGATATTCCCACTCTCAGAATTTTCCACAGTTCATTGTGGTCCACACAGTCAAAGGCTTTGGCATAGTCAATAAAGCAGAAATAGATGTTTTTCTGGAACTGTCTTGCTTTTTCGAGGATTCAGTGGATGTTGGTAATTTGATCTCTGGTTCCTCTGCCTTTTCTAAAACCAGCTTGAACATCTGGAAGTTCATGGTTCACGTATTGCTGAAGCCTGGCTTGGAGAATTTTGAGCATTTCTTACTAGCCTCTGAGATGAGTGCAATTGTGCAGTAGTTTGAGCATTCTTTGATCTCTGTTTGTTTCCAAGGCAAACCATTCAGTATCAGTAATCCAAGCCTATGCCCCAACCAGTAACACAGAAGAAGTTGAAGTTGAACGGTTCTATGAAGACTTACAAGACCTTTTAGAACTAACACCCAAAAAAGATGTCCTTTTCATTAAAGGGGACAGGAATGCAAAAGTAGGAAGTCAAGAAACACCTGGGGTAACAGGCAAATTTGGCCTTGGAGTATGGAAAGAAGCAGGGCAAAGGCTAATAGAGTTTTGCTAGGAAAATGCACTGGTTATAGCAAACACCCTCCTTCAACAACATAAGAGAAGACTCTACACATGGATATCACCAGATGGTCAACCCCGAAATCAGATTGATTATATTCTTTGCACCCAAAAATGGAGAAGCTCTATACAGTCAGCAAAAACAAGACCAGGAGCTGACTGTGGCTCAGATCATGAACTCCTTATTGCCAAATTCAGACTGAAATTGAAGAAAGTAGGGAAAACCACTAGACCATTCTGGTATGACCTAAATCAAATCTCTTATGATTATTCAGTGGAAGTGAGAAATAGATTTAAGGGACTAGATCTGATATAGAGAGTGCCTGATGAACTATGGATGGAGGTTCAGGACATTGTACAGGAGACAGGGATCAAGACCATCCCCATGGAAAAGAAATGCAGAAAAGCAAAATGGCTGTCTGGGGAGGCCTTACAAATAGCTGTGAAAAGAAGAAAAGTGAAAAGCAAAGGAGAAAAGGAAAGATATAAGCATCTGAATGCAGAGTTCCAAAGAATAGCAAGGACAGATAAGAAAGCCTTCCTCAGCGATCAATGCAAAGAAATAGAGGAAAACAATAGAATGGGAAAGACCAGAGATCTCTTCAAGAAAATTAGAGATACCAAGGGAACATTTCTTGCAAAGATGGGCTCAATAAAGGACAGAAATGGTATGGACCTAACAGAAGCAGAAGATATTAAGAAGAGGTGGCTAGAATGCACAGGAGAACTGTACAAAAAGGATCTTCACGACCAAGATAATCACGATGGTGTGATCACTGACCTAGAGCCAGACATCCTGGAATGTGAAGTCAAGTGGGCCTTAGGAAGTATCACTACGAACAAAGCTAGCAGAAGTGATGGAATTACAGTTGAGCTATTTCAAATCCTAAAAGATGATGCTATGAAAGTGCTGCACTCAATACACCAGCAAATTTGGAAAACTCAGCAGTGGCCACAGGACTGGCAAAGGTCAGTTTTAATTCCAATCCCAAAGAAAGGCAATGCCAAAGAATGCTCAAACTACCGCACAATTGCCCTCATCTCACACACTAGTAATGTCTTGTTTTATGTTCTTCTATTAAATTTTATAGTTTTCTATAAACCTCCTGTACATTTTGTTAAATGTATTTGAGGTGTTTTATAGTTGTTAATAAGGAATTTTTCTTTCATCTGATAATCTTTCCCTAGTGATTTTAGTTTTTGGTGCAATATCTTTTCTCAGCTTCTGAATGACTTAATCTGTTTTAGAAGTTTTTATTTTTTGGTTGCCCCTATTATCTCTCCTCACTCCTCACTTTTTTTTTTCTTTGCTGGCTTTGTTTTTCTTTCTCTCATGTTGGAAGATAACCTCAGCTATCTGATTCTTCTTCTCTGTTATATTTATATATATAAAAGCAAGGTCCTCAAAAGTGACCTGAAGCTCTGTACTAGGGTAGATAGACTTTTTGAAAGGTTGTGTAGTATGTTAATCAAGGATGAGCCAGAGTATGAAGACTTTTCCCCTTTGGGGGAGAAATTTAACCTCTGACCTGCTGGCAATTTGAGAGTAGAAATGAAGGAAAATTAGAGTGAGGAGCCAATAGTTAATGCATACATTTGTATCTGCCTTGTACCCCTAATGAAACTGGTGT
The DNA here is from genome assembly GCF_002263795.3 of Bos taurus. Lineage (NCBI taxonomy): Eukaryota > Metazoa > Chordata > Mammalia > Artiodactyla > Bovidae > Bos > Bos taurus. The sequence continues at coordinate 8,174,543 of NC_037336.1, forward strand.
CTGAGTTCAGAACCCAGCCACTGAATTTTCCAGAAACTAAACCTCACTGTGACTATACTAGGCTGCCCTGAGCTGGAAGGAAACAGTTTCAGCTCTTCTGTATGTAGAGTTTTCAGCCAACCTGGCTCTTTTTCAGTCCCATGCAAAACTAGGTCCTCCTTCTGCTTCTGGAGGAGTAAAGTGTTATCTAAAAGCATTAAACCCACAGAAGGTCTTCAGAGTGAATTGGCTCCATTACAATCATAATTTCCACCCCCACTGTCTACCCCTAAGCACTTAGGATGTAACTCTCTCTGCCACTCTAAGTCAGTCACCCCTTCTTCCCTCAGCATCTTCTGAATGTCAGCACTCCTATCTACAGCCTATTTTCTTTTTTCCTGGGGCTTGAAACTTTGTCATTTCAACATGGCTTGGGAAGGAGAAGAGATATGAATCTTTCATGATTCATTATAAATTTTATATTACATTTTCCGGTAGACATTGTTGGTGCATTAGGAAGTTAGTTTTGTGTATTGATCTCACTGTACAATACAATTTTTGTATGCTGATCTTATTTCCAGCCACATTCTTGATTCTACTTATTGTTTCCATTACTTAAAAAAAAATGGATCTTCTTGTGTTTTCTAGTAAGGAGATATATTTATAGAATAATGACAATATTATTTCTTCCTTTCGTATTGCTTTCTCTTGTATTGTTTTGGTGAGGACCTCGTATAACAATTTAGAATAGTTGAGGTGATGTTGGCCATACTGCTTTTATTTGTGATGGGAATGCTTCTGATATTTCACTGTTAAATACAATTTTAATCATAAGTTTTGGAGAGATAACATTTATGAAGTACGAATGTTCTCCTTTATTTCTAATATATAATGAAGCTATTTTAAGTGATAACTGGAATTTTATCAAATTCTTTCACATTTCTTGATATGATCACTTGTCTTCATTAATGTTAATATAATAAATTATATTGAGGTCATTTTTAATATTGAAATCGTCCTGTTTTAGTAAACACACTTTTACTTGATAGTGATTTATTATCTTTTTTCTGTATTTGTAGATTTTATCTTTTATTTAATACTTTCACATTTATGTAGAAAAATGAAAGAATCAAAGCTTATAGTTTTCTTGTTCATTTTGGTGTCATTGTTATACCAGCCTTGTCAAATGAGTCAGGTACATCTAATCTTTTTATTTTTTTTGACCTGGTAATATTTTATAAAATGGGGCTTATATATACATTTGTTAGAATTTGCCTGTAAAATTTTCTGCAATTTTTATCATTTTTGAAGATTTCTTTTATTACTTTTTATTAACTTTCCATTTTATCTAAGATTAATTTTTTATCTCAGTCCTATTTAGATCATTTATGTTTTCCTTGAAGAATGTCCATCTTACATAGGTTTTCAATTTTATATATACAGTGCCTGCTGTTTTTATGATAATTTTAAAAAGTTTTTATATTCTCAATGTTACTTATTTTTCATTCTCCTCTACCCTCAAAAAAAATCACAATAGCCAAAGATTTAGCTGCTTTATCAGCCTCTCAAATCAGCTTAGATTTTATGGATCAATTTTACTGTCTTTAAGAGTTTTCGTTTGTAATTTCTGCTTTTGCCTTTGTTAAATTTCTTCTGATTTAAGTGGCCTATTTATTTTCATTTTGTATTGTTTTCTATCTAAGGCTTTTATACCCTGAGTACTGTCATACCAAAATTGCACAAGTTTTTCTTTTGTTTTTCAGTTCTAGTTTGTAATTTGGATATTAATTTCTCTTTAAATCATTAGTTATTAAAAGTTTCCCCCTTAAGATGTACAGAATTTTAATGTTGATTTCTAAATTAATTGTACTATAGTTTGTGAAAATGTTCTATGTGTTATCAAACTTCTTAAGTTTATCTTATTCTCCTTTCTGTCCTAGGACTAGTTAACTTATGTAAATATTCTATTTGTATTTTAAAGAATTGTACATGCTCTGTTTCTTATCTACAATATTTAAAAAAGATTAATCACTTTTATGATCATCATAGAATTCCATATTACTATTTTTCTCCACATTTTCCATGACTTTCTGAGAGCTACAGGTTGTCTTTCATTTTAAACTTAGTTTGACATTTATCCTTGCCGTTTTCTAAGTATTTTTGTATATTTGTTCCATATACTTTGGAAAATTTTTATGAGTTTCATAGAAATATGTTACTTTGGAAACTTCTTTATGGCTTGCTCCTTTTGTCAGTATGAAAACTCCTTCATCTCTTTTAATGCTCTTTTCAATATTAACATTGTGACATCTGATTTTTGCATATTAGCATTTGCTTAATATAGCTCTTTCATCTCTTTATTCTCAGTCTTCCTATGTCATTGCATTTGAGGTCTCTTATAAATTCATTACTGGATTTTTTTTATCTGGGATAAAAATTCTTAACTTTTAACTAGTGACTTTAAAGCATTCCCACTTATTGTGATTTCTGTAATTGGAAATTTCTGTATCATCATTTGATTTTTCTGTTTATTGTATTTTCTAGTTGTCCTTTTGCTTGCCTTTAATTGGACTGATAAATTTTTCTTAGTTCTATTTTTCTACTCTTTTGCAAATATATTATTTGTTTCTGTTTTTTGTGGTAACCTTAACATTATTAACATAGATGTTCAAACATCCTTTTCTAATCTAGAGTTAATCAGTATCTGAAATATTCCTGCAAATAAGACTGAGTTTATTTTTGGATATAAATTGAGTTTTATATCCAAGTGGCTATGTTATCAATATATATTTTATTGTTTAATAAGCATTTGTTTAGACTTAATATATTTTAATATTGATATTCATGAGACTAGCTTTTGTCTCATTCTGCACTTCTAGATTTCTTATTATTATTGGTTTATGTTCTCTAGCAATTCTTAAGGTAATAACTTCAAAGTTCCTTACCATTCTAAAAATGTCTTTATTTCTACCTCTCCTTGAATAATAGTTTTGCTATGTGTTGAATTCAACAAAGTTATTTTCCCATAAAATATTGAAGATAGTCTTTTGTCTTCTTGTATCCTGGGTGGCTCACAAAGAGTCCAATGTCAGTTTGATTCTTATTCTTTTGTAAGTGATCTTTCTTTTGATTTTGACAGGTTTTAAGATTTTCTCTTTATTCTTAATGTTCACAAATTTCATTGCAATATATCTTAGGGTGTGTGTACGTGTGTGTGTGTTAGCTATCTTTCAGCTAAAGAATCTTTAATGTTATTGAGAAATTTCCCCATAAGATTTCTTTAAATGCTCCATTTTCCCAGAATTCCCTTTTTCTTCCCTCTGAAAATACTTTTAAACAGATGTTGAACTTCTGTGCCATCCATATATCTTAAATCTCCTACTTTCCATGTCTTAATCTCTGCTCCTAATGGGTAGCTTTAACCCTGGTATTCATCCTACTTTCATTGGCTTTCTGTTTTTCAGGGACTCCTTGTAGTAGCTAGTCTACCACTGTTTACATATTTTTCTTTCCAGTTATTTTATGAAACATTTTCTATCATTCCTATGGATTTGGGATGAAGAGTGTATGTGAAGTCTATAGGTATAAACCACCACCAGTTTGCCAATTTAAGTACTTTTTCAAGTTTTCTGGTATTTGTCAGCAACACTCGTCATTTGTAGAAGGGGACCACACTGAGGTTTGGCGAGGAGTCGAAGAATTGACTGAAGAGCTGGAGGAGCTAGTGAGTCTTGTGTTCAGAGTGGTGAGCTGTGAACTCCCAGCTGTGGTGGAGCTTAGAGCAGACACGCAGGCTGAATAAGAAGACAATGTGAGAGCAGAGGTCACCTTAGTGTGTCTGGGTAGGAAGAGGTGAGCAGATGGCATGATATCAACACTTACATAAAAGGAACATCAACGTTTGACTTAAAAAGTGAAAAAATCCCAGTACTGCAGGATCCAAAGGATGGTTGATCTCTGTGGGTTACCGAGATGGGACTTAGGTTCTACGGGAGAAGAAATTTAAAAATCCTGAACACCAAACTTAGAATAGCCACTTTGTGGAAACTGATGTAACAAATGTGCAAATAACAGACTTTACTTGAAGACTGCTGTTTGTAAAAGTTGTACTTTAAAAGACAACTTAGCGAATGTATCAGTAGAAAGATCAATGTGTGTTTCGTGAAGTGCAGTATCTGACTTTATACTGACCCTTCATATGATAATGAAGCAGAATGTAGCTCCTTCTCTCTCCCGGCATCATAGGTTTTTGCTGCACGCTTGACTTTAGACCTCTCAGTTCACATATACACTTTGCTTAGATTGAGACAGCTTAACTCCATACTTGGAGCACTTTCTAGTCATTTATGAATATTCACCTGACCTGACCATAGTAGAATACATCCACCCATAGGGTCTTACTTCTCCTGTTACCATTTATTCCCCCTACATGTTGTGGCCATATCTTTGTCCAGAGAGGCATGAATTATTAAAATATGAATGTCAATAGCCCCAAATTATTTTTGTTATTAGTATGTCAATTTGTATCAGAATTAAAGGAAGTCCCAAAGTAATCAACATAATATAGAGATAGCAAATTAAAAGTCTCTATATTGAGATATTGAGCATTTTATTATTTCTTACAAAATTTCCATGCATCTAGCACTTAGCCTTTAAATAATTCAGCATTTTTACATTGTTTTAGATAACCCTGTATTGATAGTTTATAAACCAATAAACACAAGCTACTGAGGTGAGACAAAAGGATGGAAAGAAATGACAGGTGAATTAGAATATGTAACTAGTTCAGGAATTGAATGGAAAAGTTATCTTTGAAGTTCAAATCTGCAAGAGACTGCAGATCAGGAATGAGCAAAGTAATCAGCCTGCTGATGTTTAAACTTCAAACTTGGAAAAAGTCTCAGTGTCTCAAGTACAGAAGGAATCAGAGTTGGGTAAATCTCCTACTCCTGTTTCTGGCTGAAACAGGAGTAAACTGATGAGGAAGAGGATGCTGGAAATCCATGACTTTCTCAGACTGAAAATTATTAGTTTTATAAGAATAAACTTAAGCACCAAGTATATTTAAGTACCACGTGAGATAAGGAACCCCATGCTGAAAACTGATAACACCATTTTTTTGTTCTACTTAAAATAATGACTGTGGTTGTAATCGGTTAAGCACTTGCTGAGTGCCTACTATAGTCCTACTCAGCATCTGTATATTATCCCTCCTCATTAAAACAACCTGATGAGATAAACATGATCAAGGTCTTTCTGTAGGATAAGAAGGACTGAACATCTGGTGAATTTTGAAAGAATTAAAAATATGAATAATTTGGGCTAAGGTATTTAAGACAGTGGATCAGAGTGGAGGGAAAAGGGTGGGATTGTATTAATACTTTTAATTCTTTGTTAGGAGTTTTTAGTGATCTTTTTTGTAGCTCCATGTTTTCCTTTTTTCAATTTTTGGAAATAACCAAGACTGAAACTGACAAAGGAAAGTTTACAAAGACTTGCATTTTAGCAAGATTTACACAAAAAATTATACTAGTAATGAAGTAAGTAGCAGCCCTTACCCAAATGAAGCTGCTCGTCTTTGCACATGAGTCATAAGTAACTAATGGTGACACATTTAATTGATTAAGTTACACAAAGAAACATATCCGTGAAATCACGGCTGTGTACTGCCTGTGGCTAGTTTTTCAAAATGATCTGATTATGACACACCTTATAATATAATAACACAGAGTGATGTATAATAACACAGAGCAAAGTATTAAGTAAGTATCTTCCCAGGTGATGCAATGGTAGAATCCACCTACCAAGGCAGGAGACACAAAGAGACAGAGGTTTGATCCCTGGGTTGGGAAGATCCCCTAGAGAAGGAAATGGCAACCCAGTCCAGTATTCTTGTCTGGAAAATTTCATGGATAGAGGAGCCTAGTGGGCTTCCTATATATATCTCAGTAACCCTCCACCCCTTTGAAGAAGGCAATGGCACCCCACTCCAGTACTCTTGCCTGGAAAATCCCATGGATGGAGGAGCCTGGTGGGCTGCAGTCCATGGGGTTGCGAAGAGTTGGACACAACTGAGTGACTTCACTTTCACTTTTTCACTTTCATGCATTGGAGAAGGAAATGGCAACCTACTCCAGTGTTCTTGCCTAGAGAATCCCAGGGACAGCAGAGCCTGGTGGGCTGCTGTCTATGGGGTCGCACAGAGTCGGACACGACTGAAGTGACTTAGCAGCAGTGGGCTACAGTCCATGGCAATGCAAAGAGTTGGACGTGACTGACGACTGTGTACACACACACAATGTATTAAGTACTTTAAAATACATATGTTATTTTTGTTCTAGGCTATTAGCCAAACCTCCTTTTGTACTTTGCTCTTATACTTTGAATATCACATTGTATAAAAGCAAAGTAATTTTTTTCTTTTGAGAGACTGTGGTGATATAATCTGAACATCAGCAGATAAAACAGCAAAGCATTATTGGTTTAAAAGGAGGGATGAACAGTGTAGCCAAAAGAATTATGCAAGATGTCTGTAACTTATATTAAACCAGAGAAAGGACCATTCCCATAATTATGATTCAAGAAAAAAAATCAAGGAAAGTAGTAACTTGAATCTCCCTTGAGTTTAAATTTACATTCAGGCTTCTTCTCATAAAAAATTGAGCACACAAATGACATTAGAACTTTTATTCTGTAAGATAGTGTACAGCTGAAAGACTCCAGGTTTTCTAATTTCTGTAAACAATTACTCTGTCACAAAGAAGAAGTAGATATTTGAAGTAAAAGCAATGAGTTGGAGATTAACAACCCTCTGAAAGACACATGATCCCCCCCGTGTTGAGTTGAGTCTTTTCTGTTTCCACAGAGCATCTGTACGACCACCACAGCATTTCTGCACTTTTTCTTCCTGGCTTCATTCTGTTGGGTTTTGACTGAAGCGTGGCAATCATATATGGCTGTAACTGGAAAAATTAGAACACGGCTTATAAGGAAACGCTTTTTGTGCCTTGGATGGGGTAAGCGTATTGCTATTCTCTTTTATGCTCTTGTTAAAATGACTTTGAACACTGCTGTAATGAATGAAGTTGGAAACTGTGATTATCCCCAGGCTACTTTTCTTTGTGTCTAATTCAGTATGTCGAAGTGGAAATATAGGATGTTAGTCATATTGGAACATTCTTTGAGGTTGTGGAACTTTAAAAAGAGTGAATACTGGATGGCCACACAGCTGGTCAGTTGGTAATCAATAGTGCTCACATGGTAGTAAATGAGATGTAAGGTATCTACAGGCAAGAAATCAAAAGTATTCTCTACTATAGGTTCTGAAAATGCAAAATGTCTTAAGAAGTTCAGTTCAGTGCAAAGTTCAGAAAGCTTTAAAGTGTCTATTTCAAGAGAGCTATTCACGACACAAGAGAAAGTCATCTAGACCATGAATGAAACCACATGGCTAGTCTATGGAGTTCTCAAAGGAAGCACAAAAATTGCTGACAGGCTGAGGATGAATTAATTTTTCATTAGTAAAAGTTCCTCTCACAGTGCCGTATGAAATGGGAATCTGGAGGACCTATACATTTCAAGGGGCCAATTCTAAAGTTTAACTGAAATTAATGAATTCATTTAGTTTAATTAGAATTAATTAATTAAAGAACTAGTTTTAGAAAAAGCTCAGGATTTTTTCACGTTTGCCTTTGAGTTTCAAAAGACTTGCACTAAAAATAAATGAGGAAATTTGGACCAAAGATATAACAAATGAATGCTAGAGGTAGCCTAAAGAATCACAAATAAGTGGACTTATTACCATGTCAGAATAATCCATGCTAGAAAAACACAAGACCAGGAGCACCAAGGTTATCCATCAGATTTCAGCCAAGGGCTGTTGTGTCTGCACAGGCAAGGGGGAAAGCCATTAAGAAGAGACTGGAGAATGCAATATTCTTACACTGTGTTACAATTTTTGTTTGAATTTCATGATAAAGACCATCTAAAGCTGGAATGGTATTGAATCAGGCTTTGACTAGATCCAAGAACTACAGTATGTAGGGAAATGAAGACTTCCCTTGAAGTATAAAGAAGAGCAATTTACAGGAACCTTAGCTAAATTATTTAACATCATTACCAAAGGTGATCTTGAGGAGAAGGGTGTACAGCTTTACAGGGTCTCCAGGTTTACAACTCATATTAAACTATTCTGGGTAGTGAAAAAGCTAAACCAATGGTTCTAGACTGTGAGGAAGTCTGAGAGTAGGCAGAATAGTGGCATATGAGTTTCATGATGGCAAAGTGCAACATAATAATTTAGAAAAAAGTTAATCTAAATTATATGGAATGAAGACTGTTAGCTTTTCAGCTTAGGACCCAGAAGAGGATATTTTTTCTGACAAACTTGGTCTAGTCAATCAAAAAAGTCACCTATATTGAAAAGAAGAAGGACAAGAAGGAAGAAAAGAAAAAGGGAAGAAGAGATATTTTACATATGTGTGTGTGCACATGCATGCACATGTGTATATATACACATGTATAAATATACATACACACATATATACTTTATATATTACATATCACACATATATATATGCACACACACAGACCAGTATTTGTTTAAAAAAAAAGTTGTGTCCCTTGGAGTTCCCATAATTTAAACCTCGTGAAGGGGTATGGTATCATGTGAAAATTTCCAGAAGAAAATAGCCAGAATAAGGAAAAATGATAGGAGGGAAAATGATGAGTGGAGGGGACACAGGTAGATGATCAGAAGATGAACTTTTCAATCGGAAAAAAACAAGCATGGGCTTCCTGAAAAAAAAGCATGGTCTTCTAGAACTTAAAAAAAAAGTTAGCAACTTAGGTCAGACTGAATCCCACTCACCAAACACAGGGAGTTTCTGTTGAACTTGAGCAAGGTAAGCATGATTCGTAGAAGCATAAAGTAAAAGATGTCGGGTCAGAGTTGCTGCAGGGATGCTGGCACTTGAATGCCAAGAGGGACTAAGGCATGGAGTGTTACCTACCTAGAGGTTCATGAAGAAAAATTGGCATAAATCTCTGACCTTCATTCAGGATTGTGAAAAGAGGATGAGTGGGAAGCCTAAAGATCCTCAGGGCCTTTAACCTTGTTCCTACATTCTTGTTAGTATAAGTAAATCATAAAGAGTTAAATGATGAGATATATTTTTTTCTGTCTTATTATAAGTACAGCTTGATGTGGATCAATATGAGGTCAACTGTACATTCCACTTCTGTGATATTCCATCACCCCAAAACATCCATTTCTTTTTTTTGCCTTTCTGATTTTATAACTATAAATTCCTTTATAGGAATGTAAACCCCTAGGGAAAAAATAACTTAAAAAGATATACTAAATCTCTGTTATGAGTTTCTTTTAAACCCATGTCAAATGCAGTGGTAACCTAGCAACATCAGAGAAATGCACTGACTTAAAAACCCAGCTATCACGCTCATATTTTTGTACTTGGAAAAAATTTTATAATATTTTATGAAGTGATCCATCCATAGGTAGTCCTCCAGTTTCGGTGTTCCGGGTCTGTCCTGGCTTTGCTTGAACCTGTGTGCACAGTGGCGGAAGCTGAATGTGAAATGTGACAATGCTTTTCTTGCAGGTTTACCAGCGTTAGTGGTGGCCACATCCGTAGGCTTCACCAGGACAAAAGGATATGGCACTGATCACTAGTAAGTCCGTCCACGGTGATAAATCTTATTTATAATTAAGTAAACTGTCAAATATGCTTCATTAGTCTTGGCTGGCACTGCTGATGGCTTGTACTCTGTCACTGAGTCATTAACGGTGGTTGAAGTCACATTACGAGGAATGATGTAAGGTTTCTTAAATGCACAAAAGTTCGGCATTAAATGCTGCAGGGCTGTTCAGAATTCTTTTAATTTCCCATTTCTTTGGAACACCAGAGTCTTAATTTCTTTCTTTCTTTGAAATTAATTTTTGTTGGAGTATAGCTGATTTACAATGTTCTGTTAGTTTCTGCTATACAGCAAGTGAATCAGTTATATATATATATATATATATATATATATATATATATATATATACACATTTCCACTCTTTTTTTAGATTGTATTCCCATATAGGTCATTCCAGTATTAATGGTTAAGTAGAATCATAATTTGTAAAATATTTCTATATTTACATTGCATGTTCCATCTCAGATGCATTTTTAAAGACCTCGATAAATCTTGACACGTTTACACTTTAAAATAGGACTCTGATCTGAGCTTCTGATTTCACAGATGATAATATATACTGGCAGCAACCATATTTTGTCATGTTACTTCAAGTTTTGTTGCTGTATTAGGGAGATACGTATTCAAATTCAAAGCCCAGGGGATCAGTAGACCACATTATAGAATGCCTGGGCTACAGAAGAAACTAGAAGGGAGTAAAAGGGGGATGTGGTACCAGCCTACCCTAATCAGACCTGTAAAACTGAGAACATTCTGTGGGAGAATTTGTCAAGTTTATATTTAATATTTCAAATGTAAAGCAGTACAGTCTCATATTTTGCTTCATCTGCTCTTTAAAGTAGAGGAGACAGCTGAGAAATGGGGAGAAGGATGGCATCTTGTTAGAAGTGTAAGTCTTAAAAGGAGGTGTCCTGTTTCATTGTCTTCAGGTTTGAGATAGGAATTGGGGCTTATTAGGCCCTTGGTGGGTTCATCTAAGTGGGAAGTGTGCCAAGAGACACCACTGGACTTGCCATCCCAAGGAAACTTCCAAAGAATTGCAAGAACTCACATCATCAGAGCGCTTGTTTCTCTCATACAACCTACAGGATGAGCTGAGAGCGTATACTGTAGAGCTGTCTTCCTATAGCACCGTTGCCTTTAATCTGTTATTTTTCAAAATAGCATGACTCTTTTTGAAAGCCACTGTGGTGGGGATATGGAAAGAAGTAGGATTATAGATGGCAGAGTTCCAGCTCTCAAGGAGTGTATTTGAAAATGAATGCAGTACAAGCAGGAGAGTACCAATTTGAAGATGAATTTACACAAAACTGCAGAAGTTTAGTGGCAGTCTTGGAGATGCCAGACTGAAGTGTTCTATCATACCTAAGGGCTTTTCCTCCAGGTGGTTTTTGTTTTTTTTTTTTAATAGACATTACATTGTTGATCTCAAAGTGGGAAAGTAGAATTTTATCAATTGCTGTTATGACCAAGGAGCAATAACTAGATGCAGACTTTGAAAACACACACACACACACACACACACTGATTTACATGGTAGCATGCACTATTAAATGTATATAATCCTGTGAGTTATCAAATGCATGAATCATGGAACCACCACCACAGCCAATATAAAAAAGTTCTTAGAAGAGGAGAGATGAGTATTGTTAAGTGTTCTTTTTAATAAGATTGTTTATTTTGTCTGTGCTGGGTCTTTGTTGCTGCACGGGCTTTTCTCCGGTGGCGGTGAGCAGGGGCTCATCTCGAGTTGTGATGCTTCTCACTGAGAGGTTTCTCTTGTTCTGTAACGTGGGCTCTAGGGAGCAATGGCTTCAGTAGTTTCAGCATGTGGGGTCAACAGTTGCAGTGCCTGGGCTCTTGAGGACAGGCTTGATAGTGGTGGCCCACAGACTTGGTGGCACTGTGGCCTGTGCGATCTTCCTGGGTCAGGGATCAAACCTGTGTCTCCTGCATTGGCAGGTGGACTCTTTACCACTGAGCCATCAAGGAAGCCCCAGGTATTGTTTATTGTTGATTGTTGTTCATTTTGGAGGCAGCATGCTGATTCAGGGGACTGAGAACTAATATGAAAGGGTCAGAGGTTAAGGAGAGGTGCATGAAGTGGTAGACACAACTCTGCATCTGGAAGACCTCTTGACAGTCCTTTGATGTGACAGAATGAGCATTTGTACCTAAATGTTTACTGTCTTTGTCCATGAAAACCTGCAACTCTTGGGGAATCTATTAATTGAAACAAACACAGCTATACTTATTTTCATTCAAAAGCTTATCTTTAGTGATTTTTTAGCAGTCTGGGAAAAAGTAAAATTGGAAGAAAGAAAAAAAAAAACATACAAAATGTAGATTTTCTGTTCCCTGCAATGATGGCTTTTAAACCAATATCTTCCACTATCTCAATGGCCTCAAGGAAGAACAGGTAAATGGCACATATAAGTCTCTAAAAACACACTGTTTCTGCTTCAGAGTATACTTGAAAAATTCCATAATGGATATAAAGCAGCATTTTGCATAACTTAATAGTTACATTTGTACTGAAAGTCACTGTAAAAATCTTACTGCAACAGTAATTTGTCTAAAATGTTTTAACTGCCTGACAGTAAAGCCTCATAATCAAAGTTTCTTGTCTGTGAGAGGTATGTGGTATTTGCTACTCACGAAGTGCGCTAATTTTAGCTTTTTTCCATATCTTCCTTGTATTTTTTAAAAAAACTATGAACCCTTGAAATATGCCAGAATTCCAAGACTAAGCACATAGTCCAAACTGTTTGTGTCACACGTTAGTGATCTAATACGTGTCACTAATTGGTGTTAGTTTTTATCTGATGTTCTTTCCAGTTGCTGGCTCTCTCTTGAAGGAGGTCTGCTCTACGCCTTTGTGGGACCTGCAGCCGCTGTTGTCCTGGTAAACACCAAAATCAGCTTAATTGTTTTTCTTAACAAAGAAAGTCTACTTTGCTTCCATTAGAGTGACACTTTCGTCTTGATTGTGCAGAAATTTTAAAGTTTGATGAATCGTTACTTAAATTTTAATGTTGATGTCTACCCAGCACTTTATCACACTAAAATATTCTTATTTTGAAGCCTGAAGAATATTAAGCATGAGAGTATGGGATTTCTCTTTCAGGAATTTCACATTTGTGAAGAAGTTTGAGTAAGTTTTGGTAAATTCTTCCTTGTTAACATATAGAATTTCCTCATTTATTATTATTTCCCCTTTACACTATTACACCTTTATACTTTTGTAATATGATCTACATAATTATTCAGATCTCTTAATTTGGTGTCTGGGGCTGACACCAAATATCAACAAGAAAATGTATGTTCATGTGTCAAAGTTTCTCCTCCTCACTGCTGCAGATGTTTTGAACTGGACATTTCTTTGTTGTGGGGCTGTCCTGTGTGTTTATCAGCACCACTGGCATCTACCTGCTAAATAGCAATGGTACCCTTCAAGTTGTAATAATCAGAAAATGTCTCCAGAGATTTTGCAATGTTCACTGAGGGTACAAATCACCCCCCTCTAGTTGAGAACCCCTACCATATTTATGCATGAAGTTTTACAAATTTTTCTTTTTTGAATCACAAAATAATTCCTTTGCATGTTTATTTATAGGAACATGAAAATTTTCCACAAACTTGCCTTTCCTCTGTGTCTCTGAATTTATTGATTACAGATCTTTCTTATGTAATAAATCTTTGAAAAATGTCAGAGAAAAAAGAAACAATCTGAATTAAATACAAAGATGCATTTCACTGTACAATCAGATTTCTAACTGAAAAGTTACCTTTTCGATTCTTGAACAAATCATTCAATAAGTTGGAAGCTGGAGATATCTTTCTTAATAGTTCTATGTGCTTTTCTTTCTTTAAAGTTTGTTCTTCCTCCTCTACATTATAAAAGGGAGCAGAAATTGTTGGTGATTTACAAGAAAATCTAGGCATGAGTGTTAGAAGAGCATAGGAAAACTAAAACTATCAGACATAGTTCTATCCACTGCATTGAATTTTTATTTAATCAACTGAATTATTTCCCTAGGTATCTAGATTAATATACATATAACCCTAAAGTGAAGAAACAATGAGTATGTGTGTAATTGAAAGACAAAAGGTCTTTGGAGTGGTGATGAATTCTCTCATGTTTAAATTATAGATTAATAGAATCCACAGAATACAGTTTTTTAGTTCAAATATAGATATACGAAGATGAGTCAGTCTTTCGCTTGATCAAATGGTATCTTGTTAAGAAGCTGTGAAGAGGAGCCCCTTCTAAGTCTTTACCTAACAGTTTCTTTGGATCTTCTTTACACCAGTAATTAAGCAGACTCTAGCTTTATATTCCATCTGCTAGAAGTATATTGGAAAAGTAGAAGTTTCTTTTTTATGAACCAGTCATCCTGCTTCATTTAAAACAGATTTTTCGCAAGCTACTAGTTGCAATGTACAGGCTTCACCATTTGCAATGGGTGTTACACCAAGATTCCTTTGACTGTGGAGGGTAAGGAACAGGAAGGCAAAAAGGAGAAAATATTTTTCCTTGATTATCTTGGTTTCAGCATTGTACTGGATTCCTTTATCAGGAAGTGCCAGAAGGTTAGAGAACCCAGCGCACTTATAATAAAGCCGCTACAACTAGACCGCAGCTCTCTCTGCAGCATTTTACAATTTGACTTGAGAAAGATGAATATGTCTGATTTCATCTCAGCTGTGTTATGCAAGAGACCTTTTAAATGGATAGAAGAGTCTTAGAGATGCTGAGACTGGTTCAATAGAGCACATTATAAAAATGAGTGTAAGTGTCCATCTGAAAGGTTGCTGGTGAATTGAATAGGCTTTCCCCTTTGTCCAGAAAAGCAAGGTGCATTAAAATGCCCCCAGTCTCATGGGAGAAAATAGTTGCACAGCATGAAGGATAGAGTCATTCTGTTCTCCCAGTTCCGGGCAATGACAAACCTTAGCACCTCTGCCTGGCAGGACTTACCCTGGCTGCACGTTGCAAGACATAATCTTCTGATACCCAGACACAGTGTAAAGCTCATTAGTCCATTTGTTTTATTCAAGGATGAGTCAGAGAAAAGAATGCTAGATTGGCATAATATGGCAATTTAAAAGTTAGCCTGTGCAATATTAATTTCCTCAGTGTTAACTGCAAAGCATGGACAGTAAATGGGCTGAATGTACTTTAGAACATTAAAGTAACCCACCTAGCCAACTCACGAGAATCCTTTAAGAGATGGACACTGACACTACTGGTAAATTGCCCTATTTTCCTGTATGCACTTATGAAATGTTTGAGAAGGGCTTCCTGTCACTACCATTGTGAGTACATAATTCTGCCAAGGTTGTGAATGGATAAAAGTGGGTTCTTGAGAAAAATCAGGGACCTGATTCCCTTCAACCTTTGTTTCTGTCTGACAGGTCAACATGGTGATTGGCATTTTGGTATTTAATAAACTTGTTTCAAGAGATGGGATCCTAGATAAAAAGCTCAAACACAGAGCCGGGTAAGCTGCAATTGGTGGATTTTGAAGGGTCTTTACAGCACGTCCCACACACCAGTCCCAGATCACTGCCTGCATTTGACTGGGCCTTGGATTTTGTTCTTGAAAAACCGGTGTGTATGGTGGACTATGCCATTCCAGCTTCCAATGGGCTATTCTTAAGAGGTGTCAGCAAAATCTGAAAATAATTAAAAAGTCCATTAAGAAAATCTGGATTTGTTTGTGTGTATTGCCTGTTTGTAAGATAAGAAGGTTAAATATTAAGGCTAGACTTGAATAATTGTTCTTGGGTGAGAGTTTCAAAGACCTCCTAGTTTTGGTCACAAAGGAGGGTAGATTGAACCTAATTTCAGCATGGGACACAACAGAATAAGGACAAGCAAACCTTAGTAGGGCAAAAATATTGCCTTTTATTTGTTCATTGTATATATCAGAAAAATTCTTCACTCGAAATAGTCAGGAAA
Organism: Bos taurus; assembly: GCF_002263795.3. Taxonomy (NCBI): domain Eukaryota; kingdom Metazoa; phylum Chordata; class Mammalia; order Artiodactyla; family Bovidae; genus Bos; species Bos taurus. Next base: position 8,190,204 of record NC_037336.1, read on the forward strand.
CACTAGTTTTATCATACATTCATTTTTATGACATTTTCACTATAACTTGCTAGAAAGTTACTCATAATTTTCACTTGTACATTTTAACCACTTATAAAATTTTGCAAAGTATGTCCTTTAATTTTACTGTTATTATAATATCACCATATCTAATGACTTAATAACATTTCATAAGCAGGTTGATAGCAGCTTTTAAAAGTTATATCATTAACTCATAAATTTGTAAAACCTTGAATTAAATAGTAATGTCTTTGAATTTCCCTTTGTATCTTTTCTTATAAAATGTTTATAGGTTTCTCCTTTCTGTTTAACTGTACCCCCATTCAAAGCTTACCTCAGATGTTCTCATTTCTTTAATAATCTGTGGTATCCTTAATGGTCATAGTATTTTATCACTGGCTGGTGGGAATTTTAAGTCATTTATGTGTTTATAATCTATGTAATAATAGACAAGATAGGTTGGGCATTTTCCCCTATTAAAAGATTAGGTTTAATGGCTTTCAGTGTGAAGTTGGATATCATTCAAATCAAACATTAGAACTGCAATGATGTAATAAACACATAATTGGTGGTTCCTTTCTGAGGGGGAATCACTTCCCATCTGGAGACCCCTTTCACTTCAGATAAGTCTCTTAAAGCAACTTTAAACAGGCAGACTTGAGCTTGGATAGACACTGAGCTTCCTATGCCATTTAAATTTGAAACTTTCACACTATTAATCGATAGTCTGATGTATGGTTAGAATTGAAGCAACAGCTACTTCAGTTATTTCTGCCTAGGTTAATCATGTTAGAATAAATTGTTCATACTGGGTACTGGATATAGAAACTCATTTCTGCCACTAGTGATGTAAAGTTGTATAATTACTTGCTGAAATTGAGGGTGGAGTGGGTTAGTGGTTAAGATAAAGCTTGGAGGTAAAAGAGAAAATCATGCTCAGTATTTAGCTCTGCAATTTCTTAGCTTTGTGTGTCTTTAGGCGTGTTATTTCATCTTTCTGAAGCTCAATCTTCTTACCTATAAAATGGGGGTAATAACTCTTGCCTTATGATAAAAGTATATGGGAAAAAAAAGTGTGTAAAGCATTCACTAGAGTATCTAGCAAATAGCAAGCAAGCACTCACTCAGCATTGGTGACTCTTGTTATGATGGGTGACATGAAGAAGCAAAGCTGGACAGTTTGTTTGCAAAGGACCCTGAACTTCTGCCAAGCAAGCACCCATGATTCCACCATTCATGACACTGAGGTCAGAAAAAAGAGATGAGATTATCAGAATAAGCATAATGCTAGGGATTTATTAAAGTCAGTCAATATTGTTTTTCTCATTTGATTGTTTTATATGTAATATGCAGTTTGATTCATGTAACTCTTTGTAAGGCATAACATAGGTTTAGGAGAAATGACATTATCCTTATGAATGTAGAAAGTATCCATTTCAGTCTACATATTAATTTTAAAATACCTGTTTCTAAAAATGTCAGAGAAGTTGCATCTATTTTACTGGGAAAACTGAGTCAAACAGTTTTTTTTTTCCTTGTTGAAAGGCCACTACTGGAGAAATACAAATGCAGCAGAATGTTGGTTACTGTCCACAGCAGAAAAAGACTATTAATAAATTAATGATTCTAGGCTTAATTTTTTTTTATAATAGAAAATGCTATTTTAGCTTAAAGATTGAAATTTGCTCTCTATTCCAATGTGTGACTGAATGAATTTTTCATACCTGAACATTTGCAGCTAATTTTTAGTTCCCAGAGAAGCAGTGAGACCAATAACACAGACTTCAGTGAAGAACATAATCAGAATTATCTAAAGAAACATTAGTAAAGAAGCTAACTGATTAATTTAATTGATACTCTAATTGTAAATATAGACCATTTCAGGTTATTAGAATATATATACATATGCATATGTGTATGTATATATTTGAAACATTATAATTTGGAATCAAATATAGTACCAACATATTCTATTATATCAACATATTCCTCCTCCCATTTTACCTACTTCTTAATCTCCTTTCTTCTTTTCATCATCAATTATTAGAAACTGACAAGCAAATAGTTTATGCTCAATAAAGATTAATAAAAGAATGGGTGAATGCATATTAAAACAATAATACAATAATTTGACAAGTTTTGTAATACCCAAACTAGAATAATGTTTTCTAATACATAAAGGATAGTTAGTTACCAAGGGGGAATTTACTGCAAATGTCAACATATCATATATAAAGTGATATTTGGAAAAGAGTGAAAATAAGATAAAATGACGTGTCTTTTTAGAGCATCTCAAATAAGATATTTCATTTTCTTCTTTTTTCCTACAATGAAACTTTCTTATCTACTATTATGAAGCATATAATGTGAAGAATATTGGTATAGGCATTCTTCTGGGAGCAGATGCAAACACACTGGCCACTGAAGCATTCCTGAGCCAAACTGGGTAGACTGTTATTAGTTATTATTTGGAAAAGTCTGGATACTTGTGGCTAGTACCTTTGCCCTAAGTTGAATCAGTAAAGTGAATAGTTTAGAATCATATTCTCTACCCCCACATCTAACTCAGAGTTTTGATCTTTCTCATGGGGTCTACTGATTAATCTGCTTACTTAATAAATTTCAGATTTATCATCTTACCAAAGTTCAATTCACCAATGAAGGCACCTCTTTAAAAGAAACCAGACATTCTAAATTATGAGGCCCTTGTCACTTTCTCTGTTCTCCCATTTTTAGTTTAAATATGGTCCACCACAATATTAGTTTTTTAAAAAACTACTGGGAAAACCTGATCAGTTCAGTTCAATCCAACTCTTTATGACCCCATGGACTGCAGCATACCAGGCCTCCCTGTTCATCACCAACGTCCGGAATTTACTCAAACTCATGTCCATTGAGTCGGTGATGCCATCCTACCATCTCATCCTCTGTCGTCCCCTTCTCCTCCTGTCTTCAATCTTTCCCAGCATCACGGTCTTTTCAAATGAGTCAGTTCTTCACATCAGGTGGCCAACATATTAGACTTTCAGCTTCTACATCAGTCCTTCTAATGAATATTCAGGACTGATTTCCTTTAGGATAGACTGGTTGCTCTCCTTGCAGTCCAAGGGACTCTCAAGAGTCTTCTCCAGCACCACAGTTCAAAAGCATCAATTCTTTGGCGCTCAGCTTTCTTTATAGTGCAACTCTCATATCCATACATGACTACTGGAAAAACCAAAACTTTGACTAGATGGACCTTTGTTGGCAAAGTAATGTCTCTGCTCTTTTAATATGCTGTCTGCTGCTGCTGCTAAGTCGCTTCAGTCGTGTCCGACTCTGTGAGACCCCATAGATAGCAGCCCATCAGGCTCCTCCGTCCTTGGGATTCTCCAGGCAAGAACACTGGAGTGGGATGCCATTTCCTTCTCCAATGCATGAAAGTGAAAAGTGAAAGTGAAGTCACTCAGTCATGTCCAACTCTTAACGACCCCATGGACTGCAGCCCACCAGCCCCCTCCGATCATGGGATTTTCCAGGCAAAAGTGCTAGAGTGGGGTGCCATTGCCTTCTCCAGATATGCTGTCTAGGTTGGTCATAACTTTTCTTCCAAGGAGCAAGCGTCTTTTAATTTCATGGCGGCAGTCACCATCTGCAGTGATTTTGGAGCCCCCAAAAAATATCTGTCACTGTTTCCACTGTTTCCCCATATATTTGCCATGAAGTGATGGGACCAGATGCCATGATCTCAATTTTCTGAATGTGAGTTTTAAGCTAACATTTTCACTCTCCTCTTTAACTTTCATCAAGAGGCTCTTTAGTTCTTCTCTTTCAGCCATAATTTTGGTGTCATCTGCATATCTGAGGTTATTGATATTTCTCCCGGCAATCTTGATTCCAGCTTGTGCTTCATTCAGTCCAGCTTTTCTCATGATGTACTCTGCATATAAGTTAAATAAGCTGGGTGACAATATACAGCCTTGACATACCCCTTCCCCAATTTGGAACTAGTCCATAGTTCCATGTCCAGTTCTAATTGTTGCTTCTTAACCTGCATACAGATTCCTCAGGAGGCATGTCAGGTGGTCTGGTATTCCCATGTCTTGAAGAATTTTCCACAGTGTGCTGTGATCCACATAGTCAAAGGCTTTGGCATAGTCAATAAAGTAGAAGTAGATGTTCTTATGGAACTCTCTCACTTTTTTATGATACAACAGATGTTGGCAATTTGATCTCTGGTTCCTCTGCCTTTTCTGAATCCAGCTTAAATATCTGTAAGTTCTTGGTTCACATACTACTGAAACCTCACTGGGAGAATTTTGAGCATTACTTTGCTATCGTGTGAGATGAGTGCAATTGTGTGGTAGTTTGAACATTCTTTGGCATTGCCTTTCTTTGGAATTGGAATGAAAACTGACCTTTTTCAGTTCTTTGGCCACTGCTGAGTTTTCCAAATTTGCTGGCATATTGAGTGCAGCACTTTCACAGCATCACCTTTTAGGATTTGATATAGTTCAACTGACATTCCATCACCTCCACTAGCTGTGTTCATAGTGATGCTTCCTAAGGCCCACTTGACCGCCCTCCAGGATGTCTGGCTCTAGGTGAGTAATCACACCATCATAGTTATCTGGGTCATGAAAATCTTCTGTGTTTTCTTGCCACCTCTTCTTAATATCTTCTGCTTCTGTTAGGTCCATACCATTTCTGTCTTTTATTCTGCCCATCTTTGCATGAAATGTTCCCTTGGTATCTCTAATTTCCTTGAAGAAATCTCTAGTCTTTCCCATTCTATTGTTTTCCTCTACTTCTTTGTATTGATCACTTAGAAAGGCTTTCTTATCTCTCCTGCTATTCTTTGGAACTCTGCATTAAATGGGTATATCTTTCCTTTTCTCCTTTGTCTTTCACTTCTCTTCTCTTCTCAGCTATTTGTAAGGCCTCCTCAGACAACCATTTTGCCTTTTTGCATTTCTTTTTCTTGGGGATGGTCTAGATCACTGCCTCCTCATGGTTTCCTCTGTCCATCGTTCTTCAGGCACTCTGTCTATCATATGTAGTCCCTTGATTCTATTTGTCACTTCCACTGTATAATCATAAAGGATTTGATTTAGATCATACCTGAATGGTTTAGTGGTTTTCCCTACTTTCTTCAATTGAAGTCTGGATTTGGCAATAAGGAGTTCATGATCTGAGCCACAGTCAGCTCCAAGTCTTGTTTTTGCTGACTGTATGGAGCTTCTCCATCTTCGGCTGCAGAGAATGTAATAAGTCTGATTTCAGTGTTGACCACCCAGTGATGTCCGTGTTTAGAGTCATCTCTTGTGTTATTGGAAGAGGGTGTTTGCTATGACCAGTGTGTTCTCTTGGCAAAACTCTGTTAGCTTTTGCCCTGCTTCATTCTGTACTCCAAGGCCAAATTTGCCTGTTACTCCAGGTATCTGTTGACTTCGTACTTTTGTGTTCCAGTCCCCTATGATGAAAAGGACATCTTCTTTTGCTGTTAGGTTTAGAAGGTCTTGTAGATCTTCATAGGACCATTCAACTTCAGCTTCTTTGGCATTACTGGTCAGGGTATAGACTTGGATTACTGTGATATTGAATGGTTTGCCTTGGAAATTAACAGAGATCATTCTGTCATTTTTGAGACTGCACCCAAGTACAGAATTTTGGACTCTTTTGTTGACTGTGAGAGCCATTCCATTTCTTCTAAGGGATTCTTGCCCACAGTAGTAGATAAAATGGTCATCTGAATTAAATTCACCCATTCCAATACATTTTAGTTCACTGATTCCTAAAATGTCAAAATATAGGGAAAGCCTGTATTTTACACATAAACATCACATGGTAATGGATGAGAGACCACAGAAAATTATTTCAAGGTGTTTTGAAGTTTGATTCAAATAATTCCATTTTCGTTTCTCCTAAGAGGGTAAGGTTCTGTTAAACCTTTCGTTTAAAAAATACTCTTTTCTAAAGAAATATATGTCAAGTTTTTCTACATCGTGTGACTTGCTTCTATGAGATAGTAGATTGAATCTGAATTTGCCTGCAGAATCCTCTAGACTTGAATATACCATTTAAAAACTATTAGGTTTATGTCTGTGACAAAATGTTCAGAAAGAACATTTTGAACTTAGTGACTATATTAAATGTGTCTTATTAAAGCTAAGCTACCACTCTATTTATTAGCAACTAATACTTCATCAAATTTATCAATCTCTCTATTCAGATCATCCTAAAATATAGGCAGTACATTGATGCTAAATGAAATTTCAAAATGTAAATATGTTGGGTTAAAGGCTACATCTTCCTCATAGGACTAAAAGCCATGTATCTCCTTATGTTGGAGTTCTGAGATACCTGTGTGTATTTCAGAAGGTTTTAGTTGATATTATGTTCCTCCTGTAAATGACATTGAAAATCTTTGAAACTAGGAATCCTTACCTGTTTGATTATCAAGGTTCTGAATAAAGGGTTTTCACTGTATTTCCACACAAATACATGCTTATGTTTAACTCAGTGTATTGGGCAACTTTGACCTGTAGATACAAGGGCCATTTATGGTATAAATGATTGAAATATGCTTTACATGTAACAAAGACCCATATTATTAAGAGGTAAATGTTACAAAAATACTGTGTAGTATAAATGCATCTTTAAACACAACCGAGAGAATTCCTCTTTGATAAATATGCTTTTCTGCATGAAATCATATTTAAAAGCTAACTTATAGCAGCAACTTTTTTTGGTGACAATTCAATATTTTGTTCTTTTTGTGGGTGTTCTGTTTGTTTGCAGTCAGATGAGTGAGCCTCATAGCGGTTTGACGCTCAAATGTGCCAAGTGTGGAGTAGTTTCAACAACAGCTTTATCAGCCACCACCGCCAGTAACGCCATGTTAGTCCCAATCATTTACATCTTCTTGCTACAAATCTTTTACCATGCATGTGAGAAAATGCTATGATGGAAAATAAATCATATTCACTAATATTAGAACTAAGATCATACTTAAATGTTTGTAATTTGCAACTGTTTTTATAACTATTGTGGGATTGCTTATCAAAAAATAAGTAAAACTGTGGAATCTTATATGCTTTGTGGCTTCCAAGTTAATATATTGGTGCCACATACAAGAATGCTTTGTTGAATGGGGATTAGGTTATGGCCTGAGGTGGACGTGCAGCTACATAACGTCCCTTCTTCTCTTCCAACAGGGCATCTCTCTGGAGCTCCTGTGTGGTGTTGCCCCTTCTGGCTCTGACATGGATGTCTGCAGTTCTGGCCATGACAGACAAACGCTCCATCCTGTTTCAGATACTTTTTGCCGTGTTTGATTCATTACAAGGCTTTGTGATAGTCATGGTCCACTGCATTCTTCGAAGAGAGGTGAGAAAGATCATTCTTGCAGGAATGAAGAATGATACTTAGAAGAGTATTTTCCGTGTTAATAAATAGGATCTTTTCTTTTAATAACTGGATCTTGAGATTAAAGCTGGTCTCCTCTAAAGACAATTGTTGGAGAGTCAATGTTAAAGGAAAAGGTTAAGGGAAAGGGGACTCTTTGGACTCTGAAAATGACAGATTAAAACAAATGGGATGAAGCAAGGGAAAACACCAGCAGAGGTGCCAAGAGAGGCTATGATGCAATCACAGGTATAGATAAGAGGGTGGGCAGCCTATTGGTAAAAAATAATATGATGTTGTTTCTTAAAGCTGTTCCCTAACTTGTGCTTCTACACACAGCGTAACCCCATTCCTCATACTTAACTAATTTTGTTTTAGGTAGAAAATGTTGAAGATGAATGAGCAATTCTTTTGTCTCTGTACTAAGGTGTGGTTAAGGTTACTCAAAAGGGATGCTTTTGATATGGATTTGATGTTTAGAAAACACACACACACCACCCCCCCCAAAAAAAATGGCCACAGTGGAGCATGATGGACAGTCCCCAAGGACTGTAGGTCTATAATCACAGCATTTTTCCAGGTTCTGGTGAGGTTTGCTGATAGCACTGACAGAAGGAAGTCATCCTTCATGAACTGAGACTGACATGCACCAAATCTATCCAGATGAGTGATGGAGTTCACACTTAAATTATTTAGGGATAAAATATTGTTTTCCAACTGGTGCAAAAATTATTCTGAGTGCTTGCAAGCACCGACAGTGTTTACAAGGTTTCTGAGTCATTTTAGCATTTACTCTGGGGATGGTGGTGACTAAAACACAGAGTGACACAGTGCCATGCTAGTAATTTTGAGAAGGTGGTATCCGCTGTCATTTTGTATTATCTAGCTTGCATGAGAACTTTATTATGATGTGCATATTGCAGAATGACACATGTGCATCTGACTACACATCCCATAGCTTCTTCAGTGATGTGTGAAGGTAAGCAAAGGTTTTAACCTCATTTACCAGATGAGGAGAACAACGTTTCTGAGTTCCTTTAGTATAATACAGATGTCAGCCATAAACCCACAAGTGTATTCCAAGAACACTGTATGATGAAAAACAAGGAAAACAGAAGAATGACTTCACATTGCAAGGGGAAAGGGAATTCCATCATTTAAAAGATCTGATCTAGCTCACCGTTGCCAGGACATCACAAATTACTACCTAGAATATCAGCATTAAAAACCTTTTAAGTGTTGAATTTTTCATAGGCCAAAGTTGCATAAAAATGTTCTTCTCCGACCATAACTATTGAAAGGTTGTTGCTGAACCATGAAAAGATGCCGGGAGTCTTGGCCTCCAGAGGAGAAGAATTTAATCCGGGGCCAGAGACAAGGCTTGATCACTCAGAGCTTTTGTGTAATAAAGTTTTACTAAAGTATAAAGGAGATAGAGAAAGCTTCTGACATAGGCATCAGAAGGGGGCAGAAAGAGTACCCCCTTGCTAGTGTTAGCAATGGAGTTATATACCTTTTAATTTGTTATTACAATGAATCAAAAGAATGTCTCAAGTTTGTGAAAATTTTACCAGACCCACTCCCACAATTTACATTTTAGGATAACAAGATTAGAATTTAACAATAGAAAGATCCTGGCAGACCCACTCCCATAATACATTCTAAGGTATCAGGATTAGTCAGGTTTTCAGGAAGGAGAAACTGTCCTCCAGCCCAATACATTGTTGTTCTATAATCCCTAGTACAGTTTGGATTTCCCTGGTGGCTCAGACGGTAAAGCATCTGCCTACAGTGCGGGAGACCTGGGTTCAATCCCTGGGTTGGGAAGATCTCCTGGAGAAGGGAATTCCAGTATTCTTGCCTGGAAAATTCCATGGACAGAGAAGCCTGGTAGTCTACAGTCCATGCGGTCACGAAGAGTCAGACACGACTGAACTTTCCTCAGTACAGTTTAAACTGAGTTGTGTAATTGACTAAGACTAAGGAATATAGAGGGGAAAAAACATTTGTCCTTCTCTCCTCCTTCAGAATTCCAGACCCCTATTTCCACTTCACGGAGAAGGCACCCCACTCCAGTACTCTTGCCTGGAAAATCCCATGGATGGAGGAGCCTGGTAGGCTGCAGTCCATGGGGTCGCTAAGAGTCGGACATGACTGAGTGACTTTGCTTTCACTTTTCACTTTCATGCATTGGAGAAGGAAATGACAACCCACTCCAGTGTTCTTGCCTGGAGAATCCCAGGGACGGGGGAGCCTGGTGGCTGCCGTCTGTGGGGTCACACAGAGTCGGACACGACTGAAGTGACTTAGCATAGCATAGCATAGCATAGCATTTCCACTTCGAGAGCCCCAGACCCCTTTCTCTTCCTTGGGGACCCTGGACTTCTTATCAGTCTGCCTAGGAATTGACTCGCTCACTATCCTGAGAGTCTTCTGTGTTAACATTATCTCTAAAATGTTTATGTAACAAAATTGTTCTAAGTGTGTGGACACGATACTTTTTTGATTGATGATTCAGGATGAACAATGTGGGCTGTAAGGAAGATACATGATTTATCTGCATAAGATTTTCAGAAGATATTAATACTTTAGGTGTTAAAGAGGAGAAAATGTCCCATCTCTAAATTAAGTCTTTATTTTTCTTCAAGAATAAGCTCTCTAAAAAGCCTTAGGCTATGATCAAAATATTCAGGTTTTAAAGTGACAGATATTTTGTTGGCTGATTATCAAATTTGTGCTGCTTACATGAAGAAAAATACTTGGCACAAAAATTCAGTTCCACCAGAACTTTTCCATACTTGCTAATTGGATTAAAAATTATCAAAAACATGAATTAAGAGTTCAGTTTCAGTCGCTCAATCATGTCCGACTCTTTGCGACCCCATGGACTGCAGCATGCTAGGCATCCCTGTCCATCACCAACTCCCAGAGTTTACTCAAACTCATGTCTATTGAGTCAGTGATGCCATCCAAGCATCTCATCCTCAGTCATCCCCTTCTCTTCCCACCTTCAGTCTTTCCCAGCATCAGGGTCTTTTCCAAGGAGTCAGTTCTTCACATCAGGTGGCCAAAGTACTGGAGTTTCAGCTTCAGCATCAGTCCTTCCAATGAATATTCAGGACTGATTTCCTTTAGGATGAACTGGTTGGATCTCTTAAGAGGGACTCTCTTAAGAGTAATTAAATTAAATCATATAGAAATGCTTGTTAAATACGTGTCTGTAAATATATATTTTCTGTATTAATAGGAAGCAAAATATGGATTTTTGGCCCTGTTGTTCCATTTTCAATGATTAGTTCAAATTGAATAATTTTATCATTGATAAATTAATAACAGAGTGTCATGTCTCTCATTTTAACACTGAAATCATAAATTGCGTATTCGGTAGTTTTGCATTAACCCTTAAAAATACCCTGTAACATTGCTAAAATACACAGAGAAGAAATACAAGTCTCTTTCAGAATTCTTCAGTGGAAATTGTTACTGAAAAACCAAGAGCCTCTTAAATTTTGCAAATTCCAAAGAATGCATCATAAGGGTATCTTACTGAATTCATAGAAGGTTTTTTTTCTTTTGACCTTCTAAATGTAAACTGCCAGACACTAGCGATGGGTCTATCTGGCTGTGTGTGGACACACAGCCCTAGCATTAACCACGGTCCAGGAGAACAAGGCACCTTTCCATGTCCTTAGTGTCTCCTGCGAACAAACATTTCATAAAAACACACCAGAGCAGATGAACTCAATAGCTACCTGTAAAATATTGGGTAATGACTCAGATCTATCACTCTACTTGATAATCTGATAGGAGTTTTTTATCTACTGATTTTTTTCACTTTAAAACATTTCCTTCACAACAATTCAAAATAATTTGTATGTACTCTTTGTTTTTTTATTTCTTTAAAATTTATGGTGTCCTTGCTATGTGCCAGCATCTATGCTAGATGTTTATATTTTATTTTTTAATTAATTTATTTGTTTGACTGTGTCACATGGCTTATAAGGTCTTAGTTCCCCAACTAGCCGTCAAACCTGGACCCTTAGCAGTGAAAGCACAGAGTCCTAACCACTGGACAGCCAGGGAATTCCCTGGACTTCTTTTGTAAAAGTATATAGTAAGAAAGGACAACAGTAGTTGCCTAGAGCTGGGGTGGGGGTTGGTAGAAAATAAGGGATGACTGTCAATGGGTATTGGGTTTATTTTGGGGGTGATGAAAAGATTTTCAAATTGGATTCTAGGTTAGTTACTAAAAGCCTTTATACACCTTACATGGGTGACCTTTATGATATGTAAATCCCATCCCAATAAAGCTGTTTTAAAAAACAAACAAGAAAAGTATATGAGCAAACTAAGGAATATTTCCTTCAATTTAGAGAGAGGCTGGATACAAATAAACATATTTCTGTTTCTGTGTATTTTGGTACATGCTAACATAATTTGGTTGTCTTTAGTCTTTAATGTTTCATCCAATTCAAAAGGCTTTCCCCGTGTTTATTTCTGCAGTCTTCTCTGAAGCAGGTGGGTGTGCATAGGGGAGGAAGGGAGCTTTGCAGGTTAAGAAGGAGAAAAGAAATAAAATACTGTAAAACACTGGCATTTTAAATGTTAAGGGGGGGGGGGTTCTCTTCATTCATTTTTAAAGCACCACTGCTTTCAATGGATCAAATTTTTCTAAACTATTACAAGTCAAGAAAGAAAGGAGAAAGGATCATTCTGGTATGATCTCAACTTAATTATATTTCACTTTTCTAAAAAAATAAATCAGATTGATTATTTGCTTAGTAATTGGTTGTGACTCCAGACAGAGATCTTAATATTTAAATTTCATAACATGTATATTCTTGAAGTATGGCTTCTTCTGAAGCCCCTTTCTCTTTTAAATTGCTTTAGCAGATGTCTCTGACAAAAGAGAAAATGCAAAGAGGGAATGAGAATTTTTAAAAAATTAAACCATCTGATCACAACACATGACTTTCAGAAACCTACATCTTGAAAGCTAATGTGTCATACCTAATAAGGATAAGGATCTAATAGAAAATAATGATATACTAGAAAATAGAAAATGTAGGTGTTTCCTTCATTTACCCGTCATTTTTTTCCATCTTAAGTGTTTTTTATTAATCTCTATTGGAGTAGAGCTGTTTTACAATGTTGTGTTAGTTTTTGATGTACAACAAAGTGAATCAGCTGTATGTTTACATGTATGCCCTCTTTTTTGGATTCCCTTCCCATTTAGGTCGCCACAGAGCACGGAGGAGAGTTCCGTGTGCTTTCTTGATTAGAATTCATTTGCATTAAGCACATAACGACATACCCACTGTTTACTATTCTCTGCATTGCTATGGAAAGTCTAACTACCCCAGAGCCATGAACGCTTTGAAATAGTTCCGGTTGCTAGGAAACCGCTTCCCTGGTGCTGCACATTCTTCTCATGGCTGCTGTCTCTGGCTGTGCCTGGATCTGAGACAGTCGTACAGCTTGATGGCAGAGGGGGAAAATAACAAGACTGTGGTACGAAATAAGCTACAATAAAACCCTCTCGCTGAAAGGAAGGGGGAACAGAGAGTGCCTAAATGGATCATTTTGTCGTGTCGGTGTGTGAGGACACTGGGGCGGCTCCGAAGCTTCAGTGGCAGGGCCAAGCTCGTCTCTCTTCTTTCCCTGCTGCTGGCAGGAGGGCTGGGCTGTACCAGATGAGGTCCCAGAAGCTTCATCCAAACCTGGGAAGCGATTTTGTAGCAAATGCTTAAAATAAACATGAACAGGGTTTTCTTTCTTTCTGAATCTCCCACTCCCTTCCAGTCCCGCCTCCTTTTTTTTGTGAAATTCCCATTTTGACTTATTATTTTCATAAAAACACACATGAGCAAAGTTATTTACAAGCATATAACAGTGAATATACAAGGCAGACAAGCCACCTTAACTATCTCAGTTAAAACAAATATTCTCTCCCAAATATATTATTTTTTAAAAAAATGAAACCAGTAATGGTACTTAATGGCAATTTGAAAAGAGGTGTATTGTACATAATATAGTTCAGATGGAGAGTTGCATGACTCTCCCAGATTGATTTGCAGGGAAATTTGGTAGGACCCATGTACCACAGAAGAAGGTACATCTTAGTCCTCAGTGGAAAGAGGGCAGGGGCTTCAGTGGTCTTGGAAGATGAGGGGGTGGGTGATAGAAGACTTCAGAACCTGTGGGGGTCCTGAGGAAGAAAGTGAAAGTTTCACGTGGAGGAAAATGGAGAGAGGGCCATGGGCGTATGGCTTCTTAGAAATGAAGCTTGTGGTGAGTTGCAGAGAGTTGCTTCTCCTCTGAGACCTCCTGGGGCCCATGGAGGCATAAAGCAAGTGATGGCATGATCCTGGAAAACAGGATGATTTTTTTTTTTTTTTTTTTTGATGGCTCTGACCGTGGCGCCTAGAGAAAAACAGAACCGTTGACATTTAAGGGTGCAGCACTAAGTGGTGTTTTAGAGCTTTCTCTTGATGGTGAGCAAAGGCCTTGAAAAGAGGCCACTGTATGTCACAAGGAAGAGATTTCAGAAAATGAGTGAGTAGCCCAGGGTGGGGAGGGTCAGGGTTCTTGCTTGGAGGGAAGTTGGGTTAAAGAGAGTGAGGTGAGTTGCTAAGAGCTTCATCTTTGTCAGGTTGAATTGAAGCTTCCAAAAAAAAAAATTCATTTAAAGATTTATTTTGTTTGTCTAGTTTTTAATAAGACAGAATGTGTGTCTGGAAATGGGAGAATGGCTAAAGGTACCACAATAAAGCTGGATTTTAGTTGGAACAAAGGGTAGGAAACACAGAGATGCCTTTAAATAGGCACGTGTACAGGAGCAGGCAAGGACCACGTATAGCCCTATATGCTTCTCCCAGATATCACCAGCCTCCCTGCACTCAGGAGTCATGCCGTTTCTTAGTCAATAGACTGTTAGTCTTATCTTTCCTTCCAAGTTCAGCTTTTCTGATTGGAGCATAATTTCAGTTCTGTCATGAATATTTCTGTCCATCTTGATCCACATTGTGGTTCTCCAACTCCATACAGGGAGCTTTGCAAGAGGGTGAAACCAGGTTGACTCATAGGATATAGCATCAGTGAACAAGTTAAGACACAGAGAGGTAATGGCAGAGATTGGCAAACTCTGGCGTGTCTGCCAGGTAGCATCCAGCCACGGCTTTCTAGCTCCCTTCTCTCTCCTTTCAGACCGCAGAGCCCCAGCTTGCAACAGTGTTAAACTGGTGAGGAGAAGTTGAGTACATCTGGAATAAAGGTTTAAGATAAATGTAAGAAGAGGTCACGAATAAAGCTTTTGTTTTCTGCCTTGACATGGACAGCAGGGGGCTCAAAGTATCTTCCGGGAAGGCGTGGGTGGAGGTGTCTGGTGTGTGACTCCCTTTCCTTCTTTTCTCATCCTGTGCTAAAGAAATGCTGTTACACTTTTTCAGATCACACATGTGAAATGTTATCGAGGGCAGCTTCTGTGACCCTTAAATCTGATACAAGGAAACGTAAAACTCTGCAACAATTTTGAGACTAAGTGACAATCCCTTGAGTGTTAGAGAATTCCAATAGAAAGTCATTAGGACTGAAATCTGGGACCAAAGTCCATATTTTTCCTTCAACATATAGGAAATGATTAACCATGTTTGTTCATTTCCTTTCCTATCAGAGAGGTCAAATAATACTTTAATTATGTGTAGTTATTCATGGTGCTTCTGTGAACTGGTATAATACACATGAAACTGACAACACTCATTCATTTACTGGTGAAATGATATGAAATTTAATGTAATTTAAAAGCCATTTGTTCAACTATGAATCAATAGAAACAATAGTTGATATTAGATTCAGAAAGAAAAAAAAAAAGTTAAGCTCTTCTCCTAGTCTAACAATCTCAAATAAACGATCCTCGGAAATTAGAAAGTAAGGGAGACAACCCGGAGGTAAAGCTGTCTTCTTAAAAGGTGAAGATTTGGGGCCTGTAGCTAAATACAGAGCCAGTCTCCAGCAGTGCAGCTCTCTCCCGGAGCTCCCTCTAAATTGCAGCTCCGCCAAGCATTGCTCCGCGTTCTTCCCCAGCAGACTCTAAATCTGGCACTGACTTTCATCGTGGCATTGCCCGCTGTCTTCAGAGCAAGACCCAGCAGAAATGCTCTTGCTAGCTGCTGCTGAGATGAACTGAGTCAGTGTCCCCAGGGGAGGGGCAGGAGCGAGATACACCCTGCAGACCTCCGAACGCTGTTCTTTCCCAGGAACCCATACACAGGAAAAGGGGGGATAGCTTTCTCAGGAGATCTTAGAGCCGCCCCCAGAAAGATTTGGCCAAGGTAACTTTGGTTGTGCCTGACGGGTCGTCTCAGAAGACACCTGATAGCTTGCTGTGGTCACCTCACTATATATTTGAAGATGTTTCTTGACACTTCTTTTTTTATTTCACAACATGATGTCAGCTTTCTGTAAAGTCTCCTAAATATTCCAAGGCTATTCACATATCTCTTCTTTGCTACACCACTGATGCTTTTTAACCCTCTGTCTGGCTGTCAATTAAGGTGAAATATCTGTGGCAGAGTATTATAAAAATAAGACGTTTTGAAATCTAGATATTAACTGTGCCACAATTTGTGTTAAATAATTATTCTAGACAGTTTTGTTTAAGAATTATATTTACTGGTCCTACATAAGTTTAAAAATTGATTGTTATTGGAAGAACTCAGAGGTATAATGATTTTAGTATCTAAAAAGAACCTTTAAATTGGTACCTAAAGTAAGTGACTTGTTTTCCACAGATAGTCAACTTAAGGAGTGAAGTGAAGTTAAAGTCATTCAGTCATGTCAGACTCTGTGCGACCCCATGGACTGAAGCCCGCTCTGTCCATGGGATTCTCCAGGCAAGAATACTGGAGTGGGTTGCCATTCCCTTCTTCAGGGGATCTTTCCGACCCAGGGATCAAACCTGGGTCTCCTGCATTGGCAGGTGGATTCTCTACCATCTGAGCCACGAGGGAGGACTCTGCTTAAATAGTGAATATGAATCTTCTAACAATTCTTTTTCTTCCATCTTAATCATGAGGCAGGAAAAGCGTAAGGACTATTGTTGTCCAGTCTTATAAATATGACTTTTGACACAAAACTTTAATTTCAGCATGCAGTAGTCATATCTGAATTCTGTCTTATGTTTGTTTTTATGCTTTCTCCTTGTTTGGAATTAAAGTCCTCAGAGACTTGTTTTTTTTTTTTTTTTTTAACTTTTAGTTGTTCTTCACAAAAACAATTTAAATTAACTCACCAAAGATAAAAGTCTCTTTGCTTACTTGATAGAATATTCATTTAATTATCAAAATGTTTCCAAATAACTACAGATGCATCTTCCAAGTACTGTCTTGCTTGAAACATCCTTTTCTGTGATAAAAGTATGTGGTGTGAGATATAGTCTAATAATTCTTCCCTGTCAGTATTCAATAAATATTTAAGGTTAGCTCATCTAGCTTGCCTGAATGCAATCTTAAGATTTTTTTTTTAAATCAGAGGAATTTCTGCTACCAATCTTTCTGAATTAAAAGGAATAGAGGCACTAAAAGTGTCAGAGAATTCAACACTTAAATCATGGCATTTATTGATATATGACCATTAAAATAACCTTGAATTTACTGCAGAATTTTTATGCTTTTCTGTTCTATATTTCTTGTGACTAGCATTGACTGACTCATGCAGCTGACATCATTCTCCAGGATAGACATACCCTTAATCCATTGTCATATTTGAAAGTTTGGTGGTTTAAGGTATCGAGTTTTTGTATGTGTGTTATGAAAAAGAGATTTCTTTTATATTTCCTTCAAGCAATCAGAGGGTGGATTTTGAAGAGAAATTTAGAGGAGTTGCTTTTCCATATTTCATTGTCAGACAAAAATATCTTTGACAGCTGCACTTCAAAGACCTAAGAGTAGCTGGTGAAGAAGAGTTAAATTAACGTTTTTGTTTTACCAGGGGCCACTTTCATATTTTATATATGCTGGTGTTTAGAAGCAGACTTGAAAAACATTTGTGTGACCAGCCCCTGGAAGGCAACATTTCTAACATACTGCTTATCTTCCTTTATAAACTGTTCTTCTTTAACAGTTGCCTTGGGGCACAAACAAAAAATTAGCAAGTACCTATTTTTCTGACATTAGTACTTAGAATTTTTCTTCTACAAACATATGCTTTCTTAGTGCTCTCCCCCAAATGCAAATTTTTGTGAAACAGAAACACAGATCATCTAACAGTAGACTCATTACCCTAGTGTTTAATGATCTTTTTTGATTATTAATTGTGTCTTTTTGTGACCTACAGCTATGACTTCTTAATCTAAGAAGTATTTGCTTCTAAAGAGTCTAGTTTGTCCACATGATGTCTCCTTCAAAGGAGAAGCTGGATGATTTATTTCCCAATGTTTATCCAGATCTTCAGGAAAACACGTTCAGGCTAAATCTCACTGAGCCTAAACTTCTGTTGATGTGTCTGAAAGAGACTCTGGGAAATTGCCTCACCTGGTTGTGTGAGGCAATTCCCTGTTCTTTTTTTTCCAGAAAATTCCAGATTTAGAAATATTAGAATATGTGTGCATGCTAAGCCGCTGCAGTCGTGTCTGACTCTGTGCGATCCTATGGACTGTAGCCCGCCAGGCTCCCCTGTCCATAGGATTCCCCAGGCAAGAATACTGGAGTGTGTTGACATTCCCTCCTCCAGGGGATCTTCCCAACGCAGGGACCAAACCAGTGTCTCTTATGTCTCCTGCATTGGCAGGTCAGTTCTTTACCGCTAGGGCCACCTAAAAAACCTCTCAGAATATACACACTACTATATATAAAATATTAATAGATGAACAAGGACCTACTGTATAGCACAGAGAACTATACTCAATATCTTGTAATAATCTATAATGGAAAAGAACCTGAAAAAGTATGTATAAATATGGGCTTCCCTGGTGGTTCAGACAGTAAAGAATCTGCCTGCAATACTAGAGACCCAGGTTCAATTCCTGGATTGGGAGTATCCCCTGGAGAAGGAAATGTCAACCCACTCCAGTATTCTTGCCTGCAGAATTCCTTGGGCAGAGAATCCTTTCAGGCTACTATCCATGGGGTCGCAAAGAGTCGGACACGACTGAGTGACTAACACACACGTATACACATATGTATGTATAACTGAATCACCCCACAATACACCTGAAACTAACCCAGCATTGTAAATGAACTGTACTTCAATTAAAAATGGTTGAAAAAAGAAAAGTTAGAATCAGAGAGTGAAAGAGAGGTCAGAGGATGTGGAGCCCAGCCCCACCTCTCTTAATTCATAGCTATAGTGGTTACATTGGCTTCCCAGATAGGGCAGTGGTAAAGAATCTACCTGCCAATGCAGCAGATGTAAGTTTGAAACATACCTATGAAATCATAGCTGGTACTGCCAGTGACTCAGATTGCTTTTCAAAATGATTTGATTAGCACACACCTTAGAATATAATCGCTAAGTCGTGTCTGATTCTTGCAACCCCATGGACTGTAAACTGCCAGGCTTCTCTGTCCATGGCATTCTCCCAGTGAGAATACTGGAGTGGGTTGCCATGCCTTCCTCCAGGGGATCTTCCTGACCCAGGAATCAAACCCGGGTTTCCTGCATTGCAGGCAGAGTCTTTACTAACTGAACTATTAGGGAAGCCTTATAACATAATAACACAGAGCAATGTATTAAGTAAGCATGTATTAAATAAGCAGTGTATTAAGTACAACCTGGGAAGAACAGGTTGTACAGTGGTAAAGAATCAGCCTGGCAATGCAGGAGACACAAAGAGACAGGGGCTTGATCCCTGGGTCGGGAAGATCCCTTGGAGGAAGAAATGGCAACCCACTCCGGTATTCTTGCCTGGACAATTCCATGGATAGAGGAGCCTAGTGGGCCACAGTCCATGGGGGTCACAGAGAACTGGACACAATTGAGTGACTGAGCACACCACAGTGGTTGCATCACCAGGATCAGAACCTGAGGGGCGAAATCCATGTGGGTGGAGCTCTCATGATGGAGCTCAGCCAGGGCTCAGTGGTGACTAAGCTTCATATCACTTTCCAAGTCTTGCCATTTGGGAAGGAGGCTGCTAACAATTTACGAAATGGATGAGAGAAGCTGAAAACAACTTAATAGGCTTAGAGTTTTTCATGGCCAATAGATAAGTTCTGCACATCTCAAAAACAAAACCATGATAGGATATTTTATTCCAGTGCTTCTCAAAACTGGACATCATTATGTGTTTCCCTGGGTGGTCTCTACCATGTACTTCGGGAAAGTAGAATGCCACATCATCTGTGCTTTGTTTTGTAACCCCAAAAGACAGATCATAATAAACAAGGAGGAAATATTAATGGTATGAGGTTGGAAAAGCCAGATGTTCATAAAATGACCTTGCCCTTGACTCAGCCTATGCTCACGCCCACCCATCGTTAGGGACCTGGTGAGTCACAGGAGCTAGCGGACTGGCTGGCCAGGGGGCGCCAGGGGATCAGAGTAGCTGTTGGTTGATTTGTGGGTTTGCTTTCATCTATTCAGGTTTACCCACATGGTGTTTAATGTCGGCTTTAAGGATCTTCATTTCCTGTCGATGTGTTTGCTCTTTGCTCAGAATCCAGTTGTA
Organism: Bos taurus; assembly: GCF_002263795.3. Taxonomy (NCBI): domain Eukaryota; kingdom Metazoa; phylum Chordata; class Mammalia; order Artiodactyla; family Bovidae; genus Bos; species Bos taurus. The sequence continues at coordinate 8,210,254 of NC_037336.1, forward strand.
AATCAGTCTGGTCTTGCTAAAGTGCTTTTTCTTTTCTTCTTCTTTTTTTTTATGACGCTCAACCAGAAACAGTCATTTTTGTTATCTTTTTGTGTCGTTGTTTATAAGTTTGTTTGTTTTGGACATCAGGGCATATAGTACTTGAAGGGAGACAAGAAAGGTTCTCCCCAGTATGTCTTACATAAGGCAAAAAAAGGAAACTCCCAAATCAATTTTGGCCAACAGATCATCTCGATTTTTCACAGTGTTTAAAGCCATTATGAAGATGATGCCATACCAAATAGTAAATCCCCCCTTGAAAGACAGGCATATTGTTTGTAGCAATGGAAATAAGCCTGCCCTCTGGCAAGAATGATTAGTATTGAGCGAGACACAGCCATAGGCACAGCTCAGGAGTCCCCAGCACCTCCGTCTATGATGATGGCAAGTGATGAATTCTCTGGTCATAGAAAACAGCAAACAAAATGTGTGTGAGATCATGAAAATAGCAATAACGGTTTTCTCAGTCAATTGCCAATATAGACAGTGTTTGGTAATTACCAAGAGAGATGAAAATGAACGTTTGTCCTTTTTTCACAGGTTCAGGATGCATTTAGATGTCGATTGAGAAACTGTCAGGACCCAATCAATGCTGATTCTTCCAGTTCATTTCCCAACGGGCATGCTCAAATCATGGTGAGCTTTAACTTCCCCTCTGAGTGTTGATTCAGTCATGGTTTCTCAAGGGAATAAACAATTGTTCTTACTAGTAAAATAGTGTCAGATTTCTCTTGAGTTGGACTGTAGTTCAGTCACAGACTTGGAGCTTCAATACCAGATGATGGTTGCGTCCGGACTGGGTGGGAGTCCTGGATGTGTTACTGGCAGACTGGTGTGTTGAGTGTGGGGTTTCTGGGCAACACCGGGGGGGTATGTTCATCCTCACACAGAATTAGGGTTAGCAGTATATCTGTAGGATCATGTTTGTTTACAGATCAAAACATGCTGCACCTGCAGTTCTGGCCTGAAAGCCAGACCTGCCGTGGTCCTCACCTTGCCTGCCCTTCAAACTCCTCAGAGGAGCTGCACTCCAGACCAAGGAAACAAGGATCCCTGGGGTGGGACCTGGCCTGGGGGGAGACCCACGACAAAGACCACCACCCTAAAAGCAGGAAGGGCAAACATGCTCCCAGCAGAACGGTCAACCACTGTGCCTGAGTTCTGACTGCTGTTCGGATAAGGGATACTTTACACATACTCACTTCCATATATTTTAGAAATGAAGTGAGCTTTAAGCTATGTCATTAACAGCAAGGCTTAATAGAGTTTTCTTCATAATATACCTGATTTATTATCAATGTGTTTGTATTAGGCAACACAAAAATAGCCTAAATGATATGCTAGTAACTAAAGCAGGAGAAAGAGTAATTTCTTTTTAAAAATAAAGAGATAAATACTGATATCTTGAATCTAAATATTGATTAAAACAGGCTACTATAATTTCACCATTAAAAGTGAACTAATCAAATAGTGACAGTCAATCCTAAAGAAAATCAACCCTGATTATTCATTGGAAGGACTAATGCTGAAGATGAAGCCCCAATATTTTGGCCACCTGATGTGAAGCGCTGACTCATTGGAAAAGACCCTGATGCTGGGAATGATTAAGGGCAGAAGGAGAAGAGGGTGACAGAGGATGAGATGGTTGGGTGGCATCACTGACTCAATGGACATGAGTTTGAGCAAACTCCAGCAGATAGTGAAGCAGGGAAGCCTGGCATGCTGAAGTTTATGGGGTTGCAAAGAATTGTACACAACTTAGTGACTGAACAGCAACAACTATGTGTTTACAATAAAAGTTTGGAGAAAATATGAGGATGGAACTAAACTCTAACAGGCTCTGGGCCAGATTAATATTGTTTAATCTTCAACTTTAATCCGTAAACCCTAAGGCTTTTGTCAGATTTGCATAAAAGGGGATCATCAGAAAACCCTAGTTTGATTTTAAGGGTTTGACAAAGCTATATTATAAGATATTACATTATTAACAATATATTCAAAGTGAATTTTTTTAAATGTAAATAACAAGGACATTTATTTACATATCTTCACAATATTTCACATTCTAGTATTTTCATTGTGGAATTGAAATTCCTTAATTAATTTCATTAAGGAATTGCCTTAAAATTCTGTTCTTTCATATCTGGTATTAGAGGACCATAGGTACAATATTGCCTTATTAAAACTGTACAACATATTTCCAACTGATTTTATCCAACATATGGTTGCTAGAAAATACTCTTGAAAGCATTTGATTATTCCTTGAGAAAATTCCTTTGCACAAAGTATTAACAATATTCTGGTACTGCCTAGTCAGATATTTGTTAACGTCAGATACTCTGGTCAGTATAAGCTTGAGCTCTTCATTAAATGATGATTCTATGTCTTATTATTTCTTGTTACAGACAGACTTTGAAAAGGATGTAGACATTGCTTGTCGATCAGGTAAGAATATTTGAATTTTGAAAATGCAATCATTAGATGTTGAATCACTTTTATGTTTTTTGGGTTTTTTTTTTTGTTTGTTTTAAAGAAAGTGCTGTAGTTTACACATCATATATTCCTATAGATGAGCAAATTGAGTCACCTGGAATCATTGTAATAGCAAATGTGGGAGAGGAGGAGGGAATGAGAGAGAGAGAATATGAATGGGGAATGGGAGGAGGTGAAAATGGTTGACTGGGAGCACAGATCACAGGAAAGCACTGACTTGGAGATGGAAGCCTTCTATCCACCTCTCACTGGTTGTCAGGTGCAAGTCCAGTCAGTTTGGTGTCTCTCTGTGCCTCAGGTTCATCATCCATGTAGGAAGGATGAAACACCACTGTGTGTGTGTGTGTGTGTGTGTGTGTGTGTGTGTGTGTGTGTGTGTGTACTATAGGTTTATTGCTGTATTTGCAGAGGGGACCACGACAGAGCATGCACACGCCCTGCTTAGAGACCTGGGTCCTGTGACCATGTCCCCAGTAGCTGTCCTCCAGCCTGTCAGTTCAGTTCAGTCGCTCAGTCGTGTCAGACTCTTTGCCACCCCATGGACTGCAGCACACCAGGCCTCTCTGTCCATCACCAATTCCCGGAGCCTACTCAAACCCATGTCCTTTAAGTCAGTGATGCATGCCATCCAACCATCTCATCCTTTGTTGTCCCCTTCTTCTGCTTTCAATCTTTCCCAGCATCAAGGTCCTTTCCAGTGAGTCAGTTCTTCGCATCAGGCGGGCAAAGTACTGGAGTTTCAGCTTCATCAGTCCTTCCAATGAACATTCAGGACTGATTTCCTTTAGAATGGACTTGTTGGATCTCCTTGCTGTCCAAGGGACTCTCAAGAGTCTTCTGCAACACCACAGTTCAAAAGCATTGAATCTTCACTCCTCAGCTTTCTATATAGTCCAACTCTCACATCCATACATGACTACTGGAAAAACCATAGCTTTGACTAGATGGACCTTTGTTTGCAAAGTAATGTCTTTGCTTTTTAACATGCTGTCTAGGTCAGTCATAACTTTCCTTCCAAGGAGTAAGCATCTTTCTAGTTCATGGCTGCAGTCACCATCTGCAGTGATTTTGGAGCCCAAAAAAATAAAGTCTGACACTGTTTGCACTGTTTCTCCATCTGTTTCCCATGAAGTGATGGGACCAGATGCCATGATCTTAGTTTTCTGAATGTTGAGCTTTAAGCCAACTTTTTCACTTTCCTCTTTCACTTTCACCAAGAGGCTCTTTAATTCTTCTTCACTTTCTGCCATAAAGGGGGCATCATCTGCATATCTGAGGTTATTGATATTTCTCCCAGCAATCTTGATTCCAGCTTGTGCTTCATCCAGCCCAGCATTTCTCATGATGTACTCTGCATAGAAGTTAAATAAGCAGGGTGACAATATATAGCCTGTGAATACCACCAAAAGCAGATGAATAATGCCTCTTTATACTGGGAAAAAATATACTTTCTTTTATTTTTTGTTCATTTGTTCTAATGGCACCTTTGAGAATAACAGTGAATATCCACATAACCTTCATCCAGATATTTGAAAGCAAATACTATTTAGCCCAATCCAGGTCTTTTTTTTTTTTTTTTTTTTAAGATTAAGCAAACTGTGTTCCTTCACTCATTGCTCAGCATTCTCCCAGGCAGACATCGTGCCCCCTGGGGTCAGTCATTTAAAATTATGGTACCCAAATTTTAAGTATGGTGCCCATTTTAGCCAGCACTTATCACAGTTGGCTCTTTTCCTTATATTAATGTTGTGTGCATTCACATCTGATTTCATAGCAGCTGGTAAAATAATAATCCCAAGACTTTTTGTAGTAGCTGTCAGGGATTTCCTAGGCTATGATTATGTAAAGGTTCTGCTTTTTTTCTTTTTCCCTTAAAGAAAAACTAGCCTTTGCATTTATCTCTATTTGCTATTATCTTACTAGTTATAAGTTACCATTCTATCCATTTGAAATTGTTCGGCCATTGAAACTTTGATAAGAATGCCTTCTAAATAAGTCTTCTTCCAAACTTTACAAATAAAGGAATGATACTCATCTTGTTCTCTTTTGTTAAAATATGCATTTCCCCAGATTCATTGCATCCAGAGATTTAGTATTCTTAATATTAGGCCAGTACCATTATTTTATTAGAAAAAAAAATCTTTTAATGTTTTCACTTTCGGTCTGTGCCCTTTTTTAGCTGAGCTTATCAAGAACTTGCTCTTGTGTTTTTCTGAAGATTTCCTTCCACGTTGTATATTCAGTGTCAAAGCCTCAATTCCTGGTCTCTGAGTAATCTTTCTCCAAGTTTTGTTGAAATTTCCTTTCCCAAAGAGTGGCACGTATCTGATTATGCAAAATATTCAAGTGCTTTTTGCTTTGTTTTGGTTTTGTTTGCATTTTGCCTTTCACTACTTGATTTATTTCTCTCAAAAGTCTCATCACTTCAACATCGTGTCTGTATGTGTAGGTGGTGTCAATTTGTTTATGTTGTGTGTTCAGAATTTGGATATCTACATTTTGAGCATGTCAAAGGAATAGTTACATTTCTCATATAGAGTCAACACTGCTTCATAAGATGAATTGTATTTCCCCAAATATTTGATATACAAATTTTCAGTAAAGATGGCTGTATCACTGCACTGATAAAAGTGTGCTACTATAACTACAAATTATATTTATACAAACTAAATATATGTTATACAAATGCAGATTGAAATTGAAAGTGTTAGTCACTCAGTTGTGTCCAACTCTTTGTGACCCCATGGAGTGTAGCCCACCTGGCTCCTCTGTCCATGGGATTTCCTAGGCAGGAATACTGGAGTGGATTGCCATTTCCTTTTCCAGGAGATCTTCCTGACCCAGGGATTGAACCTGGGTATCCTTGACTGCAGGCAGATTCTTTACTGAGACACCAGGGAAATGCAGATTATGCAATCAATATCCAGTACCAAGATTTAATTGTAGTTTATGATATATCACAAAAGTAAAAACTTATCTATATGTACTTAATAAAATATAATAGGTCCCCATAACTAGCCTTTAAATTATATTGCTATAAATTTTGGATTAATATTTGCTTACAGTTTAAGATTTAAAGATTCTTGCCAGAATTTGGAATTATTTTAAGGGCTACTTTTTGGAATATTACTAAATGCATTAATTTAACGTAGTTTATCTCTGAATATTTTTATGTAAATTGCTCCTGACAATCCCAATTCAGTACATTAAGATGTTGAGAAATAATTTTTTAATGGAATTATCCTTATTCTTAAATAGAATAGTTAAATTTAAAAAGTCACACCAAATTATGGGTTACTAAAAATATGCAATGTAGAGTAGATTTAACATCTTTGTTTGGTTTTTTGCTTTTTTCTGCTCTTTTAAAAAAACTTTTATTGGACTATAATTGAATAACATCTTTAATATATAAAAAGAAAGAGAAACCTAGTGCAAAATTAAATACAGTAACTCTAAGATAAGAGATATTACGTGAATGATACCTGTCTTGAAATAATTTGAAAGCGTCTCTTCTTTGTAATAGGGAAAGACATTCATAATTTTCTATTTTCAACCCTTGCTTTAGTGCATAATAATTAAGATGCTATTTGAAAACTTGATAATGATGGGTAACCCTGAATATGTCTGAGACTTCTCACAAGGAGATAATAAACCAAATACTTTAGTTGCTGCTATGTCGCTTCAGCTGTGTCCGACTCTGTGTGACCCCATAGACGGCAGCCCACCAGGCTCCTCTGTCCATGGGATTCTCCAGGCAAGAACACTGGAGTGGGTTGCCATTTCCTTCTCCAATGCATGAAAGTGAAAAGTCAAAGTGAGTCGCTTAGTCGTGTCCGACTCCTAGCGACCCCATGGACTGCAGCCCACCAGGCTCCTCCGTCCATGGGATTTTCCAGGCAAGAGTACTGGAGTGGGGTGCCATTGCCTTCTCCATACCTAGCAAAGCAATCAGTGAAAAGGGCTCTGCCCGTTGATAAGGCAGCGCTGGGAGCCCCTGTTGAACCAATGTGCACACAGTGCTGGTCTGTCTGTTTTCAACACGACCATTACCAAGAATATTTCTTCAGAATGTCATTCTCTTAGACTTTGAAACTGATAGCTGTTCACAACTAAGCAGGCTTCAAGTCATTCTGCCTCCATGACACATAAAGTATGGCTTCCTTCTTTATAGAGAGGCAGAAAAGAAAAACTAAAATATATTTTAATAAATAATTCTGAACTACTCTGTTGATGGTTTTTTCTTTGATGTGGTTTATGTTTTCATTTTGTTCTCTTTCTTGCTACAAGCTATTGTGCATTTTTAACTTTTCTAAGCCAGTATTTCACAGTCTTAAACTGGAAGTTTTAGAGACTCATACAGTTTTTTCTGCTTAAAGTCAGTTGGCACTTTTAATACCCGCTCATGAGCATTGGGGCATATGGATGAATTGATCTTGTAAAAAGAAAAGACCTTGCTTTTCATGGGACTGAAAATGATAAATACACCTGAACCCTGTATCTACTTGACCATATGGACTTCATAGATAAATACTCCTTAGTTTTCAACATGCATACATTTTGAAGGTATTTCTGACACAGTGGGATGAAATTCTCATTGATTACCTCTTTCAAGAAGTATTTTAATGAGTAGAACTTGTAGAATACTGCAGAGGGGAACCCTTTAAGAAAAAGTCAAACTCTTGTGAATATATTCATAATTTTATAAAGCCCTTTGCAGTACACTGATGGAGAAAATTTCTCAGGGAACCTTCCTTTCCTGTGAAAGTAAGGCAGAGTTATTTAAGGTTAGGGCACTGAGATTTTTGCAAATCTTTTTATCAGTTTTCAGATATGCTTTAGCCACCTGAGATCTATCATATCAGAATCAGAGCATATCAGAATCAATATAGAAAGATTCAGTTATCTGGACCAGGTACAAAAAATAGAAATGTAATTTTTGATAATTTTTATTTTATTAAGGAAAATGTTTAGTAAAACGAGGAACAACAGAATATAGTAATAAACGATAAGCATGCATTAACTTTCTTTTATTGCTTTTATGTTCTGATTCACAGTTCTTCATAAGGATATTGGTCCCTGCCGAGCAGCAACAATAACAGGCACCCTTTCCAGGATTTCTCTGAATGATGATGAAGAAGAAAAAGGAACAAACACTGAAGCACTTAGCTATTCAACATTGCCTGGAAACGTCATTTCCAAAGTCATTATTCAGCAGCCCACAGGTCTACACATGCCCATGGGTATGAATGAGCTAGGCAATCAATGTTTGAAAAAAGAGAACAGTGAATTGCGGAGAACTGTGTACTTATGTACGGATGATAATTTGAGAGGGGCGGATATGGACATCGTCCATCCTCAAGAGAGAATGATGGAGAGTGACTATATTGTGATGCCCAGAAGTTCTGTAAATACCCAGCCATCAATGAAAGAAGAAAGCAAAATGAATATCGGCATGGAAACCCTGCCCCACGAAAGGTTATTGCACTACAAAGTGAATCCTGAATTCAACATGAATCCTCCTGTCATGGACCAGTTCAATATGAACTTAGAGCAACATCTCGCACCCCAGGAACATATGCAGAATTTGCCCTTTGAGCCTCGCACAGCTGTGAAGAACTTCATGGCCTCTGAGTTGGATGAAAATGCAGGATTATCAAGAAGTGAAACTGGATCAACGATATCGATGAGTTCTTTAGAAGTAAGCAATGGACCAAGTCTTCCCTTAATATTTGAAAGACAGATAGGCTGATAGACAGTCTGACTGATAGATTCATAGACTGATAGATAAATAAGTGGACAGATCAATAAATAGATTGATAGAGCAATAGAGAGACTGGTAGATAGACTGACTGATAGATGAGAGATATAGATAGCTAGATAAACTGAGTCACGGGGCACTGCACTGGGGAGAAGTGCAGCACCCTTAGCTTTAGCTTTTGCGTGTTTATATTGCTATGTTGGGATTAAAATTCTGTGTTTTTCCAGTAGAGCATCAGAATCCCCTTTCTCAAGACTATATTTTTTTAAAGAAACCCTCTTTATTTTAAAAAGATACTTATATGTAATAATTTTGTCATAATGGGAACCAATAAGAGCATTCCTGAACAAACAGAAGATCCTCCTGACGTTTCTCAGGTACCAGAGGTTTTTGATGGTTAAAGTAGTTTCTGGATGACATTGAAGACTTTAACCAAGGTCTGGACTTTTTGTTTGAGGGCAGCTCTTGAAATAACAAAATTGAAATGTCTCAATGAGGTCTACCATTACACTGATTATTATAAACGTATGATTACCATAGATTGATATCTTTCAGAATAAGTATATTGCTTTTAGCTCTTGAAGAATTATGACCACTAAATGTTTTGGTCTTAAATTGTGAACTCTTGGGAGGCATATAAATTAAGCAGGCCAAGAGACAGGACCCTGAGGTCCAACCACATGATTTTTGCAATAAAGCAAGCTCCCCTCAGCTTCTTTCTTACCCACAAAGTGATGCAAAGAGTAGTCAACAGGTATCAATATTGCTCATATTTTATAACAATTAATCAAGTAATATCTAAGTCAAATAAGACAACTCATGTATAATAGTCTTTGATAGACACCCTGTTGCTATTTTGTATGTGACTTTTATATTCTTTACCTTAAAATTTTTCTATAAACCCACTATTGATATGGGCTTCCCTGGTGGCTCAGTGGTAAAGAATACACCTGCAGTGCAGGAGACATAAGTTTATTCCTTGGGTCAGAAAGATCTCCTGGAGAAGGAAATGGCAACCCACTCCTGTATTCTTGCCACGAACAGAGGAGTCTGGTGGGCTGCAGTCCACAGTGTCACAAAGGAGTTGGTTATGACTTAGCAACTAAACAACAACAACATTACTGATATATTGCATATGTTCAGTATACAGTGCAATACATGCCTTATTTTATATGCATTGCCAATTGTTTTAACATAACAGATTATCTCACAATACGTTATAATTGGTTGCCTGCTCTTTCTATCAGATGTTTGCTGATAATCTTAGGTTCTAGTGTTCAAAAGTGCCCAGAGCAAATTACCCCTCCCTTCTCCCCACAAAGCTGTGCCTTGTACTATGTCAAGATGAAGAGAGATCCTGAAAGTTTATAGTAACTTGTGTGGTATAATTTTGAGGTTCTTCCCAACTGAGTTGAGGGAATTCTAGACCAAAATAGGCATGCAGACAAGATCTAGGATAAATCCCTAAATTCTAAATCAGTGTTAAACAAAAGACAGTTTCTGAGGAAAATCATTCCTTGGAACCATAGGCATAGGGGCAGTGAGTCCAAGTTGAGTCCTGAGTGGCTGGAGCTCCCTCAAGACAAAAACAGGCCATCATTCTGAACTAGCAGAAGGGCTACTGTGTCTGTCTCGAACTTGCACATCCCCGACAGTCGCAGGTCTATGACAATAATGACCACGTAAACACAAACTACATAACATTTATTCAAAGTCAGAAAAGTTTCTCAAAGAATTTCAGTGATTATGAATATAAGAACATAATACCATAAATAATCATAATGACCATATGAGGTTTTTCTACATAGAATGACTCTTTAAAATGTGCTAGAGGGATTAGAATGGAAACATTACAATATTTTGCTTGTTCTAAAAATGTTTTATGTCTAAAAACCTTTCTGGGTTTGATATTGTATAGATTGTGTATGCTTGAACAATAGACTGGATTTCCAAGTGCTGCTTTGTTCCATGGTAATTTTTCCAAATCTCTGTATTAAATATAAGCATCATGTATAAGTATGATTCAGCCAAAAGCTCTGCATTTAAATGACTTAGAAATCACAAGGCTCACATCTTGAAAAGGAAGAAAATTCAGGATTCAGAATGAAAATTCAGTTTTTCATTTTCATTCTTTCAAAGAGTTTAATAGTGAGTAATTGCTTAGGGTGACCATTTTAGGAGGCAGCTGAATATATAGATGTGGGAATGAATAATAAAATTAGCATTTATATAGCATCTTTCATTAGCTGATCATCAAATCACCTTAAAATATGAATTAATTAATCTTCACAACACCTCTGTACAATGCATAAGTTTTTCTAATCCTTGAAGTAAAGTCATTTGTTCAAGGTTACCATGCAAGTGCACAGAGAGTATAGGACCTGAATCTTTCTATCCTCACCAATTTTACACTGACTCAAAGAGACAGTCATGTGCCTGAATGTTAACATGAGAATCACTTTATAAAGTTCATTTAACCCAGGTCAGACACTTGGTCATATGGAATAATGACATGGAATGGATGAAGCGTAGATGTGTACAGCTAGCCAAGTTTGGGAGCAGGACTATGGCCGTGAAGGTCCAGTCTGGTGTGACTTCCTCTGTGGGCAGAGTGAGTGGTTAACTGCCACAATGTCTGTAGCCAACCATCAGGGAAGATGATATTCTGACACTAGAGGAGAAGCGGAAAGATGCCTAGAGCATCAACATGGAGCGTGGGGAGCAGCAGTAGCCAGGAGGTGTCTTGAGACCTTGACAAGTCTGACCTGAGCAAGACCTGATATCTTGAGCATAGGAAGACAGAAGGGAGCGGCCCTCTGGCTGACATGAGGCCCTGGCGCAGTCTGAGTCTTCCTGGAGTGAGAAAGGAGGGCCCAGCCGCAGGGGCCTCTTGCCCAGGAAGCTGGGGCAGCAGAGGACAGCCAGATGCCACCAGAGCTTCTCAAGGGTGTCATGAAAAGATGTTCACAGTGATTCAGAAAGTCGCCTCCAGAGGAGTGGGTGTTCGCAATTTGCCGAGGTGGGAAGTGGTGGGGGGAAGAAAGAAGAGGGTGGAAGCTGCCAGTGCTGCACAGAATACAGTGTTGCTGAGGAAAAGTGCAGGCGAGGAACAGCAAGAGGCAAAGGAGAGAAAACAAAGCCAAAGAGTGGGTGGAAGTGTTTATTCAAGTAAGCAGGAGGCACCAAAGCGAGAGGGTGGCTCCCCAACCCCAAGACTGTGCCCGCAGAACAGGCTCCGACCTCCGGGGGAGCCTGTGCAGCTAACCCCCGATTATTCCGAGTAGAAAGTTTCATAAATGCATCAAGTTGTGTTTTTTCGTTCTCTTTTGTTTTTGGCATAAAAGTACATCCAACTTCTCTCCCCTCTTAATACTCTCTGGTTTCTTTCTTTCACGAAATATGTTAGCTGCCATTTTCCAAACTGTATCCATTCCCAGAACGGACTTGTTAAGCAAGTCTGAAAATTTTTAGATTTCCACAATTATGGATTCATTGCAATATGCCCATGGTAGAATTTCTCATGATGGCTTCAGGCCTGGATATCATCTAGTTGCTTTCCTTAAAGCTAAGAAAGATGAGGTTGTTATTAGGATTTAAGTCCTTTCCTTTCAGTTAAGGAACAAAATGTGTCGAGTGAATGGTGTGTATATAGACAACTACAAGGCCCTGTGAAGCAAGTGAGGGAAAAGGAGGATCTGTGTTCTCAAGCCACTGAGGACTGTGAGATATAGTTTAAACCTTGGGCTGTGGTTCCACTTATTTATTTTTTTTAATTATAGATATATCTGTATAAGAAGATAGGTCAGTATTTGTTGGGACTCATGGCCACACCACTCTTTACTCTGTGTCTGGTAGCTGGTATATCTAAATAGGACATATTTCCTCACTCAAAAGTCTTCTCAACTTGGATGTGGCTCCAAGTCAAGAGACCCCCGTGCCCCTGGGTCTCTTGGGGGTTGATGCAGGCTTCTGGCTAGGTGAGAGGGCTGGCCACGAGGAAACTGTGAGGCTGGAGGCTGGTCAGAACAGGGAAGCCAAGGTGTTTCTCCTCGCTCTGCTTTGGGCAGCACCTGCGTCTTTATCTGCAGTTCTGTGGTGCCTCCAGCCTTGGCTAGATGCCTCAGCCCCCGGGGTCAGGTCGCTGTGCCATCTCCCTTGTCTGTCCCTGTGGGAGGGGAGCACTAGCTTCTTCTCCTGTGAATCCCTGCGTTCCTCTGTGGCCCCTTATGTGGCTTCTCGGCTCCTCCATCACTTGGATTCCTGTGAAACGCTTTGCTCCAGTGTCAGCACTTAAGTGGTTTCTCTTATTCTCCTGACATATCTGGCCTAAGCTTTTCTTGTAACTAAACAGAATTAGATAGTCAATCGCACAATTGCTGTTTTAAACAAAGTTTTGCTGCTCCAGGTTTTCTGAGTATTCAGGTATAAATTTAACCATGTATCTCAAAACACGCTCAGCCAAATCTCTGTCTGTTTCTAAGTGCATAAAAAGGGACAGCATTCTGTGCTAACTTTTTATATGCCAATTTTCCTCTGGACATGAATTCTGGAGATCTCAATATAATGGCTTTGAAAGGTAAAACATTTTAGCTATAATGTCACATCACAGGTGCCTCCCTTATGGCTGCGGTGAACATCAAATTGGATAATGTGTGTGAAAAATCCTTTGAAAATTGTAAAGAGCACTTTAGATGTAAGGTGGTGTGATTATTATTTGATTACCATTATACCTTGAATATTGCTGCAGAAACTTGATTGCTATAATTAAGTCAATATTCAAGATATTAGACAAAGTATTATGGCCATGCTTGGGAACTAGAGACTCCGTCACTAACAGAAACAATTATAGAACTGACCATTGGGCAGAAGCATCTTTTTATTATGTAAACTTTTTTCCCTCATGTAGCTGTGGTGAAAGAAAGCCTTTTCCTTCAGTGTTTTGTTTTTGCTGCTGGGTTAGGGGATTTTGTCTTTTATGCAGGCACACAAAATTAGGCAAGCAAAATTAGCTCTAATAAGTCATCTTTCAAAATGGATGATTCTCAAGTTTCATTTACTCAGATATTTTGAATGGATATGACATCAAAGCTTTCTCACTTGAGTGAGTCCATTGCTCAGTCTGTAATGGAAACTTTTAATGGCAGTCATATTGGCATTTATTAGTCCATGGAATTTATTCCTCACTGTGAATCTTCTAGGATCTTGTCCAGCTTAATCTGCAAAGACACAGACAATGAAGTATTCCCTTTGAGAAATTATTTATCATTCTACAAGACTTCACTGTGCAGAGACACCTCTGTGCACATCCTATTCCCCTGAGTAGCCCCATATTGGTGGGCATTCTCTTACTCAGAGTTCATCCTAAAGAATGTTTCCTTCTATTAGTGATAGGCCTGCATTCCTCTAAATGGTCTTGATCCACTTGGCTGTCAGCTGATCTATTCAAAATGGTTTTCTTTGTGTATATAGTCCACCTGCTTATACAAATTCTCCTGGAGTCTTCCTGAGAAAAATAAAACCAGAAAAACAAGTCACATTGTTTTGAATTTGTTTGGCTTCCATAGTGTAGCTCCTTCAATCTTTCAGCTAATTTTGTGAATGTCTACTACTGTGCCAGGCTAGGCTAAGGTGCTTGAGATATAAAAGTGGTCAAAACAGATGTGGATCCTGCCCCTTTGGTGAATAAACCCTAAGGAAGAGATAGAAGGTGAACTGTTAACAAATGAATAATCTGAAAGTGTGCTGTGCTGGGCAATAACCGTGGAATGTGTGAGAGAGGCTTCTTTAGATGAGGAGAACTGAGAAGACTTCCAAACCTCCATTGAAAAGTGAAGTTAAGAAGGAACATGGTTTGTGAGGTGCTAAGGGATCAGGTGATGTTTCAAGAAAAAGAAACTGCAAGTGAAGAGGCTCTGAGGTAGGAAAGAGCTTGGAATGTTCTCATAGGGTTAAGTTCAGTTCAGTCGCTCAGTCGTGTCTGACTCTTTGCGACCCCATGAATCGCAGCACACCAGGCCTCCCTGTCCATCACCAACTCCCGGAGTTCACTCAGACTCACGTCCATCGAGTCAGTGATGCCATCTCATCCTCTGTCGTCCCCTTCTCTGCCTGCCCCCAATCCCTCCCAGCATCAGAGTCTTTTCCAATGAGTCAACTCTTCGCATGAGGTGGCCAAAGTACTGGAGTTTCAGCTTCAGCATAATTCCCTCCAAAGAAATCCCATAGGGTTAGAAGACTTGTGAAGTGAGGGGCAAGCTTCTTATAGAGTTGGAGTAGGAAGAAGAGACGAGACTTTTTAGAGCCTTGTAAAAGAAGAGAAGCAAATGAGACAGATAAGCATTTCTCATGGTCATTTCTCCATCCGTTCATCTATCACTTTGATAGTGTGGAAGAGAGGATTAGGATCCAGTGGCAATGGGAGAAGGTGTAGAACAGAAAATTGGAGGACAGTTAGGAGACCACTGAGGTCATCCAGATGAGAGATAAGGATGCCTTTGACTATGGAGGAGAAGCAGAGGTGGAGAAGATTGGGCAGATCAAGATGTGTTTTGTGTTCACATGATGAACAGATGGCACTGCTGGCGGATGAACAGTGATGCCAAAGAGCGTCACTCGACGAACTAGATACGCAACATTTCCTGTGATGGGAAGACCTGGGAATAAGGTGTTTGCAACTTAAGAGATGGTATTTAAAACCATGGGAGTGGATGAGTTCATCCAAAAGAGAATATGTGAAAAAAAGACAACTATGCAACTCAACATTTAAAAGCAGGGTGATGAGAAAGAGCCAGCGATGGAGACTTGGCTGAGCTGCAGTACATAAGAGGGAGGAAAAGAAAATAAATGGAAAAGCTGAGACAAATGAGTGCTTTAATGAGGAAGTGATTAACTCTCAAAAGCTTCTGAGAGTCCAGTAAGATGAGAGAAAAATAACCTTGGAAATTGACCAGATGGATCTCTTCTGAGACCTCAATAAGAAGAATGTTAATGGAATATTGAGGACAGAATACAAGTTGGGATGAGTTCTAAGTGGGAAATTAAGAAAAGGAAAGAGCATAGAAGAAACATCATCTACTATGGCAAAAAGGATAAATTATATCAAGTTATTTGGGAACTTGGGGCCATAGAGAGAGGGATATTTTTATCTTCATAAAATATGTTGGCACCATCCTGACTTTTCAGTCTCTGGGTCGGGAAGATTCCCTGGAGTAAGAAATAGGAACCTACTCCAGTGTTCTTGCCTGGAAAATCCCATGGACAGAAGAGTTTGGCAGGCTACAGGCCATCTGGTTGCAAAGAATCAAGACATGACTGAGTATGCATGCAGCCACATCCTGACTTATTTTAAATTATATGTAGCATTTCTTCAATTATCAACTTATCAGAAAAGTTGTTTTGACTTGATCACTTTTCTTTATTGATTCTCATCTTTTAAACGTGTAGCGGTTATTTCTAACCACTTTCCTACCTTATAGTAGCACTCAGAGAGCTCAGAGGTATGTTTGAATAAGCATGTAAGGCAGTCACAGTTTCCACAGACTTCAGTGCTTTGAAAGATTCTTCCACACACTGCAAAACAGACTGAGAGATGGTGAGTGTTATCATGAGGAAGTGAAGAACAGAAGTTAACATTGTGGTCCTTCCATTCCATCACAGATTTTCCAATGCAAATACTTCCTTAGGATAAAATTGATTTTGCAGCGGGAGACCCATTGTGGAGTGAAGTCTGCCACTGTGTTGTTGCATCTTGGCTCATAAACTAGCCCATGTTAGAATCACTTTATCACTTTTTTCTCTTTTAAAATATAATTGACATGTAGCAGTTCATATGCTTGATTCTGCTTCAGGCTTGCAAAGCATTTCAGGCTCCTGCTGTCATCCTGGGGTTGACTGGATCCTACAATGTTATTCTTGCTGAGTTCCAGGTAAAGTCAGCAAACTATCACATGAATCTTGGTTATGAACCATCTTGGCTGTGAACCTTGCACCATGGGATAGTCACTGGGCAACAGTGGAGGAAAAAACACAGGATTTTGCGGTCAGAGAGCTGAGTGGGAATCCTAGCTCACACGATTACTACCCTGGTGAAGCAGGCGGGTTATTTGAACTCCTCCGGTCCTCAGTTTTCCTCATTCATAAACCCGGAAAATGCATAATTCTTTCCTAACCAACCTACAGGCCAGCTAGCATGTTCTAATGTGAAAGCACTTTATAAAAGGTTGAAACACATGGTCAGTATTACACATATTTTATTACCCTTGGACTCTAAAAATCTGCCATATTTTTTCAACTCTTTAATTTCAAGTCTTCACTGCTGGATTTTCCAGCCTACCTACCCCCGTCCACCCAACTATCTTTTGAGAAGTCTGCTTCATGTGCTCATTTCTTAGCCTAATCCCTTACATTATAATGTGATATTAATGAAATGAAACAGAGAGAAACTTATTTATGGGCGTATATCCATTTTATTTTCCATATTTCACAGCCACATAACCGGCACCTGCTCTCGCAGGGACAACCCCTCTCTGCTGCTCCTCTGGGTTCCCATCTTGGGATGGTTCCCATCTTGGGCCTGAAATCTAAGGTCTACAGCAATATGTATCCATCCGCATTTCCGGTTCTTAGGCAACACATCGTTGCATTCAGAAACAAGAGAGCAGCATATGGCTGTTAGGATCTTTGCAACAGAGAAGCCCTCAGCCCATGCAGTGGACAGGCCTCTTTGCTGGATAACTGAACCTTTTCCATCAGGTCTCACTATTTAATTTTCAAATGAAACCCAAAGCGCGTGACTAATGTTCTGTAGTAATTGCTTAACACTAAGTGTTTCCATGCTTGAATTTTGCTGTATTAGTAAAGAAATTTGCTTAATGTACAGTTGCAAAAGTGTCCTGGTGAGTCACAGTGCCGAGAAGGCAAAGCGCCCAAGAACAGGAGGGATGCCCTGACCTTTGGTCTAACATCTCAGAGCAAAGCAGGATGCAGGGCGCTGAGGCCTGGCTCATACATCATGGGCAGCTGATAACAGCGGCAGGGGGTGGCCAAGGAAGCCTGGGTTACACGGCTTTCCCCACACACCTCTCCTTCCAGGATGCCCCCAGAACTGGGACATGAAGCAGAGTGGGGTCAGCAGGGTGACTTTCCTTTAAATAAAGCAGTTCCTTCTCTGCCTCTCTTTGACCGTACTGAAGGATTTGATTCTCAAGTCTTAAGCAGCTCCACCAAAATCAAATTATTTCAGAACTTGTAAACCTTTTTTTTTTTTTTTTAAACATAATCTTTCTTTGGGTGTATCACCTTCTGTTTACTGCAACATGCTTTGGAAAGTTGGTTAGGGAAGGTTCAGGGTCTATAGGGACAATTTTAACTCTGGCTGCAGAAATTTAGTCGTATTTTCCAATGAACTGCATTAGTTCCTTTCTTTCTCTCCTAATATTCAACAGTTACAAGAATCTCTCCATTATCTTGGACATGACTCCCTCAGGTTATTGAACTTCACACTATAGCTATTTGGATAGGAAAAGAGGAAAGGAAAAAAAAAAAAAACAGAAGAAGTTTTATATATCTTCCCTACTGCCTGTATAGTTCATCTTTTTAATATTTATTAATTTCCTCTGTTTTTCATTCCTACTTTCTCAAACAAACAAACAAAAAAAAGCCTGTATTGGAAACTTTTGAACACCAATAATTTGGTAGACATTGTCTATATTTATCAGATAGCTCCTTCTATACCTAATAATTCTACGAATTCAGTGAATGATTTAGAGAAGATGTTAAGAATACCTGCCCTATACTAATATTAAATAATCACATTAATTTCATTTTAACCGTTTCCTGATTTTATCAAGACATTTATCTGTAACTAGATTCAGGAAGTGTTTAACAGATTCTGAGGCTGCTGCTGCTGCTAAGTCACTTCAGTCATGTCCGACTCTGTGCGACCCCATAGACACAACCCACCAGGCTCCCCTGTCCCTGGGATTCTCCAGGCAAGAACACCGGAGTGGGTTGCAATTTCCTTCTCCAATGCATGAAAGTGAAAAGTGAAAATGAAGTCGCTCAGTTGTGTCTAACTCTTAGCGACCCCATGGACTGCAGCCTACCAGGCTCCTCCGTCCATGGGACTCTCCAGGCAAGAGTACTGGAGTGGGGTGCCACTGCCTTCTCCGGATTCTGAGGCATAGTGAGGTATTTATGTCTACATCTGTGTTCTACTGGGGTGCAGACTGTTACTTGTTTTATTGCGCTGTGCTTAGTCGCTCAGTTGTGTACAGCTCTTTGCAACCCCATGGACTGCATCCTGTCAGGCTCCTCTGTCTGTGGGAAATCTGCAGGCAAGAAAAATAAGAGCAAATACTTTCATGCCTAGCTCTGAGAAAGATTGTGCTGTCAAGGAAGATTACCAAGCACGGAGAAATTTGTGGATGAGACCCATAGAGAATTTTGGCATGTAGACAGAAGGTTAGGTAGAATTTGGTAGAAATGAAGGTTGAGGGGGTGATGGCTGGAAAGTGTTGAGATGACTGGATGCCTTTCCTCCACAGCTTTGAATCCTTTGTGTCTGTAAAGTAGGTTTGCTGTAGCAGGCCTAAAGTCTCCTTCAAGATTGAACTTTTTAAGTGAATTTCCCCTTAAAAATTTCTCTGTATTGAAAAAAAAAAAATAGACTGGAGGCCAAGATAAGGAATATATTATAAATTTATATTCTCCAATTTTAAAGGAAATCCAAAGTGAAAATGGAATAATGTGGATGGCATAGTTTGAGATCATAAAAATGTTGAGATTCTTTTGTGAAGGAAGTGTTTATATCACAAAGAAACAGGATTATCTTATTGAAAATAATCATTTTTATTTTAATACTAAATATAACTTTTTTGGTTTTTCTCTTTTTAAAAAATATCTAACAGAGAAGAAAATCACGATATTCAGACCTTGACTTTGAGGTAAGTGTCTAAGAATTATTTTTGTTTTAACTTTAATTATTTGAATTTGGAATTGGTGTATAATTACTTAAGCATATTACTCTGTGCAGCTATGTAAGAGTTCTACGTTTTTTAATTAAAACGAGAAGTCATGTTTTTCATTAAAATCCATAATGTATAACTAGTTTTAGAGAAAAAATGTAAGTTCTGATTGCTTTAAATGTGTGCTGAGTCTGAGATATTACATACAATTAAAGATTCCATTTCATAATGCTAAGACATGTGGGCTATTTATGGTGAGAGTTGAATCTGGTCAATTTGTTTAAATCCCTCAGTTTGTTGGGAAGTAGGAATTTTGGTTTCTTGATATTCTACATATTTTTCATATTTAAAATGGTCATGTTTGTTCTACTTCAGTGATGATGTGAAGAGCACCGGTGAGGGGTCTTTGGCTGGGTAGCTAGGTTTCCTTGGGACTGACTTGCCAGACTCAGGCTCCTTGTGGTACATTCCAGACTCGTTTTTCCAATAGCAAGTGTTGTTTCAACATGCTCCTCTGTTTGGTAAATGCTTTTTCACAGATATAAACAAGATGAAGATGTTCATTTTCCGATTTGCATTGAATTTATATTGATGCTGTAATATTGATGCTAGAAATTACTGAAATCATACCATTTGAGCAGCTTGTGCTAAGCACAAAATTAATGATGTTTGAGCATCACATAAAATGCACTTATGCATCTTGATAATTGGATATGATTCATAGCCTGCTGACATAATTGGATATAAAGCATTATCAATTTTTCCAGCATATTTGTACTGTTGTGATGCCTACATAGAACTTAATACTCTTAGCTGATATCCTAAAATTTTAGAAGCCTCCCAGAACATGGAAATTCATAATTCCATCATTTCATTTACGTAGATGAATATTGTAACCCAGCAATGCATATCAAGTGTCAAAAGGGAGACAGAAGTTTCTGTTTACAACAGTGGTGAGCAAGCCCAGAGTTTACCTTGAATAGAGTCTAAGGAGAATTAGATTTTTTAAAGACATATTTTAGTAGAATTTGTACAAGATACAAAATAGTGATGATGAGTCTGACCTCAATGATGATATGGCACATTTTAGTAATGATGTGGCTCAATTGCATCAATATTAAACTGGCACAGGACAGATATTTCATTATAGCCTAAATTTTAAGATATAAGTATCAAGACTGTAAATTCAAAGAGAAAATAAGCAAAACTCTTCACTTTTAGATTCTTTAGTACCTTTTAAGGAACAGATATTTTAGGGTTTTTTCCTATTAATTCTTCAGGTAGCCAAAAGAGAGGATCATCCTGTATATGTATATGTTCCTGATATATGTATACGTGTGTATATATTTATACATATATATGTGTGTGTGTGTGTATACACATATTCCTGAAAGCAGTTAGTTATTAGTAGGGGGAAGGGAAGAAGTGAGATTAACCCACTAGGCATCACTGATAAAATACAGTAAAAATCTAGATCTAAAATTAAGCCTCAGTGCAACCAACTAAAGTTATGTAATTGCCAGCACTGAAAAGAAATCTGTGTCCTTTGGAAAATTAGAAAAACTGTTCTTTTTAAAAATTTTCTCTGTGGCAACTGGTAACAGACTCCTTAAGCTGACCTTTCTTCCTGTGCTTTGGATTCCAACATATAACCAGGGTATTATGAAAACATCTGCTGATAACAAAAAGTTGCAACACTGCAACTCTGGATATTTTCTTGTGCTCTTTAATTACTTTGGTTCTTGCATGACTTCTGTTGGTGTCAGGTTTTGCCAGAAAATGTCTTTGATTCATGATTTGAATGGTTTAATACTACTCCCCTTAGTATATGTGCAACTATAATTATATAACAGATGTTTCATGGACTGTGTTCAGAGAAATTGTTGCTGCATTTAAATGATGATGAATTTTAATACAATCTATCTGTTCTCTATGGATAGTCCTTGAGGATGAGTCCAAGTTGTCTCCTCCCTGTTTTAATTCAGGCTGGATAAATTAAACAATGTTGATGTCAAACTTTCTGATAACACCCACCTGAGCCTGCTAGTTTTACCACACAATGGCCAACTCAGACATTTAAACCACTGCCAGACAAACTTGGCCTCCTGGATACCTAAAAGCATCTTCCCTTCAGGTGAAGGCCTCGCTCACTCCCCAGAATCCACACATGATAACAACATTCTCTTAACTCACATATCCAAAAACCCTGTGGGTAAGTGTCGTACATGGGAGGAGCCGTTTCATAGTGCCGATCTCCAAGACAGCATTGAGCAAAGAACATGGCAAGTAAATTGGTCATAAAATTGTGGAATATAGATTCTTACTTTCTAGAAAGTATACAGAAATTACTGTAGTATTGACCCTATGTTTTGTGACCAAACTGTCTATTGAGTTTGTATTCCCAACTCTAAGCAGAGAGGTGGTACAGTGCATACGTAACCCTCCAGTAAGTGTTTGTCGAGTGAGTGATGAAAATTTGAATTTTTAATCTGATCCACTTTAATAAAACATGGTCAAACACTATATCTGATTTGGAGCAGAGAGCAATATAGAAAATGGACCACAGTGGAGGCAACACCTCAAAGATGATAGCCACATTAGACTTCGAAGATACCATGTCATGTATAATTCAAGGAGCTAGTAATGTCAGATAGAAATCCCCAGAGCGGGAAAAGGCATGGAGGTTGCCCTTGCATGTTTAATGAGCAAGGATCACGTCAAAATTCACTGTAACCTGGGTCGTATGGAAGACAAGAACAGACCGAGGAGGTGGTTTATAAACCGTCTAGTGAAGGGCTTGTATACCTTAGGAACAATTTTTACCTAATTCATTGCTAAAAGTCCCTGAGTTTTTTCTGTTGTATTTTGTTTTGTTTACTTTTAATGAGGAATTTTTTTAGTTCTGATTTGGGCTATGGAAAGATGAATGTGGCAGTAATAGGAAGGAGAGATGGTAGTGTGGTGAGGGAGGAAGCTGAAATATAAACTAGGGAGTGACTAGACTAGGAAAGAAGAAACGAGCATCCACCTCCTAGAGGTGTTGGAAAGCGGAAGTGAAGCTGCTCGGTCGTGTACGACTCTTTGTGATTCCATGGACTGTAGCCCACCAGGCTCCTCCATCCACAGGATTTTCCAGGCAAGGGTACTAGAGTGGACTGCCATTTCCTTCTCCAGGGGATCTTCCTGACCTGGGGATCGAACCCGAGTCTCCCACATTGCAGGCAGATGCTTTACCCTCTGAGCCACCAGGGAAGCCCAGGAGGGCAGAGGTGGTAGGCTAAAAGGACACTGAAGAGTCAAGGTCAAAGGGCAAGGAAGCCAAAGAAAGACAGCTCTGCAGGTCTGAGCCTGAGCTTCTGCTAGTACCACAAACAGATCCAGGGAAGCCAAGGAGACATTTAGCTAGGATGAATTGTATTTTAATACTTGGGGGATAAAGGTGCCTCTTATTATGTGAAATTAAAAATATTTGGCAGGTGGTTTAAACTGTCTGTCTTGGATTGAGGACAAAGCTCAAAGAATTCTTAGGAATACAAACTTCCTTCCTGAAACTGTAATATATATTTTTATCATTTCCATGTTAAAAATACATGGAGAGAGGTGTCTTTTGTGTATCTTCTCTTGCAAAAATGTGGGGATAAACCTTGTCACATTCTTCCATGGGAACCATGCAGCCTCTTAAACACACCTTAGAATGTTCCTTTGAAGTTCCTGGTGAGCCCCCACACCCAGTCAATCCACGCTTCTCCCACTTGGCAGAGGGGACAAGGCAGCACAGACCCAGGGTAATTGTGACCTGTCTTGGTGGGCACTTGATTTTATTGGACGATTTGGGGGAACATAGTCAAGTAAGATAAAATATTATTTTATACTAATTTTATATCATTTATGAACACAGCTAAGCTGTGATACAAAAGAAAATATTTATATATTTCTAAATTGAAAGCATGATTTCTTACAAATGTCTTATTCACAAAAGACCCCTTCGTGCTTTGACCCAACCCCTAGCCGTGTGTGCCTTTTGTTATGCAATCAGTATATTTTGGGGGGAAAAGTTTGTGCACTGAAAACTTGGCTATATCCTTCTCTTCTAGCTTACTAAATTTAAACTACTGTTGCAAAATTATTTATCTGTAGCTAGTATACTCTGAGTGACAGCAATTGTCACTCAGATATATTTATATGTATGTATATATATATACACACGTATGCATGTATGTATATATATGTGTGTGTGTATATATATACACACCTCTTTCATTTTTTTGTCTGGTTTCTTTTAAGCCCTGGGTACATATTTATTCAGATAGAAACATATTTGACACTGTAATGCCAGGCATTTCAAGGGTCAACAGATTCTGTCTTATGGGTACACTGGGACTCTGACCAAAGAAAGGTACTTAAATCATCCCCTTCCCACAATATGACTTTGAGAATCAAGTTTAATTCCTGTAGTATGTGTTGTTACCTTCACATGAGTTTTAACACCACTGCAGACTAGTATTCAACAGCCCACGCTGAATTAATGGCAATCCACTCCAGTACTCTTGCCTGGAGAATCCTGTGGACAGAGGAGCCTGGAGAGCAGCTGTCCATGGGGTTGCACAGAGTCAGACACAACTGAAGCGACTTTGCATGCATGCATGCATTGGAGAGGGAAATGGCAACCCACTCCAGTGTTCTTGCCTGGAGAATCCCAGGGACGGGGGAGCCTGGTGGGCGGCCGTCTAGGGGTCACAGAGTCAGACATGACTGAAGCAACTTAGCAGCAGCAGCAAGAGCTGAATTAAAGACTCACATTCAAAGCAGCAAGAAGAAGAAAAATAACCCTAATTTTATACTAATTATATGGACAATGGCAGAAGAGCTCTATAAGGCCAAGCGGTGTCTAATTCCTAACAGCACACGATTTCCCAGCCCCATAGTCTAAAGTTTATAGTTGGGAGATTCTCCAACTTTTTCTAACCACTTCCTTCCATTTCTAAAAAATTAATATATGCAGTGGTAATACCTATCTTATCTGTAATTCAAACTTAAAGAGATTCCAACTCTATAATTCTAGACTCTGAATTTGGAAGAGAAAACCTTCAAACAGAAGGAGAGAAGGCGAGGTTGGTGATGGCCTTCTGTGTCTGTCTACCTATGTGTCTATGACACCTCATTCATTTAATTTATTCCGTACCTGTCTGTGGAGCACCAGCTGAATGCCAAGCACTGTGCTGGGTGTCAGGGATTCAAAGTCACTGCCCACAAGATGTTCAGAGAACAAGATGAGCAGAATAGCCTTCAAGCCAAAATTGCAGTGCTTGCTATGAGACCATTGCAGGGTGATTGATATCCACAGAGTTCATGAGCTCTCAACAGAAGCCCTCTCATCCACCCTCAATGTTTTAATCTCCTTTTCATCTGAAAAATGAGATGGCATCATCACAAACTTGGATAGTCTGATAAAGGATGCTCCCTGAATCCATGGGGTCCACCTAAGACAGCAGCATGCAGAGAGAATTCACTTGGATTCAGGATTCAGCTTCCTACCACCTGTGTGAGCTGCAAGCTTTACTGACCTCTCAAGTTAAATCTCCTAATCAGTCAAGTGAGGTAATGACCACTACCTCCCAGTGTTATTGTGAGGATTAGGAAAGATAATACAGCCACCTTTTCTTAAGTGGCTCTTACCTGTGTGCTCCAGTGATAAGTGATTTAGAACCCTTTTTAAATCTTCAAAGCAATCTTACAAGGTTATTCTGACAACTGAAACTCTGGCTTAAGGAGATTTGAGTTTTTTGTCTTTTACCATACAACTGGAAAGCCATGGAACTAAGATCCAAATCCAAGCTTGTCCAGATCTAAAACTACTAGCTTTGACAAGCATTTAATCAAGGAGACTGCCTGGAATATAATAGGACCTCAAGACATGAAGTTTATTTACATCCTAATTTTTCTCAAATATCTGAAATTTCATGAAAGTGCTTGACAGCATATCAATTCCCCCCTAATTTCAACAATTAAAAGGCCACAAAGACTACCTTCCTTGAGTTACAAAGATATAAATGAAGGATAAAAGTCCTATTAAAAAAGCTATTTGGGAGACACTACATTTGTGCAGTTAGGTGGCTGGTCCTTTTAGAATGGGATAGCAGCACCGCTTTGAAAAAAGGCTGAGTGATAGTAATCTAAGTGAAAGTGAGCTTTGTCTAGTATTTGTCTTTATTGCAAAAGATGCCTGTAATATTTGACAGGCATTATAACTGAAGGAACTGATTTTTATGTGGTGTTGCCAATTAGAATATATTTGACTATTTAAATACTCCACTTATTTAAGTTGCAGTTTTGTCACTGAAATCAATTTCTTTGCAAAAGAAATGAAAAAGAATGAAAAAGGTAAATGGATAAACACTAAGGTCAGTAAAAGTCCAGAAAGAAAAAAAAAAACAAAAAACCCCAAGAAAAACAGCAAAAAAGCAAAATTCAGAAAGAGCCATCAAAATGGATCAGTAAGATTTATAAGTATGAAACTCTATTTAGGTAATGAAAATCATCAAAGGTGTAATTGCTTCAAATAATTAAATATTTAAGCAAATAAATAAGGTGAATCTCATATCACCTGTGACAACTAAAACTTCAGCTTAAGTTTTTATCCCAGAACATCACTGGGTTAGAAACCACCCACTATTCACTGTGATGCTGGCTGTCCAATGGATCTTTCCCCACTAAAAAAGCGGAAAGACATACTTGAGTCTTTGAACAAGATGATCATGCCTGGAAGGTCACACTGAGACTCACGCGCTGTCCCTTGGCAACCATAATGTGGTACTCTTCTCGGAACCAGTAGGCCATCACTGCTATGGTGATTTCAGGCCATGACAAGGTGGCAGTTTCAAACTAGGCTGATGATCTGGTTTGAGGATGTTTTTGCAGTTATCTTTCTAGGTAGGAAGGGGCCCAGATTTCAGCATCTAAATTTTTCATTTGATTTTATATTCATTTCAGGGTCCTTGAGCTTTATTGTTCAGAGTAGTTTTATGAGCTTCTGGAGAACATCATAAACTACTCTTTGGTTACATCAGATTGGTGCCCACCATGTACACAAGAATGTCATAACCATCCAACTCTTCAAAATCCACCCGGTTCAGAAAAAGGTGCTCCTCATTCCATCAGAGCATATGATTTAAAAACTCCTGTCAGTATCCTCCTTTCCATGGAATATATTTGACACTTGGCTTTATTAAACATGATTTATCTGTTAGAGATATCTGGTTGCAAGAGACAGAGTGACTTTGACTGATAGACAAAAGAGAAATTTGTTAGAAGGATACGTAAAAATTCACCTCTCAGGAGGGGATGGTCAGGACCTTGATTGGCAGTTTCCCAATACAAAGTCAGACCCCTCTCATGAGATAAAACATGAGTGGAAAGAGACAGCCTAGACCAACTCAGCACAGAGCCACCTCAGAGCGGGCAAGTGATACCAATAACATCAACCATCTTAGAAGAGAATGAGTCCTCTTCAGAAAGGAATCATCTCCCTGAGGAAAGGGGCTTGGGGCATAAGATTAAAAATTGCAGTAGGAATTCTCTTTTATAAAACAGAAGAAAGAAAACAAACAAAATGCAGGAATAACTGATTTGAGAATTTAACCTAAAAATGAATATGTAGGACTTCCCTGGCCATCCAGTGGTTAAGACTCCATGCTTCCAGTGCAGGGGATGTGGCTTCAATCCCTGGTCAGGAAACTAAGATACCACGTGCCATGTAGCATGGCCAAATTAAAAAAAAAAAAAAAATTAAATATGTAAATATTTTGGAATCTGAGTCACTTGGATTTCTCTTAGCAAATTCCCCAATCACTTACTCCTATAACAGCATGTCTTGTTTTTCCTCACCATAGTCTAATTAAACTATGTGATTGAAGTGTGTCCCCCATTATAGTGCAAGCTATAAAAGGGCAGCGACTCTACCAGATTTTGCACAGTATTGTTACTCCAGTGTCTAGCTCAGTATGTGATGTCATGAATATGTATTAGCTGACAGAATGAATCTCTTTAGAGAAATGTCGTTACTATGACATCACTCCTACTGCGCCCTAACACAAAATAACTGTGTGATAAGATTCATTATCAGGAAAAGCACTATATGGTAGTTCAAGCCGAAGTCAATATACTGACAACTATAGTTTTTTTGTTTTGTTTTGTTTTAAAGCACTCATTGTGACTCAGACCCATAATTTAGACAGTGTCTTAGGACCAGCTGCTGCCTGGGAATATTTGTGTCCCTCAGGATAGAATGTATGGCGTTGTTTGCCAGCTACTTGGTCCTCAGAATCCCTCCATTGCGTTGCTTTTGCAAATCCTCGCCTCACAGCAATCTGCATCAGCCATCACTAGTCAAGTGGTGTATGCCCAGTGTTTCTCTGTAAATCCTACAGATCTGTTTCTTGTATTCTCCCCAGAACTGAAGAGAAGTTAATCACCCTGCAGCTTCATGCTGTGTTTATGCTCCTTTCATGAGTGATGATGCCATGTTCCCATCCTCCCCACCTGATTCATCAACAGCAAACTCCTAGAACTCAGAGGAGCCAAGGTGGAAATAATCTAGTAGAGCAACACTTAAAACAGCCGAATTTCTCTCGTATTAAAGTCGGCTAGTGAAAAAAGAAAAATTAGCTCAACAAAGCATTGCCTAAACACAGATTCATTAAATATAAGAAATTAAAGTTGGCGTAAGAGAGAACAAGCCTTTTTCAAATGTTAAAGATACCATTTGCATTTTTCTTTTGCCTTTTTTTGTTCTCCAGGAGATAAAGTTTTCTACAAATGTGTCTTTTGAGAACAAAATTGGGCATTATAAATCTTTCCCCAAAGTTGCATTTCTTTTTCAAAACACATTCTTAGTTTTGAAAATATTTGGTAATTAAAACAATAGACCAAATGTTCAAATCATAGCTCAGACATGAATATGGTATACCTACGCAGTCTGCAAGAGCAAATGGTGAGTTATGAAGCCCGTGCTTAAAAAGACTATAAAATCTTACATAAACATGAAGGCATAATCTTGGAGAACCACCAAAACTTTGATATTTTAAACTTTCAAATATCACAATTGAGGAAGGTATTTTCTCCTTTAAAATAACACTTTTAAATACAGGGGAACTTTTACCCATCCCTCCTTTGTTAGTGCTCTTTTAAATGCTCTGTAATAGAAAAAGATTCAGCTCATGATACTTCCCCCAAGGTCGTTTTTATTTCGGACTCTATTTGTTGAGTTGTGATGAAGTTGGAAGAAAGGATATAATTGGGGATGACGAGTATTAATGTATTTGTATCTATGGTTTTAGAAGCTCATCAACCACACAATTTATGCTCTGAATTCTAATTCTTAAGATTCTGTACCATTTTGTAAACAAATATATGAAACCTATGGGTCAGATTTTCCTTCTGTGAAGCTCAATCATTATTCACAGGGAAAGTGTAAGATTTTTAGTACAGCGTTATATTTCAGACACTTTATTGCTTTGAGTTAGCCTTAATTGGCATAGCCTGGGACTTTGCTCCCTCTTTAGTAGAGCCAGCCAAGATTTTAGTGTTCATAGAAATGAAACATAAAAAGTAATATTTCCCATGACAAACACTGAGAGACCCTGGTGCTTTACAGTCTGAAATTTTTAAACATTCTTTATATTGTAGCAATTTTTGTAAAACAGCTTTAACTTTAAATGATGAAAATCTTACACAGAAATGACTGCTACATTTTTATTCACCCACAAGAGAAAACTATTTTTTGCTAATCTTGTAAGTGGAAGAAAAAGCCAATTCTTCATGTCCTGGAAGTGCTGACTATAAGACAAGGGCTTGGTGCAGCTCATTTGCCTTTGTGGCATCTTCTGGGACCTCCTAGTACCTGCAAAACTTGATTTCCCTTATTAGTGTAATAAAATATTAAATCTCTTTTTTTAATGCATAAATCAGATTAGAAATGTGAGCCATCATACTTTCTTTTGCAGAAGGTTATGCATACAAGGAAGAGGCACATGGAGCTGTTTCAGGAACTCAATCAGAAATTTCAAACTTTGGACAGATTTCGGGATATACCAAATACAAGCAGTCTGGTGAGTGTACATCACTTCATTGGTGCTGATGCTGTCTTGGGAATACAAGAATGGAAAATAGAAAGAAAAAAAAAATCCCCCAGTGTACTCAGAGGCAAATTAGGAATAACAGAATTTTAAAGTTTTTTGTTCATAGTTCAAATGTTCTCAAGTATAAGGGCTAATTAGAATGAGTTTTATATATATATAAAAATGTGCTGGATTCACCTGGCCTTTTTATTATCAGAGCTAAAAGCCAGTTAATTCAAATTTCCAAAGAGTTGATTAAATATTTTCATTTGAATGCCTGGCATTTTAAAGTCATAACATGTAATGTATATAACCTATATAATATAAATAAGATGTATTATAAATATATAACATATAGATAATAAGCACACCTATCTGTAGAGAGAGAGTTATTACCTGAAACTCGAGAGGTAGGTTTTCCCCCAGAGTTTCAGGATACGCATCAGTGCTGGGGGCTTTGATCGTTAGTTTTGACCACTCTCTTCACTTGGTCCTTCTAACTATAATCCTAGCATAGGACTTAATCAAAGACAATGGTATTTGGCAACTACTGTGTGCATGGCACGGTCAGAGCTCCAGAGAAGGCTATGCCATTATTTGTGAGAGCACTGGATCATGGGTCTAGAAATCAGTATGATGGCTCAACAAGATATTTCAGTTTTATGATAGTGCAAAAGCAATGTGCATTCAGAAGAAGTCACACTTTACATTTTGAGTGTTGGTGTGTTCCTTGGCTAGTGATGTGTGGTCCAGTATTCTTCCATGATGCTGGGCAGGGACAGAGATCCACAGCTCCCAGTCAGCCCTGAGACCACAAGGATGAACAGCCACACGTTGACAACCGTTCTGTACCCAGACAGCCACCCTGTTTTCCACTTTCAGTGCAGTGTTCCATAAATTACATGAGATGGTGAAGGACAGGGAAGCCTAGCGTGCCGCAGTCCCTGGGCTCGCAAAGAGTTGGATATGACTTTGTGACCGAACAACAACAAAGCCTGGCTAAGCTATGGTGGTCAGTAGATTAGGTGTACTGAATGCACTTTGAGCGTATGTTATTTTCAACTATGATGAGATTCATGGGAATGAACTTACCATTCATCCATGGTAAGTTGCGGAAGACCTGTAGTAGAAAGCTCAGCCAAGAAGTATCTGAGCTTCAGCAAGTTACCCAGCTCGATTTCTGAAGCTCAGTTTTCTCCTAAACTGAGCATAGAAAGTAGTCTGATAATGTGCCCCTTGAATCTTCACACTTGCCAAAGCGGGAGGGGCCTTACCAGCCACTAGCTAACTCTCTGACTCAGCTCTGAGAATTAGAGCTGGGATGGCCCACCCTCTGACCCTCTTCTCTCCAAGTGTGGCACTTTTTCTCAGCTTCACCCTGGCTGGCTGTCCTCCTCCCAGCCTCTGGTGTTCTGAAATACACATCCTCTGAGGTGTTTCTGGTCACCTTCTCATGCTAGTAATTCTTTCATACATGTATGAGTCTTAGTCCTGGCTTTCTAATTAATGCTATTCACTTATCAAGAGGAAGCATTTATGTGTCTCTGTGTTTTGCTTGTATTCCTCTTAGTACTAAAAAGCATGATGGCCATACACAGTAAGTTATCAATAAATGGCCACTCTTGATTTCTTACATGTCAAATAGTTTAATCTGCATTTGTTAAATGAAATATTGTAGACTTTAACTCGTCACTGGTCTCTAAACAGTTTGTGTATATCAATCTATTTCCTGCATACAGCAAGAATCATGCATTATGTGGAATCATCAACACGAAGCATACAGAGAACACTATATGTAGGTTCTTTCTCATCTGCCCACCCCCAGCACCACCAAATATTAGACTGTCAATTTTTAGTTAGCAGGAAAATGAAAATTGCACCATTGAAATTAGCTCTAAACTCATTAGCTATTCATTTTGAAATCCTGAAAGCTAACATTGAAATGAATTGAAGAAAGTTCTTGTTTTCTTTTTAAAAGGAGAAGGTTATGCTTACAAATTTGAAAGACTTATGCAACAGATACAGCTGGCTGACTGCTATAATATGATTGTAATTTCCCCTTGTATGGTCTGGGTATTAAATCATTAATGGCACAAATATCTGTATCTCAGTTTCCTGACAACCAAAATAGCATCCTAATTACAGCACATCTCTGCAGCAGCCTGCCTCTTCTAGAAAAGATTTATAAATATTTATCATTTGGGAGGTTAGGAGTGGGGAGGATAGTTGTCATT
The DNA here is from genome assembly GCF_002263795.3 of Bos taurus. Lineage (NCBI taxonomy): Eukaryota > Metazoa > Chordata > Mammalia > Artiodactyla > Bovidae > Bos > Bos taurus. The sequence continues at coordinate 8,241,857 of NC_037336.1, forward strand.
GCTGCTTCACTATTGTCCTAAATACATGTGAACAGAGGGAAAAAACATCCTTATTCCGTTTTGATTAATAAGGAACATGTGAGTGAATTTATTATCCTATAATTCATAGTGGCATGTTGCTAATGAAACAGTGCCTAATTGGGTGGAGAAAGAGATTTTCAAAACACAAACCTCAATAAAGTCTGTTTCCTTTTTTTTTCTGGCTACTAACTCACAACACCTGCCTTTCAATGCAAATGACTGTAATTATGTAGAATCTGGGGAATAAAAGGGAAACCAGAAGACCTCTCTATCTATCTCCCTGCCTCTAGGCAGGAGAGCACCTGAATCTCCTCCAAGGAATAGGTGTGGTTAACAGCCCCATCAACGTACAGAATAGGCATAGGGGTCTTTCGCTTTCCCCCCAGAAAAAAAGGTTGGAAGAAGGAAAGAAAGAAGAGAGGGAAGGAAGAAAAGATCAGTGAAGGGGGAAAAGAAGGATGGATGGAGGCGGGGAGGGACTTACCCACCTGTCTTACTTATCTGTCTGCCCTGGCAAGGAAATTTGGGGAAACAAACAGGCATGTTTCAGGTGGCTCTGAATTCTCCTATTCTATGAATGTTCTCTTTCTATTTATACAGCCTAAGACCACATTAGCATTTTTGGAAGCCTTATGCATGTTGGCTTATATTGAGTTTATAGTTTATTAGTCCTTTATCACACGTGCTTCAGTTTAAGTACATCTCCATTCTACACTTGAGCTCAAAAACAAACAAACAAATGAATGTAATACAACTGCATCAATTCAGGAACTTATTCTAACTGAATTTTGTATCAAGATTCAGGCCTCCATTGAAAGCTTTCCTGGTCCAGGTGGCTGTCCCTGTTGAATTCAGTAACCCCCATAGGCTGTTCCAGGGGTGATCGTTCCTTGGACCATTGAACAGGTCACAGTCTCTCCATGACAGTCCATCACCCTCCGACCACAGAGGAAGATGGGTGGCCCCCATCCCCCGCTTCCCGCTTCCCGCTCTGCTTGCTGGCTGTGGTGGTCTTCTCCACGCAAGGGTATCCACACGCTTTTGAGCCGTGGTGGGAACCGCAGCTCCGCAGGGAGTGCTGTAGGATGCCAGAGGAGATGAACCTCATTCATTAATGTATTCCTAACTCAGAAATTCAATCAGCTGTGTATAGGCAACAATACTCTTTGAAATTAGAAACAAGACATCCTGACAAAGTTTAAAATTAGCCTTTTTATTTCCTGTATCCGCAGTACTGGATCTTTAAAATATAAAAGGAAAATCACACTTATTCTAAACATGAAGAAACACTTAATTATATTTATTATAGTTGCTTTACAATGTTGTTAGTTTCTGCTGTACAGAAAAGTGAATCAGCTATGCACACACACACACACACACATATCTATCCCCTCTTTTTCAGATTTCCTTCCCACGTAGGTCACCACAGAACACTGAGTGGAGTCCCCTTTCCTATACAGTAGGCTCTCACTGGTTATTTTATACATAATATCAATAGTGTATGTATGTCACTTCTAATCTCCCAGTTCTTTCTACCCTCCCTTCCACTGTGGCATCCATATGTTTCTTCTCTACATTTGTGTCTCTTTTTCTGTTTTGCAAATAAGATCATATATACCATTTTTCTAGATTCTACACATATGCATTAATATACAATATTTGTGGAAGTCATGTTTAAAGCAAATGAACTAGCACTTTACATATTTTGACTTCTTTTATGATTGAACTAATTAGCTCTCTGTCAAACTTAGGATTCCCTTAAAGCTCCTTGAGACAACCCTCCTCCAAGATGGATAAATCCACTCCATGGCTTGATTCAGCAGAATTTCTGCCCTTGAACCCTTCCATTGATGACTGATTGTTCTGATCCCTATAGTGCCCCCGAAGGCCCAACCATTCCTCATTGCCTACAAAATAAATTCCAAATTGAGAAGTAGCCTGGCAGACAAAGCCTCTTATGATCTGACTTTCATCTTTGCTTGATTTTTTTTTCTAATATTCTTTTTCACTACAACTGAAATAAATTGGTCTGTGTTCTGAGAGGCCCCATTTCTACGCTGTCTGGATTTGAACTTAGTACACATACTTTTCCAGCCACCTGACCTCCAGCCACTCATATGTCTTCCTGACAAAGCGCATTCTTCTCTGCCAGGCCTAAAGTCATTTTCCTCAAAAAGGTCTCTGTGCTCTCCACAAAAGGAAGCTGTATTTCCACCCTCCTCCAAACTCCCACAGTACTTTTTCTGGATTGTAGGTGTGTTTATATCTATATATTTTATACCTCCACTTAACTATTGACACCCTTATAACAAGTATAATTACTATCTAGTGAGTATTTATTGAAATCAAATATTATGCTCAGCTTCTCCACATTTTTTTTTTAATCTTTGCAACCCTTAAAGTAGGTGATGAGCTGCACCTTTTGCTAAATCCTTTGGCCCAAAAGACAAAGCATACCTGTTTTGCAGATGTTAAAGTTGAGGTTCAGAGAGATGGAGTCAGTTGTTCCAGGTCACATTCATATGGAATGGAGCAACTGGAATTTGGACCTGTGTGTACTGAGCTCTAAATCTGTGTTCCCTCATGGACCATGTGCTTTTCTATATTTGATGTATCACCTTTCTCTCCCAAGTGCCTAATATGATGCCAGCATAGAGCAGTTGATAAATAAACAAGGATTGAAAGGAAGCAAAGAGGGAGAAAGGGAAAGAAAAGAGAGAGAGAAGGGTAGAGTTCTAGGACTATAATTCATGAGATATTAGGGTATTTGACTAAATCAGAATCAGCCCTGTGTACATGCCTTAAAGTTATACATTTTATTAAATCTTCACTATTAGCTATTTTTTTTCTTGTATGTCCTCATGATTAAGGCTAACAAGTGCTGAAAATAGCTAACATATTGAGAATTTTAATAATGTAATTTCTACTTATACGCATATATATGGAATCTAGAAAGATGGGACTGATGAACCTATTTGCTGGGCAGCAATGGAGATGCAAATATAGAGAACATACTTGTGGACACAGTGGGGGAAGGAGAAGGTGAGGTGAATCGAGAGAATACAATGGAAATATACGCATTACCATATATAAAACAGATAACCAGTGGGAATTTGCTGTATGATGCAAGAAGCTCAGACCGGTGCTCCATGATGACCTAGAGGGGTGGGATGGGGTGGGAGGTTCTAGAGGGAGGTTTAAGAGGAAGGGGACATATGTATACCTATGGCTGATTCATGCCGATATATGGCAGAAACCAACACAATATTGTAAAGCAATTATCCTCCAGTTAAAAATAAATCAAATTTTAAAAAAAGAAAAATAATCTAGTTATAAATATTTCTATAAGCTGTGTCTTTTGACTATACTGGAGAATGATGTTTAATCTACTGAGTGGAATCCAAACAATTATTCAGTTACATGTTTTCTATTCCCCCTGCTAATTGATTGTAGTTAGTAGAAGGCCAGAATTTGTGTGTGGAGGGGTAAGGAACGGATTCAACAACCATGAACTGTTTTCTTCTTCCTAAGGAGATTTCAGTCATGATTGTCTTCTTGTCTTTGATATTACTCAGTGTAGTAAATCCTGTTCAAAGCCCCTCACTTTATAGAAATCTTTAAATGACATTTTTTGTAGTATTTATTTATTTAATATAAACCTATTTATTTTAATTAGAGGCTAATTACTTTACAATATATTGGCTACTACAGTAAAGCAATTTTACTGCTAACTTCTAGCCAATATCAGGATATAAAAACCACAAATGATGTCTGTTCATACATTTCTCAAGCACCTACAACATCGAAGTTCTTGGCAGAGTTATAATTAGGCAGATCTTAAATCTTAGGTAATTAGAGGGAGTGGACTATGAAACTTCAGAAGAAATAGCTTATAGACATTTCTTTTTAAACCCTTATATTGCCGGATATGTCTTCCAAAAAGCTGTGCTCTTTGAAAGGATTTTTGGTAGTGTGTCATGCAAGTGTATAGGAAATTGTGAAGAATATACAGCAGAAAAAAATAGATCCCACGTAGCAGTTTCATATTCTAAAACGGGTAATTTCTTGAAGAAAAACTAAGCAAAGATAGAGATCTAAAATTTTATTTTATAAAATAAGGCTAGTTTGGGTTATAGTTTTTAATATTACACAACATTCCTTATGACATAGCCTCAATTTGCTTTAATCTCACCAAAGATTCTGCCAAAATATGTAAGTGTTCTACATTTTGTGTAAATGCTCCTTCCTACTTGAACCTATAGCCATCCTGACACTTTACAAGATGCTCCCAAACAAAACATTATCTACATTGCCTGTTATATTACTATTCATTTCCTTTGATTGCTGGAACATTTTAGGGTAACTCAAAGAAGGTGTTCATCAGTTTGTTCAATGAAAGAAAACTGAAATCAAAACCATTTCCTGCAGCTGGCCACAATTTCCAATCATCTCTGAATCACATAAACTGGATTAAGCTCAAAACAGGCTCTCTTCCTGGAGATTTCAACTAGCGGCCATCCAAGTCATCAAATAAATGATTCCCTTCCCCTCTCTTCTTGACAGGAAAACCCAGCACCAAACAAGAATCCATGGGACACTTTCAAAAACCCCAGTGAATACCAACATTACACCACAATCAATGTCTTAGACACAGAGGCAAAAGATGCTTTGGAACTGAGACCAGCAGAGTGGGAGAAATGTCTGAGTTTGCCTCTGGATGTGCAGGAGGGGGACTTTCAAACAGAAGTTTAACAGAATCAAAATGGACTGCGCTGGAGACAAAATGTATTTGCACTGACGCTTAAGACTTGGGAAGCCTGACATTTCTCTCCAGACAATGCGACTCTCCTACGTCAGCATCTCCACGTGCCAAATGTCAGTGATGTTTGCTTTGGTAACTTCTCCCTGGTCAGGCAAGTGGAGAGAGGCCCAGGTGTACAGTCCTGACTGCCCTGTGTTGTAAGTACCCGTGGTTATAGATAAACCTCAAGCAACGATTCATGTTGTAACCGCTTCATATGGTTTAGTTTTCAAAAAACTTCACCATGAAGCACAATGTACATATTTATGCAGTTTTTAAAGTTTATAACAGTCTGTTTGGCCATTACTACACTTTTTACTTTATAATATAAAAGCAAAGTTTTTGTCATTAAATGAATGTTTGTTGAGCTACATTCTTCATTGCTTTAAATGCAATAAAGTAATAATCTCACTTTTATATGAATAATATATTTCACATCTTTATTATTGCAGTTTTCTCTAGAAAGCTCTGAGTAGCTTTCTCTGCTGCAGCTGTGTATAAAATATTTAAAATGTTGTATGGTGTAAATAAACTTTTGTCTACATATCAGTTTTTTAGTGCATTTTATTTTGGATTTGTTGAACAGAAATTTACATATTTATAAAGTTTTTTTTTCATTACAGATATTGAAAATGTATTCATGGTTTTAATAGCATACCGTTATTACTCCTTTGAGGCTAATGATTTCTCCAATGTAATAGTAGGTTTGTATAGTGCTTCTGTATTTTCTACTCAAACACCCTGTGGAACAATGTACCATGTAAATGGGGCTTGTCAGAAATCTGCTGGCATCATATTCTTACATAAATATCATGTTTTTTCTATCTCGTGGCAAAAAAAAAAAAAAAGAAAAGCTAGTAGAAAATAGTAAGTTACCGTACAAAAAAAATAATACAGAGACAGTGTTTGCTATAAGTAATGAAGCTCACTGCATGTTCCACAAAAGAAACTACTTGTACTACTGTTCTTCACAGCATATGGGAAGATGAACTTGGGATTTAAAAAAAACTCGTATCTGTACATCCTCTAGCAGAAGGAAAAGGGAGTGGATGTACTTGGCAGATGCTTTATCTGATGTGAAGAGTCTGAGATGAGCCAACTGCAGAAGCCTCCCTGGTGTTCTGTCTGGCTTTGGAGCTGCACAGCAATGCCCCCCACCCTGCAAAGCGGCACCAGAGGAACCTGGGAGCCCTGGGGTGGGGAGGATTCGGGCAATTTCCTCATCCTTTCAGGAGATGAGGAGATTGTGCTTTATAGTCTGAGGGAAAAATAAAGGGAGTGGGGAGGATATTGGGGGCTTCAAAACTTCTCGGATGTTTATTTAGATTAGCTTGCTGGTTAAGCCTGCACTCCGTGGTCTTCTGTGGTGGGCTCCTTCTACCAGTGACCAGGGGACCCCAGCCCACGGGCCACGAGGCAGACGCCAAGGTGCTTCAATCTCAGGCGCGCCTCTGAGCCGAGCCTTAAAACCCAACTCCTGTCAGACACCCTTCCTGTACTCCAGGTGTGAGAAGTATATTTTTAATCAGATTTTAAAAATAAAATGACATCATTATGCTAAAAAGCATATAATATAACAAAGGACTGTTTTTTAATAAAATAAACGATGCTAATTACAATGTAACTGTAATATTTAATGCTTATTAAATTTATCAGGTGACTTTATGGTGACAAGAATAATATTTAGTAATTTCTCTCACTTTCTCTATTATGTATAAACACACATATGCATGTGTGCATATATACATGTATATATATACACCTATACATAGGTGTATATATACACCTATATATATACATATATATACATGTATGTATATAAAATCCATAACACTCTGCTCCATCTTAGTACCCTCTAGAGGGAATGAAATTCATATACACAGTTCTCAATTCCAAACTGTGAAATCTTGATGGAAAATAAAAAACCACAAGTATAGGTTTGAAAATTCTATATGTTTAAAACATAAATTCAATATATTAGACTAATATTTCTTCTAAAATCATAATATTCAAGGGCATAAAACAAAAACTTACTTTTTTTCACCATTTTTCCCTAGTTCTGATAACTCTAAATACTAGAGTAATACATGAAACCTAACCAAAAATTGCATACTTAAAAATGTTAGGGTAAATGTTTTGGTTACTCTAAGAAGGATGTGAAGTCTTGGGGTGCTTTTGTTTGTTTTTTAATCTGTAAGAAGAAAATCCAAATCAGTCAGTATCACGGAATCATGATTTTAAGGCCGCCCTCTTGCAGTCCGTGCCTTCTGAGTGTGCACTGTACATACATACATGGACTCAGGCACAGTGCTGAGTACAGCGGTCCCCTGACAATCTGAACATGTCCCTCAAAGCTCACTCAGCACCTGCCAGGGTCCTGGTGCCCTTGGGCCGGACAGTCCCTGCCTCATGACCAGATTTGACTTATGGGGCTTCCCTGGTGGCTCAGATGGTATAGATTCTGCCTGCAATGCAGGAGACCAGGGTTTGATCGCTGGGTGGGGAAGATCCCCTGGAGAAGGAAATGCCTACCCACTCCAGCATTCTTGCCTGGAAGATTCCTGGACAGAGGAGCCTGGCAGGCTACAGACCATATGGTCACAAAGAGTTGGACACGGCTGAGCGACTAACACTTTCAAGTTACACCTTATATTTCATCCTCATAAACTTTTTCATGATTTACCAAACTAGAAAATAATTTCTCCTGTGAACTCTTATGGCATTGCTTCTGTACCTCTCCTAGGACTTTTAAGATCTAGATCTTCTACCTTGTTACTTATACACATTTCTGATATTCTCTGATGGACTGTAAGTGCCTGGAGGGCAGGATTCATGTCTGATGCATTTTTGTACCTCATAAGGGATCTACCACAATAATGTGCACACAATAAACATGTGTTGAATTATTTGTGGAATTTATTTTAGTATTGCTTACAGTTATACATATCAAGTCACATGTCCCCAAAAGTTTACTGAACAATCACTATGTGTATATTTCTGTAAGTCTATACTCTGTTTAGGGTTCTGTCCCTGGCCCAGGAAGATTCCACATGCTGCGGAGGAACTAAGCCCATGTTAACTACTGAGCCCGCTCTCCAGAGCCCACAGCCGCAACTACTGAACCTGTGTGCCACAACTACTGAAGTCCTTGAACCTAGAGCATGCACTCTGCAACAAGAGAAGCCACCACAATGAGAAGCCCTCCCATCACAATGAAGAGGAGTCCCCGTTCGCTGCAACTAGAGAAAGCCCGCAGGCAGCAGTGCAGACCTAGTGCAACCAAAAATAAAGAAATAAAAATAAATATGAGATCGCATGTGAAACAAGTATTTATATTATTTAAATATTAATAAGCTCCTATAACCCCCATGTTATCATTTTGTCCTTCAGATTACCACATGGGAAAGAATTACTTATCCAAGATGCAGCTCAGAAGCAGCTGACCACCTTAGCAGGTGACATAAGATCACCATAAATATATACAACCCAATATTAGGGCCCAGGTCTTCTGACTTCTGCTCTGGGACCTCTCCTATGATGCCATAATGTTTCTAGTTTTTTTCTTCTAGATTAATAAGTTCCCAAATCAAATAATGATAAGTGGAGATATTTTTCAGGCGAGTCACAGAGGCAGAGAACTGAAAACATGCGTTAGGTGCCCTGGGATGCTGAGACTGGGAGCTTCTGGGAGTAGAAAAGCATGGCTGATCCAAAATAACAGGTGGTCTTAAAAGATTTGGATCTAAAATCCATTGTGTGGTTCTACTTGCACCTGCTTGACTTCTCAAACCCACTTGAAATGTATTTAGTTTTCCTCGCGTTGTGTTATTACCTGAACACATGCAACAGAGTTAGAAGAGAGAATCCAACCTGAGTTTTCAGACTGGATTCAGACATTTGGTAAAAATACACAGTCACAAGAACTTTTTTTTTAAAAGGTGCAGTCAATAAGCCATTGTTTCAGAAAATTCAGCTTGTAAATTTTGAATCATTCTCAGCTTCTTAGAAAACTTCATTAGTTTTAAATTTTCCAGAGATATCTATGTCAAAATTAATTCATGAAATTCTATCACGTTGGAGCACTTCATTGAAGAACGTAGGACAAACATGTCTCTAGCGTGTCAATCTACACAGAGTTTTAAGTGATGAAAAAAATCACTTTGCCCTCCTGAGATACTTCTGTAGTTACCTGTAACTGGTGTGGTACAACAGAAAAGAGGTTTAATAAGAGAACCAGAAGAACATAGAGACTGAAGAACTTTTGGCAACTGATGAAAATGGCAGTCATATTATCGGTGTCATAAAACAAGTCCAGATGTAGGTACGGAGTACCTCTGTTTATAAAAACTATTGCAGTAGGGCCGAGAACTGCTGACATAGGGAGAACACTCCACCTGTGAGACTCAGAGCATCCCAAACATCATGCAGGAGGGAAGATTGAGCAAGACAAGAAAGAACTGGGTCAGAGAGTGGGATGAGCGGATGGGGGGACAAGGCAACTGAACAGGGGGTGTCTTTCTTGGTGGCCAGACAATTCTGGGACAGACAGACAGGTAGGGGAGGTTGTTCCATCTTCCACGTTTAATCTCCTGCACATGCTCATGCTCATGGTCAGTCGTGTCCGACTCTTTGCGACCCCACGGACTGTAGCCCACCAGGCTCCTTTCCCCATGGAATTTCCCAGGCAAAAATGCAGGAGTGAAGTGACATTTCCTACTCTGGGGTATCTTTTTGACCTAGGTATCAAACCCATGTCTCTTGCATCTCCTGCTTTGGTAGGCAGATTCTTTACCACTAGAACCACCTGTTAATCTCATAGTTGTTTAAACTCAAGGATGGGCTAAAGTTCAGCTTGACTCCTTGTATCTTTCCACCATACAGCTTGCTGGTCTTGAGGTGTTGGTTTAGAAATACTAAACTTTCTAAAATGCAAAAAAAAAAAAAGGCACTTTGGTTTGTAAATCAGATAGAGCTGGGATATGGGTACAGATGAGGAGGTACCTTTTCCCTTGACACAGGCTCCTGGTGATGCTAGGTTCCTGAACCCCCTCCCTCCAGACTGGGAGATGGAGGGGTCACCTTCCTGCACTTTCATAGACTTGGTGCAGGTGCTTGAGAAATATATTCCTGGCCTGTAAAACCTGCAAGAAGCTTTTTAAAATACCTACATCTCACAGAGGCAGAGAATTTACAATTCCAGTTCAGTACAGTAGCTCAGTCATGTCCAACTCTTTGTGACCCCATGAACCGCAGCACACCAGGCCTCCTGGAGTCCACCCAAACCCATGTCCATTGAGTCGGTGATGCCATCCAACCATCTTGTCCTCCATCATCCCCTTCTCCTCCTGCCCTCAATCTTTCCCAGCATCAGGGAGTCAAATGAGTCAGCTCTGCACAGGTGGAATTCCAAGTTCTCTCTAATAAGAGACAAGGCAGGTCAAGGACCTAGAGTCCAGGAGAATCCTGTCTGAAGTTTGGTCAAGTGAGGGGAAGGTTAAGATCTTCCTGGTCACAGGTAAACTCACTGACACCTGAAAACTAACTAAACTGTTAAGATATCCGCAAGCTTAATCCACTAGTGTTCATCACCTCAAAGCATCAAGCACTTCTCATCCCTCCCAAAGACAGCAATTCATCTTGAAAATGACTCTTCTGGCGGCAACCACCAATGTCAGAGGCCTCAAGCCCTCTTGAGGAGAGTCTGCTTAGAGCTTCCTCCTCACCAAAGCCACTAAACTCCAGGAAGAGGAGCCAGCTCACTTTTAATAATCAATTCTCCATGAAAGAGTCACAAAGATTATTGTGTCAACTTCTGAAATGAATGCCTGGCGTCACCCAGTAGCTCTCTTTTTCTCCCTGTCAAATCTAGAATTGCAGTCCTCAAACGCATAGAGAATTTTACATAGAGACTAAAAGGTAATTTTATGTAGTAATTGTATTGTGCTTTATTCTGAAGTGAATTTGGGATAGTTTATAAAATATATATACATTAATCTATTTATTCAACAAATAGTTGAGTCCATTGCAGACTAGATACTAACATAGCATCTAAGAAGTGGTGATTCAACAGTGAACAAAACACGATCCCTATTTTCAGGGACTTAGTATCTTTGGGAACAGACAGACCGAGAAAGAGAATTACAATAATTTGATGGATTTATGCTATCGAACTCTTGGGAAAGACACGGATACATAAGTAAAAAACATGAGGAAAGACAATCAAGGTGATACAGAGGCTAACAACACTTAAAATATATGCCTCAAGGTTCTAGACTCTTCTCTGGGACTACAAACAAGTGACAGCTCTGAGCTCCCTAGCAACCTGTGCAAATATAGAAACTGCAATTCCTTCTGTAGTTCACAGTGCCCCTAAGATAAAAGCCAACATCTCCTCTGTAAACAGAAAAGGCCAAGAGGTGTTTCTCATGAACCCTCATGCTGCAGGTGAATTCTATATAAATAACACCCTTATATATTTCCTGAACATTATAGACATAATTCTCACATCCCCCCACCTTTTGTCTTTATGCAAACCCTGTTTTATTTTAAATGTACACATATGTATATGCATGCATGCTCAGTTGTGTCCAACTCTTTGTGACCTTGTGAACTGTAGCCTACCAGGCTTCCCTGTCCATGGGATTCTCCAGGCAAGAATATTGGAATCGGTTGCCATTTCCTTCTCCAGGGGAATCGTCCCCACCCAAGGATCAAACCCATGTCTCCTCTGTCTCCTGCTTTGGTAGGAAGATTCTTTACCCCTGTGCCACCTGGAAAGCCCAATATACATATATAGGAGATCATGAAAATATGTTTTATTTTTTACAAAAGTTTTAAATATTACACTCCATTGACAGTTATTACAAAATATCAGCTATCTTCCCCTTGTTGTACAGTACATCCTTGAGCCTGTCTTAACCCCAATAGTTTGTGCCTCCCACTCCCCTACCCCTATACTGCTGTCCCCGCTTCCCTCTCGCTACTGGTAACCACTGGTTTGTTCTCTATATCTATGGGTTTGCTTCTTTTTTGTTATATCACTAGTTTGTTGTACTTTTTAGATTCTACACATAAGCAATATCATAGACTATTTGTCTTTCTGTGTCTGACATGTCTCTTCTTAAAGGATAATGTGATGATTAATTTATTTCTCAATTTGACTAGACCATGATATTTGGCCAAACACCAGTCATGATGAAGGTATATTTTGAAAAAGATCAACATTCCAACCAATAAGACTTTGATTAAAGCAGATTACCCTCCATAATGTGGGTTGGCCTTATGAAATCGGGGGAAGCCTTCAGAGATCAAGACTGAGGCTCCCCAACAGAGGGAATATTCTTCCCTTAGATGGCTTCAGAACTAGAGCTGTAACACCAGCTCTTCCACAAGTCTCCAGCTGCTGCCTGCTCTGCAGATTCAGACTCACTAGCCCTCTCCATCACCTGAATCAATTTCTCAAATCTCTCTTAAAAAAAAAATTATACCCACAGACACATACACACATCCTATTGGTTCTCTTCCTTTAGAGAATCCTAATACACGTAAATAGTTAAGACTTAAGTACAATCACTAAAACCAGTTTCTCACAGTCAGAACATTGTTCTGCAAGCACAAAGCTTCCCCATTATCTGGTTGAATAAAAAAAAAAAAATGGAGAACATTATTCTACTTTCAAAAATCACCCATGAAGATGACTTTCCAAACACCAAGATTTTGGTAATAATCTTAAGTTCTTTCTGAATGCTTGTGAATACTTTATGCATAAATATTCATTTAATCCTCAAGCCTAAGAGGCGTGTTCTATCATTATTCCCATTTGGGATCCGTAACTCCTCCAACACACACAAGGCAGCAAATGGCAGAGCCGGGACACGTCCTCAGAGTTTGACCCCAGAGACTAAGCTCCCAATTATTCTGCTGAAAACCCCAGAGACTAAGCTCCCAATTATTCTGCTGAAAACTCACTGGCAAGTGTTTGGAATGAATAAAGGACAGACCTGCAGAATCAAGCAGAGACATGGGCATCCAGAGGACCTCTCCTCTTCTACGCAGAAAATGCTAAGGAAGAACCACCAGAAATCTCCCCAGCACACAAAACTGGGTCTGGTTCTGCACAAGCTGAGAGAGCGAGTCCCCAGGGTTTACCTCAAAATGAGCTTCGCTTAGAGAGTGTTATCAAGTTACTAAAGCAGATCATATCTATTTATCCATCTATCTATATATATAGACATATATATATATACACACACATATACTCATGGGGCTTCCCAGGTGGCACTAGTGGCAAATAACCTGCTTGCCAATGCAGGAGACATAAGAGACATGGGTTTGATCCCTGGGTTGGGACAATCCCCTGGAGCAGGAAATGGCAGCCCACTCCAGTATTCTAGCCTAGAGAATTCCATAGACAGAGGAGCCTGCTGGGCCATAGTCCATGGGGTCAGAAAGAGTCGGGCATGACTTAGTGACTAAACAACAACATATATATTCTTTTGTTGCCTAAACTTCCTAGGGACCTAAGGATCAGGAAAGCAGAGTAAAGAACAAAAGGAGGGATTTCCCTGGTGGTCCAGTGTCGAGACTCTGCACTGCCTCTGTAGGGGGCTCAGGTTGATCCTTGGTCAGAGAAACTAAAATCCCACAGACAACACAGCAAGACCAAAAGATAAAAGTTCAGGAAAACAAGAAAGAACAAAGTGAACTCCTGGCAAGGCCTCTTCATCTCTGAGTCCAGCCATCTCATCATCTCAACAGACAGACTCCCTTTAAAAAGAGAGATGATCCCACAGAACACTCTGAGCAAATGCCCTCCCCGCTGAAGCCACCACGAAGATGATTTTTCTTACCTCTTAGTTTTGGATCTTGGAGTATAGCCGCCTTTTGGGCACCTTTCCCTTTCCTCTTCACTTCCAGGGTTCCTTAGACTCAAGCTCCAGGCAGATCAGCCGTATCAAATGGCCCAGCCCATGGAAGATTTTGGATCAAGCCCTTTCTTTGCACAATTTCACTCTTGGTCATTTATCAGACAGGTGAAAAGTGCATTCACTTTTCTTCCCAGGGCCTGGAGCAAATATAAAGCACACCCTTTCACGCTGTGAACCGAGGCTCTCCCATCCAAATCATGGTTCCCCAGTTTCCCTAGCTGCGTCCTCAGTGGCTGGGAAGCCCATTTGCCAGGTGCTTCTGAAACTGTCCAGAACTGAGTGACAGAGTCCGACTGAGCCAGGGTGAGGCAGCAGCCTCAATGTGGGTCAGGTTCTCTCCTCTGGCCATGGAAAAGCCTCAGGGAAGAGACCACCTCTGTCCCTGATAAGTGTGGTAGCAAATTAGAGACGACTTCACAGAAAACCATCCTGGGGGCCTCCTGAGCAGGCCTCAGGCATTTGTCCTCAGCATGGTTCCTGGGACTGAGCTGATCATTTACCCTGTAAAAAAACTGTATCAGACTCTTCAAAATATTAATACTTGAATTGTAAGGAGGAATGTAGCTTTTAAAAATAATTTTTATGTTATCAAAAGGCCATCATATTCTAGAGATTATTTTGTATCTTGATTTTTAAAGGTAATTGTGTATGTGCTATTTTGGAGCAGCCAAGAAATGGTAAGTAAGCACATAGCATCCAGATTTCTCAGGAGCCCAAGCAGAGACCCTTTCTAAGTGTTTACCTGATGTGTTTCCTGAGAGGCAGCAGACCACATCTTCCTGTCGCCATCAACATCACAAAGACCATGTGATTGTATAGCCAGATGCTAGCCCTTGTCCATAATTTCCAATGCTTCACTTCATTGCAGCTGTGCAGAGACCTTTCTGACCCCATCTGAATTAGTGTAATTAACTTCCAATGTTATAATTCTAGCATGGTAGGTTTTGTTTCCCCCTCCGCCCCCCCCCCCAAAAATTTATTATTTGACATTCAAAGAGAAAACTCTCTAAAAATGACTTCATCATTAAAAGAAATCATCTTGCTTCTTTTAAATATGCATCCAAGAAAAGCCAGTAGGCATTCACAGGCATCTATCTAGTCACAGATCAAAATCTTGCAAAATTGCGTAGTCTGACCAGAGCCTCCTCAAAAATGGTGAAGAAGCTTAAACAAGCCAGTCTACTTCCTGTTCGCAACCACAAATGCAGGAATACAGGTCATGTAGAAATGACTCCTTTTTCTTCTAAGTTTCAAGTAATATAAGCCTGTTGGAAGGGAGGAAAGTGTTAGTTGCTCAGTCGTGTCTGACTCTTTGCAACCCCATAGACTGCAGCCCACCAGGCTCCACTGTGCATGGAATCCTCCAGGCAAGAATACTGGAGTGGGTTGCCATTCCCTTCTCCAAGAGATGTTTCCGACCCAGGGATGGAATCAAGGTCTCCTGCATTGCCAACAAATTCTTTACCATCTGAGCCACCAGTGAAGCCCCTAGATAAGCCTAGATGTTTTGAATTTTTGTATATCAAAGTTTTCCTGCTATTCAAAAATGTATAAAAAGCTTTTTTCAGAAGGCCTCAAAAATGTAAACTAGAGACTGAATATTGCTTTGCCACTTTGCCTGGTGACCTGTGTTTTCCAGCAACACATGGATTCAAAACATGACCGTTAACTTTAGGGGCTGGTGGAGGAAGATGGGGGAAATGGAAGAGGCAGAGGGAGGTAGGAAAACAGGGAGAGAGATGAGAACTGAGAGCTAAGCTGGGAGAAATAGAAGAGGCAAATGTAGAAAGCATTTTGGGATGAGCAAACAAACATGATTTTCTCTGCTAGCCCAGAGCATGAAGACTCACAGGAATCAAACAGAATCTAGTCCTTGTGAAACGCTGCACAAAAGGAAAGGCAAGAAGCACTGTTAGTGTCCTGAAGGCAAAGCGCAGGGGAGGAAGGGACGAAACAAGGAGGTAACGGAATGCGGAGGACACACCGAGACACTGAACGGGATAGTCAGCGACAGATCCTTTGTAAGGACTGGTGTCCAGGGAACTTCCAGCTGTGGGCGAGCTGTGGCTGGGAACAAGAAATAAAGCATCTTAATTGCTTTTCCAATACAGATATTTTACCTCCGTGTCTAGAGAAAATTGGTTCTCTAGTAAATGGTATAAACTCACTGGGGAAACGTACTTATGGCACCACAGAAATATTGTATCTAGAAACTAATGCTTGAATGTCTTCCATCTGCTTGAAGTCCATTTTTATATTTTTCCAAAGTACCGATCAAGATTAAGAATAAAGTTTCTTACCTTCAAGAGTTCATTCAGTCTAAACTCTTGACTGGGTTACAAAAGTAAACACCAGTATTCCCTGTGGCCCAGAGGAACAAATGTTCTGATTTCTTGTGTGTAAGACATGAAAAGAGTCCATTGGACAGGAAAATATGTGGCTGAGGAGAAACAGAATAGGAACAGGAAAACAGGAGGGGCCATGTGTACATGGACATGATCGCTTTCTATTCATGTAAAAAATGGGATGGCAAATTAGATCTACTAATAGTTATACTACCCAAGGGAGGGTGTGCTGAATCTGAGGATGTTTCAGAATCTGTTCTCCAAAGAAGGATTTGACACATTCAATTTATAAACACTGCTGCTGCTGCTATTCAGTCATTAAGTCATGTCCGACTCTTTATGACCCCATGCACGGCAGCACACCAGTCTTCCCCGTCCATCACTGTATCCCGGAATTTTCTCAAACTCATGCCCATTGAGTCAGTGATGCCATCCAGCCATCTCATCCTCTGTCTTCCTCTTCTCCTCCTACCTTCAACCTTCCTGAGCATCAGAGTCTTTTCCAATGAGTCGACTCTTCATATCAGGTGGCCAAAGTATCGGAGTTTCAGCATCAGTTGTTCCAATGAATATTCAGGGTTGATTTCCTTTAAATTGATGCTTTGATCTCTTTGCAGTCCAAGGGCTTCTCAAGAGTCTTCTAGAGTGCTGGAATTTGAAAGCATCAATTCTTCAGTGCTCAGCCTTCTTTCTGGTCCAACTCTCACATCCATACATTACTACTGCAGTTTGGTTCAGTTGCTCAGTCAGGTCCAATGCTTTGCGACTCCATGGACTGCACCACAACAGGCTTCCCTGTCCTTCACCAACTCCTGGATCTTGCTCAAACTCATGTCTATCCAGTCGGTAATGCCATCCAACCATCTCACCCTCTGTTGTCCCCTTTTCCTTCTGCCTTCAATCTTTCCCAGAATTAAGTCTTTTCCAAGGGGTCAGTTCTTCCCATTAGATGGCCAAAGTATTGGAGCTTCAGCATCAGTCCTTCCAATGAATATTCAGGAATGATTTCCTTGAAGACTGACTGGCTGGATCACCTTGCAGTCCAAGGGACTCTCAAGAGTCTTCTCCAACACCACAGTTCAAAAGCATCAGTTCTTTGGCACTCAGCTTTCTTTATGGTCCAACTCTCACATCTATACATGACTACTGGAAAAAAATATAGCTTTGACTAGACAGACCTTTGCTGGCAAAGTAATGACTCTTCTTTTTAACATGCTGTCTATGTTGGTCATAGCGTTTCTTCCAAGGAGTGAGTGTCTTTTAATTTCATTACTGCAGTCACCATCTGCAGTGATTTTGGAGCCCCCCCAAAATAGTCTCACTGTTTCCATTGTTTCAATACCTATTCACCATGAAGTAATGGGACCAGATGCCATGATCTTCATTTTCTGAATGTTGAGTTTTAAATCAACATTTTCACTCTCCTCTTTCAGTTTCATCAAGAGGCTCTTTATTTCTTCTCCCCTTTCTGCCATAAGGGTTGTGTCATCTGTGTATCTCAGGTTATTGATATTTCTCCTGGCAATCTTGATGCCAAATTGTGCTTCATTCAGCCTAGTATGTCACATGATATACTCTGCATATAAGTTAAATAAGCAGTGTGACAATATACAGCCTTGTCATACTCCTTTCCCAATTTGGAACCAGTCCATTGTTCCATGTCTGGTTCTAACTCTTGCTTCTTGACCTGCACACAGATTTCTCAGGAGGCAGGTAAAGTGTTCTGGTATACACATTTCTTTAAGAATTTTCCACAGTTTGTTATGTCCACACAGTCAAAGGCTTTGGCGTAGTTAATAAAGCAGAAGTAGATGTTTTTCTGGAACTCTCTTGCTTTTTCTGTGATCCAGTGGATGTTGGCAATTTGATCTCTGGTTCCTCTGCCTTTCCTAAATCCAGTTTGAACATCTGGAAGTTCACAGTTCATGTACTATTGAAGTCTGGCTTGGAGAATTTTGAGCATTACTTTGCTAGTGTGTGAGATAAGTGCAATTGTGTGGTATA
This sequence comes from Bos taurus, assembly GCF_002263795.3. Taxonomy (NCBI): domain Eukaryota; kingdom Metazoa; phylum Chordata; class Mammalia; order Artiodactyla; family Bovidae; genus Bos; species Bos taurus. Next base: position 8,259,955 of record NC_037336.1, read on the forward strand.
GTTTGAGCATTCTTTATTATTACTTTTCTCTGGGATGGGAATGAAAACTTACCTTTTCTAGTCCTGTGGCCACTGCTGAGTTTTCCATATTTGCTGGTATATTGAGTGCAGCACTTCCATAGCATCTTCTTTTAGGATTTGAAATAGCTTAACTGGAATTCCATCACCTCCACTAGCTTTTATTTTAGTGATGCTTCCTAAGGCCCACGTGACTTCGCATTCCAGGATATCTTGCTCTAGGTGAGTGATCACACCGTTGTGGTGATCTGCATCATGAAAATCTTTTCTGCATAGTTCTTCTGTGTATTCTTGCTACCCCTGCTTAATATGCTCTGCTTCTGTTAGGTCCATACCATTTCTGTCCTTTATTGAGCCCATCTTTGCATGAAATGTTCCCTTGGTATCTCTAATTTTCTTAAAGAGATCTCTAGTCTTTCCCATTCTATTGTTTTCCTTTATTTCTTTGCATTGATCACTGAGGAAGCCTTTCTTTTTGTTTTAATAATCTAGTTTTTATTTATTTTTTTAATTTTATTTTTCAACTTCACAATATTGTATTGGTTCTTATCTCTCCTGCTATTCTTTGGAACTCTGCAGTCAAATGTGTATATCTTTCCTTTTCTCCTTTGCCTTTTGCTTCTCTTCTTTTCTCAGCTATTTGTAAGACTTCCTCAGACAACCATTTTTTCTTTTTATATTTCTTTTTCTTGGGGATGGTCTTGATCACTGCCTCCTGTAGAATATCATGAACCTCTGTCCATAGTTCTTCAGGCACACTGTTAGATCTAATCCCTTGAATCTGTCTGTCACTTTCACTGTTTAATTGTAAGGAATTTGATTTAGGTCATACTTGAATGGTCTAGTGGTTTTCTATACTTTCTTCAATTTAAGTCTGAATTTGGCAATAAGGAGTTCATGATCTGAGCCACAGTCAGCTCCCGGTCTTGTTTTTGCTGACTGTATACAGCTTCTCCATCTTTGCCTGCAAAGAATATAATCAATCTGATTTCAGTATTTCAGTATTGACCATCTGGTGATGTCCATGTGTAGAGTCTTCTCTTGTATTGTTGGAAGATGGTGTTTGCTTTGACCAGTGTGTTCTCTTGGCAAAACTCTATTAGCCTTTGTCCTGCTTCATTCTGTACACCAAGGCCAAATTTGCCTGTTACTCCAGGTATCTGTTGACTTCCTACTTTTGCATTCCAGTCCCCTATGATGAAACGACGTATTTTTTAGGTGTTAGTTCTAAAAGGTCTTGTAGGTCTTCATAGAACCATTCAACTTCAGCTTCTTTGGCATTACTGGATTGGGCATAGACTTGAATTACTGAATGGTTTGCCTTGGAAATGAACAGAGATCATTCTGTTGTTTTTGAGGTTGTATCCAAGCACTGCATTTCAGACTCCTTTTTTTTACTATCATGGCTACTCTATTTCTTCTAAGGGATTCTTGCCCACAGGAGTAGATATAATGGTAATCTGAATTAAATCAGCCCATTCTATTCATATATGGATCATTTTGAACAAAGTGATATCTCTACTTTTTCATATGCTGTCTAGATTTGTCATAGTTTTTCTTCCAAGGAACAAGAGTCTTTTAATTTCATGGCTGCAGGCACTGTTGACAGGGGTTTTAGAACCCAAGAAAATAAACACTCTAATGAATCATTTTATCAAAACACATAGAGATCATATTGAGGAAATTCATGTCATTAAAGAAGCCATGTGATTTTTTATTCCATTGCAGAAGTTTCTGGAATATAAATTTTCTTCATGGACTATGCCATCTCATTACCAGCCCATGGCTTATAAGTAGTATAAAAGTACCCCTTGTTTTTGCCTTGGGAGAGAAGTTCATAGGACATGCCTCAGTTTACTATTTGATAAGGCCCTTGGAAGTTTATACATTTTTTTCCTTTACTGAATTTTTGTTTTTAATGAAAGTGAAACTATGAATGCTCCCAAACTGGACTGCAAACACTTTAAGAGCATCATCACACACTAGCACATTACAGGAAACAACACTGAGCCCATTGCTGTTTTGTAACATAATCTGGTTACATAATCTTACTGGAGAAGTGATGTGGAAATGTTGTGTTTCTTTGGAGAGAGTAAAAGGCTGTTGAAAATACAAGATAAGACTGTGCACATACCCACTAGCAGCAATGATTTACTCCTTTTCCTGAGAATAAAGAAATCTTTTTCTTTTCTGACAAGGATAACAAATGCATTTAGAAACTAAGTTATTAAAAAGCAGATTATCAGGTAGCCAACTCATTTCCTGATGTGATCAACAAGCTGAAAGGGTGCTTGGGGACATCGGCTGGGAAGGATTGGAAGTGACAGAATGCCACGACTCACCAATACTGCTTGGTGACAGGGAGCACAGACCCTGTGAGGTGTGCTTGTTTATTTCCTCTGCCTTATCTCTAAAAGGCCTGTTCTCCATTTGATTACAAGTTGAATCTGGCTTCTCAAATCAATTCTTCTAACACAAAGTGATCGTGTTCACTTAAGTAATTGCTTTCTACATAGTCTGTTCCTGATGAGTTGAGCCCTGCATAACCTGTCTTGCCAAGCTCTGAGGCTCAAAGGCAGCCATCATCAACTTCTCCCCAAACCTGAATCTCACCTTGTCCACCACACCACGTCCAGGAACATTCTAGAAAAGCTCCTCCACCTCAGTGACTGACTCCAGGCTCTCCGGACATAATGGAATATTTGCAAATAGCACAGCAATCATGTTTTGTTGACCTTTGAGCTTGATGGACAGGGAAGCCTGGCGTGCTGCGATTCATGAGGTCACAAAGAGTCGGACATGACTGAGCAACTGAGCTGAACTCAACTGAACTGAGCTTGATCTGTTATTTCTAAAAACAAACACAAGGATTTCTTAGAAAAAGAACATTGTACAGAAAGAAAAAAGTTCTGCCAGTGTTGATTTGAAATTCCACCCATGGGCAGGCTTCCTGGACCTTGATCTGCTCAAGGAATGCAGAGAATTCCCTTCAGCCACTTAATGTCCAACAATGAGAGCTAGTGCTGCCCTTAAAAATGTTATCGAACTACAGATTTTTCTAAAAGACTTTTTAGAACAGGATTGAAAAATCTTTTCACAGATTTTTCTGTTGGCAAATTGCTTCCAATCAAATGATTAAAATTAGTTTCACAGAGATGGTTTTACCACCATTTGATGATCAGCGTAACCTCCAATTGAATTCTTCAATTTCCAGAAGAAAAAAAAGAAAGGTTTCATTAAAATCCCCAAACACTGATTGCACAACTTAATGTAGAACAAAAATTTGCCATAGCAAGTACCTCACTCTCCCCCTGATCATTGCCCAAGTATTTCAAGTAAAATAAGAAGGAAAACACACTGACCAGCAAACTGTTTCTGAAGCATCACCTACTACAGAAAGGGAGATGTTTAAGAAAATTTAAAGGTTAAAAAAAGGTTCTGATCTCTGCTTTGCTTTAGCCGTGGAGCTGACCCTCACCTGTGTTCTGGGAGTTTGACCCACCTGGAACCATACAAACCCCGGAGCTGTGGCTGCCAGAGTGATGAGGCTTGTATCATGATTCTGCCACATACAGAAATCTTCAGGTTTCTTAAAATTAAAACAATTCCTCTTATACTTAAACCATCTCAAAGTACCTGTTCCTTAGTGCATCACCAGAGGAGAGCTGGCATGTCAGGTTCTCGGGGTACTAGGACAGGCTGCAGGGGTGTGAGGAGTGGACACCCAGTCCTGGGTCCTTCATACACACTGGCTCCCAATTCTTCTTATTCTCAGGACCTCTTAAAAATTCTTGACCATTCCCCAAATCGTTTCTTTATTAAAATATCTGAACTATGCAGATTAGAAATCTAATGTGATCACTTCAAATGATATTTATTTATTTAAAAATAACAATAATATTTTATTATTGGCCCAATGGTTAAAACTCTGTGCTTCTAATGTAGGGGGCACAGGTTTGATCCCTGGTCAGGGAACTAAGATTCTGCATATCCTGTGGCAAAAAGTAAAATTAAAAAAAAATAATAAATCCATAACCTGTTAGCATGTCACATATTTTAGAAATAATCTATTTTCCAAAACTGAATAAAATTTAATGAGAAGAATAGCAGTATTTCAGATATTTTGCAGATATCTTGAATGCCTGGATGAAGAGAAGACTGCTGGATTCTAAGATCTGTTCTGTATTCCTTCAGTGCACCCATTCAGTGTGTTCTGACACATGGCTTTTGTTGAAGTAGATGAAAAACATCAAGGCCACAAAGGTGTGTGATTGGAAAAGGAAAGAGTCTTTTCCGATTATTCTGGATATTCTCCTTTGATACTATACCAAAACTCAGCAGCAAGAGTATCTTAAAAATTAGTTTAATGTGGAATCTGAAATCATAGCTGTAAATCTTTCATATTCTCTTACATTAAATGCCTTGGTCTGTCTTGTACTTTGAATGTATCTTGCACACTGAATGGTTTTGTAATATCATACTCTGATCATTTAGAAAATATTGGACAAGTTATGAAGTTCTTCCTAATGTTAAAACACTTCATTTGGAGGGAGGAGCTAAGATGGCGGAGGAGTAAGATGGGGAGAACACTTTCTCCCCCACAAATTCATCAAAAGAACATTTAAACGCCGAGGAAATTCCACAAAACAACTTCTGAATGTCGGCAGAGGACATCAGGCACCCAGAAAAGCAACCCAAGTCTTCGAAAGGAGGTAGGAAAAAATATAAAAGACAAAAAAAGAGACAAAAGAGGGAGGGACAGAGTTCCATCCTGGGAAGGGAGTCTTATAAAGAGAGAAGTTTCCAAACACCAGGAAACCTTCTCACTGCCGAATCTGTGCCGAGCCTTGGAAGCACAGAGGGCAACATAACAGGGAGGAAAAATAAATAAACAATTAAAACCCTCAGATTGCAAGTCCTATGGTAACTCCCCCAGCGGAGAAGCAGCGCAGACGCCTGCACACGCCACTAGCAAGCGGGGGCTGGGCAAGGAGATGCGGTGCGGGCTGCATCGCTTAGAGTAAGGATCTGGCCTGAATACCCTGAGCGCTATCTGAGCGAAATAATTTGGGCTAGCAAACCAGACTGTGGGATATCTACCACATGAAAAGCCAGCCCTAACCTAAGACACCGCCAGACCTGTGCAGGGAACAAAGGACTGAACAGAGATAGCCGGCTGCAGACCATCCCCCCTCCAGTGACAGGCAGCCAGAGCCGGAAGGGGGCAATTGCAGCTCCAGACATTATCTATAAAACTGTAAGCAGGCTTCTTTGCTAACCAAAACTTCTTGGGAGTCTGGACGGTCAACATCTGCCTGAAAAGGTGCACCGGTTTTACACCCAGATAACCAAGTGGCGGGGAGGCGATAAGTCGCAGCAATCACACTCGCCAAACACCTCATCACCTGAGCTGCTCGGACCTGGGAAGGGCACAAAACGCAGGCCCAACCAAGTCTGGGCCTCTGAGGACTACCTGAGTGCCTGAACATGAGCGGCTTGGACCTGGGAGGTGCAGGCAGCCCAGGGCCGGCCACGGATGGTTCCTGGTGGAGCAACCTAGAGCCGGAGCAGTGTGGGCAGGGAGGCTATACGCGCCGTGAGTGGGGGCAGACCCAGTGTGGCTGAGGCACTGCGAGCACACGCCAGTGTTATTTGTTTGCAGCATCCCTCCCTACCTCCCCACAGCGCAACTGAACAAGTGAGCCTTAAAAAAAAAAAAAAAGTGTCCTCCACCATCCCCTTTGTGTCAGGGCGGAAACCAGACACTGAAGAGACCAGCAAACAGAAGAAGCTATAACAGAGGGAACCGCCTTGGAAGCTACAGGCAATAGATTAAAACCCTGTGGTTAGTATGGACTACATAGGAAGGGGCCTATAGATCTTGAGAAATATAAGTCAGACCAAGAAACTAGCCAAAAATGAACTGAACCCACAATACTCACAACAAAACCAGAGAAAGTCCTAGATATATTTTTACGATCATTCTTTCTTTTTTTTTAATTAAAAAAAAATTTTTAATCCTCTATTATTCCTTTAATTTTCACTTTTATAACCTATTACTTTGCAAAAAAAAACAAACCCTATTTTTTTAAGCAAACTTCATATATATATTTTTTATAATTTTTTTGACCTTGTTCTTTTTTTTTTCTTCTTTTCTTTAACATTGTATTTTTTTTAATTTTATTTTATTTTTAAACTTTACATAATTGTATTAGTTTTGCCAAATATCAAAATGAATCTGCCACAGGTATACATGTATTTTTGAAATTCCAAACTCTACTCTAGATTTTTAATTTTAGATTTTTGGTATTTGTTATCAATTTTGTACCTATAGTTTTTTTTATAATTTCTGTGACTTTTCTTTTTTCTCTGTTTCTTTCTCTTCTTCTTTTATATAATATTGTATATCTGAAATTCCAAACTCTACTCTAGATTTTTAATTTATGCTTTTTGGTATTTGTTATCAATTTTGTACCTGTATTTTCTTTATAATTTTTGCAACTTTGTTTTTGTTTGTTTGTTTTTTTCTCTTTTTCTTCTTCTTTTTTTTTAACATTGTATTTTTGAAATTCCAAACTCTAGATTTTTAATTTTTGCTTTTATGTATTTGTTACCAATTTTGTACCTTTAAGAACCCAATCTTCAGTACCTATTTTCACTAGGGAGCGAGATTACTGGCTTGACTGCTCTCTCTCCCTTTGGACTCTCCTTTTTCTCCACCAGGTCGCCTGTGTCTCCTCCCTAACCCCTCTCTACTCTACCCAACTCTGTGAGTTTCTGTGTGTTCCAGACGGTGAAGAACACTTAGGGAACTGATTACTGGCTGGATCTGTCTCCCTCCTTTTCATTCCCCCCTTTTATCCTCCTGGCCACCTCTGTCTCCTTCCTCCTTCTTCTCTTCTCTGTATAATTCCATGAACATCTCTGAGTGGTCCAGTTGTGGAGTGCACATAAGGAAGTGATTACTTGCTAGCCCACTCTGTCCTCTATTGATTCCACCTCATCTCATTCAGGTCACCTCTAACTCCCTCCTCCCTCTTCTCTTCTCCATGTAATGCTGTGAACCTCTCTGGGTGACCCTCACGGTAGAGAAACTTTTCATCTTTAATGTAGATGTTTTATCAATGGTGCTGTATAGAAGGAGAAGTTTTGAAACTACTGTAAAAATAAGACCGGTTACTGGAAGCAGGAGGCTTAAGTCCAAACCCTGACTCCAGGGAACTCCTGACTCCAAGGAACATTAATTGACAGGAGCTTATCAAATGCCTCCATACTGACACTGAAACCAAGCACCACACAAGGGCCAACAAGTCCAGGGCAAGACATACCAAGCAAATTCTCCAGCAACAAAGGAACACAGCCCTGAGCTCCAAGATACAGGCTGCCCAAAGTCACCCCAAAACCATAGACATCTCATAACTCATTACTGGACACTTCATTGCACTCCAGAGAGAAGAAATACAGCTCCACCCACCAGAACACCGACACAAGCTTCCCTAACCAAGAAACCTTGACAAGCCACCTGTACAAACCCACACAGAGCGAGGAAACGCCACAATAAAGAGAACCCCACAAACTGCCAGAATACAGAAAGGACACCCCAAACTCAGCAATTTAAACAAGATGAAGAGACAGAGGAATACCCAGCAGGTAAAGGAACAGGATAAATGCCCACCAAACCAAACAAAAGAGGAAGAGATAGGGAATCTACCTGATAAAGAATTCTGAATAATGATAGTGAAATTGATCCAAAATCTTGAAATCAAAATGGAATCAGAGATAAAGAGCCTGGAGACAAGGATTGAGAAGCTGCAAGAAAGGTTTAACAAGGACCTAGAAGAAATAAAAAAGAGTCAATATATAATGAATAATGCAATAAATGAAATTAAAAACACTCTGGAGGCAACAAATAGTAGAATAACAGAGGCAGAAGATAGGATTAGTGAATTAGAAGATAGAATGGTAGAAATAAATGAATCAGAGAGGATAAAAGAAAAACGAATTAAAATAAATGAGGACAATCTCAGAGACCTCCAGGACAATATTAAATGCTACAACATTCGAATCATAGGGGTCCCAGAAGAAGAAGACAAAAGAAAGACCATGAGAAAATACTTGAGGAGATAATAGTGGAAAACTTCCCTAAAATGGGGAAGGAAATAATCACCCAAGTCCAAGAAACCCAGAGAATCCCAAACAGGATAAACCCAAGGCGAAACACCCCAAGACACATATTAATCAAATTAACAAAGATCAAACACAAAGAACAAATATTAAAAGCAGCAAGGGAAAAACAACAAATAACACACAAGGGAATTCCCATAAGGATAACAGCTGATCTTTCAATAGAAACTCTTCAAGCCAGGAGGGAATGGCAAGACATACTTAAAATGATGAAAGAAAATAACCTACAGCCCAGATTACTGTACCCAGCAAGGATCTCATTCAAGTATGAAGGAGAAATCAAAAGCTTTTCAGACAAGCAAAAGCTGAGAGAATTCAGCACCACCAAACTAGCTCTCCAACAAATACTAAAGGATATTCTCTAGACAGGAAACACAAAAATGGTGTATAAACTCGAACCCAAAACAATAAAGTAAATGGCAACGGGATCATACTTATCAGTAATTACCTTAAACGTAAATGGGTTGAATGCCCCAACCAAAAGACAAAGACTGGCTGAATGGATACAAAAACAAGACCCCTACATATGTTGTCTACAAGAGACCCACCTCAAAACAGGGGACACATACAGACTGAAAGTGAAGGGCTGGAAAAAGATTTTCCATGCAAATAGGGACCAAAAGAAAGCAGGAGTAGCAATACTCATATCAGATAAAATAGACTTTAAAACAAAGGCTGTGAAAAGAGACAAAGAAGGTCACTACATAATGATCAAAGGATCAATCCAAGAAGAAGATATAACAATTATAAATATATATGCACCCAACACGGGAGCACCGCAATATGAAAGACAAATGCTAACAAGTATGAAAGGAGAAATTAACAATAACACAATAATAGTGGGAGACTTTAATACCCCACTCACACCTATGGATAGATCAACTAAACAGAAAATTAACAAGGAAACACAAACTTTAAAAGATACAATAGACCAGTTAGACCTAATTGATATCTATAGGACATTTCATCCCAAAACAATGAATTTCACCTTTTTCTCAAGCGCACATGGAACCTTCTCCAGGATAGATCACATACTGGGCCATAAATCTAGCCTTGGTAAATTCAAAAAAATACAAATCATTCCAAGCATCTTTTCTGACCACAATGCAGTAAGATTAGATCTCAATTACAGGAGAAAAACTATTAAAAATTCCAACATATGGAGGCTGAACAACACGCTGCTGAATAACCAGCGAATCACAGAAGAAATCAAAAAAGAAATCAAAATTTGCATAGAAACGAACAAAAATGAAAACACAACAACCCAAAACCTGTGGGACACTGTAAAAGCAGTCCTAAGGGGAAAGTTCATAGCAATACAGGCACAGCTCAAGAAACAAGAAAAAAGTCAAATAAATAACCTAACTCTACACCTAAAGCATCTAGAAAAGGAAGAAATGAAGAACCCCAGGGTTAGTAGAAGGAAAGAAATCTTAAAAATTAGGGCAGAAATAAATGCAAAAGAAACAAAAGAGACCAGAGCAAAAATCAACAAAGCCAAAAGCTGGTTCTTTGAAAGGATAAATAAAATTGACAAACCATTAGCCAGACTCATCAAGAAACAAAGGGAGAAAAATCAAATCAATAAAATTAGAAATGAAAATGGAGAGATCACAACAGACAACACAGAAATACAAAGGATCATAAGAGACTACTATCAACAATTATATGCCATAAAATGGACAACGTGGAAGAAATGGACAAATTCTTAGAAAAGTACAACTTTCCAAAACTGGACCAGGAAGAAATAGAAAATCCTAACAGACCCATCACAAGCATGCAGATTGAAACTGTAATCAAAAATCTTCCAGCAAACAAAAGCCCAGGTCCAGACAGCTTCACAGCTGAATTATACCAAAAATTTAGAGAAGAGCTGACACCTATCCTGCTCAAACTCTTCCAGAAAATTGCAGAGGAAGGTAAACTTCCAAACTCATTCTATGAGGCCACCATCACCCTAATACCAAAACCTGACAAAGATGCCACAAAAAAAGAAAAGTACAGGCCAATATCACTGATGAACATAGATGCAAAAATCCTTAACAAAATTCTAGCAATCAGAATCCAACAACACATTAAAAAGATCATACACCATGACCAAGTGGGCTTTATTCCAGGGATGCAAGGATTCTTCAATATCTGCAAATCAATCAATGTAATACACCACATTAACAAACTGAAAAATAAAAACCATATGATTATCTCAATAGATGCAGAGAAAGCCTTTGACAAAATTCAACATCCATTTATGATAAAAAAAAAAAACTCTCCAGAAAGCAGGAATAGAAGGAACATACCTCAACATAATAAAAGCTATATATGACAAACCCACAGCAAACATTATCCTCAATGGAGAAAAATTGAAAGCATTTCCTCTAAAGTCAGGAACAAGACAAGGGTGCCCACTTTCACCATTACTATTCAACATAGTTTTGGACGTTATGGCCACAGCAATCAGAGCAGAAAAAGAAATAAAAGGAATCCAAATTGGAAAAGAAGAAGTAAAACTCTCACTGTTTGCAGATGACATGATCCTCTACATAGAAAACCCTAAGGACTCCACCAGAAACTTACTAGAACTAATCAATGACTATAGTAAAGTTGCAGGATATAAAATCAACACACAGAAATCCCTTGCATTCCTATACACTAATAATGAGAAAACAGAAAGAGAAATTAAGGAAACAATTCCATTCACCATTGCAATGGAGAGAATAAAATACTTAGGAATATATCTACCTAAAGAAACTAAAGACCTATATATAGAAAACTATAAAACACTGGTGAAAGAAATCAAATAGGACACTAATAGATGGAGAAATATACCATGTTCATGGATTGGAAGAATCAATGTAGTGAAAATGAGTATACTACCCAAAGCAATTTATAGATTCAATGCAATTCCTATCAAGCTACCAATGGTATTCTTCACAGAGCTAGAACAAATTATTTCACAATTTGTATGGAAATACAAAAAACCTCGAATAGCCAAAGCTATTTTGAGAAAGAAGAATGGAACTGGAGGAATCAACCTGCCTGACTTCAGGCTCTATTACAAAGCCACAGTTATCAAGACAGTATGGTACTGGCACAAAGACAGAAATATAGATCAATGGAACAAAATAGAAAGCCCAGAGATAAATCCACGCACATATGGACACCTTATCTTTGACAAAGGAGGCAAGAATATACAATGGATTAAAGACAATCTCTTTAACAAGTGGTGCTGGGAAAACTGGTCAACCACTTGTAAAAGAATGAAACTGGAACACTTTCTAACACCATACACAAAATAAAAATAAAAAATAAAAAAAATAAACTCAAAATGGTTAAAGATCTCAATGTAAGACCAGAAACTATAAAACTCCTAGAGGAGAACATAGGCAAAACACTCTCAGACATACATCACAGCAGGACCCTCTATGACCCACCTCCCAGAATATTGGAAATAAAAGCAAAAATAAATGAATGGGACCTAATTAAACTTAAAAGCTTCTACACAACAAAGGAAACTATTAGCAAGGTGAAAAGGCAGCCTTCAGAATGGGAGAAAATAATAGCAAATGAAGCAACTGACAAACACCTAATCTCAAAAATATACAAGCAACTCCTACAGCTCAACTCCAGAAAAATAAACGACTCAATCAAAAAATGGGCTAAAGAACTAAATAGACATTTCTCCAAAGAAGACATACAGATGGCTAACAAACACATGAAAAGATGCTCAACATCACTCATGATCAGAGAAATGCAAATCAAAACCACTATGAGGTACCATTTCACCCCAGTCAGAATGGCTGTGATCCAAAAGTCAACAAGCAATAAATGCTGGAGACGGTGTGGAGAAAAGGGAACCCTCTTACACTGTTGGTGGGAATGCAAACTAGTACAGTCACTATGGAGAACAGTGTGGAGATTCCTTAAAAAACTGGAAATAGAACTGCCTTATGATCCAGCAATCCCACTTCTGGGCATACACACTGAGGAAACCAGAAGGGAAAGAGACACGTGTGCCCCGATGTTCATCGCAGCACTGTTTATAATAGCCAGGACATGGAAGCAACCTAGATGTCCATCAGCAGATGAATGGATAAGAAAGCAGTGGTACATATACATAATGGAGTATTACTCAGCCATTAAAAAGAATACATTTGAATCAGTTCTAATGAGGTGGACCAAACTGGAACCTATTATACAGAGTGAAGTAAGCCAGAAAGAAAAACACCAATACAGTATACTAACGCATATATATTGAATTTAGAAAGATGGTAACAATAACCCTGTGTATGAGACAGCAAAAGAGACACTGATGTATAGATCAGTCTTATGGACTCTGTGGGAGAGGGAGAGGGGGAGAAGATTTTGGAGAATAGCCTTGAAACATGTATAATATCATGTATGAAATGAGTCACCAGTCCAGGTTCAATGCACGATACTGGATGCTTGGGGCTGGTGCTCTTGGACGACCCAGAGGGATGGTATGGGGAGGGAGGAGGGAGGAGTGAGGAGGGTTCAGGATGGGGAACATATGTATACCTGTGGTGGATTCATTTCAATATTTGGCCAAACTAATACAATATTGTAAAGTTTAAAAATAAAATTTATTAAAAAATAAAACACTTCATTTATATACTATCAAAAAATCACATTTATTCATATCACCTTCAGTCTTTAAGTTTGGGGAAGCTATAAAGTTTGTCGTGGCAGACTTGAGTTTTTCAGAATTCTAGTTTTCACTTGAACACTAAAATTTTACCATTGGCAACAAATACTGTCAGTCGGTTTCCTTGAAGTGGCAGGCTCATTTTGTTCAGTTTCAAGAAAATGTCTCCCAAATGCCCAAGGGTAGCTATTTGTAATTCATTCTTTCAAGTAAACATGTTACTTTCCAAATCAAGTAGATCATTCAGTTTATATCGCAGTTGCAAGTGAGTTACAGGTTAGTACTTTGGGATTCCGTCCTACACAACAGTAAAAGAACATGTGCTCAGGGTCAAGATTTAACACAGTTAATTTTTACAGATTCACGAATGCCATTCTCATGTGAAACTGGCTTTGTGGACTTTTTGCTTTTACTTATTTTTGTTTTGTTTTTCTACTAAGAATGCCTTGCAGGTTAGAAAAACAGAATTAAGCTAAAAATCACTAGAATTTTTATTGCTGTTGCATTTACATCTTCAATATACAAATATCAACCTAGTGGGAAAGGCAAATAACATCTTGGTGTTAGAGCAGTTTTGTCTCTTGGACATCCTGAAAGGATCTTGGGAACCCTCAGGGTATAGGAACCACGCAAAGAGAAACCACTGAAGTAGCAAACCCTCCACAGAAATAAAATGATAAAATGTACCACATAGTTCAACTGTGAAGAGCACTTTCATGGTTTTAATAATGAAGTCATTGATATAGATCTAAATAAATTACAACATAACTATATTGGGAAAGGGGAGGGGGTGAAATGTATGTTGGTGGTGGGTATGGGTAGGCGAGTTAAAAAAAGTGAAAGTATTAGTCCTGTCTGACTCTGTGACCCCATGGACTGTAGCCTGCCAGGCTCCTCTGTCCATGGGATTTTCCAGGCAAGAGTACTGGAGTGGGTTGCCATTCCCTTCTCTAGGGGATCTTCCTGACCCAAGGATTGAACCCTGGTTTCCTGCATTGCAGGCAGATTCTTTACCATCTGAGTCACTGGGGAAGCCCCTGAAAGAGTTAAACTCTGGCATCTAAAATGGAGGGTAAAGAAATAACCATTTAAAACCTAAAAATCAAAATTAACCAGATTATTATTTTACAGTACCTGCTCAATTACCAAGGAAACTGCTCCAAAAGTTGTAAGTTGCTGTTCCAACTTGGACTGCTCTCCAAGGTTTCGCCTCCCTCGCATGTCTGTTCTCATCCCTTCCTCTGCCTTCTGCTGGTTTGGTTCCAGCTGCACTGCCTTCCTAGTTTCCCTTGTTCGCACCAGCTCTGCTGCCTGATTTGTTTTGCTGCCTTGTCTGGTCTGCATGGGCCACACCTCACCCATATATCTACCTGCAGGCTAACCTCTCACTTTGGCCATCTGATGCGAAGAACTCACTCATTGAAAAAGCCCCTGATGCTGGGAGGGATTGGGGGCAGGAGGAGAAGGGGATGGCAGAGGATGAGATGGCTGGATGGCATCACCAACTCGATGGGCATGAGTTTGAGTGAACTCCGGGAATTGGTGATGGACAGTGAGGCCTGGTGTGCTGCGATTCATGGGGTCGCAGAGTCAGACACGACTGAACGACTGAGCTGAACTGATCCTCTCACCCCCTCAACTCTTCCTCAGTGAGGCTTGTCTTGGAGTTCTAGCCTCACCTCCCCCCCCATACTCAGAGTCCCCTCTGCTTGCTGTTTTCTCCCCCACAGCTCTGCCCACCACGGCACATCCTATATAATTTGCTTGCTTGCCACTGGTATTATTTTTCATCTGTGCCTTCCCTGTCTGAAAGAATAGAAGTCCCATGCTGGCAGGGGGTTTCAACTCTTGCATACTAATATATCTGGAGAAAGTTCAAACTCTGCCTCGGGAAGATCCCCTGGAGGAGGAAATGACAACCTCCTCTAGTATTCTCACCTGGGAAATTTGATGGACAGAGGAGCCTGGTGGGCTATAGCTCACAGGGTTGCAAAGAATCAGACACAGCTGAGTGACTGACCTCTATGACCGATGTATCCAGAGCACCTGGAGTGTTACATGGCTTGCAGGAAGTGCTCACACATAGTGCTTGAATGGGGAGCAGAAGAGTGAGGTATACAGGGAAGAGTCTACAGGTTCTCACAAGAAGATTACAGAACCGTTTGGCATTTGAGTGTGTGTCGGTATGACTTT
Source organism: Bos taurus (assembly GCF_002263795.3). NCBI lineage: Eukaryota > Metazoa > Chordata > Mammalia > Artiodactyla > Bovidae > Bos > Bos taurus. The sequence goes on from NC_037336.1 coordinate 8,275,013, forward strand.
TTAAAAAGTGCTTATTGAAACATAGATGATTTCTAATGTGCTAGTTTCAGATAAGCAACAAAATGGTTTGTATATATATTAGATTGTTTTCCTTTATAGATTATTACAAGATATTGAGTCTATGCATCACAGTAGGTCCTAGTTGTTTATCTAATATACAGTAGTGTGTTTCTGTTAATCCTAAACTCCTAATTTAGCCTTTCCTCTTGGTAACCATCAGTTTATTTTCTATGTCTGTGAATCTATTTCTGTTTATAAATAAGTTGTTTGTATCACTTTTAATTTTTTTTCAAGTTTTTTAATTGCAGAAACATCGTTTTACAATGTTGTGCTAGTTTCTGCTGTACCACAGTGTGGATGAGCTGTAAGTACACATACATCCCCTCCCTCTCAGGTCTCGCTCTGGGTCATCGCAGAGCACTGAGCTAAGCTCCCTGTGCTACCGAGCAGCCTCTTACTAGCCGTCTTGCACATGGTAGTGTACACACATCAAATCTACTCCCTCGATTCAGCCTTCTCTTTCATTCCCGCACTGTGCCCACAAGTCCATTCTCCACATCTGTGTCTCTATTCCTGCCCTGCAAACAGCACTAATTTTCTAGATTCTATCCATACATGTTAATATACAATATTTGTTGTTCTCTTTTTGACTTACTTCACTCTGTATGACAGACCCACATGACTACATATGACCCAATTTCATTCCTTTTTATGGCTGAATAATTGTATGTATGTACCACATCTTCTTTATCCATTCATCTGTTATATCTGATACATCCATTCATGTATCATGTTTTAGATTCCACATATAAGTGATGTCATATGATATGTGTCTTTCTCTGTATGGCTTACTTCACTTAGTATAATAATCTCTAGGTGTATCCGTGCTGCTGCAGATGATGCTATTCCATTCCTTTTATGGCTTAGTAGTATTCCACTGTGCATATATATGTATATATTATACATCTATAAAATATATAAAACCTAAGCTTCATTTGTAGTCCATTGTATTCCACTGTATACAGCATTCATTGTATATATACACACACACACACACACATACATATACACACACATATATATACCACATCTTCTTTATCCATCAGTCAATGGACACTTAGGTTGTTTCCATGTCTTGCCTACTGTAAATAATTCCACTATTGAGTATGGAGTACATGTATTTTTTTGAATTATATTTTTTTCTGGACATATGTCTGGGAGGGGGATTGCTGAATCATATGGTAATTCTATTTGTAGTTTTTCAATGAACATCTGTGCTGTTCTCCATAGTGGATACCCCAATTTACATTCCCACCAACAGTGTAGGAAGGTTTCCTTCTCTCCACACCTTCTCCAAAATTTATTGTTTATAGCCGTTTTGATGTTGGCCAAACTGACCAGTGTGAGATAATATGTCATTGCTGCTTTGATTTGCACTTCTCTAATAATTAGCAATATGAAGCATTTTTCATGTGCCTGTTGGCCATATGTATGTCTTCTTTGGAGAAATGTGTACATATGAGTTTAATAAAAGCTAAGAGGCAAATTTATAGGAAGAAATAGAAACTAAAATTACATCAGAAGTGGGAAAAAAACATAGAGCATGGATGTGGGAGCTGTGGGTGAAAGAATGAGAAAGGACAGGAGAGGAGCTGAAGAGAGGAATCTGGAGGGTGGAGAAAGACAGAGAGGACTGGGCTGGAGCAGCCCGAAAGTTGCAGCCGGAGGGAGCCTGGCTGGGAACTCCCCCTGGGATCAGAGCAGAGGCCACGGCAGGGCCTGTGGCTCTCACAGTGACCCCCCTTCCTGGGTGATGGCTCCCACACACACAGGGTATGCACTGAATTTCATGCTCCCACTTGGCCAAATGCTCTTGTAGGGAAAATCCTGCACCAACCATCCTCAGCTGCTTCAAAAGGCAGAGTCCTGGAGGAGTCTGTAATAGGGGACCCATCCTTTTCATCACCCAGTATTCTTGCCTGGAGAATTCCATGGACAGAGAAAAGCCTGGTGGGTTACAGTCCATGGGGGTCACAAAAAGCTGGACACCATGCAGCAACTATCACTTTCACTTCTCATCATTCACACGCCCCTGCAATGAGTGTCCAGTACCTCTGGCCCATGAAGGGCCCAGCTCCCATCTAGAACAAAACTTAGGAAAGGGGAGGGCAAGGAAGGATGACATGACCCAACTCAGAACCATACTTGTTTTAACAGAAGACAGATCCTGAAAACAGGGCCTGAAATTGAGAAGGTACAGGATCAATACCAATGGGCAAAAATGGCACAGAAAGCAGAGATTGGTGATGAAGATAAGTGAAGTGTCTGGTGTCAGGTGCATTCCAGTTTTAACAGAAAGCAAGGAATCTGAGAACAGGAAGCAAAAGGGACAGAAAGAGAGGCAGAAAAGGGGCACAGAAGGAGACCAAAATCATCTCAATCTGGCTTAGAGTCAGCTGTGTTTACCATCAGACTCCTGTGGACAAGTATGAACCACAGGTAGACACCCAGCCCCATCTAAACGTCCACTCCCAGTGCTGCCCACTGGCTTGGAGATTGCCTTAAACTCCTGCATATCAGCCAAAAGCAGCATAGGTCTTACAGAATGTGTTCTCATCATTATGAAGGATTTACTAGAGCAGTCCATGCATCCAACAAGCAGATATTGAATGCCCACTATGAGCTGGGAGCTGTTCTAAGGACTGATGACACAGTGGAGAAAACAAATATGGTGCCAGACCTTGGGGAGCTTGCAGTCTCATGTTGGAGACGGCTGTTGAAAAGGAATTCCTAAAACAAGCTTCATGAAAAAGGGAAAGGCTAGTATCAGTGCCCTGAGAGCAAAGAAAAGCAGGATTCGACCTTGTTGCAGACTCCAAGAGCATGTTCGTAGTGATGATGGAGCAGTGATGTGACGCTGAAGAGCTGGTTCCTGTGACTTGGGTGGAGGCCGAAGACAGAGAGAGCAGTGTGTGCAACGTTTCTGTGCTCAAGGGTAAACCAGAATGAAATATCCAGAGGAGGACGTGTGCTGAAGAATACATAAGCATTCAGGATGCTTTTGAGCCTCCACTAAATGGAGTGTGGTTAAGTGATGCTGTGGAACTATGTCTTTAAATCCAAGAGAAAATGGGGAAAGCTTTGGAGTATTTTAAACATGAGAGTGATTGTCTTCTGATTTGTCTTTTGAAGGCATTACTCTGGACATGACATAGAGACAAGCTAGGTAGGGGTAGACGTGAAAAACACATTAGGAAGTGGCAGAGTAAGTGAAAGGTGACTGTCACGTGGCTGAAAAGACAGAGAAGAGTGATTGGATTTAAGGGAGTAAGATCAACAGAACTTAGGGTTGGGAGAAAGAGGAAGGTGCAGAGATGCTTCCTTACATCTAGATTCTGCAGCCACATGGATGGTGGTGGCAGTCACTGGATAGATGACACCTGAAGAAGGTCGTAAAGTAGAGTGATGAGTGAGGGTCTGGAGAGTTTAATTGGCAGCTTAGTTAATTTTAGATGTCTCTGGGGACCGTCAACAGAAGAGGGGTCCTCAGTCTGCAACACAGTGGAAAGACTTGCATTGCAGGGACACTGTGTGAAAATTCAGCCATGGAGGTCCTGAACCTGTGAACTAGATGTCAGCCCCAGAGTTGAGGGACATGAGAACTCAGGAACTGTGACCTCTAATGCAATGAGGAAGGAAAGGGAGAAACGCTGAGTGTCAGAGACAGAACAGCTGAAGCGAGCTGAGTCAACAGTCAGATGCACGCTGTGCTTCCCACATGGCAACTTCATGCGACGGAATAAATGCCAGCATAGGTTTCCATGTTTCTGTGTTTCTACATAGGGAAGGTCTGGAGTTCCCTAGCGACACAGGAGAACCCCTAGGTGAGAGTTAAAGTTGCTCTTCTCTAATGATTTGCTCTCCAGTGTTTACCATATCCAAACAGGAGCTTACCCATCACATACAGTCCATCGTGAGAATCTTAATATAAATATCAAGGGACTCTCACTCACCCTTAACATCCCTGACTCCCATGAGGGGCTGTGAGAAAAGCTGAGAATGACACATCCAATGATGAGCTAAGATGCATCCTTGAAGCTGCATGTCTTATGGAAAGGAGAATAAGACTACAAAAAAAAAAAAAAAAAATGCACTCAGGAGGGTCTTCCCTGGTGGCTCAGATGGTAAAGAATCTGCCTGCAATGAGGGCCTGGAGAATTCCATGGGGTCGCAAAGAGTTGGACACGACTGAGCGACTTTCACTTTACTTCACTTGACAAGGATAAGGTGACTTTAGGAACAACAATATACCAAAGACAGCTGATTGCCTGCCAGGAATTCCCTTTCCTTTTTTTTCTTAAATAAAATCTAGATTTTTAAATGGTTACAGTATTATCTGGTCAAAGGGTTATGTGTCCCAAACCTCTTCGCAGCTGTGTGGACATGTGATGTGAGGAGAAGTTACTATATTACCTGGGGCTCCTAGAAAGCCCCAGGAAAAGGACAGGTTGCCCATGGCTCCTTTCTGCTGATTGTAATACAAGTGTGAAGCTGCATCAGGGACTGTGAAACCAAATCCAAAGAGTAAAAGGAGCAGCTGGAGATGCTGCAGGGACCCCAGGTCCCTGACAACTTGAACACCCAGAAGAGTTGTTGCTGCTACTGGACTTCTCTGACTTGTAAGGAAGACAAAGGTCCAGGTAGTTTAAGCGTTGTTTTGATGGGCTTTGAGTGTATGCATTTACACTTGCTAGTAACGGTCTTAAGAAGATCCTGAGAAAAAATTACAGCAGAGGTAAAATCCTGGTGAGACTTTAAGGGTGAGGAGAAGAGGTGGAACTTGATAGTTTGACAAAATAATGTTCTAAAAGAACATTAAGTGAAACAGATTTAGAGAAGGACTCTATGCTCTAAAATACAATGTTAGAGTATTAGATTTAACATAAGTGGATCAAATAACTTTCCCACTGTTGTTGCTGTTGTTCAGTGGCTCAGTTGTGTCCAACTCTTTACGACCCCATGGACTGCAGCACGCCAGGCTTCCCTGTCCCTCACCACCTCCTGAAATTTGTACAAGTTCATGTCCATTGCATCAGTGATGTCATCCAGCCATCTCATCCTCTGGTGCCCTCTTCTCCTTCTGCCCTCAGTCTTTCCCAGCATCAGGGACTTTTCCAATGAGTTGTCTGTTCACATCAGATGACCAAAATACTGGAGCTTCATCACCAGTCCTTCCAACAAGTATTCAGGGTTGATTTCCCTTAAGATTGACTGGTTTGATCTCCTTGCTGTCCAAGGGACTTTCAGAAGTCTTTTCCAACACCACATTTTGAAGGCATCAATTCTCTGGCATTCTGCATTCTTCTTTGTTTAAGCTTTCACAACAGCATGTGACCATTGGGAAAACCATAACTTTGACTATACAGACCATTACATGTAACTTTTGCATTATATGTTTTTCATAGAGTTTAAGATCATCTCATTTCTCCCCAACATTTTCTAGCATAGAGTTAAAAGATAACTTCTAAGATTAATATGAAGTTTCAGGATGTAGATTTCATAAGAGAGGCAAGAGGGCTTCCCTGATAGCTCAGTTGATAAAGAATCTGCCTGCAATGCAGAGACCCCAGTTTGGTTCCTGAGTCTGGAAGATCTGCTGGAGAAGGGATAGGCTATCCACTCCAGTATTCTTGGGCTTCCCTTGTGGTTCAGTTGGTAAAGAATCCACCTGCAATGTGGGAGACCTGGGTTGGGAAGATCCCCTGGAGAAGGGAAAGCCTACCCGCTCCAGTATTCTGGCCTGGAGAATTCCACGGACTGTATAGTCCATGGGGTCGCAAAGAGGACTGAGTGAGTTTCACTTTCACTTTTCATTTTTAGGAGAGGCAAGAAGATGGTGATAGAGCACCAACCCTCTGCATGGACACAAGCCTCAGGGAACAGATGGATGGTGCAGAGAAATGCTGAACTCAGTGCTTCTGAGTGTATTCAGGATGTGGCTGGCAAGATGAGCAAGAGTCGCAGGAGTTCCAAAAACCATACATCAGTGTGCTTAGTATCTGTCTCCACAGAATTCTGGAACAGGTTATTAAGTGAATGGCTTTATGATAATTTCAGAGAAAAAGAAGTGGAACTGACGATTCTCAAGAATCAGAGTAAAAAACCGCACGCTCCTCTTTAGGTGCGTGTGATTGTTTACCAGGGCCCCTCAGACCTCTACAGTCTGCTCAGCAGGATGTCCATGCACACTTCTGCCTTTATCTATCACTCGAGGGTAGCAAAGAAAATGGTGAAACCCCACAAGTACAGAAGAGAGTAAAACATTTTAATAAATCATGCAGGGATTTATGTCAGGCCATATATGGCAAATGTCAGGCCAGTGGGGGTAACACAATTTGATTACAATTGGGAATTCATCTGTTTCTGGAAAAAGGGAGGAGGAATACTTTCTTTATTCTCTATTCAGTATTCCTTAGCTCCTTGTTACTCCCCTAGGGAATGAATACCAAGCTCCCAAGGGCAAAATAAAGAGGAAGTAGTCAAGACAGAGGGGTGAGGAGAGACCAGTCATGCGGGAAAGCAAGCCCAGGAGTGAGTAACAGCTGAAAGCATGTCTCTAGCATAAGGCATGTGACATAAAGAACCTCTGAATGCAATACTGGCTCTGTTCTGATTGAAATCTGAGCAGTTACAGACCAATTGCTCAATGCTGGTGTTGAGCACTTTCTGGTGTGGGACAAAGACAGCAGGGAATATAGAATAGGATCAGTAGAACCCAGAGGAAAAGAAATAATTACCTCTGCCCCATTTGACTGAAGACTTTCACCAGTTTCATAACAAAAAAAAAAACATCTAGTCTTGGATGTAGCTGAGTGCCAAGCTTTGCTATTTAGAGATTTCCCATCACTGGGTTGAACTTCACCGTGTTTAGTTCTCCTTTCCTAGCGTGGGGGCTGCTATTTTCAACTCCTCCTTCTAGTCTCCTCTTAACATCCTAAAGAAAGACCCCCTGTAGGTGATGTTATAGGCGCTCACATCTGTATAAGCTGTAAGAGTCTGCTGTCCGGACTGAGCAGGACAGGTAATGGGGGAAGACGTCCAGGCACTGATTTTCTAGGCTCGTCCGGTCCACGCTGGGCCCTCTGAGCCCATGGGTAGTCACCTCCTCCCCGTCCTGAACGCCTGACTGCTGTCTGTCTGCCTTTGCTGACACAGACTCCCAAGACAACAGGACTGAAGCCCCTGTGTTTCCCAGCCCCGGCCGCTGCCTTGGTCTGTGGTCGCTCACCTTCACCGGTCCCACCCACCCTCACTGAGGCCCGCGGGGTCCGCACCACTCTCTGCCCCGCACCACTCTCTGCCTGCATTCCCCACCCCGCTTCCGTGGGCCACCAGGCCATGTGGATTTCACCTGCAAAACCCTCTTGCATCAGTCAGCTCCATCATCTCCTCTCCCTTTGCCACTGCCCCGGTTCGGTCCTCTACCCATTCCTGTCTGCAGTTACCTTTCTAAACCAATGCCTGATTATTCCACAGCCATGCTTTAGAAAACCTTCCGCGGCGCCACTCTGCCCACTGGAGGGAGCCCAGCTCTTCAGCAAAGCTCTAAGGCAGGAGGAGAAGGGGACGACAGAGGATGAGATGGCTGGATGGCATCACCGACTCAGTGGACATGAGTTTGAGTAAACTCCGGGAGTTGGTGATGGACAGGGAGGCCTGGCGTGCTGCAGTCTGTGGGGTCGCAAAAAGTTGGACACGACTGAGCGACTAAACTGAACTGAACTAAAGCCCTGAAAAATCGAGTTCTGCTTTTCTAGCCTCATCTCCTACCCTCTCCTTCCCTCCCTGCTTCTCTCTCCCTCCTCTCACACAGACGCGCGCGCGCACACACACACACACACACTCCTTCCATCGACTCTAATCACCTAGGGCTAAGTTTTCTGAATATAAGTAACAAGCCTTTACCCTCAGAGCCCCAGCACAGGACTGTCCCTGTGGGTTTGAAGTTACTGTACTCTTGTCTATAAACAGCACCAGCATCAGGAACAATTCTCCTGATTCCCTGGCCCAGCTCTAACATCACCACCACCAAGAAGTCCTCCCTGACTCCTGAAGGCTATATTCATAGATGTCTCGTTCACATGTCCACAGCACTTTTAAAAATCTGATTTCTATTGGAGTCTAGTTGATTGATAATATTGTGTTAGTTTCAGGTGTACAGCAAAGTGAATCCATTATACATATACACACATGCATTCCTTTTTAGATTTTATTCCCATTCAGGTCATTGCAGAGTATTGAGTAGAGTAGGGAACTCTACTCTGATTGCAGTGATGGCTTGGTTCTTTCCTGAGTGCCTGCAGTGGACCAGGGCTGTTCAGAGCCTCAGGGATGCAGACTTAGAAGGAATAATACAGTTGAGGTTGTTGGGTGCCGGTATTGGTGGTTGGACAGGACACTCCAGGAGGGTCACTCACAGCGTGAGGAGGGCTTTGCGGGTGAGGGGGTGGGAGAAAGAGAGAAGGGTTTGCAGTGGCTTGGGTCTTTGACCTAATGTCCTGGCACATTTAATATTTTATCAGTGGCTTTGACAAAGACAGAGAAGACACAGCAAAGAAGTCAGCAGATGATACAAAACAGAGGAAATGCCTAAGACAACAGACCAAGAATAAAATATACGCCAGTTGGTTTGATGTCCAAGCTAACATAATGGAATATACACGGATCATTGAAGGTATGTCTCTGCGTGCTCAGCTGTGTCTGACTCTTTGCAACCCCATGGACTAAGCGTGTCAGGCTCCTCTGTCCATGGACTTTTCCAGGCAAGAATACTGGAGCAGGTTGCCATTTCCTACTCCAGAGGATCTTCTCAACCCAGGGATTGAACCCATGCCTCTCGTGTCTCCTGCATTGGCAGGCAGATTCCTTACCACTGATCCACCTGGTCACTTCATATTAAAAACCCTGCACAACGCAGGTGTTCTGGGGGGACTGGGGGCTGGCTTAATAGCAATTTATGTAAATTAGACTTGGTTGAATAGCTGATATCTACAGATTATAGATTTTGTTCCAAGCACAGCACTAAATACTTTATATGCAGTGTCACAGCCATAGTACTCCCATCTTAATTTTACAGATGAGGAGGCTGAGGTGCAAAATGTTTAGTCTAAGGTCATATAGGTAGAAAAAATGAACCTAAGATTTCAAATCAAGCTTCTCACTCGGGGGCTGTACAAGCAATGACTGGGCAGAGCTGTCTGGCATGAGTGATGCTAAGCCAGTTGTAGGATGTGGCTAATTTAAATAGCAAATGCAAAATTGGGTTGTATTCATAGAAATATACTGTCCAGATCAAAGGAGGTGATTTTCAGCTGTAGCTGATTTCTCACTGATCAATTCAAATGTGATTGCTGTTTAGTATTGGAACTGCATTTTAGAAAGAACATGGACAAAGCAGAAAGCACTCAGAGGAAGTTGATTCAGAACATACATGTCCTGAAATTCAGATATTTGACTAAAAGCTCGAAGCTCTGAAGATAGTTAGCTTGGAGAAAAGAAAAGTCACAGCAAATGTATCAGTTTTCTCAATTGTTTAAGAAGAACCAATCACACAGGAGAGGGCTGTACTTATTGGTATTGCTGTAATAGGCAAAATCAGGACCAAAGATGAAAATGAAGATGCATTTCAATGTAATTAAAACAGTCACAGTATTTATAGTGGTGGAGCAGTTCTCCTCATAAATTTGTGTGCTCCCCATGGCAGGGAGATTCAAGGGAAATTTAATTGAGGACAGGCAGGGCCGTGCAGACAGGGTTTCTGTATTACATGGAATGTTACACAAAATGGCTCCCTAAATTCCAGTCCAGTCTACCCACTCTAAGGTTTGTTTTTCAGAGTCCAATTTGAAAATGCTACAGTTAAGTAGAGGTGTTACATAGCAGGTTTTTCACACAGGGCTGGCAAAGAGCAGATGCTCCATAATTATGCCTTCAGAGGTCTGGTTGTGGATGATATTTGTTTGTGTTCAGAAACTTTCCATGGCCAACAAAACATGTCACTATGTTTCTGTAAATGAGAATGTGGTAATTTAAAACACAATCTTAAAACCCCATGCTATTCCTCCAACCCAGAGGCAGAGTCTGCATCTCTAGCCTGGGAATCTGTGCAGGCTGCTGGCTGCCTCGGCCAACAGTGCTCAGTAGGGGTGATACCATGTGACACTCGGGGCAGGGCCATAAAGGGACTGCGAGCCTCAGCTGTGTGCTTGGAGGCCTGTGTTTAGAATCTCGAGTGCCCATGTGAGCTGGAGTGCCCTGCGGCCCCCATGCCTTGAGGAAACAAGCCACGTGGAGAGGCCACATCGTGGGCACACCAGGCCTGGTGTGGGTCTTTGACCCCCAGCATAGTCATGCGAGTGAAAGAGCCTCGAAACAAGCCAGTGCCCCCCAACCCTTGAGTTCCCCCAGTTGCCGTCCCAGACGAGGAGCAGGGACAAACCACCCTTGCTGTGCCCTTTCCAAGTCCTGACCCACAGAATCTCTGACCACCATCCACGGTAATGGATTTGAACCACTGCATTTTGAGTTGTTTGTTACACAGCAGTGATGACTGGGACAGAGCAACACTTGATTTTATAAACAAAATTTCTGGGCCTGTGTGGGAGGAAAAGTCAATTACTACAGTAAGCATGCCATGAATACAGTAGTCAGGAAGTGCTGATGGCGTATGGGAGGGGACAGTCCACTGTGGCATCTGGCTTAATACAGACCTCTCCATACGCAAGAAAACCTGCTTAGAAGTAATCCCCATTACTGGGATAAATAAGCTATATTCTTCATTCATTCATTTCACACTGGGTGACTCTGATTTTCCACGGGGTAACCTGGATATTACAAAGAAACTGGAGTTAGTTTGTGCAAATTCTTAAATAGCTCACGCTTTTCTCCTTTAGCCTGCCACTGACTGGCTACCACATACCTTTAGGAGCTTCTGTACTTAAACATTCCCTCTGGAAAACCTTTGGTAATCAGAAGCTAGATGCTCTGGCAGTAATAAAAAAAACCAAACTGATGGTATTTGAAACATCTCATTTTAGATCAGGGTTAGGAAACCACCAAAAAAAAAATCAGACCTTTCTCGTAAGCAGTCAAAATTCCAGCACCGAAGTCGTCCATGGCTTTTCTCTAATAGATGCGTTGAGCTCTGTTTCCATAGGAGCAGTCAGTGGGGAGACACCATCCAAGGCGGACACAGGGTTTCCTCCCAATTAGAATATTGACTCTGCAGATCCCTGAATAATCGCTCTTTGCACAAGAGATCATCAAGGCTCCAGGGCCACTTCATTGCTGCTTGCTTCATTATTTTACTGGGGAATGAAATAGACTCAATAGAAGGTAATTATATTACTGGCTTTGGTGCTCCAAAGAAAGAGATCAGTATTACATGTGTTCCTTCCTAATCCCCTAACTCTTCTCAAGACTTTTTAAAAGATAATTGCCTGTAATTCAGAAAGTTCATGAGTTAATTTACTTAAGACCCCAGAAACACACATAAGACCCAAGGAAGACCTTGAGACATTCTCTATGATCTTTTCCCTAATAGGATTATTGAGGACAAGATGATTGTAAAGATGCTGTGCTGAAATGATATGAAAAAATTTTTTTCAGTTTGCATATGTCTGCACAAAGCAGGAATGAAACAATGTATTGGTACTAAGCAATGCATGTTTTAGCATTTTTTATTATAAAAGGTTTACATGTTTGTGATTCTTTTTTAAAAGGCATAAATGTTTATGGTAAACAGCAAAACACAGCCCCCTACTCACCTTTCAGTGCACCCTAAAAAATTTCTCCAAAAATAACTGCTGTAAAGGCATATAAACATTTTATGTATTCTGTTTCTCTTTATATTGTCTTCTTCAAATTTTGTCTTAACAATGCATTTTGAATATATTTCCTGCAAAAATGTATATTTTTAGGTTGTAGGTATGTGTATGTATATTAATATATAGATACATAGTGAATAATACTGAAAGTCACTCAGTCATGTCTGACTCTTTGCGACCCCATGGGCTGTATAGTCCATGGAATTCTCTAGGCCAGAATACTGGAGTGGGTAGCCTTTCCCTTCTCCAGGGGATCTTGCCAACCAAGGATCGAACCCAGGTCTCCTGCATGGCAGGTGGATTCTTTACCAGCTGAGCCACAAGGGGAAGCCCATATATACACATACATACATGTAATACACACAAACACATATACACACATATGTACATGCAACACACACATATACATATATATGTATATGTAAAATAGATTCTTTGTACTTCATTTTATGGTTATACAATAATTATGTCACTGCTGCTGTTGCTGCTAAGTCGCTTCAGTCGTGTCTGACTCTGTGCGACCCCACAGATGGCAGCTCACCAGGCACCCCCGTCCCTGGGATTCTCTAGGCAAGAACACTGGAGTGGGTTGCCATTTCCTTCTCCAATGCATGAAAGTGAAAGTGAAGTTGCTCAGTCGTGTCTGACTCTTAGCGACCCCATGGACTGCAGCCTGCCAGGCTCCTCCGTCCATGGGATTTTCCAGGTAAGAGTACTGGAGTGGGGTGCCATCGCTAGTACCCTATTAATAGACAATTAAGTTATCAAATTTTTGTTCTTATTATCAGTACTTTATTGAGGATCTTTGAACTTATATGTTTTTAAGAATCAGAAACACATTCTAAGATAAATTCCAGTTAGGCCAGAAGGTATATGTATTTTTAAAATACTCTAGTTGTGTTATGTGTGTTATATCCATGAGGTTAAAAATATTAACTTCAAGAGAGCAAAACATGAATTTAATTTTATTTGTTGTAAGACAGAATTTATAATCAATGATTTACTTCCAAAATATGGGGCATCTTAAGGTGAATTTTTCTTTTCCCCTAAAACAAAAGAGGTTTTAATTCCCTGCTTGAACGTTTTACAAAAGGATTGTCATGCACAATAAACTCTATATTTATTTCAAAGAAATACATTTTAAATGATGCTTCATGTTTACATGTTTCACAAACTTCAGAGAATGAACGCCATTTGTGAAACAGTTTAGAAAAGAAACCCTTCATAGTAATTATTTGGACGATAAGAAAACATAAAATCTCATCCCCATTGGATGAAAATGTGCACTGCTAAGTCAGATGGCTGATACTGCTGGACAATTGGGGCAGACACGTCATAGCTATGATTGCATATAAAGCAGCACACGGAACACGGAGCTCCACCTGCTCAGATATTCAACAGTCATTTCACGGTTGCTATAGTCAAAGATAAATTTTCCTGGACATGCCTAGTCATGCATGCATCAGATAAGGCTCACGGCCAAAATAAACTGCACTTCAGTGTAAGATGGACAGCCAAAGGCCGTGGTAGGTCCCTGTTCCATCTTGATCTTTTTCAAATCCTAATCTACTTCCTTCATCTCCAGGCTTTCTCTCTCTCACTCCCGCTCTCTCTCAATTAATATAGGGTTTCCTTAAGAAAAGTTTCTAACTGTATTATAGATGGTGCATTTTGTATATACATGATATATACATATATATTTCTTTCTTTAAATGTGAATATTTAATCACTCCCTTTCGCTTCAGGGGCTTTGGTCTCACTGTCAGAATTGCTAAACAGGAAGGTACAGACAGCCTGCGATGACTCCCTTGTCAATCTCAGTGGGCATGAGCAGTCGCTGGAGCCTGCAGTATCAGTTGCTAGGCAACATGTTCATCTGCTGAACCTGATATTTCAATTCAGCAGCAGTAAACGTCTGTTATGTTACGGTCTTTCAGAACCACCTTCATTACATAATATCTACCGTTCTAATAAAGGAGTTTCAAATGCTGAGGGGTGTGAGGGTAGCAAGGAAAATCAGTGCAGCTGTGGCACTGAGATAATGTCAGATGAGACTTTCTGGGTATAAAAAGTATAAAATGATGACATATTTAACACTCAGTCATTCCTGGCAGAGCATTAAGGAACCATCATTCTGGGGCCATTTCCTTGATGATATCAAATCAACTTGTTATCAATCTACAAAAGTTTCTAACTTCACTCTCATGAAGGCCAAACAGCACAGGCCTAGAAAAATAAGAATATTAATGTTCTGTATATAATAAATGATGCTAGTATATCTAGCCAAGTATTTGTCCAAAGGAAAATTCTTAGGAACAGACTTTATGGATTTATATTGAAGCCTGCAAAGAAGCAGCCATGCAAGCATTTCAAGTTACCAATCTTGCTGGAACATTTTCCTAAATAGATGTCTGAGATTCTATGACCCTCACTGGAATGATTTCAAATTGTAGACTTTATCCTTGAGTTTTACAGGAAACAAATAATTATTATAATAAGATAGTTCAAAGCAGTTTTGTTAACTTAGCCACTCTGTGTCCAAGTTTTCCTTATTTATAAAATAGAAGGGTACTAATTAGAATATGTTTGGATATGGTAGCAAGAACAACAATGAAATCCCCAAGTAACAGTATCTTGAAGAAGACAGAAAGTTATTTTTCTCCCACATTACAATTTCCTAAGAGTCCCAAGCTGAGATAGTGTCTTCTGTTTTTCGGCTTCCCAGCTTCAGCTTCCAACTTCCGTCTCCTGGTCTGAAATGCATCTGGCCAGTAGGGAGGCTGAAGGAGCCGTACATGCCTCCCCTCAAGACACTCTTGGGCACTCCTCCTGTCTACACCCCATGGGACTGAACCTGGTCACACCCAACTGCAAGGAAAACTGGGAAACCTGGTTGTCAATTGAGAAGATATGTGCCTGTCCAGCTACAATGCAGGATAGCTTTTATTAAGCAAAAGCAGAAACATGGATATTAGGAGACAACCAGCTCTCTCTGCCACACGAAGAACCAAATGCAACCCTCAGCAGTGCTGTAAAATAGAACTAATGAAGTCTTAAACTAAGATCATAGCATCTGATCCCATCACTTCATGGCAAAGAGAAGGGGAAAAAGTGGAAGCAGTAACAGATTTTATTTTCTTGGGCTCCAAAATCACTGCTGATGGTGAATGCAGCCATGAAATTAAAGGACACTTCTCCTTGGAAGAACTGCTATGACAAACCTAGTTCAGTTCAGTTCAGTCACTGAGTTGTGTCCGACTCTTTGTCACCCCATGGACAGCCGCATGCCAGGCCCCCCTGTCGTCATCAACTCCCAGAGCTTGTCAAACTCATGTCCATTGAGTTGGTGATGCCATCCAAACATCTCATCCTCTGTCATCGCCTTCTCCTCCTACCTTCAATCCTATTAAACATATTAAAAGATCCATATAGGAAAGTTATGTCCAACCTAGATAGCATATTCAAAAGCAGAGACCTTACTTTGCCAACAAAGGTCTGTCTAGTTAAGGCTATGGTTTTTCCAGTGGTCATGTATGGAGTGAGAGTTGGACTGTGAAGAAGGCTGAGCACTGAAGAATTGATACTTTTGAACTGTGGTGTTGGAGAAGACACTTGAGAGTCCCTTGGACTGCAAGGAGATCCAACCAGTCCATTCGGAAGGAGATCAGCCCTGGGATTTCTTTGGAAGGAATGATGCTAAAGCTGAAACTCCAGTACTTTGGCCACCTCATGCGAGGAGTTGACTTCATTGGAAAAGACTCTGATGCTGGGAGGGATTGAGGGCAGGAGGAGAAGGGGACAACAGAGGATGAGATGGCTGGATGGCATCACTGACTCGATGGACATGAGTTTGAGTGAACTCCGGGAGTTGGTAATGGACAGGGAGGCCTGGCATGCTGTGATTCATGGGGTCGCAAAGAGTCAGACACGACTGAGCAACTGAACTGAACTGATAGTCAAGGCTATGGTTTTTCCAGTTGTCATGTATGGATATGAGAATTGGACCATAAAGAAGGCTGAATCCTGAAGAATTGATGCTTTTGAATTGTGGTGCTGGAAAAAAAAAACTTTTGAGAATCCCTTGGACTGCAGGGAGAATCAAACCAGTCTGTCTTAAAGGAAATCAACTCTGAATATTCATTGGAAGGACTGATGCAGAAGTTACAATAATTTGGTTGCTTGATGCGAAGAGCCAGCACACTGGAAAAGACTCTGATGCTGGGAAGATTGAAGGCGGGAGGAGAAGGGGACGACGGGATGAGATGGTTGGATGGCATCACCGACTCAATGGACATGGGTATGAACCAACTTCAGGAGACTGTGAAGGGCAGGGAAGCCTGGTGTGCTGCAGTCCATGGGGTCTCAAAGAGTTGGACACTGCTTAGTAACTAGACGACAACAACAACAAACTGTAAAAACAACGTGTTTCTCATGAGTTTTACTTATACCCCAGGAATGGAATAAGACAGAGACAATAACTTTAAAAAAATGGATCCGCTCTCTTACCTCACTTCTTTCAAAAATGATCCAAGACCCTGAAGATACTGGGCTTGGATAGCAAACGGCAATTTGGGGTGACAAGTATGCTAATTCTCTTGAGTATGGTTGCCTCACTTGTGAATGTATACACCAAACCTTAACCAACTATACACCTTAAATATGTGCAGTTTGTTATATGCCAGTTATCCTACAATGAAGTTTTTTTTTTTTAAGAAATCATAAAATATGAGCAAAAATATAGTTAACTAAATGTCATGGCTTTTCTTAGTGAAATAATTGCAAAGATGGTTAACTCAAAGAAGTCAAGGTGGTGTTCTCATCAATAAAGTTCCCCAGTGATGAATAAAAACCAGATACATGACCCCTTGCTAAACAAGTATATGGAAAAAAATAGGAAGAAGATTTTAGCTGGAAATGGATCACTGAGAACCCTGAGCAAAACTAGGTTTATTCAGTAATTCAGTGTGTGTGTGTGTGTGTGTGTGTGTGTGTGTGTGTTCATGATCTCTCCTGAGTCTCCAACATGAGAACCTGCCACATTCAGATGGGGATCAAGGTAATTGTGATTCCCCCATTGCTCAGTGGTAGAGAATCCGCCTGCGATGCAGAAGACACACGAGACCCGGGTTCGATCTCTGGGTGGGGAAGATCCCCTGGAGAAGGGCATGGAGACCCACTACAGTGTTCTTGCCTGGAGAATTCCATGGACAGAGGATCTTGGCAGAATACAGTCCACAAGGCTGCAACAAGTCAGACACGACTGAAGCAACTGAGCATCAGCAGGAAGCACAGACCTTTTACCAAAAAAAGCAAAACCAGGAGAATGCACTTTCTTTTGGAACAGGAGTCAGAACCTTCAGGCAGCAGACAATTGGCAAAAACAGGAGTGAATAGCAAATGTGCTTTATTTTTCTATGATGATAAATGGGAGAAGGAGAAAGAGAGGGAACCCAGACCTTCCTGTTCACCATACCTCCAGTAAAAACGTGCATCTGTAAAGGATGGCAAACTGACTGGTCCCTTTGCCCGTCTCAGTTTTTCTTATTAATTCTCATCTCTACATATTTTATATTCATCCATTCAAACATATTTGAGCACCAACTTTTCACGTGCCAAACATTTTGTTAAGTGCTGGGGATAAAATTAAATAAATAAATGCAACCCTGAAGAAGCTCACAACGTGGGAAAAGAGAGGCAGGCATAAAATCTCTCCAGCTCAGCTTATCCATGTATTTCTGAATCTTTGCGGTGCCTTTGTAAAAATATGTATTTACTATGTATTTTAAGCAAGCCCAGAGAAATAAGTGGTAGAGAAGCAGCTGAAGACTGTTTTCTGCCCCAGAACCAGGAATCCTCTCATCTGCACATCATTGGGAGTTATTTTAGAATATCAAATTGGGTGGACTTGGCCTCTGCATATCTTTGGCATCTTTCTTTCCATAATATGATAATATAAATGGAAGAAGACAGATTGAAGGGCATTGAGTCATGCATACATTTCAAAAGTAAAAGAAAATAAAAACTAGAAATTTTATATTAGAGTCAGGAAAATACTGAGATTTTATGTTAAGGAATGATCCTTAGCAATACAAGTGTTTTATTTTACCCTTCACATTATTGTTTTCTGTGTTGCTTTATCCTTCATCTTATGTTAATAAAGAGATATGAAATCAGATTTACTGTATGAAATGACCTGTCCATAATACTATCACATCTTTTCAAATACAAACCTATCTTTTTTTCAGAGGGGCTAAGAAATCTCAGAAGGGGATGAGCTCAGGATGGACATTCTCTGTGTCTTAGTTGAGCAGCATGTCTTGGATCTGTTACATTTGGATGAGAGATGAACATGTGGGTTTATGAAGTGTGGTGGAGGCCAACTGATCTCTAGGAGAATGTTTAAATCACAATGGTAACAACACTCTAGGTGAAGATAGTCTTGCTTTGCAGCCAATGTATAGCCAGCCCAAGATTACATAATGTTAATTGGCTAAAGTGACTTATATAGAAAGGGTGATTCATAATTTGAATTTTGTATATCTCCTTACCCTTTTGTTCCATGTCATAGACATTTTTCTAAACTTTTTGTAAGCCATCATTCAGTTGGTGCTTTGCAATGCCTTTATAACCTGTTGGGTGAACATTTCATTTTCATTTTAAAACTTCCTTGACTTATCACGGTGTATTTTAAATACTTTGTCTTTGCAGAACATTCAACATAGGCTGGAGGAGGTTCTTCAACACATCACACTTTTCTGATTGAGGAAGGCAATTGATTGTTGGTAATTACTGAATGGTTACCCCCCACCCCCGACCCCAGATAAGGCAAGTGTGAAAGTGAAAGTGTTAGTCACTCAGTCATGTCCAACTCTTTGCAACCCCATGGTCTGTCCATGGAATTCTCTAGGCAAGAATACTGGAGTGGATTGCTATTTCCTTCTCCAGGGTATCTTCCCCACCCAGGGATCAAACCCAGGTCTCCCACATTGCAGAGAGAGTCTTTATCTCTGAGCTACCAGGGAAGCCCCCCACCTCCAGATAAGGCAAGCTTCCCCCTAAATCTCTCCCACCCTTTCCCTACCCCCAGATTTTCACATATGCGTATGAGTTTAAATAACATAATAGATCTTTCTTAAGTACAAAGAATGTCTTACTGAATAGCAATACTAGTGGAGCATGTGCGTGCGTGCTAAGTCACCTTAGTCATGTCTGACTCTTTGTGACCCCATGGACTGTAGCCCTCCAGGCTCCTCTGTCCATGGGATTCTCCAGGTGAGAATACTGGAGTGGGTCTCCATGCCCTCCTCCAGGGGAACTTCCCTACCCAGGATCAAATCCAAGTCGCTTATGTTTCCTGCATTGCCAGGCAGATTCTTTCTTTGCCCCTAACACTACCGGGGAAGTCCCTCAGTTCAATTCAGTTGCTCAGTCGTGTCCTACTCTTTGCGGCTCATGGACTGCAACACGCCAGGCCTCCCTGTCCATCACCTACTAAAACTCATGTCCATTGAGTTGGTAATGCCATCCAACCATCTCATCCACTGTTGTCCCCTTCTCCTCCTGCCTTCAATCTTTCCCAGCATCAGGGTCTTTTCCAATGTTCTTCACATCAGGTGGCCAAAGTATTGGAGTTTCAGCTTCAGCATCAGTCCTTCCAATGAATATTCAGGACTGAATTCCTTTAGGATCTCCTTGCAGTCCAAGGGACTCTCAAGACTCCAAAGATTCTTCTCCAATACCAAAAATAATGGATCAAAAGCATCAATTCTCCAGCACTCGGCTTTCTTTATAGTCCAACTCTCACATCCATACATGACTACTGGAAAAACAAAAGCTTTGACTAGACAGACTTTGTTGGTAAAGTAATGCCTCTTCTTTTTAATATGCTGTCTAGGTTGGTCATAGCTTTTCTTCCAGCGAGCAAGGGTCTTTTAATTTCATGGCTGCAATCACCATCTGCAGTGATTTTGGAGCCCCCAAAAATAAAGTCTATCACTGTTTCCATTGTTTCCCCATGTATTTGCCATGAAGTGATGGGACTGGATGCCATGATCTTAGTTTTCTGACTGTTGAGTTTTATGCCAACTTTTTCACTCTCCTCTTACACTTTCATCAAGAAGCTCTTTAATTCTTCTTTGTTTTCTGCCATAATTGTGTCATCTGCATATCTGAGGTTGTTGATATTTCTCTTAGCAATCTTGATTCCAGCTTGTGCGTTATCCACCAGCATTTCATAGGATGTGCTCTGCATATAATTTAAATAAGCAGAGTGACAATATACAGTCATGATATACTCCTTTCCCGATTTGGAACCAGTCTATTTGTTGGAGATATGTCTCTGGGACTTGGAAATTGTGAGCCTGAAAGAACAACACTTGGACAGTCTCTGCAAGGACTGACAAGTTTATTTCTGCAGTCAAGCCTTTTTATAGGAGTAAGGAACAAAGAGCCTAGAGCATAGAGTCAGCAGAACACATACAAGGCTAGGATATAATCAGTAAAAGATACTTCAAGGAACAGCGCATTCTTAATGACCCATGTATTTATCTATGACCCATTTTCTCAAGCAATGTCTTTAATGTTTAACTGTTAAATCTAGGTGCCGAGCATAGCCAAAGGCAGCAATCAGTACACAATGCCTGGGTACTTCTGGCCCTTCACCATTTTCCCCATGGACTTTCTCCTTCAAGGCTATTTTGCACTGTGCCTCCCAACACTATTGTTCCATGTCCAGTTCTAACTCTTGCTTCTGGACCTGCATACAGATTTCTCAGGAGGCAGGCTTACCTGGTATTCCTATCTGGTATTTCCACAGTTTGTTGTGGAAATACAGTCAAAGGCTTTGGCGTAGTCAATAAAACAAAAGTAGATGTTTTCTGGAATTGTCTTGCATTTTCGATAATCCAACAGATGTTGGCAATTTGATCTCTGGTTCCTCTGCCTTTTCTAAATCGAGCTTGAACATCTGGAAGTTCACAGTTCATGTACTGTTGAAGTCTGGCTTGGAGAATTTTGAGCATTACTTTGCTAGTGTGTGGGATGAGTGCAATTGTATGGTAGTTTGAACATTCTTTGGCATTGCCTTTCCTTGGGATTGGCTTGAAAATGGACCTTTTCCAGCCCTGTGGCCACAGCTGAGATTTTCATATTTGCTGGTACATTGAGTGCAGCAGTTTAACAGCATCATTTTAAAGAATTTGAAATAGCTCAAGTGGAATTCTAACACCTCCACTAGCTTTGTTCATAGTGATGCTTCCTAAGGCCCACTTGACTTCACATTCCAGGATGTCTGGCTCTAGGTGAGTGATCACACCATCATGGTTATCTGGATCATGAAGATCTTTTTTGTATAGTTCTTCTGTGTATTCTTACCACCTCTTTTTAATATCTTTTGCTTCTGTTTGTCCATACCATTTCTGTCCTTTATTTTGTGCTTATCTTTGCATGAAATGTTCCCTTTGTATCTCTAATTTTTTTGAAGAGATCTCTAGCCTTTCCCATTCTACTGTTTTCCTCTATTTCTTTGCATTGATCACTGAGGAAGCCTTTCTTATATTTCCTTGCTATTCTGTGGAACTCTGCATTCAAATGTATACCTTTCCTTTTCTCCTTTGTCTTTTGCTCCTCTTCTTTTCTCAGCTATTTGTAAGGTCTCATCAGACAACCATTTTGCCTTTTTTCATTTCTTTTTCTTGGGAAGCCCCTAGTGGAATGCTATCAAGGTTAAATCATAATAAATAATAACAATCTATTCAGAGCTGTTAATCTCCTGCACTAACATGTGTCAAGCAAAATGATTGCATGTTGTATTACCTGGACTAGCACAAGTGTAACCTTTATGGAGCATTACATATTATATCATAAATATTAGAAACTGAATGGCTGTTGTAAGTCATACCTTCTTGTCCCACTCCTCTGGTGTGGTAGCCTAAGGAAGTTTGTTATGTGCTCCATTACCCAGCAGGGGCGCTGTAGGGAGCTCTCACACAATTCACTCATCATTTTCAGGCTCCCAGGGACTCAAATTTCAAACTTCTACTTTAGCCCTTTTGGAAGCTGATAAAGCAAGAAAGATTGGTCTTTTTTTGGAGAGAACGTCATCCCCCTTGTAGAACTGGGGACAAGGCTGTCAAAATATCGAGGGCTCCTTGCTGACAGTTTGTCTAGCTCTACAAACCAGGGAAGTTAAAATTGGAGTCTCATATGTATCTCCACAGTCAGCCAGCTTTTTTGGAAGCTCCAGCGTCTTGCCAGGTAGCCCAGGATGGCTGTCTAAAGTCTCAGACCTCACCAGCAGAGGGAGTGCATGGGAATAAGGGGTCTTCAGAAGGCTGCCAGGACATAATTATTATTAGTGCCTCCTTTTACTTTCTAATGTTTCCTAGTTTGGAACATGAATTATATCATTCCCTTATAAATAGAAGAAAGAAAGCTGTTGACCTCACCCCATGTGTCCAAGCCTCAGTATGTTGGCAAAACAGGTATTCAGGTGCAAGAGCATATCCAAAGGGTCCTGCTTCCTGTAAAATTTGCTGAGTGACACCTGCTTTTGCACTTCCATCTGAATGGTGTAACTTTCTCATGTGTGTAGAAAGATGGTGATCATTTTCACATGCACTGTCTAGAAATATGAAGACCAATCATATTGTGGATTCTTGATAGATTGCTATTCACCTGAGAATGTAATCTCCTTGAGGACAGGGCACTATACTGTGAATACCTAGAATAGCCCATGGAATAGGGCAAGTGCTCAATAAAAACTTCCTGAATAAATGATTCCTGAAATCAGTGCTACCTTTCAGGACTCTCTAGTGGACCATGTTACATATGAATATAATATAAAAAAAAAACACATTTCTTTCACCTAATTATTACTCCTTAATTGAAATGCCACATCGACTGTGTTCAAGAAATCAAGCGTCTTTTTTTCTAGTCTTCTTTTTCACTCTTTCTGGTAAGTCTTTGTCTATAAATAATGAGATTTTGAAAGAACCAATTGATTGGAGCAACACCGTTTTTCATCACAAACAGAGATTGCCTAGAATTAAATATGAAGACTTGTCCCTTTCCCTGCATTGACTCACTTGTTAGAACTAACACCAATGATCTTTTTCCAGATGATGAGGGAAAATTCTGGTAACAAAATAAGAAACCTGTTAGTGATCTCATTCATTTTTATTTACTAAGATTTCAGTTTACTATCTTTGCAAGGTGCAGCGCTGTAACCTAAATGTACGTGTGTTTCTTTAGAAAAAAGTGGAAATTCAAATCAGAATGTAATTTATCTAGCTAGATGTTGATGTCTTGTTCTCCTTTCCAGAAGTTTATGTACCATTTACTTTCCCATCATGTTCATCTCATGTAAATCTTCTAAGGGTAGTACATATCAAAAAAAGTAATTTTTCATTTAGAATATCTTTCCAGAATTAAAAATGTCTGGAGGATCATAGAAAGATCTAGTATAGGTCTTATCTATGCATGATGATGATAATCACCCAAACTACACATCAGGGTCAAAGTCAGTGGGGTCTGTCTTCGAAGTACATCCTCCTCTATAATTCTCAGCCAGGAACATGGGTCATCTTCTTTATAAAGGTCTGGTCGCAAAGACCAAGGGGCAGCCCAGCAGAAGAATGTGAATAACTATATCAGTCTGGAATTTTTCTATTCCATGGGACAGGAACCCAGCTGGAGCTTAGGAAGTAAGACAAACAAATGAATCCTCAGAATCCGAGGAACAGCTGAACACACAAACTCCTGCAAAGGCAGAGATGCATGAAGCCTCAGGAACTTTTGGGGCCAGGAATCCCGATGGAAGCCTCAGGACACACTCCATTTCTAACCCTAGTTTTCTGCTTATCAGCTTCATTCTTCTTTCTCACTATCAGGGGTTTTTCTCCATGTGGAGAGGAAATGTGACATCTTTGTCAGGAAATGGGTTACAGTGACTTGATCCAGGAAATTCACACACACACACACACACCCTCATTGAGTATCTCAATAACTGTTATCCATAAGGAAGGCAAACTAGAATGTAGTTCTCCATATAGATAACTTTCTATAAACAAAAATGTAGTTGGTAAAGAAGTTGTAGTCATTCATATTAGTTAAGGAGGGATGTTTGGTATTTTGTATGCTTTTTTTTTTATCCCATTTATGACGGTCTTAGAATGACGTTTTCTGATATTGATGTTCTTTGACATGGTTTATGTCCAACAAGAGACCAGCATGGCCTTGCTGTGAGAGTCAGACTAGCTTATATGCAAAGCCCTGTTGTGGAGTGTTTTTGGATCTTAGGGGCTACCTTTTTTTTCTTTCTCAAGACTTGTAAACTAGATATCAATGGAGATGTTGACAGTCACTGATGGTTGGGAAATAGCCAAACTGCAGAGGACAGAGTTTTTGCATAAACAGTGAGTAAACAGACATATGCAAATTTATTAAAAAAGGCCTTAAAGGAAAAAAATGACCTTGAAGTAAAAGGTGAAAAAAAATAATGGCTTGACAATATCCATAGGCAGATGGACAGGAGCCAGTGAAAAAATATTTAATATGTACAAGGTGCCTGAGGGAGTGAGGGAATGGAATAAAGAATTCACTTGTTCTGGGGTGAAGGTGAAGAATATGATGAACAGATGCAGAAAGCTTGAGATAAAGAAAATCTGTAAATAAGTCATGTCATGAATCTCAGTCTTGATATGCAATCAGTTATAAAGAGCAAAGAGAATAAGAGTGAAGTTGAAGATGGAAGAGACCAGAAAAGCACCATGCTCAGGATGCCATAAGAGATGCATCCAGTGGTCATTTAAAGAGTTACTGAACGCAAGTGTGGGTCCCACTGAGATTAAGTCATAGGAATTGGTGGTGGGACTGGCTATGTCTTGACTCTAAGTGGTGATGATGTTGACATCGTGGTTCCACACTGGGTAACAATAATTTATCTAGCACAGGGTGGGGGAGGGGGAGGGTGGCAGAAGGTACAATCTGTTTGTAGGACATATATTAAGTTAACCTTTAAAATGAATTCCAATATACAGTGTTCAGTTCAGTTCAGTTCAGTTCAGTCGCTCAGTCATGTCCGACTCTTTGTGGCCCCATGAATCGCAGCACACCAGGCCTCCCTGTCCATCACCAGCTCCCAGAGTTCACTCAAACTCATATCCATCGAGTCAGTGATGCCATCCAGCCATCTCATCCTCTGTCGTCTCTTTCTCCTCCTGCCCCCAATCCCTCCCAGCATCAGGGTCTTTTCCAATGAGTCAACTCTTCACATGAGGTGGCCAAAGTACTGGAGTTTCAGCTTTAGCATCAGTCCTTCCAATGGACACCCAGGACTGATCTCCTTTAGAATGGACTGGTTGGATCTCCTTGCAGTCCAAGGGACTCTCAAGAGTCTTCTCCAATACCACAGTTCAAAAGCATCAATTCTTCGGTGCTCAGCTTTCATCACAGTCCAACTTTCACATCCATATGTGACCACTGGAAAAACCATAGCCTTGACTAGACGGACCTTTGTTGGCAAAGTAATGTCTCTGTTTTTGAATATGCTAGGTTGGTCATAACTTTCCTTCCAAGGAGTAAGTGTCTTTTAATTTCATGGCTGAAATCACCATTTGCAGTGATTTTGGAGCCCCCAAAAATAAAACCTGCCACTGTTTCCACTGTTTTCCTATCTATTTGCCATGAAGTGATGGGACCAGATGCCATGATCTTAGTTTTCTGAATGTTGAGCTTTAGGCCAGTGTAGCTGCAAACAAATACTGTTTGATTCCACTTATACAAGGTACATAAAACAGTCTAATCCATAGAGTCAGAAAGTACATTGGTAGATGCCAGGGACTGGGAAGTGGGGTATGGGGATGGGGACCTAGTGTTTAATCGGGATAGAGTTTCAGTTCAGGAAAGTGAAAAATTTGGGATATGGATGGTGGTGAGAGTTGCACAGCAATGTGTGTGTACTTAGTGCCACTGAACTGTACAGTTAAATATGGCTAAGATTATACATTCTATATTATTTGACTTTTACCACAATTAAAAAATTTTTTAAAGACTGATAGTATTGATATTCTAATAACTGAAATATCTTGACAAAGTTGATTCCTCCTATTATTCTTTTGAAATGGTACCCGAATTACATTTGAGGAGCAAATTCTGTTCCTTCTTGGTCCTAGTGTGCTCAAAATCCTACGATGCTAAAACTTCCATGTTTTGATCTGCAAGATATTTATCTGATACAAGTTTAATGAGATTCAGTAAATAGTAGAAATGTTTAAATATATAAGTACCCTAATAACAAGAATTTCATATTAACCCATCATATCAGCTTTCATGATTAAGTGTTATTATTCAGTGTCTTCAAACATAGGCTAGGAAAGAAGAAATAGGTTGTTGTTCTGTCACTCAGTCATGTCTGACTCTGTGACCCCATGAACTGCAGCATGTCAGTCTTTCCTGTCCTTCACCATCTCCTGGAGTTTGCTCAAACTCAGGTCTGTTGAGTCGGTGATGCCTTCCAACCATCTCATCCTCTGTTGTTCCCTTCTCCACCTGCCTTCAATCTTTCCCAGCACCAGGGTCTTTTTCAGTGTGGTAGCTCTTCCCATCAGATGGCTAAAGTATTGGAGCTTCAGCATTAGTGCTTCCACTGAATATTCAGGGTTGGTTTCCTTTAGGATTGACTGGTTTGATCTCCTTGCAGTCCAAGGGACTCTCAATAGTCTTCTCCAACACCACAGTTTGGAAACATTATTTCTTTGGCACTCAGCCTTCTCTATGGACCAACTCTCACATTCATACATGAATAATAGAAAAACCATAGCTTTGACTATATAGACCTTCTCTGGCAAAGTAATATCTCTGCTTTTTAATATGTTGTCTAGGTTTGTCACAGCTTTTCTTCCAAGGAGCAAGTGTCTTTAAAATCATGGCTGCAGTTACCATCAACAGTGGAACCCAAATAAAGTCTGTCACTGTTTCCATTGCTTCCCCACCTATTTGCCATGAAGTGATGGGACTGGATGCCATGATCTTAGTTTTTTGAACGCTGGGTTTCTTTTTTTTTAATTTCCTGCATTTAAATTTATTTTTTTATTTTTAAAACTTATTTATTTATTTTAATAGGAGGCTAATTACTTTACAATATTGTGGTGGCTTTCACCATACATTGGCAGGAATCAGCCACAAGTGTACATGTGTCTCCCCATCCTGAGCCCTCCACCCACCTCCGTCCCCATCCAACCCTTTTTGGTGTCCCAGAGCACCTGCATTGCATACCCTGTTTCATGCATCGAATTTTCTCTGGTTATCTATTTTCAATGTGGTAATATACATATTTCAATGCTATTCTCTCATATCGTCCCACCCTTGCCTTCTCCCACAAAGTCCAAAGTCTGTTCTTTATATCTGTGTCTCTTTTGCTGCCTTGCATATAGGATCATTGTCATCATCTTTCTAGATTCCATATATATGCAGTAGTATACTGTACTGGTGTTTCTCTTTCTGAAACACTTCACTCTGTATCATAGGTTCGAGTTTCATCCACCTCATTAGAACTGACTCAAATGGGTTCCTTTTTTAATAGCTGAGTAATATTCCATTGTGTATATGTATCACAACTTCCTTATCCATTCATCTGTCAATGGACATTTAGGCTGCTTTCATGTCCTAGCTATTGTAAAGAGTGCTGCAATGGACACTGGGGTACATGTGTCTCTTTCAATTCTGGTTTCCTCAGTTTGTATGTTCAACAGTGGGATTGATGGGTCGGTCATATGGCAGTTCTATTTCCAGTTTTTTAAGGAATCTCCACAATGTTCTCCATAGTGGCTGTACTAGTTTGCATTCCCACCAACAGTGTAAGAGGGTTTGCTTTTCTCCACACCTGTTTCTTACAAGTCATCCATTTTATTGGCATATAATTGCTCATAGTAGTCTCTTATGATCTTTTGTCTTTCTCTGTTGTCTTTTGTGATTTCTCCATTTTAATTTCTAATTTTATTGATTTGATTTTTCTCCCTTTGTTTCTTGATGAGTCTGGCTAATGGTTTGTCTATTTTATTTATCTTCTCAAAGAACCAGCTTTTAGTTTTGTTGATTTTTGCTTTGGTCTCCTTTGTTTCTTTTTTATTTCTGCTCTGATTTTTATGATTTCTTTCATTCTACTAACTTTGGGGTTCTTCATTACTTCCTTTTCTAGTTGCTTTAGGAGTAAGGTTAGGTTCTTTGATGTTTCTCTTGTTTCTTGAGGTAGGCCTGTATTACTACGAACCTCCCTCTTGGTGCTGTTTTTACTGGATACCATATGTTTTGGGTTGTGTTTTCATTTTCATTTGTTTCCATGAATATATTGATTTCCTTTTTGCTTTCTTCTGTGACCTGTTGTTTATTCAGAAGCTTGTTGTTTAGCTTCCATATGTTTGTATTTTTAATAGTTCTTTTTTTTTTTTTTTTTTTTGTAGTTGGCATCTAATCTTACCGCATTGTGATCAGAAAAGATGCTTGAAATGATTTCAATTTTTAAAAATTTACCAAGGCTAGATTTATGGTCCAGGATGTAATCTATCCTGGGGAATGTTCCATGTGCACTTGAGAAAAAGATGAATTACATTGTTTTGGGGTAAAATGCCCTATATCAATTAGTTCTAAATGGCCTATTGTATCATTTAGAGCTTGTGTTTTCTTGCTAATTTTCTGTTTGGTTGATCTATCTATAGGTGTGAGTTGGGTATTAAAGTCCCCCACTATTATTGTGTTACTATTAATTTCCCCTTTCATACTTGTTTGCATTTGCCTTACATATTGATGTCCTCCTATGTTGGGTGCATATATATTTATAATTTTTATATCTTTTTTGATAGATCCTTTGATCATTATGTAGTGTCCTTCTTTGTCCCCTCTCACAGTCTTTATTTCAAAGTCTATTTTATCTGATATGAATGTTGCTACTCCTGCTTTCTTTTGGTCCACTTTACATGAAATATCTTTTTTCCAGCTCTTCACTTTCAGTCTGTATGTGTCTCTTGATTTGAGGTGGGTCTCTTGTAGATAGCGTATAAAGGGGTCTTGTTTTTGCACCCATTTAGCCAGTCTTTATCTTTTGGTTGGAGCATTTAACCCATTTACATCTAAGGTAATTATTGATAAATATGATCCCATTACCATTTACTTTGTTGTTTTTGGTTCATTTTTTATAAACCTTTACTTTGTTTCCTGTCTAGAGAAGATCCTTTAGCATTTGCTGAAGAATTGGTTTGGTGGTGCTGAATTCTCTCAGCTTTTGTTTGTCTGTAAAGCTTTTGATTTCTCCTTAATATCTGAATGAGATCCTTGCTGGTTAGAGTAATCATGGTTGTAGGTTTTTCTCTCTCATCATTTTAAGTATGTCCTGCAATTCCCTTCTGGCCTGAAGAGTTTCTATTGAAAGATCAGCTGTTATCCTTATGGGGATCCCCTTGTGTGTTATTTGTTGCTTTTCTCTTGCTACTTTGAATATTTGCTCTTTGTGTTAGATCTTTGTTAGTTTGATTAATATGTGTCTTGGGGTGTTTCACCTTGGGTTTATCCTCTTTGGGACTTTCTGGATTTCTTGGGCTTGGGTGGCTATCTCCTTCCCCATATTAAGGAAATTTTAATTTATTTATATTTATTTATTTATTTTTATTTATTTATTTCCTCAAGTATTTTCCCAAGCCCTTTCTTTTTGTCTTCTTCTTTTGGGACTCCTATGATTCTAGTGTTGCGGTGTTTAACGTTGTCTCAGAAGTCTCTGAGGTTGTCTTCATTTATTTAAATTCTCTTTTTTTCCCTCTCTGCTTCATTTATTTCCACTATTCTCTCTTCCACTCCACTTATCCTCTCTTTTGCCTCAGTTATTCTACTGTTGGTTCCCTCCAGAGTGCTTTTGATCTCAGTTATTGTATCATTCATTATTCATTGATTCTTCTTTATTTCTTATAGATCCTTGTTAAACATTTCTTGCACCTTCTCAATCCTTATCTCTAGTCTATTTATCTGTAACTCCATTTTGTTTTGAAGATTTTGGATCATCTTCACTATCATTATTCTGAATTCCTTTTCAGGTAGACTTTCCATCTCTTCTTTTGTTTGGTTTGGTGTTTTTTTTTGTTTGTTTGTTTTTTGTTTGTTTGTTTTTATATCATGTTCCTTTACCTGCATTTTGTTTAGGTTGCTGTCTTTGGGGTGTCCTTTCTGCAGGATGGAAGTTTGTGGTTCCCCTTAATTGTGGAGTCTGCTCCCTGTGGATGGGGTTGGACTAATGGCTTGTCAAGGTTCCCCAGTTTGTATTCTGTTGGTTAGAGCTGGATCTCTTCTCTCTGGAGTGCAAAAAAGTGTCCAGTGGTGAATTTGGGCATGTCTATGGGTTTGGTATGGCTTTGGGCAGTCCGTCTTTTAATGGTCAGGGTTGTGCTCCTGTTTTGCTGGAGAATTAGTGTGGTGTGTCTTGCACTGGATCTTGTTCGCTCTTGGGTGGAGCTTGGTTCAGTGTAGGTGTGGAGACTTTGGGGTGAACTCGTGTCTATTAATGTTCCCTGGAGTCAGGAGTTCTCTGATGTTTTGGAGTTAACTCTCTTGCTTCTGGCTTTTGGTCTTTCTCTTACAGTAGCTTCAAGACTTCTCCATCCATATAGCATAGAAGATAAAACCCCTAGGTTATTGGTGAAACAATTCTCCACAGCCAGGAACACCAAGAGAGATTCACAGTTACACAGAGAAGAGAAGAGGGAAGAGGGAGATAGATGTAACCTGGAGGAGAAAGTGAAATGAAGTGAAGTCACTCAGTCGTGTCTGACTCTTTGCGACCCCATGTACCAGACCCCAGCCTACCAGGTTCCTCCATCCATGGGATTTTCAAGACAAGAATACTGGAGCGGTTTGCCATTTCCTTCTCCAGGCGATCTTCCTGACCCAGGGACTGAACCCGGGTCTCCCACATTGTAGGCAGACGTGTTACCATCTGTGCCACCAGGGAAGTCTGGAGGAGAAAAGGGAGAGTCAAAAGGGAAGAGAGCAATCTAGCCAGTAATCAAATCCTTAAGTTAAAATGGATACTGAAGATTAGATTCTTAGAGGTACAAAATTTATAGCAAATATTGAAAAACAAAGATTAAAAACCTAGAATAGAGTTTAGACTCTCAAAAATACAATATAAAAATATAAAAGATAATCACAAAAGTTTTAAAAAATATGTATGGAATTTGTTTTTTTAAAGTAGGTTTTTTGAAAAGCTTAAAAATGAAAGTTAAAGGAGTTATAAATAACTAAAATGTTTTTAAAAAAATTAAAAAGTGATCATAGGCTGGATGTGAGTTTGAGTGAACTCAGGGAGTTGGTGATGGACAGGGAGGCCTGGCGTGCTGTGATTCATGGGGTCGCAAAGAGTCGGACACGACTGAGCAACTGAACTGAACTGAACTGAATAATAAAAATATATCTAGGGATTTCTCTGGAGCTGTTGTGGGCAGTGTGGGGTCAGGTCAGTGTCAGATAGTCCCTTGTTCTGGCTTGTACTTGTTCTCAAGGTCTATAGGTGCCCATCAAATACACAGTCTCCAGTATTAAATGCAGGGTTTTAATCTGTTGCACTTGTAACTTCTACAGCAGTCCCCACTTTGTTTATTTTGGCTTCCTCTGTTTGCAAGTCTCTTCAGTGTCTAATTTCTGCCCTGAGACAAGAGGGCAAAGGTGGCCACTCATTTAGTCTCACTTGTTCAGTTGTGTTGTGGGGCAGGAGGGACAGTGCAAACAAATAATGCTGGCGTGTGTGGGGAGTACTCACAGTGGAAGACCATGCCACACCCCAAGGCAACGTGTGCTTCCCGGGTCTACACTGCTTAGGCTCCAGGGTGCACTGCAAGGGCACTGTTCCAAGTCGTCCCTGCATTTCATGCACTTCCCAGGTCTAAGCTGCTCAGGGTCTCAGGTGCTCTGCAAGGGCATAGACCTGGATGTGCTGTGTGTTTTGTGCCCTTCCCAGGTCTGAGCAGCTCAGGCGTCCAGGTGCTTGGAGAGTGCACTGTCCCAGGTGAGACGTGTGTCGTAATCACCTCCCCAGTCTGGGTCACTCGAATTCCCGGGGTGTGTCCTGAGAGCACAGTTCTAGATGTGTCTCCTCTGGAGAGCTGGTCTCAGCCTGTGACACTCCTGGCAAGGGTCAACCGTCCAGCATCCCGGGAAGACATGATTAGCAACTGGGAGCCTGCTCACAGTTTGTGGAAGATGAGGTCTCTGAGGCTGAGACTGCAGCAGCCCCTTGCCTTCTGGCTCTGGCTGTCACTCACCTGCCTTTCTGCCTCCAGGGAGGGAGGGCCCTGTATGCAACTGGCTTGCTCTCCTTAGGTATTTGCTCTATCCTTTGTTCTGTGAGTGTGCCAGGGGTCACTGTGCATCATTGGAGCCTTTCGCAGGAAAGCTTTTTTTCTTTTTTTTGTCTTTCTGGCAATCTCATCATTTTGGTTGCTATCTCACATTAGTTCCCTCAGATTGTCCTCAGGGCAATCAGGCCTGATCCTTACCCTAAGGACCGATGATGCAGCCCACGCCTGCCTGCCCACCCCCAACTCACTGATATTTGACGTGAGCATCTGGGCCACTTCTCCTTCTCTGCTTGTATTTGCAGTTAGGTGTGTATTCTGTGGGTTTTCTTTTTTTTTTTTTTTCCTCTCCTGGTTATGTTGCCCTCTGAGACTCCAAAACTCCCCACAGACAAGCCTGTGAGAGGGTTTCATACTGTGAGGAAACTTCTCCTCCTTCACGACTCCCTCCCTAGGATCAGTCTCCATCCCTAAATCTTTTGTCACTGTTTTTCTCTTTTATATTTTGTCCTACCTCCTTTTGAAGAGATTGGGCTGCCTTTCTGGGCTCCCAGTGTCCTCTGCCAGGGTTCAGAATTTGTTTTGTGAAAGTTGGTCAGCATTTGAATGATCTTTTGATGAATTTGTGGGGGAGAAACTGGTCTTCCCATCCTATTCCTCTGCCATCTTGAATGCTGAGTTTTAAACCAGCTTTTTCATTCTCCTCTTTCACCTTCACTGAGATGCTTTTTTAGTTCCTCTTCATTTTCTGCCATAAGGGTTGTGTCATCTGCATATCTGAGATTATTTGTATTTCTCCCAACAATAGTAATTCCATCTTGCAATTCATCCAGTCCAGCATTCTGTATGATGTACTCTGCATATAAGTTAAATAAGCAGGGTGACAATATACAGGCTTGATGTACTCCTTTCCTGATTTGGAACCAGTCTGTTGTTCTGTGTCCAGTTCTACCTGTTGCTTCTTGACCTGCATACAGGTTTCTCAGGAGGCAGGTAAGGTTGTCTGATATTCTCATTTCTTTAAGAATTTTCCACAGTTTGTTGTGATCCACACATTCAAAAGCTTTATAATAGTCAATGAAGCAAAAATAGATGTTTTTCTGAAATTCTCTTGCTTTTTTATGATCCAAAGGATGTTGGTAATTTGATCTCTGGTTCCTCTGCTTTTCCACATAAAGAATAATATTGCTTATGAACTTGGAATGTTAGGTCCTTGAACAAAGCTAAATTGGAAGTGGTCAAACAGGAGATGGCAGGTATGAACATCAACATTTTAGGAATCAGTGAACCAAAATGGACAGGAATGAGTGAATTTAATTCAGATGACCATTGTATCTACTACTGTGGACAAGAATCCATTAGAAGAAATGCAGTAACCCTCATAGTCAACAAAAGAGTACAAAATGCAGTATTTTATTTCAATTCTTTTCCAAGGCAAACCATTCAGTGTCACAGTAATCCAAGTCTATGTCCCAACCACTAATGCTGAAGAAGCAGAAGTTGAACAGTTCTATGAAGACCCACAAGATCTTCTAGAACTAACACTAAAAAAATGTGTCCTTTTCATCATAGGGGACTGGAATGCAAAAGTAGGAACTCAAAAGATATCTGGAGTAACAGGCAAATTTAGCCTTGGAGTACAAAATGAAGCAGGGCAGAGGCTAACAGAGTTAGGTGAAAAAAACGCACTGGTCATAGCAAACATCTCTTACAACAACACAAGAGAGACAGTACACATACACATCACCAGATGGTAAGTACAGAGACCAGATTGATTCTATTCTTTGCAGCCAAAGATGGAGAAGTTCTATACAGTCAGCAAAAACAAGACTGGCAGCTGACTGTGGCTCAGATCATGAACTCCTTATTGCCAAATTCAGACATGAATTGAAGAAAGTAGGGAAAACTGATAAGCCATTATGTATCAGCTCAGTTCAGTTGCTCAGTCATGTCTGACTCTTTGTGACCCCATGGTCTGCAGCACACCAGGCCTTCCCGTCCATCACCAACTCCCGGAGCTTGCTCCAACTCATTTCCATTGAGTTAGTGATGCTATCCAACCATTACATCCTCTGTCATCCCCTTCTCTTCCTGCCTTCAATGTTTCTCAGCATCAGGGTCTTTTCCAAAGAGTCAGTCCCTCGCATCAGGTGGCCAAAGTATTGGAGCTTCAGCTTTAGCATCAGTCCTTCCAATGAATATTCAGGACTGATTTCCTTTAGGATGGACTGGTTTGATCATCTTACAGTCCAAGGGACTCTCAAGAGTCTTCTCCAATACCAAAATCAATTGATCAAAAGCATCAATTCTTCAATGCTCAGCTTTCTTTAGAGTTCAACTTTCATATCCATACATGACTACTGGAAAAACCATAGCTTTGACTAGATGGACATTTATTGGGAAAGTAATGTCTCTGCTTTTTAATACGCTGCCTAGGTTTTTCATAACTTTTCTTCCAAGGAGCAAGTGTCTTTTAATTTCATGGCTGCAGTCTCCCTCTGCAGTGATTTGGAGCCCCAAAAATAAAGTCTGTCACTGTTTCCATTGCTTCCCTATCTATCTATTTGCCATGAATTGATGTGACCAGATACCATGATCTTAGTTTTCTGAATGTTGAGTTCTAAGCTGGCTTTTTCACTCTCCTCTTTCACTTTCATCAAGAGGCTTTTTAGTTCCTCTTTGCTTTCTGCCAAAAGGGTGGTGTCATCTGCATATCTGAGGTTATTGATATTTCTCCTGACAATCTGGATCCCAGCTTGTGCTTCATACCATTC
Organism: Bos taurus; assembly: GCF_002263795.3. Classification (NCBI taxonomy): domain Eukaryota; kingdom Metazoa; phylum Chordata; class Mammalia; order Artiodactyla; family Bovidae; genus Bos; species Bos taurus. The sequence goes on from NC_037336.1 coordinate 8,310,002, forward strand.
AGGTATGACCTAAATCAAATCTCTTAACAATTGTACAGTGGAAGTGACAAATAGATTCAAGGGGTTAGGTCTGATAGACAGAGTGCCTGAATGACTATGGACAGAGGTATGTAACATTGTTCAGGAGGCAGTGATAAAAAGTATCCCCAGTAAAAAAGAAATACAAAAAACCAAAATGCTTGTCTGAGGAAGCCTTGCAAATAGCTGAGGAAAGAAGAGAAGATAAAGGCAAAGGAGAAAAGGAAAGATATACCCATCTGAATGCAGTGTTACAAAGAATAGCAAGGAGAGATAAGAAAGCCTTCCTATGTGAACAAGAAATAGATGGAGATTAAGATGACAGGACTTGACATGGGCCCACTTAATTCTCGTTAAGTCAGTCTTTTAATATCCTTTATCAAATGACCACATTGCTTATGCTAACATACAAAACTGTTAGTGTTAGTAGCTCAGTCCTGTCCAACTCTTTTTGACCCCATGGACTGAAACCTGCCAGGCTTCTCCACCCATGGGATTTTCCAGGCAAGAATGGACCTTCTCAACCCAGGGATCAAATCTGTGCCTGCATTGCAGGCAGACTCTTTATGGTCTGAGCCCTGAGGGAAGCTAACAAAGAAAAAGAGATGTTAAATAAAGCAGATTTTCTGTTTTGCTAGTGGTTAGAGAAATATATCAGGTCTTAGATCACACATGCATTAAATTGATTTGTTTTTCTTTCTTTTCCATTTATAAACTATGTTGTATGATAGATGTTGAATGGCAAATGACATTAGTCAAGTCTAAAAATCTAATGTTTATTACTGAGAATTCAGCCCAGGAGAGATTTTAAAACTTGCCTATCTCCATACATTTTAAGCTTTGAGTTCTATCTTGCTTTTCAAATCTCTTAATCTGAAAAGTGAACTCTCCTGGGTAGAAATGAGGCTTTCAAAATTTGAAACGAATACTTAAACTTTGACAGAGAAGGTCCAAATTTCCTCAATAATCCAAAGAGCTTTCTTAACCCAAGTTTTGAAAACCTGGACCTACCTAACATCAAAGAATAAGTTCGTCCTTGTAAATGTAACTGACATCTTTTATTTGTGTCTCATAGTAGATTTGATTATTAAAGTAATAATGGTTAACTACTATGCTTTATGAAAAATATTAAAACCCAGTTATAACTTGAAATTGTCCTCATCAGAACTCTAAAAAGCTCCAAATGAAGGTGTAGTGGTTTTAATAGTTTCTGGATAGGCTATGAGGTCTTGTTATTTTATGGATGCCAGGGCACAAGTGAGTAAGAGGGGTAGGATAACTTCTATCTTATCTCAGCCTCTAAGTAAAAATAGTCTTCCCACACTGCCAACATCTATGGCAATCTCATACATTTAAAACTGTTCTGACCTTTCCTTGAAGTTTTTTTCCTTGAAATTCTTACTTACTTTCAGTTGTGTTAATTTTAGCTGGCAAGATTAAATTCACTGGAGTCTGAGAGGGGTGATTTTTATTTAACTGCTCCAAGGAAAGGGACTATGACTCCGTGGAGATTTCTGTGGGACCCATTTGGACCATTGTCTCAGTGCACAGCAGCTGAGATGGAGGATTAATTGTCCTGCTCTCAGAGCAATGGCTTAAAAAATTGCATTAGTTGAGTAGAATATTCCTTTGAAAGGCACAGATGTATGTTAAAATAAAAATAACCCCACACACCAGCATTTCATTTAAGGAGAGACTTTATTCAGAAGGATTATTGCAAGAGAGAAGACTAAGAGCTACTGTGGTAGGGAGGATGTCCCCACTGTCGGATCTGCTAACCAGAGGGGGCCTGCTCCAGGAAAGTGGATGGATGTCAAGATGGGCTGGACACGGCAGTGAGAGGACAGTAGGTCGGAGGAGGCGTTACTGGGGGTGGGCCTACTCTTGGGGAGGACCTGATGCAGGCTGTTGTTACTGTTTAGTCTCTAAGTCATGTCCGACTCCTTGCGACCCCATGCACTGCAGTATGCCAGGCTTCCTTGTCCTTCACTATCTCCCAGAGTTTTCTCAAACTCATGTCCAGTGAGTTGGTGATGCCATCCAACCATCTCATCCTCTATTGCTTCCTTCTCCTCCTGCCCACAATCTTTCCCAGCATCGGGGTCTTTTCTAATAAGTTGGCTCTTCGCATCAGGTGGCCAAAGAACTGGGGCTTCAGCTTTAGCAACAGTCCTTCCAATGAATATTCAGGGTTGATTTCCTTTTAGGATTGACTGGTTTGATCTCCTTGCAATCCAAGGGACTCTCAAGAGTCTTCTCCAGCATCACAATGCAAAAGTATCAGTTCTTCAGTGCTCAGCCTTCTTTATCCATACATGACTACTGGAAAAACCATAGCTGTGACTGTATGGACTTTTGTCGGCAAAGTAATGTCTCTGCTTTTTAATATGCTGTCTAGGTTTGTCATAGCTTTCCTTCCAAGGAACAAGGGTCTTTTAATTTCATGGCTGCAGTCACTGTCAGCTGATGGTGAACCAAAGTTCAAGGGCCTGGGGGAAGGAGAGAAACCTAACCAAATTTGATCAAATCAGATTCATGGGCATTTTGCTTCAATTAGTAGAGACAAAGCAGGTTAGCCAATCATTTACGAGGCAGAGTGAGAATTTGGAAGGTCTTTGTCTGTCTAATCATAGGTAAACAAAGGCAGTATCCCTGAACTATATACTGAAGGCATACAGGGAAGAGTGAGTCTTTTCACTTAGTTTCCCAAACACAAAAAGCTGGAGGTTAAGCTATCTTGACCACAGCTGTTTCCCAGGATCTTTTGGGGAAAGTTCAACATTGTCAACAGATACATGTAATAATCAGTGGGGTTTTTTCCCCTCTATTGTACGTAGCCAGAACAAACTTCACAGGAGCTTCTCTTACTCTGTGGTAACCAGAATCCTAACCTGGCCTCCCAAGATCCCGGCTTGTCTGTGCAAGCACTGTGTGTATCCCCTCCCCTTGTGAATGGATAAGACTGAATGTGGGAGATCTCATTCCCAGGGTTATGTTACTTTATTTGGCAAAAAAGATTCTTACAGTGGTCATGAAGGTCCATAATCAATTTGCATCTTCCCTCCATCAGAAAGAATGCAAGAAATCTTCCTGTCAATCACATTTTAGCATATCAGTCAGTTCAGCCCCTCAGTCGTGTCTGACTCTTTGCAACCCCATCAACTGTAGCACACCAGGCCTCCCTATCCATCACCAACACCCGGAGCTTGCTCAAACTCATGTCCATTGAGTCAGTGATGCCATCCAACCATCTCATCCTCTGTCGTCCCCTTCTCCTCCTGCCTTCAATCTTTCTCAGCATCAGGGTCTTTTCCAATGAGTCAGCTCTTTGCATATCTCCCTGCTAAGTTTCTGTATCTTTTTCTTGCTCTGCAGAGTATGGGCAGCTCAACATAAACACTCATCTTGTGCTGTACGAGATTAAATTGGAACTAAAAAGTTGAAAACAGAGCAAACACTTTGCTTCACCCAGCAGTGAGAAGTTCCACTCTGCACTGCCATTGAGTCTTTTGCATCACTGAGCCTCACTTTAAAAATGAGTGAGATATGTTTCTTAAGTTCTTAAGTATGGAGTTACCAAAAATGGGAAATAAAAGGCACTCGCTGAGTGGGAACAGCTGGTCGATTGTGGGTCCTTCAACACCTTCTTTTCAGGCTCTGTGTTTCTGGGCAAGTTCTAAACTTCTCTGTGTCTCCTTTCTTGTCTGCAAAGTAGGAACAATGATACTGTACTCTTGTGAGGTTATAAGGATTGATAAAATAAGCTGTTTCTTTGTATAATATCTATATGGCTTAACTAGCAGAATAACTGCTTGTTGTAATTACACAAAAAAAGGCATTCATAAATAAGCAATAAAAGATTTTAGTTTTGTGGTTTGTGTTAATTTCCCCCCTTGATTTGAATGCACTCTTAGTGTAAAATTCCTGATGTTTTGCTATTGTTTTCTCTATTGTTGCCATTGGTTGTTTGTATTGGTTACCTTGGGATTTTATTTTGTTTTACTTCATTGCTTTCATTCTGTTTTTTATTTCCAGTAGAGATGTAAAGGTAAAGATTTTAGAGAGTTAGACGTTTACTTTCATACCATTTTCACTCACAAAATGCTTTTATTCAAGAGAAAGAATGGCATGGTGTGTTTAGAGGCAACAATGATAAACAAAAGAATCTGTCAGGCTGAGTGGACTTTAGTCTGAGGTTAAAAAATAGAACAAGTGTTACAGTAGGGCAGAATGGATTTGAGTGGCTTTGAATGCCTTGGCCATTGGGGCAAAGTTGTCAGAATTGTTCTTGTAACTGCGATTTCGACTGACTTGAGAGCAGAAAGGCAAAAAATGAAATAAAATTTGAAGAAAAAATTTTCCTTAAAGACCAGAAAAACATTCACTCTTAATTCAACTTGCTGATAATGCTTCTCTTTTTTCCTAGGGGGGGCTGTAACCTAGGAAGCCTTCTCAAGTGAATTTATGAGTTCCAATTTGGTTTCCACTGGCTACATTAGATTTGCTGCTCAATTAAAAACATTGTCTGCCCATTCCACTATCAAAATGAACACAAGAGCAACTGTATAAATGTTAAATGTTAGAAAAATGTTTGGAATTTGTATTTGGTATTAAATAAGAGCTACTACAAGCTGGCTCATGCCTGGACAACCAAGAGCTTCAGAAAACACTCTTTTAGAAAGATAGATCTATGGTCTTAAAGTGTAGACACTGAAATCCCTTTATCATTGAAGGTTCTCAATTAATCAGAGAATTGAAACTGTATTGCAAAAGGGAGTTTGGATATTAAAAAAAGCCAGCATCATGTTTTCTTTGGATATCCAGATGTATGAGGGGGAAACAAAAAGACTGTCAGAGGTACACAGAGGAGGAAGGCATGGAGCTATTCCTCAGGGGCTTGTCTGCTGTCACCCCTCGAATAAAGGACTTCTCCTTCAGGGCCCAACCCGGGGCCGTGCTCAGGACAGACCCTCTATTTGCCTTCACTCACTCACTCACTGTAAGTCACTTCAGTCGTGTGCGACTCTGTGCGACGCTATGATTATTTGCTACATCTGTGATTACATTAATAAAAGGAGTCCAGTGTTAGCTCATAATCAATGGGAATATTTATGAGATTTGTTGTCAAATCCCATTTGGATGTGTGTGTGTGACAATACATATGAAGTTCTGGCTACAGAGGCTCCAATCCAGGCATTTCATCCCAGCCTTTCCTCAGCACAGATGAGATACGGGTGTAGGCGGGCAGAATAATTAATTCACTGCAGATGACAAAACCCTGACCGCAACGTATGCTCAAGTTTATTGTCTATGCAGGTAACTTTAGTTATTATTATGCATTTTCAGAGCACTTTATAATTAAGCTTCAGATGAAACTCTCTATGGAAATGACTCATCTTACAGAACTAGATTTCTATTTGTTTTTTTTCTTTTCTTTTTCTCATGATATTTTAGTTTCCCCTACCTGTATTTTATGACATTCCCCACTGCTATAAACTATGCTCCTACTTCATTTTTCAGCCTTTACATTAATTTGACTCCTTATTCAGATTCCTTAATAAAAATGCTAATTATGATCATATCTAATAGTGACTGGGAAGGCACTCCACCACTTCCTTCCTCCCTCCAGCTGGACCCACTCACATCCATCATAAGGGTTTGGTTTGTCAGCCAGATTGCAGTATTCCCAGCTGCCCTTTCTCCAAGCCCGCTAAACCCATTTTGGGAAATAAATCCAATTCACAAGACACTCTATCAATTATTCCAGAAAACCTCAGATGCAGAGGCACATTCTGTGTATTTTCTAACGCAATATCTTTGGGAGAGAACCAAAGCTGAAGATGAAACCGAATTTATTCTTACCTGTTCTCACAGTATTTTACTTATTGCTCCTACATGTACAATTAGAGCTTCTTTGGTCACTCAGCCATATCCGACTCTTTGTGATGCTATGGGCTGTAGCCCTCCAGGCAAGAGTACTGGAATGGGTTGCCATGCCTTCCTCCAGGGGATCTTCCCGACCCACAGATCGAACCCACGTGGCTTATGTCTCATGCATTGGCAGGCAGGTTCTTTACCACTAGCACCATTTTTCTATAATTATCTCACGTAATGTTAACTTCATGTGTTTACCTTTCTTTCAGTTCAGTGCAGTCACTCAGTCGTGTCTGACTCTCTGCAACCCCATAGACTGCAGTACGCCAGGCTTCCCTGTCCATCACCAACTTCAGGAGCTTACTCAAACTCATGTCCATCAAGTCAGTGATGTCATCCAACCATCTCATCCTCTGTCATCCCCTCTCCTCCTGCCTTCAACCTTTGCCAGCATAAGTGTCTTTTCCAATGAGTCAGGTGGCCAAAGTATTGGAGCTGCAGCTTCAGCATCAGTCCTTCCAATGAATATTCAATGATTTCCTTTAAGTTTGACTGGATTGATCTCCTTGCAGTCCAAGGGACTCTCAAGAGTCTTCTTCAACAGAGAAGCATCAATTTTTCAGGACTCAACTTTCTTTACAGTCCAACTCTCATATCCATACATGACTACTGGAAAAACCATAGCTTTGACTAGATGGACCTTTGTTGGCAAAGTAATGTCTCTGCTTCTTATTATGCTGTCTAGTTTTGTCAAAGCTTTTCTTCCAAGGCACAGTAGTAGTGTTAGTCACTCAGTCGTGTCCAACTCTTTGCAACCCCATGGACTGTGGCCCACCAGGCTCCTCTGTCCATGGGGTTCTTTAGGCAAGAATATTGGAGTGGATTGCCATTCCCTTCTCCAGAGGCTCTTTCTGACCCAGGATTGAACTCAGGTCTTCTTCATTGCAGGCAGATTCTTTACCTTCTGAACTATAGTCAGTGCCTTTTAATTTCATGGCTGCAGTCACCATCTGCAGTGATTTTGAAGCCCAAGAAAATAAAGTTTCCTCTGCCTTTTCTAAATCCAGCTTGAACATCTAGAAGTTCTCAGTTCATGTACTGTTGAAGCCTAGCTTGGAGAGTTTTGAGCATTACCTTGCTGTCATGTGAGATGAGTGCAATTGTGTGGTAGTTTGAAAATTCTTTGGCTTTGCCTTTCTTTGGAACTAGAATGAAAACTGACCTTTTCCAGTCCTGTGGCCACTGTTGAGTTTTCCATATTTGCTGGCATATTGAGCACAGCACTTTAGTAGCATTAGTAGATTTGAAATAGCTCAGCTGAAATTCCATCACCCCAACTAGCTTTGTTCATAGTGATGCTTCCTAAGGCCCACTTGACTTCACATTCCACAATATCTGGCTGTGGGTGAGTGATCACACCATCATGGTTATCTGGGTCATTAAGATCTTCTTTTTATAGCTCTCTGTGTATTCCCGCCACCTCTTCTTAATATCTTCTACTTCTGTTAAGTCCATACTATTTCTGTACTTTATTTTGCCTGCCTTTCATGAAGCTGCAAATAATTGTATGCTTCATGGAATTCTTGCATTTTATCATCTCCAAAACTGATTCACAAAATGCATCAAAATCAGGATCTGGTATCTTGAGTGTTAAATATTCTTGAGTATACTCATTACTTTCCTGAAAGCTATTTTGACAAATTCTTTCCTATTCTAAAATAAGTTTTAAATGTTTTTGCTAATTGATTTAATGACCACAAGTCATTTTTAAAAAGTCTTCTTATTCACTACACAATATTTGCCTTATTTATTAGAAATTATTCTTCTTTCAAATTTTATTTTAATTATTCAGATAGTATGTTAGCCATTTAATTTTTTTTAAATGTTCTATTTTGGTATAATATAAAGACCCCAGAAAAAGCATTCACTGTACTACAAAGGAAAAGACAAGAAGAAAATGTTAGTGTAAGCCACTTCCTTCAATACCAGGGGGCCCTGTGGGAAACTCCTGTCTTGTTGAAATAAGAGTAAAGATGGGCACAATAAAGGACAGAAATGGTATGGACCTAACAGAAGCAGAAGATACTAAGAAGAGGTGGCAAGAATACACAGAAGAACTGTACATAAAAGATCTTCATGACCCAGATAATCATGATGATGTGATCACTCACCTAGAGCCAGACATCTTGGAATGTGACGTCAAGTGTGCTTTAGGAAGCATCGCTACAAAACAGAGGTAGTGGAGGTGATAGAATTCCAGCTGAGCTATTTAAAATCCTAAAAGTTGATGCTGTTATAGTGCTGTATTCAATATGCCAGCAAATATGGAAAGCTCATCAGTGGCAATTTCAAAGAAGGGCAATACCAATGAGTGTTCAAACTACTGCACAATTCCACGCATTTCACACACTAGCAAAGTAAGGTTCAAAATTCTCCAAGCCAGGCTTCAACAGTGAACTATGAACTTCCAGATGTTCAAGCTGGATTTAGAAAATGCAGAGGAACCAGAGATCAAACTGCAAACATCCGTTGGATCACAGAATAAGCAAGAGAATTCCAGAAAAAAACAGCTACTTCTGCTTTATTGACTACATCCAAAACTTTTGACTATGTGGATCACAACAAGCTGTGGAACATTCTTAAAGAGATGAGAATACCAGCCCATCTTATCTGTCTCTTGAGAAACCTGTATGAATTTCAGGAAGATACAGTTAGAACTGGATTTGGAATAATGGACTGGTCCTATATTGGGAAAGGAGTATGTCAAGGCTGTATATTGTCATCTGTTTATTTAACTGATATTCAGAGTACATTATGCAAAATGCCAGGCTGGATGAAGCAGAAGCTGTCATCAAGATTCCAGGAGAAATACCAATAACCTCAGATATGCAGATGACACTACCCTAATGGCAAAAAGCAAAGAAGAAATAAAGAGCCTCTTGATGAAGGTGAAAGAGGAGAGTGAAAAAGCTGGCTTTAATCTCAACATTCAAAAAATGAAGATCACTGCAGCTGGTCCCATCACTTCCTGGCAAATAGATGGGAAAACAATGAAAACAGTGACAGACTTTATTTTCTTGGGCTCCAAAATCACTTCAGATTGTGACTGCAGCCATGAAATTAAAAGATGCTTGTGCCTTGGAAGGAAAGGTATGACTAACTTAGACAGCATATTAAAAAGCAGAGATTTTACTTTGCCAGTGAAAAGCCATCTAGTCAAAACTATGGTTTTTCCAGTAGTCATGTATGGATGTGAGATTTGGACCAAAAATGAAGCTGAGTGCAGACAAACTGATGCTTTTGAACTGCGGTGTTGATGAAGACTCCTGAGAGTCCATTGGACTGCAAGGAGATCAAACCAGTTAATCATAAAAAAAAAAATCATTCCTGAATATTTATTAGATCTGATGCTGAAGCTGAAGCTCCAATACTTTGGCCACCTGATACAATCAACCAACTCATTAGAAAAGGCACTTATGCTGGGAAAGATTGAAGGCAGGAGGAGAAGTGGACGAAAGAGGATGAGGGGGTTGAATGGTGTCACTGACTCAATGGACATGAGTTTGAGCAAGCTCCAGGAGATGGTGAAAGACAGGGAAGCTCGTTGTGCTGCCATTGGATTGCAAAGAGTCGGACACAACTGAGCTACTGTACAACAACCAGTTTACTTATGATGTTCAGAACCACTCCACATTTTTTCCAATTTTCCTCATTTCCTTCTGATTACACAGAGATGAGCAGCTCTTTTCCCTTTCTACAATTCTGCCAACACTTACTAAGTCACTTCAGTTGTGTCTGACTCTTTGCAACCCCATGGGCTGCAGCACACCAGGCTTCCCTGTCCATCACCATCTTCCAGAGGTTGCACAAACTCATGTTCATCGAGTTGGTGATGCCATCCAACCATCTCGTCCTCTGTCATCTGTTTCTCCTACTGCCTTCAGTCTTTCCCAGCATCAGGATCTTTTCCAATGAGTCAGCTCTTCACATCAGGTGGCCAAAGTATTGGAGCTTCAGCTTCAGCAGTAGTCTTTCCAAAGAATATTCAGGACTGATTTCCTTTAGGATAGATTAGTTGGTTCTCCTTGCAGTCCAAGGGACTCTCAAGAGTCTTCTCCATCATCACATTTCAAAAGTTTCACATATGTGACAGCTCATTCACACAACTGAGTCTTTAGGATTACCAAAGTGATTTGTTAGTGAATTCACAACTTTAGATTCGACAGTTCAGAAGAGTCCTGTCCCTAGAAATACAGAAGTGGCTCTAGTTTTCCAAACAGAGCTGTGTCTTCTCTCACCTAAGTTTTGAGGATGTAACTCTGATCCAGGACTTGCCATTCTCACTTTGTAAGAACTTTAGTTACCACAGTTTCGTTTAAAAAGCAGCAGACCCCAACCACACAGTTCAAGTTCCAGTTACCTTGTTGTCATCACTGTGAGCAAATGCATGAAGCACTCACTTGGCTGCCAGCTGCCATCCACAAATCACCTAGTAAATAAGAGACCACAGGTGTGCTTCATGATCATGACCAGTCATGTCGCTTCTTTCAAAGCCTGCCATTGTAGAGCCCATTCAGTTCACAAGTAGGAAAGCACATGCTTGTGTTGCCTCCTCGTCTCCCATTCTAGGTTATTAGTAGTAGGTTCTACTACTGAAATTTCTCATTAGTAGAGGAGTTTTCATGTAAATAGTTCTCAAATTATGAAAATCATTGACTTTACTGCTGTTAATGAGGTGAATGAGCCTATAGATGACATGATATTTCGGGCTATATATGCATCAGGGTTGGAGAAGCAAATGGCAACCTGCTCCAGCATTCTTGCCTTGGAAATCCCATGGACAGAGGAGTGTGGTGGGCTACAGTCCATAGAATCATAGAGAGTTGGACATGACTGAGCATACATGCATGCATACACGCATCACGGTAGTTGCAGTAACATCATGCCATCCCTTTTGTTCCTGCAGTGGTGTCTCCAGGTGAATCCATAAGACATCCAGCTCCTTTCATGTGACTTCTTCCAAAAATGGATCCTCAAAGAGGGAACTGATCAGCACAAATGGAGGAGCAGGAAAGAAACCAGAAGTGATTACATGGGGAGAGATATTTGACTGGAACTCACATGGCGTCTCACTGACTGTGGGGATGTTGGCACAGCTACCACTGAGGAGGCTCCAGACCTGCAGCCAGAAAGCCTGGTGGAGGTGAGGCTATTGATAGACAGGAGGAAATGGTGGTGAGGCAAAGAAGGATGATGTCTCAGAGGAAGTGATGCTGGCAAAATGTCTTACCAAAAGAATCCTTGGAGATATTTCACAGCATTGAAAGAATACAAATGGGAAGTTGATCCAGACCTAAAAAGGAATGTGATAATTGGCCAGGGCAGGTGTGCAACAAGAGTAACGGCATCACTGTTTAAGCTACCCTTGAAAAGTTTTTTTTTATATAAATAAACACTTTCTAACATTTTAAATAGCAGTATATTAAGCAAATATTAGTTTTAGTCTTTAAAAACAGCTCCTTCTGCACTTAAGACCAAAAGTAACAAATTTTAATGACAATTTCTAATAGTCACAGAGCAATCATAAGTTTTCTCAGCTGTGATTAAGATTTCCATGCATGGTGTCAGCTTGCACAGCCATTTAATATTCTTGCACAGCAGTGCAAAGTAAGAATGACTTGTAATAACAGTTTTAAAAAAATCAACACCGATAGCTAAAAGGGGCCTGTAGTTTTCCAAACTGGGGAGAGAAGAAAGAGGTTTATTCACTCACTGTGCTTTAACTATATTGTTCCTATGGACATTTGTTTTAATATTTCAGTGCAAAATGCCATATTCCAAGTTTAATTCCCCACATTTTTTCCACAAAGCTTAATCTAAATGCAGTGCAGGTTCGGATTTTCTTCCTTCCTGTACAGAACTCAAGCAGCTCACACTCCTGGTAACAAAGTTGTGTATTGTTCTCACATGAGTGCAGTTGCCTCCATCACCCAGGAAACCAAAGATGTGATTCTAAAAGGAGCTCTTGACAGCTTAGGACTGAGTTCCATGGGATGCTGGCACTGAATTGTGCCAAAAGAGCTCTGTGTACACAAGTTTGAGCCCCACTGTGGCTGTGGAAAGTTGGAAGAATTTTAGCTGACTTGAGCAGAAAAGAAAGCTCCGAGAGAGTGGATGGGATCTTTTTCTTAAATTTTCAGATTGTCTGAATTAAACTTGCCACTCAAAGTATGAACACAGATTGTCTCTTGTTTATTCAGGGACTCATAATGGCCCAAAGAGCAAATGGTTGCCAAAGGGACAGAGTGACTAGAACAGATTGAGAAGTTCTTGTCCTGCAATGCTTTTTATCCCTGAGAATGTTATTGGAACCCTGACACATTTTCCCCTACCGACAGCATTATATGCAATAAGCACACCAACCCACTGAAACCTATTCAACCCAAAGTGCCCCTCAAATGTGATGCTAATTGCTATGTGGCAGTAACCTTCATTTTTCTAAAGGTTATTTTACTCAATATGCTCACAACAAGGCATATAGCCAGAACCTAAGAAGCGCCTAAAAAATCTACAGAAACCATCTTTAAATTCTATTTTGCTTAGCAAACCTGAAAAGTAAAAGTGAAAAAGTCACTCAGTCATTAAATAATAAGGTTCAAAATATTAAACATGGTAATCTGTGGGTGTTCAAATCACAAAAGTTTTTTTTTATTGTATATCTAGCAAACCTGAGACATTTCTGTACTCATCTGTATGAATGTGTGTAATGTTAATTATTAACACAATATGATCATACTACGCATTTTGCTTTGAAACCTGATTTTCCTCACTTAACATATGAGAGATAACATAGCAAGAAGCATGTATCTATGTTATAATCACTAATGGTTTTATTCATTGTGTCAATGAAGCACAACTTGGCAAGGGTCAGTCTCATTAACTGTAGCCTAGGTGGCACAGAAGAACACATACATGACCTGGAAGACAGAATAATGGAAATCACCCAATCAGAACAGAAGAAAGAAAAATTTTCAGAATTGAAAGCAGTTTCAGGGACCTCTGAGACAACATTAGTCATACCAACATTTGGATTATAAGATCCCCAAAGAACATAAAAGGGACCAAAGAGCATTTGACGAAATTATGGCTGAAACCCTCTGAACCTGAAGAAGGAAACTGATATCCAGGTACAGGAAGCACAGATGATTCCAAACAGGATGAACCCAAACAGATCCCCACCAAGGCTTTTCATAATTAAAGTGGCAAATTGAAAAATAAAGAGAGAATGTTAAAGGCAGAAAGAGAAAAAAAAATTAAAAATAAGAGTCAGTTACAAGGGAACCCACGACCATAATACTAAGACTTTTCTGCAGAAATGTTGCAGGTCAGAAGGCAGCAGCATAATACATTCACTCCTGAAAGAGAAAGCCTGCAAACTAGGATACCTTACCCAGCATAATTATCATTTAAAATAGGAGGAGAGAGAAGGAAATTCTCAGACAAGCGGAAACCAAAAGAATTCATCAATACTAAACCTATCCTGAAAGAAACATTAAAGGGTCTTCTTGAGATAGAAAACAAAAGGTTACTACAAAAAGGAAGAAGTTATAGGAGAGGAAAAATCCACTAGGAAAAGCAAATGTATAGTAAAGGCTGTGGATCATTCATTTAAATAAGCCATGACAAGGTTAAAAGACAAAAACTGTAAAATCAGCTACAATTGTATAACTACAATATAGTGAAGGGATAAGCATGAATATATAAAATATAACATTAAGATACAAAAATATGTGAAAGGAGAGTAAAAAATGATCTTTATAATATGCTTTTTCTTCTTTTTTTAATTCATTTTATTTATTTTTTTACTTTTTTCATTGAAGGATAATTGCTTTACAGAATTTTGTGATTTTCTGTCATACGTCAACAAGAATTAGCCATAGGTACACCCATGTCCCCTCCCTCCTGAACATCCTTCCCATCTCCTTCCAATCCCACCCTTCTAGATTATCACAGAGCCCCTGCTTGAGTTCCCTGAGTCACACAGCAAATACCCATTGGCTATCTATTTTACAAATGGCCTTGTAAGTTTCCATGTTACGTTAAATGACAGTTTAAAAGGAGTAGATACAGTTAGATAACACATATGAAGCCCATGCTAACCACAAATCAAAAACTGCAAATACAAATAGACACACAAAAACTAGAGAGAAAGAAATGCAAGCAAACTAGAGAAAATCATCAAACCACAAGGAAAGACACAAAAAGAAGAAAAGGACAGAAAAGAACTACAAAAACAAGTAGCAACATGGCAATAAGTATATACTTAACAATAACCACTTTAAATGTTAATGGCTAGTGTTTTTCTTTTTGTACTATAAATATGCACATTTGTATATCATTGAATATCTATCTTCACATATTTCTTTCCTTTGCATAAATTTTTAGAATTATTGATAAAATGTTAAGTCTAAGAATGCTGTAGTTATAGTGATATTCATGCGCAGCTTCACAAATGACTTCTAGAAAGGTTGTATTATCCTACATTTCAACACACTGTGTGTTTGCCCAGTCTCCACACTGCTGTCAACCAACCTTGTAAACATTATAAACTTGCTAACTTGACAGTTATGTAATGGCAACTCCTGTGTTTTCAGCGGCATCTTTCACTATTGTTGAGATGGGACATTTCCCACATGCTTCTAATCCATTTATACTTATCCATTTATACTTCTTCATTTACCAAGTTTTCCCCTGCTCTTTGCCTCCTTTTCTGTTTGAAATGTGACTTTTTAATTGATACTTTTATAATATTGGGTTGGCCAAAAAGTTTGTTCAAGTTTTTTCAAAAGCCTGAACGAAATTTTTGGTCAGTCCAATAAAACCAGTAACATATATATGCTACCAATACTTTTCCTTTTTTTATACTTTGTATTTACACTTGAGGGGTTATTAATTTTATAATAAAAACATTTTTATCCATGAAATCTTTCACTTTTTAAAGACTTGCTTATACGTTTAGTGCCATGTTGAGAATAGCCTTCCCCACCTTGAGATAATACAAATATTACCTACATTTTGTGTAATCTTCCATGATTTACTTTAAATATTTTATAATAATATTTTATAATTTTATAGAAAAATTACATATTTTTTCCTTTACATATTTTTACCTGATATAAGGTGTCAGGTAGAAATCTACAGTCTTCTGGACTCTGTGGGAGAGAGAGAGGGTGGGATGATTAGGGAGAATGACAATGAAACATGTATCAGATCAGATCAGATCAGTCGCTCAGTCGTGTCCGACTCTTTGTGACCCCATGAATTGCAGCACGCCAGGCCTCCCTGTCCATCACCAACTCCCGGAGTTCACTGAGACTCACGTCCATTGAGTCAGTGATGCCATCCAGCCATCTCATCCTCTGTTGTCCCCTTCTCCTCCTGCCCCCAATCCCTCCCAGCATCAGAGTCTTTTCCAATGAGTCAACTCTTTGCATGAGGTGGCCAAAGTACTGGAGTTTCAGCTTTAGCATCATTCCTTCCAAAGAAATCCTAGGGCTGATCCCCTTCAGAATGGACTGGTTGGATCTCCTTGCAGTCCAAGGGACTCTCAAGAGTCTTCTTCAGCACCACAGTTCAAAAGCATCAATTCTTCGGCGCTCAGCCTTCTTAACAGTCCAACTCTCACATGCATACATGACCACAGGAAAAACCATAGCCTTGACTAGACGAACCTTTGTTGGCAAAGTGATGTCTCTGCTTTTGAATATGCTATCTAGGTTGGTCATAACTTTCCTTCCAAGGAGTAAGCATCTTTTAATTTCATGGCTGCAGTCACTGTCTGCAGTGATTTTGGAGCCCAGAAAAATAAAGTCTGACACTGTTTCCACTGTTTCCCCATCTATTTCCCATGAAGTGGTGGGACCAGATGCCATGATCTTCATTTTCTGAATGTTGAGCTTTATAATATCATATAATTTTTTTTTTGCCAAACAGTGGTTTGTATACAATCTATTAATATCATACAATTAAATTTTTATTCAGAGATTGTAATTTTTTAGTTCTAGGATTTCCATTTGGTTCATTTTCCTGAAATTTCTTAATTCCTTCTCATTACTTCCATATTTTCCATGTAGATTTTCTAACAGTTTAATCATGCTAATTTTATCGTCTGGGTGATCTGTTGTTCTGTTTCTGTTAACCATATTTTCCTCTTGACTATGAATTACAACTTCTGTTTTATCATAGGCCTAGAGATTTTTTTATTGTATGAAATCAGAAGATGTTTGCTTCTTGGCAGGAACGCTGACAAACCTAGGCAGTGTGCTGAAAAGCAGAGGCATTACTCTGCTGACAAAGGTCCATCTAGTCAAAGCTATGGTCTTCCCAGTGGTCGTGTACAGTTGTGACAGCTGGACCATAAAGAAGGCAGAGCGCTGAAGAATTGATGCCTTTGAACTATGGTTCTGGAGAATACCTTTGAGAGTCCCTTGGACAGCAAGGAGATTAAATCATTCAATCTTAAGGGAAATCAACCCTGAACACTCAATGGAAGGACTGATGCTGAAGTTGAAACTTCAATATTTTGTTCATCTGATGAGAACAGCTGACTCATCAGGAAAGTCCCTGATGCTGGGAAAGACTGAGGACAGAAGGAGATTAAGGTGTTAGAGGATGAGATGGCTGGATGACATCACCTATGCAATGGACATGAACTTGAGACGGTGGGGAACAGAGAGTCCTGGCGTGCTACAGTCCATGGGGTTGCAAAGAGTTGGACATGACTGGATGACTGGACAACAACAACAAAGACTGGTAGGTGGTAAACTGCGGAACTTTTAAACAGCAATTATCTTGGGGAGTTTTAATTTGTTTTGTTTCTTTCTCCAGTTAAACGCAATCAAACCTAGTATTACCTAATACATTATGCTTATTTGGGTTTATTTCTGAGCTGTTCCCTCCTGCTGATTTATTTGTGCACTTGGCTTCCAGTAAAAAACTGTTTTCTTCCTCTGAAAAGTATTGAGGCTTTTTTCCCCCGCTGAAAACAATTAAATTGATCAGGCTTTGCTAAATAAAGCAGGTCCATTCGATTTCTGCCCTTACTCCTGAGACATGGGTCTCATTCCTAAACATTGCTTTCTGGATTCCATGGAAAACCTGGGATGTTTCCCAAACACCATTAAACTGATGGGAATCAAACTTCAAACTCTATCTCTCCAGCATCAGGGTAGCTGCGAAAATTTCTGAACTGCTTGTTTTTGTTTTTTTTTCAGCCTTCCAACTGCTGTTTTTCCCCTGGGGCATGCTGGCATCTTCCAAACATGTGCAGTTCTGGAGCTAAGCAAGAATTTGAGAAATTAGTCCACAAATTTGGAGGCTCATCCTTGTGTCTCTTTCTCTTCTGGGATTTCCTCCCATTCATTCCTGGTGCCATGGCCACACCTACTTGCCCAGAGACATGGGAAATGTAGTCTTCATTTCAGGTGCTGTGCATCCAGCTAACCCATATCATCTTCAAATTTTAATTACATTTTAACATATATTGTCTATCAAGGTAAAAAGTAAACCATGTTTATTGACAACCACATGTAAAGTGAAAGGTTAGTATATTTTTAGTATATTTTTACCTCGTTTCTTCCCATCTCCAAGATTTTGTTGAAATAATCTGTCCTTAAAAGAAAAAAAAAACAATAATGAGAAGAATACAGCATCATTTCTCTATTATTTCAGCAAATAAAATCATAACATGCTTATAATCAAGAGGAAATATCAAACAGAAATTTAGAAAGCTTATACAAGATAGTTTACCTTCAAAAATATCAAAGTCATGAAAATAAGGTAGACTAGGATTTCTTCTAGACTGAAGGAAGCTAGAGAGATGTCACAACTGAATATAATCTGTGGTCCTGAATGGAACCTTTTGCTATAAGAACATTGTTAGAACAATCGCAAAACTTGAATTTGGGAGAAGGGTATTCCAGAATTCGTGATGCTATTCAGGCAACTCTTCTGAGAGTTGGAAATTATTTAAAATGTTTTAAAAAATAAATTAAATGAAAAATTCTAGATTTTCATTATTATTATTTTCTTTTTGGATATTACTTATATTCTAATTCAGTACATTTTATGTTTGGCTTTTTAAGCTATGTTAACAATTTTAGGCTTACATTTTTTCCATTTCTAATTTATAATTAATGTTCCCCTATGTGCAATAACTTCAGAAGAGGTGAGCAGTTAAAATACTTTTTGAGCCATTGTTTGTCTGCTACTGCAGTGAAGAGTGGCTTTCCAGGTAGTAAAGCTTTTTTGCCACAATTGCTGACATTTCTTCTTCCTCTTCTAGTGTTTAGTGTCAGAAGAGAAATATGACAAAACTGATATTTTTGCCTTGTATAAGATTTTTTGACTGGATATTTGAAGACTTTCCCTTTTATGTTTGAAATTCAATTTACTAGACTATGTCTCGTCATTAATTTTGCTTGGTATTTTATGACCCCTTTAATATGAAGACTGTCTTTTTAAAACCTCTGGAAATAATATCATATATATTTACATATATAAATGATATACATAGGTTAATATATATGTATACATTATTTGTGGCAGTGTTTCCCTGAATTTTTATATCATCAAAATCACTCCATGTTCTTATTTTGAAAGACAGATATCAGATCAGATCAGATCAGTCACTCAGTCGTGTCCGACTCTTTGCAACCCCATGAATTGCAGCACCCCAGGCCTCCCTGTCCATCACCAACTCCCGGAGTTCACTCAGACTCACGTCCATTGAGTCAGTGATGCCATCCAGCCATCTCATCCCCTGTCATCCCCTTCTCCTCCTGCCCCCAATCCCCTCCAGCATCAGAGTCTTTTCCAATGAGTCAACTCTTCGCATGAGGTGGCCAAAGTACTGGAGTTTCAGCCTCAGCATCATTCCTTCCAAAGAAATCCCAGGGCTGATCTCCTTCAGAATGGACTGGTTGGATCTCCTTGCCATCCAAGGGACTCTCAAGAGTCTTCTCCAACACCACAGTTCAAAAGCATCAATTCTTCGGCACTCAGTCCAACTCTCACATCCATACATGACCACAGGAAAAACCATAGCCTTGACCTCAGTCCAATCCCCAACATATTCAACTAGCATCTCTGAAGACAGGGCTCAGGACACAGCATTTTAAATGTGTCCAGGTGCCCATCACACTCATTTACATTAGGGAAATGTTTTGGTATTTTTCATTATGCCTATATTTGATTTTCTGTATCTATCCTCCACATTCTTTGTACCCTAGTCCTTTATTTATTAATTTATTTTCTTTATCTTCTCTGAGATCTTCCTGTGCTGCTTTTCTAGTTCACTGATCCAGGTTTTGATGGTCTCTAATCTGCTGTTCGGGCTTCCCTGGTGGCTCAGAGGGTAAAGCGTCTGCCTGCAATGCAGGGGACCTGGGTTCGATCCCTGGGTCAGGAAGATCCCCTGGAGAAGGAAATGGCAACCCACTACAGTACACTTGCCTGGAAAATCACATGAATGGAGAAGCCTGGTAGACTACAGTCCGTGGGATCGCTTTGCGAGTTGGACACGCTGTTCAGTGACTGCTTTTTCAAATTCAGTAATCAAAAGTCATCTGAAATAAAGCTGTCCCACTTTCTAATTCTTCTGTTTATATGAACGCAAGACCACCTTGAGTCCTGTTGAAGAGACACATTAGATTTATTTAAAACTTGGTCATTTTTATTGAAGAGGTCAGTTCTGCAGGGGCTGTTTTGTCTGACTTGATTTCTTCCTTTGAACAACTGAATCCTTTCCTATGTACCAGTATATACCGTGATTTTATTGTGCTTAAAATCCATGGAGTGATGGACTCATCCATTGTTAGAGAGGATACGCCTATGTGTTTATGCAGACCAAGAGGGAAAGAGAAACACACATGCTTTCTATAGCTTTTGTTTGCATAGTGTTTGTTGTAATTACTCAATGAAACAACAAACAAGAACACACCTCACTTGGCTTCACTTGGAATGGATCTTCCTTTGAAAAGGATGGCTACCTTCCCAGAGAGCGTAGAGATTCTTAACAAAAAGTATCAAGGAAATAATAGTTTGCAACTATTCCTTATTGGAGATGGAAGAAAACAGAGATAGTAGCAAAGCTTCTCTGTGTATATCTTTTTAAAAACCTTTTTATTTTATATTGGAGTATAGCTGATTAACAGTGTTGTGACGGTTTCAAGTGGACTGTGGAGGGACTCAGCCATACCACATACAGGTATTCAATCTTCCCTTGGACTGCAAGGAGATCAAACCAGTTGATCCTAATGGAAATCAGTCCTGAATATTCACTGGAAGGACTGTTGCTGAAGCTGAAACTCCAATACTTTGGCCACCTGATTTAAAGAGCCGACTCATTGGAAAAGACCCTAATGCTGGCAAAGTTTGAGGGCAGGAGGAGAAGGAGATGACAGAGGATGAGATGGTTGGATGGCATCACCGACTTAGTAGACATGAGTTAGAGCAAACTCTGGGAGATAGTGAAGGACAGAGAAGCCTGGTGTGTTGCAGTTTATGGAGGTGCAAAGAGATGGACACAACTTAGTGACTGAACCACAGCACTCTCCCCCACACTCCCCTCCCATCCAGGCTGCCAAATAACCTTGAGCAGAGTTCCCTATGTTTCTATGTATATATTTATATTAGTTTTAATTTTTGAAATATATGAAAGCATTATTCATTCAAAATCTAAATAAAAATGGTACAAAAATGTAAAGGAAGGTGGTATGCAATCACTCAATTCTAGTTTGTTTAGATTTTTTAAAGGAAAACCGATTTTTAAATATGAGTTTCTGAAAATTCCAATGGGATTTTTCTAATGTGTTAGCTCTTTATTAAAGTAATTATGTCCATTGGTATTTGCACTACTCTATTAAGAAGCTCAGTTTCAGATAAGCAACATGGTTAGGCAGAGGAAAATCAGAAAACGTGATCAATAAACTTAGAGCATAACAAGTGTACCAATTCCTGGCACCATGTTTCCTAAAGAAAGACTTTTAATATAAATGTTTTATTATCACACATACCAAGTCTCACACATGATGGAATTTTCAAATAGCCACATATATTCTTAAAGAAAAACCTCCATGGATGGTAAAGTGAAATACTGAGACATAAAGTCCTATCCTGGCTCCAAACTGTATATATTAAAGGAATATTGATCTTAAAACACTAGTACAGTAAATAATTGAAGCTTTAGCCTGCACTGCCTCTGGCATTGTTCAAAGTTTTGTCTTCATAACGCTCTCCACGTAGGCAGTTAAAGAGTCAAACCCATTAGCTCTTTATAGAGATCAACTTTGTCAACGTAGACAGTTTTCTTTAAGCACAGATCTCTTTCTTAAGTCTGATTACTTGCTCTGACATAGTTATGACAAAATGCACCATATTATCTGAACACCCATATATAGTAGCTATAAACACCTGCCTCCAAGATGAATGCAGGTGCGGAAGTGGCACAGTTCTCTTATGCCTCTGGTTTTTCTGTTATGCACGTTAGTCTGAAGTCAAGAACAGAGTATTCATTGGAGGAATGGCAGGACATGAATTCACTGCTATTAATTGCCTTACCACTAAAAACACCAACACTTTTCTCCTTTGAAAGACAAATCAAAAATAGTCTCCATTTTATAAAAGACTTCTTCAGAAGATGATATTTAAAAAAATCGGAACATAGGCAATTACAGTTCTGCAGAAGAAATAGTTATAGCTTCTCCTTGTGAAAATATTTGCAGATATAATTTGAAATCAACTTAGAGTGAAAATAATGGGAGTATATTGGTCAATAGAAGGCATGAACAATGTTTCACCTTATTTAGCATAAAACAAAAATAGTCCTTTTGGTGATGGAGCTTGCTTGAGATGATCTTTTTTTGGAATGAGTAGCAGGCTGGAGATAGAGAGGCTGAAACAAGACACCCATCGGGGTATCTGGCCCATAGCAACGTAACATGCGTTCATTGAATCAGAATCAGGGTCTGGATCCGTCATCAATCATCTCTTTGTGATCTTGGATGTTAAACTCTCTAACACACAGCATTCTCAGCTACCATGGTGCATGCCTCCCAGAATAACATGTTATAGTGTATACAAACATTTGCGTTGTTTAGAGGCAACATATTATCACAACAGTTTACTATCTGCTTTACTAAGAAATTATTGTCTTATTTTGAGATAACAGAGGCCATATTGCAATAAGCCCAGTGTTCAGTTATTTGCTTAAATTTACATGCTTGTGTGTAAAAACATTAAAATAATTGATAGGATTCCACTATTATGTAGATAGATGAAAAATAAATTGAATTCTGCAGTTTTCCCTTTGTTTCAACAGGATTCTCAAGCTCCAGGTAACAAAGGGCTTCCAGGAGTCAGTTTAGCCCTGCTAGCACCTAAGCAGACAGAAGCAGAATGGGAGCGAGGGTCTCTGCTGGGATCTAGCTGTTCCTGGGATGGGGTCTTTGGATCCTAAACACACACACAAAGCTGAGCCCCTTCTCTTTATCCAACACCACCCCACACTTTGCTTTGATTTTCATAGTTTCCCAGATCCTACCCATGGCTGCCATCCACACCTCTTCTGAGCCCCAGTTTTCCTGAATCAGGCCCTGGTGCTCGGCCCTACTCCCTGCCAAATGTCCTCCTAGCAAAATTCAGACTCTATTCTCTTGCTCACCCTCCCCGCTGTCCATCCATCCATGCCCAGACAATGGGCAAAGATGTGACTCAGCCTAAACTAACCTGAGAACGATACATCACTGCTTGTCTAACTTCTCATTAATTGACCCAATAATCATCTCAAACTCACTCAAACTCAAAGGCCCTTGAATCCATCCATTGACAAAATTGAAGCAACCAGAAGAGAGCTTCCAGCCCCTTTCTGCATCTGCACCCATGGGTTCTGCCTTCTCATTTAGGAACAAGCTATCCCTGCCTCCATCCAAAGCCAGGACATCCACCTGAACTCCATCTCCTCTTTCCTTCTTGAGGGCATGGTTTTAGAAATTCTCTTCTGTGTGTCCTGCATCAGTACATTTTCTCTGCTTGTCTGGTAGCACTAAAATGCACTATTATTCCTCCCATACTGAAAAATTAAGGATTTTCTTTGTCTACCTGTTGTCAGATAACACCATACTACTCTGCTCTCCTAGAGCAAAATTCCTTGACAGCACCATCCACACTGCCTCCAACTGCCCTCCGATTATCTCTCAATGTATTCCAGTGTGTCTTTTATGCCCAAACCACTCTTATCTTGCTCACTTGTAACATCCACATTGCCAGTTTCTCATCCACCCCCTCCTCAGCTGGTGGGCATTTGACATGGGTGTGTACCCTCTCCTGGATACACTCGGCAACTCTCCAGTGGAATGTCATCTGTCATCTAGGATGAGAAAACCCAGAAACCCTTCCGCATTCTTTCAAAATATATCCAGGCTTTGACTATTCTCTCCATTCCACTTCTCCTGCTGCTGCTGCTGCTAAGTCACTTCAGTCATGTCTGACTCTGTGTGACCCCATAGACGGCAGCCCACCAGGCTCCTCTGTCCCTGGGATTCTCCAGGCAAGAATACTGGAGTGGGTTGCTGTTTCCTTCTCCAATGCATGCATGCATGCATGCTAAGTTGCTTCAGTTGTGTCTGACTCTGTGCGACCCTATGGACAGCAGCCCAGCAGGCTCTCCATCCACAGGATTCTCCAGGCAATACTGGAGTGGGTTGCCATTTCCTTCTCCACCCCACTCCACTGCTGACATCCAACTCGAGCCATCATCACCTCCCTCTTGGATTTTTGTGATGACCTCCTAAAAGGGTCATACCACCCTGCCACATTACAATCTGTTTTCAATGTCAGCTTAAGCAATTCCTCTAAAATGAAGTCAGATGATGTCTCTATTCAAAATCTTCTGTGGTTTCCAGTCTTACTCAATGTAAAACCAGAGGGTTTAAAGTCATTTGCAAGTGCCTACAGGATGTGATTGCCAATTTTACCACCTAAGACACCCCCACATCTGTTCTACTCCAACATATGAACTGCATAGTTTTTCTCAAACATATTGCCCAGCAGAAATCCTCTCCCTTTATGGTGCCCCTTTCTTCTGATAGCTCACTTCCACCTCCAGTTTTCTGTGGGTTTATCTGCTTGGAGGAACCCACAAACATGCAGAACCCCAGCTTCAAGTGAATCTCCAGGTGTGATTCAAGCCACTAGTTTCTGTGGTGTAGCAGGGGATGGAATGGTGCTCAGTAGGCCAATCTGGTTAATATGCCACAGGAATGGAAAATCGACTAGAGGTTAGTGGAGAGAAAATGTGGAAATTAGTCATAATGTAGTCTACATCAATGCAAGAAAATATAGAGGCTGCCTTTGGGCACAAAAATCAATAAAGTAGCGTATTTACATTAAAATCAATAACATTAATTACACATGATAATTTGAATAGTATTGTACATAAATCTTACATGAATCATACAAACAGAATACTAGATGTAGTAGATCCTTTATACAATATATATGCTGCCTCACCACTTACCGAAGTGAAACATAAAATTTCCATTTCAAAATCTCACACAATTTTAATAACTTTTTCTGGTGAGATCTTTTAATGTGGTTACTTCTGGGTGTGAAAAAAGAATTCCTAATGACTGACTCCATGCTATGTGCCCAGCGAGAAAGAAATTCCAAGAACTTGGTGTCTCTATTCATAAGACTATTCTTGATTCTGCTTTAAATGAAGAGCTTTTGGTTGTTCAAAATAAAGCACAATAAGAGTACATTAAATGAAAGTGGGCAACAGATATTACCCTTTTCTTCATGGCAAGCGTAATAGTTCAATAATTCTAGGATCCAAGAGTAGCACTGAAGTCCTGACTCTGCTATGAAGTCCTTATGTTCTGCTGTGGCTGCATTTCTTCTCCACCATCACACTGGTCCTTTCAGATTCCAGTCCATCACTGAGGGAACTGCCAACCCAGCTCAGAAATGCTTCATTACTGGATTATTCCCAGGATTTTCACAGCACTTTCCTTGGAAATCGGTTTGCTGCTCTGTTCAATATTTTCTATACATTCCAGACAAGCATCGTTCACAATGCTCTATCTCAAATTTATTTCATGCATTCTTTTCCCTGGAACCAGTAGAAATAATTTAAGTAAATTTCTCCGTTATTTTCTATGGGATAGGATGGCAGCCCCTTTGGCTGTACTTTCATCCTAAAAGCTATTTTATTTTTCTAATATTTGTAGTGTCTTAAACACAGTTGAATGAATACATGTTGATGTTAATAATGGGGGAAATCGAAGAAACTTGCTTTGGTGGCTTCACTGAAGAAAATAAATAAAAATGACAAATTCTCAGTTTAACAAGTAATGCTCCCAGGAGCTTTTGCTACCTTTTTGCCTGTTAATTACAGCTGCTGATGAATGTTAAAGAAAATAATTGATAAACATTTATTATGCATACTCTAAATAGACATTTTGGACAAGGAAATGCAGATAGTAGGGATTATATTTGTTGCTAATTAGCAATGAAGGGAGAGAAATAAACCCTGGTGGGGGTAGTGATTTAGGAGATAAGAAACATTTCTGCTTTTGAAGGCTCTGAAAGGTACGTATCTGGAAGAAGAGGATTCTAAGCCCAAGGAATGTAGTGACCGGAGAGTTGTCTAGAAGTTAGGGTGAAAGTTGTTCAGGAGGTGATAATCAGAGAGGCGATTTTTGACTGAAACTGTGATTGATGTATCAGTTTAGCAGATTAGAACTGGAAATTCAATTTAAATTCTCATCTGAGTCCTGAGTATAAAGCTGAGGGATTTAGACATCATATTTAGACATTTATAAATCGAGGTCATAAACTGGTGGTCTGAAGGTTTTAACGGCAGCAAATGTTTTCCACTTGACCTCACTTGATGGTTTCTGAGTTTGTAAATCCTTCTCTGAATCCTGGAGAGCCATTTAAAGCATTTTCATAAAAGAGTAACACATGGATTATTGTAGTTTCAGAAGAGGAGTCTGATTGTGGTGTTCAATAAGAACTAGAAAGTAGATAAATTGGAATGAAGGAAATTTACTAGGAGGTGTCAATGGCAATTTAAGGAAGAAATGATAAAAGCCTGAACCCACATCAGAGTGTTGACAGAAAGAACAGGGGAATTCCTGATAGCAGTCCCTTTAGTCTCTTACAAATAGTGATAGAACATCTAATACAGTGGTCAAAAGTCTCTGCCCTAAGAGAGCATATAATTTACTGTGGGAGACAGGCTGTAATCAAATAATACAAATAATTACAAAATTGTCAATATTGTAAGTACTTCAAAGTGTAGAACATGCTTATAGTTGGGAGATTTAACCAAGTAAGATTAGTGAGGCAAATTTCAATTAACACCTGAAGTTAGATCTGAAGGATCAGCTGGAATCAGATACACAGAGCTGTTAAAAGGGTAGAAGATAGAGCCAATGAAATATCCCGCAGTGGGAAAAGCATAGCAAGCAATAAAAACCGAGGGAAGGTCAGTGTGACCCAGTGAAGACAGGGGCACACCCACTCATGGAGGGGCCAGACCATGCAAGTGCTCATGAAGGATACTGGACTTAACCATAAGCAAAACTGGAATTTGATTTGAATTTTTGGATGCAGTTGGGGGATAGCTGCATTTTAAAAGAATATGCTGGCTGTGGCAAGGGGAAATGAATTACAGGAAGGCATGCAAAAGGATTTAAGCCCAAATACTGCTTTAAACAGAGAGAGAACACATGGGTGAAATAAGATATTTAAGCATTTCATAGAATGTATTTCACAAAACACCAATGCAAAATGTCCTAAGGGGAAACTGTCCCACGGTTCTGTAACTTTGAAAAATGGTCCATATTATATTCCCTTTGTAGAAATCTGCAGTGAATGTAGCATATTAAAGATTAGTGCTGTGAAAGAATCCAGCTAGAAAATAAAACAAAGTCTGTTTACGTTTGCAAGACCCAAAATATCACAATTGTATCTAACTTTGAAACTTGTTGCACATAGAATAACCTCTTAGGAAATATAGATGTGGACTGTTTTCCTATAGACACAGAACCGGATTTTAGTCAATGGATCTGACAAGTTTTTCATATTGATATTATAAAGAAATATTTTTCTACTTCTATTTTTAAGAATATATATAATATTGATGAGAGAAAAATGAGAATAAAATTTAGTCCATTAGGCTGCTGTGCTGTGCTCAGTCACTCAGTCTGTCCAACTCTTTGCGATCCCATGGACTCTAGCTCACCAGGCTCCTCTGTCCATGGGAGTCTCCAGGCAAGAACACTGAAGTGGGTTGCCATGCCCTCCTCCAGGGGATCTTCCCAACCCAGGGATCTAATCCAGGTCTCCTTCATTGCAGGCGGATTCTTTACCTTCAGAGCCACCAGGAAAGACCAAGAATACTGGAGTGGGTAATCGATCCCTTCTTCAGGGGAACTTCCCCAGCCAGGAATCTAACTGGAATCTCCTGCTTTGCAGGCAAATTCTTTACCAGTTAAGCTACTAAGGAAACCCCCTCCACTATGCTGCTGCTGCTAAGTCGCTTCAGTTGTGTCTGACTCTGAGCAACCCCATAAATGGCAGCCCACCAGGCTGCCCCATCCCTGGGATTCTCCAACCAAGAACACTGGAGTGGGTTGCCATTTCCTTCTCCAATGCATGAAAGTGAAAAGTGAAAGTGAAGTCGCTCAGTCATGTCTGACTCTTAGCAACCCCATGGACTGCAGCCTACCAGGCTCCTCCATCCATGGGACTTTCTGGGCAAGAGTACTGGAGTTGGTTGTCATTTCCTTCTCCAATGCATACTGAGCTATATAAAAATGAAATAATTGCAGAAGTATAAGAAAATTGAATAATAGTGATGGGTTTACTTCTAAGGAATGATTGTGTGGGGGGGAAGTAATTTTAAATAACACATTTAAAAACTAAATTATTACAAAAATAAATAAAAATTTAAAACTCAATTATTGCACGCTCATAAAAACAAGCAATGGAAGTTCAGGCAACGTCGAGCCATGCCTCCTTCAATTTATGCCCTGCTCAGCACCCTCCTGTGCTGAATCACACTACTGGTGACCAACAGCACACAGTGGAAGTTGCTATAAATTTCAAGGTGAAGTTATAACAGGCACTGCAACTTCCACCTTAGGCATTTGGGTTCTAAGATGGTTGCTTACTCTGGGGGGAAGCCAGTGACTGTGCCATGAGGACACTCAAGCTGCCTGCTGAAGAAACCTGCATGGAAGGAGCCAGCATTAAAGTGCCAGCTGAGTGAGCCCCGACCCTATGCATGCTTTGATAATACTGCAGCTCCTGCTGGCATCTGATCGCCACTTCCTGCAATCCTCAAGAGAGAACTTACCCTATAGAGCCCTTTTCAAATCCCTGACCTACAAAAACCATGAAAGATAAAAGATTATGTAATATAGAAGAAGATTTGTGTTCTAGTATGAGTTTATCACTAAAGGGAGATTGCCTATAGCCTTAAAATGGCCCATCTCTGCAAACCCTTCCTCCTCGGTAATAAGCATGAGCTAGAATACCTTGTTAAGTTCACAGGAAACATCCTGACCAGGCCCACCTGTCAATGGCTGCTGGAAGGATGCAATAAACACATTTCTTCCAGAGATTGACTGGAATCAGAAAATGTTTGACTTTACTCCCTCCTCTTTTAGTATAAAAGGAGCTTCCATTCTAACTCAGGCAAGATGGCTCTTTGGGACATGAGTCCACCATCTTCTTGGTCTGCTGACTTTCCAAATAAAGTCTGTATTCCTTGACCCAGTAACTCATCTGTTGTTTTACTGGCCTGTGGTGTGGGGAGTAGAACAAACTTGAATTCAGTAAAAATTATTATCATTTTATATCTACTAAACTTTGGGGTGTTTTGAAAGCAGTAACAATAATTTAATATCTGAATTGCTTTAAATGATACTTTCTTATAAATGCAAATCACAGAGCTATACTTTGCCAAATAAGTGTTAATTCTTATAGAAGCATTTTATTTGCCTTCCAACTTAGCTTATACTATGCTCTTCAGAAACAAAGCTCCATAGATTCACCTGATCATCTGCAGGAAAATAATTTAAGACCTCATTATATAGCTCATAGGGACTGAGAGATAACACCTGCTAATGTATAAATTAGCAATGCTAATGTATAACCCTTCCTCTTTAATGGAGGCATATTGTCACAGAAGTGCGTTTTTAGAAGACTGTTAAATCTTGAATAGGATAACCTTTTCTGATGATGAAAATGATTTAAAGTCTTTGAAAACTCTGCTAGCCATTGTGAATGGAGTGAAAATTTTCACAAGGTGAAGAGACTGAATCTCATACTTTGCAAGGTCTTTCCCTTAATAACATTCACCAAACTGTTTCCAGTCCTAAATTCTATATCCCTTACTCAATTAAGGATAATAACAAGTCTAGGGTAGAGTCTAACTCATTTCCACAATCTTGACACTTCACTTTATTAGTTCCTATTTTCTTCTTCACTTCTTACCTGATGCTTCTAACAGAGAAAAAAGGGTTTGGGGTTTTTTTTTTTTTTTTCCTTCTTCTTTTTTACCCACTCCCAACCACTTTAGGAAGTCTTATTTGAATAAGAACACTGACCCAAATCAGACATTCCAGCAAAATATGAGAAAGCATAGCTACTGACAATCTATAAGTAAAACCAGCCTTTGAATAATTGAAATTTGACTACCCTAAAGTATGTGGTTTAATAAATTATGTACATTTTACAATTACATGGTGAATGTGAAAAAAATTGGTAATGATATACTGTCTCCCCACCGCACTCCCCTAAAAAACAACCCCCAAAGGTAGAAAGCTTGGTCTATTTTAAAGATAAGCATAATTACTTCTAAACCCTAACATTTTGTTGGTAGTTACATTATGATCTCCAAGCCAGGCTTCAATAGTACCTGAACGAAGACTTCCAGATGTTCAAGCTGGATTTAGAAAAGCCAGAGGAACCAGAGATCAAATCGCCAACATCCATGGGATCATAGAAAAAGCAAGAAAATTCCAGAAAAACATCTGCTTAATTGACTATGCTAAAGCCTTTGACTGTGTGGATCACAACAAACTGTGGAAAATTCTTGAAGAGATGGAAATACCATCACCTTACCTGCCTCCTAATAATGACCTCCTATTCAGATCAAGAACCAACAATTAGAAGTGGACATGGAACAACGGACAGGTTCAAAATTGGGAAGGGGATATATCAAGGCTGTATATTGTCACCCGGCTTATTTAACTTATATGCAGATATCATGTGAAATGCCAGGCTGGATGAAGCACAAGCTGTAATCATGATTGCTGGGAGAAGTATCAATAAACTCAGATATACAGATGACACCACCGTTATGGCAGAAAATGAAGAGGAATTAAAGAACCTCTTGAAAGTGAAAGAGGAGAGTGAAAAAGCTGGCTTAACACTCAACATTGAAAAAACTAAAATTGTAGCATCCAGTCACCTCATAGCAAATAGATGGGGAAACAATGGAAACAGTGACAAACTTTATTTTCTTGGGCTCCAAAATCCCTGCAGATGGTGAAATTAAAAGATACTTGTGCCTTGGAAGAAAAGCTATGACCAATCTAGACAGCATATTAAAAAGCAGAGACATTACTTTGCCGACAAAGGTCTGTCTAGCCAAAACTATGGTTTTTCTAGTATGTATGGATGTGAGAGTTGGACTATAAAGAAAGCTGAGTGCAGAAGAACTAAGGCTTATGAACTGTGGTTTTGGAGAAGACTCTTGAGAGTCCCTTGGACAGCAAGGAGATCAAACAAGTCAATCCTAAAGAAAATCAGTCCTGACTAGTCATTGGAAGGACTGATGCTGAAGCTGAAGCTCCAATACTTTGGTCACCTAATGCAAAGAGCTGACTCATTGGAAAAGACCCTGATGCTGGGAAAGGTTGAAGGCAGGAGGAGCAGGGGATGGCAGAGGATGAAATGGTTGGATGTCACCACTGTCTCCATGGACATAAGTTTGAGCAAGCTCTGGGAGTTGGTGATGGACAGGAAAGCCTGGAGTGCTGCAGTTCATGGGATCACAAGGAGTTGGACATGACTGAGGGACTGAATTGAACGGAAAAGTAGGTTCAGTTTTATGCATCTTAAAATCATCTTAACTAAGCAACTCTGTGAAAATTTTATATTGGGCCTAAGGTTGAAAAAACAGAGTTTTGTATATTTTTAATTATAAAAAAGATATTCTACTTGGTCCTAAGTTTGAAAAAATACAAAATTTGATATAATTTTTAATTATAAAAAAGATATTGAACTTCCAGTGTCAGCTCTGACATGTGAAGAGCTTGATAGTTGCTCTGATTCTTACAACAAGAAAAAAGCCAAACAACCTGAAAATTAGTAACTTTTCCTGGACCCATTACGGGTTTGAGGTCACAGAGCAAACCACCACCTCAAGATCTGGAGAAATAAGGTGAATATAGAAAATCACAGAAGAGACCAATTCACTTGGAGCAGAAGCAGCTGAAACCATAAATTGGTAGAAGCAGTTAAATGGTAATTCTGGTGAGTTGCTGGAGGCTGAGTGTGGACTAACTTGAAGAGAAGAATACCTGACACAAGTTTACAAATTTTACTTCCAGGAACCCCAGCAGGTTCTCACAGGGAAGATTCAAAGAAAACACTCTTACATTTCTGAGAAAGGAGGAGGAAAGTAACCATTCTGAAATACATTCTGAGTTTTCCCCCATAACAAAGGGCTGCTCCTTAAGGAAAAAGACTTTATAAGCTCCTTATCCTACTTGGAAGAAGGGCACGCCCCAACTCCAGTCTCCTCTACCCTTCCTGTCTTACCTGAGGGGAGAGAAAAGAGTCAGGGACACTTGTGAAGGACACATGTCCACTGGAAGCCTGAGGTTTAATCACAACATTATAGACCTTCTCCCCTCCCTCAAACCTACCACCTCAGCAAAGCTCCAGTGAATAAAACAGTGGTTCACAAGCAAAGGAGCTACAAGCAACAGACTCTTTTTAGGAGAAGTTCTTAAGGAAACAAACAAAAGAGGAAGGGGATGGGACAAAACCAAGGATATTAGAGGAAACTGAAGACTTTGGAGCCTGCAACTACAGCAAAAGTTAAAGCCCAACACCTGACCTGCTTAACGTAAAACCATAGTAAATTACCTGATACATTATGTTTGACTGTCAACAAAAAATTATAAGCTATACTAAGAAACAAAAAACAGAATAAAGAGACAAAAATTAGAACCAAACTCAAATATGACAGATTTTGTAATTATCAGATAACTTATTCAATGTTAGGATAATTACTATGCTGAAGACTAACTAGGAAAAAACTAGAAAATATGCAAGAACACATGGGCAAGGTAAGCAGAGAGATAGAAACTCTAAGAACTTATCAAAAGTAAATACCAAAAATCAGAAGCACTGTAACAAAAATGCAGAATGCTTTTGATGGGCTTATCAGTAGATTGAACATGGCAGGGGAAAGAATCTTTGAGCTTAAAAATATGTCAATAGAAACTTCCAAAACAGAAATGCAAAGATAAAAAAAGAATGAAAGAACAGAACATTCAAGAACTGTGGGTCACTTTAAAAAGGTATAGCATACACTATTATCATAAGGAAATATCAGAATATCAGAAGGAAAAGAAAGAAAGAAGCAGAGGAAAAATAAGAAAGAAATGACTTGTGTTGTCCTTCAGTTTTGTTTGATTCTTTGCGACCCCATGGACTTTAGCCTACCAGGCTCCCCTGCCCATGGAATTCTCCAGGCAAGCATACTGGAGTGGCTAGCCATTCCCTTTTCCAGGGAATCCTTCCCAGTCAGGGATTGAACCTGGGTATCCTGCAGTGCAATCAGATTATTTACTGTCTGAGCAATGAGAATTTTCCAGCATTAGTAATACCAAACCACTGATGCAGGAATCTCAGAGAACACGAAGCAAGGTAAAATAAACAAACCTAGATTTTTCATATTCAAATGGCAGGAAACCAAAGACAAAGAGAAAATCTTAAAACAAGTCAAAAGTCAAGATGTCGGGAGAAATAATTATAGTGAAACAATGATATGAACTATCTTGAACTTCTTGTCAGAAAATATGTATCAAGGGGAGAGTAGAATGCAAAATCTACTGTTTTGAAAGGAAGAGATAAAGCCTTTCTGAAACAAATAAAAACTGCCTATGAAAAATGTTAAAGGAAGTTCTTCCTGAAGGAAGAAAATAATATAGGTCAGGAAATATGGATCTACATAAAGAAAGGAAGAGCATAAAAGAAGGTAAAAATCTTTTAGATTTTTAATTTTTATTATTATTAATTGATCTAATCAATAACTGTTCAAAATAATAGTACAGAGTGATAATAGTCTATGGATAAGTGAAATGGGCAGCAATGTAGTATGGGATAGGAGGGAGAAGTTGGGGATATTCTACTATAAGTTACCTGTGCTAACCTGAAGTGTTAAAACTGTATTTGAAAGTTGACTTAGATGAGTTGTATATATGTACACTGAAAATTGTAAGGCAGCCACTGAATTTTTTTAATATAATTGATGTGGTAAGACAGGAGAAAAATGGACTCATAAAATGCTCAATCCAAACTAGATACGGCAGAAAATAAGGAGAAGGAAATGGAATCCACTCCAGTATTCTTGCCCGGAGAATCCCATGGACAGAGGAGCGTGGCAGGCTATAGTCCATGGGGTTGCAAGAGTTGGACATGACTTAGTGACTAAACCACCACAAGGAAAGAAAGAAAACTAATATAACAAAGAGACAACAGTTACAAGTGTGGTAAATAATAATTCTATTATATCCATAATCAAATTATACTTTGTCTAAATACAAAATGTGAGTAGTCTAAATACACCAATTTAAAGACAGAGACTGGCAGAGTAGACTTTTAAAAAAATGATCCAACTATCTGTTGTCTACAAGAAACCCACTTATGTTAAGCAATATGTTGAAAGTAAAAATAAACTATGCTAACACTAATCAAAAGAAAGCTTGAGTAGCTATATTAATTTCAGACTAAGCCAACCTCAGAACAAAGAAAATAACCGAGGATATAAAGAGACATTAACATAAAGACAATAACATAAAGAAAACCTAATGGTCCTAAATGCAGATAAACCTAACAGCAGAGCATCAAAATACATGAGAAAATGTCTGCTAGAACTTCAAGGAAAAATAGAAAAATCTACTATTACGATTGGAGATTTCAACATCCTTCTTTCAGTAATCAACAGATGAAGCAGGCAAAAAATCAGTAAGGATATAGTTGAACTTAATAGCACTTTCTATCTCTAGATGTGTTCATAATTGACATTTATAGAATAGTCCATCAAAGAAGAGAAGAATATATATTCTTCTCAAACTGATATGAAATATGGCTAAAGACAAGCAATGTTCTGGGCCATAATTATACCATAAGAAATTTAAGAGAATAGAAATCATTCAAATATGTTCTAGAACCTCAAGGCAATTAAATTAGAAATCAATAACATAAGCTTTATTCTATGATCCAACGGATGTTGGCAATTTGACCTCTGGTTCCTCTGGCTTTTCTAAATCCAGCTTGAACATCTGGAATTTCACAGTTCATGTACTGCTGAAGCCTGGCTTGGAGAATTTTGAGCATTACTTTGCTAGTGTGTGAGATGAGTGCAATTGTGTGGTAGTTTGAACATTCTTTGGGATTATCCTTCTTTGGGATTGGAATGAAAACTGACATTTTCCAGTCCTGTGGTGACTGCTGAGTTTTCCTGATTTGCTGGCATTTGAGTGCAGCACTTTCACAGCATCATCTTTTAGGATTTGAAATAGCTCATCTGGTATTCCATCACCTCCACTAGCTTTGTTCGTGGTGATGCTTCCTAAGGCCCACTTGACTTCGCATTCCAGGATGTCTGGCTCTAGGTAATGATCACACCATTGTGGTTATCTGGATCATGAAGAATTTTTTGTACAGTTCTTCTATATATTCTTGCCACCTCTTCTTTATATCTTCTGCTTCTGTTAGGTCCATGCCATTTCTGTTCTTTATTGTGCCCTTCTTTGCATGAAATATTCCCTTGGTATCTCTAATTTTCTTGAAGCAATGTCTAGTCTTTCCCATTCTATTGTTTTCCTCTATTTCTTTGCATTGATCACTGAAGAAGGCTGTCTTATCTCTCCTTGCTATTCTTTGAAACTCTGCATGCAAATGGATATAATCTTTCCTCTTCTCCTTTCCCTTCCCTTCTTTTCCCTTCTCTTCTTTTCTCAGCTATTGTAAGGCCTCTTCAGACAATCATTTTGCCTTTTTGCATTTCTTTTTCTTGGGAATGGTCTTGATCACTGCCTCCTGTACAATGTCTTGAACCTCTGTTCATAGTTCTTCAGGTACTCTGTCAATCAGATCTAACCCCTTGAATCTATTTGTCACTTCCACTGTTTAATTGTAAGGGATTTGATTTAGGTCATATCTGAATGGTCTAGTGGTTTTCCCTACTTTCTTCAATTTAAGTCTGAATTTGGCAATAAGGAGTTCATGATCTGAGCCACAGTCCACTCCAGGTCTTGTTTTTGCTGACTGTATAGAGCTTCTCCATCTTTGGGTGCAAAGAATATAATCAATCTGATTTCGATGTTGACCATCTGGTGATGTCCATGTGTAGAGCCTTCTATTGTGTTGTTGGAAAGAGGGTGTTTTCACTTGCCAGCGATCTCTTGGCAAAACTCTGTTATCCTTTGCCCTGTTTCATTTTGTACTCCAAGGCCAAATTTGCCTGCTACTCCAAATATCTCTTGACTTCCTATTTCTGCGTTCCAGTCCCATATAATGAAAAAGACATCTTTTGTGGGTGTTAGTTCTAGAAGGTCTTGTAAGTCTTCATAGAACTGTCCAATTTCAGCTTCTTCAGCATTAGTGGTTGGGGCATAGACTTGGGTTACTGCGTGGAAAATTCTTCAAGATGGGAATACCAGACCACTTTACCTGCCTCATGAGAAATCTGTATGCAGGTCAGAAAGCAACAGTTAGAACAGGACATGGAACAACAGACTGGTTCCAAATTGGAAAGGAGTATATCAAGGCTGTATATTGTCACCCTGCTTATTTAACTTATATGTAGAGTACATCATGAGAAATGCCAGGCTGGATGAAGCACAAGCTGGATCAAGATTATGGGGAGAAATATCAATAACCTCAGATACGCAGATGACACCACCCATATGGCAGAAAGTGAAGAGG
This sequence comes from Bos taurus, assembly GCF_002263795.3. Classification (NCBI taxonomy): domain Eukaryota; kingdom Metazoa; phylum Chordata; class Mammalia; order Artiodactyla; family Bovidae; genus Bos; species Bos taurus. The sequence continues at coordinate 8,346,194 of NC_037336.1, forward strand.
AAATAAAGAGTATCTTGATGAAAACGAAAGAGGAGAGTGAAAAAGCTGGCTTAAAACTCAACATTCAGAAAACTAAGATCATGGCATCAGTCCCATCACTCCATGGCTAATAGATAGAAAAACAATGGAAACTTACAGACTTTATTTTCTTAGGCTTCAAAATCACTGCAAATGGTGACTGCAGCTTTGAAATTAAAAGATGCTTGTGCTTTGCAAGAAAAGTTATGACCAACCCAGACAGCATATTAAAAAGCAGAGAGATTACTTTGCCAACAAAAGTCTGTCTAGTCAAAGCTACGGTTTTTCCAATAGTCATGTATGGATGTGAGAGTTGGACTATAAAGAAAGCTGAGCACCAAAGAATTGAAGCTTTTGAACTGTGGTGTTAGAGAAGACTCTTGAGAGTCCCTTGGACTGCAAGGAGAACAAACCAATGAGTGCTAAAGGAAATCAGTGCTGAATATTCATTGGAAGGACTGATGCTGAATCTCCAATACTTTGGCCAGCTGATGCGAAGAACTGACTTATTGGAAAAGACTGATGCTGGGAAAGATTGAAGGCAGGAGGAGTAGGGGATAACATTGGATGAGATGGTCGGTTGGCATCACTGACTCAATGGACATGAGTTTGAAGAAGCTCCGGGAGTTGGTGATGTACAGGGAAGTCTGGTATGCTGTATTCTATGGGGTGGACAGGGAGGCCTGGCGTGCTGCGATTCATGGGGTCGCAAAGAGTCGGACACGACTGAGTGACTAAACTGAACTGAACTGAACTGATTTGGTTGCAAAGAATGGGATACGACTGAACGACTGAACTAACTGAACATAAAGCTTGAAAATCCAAAAATGTTTGTAAACTAAATAACACACTAATAAGTAACACGTAGGTCAAAGAAATGTCTCAAAAGAAATTTTTACAAATTTTGAACTTAAGTGACAAAATAGAACATCAAAATTTGTGAAATACAGAAAATCAGTGCTTAGAAGAAAATGTATAGCGTTAAATGTAAGTATTAGAAAAGAAGAATGATCTAAACATTTATAATCTTTCTAAACTTGTATGAGAGGGAAGAATAATTTAAACTAAAAACAAACAGAAGAGAAGAAATAATTAGCAGAGAAATTTGTAAAACTGAAAATTATTTTTTTTTTTTCATTTTTTTAAAATTTTATTTTATTTTTAAACTTTACATAATTGTATTAGTTTTGCCAAATATCAAAATGAATCCGCCACAGGTATACACGTGCTCCCCATCCTGAACCCTCCTCCCTCCTCCCTCCCCACACCATCCCTCTGGGTCGTCCCAGTGCACCAGCCCCAAGCATCCAGTATCGTGCATCGAACCTGGACTGGCATCTCGAAAATTATTTTAAAAATCGACAAAATCAAAAGCTGGTTCTTTGAAGTGCTCAATAAAATTCATAAATCTCTAGCCAGACTAGCCAAGAAAATAAAAGAGAAAAGATGTAAATTACTAATAATAAAAATATAAAATATTAATCACTTCTGAGCCCATGGACATTAAAGGGAAGTAAAATATTATAAACAGCATCATGCCCCTGAATTTGATAACTCAGATTAAATAGGCCAATTCTATTAAAGACAAAAATTACCATCCCTCTAGGTAGTCCCAGTGCACCAGCCCCAAGCTTCCAGTGTCGTGCATCGAACCTGGACTGGCAACTCATTTCATATATGATATTATACATGTTTCAATGCCATTCTCCCAAATCATCCCACCCTCTCCCTCTCCCACAGAGTCCAAAAGACTGTTCTATACATCAGTGTCTCTTTTGCTGTCTCATACACAGGGTTATCGTTACCATCTTTCTAAATTCCATATATATATATGCGTTAGTATACTGTATTGGTGTTTTTCTTTCTGGCTTACTTCACTCTGTATAATAGGCTCCAGTTTCATTCACCTCATTAGAACTGATTCAAATGTATTCTTTTTAATGGATGGTACAGGGAGGGAGGAGGGAGGAGGGTTCAGGATGGGGAACACGTGTATACCTGTGGCAGATTCATGTTGATATATGATAAAACCAATACAATATATTGTAAAGTTAAAAAAAATAATAATAATATAAATAAATAAATAAAAGCATAAAAAAATTACCAGAAAACACATAAGGAAAAAGAAAAACTTCAATTATTTCATATCTATTTAAGAAGTTGAATCAAATACCAGGACCAGATGGTTTCACTGATAAATTTTATAAACATTTAAGGAAGAAATGTCTTTCAGGCTCTTCTGGAAAATAGAAGCAAAAGAAATGCTTCCTAACTATTCTGTAAGAGTAGCATTACTCTAATAGAAAAAAAGGAAAAGAAAGAAAGAAATAAGAAAACTGAAACCCATAACTTGTATGAAGAAGTGAATTTGCTCAGTAGTGTATGACTCTTTGCAACCCATGGACTGTAGCTTACCAGGCTCCTCCGTCCATGGAATACAGGCAGGAGTGTTGGTGTGGTTTGCCATTTCCTTCTCCAGGGGAACTTCCTGACCCAGGGATCAAACCTGGGTCTCCCACATGGCAGGCAGATGCTTTACCCATTGAGCCACCATATGTAAAAATCCTCAAAAAATATTACCAAATAATATCCAACAATGTATATAAAAATTATACAACAAAGACCAAGTGAGATTTATTCCAGCCAGACATGAGTGTTTCAGCATTCAAACATCAATCAATGTGATTTAACATATTACCAGGATAAAGTAGAAAAAACAAGATAATATCAACTGATACAAAAATGTATTTGACAAAATATCACTTCTGGTCACAATAAAAACTCTCAGCAAGCTAAGAATAGAGGGGAGTTTCTTCAACCCAAACTAAAGACATCTACAAAAAAGCCCTACAGGTAACATCATACTTACAATGAGAAATCGGATGTTATCTCCTTAAAATGGGGAGAAGGAATGGTCTCTCATCATTTCTATTCAAACTGTGCTGAAAGTCCTAGCCATTGCAAAGAGACAAAAAAAAAGGAAATACAGTATATACTGATCAGGAACACAGAAAAACACTGCCCCTCCCCACCTTTTTTAATGACATGATTGTCTATGTAGAAAATCCCAAGAATTGACAACAAAACCCTTGTAATGCAGATGACACCACCCTTATGGCAGAAAGTGAAGAGGAACTCAAAAGCCTCTTGATGAAAGTGAAAGAGGAGAGTGAAAAATTGCCTTAAAGCTGAACATTCAGAAAACTAAGATCATGGCATCTGGTCCCATCACTTCATGGGAAATAGGTGGGGAAACAGTGGAAACAGTGTCAGACTTTATTTTTGGGGGCTCCAAGATCACTGCAGATTGTGATTGCAGCCATGAAATTAAAAAGACGCTTACTCCTTGGAAGGAAAGTTATGACCAACCTAGATAGCATATTCAAAAGCAGAGACATTACTTTGCCAACAAAAGTCCGTCTAGTCAAGGCTATGGTTTTTCCAGTGGTCATGTATGGACGTGAGAGTTGGACTGTGAAGAAGGCTGAGCCCCAAAGAATTGATGCTTTTGAACTGTGGTGTTGGAGAAGACTCTTGAGAGTCCCTTGGACTGCAAGGAGATCCAACCAGTCCATTCTAAAGATCAGTCCTGGGTGTTCTTTGGAAGGACAGATTCTAAAGCTGAAACTCCAGTACTTTGGCCACCTCATGCGAAGAGTTGACTCATTGGAAAAGACTCTGTTGCTGGGAGGGATTGTGGGCAGGAGAAGAAGGGGACGACAGAGGATGAGATGGCTGTATGGCATCACTGACTCGATGGACATGAGTTTGAGCGAACTCTGGGAGTTGGGGATGGACAGGGAGGCCTGGTGTGCTGCAATTCATGGAGTTGCAGAGTCAGACACGACTGAGTGACTAAACTGAACTGAACTGAATTATAGAAATGTTGTTGGAGTTAGAAAGTGTTCTAGTTTCATTTTTTTACAAGTGGTTGACCAGTTTTCCCAGCACCACTTGTTAAAGAGATTGTCTTTAATCCATTGTATATTCTTGCCTCCTTTGTCAAAGATAAGGTGTCCATATGTGTGTGGATTTATCTCTGGGCTTTCTATTTTGTTCCATTGATCCATATTTCTGTCTTTGTGCCAGTACCATACTGTCTTGATAACTGTGGCTTTGTAATAGAGCCTGAAGTAAGGTAGGTTGATTCCTCCAGTTCCATTCTTTTTCAAGATAGCTTTGGCTATTCAAGGTTTTTTGTATTTCCATACAAATTGTGAAATTATTTGTTCTAGTTCTGTGAAGAATACTTTCTAACACTTTCTAACACCATACACAAAAATAAACTCAAAATGGATTAAAGATCTCAACGTAAGACCAGAAACTATAAAACTCCTAGAGGAGAACATAGGCAAAACACTTTCCGACATACATCACAGCAGGATCCTCTATGACCCACCTCCCAGAATATTGGAAATAAAAGCAAAAATAAACAAATGGGACCTAATTAAACTTAAAAGCTTCTGCACAACAAAGGAAACTATTAGCAAGATGAAAAGGCAGCCTTCAGAATGGGAGAAAATAATAGCAAATGAAACAACTGACAAACAACTAATCTCAAAAATATATAAGCAACTCCTACAGCTCAATTCCAGAAAAATAAATGACCCAATCAAAAAATGGGCCAAAAACTAAATAGACGTTTCTCCAAAGAAGACATACAGATGGCTAACAAACACATGAAAAGATGCTCAATATCACTCATTATCAGAGAAATGCAAATCAAAACCACTATGAGGTACCATTTCACACCAGTCAGAATGCCTGTGATCCAAAAGTCTACAAGCAATAAATGCTGGAGAGGGTGTGGAGAAAAGGGAACCCTCTTACACTGTTGGTGGGAATGCAAAGTAGTACAGCCACTATGGAGAACAGTGTGGAGATTCCTTAAAAAACTGGAAATAGAACTGCCTTATGATCCAGCAATCCCACTGCTGGGCATACACACTGAGGAAACCAGAAGGGAAAGAGACATGTGTACCCCAGTGTTCATCGCAGCACTGTTTATGATAGCCAGGACATGGAAGCAACCTAGATGTCCATCAGCAGATGAATGGATAAGAAAGCAGTGGTACATATATGCAATGGAGTATTACTCAGCCATTAAAAAGAATACATTTGAATCAGTTCTAGTGAGGTGGACGAAACTGGAGCCTATTATACAGAGTGAAGTAAGCCAGAAAGGAAAACACCAATACAGTATACTAATGCATATATATGGAATTTAGAAAGATGGTAACAATAACCCTGTGTATGAGACAGCAAAAGAGACACTGATTTATAGATCAGTCTTATGGACTCTGTGGGAGAGGGAGAGGGTGGGGAGATTTGGGAGAATGGCATTGAAACATGTATAATATCATGTATGAAACGAGTTGCCAGTCCAGGTTCGATGCACGATACTGGATGCTTGGGGCTGGTGCACTGGGACGACCCAGAGGGAGGGTATGGGGAGGGAGGAGGGAGGAGGGTTCAGGATGGGGAACACAGGTATACCTGTGGCTGATTCATTTTGATATTTGGCAAAACTAATACAATATTGTAAATTTTAAAAATAAAATAAAATTTAAAAAAAAGAAATGTTGTTGGATACAAGGCTTATCTACAAAAGTTGGTTGCTTTCCTGTATATTAGAAATGAAAAATTGGAATTTAAAATAATACTACCATTCACATTAATAACCCCCAAATTAAGTACATAAGACTAAATCTAACAAAACTTACAAGATTTGTATACTTGTATAAAGCTGCAAAACTTCCATGAGAGACAGGAAAGAAAATCTAAAAATGGGCAGGAGATCTAAATAGACATTTCTCTGAAGAAGACATACAGATGGTTAATAAACACATGAAAATATGCTCAACATTGCTCATTACTAGAGAAATACAAATCAAAACTACAATGAAGAATCATCTTACACTGGTCAGAATGGCCATCATTAAAGACTCTACAAGTAATAAATGCTGAAGAGGGTGTGAAGAAAAGGGAACTCTCTTGCATTGTTGGTGGGAATGTAAATTGATACAGCCACTGTGGAGAACAGTAAGGAATCTCCATACTAGGAATAGAGCTTCCATGTGACCCAACAATCTAATTACTGGGCATATACTCTGAGAAAACCATAACTTAAAGAGACACATATACCCCAATTTTCATTGCAGCATTATTTACAATAGCTAGGGCATGGAAGCAACATAGATGTCAATGAACAGTTGAATGGATAAAGAAGCTATGGTATATATACAATGGAATATTACTCAGCCATAAAAAAGAAGGAATTTGAGTCAGTCCTAATGAGGTGGATGAACCTAGAGCCTATTACACAGAGTGAAGTAAGTCAGAAAGGGGAAAACAAATATCATATATGAACACATATATGGAATCTATAAAGATGGTACTGCAAATAGGTTTATTTGCATAACAGAATTCTGGACACATTGGGGGAAGGAGAGGGTGGGATGAACTGAGAGCGTAGCATGGAAACATACATTACATTATGTAAAATAGATAGCCAGTGGGAATTTGCTATATGACATAGGGAGATCAACCCAGTGATCTGTGACAACCTAGATGGGTGGGGTTGGGTGGGAGATGGGAGGGAGGTTCAAGAATTAAGGTTGATGTTCTGTCCCTAAGTCCTGCCTGACTCTTGGCAACCCCATGGACAGCAGTGTGCCAGGCTTTCCTGTCCCTCACTATCTCCGGGAGTTTGCTCAAACCCACGTTTATTGAGTCAGTGATGCTATCCAACCATCTCATCCTCTGTAGCCTGATCATTCTGCCTTCAATCTTCCCTAGCATCAGGGTCTTTTCCAATGAGTTGTCTCATCTCATCAGATGGCCAAAATACTGAAGCTTCAGCTTCAGCATCAGTCCTACCAATGAATATTCAGTGTTGATTTCCTTTTGGTGCTCAGGCTTCTTTATGTCCAACTTTCACATCCTTACGTGACTAATGAAAAAAACATAGCTTTGACTATATGGACCTTTGTTGACAAAATGATGTCTCTTCTTTTTGACATGTTCTCTAGGTTTGTGATAGATTTTCTTCCAAGGAGCAAGTATCTTTTAATTCCATGACCACAGTCACCATCTACAGTGATTTTGGAGCCCAAGAAAATAAAATCTATCACTGTTTCCACTTTTTACCCTTCTCTTTGCTATGAAGTGATGGGACCAGATGCCATGATCTTAGGTTTTTGAGTTTTAAGCCAGTTTTTTCACTCTCCTCTTTGATCCTTATCAAGAGGTTCATTAGTTCCTCTTCACTTCCTGCCATTAAAGTGGTATTATTTGTATATCTGAAGAAATATTTGTTGATATTTCTCCCAGCTTGTGATTGCAGCTTGTGATTCACCCAGCCCAGCATTTTGTGTGATGTACTCTGCGTATAAGTTAAGTAAGTAGGGTGAAAAACATACAGCCTTGCTGTACTCCGTTTCCATTTTGGAACCAGTCTGTTGCTCCATGTCTGGTTCTAACTGTTCCTTCTTGACCTGCATAAAAGTTTCTTGGGAGACAGGTAAGATTGTCTGGTATCCAATCTCTTTAAGAAATGTCCACAATTTGTTGTGATCCACAAAGTCAAAGAGGGAGGGAATATGTATATACCTCTGGCAGATTCATGTTGATGTATGGCAGAAGCCAACACAATATTGGAAAGCAATTATTCTCCAATTAAAAATAAGTAAACTATTCAAAAAAGAAAATGGGAAGAGATTCCTGAACTTTTTACAAAAGTGAATATCCAAAATGCCAGTGAATATATGAAAAGATGTTCAATTTTATCAGTCATCACAGAAATGAAAACTTCAGGTGTGTGGAGATTTAATCACATACCTACCATGATGGTGAAAAGGAAAATAAACTAGCAAAGAATAATGCAATGTAGTTGTTGGTGGGAATGTAGAGCAATCAGAATATTCACACAGTACTCTTGTGGAGTAAATTAGTACTGCTGCTGCTGCTGCTGCGTCACTTCAGTCGTGTCTGACTCTGTGTGACCCCATAGACGGCAGCCCACCAGGCTCCCCCGTCCCTGGGATTCTCCAGGCAAGAACACTGGAGTGGGTTGCCATTTCCTTCTCCAATGCATGAAAGTGAAAAGTGAAAGTGAAGCCGCTCAGTCGTGTCCGACTCATTGCGATCTCATGGACTGCAGCCCATCAGGCTCCTCCGTCTATGGGATTTTCCAGGCAAGAGTACTGGGGTGGGTTGCTATTGCATAAATTAGTACAACCACTTTTAAATTTCACTGACTGAATTTCACTGACTATTAAAGCTGCCCGTGCTGAGAGGAGGAAGTTAAAGCAACTGCGTTTCAATCCATTCACTGCCCCTTACCAAGGAGAACTCTTGGGAGAAAGGCTCTTGAGGTCATCCGGTCTAATCTCCTTTATAATAAGACCTCCATATAAATAGGCTAATGATATCTGGGAGAAGAGATCTTAAATCTGATATGCCCTTGGTAGGATACCCTAGTTAAGGGTTACCTATAGAAAAAGAACCCAAGATACACGAGCCATGGCCCTCTGGAGAATCTCACCTAAGCAACATAGCTCTGTGGCTTCACAGTTTAAACGCTCCCAACATTTGAGGCGACCCTGCAAATGTAATGGAGTTCTCATCTGTTATGCTGGGCCAGTGGGATGTGTTGGGCAAGGGAAGACAGGTCCTAAGAAGCAATCCTTGATGCTCTGACCTCTCTCTCCTCTTTTGGAAATTGTCAGTCATCTTCCAATGAAAATTATTTAGTAAAGTTTGCTTTAGGGATAAGATCTCTGTCATTTATGTGACCTTCACTTAATAGTTCCTTCCTGTGTGCTAGCTTATACAATCAGACACAATAATTCCACTCACAGGTAAATGCCAAACAGAAATCACTCAGACATTCAGCTAAGGCCCAGGAGTTTACATTCATAGCATCATTCTTAATCCAAAATGCCTATAAAATATCCAAATGCTTATAAAGAAGAATGGACAAAATATGATATGTTGACAGAATGAAATGCTATTCAGCAACTAATAACTTTACATAAATTAGTGTGAGTGAATCTCAGAAACATGATGTTGACTAAATTAAACTAGACTCCAGAGTTCTGTGTGTTTCTAACAGCACAACAGACAAAATTAATCTAAGATGCTAAAAGTCAGCTCTTGTTACCTTCTTGGTGGCCAGCAGAACCGAAGAGCATGAGGGGACTTCAGGTAATGTTTTATTTCTTGATCAAAGTGCTTGTAACTTCAATTTCTTAAGAATTTATTGAGCTGTATGCTTATGACTTGTGAACCACAGGAAGAAAGGATCTACTGGTGGGAGTAATACCCATAAATGGGTTAAGGGTTAAGAGATGGTTAGGAAAAATTTAGGAATTTTTACTGGATATTGCCATAGAATTCTCCCACTGCTGCCTCTTTGAGAAGCTTCTGAAGAGATTTATATAACTTTCAATTGTTTACAAAGTCAAATCATTTACCTATTCATTTTATTTTTTTCTAAGTGACTCAATTTTATTTTATTAGTTTTTTCTTAGTGGCTCTATTTTATTTTTTTATTATTATTTTTAAATATTTTAAATATATTTTAATTGGAGGCTAATTACTTTACAATATTGTATTGGTTTTGCCACAAATTGACATGAATCCCCCACGGGCGTACATGTGTTCCCCATCCTGAACCCCCCTCCCACCTGCCTCCCCATCCCATCCCTCTGGGTCATCCCAGAGCACCAGCCCCAAGCATCCTGTATCATGCATTGAACCTGGATCACTGATTAGTTTCACATATGCTAATACATATGTTTCAATGCCACTCTCCCAAATCATCCCACCCTCACCCTCTCCCACAGAGTCCAAAAGACTGTTCTATACATCTGTGTCTCTTTTGCTGTCTTGCATACAGGGTTATTGTTACCATCTTTCTAAATTCTATATATATGCATTAGTATACTGTATTGGTGTTTTTCTTTCTGGCTTACTTCATATTGTATAATAGGCTCCAGTTTCATCCACCTCATTAGAACTGATTCAAATGTATTCTTTTTAATGGCTGAGTAATACTCCATTGTGTATATGTACCACTGCTTTCTTATCCATTCATCTGCTGATGGACATCTAGGTTGCTTCCATGTCCTGGCTATTATAAACAGTGCTGTGATGAACATTGGGGCACACATGTCTCTTTCAATTCTGGTTTCCTCGGTGTGTATGCCCAGCAGGGGGATTGTTGGGTCATATGGCAGTTCTAATTCCAGTTTTTTAAGGAATCTCCACACTGTTCTCCATAGTGACTGTACTAGCTTGAATTCGCACCAACAGTGTAAGAGGGTTCTTTCTCCACACCCTCTCCAGCATTTATTGCTTGTAGACTTTTGGATCGCAGCCATTCTGACTGGCGTGAAATGGTACCTCATTGTGATTTTAATTTGCATTTCTCTGATAATGAGTGATATTGAGCATCTTTTCATGTACTTGTTAGCCATCTGTATGTCTTCTTTAGAGAAATGTCTGTTTAGTTCTTTGGCCCATTTTTTGATTGGGTCGTTTATTTTTCTGGAATTGAGCTGCAGGAGTTGCTTGTTTATTTTTGAGATTAATTCTTTGTCAGTTGTTTCATTTGCTATTATTTTCTCCCATTCTGAAGGCTGTCTTTTCACCTTGCTTATATTTTTCTTTGTTGTGCAGAAGCTTTTAATTAGGTCCCATTTGTTATTTTAAAGTGACAAAATGTGGAAATAAGTAATGAGATGGGAATAACATACTAGTTTATAATTGAAAAGAAAGAAAACTTTTCCCAAGATATAAATGAAAAAAGTTTTTGAGATTGCAAGTCATGTAATTGTTATTTCTAAAATCCTTTATGTTTTGACTTTAAGAAAATATCCAAATTTATACTGTCATTTTTTATTCCATATTATTAGTGAATATTCAACTTTTAAACTATTTTCAGTATCTGCTAAGAACCTTCAAACATTATTGCTATATTAATAATTCAAAATATATGTTCCTGCCTTCTGAAATGATGACAGTGGTGGCAATGATGATGATAATAATTGTGAGAACAATAGATGTATCTTAAGCCACTAACCTATAAGATATTGTGCTAAAACCTTCTAATACAAAGGTTTTAAATAGTAATCCAATATAATTCAGGGATATATAAATTTGAATGGAAAAAATACATCTTTATTTTCACTAGCCTTTAACATAAACTTGGAATTTCTTTCAACAGAAGTTTAGCAATTATTTCAATAGAAATCGCAAATATTTTCATCACACTTACAACAGATACTTTGAAATATTTACACTCATTACTTCATTGAAATTATGAATTATTAGACTTGTCATCAGGTCTCTATTTAATTTGTAAAGAATCATGAATATTACTATGGCACACAATCTTTCATATTTGCTAACTATTTCAAAATGATTTATTTTAATTCTATATGTATTATGTTATGAATTGAAAAATCTTATCTTCAATTGCACCAAAGGGTTCCATGGCACCTAAAGGTTAAGAACACTTAAAATGTCTCATTTAATTTTACTACCTTATGACATTGATAATATTATCATCTTCATTTCTGAAGTAAGGAAAATGACACATGGAAAGTTCAATAACTTTCCATGAGTTCACAAGATTAATAAATCTTAGGAGATAAAATTAAAGCCTAAATTCATTTATCTTCAGGACCTGTCCTCTTGACCACTGGTCTATGTAGCTTGTTAGGAATTTAAATCTTAGTACAGTGACTTTCAAACTGTTGGGTCTACAAACCCCTGGGGCAAAGCAGTAGAGACAAAATATCAGGCAGAACAATGCTTTGCTGATATTTTGAAGTTTCATTTAAATGTTTGGTTTTGAAACTTATGCTCTGTACTATTAAAAAAAAAAAAAGTCTTAAATCATTGCCTTAAAAATAACATAAAAATACACAAATATTAGTCACAAGTGAAGATTTTTAAAAATCACATACAAGACAGATATTTTTGTTATCAGCCAATTCACTCATCCAAGGCCCCAAATAAATCATTTTACTGAGTAATTTGATCCCTCAAAATCTTAATCTGAGAACCAGCTGGGTTTTTACAGTTTTGATGGAACATCTCCAGTCTTGATCTCTCAAAGTCAATGATAGAACAAGAAAAGAATCCTGTACTTCCCAAGGTTGCATCCACCCCATCCAACCCCAAACCCAAGACCCTAAGTACTACATTTTTTCAAATAAAACTTTCGATGAATTGGCAGACTTATCCAGGCTTAAAATATCTGATGATTGAAAACAGGCTAGCCTTGGTTGTGTTTATATATATAAATATATATATTTATTTAACACATATATACTTATATGTGTTATATACATAAATATATATATATATTTAATATACAGTCATTCAACCTCATTTTAATTTTATTTTTGTTGTTAAATTAAGCTTCTTGGCTTGATTACTTCCTGTGAGATTTCTGTGAGTTCTCTGGAATGATTTCAAGATTATACATAAGGCAGATTAACTTCATGAAGACCTATTGTACATTTGGAAATGGTACCATATTCAATTGGATGTTCCAGGTGGTAAAGAATCTGCCCTCCAGTGCAGGAATTGCATTTGATGTGGGTTCAAGCCCTCGGTTGAAAATATCAACCTGGATAGGGAAGATCTCCTGGAGTAGGAAATATCAACCCACTCCAGTATTCTTACCTGGAGAATTACATGGAGAGAGGAGCCTGGTGGGCTACAGTCCATGGCATCACAAAGAGTTGGACAGGACTAAGCATGCATGCATGCACCATGTTCAATTATGAGGGCTTGTAATGAGGTAAGAAAAATGAGTATATGTTAAAAGCACTGAAACTTTCCTTTCAGGATATTATTCCAGTTCAGAAGGAGTAGATAGGTAAAGATAAAAAAAAGATTTATCCCTTGTGTGATGGGTATAAATACAGGGGCTGACTAGGTCAAACTTGAGGGGGAAAAAAACAAAAAACCACCAACCCAGCATTACTGTTTTTGCCATTAAACATATCCAAGTGACCAACAGGGATGCCATTCAGCACTATTAACTCTCTCAGTAAGTATTAAGCTGCTCTTTGAACATGATATCCCAATACCCCAGGATATAAAGAAATGAATTAAAAATAACTTGGGAAACAGAAACTGCTGGATGACAGAATAAATATGATAAGATTGGAGGAAGATAGGCCATAGTTTACCCAAAAGTCTTGTGAGTGATGCAGAGCATTTCTATCTCACCTCATACCAGTCAGAATGGCTATCACATACAATTCCACAAATAAAAGCTGGAGAAGGTGTGGAGAGAAGGGAACCCTCCTACACTGTTGATGGGAATGTAAATTGGTACAGCAACTATGAATAACAGTATAGAGTTTCCTTAAAAAACTAAAAATAGAGCTACCACATAACCCTGCAAACACACTTCTGGGCATATATCTGGAGAAAAACATGATTTAAAAAGATAAAATATAGTAAAATTGCAGGATATAAAATTAATACACAGGAATCTCTTGCATTTATATACACTAACAATGAAAAAAGAAAACAGGAAAATAAATTAAGGAAACAATCCCATTCACCACTGCAATGAAAAGAATAGAATTCTCAGAAATAAATTTACCTAAAGAAACAAAAGACCTATATATAGAAAACTATAAAACACTAATGAAATAATCAAAGAGGACACAAATAGATGGAGAAATATATCATGTCTATGGATTAGAAGAATTAATATAGTGAAAATGAGTATACTACCCAAAACAATCTATAGATGCAATGCAATCCCTATCAAGCTACCGACAGTATTTTTCACAAAACTAGAACAAATAATTTCACAATTTGTGTGGAAATACAAAAAACCTCGAATAGTAAAAGCTATCTTGAGAAAGAGGAATGGAACTGGAGGAATCAACCTACCTGACTTCAGGCTCTACTACAAAGCCACAGTTATCAAGACAGTATGGTACTGGCACAAAGACAGAAATACAGATCAATGGAACAAAATAGAAAGCCCAGAGATAAATCCTCACACTTATGGACACCTTATCTTTGACAAAGGAGGCAAGAATATACAATGGAGAAAAGACAATCTCTTTAACAAGTGGTGCTGGGAAAACTGGTCAAATGGAAAAGAATGAAACTAGAACACTTTCTAATGCCATACACAAAAATAAATTCAAAATGGATTAAAGATCTAAATGTAAGACTAGAAACTATAAAACTCTTAGAGGGAAACATAGGCAGGACATCTCTGTTATAAATCACAGGAAGATCCTCTATGACCCACCTCACAGAGTAATGGAAATAAGAACAAAAATAAATAAATGGGACCTAATTAAACTTAAAAGGCTTTTGCACAATAAAGGAAACTATAAGCAAGGTGAAAAGACAGCCTTCAGAATGGGAGAAAATAATAGCAAATGAAACAATTGACAAAGAATTAGTCTCCAAAATATACAAGCAGACCATGCAGCTCAATACCAGAAAAACAAACAACCCAATCAAAAAGTGGGCCAAAGAACTAAACAGACATTTCTCCAAAGAAGACATACAAATAGCTAATAAACACATGAAAAGATGCTCAACATCACTCATTATTAGAGAAATGTAAATAAAAACCAAAATGAGGTATCATCTCACACTAGTCACAATGGTTGCCATCAAAAAGTCTACAAACAATAAATGCTGGAGAGGGTGTGGAAAAAAGGGAACCCACTTACACTGTTGGTGGGACTGGAAACTGGTACAGCCACTAAGGAGAATAGTGTGGAGATTCCCAAAGGAAAAAAAAAAAACCAACAACAACTGGAAATAAAACTGCCATATGACCCAGCAATCCCACTATTGGGCATACACACTAAGGAAACCAGAATTGAAAGAGACATGTGTACGCCAATGTTCATTGCAGCATTGTTTACAATAGCTAGGACATGGAAGCAACCTAAATGTCCATTGGCAGATGAATGGATAAGAAAGCTGTGGTACATATATACAATGGAATATTATTAAGCTATTTAAAAAAGCACATTTGAGTCAGTTTTAATGAGGTGGATGAAACTGGAGCCTATTATTCGGAGTGAAGTAAGTCAGTAAGAGAAACACCAATACAATATGTCCTGGTTGTTCATTGAAAGGGCTGATGTTGAAGCTGAAACTCCAATACTTTGGCCACCTGATGCGAAGAGCTTACTCATTTGAAAAGATCCTGATCCTGGGAAAGATTGAGGGCAGGAGGAGAAGGGGACGACAGAGGATGACATGGTTGGATGGCATCACCGACTCAAAGGACATGGGTTTGGATAGACTCCAGGAGTTGGTGATGGACAGGGAGGCCTGGTATCCTGCGGTTCATGGGTTGCAAAGAGTCAGACACAACTGAGCAACTGAAATGAACTGAACTGAAAATCACTGCAGATGGTGACTGCAGCCATGAAATTAAAAGACATTTGCTTCTTGGAAGAAAAGTTATGACCAACATATACAACATATTAAAAAGCAGAGACATTACCTTGCCAACAAAGGTCCATCTAGTCACAGCTATGATTTTTCCAGTAGTCATGCATGGATGTGAGAGTTGAACTATAAAGAAAGCTGAGCGCCAAAGAATTGATGCTTTTCATAATTGCTTTTTGTGTTGAAGAATACTCTTGAGAGTTCCCTGGACTGCAAAGTGATGCAACCAGTCTATCCTAAAGGAAGTAAGTCCTGAATATTCATTGGAAAGACTGATGCTGAAGCTGAAACTCCAATACTTTGGCCACCTGATAGGAAGAACTGACTCATTTGATAAAACCCTGATGTTGGGAAAGATTGAAAGCGGGAGGAGAAGGGGATGACAGAGGATGAGCTGGTTGGATGGCATCACCAGCTCAATGAACATGAGTTTGAGCAAACTCCAGGAGTTGGTGATGAACAGGGAAGCCTGGCATGTTTCAGTCCATGGGTTTGCAAAGTGTCGGACACGACTGAGTGACTGAACTGAACTGATGATACACCAAACTTCCTTCTTTGAAATAGACCCCCTTTCTGTGCTGCGGTGGCCCCAGAACCTACAAGTGTGTTAATAGGCTAATTCTCAATATGTATGTTAAAAGAACGAATAATATATAAGTCACTCAAAATGACTTATCTCCTGAGCATTCATACAGGATATGCACACTGCTGTCAATCAGATGCAAATATTACATAGAGCTATATGTGGGGCAGTCTATGCACATGGCAACATTAGCAGGAAGTCTTCTGTGCAGAGACTTAGACCCCTGTTAGGGAAAGGGCACTTCTATAACAAGATAAGCTTTGCATTTGCTATTTGCTGAAATAAATGATATATATTTTTTTCTTTATAGGAGGAAACCATCACAGATAAATAAATGCAAGAAGGAAAGATAAGAATAACAATAGCAATCGTTATTGAGTTTTTAAGCAAGTGTTTTGTGTATATTATCTAATCCAAATTATTTCTCACTACCATATAAAGTCTGTGTTCTTATTGGCTCCATTATACAGGTGAGGGTGCCAAGTATCAGGTAGTGAAGGTTTTCTGGGTCACAGAAAATGTGGACCCTGCTCTGGAGCCCAGACTTTTAACTACTGTGTTGCATATAAAAGAATGAAGTCACATATTTATTGTTAATAATGTTATTCATTAATATAATTATTATTATTAATGATGATGCATGCTAAGTGGCTTCAGTTGTGTCCAACTCTGTGTGACCCTGTGGACTGTTGCCTGCCAGGCTCCTCTGTCCATGGATTTCTTCAGGCAAGAATACTGGAGTGGGTTGCCATGCCCTCCTCCAGGGGATCTTCCCAACATAGGGATCAAACCCACGTCTCTTAAGTCTCCTGCATTGGCAGGAGGGTTCTCTTACCA
The DNA here is from genome assembly GCF_002263795.3 of Bos taurus. NCBI lineage: Eukaryota > Metazoa > Chordata > Mammalia > Artiodactyla > Bovidae > Bos > Bos taurus. The sequence goes on from NC_037336.1 coordinate 8,363,097, forward strand.
CTATTGCTTCCTGGGAAGCCCATTAATGATTATAGCTTCTTGTATATTTTGAGTGCTTCCTATGTATCAGGCACTGCACTAAATGCTTTACATATTTTATTTAATCCATACGATTTTATGAGGTTGGTTCAGTCATGTTTCCCACTTCACAGAGGAACACACTGAGACTTAGGTTCTGCAATCCACACGCATTTCCCAGACAGTGATGAAGCAGGCACAGGATGAGCCAGGCTAACTCAAGGGCCCACTCACTTAATTACTACGACAGAGACCAATCCCTCCCAGAAAGTGGCTTTACAGATCAAACTACATAGTGATAGAGAGAAAGGCACCATGTGAGCATTTAAACCCAACTGTGTTTTCCAACCCATCTAAAGCAATGTGAACTCTCTGAAACTTCCATTTGAATGGAGACTTTCCCCTGCAATTGAAAGAAAGTGATTTGAGGCTGTTAAATAGAGTTCTATCTGATATGGAATTCACTGTTGCACAGAGACTGTTGTTGCTGAGGTCTGAAATCTAGGTTAGAACAGTAACCACAAGTCCCTTCATGGAGTGGTATGGATGGCCTTGGGCAGATACCTGTCAAAAGAAGACACAGGTGTTCTTCTCATAGCATGTATCCATGCAGTCATGTCAAAAGATATTGAAGTGAGGAGACCAAATGACACCATCCACACAGCATGAAAAGATGTTTTTTTTATGTTGTGTTCTGTGTCTATTACTGTTTACAAATAACTAAATTTTAAAAAGCTTCTCTGTGCCTTGATTGCAGCATCTGTCAGGGAGATAATAGTAACTACCCCTCAGGGTTGATGTAAGGATTTAAATGAGATAATGAGATAGTGGGCTTCCCAGATGTCACAGTGGAAAAGATCCACCTGCAATTCAGGAGACATGGGTTCAATCCCTGGGTCTGGAAGATCCCTGGAGGAGGGCATGGCAACCCACTCCAGTATTCTTGCCTGGAAAAATCCCATGAACAGAAGAGCCTGGTTGGCTACAGTCCATGGGGTTGCAAAGAGTCAGACACAGCTGAACAAACACACATGCACACACGGAGGCACACAATGAGCGAGGATTTTTTTAGGTGCTTTTACAGGACCAGACACAGAGTGAACACCTAGTAAATTGTTTTTACAAATATGGACACTTACCATAATCCAGCCCAATAATTATAATAATTATACCACTGATTATCATATGCACTACAAAACCATGAGGTCCTGCCCATTGAGGAAAGGAAACCAGGAAGAAAATGATTCTGTGGAGGGGAGAGAACCACAGGCATTGTAAAGAAGTTAGAGAGGAAAAGAATGCGATTCGGAAGAAAAGAAACAATCTCAAGTTAAAAGCGACTGTGAGTTTTGGTCCGCAGAGGGTAAGGATGCATCTTCTGAAAAATTATGAGGAAACAATATTTAATGAAACACCTTGGCACTAGCTGTAGCATCTCATTACCACCCCTGGGAGGAAAAGCAAAATAAGGTGGTTAAAATTCTCTTGAGGGCTGACTGTGAAGCGTGCCATCTTCCTGGAGTATTGTCTTGGAGGAAGCAAAGTGATCCCTGTTCACCTCAAATGGCTATGTATGGACTGATGTCTCGACACCTCCCGGGTCACTCAGTCATGTCTGACTCTTTGCGACCCCATGGACTGTAGCCTACCACGCTCCTCTGTCCATGGGATTTTCCAGGCAAGAGTACTGGAGTGGGTTGCCATTTCCTTCTCCAGAGGATCTTCCCAACCCAGGGATTGAACCTGGGTCTTCCACATTGTAGGCAGACGCTTTACCATCTGAGCTACCATGGAAGTCCAATATTGATGAAAGGAGGAGCTAATTGCAGTGGTTTTAAACTATCCCCTTGATGCCCAACAACTGTTATAGATGGTATTCTCCTTCACAGTATTGGGAAGATTCATCTGGATAATTGCAGACTCAAAGTTCAGGGGAAAGCTTATCTGGCAGAGAGCAGAAGATGGCAGTGAGGAGGCACCCAGTGACCATCCCTGAGGAGCCTCACTGCCCACAAGGTTGGCTGTCTTACTTTCCTTGAAAAGTACCATGATTTCATGGGGACTGTTGATGGGGGAGACTTTGCATGTGTGGAGTCAGTAGATAAATATACTGTGTGCTAAATTTTTCTGTGAACTTAAGACTACTCTAAAAAATAAAGTCTACATTTTAAAGGGTATGTGGAAATTATAGCAAAGGTATTCAGATGTTATACAAAATTTATTGGAGGATACACAAAGATTTTTTGAAAAATCAAATGGCCAGAAGTTTCCATAAAATTTGAGGTGGAGAACAAAACACGAGTTAAAATCTTCATCTTGTGCCTCTTCCTACCCACCATGTGTGTGTACTAAGTCACTTCAGTTGTGTCCAACTCTTTGGGATGTTATAGACTGTAGCCCGCCAGGCTCCTCTGTCCATGGGGTTCTCCAGGCAAGAATACTGGAGTGGGTTGTCATGCCCTCCTCCAGGGGATCTTCCCAACCCAGGGATCAAACCTGTGTGTCTTACATCTCTGCATTGGCAGGCAAGTTCTTTTTTTTACCACTAGCACCATCTCTTATCCACCATGTGCATTTGTGCTAAATCACTTCAGTCATATCTGACTCTGCAACCCTATGGACCAACTGTAGCCTGCCAGGCTCCTCTGTCCATGGGATTCTCTAGGCAAAAATACTGGAGTGGGTTGCCATACCCTTCTCCAGAGGATCTTCCTGACCCAGGGATAGAACCAGTATCTCTTAGTCTGCTGCATTGGCAGGTAGGTTCTTTACCACTATCATCACCTGGGAAGCCCCCCTACCCACTGTAGAGTAAAAAAAATTTTTTTGATATTAATCCACGTGTTTCTACAGAACCTTATGCCTTTCAGACTTTGCAAGGGTTCTTTTGAAGACTGTTCTTACATGCCTTCCTACCCACCTTGGTGACTCTACGCAATGAGGCTTTAACTTCTCAAAACAATATGGACAAAGGTTGTAAATTATACCACAATAGTGTCAGCTGTCAGAGTCTCTCCTACTACTTACATGGTTTTCTATGTAGGGTGGTCGGGCGTGTGCATGCTTAGTTGCTCAGTCGTGTCCGACTCTTCGTGACAACCTGGACTGTAGGCCACCATCTCCTCTGTCCATGGTATTTTCCAGACTGAGTGGAAAATTTCCTCTTCCAGGGAAGCAACTGGAGTCACAAATAAGGTTTTTCATGTCGTCTTCCAGCTGATGGTCATGGTGGTAAATGAGGTGGTTAATTTTATGTCAGCTTGTCTGCACCATGGTGTTCTAATATTTGATCAAACATTATACTGGATGTTTCTGTGAGGGTGTATTTTAGGTAAGATTAACATTTAAGTTGGTGGATTAATTTTGACTAAAACAGATTGCTTTCCATAATGTGAGTGAAATTTATCCAATCAGTTAAGGTCTGAATACAACAAAAACTGGCCTCCCCTGAGCAAAGAATTCTGCAAGCAAGTGGCCTTTGGACTTGGACTGCAACAATGACGCTTCCTTAGATCTTTAACCTGCCAGCCTACCTTGGAGGCTTTGGACTTGTCAGGCTTTCTAATCCTGTGAGCCAATTAAAAAAAAAAAAAAAAGCTCTTTATATTAATATATTTGCATCCTATTTATTCTGTTCCTCTGGAGAGAGCCCAAATACAGTAAAAAAAAAAAAAAAAAACACAAATTATATTATAATGAAGTAAAAATATAATACATCTGACCCTCAAACATTTCATCCCCCTTCTGATGCCCATGCCAGAAGATTTCTCTGTCCCTATTTATACTCTAATAAAACTCTGCTACAGAAAAGCTCTTTAGTGATCAAGCCTGGTCCCTAGTCCTGAAGCTAACTCTTCTTCTTTGGAGATTATGAATCCGACACCGTTCACCGTAAGCTATTATCTAGGGGGCTCGTCTAGGATCTTCAGGACAAGCTAAGAACACTCAAGAGCTCTAGCCTCTCTGCTTTCTCAGTAAACACATTTTCTGCTTTACTTTACCAACTCTACAGTGTGTCTGTGTGTGTGAATGATTAAAAACCTATGGACAAACTGTGGGGACAGAACTTTCCTTTCTCGGTCAAATTTTCCTGGTCTCTGTGAACATTTCGTAATTGTGTGGGGAATTAGAACTACTAACCTAATCTGCGGGTCATAGACTTTCAAGGGACTTGTGATCCATGCCATTACTGTGTACTTTTACTTAGACCCCAAGCTTGGTAGGCACAGGGAACCCAGAGTTGCTAGGAGCACGTTCAGGAACGAGTTGGAACTCGAGGTCCAGCAGCATAGCTCTCTCAGCTGCTTCCATACGGGGCCAGAGTCCTAAAAGCAAGTCCTTGTCATAGCTGTGCTTCCAAACTATATGGATGGAAGTACTGCTCGTGACCATGAAGTTTTTGAGGACACAGATTGGGAACTGCAGAATCTGGTCCGATTGGAAATATAATGGGCTTCTTCATTTGGTAGTGCTAGCTCTTAGCAGACCAAATAAAGCTCTCCAGTGCCTTTGGTCTCAACTCCTTAGATATTCCTTTGTGGAATCTGTGGAAATGAACTGGAAGGATTGGTGCTACTAGCTTGAGGACAAAAGTCACTTTTTCCTCACTGGCCAACCCTTTGAAACCTCTTTTACTATTATATAACTGCTAAAGAATCCACCTGCAATGCAGGAGACCTGGGTTCTATCCTTGAGTTGGGAAGACCCTCTGGAGAAGGAAAAGGCTACCCACTCCAGTATTCTGGCCTGGAGAATTCCATGGACTGTGTAGTTCTTGGGGTCACAAAGTCAGACACAACTGAGCAACTTTCATTTTCACTTTTAAACAACAAAGTGATTAGGGGCACCAACTCTTTGCATGTAACTCTGTATCTGTGGTTCTACATCTATGGATTTCAACCTTTTGCAAATTGTGTAGTACTGTAGTATATAATTATAAAAAAAAATCATGATTATGTGCCCCTACACACTTCAAACTCCTATTGTTCAAGGGTCAACTGTATGCATGTCTTTGATAAAAGCTATGACATTAGAAGATGGACTTTTTCTAAGGAATGGATTGCTTTGCATAAAGTACAGGTAATACATGATCCATAGGAAATTCATTGGCTTCAATAGGAGAACATTAAATGGCTAAAAGATAAAAGAAAATATATATACATACATTCACCCAAATGCATTTTTATTGTTTTCTTAATTAACATTTTATTGAATTTTCTAATGGTCCTGTCTGGTTTTAATTTTTATTCATTATCTGGAACATATAGAAGGAAGGAAAATTGGTATTAATCCAGCTTTAACTGCCCATTTCACTCAAGCTCCTAATTTTAGCTTATAGGTAACTGTTTTTCAATCCTCTCTACCCTTATTCTCTTTCTTCTTTCTGTATTACCATTTCACAGCTACCTTTTTAAATAAGTGTATTGACACTGTGTGACACTTCAACTTCTCAATTTTTCATACATCGTATCCCAAGTTCAGTGGAAGAATTACTGTGAAACTAATGATTCTTAACTTCTAGAGGCCCTCACTCTCATAGGTCAGTTTCAAAGCCTTTGGAGGAGCCCTAGCAACAATTTTGTGACATTTGGAAAACTATTATTTCATAGCATCCTTTTCCCTTAAAAAGAATTCCTAGAATTATATTAAACTTGTGTGCTATGTGCTCAGTCACTCAGTCATGTCCAACTCTTTTTCACCCTGTGGGATTCTCCAGGCAAGAATACTGGAGTGGGTTGCCACAAACAATGGAATACTACTCAGCCATAAAAAATGATGAAATAACACCACTTGCAGCAACGTGGATGGACTTAGAGATTATCATACTAAGTGAAGTAAGTCAGAGAAAGACTGATATGATATCACTTATATGTGGAATCTAAAAAAAAATGATACAAATTAACTTACATACAAAATAGCAACAGACTCACAGACATAGAAAACAAACTTACGGCTACCAAGGGAGAAAGGCAGGATAGGAAATAAGTTAGAAGATTGATATACACTACTACATATAAAATAGATGAGTAACAAAGATTTACTGTATAGCACAGAGAACTATATTTAATATTTTATAAGCTATAATGAAAAAACATCCAAAAATTATATATATTCATTATATAATATATATAACTAAATTACAATTCTATACACCTAAAACTAATACAATATTGTAAATCAACTACTGTTGTTGTTGTGCAGTTGCTAAGTCGTGTCTGACTCTTTGCAACCCCATGGACTGCAGCACACCAGGCTTCCTTGTCCTCCACTATTTCCTGGACTTTGCTCAAACTCATGTCCATTGAGTCAGTGATGCCATCCAAACATCTCATCCTCTGTCGCCCTCTTCTCTTCCGGCCCTCAATCTTTCCCAGAAGGAGAAGTTCCTCATCCTGTGGCAAATCATGAAATGTTCATTGTCATGTGAGTCTAGATTTTAGATAAGTATCACAGTTATGAGGTTGACATAGTGACTACGGGACTTTACTGGTCCCAAGAGGCTTAGAAACAATTGCATTGAGTAAACATGAAAATGGCCTGAACAGAGGAAAGCACATGATCCTCAAGGAAGCCTAAAAGGATACTACCCACATTCAGCTCTTGTATACAAGCTGAGAGACACACTCATGAGATTACAACTTTGGCAACATGGAGGAAGAGGTGCTGCCAAACTCATAGCTAAACCATTGGATTAATGTTGCTTTATCTTAATTAAATGTTGTTTTAACTTAATTTGACTTATTGTTATAACCCTGCACTAAGTGTTGCTGCCCTGTCTGTCCAGTATTTCCAGTAGTAGTAGAAAAAGAAACACGCCAGCCCGGCAATATTCCATGAAATTAATTACAAGGGGAAATTTGCTAAATTGTGCTCTAAATGTGAATGATTTTCCTATACTTGCTGGTTGGATTTTATGGTTAGTTTTTAAGTTGGTTGGAGCAATTGTAATACCTTTTTAAGAAAACAAATTCCTGAATGAAGCCTCTAAACAGAATCTACTGATTTAATAAAAATATATTAATGAACAATTGATCTTGTTCATGACCACTAATAAGTGATCACTTTGTCAGTCTTGACAATGGGATGTCCCAGTTACAACCAAAAATGTATGGTTAATATTTCCTTTGTTCCATATTACTAATTCTGGATTTTGCAACATATCAGTTACATATCTGGCTAATAATCTTGCTGAGGGATTATTGTCCATATATCATAGAACCTGAAAACAATTACCCCTTCATCTTGAAATATAATGATATGAATTTTTAAATGCTCTAAAAGACCTTATCTTTCAAGTGTTTGTGTAAATGGTTAAACTTCCTCATGCACAATGATTTTCACTTTACTGTGAACATAACCGTACATGTACTCTTAATGAGCAATTCATTTACATCGGTAGATGTAATCACCTGTTTCATCACCCAAAACAAATGTCAAATTCCTGGAGTAGGTTTCTCCCCCAAGGCTAAAGATGTTTCTCATATATCATGTAATAAACTGAGAATGCCTGTGAGTACTTAGCAGTAACTCTACTCAGGGAGATCAAACCTGGAGGGCTAGGACAGTGGTGATTAAAGCAGAGTAGGACCTGTATCATTATGTAAGTGCCGTAGTTAGATCTAGACTTCATTGTCTTTTTATTTGTTTGTCTGTCTCCTTGGTTATTAGCACTCAGAGACTTAGCTGTACAGGAGCTTCTCAAGGGAAGAGGAATGAGAATCTTGAGTTTTCTATGCATCCCTGGTAATGACTCATCGTTTGACTTTGAACTAAGGTTCACACTAATACAGTCTTCTACTCTGTCAAGATTACCGCACTATAGGAAAAATTATTTTTATTTACTTCTCCAGAGGGCTACAATTTTTAATTAATGCTTCTGAAGAGCATTTAACCTCCTTGAACATGTGCTAGCTTCTGCATAATGATCTCTATTTTTGGCTTGGTCATATTTTTAAAATTGCTTTTAAAATTGCTTTCCTGGCAGATAATACAATGATATTAGGTAAGTTACAATTAAAAGAAGACACTCATTTTTAATGTTAAACTACATTACGCTGCACATAAGTTAAGGATGTACCGTGACCTTCAGCAAAAATGAAACAGAAACCTAAGAATGCCAACCATTTGACAAGGAACTATGACTATCTCCTTGGCATTTCTGCAAAGCATGGATCTCTGTGACCTGAATTTTATTATTACCAAACCAATAACAAACAATTGGATTCCAAAATAGTTTTAAATGCAAATAACTACCACTGTTAAATAAAATCTGTCATGAGTTTTACTCTATAATTCAAGTATTAGTGCTTCTCCATAAGGATTTGAGAACAGAAATAACTTTCTTATCCCCCAATGCATGATATGGGCATTGTTTATGAAGATAATGCCTCCATTTAAACCCATCCTTTTAAATGGTTGCTTTCTCTGTTATTATGCCTTCTCTATCTTTTTTCATCACAAGGGCTCTATCTGTCTCAAATAATTTTCTCTTTTATCTCTAGACCTCACTTTTATCTTCTTCACATTTTGTTTTCTTAAGTAGTTTTTCCCTTATCACTTCTTACATATTATGGGAAACAACTACAAACATATTAAAAATGAGACATACTTTCAGTTTTAATTCTAATAGTTATATAAATAATAAAAAAATTAATATAAAAATACTTTTCAATTGCCTATTTCAACTAGATTATACCTGCAATATACTAGTCCCACTCTGTTAGTTAAGTATGCGAATGGTTTTCTTTATAGTTTTTTCAGGTTATGTTCAATTATGAAATACATACTAAATATATAGAAAATACAGATACAAAATAAGGGAGAAATATCATGCACTTGCTTCCCCAGACTAGAAAATATTAATATTCTACCATAACCTACAAATCCAATAATATTGCTCCTTTCTGAGAAGTAGCCACAATTGTAAAGTTGTTTTGTAGCCTTCTCACATACCTATGTATGTAGCTTTCCCATTGTAGGGGGAGAGCAAATTAGTCAAAATGGCGTGTTCAGGCCCTCTTACTCCATGTTTTGTAAATAATGACTACGTAACAGCTGAAATCACTTATAGCACTGTGCGTGCACATCAGGAGGTTCTTGCTTGGTCACGAGGTACTTGCTCAGTCACGAGCTGCTTTGTGTGGTATGCCTGTAAGAGCTTCATCAAAGGGCCCTGGCTGCTACAGCATTAGGGCCACATTAGAGTGGTATCATGGTTATGTTATATGAGGCTATGTCATGGCTATTTTACTGCTACATTATGGTTATGTTGTGGCTACTGCTATGGCTGCTGCATCAGCCAGGAGAGAGGCTGTGTTTTGGCTGCCATGCCGGCCAGAAGAGAATAAACAAGCCTGCAGTTCCCATGGCTCCTCAAATCTCTTTCCAGCCTCCTAGCTCGTGTCTTGCCTACCCTGGGTTCAGCGAACAGTATGGACAGTGTGAACAACTGTGGGACAATTGGTGTCACAAACAGGATGGCAAGCAATACACACATGCATGCATTTCCATAAACAAAACAGAGAAGAGGTATACAAAATATATCTGTGTATCAAATCCAGCCATGGCCTGTTACGTATGACCATGAGTTAGAATAGTTTTTATATTTTTAAAGCGTTGAAAACAATTAGCATACATGCAACAAAGACTATATATATTCACTAAAATATTTACTGTTTGGCCCTTTACAGAAAAGTTTATTGATCTCTGATATAGAGGACTAATTTGCATCTTTAAAATATATATATACATGATGTCATATTAAAGATGGCCTCTGTGACTTCTGTTTTTTAAACTCACATTGTTTTTAAAAATTATCAATATGGATATCTGTAGACATTTTATACTTTCAAATTATTGCATAAATACTGAAAAAGCCACAATTTATTGTGTAATGCCCCTGTGTACATTTTTTTCTGCCCAATTTTTCATCATCAAAGATACATCTGGAAATATATACCATCATACACATCTTCTTGTATATATGTGGGAGGTTTTCTGCATTGTGTGTTCCTGAAAGTGGAATTACAGGTGATGAGAACTGCACATCTTCAGCTTTGCTTAACTGACAATTACTATTCAAAGTTACTTCATTTAAAGGGACAATTCCATTTACCATTGCATCAAAAAGGATAAAATACCTAGGCAGAAACCTACCTAGGAAAGTATTATACCCATGGTCAGAAAACTATTAGATGCTGATGAAAGAAACTGAAGACAATTTCCTGACAGTCCAGCAATTAAGACTCCACAATTCCTCTGCCAGGGGCATAGGTTCAGTGTCTGGTTGGGGAGCTCATATCCTGCCAGCCACATGGTGGACCAAAAACAAAACCAAAAAAAATTGAAGATGACACAAACAGATGGTAAGATGCACTGTTTTAGGGTTCAAAGAGTCAATACTGTTGAAATGACTGTACTGTACAAGGGATCTACAATTTCAATGCAAATCACCAATGGCATTTTTCACAGAACTAGAATACAAAATTTTTAAATGTTTATGGAAACACAAAAGAACCTGAACCACCAAAACAATCTTGAGAAAGAAGAATCAAGCTAGAGGAATCATGTTATCTGACTTCAGACGACACTACAAAGCTACAGTGATCAAAACGGATGGTACTGGCACAAAAACAGACATATAGATCATTGAACAGGATAGAAAGTTCAGAAATAAACCCACACCTGTGACCAACTAGTCTAAAACAAAGGAGGAAAGAACAGACAGTATCTCCAATAAATGGTGCTGGGAAACCATGGCAATACATGTTAAAGAATGAGAGTTAAGAATGAAATTAGAACATTCTATAACACCATATGTAAAAATAAACAATATGCCTTAAAGACCTGAATACTATAAAATTCCTAGAGAAAAACATTGCCAGAATACTCTTTGACACTGCACCAATATTTTTTTTTGATCCATCTCCTAAAACAAAGGAAACAAAAGCAAAAGTAAACAAATGGCACCTAATTAAATGTAAAAGCTTTTTCACAGCGAAAGAAACCATTGACAAATGAAAATACAGTCTGTTGAAAGGGAGAAGATATTAGCAAATGGTATGATTGATAAACAGTTAACATCAAACATACATAAACAAACAACTCAGCAACAAGCAAACAAACAACCTGGGTATTTGAAAATGGGCAGAAAAACTGAGTAGATATTTTTCCAACAAGCATATGCAGATGGCCAACAGGCACATTAAAAGATGTTCAGCATCACTAATCATCAGATAAATGAAAATCAAAACCACAGTGAGACACCACCTCACATCTGTCAGAATGACTATCATCAAAAAGAAGACAAACAACAAATACTGACAAGGATGTGGAGAACAAGGAACCCTCCAACACTGTTGGTAGGAATGCAAATTGGTTCAGCCACTGTGGAAAAAAATGTGGAGGCTTCTCAAAAAACTAAAAATAGAACTGCCATATGACCCAGTAATCCCACTAGGGTATTTATCTGAAAAAAACAAGAACACCTATTCAAAAAGATACATGTACCTCAGTGTTTATAGCAGCAATATTTAGAATTGTAAACATATGGAAGCAACCTAGATTGCTTCATCAACAGATGAATGGATAAAAAAGATAGAATATAATATTAAAATATTAGAATAGATTATAATAGAATATATTATATATTCTATTATATAGAATATAATATTATATATTAATATATATTAGAATATAATATTCTAATAGAATATAATATTATATATCATATTATATATATTATATTATATATTCAATATATATTATATATAATATAATTTTATATTGTCAAATATATTATATATAATATAATGCATACATTATACATATAATATATTAATATATATTAATAATATGGTATTTATAATATACATTATAATATTATAATATATTATATGTTATTTTCTATTATAATATTATTATATATATATTAAAATATTATATTATAATATTATGCTATGCTATGTTAAGTCACTTCAGTCATGTCCAACTCTGTGCGACCCCATAGACGGCAGACCACCAGGCTCCCTGGTCCCTGGGATTCTCCAGGCAAGAACACTGGAGTGGGTTGCCATTACTTCTCTAATGCGTGAAAGTGAAAAGTGAAAGTGAAGTCACTCAGTCGTGTCCGATTCCTAGAGACACCATGGACTGCAGCCTACCAGGCTCCTCCATCATTGGGATTTCCCAGGCATATATATTATATATTAACATATATCTTTATATATTTATATATATATATTGTATAATATATATGAATAGAAAAACATCTATTTCTGCTTTATTGACTATGCCAAAGCCTTTGACTGTGTGGATCACAATGAACTGTGGAAAATTCTGAAAGAGATGGGAATACCAGACCACCTGATCTGCCTCTTGAGAAATTTGTATACAGGTCAGGAAGCAACAGTTAGAACTGGACATGGAACAACAGACTGGTTCCAAATAGGAAAAGGAGTACGTCAAGGCTGTATATTGTCACCCTGCTTATTTAACTTATATGCAGAGTACATCATGAGAAACGCTGGACTGGAAGAAACACAAGCTGGAATCAAGATTGCCAGGAGAAATATCAATAACCTCAGATATGTGGATGACACCACCCTTATGGCAGAAAGTGAAGAGGAACTCAAAAGCCTCTTGATGAAAGTGAAAGTGGAGAGTGAAAAAGTTGGCTTAAAGCTCAACATTCAGAAAATGAAGATCATGGCGTCCGGTCCCACCACTTCATGGGAAATAGATGGGGAAACAGTGTCAGACTTTATTTTTCTGGGCTCCAAAATCACTACAGATGGTGACTGCAGCCATGAAATTAAAAGACGCTTACTCCTTGGAAGGAAAGTTATGACCAACCTAGATAGCATATTCAAAAGCAGAGACATTACTTTGCCAACAAAGGTTCGTCTAGTCAAGGCTATGGTTTTTCCAGTGGTCATGTATGGATGTGAGAGTTGGACTGTAAAGAAGGCTGAGCGCCGAAGAATTGACGCTTTTGAACTGTGGTGTTGGAGAAGACTCTTGAGAGTCCCTTGGACTGCAAGGAGATCCGACCAGTCCATTCTGAAGGAGATCAGCCCTGGTATTTCCTTGGAAGAAATGATGCTAAAGCTGAAACTCCAGTACTTTGGCCACCTCATGCGAAGAGTTGACTCATTGGAAAAGACTCTGATGCTGGGAGGGATTGGGGGCAGGAGGAAAAGGGGACGACAGAGGATGAGATGGCTGGATGGCATCACTGACTCGATGGACGTGAGTCTCAGTGAACTCTGGGAGTTGGTGATGGACAGGGAGGCCTGGCCTGCTGCAATTCATGGGGTCACAAAGAGTCAGACACGACTGAGCGACTGATCTGATCTGATCTGATATATAATATATATTTAATATATATATATGTATTATATATAAAAAATATAAATAACATATATATATTTGTGTATATATTACTATAAATATATAATATGAATATATTAGATAAATATATATAATTATATATTTTATATAACATATTTAGTTTATAGATATATGAAATATTTATATAATATACAATATAATATATAATATTATATATGTGTATATACACATATATAAAATGTATTTTTATATATTTAATATATATATAAATATATAAGTATGAATATATATAATATATTATAATATAATATATATTTTACATTAATACATATTTATATATTTATATTTATATTAATATATAATATTTACATATACATATGATATATATAATATACATATTATAAAATATATATCACATATATATTATATATTATAATGATATATATTAATATATTATATATTGTATTATTTACATATTATATATCTTATATATTATATATCTATTATATATAATTATATATTGTATGTTAATATATTAATATATATTATATAGGATATATAATATTTATACTATATATATGCTATGTATAATATATAAGTTATATACATTTATATGTTATATATATATTATAATTATAATATATGTATTGTAATTATTATGTATATTCTAAAATATATATTATAACATATATTATATATAATATATAATATTTTATTATATTATTATAATTATAATATATGTTATAATATATAAATAATATATACACAATATATATAATACATATTATTATAACATTTAATGTATATATAATATAGAATATATATAATTTATATTTATGTTTTCTTTATTTCTATATTTTTTATTTTATATATTATTTATATATTTTTAAATATATATAAAATGTATAAAATATATATTAAATATACTAGATATATAATATGTAATATTAATATAACAATAATGTATATTATATACATTATATGATAATATTAATATATTATGTATTATATAATATGTTATTTATATATTAATTAATTATAATTAATATATAATTGATGTATAATATATTATTATTATATAATATATAATATTAATACCCAATATTTTATTACAATATTATATTTATAATATTATATATCATATTATATTCTATTATATAATATATAATATATATAATATTCTATATTTTATATAGATATAATATTATATATTCCATTATGTGTATTTTTATTCCATTGTGTGTATATATATGTATACATATACACAGTACATCTTCTTCATTCGATTGTTTATGTGTGTGTGTGTGTGTATGGAATATCATGGAATGTTGCTTAGCCATAAAAAAGAATGACATTTTGTTTGTAGCCACATGGATGGAGTTGCAGGGTATTATGAAGAGAAAGACAAATATTGAATGTGGAATCTAGAAAGTACAACAAAAGTAGTAAACCAAACAAAAATGAAACAGACCCATAGATATAGAGAAGAAATTAGTGCTTACCAGTGGGGAGAGGAGAGGGGAGTGGGCAAGCACAGCAGGAGTTTCTTTTAAGATTATCATGGGATTATATGAAATCATGTATGTGAACCTTTTGAAAATTGTAAAGCACTACAGAATTTAAGGAATTTGTCATTCAATAAGAAATACATTAAAAAAAAATCTTGGATTTCCCTGGTGGTGCAGTGAATAAGAATTCATCCGCCAATGCAAGGGACATGGGTTTGATCCCTGGTCTTGGAAGATTCCACATGTCACAGGGCAACTAAGTCCATGCACCATAACTACTAAGCCTGTGAGCCACCACTACTGAGTCTGTGTGCAGCAACTGCTGAAGAACATACGCCTAGAGCCTGTGCTCTGCAACAAGAGAAGCCCCTGCAATGAGAAGCCCATGCAATAAAGCCCACCGCAATAAAGGATACACCCGCTCACCACCACAAGGGAAAGCCCACAAAGAAACAAAGGCCCAGCACAGCCAAAATAAATCAGTGACAGTTTTTTGAGTTCTAAAGCATCTTCATTGATTACATTCTCATCAGCAATGCATGATTGCTATCCTTACCATACCTTTTTGGTAACCACTTGAAGTTTTGTTAGTGGTAACCACGTGTTTTATGTACATTTTCCTGATTACCAGTGCACCAATTTTACTGATTCTCAGCTCCAAGTCCACCCTTTTTATCCTACTCTATGGGACTGGAGCAGCACCCTCTAAATTTTCATCCTTCTATGGCTCTATCTGTAGAGGACCCTGGAAGGAGTGTAAAGCCACAGCAAGAGGAAGGGATGTCCCTCCCTCAGGGCAGTGTGCTTTTCTTATCTACCACAGCAGCCAGCACACTGGTGTGAAAGAGTCCTGATGGTGTGTACTCACTTCAGTGGCCTGTGTGGCCTGACTCCAGCCTACTCTTCCCCTTAGGCAAGTGTCTCAGCTGCCTGGCTGGACACTCTTATAGGCCAGTTCTAGTCCAGAAAATGTCTTCCTGTTGGTAACTTTACAGAGAAGGGAGACAGAGTAGCCTAAGTTCATTTCTTGTTCATTTTCCCTCAGCCTGGAGGTGGTAGCTGCTTTCTTCATTAGTAACTTCTATGCCCTTAGAGTCCTTTCTAACTTCTGTTATCAGTTAACCACTTTAAGAGTTAAATTTTTGTTTTAAAATCTCTGTATTCAAATGTTTGGTATAAATAATGTCTCCTGACTGTACAATGACTGATGTTGAACTTATTTTCAACCCTCAGTTACTGGTTTTTCAGTATTCTTCTCTGAATCATAGGTATGTAGCTAGCTAACTAGCTAGATAACAGATATATGTGTTCCTATTCTTAAGGGAAGGTAGATGTTCCTTATATATTTGGGAAACTTATCTTTCATTAGATCTATAGTTTACAAATATCTTCACCAAAGCTATAACTTATTTTCATATTCAATGATGTCTTTTGACATAGAGAAATTGATAAATATTTTCATTTATGATTTGTGCACGTTGTATTTTATTTAAGAAGCTCTTCATTATTTGTATGTCACAAAAAATTGTCAAACAAAAGTTTTAGAATTTATTTTTTTATATTTGATGCTTTATTATACCTGCAATTTTGAGGTAAAGAGAGTATAAGTTGAAAATGAAATCCTATCGTTTTTCATATGTAGTGATTTTTTTCCAGCACCATATATTAGTTTCTCAGTTAATTTATAATGAAAACTCAGCATTTAACAAGTTTTTATAAACATAAGTCTCAAGTCTTACGTGCATAAGATTTCACTGGTGGCTCAGACGGTAAAGCGTCTGTCTACGATGCGGGAGACCTGGGTTCCATCCCTGGGTCAGGAAGATCCGCTGGACGAGGAAATGGCAATCCACTCCAGTACTGTTGCCTGGAAAATCCCATGGACTGAGGAGCCTGGTAGGCTACAGTCCATGGGGTCGCAAAGAGTCGGACATGACTGAGTGACTTCACTTTCCTTTCCTTATGTTTTCTTTAATCTGAAAGAAATAAACAATCCTCATCCTTCTTCTCTTTTAAAATTGTCTTGGCTAAAGATGTGGAATCCTAAAAGATGATGTTGTTAAGATGCTGTACTCAATATGTCAGCAAATTTAGAAAACTCAGCAGTGGCCAGAAGACTGGAAAAGGTCAGTTTTCATTCCAGTCCCACATAAGGGCAATGCCAAAGAATGTTCAAACTACTGCACAATTGCACTCATTTCACATGCTAGCAAGGTAATGTTCAAAATCCTTCAAGTTAGGCTTCAGCAGTTCATGAACCAAGAGCCTCCAATGTACAGGCTGGATTTAGAAAAGGCAGAGGAACAAGAGATCAAATTGCCACATCTGCTGGATCATAGAAAAAGCAAGAGAATTCCAGAAAAATATCTATTTCTTCTTTATTGACTATGCTAAAGCCTTTGATTGTATGGGTTACAACAAACTGTGGAAAATTCTTAAAGAGTTGGGAATACAAGACCACCTTACCTGCCTCCTGCAAAACCTGTATCCAGATCAAGAAGCAACAGTTAGAGTCAGACATGGAACAACAAACTGGTTTAAAATTGGGAAAGGAGTACGTCAAGGCTGGCTGTATATTAACACCCTGCTTATTTAACTTATATACAGAGTACATCATGCAAAATACCAGGCTGGATGAAGCTCAAGCTGGAATCAAGATTGCCAGGATATATATCAATATCCCTAGATATGCAGATGACCCTACCCTAATGGCAGAAAGTGAAGAGGAACTAAAGAACCTCTTGATGAAGGTGAAAGAGAAGAGTGAAAAAGCTGATTTGAAACTCAACATTCGAAATACTAAGATCATGGCATCTGGTCCCATCACTTCATGGCAAATAGAAGGGAAAAAGTGGAAGCAGTGACAGATTTTATTTTCTTGGGCTCCAAAATCACTGTGGACAGTGACCACAGCCATCAAATTACAAGATGCTTGCTTCTTGGAAAGAAAGCAAGAAAGAAAGCTATGACAAACATAGATAGTGTATCAAAAAGGCAGAGACATCACTTGGCAAACAAAGATACACACAGTCAAAGCTATCATTTTTTCCAGTAGTCATGTACAGATATGAGAGCTGGACAATAAAGAAGGCTGAGCACCAAAGAATCTATGCTTTTGAAATGTGCTGGGAAGACTCACGAGAGTCCCTTGGATTGCAAGGAGATCAAATCAGTCAATCCTAAAGGAAATCAACCCTGAATGTCAATGGAAGGACTGATGCTGAAGCTGAAGTTCAAACACTTCGGCCACCTGATATGAAGAGCTGACTCATTGGAAAGACCCTGATATTGGGAAAGATTGAAAGCAAAAGGAAAAGGGGGTGGCATAGGGTGAGATAGTTAGATAGCATCACTGACTCAGTGGGCATGAATTTGAGCAAACTCTTGGAGATAGTGGAGGACACAGGAGCCTGGTGTGCAAGAGTCAGAAATGCTTAGTGACTGAACAACAACAACAAAAAGTGAAACCAGGGGGAACATGGTATTTCTCTCTATTTATTAAGGTCTATCATCAGTAAAGGTTTAAGATTTTCTCTATAATAGATCCAAATGACTTGCTATATTTACCCCTAGATACTGTGACCATAATTAAAGAAGGAGGCTGTAAAACTGAGGCAGCCCCAATACCTTGGTAGCTACATAAGCAATCAAAACCTCAGATTCAGCACACTGGAGTCTGAGAAAATCAAACAATAAAAACCAATCACAGTCAACTGCTGCTGCTGCTAAGTCACTTCAGTCGTGTCCAACTCTGTGCAACCCCATAGACAGCAGCCCACCAGGCTCCCCTGTCCCTGGGATTCTCCAGGTAAGAACACTGGAGTGGGTTGCCATTTCCTTCTCCAATGCATGAAAGTGAAAAGTGAAAGTGAAATCGTTCAGTTGTGTCTGACTCTTAGCGACCCCATGGACTGTAGCCTACCAGTCTCCTCCATCCATGGGATTTTCCAGGCAAGAGTACTGGAGTGGGGTGCCATTGCCCTCTCCGACAGCCAACTAGACTTTCCCAAATAAGGTAACTGCTTAAGCTACAGTCAGTCAAACAATTTTCTGGCTTGACTTCCATATTTTCTCTGTAAAAATCTCTTCCCTAGCTCCTGGTGTTAGAATACTCTTAACCACTTCTGGTTTGGTGCTGGTGGTGGTTGCTGGTTTAGTCACCAAGTCAGGTCCAGCTCTTGTGACACCCTGGACTATAGCCTACCAGGCTCCTCTGTCCATGGGATTTTCTAGGCAAGAATACTGAAGTGGGTAGCCATTTCCTTCTTGAGGGGATATTCCTGACCCAGGAATTGGAACCTGTGTCTCTTGCATTGGCAGGTGGATTCTTTACCAACTGTGCCACCAGGGAAAGCCAAGCTTCCTAGCTCAAACTGATGTATGCTGAAATAACTCTTGAAAAGTTTAATGTGCTTCAGTTTATATTTTAATTTTACTACCTAGGGCTTTTTCGTATATCAAAATAACTTCTAACATTACACATTCTAACTGGTTTTGATGGTATATAGAAATGCATTTGATTTCTTGTGGTGATTTCTGTCCCTAGTAATAAGGAGGCTGCCTGCCAATGCAGGCGAGGTAAGAGATGCTGGTTCAGTCCCTGGGTCGGGAAGTTCCCCTGGAGAAGTAAATGGCAACCTACTCCTGTATTCTTGCCTGGAGAATCCCATGGACAAAGGAGCCTGGTGTGCTACAGTCCATGGGGTTGCAAAGAGTCCGACACAACTGAAGCGATTTAGCGTGAATGCACACAGTGATTTCTGTATTCAGCCAACTTGTCGCACTCATTTCCCAGTTGTAATAGTTTGTATATTCTCTTGGATTTTCTAGGCAGTTAATCACATCATCTATAACATTTTTCTTTACATTTTATTTCACATAGAATAGTGGAACATTCCTAAAGACCAAGGTATTTAATCATCAAATGAGATTTACTATTAAGCATCTTCTCTAAAAAGAAAAGTTTCCTCCAGAAGTGACGTTTAACAGCAATGAGAGCCCTCGTGTGGACACAAGTCAAGTAAATCTCACTTATAGTTTGGTTTTTAAAACAGATCAGTAAAGACATTAGCTGATTTAATAAACTTTGTCAGTTGTTAGTTAAGCTGAAATTTTAAATTAAATTTTAAGTTAACTTAAAGCTAACTTTAAGTTAAATTTTAAGCTAAATTTTCAGTTAAGCTGAAATAAACTTAATTTACCTGTGTTTTAACAGAGTAGCAGTTTGCTGTGGCATTGGCTGTGTGCCCTTAATCAAAGATATAGAAAAGAATTACTTTTTCTTTCCTTATCAGTGTCTCTAAACTTGTATCTAAAGCAACTAAATAAAGCTTTCTAAGGTAACTATTCAGACCAAAACAACAATAATAAATAGAAATAAGCAATAAAGACAAAAATCAGCTTCCCTAGTAACAAAAAATGGAAATTAAAATATCATTTTTATCCACTTAAAATTGATACAAGTTTCTGGTTTTGGAGTTTGTGTGGATTTTTAAGGAGTTAGAAGAGTAAGAGGGATTTTTTTTTTTTTTAGTATATTTGGGTTTTTGTAAAAGGAAGTCTCAAAGATTTCCTATGGGAGTATAGGTTGGTGAGTAACAACGATATTTACAAAGAGTCTTTAAAAACATAAATACCATTGGATTAAATAATTTCCCCTCTTCTATGGCTGATTCATGTTGATGTTTGGTAGAAACCAACACAATACTATAAAGCAGTTATCCTTCAATTAAAAATAAATACATTTAAATAAAGCATTTCCTCTATTTTAAAGAAAGAGTCAGATCTGTGGTAAATATGGAGTAAAAAGAGGAGTGGGTGTTATTTATAATGACAAAATGACATCTCTAACAAAAAGGTATTTGTTAAATAAATTATGATCCATTCACTTGACAAAATACTATCTAGCCATTTTAAATCATATCCTAAAAGGCTATTTCATGAACTAGAAGTAATTTTCCTAACATAATTCTAATGCTTTAAAAATCATGTGTAGAACATATCAATTTGAATCAAAATCTATGTACATAAGAAAATAGCTTTTATTTGTGTATAAATTTAATCTTAACAACAATTTTATGAAAATCCTGTTGTTATCATTTTATAGGTAGAAAAGCCAAAGCTTAGGGAGATTAAGTTATTCACTTAAAATTGGACGGTAAGAGGCAAAACTGGACACACATACACACATTTATGCCAGAAAATAACATGTAGTTCTAAGCAGTGGGAGTGTGCATCATTTTTGTTTCATATTTGTGCATATTTTTTGTTCTCCAAATATCCCCAAATGAGCAGTTATTAGTAAATCCCATAAATTGTATAACTATAAAGATGAATATTAATGTTTCTTGTAAGAGTTGAAGGAAAAGAGCCTAGTTAATCATTGGTATTGCAAAAGCATATCCCTCTTCACATAAATTTTTTTACCAAATTCCAGACACTTAGCACAGACTCTCTGTATTGATTTACATTTTCCTGTCCAAATTGTTTCTGTGAAAACAAAAATCAAAAGTCGTAAGCCATTCCAAAGCAGCAGCTTTATTCCCACTGTCAGTTACAGGTGATGTTGGGAGCAATTTTCCACCCCTTACAACCTGAAAATAACCATCAGGCTGCAGCTCTGCCTGTGTTCACTCCTTACCCTTAGTCAGAAAGCAGTAAGTTCTATAAGGAAAAATACTGCCCCATTAAACAAATTGTCATCATTGAAAAGCAATCATTCTTTTTTAATTTTTCCCATGAGGTTATCTTAATAACTCATTCATAACAGGTATTTCCCAGGAACATCTAGTTCATAGACTAAAACTGTTAAACAATATGAATCTGGTACAAATAGCACAGGATGAATGTTTCTAATCCATAAAGGGGTCCATATTTCTTAAAAATATGCACACAACAAAGATCACTGCAAGCTACTGTCAACTGTTGGTGGAAAAGTAACTTACTCCTACCTTTTCAGGGCTTCCCACTCCTCCATAAGCAACTTTTCATGTTACAAGCTATCTTTCATCACACCAAAGGAAGCAAAGTAAGCCTGACAAACTCAAATTTGATTTGTGAGACCAAAGTTTTGAGAGAAATAATGACTAATTGGCATTTTATACAATCATCATTTTAACATCACTTGACAATTATTTCTTAATGAAGGAAATGAATTCATTTAACTGCTTTTCCTTCAACATGGGCTTGGCAGGAGGATTTCCAAAGAGATTTGCAATTAACTTTATGCTAAATATAAATTCTTGTTGCTACGGGGACTCTACAATCCTACACATTACTTTGGTGCCCACAGGATGGCTCATTTGCTCGAGTGACCTAAACCCCAAACCACCTCAGTTCTTGTTCTTACATTTATTGCTTTCTAGTCAACCAGCATTTGTTTATGATATAGACTTACTGACAGAATTATCATTGAGGTCAAACATAAATTTGTATCATTAAGTGTAGAGTGAAAAGAAAATGCTACTGAAAACATTTACCAAAACTCAGCACCTGAAGAAATTTGAAATAATTTACACCGGCAACCAGTGCTTTTAAACTTAGTATATTTTGTCTTTTCACTCCAATACCAGTCTTTTCATTAATGAACCATTTCAAGAAGAGAATAACAGTCATGAAAAAGAAAATAAATATATAGTTGCATATCAATAACTTGATTTGGGGTAGTTATATTTTCCAAAACACAGTTGCATTTCATTTTCTTATAGAAGTTAGGATTAAGATTTGCTATAGTCATCACAGTGTATTCATTAACTTTATTTAGCTATTGCCATGTTATAACTAATTACTCCAAAATTTAGTGGCTTCAAGTGACAAAATTCATTATCTCTCTGTTCCTGAAGGTCAGAAAACTAGATGAAACTTAGCTACTTTTCCTACTTTAGGGTCTCTCACAGGCTCTAATCAAGGTGTTGGCCAGGCTGCCCACCTGGAGAAGAATCTACTTCCAAGCTTATTTGTGAGTTTGACAAAAGGAATTAATTCCTTCTGGGTTTTGCACTGAGAGTCTTCCTTCCTGGTTGTTGGCAGACACATTTGGCTTCTTGGCATGAACTCTTTAATGCAGTAACTTGTTTTATCAAAGTGAGAAATCCAAGAATGCAAGAGAGAACTTTCTAGCAGGAGATAACATCTCACCATGATATCCAGCAGAGTCTTTGGTGATAAAATCATGGAAGTGACATCCTATCACTTTAATACATTCTGCTTTTTGAGGCCCAAGTCACTAGGTTCCGTCCATACTCAAAAGAGGGGATTAAGCAAAGGCGTGAACACTATCTTAGAAATCTGCCCACCATGAAGTTGTGAATTAAAAAATGCTCAGATTGAGATGTATTATGAAGATGAGCAGAAAAAGTGACCCTAAAATATGCCTCTCAGGAAAAGATTTCTGTGTTTTGTTTTGTTTTTTTTTTTAGCCTCCTCTTTAACTGCCTAAAAAAGTTTACACAGGGAGCCTAGACCAGGAACTATTACCAGAGCTATTACCAAAGATAACTTTTTATGTAAGAAAGACATCTGTCTTGCTGATCTGCTCATGATGCCATTGCTGTTCACACTGTTCATTGAACCCAGGGAAGGCAAGGGGCGAGCTAAGAGGCTGGAAGAAGACTCGAGGACCCGTAGGAACTGCAGACATGTTTATTCTCTCAGGACAACAGCCATGGCATAAACAAACACAGCACAACCTCTGGCCTGGCTAGCACAGTGGCCATAACAGTCTTCTTTCCTGGCTGACGCAGCAGTCATAGCAGCAGACACGCTATATTCTCTCCTCTCGCGGCTGACCAATGGACACAGTCGTGGGGCAGCAGTAATGACACCACTTTTTGGGGTGGAGCTCATATAACAAAGGAGCAGGCAATGGCACCCCAGTCCAGTACTCTTACCCAGAGAATCCCAGGGACGGCGGAACCTGGTGGGCTGCGGTCTACGGGGGTTGCACAGAGTCGGACACGACTGAAGTGACTTAGCAGCAGCAGCATATAACAAAAGTAACTTTGTTGTAAAAATTACTTTTGTTATAAAAGTAATTTTGCCTGATTCCATGTGAGTACCTCGTGATGCACATGCGCAGTGCTATAAATGATCTCAGCTGTTACATAGTCCTTATTTACAAAACGTGAGGCGTGAAAGCCTGACCAAGCCATCTTGGCTAATTTTCTCTCTCCCCACAACACCTGATGAGAAACATCTGTTTAGTGATCGTCTCACCTTCCACTTCCTGTGAATTGTCTTTCTCCCTTTTGAACACCCAGACACCTACCCCTTGTCTGTAGCTCATGATGGTGTGTGTACATATGGTAAGTTCCTTTAGTCGTGTCTGAGTCTTTGCGACCCGATAGATTGTAGCCCGCCAAGATCCTCTGTCTGTGGATTTTCCAGGTAAGAATGCTGGAGGGGGTTGCCATGACCTCCTCCAGAGGATCTTCCTGATCCAGGTATTGAACCTGTGTCTCCTGTAATTCCTGCATGGCCGGTGGATTCTTTACCACTGAGACACCAGGGAAGCCCCAGGATGATATATAAACCACAATTAATTGTCTGAGAGTCTCCTATCTTTCGAGTTCCCACATTTACAAAATTAAATTTACTTCTCCCCTCCCCGTCCCCGTTAATGTGTCTTGTTACTTTTATTCAATTACTAAGTCATGTCTGACTCTTTGTGACCCCATGAATCACAGCATGCCAGGCTTTCCTGTCCTGCACTATCTCCTGGAGTTTGCTCAGATTCATGTCCATTGAGTCGGTGATGCCATCCAACCATCTCATCCTCTGTCGTTCCCTTCTCTCCTGCCCTCAATCTTTTCCAAGGTCTTTTCCAATGAGTCTTATGTCAATTTAATCATTCAGTTCAGTTCAGTCGCTCAGTCGTGTCCGACTCTTTGCGACCCCATGAATCGCAGCATGCGAGGCCTCCCTGTCCATCACCAACTCCTGGAGTTCACCCAAACTCACGTGTATTGAGTTGGTGATGCCATCCAGCCATCTCATTGTCTGTCGTCCCCTTCTCTTCCTGCCCCCAATCCCTCCCAGCATCAGGGTCTTTTCCAATGAGTCAACTCTTCGCATAAGGTGGCCAAAGTATTGCTGCTAAGTCACTTCAGTCATGTCCGACTCTGTGAGACCCCAGACAGCAGCCCACCAGGCTCACCCGTCCCTAGGCAAGAACACTGGAGTGGGTTGCCATTTCCTTCTCCAATGCATGAAAGTGAAAAGTGAAAGTGAAGTCGCTCAATCGTGTCTGACTCCTAGTGACCCCATGGACTGCAGGCCACCAGGCTCCTCTGTCCATGGGATTTTCCAGGCAAGAGTACTGGAGTAGGTTGCCATTGCCTTCTCCGGGGCCAAAGTATTAGACCAACCAAATAATCTAGAAAGAAAGAAGGGAAAATTTTTCTTCACCTACAATTATAGACACATCTCATTTTATTGCACTTCACTTTATGGTGCTTTACAGATACTGTGCTTTTCACAAATTGAAAGTTTGCAGCAAATCTTCATGGAGCAATTCTATTGGCACCAGCTTTCCAGCAGCATTTGCTCACTTTGTATTTCTGGTAATGTAGACAATATCTCAAACTTTCTTATTCTTATTATATTTATCATGGTGATATGTGATCAGTGATCTTTGATGTTACTACTGCAATTGTTTGTGGTTCCATGAACAGTGCCCATGTGAGATGGCAAATTTAATCAGTAAATGTTGCCTGTGTTCTGGCTGCCCTACTCCCAAGTTAGCCCTCCCACCCAGCTCATTTCTCCTTGGAGCCCCCTGTTCCCTTGTTCAGTATTGAGACAACAATACTGAAATTAGGCCAATTAATAACCCTATACTTGAAAACCCCATGTTTTCGAGTGAAAGGAAAAGGAACACATCTCTTACTTTAAATCAAAGCCAGAAATGATTAATTTTAGTGAAGAAGGCAGGTCAAAAGCCAAAACAGAATGCTAGGTCTCTTGTGCCAAACAACCAAGGAATGAATGCAGAGGAAAGGTTCTGGAAAAAAGGTAAAGGTGCTACTCCAGTGAACATATGAATGACAAGACAGGGAAATAGCCATATTGCTGAGATAGAGAAAATTTTAGTGTCTGGATGGAAGACCAGAACAGCTAACGTAGTCCTGTAAGCCAAAGCCTGATCCAAAGCCAGGCCCTAACTCCCTTTCTCTAAAGGCTGAGAAAGGTGAGGAAATGATGGAAGAAAATTTTGGAGCGAGCAGATGTTGGTTCAGTTCAGTTTAGTTCAGATGCTCAGTCATGTCCAGCTCTTTGCGACCCCATGGACTGTAGCACGCCAGGCTCCCCTGTCCATCGCCAACACCCGGAGCTTGCTCAAACTCATGTCCATTGAGTTGGTGATGCCAACCAACCATCTTATCCTCTGTCATCTGCTTCTCCTCCTGCCTTCAGTCTTTCCCAGCATCAGGTTCTTTTCCAAGGAGTCAGTTCTTCTCATTAGGTGGCCAAAGTATTGGAGTTTCAGCTTCAGCATCAGTCCTTCCAATGAATATTTAGGACTGATTTCCTTTCAGATTGACTGATTTCATCCCCTGGTAGTCCATGGCACTCTCAAAAACCTTCTCCAAAACCACAGTTCAAAAGCATCAATTCTTAGGCACTCAGCTTTATTTATAGTCCAGCTGTCACATCCATATATGACTACTGGAAAAACCATAGTCTTTGACTATGATGGACCTTTGTCTAGATGGACTAGATGACCTTTGTCGGCGAAGTAATGCCTCTGCTTTTTAATATGCCATCTAGGTTGGTCATAGCTTTCCTTCCAAGTAGCAAGTGTCTTTTAATTTCATGACTGAAGTCACCATCTGCAGTGATTTTGGAGCCCAAGAAAATAAAGTTTGTCACCGTTTCGATTGTTTCCCATCTATTTGCCATGAAGTGATTATACCGGATGCCATGATCTTCGTTTTTTGAATGTTGAGTTTTAAGCCAGCTTTTTCATTCTCCTCTGTCACTTTCATCAAAAGGGTCTTTAGTTCTTCACTCTCTGCCATAAGGGTGATATCATCTGCATTTCTGAGGTTATTGATTTTCTCCTGGAAGTCTTGATTCCAGCTTGTGCTTCATCCAGCCCAGCATTTCACATGATGCATTCTGCATATAATTTAAATAAATAAGATGACAATATATAGCCTTGAGGTACTCCTTTCCTTATTTGAAGCCAGTCTGTTGTTCCATGTCTGGTTCTACCTGTTGTTTTTTGACCTGCATATGGATTTCTCAGTAGGCAGATAAAGTGGTCTGGTATTCCCATCTCTTGAAGAATTTTCCAGTTTGTTGTGATCCACAAGGTCAAAGGCTTTGGCATAGTCAATAAAGCAAAAGTAGTTATTTTTCTGGAACTCTCTTACTTTTTCAATGATACAACAGACGTTGGCAATATGATCTCTGATTCCTCTGCCTTTTCTAAATCCAGCCTGAACATCTGGAAGTTCATGGTTCACATACTGTTGAAGCCTGGCTTGGAGAATTTTGAGCATTCTTTTGCTCACGTGTGAGATGAGTGCAATTGTGTGGTAGTTTCAGCATTCTTTGGCATTGCCATTATTTGGAATTGGAACGAAAACTGACCTTTTCCAGTCTTGTGGCCACTTCTGAGTTTCCCAAATTTGCTGGCATATTGAGTGCACCACTTTCACAGCATCATCTTTTAGGATTTGAAATAGCTCAACTGGAATTCCATCACCTTCACTACATTTGTTCCTAGTGATGTTTGGTAAGGCCCTCTTGACTCCACATTCATGTGTGGCTCTAGGTGAGTGATCACACCATCGTGGTTATCTGGGTCATGAAAATTCTTTTTTTTATAGTTCTTCTGTGTATTCTTGCCACCTCTTCTTAATATCTTCTGCTTCTGTTAGGTCCATACAATTTCTTTCCTTTTTGTGCCCATCTTTGCATGAAATGTTCTCTTGGTATCTCTGATTTTCTTGAAGAGATCTCTATTCTTTCCCATCTAGTTGTTTTCCTGTATTTCTTTGCATTGATCACTGAGGAAGGCTTTCTTATCTCTCCTTGCTATTGTTTGGAGTTCTGTATTCAAATGGATATATCTTTCCTTTTCTCCTTTGCCTTTCCCTTCTCTTCTTTTCTCAGCTATTTGCAAGGCCTCCTCAGACAACCATTTTGCCTTTTTGCATTTCTTTTCCTTGGGGATGGCCATGATTACTGCCTCCTGTACAATGTCATGAATCCGTCCATAGTTCTTCAGGCACTCTGTCTATCAGATCTAATCCCTTGAATCTATTTGTCACTTTCACTATTTTTTTTATAAAGGATTTGATTTAGGTCATTCCTGAATGAATCTAGTGGTTTTCCCTACTTTCTTCAGTTTAAGTCTGAATTGTATAATAAAGGAGTTCATGATCTGAGCCACAGTCAGCTCCTGGTCTTGTTTTTGCTTACTGTATAGAGCTTCTCCATCTTTGGCTGCAAAAAATGTAATCAATCTGTTTTCAGTATTGATCATCTGGTGATGTCCATATGTGGAGTCATCTCTTGTGTTGTTAGAAGAGGATGTTTGCTATGACCGGTGTGTTCTCTTGGAAAAACTCTGTTAGCCTTTTCCCTGCTTCATTTTGTATTCCAATCCCATATTTGCCTGTTATGCCAGGTACCTCTTGACTTTCTACTTTTGCATTTCTTGTCCCTATGATGAAAAGGGCATCTTTTTTGGGTACTAGTTCTAGAAAGTTTTGTAGGTCTTCACAGAACCATTCAACTTCAGCTTCTTCAGCATTAGTGGTTGGGATATAGACTTGGATTACTGTGATACTGTATGTTTGTCTTGGAAGTGAACAGAGGTCATTCTGTCATTTTTGAGATTGCACCCTAGTGCTACATTTTGGATTCATTTTTTGAATCAAGATAGTGGAGTAGAAGGATGTGCACTCATCTTCTCTGTGAGAACTCCAAAATTACAACTCACTGCTGAACAACCACTGACAGGAGAATGTTGGATCCCACACACACAAAAGATATCCCAAGTCCAGGGGCAAAGGAGAAGCCCCAGCAAGAGGGTAGGAGGGGCAAAATCCTGTTCAGAATTAAATCCCATACCTGCCAGAGATGTTCAGAGGGCTCAAACAAAACTTTGTGCTCACCAGGACCCAGAGACCCTACAGAGACAAAGCCAGACCTGCCTTTGAGGGTCTGAGTGTCTCTTGCAGAGATGCCAGTCAGCTGTGGCCTGCCACAGGGACAGAGGCTCTAGGTGTAGTAGACCTAAGTCACACAGAGTGTGGTGTAAGCCCTCTTGGAGGAGGTTGCCATTAACCCCACCATAGAGTTGCTGAACAGATGACCCACAAACTGCAGAACAATTATACCAAATAAATTCTCCCACTGTTAAGAAACTTTTAGGACCCACAACAAATTTACCAATTTGGAGATCTGGAAAAGAGACTGAGAACTCCCAAGGAATTTGACTTTGGAGGCCAGTGGGATTTGATTACTGAACTTTCACAGGACTGGGGAAACAGGCTTTTGGAGAGCAAAAACAAAACTGTGTGCACCAGGACCCAGGAGAAAGGAGCAGTGACCTCACAAGAGGCTAACCTAGACTTGCCAGTCAGTGTCCAGGAGTCTCCAGCAGAGGCATAGATTGGCAGTGGCCTGCTGCAGGGTTGGGGCACTAAGTATGGCAGTGCATGCATGGGACCTTTTGAAGGAGGTCTCCATTATCTTCACTGCCTCCACAATAGTTTGGTCTCAGGTCAAACAACAGGGAGGGAACACAGCCCCAACCATCAACAGAAAGTTGGATTAAAATTTACTGAGCATGGCCCCATCCAATAGAACAAGACCCAGTTTCCCCCCCAGTCTCTCCCATCAGGAAGCTTCCATAAGCCTCTTATCCTTCTCCATCAGAGAGCAGACAGAATGAAAACCACAATCACAGAGAACTAGCCAAACTGATCACATGGACCACAGCCTGTCTAACCCAATGAAACTATGAGCCATGCCATGTAGGGCCACCCAAGATGGATGCGTCATGGTAGAGAGTTCTGACAAAACATGGTCCACTGGCGAAGGGAATGACAAACCACTTCAGTTTTCTTGCCTTAAGAACCCCAGGAACAGTATGAAAAAGCAAAAAGATGTTGGTTAATGAAGTTTAAAGAAAGTGCAAGGTGAAGTAACAAGTTCCAATGTAGAAACTTCAGCAAGTCATCCAGAAGATGTAGCTAAGAGAATTTACAAAGGTGACTACACAGACAACAGATTTTCAATGTAGATGAAACTGCTTTCCACTAGAAGAAAATGTCATCAAGGACTTGTAGCTATGAAGAAGGAGTTGATGATTGGCTGTAAAGCTTCAAAGGACAGGCTGACTGTCCTGTTAGGTACTAATGTGACTTTAACTTGGAGCCAGTGCTCATTTATCATACAAAAATTCTACAGCCCTTAAGAATTACGCTAAGTCCACTCTGCCCATGCTCTATTTATGGAGCAACAAAGCCAAGATGATGGCATATCCATCTACAATATGGTTTACTGAATATTTTAAGTCTACTGCTTCTCAGAAAAGATTTCTTTTAAAATATTCCTGCTCATTGATAATGCACCTGTTCACCCAAGAGCTCTGATGGAGATGGACAATGAGAATTTTTTTTTTATATATTTAGAGTTGTTTTACTTTTTTAATTACTTTACAATATTGTATTGGTTTTGCCATACATCAACGTGAGTCTGCCACAGGTATACACGTGTTCCCCATCATGAACCCCCCTCCATCCTCCCTCCCTGTACCATCCCTCTGGGTTGTCTCAGTGCACCAGCCCCAAGCATCCAGTATCATGCATTGAACCTGGACTGGCAATTCGTTTTTATGCCAGCTAGCACACCTCCGATTGGCAGCCCATGGATCAAGGAGTCATTTTGAATTTCAAGTCTTATGATTTAAGATATGCATTTCATGAAGCTATAACTGTCACATATAATGATTCCTCTGATGGATCTGGGAAAAATAAATTTAAAACCTTCTGGAAAGGATTCACCGTTCTAGATGCCATTAAGAACATTCATGGTCAAAGTATCAACTTTAACAAAAGTTTGAAAAAATTGATTTCAACCTTTGAGGGAGTTTAAGACCTCAGTGGAGGATGTAACTGCAGATGTGGTGGAAAGAGCAAGAGAACTTAGAAATGGAGTCTGAAGATGCTACTGAATTGCTGCAATCTCATTACAAAACTTTAATGGATAAAGAGTTGCTTCTTATGGATGAGAAAAGAAAGTGGTTCCTTGAGAGGGAATCTACTCCTGGTGGAGATGCTGTGAAGATTATTGAAATGATGACAAAGGATTTAGATTACCATATAAACTTAGCTGATAAGACACTAGCAGGGTTTGAGAGGACTGACTTCAATTTTGAAAGATGTTCTAATGTAGGTAAAATATTATCTAACAGTATTGCATACTACAGAGAAATTGCTCATAAAAGACAGAATCAACCAATGTGACAAACCTCACTGTTGTCTTATTTTAAGAAATTGCTGCAGCTACCCTAAATTTCTAAGGGATTCCTGCCCACAGTAGTAGATATAATGGTAATCTGAGTTAAATTCACCCACTCCAGTCCATTTTAGTTTGCTGATTCCTAGAATGTCGACATTCACTCTTGCCATCTCCTGTTTGACTACTTCCAATTTGCCTTGGTTCATGGATCTAACATTCCAGGTTCCTATGCAATATTGTTCTTTATTGCATAAAGAAGCATCAGACCTTGCTTCTATCACCAGTCACATCCACAACTGGGTATTGTTTTTGCTTTGGTTCCATCCCTTCATTCTTTCTGGAGTTATTTCTCCACTGATTTACAGCAACATATTGGGCACCTACTGACTTGGGGAGTTCCTCTTTCAGTATCCTATCATTTTGCCTTTTCATACTGTTCATGGGGTTCTCAAGGCAACAATACTCAAGTGGTTTGCCATTCCCTTCTCCAGTGGACCACATTCTGTCAGACCTCTCCACCATGACCTGCCCATCTTGGGGGGGCCCCACACGGCGTGGCTTAGTTTCATTGAGTTAAACAAGGCTGTGGTCCATGTGATTAGATTGACTAGTTTTCTGTGATTATGGTTTGTGTGTCTGCCCTCTGATGCCTCTCGCAACACCTATCATCTTATTTGGGTTTCTCTTACATTGGATGTAGGGTATTTCTTCAGGGCTGTGCCAGCAAAGCGCAGCTGCTGCTCCTCACCTTGGACGAGGGGTATCTCCTGACAGCTGCCCCTCCTGACCTTGAACCCTCCTGTGCCCACACAGCCACTGCTCCTTGGGGTAGCTCTTCCTGGCCACTGCCCCTGACCTCGGGCATGGGGTAGCTCCTCCCGGCCACCACTCCTGACCTCAGACGTGGGGTAACTCCTCTAGGCCACCGCCCCGACCTCGGACGTGGTGTAGCTCCTCTTGGCCACGCTTCTGTGTGGTCAGTTGCCCTTCTGCTGCACGGTTCTTCGCAGCCAGCACGCTTCTGCCACACACTACTGTGGGCAGGAATCCCTTAGAAGAAATGGAGTGACCATCATGGTCAACAAAAGAGTCTGAGTGTCAACAAAGAGTGCTTGGATGCAACCTCAAAAACGACAGAATGATCTCTGTTGATTTCCAAGGCAAACCATTCAATATCACAGTAATCTAAGTCTATGCCCCAACCAGTAACACTGAGGAAGCTGAAGTTGAACGGTTCTATGAAGACCTACAAGACCTTTTAGAACTAACACCCAAAAAAGATGTCCTTTTCATTATAGGGGACTGGAATGTAAAAGTAGGAAGTCAAGAAACACCTGAAGTAACAAGCAAATTTGGCCTTAGAGTACAGAATGAAGCAGGGCAAAGACTCATAGAGTTTTGCCAAGAGAACGCACTGGTCATAGCACATACCCTCTTCCAACAACACAAGAGAAGACTCTACACATGGACATCACCAGATGGTCAACACCAAAATCAGATTGATTATATTCTTTGAAGCCAAAGATGGATAAGCTCTATACAGTCAGCAAAAACAAAAACCGGGAGCTGACTGGGGCTCAGATCATGAACACCATATTGCCAAATTAAAACTTAAATTGAATAAAGTAGGGAAAACCACCAGACCATTCAGGTATAACCTAAATCAAGTCCCTTATGATTATACAGTGGAAGTGATTTAAGGGACTAGATCTGACAGACAGAGTGCCTGATGAACTATGGATGGAGGTTTGTGACATTGTACAGGAGACAGAGATCAAGACAATCTCCATGGAAAAGAAATGCAAAAAAGCAAAATGGCTGTCTGGGGAGGCCTTACAAATAGCTGTGAAAAGAAGAGAAGCTAAAAACAAAGATAAAAGAAAAGATAAAAGCATCTGAGCACAGAGTGCCAAAGAATAGCAAGAAGAGATAAGAAAGCCTTCCTCAGCGATCAATGCAAAGAAATAGAGGAAAACAACAGAATGGGAAAGACTAGAGATCTCTTCAAGAAAATTAGAGATACCAAGGGAATATTTCATGCAAGGATGGGCTCCATAAAGGACAGAAATGGTATGGACCCAGCAGAAGCAGAAGATATTAAGAAGAGGTGGCAAGAATACACAGAAGAACTGTACAAAAAAGATCTTCACAACCAAGATAATCACGATGCTGTGATCACTGACCTAGACCCAGACATCCTGGAATGTGAAGTCAAGTGGGCCTTAGAAAGCATCACTATGAACAAAGCTAGTGGAGGTGATGGAATTCCAGTTGAGCTATTTCAAATCTTGGAAGATGATGCTATGAAAGTGCTGCACTCAATATGCCAGCGAATTTGGAAAACTCAGCAGTGGCCACAGGACTGGAAAAGGTCAGTTTTCATTCCAATCCCAAAGAAAGGCAATGCCAAAGAATGCTCAAACTACTGCACCATTGTACTCATCTCGCACGCTAGTAAAGTAATGCTCAAAATTCTCCAAGCCAGGCTTCAGCAATACGTGAACTGTGAACTTCCAGATGTTCAAGCTGGTTTCAGAAAAGGCAGAGGAACCAGAGATCAAATTGGCAACATCCGCTGGATCATGGAAAAAGTAAGAGAGTTCCAGAAGAACATCTATTTCTGCTTTACTGACTATGCCAAATCCTTTGAATGTGTGGATCACAATAAAGTGTGGAAAATTCTGAAAGAGATGGGCATACCAGACCACCTGACCTGCCTCTTGAGAAACCTATATGCAGGTCAGGAAGCAACAGTTAGAACTGGACATGGAACAACAGACTGATTGCAAATAGGAAAAGGAGTACGTCAAGACTGTATATTGTCACCCTGCTTATTTAACTTCTATGCAGAATATGTCATGAGAAACGCTGGGCTGGAAGAAGCACAAGCTGGAATCAAGATTCCCGGAAGAAATATCAAAAACCTCAGATATGCAGATGACACTGCCCTTATGGCAGAAAGTGAAGAGGAACTAAAAAGCCTCTTTATGAAAGTGAAAGAAGAGAGTGAAAAATTTGGCTTATAGCTCAATATTCAGAAAACTAATATCGTGCAATCCAGTCCCATCTCTTCATGGGAAATAGATGGGGAAACAGTGGAAACAGTGTCAGACTTCATTTTTTTGGGCTCCAAAATCACTGCAGATGGTGATTTCAGCCATGAAATTAAAAGACATTTACTCCTGGAAGAAAAGTTATGACCAACCTAGATAGCATATTGAAAAGCAGAGACATTACTTTGCCAACAAAGGTCCATCTAGTCAAGGGTATGGTTTTTCCAGTGGTCATACCAGAGTGAGAGTTGGACTGTGAAGGAAGCTGAACACCGAAGAACTGATGCTTTTGAACTGTGGTGTTGGAGAAGACTCTTGAGAGTCCCTTGGACTGCAAGGAGATCCAGCCAGTCCATTCTAAAGGAGATCAGTCCTGGTGTTCTTTGGAAGGACTGATGCTAAAGCTGAAACTCCAGTACTTTGGCCACCTGATGCAAAGAGTTGACTCATTGGAAAAGACTCTGATGCTGGGAGAGATGTGGGCCAGAGGAGAAGGGGACGACGGAGAATGAGTTTGCTGGATATCATCACCAACTCGATGGACAAGAGGTTGGGTGAACTCCGGGTGTTGGTGGTGGACAGGGAGGCCTGGCGTGCTGTGATTCATGGGGTCGCAAAGAGTCGGACATGACTGAGCAAACGAACTGAACTGAACCCTGAATTTCAGCAACCACAACCCTGATCAATCAGCAACCACCAACATCAAAGCATGACCCTCCATCAACAAAAAGATTCTTATTCTCTAAAAGCTTAGATGATGGTTACTGTTCTTTCACAATAAAATATTTTTTAATCAAGGTATGTAAGTTGTTTTTTTAGACATAATGTTAAAATCTTAAAGGATGGTTAATATTTTTGCAAAATAAAGTAGTTTTAAGATATGTGCATTGTTTTTTAAACATAAAGCTACTACACACTTAATAGACTAGAGTGTAAACATAATTTTTATATACCCTCCAAAATTTGTGTGGATAATTTTACTGCAATATTTGCTTTGTTCTGGTGGTCTGGAACTAAGCTTGCAATAACGCAAAGATATTTGTACATACTTTGTACAAGTCAATTCCAGTTCAGTCGCTTAGTCGTGTCTGACTCATTGCAACTCCATGAACCGCAGCACGCCAGGCCTCCCTGTCCATCACCAACTCCCGGAGTCTACCCAAACCCATGTCCATTGAGCTGGTGATGCCATCCAATCATCTCATCCCCTTCTCCTCCTGCCCTCAATCTTTCCCAGCATCAGGGTCTTTTCCAAGAAGTCAGCTCTTCGCATCAGGTGGCCAAAGTATTGGAGTTTCAGCTTTAGCATCAGTCCTTCCAATGAACACCCAGGACTGATCTCCTTTACGATAGACTGTTTGGATCTCCTTACAGTTCAAGGGACTCTCAAGAGTCTGCTCCAACATCACAGTTCAAAAGCATCAATTCTTCAGCGCTCAGCTTTCTTTATAGTCCAACTCTCACATCCATACATGAGCACTGGAAAAACCATAGCCTTGACTAGATGGACCTTTGTTGACAAAGTAATGTCTCTGCTTTTTAATATGCTGTCTATGTTGGTCATAACTTTCCTTTCAAGGAGTAAGCGTTTTTTAATTTCATGGCTGCAATCATCATCTGCAGTGATTTTGGAGCCCCAACAATAAAGTTAGCCACTATTTCTCCTGTTTCCCCATCTATTTGCCATGAAGTGATGGGACTGGATCCATGATCTTAGTTTTCTGAATGTTGAGTGTTAATCCAGTTTTTTCACTCTCCTCTTTCACTTTCATCATGAGGCTTTTTTAATTTTTTTCATCCTTTTTATTTTTTAAATTGTGAAAGTATGATAACACATTTACAGGAGATTTGAAAAATATGGGAAAAATGTACATATAGTTTCACCTATATATTTTTAGTAGATTTGTCTATTATTATTATTATTTAGTAGATTTATCTATTTATTTTTTTAGATTTATCTATTTTAAAGTAGATAAATTAAGATTTTTATTTGGAGTTCCAGCATCAAACTCTCAAAAATTAATGGAATGGATAGGCAAAAATGTAGAAGAATATAGTAGACCTGAAAAACACTATGAACCAATTCAAAATAATTAAGTGTGAAAGTGAAAGTCACTCAGTTGTGTCTGACTCTTTGCGACCCCATGGACTATACAATCTGTGGAATTCTCCAGGCCAGAATACTGGAGTGGGTAGCCTTTCCCTTCTCCAGGGGATCTTCCCAACCCAAGGATTGAACCCAGGCCTCCAGCATTGCAGGCGGATTCTTTACCAGCTGAACCACTAGGTAAGCCCAAGAATACTGGAGTGGGTAGCCTATTGCTTCTCCAGTGGATCTTCCTGACCCAGGACTCGAACCAGGGTCTCCTGCATTGCAAGCGAATTCTTTACCAGCTGAGTTTCGGAGGTTTAGTCAGTAAGTCCTGTCTGCCGCTTGTGACCTCATGGACTGTAGCCCGCCAGGCTCCAATGTCCATGAGATTTTCCAGGCAAGAATACTGGAGTGGGTTGCCATTTCCTTCCCCAGGGGATCTTCCCAACCCAGGGGTCGAAACCTGGTCTCCTGCACTGCAGGCAGGTTCTTTACCAACTGAGATATCAGGGAAGTCTCAAAATAATTAACATTTATACAATTTTTACACAACTACAGGATATGAATTCTATTCGTTTCCAGAGACTATGAGCCAGAAGACACTGGAATACATCCAGGGACATAAAACAAGGTGCAAAAATGTCATGGTCTAAACATATTGAAATCATAGAGTCTGTTCTCTTATCACTGTGGAATTATGTTAGAAATCAGTATGAAGAGATTTTTGAGAATAACCCACCAATTTTCAAGTGCAAGTGACCTTTACCAAGAAAGATCTTTGATTTAGCTATTGAAAGTCTCAATAAAGTTAAAAGGCTGAAAAGATAGAGTGTGATCGCCAAGAAGAAAGCATTTAAATGAGGAATTAATATCAAAGTGAGAAATTAACATCAAAGATACTTAACAAACCTCATATATTTGGAAATTAAATGTCCACTTTTAAATGAAAAATGTATCAAAGACCTTAACAAGGAAAATTAGAACATATTTGTAACAGAATAAAAATAAAAAGAACAGTTATCAGATTTTATTGCATGCACCTGCAGCTGCTCCAATTACTATGTGGAATCTTGAATAAGGTATGAGAACAAATAAGGGCACTAGCATTAAATTTTGTGAAATTTGAAAAAATCTCTGGTTAATAATACTGTATCACATGTTAATATCCTGTTTTTTTTTTCTTTTTCTTTTTTTTTTCACAGCAGAGTATTCTTTATATTCTCAGAACTGGATTAGAAGTTTCAAGTCTTGTTCAATTAAAAAAATGACTAAGGTAATAAGCTTTCTAGAATTTTGGCAGTAATAGTAGATGCCAGAATAAATGGAAATATATCAAAGTTTTGAGTGAATATAAATTAGAGATATAACATTCTATTCATACTTAGTCAAACACATGAAATAAAAATATAATTTTTAACTAGGCAAAAATTCACAAGTCTTCTAAAATATATATTTTATATACTATATACAAAAGAGTTTTTACTATAGTAGATAAAGACTTGAGGAAGAACAACAAGAAAAAAGAGACAGAGAAATTGGAAAATGTAAGCTAAATGAAATGAGAGAACTGAATATACCAGAAATAGTGAAACAAACTAAATAGAAGTAAAAGATCATCATCCAGTCCAGTTATTTTTAGACATGGCAGCTCATTAAAATCACATCTGAAGCTTTGGATAAAAAAAATAATACCTGGACATTTGCATTTTTCAAACAACTCCAAGGTAATTCTAATATACATCTAGATTTTAAAAGGTGATTACACATTTTTTTTTCAAATTAAATGATATTTTTAGTGATATAAAACTCTATTTCTTTTTTTTTATTTTATTTAATTTTTAAACTTTACAATATTGTATTGGTTTTGCCAAATATCGAAATGAATCTGCCACAGGTATATATGTGTTCCCTATCCTGAACCCACCTCCCTCCTCCCTCCCCATGCCATCCCTCTGGGTCGTCCCAGTGCACCAGCCCCAAGCATCCAGTATCGTGCATCGAACCTGGACTGGCGACTCATTCCATATATGATATTATATGTATTTCAATGTCATTCTCCCAAATCATCCCACCCTCTCCCTCTCCCACAGAGTCCAAAAGACTGTTCTATACATCAGTGTCTCTTTTGCTGTCTCGTATACAGGGTTATTGTTACCATTCTTCTAAATTCCATATATATGCATTAGTATACTGTATTGGTGTTTTTCTTTCTGGCTTACTTCACTCTGTATAATAGGCTCCAGTTTCGTCCACCTCATTAGAACTGATTCAAATGTATTCTTTTTAGTGGCTGAGTAATACTCCATTGTGTATATGTACCACTGCTTTCTTATCCATTCATCTGCTGATGGACATCTAGGTTGCTTCCATGTCCTGGCTATTATAAACAGTGCTGTGATGAACATTGGGGTACACGCGTCTCTTTCCCTTCTGGTTTCCTCAGTGTGTATGCCCAGCAGTGGGATTGCTGGATCATAAGGCAGTTCTATTTCCAGTTTTTGAAGGAATCACCACACTGTTCTCCATAGTGGCTGTACTAGTTTGCATTCCCACCAACAGTGTAAGAGGGTTCCCTTCTCTCCACACCCTCTCCAGCATTTATTGCTTGTAGACTTTTGGATTGCAGCCATTCTGACTGGGGTG
The DNA here is from genome assembly GCF_002263795.3 of Bos taurus. Taxonomy (NCBI): domain Eukaryota; kingdom Metazoa; phylum Chordata; class Mammalia; order Artiodactyla; family Bovidae; genus Bos; species Bos taurus. The sequence continues at coordinate 8,402,240 of NC_037336.1, forward strand.
AAATGGTACCTCATAGTGGTTTTGATTTGCATTTCTCTGATAATGAGTGATGTTGAGCATCTTTTCATGTGTTTGTTAGCCATCTGTATGTCATCTTTGGAGAAATGTCTATTTAGTTCTTTGGCCCATTTTTTGATTGGGTCATTTATTTTTCTGGAATTGAGCTGTAGGAGTTGCTTGTATATTTTTGAGATTAGTTGTTTGTCAGTTGCTTCATTTGCTATTATTTTCTCCCATTCTGAAGGCTGTCTTTTAACCTTGCTTATAGTTTCCTTTGTTGTGCAGAAGCTTTTAAGGTTAATTAGGTCCCATTTGTTTATTTTTGCTTTTATTTCCAATATTCTTGGAGGTGGGTCATAGAGGATCCTGCTGTGATGTATGTCGGAGAGTGTTTTGCCTATGTTCTCCTCTAGGAGTTTTATAGTTTCTGGTCTTATGTTTAGATCTTTAATCCATTTTGAGTTTATTTTTGTGTATGGTGTTAGAAGGTGCTCTAGTTTCATTCTTTTACAAGTGGTTGACCAGTTTTCCTAGCACCACTTATTAAAGAGATTGTCTTTAATCCATTGTATATTCTTGCCTCCTTTGTCAAAGATAAGGTGTCCATATGTGCGTGGATTTATCTCTGGGCTTTCTATTTTGTTCCATTGATCTGTATTTCTGTCTTTGTGCCAGTACCATACTGTCTTGATAACTGTGGCTTTGTAGTAGAGCCTGAAGTCAGGTAGGTTGATTCCTCCAGTTCCATTCCTCTTTCTCAAGATAGCTTTGACTATTCGAGGTTTTTTGTATTTCCATACAAATTGTGAAATTATTTGTTCTAGTTCTGTGAAGAATACCGTTGGTAGCTTGATAGGGATTGCATTGAATCTATAAATTGTTTTGGGTAGTATACTTATTTTCACTATATTGATTCTTCCAATCCATGAACATGGTATATTTCTCCATCTATTAGTGTCCTCTTTGATTTCTTTCACCAGTGTTTTATAGTTTTCTATATATAGGTCTTTATTTTCTTTAGGTAGATATATTCCTAAGTATTTTATTCTTTCCGTTGCAATGGTGAATGGAATTGTTTCCTTAATTTATCTTTTTGTTTTCTCATTATTAGTGTATAGGAATGCAAGGGATTTCTGTGTGTTGATTTTATATCCTTCAACTTTACTATAATCATTGATTAGTTCTAGTAAGTTTCTGGTGGTGTCTTCAGGGTTTTCTATGTAGAGGATCATGTCATCTGCAAACAGTAAGAGTTTTACTTTTCTTTTCCAATCTGGATTCCTTTGATTTCTTTTTCTGCTCTGATTGCTGTGGCCAAAACTTCCAAAACTATGTTGAATAGTAATGGTGAAAGTGGGCACCCTTGTCTTGTTCCTGATTTTAGAGGAAATGCTTTCAATTTTTCACCATTGAGCATAATTTTTGCTGTGGGTTTGTCATATATAGCTTTTATTATGTTGAGGTATGTTCCTTCTATTCCTGCTTTCTGGAGAGGTTTTATCATAAATGGATGTTGAATTTTGTCAAAGGTAATGTGGTGTATTACATTGATTGATTTGTGGACATTGAAGAATCCTTGCATCCCTGGGATAAAGCCCACTTGGTCATGGTGTATGATCTTTTTAATTTGTTGGATTCTGATTGCTAGAATTTTGTTAAGGATTTTTGCATCTATGTTCATCAGTGATATTGGCCTGTAGTTTTCTTTTTTTGTGGGATCTTTGTCAGGTTTTGGTATTAGGGTGATGGTGGCCTCATAGAATGAGTTTGGAAGTTTACCTTCCTCTGCAATTTTCTGGAAGAGTTTGAGCAGGATATGTGTTAGCTCTTATCTAAATTTTTGGTAGAATTCAGCTGTGAAGCCGTCTGGACCTGGGCTTTTGTTTGCTGGAAGATTTTTTATTACAGTTTCAATCTGCATGCTTGTGATGGGTCTGTTAAGATTTTCTATTTTTCTTGGTCCAGTTTTGCAAAGTTGTACATTACTAAGAATTCGTCCATTTCTTCCACATTGTCCATTTTATTGGCACATAATTATTGATAGTAGTCTCTTATGATCCTTTGTATTTCTGTGTTGTCTGTTGTGATCTCTCCATTTTCATTTCTAATTTTATTGATTTGATTTTTCTCCCTTTGTTTCTTGATGAGTCTGGCTAGTGGTTTGTCAATTTTATTTATCCTTTCAAAGAACCAGCTTTTGGCTTTGTTGATTTTTGCTATGATCTCTTTTGTTTCTTTTGCATTTATTTCTGCCCTAATTTTTAAGATTTCTTTCCTTCTACTGACCCTGGGGTTCTTCATTTCTTCCTTTTCTAGTTGCTTTAGGTGTAGAGTTAGATTATTTATTTGACTTTTTTCTTGTTTCTTGAGGTATGCCTGTATTGCTATGAACTTTCCCCTTAGCACTGCTTTTACAGTGTCCCACAGGTTTTGGGTTGTTGTGTTTTCATTTTCGTTCGTTTCTATGCAAATTTTGATTTCTTTTTTGATTTCTTCTGTGATTCGTTGGTTATTCAGCAGCGTGTTGTTCAGCCTCCATATGTTGGATTTTTAATAGTTTTTCTCCTGTAATTGAGATCTAATCTTACTGCATTGTGGTCAGAAAAGATGCTTGGAATGATTTCAATTTTTTTGAATATAACAAGGCTAGATTTATGGCCCAGGATGTGATCTATCCTGGAGAAGGTTCCATGTGCACTTGAGAAAAAGGTGAAATTCATTGTTTTGGGATGAAATGTCGTATAGGTATCAATTAGGTCTAACTGGTCTATTGCATTGTCTAAGGTTTGTGTTTCCTTGTTAATTTTCTGTTTAGTTGATCTATCCATAGGTGTGAGTGGGGTATTAAAGTCTCGCACTATTATTGTGTTATTGCTAATTTCTCCTTTCATACTTGTCAGCATCTGTCTTACATATTGCGGTGCTCCCGTGTTGGGTACATATATATTTATAATTGTTATATCTTCCTCTGGATTGATCCTTTGATCATTATGTAGTGACCGTTTTTATTTGACCAATAATGACACAATGGCGCCATCTCTGTTTCCCCCAGTCCTGTGGAAGTCCTGCAGTCAAATCCCACTGGCCTTCAAAGTCAGATTGCCTGAGGATTCCCAGTCCCTTTGCAAGCTCCCCAGGCTGGGGGTCAGGTGTGACATGGGGATCAGCACCTTCACAACAGTGGGAGAACTTCTTGGTATTACTGTTCTCTAGTTTGTGGGTCACCTGCCAGGTGGGGATAGGATTTGACTTTACCATGATTGTCCCCTCTTGCCATCTCACTGTGGCTTCTCCTTTGTCTTTGGATGTGGGGTGCCTATTTTTGATGGGTTCCAGCATCCTCCTGTCAATGGTTGTTCAACAGCTAGTTGTGATTTTGGTGCGCTCACAGGAAGAAATGAGCACATGTCTTTATAGTCCATCATCTTGAACCAAATTTTTTTCTTTTTCTTTTTTTTAACCAAGGCCTTATGAATTTTTAATCTCCATTTTAAAAGTAATTTTGGGCGCTTCCCTCATGGTCCAATGGGTAAGCCTCTGTGCTCCCAATTCAGGGGGCCCAGATCTGTTCCTTGATCAGGTAACTAAGATCCCACATGCCACATCTAAGCCCACACACTGCAACTGCTGAGACCACTGCAACTAGCAAAGCCTACACAACAAAGGGCCCGAGCTCTGCAACAAAGACCCTGCTCAGATGAAATAAATGATGAATTTTAAAAAGTAACTTTCCTCAAAGGTATATAATCATTCCAAGGTATTAAACGTACACACAGATGACAGAGAGATTTAAAATATAGAAGTTCCAAGACAGGAGCAGAATATTGTATGGCATTTCTTTAAATTTTTTAAAAAAGTGATGCTTAGGACAGAGATAGAAACCATCTGATTTTCATAACTGCTTCCCTCTGCCCAACTTTCTGGATTTATCAAATGGTTCAAGGTGTGTAGTCACACTGGGCTTTATCCCCACCATTGCTCCATCATAATTGCTTCCTGAATTCTGCACCGTTTTATACTCCTGAGTATAAGTGTGTGATGTGAGTGAGGTGAGGGAGAGGCTGTAGGAGAGTCTTTTTTATTTTTTTAACCACTTCTTCAGATTTTGCTTAAAGCACCAGTTCTTTATTTAGACAAAATTTATGGCACAAAACTCTGCTCATCTTTCAATCAGTACTTTTGAATTGCCTAGGTGTCCAGCATCCCAGCAAGCCTAGTGAGCAGTTAAAAACTATAGATGTGGTCCTTGCTCTTTAAACTGGTTTTGGGGAATAAGCAACATACAGCTGAGACCAGCAGAAAATAATTTAAGGCCAATATAAAATTAAATGTAGAACACTGGGTTATAAACCAGCAAAAGTGTGGTTAAAATACTAGGGGGTTGAAATCCATTCATTCAAAATAAACACATTGTGACAGGGTATACACGCCGAAGAAAACTGTAGCAATACCTCCTATAACACATCTTCTTCTAGAATATTGCTACTCCCTATCAAGAGGCCACATTTCTGCTCCCTCCCCTTGGACCCGAGTAGGCTTCTGAGACTGCCTCAACCAATGGAGAAGGGACTCATGTGACTTCTGAGGCAAGGTCATAAAAGTCCCCGGTGCCCTCACCTTCTTTTCTTGGGATGTTTGCTCTTGGAAATCAGTTATTCCCTGTGAGAAACCCAAGCAGAACGTGGAGAGACCCTCATAGAAGGAAGCGAGGCTTTCCCCTCCTTGCTCAGTCTACTCTTCCGACCAGTTGCCCCCAACAACTTGCCATCAGTGTTCCATCCATGAGCTTGGTTGCAGACCCTTCAGCCCTGCGCTGAGCCACCCCTAGTGACACAAAGTGGACCCATCCCAACAGCTATGCCGACATTGCAGATTTGTGAGCAAAATCAATATTGTTGTTTGAAGCTACAAAATTTGGACTGGTTTCTTTCTCAGCAGTAGATACATGAAATACCACATAATACCAAACTTCACTCATATTCAGCTAGGCTTCCATCAATAGAAAAAGGGATGGAGTTACATCAAAACCCTGAAGAACGAACATGAGTCACAACCTGTCTTAATTAGGCACAATCACACAAATAGTAACGGTTAATAGTATGCCATTTATAGTTACTCATATGTTAAGTGATTTTATAAATACTGTGCAACAGAATAAGTTTGCACATTCAGAAAATATTGCCCTCTAGATTTGTCAAGATTCATGTTTGCCAAATGGGGGTAGGTCTTAAATGTTCTTTCTGGAGTTATTTCTCCACTGATCTCCAGAAGCATATTGGGCACCTACACAGTTGTGGATGTGACTGGTGATTGAGGCAATGTCCGATGCTGTAAAGAGCAATATTGCATAGGAACCTAGAATGTTAGGTCCATGAATCAAGACAAATTGGAAGTGGTCAAACAAGATGGCAAGTGAATGTCGACATTCTAGGAATCAGCGAACTAAAATGGACTGGAATGGGTGAATTTAACTCAGATGACCATTATATCTACTACTGTGGGCAGGAATCCCTTAGAAGAAATGGAGTGACCATCATGGTCAACAAGAGTCCAAAATGCAGTACTTGGATGCAATCTCAAAAACGACAGAATGATCTCTGTTCATTTCCAAGGCAAACCATTCAATATCACAGTTATCCAAGTCTATGCCCCAACCAGTAACACTGAATAAGCTGAAGTTGAATGGTTCTATGAAAACCTGCAAGACCTTTGAGAACTAACACCCAAAAAAGATGTCCTTTTCATTATAGGGGACTGGAATGCAAAAGTAGGAAGTCAAGAAACACCTGGAGTAACAGGCAAATTTGGCCTTGGAGTACGGAATGAAGCAGGGCAAAGGCTAATAGAGTTTTGCCAAGAGAACACACTGCTCATAGCAAACACACTCTTCCAACAACACAAGAGAAGACTCTACACATGGACATCACCAGATGGTCAACACCAAAATCAAATTGATTATATTCTTTGCAGCCAAAGATGGAGAAGCTCTATACAGTCAGCAAAAACATGACCAGGAGATGACTGTGGCTCAGATCATGAACTCCTTATTGCCAAATTCAGACTGAAATTGAAGAAAGTAGGGAAAACCACTAGACCATTCAGGGATGACCTAAATCAAATCCCTTATGACTATACAGTGGAAGTGAGAAATAGATTTAAGGGACTAGATCTGACAGACAGAGTGCCTGATGAACTATGGATGGAGGTTTGGGACATTGTACAGGAGACAGAGATCAAGACCATCTCCATGGAAAAGAAATGCAAAAAAGCAAAATGGCTGTCTGGGGAGGCCTTACAAATAGCTGTGAAAAGAAGAGAAAATCAAATTAGAAAAGGAAAGATATAAGCATCTGAATGCAGAGTTCCAAAGAATAGCAAGAAGAGATAAGAAAGCCTTCTTCAGTGATCAACGCAAAGAAATAGAGGAAAACAACAGAATGGGAAAGATTAGAGATCTCTTCAAGAAAATTAGAGATATCAAGGGAATATTTCATGCAAGGATGGGCTCCATATAGGACAGAAATGGTATGGACCCAGCAGAAGCAGAAGATATTAAGAAGAGGTGGCAAGAATACACAGAAGAACTTACAAAAAAGATCTTCATGACCAAGATAATCATGATAGTGTGATCACTGACCTAGAGCCAGACATCCTGGAATGTGAAGTCAAGTGGGCCTAAGAAAGCATCACTATGAACAAAGCTAGTGGAGGTGATGGAATTCCAGTTGAGCTATTTTAAACCCTGGAAGATGATGCTATGAAAGTGCTGCACTCAATATGCCAGCAAATTTGGAAAACTTAGCAGTGGCCACAGGACTGGAAAAGGTCAGTTTTCATTCCAGTCCCAAAGAAAGGCAATGCCAAAGAATGCTCAAACTACCGCACAATTGCACTCATCTCACATGCTAGTAAAGTAATGCTCAAAATTCTCCAAGCCAGGCTTCAGCAATACGTGAACTGTGAACTTTCAGGTGTTCAAGCTGGTTTTAGAAAAGGCAGAGGAACCAGAGATCAAATTGCCAACATCCGCTGGATCATGGAAAAAGCAAGAGAGTACCAGAAAAACATCTATTTCTGCTTTATTGACTATGCCAAAGCCTTTGACTGTGTGGATCACAATAAACTGTGGAAAATTCTGAAAGAGATGGGAATACCAGACCACCTGACCTGCTTCTTGAGAAACCTGTATGCAGGTCAGGAAGCAACAGTTAGAACTGGACATGGAACAACAGACTGGTTCCAAATAGGAAAAGGATTACCTCAAGGCTGTATATTGTCACCCTGCTTATTTAACTTATATGTAAAGTACATCATGAGAAACGCTGGGCTGGAAGAAGCACAAGGTGGAATCAAGGTGCCAGAAGAAATATCAATAACCTCAAATATGCAGATGACACCACCCTTATGGCAGAAAGTGAAGAACTAAAAAGCCTCTTGATGAAAGTGAAAGAGGAGAGTGAAAATGTTGGCTTAAAGCTGAATATTCATAAAACTAAGATCATGGCATTTGGTCCCATCACTTCATGGGAAATAGATGGGGAAACAGTGGAAACAGTGTCACTTTTTTTTAGTGGGGGGGGGGGGCTCCAAAATCACTGCAGATGGTGAGTGCAGCCATGAAATTAAAAGACGCTTACTCCTTGGAAGGAAAGTTATGACCAACCTAGACAGCATATTAAAAAGCAGAGATATGACTTTGCCAACATAGGTCCGTCTAGTCAAGGCTATGATTTTTCCAGTAGTCATGTATGGATGTGAGAGTTGGACTACAAAGAAAGCTGAGCCCTGAATAATTGATGCTTTTGAAGTGTGGTGTTGGAGAAGACTCTTGAGAGTCCCTTGGACTGCAAGGAGATCCAACCAGTCCATCCTAAAGGAGATCAGTCCTGGACGTTCATTGGAAGGACTGGTTCTAAAGCTGAAATTCCAATACTTTGGCCACCTCATGGGGAGAGTTGATTCATTGGAAAAGACCCTGATGCTCGGAGGGATTGGGGGCAGGAGGAGAAGGGGACGACAGAGGATGAGATGGCTGGATTCCATCACTGATTCAATGGACGTGAGTCTGAGTGAACTCCGGGAGTTGGTGGTGGACAGGGAGGCCTGGTGCTGTGATTCGTTGGGTTGCAAAGAGCCGGACACGACTCAGTGACTGAACTTGAATGTTCACAACATCCATCTTGCTTAACAAAAGGAATAGATTTTTTGAGCTCTAAGTGTTTAGAGAAGGGAGACATGAATGCCAGTTGGGTAGTCAATGAATGCATCCTAAAGGAGGTGAAACTTGGACTTTGTGTTAAAGAGAGGGCTGCATTTGGACCAGCCGTGTGAAGTGTGTACCAAGTAAGGGGAACACCATGCACAGTTGCATGGAGTGAGACACGGGCCCCCAGTCTTTTCCAGAACAGCTTCTCTAGAAGAGCAAGAAAACCTGAAGAAAAGGTGAATGAAAACAAGAGACGAGATTGCTTACAAAACTAAAATGCAGGCTCATTTAGCACTGGTTTTAAATCTGCATAAGAGTTCCAATAATTGCTGTCAATTTGCCTGTTGTATTTATACACATTACTTAAGAATTTAAATAAATCTCTTTTAATGAATTTTCTCCCTCTGTCCTTCTTAGGGCTTCCCTGTGGCTCAGTTGGTAAATAATCCACCTGCAATGTGTGAGACCTGGGTTCAATCCCTCTGTTGGGAAGATCTCCTGGATAAGGGAAAGGTTACCCACTCCAATATTCTGGCATGGAGAATTCCATGGACTCTATAATCCATGGGGTTGCAAAGAGTTGGACATGACTGAGCAATTTTCACTCCTGTGAGATGTACAAAAATGTGCTTTTTAGTAAAAGGGAGTTAACGATTTTTTTTTCTCAAACAGCTCCTCAAAATTTAAAAAATATATATTGATTATGTTCATGTCTCTAAAGTCAAATCCGTGTTTCTGTAACAGGAAGATCCTAATGATTTCCATTAAGTTCTTAATTGTCCCAGGCTTCCTTATTGATCCTGATGGCTTGAGTCAAAATCATTGATTATTCTGTGCATCAGTTGATGGGAAGCTTTGGAGCTGAAGGAGGATAGCCCCAGTTTTTTCTTTTCTTTTCTTTTTTACAGTCAACCTACCTCTGTCCCCTACCCCCATTTCAGAATCCTATTTCTAGTATCAAGATGGACATTCCCACACTTCTGTATTCACATATTCAGTCATTTACCCAGTAACTCCTAAGTCCTAGGCACTTGTCCAGTCACTACTGTCTGGGACCAAGTCTCTGAAACAAAGACTTATTGTCCTCTAGGAACATGTGTCCACTTCCAAATTCTTTGAGGTTGCCTGATAAATAGCTCTCCTCTTACGGTTCAAATTCTGGATCCAATAAGATCAATTTGTTGCAGGTCAGAAAGCAAGCAGGTAAATCTGGGTCAAAGGATGCATTTTACATCTGAAGGCAAATGAAATAAATAAAATTACCTTGTCTTAACCAGAATAGTTTGCTTTATTATGTGCTGATTACATCCCCAGTTTGGTGGGAGCAAACTGGAGTGTACCGCTAGCTTCTAAGAGCAAAGAGAATAGAAGAGATAGAGCCACACATGCCCAGTTTCTCTTTCCAGAGCTCCAAACCAAGACTGTTGAGAAAGATCAGAAATCTAGAGAATTGCTTTCTAGAGAATTGCTTACACATAGACTGAGTCAGCAAATTATGGTCCACAGACCAAATTTGTCCCATCACATGTTTTTCTACAGCCCACAAACTAAAAATACGTTGTCTATTTTTTAATGATTGAAAAAACATTAATATAAAAGTAATATCTTGTGGGGGAGTTGGTTCATGATGGCAGAGTGGAAGGGCATGGGCTCATCTCCTGCAAGGACACTAAAACTGCAACTAATTGTTTACAAGCATTGACAGGAGGATGCTAGAACACACCAAAAAAAGATACATTGTGTCCAAAGACAAAAGATAAGCTGCAATGAGATGATAGGAGGTGCATAATCATGATAAAATCAAATCTCATACTCACTGGGTCGGCAACACACAAACTGGAGAACAAGAAAACCAAAGAAGTTCTCCCACTGTTGTGAAGGTTCTGATCCCTGTGTCAGATTTCCCTGCCTGGGAATCTGGCAAAGGGAATAGGAATCCTCGTGGACTCTGTCTTTTAAGACCAGCAAGATTCGATTGCAGGACTTCCACAAGACTTTTCACAGGGGAAACAGAGACTCTACTTTTGGAGGGCACAAACAAAATCTTGCACACATCAGAGCCCAGGGGAAAGGAGCAGTGACCCCACAGGAGACTAAACCAGATCGATCTGCTAGTGTTGGAGGGTCTCCTGTGTAGGTGTGGGTTAGCAGGGGCTCACTGCCAATGGCAGCAGTAGTCCTGGGAGGTACTCTTCCGCATAAGCCTTCTTGGTGTTCACCATTAACCCCACCACAGAGCCTACAGATTCTGGGGCTGGGTTGCCTCAGGCCAAATCAAGAGACAATTGGATTAAAGTTTTAGTGAACTCAGCCTTGCCCACCAGAGCAAGACCTAGTTTTTCACACCACCAGTCCCTCCTATCAGAAAGTTTACAGAAGCCGCCTAGCCTCATCCACCAGAGGGCAAACAGAAGAAGCAAGAAAATCTACAGTCCTGCAGTGGCCAGAAAGAAAACCACATCACAAAAAGTTAAGCAAAATGAAAATGCAGAGCATTGTGTCCTAGATGAAGGGACAAGTTGAAATTCCAGAAAAACAACTAAATGAAATGGAGATAGGCAACCTTCAAGAAAAATTCAGAATAATGATATTGAAGATCATCCATGATCTTGGAAAAAGGATGGAGAAGATGCAAGAAATATTTACCAAAGACATACAAGAACTAAAGGACAGAGATGAACAATACATTGGAAGGAATCAATAGCAGAATAACTGAGGCTGAAGAACAGACATGAGACAGAGAAGACAGAATGGTAGAAATCAGTGCCCCAAGACAGGATATAGAAAAAAGAATGAAAAAATGAAGAGACCTCTGGAGCAGCATTAAACATGCCAACATTTGCATGATAGGGGGCCCAGAAGGAGAAAAAAGAGATAAAAGGCCCAAGAAAATATTTGAAGAGATAATAGCTGAAAATTTCCCTAACATAGGAAAGGAAACAGTCAACCAAGTCCAGGAAGCAGAGAGAGTCCCAGGCAGGATAAACCCAAGGAGGAAAACACTGAGACACATAGTAATCAAACGGATAAAAATTAAAGACAAAGATAAAATAGTAAAAGCAACAAAGGAAAATGACAATACACAAGGGAACTCCCGTAAGGTTATCAGATGATTTCTCAACAGAAACTCTACAAACCAGAAGAGAATGGCACAAAATATTTAAAGTGATGAAAGGGAAGGACCTACAACCAAGAATACCCAGCAAGACTCTCATTCAGATTTGACAGAAAAATCAAAAGCTTTACAGACAAGCATAAGTTTAGAGATTTCAGCACCATAAAACCAGTTTTACAACAAATGCTAAAGCTAATTCTCTAGGCAGGAAACACCAGAGAAGGAAAAGACAAAAAAATAAACCTAAAACAATTAAGAAAATGGTAATAGGATCATAAATATTGATAATTACTTTAAATATAAATGGATTAAATGCACCAACCAAAAGATATAGACTGGCTGTGTGGGTGAAAACATGTGCATGTAAGCACTTCTACTTATCACATCACTCTATTTAAGTCCCCAAATTATAAGTAGTTATTTTACACTGTTAGGTTAATCAGGTCTCCATTATGACTTGCAACTGTAATTATCTTCTATATTTTGTCTGGCTATTGATTGTGAAAACTGATTAAGTATTATTTACTATTGTGATTATGTAACTTGTATTTTTAATACTACTGTTGTATGATGATTGGTCAAGAGAAAATAATAGAATTCTTTATCACTAAAACTACCATTTAATAGAAAAGCTTGTAATCAGTTTTTAAAATCCAGATGCACAATAGAATTATCTTGGAATTTTTTGAAAAACACAAATGCCCAGATATTGTTTTTTCCTGCAAAGCTCCAGATATGATTCTGGTGAATAGCTATGTTTAATAACAACTGAACCATATGATGATCTTTTACTTCTGTCTAGTTTGTCTCACTTTTTATATTTCATATTCAGTGGTCCCATTTCATTTAGTTTATGCTTGCCAGTTTTCTGTCTCTTTTTTTGTTGTTCTTTCTCAGGCCTTTATTAAGGATAGTAATAAAGCTTTTGTGTGTATATACATATAAAATATGCATAATATATATTCTAGAAAATGTATGAATTTTTCCTAGCTAAAGAATTATGATATGTTGATTCCACTGTTTGACTAAATATGAATAGAATGCTGTATCTCTAATATATATTCACATAAAACTTTGATATAGTTCCATTTATTCTAGCAATACTGTTACTGCTAAAAGTCTAGAAAGTTTATTATTTTAGAGACTTTTTAAAAAAATTGAATGAGGCTTGAAACTTCTAACTCAATTCTGAGAATATAAAGAAATACTCTGCTGTTAAAAGAAATTAACCTGTAATGCAGTATTATTAACTAAAGTACAGATTTTGTTCAAATTTCACAAACTTTTATGTGTGTCCATTATTTGTTTTCATATCTTATTCAAAATTCTACACTGTATTTAGTTGCATTGAGCAGTTTCAGTTGCATGCAATAAATTCTGATAAATTCTCCTTTCATTTTTATTTTGTTACAAATATTTTCTAATTTTCCTTGTTAAGGGTTCTTACAAACACCCATCATTTAGAAGTGAAGATTTAATTTCCAAAAATATGGGATTTTAAAGTATGTTTGATATTAATTTCTCACTCTGATATTAATTTTTCATTTAAATGCTTTTTTCTCTGTGATCACCCCCTGTGTCTTTTCAGTCTTCTAACTTTATTGAGGCTTTCAATGATTAAGTCAAAGATCTCTCTTGGTAAAGGTCACATTGCCCTTGAAAATATGTAGGTTATTCTAAGATATCTTTTGATATCAATTTCTAACATAATTCCACAGTGATAAGAGAACAAATTCTGTATGATTTCAAGACGTTTAGATCATGACAACTTTTCCCCTTGTTTTATGTTCTTGGATGGGTTTCAGTGTCTCTTGGTTTAAAGTCTATGGAAACTTGAATAGAATTTGTATCTTCCAGTTGTGTGGAAATTGTATAAAATCTTAATTACGTTAAATTGCTTCATAGTGCTTTTCAGGTCTACTCTATCCTACTTTTTTTGGACTATTTATTCTACAAATTTTTGAGAGTTTGATATTGAAACTTCAACTAAAATCTTAATTCATCTCCTTAAAAATAATTGTAATATATAGTCAAGCTTTCTGTTTTCCAAGTCTCCTGTAAATGTGTTATCGTACTTTCTTAATTTAAAAACTAAAAAAGAAACTAAATAAAAAATAATATTCTGTGACCCTTGAACACTATAGAATGCTCAAATTTCAGAGTTTATATACACAGTTTTATTGTAACACAACCACGCCCATTTGTCTACATCTACTGTCACTGCAAGGGGGCAGAGTTGACTGTGACAGACACTATATGGCATGGAAAGCCTAAAACATTTTCTATTTGGCCCTTTGCAGAAGAAGTTTGCTGACCCTTGACAAAGAGGGGAAAAATCTGAGTGGGGAAGAATCATTCTTCCTGACATTTTTACTGAAGGTGGAATCTCCCTCTGTTTCTGTCTTTGATGTGGGACCAAACTCTCTGAAAATCTGGTGAAAATCTGGTAGGCATTTCATGATTTTCCTTAATCACCTTATCTAACTCATCATCAGTTGTTGTTTTTTTTTTTTCCCCCTTTTCTTCCACTTTTCCTGCAAGATTCATATCTTCACAATTAGACAAACTGCTGCAGGGGCAGCACTTTTCCAATTAGACATCTTAATTCCACTATCTCCTTCATCTTTTGGAATTGAAAATAACTTTAGAGACTTTCTATTCAATCTCTTCATTTGAAAAATGAGGACACTGTTACTCTCTGAGGCAAAACTTGTTATTCAGCCACTCTGTTTTGTCTGGCTGTTTGTGACCCCATGGACTGTAGCACTCTAGACTTCTCTGTCCACTATATCCAAGAGTTTGCTCAAACTCATGTCCATTGAGTTCAGTGATGCCTCCCAACCATCTCATCCTCTGTTGCCCCCTTCTCCTCCTGCCCTAATCCTTTCCAAGTATCAGGGTCTCTTCCAAGAAGCTGAGGCTCTTCAAATCAGGTGGCCAAAATATTGGAACTTCAGCTCCAGCACCAGTCGTTCCAGTGACTATTCAGGGTTCATTTCCTTTAGGATTGACTATTCTGATCTCCTTGTTGTCCAAGGAGCTCTCAAGAGTCTTCAGTACCACAGTTCAAAAGCATCAATTGTTCAGCACTCAGCCTTCTTTATGGTCCAACTCGCACATCTGTACATGAATATTGGAAAAACCATAGCCTTCCCTATATGGACTTTTGTCAGCAGAGTGATGTCTCTACTTTTTAATACACTGTCTAGGTTTGTCATACTTTTTCTCCCCAGGAGTAAGCGTCTTTTAACTTCATGGCTGCAGTCACCATCCACAGTGATTTTGGAGCCCCAAAATAAAGTCTGTCACTTTTTCCATTTTCCCCCATCTATTTTTGCCGTGAGGTATAGGCCTAGATGACATGATCTTAGTTTTTTGAATATTGAGTTCCAAATCAGCTTTTTCACTCCCCTCTTTCATTTTCATCAAGAGACTCTTTAGTTCCTCTTTGCTTTCTGCCATTAGGGTGGTGCCATCTGCATATCTGAAGTTATTGATATTTATCCTGGCAATCCTGATTCCATCTTGTGCTTCATTCATCCCAGCATTTCATATGATGTACTCTGCATATAATTTAAATAAACAGAGTGTCAATATACAGCCTTGATGTACTCCTTTACCAATTTTGAGCCAGCTTGCTATTTCATGTCTGGTTTTAACTGTTGCTTCTTGACCTGAATACAGGTTTTTCAGGAGGCTGGTAGGGTGGTCTGGGTATTCCTATCTCTTAAAGAGTTGTCAAAAGTTTGTTGTGACCCACACAGTCAAAGGCTTTAGCATACTCAGTGAAGCAGAGGTAGATTTTTTTTTCTGGAATTCCCTTGCTTTTTCTATGAGCCATCAGATGTTGGCAATTTGATTTATAGTTCCTCTGCTTGAACATCTGGAAGTTCTCAGATCATGTACTGTTGAAGCCTAGAAAAAAGGATTTGAGCACTTCCTTGCTGGCATGTGAAATAAGTGTAGTTGTGTGGTAGTTTGAACATTCTTTGGCATTGCCCTTCTTTGGGATTGGAATGAAGACTGACATTTTCCAGTCCTGTGGACACTGCTAAGTTTTCCAAATTTGCTGACATATTGAGTGCGGCACTTTAACAGCATCATCTTTTCAGATTTGAAATAGCTCACCTGGAATTTATCACCTCCGCTAGCTCTGTTTGTATTAATACTTCTTATGGTCCACTTGACTGTTACACTCCTGGATGTCTGGCTCTATGTGAATGATCACCTCAGTGTGATTATCCAGGCTGTTAAGACCATTTTTTTGGGTACAGTTCTGTGTATTTTTGCCACTCTTCTTACTATTTTCTTCTTCTGTTAAGTCCATACTGGCAAAATAACTTCCTTAAATTTGCACATCTAAACCAATAGACTAGGACTGGACTCCAGGTCTCCAAATAATATCCAAATTATTATTGGATATTATTGGATACTCCAAATCTCTCCAGAGATCCTTCCACCATGGCAAGTTCTTTGTTCATATTGTCCTGTACACAGCGTTTCCAAGAAAAGTTTATAATCTAGACCAGGAATAAAATTAAAAAAAAAAAACAAAAACATATAGTACATTGGCCAAGTTTTGCTCTCCTCCTGCTTTTTGGAAACTGAGCTTTTTGAGACCTCAGCCACAGTGATTTTCTAACCTATTGTCTATGGCTGCTTTTGCATTACTGTCTGTGGCAGAGTTGAGAAGTTACATCAGAAACTCACATAGCCTGAAATATTTGCTCTCTAGTCCTTGAGAGAAGACATTTGCAGAGTCCTGATCTAGAATCACTCTAAATACTCCACTTTACTCCACATTATTCCCTGTGGCACTGATGTCTAGTTTATTCTTATTGATGCCTATATTTATTTCTACTTTTAACACAAAGAAAATTTTCTTTTCTTTTTTTTTCATGTGCTTGTCATGCTAAGCACATGCTAGCCTGAAATGAAGACCACATTTTTTAGTTTCCCTGGTGTCCCAATGAAATCTATGAGAATCCAGTGGACTTCTGTGTGCAATTTCCAGCAATTGTCCTCAAAGGAAGAAAGTGTCTTTAAAAATGAAAGTCTCTTTTTTGTTTCTTTACCTCCTCCCTTCCAGCTAGAATGATGCCAATATGACTGGAAAATCTAGCTTGCACAACCAGAGCCACAAGATAGAAAGATTCTGGGTTTTGGTGTCAGAGTGTTTCCACCACCCTCATATCGCATAGCTCTGGGATTTTACGTGAGAGACACATGCAATTCTATTTTAAACAAAGCCCTCCAATAATTAGGATTTCTCCACACTTATAACTCATCCCAAGTGATACACTTTGTAAGAGGAAATTTCTCTTGCAGACGAGCCAGTGATTTTAGAACTTGCTGAATCAGCCATGCCCACTCCCACATCTCCATATTTTTGCTCATGCTGGACTGGTCCTTCACTCCTGTCCATCTGACCACATTGTATGAACTAGTCAAAGCAGTTGATTTTCTAGCCACATCCTGAGGTATTTTTCTTCTCTTTTCCTGTTTAAGAGTAAGTACAATGAATTTGGGCAACTGAGATTATACACTGCATTACATTCTTTGAGTAAAGTGTTTTGAACTTTTGTGCTCAATGATGACATAGCCTTATGAAAGATTGGGATTATTTTTGTTGTTGTTGTTTAATCTTTATTTCCAGGGTCCCCATACATAACCTCAGGTTGTTTGGTGGATTTGTTTGAATAAATATTGGCAAAAGTAGTCATACATACTCATGAGCTCACAAGCTCTCATTCTTTAAACACTGGATGTCTCCCAACACCTGAATCATAATGTACAAACTATCCAAATGAAAATCTGTCCCAGAATAAGTCATTTGAAAATGTATGTGATGGACATTTAGGCAGAGTTGTATGCTGTCTAGTAGCAGCATCATGAGAAAATGAACATCACCTTGAGGGATAATAAACTGGCCAGATGTGCCACGTTCTCACTGAAGTGAGTAAGTCAATTCTATGTTCAAGTTCTTCCCTTTATTTATGAGATGCTCTGAAGCCCTGGAAGCTATACAGCCATACCTTCTGCCAAGGTGATTGCACATGAAACAGATATATTTAAATGCTGGAACAAAAAGCTACTCAGGTACTGTTTATATTTGTCCCAGCTCATGAAGAAAATAGAAAGTACTGACTTGTGAAGGACTTGAATAGCAGAGCTCAAATGTTTCCTGAGCCAAGACACGGGCAGCTTGTTCCCTGTGGAACTACGGAAGGTAGGTTAAAGCTTGTTTATCTACAAGGAATAGGGCCGTTCATGAAAAACCCAGCCTGCAGTTCTTAAATGGTGATGTGTAGTCTGTCTCTTCATATTAATTGACAGCAGAGCCCTTAGAACATTCTTACAAATGAATTGATTTCAGTGCCAGACAAAAGCCTACCTACATATAAGTGCCAGGAGCTGCTGAAGGTAGAAGTGAGTGAAAACCACATGAACCCTGATTTCTGCATACATGAAAGCTGCTTGCTCCCAATTCTCTTCATTCACCATTTAGGGTAGCCCAAAGGCCAGCCTCCTGGGGAGACAGACAGTCGCCTATCTGTAGAGGGAGTGAAATTATGGAAGAAGCAGCAGTTTGTCAGATGGCTCAGGAACAGAACAACTCTCTAGTCTTTTGTTTATTGTAGTGAAAGTGTTCCTGTCCAGATCCCCAAAGCCTTCTTCTCCAGGTTGAACTGAACATTTTGTTCAAATTGTCTTGATTTCTTCATTAGTTGTTGCTTTCTTGAAGTTCTTGTCAGAAGTTCTCTTTTTCTTAAAGAGAATATGTCATTAAGTTGTGACTTAATGTCAAGTCATTAAGTTATGACCTAATGACATATGTCATTAAGTTATGCCATTAAGTTATGACTGTTTGCACTGTTTCTGCCAACTTTGAGACAGAAATCATACTCCTTTATCTGGCTTCTCACTTTCAGCCCAGATCTGCCTACTTTAGAAAATTAGAAAAGCCAGAAGCCCACAGAGCATTCTGAGACCTCAGCACCAATGGAACAGGAACAAAAGTTACACACTGCCTTTTATTTTTAAGGTAGCAGTTCTTCTTAGGTGCCTTAAGTCACGTGTACACTTCAGCTCCCATCCATTCCTCAATACCCTATTATAGACCACTCTCCATATTTCCACTCCCACCTTTGTCAGGGACTTCTCCAGCTGTAAAACTTATCTTATTCACTGTAAATATTCTTCCTTACTTCATGAGTCCTCCCTTCACTGATTATGTTAGGAAAATATAATTAAAAACCAAATCTTTTCCCAACCCAGAAAACCTTCCCACAGAGGAAGAGGAGAAAAGAAACAGCCTCCTTATGGAATAAGCATTAAACCAGAGTGTGATGTGCATCACAGGCAGTCCACAAACAGGTACAAAGACAGAAATCTCACCCTTTATACCTCAGTGCAGATACAGCATGCTCCATGTGTGTGTAGGATGAACAATGACTAGTGCTTAAGTAAGAGGGCTTGACAGCACCGTCTGTTACACAGACTTCATCCTGGCTCAACTGATTATTGGGGTGACCATTTGTATTAGCTAATTGGCTTTATCCAGGGGAAAAATAATCTCCTCATCTCTTTGTGACAGGAGGCAATTTTGCAGCTTGGAGGCAGGCACCCTCAAAATTAGTCTCCAGCCTTCCCACAGAGATGGAGAGCCTGGGCATATGACTCTTGATGTTTACATTTCAAAGGATGGGTCTTGAGAAAGTCATTCCTGTGTCATAAAGCTGACCAAAAGCCTATCTAGCACTCAAAAGGATTTACAAAATCTTACAGAATGGAGAAAGAGCTTACTAAAGTAAGTGCTCTAAATAAATTAGAGAGGGGATGTCTCTTTTCTTATTTTCTGCAGAGAGAATTGGGCTTCTTATTTTAAATTTGTCATGACAATTATACCTTAACATTAATCTCCTTGTTCTAACTAATGCAGTCATGGGTAATGAGGGAGGAGAAGTATGAAGGCCACTTATGGAAAAGCTCCAAAAAGGAGACTGTAGAGAGGAAACCCCTTCATGGATCACATCCTTGTCATGGCAAAGAGGCTGGCTTGACTCAATGAAGCTATGAGTCATGCCATGCAGGGCCACTTGAGATGGGCAGGTCAAATAAAGTCCTTTATGATTACACAGTAGAAGTGACCAATAGATTCAAGGGATAAGATCTGGTAGACAGAGTGCCTGAAAAAATATGGGCAGAGATTCGTAACACTGTGCAGGAGGCAGTGACCAAAAGCATCCCAAAGAAATGCAAGAGGGCAAAGTGTTTGTCTGAGGAGGCCTTGAGAATAACTGAGAAGAAGAGAAGCAAAAGGCAAGGGAGAAAGGTAAAGATATACACAATTGAATGCAGAGTTCCAGTGAATAGCAAGGAGAAATAAATAAGCTTTCTTTAATTAACAATGCAAGAAATAGAGGAAAACAATAGAATGGGTAAGACTAAAGCTGTCTTCAAGAAAATTGGAGATATCAAGGGAACATTTCACTCAGTGATGTACATACTAAAGGGAAAAAATGGTAAACACCTAACAAAGGCAAAAGAGATTAAGAAAAAGTAGAAAAAATACACAGAACTATACAAAAAAGGTCTTAATGACCTGGATAATCATGATGATGTGATCATAGAGTCTGAAGTCAAGTGGAAACATTATTATGAGCAAAGATAGTGGAGGTGACAGAATTCCAGCTGAGCTATTTAAAATCCTAAAAGATGATGCTGTTAGAGTGTTGCACTCAATATGTCAGCAAATTTGAAAAACTCGGCAGTGGCCACAGGACTGGAAAAGATCAGTTTTCATTCCAATCCCAAAGAAGGACAATGTCAAAGAATTTTCAAACTACCATGCAATTGAACACATTTCACATGCTAGCAAGGTTATGCTCAAAATCCTTCAAGCTAGGCTTCAGCAATATGTGAACTGAGAACTCCAGGATGTATAAGCTATATTCAGAAAAAAACAGAGGAACCATAGATCAAATTGCTCACATTCATTAGATCATGGAGAAAGCAAGGGAGTTCCAGAAATACACCTACTTCTGCTTCATTGACTACACTAACGCCTTTGACTGTGTGAATCACAAGAAATAGTGGGAAATTCTTAGAGATGGGAGTACCAGGCCATCTTACCTGTCTCCTGAGAAACCTGCATGCAGGTCAGGAAAAAACAACTATACCAGACATGGAAAAATGGACTGGTTTAAAATTGGGAAAGGAGTACAAAAAGACTGTATATAGTCACCCTGTTTATTTACCTTCTATGCAGAGTACATCCTGCAAAATGCCAGGCTGGATGAATCACAAGGTGGAATCAAGATTGCCAGGAGAAATATCAACAACCTCAGATATGCAGATGATACCAATCTAATGGTAGAAAATGAAGAGAAACTAAAGAACCTATTGATGAGGATGAGTGAAGAGAAGAGTGAAACATCTGGTTTGAAAATCAACATAAAAAAAAAAACTAAGATCATGGCATCCAGTCCCATCACAGCATGGCAAATAGAAAGGGAAAAAGTGGAAGCAGTGACAGGTTTTTATTTTCTTGGGCTCCAAAATAACTGCAGACAGTGACCGCTGCCATGAAATTGCAAGATGCTTACTCCTCAGAAGGAAAGCTATGACAAACTCTGACAGCATATCAAGAAGCAGAGTTATCACTTTGTAGACAAAGGTCCATCTAATCAAAGCTATGGTTTTTCCAGTAGTCATGTCCTGATGTGAGAGTTGTACCATAAAGAAGGTTGAGCACTAAAGAATTAATGCTTTAGAATTTTGATGCTGGAGAAGCCTTTTGAGAATCCCTTGGACTGCAAAGAGATCAAAATAGTCAATTCTAAAAGAAATCAACCCTGAATATTCATTGGAAAGACTGATGCTGATGCTGGAGCTCCAAGAGGCCACATGATGCAAAAAGCTGACTCATTGGTAAAGATCCTGATGCTCAGAAAGATTGAAGGCAAAAGAAGAGGGTGGCTTAGGATGAGGCTATTAGATAGCATCACTGACTCAGTGGACATGAATTTAAGCAAACTCTGGGAGACAGTGGAGGACACAGGAACCTGGTATGCTACAATCCATGAGACTGCAAGGAGTCAGATACAACTTAGCAATTAAACAACAACAACAACAAAGGGAGGTACCAAGGAGAAAAGAAGCATAGACCTTGCTCTTGGGCAGGAGGAAAATATGGTTCTTAAATGCAGTTCAGAAACACTGATTGTCACTGATGGATGAAGTATCAGGTGGGCTCTTGGGACCCACCACAGACATTTGCACTCAGTAAGTTTCAGGAACTTAAATTTAGGGTTCAAAACATACAATTAAAGAAAAATTTCTTGAAGAGATCAATATGGCAGTGTAGGAGGATGGCAAGCTCATCTCCCTCAACAAACATATCAGAAATACATCTCCATCTAGAGATGGAGCAATGCTCAATGATAGCAAACTGGAGACTGGGAGAAAGACTCCTGTACAATCAAGGCTGTAAGAAAGATTCAAACAGATCCAGGTAAGGAGGGAGAAGTGACAAGGTCAGGACCCATGGCTCTGGGAGCACGGGAAGGAGCTCAGAGGGAAAGGGTTATCACACACCTGAGGACCACCTGGAGAGTGAGTGGTTGGAGCCACGTGTTGGAAACCAAGTCCTGGGATCCAATACCAGGGAAGAGGAGTCCACTCAGCTGGTTAAAATCCAATGGGACTGATATAGACCTGTAAGAAAACACAAAGGTCCATCTAGTCAAAGCTATGGGTTTTCCAGTAGTCATGTATGGATGTGAGAGTTGGACTATGAAGAAAGCTGAACACTGAAGAATTGATGCTTTTGAACTGTGGTGTTGAAGACTCTTGAGAACCCCTTGGACTGCAAGGAGATCCAACCAGTCCATCCTAAAGGACATCAGTCCTGAATGTTCATTGGAAGGACTGAAGCTGAAGCTGAAACTCCAATACTTTGGCCACCTGATGCGAAGAACTGACTCATTTGAAAAGACCCTGATGCTGGGAAAGACTGAAGGTGGGAGGAGAAGCAGATGACAGAGGATAAGATGGCTGGATGACATCACCGACTCAATGGACATGAGTTTGAGTAAACTCTGGCAGTTGGTGATGGACAGGGAGGCCTGGCATGCTGCATCCATGGTGTTGCAAAGAGTCTGACATGACTGAGCAACTGAACTGAACAAAATAGCAAGAAGTACATGCCTATCAATATCACTTTAAATGTCAGTTGAGTAAATGCTCCAAACAAAAGACATAGGGTGGATGATTTATTTAAAAACTCTATATGGTACTTACAATAGACTCACTTCAGAGCTAAAGACACACACAGACTAAAAGTGAATGAAAGGAAAGTTATTCCATGCAAATGGAAAATACAACAAAAACATGGATAGTTATACTAATATCCAATGAAGTAGACTTTAAAAGAAAGCCTATAACAAAGAAGGGTATTTATTATATATGGATAAAGACATAAAAAGAAGAAGATATTATACTTATCAACATATAGGCACCCAATACTGGAGGTCCTAAATATATAAAGCAAGCAGTAGCAGATGTTAAGAGAGAAATGTACAATAAAACAATTATCGTCTGGAACTTTAATGTACCACTGACATCAATGACAGATCATCCAGAAAGAAAATCAATAAGGAAATATTGGTCTAAAATGACACAATAGGCAAGTTGCACTTAGATATCTACAGGATTCCACCTAAAAACAGCAGAATACACATTTTTTTTCTCAGCATGTTCTCTGAGATAGATCACATGTTAAGCCACAAAACAAGTCTCAACAAATTTAAGAGGATATAAATTGTATTAGCATTTTTTCTGAAGACAGAAGCACTAAAATAGAAATTATTAAAAATTATAGGGAAAGACATATAACACATGGAGACTAAACAACATTCTACCAAAAAACCAAATGGTCAAAGAAGAATTCAAAGAGGAAATTTTAAAAAATACCTTGAGAGAAATGAAAATGGAAACACCACTGTCCAAAATGTATGAAGTGAAGCAAAAGCTTCTAAGAGAGAAGTTTACAACAATACATCAAGAAATAAGAAAAATATCATAAAGCAACCTAACCTACTATTTAAAGGGATTAGAAAAATGAAGAATAACCAAAGCCCAAAGTAAACAGAAGGAAGGAATTAATAAAAATTAGAAAACAATTAAAATAGAGACAAAATTAGAAATGATCACTGAAACCGAAAAAGTTTTTTTGCAAAGATAAAGAAAATTGATCAACCTTTATCCAGGGTCACCAAGAAGAAAATAGAGATGTCCCAAATAAACAAAATAAGTGAAAGAGGAGAAATAACAATTGATACCATAGAGGTATCCAAAACCATAAGAGAATACTGCTAGTTTGCTTCAGTCGTGTCTGACTGTGTGTGACCCATAGACGGCAGCCCACCAGGCTCCCCTGTCCCTGGGATTCTCCAGGCAAGAACACTGGAGTGGGTTGCCATTTCCTTCTCCAATGCATGAAAGTGAAAAGTGAAAGTGAAGTCACTCAGTCGAGTCTGATTCTTAGCAACCCCATGGACTGCAGCCCACCAGGCTCCTCCATCCATGGGGTTTTCCAGGCAAGAGTACTGGAGTGGGGTGTCATTGCCTTCTCCAAAGAGAATACTATAAACAGTTATATGTAAACAAATTAAATAATACAGAGGACATGGACACATTTCTAGAAACATACAACCTTGCAAGATGGAATCAAGAGGGAAATAGACAGTCTGAACAGATCTGTCACTAGTGATGATATTGAAGTTGTGACCAAAAAAAATCCCAGCAAACAAAAGTCCAAGACTGGACTGCTTCACAAGGGAATGCTACCAAATATTTAAGAAGAACTAATATCTATTCCAATAAAATAAAGAGGATAGAACACTCCTTAATTCACTTAATATTAGAAAACTGATTTAAAATAGGCAGAAGACCTTTAATAGATATTCCGCCCCGCCTAAAAAACTATGTAGGTGACTGACAGGCACATGAAAAAATGCACAACATTGCTAATCATCAGGGAAATACACAGTGAGATATGACCTCACATCTGTTAAAATGGCTATCATCAAAAAGTCTACAAATAACAAACATTGATGA
The DNA here is from genome assembly GCF_002263795.3 of Bos taurus. Classification (NCBI taxonomy): domain Eukaryota; kingdom Metazoa; phylum Chordata; class Mammalia; order Artiodactyla; family Bovidae; genus Bos; species Bos taurus. The sequence continues at coordinate 8,426,683 of NC_037336.1, forward strand.
GGATGTGGTACAAAGGGATCTTTAGTACATTGACATGAATCCCAGTGTTCATAGCAGCATTATTTACAATAGCTGAGCTATGGAAACAACTTAAGTGTTCATCAACAGAGGAATTAATAAAATAGGTGCATTATATATTTGTATGCTGTAATAATACTCAGGATAAAAAGAAATAAAATTTTGCCATTTGCAACAACATGAATGGACGTAGAGGGTGTTATGCTTAGTGAAATGTCAGACATAGAAGAAAAAAAACACTGTATGTTTTCACTTACATGTAGAATCTAAGAAATGAAATGAATGAATATAACAAAATAGAAATGGACTGAGATGTAGAGAACAAATTAGTAATTACCAGTTGGGAGAGGTAAGGTGGTGGGGGCGGGGCAAGATTGGTATAGGAAATTGAGAGATACAAGCTACTATGGATAAAATAAGTAACAAAGATATATTGTACAGCACAGGGATATATAACCATTAATTTATAATAACTTTATATGGAGTATAATCAATAAAATATTGAATCATTAAATTGTATACCTGAAACTAATACTGTAAGTCAATGATACTTCAATAAAATTTACTTATTGCTTAATCAATTAGCAGCAGAAGAGATGAAAACCTTTTCCAAATGATATTTATATGCAGCCAGGTATAAGAACAATTGCCTTGGGGTTAAAACAGCATGAGCGTTTCTCTCATCTTTCCCTTGAGTCTATCCTACAGAGTTTGTCCTAAGATCTTGGAGAAACCAAGATATAAATAAATAAAATATGTAATACTAGTAGCATATTAAAAAGATAAATAAGCAAAGGCCATTCCGAAATTTGAACATTTTAAAAACAGAATTTAAAAATATTTTTCCTACCATAGAATATAGAGCATTTTTAGATTCCACGTATGAGGGATACCATACTGTATTTGCAGAGACACAATAGAATGGTGGTTACCAGGGACTGGGAGTGGAGGAACTGGGGAAATATTGGTCAAAGGGTATAAACTTGCAGTTAGAAGATAAATATGTTCTGAAGATCTAGCGCACAGCACTGTGATTGTATCTAACAACTTCAAAGTTTCTAAGAAACTAGACCTAAATGTTTTTATCACACACAAAAAAGACAGGACAATGATGGGATATGATGTGGTGTTAGCCGGTGCTACAGTGGTTGCTGCAACATGATATGTAAATGTATTGATTCCACACATCATATACTGTAAACTTACATGATATTCTACATCAATTATTACCGGGGTCCAGCCCCAGCAGGATTCAGGGGTTTCAAAGGGGAGACAGCTTCGGCGATCAGGGTACAATAGAATTAAAGATATAAAGAGTGGTTAAATAAGGATAGTGCAGCAAAGACATTTAGTGAAGAAAAGAGGCTGAATACCTTGGTTTACATGGAAAGCCAATAAAATTCCAAGACAAGGAATTTGCGTCACCTACGTAGGCCGCAGGCATCCTCCCGTTCTCCCGAAGGAATGGAGACACTAAGGCCTCCCTGGTCAGATCTTAGAAGCCCAGGCAAAATTAGTAGGCTTGATGAGCCTCCATGCTCCAGATGGGAATTCAGCCAGAAGGTGAGAGAAAGGACGACATGGAGAGACCAAGCTTCGGTGAACAAGGCCCTCACTTTATTTTCCAAAGTAGTTTTTATACCTTAAGTTGTGCATAGAGGATAATGGGGGAAGGGGTAGAGTCAGCAGTAAGCCAGGCTTTCTTCCTGCAAACTAATCATATGCAAAAGTTTAGGTGATTTACATCATCTTCTGGCCAGGAGGCCTGTTAACATTTTATGATCCTTTCTTCAGAAAACTTATTTTTATCTAAAGGTGATTATTCTAAAGTCAGGCGCCACCCTCCGAAAGCATTAGATAAAGTTGCATTCCTATAGGGCAAAGTTGTGGTGGGCTATAACAAGAAAAGAATTAACTCAAAGGTCCAAGGTTACAAACATTAAAGCTATTACTTACATTTCTATACACCAATTATATTAATCAATACACTCCCAGGGACACAGTAGGTAAGGGATATGGAAACTTAGCAGCAAACATTGGCCCAACAAGTGAAAAACCCTTCACCAATACAATTTCTAATCAATCTTTTAACTGCTCAAAGGAATCTGTATTTAGAAAGTTTAGAACATCTCATGCCTCTCACGGTTGGGAGGCTGTGAACAATCACATGTGGCTGGAAGAACCTGTTCAGGCAGGCTAGAGGACTTCCAAAGGAGTTTGTAGGTTGAAACATTCTTGTCACGCCTAGGAACTTTATTAACTGAAGCTGTAAGTTAACTCTTTTTCAGAGAGAGGTGGTGGGGGACAGCCCCCCATAAAGTCAGAGGTGTAGGTGAGAGCACAAAGTAGTAAAGTAGGCAGACTCTGGTTTTGGGGGAAGATGCTCGAGAATTTCCAGGGGGACTCCTGAGGCTCGATCCCACCTTTGCATATGCTGAGCCTCCTTCCTCATGACCTTTGCCACGGGCGGAGGGAGTTCCTCACGCTGGCTCCCGGCAAATTATATTTCAATAAAAAACAATAGAGAGCTCTTCCCACAGGTGATTTCTGCTCCCCTTCTGTATGTCATGGGGTCTGAGGTGTGGATGTCAGCCAAGGCCCTGGGGCTTCAGAGGAGGCAGACACAGAGTCTGCCTCTGTCCAAACACAGAGGTCTCTAATAGTCACAAGAAAAGGATGCTTCCAGGAGGTGGGAAAGACTTGAGGGAAGGAGACATGGGTGGAAACTCAGATCAGCTACCATTACCCTCAACCTCATTCTCTTGATTGCCTTCATCCAGACTTTCATTTGTTCAAGTGCAGATTTTTTGAATTTTATTTTTTATGTGTTTATTATTTTTTGGCCTCACTGTACAGCTTGTGGGATCTTAGTTCCCCAACCAAGAATTGAACCCACACCCCCTGTAGTGGAAGCATGGGCCACTAGGGAACCACTGAACCACCAGGGAAGTCCCCAGACCGTTAGATGTATGATGAAAAGCCAAAGGTGAAGGCATCGTTTCTTCTGACAGTTAACTGACAGCAATAATTAAGGACAAAGATCGGTTGAAGGCTGCATTTTCTGAGTACCATTTGGACCTTTGGAGGCTGATAAAATATCAATTTCTCAGCCCCTGTATTTAGACTACAAAGTCTACAAAAGATGTTTTCGAGAGTTCCTGGTAGGGAAGCAGCACTGTTCAGTAACAGTGTTCTGTCTCAGAAACAGATGGTCTAGCAGTAGGATCTTGAGCACAGTGGGATGGGTGGAGAGACGCAGCAGTGAGATAAGAGTGCACAGGGATGCTTTTATAAAGCAATATGATTTAATAAACATCACAGGGGAAAAGCAAAAGGACCTAATAAAAGGATTTAAATTCAAGACGGACTGGGATCAGAGATGACATTAAACATAAGTGCTTTTTGAAGCCCACTATAGGTAATATGAGCCTTTTATAATCTTACCCACCAACCAGAACCATATCCATCCAAAAACCTCAAAACTGGAGTAAATACCAATTCATATCGCTGGAGTCATGAAAAAAAAAAAATGGGAGTGACTCCTATTCTCAGACGAAATTCAGCCTTTTCTGATAATTAGTAGATACCCGATTTCTCCAACAACATCACATTGAGCAAACAGGCTACTGAAAATGTACTTGTAAAGATGCCGTAAGAAATACTGCTATGGTTGAGCACCACCAGTGTGCCAGGCGAGAGGCGAAGTATCCTGCACAGGTTGTCTCAGAAATGCTCAGAGTAATTATAAGAATTAGGTATCATTTACATTTTACGAATACAGAGTCTAAATTTCTGAGGAATTCATTGCTCAGACTTATGCAATGAGAGATGGTGGGGGCAAAACTGAATGTGGGGAGATTTTTTCACCCTGGTTTCTAGTATCAATTCTGTGGACTGTGTGTCCTCTAGGCTTCTACTCTAGAAACTGATTCTAAATGGTCATGAGACAGAGGAGCTCTTATTAATCCTTTTCTTCTCTGACATGCTGACCCTGATGACTTTAATCACCCAATTATCTTCAAAAGGGCAGTCTCACATTCTTATTGCCAGTGGTCTCCTGAATCAGTGGTCTCTGAGCTTAATGTTCCTGTATGTCCATAATTTTTTGACAATGCAATACCAATACATGTATATTTATTGATCATTTTATACTAATATATTAACTGTTACATACATTGTGACAGTTGTCCAAATATACAATATTTTACCTTGAGATTAAATTAAAATTTTCAAGGTAATAATTTTCAGTACTTTTAAGTTTTATTTACCAAAACTGCCCAACTATATTGAGTACAATATGATTAAATATAATGCCTTATTTTTTAAACTCTTGGCTTAGTATCTTGTTATGATTAATTAGATTCCAGGTCAGTTTCTAAGTTCAGTTTATTTTGATATCTACATGAGGCATTTTCCATTAGGCCCTGGCCATCATTAAAAGCAAATACTCAACTGTTAAATATGTTTTTCCTTGATCTCATCTGACTGTGCTCAAAACTCATTAGACAGTATAGCTTGTTTTTAACAAGGGGTTTCAAATACCAAATAAAATGAAATATTTTTATAAAATTTCAGTTCGGTTCAGTTCAGTCACTCAGTCATGTCTGACTCTTTGTGACCCCTTGAATCACAGCATGCCAGGCCTCCCTGTCCATCACCAACTCCCGGAGTTCACTCAAACTCATGTCCATTGAGTAGGTGATGCCATCCAACCATCTGATTCTCTGTCATCCCCTTCTCCTCCTGCCCCCAAACCCTCCAAGCATCAAGGTCTTTTCCAATGCGTCAGCTCTTCGCATGAGGTGCCCAAAGTATTGGAGTTTCAGCTTCAACACTAGTCCTTCCAGGGAATACCCAGGACTGATCTATCTCCTTCAGGATGGACTAGTTGGATCTCCTTGCAGTCCAAGGGACTCTCAAGAGTCTTCTCCAACAGCACACTTCAAAAGCATCAATTCTTCAGTGCTCAGCTTTATTTGCAGTCCAACTTTCACATCCATACATGACCACTGGAGAAACCATAGCTTTGACTAGACAGACCTTTGTTGACAAAGTAATGTCTCTGCTTTTTAATATGCTGTCTAGGTTGGTCATAACTTTCCTTCCAAGGAGTAAGCGTCTTTTAATTTCATGGCTGCAGTCACCATCTGCAGTGATTTTGGAGCCCAAGAAAATAAAGTCAGGCACTGTTTCCACTGTTTCCCCATCTATTTCCCATGAAGTGATGGGACCAGATGCCATGATCTTCATTTTCTGAATGTTGAGCTTTAAGCCAACTTTTTCAGTCTCCTCTTTCATTTTCATCAGGAGGCTCTTTAGTTCTTCTTCACTTTCTGCCATAAGGGTGGTGTCATCTGCATATCTGAGGTTATTGATATTTCTCCCGGCAATCTTGATTCCAGCTTGTGCTTCATCCAGCCCAGGGTTTCTCATGATGTACTCTGCATAGAAGTTAAATAAGCAGAGTGACAATACACAGCCTTGACGTCCTCCTTTTCCTATTTGGAACCAGTCTGTTGTTCCATGTCCAGTTCTAACTGTTGCTTCCTGACCTGCATATAGGTTTCTCAAGAGGCAGGTCAGGTGGTCTGGTATTCCCATCTCTTTCAGAATTTTCCGCAGTTTCTTGTGATCCACACAGTCACAGGCTTTGGCATAGTCAATAAAGCAGAAATAGATGTTTTTCTGGAACTGTCTTGCTTTTTCCATGATCCAGTGGATGTTGGCAATTTGATCTCTGGTTCCTCTGTCTTTTCTAAAACCAGCTTGAACATCTGGAAGTTCACAGTTCACATATTGCTGAAGCCTGGCTTGGAGAATTTTGAGCATTACTTTACTAGTGTGTGAGATGAGTGCAATGGTGTGGTAGTTTGAGCATTCTTTGGCATTGCCTTTCTTTGGGATTGGAATGAAAACTGACCTTTTCCAGTCCTGTGGCCACTGCTGAGTTTTCCAAATTTGCTGACATATTGAGTGCAGCACTTTCACAGCATCATCTTCAAGGATTTGAAATAGCTCAACTGTAATTCCATCACTTCCACTAGCTTTGTTCATAGTGATGGTTCCTAAGGCCAACTTGACTTCACATTCCAGGATGTCTGGCTCTAGGTGAGTGATCACACCATCGTGATTATCTGGGTCGTGAAGATCTTTTCTGTATTTAGAATATTCTCTTTCCAAATTTCTTAGATGTGTATGGGGAAAAGAAAAATGGGTGTGGGGTACATGTGAGTGTATAAGTGTATGTATATATGTGTATGTCAATGGCACAGGTTGCTCAATGATTGAAAGACATCCAGATGTTCACTTTGAATATACTTTCTCTATAGTTCACAAGGCAGTTATTTTCTCACTTAATGTTATTACAAAACTTCATGTATATACCTATATGGAATCTAGAAAGACAATACTAATGATCCTATGTCCAGTAAAAGAGACACAAACATAAAGAACAGAATTTTGGACACAGTGGGAAAAGGAGAGAGTGGGATGATTTGAGAGAATAATACTGAAACATGTACATTACCAGATGTAAAATAGACAGCCATGGGAGTTTGATGTATGCTGTAGGGAACCCAAAGCCGGAGCTCTGTGACAACCTGAAGGGGTAGAGGGGGAGGGGGAGGGGGTTCAGGAGGGTGTGGACACAGGTATGCCTATGGCTGATTCATGTTGATGGCAGAGGCCATCACAAAGTTGTGAGGCAATTATACTCCAATTAAAAAAAAGAAAACTTAATGTGGATAATGTGAATGCATTTGGTAGACTCTATTAGATCTGAGCAGACTGTCACTGTTTCTAACCACGGAGTGTGGCTGACACAGAGCTCCAGCCACAAGTGTTACTCTGACAGTTTCTCGTGTGCATGGGTGCTTATGTTATAGATATCATTTTCAAACTGTAATCTCCATACTAATATTTTAAGCCTCTTTTCTGTTCCCTGAGGTATATTTATTAAACTCCATAATAGGCTTGGTAAATCCATTTATCCAATAATGTTACTGTGTGGCAAGGCCCTGATTAGACTTGTGAGGGGCCACTGTCAGCCCAGTCTCAGTGCAAAATTAAACTCTACATGCAGGGAATCTTACTTACTATGTATAATCAATCCTATTAAAAAAAAAAAAAAAAAAAACAGAAGGACAACCCAGGAACCCCAGTGCCCATCCATGATGACATTTAGTAAATTTTAATTCTTTTCATAAAAAAAATTAAAAATAAATTTAATCAGAGATTCTTATATTTTCTCCATGCACCATAAGTGGTGCCCAACCCCTTCCTGGAGATTGCTGAGTGGACAACTCTAACTTAGATGCCCTATTGACACTCTAAACAGTTTACCCAAAACAGAATTTCTCTTTTTTATATTCTGCCACAAACCAAAATGCTCCCCTTTCCTGTGTTCCTATCTTTAAATATTAAAAGAAAATGCTCCAAATCACAGATAGAGAGAACAAATGTATGGATACCAAGGGGAAAAGTGGGTGGGATGAGTTGGGAAACTGAGATTGGCATATATACACTACCAATCCTGTGTATAAAATAGATCATTAATGAGAACTTATTGTATAGAACAGGGAACTCTACTCAATGCTCTGTGGTGACATAAATGGGAAAGAAATCCCCCCCAAATAGAGGATATGTATATGCATGTGTGTGTGCTCAGTGGCTTCAGTTCAACTCTGTGCGACCCCATGACCTGTCCATGGGATTCTCCAGGCAAGAATGCTGGAGTGGATTGCCATGCCCTCCTCCAGGGCAATATTTATATGTGTATAGCTCATTAATTTTGCTGTACAGTAGAAACTAACACAACATTGTGAAGTAACTAGATGCTAAATCACTTCAGTCATGGCCTCCTTTTTGCGACCCTATGGACCACCAGGCTTCTCTGTCCAAGGGATTCTCCAGGCAAGAAATCTGAAGAGGGTTGCCATGCCCTCCTCCATGGGATCTTCCCAACCCAGGGATTATGTCTCCTGCATTGGCAGGTGGGTTCTTTATCATCATTGCTACCTGGGAAGCCCCCAAAAGTAACAACATTCTGAAGAAAGAAGAAGTTGTGCAGTTTCCTAAGTCTCATATATTCATTAATAAGTAATTATGGTTTTGTAAGAATAAAATTTCAAAGAACAGTTTTCTCTCCAAAGGAAAAAAAAAAGGAAACATCTGTTAGTACTTACGAGGTGCCAGTATTGTGTCAGAAAATACAATGCAAATCCAACCCAAAATGTCAAAATTCTTAATCTACAATGCACTTTTATAAACTGATAATAAAAAGTGATGATTTTTTAGAAATTAATGAAATGAGATTTGACTTCATTAGTAATCACATAAGCACAACTTAAAAAAGAGAGGTCACTTTTTATCAGTCAAGTTACACAAGGTATTTTAAATGGCTGTACTCTGTACTAGTGGTGAAGAGAATGCTCTTTATAGAAGACCATTTGACAGAATTTGTCAAGGACTTTAGAAATGTTTGTACTGCTTTAAAATATGATTAACTATGTCATTTTCATAAATTTATTCTAAAGAAATAATCATAAATGTACAGAAAGATTGATTTAAAATTAGCCTAGTAAAAAGTGGGAGACAATTATATATTCAACAGTTGGAGATTAGGTAAATGAATCACAGTGACTCTAAATGACAGACAACTGTGTGATTATTAAAATTAGATTTTGGAACAAAATTTAATGATATAACTGTAAGTGAAAAAAAGACAGGATATAAAAAGATATAGAGTAAATAAAGTTTTGTAAAAAATTTTCTTAAAAAATAAGAATGGAGGGAAAAATTTTTAACAATGTAGGTCTCTTTGTGATGGAGTTATTAGTGGTTTCTACATAAATTTTTTATGCTCTTTCATATTCTGACAAATTTCTACAATGAATATATGTATTACACAGGTATATGTTATGCACACACCATACACACATACAAATTCTATTCAATATAGACATTTCTAAAACTTGAGATATATTTGCATATTCTCTTATGCAGCCAAATCAAATCCTGTATACATGTATACTTATGCATATACAGGATTTGATTTGGCAGCTCACCATAGAAAATCCTAATACATTGCCTAAGCAAGACAAAGGTTTTTCTCTCACTTGACTGAGGTCTGAAGGTAGGGAGTCTGGAGTCTGGCAGGTCCAGGCTACCGGTGGCCAGGGCTCTTCATATGTTTTTGTTCTACAAGTAGAACATGCGCTCCTTGCTTGGGGTCACCTTACCGTCCATTCCATCTGTTTTCCTGGCAGGAAGAGGGATGAAAGAAGGTGGGCAAAGGGCCCGCCTCATAGCAAGGTAAGCCCTGTGAGGAGCCTGCTGGGAGTCCTGCCCAGTAACACTGGCCACTGGGTCTGCAGGCTGTGACCAGGAGCCTTTACCTAATACACATCACAGCTTGGAGGAAATGCAGGGTTATTCCCTAAGGAAGTAGGAAAGATGGCATTTGAATAGGCAATTAGTGGACTGTACTACACTGATAAAAAAAAAAAACAAAAAAACTGCCTTTTAAATCTTTCTGTAAAGTATGATGATGGCAGAACAACAAAAAGAACCTACATGAGAAAAAAATGGAGGTGAAAAGAGGAGATGCAGATAAAACTAAAGGATCACCGAGATGAAAGATTACTTTGACTCTTTAGAGGGGAAAGAGAGGACTCAGCAATGCATTCAAATATCAGCAAAGCTAAATTTCTAACATACCTGTACCACTTTCCAAAAATAAATTCAAAGGAAAATAAACTGAAAAGGAGAGAGAAATCTGAAGGTCTATGACATTCTCTCTTGCTTATCTCTTTCCGGGATTCCTAGGAATTGAAATCAATCTTGGGAAGAGAGTACATACACAAAAATTAGGATGGGGAGGGAGGTGGGAGGGGGGTTCAGGATGGGGAACACGTGTACACCCGTGGCAGATTCATGTTGATGTATGGCAAAACCAATACAATATTTTAAAGTAATTAGCCTCCAATTAAAATAAATAAATTTATATTAAAAACAAAAATTAGAGTCTGGTTTCTTCATTTCTCCCTGTGTAAAATAGAGAAGGCCAGAATTCCTATAATGTATAATTTGTATCTTAAAAATATCAGTGCAATCAGTCTCCTACCCCATGGAGTTAACATTTCTATACAATGCTTGCTATTAAACACATTTCTTGCTTTTCATATGAATTTGCTGATAAATATGCTGCTGCTGCTGCTGCTAAGTCACTTCAGTCATGTTTGACTCTGTGTGACCACATAGACGGCAGCCCACCAGGCTCCCCCATCCCTGGGATTCTCCAGGCAAGAACACTGGAGTGGGTTGCCATTTCCTTCTCCAGTGCATGAAAGTGAAAAGTGAAAGTGAAGTCACTCAGTCGTGATCAAGTCTTAGCGACCCCATGGACTGCAGCCCACCAGGCTCCTCCGTCCGTGGAATTTTCCAGGCAAGAATACTGGAGTCGGGTGCCATCGCCTTCTCCCTGATAAATATGAATAATATATATATCTTTATATGTAATTTTCAATATTTATATGTAAATAATAGATATGTAATTTTCTGTATTTGGGCTTCCCTGGTGGCTCAGACGGTAAAGCATCTGCATGCAATGCAGGAGACCAGGGTTCGATCCCTGGGTCAGGAAGATCCCTTGGAGAAGGAAATGGCAACCCATTCCAGTACTCTTGCCTGGAAAATTCCATGGACTGAGGAGCCTGGTAGGCTACAGTCCATGGGGTCGCAAAAAGTTGGACATGACTGAGTGACTTCACTTTCTGTATTTACATATAAATATAGAAAATTACATATAAAAATATATGTATTATATGTATATATATAATTTTTCTAGCCATAATGAGCTATTTTCACAATGACATATTATGAAATTATCAAAGGAAAGGATTTTGACTTTATCTTGAAGTTAAAAGTTGAACTTTATATCAGGCACATGATGCTAGAAAAGTTGGTGCACAGAGAGTAACAGAAAGCCTTAAAACTAAATAAACACAAAGGATCATCCCAGTTTATCAGTTATGTAGTTGAAAAGGTCACAAGAAAAAAAATTCCTACATAAATTGTAGATTAGCTAACAGAAAGATATTAGCATTTCTGAGTTAACAGAATGGTCAAAACTCCAGAGAGAATTTGACGACTGGGTCTAAAATGGAACTACAATGCTTATTCTGGAGAGAACCATTAGAAGACGCTCAACATTGAAACATGGAGGTCTTCTATCTCTTCCGAGATGAAATTGAGTATATGACAGTGACATTGCCTTCCATGCCACCCCAGTGGTCTGTATTTTCACTTCGTTGTTTTTTTTTTTAACTTGATAAATGTGAGATTGTGTGTCTATTGGCATAGAGCCTGTCTTGCAAAAAAAACAGTAATATCTATAAATACCTACTGACACTTCCACAATCAATAGACATTTCCATGATGCTTCCCTAAAAGTGATGGCCCTTCCTGTTCTAAGGCCTAAGGTCTATGATAACACCCAATCCCACCAGAAAGCTGCTTTTTTGATGCTAAGCAATAGGATGTTGATAATCACAAGAATTTAATTTCCCCACTTAATGTCAGTAGTAAATTTGGTTAAGGCAGGACAACACCATTATCAATGAACAGCTAGCAGATCATTGAACGGGTACTAAATTATGCCATGGGATCTTCCAATTTATTATCACTGCATTCTACTGACTCATTTATCTGTGGCACCAGAAAGCTCCTAAATTCTGAATCCTTCTTACTTGATCATTCAGAATCAAGAAGCTGAACAGCATTTATCAGAAGTCTCCCGGGATGCTTTCCAGTATTGGGAATTTTACCAAGAGAATATAACCTCTGATGTCTAGAAACTTTCCTTGTGAAAACAAAGCCTTGTTAAAATGTTAAAAAGAAGTTTAACAGCTGCTTGTTGTATATTGTTCTTTGTCACACATTGTCCTAAATGTGTCATAACAACCCAGCATAGCTGGCACAATTATCTTCATTAGATAAGGCAGTGGGCCCAGTAATACAAAACTAATCATACGTGATACCAGTTTCAAATATAACTCAAATAAAAACAGTGGCCTGGACCCACATAGAGCAGAAAGGGCCAAATTTTCTAAGCACAGCACAACTACAGTACGTTAATTTTAAAATATGATATTTAAATATATTTGCAACATAAATATGAATATATTTTATAAATATATGCAAAAACCAAATGAAAGCACAAATACCTTAAACTGAAAAAAGTCCACATTGGCTTCATTTAATCAACTAGGTTAGGACAAAATTTTCCTAGTCAAGGCTCAATAAATAATAACTTCTATTAATATTATTATTATTAAAGTAGTGAGCTTTGTGAGGGGTGGGGTGGCTTCTTCAGGGTCTCAGCAGTAATCTGCCTGCAATGAAGAAGCCACAGGAGATGTTGGTTTGATCTCTGGGTCAAGAAGATCCCCTGGAGGAGGGTATGGCAACCCACTCTAGTATTCTTGCCTGGAGAATCCCATGAACAGAGGATCCTGGTGGGTTATAGTCCATGGGGTCATAAAGAGTCAGACATGACTTAGCACACGTGGACAGTGAACTTTAGGATAATTGAATAATATGAGGAGTGTGGGTTCTCTGATTGGTTATCACCCCAAATCTCAGATCCATAATAAATGCCCTTTCCTTCCCAGCTGATACTAGACATCTAGAAGTAATCCAACCAGAATACCACTCCAAAATGGGTAAAAAATTAAAATCAATTCTTTCTTTACTGTGATACAGGCAGATACTACAACACCAGCTGTTAATGCACGAAGATCCTTGCCTCCTTCAGTCTAATGCTGGACTAATTTTCCCAAACCTGGGAATATATCCCCAGCCTAGCTAACTCTGGCCTGCACGTCTCCCTGGATGAGTCTTTGCTGTCTTTTCTGTAATGTAGCAACTCTGCATGGTTGAAGAGTTAACACTAATCATAAATGAAGTGTCAGGGAGGAAATAGAAGAGCATAGATGTCAGCTCACGTGGGATTAGCTCTATTCTTTCCGGATCTGAGAGCAGCTTTACTCAACACAAAAATCTTCAGGATACAAAATAAAGCAACTATTGATGCTTTTGAACTGTGGTGTTGAAGAAGACTCTTGAGAGTCCCTTGGACTGCAAGGACATCCAACCAGTCCATTCTGAAGGAGATCAGCCCTGGGATTTCTTTGGAAGGAATGATGCTAAAGCTGAAACTCCAGTACTTTGGCCATCTCATGTGAAGAGTTGACTCATTGGAAAAGACTCTGATGCTGGGAGGGATTGGGGTCAGGAGGAGAAGGGAACGACAGAGGATGAGATGGCTGGATGGCATCACTGACGCGATGGACATGAGTCTGAGTGAACTCCTGGAGTTGGTGATGGACAGGGAGGCCTGGCGTGCTGCGATTCATGGGGTCGCAAAGAGTCAGACAAGACTGAGCGACTGAACTGAACTGAACTGAACTGAACTGAACTGAAGCTATACTTTGTCTTCAAGTCAAAAAATCCATCACTTAATGTAAAAAACTTAACTTAAATATTGTCAATAAATCACTCTCAGTAACAGTTTCCAAAACAAAACAAATGGTAAAATATAGCATATTGCCCGAATTTATGGCTTGTCTGCATAAGACAAAAATGTATCCCGATGAGTTTTCTGAATGGTAAGCTTATTATGCTGCCGAGCCTATCAAGTGATTCATTTTCTGGCTAAAAGGCCAGTGTTTCCATCTTGACTCATTTTTATAGCTACGTTTACTAGATTGTTATGACCTAGAGTTTAGCATTCTGGTATACAAACAATAAACTCTTAGAATCTTGTAAACATTTTATTTATATTTCTTTGTAGCAACTGAAAGGTGCTAACCCCACGAACTTTCTTTGTAGATTTGTAGAATGTCAGAGTAGATGAAACATTTTGGGACACAGATATCAGAAAAATGCAAAATACTGTATTGGTCATGTTTACAAAATTTGTTCATTGTATTATTAGTTTCTTTCATGGGGAAAGTTAATATTTATGTTTAAACAAGTACAATTAAAAAGTCAACCTGTACTTTTCAACCTGCACCAAAAGACGATGAGGTTTTTAGCTTAGGTTTAAGATTTTAAAAAAACCTAATTTTATAATGGTCAGATTCAATTATTTCAGTTTTAAAATATTTCATGGCTATGTCTCATTAATATTTGAAAAAACTAATTGTGAATATAAATTTGAATATAAAAGTGAATATAAATTCACTTTTCTAGATTTAATAACAAATGTTCAACTTTCTAATCTACGTTTACTAATTCTTTCACAAAAATCTAATTTTAAATACTTCAATACCAACAGTATGGGTATTGAAATAGTTTCCCTAATTTTTTAATGATTTGTGGAGGCAATTTATTGAAACAAAGGGATAAGACATGGATTTTAGATTTAAACAGACCTTGAAGAATGCAGGGAGAGAGAAAGATGATAGATAGATACATACAAACAACATACTTACAAACATACATACATAAAATATTTTGTCTTGTTTCATGGATTCTATTTCTTGGTTATTCTCTCTGAAAAACCCTTGATTTATCCTTTTGATTTTAAACATAGTTATTTTAACCTTTGTTTCATATTGCTGTGCAGTTTCCTGTTCTTGGGAATAAGTCCTTTCTCTCCTGGTAATGGACTTTGTTGCATACCTTGAGGATAAAAGGCTTTCCAATGACTTTTTTATTTTTAAATGGTGAGAATGGACATCTTTGTCTTATTTCTAACCTTAGGATGAAGCCCTCAATATTTCACTATTAAGTATGTTTTCTGTAGAGTTTTTAATAGCTAACCTTTGTAAGATTTTGTCCTTTATTCCTAGTTTTCTAGATGTGTTGAATTTCAGATAATTATAGGTATCTGTTGAGATAATAAAATTATTTTCATCCTTTTATCTATTAATGTGGATGTTGGTGTTCAGTCACTAAGTTGTGTCTGACTCTTGGCAACCCCATGATCTGCAGTGTGCCAGGCTTCACTGTCCTCCCAGAGTTTGCACAACTTCATGTCCATTGAGTCAGAGATGCCATCCAACCATCTCATATTTTGTTACCCTCTTCTTCTCTTGCCCTCAATCTTTCCCAGCATCAGGGTTTTTTCCAATGAGTCGGCTCTTTGCATCAGGTAGCCAAAGTATTGGAGCTTCAGCTTTAGCATCAGTCCTTCCAAGAAATAGTCAAGGTTGATTCCATTAGGATTGACTGGTTTGAGCTCCTTGCAGTCCAAGGGACTCTCAAGAGTCTTCTCCAGCATCAAAATTTGAAAGCATCACTTCTTTGGTGCTCAGTCTTCTTTATGGACCAACTCTCACATCTGTACATGACTACTAGAAAAACCATAGCTTTGACTATTTGAACTTTGTCAGCAAAGAGATGTCTCTGCTTTTTAATATGTTGCCTAGGTTTGTCAGAGAAGGCAATGGCACCCCACTCCAGTACTCTTGCCTGGAAAATCCCATGGACAGAGGAGCCTGGTGGGCTGCAGTCCGTGGGGTCGCTAGAGTTGGACACGACTGAGCGACTTCATTTCCACTTTTCACTTTCATGCATTGGAGAAGGAAATGGCAACCCACTCCAGTGTTCTTGCCTGGAGAATCCCAGAGATGGGGAAGCCTGGTGGGCTGCCGTCCATGGGGTCACACAGAGTCGGACACAACTGAAGCGACTTAGCAGCAGCAGCAGGTTTGTCGTAACTTTCCTTTCAAGGAGGAGGTGTCTTTTAATTTCATGGCTGCAGTCACCATCTCAGTGATTTTGGAGCCCAAGAAAATAAAGTCTGTCACTCTTTCCATTGTTTCCCCATCTATTTGCCATTATGTGATGAGACTGGATTCCATTTTCTTCATTTTTTGAATGTTGAGTTTTAAGCTAGCTTTTTTACTCTCTTTCACCCTCATCAAGGAGTTCATTAGTTTCTTTTCACTTTCTGCCATTAAACTGGTATCATCTGTATATCTGAAGTTGTTGTTATTTCTCTTGGCAATCTTGATTCCAGCTTGTGAGTCACCCAGCCTGGTATTTTGTACAATGTATTCTGTATATAAGTTAAATAAGCAGAGTGATAATATATAGCCTTGACTGTACTCCTTTCCCAATTTGGAACCAGTCTGTTGTTTCATGTCCAGTTCTAACTATTGCTTCTTGTCCCGCATACAGGTTTCTCAGGAGACAGGTAAAGTGGTCTGGTGTAAATTCTATCTATTAATATTTTTTAAATTAATTTATTTTAGTTGGAGGCTAATTACTTTACAATATTGTGGTGGTTTTAGCCATACATTGATATGAATCAGCCACGGGTGCACATGTGTCCCACCATCCTGAAACCCCATCCCTCCTGCTCCCCACCCCATCCTCCTGGGTTGTCCCAGAGCACCAGCTTTGAGTGCCCTGCTTCATACATCAAGCTTGCACTGGTCATATATTTTACATATAGTAATATACATGTTTCAGTGTTATTCTCTCATATCTTCCTACCCTCACCTTCTCCCACATAGTCCAAAAGTCTGTTTACATTTGTGTCTCTTTTCCTGTCTTGCATGTAGGGTCATAATTACCAGCTTTCTAAATTCCATATATATGTGTTAATCTACTGTATTGGTGTTTCTCTTTCTGGCTTACTTCACTCTGTACAATATGCTCCAGTTCATCTACCTCATTAGAATTAACTCAAATCCATTCTTTTTCATAGCTGAGTAATATTCCATTGTGTATGTGTACCACAACTTCGGCATTTGTCTGCCCATGGACATTTAGGTTGCTTGCATATCCTAGCTATTGTAAACAGTGCTGCAGTATTTATCAATTTTTTAAATGTTATTAAATCATACATTCCTGAAATAAATCCATATTGCAAAAATTTTAACTTTTTATTTTAGATTGGAGTATAGTTGGTAAGGGCTTCCCTGGTGGCTCAGATGGTAAAGTGTCTGTCTGCAATGCAGGAGACCCGGGTTCGATCCCTGGGTTGGAAAGATCCCCTGGAGAAGGAAATGGCAGCCACTCCAGTATTCTTGCCTGGAAAATCCCATGGACGGCGGAACCTGGTAGGCTACTGTCCATGGGGTCGCAAAGAGTCGGACACAACTGAGCGACTTCACTTTCATTTTCTTTCCTAGTTGGTAAACAATGTTGTAATAGTTTCAAGTGTACAGCAAAGTAATTCAGTTACACATGTATTTATTCTTTTTCAAATTCTGCTCTAGTTTAGGTTGTTACATAACACTGAACAGAGTTCCCTGTGCTAAACAGTAGGAACTTATTGGTTATCCATTTTAAATATAGCAGTGTGTACATGTCAGTCCCAAATGCCCTAACTGTATCTCCCCCAACTATTTCCTACTGGTAACCATAAGTTTGTTCTCTAAGTCTGTGAGCCTGTTTCTGGTTTGCAAATAAGTTCATTTGTATCAGATTTTTTTTTTTTTTTAGATTCTGCATATAAGCAATATTATATGATATTTCTCTACCTCTGTCTGACTTACTTCACTCAGTATGGTGATCTCTAGGTCTATCCATGTTGTTTGCAAGCAAAATTTTAAATTAGCCATGTTCATGGCTCTATGGAGCTCACTATTTCCAGGCAGTTATTATATTACCATCTTAGCTTGGGGTTATGGTACCAGGAGGATAATCCAAATGGCCATCTGAATTTAATAATCTAGAATCATTTTTTTGTGCATGTATGCATATAAATACAGTGGATTTCTATTATTCTGATTATAGCTCATTTTTCCAACAAAGTAAGGAACTTAATAAAAAATGAATATTTAAATGTAGAAAAAAATTTACATTTTCCTAAAATTTACTGATTTTTACCCAATAGAGTTCCTTGGGCATTGGCTTGAGCATGAGACTGATGAGAAATAACTAAATGAAGGAGAATTTAGGAAAATAGTTACAGGCAGGATCATGGAGCAAAGTGCCAAAAGCTGATGAAGGCAAGAGTCCTCCCCTTCTTTGTCTTCTTGTGGGCAAACCAGAAGGAAATCTACAGCTCCTGGGACGTGGGCCTCATAGTGTAGGGCAGTGCGACAACGAATGTTTATAATGATGATCCTGTCATCTAGAAAACATTAAATTATGTTTATTATGTTATTATTTTGTTCTGATTAAGAATACATAAAGGTTTATTCCAGGTATTTTATGTGAAATGGTTGACATTCCAAGACTCATAAAGAGGCAAACTTTTAATTATATTTATATATAGTTGTATATAAAGTTATACTTTATATATCATATATTAAGGTATGTGCATGTTAAGTCACTTCAGTCGTGTCTGACCCTTTGTGACCCCGTGGACTGCAGCCCACCAGGCTCCTCAGGCCATGGGATTCTCCAGGCAAGAATTCTGCAGTGGTCTGCAATATCCTCCTCCAGGGGATCTTCCCAACCCAGTGATCAAATCCGCATCTCTTATGTCTCCACCACTGTCAGGCAGATTCTTTACCACTAGTGCCACCTGGGAAGCCCATATAAAGGTACAGTTAAATATAATAAAAATAGCATTATAAAGCTTTAAGTGAATATGTAGTTATATGTAATTTTATCCATATAATTATGTATTTAAGATTCAGTTTTAGTTCTCAGAATAACTGAAATATAACTTTTCTATGGCCATGAATTCATTCTTTGTCATTCTTTTAAAAGTAAATGCATTGTACTTATCAGCTAAGAAATTTCACCCAGCAATTTCAGTGCTGGTTTGAATAAACAACATCTGTCAAAACAGTATCGATTTACCTGCTCTCCCATCTTTACATCCATAAACTCTGTTACACAAGAATGTACTGAGGAATAATTAGTTCATGTTTTTAAAAACAATTTGAAGCTATAAAAGATCACTCCAAATGCTAATTTTGATTATTATCATAATAGCTAAAAGGCAAGAAGAATAATATAATGCAGTGATTCTAACTGGTGACTTAATGCAGATGCCCTCAACCATCTGTGAAAGGGATAAAGAAAAAATCTTCTGGGCCAACAGCAGAAGCAAGGTAACAAACTCAGAACTGAAGACGGATGGGGTTTCTTGTTAGACAGTCCTAACTGGATTCTTCACCTTCTGCCTGGCAGAGTGTAGTCTTCAAAACAAAGTAACCCTTCCATCTTTAAATGTATCCTGACGTTTCCACAAAATCCCGTTAGGCACTAAAACCCATTCTAGAGTAAAATCCAAAGTTTATGGGACCTGAGATAGCAAAGATGGCAAATTTAACTTTATAGTAAGACATACCCATTTACGTGCCCTGGGTGTTTCGCATCCACAGAACAGGTGTATGTCCATACGAATGTCTCCTCTATCGCATACACGTTGGTAACTTCCACCTGTGTATCTGTAACTCGGACATCTCCCCTGAGCTCCAGACGCAGATGTTCATTGTGATATCAGATGTCTGTTTGATAGCTCCAGCTGAATGTCTTACAGGCACCTCAAATTTCATATATATCTCAAATATAGTGCCTACAATACTCAGTCCCCAGGTTTTTTGCTGTATATATTCCACAATTTTCCCTGTGTGGCACCACCACTCCCCTGGGGCTGTTTCTGATCCCTCTTTCTTTCTCAGCACTTATGTATAATTGATCTTCAAGTCTTATCCACTCAACAACAAACCTGTCTCGATTCTCTTAGCTGCCACTGCTTAATGACTCTTGCCTAAGTTATTATAAAGTCTATGTATAATCCTTCCTACTTTACTACAGCTATTTTTGCTACAGTAACCAGAGCAGTCTTTTAAAAATATGTCTGAACATGTCACACTCCTGTTGAAACACTCTAATGATTCCCATTTCACTTAGAACAAAATAAAGTAATTTGTTAAGGCCTACAGGACTGTGATCAGGCCAGCTTCATCTCTCGTGTTCCTTTTCTTGAGTTCCTGACCCAGCCACACTGGCCTGCTTTAGGTTATCAAGCACACTGAGCTCTTCCCTTCCTCAAGGTCATCACAAAGGCTGTTCCTTCTACCGGAAACACTCTTTCTTCTCATGGCAGACTTCTCAGGTCTCATGACTAATTTCAAATGTCTCCTCCCCAGGGCACCTTCTATTAATACGATGCTGTCCAAAACAGTTTTATCACCCCCCACAACATTTCTCAATAGTCTCTCTTACTGCATGCTTTATCTCCTTTTCACACCATCCATTAATAGTATAATTGATTAGATATTCGCTTGCTTGCTTACTTATTTTCTTGTCTCTACCCAGGCTACAAGTTCTGTAGGACTGGGGCCAGCATCTCCTGTTCAGCAGTGTGAGTACAGCACGGTGGACTTGAAGCATGCCTGCGTGGGGCTGCTGATAGGTGTGTGTTTACGGAAAGTAGAGTCTTCATTTAAACTGGCTTCTCATTGCACTCAGTTCAGAGGCTGATGCTTAGCTGATAATGGGAAGTTAGAGAGGGCTGCTGCAGTGCTTTCTAGGGGGTTGAATGTTCACCATATGCTAAGTCTCCTCTTTTCACTTTCTGTATTCTATCTCTTCTCCCTTAGAAAATAGCTAGTCCTTCATTTGCTGGGCAAAAGAATGATCTTCCTCCTTTACAGCTATCGATGGTACTCTATCCTGAACTGCCAGTCAGTCTGGATGTCCACATCAGTCTCCGCAGCCCACCTACCTGTATCACCATGATCGCTTCCCCCACCTGTTTCCAGTGCACTAGTCAAGAAACAACACTCCCTTCCCCTTCTGTCTCTCTTTCTATAGATACTTTATAGGACAGTTTATGCTATTTCAAAAACCTAGAACAAGTTCCCATCTGCCATCTGTTAAAACATCATTCCTCCTTCATTAAAAAATCTTTTTAAAATTCAAGCTCATTTCAGAAAAAGTATGAGTCTGGGAAGCAGTGAGTCTCAAATTTTGATTCATGTGTCTGGTACTGTACTGTGTATCTACCTGGGTCTGCTTAATAAGAGTGGGGCTTCCCTGGTGGCTCAGTAATAAAGAATCTGCCTACCAAGGCAGGAGACACGGGTTCAATCCCTGCATTGGGAAAATCCCCTGGAGAAGTAAATGGCAACCCACTTGAGTATTCTTGCCTGGGAAATCCCATGAGCAGAGGAGACTGGCAGGCTACAGTCTACTGGTCACAAAAGAGTCGGACACAACTGAGCAACTAAACAAAAACAACTTAATAAGAAAAAAAAAAAATTTAAGTGCCAAAATAGAAAAGTAGAATTGTAGCATTTATATATTTTAAACACATGTGACCATATTTATACAGAGGCATATTATGTTTGTGACATGCTACAATTTTGCGAAGCCTTTTTTTCCCCAAAATCTTGCAAAGACTAGAACCATGCTTCCTTTATACACACTGCCTAGCACACTGAAGATATGCAATAAACATACATGTGTGTTATAAATGTGATAAAGTACAAATTGCAGGTAATTGCATATGAAATTTGAAGAGCATTTCAGATTGGCAGTTTTTGTTAAACATAACCATAGGTCTATTTCTACTGACTGAGGAGGTGTCTCTACACAACAGTGTCAAGCTAGCTGACATATATATAGCTCTCCTCTTCCGGAAGTATTTACACATTTTGTGTTCTTAATGAGGCTATACTCACCAATGTAGGATAAAGAAATTTGACACTTCCACAAGGTGGGTACAGTACATCATTAATATCAGGCTAGAAATAAAGGAAGCTTTGGTTAAACTTTGTCCCAAACCAAACACTATTGTAATTCTGTAAATCACTGACTAGCTAAGCATCAGGACCACAGTTTAAAAATGGTGCAACTGATAACAGACCTTGAGTTCATTGTGAGTCAGCAATGGGTTATTAAAGGACTCCTACTTAGAGGAGTCAGCCAGGTGAGAGGAAACACTGCTTTCCCTATACTTGCATGCTCTTAATGTTGATCTCTGTATTTTAAGTTTGGATAACTTGAAAAAGATGCTGGAAAAAGAAGATCAAAATTATGGGTAGGTAGAGTTCTCTGTGCTACACAGTGGTGATCTAAATAGCAAGGAAGTGCAAAAGGGAGGAGATATGTATATACGTGGCTGATTCACTTTGCTGTACAGTAGAAACTAACACATCCTTTTAAAGCAACCATACTCCAATAAAAATTAATTTAAAAATTATGAGTAGGATGATAAAGCTTATTAGGAAATAATGAAGCATTTGGATTGTTTAATCTTCATGCTACAATTTTGCGAAGCTTTTTTTCCACAAAATCTTGCAAAGACTAGAACCATGCTTCCTTTATACACACTGCCTAGCACACTGAAAATACGCAATAAACATACATGTATGTTATAAATGTGAAGAATGTAATGGGATGACAACTACTTTAAAAAGTAGGAAATTTTTATATAAGGGGCACTTCCTAGGTTTGCCCCTACCATGAGAGCTATATAAGGTGGAAAGTAGATTCATATTGTGATTAAGAAGAGACTTAGAGATTAGAATGATTTGTTGATAGAGATAACATTCAAAAAGAGGCTTCTGCAATAAACACTGGAGTATGTCATGCATTGTCTTTTTTAATTATAGTTTTCTCGGGGTATATGCCCAGTAGTGGGATTGCTGAGTCATATCACTTCATGGCAAATAGATGGGGAAAAAGTGGAAACAATGACAGATTTTATTTTCTTGGACTCCAAAATCACTGTGGATGGTGACTGCAGCCACGAAATTAAAAGATGCTTGCTCCTTGGAAGGAAAGCTATCACAAACCTAGACAGCATATTAAAAGTCAGAGGCATCACTTTGCAGACGAAGGTCGGAATAGTCAAAAGTTATGGTTTTTCCAGTAGTCATGTATGGATGTGAGAGTTGGACCATAAAGAAGGCTGAGCACCAAAACTTGATGCTTTTGAACTGTGGTCATAGAGAAGACTCTTGAGAGTCCCTTGGACTGCAAGGAGATCAAACCAGTCCATCATAAAGGAAATCAACCCTGAATATTCCTTGGAAGGATTGATGCTAAAGCTTAAGCTCTAATACTTTGGCCACCTGATGGCCAATTCATTGGAAAAGACCCTGATACTGGGAAAGATTAAGGGCAAGAAGAGACGGGGGTGACAAAGGATGAAATGGTTGGATGGCATCATCAACTCAGTGGACATGAGTTTGAGCAAACTCAGGGAAACAGTGGAAGACAGAGAAACCTGCAGTCCATGGGATCGCAGAGAGTCTGATACAAATTAATGACTGAACAACAGTAACTACAATGGTGGTTTTATTAATAGTTTTTTAAAAAAATCTGCTTACTGTTTTCCATCATCGTTGTATCAATTTACATTCCCACCAACAGTGCAAGAAGGTTCCCTTTTCTCCACATCCTCTCCAGCATTTACAGCTTGTAGATTTTTGATGATGGCCATTCTGACTGGCCATTTTTAATGTTGAGGTGATACCACATCATACTTTTGATTTGGATTTATCTAATAATGAGCAATGTTGAGCATCTTTTCATGTGTTTGTTGGCTATCTGTATGTCTTCTTTGTCAGGACATGGATGCAACCTAGATGTCCATCAACAGATGAATGGATAAAGAAGTTTTTGTACATGTATACAGTGGAATATTACTCAGCCATGAAAAGAAATGAATTTGAGGCAGTTAAAATGAGGTGGATGAATCTAGAACTTGTTATACAGAGTGAAGTAAGCCAGAAAGAGAAAAACAAATATTGCATGTCAGTGCATATGTATGGAATCTAGAAAAATGGTATCGATGAACCTATTTGCAGACCAGGAATAGACACACAGACATAGAGCGTGGTCTTGTGGACACAGCAGGGAAAGGAAAGTTTGGGACAAGTTGAGACAGTATCACTGACATAAGAACAGCACCATGTGTATAATGGATAATGGGAAGCTGCTATGTAACACAAGCCTAGCCTGGTGCTCTGTGATGACCTAGAGGGGTGGGAGGTGGAGGTAGGAGAGAGGCTCAAGAGGCAGGGGACATATGTAAATGCTTATGGCTGATTCACATTGTAGTATGGCAGAAATCAACAGAACATTGTAAAGCAATTCAGTTCAGTTCAGTTGCTCAGTTGTGTCCGACTCTTTGCGACCCCATGAATCGCAGCACGCCAGGCCTCCCTGTGCATCACCAACTCCTGGAGTTCACTCAGACTCACATCCATCGAGTCAGTGATGGCATCCAGCCATTTCATCCTCTGTCATCCCCTTCTCCTCCTGCCGCCAATCCCTCCAGCATCAGAGTCTTTTCCAATGAGTCAACTCTTCGCATGAGGTGGCCAAAGTACTAGAGTTTCAGCTTTAGCATCATTCCTTCCAAAGAAATCCCAGGGCTGATCTCCTTCAGAATGGACTGGCTGGATCTCCTTGTAGTCCAAGGGACTCTCAAGAGTCTTCTCCAACACCACAGTTCAAAAGCATCAATCCTCCAGTAAAAGAAAGAGGCTTCTATAGACCTTAGTACAGTCTCCATACTCAGAGAGCCTTGGAGAAGGATGCATCATAATCTATCTCAGGTTGCTTTGGTATCAGAGAAAAGTATCCTAGCAGTTTGCACTTAATAATTGATATTCTGTGATCTTCTTTCAGTGACTCTGGGAAATATTTTCCTTAAAAATAACAATTTTTTATTTCAATAGTACATGGGCTACTGTTTTTTTTAATTTTATTTTATTTTATTTTTAAACTTTACAATATTGTATTAGTTTTGCCAAATATCAAAATGAATCCACCACGGGTATACCTGCGTTCCCCATCCTGAACCCTCCTCCCTCCTCCCTCCTCTACCCTACCTCTGGGTCGTCCCAGTGGACTACTGTTTTAAAACACTAATGCTGATTATTAGAAATCTCTATGATGCAAAGAAAGAGCAAGATGTCAAAATGAGGCAGTGAAGAAGGGGGGAGGATAACTTTCCTATGCTCATAGGTTAATTGTAAAGAAAGCATATCTTTTATTCTTCTTTCTCTCATACTTCTGAAGGTCAATTCTGATGCAGCATGAATCCTAAAAGTGAGGAGTTAGGAGCAGTTAGCACTAAATTTAAACTCTGGAAAAGTTTAAACATGGAAAGCTTCATAATTGAACTTGTCACAAATATTGCATGCTGAAGAATTGGCATTAATTACACACAGAGATGTCCTCATTGCCAATTTGCAGAACCATTCAAGAGTGATGGGGTCACCCCTACATCATGGATATAAATTCCGCTGTCCTCCATCTGGTTCTGACATATCCTTCCACATAACCTGTGTGCTGGCTCAGTTCCAGGTCGACCTTTATCTTTCCTGTAATGAAGGCTCCACAGTAGTATCTGCAACTGCAACAGGAAGTTCCTGAGCTTGACCTTCACCTGGCACAGGAAGGAGGTTGTGTGACAACGGTACTCTGCAAAAATGCTATACTTGTGAATAGAAAGCTACTCATTCACAAAGAAAATGTTGTTTCAGGCTAAGTCACTGAGAATTTAAAGAGTTCATAAAATCTAAATAAAGACTCCATCAGCAGTAAATATGTACAATCGTGCCAAGTTACCAAAAATTTCACCCTATTTATGGCAGATATTTTATGATTATAATCAAGGTGTGCAAAATAAACACAAATGCATTTATCTAGTTAAGTGCACTTTCAGTTTTGCTGATCTTCAGTTTTTCCATTTGATAATTTATATTACAGCTGATTTCTGAGAACTTTCCAATTAAAAATTTTTAAGAGGCTCAATTCAGTGACTTCCTTTTGATTAACAGGATGCTCCTTTAACTACAGTTTCTGCTAGCTTTTTAGCAAGAAAAGTTCATTCAGAAAAGCGATCTGTACAAACATTGTACCAATCCAAAGAAAACATCTCACACATGCCTTGTCACCATGGCCAGCTCAGAGTCAAGGTACTCACCCTGGAGAAAGAGGAGGTGGAGAAAAAGTGTGAAACAACAAATTATCTCCAGTTGGCTTAAAATTTCTAGCAAAGATAGGACGATAGGAGGCATGAAAAAATGATCAAGGAGAGAAATATTTGAAAAGTACTGTTACATATATACGTGGCATGTATCTGAATTTTGAAAAGAAAAAATCAATTATTTGACTATCTACACATTTTAAACATATGGTTTCATTTCTAAAAAGATGCAAATAACTGACTGAAATAAGTTCTTTAATTCAACCACAAGGTCAGTGACTTTTAACAGTAGCCTCAGCTTTTGCTAACATTTCAGTTCAGTCAATCAGTTCAGTTGCTCAGTCGTGTCCGACCCCATGAATCACAGCACGCCAGGCCTCCCTGTCCATCACCAACTCCTGGAGTTCACTCAGACTCACGTCCATCGAGTCAGTGATGCCATCCAGCCATCTCATCCTCTGTTGTCCCCTTCTCCTTCTGCCCCCAATCCCTCCCAGGATCAGAGTCTTTTCCAATGACTCAATTCTTTGCATGAGGTGGCCAAAATAAGGGAATTTCAGCTTTAGCATCATTCCTTCCAAAGAACACCCAGGACTCATCTCTTTTAGAATGGACTGGTTGGATAACAACCAGAAAAGATGTCCTTTTCATTATAGGGGACTGGAATGCAAAAGTAGGAAGTCAAGAAACACCTGGAGTAACAGGCAAATTTGGCCTTGGAATATGGAATGAAGCAGGGTAAAGGCTAATAGAGTTTTGCCAAGAGAACATACTGGTCATAGCAAACACCCTCTTCCAACAACACAAGAGAAGACTCTACACATGGACACCACCAGATGGTCGACACTGAAATCAGATTGATTATATTCTTTGCAGCCAAAGATGGAACAAGACTGGGAGCTGACTGTGGCTCAGATCATGAACTCCTTATTGCCAAATTCAGACTTAAATTGAAGAAAGTAGGGAAAACCACTAGACCATTCAGGTATGACCTAAATCAAATCCCTATGATTATACAGTGGAAGTGAGAAATAGATTTAAGGGATTAGATCTGATACATAGAGTGCCTGATGAACTATGGACTGAGGTTCACGACATTGTACAGGAGACAGGGATCAAGACCATCCCCATGGAAAAGAAATGCAAAAAGGTAAAATGGCTGTCTGAGGAGGCCTTACAAATAGCTGTGAAAAGAAGAGAAGTGAAAAGCAAAGGAGAAAAGGAAAGATATAAGCATTTGAATGCAGAGTTCCAAAGAATAGCAAGGAGAGATAAGAAAGTCTTCCTCAGTGATTAATGCAAAGAAATAGAGGAAAACAACAGAATAGGAAAGACTAGAGACCTCTTCAAGAAAATTAGAGATACCAAAGGAACATTTCATGCAACGATGGGCTTGATGAAGGACAGAAATGGTATAGACCTAACAGAAGCAGAAGATATTAAGAAAAGGTGGCAAGAATACACAGAAGAACTGCACAAAAAAAGATCTTCACGACCCAGATAATCATGATCGTATGATCACTCACCTAGAGCCAGACATCCTGGAATGTGAAGTCAAGGATGTGGGCCTTAGAAAGCATCACTATGAACAAAGCTAGTGGAGGTGATGGAATTCCAGTGGAGCTATTTCAAATCCTGGAAGATGATGCTGTAAAAGTGCTGCACTCAGTATGTCAGCAAATTTGGAAAACTCAGCAGTGGCCACAAGACTGGAAAAGGTCAGTTTTCATTCCAATCCCAAAGAAAGGCAATGCCAAAGAATGCTCAAACCAGAGATCAAATTGCCAACATCTGCTGGATCCTCGAAAAAGCAAGAGAGTTCCAGGAAAACATTTATTTCTGCTTTATTGACTATGCCAAAGCCTTTGACTGTGTGGATCACAATAAACTGTGGACAATTCTGAAAGAGATGGGAATACCAGACCACCTGACCTGCCTCTTGAGAAATTTGTATGCAGGTCAGGAAGCAACAGTTAGAACTGGACATGGAACAACAGACTGGTTCCAAATAGGAAAAGGAGTACATCAAGGCTATATATTGTCACCCTGCTTATTTAACTTATATGCAGAGTACAACATTTCAGGTTGTTTGCAAGAATTAAAGCATACTTCTTTCTTTATGTTTTATGAAGCTTAACTAATTATCACCTAGATTGCCAGACAGTGAACATATCCTAAGGATGGAAAAAAGGAGAGTGTTGGTGAGGATGTGGAGAAAGGGAACTCATGGATGCTATTGGTGGGAATGCAAACTGGTGCAGCTGCAATGGAGAACAGTATATGGTTTCTTTAAAAACTAAAAATATAGCTGTACTTTCATCCACCAATACCTCTGCTGGCTTTATAGTTAAAGGAAATTAAATCAGTATCTTGAAAAAAAAATATCTGCACTCTTAGGTTCTTTTCAGCAGTACTCATAATAGACAAGACATGGAAATAACCTACATGTTCATCAGTGGATGGTTGGAGAAATTGTGGTATTATATACCACAATTCAATGGACAAATTTCATTCCTTCCACCCTTGGATATACTCTAAGAGAAATAAGCCAGACATAGAAAGAAAAAAAACCTGCATGACCTCACTTATATGTGGAATCTGAAAAAGTCAGATACATAGAAACAGTAGAACAGAGATTACCAGGGGGGTGAGGAAAATGGGAGAGATTGGTCAAAGGGCACAAAGTTGCATTTTTGAAGGATGAAAGAGTCTAGAGATCTAGTGTACAGCAAGCTGTGGTTAGTAAGAGTGGATTTAAGGTGGAAATTTACTAAGAGGATAGATTTCAGGTGCTCTCACTACACACACACACGAATGGTATGGAGGAAGATATGCTGATTAACTTGACTGTAGTAAACATTCCATTATGTATGTGTGCATCAAACTATTAAATCATCACTGTAAATATACAAAAATTTTTAAGAAAATATAAATGAATAATAAAGCAGGGGAAGAGTGAGTTAGGAATATGAGATTAATATTTATGCAGTACTAATTCAGAAGATCAGCCCCAGGATTTCTTTGGAAGGCATGATGCTAAAGATGAAACTCCAGTACTTTGGCCACCTCATGCAAAGAGCTGACTCATTGGAAAAGACTCTGATGCTGGGAGGGATTGGAGGCAAGAGGAGAAGGGGACGACAGAGGATGAGATGGCTGGATGGCATCACTGACTCGATGGACGTGAGTTTGAGTGAACTCCAGGAGTTGGTGATGGACAGGGAGGCCTGGCGTGCTGCAGTTCATGGGGTCGAACTGAACTGAACTGAACTGATATGTAAAATAGATAACCGGGGCTTCCCTAGTGCCTCAGTGGTGAAAAACCCACCAGCCAATGTGGAAGATCCCTGGTCTGGGACGATCCCACTTACTTTAGAGCAACTAAGCCATGCACCACAGCTATTGAGCCTGTGCTCTCGGGCCCAGGAGCTGCAACTACTGAGCCCACGAGCCGCAGCTCCCGAAGTCTGCACATCCCAGAGCCCGTGCTCTGAAACAAGAGAAGCCACCGTGATGGGAAGCCCAGGCACCAGAACTAGACAGCAGCCCCGCTTTCCACAACTACAGAAAAGCCCACAGTGAGGAAAGACCCAGAACTGTCAGACATGGATAAATTATTTAAAAAACAGACAACCAACAAGGACCACTGTACAGCACAGGGATCTAACTGAATGCTTTGTAATAACCTATAAGGGAAATTAATCTTAAACAATATGTATATATCTATATATGAATCACTTTGCTGTATACCTGAAACTAATATTATTGTAAATCAACTATACTTTAGGAAATAAATATCATAAATAAATTAAATATCCTAAAAAATTAAAATAAAAAGACACCAGAATATTCACCTACATTTCATGCCATATCAACATCCAGATACCTCCAAATAAGATAGTATGTTAATTTGCTTTCAAAACTAGGTTTATGAAGATTTTTTGAATGTGGATTTTCACAAAAAAGAATTCTGGATGCCTGAAGCTGGTGATGTGAACAAGCCAGGAGAAGGGGATGGAGAATGGGGCTAAGGTTCCCTGCTGCTGAGAACGCTGGGTGGCAGAGGGCAGAAGCCAGATCAAACTAGCCAAAGCACAAAAGAGATACATTGGCAGAGGTAACTAAGGGACTCTTGACATAGTTCAAGCATGATAAAATCTAGGTACAATATCATCCCGTATCTGAGACTGTCTATTTCTACCCTCCGGTTTCCCTTACATCTGCTGTATTCCGGGAAGATTCAGTCACATGACAGCAAAGATGATCCCCAGCAACCCCAGGTTGCTGCTGCTGCTGCTGCTAAGTCGCTTCAGTCGTGTCCGACTCTGTGCGACCCCATAGACGGAAGCCCGCCAGGTTAGAGCTAAGAAAACCAGAGGAAAAAGAGGCACACTGCCTCCCCCAGCATCCATATCAATCTGTATCAATGATGTGTCCATCCCTGAACCAATCGCTTTGCACAGAAGCACGAGCTAGTCCTGATCAGCCTCGGTGGTGTGCTCCCGTGTCAATGGAAGTGAGGCTGGGTGTTCAATTCTCACCGTAAGGACAAAGAGGTGGAGATTTCAGCTCCTAAGAGGAAAAGCTCACCCCTTCGTCTCTACCCCAGCATCCTCTAACACATACGAGTAGTTGATATATTCTGCGGCGGGTG
Source organism: Bos taurus (assembly GCF_002263795.3). Taxonomy (NCBI): domain Eukaryota; kingdom Metazoa; phylum Chordata; class Mammalia; order Artiodactyla; family Bovidae; genus Bos; species Bos taurus. The sequence continues at coordinate 8,457,225 of NC_037336.1, forward strand.
AAGGTCTTAATTATTCCATTATATGCTGTGATTGCGCTGCCTCGTCTTTTTTCCATGTCTTTTGTCGATATTCTTTTGTTGGAGTTTTAGGTCTTTTATACATTTCTTACTGATTTATAGGGTCTGCCCCCTCGGAACTCTTCTTTCTTCCTTTCATTCCCTCCGTCACTCTCTCTTTTCTTCTCCCTTTCTTCCTCTTTCTCTCTCTCACCCACTCCTGCCCTCCTGCTTCATCCCTCTCTCCCTTCCTCCCTCCCTTCTTCCTTCTTTCCTTCCTTCCTTTTTCCCTTCCCTCATTGTTTGTTCGAAATAACACACCGGTGGCTCAGACAGTAAAGAATCTGCCTCCAGTATGGGAGACTCGGGTTCGATCCCTGGGGTTAGAAGATCCCCTGGAGAAGGGAATTGCAACCCACTCCAGTATTTTTGCCTGGAAAACCCCAGGGATAGAGGAGCCTGGAGGGCTACTGTCCATGGGGTTGCATAGAGTAGGACAGGACTGAGCAACTAACACTTTCACTTTCATATGTTTTAGAGGGCTTCCCAGGTGGCTCAATGGTAAAGAATCTGCCTGCCAATGCAGGAGATGTGAATTCGATCACTGGGTCAGGGAGATCCCCTGGAGAAAGAAATGGCAACCCACTACAGTATTCTTGCCTGGGAAATCCTGTGGACAGAGGAGCCTGGCGGGCTACAGTCCATAGGAGTCACAAACAGGTGGACACCACTAAGCGACTAAACAAGAACATACATTTTAGAAGTGAAATACAATTGCAAGGCTTACAACAAAAAATATCAGTGTCTTGCCTCGTCTTTTCTTACTGGTTATTTCCACTACCAACGGGTCATCATTTTAAGCTATATTATCTCTTTATTCTGGGCTTTCCTGGTGGCATAGCTGTGAAGAATCCGCCTGCCAATGCAACAGATACAGGAGACATGGGTTCAATCCCTGGGTCAGGCAGATCCCCTGGAGGAAGAAATGGCAACCCACTGCAGTTTTCTTGCTTGGAAAATCCCATGGACACAGGAACCTGGAGGGCTACAGTCCATAGGGTTGCAAAGAGTCAGACATGACTGAGCGTCTGAGCACCTCTCTTTTTTTTTTCCTTCCCATTTCTAAATAGCAGACTTATAAATAGTATATCATTTTTTAGATACTATCAATTGGCATCCTACACAGAAGCACATTTTTTAAATCTCTTAAACCACATGTTTTAAAAATGTGTTTTAAATCTCTTAAACCACATCTCTTAAACATATATACATCTTACCTCATTCTCACAATATGGTTATATCACAGTTTTTTATTGTCAATATTTACTTTAAAAAAATTGTGATTATATATACATTGTTACAGTTCATTCACATAGTACATATGCAATTATATTTTCTTTCTTTGTAATATTTAATTTTCATTTACTTTTCCTAGAGTTTATATTTGACTGGGATGTTTTTGTTTGTTACTGTTGCTTATTTATTTACTTCATCTGGTTTGCTTGCTTACCTTCTGTGCATTCATCACTAATAAATCAAACCAATATTGTAGAGGAATTATCCTTCAATGGAAAATAAACAATTAAAAAAAATCTCCTAGCTCTCAGATTCATCTCAGTACAAACACATCAGGTATCTCACCAGTTCACTGTGCTCTTTTGGGGGAGACTTCCAAGGGGTGGCCCCCAGTTCCTCTGCTCTAACCCAGGATTACCCAGCTGAAGGCCTGGCACCTCCCTCTACCAGAAGGCTTGGAATTCCCTTCGCCCATTTCCTTTGTTAAGGCCCTCTGTCCGCTGACCCTGCGCCTTCTCTTTTATTGTTTACTCTCTAGTTTTGGTGAAGCACTTTCTCAATCTGTTTCTTAAGAAAATATAAAGAAGATAGTTTTGAGACCCTGCATGTATAAAAAGTATTTCTTCTGTCCTCACATTCAGCTGGTGATTTGAGTGTGAAATTGGGTGGGTTCTTCAACAGGAAGGCTGCTGTATGATAGATCTGTTGATGATCTCTTCTGTCCCATTGACTTTTTCGCTGCCCAGAGCCCTGATCTGTCAAATATTAGGACTCCTGGATTGAGCCTCTGCTTTTTAAATATATATTCTCCTATTTTCCATCACTTTTGTTCCTACTTTCTGAAAATGTCTTCAATGTTTTATGTCTATTAGCTGTGCTCGATTTCTGCTACTGTATTTTATATTTCTGAGACTTCTTTCCATTTTACAGAATAATATACCCGCTTTTATAGCTACTTGGGTATTGTTATTATTATCATTATTACAAAAGCAGCATCTTCTAGGATTCTTCTATGAATAGTGTAGAATTTGTTGATATATCCCTCTGTTCCTGTATTGTCTCTGGAGTTTATTTCACAAATTCTGCTTTCCTGATATTTACCTTTGGGTCTCCATATTCATGTTACAGGTTTTTCTCAAATGTCTGATGTATGTTCCATGCCTCTTTCTTAGGTTTTGGTGCTTTGCTGGCCATCTTTGGGTTATTTTGATTTGTAGAGGCACCACCCAATGTCTTCCTGCATCTTCACACTGTGCTGTCTCTGTGATTCACTTCTGTGTCTAAATTTCTCCAATTTATAAGGCCACTGTCATGTTGGACTAGGGCCCACCCTGATGATCTTATCTTAACCTGATAATCTGCAAACACTTTGCAAACTTATTTCCAAACAAGGTCACATTCTTAGGTACTAGGGTTAGGACTTCAACATGTGAATTGAGGGTAAGGGGGAGATATTCAGGCCATAAAACCCAGTGCTACATCATGATGACAGAGAAGAAAATCTGGGGATCTTGATAAGAAAAGAGAGTAGACTGGGTCTGAAGCAGCCTGTGAAAGGCAGGTCTACAGGTAACATCTCATGAAGGCGTCCCGCTTCTCAGGCCACAGAAGGAGGGCATCTCCCCAGGAATGAGTGAGGGGGAAAACCAAGAGGTGGAAACGGTTGATTGATGTCTATCCCTGAATACGGGAGGATTTTACATGGAAGGATCTCACTTTTATTTATAGCTGTACTATAGTCTGTAGGGTAGCAAAGAGTCGAGCATGTCTGAAGCTACTTAGCATGCACGCATGTCCTCTTATTTCAGGCTTGAATGTTTCATTATTTCTTTATTCTGCAGTTGACTAAATCACATTGTCTTCTCCCCAAACAGAAGGGATTGAATTCTCTGTTTCACAGAGTGAAAGATATGGAACTCAGATGTTACCTGATCGATCCTTTTGACTACTTCCTGACTCCAGGGCTAAAAAGCAGTGTTCTCCAGCAAAGGAACTGTCACACCCACTGAATTTCTAGTCCCTGATCTGCATCAGGGTAGAAGCATCAATTTCACCTAAGAATAGTCACCCTTTTCTTCCCCAAAGCAATCATTAGATATAACAATCACCTTCCTTGGATGGACAGGTAATAGATTGTCATCATCATGATCCCAGCACAGAATCGATACTAAGAGCAACAACCTTCTTGCAACATTGGATGTTTTTGTCACATCCAACTTATTACTTTTTCCCAGTGTATTAAAGAGCCCCATCATCTTTAATCTTTATTTGAAATTTTATTTCATCAGAATTCTGGTATTCATCTAAGTGGTTCAACACTAACCACTTTCGCTAGTGTTGTGGATTAGTAGTACATATTTGCAAATAAAAATAACACAAACAGTAATAATAGCAATACTTACGACCAAAGATAAATAAGTATTTTGAGATTAAATGAGTAAATTTTCAGGGATGTAGCAAGAGTATTACTTACCTGTTACGTTAATAAGGAAGAAAATAAGATTTTTTTTCTTTTTTTTTAAGTAGTAAGGATTGAGAATGTCTGTAAGCTACATTATTAAAATCCATTTTGTTTATGTGATACCTTTCATTGCCTCTCCAGACCTCTTTTTTCACTTTTTTCAAGTCAATCTTCTACTTTTCCTGAGAAGGATGAAATGATCCAATGTGACTTCTCTTTCACCTTCCTTTTGACCTCTAAGCTGGAGTGCTGTAGCGTGGTAATCTTCCTGGAAGGGAAGACAAAGGACCAAATCTTGATACTGTATTTGTGAGCAAGTACACTGGCTTTAATGATATCATATTGTTTGGCACCAATGAACAAAAATTATTCCAAAGATCACTTATTTACATTTTAAATAATGTTAAGAAAAAGCCATTCCTCACTTTAAAGATGATGGTGATGATGGTGATTCTTTTTTTTTTTTAATTTATTTTTTATTGAAGGATAATTGCTTTACAGAATTTTTCTGTTTTTTGTCAAACTTCAACATGAATCCGCTTTGTTGTAGCTTTGATGATAATTCTAGATGTAAGAGACAGGGAAAAACTTCTCCAATCAACATGATCCTTACATTTTGACAGACTCCCCATTTTTCATATTTGTTTCTCTCTGCCAAAGACCTATGTTCTGCTTCCTCTTTGAAGTTGTGTTCTAAACATCCCAACCTGTCTCTATAAAAATTTGACCCATGGGGATTTACCTGGTGGTCTAGTGGTTAAGATTCCATGCTTCCACTGCCCGGACACAGGTTCAATCCCTGGTTGGGGAACTACGATCCTGTGTACCACATGACCTGGCCAAAAAATGAGAAATTGATGCATGAATTATCCACTCTTTCATAGTTTAAATATTTACCTTTAAATACATTCTACCACCTTCTCTGGAAAGTCTACAGATAATAGATTTTTTATTGAGATATAATTGACATATGATATTATATTAGTTTCAGGTATGCAGCATAATGATTTGATATTTGTATATTTTGCAAAATGAACACCACAATCCATCTAGTTAACACCCATCACCATATATAATTACAGAATTTCTTTTCCTGCAATGAGAACTTTCAAGACCTACTCTCTTAGCAACTTTCTAATATACAATGTAACCGTATTAACTACAGTCACCATGCTGTGTATTACATCACTATTTCTTCAGGGACAAAGGCAGCCAGTGAGTTGTCATGGGGAGATTGAGAGGCTAGTGCTCTGTCTATCCACCATCTACAGCAGCAGAAAGGCTTTTACACATTTTGGATTTGAGGTTTCAGGTACTTCTTTTTTTTTTCTTCTGAAATGAAATTTTCACAGCTAGAAGTCTGACCCAGCACACAGATATATCTTCTCTGCATTCTTCCCTCTTTAACAAGATTTAACCCCACTAGAAATCATTCATTAGCTTGCTTCACCTCCAAATTATCTACAAACTTTGCTGATCTCTATTACTATTGTTATTTTTCTTTCTTCACCATCTTCTCTCTTCCTCCTCCTTTTTTCCTCTTCCTTCCTCTTTTTCTTCTTTACATTCTTTGTCTGATTCCTCCTATGAGAATATAAGCTCCATGAGAACAGGGATTTTGTTCTGTTTTTTCCTCCATATATTACCTAATGCTTAGAATGTGTGTGTATGCATGCTAAGTTGCTTCAGTCATGTCCAACTCTGTGACTCTATGGACTCTAGACCTCCAAGCTCCTCTGCCCATGGATTCTAGAGATAAAAATACTGGAGTGGGTTGCCATGCCTTCCTCCAGGAGATTTTCCCAAGGGATAGAATCGTCATCTCCTGGGGCTCTTGACTTGCAGGCAGATTCTCTACTGCTGAGCCACTGGGGAAGCCCATGCCTAGAACAATAACTGACAAAAAGCCAATAAACACTTGTCAAGGAAAACAAAAGACAAAGTATTAGAAAGAATAGTTTCTTTCTGCAGTCCATGGGGTCTGCAGTACACGGGATTGCGAAGAGTCGGACACGACTGAGGGACTGAACTGAACTGATTAGAAAGAATAAAAAATTTTAAGAAACAGAAACAAAAATAACTTATTTTCAAATATCACAAATAATCTATGCAAAGCTAACATTTGAGTGAGGTACTTTTCTTTGCAGATATATACCATATATTCTTCCAGAAGCTCATAGCCCTGAGAAGACAGAAATATATATTAGGATACAATACAAAGCTAGTGGAGGTGATTGAATTCCAGTTGAGCTAGTTCAAATCCTGAAAGATGATGCTGTGAAAGTGCTGCACTCAATATGCCAGCAAATTTGGAAAACTCAGCAGTGGCCACAGAACTGGAAAAGGTCAGTTTTCATTTCAATCCCAAAGAAAGGCAATGCCAAAGAACGCTCAAACTACTGCACAATTGCACTCATCTCACATGCTAGTAAGGTAATGCTCAAAATACTGCAAGCCAGGCTTCAGCAATACATGAATCATGAACTTCCAGATGTTCAAGCTGGTTTTAGAAAAGGCAGAGGAACCAGAGATCAAATTGCCAACATCTGCTGGATCATTGCAAAAGCAAGAGAGTTCCAGGAAAACATCTATTTCTGCTTTGTTGACTATGCCAAAGCCTTTGACTGTGTGGATCACAAGAAACTGTGGAAAATTCTGAAAGAGATGGGAATACCAGACCACCTGACTGGCCTCTTGAGAAACCTATATGCAGGTCAGGAAGCAACAGTTTGAAATGGACATGGACAAGAGATTGGTTCCAAATAGGAAAAGGAGTATGTCAAGGCTGTATATTGTCACCCTGCTTATTTAACTTATATGCAGAGTACATCATAAGAAACCCTGGGCTGGATGAGGCACAAGCTGAAATCAAGATTGCTGAGAGAAATATTAATAACCTCAGATATGCAGATGACACCACCCGTATGGCAGAAAGTGAAGAAGAACTAAAAAGCCTCTTGATGAAAGTGAAAGAGGAGACTGAAAAAGTTGGCTTAAAGCTCAACATTCAGAAAACTAAGATCATGGCATCCAATCCCATCACTTCATGGGAAATAGATGGGGAAACAGTGGAAACAGTGCCTGACTTTATTTTTGGGGGCTCCAAAATCACTGCAGATAGTGATTGCAGCCATGAAATTAAAAGACGCTTACTCCTTGGAAGGAAACTTATGACCAACCTAGATAGCATATTCAAAAGCAGAGACATTCCTTTGCCAACAAAGGTCTGTCTAGTCAAGGCTATGGTTTTTCCAGTGGTCATGCATGGATATGAGAGTTGGACTGTGAAGAAGGCTGAGCACCGAAGAATTGATGCTTTGGAACTGTGGTGTTGGAGAAGACTCTTGAGAGTCCCTTGAATTGCAGGGAGATTCAACCAGTCCATCGAAAAGGAGACCAGTCCTGGGTGTTCATTGGAAGGACTGATGCTGAAGCTGAAACTCCAATGCTTTGGCTACCTGATGTGAAGAGTTGACTCATTGGAAAAGACCGTGATGCTGGGAGGGATTGGGGGCAGGAGGAGAAGGGGATGACAGAGGATTAGATGGCTGGATGGCATGAGTTTGGGTAAACTCTGGGAGTCGGTGATGTACAGGGAGGCCTGTCATGCTGTGATTCATGGGGTTGCAAAGACTCGGACACGACTGAGCGACTGAACTGAACTGAACTGAACAATACACTAACTACTATTACTAACAAAACATTGTGAAGCAGAAAAGATAAGTAACTAATTCTGCCTGGCAGAGTTAGAAGGTATAATAAAAACTGAACTTAAAAGTAGAACTTGAAGTTTTCTATGGGATGTTTTTGTTTTTGTTTTTTTTACTTTTTATTTTATTTTAGTTTTTTAATTTTTTTTAGTTTTATTTTTAAACTTTACAATATTGTTTGGTTTTGCCAAATATTGAAATGAATCCACCACAGGTATACATGTGTTCCCCATCCTGAACCCTCCTCCCTCCTCCCTCCCCATACCATCCCTCTGGGTCATCCCAGTGTGGGATGTTTTAAAGAAAATCCAGAACTTGCTATCACCCTGATATATAATTATTTTACTATTGTAATAAATAATATTAATCAAAATATGACCACTGTTCCGAAACAGGGCATGTCAAAGATCACTGCACCCATTTCTTTTCTGTGACACATTTGCATGTTTTCACTAAAAAAGGGAGACTATAATAAGATACAAACGGTTCTTCCATAATATAAACATAGCTATGAGATTGAGTTGGAGGTATTAACAATGCCTTAAAATATGCCAGATTTTTAGGTAATTAAGTTGGTTGAAATTAAAAGATGCTTACTCCTTGGAAGGAAAGTTATGACCAACCTAGATAGCATATTCAAAAGCAGAGACATTACTTTGCCAACAAAGGTCCATCTAGTCAAGGCTATGGTTTTTCCAGTGGTCATGTATGGATGTGAGAGTTGGACTGTGAAGAAGGCTGAGTGCCGAAGAATTGATGCTTTTGAACTGTGGTGTTGGAGAAGCCTCTTGAGAGTCCCTTGGACTACAAGGAGATCCAACCAGTCCATTCTGAAGATCAGCCCTGGGATTTCTTTGGAAGGAATGATGCTAAAGCTGAAACTCCAGTACTTTGGCCACCTCATGCGAAGAGTTGACTCCTTGGAAAAGACTGATGCTGGGAGGGATTGGGGGCAAGAAGAGAAGGGGATGACAGAGGATGAGATGGCTGGATGGCATCACCGACTTGATGGACATGAGTTTTAGTGAACTCCGGGAGTTGGTAATGGACAGGGAGGCCTGGCGTACTGCAATTCATGGGGTCACAAAGAGTCAGACACGACTGAGCAATTGAACTGAACTGAACTGAACTGAACTGAAATTGTTTGGCTCATGAGGTAACCTGCCAGGATTATATGTTATAGGTATTACTCATACTTTGAACCACTGTGAAATCAGATAACTTTTAAATGATGTATCAGAAAGTCACAGGCAAAGAATGATTGTGAGTAGGGAAGCCCAGGTTTTATATCCCGAATCTTATAGTAAATATGGAGTTGTTTCCACTCTTGTCTATAAGATGGGGCTAACGGGGACTTCCATGGTGGTCCAGTGGTTAAGACTTTGCACTTCCAATGCAGGGCATGCAAGTCTGATCCCTGATCATGAAACTGGGATCCCATGTGACCTGTAGAGTGGCCAAAAAATGAAAAATATGATCCAGCAATCCCACTGCTGGGCATACATACTGAGGAAACCAGAATTGAAAGAGACACGTGTACCCCAATGTTCATCGCAGCACTGTTTATAATAGCCAGGACATGGAAGCAACCTAGATGCCCATCAGCAGATGAATGGATAAGAAAGCTGTGGTACATATACACAATGGAGTATTACTCAGCCATTAAAAAGAATACATTTGAATCAGTTCTAATGAGGTGGATGAAACTGGAGCCTATTATACAGAGTGAAGTAAGCCAGAAAGAAAAATACCAATACAGTATACTAATGCATATATATGGAATTTAGAAAGATGGTAACAATAACCCTGTATATGAGACAGCAAAAGAGGCACTGATGTATATAACAGTCTTTTGGACTCTGTGGGAGAGGGAGAGGGTGGGATGATTTGGGAGAATGGCATTGAAACATGTATAATATCATGTATGAAACGAGTCGCCAGTCCAGGTTCGATGCATGATACTGGATGCTTGGGGCTGGTGCACTGGGACAACCCAGAGGGATGGTATGGGGAGGGATGAGGGAGGAGGGTTCAGGATGGGGAGCACATGTATACCTGTGGTGGATTCATTTTGATATATGGCAAAACCAATACAATATTGTAAAGTTAAAAATAAAATAAATTTAAAAAAATAAACAAAACGGAGCAACTACAACAAAAATTGAGATAAAAGAAGAAATCAAATAATCAGGAAACAAAAAAAAAAATAAAAATAAAGCAAACAAAAATGCAGGACTGCTAATAAGTCCAAATTTCCCTCTTAAAGTTCCATTTTCCAGGCTAATCCCTTCTATTAGTTTAAGGATTCATTTGAAACTTTGCCTTCTGTTAAGAATTAATGGGATTAACACTCAAGGAGGATGTGAATAGTCTCATCAGAAACCACAACTTCTGCCCTTTTATCCCCTAAAAATAGACATCATCTCCAGTGGCTGAGGTTGGGAGCCTGCAATTCTCTGTATTTTATATATTTTTTATTCCATGAATCAAACATAAACAAAACCAGAATGGCACCTAATATTGTTCAGTTTTCTACCCCTAAATCTAAGACCAATAATATAAAGGTCATAGCTAAGCAACTTGGGCATTTATCTAATGAGGAATAAGTGGACAAGAGATAGTAATACCAGACCACCTTACCTGCCTCTTGAGAAATCTGTATGCAGGTCAAGAAGCAACAGTTAGAAATGCACATAGAACAACAGATGCCTTTTCCAAACTGGGAAAGGAGTACATCGAGGCTGTGTATGTCACCCTGCTTATTTAACTTATATGCAGAGTACATCATGTGAAATGCCAGGATGAATGAAGCATAGCTGGAATCAAGATTCCTGGGAGAAATATCAATAACCTCAGATATTCAGATGACACCACCCTTATGACAGAAAGTGAAGAGGAACTGAAGAGCCTCCTGATGAAAGTGAAAGAGGAGAGTGAAAGAGATGGCTTAAAGCTCAGCATTCAGAAAACTAAGATCATGATATCTGGTCCCATCACTTCATGGCAAATAGTTGGGGAAACAATGGAAACAATGACAGGATTAATTTTCTTGGGCTCCAAAATCACTGTAGATGGTGATGCAGCCATGAAATTAAAAGACACTTGCTCCTTGGAAGAAAAGCTATGACCAACCTAGACAGCATATTACAAAGCAGAGACATTACTTTGCCAACAACCATCCGTCTTGTCAAAGCTATGGTTTTTCCAGTAGTCATGTATGGATGTGAGAGTTGGACTATAAAGAAAGCTGAGTGCTGAAGAATTGATGCTTTTGACTGTGGTGTTGGAGAAGACCCTTGAGAGTCCCTTGGACTGCAAGGAGATCCAACCAGTCCATCCTAAAGGAAATCACTCCTGATATTCATTGGAAGGACTGATGCTGAAGCTGAAACTCCAAAACTTTGGCCATCTGATGTGAAGAACTGACTCATTGGGAAAGACCCTGATGCTGGGAAAGATTGAAAGCGGGAGGAGAAGGGGATGACAGAGAATGAGATGGTTGGATGGCATCACTGACTCAATGGACATGAGCTTGAGTAAACTCTGGGAGTTGGTGATGGACAAGATAGCCTGGCGTGCTGCAGTCCATGGGGCGCAAAGAGTCAGACACGACTGAGCAGCTGAACAGAACTGAACAGAACTGAACTAGATCAGATCAGATCAGTCGCTCAGTCGAATCCGACTCTTTGCGACCCCATGAATCACAGCACACCAGGCCTCCCTGTCCATCACCAACTCCTGGAGTTCACTCAGACTCACGTCCATCGAGTCAGTGATGCCAACCAGCCATCTCATCCTCTGTCGTCCCCTTCTCCTCTTGCCCCCAATCCCTCCCAGCATCAGAGTCTTTTCCAATGAGTTAACTCTTCACATGAGGTGGCCAAAGTACTGGAGTTTCAGCTTTAGCATCATTCCTTCCAAAGAAATCCCAGGGCTGATCTCCTTCAGAATGGACTGGTTGGATCTCCTTGCAGTCCAAGGGACTCTCAAGAGGCTTCTCCAACACCACAGTTCAAAAGCATCAATTCTTCGGCACTCAGCCTTCTTCACAGTCCAACTCTCACATCCATACATGACCACAGGAAAAACCATAGCCTTGACTAGACAAACCTTTGTTGGCAAAGTAATGTCTCTGCTTTTGAATATGCTATCTAGGTTGGTCATAACTTTCCTGCCAAGGAGTATGCATCTTTTAATTTCATGGCCGCAGTCACCATTTGCAGTGACCTTGGAGCCCAGAAAAATAAAGTCTGACACTGTTTCCCCACCTATTTCCCATTAAGTGATGGGACCGGATGCCATGATCTTCGTTTTCTGAATGTTGAGCTTTAAGCCAACTCTTTCACTCTCCACTTTCACTTTCATCAATAGGCTTTTTAGTTCCTCTTCACTTTCTGCCATAAGGATGGTGTCATCTGCATATCTGAGGTTATTGATATTTCTCCTGGCAATCTTCATTCCAGCTTGTGTTTCTTCCAGTCCAGTGTTTCTCATGATGTACTCTGCATAGAAGTTAAATAAACGGGTGACAATATACAGCCTTGACGAACTCCTTTTCCTATTTGGAACCAGTCTGTTGTTCCATGTCCAGTTCTAACTGTTGCTTCCTGACCTGCATATAGGTTTCTCAAGAGGCAGATCAGGTAGTCTAGTATTCCCATCTCTTTCAGAATTTTCCACAGTTTCTTGTGATCCACACAGTCAAAGGCTTTGGCATAGTCAATAAAGCAGAAATAGATGCTTTTCTGGAACTCTCTTGCTTTTTCCATAATCCAACGGATGTTGGCAATTTGATCTCTGGTTCCTCTGCCTTTTCTAAAACCAGCTTGAACATCAGAAAGTTCACGGTTCACGTATTGCTGAAGCCTTGCCTTGGAGAATTTTGAGCATTACTTTACTAGCGTGTGAGATGAGTGCAATTGTGCAGTAGTTTGAGCATTCTTTGGCATTGCCTTTCTTTGGAATTGGAATGAAAACTGACCTTTTCCAGTCCTGTGGCCACTGCTGAGAACTAAGTGGACATGAAAACTTCAACCAGTTTCTGATCTTGAAGACGTGAAATTTTCATACCATTGAAATGAAATGAATCAAGATGATATATGATCTGAACCATAGAGTGATGGCATCTCAAATTTTGAGTAGATTAAAAAACAGAAATAACAATGATGAGCAGGAGGTCCGGTTGTTTTTGTTCAGTCATTCAGTTGTGTCCAACTCTTTGTGACCCCAGTGACTGCAGCACAGCTGGCTTCCCTGTCTTCCACCACCTCCCAGAGCTGGCCCAAACTCAAGTCGATTGAGTCAGTGGAAAGGCAAAAGTCATATGGGGAGGAATGAGAGGCTTGTGAAGTGAAGTGAAGAGAAGTGAAGATAAGTGAAGGATATGGAAGACAAGACAAGAAGAATAGGTTGTAGCAGGCATTGAATGCCAATATAATGAGTGTGGAATTTGCATTACACATCACCTTATGTGCAGTTTATTATTGCTGGGCAGCAAGCTGGCAGTTTAAATTACTTCCATCAAGAGCTGTGGAGGTTCAATAAAAGAGAGTATTGAGGCACACTGCGAGTATTTCCCAAGACCAATCTCACTTCTGTCTCTTCCTCCCCATTTTGCCATAGTCTGGGTGCAGCCTCAAGATGTTTTTTGCACAAACAGAGACAGAAATAAGGATAAAGAGTTTGCTTTAAGACTGAAAATACTTTTGCAGAGCACCTACATGTAAATGAATGATCTGGGATGCAAAAACTTGTAGCTGGACTAGAAGAGAATGAGTTGGCAATCCATCGAATACACTGATTTTTATAAATTAAGAATAAAATATTATAGCAAAAAAAAGTTACTGTGGGTTAGGGATCAGCAGGGTTTTTGGAAATGGTCAGATGATCAATATTTTAGACTTTGAGAGCTACATGGTCACTTTTGCAATTACTGAACTCAGTTGTTTTAACTTGAAAGTAACCATCAACTACACACAAATCCAGTACAACATGATAGACACTGCAATTGGAATTTTATATAATTTCTACATGTCACAAAATTTATTCTTCCTTTGATTTTGTTCAACCATCTAAAAACGTAAAAATCATTCTTAGCTCCTGGGCAGTTTCTCATCGAGTTGCTTGCAAAATCCTGATGCAGGAAGGCTCCTTCAAGAGCTTCCTTTCTGCTTTGCCTCCAGCATTTTTCTTTGGCCTTAAAAGTCTTTTTCCCCCCTCTAAGTATGAAACAACTATACGTAGAATATTGGGAACATATAGATAAAATATGATGTATTATTCTATGTATTTGGTTAGCTAACATTATTGGAAAAGAATAAAAAGGAATCATTCACAAAAAATGAGGGGGAATGTTTCAACTACAAAAAAGAAGTCAATAATGATCTCTTTGAAAAAAATTATAATGTAGCATCAGTTATACATTTAGAGGAATTCCAGAAATATATATACTTTAAATCCTGCAATGATTTAGATTGTATTCCCTGAAATTATTTAGCTCTTATCATAAAGCCCTCAAACAGCAGACTACAAATGGGGTCACCTGGATAGATTCTATTTTAGTGCAGCAGGAAGAGGCAGAGATGTCCCAGTTTAGTCAATCCTGTTTTTGGTTTTGCAGGTCACACACCAGCCCTTCAGTTCATGAATATGCTCTCTATTTCTGGACTAAAAGTCTACTTTTCCTGTAGAGCACTTCAACCATGACAACTCGGAAAGGAAAGAACTGAGGGGACTGATTTCTCTGCTGGATGTTGTGAGCAAGACAGCATAAAACTGACAAGCCTAAAGATTCAAATGAAACAGCCCAATTAAAGTGCAGATGAAATGTGAAGACTAGCACCACTAGCAATATATATGCAAGGAAAAAAAAAAAAAAAAGAAAGGAAGAAAAGAGTATAAATGTGGCCAATGTCACACAAGAAAGAGCATGGGGAAGGACTTCAAATGAGGGGTTTTCAAGCTCTAAAAGGAGGTTATAGACAACAGGATGGAGATGAGAGACAACATAAGCCTGCAATAAACAATGTACCCCACTAATGAGACAGCACTGCAGTAATTCATCCCAAAAAACCTTTTAGAGGGTAAGAGGCAAGGAACAGCTTCTTTATAAGATTGCCTGATTCATCTCAGAATAATATTTTCATTTTCCTTAAGTCGTCTTCATAAATTTATTTCAGTGTACAGTTCACCCTTGAATACGTGCATGGGTCTACTTATATGTGAATTTTTTTGATAAGTAAGTGTATTTCCATTGCCCACAGTCTCCCTCCTTCAATTGCACTTATTTGTCCTTTTAAATTGCAGAAATGTAAGAAGAAACACATGAACAAACTCAATTTAATAATGTAGATATCAGAGTATGATAAATGGCTCATAGAAAGATGAAGAAGAGGCAGCAGTGATGAGCAAAGACAGAAGTACTTGAAAGATGTAAGTGAGCAAAAAATCCTAAAAGTCTTAAGTCAAAAAACTGAATGCAGTACCATACTGTCTTGATAACTGTGGCTTTGTAGTAGAGCCTGAGTCAGGAAGGTTGATTCCTCCAGTTCCATTTTTCTTTCTCAAGATCGCTTTGGCTATTTGAGGTTTTTTGTATTTCCATACAAATTGTGAAATTATTTGTTCTAGCTCTGTGAAGAATATTGTTGGTAGCTTGATAGGGATTGCATTGAATCTATAAATGGAACAAAATAGAAAGCCCAGAGATAAATCCACGTACATATGGACACCTTATCTTTGACAAAGGAGGCAAGAATATACAATGGATTAAAGACAATCTCTTTAACAAGTGGTGCTGGGAAATCTGGTCAACCACTTGTAAAAGAATGAAACTAGAACACTTTCTAACACCATATACAAAAATAAACTCAAAATGGATTAAAGATCTCAACGTAAGACCAGAAACTATAAAACTCCTAGAGGAGAACATAGGCAAAACACTCTCTGACATACATCACAGCAGGATCCTCTATGACCCACCTCCCAGAATATTGGAAATAAAAGCAAAAATAAACAAATGGGACCTAATTAAACTTAAAAGCTTCTGCACATCAAAGGAAACTATTAGCAAGGTGAAAAGACAGCCTTCAGAATGGGAGAAAATAATAGCAAATGAAGCAACCGACAAACAACTAATCTCAAAAATATACAAGCAACTCCTACAGCTCAACTCCAGAAAAATAAATGACCCAATCAAAAAATGGGCCAAAGATCTAAATAGACATTTCTCCAAAAAAGACATACAGATGGCTAACAAACACATGAAAAGATGCTCAACATCACTCATTATCAGAGAAATGCAAATCAAAACCACTATGAGATACCATTTCACACCAGTCAGAATGGCTGTGATCCAAAAGTCTACAAATAATAAATGCTGGAGAGGGTGTGGAGAAAAGGGAACCCTCTTACACTGTTGGTGGGAATGCAAACTAGTACAGCCACTATGGAGAACAGTGTGGAGATTCCTTAAAAAACTGGAAATAGAACTGCCTTATGATCCAGCAATCCCACTGCTGGGCATACACACTGAGGAAACCAGAATTGAAAGAGACACGTGTACCCCAATGTTCATCACAGCACTGTTTATAATAGCCAGGACATGGAAGCAACCTAGATGTCCATCAGCAGATGAATGGATAAGAAAGCTGTGGTACATATACACAATGGAGTATTACTCAGCCATTAAAAAGAATACATTTGAATCAGTTCTAATGAGGTGGATGAAACTGGAGCCTATTATACAGAGTGAAGTAAGCCAGAAGGAAAAACACCAATACAGTATACTAATGCATATATATGGAATTTAGAAAGATGGTAATGATAACCCTGTATACGAGACAGCAAAAGAGACACTGATGTATAGAACAGGCTTATGGACTCTGTGGGAGAGGGAGAGGGTGGGAAGATTTGGGAGAATGGCATTGAAACATGTGAAAAGTCATGTATGAAACGAGATGCCAGTCCAGGTTCAATGCACGATGCTGGATGCTTGGGGCTGGTGCACTGGGACGACCCAGAGGGATGGTATGGGGAGGGAGGAGGGAGGAGGGTTTAGGATGGGGAACACATGTATACCTGTGGTGGATTCATTTTGATATTTGGCAAAACTAATACAATTATGTAAGGTTTAAAAATAAAATAAAATTAATTTAAAAAAATAAAATAAAATTATATAAAAAAAAAGAATGTAAAAAAACCATAATTGAGGGAGTTCCAAAAAGGAGTGATTATATGTATACCTGTGGCTGATTCATGTTGAGGTTTAACAGAAAAGAGCAAAATTCTGTAAAGCAATTATCCTTCAATAAAAAATTAAGTAATTAATTTAAAAAAAAAAGAAAAGAAAAAAACCATTTTTGAGTATTATAAATCAAAAGGAAAAAAAAGTGTTTGTAAACTATACAAATAAAAGATAAATCTGTTTTATCTTTAAAAAAAAAAAAAAACTGAATGCATACCGCATACTGCATTCAGTGGGCAGATATATTGGCTTTTGCCGGGATTTTGTTCACACAATATTTAAAATTTATAAGTTAGTTACCAACGTTAACAAACCTGAAGATTTTACATAAAGTTAGAGCTTTCTGATTCACTTGAAGTTTTGTAGATCTAACCCTGACTTCTCTGAATGATTTGTGCAGTTACCCTCACTGTGCCTGAAATTCCTCATCTACTAAACAGAAACAACAATATACCTCATTTTATAAGACTTTTGTTGAAGATTAATCAACAATGTACTGAAAGTACTTGGAACAGTACTTAGCACAGTGTATGTAACACATATTTAGTATTAGTAGTAACATGTTTTATTAGGGCTTCCCTAATGGCTTAGCAGTAAATAATCCACCTGTCAATACAGGAGACGTGGGTTTGATCCCTGGGTCAGGAAGATCCCCAGGAGAAGGAAATGGCAACCCACTCCAGTATCTTGCCTGGGAAAGCCCAGGGACAGAGGAGCCTGGTGGGGTACAGTTCATGGGGTCTTATAGAGTAGGACACAACTTAGCAACTAAAACAACAGCATTAGTAGAAATAGTACTTGCTGCTGCATTTGACAAACTGAGGCTTGGAATTCTTGGGGTGAGCATTGAAAAGGACACAGGAAAATGATGTACACTGATCAGCAAGACATACATTGTGAAATACAGAAACATTTGAGTTATGCAGACTTCCAACCTAATGACTTCCTTTAAGAAATCATTGCACGTGCTCAACAAAGTGTAAAAGCCCTTTAGAAGCATCTTCAGTTTCAAAATTCTGTGCACACTGAAGTAGCTAATAACAAGGAGGCATAAAATTCACCTTGAAAGTCACTTAAAAAGCATGCTTCAAAATATGTCAGTAGTATTCAAGTGAATCTTTTTTTTTTTTTAATTGAGGTACTGCTGGATTTTCATACTGTTTATGGTCAAAAGTGAGAGTTGGACCAAAAAGAAGGCTGAGTGCTGAAGAATTGATGCTTTTGCACTATGGTGTTGGAGAAGACTCTTGAGAGTCCCTTGGATTGCAAGGAGATCAAACCAGTCAATCCTAAAGGAAATCAGCCCTGAATATTCATTGAAAAGATTGATGCTGAAACTGAAGCTCCAATACTTTGGCCACCTGATGTGAAGAACTAACTCATTGGAAAAGACCCTGATGCTGGGAAAGATTGAGAGCAGGAGGAGAAGGGGATGACAGAGGATGAGATGGTTGGATGGCATCACCAGCTCATACATAAGTATGAGCAAACTCCAGGAGACAGTGAAGTACAGGGAAGCCTGCTGTGCTGTAGTCCACAGGTTCACAGAGTCGAATGCTACTTAGTGACCGCACAACAGCACCACTGGCTTATAACAGTCCATGATTCATGTGTAAAACACTATACTTCTCCTTACACTGCAGGGCGCTCACCATCTGGTTTGGTGTCCATCCATTCAGTTCAGTTCAGTTCAGTTCAGTCGCTCAGTCATGTCCGACTCTTTGCAACCCCACAAATTGCAGCACGCCAGGCCTCCCTGTCCATTACCATATGGCTAACCCCTTTTACCACTACACCTCCTTCCCTCTCCCCTTTCCCTTTGGTGACCACTAATCTGCTCCCTGGGTTTTGTTTATTCATTTTATTTATTTTTTTAAATTCCACATACAAGTGAGGTCATACGGTATTTTTCTTTCCCTGTCTGACTTATATCATTAGTATAATACCCTCAAGGCCCATCTATATTGTCACAAATGGCATGATTTCATCTTTTTATGGCTGAGTAGTATTCCAGTGTGGAATCTGTTCATCCATAGATGGACAGTGAGGTTGTTTCCATATCTTGCCTATTGTAAACAATGTTGCACTGAACATAGAGGTGCAGGCATAGTTTTGAATTAGGGTTTTCATATCCTCAGATAAATACCCAGAAGTGAAACAGCTAGATCATACAGAAGTTCTATTCTTAATATTTTGAGGACTCTCCATATTGTTATCCACATTGGCTACACCAATATACATTTGCATCAACAATTTGTGAAGGTTCCTTTTCCTCCACATACTGTCCAACACTTGCTATTTCTAATCTTTCTGATAACAGTTATTCTTATGGATGTGAGATGATATCTCATTGTGGTTTTGACTTGCATTTTTCTAATAATTAGTGATGTCAAACATCTTTTCAAATGTCTTTGAGTCATTTTTCTTCTTGGAAAAATTATTATTTAGAACCTCTGCCCATTTTTAACTAGCTTTGGTTTTGTTATTGCTGATGTTCTTGAGTTGTGTGAGTTCTTTATGTATTTTTTATGTTAATCCTTCATTGATTATATGGTTTTTGAATAATCTCCCATTTGGTAGGCTGTCTTTTCATCTTGTTGATGGTTTATTTTTCTGTGTGGAACCTTTTTAGTCTGGTGCAGTTCCATTTGTTTATTTTTGCTTGCTTCCCTTGTCTGAAAAGACAAATCCAGAAAGATTGTTAAGACCAATATCAGACAATGTATTGCTTATGTTTTCTTCTAAGAGTTGTATGGTTTCAGGTCTTATATTCAAGTCTTTAATCCATTTTGAGTTACTTTTTGTCTATGGTGTAAGATATTGCTTCAGTTTCTTTTTTTTGTTTGTTTGTGGCGGTCCCATTTTCCCAATATCATTTACTGAAGAGACTGTCTCCATGTTATATTCTTTGCTCCTTTGTTGTAAATTAGTTGTCAGTATCTGTATGCACTTATTTCTGGGCTTTCTATTATATTTCATTGATCCATGTGTCTGTTTTCTGCCAAAACCATGCTAGTTCTAGTTCTAGTTCTAGTTCAGTCGCTCAGTCGTGTCCGACTCTTTGCAACCCCATGAATCACAGCACGCCAGGCCTCTCTGTGCATCACCAACTCCCGGAGTTCACTCAGACTCATGTCCATCGAGTCAGTGATGCCATCCAGCCATCTCATCCTCTGTCGTCCCCTTCTCCTCCTGCCCCCAATCCCTCCCAGCATCAGAGTCTTTTCCAATGAGTCAATTCTTCGCATGAGGTGGCCAAAGTACTGGAGTTTCAGCTTTAGCATCATTCCTTCCAAAGAAATCCCAGGCCTGATCTCCTTCAGAATGGACTGGTTGGATCTCCTTGCAGTCCAAGGGACTCTCAGGAGTCTTCTTTAACACCACAGTTCAAAAGCATTAATTCTTCGGTGCTCAACCTTCTTCACAGTCCAACTCTCACATCCATACATGACCACAGGAAAAACCATAGCCTTGACTAGAGGAACCTTTGTTGGCAAAGTAATGTCTCTGCTTTTCAATATACTATCTGGGTTGGTCATAACTCTTCTTCCAAGGAGTAAGTGTCTTTTAATTTCATGGCTGCAGTCACCATCTGCAGTGATTTTGGAGCCCCAAAAAATAAAGTCTGACACTGTTTCCACTGTTTCCTCATCTATTTCCCATGAAGTGATGGGACCAGATGCCATGATCTTCATTTTCTGAATGTTGAGTTTAAAGCCAACTTTTTCACTCTCCACTTTCACTTTTATCAAGAGGCTTTTTAGTTCCTCTTCAGTTTCTGCCATAAGGGTGGTGTCATCTGCATATCTGTAGTGGGCTTCCCAGGTAGCGCTAGCAGTAAAGAACCTGCCTGCCAATGCAGGAGATGCAAGAAACACGGTTTGATCCTTGGATTGGGAAGATCCCCTGGAGGAGGGCATGGCAACCCCCTCCAGTATTCTTGATTGGAGAATCCCATGGACAGAGGAACCTGGTGGACTACAGTCCATAGGTTTGCAGAGAGTTAGACATGACTGAAGTGACTTAGCACTCACTCAGCTTTGTATTATAATTTAAAAGCAGAGTGTATGATGTCTCTAGCTTTGTTCTTTTTTCTCAGAATCACTTTGGCTATTTGCAGTCTTTTATGGTTGTAAATAAATTAAAATTTTTCTGTTCTATTTCTGTGAAAAATGTCATTGGGTTTTTAATAGGGATTGCATTGAATCTATAAACTATTATAGGAAAAAACGGACATTTTTAACAGTTTAATCCTTCTAATCCATGAGCACAGAATATTTTCCCCATTTTTTGTGTCTTATTTTTCAACAATATCTTATCATTTCTGGTGTTGTTTTTAGTTGTTTAAATTTATTCTTGGTATTTTTTTATTCTTTGAGATTGTGAGTTTTTTCTTGTTTTATTGAAATATAGTTGATCTACAGCGTTGTGCTAGTTTCAGGTATACAACAAAGTGATTTATATGTGTGTGTGTGTGTGTGTGTGTGTACACACACGCATATTCTTTTTCAAATGCTTTTTTATCATAACATTTGATTATGGTTCAGAAAACATTGAGTGACTAACGTTCTCTGAAAAAATATATTGACCCTGTGTGTGTGTGGGTTGTTCAGTCATGTCTGATTCTTTATGACCCCATGGACTGTAGCCTGCCAGGCTCTTCTGTCCATGGGATTCTCCAGGCAAGAGTACTGGAGTGGGTTGTCATTCCCTTCTCCAGGTGATCTTTCCCACCCAAGGATCAAACCTGGTTCTCCCACATTGAAGGCAGATTCTTTACCACTGAGTCACAGCAAAGCCTCTGTAGACTGCAGTTATTGGGGGCAGGGAGGGTAAGGGGCAGCTGGTAAGTTAAATTTACTCTATTTTCTATTCTGAAGATGACAGAAAGTTCTACATCCAGTCTGATTATAGATATGAATGTTCCCCAAATGGCTGAGAATAAATACAACAAGAAAGGCAGAACTGTAAAGCTAAGGGCATGTAATAGGCTCTGGGAAAATGTCTCAGAAATACTCAGAGTGGCAAAAAGAAACGTTTGACTGGAATCTGAAGTTCTAGGTCATCTTGGTCTTTTGCTCCGTGCTTAAGGATGTGCATGAAAGCAATATAATGGAAACTCCCCTTTTTGTCAATAGGTGCTTCTCTGTACAGCTCCTCCACTTCCTCCTCTGTAAACCAGTTTCCCATTGCAGCCAGCAGCTGTCTCAAATAATCCTCCTGAATGGTGCCAGTTGCTTCATCAAAGTAAGTAAAAGCGTTTCTGATGACATCTTCCAGATCTGTACCATTTAACTTTTCACCAAACATCGTGAGAAATATGGCAAAGTTCGTGGAACCCTGAGCCTCATTCATCATGGCATCCAGATCCTCATGAGTTGGATTTTTCCCCAGGGAGGCAAGCATGCCACCCAAGTCTTCATTGTTAATGAAGCCATCTCTGTTCTAAAACATCATATTGAAGGCCTCCCTGAACTCCTGAATCTGTGACTGATTGAACATGGACACCACACTGGAGGTTGTGCACTGGGGGTGCTTCTTGGTGGTCTTGGTCTTTGCTCTTTTGCTCGACACGGTGGCAGTTAAATCCCTGCTCAGCTGCGAGAATCCGAAAGCTTCAGGGATCCCCTTGCTGCCCTTTCTGCCACTACCAAATTGCTTCCCTGAATGCTTTTTCATTATAGATTATTATGAAATATTGAATACAGTTTCCCATGGTATACACTGGGTCCTTGTTGTTTATCTATTTTACATATAATAATGTGTATCTGTTAATCCCAAGTTCCTAATTTATTCTCCCCACCCTGATCGCCTTTGGTGACCATGTATGTGTCTTCTATGTCTGGGAGTCTGCTTCTATCTTGTAAATAAGTACATTTGTACCATTTTTTTTAGGTTCCACATATAATATTTGCCTTCCTCTGTCTTACTTACTTCACTTGATTATCTCTAGGTCCATCCATGTTTCTGAAAGTGGCATTATTTCACTTGTTTGTCTGAGTAATATTTCACTATATATCTAGACCACGTCTTCTTCATCCATGTATCTGTTAATGGACACTTAGATTGTTTCCATGTCTCAGCTATTATAAATAGTGCTTCTGTGTATATTGGGGTGCATGTCTCTCTTAGAATTAAAGGTTTGTCTGAGTATATGCCCAGAAGTGGGAGCGCTGGATCACATAGTAGCTCTATTTTTAGTTTGTAAGGAATTTCCATACTATTCTCCATGGAATAGGAGGCTTCTCTTTTCTCCACATCCTCTCTTCAGTTCAGTCCAGTTACTCAGTTGTGTCTGACTCTTTGTGACCCCGTGGACTGCAGCGTGCCAGGCTTCCCTGTCCATCACCAACTCCTGGAGCTTGCTCAAACTCATGTCCACTAAGTCTGTGATGCCATCCAACCATCTCATCCTCTGTCGTCCCCTTCTCCTCTTGCCTTCATTCTTTGCCAGCATCAGGGTCTTTTCCAAGGAGTCAGTCCTTCATATCAGGTGGCAAAAGTATTGGCGCTTCAGCTTCAGCATCAGTCCTTCCAATGAACATTCAGGACTGATTTCCTTTAGGATTGACTGGTTTGATCATTTTTTAGTCCAAGGGACTCTCAAGAGTCTTCTCCAACACCACAGTTCAAAAGCAGCAATTCTTTGGCACTCAGCCTTCTTTACGGTCCAACTCTCACATCCATACATGACTACCAGAAAAACCTTAGCTTTGACTAGATGGACCTTTGTCGGCAAAGTAATGTCTCTGCTTTTTAATATACTGTCTAAGTTTATCATAACTTTTCTTCCAAAGAGTAAGATTCTTTTAATTTCATGGCTGCAGTCACTGTCTGCAGTGATTCTGGAGCCCAAGAAAATAAAGTGTGTCACTGTTTCCATTGTTTCCCCATCTATTTGCCATGAAGTAATGGGACCACATGCCATGATTTTTGAATGTTGATTTAAGCCAACTTTTTCTCTCTCCTCTTTCACTTTCATCAAGAGGCTCTTTAGTTTCTCTTCACTTTCTGCTATAAGGGTGGTGTCATCTGCATATCTGAGGTTGCTGATATTTCTCCCGGCAATCATGATTGCAGCTTGTGCTTCATCCAGCCTGGCATTTCACATGATGTACTCTGCATATAAGTTAAATAATCCGGGTGGCAATATACAGCACTGACATACTCCTTCCCCAATTTGGAACCCGTCCATTGTTCCATGTCCGGTTCTAACTGTTGTCTCTTGACCTGCATACAGACTTCTCAGGAGTCAGGTAAGGTGTTCTCGTACTCGCATCTCTTGAAGAATTTTCCACAGTTTGTTGTGATCCACATAGGCAAAGGCTTTGGTGTAGTCAATAAAGCAGAAGTAGATGTTTTTCTGGAATTCACTTGCATTTTCAATGATTCAACAGATGTTGCCAATTTGATCTCTGACTCCTCTGCCTTTTCTAAATCCAGCTAGAACATCTGGAATTTCTCAGTTCAAGTACTGTTGAAGCCTCACTTGGAAAATTTTGAGCATTACTTCGCTAGCATGTGAGATGAGTGCAATTGTGTGGTAGTTTGAACACCCTCTCTAGCGTTTATTATTTGCAGACCTTTTGGTAATGGAAATTCTGACTGGTGTGAGGTGATACCTCATTGCAGTTTTGATTTACATTTCTTTAATAATTAGTGATGGTGAGCATCTTTCCATGTGACTGTTGGTCATCTGTATGCCAAAGCAAGCCTGAGAAAAAAGAACACAAACTGAAGGCATAACCTTACCAGACTTTAGACACTACTACAGTTCAGTTCAGTTCAGTCACTTGGTCGTGTCCGACTCTTTGCGACCCCATGAATCGCAACACACCAGGCCTCCCTGTCCATCACCAACTCCCGGAGTTCACTCAGACTCATGTCCATGAGACACTACTACAAAGCTACACTAATCAAAACAACAGGGTATTGGCCAAAAAAAGCACACATATTCATCAATGGAACAGAATAGAGCCCAGAAATAAATCCACACACCTAAGATCATTTAATCTTCAACAAAGGAGGCAAGAATATACAATGGAGAAAAGATAGTCCTTTCAGCAAGTATTGTTGGGAAAGCTGAATGGCTTCATGTAAATCAATGAAGTTAGAACACATCCTCACACCATATACAAAAATAAACTCAAAATGGCTTAAAGACTTAAATATAACACAGCACATAAAATTCCTAGAAGAGAACAGGGGCAAAACATTCTGTGTGATAAATCATATCAATGCTTTCTTAGATCAGTCTTCCGAGGCAAAGGAAATAAAAGCCAAAATAAATAAATGGAACCTAGTCAAACTCACATGCTTGCCAGAAAAGGAAACCATAAAGAAAATGAAAAGACAATGTATGGAATGGGAGAAAATATTTGCAAATAATGCAGCCAAGTGCTTAATTTCCAAAATATACAACAGCTCATAGAGCTCAATTAAAAAAAAAAAAAAAAACTGGACATAACACCGAAATAGATTTTTCCAAAGAAGATACAGAGATTGCTTTCTTAATTTTTCATTCTACTAGTTTGTTGTTAGTGTATAGAAATTAAACAGATTTTTATATTGATTTTGTACCCTGCAATTTTACTGTATTCTTTTATCATTTCTATCAGTTTTTGGTGGAGACTTTATGGTTATACATGTGTGTGTGTGTGTGTGTGTGTGTGTGTGTGTGTGTGTATGTACATGCTAAGTCACTTCAGTCATATCCAACTCTGTGTGACCCTATGGACTGTAACCTGCCAGGCTCCTCTGTCCATGGGAGTCTCCAGGCAAGAATACTGGTTTGGATTGCCATGCTCTCCTTCAGGGGATCTTCCCAACCCAGGGATCAAACCCTCTTCTCTCATATCTCCTCCATTCCATTCCTTCTCTAATATCTTCTCCATTTACAAATAGGTTCTTTACCACAAGCAACACCTGGGAAGCCATTATATGTATATATTATATATATATATATATATATATATATATATTCATGTTATCTGCAAATGATGAGTTTTACTTCTTCATCCAAGTTTGGATGCTTTTCTTTTCCCTTGCCTAAACACTGTGGTTAAGACTATGTTGAATAAGAGTGGCAAGAGTTAGCATCTTCGTCTTGCTCTAGATCTTAGAGGGATAGCTTTCAGTTTTTCACCATTGAGTATGAAGTTAGCTGTGGATTTCTCATAAATGAGCTTTAGTATGTGGGATACATTCCTTATGTACTGTTTGTTGAGAGTTTTAACATGAATGAGTATTGAATCTTATTAAAAGCTTTTTCTGTACCTATTGAGATGATAAGTTGATTTTTATATTTCGTGTTGTTAATCTGATTATCATGCTAGGTGCTTTGCACATTTGAACCATCCTACATCCCTGGAATAAATCCCTCTTGATCACGGTCTATGATACTATAATATATTGTCGTAGTTTTCTAATATTATGTTGAGGTATTTCCATCTCTGTTCATTAGAGATATTGACCTGTAATTTTGTATGTGTGTGCTGTACTGGTCTGGTATTGATATCAAGATGGTGCTAGCCTTGCAAAATGACTTAGGAAACATTCCCTTCTCTTCAATTTTTTGGAAGAATTTGAGAAAGATCGGTATTAAATCTTCTTAAAATGTTTGGTAAAGCTATTGAGTCCTGGGGTTTTGCTTTCTGAGAAACTTTTTAAAATTACTGTCTCAATCTCCTTATTGGTGATGAGTCTAATTGGATTTTGTGTTTCTTTATGATTCAGTCTTGAAGGGTTGTATGATTCTAAGAATTTATCCATTTCTTCTGTGTTGACCAATTTGTTGGTGGATAGCTGATCATAGTATTCTCTTATAATCTTTTGTATTCTGTTTTATCTATTGAAATTTCTTCTTTCATTTCTGATGTTATTTATCTGAGCCTTCTCTCTTTTTATTTTCTTGAGTCTAGATAAATGTTTGTCAATTTCATTTCTCTTTCCAAAGGATCAGCTCTTAGTTTCATTGATCTTTGGTGTGTTTTTAGTCTCCACTTGTTTATTTCTGTTATGATCTTTATTTCCTTCCTTATACTGACTTTGGGCTCTGTTTCTTCTTCTTTTCCTACTTCCTTTAGATGTAAGTTTAGACTACTTACTTGAGTTTTGAATTGCTGAATTGCTATAAAATTCCCTCTCAACACTGCATTTGTTAAATTCTCATGCACCAGCAAAGTAATGCTAAAAATTCTCCAAGCGAGGCTTCAAAAGTATGTGAACTGAGAACTTCCAGATGTTCTAGCTGGATTTAGAAAAGGCAGAAGAACCAACTGCCAGCATCCTTTAGATCACAGAAAAAAGCAAAAGAGTTCCAGAACAAAACATCTACTTTTGCTTTATTGACTACACCAAAGCCTTTGATAGCAACACACTGTGGGAAATTCTTCAAGAGATGGGAATACCAGACCACCTTACCTGCCTCCTGAAAAATCTGTATGCAGGTCAAAAAGCAACAGTTAGAACCGGACATGGAACAATTGACTGGTTCCAAATCAAGGTAGGAGTATGTCAATCCTGTATATTGTCACCCTACTTATTTAACTTATATGCAGAGCACGTCATGTGAAACGCCAGACTGGAGGAAGCACAAGCTGGAATCAAGATTTCTGGGAGAGATATCAATAACCTTAGATATGCAGATGATACCACCCTTATAGCAGAAAGTGAAGAGGAACTAAAGAGCCTCTTGATGCAAGTGCAAGAGGAGAGAGAAAAAGTTGGCTTAAAACTCAACATTCAAAAAACAAAGATCATGGCATCTGGTACCATTGAAAGTGAAAATGAAAGTGAAAGTCGCTCAGTGGTGTCTGACTCTTTGCAACCCCATGCCAGGCTCTTCTGTCCATGGGATTCTCCAGGTAAAAATACTGGAGTGGATTGCCATGCCCTGCTCCAGAGGATCTTCCCAACCCAAGAATCTAACCTGCATCTCTTCTCTCCTGGATTGGCAGGCGGGTTCTTTACCACTAGCGCCACCTGGGAAGCCCATTACTTCATGACAAATAGATGGGGAAACAATGGAAACAGTGACAGACTTTATTTTCTTGGGCTCCAAAATCACTGTAGATGGTGACTGCAGCCATAAAATTAAAAGAGGTTTGCTCCTTGGAAGAAAAGTTATGACCAACCCAGATAGCATATATAAAAAGCAGAGACATTACTTTGCCAACAAAGGTCCGTCTAGTCAAAGCTATGGTTTTTCCAGTGGTCATGTATAGACGTGAGAGTTAGACTATAAAGAAAGCTGAATGCCAAAGATGCTTTTGAACTGTGGTGTTGGAGAAGGCACTTGAGAGTCCCTTGCACTTTAAGGAGATCCAACCAGTCAATCCTAAAGGAAATCAACTCTGAATATTCATAGGAAGGACTGATACTGAAGCTGAAGCTCCAATACTTTGGCCACTTGATGTGAAGAACTGACTCCTTGGAAACTGACTCCTGATGCTGGGAAGGATTGAGGGGGGAGGAGAAGGGGATGACAGAGGATGAGATGGATGGATGGCATCACAGACTCAATGGACATTGGTTTAGGTAAACTCTGGGAGTTGGTGATGGAGAGGAAGGCCTGGCATGCTGCGGTTCATGGGGTCACAAAGAGTTGGACACGACTGAGTGACTGAACTGAACTGATTCTATTTTCTTAAAAATTACCCCCTTTATCATAAAATGTCTATCTTTGCCTCTTGTTACCTCTCTCGTGGCATGAAGTCTATTTTGATTGACGTGAATATGGCTACACCCTCTTTATTTTGCCTGCCCTCTGCTTGGAGTATCACCTTCAATCACTTCTCTTTGAGCATATGTTTGTTTTTAAAGCTGAGGTGTTTCTCCTAGAGTCAGCATATAATTGGATCTTACTGTTTAACCCATGCAGCTGCTCTGCTTTTGACTGGTGAATGAAATGCATTTATATTAGGATGATTATTGACAGATGATGACTTAGTCGTGCCACTTTATCTTTTGTTTTCCAATTGTCCTATATCTCCATTGTTTCTTTGTCCTTGTGTTTCTGTCTGCCATTTTAGTTTGGCTGTTTTCTATATTTTTTTTTCAGATTCCCCTCTTTTTAAATGTTTCCTGTCTCTGCTACATTTATGTTTTGTGGTTGCCACGATGTTTTCTAAAATAATCATTTTATACAAAAAAACACTCCTGTGCCAAAAAAAAAAAAAAAATCATCATAGTTAAAATAGTCCTTTCTCTGCTGATAAGAATTTGTCTTTATTTGCCTATACAGATTCCATTCATTTTCTCTTCCTCTTTTATGTTTTTATGTCTCACATATCCCTTTTTATGTTGCAAGTTTGTTACCAAACTGAAATAGCTATTGTTATTTTTACTGTTTTTTCTCCTTTTAATCTTTATGCTATAATTAAGTGTTTAACAACCTCTTCTGATAAAGAGTTGTGGTTTTCTGATCCAGTCTATTTATCACCTTACTTAAGATTTTCTGCACTTTTGCCCTTTCTTTTCCTTTTTAAGGATGAATAGCTCCTTTCAAAATATCCTGTGAGGTAATCCTACAAATTTACATTTTCCTTGTTGTGGGAGGAAAGGCTGTACTTTTTCCTATGACTTGGACTTGCCCTGTGAGGGGAGGATGGGCATTGGTACCCCCACACACTTGGCCACGGGAGGGCCATGCCGGGTGGTCATTGCTGGGACTGGGACCAGAGCTGTGGAGATTTTTGTAGTTTTTAAATCTTCAGGCTGCTGCTGGGGCACCTTCCTGCTCCTCAATGCAGGGTCCCAGAACCAGGCATGTGAACTCTCAGCCACAATGGGTTTTTGTACAAGGTTGTTACTGTGTTTTAAGATGTAGTAAAATATTCTTGGAGGAAAAAAAAAAAAAAAAATATCCTGTGAGGCAGATCTAATGGTGATGAACTCCCTCAGCTTACATTTGTCCAGGAAAGCTTTTATTTCTCCATATCCAAAGGGGTAGCTTCCCTGGATAGGGTACTCTTGGTTGACAGATTTTGCGTTCAATACTTTGAGACTGTCATTCCACTCTCCCCTAGCCTGTAGAGTTTCTGCTGAGACAGCCACCCTTTGTTCCTTGGTTGCTTTGAAATTCTTTCTTTTTCATCGATTTTTTGACGTTTTAATATAATGGGTCTTAGAAACAGTCTTTGTGCATGGAGGTAACTAGGCACTCTCTTAGCTTTCTATACTTGCGTACCCTGTTCCTTCCCAGATTTGTAGTGCTCTCAGCTATGATTTAACAAACTCCTACTCCTTTCTCCCTCTGGGATACCCATTATCTTCATGCTGTACTTCCTCATGAAGTTTGATAGTTCTTATAGAATTTTTAAGATCTTCGTTCTCCCTCTTCTTCTACCTGTACCATTTCTATCACTGAGCTCACTTATTCTCTCTTTCTTATAATCTGCTCTGTTTCCAGGGCTTTCTAATGCATTCTTTATCTCATTTATTCAGTTCCTCAGCTCCAAATTTTTTGCTTGGTTCTTTTTAGAGTTTCCATTTCTTTGGTAAATATTCCTTCTGTTCATTAATTTTATTCCTGAGCTCAATGAACTTTCTTTACGAATTTTCTAATACTGCATAGAGTTGTTTCCTGACAGCTATTTTGAATTCTCTATCAGATCACAATATTCTGTGAATTTATCAATTTCTTTGTAGGATACTGTGATACTATGCTTGTTCATGTACTTAATAAGTTGTTTCTCTTTTGGTGCACTTGAAATACTGAACACCTTTCTTCCTTAGACAAAGAGGATTTGTTTTTGTTTTTTCACTTGATTAAGATAATAGTTGTTTGCTCATGTCTAACTTTTTGAGACCGCATGGACGCCCAGGGTAGGAGAAACCCAAGTAAGATGGTAGGTGTTGCAAGAGGGCATCAGAGGGCAGACACACTGAAACCATACTCACAGGAAACAAGTCAATCTAATCACACTAGGACCACAGCCTTGTCTAACCCAATGAAACTAAGCCATGCCTGTGGGGCAACCCAAGACGGCAGGTCACATGACAGAATGTGGTCCACTGGAGAAGGGAATGGCAAACCACTTCAGTATTCTTGCCTTGAGAACCCCATGAACATTATGAAAAGGAAAAATGATAGGATACTGAAAGAGGAACTCCCCAGGTCAGTAGGTGCCCAATATGCTACTGGACATCAGTGGAGAAATAACTCCAGAAAGAATGAAGGGATGGAGCCAAAGCAAAAACAATACCCAGCTGTGGATGTGACTGGTGATAGAAGCAAGGTCCAATGCTATAAAGAGCAATATTGCATAGGAACCTGGAATGTCAGGTCCATGAATCAAGGCAAATTGGAAGTGATCAAACAAGAGATGGCAAGAGTGAATGTCGACATTCTAGGAATCAGCGAACTCAAATGGACTGGAATGGTGAATTTAACTCAGATGACCATTATATCTACTACTGCAGACAGGAATCCCTCAGAAGAAATGGAGTAGCCATCATAGTCAACAAAAGAGTCCATAATGCATTACTAGGATGCAATCTCAAAAAAGACAGAATGATCTCTGTTTGTTTCCAAGGCAAACCATTCAATATCACAGTAATCCAAGTCTATGCCCCAACCAGTAATGCTGAAGAAGCTGAAGTTGAACAGTTCTATGAAGACCTACAAGACCTTTTAGAACTAACACCCAAAAAAGATGTCCTTTTCATTATAGGGGACTGGAATGCAAAAGTAGGAAGTCGAGAAACACCTGGAGTAACAGGCAAATTTGGCCTTGGAATATGGAATGGAGCAGGGCAAAGACTAATAGAGTTTTGCCAAGAAAATGCACTGGTCATAGCAAACACCCTCTTCCAACAACACAAGAGAAGATGCTACACATGGACATCACCAGATGGTCAACACCAAAATCAGATTGATCATGTTCTTTGCAGCCAAAGATGGAGAAGCTCTATACAGTCAACAAAAACAAGACCGGGAGCTGACTGTGGCTCAGATCATGAACTCCTTATTACCAAATTCAGATTTAAATTGAAGAAAGTAGGGGAAACCACTAGACCATTCAGGTATGACCTAAATCAAATCCCTTATGATTATACAGTAGAAGTGAGAAATAGATTTTAGGGCCTAGATCTGATAGATAGACTGCCTGATGAACTATGGAATGAGGTTCGTGACATTGTACAGGAAACACGGATCAAGACCATCCCCATGGAAAAGAAATGCAAAAAAGCAAAATGGCTGTCTGGGGAAGCCTTACAAATAGCTGTGAGAAGAAGAGAAGCAAAAAACAAAGGAGAAAAGGAAAGATATAAGCATCTGAATGCAGAGTTCCAAAGAATAGCAAGAAGAGATAAGAAAGCCTTCCTCAGCGATCAATGCAAAGAAATAGAGGAAAACAACAGAATGGGAAAGACAGGGATCTCTTCAAGAAGATTAGAGATACCAAGGAAACATTTCATGCAAAGATGGGCTCGATAAAGGACAGAAATGGTATGGACCAAATAGAAGCAGAAGATATTAAGAAGAAGTGGCAAGAATACACAGAAGAACTGTACAAAAAAAAAACTTCATGACCAAGATAATCACAATGATGTGATCACTGACCAAGAGCCAGACATCCTGGAATGTGAAGTCAAGTGGGCCTTAGAAAGCATCACTACGAACAAAGCTAGTGGAAGTGATGGAATTCCAGTGGAGCTATTTCAAATCCTGAAAGATGATGCTGTGAAAGTGCTGCACTCAATATGCCAGCAAATTTGGAAAACTCAGCAGTGGCCACAGGACTGGAAAAGGTCAGTTTTCATTCCAGTCCCAAAGAAAGGCAATGCCAAAGAATGCTCAAACTACCGCACAATTGCACTCATCTCACATGCTATTAAAGTAATGCTCAAAATTGTCCAAGCCAGGCTTCAGCAATACGTGAACCGTGAACTTCCTGATGTTCAAGCTGGTTTTAGAAAAGGCAGAGGAACCAGAGATCAAATTGCCAACATCTGCTGGATCACGGAAAAAGCAAGAGAGTTCCAGAAAAACATCTCTTTCTGCTTTATTGACTATGCCAAAGCCTTTGACTGTGTGGATCACAATAAACTGTGGACAATTCTGAAAGAGATGGGAATACCAGACCACTTGACCTGCCTCTTGAGAAATCTGTAGGCAGGTCAGGAAGCAACAGTTAGAACTGGACATGGAACAACAGACTGGTTCCAAATAGGAAAAGGATTACCTCAAGGCTGTATATTGTCACCCTGCTTATTTAACTTATATGCAGAGTACATCATGAGAAACCCTGGGCTGGAAGAAGCACAAGCTGGAATCAAGATTGCCGGGAGAAATATCAATAACCTCAGATATGCAGATGACACCACCCTTATGGCAAAAAGTGAAGAGGAACTCAAAAGCCTCTTGATGAAAGTGAAAGTGGAGAGTGAAAAAGTTGGCTTAAAGCTCAACATTCAGAAAACTGAGATCATGGCATCTGGTCCCATCACTTCATGGGAAATAGATGGGGAAACAGTGGAAACAGTGTCAGACTTTATTTTTTGGGCTCCAAAATCACTGTAGATGGTGACTGCAGCCATGAAATTAAAAGACGCTTACTCCTTTGAAGAAACGTTATGTCCAACCTATATAGCATATTCAAAAGCAGAGACATTACTTTGCCAACAAAGGTCCTTCTAGTCAAGGCTATGGTTTTTCCAGTGGTCATGTATGGATGTGAGAGTTGGACTGTGAAGAAGGCTGAGTGCAGAAGAATTGATGCTTTTGAACTGTGGTGTTGGAAAAGACTCTTGAGAGTCCCTTGGACCGCAAGGAGATCCAACCAGTCCATTCTGAAGGAGATCAGCCCTGGGATTTCTTTGGAAGGAATGATGCTAAAGCTGAAACTCCAGTACTTTGGCCACCTCATGCGAAGAGTTGACTCCTTGGAAAAGACTCTGATGCTGGGAGGGATTGGGGTCAGGAGGAGAAGGGAACGACAGAGGATGAGATGGCTGGATGGCATCACTGACTCGATGGATGTGAGTCTGAGTGAACTCTGGGAGTTGGTGATGGACAGGGAGGCCTGGCATGCTGGGATTCATGGGGTCGCAAAGAGTCGGACACGACTGAGCAACTGAACTGAACTGAACTGGACTGGACTTTAGCTCACCAGGCTCCTCTGTCCATGGAAATCTCCCGGCAAAAACACTGGAGTGGGTAGCCATTCTCTTCTCCAGAGAGTCTTCCCGACCCAGGTATTGAACCCAGGTATCCTGCATTGCAGGCAGATACTTTACCAGATCAAAGAATCTGCTTTCAATGTAGGAGACACCAGTTTCATTCCTGGGTAGGGAAGATTCCCCTGGAGAAAAGACAAGCTACTCACTCCAGCATTCTTGGGCTTCCGTGGTGCTTCAGCTGGTAAAGAATCTGCCTGCAATGTGGGAGACCGGGGTTCAGAAGATCCGGGTTGGGAAGATCCCCTGGAGAAGGGAAAGGCTACGCACTCCATTATTCTGGCCTGGAGAATTCCATAGACTGTATAGTCCATGGGGTCGCACAGAGTCGGACGCTTCTTTCACTTTCTTTACCATCTGAGCCAGCAGAGAAGCCCCCTAACGATTCCATGACTTGATAATTAGTTATTCTTCGGTAGATGGCGCTATAGCACCAGAGTTTGGCTTCTCTTTCTAGGCTGCCTCTGGCTGTATTTGAAAATCTGCACTTTTTAGGACCTCCATTGGCTCTGCTAGAAATGTCACCTGGTGCCCCCGTGCCTCCAGGGTTGCTGGCGCTTTGTTGTTTCCAGGGGGACTGCTGTCACTTCTGTCGCCATCTGGAGCACAAGGACAGTGGTGCCTCTGCTGTGTCTAGGATTACCTGGCTTGTGAGTTCTGCCTCAGTTATTCCAACAGCTTCGCTTCTTCTGCCTGCTCCAATCCACCCACTTTCAGGAGTACGGATGAGTGGAATTCTCCGGTGCCTTGGTGTGTTGGATAGAGGAGTCTTCGTTGACTTATCAATGCTTTACTGTTTTTAAATTGAAGGTGATAAAAACAGTGTCTCACACCACCCTAATGCTGATGTCACTCCTTCTATAAGTGATTACTTCGTAAAAGAAAGCATCTCAGGCAACATAGCAGAGGCAAAATGTCCTTAGCCCTCAATGCAAGAAGGATAGACCTTCTAAAACTGACATTAAAATTTTAACGAAGAGACTTATAATTATAGTATTTTTAAAACAAATTTCAAAACAATATGCTGTAGTAAATTAATGTCCTTTATAATCATGTTGTTATCTAAAATCTAATAAAATGCATATTTATGGGCATTTATTTATATTTACATTTATATTTATATAAGAGGCTATATTTATATATGCACTTACATATAAGAGAGAAGATGGTAAAATGATATGTAAAAATTAAGTGTAAGTATGTTATATACATATATATTAACAAGACGAGAAGTTTTGGATTGTTGAATAATCAGTGCACTGGATGACAGTTAAAGGATTAATAACTTTAATATATAATGAGAACTTATAAGTCAACAATAAAAAGTCAAACACCAAAAATTTTTGAAATTAAGTACATAATATTTTTGAAAAAACATAAAACAGCAAGAAAAATAATTTTAGCCTTACTAGCAATCAAAAAAAAAAAAACCAAATTACAATTAATGGGATTTCATATTTTGCCTACAGATTGGAAGAGACGTTAAAAAATTAACAAGGGCTCTAGGAAAGGGAACTCTCATCCACTGTTGGCAACAATTTCCACAAATTATGGAAGAGAGTATACGAATGGGTGCAAAAACCTTAAGAATATCCCTACTTGGTGGTCTAAAATTCCGCTTATAGTAACTTGCCCAAAGAAAGGGAGTTACCAATTTGGAGAAAATGATATTCTATCTAGTGGTCTGTGGATTGGCAGTTCACCAGCAAGGAGTCCTTGTCTGGAGAGGAAGACACCAGATTCATTCTCATGACAGGTGAGCATGATGGTGATTGCCTTGCTCTGACTTCATGACTTTTAGTCTTCTGGCGGCACATCTTCAGACCTACTGAATTGAGCTAAGTCACCATCAGAACACCAGCGTCTCATTCCTAATCCTAATTCTCTTGAGCTCATTCCTGAATAGCACCCAGAAGATATAGAGAATGACAGATGTTACCTACGACCAAGCCCAGGATTCAAAAGAAAAGTCAGAACCCAGAAGTCACAGGAAGGTATATTAACTTGACAGAGCAACTTTAGATGTCCACACCTCAAAAAACTCATAAACTATTGGAGACAAGTAAAGAGGTGGACAAAATATATTTGCCACATCTATGTCAAAGACCAAATATTCTTAATTTCCCAAAGCTCTTACAGATCAATATATAAGGATGAAGCTAGAACCTATTATGCAGAGTGAAGTGAGTCAGAAAGAGAAAGATAAATACCATATTCTAATGCACATACACGGAATCTAGAAAAATGGTACTGAAGAATTTATTTACAGGGCAGCAATGGAGAAACGGACATAGAGAATAGATTTACGGACATGGGGAGAGGGGAAGAGAGGGTGAGATGTATGGAAAGAGTAACATGGAAACTTACATTAACACACGTAAAATATGTTAGCCAAGATAGCCAAGGGAAATTTGCTGTAGGGCTCAGAAAACTCAAACAGGGACTCTGTATCAACCTAGAGGGGTGGGATGGGGTGGGAGAGGGGAGGGAGTTTCAAAAGGGAGGGGATATATGTATACCTATGGCTGATTCATGTTGAGGTTTGACAGAAAACAACAATATTCTGTAAAGCAATTGTCCCTCAATAAAAAAATAAATTAAAAAAAAGACAAAACTCTAATTTTTAAAATGGACAAAAGACATTTATTGGCTGTTCAGATAAAAATAAATATAATTTTTAATCACATCAGAAAAAATCAACCTTAATAATAGTTAAACAAACGCAAATTAAAAACACTGAGACATCACTTTTTACCTCTTTGACTAACAAAGACCAAGATTGGTAATCTTTTGTGTTAGTAATAGAGTATTGACACAGAATCCATCATACATAACTGATGTCTGTAACAAGTTGATATAATATATATGGAGGTCAAGTTAAAAAGATTTATTACTATTTAATATGAAAATATGCTTAGATCCACAATTATACCTATAGAAATTGATCAACACATATACTTATAAATGTGCAAAAAGCTGAAGTCATCCATTGCCACACTGTTTACAGTAGCGAAAGGCAGGAAACAATCTAAATATTCATTAGCAACATACTTTTAGTAAATATATACAATAATCTATTATGAAGCAATTAAAAAATACATATGTATTTATATTTATATACCACACACACATACACATACACACACACACACACACACTTATGGAGAATGACTTCCATTTGCTGTTTAATATTTTAAAAAAGAACTGCAGAAGAATGTGCACATTTTGCTTCCATTTTTTGAATAAAACATTAAAGTACATGCGTTTCATCAGCTTAGTCTATCTCTAGAAGAATTTATAAGAACATTTGCTACTTGATAGCAACAGCCACAGAGAAGGCAATGGCAACCCACTCCAGTACTCTTGCCTGGAAAATCCCATGGACGGAGGGGCCTGGTAGGCTGCAGTCCATGGGGTCGCTAGGAGTCGGACACAACTGAGTGACTTCACTTTCACTTTTCACTTTCATGCATTGGAGAAGGAAATGGCAACCCACTCCAGTGTTCTTGCCTGGAGAATCCCAGGGATGCGGGAGCCTGGTGGGCTGCTGTCTATAGGGTTGCACAGAGTCAGACACAACTGAAGCAACTTAGCAGCAGCAGCAGTCTGTCTCCAGAACCAGTGTTCAGCTCAGTTCAGTTCAGTCACTTAGTTGTGTCCGACTCTTTGCGACCCCATGAATCGCAGCACACCAGGCCTCCCTGTCCATCACCAATTCCCGGAGTTCACTCAGACTCACGTCCATTGAGTCAGTGATGCCATCCAGCCATCTCATCCTCTGTCATTCCCTTCTCCTCCTTCCCCCAATCCCTCCCAGCATCAGAGTTGTTTCCAATGAGTCAACTCTTCACATGAGGTGGCCAAAGTACTGGAGTTTCAGCTTTAGCATCATTCCTTCCAAAGAAATCCCAGGGCTGATCTCCTTCAGAATGGACTGGTTGGATCTCCTTGCAGTCCAAGGGACTCTCAAGAGTCTTCTCCAACACCACAGTTCAAAAGCATCAATTCTTCGGCACTCAGCCTTCTTCACAGTCCAACTCTCACATCCATACATAACCACAGGAAAAACCATAGCCTTGACTAGACGGACCTTTGTTGGCAAAGTAATGTCTCTGCTTTTGAATATGCTATCTAGGTTGGTCATAACTTTCCTTCCAAGGAGTAAGCGTCTTTTAATTTCATGGCTGCACTCACTATCTGCAGTGATTTTTGGAGCCCCAAAAGATAAAGTCTGACACTGTTTCCACTGTTTCCCCATCTATTTCCCATGAAGTGATGGG
The DNA here is from genome assembly GCF_002263795.3 of Bos taurus. Taxonomy (NCBI): domain Eukaryota; kingdom Metazoa; phylum Chordata; class Mammalia; order Artiodactyla; family Bovidae; genus Bos; species Bos taurus. Next base: position 8,495,397 of record NC_037336.1, read on the forward strand.
ACCAGATGCCATGATCTTAGTTTTCTGAATGTTGAGCTTTAAGCCAACTCTCCACTTTCACTTTCATCAAGAGGCTTTTTAGTTCCTCTTCACTTTCTGCCATAAGGGTGGTGTCATCTGCATATCTGAGGTTATTGATATTTCTCCCGGCAATCTTGATTCCAGCTTGTGCTTCCTCCAGCCCAGGGTTTCTCATGATGTACTCTGCATAGAAGTTAAATAAGCAGGGTGACAATATACAGCCTTGACGTACTCTTTTTCCTATTTGGAACCAGTCTGTTGTTCCATGTCCAGTCCTAACTGTTGCTTCCTGACCTGCCTACAGATTTCTCAAGAGGCAGGTCAAGTGGTCTGGTATTCCCATCTCTTTCAGAATTGCCCAGTTTATTGTGATCCACACAGTCAAAGGCTTTGGCATAGTCAATAAAGCAGAAATAGATGTTTTTATGGAACTCTCTTGCTTTTTCCGTGATTCAGCAGATGTTGGCAATTTGGTCTCTGGTTCCTCTGCCTTTTCTAAAACCAGCTTGAACATCAGGAAGTTCACGGTTCACGTATTGCTGAAGCCTGGCTTGGAGAATTTTGAGCATTACTTTACTAGCATGTGAGATGAGTGCGATTGTGAACCAGTGTTAATAAACACTAAATAATTTGCCTCAGAGAAGAAAACCTGGGAGTCAAGGTTAATAGGAATATTTCCTGTGCACTATATTGCTTGTGAAGCTACTATTTTAAAAAACGTAAAATTAAAATTATAAAAACACTACACAAAGTCTAAAGCACTTCTGGAAAACTAGGAGGAAAAAAGACTGCTATGTTCTGATGGAGTCTAATGAAGGAAGGCTGGCCCTGACATATGGCAATGCCTGCTATTAACATAGAAAGGTTTTAAACAGTAAAGAACTGACAGAAGAATGAACACAGAGACCAATGTAACAGAAAAAATAGCTTCAAGTCAATGCTAACAAAATAAGAACTTAATGTATTGTTTTTTAAAAACTTGAAAATGTGGGAAGCTTTTTGCCTTTGGGTAAATTGTCTAATTATTTCGAAGAACATTCATTTAAGTTGTCCTCTGACATTATACACTAAATATATAATAAATGAATTGAATAAATAAATGTAAAAAGAAGCATAAAAATCATGAAATATATATACAGTCAGTCCTCCTTACCTGTGGATGCAGAATCAGCAGATAAGGTAACTTTGGGACTTGAACATTCATGGATTTTGGTACCCATGGGCAGGTCCTGACATCCCCTATGGATACTGAGGGACAACTGTGTGTGTGTGGGGGGGTGCGGGGTGTGTGTGAACTCCACAGGTCCACTTACACACAGATTTCCTCGATAAATGTGCACTATAGTACTGCACGATATGAAGTAGGTTGACGCTTCTTATTCTGGCATTGTTCAAAGGTCAACTGTATATATATCTGAGAGGACCTGATCTCTAGACAAGGAAAGCCTTTCTTAAGATAAAACACAGTGAAAGAAACAATCTACAGAGGACAAAGCAATTTTGCCAATATGAAAATTCTAAAATGCACCTTTAAAATATCATAAACAAAATGCAAGGCTATGTATGAACTGGGAAAGGTTGTTCACAACAAAGAAGTTATTGGCATTAAATCCAAAACAAGATTATCAACAAGTAAAACATTAAAATGTCAGACCGAAAAAAAAAAAAGAGGAAAGGAAATTAACCAACCAGAGAAGAAAAATACACATCACCCACAACGCATTTAATTCTATCACTGACGCAGCTGTAATTACTTTCCTCATTTTGCAAATGAAAACTGACATTCAGATTAAATAGTTCACCCAAAGTCATAGAGCCAATAACAGGTGAGCTGAGATCTGACCTCAAAACTAATTTTACAGCAAAGTTTGTGCTTTTAATCCCAAAGGCCCGCTCTCTAGCCCTCTCTGTGTGTCTCTGTGTAGATACACAATACAGCAGGAAGAGTGTGCCACTACCAAAAGCAAAACTGGAAACACTGCTTCCTGTATATAATTGATAAATGGATATTGATAGTGTTTCTCTATGTCTAGTCTCAAAATACTCTTGCCTGGAAAATCCCATGGATGGAGGAGCCTAGAAGGCTGCAGTCCATGGGGTTGCTAAGAGTCGGATACGACTGAGCAACTTCACTTTCACTTTTCACTTTCATGCATTGGAGAAGGAAATGGCAACCCACTCCAGTGTTCTTGCCTGGAGAATCCCAGGGACCGGGGAGCCTGGTGGGCTGCCGTCTATGGGGTCGCACAGGGTTGGACACGACTGAAGCGACTTAGCAGCAGCAGCAGCAGTCTCAAAATAAGGTCAGTATTCCTAATCAGGGCAAGAATGTATACTTGCCATGTTTCCTGATGAAGTACTTCAATAGAATAATCCATTTGAGAGTTTATGTTTTGGAAGCAAAAATGGGAAAACAAATGCAGATACCTCTATCTAAATGGACTAAATGCATTTCTGGTTGAATATTGCTCTGTATGTAGCACAGTTTTTCCCGAATCCAGAGGCCAAGTAGCAAAAGCACCACTCAATTCAGTTCAGATCAGTCGCTCAGTGGTGTCCGACTCTGTGACCCCATGAACCTCAGCTCGCCAGGCCTCCCTGTCCATCACCAACTCCTGGAGTTCACCCAAACTCCTGTCCATTGAGTCGGTGATGCCATCCAACCATCTCATCCTGTTGTCCCCTTCTCCTCCTGCCCTTAATCCCTCCCAGCATCAGGGTCTTTTCAAATGAGTCAGCTCTTCACATCAGATGGCCAAAGTATTGGAGTTTTAGCTTCAGCATCAGTCCTTCCAAAGAACACCCAGGACTGATCTCCTTTAGGATGGACTCGTTGAATCACCTTGCAGTCCAAGGGACTCTCAAGAGTCTTTTCCAACACCACAGTTCAAAAGTATCAATTCAACAGTATGAAAAGGCAAAGCACCACTAGGCATGTATTATTATCAGGAACTAATTGAAATTATAATAACATTTTCAGTATCTAATTCAAATTTTTCATTTGTTTGCATTATTTAAAATAATTTTATAACCAGATAAAACCTAAGGGCATTTCTGTTTAAAAGTTAATATCTTTATTTCAAGTTGAAAGAGTGTCCTTGCCAAGTTGTTGGCCCAAAATGTCAGTATTGCTGAAGTTAACCAATTGCTAGATAAAGAAAGATGATGTCAACTTTGGTAGCAGAGGTTATCTCTGAAGCTTTTATGAATTCTTGCCAAACCTAAGATCTATTTTGGTTTTAAGACATCTGTTACCCTGCAAATGGACTCTCTTCCCCTTCCTCCTCATCTTTTCCAGAGTCGTCAGTGTCCTTCAGCCTAGCATTCTCGTTGTTCCTGATACTGCTTCTTTATACTTTCTATTGCTGTCTTCTGGAGCTCACTCCATAGTGAGAAACCTTAATCTATGTGTACATATAAACCTAGAGATAGTGATATAGATAGGTAAATAATTAGATAAAACATTCTCTTTTCCAAAATTCATAGGCAGCAATGGAAGTAGTAATCATCTTTACTGCAAATTCTACCAAGATCCTTTTGTGTTTGACAGAAAGAAAAACCCTGTGGATGGATGGCTGAATTGTTTAAATCCATCAGCTTAGCTTAGGTACATTTATTCATGGATGAATGGATAAGTGTTAGGGGTACAAAGGAGGGTATTAAGTGCCAAATTGAAGCTTCAACAATACCTATTGCTGCCAATTGGCAGGACTCCAAATATCCCCTCACCAAACAGATGGTATGAAAGTTGCAGCAGTGGAAAATATGACAGGTTTTAAAATGCATGCAATGAATTAAACATTATGGAGTTGAACCTGAAAGTTTAAACTTTTATCTTAAAATTATACCTCTACTAATAAAACTTCATAGAACCTTTGAATATTATTAATGCACCCACATTATTAATGCACCCACACAAATCCAATATGTGTCAAGAAGTTTAGGTCAAGTTCTTAAAATATACTATGAATATGATAGCATATGTTTTTTTTATTGATCAAGTATGCTAATATCATCTAAATGAAGGCTCAAAGGGAAAAATACAGAGCCATGTTGGATTTATTTCATTCTGGATACTAGAAAAATTCAAAGAACATGGAAAAATAGAGATTATAGGAAGCATAAGTGTTTAAATTATTAAGCAAATGCACAAATAAGTATCTTATTATCTAATTATTTTCCTTTCTCTTGGGTTCTTTAGAAGATTACAGTCGAAGTATTGTTCTTGATGCTATAGGATTCAGTGCCTTTTTAAATACCAGCATATTCATCAGACTTTTTCACCTGCTTTATAAATATAAAATACATTTTTGGTTATCATGTATATTCATAGTGATGCCTTGATAAGAAGTAGATAGTACCAAGCGTCTGTCTTAGCAAATGATAATCCTGGGTGTCACAAAATGGTTAGTTTCAGAAGCACTGATGTGTTATGATAGCAACTGAATCCTCATCACCGGGGAAATTTTTATTTGTGCACGTTTGGTGTTATGTTTAAATATCTGCCATTTGTAGAAACATGTACAAGTGATCAAACTGTATATAAAATAATGAAACAGATGCTGCTGCTCACACAAACATGCCAAAACACACATGGTCCAAGGGACAAGGGCCAAACTTTATCTTGGAAGGTCACGTGCTGCAGGGTCCCTGGTATCTCAGGATTCATCAAGGCTAATTATTATTCTCAATTCCATGTTCTCCCAAATGGGAATTCTGAAAGTCTAATTTTCATCATACCAAGGCTAGGGTAAAAAGAGAAAAGGAAGCTCTAAAAAAGTCCCAGAATAGCCAGGGTCAAAGATTAGCACATAAAAAAAATGTTTTGAATTTTAAATTTGCTGACTTTTTAAATGCAAAATTCAAAATGTTCGTAAGACATAGGAAAGTAGCCTTCCTTGTCTTCCAATCTCTTTTGCCAATGGCAGCAGTTTCTTATGGCCCCTTCCATAGGTGTTTCTATGCCTAACTAAACAAATATGTAATATTCTCATTTTTTTAACCAAATGGGGCTTACTATACGCATCATGCTACACTTTGCTTTTTTCAGTTAATTTTTTTCATTGCATTATATTCAATTATATAAATACCCAATTAATTGTTAAAATTCCCTATTGATGAATACTTAGATCTCATCTTGTACGATTAGGAACAAAGGAAGCGCTCTCTCTCTCTCTCTCTCCCCCTCTCTCTCTTTCTCTCTCTCTCTCTCTCTCTATATATACACACACACACATGTATTTTACTTATAGCCTAGGACTCTGCTTAGATCCTAAACCCTGTAAGTATTTAATATTTGGTTGAATTATTAGCACAGAAACAAATTTTCATACTTCAAACCATTTCATCTGGTGATTTTTCCCTTTCCAATCCTTTCCAAGTCTAACTGCCAAGTATAACAGTAGGTTCTCAGTAAACATTAATTAAGAGTGATGTGGCATATTAAACTTCATTAAAATTTTAAATGACATCACCAATAATCAGAATATTGCTTCACTGGAGAATCTGTTTGACCCTAATTGTTAGTGAATTCAGCTTGGCTTTTCCTGGTGGGAAAAAAAAAAGGGAAAGGAAGTAAGCCACCTTAATTTTGGATTTGTGACACCAGTTACACCTGTCCTTGCCCATTTGAGAACTCTTGTAACATCAGTATCAGGTAGGTTAACATTTAACTCTTCTATATAAAGGCATAATTCAGAGACTCTTCCAAGCTACTATGGTTCAACTCTGGTTCATTTAGGCTACAAGATAATGTACCAGAAGGATGGTGGGATCTTACAAAACTATCTAAAGGACAAGTCTTGGAAAACAGAAACTAATGCAACTCCAAGAGGCTCAGAAGACAGAAGAACAGTGTCTGAACAAGATGCCACCTCAAGTAATCCAAATAGTATGTCTGTGGGCTGCTGTGGCCACATTCCTGGGGCCCCTACCATCCCTCCCCACCAATGATCCTCACCATCCCTCAGCAGGGAGTTTCAGTCTTACTTATCTGCGTCCCACATCTAGGGGTGTGTTTTATATAACGTTTTAGTACAGCCAAGTGTTTGCATGCTCAGTCTCTCAGTCATGTCTGACTCTTTGTGATCCCATGGACTATAACCTGCCAGGCTCGTCTGTTCTTGGGATTTTCCAGGCAAGAATACTGGAGTGGGTTGCCATTCCCTCCTCCAGGGGATATTCCTGACCCAGGGATCAAACCCATGTCTCCTGTGGCTCCTGCATTGGCAGGCAGATTCTTTACCACAGAGCCTCCTGGGAAGCCCACAGTATAGCCGTATACAGATAATTAAACCCATTTCATTGAAACAAGTATTGCACTTTGGAATGTGCATCCTAATTTCACATATTCCCTTCTTCTTCATTTATTTAAATGCTGGTTGCTCCTCCTGCTGCTGCTAAGTCGCTTCAGTCATGTCCGACTCTGTGTGACCCCATAGACGGCAGCCCACCAGGCTCCCCTGTCCCTGGGATTCTCCAGGCAAGAACACTGGAGTGGGTTGTCATTTCCTTCTCCAAAGCATGAAAGTGAAAAGTGAAAGTGATGTCGCTCAGTCGTTTGCAACTCTTAGCCACCCCATGGACTGCAGCCTACCAGGCTCCTCTGTCCATGGGATTTTCCAGGCAAGAGTCCTGGAGTGGGGTGCCATTGCAATTAATTTCAAGACCCAGTATCAGTCAGTTTGAAAAACACTGCTCTAGAGAGATTGATTTAGACAACAGCATCATTGAAGATAATGAAATGAACAAGCTTGTGAGGGAGGTGAGAAATAAAGAAAATCAAAGACCATTCTGCATCTGGAAGAGGAGAGGATAGAAAGAATGGGGAGTAGACTTACACTCATATCTTTTATCAGCAAAATGAAACCCGCCTGATCCCAGTTTAATACTATACCAAGGCTTAACCCGCACACATCACCATATGGCACTAACACAATACAAATCATGACTTATCTGACAAGTAAAAGAAGAAAAAAAAAAAAAAAAGGAAAGTAGGAAGGAGGAAAGGGCGAGTGAAAGAGAGAGAGAAAGGAAGGAAGGAAGGAAAAGGGGAGAGAGGGAGGTGTGGAGGGAGGAAGGCTAATGTTTTAAGTGTTATTTGTATGAGTAAGGCAGCAGCTCAAATTCAGTATAACTGTCCTGAAAAGTCCTCATTTATTTCAGAGGTAATGCTTGCTCTCCTCACCCCTTTCCACCTCCCCTTCAGTAGGTCCTTCCCCACCATTACTTAGACTGGGGTCTGCTTGTCTGACCCGAACTGTCAACATACTCAGAGAATTAAAAACCGTAGTCTTGTAGGATCCAGCTCTTCCAAACACATCCACCTAGATCCTAGACAGACTTCTTGCCACACAGAACATGAAGTGAAGTGTCAGCTACTCAGTCGTGTCTGACTCTTTGCGACCCCATGTACTATGTAGCCTGCCAGGCTCCTCTGTCCATGGGATTCTCCAGGCAAGAATACTGGAGTGGGTTGCATTCCCTTCTCCAGGGGATCTTCCCAACCCAGGGATCAAACCTGGATCTCCTGCACTGCAGGCAGATTTTTTACCATCTGAGCCACCAGCGAAGCCCTCTTGCCACACTGCATGCAAGAAACAAATCTAAACTCAAGGTAGATGTCACGTGCTGAGACCCATGATGTACCTAACCTCAGGCTCAAGTTCTTGCCCTGTCTTTGGTAGATGATGTTTTCCTCAGTCCCTCCCTCTTGTTCTCATCAAGTGGTAACCACCCTTCTGCTGGGAACAGCCAGCCTTCCTTCACGGTTTCAGCCTTGGCATTTATCTCCTCCACAGTTCTAAAGTTAGCAGAGAAATGAAAATATTTCATTTCCTTGCTTATGCATCCACTTTTTCAAATTACTCCCAGGAAATGTCAATCCCAGGAGAAATATTGTGGAGATGGTGACTGCATTAAAACCATGCAGAAGAGTGGCCTGTCCTAGTGAAAATTTCCAGGACACCTACATTGACCCTGAGTCCTCTTTGCTCAAGGAAAACAGTTTCACAGACCTTCCTGCTCAGAGAAGGAAGGGTGGGTGCCTTCAGCAGTCCAAGAAGGGCTAGCTGACATCACCAAGCTGGCCGTCACATTGGTGTGTGGCATGTGTTGCTCAGGGTGATTTTTTTAAATTAAACTTTGGAACAAAACCCTTGTTTTCTATTTTTAGTTTCATTTGTAATAATGGAATGAAAAATAAGTGATCCTTGAACTCCTGTTTCACATCAGTCACAGAGAGCAAATATAGCTCCTCTGACAGCCACTAAGTTAGGGCTAAGGAATTTCTAAGCAATTCAGGGGTGTGAATTTGCACATTCTTTAAGCTGTTTTTTTTTTTTTTTTTTTTCTGGGCAGTCTGTCTCTGGAGATAAAATGTGAAACACGATATGGGAGCATAGTTGGCATTCACAGGTGACAATCAGACTTATAGGAGTAAGTCTAATTATAGCATAAAGGATTATCAGCAAAGGGCTGGGCTCCTATATTTGGTGGGTGGTGAAACTACGTCTTTACCATGACACCTTCCTCTCACTTGTTCTTGGCCCCAACGACATAACCTCAGCCCACAATGCAGGCTAGAGGGGCAGAATGTTACCAAATACAAAAAATATCAGACTCTGGGATCAGAAAGTGTGAGACATAGAACAAGTGTGTTTTCCTTATGGAAAAAAAAAGAGAAAAAAAAAGCAAAGTGAATAAGTGCACATTGCTTCTAAAAGTTAATTCTGATTCTTCTTCAAATACATAAATAAAATGTTAAACCTATTGTTTCATGATTTGATTTTGTTTTGTCTATTATTCTTTAATTTTGTCCTGATAATCTGATTTCCAGTTAAGGCCAGTCACACAGTGGTGTCCAATTCTTTGTGACCCCATGAACCACAGCACACCAGGCTTCCCTGTCCATCACCAACTCACAGAGTCCACCCAAACCCATGTCCATTGAGTCAGTGATGCCATCCAACCATTTCATCCTCTGTCATCCCCTTCTCCTCCTGCCCTCAATCTTTTCCAGCATCAGCGTCTTTTCCCATCTCTTGAAGAATTTTCCACATTTTTTTGTGATCCACACAAAGGCTTTGGTGTAGTCAATAAAGCAGAAGTGGATGTTTTTCTGGAACTCTCAGCTTTTTCAATGATCCAACACATGTTGGAAATTTGATCCTTGGTTCCTCTGTCTTTTCTAAATCCAGCTTGAACATCCAGAAGTTCACAGTTCACATACTGTTGAAGCCTGGCCTGGAGAATCTTGAGCATTACTTCAGGACCCAGGAGAAAGGAGCAGGGACCCCACAAGAGACGGACTCAGACTTGCCTGTGACGTTCTTAGCTGTTACTGAAGTCAAGTCTGGTGGATAACTGCTTGAAAGCCAATACTCCAGAGACAAGATCAGTGGAAAGGAAAATTTGTTTTATTTTGGAGGCTGGCAATTGAGGGAGAAGGTAGACTCACGTCCAAAGGCCAATGTCCCCCTGATAATCAGTGGGAAAGAGCTTTTAAAGGGGAATTTCAGGGGTATATAGACAGAGGGAGGAAGCTAAATGCAGAAACAACACAGCTCTGACAGTCATCTTTTTAAAAAAATTTATTTATTTTAGTTGGAGGCTAATTACTTTACAATATTGTATTGGTTTTGTTATAAATTGACATGAATCAGCCATGGCTGTACATGTGTCCACCATCCTGAACCCCCCCTCCCTCCTCCCTCCCCATCCCATCCCTCAGGGTCATCCCACAGCACCAGCTCTGAGCACCCTGTCTCATGCATCAAACCTGGACTGGCAATCTGTTTCACATATGATAATATACATGTTTCAATGCTACTGTCTCCAATCATCCCACCCTCGCCTTCTCCCACAGAGTCCAAAAGACTGTTCTATACATCTGTGTCTCTTTTGCTATCTCACATACAGGGTTATTGTTACCATCTTTCTAAATTCCATATATATGCATTAGTATACTGTATTGGTGTTTTTCTTTCTAGCTTACTTCACGCTGTATAATAGGCTCCAGTTTCATCCACCTCATTAGAACTGATTCAAATGGATTGTTTTTAATGGCTGAGTAATATTCCATTGTGTATATGCACCACAGCTTTCTTATCCATTCATCTGCTGATGGACATCTAGGTTGCTTCCATGTCCTGGCTATTGCAAACAGTGCTGTGATGAACATTGGGGTACATGTGTCTCTTTCAATTCTGGTTTCCTCAGTATCTACGCCATGCCTTGGGATTGGTGGGTTGTATGGCAGTTCTATTTCCAGTTTTTTAAGGAATCTCCACACTGTTCTCCATAGTCGCTGTACTAGTTTGCATTCCCACCAACAGTGTAAGAGGGTTCCCTTTTCTCCACACCCTCTCCAACACTTATTGTTTGTAGACTTTTTGATAGCAGCCATTCTGACCAGGGTGAGATGGTACCTCATTGTGGTTTTGATTTGCATTTCTCTGACAATGAGTGATGTTGAGCATCTTTTCATGTGTTAGCCATCTGTATGTCTTCTTTGGAGAACTGTCTGTTTAGTTCCTTGGCCCGTTTTTTTGATTGGGTCATTTATTTTTCTGGAATTGAACTGCAGGAGTTGCTTGTATATTTTTGAGATTAATTCTTTGTCATTTGCTTCGTTTGCTATTGTTTTCTCCCATTCTGAAGGCTGTCTTTTCATTTTGCTTACGGTTTCCTTCATTGTGCAAAAGTTTTTAAGTTTAATTATGTCCCATTTGTTTACTTTTCCTTTTATTTCCATTACTCTGGGAGGTGGGTCATAGAGGATCCTTCTGTGATTTATGTCAGAGAGTGTTTTGCCTATGTTTTCCTCTAGGAGTTTTATAATTTCTGGCCTTATGTTTAGATCTTTAATCCATTTTGAGTTTATTTTTGTGTATGGTGTTAGAAAATATTCTAGTTTCATTCTTTTACAAGTGGTTCACCAGTTTTCCCAGCACCACTTGTTAAAGAGATTGTCTTTTCTCCATTGTATATTCTTGCCTCCTTTGTCAAAGATAAGGTGTCCATAGGTGCCTGGATTTATCTCTGGGCTTTCTATTTTGTTCCATTGATCTATATTTCTGTCTTTGTGCCAGTACCATACTGTCTTGATGACTGTAGCTTTGTAGTATTGCCTGAAATCAGGCAGGTTGATTCCTCCAGTTCCATTCTTCTTTCTCAAGATTGCTTTGGCTATTTGAGGTTTTTTTTATTTCCATACAAATAGTGAAATTATTTGTTCTAGTTCTGTGAAAAATACCATTGGTAGCTTGTTGGGGATTGCATTGTGTCTATAGATTGCTTTGGGTAGTATACTCATTTTCACTATATTGATTCTTCCAATCCATGAACATGGTATATTTCTCCATCTATTTGCCTCTTCTTTGATTTCTTTCATGAGTGTTTTATAGTTTTCAATATATAGGTCTTTTGTTTCTTTATATAGATATATTACTAACTACTTTATTCTTTTTGTTGCAATGGTGAATGGAATTGTTTCCTTAATTTCTCTTTCTTTTTTCTCATTGTTAGTGTATAGGAATGAGAGGGATTTCTGTGTTAATTTTATATCCTGAAACTTTACTTTATTCATTGATTAGCTGTCTAGAGCCATACTACCCTGAACACACCTTATCTTGTCTGACAGTCATCTTAAAATCAGTCGTGCAGTGGTCTGATCAGTGTTGATTGTTTTAAGTACAGTCAGTCTTTAGTTCCAGGGTTGATTTTTTTCTCTATATCTTTTTTTTTTTTTTTTTTTGAGGCCAGTCCTCAGAATCATGGCAGATTATGTCACAGCTACAGTCTGGTCATCACATAGTTAACTTCTACCTGGTAGAGGTTTCAGTATCTACAAGACAGCTCAAAGCATTTGGCTCAAAATATCACTGTAGCCCTTGAGAAGGAATTAAAAATCCTTGACTTTGCTTAATGACTATAGTGTTATTTGGTCTTGTTTGACTGTTTTCTTTTGCTTCTGCATTTTCTCACTTCTCTGATAAAGCTTATCATGTGGCTAAAATGCTTCTACAGACAGAAGGCAGGTGGAGGATGTAGGGTGGGAAGGCCTTAGGGTCCTGCTTCAAGTCAACATTACCACTATTCCTATGGTGATTCTTTCTTATTTCAGTATCAACATGGAGGGCCCCATCCAAACCCTGGCCTCTCAGTTTCTTTATTTTCTCCTTCAGTGTCTTGTCACATGGTCCACCGTACCATGCATCCCTAATCAAACTTCAGTGCTGACATTAGCAGCATTCCCTGACCGCCCATTGCAAGGATCTGCATCTCTGATCACCATCATTCAACTTTCCGGCCAACTTCCTTTGACCTTCTGGCTCTGTCCCATCCCTTTACCCTGCAGCTTCTTCATTGTTCATCTCCCCACTCACCTGCTTATTTAAATTCCCCCCTCATCTGCTTATCTAGTTAGACTCCATGATCATTTTAATCCCTGTCTTGCATTTAGTCTCAACTACTTTGACTTCATCATATGTGTCAGCAAAATCTGAACTTGAGTAAGCTCCATTCTGGCTTGTTCTGCAGCTATAGACCTTGGCCCACAAAAATAAATAAACAAATAAGATAAATGCAGAAATGTGCAGATTAGATCCACTTTATTCCTTAAAACCTTAAGTGGTCCCTCAAGCATACCTCATAATCCTCTGACATTCTTATAATCAGTTTACTCTGTGATTACATTTCACATTTCCTTTTTCCTCAAACTCCAACTATTTATTTTACCTCCTTGACCTCAGCTGAATTTGACATCATATTTTAGTTTGCTGGCAAATAAAAGCAATCAAAAAGGAAATTTTTTTAATGAAGTAAAATAAAGGGAGATGAGACAAAAACGGAATTTCAGATATTGTTCTGAAGTCATTCCTTCAAAACAGCCCTGGCTGTTTTCTGAAATGGCATAGAAAAATGACCGCTCAGCTGCAACATCCATCCCTGTGCATCAGTCAGAGAAACATGGGTTCCTTAGAGAAATGGCCTGTTCCAGGTATGAAGTCAATCAGTCAGTTCAGTCACTTAGTCATGTCCGATTCTTTCCGACCCCATGGACTGCAGCACGCCAGGCCTCCCTGTCCATCACCAACTCCTGGAGTTTCCCCAAACTCATGTCCACTGAGTCAGTGATGCCATCCAACCATCTCATCCTCTGTCATCCCCTTCTCCTCCCACCTTCAATCTTTCCCAGCATCAGGGTGTTTTTCAATGAGTAACTTCTTCATATCAGGTGGCCAAAGTATTGGAGTTTCAGCTTCTGTATCAGTCCTTCCAATGAATATTCAGGACTGATTTCCTGTAGGATGGACTGGTTGGATGTCCTTGCAGTATTAAATACAAAAGACATAAGAGATGGAGTAGGAAAGAACACCGTGTGCCAGAAAGTAAGTCAGCCTGAAGAAGGCGACACTGGCTGAATCTGGGACATCTTGATCACCCAAAAGAAAAAGGTCAGTAAAATGTACTACCTAGTGGATTAAAATAAAATATCCAGGAGTCTATGCTGAATAAATGGATAAATAGGTGAGATAAATAAATAAATAGAAGATTGCCAGTTACTATAGGTAGAAGGAATGATAGAGTTATAAAATCACCATTTGCAACCACCATGTGAATAACTGTTCAAGGAAGAATGCCAATGAAACAAACTTTTAGTTAAATTTTGATGAGTAATAAGATATTTACAAAATATCTCCTCAAAGTACCTCCTCAAATATAACTTGTTGATTACAAAGGAAGATAAATTTCCTTTCAGATGGAGAATTCTTGCAGATGGAACCTTAAGTAGTTTTATTAACTTGCATGTGTTGATATAACAGAATACCACAGGCCGTGTGGCTTAAAAAACAGGCACATATTTTCTCACGTTCCTGGAGGCTGGAGGTCCAAGGTCAAAGGCCAGTGGGTTGGTTTATAGCCAGGTTTCTCTCCTTGGCTTGCAGGCACCGGCTTTCATGCTGTGTCCTCACATGGGCTTTCCTCTAAGCACACATACTCCTGGCATCCCTTCCTCTGCTTTTGAGAACACCAGTCCTGTAGAGTCAGGCCCCTCTTCTGATTTCATTTAACCTTAATTACCTCCTAAGACCCAGTTTTCCAATACAATCATATATTGGGGGTTAAAGGCCAAATATATGAGTTGGGGAGGAATACAATTCTGCCTGTAACAGTGGTCAAATTTAACATCAGGGATAATAGAGAAATTGACAACATTTGACTTAATTTTATAACCAGAAGGATACAATATCACTTACAAAGCATTCTTGCCAGAAGGGCTAACCTGTACAAACAACTGTCTGGAACTCTTCAAAGGGTCAGTGTCATGAAAGATGAAGACCAAGGAAGTTCTTCAAATGAAAGGAACTGTTCCACATCAAGGAGACAAAAACAACAGGACAACTAGAGGCAGTGTACGAACCTGAGTTTCTGAAAAGGAAACTGCTAGGACCACTGGCCAAGTTTGAATACAGGCTGTCTTTTAGATATAACATGGCATCAGTGTTGCAACAGTGCCAAACTTCCTGAATCTTATCATTGTGTTATGACTGTGCAAGAAAATGTCCTGCTTCTAGGAAATAGATACTAAGGCCTTTAGGAATAAAGGATCATGACATCTGCAATTTACTCTCCAATTATTTCTAAAAAACAAACAAACAAACAAGTACATCAAGGATATGTAGAGATTTAAAACAAACTGATAATAATTGATACATCTAAAGGAAATGTTCTTGAAACTTTTCATAGACTTGAAAATTTTAATACAAAAAGTTTTTTTTTAAAAAAGAACGAAAACCACAATTTTAAATAATGCAGGTAGCTTCATTGACTCACAAAATCCTCCCAGAATTGACTTTTAAAGGTATAAATCCACAAGGACAGAGAGATGAGCAGGAACAATAGAACTTGGGAACCAGAGAAGCAGATGGAGTAGTAGTAATTTACTGAACAGATTCAAAGAGCTGAATCTGAAACCAGAGGTGGGTACAGCCAGCCAGTGTACACTACAGAATCCCCCAGAGGCCCAGTCACTGGCAGTACCAGCTGCCTCTGAGGATGAGACTGAAAACAAAAGAATCCCTTCCCTATTGGAGCATACCAACTGCTTCTCACTCACCTCGCAGATGAGAGGTTTTACCCCCTATAGAGGGTAAAGCAGAGTGTGTCTGAGCTTGTAGATTCCAGAGACTTTGAGAGCAGGAAGTTACTACTGAAAACAAGTGATATAGAAAAGCATACATGCATACAGGTACTGTCGTTTTCAAGCTGTGGACCCAGGACAGTTCATCATATTCTGATTGGGCAAACTTCTTAAACTCATCCAAAACTTTAAAAATGTTGGAAGAAATCACTAGCTAGAGAGAAACAAATTTAAAACATAGCTGGCAACCTTATAAAAGTCACTAGATCCACAGTATTTATCAGTAAGTTTGATGACACCACCCTTATGGCAGAAAGTGAAGAAGAAATAAAGAGACTCTTGATGAATGAGAAGAGGAGAGTGAGAAAGTTGGCTTAAAGCTCAACATTCAGAAAACTAAGATCATGGCATCCAGTCCCATCACTTCATTGCAAATAGATGGGGAAACAGTGGAAACAGTGGCAGACTTTAACTTTGACTAAACAGAACTTTGTTGGCAAAGTAATGTCTCTGCTTTTTAATATGCTGTCGAGTTTGGTCATAAATTTTCTTCCAAGGAGCAAGTGTCTTTATTTCATGGCTGCAGTCACCATCTGCAGTGACTTTGGAGCCCAAGAAAATAGTCTGTCACTGTTTCCATTGTTTACCCATCTATTTGCCATGAAGTGATGGGACTGGATGACATCACCTTCATTTTCTGAATGTTGAGTTTTAAACCAATTTTCTCACTCTCTATTAGTCAAGAGGCTCTTTAGTTCTTCTTCTCTTTCTGCCATAATGGTGATGTCATCTTCATATCTGAGGTTATTGATATTTCTCCAGGCAATCTTGAATCCAGCTCATGCTTCTTCCAGCCTGGAATGTCTCATGATGTACTCTGCATATAAGTTAAATCAGCAGGGTTTCAATATACAGCCTTAACGTACTCCTTTCCCAATTTGGAACCAGTCTGTTGTTCCATGACCAGTTCCAACTGTTGCTTCTTGACCTGCATACAGATTTCTCAGGAGGCAGGTCAGGTGGTCTGGTATTTCCATCTCTTTCAGAATTTTCCACAGTTTGTTGTGACCCACACAGTCAAAAGCTTTGGCATAGTCAATAAAGCAGAAATAGATGCTTTTCTGGTATTTTCTTGCTTTTTCGATGATCCAGCAAATGTTGACAATTTGATCTCTGGTTTCTCTGCCTTTTCTAAATCCAGTTTGAACATCTGGAACTTTGCGGTTCACATACTGTTGAAGCCTGTCTTGCAGAATTTTGAGCATTACTTTGCTAGTGTGTGAGATGAGTGCAATTGTGCATTAGTTTGAGCATTCTTTGGCATTGCCTTTCTTTGGGATTGGAATGAAAACTGACCTTTTCCAGTTCGGTGGCTGCTGCTGAGTTTTCCAAATTTGCTGGCATATTGAGTGCAGCACTTTCACAGCATCGTCTTTCAGGATTTGAAATAGCTAAACTGGAATTCCATCACCCCCACTAGCTTTGTTCATAGTGCTGCTTCCTAAGGCCCACTTGACTTCGCATTCAAGGATGTCTGGCTCTAGGTGAGCGATCACGCCATCGTGGTTATCTGGGTCATGAAGATCTTTTTCTTATAGTTCTGTGTATTCTTGCCAACTCTTCTTAATATCTTCTGCTTCTGTTAGGTCCATACAATTTCTGTCCTTTTTTGTGCCCATCTTTGTATGAAATGTTCCCTTGGTATCTCTAGTTTTCTTGAAGAGATCTCTAGTCTTTTTCATTCTATTGTTTTCCTCTATTTCTATGCATTGGTCACTGAGGAAGGCTTTCTTATCTCTCCTTGCTATTCTTTGGAACTCTGCATTCAAATGGATATATCTTTCCTTTTTTCCTTTGCCTTTTGTTTCTCTGCCTTTCTCAGCTATTTATAAGGCCTCCTCAGACAACCATTTTTGCATTTTTTTTCTTGGGGATGGTCTTGATCACTTCTCCTATACAATGTCATGAACCTCCGTCCATTGTTCTTCAGGCACTCTGTCTATCAGACCTAATCCCTTGAATCTATTTGTCACTTGCTCTGTATAATCATAAGGGATTTGATTTAGGTCATACCTGAATGGTCTAGTGGTTTCCCCTACTTTCTTCAATTTAAGCTAAATATTTATAATCAATTGAAAAACAGGTTTCCATAGAGTATATACAATATGACCTTAAATTTCTCCTTATATATCTGTGCCCACACACACAGCAGAAATTGAAGAACAGAGATGTAAGTCACAGTGCCTGAGTTAAAATTCAGGTTTTACAATTTTCTGTATGAATTAAGTCAAGTCATGTAACCTCTCTAAGTCTCATTTTCCTCATCTGTGAAATGGAAAGTAATTGTGCTTAACTCATTAAGGTGTTATGAGAATTAAGTGAATACTTACAAAAACTCGATACGTGGCTCAGACTGTAAAAAATCTACCTGCAATGCAGAAGACCTTGGTTTGTTCTCTGGGTTGGGAAGATCCCCTGGAGAAAGGAACGGCTATTCATTCCAGCATTTTGGCCTGGAGAATTCCATGGACAGAGGAACCTTGCATGCTACAGTTCATGAGGTCACAAAAAGTTGGACACGATTGAGTGACTTTCACTTTTACACAGATATATGTATATATATACAAAGATATGTGTGTATATGTATATCCAAAAATCCAGCATATTTATACTCAATTTGTGTTATTTTCTCAGCTCTTTGATGTTTTCTGACTTTCAGACACAATATATACATTATTTCATAATATATGACAATGCTAAGCTTATGCTTTTGAGAATTTCATAAGCTATTTTCAATATTATCACTTCAGTTCAGTCGCTCAGTCGTGTCCGATTCTTTGTGACCCCATGAATCACAGCATGCCAGGCCTCCCTGTCCATCACCAACTCCCGGAGTTCACTCAGAATCATGTCCATCGAGTCAGTGATGCCATCCATTCATCTCGTCCTCTGTTGTTCCCTTCTCCTCCTGCCCTCAATCCCTCCCAGCATCAGAGTCTTTTCCAATGAGTCAACTCTTTGCATTAAGTGGCTAAAGTACTGGAGTTTCAGCTTTAGCATCATTCCTTCCAAAGAAATCCCAGGCCTGATCTCCTTCAGAATGGACTGGTTGGATCTCCTTGCAGTCCAAGGGACTCTCAAGAGTCTTCTTCAACACCACAGTTCAAAAGAATCAATTCTTCAGTGCTCAGCCTTCTTCACAATCTAACTCTCACATCCATACATGACCACAGGAAAAACCATAGCCTTGACTAGACGGACCTTTGTTGGCAAAGTAATGTCTCTGCTTTTCAATATGCTATCTAGGTTGGTCATAACTTTCCTTCCAAGGAGTAAGCGTCTTTTAATTTCATGGCTGCACTCACCATCTACAGTGATTTTGGAGCCCCCCAAAAATTAAGTCTGACACTGCTTCCACTGTTTCCCCTTCTATTCCCAATGAAGTGATGGGGCCAGATACCATGATCTTAGTTTTCTGAATGTTGAGCTTTAAGCCAACTTTTTCACTCTCCTCTTTCATCAAGAGGCTTTTTAGTTCCTCTTCACTTTCTGCCATATGGGTGGTGTCATCTGCATATCTGAGGTTATTGATATTTCTCCCGGCAGTCTTGATTCCAGATTGTGCTTCTTTGAGTCCAGCGTTTCTCATGATGTACTCTGCATTTGAGTTAAATAAGCAGGGTAACAATATACAGCCTTGATGTACTCTTTTTCCTATTTGGAACCAGTCTGTTGTTCCATGTCCAGTCCTAACTGTTGCTTCCTGATCTGCATATAGGTTTCTCAAGAGGCAGGTCAGGTGCTCTGGTATTCCCATCTCTTTCAGAATTTTCCACAGTTTATTGTGGTCCATACAGTCAAAGGCTTTGGCATAGTCAATAAAGCAGAAATAGATGTTTTTCTGGAACTCTCTTGCTTTTTCCATGATCCAGCGGATGTTGGCAATTTGATCTCTGGTTCCTCTGCCTTTTCTAAAACCAGCTTGAACATCTGGAAGTTCACGGTTCACGTGTTGCTGAAGCCTGGCTTGGACAATTTTGAGCATTACTTTACTAGCATGTGAGATGGGTACAATTGTGTGGTAGTTTGAGCATTCTTTGGCATTGCCTTTCTTTGGGATTGGAATGAAAACTGACCTTTTCTAGTCCTGCAGCCACTGCTGAGTTTTCCAAATGTGCTGGCCTATTGAGTGCAGCACTTTCACAGCATCATCTTTCAGGATTTGAAATAGCTCCACTGGAATTCCATCACCTCCACTAGCTTTGTTCGTAGCGATGCTTTCTAAGACCCACTTGACTTCACATTCCAGGATGTCTGGCTCTAGGTCAGTGATCACACCATTGTGATTATCTTGGTCCTGAAGATCTTTTTTGTACAGTTATTCTGTGTGTTCCTCAATATTATAGCAAAGTAAAATTATCTTTAGGAAGCATTCTTTTCAAAAATTCAGTAAATTTTGAGGATCACTGAGCTGGCCCAAAGAGCAAAGCCCATATGTGATTTTCAAGAAACAATTTCACAGACTGCTGCTGCCTTTTTCCCTGAGAGGAAGAAAGTTTATCTCAGGTGAGACAGTTATGGACCTTAGGCACATTGTCTCATTGGTATCTAGAAGTCAGTGTGACCTGGTTGAAGGCATGAAATATTCACCCAATTTCAAGAGTTCATGTCCTGGCAGGAAATACCTTAGAAAGTATCTCTCTGATCCTTGCTTCTTATTTGAATAAATCTGTAGATCCAAACGTGTTTTCTTCAGGACCTGAGTTCAGAAGCAATCTTCCTGCATGGCACACCCTTTCTCTATCTCCAATTATATTTTTATTTAAACCCATATTGTGACGTGATGTGTATGGCTTCATCAATGGGGAGGATATTAATAACAGGGGAGGTGCTACATTTTGGGGTAAGGGGCACATTGAAAGTCTCTGTATCAGACATCTGGGACAATGTTAAACACACCAACATGCAAATCACAGGAGTCCCAGAAGAAGAAGACAAAAAGAAAGTCCATGAGAAAATGCTTGAGGAGATAATAGTTGTAAACTTCCCTAAAATGGGGAAGGAAATAGCCACCCAAGCCCAAGAAACCCAGAGAGTCCCAAACAGGATAAACCCACGGCAAAACACCCCAAGGCACATATTAATCAAATTAACGAAGATCAACCACAAAGAGCACATATTAAAAGCAGCAAGGGAAAAGCAACAAATAATACACAAGGGATTCCCATAAGGATAACAGCTGATCTTTCAGTAGAAACTCTTCAGGCCAGAAGGGAATAGCAAGACATACTTAAAGTGATGAAAGAGAACAACCTACAACCCAGATTACTTTACCCAGCAAGGAGTTCATTCAAATATAAAGGAGAAATCAAAAGCTTTACAGACAAGCAAAACCTGAGAGAATTCAGCACCACCAAACCAGCTCTTCAACAAATGCTAAAGGATCTTCTCTAGACAGGAAACACAGAAAAGGTGTATAAACTCGAACCCAAAACAACAAAGTAAATGGCAATGGAATCATATTTATCAATAATTACCTTAAATGTAAGTGGGTTGAATGCCCCAACCAAAAGATAAAGACTGGCTGAATTGATACTAAAACAAGACCCCTATATATGCTGTCTACAAGAGACCCACCTCAAAACAAGGGACACATACAGACTGAAAGTGAAGGGCTGGAAAAAGATATTTCATGCAAATAGAGACCAAAAGAAAACAGGAGTAGCAATACTCACATCAGATAAAATAGACTTTGGTATAAAGTCTGTGAAAAGAGACAAAGAAGGACACTACATAATAGTCAAAGGATCAATCCAATAAGAAGATATAACTTATATATATTCACCCAACATAGGAGCACTGCAATACACAAGGCAAATGCTAACAAGTATGAAAGGGGAAATTAACAGTAACACAATAATAGTGGGAGACTTTAGTACCCCACTCACATCTATGGATAGATCAACCAAACAGAAATTACCAAGGAAACACAAATTTTAAATGATACAATAGACCAGTTAGACCTAATTGATATCTTAGGATATTTCACCCCCAAACAATGAATTTCACCTTTTTGTCAAGTGCACATGGAACATACTTCAGGATAGATCACATCCTGGGCCATAAATATAGCCTTGGTTAATTCAAAAAAAATTTAAAATCATTTCAAGCATCTTTTCTGATCACAATGCTATAAGATTAGATGTCAACTACAGGGGAAAAAAAGAGAAAACTATACAAACTACAAAAAAAAAAAAAAAAAAAGAACACACTTCTGACCAACAAATCATGGAAGAAATCAAAATATGCATAGAAACAAATGAAAATGAACGCATGACAAAACCTATGGGATTCAGTTAAAGCAGTGCTAAGAGGAAGGTTCATAGCAATACTAGTTACCTCAAGAAACAAGAGAAAAATCAAATAAATAACCTAACTTTACACCTAAAGCAACTAGAAAAAGAAGAACCCCAGGGTTGGTAGAAGGAAAGAAATCATAAAAATTAGGGCAGAAATA
Source organism: Bos taurus (assembly GCF_002263795.3). Lineage (NCBI taxonomy): Eukaryota > Metazoa > Chordata > Mammalia > Artiodactyla > Bovidae > Bos > Bos taurus. Next base: position 8,517,080 of record NC_037336.1, read on the forward strand.
AATGACAAAGAAACAAAGGAGACAATAGCAAAAACCAACAAAACTAAAAGCTGGTTCTTTGAGAAGATAAATAAAATAGACAAACCATTAGCCAGATTCATTAAGAAAAAAAAGGGAGAATCAAATCAACAAAATTAGAAATGAAAATGGAGAAATCACAACAGACAACACAGAAATACAACGGATCATAAGAGACTACTATCAACAACTACATGACAATAAAATGGACAACTTGGAAGAAAGGGACAAATTCTTAGAAAAATGTAACCTTCCAAAACTGAGCCAGGAAGAAATAGAAATTCTTAACAGACCCATCACAAGCATGGAAATCGAAACTGTAATCAAAAATCTTCCAACAAACAAAAGCCCAGGACCAGATGGTTTCACAGGTGAATTCTACCAAAAATTTAGAGAAGAGCTAACATATATCCTACTTAAACTCTTCCAGAAAATTCAGACGAAGGTAAACTGCCAAACTCATTCTATGAGGCCACCATTACCCTGATACCAAAACCAGGCAAAGATGCCACAAAAAAAGAAAACTACAGGCCAATATCACTGATGAACATAGATGCAAAACTCTTTAACAAAATTCTAGCAAACAGAATCCAACAACGTATTAAAAAGATCATACATCATGACCAAGTGGGCTTTATCCAAGGGATGCAAGGATTCTTCAATATTCGCAAATCAATCAATGTGATACACCACATTAACAAACTGAAAGATGAAAAACATATGATTATCTCATATGGTAGATGCAGAGAAAGCCTTTGACAAAATTCAACATCCATTTATGATAAAACCCTCCATAGCAGGCATAGAAGGAACATACCTCAACATAATAAAAGCCATATGTTATAAACCCACTGGAAATATGATCCTCAATGATGAAAAATTGAAAGCATTTCCCCTAAAGTCAGAAACAAGACAAGGGTGCCCACTCTCACCACTACTATTCATAATAGTTTTGGAAGTTATAGCCATGGCAGAGAAGGAAAAGCAATAAAAGGAATCCAGATTGGAAAAGAAGAAGTAAAACTTTCACTGTTTGCAGATGACATGATCCTCTACATAGAAAGCCCTAAAGACAGCACCAAAAAGTTACTAGAGCTAATCAATGAATATAGGAAAATTGCAAGATATAAAATTAACAAACAGAAATCCCTTACATTCCTATACATTAACAATGAGAAAACAGAAAGAGAAATTAAGGAAACAATTCCATTCTCCATTGCTACAAAAAGAATAAAATACTGAGGAATAAATCTACCTAAAGAAGCAAAAGACTTATATATAGAAAACTATAACACACTGATGAAAGAAAACAAAGATGACACAAATAGATGGAGAAATATGCCATGTTTGTGGATTAGAAGAATTAATATAGTGAAAATGAATATACTGCCCAAAGCAATCTATAGATTCAATGCAATCCATATTAAGCTACCAATGGTATTTTTTCACAGAACTAGAACAAATAATTTCACTATTTGTATGGAAACACAAAAAACCTCGAATAGCCAAAGCAATCTTGAGAAAGAAAAATGGAACTGGAGGATCAACCTGACAGATTTAAGACTATACTACAAAGCTATAGTCATCAAGACAGTATGGCACTGCCATAATATAGACATAAATATAGATCAATGGAACAAAATAGAAAGCCCAGAGATAAATCCATGCACCTATGGACACTTTATCTTTGACAAAGGAGGCAAGAATATACAATGGAGAAAAGATCATCTCTTTAAAAAGTGGTGCTGGGAAAACTTGTCAACAACCTGTAAAAGAATGAAACTAGAACACTTTCTAACACCATACACAAAAGTAAACTCAAAATGGATTAAAGATCTAAACATAAGACCAGAAACTATAAAACTCCTAGAGGAAAACATAGGCAAAACACTCTCTGACATAAATCACAGCAGAATCCTCTATGACCCCCTTCCCAGAGTAATAGAAATAAAAGGAAAAGTAAAGAAATAGGACCTAATTAAACTTAAAAGCTTTTGCACAACAAAGGAAGGTGAAAAGACAGCCTTCAGAATGGAAGAAAATAATAGCAAATGAAGCAACTGACAAAGAATTAATCTCAAAAATATACAAGCAGCTCATGCAGCTCAATACCAGAAAAATAAACAACCCAATCAAAAAAATGGGCCAAGGAACTAAAGAGACATTTCTCCAAAGAAGATATACAGATGGCTAACAAACACATGAAAAGATGCTCAACATCACTCATTATCAGAGAAATGCAAATCAAAACCACAATGAGGTACCATCTCATGCTGGTCAGAACGGATGCTATCAAAAAGTCTACAAACAAGTGCTGGAGACAGTGTGGAGAAAAGGGAACCCTCTTATACTGTTGATGGGAATGCAAACTAGTACAGCCACTATGGAGAACAGTGTGGAATTTCCTTAAAAAACTGGAAATAGAACTGCCATACAATCCAGCAATCCCACTGCTAGGCATAGAAACCGAGGAAACCAGAATTGAAAGAGACACATCTACCCCAGTGTTCATCACAGCACTTACGGACAAGGGTGGGGAACAAGAGGGAGAGGGTGAGATGAATAGAGAGAGCAGCATGGATCCATGTACACCAACATTTGTAAATAGACAACCAGTGGGAATTTGCTGTATGACTCAGGGAATGCAAACTATGGAGAACAGTGTGGAGATTCCTTAAAAAACTGGAAATAGAACTGCCTTATGACCCAGCAGTGGGTCATAAGCATACACACCAAGGAAACCAGAATTGAAAGAGACACGTGTACCCCAATGTTCATCGCAGCACCGTTTACAATAGTTATGACATGGAAGCAACCTAGATGTCCATCGGCAGATGAATGGATAAGAAAGCTGTGGTACATACACACAATGGATATTACTCAACTATAAAAAAGAATACATTTGAATCAGTTCTAATGAGGTGGATGAAACTGGAGCCTATTATACACAGTGAAGTAAGTCAGATGAAAAACACCAATACAGTATATTAACACATGTATATGTAGTTTATAAAGATGGTAATGACAACCCTCTATGTGAGATAGCAAAAGAGACACAAATATAAAGAGTACTTTTGGACTCAGTGGGAGGAGAGGGTGGGATGATTTGAGAGAATAGCATTGAAACATGTGTATTACCATATGTGAAGTGGATGACCAGTCCAAGTTTGATGCATGAAACAGAGCACTCAAAGCCGGTGCACTGGGAAAATCCTGAGGGATGGGGTGGGGAGGGAGGTGGGAAGGAGATTCAGGATGGGGGACACATGTGCACCCATGGCTGATTCATGTCAATGTATGGCAAAACCAACCACAGTATTTTAGAGTAATTAGCCTCCAGTTAAATAAATAAACTAATTTTTTTTAAGTAAAAAAATAAAAATACAAAACAGAAAAAAAAGAAAATTCTCTGTACCTTCCTTTCCATTTTGCTGTGAACCTAAAACTGCTCAAAAAAATCTTTGCAAAAATTCCAGTGTCCTGCCATGATCCTACCATTTATCCACATGAAATTATGTACTGCTAAAGCAGGGCACTTTGCACTAGGTTCTGAAGATATAAATGTGAATAAAGATGATTCCTATAGTTATTGGACACAAACTTAAAAAGACAATACAAAATCCATAAGGATAACCTTATATATAAGATTCAGTCTTCAACTAACCCTGTAAGCTAAGTATTGCTACCTCCTTATTACAGATGAGCCTTACAGACATTGAGGGATTTACCTGTAATCACAAAACTAATAAGTGGCCAACATAGGGTTCAATACAATTCTGATTACAGAACTGAACTTATAGACACAGTACAGCATCAAATTGTGCAGAAGTTCATTTACTCAATCAGCATATCATTATAGACACTGCCTGCCAGGCCTTACTCAAGGATCTGGATAATAGTTCAACTCAGAAAAAGGCAGAGAAATGAAGGCAGGACCAGTGACTACAGGTAGAAATGAAAACTTGATCGAAGACAGGCACAGGTCAGTGTTTTGAGTAAACACAAGCTATTAACAGAATCAAATAGGCTCATTGTCTGCATTCTGCTTGGCTCTGAGCAGGGATAGGGATTTGTCCCTGCCAAGGTCTTTTCTACCTCTTGCTGTGTGAGAGAAAGAGAAAGCAAGTTCTGAACGAATACCATATGATAAGTTTAGGGTCATGAAATGAATCAATTCTGCTCAGGGAGCATCAGAATGGGGAGTGAGAGGTCAGAAACACTCCAGAGAAAAAAATCTGAAAGAATGAGTCAGATTTTATAATGAGCTGTTTCAGATCAATCTACCCCAGTTATCCCACTTGCATTTCTTATCACAACCTGGTATTTGGGAGTTTATTAAGGCTCTGAACCTCTTAACACAATTCAATCAATATAAGGATGAAGATTGCAAGACAGATCTTTCCAAACTGGAAATTCATATGTATGGCCTTCCCATATTGCTTTAGTCTTTATATAAAGTGGTCAGAGGAGCCTGACGGGCTACAGTCCATGGGGTCACAAAGAGTTGGACATGACTGAGTGACTAACATTTTCATGTATATAAACATACATGTATTTATATGGGCTTCCCTGATAGCTCAGATTGTATATAAAGTACTTATTATATAAAACTTCTTTCTAGGAAGCTTCAAAATGTGTGTGTGTGTGTGTGTGTGTGTACATAGGTACATGTATATGCATATACATATATACATAAAATCATCCCAACCTCAGCATTTTTGCAAAATGTCATAGGTATTGATAATATCAATATTAGCACTAAATGGAGACCTTGTAATAGTTGAGCTGTCTCTCCTGGTCCTGTCCCCATCTTGGTGAACTGACACAGATCTCACCCACTGCTTCCCCTTATCCTACATCCTGCGCACTTTCCTCTTTTTAAGCAAATCTTGTTAGAAACAATTCCAGTAAACAGGTGATGTAGACATCACAGTGACAGATGAGTTTTCACACACATACAGTTTTCACATTTCTTTGGGAAAATATATATTTTTCATAGAACTTAACAAACTTCCAAAGTTATCTCATGATAACATTCTGGGAAAGAATATAGTGGGAGCCCACCCATGTCCATATCACAGATGAAGAACCAGTCAGAGGATACAGGACCCAGGCAGGTTACGACCATGGCCCCTAATGTCAGAAACTGGACCTGAAATACATGTTTCCCACATCATATTTTTCCTTTTTTCTCTCTGTCATCAAACATTAACTTTTAGGTTTACTAAATACATGGATAAGAAAAACAACATTTTGTTCCTAAATTTATGCAACATTTTACAGACAAATGCTTTCACAATACTCAACCTTTTCTGTCTTGGGTACAAAAAGCTATTAGAATTAGTAAAAGCTTAGTCTTGAGTGTTTTCCCTACTCTAAATGTTCATATTCATGAACATCACATATTCATGTGATGGAACAATAAGTTGATTTTGTTAACTTCAGAACCAAATGCACTTTTTAAAATTTATTTATTTTTTACTGAAGGATAATTGCTTTATAGAATTTTGCTGTTTTCTGTCAAACCTCAATGTGAGTTGGCCATAGGTATACATATATCCCCTCCCTTTGAGACTCCCTCCCATTGCTTGTTCATGAAACTACGGTATGTCTTTGAAAATACTTTTGGTGATCTTATTTAATACTTTTTTATAAAAAGCAATCAAATATTTCTCAGCATTTCTTGACATTCACTAATTAAGTTGTGTCTGGCTCTTTGTGACCCCATGGACTACAGAACACCAGGCTTCACTGTCTTTCACTATCTCCTAGAGTTCGCTCAAATTCATGTCCATTGAGTCAGTGATGCTATCTAACCATCTCATCCTCTGCCGCTCTCTTCTCCTTTTGCCTTCAATCTTTTGCAGGATCAGGGTCTTTTCCAATGAGTCGGCTCTTCGCATCAGATGGCCAACATATTGGAGCTTCAGCATCAATCCTTCCAATGAATATTCAGGGTGGATTTCTTTTAGGATTGACTGGATTCATTACCTTGCAGTCCAAAAGAGTCTCAAGAATCTTCTCCAGCACAATTCAAAAGCATCAGTTTTTCAGCTCTCAGCCTTCTTTATGGTCCAACTCTCACATCCGTACATGGCTACTGGAAAAAATATAGCTTTGATTATATGGATCTTTGTTAGTAAAGTGATATTTCTGCTTTTTAATACACTGTCTAGGTTTGTCATAGCTTTCCTTCCAAGGAGCAAGCATCTTTTAATTTCATGGCTGCAGTTACTGTCCGCAGGGATTTTGGAGCTCAGGAAAATAAAATCTGTTACTGCTTCCATTTTCTCCCCTTTTATTTGCCATGAAATGATGGGACTGGATGCCATAATCTTAGTTTTTTGAACGTTGAGTTTTAAGTCAGCTCTTTTCACTCTCCTCTTTCACCTAATCAAGAGGCTCTTTAGGTCCTCTTTACCCTCTAACATTAGAATGGTGTCACCTGCATATCTGTTTTTGCTGATATTTCTACTGGCAATTTTGATTCCAGTTTATGATAATCCAGCCCAACATTTTGAATGATGTACTTTGCATATAAGTTAAATAAGCAGGGTGACAATATACAACCTTGACCTACTCCTTTCCCAATTTTAAACCAGTTTGTTGTTCCATGTAAGGTTCTAACTGTTGCTTCTTGATCCACATACAGGTTTCTCAGGAGACAGGTAGGGTGGCCTGATAATCCCATCTCTTGAAGAATTTTCCAGTTTGTTGTGATGCACACAGTCAAATGCTTTAGTGTAGTCAATGAAGCAGAAATGAATGTTTTTTCTGGAATTCCCTTGCTTTCTCTATGATCCAGTGAATGTTAGCAATTTAATCTCTAGCTCCTCTGCCTTTTCTAAACCCAGCTTGTACACCAGGAAGTTCTTGGTTCATGAACTACTAAAGCCTAACTTCAAGGATTTGGGGCATAAGCTTACTAGCTTGAGAAATGAGCACCATTGTTAGGTAGACAGAACATTGTTTGGCACTGCCCTTCTTTGGGACTGCAGTGAAAACTGACCTTTTCCAATTCTGTGGCCACTGTTGAGTTTTCCAAATTTGCTGACATATTGAGTGCAGCACTTTCACAGCATCATCTTTAGGACTTGAAATAGCTCAACTGGAATTCTATCACCTCTACTAGCTTTGCTCATTGTAATACCTTCTAAGGCCCACTTGACTTCACACCCTAGAATGTCTGGCCCTAGGTGAGTGACCACACTATTGTGGTTACCCCAGTCTTATGACCTTTTTATATAGTTCTTCTGTTTATTCCTGCCACCTCTTTTTAATCTCATCTGTCTCTGTTAGGTCCTTACTGCTTCTGTTCTTTATCATGCCCATCTTTGCATGAAATGTTCCCTTTGTAGCTCCAATTTTCTTGAAGAGATCTCTAGCCTTCCCCATTCTATTATTATCCTTTACTTCTTTGCACTGTTTCTTGAAGAAGGCCTCCTCACCTCTGCTTGCTATCCTCTGGAACTCTGCATTCAGATGGCTATATCTTTTCCTTTCTCCCTGGCTTTTCCCTTCTCTTTCCTCAGCTGTTTGTAAAGCTTCCTCAGACAACCACTGCCTTCTTGCATTTTTTTTTTCCTTTGAGACGGTTTTGGTCACTGCCTCCTGTATATTTCATGAACCTCTGTCCATAGTTCTTTAGGCGCTCTGTCTACCAGATCTAATCCCTTCAATCTATTTGTCACCTCCACTGTGTTTGCCGTGTCACCTCCAGAGTGTTTGCTATGGCCAGTACATTCTCTTGACAAAACTCTGTTAGCCTTTGACCTGCTTCGTTTTGTACTCCAAGGCCAAATTTGACTGATACTCCAGATATCTCTTGACTTCTACTTTTGCATTCCAATCCCCTGTGATGAAAAGAACATTGTTTTTGCTGTTAGTTCTAGAAGGTCTTGCAGGTCTTCATAGAACTGGTTAACTTCAGCTACTTCGGCTTGGGCATACACTTGGGTGTTGTGGTTTGTCTTGGAAATGAACTGAGACCATTCTGTCATTTTTAAAACTGCACCCAGCTACTGCATTTTGGACTCTTTTGTTGATTATTGAGGGCTATTCCATTTCTTCTAAGGGATTCTTGCCTACAGTAGTAGATACAATGGTCACCTGATTTAAATCTTTGCACTTTCCTGTCCATTTTAGTTCACTGATTCCAAAGATGTCGGTGTTCACTCTTGCCATCTCCTGCTTGACCACCTCCAATTTACCTTGACTCATGGACCTAACATTCCAGGTTTCTATGCAGTATTGTTCTTTACAGCACTGGACTTTGCTTTCACCACCAGGTACATCCACAACTGGGCATCGTTTCTGCTTTGGTTCAGCCACTTCATGCTTCCTGAAACTGTTAACAATTGCCCTCTGCTCTTCCCAAGTAGTATATTGGACATCTTCCGACCTGGGGCACTCATCTTCTGGTGTCATATCTTCTTGCTTTTTCATACTGTTCATGTTCATGGGGTTCTCACAGCAAGAATACTAAAGTGGTTTGTTATTCCCTCCTCCAATGGACCACATTTTCTCAGAACTCTCCACTCCGACCTGTCCTCCCTGCGTGGCCCTGCGTGGCATGTCTCATAGCTTTATTGAGTTGTGCAAGCCCCTTCAGCATGACAAAACTCTGACCTATAAAGGGGGATCTCAGCATTTGGCCCATCTCAAATCAATGAATCGTGTGCTTATGTTCAGTGCTGTAACCTCCATGTGGGGCTTCAGGATATCTGATGAATATAGGATCATGTGGGCAAGTTCAGAGATGGCATCTCTAATCTGTAAAAGATTTAGAGATGACACCAGATTGCTTAACTTCTTGGTAGTATCAGAAAAGTTTTGCCATTAAGGTCAAAATTACAACTAGATTGACACAAGCCTGTGGGACATATTACTCTCCCCTCTTTAGCTATAAGTAGGGCTGGTCTGGAGATAGTTTCTATATCACCTGATATATTGATTTGCTAGGGCTCCTATAACAAAGTACCGCAAACTAAGTAGCTTACAGAAAATGAATATATAGTCTCAGTTCTGGAAGATCTGGTGTTGTCAATGATCAGGGTGTTGGCAGAGCTGGTTCCTTCTAAGGACAGTGAGGGAATAACTATTCCAGGCTTCTCTTCTAGCTTTTGGTGGCTTTCTGGCATGCTTGATATTCTTTGACTTCTGCTGCCAAAAATCTATGTACCTTCCTATCCTTTTTGCTGTGAACCTAAAACTGCTCTAAAAATGTATTTGCAAAATATAATCTCTGTCTTTATTTCCACATGGCATTCTTCCTGTGTGTGTGCATATCTGTTTCTAATTTTTTTTCCTTTCAATGAGGATACCAGGACAATTGGCCTGAGGATGGTCCACACTTTTCCAAAATTATCTCATTTTAATTTATTATCACTTCAATGACCCTGTTTCAAACAAGGTCACATTCTGAGGTAACGAGGTTTAGGGCTTCAACAGGTGAATTTCTGCGGGACACAGTTCAGTCTATGATATCCGGGAAGAGAACTCATGGTCCACACAAAATGCCCAATGAACAGGGCTTAGGTTCTGGTTGTGTTTTTTTTATAACCCTAAGAAGGAGGCAGGGATTTGTCAACTGCCAAGAGGTCAATTAGAATCATACAAAAGGAAAAAAGATCTCAGAGTTCCTATGGTGAGAATCATGTGGCCTTGGCCAGTAGGTAGATGAAATGCATGTAGGCATCTTGGCAGATAACATCACTACTGGAATCACCCAAATGCACAACCTCCTGAAGAGATTCAGATTCCTTTTATTCACAAGATCGAGCAATGTTATTGATGCTTAGGCAGTAGTAAAGTACCCTTGATGAGATGTGCAGAAGTCATTTAGAATCCCCTGGAACCATGTGTTTTTTGACAATGATGAATGGGGATTGTTACCACTCCATCATCTCAGGGTCCAGTGGGACAGAATGCAGCAGATAAAAATACCATATATTCTCTTTTGAATTATATAGACTTCAAAATTATAATGTGTTAGTTATCTATGGTTACATAACAAATTATCACATATTAAATGTTTTAAAGCAATGCTCCATTATGACCGCGCAATTCTATAAGCCAAAGATGTGGCTGGATTCTCTGTCCAGAGTCTGGCGAGGCTAAAGCCAAGGTACCAAATTCGTTGGAAAAGACCCTGATGCTTGGAATGATGGAGAGCAGAAGGAGAAGGGGGTGACAGAGGATAAGATGGTTGGATGGCATCACTGACTCAATGGACATGAATTTGAGTGAACTCTGGGAGATAGCAAAGGACAGGGAAGCCTGGCATGCTTCAGTCCATGGCGTTGCAAAGGGTCAGACATGACTAAGTGAATGAACAACAATGACCAGGCAGGGCTGCAGTTCTCATATGGGGTTCGGCATCCTATGTCAAACTTGCTAGGTTTTGGCAGGGCTCCTCTGACTTCCCACACAGCCTGCTCCACCTTCAAGCCAGCAGCAACATAGGAGTCAACACACTTTGAATTCCTCTGGCTTTCTCTTCTATGTCTTCTCTGACTTCCAAAGGACTTAGGTGTCAAATGGGCTCACAAAAACCAAGATAATCTCCCTACTTCAAAGTCTACTGATTAGTAGCCTTAAATACATCAGCAGAGCTCCTGTCTAGCAGTATGTAGTCAACTATTTGATTGGAAAACTAGAGAATGGGAATTATAGGATACAGAATTCTGCCTCCCACAAGGTCTAAAATACTCAAGCAAAAGGCATTAACATGTGGCTAAGTGTTGTTCAAACTTGTTCTTTTAAGCAACTATATAGAGAGGGTGAAACATAAAAAGAGAGAGAAAAGGAAAAAACAAACAAAACTGCTAACCATCTTGATTTTTTGCCTTGATTCTGGTTTTAGTAATAGACTGAAAGTAAGTTCGGAAAAAAGTTTAGGTCTGGAAACTCTCAGCTCTACATATAGTGGTGAAATTGGGGGGCATTATTTAATGTCGGAGACTCAGTTTCCTCATTAGATAAAGAGTGAATAATAATAATAGTGCTTTATAGGATTGTTATGAGAATCAAACGTGACCATTTCCAAAAAGTTTTTTTTTTTTTAACTGTAAAGCCTGAAGCAAATGTGTGTTGTTGAGATCATCACAAATAGTTTAAGCCTACTTCAGAGACAATCAGAGCACCCAGCCCCACCTCCCCTTAACTGAATAATCATCCTGGAGGATAAATGAATTCTGACAACCAAGCAACCAAGGGGATATTCCTGTGAGTGCATGAGTGTGAGCATGTGTGTCAGAGAGATACACTATGTTAAAATTGTGCTCTTCTAAGTCAGTGAGCAACATAATAAGGCTAGGGAAAATTCTGATGAAAGAAGTGCAACAAGAAAGCCATAAAGAAAAATCTGAACAACTCTCTGAGAACCAAGCAAGGAGGGGTAAAGCCCTAACAGTGGAAAGAAAATCAAAGAATTTTCAACACTTAAAAAATCATCTTCTGTCATCATCTGCCCAGAAGACCTTGCAGATCTGTCTGAATGGTTAGGGTCAGCTTCATTTGATAAGAAGCAAACAGAAGTAATCACACAAATGAACTGATGGCACCCCACTCCAGTACTCTTGCCTGGAAAATCCCATGGATGGAGGAGCCTGGTAGACTGCAGTCCATGGGATCACTAAGAGTCAGACACGACTGAGCGACTTCACTTTCACTTCTCACTTTCATGCATTGGAGAAGGAAATGGCAACCCAGTCCAGTGTTCTTGCCTGGAGAATCCCAGGGACGGGGGAGCCTGGTGGGCTGCCGTCTATGGGGTCGCACACAGTCGGATATGACTGAAGCGACTTAGCAGCAGCAGCAGCAGATCTTACATAACATGCATTATGAGTAAGGCACTGTTCTAAATTCTTTATTAATATTAACTCATAATGACAACTCATCTTGATAACAACCCTATAAAGTTGAAATATTATTATCCATATTTATATTAATAGAAAAACAAAATATAGTAATTTATTTCAAAAAAATTTTTTGTACAAAATGAAGAACATTTTTCCCCAAATAGTGTTCTCTCTTCTTTCCATCACTTTTGCACTTTATATCAAGAAAAGATTTGAAATGCAATTGCTTAAGGATTTGTCCTAGTAAAAATGACAAAACATAGTCAAACTGATTATTTTGCAGGGAGAAGCCAATTCCAACTCCATATTGGAAACCGTTTCTTTGACATGCTTTTCTTGCTTTTGTTATTACAGTTATACATATGGACTGTTTCAGAGGACCCTGTCCCTCTGCCTGACTGTTAAACTAAAGTCTTTGTTCAGCTCACAGAGAGATAATCCGACCCTGCCCACCTGGGAATAGCTACAACAAAAGGAAGAGATTAATACACCCCTTCCAAAGGCTGGCCCTTTCCAGAGATGCTTTGCAAGACCGAAGCCCCGTTCATTTTGGTTTCTCATTGCTTCTCTATCTCTCTCTCTCTGTCTCTGTCTCTCTCTCTTTCTCTCTGTCTCTCTCAAATGTTCTGGCATCCAGATCCTGACAAGATGGTTACAATGAGTCTACCTTCCTCTTGGTCAGCCAGCTTTTCAAATAAAGTCATATTCTTTGCCTTAACACCTCATCTTTTGGATTTATCAGCCTGTTTTTCAGGGACTTGGTGACAATTACAGTAAAATCTTTAAAGCAAACAGGTTTAACCCATACAAAATGCACTGTGATTAGAGGTAGTATTTTGATTTTCTAAGTAGTGTCCGTTTTAGCCAAGGTAAGTTTCTTCCCCACACAATAAAACGTGCCCAAGTTGTCTTTTTTATTTACTATGTCTCTTGAGCAGTATGGTTCTTTTCTACATTTTAAAAGTACGTGCGGTTCAAATGCCTTTATTTTATTCTTACTATTTTTATTAAACGTGATAGAAATCTGCCATTTCTGTTTCAAAGCAGGAAAGGCATGTTCTTGGTCTATTTTCTCACATTTTACTTTTCCAACAAAATTTCCTAAAATTTCTCTGCATTTATTGTGCTATTTCAAGGTTAGGCTAAAAAAAAAATAGAAAAAAAAAGTCAATGTGATTGATTGTTCTGCCTTACTCTCTCCTCGTTAGACACACAATTTACTCGAGTGTGATGCTACCTAGTAAATATGCCTGGTATTTAAGTCAGTTGCATAACAAATACCATAAACTGAATGAACTATTGACACCAGAAATTCACTCCTCACTGCTCTGGAGGCTGGAAATCTGAGACCAGAGAGCAGTATCACAGTCACGTTCTGGTGAGCACCCTCTTGTGAGCTGCAGACAGCTGACTTCTCACTGTGTCCTCAGAAGAGAGCCCAGCTAATACTCCTTACCTCCCAAAGAACCTGACCTCAACCATTAGTTGAGGGGTAGGTTTTCAAAATATGAATTTTGGGAGGGACACAAGCATTTAGTGCATGACAATGGGTTTATTCTGAAAGTTCACAGGTGCAAGTAAGAGAGATAACAAATAGCTGACACTCCTCATTTAAACAGAAAGGTGGTTTTGAAGAGTTCGTAAATTTAAATTTTATTTTGCAATTTTATATTTCGAGTTCCAGATTTGTATCAAACCTGTACTTTAAATGTATTTAACATCATTATCAACATTAGCCAGCAGGTAAAAATATATTGTATGTAAAAGGACATGGCATTTGAGATCATATCTCTTTGAAAAGTTAACCTACTTAGCACTAAAATTAGACACATTTTCTTTAAGAGTTCAGGAGAAAGAATATTCACTAAGAGCCAAGCTGCCAAAATATGGATGTTTTATGACCATTTTATTTGCCTCTCACACAAATATACCTGAAGTTGTTCTTCTGAAAATATTTAACAAGCGGCCACCACCATGGTCCTAACACAGTTGGCTTAAGTGTTGCATCCTCAAGATCAGCTTGAAGACTGCGTATGACAAGGTCCCCATTATGCTGAATTTGAGAATTCATTCATTGAACCCTTTCTGACCCAGGTGCCAAACTTTCCAATAACTTATGCAGAGTATTTTATAAATGTGAATCACCATCTGAGTGTAAGGTGATACAACTACAGACAATAATAATAGCAGCTAATGTTTATTTCACGCTATTTCCCAGATACTCTTATAAACACTTTCCAGCTATTAGTCATTATCTTTGTTTTCAAAACAAAGAAGCTGAATCCCAAGAGGTTGAGTTGCCCAGGATCACAAGCTAGTAAGTGAGAGTCAGCACTGAAATTATGGCAGTCTACTCACAAATCCATATTCCTAATCACACAGTTCTGAATCAAAATTCTCTACAATGAAGAGGCAATGAAGCTCCTTCCCCTTAAAATCTAAACCTCCTGAAAACTGTTCTTAATGAAAAAACTCACTCCTAAATATTTATGTGTTACGTATGTATTGATACTTAATGAATTATCTCAAAGTCTGCCACCTGAAAACAATGAGACAGTATTATTACAGTTTCTGAAGGTGAGGGATTTTTTAAAAAATTATATATATACACTTTATTTGTTTTTGGTTAGGTGGGATCCTAGTTCCCAAACCAGAAATCAAACCTGCAGCCCCCTGCAGTGGAAGAATGGATTCTGAACCACTGGATCACCAAGGAAGTCCCTGAAGACCCTGAATCTAAGAGCAGCTCAGCTGGGACTCTGACCCAGGGTCTCCCATCTGCTCTCCATTAGTCATCTGAGCATGTGTGTGGGACCACGGACCTGCTTCAGGATGGTTTACTTACATGGCTGTTGGCCTCAGTTTCTGGCCTCAAACCTCTTCATAAGGATAGCTGAGCATCCTCATGACACGATAGCTGGCTTCTCCCAGAGCAAGTGATCCAAAAAGAAAGGGCAAGGCAGAGACCATGAACCTTGTAACCCAGCCATGGAAGTCGTATACCATGAATCCTTCTTTAGCCCATCACTAGAAGTGAATCACTAAGCCCAACCCAAACTCAGAGTAGAAAAAGAGGCTGTTTGTTGAAGGAAATGTCAAAGAATTTTGCACATATATAAACCACCACTCATGTCTTTCTTATTGGAAATATTCTAAATGATTCTGGCTCTAGGTCATCTTTTGTCCCTGCTCTCCTGACTTTATTTCAATGTGCCCATAAGGGCTGAACTAATCAGAGCTGGATGCTCCCCCCTGCCCCAGGTCACTGTTCATACCTATTGGAAGGGCCCCTACCAGAGGATATACACCACAGCAGATATTCACCCAAGCCCTGTGCTATAGCCACGTGAGCCCCTGAATATCCTGTTCCTACTGCCTTGACCAAATTAACAAATAAACAAAATTTGTTGCAGACTCCAATTGTCAGCAATCCTCCCTGGATCTCAGGATCCTCCTACCTGCCCTGGTCCAGAATCCTCCACTCAGGTGTGTGGGGTAGTCAACTTGCCTTTCTACCTGCTCATCCTGTAGCACCATCTCCTCAAAGCTTCACTCTCAGCTGGCACTGAAGGGTAGACCCTCTCACTATGACCCAGATTTTCTCAACCTTGGCCCTAGTTACATTTTATCTTCAGTAGTCTGGGAGATGCTGAGGGACAGGGAGGCCTGGCATTCTACAGTCCTGGGGTCACAAAGATTTGGCAACTGAATAACAAATGTTCTTATGCTTTTGTGTGTGTGGAGGGCCGTCATTATTGTAGGATGGTTAGCTGCATCTCTGGGCTATACCTATGAATAGCACCCCCTGGTTTTGCTAAACAAAAAAGTCTGCAGACATTGCCAAATATCCCCTGGGGGATAAAGTGTCCTTGATTGAGAACCACTGACTCCAGCTATTATGAGTGCAATTGGCTGAGTGAGAGACATGAGAGTCTTACCAGATAAAATATGTGCAAAGTGTTGACCTAAAATAGGTTGCCAGATATTTCTCCAGCAAAATCAATTTTACTCAGGATCAGCAGACAATTGCAATTTGGGGTCTGCAAACATGGCAAGCCACGTGCCAGGCCCCCGCAAAAGTGGAGACAGCAACCTTGTAGAGGGAAAGAAAGGTGGGAAAGCTGGAGTAAACAAAGGGTCCATGGCTTTTCTTGGCTGAGGAAAGAGAAGTCTTTCTCCTTGTTGGGTTTTCTGTCATCACAGGGCATGAGAGCTCCCCCTGCTGGTCTTCCCACTCTAGTTATTTTTTTACAAGCGCTACATCCCATTCTTCATATATGAGTTGGAGTTAGTGAAGTCGCTCAGTCGTGTCCGACTGTTTGCGAGCCCATGGACTGTAGCTTATCAGACTCCTCCGTCCACGGGGTTTTCCAGGCAAGAGTGGCAAACCTGGAGTGGGTTGCCATTTCCTTCTCCAGGGGATCTTCCCGACCCAGAAATCGAACCCAGGTCTCCTGTATTGCAGGCAGACACTTTACCTTTTGAGCCACCAGGGAAGCCCAATTTGGAGTTAAGCAGGAAAGATTTCAGTACATTATTAGTTTAGATGGTTGTCTCTTCAGTTGCTGCTTGGCTTTCCTTCTACTAGCTGGTTTCTGAGAGGGAAGACGATCTCTACACAAAGGTTTTGGTATGTTTTCTCAAGGCTACAAATACTTGAGGAATCTGGGAAAGTAGAATAAGAATAAGGATAGTAGAAAAAGCAAACTTGTTTTTCCATGTTAAAGTTATTTTAGGATACTTATTAAATGTTCATCTTTCTGTTTAAGGGAAACTTTACTGAGTGGTATCCATGTGCATGTCACTTGCCTAACCATTTTCTAAAAATGTGAACTCATTTAATACTTTTAACAACCCATGCAACAAACATTATCCCCATCCTTGTGACACAGGAAGAAGCTGAGGCAGAGATATCATCTTCCTTAATAGCTATTTTTTAAATTGCTTTAAAGATCTCTCTTCTCTCTGTTCCCAAAGGGCTTTGCTTTTGTTCACTAATAATTCTCACTTTTCTCTACCATGATTCATGTTAAGCTTTGAAAACTTAAAAAAAAAAATCAAGAAGTTCAGGGGTACAGCTACCTCTCCATTATCTGGAGGGAAACAATAGAAGCCAGAATCAGTAAGACAAGGAAAGCAACCCAACTAGAGATGCCAGCACAAGAGTGAACAGGAAAGTGGTTTTGATTCTGAGAGGGTCAGGGGGCAGCTGAGCGAGTCTGGCAGGAGACCAAGATGGGAGGGTGAAGACAGGGTAAAGAGAGGTATTTCTGCAAGGATAGGGCAGATGTCCTTAACACAAGCTGGCTCTTAGCAGAAACTTGACCATTGGCTTGAATGCAAAGAGGAATTCACCTAAAAAAACCACGGTCAGCATTCAACTGTTCCTAAGAAAGTATAACCTGTTGGATGACTCTGCAAATAATTATTGAGTGTCTACTTTTTATGTCCAGTCATGCTATATGTGTCAGCCTCCTTACTTGCTTTTTTCAAAAGCCATCAACAGCTCACAACTGCCTCCTTAGCTCAGTAATAAAGATCTTCTATAATCTGACCCCATCCTACTTTCTCAGCGCAATCGTTGCTCAATATGCACCAAATTGATAAACTTCCATTTTCTATGAAATGCCTTTTCCACCACTAAATGTGTAGTTTCCTCTGCTTAAAATGCCCTTTCCCCAATATGTGCTCTGTCAAAATGTTACCATCCTTCAAGGACCAGATCAAACACCTCCTCAACCATTATTCAATTTCTAATTAACTCCAATTGGAAGTACCTTCCAACTCTGACATCTATAGCACTGTTTCTACCTCTTTGAGGAACTTTTCGAATGTACCCGCTATAATAATAAGTCGTGTGTCTGTCTATCCAGGCACTAACTAGTGAACCTCTTAAGGAGAGGAACAAGTTTTGTTCATTTTTGTCTACAAATTTTGAAAATCATACATTGTTGCTCAGTAGGTAAGTCATGTCTAACTCTTTGCTGCCCATGGTCTGCAGCATGCCAAGCTTCCCTCTCCTTCATTATCCCCCATTTCAGTTCAGTTTAGTTGCTCAGACATGTCTGACTCTTTGCAACCCCATGGACTGCAGCACGCCAGGCTTCCCTGTTCATCACCAACTCTCAGCACTTGCTCAAACTCATGTCCATTGCATAGTGATGCCATCCAACCATCTCATCCTCTGTCATTCCCTTCTCCTCATACCTTCAATCTTTGCCAGCATCAGAGTCTTTTCAAGGGAGTCAGTTCTTCATACCAGGTGGCCAAAGTATTGGAGTTTCAGCTTCAGCATCAGTCTTTCCAATGAACATGCAAGGAGGGCACAAACAAAACCTTGTGTGCACCAGGAGCCAGGAGAAAGCAGCAGTGATCCCACAGGAGACTGACCCAGACTTGCCCATGAGTGTCCAGGAGTCTCCGGTGGAGGCGTGGGTCAGCAGTGGCCTGCTGCAGGGTCGGGGGTACTGAGTGCGGCAGTGGGTGCACAGGACCTTTTGAAGGAGGTCACCATTATCTTTATTACCTTCTCCATAGTTTGGTCTCATGTCAAACAATAGTGAGGAAACAGAGCCCTGCCTATCAACAGATAATTGGATTAAAGATTTACTGAGCATGGCTCCACCCATCAGAACAAGACCCAGATTTCCCCAGTTAGGATACCTCCATAAGCCTATTCCATAAGGCTTCCCTCATAGCTCAATTGGTAAATCATCTGCCTGCAATGCAGGAAATCTGGGTTTGATTTCTGGGTCGGGAAGATATCCTGGAGAAGGAAATGGCAACCCACTCCAGTATTCCTGCCTGGAGAATCCCATGGACAGAGGAACCTGGCAGGCTACAGTCCATGGGATTGCAAGAGTCAGACACGACTTAGTGACTAGACCACCACCACCATAAGCCTCTTATCCTTATCTTTCAGAGGGCAGACAGGATGAAAACCACTATCACAGATAACTAATCAAATTGATCACATGGGCCACCTCCTTGCCTAACTCAGTGAAACAATGAGCCATGCTGTGTAGGGCCACCCAAGACGGACAAGTCATAGTAGAGAGTTCTGACAAAATGTGGTCCACTGGAAAAGGGAATCACAAACCACTTCAGTATTCTTCCTAGAGAACCCCGTGAACTATCTCCCAGAGCTTGCTCAAATTCAGGTCCATTGAGTTGGTGATGCCATTCAACCATCTCATTCTCTGTCAACACCTTCTCTTCCTACCTTCTATCTTTCCCAGCATAAGGATCTTTTCCAGTAAGTCACCTCTTCGCATCAGGTGGCTAAAGTATTGGAGCTTCAGCATCAATCCTTCCAATGTATATTCAGGGTGGATTTCCTTCAGGATTGACTGGTTTGACCTCCTTGCAGTCCAAGGGCCTCTCAAGAGTCTTCTCCAGCACCACAGTTCAAAAACACCAGTGCTTCGGTGCTCATCTTTCATTATGGTCCAAATCTCACTCCTGTACATGACTACTGGAAAAACCATAGCTTTGGCTATATGAACCTTTGCCAGCAAAGTAATGCATCTGCTTTTTAATGCACTATCTAGTTTGGTCATGGTTAAAAGTCAAGTGTCTTTCAACTTCATGGCTGCAGTCACCACCTGCAGTGATTTTGGAGCCCCAAAATTAAAGTCGGTCACTGTTTCCACTGTTTCTCCATCTATTTGCCATGAAGTGATGGGCTCTGATGCCATAACCTTAGCTTTTTGAATTTTGAATTTGAAGCCAGCTTTTTGCTCTCCTTTTTCACCATCTTCAAGAGGCTTTTTAGTTCCTCTTTGCTTTCTGTCATTAGAGTGGTATCATCTGTATATCTGAGGTTGTTGATATTTCTCCCAGCAATCTTGATTCCAGCCTGTGCTTCATCCAGCCCAGCATTTTGCAAAATGTACTCTGCATATAAGTTAAATAAGCAGGGTGACAATATACAGCCTTGACACTCTCCTTTTCCAATTTTGAACCAGTCTGTTCTATGTCCGGTTCTAACTGTTGCTTCTTGACCTGCATACAGATTTCTCAAGAGTCAGGTAAGGTGGTCTGTTATTCTCATCTCTTTAAGAATTTTCCAGTTTATTGTGATCCACACAGTCAAAAGCTTTAGTGTAGTCAATGAAGGAGTAGATATTTTTATGGAATTCCCTTGCTTTTTCTATGATCCAGCAGATGTTGTCAATTTGATCTTTGGTTAGTCTGCCTTTTCCAAATCCAGCTTGTTCATCTGGAATTTCTCAGTTCACAGACTGCTGAAACCTCATTTGAAGGTTTGAGCATTACCTTGCTAGCATGCAAAATGAGTGAAATTGTGCAGTAGTTTGAACATTCTCTGGCATTACCCTTCGTTGGGATTGGGATGAAAATTGACCTTTACCAGTCCTGTAATCATATGTATCAATAAGTACTTGTTGAATTAAATTGAAATTTGAGGATTTGATGCCTTGGCAGAAAAATTTCCACTTTCTGATATATGCTGTTAAGTGCCTTAATAACCTTGGCATTTGTAGAACATTTTTCATTTCTTAAGCACTTTATAATCTGTAGTTAACCCTTCAGTGGTCCTGGCCAGCCTATTTCAGGTAATAGAGTGGCTATTCCATACCTCTTGGGATAGTGTTATCTAATAACCTGTTGTTACATGAGGTAAATGTGCCATATCCAAAAATATAAAGTAGTGCGTATGGTTGTGTTAGAGAGAGAGGAAGAAACTGCTAAATTAAGTGAACAGAATGACATCACAGATATCAGCCAACTTTAAGTCAAACTATTCTATAAACATTTAGATTTTGGGAGCAAGTATTTTAGAAAACAAATTCTTCCTTTTAACACAATAAGTTACCATGCTTGTTCTTTCCATAATAACCATTAATTCATAAAAATTAGATCCATATAATTTTCAGGAGCATATCTACTAATTAGAGTACAATTAGTGAATCAGTAGTAAAAATTAGAAACAACTGACTTATCCAACAATATAAAATTAATTATTAATTTTATAATTAATAATTATAGAAATTATTACTTACAGAAAGCATACTTTGATCTTACACTATAATACTATGCAGCCATTAAAAATTGTGCTATAAAAGTTAATGTATTATAAAAAATATTTATAGTATATTATTAACTAAAAATGATATGCATTACGGCTAATAATTTATTTGATTATGATTATGAATTCTAAATTTTAGGTAGTTTTAATGACTATGTCCTATAGGTAACCACTACTATGATCATAAGACAGTTTTAATGTTTGATTTCAGAAGTGATTTATCAGGCCATTACAGACTACGCCCCTGATGGTGTACAAAATTGATTCATCAACCTAAATCATGAAGTCAAACAGAAAAAGAAGAAGAAGAAAGAAAGAGAAAGTTAAAGTTCAAAAAATTAGAAGAGAGAACTTGAGAAAGAAAAAAAAAGCAGAAATAAATAAAATATAAAATAAAAAATTAAGACTTCTTAAAAGTCAAAAATTGATATCTGGAAAAGCTAATCAAGTTAATAAATCTCTGGAAAATTTGATTAAGATGAATAAAGAAAGAAGATATAAATTGCCAATTTTAAGAACTAAACAAAGGTCTTCCCTAGAGATCCTACGTAAATTAAAAAGATACTAACATTAAATGAGGAAAATTCTTTAAAAATCCAATTTTCCAGAAATGGCAAATTAAGAAACAAAATCTAAATTCTCCTATAGCTATAGTCTACTATAGTCCATAATTGAAACCTTTTCACAAAAAAATCTCCAGAACCAGATGATTTCATTTGTAAATTATTTCAAATATTTAATATCAATCTTTGGCAAACTTTTCCAGAGACTTATAAGAGAATGTATACTTTCTAAATATTTTATGAGGCTGGCATAACCTTGATATCAGTACTTGGTGAGAATATTGCTAGAAAGGAAAATTTCAATAAAATTTCTCCCAAAACATAGATATGAAACACCTACAAAAAATTAGTAAATCAAACTACAGAATATAAATATTGTGATTAAATTGAATTTAACCCATGAGTGTAAATTTTTTAAAAATATGAAATCAATTAATTCAATTAACCACATTAACTAAATAAGGAGAAAAACCCAACATAACAACATTTGAAAAAAATATAAAACTCTTATATGTATATATACATATACATAATACATAAATATGTATGTATAATTTTATTAAATTAGGAATGAAAAGTAATTCCTTGTTACATATTGCTTATCATTGATTGGCATAATGTAATCAATTATATTACCTATAAAAAGACTACACAGTAAATGTCTTATTTAAAATTGAAAGAGTGTGTTTTACTCTCTAATATGGAGAATAAAATAAAAATGCTTACTTTATTCAACATGATAGAAGTCTGTCACTGCAAAAGCAAAATAAAAGCAACAAGGCCTGCAAAAGAAGAATTATAACTGTCATTGTTCACAGATAATGCTGGCGATTTCTCCCTGGATGAAGCTCCATGGTCAAGTAACCCAGTTGAAGTTGATAGGGATGAAATTTGAGACATTAATTGAGAACAAACAATATGATAGCTGGTGATTCAGATGGTAAAGAATCTGCCTACAATGTGGGAGACATGTCCTTGATCCCTGGTTTGGGAAAATCCCCTGGAGGAGGCATGGCAACCCTCTGCAATATTCTTGCCTGGAGAATCCCAATGGACAGAAGAGCCTGTAGGCTACAGACCATAGGGTTGCAAAGAGTCAGACACTACTGAGTGACTAAGCACACAGCACAGCACGTGGAAGATAGCTAACAGACTCAAAATATCCAAATCAAGCACTGACACTCATTCCCATCCGCTTGGTTATGGTAATCACTTTGATGTTTGGGTTCCAAATAAGTTAAGTGAAAAAAAGATCTTCTTGACTATATTTCCATGCGTGATTCTCTACTGAAACATAATCAAAATGTTCTGTTCTTCAAATAAATTGTTGGGTGATGAAAAGCAAATACTGTACAATACTGTGGAATGGAATAGATTGAGGGGCAAGTGACATGAACCACCACCAATCACACCAAAGGCCAGTCTTTTTCCAGTGAAGGTGACACTGTATATGGTAGGATTGGAAGAGAGTCCTCTATTATGAGCTCCTTCCAGAAAACCAAATGATTGATTCCAGCAAGTACTGCTCCCAATTAGAACAGCTGAAAGTCGTACTCAGTGGAAACCATCCTTCAGTCAACAGAAAATGCATAATCTTCAATCAGGATAATGCAAAAACCACATGTTTATTTGATGACCAGGCAAAAACTGTTACAGCTTGGGTGGGAAGTTCTGATTCATCCACCATATGCACCAGACATTGCACCTATTTTGGTCTTTACAAAATTCTCTTAATGGAAAACATTTCAATTCCCTGGAAGACTGTAAAAGGCATCTGGAACAGTTTTTTGCCCCAAAAGGTACAAAGTTTTCAGGAGATGAAATTATGAAGTTGTCTGAAAAGTGGCAGAAGATAGTGGAACAAAATGGTGAATACGTTGTTCAAGAAAGTTCTTGGTGAAAATGAAAAATGTGTCTTTTACTTAAAAACCAAAGGAACTTTTGGCCAACCCAATACATGGAAAAATTTTAAAGATCAAACTATTAGACTTAAATTAGCAAGGTAACTAGTTAAAAGGAAAATATAAAAATTAGCTTTTATTCTAGGTACTGACAAAAACAAATGTCAAATGAACTTTAAAAATAATTTATAATGAGCCAAAAACATCAACCGCCTGGGAATTAATTTACTGAGATAGATATAAAATCAGTACAGAAAAGACTAAAAGCAAATTTGAAAAGAACAGACTAAACAGAGGGATATACCATATTCATGGACTGAAAGAATAATGATACCCCTGTATGTGAGATAGCAAAAGAGACACAGATGTATAGAACAGCCTTTTGGACTCTGTGGGAGAGGGCGAGGGTGGGATAATATGGGAGAATGGCATTGAAACATGTATACTATCATATGTGAAATGAATCACCAGTCCAGGTTCGATGCATGAGGCAGGGTGCTCGGGGCTGGTGCACTGGGATGGCCCAGAGGGATGGGATGGGGAGGGAGGTGAGATGGGGGTTCAGGATGGGGAACACATGTACACCCATGGCAGATTCAAGTCAATATATGGCAAAACCAATACAATATTGTCAAGTAAAATAAATAAATAAACAGAAAAAAAAAAGAAATTAGATTTATAGTTTCAACACAATCCCATTCAAAATTTCAGCAGACATTTTTGTGAAATTTAACAAACTGATTCTAAATTTCTTATAGAAAATGAAAGGAGCAAAGATAGAGAAGACACTTTGATGAAAAACAAAATTAAAAGACTTCTACTACTGAATATTGACACTACAGAACCAAATATCAAGACTTATTATAAAGCTTTTGTAATTTAACACTGTGATGCTGATACAATGATAAACAAATAGACCACTGAAGCAAAATTAAGAGTCTAGAAACAGTCTAAATAAATCATCACCTAATTTTCAATCAAGGTGCCAATCTAGTGCAGTAGAGAAAGGAAGGACTTTTCAGCAAATGGTGATAAATCAATTGGAAATCCACTTGTGGAAAAATGAATCCTAACTTCACCTCTACCACACATCAAAATCAATCTCAGATGGATTATAGATAAAAGTGAAAGATCAAAAAATTAAGTGGTTAGATAAGAACTTAGAAAAATGGCTTTATAACCTTGGAAATTGTGTGGTAGTTTGAGCATTCTTTGGCATTCCCTTTCTTTGGGATTGGAATGAAAACTGACCTTTTCCAGGCCTGTGGCCACTGCTGAGTTTTCCAAATTTGCTGGCATATTTAGTGCAGCACTTTCACAGCATCATCTTTCAGGATTTGAAATAGCTCAACTGGAATGCCATCACCTCCACTAGTTTTGTTCATAGTGATGCTTCCTAAGACCCACTTGACTTCACATTCCAGGATGTCTGGCTCTAGGTCAGTGATCACACCATCATGATTATCTTGGTTGTGAAGATCTTTTTTGTACAGTTCTTCTGTGTATTCTTGCCACCTCTTCTTAATATCTTCTGCTTCTGTTAGGTCCATACCATTTCTGTCCTTTATGGAGACCATCTTTGCTTAAAATGTTCCCTTGGTATCTCTAATTTTCTTGAAGAGATCTCTAGTTGTTTCCATTCTGTTTTTTTCCTCTATTTCTTTGCATTGATCACTGAGGAAGGCTTTCTTATCTCTTCTTGCTATTCTTTGGAACTCTGCATTCAAATCGGTATATCTTTCCTTTTCTCCTTTGCTTTATGCTTCTCTTCTTTTCACAGCTATTTGTAAGGCCTCCCCAGACAGCCATTTTGCTTTTTTGCATTTCTTTTCCATCGGGATGGTCTTGATCCCTGTCTCCTGCACAATGTCATGAACCTCCGTCCATAGTTCATCAGGCACTCTGTCTATCAGATCTAGTCCCTTAAATCTATTTCTCACTTCCACTGTATAATCATAAGGGATTTGATTTAGGTCATACCTGAATGGTCTAGTGGTTTTCCCTACTTTCTTCAATTTAAGTCTGAATTTGGCAATAAGGAGTTCACGATCTGAGCCACAGTCATGTGAAGAGTTGACTCATTGGAAAAGACACTGATGCTGGGAGGGATTGGGGGCAGGAGGAGAAGGGGATGACAGAGGATGAGATGGCCGGATGGCATCACTGACTCAATGGACATGAGTCTGAGTGAACTCCGGGAGTTGGTGATGGACAGGGAGGTGTGCTGCAGTTCATGGGGTCGCAAAGAGTCGGACACGACTGATTGACTAACTGAACTTAACTGAACCTTGGAAAGCCAAAGATTTCTTAAGCAAGATGAAAAAGTAATACCCCAAAAGAATAAAAATTTGATAATTCAACCTTCATTAAAAAGTACTTCAATTCATCAAAAGATCATTGAGTGTAAAAAATCAAACCAAATCTCTAACTTATAAAGGACTTGGAAGTCATCATCTCCATCCTTAAAAAAAAACAAAACTGAATATAAATGAATTTGCTTAATCTATCAGAGGAATGCAATTGCAGGGCAAATTGCCACCTCAAAATCTGAAGGAACAGGCATTTGCAGAACAATATAGGAAATGAAATCAGCTTACATAGAATCACTTATAAATATGCACATATACATAGGTTGATATATGCACATATACAGCCTTGCTATATCACCTGAAAGAGCACAGAAGTGACCAACCCTCCAGTAGCAATGAGCCCACCTAGTGCCCAGAGCTAGGGTCTTTGTTATTGCTGTTCACTCGCTAAGCTGCATCTGACTCTTTGCAAACCCAGGGACTGCAGCACTCCAGGCTCCTCTGTCTTCCACCATCTCCCAGAGTTTCCTCAAATTCATCTCCACTGAGTGAGCAATGCCATCCAACCATCTCATCCTCTGTCATCCTCTTCTCCTCCTGCCTTCAATCTTTCCCAGCATCAGGGTCTTTCCCAATGAGTCAGCTCTTTGCATCAGGTGGCCAAAGTATTGGAGCTTCAGCTTCAGCATCAGCCCTTCCAATGAATATTCAGGACTGATTTCCTTTAGGATTGACTGCTTTGATCTCCTTGTTGTCCAAGGGAATCTCAAGAATCTTCTCCAACACCACAGTTCAAAAGCACCAACTCTTCAAGGGTCAGTTTCTCTATACTCCAAGTCTTGTACCCATACATGATTACTTATGGGAAAAACCATAGCTTTGACTATATGGAACTTTCTCTGCAAAGTGATGTCTCTGCTTTTTAATACATTGTCTAGGTTTGTCATATCTTTCCTTCCAAGGAACAAGTATCTTTAAATTTTACTGCTTCAGTCACTGTCTGCAGTGATTCTGGAGCCTAAGAAAATAAAATGTATCACTGTTTCTACTTTTTCACCTTCTATGTGCCATGAAGTGATGGACCATGTGCCATGATCTTAGTTTTTCTCAATGTTGAATTTTAAGTCAACTTTTTCACTCTCCTCTTTCACCATCAAGAGACTCTTTAGTTCCTCTTCACTTTCTGCCATTAGATGGTATCATCTGCATATTTGAGGTTGTTGCTGTTTCTCCCAGCAATCTTAATTCCAGTTTGGGATTCATCCAGCCCAGCGTTTCACATGATGTACTCTGCATACAAATTAAATAAGCAGGATGACAATATACAACCTTGTCATGCACTTTTCCTAATTTGGAACCAATTATTCCGGGTTCATTCTAACTGTTGTTTCTTGTCCTGCAATGGGTTTCTCAGGAGATAGGTAAGGTGATCTAGTATTCCCATCTCTAAGAATTTTTCGGTTTGTTGTGACCCACACAGTCAAAGGTTTTAGCATAGTCAATGAAGAGAAATAAATGTTTTTCTGTAATTCCCTTGTTTGCTCCATGATCCAGTGAATGTTGGCAATTTGATCTCTGGTTCCTCTGTCCCTTCAAAACACAGCTTGTATTAAATACATCTGGAAGTTCTTGGTTCACGTACTGCTGAAGCCTAGCTTGAAGGATTTTGAGCATACACTTGCTAGCATGTGAAATGAGTGCAATTGTACAGTAGTTTGAACATTCTTTGGCATTGCCTTTCTTTGGGATAGGAATGAAAACTGACCTTTTCCAGTCCTGTGGCCACTGCTGAGTTTTCCAAATTAGCTGACATATTGAGAGCAGCACTTTGACAGCATCATCTTAAGGATTTGAAACAGCTCAGCTGAAACTCCATCACACTTTGCTTGTTATAAAATTTCCTGAGGCCCACTTAACTTCACACTCCAGGATGTCTGGCTCTAGGCGAGTGACCACACTATCGTGGTTATCTGAGTCATTAAGACCTTTTTAATATAGTTATTATGTGTATTCTTGCCAACTCTTTTTAATCTCTTCTGCTTCTGTTATATGCTTATCATTTCTGTCCTTTATTGTGCCCATCCTTGCATGAAATATTCCCTTGATATTCTAGTTTTCTTGAAGAGATCTCTAGTCTTTCTCATTCTATCATTTTCCTTTATTTCTTTGCATTGATCATTTAAGAAAGCCTTCTTATCTGTCCTTGCTCTTCTCTGGAACTCTGCATCCAGTTGGATATATCTTTTACTTTCTCCCTTGCCTTTTCCTTCTCTTCTTTCCTCAGCTATTTGTAGAGCCTCCCCAGACAACCACTTTGTCTTCTTGCATTTTTTTTTTTTGAGAGGGGATAGTTTTGTTCACTGCCTCCTGTACAATGTTACAAACTTTTATTCATAGTTCTTCATGCACTCTGTCCACCAGGTAAAATGCCATGAATCCATTTGTCACCTCCACTGTGTAATCATTAGGGATTTGTATTATGTCATACTCGAATGACCTAGCAGTTTTTCCTACTTTCTTCAATTTAAGTCTGAATTTTGCAATAAAGAAGCTCATTATCTGACCCCAGTCAGCTCCAGGTTTTGTTTTTGCTGACTGTATAGAGCTTCTCCATTTTCAGCTGCAAAGAACATAGTCCATCTGATTTTCATGCTGATCATCTGGTTATGGCCATGTGTAGAGTCATTTCTTAGGTTGTTGGAAAAGGATATTTGCTATGAGTAGTGTGTTGTCTTGACAAAATCTGTTATCCTTTTCACTGCTTCATTTTGTTCTCCAAGGCCAAACTTGCCTTTTGTTCTGGATATCTCTTGACTTCCAAATTTTGCATTCCAATCCCTTATGATGAAAAGGATATTCTTTTTGGTGCTAGTTCTAGAAGTTGTTGTAGGTCTTCATAGAACCAGTCAGCTTAAGCTTCTTTGACTTCAGTGGTTTGGGCATAGACTTGGATTACTCTGATGTTTTTTACTACCCTTTAATAAAAAGAATCAGGGATTCTTGAAGAACAACTTATTCTAGAACTTGAACATAAAATATGTAAGATGAGACCAGAGGATATTTGTAGTGCTATGAAGTAAGGAAGTGTTACAAAATGAAAATAGCCCATAATATTGGGGGTACATCAATGGGACACAGGAATCATTTGATAGAATCTCTATGGCCAAAACCAAAACAGTTTGAGCAACAAAATGATAGTGGATTATAATCCACAATATAAAATAAATATCTTTTGAGTTTGTATTGATATAAATGAAAGAAGTTAATAAATGGAGAAGGGACAAATCTCCCATGAAGATTTCTGAATAATTTATGGAGTGACTGCCCTCAAGGATCAGAGCATGCTTATACGGTGGCTTCCTCCCAAAAGGAGAAAACACTTCACAGAGGAGAAGCCTGATGGACATAACCTCAGCCATCTAACCAAGTGATCAGCCAGCAATAAATCAGGCTGATAATGTGCATTCTTGATGTGATGGGATGAAAATGCCACTCTGTTGTCATCCTCTGAAAAGCCTGTGATGCCAGTTTAATCCGTTAATCCCAAACTCCTAATTTACCCCTCCCTTTGGTAACTGTAAGATTGTTTTCCATGTCTGTGGGCCTTTCTCTGTTTTGTCAATTGACTGTATATTCTTTTATATATATATATATATACACACACACCCTTGATAAGAAAATGCAAAAAAAGAAAAACATCAGACACATTCCAACAGAGGGTCATTTAAAAATATATCTCAGTAGTATTCTTCAGAATATTATATACAATTTACAATTATATACTATATACAGTCTAGTATATAGTATATATATAGTATATAATTTACAATTATATAATTTACAATTATATACTATATAAAAATATATACTATATACAATTATACAATTATAATACTATATACAGTCAAATATACAATTTGTCAATTGACTGTACATTATTTTTTATATATATATATATATATATATATGTATATATATATATATATATACACCCTTGATAAGAAAATGCAAAATAAGAAAAACATCAGACACATTCCAACAGAGGGTCATTTAAAAATATATGTCACCAGTATTCTTCAGAACTCTCAAGATCATCAAAAACAATGAAAAATCTAATAAACGGTCACAACCAAGAGGAACCTAAGAAGACATGACAACTAAATAATGTGATAACCTAGATGGAATCCTGGAACAGAGAAAGGACATTAGTTAAAACCTAAGTAAATCTGAATAAAATATGAACTTTAGTTAATATTAATGTATCAATATCAGTTCATTAATTTTAACAAATGAACCACACTAATGTAGGATTTAATAATAGAGGGAACTGGGTATGAGATATACAGGAATTCTCTGTCAATCTAAAACTGTTCTAAAATAAAATTCATCTTTAAAATAATTTCTACCATAGAATGAGGCAAATGTTTGTGGCACATATTCAGAAAAGAACTTATATATAGAAAATATAAAGAACAAACTTGTATACAGAATATATGAAGAAAAAGAAAAGCTGATGAGGAAAAACAAAAATGGTCAAGTGATTAAATACATCTTTTGCAAAGTAGAACATAGGACTGCCAATAATTATATAAAAATATGTTCAACATCATTATTAATCAGGAGAAAGTAAATTAAAACTATAATAAGAAACCACCGCAGACACACCTGAATGGCTATAATTTTTAAAACTAATGGCACTAAATGCTGGTGGGATATGTACCAACCAGAAGTTGTAACCACTGCTGTCAGGAAGGCAAACCGGCACAACTACTTTGGAAAATTGCTGCTGCTAAGTCGCTTCAGTCGTGTCCGACTCTGTGCGACCCCATGGACGGCATTCCTCCTCCAATGCATGAAAGCGAAAAGTGAAAGGGAAGTCGCTCAGTCGTGTCAGACTCTTGGCGACCCCATGGACTGCAGCCTACCAGGCTCCTCCACCCATGGGATTTTCCAGGCAAGAGTACTGGAGTGGGGTGCCATTGCCTTCTCCACTTTGGAAAATTAGTAATCAGCTATTAAAGCTGAATAGGAAATTCCCTGGTGGTTTAGTGGTTAAGACTGGGCCTTCAATACACAGGTTACCTGCTGGATCCCTGGTCAAGGAACTAAGATCCCACGTGGCTCATGGTCAAAACCCAAAACATAAAATGGAAGCAATACTGCGACAAATTCAATAAAGACTTTAAAAATGGTCCACGTTAAAAAAAAAAAAAATCTTTAAAACTAAAGCTGAACATACTTATCTTGTAGCACCAAACTAGAAATAACCCAAATATCATCAACATATAGACTGGGTACATAAATATTAGTATGTTCACCTAATGGGATATTATACAATGAAAGAGTGCATTGTTTTGCTATTTAAGCACATGGATGAATCTCATGGAAAAGAATAAAATGAGCTAGACACAGCAGAGTAATATATTATTTATATCACGTTCAAAAAAGAGGCTCGCACAATGGGGTGATAGAAGTCAGATGAGTGTCACCTTGGGAGGGAATAAGTGACTGAGGGGGGCTTGAGGCAGGCTTCCAGGACAAGGTCAATCTCCCATCTTGGTTTGGGCAGTGAATATACATGCATGTTCACTTTGGAGAAATTAATGGGGCCTTTAGATTTGTGTACTTTACTTCATACGTGTCATACTTCAACAAAAAATTTACAGAGACAACTACACTGAGATGGGCGTATCTCAGTGTTTGTCAGCAATTCCAAAGTTGGGCAGTGTACTCGGTTGGTGAGGCTGTGAAGAAAGGTGTTCTCCAGGCATTGCTGGCGGGATGCCACATGTCACGACCTCACGGAGTAGAATCTGATGCTGTTACAGCTTGAGTTGCATCCTCTCAGAATTCATATGTTGAAGCCCTAGTCTCCAGTACTGCAGAACTTACTGTTTCAGAAACAGAACCTTTAAATGGGCCATTAAACTAACGTGCGGCCATTAGAGTGCATCCTAATCTAACCCGAGTGGTGTCCTTGAAAGAAGAGGAAGTAGGACACACACATGTGGATACACGGAGGAGAGCCCATGAGGACACAACTGGAGGCAGCCATCTAGAAGTTAAGGGGAGAGACCTCCGGAGATGCCGAACCTGTAGAAACTGTGATCCTGGACTTCCAGCCTCCAGACTGTGAGAAAATAAACTTCTATTGTTTAAACCAACCAACTTGTGGTAATTTGCTTTGGCAAGCCTAGCAAACTAATACACTATTTAGCAGCATTATATGTGTGTCCCAAAAGTCTTAGAGCATTTTAAAGCTTTAACTTCAGAGCTATAAATGCTACAAGTTTTTGAAAAAATAATTTGCATGTTTATTTATATTCCTTATATATTCATTTAATATTGTGAATTTTAAATAATTTTATTTACTTTTTAGGTTTTTTATGCTCTCTGAATAAGACAAACATTGATTGAAAAATTAAAATTAGAAAATAATTGAGCCATAAACTGATATGTTTTTGTAAGTTTCTAACATCTATATTTCTGACATTGCTAAACCTTAAAACACACTGAGCTTGTGGAACACTTTGTATATGCATCTACCCTTTAATCTAGGATTTCCACTTTTGTCTGTCCCCAGGCTAGATTGGCCAATATATGTAAAGATAAATCCACAGAACTTTGAATTTTAGTTCTGTTTGTTACAGATGAAACATGAATAGAAGCTAGATATCTTTGAATTTATCTTCTTTTACATATTTTATTTGGAAACCTTGTATTTTATATATTTAAGTGTTCAAATTAAATGTCAAAAGAGCAATTCCTAAAAACTGAAAGTAACATAAAAATATGCTACATATTCAGTTGATGTAATCATCATACAAAGGGGATCTAATCCAAATGAATTTAAAGCATAGTAATTTGACTGTATAGTCTTTATTTCTTTTTAAATTGTAGTTGATTTACAATGTTATGTTAGTGTCACATGTACAGAAAAGTAATTCAAATATATATATGTATATATATATTTATTTATTTGAATATATATATATGTGTGCATGCTCAGTCTCTTCATCATGTCTGACTCTTTGTGCCTCAAGGGACATGTAGTCTGCCAGACCCCTCTGTGGGATATTCCAGGCAAGAATAACAGAGTGAATTGCCATTTCCTGATCCAGGAATTGAACCCACTTCTCCTGAGTATCCTCCACTGACAGGCAATTCTTTTACCACTGAGACACCTTGGAAGCCATATAAATTAGAGATACCAAGGGAACATTTCTTGCAAAGATGGGCACAATAAAGGACAGAAGCAGTATGGACCTAAAAGAAGCAGAAGAGATTAAGAAAAGGTGGTGAGAACGCACAGAAGAACTATAAAAAAGAGATCTTAATGACCCAGATAACACTGATGGTGTGATCACTCATCTAGGGCCTGACATCCAGGAGTACAAAGTCAAGTGGGCCTTAGGATATGTCATTATGGACAAAACTAGTGGAGGTGATGGAATTCCATCTGAGCTATTTCAACTCCTAAAATATGATGCTGTTAAAGTGTTGCACTCAATATGCAGCAAATTTGGAAAACTCAGTAGTGGCCACGGGAATGGAAAAGGTCAGTTTTCATTCCAATCCCCAAGAAAGGCAATGCCAAAGATTGTTCAAACTAGCACACAATTACACTCATTTTACACACTAGCAAAGCAATGCTCAAAATTCTCCAAGTGAGGCTTCAATAGGTCAGGAACTGAGAACTTCCAGATGTTCAAGCTGGATTTAGAAAAGGCAGAGGAATCAGAGATCAAACTGTCAACATCCATTGGATTATAGAAAAAGCAAGAGAATTCCAGAAAATCATCTACTTCTGCTTCATTCACCAGGGCTTCCCTGGTGGTTCAGATGGTAAATCGTCTGCCTGCAATGCAGGAGACCTGGGTTCGATCCCTGGGTCACGAAGGTCTCCTGGAGAAGGAAATGGCAACCCACTCCAGTATCCTTGCCTGGAAAATTCCGTGGATGGAGGAGTCTGTAGTCGGACATGACTGAGCAACTTTACTTCACTTCTTCTGCTTCATTCAGTACTCTAAACCCATTGATTGTGTATATCACAACAAACTGCGAAAAATTCTCACAGGTGGGAATATCAGACCACCTTACTTACCTCTTGAGAAACCAGTATGCAGGCCAAGGAAGAGTTAGAACTGGACATGGAACAACAGACTGGTTCCGAATTGGAAAACGAGAACATCAAGGCTGTATATTGTCACCCTGCTTATTTAACTTATATGCAGAGTACATTATAAGAAACACTGGGCTGGATGAAGCAAAAGCTGGAATCAAGATTGCCGGGAGAAATATCAATAACCTCTAATATTCAAGGAGATCCAACCAGTCCATCCTAAAGGAGATCAGTCCTGGGTGTTCATTGGAAGGACTGATGTTGAAGCTGAAACGCCCATATTTGGCCACCTGATGTGAAGAGCTGACTCATAGGAAAACAGCCTGATGCTGGGAAAGATTGAGGGCAGAAGGAGAAGGGGATGACAGAGGATGAGATGATGGGATGGCATCATCGACTCGATGGACATGGGTTTGGGTGGACTCCGGGAGTTGGTGATGGACAAGGAGGCTTGGTGTGCTGTGGTTCATGGGGTCGCAAAGAGTCAGACACGACTGAGCGACTGAAGTGAACTCAACTAATATGCAGATGACACCACCTTTTTGGCAGAAAGCGAAGAAGGACTAAAGAGCCTCTTGATGAAAGTGAAAGAGGAGAGTGAAAAAGTTGGCTTTAAACTCAACATTCAGAAAATTAAGATCATGGCATCTTGTCCCATCACTTCATGGAAAGTAGATGGAGAAACAATGGAAACAGTGACAGAATTTATTTTCTTGGGCTCCAAAATCACCACAGATGGTGACTTCAGCCATGAAATTAAAAGACACTTGCTCCTTGGAAGAAAAGCTATGGCAAATCTAGACAGAATAAAAAGGAGAGACACTACTTTGCCAACCAAAGTCCATATAGTCAAAGATAACGGTTTTTCCAGTAATCATGTATGGATGTGAGAGTTGGACCGTAAAGAAAGCTGAGTACTGAAAAATTGATGCTTTTGAACTGTGGTGTTGGAGAAGACTCTGTGGTGTTGCAGAGTCCCTTGGACTGCAAGGAGATCCAACCAGTCCATCCTAAAGGAAATCAACCCTGAATATTCATTGGAAGGACTGATGTTGAAGCTGAAGATCCAATACTTTGGCCACCTTGATGCGAAGAACTGACTCATTTGAAAAGACCCTGATGCTGGGAAAGATTGAGGGGAGGAGGAGAAGGGGACGACAGAAGATGAGATGGCTGGATGGCATCACCGACTCAATGGACAGGAGTCAGTGAGTTTATCCAGGAGTTTGGATAAACTCCGGGAGTTGGTGATGGACAGGGAGGCCTGGCATGCTTTGGTCCATGGGGTCGCAAAGAGTCAGACATGACTGAGTGACTGAACTGAATTGAATACATATATACATACGTTTGTGTGTGTGTATTCTTTTTAAGATTATTTCCTGTTATAGGTTATTACAAGATATTAAATGTAACTTCCTGTGCTATACAGTAGGACCTTGTTGTTGATCTCTTTTATATTTAGGAGTATGCATCTGCTAATCCCAAACTCCTAATTTACCCCTCCCTCCTTTCCCCTTTTGGTAACCATAAGTTTTCTATGTCTGAGGCCATTTCTGTTTTATCAGTTGACTGTATATTCTTGCATGTAAAGCCTTAAGCACAAAAGGCAAAACAAGTTTACCTGTTATAGTAATATTATTATTTATGTTTTCAGTGCTAGTGTTGGTATTTTATTTTGAATATTATTTCTTGATTTAGACAATGAAAATGAATGATTACGTTGGAGTCCATGAGGTTGGGACATTGGTGTGCAGTAAAGAAAACACAAACGTACGCCAATAAATTAAGTAAAAATGTTATTGTCCTCAGTTTGAATTGGAAACGTCTGAATGGATTCATTGCTAGTTTTAATCATCCACTGAAAATGCCTGTTGTGATATAATATTCAATGGGTGTCTCAGTTTTGTGCATCTTGTGAGCAGAGGCACTGACTGTGCTTTGTTTCCAGCTCTCATTTTAGGGTGTTTATATAGATCAAAGAGGACGGCATGGCAACCCACTCCAGTATTCTTTGCTGGAGAACCCCATGGACAGAGGAGCCTGGTGGGCTACAGTCCAGGGGTTGGAAAGAGTCTGAGCAACTAAGCATATATAGAGAAAAGCCTTGAAAGATGAAGACAGAGTTTTCCTCCAGAGCTCAGAGCAAGGATGCTTATCGCCCATTTGAAAATATTCAGGTTCTCTAAGCTCAGCATCACACATGCAGCTCCTGTGCAGCATCATCTGGCCCACAGGGCAAGAAATGGGAAGGTGGGGATACTGATGCAGAAATGCTGACACTCTGGTTGCTTCTTCTGAGTTGAGTAATAAACTGTTCATCTTTAACCCAGGAATCTCATTTTTTCTACCAATATCCATGAAACTATGAAAAGGCAAATTCTGCAAATTACAATTCTGCAAATCTAAAAACTATGAAGTTTTGAGATTTTACTCAAAACTTCATAGTTCTTAAAGTGCCTAGAAGTAGGATCCTGCCTGGTAGCAAAGAATAGCATCTAGATTGCTATCTCTAAATAGCATTTCCCACTAAAATGATCCAAGGCTCCTTGGAAAAATGACTTATTCCAAGTGTGAGAAAGAAATGTGTTAGAAAGATCCTGGAGCATCTTGGTATACCAGAAAGGAAAACAAAACAAAATGAACTTACCAACGACTATTAGGATCATGTCAAAAAGACTCAGAAGACAATTTGAATAGGCTCCTACTAAAGCAACTTGAACACCAAAGAGGATACTAGGGTAATAGAGTAAAACATGAAATATGTTTAAGTCTGAGTATATAGTGACAAATTTTAAAAAATCTTATTGATCATCTTTGAAGTAGTATACTAAAAAACCTAAACATAATATTAAATATTAAAAACTTGTAAATAAAGTGAAAGAATATAGCATTTTTCTGCTTTCTGTATATGTACTGGGCTTCCCTGGTAGTTCAGACAATACAGAATCTGCCTGCAATGCAGAAGACCCAGGTTTGATCCCTGGGTTGGGAAGATCCCCTGAAGAAGCGAGTGGCTACCCACTCCAGTATTCTTGCCTAGAGAATTATATTGGCAGAGGTAGTTGGCAGGCTACAGTCCATGGGGTAGCAAAGAGTCAGACATGACTGAGTGACTAACAATTTCACTTATTACTTTTTCCATATGTACTAGGCCTCCCCATAAGCAAATAGTTAATGAGAGGAAGTATCTCCTCATACAATTATCCCATCTATTAAATGAATTTTCACAGCACTATTTTACAGATATCATGGCAGAAACATATATGTCTGACTCTTTGTGACCCTATTGACTGCAGCACACCAGGCCTCCCAGTCCATCGCCAACTCCTGGAGTTTACTCAAACTCATGTCCATTGAGTCAGAGATGCCATCCAACCATCTCATCCTCTGTCGTCCCCTTCCCCTCCTGCCTTCAATCTTTCCGAGCATCAGGGTCTTTTCCAGTGAGTCAGTTCTTCACATCGGTGGCCAAAGTTTTGGAGTTTCAGCTTCAAAATCAGTCCTTCCAATGAATGCCCAGGACTGATCTCCTTTAGGATGGACTGGTTGGATCTCCTTGCAATCCAAGGGACTCTCAAGAGTCTTCTTCAACACCAAGTTCAAAAGCATCAATTCTTCAGTGCTCAGCTTTCTTTATAGTTCAACTCTCATATCCATACATGACCACCGGGAAAACCATAGCCTTAACTAGACAGACCTTTGTTGGCAAAGTAATGTCTCTGCTTTTTAATATGTTGCCTAGGTTGGTCATA
Organism: Bos taurus; assembly: GCF_002263795.3. Lineage (NCBI taxonomy): Eukaryota > Metazoa > Chordata > Mammalia > Artiodactyla > Bovidae > Bos > Bos taurus. Next base: position 8,554,655 of record NC_037336.1, read on the forward strand.
GCTTTTCTTCCAAGGAGCAAGCGTCTTTTAATTTCATGGCTACAGTCACCATCTGCAGTGATTAATAATGGCAATATATTGGCTATATTTTAAAAGCGAAATCCTTGCCTTTGAGGTGCATTCTGAAACACAAGGGTGAGAGAAGATGTCTCAGATTTACTTTCAAGCCATCCCACGTGGAAGTGAGGAGATGGAGAGAAAGAGAAGACACTGTGCTGATGGGCCCAGGGTACCTGGGAGTTTAATATTCTCTGCTTTTGTGGTTGTTTGATATTTTTCCACAATAAATGGTTGTTATAAACAGGAGTGATTTTTTTTCAATGAAAATTACAGTGTTGAAACAACCAACAGAAAAGAATTCATAAGGGGAAAATCTATCCTGAGGTATGGATTTCTCAATTGAGGGTTCAAATCTGCCATCTACCACAGACAAAATTTCCCCATCTTCAGATGATGGAAAATATGATATGCTGAAAAGAATTAGACTCTTTAACAGCTTGCTTGCAGCGTTTAATTTTATATTAAAAAAAAAAAAAACTGCTGATGCAAAACATTGCTCTGACATAATTCACTTTACAATTACCCAGGAGCACTTTATAGCCTAAGCTGGTCTAAATTCATAGGAATGAGTTACCCAAGGAATTAATTACCATCCAATTTATGAGTTCCTCATATCATCTAAGCTGCTGAAGAAACTGGTTACCTGGAAAATGATGAATTTTTGGAATACTTGTCAAATTCAATTTAGGTTGGGTTGTAAGGCAGAATTAGTTTTCCTATTTCTTGCACCTAAAGAGCCACAGGTGCTCTTGGACAGGGCGGTTGATTATAATGTGTTGGAGGACTCCTACTCTCCACAGCTGTGCAATCAAAGCTACCAGAATTTAACATCTCAAAGGACATTGCTGCAGACATCTCCACTGAACTTAGCAGCTCTCAACAGCTAATTGCCTGGTAACTACCTGGTTTTTTTTTACATCACAGCAATTGATTTGAGATTTGGACTGGTGCTTGATGTGTTACATCAAGGGTATACACATTCTTAAAAGTAATACCTGGATTAATGCAAAATCAAAGTCTCTTCCATTTGCTTTCTTCACCAATTTGGTGGGAATAAATTTGGCTGTCCTGATACCAAGAAAGTGATCTCTGGAGGCTCAAAGGGTGCCTTTATGTTTTACATTAAAATATAAATAATGACATTCAAGTACTATCTTCTGATTTCCCATTAATTTTCCTCTCTCAAGTTTTGCCTTCTCTATGGCTGCCAGACTTAGCAAATAAAAATATAAGACACTCAGTTAAGTTTGAACTTCAGATAAACAATGAATAATTTTTAGTATAATCATGTCCCATGAATATTTAATATAAGTATGTCTCATGCAATATTTGGGACACACTACTGTTGAAAAGGCACTTCTTATTCATCTGACTTTCATATTTAACTGGGTGTCCTGTATTTTATCTGCCAGCCCTAGCCCTCCCCATCATCTGCAACAAAGATGAAGATTCCGAAAGTTACAAAGGAGATAAGACTTCCTTCATCATTTCAGCCGGCCCTCTTCTTGCTGAATGGAAAACTGCAAAAGTCTGGTGCAATGTCTCAAGTGAATCATTGTTAAGTGATAGCCAACAGCATACATTCTTTCAAACTCAATCTCAAAAACAAATTTTCACATGAAAAGCAGAATCCTCAGATCAGCTTGGTTGGTTTCACAATAGATTCACTTGGAAAGAGTTAAATCCATTGTTGGTTAACTTGCCATCCTATGCAAAGTGTATTACTAATGTTCCTCTGTAACTTGGGACAATCACAGTCTTGCTAGGAAATTCCCTGGTGGTCCAATGGTTAGGACTCCATGCTCATCATATCAGGGCCCGGGATTCAGTCCCTGGTCAGGGAACTAAGATGTCACAAGCCAAGTGGCAAACAAAAAGAGAAAACAAACAAAGCAACAACAACACCCACAGCAACAAATCTTGCTAAAGAAATCAACCTTTCTTCAGAGAAAGAGAATTGCTTGTCAAATGTTAAGAGTGTACAAACCATGGGGGAATCTTGTTAAAATGCAGATTCTAGTTCAATAGGAATGAATTCTGCTGTTCTAACTGATCCAATGCTGCTGGTCCACATACCAGTGTTTAGGGAAAATGTAAATTTACTAAAATAAATTAATCCATGTGAGAGAAGTCATGCACCAAGCGGAGCTGCTAAATGTCAGAGACCCAAGTCACAGAAGGAGCTTGAGAATCAGATTAAGTGAATCGTGCCTAATGCTGGGAATATAGCCAAAATTTGATTAAATAGTGATGGAGAATGTACTGAAGTCATCTCCAATTATATAATACCCTTCGAGTGAGATAAGTAACAGAAATATGTAACAGAAACTTGGGTCAGAGAATGGATACTAATGGGAAACAAAATGAAGATCATGGCATCCAGTCCATCACATCACAGGAAATAGATGAGGAAAAAGCAGAAACAGCAATACATTTTATTTTCTGGGCTCCAAAAATCACTGCAGACAGTGAGTGCAGCTGTGAAGTTAAAAGATGCTTGCCCCTTGGAAGGAAAGCTATGACAAAACTAGACAGTATATTAAAAAGCAGAGACATCCCTTTGTGGACAAAGGTCCATGTAGTCGAAGCTGTGGTGTTTCCAGTAGTTATGTAAGGATGTGAGAGTTGGAGCACAAAGAAGGTTGAGTGCTGAAGAACTGGTACTTTAGAATCATGGTGCTGGAGAAGACTCTTGAGAGTCCCTTGGACTGCAAGGAGATGAAACCAGTCAATCCTCAAGGAAATCAACCCTGAATATTCACTGGAAGGACTGATGCTGAAGCTGGAGCTCCAATATTTGACCACCTGATGTGAAGAGCCGACTCATTGGAAGATACCATGATACTGGAAAAGACTGAGGGCAGGAGCAGAAGGGGGCAACAGTGGGTGAGATGGCTGGCTGCTATCACTGACAAGAGTTTGAGCAAACTTGGGAGACAATGAAGAACAAGGAAGCCTGGCATGCTGCAGTCCATGGGCTTGCAAAGAGTTGGATAAGACTCAGCAACTGAACAACAGCGGGGGTGTCACGTGGCTCTTTCTGCCACATTCTAGTAGCTAGAACTCAGTCATATGATATGCCTAAGGGAAAGAGGGTCTAAGGATTGTAGTCTGTGTTAGTGCCCAGGAAGAAAAAAAAAATGCATCGGGTGAACAGCTAGCCAATGTAACCCATTTCATTTTGTAAAAGGGAAACCCCGACTCTAAGCCAAAAGTATAGGTCTATAGGTGTAGTCACCATATCCTGCAGTTAGAGAACTTCTTAGAGAAAGTAGACTGGAAATGGGGAGAGTGGAGACCCAGAATCCCATAGGCCCTGAGGGCTGCAGCTGTGGTACAAGCCCGCAGGCGGAGGCTTTTGCCAGACATCCAAGAAAGGGAACCCTTACCCCTGGGCTCAGGTGGGGGTGCCTTCTGCAGGCAAGTTGTTACAATAATCTGTGCAAGGGGGCTTATAACTGCAGCAATTCTCTCCTTTTCTTTCCGGGAACCACCTTGTCCACCTCCTATTGTGAACCTATGAAAAGAAAACTACAAAACAAACAAAAACCACTCCTCTCTGCTACAAGGGAACCTAGTCAAGCTTTAAATTAGAAAGCACAAGTTGCCTCTCACGGTTCTGTGTGAGCCTGGTTGCCTACTGATAGGAATGATTCGGGAACTCTGTGCTAAGAAAGAAGGGTCCGGAACAAAAGAAACCGCAGAGATGCAGAAAACACAGCAGGCTGTGAAAAGAAGCCAGGATGAAACAAGAGGAAAGATGTAGGCTGGCTTATGTCACCCATGGAGACACAGGAGCGAAACTGGCTTTGAAATGACGTGACTGTTTTTAGTTGTTTGCACATAGATGGCAAATGTCAGGTGAAATGCAGTTTTTCAGTAATAGTTTTGAGAAACAAAGGTGATGTGTTCTTTTCTAAAGCATAGCTGACACATAGTAGGTGCTTAATAAATTATAAATAAAAGAATATCAGAAAAAAAACAGAGGACTATTTAACAAACAAAAGATGGAAAATTGCTACTGCTCATATGACTTCAAGATATTCTTTAAACTCTTGGAAGGGTAATGCCAATAATATCTTATGTCAGGAAATCTCATTAACAATGTTTGATATGGGCAAATTTCTTTTAGTACCATTTAGTTCATAAATCAGAGGCTAGACTAGCTTAGATGGTGATTCAAAATTTATAATTAAAGCAGATTTGGCCAGTTATCAAGTAGACTGAATAATCTCCCTTTCTTCACAGAGCTAAAATGAAACCCTTTTGGTCTAGTTTCTATAAAACTTTTGGTGCTTTAATTGGAGCTTACTATTGTTTCTTCTGTTCTTTTTGCTTTGCTATAGTTTCTTACCTGGCCTCAACACTTTACATTGGAATATAAGCCAACCTCAATCTAAAAGAAGAGATACAAAAATTTTGCTCAGCCAACAGGCAGAGGAGACTTACTTTAAGAAATAACACAGCGTTCCAGTCCACAGCTGGTATTATACTAGCACAGACACCCTGGTACCAGAGTAAGCATTGCAGACCAGGTACAGGCCTAGGAAATACCAAAGCTGGTGCCTTCTACCATATTCGCTCATCAAGAAGTACCATGAAAATATGAAGTATTAGGCTTGGATACTAATCCTAAACATAATAATTAACTAACTGCATGTCTCTGGATTGATTAGCTTGCAGCCTCTCAATTCCTCATCTATAAATGAGGTTTGCATGGTTTGAAGTCCCCTCGAGTGAAGGAGTTGACTTAACCCACTTTGTACCTTTGGAAGCTTTGCCTAAAACAGATATATTGCTTCAAGCTTTGACCCAGGAAGCATTTCATTTGTTTGCACAACACACTCACCACCAGATTTGTGGCCTCCAGAGAATAAGGGGTCATTAAAAAGAGATTTGTGAAAAACCATGTAATGAGAAAGGCAAAACACGTGCGTTTTCTCTGCTTTGTGACTATAAATTGACAGCATTTGAAAGCTCATATTAAATACTTTCCTGTGAACATAATGTTAATATGTTGCATCATAGAGTGCTTATCTGCTTTCTGCTTTGCCTGTTCATTGTGCCTCCCTCCCTAATGTACATCATTATTGTGGCTATATTCTCCCTGTTATGCACTATGGAGGAGACCAAAAATGATTGGACAAAGGCTCACTTTTCAGATGCTTATAGCTGAGAAGATGTTGTGTGTGTATACATTATGTATTTAAATATATAAATACAATTTTACTTGTTATGTAAATGTATATATATTTTATATATTTACATGATATGAATGTGTGTATCTGTGTGACACACACAGATCTATATAAATGTTCTCAACTATAAGCATCTTGGCCTTTCCTGGAGGCTCAGTGGTAAAGAATCAATCCCCCTGCAAATTCAGGAGTCACAGGTTTGATCCCTGGGTTGGGAAGATCCCCTGGAGGAGGAAATGGCAACTCACTTCAGTATTCTTGCCTGGCAAATCCCATGGACAGAGGAGCCTGGTGGACTATACTCCATGGGGTCACAAGTGTTAGACATGACTTAGCAACCACACACACACACACAGAGGCTTCCCAGGTTGAGTTAGTAGTAAAGAGCAGGCTTGCCAATGCAGGAGACATAAAAGAAGTGGGTTCAATCTCTGGATCAGGAAGATCCCCTGGAGGAGGGTGTGGCAACCCACCCCAGTATTCTTGCCTGGCAAATCCCATGGACAAAGGAGCCTGGTGGGCTACAGTCCATGGGTCACAAAGAGCTGGACACAGCTGAAATGACTTAGCATGCATGAATGCACATGCACACACACACATATGCATCTTATATAAGCAAATATATATATATATGTGTGTATATATATATACACACACATACATGTGCCTATACATATATATATGTGTGTGTGTGTGTGTGTGTGTGTGTGTGTGTATAAGACAGAGAGAGAAGGTAGGAAGTCATTTTCAGGTAAGGGATAAAAGTGAAAGCATTAGTTGCTCAGTCATGTCCGACTCTTTGTGACCCCCAAGGACTGTAGCCTCTGTTCACAGAATTCTCCAGCCAAGAATACTGGAGTGGGTTATCATTCTCTTCTCCAGAGTATCTCCCAACCCAGGGATTGATCCTGGGTCTCCTGCATTGTAGGCAGGTTCTTTACCATCTCCCTGGTGGCTCAGATGGTAAAGGTAAGGGATGGAAAGGATCTTAACTTAGCCTAATGACTTATCAGTGGGGGTAGGTCAGCAGATATGAGGACAGACCCTACAGCATTTGCTGCTGCTGCTGCTGCTAAGTTGCATCAGTCATGTCCGACTCTGTGCGACCCCATAGATGGAAGCCCACCAGGCTCCTCTGTCCCTGGGATTCTCCAGGCAAGAACACTGGAGTGGGTTGCCATTTCCTTCTCCAGTGCATGAAAGTAAAAAATGAAAGTGAAGTCGCTCAGTCGTGTCTGACTCTTAGCGACCCCATAGACTGTAGCCTACCAGCCTCCTCCATCCATGGGATTTCCCAGGCAAGAGTACTGGAGTGGGGTGCCATTGCCTTCTCCGCTACAGCATTTGACAACTGACTTAATCTCAAGGGCTTTCCGGTGGCTCAGATGGTAAAGAATCTGCCTCAAATGTGCGAGACCTGGGTTCGATCCTTTAATTGGAAGGATCACCTGGAGGAAGGCATAGCAGCCCACATCAGTATTCTTGCCTGGAGAATCCTATGGACAGAGGAGCCTGGCAGGCTACAGTCCATGGGGTCACAGAGAGACACTTTCACTTTTCAGTTTAATCCCAAGGGCAAAGTGGGTAACTGATAGGGAAGGACCACTCTTGAGCCCCAGTGCTGGTGAGTGCATGATGGAGTGCCCACCAGCCCTATGGAGGAACATTCTGTTTAGTAGGGTGTGTGATGGTGAGGTCAGGACAGAAGCACAAACAGAGCCGCTTTTCCCTCTGCATCTTCTGGATTATGACAAGATGGAAAGGCATCAAAAGGCAGTGTATGGATAATTTTACATATATAAATTAATCCTGTTAATAAATGTATTAAATCAGAATCACTATTTGTATAACCATGGGGACAATGTCAAAAAAGTCTACATTTGCAGTGGAAGAGGAAGCCCTTAGCAGCCAAGAATGAAACCCAGTGTGTAAAAGGGGTTGGGGCTGTGAGAAGCAAGAAGGAATCAGAAAGAAGGAACTTGTCTGGTGACTTGACAAAGCTTTACTAATGATTTAAGCGGTTGTTTTCTAAGGATTTAAAACAATTGAGAACTGGCTGAAGAGAGTTGATACTATTGACAAATCTGTTCTTACTTGTATTTTTTAATTAATTTGCTTTTATTTTATTTATGTGAAATTACCTTTTTAACTGAGCTACAAATTTTGTCTTAGTTTTGAGTATACAACAAAGTGAGTCATATATATATATATATTCTTTTTCAGACTCTCTTCTATTACAGTTTATTATAAGATATTGACTATCTTGTGTTATACAGTAGGATGTTGTTGGTTATCTGTTTTATATAGTAGTGTGTATCTGTTAACCTCAAACTCCTAATTTGTACCCCCGTTTACACTGTGATAACCAAAGTTTATTTTCTATTGGCTGTGAGCCAGTTTCTGTTTTGTAAATGAAAGTGAAAGTGAAAGTCACTCAGTCTTGTGGAACTCTTTGGGACCCCATGAACTACACAGTCCATGGAATTCTCCAGGCCAGAATGTTGGAGTGGGCAGCCTTTCCCTTCTCCAGGGGATCTTCCCGACCCAAGGATCGAACACAATTTTTAGATTCCATTAAGAGATATGGGTCTTTTATAGCTGAGTAATATCCCACTGTGTGTATGTGTGTATCTGTGTATATATAATATGTATATATTATTTATACACACACAGTCCATTCATCAGAGAAGGATATGGCAACGCACTCCAGTATTCTTGCCTGGAGAATCTCATGGACAGGGGAGCCTGATGGGCTGCTGTCCACAGGGTCACGCAGAGTCCGACATGACTGAAGTGACTTAGCATGCATGCATGCATTGGAGAAGGAAATGGCAACCCAGTCCAGTGTTCTTGCCTGGAGAATCCCAGGGACAGAGGAGCCTGGTGGGCTGCCATCTATGCGGTCACACAGAGTCGGACACGACTGAAGCGACTTAGCAGTAGCAGCAGCAGTCCATTCGTATGTCAATAGGAATTTAAATTCCTTCCATGTCTTGGCTATTGTAAATAGTGCTGGTATCAAATTGGGGTATTTGTATCTTTTGAATTATCTTTCATATTTTCTGAATATATACCCAATAAATATGTGGTTAATCATATGGTAACTCTATTTTTAGACTTTTGAGGACCCTATATGCTATTCTCCATAGTGGCTGCACTAATTTACATTCCCACCGATAGCATAGGAGAGTCTCCTTTTCTCTATACTCTCTCCATTATTTATTATTTGTAGTATCTTTTTCCATTCCTTCACTTTCAGTCCGTACATGTCTTTAGATATGAAGTGGGTTACTTGGAGGCAATATACATATAAGGGTTTTTATCTTTATATCCACTCAGTCACTCAATGTCTTTTGCTTGGAGCATTTAATCCATTTACATTTTAAATATTATAAATGTGTATACTCTTATTGCCATTTTGTTCATTGTTTTGAGGTTGTTTTTGTCTTTTTCTCTCATTCTTTTGTTTTCTTCTCTTGTGATTTGATGACTATCTGTAGTGTTATGTTTGAATTCTTTTTACTTTTGTGTGTGTATATATACTATAGGTTTTTGGATTGTGATTACCATGACATTTTTGTATAACTGTCTGTATATGTGTGTGTCTATGGCTCTATATATATGTACATCAAGGCTGTATGTAGTCACCCTGCTCATTTAACTTATATGCAGAGTACATCGTGAGAAATGTCAAGCTGGATGAAGCACAAGCTGGAATCAAGATTGCCAGGAAAAATATCATCAACCTCAGGTATGCAAATGACATCACCCTAATGGCAGAAAGGGGAGGATGAAAAAGCTGGCTTAAAACTCAACATTCAAAAACTGAAGATCATAGCATCTGGTCCCATAACTTCATGGCAAACAGATGGGGAAACAATGAAAGCAGTTACAGATTTTATTTTCTTTAGGCTCCAAAATCACTGTGGATGGTGACTGCAGCCATGAAGTTAAAAGACACGTGCTCCTTGGGAGAAAAGCACAAACCTAGGCAGTATATTAAAAAGTAGACACATCACTTTGCCAACAAACCTCCATAAGTCAAAGCTGTGGTTTTTCCAATAGCTATGTATGAATGTGACACTTGGACCATAAAGAAAGCTGAGTGCTGAAGAATTGATGCTTTCAAACTATGGTGCTAAAAAAGACTCTTGAGAGTCCCTTGGACTGCAAGGAGATCCAACCAGTCAATCCTAAAGGAAATAGACCCTGAATATTCATTGGAAGGACTGATGCTGAAGCTGAAGCTGAAGCTCTAATACTTTGGCCACCCCAATGTGAAAAGCTGACTCATTTGAAAAGACCCTGATGCTGGGAAAGATTTAAGGCAGGAGAATAAGGCGATGACAGAGGATGAGATGGTTGGATGGCATCACTGACTCAATGGACATGAGTTTGAGCAAACTCTGGGGGATGGTGAAGGACAGGGAGGCCTGGTGTGCTGCAGTCCATGGGGTCACAAGAGTTGAACACAACTGTGCAGCTGAACAACAACAATACATGTGTCTAACTTGCTGATCTCTTAATTTTATATGCATTTTAAATACCTGGCATTTGTACCCTCCTCCCCTCATGCTTACTGTTTGATGTCATATTTAACATATTTTTTGTTTATCCCTTAATTGCTTATTGTGGATACAGATGATTTTATGACTTTTGGCTTCTAACCTCTCTAACTAGCTTTGAGTGTGGATGATATCTTTCTGTATGTTTGCTTTTACTGATGAAATTTTTCATTTCATAATTTTCTTGTTTCAAGTTATGGCCTTTTCTTTTTCACCTAGAACAACTCCTTTAGCTTGTGTTATAAATCTGCTGTAGTGCTATTCAATTTTTTATGCTTTTGTTTGTCTTTAAAGCTTTTGATCTCTCAATCAAATCTGAAAGAAAGCCTTGCTGGGTAGAGTACTCTTGGTTTTAGGTTTTCCCTTTGCATCATTTTAAATATATCATGCCACTCCCTTCTGACCTGCAGGGCTTCTGCTGAAAAAACCAGCTGATAGCCTTAATGGGTTTCCCTTAAATGTTACTTGTTGCTTTCCCTCTATTGCTTTTAATGTTCTCTATCTGTAAATTTGTCATTTTGATTACAATGTTTCTTGGTGTGTTGCTCTTGGGTAATCCTGTTTGGGACTCTCTGTGAATTTGTGTGGCTGCTTCCTTTCCCAGGTTTGGGAAATTGTCAGCTATTATCTAAGTACTTTCTCAGGCCCTTTCTCTAATTCTCCTTCTGGGACGCCAATGAGGGATTATCAGTGCGCTTGATGTTGTCCCAGAGGTCTCCTCCTGCCTGGCTCAGTGTGGTTCCTTCTTTATGTCTTTAGTTGTGGTTATCTTTTGAGCAGCTATCTTTTCTGTGGGTTCTGGGTGTTTTCACTGATGGTTGTTCACAAATACTTGTGATTTTGGTGAGCTCATGAGAGAGTCTGTCTATTCTGTCTTGGCTGCTCTCTCAAAATTATCTTTATATTATAATACCTACTAATATTTGTAACGCTGTACATAAAACATTGTCCCTTGAGATGTGTCTTCTAAAGATGTTTCCTCAAAACAATAATCCCATGGATGCATAATGAGAACTAAGTGATGCTACAGACTTAGAGATCAGACTTATGCTTACCAGGAGGAGGTGGAGGAGGGGTACTTGGGGAGTTTCAGATGGAAATGTATACATTCCTATATATATTTAAAAATAACCAGCAAGGACCCGGTGTATAGTGCAGGAAACTCTACTCAATATCATATGACGGCCTAAATGGCCAAGGAATTTGAAAAAGAATAGGTACATATATGTGCATAACAGACTCACTTTGTTGTTCACCTGAAACCCAAACAACACTGTTAATCAACTATACCCCAATACAAAAGGAAAAGTTACAAGTAAGTGATGCTGTTGTCCACTGCAGTCAAAAAATACTGAAAATTGTACCTCACACTAAACTGTAGACAACAGTGCACATGGGAATACAGAGGGTCCTGAAATGTCTGCTGCTGCTGCTAAGTCGCTTCAGTCGTGTCTGACTCTGTGCGACCCCAGAGACGGCAGCCCACCAGGCTCCTCCATCCATGGGATTTTCTAGGCAAGAGTACTGGAGTGGGGTGCCATTGCCTTCTCCAATGCATGAAAGTGAAAACGGAAAGTGAAGTCGCTCAGTCATGTCCGACTCTTCGTGACCCCATGGACTATAGCCCACCAGGCTCCTCCATCCATGGGATTTTCCAGGCAAGAGTACTGGAGTGGGGTGCCATTGCCTTCTCCAGTCTACCACTTACCAATAACAAAGTGTGAGGCCCACGCTGAGCCCCTTAAACAATCTTACCTGATTGTCAGAACAATCCAGTGCCATGGGTGACGATTATCTCCAGTTACAGGTTACAGATCAGCAAATTGGGGCTTAGAAAAGTCAAGCAATTGTCCAGGTCCCACAGTCATGAAATTGACGTTGAAGTCATTTTCGCCTCTGAGCATCAATTAACTTAAAAACAAACACACTTTGGAAAATGTTGTCCAGGGCAGATTGGTTTCCTGTTTCCAAAGCTTCTCACTTCTATTTGTGTTTGCTGGTGTCCCACTCCGAATAGGTGGCAGTGCTAAACATTTGCTTCTTTGTTTTTGTGGCAGCATGACACAGGCATTCACCAACTACCAACTCAAATTCCAAGCCCCTAGCCCCTCAAAAAGGCAGTGGAAATGTCAACTTTTTTTTCCCCCTCTCTAGTAACAGGCTTTTTCTAGGTTCAGGCTTTTCTGACTACCTTCATAGAGCTCACCACTTTGGATTCACCCACGTTTAGCAATTAGAATGAAAGCTACGTTAAGAGGGTCCACACTTGCACTTAGCTAGCAAACTACAACACATAAAAACAATCGCCACTGCTGGAAATGACCAGACCCTGTGTTCAAAGAAGAGAATTAATGAATTCTGTCTTTATCGGCAAAGCATAGTAAGGCCAAGCAAGACTACCCAAATTCACACTTTCATTTGCAGCTGAGTAATTAGATAACAATAAACTCTGTCCTAAGTCACCACTCTAAAGCCCAGCTGAAGCTATCAGCTGGCAAATGAGTCTAATTATTCTGGAGGAAAGGGTACATGTGCTAATACACAATAGAAAATAAAGCCCTGATGGGACCCGAAAAATGCTAACAACTCAGAAAAGCAGATAAGAGCCTTATGATGAAAAGACATATAAGGGAAAATGTAGTTTTCTCAAAATCGTCGTGAAAATCAGAGAGCAGCTGCTCGGCAAATGGTAAAACCTGGGTATAGAGGAAACGATGTGACATTAAGCTTTTAATCTCTATCCTCTTTTTTTGTTTGGAATATATCAAAATAAGATCTTGTTTTAGATTATAGGAGAGTAACTTCTTGAAGTTTTAGGAAAAATAATAAAACTCGGGTGTCGAGCAGCTCATTAAAGGGAAACTCTTACTTCCAGACAACAGAATAACTTTTAAAATTGGAACCTGATATTTTTATTGAGGACTCATTGTTTTGTATTTTAGATCTAAAGTAAAAATGTGTCCTATGTAATAAAAATGTATTTTATGTTTTTCTGGGAGTATTTTTTGCACTGTAATTATGTAGAATTAAATGTACTTACTATTTGCATAATCGTGAATTTTGCAAATAAAATTGAGTCAAATTGTAGGCTGACATTTTAAAATATGTATTATATACAAATTGCAAGTGGGATAACATGTACTTTTGCATTTATTGGCTATGGTCTTTTGTATCTGGGGCAGGGAATGCATCTGTGTGTTGTTAAAATAAATACCATGCACATTGTCAGTTCTGTAGATATACCAAATACTAAGCATATTTTTACTGAAGTTTTACTTGTATTTCACATTTTTTGGTTTCCTAAAGTTTCTCAATTTATTCATGCTATATTTGATACCTTTACTAGATCAACATTTGGTCCTATTTTTGAATTTTAACGATTTTAAACATTGATAGAATTAATTCCATTTGTAAGTCATTAATTTATCTTAGCTTTTCTTCTCATTCTCTGACTTTGAGCCTGGTTTAATCCTGTTTCCTCTCCCACACCCCAGTCTGCTTCTTTGGCCCTGTGTCTCGTTGAGCACACATATTTCTTGGCCTTGGTGATTACATTCCCCATTGACCCCACACACTATTGCCATTACTCTATGCAGGATGGTTTCTTGGGTTTATCAATAGCTCTAGTCCATGAATCTTTTGAACTGTGGTGTTGAGAAGACTTGAGAGTCCCTTGGACAGCAAGGAGATCCAACCAGTCCATCCTAAAGGAGGTCAGTCCTGGGCGTTCATTGGAAGGACTGATGTTGAAGCTGAAACTCCAATACTTTGGCCACCTGATGTGAAGAACTGACTCATTAGAAAAGACCCTGATGCTGGGAAAGATTGAGGGCAGGAGGAGAAGGGGATGGACAGAGGATGAGATGGTTGGATGGCATCACCGACTCAACGGACATGAGTTTGGATAAACTCCGGGAGTTGGTGATGGACAGGGAGGCCGGGCGTGCTGCTGTTCATGGGGTCGCAAAGAGTTGGACACAACTGAGCAATTGAACTGACTGACTGAGTCCATGAATAGATTTCTGAAAAACTTGAACTTAGAGGATAGAGAAGTTTAGGACACTAGAGTTCAGGAGACAAGATGTAGGAAGTGAATTCAGGAAAGCCTCTAAATATTTATGTCAACTAAAAAGGCAAAACTGACACTTTATACAAATGAACGAAAGTTCTATACAATCGATGCTGAATTTGCTATCTATTGTTGGATCCTGATCTTCTGTTTTTTCAATGAAAGGTTAAGTGAAAAGGTATTTTAAGTGGCTGCTGCAGTGTGAACTTATACACATACCCACACATATCAGACTCTGTTGGCATGTTTTTTTGGTTTTTTTCTTCAGTTGATATGCTTGTATGATTAAGAAAGAACTAGATAAACCCAGATCTATGTTCATCACTGGTCTCTGGAAGAACATTCTACTGTGACCCACAGATTGCTAGTAGGTTAGTGGATTTGCATTTGCAAGTGTCTCAGGAGAAGGCAATGGCACCCCACTCCAGTACTCTTGCCTGGAAAATCCCATGGATGGAGGAGCCTGGAAGGCTGCAGTCCATGGGGTCACTGAGGGTCGGACACGACTGAGCGACTTCACTTTCACTTTTCTCTTTCATGCATTAGAGAAGGAAACGGCAACCCACTCCAGTGTTCTTGCCTGGAGATTCCCAGGGACAGGGGAGCCTGGTTGGCTGTCATCCATTGGGTCGCACAGAGTTGGATACGACTGAAGCGACTTAGCAGCAGCAGCAGCAGCAGTAGAGGAAACAGAGAAAAGACAGCTTTCATTTCCTTGTGGGGAATGTGGGAAAATGCTCCAGTGGGTCCTAGAGAGCCCTGCTCCTTCCAGGTGTGGATGGAAAAAGAGACCATGGACATGAGTTTCCTGGGAGTACTACTTAATTTAGACGGCATCATCCTCATTAGGATCTTGGAAGAGCCTGAAAATTCTCTCAAGGTGCTGGACTTCCTTGGATTTATCCCAAGACAAATGTTCATTCCATTGGGCCTCAAACAAAATCTTCAAGGTTTTAGAAAGTTACAAGAAATGAGCTTCGAATCTGAAAAGACAGAGCACAGTCCATTAATGATGGAAAATTAACGGTGATCTTCCAGCCAGTGTTTTATTTGAGGACATTAATTAAAAAAAAAAAAAAGAAAAGAAAGAAAAGAAAGAGAAACCTCAAACCAGGACCTCAAAAACAAACAAACAAACAAAAAAAAAACCTTAGGATATGTTTATCTTAAAGTCCTATACTATAGTCACTGACCTAGCCAACCAATATTTATATCATTTTAGGCTAGTTCTGAGAGCCTAGAGTCTATATCATACCAGGACACTGAAATAAGAGGAAGTTTATCATAAAAGCCAACACATAGTGAACGTCAGGCATTCTTCTAAGCATTTTACACATTAGCTTATTTAAGTTGTTTAATCCTCATGACAAATCTCTCTAATCCCATTTTACCTGTAAGGCAACTGACAAATTCAGTTAGACAACTAGTACGTGAAGGAACCAGCATTCAGACCTGGTTGTCAGCTCCAGGGCCCCAGCTTTTAATCAGGATATGTGGCTTCTCTGGTTCTTGCCCGATACTGGTCATCTCTTCAGAGTTCCTGGCTTTCACTGGTAACTTGGGTAATGGGCGCTGTGCAGGACCTGTCTCAGCTCCTCCAGATCCACTTCACCTTGCTTTATGCCTCCATAGGTCACTTGCTCTCCTGCTCCAGCCTAGATTCACTACGGAGAGGCATCTCAGGCGACCCAGGAGCAGGGGGGAGACACAGGGAAGAACCTGCCCCACATCCATCCTCATTGCCAGGGCACTGCTCATTGGCTGTGTCCTTCTCAGTGTCTTCATCTCTAGCATGGTGATGCCTCGTGTGGTTATCAGTCTCCCATGGCAACACTCCACCTTTTGTTTCTTCTCTTCTGTGTTGCCCCCACTTTGTAAAGAGTCCCTCTATTATGCCTTTCTCATCAGTTTCCTGCAGAAACCTGGACAGATATGGATGCTTTTCAATGGACAGGGTGCCAGCTGCAAGTTTTCCTGTTTATCATTTATGGGGCAGCATGTGGAGAGTGTGGCACCAAAGATTCAAACTTCTGTTCATCAAAGGATTGTTTGACCATCAAGGTCATTTGGGTCCCCCAAGGCTTAAGGCCTTGCCCTGGATAAGGTGTTTCTACTTATTAACTTATTTATTCATTCAAAAATATTTACCAAGGACTTACCATGAGCTGGACATGGTGCCAGGTACTGGAGATGCAGCTGTAAACAGGTTAGATTAGGGTCCTGCTCTCATGAATCTTACAATTTAGTGGGCAGAAACAAAAAATAATGAAGCCAATCTAATAATCGTGGTAACTGTTCTGAAGACAATCAGCAGAGTAGTATAGGAAACACCTGCTGGATGAAAGGATGCTACTTTCAATAGGCTGATCAGGGAAGCTCCTTGAATCCAACTGACCTGATGGAAGGATCCAGTTGTGTGAAGAACTGGAGATGGAGCATTCTAAGCAAACGGGATCACAAGTATAAAGACCAGGAAGGAATGACTTTTTGGAGGAGAGAAAAGAATGAGGTGGAAGAAGTAGGGAGGAACAGAATCACCTAGGGCTTTCTAGTTCTAGAGTAGCTATTGAGTCTCTGTGGGCTTCCCTGGTGGCTTAGATGGTAAGAATCTACCTGTGATGTAAGAGACTCAGGTTCAATCCCTGGGTTGGGACGATCCCCTGGAGAAGAGAATTCCATGGACAAGGGAGCCTGGGGGGTTACAGTCCATGGGGTCACAAAGAGTCAGACATGACTGAGCCAATAACACATACATGTTAAGTCTCTATGAAAAACATGAGGTTCCCCTTCCCTCAATTTTAGACAGGAGATGAATGGAAGAGATCCCCCTAGGAAGCATCCAGCTACGGGGAGTGATCCGCAGGAGAGTCTGAGGACTCTGGGCAGAAAGAATCCACGATTTTTTCAAAGGCAGAAAAGATCTTGTTTCTAGATTCTTATAGATGCGACCAATGATGTGGATTTGGAGAACAAGAGCAATGATTTCCCCCATTACTTGCAATGAGTATTTTGAGTATTACTTCTTTGTCCTGAGAGTTTAACACAGGGTTTTGGGCATTTGGGAGGTAGATAAAACCTTACAACCCATATGTTTTTCATCTTTTTCAAACTTTTGGATCTAAGATAGGTAGGAATCCAAATTCGGTAAGATGCATCCTGAGGGATATTTTTCTGTGTCTGGTCCTACATTCAAATTGGCATCCTTTCTGATTAGATGTCTCAGTTGCTAATTCACTTCTTCTGCCCCTCAGCTCATTGTCCAAGATGCAGAAATGCAGTGACTTCTATACTGACCAGAAAGAGGGGAGATTTCGGGCTACAACTCTGGTTGAGAAGAGTAAATATGTTACAAAAACTGAAAATGGTTGACCAAATACTAATGAGCTCAGAAACTAGAAATGGTGATTTGAAACAAAAGCCAGTGGTAAAGGGCTAAAAGGACCTGTGAGATTTCTGCTACTGGCACTGATTTTTATTCGTTTACTGACATCCTTAAGGGGTGGAGAGGGCTTGTTCCAGCAGTCATATATATGGTACCTCTGGGCAATGCACAAGTGGTGGATGATTGGGGTAACATTTTAGATGTTTGGGATATTTGAAGAGTTATTTTTCAAGGATCCTGTCCAAAGCACAAAGGATGTATCTCAGGTTCTCCATGACGATGACCTTCCAATGCTGTTACATTTCAACTCAGTCCTAGGACCTCCAATTTCTCAGGTTCCTTCCTCTTGCCAAGACTTTGTTAAAGAAATCTTTTATCTTCTCTGTCCTTTGCTCCACTTTTATTTTCTATTTCCAAATTTTCATTCCTCTTTGTCAATTCATTCCCAAAGTGTGGTGAACAACAGCCAATACTGTTAAAGAAAGGACATAGTTTAAGAAAGCTACACATACTGGAATTTTGAATAAGAAAACTCATTGCTGTGGGGAAGATGATTTTTAGCTCCTTATGAGTTATAAGGTCAAACTTCCTCTGACAGAGCTTCTTTGTCATTAATTCCATACTTAAAGACTCCTCAATTTTGTAGATGGGATGGGAAATTCCGTCTAAGTTGCCCTTATCAGTATACTTAAGTGCCAGAGGTTTCTTAATGACTTGTGTCTGAGTCTTGATGTCTGAGATATTTCCACATCAGTTTGATGGGGCCTATTTGCTTGGGCCTAACACAGTGACTCATGAGGTAAGCTCACCTGGGGGTGAGATAGGAGGGCCTGTCTAGGTGTTGTTTTTAATGAACACAATATAAACCACTTTGTTACCGTTCTGAGGCTTTCCACGCTTCTTTATTCATTTCTTTAGACTTTTCCTGATATTTTTCCTTTGCTCTACATCACATCTTTTAGTAAATATCCTCAAGCTGCCTGTGATGCCTGTCCAACCAGGTGACCTGCTTTGTGTTCTTAGGAGGTAGTGTAACATAGGGGACCTTGTAAGCCTGTATTTCACTGCTTATATAATGTTTCTGGAAGGAAGGAGAGAAGAATCTAAACACCAAAATTGGATCTTGACTAAAAACTTACATAAATGAATTATCGGAATATTGTTTATAGGCACAAACATAACTTTAAAAGGCTTGCTTGCTAACCTTTGAATTACTGTGTTGAAAATTGCTCACTCTGAAGGTTTGACCCCTTTATTCAACAGTGAAGCATATCTAAGAAATTATAAATGCAAACAGCAAAGATGTAATTTTGAACTGTTCTGAACTATTTTTATCAGAATTATTTGACAGCAGAAGGTGGGGCCAAAATCTACCTTATTAACTAACTATGATTGGGAACAGGTAAATATTTTCCTTTATATATTTAGCCAAAGTGAATTTTCACATGTGGAGTTTATTTCCATAGCAAGAACCATCTGTATAACACAAGACCCGG
The DNA here is from genome assembly GCF_002263795.3 of Bos taurus. Taxonomy (NCBI): domain Eukaryota; kingdom Metazoa; phylum Chordata; class Mammalia; order Artiodactyla; family Bovidae; genus Bos; species Bos taurus. Next base: position 8,573,425 of record NC_037336.1, read on the forward strand.
TCATCAATTTCATTTCACATAAGTCACTGGATAGGAATATGCAGCCGTGATTAATTTAGCTTTTATTTTTGCTTCAAGCAAAACACTTCAAAACAGAGTAGTTTAAATGAGCAAATGGAATATTCCTCAAGTGTTATCAGACAAGCAGGAAATCTAATAAAGTAAACCCATGTCTATTTTGAAGAGATGTCAGGGAAGTGGATATTTTGCAGGTTCTGAGCAGTTTTTATTCACAGTACCTTGAGCATCTACTCAGAAAATATAGTTTCCAAAATAAGTTAATCCCCATATTTTGAAGAGGAGCTTTAGAATTAGAATTAAAGTAACAGTGATAATAATAGAACTTGTTGGAAATCATACAATGAACTTGAGATGTAGGGAAGTGGCCCTACCTTATGAAGAGCTGGGTCATTTGAAGGTTAGGCAACAAAAAGAATAGAGTATTGTTTCTTCAGGGGCAATCATCCTTTTCAGACACCTTGCACTATTAATATAAGCTCACAGATTTGCCATGTTATGCAGATATGTATTTCCCAACGGCCAATAGACAAGCAAGCAAGCAAAAACTATGTAGATAGCTACATCTTAATTCGTATGTATGTGTATGTATATTTGTGTATGTGTATGCATATGCATATGTGTGTGTGTGTATACATGTATGTGTACACATAACCTCTAACAAATAAACTGCCACGTATTTCTCCAGCAAAGATGAGTTTATTTGGAATCAGCAGAGAACTGCTATTCAGGGTCTGCAAACATGGTGAGCCACATACAAGTCTCCTGATGGCAAGGGGGAAAGACCACCTTTTATAAAGGGAAAAGGAAGCTGGGAGGGCTGTACTAAACAAACTGTCCATGGCTTTTCATTGCCTGAGTCTTTCCCAGGAAGGAGTCTTTTTCTGATGGACTCTGCCCTCATCACAGTGTGTGACAGCTCCCCCTGCTGGTCTCTTGACTCTATTAATTTGAGGTTTCTATTTATTTACTACACATATATTTGTTTATTAATATAATATATGCATATATTTATACATATTTATTTCAATATATATATAAAATAGTTCACACAAAGGTCATTTTCTGCAGAAACACAAAGCCACATAGGTGAAGGTAGGGTGAGTAAACAGAACAAAAATAATCTGGATCACTGAAAAGCTTTTACAGCACTAAAGTAGAATAAAACTGTGAGAGATCAGAGATAAACATAACCCCAAAATAGATTTGCTACAAGAAGCTTTTAGAAAAGGGATAAAATCTATTCTCAAAGAGATAAAAAGGGACAGGACATCTATTAAGGAAGAATAATCCAGAATAAAATAAAAAACAAAATGAAATCTGCAATAGACCAAATAAAATCACCGTTGGAAGCATCCAAGAGTTGGTTATTATGAGAGGCTGTTGGGTGATGGAGTGGACAGAATGTGAGAGTCCGAGGATCTGGGATTCAAACTTGTTTGGTTATTTATTCACCATGAGACCAGGAAAAAAATCCCTCACTGTCTCCGAACAGGTCTCTTCATATGTAAATTGAGGTTAATGGTACATCCTAGGCTAGTCAGAAACATCCCATTGTACAACCCAGGGGAATATAACATAAATGGTGCCCCTGGAGCTATATAACATCATGCTAAAGATCTACTATAAAATAATGTTATTGCATCTATTTCTAGTCCATGGTAAGCAGTTCAAACACGTTAATTTTACTGAAAAGCATAACAAAGCAGGCCTCATGACAAAATGCTGAATCAACAAAGTAGACGATGAAAGTGATAACCATATCCTGGTCACCAAAGGAATAAATGTAGATATTAAAAAATCAGCAAAAAATATGACAACCAGGGATAATAAATCTACAAATGACAGCATTTTCCAAAGAATAACACAGGATGAATGCATGTTGGCATTGGTAATTTGAAAATGTAAATTAAAAAATTGCAAATATAAATAAAATAGTAATTAAGCTTAGAAATAGGCATCACCCATGTCTCAGGTTTTAAAAAACAATTGGCTGCAAGTAAAAATAATTTTGCAAACATACAATTTGAAAACATTGTTATATTAAGGAATAGAAAAAAAAAAAAGTCAGAGAAACATTTTCCCCTATGGATGAACTGAGGCCAGAAAGTGAAGAAATCTCACTTATAAACAGGTGAATGAATCAAGGTGTTGCTTATGTGGAAAATCACCAAAATGACATTCCCAGATATGCAAATATATTAACCTTTTTAGAGTCAGGTGAAGACCTATTCCAGAACCCTAGATACAAAGACAAAATTTTGAATGGAGGTGACCAGTTAAAAAAATGTAAAATTAGTGCTGATATACATTACATTTAATGGGAAAATGGGACATATGAAGAATATTCAAAAGGATTAAAAAATATCCAGGACCCTGGGGATTCCAGGAAGATGATGACCTCCTTTCCTAGCACCAGTTTCAATCATTCTGGCCCACTTGAGTCAAATGGCTACTGGTGGCAACAGGCAACCAGAGCCAAGGAAAGCTGTGGGCTCCTGAAAGACGTGAGGTGAGGCTCTGCCCAGGGCTGGGTCAGCACGCGGACACCAGCACTGGGAAGCCCAGGTGGACGACCACAGCCACAGTGCTATCAGCCTCAGGTGGAAAGGCATGACCATGTGCCCGCCCCTGAGGAAATCAAGAAGGATCTGGAATAATGGACGAGTGCTCCTTGGCCTGGGAGCGTGGGAAAGATGAAAGAGACCAGAACGCATGGAAGCTTCTTCCAGGTGTCCTGGTCAGGAGACTGACAGCCTGCCTGTTTCTGCATTTGGACCAGTGGAGGAGACAGACATATGCCCCACTGCAGGAGTAATTCCCAATAAGCTGGCAAAGAAAAATAACCTCACATCAGGCCCAGCACCTAGATAGAGAAAGCATCAGTCAAGGCAGAATGCGCAAAAGTAAAGGAGGCACATGACAAAACGAATAACACAACAATTGGACTGCAAGCAGATCCAAGCAGTCCATTCTGAAGGAGATCAGCCCTGGGATTTCCTTGGAAGGAATGAAGCTAAAGCTGAAACTCCAGTACTTTGGCCACCTCATGCGAAGAGTTGACTCATTGGAAAAGACTCTGATGCTGGGAGGGATTGGGGGCAGGAGGAGAAGGGGACGACAGAGGATGAGATGGCTGGAGGGCATCACTGACTCAATGGACGTGCGTCTGAGTGAACTCCAGGAGTTGGTGATGGACAGGGAGGCCTGGTGTGCTGTGATTCATGGGGTCGCAAAGAGTCGGACACGACTGAGTGACTGAACTGAACTGAACTGAACTGAAGGTGCCCTTGAAGAGACTCAAGAGTGCACAGAAAAGTTGCTGAAGCTACCAAAACACACTTTTTTTTTTTTTAACTAAATATTTTAGTAGAAGAACTGAAAGAGAGGCTAATACTTGTGATACTTGAATTAGAGGCATGGACAGTCAATACAAGAAATATCTCAAACCACAATTTAAAGTATAAGAAGATGGTGAATTGATTTCCTACCACTGCTGTTACAAAGTACCACATACCCAATCACTCAGAACAACACAGATTCATCATCTTGCAGTTCTAGAGGTCACAAGCCTAAAGTAGGTCACTGGGGTTGCTTTTCTTCAGGAGGCTCTGGGGGGATGTGTTTACTCACCTTTCCAGCTTCTAGACTCACATGCACTCTTTGGCTCATGGTCCCTTCCTCTGCCTTCAAGGTCAGCAGCACAGCACCCTCTTTCCTCTCTGACATGCCTTCATGTAAAAAGGAAATCCCTATAAAAACACCTTTATGATTACCTTAGCCCACCAAGATCATCTAGGATAATTTCTGCATGTCAAGATCCTTAACTGTATCTGCAAGCTAACATATTTATGGGTCCAGGGATTAGAACATGGACATCTCTGAAGGGAGGATTGTTTGGCCTACACCAGGCAGAATGATGAAAAAAGACGAGTTGGGTGATACAGGATAGGTAACATAAACGTACTACATATGCAATGTTACTACATACTACATATAATGTTACTACGTACATTAACATTGTAGTCATTTCCGGTAAGAGATAAAGGGACACGTGGAACAAAGGCAATTGTTTAAACCAGGAAATGAATTACCTAAACAGAAGAAATCTTGAACCTGCAGATGTAAATGACTTGATGAGTTCAGGCAGGGTTAATGCGAAAAGAGAAATCTAGGCATTTTCTAATCTAATTCTCAAGTTCTTAGGACAAAAGGATAAACTTTTAAATAGAAGAGCGGGTTATTTAGATAAAAGAAGACATGTTAATGTTGGGCTTCTCGTATATAAACTGGTAGTGGAATAACACAGTGGAATAAGTCTAGGCTCTGAGGGTCCACATCTTTCCTGCCACCAGTGTTGCTTATGAAAATCTGATAATAAACTCAGACTTATTTTTCCCAAATAAAGTATGGAAGACAAGTGGGAGAAAAGTATTGCAATCCAAGAATTCTATACCCAGCCCAAAATTATTCACCAGCAAGTCAAAAAGATGCAAGAATTAGAGAAATACTCTAGAAAGGACTTTATTTAAACTAAAAAAAAAAGCAGAAAAAATTTTTAAATGGAGCAAAACAGAGCCCTCAAAATGGGTGTATATGAGGAAGAGAGAAATAATGGAGAACATGGATGAGTCTGAATGGATTTATCTTAGATTTTCTGAGAAAATGCTTTTACTATATGATGTTAGTATAATAGATAATATATATTGCATATATGACATTATATCATAGGATATTATTTTTAATGCTAATATTATTTAATTGTAAAATAAGCACCCTAAAGCAAAATCATTTCTAAAAAGGAAATGCAACGAACATTCTGATCTAGAACTAAAATATTAAATTAACTTAACAAAACCAAAGAATTGATATGGAGGAAAGGATACAGGAAAGTAAAAATTTTCCATATGTCTCATGTAGTTGAGAGTGAAGTAGACAAACAAGAGAGGAGGAAAGTTAAGATGCTGTAAAGGTCCCATCTAATAAGAGGTGGGAGCAGGGAGAGGTCAAAAAATGGGTGGAAAATAGAGCATTTAAAAAAAATTTTTTTATTAAAGTGTTTTTGATTTATAATGTTTCAATTGTTCAGCGAAGTGATTCATATATACATATAATGTATATTTATATATTCTTTTTCAGATTCTTTTACATTATAGATTATTACAAGATATTGATATAGTTCCCTGTGCTATACAGTAGATCTGTTCAGTTCAGTTCTGTTCAGTCACTCAGTCGTGTTCGACTCTTTGCGATCCCATGGACTGCAGCATGCCAGGCTGCCCTGTCCATCACCAACTCCCAGAGTCCACCCAAACCCATGCCCATTGAGTCGGTGATGCCATCCAACCATCTCATCCTCTGTCGTCCCCTTCTCCTCTTGCCTTCAATCTTTCCAAGCATCTGGGTCTTTTCAAATGAGTCAGTTCTTCACATCAGGTTGCCAAAATATTGGAGTTTCAGCTTCAACATCAGTCCTTCCAATGAACACCAAAGACTGATCTCCTTTAGGATGGACTGGTTGGATCTCCTTGCAGTCCAAGGGACTCTCAAGAGTCTTCTCCAACACCACAGTTCAAAAGTGCTCAGCTTTCTTTAAAGTCCAACTCTCACATCCATACATGACTACTGGAAATACCATAGCCTTAACTAGATGGACCTTCGTTGGCAAAGTAATGTCTTTGCTTTTTAATATGCTGTCTAGTTTGGTCATAACTTTCCTTCCAAAGAATAAGTGTCTTTTAATTTCATGGCTGCAATCACCATCTGCAGTGATTTTGGAGTCCCAAAAAATAATCTGCAACTGTTTTCACTGATCCCCCATCTATGTGTCATGAAGTGATGGGACCAGATACCATGATCTTAGTTTTCTGATTACTGAGCTTTAAGCCAACTTTTTCACTCTCCTTTTTCACTTTCATCAAGAGGCTCTTTAGTTCTTCATTTTCTGCCATAAGGGTGGTGTCATCTGCATATCTGTGGTTATTGATATTTCTCCTGACAATCTTGATTCCAGCTTGTGCTTCATCCAGTCCAGCATTTTTCATGATGTACTCTGCATGTAAGTTAAATAAGCAGGGTGACAATATACAGCCTTGATGTACTCCTTTTCCTATTTGGAACCAGTCTGTTGTTCCATGTCCAGTTCTAACTGTTGCTTCCTGACCTGCATACAGATTTCTCAGGAGGGAGGTCAGGTGGTCTGGTATTGCCGTCTCTTGAAGAATTTTCCACAGTTTAATTCTGAGCCACACAGTCAAAGGCTTTGGCATAGTCAATAAAGCAGAAATAGCTGTTTTTCTGGAACTCTCTTGCTTTTTCCATGATCTAGCAGATGTTGGCAATTTGATCTATGGTTCCTCTGCTTTTTCTAAAACCAGCTTGAACATCTGGAAGTTCACAGCTCACATATTGTTGAAGCCTGGCTTGGAGAATTTTGAGCATTACTTTACTAGCGTGTGAGATGAGTGCAATTGTGGGGTAGTTTGAGCATTCTTTGGCATTGTCTTTCTTTGGGATTGGAATGAAAACTGACCTTTTCCAGTCCTGTGGCCACTGCTGGGTTTTCCAAATTTGCTGGCATACTGAGTGTAGCACTTTCACAGCATCATCTTTCAGGATTTGAAAGAGCTCAACTGGAATTCCATCCACTAGTTCTGTTCGTAGTGATGCTTCGTAAGGCCCACTTGACCTCACATTCCAGGATGTCTGGCTCTAGGTGAGTGATCACACCATCGTGAATATCTGGGTCATGAAAATCTTTCTTGTACAGTAGATGTATGCTGTTTATCTATTTTAAATACAGTAATGTGTATCTGCTAATCCCAAAGTCCTAATTTAATCCCCCATCCTTCCCTCTTTGGTAACCATAAAGTTGCTTTCAATGTCTATGAGGCTCTTTTTCGCTTTGTAAATGTGTTCATTTGTATCTTTTTTTTTTTTTTAGATTCCACATTTAAGGAATATCGTATGATTTATTTATTTTTCTCTGTCTAAATTACTTCACTTAGTCTGATAACCTCTAGTTCCTACTTAGTCTGATAACCTCTAGTTCCAAACATGTTGCTGCAAATGGCATGATTTCATTCTTTTTATTTCATTCTTTTGTGTTTACTTCTTTAGTTGGCTGCAAAGGGTCTTAGTTGCAGTATGTGGCATCTAGCTCCCTGGCCAGAGACTAAATCAGGCCCCCTGCATTGGAAGCACAGAGACTTAGCTCCTGGACCACCAGGGGAGTTCCTCTTTTCTCTTTTCAAAGAACCAGCTTTTAGTTTCATTTGTCTTTTATTTGTCTCTATTTCATTTTTTTCTGTTCTGATCTACATGATTTCTTTCCTTCCACTAGCTTTGGGTTTTTTTTTCCTTCTTCTTTGTCTAGTTGCTTTACGTATAAGGTTCAGCTGTTTGAGACTTTTCTTGTTTCCTGAGGTAAGGTTGCGTCACTGTAAATTCCCCTTTTACTGCATCCCATAGGTTTTCAGCTGTCGTGTTTGCATTCTCGCTAGTCTCTAGGTAGCTTTTGATCTTCTCTTGATCCATTGGTTGTTTAATAGCATATTGTTTAGCTTCCACATGTTTATTTTTGCAGGTTTTTTTCTTTATTGTCAATTCTTAATCTTACAGCATTGTGGTCTGTCTTTTGCTTGGAGTATTTAGTCCAACTACATTGAAGGTAATTATCAACATATGTGTTCTTTCTGCCATAATGTTAATTGGCCTGGTCACAAGGCAGCTGGTTGCAGAATCCTGCTGCTGCTGCTAAGTCACTTCAGTTGTGTCCGACTCTGTGTGACCCCATAGACGGCAACCCACCAGGCACCCCCATCCCTGGGATTCTCCAGGCAAGAACAATGGAGTGGGTTGCCATTTTCTTCTCCAATGCATGAAAGTGAAAAGTGAAAGTGAAAGTTGCTCAGTCGTATCCGACTCTTAGCAACCCCATGGACTGTAGCCCACCAGGCTCCTCCATCCATGACATTTTCCAGGCAAGAGTACTAGAGTGGGGTGCCATTGCCTTCTCCGTGCAGAATCCTATTGGGTCCCTTTTGTTACTGCTGTTTCACTAGTGGGCAGAGTCAGGGCCCCAAAGACTCTGGGACAGTTGCCCACCTCTGACACGTGCAGCTAGATCTTGGGGTTCGTGCTGACTGCAGTCAGACAGAGCTGGTTCCTGAGTGTACACACAAAACCAAAGCACTTTGCCATACACTTGAAACTAACACAACATTGTAAATCATCTATGCTGCTAAGTTGCTTCAGTCGTGTCCGACTCTGTGTGACCCCACAGATGGCAGCCCACCAGGCTCCCCCATCCCTGGGATTCTCCAGGCAAGAACACTGGAGTGGGTTGCCATTTTCTTCTCCAATGCATGAAAGTGAAAAGTGAAAGTGAAGTCGCTCAGTCGTGTCCAACTCTTAGCAACCCCATGGACTGCAGCCTACCAGGCTCCTCCGTCCATGGGATTTTCCAGGCAAGAGTACTGGAGTGGGGTGCCATTACTATACTTCAATTTAAAAAGGCTAAAATAAAGAATATCAAAGAAAAAAGTGGGTAAAGAAAAATTATAAACATGGATAAATCTAAATACAAACTAGTACAAAACAATAAATAATTAATACATAATAATATAATGTTCACTTTGTATAATTTTTTTTAAAAGGATACAGATATATGGTCTGGAAACATTTGAATGTAAGCTACAAACCCATGGGGTGGCCAGAGATGAAGCATTCTACTTAGTACTTGAAGTATATGAAAGGTTTATGAGCTACATCCTTTGGCTGAACCTCATTTGCCTCATATATATATTTTAAGAGAAATTTATTCTCCCAATTTTGGAGGCTAGAAATCCAAAGTCAAGGAGTTTACAGGACCCCATTTATAGGGGAGAATTCTTTCTTGTTTCTTTTCAGATTCTGATAATTGCTGGCAGCTCTTGGGGCTCCTTGCTGTGCAGATGCATCACTCCAATTTTCGCCTCGCTCTTCATGTGGTCATCTTCTGTCTATGTACCAACTTGTGCCCTCTTGGCCTTCTCAGAAGGGCACTAACCATCAGATTTTAGGATCCATTCTAGTCCAGTATGACTTCATCTTGATTATGTTTGCAAAGCCTTTATTGCCAAATAAAGTCATATTCACAGATACTGGGATTAGGACTTCATCATATCCTCTTGTGGGACAAAGTTCAACTCACAACAGTCTGTGGCTTGATATTCTACTCTCTCAGCCTGTGGAATTAGAGAAGGCCCCACACTCTGGACCCTTGGAGACAACTCAGCATCAATTTTTATAAATGCAGTTTTCTTGGAGGACTACTACATCTGTTTCTCTATGTAGTCACTATGGTTGCTTTCATGTTACAATGGCAGAGTTGCAGTTGCAAAAAAACCCAAAGGTTAAAATATTTACTCTCTGGTTTTTACTTTTTTTAAAGTTTACATATCCTTGGTTTAAGGGAAGCATAAGGATACTGACTATATTTAGAATTTAAATTTCCAGAATATGAACTAAAATAATAGAAGCAGAGATTTTTATTCCCAATGCAATACAGACTGCTTAAGTCAAAGCAAGGAGAGAAAGAATGAAGGCATAGAGGAAGAAAAAAGAAATAACAACAACAAATCAGGATAAATAAAAAGCTCAATAAATATGCAGGAAAAATCTACATTATGAATAATAACATATATTTAAGTGAGCCAAAATTTTAATTAAAAGAGACATATTGTCAGAAATGTTAAGAAATAAACTAAAAATACAGCTATATGCAGATTGTATAGGATAGAGAAAGTATGAAATAAATGAATAAAAAATACTAAAACATTTTTTAAAATACAGCTTATAAATTCAAATTAATGTTAGATGAAATAAAAAGCAAAACATAAAGGTCTGTTTTAACAATGCTAATATATGCTATTTTCATGCAAATTAAACTTTATATGTCATAAGCTCATCAGCTAAAGCTGGATACCATTATAGATAAATATTAAAAAATCAGTAACTTTATAAAATTTCTAGACATAAGTATCTATAAATAGAAACAGTAAAAATTTAAATATATCAAACTATAAATCTATTGTAATATTGCAATATAAAATGAGAAGAGGTAGTTTAAAACTGATTGGGTTCCAGAAATATATCTGAGTGTGTAAGATAATTTTATATTATAACCTAGTGGGATAAAGATGAATTAGTTAATAAATGGCTATGATATTAATTGAGAATTCATTTGGGATAAAATTAAAATTTGATTTAAATTAAAATTTGGTTTCTCTTATATAATAATCCAAAACTAAATTTCAAATATATTAAAAATTTCAATGTCCAGAGAATTAAGTATTATCAGAAAATATAAAATATGTACAAACTAGTATTTAGGGAATACTTAAAAACCAAGGTCTAGAAGTTTTTAATGAAATTGTACATTAGTCAGAATCCTGTTACAAAATAAAGGAGTACACTAATTATTTCAGGAGAGGGAATTTAGTATAAAATTTTAGTATAAAAACTGGGTTGTTGGAGGGCTTAGTGGGCAAGAAGACACTGAGAAAACCCAGAGATATTAACTGCAGAAGCAGTTGTGAACACACACACACTCATACACACACTCACACTCACACACACACACTCACACACACACACCCCTACTCCAGGGTGGGAAGAGCAGAGAGAAGAGGTTGGTGTTATCAAAGCCCAGGAGCTCAGGTTCAAAATTGGGAAAGAAGAGCATCAAGGCTGTATATACTCACCATGCTTATTAAATTATATGCAGAGTAAATCATGCAAATTCTGGGTTGAATGGATCACAAGCTGGAATCAAGATTGCTGGGAGAAATCTCAACAATCTCAGATAAGCAGATGGTAGAAAGAGAAGAGGAACTAAAGCGGCTCTTGATGAGGGTAAAAGAGGAGAGTGAGAAAACTGGCTTAAAACTCAGCATTCAAAAAAGTAAGAGCGTGGCATCCAGTCCCATCACTTCACGGCAAATAGATGGGGAAAAATGAAAACAGTGCCAGAATTTATTTTCTTGGGCTCCATAATCACTGTGGATAGTGACTGCAGCCATAAAATTAAAAGACACTTACGCCTTGGAAGAAAAGCTAGGACAAACCTGGACAGTGTAATAAAAAGCAGACACATCACTTCACCGAAAAAGATCCGTCTAGTCAAAGCTATGGTTTTTCCAGTAGTCATGTATGAATGTGAGAGTTGGACCATAAAGAAGGCTGACTGCCAAAGAACTGATGCTTTCAAACTGTGGTGTTGGATTTGAGAGTCCTTTGGACTGCAAGGAGATCAAACCAGTCCATCCTAAGGAAATCAACCCTGAATATTCACTGGAAGGACTGATGCTAAAGCTGGAGCTCCAGTACTTTGGTCATCTGATGCAAAGTGCCAACCCATTGGAAAAGACCCTAATGCTGGGAAAATTGAAGGCAGCAGGAGAAAGGGGCAACAGAGGATGAGATTGAGATGATTGTATGGCATCACCGACTCTGTGGACATGAGTTTAAGCAAACTCCAAGAGACAGCAAAGGACAGGGAAGCCTGGCATACTGCAGTCCAAGGGGTTGCAAAGAGTCAGACACAACTGAGCCATTGAACAACAACAGGAGCTCAGGACCCTGCAAGCTTGGGCCACAGACCCTACATGAGGCTGGCTTCAAGGAGAAAAGCGATCTAAAGATGTCTCAGCTCTGACATTTGGAATGATTTTGGACTTTGGGACTTAAAAACAAAATGTTTAATAACTGGCCCAGATAGATTTAATTGACTACATTAAGTGTTTTGTATGGCAAAGAGATTTTAAACATAGTCAATAGGCAAACAACAGAATCGGAATCGGACAAAGCCATAATATTCTTGGTGATCTATCCAACTTAAAAAAAAAATCATAACAAAATGGATTTTTTTACAAGAGTGTATTTATTATTATATTCATTATTTGTACTGCCAGAGGGAAAGAGAGAGAGAAAAAAAAACATTCTCATCAGTTTGAGAATAATTGAATAAATATATTTACACACCATGGACTGTCATGCAGGTTTTGTTTTGAAGATTCAGGTTTTGTTAATAGTGGATTAACAGGTACAGAGTCTGCCCTGGTGGCTCAGTGGTAAAGAATCCACCTGCTGATGTAGGAGACACAGGTTCAATCCTTGGGTTGGGATGATCCCCTGGAGAAGGAAATGGCGACCCACTCCAGTATTCTTGCCTGCGAAATATCATGGATAGAGGAGTCTGGTGGGCTAGACAGTCCATGGGGTCCCAAAGAGTCAGACACAACTTCGCAACTAAACAACAAACAGGTATATGAGTAGCCCTCTGTCAAGGGCTGAGGGCAGTCAGATTTTAACTCTCTTGAAGCGAGCAAGTTAAGTCTGTCACAGTTTTCGTAGATGCTGGCACAATAAACCAGACTGGCAGGTCAAAAATGAAGGACTTTTCTTCTCATGGCATAACAGCTCCTGTTTCTATATTCCAAGGTTTTTTCCTATTCAAAAATCAGTATAAAGATTACCTGGGAGAAAAGCTGCCATGAAATGTGTAGAAACATGCCCTTCAACACCCTCCTGCATACAAAATTATAAGTTCTGAACAAAATATAAATATTTTAAAAAACTATTTAAAAACCATGGAGAGTGACCAAAAGCAGGCAAACATTGGAAGGAAATCGATCCTTGGAAGAGTAGACGTGCACAGAGATCCATTTTCAGGCCGTTTTTCCCTGAGGCCCTCTTCAGCCCACATGAGCAGAGGTACTAGACCTAAGGCAGAAAATGTCTTACTGACTTGAGGCGTCAAAGGATAGAATTTGGGGCCATCAGAATGGCCGGAAGTTGAGAGGGAAAACCCTGAAAAGGAGGGAGTCATTCATTGGAAGAAGCTCCAAAATCTATGAAAACAGAAAAAAGCAAAACTTCTTTTAAATCATTGCCTGACCTCTAAATTGTATTTGCATACTGGAGAGGCCAAAGGCAATAAAAAGACATTAAAGGCTTTCATATTGGAAGGGAAGAAATAAAACTGTCTCTGCAGATGGAAGCTACAAAAAATATCTTGGAACAATTAAGTCATTTAAATAAGGTTGAAGAATTGAAGGTCAATATAAAACATCAGTTGTTATAGCAATGAAATGGCTAGAAACTGAAATTAAACAATACCATTTACAATTGCATTACACTATGAAATACTTAGGGATAAGTGAGTCTGGAGATGTATAAGACTTGTACTCTGAAATCTACAAAACATTACTGAGAAAAATTAAAGACTTATATAAATGGAAAGACAGTACTGTGTCTATGGATTAGAAGACCCAATATGTTAAGATAGCAATTGACTTCAAATTAATCTGTAGATTATAGTAAAAGCTCATCAAAATCCCAGTAGATATTTTTGTGAAAATTGACAAGCCAGTTGTAAAATATTTATAAAACACAAAGGGCCAAAAAAATTTTTAAAGAGGATCAAAGTGGAGGGCTTACAATACCTTACTTCAAGACTATTATAAAGTAATTGAGATAGGGTAGTATTGGCATAAAGATGAACAAATAATTCAGTAGAAATGAATAGAGATTATAGAAATACATCCAAGCATTGAAAGACAACTGATCCTTTGCAAAGGTGCAAAGTGTGCAGATCCTATATCTGGGTTGGGAAGATTCCCTGGAGAAGGAAACAGCACCCCACTCCAGTATTCTTGCCTGGGAAATTCCACAGTCAGAGAAGCCTGGCGGGCTACAGTCCATGGGGTCTCAAAAGAGCTGGACACATCTTAACAACGAAACAACAACCACAGTAAAATATTTTAAATTTTATTTATGGCTTCAGAATTGGATCTAAATCTGCTAAATTATATCTTAAGCTTTTCTGACTCTTAACCTAAATATGATGCTTACCTAGAAATACAATGAAATGTCTCCATTTTCTTTCTAGTGTAACAACCAGGTTAAATTGGATCACAGCTTGAGTTTGAGATAGGTTGTATAGAACCAATAGCCACACTTGTTTTTTTTTTTAATTGAAATATGGTTGATTTACAATGTTGTGTTAATTACTGCTGTACAGCAAAGTGAATGTGTGTTTGTGTGTGTTTTTAAATATTCTTGTCCATTATAGTTTGTCACAGTATCTTGAATATAGTTCTCTGTGCTATACAATAAGACCTTGTTGATACATCCTATATATAAAAGGTTACATCTGCTAAATCCAAACTCCCACTCCGTCCCTCTCCAACCCCTTCTGCCTCAGCAGCCACCAGTCTGTTCTCTACGCCCATGATTCTGTTTCTGTCTCATTAATTTGTGTCATATTTTAGACTCCACATACAAACCCATAGTTGTTTTGGAAAAATAATAAAAGTAAAATCTCAGCCTTCGTTCATAAAAAGGAATAAAGATATCACACGTATATTACTTCTGCCTATATAGGAAATATACAATAATCTATTAGAACTATTAGCATTAGTAAATATATACATAATGGTTTTAGATTCTTTTCCATTACAGTTGAAAGATATTGAGTATAGTTCCATGTGTGGTACTATAGGACCTTGATGTGTATCTATTTTATATACAGTTATTTGTACCTGCTAATTCCAGACTTCTAATTTATCTTTCTCTCCCTCTCCATTTGTTTTCTACGTCGGCGAGTCTGTTTCTGTTTTGTACTTAAATCCATTTTTGTCATTCATATTCCGCATGTAAATGATATCATATGGTATTTGTCTTTCTCTGACTTACTTCACATAGTATAATTTCTAGGTCCATCCATGTTTCTGCAAGTGACATTATTTCACCTTTTATGGCTGCAAATATTTCATTGTGTATATATACCATATCCTTTTATCCATTCATCTATCGATGGACATTTAGACTGCTTCCAAGTCTTGACTATTGTAAATACTGCTGTACTGTGATAGTCCTGCACCCATAGGGATGCATGTATCTTTTTCAACTAAAGGTTGTCTCTTTTTCAGATATATGCCCAGGAACAGTATTACTGGATCATATAATAACTCTATTTGTAGTTTTTTAAGAAACCTCCTAGTGTTCTCCATAGCGACTACATCGATTAACATTCCCACCAAGAGTGCAGCAGCGTTTCCTTTTCTCCACACCCTCTCCAGCATTTGTTGTTTGTAGACTTTTTGATGATGGCCAGGCAGACAGTGACTGCAGCCATGAAATTAAAATATTCTTTCTCCTTGGCAGAAAAATCATGACAAAACTAGACAGTATATTAAAAAGCAGACACATTACTTTGCCAACAAAGGTCCATATAGTCAAAGCTATGTTTTTTTCCAGTAGTCAAGTATGGATGTGAGAATTAGACAGTAAAGAAGGCTGAGAGCAGAAAAACTGGTGCTTTCGAACTGTGGTGCTGGAGAAGATTCATAAGAGTCTCTTGGAGCAAGGGTATAAAACTTCTCAATCCTAAAGGAAATCACCCCTGCATATTCATTGGAAGGATTGATGCTGAAGCTGACGCTCTAATACTTAGGCCACCTGATGTGAAGAGCTGACTCATTGGAAAAGACCCTGATGCTGGGAAAGATTGAAGACAGGGGGATAATAGGGCGACAGAGGATGAGATGGTTGGATGGCATCACCAACTCAATGGATATGAGTTTGGGTAAACTCTGGGAGTTGGTGAAGGACAGGGAAGCCTGGTGTGCTGAAGTCCATGGGGTCACAAAGTGTTGGACACAATTTAGCGACTGAACAACAACAAATTCTGATGGGAATGAGGTGATAACTCGTAGTTTTGATTCATGTTCTAATTCTAATAAGGAATTGTCATCTTGATGTCTAAGACATCTGATGTATCAGAGTTGGTTTCAGGCCTTGTCTCCCTGTTACAAAGTCAAAACTTGGGCTCCACTAGCTTGTATGCAGTAAAACCAGTCTACTGACACTGGGTGGTGGTGAAGGAAAGTGCAGCATTTCCTGCAGGATTGTGGGAACCAGACGAGGAGTCCAGGCAGCTTAATCCTCAAAAAGCCTGAACTCTGATGGGTTTCAGGGAAGCAGTTTTAAAGGCCAGGTGAGGAAGGGGCATCCCAGGGTGTGTGATCAGCTTGTGCACAATTCTCTGGCTGGTTGAGGTGAGGTCACAGGGTTGTGTCATAGGGGTTAAAATCATCAACCCTCAGATTCTAGGAGGTCTGGGGGCTAGATGCTCATGGTCACCAAGTAGTTAATTTCTATTGTTTAAAACTAACTGTGAAACAGCTGAGGAATGTGCATCAGACACTATTATTTAGGTACTTCGTGCGGGGCGGGGAGGGGAAGCAGTGGATGTGGGACAGGGGTCAGTCCAGAAGGCCCTGTAGGGTCCTGCTGGGTTCATTCCCCCAGGACTCAGGCGGTCGGAGTGCCTGTGGTTCTCAGGGCGAGTGTGGGGCTGAATCTGCTGGCTTGCCACCTCTGTCTTTATGAGGACTCGCTGTCTCCTAATTGCCCAGACACTCCTTGCCGACAAGGATGGAGCATCCAAAACAGGGAACGTACCATGAGCAAGCAAGCAAAGCAAAGTCGGAATACACTTAAGAGGATGTGAAACTCGAAAAAAAGTGGAACAAAACATTCCCTTTGAAGAAGTGAAGACACACAAAATTAAATATAAATCTTAAAGAGATGACATTATAGTGAAAAAATAGAGCTTCTGGAGAAAAGGGTGTACATTGTCCAATTAAATGATTGTATTTAATAATTTGCCATGTGACATTTAATTAAAATCATGTAATTATAAACACACAATAATGTATATCATAGAGTTGTATATACTACTAATTCCATTAATTAATGTAATTATATAATATAATCATGGAATTATATAATAAGTAGTTAAAATGTTAATGGAGAAACTAAAAGAGAAGATGGTCACAGCTGAGAACAGGGTTACTAGTCTGGAAAATAAAAAATAATCCACAATATGAAGGAGAAGCACAGAGTGCTGGAGGGAACAAAGGGGAAGACGGCTCTGGGTGCCAGTGGATATGCCACTGCACCCGAGCTCCCTTCTCTGCCTCTTCTCCTGAGATGTTGCTTCTGTTCTGGGAGCTGAACCTGGAGGAGCACGAAGTTGGAGGGGTCATGTCCCAAACAGCTGCCACAAAGCTGCTCTTCTGCCTTGCAAACGTTAAATCCGTTTTTAATAACAGAAACTCCACAAAAGGACCCATATGTAAACCTTTAAATATATATTAAATTTAATATATATATATTTTATATATTATATTATATATATAATATATATATTTAAATATAAATTAAATATAAATTAAATATAAAAAAGTAAATCTTTAAATATATTTAAATCGAGTAAAATTATAGGAATAACTTATTTCTCCACGCCAACCAAACTTTACATTTTTCCAAAAGGAAGAGCAGGGTACAGGAAATTTGACCTAAAAGATTGTTATCTAAGCTGGCAAGATTCTTTCTGTCACTTGTTCAGTCAAACACACAATCTAATGCTGATGTGTCTACCAGGCATATCTCCCTAAACAGTTTAAATCCATCAGCAGATGAATGGATAAGAAAGCTATGGCACATATACACAATGGAGTATTACTCAGCCATTAAAAAGAATACATTTGAATCAGTTCTAATGAAGTGGATGAAACTGGAGCCTATTATACAGAGTGAAGTAAGCCAGAAGGAAAAACACCAATACAGTATACTAACACATATATATGGAATTTAGAAAGATGGCAACAATAACCCAGTGTACGAGACAGCAAAAGAGACACTGATGTATAGAACAGTCTTATGGACTCTGTGGGAGAGGGAGAGGGTGGGAAGATTTGGGAGAATGGCATTGAAACACGTAAAATATCATATAAGAAACGAGTTGCCAGTCCAGGTTCGATGCACGATACTGGATGCTTGGGGCTAGTGCACTGGGATGACCCAGAGGGATGGTATGGGGAGGGAGGAGGGAGGAGGGTTCAGGATGGGGAACACATGTATACTTGTGGAGGATTCATTTTGATATTTGGCAAAACTAATACAATTATGTAAAGTTTAAAAATAAAATAAATTAAAATAAACATGCAGAGTAGTGTGTTTCTGAAAACTAAGGTATATTTTCCCCACTGACCTTTTTCACTTTTAAATGGAGATGCTTTCCTTTCAAAAATGTTTCCAAGTCTTAATAAGAATGAAAATATAATATTGAACACTTAGGCAAAAAGTATATTTTTGGAAAGTGGATCTGAGTAACACTTTGAGCATTGTTTACAATAAAGTACAATTCACCCTGAACCCAATTCACAAAGCCTTGGGGCTGGAGGAGCAAGAGAGAAAGAGAAACGGAGGTCCCAGCACCGTTTGCATTTTCTACAGGTAAAGGATGGGGCAGCTGCTCCTCTCTGGTATGAAACAATTCATTTGCTGTCTGTAAATATTTATTTTCAAAATCCTAACATCGTAAGTCAAAGCCCAGTGTTAATATTTCTTAATCCTTCACTTTTGACATGGTGTTTACCTAGAGTTTTTGAACTTCAAGGGAGCCTCACATCTTCAATTTATTTGTAAAACTCCTGCCTTCTTCCCTGCTTCATTATCAATAAAGTGCAATAAACAGCTACAGTGGATATTTTGGCCAGAAAATAAATATGGTGAGGAGTGCCGACTGCCAGCTTGCTGGGCACAGTTAGGAGTGTAAACAGAGGTGTGCACGCGTGCTTCCCAAGGTGGGTTCTAGAGTGCCTGTTGATTGACAGAAAATGCCATCGAGTGATTCACAATCACATACAGAAATTTTGGCGAGCAAAACTCATAAATTATTTACGGAGCAGATGCTGAGGAATGTTGGAGACGATGTACACAGCCACCAACCCGAGGCGGGCAGGAGCCTGGGCGATGAGGGCCGTGATGTTATTGGCCTCACATGCTCTGTCAGTGAGAATCGTGCAATCTGCTTTCCTGAAAGTTCTGGAGCAAGCCTGCTTATAACATGAGACTTCCTCAAGGTGTGAAAGGATTCTGTGTTGAAGGCTGTATTTGTCTTTGTAATCTCAGCATCTCCTGGAATCTGGCACATGGTAAACATTCACAATATGTTTCTGATTGAAAGTGCATTGCATTTGTTAAGTCACCATGACTCCTTATAGTAATGTGTGCACTTAGGCAAATAATGTCAAAGAATGCTGCTGTAAATGTGAAGAGAGATGTATCTTGAAATGCTTAAATAGCCACAACTAGATTACTTCCTTGGTACATGTTAATTGCAGGTTGAACAAGACACTGCCTAAGTGAAGGCCTTATACTCTTAAAAACATAACTCTGAAGACAGTTGCAAACGTTTCTTTTCACAGAAGATACTGCTGTGCCATAATGCTTGGACCTTCCCAACAGTGATGATTTTTATCCAGGAAGGTGGGGGGACATGGATGGATGAAATCAAGTAGCCATTTCCAGCTACTAAGACAGAGAGATGGTTGGATAGACGGAGTTCTGTTGGCGGGAACGTCAGCATATGAAGTAGTGGCAACTACCTTTCACGGAATGTCTACAAAAGCCAGGTGTCACCTTAGGAATGTCAGGGTTGTTGTGTAAATGGCCATGCAGACTGGAAAGCCCTTGTGTTAGGGAGATGTTCTGAGGCTACATCCAGGGCAAGCCCTCGACCCCAGCTCTTTCTTTTATGGGGTCTTCTGGAAATTTCTGCAGACTCTAACTTATTTTTCTTTTCTTTAGTGTTAGTGTTAGTCGCTCAGTCGTGCCCGACTCTTTGCGACCCCATGAACTGCAGTCCACCAGGCTCCTCTGTCCATGAGATTTTCCAGGCAAGGATACTGGAGTGGGTTGCCATTTCCTTCTCCAGTTGCCATTTCTTTAATGATTTTAAAAGTGCTTAATCTTATAAGTATATGATATGTATATCTATTTCAAAAGGACAGTCAGGACAAGACTGTAACCTTGAAGTTCCCGTGATTTTTATGTAGTGAGAGTGAAACCTGGTTTTGTTTGGCTTTTGTTTACTTCATTTTAAAATGTATGATAGTAGGACACATTCACGTCTAGGTCCAAAATGCGTTAAATTGTTGAAATGTGTGTTTCAACATTGTTTTAATATAGTTGGAGAGAAAGTCTGGTTCTTTTATATATGAACAACTTGGATCAGGGAAAAAAGCTGCAGTAGTTATAAAAAAAATTCAAGAGGAGAGGATTGACTGTAACTTGGAAAAAGTGAGAAATTGCTTTTACTGAGTAGAAAAGTGGAGTCATGCTGGGAAATGTGGAGCCTCCATGGTTGAAATTTCTTCTTTTTCTGTCAAACCAAAGGGAAGAGAAAGACAGTTTTGAAAGAGCAAAGCACACAATTCTGGGAGGAAATTACTTCCACCGCTAAACAGGGCGACACTGAGATAACACACCCCTGCCAGGTCCAGGAGTGGTCCTGGGGGTCGTTGCCTTTGAGAGTGTGAAACTGCATTCTGACACTGAAAACTGGCGCCTGAAGTAGCACAGATGAAGCATTAGAGCTTTCATTTTTGAAACTTTAGGAGAAAGAGATTAGAATTAAGGCTGAGAAGAGTTAAAGCTAAAACAGAAAATTAATTCTTTATATTCTGGTATTTGTGTGCATTTAAATCTTGCCACACATATTTGATCATAATATATTATGCAATTTTAATCCCAGCTGTTACACAGTCATTGAATGGAAAAGTTCCTTGGATAGGAGTGTCAGAAGGGGGGAATTTCCCCTCTACCTCTCTTGAGCTTTTGTGGCTAGAATAAGAATAAAATTGACACAAGACAGATTAAAAGGAGAAAAATCAATTTAATATTGTGTGCACAGGAGATTATAAAATGATGCTCAGAGACTGACCAAAAGCAGGTAGCTTTTTATACTCTTTAGAAAAAGAAACAATAAATTTATGATGAATTGATAGGATAAAGAAACTCAGGCTTTGTGGGCTTAATTGGTGAAGAACTGACACAGAGTGTGGGTTTGGTGAACAAAATTGAAGCAGCGCAGTTTGGTTGCTTTGCACAGGCTTCTCAGTCCAGATTCCCTGTCTAGGGGTGAGGGTCCCTCTCCCTCCAGATGCAGGTAGATTCCCTTTCACAGGTGAGATTTATTTCCTGCTTTCATGGAGACAAATTGGAGAGTCAGTGTCTGCTTTGCTTTGGCCGTTTCTTAGGTAACTTTAATTCAGAATTATCAACTGCCATTGAGGCACATGTTAGAGCAGGCTGCCCGAGAGGTGCATGCCTTATACGTCTTTGTCGGTCTCCACTTCTGCTCGTCAGCCCACAAGAGTGGTTGTAAAACGGATGGGGAGAGAAACCTGCGCTGTTGGTTTGCTCCTTTGGGAAGCTTGTCCATCTGAACTTGGGACAGAATCCACAGCGAAACTCAGAAGGCTTCTTGAAGCCTGCTTTTGCAAATGTGTGATGCTGTTGGGTTAGTAGTATGGCCGCGTGGAGAATAAACACCCCACCCAAAGCACTCACATCCGTTTCGGTTTGAAACCCTGTGCCTTCCTATGTCTTCCTAAGGCTTATAGATTGGTCTTTGATGATCGTTGGCTGAGTGCCTACTATGTTCAGTGCTTTGATAACAGCATAGGCAGTGCAAGCCCATTTTACAGATGAAGAAATAGGCTTATACAAGTAAAATAACTTGCCTAAATTCACCCAGATACTAAGCATCTCAGGTCAGATTTTGACCCAGGTCAGTCTTTCTACTCTTCTCACACTGTTGACAGAAGCAAGTCTGCCGGAGATGTGAGTATGAAGAAACAGAAGCTTAGGTAATAAACTGCAAGTCCTAGCCATTAAAGTGACGGATGTTTCATTTAATTTCACTTTGTTTTTGAACTCCACAGGGATGTGTACAATGTTTATTCACTCTGAAAGAGAAAAAGGCTCTACAAGTGTAATTTTTTGAATTCACAATGTTCCCAAGAGAAACTGAAGAGAAATTCTCCACTCCGTACACTTAGGCAAACAGAAACACAAAAATCTAGAAGACAAAGACTGTACTGTGGTCTTTTCATGGAGACCCAGCGAGGGAGCTGGGCGGGGAAGGGAGCATACAATGCTGGGCTTGGTAATCAGTGCCCTGAGAGGGACTCACTGCTCCTGTGTCTGAAGGAACTGGGATGCTTTATTCTTGCGTTTCATTGTTTGGCGTTTTGAAATACAATTTGAGAAAATAAGATTTCTAAACAGAAAGAAACAGGCCTCAATAGCGATCATTCATATGACAAAAGTTTAAGTCTCTAGGCTATTTCCTCTCTAGGGTTTCTCCCACTCTGGGCTTTCATAACACAATTAAATGTTTTTGAATCTACTAGGTACTTAAACTAGAGGTGAGGGTACAGGAATATTTCTTGAATATAAAATGGAGTCCTGATTATTAAAAAGCATTATTAAAAACAGGAAAGCATCTTAGAAATAACAGTAAAAGCTAATACATATTGAGAATTCATCACCTAACAGGCATTATACTAAGCATCTTATACTAACTGGGTGCCTGCAATAATCCCATGAAGAGAATAACATCCTTATCCCAATTTTACAAATGAGGAAACTGTGACACAGAGAAAAAAGTCACTAGTGGGGCTACCCTTTCCCATCGCAGGGTCTTACACCCACAGATTCAACCAACCAGGGGTCAAAAATGTTCAGAAAGAAAACATGCCAGAAAGTTCCAAAAAACCAAAACTTGAATTTCCTGTATGCTAGCAACTTTTTACATAGCATTTACATTGTGTTAGGTATTATAAGTAATCCAAAGATGACTTAAAGGATACGGGTGCATATGCAGTAGGTTATATGCAAACACTCTGCCATTTTACATGTGGGACTTGCAAATCCACCAACTTTGGTATCCACTGGAGGTGTCTGGGAAGCAATTCCTGCAGATACCAGAGGGCAACTGTACTCACAACTTTCAATCCTGGTGTCACGTTTATAATTCTCTTTGATCAAAAGAGAGACATAGGGCACAAATATTGGAAGCAGAACATAGATCGGACATAATTCTGTCCATTATTTCTCCCATTGGGCTCCATATGAGAAGATTCAGGACAAACAAATACTTGATCAAGTAAGTTCAGAGATCACTGTGTATTCTATTTATTATTATTTCTCTAGGTCAGTTATAACCTGTGAGTTGTCTGAATTCTTTTACAAGTTCATATCACCTTTAAACTCAAAGTTATGTTTAATCATGAAAAAAATATGAAACAGCATGCTACTAAGCATTTGAAGAAAATTATCTTTCACATAAGTTACCAGTGCCCCTTCTGTATTTTTATTATTATGTCATTAGCCAACTTTTTTGGTTTACTAAAACTACCTTTAGCAAAATGATTTTTTTTTATTGAAGTATAGTTGATTTAAAAAGTTGTGTTAGTTTCAGGTGTACTGCAAAGTAATTAAACATATATACATTTTTTTCAGATTCTTTTCCATTATAGGTTATTATAAGATATTGATACAGTAGGTCTTTGTTGTTTATCCATTTTATACATACGACTGTGTGTCTGTTAATCCCAAACTTCTAATTTATCCCTCCCTACCTCTCTCCCCTTTGATGACCCTAAGTTTGTTTTCTATTTCTGTTGGTTTATTTCCATTTTGTAAATAAATTCATTTGTATCATTGCTTTAGATTCCACATAGAAGTGATAGCATATGATATTTGTCTTTGTATGAGTTACCTTACTTAATATGATAATCTCTAAATTCATCCGTATTGCTGGAATGGCGTGGCTTCCTTCTTTTTCTGTGGCTGATTAACGTTCTATTGCATATAGGTACCACATCTTCTTTGTTCACTCATCTGTCGACGGACACTTAGGTAGCTTCCATGTCCTGGCTATTGCAAATAGTGCTGCTATGAACAGTGAGGTGCACGTATCTTTTCAAATTAGACTTTTCACCAGAATATGCCCAAGTGTGGGAGTGCTGGATCATACGGTAGCTGTATTTTTAGTTTTCTAAGTAACTTCCATACTGTTCTCCATAGTGGCTGTGCCAGTTTACATTCCCACCAACAGTTCCTTTTTCTTCACATCCTCTCTGGCATTTGTTATTTCTATATTTTTTAATGATGGCCATTCTGACTAGGGTGAGGTGATACTGCATTGTAGTTTTGATTTGTACTTCTCTAGTAATAAGTGATATTGAGCATCTTTTCACGTGCCTGTTGGCCATCAATAATCTTTCTTTGGATAAGTGTCTGTTTAGAACTTCTGCCCACTTTTTAATTGGCTTGTTTGCTTTTTGATATTAAGTTATATGAGCTATTTTTATATTTTGAAAATTAATCCCTTTTGGTAGTATCATTTGCAAACATTTTCTCCCATTGTATGAGTTCTCTTTTCATTTTGTTTATGGTTTCCTTTGCTGTGCAAAAAGCTTTTAAGTTAAGGTCCTGTTTCTTTATTTTTGCTTTTATTTTCATTACTCTAGAAGACAGATCCAAAACAAATATTGTTGTGATTTATGTCAAACAATGTTCTACAGTATTGTCTTACAAATGTAATGTCTTTAATCCATGTTGTGTTTATTTTTGTACACAGTGTTAGAGAACACTGTTAATTTCATGTTTTTACATGTAGCTGGCAGGCTTTCCCAGCACGACTTATTGAAGAGACAGTCTTTTCTCCAGTATATATTCTTTCCCCCTTTGTCATAGATTAATTGACCATACATGTGTTGCTTTGTTTCTGGGGTTTCTATCCTATTCCATTATCTATGTGTCTGTTGGGTACTAATACCACACTGAATTTTGATGACTGCAGGTTTATACTGTAGTTTGAAGCCAGCAAGCTTCATTTATCCAGCTCTGTTCTTTTTCAAGATTGTTTTGGTGACTTGGGTTCTTTTGTGCTTCCAAATGATAATTTGTTTTGTTCTAGTTCTGTGAAAAATGCCATTAGTAATTTGATAGGGATTGCATTAAATCTGTAGATTGTCTTAGGTATTATAGTCATTTTAACAATATTGATTCTTGCAGTTCAAGAACACAGTATATCATTCCATCTGCTTGTGTCATCTTCAGTTAGTTTCATCAGCACCTTATAGTTTTCAGAAACAGGTCTTTTGCCTCATTAAGTAGGTTTATTCCTATTTATTTTCTTCTTTTTCATGCAATGGTAAATGGGATTTTTCCCTTATTTTCTCTGACATTTCATTGGCAGTTTATACGGATGCCACAGATTTCTGTAATTTTCTATCCAATATCTTTAACAGGTTCATCGATGTGCTCTAGTATTTATCTGAGCTATTTAAAATCCTAAAAGATGATGCTATTAATGTGCTGCACTCAGCAAATTTGGAAAACTCAGCAGTGGTCACAGGAATGGAAAAGGTCAGTTTTCATTCCAATTCCAAATAAGGGCAATGCCAAAAAATGTTCAAACCACTGTACAATTGTGCTCATTTTGCATACTAGTAAGGCTATGCTCAAAATCTGTCAAGATAGGCTTCCGTAGTACATGAACCAAGAACTTCCAGATATACAAGCTGGATTTAGAAAAGATCAAATAATATTCATTGGATCATACAGAAAGCAAAGGAATTCTAGGAATACTTCTGCTTCATTGACTACACTAAAGCCTTTGACTGTGTGGATCACAACAAACTGGAAAATTCTTAAGGAGAAGGAAATACCAGAATGCCTTACCTTTTTCTTGAGAAATCTGTATGTGGATAAGTAAGGAAGCAACAGTTAGAAACTTAAAGGGAAAAACTGACTGGTTCAGAATTGGAAAAGGAATAAGACAAAGCTATATATTGTGACTCTGTTTATTTAACTTATATGCAAAATGACTGAAAGTCAAAGTGTTAGTCACTCAACCATGTCCAACTTTTTGCAACCCCATGGACTGTAGCCTGCTAGGCTCCTCTATCCATGGAATTCTCCTGGTAAGAATACTGGAGTGGGTTGCCTTCTCCAGGGGATCTACCTGACCCAGGGATCGAACCCAGGTCTCCTGAATCATGTGAAATGCTGGGCTGGATGAATTGCAAGCTGCATTCAAGATTGCCAGGAGGAATAGCAACAACCTCAGATATGCAGATGATACCACTCCAATGGTAGAAAGTGAAGATGAACAAAAGAGCCTCTTGAGGGAGACAAAAAAGAGTGAAAAAGCTGGCTTAAAACTCAACATTTAAAAAACTAAGATCATGGCATTCAGTCACATCACTTCATGGGAAATAAAAGGGGAAAAAATAGAAAAAGTGTTAGTCGTTCCAACTCTTTTGCAACCCCGTAACAGCAGCCTGTGAGGCTCCTCTGTCCATGGAATTCTCCAAGCAAGAATGTTGGAATGGGTAGCCATTTCTGGTTCCAGGGGAATCTTCCCAACCCAGGGATAAAACCCAGGTCTCCTGAACTGTAGGCAGATTCTTCACTGTCTGAGCCATGTGACAGATTTTATTTTCTTTGGATCTGAAAATCACTGCTGACTGTGACTGCAGTCATGAAATTAAAAGATACTTGCTCCTTGGAAGGCAGACTATGACAAACCAAGAGCGTGTATTAAAAAGCAGAGACATCACTTTGCCAACAAAGGTGTGTCTAGTCAAAGCTAAGGTTTTTCCTGTATTCATGTACGGACATGAGAGTTGGACCATAAACAAGGCTGAGCGCCGAAGAATTGATGCCTTTGAACTGTGGTGTTGGAAACTCTTGAGAGTCCTTTGGTCAGCAAGGAGATGAAACCAGTTAATCCTAAAGGAAATCAATCCTGAATATTTATTGGAAGGACTGTTGCTGAAACTGAAGCTGTAATACTTTGGCTACCTGATGTGAAGAGCCAACTCATTGGAAAAGACCCTGATGCTGGGAAAGACTGAAGAAGGAGGAAAAGGAGGCGACAGAGGATGAGATGGTTGGATGGCATCATCAATACAACGGATGTGAGTCTGAGCAAACTCTGAGACAGTGAAGGACAGGGAAGCCTGGCGAACTGCAGTCCATGGGGTCGCAAACAGTCGGAAATGACTGAACCACTGAACTGAACTGATGTGGTCAATTAGAGAATGTTCCATGTACACTTGAAAAGAATGTGTGTACTGTTTCTGGGGGACGTAATGTGTGAAATTATCAGGCCCAGATTTTTATTAGATCATTTAGGATCTATGTTTCTTTACTGATTTTCTGTATAGAAGATCTGTCCATTGATGTGAGTGGAATGTTAAAGTCTCCTATTATTACTGTATTCATGTCAATTTCTCCCTTTATGTCTTAGTATTTGTTTTATGCATTTGGGTCCTTCTATCAGTCAGTTCAGTTCAGTCGCTCAGTCATGTCCGACTCTTTGCGACCCCATGAATCGCAGCACGCCAGGCCTCCCAGTCCATTACCAACTCCCGGAGCTTACTCAAACTCATATCCATTGAGTCAGTGATGCCATCCAACCATCTCATCCTGTCGTCTCGTTCTCCTCCTGTCTTCAACCTTTCCCAGCATCAGGATCTTTTCTGAGTCAGCTCTTTGCATCAGGTGGCCAAAGTATTGGAGTTTCAGCTTCAACATCAGTCTCCAATGAACACCCAGGACTGATCTCCTTTAGGATGGACTGGTTGGATCTCCTTGCAGTCCAAGGGACTCTCAAGAGTCTTCTCCAACACCACAGTTCAAAAGCATCAATTCTTCGGCACTAAGCTTTCCTTATGGTCCAAATCTCACATATCTCACATCCATACATGACTACTGGAAAAACCATATCCTTGACTAGACAGACCTTTGTTGGCAAAGTAATGTCTTTGCTTTTGAATATGCTATCTAGGTTGGTCATAACTTTTTTTCCAAGGAGTAAGCATCTTTTAATTTCATGGCTGCAATCATCATCTGCAGTGATTTTGGAGCCCCCCAAAAATAAAGTCTGACACTGTTTCCACTGTTCCCCCATCTATTTGCCATGAAGTGATGGGACCCGATACCATGATCTTTGTTTTCTGAATGTTGAGTTTTAAGCCGACTTTTTCACTCTCCTCTTTCACTTTCATCAAGAGGCTCTTTAGTTCCTCTTCACTTTCTGCCATAAGGGTGGTGTCATCTGCATATCTGAGGTTATTGATATTTCTCCCGGCAATCTTGATTCCAGCTTGTGCTTCCTCCAGCCCAGCGTTTCTCATGATGTACTCTGCATAGAAGTCATATAAGCAGGGGGACAATATACAGCCTTGACGTACTCCTTTTCCTATTTGGAACCAATCTGTTGTCCCATGTCCAGTTCTAACTGTTGCTTCCTGACCTGCATACAGATTTCTTTTTTTTTTAATATTTATTTTTTTTCTTTTCTTTTCTTTTCTTTTTAAACTTTACATAATTGTATTAGTTTTGCCAAATAAGAGGCAGGTCATGTGGTCTGGTATTCCCATCTCTTTCAGAATTTTCCAGTTTATTGTGATCCACATAGTCAAAGGCTTTGGCATAGACAATAAAGCAGAAATAGATGTTTTTCTGGAACCCTCCTGCTTTTTCGATGATCCAGTGGATGTTGGCAATTTGATCTCTGGTTCCTCTGCCTTTTCTAAAACCAGCTTGAACATCTGGAAGTTCATGGTTCACATATTGCTGAAGCCTGGTGTGGAGAATTTTGAGCACTGCTTTACTAGAATGTGAGATGAGTGCAATTGTGGGGTAGTTGAGCATTATTTGGCATTGCCTTTTTTTGGGACTGGAATGAAAACTGACCTTTTCCAGTCCTGTGGCTACTGCTGAGTTTTCAAAATTTGCTGGCATATTGAGTGCAGCACTTTCACAGCATCATCTTTTAGGATTTGAAAGAGCTCAACTGGAATTCCATCACCTCCACTAGCTTTGTTCATTGTGACGGCTAAGCGGTGCTGGAGTGGTGAGTGGCCAGGAGGAGATACCCCACGTCCAAGGTCAGAGAAACCCTAGTTAGACAGTGGTGCTGAGAGAGGGCATCAGAGGGCAGACAGACTGAAACCACAATCACAGAAAACTAACCATTCTAATCACATGGACCACAGCCTTGTCTAACTCAATGGGTCCCCCTATATGGGTGCATATATATTAGCAAGTATAATATCCTCTTCTTCTATTGATCCTGTTATCATTATATAGTATCCTTTTTTAATCTTTATGGCCTTTGTTTCAGAGTCTGTTTTATCTGATGTGAGTATTGCAACTCTGCTTCCTTGATATTTCCATTGGCATGAAGTATCTTTTTCTATTCTGATACTTTCCATCTATTTGGGCCCTTTGCCCTAAAGTGGGTCACATGTAGGCAGCACATTGTAAGCTCTTGTTTTTTATATCCAATCTGCCACTCTCTGACTTTTGATTGTAACATTTAGGCCATTGACATTAAGGTAATTATTGATACATAACCTCTTTTATTTTTTGCCATTTTACATTGTTTGCCATTTGATTTGTATTTCTTCTTGGTTTTTGTTGTTTTTATTGTGATCTGATAATTTTCTTTTGTATTATGCTTCTGTTTTCTTCGTTTTGATTTTTGTGACTGTACTGTTTGATTTTGTAGTTACCCTGTTCTTCAAGTGTGTTAACCCCTTCCTATAGTTACTTGCTTTAGACTGTTAGTCATATAGGCTCAAACATATTAAAAAAAAAAAAATCAACATTTGCTTACTTTCCTCCCTGACGTGTTTTGATTTAGATATCCTCTTACATCTTCGTGTTTATTCTTTTGCAGTTTATTGTGGTTATCATCACTTTCACAAAAAATACTTTGTTTAAAAAATCTGTTTACTGGCTTAAGTGATTTACTTTGCAATTGTGATTTTCTCTTTCCTATAGATTCCTCTTTTTTTATTTAGAGAAGGCCTTTCAAAAAAATTTTAAGGTTGGTTTAGAATTGCTATATTCTCTTAAGTTTTTGCTTGTCTGAGAAACTCTTTGTCTCTTCTTCTAAATGACAATCTTGCTGGGTAGAGTATCCTAGATTGCATATTTTTCCCGTTTAGGTCTCTGAATATATCATGCCACTCCTTTTTGGCCTGCAAAATTTCTGTAGAGAAATCAGCTCATAGCTTTATGAGGGTTCCTTTGTAATTAACTTTTTGCTTTTCTTTTGCTGCCTTTAGAATCCTTTCAGTTCAATTCAGTCGCTCAGTCGTGTCCGACTCTTTGCAACCCCATGAATCGCAGCACACCAGGCCTCCCTGTCCATCACCAACTCTGGGAGTTCACTCAGACTCTCGTCCATCGGGTCAGTGATGCCATGCAGCCATCTCATCCTCTGTCGTCCCCTTCTCCTTCTGCCCCCAATCCCTCCCAGCATCAGAGTCTTTTCCAATTAATCAGCTCTTCGCATGAGGTGGCCCAAGTACTGGAGTTTCAGCTTCAGCATCATTCCCTCCAAAAAACACCCAGGGCTGATCTCCTTCAGAATGGACTGGTTGGATCTCCTTGCAGTCCAAGGGACTCTCAAGAGTCTTCTCCAACACCACAGTTCAAAAGCATTGTCTTAGTGTTTGGGTTCATCTTGTTTGGGACCCTTTGTGTGTCTTGTACGTGGATATGTTTCCTTCTTTAGGTCTGTGAAAATTTCAGCCATAATTTCTTCAAATACACTTTCAAACCCTTTTGTCTTTCTTCTAGGATTACTATTATGTGCATATGGTTCACTTTATATTATCAGATAGGTCTCCTATATTGCTTTCATTTTTTTTCCATTTGTCTTTCTGCTGTTCTAATTGAGTGATTTCCATTATTCTATATTTCAGATCACTTATTTGTTCTTCTGCATTATTCAATCTACTTCTAAGGGCTTCCCTGTTAGCTCAGCTGGTAAAGAATCTGCCTGCCATGCAGGGGACCCTGGTTCAATTCCCAGGTTGGGAAGATCCCCTGGAGAAGGGAACAGCAACCCATTCCAGTACTCTGGCCTGGAGAATTCCATGAACTGTACAGTCCATGGGGTCACAAAGAGTTGGACACTACTAAGTGACTTCCACTTTCATTCACTGTCTTTTGCTCAGCTTTTGTCTCAGCAAATGAGTTTTATAATTTTTCTCAGCTTCTCTTTACAGTTTCTGGTTCCTGTTTACAGTAATCAGCATTTTCTTAAAGCTTTTTATTTTGTATCAGGGTATAGCTGATTAATGTTGTAATAATTTCAGGTGAACAGTGAAGGGACTCAGCCACACACGTATCCATTCTCCCCCAAGCTCCCCTCCCATCCACACTGGCATAAAAAGTTGCATTTCTATTGATAGCCTTTCTTCCTCTCCTCCCTTCCCCTGAAGTTCAGCATGTCCTGAATGGCTTGATGCCCAGCTGATCAGACAGCCTCTGCTTCCTCCCTCCCTCCCTCCCTTTTCTTTTCTGGCTTGCAGGATCTTATGGTCCATGGAGTCACAAAGAGTTGGACATGACTGAGCAACTTCACTTCACTCATGAGTTCAGAAGGAACAGTTATCTCCTGTGTTCTTGAAGGGCTGATTAATGTGGGAGCGTCCCTGTGGAGATGGCACGGTGTTAGGATTTGGGGTTTGAGGGCTGACTGTGTGTGGATGCCATGTCTTTCCTCAGCGTGCTGGCTGTTTCCGCCTTGACAGAGGGTACGACAAGTGTGGTGGTGACGAGAGCCTGCGCTAGACAGGGAGCAAGCAGGGCCTCCCCTCTGCTCGGTGGCTGTCAGCACCCTGTTGTGGAGCGGCGTCTGCTTGCTAGTTGTTGAAGTACAATACCCCAAACCACTTCTGAGCTGTGGGGTGAATAAGTGAGTTTGGGGCTCTCCCACTGAGGCAGGAGCCCTGAGCATTCCTTTGCTGGAATATCCACTGGGGAGTGCTCTCTGTGGCTCACAAAGGACACTGTTTTGGGCACTGCCATCAGCCCTGCTCCAATCGTGGGAATGCCAGCAACCATCTGTGTCCCTCAGGGGCTTTGTTCACAAGGCCACCAGTGCAAAACCACTGAAGGCCGGTACCAGGACCACAGCAGTCGTACACGTGGGCCCACCAAGGGAATCACAGAGGCAGATCAGACCCCAGCCTGATTTCATGAGCACGTGCCCAAGCTTCCAGGGCCAGACCTGTCCCAGCTGCGGTGCACCTACAGTCCACTTGGATGTCTTATAGGTGCCAAGTTTACAAAACTGGTGACAGATTGCCCAGCTGTGTGTGTGGGGGGCTCAGATTCACCCCTACTTCCTAAACCGCATGACCCCTGGGGGTCAGCTCTGATCTCAGCCCCACCTTGCATGTGGGCAACCTGTAGTGCTTGTGCACTGGCAGAGCCTGTGGAGGTGGCACTAGGTCAGATGTAGACAATGGGGACTCAGGGGCAGACCACAACCGCTGTGAGCCCACAGGGTGAGGCCACCCTGGCCCCACCCCTCCCACTGAGCTCACGCCACATCTGTGCTCACCTCTACGGCAGACCTGGGCTTCTTCTGCATACACCCCTGGTTGCAGCCACAGTACACTCCATCCCCTTCAAGCTGTCTCTGTGCAGCCAACAACAGCCCTTTCCTGTCTGTCCCCTGAAATCTTAGTTTTAGCACCCAACCGCTCCAGTGCAACATGGCTGTAGATGGAAAGCGAGGGTATATGAAATCGTCCGGAAAGAAAATGTGAAATAAGGACAGAAGGAAATAGAATCTTGGTGAAGAACATTAAGGGTCACCAAAGGAAGGGTGTGAAGGTTTATCCAGAAAGACAAAGAATCAGAGCAAGGTGGCACAAAAATTAATAGAGAGAAGAACTGAGTGGGAGATGGTTGCTAATTCCTACATCTTTTTCAGAAGCTTAATGGTATTTTGGACTGTGAAGAAAGCTGAGCACCGAAGAATTGATGCTTTTGAACTGTGGTGTTGGAGAAGACTCTTGAGAGTCCCTTGGACTGCAAGGAGATCCAACCAGTCCATTCTGAAGGAGATCAGGCCTGGGTGTTCTTTGGAAGGAATGATGCTAAAGCTGAAACTCCAGTACTTTGGCCACCTCATGCAAAGAGTTGACTCATTGGAAAAGACTGATGCTGGGAGGGATTGGGGGCAGGAGGAGAAGGGGATGACAGAGGATGAGATGGCTGGATGGCATCACTGACTCGATGGACGTGAGTCTGAGTGAACTCTGGAAGTTGGTGATGGACAGGGAGGCCTGGTGTGCTGGGATTCACGGGGTCACAAAGACTTGGACACGACTGAGCAACTGAACTGAACTGAGTGGTATTTTATTTCAAGAATCAAACTATGTGCCTTTTATGAGTTCTAATTTGCCTATGTTCGTAAACTAGAATATAACTTGTGATGAATTCTCACTATCCAGAATGTGTTCAAAATGCCCTATCAATACTAAACAGCTTTCCCTATATCTTTTGCAAATTCTAAATCTTTAGAATGAAAAACTATCTTTAATGCCAAAATATTGTCATATGTTTTAAACTGATCAGTTCACTCATTTTTCAGGATTACTTATTCTTGACAATACTCCCATTTACGCTGGAATACAAATTTTGAGGTTACTTATTTACAACAATGTATATGCCTTAAATATTGAGAGGTGACAATATACCTAATGGATTACTATATGAACAATATATCTGAGACACCAAGTAGCCTGAAATGTGCTCATGAAATCTATTTCAGTGGCACTAGTAATTTAATCTAGAGACTAGAAGACAAGCTGCATAAAGGAGTAATATTTAGTATTCAGCTATACTGTGAATATTATTTTTTGACAATCAGATATAGACACTTGAAAATTCCACAGTACTCTAGAGACCAAAAGGCACAGGTACAAGTGATTTATTATGTTTTTAAAAAATGATCAAGGGAATATTAACTCTGGAGGGTTTTTAATCAATTCAACACTATTATACACTAGAGGCAAAAAAATCTCCACAAACATTCCCTCACAAAGCCGGTAGTTTTGTGTTTACATAGTTATTATTATAGCAATTTTAAATGTTAATCTATGATACAATAATGTCACTTCAGAAAACATAAAAAATATAGTTTTTTAATAGCCATGCTCCCATTTTTGATGAAAGCTAGTCAGTTCATCCTAATGTTAGTTTGACACTTTGAAATGCACATGAGATGCAGTCCGCTCTGTAAACGCTGCAGGCCAGAGGCCCTCAAACGGAGTAGAGAGAGGGCTCGTCATCACTCAGGTCTGAGTCATCCTCATCTACCCTTTCAAGGACCGACTTCTTCCCTTTACAGCAGGACACGATGAACCCAACGATGAACACCTGCAGAGGTAAACAGGCCGTATGTTATTTCTCAAACTTGAAATCTCCCAGAAAGCACTGACTTTAAAATCCAAACCCATCCATAAATGGGCCACTAATGGTCATGGCATTCCTGGGATGCCTGTACTTACCCCAAGAAAGGCCCAGTTCCCAAAGTAGTAGGCAGCACTGAAGAACCAGAACTTGTGAAGGAACAGGTAGGTCCGGGTGACAGTACACTGATCTATAAAAGCAATAAAGGACCAAGGTGGAGTAGTTTCTCTCTTGAAATAGACTATTAATACTTTACCTAAAAGGTTGTATTAAACAAAACTAAATCAGCTTTAGAGACAGGATGGAAATCTAGATCTATCTCCAAAGCACACTCTTTCAATCACCTTAATGTAACATGACATTTTTAAAAGTGAGCACAACCAATATTAATTCCTGCTGTTAGGTATAAAAAAGTTGTATTGGCTAGTTCAATGTATTTAAACTAGAAAAAGCATTTTGACCTGGAATGCCAGACATGTCCTAAAACAAAACAGTTTTCCTGATGAAGAATGAAAAAAAGAAATGAACAAAGTAAGCAGATGTGGTTAGCATTAGGCTGCGCTTTTCTAAGAATCCAATTAAGAGATTTTGGGGGGAACTTCCCCGGTGGTCCAGTGGTTAAGAATTTGCATGACAATGCAGGAGACACGGGGTTGATCTCTGGTCTCTGGTTGGGGAATTAAGATCCCACACACCGCAGAGCAACTAAACCCACAAGCCACACGACCGAAGCCCATGGGCTCCAGAGCCCAGGCTCCACCAGACAAGCCCATGCACTGCAGTGAAGGTCCA
Source organism: Bos taurus (assembly GCF_002263795.3). Taxonomy (NCBI): domain Eukaryota; kingdom Metazoa; phylum Chordata; class Mammalia; order Artiodactyla; family Bovidae; genus Bos; species Bos taurus. The sequence goes on from NC_037336.1 coordinate 8,608,441, forward strand.
GCACAGCCACGATATATAGGTAAGCTTTACCTGAATAATTAAAACAATAAAGTGATGATACCTTTAAAAGGAGATCTTTTTGAGCTTAAGAATGCTATTGAAAAGATGGCTGACTTGCGTACTCCCTGAACTTTCAGTTCAGTTCAGTTGCTCAGTCGTGTCCGACTCTTTGTGACCCCATGAATTGCAGCACAGCAGGCCTCCCTGTCCATCACCATCTGCCGGAGTTCACTCAGACTCATGTCCATCGAGTCAGTGATGCCATCCAGCCATCTCATCCTCTGTCATCCCCTTCTCCTCCTGCCCCTAATCCCTCCCAGCATCAGAGTCTTTTCCAATGAGTCAACTCTTCGCATGAGGTGGCCAAAGTACTGGAGTTTCAGCTTTAGCATCATTCCTTCCAAAGAACACCCAGGGCTGATCTCCTTCAGAATGGACTGGTTGGATCTCCTTGCAGTCCAAGGGACTCTCAAGAGTCTTCCCCAACACCGCAGTTCAAAAGCATCAATTCTTCGGCACTCAGCTTTCTTCACAATTCAACTCTCACATCCATACATGACCACTGGAAAAACTATAGCCTTGACTAGATGGACCTTTGTTGGCAAAATAATGTCTCTGCTTTAGATAATATTTATTATAACTTGAATCTAAAAACAATCATTTATTTTTTTCCTTCAAAAAAAACCAGAACGTAATTCTTAAGGAGAAAGCAGCAGACTGGTTATTTGATATCTTTTTGAGACTCCATATTATCTAAATTATCTGTTTCCATTAGCTTACAAAGTCCTTTAGGTATCTAATACATGACATCTAAGCAAATACTTGTTTATTAAAACCGTCTGTGGCATGGATCTCTGAAAAGCAGCATTTGGTCCTACTTTATCCCAGTCTCCTCCTCCCTTCCCATGAAGCTCAGCATGTCCTTCTGAATGGCTCAAGGCCCAGCTGGACAGACAGCCTCTGCTTCCTACAGGAAAACACGCAGTGTGGCAGGGACGTGCCTTCTCTTCACGGGCAGGGCAGCCAGTCTAATGCCAATCACTGAACCCCGAGGGCCCCCTGCACATTCCTCATTGTCTTTCTCAACAGAAAAGTCTAGAAGGAATAGCCGAAGCTTCCTAAGGAACACCAAGAAGGACTCAAGCAGCAGTGTGGAACCAATGTTTCTCTCCCCTCAGTTCTGCAGTCCCTGGCCCCCAAGGTGACATCTTCACACCAGGCCGTGCAGCTCAGGCAGCAGCAGAGCCTCCTGGGCGGGAAAGCCGCTGGTCAGTCACTCTGCCCACCCCCTGCCCCTGCCCCAGGACGACAGAACGGGCTTCACAGGAAGGTAACTTAGGAAATTTGTCACTTTTCCCACTAGGTTGGCCTCAGTATTCCAGAGTATCCCTCGGAGTACCTGGCACTCATATTTAATATGACTGATGAAGTAAACTAAATTGTTCAAAAGGGAGGTATTTTACTTAAAAATCATACTGATAACTAATGCATTTTCTAATTTCTTTTGACTAAAATCTGAGAAGATTCCAAGGATGTCAAAACAAGATACTTGAATCCATGTTGAAAATGAAAGCATAACTGAAATGTCCAACACGGGAAAAGAGGTGCAGACCCTGGTTTCACAGATTTGGTGTCGGCTCTCGTTCGGCCACTTCTCTGCCACGTGAACAGGCACATCTGACTACTGACACTCGTGCGTGTCACCACCTTTCCTTACGGGCTCATCCTGAAGACCAGATGAAGTCTGCAGAGTGGCAGTTCATATTAATTTTCTTCTTTTTTCTTCTTTAAGATATAACCAAGCCCATGATAAAGAATATAGCTTTCAAGAGCTGTTCAAATGGTGCCAATAAAAACTGATCTTAAGATTTTAGAAGGTGACTAGTGTTCCTTAGCACTAAGGAAAATACTTGTTTAGCTATTAGCATCATGACAACTCTGGACATGTGCATTATTGTTCTGTCTCTACAGTCAAAACAGATACAGATGGATTTGGTTTAATTTCAGTTTAGTTCAGTTCAGTCGCTTAGTCATGTCTGACTCTTTGCAACTCCACGAACTGCAGGATGTCAGGCCTCCCTGTCCATCACCAACTCCCAGAGTCCACCCAAACCCATGCCCATTGAGTCGGTGATGCCATCCAACCATCTCATCCTCTGTCGTCCCCTTCTCCTCCTGCCTTCAGTCTTTCCCAGAATCAGGGTCTTTTCAAATGAGTCAGCTCTTTGCATCAGGTGGCCAAAGTACTGGAGTTTCAGCTTCAAAATCAGTCCTACCAATGAGCACCCAGGACTGATCTCCTTTAGGATGGACTGGTTGGATCTCCTTGATGTCCAAGGGCTCCCAAGAGTCTTCTCCAACACCACAGTTCAAAAGCATCCATTCTGCGGTGCTCAGCTTTCTGAGCTCAGCGCTCAGTCCAACTCTCACATCCATACATGACCACTGGAAAAACCATAGCCTTGACTAGACGGACCTTTGTTGACAAAGTAATGTCTCTGCTTTTTAATATGCTATCTAGGTTTAATTTAAATGTGTATAATTCAGTAAAAGGATACTTGCTAAACAGTAACATACCTTTAAATAAAAACCAACTTGTAATGAAGAGACGAGCAGACTGTTTAAAAAAAAAAATGCCTGTTCACAATTAATTTGAAAACATCAACGGTATCTTTCATGGGTTAAGTACTACGTAAGCTCTGCTGTTCAAGCACAAACCTGTTTTTAAAAAAGTTATTCAACCCTCTCAACACTGCTAATGCTCTAAATTTAAAAAATAAGAGTTCTGTTACTTATTCCCACAGCTAAGGGTATCTGGGGGGGTCAGAACTAAAGTGAACTGGAAGCTTCAGGGCCAGAACAGGAACAAGACAGTGGCTGAACTGGCAGAAGCAGGTGAAATCAAATGACTTTTCCCAGGGCTCTATAACCCACTCAATGACACTTTAAATTGGCTACACCCGCTGATACTTTCTCCTCCACAAAGAGTGTATCTTACTTTTCCTATCACATTATTTCACATGTTTACCACTTCCATTGTTTAAAGATTTGACACAAGCCTTCTAAAATAAGAGAGAGAGAAAAAAAAGTATGACCATTGTATTCTGCTTTGTTGTTGAAAAGTATCTAACAGCTTTTATCTTTATATGTATTTATCAGTATATTTATATGCACATAAAGGGGCAGATGTCCACAGAGGAATTCTGGTTAATAATCCTCATGCAAATATTTTATGTTCAAGTTACAACTCCACACTGAGTAAATACATGGAGGGGCTTCTCTCCACTCCCCTATCTGCCCTCTCCTAGCTGATCGTCTGCGTCACAGGTATCTAGGAAATCTAGAGAAGTCTTTCTACTGTTATCTGAAACACTAGAATAAGTATTTTGAACTTGGTTTAACCTTCAAAATAAATGTGAACTGCTCAATTTAAGAACTGCATTCTAAAATCACAGGTGTTCAAGAGACTCTGGCTGTTATTCCTCAAAGGGACACATAAACTTCCAGCTAAACCAAAGAGTGGATGTTAACAATTAAAAACTAAAAATAAGGGTTCAGACAATAGCTTTTTTTTTTTTCAGACAAGGTGGCCATATGAAAAAGACCAAAATTAAAAGAGCCAAGAAAGGGCACGGAAGTTATCTGAAAAAAACAATCAAGACTTGACTCCTGCTTCTTTCACTTTCCTCCATCTATTCTCACTTATCAAACTAGATGAATAACCAACAGAAAGTACAATTAAGCCTCTGTCTGTCATATAACAACAGCTTTTACAAATGTACCCCTAAGTTTTATATACTTATTTCCTTTTAGACTGCTGGTTATGTCACTGTTAGTGTGTGCTGACTGCCACTAAGATAACTTTGGTTATTAACTGTAATAAACAGCACCTTCTACTTTAAATATATTTTGAAAAACAACATTTAATGCTGACTTAAGCCAATATTAGGTCATCATCATGTTACACCTTCACTTGAAATCAGCTTAGAATTAAGTCTATATTTGTGCTTTATTTATAAAATGAATCCTTATCTACGTATGTTGTAGAGGGAGGGTATCTGGGGAAATTTATGTGCCACAGAGAATTTTAAAGCAATTTCTTTAACTAGTGACAAAAGAACTGGGAGAAGACTGGATTCCTTAGAATAACGCTTCCTTTCTCATGGTTGCGTGTGACTATGCTAACTTTAGGTCTTGCTACTGTTGGATATTTATAATAGACATACAAATCTTAAATGTAAACAGGCTAAGCACCTCGGGCTTTACCGTGATATGATTAGGAATCATTTATCAAATGGTTCTGAGAAAGGGGAAAGCATGCTATTGGGATAGAAGGAGGGAATCTGAGGAGTTAAAGCCCCAGTTATTCATCACTGTCAAATGGATTTATAGCATATGAAATACACACACAGAGAAAGATTTGAGAAACCAGCAACATATATCCAGTAAGAAGAGGGAGGGCAGAATAAATTTTTTTAAATTTAAATATTTGCATAAAAACCAAAATTGTAGGTTTATCTTGAAATTCAACAAATGGCATATAGTTAAATCATGTTTTGTTAAATCTCACTGCAGGAACTGGGTAAAAGGGAAAGAAAGAGTTGGTGAACATCAAAAGTCATAGAAATTCTAAAGGGAATAGATTATATTTTATGAATATATTAACTGTACCAGGTTAACAAAGCTAGTACTTGGCCACATGCTTTGCACTGAAAAATAAAGTCTCATAGTGACTGTGTTAAGAACCAGTATAATTTGTGTTGAGCTTTGATTACATTTAAGTTCAATGTACTTCAAAAGTGCTAAAATATGTATTGCTCCTTTAAGAAAGAACGTACCTAATTTCATTTGTCCTGACCATATAAAATATAATTGGCCATACATAGCTTATAAAAGATAGTGCCAAAGGTAAGCATTAGCATATAAATGTAGGAACAATCTCAAACTGTATTAGTGAACTCTAAATTAATGAGATTTTCTATTACTCTTAATTGTCCAAGATGGTAAAATATAAAGCAACTGCTTTCTATTACCTTAACTTTTTCATAAAATGACAACAATTTAAGAGGTATGTTAGAAAATATTAGAGACAGAAAATTGAGATTTGGTTCTTGAGTTCGCTGATTACATTTACTGTGAGATTCTGGATGGAGTCATTTAACGTCTAAGTCAGTTTCTTTCTAAGTGTCATCGATATAATATCTGCTCATGATGGATTGTGATAAGATAAACTGACCTTCTGAGAATTAAATTTAGAGAGTACTCTAAATATGATTTTTAAAAAAGGTTGATGTTTTATGAGTTAGAATCCTTAAACAAGGATCTGTAGAAAGTAGCTGAGAAGTTTCACAAGATCACCTGGGCTGCTTTAGCGTGGACTCCAGAAAACTGAGAAACCTTATACCTAGTTAACTTCACTGTACTGTCCCTGCTGAACTTCATCAACACAATCAAAATGTCACCTGGAAAAAGAACTTCAACAATAAAGAGACTTTCTGTATCTCAAGCAAAATCCAAGAGAAATATGCTTTGATCAATACTTAATTTTTTGGTCTACATGGCTTCCCCAGTGGCTCAGTGGTAAGACTCGTCTGCCAATGCAGGAGACACGAGAGACACGGGTTCAATCCCTGGGTCAGGAAGATCCCCTGGAGGAGGAAATGGCAATCCACTCCAGTACTCTTGCCTGGGAAATTCCCTGGACAGAGGAGCCTGGTGGGCTACAGTCCACAGGGTCGCAAAGAGTTGGACACGACTGAGTGCGCACACACACAGCAACCTCACCTGACTGCAGGCACACTACATCTGGCCCTCTCAGCTGGATGATACCAGCCAACATCAGTGAGACCCTCTCCTGACTCCAGGCCCACCCAGAAACTACGTGACTGTAAAATCAGCTTTCCATACAGATTCCTTCTCTCTGGTGAGAATTCACTAACCGTGAGCCTCTAGCTTCTTTAATGTAATACTTCCTATGGTAAATTAATAAATTGCCATCTGGCTAATACTTTAGTTTACTCTCTCTTTACTTATCTGGAGTCAAATACAGATGCTGGATATCAGGGTACGACAGGATTCTTAAATAATAATTCTGTCTCATCACTCTAACTTCAATACTGCTCTGCCCCTTTGATGGGGAGAATTAAATCAAATGAGACTATTGACACAAAGTTATTATTCAGTTCAGTTCAGTTGCTCAGTCGTGTCCGACTCTTTGCGACCCCATGAATCGCAGCACACCAGGCCTCCCTGTCCATCACCATCTCCTGGAGTTCACTCAAACTCATGTCCATTGAGTCGGTGATGCCATCCAGCCATCTGATCCTCCGTTGTCACCTTCTCCTCCTGCCCCCAATCCCTCCCAGCATCAGAGTCTTTTCCAACAAGTCAACTTTTAAGCTTATAGCACTTAACCATGAAGAACTATTTTAATTTGTTGAACACAAGAGGTTTACGAGAACAGTCATTTGCTTCCTGTCCAGTTTCCCAGGACCTCATTAAAGTTACAGAACATGAATAAAGCCAGGAGCAACTGTTAACAGCAAACAGAAAGGGAGGAAGGCCACTCGGTGACAGGAGACCTCAGCAATATTCTGTAAGATGGAAAGCCACATTTAGAAGATCTCCAGTAAAACAGCTGGTTTCCCTTTCATTTATTTAAAAATACAACTTAAGGATCAAGAAACCCCAATCAGAGGCCCCCGTGATGAGGCTTCCTAGTTCCTGATACTTAAACACAAGTTAACATAAATATGAATAAATCATCAGCTATATACAGGAGACTATCAGCATGAAGGGAAAGAACGAGATAAACAGAACTCCAAGATGAACAGCACTGTAATTCTACTTAAATGCAATCATTAAGAAAAATGTTTAGTATCTTCATATACTGACAAGGATATTACATCATAAAACAAAGATACTTGGAAAAAAATCAGAAACATAAAGCACCCCAAGGAAAATACAAATGTGTTATATGAAATAAAAAATTCAGGGTATAGTTTGAAGATAAAACTGAGTACATACCCAAGAATCTAGAGCAAAATGGTAGGCAGAAAATATGAAATATGAGAGGAGACAGATGATCAATCGAAGACATCCAGGAACTAATGAACAAGAGCTCCCCAAAGGGAAAATGGAGAAAAGAGAAACGATCAAGTTAACTTCAAAAGAAGAAATAGATGCACTGGATTTCTCACCCATCAGAAATGAAACATAGATGGTACTGTACTTTTAAAGTTCTAAAAAAAATGGTTTTTTGCATAGCACAAACTGCCCATCATATCATCAACTGTGAGGATGTTGATATCCAAGGACTTTTCAGATATATATTTTGTACAAAGCATTTCTTTTCTTTCTCTTTTTAAACCCTTGGAAAACTAGCTTTGGGAAGGAAATCCAGAAAGAAGATACGGTTTCTAATGCATCAGAAGTCCAATAAGCAGAAATTGTAACATTAGAGCTAAACAGCACAATTAGAAAGCAATTGATCCAAGTAAGAAAAGGGGTCAGTAGGTACCGAGCAGGAAGTGAATACAATGGATTTCATTCAATAGATAAAGTGGGCAAGAAGAGACAAGATATTAGGTGATGTTAATCTTATGTTACTACAAGAACATTTTTTAACAAGATAAAAAAGGAACAAATTTTAAAAACTGATTCAATTCTACAAACGCTGGTTGAACAAGACAGAAAAATATACTTCATATATATATATTAATATGTTTTCTTAATTCAAGGAGCTGACATTCCTACAAAAGAGTAGGGTAGACATAAGATACATAAATGACTATAGATTAAGACAGAGTAAAGGTCACACCATAAGAAGTAAAACTGCTATGGGAATTCAAGTGGAAAAAAAAAAAAGAAAAACTGTACACATGTTTGGAGATTCAAAAAAGAGGGTCAGGTTGGAAAGAAACCTTGTAAGATGACCAGGAATCTGACTGATGAAGATGGGAGGAGTTGGGCAGAATCTGGCTGTGACATTTCCAGAACAAACAGTTGCAGAGCAATGATGGAAAAGGAGACCAAGTTCAGGAAAAAGACTAGAAACATGCAGGATGGGTTACAAAGTGGAATCCTTCAATCCCTGGTGGTACAGTGGTATAGGTGGTACAGGGGACGGTTAAGGTTCCCACTGGAGGAATGGCACTGGCAAATCACACTGGCTCTACCTCCAAAATCTACCCAGAATCTAACCACTTCCTGCAATTCTACCACCACAAGCTCTGCCTTGGATTCCTGCAAAAGTCCTATCAATTCGCCTTTGCCCTTGGTTTATTAGAGTCTATCTCAGGGGCTAGTACACTATACCCCAGGAGGATTCACTCGGTCCATCACTCATTTTTTAAGTTATGCTGAAACATGACATGCTGTCCACAGCAACCTCTGTGTTTCAGTGGCACAGCTGAGCAGTGTGGACACTACTCCAGGCCCCACAGAGCCTAAAATATTTATTAACTGGTCTCTTACAGAAAAACAGTTCCCATACCCTGGTCTACATGCAATACAGTAGTCAGAGTAACCCCCTGAGGATGTAAGGCCCATCAGGTCATCTGCTCACAGCCTTCTAGACTTCCCGTCTGAGCTTAAAAGCTGAATGAAGTCCTTCTCTTTGATGACTGGCCCGCCCTTCCTCCTCCCTTCCTGGGCCCCCCTGCCCCAAAACCTCTGCACCTGCTGTCACCATGGCCTGCATGGCTTCTCTGCAGGTATCTGCCTTCCTTCCAGGTATCTGATCTCACTTCCCTCAGACCATTTTGCCCAGATGTCAGCTTCTCGGTAAGGATTTCCTTTCTGCCCTACTCAGCATTTCAAACCATCCCTCCTTCCAGGCACCATTACTGTCCTCTGGTACTTTTTCTCCATAATGATTACTGCCTGATATACTTATTTGTCTCCTTCTAAATAAGCCCTGTGGGGACAGCACATCTGAGCTTTGTTCACTACCTGTGTATCAGTAGTATTTAGAATAGTGCCTACCACATAATAGATACCAATTTAAAAAGTTAACTGAAAAAGCAAGGAAATGAGATGAAAATAATAGATGAGAAAAACAGATGAGAAAATAGATGAGAACAATTAGTCATTTACTTTTCCTTCAACGACTACACCAAAGCCTTTGACTGGATCACAACAAACTGGAAAATTCTTAAAGAGATGGGAATATCAGACCACATTACCTGCCTCCTGAGAAACCTGTATGCAGGTCAAGAATCAACAGATAGAATACGGAACAATGCGCTGGTTCAAGATAGGAAAAGGAGTAGATCAAGGCTGTATATTATCACCCTGCTTATTTAACTTCTATGCAGAGTACACCACGCAAAATGCTGGGCTGGATGAAGCTCAACTGGAATCAAGATTACAGGGAGAAATATCAATAACTTGAAGATATGCAGATGACACCACCCTAATGGCAGAAAGTGAAGAGGAAATAAAGAGCCTCTTAATGAAGATGAAGGAGGAAAGTGAAAAAGTTGACTTAAAACTGAACATTCAAAACCACTAAGATTATGGCATCCAGCTACATCCCTTCACAGCAGATAGATGGGGAAAAAATGGAAACAGTTGACAGACTATTTTCTTGGGCTCCAACATCACTGCAGATGGTGACTGCAACCATGAAATTAAAGGACACTTGCTCCTTGGAAAAAAAGCTATGGCAAACGTAGACATCATATTAAAAAGCAGAGACATCACTTTGCTGACAAAGGCCTGTATAGTCAAAGCCATGGTTTTTCCAGTAGTCATGTATGGATGTGAAAGCGGGACCACAAAGAAGGCTGAGCACTGAAGAAATGATGCTTTTAAACTGTGGTGCTGGAGAAGACTCTCTAGAGTCCCTTGGACAGCATGGAAATCAAACCAGTCAATTCTAAAGGAAATCAACCCTGAATATTCACTGGAAGCACTGATGCTGAAGCTCCAATACTTTGGCTGCTTGATGCAAAGAGGTGATTCATTGGAAAAGACCCTGATGCTGGGAAAGATGGAGGGCAGGAGGAGAAGGAGTCAAAAGAGGATGAGATGGTTGGATGGCATCACTGATTCAATGGACTTGAGTTTGAACAAACTCCGGGAGATAGTGAAGGACAGGGAAGCCTGGTATGCTGCAGTCCATGGGGTCGCAAAGAACTGGACACAACTGACCAACTGTACAACAACAGCAAATAGAATCTTGGAAACTTAGACATTTATAAATCTTACATGAATTTCAAGACACACAGGACTGTGATTCTCACTATTATGAAAACTGATATATCAATATCTTCCAAATGTGTTTAAATTGCAAAGGCTGTTATCAATTTTGTATTCCTTAAATAAATAGGATAGCATTCTAAATAAGCCTATCAAAACTATTATAATTCTAGGTGACCTCATTTATCCTCATCTTTAGACTAAATCTAACTGTTCTAAACTATCTTGTCCCCTCCCTCCAAATGTGCAGAGTATAAGACAGAAAGACCACGTAGTATTTTTAAAGGCCACTGCTCCATGTACTTGAGTCAGAGGGAAAGAATGACTTAGATTCTCTCAAATTGGATCTTCTTGTTACAAATCTCCAGAGAGCTAAAATTAATTAGCTTCACTTAATATGAAGTAGGTAGGAGGTATTAAATCTGAAGTCCATATTCAAACCTGTCTTTTAAATCCACAAAGGAAGAGTTTGGTACCATTTTCATTTCAAACTATGTTTATAGATCACCCACTTGGGCACTCAGCACCACAAGAGACATTAACAAATACTGTCATCACAGAGCATCAGTGTCCATTCTTAACCTCAGGCCATATGGCTAAGGTTCTAATGAAACTCCTTGACCAGCTTCATTTCAGCCTGTCAAAACTAGCTTTCCTTAAAATGAACTTTTTATTTAAAACTATACATCAAACATCAAGTGTAAACTAGTATAGTAACTCCTCTAATGAAATTGGTTTTAAACAGAAATAAGTCTTTCCTGCAAAACACATTTTTCTCTTTTTTTGCTTAGAGGTAAAGTATAGATGGAAAAACAAAAAATCACCTGAATCCATTGTTAGTGATAATGTATATTGCTTAGTCACCTGGACTTCTAAACAAAATTTCCTGGAACCAAGTATAAGTAGAAAGAAACATTTCATATTCCAGGAAAAAAATGATACTAAGATTTTGAGAATTACATTTTTTCCAAGTCTCAGAAACTACCCTCTCCACTGCCACTTTTCAACAAACTGGAAGGAAAAAGGTCTTCTCTACAACCAATAGTTACTGGGCAGATAGATGCATGCCACTATCTGGACTGTCATTGTTTTCATTCTTAAAAAGGCTTATTGTTTTTTTTCTTTAATTATATAATAAAAGCCACTTATTAACAACAACAAAAAACAATGAATACTTATTTCTTGTCCTTATTCCACATTTTGTTCTCTGAGGTACAGCCTGACTTTTATATGCTGTTTGTGTGTACATATGTATATATGTATATATTTATGATGTAGAGCTGATTTACATTGCTAATTTCTGCTGTACAGTGAAGTGACTCAGTTATACATATATATATATATATACACATTCTTTTTATATTCTTTTCCATTTTATCATAAGATATTGAATAGAGTTCCCTGTGCTATACAGAAGCTGAAGTTACACTACTTTGGCCACCTGACATGAAATGCCAACTCAGTGGAAAAGACCCTGATGCTGGGAAAGACTGAGGGCAGGAAGAGGGCAACCAAGGATGAGATGTTTGGATGGCATCACCGACTCAATGAACATGAATCTGAGCAAACTCTAGGAGACAGTGAAGGACAGGGAAGCCTAGTATGCTACAGTCCATGGAGTTGCAAAGAGTAAGACAAAATTTAGCAACTGAACAATAACAAAATACAGCAGAACCTTGTTGTTTATTATTCTGTATATAATAGCTTACATCTGCTAATCCCAACCTCTCAATTCATCCCTCCCCAAACTTCCCCAGCCCATGGTAACCATGTCTCTGAGTCTGTTTCCGTTTTGTAGACAAGTTCACCTGTGTTATATTTTATACACCAAATCTAAATGATATCATATAGTATTTGCCGTCTTCTTTCTTATTTCACTTAGTATGATAATCTCTAGTTTGCATCAGTGTTGCTGCAAATGGCAGTATTTCATTATTTTTATGGCTAGCAGTATTCCACTGTACACGGGCACCACATCTTCTTTATCCATTCCTCTGCTGACGGACATTTAGGTTGTTCCCATGTCCTGGCTGTTGTGAATAGTGCTGCTATGAACATAGAAGTCCATGTATCTTTTTGAATTATAGTTTCATCTGGATATATCCCCATGACTAGGATTGCTGGATCATATGCTAACTCTAATTTTAGTTTTCTGAGGAACTTACTTACTCTCCTCCATAGCATCTTTACCAACAGTGCAAGAGGGTTCTCTTTTATCCACACTCTCTCCAGCATTTGCTATTTGTAAAATTTTCAATGATGGACATTCTGATAGTTGTGAGGTGATACCTTATTTGTAGTTCTGATTTGCATTTCTCTAATAATTAGCGATGCTGAACATCTTTTCATGTGCATTGGCCATCTGCATGTCTTCTTTGGAGAGATGTGTATTCAGGTCTTCTGCTCACTTTTTAATTGGTTTGTTTTGTTGTTGTTGAACTGTATGAGCTGTTTGTGTATACTGGAAATTAATGCCTTATTGGTCACATTATTTGCAAATATTTTCTCCTATTCTATAGGTTGTCTTTTCATTTTGTTTATAGTTTCCTTTGCTGTGCAAAAGCTTGGAAGTCTGACGAGGTCCCATTTGTCTATTTTTGTTCTTATTTTGATTGCTTGGGAGACTGACCCAAGAAGACACTGGTATGATTTATGTCAGAGAATGTTTTGCTGATGTTTTCTTTTAGGAGTTTTTTGTTGTTATGTCTTATGCTTAAGTCTTTAACTCATTTTGAGTTTATTTTTGTGTATGGTGTGAGGCTGTGTCTAACTTTATTGATTTATATGCAGCTAAACTTAGTGACTGAGCACACATGCACGCCCAACTTTCCCAGCACTGCTTGCTAAAGAGACCATCGTTTCTCCATTGTAGATCCTTGTCTGTTCTGTCAAAGACTGACTGACTGTAGGTGTGTGGGCTTATTTCTGGGCTCTCTGCTCTGATTCATTGATCCACATGCCTGCTTTTGTGCCAGTACCAAGCTATTTGGATTACTGTAGCTTTGTAGTATTTGAAGTCTGGACAGGTTATGCCTCCTGCTTTCTTCTTTTTCTTCTGGATTGCTCTGGAAATTCTGGGTCTTCTATGTTTCCATATAAATTTTAGGATTATTTGTTCTAGCTCTGTGAAAAAAATCCAAGGTAATTTGATAGGGATTGCATTAAATCTGTAGATTGCTCTGGGTAGTATGGTCATTTTAACAATATTAATTCTTCCAAGCCAAAAGCATGGGATATCTTTCCAAACTCTGAATCATCTTCAATTTCCTTTATTAACATTTTTATAGTTCTTGGCATATGTCTTTCACCTTCTTGGTCAGGTTTAACTCTAAGTATTTTATTTCTGAGGATGTGATATTAAAAGGTAATATTTTTCTACATTCCTTTTCTGTTATTTCATTATTAGTGTAAAGAAATGCAACCGACTTCTTTATATTAATCTTGTATCCTGCTACCTTGCTGAATTCATTTATCAGTTCAAGTAGTTTCTGTGTGGAGACTTGAGGGTTTTTTATACATAGTATCATGCCATATGCATATATGACAATCTTGCCTCTTCCTTTCCAATCTGGATCCCTTTTTTCTTTCTTTCTCTTGTCTGACTGCTGTTAGGATTTCCTAGGATACTATGGATACTATTCAACATAGGATACTATGTTGAATAGAAGAAGTGAGAGTGACTATCCTTGTCTTGCACCAGATTTTAGCACAAAGGCTTTCAGCTTTACCACTGAGTATTGTGTTGGTTGTAAACAGCTTTCCTTATGCTGAGATATGTTCCCTCTATATCCATTATGCTAAGAATTTTCATCATAAATGGATGCTGAATTTTGTCAAAGGCTTTTTCTGTGCCTACTGAGATGCTCGTGTGATTTCGGTCTTTCCTTCATGTGCTGTGTATCGTATTCATTGATCTGCATATACTGGACCATCCCTGTCAAGTTGCAGCTTGACTTTTACACTACTTATGCACAAAACATAAAACATGAGATAATATATACACTCTTGCACTATCATCATGTGGTGAACATTTTTCTGTGGAAACATACAAAGCTGTTTTATTACACTGTATGTAGTGTATTTCAAGTATCCTCACTGATGGGTATAGTTTGCTATTTCTCATCTAATCTTGGTGGAATGTAGAAAATGGTTAGTATTGGAAAAGTAACAAAATGCAAAAAAGATTTCAAGATTTCTGAGTAAATAAATAGTTGAGGGCACACAAAAGGCACAAGACAACTTTTCCTACCCTATGACATGAGGGTAACATGTGGAAAAGCTAAATGGAAGAAAGAAGGAGAGGAGCTCAGCCTTGGAACTGAGGTTTGAGAGGTTGGCAGGACACGCATTTCGTTATATGTAAACCAGATGGTAGTTAGAAAGGAGAAACAGAAACCTAAGATTCTTAATTTACTGATTAAATTATTAAATCCCCCTTAAATTATCCAGCATCACTAGGCTTATTTATTGTCAACTGTCAACACCCCAAAACACAACTTAGAAAACCTCACATTTAGTAAAACTATATTTATTAGACTAAATACTGTGAGGGAGAATAAGAAGGGGAAAGGCAAAGAGTATCTACAAGGTTTAAGGGCCTGGGCTGGGCCACTTTAATCGAGGTCGTAAAAGGTGGAGAACTACATTTGGGCTACGCTTATGACACAAGTTTTACGTTGGTGGATGCAGTGAAATGACAAGTCTCAAAGCAAGCCTTCTGAGGCTACCTGTCTTGGTAAGGAGGCTACTGGAGCTGTTTCAGTCAGGACCGTCTGCCACTTGGTCTGTCCTCAGTGGTGTTTAACCCGAGGGCAGAGGCACATGTCTGTGTGTCTGCTGAGCATTAGCAACGTGATATTGGTGTCAGTTCCTCACATTTTATGGGATTCAAAAGCTTTTAAAACTTATTGAGCAACATTTGGGAACCATTAAGACTTTAGATGGTCTACTACGAATTGTTACAATAGAATGCTCTGGAATAGATAAAATGTTGGAGTTAGAGTACATATGGAAAATATCCAGAAAGAAAGTGCTAGGTTTCTGACACTATCATAAGAAACAATTTTGATTAAAATATCCTGTTTTAGCTCATAGTTTTCAAAGCAAATGCTTCACATAAGAAAGTGTGGAAGTTGCTCTATCTTTAAAAATAAGTGAGAACTTTATAAGAATATCTTGAATTGTTTAAGTTGAACTGTATCACCAAATACAGAATATCATCTTTATATTTAAATTGGTGGGTTATTTAAAATATGAAAAAATTCAACAAGCTTTAAAGTACTATGCACTTTTAGAGGTTTAATTTCTGAAGAGTTTTTAATATGTTCTTTGTGGATTTAAACTATCCTTTTACAGAACCTCAAACGGAATACATTCTATAAACCAAGTCAAAGAATGACTCATTTTCTACAACTGAATATGTCTATAATTAAATCAAGGTTTATTTGATGCTAACAATTTATATCAGAAATGATAGGAAAATGTGAGAGATGAATGATTTTTAGCAGATTCAAAATTGAAATTACACACAAAAGATCAACTCACTTTCACAAGAAGATATACCTTTTAGTCTAAATTGCTAGGGAGTTACCACATAGCATACATTATATTCACTAATTCTTATGTTCAAAATATGTTCCTGTCATTTTGTGGGACAAAATACATCATGCTGAAACACTCACTGTGCATATAAATTTAAATTTTTGGAATTTAAGAAAAATAACATATATTAATAGAAGTGTAAATTTTTAAAAGGATGTATGCATGAAGTCACTTCAGTCCTGTCTGACTCTATATGACACTATGGACTGTAGCCAGACAGGCTCACCTGTTCAATGGATTTTCCAAACAAGAATACTGCAGAGGGTTGCCATTTCCTTTTCCATAAAAGGATGTAATTAACGTATAATTATATAAATAATATAATTATAATTCTACTAAAAAGGTAATTAGAAGTGGTTATCTTCAGTAATTCCATATCCTGGCCTGCATTTGGTACTGTCAGCTTTTAGAATACTGAAAGGCAAAGGAGAAAACGAAAGCTATACCCCTCTGAAGGCAGAGTTCCAAAGAATATCAAGGAGAGATAAGAAAGCCTTCCTAAGTGAACAATGCAAAGACATAGAGGAAAACAAAAGAACGGGAAAGACTAGAGATCTCTTCAAGAAAATTAGATACCAAGGGAACATTTTATGTGAATATGAGCATAATTAAAGACAGAAACCATATGGACTTAACAGAAGAAGATATTAAGAAGAGGTGGCAAGAATACATAGAAAAACTATACAAAAAAGATCTTAATGACCCAGATAACCACAATGGTGTGATCACTCACCTAGAGCCAGACATCTTAGAGTGCAAACTCAAGTGGGCTTTAGGAAGCATCCTTATGAACAAAGCTAGTGGAGGTGATGGAATTCCAGTTGAGCTACTTCAAGTCCTAAAAGATGATGCTGTGAAAGTGCCACACTCAATATGCCAGCAAATTTGGAAAACTCAGCAATGGCCACAGAATGGAAAAGGTCAGTTTTCATTCCAATCCCAAAGGCAATGCCAAAGAATGCTCAAACTACTGCACAATTGCACTCTTCTCACACGTTAGCAGAGCAATTCTCAATATTCTCTAAGCTAGGCTTCATTACATGAACCGTGAAGTTCCAGATGTTGAAGTTGGATTTAGAAAAGGCAGAGGAACTAGAGATCAAACCGCCAACATATGGTGGATCACAGAAAAAGCAACAGAGTTCCAGAAAAACATGTATTTCTACTTAATTGATTGACTACACCAAAGCCTTTGACTGTGTGGGTCACAAAAACTGTGGAAAATTCTTAAACAGATGGGAATACCAGACCACCTGACCTGCCTCCTGAGAAATCTGTATGCAGGTCAAGAAGCAACCATTAGAACCAGACATGGAAAAACAGACTGGTTCCAAATTGGGAAAGGAGTATGTCAAGGCTGTATATTATTACCTTGCTTATTAAACTTACATGCAGAGTACATTATGCAAAATGCTGGGCTGGATGAAGCACAAGCTGGAATCAAGATTGCCGGGAGAAATATCAATAACCTCGGACACGCAGATGATACCACCCTTACAGCACAAAGCAAAGAGGAACTAAAGAGCCTCTTGATGAAAGTGAAAGAGGAGAGTGAAAAAGCTGGCTTAAAATTCAACACTCAGAAAACAAAGATCATGGCATCTGGTCCCATCACTTCATGGCAAATAGACAGGGAAACAACGGAAACAGTGAGAGACTTTATCTTCTTGGGCTCCAAAAATCATTGCAGATGGTGACTGCAGCCATGAAATTAAAAGCATTAAATTCTGCTCGGGAAGAAAAGCTATTAAACCTAGACAGCATATTAAAAAGTAGAGACACTACTTTGGTGACACAGGTCTGTCTAGTCAAAGCTGTGCTTTTTCCAGTACTCATGTATGGATGTGAGAGTTGGACTATAAAGAGCGCCAAAGAATTAATGCTTTTGAACTGTGGCATTGGAGAAGACTCTTCAGAGTCCCTTGGACTGCAAGGAGATCAAACTAGTTAATTCCAAAGGAAATCAACCCTGAATATTCATTAGAAGGACTGATGCTGAAGCTGATGCTCCATTACTTTGGCCACCTAAGGGGCCATTAGAAAAGACCCTGGTGCTGGGAAAGATTGAAGGCAGGAGGAGAAGGGGACAAAAGAGGATGAGATGGTTAGATGGCACCACCAACCCAATGGACATGAGTCTGAACAACCCCCCAGAGATGGTGAAGGACAGGGAAGCCTGGCATGATGCAGTCCTTGGGGCTGCAAGTAGCACATGACATATCGACTGAGCAGTAACAACAGCCATCTGATGGTATACAGTGGGCCTCATTTTTTTTCCCTCTCTTTTATCTTTTTCTCAACATATTTACTTCTGTTTTCTGAACCATACATTATTCAATTTAGCCACTTAACACAGCATTTTTTACAAGATGGACCTTCTCTTACCTAACCAGAGAAGAGCTATTAAATTTAAGACTTTTAATACTGATATTATATTTTTAAAAATTGGCCCTACGGTCCATACTGCAACATGTCATTTATCTGAGTGTATTCTTCCTAGAACATTCATCCCTTAAGGGCAGGACCAAATCCAGGACCACATATCACATTCACTTGAGATGTCTCTTTACTTCCCTGAACCTGTGAGCCCCTCAGCCTCTGGTCTCTGATGACACTGATGGATCTAAAGCACCGCTTTTACATCATGGCTGTCAGCCATCAGGCTGGGTCTGGGTTCTGTTTCCTCATGATCTGAGCCCTGTTCTCTGATCGTCCCAGGTGGTCATGCCCGGAGGTACAGGCCGTGCTGGATGGTGTCCATCTATTTACCTGGCGGGGCTTGTGCCCATTTTCCTCTGAGATGAGCTACCTCAGCTACCCCTCCTCCTCCCATAGTTAATGAACGGTAAGTGGAGATGCCTCGTTGTGGTTTTACTCTTGTAGTTTGCTACACTGAGTTTAATTTCAATTACTGTATGTTCATTTTCAAACACTGCATTTCGTCATTTATAAATTTGCTAGGGTTTCATTCATTCTTTCTTTAATACTTTGCTGTCGTCTGCGGTATGTTGATCTGGTCTTATTTCTTTCATCATAGTTAACTGTTCCATAATCTGTGTTGATAGTTCCAGGATCAGAGCTTGGCAGGTCTTTCTCTGCTGTCTGCTACTTCTGTTCGCTCTCTTATACGCGGTGCTTTGTCTTCTTGTGTGCTTGAATATTTGACTCTGACATCTTCACTTGCGCTCCTTTGTGGGAATTCTGTGAAGCCAAGAATTAAGGTATGTCCTCTCGTGACGACTGTACTTACTTGCACCATTTACTGCACTGCCAGTCTGAAACTGCAGTGAAACAAATTCACTCTGCTGATGTGCATTTGGCCTGCATAGCTGCAAAGTGCTAGTCTGCAACTACAATTTCTTAGGAATCTGGTTCTTTCTCCTTGTTCTTGACACTAAGGTCAACTTTGCTTTTCACTTTTTGCAAGTAATGTATTTAACTTTACTTCACGTGATGATGCCATCTTCAGGAGAGGGAGGGGCTCCACGTTGCAAGAAGCTCTGTTTCCTATGAGATGCCAACCAACCATCCAGGCTCTAGACTGTGCTGTCCAACATAACACCCACTGGAAACATGCGACTTTTCAGCACTTGACATATGACTACTGAGACTAGGGAACGAATTTCTAATATTACATACTTTTAATTAGTTTAAACTAAAAACTGAAGCAGTACTTTAGTAGAACTGTATTTCACCTTTAACTTACTTAAATGGTCACATTAACCTACTTAATGAAAATTTAGTGGTTGAATTAAAATGTTCCTTAAGTATAAAATACACACCAGGTATCGAAGGCTTAGTATGAAGAAGGATACAACCTATGATATAGAGAAGGCTCTAGGACACCCCCTTGTTTACCTACAACACAGCCAGACACAAGCCCCTAACATTCTCAGCCTTCGCTTCACAGAAGATTAGCTGAGCTATTTGTCCACACTGATCAATCAGAACAGGTGGCTTGCTGATCTGACTTAAGTAACCCTTAGCTAGATTACCCTCTTTCGCCAGGTCCCCAAGGTCTGCCCTCTTCTCAGCCGGCCAGCAGACAGCCCTTCCTGATCCCTGGCTGACCTCAGGGAAAACATGCCATGATCATCCCGCTCTCACAGCTGGTTCTTTACAGCCACAAACTGACATAGTATCTTAGATGATGTAGTATCTCAGAGAAAAGTCTGCAGAAGGATAGGTACCTGAAATTCTGAGAAAACAGGTCTACTTGCTTTTATTAATGACAAAAGCAAAACAGCATGGTAAATACATTTTATTTATATAGAATGTATTTTTTTTTTTTTATAGAATGTATTTTGAGGCTCTCCCTGATAATGGGCTTGTTTACTCCAAAACTTAGCATTCAACTCCTCTCTAAAGTAAGTATTTAGAGTAAAAGTATGCACGTTTTACTTTATTATTTTTCCTCTAACATTATCTTTAGTTATTCAGTATCATCTTACTTTTCCCTTTGTAGTTAGTATATGTAATTATAACTCTGTTTTAGCTCTTTCATTTTAAATCTGTTCAACTTTTTGTAATTCATGTAGTTTAGTTTAACACATCAGTTTTTATTTTAGCATCGTCAGTTAACTTAAGTCATCTTAACCATTTGTCCTAGTGAAATTATATCCTAATGCTAAAATCTAAAACCACAGATTAATGATTTTTAAGGCTGGCTATATACATTAACAAATATACTTAACCAGAACATCCCACAAAAATCAAGCTTGATTTATACAGATCATCACATTTCTAGGTGTTTTACTGTCCAAATAAGACAAGTTCACGTCAAGGAAAGGTAAAATAATTAAACAGGATGGCAGAAATTAAACTTGTGGTTCACAGATTTTTTTAAAATGGTCATTTGGAAAGATACAATCTTGCTTCATCCCTCTCTGTATTTCCCAAACATTCAATGCTCCTGCCACAACATACTTTTTCCATATCAGGCCAAATAAATTTGACTTTATGCTTTATTAACACAGGTTCCTTCTCCGCTTGGTACAGCCTCCACTGTTTTGTTTGTTCATTTAGATTCACTTGTGCTTTGAGGCCCAGTTAAAATGCTACACTGTAGGGAAAACCATTACCTCCTTTGCCTTCCCACAGCATTCTGCCTGTAATTTCGTTACAGCATGCCATTTACTTTTCTATTACTAGTATTTATTTTCATATCCAAATCCATTAGGCTGTTTGCTTTCCAAAGGCATGGGCTGTGTATATGTCTCTGATGCTGTCTCTCTCTCTGAGAACCTACCCAGTACTCTATTCTGCCAGACCACAAAGACACACTGCTCATTCATCCTCCTATCCAGACTCAAATATTTCTGCATGTTTGTATTATTTTTCATAATTCTGTGTTTATTTTACTCACACTAGCATGTAAATTGTGCATGTATTAATATCTATTAGATTAAGTAGCAATTAACAAACATAAAACTAAGAATGTAAAAGTCCTTTTGTCATAATTGCATATAAAATCTAAAAATGGATTTCTAATTTGCTCAGGTGGCTCACTTAGAATTTATAAACAATGTATTATGTGAAAGGATAAATTTAAAAAATTGTTGCTTTAAGAGAACTTTGTAAACATGGTATGATAGGCATTGTTTATAACTCTGCTAAATTATTCTTTCAGAGATCATTTTAAACACAAAAAACCTTAACTATTTTTAGATGACTCTTTTAATTCTCAAACATTATAACATTTGAAAAATGCCAGACAACCTCATATATGAATGCAATATTACTTAAGAAAAAAAGTCTCTAAAATGTACTCAGTATTAGTAAGAGATCAATATATGTGTGTTTTAGAAAAATCACTGCTTTAACATCTTGCTAGGAAGATTATCTTTCAGTTCAGTTTAGTAGCTCATTCGTGTCTGACTCTTTGCGACGCCATGAATCGCAGCACGCCAGGCCTTCCTGTCCATCACCAACTCCCGGAGTTCACTCAGACGCAAGTCCATCCAGTCAGTGATGCCATCCAGCCATCTCATCCTCTGTCGTCCCCGTCTCCTCCTGCCCCCAATCCCTCCCAGCATCAGAGTCTTTTCCAATGAGTCAACTCTTTGCATGAGGTGGCCAAAGTACTGGAGTTTCAGCTTTAGCATCATTCCTTCCAAAGAACACCCAGGACTGATCTCCTTTAGGATGGACTGGTTGGATCTCCTTGCAGTCCAAGAGAAATAATTTTAAGTACAACACAATAAATTATAACTTTTTTGTTTCTAAATTGAAAAACTGTTCTCCAAAACTATTACTTGCAACAGGTGCGTAACAAAGGTGCCACCAAGTGCCTTGTGGGGTATTTTTATTACAGTATCATCTACCTTAGTCAAAGTGCCCACCAAAATGTCACAAGTGACACAGTGCTGATTTTCTTCTTGCAAGCTGAGATTTCCTAGTCCACGGTGAATGGACACCGCGCGATCAGTCTTTCACCACACACTTTACCCTAGCCCTACCCCACGTGTCAAATCTCATGTGAACTGCTCATTCTTCTCCATTATTACAATTTTTAATGTATAAAACAATGATTTTCATTTGCTTATATGTGAATTAGTAGGGTTAATATCTCCTTTATGAGTGGCAGTACCCAGAGCATGCTTAATTTTGAATCTGGCAGGGAGAGCTCTCCTAACAGTCCATCATTGTTTTTTCTTACTCTCTTAAGAAAACTACCCTGCATCCCAAATATAACAATTGTATTTCTGCCATCCTCTTCCCAGCATGCACAGGCAATTTGACATTTAGAGATTTGGTAGAGAACAAAGACAAAATATTGGGAGAGATAAATCCATAAATCTAAAGGGTTATGTTTTATACTGCAAAGTAACATTTCAAAGCATAAATCAACTAAAATGTTTTAGAAAAATATTTAACAATTCAAAGGAGGTCACTTAAACCACTATAAACTAGACTGAAAAAGAAAAATACCAAATGGGATGCATATAAAAGTTATGGCCAAGTGTATCATTTAACTAAAGCTTACTGATCTATAACACACAAATTCATTCAGTTCAGCAATACAGGGGCATTTTAAAGCCCCTTTTACCAGTGCAACTTGATTTTGAAAGTTTGACCTGTTTTTCTGCTAAGGTTTCAATAACGTAAGAATCTAAGAAACAGAACTTATTTAGATCTTCAAGGTCAGAGCCCTCTCAAAAAATTACAAATCAACCCAACAGTAACTTTTCATTCTGTTCTCACTTAGCAAAAAATGACAACCCAAAGCATTTCAGGTATCAACCCTACTTGTGATGTGTGTGGGGGGTGGGGGTGGGGCTGTGTGCATTTCAAAGTTAAAAATCTGGGACTAAAGTGTCTTTGTTGTTAGCTACCAAAGCAGACCTGGAAAATTAAGTCAATTAATTTATAACAGAAACATTTCACTATTACTTCTTCACATTTGCTTTCCCTTGATTTTGGTTTTGACTCATCTCTTGACCTTGTTCTTTCCTCCCAGTTTTGGTCTCTTCCCGTCTTTGCCCTGCACCCTGGACTCTGTGCTTGGTCTCTTCCATTTCTGACTCTCAGCCTGTTCTGTCTCTAAATCTCATCCTCCTCCAGTCCTTCAAATCATCTCCCCAGATAGCCTAGGCTCTGATGGAGAAGGGCACCAGCTGTGCAGACATATCCAGCAAAAATACAGAGAGAGAATTTCATCTCCACCCCTTGGCATATATTCATTTACCACTAACTTATCTCCAGTCAGACGTTCTGTTCACCTAGCAAAACTTGTGCCCCTTTCTTTAGTTTTGTGCCCAGTGGCCCACGTGATTCTCAGCAAATAACTGAAATTACACCTCAAAGCAAGATGAGACAATCACAGAGAACTTCCTGCTCACCCTCACTAAGAAATTACTATCTGAGTTCACACTGTTGACTCCTTCCTTGCAATCTAGAGCAAGAAGGATCCTTCCTTCCACCTAAAGCATTCTTCAATGTTCTAACTACTGTCTCCTCCAGAACAGGGTGACACTGGCTCATCATTCATTCTTTCTCATATTTTTCTTCAATTTTTCCTGCTCCATGAATTCATCCCATCATCCCTAAAGTCTCTCCTCATTCAAAAAGAAAAGAAAAAAAAAGATTCTCTGCTGATGCTGCATACCTTCTCTAGTTTCCATCCAATCCCTCTTAAGCTCCATGAAGAATTTCAGTGCTTTACATTCCCTTTTATTCACTGCACGTAGTTTTTGCCTCCAGCATCCACATCTCTCCTTCTTCTTTCCGCTCACTCCCCCATAGTTCTGTCATCCGCCTGCCTGGGTCTCCAGGCTCCTCACACTCTGCCTTCTGAGTTCATTCTGTAAATATCCAACTGCCCGTGAAATCTCCATCTCAAGTCAGCTAAGCAGTATCTATACTTTTTTCTTTAATCTTAGTATCTATTTTTATCTCACCTTGGTGATACCAAAATTTACCATATTACTCAGAAACTGGAGGCCATTCCAAAATATTCTGCCTCCCCTGCCACTCTTCAGATCCAAGCAAGGAGGTCCTCTCTCAATTCTGTGTTCATTTCACTCTTAAGACCACTGTTTGCTTCAGGCTTTCGCCATCTCTCCTGGATTACTGTAAACTGTTCCTCCTGGCACCCTCTCCCAAATGGTTTCTATGCTCTGGTCTCAGTTTCTCAAATCCATTCTCTCTCTTCTGTAATTTAAATTACTGAAAACAAGCCAGACCACAGTTCCCACTTTCTTGTGTAAAACCATCCATTGGCTCTTTTCCAGACCTTTCTGATTTGACTTCTAACTTGGCAACCCCATTTCCTCTTTCCTCCAACCCCTTACACCTCCACAATTAAAAACAAAACAACAATAATGGTTTTAAACTGTCTGAACACAAAACTGTACGGTTGAAGGGAACTTGATGTGTATGCTGTGTTCCTCCGCCTGGAGCAGCCTTCCCTGGATTCCCCTCTCACCTGGAGAGGCGGCCCTGCCATCCCCTGTCTGAAGCCCTTCTTTCTGACGAGCCCACAGTGACCTCCAGGTAGAGCTCACTGCTGCCTTACCGGGCCATCCAGCATTCTGTACCTATTCCCGTTACTCCACAACAGTCTAGAGCTGACTCTGCTAAAGCACTCCAAATTTATCTTTTTCATAATGGAACCCCTCAATGACTTATCAAGAAAAAGACCCTCTCAAAATTCACAGAGATGAAGAGCACAGGATCTCAGAGCTTTTGTCAGAATACACAGGAAAAACTTATAATGTCTGGCTCACAATTACACATTCTTAAACATTAACTGCTGTCATCATTAACTTTATCATTATTTTATTAACTAAAGTGACCAGAGCTGGATGGGTTAAAAGCTGTTCTAGGTCATAGGCACTTTTGTTCTCAGTCCTAAAAGTGACAGATTCTACCAAAAGTCTCTTGAATTTTTTAAAACAACAACAAAAAAGGCATTTAAGAATGATTTCTTATTATACCATTAAGTATGGTAAATAATAACCACATTTTGTTCTTCAAGGGTAACTAATTTATAATGATCCTCTCCCTAATGGAAATCATTATATCACCAAGAAGTTCTATTGAAGAGACCAATTTCTTCTTAACAAAGTTCCTTTTGTCACCACATATGAAAACAAAGGTATCAGATGCTTAAGACACCATAATTCAAAACAAATCTTTTCTTACACAGTTATAAATTCTAAGAAAGGTTGAAACAAGCTGCTTTACCTTCAGGGGCATCTGCATCACATCTCTTTGGCACAGAAAGGGATGAATTGCCTCTATGGTCACTGTAAGTCATATTGCTCTAAAAAATGAAGATACAGTTAAAATATAAATAGTATATTAACATATATATTTTGATTAAAAAGTGACACATTATGAACTTTATACCCTGTTTTCTATTAAACCACATTTGGCTAATATTCTAAAATGTAAATTTTATGTAAAATTTCAATTAGAATAAAAAGATTCATGGTAAACTTGACATTAAGGCTTTCCTGCAACAATGTTTAGGCCCTGTGTTAATCAATGGAGCTTCTGCCCAGAGAAAACAGCCCTTGGTTTTCCACTGTGGAACAAGAGGAGAATACCACTTATCCATGCAAAAGCATGATCTTATTTCATCCATTCATAGAAGAATGTTTCATAACATGAGCCCAAGAACTAGGTGCAGGGGATAAGGCAAGAAGATAATAAAAGGTATAAGAAACGAGAAGAATGACTAAGGTGATCTTTTAGCAGTGTGTTTCCCAAACTTGGGTCACCTGTGTATCTGCTGTGATGTGTGTCCCATCTCTGGTCCACTGACACTACTGATATTTCTCAATGAACTAACTACTAATTACATGTTAAAGAAAGAATGAAGGATGAAAAAGGGATGATCTGGGCAGAATGGGTTAATAATGAAAGATTCCATTAAAGTAAGGCTTGAACTGGGCCCTAAAACACCGATTTGATTCGAACTATTAGAAAGCAGAGCAAGAGATATTTTAGGAAAAGGAAACTAAATAAAGGCCAAATTAGATATCATCAAAATATTTTAAACTTTCAAAATATTCAAACTATCTCTCCAGATACAACTAAGAATCACAGGTGGCTTTTGAAAGATAACACCAAGGAATCAGTGTAACAGGTAAGAGGATCCCCATCAGGATATGAGAAAGCGTAATTACCCACAAATAAAACATTTAAGTCTCTTCTATGGGATTCATGGTACCAACGAGCAGACGTTTTTTGCTCTATGCTCACCAAAACGTTTTGGGGCGCCATCTTAATAAACTTACTTAAAATATTACTTTAAAGTAAATATTATGAGTTCTAGTAAAGTGCTAAGATAAAGCTCAGCAGTTTGGCAGCATGGGATCCATTTAAGGAACAACTATTATGAAATTCAGTGTTATTTTTAAAAAGAATTTGTATGAAACAAATGTAAATATGCCCAACAATGGAATGTAAAACTAGTTTTAGCAGTATTAAATTTAATTTGATGAGCTAATATTTTATGCTAGCTTTCACAAATTAGAATTTGGTTCTAGATATTACTATGTTTAAAATGTCAAAATAATGACTTTTTTTAATGTTTGTACTTACCTCTATTAAGTAGTTTTGGCTTCCATACATAACATACTGGGGAGCAAGACTATAAATCATGTAGCTAGTGTGAAGGACAATAAGCAGAAGTATCATGCAGAGAAATAAGAGCGCCTGGGGCCTGGTCCTACCTCTTCTGATTTTGTACAACTGGAAGGAGAAACACAGTGACGCTATTTCAGCAATACGTTTTACGTGAAGGCACTGGGTCTTGCTCATTTGTTAGGGGCAATGCATGCAGTTCAACCCACCAATTCTTTTTCCAAAATAAATACTAAGATTTCTTAATCTTTCCAGATAACTATAAGAATAACAAAGACAATTCTTTCCCTGTAAAGCTTTTAGATTCAGATTCATGTTTATTTTAAAAACTCAAGACCTAGAGAAATAAATTAGTATTTTCATGGTTTGTTTCAAAGAATCTTCTAAACTTATTATGTAACAGCATCTGTTAGAAATTCATAGAGCTAAGAATGGTGAACTATGTCTAATTCTATCTACAGGTTAAAAGAGTGAGTTTAAACTCTAAGTATTAGTAATACATTTATAGTTTTCTATATATTATTGCACAAGGACAGACATGTCATGTTTTAAATACTCATTTCTACGAAATACTCATGATAGCCTCATATTGTGTGTGTGTGCATGCGTGTGCATGCGCACATGCACCCACACGCCTGCTGAGTTGTGTCTGCCAGGCTCCTCTGTCCATGGGATGTCCCAGGCAAGAATACTGCAGTGGACTGCCATTTCCTCCTCCAGGGTACCTTCTTGACCCAGGGATCGAACCTGTGTCTCTTGTGTCTCCTGCATTGGTAGGCGGATTCTTTATCAACTGCACCATCTGGGAAACCCATCCTCATGTTATACTCAACTGTAACACTGTCATCTAGTTTATGGTAATTTATGACCATCTGACTATAGCTATTTCCATGTGCATCCTGTATGCATGGACGGAAACTGAAACGTGGGAGCAGATACAAGAAGCTTGGTGACAGGCCTCTCATTTCAATGACAGAGCACACTTTAGCGACCGAGACAGCACCTCCCTGCTTTATTACTCGACTGAATATAATAGTACAATATAGAATAACAGGACTCTAATCCTGGATGGGACACGATCACCTAAAAATGCACACTTCCTGCTTCCCTATGCCCAGTAGTGGCTGGTAGTGATAAAACATTACGCATCAGAAAGAAAGCAGTCTGTGGGAGACTTCTGGGAAAGCCACATCTTCTGTCACCCCTTCTCCTAGCTGCCTCTTCCTCACAGAACACAGACGGGGTAAAGAGGGCTGAAGAAGCCATATCTCAACCATGAGGGAGAAGCCAAGAGGAATATTAGACTTGATGTTTTTGAGTTACTGAAGCAATGTTAGATTTAAAAAATTTTCCACAGCAGGAAGTCTTTCATTAGTTCAAGCCTCTAGTTAATTGCATTTTACACACAGCTGGAAGTATGAAGTGATATATCTCATTTTAATATCAAAATGAGAATAAGAAGAAAATAACCCTTTCTCCAATAGCACAGGAATCTTTCACTGCCAGTCACAGGGCCATATTTCGAACTATAGTGTATCCAGTTGTGCTGCAATGCGGTTGGGCTACAGCCAAACACTAAGGAAACTAACAGAACTTCTAAACCACGGCTTTCAGCCTCAGCACTGCTGACATTTTGGGCTGGATAAGCAAGTCTTTGTTGCGGGGCTGCCTGTGCAACACAGGACGCTGCCCCGATTCCCTGCTCTGCACCCACCAGATGCCAGTAGTGCTTCCTAGTTATAACAACTGAAAACATCTCCAGACTTTGCCAAGTATACCAGGAGGGCAAAACTGCCCCCGTTTAAGAACTGCAGCTTTAGACAAAGGGGCTTCCCAGGTGACCCAGCAGTAAAGAATTCATCTGCCAACGCAGGAGACGCAGGTTCGATCCTTGGGTCAGGAAGATCCCCTGAAAGAGGAAATGGCAACCCACTCCAGTATTCATGGTGGGATAATCCCATGGACCGAGAAGACTTGCGGGCTACAGTACATGAAGTTACAAAGAGCTGAACACAACTGAGCATGCACTCTCTGGACAAAGAGCACTTTTATGTTAACATAAAGTGAAAAGGCCAGCACTTCCATCATTTTGGTATTAAGATATTTATAACTCCTGTATTATAAATCTAAGATAATTTGCAATAATGGAGGATATATACAAAATGATGGAAAAAATAAAAAAATATTATAACATATACTCACTCTAATCCAAAAGAACCATATGCCAATATTTCGAATCCCCGCCATTGAAGTAAAAATAAAGTACATAATAATAATTGTTATAAGAATATAATCCAGAGGGAACACCTGAAAAAGAGAAAATTAAACTTAATACACAAACAATAAGGGCTCCAGGAGTCATGCATTGAATACAATTAAGTCAAACTTCATTATTCATATTTGGCAATGTTTAAAATATCACCCTAACCAGGCTACTATGATAATACAAAAAAAAAAAAAAAAGAACTCCAAGAAGCAAACTACCAAACTATTACCTAATTGTTCAATATTATCATCCTAACAAAAATCCTATAATAAATTAAACTAAAAATTATATTTATATATGGAATAAAAGACGTCATTAAAAGGCAAAATCAGGAAATGCTTGGAAAAGTTCACCCTAAGTTTAAATATATATCCAATTCAAATAATACATAACTTAAAGAGTTCAGTAATATGTCAATACAATAATTTTTAGGATAACATATCAATGCAGAAATTATACGTAAATAAGAAGCCAAATTAACAGAGAGCACAAGCATACATTGCCAAGCATTAACAGGTTTGTCAACATAATAATTTGACAATGTTTGCTAAAGTATAAAATGACTGATTTTTTTTTTTTTTACTTACAGTTTGTAGTAAAGGCAAAAGCATATTCAGTGGGTTACTCAGGTTAGCTCCAAAAATTATGAAACCAGAATCTATTCCAGCTGAATGAAGAGCTTTATCCAAGCTATAACAAAGTATATAGTGAATTTACACATTATACCATCACATTTTCAGTTAGTTTAGAAAGAATAACATCATAACTTGAGCACGTACATTCAACTGAGTCCAAGAAAACCACGAATAACAAATCAAACATCATTTAAATATCTTACAGATATTGTTCAATTGATACAGACCAAAGAAACACTATTATTGGATCTTTTTAGTCATTCTTTGAGTTAATGCTGTAGAACACTTTAAGTAAAATAGCTACTTAAGATGAATAGGCTACATTAATGGAATTCAGCACGGAAAATGTATAATATCACAGGAGATTTGTCAGTGCTTTAGAAAATGTGTCTACTGTACTTACTTTGACAGGAAGAGAGAAATTACAAACAGCAATGCAACAAAGATGAAAAATATTCCCCAAATGATCTAAAAGCAAAAAAAAAAAAAACAAAAAAATCATTAAAAATATACTTCTAAAAGTTGATATTAAAAGTACAAAACCATTATGCTCAATAAGAGTCGGTACCATGTGAAAATGATCTAAAAAACGACCTAAAAATACATTTTAACTTAATCTATAATCCTAGGCATATGTCACTAAATTTTCATTATGAGACTATCTGAGAAAAAAAACACAGAAGAGAAAAAATATTTAAAGTCTTCATTGGTAAGTAAACAAATGAGACTCTTTGCTAGGTCAAATAAAAGTTCATATTGACTTATATTCAAATACAAGAAGTTAACTGAAAACTGTATTAAGACTAATACACATACACAGAAAATCAAAACCAAGAAACTCATCAGGTTATATTAACCTGTTGTTAAAATAGAGAACTTGTAACATTTTCTCACAGAAGTAATGAGATACACAGTTGACTCTTGGACAACCCTCTGGATAGTCAAAAATCTGTCTAGAGCTCACTGTCAGCCCTCTGCACACGCAGTTCCTCCATATCCACATAGTCCTCCAACTGTGGGAGCAGAGTGATGTATCACGGGCTACAGAAAAGTATCCCTGTGTATGTGGACCTGAGCAATTCAAATCACATTGTTCATGGGTCAACAGCTTATATCTTATAAATAAATTATATCACATCTTTAGAAAAGTCTATATTGCTGGTATTATTTTTGAAATAGAGTACCAACAGCACTGAAGAAAATGTCACATAAAACTAACTCTGTGGAAAAATGTGCTAAGTACTGTAATCGATGGGATATACTTACTTATACTCTAAGTATGAACTTGACAGTGTGAAAGGATATGTATGAGACATGAAGGATATGTATGAGCTGTATTCAGGAAAACAATGATTGGAACTGTGTCCTTAAGGAATAAAATTTCAGAGTAAAAATGATGAAATCTATGTTTGGGACTCTCAAGAGTCCCTTGGACTGAAAGGAGATCCAACCAGTCCATCCTAAAGGAAATCAGTCCTGAATATTCATTGGAAAGACTGATACTGAAGCTGAAACTCCAATACTTTTGCCACGTGATGGGAAGAACTGACTCAACGGAAAAGACCCTGATGCTGGGAAAGATTGAGGGCAGGAGGAGAAGGGGATGACAGAGGATGAGATGGCTGGATGGCATCACCGACTCAATGGACATGAGTTTGAGTAATTCCGGGAGTTGGTGATGGACAGGGAGGCCTGGCATGCTGCAATCCATGGGGTCACAAAGAGTCGGACACGACTGAGCTACTGAACTTAACTATTTTGGTTTCTCCTTTGCCTGGAGTTAATAGAAATAGATGGAAAACATTATGAATGCGAGGGAGATTTTTCATCTTATTTCACATGATCATTGAATATTTTAGAATTCTGATATGATAAAAGAAAAGTAGACTAACAACACATTATCTGACCCAGCACGAAAGATAGATCTGGAAATAAATCTTAAAGTTGTGTTCTAGGGAATTCTTTGGTTCTGAAAGAGTACCTTAATTATATCACTTAAAATATACTGCATATATCCATTTTACACACTGGGATTTCACATGAGCATTTACTCTAAAATGTTTCATTGCTAAGTAAGTTGAAGTGACTACTTTATAGTAACAGAAGATTATTAGTAGCAGGTATAAAGGAGCATACACAGTCTTCTTCTACCAGGTTTGAGCACGGTATTTGATACCCAGGAGAACTGAAGCCAATATCCATACACTGAGGAAACATATTATTTCTCAGCAGCATGCTGACAGCAAATAGCTTGTAGCAGGAGATAGTGCCAGCACCAACTGCCAGCGAGCAGTAAAGGAGCACGGCACAGAGAGCGGGAGAAATCAGCACTGCCCTGCCTGGATGCCCGCTGGAGAAGGAAAGAAGAGAAAATCCTTAACTATACCCCAATCTGCTGAGATGAATGAACCAGAGTTATGACGGTTTAACCACAGCTACTTAACAAAACAAAGAAAAAGATTAAAAAGATAAATGTTTTATAAAGACCAAGAAAACTATATATATTTAAATATGAGAACTTAAGTTAGTAGTACTTACAGAATCAAGTCAGGGGTGACCACCTTGGATTGACCTAAATGTTACATATTCCACACCAGCTATTATATCCATTTGGAAAAAATAATTAAGCCAAAGAGATGACACCAGTAAAAGTAACAAAGTAGAAATCTCTGAAAATCCTTTCCCCTTAAAAGCAATTTAACAACCAGCATAAATTGTCAGAACAAATTTTTTCAACATTGAAAATGAACCAGAAGCATGCCACAATCCAGGAGCATTTAAGGAAAAGGGCTGGCTCTCAGTAACAGCACAGAACACTGTGGCATTCTGATTTGCTCTAGTACCAGCCCTTCCTCTCTGTAAGCTGGGCAGCTACCTGAGAAACAGAAGGGGCTGGGGCTCTTTCAGTCTTCTTCCCAGAGGACTGCCATTATCTGACCTGCCTGGACGGTACATGGAAGATCCCACTTGCAAGACTGTGTCTGGCTTGAAATGGAGCTCATACAGTGCAAAAATTCCTTTTTCCCAGGAACCAGTGAATTTCATGGCCATGAGAGCTAGTCAATATCAGGCAAAAAATAAACTAACCAAAAAGATTAAAATGGAAACGCGAGGAATGCGATGCCCACAGGGGCTCTGAAAAGTTTCTATATATTCCCGGGAATGAAGAAGGCCCTGTGCATGCTCATGAATATAGGAGAGGCCTAACTGTGCATTCTGGTCGACCCTGAGGTTCTGTCTTGCACGAGCAGGATGTGTGGGCTAAGAGTGGTATAAATGCATCCTGAGTGCTGAAGTCACGTCTCCACTCACAGATGGCCCCTCAGCAAGACTGGGAGACTTACAGATTCTAGGTGTTTAAGAAAATCTGTGTCCAATAATTAACTAAACCAACCAAGCAGAAACTTCAGTGACTGCAACAACAAAGAAAACAGACTTCATAGCATGCACACAAGTCACTAAACAAACAACGAAAAGTAATAACAGAAAATCCAGGGGAGAATCTCATCTCCCGAGTTACTGCATTATGCTATTTAAAATTTCTCATGTTTTAACTTAGAAAAAAAAAAAAAGAGAGAGAGACATGCAAAGCAGCAAGAAAGTACAGCTAATACAGAGAAAAAAAACAAAATCAATAGGCACTGTACTTGAGGAAGTCCTTGAGGACATTGAACTTATAAGACAAAAACGTTAAAGCTACTACTTTAAATATGTAGCTCAGAACATGAACGCCTTATTGCCAAATTCAGACTTAAATTGAAGAAAGTAGGGAAAACCACTAGACCATTCAGGTATGACCTAAATCAAATCCCTAATGATTATACAGTAAAAGTGACAAATAGATTTAAGGGACTAGATCTGATAGAGTGCCTGATGAACTATGGGCAGAGGTTCATGACATTGTACAGGAGACAGGGAGCAAGACCATCCCTAAGAAAAAGAAATGCAAAAAAGCAAAATGGCTGTCTGAAGAGGCCTTACAAATAGCTGTGAAAAGAAGAGAAGCATAAAGCAAAGGAGAAAAGGAAAGATATACCCATTTGAATGCAGAGTTCCAAAGAATAACAAGGAGAGATAAGAAAGCCTTCCTCAGCGATCAGTACAAAGAAATAGAGAAAAACAACAGAATGGGAAAGACTAGAGATTTCTTCAAGAAAATCAGAGATACCAAGGGAACATTTCATGCAAAAGTGGGCTCAACAAAGGACAGAAATGGTAGGGACCTAACAGAAGCAGAAGATATTAAGAAGGGGTGGCAAGAATACACAGAAGAACTGTACAAAAAAGATCTTCACAACCGAGATAATCGTGATGGTTTGATCACTCACCTAGAGCCAGATATCCTGCAATGTGAAGTCAAGTGAGACTTAGAAAACATCACTACGAACAAAGCTAGTGGAGGTGATGGAATTCCAGTGGAGCTATTTCAAATCCTAAAAGATGATGCTGTGAAAGTGCTGCACTCAATATGCCAGCAAATTTGGAAAACTCAGCAGTGGCCACAGGACTGGAAAAGGTCAGTTTTCATTCCAATCCCAAAGAAATGCAATGTCAAAGAATGCTCAAACTACCGCACAATTGCACTCATCTCACATGCTAGTAAAGCAATGCTCAAAATTCTCCAAGCCAGGCTTCAACAATACATGAACCGTGAACTTCCAGATGTTCCAGCTGGATTTAGAAAAGGCAGAGGAACCAGAGATCAAATTGCCAACATCCACTGGATTACTGAAAAAGCAAGAGAATTCCAGAAAAACCTCTATTTCTGCTTTATTGACTACGCCAAAGCCTTAGACTGTGTAAGTAACAATAAACTGTGGAAAATTCTGAAAAAGACGGGAATACTAGACCTGCCTCTTAAGAAGTCTCTTTGCAGGTCAGGAAGCAACAGTTAAAACTGGACATGGAACAACAGACAGGTTCCAAATAGGAAAAGGAGTATGTCAAGGCTGTATATTGTCACCCTGCTTATTTAACTTATATGCAGAGTACATCATGAGAAATGCTGGGCTAGATGAAGCACAAGATGGAATCAAGATTCCCGGGAGAAATATCAATAACGTCAGATATGCAGATGACATCACCCTTATGGCAGAAAGTGAAGAAGAACTGAAGAGCCTCGTGATGAAAGTGAAAGAAGAGAGTGAAAAAGTTGGCTTAAAACTCAACATTCAGAAAACGAAGATCATGGCATCCAGTCCCATCACTTCATGGCAAACAGATGGGGAAACAATGGAAACAGTGGCAGATTTTATTTTGGGGGGCTCCAAAATCACTGCAGATGGTGACTGCAGCCATGAAATTAAAAGATACTTACTCCTTGGAGAAAAGTTATGACCAACCTAAACAGCATATTAAAAAGCAGAGACATTACTTTGCCAACAAAGGTCCATCTAGTCAAGGCTATGGTTTTTCCAGTAGTCATGTATGGATGTGAGAGTTGGACTATAAAGAAAGCTGAGCACCGGAGAATTGATGCTTTTGAACTGTAGTATTGGAGAATACTCTTTGAGAATCCCTTGGACTGCAAGGAGATCCAGCCAGTCCATCCTAAAGGAAATCAGTCCTGAATATTCATTGGAAGGACTGATGTTGCAGATGAAACTGAAAAACTTTGGCCACCTGATAAGAAGATTGGACTTATTTGAAAAGACCCCGATGATGGGAAAGATCGAAGGTAGGAGAAGAGGACGACAGAGGATGAGATGGTTGAATGGCATCACCAACTTAATGGACATGAGTTTGAGTAAACTCTGGGAATTGGTGATAGACAAGGAGGCCTGGTGTGCTGCAGTCCATGGGGTCACAAAAAGTCAGACACAACTGAGTGACTGAACTGAACTGAAAGAACTAAAGAAAAACGTTTCTTAAGAACCAAAACAAATTGAAAACAATGTCTCCCTGAATACAGAATATCAACAAAGAGACAGAATTTCTCAAGATGGAAAATGCAGTAATTGAAACAAATAGCTCACTAGAAAACAAAATGAAAAGTTCAGCAGATTTAACCGGTCGGGAGATAAGAATCATTAAACTTGAAGATGAATCAACTGAGATGATCAAGTCTGAGGAACAGAATCAAGCTCCTTGAGGGTAAGGGCTGAGACCTTCACCTCTTTGCTGGCTATCGGCTGGGAGCCTCTCAGTCCCCGAGGCTGTGTGCATCCCTCTTCACATTCCCTCCATCGTCAAATTAGTAAGAGCAGCTCAGTTCTGAGTGCTTCTCTCACACTTGACCACGTCTTTCTGACTCTTGCCATGGAGGCTCTCTGTCTTTATTCATCTAGCTGTGCTGGGTCTTCGTTGCAGCACTCGGATCTTTGATCCTGGGTGCGGCATGTGAAGTCTTCAGCTGTGGTATGTGGGAGCTAGTTCCCTGACTAGTTATCAGACCTGTGCCGCCCGCACTGGGAACACAATCTTAACCACTGGACCAGAGGGAAGTCCCATTCACATTTATTGATATGACTAACACGAAATTAGAAGACGTTACTTCTTGGAAGGAAAGTTATGACCAACCTAGATAGCATATTCAAAAGCAGAGACATTACTTTGCCAACAAAGGTCCAGCTAGTCAAGGCTATGGTTTTTCCTGTGGTCATGTATGGATGTGAGAGCTGGACTGTGAAGAAGGCTGAGCACAGAAGAATTGATGCTTTTGAACTGTGGTGTTGGAGAAGACTCTTGAGAGTCCCTTGGACTGCAAGGAGATCCAACCAGTCCATTCTGAAGGCGATCAGCCCTGGAATTTCTTTGGAAGGAATGATACTAAAGCTGAAACTCCAGTACTTTGGCCACCTCATGCAAAGAGTTGACTCATTGGAAAAGACTCTGATGCTGGGAGGGACTGGGGGCAGGAGGAGAAGGGGACAACAGAGGATGAAATGGCTGGATGGCATCACTGACTCGATGGACATGAGTTTGAGTAAACTCCGGGAGTTGGTGATGGACAGGGAGGCCTGGCATGCGGTGATTCATGGGGTCGCAAAGAGTCGGACACGACTGAGCGACTGAACTGAACTGAACTGAACACATTTAGTTTAGAAAATATCTCGTTTGATAACTATGTATGTATTTCCTGTGTTTCTTTCTCCAGCTAATATGAATTCCTTGCTCCTGGATTTTTAGTCCTTTTGTGTTAAGAAAGTTTGTATTTTTGTTTGTGTACTTGAATTTTCCAGTGCTCCTAGCCCCCATGTTCTTATTCACTCCTTTACTAAACACTGTATTGGTTCTTATGTGTTCAACTCCTACCTACTGCCTACACAGTAATCTATGAGAAATTCTATTTTCTTTCTCTCTCTTCTTAATTATCTATTCCTCAGCACATATGTTTGTGCTTCACTCTCTGCCCCAGCCCACACTTTTTCTTCATACGATACTAAATGCTCACCATAGTCCTTTTGCTGATGTTCACCTTCACACCTATTAATAGGCCAGAACTTGGCAACCGGGGATTTCTCAACAAGAGCTCATCAGTACAGAATCCCCTGAGTTCTTAAATGTTTAAAAACTGTTTTTCTAAAGGATATTTTGGCTAAATACAAATTCCTTGGTTCTGCCAACTAAAACTGGGCACTTGCCATCAGTCTCTGCAAGGACTAAGTCACAAACCGCTGCTGCTGCCTACCTTCGACACCCCCTGAGAAGGCTTCAGGGTGGAGACCAGGAGTGAGGCACTCTGTGATCCAGGAAAATGGGCAGAATAGGCCCTCAGGGAGTTAGGCATTTTCAGAAGACAACTGTATGAGCCTGATTCTTGCATCTCTTCAGATCTAGCACTAAAATCATTAATGCCGACTTCTGCTCCTCATGACTGGCCAATAACCTTCTGCCAACATGTGTGCCTGACTGCATGCACCCCTTCACTAAAATCATATACAATACTGA
The DNA here is from genome assembly GCF_002263795.3 of Bos taurus. Lineage (NCBI taxonomy): Eukaryota > Metazoa > Chordata > Mammalia > Artiodactyla > Bovidae > Bos > Bos taurus. The sequence continues at coordinate 8,646,130 of NC_037336.1, forward strand.
CTTTCCCTCACCTCTTCCGAGCAGCTCCTCAGAGCTACCTGAGGAGCTGTCTCCCGGGCTAGTCTTCATTTTGCCCCCAGTAAAACAACTCACAACTCTCACATTGTGCATTGGTTTTTTTTTTCAGTAGTTCATACCTTTTCATTGAGATTTTATTTTTTTAATGTTCTTCCATTCCTTCCTAGCTTTGTATGTTTCTTGAGAAGTCTAAGTCTAATAATGTTGCCCTTGTGAGCTGATCCTTTTGCTTGGAAATCTTGAGGATTTTCTTTAAATCTGAAGTCGGTTTTACCAGGAAACTGCACATAAATTTTCCCAGGTACAAAGTGGCTATTTCCTGTCTATTCATGATATAGAATATTCATGACATGTGGATTCATGTCTATTTACTTTAGGATTTTTTTTTTGGGGGGGTATTATACCTTTAAATATTCTGCTAATTTGTTTTGTTTTGCCACTGCATGGAAACCTACACATATGTAGTTTTTCTTTCTTTTCCATTTCAACACTCGTTTTTGGATTTTTTTTTTACTTCATCTGATTTTCCTTCTCTTGGTTATCCTTCTGCCTTTCTTCAAATGTCCCCTCTTACTAAATTTTATTTGATCCTTTTCTCTTTTGGACACACTGTAAATTTGTTTTCATTTCCAAAATTAAGTGTATTTTCCTCCCATTTTCCCCTGAGTTCAACTCTATTTCTATCTGATTTTTTGTCATTTTCTGTTTTCTTGCTTCTTAAATAGTGGTAAAATACAAATAACATAAAATTTACCATCTCAAACATTTTTAAATGTACAGTTTAGTTGTGTTAAATTAACTCACACAGTTCTGCAAACTAATCTCTTTTCATTTTGCAAAACTGGAACTCTGTACCCATTAAAGAACTCCCTAGACTTCCTGCCCCCCGACCCTTGGAGAATCACCAGGGTTCTCCAGGTACCTCTTAAAAGTTGAATTATACAGTATTTGTCTTTTGGTGATTGGCTTATTTCACCTAAGATTGGGGGTTTAAGATCAATCACAGGCTTATCTCCAAATTTCGTCTTCTCTCTACCAAAATTTTCCCAGATTGTCTTTGTTTAATACAAAGTTTTGTAGTAAGAGCTGGCAAGAAAACTTGCTGGATTTGTGAGGTCTTTTGTTGTTGTTTTTCTTATAAGTAGTTGATTCTCATTTGCAGATTCTGCATTTACAAACCTACTGCTCGCTAAAATTTATTTATGGCCTTAAAATCAACACACATGGCTCTTAGTGGTCTTTTGAAGATACACTGTGCATATGTGTTCAGTCTCTCAGTTATGTCTGACTCTTTGTGACCCCACAGATTGTAGCCCAACAGACTACTTCTATCCATTGAATTTTTCAGGCGAGAATGCTGGAGTGACTTGCCATTTCTTATTCCAGGGGATCTTCCTGACAGAGGGCTCGAACCTGCATCTTCTGCATTAGCAGGCAGATTCTTTACTACTCCACCGCCTGGGAAGTCCTCGCAGATACATGCAAAGAGGTAAAAATTCTAAGTTCCTGATGCTCACATTCCGAGCTAAGCATGAACTAGGCAATACTCTGCTTTCTTGTTTCAGCTCTCTTACCATAGACAAGTATCCTGTAAGTGCACTATTTACTGCTATATTCTTTGCATTTTGTACTTTCTGTCAGCAATTTTCTTGTTTAAAATAGCCCCCAAGCATACTGCTGAAGTGCTGTCTAGTTCCTAAGACTAAGAAGTCATTCAGTTCTCCTGGGTCTCTCCAGTGTATACATGTTATCAAATATTTGTTTGAAATTCCCCTGTTGACCTGTCTCATGTCAATTTAATTCTTAGACTAGAGAGAAGAATTGAGAAAGGTAGAAAAACATTTCTTTCTTCCCCACAACAAAACATTGCTGAGAGAAATTTAATGAGACATAAACAAATGTAAAGTCGGCCCATATTTATGGTGTAATATGACTTAATACATTAAAAATGACAATACTACTGAAAGTGTTCTACAGATACAATGCAATCCCTACCAAAATCATAATGACCTTTTTTTTTTTTGGCAGGAACAGAAAAAGCCATTCTAAAATTCATATGAATTTCAAGGAAGCCCAAACAGTAAAAACAATCTTGAAAAAGAACAACAAAGTTACAGGACTCACGCTTCTCTATTTCAAAATTTACTACAAAGCCACAGCAACCAAAACAGTATGGTACTGGCATAAAGACAGACACATAGCCAATGGAAAAGACTCCAGAAATGAATGCTCACACATACGCTCAAATGATCTTTGACAAGGGGGCCAAGGTCACTGAAAGGGGAAAGAACAGTCTTTTCAAAGCATGATGCTGGGAAGAAGAAATCTTCATGCAAAAAAATGAAATTAGACTGTTATCCTTCACCATATACAAATACCTCAAAATAGATCAAAGATCTAAACGTAAGAGCTAAAACTATTAAACTCTAAGGGAAAAAAACCTTCATGGCACTGGATCTGGTAATTATTTTTTGGATATGACACAAAACACAGGTAACAAAAGAAAAAAAAATGCATCAGACATCATTAAAATTAAAAATCTGTGTATCAAAAGACACTATCAACAGAGTGAAAACACAAGCCAAGAATAGGAGAATATTTACAAATCATGCATCTGATAAGGAGTAACATTCAGAATATTAAAAATGAAACTTGAATAAGCATTTCTCCAAAGTAAACATATAAAGCCAACAGTCTAATGAAAAGATGCTCAGTGTCACTAATCAAATGAAATGCAAGTGAAAACCATAATGAGATATCACTTCACAAGCATAACGTTGGTTATTATCAAAACAAAGGAAAATAAGTGTTGACAATGATATGGATAAATTAGAACCCTTGTGCATTGCTCGTGGGCATGTAAAATGGTGCAGTCACTGTGGAAAACAGTAGGTTCTTCAAAAGTTATACCAGAACTGATCAAGATCTAACAACTGCATTTCAAGATATATACTCAAAAGAACTGAAAGCAGGGACTCAAACAGGTACTTGTACACCAATTACCTTGAAAGCACTATTCACAATAACCAGAAGTTGGAAAAAACTCAATGTCCACCAACTGATGGATGGATAAACAAAATGATGGATGGAAAAACAAAATTAATATTATTCAACCTTAAAAAGAAATGAAATTTCTATACATCAAAAACATGAATGAACTTTGAAGAAATTATGTGTCAAATAAACCAGACATAAAAGGATATATAATTCACTTACATAAGGTACCTACAATAGGAAATTCAGAGAGACAGAAAGCAGGATAGAGGTCATTAGGGGATGTGAGCTGGGCAGGTGAATCAGGAAGGAAGGAGTACAACCTTTAAAGGGTACCATCTTTAAAGGAAGTCAGTGTTGGATACGACATAACCTGGGCAGACCCAACTAGGTCTGAGAAGGCAGAAGATTCGACTTCCAGTGGACCTTAAGCCTCATTATATGCTCATTGTAATACATCAGCTAAACGACACCCCACAAGTGCCATGACAATTCCATAAAAGGTCAACAAGTGAACTCCTGGAAATCCCCGCACCTTCCAAGATGGTTAGAATAATCCTCCCACTCATTAACCTATGAAATTACTCAGCCCATAAAAACCACCCACTCCATATTTCAGGGCCTCTCACCTTCTGAGACACCCCACACTGTCTGAGGAGTATATTTCTCCCAGAACCGTTCTCAGCTTTTAAGACAGACCGAATTCTGTCTATGGAATGTTTATCTCTCTAAATAAATTCACTTCTTATCTATCACTTTGTCTCTCACTCAATTTTTTCTGCTATGAGACATCAAGAACCTGAATTTCATTAAGTCCTCAGACCAGGTGTGTGATCTCAGTTAAAAGACAGTGGGTTCAAGCCCCAATCTGAGCTGTATGGTTTCAGGGGGATGGGGGTGGGGTGGAGGTGAGGAATGGAGAATTAGTTACTGTTGAGTGTTCTGTTAGAGATGATGAAGGTTCTGGAAACGGGCAGTGGTGAGCATTGCACAACACTGTGAATGTATGTCATGCCACATCGACAAATAGTTTAAATGGTGTATTATATGCTATATATGTTTTACCATAAAAAAGTCTGAAAAGATAAGTGATATAACTATGGATATGAATTTATTACTTTCTATATGAATATAAGAGGTCTAAGTATAACAAGAGGTGCATCAGGAGCTTCAGGTTATCTAGGCCAATTAGTTGTATACACTAGAAAAATGTGCATCTGTCAGAGAGCAAGTTTAATCAAGTGAGTAATGTAGACTGCATGCTTAGAAATGTGCTCAGTATTGTATATAAACACTATTTTAAGGACCCATTAACGTATTCTAATTAAACGCTTATTTCTGTAAGACTCTTCAACTCAAAACTAATTTTCTTCCTTGAGTTCCATGGCTAATTTGTGTCTTTGTAGGCAGGAACAAACACAACATCGTAAAGCAATTTCCCCCAGGTAAAAATCGATTTTTAAAAAAACTGGAAAAAATGAGGTACAAACAAAAAGAAAAATAAGTCCCTTTGCTGTTGACCTGAAACCATCACAACACTGTTAATCTGCTAACCCCCAATATAAAATAAAAGATTCAAAAGAACAAAATGAAAAATGAAGGAATGTATAAATGTCTACATAAAGATTTGTACACAAATGTTCATATCAGCATATAATCATAACAGCCTCAAACTGGAAACAACTTGAATCCCCATTAGCAGGTGAATGGATAAACAAGCTGTGATACAGACACAGCAGAATGATACTCAGCAAGAAAACAGAATGAACTGCTGAAAAGAAATGCGGTGACACGGGTGAACCTCAAAAGCACTGAACTGAGCCAAGGCCAGACAAAAGTCTGTACCTTCCACGATTCCATAGAACATGTGAAAGTTAACCTCAGTGACAGAAGGACGTCAGCGACTGTTTGGGGCCCGATGCAATGGGCCTGGGAGGACACCCAGCTTTATGCAGCGATGTGGATCTTCTCTAACCACAGCCTACATTTGGTGAAATCATTCTACACACTTTATAAAGCTGTGAAAGTCCCTCTAAACACAGGTACAGTGAAATGGCACAAAGCATTTAAAACAAGGCAGCTGTTAGTGACCAGATTATAAATATCTATAAAGAAGCTAATATATAAACAATTTAAAATTAAGTTAAGGGTGGGCACAGTTTCTTTATACCTTTGGTGGTATGAAAACAATCACCTTGGGAAAACAGACTAGGGTAAGTCTTTAAAAAGAAACTGATTCTAACCGACAGTTTTAAAATGATATACAGTAGATCTAACTGATTATGTTTTTGAAGAACTCTTTTAGAAAAGAAGCTTTTTAGGGTAAGCAGTCAGGTAATTTCCCCATTTCCTTTTGAATTATGAGAGGAAGACCCGAGTCTGAAGAATTTAAGGCTAGCAAATGATGGTTTAAAAAAAAGGGAAATTAATGGTTTTTCATCTTAATACCTTGTACATATTTTCAGAAACATGCCACCACACAATGAAGCAAATTCTGTTGAAATTTTTAATTTGAATACTGAAATCTATCTGATTGAAAAAGTTCTAATACGGGTCCCAGATCTCCTATAGAAAAGTACAAAGTTGTAAAACTAGAAGCATACTACATTACTTACCTATATTTTAAGTTTCTTCAAGCCTCTAGCACTTACATTACACATGAGTAAATAAAGCTCAGAGAGGTTATGCACCTTACCCAAACTGCCAGGCATCGGAGCTGCAATTTAAAACCAGATGATTTTAACTCTAAAACCCATGCTCCAGGCGCCACACTGCAATGCTTCCACAAGAATCAATCTCTCTGAGGGGTGCTACATAGAGAGAGAGCATAATTCTGTAAAACTCCATTTACCTTCAGGGGACGTAGAGCACCACAGAATTTTGTCCACCAGCTATTTTCAATGAATTCTAAGCGCCTCTCTCTTTTCCGAAGTGTTCGTAACCTTTCTTCAAATTGTTTTAAGGCGCGTCTATCCCTTGCCGGCAAAGGTCGACCATCTTTGCTCTGCAAATAACAGATCAAAATAAAACAGTTTTTTACCATTAAGGTCTTAATAGAGTACACATCAGATTTAGCAGATTCAGACAACAAAAACTTTTTAGGTTGGACTTGACTCCTGAGGCAAATTTACAATCTGAAGGAAAAAAGCAAAACCCAATAACTTCTATGTGAGAATACACATCTCTGAACCAAGGTCAGTGTCAAAATGTGATGAGAACACGTGCACATTTAATGCTAAACTTTTCTTGATCCCTATTTTCCAAATACTCAATATGGTGAAGTTATGTAGAGACATAATATCTTTTTAAACACCCCTTTTATGAGGCACTTTATGTTCTCTGTTTGATCACTCTCCTTCACCTCCAAATTCCTCACCCCATCCCTTCACATACCCAGCCCTATGTTCCTCCTCCCCTTGGTCAGGAGATTGTGTTCCAGCGTTTACCTGGGCTGATGTTCCTCAGTCCCTGACTCAAACACCAGCAGGGGGATGTAGGATTAGGATGTGCTGAGCATAAGATTTTTTTTTCTTTTTAAAAGGCTAATTACTTTACAATATTGTATTGGTTTTGCCATACATCAACATGAATCCGCCACGGGTGTACACGTGTTCCCAATCCTGAACCCCCCTCCCACCTCCCTCCTCATACCATCCCTCTGGGTCATCCCAGTGCACCAGCCCCAAGCTTCCTGTATCCTGCATCGAACCTGGATTGGCAATTCGTTTCTCATGTGATTTTATAACAATTGCTAAGAACTGGCATTTTCTTACCCTCCAAGTACATTTGCAAAGGAGTCAGGTTTCCTTGGGCTGACCTCTCCGGAAGATAATTCTCCTGTACTTTCATATGATATTGACTGTAACCGTGAGCAGTACCCTTCTGTGGTGTCTCAGGGACACGTTCCCTCGTGAACTCCCCCTGCCCCAAAGTGCCTTCAACCACGTACAGTAATAAACCACAATAATCAGACAACTGCTAAATACTAAGAAGGTGAAATATACATTTGCTTTTACTGGAAGGACCAAGAAAATGTTTACAAGGGACATTTTTATTACTTTTAAATTTGGGGTGGCACCATATGGCGTGTGGGGTCTTAGTTTCCTGACCAGGGATGGAACCCTTGTCCTCAGCAGTGAAAGTGCAGAGTCCTAACCACTGGACTGCCAGGAAATTCTCAGCACCATTTTAAAATGTAAAAACATTAGATAATTAGAATGTTAAAGTCCTTTCAAGGTTCAAACAGGATGCTGGGAGAGACAGCACATGGTGGTCTATAACACAGCATGGAGTGCTGTCATGTGAAATAACAGACACATGCAGACAGTGCCCGGATAGCCCTTCATCAAGGGGTGCGCATGGTCACAGTGATCTCCACAGATGCACTGCCACGCTCTTCTGGAACCAGCCGTCTCTTCCTTACTATGCTGTTCCCCAAACTTCAACACACCTAACAATCAACAGGACATTTCATTAAGCACAGGTTTCTAGACCCCACACCAAGAGAATATGACTCAGTCAGGCCTTGGGTGAGGCCTATACTTTGCTTTTCTACCAAATTCCCAGGAGGTCCTGATGCTACTGGTCCAGAAACCATACTCTGCATGGAAAGTGGAAAGTATTAGTCGCTCAGTCCTGTCTGGCTCTTTGCAACCCATGGACTGTAGCCCATCAGGCTCCTCTGTCCATGGGATTCTCCAGGCAAGAAGAGTGGAATGGGTTGTCATTCCCTCCTCCAGGGGAGCTTCCTGACCCAGGGATCACATCCAGGTTTCTTGCATTACAGGCAGATTCTTTACTGGCTAAGCCACCAGGGAATTACATGGAATTACAGGGAATTCCATGGGACTATATTTAACTATCTTTACTGCTTTAAGTCAAGTACACTGCTTACTATCAGAGTGCATCCTTAAAGGAACCTTACACAAGACTGTTTTATGAAGACTAGAGGAATGAAACACTTCTCTCCACAGACAGATCCAGACCACGCTTCAGTCATGTGGTACTTCACAATTTTTCTCACAACTGTCATTCTAATATCAAAAGGACACCAACAAGGTAGATTTACTTCACTGCTGGCTTTTGCTGCTGCTGCTGCTAAATCGCTTCAGTCGTGTCCGACTCTGTGCGACCCCGTAGACGGCAGCCCACCAGGCTCCTGCGTCCATGGGATTCTCTAGGCAAGAGTACTGGAGTGGGTTGCCATTGGCTTTCGCTAGTTCAGGGAAAACATATTTTTTAGTAAACTAATGTAGCGATCCACTGAAAAACAAGCTCAACTTATCTGCCTATTTGAGTGAGGGATGGAGCCCGCTCTGTTGTGCCAACAGCAAAAACCACTGTGGGAAGAAATGTGCTCAAACACACACCAGGAAAGGCACCCAGCAGTCAACCAATTATTTCCTTTGGGGAAAAAATGTAGTTACATTGTATATAGGCAAAAAAGCTTCCCTTCCCATGGTCCACCAGTGACCACTCCCTCTTTTGAGGTTACCACTGTCACAGAAACTAACAGAGATCAACATCGGACACAAAATTCTGTGTATATACACGTCCCCCTATGCAAACATACTGATGTTTTACATAATAGCTAACATTTCCTATGCCTAAAGTGATCTGTTCTTTTATGGTTATTCTCCTCAAATCTTCAGAAAACTTTGGGCTGGTAATAGTAATTCTATTCATTTATTCAGTCAGTTCAGTCACTCAGTTATATCTGACCGACTCTTTACGACCCTGTGGACTGCAGCACTCCAGGCTTCCCTGTCCATCACCAACTCTCAGAGCTTGCTCAAACTCATGTCCATCAAGTCAGTGATGCCATCCAACCATCTCATCCTCTGTCGTCCCCTTCTACCCCTGCCTTTAATCTTTCCCAGCATCAAGGTCTTTTCTAAGGAGTCAGTTCTTCGCATTAGGTGTCCAAAGTATTGGAGTTTCAGCTTTAGCATCAGTGCTTCCAATGAATATTCAGGACTGATTGTTCCTTTGTGCTCCACCATCTCCCAGGGTTTGCTCAAATTCATGTCCATTGAGTCAGTGATGCTCTCTAACCATCTATTCTCTGCTGCCCCCTTCTCCTGTTGCCTTCAATCTTTCCCAGCATCAGACTTCTTCCCCAATGAGTCAGATCTTTGCATCAGGTGGCCAAAGTATTGGAGCTTCAGCTTTAGCATCAGTCCTTCCAATGAATATTCAGGACTGATCTCCTTTAGGATTGACTGGTTCATCTCCTTGCAGTCCAAGGGACTCTCAAAAGTCTTCTCCAGTACCACAGATTGAAAGCATCAGTTCTTCAGCGTTCAGCCTTCTTATGGTCCAACTCTCAAATGCATACATAACTACTGGTAAATCATAGTTTTGACTATATGGATCTCTGTTGGCAAAGTGATGTCTCTGTTTCTTAAGTATGCTTTCTAGGTTTGTCATAGCTTTCCTTCCAAGGAGCAAGCCTCTTAATTTCATGGCTGTAGTCACCATCTGCAGTGATTTCAGAGCCTGAGAAAATAAAATCTATCACTGCTTCCACATTTTCCCTTCTATTTCCCATGAAGTGATGGGACCAGGTACCAGGATCTTAATTTTTTTAGTTTCAAGCCAACTTTTTCACTCTCCTCTTTCATCTTCATCAACAGGCTCTTTAGTTCCTCTTCACTTTGTGCCATGAGTGGTATTATCTATATATATGAGGTTGTTCATATTTCTTCCAGCAATCTTGATTCTGGCTTGTGATTCATCCAGCCTGGTATCTTGCATAATGTACTCTGCATTTAAGTTAAATAAGCAGGGTGACAATATACAGCCTTGATGGATTCCTTTTCCAATGTTGAACCAGTCAGTTCCATGTCCAGTTCTGTTTTGTTTGTTTGTTTGTTTTTGTTTTTGAGCTACATACTAGCTTCTCAGAGAGCAGTTTGTAACATGGTCTGGTATTTCCATCTCTTTAAGAATTTTCCAGGTTTGTTGTGATCCACACAGTCAAAGGCTTTAGTGTAGACAATGAAGCAGAAGTAGATGTGTTTCTGGAATTCCTTTGCTTTCTCTGTGATCCAATTAATGTTGGCAATTAGATCTCTGGTTCCTCTGCCTTTTCTAAAACCAATAGTATATCTGGAAGTTATGGACTTCATGTACTGTGGAAACCTAGCTTAAAGGATTTTGAGCATTACTTTGCTAGCATGTGAAATGAGACCAACTGTGTGATAGTCTGAACATACTTTGGCTTTGGCCTTCTTTGGGACTGGAATGAAAATTGACCTTTTCCAGCTCTTTGGCCACTGCTGAGTCTTCCAAATTTGCTGGCATATTGAGTGCAGCAATTTCACAGCATCATCTTTTAGGATTTGAAATAGCTCAGTTGGGATTCCATCACCACCACTAGCTTTGTTCACAGTTATGCTCCCTAAGACCCACTTGACTTCACACTCCAGGATGTCTGATGTTAGGTGAGTGACCACACCACTGTGGTTATCTGGGTCATTAAGACCATTTTAGTACAATTCTGTGTATTCTTGCCACCACTTCTTAATCTCTTCTGCCTCTGTTAGGCCCTTACTGTTTATGTCCTTTATCGTGCCCATCCTTGCATGAAGTGTTCCCTGACATCGTCAATTTTCCTGAAAGCATCTGCAGTCTTTCCCATTTTGTTGTTTTCCTCTCTCATTTTTCACTGTTGGTTTAAGAAGACCTCCTTACCTCTCCTTGCTGCTCTCTGGAACTCTGCATTCAGCTGGGTTTACCTTTCCCTTTCTCCTTTTGCTTCTCTTCTTTTCTCAGCTATTTGTAGGGCTTCCTCAGACAACCACTTTGTCTCCTTGAATTTCTTTTTCTTTGGGATAGTTTTGCTCCCTTCCTCCTGTGCAATGTTATGAATCTCTGTCCATAGTTCTTCAGGTACTCTGTCTACCAGATCTAATCCCTTGAATCCAATCATTTCCTCCCCTGTTTAATCATAAGGGATTTGACTGAGGTCATATTTGAATGGCCTAGTGGTCTTCCCTAATTTCTTCAACTTAAGCCTGAATTTTGCATAAGGAGCTCATGATCTGAGCCACAGTTAGCTCCATGTCTTGTTTCTGCTGACTGTATAGAGCTTCTAGCCATCTTTGGCTTCAAAGAATATAATCAGTCTAATTTCAGTGTTGACCTTCTGGTGAGGTTCATGTGTAGAGTCATCTCTTCAGTTGTTGGAAAACCATGTTTGCTATGACTGGCATGTTCTCTTGACAAAACTCTGTTGGCCTTTGCCCTGCTTCATTTTGTACTCCAAGGCCAGATTTGCCTGTTATTCCAGGTATCTCTTAATTTTCTACTTTTGCATTCCAGTTCCCAAAGATGAAAATTATATCTTCCTTAGGTGTTAGTTCTAGAAGGTGTTGTAGGTCTTCATAAAAATCAGTCAACTTCAGCTTCTTTAGCTTCAAGGGGGTGGGGCATTGACTTGGATAACTGTGGTATCGAATGGTTTGCCTTGGAAAAGAACTGAGATCATTCTGTTGCTTCTGAGATTTCACCCAAGTACTGCATTTTGGACTGTTTTGTTGACTATGAAGGCTACTCCATTTCTTCTAAGGGATTCTTGCCCACAGTAGTAGATACAATGGTCATCTGAATTAAATTCACCCATTCTAGTCCATTTTAGTTCGCTGATTCCTAAGATGTCCATGTTCAATCTTGCCATCTTTTGCTTCACCACATCCAATTTACCTTGATTCACGGACCTAACATTCCAGGTTTCTATGCAATATTGTTCTTTATAGCATCAGACTTTACTTTCAACACCAGACACATCCACAACTAAGCATCATTTCCGCTTTGGCCCATCCACTTCATTCTTTCTGGAGCTATTCATAGTTGCTCTCCACTCTTCCCCAATAACATACTGGACATCTTCCAATCTGAGGGGCTCATCTTCCAGGATCTTTCCACCTTTGTATACTGTCCATGGGATTCTCCAGGCAAGAATACAGGAATGGTTTGCCACTTCTTCCTTCAGTGGACCACACTTTGTCAGAACTCTACACTGTGACATGTCCATCTTGGGTGGCCCTACACATGCAAGTCCCTTCACTACAACAATGCTGTGATCCACAAACTGGTGCAAACTGTTATGTGAAACTTTAATTATTAAAAGGTACATGTTATGTGTTTGGGCACATGTGACAACATTCAATTTTCTTTAGAAATCTGTGTATTTTATATTCCCACAAACAGTATGCCTATCCCCATATTCTCACATGACAAAGGGAAACTTTTTAAGATTTTCAAAGGATTAAAAAAAAAATACTGAGTTACTTTAATTTCCAGCCATCCTGGACTTTCATTTTAGCACTGGAAGTTCCATGTTCTGGAAAACTCCTCACAACCCATGCAAAGGGGGATCTTAGTGAACTTCATTACTAATGAGCTGAAAGATCATTTCATATTTTCACTGAGCAGGTTAATTTCTCCTTCAGTATACTGTCTATTGATTTAGGTCTTTTATACATTATTTCTATGTATTGCTTGTCCCTTCTTCTTCTTGACTTACAGATGCTCAGTATATATCACCTATATTGCAGATTATTTCCTCTCAAAATACTGTTAGTTCTTAAAATTCCTTTTGGTGCCACTTTTTTGGGTACATAAATTTAAAAACATAAAAATTTTAAATTCAACAATTTCTTAATTTGCACTTGAGTTCTCAGTCTTGTTTAGAAAATTCCTCTGCACAACAAATTACAATTTTACTTTTATTTTCTCCTAATATTTTCTAAATGAATTCGATTTAAATTCTGAATCTGTTTTATTACATAGTAGGAGGTTTGTGACAGAGAAAGCAATGGCACCCCACTCCAGTACTCTTGCCTGGAAAATCCCATGGATGGAGGAGCCGGTAGGCTGAAGTCCATGAGGTCGCTAAGAGTCAGACATGACTGAGCGACTTCACTTTCACTTTTCACTTTCGTGCATTGGAGAAGGAAATGGCAACCCACTCCAGTGTTCTTGCCTGGAGAATCCCAGGGACGGGGGGAGCCTGGTGGGCTGCCGTCTATGGGGTCACACAGAGTCGGACATGATTGAAGTGACTTAGCAGTAACAGGAGGTTTATGAAAATTTCATTTTTTTATCTTTTATACATGATACTGAATTTCCACCTAAACTTATAAGAAACTCTCATCTCTACATTATTGAATCTTCCCAATTAGGAACTGATGAAGTTCTTCATTTATTTCAGTCTTCTATTACATTATTTCAATAAATTTTATAATTTTCACTAAGAAGATTCTGACATTTCTTATTATTTTATAGTTCACAGTTACTGTGAATGAGATCATTTTCTATTACATCCTCCACCTGGTTAATGATTTGTACACATGAACGGGCACCTTGATGAACTTTTATTAGTTCTATTAGTTTGTCAGTTCATTCTTTTAGATTTTTTTGGTAGATAAGATCTTCAAATAACCCAAGTTACTTCCCTTTTCTTCCCTCTTCCTCCCACATTTCTTATCTGACCAAGACCTCCAGGAAGAGGACAGACACTACTGCCTATATGTGCCTTTAACAAAAATATTCCTTTCCTCATTAGGCACCAAGCTCACAGAGGCTTCCGTTGCCAAATAGTTTCTTCTCTTCCAATTTGGTAAGACTCTTCTCTAAACGTAGTAACTACAAATTGACTCTAAATAAGGATTCATTGGCATCTATTAAGATGTTTATATTTCTCACTTATTCTCAATATATTAAACTACTTTTATTTTCTAACATATCATCTTTGCATTCCTGGGATAAACCTAGTCTGACAATTATGAAATATTTCCTTACTACAGCATCATTTTTGAATTGCTAATATTTTTACTTATATTGAATTATTTGCCTCTACTTTCATAAGAGAGACCAGTCATATAAACAGTTTTCTTTTTTTGTGTGTCATATTACCATCTGGTTTCTGTATCAGGATTATCATAGTTTAATACAATTATTTAGAAAACTTTCCATTTTTTCCTATGTTCTATAAATAAGATTTACATATTAGTTGAAGGTGATAGAGGAAGAAAAACTAGTACATAAAACCTGAATGTAAGTGATACAGTGCACTCCGATATTGCATATGGCATCAGCACACCTGGGAACTAGCAAAGTAATGGCCATATGTAAGTAGAACTTCTGTGTTTCAGTTGTTACACACAGATAAAAATTCTCAAACTGTCAGCGTCCTACATTTTATAGACAGTAGTTTTTTAAAGACATGCTGCACAAAAATTCAAACAGTATCAAAATATAGGCTCACCAATGTCTAAGTCACAACAGAAAGCAGCTCAAAGACAAAGTACTTTTATGACCCTCAACGGCAATAAAATACCAACTCACCTTTGATTTAATTGTTTGGATGTGCTGCTCTACTTCTTCAATGTCTTCAGTGTTTTCCAGACGCTCATAAGCAGCATTTCGCGTGCCTTTAATCAGATTTAAAGGTAACGCCGACATGCCATAGGCCTGAAAGAAACAAAAGCAAGACTAGTGTTAGCAATACTATTTTAAATATATTAATACACAATTTTCAGGTACAATAAATGTCCTTTGAAGTAATAACAAAGAGTAAGCAGTTGTGAGGGGCACAGTCACTGAAGAACAGAGTAAATGGGAGTGAACCGTGACTATGCGGTCTCATGATTCTCCTGTTTATTACATATTTAGTTACACAGAGTTATACTATGTACATTATACTGTATTACTAACTACTCCTAGAATAGATAATATCTACTTCTCAAAGGACAAGTTACCAAATTAATGTAAATATAATACTTTGTCAAAGTAATAAATCATGACTGCAAGCTAATCAGGGGTTAAGATAAGTCTAAATCAGTAAAAACAATTTACAAAATTATTTTCTGTGGAAAAAAACAATTTTATCCAAGTACATGTAGTAAACTCTTAGTAAAATATATTTTAACATACATTTTATTTGATTAGCATACAAATGATCTGTATGTAGTTTATTTGTAAGTTCTAAATACTTACAATCTTTTTGCTAAGTATTTTAATTCCTATAAGAAATTTCAAAATTTTAATCAGCATTAAGAATAAACATTATTTTATACTATCCAATTCTCTACTAGCCAGTCCCAAATATGAAGTTTTATTGTAACTATTAGAAACACTTAATAGCAAATGCCATGTGACCATTATTCAAAATCATTATTGACCTTAAATCCTTAGAAGAAAAACTGACAACCATTATCTCTTTGCTGCGATGATGATCATTCACTCATTGCAGCAACAGGCTCTAAAGTCGATATAAAATTACGCATTTAAATCTTTTACATTTTCTACCTGAGATACTACCAAACTACTTTAGCCAGCAGGGTCATGTTAGGCAGGGTCATGAGACTGAATTTAAATAATGAATGTGGACAGAAGTGATCAATGCTCTACTTCTTAGGCTTAACCCCAAACTCTAAAATGTTCTGAGTGATCCTGCAGATTTTCTCTTATGCTCTACTACCTGGTTTTCAACTCCCAGGATGATCTCAAATATGTTTAGTGTCATTCTGAATCATTTTGATATTCTCACTGGGTCTCCTTTAGACATTGATTAAATATTGATTAAATCACAATTCATATATGAAATCATAAATTCTGACATTTCAGGGTTCTTTTTTAATTAAGAGAGAATGCAAACAAAGAATATGACTAAAAGGAATTCAGAAATCACCAGTTCTATCAAGTAAGAGTAACTCTATAGCTTATTGTATTTAGATAAGTAACTAGCTGAAATTATTACCCAATACGCAAATCCTTGCATTTTCTAAAGGAGAAATACTTAAAACCTTGCATTTTAAATATTGTTAAAATATAAGTTAATGTTCTCACGATTTCCAAATCAGCCAAAAACAAGAAAAACAAAAAGGAGAGGTTGGGGAAAGGTTCTGTTTGTATTTGAAAAAATACATAATTTGGACAGAGTAGAATAATTTTCTTCTAATTAAATTCTTGTCAAGTTTATACTCCTAATGACCTTGGTAAAATATAAAAAGGAAATACATAATAAGGTTTAAATTATTTTTAACAGTAAATTTTATATCCTCAAAACACTGAAAGTGTAAAGAAAAAAGTCTATGGAAAACAAGGTGCCCAGAGACTGCTGTTGTTGTTGTATCGTCACCCAGTCATGTCCGATTTTCTGCAACCCCACGGACTGCAGCATGCCAGGCCTCCCTGTCCTTCACCGTCTCCCAGAGCTTGCTCAAACTCATGTCCATTGAGTCAGAGATGCCATCCAACCGTCTCATCCTCTGTCATTCCCGTCTCCTCCTGCCTTCAAATCTTTCCCAGCACCAGGGTCTTTACCAATGAGTCATCAGGTGGCCAAAGTACTGGAGCTTCAGCATCAGTCCTTCCACTGAACATTCAGAATTGATTTCCTTTAGGATTGACTGGTGTGATCTCCTTGAGTGTAGTCCACAGAGATTGTTACCATTCCCCTACAGGACTGTCCTATTCCTGTTCTTCTAGTAGCTCCACATTTTTTAAACATTATTGAAAAAAGTAAATACTTTAAGACTTCGATGAGTATTACATGATAACCATTCAGTCATTCTCCAGTCTCACATACCATTTTATCACAAGTCCATATTGCTATTTATAACCAACTGCCAAGGCAAAAAAAACCCAGTTTATGCCCAGGTATATTTCTGTCTTGCCCAATCAGTTTCAAACGAAGCTTATTTTATCCCAATGCTTGCTATTCTGTTTGATGGATCTGGATCTCTAAATATACTAACCTCAGAACTCAAGGAATCTGTACCCTACTCAGTATTAAAATGTGACACCTACTTAGAGTTTACTGTCAAACACAAAGTAATCTAAATTTTCCTAACCAGTTTGCTGGGTCTCCCTCACTATAAATCCATCTTCCAGACTGTTTCTGAAGCAATCTCTCACACTCAAGTTAGATCATGGCATTCCCCTAGCTAACATCCACTGAGACTCTCCAGGACCCATAAGGGTATTTGCACCGGTGGGAGTCCCTGGGATTCTGGGTTGGGGCTATCAGAATCAACAGAGCAGGTCAGAGGGCAGGGAGACGAGGGGTAGGCTGCCACTCCAGCCAGAGTGATGCTACTCCGTTCACCTATTTTTATATGTATCAGAATTTCACGAGTGACTGTTTGACAAAGCAGTGTGCACTTCTTTCCAGTGCGAGGATGATCAGCGTCTAATCCTGGCCTGCAAAAGCTCTTCATGACCCAGCCCTCCCACCCCATCCTCATGCCTCTTGCTCACAGCTCCTCCTCGCTGCAGCTTCGGCCTTCAGCTCTGCCCTGGGGCCACATGCAGAATCTGCAGTGCCTTAGCAAAACGCCTCCCTGCTCACCTCACTTCACTAGCCAAGTCCAATGCCCTTCAGGTCTCAGCTTAATCACACCACATCTGAGAAACGTTCCTTGATTTGTAAATGTGCCTTGCTTGTAATTCAATTATAGTGCAGAACACTGGACATGAACATTATTGCTCTGCACATCTGTTTTATCACTAAGTCTGCCAAACTTGTAATTTATCAGAATCATGCAGCAAGTTCGTGACAAGACGGATTTCTCAGCCAAGTGAGTAACAACTGCAGTAAACTGTTTGATATGTAAGGACTAGGTCTGTTTTTCTTTTTCCTACCTTTATTCCAAGAGTGAACATAAAATAACTTCTCTAAGAAAATAATACTTAACCAAAAAAATGTTTTAAAGAGTTCTTTATTCACATGAACTCTCTTCCTTACATGGAACTTACACATTTTTTAGAAGAGTTATTGAACTACTATAGCTTACATGGGAGAAGGCAATGGCAACCCACTCCAGTACTCTTGCCTGGAAAATCCCACGGATGGAGGAGCCTGGTGGGCTGCAGTCCATGGGGTCGCTAAGAGTCAGACACGACTGAGTGACTTCACTTTCACTTTCCACTTTCATGCATTGGAGTAATGCAAAAATTTGGGGGAAAAAATGTATGTCCTTCACAACACCCTGTGGTAACATGAGGCCAGAATACAACATCTTTTTGGGAATTACTGTCTGAAGAGAACAAGTAAAAGAGAGCAATTACTATTTTGGTTACCTAGCTTGTTTCTGGATTACATGCTTAAGTTTCAGTGACTAACAGGAAATTTAACTATAATATTTAGATTATGATAAATGACATAACACATTATACAAAGTATTTATTCATTACAACTTTAAGATCCTTAAACAATAATCTTTTGATTTTAACCTCAGATTTCTTTGAAAAACTTGTATGAAGACTATCATTTTTCAGAAGCACAAAACTTTCATTGCTTACTACTGCCCTCTAGTGAAATGCCAGAAAATCAACAAGGCTAAAGAGATTCTATCACTTAAAATGCGTCCAGGTCAGCCATACTTGCCTCTAATATCATTTGTTTCAATTTCCAAAAATAAACCACCATCTGCATTTTAAAACTCAAATGTTTTGAAAGAACATATACAAACTAAAACATTTCTAATATGCTCTTGCCCCATGAAAACACATTTTCCCTGCCATCTCTCTCTACCTTTTGTAGACAATGCTAAGCACTGCCTATAAACTGAACACATGTCCTGAATATACTTATAAAACCTATTATTCAAGGACACGGATGCCGAAACTAGTGAAACAACTCAACATTTATTCAGTAAATATTTCCAGTCTAAGTGTTCACTGATTCTAAAATACATGTATGTATGTATGTGTGTGTGTGTATATGTAGTTGGTAGTTCAGTTGCTAAGTCGTGTCCAACTCCTGCGACCCCATGGACTGTAGTGCACCAGGCTCCTCTCCATGGGACATCCCAGGTAAGCATACTGGAGTGGGTTGCCCTGGCCTTCTCCAGGGGACATTTCCAACCCAGGGACCAAAACAGGGGCTCCTGCACTGGCGGTGGTCTCTTGCATTACAGGCAGATTCTTTACCAACTGAGCCACCACGGAAGCTATGTATTTTTTTTCTCATATTTAACACCAGCAAAATTTGAATGCATCTTATGAACACAGGCAAGGCAGAAGTCATGGCACAGCGGTCATCACCCAGATATTCACAAATTTAGTCATAGCTGGTTAGATTACACTTACTTCTCTGGTAGAGTTACATGCATTTGTGGTACAACTAGTGAGTTAAACTGCCACTTACAACGTCTTATAAGATAGTACTCTGATTTAACATTAAAGGAAAAAGTTAATGTGTAAGGAAACACAGAGCAAAAGAGCAAGCAGTGAAGCAAAACTTTACTGGAACAATTATGATTCCACATTTCCTAGCAATGCAATAGTCAGAGGCTTTATAAGCTTAAGAAAAAAAGGTACCCAAAGCAGAAGACATTTTTGTATTTTGCTACTCAGGTTACAAGGGAAGAAACAATAACACAACAAAAACAAAAACAGCTTAAATTTACACAGTGGGTGTGTCGGCAGCTTCAAAGACATTCCAAGAGACAAGTTGAGCACTCAAGAAAAGCTGTCTCATCAATTCTTTTGACAGCATAAAAGACACTCTATAGTGAAACATGGACATGAACAGTCAATCCAAAAAAGTGACTGAGAAGAGATGTTCCAAATGTGAAGTTTTAGGAATACCTTTACAACTTATTTCACGTATATTTGCCTTATTTTGCATGAAGATTGATCTGATTTTTTAAGCATGTAAGGCCAAAACACTTGTCACTGATATAAAACAAAGATTATAAATGATAAGACAGCATGGCAGGGACCCTTCCCTTACAGTGGTACCAACTGAGCCATCAGGGAGGCACACAAGGAGAGGCGCATCTTACAATCAGGTCAGAGACTCAGGCAAGCACGCTGCCACAGGCAAGGCTGAATGACTGAGCATGTAAAGCAGAGTTCTGTCTTCAACGGTTATTCAGAACCACCGCTTTAGTTCTATGTTAAAATCCTTAATTTATCACTCTAATTTTCTCCAGTATTCTGGCCTGGAAAATCACATGGACAGAGGAGCCTGGAGGGCTAATAGTCCATGGTATCAGAAAAATAGTCAGACATGACTTAGCGACTAAACAACACAATTTTCTTTAATCCATTAGTTTCATTTATAGTAAATTTATACAGGTGGCGCTAGTGGTAAAGAACCCACCTGCCAACGCATGAGACACAAGAGACACAAGTTCGATCCCTGAATCAGGAAGATCCCCTGGAGGAGGAAATGGCAACTCACTCCAGTATTCTTGCCTAGAGAATCCCATGGACAGAGGAGCCTGGTAGATGACAGTCCACAGGGTCGCAAAAGAGTCGGACACGACTGAGCAACTAAGCATAGCACATTTAGCATAAATATATATATATATACACACATACACACACATATGTATATACATAATTCATAAACTCCTGGAAGACATGTTCATTTTTTTTTTTTACTGGTAAGTGTACATAATTAAAAGCGCTTTCTAGGTAGCACAAGATTTCCCTGTAGCTCAAATGGTAAAGAGTCCGTCTGTGAGGCAGGAGACCAGGGTTCAATCCCTGGGTTGGGAAGTTTCTCTGGAGGAGGGAATGGCAGTCCACTCCAGTGTTCTTGCCTGGAGAATTCCATGGACAGAGAAGCCTCGCAGGCTACAGTCTGTGGGGTCACAAAGAGTCGGACACGACTGAGTGACTAACACACACACAGTCTAGGTGGCACAGTGGTAAAGAGCCTGCCTACCAATGCAGGAGATGGAAGAGAGGCAGGTTCGATCCCTGGGTCAGGAAGATCCCCTGGGGGTGGGGGGCATGGCAACTCACTCCAGTATTCTTTCCTGAAGAATCCCATGGACACAGGAGCCTATGGTGGGCTACATATTATAGGGTCACAAAGAGTCAGACACAACTTAAAGGACTTAGCATGCATGTACATAATAAGTTCAGTAGTCTCTGTACTTATAGCCATTTCAGTGGTCCATTTGATTCATTTTATATGAAAACAGCATTATTCAACATTTCCCCACTTGGTGGCACCAAAAAATTAAAACGTCTGCGTAAGTAATTGTGCCTAGAAGTTCGGTTTTTTATTTTTTTTTAATTTAAAAAGTAGCGGATTCTCTTTCAATTTAAGTTGAAAACACTATGTAAGATAACGTGTCATTTGACATACTTCTAAAATTCGGTGCCCAATTATTTGGCTATTCCTTTAGATGCGGTACAGTGGATATTATCAATAAAATTTAAATAATCAACTAGTTTCTGAACTAAACAACAGTGTGTACCTAAGAAATTCACACTCAACTGACATATAAACTACAAAAGCTTCTGTAGTTTCAATACTAATAACTACAGATTCTAGAACAGACATGATTTTACCTTTAATAATTAATTTCTTGTACTCAGAGTCAAGGGCTTCCCTAGAGGCTCAGCAGTCAAGAACTGCCCTGCAATGCAGGAGACACGAATCAATCTATGGGTCAAGAAGATCCCCTGGAGAAGGAAATGGTAACCCACTTCCAGTGTTGGAAAACCCCATGGACAGAGGAGCCTGGCACGCTATATAGTCCACAGGGTTGCAAGGAGTCGGATATGAATGAAATGACTCAGTACACACGCACAAGGGTATCTTAACCAAGCCAGTGTGATCATTATACTTGATTTGATGGCATACATAATTTTCAGTATCCATTTCAATATAAAATATATGAGTTTGAAATATTTACCTTAACAATAATATTGTTCCTGTAGGGAAGCTCTCTTTCAAAGAGTTCTAATCATTTCCCATATTTTCCCCATTCCCATTCATCAGCTCCACAGCTTAATTCAGACCCATGGAAGCAATACTGTTACAATGTTCAGTTCAGTTCAGTCACTCAGCACTCAGTCCTGTTAACTCTTTGCAACCCCATGAATCACAGCACGCCAGGCCTCCCTGTCCATCACCAACTCCCGGAGTTTACTCAAACTCACGCCCATCGAGTCAGTGACACCATCCAGCCATCTCATTCTCTGTTGTCTCCTTCTCCTCCTGCCCCCAATCCCTCCCAGCATCAGGTCTTTTCCAATGAGTCAACTCTTCGAATGAGGTGGCCAAAGTATTGGAGTTTCAGCTTTAGTGTCAGTCCTTCCAATGACCATCCAGGACTGATCTCTTTAGAATGGAATGGTTGGATCTCCTTGCAGTCCAAGGGACTCTCAAGAGTCTTCTCCAACACCACAGTTCAAAAGCATCAATTCTTTGGTGCTCAGCTTTCTTCATAGTCCAACTCTCACATCCATACATGACCACTGGAAAAACCATACCCGAGTAGATGGATCTTTGTTGGCAAAGTAATGTCTCTGCTTTTGAATATGCTATCTAGGTTGGTCATAACTTTCCTTCCAAGGAGTAAGCCTCTTTTATTTCATGGCTGCAATCACCATCTGCAGTGATTTTGGAGCCCCCAAAAATAAAGTCTGACACTGTTTCCACTGTTTCCCCATCTATTTCCCATGAAGTGATGGGACCAGATACCATGATCTTAGTTTTCCAAATGTTGAGCTTTAGGCCAACTTTTTCACTCTCCTCTTTCACTTTCATAAAGAGGTTCTTTTGTTCCTCTTCACTTTCTGCCATAAGGTGGTGTCATCTGCATATCTGAGGTTATTGATATTTCTCCTGGCAATCTTGATTCCAGCTTGTGCTTTATCCAGCCCAGCGTTTCTCATGATGTACTCTGCATAGAAGTTAAATAAGCAGGGTGACAATATACAGCCTTGATGTACTCCTTTCCTATTTGGAACCAGTCTGTTGTTCCATGTCCAGTTCTAAGTGTTGCTTCCTTACCTGCATATAGGTTTCTCAAGAGGCAGGTCAGGTGGTCTGGTATTCCCATCTCTTTCAGAATTTTCCACAATGTTAGTCAGAATGTATTACTTTTCATAACATTTAGAAACTTCCAGTGGCTTCTCATCTCAGTCGGAATAAAATCCAAAATCCTAGGCACAGCCCACAGGGCACGCAGAGCTGCCCTCTGGCCATCTCTCTGGGCACTCACTGCCTCCCCCCGACTGCACCTGCTCGGCTGGCCGCACCGCACCCCACCCACCCCCACCCACCCCCGTCTGAGCACAGTGCGGTGCCCTCCCCAGGAGCCTGCATTGCCCTCCCTGCACGGCTCTGTGCGTCCACCTCAATCCAATCTCTGCTCAGATCAGAGAAGCTACTTCCGGCCCTCACTGCCGTCTGCGTGCTGTATCTTCACAGCATCCGCCTCTTGACTGTCGGAAGACAATTCTCCATGGGTCTCTCACTTCTGTACATCTTGCAAGCCAGGCACTCGCTGCCCTTTTTTTTCCTGCACAATCTTTTCAAGAATGTTTTTGCAGCAAAGAGCCTGGGAGACAAAGACAGTATCTTCCTCTGAAGCAAAGACAGGCATGTCTCCAGGACATTGGAAAGATTCAGCCGCCCTGTACCCTGAGGCCCCAGCTCTCTGACAGTCCCGCTGGGTGCTCTTCATGTGTCCCTGTGAGGGTCAGGACTCAGGAAACTGGCGCAGGACAATGTGGTCCCATGGCTGCGGCTCCTGATCGGAAACAAAAAGTTCTTCATCCCCGACAAGCAGTCCTGCCTCTCTGACCAGCACTCATGGAACTGGAGCAGTCAGGGAAAGTCGCAGAGCCTTCTTGGTTTCTGACGAAGATCCTGCTTGTTGGATTCCTCTTTTTCTGATCATTTCTCTTGACTCATCTTTCACTGACTGCTGCATCCTCATTTCCCTACAGTTTTCAAAGCATTTTACAAAAAAGTATCATTTGACGTAGACCTTCAAAAATCCTTAAGAGGTTATTTTTTATTCTCATCTAATAGCGAAGACATTGACCCACAAAGGGTAAAAGGCAAACCCATGATCAGCGTAACAGATCAGTCACAGATCAGCAAATAGAGTCCAAGTCTAACCCTATTATGTTATTAACTTGTGAATGTTTTCTAAAAGACAATGCTCCTGCTGTACATATATTGTGTCAGATAGGAGGTTAATTACCCACTGATATCTTCCTTGTGTAGTAAACATGAAAAAAGCAAAAATGGCAATGAATAAGAAAACTGAGTACTCAAATAAGCACCTGAAAGATACTAAAATGCACGTATTTCAGACTTCTTTTATTACACATTATGACACTTGAATGATTATCTAACAAAACTAGATTCTGCTATCTAATAGCCCATTTATGTTTCAAGGAAGACACTGGAACAAGCCCCAAAATATTTTCTTTATAACCAGTATTTTCCATCTTTGCAACTTCATTAATCTGAAAAAGGTTCTATACAGTTTAAAGCTTCCTGAACAGCTTTCTTTTGGGAGGCAGGCAAGAAGCATTTTTACCAGATTTTCCTCTATAATTTGAGCAAAAAACCGAAAAAGCCGTCTGTACACAAGTTAGTCAGGCTATTATAATTCATGTCATACCATTCCCAGAGAGACTGGAAAAAAAAAAGTTTTTGACAGTATAAGTTTAGATTCTTTATACTAAAGAAATACCAAGTTATGAAAAATACCTGACTTTAAAAGCTCTATATCCCCAAATGGGCTTTCCCAGTGGCTCAACAGTGAAAGAAACCTGCCTGCAATGCAGGAGACGTGGGTTAGATCCCAAAGTTGGGAAGATCCCCCGGAGGAGGAAACGGCAACCCACTCCAGTATTCTTTCCAGGAAAAACCGATGGACAAAGGAGCCTGGTGGTCTACAGTCCGTCCATAGGGCTGCAAAGAGTCGGACACACTGAGCAAGTGAGCACACACACAAGTGACATGCATGCTAAGTCACTTCAGTTGAGTCCGACTCTGTGACCCCATGGACTGCAGCCTGCCACACTCCTCTGTCCATGGGCTTCTCCAGGAAAAAATACTGCCATGTGGGTTGTGCCAGAGTGGGTTGCCATGCCCTCTTCCAGGGGTTCTTCCCTACCCAGGGATTGAACCCCCATCTCTTACGTCTCCTGCATTGGCAGGTGGGTTCTTTACTGCTAGCACCATCCCCAAATAAGATAAATCTACTCGATTCATAGCAGATACTGATCTATGGTTCACAGTTCTATTATGCTTATAAATCACTGAATCTATTATTACATCGTATATAACCACTTAAAGGTTCACAACTTACAAAATTTATTTCTGAACACTAAATTTCACAAATACAGGTAAGTAATTAAAAATGTATCCTCTTCTCAAGAAAAAATGAAGAAAGTACTAAATATTAAAGAGGAAAACAGAGCTAAACTGAATATATTAATAAGGCAAAAATTGCTTCATAAAGTGATTCTTTAATTTTAACTCAATTATCACCATTACACTTACTGTGTAGATTATAGCTGCCAACATTCCAACCAAGGTCAGAGAACTAATGGAAAATGACAAGGCAGCTAAACCATCTGCAAAGGAAGAAAAACAATGTTAAAAATATATAGCTATTCAAATGTTTATATTCAACAAATCAATATAAATATAAAAATTGGGTTTCTCACACATTCCAAAGGAATAAACCCCATATGCATTATCCCATTCTTGAAGTGCTAACTTCAAATGGAAAAGTTTTAAAATAGCTCTTCATAAATGGAATTCTTAAAGATCTTTCAGAGTAAGACTTTTTTCCCCTCACACCTCTTAAAATTAAAGGAAATCACTGCCTAATTATTGAGCCTAAAAAGAAACCAGCAGAATATCAGATGCTCAAAAGTTGGCCAAAAAATTCCCTGGCCTTTCTCAATGGCAGACGTTGAGAAATAACATGATAGGAATGTCACTGTCCTTGACCCTTTCTTCCCCTTCTGCTCAATCTCAAACTCCTAGTTTCTTTGTTCTTAACTTTCAAGTAAGTTTGAAAAATACAGCTTATACCTAAAATCGTAAAGAGTTTATTTCCCTCTTTAACTTGAAAGGAGCTAGCATTCTCCCTTAGAAAAAAAAAAACGCAAATAAATAGAAAATTGTTTCAAAGATAATACAAAAGCAGAAATACTGTGCTGCTGCTGCTGCTGCTAAGTCGCTTCAGTCGTGTCCGACTCTGTGCGGCCCCATGGACTGCAGCCTATCAGGCTCCCCCGTCCCCGGGATTCTCCAGGCGAGAACACTGGAGTGGGGTGCCATTGCCTTCTCCAATGCATGAAAGTGAAGTGTGAAAGTGAAGTCGCTCAGTCGTGTCCAACTCTTACCGACCCCATGGACTGCAGCCTACCAGGCTCCTCCATCCATGGGATTTTCCAGGCAAGAGTACTGGAGTGGGGTGCCATTGCCTTCTCTGGAAATACTATGCTACCAAGTTATATTTAAGAAACCTCTTAAAGGAAGAGGCTTCCCTGGTGGCTCAGACTGTGAAGAGTCTGCCCACAATGTAGGAGACCCTGGTTCAATCCCTGGGTCAGGAAGATCACCTGGAAAAGGAAATGGCAACCCACTCCAGTCTTCTTGCCTGGAAAATCCCATGGGTGGATAAGCCTGGTGGGCTACAGTCTATGGAGTCACACAGAATCAGAGACAACTGAAAACTAACACTTTCACTTTCACTTTCACGGAAGACCAAAGAGTGGGTTGTGAGAGTGACACTTTCAAATAAACATGCCAGATAAGGCAATGAAGTACTATGCAAATTTGAATATTCTTAAATATTAAGAATATTAATATGCATATATCCTTAAATATTCTAATATTAAATATTAGTCTAATATTCAAATTAGAATAATACTAATTGTTCTACTTTTAATACAGGTTTTACTAGACCAGTATTGACCTAGGTTAAATGCAGGTCCTGTGGAACCAAATATAATTATTAAATTAATTCATTTTATCAATATCAAATGATAATAAAAATTAGAATGATCTACCTTATTAAAACTAATGTCTTAGTTTTAAAATATAATACTTAGGGAGAACATATTACTGACAAGCTCAGAAACTGTGCGAGGCAGATTTTTAAGCCTCAGTTTTTGAAACTGTAATACTACATTTTACCAAATCAAAGACACTGATGTCGTTACTTTTTTGATCTTACTAGAAGTATCAACAGGAGAAGGCAGTGGCACCCCACTCCAGTCCTCTTGCCTGGAAAATCCCATGGATGGAGGAGCCTGGTGGGCTGCAGTCCATGGGGTTGCTAAGAGTCGGACACGACTGAGAGACATCACTTTCACTTTTCACTTTCATGCATTGGAGAAGGAAATGGCACCCACTCCAGTATTCTTGCCTGGAGAATCCCAGGGACGGAGGAGCCTGGTGGGCTGCCGCCTATGGGGTTGCTAAGAGTTGGACACGACTGCATGACTAACTGACTTCACTTTCACTTTTCACTTTCATGCATTGGAGAAGGAAATGGCAACCCACTCCAGTATTCTTGCCTGGAGAATCCCAGGGACGGAGGAGCCTGGTGGGCTGCCGTCTCTGGTGTTGCACAGAGTCGGACACGACTGAAGCGACTTAGCAGCAGCAGCAGCAGCAGAAGTATCAACAAAAAGTATTCATACAACTAGGAGAGGCCAGGCATTTGGCTAATAGCAACTTTAAGGTATTTTCACTTATAAAATGCATCACAAAATCAGAGATATGAAAACATGTAAAAATATGCATCTTAGAATTGATAAAGAGGAGTGTTCTGCTAAGATACCTGGCCAATCAAAAAAATTAATATTACTAACAGTGATAAACAAAATGTACTCTAAAATATAGTGTTTAAGATTTGAGGTTTTTTAAATGTTAATTAAGACTAAAGAGATTACAGCAAGTAATTATATAGGTAGCATTACAACAGTAATGCTGCCTGTAGAACAATAATGCTACCTATACAACTGCCGATTCAAGTTATGTGTGTGTTATGTATTGGTCACTCACTCGGGTCCGACTCTTTGCGACCCCATTGACTGTAGCCTGCTGGGCTTCTCTGTCCATGGAATTCTCTAGGCAAGAATATTGGGAAGGCCATTCCCTTCTCCAGGGGATCTTCCCAACCAGGGATCGAACCTGGGTCTCCTGCATCGCAGGCAGATTCTTTACTGTCTGAGCCACCAGGGATTCAAGTTATACTAGCACTCAAAAACCAGCAAAACTTAGAGAGAAAAGTGTTCAGGGCAAAAGGGTAGTTACTCAAGAGACCTGAAGGAGTTAACTGCAGGAAAAGAAGCAATTTCTTTCTCAGCAACAGGCTCAGATGCATAAACCCTGACATGCAGTATCATTAGATGCCAGGCCTGCTACCGTCTTCTTGCTGGTATCAGCAAGATGTTAATGGACCACAATTTACAAGACGAAATCTTAAGTGGAAAGCAAGAAAATTAAGAAGTTGTACAGCAAAGATTTTAAGACTTAGTTTAATCATCACTTAATACTGTATCTAGGTAAAGAGAAAGAAGTACTGATCAAAGAATGTGCAGTACCGTAAAAAGAATAAATATAAAAAGCAGTAAGAATTTTCCACGTTTATAAATTTTCTAGGTTTCTTTGAAAATAGTTACTATGTTCAAATGTACATGAAATTTTGAATAACAAAATGCCCATTCTTATTTGATAGCAGTTTCTAAAATACTAATTTTTTAATGATAAAAAACTTTCTTAAACTGACTTCCTAAACCTGCTTTCTTTCCCCCTCTAAAAATGTAGGCTATGCTGATTAAGGCAAGAAAAACTTTTGGAAAAGGAACTTCAAAATGTTTTGGTGAGGTAAATTTATAATAAAGTATCATTTCATCCACATAAAACCTCTGTAATTGGGGAATTCTCTGGTGGTCCAGCAGCTAGGACTGGGTGTTTCCATTGCAGGGGACACAGGTTTGATCCCTAGTTGGGAAACTAAGATCCTCAAGTGGCAAATGGCAAAAAGGGCACTAAAAAACAACAAAAAACTCTCCAATTTATATTCCACAAAAAATTACCTAATCAGGATCAAAGAGCAATATAAAGTTCTTTCAGTTTAAAGATAAAAACCAGTATCTAGCATATTTAACATATTACTCTATATATCCTAAGTGAATTAAAGACCACACAGAAATTATAAAACCTTTACTGCTAAAATACTTTGAAGATCACCTTTTCTTTTCAACATGGTACTTTCATAAAGAAGTCAAGAGAGTACAACAGCTAGATGGATTCCTCATCTACCTAGCATCCTTTAAACCATGAGTTAAAAGAATTATGAAGGTAAATTCTTAGCAGTGTAAAACAGACACCTTTCAAAGAAAGTGACAAGTATCGTGAAATATGAATTACTATGGACTTTTTTTTAAAGAATACTTACGACTACTTCCAAGTTCTTCAAACAGGAACTTCACCTTTTCCCACTCTGTAGAATTTTTGTTATCAGGAAGATTCAATGGAACGAAAGCACTACAAAGGAGAAAGTAACTCTGCTTAATGGTTTTAAAGACAAAAGGTTGAATGAAAGGAAATGACCTGAAACTCCATTTCTAGTAGTTTTTTTAAGGCAAGGTCAACTTTCCCCCTCAAAGAATTAGCAAATCCAATCTGCACCATGTACAGAGGGGTGTGAGAAGTTTCTCATTCATGCGTTTAATATATCACACATTTGTTTTCATATTTAGTTTCTATATTCAGTATAACTAGTTTCCTTTGTAATCCTATGTATTTTATTTTTTGCATTTAAAGCTATTTTGTCCACAGCACAAAAAGGTTAAGAATCTCTTGTTAAATCAGAATAGAAGTCATGCTTTCAGTATATTTAAATGCATAGAAAAGAATGGAAAATACACTAGAATTAACAGTAAATATCTCATTGTAGAACTAGAGGTGATTTTTATTTTTCTGGGTATTTCAAGATTCTATCTAGTATATATAATGAAGTAGTTCCATTTATTTTTCAATCTACAACTGAAAAAAAGAGACAAAGAAAGAAAAGCACTTCATTATCTAGCTCAGAAACAAAACGAGACTGAAAGGCTGAGCACCCCCTTTAGACTGTGCCTGTGAACCCCACCTCCTAATACTACCTCCTATCCAACATAATCTTAATTGTGAGCAAAGTGGTAAGATCTATCTTTTTGTAAAGGGGTAATACTGAATGAGTTCAACAATATATTAAGATGGTCATTCTGATAATGTATGCAAGTAAAACAAAGAAATCACTCTAATTAAAAAAAATTTTTAGACCGCTGCTTGCAGGCGGATTCTTTACCAGCTGAGCCACAAGGGAAGCCCAAGAATACTGGAGTGGGTAGCCTATCCCTTCTCCGGTGGATCTTCCCGACCCAGGAATCGAACTGGGGTCTCCTGCAGTGCAGGTGGATTCCTTACCAACTGAACTATCGGGGAAGCCCTTACTTGGTAAAACCGATACTTTTTATCCTTATAAAAAGATGAATCAGCAGACACAGCAGGAGGTTATCTAAATTTCTATTTGCACTAACATCAATTTACTATACTCATCTCAATCTTTGAGACTTATTTCTCACTACTTTTACAGAGAAAAGTGATTATCCACAAGGAAAGAGAAATACATGTAAAAAATTCATTGTTTGTTTCCCTGGTTATAAAACCAAAAACAATTAAATACAACCATTAAGATGGAATCAAAAAATAAAGAACAGCTCATGCATAATATACTTCTATAATGACATTAACTTATGTATTAGCACTTGAATAAAAATATAAATCAAACCAGAAAATCTATGTAACATTCTTTTATTTTATTTGGATGCAGTTTTTTCAGATATATATATATGGAAAAAATTGTACATGTATATTTTTGAAAAGTATACTTTGAACTTGTTAGTTGGAATACAGGGAAAAATTCTATATTGCACAAAATATCATGTCCAGTACTATTAAGACAGAAATATGTATTACAAATATCTAAAAACAGCATTCCTACTTAGAATATTCAGTATCTATATCAGTTTGATGTAACCAAAGGTTCTGTCCAGTGGGAGAAGAAAGTAATTAACTCTTGCTCTTGACACTTTCATGTTAAAGCTGCTGAATAGGGCTCTTGGAGAAGGCAATGGCATCCCACTCCAGTACTCTTGCCTGGAAAATCCCATGGGCGGAGGAGCCTGGTAGGCTGCAGTCCATGGGGTCGCTAGGAGTCGGACACAACTGAGCGACTTCACTTTCACTTTTCACTTTCATGCACTGGAGAAGGAAATGGCAACCCACTCCAGCGTTCTTGCCTGGAAAATCCCAGGGACAGGGGAGCCTGGTGAGCTGCCGTCTCTGGGGTCGCACAGAGTCGGACATGACTGAAGCAACTTAGCAGCAGGGCTCTTAAACAATTCAAATATTTAGAGAAACTTGAAGTGCTCAAAAACAAAAATCTTAAATGGCCCAAACTATTGTCAGAATGACTTCAGGAAGACACTTACTCTGAGGCAACCAGCAGAGCACTAACATTCCAGCACTATTATCTTAGGTAGAACTAGAGCGAGCAGCTAAAGCATAAACCCTAAGCAGGTTCATCAGCCGCCTTGCCACCAGGACCATGTAATCCAAAAAGATGTAAAATATCTTCTCATAAACTAAGAGCAACATCCATAAGCAGAATCCAAGAGTTATAACTAAATATGTCTATATGTCATGGGCGATAATATTCAAAACATTTAACAATGATTCTCAAGCTTCCCTGGTGGCTCAGAAGGTAAAGAATCTGCCTGCAATGCAGGAGACCCAGGTTTGATCCCTGGGTTGGAAGGTCCCCTGGAGAAGGCTTTGGCTACCCACTCCAGAATTCCATAGACAGAGAAGCCTGGAGGGCTACAGTCTGTGGGATGGCAAAGAGTACGATATGACTAAGAGACTTTCACTCACTTCCCATGGCAAAGGTATTCACATGGCAACATATGCTGTCCTTGGTTCTGAAGACCTTGCTGAACTGGGATTTACCCTCTGACTGGGCCAAGGGTGGGGTAACTCAGGAGTAGCTGATGACCTACATGGAAGCATTTCAACCTTTTAACAACCAGAAGGGGTCAAGCAATGTTCACCAGTCAAATACCAGCCCCGCAGACAAAGACCTAGACAGAGACCTGCCGTGCAAGCGCCTCCTGACAGATGCAGAGGCCACTTCAGTAAGAAGAGCCCAAAACATAGACACGTTCACTCTGATGGGGAGGCACTTACTGACATAGTCATATGACTATCAGGCATTTACTGAATGGTGATGATACTAAAGAAACCAAAAGTGTAGTAAGATTTGTGTGGTTGAAAGCTACAGATATTTTCTTAACCTCAGTCTATCTCTCTCACAAAAAAAAAAAAAAAAATGGATGCAGCAAAATGTTTATAGCTATTCTTTAATCAAGCTCTTTTCCCATTTAGGTTATTATGGAATGTTGAGCCAAGTTCGCTGTGCTTTACAGTAGGTCCTTGTTGGTTATCTATTTTAAATATAGTAGTGTATACACTAATTGAATCACTTTGCTGCAAACCTATAACTAACACATCATTGTTAATCAACTATACCCCAACGTAAAGAAATGAATACAGAGAACCTCAACTTTCAAAGACACACAATACAACATCAAGCTAAGAACTGAAATCCTCGTAAGATTATAAATTCCCTTTCTGCTCTTAACAACAGAAAAACTGCTTAGAAAAAACCTTCAACACCCAATCTGAGTGAATTAGCTTAATACAGATTATCTCTTCAGGAAGGGACAAAGGAAAGGCTAATGAATTTCAGTAGATATGAAATTGAAATCAGGAATTTAGCAAAATTGAAAATAAGATTTTTACCTCCTACACTCAATCACCAAGTCACATTTATCTTCCACATTGCCTACCTGTTTGTTCCTCTCCGCTCTCCGTAACTACTCCAGTTCAGACTCTCACCTCCCACCTGAACGACGACAGTGGTAGCTAACTGACTGACTTTCCTACCCACCGTTTGTGTCTCACTGACCAACTCCCAAATGCCCCTTTCCATGCATCCTTCAGTGTTGCAAAAAATTCATATATATTTGCTTTCATGGGTGCAAACACCAGTATATCCACACCTGCACTGCCTTTCAATCGCTCAGCAGGATAAAACTCAATGTCTTAAACACTGTATGTAAGATCCGGAGCCCACCTATGTGGCTAAGCTCATGGTCTGTCACTTGCCAACACAAACACTTGAAATGCCATCTTACAATTTTTTTTTTCTTTTGTACTGAAGGATCAAGAAGAGATGGAAGGAATACATGGAAGAACTGTACAAAAAAGATCTTAATGAACTGGATAACTATGATGGTGTGGTCAGTCAGCCAGAGCCAGACATTCTGGAAGCATGAAGTCAAGCGGGCCTTAGGAAACTCTGCTGTTAATAAACCTAGTGGATGCAATGTAATTCCAATAGAACTATTCAAAACCCTAAAGGATGAAATTGCTTTTGAAAAGTGCTGCACTCAGTAAGTCAGCAAATCTGGAAGACCCAGTGGTGGTCACAGGACTGAAAATGGTCAATCCTCATCCCAATTCCCAAGAAGGGTAGTACCAAAGAATGTTCTAACCATCGGACAATTGTACTCATCTCCCATGCTAGTAAGGTCATGCTTAAAATCTTGCATACCAGGCTTCAGCATTACATGAACCAAGAACTCCCAGACATCCAAGCTGGGTTTAGAAAAGGCAGAGGAACCAGAGATTAAAATTGCCAACATTTGCTGGATCATAAAGAAAGCAGGAGAATTCCAGAACAACGTCTACCTCTGTTTCATTGACTACGCTAAAGTCTTTAACTGTGTGGATCATAACAAAATGTGGATAGCTCTTACAGATGGGAATACCAAACCATCTTACCTGTCTCCTGAGAAATCTGTATGCAGGTCAAGAAGCATCAGTTTGAACCCTGAATGGAAAAACTGATTGGTTCAGGACTGAGAAAGGAGTACCACACGGCTGTCACCCTGTTTATTTAACCTAGATGCTGAGCACATCACAAGAGATGCCAGGCTGGATGAGTCATAAGTGGGAATCAAGATAGGCAGGAGAACATCAACAACCTCAGATATGTGGATGATACCACTCTAATGGCAGAAAGCAAAGAGGAACTAAAGAACATCTTGATGAGGGTGAAGGAGGAGAGTGAAAGAGCCAGCTTAAAAACTAAATATTAAAAAAAACTAAGATCATGGCATCTGGCCCCATTACTTCATGACAAATAGAAGGGGAAAAGGTTGAAGTAGTGACAGATTTCCTCTTCTTGGGCTTGAAAATCAGTGGATGGTGACTGCAGCCATGAAATCAGAAAATGATTGCTTCTTGGCAGGAAAGCTATGATAAACGTAGACAGTGTGTTGAAAAGCAGAGACATTATTTTGCCAACAAAGGTCCGTATAGTCAAGGCTATGGTCTTCCCAGTGGTCATGTATAGATGTGAGAGTTGGACCATAAAGAAGGCAGAACACCAAAGAATTGATGCCTTTGAACTGTGGAGCTGGAGAAGACTCCTGAGAGTACCTTGGACAGCAAGGAGATCAAACCAGTCAACCTCAAGGGAAACTAACCCTGAATACTCATTGGAAGGACTGATGCTGAAGCTGAAGCTCCAGTATTTTGGTCACCTTATGGAACAGCCAATTCATTGGAAAAGGCCCTGATGCTGAGAAAAATTTGAGGGCAGAAGGAGAAGAGGGCATCAGAGGATGAGATGGCTGGATGGCATCATGCAATGGACATGAACTTGGGCAAACTTCAGGAAATGGTGAGGGACGGGGAGGCCTGGCGTGCTACGGGGTCGGAGTCAGACACGACTGGAGACTGGACAACAACAACAACTGGGGGAGGGAGGATTTAAATTCACATTCCACTTTTTATATCATTCTTTAACTATTCCATGCTAACTTCAGTTTCTCAGTCATCATATGGAATAGACTCAAGTGTGTCCCCTCCGCCTCAAATTACTATGTTGAGGTGCTAAGTCCCCATGTGAATGGTACCTGGATACAGGGTCCCAAGGGTGACTCTCTGACCTGATGGGACTGACGTCCTTTTAGGGAGAGGAACAGACACCAGAGCTCACTGGTGGCCAGCAGAGAGGAAAAGCCGTAGGAAGACACAGTGAGAAGGCGGCCATCTGCAAGCCAAGGAGAGAGCTCCCACCAGACACCAAACCTGCTGACACTTTAATTTTAGACTCTCAGCCTCCAGAACTGTAAGAAGTAAGTGTCCACTGTGGAAGCTAGCAAGCCTGTGGTATTCTGTTAAGACAGCTCAAGTAGGTGGCTAAGTGGTAAACAATCCACCTGCTAAAGCAGGAGATGTAGAAGACATGGGTTCAGACTCTGGGTCAGGAAAATCCCCTGGAGAAGGACATGGCAGCCCACTTCAGTATTCTTGGCTGGAAAATTCCATGGACAGAGGAGCCTGGTGGGCTATATAGTCCATGGGATTGAAAAGAGTTGGACACAACTGAGCACGTATTTACATTATTCCTAGCCCAAGTAGACTAATACAGATTTTGGCACTGTGAAGCAGGTTTCTACTTTGTAACAAATACCTGAACATGTACATGTGACTTTGGAGCTCAGTGACAGGGAAAGACCTAAAGACATGGGAGGTTGCATGCCAGAGAAAGTCCAAACTGCCTTGAACAGACTACTGATAAAAATGTGGATGTTAAAGGCAATTCTGGTGAGAACTCAGGAAGAAAAGAGTGTTTTAGAGAAAGCCTCTATCATCTTAGAGAAGACATACAAGCTGTGAGAATGCTGTTAGAAATATGGACACAAAAGGTCATTCTGAGGAAATCTCAGCTAGAAATGAAGAATATGTCAATGGAAACTGAAAGAAAGGAGATCACTATTAGAAAGTGACGAAGAGCTTGACTGAATAGTTTTATAGTGCTTTATGGAAGGCAGAACTACTCGTAAGAGATAAGACTGGATATTTAGCTGAGGAAAATTCTAAGCAAAGTGCTGGAAGGAGCAAGTTGGTTTCTCCATACCATTTATAGTAAAATGCAAGAGAGAGAGATAAGCAAAAAGGAACCAGCCTTTTGAAAACAGTGAGCACGCACGTTCTAAGAGCTTGGCTGAACAATCACTTGTCAAGGAGATTAGTATGGGTGGAAACCATCGATTTAATCAGCTGTGTCACAGAAGACAGGAAGAGACAGGGTGACACCAGCAGAGACACAGTCAACCTGAACTAAGGTAAGGGAGCACAGATGAGACACAATAAGGGAAGGCACTGAGACTCGAGATTTGTCAGGATGGGGTCACAGAGTTATTTAGCAGAGAATGTGCTTTCATCCTTCAAGAAAGACCCCAAAGGCACTTCAGTTATCATCAGGGCTGCCGCTCCTACTAGACAAGAGGGCAAAGCTGCTTCCTCCTCAATTTCAGAAGACAGGGTCCTCTGCTCAGTTTAGCTGCCAGGGAGCTGATGCAGAGTCAAGGGGGCAGGACCAACACCCAGAATCAGGGGGTGGCGCAGGGCAGGGCTGCGGAGGGCCGGGGCAGTGACCCACCCCTCGGTGGGCCTGGAGGGCAAAGCCCCCATCAAAGAAGATGATTATTCCTGAGCCTTAAGATCTAAGGGACTCTGCCTTGCTCTGAACTGGTTTGGCACATTCACATTTCCTGTCTGATGTCTTTCTTTAGGATGGAAGTACCTGTCCTGTGCCTGTCCCACCACTGTGTCTGGAAGCACATGACCTGTCCTGTTGCACAGGTTCACTGCTGGGCAAGGGTTCCGACCAGGAGGAGTCTTCAGATCTCACCCACACCTGATCTAGATGACATTCAGAAAGACCCAAGACTCAGATTCCATGCTGGGTTAAGACTTTTGGGCCTTGCTGGGATGAGGTAAGTGCATTTTGCATATGAGAAGAACATGGATTTTGGGGGAGGCAAAGAACAGAGTGCTATAGACTGAATTTGTCCCCACAAAATCGATGTTGAAGCCTCAGTCGCCAACAGGATGGTATGTGGATACAGGGCCTGTAGGGACGTTCGGTCAGTTCAGTTGAGAGGTTGTCCTGTCTGACTCTTTGCGACCCCAAGGACTGCAGCACACCATGCTTCGCTGTCTAGCTCCAACACCCAGAGCTTGCTCAAACTCAAGTCCATCGAGTCGGTGATGCCATCCAACCACCTCATCCACTGTCTCCACTGTCGTTCCCTCCTCCTCCTGCCCTCAATCTTTCCTAGCATCAGGGTCTTTTTCAATGAAGACAGTTCTTTGCAGCAGGTGGCCCAAGTACCGGAGATTAAGCTTCAGCATCAGTCCTTCCAATGAATATTCAGGGTTGACTTCCCTTAGGACTGACTGGTTTGATCTCCTTGCAGTCCAAGGGACTCTCAAGAGTCTTCTCCAACACCAGAGTTCAAAAGCATCAGTTCTTTGGCTATCAGTTTCCTTTACGGTCCAACTCTTACATTCATACGTGACTACTGGAAAAACCACAGCTTTGACTAGATGGACCTTTGTTGGGAAAGCAATGTCTCTGGTTTTTAATATGCTGTCTAGGTTGGTCATAGCTTTTCTTTTAAGAAGCAAGAGTCTTTTAATGTCATGACTGTAGTCACCATCTTCAGTGATTGTGGAAAAACAAAGTCAGCCACTGTTTCCACTGTTTCCCCATCTATTTGCCATGAAGTGATGGGACCAGATGCCATGATCTTAGTTTTCTGAATGTTGAGTTTTAAGCCAGCTTTTTCACTCTCCTCTTTCACTTTCATCAAGAGGCTCTTCAGTTCCTCTTCACTTTCTGCCATAAGGATGGTGTCATCTGCACATCTGAGGTTATTGATACTTCTCCGTGCAATCTTAATTTCAGCTTGTGCTTCATCCAGTCTGGCATTTCACATGACATACTCTGCATATAAGTTAAACAACCATGGTGACAATATACAGCCTTGATGTACTCCTTTTCCTAATTGGAATCAGTTCCATGTCCAGTTCCAACTGTTGCTTCTTGACCTGAATACAGATTTCTCAAGAGTCAGGTAAGGTGGTCTGGTAGTCCCATCTCTTTCAGAATTTTCCATAGTTTGTTGTGATTCGCACAGTCAAAGGCTTTAGCGTAGTCAATAAAGCAGTAGATGTTTTTCTGGAATTCTCTTGTGTTTTCAATGATCCAACAGATGTTGGCAATTTGATCTCGGTTCCTCTGCCTTTTCTAAATCTAAGCTTGAACATCTGGAAGTTCTTGGTTCACATACTGTTGAAGCCTTGCTTGGAGAATTTTGAGCATTACTTTACTAGCATGTGAGATGAGTGCAACTGTGTGGTAGTTTGAACATTCTTTGGCATTGCCTTTCTTTGAGATAGGAATGAAAACTGACCTTTTCCAGGCCTGTGGCCACTGCTGAGTTTTCCAAATTTGTTGGCATGTTGAGTGCAGCATTTTCACAGCATCATCGTTCAGGATTTGAAATAGCTCAACTGGAATTCCATCACCTCCACTAGCTTTGTTCCTAGTGATGCTTTCTAAGGCCCACTTGACTTCACATTCCAGGATGTCAGGCTCTAGGTGAGTGATCACACCATTATGATTATCTTGGTCATGAAGATCTTTTTTGTATAGTACTCTGTATTCCTGCCACCTCTTCTTAATATCTTCTGCTTCTGTTAGGTCCATACTGTTTCTGTCCTTTATTGAGCTCATCTTTGCATGAAATGTTCCCTTGGTATCTCTAACTTTCTTGAAGAAATCTCGGGTCTTTCCCATTCTGTTGTTTTCCTCTATTTCTTTGCACTGATCGCTGAGGAAGGCTTTCTTATCTCTCTTTGCTATTCTTTGGAACTCTGCATTGAGATGTGTATATCTTTCCTTTTCTCCTTTGCTTTTTGCTTCTCCTCTTTTCACAGCTATTTGTAAGGCCTCCCCAGACCACCATTTTGCCTTTTTGCATTTCTTTTTCTTGGGGATGGTCTTGATCACCGTCTCCTGTACAGTGTCACGAACCTCCATCCATAGTTCTTCAGGAACTCTGTTTATCAGATCTAATCCCTTGAATCTATTTGTCACTTCTACTATATAATCATAAGGGATTTGATTCAGGTCATGCTTAAATGGTCTAGTAGATCTGCCTGTGGAGGACAGAGTCACCCTTCCCGTGGAGTAAAGAACCTGGCCTTACCCAAGCGAAGTCTGAATTTTGCCCATGATTCTGGCATGTCATCCAGGTCATATCTGATTGGGCATCTGTTTTCAGGACAGGGGCTGGCCATACCCAGCCTCACGTGATAGGCCAGAAAGACCATCCTGCAATTCAGCATGGAGGTGAGATGGCCATGCAGGCAATTACAGGCCATCAGTCCCGCAGACGTGCTGCAACAGAAACGCCACGTGAGCTTCCCTTGTGGGAAATACAAGTAGCCCCCCAGCATTTTGAAAGTTCACTTTATGCCATTTCATTTTTCTGAAAGAATTATATTAGTACCTATTTTCACTAGGTGAAAGAAATCTGAAAAGAAAACGGTCACTTTTATGAAGAAAGGCAAAAGGCAAAGACAATATCAGAGTTGGTTTTGGAGTCAGTTTACAGAGGCAGTGCGCACCCTGAGCAGAGCGTGACACCATCCAGTTCTTCCCCGGGAACCACACTCAGCGTCTCAGCATCCAGCCACCACCACCCTGACCTGGGTCTGTGCGCATCTGTGCTCTATCTGGTTTATTTTGTGCCTCTGTGAGCAAGGTGGGTCCTCAGGAAATTGTTCCTTCCCTTTAGGCCATTTCAGTTTAGGAAAGGTTTCCGGGCAACCCTCTAGTTTGGGATGGCAGGGAATCTGTACTCCACACGTGTTGTCACACATGGAAGCCAGAGGGTAATGTATCCAGAGGACAACAGTCACCTCACATCTGGAATCTTCCCAGACTCTGTCCTATGCATCTCTCAAGAGGCTGATTTTAATCTGTCTTCTTTACCTGTAATAAATGGTAAGTGAAGTGAAGTCACTCAGTCGTGTCTGACTCTTTGTGACCCCATGGACTGTAGCCTACCAGGCTCCTCCATACATGGGATTTCCCAGGTAAGATTACTGGAGTGGGGTGTCATTTCCTTCTCCAGGGGATCTTCCCAACCCAGGGAGCGAATCTGGGTCTCCTGCATTGCAGGGAGTCACTTCACATTCTGAGCCACCAGGGGAGCCCTTGGTAGCCATGGATATAATTGCTTTCAGTGAGTTCTGTGAATCCTTCTAGAGAATTACCAAAGCTGAGGGTGGTTTTAGGAACCCTGAAACAGCTTGCGATTGATTTCAGAGGTGAGAGGAGTGCTCCTTGAAGTCTGCAGTTGGGCTAAGTCCAGGCGCATCTATCTTCCTTTCCTTCTCGTCTCATACCCTCTGCGCCTGCCTTGTGAGAAACCCCTGCCAGCTCTTTCTCCAAACCACAGGCAGGATCTCCTCACTGCTGTGACCATACTGTCTGGTCTGGGTGACTGCAAGAGCTCCTAACAGACCTCAAGTTTCTAGCCTGACCACCACAAAGTCAACTCTCAATACACCATCCAGGAATCTCTGTGAAATGTCAGATCACGTCACTCCATGAGCAAATGCCCTCAACAACTCCCCGCTCCCTGAGGATCAATGTCAGAATGCTGCCAATGCCCCCAGGCCCTACTCAGGCAGCTCCAAGCACCCCCTCTTCCTGCACCATGGCTGGGTCCAGCCCCTCCACTCCAGCCCCCGCCCCCCCCCAACCCCGGTGCCCTCGCTTGGTCCTGAAGGCGCCAGAGGCACTCCCACCCCAGGCTCACCAACCTTTCCTCTGGGTGGAGAACACTGCACTGCCCTCCCCTCACACACGCACACAGCTGGGCTCCCTACCTCCTCCAAGGGTCTCCTCATCCTGCCTTCTCACAGGGTCACACCCCCAACACGGCCTAGTCTTTCCTTTCTTTCTCTGCTCTGCTCTCCTAACCCCCTGCAAAGAACCAATAAATTGCAGAACAAACTTCAGAATCTGTTTTGTGCAGGAAAGATATCCTGGCTACTATGAAGATTTGATTTCACTGACGGTTCTCAGTCATGTTCAAAATAAGGAGCTAGCCAACTACTGAGGGCTCATGTGTGTAAATACAGTTTCACTGGCACTCAGTCATGCCCTTTGGTTTATGCACTGTCTGTGACTTACTGTAGAGCTACAGGAGGAGAACTGAGTACTGCTACATGGACTACTTGGTCCACTAACCTGAAATACTATCTACTCTTTAAGAAAAGTTTGCTGATCTCTATTCTAGGTAATTTAGATTTACAGATAAGGGACCCCCCACACTGACAAAGCAAATTCACTTAACTAGATCTGGCTTGATTTAAAAAGCCAAAAACAACTTTAAAAATATATTTAAGAGCTAAAATAAATAACAATACCACCAGAACACATCCTCTCAACAACTGGAAAATACAGGGCCTCCCCCAGCTGACATGGAAAAGGTCACATCTCTTCCAACAGTGACAATAACTCAGGAACAAGTTGGTAAGGGCTCAGTGTCCAGTATGCAGAGAGGATTACACAGGTGACCAGGAAATCCAACAGTTGCCCGGAAACCACTACTTTGACAGCAGTTATATTGTGTTGTGGTTAGAACTGCATGATGCACGACCTGTATGTAGGAAGAGCTTAAATGGTGAGGACTCTACTCAGCAAATAGAGTTCTGGGGCTTCTGCAAACAACAGATTTAGCAGTGACAGACAGCTACATGACTTTCTGTAGACGGACTCTGTGAAACTAAAGACCACCTCTGAGCCAGAGCTATGGTAGACTTCTTATCACAGCTGTTAATTGTATCACAGCTGGATTTAAGAATCACTTAAGAAAGCCCAACCCATAATATTAATTCATTAAGTGTTTTTCTTCTCTAAATTTAAAGTTAGTATCTACAGATGGAATTGTATCTACAACCCAGTGCCTCTTATTCCTGAATTCAGAGTGATAATTTTGCAAGTGTGAAACTTGTTTTTGTGGGTTTCCCCTGCCAGAATGGAACTGGTTCCTTCAAGTCTACCTAGGGTCCTGCTACCTGTCATGTGACCCTGTGACGGACGTTTTCACCTCTTTCTCTGACCTCCACCCTGTCATCCGTGTAGCTTATAGTAAACACAGTGGAGCCAGAGCCCTAAAGTCCTACTGATATAAAGTCCTTCTGTTCTAATTGCACAAAAGCATCTACCTTGGCCACATCAGCCATGGAGTGAGGTCACGTTAATTCAGGAATCTGAGACCAATGATTTTGATTTTTGTTAAATCTTTAGAGAGCAAACCAAAGCAAAATTACAGTGGGAAGGAGAATGTGGCTTCTCATGGTACTCTTTGGTTTTCTTTCATTTTTATTTTTAAAGACTACTTCACAAGATACAGCTTCTGCAGAAACCAACATGACAAATGACACGTCTTAGGAGTCTTAAGTTGGTAGGAATCTGATTCTTGTTCCTTTTTGGGTATGAGTTGGGCAGCACACAGGCACAAAAAGACAGAAGTTTGAAATCTTCGGTTCTAAGGATTTTTAAATTGACTCCTAACTCACTGTTTATCCTGGGGATCTTAAAATAATTTCCCTCACAGAAATTATTTCATTACTGCTTCTACAGCAAATGAATGCTTTTTATAATTCATTGGTCTTCAGGAACTGAGGTCCTATGCTGTCTCACTTTAATTTTTAAAGCCCATTTATCATCTCTGAAACCTTTCTGTTTGCTTGGTTCTGGCT
This sequence comes from Bos taurus, assembly GCF_002263795.3. Taxonomy (NCBI): domain Eukaryota; kingdom Metazoa; phylum Chordata; class Mammalia; order Artiodactyla; family Bovidae; genus Bos; species Bos taurus. Next base: position 8,688,704 of record NC_037336.1, read on the forward strand.
GTACTTGGAATCATGCTGATCATTGTGATCACGCCCACAACTTGACCTGGAGAGGTAGGCCTTCTTTTTTAGCCTAATAGTGTTCCATGTACATGCACATGTTCTTTGGCACACCTAGGTGTTTGTGTGTATGTGTTAGTCGCTCAGTCATGTCCAACTCTTTGCAACCCCATATACTGTAGCCCACCAGTCTCCTCTGTTCATGGGATTCTCCAGGCAAGGATACTGGAGTGGGTTGCCATTCCCTTCTCCACAGGATCTTCCCAACCCAGGATTCGAACCAGGGTCTCCCACATTGCAGGGAGATTCTTCACCGTCTGAGCCACCAGGAAAGACTGTTAAGTGTTTAAAGTTGAATAAATGAAGAAGCTTAAGAATGCTGCTGGGAAAAAAAAATCAGGATCTATTTTAACAATGATAAATGTCTTCTATTAACAGGGACAAATGTTTTCCAAAATGAAATTTTTTAATGTATTAATAAATACACAAAAACTTACTGTTATAAGTTTATAAAAACGTATGGAAAAAGAATTAAGAACAAATTCATTAGAAATTCCCCAGTGGTCCAATGACTAGTATTCCATGCTCTCACTGCTGAGGGCCTGGGTTCGATCCCTGATCAAGGTACTAAAATGCCACAAGCTGCCCAGCACAGCCAAAAAAGGGAGGGAAAGAGAGACTGAAGGAGGGAAGCAGGAAGAATAAAAGAAGAGAGACAGAGAAAGAAAAAACTTGTTGACAAAGATTAATTCAAAGTTTTAAAGACTGATGCATCAAATCTGAAAAGAGGTACAGACAAGGATTTTTCATCAGTGTTGTTTACAAAAACAGAAAAACCACAAACATCATAAATGTCCAAGTAGCCATCACAAGACCAGCCAAATAAATTGTTACAACCTAAGAAGGGAATGCAATACACACAATGATGCATCTATCCTGAAGAGATGCCTGCAATGTATCAACCAGTGATTATCAAAAATCACATAAAAAGTAATCACATCTGTGTAAAATTACAACACGGAGGGTATATGGGAGAAGGGGCTTTCTGCATATATTTGAACACATTAAAAATATCTAGATAGAACAATGTAGTGGTTATTGATTGTTGGTAGTCTGTTCTTTTAAAATTTTCTTGATTTTCTCTCTTGGGTTTTTATTAATGAGCCCTTATTACTATTATCATTATCATTAAAATAATGCTGTTTCCATTTTCAGGAAAAGAAAAATCGAAACTTACCCAACTAAAAGAAGAAGTGCACAAATCACAACAAATCCCAAAGTATACTTGAGTGCCATTTTAACTTGCTAGATGTCAAAGGAGAAAAAACATTCCATTTAGTAAAACTTTTAAAATATAAAGTATTCTTGCTACAGTGTAACAGTACTTTCATGTTCGATATACCAACTGTGCAAAGTTCCTCTTTATTGAAAAACAATGTATATAACATATCTTAAGTATCTTTCACACTATACTAGATTTTTTAAATCTTTTCAATGATTAGATCTCATGAAAAGGCAGTACACCTAAAATACAATGAATTCTTTGTGGGAGACATAACAGTAATTAGTTTACTTTAATAAATACCAGAATATTTTTATAATATTCCTCAAAATAGGGAGCAATCTAAATCTACAATGCCCATACCTCAATTTATCAAAATGGGTTAAGTAATAATTAAACAACAATTATAATATTTAAATTATATATGTTTGGATATATATAATATATAAAACATATACTTATAAAAATTTATTTTATAAATATGCATACACACATATAAAGCACATACCATGCCAGGACTGTTTCTAAGAACTTTACATATATTAAACTCATTTCAAACTTACAACACCCCTGAGATAGGCATTCCATCCCTGCTTCAGAGATAAGGAAACTGTGGCCCAGAGGTTAATTAATTTACCATATGTCATATAGGTGCCAGGGGATTAAACAAGGACTTGAAACCAAGAACTCAGTTCTTTAAAGCCTGTGCTTTCCTTGGTACGCATAATGTAAGACAAAGTTTAACAAAAACACAAACTAGACACTCTAAATACATGGAAAGAAAAGTTAATCTCAAAGGAAAAGCTACATCAGTGAGAAAACAAAACATGACTTGTCTCTCGCCCTAATGAAATCTTTAAAATAATCACCTTTTAAAATATAACTTTATGTTTCATATGATAAATTCTTGTTCACAAAGGAGTTGAGACAGTCTTTAGGAAAACACCTAAGGTAAAGTTAAGGAGGGTCAACCATAGGGGATGGGGAAGATGCACTTGAGAAGCAGTGAAGATAGGAAGCACCTGCTCATCCCATTTTCAACAGCAACTCTGTGACTAGCCATTCTACCTTACACACCCTGGGTTTTCAAATACAGAATCACACAGTATCTGCAGATAATAGTTCAACTTTCTTTATGTATATTTAAACACTTTTCCCTCTAACAAACTGCACTGACTACCACTCTGGAATCATTTAAAATATTACTGATGTACTTTGCTAATGATCTTAATGCAGATGCTGTAAAGTTTTAATAAGCACAGCTATGCCTAATGCTGGCTTTTGAGTGAATATATGTGTGTATATATATATATATATATATATATGTGCATATGTATTCAAATGTTACAAACCAAAAACATGTTATAAAACAAATTCCTGTAACTCAATAAAAAAACAAAATAAATTTATTCTTTTTATGCTGTTTTTCTCTTAAATTAGAAATAAAGTATTCAATTTTGGCAAATACCTTTCAACATACAATTTCTTCTAGGACCTATTAAATTACCATATATTAATAGAAGTGCTGGTTCTAAACCACCAATGCATTCCAGAGACTGGCCCAACTCAGTTATATACTATATTAACGTGCTTCTAAGATACTCCTGAATTCTACCTGCTAATGTTTCAGTGAAGAGTTTTATACCAAGACTTCAGTGACCTTGGTCTGCAGGTCTGGACACGCATATGTGCTCTACTGACCAGGTTTCTGTATCCGTATTACTACGGGAATTAGTAAGGACAACCTGAGAGTCCCCCTTTCCGTCCCAGAACAGGGGTCAGCAAACTGCATCCTGTGGGCCACAAACAGCCCCTCCTACCTCACATCATGCTCACTGTATACTGGCCTTACACAGAAATAAGTTTGCTGACCCAGCTGCCGAACTCGAGAACAACAGTCACAAGTACCCTGTGACTCCTGGGTGCTGGAATATAGTTAGTTTGAGCTGGGGGATGCTGCAGGTGTAAAATGCACTCTAACTTGCACAGAATGTGAAAAAAAGTAATGTCTCATTAATAACGTTTTTGACTATCTGAAATAATATTTCGAACATATAATATTAAATACAATGTGTCATGAAAAATAATTTTAATTGTTCTTTCTACTTATTTTATTATGACTACTAGAAAATTTTAAATTCACATGTGGATTACATTATATTTCTATTAAACAACACTGCTCAAGAATAAAATCAAAAGTCACATTATTTGAAAACAGGAAGAAATAATCCCTTCTCCCCTAAATTGAGACCTCTAAAATAAAGCTACTTACAGTGCATTTACCAGTATCATCATCATCCTTTTCTTCATAGTAGAAGTAGACAAAAGGGATCCAGAAGAACACACAGAATAATATAACAGAATATAAGGCTGCAGAAAGAATGAGATGAGAGATAATAAAAACACACCAACTTAACAAACGTTTAAAACATATAGGTACACACACCCCAAATTCACTCCCCTATCTGATTCCTAGACCTGCAACTTGATATGTATGTGTAATATCCAAATCAACCTTTTCTGAACCCTGTTTCAAGAAGTCAACACCATTATTATCACATAGCAAATCATAATTCAAGTTAACTTTGAGGCAATTTTTAGCAACAATTATGATACTAAATGTTTCAATAAACTGTGCCCTCTAACATCTTAGGTCTTACTATAGTACTAAAAACTTTCTGTGAAGGATCTTATGTAAATAAACTTTAACTTTTATATTCTTTACAACTTAATACTGAGTACAGCTGACACATTTGCCAGTCACTCAAGTTAAAGAAACAGCTGTAACTGATACGATCCTTGTTACAAATAATTTCCCCAATCTATGTCTAAAAGGAGAATAGAGGGGCACAGGAGGAGATGGTTATATGGTACCATCCACTCAATGAGCACGAATCTGAGCAAACTCCAGATGACAAAGAACAGGGAAGCCTGGCATGCTGCAGTCCATGGTGTCACGACGAGTCAGACACGACCCAGAGACTGAGCAACAGAGTTTAAAACATACAATGCTATGAAACTGATCTTATAAAAAAAAGTCAGGATACAGAAAATGTAAGAAACAGTAAAATCAGATTCAAAGTTAACTGATATGAATTTCTATTTATCTGCTTTAAAATAACATTAGATTTGAGATACTTTCAACCAGTAGTCAAAGTATTGTTTTTAATTCAACATAGAACTTGACATTTCAACAGCTATTTTTATTTAAAATAAAAATAACATAAACAATTTTTCAGACTCAAGAAACCTAAGAAATCTGTGTATTTACATTTATTTTCATACACTATATCAAGGGAAATAGTGACTATGCAATTATATAAAGGAACCACAAGATGAGAATCATTATACTCCTTTATCCAAAAAAGTATTATTAAAGGTTATTAATATATAATACTTAAATTACTAACAAATTAAAATAGCTACTTTTAATTACTAACAAATTAAAAGTATTGTTAATAATGTATAATAAAGCTAAATTACTCATTCTCTTGGGAAGAATGCATAAATTACAGAATTTTTAAACATGATCTAAATACTAGCTAGCACTGTTTCATTTTTCTGGAAGTCACTTATGAAACAGCCCCCACTAAATGCAACATAGTTAAGAAAAAAAAACTCAGAACAAACCAGACTCTAAATAACTGATAAAAAGGTCAGAGTTAATTTATACTGCCCAATCACAACATGACTGTCAGCATACTGAATTTTGGCACTACAGATACTTTGTAAAATCTATGCAGCCTATCAATATTGTAAGAAATTAAAAATAACAATAAATATTTAAGGGTAATGAATACTGATGTTTCTACTATAAACCAGAGAGTAGCCAGAATTTACATTTTTATTCCAAATCTAAGAGCCAGTGGAAATAAACAAGTATTCAAAAGAGTACCAAAATACTGGTTGGACCATAAAGAAGGCTGAGCTCTGAAGAACTGATACTTTTGAACTGTGGTGTTGGAGAAGACTCTTGAGAGTCCGGCGGACTGCAAGGAGATCAAACCAGTCAATCCTAAAGGAAATCAGTTCTGAATATTCACTGGAAGGACTGATGTTGAAGCTCCAATATTTGATCACCTGATGCAAAGAGCCAACTCACTGGAAAAGATCCTGATGCTAGGAAAAGACTGCAGGAGGAGAAGGGGACGACAGAGGATGAGACGGTTAGATGGCATCACCAACTCAATGGACATGAGTTTGAGTAAGCTCCTGGAGATGGTGAAGGACAGGGAAGCCTGGCGTGCTGCAGTCCACAGGGTGGCAAAGAGTCAGACAGAACTGACCAACTGAACAACAAAAAGCTTCAAAAAATTAAACATAAAAGGGAAAGTACTATAAATCACCCTAAGCACTATACCAGTATTAGGACTGAAATAATCAAATAATTTGTTAAGACTAGAAAAAAGCCTAAATTATAACAGCATTTATTGGGCTGAGAGCCATATGCCACGCTTGATAAACTGACAGATGCAGTAAGGTCTGGCTTCAGCCTCAGCATATCCATGTGTCTACTGCTTGGTGGCCTTGGCCTTAACAGCCACAGAGCCCAGTGACTATTTCATGAGCATTCCCAATAAGCATGATTATCAAGGTGCTCATCATTATTCCCTGGTGGCTCAGATGGTAAAGCTTCTGTCTACAATGCGGGAGACCTGGGTTCAATCCCTGGGTCAGGAAGATCTCCTGGAGAAGGCAATGGCAACCCACTCCAGTATTCTTGCCTGGAAAATCCCATCGATGGAGGAGCCTAGTGGGCTACAGTCCATGGGGTCACAAAGAGTCAGACACGACTGAGCAACTTCACTTTCTTTACTTTCATAATTACTAGTCATTAGGAAGATGCAAACTAAGCCCATGAGAGGCTACAGACCCCAGAATGGCTAAAATTAAGCCATCAGTACCAAGTATTGACAGGAATGCAGAACAACATACTTTCCCATGCTTTTCAAGAGGGACTATAACCAGCACAACCCTGTGGAGAACTGTCTAGCAGTCTCTCACCAAGTTCACACCTACCTACCATATAACCAGATGGTCCCACTCCACCAGCGATGAAGTGCAGTGACACATGCAAAGTCTTTCCGTCCAGACAAGCCTACCTGAGGGGCAGAGTCCAGGGTTCTTATCGGTGATTTATAATGCAGGCACAACTGCCTGAGTGACCAGTTAAGATTACCAAAAGTACAGACTCCAAAAAGGACAGCAGCTGTACCACAAGTCACATGCACAAACAATCTAAACAAGCTGGACTGCACGATTCTGTATTCAGTGGTACATATCCACTAATCAATTAGTACTATCAGGTGACAGCCAAAGGCCAGGTTTCCAGGTATTGGTCAAGGGTCAGCCACATAAGCAGGTCCCCCTGAAGATATGTGAGAGGGAAACTATCGAGTCTGATTCACAACGAGAAAGTTGACAGCAATATTATTAACAGTGATCAAAACCTGGAAATGACCTAAATGTCCATCCGCAGGTGAACAGATAAGCTGAGTGGTACAGTCATACAAATGGCAATAAAAAAGAAAAAACTATGAATACCTGTGAGAAGGATGGACCTCACAGACCTTAGGCTGAATAAAAGCACAGACACTGGAAGATGTACACCTTCTGAAAGCCACGCAGTTGCGTCCAACTCTGTGACCCCATGGATATAGTCCATGGAATTCTCCAGGCCAGAATACTGGAGTAGGTAGCCTTTCCCTTCTCCAGGGGATCTTCCCAACCCAGGGATTAAACCCAGGTCTCCCACATTGCAGGCGGATTCTTTACCAGCTGAGCCACAGGGAAGCCTACACCTTCTAGTACCTTCTAGTATATCTTAAGGAGAAGGCAATGGCACCCCACTCCAGTACTTTTGCCTGGAGAATCCCATGGACGGAGGAGCCTGGAAGGCTGCAGTCCATGGGGTCGCTAAGAGTCGGGCACAACTGAGCGACTTCACTTTCACTTTTCACTTTCATGCATTGGAGAAGGAAATGGCAACCCACTCCAGTGTTCTTGCCCCGGGGAATCCCAGGGACGGAGGTGCCTGGTGGGCTGCCGTCTATGGGGTCGCACAGAGTCGGACACGACTGAAGCGACTTAGCAGCAGCAGCAGCAGTACATCTTGAAGAAGTTCCAGAACTAGCAAAACTGGCTTATTATGACCCAAGTCAAAAAAGTATTTGGGGGCAATTACTGACTATAAAGAGACATGAGGATGTACAGCAACCAAAAATCTCATATGTTGCTGGTAAGAATATCCAGAAAAAGTTTCTAGGAACTGACACCTGAGGAAGAAAGTAGGGAAGAAACACAGTTCTGAAGAGACTCTGGGATACTGGTCTGTGCAAGGCTGCCCTGACACCACATCCTCAGCCATTTGCTTGTAATCAGACTGCTCTTTTTCAGTGTCCTTCAAAAAGATTTCTTCCTTCAGCATGTAAATGTTAAACTGTAAAGAAGGAAACTAAAAATACATTAACATTTTCATGTGTTTCAGATCAGTTCTAATGCCAAGTTGGTACTATATATCTGTAAATGAAAAAAATGCTATCATGAAACAGAGTAACTGATTCTTTTAATTAAGTTATACTTCAAACTGATAGCTATTTTCAAAGGAAAATTATTCTTAACTCCAACAGGAATGACACTCTCAAATCCTGATATCTTTATAAAATACATTTTACTTGTAACAGTTTTTGTTAAAAGATTGCTACTAACAAGTAAAAGATAAACAGACTTTTTGGTTTAATAGTCCCACTAAAATTAAAAAAAAAAAAAAACACACTAAAAAAGAAATTTTAAACCTCACATCTACAGAAATTGGCAGAAATTAAACTCATAAAACAAGTTATTTTTTTTAAAACAAAACTAGCAAGAACAAGTGAACAGAAAGCCATCAACTCTTAAAAAGCCAGACAAAAATTGTGGCAAAAAATACATGATAATTCTTATGATTTTTTAAATACACACAAAGCCAACAATGTATCTTTTGAAAACTGCATTTCTAAACTATAACTCACATAAGAATTAACTTGGACAAATCAGGCTTCGGAACTTCTAGACATTCTTTATTCCTCCTAACTACCAATGAGAAATCTGAAACACAGAATAGCTCAGTCAATATTGTAATAGTATAATTGATCATTACAAAGCTTTTTATTTTAGAGGGTCAAAGTATTAAGATATTCTGGGAACACTAAAAGCCTTCTAAAATTATCCCACTGGCCCAGCTGAAGCAATCTGGGGTCAAGACTGCCAGCTGCACACACAACACCCATTTTCCTTTCAGCTCACTCTCCTTTTTGTCTTTCTTCCTTCGACATTCTGCCTGAATTGTACACATGACAGCTTAGACTCCAGCCACGTCTCTGGACTCTGTGGTAGCCTTAAGGTGGAAAACAGGTACTAAGGACGGAGAGCAGAGGGAAGTGAGCGGAGGCCTTGCATAATGCTGCTACACCAGCCCGGGTACCTGCCTCCAGTCTTATTTTAAGTGAGACTGAAAAACCATTCCAGCCATTTATTTCCAACCTGTTCACAGCAGCATAGAATGTTGCAGGAGAAATGGGGTAACCCAAACATTCACCCCTGAGCCGTCACGTCCGTGGTGGTCCTGAGAGTGGTCAGTAGATGAAGCTCAATTAGTCTGTGCCCCTGAACACGGCAGCATCGTGATGGGCAGCCTAGTCCAGGTTCTAAACATATTTCCCCTGATAGTCAGCAGTCCTCTAATAAACACCAGGCCCTCCAGCTAAAATGGGAGGTATTGTTGCCTGATCACTCAATGGAATAAAGAGACCAAAATCTGTTATTGTTGTTCAGTAACAGTGGTGTGCAAATCTTTGCAACCCCAAGGACTGCCGCACGCCATGGCGCCCTGTCCTTCACCATTTCTTGGAGGTTCCTCAAACTCATGTCCATTGAGTCAGTAATGCCATTCAATCTCATCCTCTATCGTCCCCTTTTCCTCCTGCCTTCTGTCTTTCCCAGCATCAGGGTCTTTTCCAATGAATCAGTTCTTCACATCAGGTGACCACAGTATTGGAGCTCCAGCTTCAGCATCAGTCCCTCCAATGAATTTTCAGGATTAATCTCCTTTAGGATTGACTGGTTTGATCCCCTTGCAGTCCAAGGGACTCTGAACACCACAATTGTTGGGAGTTTTCTCCAATACTACAGTTCAAAAGTGTCAATTCTTCAGCGCTCAGCCTTCTTTATGGTCCAGTTCTCACACTCATACATGACTACTGGAAAAACCATAGCTTTGACTAAATAGACCTTTGCTGGCAAAGTAATGTCTCTGCTTTTTAATATGCAATCTAGGTTGGTCATAGTTGTTCTTCCAAGGAGCAAGAGTTTTTTAATTTCATGGCTGCAGTCACCATCCACAGTGATTTGGAAGCCCAAGAAAATAAAGTCTCTCGCTGTTTCCATTGTTTCCCCATCTGTTTGCCATGAAGTGATGGGACTGGATGCCATGATCTTAGTTTTCTGAACACTGAGTTTTAAGCCACCTTTTTCACTCTCCTCTTTCACCTTCATCAAGAGGCTCTTTAATTCCTCTTTGCTTTCTGCCATAAGGGTGGTGTCATCTGCTTATCTAAGGCTATTGATATTTCTCCCAGCAATCTTAACTCCAGCTTGAGCTTCATTAAGCCTGGCATTTTGCATGATGTACTCTGCATAGAAGTTAAATATGCAGGGTGACAATACACAGCCTTAACGTACTCCTTTCCCAATTTTGAACCAATCTGTTGTTCCGTGTCCGGTTCTAACTGTTCCTTCTTGGTCTGCATGTAGATTTCTCATGAGGCAGGTCAGGTGGTCTGGTATTCCCATCTCTTGAAGAATTTTCCACACTTTATTGCGATCCACACAGTCAAAGGCTTTGGTATAGTCAATGTAGCAGAATTAGTTTTTCTGGAATTCTGTTGTTTTTTCTATGATCCAACAGATGTTGGCAATTTAACTCTGGTTTCTCTGCCTTTTCTAAATCCAGCTTGAACATCTGGAAGTTCTCAGTTCACATAGTGCTGAAGCCTCGCTTGGAGAAGTTTGAGCATAACTTTGTTAGCATATAACATGAGTACAATTGTGCGGTAGTTTGAACATTCTTTGGCACTGCCTTTCTTTGGGACTGGAATGAAAACTGACCTTTTCCAGTCCTAAGGTCACTGCTGAGTTTCTAAATTTGCTGACATATTGAGTGCAACACTTTAACAACATCATCTTTTAGGATCTGAAATAGCTCACCTGGAATTCCATCACTTCCACTAGCTTTGTTTGTAGTGATGCTTCCTAAGGCCCTCTTGACTTTGCATTGTAGGATGTTTGGCCCTAGGTGAGTGATCACACCATAATGGTTATCTGGGTCACTGAGATCTCTTCTGTAAAGTTCTTCTGTGTATTCTTGCCACCTCTTCTTAATATCTTCTGCTTCTGTTAGGTCCATACCATTTGTGTCCTTTATTGTGCCCATCTGTGCATGAAATGTTCCCTTGGTATCTCTAATTTTCTTGAGGAGATCTCTAGCCTTGCCCATTCTACTGTTTTCGTGTATTTCTTTGCACTGTCCACTGAGGAAGGCTTTCTGATCTCTCCTTATTATTCTTTGGAACTCTGCATTCAGATGGATACATCTTTCCTTTTCTCCTTTGCCTTTCACTTCTCTTTTCTCAGCTATTTGTAAGGCCTCCTCAGACAACCATTTTGCCTTTTTTGCATCTCTTTTTTTGGGGATGGTCTTGATCCCTGCCTCCTGCACAATGTCACGAACCTCTGTCCATGGTCCTTCAGGCACTCTATCAGTTCTAATCCCTTGCATCTGTCATTTCCAATGTGTAACCGTTAGAGATTTGATTTAGGTCATACCTGAATGGCCTAGTGGTTTTCCCCAATTTCAGTCTGAATTTGGCAATAAGGAGTTCATGATCTGAGCCACAGTTAGCTCCTGGTCTTGTTTTTGCTGCCTATATAGAGCTTCTCCGTCTTCGGCTGCAGAGAATATAATCAATCTGATTTTGGTGTTGACCATCTAGTGATGTCCACGTGTAGAGTCATGCCTTGTGTTATTGGAAGAGGGTGTTTGCTATGAGGGTGTGTGCCACTGCATTCTCACGGCAAACTGTTGGCCTTAGCCCTGCTTCATTTTGTACTCCAAGGCCAAACTTGCCTGTTATTGTCAGATATAAATCATGCCTCCTAATTTGATGAAAGGGCTTCTATGGTAGCTCAGTGATAAACAACCTGTGTGCCAACGCAGAAGCAGCAGCTTCAATCCAAAGGTCAGGAAGATCCTCTGGAGAAAATGGCAAGCCGCTGGAGTATTCTTGCCTGGGAAATCCCATGGACAGAAAGAGTTTGGCAGGCTACGGTCCATGAGGTCTAGAAAGAGTTGGACACAACTTACCGGCTTAGTGATTAACAACATCAATTAACAACAATTCGATGAAACCACTGTTTTCATCCTTGCTGGAAGTATTCCCATATGGCTATAAAGAATTCTAAAAACAGCTGCCTTCAGCTGCAGGGTTTGAAGAGTAACAGTTTTGTGAAAGGGTCACAAGGAATACTAGTACAAACTGCCATGCTCACATCTATTCCCTGGTGACCAGTAACACGTAAAAAGATCACGGCAGGAAAGAACCACATGGTAGTGCTAGGGGGTTCACGGCACTCTCTAAACATGGAGGGGCACCTCTCAATTCATTTTAGGAAACTAGCAGAGGCTTCATGTTTAAACCTGATGAAAAAACAATAAAGGAAAATCACAGGCCAGTTTCACCTCTAAATCAAGCTTTAAAAGAATCCTAAACAAGATGGCAGCAAATGAAATCTAGCAAAAAAATTAAAAAACCCAAAAAGCCACCACCATGACCAATCTAGATTATCCAAGGAATGCAAAGATGGTTTAAGAACAATCTATATTCATGTGACACATCACTTAGAAGAATGTAAATATGAAACAAACTTCACATGATTATCTCCCCCTAACAAATGCATTCAATTCAACAAACATCTACTGAGTATGTTCCAGGCATCATTCTGGGGTCATGGACCAGAGCTCACTTCTTCCCTCCTCTCACATGGCTTACTTCTAGTGGGGAAAAGAAAATATTTAGAATCATTGAATTAAACTACTCAGAGTACATTAACAAAAATCTTAAATCGGTAACAAAAACACATCCCAACTGCCAAAAGGCAGTTGAATCAGAAAGCTAAAAAAGCCAATAAATGTTAAAAGATATGCAACTTCATTTCCAAATACGAGAAATGCAGATTAGTGAATGATCACTCACATTTGCCAAACTGGAAAAACTACAAATACATGGAGATATCAAAGTTCTGGGTCCAGAACAACTAAAAAGAGTACAGCCTCCTAAAAGGACTTAAACTGGTACATTTAGAAGAATGATGGCGCACTATTTAGGGTGTTGAAGCTGCACATGACTTATGAAGCACTGATTCCACTGTATGTATGTATTTTTACACACACACAACAGGAAACATGTAAAAACACGTTCACTGTTTGTCCAAATGTCCAGAATGATCACCATGTAGCACACAGTCACACACAATGATAATAAAGTGCACCTTATGCAGTAACATGTGTGAATCCTAGGGACACATGACTTGAATGAAAACAAGCAAATAATTCCATATACAGTTCAAAAAATGTATAACTTAGGATATAGCATGGTAATACTGTAAGGCAAGTAAGGAATTAACATAGACAGATCACAATAAACTGTAGAAAATTCTGAAAGAGATGGGAATACCAGACCACCTGACCTGCCTCTTGAGGAATCTGTATGCAGGTCAGGAAGCAACAGTTAGAACTGGACATGGAACAAAAGACTGGTTCCAAATAGGAAAAGGAGTATGTCAAGGCTGTATATTGTCACCCTGCTTATTTAACTTATATGCAGAGTACATCATGAGAAATGCTGGGCTGGAAGAAACACAAGCTGGAATCAAGATTGCCAGGAGAAATATCAATAACCTCAGATATGCAGATGACACTACCCTTATGGCAGAAAGTGAAGAAGAACTAAAAAGCCTCTTGATGACAGTGAAAGAGGAGAGTGAAAAAGTTGGCTTAAAGCTCAACATTCAGAAAACTAAGATCCTGGCATCCGGTCCCATCACTTCATGGGAACTAGATGGGAAAACAGTGGAAACAGTGTCAGACTTTATTTTTTGGGGCTCCAAAATCACTGCAGATGGTGACTGCAGCCATGCAATTAAAAGATGCATACTCCTTGGAAGGATAGTTATGACCAACCTAGATAGCATATTCAAAAGCAGAGACATTCCTTTGCCAACAAAGGTCCATCTAGTCAAGGCTACAGTTTTTCCTGTGGTCATGTATGGATGTGAGAGTTGGACTGTGAAGAAGGCTGAGCACTGAAGAATTGAAGCTTTTGAACTGTGGTGTTGGAGAAGACTCTTGAGAGTCCCTTGGACTAAAAGGAGATCCAACCATTCCATCCTGAAGGAGATCAGCCCTGGGATTTCTTTGGAAAGAATGATGCTAAAGCTGAAATTCCAGTACTTTGGCCACCTCATGCAAAGAGTTGACTCATTGGAAAAGACTCTGATGCTGGGAGGGATTGGGGGCAGGAGGCGAAGGGAACGACAGAGGATGAGATGGCTGGATGGCATCACTGAGTCGATGGACGTGAGTCTGAGTGAACTCTGGGAGTTGGTGATGGACAGGAAGGCCTGGCGTGCTGCGATTCATGGGGTCGCAAAGAGTTGGACATGACTGAGCGACTGAACTGAACTGAACTGAACTGAATTTAAACAGTGTTTATTTCTAAGGGGTTGGGGAGGAGATGGCATTGGGTAAAGGCACATAGGGGACTGCAAAACGCTGGCTTCAAACCTCATACCTTATCTGCTTAGTAAATACTCTGCAAGTATAAAAGTATTACATGTTGAGTAAATACCACAGCTGTCAATATTTGCAAAACAGCTGTGGCGGGCAGCCTCTAAAGTGGCTAACATCTCTGATACTCATGCCCTGCTTCTGGGTGTGGGCTGGACTAGACTCACTGCTGATAACAGAGTATGACCAAAGAGGGGGACGAGTGACTAAAAATCTCTGGCTTCTTGCTCCCATGTTATGAGCTGCCCTATGGGAAGTGCATGCGGCAAAAGCTGACTTTGCTGAACACAGACAGCCCAGGCCTGAGGCCGCCTCTGCCCACACCCCGGGATACCACTGTCCCTGCTGACGGCTGCATCTGGACCCCTGACCCACAGGGACGTGAGATAACGTCTGTCTGCAGTGTTAAACTGAGAAGTTTGGGGGCAATTTGTTACACGACAAGAAATCATTTGCACCATTGCTGGTAACACAGCAAAGTGATTAAAACATTCCGATGCATGATCTGACAGTATAGAACTTTCCAAATAAAATCGTTTATAGATTCTGACTTAGAATACATCATCTGACGTAGCCTGAAGAACAATCGTTTCTCTTAAGGACTATTTTGGTTGGTTCTTTCCTCTCTCTTTCAAATTAATTCCAAGGTTTATGCTGCAATGCTATTTTTATAACAAGAAACTGTTAAAACGTTAAATTACAGAGTCAGGGAAAAGGCTAAGCAATTTACAATGTAACGCACAATCGTGTAGAAACTAATGATAACTAGACTGTTGACGCCAAAGCTACTTAGAAACATTAGCTGAAATACCAGCACATAAAATACACATAAACGGTACATAAATGGACATAATGCAGATTAGCGTTACTAACTGACAATTCTTGGAAGCCATGTTGTGTGATACACAAAGAACCACATTCCAGTTTATAAACCTTGGTAATTCATAACTTTTCAGCCTCATTTTTCACATAAGATTCTAACTTTAGAAAATAGAAATCATAAAAATGCAAGTCCCCTCAAGTTTTAGGTCATAATAATAGCAGCTATCCTGGACTGACAGCCTGTCATATACCCAGCACTGTCCTATACTCTTCACTTATATCTGCTGATTAAATATTTCCCCAACAACTTTGAAATAAAACTGACATATCACAAAATGCACAAATTTTAAGTTCACAATCCAATGATTTTTAGTAAATGTATACACTTGAGTAACTAGCACCGTGATCCATTTTTAGAGCATTTCCATTATCTCAAACAAACTGCTTTGTGCCATTCGCAATTAACCCCACTCCAACTCCTAGTTTGAGGCAAGGACTGATCTGCTTTCTGTCTCTAGAGACTTGCCTTTTCTGGACATTTCATACCGAAGTAATTAAACAAGATGTAGTCTTTTGCATCTGGCTTCTTTTACTAAGCATGGGGCTAAGAGAGTTTTTTTCTGTGAAGAGCCAGATATTATCTCAGAAAGTGGCCACAGAAAACAGGAATGCCAGTTTGCTGACCCCTGACTTAGACTGCACAAACAGAACACATTTCACTTAAACACTCACTGGTTGCTGGACATGTGGATTCTTTCCAGTTCTGTGCTACTATGAAAAAAACTGCTGTGGAATTTGCATATATATCTTCGTGTGGACATTATATCCATTTCTCTTGAGCACAGTCCTTGAAGTGTAACTGCTGGATCACATAGTTTATAAACTAAAAAATTTAACATTTTCAGTTCAGTTCAATTCAGTTCTGTCTGACTATTTGCGACCTCATGGTCACAAAGCCTGCAGGACGCCAGGCCTCCCTGTCCATCACCAACTCCTGGAGCTTGCTCAAACTCATGTCCATCGAGTTGGGGATGCCATCCAACCATCTCATCCTCTGTCATCTGCTTCTCCTGCCTTCAATCTTTCCCAGCATCAGGGTCTTTTTCAATGAGTCAGCTCTTCTCATCTGGTGGCCAAAGTATTGGAGTTTCAGCTTCAACATCAGTCCTTCCAATGAATATTCAGGATTGGTTTCCTTTAGGATGGACTTGTTTGATCTCCCTGCAGTCCAAGGAACTCTCAAGAGTCTTCTCCAACACTGTAGTTCAAAAGCATCAATTCTTTAGCACTCAGCTTTCTTATGATCCAGCTCTCACATCCAAACGTGACCACTAGAAAAATCACAGTTTTCACTATATGGACCGTTGTCAGCAAAGTAATGTCTGCCTTTTAATATGCTGTCTAGGTTGGTCATAGCTTTTCTTCCAAGGAGCGTCTTTTAATTTCATGGCTGCAGTCACCATCTGCAATGATTTTGGAACCCAAGAAAATAAAGTCTGTGACTGTTTCCCCATCTATTTGCCTTGAAGTGATGGGACCTGATGCCATGATCTTACTTCTCTGAATGTTGAGTTTTAAGCCAGCTTTTTCACTCTCCTCTTTCACTTTCATCAAGAGGCTCCTTAGTTCCTCTTCATTTTCTGCCGTAAGGGTGGTGCCATCTGCATATCTGAGGTTATTGATATTTCTCCCTGCAATCTTGATTCCAGCTCAACTTTTTAGGAAAGTTGAAAACTGCTTTTCAACCCAACACACCATCTGACATTTCCAACAGCAGTGTTTGAACTTTCTAGTTTCTCTGGATCTGTCAATACTTGGATAGTATCTGGTTTTTATTACAGCCATTATGAACTGAATGTAGGTCTGCCCCAAAATGCACAGGTTGAAGCCCTAACCTCCAATGTGATGGTATCTGGAGGTGGGACCTTTGGCAAGCAATCAGAATTAGATCAAGTCCTGAGTAGGACTCCATGGCATGATCTGAGTGTTTAGGGTAAAAGGAAGAGAGGGCCGGTCTGTCTTACTCTTGTTCCCCTGGTCCCCACGTGAGGACACAGCAAGAAGGTAGCCCTCTGCAAGTCAAGAGAGGAACCAAATCTGTTGGCACCATGATCTTACGCTTCCCAGCCTCTACAACAGTGAGAAATACATGTTTAAGTCACCCAGTCTGCAGTATTTTGTTACAGAGCCTGAGTTGAGATAATCACTCTAGTGGGTGTGCAGCAGTATCTCACTGGAGATTTAATCTGCATTTCCATAATCATTAACAATGTTGAACATCCTTTTATGCGCTTACAAGCAATTTAGAAATCGTTATTAATGAAAGTATGCTCAAATACTTTGCTCATTTTTAACTGTTTGTCTAATTAGTGATTGGTAAAAATTGTTATTATATTCTGTATACAAGCCTTATACGACATACAGTTTGCAAATATTGTGTCTGTGACTTCATTTTTTTAAACGGTCTTTTGAAAAGTCACATTTTTAATTTTGATACAGTAGAATTTATCAAGTTTTCTCTTACTTGCACCTCGTAAATTTTGATATGCAGTATTTTTATTCTCATTCAGTTCAAGCTGAGGAGGGAAGAAGTGGTTAGAAGGAAGGCAACAGACCTAGTCTAAAATATTATATACTAACCACTGTCCTTAGCAGTCTGCAAGCATAAACCAGTCCATCCTAAAGTAGATCAGTCCTGGGTGTTCACTGGAAGGACTGATGCTGAAGCTGAAACGCCAATACTCTGGCCACCTGATGCAAAGAGCTGACTCATTTGAAAAGACCCTGAGGCTGGAAAAGATTGAAGGCAGGAAGAAAAGGGGACAACAGAAGATGAGATGGCTGGATGGCATCACCAACTCAATGGACATGAGTCTGAGTAAACTCTGGGAGTTGGTGATGGACAGGGAGGCCTGGCGTGCTACAGTCCATGGGGTCTCAGAGTCAGACATGACTGAGCAACTGAATTGATTGAACTCAGTTGCTATTCACTGACCACCAGGAAATTTATCATATATTAACAGCTTGAGGATCAGGTGCTCTAGAAATGTTAATTTTGAGATGTGAACTTTTTGGTAGAAACTGTGAAGTGGACCACTGGACACAGATATGAAGTTCAAGAGAGGTCTGCAGGGCAGTGACACCTGCTCAGCACTCACACGTCTCATACTCCTAGCATGGTGCAAAGGCACCGCTCCAGCCCCATCACACATGCAGAGAAGTCAGAAAGAAGTGAAGGGACCTCAAGGTACCATGGCATGATTCACAGATTAGATAGCATGTTCAGAGTAACTGTATAAACTCCAGCTACAAGTGTTCAGCAACTAACCAACCGGGAGAGAGGTGAAATGTCCTAAAAACTCTCTTGTGTGGTGTGCTAAGTCACTTGAGTCATATCCAACTCTTTGCAATCCTGTGGACTGTAGCCTGCCAGGCTCCTCTGACCATGGGACTCTCCAGGCAAGAATACTGGAGTGGGTTGCCATGCCCTCCTGCAGGGGATCTTCCTGACCCAGGGATCGAACCCATGTCTCTTACGTCTGCTGCATTGGCAGGCAGGGTCTTTACCACTAGTGCCACGTGGGAAACTCTCTTAGGTGCTCCAGAATGCCTGCCACAAGAACAGTTTTGAAACAGGATGGAAGGGGGTAGGGTACAACCTTTAAAAGAATGGCATGGCCTGAGAATAAAACATAAAATGATTAGAACTAAACAGGTCAAGATGACAGATGAGTCCACTTCCACTACACCTTGAGTCTCAGTGTATGCTCACTGTAAGCCATCAGCAGACTAAGCGACACACCCACAGGCACCGTGACGGTTCTAAGGCTGACCATAGCACTAAAAAATTGGGTGGTGCCTCAGTCCTGGAAATCTCTGGCCCTTCCCCAAATAGTTAGACTACCCGTCCCACTACTCATTATCCTAGGAAGTTACCCACCCCTATAAAACACCATCCCATGCCCTGGGGCTGCCCTCACCGGCTGAGAGGGCACACACTGTCTGTGGAGTGTGTTTCTCTCGAAATAAATCCACTTCTTACCTGTCACTGTGGCTCTCACTGAGTTCTTTCCATGACGAGACACCAAGACCCTGAGTTTCGTTAGGCCCTGAGACCAGGAATATCATGATCTCAACTAGAAGATCATGGGTACAAGCCCCAGGCTGGGTCTTGGTTGGGTTCGAGCCTGGATGTGTGGGTTCAAGTTAAAATCTGAGGTGCACAGTTTCAGTTTGAAACCTTCTTGGTCAATCTTATTCGTCCCAGTTCTATAATTTAACTCACCTAAATACACATACACTTGGCAAACTCTATTTCCACTACAGAATTCCTTAACAGCAAAAAGTGAAAATTTATTATATAATCTATGTGGGGTTGTTTGAAAAAGAACATCCATAAAATGGAAAACAATGCAGTATACATACACCCACGCCCCACACATATATACACAAGAGCCTCCCAGCAGCACTGGGAATGGCCAAATGCTAAACAAGCCAGCTGATCACCAGTAGGAGCGTGGATAAAACTCGATACACGGTTACAGTGAAGCATTATACAGCAGTGGGAATCAACAAGGCACTGTTACCTGCAACAATATGGATGATTTTCAAATGTAATGCTGAGCACTAAAGAGGCCAAATAGGAAACGACACACAGGATATGATTCAGTTTTTATGTACACAAAAGAGAGAGCCCAAAAATCAGCATCAAGAGGAGACAGCGTCACCAGAAGTGACAGGACAACCACAGACAAGCCAGCACAACAGCCCTGAACACCCCGGCTCTTGGTTTGGGCTTTCCCTGTGTCTAAACCACCCTGCACTCACAGCAAAATCAAAACACGCATAAAGACAAATGATTAAGTAAAAGGAAAATTCGCTTAAAAGAAGCTAAAGGGAAGTAGATGGTCAAAGAATTAAAACTAAAAATTTCAACAACAGTCAGAGAAGAGAGAAAAACATTTACAATAAATTATAATAAATAGAAAGAATTTAAAGATAAAAATTAATCTGATGCCAAACAGAACTCAGATAAAAGGCTAAACATATACAGAGGAGTTAATAAGAGGCTCAAATGTGAAACTAAAACAGAACCGAGAGCCAAAGACTCAGGCAAGAGAAGCTTTAAAAGAAAATATCAAAGAAATTTGAAGGCAAAGATGAATAAACAAAAATACTCAAAAGGAAAAGAAAAATGAGTCAATGTTTCTGGGGTGGGCACAACATCCTCTGACGAGACAGTCTTCTTCTGAGTACAGGGTCACCACGAGTACAGGTTAAAGGGGCAGAAGTAGGCAATTCACCAGCTTCCCGGGTGGCACTAGTGATAAATAACCTGCCTGACAATCAGGAGACATAAGAAACGCAGGATCTTCCCTGGGTCAGGAAGATCCCCTGGAGGAGGGCATGGAAACCCACTCCAGTATCCTTGCCTGGAGAATTCCATGGACAGGGGAGCCTGGCGGGCTACAGTCTACAGGGTTGCAAAGCGTCGGACATGACTCAAGTGACTAAGCATGCATGCATGCACACACACGCGTGCGTGCACACACACACATGCACACAAGCTATTCTACCCTCTCAGCCTTCTGTGAGCTCCAGGAAGCTATGTCTTTGTAGGCAGCTTCAGTTAACACAGCCTGGTAATAACCAATCAGCAGCTGAAGTATCTGCAGCAGGATTCACTTCCACAAAGTTTCCAGAAAAAAAACACCCAAAGTTCTATTAATACAACAGAAGTTTCTTTAAAAATGTGGTTTCAGGACCTCAAGATCAGCACAGATCAGCAGGGTATCTGCACATGAAATCATCTTCATGACAGTGTAAGATGCTATTTCCCTTTCCCCTAGCAGTTACTACATTCTTCACCCACTAGCACTCACCAGCGTGGGGCACTTGTAATCAGGAAAGTACCCTTAAGCAGAAATACTTCTGAGATGTCCACCCATGAGTGCTCATCTGTTCCAAGTTCTGTTTAAGCAAGTACACTTTCAGCATTCTTGTGAGAACCACTAGTGCTATTTCAGCTGTGAGCTACACAAATAGCTCACAAATAGTATAATTTTCGCTTGAAAGAACAAAGGACAGAAAAGCAATAGTAATCCAGATTGGAGTACTAGGCGACTCTCTCAGAAATGAACAAAGTGAACCTGTACTTCAAAGAAAGTAAGTGACAGTATTTGTTACTAGTGATAAAACTTGAGGTCTCAAGAGAGAATCAGAAATTTTGGGGAAACTTGAATCCAGCACCTCCAGTCTTCCATCCTTCCCATACATAAGTGCTTCTCTGATAAGAAGAGTGGTGATGTTAACAGAATGCCAACGTAAATCAGAGTCTCTCTGGATGTAATCTAGTATTCCGTATTATTTAAAAGGCCTCTAGGTGATGTTTGAAGCTGCCCCAGAGGTTCCATGCTAAGCATTCCCATAGGTAACAAACATCCCCAGAAGAATTTATTAAAAGACAGCTCCCTTAACAGTAAGCAGCTCCAGCTTAGGAAACATTATAATAATACTATAATAATGCCCATTCTGGACTAATCATTCACTAACAAGGTGATCTGTAACATCCTGAGGTATCAATTTCTTCACCAGTAAAATGTAGAAAATACCTCCACAAAATGACATTCCTGAAGATCAACGAAAACGTTGAATGTGAAAGCCTTGCACAATACCTGGCAAGGTCAGGCAACGAGAATGTGTTGGTATGTTAGGAGAGATTAGATGAAATACAGAATCTCACAGCAGGGAACGGATAAAATAGCGCTTTGGATTCTCTGGAGTCTGTGTGGCACTCAGGGTGCAGGAGGAGAGAAGTAATGGGCAGTTAGGTACTATCGAGCATTTATAGGAAACAGCTGGGCTTGAGGACAGTTACCATCTCAGAAGCTATGATTCTTAGTTATAGGTCATCATCCGAGTCAAAGACCTACCAATCATAGCTAAAATGAATTAAGTAACATAATGACAACAACCATTAATATTATTAAATTAAATCCTCTTGCTTCGATTCCACAGTCATCAGGAAATCTTTTTTCTTTCATAATTTGGCTTCTCATGCAAAATTCTTTCCTAGATCAATGACTCTCCTATCCCAAAGTAGTCTCTCACTACAATCCAAATTATACAGAGAATCAAACCCTAAATCCCTAAGTCATCTTGTTTATAAAGATTAATTTTTCCCCATGCATTTAAAACAGCACTAGAGACACATTATCCTTAGGAGGATTAAGAAAAATTATCACAAATCATTTTCTGCAGACTTAATTCTCTCTATAAAACAAACTGGAAAGATTGCCGAATTAACACTCCAGTGTAGAAGTCTTTGTACCCTTGACTATGATGGATCAACACAGTAGCCTCTAGGTTCAATGATAAGATAGGGTTCATAAACCTGGACTACACCTAGATAAAATCGGGCTGATCTTGTCACATTTTGCAGCACAAATGCACTTTAGTGTTACAAAGAGACAGGCCCCACCCACAGAACTGTTTTGATGAGGGGATTTATATCCTGTCAAACTAGAATCAAGATTGCCAGGAGAAATCTCAACAACCTCTGATATTCAGATGACTGGCAACCCACTCCAGTATTCTTGCCTAGAGAATCCCAGGGATAGAGGAGTCCGGTGGGCTGCCGTCTATGAGGTCGCACAGAGTTGGACACGACTGAAGCGACTTACCAGCAGCAGCACCCTTATGACAGAAAGCAAAGAGGAACTAAAAATAAAAAGCCTCTTGATGAAGGTGAAAGAGGAGAGTGAAAAAAGCTGGCTTAAAACTCAATATTCAGAAAACTAGGATCATGTCATCCAGTCCCATTACTTCCTGGCAAACAGATGGGGAAACAATGGAAACAGTGGCTGACTTTATTTTCTTGGGCTCCAAAATCACTGCAGATGGTGACTGCAGCCATGAAATTAAAAGATGCTTGCTCCTTGAAAGAAAAGCCATGACAAATCTAGACTATGTATTAAAAAACAGAGATATTACTTTGCTGACAAAGGTCCATATAGTCAAAGTTTTTCCAGTAGTCATGTACGGACATGAGAGTTGGACCATAAAGAAGACTGAAAGCCGAAAAATCGATGCTTTAGAATTGCGGTGCTATAGAAGACTCTTGAGAGTCCCTTGGACTTAAAGGAGATCAAACCAGTCCATCCTAAAGGAAATCAACCCTGAATATTCACTAGAAGGACTGATGCTGGAGCTGAAACTCCAATAATACTTTGGGCACCTGATGAGAAGAACTGACTCACTGAAAAAGACCCTGATGCTGGGAAAGATTGAAGGCAGGAGGAGAAGGGGACGACAGAGGATGACATGGTTAGATGGCATCACCAACTCAATGGACATGAGTTTGAATAACTCTGGGAGATGGTGAAGGACAGGGAAACCTGGCATGCTGCAGTCCATGGGGTTGCAAAGAGTCAGACACAACTGAATGACTGAACATGCACGCAGTAAATTTGTAAGGAAAAGCAATAGTCTGCTTAATATACCAGCATTTCAAAAGTGTTCACTTACTAGGTCAAATATGAATTTTATGATACACATTTAATGTATTCATAAGAAATAATGAATTCTTTATTAAAACACCACAAAAATATTTCTAAAATCTATACCAAAGAAATAGAATTTCATAGGTCCTGCAGATTTTAGATAGGTAAAGGACAAAGTTAGAGCCAAGGCAGCTAAATTAAGATCCAATGACATCCTTGAAAAACTCATCCTATCAACAGAAACTTCTACAGATGTTTTTTCAGTATTCTATAAAAATTTTTTTCAACCTCTTGACTCACTGCTGACTGAAAAAAAAAGATATCCCTTTTCTAATTCAGCACTTAAACATTTTTAAAAAGCACATTTATATGTTTTCAGCACATTTATATGTTTTCAAAGAAAAAACTTGGGAAACATTTAAGTGGTTATTACAAATAGGTTCCCTAATCCAACACTACGGAAGGAAGAGAGGAAGCAAAGGAGGAAGGGCCCAGGTCACCATGCTGTGCTGTGCTTAGTCACTCAGTCGCATGGGACTCTT
The DNA here is from genome assembly GCF_002263795.3 of Bos taurus. NCBI lineage: Eukaryota > Metazoa > Chordata > Mammalia > Artiodactyla > Bovidae > Bos > Bos taurus. Next base: position 8,712,731 of record NC_037336.1, read on the forward strand.
TGAGACCCCATGGACTGCAGCCCGCCAGGCTCCTCTGTCCATGGGGATCCTCCAGTCAAGAATACTGGAGTGGGTAGCCGAAATCCCTTCTCCAGGGGATCTTCCTGACCAAGAAATCGGACTGGGGTCCCCTTCATCGAAGGTGGATTCTTAACCAGCTGAGCTACTAGGGAAGCCCCCAAGCCCCCATGACTCCCAGATTAATAGGCTCTGTAGAGTATAGAAAAGGTGATGTTGCAAACTCCCAGACAGTATATTCTACTACTGCAATACGTAGAAGAAATTTCTGGAACACAGATACTCAAGTGGGAAAGTGGTAAGGAAGGTGAGCAAACAATGGTATCAGAGGCAGAGAGCTGAGACTTAACATGACTAAACGTCTACAGAGAAGGGCAGCAGGTGAATCTTAATGAAGCAAAGTATCTTACAGAAGCTTCAAGATGACAAGGTGAATTCTATACTACTTATTTCTGGTGCTGAAACACTCATCTCAAGTGCAATCTCAAAATTTAAAGTTTATATGTAGCTTTATTCTACACTTTAGTGACCAGCCCAGACAGGAAATGAAATGGAAATTTACTCACTATAGTAACCATACAGTACAGTGTCCTCGATCTGTCTGCTGACATTCCCGTTGGCCCAGTCCTAGGACAAAAAGGAAACAACAGAAACATTAATGAAACATCTAATTGCTTAACAGTTATACTTAAGTCTTAATATGATCGAGTATCACTTTAAAATGTATTATTGACACCGACAGGTATGGTCTGTGCCTTCAAGAAGTCAGCGACAGATGAGTAAAAAGACAACTGCATTAGCAGGTAAATGTGAGCAAGCGTGAGCAGGTGGTTCTGAGGAAGTTCATGGGATGGAAGTCGACTGACTGTCAGAGGTGGCTTCCCAGGGCAACTAAACAGGGTCTGAAAAACACAACGGGAAGGAGGGAAGACGGTGAAGGCACATACATGGAGAGTCTGAAAAGCCTGCAAAGAAGCAAAATACAGACTCACTAGAGCTTCTGGAAAGGGAAGGGAAAACAGGTGAGCGAGGGAGAGGAGGGGCAGGTGTGAGGGCTTCTGAGTCACTTTAAGTATGCTAGCCTCTGTCGGAGGGCAAGGGGAAGCAGAGGCACACTGCTATACAAGAGTGACAGGTGCGAAGTGTAACTTAGAAACAAGATATTCAGCATAACATACATTTTTAAAAATACCTAAAAGAAGAGTAAACTAAACTCCTTTGCATTCAACCCAATTATTTTTTAATTAGTAATTTTAGAAAATTAATTCAAATTAATCTCAAATTTTTTAAAAACTACATTAATTAATTAGAACTGAGATAAATAGCAAGTCTTTTTGAATATCCTAATTTTATGCATATAAAAAATTAAACCTGGAGAGTCTATGTGACTTGCTATTAAGTAACAAGGTTCATTTTAGTATTCAGGTCAATTCTGTTCCATCAATACTTTAAGAATCCCACTTACAAGTCTTTTAAGGCAGAGTGGTAACATTCAATTATCCTAAAATAATTTAGGTTTTTCTTTTTTTTCCCTTTTTCACTTATAAACACCTACAACAAGGATTTATGAATTTCTAATTGAAAAATGGCTAAAAGAACCAAAGTGTGGAAAACTCAAATTTAGCACTACAGACACAAACCTTGGCATACAGTGCACAATAAAAATACTATTTCTCCAATAGCAATGAAGACTGTGAAAAACTTAAGAATAGGCTAAACTTTAAAATTATGTTACCTGAATAAAGAAACAAGTAACTACAGAATATGAAAAAGATCCAAATGAAAAGTCAGTGTTTCCACATGAAAAGGCTGTAAATACCAAATCCATGAAACCGTACACTGCCAATCAAAACCCCAACAGCAGGGACAGTGCTCTGACGTGGTGGTTCTAAAAGTCATCTGAAAACATACAGTCAAAGAGCTAAGAAAATTTTTGTAAAAGACCAACAAGGAGGAATTTAACCAATTACTAAACCTTATTAATAAACCATGAAAATCTATTATTAATATCATAGTGACCTTCCATTTACCTAAATGGCAAGATTTAAAACATTAAAAATATCCAGCAATGGCAAACGTGGAGGAAAAGCCATCTACACACAGTAATTAGTAAGAAACAGTCCATGATATAGATCATTTTTGCTGGAATCTGTCCTAAAAAGATTCACACAAATCAGGACAGATATGATGCACAGGGATGTTTTGAAACAAGTAGTCCTGCCCACTTAACAACCTCAAGACCTCCGGAGGGATGCCTGGCAGCTTGCAAGCCCAGGCCCCGCACTGCCCACCACCCCCCCCCCCCACAGCAGGTGGGCTGTCCTCCCCTCAGTCACTCAGGGGACCAAGGGGCCCAGGGGCACGGGGTGCCCAGCCCCTGCGGTGTCCCGGGCCCGCAGACAGCGGGTATTCCAGCTCGTGTTGGGGGGACCCACATCCACGGTGTTGATCTACCTGAGGCTAATCTTCCGCCTGCCCCGCAGGCAGAGGTGCCTCTGCTGAAGCACCCACACTATGGGAAAGCTCACCACTTCACAGAATGGGAAGCACATAAGAGCGTGTGGACCTGTTGACCCTTAGTCCCATAAATTACAGCCTCCACCAATCAATGGTGATTGATCTTTCTTCACCCAACAATACTCAGGGTGGTCCAATGGTTAAGAATCTGCTTTGCCATGCAGGGGACAAGGGTTCAATCCCTGATCAGGGAACTAAGATCCGACATGCCTCCACGCAAGTTAGGCCATGCGCCACAACTAGAAAGTCTGTGCACCCCAACAAAAAGATCAATAAACAATAGGATAATGTTGTTTAAAATGCTAAAACACAATAAGAAACCACAAAAAATGAGAGAATCTAATCACCTGGGGAGAAACAATAAAATGTATTATTGTACCTTTATAATGTGGAATACCATATGGACATTAAAATCTCTAAAATGTATATAAACTGGTATATATGGATATCCATGAACTATTTCTGAATGGGGCTAAACAGAACAAGTTGCAATCAATAAGACTCACAATCTTCGACTAAAAAATGTAATCAAAGAAACACCAAATATATACTACAGAAAAATAAAAATAAACTTAAGCAGTGCTCACTGCACAAGACTGGAAAAAGCACTGTGGTAAATTCTAACCAATGACGAGAAATTTTTTCTTCAGGTATCCAAATGAATGAACACAACCAAAACTTCAGCTCCCAAAAGCTGTGTTTCTTAAGTGATTATTTATATATCAAAACAAATTTTTAAAGATTTTTGAAGCTTGACGATTTTTTGAAACAGAGGATAATTACAGCTATTCCTCTGCAAGATTCCAACCAAGTTAAACTTAAAAACTGAAGAAGACAATAACCTCAGAAGAAGACATAAGTAGAAAGACTGGAGGTAATTTAAAATCAATGGGCTTCCCTGGTAAAGAATCTGCCTGCTAATGCAGGAGATGCAGGCTGGATCCTTGGGTTGGGAAGATCCCCTGAAGAAGGAAATGGCAACCACTCCAGTATTCTTACCTGGGAAATCCCATGGATGGAGGGGCCTGGTGGGCTACAGTCCATGGGGTGGTAAGAGTCAGACACAACCTAGCACTAAACAACAATTTAAACTCAAAGGTTCACTGACATTTAGTGTCTTTTACCCTCAAGGGTTCTTTCCTTTAACCAAATCTTGCAGCAGTTAGAGAATATTACTGTTACTATTTTAAAGCAAAAAATATGTGTAAAATATACAACATCACTCAAGTATTATTTGTATATTTGGCTTTTATATACAATCTTGCCTCCAAGGTATCCGATTCACTGTCAAAAGAGCTCCATTTATGAAACTTCTACATTTTGAAAATTGCTTAGTTATGCCCTTGATACATTTTACAAACTTCTGCCTCCCAAAGTAGAGACCAAAAAAAAAAAACTTCAGAAGACCCAAAGGAATGTGAGAGAAAACAAGAACTAATACTAAGTAGAGAATATACAAGAACATTTTAGAGAAAAAAGGAAAAGGCGATACAGTCCATGAAGCGGAAAGGTATTGATTTGTATACATAAAGCTCCTTTTCCATCCTTCCAGGAGACCTTTTAAAATGCTCAGTCCAACCCAAAGCTACACTTAAGTACCCTTAACTTTACCAGATAACCTCCCTTTAGACCTGTGGCTCTCACTCATGGATGACTCCCCAAGAGGACATCTGGCAGTGTCTTGGAGACAGTGGGGCTGGGGAGGGGGCTGGGGAAGGGACAGCATGCTACTGGCATCTGAAGGTGGAGGTTAGGCTCTGCTAAATGGCTGCAACACACAGGACCGCCCCTTACAGGAACGAAGCACTCGGCACAGAAGCCGATGCTTAAGAAACCCAGACTTGAAGTTCTCTAAAATAATCTGAGGACCAAAAACAAGAGCTACTCAGTTCAGTCCCAAATGGAGACCCCGTTCCACCTGTACTCAGATGCCAGTGCTTCCTTCTGCTGAGTGCCCATGCTATTTACAGCCAAGCCTTTCACGCAGAGGCCCGCAACCCTCTGCTTCTGCAAGGACACAACACCGGGCCTGCAACGATACTCTCCCCTGACAAACATCTCTCCCACTCTACTGAATCCTACAGTGTATGCACTCCAGTAGTTTCCATCAAATACCACAGTCACCACAAATAAAAACACCCCTCCCTCAACCCACCTCCTACTCCCCTGGAGGAGGAGCTTCCTGAAAAGCTGCCAGCATCCCGTCACTACTCCCCCACCTTCCTGCCCACACTTAGCTCACTCCCACCTGACCACCCACTGCTCTGCAGAGATTACTCTTCACCAAAAGCGAGGGGTCACTCCCCTGCCACTCTCCCTCCACTTCTCAGCATTGCTCTTGAAGCACATCTGCTGAGAAGCGCCCCTCTTCCATTTTCCTTCCCCCTACCAGGCTGCAGCCCCGCCCCGTGAGTGGCCTCCACATAATAATACAGCTCTGCCATCCCTGGCCCGGCCCTGGTGTCAAGCCTTCTCTGACCACTCGCTCTCCCCAGCTACGGGTCTGTCCACAGCTCTAAATACCATCCACAGGCTGATGACTTCCAGTCACCACGAAGGTTTCCCTGGAGCTTAACTCGCCACTTGACTGCACCACCTAAATATATATGACAGGCACTTGGAAGGTAACCTGTCCAGAATGCAGCTCTTTTTCTAACATCCCCTCAGCAGAGACATTACTTTGCCAACGAAGGTCTGTCTAGGCAAGGCTATGGTTTTTCCAGTAGTCGTGTATGGATGTGAGAGTTGGACCATAAAGAAAGCTGGGCACCAAAGAATTGATGCTTTTGAACTGTGGTGTTGGAGAAGACTCTTGAGAATCGCTTGGACAGCAAGGAGATCCAACCAGTCCATCCCAAAGGAAATCAGTCCTGACTATTCATTGGAAGGACTGATGCTGAAGCTGAAACTCCAATACTTTGGCCACCTGATGCAAAGAACTGACTCATTAGAAAAGACCCTGATGCTGGGAAAGATTGAAGGCAGGAGGAGTAGGGGACGGCAGAGGATGAGATGGTTGGATGGCATCACTGACTCGATGGACAAGAGTTTGAGCAAGCTCCAGGATTTGTTGATGGACAGGAAGGCCTGGTATATTGCTGTCCTTGGTATTGCAAGGAGTTGGACACGACCGAGCAACTGAACTGAACTCACTTGCCCACGTGCACACACAGGACTTATTATTCCCCAGGCATCCCTATTGCTCTAAAGTGTCCTAGGCATCACTGCTTCAGTTTTCTTTTTCCTTCAACCCCATATCTAATCCATCAGCAAGGCCACGCAGTCTACCTCCAAAATACATGCCAACTTTAATCACTTTTCTTCACCAACACCACTCTAATCCCAAGTCAACTTTATTTTTTAAAACCTTAACTTCCCACTGCACTGAGAAGAAAATCTAAACCCATAGATATGACCTAAAGGGAAAAACACTGGGTCCCCACCTTCCTCTTGACCTCAGCTGGTACCACAGCACAACCCGACGCCACCCTGCAGTCCAGCAGACCAGATGCACGTCTCCCCGAGGGCCGCTGTCCTGCTGCGGCGTCTCTGTGAAGGCTGCTTCACTCGGGTCTCACCTTAAGGACCCTCTGCAGCAGTCTGGCCTTCCCCCTCCCACCTCAACACCCACTGCTGAGCGGACGCTCACATTGGTCTGCTCTGCGTCCTCACAGAACTGAGCACTAGGAAGCGAGCTGGTCTGGCCTCAGAGAACGTAGGCGGCCTGAGAGCGGTGGACTCACTGGTTTTCAGCATCTGTCTCTAGCACCTACAACTGTCAGGTCTGTATTACATACTTAGCAAATACTAAGTGCATGAATACATTTAAGGTGTAGTAAGAACACAAAGTTCTAAGGTCCAATTATCTGCATCTGAGAGGAGGAATGAGGCAATAGGAGAGCGTTCAACCCAAACACCTGATAATCTCAGGCCATAAAGAGATTAATCACTGATGGACGGAAGGAAGAAATGAATATTTTAGGTACCAAAACAAATATTTTTATATTAACTAATTTTAATTAGTTAATATAATTAGTTAACACATCTTAACTAATTTTATACACTGTATAAAATAAAGAATATTTGTTCATGTTAATGGCTATTTCTGATTTTTTTTTTTTATTAGTACACTTTAGCTCAGTGGTAAAGAATCTGCCTGCAATGCAGGAAACACAGGAGATGTGGGTTTGATCCCTGGGTCAGGAAGGAAGAGGAGGAAATGGCAACCCACTCCAGTATTCTTGCCTGGAGAAGTCCATGCACAGAGGAACCTGGAGGGCCAAGTCCATGAGGTCACAGAGAGTCGGACGTGACTGAGCATGCACAATTTGTATGTTTCGTGAGCCAAAGTTATTGGCCAACTACACAAGGCACTGTAATAGAACACTTTCAGCCATTCTTTACAGTTTTTGTTTTTGTTTTTTTTTAATCTGTGAAGTTAATTATTACACAGAAAAACTAGAAACAATGAAATTATCCGGCGAAAAACACTCATAGTGCCAGGAGCTGAAAAAGAGGTCAATGGAAATATTTCAGACCTTATCACAATATACCCTTGACCAAAGGAAGGCAGAAATAAGTAGGAAGGTAAAGTAGACAAAACAGAGAACGTATAGTTGACTGCCTGCCTGGTGTCCTCAGCTCCTAAGCCCAATGTCAGCAGGCCTTGAAATCTCGAGTTTCCAAACAACTGTACCTAATAAGCAGGTTCCTAATCAGTTTAGAGGCGTCAACATCCGAGGTGGAAACTGAGAAACTCAGATGACAGACATATTCATTTAGGAATAAGCAATGCACTTTGTAAAACTTAGGCCACAACATAATTCATCATGGAAAACAACAACCTGCACATTTTAATAAGGACGAAAGAGATTAAAAATGCCATGGCACACTTCTACCCTGAGACACCCAAATTCACAGCTCCGGCATGAAGTCTGAAACTAGTTCTTAAATACTAATGTTTAAATACTCTTGTCTTTTACTAAGCATCTCAAGAGAATTCATTAATAATTTTCTGGAGAAAATACTCTTTACAGTTTACCAGACATAGTTCTTTGAAAGTCTCTTCAGTTCTCGTTTAACTATTAGCACAGGCCAGCTTCAAATGACAACTCTTAGGAAATTCACTAGTCCCCCAGCCAGTGCTCCAAAACAAAGAAAAGACAAAAAGGGAAACAAAGAATATTTTAAAACATCAATATATATACATCAAAGTATTGGGGAAAAACTGGTATTTTATCTAAGCTTTTGGCTGGCTAAAAATAAACATAACTAGACAGAGACAACTGCTGCTGCTGCTGCTGCTAAGTCGCTTCAGTCGTGTCCGACTCTGTGCGACCCCATAGACCCCATAGACGGCAGCCCACCAGGCTCCCCCCGTCCCTGGGATTCTCCAGGCAAGAACACTGGAGTGAGTTGCCATTTCCTTCTCCAATGCATGAAAGTGAAAAGTGAAAGTGAAGTCGCTCAGTCCTGTCCGACCCTCAGCGACTTCGGGGAGCTGCCCGTGAGAACGGGGTCCTTTGTCTGAAGGACACAGCTCTGGGAGCTGCCTCAGTCCTTGAGGGTTTGCTTGCAAACATAGCTCTCTGTCCCGCCACCCCAGAGATTAGGCGCTTATTTACTGCAGGCACCTGGAGTTCTGTGCAAACTTCTCACGCACAGAGAAATGTTATCTGGTGTAAGAAATAATAACAGGGAGCCATTCCCATGCTCTCAAGATTTCTTGTGACTGTTTGTAAGATGTATAGGCCAACCAAGAAAAAATGTCAACTGTCTTGTCTTTCTCACGCTTTTCTGTATAAATATGAGATGTTGAATAAAGTTGGTGTCAGACTGCGTCCCTTCGTGGTGACGTGTCTGAACCTCTCGACCCCATCTTTGTAGTCTCTTGCTTTAGTTTCTTTCTTAGCCCCGCCGTGCACGTTCTCGGGACCTGATCGACTTTGCCGGCTGGCTCCGGCAAGCGACCCCATAGACTGCAGCCCACCAGGCTCCTCCATCCATGGGATTTTCCAGGCAAGAGTACTGGAGTGGGGTGCCATTGCCTTCTCCGGACAGAGACAACTATTAATAAGTAAATGAAAAGTAGAAACAAATGAGTCAATTCCTAGGCAGGTTGATAAGAAGTCTGGGGTCCCTGAGGAGGAAAAAGGGGTCTAGGGCTCTCAAAGTGGAAATAGGGGTCTGGAATTCTCAAGGAGGAAGAAAGGACAAACATCTTTTTTTCCCTCTACGTTTCTTAGTCTTAGTCACATAAAACATTTTTTTTCTTTAAGCCCAGAACTGATGATTACACAACAAACAACTCAGTTTAAACTCTGTACTAAGGATTATAGAACAACAATGTATCCTGCTTAAGGACAGTTTCTCCTTCCTAAAAACCTTCTGACTAATCCTGTTATCTTAAAATGTAAATTGTGGGAGTGGGTCTAGTAAGATCTTTACAACCTTGGACATTCTTTTGATTTACTGTAATAACCAATTAAAAACATACAGCTCCCTTGCTAACACTAGCGAGGGGGGCACTCTCATCCCCCTTCTGAGGTCTGTGTCAGAACCTTTCTCTGTCCCTTTTCATACCTTAATAAAACTCTGCTACACAAAAGCTCTTGAGTCATCAAGCCTGGTCCCTGGTCCCGAAGCTAATTCTTCTTCTTCATGGATCATGAATCCTACACTGTTCACCATAAGCCATCACCTTGGGGGCTGGTCCAGGATCTTCAGGCCAAAGTAAGAACACTGAGAGCTGTCTCTGCTTTCTCAGTAAACAGGTTTTCTGCTTTACTAACTCTACGGTGTGCTTGTATGAATGGATGATACGCCCTGCATGAAGCAAGCATTGAGCCCTGCTCTGCAGTTTCACGGTTTCTCGTAATGACTGAAGGCAGCCCCCCAAAGGGGAATCTTATCAGGGGTTTATATTTATACTGACCTGCCAATGCCAAGAGACACCCAACGTCCTTGCAAGGGGAGCAGCCAGAAATGGGCAAAGCATGTGGACACAACTTTCCCTTCAGAGTCACCTTTTCCTGGTCTCTTTGACCATTTCCTAAGTGTGTAGGGAATCAGAGCTACTAACAATCTGTCTGATCATAGACTTTCAAGGGACTTGTGATCCATGCTGTTACTATGTACTTTTACTTAGACCCCAAGTATGGAAGCGCCTAGCCTTGCTAGGAGCCAAAAGTTCCAAGAACACGTTTGGGAGCAAGGTGGAGCTGCAGCTCCAGAAACGTCTCGGTCTAGAGGGCACTCTCTTGGCTGCCGGCCTCAGGAGCCAGCGACCTGAAAGTGAGTCTCTGTCATGGCTGTGTCTCCTATCTACATGGAGAGAAGCCCTGCTGGTGGCCATGAGGCTTTCGAGGACACAGATCAGGAATTGCAAAATGTGGTTAGATTAGAATTACAATGGGCTTCTTTTGGTAGTGTCAGCTCTTAGCAGACCAGTGAAGGCTCTCTGATGACTTTTGTCTCAACTCCCTAGATACTCCTTTTGTGGAATCTGTGGACATGAACTGGAAGGATTAGCCCTAGTGGCTTGAGGACAAAAACCACTTTTTTCTCCCTGGCTGACCCTTTTGCTATCACATATGCTGGCGTGGTGACACTCAGGAGGGACATCTTGGTTGCTGTTTGTCCCTTTATGACTCACCGCTTCTACTGCGGTCAGCACTGTACTCAGGAATGTGCCCGGGCACACACAAGACGGAGGCTTCCCCTGGTAGTACTAGCTTGGGAAACATTCCGGGAACTACTCTGGCAAGTCAAACAAATGTCTTGGTGGTAAGAAACTGGAAATCAGTCTGGGATGCTATCAGGCCTACCTCTGGGGCACCTCCACCCCTCCTCGGTGGTACAACCAGGAGGGATAAGTAAGATGCCCGCGTTGGTAAGAGATGGACTTAAGTCCAACCAGGGAAGGAAAATTTTGGTGGAGAGTCTGTCTACACCCTCATCTAGAGCAGGAAGAGACACTTCTGATGGGAAGAAGCCACAGCTGTGGATGCCATTTTTTTCTCTCTCACAGATGGGAGCTAAAGGTTCCAGAACCACGCCTTTAACAATGTATTTTAAAAAACTGGGACAAGTTTGATACCCAGAGTTTAAAGAGACATGCCTGATCTGTGATACTGAATGGCAACAGTATCCTTTAGAAGATGGGGAAACGCTGGCCTGTTAAAAGGTCTCTCAATTACGATACTGTTTTACAACTAGACCAGTTCCGTAGAAAACAAGAGTAACAGGCAGCAGTGCCCTACGTGTTGCTCTTTGACTCTCTCGAGACATGCCAGACTTATGTCCTAACAGTGCAGACTTGGGTGTGAAACCTTCAGCTCCCTCCTGTCCTCTTATTTTGCCCCTGTATCTGGGGCTCCCGACTGAACTACACTCAAGTCTCAAGGCTGAGAATCAGGGCACCCTTCCAGGAGGGGCTGCCTCAGTCTAGGCAGAATTTCAAACAGCCCCAGTGCGGTCGAGACTATTTAGAGGGTATGTCTTAGGACTGACGCTGACTCCTGACTTGAGAGCTCAAGTTCTGGGGGAAGCTACTGCTTTTGGAGATAAATGGCTTGAACATGAGACAAGGGGGAAAAGCGAACATGAAATAGCCGTCCTCCCTACTGGCAGTCAAGCAGTTCCCATAACTCTGCCAGACTGAGGCTATAACATGGATAAAGGAAGGTAGGATCAGAGTCCTTGCAAGAAGTAACCTTCAAGGACTCAAGCGAGCACACACTAAGGCTTTAAACTATGCAAAGTTGGCTGATATAGAACAGGGAAAGAAGGAAACTCCTAGTAATTCCTAGATAGAGTATGGGAGGCTCTCCACAAGTTTACTGACATTGATCCTGAAAGTGCAGAGGGAGGAATGATCTTAAAAGATTTATCACTCATTCAGCTCCAGATATCCACCATAAGTTACAAAAACAGGCATTTGGACCAAATCAGTCTTTAAAAATTTTAAACTGTTGCAGCTGGCTCAGATGGTATATTATGGTAGAGAATATGAGGAAAATACGAGCAAAAAAAAAGACCAGGGAAAGACCAAAGCCCCAGCACGACTGTTAGACCTGCTCTCAAACAGCCTGAGAAGAATGCCCAGAGGGATCCAGGTGAAAAGGGATGGGCTTGCTATTACTAGGGAAAGGAGGGGCACCTCAAGCAGGACTGCCCTCAGGCCTCTAAGCCACCCCAGCTCCATGTCTGGTCTGTCTGCAAGGGGCCACACTGGAGGAGAGACTGCCCCAGAGGCATAGGTTTCAGGGGTCGGACTCTCAAGATAATCAGGACTGAAGGTGCCCGGGGGTCCCCACACAAGCTCCCGTTCTAATTACACCTGAGGAACCCCAGGTATTAATAACTGTGGGGGCCAACCCATCGATCTCTTTTGGACACTGGGGCAACTTTCTGCTCACTAAAGCCCCCGGTCCACTTTCCTCCTGATCCACTACCATAATGGGGCTGTCTGGACAAGCCAAACGCTATTATTTCAGTCATCCTTTAAGCTGCAGCTGGGGCTCTGCTATTTTCTCACACGTTTCTGACCGTGCCAGAGCTCCTCCCACCCCTTCTGGGGAGGGATATACTAAACAAGGTCCAGGCCTCTGTTTTCATGAATATGGAGCCTGCTCTTATAACTGAAGAAAATGTAAATGCTAAAGTGTGGGCTGATGTAAAAACTGTAGGTCAAGCACAAAATGCTATTCCTGTTGCTATCAAACTCAAAGACCCTCACCTACTTCCACATCATAAGCAGTATCCATTAAAACCTGAGGTTAAGGAAGGGTTAAAACCCATCACTGAAAATTTAGAGGAACAAGGACTATTAATCCCCTGTAACAGTCCATGCAGCACTCCTATTTTGGGTGTAAAAGGAAGTCAAACGATAACTGGAGACTTGTTCAAGATATACAAATAGTAAGTGCCTAATTCTGATACTTCATTGTCTGAAATTTCTGACTGAACCAAATATTTTTCAGTCATTGATTTGAAGTTTGCTTTCTAGAATTGAATCGATACTAAATCATCCTCTACCATGACTTTAAGATGATTGAGAAGATTCTTGGGCATTATAGGCTATTGCCTCATCTGGATTCTGGGTTATGGGGAACTTGCCCAGCCTTTATATACACTTACAACTGAGACTCAGCAGACCCAAACCAACAAGCTGGTTTGGTCCCCAGAGACTCAAAGGGCTTTTAAGGCTCTTCAAACTGCTCTCTCGCAGGCTCCCGCTTTGAGTTTGCCCACAGAATCTGAGTTTAGTTTGTTTGTTACTGAAAAAAGGCTATGGCCACATTGCTTAAGGGTAATTGCTACTACTGTTTTGCTAATGCCTAAAGCTCCTAAGTTTATTAATGGGCGAAATCTTAATGTACTGACTTCTCATGATGTAAGTGGGATCTTAGACTCTAAAGTTCAGAGCAACAATGGCTCCATCTTTAAAGCTGCTGTAACTCAAGGAGTGTCGAAAGCTCTAGGAATAGAGCATCACTTACACTGTTCCTGGAGACCCCAATCTTCAGGAAAGGTTGAAAAGACTAATGACGTTATTAAGAGGCATCTTGGTAAGCTAACTCAGGAAACACAAGATAGTTGGTTTAGTTTTACCCATACCTTTAATAATGAGGGTATGAACTGCCCCCCAAAAATGGGATTACCTCAATGACAGACTGGTTTTGCACACAGATATTGTCATAGATACTAAAGCCTTAGAACTAACTATGTGACTCAGCTTTCAGCCTTTTCAACAGACATTACTGGGAGGTTAACTCCTGACCCAGCCTTTGAGTCAAACAAGCCGGTGTTTGAGCCAAGAACGGACATGAGTCTGAGAATCGACGTGGGCTTGCTTTTGCTGACTCCAGAAGTCCTGAGTCTACCATTTGACCCTTAAGACAACGCTTTCCTGTCCTGGGCTCGTTCCTACACTGCATTCCATAATACTGGAATCAAAACTGCTGGGTCTGTGGAGCGTTCCCCCTTCTCATCAATTAAAGACTTCCCAGAGTAGGTTTCTCCACTTCAAGGAAAAGACTTTCTTCAACTCTGTGATGACATCCAGCAATCCTAAGATGGACTGGTATAACATATTGTACCTTAACTATGGACATAATGTAACTTTTAATTTTGATTATGTTTTAACTTGGTTTAATGACTATTTTGCCTTACATCTGTAACTGTAAAATGTGGTTTGTTTCTAACCGCCTGAAAACTTTTAAGTTACAAATGGTTGACCAGGCTCCTATGAGTGCCACAGCCTCCTCCAACTATTACTTGAGGCCCGGTCATATGAGGGTTTAGCAGATCAGAGACCCTCCATATGAGGGTTTAGCAGAATACGTTGCTTCAACAATTTAGGGACTATGCCCCTCAACAGCAGGAAGTAGTTATGCAATGAAAACAACGCCCCTTTCCCTTGGCACCATAATTCTCCTAAAAGAAAAGGAGGGAATGAAAGGACAGAATTCCTAGGCAGGCTGATAAGAAGTCTGGGATCCCCGAGGAGGAGAAAGGAGTCTAGAGATCTCAAAGTGGAAACAGGGGTCTGGAATTCTCAAGGAGGAAAGGACAAACATCTTTTTTTGTCTACACTCCTCAGTCACATAAAACATTTTTTTCTTTAAGCCCAGAACTGATAATTACATAACAAACAACTCACTTTAAACTCTGTACCAAGGATTATGAAACAACAACGTATCCTGCTTGAAGACAGTTTCTCTTCCTGAAAACCTGGCTAACCTGTTATCTTAAAATGTAAGTTATAGGAGTGGGTCTAGTAAGATCTTTACCACCTTGAAACATTCTTTTTATTGTAATAACCAATTAAAAAAGTATATAACTCCCTTGCTAACACTAGCCAGGGGAGCACTCTCATCCCCCTTCTGAGGTCTGTGTCAGAAGCTTTCTCTGTCCCTTTTTATACTTTAATAAAACTCTGCTACACAAAAGCTCTTGAGTCATCAAGCCTGGTTCCTGGTCCCGAAGCTAAATCTTTGGAGATCACGAATCTAACACCGTTCACCGTAAGCTATCACAAAGGCCATACAATTGCTGAATGAATCCCTCGATAATGAAAAAGTTTTTAAAGAAGAGAGGAAAAACCTTAACATGGAATTTTTCCCTTCTAAATATTGGTGCCACATTTAGATTTTTGTTGTCGTTTAGTCACTAAGTCCTGTCTGACTCTTTATGACTCCATGAACTGCAGCACTGGCTTCCCTGTTCTTCACTCTCTCCCAGAGTTTGCTCAAACTCATGCCCACTGAGGTCAGTGATGCTGTCTAACCATCTCATCCTCTGTCACCCCCTTCTTTTGCCTTCAATCTTTTCCAGTATCAGGGTCTTTTCCAATGAGTCGACTCTTCACATCAAGTGGCCAAAGTACTGGAGCTTCAATATCAGCATCATCAGTCCTTCTGAATGAAGATTCAGGGTTGATTTTCTTTAGGATTGACTAGTTTGATCTTGCTGTCCAAAGGACTCTCAAGAGTCTTCTCCAGCACCACAATTTGAAACTATCACTTATTTAGTGCTCAGATTTCTTCATGGTCCAACTCTCACATCTGCACATAACTACTGGAAAAACCATAGCTTTGACTACAGACCTTTGTCAACAGTGATATCTCTGCGTTTTAATATGCTGTCTAGCTTTGTCCTTCCAAGGAGCAAGTGTCTTTTAATTTTATGGCTGCATTCACTGTCCAAATTGATTTTGGAGCCCAAGAAAATAAAATCTGTCACTATTTTCACTTTTTCCCCATCTATTTGCCAAGAAGTGATGGGACTGGATGCCATGATCTTAGTTTTTTGAATGTTGGGTTTTAAGCCATTTTGTTCACTTTTTTCTTTCACCCTCATAAGAGGCTCTTTAGTTCCTCTTCACTTTCTGCCATTAGAGTGTTATCATCTGCATTATCTGAGGTTGTTGATATTTCTCCTGGCCATCTTTATTCCACCTTGTGGTTCATCCAGCCCAGCATTTCACATAATGTATTCTGCATAGACATTAAATAAGCAGGGTGACAATATACGTACAGCCTTGTCATACTCCTTTCCCAATTCTGAACCAGTCCATTGTTCCATGTCTGTTCTTAACTGTTGTTTCTTGACCTGCATGCAGGTTTCTCAGGAGACAAGTCGATTTAACAAACATAAAATAAGCACACTAACTACAGCCATACATTTTCTTCTCTAATGAAGCATTTAATAGAATAAATGTCATAAGTCTTAATGGGAAATACTTTCGTTTCTTTAGGCAGGTGAATTCCTAAAGTCTTATTTAAACAAGTATAATGTAATCTCACAAATTAAAAATAAATAAATAAAACAAAAAACTAGTATCCAAAAACTGATTACTAAACTTAGTATGGTCCCAGAACAACTACATGATCTAAGGGAAAGCTCATAATTTCATTAAAATACTTTAGAAATTTCCAGATGAAAATGTAATTCCACAAAATCTAAACAAACCAAATATTCTAAATTTAAAAATTAAAAAAACTCTCTGCTCAAACAATAATTATACACTGCATATAGGAAATCCCAGTAACAGCATATTCAAACCCCAGACCTGAGATGGGTTATGTCACCTCTCTGAACCTTGGCTTCCTGCCCATCTCTATGAAAACAGAGATAACACTATCTACCTCATTGAGTTGTTGGGACATTAAGATATGTAAACCATTTAGGAGAGTGTCTGACACACACTAAGTACTCTATGGACACTAGTTTCTATCTCTCTACAGCATTCAGCACATAGTAAGACCTCAGTTAATACTTGCTAAATGAATGACTAACCTATAGAAAAGAAATGCAGTTTTCACAGCAACTGGAATCTAGCCAAACCTAACTCAAAAAAATTACGAAATTATTTAAGTCCAGTTGGCCCAATTCAGGAAGTTATTTTGGAACCATGCATTACTGAGATAACTAAAATAACATTTCATTCAAATATTTAAGTACCTACTATGTGTCAGACACTGACCACCTAGAAACAAACAAGATACACTTTCTATCTCAGAGTTTACACTAAATAAGAAATGTAAAAGTAATCTGAATAATTGAAAAGGAACTCAGAAGCCTTCCAATCTAACACCATGCATTTTAAATATAAGGACCATGAAGTCCAAAAAGTTCAGTTTGGCCAAAGACACAAACTAGGTAGTGAGGAGCCAAGACTAGAACTCAGGTCTGATTGTCTGCAGCCTGCATCGCAGTGACTCAGGGTCTTCAACATGACATAAGAGATGAAGACCATAATCTGCCACTAACAAAGGTCCTTCTAAATTATCTTAATTAGATAATAGAAATCCAGTCAGACTTCAAGAGAGCTACTACAGGCACAAAAATAAAACCTATTGTGATCAATTGGCAAATTTTTTGATTAACAAAAGGACTTAGATGGTTGTAAAACAGTGAAAAGTCTCTTCCACATTAGTTGTCACATCTTCAGCCTCTGTGTGCATTTCCATTCTCACTTACTCCCAGAGACAACAATAAAACACAGCACACACTGCACTGCTACACATTTAATTAAATACTTAATTGCCAAGAATATGAAAGAACAAAATAATTACCTTAAATGTACCATTTTGATTTTTCATGTAAGAAACCAAAAATATATCCACTGGAAGAAGTGCTGATGTGATCAGTGCAATGGCCAGAGAAAAAATGGCGGTTATGGTGGAGACAACTTCACTTTCCCGCTGACTCTGATATTTGCGAACATATATCCAGCAGAACGCCAAAATAGCCTGAAACAGACAGAAAGAAATGTTTTGTTACTGCCCTATCTATGCTCTAATACTGATTTTAGAATGTGTTTTAAAGTTCCTGGTGGGAAACTTTATGCCAAGTAAAGATGCTTTCGGATGTGCATGGAGAAGTCCCCTACCCCTTATAAACTTAGTCAGGATTTATCATTTTCAAAGCCAAGTTCATTAAAGCAGTACATCATCACTGGGGTGCCAAGACACCAAAAAAACAAGCAAAGGTTGTTGATAACAGTGCTCAGTTACATATTTGCTCGCAAACACAGTATGACCATTAACGGTTGACACATTACAGTTATAACTAGCTCTGAATACTTTTCCCTATACATTTTCCCAAGCTAAAGGAGATGTAACTGAAAGTTGTTTCCCATTGTTCATTGCAGCACTATTTACAATAGCCGGAACATGGAAGCAACCTAGATGTCCATCAACTGATGAATGGAGAAAGAAGTTGTTGTCCATATACACAATGGAATATTACTCAGTCATAAAAAGGAACGCCTTTGAGTCAGTTCTAATGAAGTGGATGAACTTAGAACCTATTATACAGAGTGAAGTAAGTCAGAAAGAGAAAGATAAATATCATATTCTAACACATATACATGGAATCTAGAAAAATGGTACTGAAGAATTTACTTACAGGGCCGCAATGGAGAAACAGACATACAGAATAGATTTGTGGACATAAGGAGAGGGGAGGAGAGGGTGAGATGTATGGAAAGAGTAACATGGAAACTTATATTACAATACAGATTGCCAATGGGAATTTTCTATATGGCTAAGAAACTCAAACAGGGGTTCTGTATCAACCTAGCAGGGTGGGATGGGGAGGGAGATGGGAGAGAGGTTCAAAAGGGAGAAGATATATGTATACCTATGGCTGATTCATGTTGAGGTTTGACAGAAAACAACAAAATCTGTAAAGCAAGTATCCTTCAATTAAAAAAAAAAACTGATTAAAAAAAAAGTTGTTCTATCCTGTTCTTACTACAGAAGCATCATAAAACACCACCCAAACTGAAATTAACTTCTGTCCCTTTGTGACAGTTCAAGAATATCATTCAGCTAAAGGTTAACTGTCAACAATCACCATGCAATCAACATATTATACTGTAATTCACATTTTAAAGGGTATTAAACAAAGAAGACAGAGAAGGCAATGGCATCTCACTCCAGTACTCTTGCCTGGAAAATCCCATGGACGGAGAAGCCTGGTGGGCTGCAGTCCATGGGGCTGCAAAGAGTTGGACACAACTGAGCGACTTCACTTTCTTTCTTTCTATAGTTCCTGCTGGAGAAGGAAATGGCAAGCCACTCCAGTGTTCTTGCCTGGAGAATCCCATGGACGCAGGGGCCTGGTGGGCTGCAGTCTATGGGGTTGCCAAGAGTCAGACACAACTAAGCAACTAACACACACAAACAAAGAAGAATGAACACTGAAAATGGATGCATGTGCATTTCAAGGAACTTTCCAGGGGAAAAAGTACACTCAGAGGTACTGAGGTTGACATCTGTAATCCATCAGGTCTTCTTAATGGACCAACATCTTTCTAGAAATTAACACAGAGTCAAGGACTTTAGCATCAGAATTCAAATTCTGGCATCAGAATTCTCTGAAGGGCCACTATAGCAGTTTCAAATTCAATAGGTCTGGAGAGGGTCCAGAAAACCTGTATTTGTAACAAGTTCCCAGAAAGGCTGATGCTGGTCCAGAGACTACACTTCGAGAATCTCTGCTTTACTCAATCATAGGGGATGGCAGCCAGATCCTAAATGGGTGATTCTCAACCTTGGCTGTGTTAGAATCCCCCTGGTAAAAACTTAAAATTTCTTTATGCACCCCCCCTCCCCCAAATCACTTTCATCAGAGACTGAGGCTTCTCTAGGCATCGGCACTGAGGATCCCAATCTGAGGCAAACTTGAGAACCAAGGTTTTACGTAAGCTCTATAAAAGCTCTGGGACACAAGCTTTGTTCTGTCCTTTCATGCTTTTCAAGATTTAACTTTTGGTGCAGACAAGGTACGGGTTCCCTAGAGAAAGAGATCCAGGCATGGCTTTCTTGACATATGAGAAGCCATTTTTGGCATAAGCTACTTGGTGATCTAAGCCTGGCCACAATGCTTGCCCTTGTACAGATCTCAGTAATTAAAGATCTAGAGGGAACAAAATGATGCAGAAACAAACGACTCTATCAAGCAAGAGAAGTAACTACAGCAAAGATAGTACATCAGTTGTAAAAACTTCCAGGTCTGTTTTAAAGATTGTGCTGAAGTGTTCAACTACGAGATCAACTGGAACCTGAGGGATGATGCTGATCTTTTCTGACCCTCCTTGGATTCTGTCTACCACCCAAGCCCCATCATGAATATGTATGACCCTTAGCTTTAAACTTCCCCAATCCTGCTGATGAGGACTGGCTTAGGAAAGACCCCCAGTGTTCTCCCTTCTCCTGATCTTTGGTTTGGTTGTGTCTGCTGACTCAACACTCATCAATAGGCAAACCTAATTTTTCATGTAACATTATTTCCCTTTCGGGTATCATACTTCAGGAGCCAGAAATGAACTAAGAACACCACCTAACTAGTTATAGTTTCTAAATTCTCCTGACACAATCAACAGAAAAGAACAGTTCC
This sequence comes from Bos taurus, assembly GCF_002263795.3. NCBI lineage: Eukaryota > Metazoa > Chordata > Mammalia > Artiodactyla > Bovidae > Bos > Bos taurus. Next base: position 8,732,678 of record NC_037336.1, read on the forward strand.
ATCACTGCAGAAAAACCTCCTTTGCCCCTCCATAATTAACCCCTCTCTCCACTTCCCTGGTGGCTCAGTTGGTAACGAATCTGCCTGCAAAACAGAAGACCTGGGTTCGATCCCTGGGTTGGGAAGATCCCCTGAAGGAGGTCATGGCAACCCACTCCAGTATTCTTGCTTGGAGAACCTCCTTGGACAGAGGAGCCTGGTAGGCTATAGTCCATGGGGTCACAAAGAGTCAGCCATGATGGAGTGACTAAGCACACCACTCCTTAGCCCTTGAGAACCACTATCTATTATCTGTGCCCACAGCTTCTGCTTCTTCTAGAATGTCAGTGTACTTACATAGTATGTCTTTTGAGTCTGGCTTCTTTTACTTAATGAATTTGAAATCCATCCAAGTTGTTGCATGTAATTTCTTTACATTATTAACATTTCAGTTGGTGTCAGAACAGCAGAAAAAAATAAAGTGAAAAGAAAAATGTGCACTTCAGAACATGGATGTTGGAAAGAAAGAAATAAAAGAAAACGTAGGGAGGCAAGGAGGAAAAAAGGTCGGAAAAAGACCTTTATTCAAATTCTTAACAATTTACTAATTTCATTTTGTTTTGGAAAATATTCTTTTATAAAATGTTACTTATAATAATATTTCATGTGTTTGTTTCTAAATTGACAAATATACCTTTCCCCAAATTATTTTGGAAGTCATTGGAAGATGAGCCTTTCTATCCTTAGCAACAGCTGAAACAAAACGCAGAATAAACTTTTTGCTGGACTTGAAGAAGATCTGCACTTATACAAAGTTTGAAGCAGCGGGTATTATTGCAGAGGAAGAAGCTTGCCAATAACAGGCAGTCGAGCAGGAAAAGGGCAACCTGGGCAAACAGTTCAGCCAGAGGATCCCAAACTTTTAGGGGTTTGGGGAAACTTTATTAAAACAGACCCCAAAGAGCTTTTTGTTTTCAGGTTAAATCTATCAATAGTTATTACATTATAAAATAAACCAACTGTCCTCATCTGTAAGATAAGAATTTTTGTTTCATAGCAGGTTATAGGAACTGAATGTAAAGAGTTTAGCACCATGCCTGGGCTAGTAATTGCTCAACAAAGAGCAGCAATTATTATTAAATGTCATATGAAATAACATTTTAGAGAATTTCATGAAAGAAACTAATATATAATTCTGCTAACAGTCATAAGGAAAGATTCAGAGCAGTCCCCAACCCCTCCCAAGTGATTCTGACTTAACTGGTTTGGGCATTAGGGCTTTTAATACTCCCCAGGTGTCTGTAATAAGCAGTCAAGGTGGAGAAGTACCTGGGCAGAGGCAGGAGTGAGAATCAAGGAACACATGCCACTTGAGATCTTGTCAAACTGCAGATTCTGATTCTGCAAGGCTGGGGCCCCATATTTGTATTTCTAACAAGTTCCCAGATGATCCCCTCACTTGGAGTAACAAAAGTAAACTTGCTTTAAAGAAACGGAGACTCAACCTTATACAGTTACAGGAAATGCAATTTGAGAGATGGTGTAAGCCAAATTATTGACAATCCTGTGGAGGCGGGGACTAGAGTAAAGGGCTCAGATTTGATATAGTAAATGTGGACAGTTAAATTATAGGCTTGGAGGAGCCAAGTCCAACCTTTCCTTATGTGACAGAAGAAAATGAAGCCCATCCTGTTTGCCCAAGATTATAAAAGCTGTCAATTTCAGTGTTCTGAATCTTTAACAGGTGATTAGCAGCAGTTCTCAAAGTGTTAAGTCCCCAGACCCCGGGCAGTCCCACAACTCTTTCTGGGGAACTGCAAATTGAAAACTGTTCTCACAATACTACTACACTGATATTTCCACATTGATATTTGCACTCGTGGTACATAAGTTATGGTGGTAAAAGTCACTCCGTCCTGTCAGACTCTTTGCCACCCCATGGACTATATATAGTCCATGGAATTCTCCAGGCCAGAATACTGGAGTGGGCAGCCGTTCTCTTCTCCAGGGGATTTTCCCAACAGGGATGGAACCGAGGTCTCCCACATTGCAGGTGGATTCTTTACCAGCAGAGCCATCAAGGAAACCCAATGGTGGGGAAAACTGCTGGCCAATTAAGCACAAATCAAAACAATGGAATCAAACATGCCAGTAGTGACTATTTTTTTAACCACCACACACTCACAGAAGGAAAAAAAGACTATTTACCTTAAAACTACAATCGACAAAGCAGTAAATGTCAACTTCATTAAACTTTAACCCATGCCTTTTTTAATAATCCACGGAGGAAAATGTGAATGTGCTCAAGTAGAGATGGCTGTCTCCAGGAAAAGTATCCTATGTTAAGAGCTGAAAGCCAAAGGAGGCACTATTTCCAAGAAACAGCATTTTCCCTTGAAAGCGCAAATGACTATGTATCCAAGACTGTGAGCTTGGCAATTTCTCAATACTTATTTCTGAGACATTTCTTCTGACAAGTACAGTGGTGGTACTAATGGATGTGATATTTGATTTATGTAATGAAATATATCCGTATTTCGAAGATCTGCTTAGCTCGGTGAACCAGTTATTTTCTAAATGACCAAATGCATCATGATATAAAACCACCTATAGGGGAAAGAACAAAAGTTCACTGATAGGGTTTCAAAGCCCATATTTCATACTAAGAAGCTGCTACTTACTGAGTTTTGATGTAATATTATAAAGAACAACGTCACAATGACTTAAAAGATACTCTGCTTCCAACTACGTATCACTAAAATCTCATGGTAACCTCTCTAAAGGTTGGATGCAGAAGCACACATGAGAATCCAGTTCTCATCTAATAATCCACAAATTAAAAGAGATTTGCAGAAAATTAAACAATGGCCCTCACTGCTAATTTAGTCCTATTCTAACATCTAATTTCAAACCGTTAATTCTATTTTCATTTTATTTTGTTCCTGCTGTAATATCCGGAGAAGGCAATGGCACCCCACTCCAGTACTCCTGCCTGGAAAATCCCATGGACGGAGGATCCTGGTAGGCTGCAGTCCATGGGGTCGTGAAGAGTCAGACACGACTGAGGGACTTCACTTTCACTTTTCACTTTCATGCATTGGAGAAGGAAATGGCAACCCACTCCAGTGTTCTTGCCTGGAGAATCCCAGGGACGGGGGAGCCTGGTGGGCTGCCGTCTATGGGGTCGCACAGAGTCGGACATGACTGAATCGACTTAGCAGCAGCAGCAGCTGTAATTTCACCAACTTAAAAGCTTTCCCTTCCTTTTCTATCCAAACTTTGCCTCTATTCCACTTTCTCCCAAAATTGTTCTTTATTCTCTCAAGTCCTATTTAATTTATAAAATCATGCTTTGGTTTTCAGTACTTAATAGACCTGTTTCAAGAATTCTTATTTTCCCACCTATCTTCAGGCCCTCTTAAAGGTCACATTTTATTTGCATCCTCCAACAATTTATAGCATAACTGCTGTATCTGAAATGTTTATTTGTTGATAATTGCCAAGTTATTCTCCCTGAACTCTGATACAGGTTATGTGCTCCTTTGTTTTCCTCTAAACTGTCAGGAAGAAAGAAATTTCCTTTTCCTTTTTCTTTTGCCTGGTCTAACAATTAAATTGACATGAGCTAGATCAACAGGAGAAAATCAAATATTTAATAACATGTATCCCATACTCTTGCCTGGAAAATCCCATGGACGGAGGAACCTGGTAGGCTGCAGTCCATGGGGTCGCTAGGAGTCGGACACGACTGAGGGACTTCACTTTTACTTTTCACTTTCATGCATTGGAGAAGGAAATGCCAACCCACTCCAGTGTTCTTGCCTGGAGAATCCCAGGGACGGGGAGCCTGGTGGGCTGCTGTCTATGGGGTCCAACAGAGTCGGACACGACTGAAGCGACGTAGCACCAGCAGCAGCATACTGTACAGGCCAGGCTTCAGCAATACGTGAACCGTGCACTTCCAGATGTTCAAGCTGGTTTTAGGAAAGGCAGAGGAACCAGATATCAAATTGCCAACATCCGCTGGATCATGGAAAAAGCAAGAGAGTTCCAGAAAAACACTGACTTCTGCTTTATTAACTATGCCAAAGCCTTTGAAAGTGTGGATCATAATAAACTGTGGAAATTCTTCAAGAGATGGGAATACCAGACCACCTGACCTGCCTCTTGAGAAACCGATATGCAGGTCAGGAAGCAACAGTTAGAACTGGACACGGAACAACAGACTGGTTCCAAGTAAGAAAAGGAGTACGTCAAGGCTGTATATGGTCACCCTGCTTATTTAACTTATATGCAGAGTACATCATGAGAAACTCTGGGCTGTAAGAAGCACAAGCTGGAATCAAGATTGCCAGGAGAAATAATAACCACAGATATGCAGATGACACCACCCTTACGGCAGAAAGTGAAGAGGAACTAAAAAGCCTCTTGATGAAAGTGAAAGAGCAGAGTGAAAAAGTTGGCTTAAAGCTCAACATTCTTAAAACTAAGATCATGGCATCTGGTCCCATCACTTCATGGGAAATAGATGGGGAAACAGTGGCTGACTATTTTGGGGGGCTCGAAAATCACTGCAGATCATGATTGCAGCCATGAAATTAAAAGACGCTTACTCCTTGGAAGGAAAGTTATGACCAACCTAGATAGCATATTCAAAAGCAGAGACATTACTTTGCCAACAAAGGTCAGTCTAGTCAAGGCTACGGTTTTTCCCGTGGTCATATATGGATGTGAGAGTTGGACTGTGAAGAAAGCTGAGCGCAGAAGAATTGATGCTTTTGAACTGTGGTGTTGGAGAAGACTCTTTAGAGTCCCTTGGACTGCAAGGAGATCCAACCAGTCCATCCTAAAGGACACCAGTCCTGGGTGTTCATTGGAAGGACTGATTCTGAGGCTGAAACTCCAATACTTTGGCCACCTCATGCAAAGAGTTGACTCATTGGAAAAGACCCTGATGCTGGGAGGGATTGGGGGCAGGAGGAGAAGGGGACAACAGAGTTTGACATGGCTGGATGGCATCACCGACTCAATGCACATGAGTTTGGTTTAACTCCGGGAGTTGGTGATGGACAGGGAGGCCTGGCGTGCTGCGATTCATAGGGTTGCAAAGAGTCGGACACGACTGACCGACTAGACTGAACTGAACTGAACTGATACTGTAAAGGGGAGATACCCAAGAAAACTTAACAAAATGGCCAAAGCCCTCACTCTAAATACCACCTTCAGCTATAGACAGAGGATGCTGGAAGTGATGGCTTGGGACCTGAACTGGGAAGACGGCACTTCACATGCAAGTAGAAAGCTAAAGTTTAGTAAACAAACTTTTTACTTTTGCTGGGCCAGGCAGGGACAAAAGGACACAGAGGTACTCTCTGAGCTCTAGGCCCACCAAACCCAGCCCACATTCTTTGCAGGTATCTCTGGTGATAAATCTTATTTTGGAGACAGGGCCCTGATCCAAATTCTTCCAGTGGCTAAGGCAGATGTAAAAAGAAATATTTCTTGAGTCTTCCATTTCTTACAAATAACCAGTCTAAACTAATCCCCATGCCAGAGAGACATTTTGGGGTGCCAAATTTTGTGCCCCTACAAAGTCAAGTGAATACAATAGTCAAAGCCCAAGTACAGGCTGTGGAAACCAAAGCCAACCTTCAGGTCTTTCCCTTTCTCCAAACAGAAAAAACCATGTTCCAAGGTAAGGGCATTATTACTTTCTGGGCATGTGGTAAAGGCTACAAAAGAAGCCTTTTCAAGATTTCACACACTGCAGGAAAGAGGCAGTTTCTGTTGCAACACCTACAAGAAAAAAACATACTATACAGATTGCAGACACGGTAACAGAATCTAGAAAGTAAAGTAAAATGAGGCAAAATTTGATTTCAACAAGTAAACTGGATTTTTTTGTTTGTTTGATTGATTTTGTTGTTTTCCTACTGCCAAGTGGCATTAATACTTCGGGACACTGAAGAAACAACAGGTTGGGCTGAAGACTACCAGGAAGAGTGAGACTGGGGATGGGAACGAAGAGAAATAAACTGAACTCCCAATTAAAAGGGTTTTAACATGGGTTACGGAAATAAAAGCTAGGCCACCTGGCCCATGTTTTGCTGCCTGGATAAGCAGGAGTCAGGCGGCTGGGATGGAGGCACCCTGAGGTCAGACAGGTGGGCACACAGACCCTGACCCTGCAAGTAACCAGGGCCCCAACTCCGCAGCACAGGTGTCTCAGCCATCAAAAACCAGGAAGGAAGGCGAAAGCCACCGTCAGAACGCACGTCACCAAGGCAGTACCGTACAATGGGGGAGAGAAGGCTGCGGACCCCACGGCCCTAAAAGCGGGGACACTGTGGAGCCGCTCCGAGCGCAGAGCCGGCTCGTGGGCAGACGACGCGGCGCCCGCGGGACGCGCGCAGGCGGGAGCTGCCTGCCTCCGGGGCCTGTCCTCTAGGCGCCCCGCTCCCCCGTGCGCAGGGGGCCTCTGTTCGGGCCCAGGTCTGGGGCACTGGCTGCGCCACGGGGACCACCCCGCGCCCGCAGTCCGCAGCCGGCGCGCCCCTCCCGCGGCCCGCCCCCACCCGGCGCCTCCGCGGCGGGCGCCGGAGCCGGAGGGGCGGGACGAGGAAGTCGGGGCCCCGGCGGCCAGCGGCGGGGCCGCCCCCGTCCCCCGGCCAGACCCCGGGTCATGCCAAGCGCCTCCCCTACCAGGAGGAGGAGGCCGAAGATGCACCAGCCGATCACCAGCTCGGCGGACGCCGCGCCCGCCGCCGCCGCCGCCATCTTCGCTTCCGGCCGGGACAGCCCCGGTGAAAGGGGGACAAGAGAGGGGAGGGAGGGAGGAACCGGCGCAGGACGCGGCGCGCGCGCACCCTAAAGGTTAAAGGGGCGGAGGGGCGGAGCGCTGGTTGCCTAGGAGACCCGCTGGGAGCAGCCCCTGGCGACAGCGGCCGGGGGCGGGGCGCGTCCGGGCGCCGTGACGTCACGCACGGCCGGCAGCAGGGCGGTGCTGGGTTCTGAAGGGCGTGGTCTCCCGGCGACGTCACGTAACTGGCTGCTGACCGGAAACGCCCAGGCGCCCATGGGCTTAGCAGCAGATGTGTCAACGGAGGCAAGTCGCCTCAGGGGCTTCCACTGCCATCGTAAGGGAAGCTCTCTAGTCTCCTTTGAGCCACCAGGAAGTCCCTTCCTTGGCCAAAGAGCCGCTCAATTAGCAGAAGGCCTCCCCAGGTTGTAGGAATGGCGGACTTTCCCAGCTGCCCAAATGACTTTCTGATTTGCTGGCACCTGGGCCCAGCCTGAGTAGCTGCTGAGGTGGACGCTGCCTTATCATGGGATGTTATGGTCTTTGTATGGTGGCTCAGACGGTAAAGAATCTGTCTGCAATTTGAGAGACCTGGGTTCCATCCCTGGGTTGGGAAGATCCCCTGGAGGAGGGCATAGCAACACACTCCAGTGTTCTTACCTGGAGAATCCAATTCACAGAGAAACCTGGCAGGCTATACAGTCCATGGGGTCGCAAAGAGTCGGATGACTGAGTGACTAAGCACACTTAAATCTCTACATGCCTGTGAATTTCCGTGATAACTTCATACCCTAATGGAACTTGACTTTCTGAACATATTATATGAAATCACAGCTTCTAGTGATGCTTGTCAGAGAAAGCAATGGCACCCCACTCCAGTACTTTTGCCTGGAAAATCCCATGGACGGAGGAGCCTGTTAGGCTGCAGTCCATGGGGTCGCTAAGAGTCCAACACGACTGAGGGACTTCACTTTCACGCTTTGGAGAAGGAAATAGCAACCCACTCCAGTGTTCTTGCCTTGAGAATCCCAGGAATGGGGGAGCCTGGTGGGCTGGCGTCTATGGGGTTGGACAGAGTCAGACACGACTCAAGCGATTTAGCACAGTAATGATTGTAAGTGAATGAGATAATCCACACAGACCCAAAGTGAAGCACGGGGAATGGTCCTGAGATGGCCTGCCTGGGTCCACTGGAGTGTAGGTACATTGTTAACCAGTGAAATGAGCAAAACATACTTGTAATTTAACCACAACTCTATGTATGAATCTCACATCTCTTTACAATGTATTATGTGGTGATGTTATCCCCTACTCAAGATCTGTTTTGGGCTGGAATCCTGCTGAATGGAAGGAGTGCAGTGTCTCCCTTCCTGGATGATATGAGGGAAGAAGAAAATACAGAAGATAGTTTTACTGTGACATGTAACATCAAAGGTGGCTTCCTGCTCTCTGAACTTGCCCATGTTAGAATGCGACTCTCCTGCGGGCCATTCACTTTTCCAGAGATCGCCCTCGTGGTTTCCTAAAAGTGAATTGTAGAGACATCTCCACTCTAGGAGGCCACTTGGAAATCCCCCCACCAGCTGCAGGAAACACTATGGTCACTTAAAATCTGCCTCTCCCTGCTAAGCTCGCCTATTATTCTACTAAAGGCCCACTAGCTTGGAGGAGAGACTTAATGCCAGGCCAGATCTCGTCAAGAAATTAGATATACCAAGGGAATATTTCATGCAAAGATGGGCACAATAAAGGACAGGAATAGTATGGACCTAACAGAAGCAGGAGCCTAGTAGGCTGCAGTCCATGGGGTCGCTAAGAGTCAGACACGACTGAGCGACTTCACTTTCACTTTTCATTTTCATGCATTGAAGAAGGAAATGGCAACCCACTCCAGTGTTCTTGCCTGGAGAATCCCAGGGACGGGGAAGCCTGGTGGGCTGCCGTCTATGGGGTCGCACAGAGTCGGACATGACTGAAGTGACTTAGCAGCAGCAGCAACAGAAGCAGAAGATATTAAGAAGAGGTGGCAAAAATACACAGAAGAACTATACAGAAAAAGATCTTCATGACCCAGATAACCACGATGGTGTGATCACTCACCTAGAACCAGACATCCTGGAGTGTGAAGTCAAGTGGACCTTAGGAAATATCATTACAAACAAAGCTATTGAAAGTGATGGAATTCCAGTTGAGCTCTTTCAAATCATAAAAGATGATGCTATAAAGTGCTGCATTCAATATGCTAGCAAATATGGAAAACTTAGCAGTGGCCACAGAACTGAAAAAGGTCAGTTTTCATTCCAATCCCAAAGAAAGACCAAAGAATGTTCAAACTACCACACAGTTGCACTCATTTCACACACTAGCAAAATAATGCTCAAAATTTTCCAAGCCAGGTATCAACAGTATGTGAACTGTGAACTTCCAGATGTTCAAGCTGGATTTAGAAAAGGCAGAGATATCAGAGATCAAATTGCCAACATCCGTTGGATCATCAAAAAAGAAGAGTGTTTCAGAAAAGCATCTACTTCTGCTTTAATTGACTATGCCAAAGCCTTTGTTCGGCTGTGTGGATCGTAATAAACTGTGGAAATTTCTTCAAGAGGTGAGAATACCAGACCACCTTACCTGCCTCCTGAGAAATCTGTATGCTGGTCAAGAAGCTATGGTTAGAACTGGACATGGAACAACAGACTGGTTCCAAATTGGGAAAGGAGTACATCAAGGCTGTATATTTTCACCCTGCTATTTAACTTATATGCAGAGTACATCATGAGAAATGCATTTAAAAATGAGTTTTTTATGGAAGTTCCACACTGTTCTCCACAGTGGCTGTGCAATTTACGTTCCCACCAACAGTTTAGGAAGGTTCCCTTCTCTCCATACCCTCTCCAACATTTAAAGTTTGTAAATTTTTTGATGATGGCTATTCTGACTGGTGTGAAGTGATAGCTCATTATAGTTTTGATTTGCTACAATTATTTTTCTAATAATTAGTGATGTTGATCATCTTTTCATGTGTCCATTTCAGCATTATTTAAAATAGCCAAGGCATACCTAAATGTCCATTGACAGAGAAATGGATAAAGAAGATGTAGTACATATATACAATGGAATATTACTCAGCCATTAAAAACAATGAAACAATGCCCATTGCAGCAACATGGATGGACCTTGTCATACTGAATGAAGTAAGGCAGAGAAAGACAAATATCATTCTGGCATCGCTTACATGTGGAATCTTACATGTGACAAATTGAGAGAGTAGCATCGATGTATATACACTGTGTTCAGTCGTGTCCAACTCTTTTACCATGCATAAAATAGACAGCTGGTGGGAAGCTGCTGCATAGCACAGGGAGTTCAGCTCAATGCTCTATGATGACCTAGAGAGCTGGAATGGAAGGATGGGACATGGGATGGAGTTTCAAGAGGGAGATGTATGATATGTATAGCTGATTCCTAGGCGGTGCTAGTGGTAAAGAACCTGCCTTGCCAATGCAGGAAGCATAAGAGATGAGAGTTCTGTCACTGGGTCAGGAAGATCCCCTGGAGGAGGGCATGGCAACCCACTCCAGTTTTCTTGCCTGGAGAATCCCATGGATAGAGGAGCCTGGTGGACTCTAGTCGATGGGGTCACAAAGAGTTGGACACGACTGAAGCATCTGAGCTCTGAACACTGTAAGTTATGGTTGCTCAAGAAAGTAGGTTTGCTTAGCAACAAAATCATGCAACAAAAGCCTGAGATAAGCCCCAAAACAAACAAACAAAAAAAATCAGTGGTAACATGAAACCTATATCTTGCTCAGTGAGTTAATGATCAGTAACTTAATGATCCTTAGGACATGCTAAAAAAAAAAAAAAAAGGACATGCTGTCTGCACACATGAAAAAAATGTAGTTTGTGGACCTACCTTGACCATGTAGGGGCAAGAAAATTCCCCTGCCCAACTTGGAGGAGGAGCTGATGATGGAAGCATGACATCTACTGAAGAGAGACCAAAATATTCTTCTCCCCTCCCTACTTTTCCTTTGATTGTAACACTGTAGGCCAGTAAGTTTTGGGGGCATGTCATTTCTCACCCACCTGTGTGTAAGCCTCACAAGCATCCTGTTGAATCATTTCTTATCTATCAGTTTGCCTCTTACTGAATTCTTTTCTGCACTGAGACATAAAGCATTGTGGTACCAGAGCTCTTTTGGAGCCCTTGAGACTACACCAAATGGTTTCACTACAGAGCCCACATCCCCTCTACACATGACTTGCACCAATAGCCTTTGAGAACTCAAGCCATTCCCAGTGTAGCTGCATTGTCCTAGTTCTACTACTAAAACAATCAGCCCTTCTTGGATATCCTGGAGGGAGTCAGAGTACACTTGAGAGTCCACTGAAGTTTCCCCGTGCCTGAGTTAGGTACCAGTTCACTTTTAGATGCAAGGACCATACTTCAGATTTTCCAAGTAGGTTTGCTGAGGCCTCCCCTACAAGGCTAGGGACTAGATGGCAACATCTCACTCTTAAATTTTCATGCACACACACACGTCATTTCTTGGTGTTAGAGGTGGGAACTCATAGCACCAATTCTCACAGAAGAATTCTCTTCAATTTCTCTTCTCCTACTCCAGTCTATTTGTCAATATTTTATTTGGCTGAAAGGCCCAAGAATTTAGAATAAATTCTTATTATATCCCTTTTTAATTGTACATGTAAAGCAGAATTTATGGTTGGGAGGGAATCAAAGAATTGAAGATCATAATCTCCCCAACACTTTATGTGAAATTGTTGATTTTTTTCAATTCTGGAATGAATCTTTTTTAATAGCTGATGTACCTTAAGATTGAATGAAGCTTATTTAATGAACTGGGTTCACTCTTGCTGACTCTGAACGTCTAGGTATTGGAGTTGTATTGGGAAGTTGTTGGATTTTCAAATTAGAAAAGCCTTATGGACTTGTGATGCTGATGAGAGAGTGATTCGGTACAAGGATAGTAGTGGTTTGAATCAGGAAGATTGGGAGAGAGGAAAAAGAGAAGGTGACACACGAGCAGGTAGAAATATGCACATCAACCCATCTCTACATTCATCCACCTGGTGGGGATGTACTATTAATTCATACGACTAGACCATTAAGGACTGAAAACAGTCTCCTGAATGATGTTCTTAAATCTAGGAAGCCTTTCATTACAAATCAGAGTTCTTTAAAAATAATAATCATCTTTATTGATTACTGAAAATTATAGAAGGAATAGGGCTTCCCAGGTAGCACTAGTGATAAAGAACCGGCCTGCAGATGCAGGAGATGTAAGAGACTTAGGTTGGATCCCTGGATCGGGAAGACCCCCTGGAGAAGGGCACAACAACCCACTCCAGTATTCTTGCCTGGAGAATCCCTTGGACAGAGGAGCCTGGCGGGCTACAGTCCACAGGGTCACAAAGAGCTGGACATGACTGAAGTGACTTAGCATGCAGGCACATAGAAGGAATACATGCTCATTAATAAATTTCCACACATGAATAACTTAGAAACTGAAAATCTCCTCATAAATGAACGCAATCTTCATCACCCCCAAGATTCTTGTCTTTAAGAGTTTAAAGGCTTTTTGTGTGCTCATTCTAACATATTCCATGAGGATGTAAAAACCCAATAGACAATCCTTTACTGAGGCTATAGAATGAGTATTTGATGTGTGTTCCCAATTCCATATATTAAATTCTAAAGCCCAAGGTGATGGCATTTGGAAGTAGGGCTTGTGAGAGGTGCTCCGGTGATAAGGGCTGAGACCTCAAGATGGTTAATGCCTGATGCCAGAGAGCTCTTAATCCCCGTCTGCTGCATGCAGTTCAATGAGAACATATCCGTGAGTGTCTACTCAGACGTTGGGTCTGTCAGCTCTTTGATCTTGGACTTTCCAGCCTCCAGTACTGTGAGAAAAAAATTCTGCTGTCTCTAAACCACCTGTTGTATGGTATTTTTGTTAAAGCAGGCCAAACAGACTAAGACACCTGGAGTTACCATAGAAGTCCTTGACTTACCTGCAAGTCATGAGAAGGAACCAGGATTTCAGTGGACTCTGTTCCATTTTGAGGTCAACAAAATGGCCATGTACAGACCACGCCCAGGGGGTCTAATAAGAGGAGTTGTTGCAGAAAGCTGTAGGCCTATTCAAACCTGGATCTTCTTGACTAAATGAAGAGAGGCAGAGGCCGTTGGAGGAAGGCAGTTTGTATAAGGGAGCAACTCTCTTCCCCCCATTCCTCTGTCTCTCAGCTTTTGAGTAGTCTTACCCTAAAGCCAATGGGAGGAGGTTACACAAGAGAGTCACCCATCCGGTTGGACGGTGTGACCTAAACTTGGGGAAAGGCCCAGCACGGCTGCAGGTGTGGAGGGTGGCTGATTCACAGAGGACCTGGTGCTGAGCTGGCATAAAGGCTTGCTAAGGACTATCTCAGTGCAGAAAGGGCATGGTTTAGTGCCTCCCCGCCGCCCCCCACCCCACACTAGTTCATTAAACTCACCCTGCAGGTTTTATTGGATGCCCTTGAGATCTACCCCTTCTATGTGCTTATTCCTGTGAAAGGGTGAAGAGAGATGCAATAACCTCCCTTGGAGGAAGCCTTCCAGAGGATTCTCTTGGCTGGACCAGGAACATGTGGACAGTGGGAATTTGGGGTGTGATCCAAGTGAGAAACCAGACTGGCAGTGATGACCTATAGAAAGGTTATCTTGACAGCAAAACCAAACAAAGACAGAAGGAAAGAAGAAAAGTACAGGGAATATAGATACCAAAACTCTCAGCAAAAGAGTTCAAGAAGCAAAGACTATCACTCCTCTCTGCCAATCCCAAGGGCACTCAAGAGGCTCCCCTCCAGGAGCTGGCAGTGGTGGGGGAGGGGAGGTTTCTGAAAAGGGGGACATGAGAATGGTTTCTCATTCATTCCCCTTGTGAAGTCCTTTCAGAAAACCAAAGGTAGGATTAGGGTCAGGTGACAAGTACTGTGAAGGTCCTACTGTACAGCACAGGAAATGATAGTCAATGTTGTATAGTAAACCATAACAAAAGAATCTGAATATAAATATATATATATGTACATACAAATGAGTCACTTTGCTGTACACCAGAAACTAAGCATTGTAAATCAACTATATTAAAATTAGAGACAATTTTAATGGTAAAAACAAAACAAAAACAAGCCCTTCCAAATAAGGCACTTTATGCATGCTCAGTTGCTCAGTCGCATCCTACTTTTTGTGACCCTTTGGACTGTAGTCCACCAGGCTGCTCTGTCCATGGAATTTTCCAGACAAGACTGGAGTGGGTTGCCATTTTCTTCCCCAGGGATCCCCTCAGGGATCAAACCTACATCTCTGTGTCTTCTGCATTAGCAGGTGGATTCTTTACCAGTAGAATCACCTGGGAAACCCATATTTCAATTAAAAAAAAAAATTAATGGTAAAAAAACCAAAAACAAGTACTGTGATGTAAAATTTACAAAAATAGTCTTACATAGGAACTGGTGGAAAGGAAAAAGAAAATTGAAAGTTTTGTTTAAAAGGAAAGAACAAGCTAGAAGAAAATTTTATGTCAATGATACATAACAAAAGAAGTAGGATATAGAGGTTTAAGTGGACCTAGAACTGGAGAGCAGAAGGTGGATGAGTCAGAAACACGTGAGGGTCAGGGCCATGGAGGGGTCAGACATCTAAAAGAGCCCCATAGCAATAACTTCTGAAATGAGGCCCAGAAAACAGTCAATCGACCTGTAAAATGGTAACTGCACAGGTTGCTATGGCTTACACCCTGAAATTACATTTAGATAATAGCAAAATCAATTATTGATCCAGATTAACTATGTATTATACCACTGGATTTTAGCATGTAATGTTTCAGAAATAGCTGACTTTTATACATCACTTAATTTTTTTTTTTAACCTTGACAGAAATTTAAAATATCAGATTGCCCTTCCAAATAAGGCCCTTTCTATGTATTCAGTTGTGTCTGACTCTTTGCGACCTTTTGGAATGTAGCCCTCCAGGCTGCTTTGTCCATGGAATTTTCCAGGCAAGAAAACCAGAGTGGATTAACCATTTCCTACTACAGGGGCTCTTCCCAACCCAGGGATCAAACCTGTGTCTCTTGCATCTCCTGTAATGGCAGGCAGATTCATTACCACTGGGCCACCTGGGAAGCCCCAAAATAAGACACTTGAAAAGCCTCAAAATTTGTCTTTCTGTCATTTTGTTTGTGCTTCCCTCACTAACAGATAACCCGCCTTCAGATTTACAAATGCTTCTTTAGCAATTTTTATACCTTCAGTCAGGTTGCAGTTAAGCCTTGTTGGCCTCTGATCCTAGGGTCTGTCCTGCTCCATTATGTGTTAATTTAGAATTTCTCTGTCTGTTGTGCTCTGTGTTCTGCTTACACTTAATCTTCTGTCCAAAGGATTTAACAGTGATCCATGGTGAACATTACCCTGTGCCTGAGGAAGTTTGAGCAAGCCTTTTCTTCTGAAATCTACATCATCACCCCTGCCCCCACCCCCGACTTCCGCCCCCCACACAGGCACCAATCCTTCCACTGTCAACCAACTTAATGGGTCTTCACAACCCTAAGAAGTTCTTCTTCTCTTTGTGGAAGAGCTTACAATGTATTTATAAGGTAATTGGCACATGTGGTTGAGAGCCCATTTGGTTCTGCTAGCACGTTTGCTCATTTGTATTTAACTCAGTGGAGAGGCCAGAAGTTTTTACACAAGAGCCAATCCATGAAAAACTAAATGTCTGAGCACTCCGTTTTTTCATTTAAAATCAAAATAGCTTTTATCTGAGTCCCAAAATAGAAGTTATATTAAAAAATGTAGTTCACCTATTTTGTTGTGTAGAAAACTGACAATAAAATGACACTGAAATGTTAATATCTGAGTGTTTTTGACTTGCAGACACAGAAGCAACTTTCCAATTTCTCATCCTAAAATTAAACTGTACACAGTATCATCATGTGAATTGTAAAATTTGCATTTCCATATTCTTGCAATTATCAACTCTTAATGGATACTGTTTATATAATTCTCCTAATGGAACAAATTTCCCACATGGGCTAGTGACATAAGTTAGTTTTCTTCTTAAGCTTTTTCTTCTGGCTATGCCAGAAATGATTTATTCATAGTCTAGACATGTTAAATTATCATTTAAAACCTTCAAGTGTTTTTCATTGTATCAGTTCCTAAATCTGGTGTTTATGTACTTCAATGTATAAAAAATAAATGTGATTATACAACTTAAACATAAAGTAATGTTGAAATCACTTTATGAGTAGAAATTACAATAAAAACTGATTTTTAAATGTATGATATTTAAAAATGATCCAGAACACTCTCAAGAAAGGAAGCTTTTTTTTTTTTTTTCATTTGTAACATATGTATTTCTCTTTTTGCTAACAATAGGGCTCCTTTCCGGACTCCAATAGCTATTCTTTTTCATCATTGGAGTCCGTTTGCTTCATTTCTGGGCAGAGGTTCTCAGATTATATTTGAAACCAAAGTATAACTGTTAGTGTTTAATTCCCACATATTAATGATTTATTGGTTATAAGATTTTGCAAGGCCAATTGGTCCTCGTAGTGTTTATGGGGCTAAAGTAGCCTGGATCTACCGTAGACCTAGATCATAAAGTAGATCTAGATTTAACCACACCTGAAGTCTGCATGTGTGTTCAGTTCCTTCCGCTGTGTCCAACTCTTTGTGACTTTATAGATGTAACCCACTAGACTCCTCTATTCATGGAATTCTCCAGGCAAGAATACTGGAGTGGGTTGTAGTGCCCTCCTCCAAGGGATCTTTCTGGCAGGGATTGAACCCACATCTCCTGCATTTCAGGCAAATTATGAAATTTTTGAGCCCACATCTCCTGCATTTCAGGCTCAGCTTATGGCTGAGCCATCTGGAAAGGTCAGTTGAAATATAATGTGAAACAATTTAAAATTGATCTTTAAGTTTTTAAATAATTAATAGACTAAAGAGATTTATCTTTATATTTTCATTTGTTTCCAGATATATATTATATTTTTTCTATTGTCTTTTTAATGATATAGAGAATTTCAACCCTTATAATAAAATTCTCCTTTTAAAAATATTGTGATTAAAATTAAGAAAGGGGAACAAGATGGTGGAGGAATAGGTGGAAGTGGAGTACATCTCTCTCCACAGATACATGAGGTATAAACTTTCAGGCACAGAAGTAGGAGTACCTGGAGACACAGAGTGGACAGGAGTACCTGACCACCAGAAAAAGAATATACAGAACCAGACAAAACTCTGTAGGACAAAGGAACTAGGGGGGAAAACAAGAGTGTTAGTAGGAGTGGACCTGAGCTCGCTGGGTGGGGGAACTGAAGCACAGGGGTCCGATTGCCACATTGGGACAATTGTCTGGGTCAGAGGAGAAACATTTGAGGCTGAAAGTGAAGCAGCTGACCTTTGACAGCCTAAATGGAATGAAAATCAGACAGTTCTTGCTGCAGCCATACATACCCTAGACAGGGATGCAGGTCCCCTAAAAGACACAGCAGCTGGGAGCTGGAGTGTAGGGTTTGCGGAGCAATCCCAGGATGAGGGCTGCTGTTGACAGAGTCTGAGGGCAGAGAGATGGACCGAGGGGACAGGAGGAGGAGATTGTGGTGGGAAATGCCTGTGGAAAATGCCAGGCAGCCATGGAAGCAAGACGATACTGCTGAGTCATGTGTAGGGGGTGGAGCCATCACCATAGCCTCTCTTTCCCCACAAGCCAGCATTGGCAGCTGAACAATAGAAAGGCTGGCCCATCGAAGCACCTGATGCTTAGAACAGCAGAGTAGGACCCTACCTAGGGTGCCCCTATAAGTACCTGACGCACTGAAAAACACAGTAGGACCCCAGCCAGAGGAGCACCTTTATGTGCCTGATATGCCCGAAAAACAGAGAAGGCCCCTGGCCAAGGGAGCCCTCTGAATGCCTGACCAGGTAGAATAACAGAGAAAGACAAGCCAAAGAGGCCTTCTGATCACCAGCTGCCAGAGGCTCAAAAAAAGACTCTGATAGGGCCATAACTCCTGTGGCAGAGGCAGTCCATGTCCCTGTGACCCAAGCAGCTGCACCACCTTCACTCTCAACCCTCAGTGGGGCAGAGCTGCCACAGGCAATAAAAAGGTCTTGTATCTATGCATGCGGGATTGCTTATTTGCGACCCTGCAGACTGTGGCCTGTCAGGCTTCTCTGTCAGTGGTGTTTTCCAGGCAAGAATACTGGTAGTGGACTGCTATACCCTTCTAGAGCACCATATTTCCTGCTGCCCTAGCTGCCGACCCCCCTGAGTACCTGGTGCTGCCAGGGCCCCTGCAACCCAAGCAGCTGTACCACCTCTACACCTTCACTGGGGCAGACTCAAGTCCTCCAGGGCAGCCTCAGGAGCAAACCCCAGTGGATGATCCACATGCAGAGGTGGAGCTAAAACCACAATTGAAATCCAGGGGCAGTGTGGCTAAGGAAAAAGACCCCAAACCTTCCCACCAGTCATACAAGCTGCAGCTTAAATCCACATGATCAACTAGTCAGACTGTGTCTATGGAATATCTAAAAGGTCATTGAGAGCTTCCACAAAAGAAAACGCACTGGTTCTGACATCTGTGGACAATGGAGGCAAAAACACACAGGAACAGGACCGGATTAGAGTCTGAGCTGCCCCCACAGCAGGTCCAGAGACCCATACAGGGTTGGAGGGCATTCTACGGAGGCGAAGTGGACTGTGATTCCCAGTGAGGGAAAGGACACTGACAGCAGAGTCTCAAGAAAGAACATTTATACTCTTATGTTTTGACTTGTTCTGCAGTTTCTTTTGGATATTTTTAGTTTTTCTTTTTCTCTTTTTTTCTCCCCTCTGTTGCAGTAATCTATTTTATTAGCACTACGAAATCTATTTAAACTTTTGAGTTTTTTTTCTCAAACACACATTATTATGGCTATTATAAACCTCTGCCTCTATATTGGCCTTTTGCAGGTCTGTAGAGTTTTCCTTTGTTTCTCTTTTCTTTTTTAATTTTAGTTTTTAAATTTTTTAAACTTACTATTACTTTTACTACATTTATTCCTTTGTTTCCTTTCCTACTTTTCTTTCCCCCTTGCAGTTAAATCTCTATTATATATAAATCTTTGTCTACCTCTATTTAAGTTTGCAATTCCATTCTTTCTTTTCTTTCTTTCCTTCCTTTTTCTCACAATATTTGTTAGTTTTGTTTTCCTTGCTTTATTCTCCAGTTGGCACCTTGCTTTACTTTTTTTTTTTCCACTTTGTGCTTTTGTTATTTTTGTTCTTAACTGGTGGATATCGTTTTTTGTTTCCTTTGTTTGCCAGGTCAATCTATTGTACTTTATTTTTGTTGGACTATTTTGATTATGCTTATGGGTGTACATGTGTATATTCCATTATTTTAATTATTATTTGCCTGATTTTGTCTGCCATTTGTCTTAGCTTTGTCTTTGGTTTCTCATTTGTGGGTATTTGTTTTAACCCCATTTAATGCCATAACAAACCATCTGTGGAATCTCTCTCCTGGCCAGAGATCAAGCCCTGGGCCTTTGAAGTATGAGTGCTGACTCCAAGACCCTAGACTATCAGAGGACTCCTAACCCCTGTGAGTATCCAAATAGTGAGAACTCCCACAAAGGCAAACACTAGAACTCAAGACACAATATCACCCAACCACCAGTAGCACCCTGTGCAGGATGCCTCATCCAAACAACAAAAAGACAAAAGTACAAATTCAGTCATTACAAATTCAGTAAGCAAACAGGCTTACTACCTCACTCAGCCTTGCCCATCAGAGGGGAAAAAAAACTTCAACTCCTCCCACTAGAGCACAACCACAAATCTCACCCTACATGAAGATTACACAAAGCCCTAGACCAACATTACAAGGGCAGGAACCAAAAGGAACAGGGGTCCCAGAAGAAGAAGAGAAAAAGAAAGAGTATGAGAAAATTTTTGAAGAGATTATAGTTGAAAGTTTCCCCAATATGGAAAAGGAAATGATCAATCAAGTCCAAGAGGCACAAAGAATTCCATACAGGATAAACCCAAGGAGAAACACACCAAGACACAGACTAATCAAACTAACAAAGATTAAACACAAAGACTATTAAAATCAGCAAGGGAAAAGAAATAAGTAACATACAAGGGAAACCCCACACATTTAATAGCTGATCTTTTAGCAGAAACTCTGTAGGCCAGAAGGGAATGGCAAGATATATTTAAAGTACTGAAAAGGAAAAATCTACAACCAAGATTACATTACACAGCAAGGATCTCATTCAAAATTGATGGAAAGATCGAAAGCTTTACAGACAAGCAAAAGCTAAGAGAATTCAGTACCACCAAACCAGCTTTACAACAAATGTTAAAGTGAATTATACAATCAGGAAATACAACAGAAGAAAAAGATCTATAAAAATAAACCCAAACAATTAAGAAAATGGAAATAAGAATATATATATATATATATGGATATATATATATATATATATATCAATAATTACTTTAAATGTAAATGGATTAATTGCTCCAACCAAAAGACACAGACTGGCTGAATGGATACAAAAAAAAGACCCATATGTATGCTGTCTACAAGAAACCCACTTCGTATGTAAAGATACACATAGACCGAAAGTGAGAGGGTGGAAAAATATATTACATGCAAATGGAAAGCAAAAGAAAGCTGGAGTATCAATCCTCATATCAGACAAAATAGACCTTAAAATAAAGAACATTACAAGAGTTAAGGAAAGACACTACATAATGATCAAGGGATCAATCCAAGAGGAAGACAGAACAATTGTAAATATCTATGTACCCAACATGGGAGCACCTCAATACATAAGACAGACACTAACAGACATAAAAGGAGAGATTGACAGTAACACAATAATAGTAGGAGATATAATAATAGTAGGAGTTAAACACCCCACTCACACCAATGGACAGATCATCAAAACAGAAATTTCATAAGGAAGCATGAGTCTTAAATGATACATTAGATGAGATGGACCTCATTGATGTCCAAGACATTTCATGAAATGCAGAAGAATACAACTTCTTCTCAAGTGCACATGCAACATTCTCCAGGATAGGCTGCAGGTTGGGTCACAAATCAAAACTAAGTAAATTTAAGAAAATCAAAATCATATCAAGCATCTTTTCTGACCACAATGCTATGAGACTACATATCAATTACAAGGGAAAAAAAACTGTGAAGAACACAAACACATGGAGATTAAACACTACATTTCTAAATTACTAACAGGTTACTGAAGAAATAAAAAAATTCCTAGAAACAAATGACAATGAAAACACAACAACTCAAAACCTATGGAATGCAGCAAAAGCAGTTCTAAGAGAAACAGAAATATAAGAAGGTAGTTTATAGCAATACAATCCTACCTCGAGAGACAAGAAGAACATCAAATAGACAATGTAAATTTACACCTAAAACAAATGGAAAAAGAATAACAACAACAACAAAAAACAAACCCTAAAATTAGCAGAAGGAAATAAATCATATACATTAGAGCAGAAATAAATGAAAAAGAAATGAAAGAAATAATAGTAAAGATAAATAAAACTAAAAGCTGGTTCTTTGAGAAGATAAACAAAATTGACAAGCCTTTAGCCAGACTCATCAAATTAAAAAAGGGGAGGGGGGATCAAGTCAACAAAATTAGAAATGAAAAAAATCCTCAACAAAATTCATAACAGAATTCAACAACACATTAAAAAGTTCATACACTGTGATCAACTTGGTTTATTCCAGGGATGCAAGGATTCTTCAATATATGCAAATCAATCAACGTGATACACCAGACTAACAAATTGAATGACAAAGCCATATGATAATCCCAATAGATGAAGAAAAAGTCTTTAACAAAATTCAGCACTCACTGATGATCAAAACTCTTCAAAAAACGGGCATAGAAAGAACCTAATTCAACATTTAAAAGGCCATATATAATAAGAACAAAACAAACATTATTCTCAATGGTAAAAACTGAAAGCATCCCCCCCCCCCCAAGATCAGGAACAAGTATATAATAAGAACAAAACAAACATTATTCTCAATGGTGAAAAACTGAAAGCATTCCCCCTAAGATCAGGAACAAGACAAGGGTGTCCACTCTCACTTCTATTATTCAACATAGTTTTGGAAGTACTAGCTATGGCAGTTGGAGAAGGCAATGGCAACCCACTCCAGTACTCTTGCCTGGAAGGTCCCATGGGTGGAGGAGCCTGGTGGGCTGCAGTCCACGGGGTCACAGAGTCAGACACAACTGAGCAACTTCACTTTCACTTTTCACTTTTCACTTTCATGCATTGGAGAAGGAAATGGCAACCCACTCCAGTGTTCTTGCCTGGAGAATCCTAGGGATGGGGGAGCCTGGTGGGCTGCCATCTATGTCACACCGAGTCGGACACAACTGAAGCGACTTAGCAGCAGCAGCAGCAGCTATGGCAATTAGAGAAGAAAAAGATATAAAAGGAATTCAGATGGGAAAAGAAGATGTAAAGCTCTCAATTTCTGCAGATGACATGTTACTATACATAGAAAACCCTAAAGATACTCTGAGAAGTCTACTAGTGCTAATAAGTGAATTTAGCAAAGTCGCAGGATATAAAATCAACACACAGAAATCACTTGCATTCCTATATAATAACAATGAAAAATCGGAAAGAAATTAAGGAATCAATCCAATTCACCATTGCAGTAAAAAGAATAAAATATCTAGGAATAAACCTACCTAAGGAGACAAAAAAGAACTATATACAGAAAATTATAAGACACTGATGAAAGAAATCAAAGGTGATTTAAACAGATGGAGAAATATTCCATGTTCCTGGGTAGGAAGAATCAATATTGTGAAAATGACTGTACTACCAAATGAAATCTACAGATTCAATCCAATACCTTTCAAATTACTAATGGCATTTTTCACAGAATTAGAACAACAAATTTCACAATTTATATGGAAACAAAAAGACCCCGAATAGCCAAAGCAGTCTTGAGAAAGAAGAATGGAGCTGGAGGAATCAACCTTCTTGACTTCAGATTATACTACAAAGCTACAGTCCTCAAGACAGTATGGAGCTGGCACATAAACAGAAATATAGACTAATGGAACAAAACAGACAACCTAGAGATAAATCCACACACCTATGAGTACCTTATTTTTGACAAAGGAGGCAAGAACATACAATGGGGCAAAGAAATCTTCTTTGATAAGTGGTGCTGGGAAAACTGGACAGTTACATGTAAAAGAATGAAATTAGAACACTTCCTAACAAAATACACGAAGATAAACTCCAAATGGATTAACGACCTAAATAAAAGTCCAGAAACTATAAAGCTCATAGAGGAAAACATAGGCAGAACACTTAGTGACATCAATCAAAGCAAGATCCTTTATGGCCCATCTCCTGGAGTAATGAAAATAAAAGCAAAAGTAAACAAGTGGGACCTTAAAAGCTTTTGCACAGCAATGGAAACTATAAGCAAGGTGAAAAGACAACCCTCAGAATGAGAGGAAATAATAGCAAAGGAAACAACTGACAAAAGATTAACTTCCAAAATATACAAGCAGTTCATACAACTCAACCACAAAAACAATAAACCAAATCAAAAAGTAGGAAAAAGACCTAAACAGACACATGAAAAGATGATCAACATTACTCATTATTCAGTTCAGTTCAGTCACTCAGTCGTGTCCGACTCTTTGCGACCCCATGAATTGCAGCACTCCAGCCCTCCCTGTCCATCACCAGCTCCCGGAGTTCACTCAAACTCATGTCCATCGAGTCAGTGATGCCATCCAGCCATCTCATCCTCTCTTGTCCCCTTCTCCTCCTGCCCCTGCAAATAAAAACTACAATGAGATATCACCTCACACCAGTCAGAATGTGTTATATGTGTGTTAGTCTCTCAGTTATGTCCAGCTCTTTGCGACCCCACAGACTGTAGCCCACCAGACTTCTCTGTCCATGAAATTCTCCAGGCAAGAATACTGGAGTGGATTGCCATTCCCTTCTCCAGAGGAACTTCCAAACCCAGGGATTGAGCCCTGGTCTCCTACATTGCAGGCAGATTCTTTATCTTTTGAGCTACAGGGAAGTCTGTACTAGTCAGAATGGCCATCATCAAAATGTCTACAAAGAATAAATGCTGCAGAGGGTGTGGAGAAAAGGGAATGCTCTTGCACTGTTGTGGGAATGCAAATTGATACAGCCACTATGGAAGATGGTACAGAGACTCCATATAAAACTAGGAATAAAACCACTGTTTTATTTATTTATTTTATTTATGACCTAGCAATCCCACTCCTAGGCATATGCCCTGAGCAAACAAAATTGAAAAAGACACATGTACTCCATTGTTCATTGCAGAAATATTTACAGTAGCTAGAACATGGAAGCAACCCCGTGTCCACTGACAGATGAATGGATAAAGAAGCTGTGGTACATGTATACAGTGGAGTACTACTCAGCCATAAAAAGGAATGCATTTGAGTCTGTTCTAATGAGGTGGATGAACCTAGAGCCTATTATATAGAGTGAAGTAAGTCAGAAAGAGAAAGATAAATATCATATACTAATGCATAAATAAGGAATCTAGAAAAATGGTACTGAAGAATTTATTTGCAGGTCAGCAATGGAGAAACAGACATAGAGAAATGAATTATGGACATGAGGAGAGGGGAGGAGAGGGTGAACTGTATGGAGTGAGTAACACGGAAACTTACAGTACCGTATGTAAAATAGATAGCCAATGGGAATTTGCTATGTCTCATAGAACTCAAAGAGGTGCTCTGTATCAACCTAGAGGGGTGGGATTGGGAGAGAGATGGGAGGGAGTTTCAAGATGCAGGGGACATATGTATGTCTATGGCTGATTCACGTTTAGGTTTCACTGAAAACAACAGAATTCTATAAAGCAATTGTTCTTCAATTAAAAAATAAATAATTTTTTTAAAAAAGAAAAGTATTCATTTGAGGTTTGGTAAGGATTCCAGAAGGTGGTGATGTTGGGCTAGTATTTTTTTAATTAGTTAATTTTTTAATTGAAGGATAATTTTGCCCCATTGTATATTCTTGCCTCCTTTGTCAAAAATAAGGTGCCTATAGGTGCGTGGATTTATTTCTGGGCTTTCTATCTTGTTCCATTAATCTACATTTCTGTTTTTGTGCCAGCACCATACTGTCCTGAGGACTGTAGCTTTGTAGTATAATCTGAAGTCAAGAAGGTTGATTCCTCCAGTTCCATTCTTCTTTCTCAAGACTGCTTTGGCTATTCAGGGTCTTTTGTGTTTCCATATGAACTGTGAAATTTGTTGTTCTAGTTCCGTGAAAATTACCATTGGTAATTTAATAGGGATCACATTGAATCTGTAGATTTCATTTGGTAGTATAGTCATTTTCACAATATTGATTCTTCCTACCTTTATAAGTCCCTTCACATTTGTTGTAAAGCTGGTTTGATGGTACTGAATTCTCTTAACTTTTGCTTGTCTGTAAAGCTTTTGATCTCTCCATCAGTTTTGAATGAGATCCTTGCTGGGTAGAGTATCTCGGTTGTAGATTTTTCCCTTTTAGTACTTTAAATATATCCTGCCATTCCTTTCTGGCCTGCAGAGTTTCTGCTGAAAGATCAGCTATTAAATATATGGGGTTTCCCTTGTATGTTATTTGTTTCTTTTCCCTTGCTGCTTTTAATATTTTTTTCTCTGTGTTTAATCTTTGTTAGTTTGATTAGTCTGTGTCTTGGTATGTTTTTCCTTGGGTTTATACTGTATGGAACTCTTTGTGCCTCTTGGACTTGACTGACCATTTCCTTTTCCATATTGGGGAAATTTTCAACTATAATCTCTTCAAAAATTTTCTCATATCCTTTCTTTTTCTCTTCTTCTGGAACCCCTATAATTCGAATGTTGTTGCATTCAGTATTGTCCCAGAGGCCTCTGGGATTATCCTCAGTTCTTTTCATTCTTTTTACTTTATTCTGCTCTTCAGCAGTTATTTCCACCATTTTATCTTCCAGCTCTGCTTCAGATTCTTCTGCTTCAGATATTCTGCTATTGATTCCTTCTAGAGTATTTTTAATTTCAGTAATTGTGTTGTTTATCTCTGTATGTTTATTCTTTAATTTTTCTAGGTCTTTGTTAATTGATTCTTGCATTATTTCCATTCTGTTTTCAAGATTTTTGGTCATCTTTACTATTATTTTTCTCAATTCTTTTTCAGGTAGTTTGTCTATTTTCTCTTCATTTATTCTGACTTCTGTGTTTCCAGTTTGTTCCTTCATTTGTGCAGTATTTCTCTGCTTTTCATTATTACTTTTTAACTTATTATGTTTTAAGATCTCCTTTTCCCAGGCTTCAAGGTTGTATTCTTTCTTCTTTTTGGTTTCTGCCCTCCTAAGTTTGGTGCAATGGTTTGTGTAAGCTTTGTATAGGGTGAGATTTATGCTGAGCTTTTTGTTTGTTTTTCCTCTAATGGGCAAGGCTGAGTTGGTAATCCTGTCTGCTGATGATTGGGTTTGTATTTTTGTTTTGTTTGATGTTTGGATGAGGCTTCCTGTACAGGGTGCTACTGGCGGTTGGGTGATGTCAGGTCTTGTATTCAAGTGGTTTCTTATGTGGGAGTTCTCACTATCAGATACTCCCTAGGGTTAGTTCTCTGGTAGTCTAGCGTCATGGAGTCAGTGCTCCCACTCCAAAGACTTGGAGTTTGACCTCGAGTTTTGTGTGATTCTATATATTCTTTTCTGTTGTTCAGGTACTCCTGTCTGCTCTCAGCTGGTGTTCTTGAATGAGGAAACAGACAGAACAGGCTCCATCTTGAAAGCAGGACTCCATCTTGTGCCAGACTGTGAACTTTGAGCTATATGCCCAGTATCTATGGAAATGACATACCAACTGGAAAACCAGGCCCCCTGAATGGAAGAGCCCCAGGGCTCATACCTAGACTCTCTGTTGCCTAAAAGAATACCCTAATTATCTGTGCAACCGAATAGAATCATAAATTCTATTATGCTTATTGGGGTATGACCACAGGCCTATTGATAATTGTCCAGTGTTAACTACCTAGGCTTAAGGCATATAAATCATGGGTTAACTTTGATTGTATCTTTCTTTTCCTGTGTTCAGACTAGTTTCAGGGAATTTGGGGAGGTGGGTTTGGGCACGTACACTTAGGGTATATAAGGTTTTCAGAAAAACTGGTCAGGGTCCTTGGCTAAGAGAAGACTCTGCCTTGGGCCCGCTGATGTAATAAACTGCACTCCACTATCTGCATTGTCCTTTTGAGTGAGTTTTTTCCCCAGAATGCGTGGCTAAAACATTTGGTGCATTGGCCGGGAAACTCCTCACTTTGAGGAGACAAGTCCCATTTGGGACTACTCCGAGGCCTTGCGGCTCAAATCTTCTAGAAGGGTGAAGGCGCCTCACTTTTCTGGAAGGATTCTGCTTCTCAATGCCCAGACCTTTCATGTTAGCAGTTAGTGGACAGCAGCTGGGGAACTGAGCGCTCAGGTGAGGAGGAACCCACACGGTAGGGTGGAAGAGGGGGCCTGACCACTCCCCTGGGAGGGATTAGAAGGAGCACAGACCCACAGGAGCCTGAAATAGGCAGGTGGCAACGATTGCTTGGTACACAGGTTGACAAGCGTGTTAGGGCTTAGGAAGGAAATTTGTGAAGGTCATTTAGGAGGTGGTGTCCATGCTGTCTTGGGGAAAATTATTACCAAGCAATTGCCAGGGGATTTTTAGGAGAAGAAACTTAGTTTTTGTGTGCTCATATTCTGCCCTCCCCAAGCAGGTGTCCCATCTGCTATGAAATTCTTGACCCCCTCGGAATTGTCAGGCTAGAAGGAGGGGGATACATAAGTGAGTATGAATTGGCTTTTCTGGAGATGGTCTGGGATGTGGGATATTTAACCCATCTGTATTTTCATCCACACCTGATCAAGCCCACCAAGGCAGAATGGACTTTGAAAGTTAAGGGAGAAACAGTCTTGGATCACGTGGTGTTCTGGTTCAGCTGTGCTGACTGGCAAGTGAAGACACACCGATCCCCATTCTCCCTCTGGGATCTGGCAGTAAGGCTCTTCTCACCCCAATTAGGAAGGAGGCAAAATGGCAATTTAAGTGTCATTGAGTGGAAATATCAGAAGTACATAGGGTACTGAGAACTTTGTAGACAGAACAAAAAGGAAAAGTAGAAGAAGGTCCAATAAGGTAAGCAGATGGGGGGAAGTGAATCTAAGGCAACTGTATTGGAGGGCATGATTAAAAATTTAAAGAAGAGATTTGGAGACTATGGCCTCTTGAGAAATCTGTATGCAGGTCAGGAAGCAACAGTTAGGACTGGACATGAAACAACAGACTGGTTCCAAATAGGAAAAGGAGTACATCAAGGCTGTATATTGTCACCCTGCTTATTTAACTTATATGCAGAGTACATCATGAGAAACCCTGGACTGGGAAGAAAAACAAGCTGGAATCAAGATTGCCAGGAGAAATATCAATAACCTCAGATATGCAGATGACACCACCCTTATGGCAGAAAGTGAAGAGGAACTAAAAAGCCTCTTGATGAAAGTGAAAGTGGAGAGTGAAAAAGTTGGCTTTAAGCTCAACATTCAGAAAACTAAGATCCTGGCATCCGGTCCCATCACTTCATGGGAAATAGATGGAGAAACAGTGGAAACAGTGTCAGACTCTATTTTGGGGGGCTCCAAAATCACTGAAGATGGTGACTGCAGCCATGAAATTAAAAGATGCTTACTCCTTGGAAGGAAAGTTATGACCAACCTAGATAGCATATTCAAAAGCAGAGACTTTACTTTGCCAACAAAGGTCCATCTAGTCAAGGGTATGGTTTTTCCAGTGGTCATGTATGGATGTGAGAGTTGGACTGTGAAGAAGGCTGGATGCCGAAGAATTGATGCTTTTGAACTGTGGTGTTGGAGAAGACTCTTGAGAGTCCCTTGGACTGCAAGGAGATCCAACTAGCCCTGGGATTTCTTAGGAAGGAATGATGCTAAAGCTGAAACTCCAGTACTTTGGCTACCTCATGCAAAGAGTTGACTCATTGGTAAAGACTCTGATGCTGGGAGGGATTGGGGGCAGGAGGAAAAGGGGACAACAGAGGATGAGATGGCTGGATGGCATCACTGACTCGATGGACGTGAGTCTGAGTGAACTCTGGGAGCTGGTGATGGACAGGGAGGCCTGGTGTGCTGCGATTCATGGGGTCACAAAGAGTCGGACACGACTGAATGACTGAACTGAACTGATGGGGTGAAGATGAATCCGAATCGCCTCCACATACTCTGTGAGGTCGAATGGCCCCCTATGGGAGTAGGATGGCCACCAGAGAACACCATGAACTTAAAAATAGTGGAAACAGCCTATACAGTAGTCACAGGAGAGCCAGGACACCTGGATCAATATCCATATATTGACTCATGGCTAGGAGAAGGCGATGGCACCCTACTCCAGTATTCTTGCCTGGAAAATCCCACAGACAGAGGAGCCTGGTAGGCTGCAGTCCATGGGGTCTCGAAGAGTTGGACACGACTGAGCAACGTCACTTTCACTTTTCACTTTCATGCATTGGAGAAGGAAATGGCAACCCACTCCAGTGTTCTTGCCTGGAGAATCCCAGGGACGGGGGAGCCTGGTGGGCTGCAGTCTATGGGGTCGCACAGAGTTGGACACGACTGAAGCGACTTAGCAGCAGCAGCAGCAGCAGCAGGGTTAGCTCAAGACCCTCCTACTTGGACAAGGTTCTGTATCCAGAAGGGAAAGGGGAAAATATTAAGAGCACAAAAATGACAGATGATAAATAAGGAAATACTACAGGATTTGGACGGGGATGACCTGACCCTTCCCCCATATTGGATAATGACGTGCCTGCCTCCTGGTGCTCCACCAGGACCGGAGGCCACCTTAATGCCCAATACAAGGCCAGGTGAAGTTCCTGCAGCAGCCATTGCTCTTCCACCAACTCTCCCAGAATTCATAGAGCCACAGTTTCGGCAGGCTCCAATCCCAGCAATGGAGACCTCTGGTCAATGTCCCCAGAATCCCACCTCAGCTGGACCTCCTAGATTGTATCCACGAATACTGATGGGAAGGGGGAAGAAAACACAGCAATTAGACAGAGGCTGCGTTCCGCCAAGGAACAAGTGGAAAGAACCCCACTACAGATGCCCCTCAGAGAGCTACAACAGCCTCCAGTTCAGGATGCATGGGACAATACCATCAGCCCCTTGTAGCCTGTTATTACCAGCCATTTTCCTCTACAGATATATTAAACTGGCAGAGACATGCTCCACCGTACTTGGCGGAGCCACAAACCATGATTAGGCTAATGGAGACTATTTTTCAAACCCACCGCCCTACATAGGATGACATAATCCAACTTCTAGTCTCCCTCTTCAGCACTGAGGACAGACACAGGATCCTAACTGGGGCCAGAAAATGGTTAAGAGTAATGGGAACTGAGGGTACTGCAAACCCACAGCGGTGGGCAGAACTAGCCACCTCGGATGAGAGGCCCAACTGGGACTGTAACACAAAGGAAGGGAGGGGCCACCTGGAGAGATATTGGGCAGCTATTTTACACGATCTCAAAAGTGGGGCCGGAAAAAGCTATGAGTATCGCAAAACCCTCAGAAGTGATTCAAAGGGAAAGTGAATCACCCTCTGAGTTCTGCAAAAGATTGTGTGAGGCCTATAGACTTTATACGTCAATAGACCGAGCGAGAGGCTGCTGGGTCTTAGATGGCGATAAATGCAGCCTTTGTGTCTCTAGCCTACCCTGAAAATGTCAGATGGGGGGACACCAAGTGACTCATGAATTTTTATACATCCCTGAATGCCCAGTACCTTTGTTAGGAAGAGACTTGCTGTCTAAATTGGGGGCACAAGTGACCTTTCCCCCCACGAAAGACCCACTGTTCTAGTGGGCTCAACCACCTATTTACTCTTCCTCTCAGTAACCCCTCAAGATGAATGGAGGTTGCACAATCTCCCAGAAAGGAAACCAGACAGGCTAAACAGTCAAGAGAGAGAGTTAACTGAATTCTCTGAGGTCTGGGTAGAAGACACACCCCCCCCCCACCCCCCTCCACGCCCAACCACCACCCTCAGGCTTGCAAAACAAGTCCCACTGGTAATAGAACTCAAACCGGGTACAATTACGTCAGCACCCGCCTTGGGCCTGCCAGACCTTGCTAAGCCATTTACTCTTTATGTGACTGAAAAGGACAAGGTAGCTATGGGAGTGTTGTCCCAGATTATGGGGACATGGGACAGACCCGTGACTTATGTCTAATCAGCTGGACAATGTTGCCACTGGGTGGCTGGGATGCTTATGGGCAGTTGCTGCAGTTGCCTTACTGGTCTGGGAGGCAACCAAGCTGACTTTGGGCCAAGATTTGTTCGTAAAAGTCCCGCATGAGGTCAACACTCTCCTGCGAGGGGACCCCCATAAATGGCTGTCAACATCCCGGATTACTCAACCAGGGACTGTTATGTGAGAACCCCCATGTTACTACTGAGCCTTGTCAGGCCCTGAATCTGGCCACTCTCTTTCTTGTGGGAGAAGGTGGGCCCTCACATGATTGCAATATGCCAGCAGACCTGACTTGAGAGACCAGCCAATCCCGCACCCAGATTTGGTCCTGTACGCCAATGGCACCAGACTGGTGAAACAAGGACAATGACTGTCGGGATATGCAGTCATCATGGGAGAAAACATCGCTGAGGCTAGCTCTCTGCCATCACACTGGTCTGCTCAACAGGCTGAACTATATGCTCTAATCTAGGCCCTCCAGCTGTCAAAAGGTAAGAAGACAAACATTTGCACAGACTCCAGGTATGCTTTTGCTACACTACAGGGCTCTGTATAAAGAGAGAGGCCTTTGACAGCTAGTGAAAAAGATATTAAAAATAAGGAAGAAATTAAGACCCTATTAGATGCTGCCTGGGAACCAGAAAGAGTTGCAGTCATACACAGCTGAGGACGTCAAAAAGAGGATACCCCCCAGGCTCAGGGAACAGACTGGCAGATAAGACCGCTAAACAAGCAGCCGAGGGCTTGGGGGTGACAAGAGAAGCCCCTATTAAAGCTCTCATATTGGCGGAGCTACCTGAGCTAATGCTGCTACTGCTAAGTCGCTTCAGTCATGTCCGACTCTGTGCGACCCCATAGACAGCAGCCCAAAAGGCTCCCCCGTCCCTGGGATTCTCCAGGCAAGAACACTGGAATGGGTTGCCATTTCCTTCTCCAGTGCATGAAAGTGAAAAGTGAAAGTGAAGTCGCTCAGTCGTGTCCGACTCTTTGCGACCCCGTGGACTGCAGCCTACCAGGCTTCTCCGTCCATGGGATTTTCCAGGCAAGAGTACTGGAGTGGGTTGCCATTGCCTTCTCCGGAGCTAATGCTAGACTCTCCAAAATACACTGAAGCCTAAAATCAACTAGCCAAAGCAGAAGGGGCCATCAAGACTGAAAAGGGATGGTGGAAATTGCCAAGTGGCAAATTATTGGTACCAGAGGAGCTGGCACCCACTCTGGTAAGCCAAACGCACCAAGCAACCCATCTAGGCCATGATAAACTGGAAAAGCTAATTTGAATATATTTCTTGGTTCCCCGCTTCTCTTCCCTATGCAGGACAAAATCTCAGAACTGCACTGCCTGTTCACAGGTCAATGCTGCCTCTTGGCACAGACAGAAACCTTCAGGGATTCAGGTAAAAGGCACGCTGCCCTTTGAACACCTGGAAGTGGACTTCACTGAAATGAAACCTCACCGACAGTACTGTTACCTGCTGGACATGGTATGTACGTTCTCGGAATGGGTAGAAGCTTTTCCTACCCAGACTGAAAGAGCATCAAAAGTAGCCCAGTGCCTGCTTAGGGAGATAGTTCCCAGATTTGGATTTCCTACCAGCATTGGATTGGACAATGGCCCGGCTTTTATAGCTGATTTAGTATAACAAGTAAGCAAAACTTTAACCATCAAGTGGAAATTACATACAGCATATTGGCCCCAGAGTTCTGGGATGGTGGAAGGAACCAACCGGACACTTAAAGAGACACTCTCCAAGTGGATCTTAGAGACTGACTGTTCCTGGGTGGACTTGTTTCTGACGGCTTTGCTCAGACTCAAGATGACCCCACAGTCCCATGGCTCTTCTTCATAAAAATTGTGTACGGGAGGCCCCCTCCCATAATATAACAGGTGTCAACAAATTTTCCTCAGGTAAGGGGGGTAGGATTTCACAGCAGATGGAACAACTGGGTAAGGTAATAAATCAGGTAACAAAGTTTGTACAAGAAAGGGTGCCATTCCCCCTTGGGGAACAGATTCACGAATTTGTGCCCAGGGATCAGGTGTGGTCAAGGACTGGAAACATGACTCCTTGGACCCACATTGGAAGGGTCCATATACTGTTGTTCTAACTAGCCCTAGTGCAGTTAAAGCTGCAGGTATCACTCCGTGGATCCATCACATGAGGGTAAAGAGAGCATACCACGCAGACCTGGAGGACGCCAAGGGCACCACACAAAAGGACCCCACTGATCCCTGTGAAACCAAGATCATCTTAAAGAATAAAAAGAGGTGAAGCTCTACAATCCACTGCTGCTACAAGGACTTGCTGGTATCATCTTGAGACTAACCATAGTTTCACTACAAAGAGGGACCTGTGCTATAATTAAAGTTGAACCTTGTGTATATATTCCTGATTTATCTGGCTATATATCAGCCACCCTAGATGACATGAAAGGTCAGGTAAACGTTATATCTGGTGATAATCTTCCTTTTTGGACTTTGGTCCTATCTTGGGTGAAGGGTGATTGGTGGAAAACTATATTTACCATTGTTATAGTTGCCTTGTGTTGTTGGAAGAGGGTATTTGCTATGACCAGTGCGTTCTCTTGGCAAAACTCTATTAGTCTTTGCCCTGCTTCATTCCGTATTCCAAGGCCAAATTTGCCTGTTACTCCAGGTGTTTCTTGACTTCCTACTTTTGCATTCCAGTCCCCTATAATGAATAGGACATCTTTTTTGGGTGTTAGTTCTAAAAGGTCTTGTAGGTCTTCACAGAACCATTCAACTTCAGCTTCTTCAGTGTTACTGGTTGGGGCATAGGCTTGGATCACCGTAATACTGAATGGTTTGCCTTGGAAACGAACAGAGATCATTCTGTCATTTTTGAGATTGCATCCAAGTACTGCATTTCGGACTCTTGTAGACCATGATGGCTACTCCATTTCTTCTAAGAGATTCCTGCCCACAGTAGTAGATATAATGGTCATCTGAGTTAAATTCACCCATTCCAGTCCATTTTAGTTCACTGATTCCTAGAATGTCAATGTTTGCTCTTGCCATCTCCCATTTGACCACTTCCAATTTGCCTTGATTCATGGACATAACGTTCCAGGCTCCTATGCAATATTGCTCTTTACAGCAATAACACAAGAGAAGACTCTACACATGGACATCAGCAGATGGTCAACACCGAAATCAGATTGATTATATTATTTGCAGAATATAAAAAAAGGAGAAGCTCTATACAGTTAGCAAAAACAAGACCGGGAACTGACTGTGGTTCAGATCATGAACTCCTTATTGTCAAATTCAGACTTAAATTGAAGAAAGTAGGGAAAACCACTAGACCATTCAGGTATGACCTAAATCAAATCCCTTATGATTATACAGTGGAAGTGAGAAATATATTTAAGGGACTAGATCTGATAGAGTGCCTGATTAACTATGGACTGAGGTTAGTGACATTGTACAGGAGACAGGGATCAAGACCATCCCCATGGAAAAGAAATGCAAAAAAGCAAAATGGCTGTCTGGGGAGGCCTTACAAATAGCTGTGAAAAGAAGAGAAGTGAAAAGCAAAGGAGAAAATGAAAGATATACACACCTGAATGTAGAGTTCCAAAGAATAGCAAAGAGAGATAAGAAAGTCTTCCTCAGCAATCAATGCAAAGAAATAGAGGAAAACAAGAGAATGGGAAAGACTAGAGATCTCTTCAAGAAAATTAGAGATACCAAGGGAACATTTCATGCAAAGATGGGCTCGATAAAGGCCAGAAATGATATGGAAAATGATATGGACCTAACAGAAGCAGAAGATATTAAGAAGAGGTGGCAAGAATACACAGAAGAAATGTACAGAAAAGATCTTCACAACCCAGATAATCATGATGATGTGATCATTCACCTAAGCCAGACATCCTGGAATGTGAAGTCAAGTACACCTTAGAAAGCATCACTATGAACAAAGCTAGTGGAGGTGATGGAATATCAGTTGAGCTATATCAAATCCTAAAAGATGATGCTGTGAAAGTGATGCACTCAATATGCCAGCACATTTGGAAAACTCGGCAGTGGCCACAGGACTGGAAAAGGTCAGTTTTCATTCCAATCCCAAACAAAGGTAATGCCAAAGAATGCTCATACTACTGTACAATTGCACTCATCTTACACACTAGTAAAGTAATGCTCAAAATTCTCCAAGCCAGGCTTCAGCAATACATGAACCATGAACTTCCAGATGTTCAAGCTGGTTTTAGAAAAGGCAGAGGAACCAGAGATCAAATGGCCAACATCCACTGGATCATCGAAAAAGCAAGAGAGTTCCAGAAAAACATCTGCTGCTGCTGCTGCTAAGTCACGTCAGTCGTGTCCAACTCTGTGCGACCCCATAGACGGAAGCCCAACAGGCTCCTCTGTCCCTGGGATTCTCCAGGCAAGAATACTGGAGTGGGTTGCCATTTCCTTCTCCAGTGCATGAAAGTAAAAAGTGAAAGTGAAGTCGCTCAGTCGCGTCCGACTCTTAGCGACCCCATGGACTGTAGCCTACCAGGCTTCTCCGTCCATGGGATTCTCCAGGCAAGAGTACTGGAGTGGGGTGCCATTGCCTTCTCCTGGAAAAACATCTACTTCTGCTTTATTGACTATGCCAAAGTCTTTGACTGTGTGGATCACAATAAACTGTGGAAAATTCTTCAAGAGATGGGAATACCAGAGCACCTGACCTGCCTCTTGAGAAATCTGTATGCAGGTCAGGAAGCAACAGTTAGAACTCGACACGGAACAACAGACTGGTTCCAAGTAGAAAAAGGAGTACATCAAGGCTGTATATTGTCACCCTGCTTATTTAACTTATATGCAGAGTACATCATGAGAAATGCTGGGCTGGAAGAAGCACAAGCTGGAATCAAGATTGCGGGGAGAAATATCTATAACCTCAGATATGCAGATGACACCACCCTTATGGCAGAAAGTAAAAAGGAACTAAAAAGCCTCTTGTTGAAAGTGAAGGAGGAGAGTGAAAAAGTTGGCTTAAAGCTCAACATTCAGAAAACTAAGATCATGGCATCTGGTCCCATCACTTCATGAGAAATAGATGGGGAAACAGTGGAAACAGTGTCAGACTTTATTCTTTTGGGCTCCAAAATCACTGCAGATGGTGATTGCATCCATAAAATTAAAAGACACTTACTCCTTGGAAGGAAAGTTATGACCAACCTAGATAGCATACTGAAAAGCAGAGTCATTACTTTGCCAACAAAGGTCCATCTAGTCAAGGCTATGGTTTTTCCAGTGATCATGTATGGATGTGAGAGTTGGACTATGAAGAAAGCTGAGCACAGAAGAATTGATGCTTTTGAACTGTGGTGTTGGAGAAGATTCTTGAGAGTCCCTTGGACTGCAAGGAGATCCAGCCAGTCCATTCTAAAGGAGATCAGTCCTGGATGTTCATTGGAATGACTGATGCTAAAGCTGAAACTCCAATACTTTGGCCACCTCATGCGAAGAGTTGACTCATTGGAAAAGACTCTGATGCTGGGAGGGATTGGGGGTAGAAGGAGAAGGAGATGACAGGGGATAAGATGGCTGGATGGCATCATCGACTTGATGGACATGAGTTTTAGTGAACTCCGGGAGTTGGTGATGAACAGGGAGGCCTGGTGTCCTGCGATTCATGGGATCGCAAAGAGTCAGACACGACTGAGCAACTGAACTGAACTGATAGTTGCCTTGATAGTTCTGCTTTGAGGACCCATTATTTTACTATTATGAACTTTGTAACCCAAAGGTTGATGTCATTCTCCCAAATTGGAGGTCGGAGAGTCAAGGTGCAATATATCCCTATGAATGATGCTCATACTATGAGTTAAGAGCCCAAGGGGTTGGGTTGGGGGATGAAGGAGGAAACAGACAGAACAGGCTCCATTTTGAAAGCAAGACTCCATCTTGAGCCGGACTGTGGACTTTGAGCTATATGCCCAGTATCTATGGAAATGACATAACAACTGGAAAACCAGGCCCCCTGAATGGAAGAGCCCCAGGGCTCATACCTAGACTCTCTGTTGCCTAAAAGAATACCCTAATTATCTGTGCAACCGAATAGAATCATAAATTCTATTATGCTTATTGGGGTATGACCACAGGCCTATTGATAATTGTCCAGTGTTAACTACCTAGGCTTAAGGCATATGAATCACGGGTTAACTTTGATTGTATCTTTCTTTTCCTTTGTTCAGACTAGTTTCAGGGAATTTGGGGACGTGCGTTTGGGCACATACACTTAGGGTATATAAGGTTTTCAGAAAAACTGGTCAGGGTCCTTGGCTAGGAGGAGACTCTGCCTTGGGCCCGCCGGTGTAATAAACTGCACTCCACTATCTGCATTGTCCTTCTGAGTGAGTTTGTTTCCCAGAACACGTGGCTACAACATTCTGGCTGGATTTCTGTGTCAGAAGGTGTATTCCTGATGTATCCGTGAAGAGAGGTGCACTTCACATCCACCTACTCCTCTGCCATCTTGTTTTCCAGGCTAGGATTTAAAGAATGAAAAAGAATTTTTTAAACAGCCTACAAGAAGAGTGAGCAAACATTCCATCAAGGGGACAAAATGCATAAAGGTGAGAGCATGAGATACCCTGTTCAGGTTGCTTAAGCAATGGGGAGGGGAGTGAAGAGAATTAGCTTATTTAGAGACTAGGTCTTGAATGGATATATGTTTCCTACTGGGAAGCTTGGGCTTCATCCTGTTCCTGGTGAGAACAGTGAAGTATTATAAGCAGAAAAGAAATAGAATAAATCTTGCATTTTAAAAAGTTCCCTTTAGGACAATCTGAATGCTTGGGTTGGAGGGGGAAACCTTGAAGCAGAGATTTATTTCAGTTAAGATGCTATTGCTACACCTCAAAGCAAGAGATGATGAAAGCTAACTAAGGCTGTCAACTTGAAAGGAGGAATTAAATTTATGAGTAAAGATTCATTTTCAAATGTGGTGTCAAAGTGTAGAGTGAGCAGGAAAGGGGAAGATTTATTGCAAGACATTGGTTTATGCAATTGTGAGAGCTGGCCAGGCAAGTCTGAAATGCCATAAAGCAGGCTTCAGAAGGCAGATTGGAAACTCTCAGACAGGAACTGACATTGACAATCTACAGAGAGAATTTCTTCTTTCTCAGGGAAACCTCAATTCTGCTCTTAGTGTTACCCAAAAACTGGCTTCACCTGTTGTTGGGTTCTGAGCTAATAGACGCAATCAAGCCAATGATCAGGAGAAGGAAAGATTTATTACTTGGACCAAGTAAGGAGAACACTGAGGATCTTTCCCAAAGCAATGTCTCCCTGAACTGCAAAATTGGGGGTGTTTTAAGTGAAGGGTACATACATATTCATAAAGGGGCTTAGGCAAAAAGAGAATTCAGCATAGGATTGTGGCAAAGATTGACAGAGTCCAAGCTTGACTTGACTGAAGTCAGGAGGGTCAATATCATCCTCCCATCCTCCACCTGGATAGGAGTCTTAGTTCCTGCAGAAGTCAAAGATATATTATTATGTACTAAATTCCTTGAGGAGGAACTAGGACTCTGCTTTATGACTGTACTCTTGTTTGGCTTCCTTTTCTCTGTTCCTGTATTCCTCTGTCATTCCTATATTCCCGAAGGTCATTAAACGAATGAGACCTGTTCAAAGGGGAACATTGTCCCTGGCTTAGATCACAAAATGGTTTAGGCCAAAATGATTTCTCTTTGTCAAGAAAATCATTCCTGATTCTCCTTCTCCAGGGATCCCCCAGTTTATATGCTTACATTAGGGCCTTTCAGCTGACTAGATCAGACCTACCCAGATTATAGAAAATAATATCCTCTACTTAGTCAACTGATTTTAGATATTAGTCACAAATACAAAATGCCTCCTCAGCAACATCTAGTTAGTATTTGATTGAATAATTAAGGACTCTAGCCTAGATAAGTTGACTCATAAAACTGACCATTATATATCTTTTTTTTTTTTTTAATTCTGAGTTATAAGATGTGGAGGGTGGCTGTGACACTAATTGAGATACAGAACACATAAGGAAGAGCCCATTGGAAATAACAATGATAGGAAAATTGACAGTGTTTCATAGATTCTAAGATGCACTTTTTCTTCTTTTCATTTTAATGTTTCTGAAATTAGGATACGTTTCATAATGATGAAGTTTTACCACTATAATTGACTTTTTTCTTATAATTTATAATATGATGGTGTGTTCTATAGTTGATAGCTTACAGTTGATAGCTAGTTTTAGCAAGTGAGCTATATACTTTTTTAATTGGTTGTTACAATAAATCAAAAGAATGTTGAGGTGTGACAGAAAAAAAAAGCAATTATTCTTCAATAAAAATAGATTAATTTAAAAAAAAGAATGTCTCAAAGTTGTAAAGATATTACTAGACTCACTCCCACAATTTACATTTTAAGATAACAGGATTAGAACTAACAATAGAAAAATCTTACCAGGCCCACTCCCATAATATACATTTTAAGATAGCTGGATTAGTCAGAAGGTTTTCCAGAAGGAGAAACTGTTCTCAAGCAGGATACATTATTGTTCTATAATCCTTAGTACAGAGTTTAAAGTCACCTATATTCAACTGAATGTTGAAGCAATGGAAATGGATAAAATCCTTAGGGAAAGCAGGTGGAGTGAGAATAGTCGGTGGAACAGTCAATCCTAAAGAACACCCAACCTTAAGGGAGGAACAAAGGGAAGGAAATTAGAGAAAAAGGAAAGGAAAGTCACAGAAGCAGAGGGAGCAGACAACTTTAACTACAGGGCAAAGATGACCAATGTCAAATGTAATGAGAGGACCAGGAAGTACCCACTGAGTAACTAATGACTTCCAGTATGACTTCAGTGGGGTGGGAAGAAGGAAGTCAGGTGCACTGGATTGAGGAATCAGAGAGAAGTAGGATGGCAGGGGTCACAGACGCTGCTGCTGATCAAGATGCTATAGCAACAGTTGCTAATCAGGAAATGGAGAGGATTCAGAGACAAGGAAGGAGCAGCCGAGAAACAGTAAAGCAGCACTGGGGATACAATAGTGCCTCAAGGGATGCACACAGCAATATCTTTGAGCTGTTTTATAGAAATAAAATCCCAAACAAATGGAAGGTGTTAGCATTCTTCATTTCAAAGAAGGTCACTTTGATAATGCCAAGAAACTCATCATTCTTTAAGGAAACTTAGCTAAGGAGGAATGGACTGATAAAAGAAGCTAAATGGAGGGGACAAGGTCAAAGGTGGTTTCCTTGGAAGTGACTCAGACTTTAACCTGTTTCTAGGATCAATAGTAAGGATGTGGCCCTTGGCTAACACATCAAGGTAAGTTTGGTTATCAGATCATTTGATTGACAGCTTGAACTCTAACAAAGTGTGCTCAGAGGTGAGAGGGAGGAAGCCAGTCAATTAGGCAGAGCTCACCCAAGAGAGGTGATTCAACACTTTAATGACTAGACTATTTACAAAGATGTGAGCAGAATACAGGGAAACTAAATATAAGGTTGGCAGAAGCAGTGACTCCTCAAAGAACAAGGACAAGAAGTTACTGGAATCTGGAAAGACTGGTAAACTTTGGAGAGAGATGCCACAGTTCCCTAGGGAGAGAGCTGTGGGTGTGAACTCTCTGACCTCCCCTCCTTCTGCCCTCTTACCTCTCACGGGGCCTCCTTTTGAATGAATTTAGCAGGAAGACAAGGGATGGTCTATTTGATGAAAAGCTTAGTAATCAGCCTCCTGGAGCACAGAGCAGAGTGAAGAAGGGTGATGAGTGGATTTCATGGAGCAAATGGAAGGTACTCAGCAGAAGAGAGCTGTTTCTCTTCTCTGTTTGAGAAGAGCTCTTCTCTGAGCTGTTTCTCAATGTTACTCCCCATGAAGACAAAGAGATTCTGTGATGTATTCTAGCAGTAGTGACGAAAAAGTGCTATTCTAATTTTTGCCTAGTTAATGAGAAACTGATATTTGTATCAGCCCCAATATTCTTGTCTTAATTCAATTCTGTTGCTCATGTGGTATTGTACATAATGAAAATAACCAATAGCATATGGTTTTGAAAAGATTCTAATTCTCTGCTGCAGAAATAAATTACTGACATAATGTTTTATTTTTATATTAAAATACAGCTTTCGATTGAGAGGATGCTTTTCCTTTCAAAAATCTGAACAAATTTTTGTTTTAAAAAAATTACTGAAACTGGTTAGATTTAGCCCTGAAAAAACAATTCAGTGTTAAAACTTCCTGTAGGTCTTGCAGACCAAGTGACTTCAATAATGTTTATTTCATACCTATTTCATTTTTATTATCATTATAGACAACTTTAGCTAGCAGACAATTTAAGGATTTTATCAGATCAGTTCAGTTCAGTTGCTCAGTTGTGTCCGACTCTTTGCAACCCCATGAACCACAGCATGCCAGGCCTCCCTGTCCATCACCAACTCCCGGAGTTTACCCAAACTGCTGTCCACTGAGTCAGTGACGCAATCCAACCATCTCATCCTCTGTCGTCCCCTTCTCCTCCTGCCTTCAATCTTTCTCAACATCAGGGTCTTTTCAAATGAGTCAGCTCTTTGCATCAGGTGGCCAAAATATTGGAGTTTCAGCTTCAACATCAGTCCTTCCAGTGAATACCCAGGACTGATTTCATTAAGGACGGACTGGTTGGATCTCCTTGCAGTCCAAGGGACTCTCAAGAGTCTTCTCCAACACCACAGTTCAAAAGCATCAATACTTCTGTGCTCAGCTTTCTTTATAGTCCAACTCTCACATCCATACATAACTACTGGAAAAACAATAGCCATGACTAGACAGACCTTTGTTGACAAAGTAATGTCTCTGCTTTTTAATATGATGTCTAGGTTGGTCATAACTTTCCTTCCAAGGAGTAAGCGTCTTTTAATTTCATGGCTGCAATCACCAGTCTTTCTAATGAGGCCTCATGGGTGAGGCCTTTCTAATGAGGCCTCAAACACAACTTTTAGAAATGGAAAGATGATGACCTGCACAATACTTTGTAAACAGTGACAGAGATGGAGAGAGGAGCTGAAGGATGGGAGGAAAAAGCAGTGGGAAGTGTGTGTCAAGGAACCCCTTTCATAACTTGCCAGAAAATCTGCTAAATACCTGACCTGTGCCCATAATTTCCATTGGCCTGATCCTTGGCACAAAGGAGGTTAAGGACAGAACCCTCATCCACTTGGTCAACAGCTACTAAGGCCCAGCACCCATGAGCATTTGGAAAACTCAGCAGTGGCCACAGGACTGGAAAAGGTCAGTTTTCATTCCAGTCCCTAAGAAAGGCAATGCCAAAAAATATTTAAACTACTGCATAATTGCACTCATCTCACACGCTAGCAAAGTAATGTTCAAAATTCTCCAAGCCAGGCTTCAACAGTACATGAACTGTGAACTTCCAGATGTTCAAGCTGGACTGAGGAAAGGCAGAGGAACCAGGGATCAAATTGCCAATATCCGTTGGATCATCGAAAAAGCAAGAGAGTTCCAGAAAAACATCAATTCTGCTTTATTGACTATGCCAAAGCTTTTGACTGTGTTGATGATAACAAACTGTGGAAAATTCTTCAAGAGATGGGAATACCAGACCAACTTACCTGCCTCCTCAGAAATCTGTATGCAGTTCAAGAAGCAGCAGTTAGAACTGAACATGGAACAAAAGACTAGTTCCAAATCGGGAAAGGAGTATGTCAAGGCTGAATATTGTCACCCTGCTTATTTAACTCATATGCAGAGTACATCATGAGAAATGCCGGGCTGGATAAAGCACAAACTGGAATCAAGATTGCCGGGAGAAATATCAATAACCTCAGATATGCAGTTGATACCACCCTTATGGCAGAAAGTGAAGAAGAACTACAGAGCCTCTTAATGAAAGTGAAAGGAGTGAAAAAGTTGGCTTAAACAACATTCAGAAAACTAAGATTATGGCATCCGGTCTCATCACTTCATGGCAAATAGATGGGGAAACAATGGAAACAGTGAGAGACTTTATTTTGGGGGGCTCCAAAATCACTGCAGATGGTAACTGCAGCCATGAAATTAAAAGACACTTACTCCTTGGAAGAAAAGCTATGACCAACGTAGACAGCACATTAAAAATCAGAGACATTACTTTACCAACAAAGGTCCATCTAATC
Organism: Bos taurus; assembly: GCF_002263795.3. Taxonomy (NCBI): domain Eukaryota; kingdom Metazoa; phylum Chordata; class Mammalia; order Artiodactyla; family Bovidae; genus Bos; species Bos taurus. Next base: position 8,776,047 of record NC_037336.1, read on the forward strand.
AAAGCTATGGTTTTTCCAGTAGCCATGTATGGATATGACTTGGACTAAAAATAGAGCTGAGTATTGAAGTATTGATGCTTTTGGACTGTGGTGTTGGAGAAGACTCTTGAGCGTCCCTTGGACAGCAAGGTGATCCAACCAGTCCATCCTAAAGGAAATCAGTCCTGACTATTCATTGGAAGGACTGATGCTGAAGCTGAAACTACAATACTTTGGCCAGCTGATGGGAAGAACTGACTCATTAGAAAAGACCCTGATGCTGAGGAAGATTGAAGATGAGAGGTGAAGGGGACAACAGAGGATGAGATGGTTGGATGGTTGGATGGCATCACCGACTCAATGCACATGAGTTTGAGTAAGCGCCAGGAGTTGGTGATGGACAGGGAGGCCTGGCGTGCTGCAATTCATGGGGTCGCAAAGAGTCAGACACGACTGAGTGACTGAACTGAACTGAACTGAATCTCCATGCGTTGTGTTTTTTTCAGTTCTTTTCCTGTAGGTGATATCTGGTCTTATAGCATTGTGGTCAGAGAAGATCCTTGATATGATTTCAGTTTTCTTAAACTTATTCAGTCTTGATTTGTGACGCAAGATGTGGTCTATCCTGAAGAGTGTTCCACATGCACTCGAGAAGAGAGTGCATTCTTCTGTATTTGGATGGAAGGTCCTGAAGATATCAATTGGGTCCGTTTGGTCTAATGTTTCATTTAATGTTTGTGTTTCCTTATTGATTCTCTGAGTTGATGATCTGTCTATTGGTGTAAGTGGAGTTAAAGTCCCCTACAGTTATTATGTTACTATAGATTTCCACTCTTATTCCTGTTAGTGTCTGTCTTATGTATCCTATGCTGGGTGCATAAATATTTACAATTGTTATATTTTCTTCTTAAATTGATCCCTTGATCATTATATAGTGTCCTTCTTTGTCTCTTTTAATATTCTTTATTTTCAAGTCTGTGGTGTCTGAAATAAGGCTTGCCACTCTGGCTTTCTTTTGGTTTCCATTTGCATGGAATATCTTTTTCCATCCTTTTACTTTCAGTCTGTATGTGTCTGTAGGTCTGAAGTGGGCATCTTTTAGGCAGCATATATATGGGCCTTGTTTTTGTATCCATTCAGTCAGTCTGTGTCAGTCTGTATCTTTTGGCTGGTGCATTTAATTCTTTTACATTTAAGGTAATTATTTAGATATGTGTTTGTATTGGCATTTTCTTAATTGTTTTGGGTTTGTTTTTGCAGGTCTTTCATTTCTCTTGTGTTTATTGGTTATGTAAGTCCATTTACTGTTTGTTGTAAGGCTGGTTCAGTGGTTCTAAATTCCCTTAACTTTTTCTTGTCTGTAAAGTTTTTGATTTCTCCATCAATTTTGAATATAATCTTTTCAGAGTATAGTAATCTTAGTTGTAGATTTTTCTCTTTCAGTACTTTAAATATATCCTGCCATTCCCTTCTGACCTGCAGAGTCTCAGCTGAAAGATCTGCTGTTAATTGTATGGGTTTTTCCCTTATATGTTACTTGTTGCTTTTCCTTGCTGCTTTTAATATTCTTTCTTTGTGCTTAATCTCTGTTAACTTGCTTAATATACATCTTGATGTGATTCTCCTTGGGTTTATCCTGTAAGGGACTCTCTGTGCTTCTTGGACTTGATTGACTGTTTCCTTTCACATGTTGGGGAAGCTTCCAACTGTATTTTCTTCAAAAATTTTGTCTGTGCCTTTCTTTTTTCCTTCTTCCTCTCAGACCCCTATAATGCAAATGTTGGTGCATTTAATATTGTCCCAAAGGTCTCTGAGGCTACCCTCAATTCTTTTCATTCATTTCCCTTTATTCTGCTCTTCAGCAGTTATTTCCACCATTCTTTCTTCCAGCTCACCTATCCATTCTTCTGCCTCCATTATTCTGCTATTGGTTCCTTCTAGATTATTTTTAATTTTTAATTTCAGTAATTGTGTTATTCATGTCTGTTTAGTGTAGCAGTGTTAGTCACTCAGTTGTGTCCAACTCTTTGTGACCCCATGGACTGTAGCCTGCCAGGCTCCTCTGTCCATGAAATTCTCCAGGCAAGAATACTGGAGTGGGTTGCCATTTCCTGCTCCATCATCTCTGTTTACTTATTCTTTACTATGTCCTATGTCCTTGATGATTGTATTAACTGTGTTAGATGTTTCTTGCATTTTCTCCATTCTATTTTCAAGTCTTTGGAGCATCTTTACTATCATTATTCTGAATTCTCTTTCAGGTAGATTACTTATTTCCTCTTGGTTTATTTAGCCTTGTGAGTTTCAACCTTCTTCTTTCATTTGTGCTGTAGTTCTCTGTCTTTTCATTTGCTCCACTTGAAGTCTCCTTTTCCCAGATGTTAGGGTTGTATTCTTTCTTCATTTTGATTTTTGCCCTTGGAGGGAAAGGTTAGTTGAGTGGTCTGTGTTGACGTCCTGTTAAGGGTGACTTGTGCGTGTGTTCTAGTGGGAAGAGATCAAGCAGATAATTACAGAAATAATGGGAGATATACACACACTTCCACACCCACCGTTATAACCAAAGTATTGTAAAGAAAAGAATACAAAAATTTATTTGGGAACAAGGGATATCATAAGTGATAATGACCACTTAAAAGCAGATCTAGCTAATGCTCAGTCTGGAAAACTGAAAAAAAGGGAGAAGAAAAAAGACTAAAAAATAAAGAGGAGAAGGGAGGGACAAGAGAAAAGGAAGGGGTGGAAAAGAGGATAAAAAAGTGCGAGAGAGAAAAGAAAAAATAGAAAAGCAAAGATAAATAGATTACATGAAAAAACATATCTATTCAGGAATAGATATAACTAGTCAAGAATTATAAGAAAAGCAGTTGAATACGCCAAAAAAAAATTAGAAAAATCATCCCCAAAAAGGGTGAAACAAATGAAAAAAAATCTTAAAATGAATTTTTTTTTTTAACAAGAAAAACAAAGAGGAAAACTGTATAGCACCACACAAGGCTAATGTGAAAGTAGAAATATATAGGGGGAGTAAACAGTGTGATTTATAAGAAGAAGAAGAAGAAAAGGTTCTCAAGGTCATAGTTCTTGGTTGTAGAGTCTGCCCCTATGAATGGGGTTGGCTTGGCGTCCTGTGATGTTTTCCTGGATGAGGGAGCTTGTGCCTGTGTTCTGGTTGATGGAGCTGGATCTCATCTGTCTGAAGGGCAGTGGCGTGTCCAGTAGTAGGTCTTGGGGTGTCTGTGGGTTTGGTGTGTCTTTGGGCAGTCCTTCTGGCTTTGGCAATGTTAGACACGTCTATTTCTTCAGTCACTTCAAAGTGGACCTCTCAGCATATTTTCACTGCCACCAGCCCCCTACCTGTCCCTGGAATCATTGCTGGTGCTTCTGTTCCCCAGTTCCACCCTACATTGAAGGCCAAAGCCTTCATTGAAGGCTAGGTAGGGGCTTTGCGTGGATCTTTTCTTGGCTCCCCAACCCTGCCTTCTGTGTCACGGAGACTTGTGTGGACTTCCCTTAGCCCGCTGAGTTCACTCTCTGCCTCATAGGGCTTGTGTGCACTTGCCTCAGCTCCCTGAACCCTCCCTCTGTATCAAGGGGCTCATGTGTTCTTTTTCTGGCTCCCCAGCTCCTCTGTACCCAGTGTTTTGTGTGCTCTGGAGAGGCTTCTATGCCCCCCTTCTCTTGGCTCCCCAGGCCTGATCTCTGTGCCACAGGGCTGTGTGCTCTGGAGAAGTTTGTATGCCACCCCTCTCTTGACACTGCAGGCCCGCCCTCTGAGCTGCAGGGCTTCTTTGGGCTTCTTTCTGTTTCCCGAGCCCACTGTCTGGTCAGAGTCACAGACCATGGCTGAGAAGTGCAGCTTTGTCTGTTTTCTGCCCTCTGAGTCCCTGCTTTGCCCTGCTTTCTGAGATTCTGCAGCTCCTCTTTGGGCCCCACTGTGAGGGAACTTCTCTGTGCATGGGGAACTCCTGTTTCAGGACTCCCTCCCTCCCTTGGGGCATAAGCTCCTGTCCAGAAGTTCTACATCTTTTCCCTTTTTATGTTTCCATCCTCTCTCCCACCTCATTTCAAGGAGCTTAGCCTGTCCCCCTGGAGGCCTGGGTCTTCTGTTGTTGCCTAGAGGTTTGCTTTGTAGCGGTTGTTCCGTATCTTGATGAGTCTTTGATGTGTTTGTGGGCAGGCTGGTGATCTTTCCATCTTACTCCTCCACCGTCTTCTTCTACTCCTCCTATCATCAAATTCTTATTCCAACCAATGAACCACGTTAATACACTCAGTTTCATGTGTCATCGGAGCTTCACTGGGTACAAATGGGGCAGTAAACATAAACTGCAAAGCAGCACTCAGTTATCAGGGGCTTCAAGTGGTTTGGATTGTTAGGTACCTAGTCTGAAATGAGTGGGTACCACCCCATCCTGAATGGTTTGTCTTTCCCTCTCCTACTTCAGTACAGGAGACCTGGGATCGATCCCTGGGAAGTTCCCAGGGAAGATCCCCTGGAACAAAGAATGGCCACCCACTCCAATATTCTTGCCTGGAGAATTCCATGGACAGAGGAGCCTGGTGGGCTGCAGTCGATGGGGTCACAAAGAGTCCCGCACGACTGAGTGACTAACACTTTCAACAACGACACCTACCTGGATACTGGTGACCAAAACATGCCCGGAGAGCCTCCTTCTTGTGGTCAAGAACCACTACTAGGTTTCCAGCCACATTAGGACCAAACAAGATAAAACCGCCAAAACAGGTGGGCGTAGGTCCACCAAGACCTAAAAGGTGACTCAAAGCAAAGTTCACTCTGCTGCATTTGCAATAAATCAGCATTTGGATTTTTGGCCCCTAATGGTTTCGCTTGGGTGCTTGTGAGTAAGCACCTGCACACAAAGAGAAAAGTTTTGTAACCTAAAGCTGTCAGTCAACTTGTTAAATGATTCAGGCTGCAGCGGGGCACTTTCCACCAGTGTAAAAACCAAATCCTACCCCACTGTGGGGCTGTTTCTGGTTTCCATCCTTTTTCAGGAGTGAGCTTTTACTTTGCTAAATAAAACTCTGGCTACTTTAAGCTGCTCTATGCCTCTTGTCTGAATTCTTTCCCTTGAGAAGAGCAAGAACTGAGGAAATCGCCAATCTGCTGGTGACAGGATGGTCCAGCAGATACTCAAATTGCTTTTGTAAGATTTCATGAAAATATAAGCACAGAATGAAAATAATGGACCTACAGAGGTCTCAGTCTGTAGTTGTTATTTTGTTTTACTAATAAAATAATTATTAAAATATTTTAAAGGTTTATTACTAAAATTATGACTCAGTTTAGTCTGTTATGACAGCTACACCTAACTATCTTATAGGCTCCCAGACAATTATTTATATATTTATGAGCGTGTGATCTGTACATAAAACCATAAGGCAGATGAGAGTGCTGGACCAACCAAAAATTATAAGTCTGGAATCACACAGAAATCTGTGGCTTCAAGTCAAGATCTTGGAATCTGCAACATAGAAGTCTCAAAGCTTTTTTAGGCATTACTTTCTAAGGGTATCTTGACACCCTTGTAAAAATTATATTTCCACAGGATTTTGTGATTGGTAATTTGAATGTTGTATAAGTAGTTCATAAATTCTTATAAATATTGAAATTGATCTGTTAGCATCTGTGCCATGTGCCGTGTGATTCTGGTTCTGTGGTCAGTTGATGATACTGGGGAAGAGGGAGGCAGCCTGTAAACTGTCTGTAAACTGGAGAGAAGAAAATGAGAGAGGTGGGCTAGGTAAATGCCCAAGAAAGACAGTGGGATACAGTGAATGTAAACTTAGAAAGTTTTGAAATCAGAGAGCTGGCCAGTTAGCAGAGAGCAGGAGGAGAAAGGCACGCGGAAAGAAGGCAGGAGCCTTTACCTGACAATGTAAGTTACAAGACAGAAGAAACGAATTACCAAAACTCAGGAGAAGGTAGAAACACAGCCTTTATCTCAGAAAGGAGATAAGAGAAAATTTATTATCAGCAGTGACAAGTAAGGTAAAGGATCAAAAACTTCCATAGCAGGGGAACTAATGCTAGGAACTGGCTAGATACTGAATAATTATCTATACTCCTGAAGGCCATGAAATCCAGCCCCACCAAGGAAGATTTCAGTTCTTCCTGTGAGGCCTGGTTTGGAGCACTTCCTGGATTCCCAGGAGATCAGGACACGTGATGGAGATTTCTCTATTTCTTTTCTCCACATGGAGCCTTTTAATAAATTCCACATGACATAAGAGATTCTGAGGAAACTTCTGTCTTTGCAACAACAAAGACGCCTAATGAATGCAACCTTTTTATAATTGCACAACACTGTACTCTTCAGTCACATATGCACTTACTTACTTAAAACGATCTATTTATTTATCAATTTCCCCTACTTGAGTCTCTAGGCCTGGGGCCTTTTTATCAACATGCTCAGTGTTGGCACATAGGAAGTCATCCACAAATTCTTACCAAATGAGTGAATGAAACAGCCATTCTCAATAATGACAAACACATAAATTAGTCTTTAATCACCTCTATGTATTGTCTATTTTATTTGTGCAAAATACGGTGGCTGGTATGGCAGCTACATGACACATGCATATAAACAGACACACATTTTAGTAAGAGGAGTAATGCAGCTTCCGGCAACTTCAGAAAGTCAGGACAGAAAGCAGATGTTTGTCCCACGAGAGTCACTGAGGACAGAGTCACTGAGCCTCTCCCTCACATATACAACGGGGATGACACACTCACTAAGTGAAGGGCCATGGGAAAGGTGCCCTGGAAATGTATATCATTTCTTCAGTATTGCCCGTCTCTGAAGTCTTGGTTACTGGGGAAAAGAACCCAAAGCCTTCTAGAAGGCAAGCAAATCAGCCGCACACTTACCTGCTGAGACATGGTGCTGGGAAACTCAACTGTGGTTCCCATTAGATCTGGGGGCTCCAGGAACAGCAAGAAACTTTTGAAGTAAAATCATTTTGGGAAAATTTGGCCCCTGAAATAACGTAACCTAAGTAGGTCCCCAAACTATATGTGAGGATTTACGTTGACTAGATGGGAAAGGTATCTCCTGACTGCCACAGTGGGTGGCCTTTGGAGAATAAGGGCTGATCAAGGGAAAGTTAATGAAAAGAAGCAGCCACCGTGGTTCCCCATATGAGCATCATTGTGGCCCTATGCACAAACTTGGACCAGAAAAGCATCCTTGAGGCATCTGGCAGGACTCAGGAGCCAGTTCCCACTGTAGGACCCTACTTCAGTCACACGCCCATCTGCTCCGTTTTGCCTTTTCTGGGAATACTCCAGCTGCCAATTTTTTTTTTTTTTTTAATTCTCTGAGACATATGCTTGGAGTCATAACTTTCAGGCACATTTGCCTGACCTCCATGCTTTTATCCAGTGGCCCTAACGAACAGGTTGGGAGCATCCAGATTCCAAACTCCGAGGCATTCCAATCATTGCCTTTTATTTGGATATTTTATCATATCATTCTACTTTTGAGCGCGGCACAAGTGATGTGTGCTTCCAAACATGTCCACAAGCAACTGTTTCACATCAAATATTCAGGTTTTCCTTAATAATATGCAATAACAGTCTCTAGTGCTGTGTGATTTTTGCCACAGGAGAGATTTACTATTACCAAGTAACCTTAACATTGGATTTAACACTACATTTCAGAGATCAGTTAGATAGTAATTAAAAATATTATTTTGTAGTTCAATAGCATTTTTTATGAATTAAAGACACTTCCTGCTTCGTGACAGCATGATCTCTTCAACAACTGTTTTCATCGAAATACCATTGACATACGTATTACATGAGTTTCATGTGTATTACACGGTAATTTGATTTTTAAAACCTTTTTATTTTGTACTGGAGTAAAGTTGATGAACAATGTTGTGTTAGTTTCAAGTGTACAACAAAGTGATTCGGTTATACATATACATGTACCTACTTTTTTTCAAATTCTTTCCCCATTTAGGTTGTTACATAATACTGAGCAGAGTTCCTATGGTATACCTTGGGTCTCTGTTGGTTATCCATTTTAAATACAGCAGTGTGAACATGTCAATCCAAAACTCCCTAACTATTCCTCCTCCTAATCCTTCCCCCCTAGAAACAATAAGTTAGTCCTCTAAGTCTATGAGTCTATAAGTCTATGAGTAAATAAGTTCGTTTGTGTCATTAAAAATTTTTATTGGAAAAAAATTGTTTCTTACAGCTTTGTGTTAGTTTCCGCTGTGCCTGCCTGCATAGAGTGGCTCAGTTGTGTCGGACTCTGTGCAACCCTATGGACTGTAGCACCCCCACCCCCGCCAGGCTCCTCTGTCCATGGGATCTTCCAGGCAAGAATACTGGAGTGGGTTGCCATGCCCTCCAGGGGATCGACCCGACCCAGGGATCAAACCTCGTCTCTTACATCTCCTGCATTGGCAGGTGGATTCCTTACCACTAGCACCACTTGGGAAGTCCAAAAAAGTGTCAGTTGCTCGGTCGTGTTAGTTGCTTTGTCGTGTCTGATTCTTTGAGACCCCATGGAGTGTAGCCCACCAGGCCCCTCTGTCCATGGAATTCTCCAGCCAAGAATACCGGAGTGGGTAACCATTCCCTTTTCCAAAACAAGCACATGCATGCATGCTAAGTCACTTCAGTCAAGTTGGACTCTTTGCAACCAGATGGACCATAGCCCACCAGGCCTCGCTCCATGGGATTCTCCAGGCAAGAAAACTGGAGTGGGTTGCCATGGCTTCCTCCAGGGGATCTTCCTGACCCAGTGATAGAACTCTCATCTCTTATGTTTCCTGCATTGTCAGGCAAGTTCTTTACCACTAGCGCTGCCTAGGAATCAGCTGTACATATCATACATCTCCCTCTTGAAACTCCATCCCGTGTCCCACCCTTCCATTCCAGCTCTCTAGGTCATCATAGAGCACCAAGCTGAACTCCCTGTGCTACGCAGCAGCTTCCCCCCAGCTGTCTATTTTATGCATGGTAAAAGAGTTGGACACGACTGAACACACACTGTATATACGTCGATGCTACTCTCTCAATTTATCACACGTAAGATTCCACATGTAAGCGATGCCAGAATGATATTTGTCTTTCTCTAACTTACCTCACTCAGTATGACAAGGTCCATCCATGTTGCTGAAACATTGGCATTGTTTTATTGTTTTTAATGACTGAGTAATATTCCATTGAATATATATGCTACGTCTTGTTTATCCATTTCTCTGTCAATGGGGATTTAGGTATGCCTTGGCTATTTTAAATAGTGCTGAAATGAACATTGGGGTGCATGAAAAGATGATCAACATCGCTAATTATTAGAAAAACACAAATCAAAACTACAATGAGCTATCACCTCACACCAGTCACAATGGCTATCATCAACAAATTCACGAACTGTAACTGTTGGAGAGGGTATGGAGAGAAGGGAACCCTCCTAGACTGTTGGTGGGAACGTAAATTGGACAGCCACTGTGGAGAATGGTATGTAGCTTCCTTAAAAAACTAAAAAGGGAATTCCCAGGTGGCTCAGTGGTTAAGACTCCTCACTTCCAATGCAGGGACGCAGATTTGATCCCTGGTCAGGGAGCTAAAATCCTGACCAAAAAGTCATGGGGCCAAAAAGTTTAAAAAATTATTTATTTTAAAATTGGAAGTTCGTACTTCTTAATCTGCCCTCACACAATGCTCACTGCCTTACCCTCTGGAAAGCACCCACTTGTTTTGTGTGTTTATGAGTCTGTTTTTATTTTGTTTTGTTCATTTTGGTTTTTAGATTCCACATATAAGTGAGATATATGGTACTTGTCTTACTCTGTCAAACTAATGTCACTTAGAAAAATACCCTCTGGATTCATTCATGTTGTTGCAAATTACAAGATTTCATTTTTTATGACTGAGTAATGTTCTACATATCTGTATCTATCTATCTATCTATATACCACATTTCTGTATCCATTCATCTTATAGTGGACACTTAGGATGTTACACATTTTGGCTATTCTAAATGATGCTGCTATTTTTATATCTTCTCAAATTAGTATTTTTCTTTTCTTCAGGTAAATATCCAGAAGTGGAATCATTGAATCATATAGCAGTTTTATTTTTCATTTCTTGAGGAACCTCCATATTGTATTACCTACTGGCTGCACCAAGTTACAGCACCAGGACTCACAGTGCACGTGGGCTCCCTTTTCTCCACATAATTGCCAACACCTGATTTTTCTTGTCTTTTTTACAATAGTCATTCTGATGGATATGAGGTAATTTATCATTGTGGCTTTGTTTTGCATTTCCCTGATGATTAGTGATGTTGAGCATCTTTTGATGTGTCTACTGACCATCTGTATGTCTACTTTGGGAAAATGTCTGTTTGGGTTCTTTGACCATTTTTTATTTTTATTTTTTTTAATATATATATTTTTAATTTTATTTTTAAACTTTACAATATTGTATTCGTTTTGCCAAATATTGAAATGAATCCGCCACAGGTATACATGTGTTAATTGGGTTGTTTGGGGGTTTTGGGTCATATTTTAGAGATTAACTCCTTTTGGATATATTATTTGCAGATATCTTCTTCCATTCACTAGGTTGCCTTTTCATTTTGTTGTTAGTTTATTTCACTGTGCAAAAGATTTTTTACTTTAAAGTAGTTTGTTTCCCTTGCCTGAGGAGACATATCCAAAAAAAATTTTGCTAGGACACACGTCGAATCATATTGCTGATGTTTTTTTCTAAGAGTTTCAGGTTTCTAAACTTTTTACAAGTTTATTTTTGTAAATAGTGTATGAACGTAGTCCAGTTTGATTTTTTTCCATAATAACTGTGCAGTTTTCCCAGCGCCATTGTTTGAAGAGGCTCTCTTTTCTGCATTGTACATTCTTGCTTCTTTTGTCATAGATTTATTGACCATGTGAAGGTGGGTTTAGTTCTGGGCTCTCTATTTTGTTTCACTGACTTATTTTTCTGTTTTTGTGCCAGTATAATAATACTGTTTTGTTTACTATAATTTTGTAATACAGTTCGAAATCAGGGAGTATGATTCCTTCAGCTGTCTTCTTCTCTATCAAGATTGCTTTGGTTATTTAGGATCTTTTGTGTTTCCATATGAATTGCAGAATTATTTTTGCTAGCTCTTTGGAAAATGTCATAGGTATTTTGATAGGAATTGCATTGAATGGACATTGCCTTGGGTAGTATGATCAATTTAACGGTATTAATTCTTCCAATCCATGAGCACAGTATATCTTTCCATTTATTTGAAGTGAAAGTGGCTCAGTCATGACCGACACTTTGTGACACCATGGACTGTAGCCCACCAGGCTCTCTGTCCATGGAATTCTTCAGGCAAGAATACTGAAGTCATAGCCATTTCCTTCTCCAGCAGATCTTCCTGACCCATGGATCAAACCCAGGTCTCCTGCATTGCAGGCATATTCTTTACTTTCTGAGCCACCAGGGAAACCCCCATTTATCTGGGTCATATTCAGTTTCTTTCATCAATGTCTTATAGTTTTCAGAGTACAAGTCTTTTACCTCCTTGGATAGATTTATTCTGAGGTATTTTAGTCTTTTTGATGAAATTATAAATGGGATTATTTCCTTAATTTCTCTTTCAGAGAGTTATTAGTGTATAGAAATGCAACAGATTTCAGTATACTAATTTACCATCCTACAACTTTACTGAATTCATTTACTAGTTCTAATAGTTTTTTGGTGGCATATTTAAGATTTTCTATGTATAGAGTCCTGTCATCTGTAAACACTAACAATTTTAGTTCTTTCTTTATGATTTGGATTCCTTTTATTTCTTTTTCTTCTCTGATCACTGTAGCTAGAACTTCCAAAATTATGTTGAATGAAAGTGATGAGAGTGGGCCTCCTTGTCTTGTTCCTGATCTTAGAGGAAATGTTCTCAGCTTTCACCATTGAATATGATGTGACTATGGGTTTATTATATATGGCTTTTATTATGTTGAGGTTTTTTTTATCACAGGCACTTTGATGAGAGTTTTTAAAATGTGAATGTTGAGTTTTTAATCACTTTTTCCTGTATCTGTTGAGATAATCATATGCTCTTCATTCTTTAATTTATTAATGTGGTATATTATACTGATTTGCAGATATTTAACAATCCCTGCATCCTTGGATAAATGCTACTTGATTATGGAGTATGGTTCTTTTAATGTATTGTAGAATTTGATTTGCTAATATTTTGCAGAAGATATTTGTATCTAAGGTCACCAGTGATATTGATCTATATATATTTTTTGTTTCTTTCTTCTTTTGCTTTCTTTGCTTGTAATTGAGTGACTATTTTTAATGATAGGTTTGGGTTCTTCTTTTTGTGTGTATCTATTATAGGTTTTTGGTTTGAAACTATCATGATATTCTTATATGACAACCTATCAACAGTTGACCCTTGAACAACATTGGTTTGAACTGCACAGGTCCACATATACATAGATTTTTTTTTTTTTAAACAATAAACATACAGTCGACATTCTGTATTTGCAGATGCAGAACCTGTGGATACTGAGGACCAATTGTAAATAACTTGATTATCTGTGAATCTTGGTAATACAGTGGGTCCTGGAACCTATACCCTCATGGTACCTAGGGACGGATATATGCATGTGATTATTTTAAGTTGACGATCTCTTATGTTTGAAAGCATTCTAGCAATTCTTCACTTTAATCCTTCTTCAAAGTTTAATGTTTTGGCTATCACATTTTACACATTTTTGTTTTGTGTAGCCTTAATTCTTTATTGTGGTTATAGATGATTTAAGTATTTCTGTCTTTCAACCTTTTTATTAGCTTTATACATATTTCGTTAACCTTTACTGGATGTTTTCCCTTACCAGTGAGATTTTTTTTTTTGTCTCATGATTTTTATGGCCTTTTCTTTTTTGCTTAGAGAAGTCCCTTTAACATTTTGTGTAAAACTTGTTTAGTGGTATTGAATTCTTTTAGCTTTTGCTTTTTTGTAAAACTCTCTTTGCTTAAAATATTTTAATAAATAAATATTCTTAGTTGTAGCTGTTTTCCTTTTATCACTTGGAATATATCACTCCCTTCTGTACTGAAAAATTTCTGCTGAAAATCATCCACTAGTTTTGTGGAAATTCCCTTATACATAACTAGATCCTTTTCTCTTCCTACTTTTAAGAGTTTCTTTAATTTTTTCCATTAGTTATGATGTGTCTTACTGTGGACCTCTTTGAGTTCATCTTTTTTGAAACTCTCTGTGCTTCCTAGATGTAACCTTTTTCTCCTTTCCCAGGTTCAGTCAGTTCAGTTCAGTCACTCAGTCGTGTCCGACTCTTTGCAATCCCATGGACTGCAGCATGCCAGGCTTCCCTGTCCATCACCAACTCCCAGAGCTTGCTCAAACTCATGTCCATCAAGTCAGTGATGCCATCCAGCCATCTTATCCTCTATCATCCCCTTCTCCTCCCGTCTTCAATATTTCCCAGCATCAGGGTCTTTTCCAGTGAGTCGGTTCTTCACATCAGGTGGCCAAAGTATTGGAGCTTCAGCTTCAGCGTCAGTTTTTCCAATGAATATTCAGGACTGATTTCCTTTAGGATGGACTGGCTGGATCTCCTTGCTGTCCAAGGGACTCTAAGAGTGTTCTCCAACACTACACTTCAAAAGCATCAATTCCTCGGTGCTCAGCTTTCTTTATAGCCCAAATCTCACATCCATACATGACTACTGGAAAAACCACAGCTTTGACTAGATTGACCTTTGTTGTTAATGTCTCTGCTTTTTAATATGCTATCTAGGTTGGTCATAGCTTTTCTTCCAAGGAGTAAGCATCTTTTAATTTCATGGCTGCAGTCACCATCTGCAGTGATTTTGGACCCACCCCCCAAAAAAGAAAGTGATTTGTAAGTTATACTAATTTCCTTTTTTTTTTTTTTTTTCTTTTTTTCTGCTCAGGTTGGGTGCTTTCCACTACTCTGTCTTCTGGTTCATTGATCAGTTCCTCTATTATTATCTAGTCTACTCTCAGTTCCTCATGGTGCACTTTTTATTTTAGTTATCATGTTTTTCAGCTCTGTTTGGCTCTTAATATTTTCTCTTTGTTGAAATTCTCACTATGTTCATTCATTCTTCTCACATGTTTGCTGATCATTTTTAAGATCATGACTTTTTTTTGCCTATGCCACACAGCTTGTTGGATCTTAGTTTCCTGACCAGGGTTTGAACCCAGGACCCTGGCAATTAAAGTGCCAAGTCTTAACCACTGGACTGCGAGGGGACTCCCAGTGGTCATTACCTTGAACTCTGTATCAGGTAGATTGCTTATCTCTACTTTGTTTGTTTTCTGAGGTTTTTTCTTGTTCCTTCATTTGGAACATATTCATCTGTCTTCTCATTTTGTCTAATTCTCTGTGTTTATTTCTATGTACTAGGTAAGATCTGCTACTTTTCCCATCTTGGAGAAATGGGCCTTATGTAGGAGAGGTCCCATGGGGCCCAGTCAGCACACTCCTTTCTGGTCACCATCTGTATAAGTTCTAGGGGTTCCCCACATGGGCTGTATCTCCTCTTATGTTGTGGCAGTGCTGACTACTGTAGATGGCAGGTGGCAGGTGGGGCTGGCCTCTGGCTTGGTTACCTACAAGGATATGCCACATTCCATGACCTTGGGCTTGCTAGAGTGTGGGACTCAATCCCAGCATGGCTGGTTGCATGGGCTGTGGGTCCATAGGGCTCTTGCCTGCCTTTAGGTGGTTGGGACCGGGTCTCCATGTAGCTTCCTCAATGGACTGGTGCTGTCCCAGTAGTGGGGAGGGTAAGCCCTGGTGCTTTTAGTTTAGAGTGAGAATTCCAAAATAATGCTTGCCAGAGCTGCTATTATTGTGGTAGAATGAGCTCCCAACAGTGGTCGCTGCCAGTGTCTCTGTCCCCAGAGGGAGTTCCAGCTGTCTCATGACTCTTCGGGAGGCTCTCTGAGCAAGTGGATCTGACCTAGGCTCGTTTCAAACTACTGGGTCTGCACTGGGATTGGAGCTTGTGAGATTTTGCATGAGCCCTGTAAGAGTGGAATCTCTGTTTCCCACAGTCCTCTGACTCTCCTGAACACAAGCTCTGGTTTTCAAAGCCAGATGTTCAAGCGGTTCGTCTCCCAGTCAGGACCTTGGACTGAGGAGAGTGATATGGGGCTCGGACCTCTCCCTCCTTGAGGAGAACCTCTGCATTTGTGATATTCCTCCTATTTATGGTTCCCCAACCCAGGGGTGAGGCCTTACCAGGTGGCCCAGTGGTAAACAATCCACCTGCCAATGCAGGACATGCAAGAGACGTGGGTTTGATCCCTGGGTTGGGAAGATTCCCTGTAGGAAATGGCAACCCACTTCAGTATTCTTGCCTGGAAAATTCTGTGGGTAGAGGAGCCTGGCAGCTACAGTCCATGGGGTAGCAGAGTCGGTCAAGACTGAACACAGATGCACACTCAACTTGGAGTGTGGGTCCTGACTAGATCAAGTCATTGCTCCATTTCATCTTTTACATTTTTAGTTGTGAAAAGTGTTTTCTGCTCATCTTCAAATCATTCTCATAAAGAATTATTCTGTAGTAGCTGTAATTTCCATGTGCCTGTGGAGGGAGGTGAGCTCAGAATCTTCCTGCTCTACCATATTGACCACATCCCTTCAACTCCTAATTATTGATATCAGTTTTAACACATACATTAAGTGTATATTTCAGTCATTTTGGAGGGAGTAAGTTCCTTATTACCATTATACTTTGGACTCGTTGCATAATTTTCAGGACCCAGGGAAAAATGAAAAGAAAGGATTCCTTGTTCTAAAAGCAGGATAAAAAGTATAGTTAAAGATACCAAAATATGAAGATTTTTATATTTCTTCCACTTCTCTCCTCTCCTAATTCATATGCTTTCATTTCCCCATTGGATGTTACTTTAAAAATTCAAAAATACAATTTTTGAGTTGAACTTCAAACAAATTGAAAGTATTGTGAATAATTTCAAAATAATGACAATAGATCTTTAAACCAAGCATGACTTCATCCATATGATTACATTCACATGAAGCTGACCCTGATTATATACTTTAGTAGGAGAAGGCAATGGCAACCCACTCCAGTACTCTCGCCTGGTAAATCCTATGGACAGAGGAGCCTGGTAGGCTGCAGTCCATGGGGTTGCTAGGAGTCAGACACGACTGAGTCACACTTTCACTTTTCACTTTCATGCATTGGAGAAGGAAATTGCAACCCACTCCAGTGTTCTTGCCCAGAGAATCCCAGGGATGGCGAAGCCTGATGGGCTGCCGTCTATGGGGTCACACAGAGTCGGACACGACTGAAGCGACTTAGCAGTAGCAGCAGCAGCAGCATTTTGCTTGCCCATTTATCTGCCTGGCAGAAATTACAAGTCTGTCTATATCAAAGATGATTAACAGATAAAATATATTGTAGTTCTCTGGGATCCTGTCCATCCAAACAGAAGTTCAAGGGCAAGTACTTGTCCATGATGGTTTCCCTGTGCCAGCAGTACTTGGGAATCATCCCACTTTCTGCCAGTTATGGTCTGAAGAGCTGTGTCTCTGCACTGTGCACATATTGAAATCTTAATGCCCGCTGTGATAGTGTTAGGAGGAGGCTGCCTTTGGGAGGTGATTAAGTCCTGATAATGGAGCCCTCAAGAATGGAATACGTGATCTTATGAGAGTGATCCCACAGAAAGAAGCCCTGTGCACTGTTGGTGGGATTATAAATTGGTGCAGCCACTAAGGGATATAGTGTAGAGGGTCCTCAGAAAATGATCCTCAGTACCATATAACCCAGCAGTTCCACTTTTGGGAATATATTAAAAGGAAAGAATACCAGCTCAAAGAGTCATCTGCACCCTCATGTTCATAGCAGCCTTATTCACAGTAGCTAAGACATGGAAGGGAATTCCTGGTGGCTAAGATGGGAAAGAATCCACCTGCTAGTGCAGGAGACCTGTGTCCAGTCCTTCAGTCAGGAAGATTCCCTGGACAAGGGAATGGCAACCCACTCTAGTATTCTTGCCTGGAGAATTCCATAGACAGGTGGGCTACAGTCCATGAGGTTTCCAAAAGTCAGACACGACTGAGCAACTAACACACACAAGACATGGAGACAATCTAAGTGTCCATTGATAGATGAATGGATAAAGAAGTTGTGAGATTATACACACACTGACACACACACACAAATGGAAAAATGGAATAGTATTCAGCCATAAAATGAGGAAATTCTATAATTTGTGACAACATGGATGGCCCTTGAAGGCATCATACAAAGTGAAATAAGACAGAAAAAGACAAATATGGTTTTATTTCACTTATATGTGGAATCTTGAAGAAATAAACTAATAGAAGAAGAAATCAGACGCATTACCAGAAGCAGAGGGTGAGAGAGGAAGAGCTGAAGGGAGGTTGTAAAAAGGCACAAATTTCCAGTTATAAGACAATTAAGAGCTAAGATTGTAATGTATAGTATGATGACTGTAGTTAATGGTGCTATATAATCTATAGGTAATTTAAGAGACTAAATCCTAGGAGTTCTCACCATAGGGAAAACATTTTTATTCTTTTTTCTTTTCTCCTTTCTTTTCTTCTTCTTGTATCTATATGAGATGATGGATATCAGCTGAACCTATTGCAATTATCATTTTGCAATATATATATAAGTCAAACCATCATGTTGTATGCCTTAAACTTATAGTGATGTATGTCAACTATTTCTCTATAAAAGTAGAAAAATCAAAAGATTTAACTGAGCAACTAATGCTTTCCAGAAACAAAAAGCAGAGATGGCACAGGTGTCTTTCCTGTGTGAGCAACAAGCCGCTGGCTCTCCAGCAGCTTCACTGGTAACATTTCCAACCATATCTCATCTATTTTGCTGCGTAGCGACACAGAGAAGCAATGTGTGCATTCCTCCATGTGTGTGCATGAATGTACACAAAGAAACTGTCTCCATTTTCAGGACTTCCCCCCCCCTACTGACGTATAGCAGTCCTGGGTAAAAATTTGAATATAACACAGCATAAACTACACCAGTTTTAGAATCAAATAGCATATAGCCCACTTACAGTGGGCCCTTGCCTATAAAACTAACATCTTCAGAGGCTCAGTTTATTATTTGTGGTCTTGTGTAGTGTTGCCTTTGTTAGGCAGGAATTACATCTTCTAGTATCAGCAACCCACTCCAGTATTCTTGCCTGGAGAATCCCAGGGACAGAGGAGCTTGGTGGGCTGCCATTTATGGGGTCACACAGAGTCGGACACGACTGAAGTGACTTAGCAGCAGCAGCAGTATCCCATAACTTTCAGAGTTATGCATCAGGCACATAAGACAGTTTGCATGAGATTTGGAGGGCAGAAGTGCAATAGCAACTATTCTTGTCATACTCTAAAATTCAGTGCAGGGCACCAAGCTCTGTGGCAACTGGCACCAATCTTAGGAGATTACATGATGTTCCAGAAATATACTGTGGGTATTCTGTCTGGAGTATCTCCATCTCAAGATTGCATATTTGAATATGAATTCATAATTTTCTCTCAGAATCTGCTGCTTAATCTATTGAGTTACTATTCATTCATTCACAAAAAAATTCTATGGTGAATAACCTTGTGCATACTCTGGTATAATTTTGTAGGAGTTAATTTTGCAGTAAATTCTCCAAATAGGAATTTTTGGGTAAAAAAACCCATATTCTGTTTTCCTTAAATAATACAAGTTTCCCTCCAGAGGGAATGTATCACCCATTAGCAATGAATGAGTGCTTTCTGAACAGAATGTGTTCAAGCTTTTTTGAATACAGATTTTTTTTTTTTTTTGAATACAGATTGAGAAAAGAAAAGGTAAGAACTAATTCAACTACATAAAATTTTGTAAAATTTACTTGGCCTCAAGTTAAAACAATACAGAAAGAACGCATCCTGCTGACACCCTGAGTTTGGACTTCCAGCCTCCAGAACTGAGACAGTGCATTTCTATTTTGTGAGCCACCCGTTTTGTGCTACTTTTTTACAGCAGTTTTAGCAAACGAATTCAGCCCCCACTGCCCTCCTTCTGAAGGATTATTCTAGATATTCTTGAATATTTAACTTTCTGTATAAACTTAAAAATCGAGAACTTAAAATTGACTTCAGAAAATAAAACTTGTTGGTAATTATAGAGAAATATGATGCTTCTGTGTGTTTAAGTTTCAAATCTACTCGATATTCCAGGAATGTTTAAATTTTCTTATACAGAGTTTTGTCTATTTCTTGTTGAGTTTACTTCTAAGTATTTTTTATCCTTTTTGTCTTGATTGAAATTTGAGTTTTCTCATACCTTGTATATTCTGACTGACTACTGTGTGTGCATTTTAAGGCTACTTGTTAATATTATACCTGTTTCATATAAATAATTTGAATGTTTTCTCTATATTTTCTAAGTTCTATAATAAGTATCCATCAATTATTAATTTCAAAGATTTTATAAAATTTTCTTTTTGAAAAAAAAAACTATATTTTTTGTGGTAGACTTTTTTTTTAACAAAAACTTGATTTCAAGGTACATGCATGTCTAGCTAGTAGACACTCCTAAAACAACCTTTCTAAGCCATGGAAAATAGCATGTTAAAGTTTTCTGTATAAACTACTTTCAATGCTGGTCATTTTCATTTCCTAGAAAATTAAATAAAATTAAGTAATTCATACTTCAAAAATTGTTTGGCTTCTGGTTCAAGATGGTAGAATAGAAGGACATGTGCTCATCTCCTGTGAGAGCACGAAAATTGCAACTAGCTGGTGAACAACTATCGACAGGAGGATGCTGGAACACAGCAAAAAGTGATACCCCACTTCAAAAGGCAAAATGAGACGGTAGGAAGGGTGCAATCATGATAAAATCAAATCCCACACCCACTGAGTGGATGACCCACAAACTGGAAAACAATAACACCAAAGAAGTTCTCCCACTGTTGTGAAGGTTCTGGACCCCCATCAGGCCTCCCAGCCCAGGGACCTGACAAAGGGACTGGGGATCCTCAGGGAATCTGGCCTTGAAGGCCAGCAGGATTTGATTATAGGACTTCCACAGGACTGGGGAAAACAAAGACTCCATTCCTAGAGGGCACAAACAAAATCTTGCATGCACCAAGACCCAGGGGAAAGCAGTGGTGACCCCACAGGAGACTGAACCAAAACAACTAACTGAAGTGGACACAGGCAACCTTTCAGAAAAAGAATTCAGAATAATGATGATGAAGACACTCCATGATCTCGGGAAAACAACAAAGAAGATGCAAGAAATGTTTGCCAAAGACCTAGAAGAACTGAAGAACAAACAAACAGAGATGACTAATACACTGGAAGGAATCAATAGCAAAAAAACTGAAGCAGAAGAAAGGGTAAATGACCCAGAGGACAGCATAGTGGAAATCACTGCCGCAGAACAGAATGTAGAAAAAAGAATGAAAGAAATGAATACGGCCTAAGAGACCTCTGCGACAACATTAAATGCAGCAACATTTGCATTATTGGGGTCCCAGAAGGAGAAGAGAGAGAGAAAGGACCTGAAAAATTATTTATATATATGGCAAAACCAATACAATATTGTAAAGTTAAAAAATAAAATAAAATAAAGAGATAATAGCTGAAAACTTCCTGAACATGGGAAAGGAAATAATCAACCAAGTGCAGGAAGCACAGAGCGTTCCAGGCAGGATAAACCCAAGGAGGAACGCACAGAGACACAAAATCAAGCTGACACATAATCAAACTGACAAAAAGTAAAGACAAAGGTAAAATATTAAAAACAACAAGGGGGAAATGACAAATAACATACAAGGAAACTCCCATCAGACTATCTCAGCTATTTCTCAACAGAAACTCTACAAGCCAAAAGGGAATGGCACTATATATTCAAAGTGATGAAAAGAAAGAACCTGCAACCAAGAATACTTTACCCAGCAAGACTCTCCTTCAGATTTTATGGAGAAATCAAGCTTTCCAGACAAGCAAAAGTTGAGAGAATTCAGCAGCAACAAAGCAGCTTTACAACAAATGCTAAAGGAATTTCTCTAGGCAGGAAACGCAAGCGAAGGAAAAAACCTACAAAAAATAAACCCCAAATCATCAAGAAAATGGTAATAGGATCATACATATTACCTTAAATGTAAGTGGATTAAATGAACCAACCAAAAGACATAGTCTGTCTTTGACACATCATTCTACCACATCAAATTGTGTTTAATTACTTATATTGCTAAATTAATCATGCTCCCATTATGGCTTGCAATTGTAATTATCTTTTGCTTTTTGTCTGGCTATTAATTATGAAAACTGACATATATCTTTTACTTCTGTGAGAAAAAGTTGTTTGCCAAAGTTTAGTGTAAATTAGTCTAATTTTAAAAAATAGCCTTTCTTTCAGTGGTTAATGTCTCCTGGTTATTTTTATTTTGTGTTCTTGATATTTGTGTATTTTGTTCAGTTTTGAACCAATATTTTGATTTATTTGTTTTTCCATTTCATGAATTTCAGCTTTTGTATTTTGATTTTTCTATAATATGTATGAAGATTATAATTTTTGCCTCAAATTGCTGTTTCGATTAAACCTTAATAATTATTTTATATAGTATTTTTTATTGTTGTTTTAGGAATTCTGTAATTATATGTACATTTCACCTTTCATTGGAGAGTTTTTTATTTTTATTGTTATCATCCATAATCAGATCAGATCAGTCACTCAGTCGTGTCTGACTCTTTGCGACCCCATGAATCGCAGCACGCCAGGCCTCCCTGTCCAACACCAACTCCCGGAGTTCACTGAGACTCACATCCATCGAGTCAGTGATGCCATCCAGCCATCTCATCCTCTGTCGTCCCCTTCTCCTCCTTCCCTCAATCCCTCCCAGCATCAGAGTCTTTTCCAATGAGTCAACTCTTCCCTTGAGGTGGCCAAAGTACTGAAGTTTCAGCTGTAGCATCATTCCTTCCAAAGAAATCCCAGGGCTGATCTCCTTCAGAATGGACTGGTTGGATCTCCTTGCAGTCCAAGGGACTCTCAAGAGTCTTCTCCAACACCACAGTTCAAAAGCATCAATTCTTCGGTGCTCAGCCTTCTTTACAGTCCAACTCTCACATCCATACGTGACCACAGGAAAAACCATATCCTTGACTAGATGGACCTTTGTTGGCAAAGTAATGTCTCTGCTTTTGAATATGCTATCTAGGTTGGTCATAACTTTCTTTCCAAGGAGTAAACGTCTTTTAATTTCATGGCTGCAATCACCATCTGCAGTGATTTTGGAGCCCAGAAAAATAAAGTCTGACACTGTTTCCACTGTTTCCCCATCTATTTCCCATGAAGTGATGGGACCAGATGCCATGATCTTCGTTTTCTGAATGTTGAGCTTTAAGCCAACTTTTTCACTCTCCACTTTCACTTTCATCAAGAGGCTTTATAGTTCCTCTTCACTTTCTGCCATAAGGGTGGTGTCATCTGCATGTCTGAGGTTATTGATATTTCTCCCGGCAATCTTGATTCCAGCTTGTGTTTCCTCCAGTCCAGCGTTTCTCATGATGTACTCTGCATATAAGTTAAATAAGCAGGGTGACACTATACAGCCTTGACGTACTCCTTTTCCTATTTGGAACCAGTCTGTTGTTCCATGTCCAGTTCTAACTGTTGCTTCCTGACCTGCATACAAAGTTCTCAAGAGGCAGATCAGGTGGTCTGGTATTCCCATCTCTTGAAGAATTTTCCATAGTTTATTATGATCCACATAGTCAAAGGCTTTGGCATAGTCAGTAAAGCAGAAATAGATATTTTTCTGGGACTCTCCTGCTTTTTCCATGATCCAGCGGATGTTGGCAATTTGATCTCTGGTTCCTCTGCCTTTTCTAAAACCAGCTTGAACATCAGGAAGTTCACAGTTCACATATTGCTGAAGATTATAATTTTTGCCTCAAATTGCTGTTTCGATTAAACCTTAATAATTATTTTATATAGTATTTTTTATTGTTGTTTTAGGAATTCTGTAATTATATGTACATTTCACCTTTCATTGGAGAGTTTTTTATTTTTATTGCTATCATCTATAATACAGTGCCCAAACTTTAAGTTCTTATGTTGATAATTTTTCACTTGACTACTCCTTGTAACCATCACCCAAATTAGGCTGTAGAACATATATGTTACCTCAAAAAGCTTCCTACAGCCTCTGCCAATCAACAACCATTCATTTCCACATCACTATGGTAATTATTAATCTGGCTTCTGTCACCACAGATTAATCTTGATATTTTTGACCTTAATATATAAAGACCCACATAGTATATATGGCCAATAACATATGAAAGGATGCTCTCAATCTTTAGTAATGATGCAAATACAAATTAACCAATAATTGAGAAACAACTCACACCACCCAATGGGAAGACATTTTAAAGGTTGAAAAATTCAGTGCAACAAGAATGTGAGGCAACTGTTCTAGAGGTATCTTGGGAAACATGACCATTTTGGAAAATAATGCTATTATTATGTAAAGTTGCATGCTTACAAAGTCACTTCAGTCATGGCCCACTCTTTGGGACCCTATGGACTAGACTGCCAGGCTCCTCTGTCCATGGGATTTTCCAGGCAAGAATGCTGGAGTGAGTCGCCATGCCCTCCTCCAGGGGATCTTCCTAACCCAGGGCTTGACCCTGTGTCTCTTATGTCTCCTGCATTGGCAGGCAAGTTCTTGACCACTAGCACCCCCTGGGAAGCTCCATGTAAAGTTAAACCCACACATATCATACAACTGATATTTTAACTTTTAGTTTATACCTAAGAGAAATCCCTGCATGTGTTCACCAGAAGGCACATATCAGAATGTTGTAGCAGCACTATTTAATAATAAAAAAATGATGGAAACAACCCATATGTTTCTTCCCTCTAATAGATAAATAGTAGAGCATTTGAAATGATGAAATAATACAGTTGGTGATTAAAATAAACTACTGTTACACATTACTTTGATAAGATCTCAGAAATTAATGTTGAGCAAAAAAGCAAGTTATCAGAAAATACATACAGGTTAATTCTCTTAATATAATAATTTAAAATGAATAAAATTATGCAATATATATATTTCAAGGTTACAAACATAGTAAAGCTACCAAGAAAGCTGAAGATTGGTAAATACAAAAATAATGGTTTCCTCTGTTGTGGAAAAACAAAAGTGCTGTGAGTGGATAGCACAAGATTTTAAAGCTCCATTTCATAGTCTCAGTGATGTTTGAGTACTGATTTTGTTATCACTCTTTAAAATGCACTCAGGCATTATACATACTCATGTATGTCTGATATATTTCATAAATATAAGATAGTTAAAAAAATACACAGTGTCTATTGAAGTAATGCAAACAACAACCTGAACGGTAAGTGACATTACCAGTTACGTTAGAGGAAATGTCATTTGTCAGATAAATGTAATTAAAGTGTCATAAATCTTGGTACTATTTGTAAAGAGAATTAGAAATATTCTTGTAACACTTAGAGAAGTAATATATAATTGTAATATCTAGTAGAATCTTGAAAAGGCAAAAACAATATACAATTTTCAAACTAGCAGTAAGAAAAAAAAGAAATGCTAAAAATAATTGAAAATAACAAGAGAAAAGAAACACAGAACAGAAAGCAAAAAAAAAAACCAGAAAATAAGATGGAATACTAAAGCCCAGCTATTCTTTTTGGTGCATAGGCCAAATGCTTCAGTGAAAGATAAATATTGTAGGGTTGGATTTTTTTTTTTTTTTTGCATGCTCTGTGTGATTTGAAGGTTTTTAGTTCCCTGACCATGGATTGATCCTAGGACCACACCAATGAAGGTGCTGCATCCTAACCACCAGGGAATTCCCAGATTGAATTTTAAAAATTCTAGTTAAATTCTCCTTACAACAGATATACATAAAAACTAAAATTACAGAAAGGTTTAAAGTGAAAAATGAAGGGAAAAAATCCATCAACAGACACATTTTAAAGGAAAGATAGTTAGGTTATATATTTAATATGCAAAAAAATATTTATATATAATATATTTAGTATAATTGATATTGTATATTAATATAAAATACTAATTCTAAATTATTTACTGAGGAAAGGAGACTAACTTCATAGTGATAAATGTTTACTTAATAAACATGACATCAAATATTAAATGTGTGAGTGTATGTGTGTGCTTAGTTGCTCAGTTATGTCCAATTCTTTGCAACCCTATGGACTGTAGTTTGTCAGGCTCCTCTGTTCATGGGATTCTCCAGGCAAGAATACTAGAGTGGGTTGCCATTCCCTTCTCTAGGGGATCTTCCTGACAGGGATTGAACCTGCGTCTCCTGCACTGCAGACAAATTCTTTACCATCTGATCCAATTAAATGGGTATCTACTTAGTAGAATTTAAAATTTATAAGAATTAGTAGATTCACAAGAAGCTATAAACTGTAAAATCATCAGATCTCTCTAAGCAATTGTTATAAAATGCAAACAAAAAAATTAACCAGGATACAGAATTTTCAAGAATATAGCAAACACAGTTGACCAAATGGACACAAACAGAACATGATGAACAACAAACACAAAATATGTGTTTTTCTAAACACATAGGAAACACATTCACAAAATTGTGTCTTCTGGAACTTCTAGCTTTCCATTCATCTCAAGATATATTCAGTTTTACCTCACTGAAGGGGGTTATAAATGCTACCGTAAAGTTTTGCATGATAATTCCAACATTTAGAGCATCTTGGAGTTTCCATCTGTCAACTGTCTTTTCCCTTGTGGCTCAGAGGGTAAAGAATCTGCCTGCAACGTGAAAGACCTGGGTTTGATCCCCAGGTCACGAAGATTCCCTGGAGAATGAAATGGCAACTCACTCCAGTATTTCTTGCCTGGAGAATTCCATGGACAGAGGAGCCTGACGGGCTACAGTCCATGGGTCACAAAGAGTCAGGTATGACTGAGTGAATACCACTTGGGGCACTAGGACTTTCCCTTGAAAAGGCATCATATTTTTGGTATGTCAAGTAATTTTGCACTTTATCCTGAACATTTTGAACATTATGTATGAAACTCTGGATCCTGTTACAAATCTCTGAAGAATGTTGATTTTGTTTGTTGTTTTCACAGGTGATCGGTTTTGGCTCATCTTCTGTGTTATTTCTGGAGGACACTGAAGGGTGCGATCCGTGGTTGACTCGAGTTGGGCCCAGGTGATCAGAGGCTCCTCACCTTTCCCGGGTCCTTAGACTGTGTGTTCCACTCACCATTCCATATTAGACGTCAGTTTAAGGATGCAGGCTTGGGATAGAAATGCGGTATTGAGACTCCCTGTGTGGTATAAATTAAGGACTCTATATAAACTTCTATAATGCTGGCAGGCAGGTGCAGAAATCTACTGGTCTTGCAGTGTCCAGGAGAAGCCTTGGAAATAAGTTTCTTTGCTCAGTAAACCTACTACCTACCCATCTGGGTTG
Source organism: Bos taurus (assembly GCF_002263795.3). Lineage (NCBI taxonomy): Eukaryota > Metazoa > Chordata > Mammalia > Artiodactyla > Bovidae > Bos > Bos taurus. Next base: position 8,802,562 of record NC_037336.1, read on the forward strand.
CTCTACCTGTTTCCTTTGGTCTCTCTTTGCCCTCTGTGTTCAGGGGTCAGTTTCAGATGTCACCAGGAAGCTCCCAAGTTTGTGAACCAACACGAACGCGATGTTGGTCCAGTTGCAAAGTTCTGGCCCCATGTCTGAGTCACTCAGAGGCTACTCTGGGACGTGAGTGGTGGCTTAGCTTCTAATTGAGCTCTCCAAGCTCTTGCTGCTCTGGCTGTGTTCTGTCATGCTCAGTTTGGGAGGGAGCCTGCAAATGACATCAGCTCCCTACTTTTTGGAATTTGTCCCTTGTTCTCTGGCTCACAGGGATACCTGTTTTTTCTGGCCAAAAAATTTGGATTCTCTCAGAGTTTTAGTCCCCCATGCTGTTGTGCAATCTGTGTGTAGCCTTGGTGCGAGGTTTCAAGAGAACAGAGACAAAAAAATAACCAAGATGTCCACCCTCTATTCTTTGTACAACAGGCACCCTTCCTGCCCTTCTCCCAGACCCTTTATCCAGATTCTCAGGATGTGGGTGCCCGCTGTCACCACAGGTGTGAACTGCACAGTGACAGGAAGTTCTTCATGGTCACAGATTCCTAGTAACGGCAATTCAGTTCTGCAACAAGGGTGGTCTCAGAAGGGCGGGAGGTAAAGAAGAGAGGGGGAAATAAATAGACTTTTCCCCCATCCTCTGGGCTCACCAGTTTGCTGGCCCTGTGGGTGGAAGGACAGTTTCTCTTAAAGTTTTTGGTTTGGCTTCCACTTGATTCTGCCCATTCCTAGATCAAAAACCAGGAGATAAAAGAGGAAAGAAAGAAAGGGCAAAAGAAAGAAGGAAGGAAGGAAAAGAAGAAGGAAAGAAAGGAAGGAAGAGAGGAAAAAGAAAACAGAAAACTTGTCCACTGCTCCAACGACTCTTCTCTTTTACCTGTCTTCTCCAAGCTGCTTGCTGTTCAGTAATCAGGTAGCTTCTTTAATTAATTTTGTCCAGCGTCTGGCTCTCATCCACGAGAGTGAGCGTGGTGGCTCCATCTGGGAGGCAGTCACCTGCCGCAGACTCTGCAATGACACCTGTCCTACAGACTGTGCTGAAGAACCCACACTCCCAAGGCCATTGTGCAACCACACCCAGCACCTTTGGGAGCAGAGGCGGGGGGTGCAGGTATAATGACACCCAAGAGCCAGGGCAGTGGCTGAGGAGGAGCCACCCTGACTGGCCCTGGGGGCTGATCACCTCCCCCTTAAATGACTTATCAGCCAGCAAGGAGAGTTAGTGCAGCTGATGCCAAGGCCTGGGTTCCAAGGTGACCTTGTTCTGCCAAGGCCACTTGCTCAGACAGGAGCCTCCGCTCTTACATTCTCATGGAAAGGTCCCCTGCCCCTCTGCCCTACAGCTCTGTACAACAGCAGAGAGGAGAGTCTCCTCTGGACTGGTAGGCCTGGTGCCTGCAGGCTGCACTGCCACAATCCTGGGATAAGGAGCTCAGTGGTCTGGGCCCTCCACTATTTCTTGATCACATTTCCCCCTAACAAGCCCAGTTTTATGTCTGGGCACATGGTTTGGGCGGTGTATGTTTGTGATCCCTTTTCATAAACCATATTGAAAAGACAGCAATTTTTCCATCTTCTGTGAGGAACCTATACACTTTCTTTTTCCAATTTTGGTGCTCAGACTTTGTAAATTAGACTTCAGAATGCTCCAAGTTCCTCCTCACATCTGCCCATTGTTCTTTCTGCTGCAGTTTATTTAATTGTTTCCTGAATTACTCCAGTGGAAATCTTCACTCATTATCAGAGAATACATCTGCATCTTTCCAGAAATAGTCAAATCCCTTGATAGCTTTCTATCTGCAGGCTAAATTTCAGACACATTTCCCAAAATACTTTAATATAAAATATGAATTTCTTTTGGCATCTTTGCACTTCAGAACTCAATGTAATTAACTTATATGTGTAAATTTCTTTCAAATAAAGCTTTTTCTTTTCTAACATTGCATTGCTGTTGATCATTATGTATATTAAGGAACCACTAGGATCATAAACACATTGAACTATCAAAACACTTCTGAAGAGAACTTAAAAATGTCGTTTCTTCTAATGGAATATTGATTTCCATGTCTCACACTTCACAGTCTTTTATGTTAGTACCACAATGAAGGCCATTAACACTGCAATGTTCAATAAATACTAAATAATTTCAGATTTATTTTTAATATAAATCAAGTATATATGCCCAAATTATTATAGTCAAGGCAGGAAAGCCCAGGATACAAAAGCAAAGCAAAAGTTTAAATATCTATTTACCTCCTTGAAATGCAATGCAATGAATTTGTGACTTTTTGAATGTCACCTATGTGGAAGGATATTGCAAAGCAGCGCAGGGCATAGATAGGAACAGATGTAGGTTTTATTCTTCAGATCCTTAGAGTATAAAGGTGAAAAGACAAGTATATAAATAATGTTAGACACATTGCAACAAGCATCAATAGAAGTATAAAAATAAGAATCATCATTTAGATGGTTAGCATTACTTTCAGGGTCATTTTCTTCTTGCCTTTGAAGAATTGTGACTTGAGAAGTTGAGGAACTTGCCAAGAAAGAAAGTCATGTATTTGTTGACCTCTAGTAAGTGTATCCATCGATCTACTCCCCTATCCTGAACCTGGCATGCGGTATGTGTGCTTCTCAAAGAATGGGTAGGATTAGCAGGAAGAGTTTGGAAGGAAGAGGGCATTCAGAGAGGGCGAGGAGCACAGATAGAGGGGAAGAGGCACAGATGCTCTGTCAGTGCGAACAGTCCATTTAGTCTGAATTTTGGACAGCAGTACTAAAACTTTAGAATATATAATAAGATTTTTAAACCTGAAGGCTCCAAGCCTGTAATCCTTGAGATTTACGTTCAGTAAATAGACTGGGCCCCAGAAATACAAATTTTGACAAAACATCCAGAGATTTGGTTGGGCACAAATACTGCAGGGACACCCTCATTAATCTTTGGACTGAATGGTGGAGGATGAGGTCAAGAGGCAAGAAGAGGGGGGTCCCCAAAAAACAAAGCATTAATTTGAAAAGATATGTGCACCCCAGTGTTCACTGTAGCACTGTTTACAATAGCCAAGACATGGAAGCAACCTAAGTGTCCACTGAAAGGAACGGATAAAGAAAGCATGGTGTATACACAATGGTATATTCCGCAGCCATAAAAAAATCATGAAATTTTGCTATTTGCAGCAACATGGATAGACTTGGAGGATATTATGTTAAGTGAAATAAGTCAGACAGAGAAATACAAATATTGTATGATCTCACTTATATGTGGAATCGAAGAAAACTACAAAAACAAGTGATTGTAATAAAAAGAAACAGACTTACAGATATAGAGAACAAGCTAGTGTTTGTTCTTCCACCAGTGGGGATGGGTTAGGGGTAAAATAGGTACAGGGGATAAGAGGCACAAACTAGTCAGTGCTACAAGGATATATTGTACATGGGGAATGTAGCAAATATTTTATAAACACTGTAAATGGAAAGAACTTTTAAAACTTGTATAAAAAAATTAAAAAAAATTTAAATGGTAGGCCAAACAGGGCTGTCAAGATGTCAGACAAGATTTTATACTGAATTTGTAAACTGAGAAGACATTCAGAGTTATCGGTAGGAAAGCGACTTGATTAACCCTATGATTTAAGAATCTGTGTTGTAACAATATGTACCATGCCTTCTAGGTGGGAACCTGGTGGAAAACTATTGTAACAGTCTAAGCAAAATGGGTCTGAACTACAGAGTAGCTTTAGAATGAGGAATACGTGTGTGTGTGTGTGTGTGTGTGTGTGTATATATATATGTATATATATATATATATATATATATATGCTATGCTATGCTATGCTATGCTAAGTCACTTCAGTCGTGTCCGACTCTGTGTGACCCCATAGACGGCAGCCCACCAGGCTCCCCCATCCCTGGGATTCTCCAGGCAAGAACACTGGAGTGGGCTGCCATTTCCTTCTCCAATGCACGGAAGTGAAAAGTGAAAGTGAAGTTGCTCAGTCGTGTCCGACCCTCAGCGACCCCATGGACTGCAGCCTACCAGGCTCCTCCGTCCATGGGATTTTCCAGGCAAGAGTACTGGAGTGGGGTGCCATTGCCTTCTCTGATATACATATATATATAGATAGATATAGATATAGATAGATATAGATATATACATACACATAATTTTTAAAGTAAAATGTATTATTGTAGGCAACATAGGAATAAGGAAGTAAAGAAAAAGAGCTGAGCTTTCATGATTAATGAATTGGAATATAGTATTAGTGATGGTACTTCTAACATTTCTTTTTTTAACTGTGAAAGCAAAATTTCTTTCCTTTTTATTTCTGAGAAGTGAGAGCATGGGAGTAAAGAATGATTTTTGGAAGTGTTAAGTTGGATGTTCTGTAAAGCTGACCAGGCAATTCAAACTGTAAATTTGGAGATTAGAAGAGGTCAGGGCTAGAAAAGGGAGATGAGATTCACTCTCACAGAGGAGATGGTGGGAGACATGAGATTAGACAAACTTATCAAAGCAAAGGATTGGCCAGTAGGAAAAATGAGAGTAAAGGGCAGTTTCCTGGGGCAGGCCCACCTTTCAGGAGATTGGAAAGCAAGAGTAACAAAAATTTAGGAAAGCCCCACGCACCAAAAGTTTTGCATCCCAGATGTACCTCTCAAGATGAATGCCCAGACATCAAAGCAAGAGGAGAAGCTGGGTCACAAACCATCTGCAGACACAGAGAAGGTGCCATCAAAGTTCATTCTTATCAGAACCTGTAAAAAGAGAAAGCAGATATCCCCAGGTGGTCCTGTTTTCAGAAGAGGAATTTCAGGGTCTTGGAAAAAGTGTTATCCATTATGTCACATCTAAGAAGAAGAACACGGGGTGCCATGAAATGCAGGCCAAGGCAAGATAAAAATCTCAACTGTATTTGATTCTCCCCCATCAAAGCCTATTGACAGAACTAACTGTGATGAAGAAGTAAAAATGATGAAATGGAAAAATATGAAGCTATTTGATGATCATATATACTTTAAAATTCAGAGCATTAACTCCATCTTAGGCCACCTGATCTAAGTTATATTTCCATTACAATTTTTAAAAATTAGTATCCTTAATATTTAAGGACACTTTATAAACAGAAAAAAGTTTCGTATTCAATGTGTAACCTCTTTCCAAACAAGTCATGCTGTTAATATCTACACTTTTATGTCAATTACCATTTCATTATTTTTTCTGAAGGGCCTATCAAGAAAGGCTTGAATCAAACACTTTGGCTCAATTCCACATTCACTATACATTTGGTTTTAAATCTATCTGCCACCAGCCTAGATACTATTTTTTTCCTGAAGAAAATGTATTATCTTGGCATGTCTTGTCTAACTGACTCACTAACTCATTTAGTATTTACTACACAACTTACCCAAAGTTCATAATTCCTCTATCTAATGAACATTTTTTCCCCTGGCAGCAAGGTCTACCTCTATTTTCTTCCAAGATTTACTTTAAATATCTTTCTTATTACAACTTGTTTTTTTGAGCAGTTCAACAGCAAAATTGAGGAGAAAGTGTAGAGATTTCTCATAAACTGTCCTTCCCATCATGGATAGCCTCTCCCATTATCAACATCTACCATCAGGTGATTCATTTTTACAATTTTAGAGTGAAGAATATATATTGATACATTATTATCACTCAAAGTCCACAGTTCACATTTGAGTTCACGCTTGATGTTTTATATCCTATAGATTTGGACAAAGCTGCATTGGCATGTACCCATTACTATGGTATCATGCAGAGAATTTCCACTGCCCTAAAAGTCCTCTGTGTTTTCCTATTCTTCTCTCCCCCAACTCCCCAATTCATGATCTTTTTACTATCTCTATAGTTTTGTCTTTTTCAAAATACCAGATAATTGGAATCGTACAGCTTTTAGCTTTCTGAGATTGGTTTCTGTCACTTAGTCATATGTATTTAAGGTTCCTCCATGTCTGCTCATGACTTGATGCTCATATCCTTTGAGCTGATACTATTCCATTATCTTGATGTACCACAGTTTACCCATTCACCTTCTGAGGGACATCTTGTTTGATAAAGCAGGTTTTTGTGTGGATAAAATTTTCAACTGCTTTGGGCAAATACAAGGAGGCATAATTTCTGGGTAGTGTATGGTAAGAGTATATTTGTAAGGTTTGTAAGACATTGCCAAAATGTCTTCCTAAGTGATTGTAACATTTGCATTCCTACCAGCAATGAGTAAGAGTTTCTGTTGCCCAACGTCCTTGTCAGCATTTGGTGTTGTTAATATTCTGAGATTTAGTATATTCTAAAGATTGGATGCAGGAGGAGAAGGGGACGACAGAGGATGAGATGGTTGGATGGCATCACTGACTCAATGGACATGAGTTTGAATAAACTCTGAGAGTTGGTGATGGATAAGGAGGCCTGGTGTGCTGCAGTCCATGGGGTTGCAGAGAGTCGGACACGACTGAGCGACTGAACTGAACTTATTCTGATCTATGTATAGTGGTATGCATGGTTGTTAGAATTTTTATTTCTTTGATGACATATGATGTGAAGCATATTTCCATATGCTTATTTGCCTTCTGTATATCTTCTTTGGTGAGATATCTGTTGAGGACTTTGGCCATTTTAAATTGAGTTTGTTTGTTTTTTTTTCCTGTTGTTGAGCTTTAAGAGCTCTTTCTGTATTTTGAATAACGATTCTTTATGAGATATGTCTTTTACAAATATTTTTCTCCCAGTATGTGGCCTGTCTTTCCATTCTCCTGATACCTCTGTTTTAAAATCTACTTTAAAAAATTTAAGTGACTTATCTATTTTTTTTTTTTGGAAATTGAGACTGTATTTACTCATCTCAGTTTCTTCTCTTCTCTAAAATATGATGATGAACTCTCCAAGCTTTATCTCTGAGGTAGTTTTTTCAAAGCATGTTCTGTTTTCTTTTCTGCAGTCATCTTAATACTACCCAGTTTTAAAAATCAGTATTGATCTATATCCTGAAGAATTAGTTTTTACCTCTGAGGCAGTGACTTTTGTCATTTGGGAGTGTGAAGAGAGCCTTGTTTTCTTTATTAAGTATCTGATTGCACTGCTGTAACTCCTGTGCTATTCCGTGACTGTGCCATCAGTTACCTGTGGTAATATTAAATCTTTATATTCCCTGCTCAGCTTCTGTACAGGTCTAGATTACCAGGCTGGGTCCCAGTCTTCTTTTCTTGTATATTAACCCTTAATTATTTTAGTTCTCTTGTTTTTTTTAAATAATACAGTCTCTTGAGACATCAGCTTGAACACAGCTAATTACTGTTAAGTCCTCCTACCCTAAGTAACACCACGGGGTGGGATTCTGCTCACTTCTGAATTGGACAAATATGAATATTCAGACTCCTGGCTACTTAACCCTGCGTCTGAAGTTAAATTGTCTGGTGTCTTGCTGGCTGGAGTCTTGCTGGTGCCAATTCTGAACACTTATTCCTCTCACTGGCCTTATCTTGGTTGTTAGATTGGCTTCCTCCAGTGTTCAAATTCTGAATACTCAAATTCAGCTTTCTACTCACTGCTTGCTCCTAACTGCTCTGTCCCTCCCTGCATTTTCAGGGACTGAAACCTGCCTAACAAATGACTTAATTCACCTGTCTGGGCCTGGATATATAAACACCATAAAGTTTACATGAACTCTTACTTCTTCACCTATGCTTAATTGAATTATCATTTAAAGGTATCATTTAACTTTTCAATGTAAGGAGAAAATAATGCAAAATTCAAGTTAAAGGTTTTGTGAAAGGAGTTGACTTAGATGAATATTAACTTTGTCCATTAACCTTTATCCCACATCCCACTGTGAATTTCCTTGAGAGAAATACATGTCCAGGGGACTAAGTCAGACAAACGCATAAACTTGCTCCATAAATGTGGAGCAGAGTTATCCTTGGCTATCTGCTTTGACCTTGTCATTCTCTTTATGTAAAAACTTTATGGTGCCGTTAGAAATAACTGTCCCTTCCCAGAGTCCTTTAATTCTTTAAGCCCTTCATTCCGCTCCAGGAGATTGACCACTTAATTTCCCAAAGCCTTGTCTTTGGTGGGTATTTTATCACAATAACCTAGTAAATAATTTGATGCTCTGAGTTCCTGAAATTCCATCAATTAATCTAAGCTAGATTTTCACTGCTCTCAACTCCCCCCTCCTAGATTGTGTTCTGCAAACATGCCTCCTCATTCACTCAGTCAATCATTCAGCAAAGGAAACTAACTCAGCTTGATGGAAGCAGAAAATTCCCTTATTAAATAGGTACTGGGTAACTCACCCAGCTTCCTCAAGGCTTTACAACAAGAAATAATGACTATATCACACCACAAAAATAGTCTGGTAAAAATACCCTTATTGTGCACTTAACTGGGAGAGACTAGCTCATATTTTCAGCTTTCACAGTGGGAAGAGGCTTTAGCCTCCTATCGTGGGAATTCCCCAAACATGGAAAAGGAATTCATGTGTTAGATGGCCAAAGAGAATAAAAATGTCCAGTACACTATCTTCAGCTTGTACTGTGGCAGATAAAAGAAACTGTAACTGGGCTAAATTCTTCAAAAGTATACATTCATGCACATATTAATTTTGAATGACATATCCGATTCAGTAATTAATGGGAAGCTCTATCTGTTGTATACATTTATAACAGAACAAAATGAGAAACTGTGGTCTCTAGTTTTTAAATGATAGAGGAATGGATCAAAAATACCATAGAGACAATGTGGAAATTAGCTTGATCTCTTTGCCATTGTTGTTGCTAAGTCGCTTCAGTCATGTCCGACTCTGTGCAACCCCATAGACAGCAGCTCACCAGGCTCCCCTATCCCTGGGATTCTCCAGGCAAGAACACTGGAGTTGGTTGCCATTTCCTTCTCCAATGCGTGAAAGTGAAAAGTGAAAGTGAAGTCGCTCAGTCATGTCCGACTCTTCTCGACCCAATAGACTGCAGCCTACCAGGGTTTTTCCATGGGATTTTCCAGGCAAGAGTACTGGAGTGGGGTGCCACTGCCTTTGTTAGGTCAGCCTAAATTCTGGAACCACTGAGCATTCCAATCGTTGCAAGAGGAATATAAACCAACGAAGGATTATATTTCACTTGATAGATTTGACTTTGTCCATTAACCTCAGTGTTTTGGGATTATTTTTTATGCTTGATTGAACTGATTTTCATGACAAATATCATAGGGAAAATGTTTGATCAAATACTACAGCTCTATTCTTTCCCAGTGTCTCAGCGGTAAAGAATCCACCTGCAGTGCAGGAAATGCAGGTTCAATCCCTGGGTTGGGAAAATCCCCTGAGAAGAAAATGGCAACCTGCTGCAATATTTTTGCCTGGAAAATCCCACGAACAGAGGAGCCTGGCAGGCTACAGTCCATAGTATTGCAAAAGAGTCGCACACAACTGAGTGACTAAACAACAATTCTAGGTAAAGAGAAAAAAATAAAGCCAGTAGGAAACTAATACTACAACTACCGGGTTGTTGTACTTCTCAGGAGAGGTGAGCCACATCCTGCCGAGCCAGCCCTTTACCCATTCTGTCAGCTCTGTCCTGTTGCTCAGGTTGGCCACTGCATCACATACAATTCTATGTTAGCTATTTCTTTCTTCCCAATTTTACCTCTTCCTCTTCTCACTATCTGGTCACCTTCTGATATCAAATCAACACTAAATGACAAGATTCCATATAATTAAAGACTTGATTGGTGATATCATCATAAAATTCACACACTTATTATGGAACACCCTTAGTTTCATGGTATCATTAGCAATTAATTGAGGTTAAAGCGTCTACCTACAATGCGGGAGACCTGGGTTTGATCTCTGGGTCGGGAAGATCCCCTGGAGAAGGAAATGGCAACCCACTCCAGTATTCTTGCCTGGAGAATCCCATGGAAGGAGGAGCCTTGTGGACTACAGTCTACAGGGTCGCAAAGAGTCGGACATGACTGAGCGACTTCACTTTCACTTTTCACTTTCACTAACAGATTATTGCTATCCCAGGAGAAATTTTGAATTAGAGAAAGACTCCTTACAGCAATAACCAGGGACATGATCCAACTTACAAAATACAAAGCAAAAGGAAGTTCCCAAAACATAAACCTTGGTTCAGGATTCTTTTTGGTCAGATGATATAAGCTTATGCATCATGGTCTAAGAGAAACAGTCTTAGGAAACTAACCAAAATCTGTGCCTTTGTGCATTTGGTTCGATTGATGGATCATTACTGTCTTATTACCAACTGCTGTAGTCCTTCCATAAAGGTGAGAATTTTTTTCCAAATTTCTTATATAAGACTTTTTTAAAAAATCATATTTCTGCAGATTCTGAGAAACATACCCCTTTGGAGCACTCATTACGCAGATATACTATAGTGTAGTCCATGTATTATTTTTGAAATTTCTATCTATATGAATAAAATTTTTAATTAATAATTTTTAGGCAGCTAGATGTTCAATGACAGTTCCTGAACTGCAGAAAAACATAAGATGAGAGCAATTCTATTTTGGAGAAAAAATATTTGCAAATTAAATGTTATTTTCAAAAATTGGTTAATTCTTTGCAAAGTAAGCTATATGTCTGTGGTAGCATTAATAAGTGGTTAAAAATACTTTTCAGTTCAGTTCAGTCACTCAGTCGTGTCCGACTCTTTGCGATCCCATGAATCGCAGCATACCAGGCCTCCCTGTCCATCACCAACTCCCGGAGTTCACCCAGACTCACGTCCATTGAGTCAGTGATGCCATCCAGCCATCTCATCCTCTGTCATCCCCTTCTCCTCCTGCCCCCAATCCCTCCCAGCATCAGAGTCTTTTCCAATGAGTCAACTCTTTGCATGAGGTGGCCAAAGTACTGGAGTTTCAGCTTTAGCATCATTCCTTCCAAAGAAATCCCAGGGCTGATCTCCTTCAGAATGGACTGGTTGGATCTCCTTGCAGTCCAAGGGACTCTCAAGAGGCTTCTCCAACACCACAGTTCAAAAGCATCAATTCTTTGGCGCTCAGCCTTCTTCACAGTCCAACTCCTTTAGTCCTTGACATTTCAAATATTTGTGCTGAGTATCAAAAGCAAATTTGAAAATAAAAATGTAACTATCTGCAAACTTCATTCAGAGGTCCGAAACATTCTGGTTTTATTTTGACAAACTTGATGACTCCACATTTTGTCCCTTAATAAACGAGTTTTTGTCTTATTAAGAAAGCCAGTGATTTGGCCATTTTCTTCTTACTTCCCCCCATGAATTTACTGCCTGCTCATCTGATAAGTATAATTTTTTTTTACCCCAAACTGTCTCAGTAATATTTGCTTTGGAAGCCCAGCAATATTTGGGAGAAAATTGGAAATATTTTTTTCCATGGAAACTAAAAATATGATATGATCTTGAAGGGTTGACACTTAATTAAAGGTGATTATTTAAGAAAAACTGACCAAGTGTTGTATCCTCTTTAGAGCAAAGCACAGTTGGCTCAGGAGGCATGAATCCAATTCATTGATGCTGGAGAAGCTACTTACCTCTCATCAGAACCAGTTTCAGCTTCTGAGAAGCTTCAAAATTGCATAGCTTGAATACTGGGGCTCCATTTCTCCCAATATCCACTGAATACTAGTGTCAGATAGCTATATACTTTCCTGGTGAAACAAACATGCTTTTAACTACAATAACAAAAACTGATGTCTAGAGTTTTATTAATTATAGATAGAATAACTGAAGAATAGAAAAGATAAAGTTTAAAGTGGTCTCTCATGTAAAATAAATTGTTTTGTCAGAAAATCATCCTTTTTCTTTGATGAGTGATTTATTAAACATTGCTTTAAGATACCACAATGCTATATGAATTCAAAATATTATGATTTCGAAGCACTGATTGCTACATTTTTCTTATTTCAATCTTTGTTTTTGAAAGATTTTTGTCAGATTGCAAATGATTATCCTCATTGTAGCTAATGAATAGTTTTAAAGCTTATGTAGAAGTATAGCATGGATATTATGGTGAGTTGTCAACACGAAGGGCATATTTTTATAAACGGAATTCATCTTCACCAATCAATCTGTGTTCTCCTTTAAAAAAAGAGTCTTTCTTTATAAAAATGTCATTGCATTTCTTTAAATTATTTCCAACTATTTACATATGCACAATAAACCTAACTGGAGGAGTATTTAAGTTGACCTTAAAGGGTAGTATATATTATTAGCTGAAATGAATAATGTAATTTCTAAGCCACAGAAAAACGAAGACACAGCATTCTCTGTTTTAAAATGTTTTCAGAGGGACTCAACTTAATTTTCCATTCAAGATTAAAACAAACTTTTGAAATCAAAACTGTTCAGTGAAATCTTTTTCTTTTAATAAAATGTTGATTTTATTAAAAACTTGATTTTTTTATAAAATATGCTTGAGTTCATTATAAATTACACTCACTGTAAATTAAAGCAACTGACCCATTAGCTCTGGAAAAAAAGCAGTTCATACTGGAAGCACTGGCGTTGTCTAAAACATATGTCAATCTTTAATATTATGATCTGTTTTGTATCATATTTACCTATGGATAATTAATTTTTTTGTTAGAAATCATTAATTTTTTAATACATCAATGAAGAGCTACTGCAAGACATGTTTATTCTTCTGAGGCAATAGGGAATTGAAGGCTGTAATTTAGAATTTTAATAATTAAAAGTCAAAACACCAATATGTAAGTTTCTTTGTCCCCACCCCCCAGAGAGAAGACTGTTGAGAGTCCCTTGGACAGCAAGGAGACCAAATTAGTCAATCCTAAATAAAATCAACCCTGAATATTCATTGGAAGGACTGATGCTGAAGCTGAAACTCTAATACTTTGGCCACCTGATGCGAAGAGCCTACTCACTGGAAAAAACCCTGATGTTGGGAAAGATTGAGGACAGGAGGAGAAGCGGCTCAATGGACATGAAGTTGAGCAAACCCAGGTGTAGTGAAAAACAGGGAAGCCTGCCATTCTGCAGTTCATGGGGTCGCAGTCAGGCATGACTGAGCCACTGCACAACAACCCACCAGAGAATTTATTTCACACAGCCTTAGGGAATTCGAAAATTCCGTTGCAGTTCTAGTAGCCAATACTAGATGGCGCTCTACAATTATCAGTGCTTCAGATCAATCTCCAGCTGTTTACTGTCATTGGAATCAAGAGTTTCAGGATGAGTTTCAGATTTGACTCTCTCCTTTCCTTCTTCTGGGATTTTTTAAACTTTAATTTTTTTAATCGAAGTGTTGCTGATTTATGATGTGTTAGTTTCGGGTGTTCAGCAAAGTGATTCAGTTATGCATATATATCTTTGTTTTCAGATTCTTTCCTCTTATTGGTTGTACAAAATATTGAGTATAGTTCCCTCTGTACTCAGTCTTACTTAGGGAATAAGAGGCATACTTTACTCCCAGTTATTGACTTAGTTATTCTTTGCCCCACTTCTGAGTCTTAACACCTGTAAAATTATCAGATGTATTAGTATTGATAAAGAAATTAAGCCCTGCAGTAATATTTCAGGGAAAAATTCACATTGCACAGCTAGCCAAACTCTTGGCTAGAATTAACGTTCTTGTCTTTGTCCTCTCAAGACTAGCCACTTCCCTGACAAGCACTGAATTCGTTTATGGGAAGAAGTTAGGCAAGCCCAGATGAGATCCATGGTTGCTGTTCCTGCGTCATCATGGTGGTTTTGGCTCCTTTCTCTGAATAACGTCAGGGTCTCCTGTCCTCCTGAGGATCTGTTGGAGAAGGAGCGGAGGAAGAGCAGGAGGAAACGACTAGAAATAGCTCCCGTTTTCTGTGTGCCAGGCAAAAGCTGAGCACTTGACGTGTGTTTCCTTACTTATTTTTTGAAGTAATCAAAGGAGATATGGATGAGTGATCTCTCAGAAATCTGGCACTCGGGTGAACAACTCCCCAAGGTCAACAAATGGCTTGCCAAGGATTATCAATGGGATTTTCTACCACTGTAAATAAGGCATCGAGAAGACTGACCATTGTCTCTTTCCTAGAGTCTGTCTAAAGTCAGTATGCCATAATTCCAGGTCAATACTGTATACTGTACAATCCTATTAGATAATTCAATATAATAGTCAAGTCTATTGGGCTATGAATAGAAAGTGAAATGTCAAAGCTCAGATTGTCAGTCAGTGGTAATGCCAGGTAAGAATACAAGTCCCTTAAAAATTAATTTCTGTATTAAGATCAAATTAAAGCACATGAAAATGATCAACTCATATGTCTTTGCTGTTTGCCTTATTTATTACAATTGCTTCAAAAACTATCTTGTTTCACAGTTTTACCAATGAGCAATTGGTAATCTTTTATGACCATAAAATAATTTCTTAGGCACACAAATAGGACTCTTCATTAATCTTTTTCTTTTTTTATTGAAGTATAGTTGATTTCACTTCAGTTCAGTTCAGTCACTCAGTCGTGTCTGACTCTTTGGGACCCCGTGGACTGCAGCACACCAAGCCTCCTTGTCCATCACCAACTCCCAGAGTTTACTGAAACTCATGTCCATTGCGTCAATGATGCCATCCAAGCATCTCATCCTCTGTCATCCCCTTCTCCTGCCTTCAATCTTTCCCAGCATCAGGGTATTTTCAAATGAGTCAGCTCTTCACATCAGGTGGCCAAAGTATTGGAGTTTATTTACAATTTTGTATTAATTTCAAGTGTATAGCACAGTGAGTCACTTACACACATACACACATACATATATTCTTATTCAGATTCCTTTTCCTTATAAGTTATTACAAAAGTATTATATATTACTGATACCATACTATCAGTAATATATTATATATGTCATCAGTAATGAGTATAGTTCCCTGTGCTATACAGTAGGTCCTTGTTGATCTTCAAACTTTAACAGTTTTTTACAATTATGTTTATTATGCCATATACACTATTGTTGTTCAGTCACTCAGTTTTGTCCCACTCTTTGTGACCCCATGGACTGTAGCACACCAGGCATCCCTGTCCTTCACTATCTCCCAGAGTTTGCTCAAACTCACGTCCATTGAGTTGATGATGCCATCCAACCACCTCATCTCTTGTCGTCCCCTTCTCCTCCCACCTTCAATCTTTCCCAGCATCAGGGTCTTTTCAAATGAGTCAGTTCTTCGCATCAGGTGCCAAAGATTAGAGCTTCAGTTTTAGCATCAGTCCTTCCAATGAATAATCAGGGTTGATTTCCTTCAGGACTGACTGGTTATGCACTATAAAAGGTATAAAGAAATAGAAGACATGAATTCTTCCTGTATGTTCTTTAAATTACTGGGTAAAGCATATATAAAGATTTATTCATTACACATTTATTTACTGATGGCTACATCCAAGATGGTCAGAGTCCTTGACAATGAAGACTGTAGGACAGGACCCTTGGACAGGTACCACCACATCCAACCATGGAGGCATTTCTCTGAACACAGTCCTGGGGAAGTCACTTTCCAGGGGGGACAAATGCCACTGGCCTTGGGTAAGACTTTCACTTCCTACCTGGCTTAGAAGAAACCCATATTTGGAAAGGGGCAATTTTAAGGGTCCCTTTAAATTGCCCCTTTCCAGATGTCAAGCTGTGTTTTCCTTCTTTCCTCAATCTATCAGCCATGTCTGCATGGCATGTCATGATTGCGATGTATTTGGAGACTTGAAGAAAGTGTTTATCATCTAAGTGTAGACTTTCGTTGTTTATGTTACATAATTGAAAGTATTTACTTTCTCCAGTGATTTATGAATACTCTTCACTTTCTGATTACTCAGAAGTTTAGCAGCTAACCTCCATGTCACCTCAGCTATGCCCAGTGAGACCTTTCTCATGGTTAATTATTGGACGAACTTACTTCCAAACAACTTTCCTTTCTTACTTGTCAAATTTGAGTCACTAAAATTAATTTTACAGTTGACCTTTTGCAGTATTCCACTAGCTTTTCTCAACATTTGATTATCGTCTTATCACACAAGTGGGAATGATGCTCATACTGAAATGAAAAGCTATGGTTATTGTGTAAGACATGAAATGTTTACTATTTTGATTGTGGGTTAACAAAGGTGCAGCTTTGTTAACCTGATGGATTTGGATCGGTTTTACATTCGTGTGTTACTGGGCTCATCTGGACTCTACTCCCAGAGCCACAGTGGGTGAGCAAGCTGTCTAGGTCGGTCAGCATCGCGTGTGGACATTTGATTTCTGACACCAAAACTCCTCAACTATCCTGGTCAGTTTTTACTCTTACAGATGATGCATTTTATCCCCCCAAAAACTTCAGGACGCCTCTGTGAGACTTTTTTTTTCAATCAAAATTCTGTAAAGCAATTATCCTTCTGTGAGATTTTATTTTATTTTTTTAACCTCCAAATAACACATGAGGAAACCAAAAATCAAATGGATGAATGGACTTTTCCCAGGGCACATGGCCAGTAGGTCCCATGGATCTGGTATTCAGAATTATCCCTGACTCTAAATTGAGTACAAAGAGCTCATATTTCTTATCACATACTATGCCAGGCAGGACTCTAAGTACTTTACATGTATTAACTAACTTGAACCTTGCAACAACCCTTTGAGGTAGGTACTATCTTTTTCCCCATTTCACAGATCAGTAAACTGAGGCACAGAGAGGGTAAGTGACTTCTCAAATTCCCACAGTCACTAAGTGGTGGGACCTGGCTGCAAATGTGTGCTGAGCTCTTCTCTGCTGACTGTCTGCGTAGAACACCGTAGGTTTGATGACCACTTTGACATCTCACAGAGGTGTTAGGATTTAATAGAATAAACTATCTCACGGCTGTTTGTAAGAAATCGGGGTCAGGAAGGAAGTGTGCTTCTGTTACATGGGTGAAGCACATTCCAGCCAGGTAAAGCTGCGTGTAATGTGGTTGTGTGTTCAAAAGAGTCAGAATATGTGTGTCAGTAGCTTTCCCTTGTTTTACCACCTTCATATTTGGAATTTCCTCTGAGTGGTTAAGAAATCAAGATCAAAAAGTTAAGGTCAAGAAACATAACCTGGTTGTAGATCATAAGTCTACTTCATATTATTATCAGTTTATTCTGCCCCTGGCTTTGTTTTTGAATTATCACCTTCTTATCAAGACTGGCTTTATAAATGGCCTACTTGGAAATTTGAGAGGCTTATAGTGAAACTTAAAAAAATTTTTCCACTCAGATTCCACAAAATTTTACCAAGAGATTCATTTTTCTCTTCGTGTTAAATGTTTTTGGCATCATCTCCACTTGGGTGTCACAACGACTTTGGACAGTACTTTTACATCATTAACTCCATTCTCAGTTCCCAGGTGGGTCCCCCAATGGAAAACTCACTTTTCTTTGCCCTGGGTGAACAGCTTCTGTGCATTTATAACTCAAAGCTGCCTGGGTAACTGGGTGATTACCCAGTGAATCTGGTCAATATAAACAACCAAAGGAGATAAGAAAGGCTGAAGTAACTTTTAAAAATTAAAATTTTATTGCTCAGTCTTTCCAGATCCTTGTCTGGAGTTCTCTATTGATGGAGCTTCATGGCTTTTAATAAATGACCTCAGAGAAAGTGGGCTTCCCTGGTGGCTCAGCTGGTAAAGAATCGGCCTGCAATGTGGGAGACCTGGGTTCCATCCCTGGGTTGGGAAGGTCCCCTGGAGAAGGGAAAGGCTACCCACTCCAGTATTCTGGACTGGAGAATCCCATGGACTGTATAGTCCATGGGGTTGCAAAGAGTCAGACATGACTGAGCGACTTTCACTTTCTTCAGAGAAAGTGTCCCTCTTTCTCACTGTATTCTTGAAATACTGCTGTGCTGCCTACATATATAACCTGCCGACACAGATGTTGCTTGGCTATCGTGTTTAGGAACACTTCACGAACCCACCAAGTCTCACCAGGCTGGTGAAAACCTCCAGCCCCAAATCATAGCTGACCTCGTTTTCTTGCACCTCCTGATGCTATTTGCCCTGAAATACTTAGGGCTGTATCTTGACAATAGGCTTTTAATAGGATTTAGTTGTTACCGAGACACTGACCATGTATCATGCTTATATGGTGTATTTCCACCATAGAATTTATCCTCCAAATGCTGTAGGAAGGTTGGGCAAACTAGATACAAGGAGTAAAAAGAAAAGACCCTTGGAAATCTAGGACTATTAAAAAGTATAAATCCTAAGTAGATTTTCTTCCTCATTCGAGGAGTGTACCCTAAAGGATAAAGATTTACCGTCTTTGTAACTTTATCTACAGTCCTTGTAACTGTAACTGCTATTTCTATTCTTAGCTATACAACTGTATTACCATTTTTTTCAGTCTCACAAGACGATTTGCTCCAGTATCTTCTAGCTAATAAATTCCACATGTGTCTTGAGATGTAAAAGGCAGGAGAGTTTTTTAAAGTTGGTTTATTTTGCTGACTTTTAGAGTTTTTTCTCTATCAAGGTCCTTTAATATTTCTTTTTGTTTATCTTCATTATGGATTTATTTTGAACATTTTCTTATCCCCAGCACAAATCTCAAGCTCCCTTTGGCACGCTAAGTAACTTAGCTGAGAACTTAAAAAGAACTTAGCTGAGAGCTGAAAAGAACTTAACTGAGAGCTTAAAAAGAACATACATGATCAAAAGTATATTCACATTTGAAAAAAATTGCCCTATCTCCCAGGGAAGGTGATATGTAAATATACTTGACACAACCCCCAGGTTGCAAGGTGTCTGTCTCCTCACTGGACAAAAGGTGGATTCTCAAATGGTTCTCAAATCATTAAGTTCTGCCTACTCCAATTATCGGAGAAGGCAATGGCACCTCACTCCAGTACTCTTGCCTGGAAAATCCCATGGACAGAGGAGCCTGGAAGGCTGCAGTCCATGGGGTCACTAAGAGTCAGACACGACTGAGCGACTTCACTTTCGCTTTTCACTTTCATGCATTGGAGAAGGAAATGGCAACCCACTCCAGTGTTCTTGCCTGGAGAATCCCAGGGACGGGGAAGCCTGGTGGGCTGCTGTCTATGGGGTCGCACAGAGTCGGACACGACTGAAGCGACTTAGCATTAGCAGCAGCAACTCCAATTATGCTGGGTTACATAAACTTTTGCAGTGAAGGGGCAGGGATTGTCTCTCTGAGTACCTCTAGAGACTGCTTACAAGTTAGAGCAAAACCTTAGCTCTCAGTGGTTTTCAAATGCTAGTGTGTATCAGAGTCACCCAAAGAGTTTGTTAAACCACCTAGTGTTGAACCCACACCCCAGAGCATTTGACTCAGTAAGTCTGAGGTGGGACAAGAGAATTTGCATCTCTAACGAGGCCCAGATGGTATTATCACTGCTGCCTTGGGGAACACACTTCAAGAACCACTGCTTTCATACATGCAAAGAAGGCTATTTATTTACCTGTTTGCCCTTGATCAAAATATATATATACATATATATATCTAAATTACATATATATATGAATTATAAATATATGTTATATATGTTCTTGATTTTTTTGCTTTTCTTGATGAGAAATCATGTTAAAAATGATTAAAAAAACAATTAATAGTGATATCTCATTGTGGTTTTTATTTGCATTTTCCCAATGATTAGTGATACTGACCATCTTTTCATGTATTAGTTGGCCATTTAGACCTGCGGTCCTTTTTCTTTGGAAAGATGTGTGTACAGTTCCCCTCTCCATTTTTTAAAATGTTTGTTTGATTGTTTGTCTTTGTTATTGAGTTGTATGAGTTCTTTATATATTTTAAATATTAATCACTTATTAAAAAGCAGAGACATTACTTTGCCGACAGAGGTCTGTCTAGTCAAAGCTATGGTTTTTCCAGTAGTCATGTATGGATGTGAGAGTTGGGCTATAAAGAAAGCTGAGTGCCAAAGAATTGATGCTTTTGAACTGTGGTGTTAAAGAAGACTCTTGAGAATCCCTTGGACTACAAGGAGATCAAACAAGTCAATCTTAAAGGAAATCAGTCCTGAATACTCACTGGGAGGACTGATGCTGAAGCTGAAATTGCAATACTTTAGCCACCTGATGCGAAGAACTGACTCTTTGGAAAAGACCTTGATGCTGGGAAAAATTGAAGGCAGGAGGAGAAGGGGATGACAGAGGATGAGATGGCTGGATGGCATGAGCAACTTGATGGACATGAGTTTGAACAAGCTTTAGGAGTTGGTGATTGACATGGAAGCCTGGCATGCTGCAGTCCATGGGGTAGCAAAGAACCGGACACCACTGAGCGACTAAACTCATTAGGTATATGGTTTGCAAATATTTCCTCCCATTCTACTGGTTACCTTTTAATTTTGTTATTTCTTTTGCTATAGCTTTTCAGTTTGATGTAGCCTAACTTATTGATTTCTGCTTTTGTTGCTTGTGTGTTTGGTTCCATATCTAAAAAATTATTGCCAGGACCAATATCAAGGAACTTCTTTAGATTTTCTTCTAGAAGTTTCGCAGTAACAGATCTTAAGTTTTTAGTTGATTTCAAGTTAATTTTTGTGAATGATACAAGACAGAGGTCCAATTTCATTTTTATGCATGTGGTTAACCAGTGTTCCCAACACTACTTGTTGGAGAGAACTTTTCCCCACTGAGTATCTTTGGCTTACTCGTCAAATGTTTGTTGACCATATATGTATGGGCCTTTATTTATTATTTATTAATAAAGTAAATTTATTTATAATAAATAAATTTATATATTATTTATTATTTTTTCTTTATTATTTATTATTTCTGGGCCTTTTATTCTGCTCCATGATCTAAATGTCTATTTTTATGCCAGTATTTTACTGCTTTAATTGCTATAATGCTGTACTTTGAAATCAGGAAATGTGACGCCTCTGACTTTATTCTTCTTTCTCAGAATTACTTTGGCTAATCAAAGTCTTCTGTGATTCCATATACATTTTAGGATTTTTCCTATTTCTGTGAAAAATACCATTTGGATTTTGACAGGAATTGCACTGAATCTAGAAATGGCTTTGGGCAGATGAACGTTTTAACAATGTTATTTCTTCCAATTCATAAACGGGATATCTTTCCATTTGTATATGTCTTCTTTTATTTCTTTCACTAATGTCTTCTGGTTTTCATTGTACAAATCTTTCAGTTCCTTAGTTAAACTTGTCCCTAAGTATTTTATTATTTTTGAAGCTTTTGTGAATGAGATTTTTTTAAAAATTCATTTTATATTTCATTGTTGGTGTGTAGAAACATAACTTCTACGTTGATTTTAAATCATTCAACTTTACTGGATTTATTGATTAGTCCCAGTGAGTTTTTTCACTTGCACATGATCCTCATTATTCCTTTTCTCTTTCATAATCGTTGTGATGGTCACTGTCTTTTCTTTCATGCAGCCTATGGGTGTGGAATGATTGCCATGCACATGTATTTCATAGGTGAAGAAACTGAGGCACAGAAGGATTCAGTAACGCACCCAATTCCTACAGCTAGTAAGTGACAGATATGAGATGTGAACCCAAGTGTCTAACCCTGGTGTTTGTCCTTAAACAATGTACTCTATTACCATCCAATTTTCAAATGGCCTAACAATTAACAAATGGCCTTTGAAATAGCTAGAGATACACATTTAACTGTTGAAATCGCCAATTTTGAAAAATATTTCTGAGATTAATGGTTAGATAAGATTACAGATTATTTGCAAAAAATTTGTAGTTGCAATCAGTTGCCAAAAGAATAAAACATGACAGTTCTTGCAAGGCCCAACCTCTGACAACTTTCCAGACTCATCTGCACTACAATCCACACTCCAGTTGAAGTCAGTCTGCTCATGAGCCCATGGAAAAATTATGTACTTTGTTCCTTCTCAGCTTTTGCTTATGCTGTATTTTAAGGCAGTTTAATACATTTTTCCTAATGCTCTCCAATGGGATAATTAAGCATTTCTTTTTCTTTTCTTTTTTTTTTTTTTTTTTTTGAGCATTTCTTTTTTGAAGACTCACAGTGTGTTAGTCAACATATCTTTCTGTTCTGAACCAGAAAACCCTTGTCACATTTGTCTATTCCTCTAGAACCTGGCAACCCATTCCAGTATTTTTGCCTGGGAAATTCCATGGATAGAGGAGCCTGGCAGGCTACACTCCACAGGGACGTAAGAGTCAGACATGACTTAGCAGCTAAACCACCACCACTAGAAGCTGAGGGCAAAGTCGGAACTCACTCATACCATGCTCCTCCCCGTCTTGGTTGTGCCTGGCTCAGAACTGAATCAATGCAAGCTGAAGTGTATATTACTGAATGATCCTCAACAATAAATAACTTGCCCGTTGACTTAGCACTCATGCATGCACATGGTCACTCAGCTATTTCAGTTTGGGGCTGAGACTTCAAAACCAGGCCCTCTGAATTCACATGAGACCTAGGATCTTTCCAACAAGGTCATTTTGGTGACACCGTGCTCTAAAACTCTCTACTGCATTTCCACCTATTTTTACTAGGATGAATTCTTTCCTGTTTCTTCTGTTTGTTTGTTCTATTTCTGTAATATAAGCAGGCTGCCACATTCAATCTGTCGTCTTCTCTCTCTCTTCCTTTTGCACAAGCCAAGCTCTGAATTACTTACATTTCAACCTGCTATTCACAGAACTACCTCATCTCCAACCTCGGCTTTTAAATATGTTGAAAACATTCTTATCCTTGCACATCCCTGACTTTGAGGTCATGTACTTTGAACTTCTCCACATACCCTGAAAGTTCCTATTTCTCAGTCTTCTCACCACTCTTTTCTCAATTAGTCAGTAGCTCCATTAACAGGACATCCTCATAAGTTTTTTTTCCCTCATTTTAATTAAGAACCAGTGTTTAGAGATATTTCAAAATCACTGGCTACTAGTTAACCCAAAATATTTTAACATCTTCTGATTTCTTTGATACATAAAAAAATATATTAAAAAATGAGATAAGGCAATTATTTCCAATAGAAATATTTGCTTAGATTTCTAAGGTTGGGCCTTAGAAATATTTTTTATATTCTTTCTCAGAGAGTCAATTTTTTTCTGTAGTATGTTTCTCTCTTTACTATATGTGTCTTTTTATGTCTTTCAATCTTAAAAGAAAATGGACAATGTTGTATTAATTCTCTCACTTGAATTTCTTCTCACTTTTTTTTCTTGATTTCCTCACTCATTTATAATCATTTTCTATATTGTCATCTGTGAGTAGCAGATGTGTGTAGGCTTAGCTATGCTAAAGCAAGAATTAGGTACCAAAATAGATTATTCATCCTATGTTGTTATATTTGATTTAGGCAAGTAGATAATGATTATTTTCAAGGCTCACAAGTCAGTATTTATCTGCATTTAAATTTAAAAATTTTGTATTACTGATAGATATATGGATTCAGTGTGTAGGATCTGTGAATAGTTGGAATTAGCAATATCAAAGGAAAAAGGAAAAATTAAAAAGGCTAAAAAATTATAAAATAAGCAAGAGAAAAGGTTAAAGTTGATCATTCTTTAATAACTTAGGCGTTGAATCCATATCTCCCACAATCACTGTGCATGCATGCTAAGTCACTTCATTTTAGCTCTTAGGGACCTCATGGACTGTAGCCTGCCAGGCTCCTCTGTCCATGGGATTCTTCAGGCAAGAATCACTGGAGTGTCCTCCAGGGGATCTTCCCTACCCAGGAATTGAACCCAAGTCTCTTACATCTCCTGCATTGGCAGGTGAGTTCTTTACCACTAGTGCAACCAGGGAAGCCCATCTGTAATCAGTAGGGAAGATATAAAAACCTGAATGAGATCTGCCTTCCTAGAGCTCATTTTTGTTGTTTAATCATAAGTTATGTCTGACTCTTTGTGACTCCATGGACTGTAGTCTGCCAGGCCCCTCTGCCCATGGAATTTTCCAGGCAAGAATATTGGAGATGCATACCATTTCCTTATCAAGGGGACCTTCCTGACCCAAGGATTGAACTCACATGTTTTGCCTTGCAGGCAGATTCTTTACCACTGAGACACCTGGGAAGCCCATTCCCAGAGCTCACATCATATTAAATTTATTTATTATTGGCATCAGATAGATTTGGAAAACAGATACAGATAAACAGGATAGAAAAGATATTATGTTCAGGAAGTTTTATCCTCATACAGCTATGAGACATTAGAATAGGGTATGCATTTAGGGTTGTTTGCCCCCAAAAATGTTTAGAATGTAGCTCTCTTGGGGAGTCATAGACCTTTAGGTCAGGAAAAGTTCAGATATTATCTAGTTCAACTCCCTATCACTTTACCATTTAGGAAACTGAGACCCAGGGAGCTGAGATGCCTTATCCAATGTTGGTGACGTGTAGGTAACAGAGGCAAGAATGGAAACTGGGACTCTACATTTTTTGTTTACCTTTCTATGTACCTATTCATTCCTTTGACAAATATTAAAATAAACTTGAGAATATAAAATATTGGGAACACAAAGTAAATAAATTATTTTTGTTCTCAAATTAGTTCGTGTGCAATAAACCAAAAAGGATGGGATAGAGCTGAAGGTGGAACTAGCCAACTGAGAAATAAGTGGTGGAAGGCCGCTCAGAGGCAGTTAACAAGGCCAAACTTGGTGCCTCTGAGGCTCACGGATCTGGACATTAACAGGCAAGTTCTGTCTCTAGTCTGTATCATGCGTCTGCACAGTCAGTTCAACTTGAAAGCATATACTGAATTATGAAATCAAGACAATCTGGAGAGGAGATAAGATGGCAGAGAAGAAGAACTTGAGCTCCCCTTCTTTCACGAAAACACCAAAATCACAACTGTGAATGCTGTTGTTCAGTCACTAAATCATGTCTGATTTCTTTGTGACTCATGGACTGCAGCAAGCCAGGCTTCCCTGTCCTTCATTATCTCTTGGAGTTTTCTCAAAATAATGTCCATTGAGTCAGTGATGCCATGCCACCATCTCATCCTCTGTCGTCCCCTTCTCCTTCTGCCTTCAATCTTTCCCAACATCAGGGTCTTTTCCAATGAGTCAACTCTTCACATCAGGTGGCCGAAGTATTGGAACTTCAGCTTCAGCCTCAGTCCTTCCAAAGAATATTGAGGGTTGATCTTCTTTAGGATTGACTGGTTTGATCTCCTTGCTGTCCAAGGGACTCTCAAGAGTCTTCTCCAGCACCACAATTTGAAAGCATAAATTATTCAGTGCTCAGCCTTTTTTATGGTCCAACTCTCACATCTGTACTTTGTCTATACTGAATAGAAAAACCATAGTTTTATCTATATTGAATAACCATCGACAAAAAAAAAAAAATACGAACCTACCAAAAGGATATTCTACATACATACTAAGAAGTCACAGTGAGCAGGTAGGGGGGAATGCATTTGTAATATAATCATATTTCATATCCCCTGGGTGGGAAATCCACTAATTATATTGCAAACATTCTCCCAGAGGAGTGAGAGTTCTGTGTTTCACATCAGGCTCCCCAATCTGGGGGTGCTGGCATGGGGAGAGGAGCTCCCAGAGAATTTGGCTTTGAAGACTAGTGGGTTTCATCACAGGAGCTCCACAATAGTTGGGAAACAAAGACTCCACTCTTGGATGGCACACACAGGGTTTCACATGCATTGGGCCACAGGGCAAAGCAGTGGTTCCATAGGAGTCTGGGCCATAGACACCTGCAGGTCTTGGAAAGTCTCCTGAGAAGATGGGGGTGAGTTTTGGCTTACTGTGGGAGCAAGGACACTGGTGGTGAAAATATCTGCATGAGCTCTCCTGAGTGTCCTCATTTTCACACCTAATTTTCACACATTGCCCCACCTAATAGCCGGCAGGCTCTAGTGCTGGAACACCTCAGGCTAAACCACCATGAACAGGGTGGGAACACAGCCCCACTTATTAGCACATATGCTGCATAAAGTCATCTTGAGTGTGCAGCTGCCTCTAAACACACCCTTGACATGGCCCTGCCTATCAGAGGGATGAGAACCATTCCCACACACAAGTGGGCAGGCACCAGTCCCCCCAAGCAGGAAGCCTGCACAAGCTCCTGGAACAACTTCATCTACCAGAGGGCAGACACCAGAAGCAAGAGAAACTACAAATCTGCAGCCTGAGAAACAGTGACCACACAGAAAATTAGACAAAGTGAGATGACAGAGAAACATGTTCCGAATGAAGAAATAAGATAAAACTCCAGAACAACTAAGTGAGGTGGAGATAGGCAATCTGCCTGAAAAAATTCAGAGTAATGATCATAAAGATGATCCAAGAACTTGAAAAAAGAATGGAGACACAAACCGAGATGAAGCAAACATTGCTTCTCGAAGAACTAGAAGATTTAAAGAACAAAGAGATGAACAATTAGCAGAAGAATGAATAAGTGAGCTGGAAGAGAGATTGGTGGAAATAACTGCTGCAGAACAGAATAAAGAATAATGATCTACCCAGAATGGCTCTCATTCAGCTTTGGTGGAAAAGTCAAAAGCTTTAGAGACAAGCAAATGCTAAAAGAACTCATCATCACCAAACTTGTTTTATAATAAATGCTAAAGGAACTTCTCTAGACAGAAAAGAGAAGGTCACAACTAGAAACAAGAAAATTAAAAATAGGAAAGCTCAGTAGTCAATGCACACATACAGGAAAGGTGAGAAAAGGAGGGTACAAATGAAGAACACTGGAAATGCATTTGAAATTAAAAGACTAGCAATTTAAAACAATCTTATATATAAATATAGACTGCTAAGCCAAAGCTTCATGGTAACTGCAAGTCAAAAATCTATTAATGAAATAGATATATACACACACACAATGAAAAAGCAATCCAAACACTACTCTAAAGATAGTTATCAAATCACAAGAGAGCAAGAGGAAGGGAAGAAAAAAGACCTACAAAAACATATCATAAACAATTAAAAAATGTCAATAAGAACATACATATTTATAATTACTTCAAATGTAAATGGATTAAATGCTACAACCAAAAGACACAGACTGACTGAATGGATACAAATACAAGACCTATATATATGCTGTCTGCATGAGTCTCACGTCAGACCTAGGGACATATACAGACTGAAAGAGAGGTGATGGGAAAAGGTACTCAATGAAAATGAAAATCAAAAGAAAGTTGAAGGAGCAATACTTATATCAGACGAAATAGACTTTAAATAAAGACTGTTATAAGAGACAAAAAAGGATATTACATAGTAATCAAGGAGATCGATCCAAGGAAAGATATAACAATGATAATTACAAATATGTATATACCCAAAATAGGGGCAACCTCAATATATAAGACAAATGATAAGAGCAATAAAAAAGAAATAGACAGTAAAACAATAGTGGGAGACTTTAACACCACACTTACATTAATGGACAGACTATCCAGATAGAAAATCAATAAGGGAAGACAGGCCCTAGATGACACACTAAAGCAGATGTACTTAATTGACACTTGTAGCTCATATGGTAAAGAATCTGCCCACAATGCAGGAGGCCAAGGTTCGATCCTTGGGTCAGGAAGGTCCTCTGGAGACGAGAATGGCAACATACTTCAGTATTCTTGCCTGGAAAATCCCATGGTCAGAGGAGTCTGGTGGGCTACAGTTCATGGGATGACAAAGAGTCAGACGTGACTGAGCAACTAACACTACTATAGAACATTCCATCTGAAAGCAGCAGAATACACATTCTTCTCAAGTGCATATGCAACATTCTTCAGGATAGATTACAAGCTTTGCTCCAAAGCAAATCTCAATAAATTTAAGAAAATTAAAATCATATCAAGCATCTTTTGACAACACTATGAAATTAGAAATCAAGTGAAATTAGAAATATAGGGGGAAAATCTATAAAAAAACACAAACATGTGGAGGCTAAAAAATATGCTACAACCCAACCAATGGATCACTGAGGAAAGAAAAAAGAAAAAATATATATCTATAGACAAATGAAAATGAAAACACAATAATCCAAAAACCTTTGGGATGCAGCAAGCTATTCTCAGAAGGAAGTTTATAACAATACAATATTACCTCAAAAAATAAGAGAAATATCAAATAAACAATCTAACCTTATACAAAAAGCAACTAAGAAATAACAGACAAAATCCATAGTTGGTAAAGGGGAAAGAGCTCATACCAATAAAATTAGAAATGAAAAAGAAGAAATTATATGCCAATATGATTGACAACCTAGAAGAAATGGACAAATTCTTAGAAAGCTACTATCTTCTAAGAACCAGGAAGAAATAGAAAATATGAACTGACAAATCACACATACTGAAATTGAAACTTTAATTAACAAACTTCCAACAAACAAAAGCCCAGGACCAGATGGTTTCACAGGTGAATTTTATCGAACATTTAGAAAAGAGTTAACACCTATCCTCCTGCTGCTGCTGCTGCTAAGTTGCTTCAGTCGTGTCCGACCCGTGTGACTCCATAGACGGCAGCCCACCTGGCTCCTCTGTCCCTGAGATTCTCCAGGCAAGAACACTGAAGTGGGTTGCCATTTCCTTCTCCAATGCATGAGAATGAAAAGTGAAAGTGAAGTCTCTCAGTCATGTCCGACTCTTCGAGACCCCATGGACTGTAGCCTACCAGGCTCCTCTGTTCATGGGATTTTCCAGGTAAGAGTACTGCAGTGCATTGCCATTTCCTTCTCCAACTATCCTTCTGAACCTATACCAAAAAATTGCAGAGGAAGGAACACTCTCAAAACTCATCCTATGAAGCCACCATCACCTTGATACCTCACCCAGACAAAGATACATCAAAAAGACAACATTACAGGCCAATATCACTGATGAACATAGATGTAAAAATCCTCAAGAAAATATTAGAAAACCAAATCCAACAATACACTAAATTGATCATATACCATGATCAAATGGGATTTATCTCCGGGATGCAAGAATTTTTCAGTATCTGCAAATCAGTCAATGTGATATACCACATTAACAGATTGAAGTTAAAAACCATATGATCATCTCAATAGATGCATAAAAACCTTTTGACAAAATTCAACACTAATTTATGATAAAAACTCTCCAGGAAGTGGACACAGAGAGAATATACCTCAATGTAAGGCCATATGTGACAAACTCACAACTAATACCATAGTCAACTGTGAAAAACTGAAAGCATTTCCTCTAAGATTGGGAACAGGACAAGGATGACCACATAAATCAGAGAAGAAAAAGAAGTAGGGATGTAAATTGGATAAGGATGAGTAAAAATGTTATTGTTTGTGGATGATATAATACAAGTCATAGAAAACCCTGAAGATGCTACCTGAAAACTACTAGAGCTCACTGATGAATTTGATAAGGCTGCAGAATACAAAATAAATACACAGAAATCCATTGCATTTCTATATACTAACTGTGAAAGATCAGAAGAAAAAAATCTGGAAAACAATCCCATTTACCATTGCAACAAAAACAATTAAACACCTAGGATTAAACCTACTTACCTAAAGATGTAAAAGACCTGTACTCTGAAACCTGTAAGATGGTGATGAAAGAAAAATAATATTACAAAAAGATGGACAGATATACCATGTTCTTAGACTGGAAGAATCAATACTGTCAAAATGATTACACTGTCCAAGGCAATCAACAGATTAAATGAAACCCTTATCAAATTGCTAGTGGCATTCTTCACAGAACTAGAACAAAAAAAATTTTTTTTTTATTTTGAGACACAAAAGACCCTGAATTGCCAAAGCAATCTTGAGAAAGAAAAGTGGATCTTGAGGAAACAGGCTCCCTGTCTTCAAATTAAACTACAAAGCTACAATAAATAGAAAAACATGGTACTGGCACAAAAATGGAAATACAGATCAATAGAACAGTATAGAAACCTAAAGATAAACCCATCAACCTATGGTCAAATAATCTATGACAAAGGAGCCAAGAATACACAATGGAGAAAAGACACTCTCTTCAATACATGGCACTGAGAAAATTGGACAGCTACAGGAAAAGAAGGAGATTAGAACATTCTCTAACATGATACACAAAAATAAATTTAAAATGGATTAAAGATCTAAATTTAAGACTAGATACTCTAACACTCTAGAGAAAACATAGGCAGAACACTCTCAGACATAAATTGCAGCAATATCTTTTTGGATCCATCTCCTAGAGTAATGGAAATAAAAACAAAAACAAACCAATGGGACCTAATTAAACTTAGAATCTTTTGCACAGCAAAGTAAACCATAAATAAAATGAAAAGACAACACACAGAATGGGAGAAAATATTTGCAAACAAAGCAACTGACAAAGGATTAGTCTCCAAAATATACAAACTGCTCATGCAGCTTAATATTAAAAACAGAAACAACCCATTTTAAAAGTGGGCAGAAGATCTAAATTGACATATCTCCAAAGAAGATATATAGATGGCCAAGAAACACATGAAAATATGTTTAACATTGTTAATTATTAGTGAAATGCAAATCAAAACTATAAGATATTACCTCACACTGGTCAGGATGACCATAAAAAAAAAAATCTACAAATAATAAATGCTGGAGAGGATGTGTATAAAATGGAACCTTCCTATACTGTTGATGGGAATATAAATTGCTACATCCATCATGGAGAACAGTATGGAGGTTCCTTTAAAAACTAAAAATAGGGCTAGCATCTGATCCAGCAATCGCAGTCTTGAGCCTATATCTGGAGAAAAACATGGTACAATAGGACACATGTGCCCCAATATTCATTGTAACACTGTGTACAATAGCTAAGACATGGAAGCAACCTAAATGTCCATCAACAGATGACTGGATAAAGATCTGGTATGTATATACAATCGAATATTACTCAACCATAAAAAAGAATGAAATAGTGTCATTTTCAGCAATATTGATGATCCTGGAGATTATCATACCAATTGAAGTAAGTCAGACAGAGAAAGTTAAATATCTGATGATATAACCTGTAAGTAGAATCTAAAAAGATGATACAAATGGACTTGTTTATAAAGCAGAGAAGACTCACAGACTTTGAAAACAAACTGATGGTTCAGATCAGATCAGATCAGTCGCTCAGTTGTGTCAGACTCTTTGCGATCCCATGAATCGCAGCACGCCACCCTGTCCATCACCAGCTCCCGGAGTTCACTGAGACTCACATCCATCGAGTCAGTGATGCCATCCAGCCATCTCATCCTCCGTCGTCCCCTTCTCCTCTTGACCCCAATCCCTCCCAGCATCAGAGTCTTTTCCAATGAGTCAACTCTTCACATGAGGTGGTCAAAGTACTGGAGTTTCAGCTTTAGCATCATTCCTTCTAAAGAAATCCCAGGGCTGATCTCCTTCAGAATGGACTGGTTGGATCTCCTTGCAGTCCAAGGGACTCTCAAGAGTCTTCTCCAACACCACAGTTCAAAAGCATCAATTCTTCAGCACTCAGCCTTCTTCACAGTCCAACTCTCACATTCATATATGACCACTGGAAAAACCATAGCCTTGACTAGATGGACCTTTGTTGGCAAAGTAATGTCTCTGCTTTTGAATATGCTGTCTAAGTTGGTCATAACTTTCCTTCCAAGGAGTAAGCATCTTTTAATTTTGTGGCTGCAATCACCATATTCAGTGAACTTGGAGCCCAGAAAAATAAAGTCTGACACTGTTTCCACTGTTTTCCCATCTATTTGCCATGATGGGATGGGACCGGATGCCATGATCTTAGTTTTCTGAATGTTGAGCTTCAAGACAACTTTTTCACTCTCCTCTTTCACTTTCATCAAGAGGCTCTTTAGTTCTTCTTCACTTTCTGCCATAAGGATGGTGTCGTCTGCATATCTGAGGTTATTGATATTTCTCCTGGCAATCTTGATTCCAGCTTGTGCTTCCTCCAGCCCAGCGTTTCTCATGATTATTTATGAAAAGAAAATTCCACGTTTGACAGTTAATTTTTATTAAAGAAAGATATGAAGCTATTTATTGTTGATCACACTTTGCCGATTGAATTGCATGGAGTAAAAAGAAAGCAGTATCTTTCTTTCTTAATGAATTCTGACATTCAATGTTTAGTCCAGATTTTTTTTTCTCCTAATTTATTTATTTATTATTTTAATTGGAGGCTAATTACTTTACAATATTGTGGTGGTTTTTGCCATACATTCACATGAATCAGCCATGCGTGTACAGGTGTCCCCCATCCTGACCCTCCCTCCCACCTCCCTCCCCATCCCATCCCTCAGGGTCGTCCCAGTGCACCAACCCTGAGCACCCTGCCTCATGCCTCAAATATTTCTTGAAATAATAAAAGGCTGAGTTTCAAACTTGGCTTATTTTTATAATTTTACTAGGTTTCTCATATTTAAATTTTGATGATAGCATACTAGTCTCTATTTTATTAACATTTTAACTTATTTTGTTATCTTTTGAAAATATAAATAGCAATAAAGAGCTATGAAAATTTTTCTCTTTGTTCCTAATGAGACTACTCAGAACTGTTTTGCACAAAGCAGACTTTGTAAGGTCAAGCATATCTAATTTTCAAAACAGAGTGGACATGGTTTAATATATTATGTACCTTTTACAATTACATGGTGAATGTGAAAAAAATTCGTAATGATATACTATATCCCTACCCTACTCTCCACCCCCAAAAGCAATCCCCAAAGGTAGGGAACATGGTCTGTTTTTAAAATAGGTATAATTATTTCTGAACCCTAACATTTTGCTGGTAGTTACATCTATGATCTTGATGTCCCACATGTCTTTATGATGGCTTATTGAAATGAAAATCTTGACTTTTACAGAATTTATGGAAACTCTAATCTAGACAAAGGTCATTTTTAAAATAATGGTTAAATGTTGTTGCTTCTGTTAAAAGTTAATAAGCTGGCCCATAATATTCTAGGAATATATAAAAATTCTCTAGAATAATATTTAAAATAATTTGCAAGCAAATATTACTTGAAATAAGACTTTCAAGTCATCTGTCATATTTTAAACGTAACTTACATTTTACCATCATATTTGAAATATTGTAGTAAACTATTCCTGTTAATGTTGTAATTTCTATCCCTAGACTTTCATTTACATTTGAGGTAGCAAAAATATTGACTTTTGGCACTTGAAATGACATGACTGGCAGAGGTTAATTTGTAATTTCTGGTGAAATTGTTGTTGCTTGCTTTTTGTTTGTAATAGTTATACATGCACAATTTGCAAGGCACTATTTTCCACAAAATTACGAGAGTATTTCTTGAGAGATAGTAAACAGGGACTCTATTTTTCTTACATGGATCAATGCATATAAGGTATTTCCTCATAAGTATAAACCCCAAAGCTTTTAACCATTGGACATAAAAAGCATGAGGAAAGAAAAATGTATTTTTATAGGTAATTAAAAATCTACAAACCTAATTATATACATAAAGATAGACAGATAGATGAAGATATACATTAACATATATAAATCAGAATTATTCCTTGCTTCTGGAGGTTTTACTTTTTTCCTCTTTGGTACTTTTACTAACACTGTGAGAAAGTATTCAGTATCTTCCCCACCAGTCCATAACCCACCTGCCAATGAGTAATGAGTGTTTAAAGATTTTATGCAATTTGAAATGGGGCTAGGTTCTTCATGTACTATGAACAGATTTTAAAATACAATTGTACATATTACACATACACAGTTACACATACAGAAGACAGGCCAGAACATCTTTTATTTGTCTAGTAACTTAACATATGGTTTCCAGAATTGGGATAAATGTTCTTGCTTTATTTTTCATAAATTATTTTTTGAATGACAGTTCAGGGAGTGGATGTTGTATTTGCCTTAAAAAAAAAACCCCGCAGGAAAGCAAAGTTATTTCAGAAATCTCATTTTACAGCCATAGCCTGAAGCTGACATATTTTTATCGCAAGGATGAGAAAGGAAAAGCCCAGAAAGAATTTAATAGGATAAACAAACTAAAAGAGAGTCGAGCAGTCTCTTCTAAATTATCCGCTCTTCTTCAGATGAGTGACTTTTTATTGCCAGTGTATCTTTCCCACATGACCATATCCAGCAATTAAAGGCGGTCCAACTCTCAGCACTGTTCTCTCACCCCACTTCCCATCATCTGGACCATCATCAGCACTTGTGGTTTCCTTGAATACATTAAATATGTTCCAAACTCAAGACTTTTGCTCAAACTTTCCCTTCTACCTCAATATCTCCAGTTTACCGCTGCATCTCCACGATTCACTCCAGCCTTCTTTCAGGTTTCTGTTCAAATGTTACCTTTCCAGTGAGCCCTCTGACCCCTCTTTTTAAAATGTAACTCCTTCCTTGCCTTATTTTCCTCCATCACATATATCACCATTTGACTTTCCATTCATTAGTCATAAATTTCTGAAGTAACTATCCATCACTTCCTTAGGGATAGAAGTTGTATGAAAGAAGAAAAATCATTTTGTTCATTTTTGTGTCTCGATAGTGCCTAGGACATGGTAGCACTCTATAAATATTTGTTGAATCGATGAATGTTGAATACACAATAAGGAAGCATATTCAAAGGCTTTCAGTTTTTTTAAACCATTAGGAGATAATAATTCTCAGACATTAAATTCAGTTTTCCAGTTGGAACATAGCATTGGCACATGAAAAACTGTTATGTGTTCATCTCACCTAGAAGAATCGTTAAACACATCTGCAGCTGTTAAACCAGGAGTACTGATGGAAATATTTGGAGCTGTCTCCATCTCAATTAACTTTTCCATCACACTTCATCTTACCTGCCCTGTTAGTGGTTGTTTCCCAAGAGGTAAAAACAGTGGGAGGAACTTAATAAATATTTACTGTATTAAAACATATATTTATTAGAATATTTATTAGAATATATATGTGTGCATGAATGCATACACATACATATTATGTATTACCCTACTGTATACAAAGCTTTTGGTCTTTAGAACCTCTTGATTCTTCATGAAGAAATACTCTCTCTTTCATCTTCAACTAAAACACAAAGCCAAATGCTCCAACCTTGTAAATTACCAAAGTATTAACCAAAGCCAGCTGCAATTTACAAACACCCCTTTTTGCACAGAGTCGGACAGGACTGAAGCAACTTAGCAGCAGCAGCAGCTTTTTATAAGAAGTCAGTTTGAGTATGTGTTCTCCATAAGTGTTGCATTGCACTTGATCTCTCTAGGTCATGCATCCATTTTTTATAGTTTACAATCTAACTTAATGAGGACTCCTATGGTTCAGTAATGCTTTCAACATTCTCCGAAGCTTGCACACACACACACACACACACACACACACACACACGTATATTCATTTTAAAAATCCATTATGCTTACACAGCATGAGGTGACATAAAATAGGATTGAAGTTTTTTATTTTATTTATAAAAAATTACCTGTGATACTAATTAATTCCTTTAAATGGGTGTCAGTATAAAACCGTGAAGAAATGGGACAACACAAACATGGTACGATAGGAGACTCTGATTGTTATTTTTTTTAATTGGGGTATGGTTGCTTTATAATGCTGTGTTAGCCTCTGCTATACAATGAAGGGCATCAGCTATATGTGTACCTATATCCCTCCCTCTTGGACCTTCCTCCCACCTACCCCCATCCCACCCATCTAAGTCATCAGAGAGCTGAGCTCCCTGTGCTCTATGGTAGGTTCCCACTAGCTATCTATTCTAAAGACTCAACTTTGCTTAGAACACAACACAAGTCACTCTCTGGTGAAAGGCGCTTAGAGAAGCACATTAACTTCTGCAAGCATCCCAAGAGTTATTTTAGAACGGGAATATACACAGCTCAGGCCCTGGATATAAGCTGGCCAATTAACGTGGCTCTTAGGAAAGCTTACAGTGCTGGAGCAGCAATCAGGGGCCTTCACTGGGCCATAGTTACTTAGGTCCTGGTCTGATTCTTAGAAATCAACCCCAAATATAAATATCTATATATAAAGGCCTGTCCCTCTGTTGATATTTTGTTTTGTGTATTGAGCACATACCAAATCTGCGGCTGTCTCACAGGCATTTATACCCACTGTCCTGTTGTAATAGTCACAGAACCTCCTTTCACTCTTGAAAGTGTGCCTGCTTGGAAAGAAATGATCTGGTCCTCTTATTCAAACCCATCTGCGTCAAGTGAAAAGATTCCTTGTCTCTGGCAGTATCTATTCAGAGCCCCTTTGTAGACCACACCCTCAAGGAGATTCACTAAGAGGAAAGGCAGAGAAAGGCCTACAAACTGATTTATTTTTGATCACCTAAAGAGTACATCTTGCTGTTTGTAAACAATTTCAAAATTATGGTTTCATGTGTGTATATAAATGATTTTAAAATGTGAATAATTTTACCTTAAATTAGACCCTGCTTATATGAACCAAATGTGACTTCAATACTAAAAAAAAAAAAAAAAAAATTACATGAATACCAGTTTTTTAAACCAGGGTTATTTTTTCCTTCTCTTTTCCCAAAATAAACCCACAGCCTCCAAAATACTGAAGGATTATTAAACAAAGGAGGAAATATCAGGAAATCGAGACCTGCTGTTTTTTTTCCCACTGACCTCAGCGTGCCACGGGAGGGACCACGTCCTTCTAAGATCACTGAGGCTGCTGCTCTGAGCCGTGGCCCAGGCTCGTCCAGTCACACACACAACTTCTCTGCTTTATCAGGTTGCTGTCTGAGTGCATGTGGGCGTTTACACAGCTTAAAAAGAGAGGCCCAAGGCTTAAATCACTGGATTATTAAAATAATGTGTTGCCAAGTCTTGCGTTAGGAAACCTAAACGCTAGCTCAACACAGAATTTTAAAGTTTGATTTATTTCACCACGCCCATAAAATGCATAAAATACAGTGTTTAATTTTCCCTTGCACTCTTTATATCTACAAGCATCTCTGCTGTGTGATGATAATTAGGGTCCATGAAATGAAAGCAGTCTGTTTCTGGGGCTATCTCTCTCTCCAGCACACCCTCCTCCTTCTCCCCTTATTCCCTCAGTTTCTCCAAAGAAATTGGACAGGAATCATCCAGGTCGATAGCAACTCCCATCCAGGTTCAAGGAACAAAATGGCTACGAACGTTGTACCTTCTGTGGGAGAAATCTGGTTTCAAGGGCAGAATCTGCTGCTCCCATCTGTTGAATCTTAGAGATGACCACGTGATTCTGGGTCATCCCTTCCCTCTCCTGATCCCCTCTCCCCTGTGACGTGAAGGGGGCTCACTTTGGAGGACTCGTATCTCTGGCACTCAAACACAAACTGCCACGCACGGGGCTCATCTGTCATTTACCAGGAAGTTCTCCCTTCCCTCCTTTTCCTTAAAGAAAACAAGCCAACTTTGTATTTAGTTTGTATTGACTAAAATGAATATCAAAACATGGTTGGCCCAAGCTATGTTTAAAGTCTCTTGTGTTCA
The DNA here is from genome assembly GCF_002263795.3 of Bos taurus. Lineage (NCBI taxonomy): Eukaryota > Metazoa > Chordata > Mammalia > Artiodactyla > Bovidae > Bos > Bos taurus. Next base: position 8,839,987 of record NC_037336.1, read on the forward strand.
CCTCTAAAATGTGCCTTGAATTCCTTTAATTCTTTCCTTCTAAAACTAGCCCCATCATCACAGCCACCATCCTCCTTTGCCTGGATACAACAGCTTGAGAACTGGTCTCCTCATTTTTACTCTCACCTTGCTGCACTCCCATTCTCCATGGGTAAGCCAGATACCAACAATCAGGTGACGCTAGTGGTAAAGAATCTGCCTGCCAATGCAGGAGATGCAAGAGACTCAAGTTCAATTCCTGGGTCAGGAAGACCCCTGGAGAAGGAAATGGCAATCTGCTCCAGTATTCTGGCATGGAAAAATTCCACGGACAGAGGAGCCTGGCCAGTTACAGTTCCTGAGGTCTCAGAGAGTCAGACATGACTGAGCGCTTGTCATTGGTCACCAGGGCCTAAAAGGTCCTGAAGGACTTGACCCTAGACCCCGACATTTCTAACCACTCCCTCCTTAGCTCACCCCTTCCAGGCAAGATGCACTGCAGAAGGGATAGGCTACCCACTCCAGTATTCTTGGGCTTCCCTTGTGGCTCAGCTGGTAAAGAATCTGCCTGCAATGCAGGAGACCTGGGTTCGATCCCTGGGTTGGAAGATCCCCTGAAGAAGGGAAAGGCTATCCACTCCAGTATTCTGGCCCGGAGAATTCCATGGACTGTATAGTCCGTTGGGTTGCAAAGAGGACTGAGCGAGTTTCACTTTCACTGTATAGTCCATGGGGTCACAAAGAGTCCAACACAACTGAGTGACTTTTCACTTTCTAGGCAAGGAGGCCTTTTTAAGTTCATGAACCAACCCCAGCTCAGCCTGCCCAGAGTCTCTGCAGCAGCTGCTCCTGCCGCTGATCTTTGCAGAGTTGACATTCAGGTCTCAGCTCTAATATCACCCTTTAGGGATGCTTCCAAAGATCATTGTACCTAGAGTTGTCCTTTGTACTCTCCCACAGTAACTCCTTTTTTTTTTTTTTTAATCACATTACCTCCATATTATTATCGAGAGAGTGGAAGTTTTAAAAATATGCCAAATTCCCAAGGCCAGGTGCAAAAGGAGAAAGGCCATGGTCCTTAGCTTCCTGAGTCCTTCTCAGTTTGAAGAAGGCTCAGTTGACTTGACAGCTTGTCACCAGCAAAGTCGTGGGAGCTACAGAAGAAAGAGGGTTTCTTCTGGAAGAGGGGGAACAAAGGGCTGACAGACTGTCCTCCTCACTCTGTTGGGGGGCTTGGTCTGTCTCCCTGGAGGAGTAATCAGACTTTTTGGAGATGATCCCAAGGGAGAGAGGCTGGCCCTTGGGTTGGACAGGGCCTCCTGCAGAGCTGCACGGGCAGCTGGTTAGGGGCACTTCTAGGGGAACAGGGACCCACGGGAGGATGAGGGATGTCTCACTGTGTGCTGAGTGAAGACGCTCTTTGTGCGTCCTCCTAACTATGAAAGATCACCAGTGGCCCCAGGGCTTTACCCTCTTATATTGGTGCTCCTGGAAATGTGACTTGGAAGCTTCTCCCATCAAGGGATGGAAGCTTGACCTTAACTCATTTTGGCCAATAGAATGTGGTTGAAGTGATGAAGGCCAATTCTGGGCTTAAGCTCAAGAGACCCTGTAGTTTCCACTTGGTCCTGAATTCCTGTGACCTCCTGGATCAGCTAGCTCATTGGGGGATGAGAAGGCATGTAGAGAAGAGATGACTTGTGCCAGCTGAATCACCAACTACCAGCAAATCTTCTTCAGATCTGCCTGATAATACCATTTGTGTCAGCTACCATGTGACTGTCATTTTAACAGAAACCACTTGTCATGGTCTTCGTAGACCAGAACCTGGGGACTGGAGTCGATGAGAAGAGGGACACAGGGGACCCAAGTCTTGAGTGAAACAAGGGTACTTTATTTGCATAAATGCATGCTTATATATCTTCAATAAAATGATGACTCAGCCATTAAAAAGAATGAAATTTCACCAGTTGCAACAAAATGGATAGTCCTTTAAGTACAAGGTACCTGAAGAGAGTCACTGAAGGGACTCACTGAAGGGAATCCAAACAGGTGCCCTTTCCCATGATCTCAGTCCTGAGAACTCATGCAGCTCTGCTCATTCCTGTTTTCCAGGACCTGATAAGGAACAGAGAGTCCTTGAGAAACAGCACACAAAGGAAGAAAACATATTGGATCCTTTAAAGTTGAACGTCCCTGGACAACCATTGACATGAAACTGACATTGATGGAGAAAACAGACCCTTCCTCTACTTCAGATGGCACCTGCCTCCTTGTGAACCAACATCTCCATTGTTGGGATCAAAATGCAGAACCAGCTGAGCCGTGACCTCAGCTAGGGACAAGATTAGAACAAGCACATCTATCTGGCAGCCCATGCAAGCAAGTCTTTAGATAAAAGAGAGTAGGTTTTAATATGGCTATCAAAACACTAAAATTTATTGTGAGGACTTTATAAAAATAAAGAATGGTTCTGCACAGGAAAAGAAAAAAATATTCTGTAGAGTTTAACACCTGAAGTTCTTAAAAATAAGTATGGATTTATGAACTATCATTATTTCCTTCACTAGCTATGTTTTATGACTTCTCATAATTACTTGAAAGGGACTTTATAAACATAGAAGTTTATATTTAAGATGGATAAAAGTGGGTTTATGGTAAAATAATTTGACAGCAAGAATGTTCTTGAGTATCAGAAAAGTAGGTAAATCTGTCACCTTTGATAGAGAACAGAGTCTAGTCAAATTTATCTTACCTTGCCTTAGTTCACTAGTACTTTGCCTAGTTCAGTATCTTGGAATTTCTTTTTCAAGTCAACAGAGACGAAAGCGTGTTGCAACACAGCATCTGAATGCATAAAATAATTTTAGGACCGACTGTCTCGTTCATGGTTTTATCTTAATTGCAATTGATTCCAGTCTTAAAACAGAGATGTGTAGGTTTACTTCAAGTCATCTTGTAAGGGGATTATGTTGTCGCCATGTACCTTTGAGGCCCCTGCCTGGTCTTGCATTCCCTGTTAGCCATCTGTTAGGTAGCTCTTTAAGTTTTATAAACAGTTTGGAAAACTAAAATCATGGCATCCGGTCCCATCACTTCATTGCAGGTAGACAGGGAAACAATGGAAACAGTAAGACACAGTTTTTTTAGGCTCCAAAATCACTGCAGATGGTGACTGTAGCCATGAAATTAAAAGACACTTGCTCCTTGGAAGAAAAGTTATGACCAACCTAGACAGCATATTAAAAAGAAAAGACATTACTTTGCTGACAAAGGTCTGTCTGGTCAAGGCTATGGTTTTTCCAGTGGTCATGTAGGGATGTGAAAGTTGGACTGTGAAGAAAGCTGAGCACCGAATAATTGATGCTTTTGAACTGTGGTGTTGGAGAAGATTCCTGAGAGTCCCTTGGGCTGCAATGAGATCCAACCAATCCATCCTAAAGGAAATCAGTCCTAAATATTCATTGGAAGGACTGATGCTGAAGCTGAAACTCCAGTACTTTGGCCACCTGATGTGAAGAACTGACTCATTGGAAAGGACTCTGATGCTGGGAAAAATTGAAGGCAGGAGGAGAAGGGGACGACAGAGGATGAGATGGTTGGATGACATTACTGACTCAATGGACATGAGTTTGAGCAGGCTCTGGGAGTTGGTGATGGACAGGGAAACCTGGTGTGCTGCAGTGGATGAGGTCACAAAGAGTCAGGCATGACTGAGCAACTGAACTGGCTGAACTAAACAGGCATTTTCAGAAAAAAAGTTGCCAGAGCACAGAGGCTGAGAGCTTGGGCTGTGGATTGAGACAGACTTAGGTACAAATCCTGGCTCTGTCAGGGCTTGGTTCAGAGTCAGTTCTAAGCTGTAAAAACTGGGCAACAGGATTTTCAAAGGATTTAAAAAAAATAAAATATGTGAATCACTTCCTAGTACATGGTGATATTTTAAGTGATTCCATGCGAATCATAAAATGAGCTAAATAAATTGAGTTGAAAATAAATGTTCTAGAAAGAGGTTACAGTGAAAATAATCACAATTTTATAGATATTAACTTGACATAATGTTCTAGCTAACTAATAATTTTATGATGTACCAAGTTTGATTTTTTTTTCAGATGTTGTATATAGGATTGGCTATTTTAAAGCATTCAGGAGTTAGAACAAAGTTTAATTAGAGGTCATTTGCATGTTTTAAGAATAATAATGAGTGTTCTCATTTTCAATAATGAAAATTTCCCTGAGGTGTCGAAAAGGAGTGAAGAGGACACAGGATGAAGACATTTTCAACTAATAAGAACCTGTTGGGTTGATATGTTGCTGTACTCAGAGTCTCTGTGCTTGGAGTCTTTACACATGAAAACAAGTTATTCTGTAATTATTGCTATTTTTTAAGACATCCATTTTTTAAAAAAATTATTCATTTTTTTAGTTGTTCTGGGTCTTTGTTGCTGCACACGGGCTTTCACTCGTTGCGGGAAGTGGAGGATACTCTTTACTGAAGTTCGTGGGCTTCTTATTGTAGTGGCTTCTCTCGTGCGAAGCGTGGGCTCCAGGTGCACAGGCTCAGCAGTTGCTTCAGTGCACATGAAATCTTCCCAGACCAGGGATTGAACCCATGTCCCCTGCATTGGCAGGCAGCCTCCCAACCACTGTACCACCTGGGAAGTCCCTCCTACAATTATTTGTCAATGTGGTAATTTAATTCTCTTAGACATAAGTACCAAATGAATCACCATTTTCCCATACCAACTTGGAGAGTCAGCCTATATCAATTTTCATTAAAAAATTGTATGCAGATGACACCACCCTTATGGCAGAAAGTGAAGAGGAACTAATAAGCCTCTTGATGAAAGTGAAAGACAAGAGTGAAAAAGTTGCCTTAAAGCTCAACATTCAGAAAACTAAGATCATGGCATCTGGTCCCATCACTTCATGGGAAATAGATGGGGAAACAGTGGAAACAGTGTCAGAATTTATTTTGGGGGGCTCCAAAATCACTGCAGATGGTTATTGCAGCCATGAAATTAAAAGACACTTACTCCTTAGAAGGAAAGTTATGACCAACCTAGATAGCATATTAAAAAGCAGAGACACTACTTTGCCAACAAAGGTCCATCTAGTCAAGGCTATGGTTTTTCCAGTGGTCATGTATGGATGCGAGAGTTGGACTGTGAAGAAAGCTGAGCACCAAAGAATTGATGCTTTTGAACTGTGGTGTTGGAGAAGACTCTTGAGAGTCCCTTGGACTGCAAGGAGATCCAACCAGTCCATTCTGAAGGAGATCAGTCCTGGGTGTTCATTGGAAGGACTGATGCTAAAGCTGAAACTCCAATACTTTGGCCACCTCACGTGAAGAGTTGACTCAATGGAAAAGACCCTGATGCTGGGAGGGATTAGGGGAAGGAGGAGAAGGGAATGACAGAGGATGAGATGGCTGGACGGCATCACCGACTCGATGGACATGAGTCTGAGTGAACTCCGGGAGTTGGTGATGGACAGGGAGGCCTGGCGTGCTGTGATTCATGGGGTTGCAAAGAGTCGGATATGACTGAGCAACTGAACTGAACTGATCTGACGCTTTCAGTTACTTAACCTCCACAGGCCCCATTTCGACAAATAATTGAAGATTATATGAAGGAAAAATAATTTACTGTATTAAATGCTGTAGGTATTAGTAAAAAGAAGACACAGTCCCAGCCCTCAAGGAATTTACGATTAAGTTGGGACCAAATACAGAAAAGTGTGTGAAACGAAGTGTCAAGTAGAGTGTAATTGTGTGTGTGTGTGTGTGTGTTGTTTTTCAGTTGTGTCTGACTCTTTGTGAACCTGTAGCCCACCAGGTTCCTCTGTTCATGGGATTTCTCAGGCAAGAATACCAGAGCAGGTTGCCATTTCCTCCTCCAGGAGATCTTTCTGACCCAGGGATTGATCCCACAGCTCTTCAGTCTCCTGTGTTGGCAGGCAGATTCTTCACCACTGTGCCACCTAGGAAGCCAGGGTGTCTTAAAAAGTGCAAATTGTACTCTGCTGTATAGGGGTAGGGGAGGGTCTGTTTGGTGGGGAGAGGTTAGGGAAGGAACTATATTATAGAACAACCTCAAATAAGCAGGATTCCAACAGCCCCCTGGCGTTTTGGTAGGCTGCCGAAACTAGAGACAGTGAGAAAGCATTGGCTATTCATTCTGTGGTCACATGTGATCAGGTTGGGCATCATGTGCATTTAAGGGAACTGAGGTAAGAAGGTGGAGGTTACACTGTCGATGGCCTTGAATTTCAGGGAAAGTTCAGTAGGAAACAAGACAATTCACGTCCTTCATCTGCAAAGGAGAGAAATGAGCTTGTTCTCTGTTGGTTCTTTCTACAAATCTTTATTACAGAAATAGTTACATCCTTTCACATATAATTATTTATTACATCCTTTCACATATAATTATTTACTGACAATGCCTCTTCCAGCACTGGGATGCTGGGATGACTCGCCAGTATATTTACTGCGAAGGACAAAAAATGGATGTACAGTTGACCCTTGAACCACGTGTGTGGGGGTGGAGTGTGGGAGGGTTAGGGGTGCTGAACCTCCTTTCTGCAGAAAATCTGCATATAACTCTACAGTCAGTCTGCCAAATCTCTGGTTCTGTGACCACAAATTCAACCAACTATGGGATTCTGTAGTACTGTAGTATGTATTTGGTGAAAAAAATCCATGTGTAAGTAGACCCATGCAGTTAAAAAACCCCACTGTTCAAGGGTCAACTGTATTTTGTTCATTGAAATCTTTTGACTCTGATGCTTCCACATGTGACCACAGTTTCCCCTTCCTTTAAACTCCCCCATATTTTAGATCTACTTTGCTCATTACATGCTATATTTTTATTTCATATTGTCACTATGTACATATACATCTTCCCTTTCTTACCCCATGTTCAACCCCAGGAAGTGGGGCTCATATCCAACCTATCTTTGTATATTCTACAGTGCTTAGCTTAAGAGGGGTTCAAACATACATGTTGAATGGAGATATGGTTTAATTAATATTTGCTTCCTAGTCAAATCACTAGGCTAAGTGTAAGAAAATTTCTCAGTTCTCTTAACCCCATCACTCTGTTAATTTGTCGGCGATATATAAAATACCACTTTGTTCGTGTTTGTTGTATTTTTTATTACAACAGTAATACAGGTTCACTGTAGAAAATTACAGATAAGCAAAAGGAAGAAATCAGAATCTCCCATAATCCTAACCTAGAAGTAACCACAGCTACTATTTCAGAGGAGTTTGTGAGGCAGAGTTGATGCGCAATTTTTAAAGCATTTAATACAAGTGGCTAATTTGCCCTTTTGAAAGGGCAACTATATTGTGTCCCCACTTTTGGTGTTGAGAATACTAATCCTGTCAAAATGCTGCTGCTAAGTCACTTCAGTTGTGTCCGACTCTGTGCGACCCCATAGACGGCAGCCCACCAGGCTCCCCCTGTCCCTGGGATTCTCCAGGCAAGAACACTGGAGTGGGTTGCCATTTCCTTCTCCAATGCATGAAAGTGAAAAGTGAAAGTGAAGTGCTCAGTTGTGCCCAACTCTTAGCGACCTCATGTACTACAGCCTACCAGGCTCCTCCGTCTGTGGGATTTTCCAGGCAAGAGTATTGGAGTGGGGTGCCATTGCCTTCTCCGTGTCAAAATGAGGGGAGCAAAAATCACTCCTGTATTGATGTACATTTCTTTTGCATAGTAATTCAGTTGAATAATTTTTCATGTGTTCACTGACCATTTGTATTTCCTTTGTGAATTGTCTCTTCATAATTTTTTTTTTTTTTGCCTATTTTTTAATTGGGATTCCCTCTCTCTCTCTTTAAAAAAATTTTATTTTGAAAGCCGGGTGTGTATTAATAAACATTTTCTCCAGTCAGGCGTTTGTCTTTTAACATATTTCCTTTCAGCGTCACCGATCCCTAGGAAGAGGGTCTAATAAACCAAGTGAAAGTCAGACCCGTGATCACCTCTTCCTCTCATTTCTAAGTTGAGTCAATGTCAGGAGCTAAACATCTTCCAGGAACGGAAGCAAACATAGCAACCACCAGTGGAATATTATTTTCTCTATGAGGACATTTTCTGAAACAATGATAAAAATAGCATTGAAAAAATTTTAAATGCCCTATATTTTGCTGTTTACTAAAAATTTTGAACTAATCCGACTACTTTCTTTTCACCCTTATTTGTATGATATGAATATCATATATAGTACTGGCTTTAAAAGGAATAGAAAGGGAAGTACAGACTCTCGGTGACAAGTTAGAGTTGGTAATTACAGCTGACAGTGACGTCTGTCCCTCCTCTACGGACGCATTGAAGAATTCCATGGGGTCGGTAGAGGAGTCATGTATGGCTGGGGCACTCCATTCAATAGAAAATGAACACGCTTATGGTGTGGTAACTAAGAAGTTAGCTGGGGCAATACTGAAATTCTTCTTAGAAAATGGAAACCATAAAAGGGGAGAAAAGCGAAAGAAATTACAAAAGGGAAAAAGCAAAGCAACATGGCTGGGAGTATAGAAGTACACAGAAACGAAGAAAAGGAAAAAGAAATAGCCATGAGAAAACAGAAGTGATTGATAAGCGAGGCTTAGAAAACACATCATCTTTACATTTATTATGGGGCAATCATCAAAATGTAGTTCAGTGTTAAATTGTTTAATTTACGTAGGTGGGGAATTAAAAATATGGAGCTTTAAAAAATGCATTTCAAATGAATTTAGCTCTCTTAAGGCATAAAAATACTGGTTTAAACGTGTCTCCCATGGGCCATAAATGTTGAAAACAGTTTGTTTTTGAAATCTTTAAAAAAGTTTTTGTCACACATGCATACAGCTAAACTGGGGGTTAGAAATCCCGCAAGCTGTTTGCAGGAATTCAAAGTGCTGTCAGATTCTCCTATTATTTTCAGATGTTCCTTCGCCAGCGGTAGCTTCAGAACCAAATGGGAAAACTGATAGTTTATAACTGTATTGGGGTTAGATAAATAAAAGGTGCCTGGTTAAGGGATCTTTTGACTTGAAGTCACTTTAAAATTCAGTGAAAAGAATTGGATAAAAGACCTAAACCTAGGGATATAATAGTGTGTGATCACAAAATACAGCCCAGAGTCAAACACTTGCCTGAAAAAACAAAAAAACAAAAAACCTAGGAGGATTTATTGACCTGGGGATGCTGGCATATCTAGGGACAAAGAAAGCAACAGATAATCATTTTTAATTGTATTTTTCACTTTTTTCAAAACTCTTACTTCGTTCAATACTTTGAGTAGGAAAATGAGAAATTCGAGATAGAAGCAAAAATGTAAGTTTGGCTAGTTTTAAAACCTCTTAAAGGTTATGAAATTGTTAAAATATTTATGAAAATAATGCTAACATGAAGATGATTTACTTGTATTAAAGAACAACTTAGAGGCAAATTTTCAAGCTTCCTGTTAAGTAGACTTAAAGCCTTATTTAAAAAAATAGTACTAATTAAATGTAAATGTAAAGTTAATAGTCTATGGGAGAAATAAAACCTGGATGCTTTTATTTCAATTAAAAAGTAAAGTACAATTGCTTTGGGAGAAAAAAATAGTCAAAGAGGGGTAATACTATTTAAAAACTTAAGAGACAGGTCACCACAAGTCTAAGGCAGGTCTGGGACTCCTGCGTTTTCGGGTGGCCATCTGAGTAGTGTGACTCATGCAGCAGCCTCCCTCCTTGGCCTCTTTCCACAGTGAACCAGAAGCCAGTGATGAAAATCACAGGAAAGCAAAACATCAGGAGCTTTCAAGTTCTGACATACGAACGTGGTTTGCATCATTAGGGATGCCAGACTAAAACTTGCAGCAGGGGTTTTGGTCAGGATGAGAGACAGGTTTAAAAACTACTAGCTGACTCTTCATAGTTGCACTTCAATGAAATGGAAAGGAGCTATCTTCTAAAAATTTTTTTAACATTTAATTTTTTTTTCCCCAGCCTGATTTAATTTCCTCACCTGTGGACCCAGACATTTACAAAACCTATTGCTATGGTTTTAAAATAACTTTTAACTTTAATGATTTTCACCATTATGGATCAATACTACAATTTATTCTATTTTGTCAACTGCGGCAATACTGAACATTAAACCAATTTATCTGTTTTCTAATGCCTGACTTTTCTGAATTCGATAGTGGTTTAACTTTTCTTTCAAATACACATATATGTACATACAATACATATGTATACCTACTATATATATATATATATATATTCTCTCTCTCTCTCTCTATATATACACACACTCTACATACATGCCCCTACACTGAATATGCTAAAAAGTGTCACCTTCACATGTTATAAGGGGCCCCAAAGAGTTCAGGATTTGTAGCGCCGATCTATAGAAAGATACAATATTTAAAATCACAAAATACTTCTGTGGAGTCTGAGACAAAAGCACACAACTCTGTACATCCAAGCATGATCGGAACAGCCTCTCTTGATTAACTTTATCTAAACTGATATAACAGCACAAAATGAAACAGAAATGATGTCCCTTCACAGTCCATCTGTTAAAAAGCCAGTTATCTACCTTCGAATGTCCGCCGCATACCATACTTGGATGACACTTCACAAAGTGAGAAACTCGAAGCCTTTGCAACCAGCCTTCTCTATGTGATGGGAAACAGCGGTTAAAGCGGAAACCTGCAAGGCTCTGGGGCGACGTAGCTGTAATTAAGGAAAACCCGGGCCCGAGTTGGCGGAGTCCCGTCTTGCGGAGTCCTCGTCCTCGACGAGTGGGAGGGTCACCCGGGGAGAGACTAATAAGGGCAGCGACGCGCGCCCCGGCCCCACTCGCAGGGCGCTCCGTGCCGCGGTGCTCAGCCTCGCGCTCGCCCGCCCGCCGGCCGGCGAGCCCCGCACGCGGCCAAGGTAAGTGCGCGGCGCCGCGACCCCGCGCCCGCCCGCTCCCCCGCGCGCACGCTCCCTCGCGGTTCTGCGTCTCCGCCGCACCCGTTTCCCCAGAAAATCTGAAAGCCGGGCTCCGCTCGTCGGTGGGTCAGGGTGCCTACGGAACGCACACCTGCCATTTCGCATTCCCGTAGGTAGCTGTAGCCCGGGAGGCCGCCCTGTGGGCACGACTGGGCCGCCTGAGCGCGCTGCGTAGATGCTGGTGGGTCGTGTTCGTGTGTGCCCACCCTGCAGGCTGCGGGCTTTATACTTTAGTTCTAGGTGCTTCTGCCGGATCTGTTTGTCTGTGGAGCAGAACTGAGAGCCCTGCTGATGCGGTCAAGACACCGAATACAGAAGGGGAAAAAAAAAAAAATCTCCAGGGAGAAACGCAGAAAACAAATCCACTCAAAAGAAACCCGTGCCGTTAGAGCTTTTTTTGTTTGTTTGTTTGATCTCTGTCTAGAGACGTCCCCCGCCTAGAAAGCGAGGAGACAGTGAAGGGGCGTGCACTGTGGGGCGCGGGGCTGCGGCGCCGGCTCCCCGCGCGGTTACCGGTTCTGCCCTGCGGCTGCTTCTCCGAGCGCGGCTCTCAAGGCTGCGGCGCGGCCGGGGGGAGTGGAGGGGGGGCGGTCCCGGGGCTGGGCTCCCCGGGCCCGCTCGTCCCGGAGCGCTGGCCCGGCGCCCCGATGGTCGCGCAGCCCGCGGCTCCGGCCGGCCGCCCGCGCGCTGCGGAGTCGGAGAGAAGTTTGTTGGCTCGGAACCCAGCCGGCCGCGGCCGCGAGCAGCCCAGCTCATCCGGAGCGCTCGGCTTGGAAGCGAAAGCTGCCCCGAGAGGGTTACGGCGAAGGCGACTCGGTGGGCCGACCGGCGCGGGGACGGGCGGGGATGCGGCAGCCCCGGAGGCACCGAGACGCGAACTGCGGGAGGATGCGAGGAGCCGGGTTCCGGAACCCAGCCGCAGGGGACGCGGGCTGCGGGAGACCCCGTATCCTGCAGATGCCTGGAGTGTTAAGGGCGCCATCCCGGGATTGCACCGGCGAGTCCTCTGGGACTGGGAACTGGGAGCTTAAAGGAATACATTGCGGTGCCTCCATTCCCGCTCACACCCCCCCGCCTTCCCCCGCCACCCCCATCCCAAGACTACCTGATTCCCTCTTTGGCCTGAAGGAGAAGGCTGCGGAGCAACCAGATGTGAGGATGGTTCGTACGCGGAAAAGGATTTTAAATCTGCCCAATAATAGAGATAGACCCTCTTCATCAGCCCCCTTCCCACCCATCCTTAGACACACACACACACACACACACAGGGACCGACCAAAGTTGCTTCTTCTGCCCAAAACGAGCGCCGCTGTTGTTCTTTAAGGGATTTAAATAACCTCTTAACTAAGTGAGTCTTTCAGCATCTCCTTCTGGTCCATAGAGAGACAACGGGACCCTCCCGAAGTAGAGATCTTTGATACGAGCATCCAGAGCTGGAAGGGAGATGTTTAGGTCCTCAGATGCTGTGAAACACCCCTAAAAGTCCCTTCCTCAGGAATATCTCTCTTTGAGTGGGAAAGAAGACAGTGATCCTCAGGGGTGGAAAGTTCATTCTCTCCCTGGGGAGATAGAAAATGGAGAAAGTTAACAGGTAGGTGCTTCTGTGAGAAGTGGCCAGGAATGTAAGTGGGGTTTCCTGAGAAAGGAGGGAGAAGGTGGACCATGGAGCAGGGGAGAGAGCCTGAACCTGGTAAGAAAAGGTCAGAGAAAGAGCAAAAAGGTAACAGAAAACCCAATGTGATTACTCTCACAGTTGGGACATTATCTCTGTGCCTGAATCATCATCATGGAAGGAAACCACCTAAGACAGATGGAAGCCCCTGCTAGTCTCTAGAAATGAAAAATTCCCATCTACTTTCAGGTCCTTCAGTTTAATTTTTTCCTGCTGCAATTTTAGTTCATTTATTTCCCCAGCAGACAGAAAGGCCTGAGGGGTACACAGAATGGACGTCTTAAAGGCAGGAGAAGATAAAGAGATAGAAACCATGGTTGTATGGCCAGTTGGGATCATAAGTACAAATTCAAGTGAAGAATGAAAAATTAGCAGGAGTAGAAACTAAATAGAGCCAGCAAGATGCTCATATAGAACCTGAAGAGGATGCTGGAAAAAAATATTTGGGGTGGGCCACCTTGAGGAGTATATGTTAAAGCAGCAGAGAATACGGAGGCTTAGCAGAATAGAGCAGAGGACATTCCAGTCAGAAGGAAAGGCATGCATGGAGGCTTAGAGGTGGGGGCCAGCCGTCATCTGCCTGGTAAGATGGAGAGTCCAAGCTGGAGCGAAACCTGAGATGAGGACAGCAGAGAGCCCCTGCCCAGGAGAGACTAAAGGGAGGCCGGAGACGCCAGAGGCACACAGGGTGTGGCTCTGCAGGCCGTGAGTGAGACAACCAGGTGAGGAAGCTGCACACTGCATTTGGAAATGGTACAAAGACGGCAGATGCAACGGTGATACTGAAAAAAAGAACAGAGCGGAACCCCAGGCCTGTCTTATCCTCGCAGGCCTCGGGGCCCAGGCTCCTCTGATCTATCTCTGGGAGAAATCAAAGATGATCTTGAGAGGCGAGAGTAGTTGATCAGAATGTTGGTAGAGGCTCCCAAATGGAAACATCAAGAAAAGTTGATGGATTAGGCAAAGTTGTGCTCAGCTGCTAGTCACGTCTGACTCTTTGCGACCTATGGATTGTAGTCCCCCAGGCTCTCGTTTCTGTGGAACTCTCCAGACAAGAATACTGGAGTGGGTTCCGGTTTCCTACTCCAGGGGATCTTCCTCAATCAGGGATCCAACCTGCATTTCTGGCATCTCCTGCATTGACAGGTGGATTCTTCACCACTGTACCATCTGGAAAGTCCCCCCCAAACATTAATATATTTATTTAAAATTTGAAGTGGCATTGAGTCACTGATATATAAATACCTGTTTCAGGCAGAGCTAGAGAATTAAAATCTGACAAAATCTAGATTGGTCATGACAGTCAAATTGAGAATAGTATCTAGAAGGTTGATGGCAACAACTGTCGTTCAGAGAAGTGAGTTAATAAAAGAAACAGTTATTGAGGGTGGAGAGAGTTGCTTAAACCTGCTGAAGGGTAACCTAGGCCTGGAGATCCCCTGGAAAGTTGGCACTAGTTTTGAAGTGACAGGAGAAATCACAGAACTTTGAAAAAATGTGATAGAGTTGATCAGCTTTAAGAAATATAAACATTAGGAACCAGGGGCTATGTTTTCAGTAAAGGAAGACAATTTTAAAGTATTTTTTTTTTGTTTCACTGAAATTGTAAAATATCACTGGTTAATAACTGAAATTATGTTCACTGAGCCTTCTTTTTAGTAGTTTTTTCTTTACTTCTCTGTAACTCTTCACTTTATCCATATATTGCTGTAATTGTTAAATCTCTATATGGATATATTTATTACTTGGTTTCAACCTTTCATTTGTTTAGTTTTAGCCCACATGTATTGCCTTAGACTATATTCATCCTACAAACTGATCAAATAAGGATCCATAAAATGCCAAGTTGAAACAAAATGCAGATATCAGATGCAGTCTACTTTCTTCAAGGTATTCAGTACAGAGAGGAGATAGAATGTCCACAAGTTACCACAAAGGAGTGTAGCCCAAGCTGAATCAGGGCTGGGTCCTAAGTTCTGGTTGATTGCAAGGTGATGAGCTCCAGGATGGGACTTGCAGACTTCAGAGAGGACGTAGAGTGTGAAATACATGTGGAAGGCAGAGTAGATGGAGAAAAACTTGGAAGAACATTCCAGCATGTTCAGAAGCCTGGAACGTTTTGGGAACTGGGAATAGTTTGATGGAATAGAGTGCGTTGGAAGGAAGCAGCAGGACATGAGCCTGGTCGGATGAGCTGAGGCCCAGCTGTAACACAGCCCTGGGCGCCTGCCTCCCTGAGAAGTAGGCGTGGAAAGGACTAGGAGACTTTCAGATGGCAGAGCACAAAAGCCAGGTCTTTGCTTTAGAAATAGAAGTCTTGAGCAGTAGGGTGATGGGGCTCCAGGGAAAAGCCCTGGAAGAGAGGAGATTACTGAAGCCTATCATACTTTTCCAGGATCAAAATGGTGAGGATGTGAACTAAAGCAGCTGTTGGGAGGATGGGGAAGTTTGGTATGCATTCAAAAAATGTCTTGAAAGTAGACTTTATAGACTTTGATAGAGATCTGATACAAGGGATGAAGAATTAATTCAAGATGATTTTGAAATTTCTTACTTGAATTCCTAGGTTAAAGATGATGCTTGTAATTAAAAATGTCAAGAGGTTTCCCTCAAAAGTAAGAAGGGCAGAAATTTTACCAGGGCTGCAAAAGACCTCTGCAAACTCATTTCAACTTCATGACTACACTCTGCAAACTCACTTCAATTTCATGAGTACATTCTGCAAACTCACTTCAATTTCATGACTACAGTCGACGGCAAAATTATGAAATAAGCTAGAATGAGTCCTAAGCTCTTAAGGATTTTTTGTGTGTATGTATGTGTGCTATTGTGAAATTGGAACTTTAACTGTATTGGCATGACTTGCCAGCCAATTTTGTACAGTAGGTTATAGACTCTACTATAGCTTCACTAAAGATAGAGTCTAAAGATTGGTAAAAGAACAAATGTGTAACACCTGTTGCTTTTGCTTATTTACAAGATGTGTCTCTTCATAACAGTATGGCCAGATTTCCTTGGTGGAGTTATGTATAGGCACACTGGAGGATAGTCAGGAAGGTTTGATTTAAAAATCAACCCACTCCCCACTCACATGGCATTTCTTTTTGTAATGAATGCTTTGAAAACAGGGGTTCTCACAGTCATTTCACAAATCCAGCCATGGTTTCTTTTTCTTTTTTTGGCTGCTCTACAAGTATGGGCAGAAGGCAGAAATTGAACTCAAGCCTCCTGCAGGAAGTTCCCTTAACCAGTGGACTGCCAGGCAAGTCCAAAGCCTGCTTTTTTATGTCAGAATATTGTGTTGCTCATTTAGCAGCCTATGTAAAATGAATCAGTGTTCCCTTTCTATTTTCTCCTCTGTTTTTTTTTTTTTGTTTGTTTCTTTTCTTTCACTTGTCTTTGCTGAATTATTTTCTATTTTGGTGTTAGATCTAATGCTTTAAACCTTTAGCAAAAGCCAAATTTCAGAGATGTAAAACAAGCATCTTTAACTGTTAGATGTAAAAGCATCTAAAATTGGAATTGTGGTGCTGTGGAAGACTCTTGAGAGTCCCTTGAGCTGCAAGGAGAACAAATCAATCAATCCTGAAGGAAATCAACCCAGAATATTCACTGGAAGGACTAATGCTGAAGCTCCAATACTTTGGCTGCCATGTTTGAAGGGCTGACTCATTGGAAAAGACCCTGATGCTGGGAAAGATTAAAGGCAAAAGGAGAAGGGGGCAGCAGAGGATGAGATGGTTAAGATAGCATCACCAACTCAGTGGACATGAGTTTGAGCAAACTCTGGGAGATGGTGAAGGACAGGAGAGCCTGCTGTGCTGCAGTCCATGGGGTCACAAAGAGTCAGACACGTCTCAGCGACTGAACAATGACAACAACAGTAAAATTTTCATGTTCCATTGTAGGAAGTTTGGCTTTGGTTTCCTGTGAAGCGGTCCTTCACCATCTTATCCAGCAAGGTTCCTTCCGTCACTTTGTCTACTTATTCTGTGTTCCTTTGCTTCCTACTGTCTGTTTCTCAAAGAGGACTTAAGAGTTTGTTTACTTGCAATCTCCCTGATCAGAGTGACCCAGGGACTGTTTGGCTCACTGCTGTATCCCCACAGGCACATAGTATAGGGCCTCATCCTGTTGATGGGATGAAGGATTCAGATATCCCAGTGTTCCTCCTATCTTCTTTGTGCTCTCTGTACACAAATATGGATTAATAAGGAAGTTTAAAAAAATCTATGTCCTAGTTCAAATGTTCTTGGTTTCAATAGTTGCTTTCTAGGATTTCAAGACCCGGATTAAGGAAGTTTAAAGGATAGTGGCTTTTTAAAGTTCCCTAAACCCAACCAATCTCTGCAAATATTTCTGGTTGGCAAAGGAGAGTGAGAACAAGGGATGTGGGTGGAGGTCACAGTCCAGCCTTCAGGCAGCCACCATCTCTCTGCTGTTAAGGCAGTGAGAAATCCACTGCAGGCAGGGCTGTCTGGATGATGTGCGAGGGCTCCTGGTCTCCAAGAGTGTTGTCTGCCCAAGACGCCCTGTGCTAAGCACATGTACAGTGGTGACGTTGGTACTCTGCAGTGCTGGGAAGAAACTGAAGGGTCTGGTTAGAATCTTGATGGAGATGAGCTAAAATCTGAGAAGGAAGCATATAGGGATGTGATAGGTCTGCCTCATATCCTGATAGTAATCATCATGGTATATCAGCAGAGGGTTTCCAGTTAAGCAAACCTAGGCTTGGACTCAGGGAGCCTCACTATGACATTTAAAGTTTCATGTCTGTGCCAGGCAAGAAAATTCCTTCTCTGGACCCTACATTTTAGAAGGCTCTGACATGGCCTTGCTCTGTCTGTGCACCTGCTCTCAGGGGAAGGAGTCCACAGAGATCAGGGACCCCGCCCTTACCCAAAGCCAGAGCTTTTAGACCAGGCTCTAGGCGCCTAAGATCCTGGCATCCCCTAACCAACTGGCCTTCAGTCCTCTTGCAGAATCTTGCAACCTCCTCCTCGGGTTCCCCTTCCCAGAGACAGACTAAGCACTGGTATGAATACTTGTAGGCCAGAGGGGCAGTCAAGGAGAGGCGTCTGCAGGCGCCGTAGACAAAGCTCAGCTTTCTGGTGAGTTCTCACACGTGTGAGTGAAGCCCCTCGTGGTGCAGATGGAGCCAGGTTGTCATTAGTCGCTAACTCTTTGTGACCCCATGGACTGCAGCACGCCTGGCTTTCCTCCTTCACTCTCTCCCAGAGCTTGCTCAAACTCATGTCCATTGAGTCAGTGATGCCATTGAACCATCTCATCCTCTGTCGTCCCCTTCTCCTCCTGCCCTTAATCTTTCCCAGCATTAGGGTCTCTTCCAGTGAGTCAGCTCTTCTCATCAGGTGGCCAAAGTATTGGAGCTTTAACTTCAGCACAAGTCCTTGCAATGAATATTCAGTATTGATTTCCTGTAGGATGGACTGGTTTGATCTCCTTGCAGTTCAAGGGGCTCTCAAGAGTCTTCTCCAGTACCAGAGCCCAGCTTTTCTTATAGACCAACCCTCAACATCCGTACACGACTACTGGAAAAACCATAGCTTTGACCATACAGACCTTTGTTGGCAAAGTGATGTCTCTCTTTTTTAATACACTGTGTAGTTTCGTCGTAGCTTTACTTCCAAGGAGCAAGCGTCTTTTACTTTCGTGGCTGCAGTCACCGTCTGCAGTGATTTTGGAGCCCAAGACAAGGAAATCTGACCCTGTTTCCTCATTTTCCCCATCTATTTGCCATGAAGTGAATGGCGTGGAGGCAGGAACAGGGAACAATGCAGCGGGAGCTTTGGTCCAGGCCAGAGGCCAGCGCATCCTTGCAGCATGCTCTGTTCAGTTCTAAATGTGGCCTCGACTTTTAGTCTTCATGAAATATGTGCTAAGAGGAAAGGAGGAAACACACATTTCTTATCAGTTTTATTAGCTTTAGTTTTGACTTTTAAACATTTAGACATATGGAATATAGATTTCTTGCCTTACACCCGCTAATGTTAAGAGCCAGCATGCCTGGCTCTCAACTAATTATGAGTATTAAATAAAATAACATATATAAAAGAAATTCTAAAAAAAAAAAAAGAAATTCTGATTCAGAAAACAAGACCATGTATCTGACCAGTAATCTCCATATCTTTCTTAAAATGCATCAAAAGCCATCTTTGTACAAGTTTGAAAAAAAGTGATTTGGGGAAATCACTCGATCACTAAAACATTATATTGAAAATTAAAGTTTAAATCTTACCTGGGGAGAGTAACACATTCAACTATGATAACATTGGCCTAAATGCATTTGTGAAACTATCTTGATAGTCAGCAGGCTGGGCTCTGAGGGGACAGCAGAGAAAATAGGCAAGTTTCAATGAGGAAGGCGACCTTTGGATGGCGGCACAGCCCAGAATTGAGAGATCCAGGAAAGGCCCCACAGGTGGGTGGAGGACAGCAAAGAACAGTCTGAGGAGTGGGGAGGAACTGGGGGAGAGGGCCAGGAAAACCTCAGAGGGGGCTGTGCCCTTGAGAACTGTATTGGAGTCGACCTTGGAATTGCCTGCAGCAAAGGGTTAGGATCTAGGAAAGGTGTGTGTGTGTGTCTAAGTGTACAAGGATTCATTTTGAGACCTTGATAAAAAGTTTCTTCAAATCTTCCTGGCTGAGTGGAGTACATCTCTAATCAAGACTGGAATAACAGAAACCCCCAACAGCAAACACATTAAAAGCATACAAAAAGGAATGATGCACAGTATAATAACCCTTGAAATAGCGTAAGATTCTGAAATGCCTTAATAATTATAAAATATTCAGTTATTGTTAATAGAGATTAAAATGTTAAGTGTAATTAACTGTGTCTCAAGATTTGCAAGTTGGCAGTTTCCAGTACTTTTGAACTCAAAGAATATCTATTGAGGCTCCGCTTTTCCAGGTACTATGCTCGGCACCAAGATAAGTGATGGACAAGACACTTAGTCCCTCCCCTGAAGGAGTTTAGAGTAGAGTGAGGGCAATAAACTTGGGTACAGACAGAAGAGTCTGAGCTCGAGAATAGCAGGGCCAGAGCATCTATTGGTCAGGAAAGGGCTCTTCCGCATAGTAATATTTAAACTGAAAGATGCAGGATGAACAGGACCCAACACATTCCTGCATGAGGAAATAGCACGTGCAAAGGCCCTGAAGTTAGAAAAAGTCAAGGAATTTGAGGTACAGGACATCAGCTGGAGAGGTGGTTAATCGGGGCTTCCTTCTAGGCCATAGGAAGGCTTCTGGATTACATTCCAAGTTTGACCACTATTATTTACTTGCTAAGCCATGTCTGACTCTTTTGAGACCCCTTGAGCTGTCCATGGAATTCTCCAGGCAAGAATACTAGAGTGGGTTGCCATTTCCTTCTCCAGGGGATCTTCCCCATCCATGGACCAAGCCCACAGCTCCTGCTACATCTCCTGCATGGATTCTTCACTCCCGAGCCACCAGGGAAGCCCTCCAAATTTGATGGGAAACCGTGAAAGGGCTTGAGATGGGCAGTGACGTGATCTGACTTTGATGTTAAGGAACGCTCTCCAGCGCTGTGTAGAGAGCAAACCTGCTCAGGAGCCTGTAGTGGAGGGGAATAGTGAGGAGGCTGGGGAGGAGTCTTCATCAGGGCAATCTGAGCCAGGCAAGCGGCAGAGGCGCAGACAGCAGTGTGTGGCTCTCAGAGGTGTTTGGAGTAGCACTGATGCCCCTTGTTGGATGGGGGTGCGTGAGACGGCAGTAGGGAAGGCAGAAGAATGCTTAGGATTCTCATTGGAGCGTCTTGATGAGGGTGAATTATGGAGGCGAGGAAGAGCATAGTCAAGAAGCAAGCATTTAGTTTGGTGTTAGATATATATAGATGCTTGTGTGATGTCTGAGAGAGACTACTGAGTGGGTGGCTGGATGCACAATCCAAAGTTCAGAGAAGAAGGCTAGACTGGAGCCGTGAATTTTAGATTCATTATCTGACAGATACGGCTTAAAGCAGAGAGAATCAGTAAGATGACCTAAGGAGACATTATAAAGAGAGAGGAGAGCAAGATACCACCATTCAGATACCCTCAGACTCCCACAGATACCATCATTAAGAAATCAGGTAGAAAAAAAAATCTGAGAAGGGGATTTAGATGGAATAACAGCAAAGGCGAGGGAGGGAGGCTGATGAGAAGGGAGGGTTTCAAGGAGGGAGGGGTCAGCTGGTGGAGTTAAGACACCGGGAGAAAAGGATTCTTCTTTCAAGTTTTTGGTGAACTTGGCCAGAAACATTTCAATAGAGTGGTGGAACGGCAATTCTTTAGTAACTAGAACATTTAGCCAACTAAATATAACGTCTATTCTTCAAACATTTTGAATAAGTGAGATTGAAATTAAGTACTGTTATCCTCCAAGTGACTCGAATATTTTGGGAAACCCCAAGATTGAACTCATATGCTTATGCCTATAGCTCTCTGCTTCTTTGTTCCTGAAACAGGGACCAAAGCTTCAATGAACATAGATTTTTAGGATGCTTTGGCACTTCTCCATTCTTCAGTTATTGCTGTCAATCTCAGGCTGAATAGATAAATATAATCATAAATTTTCACTTGTTACTTATGCATATGTGGAGTAAAACAATTATAATAGCAGAAACTTTGTTGAACACTTACTGTGTTCAGTGCCCTGTGATATGCTTTCTCCATGTATTAAGTGATATAGTTGTAGAATTATTCTCAGTTTTCAGATGAATAAATGAAGTCTTGATGAAATTACATAGTGTCCATAACCAGGCAGAGCCTAGGCATGAAGTTTTAAACACTGTACTACACTGCTAATTTATCAACTCATAAAAATCACTTTGGTTAAAAATGCAAACAATCAAGCATATCTCTGAAGTTGAGATCAATATTTGTGAGCTCATTTACTTGAAATAAAACTGTTTTAACAGCTACCAACTGACTTGAAATAATAGCTGGGATAAGTTTGTAAAGTCATATGAGGATTATGGCTGTAGATGGATGAAAGAGTTCAAAAGAAATAAGCATAAAACCAGCTGTTTGATTTTTAGAACCACACATGTGGTTTTCATATTGAAATTACTGCTTCTAGCTATTCATGCAGAAATATCTAAATCTTGAATTAATTTTAAAATGCTAATCTAGGTATTTGGCACAGGCAGAATATCAAAGATGGTGGCTTTAGTTTTTTTTTTTTCCTAGAGAGTGTCTATTGACAACATCTAGCCTTTAGTGTCATGCATTCTTTTCTATTTGACTTGAATAAACTTTGAATTTGGAGAAGGCAATGGCACCCTACTCCAGTACTCTTGCCTGGAAAACCCACGGATGGAGGAGCCTGGTAGGCTGCAGTCCACGGGGTCAAAAAGAGTCGGACATGCCTGAACGACTTCACTTTCACTTTTCACTTTCCTGCATTGGAGAAGGAAATGGCAACCCACTCCAGTGTTCTTGCCTGGAGAATCCCAGGGACGGGGGAGCCTGGTGGGCTGCCGTCTATGGGGTCACACAGAGTCTGACACGACTAAAGTGACTTAGCAGCAGCAGCAGCAGCAGCAAACTTTGAATTATGGCAAAAATGGTATAATATGATTTGTATACTTAAAACTCTTACGATAGCTATTCTAATAATACTGCAATTAAATATACTGAGAGGACCATTATATTTTTACTTGCAGTCTGTTTCCATGTTTTTGTTGTTGTTCAGTCACTCTGTCGAGTCTGACTCTTTGAGACCCCTTGGACTAAAGCATGCCAGGATTCCCTGTCCTTCACTATCTCCCAGAGTTTGCTTAAACCCAAGTCCATTGAGTCGGTGATGCCATCCAACCATCTCATCCTCTGTTGTCCCCTTCTCCTGCCTTCAATCTTTCCCAGCATCAGGATCTTTTCCAATGAGTTGGCTCTTCCATCAAGTGGCCAAAGCAGGAGCTTCAGCTTCAGCATCAGTCCTTCCAATGATATTCAGGGTTGATTTCCTTTAGGACTGACTGGTTTGATCTCCTTGCTGTCAAGAGTCTTCTCTAGCACCACAGTTCGAAGGCATCAGTTCTTCGGCGCTCAGCCTTTTTTATTGTCCAGCTCTCACATACATACATGACTACTAGGAAAACCATAGCTTTGCTTATATGGACCTTCGTAAGCAAAGTAAGAAGAAGGCAATGGCAACCCACTCCAGTGTTCTTGCCTGGAGAATCCAATGGACAGAGGAGCCTGGTGGGCTACAGTCTATGGGGTTTCGAGAGTCAGACACAACTGGGTGACTAGACAATGATGACAAAGCAAAGTGATGTCTCTGCTTTTTAATACGCTGTCTAGGTTTGTCATTGCTTTTCTTCCAGGGAGCAAGTGTATTTTAATTTCACGGCTGCAGTCACCGTCTGCAGTGATTTTGGAGCGCAAGAAAATAACGTCTGTCACTGTTTCCATTGTTTCCCCTATGCATGAAGGGATGGGATGGGATGCTATGATCTTCATTTTTTGAATGATGAGTTTTAAGTCAGCATTTTCACTCTCCTCTTTCACTTTCATCAAGAGGCTCTTTGTTTCCTCTTCGCTTTCTGCCATGAGAGTGGTGTCATCTGCACATCTGAGGTTATTGATATTTCTCTCTGCAATCTGGATTGCAGCCCGGCATTTCACATGGTGTGCTCTGCATAGAAGTTAAAGAAGAGTGATAATAAGAGGCCCTGATGTACCCGTTTCCCAATTTTGAGCCAGTCTGTTGTTCCATGTCCGGTTCATGTTTCCATGTTAGTTACTTCAATATAAAAAAATAGCTTAAGTAACATTTATGTTTTTCATTACAGGGATTTGTTTTATTAAAATTTTTATTGTGGTATGTACAAAGTAGTAACCTACATCAGAAAGACAAACAATTATGAGAGGTAACAACTAAAGTTAAAAATGATGCCAAGTCAGGCTCAGATGAGATAGGCATTACATATATCCTTTGTTTTTCTTTAAATAGAAGGAAAGATTACTATTCAGAAGAGAAAAAAAATTGTGAAAAATATAATTCTACTTTTAAAATATAAATCATATGACCAAAAGGACAGGCCGAGTGAAAATCACTCAGTTATGTCCAACTCTTTGCAACCCCATCGACTGTAGAGTCTGTGGAATTCTCCAGGCTGGAATACTGGAGTGAGTGGCCTTTCCCTTCTCCGGGGGATCTTCCCATCCCAGGGATTGAACCCAGGTCTCCTGCATTGCAGGCAGATTCTTTTCCAGTTGAGCCACAAAGGAAGCCCTAAAGGACAGGCAAGAAAAGAAAAAGAAAAAAAAAAAAAAAAACAGATAAATTAAACTACATAAAAAAAAAAAAAAAAAAACAAACAACCTTCTCTGTAGCAAAGGACGCAATTAACAGAGTGAAAAGATAATCTACAACATGGAAGAAAATGTTTGCAAATCATTATGACTGATAAGGGGGCTTCTCTGGTGGCAATGCAGGAAATGTGAGTTCAATCCCTCTGTCAGGAAGATCCCCTAGAAAAGGGCATAGCAACCCACTCCAGTATTCTTGCTGGAAAAATCCCATGAGCTGAGGAGCCTGGCTGGCTACAGTCTATGGGGTCACAAAGAGTCGAACATGACTGAAGTGACTGAGCAAACACGCATGTCTGATAAGGGATTAATTTCCAAAATATACAAAGAATTTCTACAATGCAACAAAAACAAAAAAACAAGAAAAACAGATTAAAAAATAGGCAAAGGGTTTAGGTAGACATTTATCTAAAGAAGATATACAAATATCAGATAAAAGATGTTCAAATCACTAATCCTTAGGAAAATGAAAATGAAAACCACAATGAGATACCATTTTACACCCATTAGGATGACTGCTATTTAAAAAAATAAAAAAAGAAAAGAAACAAAGCAAAAAACCAGAAACTAATAATGTTAGCAAGGACTGGAGAAATTAGACCATGGTTCCCTGTTGGTGGAAATGTAAAATGTTGCAGCTGCTAAGGAAAACAGTATGGGAGTTCCTCAGAAAATTAGAATTATCATATGACCCTTTCTGAGTATGTACCCAAATCGAAAGCAGGGACCTGAACAGATTTTTGCACATTCATGTTCATAGCGGGATTATTCACAATAGCTAAAGGATGGGAGCACCCAGTGTCTCTCAGTGGAGGAATGGATAAACAAACTGTGGTATGTACATAGAGTGGAATGTTATTCAGCCTTAAAAAGGAAGAAAATACTGACACATGCTATGACATGATTGAAATTTGAGGACATTACTCCAGGTGAAATAAAGTCACAAAAAGATAAGTACAGCATGATTCCCCATATATGTGATTTAGGGCAGTCAGATTAGTAGAGACAGAAAACAGAACGGCGGTTGCCAGGGGCTGGGGGTGGGAGAAATGATGAGCTATTGTTTCATAGATACAGAGTTTCAGTTTTGCAAGATGAAAAGTTATAGATGGTGGTGGTGAATATACAATGTGAAGTACTTAATGGCATTGAACTATACTTTTAAAAATGGTTACAATGGTAAATTTCAATATTTGTGTTTTACTAGGATTAAAGGCTCCGCTGTCCTGGAATTCTCCAGGCAAGAATATTGGCATGGGTAGCCGTTTCCTTCTCCAGGAGATCTTCCTGACCGAGGGATCAAACCCAGGTCTCCTGCACTGCAGTCAGATTCTTTATCATCTGAGCTGCCAGGGAAGCTCCCCTGCCACCACCCCCAATAAAGATATATATATACAAATCATTGTATACGTGGTGTGGTTTTAAAAAGATTTCAAAGAAGAGAAATAAGAGGGTGTATGGACATTAATAAATAGGAACTAATCTGAAAATATTTTCAGAGCTTTCTCATGCATAATAAAGTCTACATTAATATATAGTGTCTAATTATAAGAAAAACTATGACAAATGTAGACAGCATATTAAAAAGCAGAGACATTACTTTTCCAACAAAGTTCTATCCAGTCAAAGCTAAGGCCTTTTCAGTATCATGTATGGATGTGAGAGCTGGACCTTAAAGAAGGCTGAGCACCGAAGAATTGATGCTTTTGAACTGTGGTGTTGGAGAAGCCTATTGAGAGTCCCTTGGACTGTAGGGAGATCAAACCAGTCAATCTTAAAGGAAATTAACCCTGAATATTCATTGGAAGGACTGATACTGAAGCTGAAGCTTCAATACTTTGGCCACCTGATGCGAAGGGCTGATTCATTAGAAAAGACCCTGATTCTGGGAAAGATTGAAGGCAGGAGGAGAAGGGGACCACAGAGGATGAGATGGTTGGATGGCATCACTGACTCAATGGACATGAGTTTGAACAAGTTCCAGGAGATGGTGGTGAACAGGGAAGCCTGGCATGCTGCAGTCCATGAGGTCTCAAAGAGTCTGACGTGCCTGAGTGACTGAACAGCAACAGCAAATTATATATAATCAGATATCCAATTACATAATTATATATAATGTGAAAATCTCTTGTGTTCTCCTTGGTGCTGAGGATTTTCTGGGGATGATAATGAAAGGAACTGCGTACACTAGCTCAATTCAGACATTCTGTTCTGTTGCAGATCTGTGGCCACTGGTTCCCATGGTTCAGAGGCGCCATGAGGCTCGCTGGCTCTTGGAGGCTTTGGCTCTGGGCAGCAGCGTTCCTGCTTCCTGCTTCCGCTTCCGTGATGAGCAGAGACAAGCCAGGTATCCAGGTCATCTTTGTGTCCAGTCTTCAAATGTTATTTGTAGTCTTTATTTTTAAAAAATTATGAAAATAAATCTTACAGTTAAAGAGGACATAGATTAAATCTACAAGTAAAAAATAGATAAGAATTTATTGTTTTCCCCATTGACCTTCAAGTCACACATTGAGAATGCCTAAATTTACATTTTTCAATGTATGTATTAGTCTAAATAGCTTTTGTTTATCTCATTGATATTTATAAATGTAAGTATGCATTTTGCATCCATGTGTCTATTTCTCCCTTTCACCTTTAAATGATGTTACTTAAATTATTCATATTATAATATGGAAACTCATTCCCAGTTAGTATTAAGGGATGTATCTAATGTTAATTAGGGAAAAGTGAAAACAGACTAAAATAGAAAAAGAAATGTAGCTTAATTATATGTCAGTTTTGTAGTGTCTGAGATGAAGTGAACAGGAAAATAACAGTCTTGAAAGCACTTTTTGACCTAAATAGATAATTGTTGTTATTTAGTGGCTGCATTGTGTCCGATTCTTTTGCAACCACATGGACTGTAGTCCGCCAGGCTCCGCTTCCATGGGATTTCCCAGGCAAGAATACTGGAATGGGTTGCCATTTCCTTCTCCAGGGGATCTTCCTAACCGAGGAATCGAACCCACGACTCCTGCCTTGACAGGTTAATTCTTTACCACTGAGCCATCAGGGAAGCCCTAATATTTACATGCAATTGTTAAATTATCAACCTCATAAATATTTCCAAAGGACTTGAAGGCAATTTGAAACATTTATTTCCATCTCTGATTTTTAAACATGATCAAGTGGCTAATTTGGAAACCTTTTCTTGAACATTGAGTATGTGTAAGTTACTGAACTACATGCATTCTATATTATAAAGTTTAACTAGACCCACTGAAAGGCCATTTGTTAAACAAAAAGAAGCTTTGACTTGCCTTCTGTGCAAATGACCACACATGATGAATTCTGACAATAGTCACATATGATGATATGTCCTGAGAGTGTGAGTTGCCTTGTGCTTATTCTTTTGAATATTTCTTTCAGAATTTTGGCTAACAAGGTATATACAGGTTTATAACACACCCCAGTAGAGACTTTTGAGACTTTTATAACAATCTCTTATAAAGATATAACACATCTGAGTCTCTTGAACATTTTGTAAGTCTTTATGATTTTTCACTAATTTGGCAGGAGGTACATTTCATAAAATAATCTACATGGGAGTTTGAATATGCTAACACCATACCAAAGATATCCTGTGGCTCTCATACGTTTTTGGGGTGGGGGAAACACTTTCTTTTATCAGAAAAATCAGGAATGACTCATGGCAAAAAATAGTACATAGGGCAGGGAGTTTATTCTGATAATGTTGCGACTTTCCTGAATTTTTTTAATGTCTCTTCATTTTAAGAGACATAGCAGGTAATGCAAGTAATTACTTAATCAGAGGGGATAGGACTTTTTTGGCTAGAAAGGAGAGTGCATCAGTTTCCAGGCACATGCTAGTGTGTAATAAGTGTTCCTGATGATGATCTGAAGGATCTACCCAAATGGTTTTCCAGTTTTAGTGTGAATAAGGATCATCTGGAGTATTGATTCCCCGGTCCCACTCCAGAGACACCTATGATGCAAGGCAGCCTGGGGCGGAATTCAGTAATTGACATTTTTAACCAGCTTCCCAGGTGAATCTAATGCCCCGTGTTTTAGGGAAATAAAGAAACACTCGCCTTTTTGATAATTGTCTCTTTTTTCCTCAGCTGGTTATCTTGTACCAGGTTCCTTTTATTTTTTATTTGTTTACGTGTTAATTTACACTTCAATAACTCTTTTTGGAGGGGTAAGAACATTTAACATGAGCTCTACCCTGATAAGACATTTCTTTATTTTTATAGCTGATCTGACCTTCCATTTATTTATTTTTAAAATGTATTATTACTTATTGATTTTTGACTCTGCTGGGTTTTCGTTGCTACAAAGGGTTTTTCCTAGTTGTGGCTAGTGGGAACCGTGCCGCAGTTGCAGTGCACGAGCCCCTCGTTGCAGAGGTTTCTCTTGCTGCGGAGCTCAGGCTCCAGGGCGCACGGGCTTCAGTAGTTGTGGCACGTGGGCTCAGTAGCTGCAGCTCATGGGCTCCAGAGCACAAACTCAGTAGTTGTAGTGCACGGAGCTCTTGCTCCGCGGCATGTGGGATCTTCCTGGATCAGGGGTCGAACCCATGTCTCCTGCATTGGCAGGCAGATTCTTTACCACTGAACCACCAGGGAGCCCCACGCTTCTATGTGTATAATAGAGTACTGTTCGCTGTGGATCTCCGGAAGGTAATCATCTTGCAGAACTGAAGCTCCGCCACCTTGGGATTTCCCTGAATGTGATGCTCCTGTACTTTGCTATCCCAATTCTTTAATCAGGTTTACTGTATATGGGGAAATTGGAATGCATATGTTCTGGCTCAATTTACTCTACCACATTAATCTTTCTGAAAGAGTTTCCTGGGTGTGAATTCCAAGTTAATCAAAAGTCTAGTAAGCTTTATGTAACTTGAAGCATGGAGGGAAATGACTAAAGATGAAGAGTTGATTTTATTAGATTGTCTGGTAGGAGGTGCTCGTGAAACAACTCACCCTAAACCTGCCGTCGAAGTTACTTGATTGAAAGTATCATTTGCATTAATTGAAAACGTCAGCACAGCCTGTCATGAGGATTACTGGAGAGGATGACATTCCGAGCCTGGCCTGACAGGGGCTCTTCTCGTGTCTTGTGTGTCTGATTCACACGCAAGATTCCCTTTTTAGTTTCCTCATGTGCAGACCTGTGTGTGTGGTCACTAACCATTTACCGGAGGGAAGTGATTACAGCTAAAAATAAAATATAACAAATCTGAGGGAGAGGCTAGGATTTCAACTCTGGAGTCTGTGAAGTTGTCAACAGTCTGCTGTTAAACTTAAATATACGAAGGATAATTCGAGTCTTTTAATTGCTTTACTGAACTCAGTGGAGTACTTAAAGGTTACTTGCAATATTGGCCCAGTTGAGATAGAATCAAGAATAATACAGAGAGATTCAATAACACCTTGAAAATTAAAATCCTGAAGCTATTCAGAATTAGTGGTTTCATATACTTTGGTCAGTGTTACCATTATGTTGAGATTATAAGGCATACTTGAGTGTTTTCACACAGCAGATAAACAATTTGAATGTGGCCGTTTCAGCTCAGTTGTCAAAAAACGGTGGGGAAGAAACTTGTATTAACAAATATATATTGCATGCATTAGCTCCAGACTGCCTTTAATCACTTTCTTAAAAATTTCCTCTATGATAGAAGCTTATGTATCATATGGTTCCTCTTTATCTTCCACTCTCCTTAATCTAGGAGCTTCTCAGTTGGCTCTGTGATGTGCTGTGCTAAGTGGCTTCATCCGTGTCCAACTCCTTGCAACCTTATGGACTGTAGCCTGCCAGGCTCCTCTGCCCATGGAATTCTCCAGGCAAGGATACTGGAATGGGTAGCTTTTCCCTTCTCCAGGGGATCTTCCCAACCCCAGGATCAAACTTGGGTCTCCCACACTGCAGGCGGATTCTTTACCCTCTGAGCCACCAGGCGCTAGTAGTAAAGAACCCACCCGCCAGTGCAGGAGAAGTAGCAGACACTGGTTCTGTCCCTGGGTCAGGAAGATCCCCTGGAGGAGGAAATAGCAACCCACTCCAGTCTTCTTGCCTGGAGAATCCCAGGGACAGAGGAGCCTAGTGGGCTGCTGTCTATGGGGTGACATAATTGGACACGACTGAAGCGACTTAGCAGCAGTAGCAGCAAAGTATAGTGTACAGGGGTCCTAAGGACAACTAGTAACAATCAAAAGAAAGGCCTCTGTCAATAGGGAGTCTGTCAGCCTTAAAAAAAAATGAAAAGCACCTGAAAGTTCTTATTTTGATACATTTTACCCACTTCAGTGTTCTTGCCTGGAGAATCCCAGGGACGGGGGAGCCTGGTGGGCTGCCGTCTATGGGGTCACACAGAGTCGGACGCGACTGAAGCGACTTAGCAGCAGCAGGAGCAGGATGAAAAGAATACAAGCTAGTTCTATGTCTGTGGTAAACTGCTGTTCACCTTCTCAACTGTAATCCTGAGACAAATGTCGTGTTGTGAGTTTTGTCAGTAAAGGTAAAGAGAACAATTTTCCTCAACCCATGTTAGAAAACAAGAGTAAGGCCTGTCAGAATGGCTGCCCCCAAAGAGACCACAGTTGACGAACACTGGCGAGGGTGTGGGGAAAAGGCACCCTTTGTACACTGTTGGTGGGCATGTAACTTGTTGCAGTTGTTGTGCAAAACTGTGTGGAGCTTCCTCAAAAAACTAAAAACAGAGCTACTGCATGACCCAACAATTCCACACCTGGGTATATATGTGAAAAAAACCTCACTAGTTTGAAAAGATACATGCACCTCAATATTCATAGCAGCATTGTTTACAGTAGCCAAGATTTGGAAGTAGCCTAAGTGTCCATCAATGGATAAAGAATAAAGGATAAAGCAGGTACACACACACAAGCACACACACAGTGGAACACTCAGCCATAAAAAGGAATGAAATTTTGCCATTTGCAGCAACATGGTGGACTTGGAGGGTATTATGCTAAATGATATGCCCCATGGACTGTAGCCTGCCAGGCCCCTCTGTCCATGGGATTCTCCAGGCAGTAATACTGGAGCCGGTTTCCATTTCCTTCTCTGGGGAATCTTCCTGACTCAGGGATCAAACCTGCATCTTCTGCATTGGCAGGCAGATTCTTTACCACTGCGCCACCTGGGAAGCCAGACAGAGAAAGACGGAATCTAGAAAGCAAAATGAACTACTGAATGTAACAAAAAAGAAACGGACCCACAGATGTGGAGAACCAGCTAGCAGTTACCAGTGGAAGAGAGAGGGGGTAATATAGGGGTAGGAGATTAAAAGGTACAAGCTATTATGTATAAAATATGCTACAAGTATAAGCATTGGCACTTGGAATATAGCCAATATTTTATAATAACTATAAATGGAGTATAAGCTTTTAAAATTATACAACTGTGTTGTACACTTGAAACATATAACGTACATCAACTATACCTCAATAAAAAAGAAGAGTGGTAAACAGAACGCCTGTGAAACTAGACAGACTTAACTGTGATTATAGAGGTAGTAATTCCATAATACTGGAGAAGGAAATGGCAACCCACTCCAGTTCTCTTGCCTGGAAAATTCCACGGATGGAGGAGCCTGATAGGCTACAATCCATGGGGTCAGAAAGAGTCGGACACGCCTGAGCAACTTCACTTTCTTTCTTTCTATAGTTCCTTTTGGAGAAGGAGGTGGCAACCCACTC
Source organism: Bos taurus (assembly GCF_002263795.3). Lineage (NCBI taxonomy): Eukaryota > Metazoa > Chordata > Mammalia > Artiodactyla > Bovidae > Bos > Bos taurus. Next base: position 8,871,688 of record NC_037336.1, read on the forward strand.
CAGTGTTCTTGCCTGGAGAATCCCATGGACAGAGGGGCCTGGTTGGGCTGCGGTCTATGGGGTTGCAAAGAGTCAGACACGACTAAGCAACTAACACACACAATTCCATAACACAGTATGTGTACTCCTGAGGATATGAAGAAATAGAAAAAATAAAGCAGTCAAAACAGACAAGAGAGAGACCTGTTGCAGTTTCTCAGGAGGCAGCTGATGCCCTCCTTTCCTTCTCTCGTCGCACACGTTGCTCCCATGTAATCCCTTCCTTCCCTGTGCTATTTGAGAGGAGAAAGAAGGAATACAAACTGCCTTTCATGAATACCAAACCGACGACTTTTACATATAAGTGGGCGTGGAAAGACCAGAGCAGTGATAGGAAAAATATGTTTTGAAAGGCATGTGATCTAGTTCCTGGACTAGAACGCTTACCAGTTGAATAGGAGGCCAAGTCAGCAGGTGAGAACAAGGAGAAGGATTTAGAGATTAAGGCAACAAGTGATTTTTTTCAAGCACATGTTTCAAACTGAGAGCAAGGACAAAATACATTTCTACCAAATAAAGAGAATACCATAGGTACTGTTTGTTTGGAATGTGATTTTGAGAAGCATGTACAATACAGGGGGAAAAGCAGGACTATGGGAAATGAGTTTTATTTCATCACTGCCATCAAGTCACTGTTTAATCTGGGGGGAAGTCACATAACTTCTCTTAAATGACTTGTTCTTGGGCCCTCAGGTTTCTAATTTTTAGAGGAAGAGAAGGATAAAAATCTTTTTAAAATATATGTAATTTTTGTAGATAGTCTCGATGAAATCAGATAATCTTTCCCAAATCTGACCTAGCCTTCCTGTCTGGTGCTTTATCCCCTTGCGGTATCCTTCCAACCCTATGAACTGCCCGGGTCCTTCAAGCTAAGTCAGGCGGAAAGGGGGTCTGACAGTCACCGACAGCATCTTAAATCTGACAAGACTTCTGCGTTAATATTTGGAAAGGTCTGTTGATTAAGGGCCCCCAAGTAGTGCATCTTTGTGGTGAATTTTTAGTAATTACTTTTGAAAGGTTACCACGAGCCTTGGAAATGCTGCTGCTGCTGCTAAGTCGCTTCAGTCGTGTCTGACTCTGTGCGACCCCATAGACTGTAGCCCACCAGGCTCCCCCGTCCCTGGGATTCTCCAGGCAAGAACACTGGAGTGGGTTGCCATTTCTTTCTCCAATGCATAAAAGTGAAAAGTGAAAGTGAAGTCGCTCAGTCGTGTCAGACTCCTAGCGACCCCATGGACTGCAGCCTACCAGGTTCCTCCATCCATGGGATTTTCCAGGCAAGAGTACTGGAGTGGGTTGCCATTGCCTTCATTTGAAATGCTACCCCTGCCTAAATTCTCCTATCTGACAGGATGCTTGGATATGTGGGTCTTATAAGTAGTTCTTCAAGATACATGCACATTTACCCCAAAAGTATGATTTACTTTGTATTAAAATGTATCATTGCTTAAAGAAATTAACATATCCAATTTTTTATATCTACTTATATTGTATTGCCTTTTTTATGCAATGAACAATGAGACCCATGCATTCAGCTTATTGTACCTTGAGTCTTACACCCAAGGAATTAACATTTAGTTGTTTTATTTTCAACAGAAATATAGTTGACTTACAATATTGTGTTAGTTTCAGGTGTACAGAAAATACATATATATATATATAAACGTATATATATATATTCTTTTTCAGATTCTTTTCCATTATAGGTTATTATAAGGTACCGAGTATAGTTCTCTGTGCTATATAGTAGGTCTTTGTTGTTTTTCCATTTTATATATAGTAGTGTGTGTATCCCCACTCCAGTACTCTTGCCTGGAAAATCCCATGGACGGAGGAGCCTGGTGGGCTGCAGTACATGGGGTCGCTAAGAGTCGGACACGACTGAGCGACTTCACTTTCACTTTTCCCTTTCATGCATTGGAGAGGAAATGGCAACCCACTCCAGTGTTCTTGCCTGGAGAATCCCAGGGACGGGGGAGCCTGGTGGGCTGCAGTCTATGGGGCTGCACAGAGTCGCACACGACTGAAGCGACTTAGCAGCAGCAGCAGTGTGTATATATGAATCCGAAACTTCTAATTTATCTTTCCCCAACTTTCCCTGTTGGTAACTGTAGAAGTTTGTTTTCTATGTTTGTGGGTCAATTCTGTTTTGTAAATGTGCTCCTTTGTATCATATTTTTAGATTCCACATATGAAGTGATATCATGATATTTGTCTTTGTCTGACTTACTTCACTTAAATTAACATTTAGTTTTCATTTTTTTTGTTTAGCTTTTCATAACAGAGCACATATACTAGAGATATAAAGCTGTATTTGAATTTTATAAACTGAAGACTTTAGTGAAAAGCATTTTCATAAATATTATTGGAAATGTTCAATTTTATTTACTTCAAAGTGACAGGGGTATTATCTTGGCATCATCATATATTCATTAAGTCCGCAGAAGAATTTAAATAAGATATATACTGTTTCCAACTTGGCAATAAGCTGACATACCTTCCAGTCATTACCAATGCAACATAGTAGGAAGTTCCTTCCATAGTCTGGATGTGTGCTTGCCAATCATCTGTTGGAGTCTCCCTATATACATTGTGAAGAATTTAAAGTTAACCTCATTTACAACAGTCATACAGTCATTCAAAGTCATTGTAAAAAATTTGATCACAATTTTGGTGTTTTGTTTTATAAAAATTATTTTGGCTTACAGTGCTTTCTCAAAGACAAGCTGTTTTCCTCACTCTGTTGAGGTATTACTCACACAAAGGTCCACAAATCTTAGGTGCACAGTGCAGTGAATTTTTGCATAATGTATTTACACACCTGTGAAACTGCCTCTCAGATCCTATTATAGAACTTTCCAGAACCCCAGAAGACTTTCCTGGATCCCATCCCAGCTGACACCCTACCAAGGTAACCAGTACTCTGATATAGATAAGTCATACAATCTCTTGAACTTCATATAAATGGAATTCTAAAGTTTATATGACCAACCTAGATAGCATACTCAAAAGCAAAGACATTACTTTGCCAACAAAGGTCCGTCTAGTCAAGGCTATGGTTTTTCCTGTGGTCATGTATGGATGTGAAAGTTGGACTGTGAAGAAAGCTGAGCACTGAAGAATTGATGCTTTTGAACTGTGGTGTTGGAGAAGACTCTTGAGAGTCCCTTGGACTGCAAGGAGATCCAACCAGCCCATTCTAGAGGAGATCAGTCCTGGGTGTTCTTTGGAAGGAATGATGCTAAAGCTGAAACTCCAGTACTTTGGCCACCTCATGAGAAGAGTTGACTCATTGGAAAAGACTCAGATACTGGGAGGGATTGGGGGCAGGAGGAGAAGGGGATGACAGAGAGTGAGATGGCTGGATGGCATCACGGACTCAATGGATATGAGTTTGGGTGAACTCTGGGAGTTGGTGATGGACAGGGAGGCCTGGCGTGCTGCAATTCATGGGGTCACAAAGAGTTGGACACAACTGAGCAACTGAACTGAACTGAAAGTTTGTATTCTTTGGAGGACGGCATTTTTTTCCACTTATTATATCTATGAACTTCATCCAGGTCATTGCATAGAGCAGTGGTTCATTCCTTTTTATTGCTACACTTTTTCATTGTATATACCACAATTTGTTTATTTATTCTTGTCAATGAACATTTGGTGGTTTCCAGTTTTAGATGCTTATGAGTAATGCTGCGAGGAATATTCCCTTCTAAAAGAGCCTTTTACACCATTTCTGTACTCCTTTTTCTTGGGTTATTGATGTTCCAGGTTTTGAGTTCATGATTATTTAGCTTTAAGAAATGCTATGAATTTTCTTAAGTGGTTGTACTGACTTCCACTCCCATGAGCAGCAACATAGGGAATCTCGCCTGCTCCACATCCTCATTAGCACCTGTGCCGTTCTTTAATTTTTAGGCGTTTAGTGGTCTCACTGTGATTTTGCTTTGCATTTCCCTGATTACTAATGGCGTTGAGCACCTTTTCATGGGCAGGTTGGCAATATGAATATTCTCTTTTGTGAACTGCTTAGTTTTTTTTTTTCACATTATCATGATAGGGTTTTCAAACTTTTCCCAGTCAAGTTGTGAAAATTCTTTTTATGTTCTGGATATGATCCTTTGTTGGATATACATATTGTAATAGTCCCTGGATAGCCTTTTCACTCTTTTAACATTGTCTTTTGATTATTAAGATTTCAATGAAGGCCAATTTGTCAACCTTTTGTGCTTTCTGTGTCCCTATCAGTGAATATTTTCTACCCTCAGTTCATTAAGATTTTACATGTTTCTGTAGTCCTTTATTGCTTTACCTTTCACATTTATGTCTAAGAGAATCTCTAGTTAATTTCTGTGCATGGTGTGAGGTAAGGGTTCAGTTTTGTTCTACACTGATGTTCCATTGGTCCAGAATCACTGATTGAAAAGACCATCCCTTTCCCATTGGAACTGCACTTGCCCTTTTGTGGTAAATCAGGAGATCACGTGTGCACAGGTCTGTGTCTGGACTCTCTGTTCTACTGATTTGTTATGTGCAGCAGCACTACATTATAAAAGTCGCTGGTGTACAATGTTGTAGATCCTCTGGCTTCTTCTTCAGTTTTGTCTTAGCTGTTCTAGTTTTTCTGCAGTTCCACTTAAATTTGAGAATCAGCTTGTCAGTTTTCACATACACACTCACATAGGAATACACACACAACCTGCTGGGATTTTAATTGGTACTGAACTACACCTAGAGATAAAATTGAGAATTGACATCTTAACAATATTTAGTCTTCCAGTCTAAATACTTGGTTAGTCCATTAGGTTATTTAGGATTTTAATTTCTCTCTGCAACACCGTCTAGTTTTCAGTCCAGAGATCTTGATGGGATATTTAGTTTTTATAAAAATGATGATGAACTCAGATAAAAATGGATATGACTTCAATTTTCTTTAAAAAAAAATGGGCAGCATTTACAAAATACCCAGTTTTGTTATCATGTTAAGATGTCTGAGATAAGAGTTTCCAAAGTAGCTAAATATTCTTTAAAATTATTCAGTACTACATGTTTTAATTGTGTGTGTCACATCTTATATGTCTGATTAAGTGGTAGTACTATTTATAACTTGATTTACCCTTCTTGGTAGGTATATTAAGCTGAGGCCGTGTCACCACCCTTGAAGTCTACGATGCATTTGTTAAGTGAAGGATTGAGAGGCTGAGCAGTTGACCAGGAGAATCAGTAGTTTCCACTTTCCATGGAGCAGGACACAGTTTGATTTTCAGCAGTTCATCTCTGTGTCATAAAATCTTTGAGGTCATTAAACCCAAACCTGAATTTCAGAAAACATGAATTTTTGGAAAAATAAGGTTGTGATTGTAAGATGGCAAAATATTTCATCAATTTAGGTTAAGAATTGTCTAGTTGTACAGTTAGCATATTATAAAAACTGGCTGAAATTATGCCTGAAATGGCTATTAATTTCCTAGAATCTTGTTGTTCAGTTACTAAGTCATGTCTGATTAGAACTGCAGCACACCAAGCATTCCTGTCCTTCACTGTCTCCCAGAGTTTGCTCAGACTCATGTTCATTGTCTTGATGTTGCCATCCAACCGTCTCATCCTCCGTCATCCCCTTCTCCTCCTGCCTTCAATCTTTCCCAGCATCAGGGTCTTTTCCTATGAGTCTGCTCTTCACATCATATGGACAAAGTACTGGAGCTTCAGCTTCAGCATCAGTCCTAATGAGTATTCAGGGTTGATTTCCTTTAGAACTGACTGGTTTGATCTCCTTGCTGCCCAAGGGACTCTCAAGAGTCTTCTCTAGCACCACAGTTCGAAAGCATCAGTTCTTCGGTGCTTACCCTTCTTTACAGTCCAACTCTCACATCCATACATGACTACTGGAAAAACCATAGCTTTGACTATATAGACCTCTGTGGACAAAGTGATGTCTCTGCCTATTACTAAACTGTCTATGTTTCTCATAACTTTTCTTCCAAGGAGCAAGCGTCTTTTAATATTGTGACTGCAGTTGCTGTCAGTCAGTTCAGTCACTCAGTTGTGTCTGACTCTTTGCGATCTCATGGACCATAGACTGCAGCAGGCCAGGCCTCCCTCCCCATCATCAACTCCCGGAGCTTACTCAAGCTCATGTCCATTGAGTCAGTGATGCCATCCAACCATCTCATCCTCTGTCGTCCCCGTCTCCTCCTGCCCTCAATCTTTCTCAGCATCAGGGTCTTTTCCAGTGAGTCAGTTCTTCACATCAGGTGGCCAAAATACTGGATTTTCAGCTTCGGCATCAGTCCTTCCAGTGAATATTCAGGAATGATTTCCTTTGGGATTGACTAGTTTGATCAACTTGCAGTCCAAGAGTTTTCTCCAACACCATAGTTCAAAAGCATCAATTCTTCAGCAATCAGCTTTCTTTACAGTCACTTTTGCAGTCATCGTAGTCTGAATTAAATTTAAATATACCCCAGATAATAAGAAATTAGTGTATACATGTATAGTATTATATTAGTATATTGGGATGCAATGAATATGTAAATCCACTGTGAGTGTAAGCAAACTTGATCATTTCTTTGAACATCATTAACTGCCTCAACACATAATTAGTATTTTCTCAATGATTTTTTGGAGAAGGCAGTGGCAACCCACTCCAGTTCTCTTGCCTGGAAAATCCCATGGACAGAGGAGCTTGGTAGGCTGCAATCCATGAGGTGACGAAGAGCCGGACACGACTGAGTGACTTCACTTTCACTTTTCACTTTCATGCATTGGAGAAGGAAATGGCAACCCACTCCAGTGTTCTTGCCTGGAGAATCCCAGGGACAGAGGAGGCTGGTGAGCTGCCGTCTATGGGGTCGCACAGAGTCGGACACGACTGAAGCGACTTAGTGGCAGCAGCAGCAGCAATGATTTTTATCTCGTTTATTTTTCACTATAGACCACTTTAGTATAGCAGAAGTCTGCTTTTGCTATTTAGTTTTATTTTAATAACTTATTTCAGGCTGCTCTAACAAAAATACCATAGTGTTTGGAACTTAACCTACAGACATTTATTTATCACAGTTCTGGAGACTAAGTCTGAGATCAGTGTGACAACCTGGCTAAGTTCTTGTGAGAACCCTCTTCCTGAATTCCTCACAAGGTGGAAAGAACTCCTATTTCTCCAGTTTTTGTAAAGGATATGAATCCCATCATGAGCACTGCACCCCTATGACCTCATCCAAACTTAATCAAGTCCTAAAGGCCCCACTTCCAAATACCGTCACACTGGGGATTAAGACCTCAGCAAAGGAATTTGGGGAGGGACGCATTTAGTCCACTGCAGTCTCCTTCTGCTCTAAAGTTTAATATCACTAATACCAAAACCTGAATACAAGTTATGTTAAAATAGTAGTAGTTCGCTTGTTCTAATATTAGAATATACTTTGAATATGAAAATTTAACAATATTAAAGCTAGCTAATTTCCTACTGTCAAGTATATTGTAGCAATTAGAATATTAGAGCAATAAAATTGTAACAATAGCTAAGACTAACAAGCATTGTCTGTATTCCAGACACTTCATGTATATAACCACATGTAATTCTCATGAACACACAATTAAGTGGGTAATACTCTTATCCTCGTTTAAAAGAAATTTAATAAAAGAATTTAATTTCTTTCCATTTTATCTTACATTTCTGATTGTGTTACATGATTCACATTTATTCAAAGAAAAATAATAGACCCTATACTGAAAATTCTCAATATTTTTTTTTTTTAATAGAAAACCAGTGTCCTATACTGAGAACAGAGGGACGCCGGTTTAGACAAGACAACAGAGATAAACTTGAAGTTTCAGGTAAGCATGATAATCTTTCACAAGGAAGCATTTTTGTGTAAAATTATAACCAAACATGTTGTGTATTGTAGGTAACTCCTTGACATTGTAATTTAAGATGATAAGACCAATATCAATAAAATTAAGAGCAAAGCAGGCAGATGATATACAAAAATTTCTGAGAGCAGAGTTCTACATTGTTTAACCTGACGACCAACAATTCAACCTCTTGGAGAACAAAAGTTATTTGAAATTATAAAAGTCATATCTATTGTAGAAAATGTGAAATAAAGAAAGTGTATGAGAAGGAAGATCTCAATACCCCAGTATGGTGACGGCGCTCATTTTGGAACATACCTACCCTTCTTTCTCTTTTTCCCTTTAATCCTCCATTTTCTCTCTCCACCCTCCCTCCACTCTGACTCATGCACACATAATCATAATCCATACACTGCATTTGAAATCCACGCATTTCTCCACACCAACATATATTTTTCTAAAGCATGATATTTTTAAAAAGGCTGCTTAGATTTCAGTTGGATGGGTATGCTGCTGCTGCTGCTGCTAAGTCGCTTCAGTCGTGTCCGACTCTGTGCGACCGCATAGACGGCAGCCCACCAGGCCCCGCCGTAATAGTGCTTTTTATTTAACTAGTTTTCTGTCTTTAGCTATCAGAGCTGGTACAATAAGCGACTCTGATTATTTATTTAGAATCATTCCTATATCAAAGAAAATTAATATTTGAATCTCTTGAAATATATTTTGTCCTCTTACAGATTCATGTTGATGTATGGCAAAACCAATACAATATTGTAAAGTAATTAACCTCCAATTAAAATAAATAAATTTATATTAAAAAAATAATTTTACAATTTAACCTGAAATAATGAATCTGCAGATAATGACTACAAAAAATCCTATTTAAAAATCAGTATCTCTGTGAGTTTACTATATTTAATAAAACTGCTGGATTAAATCATTTGTTACACTTCACAGGTTTTGACCTAGCAGAGCGATTTTCTCTGAAACATGTGTTTTGTGAAGGTGATAAAACCTGTTTCAAATTGGGAAGTTCACTTCTTATTAGAGACACCATGTAAGTAAAATAATAATTTTTCTTTATGTTTTTGAATACTATATAAACTACTTTCTAAAGAGATTCCAAATAACTTGTTTAAAAATAAAAAGTTATCTTGACAGTATCACAATCATTTGAATGCTGCAGTAAATGTGATGTTTTTATATGTGGTTTTTAATAATCTGCAAACTGATCTTGTTCTGTGGTGTTAATTTACATGTATAGATAGAGGCATGATTATTATAAAATAGTAATTAAATCTATTTTTGAAGAAATATTATTTATGTTTAAACAAACTAATCAAAATTAGATTTTAAAATGTGAATTTGAAACATAAGACCAGTGTAGACTTAGAGACAAAAGACTGATATTTATTATATTTATTTCCACATGCTTCATGCATAGGGATAAGCTCTATGATAAATTAAAAGAATTTACCCCTTATTTATTGTATATATTGTATAGAGTAAACAGTAGGATAAAAAAACTTTTTCTTTTTTTTTTGATCTTGATATTTATTTCAAAATGGATTTACCTAAGGCTTTTTTATTGTTTGTTATCTTTATTATACTTCTGATAAATGAGACTAAAAAGAATCACTTTCCACTTGAATATTTCCCAGTTGATCAGCAATTATACAAAGCAAGCATTCACTGTATGGCTGACTATAGGTAACTGGAGGATGGATCAACAGTAAATCAGAAAGCCTGAGTCATCAAGAAGGCAGATAGAACATATATGGTTCTGATATTCAGCCTTTGAGTCCAAGGTGAACATTCCAGTGTATGACTACACTGCAATGAATAAAGCATAAAATTCTGCTTGGTTTAATATGCAACACAGATGTTTTTGTGTGAAAACACGCATGGATGTTTCCACTTCCTGATGGGTATTCTAATATTTGAGTTACCAGGTAGAGTTGTTGAGAATCTCAGCTTTGAAATTCTCAAAGAGAAATAGCATTAATTATCTCGTTGCCCATCCTCAGAGGTATCATGTAAACCAGGTTCCTAACTCCTTGAGAAAATTTTCTTTTAAATTTTCTATTTTGTGATTCTTTAGATACTTTTAGTTTAATGATATGGTTCCTTAAAAGTAAACTGCTCGTTAATTGGTAAGAAATCAGAGGGCTAAGGAAGAGGGTAATTTGATATCAGGGGATGTAACGGTGATTGTCTGCTGGAGAACTTCAGCAGATGTCACTGTACAGACCTGTGCTATCGTGGGTGTCTTAAGCCTGAAAGTGGCTTCACACGCACACATTAAACCCTCAGGGCTTGACAGCTCCCTGTTTGGGTATTCATATGCAGTAAAGAAGAGTCCATTTGTGTCTCATATATTTCATATATATTGCTTTAGATGTTTCTTAAACATAAATTTAATTAATGAATTTAAGAAAGGCAATAAATCCTTTTCCAAAAATTAAAATGCATGTTCTCTCTCACCTTCTCCTGATGATTTAAACCCCTCTAATTCTGGCCAGGTGGCCAAAGTATAGGAGTGACAATTTTAAGTAGCTACATTGGAAAACTTGTTGCCACATTTAGACAGTGCCATTCTCTTTTGAGTATGCATGGTAATAAATACTGTGTATGACTTGAAATTTATTTTTTGATTTTGGGCTCTAAATCACTGTGCTACTGCTGGGCAATCAATATAAGTTAATTCTCCAGCTCTGCACAGGAGAACTCTGGTCCCTCCACTTCAGGAAACTGGAGGGGATCTGGTTAAGCTGACTAGTGAGTGTCAAGTAGCTTGGCTCATCTCCACTTACATTTTGCTCTGTGAGCCAAAGATGCTAGGATGATTCTCTCACATGATGCCATCTTGATTTTTCAATGAGACTGGAGTAAAGTTGCAGCTATTTATATATTTGTAAATGAGCTGCCTTGCAGAATCAGCATGTGAAAAGGCAGATGCTAATTCACATGGAAATTGGGACTTTTTCTATGCCTGAGCTTTTTTTTTTTTTTTTTTTTTTTTTACTGTTGTGGCATCTTCCAGGTTTAGGAGGGGAGATATCTTATGAACTGTTGGTCTCTACCCAATGGACACTTTGTGCCTTTAGCCTGGCTTAACCTGGGGACCCAAAAGCAGCTCTTGCAAGGGTCCTTCAGGAAAACATTGTTGTCCCCAGAAAGGTCGCACGGGTACAGGAACATGTGATGAACTGTTTATGTTTGGTTTTCTTTTCAATTCATGTCCATCTTCAGTATTCCTTCGGATAGGAAATAATAAGTATTTGGGGCTTGCTGCTTAGTTTTCTAGAATCATCTTTCTGGAGGAAATTCCCTTAGCATTTTTTTATCTACAAGTTACATATCTGGTTATGTAGAAGAAATAGTGATTTCTATACACATTGAGAGCAATATTCCAGATGATCATGCTCTGATTATCTTTAAATTGTGTTTCAGCAATTATCAGGGAAAGTGGTGAAGTTCTGAGAGAAAATTTCATAAAACATGCATATGGTATGAAGCACCTTATTTATTTGGTTTAATATAATTCTTTCATTAGTTGCTTGTATATAAGCATGTTTTTAAATAAAAATGTCTTAGTAGTTGAATAAGTAAATTTAAAATGTAACAGAAAAAGTGAATTTCCTGATTTATTATTGAATTCAAGGATGGTTAAGAGCCTTATCTCTCGGGTTTTGTGTCCACAGAATAATGTGTTGAAAAGGATTCTGAGGCCCTATTGAGTTCAGTATGTTGGAGTGTTATGGCCCATTAGCAAAAAGAGGGGGGAAGGGAGGGTTCACATATGTCTCAAGTCTGTAGCTTCCCTAATTTAGGATGATACATGTGAGACGGTGGCTTTTGCTACTGAAACAGTTCCCAAAAGTGGGGGAAAATGAGGCTATGTGTGAAAAAATAATCAGCACGGATTAGTAAGATTTTATGAACTTGGATAGTGTAGCTAGAAACAGTTGGAATAATTGACTGATACAGTCCTCTTTGCTTTTATTATAAACAAATACATCTCCAGTGAAGAGGAGTTGTCTCTCTGTCTCTTTCATTAAACTGGTGGTTACATTCTGGAAGCAAAGGTCTATTTAATTTCACAGCTTTACATGGAAAATATGAGCTGGAGGAAGGTCTTCAAATTTGTGTTTTGTAATACATAATAATCCTCAGCAACTAGGAAACCCCACACTATATACATAGAAAATGTACTGAGTTTTTAAGAAGATTTTCAGTTTTGTTTTTTTTTTTTTTTATTGTTCTGGCATCTTAAGCCTTAACAGTTCCCTTGGAAATATTCCTAAATATGGGAAAACTGTTATGTGTATTGCAGAGCATCATCAGCCCCCAGTCTTTGCTACTATTGAATGGTTTACACTATGGGCATATCTTTTCTACACAAACCTTCACATTATGCTCAGACTTTTATTACTGTATTATATTAAATAACACTACAATGTACCAGAAGGTTGCTTCCTCTGTTTTTCTAACTAAAGAGGCCAGTTAAGACCCACCACTTACTCATCCATTGCCTCCTTGTTTATTCTTCACATATCCATTCATTCAGTAGATGTTTATTGAGCCAAAAAAATCCATAAGATTGATGTTTCGAGTAGAAATCCAAGCTTGTTTTTAGAGATCTTGCTCTATACTTATAATTATGTTCCATCATTTTTTACCCATCTGTTTGCATTTGATATGCAGATATCACCCAATTTCTTCAGTGGCATTAGATATTTTTGTTATTAAGTTCTGTGTTTTAACTCAAAACTTGTAACAAGTATAAATAAAAGTTGTAGCTTACTGTAAAAAGTATTTTAGGGGTTCCTGAAATTTTCTTTTTTGCTAAGGGTTGAATAAGAGGGAGCATTCAATAAGTCACTGAAATGAATCCAGTCTAGTCCAGAGCTCATCCTTTCATTTAACATTTACTAGGCACCCCACTCCAGTACTCTTGCCTGGAAAATCCCATGGACGGAGGAGCCTGGAAGGCTGCAGTCCATGAGGTCGATGACGGTCAGACACGATTGAGCGACTTCACTTTCACCTTTCACTTTCATGCATTGGAGAAGGAAATGGCAACCCACTCCAGTGTTCTTGCCTGGAGAATCCCAGGGACGGGGGAGCCTGGTGGGCTGCTGTCTATGGGGTCGCACAGAGTCGGACACGACTGAAGCAACTTAGCAGCAGCAGCTTCCAATGGCCTGAGCACTTCCTTAGGCTCTGGGACTGCACTGGGGTAGGATGCAGGAGTAATCTTGCCTTCCCAGAGCCTGCTGGAAAGACACACAATGCAAAGAAAAGCTGCACTCTGTTCTTGCCTCGACCCAAGAAGAAACTGAGCTGTGTTCTCTCATTTGAGCATAGGCTGCCAGACTCAAAGCCCACAGCTCCTCTCGTAAAAGCTACACTTCCTTAAGCATCACACACAGGCTGATTTTCAGTATCTTCATTCCTTCCCTCATAAGAGCCAGTTTTCCAACCATGTTTAATTTTTATTACTCTTTGGGACCTCTGCAAGTTCTCAAAACCAGTTAAATTCTAAATCTCAAAATTACGTTCAAAACTCTGATACTGAAGCTTCTCATTGCTGAAAATTTTGGGAGGATTACTTCATCATTTCATTAAACTATAGAAAATGAATATTTATGCATTCCTTGGATTTCATTTGGGGCATTCTATATAGGAAGTTTCCCATGTAATGAAATGTGACTTAGTAAAAAGCTGTCCAGCTGTTTACATGAGATTGACTGACAGCTGCACATAAGTCTGTTAACCAGTCCAAGCTCGTACTGCTCGCTGCACCGCAAGCCAATGAGGCGAGAGAAGATGGTGGACTAGTGTCCCAAAGAACCATCTTACCTGAGGTGAAATTCAAGCTTCTTTTCTACTGAAAGGGGAGGGAGTGTTGCTGGTTGTTGCAAACATCTTGGTGTTGGAATCCTTTGTTCTTGCAGCATCCATAGGTCTGGTTTCATAGTGTTCCTATAAACCCTCAACAAGACAAATGCTATTCTCTGTTCTGCAACTTTTTATCTCTGTATGAATGGAAAAACACTATTCCTTTAAAGGTTAGAGTCATGAAAATGGGCTATCGTGTATATTTCAGGCTATAGGTAACATTTTTTTTAATAGATTCAGTTCAGTTCAGTTCAGTTCAGTCGCTCAGTCGTGTCCGACTCTTTGCGACCCCATGAATTGCAACACGCCAGGCCTCCCTGTCCATTACCAACTCCCAGAGTCCACCCAAACCCATGTCCATTGAGTCGGTGATGCCATCCAGCCACCTCATCCTCTGTCAACCCCTTCTCCTCCTGCCCCCAATCCATCTCAGCATTGGAGTCTTTTCTAATGAGTCAACTCTTCGCATGAGGTGGCCAAAGTACTGGAGTTTCAGCTTTAGCATCATTCCTTCCAAAGAACACCAAGGGCTGATCTCCTTTAGGATGGACTGGTCAGATCTCCTTGCAGTCCAAGGGACTCCCAAGAGTCTTCTCCAACACCACAGTTCAAAAGCATCAATTCTTTGGTGCTCAGCTTTCTTCACAGTCCAACTCTCACATCCATACATGACCACTGGAAAAACCATAGCCTTGACTAGACGGACCTTTTTGTTGGCAGTAATGTCTCTGCTTTTGAATATGCTATCTAGGTTGGTCTTAACTTTCCTTCCAAGGAGTAAGTGTCTTTTAATTTCATGGCTGCAGTCACCATCTGCAGTGATTTTGGAGCCCAAAAAAATAAAGTCTGACACTGTTTCCACTGTTTCCCCACCTATTTCCCATGAAGTGATGGGACCAGATGCCATGATCTTAGTTTTCTGAATGTTGAGCTTTAAGCCAACTTTTTCACTCTCCACTTTCACTTTCATCAAGAGGCTTTTGAGTTCCTCTTCACTTTCTGCCATAAGGGTGATGTCATCTGCATATCTGAGGTTATTGATATTTCTCCCGGCAATCTTGATTCCAGCTCGTGCTTCTTCCAGTCCAGCGTTTCTCATGGTGTACTCTGCATAGAAGTTAAATAAACAGGGTGACAATATACAGCCTTGATGTATTCCTTTTCCTATTTGGAACCAGTCTGTTGTTCCATGTCCAGTTCTAACTGTTGCTTCCTGACCTGCATACAAATTTCTCAAGAGGCAGATTAGGTGGTCTGGTATTCCCATCTCTTTCAGAATTTTCCATAATTTATTGTGATCCACACAGTCAAAGGCTTTGTCATAGTCAATAAAGCAGATGTAGATGTTTTTCTGGAACTCTATTGCTTTTTCCATGATCCAGCAGATGTTGGCAATTTGATCTCTGGTTCCTCTGCCTTTTCTAAAACCAGCTTGAACATCAGGAAGTTCACGGTTCACGTATTGCTGAAGCCTGGCTTGGAGAATTTTGAGCATTACTTTACTAGCGTGTGAGATGAGTGCAATTGTGCGGTAGTTTGAGCATTGTTTGGCATTGCCTTTCTTTGGGATTGGAATGAAAACTGACCTTTTCCAGTCCTGTGGCCACTGCTGAGTTTTCCAAATTTGCTGGCATATTGAGTGCAGCACTTTCACAGCATCATCTTTCAGGATTTGAAATAGCTCAACTGGAATTCCATCACCTCCACTGGCTTTGTTCATAGTGATACTTTCTAAGACCCACTTGACTTCACATCCAGGATGTCTGGCTCTAGGTCAGTGATCACACCACAGTGATTATCTGGGTCATGAAGATCTTTTTTGTTCAGTTCTTCTGTGTATTCTTGCCATCTCTTCTTAATATTTTCTGCTTCTGTTAGGTCCATACCATTTCTGTCCTTTATCGAGCCCATCTTTGCATGAAATGTTCCCTTGGTATCTCGAATTTTCTTGAAGAGATCTCTAGTCTTTCCCATTCTGTTGTTTTCCTCTATTTCTTTGCATTGATCGCTGAAGAAAGCTTTCTTATCTCTTCTTGCTGTTCTTTGGAACTCTGCATTCAGATGCTTATATCTTTTCTTTTCTCCTTTGCTTTTCGCCTCTCTTCTTTTCACAGTGATTTGTAAGGCCTCCCCAGACAGCCATTTTGCTTTTTTGCATTTGTTTTCCATGGGGATGGTCTTGATCCCTGTCTCCTGTACAATGTCACGAACCTCATTCCATAGTTCATTAGGCACTCTATCTATCAGATCTAGTCCCTTAAATCTATTTCTCACTTCCACTGTATAATCATAAGGGATTTGATTTAGGTCATACCTGAATGGTCTAGTGGTTTTCCCTACTTTCTTCTATTTAAGTCTGAATAGATTAACTTATAGCAAAAGCATTAGAACCTTTAACAAAGGTTAAAGTAAAAGAAACAGATCCAATATAGAGTCAGATTTGTTCTCTGCTATAATTTTTCTGTCACTGTCTTTCCTAAACTATAGTTTGGCATAGCAGAAATGTGCAGTGAGTCCTTAAATCATACATTCTTAAGACAAAGGAAAAAGCTGATAGGTTCACAATTAATAAATTTTTAAAAATCATACAACTTACCCAAATTTTATTTTATTTTTTATAATTTCTTTTATTAAAGTATAGTTGATTTACAATATTGGGTTAGTTCGTGCTATAAAACAAAATGATTCAGTAATACATATATATTAATAAATTCTTTTTCACATTGTTTTCCTTTATGAGTTGTCACAGGATATTAAATGTAGTTTCTTGTGCTATCTAGCAGGACTTTACTGCTTATCCATTCAATATATTATAGTTTGTATCTGTTAATCCCAAACGCCCAGTACATCCCTCCCCTACTTCCTCTCCCCCTCTGCAACCACAAGTCTGTTCTCTGTGTCTGTGAGCCTGGTTTTCTGTTCATAGGTAAGTTCATTTGTGTCATCTTTTAGATTCTACATATAAGTGATATTGTATGGTATTTGTCTTTCTTTTTCTGACTTGCTTCATTGTAGTGTGATAATCGCTAGGTCCATTCATGTTACTGTAAATGGCATTATTTCATTCTTTTTAATGCAATTTAGGCAAATTTTATATATTAGAAAATAATTTTAAGAGTATTATACATATTTTAAGAATGCATGGAAATATTTACTTCTCTATCACAAAAGCCTCTTATCTTTTTCTAGAAAATTGAGGGGTATTCAGTTCAGTTCAGTTCAGTCCCTCAGTTGTGTCCAACTCTTTGCTATCCCATGAATTGCAGCACGCCAGGCCTCCCTGTCCCTTACCAACTCCCAGAGTCCACCCAAACCCATGTCCATTGAGTCGGTGATGCCATCCAGCCACCTCATCCTCTGTCATCCTCTTCTCCTCCTGCCCCTAATCCCTCCCAGCATCAAAGTCTTTTCCAATGAGTCAACTCTTCACATGAGGTGGCCAAAGTATTGGAGTTTCAGCTTTAGCATCAGTCCTTCCAAAGAACACCCAGGGCTGATCTCCTTTAGAATGGACTGGTCGGATCTCCTTGCAATCCAAGGGACTCTCAAGAGTCTTCTCCAACACCACAGTTCAAAAGCATCAATTCTTCGGTGCTCAGCTTTCTTCACAGTCCAACTCTCACATCCATACATGACCACTGGAAAGACCATAGCCTTGACTAGACGGACCTTTGTTGGCAAAGTAATGTCTCTGCTTTTGAATATGCTATCTAGATTGGTCATAACTTTCCTTCCAAGTAGTAAGTGTCTTTTAATTTCATGGCTGCAGTCACCATCTGCAGTGATTTTGGAGCCCCCCAAAAATAAAGTCTGACACTGTTTCCACTGTTTCCCCATCTATTTCCCATGAAGTGACGGGACCAGATGCCATAATCTTAGTTTTCTGAATGTTGAGCTTTAAGCCAACTTTTTCACTCTCCACTTTCACTTTCATCAAGAGGCTTTTGAGTTCGTCTTCACTTTCTGCCATAAGGGTGGTGTCATCTGTAAGGGGTATTAGTACATTCCATTAACAGCTTATGTTGAGATGGTTCCTTATTGGTTCACAACCACAGAAATTCCCCAGATGAAATATGAAATTGGCCCCTGTACACAGGGGGCAAGGGGAAACTGCAGAACAAGGCAGAGCAACCCAGATGGGTAGTTGGCAGGTTTACTGAGCAAGGTAACTTACATGTGAGGCTTTTCTTGCATGCCAGAAGAGCAGTAGATCTCTACAGCCACAGGCCAGAATCACAGTTTATATAGAGCCTTCATGGGGCTCAGTC
Source organism: Bos taurus (assembly GCF_002263795.3). NCBI lineage: Eukaryota > Metazoa > Chordata > Mammalia > Artiodactyla > Bovidae > Bos > Bos taurus. The sequence goes on from NC_037336.1 coordinate 8,889,750, forward strand.
GTGTACACTGTCCAGATGGTCTCAGCTATATATTACTCTCTCAAGGCTGCACCCTTGAAAGAACTTCTACCACGGAAACGGCAGGCAGAAAAGTACATTCCAAGGACAGGGGAGAGGGTTGCCTCTGGCGGTCCCTCTGGTTGCCCAGGACCAGCTCACACGTCATCTGGTGGGCAGATCCTGTCAATGACCTCTTCCAACACTTCTAAAATATAATATAATATGAAATATCAGTTTTGTATGTCCATTTAACAGAAACATTTAATATTATCATCAATTTAAGTAAGGATTTTCCTCCTTCAGATTTTATGTAATTATATAATTGAATTTTATATAATTTTATATAATTCAATATTTGGGGGTAAAATGAAAAAGTGTCAGTAATTGATCATATCTATATAGATTCTACCTGGGTTAGGAAGGGCAACCTTTCCATGGAGGAGAGCATGCAAACCCACTCCAGTATTCTTGCCTGGAGAATCCCAAGGACAGAGGAGTCTGGCAAGCACATATAGATTCTACAACATTCATATCTGATTTATTTTGTTTTATTTTATTTTGGAAACATCATTTACCATATCTACCATCTTGAAAGAAGTGAAAGAAAGTGTTGTTAGTGACTCAGTCATGTCCAGCTCTTTACAACCCCATGGACTGTAGCCCACCAGGCTCCTCTGTGGAATTCTCCAGGCAAGAACGCTGGAGTGGGTAGCCATTCCCTTCTCCAGGGGGTCTTCTCTACCCAGGGACTGAACCCAGGTCTCCTGCATTGCAGGTGGATTCTTTACCATCTGGGCCACCAGGGACCCATCTACTGTATTAATGAATGTTTAAGTGGGACGACGGAGCCTGGTGGGCTGCCGTCTATGGGGTCGCACAGAGTCGGACACGACTGAAGCGACTTAGCATAGCATAGCATAGCATGTCATTGCTGACTAGAGGTGTAATGTTGTACAGCAGATCTCTAGAGTTTATCTTTTCAATTATAGTTAATTACATGTAAATTATCTTAAATATCCTTATGCCACTTATCTTGAGAATAGTGAAGTACCAGTTAAATCTACTACTTAGGAGTCATAATAATGCAGATATTAGCATACAGTAATAAAATTAAGATGTCCTATTTTGGTAATTACTTGGGCCACTTTGATAGTCATTAATTAAATGTACTTGTATGGTTGGATTATATATTACATTTTTTACTTCACCTGTCTTTTTATCTTATGAATCAAATCTTATAAGCGACAACAACAAAGAGACTTTGCTTGGGTGCAGGTTATATATATGTATCTGTGGAATGTGCACTGCAGGTTTCCAGAATACACAAAGGAAAGAAAGCATGGAGGCACATCCTTGAGTCATCTTTAATCTTACTTGCCCCATAAAAATGCTATGACGATTAATCTGCTATTAATCTTTAGTGGTGGCAAATATACTGCTTTTACAATGGCAATAAACCCAAAATTAAGCATGACCTTAAATTTATGAGTTACCCAGAGCACTGATTGTAGTAATATATGATGTTTTGTTATACTAGTGCTTGAGAATAGCTTTAGATTTTTTTTATTGACAGGACTTCCTATTTCATGAAATAGCACTGGATAGTCTAATCCTCATTCTCAGACACAGAATCAGATAGGAAGATACAATTATGATTTCAGTGAGAAACTTTGAAATCTATGTCAATTCAAGAAAAATAATTTTGTCAACTAATAAGTCATTAATTTATTATCACTTCAGTTCTTTCAACTTAACCATAAAAGCTAATCAGAAAATAAGCATGGAAGTCATAAAGCTTCTCGTGTAATTTTATGTGACTCACACCAGTACGGTAATACCTTGTCTATGCCTTGGTTTAATTAGCACTTACATTTCCTAAAATACATTTTCCAGATTAGGTTAAAGTCTTTATCTTTTTAAATGGAAAAGAAATATATTCAAATAATTGACTTTAATAATTTCTCTCACACTGGCTGTGTAATTTAGAAGCAATCACAGGTTCAGTGAAATCTTAAACTTATGTGGACACACGTGATCATGCCATGCAGAATTAACATCTGGTTGGTTGACTATGAGACTGAATTGACCAGATGTTGGGTCAACAATTATTTCTCTTAATTGAACCATCTCAATTTGGGCTTTCCACCTTGGAATTTCTATGCTTCAGCTGTCCTCTTCCAAGGGGAACCTCCGGTTTCCAAGGTTAACCCCCTTCAATTGTGCTCCTAATCTTCTCTTTGTCAACCTCCTTTGAGACCTTGATCCACACATGATCCCCTTTGCTCTTGTTTTTGATACCCTCTTCACAGGATCCTGTCCCCTTAATCTACAAATACATATTTAATTCTTCCTTGTTCTAGAAACATGTTCCCTTGACAGCCCCTTTTCCTCCCAAACTGCCCAAAGGAAGAATGTAACTGACCACTTTCACTTCCTCACACACCCTGTAACCCATTCAGATATGACTAGGACTCCTGAATACTGTGGAAATGTCTCTTTCCGAGTCAGTGGTGACCACTGTCCTGCACCCAATGCCAGTGACCTCAGTGTGGCTCAGACCTGCCTTTGTGGACTCATTTCTCTCTGTCACAGTTGTACACCATTTCTACACAGTGGAATCCTGCACATTCTAGACAGTTGAGCTTCTACACTGCCCTCACTGATGTTCTCAAGCAAGTCTCCTTAATGCTGAGCTCTCACTCTGGCTCAGATAATCTAAATATTCCCAGGACTCATTACTGTGTGGGTTCAAATCATGTCAGAGTAAGATCAGTGCCTACATTGTTAGGAGTCCTACTTTTTACCCACACAACTGCAGAACCTCAGCTCCCTCTTAAAGGCTGTGCTTATTATTTCTGAGAGCCTCTTGAGTGTTGCACATACGCTCATGTTCAGAAGGAAGTGTGTCTCTGTTCTTTGTATATGTGTGTGATTTATTGCTTTCTTATAACATCACAGTTAAAATTTTAACCATTTTTCAGTGTACGGTTCAGTGGCATTAAGTAACTTCATGTTATGCAGGCATCACCACCGCCACTCCCAGAATTTTTTCACCTTCCCAAACTGAAACCGTACCCATAAAACAATAACTCCTCATCATTCTTCCCCTAGCCCCTGACAACATCATTCTACTTTCTGTCTCTTGACTCCTCTAGGGTTGTGGAATCCTACAGCACTGGTCCTTCGGGGTCTGGCTTATATCACTTAGTGTGCTTCTGTTCCTGTGTCCTAATCTCCTTCTAAGTGCTTGTCACCTCTGCCTTTGCTCTGGTCCCCTCCATGAGAAGGCTTCTCCCTAGGACCCAGTCAACCTCCACTCATGACTGCTTATTATCAGCCTTCAAAGCCAAAGCTGCTCTGCAGTCTGTGGCTAAATGGGGCTTGTGTGTGCTTTGGAGGACGGTGGAATGGGCTCTGTGACCCTTAGCTGTCCTGTGGATCCTAAGGCAGTGATGCTTGCATACAGAGCCTCACAGTGAAATTTTGTTCGGCTGGGTGGTGAGGCTTGTGGGATCTTAGTTCCTGGACTAGGGACTGAACTCAGGCCACAGCAGTGAAAGCGCTGATTTATAACCACTGGACCCCAGGGAATTCCCTCTCACAGTGTATTTAACAAATATAATTCACCAACTCTTGGCAACCAACTCTGTGGAGCTCAGAAGCCCATTGATACGGATACTAGGCAATCCTCTCTAATATTTTCATAGACAATAGCTCTCTTCCCATTTATCCATTATAAGAATATGAAATTCCCTTTGCTTAAGAGAGCTGTGTAGGCAAAAGTATTCCATGATATGGTCCCCATTATTTCCAAGTTCATATTTGATGCCAATGAAAGAAGAAATTCTAATGAAGTATTTCACTCAATTCCCAAATAATACTGAATACTCAGTATATGCCAAGCACCAAGGATTTAAGAATAAAAGTCCTGGTTATTTCTGTCTGGGAATTACAGAATTGCAACAGTCTTTAGATATTAAGTATAGAGGATGCTGGAAGAACCAGAGAAGCCTTCTGGAAAGCTTCACAGGGGATATGAAAAGTAGAAGCTTGAGGATAAGCACAAATTTACCAAGTGGTAGTTGGAGGAGGTGTTGTAGTGGTTTTAAAGGTCAACATAATTTGCATACTGGTGAGAAATCCCACATGGTTAGTAAACACAGCGGGGGTGAAGGAGGCTGAAGGGTGCCTGAGATGCTGTTCTGAAAGGCCTTCTGGGTCAGGCTAAGGGATTTGAACTTTACTCATATGAAAAAAGGTAAGGAAAGGTGAAAGATGTCTGGACTCTGAAGAGAAATCAATTATACCTCAACAAAGACATTTTTTCAAAACAACGAAAGGGAAATAATGGTGTTCTATTCTAGAAAAAGCTAAGTATACACCACTGGGAAAATCACAGCTTCGATAATGTCCTGGGGCTCCCAGGCTGATTTGAAAGCAGAACCCAAACCTCCAGACTCAGAAGCACACTTCACAATTCAGAGGATCTTTTGAGGGGGTTGTTGGATTTGACACGGGATTTGTTCTCTATTTTGCGGAGTGGGAGACCCTTAAAAAACACTTTCTGAAAGGTAGGTTCTCTGGTCCATCCTCAGTTTTTGTTATCTGCTGCTGCTACTGCTAAGTCACTTCAGTCGTGTCTGACTCTGTGCGACCCCATAGACGGCAGCCCAGCAGGCTCCCCCGTCCCTGGGATTCTCCAGGCAAGAACACTGGAGTGAATTGCCATTTCCTTCTCCAATGCATGAAAGTGAAAGGTGAAAGTGAAGTCGCTCAGTTGTGTCCGACCCTCAGCGACCCCATGGACTTGCGGCCCACCAGGCTCCTCCATCCATGGGATTTTCCAGGCAGGAGTACTGAAGTGGGGTGCCATTGCCTTCTCCGTTATCTTTGTTATCTGAATGTCATCTAAAAGGAGGGCTTGTTTTCAAGGGGAAGTCATTTACAATGTCACAGTGAACAAGTGCTAACTGTAACAGCCGTAATATTAGAGAGCCATCCAAGCTTTGTTTTCCCATTAACAACCTATCTGCCTGAATCCCCTCGGCAAACACAAAAAGGCTAAGATTTCAGAGTCTCTGTGGCTCTGGAACTCAAGCATCATCCCCCAGCTTGGAGAGAAGGCATTTCAGACAAACCCTCAGCCTCACGAGCCAAATTGCTTGTAACGTGACAGGTGATGGTGGATGTCAGCTGGACAAGAAATGACTTACTATAAACTCCAAGCATCTCTCACTTCACTCTCAGGAAATGTAACTTGTATCAGATTTCTCTTCCTGGAAGATATTCAGCAAGTCAAAGGCTCCACTGATACTTGTAAATACGGAAGTTCTTCATAAACCCTGCCTCACGCCTATTTAGAATGGAAGAATTAATTTGGAAGCCAGTTCTTGATATTTAAAAATAGACTTTTTTCCATTTAGCCATTTCATTTTTAAAGCAAAAAAAAAAAAAAAAAGTTGGTCCTACTAAATATGATCTGGAAAACTAACTTCAGCTCTACCAAAATAGACTTTTTAAAAAAGGGCTTTGCTTCGAGGCTTGTGCTATGAGCTAGTGGAATTGCCCCTGGAATCATTGCCTAACACTCCTTGTTATTTAGTTAGGTGAAAGAGCAAAAAAGAAACCGGTAGTCATGGGTTTTTCTTTCTCATCTTCTCTTATTCTGTAGTTTGCTTTTGTCCTTTATTTTCCTATACATGAAATAGAGATATTACTTGCCACATGACAAACTGAGATTCATTTAGGAATACTGAACAAATATATCAAATTGAACTTGTACAATGAAATTGCCAGTTACTTAATATTCTAATACATAAAGAAATTTGTAAGTTTCATTATGGTCTTTATTCTTCTTGACAGAAACCACCAGGGTATACTGAGAAAAAATAAGATCTACTCCCTAGTTCCATCTGTCTGTAAAACAACTTTATCAATAAATACTTACATGTACTTTACAATGGTGCATTATTTAGTATTTTTAAAGATTTTTTTTGATGTGGACCATTTTTAAAATCTTTATTGAATCTGTTACAATATTTCTTCCTCTTTTTTTTTTTTTTTTTTTTGTTTTTTTTTTTTGGCCATGAGGCATGTGGATCTTAGCTCCCTAACCAGGGATCAAACCCACACCCCCTGCACTGGAAGGTGACCTCTTACCCACTGGACCACCAGGGAACTCCCTAGAATGCATTATTTTTTTAATTTAATGATTTTACTTGGCTTTTGCATGCTTGCAGTGCTCTCCATCTGGAAGGGAGTATGGAAAAGCACTTTATCCTCATAAAACAGTGCTTATTGGTATCTCATGAACTGGACTTCCAGGACCACCCATTACTTGTTCAGTTGACATCCTCCTGTCCCTGGGAGACCAGATGCCTTTCCTTCCCTACAGTAACTTTATGTACAGCTCTGTTAGTCATGGATTCCGCAGCTCAAGGGATGAATAGAACGGAAGCTTCCCCTGACTCTTGGGCCAGGGAAGCATTAATGGAGGGTCAGTGCTCAGGGTTCTCTTTCTTTCCATAATCTCTTGAAATAGTCACATTAAGGATCATTAATTTTACATCTCAGGGAATTCCATGTCTTTTTAGTTTGGTAACCATTCCAGTGATCTTCTCCCTAAGGTATTAAAATCCCAACATACTGCTTCTCACCAGTAGGATAAACAATGGAGGCAGCTTTTATCAAAATACTTCATGCTTTTCTTCACATTACATGGTTTTTAATATATACACTGTTCTCACATTTTTCAGTCTTTCCTCCAAATTGTACTCATTTTAAAGAAAATGCTTGGTGAAAAATCTTATATTTTTCTAATAAACGATCTCTAAGGAATACATTCTTGCCTGGAGAATCCCAGGGACGTGGGAGCCTGGTGGGCTGCCGTCTATGGGGTCGCACAGAGTTGGACACGACTGAAGTGACTTAGCAGCAGTAGCAGCAGCAGCAAGGAATACAGAGAGAATATTCCTGATTGGTTATCGTCTTCTGTAACATGCATGTCTTGCTAAAACCCAACAGACACTATCCCTATTTTAAAGATATTACTGTGTGGTTTATGATACTTCCTGATATGTGCTCAAAATATCATTAGAAGAAGGAGCTGTAATAATCTACCCCTCAGGACTACTGGTCACCTAGGATCTGCAACTGTCATGATGAATCCTTACTCAGAGCCCAAAATATGATTTATTGTTGTTATTAATATTATAGTATGATGGTAAACATTTTAATTACTCATTTCTTGACATTAATATTTTACATTTACACTGACCCTGCCCCCACCCGATACTCAGAAAAATAATTTTTTCTCCCTTATAGTCCTCAAACATTACTTTTAAGTCAGGTCAGTAACGATGAGGGAAACTTTATCTTTAGCCTAGAGGATGCAAGCAACTTGATATACTGGAAAAATCTGACCTTGGAATTAGGAGTCCCGAGTTCAAGTCCCATCTTGACCTCTGTTATTTAACAGAGGTCGTTATTTCCCTTCTGTGGCTTTAATTTCTCATTTGTTGAGTGAGATGGTTGCTCTAAGTCACTGTTCAGGTCCCTTTCAGCTTTACAAGTGGAGGACTACAGGAAACTGTCATTGTGATTTCTTTTTTAAAAAAACAATTTAAAATAATCGTGTTTACTTATTTTGGGCAGTGCTGGGTCTTGGTTGCTGCATGGGCTTTTCCCTCGTTGCAGCGAGTGAGTGGAGGCTACTCTCTAGTTGGTGCACAGGCTTCTCATCATGGAGGCTTCGCTTGTGGGGCTTGGGCTCTGGGTGCGCAGGCTTCAGTAATTGCAGCATGGCAAATGGGCTCAGTAATTGCGGTTTCCAAGCTCTGAAGTGCAGGCACAATAGTTGTGGTGCGTGGGCTTAGTTTCTCTGTGGCCTGTGGGATCTTGCTGGATTAGGGATTGAACCCGTGTCTCCTGGATTAGGGACTGAGCCACCAGGGAAGCCCTCATGTGTGGTTTCTTATTGTGTTTTTTCCGGGAATTGTTTTGTGTCAAATGTTTTTATTAACCTGCTTTAGGATTGCTTAAGGTTTGTTTCTTCTTGCAGTCTTTTTCATGCTGAATGTGACACAGCCCAGTCTTATAAGGCCTTGACTTTTAAGGCATGGTGCAGAGTAACACAGACTTCATACTGAATAAAATGTTTGACACCTGCCAAGACTGGTCATAGGCATCACCATGGATTTTCCATGAATGGAAATGGACACATTTTTATGAATGCTTCCTATATGCTAGGGGCTGGTCTAGATTCTTGATTTAGAGCAACAAGTCTGGCAGAGCCCCAGTTGTCATGAAAATCACATTCTAGTGGGTGGAGACAGGCAATACATATGTAAACTAATACTTAAAAAAAAAAAGTTGGATTGTTATAAGCCTATGAAGAAAATAGAACAAAAGTAAGTCTTATATTATATAGACCTTTCAGAGAAGGGACATTAGAGCTGAGACCTGAATAGTGAGGAGAAGCATCTTTGGGATGACTCCTGGGAACAACCATCCTAGGAAGGAATCAGGAAGTACAAAGGCCCAAGACCTCGATGAAAATGATGCGTTCAGGAACAAAATTCAGATCGCTGTCACTGGAGTGCAGGTGCCACCCAGACACTGGACTAGGAGGCAATGTGTCAGAGGAAGGCTAGGGTCAGAGCATTAGGCTTTGTGAGCTATGATCAGTGATGTGCATTTTATTCTAGGAACCATGGGGCCCTGCAGGGAGGTGATAAGGAAGGAAGGGACCTGGTCTGATTTCACTTTAAAAGCTCATTCTAGCTACTGTGTGCTGGCTGTACATCACAGGAGGAAGAAGAGGGAGAGCAATCAAGACATGTAGCAGGAGTCCAGGGCGAGAGGTCGCAGCTTGCAGTGGGGAGTGAAGGTGGAGCTGGAGAGAAGTGGACAGAGTCAGGATCCACTACGTGGTGGAAGCACTTGCTAGTGACATGCATGGGGTGGGGGGTATAAGGGAAAGGCAAAAATCAGGTATTTTTAGGTGTTTGCCTAGAGCTTCTGGGTGCATGGTCATGTGTTTTACTGAGATGGGCAACCCTCATAAAGGGATGTGTTTGGTAGAAAGCAAAGAGTTCATTTCAGTTATTTAATTAGAGATTCTTTTAATATCCAAGTAGAGATGATGTGTAGGAGTTTGGGTGTGTGAGTTCACAGTACAGGTAAGGGGAATAGTCAGGGTTTATCTTGGTCGCATCTACTCTTAGGCTTCACTCCTCTCTTTGGAACTTTCCTCCTAAACTCCTTTCACAGGACACTTTTGCTGCCCAGGGCATCTCATCTGGGTCTGGCTAACTTAGGGCATTTCCTGTTCTGGGATTTATTCCTCCTGCCTTGTGCCTGCCTTATTTAAACTTCTGTGCTTTATAACAATTCCTGTGGATCCTGGATCCATGCTTTCTAAGGAGAGAATTAATTATTAGATGGTTTGTTATTAATAGTAAAGTGTCTGGTTTCTGGGGACTGTTTTAATGATAACAGAGCTTCCGTTTATAAAATGCATTTTCCAGAGAGAAAGAAAGCTCCCTCATAGTAGAGTATTAAGTGTTTTGGCTTCTCAGTGAAAGAACGTCACAGTTAGGGAGAATGTCAGTGTCTCTGAGTTCATACCATGTATACAAAAGATAGGGTTTCCCAGGTGGTGCTAGTGGTAAAGAACCTGCCTTCCAATGCAAGAGACAAAAGAAATGAGTGTTTGATCCCTGTGTTGGGAAGATCCCCTGGAGGAGGGCATGGCAATCCACTCCAGTATTCTTACCTGGAGAATCCCCATGGACAGAGGAGCCTAGAAGGCAACAGTCCATAGGATTGCAAAGAATCTGACATGACTAAAGCTACTTATCACAGCACATACAAAAGACAGTGAGTGAAGAATTCCATTGCATATATAATAACAAATACACACACACAGGGACTTCCCAGATGACTCAGTGGTAAAGAATTTGCCTGCCAGTACAGGAGATATGGGTTGGATCCTTGTCCAGGGAGATCCCGTGAAGAAGGAAATGGCAACCCACTCCACCTTTCTTGCTTGGAGAACTTCATGGACAGAGGAGCTTTGTGAGCTGCAGTCCAGGGGTCACAAATAGTTGGACACAACTTAGTTACTAAACAACAATATACACACAGAGTAATTAAATGCTTCATCCTGTGCCAGTATTGTTCCTGTAATACAAATGCCTTATATATCATCATTTGATTTGTATTTTCTAATGATTTTAAACAACAAACATAGACAGCGTATTAAAAAGCAGAGACATTACTTTGCCGACAAAGGTCTGTCTAGTCAAAGCTGTGGTTCTTCCAGTAGTCATGTATGGACGTGAGAGTTGGACCTTATATAAAAAAAAACTGAGCACTGAAGAATTGATGCTTTTGAACTGTGGTGTTGGAGAAGACTCTTGAGAGTCTCTTGGACTGCAAGGAAATCAAACTAGTCAATCCTAAAGGAAATCATTCCTGAATATTCATTGGAAGGGGACTGATGCTGAAGCTGAAGCTCCAATTCTTTGACCACCTGATGCAAAGAGCTGACTCACTGGAAAAGACCCTGATGCTGGGAAAGATTGAAGGCAGGAGGAGAAGGGGCCGACAGAGGATGAGAAGGCTGGATGGCATCACTGACTTGATGGACATGAGCTTGAGTAAGCTCTGGGAGTTGGTGATGGACAAGGAAGCCTGGCGCACTGTAGTCCATGGGGTCATAAAGAGTCGGACATGACTGAGTGACTAAACTGAATGATTTTAAATAAATTCTGAGCAAGAGAGGATTTTTCATTAGTCAAGTGGGAAGGAAGATCTAGAGAATGTAGTGTATGTGTGCTCAGCTGCTCAGTCATGTCCAGTTCTTTGTGACCCTATGGACTGTAACCTGCCAGGCTCCTCTGTCCATGGGATGTTCCAGGCAAGAAAACTGGAGTGGGAAGAAAACATTTCTTCCTCCAAGGGATCTTCCTGACCCAGGGACTGAAGCCCCATCTCCTCTGTCTCCTGCTTTGCAGGCAGATTCTTTACCACTAAACTTCCTGGGAAGCTCCCTAGAGAATGTAGCTATCATGCTATTTATTTATTTTTTTTTAATTTTTAAAATTTTATTTTATTTTTAAACTTTACATAATTGTATTAGTTTTGCCAAATATCAAAATGAATCTGCCACAGGTATACATGTGTTCCCCATCCTGAACCCTCCTCCCTCCTCCCTCCCCATACCATCCCTCTGGGTCGTCCCAGTGCTCTAGCCCCAAGCATCCAGTATCGTGCATCGAACCTGGACTGGCATCTCGTTTCATACATGATATTTTGCATGTTTCAATGCCATTCTCCCAAATCTTTCCACCCTCTCCCTCTCCCACAGAGTCCATAAGACTGTTTTATACATCAGTGTCTCTTTTGCTGTCTCATACACAGGGTTATTGTTACCATCTTTCTAAATTCCATATATATGCATTAGTATACTGTATTGGTGTTTTTCCTTCTGGCTTACTTCACTCTGTATAATGGGCTCCAGTTTCATCCACCTCATTAGAACTGATTCAAATGTATTCTTTTTAATGGCTGAGTAATACTCCATTGTGTACATGTACCATAGCTTTCTTATCCATTCATATGCCTAATTAACCTTAAAAGCTTCTGCACATCAAAGGAAACTATTAGCAAAGTGAAAAGACAGCCTTCAGAATGGGAGAAAATAATAGCAAATGAAGCAACTGACAAACAACTAATTGCAAAAATATACAAGCAACACCTACAGCTCAATTCCAGAAAAATAAATGACCCAATCAAAAAATGGGCCAAAGAACTAAATAAACATTTCTCCAAAGAAGACATACAGATGGCTAACAAACACATGAAAAGATGCTCAACATCACTCATTATCAGAGAAATGCAAATCAAAACCACTATGAGGTACCATTTCACACCAGTCAGAATGGCTGCGATCCAAAAGTCTACAAATAATAAATGCTGGAAAGGGTGTGGAGAAAAGGGAACCTTCTTACACTGTTGGTGGGAATGCAAACTAGTACAGCCACTATGGAGAACAGTGTGGAGATTCCTTAAAAAACTGGAAATAGAACTGCCTTATGATCCAGCAATCCCACTGCTGGGCATACACACTGAGGAAACCAGAAGGGAAAGAGACACGTGTACCCCAATGTTTATCATGCTATTTAGACAAATATTATCCATTTTTAAAGTCCTATAAGTCCCTTATGATTAATAAGATGATAATTTTTTAATCTAACACCACAAATATGTTACTAGTTCTTTGTAATTAAATATAAAACATATGGAGAAAGTCTTGGAAAAGGTGTATTTTTATTTGCAGTTTCTCACCTTTTATTAATACCTCAGTGACTTACTTATCATGAAAGCTATGAATTAGGATTTGTAGATTTTATGACTCATATTTTACCTCCCATAGTAGCAAAAATAAGGTTTATTAGTGTTAATTCTTCCTCATCTCTATCTTTGAAGAATATAAGGTGAATTTATAGGTCCTTTAAGGTTAGGATTATTTTTTCCTAAACTGAAAATAGTAGTATTTTGAAAAACAATGGTCACTCATATAATTCATGCTCATTGCAAAAATTGAGAAAGTAGAGAAGATATAAAGAAGAATAAAAATCTCTTAATTTTAATACCAAGGGAAGCATTTTAGTATAAATATCTGCATGAAATCAATTTTGAGGTCAAAGTCTCAGATCTGGACATTGCCTTCTGCCATAGCTGGTCATTATAAGGAGTCCCACTTCTGATCTTCCACCACTTCCCCTACAGTTTTATAGCATTTCCTCCAACATTATGATTGAACTGAAGGCTGCTATGCATAGAGAATATCAGAAAGCAGATGAAAACTAAATTTTAGAGTTTTTTTTTAACAATCTAATAAATTGTAAGTTCAAAAGAGTCTAAAATATGCAAAATACAAAGGGTTTCAGAGGCACTCCAGATTATATCTAGAACTCTCAGGAGCCGGTGTAAAAAGGACTTCAGAGGCAGTAAGTTTCTTGGGCATCTTTGGGTAATTTGAAATGCCTTTATTTTGGGTCTCTATGACTTTTACTTACTCATATTTTTTAAAAATTGATTTCAGATTGAACATTTTGTTAATTTGGTATACTTCTGCACCTGTCTATGAATATTTAAGTGACTTTCATTTATGTGAATAAAAGTAGGAAAAAAAGTAGAAAAGTAAAAATAAAAGATTAACTATATTTAAATTTCACTAAATTTTGGCTCTTTAAAAATAGACCAATATTAATTTCTGTGGATGAATTATTCATTTACAACTTTAAACTAGATCCAATGTGTATAAAATGGAGGGAAGGTAGAAAATATTCCATTGAGAATTTCTAGCCTAATATACTTATGAATGACTTTGGCAAGCAAGGCTCAACAATATTTTTCTTAATGGGCGTATCACTGAATAAGCAATGGATAGGATTTCTTATAGGAAATTACACTCCATTCAAAAATATTCAAGCATGGATATCTTAGACATTGCAAACTGTCATTATATCTCTTTGGTAACAGCCCAGTAATCCAATATGGCCTCATTTATAACAGAAACTTTGGCAAGATGCAGCAGAATTATTCTGTGTCACATTAAGTGTTTGTGCATGTGTGATATAAACAAAAAGCATTGCTTGTAGTCTTTAAGAGTTGTTACATTTTGTAACTTCTTATTTTTTAAATGCAAAAATTTTTCTTCAAAAATTACAGTCTTGGCAAGCAAAATCATACTTGGCCTTGAAAGCCAGAAAGGTAAATATAGTAATTATAAAGATTTTCATCCATTATAAACTTAGGCTAAGAAAAAATAAATTTTTCTCTAAACATAACTAAATTTATTTCAATGTATTATTTTAAAACTATATTTACTATAAACATTATTGATACTATTAATATTATTTTGTTTTATTATTTTTGTCAGAGAAGAAATCTTTCATAAAATATAAAACATTTCTAATTTTTGAGTTATATTTTAATTTTTTGAAATAATTATATTTAGTTTTATTTATGAAGTATTACAGAATCATATCAAAATAGCTGCTTCATTTGCTGGATTGCTCACACCACTTATTTAACAAATGGTTATAGAGTGCCCTGTTGGTATTGTACTTAAGCTTTGTGGGTGATATAAAGATAGATTAAATGCTGTGTTTGCCTTCAAAGAATTGTAATCTCATGATGAAATGTGACAGGTACCTCTGTGACTATAATCCTGAGTAGAAAATGAGGGAAAGGTGTTTTCATTATTTTTCCTTTGTCACAAGCCACTGCAAAACTAAGTGGCTTAAAAGAACAATTTATTATTTCTCGTGGTTTTGTGAGTTAGAAAAGGCCCGGAATTTATCTACGTGGTTCTGCCTCCTGAGCTGTTCACTCAGGTCACTGAGCACCATTAAGCTTGCTGTTGGTCTGCACTGGAAGTGCAAGAAGATTACTGATGATGTCAGCAGGAATGGTAAAGTAAGAAAAGCTTAGAAAATGTACTTATTCATAAAAACAATGAGGACATAGTATAAATGGTCAAAATCAATATTTCAGAACTCTGGAAATTAACCAAGGGCTTGCAACAATTAATGGGTTTTATTTAAGAAAGACACTGACTGTTAATAGAATAGCTTTGTGGCATTTTAAACTTGTCCTGTTCACATGGCTCTCCAACACAATAGTAGGCTTGAAAACCAACAGCTCTATAATCACGAGTGCAACCTAGCAGTTATTGAAGGGAGGAGAATGAGTTTAGAGGTCAATAAAACCCTATTTCTAGAGAGTTGTCATTATTTTACCTGACTAGTTGTTTCTTGGAAACCCCTACTCACAGTGTTTGTCTTTATTTGACCTTACTCAGCTTACACAGCAAGAACAGCCCTTTCCTCCTGACATTTGTTGAAAATAATCAATAGCAATTGTTTAACATTGCAGCTTCCCAAGACAGCAATTACAATTGGGGCAAATGAGAAGATGATCAAAACATTTAAAAGGAAAAGTTGGGGGAAGAGATATCCATAGAAAGCGTTAGAAAGCTTCAGTGTATTTTTTCAAATCTATACCTATGTGTGTGCAGAGGGATTTGTGGAAACCCAGGAAACATCTGAAAAGGCCCTATGTTCATTGCCCTGACCAAGTCTGAAACTCTGCACATGCAAATAAAGAAGGCTGAAAAGGCTTCCATGTTAAGGTATGGAAGCAACCTAGGTGTCCATCAGTAGATGAATGGGTAAGCTGCCTGCCTGAGCATTGAAGGCATTCTTCAGCATGCACACACAGCACCTCAACAGAGGCTTGAATGCTTATAGATCAAAGTCACTTAATTGTTTGATCATTAGCTCCACTAAACTAACTGAGCAGACTCCAGTGGTCACACATCACAAAGAATGCACAATTTACAAAATTAGTTCAGGAAAGTGACTAAGCAAACAAACAACCACAACCACCACTATGATAAAAATAACAAATAGCAACAATAGCATAATACAGATGGATGGAGAATAATTTGATTCCCAGAGTTGCCACACTATATTATTTAATATTTCTACTATTCAATAAAAGATATGCAAAGAAAAAAATATGGTCTACACACAGAGAAAAGAGCATTTAATAGAAACTGTTCCTAAGGAAACCTAGTTATTAGACTTATTAAGTAAAGACTTTAAATCAGCTATTTAAATATATTCAAATAACAAAAGGAAACTGTCTAATGAACTAAAGGAAATTATAAAAATGGAGTCTCATCAAAAGGAGCAAAGGACATACAATGGAGAAAGGATAATCTCTTCAATAATTAATGCTGGGAAAACTGGACAGCCACATGCAGAAGACACACAAAAATCAATTCAAAGTGATTTAAAGACTTGAATATAAGACCTGAAACCATAAAATTCCTGGAAGAAAACATAGGCAGTATGCTCTTTGGCATCAGTATTAGCAATAAGTTTCTGGATGCGTTTCCTCAGGCAAGGGGAACAAAAACAAAAATAAGCAAGTGGGATGGCATCAAACAAAACAAACAAAAAAAGACAAGCTACCAAATTGAAGAAAGTATTTGCAAATCATATATCCAATGAGGGGTTGATATTCAAAAAATATAAAGAATTCATATAATTCAACAGCAAGAACAAAAAACACAATTTGATTTAAAAATTGTCAGAGAAGATGAATAGACACATTTCCAATGGCATACAGATGGCCTACAGGCACATGAAAAGATGTTCAACATCATTAATTATTTGGAAAATGCAAATCAAAACCACAGTGAGATGTCACCTTATGCCTGTTAGAATGGCTATTATCAAAAAAGATAAAAAATAATAAGTATTGGTGAGGATGTGGAGAAAAGAGAACCCTTACACACTGTTGGTAGGGATGTAACTTAGCACAGCCACTGTGGAAAACAGTAAGGAGATAGCTAAAAGAGTTGATTTATCGTATGATCCAGCTAGTCCACTTTTGAGTATTTATCTAAAGAAAAAAGAACACTAATTTGAAAAGCTATATGCACTCCTATGTTTATTTTGGAGCATTATTTATGGTAGCCAAGATATGGAAGTAACCTAAGTGCTCATCAATGGATAAAGATGTGGCACATACTTATATATACAATGGAATATTACTCAACCACAAAAAGATGAAATCTGCCATCTGCAACAACATGGATGGATCTAGAGGATATTATGTGAAGAAGTGAAATAAGTAAGATAAAGACAAATACTGTATGATTTCATTCATATGTGTACTATAAAAAACAAACAAAAATAAAATGAACATACCAAACAAACAAAAAAAACATGTAAATACAGAAAACAGAATAGTGGTTACTAAAGGGGAAGGGGCAGGGGGGTGAGTGAAGCAAGTGAGTGAAGAAGGGCAACTGTATGGTAATGGATGAAAACTAAATCTTCATAAATGAAGATGAAGCTAAGATTTTCTAGACGAAAACCTGAGAGAATTCATCATCTGAAAATCTGCCGTACAAGAAATAGTAAAGGAATTACTTCAGACTGAATGAAGGGAAACTAGACAGGAACTCAAATTCACACAAAAAAATAAAGTTAACTGCATCAGATCAGATCAGATCAGATCAGTCGCTCAGTCGTGTCCGACTCTTTGCAACCCCATGAATCGCAGCATGCCAGGCCTCCCTGTCCATCACCAACTCCCGGAGTTCACTCAGACTCACGTCCATCGAGTCAGTGATCCCATCCAGCCATCTCATCCTCTGTTGTCCCCTTCTCCTCCTGCCCCCAATCCCTCCCAGCATCAGAGTCTTTTCCAGTGAGTCAACTCTTCCCATGAGGTGGCCAAAGTACTGGAGTTTCAGCTTTAGCATCATTCCTTCCAAAGAAATCCCAGGGCTGATCTCCTTCAGAATGGACTGGTTGGATCTCCTTGCAGTCCAAGGGACTCTCAAGAGTGTTCTCCAACACCACAGTTCAAAAGCATCAATTCTTCAGCACTCAGCCTTCTTCACAGTCCAACTCTCGCATCCATACATGACCACAGGAAAAACCATAGCTTTGACTAGACGAACTTTTGTTGGCAAAGTAATGTCTCTGCTTTTGAATATGCTATCTAGGTTGGTCATAACTTTCCTTCCAAGGAGTAAGCGTCTTTTAATTTCATGGCTAGATAGACTTAAAAAACAGTATGCATTTTGTATACAAAACAAAATGTATTTTATTTGTTAACTTTTTCATTCCCAGCAGATTTAAAGTATAGTTGTATAAAAAACAAAAAATAAATAAAACAGTAATTATAAATCTAAGTTGATGGGCATATAAAGTCTAAAGATACAGTTTGTATGACAATAATAGCACAAAAGAAGGAAGAGGAAACCAAATATTAGGGGCAATATTTCTGTATACTATTGAAATTAAGTTAGTTTTCATCTGAACAAGATGGTTGTAAATTTTAAATGTCAGTTGTAATTCTCAGGGCAACCACTGGAGAAATAACTGAAAAAATATATATAGTAAACAATACAAAGGAATAAAAATGGCACAGTGGAAAGTAATCTACACAAAAGAATGCAGTAGTAGAAAAACAAACTAAAAAAAGGCATTAAAGATGTAGAAAACAAATAGGAAAATAACAAACACAAATCCAAGAGTAGGGTACTAGATGGTTGGGTTCTGGTAAAGACTCACTTGATAGCTGCCTTCTCTCTGTGTCTTCATGTGTCACAGAAAGAGAGAGAGAGAGAGGCTGAGGGAGAGCTCTCTAGGTTCTTCTTATGAGGGCAGTAATCCCATCATTAGGACTCCACCTTCATGATCTCTGTGAACCTAATTACTTTCCCAAGGCCCCATCTCCAAATATAATTTCATCGAGGGTTAGGGCTTCAACATTGTAATTTAGGGGAGACATAATACACTCCATAGCACTAATATCAGACAAAATGAATTTAAGGAGAAAATATTAAAGAGACAAGGAAAGGTGTTTTAATAATGATGAGATGTCACCTCACACCTGTCAGAATGGCCAACCTCAAAAAAAACAACAACCCACAAATAAAAAATATTGGCAAGGACATGGAAAAAGTGAACTCCTGTACACTGTTGGTGGAAATGTAAATTGGTACAGCCCTTGTGGAAAACAGTCTGGAGGCTTCTCAAAAAACTATGATCCAGCAATTCTACTCCTGGGTATATAGCCAAAGAAACCAAACCACTAATTCAAAAAGATATATGCACCCCAGTGTTCACAGTAACATTATTTACAGTTATTAAGGTATGGAAGCAACCTAGGCATCCATCAATAGATGAATGGGTAAAGAATATGTGATGTATATATAAAAAGGAATACTACTTAGACATAAAAAGAATGAAATAATGCTATTTGCAACAAAATGGATGGACTTGGAGGGTATTCTGCTAAATTAAATAAGTCAGAGAAAGACAAGTACTGTGTGATATCACTCATGCATTGAATTTAAGTAATACAACAAACTAGTGAATAAAACAAAAAAAGAAGCAGACTCACTGATATAGAGAACAAACTAGCAGTTACCTGTGGAAGAGGGAAGGGGGAAGAGCAACTTTGGGGTGGGGGGTTAAGAGGTACAAACTACTATATGTAAAATAAGTTAGCCCACAAAAAGGTTGAAAGCTGACACAACAGAGCACACTCACCGCTCTAGCAGAGGTATACTCAGTGGCTCCTCTCATTGTGGGAGCACTCCAGTCATGCATACTCAGTACTGCAGATCAGAAATGCAGCTCAGAAACGCATCTGGGAGCTTCTAGTCCTACAACCAAGGAGCAGACCCTGCCCCTGACAGGGCAGTGATAACCACAGAGCAAAAAGGAGGTCCTGCTCAATATCCAGGGCAGGCTCTGCTCACCGTAACGTAAGTCACCCTTCCTATCAAGGATATAATGGTCAGCATACACTGAGGAAAGAGGTGTCAGGCATCCATACTGAAAACAGCTCTCACATCAAAAAATATTAAACTCAGGCAGGCTACACAGGGGTGTTCCCATGTAAAAAAAGATTACAAGATGAATCCCTCCAAGATTACAGTAGATAATTGTTTCTCCTAAGTTAATAGATAAGAGAAATATAAGTTAAATGAACCACTCTCAATTAAAGATCAAGAACAATGAAACAGACCTTCTCAGTTAATAATCACTGAGTTCAAAACGGAGATAATGAAAATGCTGAAAGAATTAAGAAAGGTTATCAATACAAGTGCAGATGACTGTAAAAAGGCAATAGAAAGTATAAGGAGAAGCCCAGAAAAATTAAAGAATTCATTTGAAGAGACAAAAACTGAACTAAAGACTACAAATAATATAACAAATAATACAGAAGGATGAATAAGTGATCTAGAATAATCTTCTAGATCAAGAAGACATAACAATGGAAATCAGCCAATTAGAACAGCAGACAGAAAACCAAACCCCAAAAATTGAAAGCAATATCAGAGACTTATGAGATAATACAGAGCATGCCAATCTATACATAATAAGGATCCAAGAAAGAGAATAAAGAAAAAAGGAACTTGAAAATGTATTTGAAAAAATTGTGGTTGAAAACTTCCCAGACCTAAAGAAGGAAACAGATATCCAGAAACAAGAAGTACAGCGGGTCTTGAACACCATAAATCCAAACAGACCTACATCAAGACATATTACAATAAAAATGGCAAAAGTTAAAGAGAGGATTGTAAAGTCAGCAAGAGGAAAAACCAAGAGTCAATTATAAGGGACCCCCCCAAATAAGGCTGTCAGCTGATTTCTCTACAGAAATGCTGCAGACCAGAAGGAAGTGACAAGATATAGTCAAAGTCCTGAAAGGGAAAAATGTGCAATCTAAGATACTCTACTGAGCAAGATTAACATTTAGAATAGAAGGAGAAAAAAAGAATTTCTCAGACAAGCAAAAACTAAAAGAATACAGCAATACTAAATCTACCCTAAAGGAAATATTGAAAAAAAGTCTTCTATAAGTAGAAATGAAGTAAGAATACATAGGGAAGAGAAAATCACAACTATGAACTAAATCACTTAAGGCAGTATACAGATTTAAAAAACAACAAACAGAAACCAAAATAATTCTGGGAAAGTGATGATAACAAGAGTAAACAGTAAAAAGATGAACATGAGGATGCAAAAGAGGACTTCAAAATTATAAAATGTGTGGGAGGAGAGTAAGAAAACATAGATATTTTTTCTAGAACATGTTTGGGCTTATATGACTACCAATCTAAAAGCAAGCAGATGTAAGAAGGGGTTAACATACTTGAAAAACAGGATAGCCGCAAAAAAAAAAAAAAAAATGCAATAGATTCACAAAAGACAAAAAGAAGAGAACAAAGCATAATACCAAAGGAAAATCATCAAATCACAAAAGGAAAAAGAGAATAGAAATATAAAGTCAATGGGAAAACAAGGTTTAAAATGGAAATAAATACACCGTTGTTGTTTAGTCACTAAGTCATGTCTGACTCTTTTGTGACCCCATGGATTGTAGTCCCCCAAGCACCTCTGTCCGCAGGATCCTCTCAGGCAAGAATACTAGAGTGGATTGCCATTTCCTTCTCCAGAAGATTTTCCTGACCCAGGGAGCAGACTTGCATTTCTTGCCTTGCAGGCAGTTGTTTACTGCTGAGGCACATCTATCAATAATTACCTTAAACGTCAATGGACTAAATGCTCCATTCAAAAGACATGGAGTGGCAAATCAAATTTAAAAAAAAAAAAAAAAGGAAGAAAAAGAGCTTACAACATACTGCCTTACAAGAGACACACGTTATGGAAAAGGACACACATAGATTAAAAGTGAGGGGATGGAAAAAGATATTTCATGCAAACAGGAATAACAAGAAATAGGGGTCACCATACTCATATAGATAAAATATATTACATCTAAAAAATGCAGAACACACATGCTCTTTTCAAGTGCTCATGAAAGATTCTCTAGGATTGACCACATACTAGGGCACAAACAAGCCTGAACAGATTTAAGAGTATAGAAATTATTTCAAGTATCTTTTCTGACCACAATTATATGAAACTGGAAATCAATCATGGAAAAAGAAACAAACAAAAAAACCCAATTACATGTAGATTAAACCACATGCTCTTAAAAAACCAATGAGTCAATGATAAAGATCAGAGAAGAAATTTAAAAATACCTTGAGGCAAATGACATTGCAAACACAACTATACAAATTCTATGGGATGCAGTAAAAGCAGTTCTAGAGGGAAGCTCATAAGGATACAGCTCTTCTTTAGGAAACAAGAAAAATCTCAAACAACCTAATCTACCACTTAAAAGAATGAGAAAAAGAAGAACAAGGAAAACATAACATTTGCAGAAAGAAGGAGATAATAAAGATCAGAGAGGAATTAAAGTAGAGATTTAAAAAATAGAAAGTCAATAAAACCAAGAACTGGTTCTTTGAAAGGGCAAAAAACATTGACAAACCTCTGGCCATTATCACCAAGAAGAAAAGAGAGAAGACCCAAATAAGAAATGGAAGAGGATAAATCACAACTGATACCTCAGAAATACTAAAAATACCTTAAGAGAATACTATGAACAATTCTATGCCAAAAGATTTGACAACCCAGAAGAAATGGGCAACTTTCTAAAAACACAGAGGCCACCAAAGCTGAATCAAAAAGAAATGGATAATTTGAACAAACAAACCAATCAATAGAAATGAAATAGTAACTGTAATAAGCATGGAAATATATACATTACCATATGTCAAATAGAAAGCCAGTAGGAATTTGCTGTATGACTCAGGGAACTCAAACTGGTGCTGTGTGACAACCTAGAGAGATGGGGTGGGTTGGGAGATGAGAAGAAGGTTCAAGAGGGAGGGGACATATGTATACTTATAGCTGAGTCATGCTGATGTATGGAAGAAACCAACCCAATGTTGTAAAGCAATTATTCTTCAATTAAAAATAAATTTTAAAAAAGCTCCTGACAAACAAAATTCCAGGACCAGAGGACTTCACTGTGGAATTCTACTAAATATACAAACAATAGCTTATACTGATTATTCTCAAAATGTTCCAAAAAACTGAAGAGGAAGAACACTCCCAAAGACATTCTATGAAGTCACCATCACCCTGATACCAAAACCAGATAAAGACACTACCAAAAAAAAAAAAAAAAAGAAAATTATAGACTAATATCTTTGATGAATATAGATGCAAAAATTATTAAGAAAATATTAGCAAACTGAATCCAACAAAAAAGGTCATATACCAAGGCCAAGTTGGATTCATCTGAGTCACAAGGATGGTTCAATATATGCAAATCAATCAATGTGATACACCAATCAATGAGAGAAAGGACAAAAACCGCATGATCAAGATGCAGAAGAAGCATTCAATAAAATCCAACACCTATTCATGATAAAACACTTATTAAAGTGGTTATAGAAGTAATGTATTTCAACATAATAAAAGTTATTTATGACAAACCCATAGTCAATATATTACCCAATGGTGAGAATCTGAATGCCTCCCTGCTAAAATCTGAAAGAAGACCAGGATGCCTACTCTCATGACATCTCTTCAACATAGTATTGGAATTCTTAGCCACAGCAATTAGACAAGAAAAAGAAAAGGTATTGGAATTGGTAGGGAAGAGGTAAAATTGTCATTATATACAGTTGACATGATAATATATATAGAAAACCCTAAAGATTCCAAATAAAAGCTGTTAGAACTGATAAATGAATTTAGCAAGGTAGCAAGATACAAGATTAACAGGATTAACAGGATTTGGTTGCATTTCTTTACACTAACAATGAAATATCAGAAAGTGAATGTAAAAAAATAATGCCTTTTAAATCATACCCCTCCCCCAAAATAAAATACTTAGGAATAAACCTCACCAAGGAGGTGAAGAACTTATATGCTGAGAACTACAAAACATTAGTAAAGGAAATTAAAGATGATTTAAAGAAATGAAGACTTCCCTGGTGGCTCAAACGGTAAAGCATCTGTCTACAATGTGGGAGACCCAGGTTTGATCCCTGGGTTGGGAAGATCCGCTGGAGAAGGAAAAGGCAATCCACTCCAGTACTATTGCCTGGAAAGTCCCATGGACAGAGGAGCCTGGTAGGCTACAGTCTATGGGGTCGCAAAGAGTCGGACATGACTGAGCAACTTCACTTAAAGAAATGAAAAGATATCCCATGCTTTTAGATTGGAAGAATTGATATTGTTTAAATGACTATATTACACAAAGCAATCTACAGATTTAATGTGATCTCTATTAAATTACACATGATATTTTCACAGAAATAGATCAAGTAATTCCAAAATTTACATAGAATCATAAAAGACCAGAATTACCAAAGGAATCCTGAGGAAAAAGAACAAAGCAAGATGCATAACTCTCACAGACTTCAGACTATACTATAAGGTGATGGTAATCAAATAGTATGGTACTGACACAGAAACCAATGTACCTATCAGTGGAACAGAATAGACAGCAAAGAAATAAACCCATACACTTAGAGTCAGTTGATCTTCAACAAAAGAGGCAAGAATATACAATGGTGAAAAGACAGTCTCTCCAGCAAGTGGTTTTGGGAAAGCTGGACAGCCACATGCAAATCAATAATGTTAGAACACCCCCTCACACCATTCACAAAAACTCAAAATGGATTAAAGACCTACATATAAGACAAGACACCATAAAACTCATAAATTGTACCAGTGTTTTTTTTTAGTTCAATCTCCCAAGGCAAAGGAAATAAAAGCAAAAATAAACAAATGAGATCTAATAAAATGTATAAGCTTTTACACAGCAAAGGAAAGCCCAAAAGGAAACCATAAGCAAAGTCAAAAAGACAACTTACAGACTGGCAGAAAATATTTGCTAATGATGTGACCAACCAGTGATTAATTTACAGTATATATAAACAACTCATACAACTCAACAACAAAAAACAGACCCAATCAAAAAATGAGCAGAAGACCTAAATAGATATTTCTCCAAAGACATACAGATGGCCAACAGACACAAGAAAAATGCTCAACATGCTAATTATTAGAGAAATGCAAATCAAACCTACAATGAAGTGTCACCCAACACTGGTCAGAATGGACATCATGAAAAGTCTACAAACAACAAATTCTGGAGGGGATGTGGTGAGAATGTAAATTGGTGCAGTCACTATGGAAAACAGTATGGAGGTTCCTTAAAAAACTAAAATAGAGTTGCCATAGGATCCCACAATCCCACACCTGGACATACATCCATACAAATCTATAATTCAAAAGTACAGGCACTCCTATGTTCAAAGCATCGTTAATTACATTAGCCATGTAATTAGAAAGACAAGACATGGAAACATGGACAAGACAACCATGGAAAGACAAGACATGGAAACAACCTAAGTGTCCAAATACAGGTGAATGGATTTCGAAGATGTATCTTCTTTATCCATTCACACACACACACACACACACACACACACACACTGGAATACTTCTAAGCCATCAGTCCAATTCAGTCGCTCCATCGTGTCCAACTCTTTGCAACCCCATGAACCACAGCACACCAGGCCTCCCTATCCATCACCAACTCCCAGAGTCCACCCAAATCCATGTCGAGTCAGTGATGCCATCCAATCATCTCATCCTCTGTCATCTCCTTCTCCTCCTGCCCTCAATATTTACCAGCATCAGGGTCTTTTCCAATGAGTCATTTCTTTGCATCAGGTGGCCAAAGTACTGGAGCTTCAGCTTCAACAGCAGTCCTTCCAATGAACACCCAGGATTGATCTCCTTTAGGATGAACTGGTTAGATCTCCTTGCAGTCCAAGGGACTCTCAAGAGTCTTCTCCAACACCACAGTTCAAAAGCATCAATTCTTCGGCACTTAGCTTTCTTCACAGTCCAACTCTCACATCCATACATGACCACTGGAAAAACCATAGCCTTGACTAGACGGACCTTTGTTGGCAAAGTAATGTCTCTGCTTTTTAATATGCTGTCTAAGTTGGTCATAACTTTCCTTCCAAGGAGTAAGCACCTTTTAATTTCATGACTGCAATCACCATCTGCAGTGGTTTTGGAGCCCAGAAAAATAAAGTCTGACACTGTTTCCACTGTTTCTCCATCTATTTGCCATGAAGTGATGGGACCGGATGCCATGATCTTAGTTTTCTGAATGTTGTGCTTTAAGCCAACTTTTTCACTCTCCTCTTTCACTTTCATCAAGAGGCTCTTTAGTTCTTCTTCACTTTCTGCCATAAGGGTGATGTCATCTGGATATCTGAGGTTATTGATATTTCTCCCGGCAATCTTGATTCCAGCTTGTGCTTCCTCCAGCTCAGTGTTTCTCATAATGTACTCTGCATATAAGTTAAATAAACAGGGTGACAGTATACAGCCTTGACATATTCCTTTTCCTATTTGGAACCAGTCTCTTGTTCCATGTCCAGTTCTAACTGTTGTTTCCTGACCTGCATACATGTTTCTCAAGAGGCAGGTCAGGTGGTCTGGTATTCCCATCTCTTTCAGAACTTTCCACAGTTTATTGTGATCCACACAGTCAAAGCCTTTGGTATAGTCAATAAAGCAGAAATAGATGTTTTTCTGGAACTCTCTTTCTTTTTTGATGATCCAACAGATGTTGGCAATTTGATCTCTTGTTCCTCGGCCTTTTCTAAAACCAGCTTGAACCAGCTTGAAGTTCATGGTTCATGTATTGCTGAAGCCTGGCTTGGATAATTTTGAGCATTACTTTACTAGCGTGTGAGATAAGTGCAATTGTGCAGTAGTTTGAGCATTCTTTGGCATTGTCTTTCTTTGGGATTGAATTGAAAACTGACCTTTTCCAGTCCTGTGGCCACTGCTAAGTTTTCCAAATTTGCTTACATATTGAGTGCAGCACTTTCACAGCATTATCTTTCAGGATTTGAAATATTTCAACTGGAATTCCATCACCTCCACTAACTTTGTTTGTAGTGATGCTTCCTAAGGCCCACTTGACTTCACATTCCAGGATGTCTGGCTCTAGGTGAGTGTGAGTGATCACACCATCGTGATTATCTGGGTCATGAAGATCTTTTTTGTACAGTTCTTCTGTGTATTCTTGCCACCTCTTCTTAATATCTTCTGCTTCTATTAGGTCCATACCATTTCTGTCCTTTATCGAGCCCATCTTTGCATGAAATGTTCCCTTGGTATCTCGAATTTACTTGAAGAGATCTCTAGTCTTTCCCATTCTCTTGTTTTCCTCTATTTCTTTGCATTGATCGCTGAGGAAGGCTTTCTTATGTCTCCTTGCTATTCTTTGGAACTCTGCATTCAAATGTGTATATCTTCCCTTTCCTCCTTTGCTTTTTGCTTCCCTTCTTTTCACAGCTATTTGTAAGGCCTCCTCAGACAGTCATTTTGCTTTTTTGCATTTCTTTTTCTTGGGGATGGTCTTGGTTCCTGTCTCCTGTACAATGTCATGAACCTCCGTCCATAGTTCATCAGGCACTCTGTCTATCAGATCTAATTCCTTAAATCTATTTCTCACTTCCACTGTATAGTCATAAGGGATTTGATTTAGACCTGACTGGTCTAGTGGTTTTCTCCATTTTCTTCAATTTAAGTCTGAATTTGGCAATAAAGAGTTCATGATCTGAGCCACAGTCTGCTCCCGGTCTTGTTTTTGCTGACTGTATAGAGCTTCTCCATCTTTGGCTGCAAAGAATATAATCAATCTGATTTTGGTGTTGACCATCTGGTGATGTCCATGTGTAGAGTTGTCTCTTGTGTTGTTGGAAGAGGGTGTTTGCTATCACCAGTGCGTTCTCTTGGCAGAACTCTATTAGCCTTTGCCCTGCTTCTTTCTGTACTCCAAGGCCAAATTTGCCTGTTACTCCAGGTGTTTCTTGACTTCCTACTTTTGCATTCCTGTCCCCTATAATGAAAAGAACATCTTTTTGGGATATTAGTTCTAGAAGGTCTTGTAGGTCTTCACAGAACTGTTCAACTTCAGCTTCTTCGGCATTACTGGTTGGGGCATAGACTTGGATTACCGTGATATTGAATGGTTTGCCTTGGAAACGAACTGAGATCATTCTGTCGTTTTTGAGGTTGCATCCAAGTACTGCATCTTGGACTCTTTTGTTGACTATGATGGCTACTCCATTTCTTCTAAGAGATTCCTGCCCACAGTAGTAGATATAATGGTCATCTGAGTTAAATTCACCCATTCCAGTCCATCTTAGTTTACTGATTCCTAGAATGTCTACATTCACTCTTGTCATCTCCTGTTTGACCGCTTGCAATCTGCCTTGATTCATGGACCTAACATTCCAGGTTCCTATGCAATATTGCTCTTTACAGCATCGAACTCTGCTTCCCTCACCAGTCCCATTTACAACTGGGTGTTGTTTTTGCTTTGGCAGCAACATGGATGGACCTATATAGATTATCACACTAAGTGAAGTAAATCATACTAATTGAGCAAACTCATAAGGTGGGAAAGTAGAAGGACGTGTGCTAATTCTTCATGAAAACTCCAAAATGCAACCAACCACTGAACAACCATCAGCAGGAGAATGTTGGATTCCACCCAAAAAAGATACTCCACATCCTAGGGCAAAGGATAAACCCCTAACAAGATGTTAGAGGCGGCAAAATCACATTTAGAATCAAACCTCGTACCCGCCAGAGACTCTTGGAGGGTTCAAGCAAAACCTTGTGTGCACCAGGACCCAGGGACACCACAGAAGACTGACCCTGACCTGCCTTTGAGTGTTTGAGTGTCTCCTGCGGAGGAACAGGTCAGTAGTGGTCTGCTGCGGGAACAGGAGCTCTGGCTGAGGCAGACTTGAGAGGGGCGGTATGTGAGCCCCACCATAGAGCCACTGAGCAGACAACCCACAAACTAGAAAACAATTATATCAAAGAAGTTCTCGCACTGTTGCAAAAGTTCTAGGGCCCACAACAGAATTCACAACCTGGTGATCCTGCAAAGGGACAGAGAACCCCCAAGGAATTTGACTTTGAAGGCCAGTGCGATTTGATTACAGAACTTCTACAGGACTAAGGAAACAGACTCTTGGAGGGCACAAACAAAACCTTGTGCACACCAGGACCCAGAAGAAAGGAGCAGTGACCCCTCATGAGACTGAGCCAGACTTGCTTGTGAGTGGCCAGGAGTCTCTGGCAGAGATGTGGGTCAACAGTGGTCTGCTGTGGGATCAGGGCACTTAATACAATAGTCCTGGCATAAATCCTTTGGAAGGAGTTATGACTCCATAGTCCTTTTGACTCCATTACCCCCACCATAGTTTGGCCTCAGGCCAAACTACAGGGAGGAAACACAGCCCCACCCATCAATAGAAAATTGGATTAAAGATTTACTGAGCATGGACCCACCCATCAGAGCAAGACCCATATTCCCCCACAGCCAGTCCCTCCCATCAGGAAGCTTCCACAAGCCTCTTACTTTATCCATCAGAGGGCGGACAGAATGGAAACCACAGTTACAGAAAACTAACCAAGCTGATCACATGGACACAGTCTTGTCTAACTCAATGAAACTATGAGCCATGCCATATAGGGCCACCCAGGACGAATGAGTCATGGTGGAGAGTTCTGGCAAAACGTGGTCCACTGGAAAAGGGAATGGCAAACCACTTCGGTACTCTTGCTTGAGAACCCATGAACAGTATGAAAAGGCAAAAAGATAGGACACAGAAAGATGAAATCCTCAGGTTGGTAGGTACTCAATAAGCTACAGTGGAGAAATACTTCCAGAAAGAATGAAAAGGCTGAGCCAAAATGAAAACAGCACCCAGTTGTGGATGTGACTGGTGAATGAAGTAAAGTCCAACGCTGTAAGAACAATACTGCATAGGACCCTGGAATGTTAGATTCATGAGTTAAGGTAAATTGGAAGTGGTCAACAGGAGATAGCAAGAGTGAACATCAACATTTTAGGAATCGGCAAACTAAAATGGACGAGAATGGGCAAATTTAATTCAGATGACCATTGTATCTACTACTGGGGGCAAGAACCCCTAACGAGAAATGGAGTAACCCTCAAAGTCAACAAAAGAGTCCAAAATGCAGTACCTGGGTGCAGTCTCAAAAACAACAGAATGATCTCTGTTCGTTTTCAAGGCAAACCACTCAGTATCATGGTAATGCAAGTCTATGCCCCAACTACTAATGCTGAAGAAGCTGAAGTTGAACAGTTCTATGAAGACCTACAAGACCTTCTAGAACTAACACCAAAAAAGATGTCAGTCTCATCATCAGGGACTGGAATGCAAAAGTAGGAGGTCAAGAGGTACATGGATTAACAGGCAAGTTTGGTCTTGGAGCACAAAATGAAGCAGGGCAAAGGCTAACAAAGTTTTGCCAAGAGAATGCACTGGTTATAGCAAACACCCTCTTCCAACAACACAAGAGACAACTCTACACATGGACATCACCAGATGGTCAATACTGAAATCAGATTGATTATATTCTTTGCAGCCAAAGATGGAGAAGCTCTATACAGTCAGCAAAAACAAGACCAGGAGCTGACTGTGGCTCAGATCATGAACTCCTTATTGCCAAATTCAGACTCAAATTGAAGAAAGTGGGGAAAACCACTAGATCATTCAGCTATGACCTAAATCAAATTCCTTATGATTATGTAGTGGAAGTGGAAAATAGATTCAAGGGATTAGAACTGATACACTGGTAGACATAGTGCCTGAAGAACTATGGATGGAGGTTCATAACATTGTACAGAAGGCAGTGATCAAAATCATCCCCATGAAAAAGAAATGCGAAAAGGGAAATGGTTGTCTGAGGAGGGTTACAAAGTGTTGAGAAAAGAAGAGAAGCAAAAGGCAAAGGAGAAATTGAAAGATATGAATGCAGAGTTCTGAAGACTATTCAGGAGAGATTAAAAAAAATTTTTTTAAAGGCCTTCCTAAGTGATCAGTACAAGGAAATAGGGGAAAATGATAGAAAGAGAAAGACTAGGGATCTCTTCAAGAAAATTAGAGATACCAAGGGAATAGTTCATGCAAAGATGGGCACAATAATGGACAGAAATGGTATGGACCTAAAAGAAGCATAAGATATTAAGAAGAGTTGGCAAGAATACATAGAAGAACTATACAAAAAGATCTTTATGACCCAGATAATGACAATGGTGTGATTACTCACCTAGAGCCAGACATCCTGGAGTGTGAAGTCAAGTGGGCCTTAGGAAGCATTACTACAAACAAAACTAATGGAGGTGATGGAATTCCAGTTGAACTCTTTCAAATCCTAAAAGATGATGCTGTGAAAGTGCTGCAGTCAATATGGCCGCAAATTTGGAAAACTCACCTGTGGCCACGAGATTGGAAAAGCTCAGTTTTCATTTCAATCCCAAAGAAAGGCAATGCCAAAGAATATTCTAACTACCACATAATTGCACTCATCTCACACGCTAGCAAAGTAGTGCTCAAAATTGTCCAAACTAGGCTTCAGCGGTACATGAACTGAGAAGTTATAGATGGTCCAGCTAGATTTAGAAAAGGTAGAAGAACCAGAGATCAAATTGCCAACATCTGCTGGATCACAGAAAAAGCAAGAGCATTCCGGAAAAGCATCTACTTCTGCTTCATTGACTACGTTAAAATCCTTTGACTTTGTGGATCACAACAAACTGTGGAACATTCTTAAAGAGAATTCTGTATGTAGGTAAAGAAGCTACAGTTTGAACCAAACATGGAACAAGACTGGTTCAAAATTGGGGAAGAAATACATCAAGGCTGTATATTGTTACCCTGCTTATTTAACTTATATGCAGAGTACATCATGAGAAATGCTGAGCTGGAGGAAGCACAAGCTGGAATCAAGATTGTCGGGAGAAATCAATAACCTCAGATATGCAGATGACACCACCCTTATGGCAGAAAGCTAAGAGGAACTAAAGAGCCTATTGATGAAAATGAAAGAGGAGACTGAAAAAGCTGGCTTAAAACTCATTCAAAAACGAGGATCATGGCATCTGGTCCCATTACCTATGGCAGATAGATGGGGAACAATAGAAGCAGTGACAGACTTAATTTTTTGGGGCTTCAAAATTCACTGCAGATGGTGACTGCTGCCATGAAATTAAAATACACTTGCTCCTTGGAAGAAAAGCTATGACCAACCTAGACAGTATATTAAAAAGCAGAGTCATTACTTTACCAGCAAAGGTCCGTCTAGTCAAAGCTATGGTTTTTCCAGTAGTCATGAATGGATGTGAGAGTTGGACTGTAAAGAAGGTTGACCATCGAAAATCTGATGCTTTTAAACTGTGGTGTTGGAGAAGACTCTTGAGAGTCCCTTTTCTGCAAGAAGATCAAACCAGTCAATCCTAAAGGAAGTCAGTCCTGTGTGTTTATTGAAAGGACTGATGCTGAAGCTGAAGCTTCAACTCTTTGGCCACCTGATGTGAAGAACTGACTCATTGGAAAAGACCCTTATGCTGGAAAACATTGAAGGCAGGAGGAAAAGAGGATGATAGAGGATGAGGTGGTTGGATGGCATCATTGACTCGAGGGACATGAGTCTGAGCAAGCTCTGGAAGTTGGTGATGCACAGGGCAGTATGGCGTGCTGCAGTCCATGGTGTTGCAAAGAGTCAGACACGACTGAGTGACTGAACTAAACTGAACTGAAGGGTAGTAATTTAGAAAGAGAACCACAAATACCTTATGATGTCACTTACATGTAGAATCTAAAATATGACACAAATCAGTATATCTATGAAATAAAAACATAGGCACAGATACAGAGAACAGACTTGTAGTGCCAAGGCAGATGAGCGGTAGGGGAGAGAAAGGTTGGGAGTTTTGGACTAGCAGATGCAACCTATTATATATAGGATGGATAAACAACAAGGTCCTAATGCATACCACAGGAAACTCTATTCAGTATCTCATGACAAACCATAACAGAAAAGAATGTGAAAAAGAATAAATATATGTATAATACACACACATATTGTATCACACACACACACATATATATGTAAGTGTGTCACTTTGCTGTACAGAAGATATTAACACCATATGGTAAATCAAGAATACTTCAATAAAATAAAAAATAAAGATGGCAATGGAAAAAGTAAGCTATTATATAAGAATAAGTATAACACAGAGAATATAACTAATGTTTTATAATAGTAACCATAATAAGATTATAACTTATAAAAATTGGAAATCCCCATATTGCACACCTGTAAGATATACTGTACATCAACTATATAACTTATACTGTACACCAAGTCAACTCACAGAACTGAAGGGAGAAATAAACAATTCAACAGTAGTAGTTGGAGACTTTAATACCCCATTTTAAAAATCAATAGAACATTAGACAGGAGATTAGTAAGGAAATAGAAGCCTTGAGCAAATATACAAGCCAATTACACCTAACAGACTGTAGAACATTCCACCCAACAACAGAACAATACACATTTTTCTCAACTGCACATGGAACTTTCTCCAGAGTAGGCCATATATTATGTTATAAAAAGCAAGGCTCAGTGATTTAAAAGGACTGAATCCTTCCCACTGTTATAGGATTTTAAAAGCAATCCCATTCCTAATAATACTTTTTCCATTCATAACCTTGAGTTCTAATTTTGTCCAGGCACTGTATTTACCTACTGTCTTCCAATTTATATCATTTCCTTTTATTTTCTGTGAATGTTTTTCCTCTACTGATTTTAAAAACCAATTTGGGCAGGAAATTCCCTTTTACCATCTTTATAAGCCTCCGTGGGTATTCAAGAAACATTTGTGCATATCCAAACTTTGCTAACTAGCAGTCGTTGATTTGGTTTTGCACGATGTTGGTCTGGACAGTGTTTATGAAAAATCCGAAATAAGTGCCCAAATTAAAACTCTAAGCTTTTCAGAAAAAAATCTGGGTTTTTGGCTTAAAAAATTGGGCTGAACTGGTAACACTGGACCTGCTTCCCTATATGGTAAGAGGTGGGGAAGCTAATTAGCAGCTGTTCCTGTGACTGGGCTGGGCTCTACATTTCCCTTAGTCTACATGCATGTCCTCTACATGAGGACAGCTACCAATGCTGTTAGCAACTCACTTGCTCTATTAGCTTTTCCTATAGAATTCTTATGAAAAAAGTGAAAATTTCTTATATGGACACTTTTATTCATGATAGAAAATCTAAAGCTAGACTTAGAAGGGGCCATGTGTTATTTTTCATTTTGTTTTTGTTTTCAGATATTTAAACCTGAATTACATTCATAAACTGATTCCTTTAATAATATTTATTGAGTGCCACCTTGCTTACTATTCTAGATGCTGGTGGATAGGATAAACAAAGAACCTCGGGAAGCTTACATTCTAGTTTCCTGGCTGGGCTCTAAAGCCATGTGGTTGTGACTCTTGGTTTATATTATTGAGGGAAGGATGTCTTCAGTGTTAAAACCTTCAGAAGGATGGAGGGTAGTGAGGATTGAGAAGAGACCAGTGGGTTAGGTGATTGGGAATGATTTAGTTCATAGGTGGGGGGTGAAGAGGTGTGGTTGACTGATTTTATTAGTTTTACTCAAAGGACATTAAAGACAGATCAGCACAGAGACATCTGCCATCGTGCTGATCAGAAGCTAGTAATAGAAACAAACACTTTCGAAGTCAACATTTTGGGTTCTCAAACATGGTGCCAGGTCTCTCCTTCTGTCCTCCTCACTCTGGTGAGATTTTTCGGTTGGGCAGCCATGCTGACCAGAGCTGACCCTATAGAGTGCCCCCTTTTATTCTTCCCACTGTCTTGCAGTCTCTTCAGCAATCTTACTGGCTTACTAGCGACAGCCCTGCAGTCTGTGTTGGCATAGGTGATGTGCAGGGAGCTAAAGGTCCCAGCCGCCCTCGGACACCCGTCAGTCACTATGTGGCGAAGGTGACTGGCACCATTAGTTAGATGTGAACAAGGCTACCTGGGAGCAGCAGCGCACCAGTGACCCGCAGAACCACCAGCACATGGCCATGTACACAGAGATTGCATGCTCCTAATGACTTTCCATATCGGAAAGAACTCTGCATGAGAAGTCGCAGGAAATGGCCTGCGGCCCCACTCCCTCGCCACTAGCCATCTGGGTGACAGTGTCCCTGGGTGAAGAGTGAGGAGCAGAACTCCAGGTCGTCTGGACTCCAGCAGCGGGGGAGTACTCACCGTGGGTCTGCATGGAGGTGGGAGTGGCGGGGGCTGCAGTCCTGCCATGTGGGAGCTTGGGTAGGGAAGGAGGAGCTCAAGGACCACGCCCTGGGACACACTTCTCTGGGGCTGGACTCGGGACAGTGGCTCAGGACACTGTCCTCTGGGGCCGGACCCCACGTCCCAAGCATGCCGGGTCTGGAGTGTGGAGGAAGGAGACAAGCCCCAGGATTGGGTTGCAGGGGCATCCCGCAGAACCACCCTGTGCCCTGTCCCTCAGAACCACTGTGGGCCCTGTCTCTCGGACAGTATGTAGCTCCATTCTGGCCAGTCCTCCCCGAGTGTGGTCTCAGCCCCAGGCAGCTTGGGAAAGACACTGCTCTTCCACTCCCTTGATCAGTGCTCCCTCCTCGGTCTGCATCGAGCGTAAAAGGGACTTCTCAGGATATGTCAGCCAGGCCTTCCACCTGGCCTTCAGCTGCCATGGCACCTCCAGCCTCTTCTGTGACGCCAGTGACATCTTCCTGCAGAATTCAGTTCACTGCAGCCACTGTGCTGGCTGGTGGGTCACTTGACCTCTCCTCCATCCAGGTAATGGTGACCATGGCCTCGCCCACAGCATTTTCAACTCGCCTTCTTTAAGTTACCCAAAGAACCCTTCCCAAGGCCAAGATTTGGCCTAAAATCTTTGTCAGATCCCACCTGAAAGCTGTTCCTCAAGTGGCTCAAAGGTGCTCGGGACTTGGGTGTGCAAACAGAGTGCCCAGGGTTGTCAGTTTTCTCATTGGAGGAGATTTAGGCACAGGAATGGTGGAAACTGAAAGAGAAGGAGGTCATCTTTTTAGTGCGATATGGAGTGACAGATGGTGCTTCAATATTCCACACGCTCCAAAATGACCAGCTTGCCAATGTCTGGGTGAGGAGGAGTTAATAAAGTTTAAAAGGGGGTTATCGTCTCATTATTTCATTATTTTCCAACATCCCAATTAAAAGCAGAGACAGAAAATAAAAACAAAACAAAACAACACAAAAAAATCTGGCAAGCTTTCACAGCAGGGATATTCTAGAACTTCAAAGGAGACATTTCTGATGGGTTCTGTGAACAGTACAAATCCCAAAGTTACTCATTATGGATGGAAAATCCATTTGGAGATAAGTGCATCTGGTTCTTATATTAACTTCTTTTTAAAATTAGTTAATTTATTTTAATTGGAGGCTAATTACTTTACAAAATTGCGGTGGTTTCTGCCATACATTGACATGAATCAGCCATGGGTATACACGTGTCCCCCATCCTGAACCCCCCTCCCACCTCCCTCCCCATCCCGTCCCTCAGGGTCATCCCAGAGCACCGGCCCTGAGCACTCTGTCTCATGCATTGAACCTGGACTGGCGATCTACTTCACATTTCAATGCTATTCTCCCAAATCATCCTACCCTTGCACTCTCCCACAGAGTCCGAAAGTCCGTTCTTTACATCTGTGTCTCTCTTGCTCTCTCGCATATAGGGTCATCATTACCATCTTTATGAATTCCATATATATGTGTTAATGTATTGGTGTTTTTCTTTCTGACTTTCACTCTGTATAATCGGCTCCAGTTTCATCCACCTCATTAGAACTGATTCAAATGCATTCTTTTTAATAGCTGAGTAATACTCCATTGTGTATATGTATCACAGCTTTCTTATCCATTTGTCTGCTGATGGACATCTAGGTTGCTTCCATGTCCTGGCTATTGTAAACAGTGCTATGATGAACACTGGAGTACATGTGTGTCTTTCAGTTCTGGGTTCCTCGGTGTGTATGCCCGGCAGTGGGATCGCTGGGTCGTATGGCAGTTGAATGAACAGGCTGCTCTATCTTTGCCATTGGTGGCTGCAGCAGCTCCCAGCTCGTCTGGAGCTCGCCTCAGGAGGTCGCTGCCACTCACTGGTCCACTGAGGAGAGTTCTTTGATTTGGCTGGAAAAACAGCAACCTGCTGATTGGGTGAGGCTGTATCACGTGATGGTTGTCACGGAAGGAGTGTGCCGAGCATCCTCGTGAGAGCAGAAAGCGATGCTTCCAGATTGCAGGACAGCTGACCACTGAGGCCTATGACAGTGTAGGTGTTCCCAGTACTCGTTTAAGAGGTTTGATGGATATATACAGGTAATATTAATATACTGTTATAGTGAGGATGGAGAGAGCTTTGTCTATTTTACAGCAGGAAGAGGATGAAGATATGCGTATATTTATAAACCAAGGTAAGAGGGGTATTGGTGAGGGAGAGGTGGGAGACATAAATGGAGTTTGAACATATGAAGTACAAAAATGGTTGTAGAATGGGAGATGAAGCAACAGAGAAAGAGATGATACATTCTTGGAAGACAGGAAGCAGTGGAGTCACAAGCACAGAGGAAACTGCTAGGTGGGCGCCGTTGGCACATGGGCCAGGATACTTCCCCAGGCACCAGGAGAGGCTCAACCCAGGAGGAATCAGAGAGCGTCTGTGGAGGCTGGAAAGGATGTGTGTGTGTGTGTGTGTGTGTGTGTGTGTGTGTGTGTGCATGTGCGCATGCATGTGATGAAAATGAGATCCTGGGTTACTTCCTCATTCATCATCCAGCCAGACAAGAGAGCCAGATAGTCTCCGGGCTGGGCGTGAGCAGATTAGTGAAGAAGGTAAAACCAGAGTTTATATCTGTATCTGTGTATATACAGACCAACCTCCTTTTATTGTGTTTCACTTTCCTGCGCTTCACAGATATTGGTGATTTTTCTTTTTTTCCATATTGAAGGTTTGTGACATATGTGTGTTGTCAAATGATGGCTAGCATTTTTTCTTAGCAATAACATTTTATGTACATTTATAGATATAATAGAGTACAGTATTGTGTAAATACAACTTTTACATACACTAGGCAACCAGAAAACTTGTGTGACTCACTTTACTGCGATATTCACTTCATTCCAGTAATCTGGAACTAAGCCTGCAGTATTCCTGAGGTATGTTGTGTACATGTATGAACATATACATAGATGCATAATATGTGTGTGCATGTATTTAACCAAGTAAGAACTTTAGGCCAGCATAGCTTTTTCATATTTTTTCCTGATTTCCTTACTACACGTGACTTTGTCTCTAACACAAAGTGTAAAGCCAAAGCTCCAGAATTCCCCATGAGTTTGGTTGTCAGTTTCAGTGGAGCTTGGTGTGATATTCCCAGTGTCTGACTCTTTGCAACCCCATGGACCGTAGCCCGCCAGGATCGTCTGTCCATGGAATTCTTCAGGCAAGAATACTGGAGTGGGTTGACATTACCTTCTCCAGGGGATTTTCCTGACTCAGGGATCGAACCCAGGTCTCCTGCACTGAAGGCACATTCTTTACCGTCTGAGCCACCAGGGAAGTCCCAGTTAGTAGTTACTATCTCAATATATGATATTTTATGTATATAAACAACCTCTGGCCGTGTAAGCCTCAAGAGAATTTGTGTCTGCTACACATGATTGTTTAAAAGAAAAGCAAGATTCCTGCCTTGCCGAGTGTTTATATACAATGTGGTTAAGTTTATATTTTTGAGATTAGTTGTTTGTCAGTTGCTTCATTTACTATTATTTTCTCCCATTCTGAAGGCTGTCTTTTCACCTTGCTTATAGTTTCTTTTGTTGTGCAGAAGCTTTTAATTTTAATTAGATCCCATTTGTTTATTTTTGCTTTTATTTCCAATATTCTGGGAGGTGGGTCATAGAGGATCCTGCTGTGATTTGCAGCTCAATTCCAGAAAAATAAACGACCCAATCAAAAAATGGGCCAAAGAACTAAATAGACATTTCTCCAAAGAAAGACATACAGATGGCTCACAAACACATGAAAAGATGCTCAACATCACTCATTATCAGAGAAATGTGAATCAAAACCACTATGAGGTACCATTTCATGCCAGTCAGAATGGCTGTGATCCAAATGTCTACAAGCAATAAATGCTAGAGAAGATGTGGAGAAAAGGGAACCCTCTTACACTGTTGGTGGGAATGCAAACTAGTACAGCCACTATGGAGAACAGTGTGGAGATTCCTTAAAAAACTGGAAATAGAACTGCCATACAACCCAGCAATCCCACTGCTGGGCATACACACCGAGGAAATCAGAACTGAAAGAGACACATGTACCCCAATGTTCATTGCAGTGCTGTTTATAATAGCCAGGACATGGAAGCAACCTAGATGTCCATCAGCAGATGAATGGATAAGAAAGCTGTGGTACATATACACAATGGAGTATTACTCAGCTGTTAAAAAGAATACATTTGAATCAGTTCTAATGAAGTGGATGAAACTAGAGCTGATTATACAGAGTGAAGTAAGCCCGAAAGAAAAACACCAATACAGTATACTAATGCATATATATGGAATTTAGAAAGATGATAACGATAACCCTGTATGCGAGACAGCAGGAGACACAGATGTAAAGAACAGTCTTTTGGACTCTGTGGGAGAGCGAGGAGGGGGATGATTTGGGAGAATGGCATTGAAACATGTATAATATCATATAAGAAATGAATCGCCAGTCTAGGTTCGATACAGGATACAGGATACTTGGGGCTGGTGCACTGAGATGACCCAGAGGGATGGTATGGGGAGGGAGGTGGGAGGGGGGTTCAGGATTTGGAACACGTGTACACCCATGGCGGATTCATGTTGATGTATGGCAAAACCAATACAATATTGTAAAGTAATTAGCCTCCAATTAAAAAAATAAAAATAAATAAAAAAATAAAATCCTGACTTTGTAGAGGAAAAAAAACAACAATGTGGTTAAGTTTAAAAGTCAACATGAAGGAATGTGTTTCTCCATGTTTTCCAAGGAAAATCTAAATATAATGTGTGTTCACTGTGAATTTTTCCCCCAAAGTTTCTTCATGGATCCAGTGAGACCAGTATTTTGAAACAAGATTTAGGCAAAAGTATACTTGGACTGTCTTTAGGCTTCTCTCTGCTACCTAGGAAGAATTTGAGTATTTTTATTTCCTGTAAGAATGAAAAAATCAGCTAAAATGCCTTTATGATATTTAGTTTCAGTCTTAAATTGATACCTAGGAAATCAGAATTAGGAATTTATTTTGCAAGAGTTTAATGTGGTAAAACTTCTTTGGAATAATATACATGTAATTGTTAATAGTTCTCTTTAAAATCCCCTGTACTTCTCTCTACTAATAAAACCAGGAGATAGTATCTATTTTCTTTATAATTGTCTGCTGTTTGCAAGACTGCAGTGAATTCCGAGATTCTATGGGAATATCTTGTTGAGTAAAGGAATATCACCCCACAGTACAATAGTCTGAAAGTTGCTCACTTTTACATACCTCAAGCTTTAGCAACACTTTATCAGGAAATTTATAAAAAGGGAAAGAACAGGATAAAAATTCCATAGGTAACTGTAGGTGTGACTGCTTCTGTATTCATTAGGTAGATAACTAATGAGTTATAAATTCATTGAGAAAATACAGCTGAGATACTGAGTTGTAGAAACCTTCATACTGAGATACTCTGTCCTTGCCTCCTTCAGTTTCCACACAATGGTTCTTTGTTTTCCTCCCACAGTAAGATATTTCCCAAAGGCCTTCCTGAGGAGTTCGCCATAGCTGCCATGTTTCGGGTGCGAAGGAGCGCAAAGAAGGAACGGTGGTTCCTGTGGCAGGTTTTAAACCAGCGCAACATGCCACAGGTAAGGACGGAACCAGAGAGGTATGCTGATGAGTGTTCTCTCTTGAAACTGTGGGCATAAATTTGGGAGCAGACCTCATATAGGAGTATTCTTTTAGAGGAATCATCCACAGGAAATGCAAGTATTCTTAGCGTTCGGGGTGCGGGGTGGTGTCTCACTGAGATACATAATTGGAGAGCCTGGTGGGTGAGACAAGATTAGAGTTTTGTTTTGTCTTGTTTTTTTTCTGGATTCCTGTTTTGTCTGAAGGCACTCAAACTGACTGCCCTTTCTGTACAACTGCTTCATTGACGCCAAGTGCATCTCACTAACAACTTCTTCATCTCCTATCATTTCTGATATCTCCTATTATATATTTAAAAGCTGTTAATTGTTTCATCTGACATCCCTAATGAATTAGGGAATGAGATATAAATATTGATTCCATCAATAGAAAATAATTGGACACATGCTAGATGCTAGTTAGTGACAAAATAAGACATTGGCAAAGCATGATTCCTGTTCTCAGGGAGCCTAAGGTCTGGGGATGCCACACCGGAGCATGATCGCAGGGTAGCGGTGGCCGAAGACAGTTTGGAGTTGGGTGAGAACTGTGGGAGTGTGGAAGAGACAACTCCCCAAGATGGCCCATGAAGGGAGCGGGGATCTAGGAACACTTGTGAGAGAGGTTGGTCAGAAAGGAAGGGAGCAGGTACTCCAGGGAGTGAAGGTAAACATCACGGTTACTGATGGGCATCATCTATCTGTGTTTATTTCTGTACATATCCATCAAAATGTTTTTATTACCATACGTGAAATAGATTGCCACTCCAGGTTCGATGCATGATACAGGATGCTCACAGCTGGTGCACTGGGATGACCCAGAGGGATGGGATGGGGAGGGAGGAGGGAGGGGGGTTCAGGATGGGGAACACATGTACACCCATGGCTGACTCGTGTCAATGTATGGCAAAACCCACTACAATATTGTAAAGTAATTAGTGTCCAATTAAAATTAATTAATTTTTAAAAAATTTTAAAAAGTGTTTTTCATTTTACTGATCTTTTATATCTGTTATCATAGTCAGAATTTTATGATGGAAATATGACTTGAACAGGAAGAATATGCACTCTGTGAAAATGTATTTTCTCTGCACCATGCAAATCATCAAAGGTTAAAGAGGTTGATCTCAGTTTCCATGCTAAGGGAAGTGATCATCTCTTATTTTTATTATTATTATTATTATTTTTTACTTTACAATATTGTATTGGTTTTGCCGTACATCAACATGCATCCGCTATGGGCGTACACGTGTTCCCATCCTGAACCCCCTCCCACCTCCCTCCCCATACCATCCCTCTGGGTCATCCCAGTGCACCAACCCCAAGCTTCCTGTATCCTGCATCGAACCTGGACTGGCGATTCATATCTTATATGATATTATACATGTTTCAATGCCATTCTCCCAAATCATCCCCCCCTCCTTCTCCCACAGAGTCCAAAAGACTGTTCTATACATCTGAGTCTCTTTTGCTGTCTCGCATACTGGGTTGTCATTACCATCTCTCTAAATTCTATATATATGTGTTAGTATACTGTATTGGTGTTTTTCTTTCTGGCTTACTTCACTCTGTATAATAGGCTCCAGTTTCATCTACCTCATTAGAACTGATTCAAATGTATTCATCTCTTATTCTTTTTACATTAGTAACATTTAATTCTTGAATTACTTATACAGAGTTTTTTTATACACACACACACATATACTCCTAGATGTCCTCTCACAAAAGGAGCATACTGCACTCACCAAATACCACATATTTAAATCATTTTTGTAGCTGGATGTTTACTGTTCTTTTATGTTAAGAAATCTGATGGACACAAATGTCATTTAGAACATTTTACTGAGTGCCCCAGTTTTACTAACATGAAACTTGAGTTTTTATTTGTATCTTTAATAATTTTTAAAACTGAATTTCAAACATTTAAAGATAATTTGCATTTTTGCAGGTTTCTGTAATAGTTGATGGTGGAAGGAAGGTGGTGGAATTGATGTTCCAAGCTGCCGAGGGAGATGTGTTGAACTACATTTTTAAAAATCAAGAACTCCGTTCTTTGTTTGATCGTCAGTGGCATAAACTGGGCTTTGGTATACAATCCCAGGCCATTGCACTCTATGTGGACTGTAACTTAGTTGCAAGCCGACACACTGACAGAAACGGCACAGTGGACTTCCGTGGGAGGACTGTTATTGCTGCCCGAGCTTCAGATGGCAAACCTGTGGATGTGAGTTGTGGACTAGTAACTTTTATAACTTTAAAGAAAATGTCTTATTAAAACCTTTTTGCCTTTAATAGCTATATATTTCTTTCTCAACACTGCTTAATTTGCTATCGGATGTGTGAAGCATAGCTATGTATTTCCAGTCATATTTTCACATATATTATTTTCTATCTGTTTTCACTTATTTTTCTCTAGCCTGTGAATTTGAAAGAACTAGGTAATGCCTTAAAAATAAAGTTATTAAAATTAAATTTTAGTAAAAATTGAAAATATTATACAAAACTAAGCTTGATCTAGGCTTCCCAGGTACTTCAGATGGTAAAGAATCTGCCTGCCATGCAGGAGACCTGGGCTCGATCCCTGGGTTGGGAAGATCCCCTGAAGAAGGGAATGGCAATACTCTCCAGTATTCTTGCCTGGAGAATTCCATGGACAGAGGAGCCTGGTAGGCTACAGTCCATGGGGTCGCAAAGAGTCAAACATGACTGAGCACCTAACACATACATACACGTAAGTTTGATCTAAGTTCATATGCTTTGAATAGAAAGTCTGGAAAAAGATGAAGTTAAATGGTTCCAGATTATCTGAAGTTTACATTCAAGAACAATAGGCTCTTTATTCATCCTCAGATTCACAAGTGTTTGTATTGCAAACTATTTTTCATTAATCCATAACGGTTTTTCAGAGTTTTGTTGGATAAAAGGGGAGGGGAAGTATATCTAAATTTGATGACTTCATGTGTTCTTATGGGTGGAATGATGGAAAAACCCATACAAATAATCTGAGTGCAGACCACCAACAGGAATTGTTAACACAAAGCACTTCACAGTTAGGTTTTATTTCAAAAGTATGATTCTGTGCAAGTACATGTTTGGCTAGCATATTATTTTTAAAAGTTTCTGTGGAAGACATCAGAGATAGATGACAGATAGATATATAGACAGATATTACACAATAGAATGGGACAGACTAGAGATCTCTTCAAGAAAATTAGACATACCAAGGGAACATTTCATGCAAAGATAGGCTCAATAAAGGACAGAAATGGTATGGACCTAATAGAAGCAGAAGATATTAAGAAGAGGTGGCAAGAATACACAAAAGAACTGTACAAAAAAGACCTTCATGACCCAGATAATCACAATGGTGTGATCACTGACCTAGAGCCAGACATCCTGGAATGTGAAGTCAAGTGGGCCTTAGGAAGCATCACTACAAACAAAGCTAGTGGAGGTGATGGAATTCCAGTTGAAATATTTCAAATCCTAAAAGATAATGCTGTGAAAGTGCTGCACTCAATATGTCAGCAAATTTGGAAAACTCAGCAGTGGCCACAGGACTGGAAAAGGTCAGTTTTCATTCCAATCCCAAAGAAAGGCAATGCCAAAGAATGCTTAAACTACCCCACAATTGCACTCATCTCACACACTAGTAAAGTAATGCTCAAAATTCTCCAAGCCAGGCTTCAGCAATACGTGAACCATGAACTTCCAGATATTCAAGCTGGTTTTAGAAAAGGCATAGGAACCAGAGATCA
The DNA here is from genome assembly GCF_002263795.3 of Bos taurus. Classification (NCBI taxonomy): domain Eukaryota; kingdom Metazoa; phylum Chordata; class Mammalia; order Artiodactyla; family Bovidae; genus Bos; species Bos taurus. The sequence goes on from NC_037336.1 coordinate 8,933,927, forward strand.
AATTGCCAACATCTGCTGGATCATCGAAAAAGCAAGAGAGTCCTAGAAAAACATCTATTTCTGCTGTATTGACTATGCCAAAGCCTTTGACTTGTGTATCACAATAAACTGTGCAAAATTTTAAAAGTGATGGGAATACCAGACCACCTGACCTGCCTCCTGAGAAATCTGTATGCACGTCAGGAAGCAACAGTTAGACCTGGACATGGAACAACAGACTGGTTCCAAATAGGAAAAGGAGTATGTCAAGGCTGTATATTGTCACCCTGCTTATTTAACTTATATGTAGAGTACATCATGAGAAATGCTGGGCTGGAGGAAGCACAAGCTGGAATCAAGATTGCCGGGAGAAATATCAATAACCTCAGATATGCAGAGGACACCACCTTTATGGCAGAAAGTGAAGAAGAACTAAAGAGCTTCTTGATGAAAGTGAAAGAGGAGAGTGAAAAAGTTGGCTTAAAACTCAACATTCAGAAAACTAAGATCATGGTATTTAGTCCCATCACTTCATGGCAAATAGATGGGGAAACTGGCTGTTTATATTTTTATTTTATATTTTATATAGTGGCTGACTATATTTTTCTGGGCTCTAAAATCACTGCAGATGGTGATTGAAGCCATGAAATTAAAAGACACTTACTCCTTGGAAGGAAAGTTATGACTAACCTAGACAGCATATTAAAAAGCAGAGACATTACTTTGCCAACAAAGGTCCGTCTAGTCAAGGCTATGATTTTTCCAGTGGTCATGTATGGATGTGAGAGTTGGACCATAAAGAAACCTGAGCGCTGAAGAATTGATGCTTTTGAACTGTGGTGTTGGAGAAGACTCTTGAGAGTCCCTTGGACTACAAGGAGATCCAACCAGTCCATCCTAAAGGAGATCAGTCCTGGGTGTTCATTGGAAGGACTGATGTTGAAGCTGAAACTCCAACACTTTGGCCACCTGATGCGAAGAGCTGACTCATTTGAAAAGACCCTGATGCTGGGAAAGATTGAAGGCAGGAGGAGAAGGGGACAATAGAGGATGAGATGGTTGGATGGCATCACCGACTCAATAGACATGGGTTTGGGTAAACTCTGGGAGTTGGTGATGCACAGGGAGGCCTGGCATGCTGTGGGACTTGGGGTTTCAAAGAGTCTGACACGACTGAGCAACTGAACTGAACTGAACTGAACTGAATGACAACAGTCCTAGGCAAACCTTTCAGAAACGTCTCTCCAAAGTCAGAGGAGGAATTGGGTCTTAGCAGCTAAACCTGAGATGTGACTTCCAGCAGTGGGAGCAAATAGGAAATGATCCTCAGGGAATTCCGAGGACAATAGTAGGGAGTGATGGTTGCTCTTGCTGGAAACACTGCTGTTGAGTGGAATCTGCATGGCTGCTGCTGCTGCTGCTAAGTCGCTTCAGTCGTGTCCAACTCTGTGCGACCTCATAGACGGCAGCCCACCAGGCTCCCCCGTCCCTGGGATTCTCCAGGCAAGAACACTGGAGTGGGTTGCCATTTCCTTCCCCAATGCATGAAAGTGAAAAGCGAAAGTGAAGTCGCTCAGTCGTCTCCGACTCTGAGCGACCCCATAGACTGAAGCCTACCAGGATCCTCCATCCATGGGATTTTCCAGGCAAGAGTACTGGAGTGGGGTGCCATTGCCTTCTCCGCCTGCATGGCTAGTGAGGGCAAAGTGGGGAACTGCGGGAACCAAAGAGCTTTAGGATTAGGAGGCTGCAATGAGAGAAGAACAAGTTATTGCAAGAGTGGGTTCTGGCTGAGACCTCTGCTCTGGAGATTGAGTATTGTGTCCTGTGTTTCATTAACTTATTACTCAAGGAAACAATCTGAGACTAAAGAATATCTGTGTGTCCTGATAAAAACACACAGTGTGAACATTGTCGCTTTACAATGGTTTTATGGTTTAATGTGGAATCTTAGTTCACTTAAGAATAATATTAAACCATTATCACAATGATGGAGCTTTTAAAAGAGATATTCACTATTTAAGTTGGACAAGTAAAATACATTTTATTTTTCAAAGATTGTTAATCCTACTAAAACTCTAAGTAGACTAATTATTTTTATCATCTCCATAAAAACTCTGTGATTTATAAGATCTGTTGTAATGTGAAAGTGTTTTGTTTATTCAGAATGTAATTTATTGATAAAAAACTTCTAGTGATTGCATTTTATTGCACGTGTACTACCCATGTGCTTTTGTGTAGAGAAATAGGTGACATAACTGATAAAAGTGTGTTTTAAAATTCCTTGTGACAGAGTCAGTGTATTTGTATTCTAAAGCACTGCACTGTGTCAATGAAAGATTCTAATGTAACTAATGAATTAAAAAAGCATAATTAAACTAGTCTGATTGTAGTTTCAGTGTCATAGGTACTTTATTAGGTTCTAATCCATGAAAAATTGGTCATCTATCTTCAGTTAAGTAAAATAATTCATATGAAGGTCCTAAAACAGTGGATGATACATAATAGAATTTCAGTATTTATTGACTATTCAGGTAACAGTGTTGATGATAAATTAGTTTTAGTTAAGGAAAATATTAATGGGAGTCTCCTCATTCTTCATCCTATATAATGGGTATGTTGCTGCCTGATGTTTCATTAGACTGTGTAAGACAGTGTATTTAAACTTTATAAATAAAAGCTTACTTCAGTAACCTTGGGAAAAGTTATAGAGAAGAAATCATTACGTTTCATTTTTCATTTCATCTCAGAATTTTGCATTGACTGCAAATCTTAAGCTGCTCATGAATCCAAAAGGCGTCTGGCATTCTTAATGCTTTCTATGAGCTGAAATGATTCTGTTCATTTCAGTGTAGAGAATAATTACGGCTTTTTTCCTCCTTTCTTGCTTTTTTGGTGTTGGGGTAGAGATTCAGAGCTAACCACAGATATTTGCTTTCTGTTATCATAGAATTAACTGTTATGTTATTACAGTTGGGTCTCACTGTAGAAAATAATGATCTCAAAGAAATACATAATCTACCTCTGTTACATTAGGATACAGAGAAAGAGGGGGAAGAGAAGAGGAGAGAGAGAAAGAGAAAGATGGGGAGGAGGAAGAGAAGGCAAGGGGGAAGATGTTGTTTATGGGCTATATTGTATGTCAAATCATCATATGATTAATTATTAATAAATTATTAAATTTGAAACCACAGACTAATTTAAAACAGTGCCTCTGCCCATCTATTATGTTGAAATTTTGTCAATAGTCTGTACCATTTGCTTTCTCTGATGTGGTTATTTGGCCTTGCCTTTACAGGAATGACTGTACTTCCTGAAACTACTTTTAATTTCATATCCAAATGCCAACAAATGTGAATTTGCTGAGCAAAGAGAAGAATCAATTATTTATTTATTTTTTAGAATCAATTTTTTTTGTAAAAAGATTATGCGTCTTGGTCAGGTGTATGCCATATAACATAAAATCCATAGGTATTAAACAGAATCCATGAAAAATAGATAAAACTAAATACCACTTTTTTCCCCACTTTGGGAAGTGAGCATCTGTTTTAGTCTCTCAAGTTGGAGGCCTGGAACTACAGATAAAGGCTTTTCCATCATAAGCTCATACCTTTTACTTTACTTTTTCTCCAGAATTTTTTTACTTTGAAATATTCCTCATTTTGTGAGCATACTTTATTGTAGTGCATTATCTCTAATTAAATACTTCTTTTTTCATGGTTTGAAACAAGGAGCAAAGATTTGCAATTGCTCTTATTATGTGATTTTCTTTACATAGAGATCTGTCTCAAAAACTGGCTCCATTACTGTTTCTCAAATGGTCCATAAAATCATGAATCCTAAATGAAATAAAACCCCAAATATCTGCCAGTGCTTTATTTGTATTAACTTATTTTTTTCTTTCCAGTTAACATCATTCTCAAATGCCCGAATGTGATTTTCAAACAACATTAATGATATGTCTTATTACTAATTTTTTAATAGATTGAACTTCACCAACTTCAGATCTACTGTAACTGGAACTTCATAGCCCAAGAAACATGTTGTGAGATATCAGACATTAAGGTAAGTTCATTTTCTCGTGTGTGAAGACCACAGAAGGCCAGTTGCCTGGGCTGTAGAGTCATATGTAGAGCAGCCCGGAATGTGTGCTGTTGAAACCAGTTGAGCAAATAGTTCTGAGCCAGAGACCCCTCTCAAGGCCTTCCCACCATTTCTTGCCACCATTTTAATCCCAGTGTTTTATCCTGAACTTCAGGAATGATATGGCCTTACTGTGGACTCAACATGAGTAAAAGAGAATCCATCCATGCCTTTATTCCTAAACTATGTTCTGACATGTTCTGATGGAAGGATCATTATTCTCCAGTTATAGGGATTTTACATCTGTGATCATGTTATTCTTATTCACTTCTCTCTTCTAGCCTGCCACCCATTCTGGGCAGTTTTCCTTTGTGAGAGACTTTTTCCCACTGCATCTTCCCCTGCTCCTGTTTCTGCCTTTACTTCGTGCCTAGACTGTTGCATTGTCATGCCATCAGCCTTTCCCATCCTCAGCACAACCAGAATAAGTCTCCAAATCACTGCTTTGTAGATTCATTTACATTCTTCCACTGAACATCTGTTATTCGAAAGCATTGATCTTTTGGGCATTGTGCTAAGGAACAAGGCTAGCTAACATGAATAAGGCGCATTCCCTGCCCTCTACTCATCCCTCTGTTCAAGCCTTTGGTCACTCTCTGTTCACAACAAGTAATACATTCAGTTTCTTAGCCTCTAATTCTTAATATCCTCCACCCAATTCTACAACTATTGCTTTCTTGTGGTAACTTTTCATTCAAATAGTACTCAATTCAGTGCTTTAGGTATCTCTCATTGCAATGGCCATGTGGGCACCTTATATCATTAGATATAGTTGTATTTGTTTTTAATTTATTCAGCTACCTTTTAAATTCATTGACGGGATTATACTTTTGTAAGCTTCTTTTATGATTCCTAGTGCTTTGTTTGTAAAAGGGGTCAAAACATTGTTTCTTGACTCTAGTTTGAAAGGGATTAATTCTAAGAAGTCTTTAACAGAAAGAACATATAAAAAGTAAAAGCAAAATGTGAAAATATTATTCGTTGTGTCAGATTTTCCAGAAGTTCCACACTTAAACCATTGAAAATAAAATTTTATTAATAATTTCATAATTAAAAACATTTTAAACTTTTATCACTCACTTTGGGTAGTAGAATAATAATGTGACCAACTGACTCAAAGCATAGCTAAATCTCTAAAAATTGTATATTTTGCTTATGTAACTTGGTTTAATAAACCGTATCTCCAACGTAGTTCATGGATCTCATTTCAGTGAAAGCCAGCCAAATATCTTTCTATAAATATCTGAAAAGATAATTGAGAATGCCAATATACAGACTTGAAATACCTAGACTTCCTGGAGCCACACATTTAAATCTTAAAGATGTGAATTCTCCAAAAGTTTTTCTTTCATTAATTACGCTTCTTTTATGTGAGAGCTCTTTAAACTAATAATTTTCCTTGATTGAAAAGTAATATAATGATTTTTTAAATTATTGCTTCATTTTCTCTTTAAAAAAATTTTTAATTGAAGGATAATTGCTTTACAGAATTTTGTGGTTTTATGTCATACATCAACAAGAATCAGCCATAGGTATAGCCATGTCCCCTCCCTCCTGGACTGCCCTCCTATCTCCCTCACCATCCCACCCTTCAGCCTGTTGCAGAGCCCCACTTGAGTTCTCTGAGTCACACAGCCAATTCCCATTGGCTACTCATTTTACATATGGTATTGTAAATTTCTATGTTACTGTCTCTATACATCTCCCCTTCCCACCATGTCCATAGATCTGTTCTGTGCCTGTTTCTCCATTGCTGCCCTGAAAATAAATTCATCAGTGCCATCTCTTCAGATTCCATTTATACATGTCAGTATCAGCTCAGTTCAGTCATTCAGTCCTGTCCGACTCTTTGCGACCCCATGAGCCGCAGCACACCACGCCTCCCTGTCCATCACCAACTCGCAGAGTCCACCCAAACCCATGTCCATTGAGTCAGTGATGCCATCCAGCCATCTCATCCTGTGACATCCCCTTCTCTTCCTGCCCCCAATCTTTCCCCGCTTCAGGGTCTTTTCAAATGAGTCAGCTCTTTGCATCAGGTGGCCAGAGTATTGGAGTTTCAGCTTTAGCATCACTCCTTCCAATGAACACCCAGGACAGATCTCCTTTAGGATGGACTGGCTGGATCTCCTTGCAGTCCAAGGGACTCTCAAGAGTCTTCTCCAACACACAGTTCAAAAGCATCAGTATACAATATTTATATTTCTCTTTCTGACTTACTTCACTCTGTTTCGTCCACCTCATTAGAACAGGCTCTAGTTTCGTCCACCTCATTAGAACAGATTCAAATGTGTTCCGTTTTATGACTGAGTAGTATTCCATTGAATATATGTACCACAGTTTCTTTATCCATTCATCTGTCAATGGACATCTGGGTTGCTTCCATGTTCTAGCTATTGTAAGTAGCACTGCAGTGAACACTGGGGTACATGTGTCTTTTTCAGTTTTTATTTCCTCAGGGTATATGCCTAGGAGTGGGATTGCTGGGTCATATGGTGGTTTTATTCCTAGTTTTGTAAGGAGTCTCCGTACCATCTTTCATAGTGGCTGTATCAATTTACATTCCCACCAGCAATGCAAGAGTGTTCCCTTTTCTCCACACCCTCTCCAGCATTTATTGTTTGTAGACTTTTTGATGATGGACATTCTGACTGGTGTGAAGTCTCATTGTACTTTTGATTTGCATTTCTCTGATAATGAGTGATGTTGAACATATTTTCATATGTTAGCCATCTGTATGTCTTCTTTGGAGAAATGTCTCTTGAGGTCCCTTTCCCACTCTTTGATTGGGTTGTTTGCTTTTCTGGTATTGAGTTGTATGAGCTGCATGTATATTTTGGAAATTAATTCTTTATCAGTTGTTTCATTTGCTATTATTTTCTACCATTCTGTGGATTGTCTTTTCACTTTGCATGTAGTTTCCTTTGCTGTGCAAAAGATTTTAAGTTTAATTAGGTCCCACTTGTTTTTATTTTCATTACTCTAGGAGGTAGGTCATAGAAGATCTTGCTTTGATTTTATGTCATCGAGTGTTCTGCCTATGTTATCCTCTATGAGTTTAATAGTTTATTTTCTTATATTTAGGTCTTCTAATCCATTTTGAGTTTATCTTTGTATATGGTGTTAAGTGGTGTTCTAATTTCATTCTTTTGTATGTAGCTGTCCAGTTTTCCCAGCACCGCTTATTAAAGAGGCTGTCTTTGCCCCATTGTATATTCCTGCCTCCTTTGTCAAAAATAAGGTACCCATAGGTGCATGGGTTTATCTCTGGGTTGTCTATCTTGTTTCATTGGTCTATATTTCTGTTTTCGTGCCAGTACCATACTGTCTTGATGACTGTAGCTTTGTAGTATAACCTGAAGTCAGGAAGGTTGATTCCTCCAGCTCCATTCTTCTTTCTCAAGACTGCTTTGGCTATTTGGGGTCTTTTGTGTTTCCACATGAATTGTGAATTGTTTTGTTCTAGTTCTATGAAAAATACCAGTGGTAATTTGATAGGTATTGCATTGAATCTGTATATTGCATTTGGTAGTATAATCGTTTTCACAATATTGAGTCTTCCTACCCAGGAACATGGAACATCTCTCTATCTGTTTATGTCGTATTTGATTTCTTTCATCAGAGTCTTATAGTTTTCTGTATACAAGTCTTTTGTTTCCTTCAGTAGGTTTATTCCTAGATATTTTATTCTTTTAGTTGCAATGGTGAATGGTATTGATTCCTTAATTTCTCTTTCTGATTTTTCATGTAATGATGTTTTGATGTACCTAAATATTATATTCTTGACCAATAGTCACTCCAACTTGAATTATAAGAAAATTGTTTAAGGAAATAGGCAATACATTCAATGGTATGATTTGATAATTAAAAGCAGTGACATGACCCCACACATGAAAAAAATCATGTTTTAAAAAGATTTAGTTTTAAAGAGTAGAAAATAAGGTAGGAATTCATCTCCAAGCTTGGAAAAAATAATACAAGACCTCTTGTTTTCCTGCTCACAAGTATTTATGGGCAACATTACCATTATGTTCATGTTAAACAGGAAATAGAACATTCTACATTTACATTTAATGGAAATGTATGTTTTAGAAAGCTAATTCAGTACATCTGCTATAATTCTGGCATCAACTGTATATTTTTTTTAATATTTGAACTTAGGAAATTTTAATGTACTTGCTTAAAAATCTAATTTTGTCCTGTAATTTCAACTCAGACATCCTTTCTGTTATTAATATTTTAAAGCATATTTCAAAAGTGAGATTTATTCAGGATAATCTATAAATATATTTCCTTGCTGCTATTAATTAGATTTTCTAAAGCAGTCAGGTTTCATGACTACAGACCTAGACAGAGAGAATGAAGAATAAATAAGGAGAGAAAGAGAAAATCAGCAACATTTGTTGAAAATAAATGAGAGAGATTAGTAAAATGTTGAGGGCTAATTAACTGAAATCAAAACCAGAGGTTTTATGAAGAAAGGGGACCTTACTTGTATGTCTTATGTTCTATGTTGGCACTTTTTGAAATGTGTGGGCAGCTTTATAATGAAGCCTGAGACATGTTTTTAAAGTCATTTAAATCCCCAATGTAAAATAGTGAATCAGTTATCCACAGCAAAATTGTGAGCTTTGACTGCATCTCGATTACCTTAACTGAACCCATGGGACACAGGGCAGGACCTGGCTGGAAAACTGTATCAAATCATATAAGATAAATGGACTGTTTTAGTGATAATCCTGTGTATTTAATTCTAATGTAATTTTTAGACTATAGACTTGGAAATTTAATGTCAATAACTAAATAGATAATCATTAAATCTGCAGATAGTAAATTTGATAGAACTAGTGATAAAGACAGGAAACTATTTGTAGTTTTTCTGGGAGCTATTTTTCTTATAGTGTTTACTGTGTTCAAAAGCATTAGAATGCTACCCATTTTTCAAATTTTTTTTTGTTTGAAAAGCAATGTATGTTTACTATATAAAATTTGGAAAATATAGCCACATTCAAGGAAGAAAGTAAATATCAACTGTGATCTCACAGCGATAAATAACCACGGACAATATTTTAACTTTGTATCCTGACAATACTTTCCCAGGCATATATAACTTGTAGTATATAAAGTAATGTGTGAAGCCTTCCCCCTAAACTGCGAATTCAGAGATATGAAATTGTAAATTCATGAAATTGCAGATTCAGAGTTACAAACCATGGTAAGGACTCTTGTAAATGATGTTGAGGGGAAAGGAAACATTTATCTTCTTCAGATGCTCCATCTGGGTTTATTTTTTGATAGAAAAAAAGTTCATTGCTTTGAAACCAAATTTTACTTCCTGTGGCCCCACATGTTATAAACCCAGTGGGGAAGTGATGAAAATCATCACTTTGTTACAGGGAAGATTTTAATAACTTTATAGAACAATGGAATGGAATAAGATATATGTATTTTGAGTAAATATATACCACCTTAGAGCGTAAAAGAGTTTATATTTTACTTTTACATGTCTTTATCATCATCCTGTTGAAGTAAATGTTTTAAAAGTTCGAATTACATTCTTTTTTCCTAAATTTGTTTCCAGAACACACATATCAATGTTATTTGTGTAAAGCATTTTACTGTAACAATTCAGTTCTTATAAATGTTTGATGTTGCTGTACTTGTCATAAATTCACATATAATAGCTTTAGAATTTCTCACCAAACCTGGCATTTTAATACACTTCTAGTGTGTTGTCATTGTAATAGATACTAGGAGGCTAGTGAAAGGGTAAAGTTGTTATGGACTTTCACATGCTGGGTGAGCCTTTGGTTGTTAGAAGGAAGTTCTTGCAGGTAAACCCAACCATGCCTAGTTTGGTGGGAGTCAGTGCTGGGAATGTCACGGTGTTTGGAATTGACTCTGTATCCTAAAGCCTCTTTTTGGATTTCAGTGCCCAGAGCAGCCTGGCTTTGGAGGTACTGCAGCATCACCAGCACCTGCTCATGCCAGCAGAATGTCTGCATTTTTGCCAGCAAAGCAGGAACTCACAGACCAGTGCCAGTGCATGCCACACAAGGTATGCTCGTCTTCACCTGTGCCCAGGGGAAAGGCACTCCACACTGTGAGCCAGGCCTATGTGTGGTCCTGGTGCACAGAACGCAGCTTGCTCTCTAGTGCAAGTTAAATCAGGCGCCTGGGCCCCTCAGTCCCTGGGTGAGTTAAAGAGAAACGCTTGGGTTAGGATTCCCTGGATTTCAATCTAGATAGTTTCGAGGCCATCTGACCTTCTTTCCTGAGTGGGAAGTAGAATGAAAGGAAAATAAAGGGTACAACAAGTACCCTGTACGACAAGTTATGTGTGAGGATGAAACACATGCGAGGAATAGGCTTAAGTCATGGAAATTCTGGAGAAGAAAATGGCAACCACTCCAATACTCTTGCCTGGAAAATCCTATGGACGGAGGAGCCTGGTAGGCTACAGTCTATGGGGTCGCAAACAGTCAGATACAACTGAGCAGTTCACTTTCACTTATGGGAATTCACAAGTTATGGGAAACACAGAGCCTGTCCTTCAACACATACCCAAAGGTATTCCACATACTGTGTTTCTGTCGTGTGGAGACTGTATCTGTCCACTACTTCAAATACCCACTCAGATTTCCCCTCTGCTGTGAGTTGTATAGGGAATGCAGAAGGGCTGTTATTGCCCAAAGAATTTGTTTCGCTTGCCCTTCCCTGGCCAGGAAGCCTGAGTCCATTGAGGGACATGAATGTCTTTTGTGGATGTTAATGGCATTGTGGGACCTGTCCTTGAAGTAGGCTGAGTGACCTCTGGACAGCTTCCCTCTATACCAGTACCCAAGGGTAGGAAAACTTGTCCTAACTCCTAGAGGTCCAAAGTGCTGTGACTTCTTGCATGCTCAGGCTCAGGGCTTCCTGTCCTGGCTGGAGGAGTGGGGAGGAGTGTAAGTTAGAAATTTAGAGGAACCTTGCATTTCCTCTACCAACCAGTACTACAGTGTGAGCTCTGTGAGAAAGGCTATACGAGGTACAGGGGGCATGGAGGAGAGTGCGTATCCCAGCCCATGACAGGTCTCCAGGAGGAGATGATGCTGGCAGGTGTTTGGAAGAGGTGGGTAGTGAGCCTTTGATGAGGGCAGAAGAGACTCCCTGCAGAGGGGTCTGCATCAACTCCCAGGAGAGCACAGCTTTGTCTTACTATGGTCAGCTGATTTATAAACTGTATGTATTTAGTTCAGTGTGACCGAATATGTGTTAACACACAATTCATTTCTGCTCAGGGAGAAGCAGGCTCACCTGGACAGAAAGGAGAGCAGGTAAGACCCCACCGAATGCTGTCAGGATGAAAGAGGATATGCTCAAAGTTGACTTCAAACTTGTTTCCATCTGATTTTTTCTGTGTCCCACACAAATGTGCATTTCTGTAAAAAGCTATTGAATATATTTAAGTGCTGATTATTGAAATACCGAAGACTGTATCAGCATGTAAATCTGTTTTTGCGTTCCTAATTAGGCTGGTCTATTCTCCTGCTATGCAGGAGATCTGGGTTCGATCTCTGGGTTGGGAAGATCCCCTGGAGAAGGAAATGGCAACCCACACCAGTACTCTTGCCTGGAAAATCCCATAGATGGAGGAGCCTGGTAGGCTACAGTCCATGTGGTTGCCAAGAGTCGGGGTGATTTCACTTTCAAAATGTACCTGTAAACCACAAGCAAAATTGTGAAGCAAGAAAGTCTGTTTCTTAGCTGGTGTTTACCCTTGTTTAGCATTTTCTTCTTCAAATACTTGACAAATTCCTGTTTGCTGACAGGTCTCCACTGGAGATTTTTCATCACTTAATTCAAACAGCTTACCTTTGTTGAACACCTTCTCTGCATGAGGCCTAGTACTAGATGTTATAGGGAATAGAAAGAATAGGATATGTTCCCTGTTGGCGAGGATTTTTACATCTGCAAGGAGATAGAAGACCTTACAAGGCCACACATAATAGGTCCTGTAGAGGATTACAGGGACCCTAAGGGAACAGGCATTGGGAAGATCCCCTGGAGAAGTAAATGGCAGCCCACTCCAGCATTCTTGCCTGGAAAATCCCATGGGTGGCGGAGCCTGGTCGCAAAGAGTCAGACACAACTGAGCAAAGGGAAGAAGAAGGGAACAGTCTGGGGACTGGAGAGAGAGTGTGCTGGAGGAGATGGTGACAGCCAGATGGGTGTGGATCTGATTCTAGCCAGGATTCATGCTTAGAGACTTACCTTCCCTTCTCCCCATCCTTCTCAGAATGCAACTGTCCTCTTCCCCACTCTCTGAGTCATGTCTTTTTTTAGCTAACTACTAGATATATTAATTCCTGCTAAGGTTAGATATTGATTATGTTCTTACTGTTTTCCAAGGTAAAACAGGTTTAAGTTCTTTTCATGTCTTAACTGGAAAGTCCATGGTTTTAAATTATTTACATAATCTACATGGACTTCTTATTTTAAAAGATAAGAGACTGAAGTCTGCTAAATGACTGATCCATCAAAGTTGCACAGGAAACTTCAACCAAACTATCCTCACCAGCACCTGTTATATATTGTCTTTTTGATAATAGCCTTTCTAGCAGTTGTGAGATGTTATCTCATTGTGGTTTTGATTTGCATTTTCCTGATGATTAGTGATGTTGGCCTTCTGTATATCTTCTTTGGAAAAATGTCTATACAGATTTTCTGCCCACTTTGAATAGGATTGTGCGCTTTTTTTCCTGTTAAGTTGTATGTCCTCTTTATGCATTTTGGGTATAAAATTATATATGCCTTACCAGATGTCTGATTTGCAAATAGTATTTCCATTCAGATTTCATGTATAAGCAATATCGTATCATATTTGTCTTTCACTGTCTGGCTTACTTCACTTAGCATGGACCTAATCTCTTGGTCCATCCCTGTTGCTGCAAATGTCATAATTGCATTCTTTTTTATGACTGAGTAATATTCCACATCTTTTTTTTTAACTTATTTTATATTGGAGTATAACTGATTAGCAATATTGTTGTAGTTTCAAGTGGACAGCAACGGGATTCAGCCATACATATACATTTATCCATTCTCCCCGAAACTTTCCATCCACCCAGAGTGCTACATAACATTGAGCAGATTTCCCTGTGCTATACAGTAAGACTTTCTTCTTTATCCATTCTTCTGTCAATGGACAAATTAGGTTGTTTCCATGTCTTAGCTGTTGTAAGTAGCCAACACTATATATTGAAGAGACTGTCCTTTCCTCAGTGTATATTCTTGACTTCTTTGTCATAAATTAATTAACCATACATGTGTGGGTTTGTTTTTGGGTTCGCTGTTCTGTTCCATGGGCTTCCCTGGTGGCTCAGTGGTGAAGAATCTGCCTGCTAATGCAGGACATACAGGTGTGATCCCCGGGTTTGAAAGATCCCTTGGAGAAGGAAATGGCAGTCACTCCAGTATTCTTGCTTGGGAAATCCCATGGACAGAGGAATCTGGCAGGCTGTAGTCCATGTGTTCACAAAAGAGGTAGACATGACTTAGCAACTAAACAATAACAACATTCTGTTCCATTGATCTATATGTCTATTTTGTGGGAATACCATACTGTTTTAATTACTATAGCTTTATAATATGGTTTGAGAACAAGATCCACCTAAATACTACCTACAGTTCACTCACTTTAGATATAAATACACACACAAACGGAAAGTGAAGGGATGGAAAAAGGTATTCCATGCAAATAGAAATCAAAAGGTAGCTGAGGTAGCTATGCTAATCTGACAAAATAGTCCTTAAAGAATGTCAAAAGAGACAAAGATGACTTTTATATAATGATAAAGTGATCATTCCAACAAGAGGATGTAACATATGTAAATATTTATGCACCTAATATATATAAAGCTAAATATATTAAGAAAATATTAACATATATAAAGGGAGAAATAATAAGTAATACAATAATAGTAGGGAATTTTAATGCCCCACTACATCAATGGATAGCTCATCCAGACAGAAAATCAATAAGGAAACATTAGCCTTAAATGATAGATGAGCCAGATGAATTTAAGAGATATATATAGAATATTCCCTCTTAAAGCAATAGAATATATTTTTCTCAAGTGTAAATGGAACATTTTCTAGAATAGATTGTATTTTAGGCCATGAAACAAGTCTTAATGAATTAAAAGGATTGAAATTATATCAAGCATATTTTTCTCACCACAGTGGTATGAAACTTGAAATTAATTACACAAAGAAAACTGGAAAATTCATAGATGTTGAGATTAAACAGTATGCTACTGAGTAATCAATGAATGAAAGAAAAAATAAAAAAGAAATTAAAAAGTACCTTGAGACAAATAAAACTGGAACTATAACATACCAAAACTTGTGGGATGCAGCAAAAGCAGTTCCAGGAAGGGAGTTCATAGTCATAGATGCTTGCCTCAAGAAACAAAAAGAGGCTTAAATAAATAACCTGACTTTCTACCTTAACAAGCCAGAAAAAGAAAAATGAATGAAGTTGAAGTTAGTATAAGGGAGCAAATAAAAATTAGAACAGAAATAAATAGAGAATAAAAATACAATTGAGAAAATCAATGAAGCTAAGAGCTGATTTTCTGAAGAGATAAAAAATTGACCTGCCTATTAGCTAGATTCACAAAAGAAAAAGAGAGGACTCAAATAAAATAAAAAACGAAAGAGATCATGTCACAACTGATATCACAGAAATACAAATGATAATTATTAGCAGGTTTATTAAATGCCAAGCCTATAAAATATACAAAACTGTATGAGTTATAATGTATTAAATAATTTTCCACTTATGATACATTTAAAAAATACTAACATTTGTTTTAACTTCCAGACTGCCCAAAAGTCATAATGACAAGAGATTTTTGTGGCAAGGCAAAAACAACTGGGATAAAATATATTGATAATCTAGAGAACAAGGCAAATAATTAAATGATATACTTACTTTATTGTTTCAGTACATGCACCAGCATTTAATTAAGCCAGCGTAACCCTTGCTGTGCAAATATGAACTCAGATGACCATAGCATGAATGTTATCAGCTTTCTTTGCACTTGTAATAAACATAGGTGTATTGTTTTCTTTTGAGGATTTGATTATGAGTAAATTTCTGTTCTTGTTGTACTTTCTGATTCTGCAGCTTTAATATACAGTAAATAAAGATGGCTTTCCATCTGTGTTTGAGTCTTGTGTATAATTTTCATTATTAAAGTAGATGCTCAAATTAGTGCCTGCACAGTTTGAAGATCAGAAGTCATTTTTGCTCTTAGGCATTTTGAATAGTCAATTTTGTGAAATGATCAGAAGTAGAGTGTTACTGAGGCAACCAGATAGTATTCTCAAAGTTTTCCTTTTGGTCTGCTAAGACCAAGAAAGGATATTGAGGTTGGCGGGGCAGTGTATTAGCAGAAATACCACTTTGGAGCCTGAATCATTTGGGATTCAATCCTGTCTATCTCTTACTTGCTTTGAAACTGATGTTTTATAATGCTGAGTCAGCAGCTTATTATGAAGAGTAAATACTTAGTGCTAGGAGAAGGCAATGGCAACCCACTCCAGTACCTGGAAAATCCCATGGACGGAGAAGCCTGGTGGGCTGAAGTGCGTGGGGTCACGAAGAGTCTGACACGACTGAGCAACTTCACTTTCACTTTTCACTTTCATGCATTGGAGAAGGAAATGGCAACCCACTCCAGCGTTCTTGCCTGGAGAATCCCAGGGATGGTGGAGCCTGGTGGGCTGCCGTCTATGGGGTCGTGCGACGGACACGACTGAAGCGACTTAGCAGCAGTAGCAGCAGCAGGAACTGGCACAGAGTAGATACTTTATAAATGTATGTTTTCTCTGCTTTCCTATCTACAGTGTAATTGCTTACATGTTGAAAGAGAGGTGGAGATAATCCTTTTACATTGAGTTTAGTTTCTTTTACGGCTTGATCCAGAGCAAACAAATCTTTGTGAAAGAGTCCCTTAGAATTTTCAGTTGATTAAATGTTTTAGGTTATAAAAATTTTGAGCTGTTATTATATGGCTACTTATAATAAATACTAATAATTTAATGATAGTTATTTCTTCAAAAGATCAATGATTTAAGTCATTCATTCAAATCTGTGTTTATTTTGTTCCCAATATTATTTGACAAGACTTTTCTTAAATATAGCGTGCTAGTTTTTCAAGAGATTCCTTACATTGTTATGCTTAGATGATGCTGGTTAGGAACCATCCAGAGGTAACTGTAATTTAACTTTTTTCATTAACTATAAGGTATATATTACTAGTCTTTTGGTGCACTGTACTTTTGGCCCAAGGAGATAAAATGGAACAGGTTTTGAGAACACGGTTTCCAAATCTCTTTTCAAATTATGTACTACTCATTACAATGTTCCTAAAGGTGTTAAGTTTTGAGAATCCTTACTGTAATCTGTGTCTGCTTCATAAAGAGCAAATTTTACTTTTATTTATGCCAGTTCACTATGAGTTAGACTGTTCTGAATAGTCCTGTAATTAAATCCTGTTTCACGTGGATCAAAACCCACCAGTGGCTTCCTGTTTCCCTCAAGGTAGTACTGAAGCTCTTTCCAGGGGCCACAGTGTTCCCCACAATGAGTCAAGCCCATCCTAACTGGACTAACCGTCTCTCCTGCACTCCCCCGGTTCATGTCTGTTTCAGGGTCAATGTACCAGGCTACCTATACCTGGAATTTTCTTCTGGATTTTCACTTGGCTCTTTCCATCACATCATTTAGGCTCTGTCTCATAAATCACTTTGAAATAGAAAGGTCTTTATGACATTGCTATGTAAAAAGCATCCTTTCATTCTACCTCTATGTTCTTTATCTTCATAGCACTTTTATTGTTACTTGCCATGTTATTATTATGCCTCTGTTTATTTCCCCACTAGAATATGAGTTCCGCAAGCACCATACACAGAACAGCACATAATAGGAGCTAAAAATATGCTGAATGAATGAATGAACGTTATACCACAAAGAAAGTCTAAGTCATCAACTCAGCTGTTTCTAGAACCTGTGAATTCTGTGCCCCGTTGCCCAGGGGCCCTTGCCAGGCAAGGCGAAGAGTCAGGTTGTAGAGAAAGAACTAGGCAAGCTAAATCATAAAGAACTGTTATATTATTCACTAATGTTCTATTATACTTTTTCCTTTAAAAACCAAAAGCTTTAGAAAAAACTTTTACATAGCCTTAGCTTGATATTGCCAACTAGATAGTGAAGAATCAGAAATATTTGGAAAAAATGCCCCAAGTTTTGGCTTGACTTAATGTTTATCTGTACTGCCTATTTTCTCCTCCACACTGTGAAGCTTCATTAGTCTGATTTACGGCTGCTTTTTTCTTCATAAAGCTGATGACCCGCTCTCATGGAGAAACGTGATTTGAGATTCAACCACTGCTCATA
This sequence comes from Bos taurus, assembly GCF_002263795.3. Taxonomy (NCBI): domain Eukaryota; kingdom Metazoa; phylum Chordata; class Mammalia; order Artiodactyla; family Bovidae; genus Bos; species Bos taurus. The sequence continues at coordinate 8,951,499 of NC_037336.1, forward strand.
AGACACGCAGCTGTGGTGAGCATTCTGTGTCAGGTCACCTAATCAAACCATTCTAACCATGCCCTCTCTCCAAGACTAAACTCTGGATGACATTACATGAAATAATAATTAATGGTTTTCTTTCATTTAGACTCAATTATTGTAATTTTATGAAATCTTTTAATTCCCTTTTCTTAGCAAGTATAGTTAGCAACCTAATTACTTAGCAACCGCTTTACTTTCTCAGTTTTTTAAGACCATTGTTAATACCTTCACCCACTTCAGAGTTGATATGCCCTCCGTTTTATCAAAGAGCAGCTCACTTTCAATGTTCCTGAACCTAAGGGGAAGTATGATCTGAGGTCTATTTGGGGAATAATTTTCCAGTTTATTTTTGTATTATTATCTTCCCTATAAAGTTCATTTCACCCAAAGTATAGGCTTTTTGAAATAATTGCTTTGCTGGTATAGTTTCAGAGAAAATCAAAATAATTTAAGCTGAAATAAGTTAACTTACTTGACTCTATAATGAAAAACTTTAGTACTGATTTTTTTCTACTACCCCTACCCTCTAATCTCAGTCTATGGAAGTTTCCACTCTGACTTCTCTAGTCTGTTGACCCAGAGATTACTAGTGAATTTCCCTTTATTTCCGATCCAGCATTACTTATATGCCCCTTCCAAAGGACACACCACACCAATAATAAATAATTGAATCAAAATATGTTCATAACATTTAAACAAGGAATATTTCCCCTTGTTTAACCTCAGAGAAGTAGAATTTAACATTTATGGTTTTGACTTTTGGTCTATGTCATTATGGAAGTAAAGAATATTTTTTCATCCTTTCTAATCCAATATTGAATGTATTAGATTAATTGACAAGTTCTTTTTTTTTTTTTGGCAACTTTACTGCATCTGATATAATCTCATCTAATCTGTAGGAACTCGAAGGTGACATTTTTTTGTGTACCTTAAATAAACATGTAATATCAGTGTAATAATGGTATTATATACTCATAAAATTCTGATGTATTTATTAATCTCTACTAAGCATTAGTGATAGAGAAATTCAAAGAGTTTACATTAGTTTCCACTGTCTCAAGAATAAGTTTATTAGACTGAATTTGTGAAAGAGCCATCAAAGCAATTAAAGGTAGCTCATCAGCTTCACTGAGCAAATTTTTCCAGGCAGGTGGAAGGCCAGGAAGCAGATAAATGGAGTAACCCAGCTTCAGGGATTTTCCTGGAGGATGCAATGGAAGGTCAGGCACACTAAATATAAAAATATAGGTGTCTTGGAGTCTGAAATTTCATAACTTACTTGATTTGAAAGCACCAGGTACTAGTTGAAGGAACAGGAAAGAGTCATTCCCTATCTTTGATAAATGTAAAAGAAATAACAAGCTAAATTGTTTATGTCTGTGTGGAGAATGTTTGAGTTTTGATTAGCACTTTGATAATTATTGCTAACTCTCTATTGGTTTATTGTCAGCAGTGTAATTTAATAATTTGTGAATAATATGAAGAAAGAACTTAAGGTATATTCTTTGGTGCAAGCAAAAGCAACTCATACTCTTTGGTGCACGCAGAAGCAGCTCATCTATGACAACCTGAGCAGTTAGTACACATTTGAAAAACTCCGAATGACTATTCCTATATTTCAGTGTGCAGTTGGTCTTAAAGGTGAATTGGGTACTCCTGGAATTCCTGGGGAAAAGCTATGCTGATTTGCTACTTGATTAAACTTTGTGGCTATTTTACTCAGTTGTATCACATAGGAAGGGAAAGTGCCCAGAAAAGTCTGGTATTTGGGAGGAGGTGGAAGTGAGTCAGCAAACTGTGGCCCTGCGGGAGGGCTGCCAAAAAATGCCTGCTGTGCAGTTTTGTAAATCAGGTTCTACTGGAACATAGTCATGCTCATGTGTCTTCATAGAGGCTAAGGCTGCTTTTGTGGTACACAACAGCATTTGGTGATTGTAGCAGAGATTCTAAAATGTTTGCTGTCTGGTCCTTTGCAAATAAACAGTTGCTCCAGAACATTGGCCATTATTCTAAGAGACCCAAGGCTTCTTAACTTCACTATTTTATGTTTGGTATAGTATCTTTTCTATGATTGTGGTTTTCATTCTGTCTGCCCTCTGATGGATGAGGATAAGAGGTTGATGGAAACTTCCTGATGGGAGAGACTGACTGAGAGGGAAACTGGGTCTTGTTCTGATGGGCGGGGCCAGGCTCAGTTGATTTTCTGTTGGTGGGCGGGACTGTGTTCCCTCCCTGTTTTTTGACCCATGGTGAAGGTATTGAAGATAATGGCCACCTCCTTCAAAAGGTCCCATGCACGCACTGCTGCATGCAGTGGCCCAGGCCCTGCAGCAGGCCACCACTGACGCACACCTCTGCCGGAGACTCCTGGAAACTCCTGGCAAGTCTGAATCAGTCTCCTGTGGGGTCACTGCTCCTTTTTCCTGGGTCCTGGTGTGCACAAGGTTCTGTTTGTGCCCTCCAAGACTCTGTTTCCCCAGTCCTGTGTAAGTTCTGGTGGCTCTATGGCTGGGTTAATGGCGACCTCCTCCAAGAGGGCTTATGCCATACCTGGATCTGCTGCACCCAGAAGCCCCTGCCCCTGCAGCAGGCCATTGCTGACCCGGACCTCCACAGGAGACACTCAGACACTCAAAGGCAGGTCTGGCTCAGTGTCTGTGGAGTCTCCTGGTGCACAAAAGATTCTGTTGAGCACTCCGAGTGTCTCTGGCGGGTACGGGGTTTGATTCTAAATTCAATTTTGTCCCTCTTACCGTCTTGCTGTGGCTTTTCCTTTGCCCCTGTTTGTGGCGTATATTTTTTTGGTGGGATCCAACATTCTCCTGTAGATGGTTGTTCAGCAGCGAGGTGTAATTTTGGAGTTCTCGCAGGAGAAGAGCACATGTCCTTTTACTCCACAATGTGCATGGGGAGAGCTCTCTGATGAGATGTAAAACCCTCAGGCCAACTGTGAACTCAAGTGTGTTTCCCAGGTTCCCTGGTCCTGGTTTGGCATCAGCGGCTCCAAGCCCTCAGCCATCCCCGAGCCATGGCCTCTGGTTACACCCCGTCACAGCCACCTGTCAGTCTCTCTGGCCCCTCTGGGTACACGGGGAAGGAGAAGGAGAAGTAGGGAGGGAAGGGGGGAGAAGGAGAGAGGAAGAAAGTGGGGAAAATCTTTAGACCATTCAGCTATGACCTAAATCAAATCCCTTATGATTACACAGTGGAAGTGAGAATTAGATCCAAAGGACTAGATCTCATAGACAAAGTGCCTGATGAACTATGGACAGAGGTTCGTGACACTGTACAGGAGGCAGTGATCAAGACCATCCCAAAGAAAAAGAAATGCAAAAAGGCAAAATGGCTGCCTTGAGGAGGCCTTACAAATAGCTGAGAGAAGAGAAGCTAAAGGCAAAGGAGAAAAGGAAAGACATACCCGTTTGAATGCAGAGTTCCAAAGAATAACAAGGAGAGATAAGAAACCTTCTCCAGTGATCAATGCAAAGAAATAGAGGAAAACAGTATTATGAGAAAGATCTCTTCAAAAACGTCAGAGATACCAAGGGAACACTTCATGAAAAGATGGGCACAATAAAGGACAGAAATGGTATGGACCTAAAAGAAGCAGAAGATATTAAGAAGATGTGGCAAGAACACACAGAAGAACTGTACAAAAAAGATCTTCATGACCCAGATAACCATGATGTTGGGATCAGTCACCTAGAGCCAGACATCCTGGAAGATGAAGTCAAGTGGGCCTTAGGAAACATCACTACAAACAAAGCTAGTGGAGGTGATGGAATTCCAGTTGAGCTATTTCAAATCCTAAAAGATGATGCTGTGAAAGTGATGCACTCAATATGCCAGCAAATTTGAAAAACTCAGCAGTGGTCACAGGACTGGAAAAGGTCAGTTTTCATTCCAATCCCAAAGAAAGGCAATGCCAAAGAATGCTCAAACTACTGCACAATTGCACTCATCTCACACTAGCAATGGCACCCCACTCTAGTACACTTGCCTGGAAAATCCCATGGACAGAGGAGCTTGGTAGGCTGCAGTCCATGGGGTCACTAAGAGTCGGACACAACTGAGCGACTTTGCTTTCACTTTTTACTTTCATGCGTGGAGAAGGAAATGGCAACCCACTCCAGTGTTCTTGCCTGGAGAATCCCAGGGACGGGGGAGCCTGGTGGGCTGCTGTCTATGGGGTCGCACAGAGTCGGACACGACTGAAGCGACTTAGCAGCAACACTAGCAAAGTTGCTGCAGTTCTGCTTATGGGGCAAGAAATTACAAATTTAAAGATTAAGTTGTCTTCAAGGTGCCATGCTGAATTTAAATGGATGTGTGTTACCCCTCTACAAGTGAATGAGTCCATGCACTCTTGGGAATGCATTAGGAATCATATTTTAGGCGTCTGGAATCATTCAGATTTTAGTATTGATATTTCTAAGTTACATCAGGATATTCAGAATATGAAGCAGGTGGAGTCTGACTTTTTCTCTCAATGGCTTTCTAATTCCCTCTTTGAAAATCTGGAGGGGTATCTTTCCCATGGATCCTTTTCTACAATAATGATTACTATGGCCATGTGCTTATGCCTTTAGTTCTAATTTGTGTAATGGCCCCGTGCCTTTTCAGAATACTCAGCTGAAGTGTTTCTGCTCTGTCTACTGAGTTTCATACCTATGTTCTAAAAAATAAAAAAGGGGGAGATGTCAGGAGCCACGTTAGGCATTACTGACAAAATGGAGGCACGGCCCCAGCCCCCTCCCTTCATTCCGCAGGCACGGACATGGGATGAAGGAGTCAGGCCTTGTAATTTTGACTTGTTTTTTCCTCTCCTCAGCTGAGTTGACTGAAAAGGAATATTAAGGTGCTTATTGTTCTTGAGAGGAGCATGAGAAGGCACAAAGCCTTCTGCAGCTGTGCTCAGAATAATTCATAAAGTTAATCATTGACATTTGTTTAAGGACTTTTACAAAAGAGTGTTCTAGGATGAGCACAGAGGCCGCAGCTTGAGGCCATGGGAGGGATTGCTATCTGAAGCCTATTTGTGAGGAAAATGTTTATGGCAAAGGAGTTTACTGAATTTAGGGCTTAGAAATAATTAAAATAGTTAGAAGTTAAGGATTTAAGGAATGTTGTAAAGTTAGCATATTTTACTACAGCTTATAGAGGTTAGGAATTTTAGAGATACTACAGCTGCTGCTGCTGCTGCTAAGTCCTTAGGGGCAAACAGGATTTAGAAAGATATGAAATAAACTGAGGAATGTAGCATGAGTTACAATGTAATCACAAGTTAACTATAGGACACATAAGAGAAAGTAGATAGTAAAGCTGATTCAGAGAGAATCGCTGAAGCAAGAACTCTGTTTGAAGAGCAACAGTGATTTATGGAGATAATAAATCTGGGTGAGGGGGAACTGAAAATGTCAAACCTCTGACCTAATGTTTTTGTAAAAGTATAAAAGAGAATCTTAAACTTGAAATAAACAGGCCGTCCAAAAAACTGAGAGGCTGTCTCGTTCACCGACACCGTTCATCTCTTCAGGTTAAATCCCTGACTGCTGAACTGGACTCTGGCACAAAGTAATGCTCAAAATCTTCCAAGTCAGGCTTCAACAATATGTGAACTGTGAACTTCTAGATGTTCAAGCTGGATTTAAAAAAAGGCATAGGAACCAGAGATCAAATTGCCAACATCTGATGGATCATCAAAAAAAGCAAGAGAATTCCAGAAAAAAAACCCATCTACTTCTGTTTTACTGACTATGCCAAAGCCTTTGACTGTGTGGATCACAACAAACTGGAAAATTCTTAAAGAGATGGGAATACCAGACCATCTGACCTGCCTCCTAAGACATCTGTATGCAGGTCAAGAAGCAACAGTTAGAACTGGACATGGAACAACAGACTGGTTCCAAATTGGGAAAGGAATACGTCAAGGCTGTATATTGTCACCCTGCTTACTTAACTTATATGTAGAGTACATCATGAGAAATGCTGGGCTGGAGGAAGCACAAGCTGGAATCAAGATTGCTGGGAGAAATATCAATAACCTCAGATATGCAGATGACACCACCCTATGGCAGAAAGCAAAGAACTAAAGAGCCTCTTGATGAAAGTGAAAGCGGAGAGTGAAAAAGCTGGCTTAAAACTCAACATTCAGAAAACTAAGATCATCGCATCTGGTCCCATCACTTCATGGCAAATGGATGGAGTAACCATGAAAACAGTGAGAGACTTTACTTTCTTGGGCTCCAAAATCACTGCTGATGGTGACTGCAGCCATGAAGTTAAAAGACGCTTGCTCCTTGGAAGAAAAGCTATGACCAACCTAGACAGCATATTAAAAAGGAGAGACAACTTTTGCCAACAGAGGTCCGTCTAGTCAAAGCTATGGTTTTTCAAGTGGTCATGTATGGATGTGAGAGTTGGACTATAAAGAAAGCTGAACACCAAAGAATTGATGTTTTTGAACTGTTGTGTTGGAGAAGACTCTTGAGAGTCCCTCGGACAGCAAGGATATCCAGCCAGTCAATCTTAAAGGAAATCAGTCCTGAATATTAATCGGAAGGACTGATGCTAAAGCTGAAACTCCAATACTTTGGCCACCTGATGCGAAGAATTGACTTATTGGAAAAGACCCTGATGCTGGGAAAGATTGAAGAAGGAGAAGGGGGCGACATGGAATGGTTGTATGGCATCACCGACTCAATGGACATGAATTTGAGTAGGCTCCTGCGGTTGGTGATGGACAGGGGAGCCTGGCATGCTGCAGCGCATGGGGTCACAAAGAGTCAGACATGACTAAGGGACTTCACTTTCTTTCTTTTTCTTTGATTTACAAGGTTTTGTTAGTTTCAGGTGTGTAGCAAAATGATTCTGTTACACTGATATGTATCTATATCTATATAGATATATCTGTTTATATAGATAGATACTAATAAAATAAATCTACACTTTTCCAGCTTCTTTTCTCCTACAGGTTATTACAAAATATTGAATATAGCTCCCTCTGCTATATGTGGGCCCTTGTTTATCTGTTTTATGTCTAGTAGTATGTATATGTTAATCCCCAACTTCTTATTTATCCCTCCCCTGCTTTCCTCTTTGGAAACCATAAGTCTGTTTTCTATATCTGTGACTCTATTTCTGTTTTGGAAATAAGTTAATTTATATCCATTTTTTTTTAGAATCCTCAAATAAGCAACCATATGATATAGTATCTTTTAATATGCATTTCACCACAGACATAAACTAAACATTTAAAAATATAGTACCATATGAGACATGATAAACAACAGTACAAGAAATCTATTTCAATCCATGAGTAAAATGGCTTTTACATTGTCTTCCCTGATACTGTAAAGATGATTCTAAATGATGAATCTACTCACAAGAAGTTAGCATGCTTATTCAGCAAACTTGAAAAAAAATGCTATATTTGTAAATTAAACTTCAATTACCTTGTCTTGTTTTTCACTTAAGTTGTTAAATTATTAGAGTTCGCATGTTTGATGCTAAGAAAATTCTCTTCTTCAGTAAAATAAGTTTAACATAGATCTTCATAGCTGTTCTAGCTGCACTAATTACTGCCTCATTATCTAGATGGTTGTGACCCTGTGGTTATTAACCTAACATTGTCACTAGAGTGAAGCTGAAGTGCTAGGAGGTTCCGAAGGTACTTTCTGAGTCCTTCTTAAGCATGTTTCGGATGTCTGAATGCTTCTTTGTTGCTGCGTTGTTTTTCTTAGGAATTATTCAGTCTAATATCCAAATTATTTACTCTTGTAAATGTCAAAATCTGTAAAACCGAACAAACTTTGTCAAACAGTGATACCTTGCAGCAAGGTATTTGGGCTTATTTGTGTTGCTGTCATTAAACGAAGGCTCTTCAATAAGTAAAAGTTCCTTCAGACACCTGTTTAAAGGTCTAATTCCTGCAAAATGCAGTATCCTCCAGAGAACACTATGAAATTTCCTAACTCTTAAAAGAGATTGCTCCATCCACATTTGCTTTGTACATTCATTTCACCAGTCTCTTCCTAAAATAACAATCAGATCGTTAAGATTTCAGATCATTGGGGTTTGAAAAATTACTTGAATATGCAAACTTTTTTTTTTAAGCCAAGTAAAGAATCACTGGAGGACTTGGACTATGAAATAGACTATTAGACTTCTTTATTTTGGGGTGTAAAGTAAGATTTATATGTGTTTACATGATGAATGATGGGAAAGCAGATAAAATTCGCCTGTTGTACTCTAAAACATAATTTACTAAGATTGGTATTGAACACTGTTAATTGAATTCTGTGCACCAAGATGACATTTCTTGGATCCTATTTGCAGAAACTCCAAAACATATAAAACTAGGTATAAGGTTGTCTGTGAAGGAAGCTCTCAACTCCCAAGAAGTTGCTCTCAGCAGACGGGGCTCAGTACAAGAGCTTCAGAGGCTCAACCCTGGCAGAAGTTGATCAGATCCATCTTCATCAAGGGCCATGAGAGCAAGAAAGCAGCAGGCAAGGAAGTGAATAACGCAAGTCAAGAAACTCTCCAGAAAAATACAGGGTTTCTTAAAAAAGAGAGGGCATTTTAGGCTGAGTGAAGGAACTGGAGCAAAATGTGGTGTTACAGAGACAAACACGACTCAGAATTCAATATGCTGCTGCTTTTTTTAGAAGCCCAAATTTGTAGAGAACATTTCATGTGGTGATTCATCCTACACTCTACCTATAGTAAGAGTTCAATAGATACAAGAGAACATTCCAGCTGGAGATGATTCATTTGGACTTGGTATTTCTGGGAACAGGAATATTCAGCCCCAGGGGCCCATTTGGTCAAAAAGATGACAGAAGTGAGTCTCACAAGATCTGAGTGAAGACACCATCTCCGGGAAACTTAAAAGCTAGCGTGGTAGAGGAGTCGTGGCCGTGCTGCAGTTGTCCTGGCAAACCCAGTTTCATGTTTCCCACAGCAGTTTGCTTGGCTCGAACTTACTTGAGTTGCTCTCAAAGAGCGTCATAGACAAGCAGAGAACCTGTAAAGCCTCCTGTGGGGCTAAACATGGTATCAGGCTGTGCTCAGCTCTTGGGTCCCGGTTTCCCGCATCTTCTGGGACCTTTGCAGTGTCTGTAGAATCATCAAGTTGTTGACCATAGCCTTTCTTCAAGGTCCCACTGATGGGGCTAGGTCTGCTTCTAACATGTCATTCATTTAGCTGTTAGAGGGCTATAACATTCATCAGTGAAGAAATGTCACCTCAAGAGTGTTTTTCTCATTTCTGTAATCCACAGGTTACCATTTATTTAAAATATCTCTAATAAATATATGCAAAATGAAAAGAGCAATAAAGCTGCTATGTTATCTGATAGCATTCGTAAGTTTTCAATATTTGACTCCAATGAAGATATATCAATTTTTTTATTTTAGACTTTCAGAAATTTTAAATTATATTGTAAAGATGGGTACTTATGTCTGGGGTAAAATATTTCCATTGTTTTATAACGAAAATAACTTGATTCTAAGTTTCCATAGAAAAATCCTTCCTAAAGTATCATGTAGCCTCAAAGGTGTGCTCCCACAGTCTTAACCCATCACCTGAAGTGACCACACAGCATCTCCAAGCTTATCTTGGACTCTGCTTCTCTGCGTTTGTGACTCTCTGGGGTTCTTGTTTTAGAAGTGCTTAAGAGTTCTGTTACAAGGCAAAATAAAACAAGGTGAATTGGTTCACTCGGAACAAGAACACATGCAAAGTGCCATAGAACATATATCTCAGGTATCATATTCTCAAAGTGAAGTTTATTTTAAGGTTTAATATTTAAACTAGACTTCCCTGGTGGCTCAGACGGTAAAGCATCTGTCTACAATGCAGGAGACCTGGGTTCCATCCCTGGGTTGGGAAGATCCCCTGGAGAAGGAAATGGCAATCCACTCCAGCTACTGTTGCCTGGAAAATCCCATGGACAGAGGAGCTTGGTAGGCTACAGTCCATGGGGTCGCAAAGAGTCAGACACGATTGAGCGACTTCACTTTCCTTTCACTTTAGTCATATTAATGAAGGGAAGCCTACCCTCAGCAGCACAGAGTAGAATTTGTATAATAACTGCACTTTACACTTATGTACAATGTGATACATGTATTAAATTCAATGATTTGCATGTAAATCCCATTATCCTAAAATAAACCTATACTTTGAAGTTTGATAGCAGTAAATATTTTTAAATCAAGGCCCTGAACAAAGTATTAGTTTCTTAAGGTGGCATTTTTCTTCTGGGGCCCAGGAGAAAAATAGTATAGTGAACACTATATTATGAAATCAGTTGATGGATTATGGAATCATGAGGACTTTAAAGATAAGAACTATAATATTGTAAAGTAAATAATAATAATTAAAATTTAAATTAAAAAAAAGAACTATAATATTTAATTATGCTTTTTTGTAATTATAATATGTATCACCTTGCACAGATTTGCATAGATTTTCTAACCTGATAATATATGTGACCTTACTGCCAACACATGGCAAGAAAATAACTGTTCCCTTTACAATTATTCAGCTTAGCTAGGGTTTTTATAAGAGATTTGGTTAGCTTCCCATTCTGGGTTCATATAAGAAAATATACTCTATGTAGCAAATGTTCTTAGATGTTAGTCACTAAGGACTTCTGGTAAGCTTACTTGGACAGAAACCGCTGTGAGTCAAAACGAGGACTTTGGATGGTCCAGTTTCCAGGAACAGTGAGTGGTTTAATAAGATCACACAAGTGCGTACATACATATATACAGCATGCACACACACATACGTGTACTCACGACTCACATCCTCATGATGTGCAGTGGGAAAATGAGATGTGGACACTGGGAGCAAATCCTGCCCTCTGTGTTACCTCCAGACTTCTCACTCAGAGCGTGCTTGCCTTCATTACTTGCCTTCATTACTTCATTACTGCAGATAAAAAACTGCTTCACTCCCTATTTCATGTATCAGATATGCTTTTTAAGGATAGTTTTTTAAAATATGAATAATTATAATCTTCATCCTAATAATGTGATAGTAAAAAATTGAATAAATATAGAGCCTAATTTATGCTAAAACCAATTTTTTAATCTTCTGAATTATTTGGAATTTGTCTTAAAATGTTTATTTTCGAGGGAAAACTTTTAGAATGTTAATTTTACTTTTCATGGAGCAAGTGTGCAGTAAGTGATAGCCATCATTGTTCTACCATTCAGTTATTAAATACCCAGAGTTAGAAACATCTGGGATTTGAATCCCAGCTCAAAGCCTTGCTCTGTGTAATTTAGGGCACATCACTTATTGTTTCTAAGTTCTCTTTTTATGAAATAAAAATTATATTGTATCAATTTCCAGTTTTGCCTTAAAGATGAGCTGAAATAATTCATGAGAGTCCCAGCTCAGGACCTGATATATAAATATTTGGTAAACAATAGAAATAATTTTTAAAAAAAGCAGTTTGATTATTTTGTTATTCTAAACTCTAGCTTACTAAAAGACTAAATAAACTAGAACTCATTTGAGTGAATATGTATTATTTATTCAAAATATATCAAGTGGAAAATTTAAAATAAAAGTTGCATATCTTAGATAACTTTGACTTCTTAAAACAAACTGGATATTAGGACTCTAATGAATTTTCAACCTAACTGAAAATTTCATGAGTACAAACTTTTACAATAATAATAGCAGCCATTTACTAAATGATTATTATGTGTTAAATGTTTATTATGTGTCAAGAGACTTCTTTACATAATTTCATTAATTCCCCACTATATCTCTATGAGGTATGATTTATTGTTATTGTTTCATAGATGGAGAAACTTCCCCCAATTTTCACCACTAACTCCGGGACTTGGTGATGGACAGGGAGGCCTGGCGTGCTGTAGTCCATGGGGTCGCAAAGAGTCAGACACGACTGAGTGACTGAACTGAACTGAATAAATAGTGGAATCAGAATCTGAATCTCTACCCACATGAATCCATGGTTTTTGCACCTTTACCATGTTTTCTTCTCTGAAGTGCCCCTGAGCTGCTCACATTTTTTTTTGCAGACAGTTCCAAATTAGGTCTTAAATTTGTTTGCCTGCAGCCTAGAGAGGGAACTGCACGGGGGCTTTCCTCCTTCCTGTTCCAGGGAGAGCAGTGTCCCTTGTCTTGAAGTCTACGGGTTCCTTTTTTTTTAATTCTTTCTTTTTTAAATTATGAAAGTATGATAGCACATTTACAGGAGACTTGGAAAATACAGAACAAAGTTATGTATAGTTCAACTGTATATTGCAATTACTTTTTAAGTAGATAAATTAAGATTTTAATTGGACAATATCAAACTCTCAAAAATTTATAGAATGGACAGAAAAGTAGGAGGATATAGTAGACCTGAAATGCACTATGAGCCAATTCAACATAATTAAGATTTATACAATTTTCATACAACAGTAAGATACAAATTCTAAGTTCCCATAGACTAAGAGACACTGGAATATATTCAGGGAGACAAAGCAAGGTGCAAAAACTTCATGGTCTAAAGGTATTGAAATCACATAGAGTCTGTTCTCTTATTACCGTGGAATTGTTATTATAGAAATTCAATATCAAAAGATATTTGAAAATAGCCCACATAATTTAAGGTGCAATGTGACATTTACCAAGAGAGATCTTTGACTTAGCCATTGAAAGCCTCAGTAAAGTTAAAAGACTGACGAAACACAGAGGGTGATTGCAAAGAAAAAAACATTTAAATGAAAAATTAACATCAAAATGAAAAATTAATATCAAGTATACTTTAGAAACCCCATGTATTTGGAAATTAAATATGAAATCTATAGACCCTTATTTTAGGCTCCATATTTTGGTTTAGTAGGAAAAAATGAAATTTAGTTTGCTTATTTAAAATACATTTGAACCAATAGTACATAAGTGTTCCTTTCTCTGCATCTTTGGCAACAGTTGTTATCTTTTGTCTTTTTTTATAAAAGTCATTCTAACATGTTAAATGATATTTCCTTGTGGTTTTGATTTGCATTTCTTTAAGTTAATGATCCTGAACACCTTTTCATGTACATGTTGGTCATTTGTACGACTTCTTTTGAGAAATGTCAATAATCTGCCTGTCCTTAGAGATAACCCTCCCAACCTCAGAAAATTATGTCCACCTCTTGAAAATCATCAGCATGTTTTTCACCAAATGAAAGGATTTTGTGTAGCTTTACCTTCTGAAATAAGTACTATGAAAACAATACAGTTTATTTTGTTTGGTTTCCAAATTCAAAATTATATTTGAAATATTCTTTCGAGTTTGCCACACCTGACTCTCTGGAGATCTTGTCTGTCCTGCACATCCACCTCCAGGCAGGCCAGTCACGGGAACACTCTCCAGATTAACCTAACCTCAACATCTAACCAAAAAATTCTCTTTATGCTCTCCACCAAATATGCGTTTGATATCTAAATATGTATATTTTTTATTCACTTAACCAAAAAGATTTAGATAATCATTTGATCAAAAATACAAGTGCTTCACTTAGTGTCGTGACTTTATTAAAAAAAAAAAAAAATCAAACTTCTAGAGGTAAAAAGTCACATGCACTAAGGCGCCAGAGTAGTGTATCTGATAACGTGGAGAGAGTTGCCAAGTTGCACTTAAAAATAACCAGACTAACTATCCTCATTGTGATCTGTTTTGTGTGACAGGTCTTTTCACCATAAACTCTGAAGCCCCCAGTATTTGTAGCAGGATGAGACTAAACCAGGCAAATCCATTGTTCCCTAACTGTCTTTGTATTTCTTTTCTGTTGGAAAACGAAATGACTCTGATCTTTGCATCTCAATTTTCCCTTAAAAAGACATTTTATGAGAAGACTGCAGCTTCAGGAAAAAAAGGCAGATGCTGTTACAATTTATAAAAGCACAGACAAGGGTGGTAGCTGTTGTGAATTATAATGAACTCTGCAGCAGCCCTGGTCCAGATGTAGCCTTAATGTCTGAGAAACTCTGAAACTTACAGGAGTGTTTTGAGAGAACTACAGAATTTTTGTCATTTGGCTTTCTCCCTGTATTATCTGGTTTCACCCAGCTTGCCAGTGAAATTAAGAATTAAGACTAATTTCAGAGTTCTTCCCAAGTTAAAAAAGTTAAACTATCTATTTATATGTGACAACTTATTGTCTGAATTGCAAACTAAATAAGGAGAAAAAAAAGTGCAACACAGCTTTATTCTAAAAACGGGATATTTCCGTTCTGTGAATTGTCAAGATTTATAAAACTGGTACGGGCTCTATGTTAGAGAAAATACCTCTTAACAGAGAATCACATGTATACTCTTGTATTTCAGAGAATTCTGCAGTAAATGAAGGGATAGTTAAATCTGGACATAGGATTGAACTTCTTATCATAAGCAATGTCTATTTATGGAAAAAAAATGACCACAAAACAGTTTTGTCACACTACTTGTTGGCTTCACTTACTAAAGTTACAAGAATGATACTTGAATTATCAGTGAAAAACGACTGCCTTTACCTAGCGTGAGTCTCATTTAATTGTCTTATCTGCGGGCAGTCTATTGATACAGCTAGCACCAAAATAAACAGAAACCTGAGAAGGACAGAGGTAATAGAAGAACAGGAAAAAGAAAAAGAAACTTGCTCACTCTGCAGTTGATTTTATTTCTTAATGGTTTCTTATTCCCTCCTAATGCCTTCCACTCACACCCCAAGTGGAGCAGTTGGCAGAGAACACAACAGATGGATGACAGGCTCGACACATGCAGTCTCTCTGGCACCCAGGCACTCGACTTTTATTTGCTAAACAGTTAGCCAGATTTTAAGACGCTAGTCTGCTCATGTTCCTGTTTGGTTTAATGCACCGTGAGAATCTAGCACACAAATATTAAAACATTGCCATAAAAAAAGATCACATAATCTCTGTTTCTCTGCGTAGTTTAGTGGCTAATTGTTTTATTTCTTTTTTAGAATTTATTTTATTGAAGTATAGTTGATTTGCAATGTTGGGCTAATTGCTGCAAATTGATTCAGTTATACATGTAATATACATATATATACACATACATACATATATACATACATATACATCGTCTTTCATATTCTTCCACATTATGCTTTATCACAGGTACTGAATTCGGTTCCCTGTGCTGTACAGCAGGACCTGGTTGTGTGGCCCTCCTATATAAGAGCTTGCATCTGCTGTCCCAGCCTTCCACCCCACCCCACCCCCTGCCCTCCTGCACCCACGTCTGTTCTCTACGTCTGTGAGTCTGTTTCTGTTTTGTAGAGATATTCCCGTGTGTCATTCTTTTAGATCGCACATAAAAGTGACATCACATGATACTTGTCTTCCTCTGTCTGACTTATTTCAATAGTATGATCATCTCTATATTCACCTATGTTGCTGCAAATGACATTATTTCATATTTCAATTTATTTTATAACTGAGGCTTCCCTGGTGCCTCAGTGGTAAAGAATCTGCTTGCCAATTCTTTGAGACTACAAGAGATGTGGGTTCGATTCCTGGGTCAGACAGATCCCCTGGAGAAGGAAGTGGCAACCCACTTCAGTATTCTTGCCTGGGAAATCTCATGGACAGAGGAGCTTTGTGGGCTACAGTCTAAGGGGTTGCAGAAGAGTCGGATAAATCTTAGAAACTAAACAACAACAAACACCAAAATACTCGATTCTATATGGGCGCCACATCTTTATCCATTCACCTGTCAGTGGCCATTTAGCTTGTCTCCATGTCTTGGCTATTGTGGCTAGTGCTGCTTGAACACAGGGATGCATGTGTCTTTTCTAATTGCAGTTTATCCTCATTATTTATTCCTGGTGTAGATTACTGAGATATGCAGTAGTGGGTTTAGAGATGCACTTGGTATTTTCTATAGATGTCTACAAGCCCAGATATTAGGATTTTCTTAATGTGGATGGGTCTACATGAGATTTTAGCAGCTTGGTCAGGGACGTCATAGCGCATGGAAGGTCCTTTCTGAGCCTGCTGGGTAAGAGAAGAAGGTTCTAGAGGATAATCACGGACAGTCAGTATGTTTCTTTCCTCCCACTATCACTGCATTTTCACAGATTACTGAATACAAAACACAAGAAAAATTGCATCTTTTCCACGAAGGCTTCTTGGCCACGAAGCAGAATTAGCAGCCCTGGACTCTGCTCACATAGCACTTTATTTATATTACCCACATAGTCTGTGTCCCTGTGTGAGCTCCTGGAGAACAAGAGCTAGGGGTGCCCCTCATGCCTGTCACCCCACCACCCAGCCAGCACGTGGCATCTGCTTGGTTCTGCCTAATGCTTGTTGAGTTGTTCAGAACTCAGAGGGACTTAGCTCCAGGACAATAGATAAGAGAAACACAGGGTGATTGTCAGACAGTCATTCTGAGGAGGATTGGAAAGGCCCCCAGATGCTGAAAGGCTTCAGTGAAAGTCTCTTTCACTCTCTGTGGAAGTGGGGTTTGGGGAAGCAGAAACAGAGGGGAGAGTGTGCAGCCCCAGAACTGGCTTCCCATCTCCCCAGGAACAAGCAGGCTGTCCCTTTTCTCTCAAGCAGAAGTCTCCAGGTGATCTTGCTGTCTTGTCCTCTGTGTTAGGTTTGGAAATCTCCTGACTTTCTTACAACATTGCAAAGGTGTGTTCTTCCTCCAGACTTTCACAACCATTTCCCTCAGGACTAAAGATAAGTAGCTGGTGCCTTCAGCACCTTCAGTGTGTTGAAGTAACTGGTATGAAGTAGAACTATAAATTACCCAACCCGAGCACTATGGACTGCAAGTAGTTTGCAGTTCCGGGTGTCTCACTGTCCCCAACAGGAGCTTACTGATGACACTGTCCCCCTTGTTATGTCTTCAGTTGTCCTCCATGTGTTAGAGTACTTGATTCAGATGTCCGCTCCTCCTCTCCAGATACTTCAGTGGATGATTTGCTTTGGTTGTCTTCTGTTTCCTGGTACTTTTGTGATGCTTCAACATCACCTCAAGACTGCCTTCCAGCTGCTCTCACAAGAAAATGAACTATCCGCACACTCATTGTTAACAGATCCACTGTAAGAAAGCCATTCTGATGACATAAATCTGGAGCCCAGATTTTGTAATGAGGTCAGCAACATTGGCCAAAACTCAAATCCCTAACTTGGCTATAAATGGAAAGAGATGTTTACTTCCCCAAACTATTTCAAAATTTTTTGTTTTTTATTTGAATAATGTGGCTTAGATGGTACAGAGTCCGGCTGCAGTGCAGGAGACTTGGGATCCCTTGGTCAGGAAGATTCCCTGGAGAAGGGAATAGCTGGCTACCCACTCCAGTATTCTTGCCAGGAGAGTGCCATGGACAGAGAAACCTGGCAGCCTACAGTTCATGGGGTCACAAACAGTTGAATATGACGGAGTGACTTTCACTTTCTTTCTTTCTTTTTTTCCAGTGTAATTTGCACTCCAGTAATTTGAAAAAGGATTGTAAAAATATCCTCTTTGAAAGGAGAACTTAGCAGTTTTAGTTGACCACACATTTACTGTATATACAAGCAATTTAACCTTGAAAAAGCAAGTTATAGTAATGCAAGTATTGTCTAATATCCAGAACAAGATTGTGTGTGTGTGTGTGTGTGAGTGAGTCCTAATCTCTACTCTGTGCACTTGAGATTATGTGTGGAATAAATAATGTGCTGAGTTCTCAGTGTCACATTTTAAAGGAGTGTGTGTGCCCAGGGGACAGTTACTATGACATTAAAGGACTCCAAACACTCATTTGAAAAATGATTGGCTTGCTGAATAAGCTTCATGCTGACAGAAAGGGATGTCGTGTGTAAGACCCATATGATATTTGTCCTGTGTGAAATAAGACCAGTGGGCAGAAATTTGGGGCTCAGAAGACACTGTTTCAGTATCCACACATCAAACTGTGTTGTTTTGTGCTCCACAATACGAATTAAAAGCAAACATGCCTGACTTTAAAGAGCTTTCAGTAGGGTCAGTACGTTAATATTCTTTGGTGAAACTGGTGGACACAAATGTATCAATTTACCCCTGACCCTGTGTTTAAGAATACTTCCCCTGCTTGTTTTCTCCTGTGTTCCTCTGCATATACTGTGCACACACATAGACTCAGGTTAAAAGTTTCTACTAACAGTAGATGTTGAGTTCACCTGTTACTAACTCCCCACGGTTATATTACTGTGATTAAGACATGTATTGACCATGTATTACCTTTGGTAGGCTGGCTTTCTCTTCTTTGAAAGATTCACAAAAATAAGTAATAATAGGATCTCATTCATTTTTTTATTAAGAATATTTTAAATTTGCCTTATTCTGAGCATTCACGTGAATATATCCCCATGTGTTAGCTGCATAAAGGATCCAACAAATACAAGAATTAAAAAAGTTTGAAGTTTTCAATCCTATGCAGTATATAGCTTTTTTAATTTAACAATTTAGCTTTTGAAATGAAGTCTTCACACATAGGAGGAAAAAATACTCCTCCCTGAAATAAAAGGACTCTGATTGGATGAAATATCTGAAAAAAACATAGGAGGTGTATGTTTTATTTCCTAAAATATTTAGTTGAGTGGCAGGAATGTAAGAACCATATAAAAATTCAATCATGAAAGATTATGGTCTAAGTACAGCAGGACTGTTGTCAGAAAGGCAGAGGTCAGGCTGCTCCTGCTGCTGCTGCTAAGTCGCTTTAGTCGTGTCCGATTCTGCGAGACCCCATAATCGCCCACCCACCAGGCTCCCCCGTCCATGGGATTCTCCAGGCAAGAACACTGGAGTGGGTTGCCATTTCCTTCTCCAATGCATGAAAGTGAAAAATGAAAATGAAGAAGCTCAGTCGTGTCTGACCCTCAGCGACCCCATGGACTGCAGCCTACCAGGCTCCTCCGTCCATGGGATTCTCCAGGCAAGAGTACTGGAGTGGGTTGCCATTGCCTTCTCCGGAGGTCAGGTTAGTGATATATAAAATCAAAATCAGATTTACTTCTGGCTTCCTCTTTTATTGGTTTTCATGTTAGGATTCTGGCATTTCACTTCAGATATTTATTTCAGCTATTTCACTCAGCACTCAATTTAAGTAAATTTTCTATTAATGAATATGAATTAATTAGTGGGAAAAGGTGATGGGATTCCAGTTGAGCTATTTCAAATCCTAAAAGATGATGCTGTGAAAGTGCTGCACTCGATATGTCTAGTGCTGAAATTTGGAAAACTCAGCAGTGGCCACAGGACTGGAAAAGGTCAGTTTTCATTCCAGTCACAAATAAGGGTAATGCCAAAGAATGCTCAAGCTACCACACAATTGCACTCATCTCACACACTAGTAAAGTAATGCTCAAAATCATCCAAGACAGGCTTCAGCAATATGTGAACTGTGAACTTCCAGATATTCAAGCTGGTTTTAGAAAAGGCAGCGGAACAAGAGATCAAATTGCCAACATCCGCTAGATCATCAAAAAAGAAAGAGAGTTTCATAAAAACATCTATTTCTGCTTTATTGACTATGCCAAAGCCTTTGACTGTGTGGATCATAATAAACTGTGGAAAATTCTTCAAGAGATGGGAATACCAGACCATCTGACCTGCCTCTTGAGAAACCTGTATGCAGGTCAGGAAACAACAGTTAGAATTGGACATGGAACAACAGACTGGTTCCAAATAGGAAAAGGAGTACATCAAGGCTGTATATTGTCACCAAGCTTATTTAACTTATAGGCAGAGTACATCATGAGAAACGCTGGGCTGGAAAAAGCACAAGCTGGAATCAAGATTGCTGGGAGAAATATCAATAACCTCAGATATGCAGATGACACCACCCTTATGGCAGAAAGCAAAGAAGAACTAAAGAGCCTCTTGATGAAAGTGAAAGAGGAGAGTGAAAAAGTTGGCTTAAAGCTCAACATTCAGAAAACGAAGATCACGGCATCCAGTCCCATCACTTCATGGCAAATAGATGGGGAAACAGTGGAAACAGTGGCTGACTTTATTTTTCTGGGCTCCAAAATCACTGCAGATGGTGATTCAGATCAGATCAGATCAGTCGCTCAGTCGTGTCCGACTCTTTGCGACCCCATGAATCCCAGCACGCCAGGCCTCCTTGTCCAACACCAACTCCCAGAGTTCACCCAGACTCACATCCATCGAGTCAGTGATGCCATCCAGCCATCTCATCCTCTGTCATCCCCTTCTCCTCCTGCCCCCAATCCCTCCCAGCATCAGAGTCTTTTCCAATGAGTCAACTCTTCGCATGAGGTGGCCAAAGTACTGAAGTTTCAGCTTTAGCATCATTCCTTCCAAAGAAATCCCAGGGCTGATCTCCTTCAGAATGGACTGGTTAGATCTCCTTGCAGCCCAAGGGAGTCTCAAGAGTCTTCTCCAACACCACAGTTCAAAAGCATCAATTCTTCGGTGCTCAGTCTTCTTCACAGTCTAACTCTCACATCCATACATGACCACAGGAAAAACCATAGCCTTGACTAGACGGACCTTTGTTGGCAAAGTAATGTCTCTGCTTTTGAATATGCTATGTAGGTTGGTCATAACTTTCCTTCCAAGGAGTAAGCGTCTTTTAATTTCATGGCTGCAGTCACCATCTGCAGTGATTTTGGAGCCCAGAAAAATAAAGTCTGACACTGTTTCCACTGTTTCCCCATCTATTTCCCATGAAGTGATGGGACCAGATGCCCCGATCTTTGTTTTCTGAATGTTGAGCTTTAAGCCAACTTTTTCACTCTCCACTTTCACTTTCATCAAGAGGCTTTTCAGTTCCTCTTCACTTTCTGCTGTAAGAGTGGTGTCATCTGCATATCTGAGGTTATTGATATTTCTCCCGGCAATCTTGATTCCAGCTTGTGTTTCTTCCAGTCCAGCATTTTTCATGATGTACTCTGCATAGAAGTTAAATAAACAGGGTGACAATATACAGCCTTGATGTACTCCTTTTCCTATTTGGAACCAGTCTGTTGTTCCATGTCCAGTTCTAACTGTTTCTTCCTGACCTACATACAAATTTCTCAGAGGCAGGTCAGATGGTCTGGTATTCCCATCTCTTGAAGAATTTTCCACAGTTTATTATGATCCACACAGTCAAAGGCTTTGGCATAGTCAATAAAGCAGAAATAGATGTTTTTCTGGAACTCTCTTGCTTTTTCCATGATCCAGCAGATGTTTGCAATTTGATATCTGGTTCCTCTGCCTTTTCTAAAACCAACTTGATGTCAGGAGGTTCATAGTTCACATATTGCTGAAGCCTGGCTTGGAGAATTTTGAGCATTACTTTACTAGCATGTGAGATGAGTGCAATTGTGCGGTAGTTTGAGCATTCTTTGGCATTGCTTTTCTTTGGGATTGGAATGAAAACTGACCTTTTCCAGTCCTGTGGCCACTGCTGAGTTTTCCAAATTTGCTGACATATTGAGTGCAGCACTTTCACAGCATCCTCTTTCAGAATTTGGAATAGCTCAACTGGAATTCTATCACCTCCACTAGCTTTGTTCATAGTGATACTTTCTAAGGCCCACTTGACTTCGCATTCCAGGATGTCTGGCTCTAGATCAGTGATGATTGCCGATAGTGATTGCAGCCATGAAATTAAAAGGTGCTTACTCCTTGGAAGGAAAGTTATGACCAACCTAGACAGCATATTAAAAAGCAAAGACATTACTTTGCCAACAAAGGTTCGTCTAGTCAGGGCTATGGTTTTTCCAATAGTCATGTATGGATGTGAGAGTTGGACTATAAAGAAAGCTGAGCACCGAAGAATTGATACTTTTGAACTGTGGTGTTGGAGAAGACTGTTGAGAGTCCCTTGGACTGCAAGGAGATCCAACCAATCCATCCTAAAGGAGATCAGTCCTGAATATTCACTGAAAGGACTGATGCTGAAGCTGAAACTCCAATACTTTGGCCACCTGATGCAAAGAACTGACTCATTGGAAAAGACCCTGATGCTGGGAGGGATTCAAGGCGGGAGGAGAAGGGGACGACAGAGGATGAGATGGCTGGATGGCATCACCGACTCAGTGAACATGAGTCTGGGTGAACTCTGAGAGTTGGTGATGGACAGGGAGGCCTGGCGTGCTGCAGTCCATGAGGTCGCAAAGAATCGGACATGACTGAGCGACTGAGCTGACCTGAGCTGTGAAGTTGAAGACTTGCTATGTATTGCAGCAATAACATAGTGACAAGGCTCTCAGCAGCAATGTTAGATTTTTTTTCCCTGCTTTTTATTACTCATATTCATCTGTGGCCCATTTGGACCTTGAATTCCTAATAAGAAAGGAGCACAGGCCCTTTGATGGATAAACCTGAGAGAAGCTACATGCCACAGAAACAAGCTTTGAACATTATAGTAGAGACAAGAAGCATTGATTGTAATTTTCTTTCAATAATGGGCTAAAATACTGATGGGAAGCCAAAGAAACTTCTTAATTCTTCCTGTACTGAGACTAGGAACACCGAGGGACAGCAAGAGTTTAGAAAAAACAGCTAATGTCAGCTCCACCAGTAATTTCAGGCAGGCATTTATTGAATAGAATTCAATTTGATCCCAAGCTGCATGGGCACAAGAGTTTTGAAACTGTGATTCAGAGTTGGGAAGGCTCATTCTATTGACACAACTTAGGTTTTAGATAAAACCTTGACAGGAGAAACATAGTCTGTTAATCTCTTAAACAAAATTTTGCTCTTTAAGACTATTATTTCCTTCAGCTGTTATGCTATGCTGTGCTTAGTCGCTCAGTTGTGGCTGACTCTTTGCGACCCCATGGACTGTAGCCCGCCAGGCACCTCTGTCCGTGGGGACTCTCCAGGCAGGAATACTGGAGTGGGTTCCCATGTGCCATGCAATCCTCCAGGAGATCTTCTCAACCCAGGGATCAAACCAAGGTCTCCCACATTACAGGCGGATTCTTTACTTTCTGAGCCATCAGGGAAGCCCAAGAACAGTGGAGCGGGCAGCTTATCCCTCCTCCAGGGAAATCTTCCCGACCCAGGAATCACATGAGGTCTCCTGCATTGCAGGTGGTTTCTTTACCAGCTGGGCCACCAGGGAAGGCCAGTTGTTATGCTACTTAATAATATTTTGGGATAGAGTCGAAAACAGATATGCTAACTTGTCCCTCAGGGACTGGAAAAATGCCAAATGGTTTTAAATGATTATAAGTTTCTATGACAGACCTCTGTGGTAACTTTAAGAAAATCTGTGAGAAGAAAATAAATATGTTTCTGAATACCAGAGTTGCACAGTTTAAGCATCAAAAGTTTCCTGATATCTCAAAATCTTCCACATGTTATTGTGTCCTGTGAAGCCGACTCATTTCCTGGGAGAATGATCAGTGCTGTCGATTGGGGTATCATGGAGTTTATTTTATTTTTTTTTAATTTTTAAAGTAGTTTTATTTATATTACCACTTTAATTATTCTATAATTTGTTTTGTGTATAGTGTTCTAATTAACCTAAATTTAAAGGGCTAATCATACTTAAAAAAATTTTTTTTATTATTTTTATTTTTTAACTTTACAATATTGTATTGGTTTTGCCATATATCAACATGTATCTGCCACAGGTATACACGTGTTCCCCATCCTGAATCCACCTCCCTCCTCCCTCCCTGTACCATCCCTCTGGGTCATCCCAGTGCACCAGCCCCAAGCATCCAGTATTGTGCATTGAACCTGGACTGGCGACTCATTTCATATATGATATTAAACATGTTTCAATGCCATTCTCCCAAATCATCCCACCCTCTCCCTCTCCCACAGAGTCCAAAAGACTGTTCTATACATCAGTGTCTCTTTTGCTGTATCGTATACAGGGTTATTGTTACCGTTTTTCTAAATTCCATATATCATGGAGTTTAGAATTATGTTTACAAAACAAATTTTTGGTCAGGAAAGATCAGAGATCAGTTAACACTGGCCATAGGGAAACATTTTCATTATAACAGTCATAAGACCAACGTCCATCAAAAAGAGAAGCTTTCTTCCTCTTAAGGACTTTTGGTACCCAGTTGCCAGATCATCCAGGTGTGACCCTAACCTGACATAACCCCAGAGGCGGGTCTTTAGGTGCCAGTTCTCACAGCACATGGTATAGAAGAGTGAGCCGTGAGCAAAGACAGCAGGGAGCTACTGGTACTCCTCTCCTTTTTCCAAAAAGTATTTTTGGCAATGTGCACTGTGTCAGCGTGCTTTACTGGATTACATACCATATCTTGTTATCATGTGTAACTTGTAAAATGATATAAAACGTTATATTGAACCAACCCATGAAAATAATTGTGTTCCTCATGGACAAATGGACATAGTTCTGTGATGAGTAACAGAAGCTGTTTCCACAGAATGCACCCTGGGGTCAAATCTGAATGTGCTTTGACTATCACTTTATTAAACAAAATGGGAAGTTTCTAATGTAATTGTGGGATGCCTGAGGTCTAAAACTATATACCTTTTTAAGTAATCTGAATATATTTATTACATAGATAAGAACATAGTATTTTATTGCTGCTTCAACACTTCTTAAACTTAGCCACAAAGTTTTGCCTTTGGTGTCCAGTATATTCTGTGATAAAAGCAGTTTTACTGTGCAACACAGATAATTTAACTGAAGAAAAGCCTTCATCTTTAAAATTATGTGCACGTATATCGCAGTATGGGGCATCCCAAGTGGTTCAGTGAGGAAAGAATCTGCCTGCCAATGCAGGAGACGCAGGACATGTGAGTTTGGCCCCGAGTCAGGAAGAGCCCCTGGAGGAGGAAATGGCGACCCACTCCATTATTCTTGCCTGGAAAATCCCGTGGACAGAGGAGCCTGTCTGGCTACAGTCCATGGGGTCACAAGGTATTGGACACGAATTAGCAACTGAGCACACACATAGAGCAGTCCGCTGCGGCTAAAAATGATGGAACCTTTCCAGAAATGTACTAACTGATGAAATGATAAAGATCTTTCTAGGCTTAAACAGAATATATTATTGCTATTTTAAAATTTGAAGACATGATTTTTTTCTTCATATATTTGAATTTTATTTTAAAAATTCTAAGAAGTGATATCTAACTTCATTCTAGGTAATACTTTAAAAAAACTATTGTCTTAAAAATGTTTGCCGGAAATAAAGTGGTCAATAGAATTGCTAGTTTGTTTTGAGCTTTCTAAACCTGGAAACTCGGGAGCCCAAGTCACTTCCTTGGAGCAGCTGAATTCCTGAGGCTCCACTGGGAATGTGCACATCCTCCCTGGGTATCTCATTCTAGCTCATGTGCTGTTTGCAAAGCAGGCTTGTCAAAGAGATGGCCCGTGAATTCCAGTAATGGAAACTGATAGGCCTCTGCTGAAAACCTTCAGACCCAGCAAAGGAACCAGATGGACTGGGAAGAACTGAAAATTCTCCCAAGTAACTGTTTCAAGTAAAACAGCATCAGCATGTCTTTAAAACTGATTTAAAGACAATTGACAGGAATGAGCAAGAAAGTATATGCTCTTTATATGTGTGTGTGTGCGCACGTGTGTGTATACACATATGCATATATATGTATATATATGTATACGTATATCAGTTCAGTTCAGTTCAGTCGCTTAGTCATGTCCGACTCTTTGCGACCCCATGAACTGCAGCACGCCAGGCCTCCCTGTCCATCACCAACTCCCGGAGTCCACCCAAACCCATGTCCATTGAGTCGGTGATGCCATCCAACCATCTCATACTATGTCGTCCCCTTCTCCTCCAACCTTCAATCTTTCCCAGCATCAGGGTCTTTTCAAATGAGTCACCTGTCTGCATCAGGTGGCCAAGTATTGGAGTTTCAGCTCCACATCAGTCCTTCCAATGAACACCCAGGACTGATCTCCTTTAGGATGGACTGGTTGGATTTCCTTGCAGTCCAAAGGACTCTCAAGAGTCTTCTCCAACACCACAGTTCAAAAGCATCAATTCTTTGGTGCTCAGCTTTCTTTATAGTCCAACTCTCACATCCATACATGACCACTGGAAAAACTATAGCCTTGACTAGATGGACCTTTGTTGGCAAAGTAATGTCTCTGCTTTTGAATATGCTATCTAGGTTGGTCATAACTTTCCTTCCAAGGAGCAAGCATCTTTTAATTTCATGGCTGCAATCACCATCTGCAGTGATTTTGGAGCCCAGAAAAATAAAGTCAGCCACTGTTTCCACTGTTTCCCCATCTATTTGCCATGAAGTGATGGGACCAGGTGTCATGATCTTAGTTTTCTGAATGTTGCACTTTAAGCCAACTTTTTCACTCTCCTCTTTCACTTTCATCAAGAGGCTCTTTAGTTCTTCTTCACTTTCTGCCATAAGGGTGGTGTCATCTGCATATCTGAGGTTATACACATACGTATATGTGTGTGTGTGTATATATATATAGTTGTTGCTGTTGTTAAGTCACTAAGTTGTATCTGACTCTTTGTGACCCCATGGACTGTAGCACACCAGGCTCCTCTGTCCTCTGCTATCTCTCTGAGTTTGCTCAAATTCATGTCCATTGAGTCGGTGGTGCTATATATATATATATATATATATATACACAAACATATATATATATACACACACACACACACACACACATAGATACACACACATAAGTTTTTAGATAAGAGGTCACCAGAACAAAATCTTTTCCATGAGACAATGAAGAGGGGCGGTTAGATGCACAGAAGTGAATTATGTGAACTCTAATTCCAGTTCTATCTCCTGATTGTATAATCATCTGTAAGAAGATGGTCATAACTGTGTTGTCAGAACAGTACTTGGCCCATAGAGAACCTGTGTCAGACTAGAACAGTATGCCCAGAGATTTGAAAGAGAAAATAAAACGGAAGACACTAAGTAGCAAATGGGAATGCATGGGCTGTGGAATCAGAGAGACCTACGTTCAAATCTTAGGTGATGCTCCTAGTTAGGTGAAACCTGTCAGAGCCTCCGCGTTCTTATTTTCTGAATGAAAGCGCTAGTCCTGGCGCTGGCAGCTGAGGGGTGGATGCAAAGCCCCTGTACTCACTGAACATTCAGCATTAGGCTGCCTTGCCCCACAACTCTAGAACTGATGGTTAGCAATGCAGAATTTCTTCATTCGTTTGTGTTTTGTGACAATGAAATTTATTCTGTGTATTTCTTTTAGGGTGAAAATGGTTTACGTGGCACTCCAGGCTTACCTGGTCAAAAGGTAAACTTTTTTTTTTAATGTTTCATGTTAGTTAAGAACTTTTAACATCTCAAAAGTTGAAGTTGCACATGATATAGTGAAGATTCAGGAAATTTGGTGAGACTGAATTAGTCCCCTGACTTGACCACCACTTGATCTTTCTTCTCAAAGAGAACCCATGGTAGCAATCCCTTCTCAGAGGAGCTGCTCTAGGGCAGAGCTTTATGAGAGGGGCTTGGCCACATGCTTCTCTGGAGAATGGGTAGTGGTGCTTTCTGGGGCCTGGGAGTGTGACAGCTGCTCTGGGAATGTTTTCACCAAGAGTCTAAATTTTGGTGGTGTTTAGTCACTCAGTCGTGTCTGACTCTTTGGTGACCCCATGGACTGTAGCCTGCCAAGCTCCTTTGTTCATGGGATTTCCCAGGCAAGAATACTGGAGTGGGTTGCCATTTCCTTCTCCAGGGGATCTTCCTGACCCAGGGGTCAAACCCAGGTCTCCTGCATTGGCAGGTAGATTCTTAACTGCTGAGCCCCCAGGGAAGCTAAATGAAGTCTAGAACAGGACTGACTGCTTTTGACTATTTGTGGTTACTTTTTTTCCTTTTTTGTTATTTCCCAGATTGAGCTAAATGTAATAGTTACAATGGCATAAAATAGTAAATATTGCAAAGATGTTGCAAGTGATCTCCTCAAAAAATGTTTCAGAATGATAAACTTGTACATAAT
This sequence comes from Bos taurus, assembly GCF_002263795.3. Taxonomy (NCBI): domain Eukaryota; kingdom Metazoa; phylum Chordata; class Mammalia; order Artiodactyla; family Bovidae; genus Bos; species Bos taurus. The sequence goes on from NC_037336.1 coordinate 8,979,432, forward strand.
AAGGATTTTTGCATTGGCCAGATTCTTTGAGCCTAGAATCTTTCTTTTCACCAAGCTGAACTTCATTTCATCCTTTACTGTCCAAAGGCTGATTTCTTCCCCTGAGGAGAAATATGATTGGATGTGACCAGCATTATTGGAAACACAGAGACTGGCTTATTCCAGTTTTCTGAAGAGATGAGGGGCCACTTTGGGTGGGGCCAGCTGTCATGATACCACCCAGATAACCCACCACAGGGGAGAGCATTATTGATGCAATATTAAATGCCCACCAGTCATGTCATTTCTATGCTCTGAAGATGTTTCACAGACTTTAGCAACCAGAAGTCAGAAGTTACTATAGCATCTGGGTTTTGCTCTGTAGCTAAAAAACTACCTTAAAAAGATAGGCAGTTATCTATAGTTATAGCTTTTGAAGAAATCTTCCTTTACTTGCTTGATGAAAACACCAAGATTGATTTGGCAGAGAAGAAATAGCAAGCCTCTGCATTTCTTCCCAGCAGTTCTAGACAAAACCCAGTAATACAGCATGTGCCACATCTGTGAGTCGAGTTGCCAGCCAAGGGATGTGTAGATTTATCTGCTGGGAAATAGTTTTGGACTTTCCAAAAGTTGTTTGTGGTGGCTGCTTCATGCTGGCGTTGTGGCTGGGGTACTGGGCCATTTAGCAGCTTCATGTCAGCTTGAATCAACAGATCAAGTTAAAGTCTATATTTTAGGAAAAATGGAAGAAAAAGATAGACCACACATTCAGTGGCAAATGTACACAAATCTAACTTGCTTTCTTTCCTGGTACATTTTTTGAGGATAGATGAAGCAGAAAGTGAAAGTGTTAATGGCTAAGTCATGTCTGACACTTTGTGATCCCATGGACTGTAGCCCACCAGGCTCCTTTGTCCATGGAATTCTCCAGGCAGGAATACTGGAGTAGGTAGCCATTCCTTCTCCAGGGGACCTTCCCTACCCAGGGCTCGAACCTAGGTCTCCTGCATTGCAGGCAGATTCTTTACCATCTGGGACACCAGATGTAATTATTTAATCATGTATATATGTGTCCATATACACACATACATATGATTTTATATATATAGTATACACAGACTATATATACACATAGAAAAGAGCTGCATTTTGTTTCAACGTATAATGTAAATTGTATTGTGTCACTTTGAAGAATTGCAGAAAAAAAACTGGAGATAAAAAACCCTTCATCCCCTTGTCTTGGTGCACTCAGGAAATGTTTACTGAGCACTTCTTGTAAGTGAAGGGGTGTGTATGACCCTCCCCAACATTTCCTTGCTGGCTATATTGTCATGAGGGCCTGACATACATTTGGCATTCAATGAATAGTTACTGATTTTATGAATGAAACATCAGTGCTCTAAATATCTGTACAGAGTTAAGTGGGAAAATAAGCTTGTCAGATGAGAGAGGTTTAGTTGAAGAATAGGGGGCTTCTACCTCTCAGAGTCAATATGGTGCATGAGAGCCCACCGTGTTCTGTGCTGGAGAGGCAGGCCATCTGGGTGGGAAGGAGCCTGGCGCTGGCCTCAGAGCTGGAGCCAGAACTCTCGGCTCGTTCATCACACACCTCTCCCTGGAACAGTCTTCATGGAAGTCAGCTTGAGAAGGACGCTCCTACTGCGTCTAGTGGAATCAACAGTGAGAGTAGTAATAGCAATAGTGACTGACAGTCTTTGCCAGGCACAGTATTTGATGCATTCAATTGTCAAAAAACCTATGAGAAAGGTCTTATGGATGGAGAAATTCAGGCTTGTGAGTATCAAATTGCATTGGAAGTAGTGAAACTAGAGCTTGTACCCTGGAAAATCATTCCTTCAGTGAGTAATTAAAATTTTGTATAACTTTAATATTGGTTTTCAGCTTATATTTTAGAAACACTTTAATATATACAGTTATTGATTTTTCAAATTTAGAAACTATTACTTTTATTGTAATAATTACATGTGTTAAAAGTAGCGTACCTATTATTATACATGTCGTATTCCTCTTCTACAGGGAGAGCAAGGTTTTGAAGGCAGCAAAGGAGAAACTGGCGAAAAGGTAAAGATCACTTTTCATACTTAACTGTGAGAACAAGCTGTGTTCTTGAAAATATTCTGGACTAGAATATCTAATTTGATTTTGTGCTTTCCATAAAATCAGTTCAGTGATTTTATAGAAATTCTATAAAATGTTTGTCTCACTCAGAGTAGACTTAGCAAATCAGTGACTGTCAGACATCTTTCTAAACTTGTTTAAGTGGTAGTTATTTCTACACATTTCTAGTGAAATCATTCCACTGATATAGAAATGATTCAAATATTTACGGTGTTTTTGTGCCACAACAGCACTGATGGATGATGACGTGTCCAAGTCTAAATAAATGCTTTATTTATATGCCATCAGCAGAATTTTCCCTGAGGAAATAAATAGGTAGAACTAAATAAATTGCAATAGACAGGATCCAACAGAAAATGGGTGGCACATTCAAAATAAAACAGTGTGAAAGAGTTGAATAAAGGGAATATTTAAAAGGCAGAGGCAATGTTTTGGAACATCAAGACTGTGTGATACCACAGATCGGACATAGGGAACTCCTGAAATCGCCTCAGACTGCTGGTTATCAGACTCAGAGGTAAAGAGAACTCACATGGAAAGGGCTGCAGATTAGAGCCGAGGCAAGTTGTTAACCCCTCTGTTCAAGCAATCATTCTGAATCAATTCAAGCTGAAATCATTTGAATTTCAGTTCAAAGCAATTGGCTTTGAATTGAAAGCACGGAAGATAGAAGTGTCTTATTGTTGTTTAGTTGCCAAGTAGTGTCTGACTCTTTTGTAACTCTATGGACTGTAGCCCACCAGGCTCCTCTGTCCATGGAATTTTCTTTTTTTTTTAATATAAATTTATTTTAATTGGAGGCTAATTACTTTACAATATGGTATTGGTTTTGCCATACATTGACATGAATCTGCCACGGGTGTACATGTGTTCCCCATCCTGAACCCCCCTCCCACCTCCCTCCCCATCCCATCCCTCTGGGTCATCCCAGTGCACCAGCCCCAAGCACCCTGTATCATGCATCAAACCTGGACTGGTGATCTGTTTCACATATGATAATATACATGTTTCAATGCCATTCTCCCAAATCATCCCACCCTCACCCTCTCCCACAGAGTCCAAAAGACTGTTCTATACATCTGTGTCTCTTTTGCTATCTCTCATACAGGGTTATCCTTACCATCTTTCTAAATTCCATATATATGCGTTAGTATACTGTATTGGTGTTTTTCTTTCTGGCTTATATAATAGGCTCCAGTTTCACCCACCTCATTAGAACTGATTCAAATGGATTCTTTTTAATGGCTGAGTAATACTCCATTGTGTATATGTACCACAGCTTTCTTATCCATTCATCTGCTGATGGACATCTAGGTTGCTTCCATGTCCTGGCTATTATAAACAGTGCTGCGATGAACATTGGGGTACACGTGTCTCTTTCAATTCTGGTTTCCTTGGTGTGTATGCCCAGCAGTGGAATTGCTAGGTCATACGGCAGTTCTATTTCCAGTTTTTTAAGGAATCTCCACACTGTTCTGCACAGTGGCTGTACTAGTTAGCATTCCCACCAACAGTGTAAGAGGGGAATTTTCTAGGCAAGAACACTGGAGTGGGTTGTCATTTCCTACTCCAGGGGATCTTCCTGACGCAGGGATTGAAGCTGCATCTCTTGCATTGGCAGGTGGCTTCTTTACCACTGAGCCACTGTATAGGATAGAAGTGTCTTAGTTATCCAGAATTTCCCTTCACACAATCGTTTGCATTCTTCTGCATTTCATATGTCTAGCTTTATCTTCAAATAGAACAAAAACAGCACCATTCTTTTGTTTCATAAAATGCCATGTAATTGGACAGCCAGAACGGAGGCTAGAAGGGGAAAAAGATCATCTCAAATTAGACTGGATGGCCTGTGTTGAGTTTTCTGGGCAGTGGTCAGTAACTTGCTTCTTCATTAGGTATTTATAGAGAGAATGAGCATCTATTATAAGATAAATTATGCATGTTATAAGCTATTTGGTAATTACGTTTCCTCACAGAACAGTGAGAGGGAGTCAGGACAGCCATACAATAAACCTGTAACTGAGTCCACTGAGTGATGATTATTTTTTAAAAGAATCTTCCTTCTTAGAAGTCTCTTGAATATTTTTGCTTTAGAATAATGGTCATTGCAAGACCATGGCATTAAATGAATGCTTTATTTACATACATTCCTATTTTATTAATGGGACCTTACCTGTAGGAATAAATGAGAATGAGCAAGAAAAACAGATATATTCTCTGTAATTTAAAGTCACCGTCTCACTAAAATCTTGGTGGCTATTTTAATATTTTACATATAGAGTTGGTATTGCTCAGTAATAAATAGTTTCTCACAGGTTATGAGTTACAGAAAAACATTCAATACATTTGTCTTCAAAGATTTTCCTTCTAAATTCTTTATGTCTGTTAACTGTTGCCTTCAGATAGTCCATCTCACCAAGAGTGAAAATACTTATGGAGAATATGGTTGAGATATCAGAAAGAAAGCAAGCACCAAAGAGAAAAGACAATATCTTGAATGATAAGCACAATTCAAGTGGTTAATGGTCAAATGTAAGATTTACATAACAATCTTTACGTTAGAAAATGTGTTCTGTTTTGATTATTATTTACCATTTGTGGGACGTTTTAGTTTTTTCAGTGTTAATGCTGTTTGATTATGATACATGACCACACATATTTTTCCATAAGATAAATGATTGATATCAAGCCTTCATTTCTAGATTAGTAACTTTTTGTTTCTGGATTAAACAGGAAAATTATGTGAGGCACTCATTTCAGTGTGAAGCCAGAATGAGATTTTTGGACTGCTTATGTCCCAATTTGTTTTCTGAACAAAGACAATCTCATTTGAATTTCAGTTCTTTGTGGAAAACTGAGTATGCAGGGAAAATAAGACTCACCTTTATTCCTTAGTTACGTTAATGTGGCCTTTACTGTGTTTATTTTTTTTTCTATTTTATTTTATTTTTTTATTTTTTAACTTTACAATATTGTATTGGTTTTGCCATATATCAACATGAATCCGCCACAGGTATACACGTGTTCCCCATCCTGAACCCTTCTCCCTCCTCCCTCCTCCCTCCCTGTACCATCCCTCTGGGTCATCCCAGTGCACCAGCCCCAAGCATCCAGTATTGTGCATCGAATCTAGACTGGTGAATCGTTTCATATATGATATTTAAAATTAGACTGTTATAAATGACATAATTCATTAGTTGCAAAGTGAAATAATTCAGGAAGTTATTGTTAGAGATATCGTATCTATCACAGCCACGTGGCTACTGACCAAAAAAGAAAAGTTTATCAACTAAAAGAAAATGCCACATAAAGGTTTTCAGGTGATATTTCTATAACCCAATATAATAAACCAAGTAGAGAAATCTGCTGCTTTTCTTTATGGCTAGAAAAGGAGCTTTCAGGGTGGCTTAATCCAAACCTGTCACATGGTTCCTCAACGTATTGAAGATGCTGCACTCAGTTCAGACACACACACACACGCACACACACACACACACACACACACACAGTGAAACTTGAACAAGTATAGAGGACCTCATTTGAAAGCATATTCCTGAGTCTATTGCAGTTTATAACATGAGAGAAACATAAATAATTCATTACCTGGACATGGACCAGACAAGTCAGTCCTGAAGTGAAAATTACTTGAGAGAATCATTCTTCCCCTCAAAGGTTAGTTTATGGTACTGGTAGGACTCTCCCAGAAGACAGCCCTCTTCAGATTCACCATGTTTTGGTTTATCTTAGGAGTGACCTTGACTCACCACCCTGTTCCTGGTTAGAGCATCATCCAGGGATCCCTGGATCTCTGACAGCATGGCCCAGGAGTCAGGAAGGGAGAGGTCTATATTCTGGCTGAGGAACTGACCCCCAGCTGAGGTCCATGTTGGAATTTCTCTGTTTCTGTCAGAGTGGTCATAACCATACCTTCTTTGAGAGATTTTCCTTAGGTTCCTTCAGTATTACCATAGATGTTATGTGGCTACTGCTAGCAATAAACAAAGAGAAGAGTTCACTCTTATTTTTTAAATTCATATTATTAAAGGATAGTTGATTCCCAATGTTGTGTTAATTTCTGCTGTACGGAAAAATGACTCAGATATATATATATATATATATATATATATATATATTCTGTTTCATATGCTTTTCCATCATGGAAAATTCCACAGGACACTGTCGTTCCCTGTGCTATGTGGTAGGGTCTTACTCTTTATTCATCTGTATGTAAAAGCTTGCATCTGCTGATCCCAACTGTTAATCCACCCCTCCCGCAGCCCCTGCCCTTGGTAGCAACAAGTCTGTTCTCTGTCGGTGACTGTGTCTGTTTTGTAGACGGGTTCATTTCTGTCACATTTTACACTCCACGTGCCTTTGTCTTACTCTTACTTAGTTTCCTCTTAGATTTGCTTCACTCCGTATGATAATCTCCGGGTGCATCCATGCTGCTGCAAATGTCATTACTTCATTCTTTTTTATGGCTGAATAATATTCCATTGTATATATGAACCATATCTTCCTTATCCATTCCTCTGTTGATGGAAATTTAGGTGACTTTCAGGCTTCTTGGCTTTTGTAAATAGTGCTGTGGTGAACATAGGGGTGCATATATCTTTTTTGAATTATATGAATAGTCTTCTCTGGATACATGCCCAGGAGCAAGATTGCTTTGGACTTCCCTCATAGCTCAGTCAGTAAAGCATCTGCCTGCAATGCAGGAAACCTGGGTTCGATTCCTGGGTTGGGAAGATCCCCTGGAGAAGGAAATGGCAACCCACTCCAGTATTCTTGTCTGGAGAATCCCATGGACAGAGGAGCCTGGTGGGCTACAGTCCACGGGGTTGCAAAGAGTCGGACATGACTGAGGGACTAAACTACCACCATGGTGGTTCTAGTTGTAATTTTTCGAGGAACCTCTATTCTGTGGTCCCTAGTGGCTGACCAATGTACATTGCCACCAACAGTGCAGGAGGATTCACTTTTCTCCATACCCTCCCTAGCATTTTTTGTTTGTAGGTTTTTTTAATGATGAGCTTTCTAACTGGTATGAGGTAGTGAAGAGTCTGCCAACTCTTTTGATGTAGCCAAATCATTTCTTGTTATATGGCCAGAAATAAAGGCAATAATTAGACTATGAATATTACTTTAGAAAAAGACCATTTGGCAGAGGTTCAGTGAGGTGATATTTATTCCTAAACTTGATCCCAGTGTTTACTTTAGATCTTTGTGAAAATAGGAATATTACTTGGCTGCATTTATGAAAGGAAAGAGTAAATAGAAAAGCAAATGTAAACATCTGCTTTAAAACAGAATTCAATATTTGTAAACAGTTGTTTCAGATCATGTAATTTAGTTTGCTTTTAAAATTATCATTTTTATATTGTCAATCAAGCCTTACTGCTGCTGCTGCTGCTAAGTCACTTCAGTCGTGTCCGACTCTGTGCAACCCCATAGATGGCAGCCCACCAGGCTCCTCTGTCCATGGGATTCTCCAGGCAAGAACACTGGAGTGGGTTGCCATTTCCTCCTCCAATGCATGAAAGTGAAAAGTCAAAGTGAAGTCTCTCAGTCGTGTCCGACTCTTAGCGACCCCATGGACTGCAGCCTACCAGGCTCCTCTGTCCATGGGATTTTCCAGGCAAGAGTACTGGAATGGGGAGCCATTGCCTTAAGTTTAAAAACTAATTTCTTCAGCATTAAACTTGATTCTGCTCTACGTTATTGTTAAATATCATTTAATCGTGAAAAACATGCTGTAGCAACTGTTACTCATGTCACAGTGTTTCTGATATTTTCTAGCTAAAATATTGCCCATTTTTGGTTTATTCAACAGTGACATTTAAGATAACATGGGTACATGTGTGCGTGCTAAATCACTTCAGTCATGTCCAACTCTTTGCAACCCTGTGGACTATATAGCCTTCTGGGCTCCTCGGTTCATGGGATTCTTTAGGCAAGATTACTGAAGTGGTTAGCCATGCTCTCCTCCAGAAAATCTTCCCGACCCAGGAGTCAAACCCACATCTTTTATGTCCCCTGCATTGGCAGGCGTGTTGCTGGGGTCCAGCCCCGGCTGATCCAGGGTATTCGAAGCGGGGACGGCGTCGGCGAGGGTCAGGATACAATAGCTTCAATTAGATATTAATTAAAGATATAAAGAGTAATAGAATAAGGATAGCTCAGTAGGAAAATTCAGTGGAGAAAACAGGCTGAGTGGCTTGGTTTACGCGGGAGACCAATAAAACTTCAAGACAAGAAGTTTGCACCACTTACGTAGGCCACAGGCGTCCTTCCGTTCTCCCCAAGGAGAGGAGACACTGAGGCCTCCCCGTTCGGATCTTAGAAGCCCAGGCATAATTAGTAAGCATGGTGGGTTCCGCGCTCCAGATGGAGACTCAGCCAGAGTGAAAGAGAGAGAGACATGGGGAGACCAGTATTTCGAGAAACTGATCCCAATTCTTTATTTTCCAGAGTCTGTTTTTATACACTGAGATGTTATGCAAAAATCACGCGGGGTCAGCAGTCCTGACTTTTATCAAAGTCAGGTGCTTCACACAAATGTATACAGAGGTCTTAGGGGTGTTACATCATCTTCTGGCCAGGGGGGCCTGCTGACAATTTACGACACTCTCCTTGTGACAGTGGTCAGTCAACCAGAACACTTTTTTCTCCAAGGGTGATTATTCTTAAAACAGATGCCACCCAAATAAAGTTACATTCCTATAGGGTGAGGGTGTAGTGGGTTTTAGTTAAGGAAAGAATTTACTTAGCCTAAGGTCTAATGTGATTAATATCAAAGGTTAATACTTATTCCTTCTATATAATCATTAATGTGTATAAGGGCAGGGGATGTGGAGACTTAGCAACAAACATTGGCTCAACAAATGAAAAACCCTTCACCAATACAATTTCTAATCAGCCCATTATACTTATACTAATAGTTTTCTAACTTTTCTAAGGAACCTGTTTTTAGAAGGTTTAAAGCATCTCGTGCCTCTCACAGTTGGGAGGCTGTGAGTGATCACATGTGGCCAGACAAGCCTGTCAGGCAGGCCAGAGAACCTTCAGAGGAGTTTGTAGGTTAAAACACTCTTGTCACGCCCAGGAGTTTTTATTAACTGGAGCTCTAAGTTAACTCCTTCTCCGAAAGAGGTGGTGGGGGACAGCCCCCCGTAAAGTCAGAGGTGTAGGTGGGGGCACAAAGTAATAAAGTAGGCAGGCTCTGGTTATGGGGGTAGATGCTCGAGGATTTCCAGGGGGAGTCCTGAGGCTCGATCCCGCCTTTGCGTATGTCAAGCCTCCTTCCTTATGACCTTTGTCACGGGCGGAGTACCTCAGTCTGGCCCCCAACAGCGTGTTCTTTAGCACTAGCAGCCCTGGGAAGCCCATCATGCGCACACATGGCAGCAGATTCTTACAAGGATCTCAGATGCTTCCGCAAGTGTGAGACTTTCCATTAGATATTAAACTTATTTGATCTCCTCAAGATCTTGTAAGTTTAGTGAAAAGGAAAAGAACCACCAAATTACTTTTGTCCACAGCTCCAGGAGATGTGACAGTGTACAACAGTTGACATATTCTGAAGCCCACATTGTTTGTGATGCAGCAGGTTCTAACTCATTTTAAAAATTACAGGCAGCATCTTGATCAATGATCTTTTCTCTTACTCTGAGTTAAACTAATAACAATAACTGCAAAACTAACAAAAGCATATGATTCCTGCTTTAATTCATCTCTTAAAACTTTGGAAAACAGGTTGCTGTAAATTTCCAGTGACTTACTTGTGATTTGCCTTTTCTTTTTTTTTTATTTGACATGCAATTTATTTATGATAAATAAAACAAACACAATTTTAGGTTTGTAAAAGTGATACAGAAAATAGAATGTGACCTCTTTTCAGATTAAGACTTCATTGAAAACGTGGTGCTTCAGAACACAGTCTGATGTTTATCCTTAAAGTGAATATACATCAATTCCCTACAGAAAGCAATTTCATCCTTCTTATCCTGAGAAAGCATTGCTTTTCCTTTAGCAGTATTTTTAGTTCCATCATCACATCTCATTAAATATTAAAGGAGATTACTTCATAGAAGGCTACCTAAGTATCACAGAAAAATGGCCACAAAGCCAAACGTATTTCAAGTTCAAAGAAAGGTAAACAGTTTATACATCAGCACTTCAGTGTCACTCAGTCGTGGCCAACTCTTTGCAACCCCATGGACTACAGCATGCCAGGCTTTCTTGTCCATCACCAATTCCAGGAGCTTACTCAAACTCATGTCCATTGAGTCGGAGATTACAAGAATGTTGTCTAGGTCCTAAAGTACCTTAAAATATATTTGTTTAAACTAGAAAATCACATTTAAATATTTATTACTCTGGTTTTATAGCTGTTGCAAATATTTTATCTGACAGAAATTCACTGGAAAAAGTCTCACTGTTGCCTGTTTTTAGTGAATTTATTTAACACATATTGTTGTATTATATTACCGTCATATAAGTAATATAATCTGTAATATTCTTTTGTAGAAAATGTGATATTCAAATAAATAAAATTATTAAAATACCTATTGTAATGTACAGTTAAGTATGCTTTATTAATCCAGAATTTTCTGCATCCAATCATTTGTATTTCTTAATTTTCAGATGACATAGCTCAAATTTTCGTAGGCCAGCCTAGAATAAAATATGCATTTAGACATAGTGTTGATTCTATGTATGATGTTCAGCCTTTTGCCTTTGATGGGTGCTTCTAAAGATGTGCTAGGAGAAATGGAAAATGCTTACTAGAAAATATCCTTCCTATCTATTTTATAACTCATGAACTCTTGGTTTCCACTCAAGTGAATATTGAAGAGCAACAGCACTGAGTCCATTTCCTGTTATTCTGATGCTTTTTATTTTTAATATCAAAAATATATCCATGATACATCATATATTGTCTCGATATATAAATGCTAGGCTAATGAGAAAGATCCAACCAGTCAATCCTAAAGGAAATCAGTTGTGAATATACATTGGAAGGACTGATGCTGAAGTTGAAACTCCAATACTTTGGGCACCTGATGCGAAGAACTGACTCATTGGAAAAGACCCTGATTCTGGGAAAGATTGAAGGCAGGAGAAGGGGACAACAGAGGATGAGATGGTTGGATGGCATCACGGATGCAATTGACATTAATGTGAGCAATCTCTGGGAGTTGGTGATGGACAGGTGGGCCTGGCGTGCTGCAGTCCATGGGGTCGCAGAGTCGAACATGACTGAGCGACTGAACTGAACTGAATGAGAATGACTGAGGGAAGGAGGAGAAGGGAGAGACAGAGGATGAGATGGTTGGATGGCATCATTGATTCAATGGACATGAGTTTGAGCAAACTTCGGGAGATAGTGAAGGACAGGGAAGCCTAGCATGCTGCAGTGCATGGGGTCGCAAAGTGTCAGACGCAACTGAGTGATTGAACACCAACAATGAGAATGATGGGCATTTCTTTAGTAGTATTTCATTGATTTATTTCTCATAGATTGATTTAAATTTTTTATTTAATGGATAACAAAAGTTAGAAGTTAACTATTTTTATATTCAGTTCAGTTCAGTCACTCAGTCGTGTCCAATTCTTTGTGACCCCATGAATTGCAGCACACCAGGCCTCCCTGTCCATCACCAACTCAAGGAGTCCACTCAAACTCATGTGCATTGAGTCAGTGATGCCATCCAGCCATCTCATCCTCTGTCGTCCCCTTCTCCCTCTGTGCCCAATCTCTCCCAGCATCAGGGTCTTTTCCAATGAGTCAACTCTTTGCATGAGGTGGCCAAAGTATTGGAGTTTCAACCTCAGCATCAGTCCTTCCAATGAACACCCAGGATTGATCTCCTTTAAGATGGACTGGTTGGATCTCCTTGCAGTCCAATGGACTATCAAGAGTCTTCTCCAACACCACAGTTCAAAAGCATCAATTCTTCGGCACTCAGCTTTCTTCACAGTCCAACTCTCATATCCATACATGACCACTGGAAAAACCATGGCCTTGACTAGACGGACCTTTGTTGGCAAAGTAATGTCTCTGCTTTTGAATATGCTATCTAGGTTGGTCATAACTCTCCTTCCAAGGAGTAAGTGTCTTTTAATTTCGCGGCTGCAATCACCATCTGCAGTGATTTTGGAGCCCAAAAAAATAAAGTCTGAAACTGTTTCCCCATCTATTTCCCATGAAGTGATGGGACCAAATGCCATGATCTTAGTTTTTTGAATGTTGCATTTTAAGCCAACTTTTTCACTCTCCTCTTTCACTTTCATCAAGAGGCTTTTTAGTTCCTCTTCACTTTCTGCCATAAGGTTGGTGTCATCTGCATATCTGAGGTTATTGATATTTCTCCCTGTAATCTTGATTCCAGCTTGTGCTTCTTCTAGCCCAGTGTTTCTCATGGTGTACTCTGCATATAAGTTAAATAAGTAGGGTGACAATATACAGCCTTGAGGTACTACTTTTCCTATTTGGAACCAGTCTGTTGTTCCATGTCTTCTAACTGTGGCTTCCTGACCTGCATATAGGTTTCTCAGGAGGCAGGTCAGGTGGTCTGGTATTCCCATCTCTTTTAGAATTTTCCACAGTTTATTGTGATCCACACAGTCAAAGGCTTTGGCATACTCAATAAGGCAGAAATAGATGTTTTTCTGGAACTCTCTTGCTTTTTCCATGATCCAGCAGATGTTGGCAAGTTGATCTCTGGTTCCAATGCCTTTTCTAAAACCATCTTAAACATTTTTATATTAGTACCACAAATAATTGATTTTGCCTGCCTATCAGTTCAGTTCAGTTCAGTCTCTCAGTCATGTCCAACTCTCTGTGACCCCATGGACTGTAGCACGCCAGGCCTTCCTGTCCAACACCAACTCCCGGAGTTTACTCTAACTCATGACCATTGAGTTGGTGATGCCATCCAACCATCTCATCCTCTGTTGTCCCCTTCTTATCCTGCCTTCAATCTTTCCCAGCATCAGGGTCTTTTCCAATGAGTCAGTTCTTCACATCACGTGGACAAAGTATTGGAGTTTCAGCTTCAGCATCAGTCCTTCCAATGAATATTCAGCACTGATTTCCTTTAGGATGGACTGATTGGATCTTCTTGCAGTCCAAGGGACTCTCAAGAGTCTTCTCCAACACCACAGTTCAAAAGCATCATTTTTTCAGTGTTCAGCTTTCTTTATAGTCCAACTCTTACATCCATACATGACTGCCTATAAATAACTAAAATATTGACTTCTGGCATTGAATATCATCTGGTTATAGTCAGTAAGTCAATCAATAGTAATCATTTACTACTAGAAACAATAATTATGTCTTCAACTAAGTCAAGATCTTTTATACTGGAAGATATTTTCACTTACATTAGTCAATTTTCCATCCAGTTTTTGTTATCATAATTTCACATAGAACTTGAGAATATGAAGGCATAGCTGTAATATTTTTCCCATTTAAAAACTGAGTATGAAAAAGAGTGGAGTATGGAGTATGAAAAAAAAGCCTGAATGAGTAAGCCTATACAATATGCATAAATTAGTCTCCAGAACCTTCCAGGATAGCATCTAGGTCATTTGACAGGGAACAAGCATTTCTAGTGTTCATTGTGGAACTGAAAGTGAGCTGTGGTGGCATAAATGGATTCACATTCCTGTGTCCCATGTTCTAGCCCAGCTTTGCCCTGCCAGCTGTGTGAATATGGACATGTCCCTTGCTGTCTTTACCTTAGTCTCCCTTTCTAGAAAATACAGTTCCTATCTTACAAGATTATTGTGGGAGTAAAGTAAGTAAATAAAAGGTGTTCAAGAAATACTTATATCCCCAATAGCCAAAAATGTGGGGAAAATGTCAATATTGATATTTGAGAAAAATAGATTTGATATAATTATGGTCTAATTTTTTATTTGCCTAGTACTATTTCCTATTCTAAGTAAGTAAACAAAAGACAAGAGGATATATTAGCTACCTAATATCCGTGTGTAACAAATCACTGCAAACTTTAGTAGCTTAACATGACATTCATTTGTTTAGCTCATGCTCCTTTGGTTTAGCAGTTTAGACTGGCTTAGTTCAGTGAGTTTGTTCCCAGCTGGTCTTGTAGAGGTTTGCTCGTGAGCTCTGCTTGGCTGGCAGGTTGGCTGAGGATGGCTGGTGTAGGTTGGGCTTTGATGGACAACATGAAACTCCAGATGGTCTCTCATCCTCCAGCAGTTATCCTGGTCTTGTTCTCAAGGTTAAGGTGGACCAAAGAGAGCAGGCAGGAGCAGATAAGGCCTCCTGAGGCACCTGGCTCAGAGACAGCATGCCGTCACCTTTGCCACACTGTGTGGGCCAAAGCAAGTCCCAAAGCCATCCCTGATTCAAGGGGTGGGAAACAGACGCCACCCCTTGACAGCTGAAAAATCTCATGCAAAGGGTATGGATACTTAGAGTGATGAAAAATGGGGTCATTTTTGTAAGAAATTGAACACAAATAAAACAAAGGTTCCTTGTCTGAGGATAACAGTTGAACTCTACCTCAGTGCAAAATGGGTGAATAGATATTTCCTGACTTCATTCACCCTCTCATTCTCCCCTGACTTGCAGTAGAATTCTTAAGTTATGTTTAGACAGTGGGACTTGGAGACTGTGTCAAAAGATATTTCCATATTTGAAATCGTACAGATGCTTTATGTATAATAGGAAAATATTATAGAAAATGAATTCATAATTAGAATGGAAATAGAGAGTTACAATGTATCAGATAACTAAGTCAAGGGATAACTTAGTTCAGATCAGTTCAGTTCAGTCGCTCACTTATGTCTGACTCTTGGCGACACCGTGGACTGTGGCACACCAGGCTTCCCTGTCCATTACCAACTCCCAGAGTTTACTCAAACTCATGTCCATTGAGTCGGTGATGCCATCCAGCCATCTCATCCTCTGTCGTCCCATTGTCCTCCCACCTTCAATCTTTCCCAGCATCAGGGTCTTTTCCAATGAGTCTGTTGTTCCCATCAGGTGGCCAGAGTATTGGAGTTTCAGCTTCAGCATCAGTCCTTCCAATGAATATTCAGGAATGATTCCTTTAGGATGGACTGGTTGGATCTCCTTGCAGTCCAAGGGACTCTCAAGAGTCTTCTCCAACACCACAGTTCAAAAGCATCAATTCTTCGGTGCTCAGCTTTCTATATAGTCCAACTCTCACATCCATACATGACTGTTGGAAAAGCCGTAGCCTTGACTAGATGGACCTTTGTCGGCAAAGTAATGTCTCTGCTTTTTAATATGCTGTCTAGGTTGGTCATCACTTTTCTTTCAAGGAGAAAGCATCTTTCAATGCAGTCACCATCTGCAGTGATTTTGGAGCCCCCCAAAATAAAGTTTGTCACTGTTTCCATTGTTTTGCCATCTATTTGCCATGAAGTGATGGGACCAGATGCCATGATCTTAATTTTCTGGATGTTGAGTTTTAAGCCAACTTTTTCACTCTCCTCTTTCATGTTCATCAGAGGCTCTTTAGTTCTTCTTCACTTTCTGCCATATCTGAGGTTATTGATATTTCTCCCGACAATCTTGATTCCAGCTTGTGCTTCATCCAATCCAGCATTTCTCATGATATGCTCTGCATATAAGTTAAATAAGCAGGGTGACAATATACAGCCTTGACGTACTCCTTTCCCAATTTGGAACCAGTCCATTGTTCCATAGCCAGTTCTGTTGCTTCCTGACCTGCATGCAGGTTTCTCAGGAGGCAGGTCAGGTGGTCTGGTATTCCCATCTCTTTAAGAATTTTCATTCTCTCTAAAAATGACTTAGTACTTTTTTACATAGTCTCATGTGGTTATCAATTTTAGCTAAATACTGAAACCAGAACAACTGGAAAAAGCAGATCAGAGTTGAAATGTATTTGTAACATTTCACCATTAAAGCTTTCTTGGCAATTATGCCTAGTATTCAAACTAGTGCAAGAATGTAAAATACTGTTATTAATAAGTATAGTACTTGCTTATCATCACTTTAAACAACTGTCAACGTGTCTTCTCATTTCCTATGAATTTTTTCTTGGTTCCCATTGTAGAATCTAATGAACATGTTGGATGTTGGACAATGGTTTCATTTACCTTGGTAACATGTAACATTTCTGCAACTTTTAGGAAGGGCTTACTTGTTTAATTTGACAGCTGACTTGAAAAATGAGCAGAACAGATGGAGCAGAGTAAAACTATGATTTCAAAATACACAGCAATTTATCTGTGGCCAATGCCAATTGGTATGAGAGCAACCATGCCAATTTTCAATTAGCCGTGGCAGCAGGCAGTGGGGAAGTGTAATGATAATCCCACAGCCAAGCTGGAGGCTTAACATTAGTCTCCACCGATTGTGTATCATTTTCTTCATTCTTTACAGGGCCAGTGAATAACTCTAGATTATGTCAAATATGTTGCTGTATATTTTAATAGCAGTTATAGAAAAAGTATAATATCAAAAAAGCAAGATATGAAAAAGAGAAGAATAACCATCTGGGGCTTTCTATTTCATGGCTATTAGTCTTTCAAAACTTTATTTTTATTAAGTGCTTAATATTTCACTGTTTGGATATATAATATTTTATTTGACCAATGCCTTGTTGGAAATATATTCTTCCTGTTTGTATTTTTTTAGATTACTTCAGCTAGTACATGTAATGCAGAATCAGCATACTTTGACAGGCATCTTTAAGTATATCTCTTGTTCTTTCTTTAAATTGGATTTCTGGAATGGGAATTACTGAGTTGATGAATATGCAGAATTTTAAGATTCTTGGTACATGTACTCAAATAACTTTCGCCAGAGTTTTATTCAATCCGTTTACAAACTAGCTTTAAGTATTACATTTTTCAATTTTTAATCAACAAACATTATTTCCCTTTAAATTTTTATTTCTTTAATGACATCAAATTAAGCATTTACACATACAACAATTCTACATCATATATATTATGAATATTGTTTTCATCGTAAGGTTTGCCTTTAGTATTTACTGTTAATTGATATACAGAAATTCTAATTTTTTTGGTTGATGGTGTTTCTTTTCTAATTCTTTAATTCCTTATATGTTTTGATATCCCATGCTTTCAAGAAATCGATTAAATACTCACATTTCCTTCTAGTTTTCCTTTTACACACTGTAACTCTTTCTTCTACCTAAAATGCATTTTGGTGACTTTACTGAGATGAAGATGAAACAAATTTTCCTTCAAAACCCGTCTGATAGTAATTTCCTTACACATTTGTTCATGATGCCTTCTTTTCCATATACTAATTCTCATATACTAAGATCATGTTAGGGATATCTATCTGTTAACTGCTATATTTCTGCCACATTATTTTAACTTTTATGGTGCATTTTAACACTGCAAACAAAGGAGCTTCCCATGTAGCCCAAGTGGTAAAGAATCTGCCTGCAGTGCAGGAGACGTGGGTTTGATCCCTGGGTCAGGAAGATCCCCTGGAATAGCGCATAGCAACCCAGTCCAGTATTCTTGCCTGGAGAATCCCCATGGACAGAGGAGCCTGGGCGGCTACAGTCCATGGAGTCATAGAGAGTCAGACACGACTGTGCAACTAACACACACACTGCAAACAGAGTTTCATTACTCTTCTTTTAAAATATTTTCTTGTATATTTTCCCCCATTTATAGTGCTACTTGCTACATGTCTAAATTTGGGTGGTTACCCACTCTTTGATTTCCTCATCCTTGAACACAGAATGATAATGATACTTATTTTATTGGTGTCAAACTTAAATGATGTTATCATCAAAGGGTCCTAATCAGTGCCTGGCATAGAGTAAGATGTTGAAAAACTGTTTACTTTTTTTTTGTCTTCTTTATGAATTTAATTTTGTTCTCCTAGTTCCAAAATATATCTATTGGTAACTTTATTGGTTTTATTGTAACTATACACATTGCTTTGGGATAGAGCAGAGTGTGCTGAGCCTCAGGGGATTTGGTTGGAGTCAGGAACTAAAGAGCCATTAAGAACCAGGACACTTCTGCTTCCTCCACTTTTTTCCCTGGCTCCACAATCTCTCCTTTTGTGTGAAATTGCTCTGTTCTCCTGCTTGTCTTACAGCCTGACTCTGCTTACTCGTTGGTACACCTACTATTAGATGGGAGAGTGGCAGCCTTGTTCCCCAGCTTGCACGCCTACATTAGCCCATGCTAATCACGCACTGCCGTCACTGGGTCTCATGCCCATATTCTGAGTATGGAGACTCTAGGTGATGCACCTCTGGTTCCGTCATTTGAGTCTGGAAAGCCCTGCAGCCAACTTAGCCAACTTACAGAGAGCACACAGAATTTTCAAGAATGAGTGTGAGGTGAGAAGAGGGTAATACGCAGTCATAGGACTGAGTATTGCTGGCCTTGGGGAAAGCTCTTCATTTTTGTATCTTTATTTACTCTCTAGTCACTTTACTCAATTCTCTTATTGATTCTAGTTGATAATTTTATCAACTGTATTAATTTTTCCACTGAAAGCAATGGGCTGTATGTGACAGTGTCATAGAGAATATGTATTTTGTCCTCTTTGTTCCAATTGTTTTAATTCCCTTCAAGTTTCATGTCTTTCCCTAGATTGGTGAAAAGCGCAGGATGCAAAGAGTACATGTAGGGTGAATACTTAGGAGATTCTACAGTAGCCAAGCAAGAGTTAATTGCAGCTTGTAATTTTTCCAGAGGTGGAGAGAAGTAGACTGATTTCAAGTATAACTTGGAGAGAGCTCCAGCTGATTTTGGTGACATGGGAATGAGAGAGAAGGTGGTGGTGGTAAGAGATTATTGTCACATTCTGGCCATTGTATGTTGGAAAATGAACAGATTTGGGTGGTGTTTTGTACCATGAGTTTGAGGTGTGTGATGCATCTAATCAAATCTTAGCCTGGCGTTCAGAAAAAAAAAAAAAAAATCTGTACTCCCGTTGAAATTGGGGGGTGATAGGCTGTAGAAATGGGATTGCATAAGGAAAGGAGTTAGAAGTAGAAATCCTATGCTTGTGAACCAAGAAGCTTAAACATCCAGAAGTTGAGTGGAGGGAGAAAAGCATAGGGAAGATTCATCTGGGGAAGTACACGGAAAATCAGTAAACTGTGTTACCACATAGAAAAAAAGTGTTTAGATGTTCAAAATGTTGCCTAGCAGTCATATCGGATCACAATACAGCAAGTTCCCAACATACGAACCTTCAAGTTGTACACTTTCAAAGATGTGAACATGTATCCCGTCAGATGTGCGTGAAATTGCAGCTTACCCTCGGTCTCCCATTGCTGAGGGCCCCTCAGCTCTACCCTCATCACATTCTCTCCACCCTCCAGTCAGTATCTCTTCTTACCTGTCACTCAGTGCCAGCCCTGTATGCCAGCCACTGGGCTGTACTACCGTACTTTTCAAGGCACTGTTCTGTAAGATTAAAGATGTTTTTTGTGTCTTTGGTTTTTTACATATTATTTGTGTAAAGAGTCTTATAAATCAACTACAGTACAGTACTATGTAGCCACTTGTGTTAGTTGGATACCTAGAATAACTTTATTGGACTTACAAATGTATTGGACTTATGATCGTGCCCTCAGAATGGAACTCATTCATACATAGGGGACTGTACTGTATCCATAGCTAATATTTATTAAACACTTACTGTACGTGGGCATTTTTCTTCCATGAGCTTCATAAGACTTATTGCCTCATTTAATCCTCCCAGCAGCTCTCTACTGTTATTATCCCCATTCTGCAGATGAGAAAACAGAGGCAGAAAGTAGAGGAAACACCAGAGCTCTAACTCACTGCTTCCCTAGATGAGTGTGTGAAATCGTCCCTATAGGGCCCTGGTGACTTTGGGGGAAAAATAAGGACGGACTTCAAGCACAGTTTGTTGAAGAATAAGTCACAGGTGGAAAAGTGAAGAGAACATGCAGATAACCCTCTTGAGAATGGTCTGTGAAGGGGGCACAGCAGTAGCTGAGGGGTGTGGATTATGGAAGAAGAAACTTTAATGCACCAGGATCCAAAGAAAGCATGAGAACTTGAGAGGAAAATATGCTTGATGAAGATGGAACGCAAAAGAATAGTACGGACCAAGCTCACTCATACTGACAGCTGTAAATGTCTTACATTTCATGAGGAATCGCAGACTTATGCCAATAATAATATAATATCTAAGAAATTCCCGTAAAAATCAAGAAGAAAAAGGTAACACCACTATTATGTAACAGTGTTCTGAAATCTTCAGCAAATGTCAGTTTCCCTTCCAAATTATAGTTCTTCTCTGTCCATTTCTCTCCATAGCCCCTGATCCCAACAAGCTGTGATCATTTTTTATCAGCCCCTGACTAATCTTCTCTTTTCACTCTGGCTCTCCTCTCATCCATCCTCTGATTACAGAGTCAGATCTTACAAGGCTACTCAAGGGCCCTTTGTGCTTGAAATATTTAGTTGCTTCTCATTAAGTTAAAAATCCCAAATTCCTGTGGTTGCCTCTCATCGCCCATTCACTCCTCTTTTCTCCTTCTGCTCCAGCCACTGACCTGGTTTCAGTTCTTTGAACTCGCCAACCTTCCTTCTGCCTCAGAACTGTCCAACACTCTTTTACTTACCACATGTTAAAGTCGTTTTTCTCAGGGGAGGCTGTCTTGATGTTCCAGTGAAAACCAACTCCTCTTGTTTAATTTTTCATTATACCTTGGATATTACACTTCACCCCTTACACTTATACCACATAAATTTACTCACGTGGGTTTGTTTTTTTTTTCCTTTCTATTTTCCCCAGTAGAACAGTAGCTTCATAAGAGAAAGACCATGTCTGGTTACATCTTTATCTCAGATAACCAACATAATGCTGAGTATATAGAAGAATTCAGCTGGTTAAGTCAGTGCTGGAGGAGATTAGCGTAGATAAGGCTTAGTGTTTCCTTTCAACCTTCTGAAGTATTTAATAATGGTTATTTTGATTTATTCAGCTCAGTATCAAACCTTACCTCTTCAGATTTCTATTGAATTTGTGAGGTGGATATAAAAATTAGTTTCATATGTATGAAACTTAAAATTCTTTTTTTATGGTATTTGTCTTTCAAAGATGTCACATACGTGGAGTCTGAAGTATGACACAGATGAACATATTGATGACATTGAAACAGGCTCACAGATGTAGAGAACAGGCTTGTGCTGGCCAAAGCGGTGGGTAGGGGAAGGCTTAGCTAGGAGATGAGGATTAGGCAGCTGCAAACTGTTGTGTGTCGAATGGATAAACAACAAGGTCCTACTGTATAGGACAAATAACTATTTTCTGTGATGAACCATAATGGAAAAGAATATGAAAAAGGGTATGTGACATATATATATGACTGAATCAGTTTGCTATACCCCAGAAACTAACAAAACATTGTAAATCAACTATACTTCAATAAAATAAATTAGAAAAAGAAATTGTGTTTCAAAAAAGACAGTATATAAAACATGGCTATATTTCAGTTCAGTTCAGTTCAGTCGGTCAGTCATGTCCGACTCTTTGGGACCCCATGAATTGCAGCACGCCAGGCCTCCCTGTCCATCACCAACTCCCGGAGTTCACTCAGACTCACGTCCATCGAGTCAGTGATGCCATCCAGCCATCTCATCCTCTGTCGTCCCCTTCTCCTCCTGCCCCCAATCCCTCCCAGCATCAGAGTCTTTTCCAATGAGTCAGCTCTTCGCATGAGGTGGCCAAAGTACTGGAGTTTCAGCTTCAGCATCATTCCTTCCAAAGAAATCCCAGGGCTGATCTTCAGAATGGACTGGTTGGATCTCCTTGCAGTCCAAGGGACTCTCAAGAGTCTTCTCCAACACCACAGTTCAAAAGCATCAATTCTTCAGTGCTCAGCCTTCTTCACAGTCCAACTCTCACATCCATACATAACCACAGGAAAAACCATAGCCTTGACTAGACGGACCTTTGTTGGCAAAGTAATGTCTCTGCTTTTGAATATGCTTTCTAGGTTGGTCATAACTTTGCTTCCAAGGAGTAGGCGTCTTTTAATTTCATGGCTGCAATCACCATCTGCAGTGATTTTGGAGCCCAAAAAAATAAAGTCTGACACTGTTTCCCCATCTATTTCCCATGAAGTGATGGGACCGGATGCCATGATCTTCGTTTTCTGAATGTTGAGCTTTAAGCCAACTTTTTCACTCTCCACTTTCACTTTCCTCAAGAGGCTTTTTAGTTCCTCTTCACTTTCTGCCATAAGGGTGGTGTCATCTGCATATCTGAGGTTATTGATATTTCTCCCAGCAATCTTGATTCCAGCTTGTGCTTCTTCCAGCCCAGCATTTCTCATGGTGTACTCTGCATAGAAGTTAAATAAGCAGGGTGACAATATACAACCTTGACAAACTCCTTTTCCTATTTGGAACCAGTCTGTTGTTCCATGTCCACTTCTAACTGTTGCTTCCTGACCTGCATACAGATTTCTCAAGAGGCATATCAGGTGGTCTGGTATTCCCATCTATATTTAGTAGTATACTAAAATGTGCAGAGAAGGAATCAGTTAACATAGGTCCATTTTTCACTCCTTGCCTTTGGCAGCCACTGTTTAGCTCCTTATTCTAAAATGACAAAATAATACAGTTCTTTTAATACCAGTGTCTTTTTAACTTCATTGTGGTGTTAATGGTGGTCTGTTGAGTCTGGTGTCATAATTTTTATTTGCAATTACAGTGGAATTCTGGAACTGTTAATAACAGTGACCTTAGGTTGGTTTTGCAAGGGAATTTATTCAATAACTATTTTGTGTAATTTAAGGACAAAGATATATGGAAATTTGGGGCACATAATGAAAGATAAGTAGACAAGGCACAATCCTCATTTATATGATGATTAAGACAACTTGACTTTGGGTAGTTTTTCGCATTAGGAGGAGCTGAGTATTCTGAAGGGGTGGTTTACTGTTTGAAGTTTGCTTTTGTTTTGACCTTTATTCCAGTTATCCTGTTTCTTCACTCCCAGCTCCGGTGCTGGCTCAGGCGTCCATTCCTCTGCTGTAGCCTTCCCCCTCCCTTGCTCAGGGTCACCCTCTGCATAGCTTAAGTCTCCTCCACTCTCCCGGGCTCCTTTTCCCACAAC
Source organism: Bos taurus (assembly GCF_002263795.3). NCBI lineage: Eukaryota > Metazoa > Chordata > Mammalia > Artiodactyla > Bovidae > Bos > Bos taurus. The sequence continues at coordinate 9,002,686 of NC_037336.1, forward strand.
ATCTCCGTAATCTTGCCGACTCTCGGGCTTTCTTTCCCACCTCTTCTGCTTTCATTTCATCCAAGCCTGAGTCTCTTTTCCAATTCCTTTCTTTCCATTTTTATTTCAGGTAGCTCTGAGAAGGGAAGATAAATTTTAATATAAACATATAAATTCATGAACTGGTGACTTGAGTATTTTGTGGATTCAGTAACAAGGAAAAGATCTGCCATGTAGCTCTCCTCTCATATGAGAGCATTCCTTAATCAAACTAGGTGTTAAATTAAGAGGAAGGTAAAGGTAACAGAGATTTTAGTATATAAGAAAGATGTGGTTTTTACAAATTAGAAAAATAAATGGACTTAAAAATTAATCTGGCAATTGCTTCTGCTTAATACAATCATCAAATATTCAAAATGTCTCACTGTTTGCACTGAATCTCAGTTAATAAATATACCTCATTAATTACATCTCTTTGTTGGAGGTGATTCCAGATGGTAGGGAAATAATTAATTCAATGTCACCAAATATTAGATGACAGGTGCATCATTTTTATTTAGAACCCAGTGGCATCTGAGCTTCTCTCACAGTCAATGTAAAAGCAATTTGCTGTATAGTCTTCACTGAACAAGTGTCCTGCCAGCCTGACGTAGCAGAATTCCACTGCGCAGAAAGCAGAGGTTTCAAGCAGCTGCTGTCTTAGTGGACATTGTACAAACAACTGCCTATGTGACAAATTATTGCCTGGGCTTATGATCATCTATTGCTTCTGAGTTTAATATCTTAAAGAATTTAGTTTTGGTTTTTATTTTGCTTGCCAATCCTCACAGTCTTTTTGTAAGACATAAAAGTAACTCCCATCACCTGTTCTAATAACAATAGAGGATGAATGAAAGAAGCTACAGAAAGCAATCAACACTGGCTTTGTCTTTTCTGCCTTCTTCCTTGATGTTCTTCATGTTCTGCTGAAAATCATACCATGAGATAAAAAATAATGACAAAACGGTATAAAGCATGAATGCTTTGGGCAAGCATTTTGTGGAATGCTGTTTTAAGTCCCGCACTTGCCCCATCCTGGGGTGGACTCTGGCAATGCAGATGGCGTCACCCGCTGGCTGGGTTCCAGGGCTCACGGGCAGTGGTCCTTCCTCCTATTTAAGGTTTCCTTGTGTGTATTCATGGAGCTGGGTCCTGGTGAAAACTGAGGGCCAAGTCCCCAAATAGCACTTAGTGGACAGAGGTCAAACCAAGGTCTCTTCCTTCTAGGGGAAACTCAGTAGGTCATCTCCTCTGACCCTCATTCTTTGTTTGGATTTTGACAGCTTCCAGGCTCTGCTCACTAATGGTAATAACAGACAATTCTAAGTTCTTTAAGTCAAAGGTATTCCCTGGTATTTTAATCAGTTTATCCCAGTTTGACCAATTTATGCCCTTAGCATTCTCAGATTGTTCTTCAAGAGACTGACAGGCGTTCGAAGAGTTGACAATGGTGTATGCCTCCTCCTGAACGCTCTATGTCAGGATTTCAAGTTTTTCTTTCGTACCTCATGGTTCCATAAGCCCTCACAGCCTTCCCATTGTGTTGCTGTGGCTTATCAGGGTACTGTTGCTGTTATGCTTACAAGTTGACAAGATCTTCCAATGTGTGTGTGGAGTGGGTAATACAGGCTGTAAAACAGAGTGAAGGAACCTGGGTTTAGTGTGGGTGAGTCCTAACCCTGGCTCCAGCTCTAGGTGATTGCATGGCTGTTCCAGAATCTCAACTGCTAAAGAAGAGGAGGAGGCAAGATTACCTCTAAGAACCACAAATGTATAGAGCTAGAATGAACCTCAAAATATAAAAGATCTGTACTATTGTCAGGCAATAGGAATTGTGATACTGTACTATTGCTTGTACCAAAGTGTAAGCATTTATATGTGCTTTTATTTGGGGGTTCCCCCCTGATTTTCCTACTTTTAAATTTTAACTCTTGATTCTGACATCTATTTCAATAGTCACTTTTCAACTTTGTAATTTTGTAATTTCAGCCATTAATTTTGCATATATAAATTCTGAGTTTTTGAGTAACTGATATAAATATCGAATAAGACGAGGCCTCGTACACAGCTTGGTACAACTCTCTTGGAGTGCTCTTTCTATGACAACTAAACGTAAATGGATATAAAATTAGTTTATTTAAACACTTACCTCACTGCAGTTTAACCCACATTTATCTGACATCCCAAGAAATTTTGTTAAATGTCTTACTGAATGAAATAAACTAATCTTTTTTTTTAATTTAAATTTATTTATTTTAATTTGAGACTAATTACTTTACAATATGGTATTGGTTTTGCCATATATCAACATGAATCTGCCATGGGTGTACACATGTTCCTCATCCTGAACCCCCCTCCCACCTCCCTCCACATCCCATCCCTCTGGGTCTTCCCAGTGCACCAGCCCCAAGCTTCCTGTATCCTGCATCGAACCTGGACTGGCGATTCATTTCACATATGATATTATACATGTTTCAATGCCATTCTCCCAAATCATCCCACGCGTGCCGTGAGTGGGGGCCGGCCCAGGGTGGCTTAAGTCCAAATCCTGAAATAAACCAATCTTTTAACATTGAATAATTTTTGTTTCTCAGTTCAGTTCAATTGCTCAGTCATGTCTAACTCTTTGTGACTCCATGAACTACTGCATGCCAGTCTTCCCTATGCTAAGTCACTTCAGTCGTGTCCGACTCTGTGCGACCCCATAGACGGCAGCCCACCAGGCTCCCCCATCCCTGGGATTCTCCAGGCAAGAACACTGGAGTGGGTTGCCATTTCCTTCTCCAATGCATGAAAGTGAAAAGTGAAAGTGAAGTCACTCAGTTGTGTCTGACTCTTAGCGACCCCATGGACTGCAGCCTACCAGGCTCCTCCGTCCATGGGATTTTCCAAGCAAGAGTACTGGAGTGGGGTGCCATTGCCTTCTCTGCCAGTCTTCCCTGTCCATCACCAACTCCTGGAGTTTATCTAAACTCACGCCCGTTGAGTTGGTGGTGCCATCCAGCCATCTCATCCTCTGTCATCCCCTTCTCCTCCTGCCCCCAATCCCTCCCAGCATCAGGGTCTTTTCCAATGAGTCAGCTCTTCCTATCAGGTGGCCAAAGTATTAGAATTTCAGCTTCAGCATCAGTTCTTCCAGTGAATGTTCAGAACTTTAGGATGGACTGGTTGGATCTCCTTGCAGTCCAAGGGACTCTCAACAGTCTTCTCCAGCACCATAGTTCAAAAGCATCAATTTTTTGGTGCTCAGCTTTCTTTAAAGTCCAACTCTCACATCCATACATGACTACCGGAAAGACCATAGCTTTGACTAGACGGACCTTTGTTGGCAAAGTAATGTCTCTGCTTTTTAATATGCTATCTAGGTTGGTCATAGCTTTTCTTCCAGGAAGCAAGCATCTTTTAATTTCATGGCTGCAGTAACCATCTGTAGTGATTTTGGAGCACCCCCCACCCCCCCCAAAAAAAGTCTGTCACTGTTTCCATTGTTTCGCCATCTATTTGCCATGAAGTGATGGGACCAGATGCCATGATCTTAGTTTTCTGAATATTGAGTTTTAAGCCAACTTTTTCACTCTCCTCTTTCACTCTCATCAAGAGTCTCTTTAGTTCTTATTCACTTTCTGCCATAAGGGTGCATCATCTGCATATATGAGGTTGTTGATATTTCTCCCAGCAGTCTTGATTCCAGCTTGTGCTTCATCCACCGGCATTTCACATGATGTGCTCTGCATAGAAGTTAAATGAGCAGGGTGCCAATATACAACCTTGACATACTCCTTTCCCAATTTGGAACCGGTCTGTTGTTCCATGTCCAGTTCTAACTGTTGCTTCTTGACCCGCATACAGATTTCTCAGGAGGCAGATCAGGTGGTCTGTTATTCCCATCTCTTGAAGAATTTTCCACAGTTTGTTGTGATCCACACAGTGAAAGGCTTTGGTGTAGTCAATAAAGCAGAAATAGATGTTTTTCTGGAACTCTCTTGCTTTTTTAGTGATTCAGCAGATGTTGGCAATTGATCTTTGGTTCCTCTGCCTTTTCTAAATCCAGCTTGAACATCTGGAAGTTCATGGTTCATGGTTTTTGTTTCTAGATACAATGTATCTTTGGATAATCATCTTATTCTTTACTAAGAGCATAAAACCAATTTTGTTAATAACTAATTCTAGAATTTTTCCAAGAATCAATATTCATCTTACTCATTATTCATGGATATTTTTAAAATGAGGAAATACTGTTAGATCTAGATTTATTCTTTCTTTTTCCCAGATTCTCAGAAATTCATGTCAGTGGCTAATTTCCATGAGCTGTTAGTTCTCTGTCCTTAATCTGTCTTTTTGTTCCTTAATGTCTGTCTTGGTCTCAAGGGTAGTTGTCTAGAATCAATGAATTAAAAAGCCTTCAATTTATTTTCAAAGTAATTTGATGGCAACTGGAATCCAATTTGATACTGGTTTCCTTCAAAACACGTGCTAGATTTTAGAACATATTTGTTTGTTCAGTTGTCCATTTACTTGATTGTATATTATCTACTGTATTCTGGACACTGTGTTCAGCACTAGTACAGCAGATAAAAGAGAACACATATTCAGAGAGCATATGTGAAGTGTTGGATGGTCTGTATAGGACGCTGTGGAAGGAAGAGAAAGGAGAGAAAACTCTACCTGGCAGACGGATGTGAGCTGGGGAAGGCTCATTAATGAGTCTTGATGCATAGGTAGGAGTTCTCCAGAACAAGGGAGAGGAAAATGGACTAGTCCACTTATAAAGAATAAGAGTACATCATGAGAAATGCTGGGCTGGAGGAAGCACAAGCTTGAATCAAGATTGCCGGGAGAAATATCAATAACCTCAGATATGCAGATGACACCACCCTTATGGCAGAAAGTGAAGAGGAACTCAAAAGCCTCTTGATGAAAGTGAAAGAGGAGAGTAAAAAAGTTGGCTTAAAGCTCATAAAATGAAGATCATGGCATCTGGTTCCATCACTTCATGGGAAATAGATGGGGAAACAGTGGAAACAGTGTCAGACTTTATTTTTGAGGCTCCAAAATCACTGCAGATGGTGACTGCAGCCATGAAATTAAAAGATGCTTACTCCTTGGAAGGAAAGTTATGACCAACCTAGACAGCATATTCAAAAGCAGAGACATTACTTTGCCAACAAAGGTCTGTCTAGTCAAGGCTATGGTTTTTCCAGTGGTCATGTATGGATGTGAGAATTGGACTATAAAGAAAGCTGAGTACTGAAGAATTGATGCTTTTGAACTGTGGTGTTGGAGAAGACTCTTGAGAGTCCCTTGGACTGCAAGGAGATCCAACCAGTCCATCCTAAAGGAGATCAGTTCTGGGTATTCATTGGAAGGACTGATGTTGAAGCTGAAACTCCAATACTTCGCCCACCTGATGTGAAGAGCTGACTCATTGGAAAAGACCTTGATACTGGGAAAGATTGAGGGCAGGAGGAGAATGGTACAACAGAGGATAAGATGACTGGATGGCATCACAGACTCGATGGACATGGGTTTGGGTAGACTCCGGGAGTTGGTAATGGACAGGGAGGCCTGGAGTGCTGCGGTTCATGGGGTTGCAAAGAGTTGGACACAACTGAGCAACTGAACTGAACTGAACTGAACTGAAGTGAACTGAAAGGGTAAGAGTGGGGCAAATAATATCAGTTGAATGGGGAACCAGACAAAGTGTATTGTTCCAAAAAAAAAAAAAAAAGAGAGAGAGAGAGAGAGAAGAAAAGCAAGAACCTCCAGTAGGAAAAATAAATAAATAAAAGAGAAGAACTTAAGAAAAAAGAAAAACTGACCAAAGCACAGCTTTAGGCAGAGCACTCAAGCAGGAGAATTGTCAGCAGAAACTAGCAAGAGACTCCCTCTGAGCGGCCAGTTCAGCTCGCTGTCACCTGGTGGGAGCACTGTCTGATCCCAACGCAGGCAGTCAGTACAGTGGGGAGCCTTGCTGTTATGAGAGAACCCTTGCTCCAGAACACCCGTCTGAAGGCCAGCGTCCCTATGAAAGACTCAGGCTGGATTTATTAAGACTAGTTCAGCCTTTTGCTTGGCATGTCCCAAGGATTTCTGAAGCTCTCTAATGTCTTTATTCTTGCCATTTATAGAAACTGGCAGTTTTAGCCTAAGAGGAACAATGGATTTGACCTGTAGTCTAGGTTTATTCTGCTGTTTGTGGTTTTGAAGCTATTTAATCTAATTTAAGTTAGCTTATCCTTTATTCAATTAAAGAAAGAAAAGGTCATGAAATATAGCCACTTCTTTCATGAATCAAATGAGTTTTTAGCCTTTGAACATAAAGTCTAAGGGGTGAATTCCCATGCTAACAAATAGCCATGGTCATACTTATAGACAAACCCAATTACTGATCTAAATTTCAGTAATTACTAAGCAGATGTCGAGACTTTTCTTATAATCTCCCTCCTAAAATTGTCACTAGACCCCTCAGGAATTCTCTGTGTGTCACCTCTGATCACTGTGTGAGTCAGCAGTAGGTCTTGCTGCTGCCTTTACCTCTTTTGGTTCTTGAGAAGAAGAGGAAGAAATTTCAGGTCTAATGTGAGCTGGCTCCTGCAGGTTTCTCTGTGTTTCTGTTCCCTTAGACTGATTGCTGGGAGTGAAAGAGCCAGAGAGACAAAGGGGGAGAGTCAGTTATCCAATAGATGATCATTTTGTATGTTCATAGAAAGTTTAGTAAAAATTATGATTCCTTGGGAGAAAAATAAGTTTAAAAGGCAGACATTTTGAAAGATACATTCCTGGATATAAACAATAATGAATTAGGAGATGAAGAAAAACACTCCTAAATATAACCCTTGAGCCAAAGAGTTAGTAAAAAAGATAATTCATAGAAATTAATGAACAAGAAAATACTTTATATCAAAATTATGGAGCATGAAAAAGCTATACTATGGGTGAAAATATACAGTGCAAAACATGTTTAAGTATAAAGGAGAAAATAAAGAGAATAAACTTTTATACAATAATGAGAGCAACAAATCAAAATAAAAGAGCAGAAGAGATTAATAAGTATAATCATTAAAATTGATAAAACAATTTTCATTGACATATAGCTGATTTAAAATGTTATATTAGTTTCAGGTGTACAGTATAGTGGTTCAGTATTTTTATACATTATATACCAGTAAAAAGTTATTAAAAGATAATAATTCCTTGTGCTATACAGTATATCGCTGTTGCTTGTCTAATTTATACATAGTAATTTGTGTCTGTTGATCCCATACCCCTAACTTGTCCCTCCCCCTGCCCCCTCCCTGCTGGTAACAGCCAGCTTGTTTTCTATATCTGTGTCTTGTGTTTTGCCATATATATTCATTTATATTATTATTTTTTTAGATTCCATGTGTAAGTGATATAAAGTATAAGATGCAAATACTTATATCTCTGGCAACTTATTTCACTAAGTATAATGTCTTCTAGGACTGTCCACACTGCTGCAAATGGCAGGATTTAATCCCAACAGGATTTTTTTAAAAATTGCTAAAAGGAAAAATAAATCCAAAATCTGGTTTAATAAAATGACCGATAAAGTAAATAAATAAAATTAAGTTAGGAAATAGAAAACTTAAAAAAAGAAATGAGACAAATTGGAAATAAAAAAGAAAATTCATAAATATAAATTTGACAGTAGATACCATGTGGACTAAAAAAATTCTGAGAGACTACTATATGTAATTCTAAAGAGGATTTTTATGACCTGGAAAAATGGATGATTTTCTCCCCAAAATACAAAAAATATATCAAAATAGTTGGAAATTATGACTTCACTAATTATGTAGAAGAAATTGAAGAGATGATTTAAGATCTACCATTGAAATAAGGACAAGGACTAATTTACTTCTTTAGCAGGGTTTATTTAGCTCATGTTATTTAAACTATTTTAAACCAAAGAAAAAGTGGACAGAACTTAAGACGTCAGCACAATTTTAATAACCAGCCTAATAAAAAATATATAACTGGATATTATTTATGAATATACTATAGATACATATTTTAAAAATAAATGCTAGAAAATAGAATTCAACAATTCAGTAAAAGAAAGTTCAATACTAGAAAGTCAAGGGTGATTCAATTTAAGGGATTTTATCAACATACTACATGATATCAACCACAAAAAGTGTAAAAATTATGTTATCATATAGATAGATAAAGAATCTTTGGATAATACATAATAATGCAATAATCATTTATAATCAAATCTCCAAGTTAAATAGGAATTGATGGAATATTTTTACTAAACTCCAACAGCAAATATCATTCTTTAAAATGGGGGAAACTATATTAGAAATTAAACAAGCAAAGTTAAGATCAAAGGAGTTAAATTGTCATCACCATTGTATCACAAGAAAATAAAATAACTTGTATGCTTTGGAAGGACTCTCCTGGTGGCTCAGATAATAAAAAATCCGCCTGCAATGCAGGAGGCCTTGGTTTGATCCCTAGGTTGGAAAGATTCCCACTCCAGTATTCTTGCCTGGAGAATCCCCATGGACAGAGGAGCTTGGTGGGCTAGAGTCCATGGTGTCGAAAGAGTTGGACATAACTACTAAGCACAGCACAGCACACACGCTTTGGAAAAAAGAGATGAACCTCTACCTTTTTTGCTAAAGTCTGGATTGCATATGTAGAAAGCCCAAGAGACTTTCGTGGGAAAAAAATTTTCGATTTCTTAGAGATTTGGGTAATTGGTTAGATATCAGAGATATATTGAAAAAGCAATAGATTTTCTTTATCTTAGCCACAAACATTCACAAGGGTAAATAGGAAATATTCTATTAATAAAAGTTGTAAAAGCAGTAAGACTTGGGGAATTTTGATTAAGAAAGGAATATGGTGTATACAAAGAAAATCAAAGCATATGAAAAAGATCTAATTTCCTTAAAAGGTTAAATATTAAAAGTCCAGTAATTCAAAGTCAATATGTAAACTTGATGCAATACAAATAAAAATGCTGAGATGTTTTAAAGTTGGATTTGTTTTGAAATTGGATAAGATTGCTTAAAATTTATAGGGCCAAATAAATACCTAGAAATAGTAAAAAAGAAAAAAATATTAAGAACAATAGTAAGGGTAGAGTCGCTCTGCCAGACATAGTAACATTCTATAAAGTTACCATAATAAAATAAATGTGGTAGGTAACAGGTAGTAAAATATAGGTGGAACAAAACTGAGCATTTGGAAATTAACCTCTGATTTTATGAGAATTTAATAAATACTGTATTTCAGTTCAGTAGAAATGGATGGGTTGTTCCACAGATGTGCTGGTACCACTGACTCTACACGTGAAAAATATCTTATACCCCATACAAAAATAAATTCCAAATGGACCAAACTCCAGATGGAACATTTTTATGGAAAAATCAAAACAAAAGAGTAAATATTTTGCATTTGTACAATCTAAGGACAAGGATATATTTACCATGATTTTGAAGCCAAAAACTGTAAAGTAAATGACAAATATATTAGATAAAAATTAATTCAATGGTGAAGGACTGTAGTCAAAATTAATTAGAAAATAATTGTTCTGGTAATATTACAATGTAATTAAAAGGCAACCTGTTAACACATGTAATTTTTCAGAAAGTTTTTAAAAATGGATGAGAATGGATGAACAATTTCATTTTCAAAAGTGAAGAAAATATATTAACAGGTTGTTGAGTAAAGAGAAAACTCAAAATATTAACAAACATATAAAAGGCTCAGATTCACTAGTAGTCAGTATGTAATTTAAAGCAATTTTGAGTTATGACTTTACACGACAGCCTGGCACCTGTTGCTGGATGTGATTCAAAGACAAAGGCATTCCCATACATTGCTAGTGGTATGTTTAGAGCTGCAGACTCTTTTGGAAAGCAATTTGGCAACATCTATTTTAAAAGACATTTAATGCTTAATCTTAAGACTCTGATCTAGGTAAAGTATACTGTATGTATTATGTTTATTGCAGTGTAATTCGTTGTGATAGAAAGGTGGAAACAGAGAATAATCATTAACAAGAAAACACTTGAACAAATTATGGTACATCTATATCAGAGAATATCATGGAACTATTGAAGAGAATATATTAGGACTATACTGGGTAATCTAAATTGATTTATAGAAAGCAATGTTGGGGGAAAAAATAAGATGCAGAAAATGTGTATATTATAACCAATTTTAAGGCAAAAAGAGATATGACATTCATAGTGGGTGTGTAATCCCGTGTGTGTGTGTGTGTGTGTGTGTGTGTGTGTGTGTGTGTGTACCCAGCAATGATTATATAAGTTTGGATGGAAAGTTTGGAAGGTTACCTACAAAGTTGATAGTAAAGATCTAGCATTCAGAGAAGGAATAAAAACAAAAAAGTGTGGGAAAAGGAATGTTATTTAGTGTTATACTTCATTATTTACATTATATATGTATACTTTATATTTTAAAATATTTTATATCTGAAACATTTTGTATTTATAAATTTAATATATCATACTTATAAATTTTATACTCATAAAACATATGTATAAATATTTACTTATTATATAAATATACAGATACATATATTTTTGAGAATATGTCAAATATTTTATACAACAACATTTTTAAATCTAAAATATATTTTATGAGATCATGTTTAGGAATTTATGTAAAATTTCCATATGTTTTAGGTTATTTTTAAATTTCTTAAATTTTATTTATTTTTTAATTGAAGATAATTGCTTTAGAGAATTTTGTTGTTTTCTGTCAAGCCTCAACATGAATCAACCATAGGTATACATATGACCCCTCCCTCTTGAACCTCCCTCCCATCTCCCTTCCCATCCCATACCCCTATGTTGATACACAGCCCTTTTGAATTCCCTGAAACATACAGCAAATTCCCATTGGCTATCTATTTTACATATGGTAATGTAAGTTTTCATGTTACTCTCTCCATACATGTCACCCTCTCCTCCCCTCTCCCTGTGTCCATAAGTCTGTTTTCTATGTCTGTTTCTCTATTGCTGCCCTGAAAATAAATTATTCAGTACCATCTTTCTAGATTCCATATATATGCATTAGCATATGATGTTTTTCTTTCTCTTTCTGACTTATTTCACTCTGTATGATAGGCTCTAGGTTCATTACCTCATTAGAACTGACTTGGATGTGTTTCTTTTTATGGCTGAGTAATACTCCATTGTGTATATGTACCACAACTTCTTTATCCATTCATCTGTCGATGGACATCTAAGTGGCTTCCATGTTCTAGCTATTGTAAATAGTGCTGCATGAACATTAGGGTACATGTATGTTTTTCCATTTTTATTTCCTCAGGGTATATGACTAGGAGTGAGTTTGCTGGGTCATATGGTGATTTTATTCCTAGTTTTTTAAGGAATCTCCATCAGTTCAGTTCAGTTCAGTCACTCAGTCGTGTCCGACTGTTTGCAACCCCATGAATCGCAGCATGCCAGGCCTCCCTGTCCATCACCAACTCCCGGAGTTCACTCAGACTCACGTCCATCGAGTCAGTGATCCCATCCAGCCATCTCATCCTCTGTCATCCCCTTCTTCTCCTGCCCCCAATCCCTCCCAGCATCAAAGTCTTTTCCAATGAGTCAACTCTTCTCATGAGGTGGCCAAAGTACTGGAGTTTCAGCTTTAGCATCATTCCTTCCAAAGAAATCCCAGGGCTGATCTCCTTCAGAATGGACTGGTTGGATCTCCTTGCAGTCCAAGGGACTCTCAAGAGTCTTCTCCAACACCACAGTTCAAAAGTATCAATTCTTCGGCACTCAGCCTTCTTCACAGTCCACCTCTCACATCCATACATGACCACAGGAAAAACCATAGCCTTGACTAGACGGATCTTTGTTGGCAAAGTAATGTCTCTGCTTTTGAATATGCTATCTAGGTTGGCCATAACTTTCCTTCCAAGGAGTAGGCGTCTTTTAATTTCATGGCTGCAGTCACCATCTACAGTGATTTTGGAGCCCAAAAAAATAAAGTCTGACACCATCTTCCATAGTGGCTGTATCAATTTACATTCCTACCAACAGTGTAAGAGCATTCCCTTTTCTCCAAACCCTCTTCAGCATTTATTGTTTGTAGACCGTTTGATAATGGCCATTCTGACTAGGGTCTTCCCTGATAGCTCAGTTGGTAAAGAACCTGCCTGCAATGCAGGAGACCCCAGTTCAATTCCTATGTTGGGAAGATGCCCTGGAAAAGGGAAAGGCTACCCACTCCAGTATTCTGGCCTGGAGAGTTCCAGGAACTATACAGTCCATGGGGTTGCAAAGAGTCAGACATGATTGAGCCACTTTCACTTTGACTTTGACTTGATTCTGACTAGTGTGAAGTGATAATCTTATTGTAGTTTTGATTTGCATTTTTCTAATAATGAGTGATGTTGAGCATCTTTTCATGTGTCTGCTCACCATCTGTATGTCTTCCTCAGAGAAATGTCTGTTTAGGTGTTTTTCCCACTCTTTGATTGGGTTGTTTGTTCTTCTGGTATTGAGTTGTATGAGCTGCTTGTGTAGATTGGAAATTAATCCTTTGTCAATTGTTTCATTTGCTATTATTTTCTCCCATTCTGAGGGTTGTCTTTTCACCTTGCTTATAGTTTCCTGTGCTGTGCAAAAGCTTTTAAGTTTAATTAGGTCCCACTTGTTTACTTTTGTTTTTATTTCTGTTACTCTAGGAGGTGGGTCATAGAGGATCTTGCTTTGGTTTATGTCATTGAGTGTTCTGCCTATGTTTTCCTCTAAGAGTTTTATAGTTTCTGGTCCTACATTTAGGTCTTAATCCATTTTGTGTTTACCCTTGTGTATGGTGTTAGGAAGTGTTCTAATTTCATTCTTTTACATGTAGCTGTCCAGTTTTTCCAGCACCACTTATTGAAATGGATGTCTTTGCCCCACTGTATAGTCTTGCTTTCTTTGTCAAAATTAAAGTACCCATAGGTGTGTGGATTTATTTCTGGACTTCCTATCTTGTTCCACTGGTCTGTATTTCTGTTTTTGTGCCAGTACCATACTGTCTTGATGACCTTAGCTTTGTAGTATAATCTGAAGTCAGGAAGGTTGATTCCTCCAGCTCCATTCTTCTTTCTCAAGACTGCTTTGGCTATTTGGGGTCTTTTATGTTTCCATATGGAAAAGGCAATGGCACTCCACTCCAGTACTCTTGCCTGGAAAATCCCATGGACGGAGGAGCCTGGTAGGCTGCAGTCCATGGGGTTACTAAGAGTCGGACACGACTGAGCGACATCACTTTCACTTTTCACTTTCATGCATTGGAGGAGGAAATGGCAACCCACTCCAGTGTTCTTGCCTGGAGAATCCCAGGGATGGCGGGGCTTGGTGGGCTGCTGTCTATGGGGTTGCACAGAGTCAGACACGACTGAAGCGACTTAGCAGCAGCAGCAGCAGCAGCATGTTTCCATATGAACTGTGAATTTTTTGTTTCACTTCTGTGAAAAATGCCATTGGTAATTTGATAGGGATCGCATTGAATCTGTTGATTGCATTTGGTAGTATAATCATTTTCACAATATTGATTCTTCCTGCCCAGGAACATGGAACATCTCTCCATCTGTTTATGTCATCTTTGATGTCTTTCATCGGTGTCTTATACTTTTCTGTATACAGTTCTTTTGTGTCCTTAGGTAGGTTTATTCCTAGATATTTTATTCTTTTTGTTGCAACGGTGAATGGGATTGATTCCTTTGTTTCTTTCTCTGATTTTTCATTGTTAGTATATAGGAATGCAAGTGATTTCTGTGTATTGATTTTATATTCTGAGACTTTGCTAAATTCACTGATTATCTCTAGTAATTTTCTGATACTATCTTTATGGTTTTCTGTGCATAGTGTCATGCCATCTGCAAACAGTGCAAAAATGCTGCTGCGATATTATGAGACCACCCTAAAACCTTTTCATAAGACATTGATAATTTTCTTCACTTTAAAGAAGGAGTTATTGCAAATACAATAACCAAATTAAGAGCTTCATTTAAGAGCTGGTTGCACTTGAGGGCAATTGATTGTTTTTTAGACTTAATTTGGACAAGTATCAGTACAAAAAGTCTCTCTACCTGAGGAGCTGGGTCAAAATATAAAATATACATCAAACATGCCTTTTAGGGAAGAGATTTTTTTCCCCTGGGCATTTTAATACTTGAAAAAGAGTTTATCACTATTGAAATTCTGACAGTACAAGGTTAAAACTTACATTTAACCTGAGTTTTATTGTATAGGATGGTCTTGGATTCTTTAGCTTACCGATTCCATTTGTAACAGGTTCTAACTTTCAGCAGAAGAGACTCCAGGTGAATCAGTGGAGAAGGACTAATGCCAAACATGGAGGCATTACAATCACTTCTTTACTGTTTCCACTGAGAAGAAACACCCATCTGGACATCCAGTTCCATGGTCCAGTGTGAGTTCAGCGCTGTTAGAAAAGATGAGGATGAGAGGAGACACAGAGACTTTGAAGTTAGGTCTGTTGGAGAGAGAGCTTAATCCAAAAAAGCCAGGACCACTGGAAAGTGAGTGAAGACGATGGGAAGTGGAAAGCCACAGGGACCCTGGGACCTGTGTTCCTTTACCATCACTGAGCGTATTCAAAAGTTCCTGAAACATTTCTTTGTCCTCAGAATTATAATAATTTACCTTATTTCAAAAATTTCACTTAAAAAATATCTTCTGGGAGTCTTTGAAAGTTCAGGTCATTTAAAATGCATATTATTAATTTTACTGAGTTAATAGCCATTATGGTCTAGCAGTATGTATAGTATATATCAGAGGACATCTTAAACGCATATTATCATAAAATGTATATTTAAGGGCTTTCCACCTACATAAATTGAATTTAATAAATTGTAACAACTACAGTGGGACTATTAGGATCTTTGTAAAAACACAGTTCAGGGTCTTGTTAAAACATATTTTCTCTTGGTGTCATATTCTACTTAGGGAATTTGTTCTAGTAACCAAGAGCTTGAATGTGTTTGTCTTGCTGAGTTAAAAAAAAAATTGAAAAGTAAGATTTTTTTTTTCAGTGATACAGTCTAAGTCAAGAAGAAAGCAAATTTTGCAAGCAACTGTATTGTTTTTAGTTTCAAATCGTGTACAGAGAAAAGGGTCAATTGAAAATAATAGCTGTCAGTAAAAGTTTTATTATTATGTATTAAAAAAGTCTTCCTTCTGTGTGTCAGAAGTGTGAAGGTATCTGTTTCAGTTAATCTGAGATTATTAATTGTTACTTATCATTGGGTATATTTAATGAAATCACTGAGTGTTTTTCAGAATGTGATCCTCAGACCACCTATATCAGGGCCTCCTGGGTACTTAAATGCCTGCTTCTGAGTCCCAAGCTAGTCTACTGGATCAAAAGTCTAGGCATATGCCTTGCAATTTACATTTTAATCAGTTCCCTCACAGATTCCTGCACATTAAGAAAAATTTAAGAGCAGCAGTTATTTTAATCTACAAACCTATAATGTAGTCCAATCCTGGAGTCTTATCTGGACTGAACCCTGCTACCTGCACATGCACTCGGACCTCAGAGTATATTCTATCATGCCTTAAACATTCTTCACAGCATACATATCATGTTGATTCTTAAAAATCAAAAGACACCACTCCAGAGGTACCCACTCAAGCCCTAAGGATGTTCAGCGACGGCACTGACTCTCACCTACAGCATACCACTGTAGGTGTCTGACCCACCAGCATCAGACACAACGAGCAAAACCTCTGCTGTGTTGTCTCACTCTGTCATCTGCCTCAGAAATCAAATTATATTAATAACAAATAACCCTATCTCTATATTTTTTCACTATTTTCTCTTATTTTAGAAGTACAAGCAATAGCCTCTCACCAGTGAAAACTGCATTTATCTGTGGCCCAGCTACAGGGCTACATTGAAGGAAAATTCCTCATTTGCTACTGAGACGCATCAACTCTGATGGCTGAAATAAATTCAAAACAAATTTCACACTAATGGTTAAAGTCCTTAAAAGGATGCCCTGGTTACTGGTTTCACTCACAGTAAAGTGGTTGTAACACAGAAAATCATCTAGAGGTACTTATGTGCTTGAGAAGCTTTCTAAAAGCTAGAGTCATAAGCACCACCATCGGTATCAAAGCTCTTCAGTTCATAGGCTTCTAGGACCAGGACCAAACAAAATGCCTCCCGACTGTGCTTAACTGCCTTGGAGGGGAGGTGATGGTTCTTGATTGTGGAGAAGGATTCCCACCTGTGCTTACTTAGGAGCCCTCTGAATAATACTCTTCCTTCCCCTGTGGAGAACCCCTGTCAGAGTTGTTAACACCATAAAATTGCCCCATAAAATCTCGTGAAGTCATGGGCTTTCATAACCCACGGTTGCAATAAATGGAAATGTGAAAAGTTTGAAGTTAAGTATGAACATCAAGTTCTGACATGGGAGGAATAAACCAACTTCAAAAAATATATTATTTGGATCCCTTAAAGCTTTAAACTAAGTATCTGACATATAAATTCTGGGAAACATTCAAAAGTGATTTGCTGTTGGCCTTGCTGTTAGAAACAGGCCTTTAATTTAGTTTTTAAAGATTTTAAACTTAAATTAGCCATTATTTAAATGTGCAAAAGCATAGAGTTCTTACAGTTTTCTCTCCTCATTCCTGTAGTTTCATTCTTGGCTAACTGCAGCCTTATTTGTCAGTGGTTTGTTGTGTTAGAGACAGGTGAAAACTTGTATCATTTCCTCTACTTTTCCTACTGGCTAGACTTGACCAGTGGAGAAGGCGATGGCACCCCACTCCAGTATTCTTGCCTGGAAAATCCCATGGACGGAGGAGCCTGGTAGGCTGCAGTCCATGGGGTCGCCAAGAGTCGGACATGACTGGGTGACTTCACTTTCACTTTTCACTTTCATGCATTGGAGAAGGAAATGGCAACCCACTCCAGTGTTCTTGCCTGGAGAATCCCAGGGACGGGGGAGGCTGGTGGGCTGCCGTCTATGGGGTCGCACAGAGTCGGACATGACTGAAGCGACTTAGCAGCAGCAGCAGCAGCAGTCTTGATGAGTATTCTTGCCTGGAGAATCCCATAGACAGAGGAACCTGGCAGACCATGGGTCGCAAAGAATTGGACACGACTGAGCAACTACTTGATGATGTGTGAGACTTCACCAACAATTCAGTAGTGAATCCTGACATGATCACTTTTTGAGGAGTAAAGGCCAGAAGATAAAGATGACTCCGTATAGAGTTGTATATCTGAATGATCTGGAAAGGGTTCTTTGTCCTGCACTACAGGTTTGGTTTGGGGATTGGCCTTTTCCTATTAGTTGGTTCCCAGATGAAACAGTAAGGGAAAACAAACAAACAAACAAACACCCTCGCTATTGATAAATAAATGCTGTACTGGCATCATTTGGGAGATTAGAACTCTGCTTAGGAAAAGACTCCTAGCACCTCTCATATCTCCTTATGAATCAAACAAGAGAGTTTGCTGAGTCCTATGCTAGATGATTCGGGAGAGTTTTAAAAAATATATGTTATGGAAACCATCTACGTGTCCATCAACAGATGAATGGATAAAGATGTAGTATATATATTACACATATATACCATACACACACACACACAACAGAATACTCTTCAGCCATAAAAAACAATGAAGTTTTGCCATTTGCAGCAAGATGGATGGACTTGGAGAGTATTGTGCTTAGTGAAAAAGTCAGACAGAGGAAAGCACTATGTGATTTCACTTATATGTGGATTCTAAAAAAATCAACAAATTAGTGAATAAAAAGGAAGCAGGCACTGATATAGAGAGCAAACTAAGGGTTACCAGTAGGGAGAGGGGAAAGAACCAAAATTCAGGGGTAGGAAAAAATTGTTATGAAATTATATGAAATCATGTGTGTAAAACTTTTGAAAATTGTAAAACGGTGTCGAATTTAAACAGTCTTTCTTTCCATAAAAATTATTGAAGGAAAAACTCTGTGTGTTAGGAAACTCATAACAGTGTTGGAAATTCAAACCAAACTACTTCCCTGCTTCCCTTTGGTAGACTCAGTTTGTCATATCAGTTTAGCCGTCACCTCTCAGGAGGATGGTTCCTAAATCTATGCCCTGCACCTGAGTTCTCTCCTGGAGTTTGGTCCACTTTCCAAACAGACCTGTCCTCCTGGGTATCAGTGCCCCAGACAAAACCCTTCCACATCCCTCTCTGTCTGCTTCTTTTCCTGCACGTGCTCTTCTGTGCTTGCGGTAATGACCTCACCGTTCTCCTAAGCTTTGTGCAGGCCCAAACCTCTAGTTTTTGTTAACACTTTTCTCTTTATTCAGTGGCATCTCATTTCTCACAGCTGCCCTGCTTTCCCATTCCTGCACCGTTGCAGGAATGTGTCCTACAGGCCTCTCTCATTTCATCTCCATAAAATACAGTGTCCATCTTCTGCTCAGAAAGTCATTGCCTCCACCATGGCTACCCAAGGACATCCTCACTCCCTAACTTACCTTTGCAACTTAATCCTCCCTGTCTTCTGACTTCATTTCATAGCACTGATCTTGTGCAGAATCCTGTGCTTCACCCAAACCTAGGAACCTACTAGTCTTCAGATCTCTGCCTTACTCTTACTTTGGCCTTGTTTTGAAAGAGCCTTCCCTCTTTTATTGTGATCTGGACCATGCCTAAAACATGCAAACTTTCCCAGAGATTAAGTACAGAGTTGAATATAGACTAAAATTGAAGAGCCTTAGCCCTAGAATGGAATTGCTAGAGTTCAAACCCTAGTTCTCCAAGATATTTTATCTTACTCTACTTCAGTTTCCTTACCTAGAATATGGGGAAAACAATAGTACTTATTGCTCTGGTGAAGATTAGTTACTCGAAGTAAAATCTCTGAGAATAGTGTCTCATGCATATAAGATCTATAAATTCTAGACACCATTTGTGAATGGGTAGCTGTTATCTTCATTTGTAGAACTTTACCTTCTAAGAAAATTCTCATACAGGTATCAGAAAGTTTAATTATGAATATGTATGAGTATATAACTTATCTCTATAGTTGTCCAGTCAGCAATTCGTGTCAAAGTCCCCATTACCCCATGGACTACCACACGCCAGGCCTCCCTGTCCATCACCATCTCCCAGAGTTCGCCCAAACTCATGTCCACTGAGTCAGTGATGCCATCCAACCATCTCATCCTCTGTCATCGCCTTCTCCTCCCACCTTCAATCTTTCCCAGCATCAGGGTCTTTTCCAGTGCGTCAGTTCTTCATATCAGGTGACCAAGTTTGGAGTTTCAGCTTCAGCATCAGTCCTTCCAATGAATATTCAGGGTTGATTTTCTTAGAATTGACTAGTTTGATCTCCTTGCTTCTCCAGCACCACAATTCAAAAGCATCAATTCTTTGGCACTCAGCCTTCATTAGGTCCCAACTCTCACATGTGTACATGACTGCTGGAGAAACCATAGCTTTGACTGTACAGATCTTTGTCGGCAAAGTGTTATCTCTTCTTTTTAATACACTGTCTAGGTTTGTCATAGCTTTTCTTCCAAGGGGCAAGCATCTTTTAATTTTGTGGCGGCAGTCACTGTTTGTAAGTGTGAAAAAATACACTTTACATATCTTTATGTAAAATATAGAACCAGTACTCAGGCATGTTAAAGACATTATTAAGGACCATTTCAAACAATCACAAAAGTCAATAGCAGAGGATTATGAATCCCTCTATGTACGTAGATGGCTTTGACTCCTGGCTGATCTTGTCTCAGCTCTTTGTTATTGTGGGACGATCCCTATATTTCATCTATTAACAGTTCAGTAAGTGTCTTCAAATGAGAGCTTTTAAAAAACATAACCACTATACTACTTTCACACTTAAAATTTTTTTTTCAAATTTTATTTTATTTTTAAACTTTACAATATTGTATTAGTTTTGCCAAATATCGAAATGAATCCGCCACAGGTATACCTGTGTTCCCCATCCTGAACCCTCCTCCCTCCTCCCTCCCCATACCCTCCCTCAATTTCTCAGCATCATTAGGTCATCATTTGTTGTTCAGATCTCCAAGGATGGAATAAAAGTCATAAGGTTTTTAAAAACAGTTTTCTTGCATCGAACCTGGACTGGCGATTCGTTTCTTATATGATATTATACATGGTTCAAAACCAATACAATATTGTAAAATAATTAGCCTCCAATTAAAATAAATAAACTTAAAGTTAAAAAAAATTAAAAATTAAAAAAAAATAAAAACAGTTTTCTTTAGTCAGGATCTAGATGAAGACTCACACATTCCAGTTGGTTACCATGCTTTAAGGTGTCTATTAATCTGTCATTTCCTCTCTCTGTGTCATTTTGTTTTCATTATATTATTTGTTACAGAAGCAGAGCTGTTTATACTGAAAAGTTTTCCAATGGGGATTTGGTTACATCTCCGTGGTGTAATTTAATATGTTCCTCTCTCCTGTGTGTCTCCTTTAAATGGAGACTTAGGTCAGCCTTAGGCATGCTGTTTGGGGCAAGACGAATTCAGAAGTGGTGTGGCATTCTCCTATCAGAAGGGACCTAATCTCTGGAAATCCCTCTTTTTGTGGGGATAGCAGCCACTGATCATCAATACCTATGCCATTAATTCATTTAGGGTTGCACGATGGTAATAGTTTAATTTCCTCATCCCCTCCACATTTATTGGCTGGAATATTTCTATAGGGAGGAACTTCCCCTCATCTGCTCTCTGACTTCTCAGGGGTGTGGCTCACACAGGAAAGTCCTGCTAAATGCTTGATTCTTTCCATTCCTATACCATTTTTCAAAATAATGAACTGATTCTCTAGTATCTTCCCATGTTTACCACTTATTTTTTGTTTTGCTTTTCAGTTTTGTGAGCCTGTTTTTCTCTATTGTAGTCATCATGGAATCAGTTTGATTGCTTCATTTTCTCTAGTTACATAGACTTAAAATACATAAGCCTTCAAGAATTTAATGGAAATAATCTTGCTTATTATAGAGTTTGAGAATCTTAAGGATTGGTAGTTTAAGACATCCTGATCTTGTGTGTACAATCTTTCTTCAGTCAAGATTCAATGAGTAAAATTAAATGACAGACTTTCTAAAAATAATATCAGCAAAAGTTATAAACAAAATGTATTACAGAAAACACTGATATATTCTTTACCTCATATGGTAGATCATTTGTATTCTTCTCTCTTAATGTCTCTCTCCCTCCCTCTTCATATCTATCAAATACACATATAATATATACATCTATAAAATGCATGTAACATATTTAATATAATATATTACATAATAATATACATAATATATTACATGTGAAATAGATATAAGATTATGTTTTATAATGTAAATATAATTCTAATATAAAATATTAATATATAAAACATGTTTGTGTATTATACATATTTATGTTATATAATCATGTTTACATATAGTTTTTTCCAAATGATTTGAAAATAAGTTATTTAAATCATGGCCTCTTAGCCCTGAATACTTGATTGTGTATTTTCTAAGAATAGACCTATTCTCTTGTATAACCACAGTACAATTATCAGCTTCATAAGTTTACATTAATTTATTACACGTTTTGATATTTAATGAAAAAGTAACATTTGTGGGCAGGTTGTAAGCACCTTTCACAGGCAGCAGCTCAAGATCAAGCCAAGAGATAGAAGGTATTAGACTAAGTCTGTTCTGATCCCTGATTCTCTTCATTCAATCTACTGCCATAACTATCTAACTTTCCTAATGTCAGGCACCCTCTTCCACTAGTCTCACTCAGTCTTTCATCTCCTTAGGTGTCCTAACACATCTTAGGCCTTCCCAGGTGGCGCTACTGGTAAAGAACCCGCCTGCCAGTGCAGGAGACACAAGAGATGAGGGTTCGATCCCTGAGTCGGGAAGATCCCCTGGAGGAGGGCATGGCAACCCGCTCCAATATTCTTGTCTGGCTCATCCCCAACGACAGAGGAGCCTGGTGGGCTACAGTCCATGGGGTTGCACAGAGTCAAACATGACTGAAGTGGCTTAGCACATATGCGCATTTATAAGGAAACAAGCCTACAAAGGCTGTGATTTTACTGAGGTTAAGTTCTTGGCTCTTTACATCTTGCTAACTCTAATTAAAGTGAGACTTCATAGAAAAGTTTATAGAAGGTTTATTTTCAAAACAAGCAAGGAAGAGTTTCATCCTAGTCAGGCCAAGAGCTGGCAGCCGTGGGAAGAGTGAGTCATCGGGCTGGTTGAGATTTGCCCTTGATGACTGTGGAGAGTTTCCTTGTAGATCTGTCATCCTCCCTGGGTTCTCAGGAAGCAGCTGCGGTGGACTGAGCTGTCTCTCCCATTTGAATATAAGGTTTCAGCTCTTTTCCTCATCAGCAAAATGAAATGAAATGGAGAATTTTGCACAGGCCTGAAATATTATTACAGACATTGCTGTGATGTGAACATTTTCACACGAATCCACAGATGATTTGGTAGTTTTGAGAATTCGTTCTACATGTACTCCAAATCAGCCTTCGAGACTGTCATTTAAAACGCCTTTATTTTACTCAGAATTCTTGCTGATGATACTTCATACAGGGGACATTTGGGAAGGCCTACTGTGTGCCTCTGCCTGCAGGCACCTGAGATGAGGCAGACAAACCCAAGCTGCTGAGAGATGAGCACATCTCACATCCTGCCCAACCTCATGCCCTGCCCAGGCTCGGTCAACCTGCTCACACATCACCTTAGGCCTGGTTTCCACAAAGACTCAGGATTATTACTGCTGTTGTGGCTCCCTCCTTTTTAAAGTCTGGTTCATTCATATTCTTTCTCCCTTTCTCTCCCCTCGGTCAGTATAAAAATAACCTGTGTCTTTTTATTTGTCATTCCTAATGTAGTCACCACAATTTTAGGCAAAGGAAGAGGGTGGGCTGTGACATGCCAGCTTGTCAGCCTGGTACACTGGGACCATCTCTGCAGATGCATCAGTTTACTGTCATATATTAGTTTCTGTAGAAGTTGCAGCATCAGTTCTTTGAATGTTTCCTTTGTCCCTGTACTGTAGAATCACTTTCTAAAAAGCCTGGAAATTCAGAGGCTACATTAGCAAACATAAAACACCACTGCCTAATAGTAGATTTTCCAAAGGCTTAGCTTTCTAGAAGAGAATCTTGACCTCATGCAAATATCAGTTGGGTGTCTTTCTTTTCATAGCAATTAGCCAGCTAACTGGTCAGCCACAGCTAAGGAAGCTTGATAATGGTTGACTTAAGCTTATGTAAAACTATATGTTATGTTTGTTTAACCAGAATTATGCCACTGTTTAGTGAGTAAATCAAAGCATAGACCACTTCTTCCTAATTTGAACTCCAAGGACTATCTAAGTTCTTTAAGTATCCTTACATTTTATGTTTAAAGTTATTTGACAATCCAGTAATGGACTGCCAACTAGACCAGGGGAAATCATTAGTGATACATCAGTAAAAGTGTTTCTTGAAAGGATTTGCTCTTCTTATATGATATATGCAACAAATTAAGTTTACAATCTATAATTATCAATAGATCTGCATTTTTAGTTGTTAAAGGAATTTGATATAAAGTGATTTTTTAAAAGTTATTGTGTTACATTAAGTTCTTTATCCTTCTTGGAGAGATAACATAATTAAGTTTATGTGACAAATGCAATTAGGTGAGCAATCTTGGCTCCTATCCATTTAGATAAAAGAATTTCAAACAATTTGTGACATAACAAATAAGTTTATCAAGACAAACTCTCTTTGAGACTTCAAAGAGCAGGGGTATTTGTCTCTGAATACAAAGTTGTCTCAGGATTTATCTCTATTCATTCTTTGAGTCTTAGGAAGTCATTATTTTAAAAGAACCTTGGGAATGTAACTCATAATGTAGCACTTTACATATAAATTCTTTTGTAAGATCATTGCAAGAACACTGTTCAGGAAGATTGAGAAGTTATTTGCTTCTCTTAGTTAAAGTTGATGCTTTTGAACTGTGGTGTTGGAGAAGACTCTAGAGAGTCCCTTGAACTGCAAAGAGGACTGTCCAAAGAAGGGCAGTGCCAAAGGATGCTCAAACTACCATACAACTGAGTTCATTTCACATGCTAGAAAAGTTATGCTCAAAATCTTTGAAGCTAGGCTTCAGCAGTATGTGAACTGAGAACTTTCAGATGTATAAGCTAGATTTAGAAAAGGCCAAAGAACCAGAGGTCAAATTGCCAACATTCACTATATTGGAAAGCAAGGGGATTCCAGAAAAACATCTATTTTTACTTCATTGACTATGCTAAAGTCTTTGACTGTATGTATCACAACAAGCTGTGGAAAATTCTTAAAGAGATGAGAATACCAGACCACCTTACCTGTCTCTGAGAAACTTTTATGCAGGTCAAGAAACAACATTTAGAACTGAACATGGAACAACAGATTGGTTAAAAATTGGGAAAGGAGTATGTCAAGGCTGTATATTGTCACCCTGCTTATATAACTTGTATAAATATTACACCATACAAAATGCCAGGCTCGATGAATCACTAGCTGGAATCAAGATTGAGGGGAGAAATATGGAGGGAGAAAACAACCTCAGATATGCAGATGATACCACTCTCATGGCAGAAAGCAAAGAAGAACTAAAGAGCCTCTTGGTGAAGGTGAAAGAGGAGAATTCTGGCTTGAGGTCCCATCACTCCATGGCAAATAAAAGGGGAAAAAGTGAAAGCAGTGATAGATTTTATTTTCTTGGGCTCCAAAATCACTGCTGATGGTGACTGTAGCCATGAAATTAAAAGACGCTTGCTCCTTGGAAGGAAAGCTATGGCAAATCTAGAAAGAATATTAAAAAGCAGACGTCACTTTATTGACAAAGGTCTGTATAGTCAAAGCTATGGTTTTTCCAGCAGTATGTACATATGTGAGAGTTAGACCATAAAGAAGCCTCAGTGCTTAGGAATTGATGCTTTTGAATTGTGATGCCGGATAAGACTCTTGAGAGTCCCTTGGACAGCAAAGATATCAAACCAGTCAATCCTAAAGGAAATTCACCCAAATATTCATTGGAGGGGCTGATGTTGATGCTGAATCTCCAATACTTTGGCCACCTGATGCAAACAGCCAACTCGTTAGAAAAGACCCTGATGTTGGGAAAGGTTGAAGGCAAAAAGAGAAGTGGGGGGCAGAGGATGAGATGGTTAGATCACATCACTGACACACTGGACATGAATCTGAGCTGACTCCAGGAGATAGTGAAGGACAGGGAAGCCTAGAATGCTGCAGTTCATGGGGAGGCAAAGAGGAAGACACAACTCAGCAACTGAACGACAACAAGGAGACCCTCGTGATTCGATTCAGGCCTTTGACTTCCTACACCAAACTCACTTCACTAGATAACACCTGAAACTTTAAACTCTGGCTCAGCTGTTTTTGTGAATCTATCATGTTTCTAGCTGGAGACATAATTCAGTTCAGTCAGTTCAGTCACTTAGTCATGTCCGACTCTTTGTGACCCCATGGACTGCAGCACGCCAGGCCTCCCTGTCCATCACCAACTCCCAGAGTTTACCCAAATGCAAGTCCACTGAGAGAGTGATGCCATCCAACCATCTCATCCTCTGTCATCCCCTTCTCCTGCCCTCAATCTTTCCCAGCATCAGGGTCTTTTCAAAGGAGTCAGCTCTTCAGGTGGCCAAAGTACTGGAGTTTCAACCTTAACATCAGTCCTTCCAGTGAACACCCAGGACTGATTTCCTTTAGGATGGACTGGTTGGCTCTCCTTGCATTCCAAGGGACTCTCAAGAGTCTTCTCCAACACCACAGTTCAAAAGCACCAATTCTTCAGCACTCAGCTTTCTTTACAGTCCAACTGTCACATCCATACATGACCACTGGAAAAACCATAGCCTTGACTAGACGGACCTTTGTTGGCAAAGTAATGTCTCTGCTTTTTAATATGCTGTTGAGACATAATTAGTCACATCTTTATCATCATCATTATCCCTAATAACAAATGACAAAACTGGTACCAATTACAAGCTATATTAAGATGCTAAGTCACAGATATTTTAAGTTAGAAACAAAGTTCTTATTTGGAAAATTAAAGTTCTATTTTGTAACTGATTTTCATTAACTAATCTATGCATATGTGGGTTAGTAACGCAGTTACCTTTAAATTGTGCAGGTTCACTTACATGAGTTTTTTCAACAGTAAATACTACAGTATTCCACCATCTTTGGTTGGTTGAATCCATGGAGGTGGAAACTTGAATGTGGAGGATCAGCAGATATGGAGAGCCAACTATAAGTTATATGTGTATTTTCCATTGCTGAGAGGATCAGTGCCCCTGATTCCCTTACTGTTCAATAGTCAACTGTATACTACAGATGTATTCTTTTAGCTTTCAAATTTGAAACATTTAGGCAAAAGAGTTTTGCTTAAAATGGTATTTCTTAACTTACTGATTCTTAATGGTGAATGGAAAACAATATATTTTAATGGTTTAAATTACTTATGGAAAAATTAATTATGTTTCAAACTTATTTGAAAGCTTTAAACCTTAACAAGAAAGGTTGTTAAGGTTTCTTCACAAAAGAAATGTGTTTTAATTGTTTCTGATCTCCTATATTGAGTAGATTTATCTTCATTCCAATAGGCCAGATAATAATGAATCAGATAGCTCCCATATTAAGTTTATTTTGTTAAAGGTTTAGACTGATGCACACACAGAGTGACCTTTGAATGACTCTAGGTATTAGGGGTGCTGTCTGTGCAGCTGAAAATTCTGGTATAACTTTATAGTCAGTCTTCTGTATATGCAGTTCCTTGGTTACAGATTCAGCCAATCACAGATTTGTAGTACTATATATATTTACCATTGAAAAAAAATTGTCTTTAAGTGGACCCCTGCAGTTCAAACCTTTGCTGTTCAAGGTTATGTTATATGAAACATAAAATTCATATATAGGGTGGAAGGATGGTTGGTAAACTCTATGCATATGTAGGAGAAATCCAAATAAGCCCAATAAAATCCAAAGATGACTTGAAAAAGGACTGCAGCTTTGAACGCATTCTCCAAACCATCTATCAGAAAAGGATGAGAGCCTCATGGGCTTGAGGTGCTAGAATACAATTCTTTTCAGACCACTCAATGATGACTGAGCTATTTGGACAGTGGAGTGATCTCAGTGAGACAAGCCAGTTATGTAAGGAGAATCCCAGAAGGAAGAGAGATGGATAAACAAGCCAGAAGCAAGAGTCAAAAACTTCCCAAGTTTGATGGAAAATATGAAGGTACAGACCCAAGAAGCTCAGTAAATCCAAAGTAGGATAAATACAAAAAGAACCACATCTGGACACATCATAGTCAAACTTTTGAAAAACAAAGATAAGCAGTAAGTCTTGAAAGCACCAAGAAAGAACTCATGTATATGGAACCACAATAAAAACAATGGCTAATACCTCTTCAGAAAAAGTGTAGACCAGAAGGCAATAAAATGACATATTCAAAAATAAAATATCAACCAAGAATTCTATATCCAGTGAAACTATATTTTAAATATGAAAGCAAAAGTAAAGATAACAAATAACAAAAATTACTTATTTGCTAGCAAACATGACTAGAAGAGTTGCTGAAAAAGTCTTTCAAGTTTAAAATAAATGGTATCAGGACTTCCCTGGTGGCACAGTGGATGAGAATCCACCTGCCAGTACAGGGGACGTGGGTTTGATCCCTGGTCCAGGAAGATTTCACATGCTTCAGAGCAACTAGGCCCACAAGCTGCGATGGCTGAGCCTGTGTGCCCCAGCTACTGCAGCCTGCATGCCCAGAGCCTGTGCTCTGCAACAAGAGAAGCCTCTGCGGCGAGAATCCCGCACACGACAACAAAGCCCACTTGCTGCAACTAGAGAAGCCTGTGCAAAGCAACAAAGACCCAGCACAGCCGAAAATAAATGAATAAACATTTCTTGAAAAATAAAATAAGTGATACCAGATACCTGTGGACGTAAGTCCATAGAAGGAATGAAAAGGGTTAGAGTTTTAAAATAATTTTAGCAACTGTCTGAGATGCTTTACATCTAAGAAGGTGCATACTGAATCATACTATTCATTTGCTTTAAAGTTTCAGAAGATTTCAAACTTTCAGGAAAAATTGGAATGTCCCTTACCTTTTCTTTCTCAGAATGTTGGGTAAATTCTGCTTTTACAGTTCAGCAGTCTACTGCAGGGCTTGCTTTCAGGTTCTTTAATAAGAAAGCTGGATTTTCATTCAGCTGCCATGTTGCTTCAACTGAAAATTATAAATATATGGGTAAATATAAAAGATTTTGTGTATAGCTATTTCTACCTATCTGTTTATATACTTTTTATTAATTTTTAAAAGCATATTTTAAAGCAAAACTATAATACTGCACTGTTAGGTTTATAACATATGGATATAACATATATGACAATAATGGTACACAGAAAGGGGGAGGAAAACGAGCAAATGTGCTATAGTTCACTGAAATTAAGTCAAGATTAGCTAGAATAAATTGTGATAATTTAAATTTGCATATTGGAGAAGGCAATGGCAACCCACTCCAGTACTCTTGCCTGGAAAATCCCACAGACAGAGGAGTCTGGTGGGCTGCAGTCCATGGGGTCGCAAAGAGTCAGACACGGCTGAGCAACTTCACTTTCACTTTTCACTTTCATGCATTGGAGAAGGAAATGGCAACCCACTCCAGTGTTCTTGCCTGGAGAATCCCAGGGACGGAGGAGCCTGGTAGGCTGCCACCTATGGGGCCGCACAGAGTCGGACACGACTGAAGCGACTTAGCAGCAGCAGCAGCAGCAGCAAATTTGCATATTATGTGTTAGAACTTAATTGCTTTACAGAATTTTGCTGTTTTCTGTCAAACCTCAACATGAATCAGCCATAGGTATACATATATCCCCTCCCTTTTGGAACTCCCTCCCATCTCCCTCCCTGTGGTATGTATATAGAATGGAATATTACTCAGCCATAAAAAGGAACACATTTGAGTCAGTTCTAATGAGGTGGATGAACCTAGAACCTATCATACAGAGTGAAGTGAGTCAGAAAGAGAAAGATAAACACAATATTCTAACACATATATATGGAATCTAGATAAATGGTGCTGAAGACTTTATTTACAAGGCAGCAATGGAGAAACAGACATAGAGAATAGACTTATGGACATGGGGAGAGGGGAGGAGAGGGTGAGATGTATGGAAAGAGTAACATGGAGACTCACATTACCATATGTAAAATAGAACAATGACTTTTTTAAAAAA
The DNA here is from genome assembly GCF_002263795.3 of Bos taurus. NCBI lineage: Eukaryota > Metazoa > Chordata > Mammalia > Artiodactyla > Bovidae > Bos > Bos taurus. The sequence continues at coordinate 9,032,025 of NC_037336.1, forward strand.
TCTCAAAAAAACTAAGTACTCATAAAACTAAAATATTATGTTAAAAATGCTTTTTGAGCGAGTTGAGGCAGTAAAGAAAGAACAAAGGAGTGAATAAATGAAATATTGAAGTCAAACACAAAACAGAGTCATTTTCCTAGCCCAGTATCACAAAAGATTTCTTCTATATTTTATTCTAGAAATTTTATAGTTTTAGATTTTACATTTGAGTCTAAAATCCATTTGAGTTAATTCTCAGTAGGGCATAATATTATGGATCGAAGTTCATTTCTTGCACATGGGTATTCACCGTACTAATAATTACATTAAACATGATGTAAAAGTCATACAGAAATACAAGTGACCTGGTATACAAACAACTTGGGGGGGGTAGGTGATACAAAACTAAGTGCCTACAACTCTCTGGTTTCAGCATTTATGATAAAGTAATCAAGAAAGGGTAACGTGAGTGTAATAGCAGGCAAACAGACAAATGCAAAAGTATAGAATCCAGAAACGACCGCAATGTATACATACAACTTATTTTCAACAGAATTACAAAAGCAACTCAGTCAATGGATAGTTTTTTCAACAAGACTATTGGAACAATTAGACATTCATGTCAAAAAGGAAGAATTTTAATCCACATCTTCCACATTATGTATTACACTTATCCATTTATTTATAAATAAGTTTGTTTATAAATTCTTAGACAGGACACTAAAAGGACAATCCATTAGAGATAAAGTTGCTTGACCTTATCAAAATTAAAACTGTCTTTGGTTAGACTTTGCCAAGAAAATGAAAAAACAAACCACACACTGGATAAAATCTTTGCAAAGCACAGATAAGGTGAAGAGCATTTATCCAAAATATGTGAATTATGCTAAACAATCCAGTTTTAAAATGAATAAATAATTTGAGTAGACCACTCAAAAAATGGAGATCACAAATAAACATGTGGAAAAATGCTCAACATAGTCACTATGGAAAATGCAAAAATAACAGATTTTAAAAGACCATACAAATGGGTGTTATTTTAATTGTTTTGATGGTTTCATTGTTCTGTACATATGTCAAAACATCAAATTGCATATATTTATTATGTGCAGTTTGTCAGTTTTATCTCAGTGAATATGTTAAATTTTTTTAAAGTTTAAAAAATGCCGTTACAAAAATAAAAAACCAAACCACATTCTGGGAGCAAATATTGACTAATCATATCTGGTAAATGACATGCATATGTAATAGTATGTTATTCGCTCAGTTGTGTCCAACACTTTGAGACTCCATGTACTATAGCCCACCAAACTTTTCTGTCCATGGAATTCTCCAGGCAAGAATACTGGAGTGGGTAACCATTCCCTTCTCTAGGGGATCTTCCCAATCCAGAGATTGAACCTGGGTCTCCTGCAATGCAGGCAGATTCTTTACTATCTGAGCCAACAAAATGACCTGGATAACCAAGATGGTGTGGTCACTTTCCTAGAGTCAGACATCTTGGAGTATGAAGCCAAGTAAAGCTAGTGGAGGTGATGGAATTCCAGTTGGGCTATTTAAAATTATAAAACTTGATGCTGTTAAGGTGGTGCACTCAAAATGTTAGCAAATTTGGAAAACTCAGCAGTGGCCACAGGACTAGAAAAGGCCAGTTTTCATTTCAATCCCAAAGAAAGGAAATGCCAAAGAATGTTCAAACTACCATACAATTGCATTCATTTCACATGCTGGCAAAGTTATGTTCAAAATTTTTGAAGCTAGGCTTCAGCAGTATGCAAACTGAGAACTTTCAGATGTACAAGCTAGATTTCTTAGAAAAGGCCGAAGAACCCGAAGTCAAATTGTCAGCATTCATTATATCATAGAGAAAGCAAGGAAATTCCAGACAAACATCTATTTCGGCTTCATTGACTACACTAAAGCCTTTGACTGTGTGGATTACAACAAACTGTGGAAAACTCTTATAGAGATGGGAATACCAGACCAAGTAGCCTGTCTCCTGAGAAACCTTTATGCAGGTCAAGAAGCAGCAGCTAGAACCAGACATGAAACAATGGACTGGTTCAGAACTGGGAAAGGAGTAAGTCAAGGCTGTGTATTATCACCCTGCATATTTAACTTATATGAAGATTACAACATGCAAAATGCCAGGATAGATGAATCACAAGCTGGAATCAAGATTGAGGGGAAAAATATCAACAACCTCAGATATGCAGGTGATACAGCTCTCATGGCAGAAAGCCAAGAGGAATTAAAGAGGGTGAAATGGATAAGGGTGCAAAAGGAGATTGCAAAAAGCTGACTTAAAACTCAACATTAGATCATTGCATCTGATCCCATCACTTCATGACAAACGGATGGGGGAAAATGTGGAAGCAATGACAGATTTTATTTTCTTGGGCTCCAAAATCACTGCGGATGGTGACTGCAGCCACAAAAGTAAAAGATGCCTGCTCCTTGGAAGAAAAGCTATGACAAACCTAGACAGCATATTAAAAAGCAGAGACATCACTTTGCCAACAAAGGTGCATACAGTCAAAGTTGTGGTTTCCAATAGTCATGTACAGATGTGAGAGTTGGACAATAAAGAAACCTGAGCATTGAAGAATTGATGCCTTTGAATTGTGATGCTGGAGTAGACCCTTGAGAGTCCCTCGGACTGCAAGGAGATAAAGCCAGTCAATCCTAAAGGAAATTCACCCTGAATATTCATTGGAAAGACTGATGCTAAAGCTGAAGGTCCAATACTTCTGCCTCTTGATGCAAAGAGACAACTCATTGGAAAACACCCTGATGCTGGGAAAGATTGACAACTGGAAGAAAAGGGGACAACAGAGGGTGAGATGGTTGGATGGCATCACCAATTCAATGGGCATGAGTCTGAGTAAACTCCAGGAGGTGGTGAAGGACAGGAAAGCCTGCATGCTGCAGTCCATGGGGTTGCAAAGAGTCGACAAAACTTAGCAACTGAACAACAGATGTAATATTCAAAAAAGTTTTAAAGCTCAATAATAAGAGAAACATTAAAAGCAGGCAAAATATTTGAATGGACACTTCACTGAAAAAGATAATGTGAATGGGTAATAAGCACATGAAAAATCATTAATTATTGAGAAAATGCAATTGAAAACCAGTGAGATACCTCCATGCACTCACTAGAATGACTATAATTAAAAAGACTGAAAATACCAACTACTGGTGAGAAGCAGTAGTAATTTGACACCTTTACATTGATGAATGATACAGGCACTTTGGAAATTAGTTTGGAAATTTCCCAAAAGTTATATGTACACTTATAATGTGACCTGGCTATTACACACCTAGGCATTTTCCCAAGAGAAGTAAATCCATGTCCATACAAAGATTTTTATGCCATTGTACATAGGAGAATTTTTTTTTTAGAATTACTGAAAAATGGGAAACTAGTGAGTGGATAAACTAATGTGATATATGCATACAAAGAACACTACTCAGAAGTAAGAAATGAACTACTTACCCATGTAGCAACAGAATTATACTGCATCAAAGAAGCCAGACTGAAAAAAAAAGACTCCTTGGTGTGTTGTCTATTATATGAAATTTCTAGGAAGCAGGCAAAACTGTAGACTAAAATCAAATCGGTGGTTGCCTCAGCTGCAGCTGTTAGGGGCAACTGACTACAAATGGGGACAAGAGAATTTTTTTACATGAGGGCATTTTAATTCTGAATTGTGGTGAACTATATAAATTGCAGAAATATATAAATTTACAAAAACTCAACCAACTGTACCTATAAAGCATGTCAATATTGTGGTATATAAATTATACCTTAGTAAAACTATTAAAAACATGTTTAGCCTGTAAGTAGAAATTTGAGGCTCATCAGCATCTAGATGACTCTAGCTATAAAAGTAGAGATGACACAGGAAAATCTGCTGAAAAGGGAAGCCGAAGAAACTGTTTTCTACAGATCCCTGTAGAATAGCAGTATTTAGACGATGCAGCAAAAAAAGAAAATGTGGCTACAGACATAGAATAACAATGAAAGGAATGTAGTGTCTCACAAGCAAATAAGCTGGTTAAAAATATATCAAATGCTACTGATGGATCAAAGGAGGAAAAAGACTGAAAAGTATTCAGTGGTCAGACAAAACCTTAGCATGAGTGGTTTGTGAGCGGCAGGGAGGTTCCAAATCAGCTTGAGTGGCCTGCAAAGTGAGCGAGAGGTAACAGAATGAAGACAGGAAGTATGGGAGCCTGTTTCCAAGAGTTTATCTGGAAATGGAAGGAGCAGATGAAGCAGAAACTGACAGGAGAGAGGGAATTGAGAGATTTTTGTTTTAACAGAAGATTCAATAGCGTATTTCAATGGAACCAAGAGGATGGAACAGAGGGTGAAAGAATTCTTCCATGCTTTAGAATAGAGGAAAGGACAGTATAGATGTAAGTGAATTCATAGATTTCAAGGCATTAAGGGGACGCTTGGGTGGCAGCCTCTGTAGGAAGCATGGTCATGGAAGAGAAAAAGCAGGAGTCTTCATACCAAGAGTTTGAAGGAAGCAGTAGTTTAAGGACCTAGAATGAGGTTAGTGATCATGGCTTTATGGTGATACTTAACCTGCCCAGTTGTGTGACTCTCTCTAGGATTAGTCAGCAGCCAAAGAACAAGAGCGAAAGTGGATAGTTGGACTCACTGAGGATGGCTCTGGCAGAGGGACAAGAACAAGTGTGTTCAGAGTGGTGGTAACAGTAATTGAAGTGAGAGATCACGGATGTGGGCAAAAATGAAGACATTGTGGGCTAATAGATATTTTTCTCACTTGACTTCTTAGAAGCAGGTAGTTTATTTAAGAGGGATCTCAAGAAACAGGAGTAAGGAGATGGGGAGAATAAGTCAGGAAACAAGAAATAGATAATAAAAAAGGCACAACTGGGGCTGAGTCTTGCTGGGGACCCCTGAGAAGTTGACACATTAATATACTGACTCCTATTATGCTTTGGTAGAGGATTACTTCAAAGGGGTCTTAAATTCTCCCACCCCCTAAATGTTGACAGCATCTAGAAGTCCATAGGAACTGAAGTCAGCTTCAGCTGAGAGCTGAGCCTAGGGCATGTGGTACAAGGTAAATTATAGCGAGTGAATGAAATCCCCATGAAGTTAAAGTAACTAAGCAAATAACTTGGAATGATAGGAGGAGCTCTTCGGCTGTGTGAAAGTTACATTTGTCCTGTTAGCTGTTGATTTGTCATTAGTAAAAGGTGATGAGAACGTGCAACTTGCAGAGTTACTTCTAGAATTAACATGAGCCCTTTCTATGTAAAGTGCTTGGCACAGAGCCTGGCAAATAGTAAAGCACATAGAATGGAAGCTAGTGTAATATTGCTACTATCTATTAAAATATCAGTAACATTAATAACTATCTGCATTGTGGATAATAATAGATTAATTCAAACTCTAAAAGAGCTTCACTACTTACCTGAATGCAATATTTTGGCATTGCACTGCAATTTTGTTTCAAAGTACATTAAGTTTTGGTATAGTTTTTTTAAATTTTTTAATTGAGTTATAATTAATTTACAATATTGTGTTAGTTTCAGATATATAGCAAAGTGATTCAGTTATGGGTGAGTGTGTGTGTGTGTGTGTGTGTGTGTGTGTATTGAAGTAAAAGTTGCTCAGTTGTGTCCGACTCTTTGCTACCCCCTGATCTATACAGTCCATGGAATTCTCCAGGCCAGAAGCCTTTCCCTTCTCCAGGGGATCTTGCCAACCCAGGGATCGAAACCAGGTCTCCCGCATTGCAGGAGGATTCTTTATCAGCTGAGCCACCAGGAAAGCCCAGTGTGTGTGTTTGTGTGTGTGTGTGTGTGTATGTGTGTGTGTGTGTATACACGTGTGTGTGTGTGTGTGTGTGGGCGGCGGGGGGGCGGGGGTGTATCTGGAAGCCCTTTGTGTGTGCGTGTATTTGGGTGCCGAAAATGTTCCTTCAGATTTTAAATGAAAATAAAAGACCCATTTTTCATTTTCACCAAGAACTTTATTGATCAGTGTAGTCACTGCTTTGCTCCACTGCCTTCTTCCATTTTTCAGGCAACTTCATAATTCCATCTTCCCAAAACGTTTTATCTTTTTGAGCAGAAATCTGTTATAGATGTTTTACAGAAGCCTTTCCAGGGAATTGAATATTTTCCATAAGAGAATTTTGTAAAGACTGAAATAAATGAACATTCAAAGGTGCAGTGTCTGTTGAATACAGTGGATGAGTCAGAACTTCCGCCAAGCTGTAACCATTTTTACTGCGCATCAAAGAGACATGAGGTCTTGCATAATCCAGATGGAAGATTATGCATTTTCTGTTGACTAATTCTGGACGCTTTTTGTCAAGTGCTGCTTTTGGTTGGTTTAATTGGGAGCAGTAATTCTTGGAATTAAGCTTTTAGTTTTCTGGAGGGAACCCATAATAGAGAACTCCCTTCTAATCCCATCTTATACACAACATCACCTTTTTTGGATAAAGACCAGCCTTTAGTGTGGTTGGTAGTGATTTATTTCACTTGCCCCGTAATCTCTTCTGTTCCACGTTATTGTACAGTATCCAGTTTTCATTGCCCATCACAGTTTGTTTTAAAAGTGGAATATTTTCTTTATGTTTCAGCAGAGAACCAAATGGAGAAATATGATCAAGAATGTTTCTTTTCCCCCTTTACTTATGTGGAACCCAAAATGAACAACATAACCAAGCTGGTGTAAATTACTTTCAGCATTTTATTTGGATATCTTGAGTATGCCAACTGTCTCCCACATATGTGTGCATTGATTGTTCTCAAGTCTTAATATGTTCACTAGCAGCTGCAATTGGTCTGCCTGACCATGGAGCATCGTCCAGTGGGAAATTGCCAACATGAAACTTCACAAACCACTTTTGACACATTTGTTCAGTCACAGCACCACCTCCATACTGCACAATTTTTTTTTTTGCATTTCAGTTGCATTCTTACCTTTCTTGAAATAATAAAACACAGTATGCCAGAATGTTGCTTTTTTCCTTCCATCATCAGTATTAAAATGACTACACAAATATTCACCAATTTTGGTAAGTTATTAAGGCACACTTATATGACAACCGTCACAATACAATCTAACAAAATTGTTTTGAATTAAGTTAAAGACAATTAAGTGCTACTTAGTTCAGTTCCTCAAACGTGTCTGACTCTTTGCCACCCCATGGACTGCAGCATGCCAGGCTTCCCTGTCTTATCACCAACTCACAGAGCTTGCTCAAACTCATGTCCATTGAGTCGGTGATGCCATCCAACCATCTCATCCTCTGTTGTCCACTTCTCATGCCTTCAATCTTTCCCAGCACCAGAGTCTTTTCCAATGAATCAGTTCTTCCCATCAGGTGGCCAAAGTATTGGAGTTTCAGCTTCAGCATCAGTCCTTCCAATGAATATTCAGGACTGATTTCCTTTAGGATGTTGAATCTCCTTGCAGTCCAAGGGACTCTCAAGAGTCTTCTCCAGCACCACAGTTCAAAAGCATCAATTCTTCAACATTCAGCCTTCTTTATAGTCCAGCTCTCACATCCATACATGACTACTGGAAAAACCACAGCTTTGACTAGACAGACCTTTGCTGGGAAAGTAATATCTCTGCTTTTTAATATGCTGTCTAGGCTTAGTTGATAAAGAATCCACCTGCAATTCAGGAGACCCTGATTCGATTCCTGGGTTGGGAACATCTGCTGGAGAAGGGATAGGCTACCCACTCCAGTATTCTTGGGCTTCCCTTGTGGCTCAGCTGGTAAAGAATCCATCTGCAACACGGGAGACCTGGGTTTGATCCCTGGGTTGGGAAGATCCCCTGGAGAAGGGAAAGGCTACCCACTCCAGTATTCTGGCCTGGACAATTCCATGGACTATACAGTCCATGGAGTCACAAAGAGTCAGACATGACTGAGCAACTTTCACTTCACTTCACTTTGCTTTCTTCCAAGGAGCAAGTATCTTTTAATTTCATGGCTGCAGTCACCATCTGCAGTGATTTTGGAGCCTAAGAAAATAAAATCTGTCACTGTTTCCATTGTTTCCCCATCTATTTGCAATGAAGTGATGAGACTAGATGCCATGATCTTAGTTTTCTGAATGTTGAGTTTTAAGCCAGCTTTTTCACTCTCCTCTTTCACTTTCATCAAGAGGCTCTTTACTTCCTCTTCACTTTCTGCCATAAGGGTTGTGTTATCTGCATATCTGAGGTTATTGATATTTCTCCTGGAAATCTTGATTCCAGCTTGTGCTTCATCCAGCCCAGCATTTCTTATGATGTACTCTGCATGTAAGTTAAATAAGCAGGGTGACAATATAAAGTCTTATCGTACTCCTTTCCCAATTTGGAGCCAGTCCGTTGTTCCATGTCTGATTCTAACTGTTGCTTCTTGACCTGCATACAGATTTCTCAGGAGGCATGTCAGATGGTCTGATATTTCCACCTTTTGAAGAATTTTCCACAGTTTGTTTTCATATACACAGTCAAAGGCTTTGGTGTAATCAATAAAGCAGAAGTAGATTTTTTTTTCTGAAATTCTGTTGCTTTTCTGATGATCCAGCGGATGTTGGAAATTTGATCTCTGGTTCCTCTGCCTTTTCTAAATCCAGTTTGTACCTCTGCAAGTTCACGGTTCACATATTGTTGAAGCCTGGCTTGGAGAATTTTGAGTATTACTTTGCTAGCATGTGAGATGAGTGCAGTTGTGCAGTAGTTTGAACATTATTTGGCATTGCATCTTATGGAAAAACCAAATGAAATCTTTGGCCAACCCAATTTCATTTGGTTATATATATATATATTACATATTATATATATATTGTATTAGGTGGGCAAAAAGATATATACATATATATGTATGTGTGTGTGTATATATATATATATATCCTTTTGCAGTCTTTTCCAAGTTTTTACAAGGTATTGAATATTGTTTTCTCTTCTATACAGTAGGTCCTTGCTGTTTGTCTTTTTATATGTAGTGAGTTTGTACATGTTAATCCCAAAGTCCTAATTCATCCCTCCCTGTCCTTTTCATACGTTTATTTTCTATAATAGTGAGTCTATTTCTGTTTTGTACATAAGTTCATTTGCATCATTTTTAAAGATTCCACATGTAGGTGATATATGATATTTGTCTTTGACTTAATTCACTTAATATGATAATCTCTAGGTCCATCCATGTTGTTGCAAAAGGTATTAGTTCATAAATTTTGGTATAGTTTTGAAAATAGTTTCGTCAAAGAGTGGGTATTGGAAAAATTTTCATGAAATCTAATTTTCACTTACCTTGTTTCCTTTGGTTAGGATCACATTTATGATTTGTCAGACTAGAATGATTTATTGTATTTTCAAAGAAATCTCCTGAAATGTTCTGTTGGTTTTGTTCTTTAATCTTTTCTGCTTTTGAACGTATCTAAGCACTGAGAAAAAACATAAATGGAACTACTGTCTAACAACCTCTGGTGTCAAATAAATTTTCTTTAATTCTAGCTTATTAAAGCCATAATTTTGTTTTCACTCATTTTCTTCTCAATGGAGGAAAAAAGGAACGGCTGGTTACTATTGTCAACTTTCTTTTGTTTGGGATTTATTAAGTATGCAATTCTTGAGTATCTTTTTTTTTTTTTCTGTCTGGATATAGAACTCCCACTGCTTTCAAAGAATGATAAAATTTACAATAAAGAGCTCTAAATTTACAATAGTGAGCTCTACAGCTCACTTAGTACCTGTTAAAATAGTCACAATTGTCATTTAGCATTTCTTTTGTATTCCTTGTGGGTAGTTGCCTGATGTGTCCTTTGCACAACTTCCGGGTGGTATATCATTGTTTTTCTTATGAATGATAAAGCCTCTGTGTACTAATGATGTTAAACTTTAAACCATCATATGATGCTTTTCCCATTTTATCATTTACCCTTTAGTTTATAATATTTTTGCCTTACAAGGTTATAATGAATATTTTGTAAAATATATTATTTTTTATTATGAATGTCTTCTTTTGTCTCTACATTTAGACACCTTACTCACCATGAGCTCTGAGCTATGTTTCACTTATATTTCCTTCTGATCATTTAATATTTTTATTTTTAAGTGGGTTCTCTAACCCATGCAGAATTAACTTTAAAGCAAAATTGCACAGTTACTCCTAATCAAGTCCATGGTGCTTATGATAGCATATTGTTTCAGTCTGCTGTAACATTTCATATCATGAATCTGTATTATATATACATATATATTCATAATACATATCAATAGCTCTGAGGTGGAAACAGTTTCACCATCCATGCGAAATTTGGCAATATCTGGAGACATTTTGTTTGTCAAGACTGAGAACAGAGAGCGTGTAGAAGAGACTGGCTACTGGCTAATAGCGAATAGATGCCAGAATGATGCTAAACATCCTGTCACGTACAGGACAGCCGTCACAAGGAAGAATTGTCAACAATGCCAAGATTAAGAGCTTGATACGAGAGAGGAGAGGAGAGAGACCTTTGCCAGTTACAAGCTCAGTAGTGATGTTACCTGGCTGATGCCTGTGGGAGGCATTATCAGAGACTTTGCCTCCTGCTTTGCTGAAATCCCGATTTCTACACTGCATTTTCAGTTTTCCCTGGTCTGTTTTAAAACTAATGGGCTTAATAGTTTTAAGAGCGCAGGCTGTGGAGCCTGGGCTAAATTGGCATCCTACCCCTTTTAAGTTATATGACCTTGGGCAAGTTACTTAACCTCTCTGTTTTCAGTTCCTTTATCTGTAAAATGAGGGTAATAATTGTATCTTTACTCTAGATCATCATAGAATTGCAGGATGCTTAAAGCAGTGCTTGGCACATAGTAAACATTATAGAAACATTGGTAGCAATGATAATAGTCAAGTAAATGACTTTTTTATGAACCTTATTTGATCACAGTGGCCCCCTATGTATAACTATATATTTAGTTTTTACATTAAAAATAATACTTTAAAAATTCATTGCCAATTTTTGCCACTGATTAATCTGAAGCAGCACATTTCTTCTTTAACTGTCTGCCGTATCTCTTGTCCTCTTCCCATGCAATGTAAACCCCATCAGAATATCAACTCTGTTCTCTATGTTATTGTTCATATTATTATTATTATTTAACTTTTATTACTGTCAAGTTGAAGGTTTTCTCGTAGACACTTACCTCTTTAGTATATAGAGTTGCTTATGTTTTCTATCAGAGCCTTTAATTTTGAATAAAGACTATATTTATTTTTAGTTGCATCTGTAAGTTGATGATTATATCTATGGAATTATATTTGTCTTCTAGTATTAAAAATTTCACTTTATTAACTTGTACTGAACACATTTTATATCAATATGTAAACATGTGTTGTTTTGGATCCTCTTACTAAATATTTTCTTCTGGGTATTTCTGAAGTTCTTAATTCCTATTTTGTTTTCTGTCATACATGCCACTCTCTGGATTAGCATAGTCCAGTGAAATTTTCAATGGTGATGTAAATATTTTAACCTGCACAGTCCAATATACCCGGCACTACTGAGCACTTGAAATGTGGCTAGGGTAACGGAAAATCTGAATTTTAAATTTTATTAAATAGCTATGTGTGGCCAGTGGCTACCATCCTGGAGAAACCACTCTACAGGCATCTCTTTACCCTCCATTTGCAGTTCAACATCTTCAGTTTCATTCTAACTTAACCCTATTTCACTGAATGACTAAATGTGTTCATGTGGCCTTTTGTTTGCCCTGTATATAATATGGATTTCTTATATTCCAAGTATAACCGAATTATTTTTTGCTTCATTTCCTGCATTTTTCAATAGGGTAATAATGCATAGTCTTAGATGATTGTTCAGTGGTCGAACATTTTTCCCTTCTTCCCTTCTTGGTCTTTGGCCTAATAATTAAATCAACAAAAGACAGATGAACAGGAGAAAAAGTTTTCATTCAAGAGCCCTATAAAAACATGACACCTAAAGGTAAGCTGAGGTTTATCTGCCCTGGGAGCTAAGGAGTACGATGGGCCAGGCTTCAGAGAGAAGACAATTCACAGGCAGATGAGAAGGGCACGTGTGTGTTAATCAGATGTTTGCCTGCCATGCAGTTAAGTCTTTGGATAAAAGGTGAGCTCTGGTAGTAGCTCCGTTTCTGGGCCAAGCCCCCTAGTAAATTCTTTGAGGCAATGAAGGGAGAGAACAAAGCTGTTCCTGAGAGTTATGGTGGCTTAATTGCCTCTAGAGCGAAACAGTCCACTTACCGCATACGAGCGGCACATTTTGGGGTGGCGTGTGCTGTTGCTGCTTGTTTGGAACTGCACCTGTGTATTTCTACTTGTAGACTATTTAAAATATTCTCTCTTAAAATCAAGTGCTTGCTCTTTTAATTGAAGTATAATTGATGTTTAGTATTACATTAGCTTCAGGTGTACAACATAGTGATTCAGGATTTTTGTAGAGTATACGCCATTTAAGGTTACTACCAAATAACGGCTATGTATTTCTTGCTGTATAATATACAGTTGTAATGTATTTATTCTGTGTATAGTAGTTTGTACCTCTTCATCTCATATCTCTATCGTGCCCTTTTCCCGCTCCACTGATAACCATCAGTTTGCTGTCTGTCTTTATGAGCCTGTTTCTACTGGGTTATGTTCATTTGATTCATGTTTTAGAATCCACAGGTGAGTGACAACATAGAGTGTTTGTCTTGTGTCTGACATACTTCACTAAGCATAGTGCCCTCCACATCTCCACATACTGTTGCAAATGGCAAAATGTCATTCTTTTTATGGCTGAGTAGTATTCCATTGTGTGTGTGGTCTCTGTGTGTGTGTACATCACATCCTCTTTATCTATTCGTCTGTTCATGGACACAGATTGCTTCCATATCTTGGCTACTGTAAATAATAATGTGAACATTTGGGTGCATGATATATTCTCAAATTAGTGTTCTTGTTTTCTTTGGATATATGCCCAGTAGTGGAATTTCTGGGTCATATGGTAGTTTTATTTTTAGTTTTTTTAAGAACCTCTATACTGTTTTTCACAGTGACTACACAAATTTGCATTCTCCCCAACAATGTAAAAGGGCTCCTTTTTCTACAAATCCTCGCCAACATTTATCATTCAGGGTCTGTTAGATGATAACAATTCTCACAGGTATGAGGTGATGTCTTATTGTATTTTTGACTGGCATTTTTCTGAAGATTACAGTATTAAGCATTTTTTTCCTTGACTGATGTATATCTGTTTGTCTTCTTTGGAAAAACGTTCAGTCTTCTTTCCATTTTCAATTGAATTTTTTTTTTTTTTTGCTATTGAGTTATATGAACTGTTTATGTATTTTGGATATTAACCCATTATCAGTCATATCATTTGCTAAAATATTTTCCCCATTCATTATGGTGTCTTTTTGTTTTTGTTGCTGTGCAAAACTTTATGTTTAATGAGTACCAATTAGTTCTTTCTCTGCTTTTGTTTCCTTTGCCTTAGGAGACAGATCTGTGCAAACTTTGCTATTATTTATGTCAGTGTTCTATGTTTTCTTCTAGGTATTTCATGGTTTCCAGACTTACATTTAGGCTTTTAACCCATTTTTCTTTTCTTTTTTTTCCTTTTTATTTTATTTTTATTTTCTTTACTTTACAATATTGTATTGGTTTTGCCATACATCAACATGAATCTGCCACAGGTGTACACGTGTTCCCCATCCTGAACCCCCCTCCCACCTCCCTCCCCATACCATCCCTCTGGGTCATCCCAGTGCACCAGCCCCAAACATCCTGTATCATGCATCAAACTTGGACTGGCGATTTGTTTCTTATATGATATTATACATGTTTCGATGCCATTCTCCCAAATCATCCCACCCTCTCCCTCTCCCACAGAGTCCAAAAGACTGTTCTATACATCTGTGTCTCTTTTGCGTCTCACATACAGGGTTATCATTACAATCTTTCTAAATTCCATATATATGCATTAGTATACTGTATTGGTGTTTTTCTTTCTGGCTTACTTCACTCTGTATAATAGGCTCCAGTTTCATCCACCTCATTAGAACTAATTCAAATGTATTCTTTTTAATGGCTGAGTAAATACTCCACTGTGTATATGTACCACAGCTTTCTTATCCATTCATCTGCTGATGGACATCTAGGTTGCTTCCATGTCCTGGCTATTATAAACAGTGCTGCGATGAACATTGGGGTACATGTGTCTCTTTCAGTTCTGGTTTCCTCGGTATGTATTAACCCATTTTTCTGATAGTTCATTAGTGTATAGAAATGAAGCAGATTTCTGTATATTAATTTTGTATCCTGCAATTTTACTGAATTTATTGTGAGCTCTAGTAGATTTTTAGTGGTGTTTTTAGGATTTTCTTTCTAGAGTATTTTTTTTTAATTTAAATTTATTTATTTTAATTAGAGGCTAATTACTTTACAATATTGTATTGATTTTGCCATACATCAGCATGAATCTGCCACGGGTGTACACGTGTTCCCCATCCTGAACCCCCCTCCCACCTCCCTCCCCATACCATCCCCCTGGGTCATCCCAGTGCACCAGCCCCAAACATCCTATATCCTGCATTGAACCTGGACTGGCAATTCGTTTCTTATATGATATTATACATGTTTCGATGCCATTTTCCCAAATCATCCCACCCTCTCCCTCTCCCACAGAGTCCAAAAGATTCTTCTATACATCTGTCTCTTTTGCTGTCTCGCATACAGGGTTATCATTACCATCTTTCTAAATTCCATATATATGCGTTAGTATACTGTATTGGTGTTTTTCTTTCTGGCTTACTTCACTGTGTATAATAAGCTCCAGTTTCATCCACCTCATTAGAACTGATTCAAATGTGTTCTTTTTAATGGCTGAGTAAATACTCCATTGTGTATATGTACCACCGCTTTCTTATCCATTCATCTGCTGATGGACATCTAGGTTGCTTCCATGTCCTGGCTATTATAAACAGTGCTGCGATGAACATTGGGGTATTTTACTTTGTATAGTGTAGTATTGTACTATACTATACAAAATACTTTGTATAGTATTTTGAGTTTATATAATATGAGAAAATGTCCTAACTTTATCCTTTTACATATCCAGTTTACTGAGCACCACTTATTGAAGAGACTGTCTTTTCTCCATTATATATTCCTGCCTCCGTTATCAGAGATTAATTGAGCATAGGTTTATGGATTTATTTCTGGGCTTTCTTTCCTGTTTCATTTCTCTATATGTCTGTTTTTTGTGCCAGTGCCATGCTGTTTTGATTATTGTAGATTTGTAGAATAGTCTGAAGTCAGGGAATGTGATACCTATAGCTTTGTTTTGTTTTCAAGATTTCTTTGGCAGTTTGGGGTCATTTCAGATTCTATATAGATTTGAGGGTTAGGTCTTCTAGTCTGGAAAATTTGGTCTTCTATTCATAGGTATTAGTATATAGAAATGTAGCAGATTTCTGTATATTAATTGTGTATCCTTCGATTTTACTGAATTCATTGATGAGATCTAGTAGATTTTTGGTGGTGTCTTTAGGGTTTTCTATGTATAGTGTCATATCATGTGCAAAAGGGACAGTTTTACTTCTTACTAATTTGGATGATTTTATTTATTTTTCTGTCTGATTGCTATGGGTAGGACTTCTAATACTATTTGACCTTAAGTGCTGATAAAAGACATCCTTGGCATGTTTCTGATCTTGGAGGAAATGTTTCTGGCTTTTCCCTACTGATTATGATGTGAGCTATGGGCCTATTATATATGGCTTTCATTATGTTGAAGTATGTTCCCTCACTACCCACTTTGTGGAGAGTTTTTGTCATAAATGCATGTTGAATTTTGAAAAATCTTTTCTGTATCTATTGTGATGATTATACGACTTCTATTTTTCACTTTGTTAATGTGGTGTATCATACTGACTTACAAATATTGAACTATTTTTGTGTCCCTGGAGTAAATTCCACTTGATCATGATATATGATCCTTTTGATCTATTTTTGGATGCAGTTTGCTATTTTATTAATGATTTTAGCATCAGGGATATTAGTATATAGTTTTTTCTTTTTTGTGATATTTTTGTCTAGTGATGTTAGATTTGTAGAATGAGTTTGGAAGCTTTCCTTCCTCTAATTTTTTTGGAATAGTTTGAGAAGGATAGATATTAACTCTCCTCAAAATGGTTGGTAGAATTCACCTGTGAAGCTACTTGGTCCTAGAGTTGAGTTTTGTTACTGATTCAGTTTTATTGCTGGCAGTTAGTCTGTTCATATTTAGTATTTCTTCCTGGTTGAGAGAGTATACATTTCTCAGAATTTGTCCATTTCTTCTAGCTTTTCCATCTTACTGGCATGTAGTTGTTCAGAGAAATCTTTTATTGTCCTTCGTATTTCAGTGGTGTTGATTGTAACCTCTCCTTTTCCATTTCTGATTTTATTGATTCAGACTCCCCTTCCCCGTTTTGTGATGAGTATGGCCAAAGGTTTATCAATTTTGTTTATCTTTTCAAAGAACCAGCTGTGATTTCATTGATATTTTCCATTATTTTGTATTGTTTGTCTTTATTTCATTTATTTGTCCTCTGATCTTTATGTTTTGTTTTGTTTTTTTTCTACTGATTTTGGATTCTGGTCGTTTTTCTTTCTCTAGTTCCTTTAGATATAAGGTTAGA
Source organism: Bos taurus (assembly GCF_002263795.3). NCBI lineage: Eukaryota > Metazoa > Chordata > Mammalia > Artiodactyla > Bovidae > Bos > Bos taurus. Next base: position 9,048,691 of record NC_037336.1, read on the forward strand.
TTGGTTATTTGAGATTTTTCTGGTTTCCTGAGGTAGTCTTGCATATCACTATAAACTTCCCTCTTAGAACTGCTTTTGCTTCATCCCATAGGTTTTTGAATTATTGTGTTTTCATTTTTTTTATTTATTTTTTCATTTATTCTCAGATTTATTCAGGGATTCATTGGTTGTTTAGTAGCATATTGTTTAGCCTCCATGTGTTTGTGGGGATTTTTTGAATTTTTTTCTTGTAGTTGATTTCTAATCTTAGACTACTCTGATCAGAAAAGATGACTGATATAATTTCAATCTTCTTAAAAATGAGACTTGTTTTGTGGCCTAGAATGTGATTTATCCTGGAGAATGTTCCATGTGCACTTGAAAATAATGTACATTCCTTTGTTTTTTACTGAAATGTTTATATATTTAACTCAACTGATCTAATATGTCACTTAAAGCCTCATTGATTTTCTGTGTGAATGACCTGCCCATTGATGTATGTAGGATGGTAATATCCCCCTACTATTATTGTGTTGGTTACAATTCTTCATTGTCTGTTAACATTTGTTTTATGTATAGAAGTGTTACTGTGTTGAGTTCATATATATTTACAATTGTTATATCTTTTTAGATTGAGCCCTTGGTCATTCTTTGTCTCTTGTTTACAGTTTTAAAATCTATTGTGTCTGAAAAATTATTGCTACTCCATTCCTTTTTGTTAATTTAAGTGTAGTTGACTTACAATATTTTATTAGTTTCAGGTATATAATATAGGGATTCATTATTTTTACAGGTGATATTCTCTTTAAAGCTGTCACAAAATAATGGCTGTATTTCCCCATACTGTACACTACATTCATGTTGCTTTTCCATTTTACCCATAGTGATTTGTATCTCTTGCAACTGGCTGGCAGGGCCAGGTCCTGGGGTCTCTAGTGAAGAGCCCAGGGGTTCCAGAGCTGCTTTGGGACCACTAGTAGAAGAGCCTGATTCCTGACATAGCTAGCTGCAAAGTCTGTGGTGTTCTGAAGCTTGTTTCAGCCTGGTGATGAGTGGTGTCAGGTCCCAGGGCAGCTGGCTGAGTGGCCCAAGGTGTCTCAAAGCTGATGTTGGCCATCTGGTGAGTGGAGCTGAATCCCAGGGTGTCCTGTAACTGGCACCTGCCTACTGGTAGGTGAGGCTGGCACTGAGTCTAGAGTAGGCTGGATGGTAGGCCCAGGCCATAGGTCTCTGGCTACAGGGCCCTGGACATCCCAGGTCGAGTGTGTGCACACTAGTGTGTGAACTGGATCCTCAGTCCACTGGTAGGCAGTGATGTATCCAGGGGCATCTGTGGGCTCCGGTTAAGACTGGGGAGTCTTATTTTCCTTCTTCATAACCTGTCCCTCTCTACTCTGCCTTTTGACTTTAGTTCCTCACTGCTTCTCTCTTTGGTTCTATAAAAGAACCTGGCATTCAGACCCCAACAGATGGTTATTGTGTGACATTAGTCTGCTGTCTTCTCAGACATTTTTCTGAATCAGGTCTTATTCCTTGCCTTGACAACAACAACAAAATCTAGGGATTCTTAAGGCATCCTGCTTTCTGATGAGCTCTGTCCTCACCCAGTTAGTTCGTTGTTCTAAGACATCCAGCGCTGGCACCTACACATCGTTGAGTTAGTGCAGGTCTGGGCTCTAGGGCTAATAAGCTAGAGAAGATTCCAAAGTTGTACTTGCCAGCACCAGCGTCCACGTGGTAGAATGAGCTCCCCATAATTGCTGCTGCTGGTGTCTGTGTCGCCAGGATGAGGTCTACCTGCCTCCTTATTCTCTGAGAGACTCCCCAAGATCAGCATGTGGGTCTGCTCCAGGCTTCTTTCAAATTACTGCTTCTGTCCTGGGTACTAAATCATGTGAGTCTTTGTGTGTGCCCTTTAAGTGCAGAGCCTCTATTTTCCACAGCTCTCTGGCTCTCCTGAAGGTGATCCCCACTAGCCTTCAAAGCCAAATATTTTAGGGGCTCATATTTCCAGGGCAGGATCCCAGAGCTGGGGATCTCAGTGTGAGGCTTGGATCCCTTGCCTCTTGGGAGAACTTCTGCAGTTGTAACTACTCTCCCCTTTGTGGGTTGCCCACCTTGGAGTATAAGATTTGACTGTACCTCATCTCCATTCTCCATTCCACCTACCTGTCATTGTGGTTCCTTCTTTATATCTTTAGTTGTAGAAGAGCCCTTCTGTTAGTTTTCATTGGTAGATGTTGTATAAGAGAGGGAGAGGGTGGGAAGATTTGGGAGAATGGCAATGAAACATGTAAAATATCATGTAGGAAACGAGTTGCCAGTCCAGGTTCGATGCACGATGCTGGATGCTTGGGGCTGGTGCACTGGGACGGCCCAGAGGGATGGTATGGGGAGGGAGGAGGGAGGAGGGTTCAGGATGGGGAACACATGTATACCTGTGGTGGATTCATTTTGATATTTGGCAAAACTAATACAATTATGTAAAGTTTAAAAATAAAATAAAATTGGAAGAATAAAAAAAAAAAAAAAAGTCAAGAGCCACAGGAAAAAAAAAAAAAAGAAAAAAAAAAAAATAGTTGTGATTCTGGTGTATCTAGGAAAGCAGGTAAGTTCAGGGTCTTCCTACTTCACCATCTTGGCCCAGGAAGTGCTTGCTTTTCTTTTCTTGCAGATAAAAATAATAATGCTTATTGTCTTAAAAAGCAAAGAGCAAAAGAATATATAAAGAAGAGAATAAAAATCACCCTGGTGGCACAAAGCAGAGATAACTATTAATACTACTGCTGCTACTACTATTACTACTTTACACACAGAGAGTAATGTGCAATGCACTTAGGGCAGAATGAGTTCTTTATACACACAGCATATTCTCTTATTTTTAAACACTTTACAAATTATACACATAATACATGTTTACTTAAAAATTGAAAAACATTGAAGAATATACTGAAGAAAATAAAATTTCCCATAGTCATAGAATGCATAGATTATTTACTTTTATTTTTCTGATTTGTTTGCTTTCATTAGTTCTTCTGAGACTCATAGGTAGATTTAGACACAGGTAGATAGGTGGATGGTTAGGTAGACAGACTTAAAAAAAATTTTTTTTTTTAATTATACCATAGATATGCAGCATGCATACTCAGGCGCTCAGTTGCATCTGACTCTTTGTGACCCTCTGGACTGTACCCTGCCAGGCTCCTCTGTCCATGGAATTTTCCAGGCAAAAACACTGGAGTGGGTTGCTATTTCCTCCAACAGGCAATTTCCCAACCCAGAGATTGAACCCACATTTCTTGCATCTGCTGCATTGGCAGGCGATTCCTTAACCACTGTGCCACCTGGAAAGCCCACCATAGATATGCAGGGTATACCAATAAAAGCATATACCTTTCAGATAGTAATCAAACAAAAATACCGGCAACTATGAGATGTGTCATCAACAATGTTATTAGTGGCCATTATGAACACTTGTAGCTTTACAGTAATAAAAACAGGTATTCATTAACATTTATTCACTAAATTTGTTAAATAATTGTATCTTTTTATATCATAAGAGCTTTCCTATAGTATAAACTAAAATTCATAAACATGATTGTAATGGTTGGAGCATATACCATTGTATCTCTATGCTGTAATGTACCCAGTTCCCTAGTACTGGACATTTAGAGTGTTTCTCTTCTTACTACTATGAATAGCACTGCGCTCTACATCTTAGTGCGTAAAACTTTTCATCTCTGTTTATTTTCTTGGGATTCATTCTTAGCAGTAAAATCACTGGTCCCAATGAAATGAACATATTTAAGACCCTTGTTATATATTAACAAATTGCCCTCCTGAAAGTTCTTTGTTGCTTATAGAAAAAAAAATAATCCTTGTTCTATTTATACACTTTAATCATTTTTATGCAGCTTTTCTTTGAACCTTTAAACTTCTTTTTGGTTTTAGGACTCAGAATTGTTTTTTAATAAATGTTTCTTTCAAGGGATTAGCAAAGTAATCATGTTGTTATAAATACCCAAACAATGTAACTCTTTTATTTTCTCTTAGTAAAGATCTTCAGATTTAACATTTTTCACTGTATAAATTGTTTCTTTCTAGGGTGAACCAGGAGAGAAAGGAGATCCAGGTTTGTCAGGCGTTAATGGACAAGATGTAAGCCTAACTTTCTTTTTTCTAACACAGTGTTTACATTTGGCCACTGAAATATGCTTATTGTCTAATGCTACTAAGACTTGACTATCCTTGGAAGAACTAGCTACAATTATTCAATTATTGCAAAGTAAGAATCAAGGTAGTTTGTGTGTGTGTGTGTGTGTGTGTGGCTCAGTAGAGGCCCAGTTTTTCTTGTTTTTTTTTGTTTTGAAGGCCACAGACTTTATTGATTTAAAAAGCTTTACAAGGACAGTGACTGTTCTGCCAAAAAGAGGGAAAATAGCATAAAACAGACCAGGGAATGGGGGGGAGGGCTGTGTGATCGTTGGTCAATTTCTGGTGCTAAAGAAAATTGAAGACCTTTTCCAGGAATGACTGAAGGACACATGCGTTGCCAATGCCAAGCAAGCCCAATATGTTTACTGTCAAAACTACCAGGTAGTTCCCTGGTTTTGTATACCTCTTATTATACTCATTCTTCACGGTCCTTTCTTCCTTGATAGTCTGGCTTCCATTTCTTCTCTCTTCCTTTCTCGGTCTTTTTTCTTTTTACATATATGCTGCTGTGACCTGTGTTATGACCCAGGCTACACTTTGCATCTTACCCCCAGTCTTTGTCTGCTGAGGGGTCTATTGAGGTCATATCTAAGGGATGAAAAGAAAAAAAGGAGGGGACCCTGTGTATCCGTGTCACTCCCCCTCCATTGCACCTGTTTCCCAACCTCAGGGCTCCTGTCCTAGGTGTCAAGTCCTCCCACCTGCCCCCTCACCCCAAGGCAGTTGTCCCTCCAGAACTTCATTTGTATTCTCATGATGGAATTTAGAGGGTAGATAAAATCTTGATTTTCCTCTAAATGTAGACTACTCTCCTTTCAGACCATAAGATTCACCATTTACTGTAGATATACTCCTTATTAAGGCAAGTATCCACAATGAGAATTATTTCTTTTCCCATGGTTTCCCTTCTTCCCTTCATAAAAATGTTTTAAGAAAGTTCTGAAGGGCCATACTACTTACTTTTTGGACAGAGGAATAGAGAATAAGCTAGATCGGGTTCCCTAATGCCCAGATGTTGTAAAATCCATCTGGTCTGCAGCACAGAGGGAAGGGAGGCTGAACACTGTAATCCTGGGGCCTGTGAACAAAATAAGACCTGGAGGGTTTGTTGTTGTTGTTCAGTTCCCACTTCGTGTCTGTTCTTTGTGACCCGATGGGCTGCAGCAGGCCAGGCTTCCCTGTCCTTCACTGTCTCCCAGAGTTCACTCAAGTTCGTGTCTATTGAGTCAGTGATGCCATCCAACCATCTCATCCTCTGTTATCTCCTTCTCCTTTTGCCTTCAGTCTTTCCCAGCATCAGGGTCTTTTCCAATGAGTTGATATTTCCAATGAGTTCATATAAGATGACCCCAATTGGAACTTCAGCTTCAGCATCAGTCCTTCCAATGAATATTCAAGGTTGATTTCCTTTAAGATTGATTGGTTTAATCTCCCACTGTCCAAGGGACTCTCAAAGAGTCTTCTCCAGCACCACAATTCAAAAGCATCATTTCTTCAGTGTTCAATCTTCTTTATGGTCCAACTCTCACATCCATACATGACTCCTGGAAAAACCATACCTTTGACTAGACAGACCTTTGTCAGCAAAGTGAAGTCTCTGCTTTTTAATCTTCTGTCTAGACTTGTCATAGTTTTCCTTCCCCTGGATGGGGAGGGGTCCAAAGAGAACTATCCCAGAAGCTAACCCGACTAATTGACCCAAGCTTGAGGCTCTGGCCCCCACAGTTTTCTTCTCTTACTTCCTAAGAAGCCCTATTTGCACCTTTAATATGACATGCTTCTTGTTCCTATCTTCTTAAAAGGATTTTTCTCCACCAGAGAGAGGGAGTTAGCACCAGTGTCTTGGAGCTAGGGGAGTCTGCCTCTCTCTGCCTCGTTACAGCACAGTAGGGTGCTGGATGGCCATTGGCCATTGGCCCCTGCAGGTAATAGAGCTACTAATTCCCCACTGCCCTGTCACTGGAGATACCTGGTGTAGTGTTCAGAGTTCTACGGTGGGAAGCAAAGCTGAATGTGTGTCCCAGTTCTGTCACCTGTGGAGAAAATCACTTCTCAGAGCCTGTTGGGTTCTGAAGCCCCCATCACTGCAATGTCCTCTCATCTAATACAAAGAGATCATTAAGACTGGTTAGGATTAGAGTCCTGAGAAGTACGATGGAATTTGAAGCCTTCATTCGGGCTTTTGGGACTCCAGTTGCATGTAGGGAAAACACAGTGAGAGTCCATCCAACTGGAGCCGGGCATGGACAGTGCTCTGTGTGTGGAGGTTTGCCCTCCCTCCTCTGAAGGGGGGCATGTGGATCATGCTGTGTTCACATGAAGATTCCTTTTGCAGTGTGTTCTACAAAATGGACAGAACTGAAGCTTTTGCCTGTGGCTCTGTTCTTTCTATCATGTTCTTTATGAGAACAAAGACCATTTCTTGGAATTGCTCAGTTCAGTTCAGTCACTCAGTCTTATCCGACTCTTTGTGACCCCATGAATCGCAGCACACCAGGCCTCCCTGTCCATCACCAGCTCCCGGAGTTCACTCAGACTCACGTCCATCGAGTCAGTGATGCCATCCAGACATCTCATCCTCTGTCATCCCCTTCTCCTGCTGTTAGTACTTAGTAAATGTTTGGAGTGAAAAAGGAGTAGTTGTTTGCTAAATTTTCATACTAAAAATTAAGATATTATTATAATAGCCTAAAATACAAGTGATTAGAACCTAAACCAGGGAAACAGATGGAAGAGAGGGCACAGTGATATTGCAGAGGTTGAATATATGCAATTTGGTGCTTGGCTGCAGCAAAAAATAGCCCAAGGTTTCGACCATTCATTACGGAAGGATGTTATCTTCTCATAAACATAGGAGTGTTGAGAGAGATTAACTCCACTTGCAAAAGGTAACCAAGCTACATGTATGGCGGCTCCCTGGAATACAGGAGCAAAACAAAGATTTCTAGACGTTTGTTAAGATAGCATTAGAGTAGAAATAGAGAAAGAATTTATCCAAACACTCAAAACTGAGAGGAGGTTTGAGCGAATGGAGCCTGAAATATATTCATGTTAACTTAAGAGATTTGGAAATTTTTTCTATGGGATCTGAAAGTAAAGTGATTTGACTTTTCAGAATTAATCAGTTGTACACACATATTTGCATGCTTTCTACTTGCTCAGATCTAAAACTGTCTTGCTGAGAGAGCTCCCAGCCTCATGGGCAGTGTGACCTTTCCTCTTTGACAATGATCTGGGAAGAGTCCTTCACATACCCCGACCCACAAGTGCGTTATTCCTTCAGCACTATCACTGCCTCTTATAGGTCATTAGGTACATTATAAAGCACAACAAAGCATATTTGCTCACTTGGTTACTTAATTAACACATAGTTGATATCATTTCTTTTCCTTAATTTTGCAAAAGGTATTCAGGAGTCATGACTAAGGATGAATAAGAAAAAGTAATGACAGTTCTCTTTTTCCCTTCTATTACAAAAGCACTCTGCTGTTGTTCAATTACTCAGACATGTCCAGCTCTTTGCGATCCCATGGCAAAGAGATCCCATGGCAAAGCACCAGGCTTCCTGTCCTTCACTATCTCCCAGAGTTTGCTTAAACTCATGTCCACGGAGTTGGTGATGCCATCCAACCATCTCATTCTCTGTAATCCCCTTCTCTTCCTGCCCTCAATCTTTCCCAGCATCAGGGTCTTTTCCAATGTATTGGCCCTTTGCATTAAGTGGCCAAAATATTGAAGCTTCAGCTTCAATACCAGTCTTTCCAATGAATACTCAGGGTTGATTTCCTTTAGGATTGACTGGTTTAATCTCTTTGATATCCAAGAGACACTCAAGAGCCTTTTCCAACTCCACAGTTCAAAAGAACCAATTATTCAGTGCTCAGCTTTATAGTCCAACTCTCACACCCATACATGACTACTGGAAAAAGCATAGCTTTGACTATACAGACCTTTGTCAGCAAAGTGGTATCTCTGATATTTAATGTACTATCTAGCTGTGCCATAGCTTTTCTTCCAAGGAGCAAGTGTCCTTTAATTCCATAGCTGCAGTCACCATCCACAGTGATTTTGGAGCCAAAGAAAATAAATTCTGTCACTGTTTCCACTATTTGCCCATCTATTTGCCATGAAGTGGTGGAACTGGTTGCCATGTTTTTAGTTTTTTGAATGTTGAGTAGGGGTAAAGAATCATATGCTGTTATTTATTCCATTGGTGGTGGTGGTGGTTTTAAATATTGTGCCATACTTCAAAAACTGGTTTCATGAGGAATTTGAAATTCAATCCCTACCTCAATTTTATGGCTACAAAGTGCAGGAGGTAAGAGTATCCCTATTTTTATAGTAAAGAAATAGAGCTTAGGACAGTAAGAAATTTTCTTTTAGAAAATGGTAAAGTGAGTCTTTACCCCTGTTTGACCGAAAAGTCTATTTCCCCACTAAGTCACACCACATTTCTCATTGTCTATTTTTCAATGCTAAAATAAACTGACTCCACAAACCAAAATCACTCAGCATTTATGACAGTTCACTCTGCCTTTCAATAAGTGTAGGTACACATTCTTAGGGAATGAAAGGCAGTATAAGAGCTATCTCAGTCTGTACTGAAGTCAAGCCATGATGGAGATCATAATTTCAGGAATATCCTGTTGGAACACAGACTGAATAACCTCAATACGTCAGCTCACTGCAGCTACTTAATACCTCAGAGAAAATTAAAAGAATTTAACATTCCCGTGAAATGAATTCAGAGCCTTTTTATGGTCTTTATTCTTATATATTAAGCATATATTGATGTAAATGTACCTTTTGGTAATAATTTCTTCTGTGCCAGCTTTCCCACATAGTGGACAAGCTCACTTTGGAAAATGTAAACCTCCTTTAAAGGGAAGCATGCAGCAGTTCAGCTTTCTTAATGGGACACTCTTGCATGTTGGTCAAGATGGTACTCTGCCTCATGGGACTGTCTTGCAAAAGCAGAATGTATAGAATCCTTCATGCTCAGCAGTAACAACTCTTAGGCATTAGGGCAAAAAAAATTGCTTTGATATCTTTCTCAGTGCATTCTTGACTGTGTGTGTGTGAGAGAGAGAGAGAAAAATTTGATTGATCCTCATGGTACTGGGATATTGGGCTCATATTTACCTTATAGTTTAAATAATGCATATCAAACATATTGAAATTGTCAAAATTTTGAGTTGCTAGAATTTAGCCTTCAAAATATAAGACCTTGACTTTTCACACGTTCTAGTTTATAATTAAATGATTTGACTGTGACCTACCATGAGATATGTTCAACATTGGCATCTGAGAACGCACTTGAGGGAGCATCTCATAAAGTCAATGTGATCCTTGAAACCAACAATCTGGGCTCGAATTCCAGCTCTGCCACTGCCCACCTGGTGTACTATTAGCACATTCTTCATTCTCTATGTGCCTATTTCTTCATTTGCACAATGGAATAATAATATTAAGAGCACTTAACTCAGTCTTTTTTTTTAGGATTAAAGGGGTCATCAAACATAAAGCATTTAAGTCAGAGTCTTGCATACAGAAGAGCTATATAAACATTTGCTATTATTAGAAACTGGGTTAGAAAACACATTTTATCTAATAGATATAGAGATAGATAGATCTTTTCATTTATTTTTTGTGGAGTTATATAATCTTGGAAAAGTGAATTTCATTCATTCAGTTTAGTCTCTTCCTCTGCAACTTTATTATTGTCTTTCAAACAACTCTTATCAGAATTATAGCATCTGATGTTTCTAAAATTGTCACGTTAATCTCCTTACACCAATGCAATCTGTGTACTGAATACAAAAATGTTGGAATCACAAAGCTGCAATATTGGCTGCCGACAGCTGGTGCCATTGCTAGGGAAAAAGCAGCAGTCAATAGAGGATGAGGAAAATGATGAATAGATGGGTAAATGTTTTTAACAAACACCATTACTTTGTATCAAATGATCTTTAAAGATGCTACATACTGTTAGTAAGCAGCTCTTGCAATGAAAATTAATTCATAGTCTACCTGCTTTTATAACTCTAGCTGTGATACTGTCCTTCAGCTTTCATTGTGCATTTAAAATTTTTATTGAAATATGGTTGATTTACAATGCTGTCTCAGTTTTAGGTATCCAGTAAAGTGATTCAGATATATATTATTTTTTAGATTCATGTCCACTATAGGTTATCACAAGATACTGAGTGGAGTTCCCCGTGCTATACAGTAGGCCCTTGTTGGTTATCTATTTCATATATTTTAATCCCAAACTTTTAATTCATCCCTCTACCCCTTCTCCTTTAGTAACCATGTTTGTTTTCTATGTCTGTGAGTCTCTGAATCTGTCTCTGTTTTGTAAGTAAGTTCATCTTGCATTTGGATAAGAGTACCTGCCTCTCATAACATATGGAGCCCACTACTGTGCTTTTGAGTATCTTTATTTACAAACATTTTATAGGTAACAGTGGTAATAGATGCCTGTCTTATTCATTATTAAATGTGGACTCTGTTTCATTTGATTCTGTATGCTTTATGGTGAGTGCTATGTCTTTTTTTCTCCAATATTGAATAGCCATTGATAGCAACTCTAGTGTCACATGAGGAGAAAAATTACACTTGAGGAAAGCATGACTGATCTGTTCTTAGAGCCTGTCATGATGCCATGACCTTAACAACATGCTGCGTGAGCTCCATGGACACACTTCAGTGGCCAACGACAAAAGTAGAGGCTTGATGAGGGCTGCTGCTGCTGCTGCTGAGTCGCTTCAGTCGTGTCCGACTCTGCGACCCCATAGACGGCAGCCCACCAGGCTCCCCCATCCCTGGGATTCTCCAGGCAAGAACACTGGAGTGGGTTGCCATTTCCTTCTATGTGAGTTAAAGGACAGTTGTTACATGTCCATCAAACTGACTACAAAACTGGACAGAACAATTAAGTATCCCTTGGGATTCAGCTTGAAAAGCACAAGCAACATTTATCAAGTACCTTAGATGTGCCAAGTATTTTTAAACAAATGAGTGTCAGAACAACTTTTCAAGACAGATATTATCTTTTATTGAAGAATAGTTGATTCACAATGTTCTGTTAATTACTGCTGTACAAAGTGATTCAGTTATATGCATACATACATTCTTTTATATATATATTCTTTTCCCTTATGGTTTATCATAGAAATATAGTTCTCTGTATATATAGTAAAACCTTGTTTTTTATCCATTCTCTATATAAAAAGCTTATATCTGCTAACCCCCCCTCTTCCAGCCGCCTCTCCATTGGCCACCACCAGTCTGTCCTCTATGTCTGTGATTCTGTTTCATGGGTAGGTTTATTTGTGTCATGTTTTAGGTTTCACATATCAGTGACATCATACGGTAGTGGGCTTTCTGTTTTGGACTTAACTACACTCAGTGTGACAATCTCTATGTCCATCCATATTGCTGCACATGGCCTTATTTCATTCTTTTTTATGACTGAGAACTCTTCTACTATATATATGTACAACATCTTATCCATTCATCTGTCGATGGACATTTAGATTGTTTCCATAAAGACAACTATTACTTATACCTATTTTATGGGGCTTCCGTGGTGGCTCAGACGGTAAACCGTCTCCCTGCAGTGCAGAAGACCCAGGTTTTATAGGGAAACTTAAATAACTTACTTGAGAAAAATGCATGAATCCTTTATTGACTCTTCTGAACTCCACATGTCTGAAGTCATGAGCATCTCCAGGAGAGTTAGGCATCTCCAGGACCTGCCCCCTTCACGCGGGCTGGCACATGTATCGTAGCCCTCAGTGTTTATGTCTCCTGTGGCTGGTTGCTTTATTACCACACCTTGTCCCTGACCATAGACAGCATATTCAAAAGCAGAGACATTACTTTGCCAACAAAGGTCCGTCTAGTCAAGGCTATGGTTTTTCCAGTGGTCATGTATGGATGTGAGAGTTGGACTATAAAGAAAGCTGAGCACCGAAGAATTGATGCTTTTGAACTGTGGTGTTGGAGAAGACTCTTGAGAGTCCCTTGGACTGCAAGGAGATCCAACCAGTCCATTCTGAAGGAGATCAGTCCTGAATATTGATTGGAAGGACTGATGTTGAAGCTGAAACTCCAATACTTTGGCCACCTGATGCAAAGAACTGACTCATTTGAAAAGACCCTGATGCTGGGAGGGATTGAGGGCAGGAGGAGAAGGGGACAACAGAGGATGAGATGGTTGGGCAGCATCACCGACTCAATGGACATGGGTTTGGGTGGACTCCGGGAGTTGGTGATGGACGGGGAGGCCTGACGTACTGTGGTTCATGGGGTCGTAACTGAACTGTCCCTGACCATAGACGATTGAACCAGAGATAGTTCAAGTACTTGCTTGATGCATCGGCAAGTAAGTCCCTTCTCCAGAAGGTACAATTACAGTTGGTCTGTCAGGTAGGAATGTTGAAAATTTTTAATGTATTAGTTTATACTTCAAATAGTATTTTTGTAACGTGTAACATGTATGATGATTATGAATTGTAGATTGTACTCAGAACTCAACATAATGCCATGCCCACTCCAGAGTTAATCATTTTCCTGAATATTGTGTTTCATATTCCTTCCCATTATTAAAAATAATTTCTTCCTACTCATCTGTTCATGGTAAATCAGGGTTCTGTCTTGCATGTGTATAGATGTTCCATAATATTTGTTGCAGAAATGAATATTCACTGTCTTTCTCAGCTATTTCTTTCTTCATGTTCCCCCCCTCCACCCCGATGATGTTCTACCAGCAGGAAAAGACCCCTCTTTAGTACACTTCTCAGCTTAGTAAACAGCCCAGACTCCTAGCCAGTCCTGAAGCCAAGTACAAACCAGCCTTAGTCCCTCCTTTCCCGGGGCCCACCTCCAGCATTTCTGCAACTCCATTCCCACTTCTGGCCATCTTGTTCTCTTGCCTGCAAAGCTGTGAGAGCCCCTTTCTGCTTTTGCTCTTGCTGCCTGCAAGTCTATTTTCGTGTTGTAGCCAAAACTCTCTTTTTTGGGAAACACCGTCAAATCCTAAATGGCTTCCCCTTGCTCCTAGATCAAAACCCTGCCTTCTCTCCACAGCCTACAGTTCTCTATGTGCCATGACCCCTGACTAACCTTGAGTTCACGTCCCACTCCTCGCCTCCTCACTTGCTCATGACACTCCTTCCATCCGGGGGCTGTTGTGCTTGCTGGTCCCTTACCCCTCCCCCAACACTGTTTCCCAGGATCGGTGCAAGGCTGGATCCTATACAACAACAAACACTCCCTCCACACAGAGCCCATTTCCAGCTGCTACCCTCACTGCCCTGCACTCAGCACATTCAGCCTGTGGACCTGGTCACTGCCAGTCACCCTCCTCGACACCACGAATTCCGCTGCAGCAGGAAATCTGACTTTGCTAAGGGAAAAATTATTCTGACACTTGCTAAAATGGTGAAAAAATAGTGAAAGTGTTAGTCGCTCACTTGTATCTGACTCTTTACAACCCCATGGACTGTAGCCCGCCAGGCTCCTCTGTCCATGGAATTCCCTAAGCAAGAATATTGGAGTAGGTTGCCATTTCCTTTTGCAGGGGATCTTCCCAACCCAAGGATCGAACCTGGGTCTCCTGCATTGCAGGTAGATTGTTTACTCTCGGAGCCACCAGAGAAGCCCTAAAATGGTAAAGAAGAGTTTTTAGTCAAGGTTATCACAGTACGAGTATTACAATAGGGAAGAGAGATTGGCCTCAATTCTGAATACAGCAAGGATGAGTGGGGATTTATAGCCAAGGAATAGAGAGAGGTGGTCATTGAATGGAATATTGCCAAGAACAGACATCAAGGCTGGGGGATTTTCTTTAAACTAAGTTAACGAGATTCTTGCTAAAACTGGGCCAGACAGGCCATTGATGGACAGAGGCCAGGGTTGAGGCCTAGTCAAGGAGAGGACTCAGAGGAACCCGACTCAGATTTGCTTAATGAGAGTCTTTTTGAACTTCTTGTTCTTTTTTTATGTCTCTAAATAACACTATCTAATTTAAATAAAATATATAGAATATAATATTATGTGTATACAATAGATTTTAAATATAATTTCAAGACAAATATAAATATGCTATACTTTCTCATAGCCACATTTTAGAAAGTAAAAAGAAGCAGGTGAAAAGAATTTTAATAATAGATCTTATTTAATCTCATATGCACATTATCTTTTCAATACACAAAAGTGAAAGTGAAATCACTCAGTCGTGTCTGACTCTTTGCGACCGCATGGGCTGTAGCCTACCAGGCTACTCCGTCCACGGGATTCTCCGGGCAAGAGTACTGGAGTGGGTTGCCATTTCCTTCTCTAGGGGATCTTCCTGACCCAGGGATTGAACCGAGGTCTCCTTCCTTGCAGGCAGACGCTTTACCCTCTGAGCCACCAGGGAAGCCTTTTCAATACATAACCAACATCAAAATTACTAATGAGCTACTGTACATTCATTTCTTGGTACCAAATGCTGAAAACCCAATGGTATTTTACACTCATGGCATATCTCCCTTCAGACCAGTCACATTTCAAGGATGAAAAGCTACATGTGGCCCTAGGCTACATATTGGGCGGTGGAGAGCTGATGATTGTAGTGGTGACTGTACAAAGAGTATCCAATAAATGTCTGCTGAATAAATGGATGACTGAACTTAGAATAAACTTGATTCACAGAAATGGCCATTTTCTTTCTGCAAGTGTTCAGAATATGTTGGTGCCAAGTTTTACTCGAGGCATGTATAAACAGAGTATGTGTTGCTTGATATGGGGAGGAATGGATATTTCAAATAATAAGAGAATATCACATTTCAATTATAATTTAATTCTTCACTCATCTTTGTTTTATAAATACCCAGAGGTAATAAAGGAAGAAAGCATAGCTATGAATTTTATCCATGAAGGAGTTTATGCAACCACAAAGGTGTTTTGATTTTTTCTTTTTTAACCAATTAGGTATTTTCATCTATTAAATTTTTTTCTTAACGTATAAGATTGCAGTTTTCACAAGATAACAAATTTTAATAAGATTATTTTAAATATCTGGTTTTCTTTTGTTCCTTTAAATTCATCATCAGCTTCTATATTGGGTAGCTACAAGTGATAGCATTTGGCATTGTTTATTCACTGTAAAATGTCAGAGCAGTAAGAGCTGGATTCCTCAACTGGGAACAGTAAGATGCCTGGATTTACTGTGCATTGTGTGGCTTCAGAATATTTTTCTGTTACTGTTCTTCCCTCATCCAGTGTGTTAAGAAAAAGAATTTTCCTATTTACCACATAGGACATGTCTGTCTTTTCTTCCTGTTTACACTGAAAACATTCAGCTGTAGCACTGATCTCCAGTGAAATCTATTGTGGTGTTCCTGACAGCTGTCAAATTCTGAATCAGATCAACCATATACCCACTAAAACACCCAACAGTCCAGAAGACTCATGAATATGTTTATCAGATATGCTATGTCTTATATAGTTTTACTGCTGTCTTTATAAATCCAGGTTAAAAAATGAAATAAGAATTAGAGAAACAAACCAGGCTTTAAGACAGGAGAGAGACTGCATTTTAGCTCCAACTTTATGAGGGATGGGAAAACAATATATTCTTCATCCCTTTTCCCCTCCAATTAGATTTCTCCATAGAGACAAAAAAAAAAAAGTTTTTTTATTTAAACCTTGAATTTTAGGGGCAAGCTTTAAAAAAGCCAAATCAATGCTAAATCAGAGGTATTTACAAGATCGACAAATTTAAGCCAAAGTGGATACTTAAAAGCTCATATAGATCTTTAGATGATGCTCTCCCAGATGGTGAATTAATGTAATTTTAGCAGGAAGCAAAGTTGCGCTAATACGCAGTACTGCGGCCTCGCACTGACTTAATGTATCTGTACCCACCACAGCACAGATGTTGTATATCATTTTACTGCCAGTTTTTCTATACCACACACTGAAGAATGGGATATGGGAGTACAGCAAATTATGATTTTAAATTTTGACTAGTGACTTGTTAGAAATTGAAGCTTTCTGTGAACTATGTATAGAAATCACATCGGGTGTGTTCTTTGTACAGGGTGTGAAAGGCGACTCGGGTCCTCGTGGTCCACCTGGCCCAAAAGGAGACAAGGTACAGTATTTACCCAGTCTTTTCTCAAGAAAACCCTGAGAACCTATGCAGTGACTTTTCACTGATCTGTTTAACAGACAAAATGTAATTTTGTTAAAATTAACCAAAGGCTATTATGTTTAAAAAAAAAAACTGAACAAGAAAAGCCTTTTGGTTCATTCAATTAGTTTGAAGAGACTAAATGCACAATTGCTAGTCAACAGAAATTTGTGATTATAAGGTTTCCCTTTTCTCTCCCTCGCTCAGCACCATTAGGTGTTCATTCCATCACACATTCGCAGCTATGTGCTGCGCTGGGGACTTTGCCAGTAGCGCTGAGATGCTACTGTGGTGAAGCAGGTGGTCTTTGTGGGGAAAGAGGGTAATTGTGCGTCTCAGTCTTAATCTGAATGCCCCTCTTCCTGCCACAAGTTCTCATGTCATTTTATAGTGGCCTATCAGCAGGGACCTTGAAAAGAAAAGTACGAGGTAGTAAAAGCAAGAGTTGTTTTGAGAAGGTCATTGGGTGATCCTAGTTTGATGACAGTATATATAATACATATGGGCATTTTGCACTGTATTTTGTTCTTCATTCTCAACATATTTAGAAATCTATATCTGTCTCCAGTATTTACCTTTGCAATAAAGTTGGCTGTAAATTGCTCCCTAATGACTGACTTAAACTTCATCAATGTTCTTTAACAACTATTGGTTATTTTTATTCAGTTGTTCCCAATATAATGATTACACAAGGCTAAGTCTTCACTTTTCAGGTGATTTTGTTAAATGAGAAAAGAGAATGTTGTAGAGATCCTCCCACATGAGAATACAGTATCCAGTGCCCCCTGCCATACAGTGTTGGTTCCATAACGTCCACTTGAAGAGGGGTTATGGCAGCGATACTTGATTTTTTTTTTCTTTATGCAATAACTTTATTTAATTCACCATCAGCACTCTGGGGTTCAATATATTTATCTACAAAATGAGGGGATTTGATGAGATGGAGGGTCTCTAATTGTCAATTTTAACATTTTAAGACTTACCTTTTAAAAATGTATTCACTTTTTATTGAAAAAGTGAAAATGTTAGTTGCTACCCCATGGACTGTAGCCCATGAGACTCCTCTGTCCATGGGATTCTCCAGGCAAGAATACTTAAGTGGGTTGCCATTGCCTTCTTCAGGGGATCTTCCCAACCCAGAGATTGAACCAGGGTTTCCTGCATTGCAGGCGGATCCTTTACCTTCTGAGCCACCAGGAAAGCCCCCCCTTTTTTTTATTGAAGTATAGTTTAATTTGCAATATTTTATTAGTTTCATATATACTAATCAGCATGGTGATTCAAAAATTTTATAGCTTATATTCCATTTAAATCTATTATAAGATATTGGCTATCTTCCCTGTGTTGTACAATATATCCCTGTAGCTTATTTACTTTGTGCATAGTGGTTTGCACCTCTTAATTCCCTACCCCTGTCTTGCCTTTCTCTGTGATGCTTGATCTTAATGACCAAGAGTTCCCATGAAATAAACACATACGGTGACACAATAAAGCATATAGGTGACATATTTATAAATTGAAAAATAATAAACATTTAGATTAACCATATTCTTTAGATTTTGAATAGTTTTTCAATATATCTACCTGGTAATTTGTATTCATGTAATGGTCAGCAAAGCAACGTTAGTATTTAAAATTTCATGACTATAGGCAAAGCCTCTTACAAGTGTTTGCAAGTGCAAGGCCTGTTCCGCAAAGCTTTAAAAGAGGCAATGGGGCTGCTGGAGGTGTGAAATGGGGAGACCCACTTATTATTTTTGCTGACCCACTTATTATTACTGTGCTAACTTTGTCAGAAATATAATCTGTCATTGTGACATTTCCCAGCTGCTCCATTGGCAAGTAACCATATTTGAAGAGATACTCTTTCTAATTTTGGATTAGTAGACAGAACAATAGAAATTAGATTATTTTAGCTTTTCAAAACAAGTTCTGCTGCTGCAGAAAGCATGGGGATGCACAAGGTGATTTTTATATCATGATAGCTAAAAGCATGTAATAAATTTTTCATTGTGAAGACACTTTCATCAAGATAAAATTCTAGTTTTCTTTCCATCCAGATTTATCTAGATATTGCTTTGATCCATTCTTAAAATTTGTAAATATGTGGGCAAGAAGGGACTATTGGTAATTGCAGCTTTTCTTTCATCCTTTAGGGAGATATGGGACCGCCGGGACCACCAACCCTAACTGTAAGTATTTTTGAAGTCAAAATTCATAACTGAAATATGTTACCCTGTTTACTGCTCACAGTACATCATGACTATACCAGAATTTAAGCCATTGGATATTTTGAGAACTGAAAGTGACTTTAAAGTAGATCTAAGCAAACCTCCAGATTTTAAAGATGGAGCTTCTACCCACAGCAGTGAAGGGCTTAACCTGAGGTCATGCAGGTAGTCACTGGAAAAGTCTGGAAGCAGTACTTAACCTAAGCAATTTATCCACCCTCCATATGGTTCATAATTTTTCCCCTTCAGGGTTTGATTATACATTCTTAACATGACATTTAAAGTTAATGGAAGCAGAGACAGTTCTTCTTATTCTAAAAACTATAAAAGAATAAACTATAATCACCCAATGTGTAAAAATAGCTACCTGTTTAAACTGATTGTTACATTCTCCAAAACCCATTCAAGCCCATTGCTTTTTCCTATGTGAGTTGCTTCTAAGATTTGAAAATGATAAAATAGAGATATTTCAGCGACAGATTTATGAGAAAAGTTTATAATGTCCACATAATGGCATTGCTCTCAATTAAATGGTTCATCATTTATTAAACATTTAGTCATAAATACGTAATGCTTTCATATTTGGATACGATTTGCTGTTATAGATTTTCCTCATAGGCCATTAAAGTTTCTCATTTAAGTTAAAGATTTGGTCTGAGAATGACACTAAGCTTAATGGAAAAGAAGAAAGATGTTTAACTAAGATCATGTGTAGCCTGAGGCCTCTCAAATTTTATGTTGATATTAGTTAATGACATAAATTAAGAATTTAAATCATCAGTTTCCTGAGACCTATGCTGATCATAGGAGACCAAGTTTAAAGAAATCTTCTAGCATCTGGATGAGGATCCTCCCATTTGGGCAGCACAGGACTTGCAAAGGCTATGTGGCTTTGATAACATTTATATTTATCTTTGTACTTGAAAATATCATTCTGAACACTATATTAATACTGTCTTATACAAATAATCTTTGCAGTGCTCACTTAGAATGCAAATATTTCTTCATAAATGGAAAATCTAAGGAAACAAACAAATGACTTTCTTAGGAATAGCCAAATTCAATTTAGTGTGGAATTCTGTGCTTGAAGCTTTGATTTTCAAGATAGGAATAAAAACTATTTGAAAGGAAGTTTTAACTGCATACTATTCAATTTTTTATAATTTGTGGAGTTTATTTCTTAAATTATTTGGCAGTGATTTACTTCCCTTTCACTTTTTACTTTCATGCATGGGAGAAGGAAATGGCATCCCACTCCAGTGTTCTTGCCTGGAGAATCTCAGGGACAGGGGAGCCTGGTGGGCTTCCATCTATGGGGTCGCACAGAGTCGGACATGACTGAAGCGACTTAGCAGCAGCAGCAGCAGCAGCATTTTATTTAAATCACGTTTATTTTTCTTCAACTAAGTTATGTGCTCAATCATTCCATGTAGTTATCTGATTACACAGTCATTTGCAACTTGTGTTTGAAGACTAAAATGCAATCTGTCTGTATCATTTCGCCTGATAAGCAAAATTGGCCCCTCAGCCAGAATATTATATTGGACTATGTCAATGTCAAGTGACAACTGACATCTTTCTGCCAAGTAACACCCTTTAGATGTCTCTCTGCACTATTCAGTGGCCAGACACTAAAGGAGTACAAGCTGATTTTCATACTTATCTAAAGATATGAGAGAGACTCCAAAGTGGGAGGTTAAGAGAGTGAATTAGAAGGATGTGGAGCTTACCATCTTCCAAAACACATCAAAAAGACATCTACATGTGGTCAAATTGTCATTGAAAACTAGCAGAAGACCTCTTACACAGCCAAAGCTGCAAGAAAGATCCCCACATAACTGGTAGGATAACAAAAAGACATTGGAACAGGACCAGTGCCCCTGGGAAGGAGCTGTGAAAGAAGAAAAGTCCATACAGATGACCCCTCCCCCTGGGAAAAACCCTTCATTGGCTGGGAGGTCCATTTGGCCAGATAGAGGATCTGGAGGGGCGTGGACTCTGCCCATGAGGAGTCTGCATGTGCTGGCTGGTTAGCTGTCGGGACAGAGAGAGACTGGCTCTGATGGCTGCCACCTCAATGCACTTTCCAACCTTATATGTCCTTCAGGTGGAGCTGCTAGTACATTGAGTGGACAGCTGCTGAAACTTGGGCTTCTGTGGATGGACCCTGGGAATGGACTCAGTCTAGATGTGCAGAAGCAGCCCAGAGGGCAGGAGTGTAGTCCAGGCCTCACCTCCAGGCCAGGCTTACATTAGGTCAGGGACAAGCACAACAGAGAAAGGGATGTGACTTGAACTGCTCCTGAGCAGAACCGTGGATGCCTGCATAAATGGTGCATAGGTTCACAGCGACCACGTGGGTCTCTATTGCTTCGGCACTCACCTCCTTGGGACGGAGCACAAACTTAAGGGCCTTCTCAAATGCAACCTTCAGGGCTTCTACTGCAACAACTTGGGAGCAGAGCCTGTTGTTGGCACACACACGGCAGGGTGTGGATTTACCATTAGAAAGCCCACTGTTAGTCTGCTCGTGGCAGGGCACAGCTCCACTGGCAGGCTTTGTGAGTACACACACCATGGGGAAGAGGCTGATATCTGAGCCCATAATCAGTGCTGTCAAAGCAGTGACATGTGGGATCAGGGGGTCCTGCAGCAGCAGACTTTGTTGGCATGCACATCAGGTGAGAGACATAATCCACAGAATCACATGTCTCCAGTGGACGGGCCCTAGGGAGAAGCTTGCAATGGTTCCTTTCTCAGCAGAAGTGCTCCAGTTCCACCCAGCTCATACAAAGCCTGAAGCTAGAATCTAGGGGGACAGGCCCTGGGAAAGCCCTACCACAGAGGCAGCTCAGGTCTCAGGTGGCAGCTCAACCACTTCAATTTCTGCAGCCACAATGCCCTGACCCACAGGGCCAGCCTTACACTAGGTCAGGGACAAACACAACAGAGAAAGGAATGCAGCATGGGCTGCTTCTAAGCAGAACCTTGGATGCCTGTGAGGTGGTGCATACATTGCTGTGACCACATGAGCTTCTCTTGCTTCAGCACTCATCTCCTTGCTACAGAGCACAAACTCAAGAGCAGCAGAGCCTTCTCACACACAAACTTCAGGGCTTCTGCTACACCAACTGGGAAGTAGACCCAATCCCCAACAAGGCTGTGACAGTCACAGAGAGAAGAGGAGGCGCTGCCCAACATCCAGAGCAGGATCTCAACACAAAAGCAGTCATAACCTCTATCAAGGGGATAATGGCCAGCACACTCTGGGTGAAGATGTGACAGGCATCCCTAACAGAGACAGCTCTCAAGACAAAGATATTAGACTCACATACTCTATATAGGGATGCTCCCACATAAAAACAGCCCTCAAGACCACAGTAGTAACTATTTCTCCTAAATTTGTAGAGTCACAGAAGTGTAAGTAAAATGAAGAAGCAAAGGAACTACTCTCAACAAACAGAACAAGCAAAATCCCCTAAAAATAATCAATGAAACAGACCTCTTCAGTATACTAGATCCTGAGTTGAAAAAAGTAATAAAAATGTTAAAGGAATCAAGAAAGATTTTCAATAAAAATGCAGGTCACTGTAATGAGGAACTGGAAACTATAAAGAGGAAACAATCAAAATTAGACAACTCAATTGCTGAGAGAAAAACAGAACTGAAAGCAGACTAAATAATGCAGAAGAACAAATAAGTGATCTGGAAGATAGAATAATAGAAATAACACCATCAGAACAACAGATAGAAAGGGGGCTAGTGCACTGGGACGACCCAGAGGGATGGTATGGGGAGGGAGGAGGGAGGAGGGTTCAGGATGGGGAACACATGTATACCTGTGGTGGATTCATTTTGATATTTGGCAAAACTAATACAATTTTGTAAAGTTTAAAAAAAAAATCTATATGTGATAAATGTATTTTCATGTGAAAAAAAAAAAGACAAAAGGAAGCAAAAAATGAAAGCAGCATATGAGATTCTGTGGAATCATTTCAAGCATGCCAACCTACACACAATAGGGATCCCAGAAGGGAAAAAAAGAAGAAGATCAAAAATGTATTTGAAGACATTATGGCTGAACACTTTCCAAACCTAAAGAAAGAAACAGATATCCAGGTATAGGAAGTAGAGAGAGTCTTGAACAAGATGAACCCGGTAGACCCACACCAAAATATACCATAATTAAAATGACAAAAGTTAAAGAGGATTCAAAAGTAAGGAAAAGAAAAGCAAAGAGTCAGTTACAAGGGAACCCCCGCAGGTTGATTTCTCTACAGAAAATTTGCAAACCAGAATATACTTTTTGCAATATATATTCAGAGTTCTGAAAGGGGAAAACTTGCAACCTAGGATACTCCCCCCATTAAGATTATCACTTAGAATAGAATGAGAAAGAAAGAATTTCTCAGACAAGCAAAAACTACAAGAATACAGCATTAAGTCTATCCTAAAAAATAATGAAAGATCTTCTCTAAATAGAAAAGAAGCAAGAATACGTAAGAAAGGCTAAAACCACAATAGGATAGGCCAATTAAAAAAAAAAAAAGGATTAAACATCTTTTGAAGAAACTAGTACATAGATTTAAAACAATAAATATTTTATTAAAGCAACTAAGACTACAGTTAACAGCAAAAAGAAAAACATCATGTTGTAAAATAGGATATAAAAATCACAAAATGCAGAAGAAGGAAGTAAAGACTGTAGATTTTTTTTTTTTTTTTTTAGAATATGCCTGAACTTATACAACTCTCAGTCTAATGCAAGCAGATATAATTCTGGGTTAACGTACTTGAAAGCCAGACTGACCACAAATCAAAAACATTCAACAGGTTCACAAAACTCCAAAAGGAAAGAAACTCAAGTTAATTCAAGAGAAAACCATCAAACCACAAAAGGAAAGAAACAAAGAGAGCTGCAAAATCAACTAGAAAATAAGGTTTAAAATGACAATAAATACAGCTTATAAGTAATCGCTTTAAATGTGAATGGACTAAATGCTCCAGTCAAAAGACATTGACTCAAAGGTTATATTAAAAAAAAAACGAGTATCTACAATATGTTGCTACAGGAGACTCACTTTAGGGTTAAAGATGCTATACTGATAAATGAGGGGGTGGGAAAAGATATCTCATGAAAATGAAAGCAACAAAAAGCCAAAGATAGCAATACTCATATCAGACAAAATAGACTTGAAATCAAAGTGAATAACAAGGACAAAGAATGACATTAGATACTGATAAAGGGATCCATACAAGAAGATATTAGACTCATTAACATATTTGCCAACAAAGGTCTGTCTAGTCAAAGCTATGGTTTTTCCAGTAGTCATGTATGGATGTGAGAGTTGGACTATAAAGAAAGCTGAGCACCAAAGAATTGGTGCTTTTGAACTGTAGTTTTGGAGAAGACTCTTGAGAGTCCCTTGGACTGCAAGGAGATCCAACCAGTCCATCCTAAAGGAGATCAGCCTTGAATATTCATTGGAAGGACAAATGCTGAAGCTGAAACTCCAATACTTTGGCCACCTGATGCAAAGAACTGAGTCTTTGGAAAAGGCACTGATGCTGGGAAAGACTGAAGGCAGGAGGAGAAGGGAACAAAAGAGGATGAGATGGTTGGATGGCACCACCAACTCAATGGACTTGAGTTTGAGTAAGCCTGGGAGTTGGTGATGGACAGAGAGGCCTGGCGTGCTGCAGTCCATGGGGTCACAAAGAGTCAGACACAACTGAGTGACTGAACTGAACATATATGCCAATGTAGGAGCACCTAAATGTAAATAATGTAATATAAAGCAAATAATGTAATGTAAAGCAAATAATAACAGACATAAAAGGAAAAGGTAACAGGAATGCAATGATAGTGGGATACTTAAACACTGCACTGACCTCAGAGACCTGTCTTCTAGACAGAAAATCAGCTAGGCAACAGAGCTCCTAAATGACACATAGAACAGCTGGACTTAATTGATATCTACAGGAAACGACATCCAAAAAACCCAGAATACACATTCTTTCCAAGTGTAGGTGGGACATTCTCTAGAACAGACCACATACTAAGACATAAAGCAAGTTTCAACAAATTTAAAAGGGTAGAAGTTATTTCAAACATCTTTTCTGACCACAGTGGTAGGAAACTAGAAATGAACCACAGAAAGAAAAGAAGAAGAAAAAAAAAAAAAAACAGTATGGAGATTAAAAAACACACAATGAAAAAACCAATGGATCAACGATAAAATGAAACAGGAAATCAGTCAAGACAAACGACAGTGAAACCATAGTCTTACAAAATCTAGCGGATGTAGCAAAGCCTGTACTAAAGGGGAAATTCGTAGTGATACAGGCTGTCTTCAAGAAACAAGAAAACCTCAAATAAACAACCTAAACTGTCACCTGAAAGAATTATAAACAGAAGAACAAAAAGAGTCAATAGTAGCAAGGAAATAATAAATATCAGAAGAATAAATAAATAAAATTGAGATAAAAATAATAGAAAACATCAATAAAACTAAGAGCTGGGTGTTTGTTTTTAACAAAATCAACAAATCTCTAGCCACGTTCACCATCAAGAAGAGAGATGGGACCCAAATAATCAAAAAGAGAAATGAAAGAGGAAAAATAACTACAAATACCACAGAAAAACAAACAAAAATAACATTATGCTGTGAACAGTTATATGCCAACAAATTGGACAACCTATAAGAAATAAACAAGTATCTAGAAACATACAACCTTCCAAAACTGTGTTGCTGCTGCTGCTAAGTCACTTCAGTCGTGTCCGACTCTGTGTGACCCCGTAGCCGGCAGCCCACCAGGCTTCCTCATCCCTGGGATTCTCCAGGCAAGAACACTGGAGTGGGTTGCCATTTCCTTCTCCAATGCATGAAAGTGAAAAGTGAAAGTGAAGTCGCTCATTCGTGTCTGACTGTTCTCAACCCCATGGACTACAGCCTACCAGGCTTCTCCGTCCATGGGATTTTCCAGGCAAGAGTACTGGAGTGGGGTGCCATTGCCTTCTCCAAAACTGTGTTAAGAAGAAACAAATCTTTGAAAAAGATTGACCACTAGAAATGAAATAGAATTTGTAATGGAAAAAAAAAAAGAACTTCTACAAACAAAAGTCCAGGACCAGATGGGTCTCTGGGGAATTCCACCAAATATACAAATAATAATTTATACACATCCTTCTTAAACTATTGCAAGAAATTAAAGACGAGGGAACACTCTTGTAGTCATTCTATGAAGCCACCATCACTCTGATACCAAAATCAGAGAAAGACACTACAAAAAAAGAAAATTATAGGGGAATACCTTTGATGAAGATAGATGCAAAAATCCTCAACAAAATATTAACAAATTGAATCCAACAACACTTGAAAAGAATTATACACCATGATCAAGTTGGACGAATACCAGAGTCGTAAGAGTGTTTCAGCATGCTCAAATCAACCAATGTGATACATCACATTAGAAAAGGAAGAGACGAAAACCACATGATCATCTCAATAGACACAGAAAATCATCTGATAAAATTCAGCATTGACTTTTAATAAAATCCTCTCACCATAGTGGGTATAAAGGGAACATATCTCAACATAATGAGAGCCGTTTATGACAAACCCACAGCCAACACTGTACTTACCAGTGAAAAGAGGAAGCTCTTCCTGTTACATTCTAAAACAAGCAAGAGAGCCCCCTCTCACTACTTACGTTCACCATTGTTTTGGATGACTCGGTCACAGCAATCAGACGAGAAAAAGAATAAAGCGTATGCAAATTGGAAGGGAAGAGGTTAAATAGTCATTATGCAGATGACATGATACTCTATATGCTGCTGCTGCTTCTGCTACTAAGTCGCTTCAGTCCTGTCCGACTCTGCGACCCCATAGACGGCAGCCCACCAAAGAGTAGCAAGGACAGATAAGAAAGCCTTCCTCAGTGATCAGTGCAGAGAAATAGAGGAAAACAATAAAATGGGAAAGACTAGAGATCTCTTCAAGAAAATTAGAGATACCAAGGGAACATTTCATGCAAAGATGGGCACAATAAAGGATAGAAATGGTATGAAACTAACAGAAGCAGAAGACTTTAAGAAGAGGTGGCAATAATACACAGAACTATGTAAAAAAGATCGTAATGACCTAGATTATTATGATGGTGTGATCACTAACCTAGAGCCAGATATGTTGGAGTGCAAAGTCAAGTGGGTCTTAGGAAGCATCACTACAAACAAGCTAGTGGATGTGATGGAATTCCAGCTGAACTATTTCAAATCCTAAAATATGATGCTGTGAAAGTGCTGCACTCAATATGCTAACAAATTTGGTAAACTCAGCAGTGGCCACAGGACTGGAAAAGGTTAATTTTCTTTCCATTCCTAAAGAAATGCAATGCCAAATAATGTTCACACTACCACACAATTGCACTCATTTCAGCTGCTGGCAAAGTAATGCTGAAAATCCTCCAAGCCAGGCTTCAACAATACATGAACCGAGAAATTCCAGATGTTCAAGCTGGATTTAGAAAAGGCAGAGGACGTAGAGATCAAATTGCCAACATCTGTTGGATCATAGAAAAACCAAGAGAATTCCGGAAGAACATCTACTTCTGCTTCATTGACTAGACTACAGCCTTTGACTGTGTGGATCACAACAAGCTGTGGAAAATTCTTCAAGAGATGGGAATATCAGAGCATCCTACCTGCCTCTGAGAAACTTGTATGCAGGTCAAGAAGCAATAGTTAGAACTGGATATGGAACAAAGTTCCAAATTGGGCAAGGAGTTCATCAAGGCTGTATATTGTCACCCTGCTTATTTAACTTCTATGCAGAGTACATCATGAGATATGCTGGGTTGGATTAAGCACAAGCTGGAATCAAGATTTTCAGGAGAAATATCAATAAACTCAGATATGCAGATGACTCCACCCTTATGGCAGAAAGTGAAGAGGAACTAAAAAGCCTCTTGATCAAAGCTAATGAGGAGAGTGAAAAAGCTGGCTTAAAACTCCAGATTAAAAAAACTAAGATCATGGCCTCCAGTCCCATCGCTTCATGGCAAATAGATGGGGAAACTGTGGAACAGTAGACAGACTTTATTTTCCTGCTGATGGTGACTTCAGTCATGAAATTAAAAGATGCTTACTCCTTGGAAGAAAAGCTATGACCAACCTAGATAGCATATTAAAAAGCAGAGAAATTTCTTTATTGACAAAGGTCCATCTAATCAAAGCTTTGGTTTTCCCAGTAGTCATGTATGGATGTGAGAGTTGGACCATAAAGATGGCTGAGTGCCAAAGAATTGATGCTTTTAAGCTATGGTGTTGGGAAAGACTCTTGCGATTCCCTTGGACTGCAAGCAGATCAATTCAGTCAATCCTAGAAGAAATCAATCCTGAATATTCATTAGACGGATTAATGCTGAAGCTGAAGCTGCAATACTTTGGCCACCTGATGTAAAGACCCAACTCATTAGAAAAGACCCTGATGCTAGGAAAGATTGAAGGCAGAAGGAGAAGTGGAGGACAGAGGATGAGATGGTTGAATGGCATCACTGACTTGAATGATATGAGTTTGACCAAACTCCAGTAGTTGGTGAACGACAGGTAAGTCTGGGGTTCTGCAGTCCATGCGTTCGGAAAGAGTCAGACTTGACTGAGTGACTGAACAACAGCAATAGGAATAAGAGCAATGTGCCTGCTCTTCCCATTTCTATTCAACATAGTACTGGAAGTCTTAGCATGAGAAATTAAGGAAGAAGAATAAATAAAATACGTCTAAATTAGAAAGGAAAAATGTAAAACTTTCTTTATTTGCAGATTTTATGATCTTTTATACAGAAAATATAAAAAAACAGTTAGAACTGGACATGGAACAACAGACTGGTTCCAAATAGGAAAAGGAGTACGTCAAGGCTGTATATTGTCACCCTGTTTATTTAACTTATATGCAGAGTATATCAAGAGAAATGCTAGACTGGAAGAAACACAAGCTGGAATCAAGATTGCCGGGAGAAATATCAATAACCTCAGATATGCAGATGACACCACCCTTATGGCAGAAAGTGAAGAGAAACTAAAAAGCCTCTTGATGAAGGTGAAAGAGGAGAGTGAAAAAGTTGGCTTAATGGCATCCAGTCCCATCACTTCATGCCAAATAGATGGGGAAACAGTGGAAACAGTGTCAGACTTTATTTTTCTGGTCTCCAAAATCACTGCAGATGGTGACTGCAGCCATGAAATTAAAAGACGCTTACTCCTTGGAAGGAAAGTTATGACCAACCTACATAGCATATTCAAAAGCAGAGACATTACTTTGCCAACAAAGTTTCGTCTAGTCAAGGCTATGGTTTTTCCTGTGGTCATGTATGGATGTGAGAGTTGGACTGTGAAGAAGGCTGAGCGCCGAAGAATTGATGCTTTTGAACTGTGGTGTTGGAGAAGACTCTTGAGAGTCCCTTGGACTGCAAGGAGATCCAACCAGTCCATTCTAAAGGAGATCAGCCCTGGGATTTCTTTGGAAGGAATGATGCTAAAGCTGAAACTCCAGTACTTTGGCCACCTCATGTGAAGAGTTGACTCATTGGAAAAGACTCTGATGCTGGGAGGGATTGGGGGCAAGAGGAGAAGGGGACAACAGAGGATGAGATGGCTGGATGGCATCACTGACTTGATGGACATGAGTCTGAGTGAACTCCAGGAGTTGGTGATGGAGAGGGAGGCCTGGTGTGCTGCGATTCATGGGGTCGCAAAGAGTCGGACACGACTGAGCGACTGATCTGATCTGATCTGATATAGAAAATTTCAAAGCCTCTAACAACAAACTCTTAGAACTAATAAACACATTCAGGAAAGCTGAAGGATATAACAGTTTCATTTTTGCACACTAACAAAATACTGAAAAAGAAATAAAGCAATCTTGTTAACAATAGCATCAATAACATTCTAGGAATTAATATAAACAAGGAAATAGTAAGATCTGTGTGTTGAAAACTACAGAACTTTGGTAAAAGACAGTGAAGAAAACACAAATAAATAAATATATATGCTTTCTTCATGAGTTGGAAGAAATAATATTGTTAAAATATTCATACTCCCCAAAGCTATCTATAGATCCAGTGCAATCCCTTTCCAAATTTTAATGGCATTTTTCACAGAAATAGAAAAAAACTCCTAGAACTCTTATGAAATCATGAAATACCCTGAAGAGCCAAAGCAATCCTTATAAAGAAAAACAAGGCTGGAGGCATCACACTTCTTGACTTCTAACTGTATTACAAAGTTGTATTAATCAGAACAGTATGTTAACTGTTGTAAAAAGAGGCACATACACCACTGGAACTTAACTGGGAGCCCAGAAACAAATCCATGCATATACAGTCAACTCATACTCGATAAGGGAGCCAACAATACTCACTGGAGAAAACACAGTCTCTTCAACAGATGGTTTGGGG
This sequence comes from Bos taurus, assembly GCF_002263795.3. Classification (NCBI taxonomy): domain Eukaryota; kingdom Metazoa; phylum Chordata; class Mammalia; order Artiodactyla; family Bovidae; genus Bos; species Bos taurus. The sequence continues at coordinate 9,078,754 of NC_037336.1, forward strand.
AAAAACTGGATAATCACATGCCGAAGATTGAATTGGTCCCTATCTTACACCACTCACAAAAATTAGCTTGAAATGATTTAAAGACTTACATATAAGAGCTGAAACTATGAGACTCCTAAAAGAAAACATAAGGAAAATCTACTTGACATTGGTCTTAGCAATAAATTTTGGCTATGATTCCATAAGTGCCAGTAGCAAAAGCAAAAGTAAAAATGTGGGACTACATCAAACTGAAAAGTTTCTGTACTGCAAAAGAAACAATCAACAAAATAAAAAGCCAACTATGGACTGGCAGAAATATTTCAAACCGTATATCTGACAAAGGCTTAATATACAAAATACATAAGAAACTCAAATAGCAAAATCCCAGATAGTCACATTTTAAAATGAGCAAAGGACCTGAATAGATATTTTTTGCAAAGAAGACATTCAACTGACCAACAAGTACGTGAAAGACGTTTTAGCATCACCAGTCATCAGGGAAATGCAGATCTAAACCGCAATGAAGTATCCCCTCACACTTGTCAGAAGCACTGTTATCACAAAGGCTAGAGATAACAAGTGTTGGCAAGGACATGGAGAAAAGGAAACCCTCGTGCACTGCTGGTGGGAATGCACATCAGTGCAGACAGCATGAAAAACAGTATGGAGGTTCTTTTAAAAAATTAAAAATAAGACTTATCATATGATTTAGCAGTCTGATTTCTGAGGATACATGCAAAAGAAAAGCAGTCAGTACAGTTGACCCTTGAACAACACAGATTTGAGTTGCACAGCCCCAGTTATATGCAGATTTACTACATGATCCATGGTTGGTGAAATCCAAGGATGTGGAACCATGGATACTGAGGATTGGCTGTAAAGTTGTACGCAGGTTTTTTACTGTACTCCTAACCCATGTGTTGTTAAAGGGTCAACTGTACTTCAGGGGAATATCTACATATCCATACTTATTGCAGTGTTCTTGATAATAGCCAGGACATGCAAACAACCTAACAGTGACTAGTGGACAAAGAACAGGGAGATACACACACATACCTACACACACACACACACACACACACCAATTTTTAGCCCTAAAAAGAAGGAAATCCTGCCACTTGTGACAGTATGGATGAGCCATTGGGCTGTTGTACTAAATGAAATAGGTCAAAAACACAAATGCTATACATTCCTACTGGTATGCAGAAGGTGAAAAAGCTGAATTCATAGAAACAGATAGTAGAAGAGTGGTTGGGAGGAATGGAGAGTGGGGGAAATAGGGAAATGGTCAAAATGCACAAACTTCTAATTTCATGATGAATAAGTTCTGGAAATCCACTTTACAACATGGTGGCTCTAGTTAATAGTGCTGTGTTATATACCCAAAAGTCACTAAAAGACTGGGTCTAAACATTATCACCACACATATAAAAGAAAGGTATCTACGTGAGGTGATGGAGGTGTTAACTAACCTTATTGTGGTAATCATTTCACTATACATATACGTATCTCGAATCATCAAGTTGTTCACATTAAACTTACATAGTCTTATGTATCAATTATATCCCAATAAATCCAGGAAAAACATGAGTTACTGATAAATTTGCAATGTCTCTTCTGTTGATATTTATAACTTACAAAGAAGATATTTATTTCTGTAAGCTAAAACTAAAATTCAATAAGGAAAACATTGATAATAACATCCAAATTTGTTTGATCAAAGTACAGTTTATTCTGAGATCATAATTTGAATTTATATTTTAAAAGATTCTTAATAATTTTTTCTGGAATCATGAAGATTTTGACCTAATAATCTTTTATTAAAGGTAGATATTTTATGGTTTATTTACATTAGTTGAATTATGGTATTTTACACTAGCTTTTTATGTTTAAATATTAAATAGAAATGCTTTACATTTAAATATTCAGATATGATAAGTAAATTTTCTTTATTCTTTGTCATTTGTTGTTAAAGTCTTAACTTTGTGTAAATGTAGTGTATCTTCATATATATGACTTTTTAAAACTGTTGTGTATGTTTTATTTATTTATTTTTTTTGTGGTAAATCATCTCAGGTTTCTTTTCTTTTTTTTTTTTTATCTTTACTATGAGATTCTCCTCAGCCAGATAATATACTACTCTTTTTCCTTAAAGCCTGGCTAAAATCCCCAACAGGAGCTTTAGAAGCAGGGCAGCGACTGTTCTGCAATGAGGCAGTCAGCTGACACCGCTCACCCTCCTGCTTTCTTCCTCTGGCCTTTACACCTGTGTCAGGAGTGACAGGCGAAGGAAGGTGGGACAATGCCCTCTCATATACTATATCCACAAATTTCAGTTCCCAGGAAAGTGCCTGTGTGGCTCCGGCCTTGTCCCTTTGGGGAGTTACTAAATTCTCACCCAGATGGCAACAAATGTTGACACAGAAGCCAGAGGTTACGTTAATCAACAGCAGAAATGTCTCAGGCATGCACACTAAATGGCACTTTAAATGCAGTCCTGGAGTCAGATAAATCCAGCTTGTGTGAGTTTTGGTCACAGAGGGGACACAGACTTCACCCTATAACCACCTTAAATACCAAAAGTGACTGAGAGAGGATCTCAGCTGGTCTTTTGTAAATCAAATGACACAAATTAACAGATGGCCCTAGTGCACTAGAGATCATATCGTGTTCACCTAATGAGAGCCTTGAAATAACGCTTTTTTCTACACTAGTGTGCTGCGTTATTTTGCGTGTGTGCTCAGTCATGTCTGATTCTTTGCAACCCCATAGACTGTAGTCCACCAGACTCCTCTGTCCCTGGAGTGGGTTGCCATTTCCTCCTCCATGGGATCTTCCCGACCCAGAGATCAAGCTTGCATCTCCTGTGTCTCCTGCATTGCAGGCAGATTTTTAACCACTGAGCCACCAGGGACCCCCAAAGTAGTGTGTACGAGATACAAATCAGTTTAGGAGGTGATATGGTCCCTTTTCCTCTCCTCCCTCCCTTTTACCTACTTCTACTTATTCGAAGGCTTATCGAATGCTAACTATGTATCAGTTACTATGCTAAATCTTGGGGACACAGAGATAAACATTCACTGTCACTGCCTTCACAGGACCTGTATAGTTTAAGAAAAAGCTACCAGTTAGTTAAAGCTGATCATTTTATAAACTGGTCATTTGCAATTAGAATACAAATAGTGTACAAATATCAGTACAACTATTTTTTCAAAAGAAATTTTTACTAGAATTTTTATGCTCTAATTTAAAAGTATTTACTTTGAATACATTTAAATCACAGCCTCAACAACTAAATGATGCTTTCTTATTAACATTCCTAAAGAATTATAGCTATCTCTTTTTAGGTAAATGAAGTAAAAGTTCTTGTTAAATGTCCATAAAGCGTATTTTCTCTTTCTGCTTTTATGAGAATAAATATATGCTCTATAGCATTTTACATATTTATGTATACCTAAGAAATATGTCCTATAGCATAGTAATTGACAGGCAATTAAATTTCAGATTACTTTGAATTCTTTACATATCAAAATCCTTTATACAGTCTTTCTATGAATTGCCTGAATTTGAATTAATACTATTAGTCTAATAAAGTTATATAACTCGTATTTAATTCTTATTAACTAGCTGATATTGAGATTATTGAGATTTTTAGGGTACTGGTATGTCAGTAGAAAGAAAGCAGTTGAAATATATTTTAAAAATTAATCCTTTTTAAAATTTGTGGGCAAAAGACTTATGTAAATGAATTAGTTAATTAAAATAGAGGATGTTTCCATATTATATAACTATTTTTATTGACACTATACAGAAATATAGGGGAGTTGCTGCTTAAGGCCCTAGAAAGATTTATGCTTAGCCTCAGAGAAGATTTATGTTTTACAAAAACTTATCATCAGCTCATTTGATAAGGAGGTGATTTATATATTTTTCATTAGGTGAATGATTTGAGAATAGCTCCTCTGCCCTTTGTTTATAATTTGCTTCTACTTCAAGCAACATTTCAAATTGTTTCCATCAACATTCTAAATTATGCCTCTTAAGATTCAGTAGTAAAACTTTCTTTCCTAAAAGTGCTATTCATTGGCAACTTAAGACTTTTATGAAAAAAAGCAATTTTATTTCAGGTTGAGATACTCAGCAACCTAGAAAAATGCATTAAAATGTATCACAAATATCATTAGAAAATTATAAAATGGAGATATCTTTTGAAAAATTATGTGCAGAAAACATGTACTTAAGTCACAAACCTGAACAGAAATAGTTAAATTCCATTCTGTTTAAGCATTAGAAAAATTTTCAGTAGAAACTTTATATTGATCTATAAAGTAGAACCTTAAAATGGTCATTCTCTAAAAGGATTCTAATTATATTCATTCCAGTTACCCATTCCGTTGGTTTTAGCAAACCAAAAATTCAGGTGTTATAGCTTAGGAGTTACACAGACCCTTGATCCAGACTGATAGGTAGTGGCTTTGAACCTGGCCATGTTGCCTGACTTTTCTATGCCCACATTTGATCATATAAAAATGGGATTATATTTCTTAATGCATAGTGTTGTAGTGATGATTAAATTAATTAGTACATGTAAAATCTTTTGAATAATGACTGGCTCCTAGTGAGCGTAAGTATTGTTCAACTTTTAGCAAGTGTTCTTACCATCATTACATTGCTATTCGGAGGCAAAAATATCAATAAGAATGAGGCCTTTATGAAGGAACCACCAGGAAACGTTTAAAGAGAACTTTTGTATAATCATCCTTGTGGTTAGCATTCTTTTATCTGAGAAAACTAATAAAGTGAATTGAACTATTTTAATTTTTACCTCTAGTATAATCTCCATGAGGGCAGAACCTTGTCTATTTTATATGCAACTATAGCCCCAGAGACCAAAAATACTTGGTGCAGTGTATAGATCCAATAAATATTTCTTATTCATAGGAAAAGGAAACAAATATTTTTCACTGATGAACATACTATGAAAACAGTTCAGTTCAGTTTAGACACTCAATTGTGTCCGACCCATTGTGACCCCATGGACTGCAGCATGCCAGGCCTCCCTGTCCATCACCAACTCCCGGAGTCCACCCAAACCCATGTCCATTGAGTCCGTGATGCCATCCAACCATCTCATCCTCCATTGCCCCCTTCTCGTCTCACCTTCAATCTTCCCCAAAATCAGGGTCTTTCAAATGAGTCAGCTCTTCACATTAGGTAGCCAAAGTATTGGAGTTTTAGCTTCAACATCAGTCCTTCTAACGAACACTCAGGAATGATCTCCTTTAGGATGGACTGGTTGGATCTCCTTACAATCCAAGGAACTCTCAAAAGTCTTATTCAACCCCACAGTTCAAAAGCATCAATTCTTCGGCACTCAGGTTTCTTCACAATCCAACTCTCACATCCATACATGACCACTGGAAAAACGATAGCCTTGACTAGACAGACGTTTGTTGGCAAAGTAATGTCTCTGCTTTTGAATATGCTATCTAGGTTGGTCATAACTTTTCTTCCAAGGAGTAAGCGTCTTTTAATTTCATGGCTGCAGTCACCATCTGCAGTGATTTTGGAGCCCCCAAAAATAAAGTCTGACACTGTTTCCACTGTTTCCCCATCTATTTCCCATGAAGTGATGGGACCAGATGCCATGATCTTCGTTTTCTGAATGTTGAGCTTTAAGCCAACTTTTTCACTCTCCTCTTTCACCTTCATCAAGAGGCTTTTTAGTTCTTCTTCACTTTCTGCCGTAAGGGTGGTGTCATCTGCATATCTGAGGTTATTGATATTTCTCCTGGCAATCTTGATTCCAGCTTGTGCTTCTTCCAGCCCAGCGTTTCTCATGATGTACTCTGCATATAAGTTAACTAAGCAGGGTGACAATATACAGCCTTGATGTACTCCTTTTCCTGATTTGGAACTAGTCTGTTGTTCCATGTCCAGTTCTAACTGTTGCTTCCTGATGTGCATACAGGTTTCTCAAGAGGCAGGTCAGATGGTCTGGTATTCCCATCTCTTTCAGAATTTTCCACAGTTTATTGTGATCCACACAGTCAAAGGCTTTGGCATAGTCAATAAAGCAGAAATAGAAGTTCTTCTGGAACGCTTGCTTTTTTGATGATCCAATGGATGTTGGCAATTTGATCTCTGGTTCCTCTGCTTTTTCTAAATCCAGCTTGAACATCTGGAATTTCATGGTTCATGTACTGTTGAAGCCTGGATTGGAGAATTTTGAGCATTATTTTGCTAGCGTGTGAGGTGAGTGCAATTGTGCAGTGGTTTGAGCATTCTTTGGCATTGCCTTTCTTAGGAACTGGAATGAAAACTGACCTTTTCCGGTCCTGTGGCCACTGCTGAATTATCTAAATTTTCTGGCATATTGAGTGCATCATGTTCACAGCATCATCTTTCAGGATTTGAAATAGCTTAACTGGAATTCCATCACCTCTAATAACTTTGTTCGTAGTGATGCTTCCTAAGGCCCACTTGACTTCACACTCCAGGATGTCTGGCTCTAGGTGAGTGATCACCTCATCGTGATTATCTGGGTCACGAAGACCTTTTTTGTACAGTGCTTCCATGTTCTTGCCACCTCTTCTTAATATCTTCTGCTTCTGTTAGGTCCATACCATTTCTGTCCTTTATTGAACCCATCTTTACAAGAAATGTTCCCTTGGTATCTCTCATTTTCTTGATGAGATCTCTAGTCTTTCCCATTCTGTTGTTTTCCTCTATTTCTTTGCACTGGTCACTGAGGAAAGCTTTCTTTATCTCTCCTTGCTATTCTTTGGAACTCTGTATTCAAATGGATATATATTTCCTTTTCTCCTTTGTTTTTTTGCTTCTCTTCATTTCATAGCTATTTGTAGGGCCTCCTCAGACAGCCATTTTGCTTTTTGGCATTTCTTTTTCTTGGGGATGGTCTTGCTCCCTGTCTCCTGTATAATGTCAGGAACCCCCGTCCATTGTTCATCTGACACTCTATCAGATCTAGTCCCTTAAATCTATTTCCCACTTCCACTGTATAATAATAAGGGATTTGATTTAATTTTCTACCTGAATGGTCTAGTAGTTTTCCCTACTTTCTTCAATTTAAGTCTGAATTTGGCAATAAGGAGTTCATGATCTGAGCCACAGTTAGCTCCTGGTCTTGGTTTTGCTAACTGTAGAGAGTTTCTCCATCTTTGGCTGCAAAGAATATAATCAATCTGATTTCAGCATTGACCATCTGTTGATGTCCATGTGTAGAGTCTTCTCTTGTGTTGTTGGAAGAGTGTGTTTGCTCTGACCAGTGCATTCTCTTGGCAAAACTCTACTAGCCTTTGCCCTGCTTCATTTTGTATTCCAAGGCCAAATTTACCTGTTACTGCAGGTGTATCTTGGCTTCCTACTTTTGCATTCCGATCCCCTATAATGAAAAGGACATCTTTTTTGGGTGTTAGTTCCAAAAGGTCTTGTAGGTCTTCATAGAACCGTTCAGCTTCTTCAGCATTACTGGTTGGGATATAGACTTGGATTACTATGATATTGAATGGTTTACCTTGGAAACGAACAGAGATCATTCTGTCATTTTTGAGATTGCACCCAAGTACTGCATTTCGGCCTCTTTTGTTGACTATAATGGCTACTCCATTTCTTCTAAGGGATTCTTGCCTACAGTAATAGATATAATGGTCATCTGAGTTAAATTCACCCATTCCAGTCCATTTTAGTTCACTGATTCCTAGAATGTAGATGTTCACTCTTGCCATCTCCTATTTGACCACTTGCAATTTGCCTTGATTCATGGACCTAACATTCCAGTGAAGTCATTCAGTCATGTCCAACTCTTTGAGACCCCATGGACTGTAGCCTACCAGGCTCCTCCCTCTATGGGATTCTCCAGGCAAGAGTACTGGAGTGGGTTGCCATTTTCTTCTCCAGGGGATCTTCCCAACCCAGGGATCAAATCCAGGTCTCCCACATTCCAGGCAGATGCTTTAACCTCTGAGCCACCAGGGAAGCTCAACATTCCAGGTTCCTTTGCAATATTGTTCTGTACAGCATCAGACCTTGCCTCCATCACCAGTCCCATCCACAGCTGGGTGTTGTTTTTGCTTTGGCTCCATCTCTTCACTATTTCTGGAGTTATTTCTCCACTGATCTCCAGTAGCATATTGGGCACCTACTGATCTGGGAAGTTCCTCTTTCAGTGTCCTATCTTTTTACCTTTTCACACTGTTCATGGGGTTCTCAAGGCAAGAAAACTGAAGTGGTTTGCCATTCCCTCTCCAGTGGACCACATTTTGCCACAACTCTCCACCATGATCCATGTGTCTTGGGTGGTCCCACAGGGCATGGCTCATAGTTTCTTTCTTTTAGGCGAGGCTGTGGTTTCTGTCTGTCTGCCCTCTGATGCCCTCTCTCAGTGCCTACTGTCTTACTGGGGTTTCTCTGACCTTGGCTGTGGGTATCTCCTCATGGCTGGCCCAGCAAAGCACAGCTGGCACCCCTGATCTTGGATGTGGGGTATCTCCTCACAGCCCCCACTTCTAACCTTGGACGTGGGGTATCTCTTTTCAGCTGCTCGCCACTCCAGTGCTGTACAGCTGAAATGTTATGAAAACAAAATATCACCAAATCCTACAGTTAAAATGTCAATGACGTGCTGTGCTTAGTCGCATCTGACACTTTGCAACCCCATGGACTGTAGCCCACCAGGCTCCTTTGTCCATGGGAATTCTCCAGGCAAGAATACTGGAGTGGGTTGCCATGCCGTCCTCCAGGGGATCTTCCCAACCCAGGGTTTGAACCCAGGTTTCACACATTGAAGGCAGATTCTTTACCATCTGAGCCACTAGAGAAGCCCAAGAATACAGGAGTGTGTAGCCTATTGAACTGGGATCTCCTGCATTGCAGGCAGATTCTTTACCAGCTGAGCTACCAGAGAAGTCCTAAAATGTCAATAGGAGAAATTAAAATCACTGAACTTGAGCATCATAATGAAAAGTAGATGCTCTCCAGCTGAAGCTAATTAACTTGGGGCAGGGATTCTCTTTCTCCCACTTTGAAATTTTTCAACAATGGCAGTCCTGATGTCACTTATTGTCCCTGATTTGTTAAAAATCAGTTTGAGAATCATGTTGTTTGTGGGAAACTGGGATTATCTTCTCAGTTGAAGAATCCTACCTTTTGTTTACTATATTGTAGTCATAAACAGAAGCTTTATATTTTCTAATCCGTTATTAAAGGCAGCTTTTGAGAAATAAAGAAACACTGGATATGGAGACTAGAAACCTAATCTATCCTGAAAGGTGGAACTATTTTTATTTATTTGTTTGTTTGTTTATTTTACGTTGGACATGTCACCTACAATATTAGGGGTTTTAAATTTTCCCCACTCTAAAATTCTGTTATTTCCTCTTTTGCATTTCCTAAGGGATGCTAATTTGTCTAGCTACACATGATCTAACATCTATCCCTATGATAATGTTTTTTCTTTGAACTCTATTTTGTCACATTATGTTAAAAGTATAAAGACTAAATATAAATAATACAGTGAGGTATATCACAAGTGTGGAGAAAGGATTTGACTTACCAGTCTCAAGAACTGTGAAGGGTACGAAATTTTACAATTTATCCTGCCATATTTTCATGGGTCCTGGAAGAGGACATGAGACTCCTGGGTCAGAAACAAAGTTATTGTTCATAGACTCAGGCAGCACAAGCGTCACGTTTCTGTGGGTTTCCCCTGCAGCCAAGCCTCAGGAGTAGATGCTAAACATCCTTAAAGAGATAGTTTAGAACTAAAAGGCAATTTGTACTTCCCTCACGAGATACACAGGATATATACAAGAGCCATGGAAAGACCCACTATCTCCCAACAACACCCCCCTCTCCTATCTCTGCTGTCTGAACTTTAAAAGGGAAATTTACCCACGAGTGTACCACTCATTCAACCTCTCGAATTAGCCTCACCAAAAGAGGCTGGAACCAAACTTTCAACTTTTCTCATCTAGCATTTAACAAGGGCCACTGTTAACGGGATGCCAAGCAACCTGAGGCGAACCATTAATATTGACCTCACCATTTCCCAGAATCCCACACCCAACCTGCTGAGCAAACCACCTGAAACATCCAACTCTGTTTTAGAAAACCAGATGATTTTATCAAGTTTCTGAATTGACCTTTCCCCTTGACTTGAAACATTAAACCAGGAACATCAGTAAGGACATACAAATTTTTAAGACAACTTACAGAAACCCATCCTGTCTCTCACTTTAGCCAGGTGGGCTGCTATAAGGGTGCTGAGTGAGCCATGTTATAAACCAAATGGCCATTGTCTTTTTGATCTAGGACCACATTCAGCCAACGAGAGCATCCAGGTGACTGAGCTAGAATTAAATCCGAATTCTCTAGGTCGCCTTCTGGTTAGGCTGCCACCTGCAGGGTAAAAAGATAGTTCAGAACATAGAGCAGTTAGTGCTTACTCACAACACAGGCAGAAATGCAAAAGGTTTGTGGAGAATTGTCTCTAAAACAAATCCTAGCAAACAGTTGCTTTTTTGTTTACCACACTACTGCTAACTGCACTGCTGCCTCATTCAGCTTCTAACCAGTTCTAATACTCAAATGTCAGCTTTGCTGTTCTTAACTTCCCTTGAGTCTATGCTATTGGCTTTTAGTTCCATTTTTTAAAATAGAATGTCATCCTGTTTCACAACCACTGTTAGTTTCCCAGTATAATATATTCTGGAAATTTTAATATCTTAATATATCAATAATGGGAGAAGGCAATGGCACCCCACTCCAGTACTGTTGCCTGGAAAATCCCATGGATGGAGGAGCCTGGTAGGCTGCAGTCCATGGGGTCGCTAAGAGTCAGACACCACTGAGCGACTTCACTTTCACTTTTCACTTTCATGCATTGGAGAAGGAAATGGCAACCCACTCCAGTGTTCTTGCCTGGAGAATCCCAGGGACGGAGAAGCCTGGTAGGCTGCAGTCTATGGGGTCGCACAGAGTTGGACACGACTGAAGCGACTTAGCAGCAGCAGCAGCATATCAATAATGTTGAGGATCTTAAATACAAGATTGACCTGAAATGCAATCCATGGTTTAAGACTATGCATATTGAAATAAATCATATGTTCCAAATAATTCTTTGGAAGTGGAAGTAGAATATTATCAAGGTAGAATAGGGCTTGGGGGTCAGACACACTTGAGTTTAGACCTTAGGTCCCTCACTTATTTTCGGTATTATCTTCAGGAAGTTTGTTTTCTCATCTATTAAAAGGGAAAATTATATTTCTTAAAGTTATTAGAATTAAATAAAATCATGTAAGGTGGTTAGGAGGATTCCTGACATGATAGCAGGTACTCAATAGTGTCAGTTCCTATCTTGCTCCTGTTTTGGATTGTGAGTGTGTGAACATCATCAAAGGGTTTGTTGAAATGATGATGAACCGTTGGATTAGAGCAGCAGTCCCCAAGTTTTTTGGCACCAGGGACATTCCCTGGAAGACATTATTTTTCCCATGGACCAGGGTGAAGAGGATGGTTTCAGAATGATTCAAACCCATTACATATATTGTGTACTTTATTATTATTACATCCGCTCCACCTCAGGTCTTCGGGTATTAGATCCCAGAGGTTGAGGACTTTTGCACTAGATCATCTGCCTTTTGGTTCTGTGCTGATAGGAGAGTCTTTTTCTTCCCTGTTCACATTGGTTTTTACTCACTGTTGTTTGGTTGCTTGTCACAGCTTCTGTTAGTACACTGACTCAAATTATCCTGATTTGTTCACTTGATCCACTAGTTATTGTTTTTCAGAAGCTTGAAAAGAACTTTCTGAATGCTCCATTTCATTGAAATATTAAGAAAACATCAATTATAATTTACTTTCATGCCAACTTTCTAGTGTTTTATTGGTAGCTTGAAAAGGTTTGTTCCTGGCTATCATAGATAACATTTACATAAATAACATTCTGGTTATTTGGAAGATACATCATTTTACCAACCCAGCAGATTGAAAAGTGACACAGGAACAGCATCCTGGAGGGTGTATGTGACACACTGAAACTAATCTTATGGATTTTATGTGCACTGAAGTGGAGGTACACAGACATGGCATTAATTCATTCACTCTATAAAATAAATGTGAGTATGTAGGGTAAGGTTTGACCCCATTTATAAAAGATTGTGTTTAAAACAATACTTACATATAGACTAATTTGTCCATTGAACTTCAATATAATTTCCACAGAAATTGAGTTAAGCTCTCAAATGTATTTAATGAAGTCTCAGGATTCTAATATTTATCCAAGGATTAGTCTTTTTGGTCAATATAAAAAACCATTAGCATGCGTTTTCTCATTTAACATTCACAAAAAATCAATAAACAGATAAGGCAACTACTTTACCCATTAGTGCATAAAACACCAAAATGCACCATATAGTTCATTCTTAATTCACAGAGAGTTCTCACTGATTTTGTGAATTAAGAATTATCTGTTCAATATTTAAGCAGCCACCTTGGCATTCTTCAAGTGTTCTACAGAGTTAACTAGGCTTGTGTAATCTATAAAGGCCATTTCTTTTATTCTGCCATCAGTAAGTACAAGGTAATGGCAAACCACTTCAGTATTCTTGCCTTGAGAACCCCATGAACAGTATGAAAAAACAAAAAGATATGACCCTGAAAGATGAACTCCTGAGATTGGTAGGTGCCCAATATGCCACCAGAGAAAAGTGGAGAAATTATTCCAGAGAGAATGAAGAGACAGAGCCAAAGCAAAAACACCCCCCAGTTGTGGAAGTGACTGGTGATGGAAGTAAAGTCTGATGGTGTAGAGAGCAATATTGCATAGGAACCTGGAATGTTAGGTCCACGAGTCAAGGTAAATTGGAAGTGATCAAACAGAAGATGGCAAGAGTGAACATTAACATTTTAGGGATCAGTGGACTAAAGTGGGCTGGAATGGGTGAATTTAATTCAGATGACCATTATATCTACTACTGTGGGCAAGAATCCCTTAGAAGAAATGGAGTAGCCATCATAGTCAACAAAAGAATCTGAAATGCAGTACTTGGGCGCAGTCTCAAAAATGACAGAATGATCTCTCTTCCTTTCCAAGGCAAACCATTCAGTATCACAGTAATCCAAGTCTATGCCCCAATCACTAATGCCAAAGAAGCTGACATTGAGTGGTTCTATGAGGACCTACAAGACCTTCTAGAACTAACCAAAAAAAGATGTCCTTTTCATCATAAGGGACTGGAATACAAAACTAGCCAGTCAAGAGATACCTGGAGTAACGAGCAAGTTTGACCTTGAAATACAGAATGAAACAGGGCAAAAGCTAACAGTTTTGCCAAGAGAACACACTGGTCATAGCAAACACCCTCTTCCAGCAGCACAAAGGATGACTCTACACATGGAGACCACCAGATGGTCAACACCAAAATCAGATTGATTATATTCTTTGCAGTCAAAGATGGAGAAGCTCTCTATAGTCAGCAAAAACAAGACCGGGAGCTGACTGTGGCTCAGATCATGAACTCCCTGTTGCAAAATTCAGACTTAAATTTAAAAAAGTAGGGAAAACCACTAGACCATTCAGCTATTACCTAAATCAAATTGCTTTAGTGCAAGTGACAAATAGATTCAAGGGTTTAGACCTGATAGAGTGCCTGAAGAACTGTGAACAGAAGTTTGTGACACTGTAAAAGGAGGCAGTGATCAAGACCATTCCAAGAAAAAGAAATGCAAAAAGGCAAAATGGGTGTTTGAGGAGGCCTTACTGAGAAAAGAAGAGAAGCTAAAGGCAAAGGAGAAAATGGAAGATATACCCATCAGAATGCACAGTTCCAAAGAATAGGAAGGAGAGATAAGAAAGTCTTCCTCCGTGATCAATACAAAGAAATAGAGGAAAACAATAGAATGGGAAAGACTAGAGATTTATTCAAGAAAATAGAGATACCAAGGGAACATTTCATGCAAAAATGGGCACAATAAAGGACAGAAATTGTATGGCCCTAGAAGGAGCAGAAGATATCAAGAAAAGGTGGCAAAAATACACCAAGGAATTATACAAAAAAAGATCTTAATGACCCAGATAACAACGACGGTGTGATCACTCACCTACAGACAGACATCTTGGAATGCGAAGTTAAGTGGACTTTAGGAAGCATCACTTCGAACAAAGCTGGTAGAGATGATGGAATTCCAGTTGAGCTCTTTCAAATCCTAAAAGATGATGCTATGAAAGTGCTGCACTCAGTATGCCAGCAAATGTGGAAAACTCAGAAGTGGCCACAGGACTGGAAAAGGTCCGTTTTCATTCCAGTCCCAAAGAATGCTCAAAATACCGCACAATTGCACTCATCTCACATGCTAGCAAAGTAATGCTCAAAATTCTACAAGCCAGGCTTCATCAGTACATAAACCGAGAATGTCCAGATGTTCAAGCTGGATTTAGAAATGGCAGAGAAATCAGAGATCAAATCGCCAACATCTGTTGGATCATCAAAAAAGCAAGAGAGTTCCAGAAAAATTTCTACTTCTGCTTTATTGACTATGCCAAAGCCTTTGACTGTGTGGATCACAACAAATTGTGAAAAATTCTGAAAGAGATGGGAATACCAGACCACCTGACTTGCCTCCTGAGAAATCTGTATGCAAGTCAGGAAGCAGCAGTTAGAACTGGACATGGAACAGCAAACTGGTTCCAATTTGGGAAAAGGAGTACATCAAGGCTATTTATCATCACCCTACTTATTTAACTTTTATACAGAGTACATCATGTGAAACGCTGGGCTGGATGAAGCACAAGCTGAATAAAGATCGCCGAGAGAAATATCAATAAGCTCAGATATGTCAATGACACCACCCTTATGTCAGTGTGTGAAGAGGAACTGAAGAGCCTCTTGATGAAAGTGAAAGAGGAGAGTGGAAAAAGCAGGTTTAAAACTCAGTATTCAAAAAGCGAAGATTATAGCATCCTGTCTCATCACTTCATGGCAAATAGATGGGGAAACAACGGAAACAGTGACACACTTTATTTTCTTCGGCTCCAAAATCACTGCAGATGGTGACTTCAGTCATGAAATTAAAAGACACTTGCTCCTTGGAAGAAAAGCTAACAGCATATTAAAAAACAGAGACATTACTTTGCCAACAAAGGTCCATCTAGTCAAAGCTATGGTTTTTCCAGTAGTCATGTATGGATGTGAGAGTTGCACCATAAAGACAGCTGAGTGGTGAAGAATTAATGCTTTTGAAGTGCGGTGTTGGAGAATGACTGTTGATAGTTGGACTGCAAGGAGATCTAACCAGTCCATCCTAAAGAAAATCAGTCCTGAATATTCATTGGAAGGACTGATGTTGATGCTGAAACTCTAATACTTTGGCCACCTGATGCGAAAAACTGACTCATTGGAAAAGACCCTGATGATGGGAAAGATTGAAGGCAGGATGAGAAAGGGAAGACAGTGGATGAGATGGTGGGATGGCATTACTGTCTTGAAGGACATGCTGCTGCTGCTAAGTCTCTTCAGTCATGTCCGACTCTGTGTGACCCCATAGACAGCAGCTAACCAGGCTCCTCTGTCCCTGGGATTCTCCAGGCAACAATACTGGAGTGGGTTGCCATTTCCTTCTCCAATGTATGCCTGCATGCTAAGTCTCTTCAGTCATGTCTGACTCTGTGTGACCCCATAGACAGCAGCCCACCAGGCTCCTCTGTCCACGGGATTCTCTAGGCAAGAATACTGGAGTGGGTTGCCATTTCCTTCTCCGAACAAAGGACATGAGTTTGAGCAATCTCCAGGAGCTGTGATGGACAGGGAAGCCTGGCATGCTGCAGTCCATGGGATCAAAAAGAGTCAGACATGACTGAGTGACTGAATTGAAGTGAATTGAAATACAAACCTGAATCCTAAGACAAAGTGATGATTTTGAAAAGTGTGTTAACAGATTTCCTAGAAAAGGAAGAATAAGGTCACTCTTCAACATATTAAAAACATCTTAATTCACTTATAGTAGATCAATGTAAACTAAAATGACTCTGAAATACTAGTTTTCACCTGCAAATTTGGCACTTCTCTCAATTCCTTTGGATATATACTCAGAAGTAGGGTTTCTGATTATATAGTAATTCTATTTTTAGTTTTTCTAGTAACCTTTATACTGTTTTTCATAGCAGCTGTACCATTTTACCTTCCCACCAACAGTGTACAAGTGTTGCAATTTTCCACATTTTTGTTAACATTTTTTTTCAGCAGTAGTCATTCCAGCAGGTGTGAGATGGTATCTCACTGTGGTTTTGGCTTGCATTTCCCTAATGATTAGTAGTGTTGAAGATCTTTTTCTATGTCTGTGCCAAGATATGGAAATAACCTAAATGTCCATGGATGGATACATGGATAAAAATGTGATGCATATGTGGTGCTGGTGGTTTTAGTCACTAACTCATGTCCAAGTATTTGTGACCATATGAACTGTAGCCTGCCAGGTTCCTCTGTCCATGGGATTTCCCAGGCAAGAATACTGGAGTGGGTTACCATTTCCTTCTCCAGGGGATCCTCCTTATCCGGGGATCAATCCCATGTCTCCTGCTTGGCAGGTGGCACTGAGCCACCTGGGAAGCCCGGTGTATATGTACAGTGGAATATTATTCAGCCTTAAAAAAAGAAGGAAACCCTGCCCTATTCTAAAACATGAATGAACCTGAAAGACATTAACTGAGATAAGCCACTCAACAGAAGGACAAAGACTGTCTGATTCCACTTGTATCTGAAATAGTCAAATTCATAGAAACAGAGAGTAAAATGATGCTTGCCAGGAGATGGGAGGAGAGGAGATTAGGGAGCTGCTGTAAAAAACAGAAAGTAAATGTTCAGTTCAGTTCAGTTCAGTCACTCAGTCGTGTCCGACTCTTGCGACCCCATGAATCGCAGCACGCCAGGCCTCCCTGTCCATCACCAACTCCCAGAGTTCACTCAGACTCACGTCCATCGAGTCAGTGATGCCATCCAGCCATCTCATCCTCTGTCATCCCCTTCTCCTCCTGCCCCCAATCCCTCCCAGCATCAGAGTCTTTTCCAATGAGTTAGCTCTTCACATGAGGTGGCCAAAGTACTGGACTTTCAGCTTTAGCATCATTCCTTCCAAAGAACACCCAGGGCTGATCTCCTTCAGAATGGACTGGTTGGATCTCCTTGTAGTCCAAGGGAGTTTCAAGAGTCTTCTCCAACACCACAGTTCAAAAACATCAATTCCTCGGCGCTCAGCTTTCTTCACATTCCAACTCTCACATCCATACATGACCACAGGGAAAACCATAGCCTTGACTAGACAGACCTTTGTTGGCAAAGACCATCCCCATGGAAAAGAAATGCAAAAAAAGCAAAATGGGTGTCTGAGGAGGCCTTACAAATACCTGTGAAAAGAAGAGAAGTGAAAAGCAAAAGAGAAAAGGAAAGATATAAGCATCTGAACGCAGAGTTCCAAAGAATAGCAAGAAGAGATAAGAAAGCCTTCCTCAGTGATCAATGCAAAGAAATAGAGAAAAACAACAGAATGGGAAAGACTAGAGATCACTTCAAGAAAATTAGATACCAAGGGAACATTTCATGCAAAGATGGGCTCGATAAAGGACAGAAATGGTATGGACCTAACAGAAGCAAAGATATTAAGAAGAGGTGGCAGGAATACACAGAAGAACTGTACAGAAAAGATCTTCACAACCAAGATAATCATGATGGTGTGATCACTGACCTAGAGCCAGAAATCCTGGAATGTGAAGTCAAGTGGGCCTTAGAAAGCATCACTACAAACAAAGCTAGTGGAGGTGATGGAATTCCAGTTGAGCTCTTTCAAATCCTGAAAGATGATGCTGTGAAAGTGCTGCACTCAATATGCCAGCAAATTTGGAAGACTCAGCAGTGGCCACAGGCCTGGAGAAGGTCAGTTTTCATTCCAATCCCAAAGAAAGGCAATGCCAAAGTGCATGTAATATAGGATTAATAAGCTCTAGAGATCTGCTGTATGCCTTTGTGCTCAAAGTTAGCAATACTCTGTTGTGCACTTAGAATTTTATTAAGAGGGTAGATCTCATAATAAAAATTCTTACCATAATAAAAAAATTGATCAGTAAAAGTCTAAGAGTTTAATAGTACAGTATATGTACACAAATATAAAGAAACACACTCATATATTCTGAGATAAGAATGCCAGCATGCAGTCTCTGTGGATGAAGATTTGATTCTGCCTACCATCATTTCAAATTTTCTCTGAACCAGAAAATATAGCTACAGATAGTCTCCCTCATTTATGAAATTAAGCACATACAAGGGTAAAATTTCAGCAGTGTTTGAAATAGTAAAAGAATGGAAACAATCTAGATGCCCACCACAGGAGAAGGGTTAAAGGAGTCATAGTATTATTCTTATTGTAAAAATATAAAATGTTCACATTTTTATGATTGCATGAGTATTTGCAGAGCCAAGTATGTACTTTCCTTTTTTGAATTGTTTTATTGTTGTTTTCTGGTGTTTCTAGTTATCTGTTTCCCCTGCATTTATCTTCCATATTTTGCAAATGCTCTCACCTGAGGGAGTCCCTTTCAGACCTCTTACTTATCCTTAGCTACAAGCTTTCTAGGCCAACTATGAAATTCTCATTCTGTGATTCCCTTTATTTTTTTTCCTGGGTTGATTCCAATGTTTCTTTGCCTTGTCATCTCCTATCTTCATTTTATTCTTTCATTTATGTGAACACATCCTTGAGAAAATTATTAAGAAAATGTAAAAAGGAGGTAATTTTTCTGAGTTTTTACACGTCTAAAAATGTTTCTATTCTACTCACATTCTTGGTTGATAATTTGTCTTGGTATATAATTCAAGATTGAGAATTATTTCCATCAAAATTACAAAAGTTTTGCTCCATTGTCTTTTAGCATCAGTGATGTTGCTGATAAATCTGATGTTTTATGAATTCTTTTTTCTTCCTAGTTTTCTAAGAAGAGAAAAAGCAAGAATTCTATTTTCTGATTACCTCACCATTCTTCTCCTGAAACTCTTCACTCAGGGAAACAGAGGGGAAACACACTCTTTTCCATTCCCTTTCCAAATGGATAGAAGTACCCTTGTATCTGCTCCTTCCTCTGTGCCATGTGACTTATGGTTAAACTTTATGATCTATGGGAACATCTCCCAGTAGATGGTGATGACATTTAGAAACACTCTTCTGCTGATAGAGTCTAATTTTCAGCCCCCATCTATATCTATGTTGACTCTTCCATTGTTTTTACATTTATACTATTATTATCTTAGTCTTCCTGAGTAAAATTAATGCCTTTAGCAGAAAGGAGGGAGGTCAAAAGAAGTTAAAAAGTGGAAAGTCTTCAATGTATATTTTAATATTTAGAATTTTTTCTTTGTTATAGTATAGAACATGTTCCCCATTGGAAGTTTCATTTCACCATCTTACTCAATTGCAGCTTACTTAACCTCATGTTGTATAAACCATCTTCAGTTATCTGATTAAACTCCTAGATCTTTTATATAGTGTATGGATATCTCTGTATACTTATTTCTGTTTTAATCCTAAATTTACTATCTTATTTCCTTCAGGCTAGTCATTTATGTATGCAATGCAGCCCAAATGCAATGCAATGTATGCAATGCAGCCCAAATGCAAATGCAATGCAGCCCAAATGCAAACATTATTGATACTATTACATTTAGAATTGTATTTCTATTATGATATCTATTCTTCAGAAGACATTGGAAGATATATGAAAATAGCCTATGTACAGACTCTCCCTCTTTCTGCAGTAGAACTATGTCTTCCTGTGGTCACTGAGCTATGCAACGCCAGCCCAAGGTACAGATTGTTATGAGAATCAAACTAATCATTAAAACTAATCAATCACATTCTCCCTCACACAAATCATTAAAGCAGATAATACAAGTGGATTTTGTACTTGTAATTTTTTACTTGTAAACAGAGCCTTGAGTTTAACTGAAATCAAGCTGTTTCATGTAAGATTTTCACAGCCAAGAATAATTACAAATATGAAATTACTAAAATATGAAATTGCTTATGACTAATCAATAAAAGTGAGTCAAGAATAATTGCCAAATAGGAAACTACATTATTTTAGATGATAATAAGCATTTAAAGTAACTCAATTGGATCTACTGCTTTGTAATTAATGGTTTATATGGATACTTTAATCTCTGCAGTTCCTGTTGTATTTTCAAAAAGTAAATACTTAATCCTCATCAGTGTGAGATAAATTAAAGAAAGAAGCTTATATTTCTTCTTCCGATGAAGGGCAAACTCCTCCAAATAGAAGTGTAGCATCTACTTTGCAGTACTACCACATAAGAATTTTAAATAACTTGGATTATTTTGGTACCAAGTGGGATTTGAGGATGAATAATATAGGTTTCTAAATTGGAATTTCTGTAGCTATGACAATTAATGTCCTCAGTAGAGCAGAAGTACCAGGAGAAGTGCAAAGAATCAGAATCTTAGCAGTCATTCATCCATTCAACACCTTCTAAATACAGTCCATATTGCTAGATAATATGCAGAGGGAAATGGAACTGAGGATATCTATATCTATATCTCTCTCTCTATATATATATAAAACACTTTTGAAATGGAGTGCTTCATCATAGAGGGAAAAGTCACTGTTAGAGAAAAATCTGTGGGACATACAGATTCCCCACAGCATTCCAGAGTCAGAGACTAGGTTCTATTATTTAATTTAGAATATTTCTAGTTTTTATTGATTGAAACAATAGTGACTGAAGAAATGCTATTTCAGAATCTATATAATAATAAGAAACATGATTTCTGAGTTCAGAAAACATAGAAAAAGATTAGTGTTAAAATTTACCCTGCAATCACAAGGAACAATAATTCATTATGGTTCATGTCTAAACTGCTGCCAAAGCTTTCGAATGAAATAGTTAAGTTTTGAAAGCACAGCGAATGACCTCCATTTTTTAAATTGTTGAAGGTAAGATAAAATTGTCCATCCAATTATGGAACCTGTTTACTGTGACTGAGAATGATTGAAACATTCCTGTTCACACAAATCTGTCATAAAGTTTTCTTTCTGGTGACAGCTCTTATCCTTCTGTTGTCAGTGTTACTGAAAAGGTTTGCAAGGGCTTTTTCAGTATACAGAAAAGGTTCTACTGTTTTTCTTTCAAAAGCATCTGTTTCTTAGTGTGTGACAACTGCTGATGATAAAATGATAGGCTCTTTATGTGTAATATAGAATTCCCTTGCTGAATACTTACACACCCTAAGGGAAATTCTTTCTTGTGTTAGTCCTGATAATTCTGTAAAATAGTATAAAACTGGCTACTCCTTTCTCATCATAAACATTCTTAAATGCCGCTTCTCATAACTTGTATGAAAATCGCTTCCCATGACTGTGGACTTTATTATACTTTTACTTACTTGTTTTTGTGTTTTGTTCTGATACCTCCAACTTATGAAATTTTTCCCCATTATTCTCATATTAAAGGCATGAAATTTTCTATAAAGACAGATAACTTTGTTTTCCATCTTAATTTTGTACACACTCTTAGAAAGACAGAAAATGCCCTGGTGGTAGCCAAAGAATTTATATAGATTCTGCTTAATTTTGTGTCTCAAGCCTATGAAGCATATTCTAAAGTAATAATCATAACACTTAAAATACACCTACTGGCATAACATTTTTGTTGAAGTGGGTTTTAGGGATCCTATGTTCTGCAACATTTCTGGCAAGAGAGTACAAAGAATATTTTTAAATGAAACTTCCATTTTTTACTTTAGCTCTTTTTTTTTGATTGAGAAGTTATGAATATATTTTGCCCTCATTTCACAAATGAAAATGTGTTAAAATGCAATTAATCTACCACATTAACTCTAGGAAACATTGTCTGTATTTGTTAAACACTTCAAAATTCTGCTGTGAACCAGTTAATTCTAAGTAATTTCTCAGTTAAATATTTACATGGGCTTTCATGTTGATAAGCTTTCGCCTGTCTTAAATAATCAGCAGATTGTCCAGTGTAGCACACCGTAAAAGCAACTCACTAGGACTTAAAATGGTTTAGCTGGTTGGGACTATTTTTTGCGTAGTTTTATCCTAGCTAAAAGAGGTAACAGCTTTAGGAATTCCTTTCCTTGTCTACATTTCTAATGTTCAGAGTTCTGTTTTAAAATGAATGCTTGTATGAGGATGTTTACATCATGAATATCCTAAATACAGTCTTAAGTTTCTCTTCAGAAAGGCAACAAATCTTTATGATTTTAAAATTTTAGGAATAACTAAGTTTAAAGTTATTTTCATAAAGCCTAAGTAGATGGAAAAAGTAAAACAAAAAAAAAAGGATAGAAATTATTCTTCACCAAATTAGACTGAAGAAGAAAATAATGCATAGATTATGCAAAGATTCTATATGCACAAAGATACTTAAGACATGATTCTCCAAATAGGAAAATGGTATAAACATGTAAAACATCAATAGTAGTCAAAGATTTAATAATCATAATAGAGATGATGTCACAAATAGTAGATGATTAATTCTTTTTTTTTAATTTGAGCTTTCACAGACTTCAGAGATTTTTTTTTGTTTCTTGAAGTATAACATATATACAGAAGAGTATATATAACAAGTTGTAGTTCAAAATATTTTTTAATATATCCACAATTGAATATATCCACATTACCAACATACAGATCAAGAATAAGAGCAGTTGGACATACCCATGATACCAAAATCCAGATCAAGAATCAGAGCAAACGCTAATGGTTTTTTTATTCTATTACAATAAGAGTAGATGATTAATTCTTAGATGAACTGTAAGGCAGTTTTACTCTTAGACATCAGAGAGTGGAATGATCACTTCAGATGAGAAATAGAAACAAGACTGAAAGTCCTCCAATGTGGTATTTAAGTCCAAGGCAAAGTTTTGAAAATAAATATAATTATATGCAGACCAGGAATCTGTTTCCTACCACTGATGCTCAGTATTATTCTATCTCTCTTTAGTTCCTTATGATCTAGTTTTGTAAGTACTTACTAATTCTCTTCTGTAAGTATGGTAAAAGATAGAAAAAAGTGATTTTTTGCCCTCCAAAACTCATAGTCAACTAAGATGATGAGTAAAACATACGTATAATGGCATTTACAATGTTAGAGTAAGAAGGAATTATTGAAGGGTTCTGAGGCAAACGCTGAGCTCTGCCCAAGTTTAATTCGAGGAGCTTCAGCCTTGGTATAAGTTTTGCTAAGTGATAGGTTAATCCATTGTTTGACTTTACTAAATACAAAGAATAGTTAGATGGAGAATTGCAAATAATGTTCAGTTCAGTTCAGTTCAGTTGCTCAGTCCTGTCTGACTCTTTGCGACCCCGTGAACCGCAGCATGCCAGGCCTCCCTGTCCATCAGCAAGTTCCGGAGTTCATCCAAACTCATGTCCATTGAGTCAGTGCTGGCATCCAACCATCTCGTCCTCTGTCGTCCCCTTCTCCTCCTGCCCTTAATCTTTCCCAGCATTAGGGTCTTTTCCAATGAGTCAGCTCTTGGCATCAGGTGGCCAAAGTATTGGAGTTTCAGCTTCAGCATCAGTCCTTCCAATAAACACCCAGGACTTATCTCCTTTAAGATGGACTGGTTGGATCATCCTCAAATTTGAATTTCCTAATTCTGGAAAAAATATGATTTTTCCATACTTCGTTGACCTATGTTTTACTAATGATAATATTGATTTTCTTTGTAAATCAACTAATAATATTTAATAAAGTCAGATCAAAAATATTCTGAGTATTAATGTAATAGAGCTAGGATTAAAATTTGGTCATGGATAATCCAAATAGAGAATTGGATTAAAAATAGCATTGGAGATGAAAAATAATTCCCCTTTTTCATCAAATTCCTTGCTGAGTCCTAGAGTTAGCAAAGGTCAGGAGTGGGGGAATACTTAGAATCATGACTGTCTGGGAGGCATGTTAGTGGGTTTATCTGTGAGTATACCATAAATTTTTTTAATCCGTTGAATACATTCCAAGTCAAGTTTAATATTTTCATCTTATTTAGGCTTTTGCTTTGTAATTTTTCTTAACTAGTAAAGGGAATGGAAATTTTATTACATGTGGCTCAGAATTAACTGTACTATCTTGATGAATGTTCAGTATGTGTATGTTTTAGTAGCTCACATTTAAAAACACTGAAAGACCTGTCAACATTTGGATGTATATCAAAAATGTTATGTGTAAGTTTGACTATTCATGAAATTATAATAGTTTCCAAGGGTAAAGGGGAAGAGTTTTATCTGAAGCCAAGATTGTGTCAATCTCAAAAAAATGACACAAGCCCTTGTGATTATCTTGTAATTAATCTTTGGTATATTTTGATTTGAAAATTTGGTTTTCTTATCATGTCAGAAATTTACCATCCTAAAGTTGACCTAATTAGGCAGTTTTCTTTCGTTATCTATCATTTGGCAGGTGTTTGTGGTTAAACAAACAAACAAACCAAAAAAAGAACTGATCACATTTTTCACTCCCTGATTTTTCAGTTCAGTTCAGTTCAGTCATTCAGTCGTGTCCGACTCTTTGCAACCCCATGAATTACAGCACACCTCCCTGTCCATCAACAACTCCCAGAGTTCACCCAAACTCATGTCCATCGAGGCGGTGATGCCATCTAGCTATCTCATCCTCTGTCATCCCCTTTTCCTCCTGCCCTCAACCCCTCCCAGCATCAGAGTCTTTTCCAGTGAGTCAACTTTTTGCATGAGGTGGCCAAAGTATTGAAGTTTCAGCTTTAGCATCAGTTCTTCCAAAGAACACCCAGGACTGATCTCCTTTAGAATGGACTGGTTTTATCTCCTTGCAGTCCAAAGACACACTGGTTTTTATTCCTGCCTAAATCAATAAATACCGACCCCAGGTTGGTAGGTGCTCAGTATAGTACTGGTGATCAGTGCAGAAATAACTCCAGAAAAAATGAAGGGATGCAGCCAAAGCTAAAACAACACCCAGTTGTGGATGCGACTGGTGATAGAAGCAAGGTTCAATGCTGTAAAGAGCAATATTACATAGGAACCTGGAATGTTAGGTCCATGAATCAGGCAAATTGCAAGTGGTCAAACAGGAGATGGCAAGAATGAACATCGACATTCTAGGAATTTGTGAACTAAGATGGATTGGAATAGGAGAATTTAACTCAGATGATCATTATATCTACTACTGTGGGCAGAAATCCCTTAGAAGAAATGGAGTACCATCATAGTCAACAAAAGAGTCCGAAATGCAGGACAAGGATGCAATCTCAAAAATGACAGAATGATCTCTGTTCATTTCCAAGACAAACCATTCAATATCATAGTAATCCAAGTCTATGCCCCAACCAATAACACTGAAGAAGCTGAAATTGAACACTTCTATGAAGATCTACAAGACCTTCTAGAACTAACACCCCAAAAAGTGTCCTTTTCATCATAGGGGACTGGAATGCAAAAGTAGGAAGTCAAAAAACACCTGGGGTAACAAGCAAATTTGGCCTTGGAGTACAGAATGAAGCAGGGCAAAGGCTAATAGAGTTCTGCCAAGAGAACGCACTGGTCATAGCAAACACTCTCTTCCAACAACACAAGAGAAGACTCTACGCATGGATATCACCAGATGGTTGACACTGAAATCAGACTGATTATATTGTTTGCAGTCAAAGATAGAGAAGCTCTATACAGTCAGCATAAACAAGACTGGGAGCTGACTGTGGCTCAGATCATGAACTCCTTATTGCCAAATTCAGACTGAAATTGAAGAAAATGGAGAAAACCACTAGACCATTCAGGTCTGACCTAAATCAAATCCCTTATGACTATACAGTGGAAGTGAGAAATAGATTTAAGGGACTAGATCTGACAGACAGAGTGCCTAATGAACTATGGATGGAGGTTCGTGACATTGAACAGGAGACAGGAATCAAAACAATCCTCCCAAAAAAAATAAATGCAAAAAAGAAAAATGGCTGTCTGAGGAGGCCTTACAAATAGCTGTGAAAACAAGGGAAGTGACAAGCAAAGGAGAAAAGGAAAGATACACCCATTTGAATACAGAGTTCCAAAGAATAGCAAGGAGAGATAAGAAAGCCTTCCTCAGTGATCAGTGCAAAGAAATAGAGGAAAACAACAGAATGGGAAAGACTAGAGATCTCTTCAAGAAAATTAGAGATGCCAAGGGAACATTTCATGCAAGGATGGGCTCGATAAAGACAGAAATGGTATGGACCTGACAAAAGCAGAAGATATTAAGAAGAGATGGCAAGAATACACAGAAGAACTGTATAAAAAAGAGCTTCATGACCCAAATAATCATGATGGTGTGATCACTCACCTAGAGCCAGACACCCTGGAATGTGAAGTCAAGTGGACCTTAGGAAGCATCACTACGAACAAAGCTAGTGGAGGTGATGGAATTCCAGTTGAGCTATTCCAAAGCCTGAAAGATGATGCTGTGAAAGTGCTGCACTCAATATGCCAGCAAATTTGGAAAACTCAGCAGTGGCCACAGGACTGGAAAAGGTCAGTTTTCATTCCAATCCCAAAGAAAGGCAATGCCAAAGAATGCTCAAATAACCGCACAATTGCACTCATCTCACACGCTAGTAAAGTCATGCTCAAAATTCTCCAAGCCAGGCTTCAGCAATACATGAACCGTGAACTTCCAGATGTTCAAGCTGGTTTTAGAAAAGGCAGAGGAACCAGAGATCAAATTGCCAACATCTGCTGGATCATAGAAAAAGCAAGAGAGTTCCAGAAAAACATCTATTTCTGCTTTATTGACTATGCCAAAGCCTTTGACCGTGTGGATCACAATAAACTATGGAAAATTCTGAAAGAGATGGAAATACCAGATCACCTGACCTGCTTCTTGAGAAACCTATATGCAGGTCAGGAAGCAACAGTTAGAACTGGACATGGAACAACAGACTGGTTCCAAATAGGAAAAGGAGTACGTCAAGTCTGTATATTGTCACCCTGCTCATTTAACTTCTATGCAGAGTACATCATGAGAAATGCTGGGCTGGAAGAAGCACAAGCTGGAATCAAGATTGCCGGGAGAAATACCAATAACCTCAGATATGCAGATGATACCACCCTTATGGCAGAAAGTGAAGAAGAACTAAAAAGCCTCTTGATGAAAGTGAAAGAGGAGAGTGAAAAAGTTGGCCTAAAGCTCAAAATTTAGAAAACTAAAATCATGGCATCCGGTCACTTCATGCCAAATAGATGGGGAAAGAGTGGAAACAGTGGCTGACTTTATTTTTCTGGGCTCCAAAATCACTGTAGATGGTGATTGCAGCCACGAAATTAAAAGACACTTACTCCTTGGATGGAAGGTTATGACCAACCTAGACAGCATATTAAAAAGCAGAAACATTACTTTGTCAACAAAGGTCCGTCTAACCAGTGGTCATGTATGGATGTGAGAGTTGGACTATAAAAAAAGCTGAGCACCGAAGAATTGATTCTTTTGAACTGTAGTGTTGGAGAAGACTCTTGAGAGTCCCTTGGACTGCAAGGACATCCAACCAGTCCATCCTAAAGGAGATCAGCCCTGGGTGTTCATTGGAAGGACTGATGCTGAGGCTGAAACTCCAATACTTTGGCCACCTCATGCAAAGAGCTGACACATTGGAAAAGACCTTGATGCTGGGAAAGATTGAGGACAGGAGAAGAAGGGGACAACAGAGGATGAAATGGTTGGATGGTGTCATCGACTCAATAGACATGGGTTTGGGTGGACTCCGGGAGTTGGTGATGGACAGGGATGCCTGGCATGCTGTGGTTCATGGGGTCGCAAAGAGTTGGACACAACTGAGAGACTGAACTGAACTGAAATCAATAAAACATAGGCTCTACGTACCCCTGTAACATTAATTTTTCCAAAAATAGGTAAAAGAATAAATACGTACATTTTATGAATGCTTGCTCAGTTGTTCAGTCGTATCCAGCTCTTTGAGACCCCATGGATGGTAGCCTACCAGATTCCTTTGTCCATGGGAATTTTCCAGGCAAGAATACTGGAGTAGATTGCCATTTCCTTCTCCACATTTTATGAATACTGTGTGGAGGAAGACTCAGGAAGATTTCGGGAACACTGAGCATTATTGATGGCTTGCCACGTGGATCAACAGTAAAGAATTCACCTGCAGTGCAGGAGGCACAGGAGACATGGATTTGAGCACTGAGTCAGGAAGATCCCATGGAGGAAGATAGCAACCCATTCCAGTATTCTTGCCAGGAAAATCCCATGGACAGAGGAGTCTGGCGGGCTACAGTCCATAGGGTCACAAAGAATAGAACTTGACTCAGTGATTGATCACACATGCACAAGCATTGGTGATACATGTAGAATTTTTTGTATAAATGCTTTTTCAAAATTAGTTACAGGAATTTATACTAAATTCTGACAGTTTTAATCAAAGAAAAGCTATGAGTGAAAAATTAAAATATATTTGTGATATTTTTATTCTAAATAAAATTGGATGGTATGAAGATTTAAATTCTATGAAAAACCAAAAAATGTATATATAATAATACATAATAAACACATCCTCACAAGCACACCTGATGTTTTACTTTAAATGTAGTTATGACTTTTAAAGAAAATGGTTACATTATAAAAATGAATCTTAATTTTTAAAAAATAGATAATAATGCTTCTCCTGAAGGGATGAAGATGAATTCTTATGTTCAAGTGTGTCTTTACTGGAGTTCTCATATTCCAAAGAGTTTAAGGCATTTAATATATAATAGATTAACCATTCAGTTCAGTTCAGTTCAGTTCAGTTCAGTCACTCAGTCGTGTCCGACTCTTGCGACCCCATGAATCACAGCACGCCAGGCCTCCCTGTCCATCACCAACTCCCTGAGTTCACTCACACTCACGTCCATGGAGTTGGTGATGCCATCCAGCCATCTCATCCTCTCCTTCTCATCCTTCTCCTCCTGCCCCCAATCCCTCCCAGCATCAAAGTCTTTTCCAAAGAGTCAACTCTTCACATGAGGTGGCCAAAGTACTGGAGTTTCAGCTTTAGCATCATTCCTTCCAAAGAAATCCCAGGGCTGATCTCCTTCAGAATGGACTGGTTGGATCTCCTTGCAGTCCAATGGACTCTCAAGAGTCTTCTCCAACACCACAGTTCAAAAGCATCAATTCTTCGGCACTCAGCCTTCTTCACAATTCAACTCTCACATCCATACATGACCACTGGAAAAACCATAGCCTTGACTAGACAGACCTTTGTTGGCAAAGTAATGTCTCTGCTTTTGAATATGCTATCTAGGTTGGTCATAACTTTCCTTCCAAGGAGTAAGCGTCTTTTAATTTCATGGCTGCAGTCACCATCTGCAGTGATTTTGGAGCCCAGAAAAATAAAGTCTGACACTGTTTCCACTGTTTCCCCATTATTTCCCACGAAGTGATGGGACCAGATGCCATGATCTTTTTTTCTGAATGTTGAGCTTTAAGCCAATTTTTTCACTCTCCTCTTTCACTTTCATCAAGAGGCTTTTGAGTTCCTCTTCACTTTCTGCCATACGGGTGGTGTCATCTGCATATCTGAGGTTATTGATATTTCTTCTGGCAATCCTGATTCCAGCTTGTGCTTCTTCCAGCCCAGTGTTTCTCATGATGTACTCTGCATAGAAGTTAAATGAGCGGGGTGACAATATACAGACTTGACGTACTCCTTTTCCTATTTGGAACCAGTCTGTTGTTCCATGTCCAGTTCTAACTGTTGCTTCCTGACCTGCATACAGGTTTCTCAAGGGGCAAGTCAGGTGATCTGGTATTTCCATCTCTTTCAGAATTTTCCACAGTTTATTGTGGTCCACACAGTCAAAGGCTTTGGCATAGTCAATAAAGCAGAAATAGATGTTTTTCTGGAACTCTCTTGCTTTTTCAGTGATCCAGCGGATGTTGGCAATTTGATCTCTGGTTCCTCTGCCTTTTCTAAAACTAGCTTGGAAGTTCATGATTCACTTACTGCTGAAAAGCCTGGCTTGGAGAATTTTGAGCATGACTTTACTAGCGTGTGAGATGAGTGCAATTGTGTGGTAGTTTGAGCATTCTTTGGCATTGCCTTTCTTTGGGATTGGAATGAAGATTAATCATACATATTCTAAAAACCCTTTGAAAATGCTGGCTCTACCCAAAAGCTTTTTTTTTTTTTTAAACAGTGGATTGATTTCTCATTATGATTTTTTTTTCAATCATTAACAGGTGCCTGGTATTGAATAAGACAGTGATTCTACCATTGTCCTTACAGCCTGGTGAATCATTTCCTAAATAATTACTTAAATGGAATTATGATAAATAATTTAAAGAACAAGTACAGGCACCTTAAGACTGGTGCAATAAGGCATTCATCTCTTTATGTGGACAATCCAGGGAGGTCAGGCTGGCTTTTCTTGAGGTCAGTTTGTGCTCTGGAGGATGGAGGGGTCTGTGTCTAGTATCACCTGGAAAGCTCTTACAGGTGAGCAAGCAAGCAGGTGGTGGAGCAGAAGGATGGAGGAGAGTAATGGATGGATCAAATCCACCTATTTGGAGCTACATCAGTTGGACTTGGGGACTGGATGTGAAAGAGAAGTGAGAGAGGCAAGTATGGAAGGCGAGTTCTAGGTTCTCAACAAGAGCTCTAGCAGGATGGTGCGTGGGTCTACAGAGTTGGGGTGCTGGAAAAGGCCCCAGTTTTGGTGGGAGGGCCCTAAATGTGCTGTTGCTGTGCTAAATTCACATGCTGGGGAGAGCAGAGTGGGTGTACCAGGCAGGCATTTGGATGTGTGGACCTACAAGCTCAAATATAAATTGAATAAAACTTTTGGCATCATTGGCCT
This sequence comes from Bos taurus, assembly GCF_002263795.3. Taxonomy (NCBI): domain Eukaryota; kingdom Metazoa; phylum Chordata; class Mammalia; order Artiodactyla; family Bovidae; genus Bos; species Bos taurus. Next base: position 9,109,643 of record NC_037336.1, read on the forward strand.
GGAGAATCTAAAGTCCATGGTATAATATGAGATCATGGCAGGAGAACGGGGAGAAAATGGGCCTAAACCCTCGCATTGAAAGGCGTTATAGGGAAGGAGGAAGCAGCCAGAGAGACTGAGAAGCCTCCAGAGGGGTAACAACTAACCATCAATCCCAAAGACTTTAAACAGCAACGGTATCAACATTCTGGTTTTTGTGTTGAGAATTTCTGTGTAATAGTAATTATCTGTGAGAATCGGGAGATTCAGATTAGTGCATCTGGGACTTCCTGCACATTTTGTAGAAGTGAAGAAAAAAAAGGTTATTTTTTCTACCACTTGAAAGAATACTTTTCATGAGAAAGAATTAAATAATGTCTATGAGGCTAAAAATTAAGTGGTATGAATAGATAAATGTTGAAGCTGATGTCATAACCGGGTGTTTTTTCAGAGGAAAACTACAGAGCCACTCTCAACCAAAAATGCTGTTGCATTTATAGAGTTTAAATACATGAAGAGGCATTTTTTTCTGCCTGTAAATATTGTTACCATTTATTGATGGCAGGTTGATTTAAAAAAAAAAAAAAAGACATGGTTCCAACCAAATGAGAGTCATCCCTGGGAGTGATCACTGTTTAAGAGTCTTTCTTTTCTTTTGTCTTGTTAACTCTGAAGATAAACCAGTCAAAGAAGGACAGTTCACCATTATTAATGTATTATATAGTCTAAGCTTGGAAGAGCTCAGATCACTTTAAAAGTTTTTGTATAATCAATAAAATTAGTATTAATTTTCACAACATTCTTTGTAAGGCAGGCATGCTTGAAGCAATCTACTAATATGTGTCCCCCCTTTTTTTTGTAGGGTTCCCTGGGGATACAAGGCCCCCAAGGTCCACCTGGAAAAGAGGGTCAGAGGGTAAGTAAACTCAGAACAGCTAGCAGGCATTCTAACTCAGAGGTTACTTATTTCTGAACACTTATAAAAATAAATTGGAATACATCAGGCAAATGGGCAGTGGGAGAATATCAACTATCTGAAAGCTGAAATTTGAGATTTTGACAGAGCTTTTACAATCCAGAAAATTCTATATATTTTCCAGATTGGCAGCACAAGTGCGGAGATACTGTTTGGGTGAAATGAATTAACTGTTATTCGATCTGGAACACGTGATCCTATTTTGGGGGTTTTGAGTTAAGCTCATCTTTGCTGATTTAAGTTTAATGAGTTATCTTTGCAGAGTTTTAGCCTGTTCATGAATTCTGGAAAGACTGTGGATATTAAGTGCATTCTTTAGCCAAATTAAATTATTGACATTAGTGACTCTTTGTAGTTAACTTTTCCTACCTTTGAGATATGTATGTCTCACATGAACACATCGTACTTGCAGAGGGAGTATAGCAGTCACCTTCCAGTTCAGTTAGGCTTACTGGCTCCAGTAAAAGGAATTCCGCCCTGCGGTGAGACTTGGTCAGCCCTCCATGAACACTCTCTGCAGTGGGGTAGCCCATTCCTGTGGCTAACTGTTATTAACTATTTTCAAATCATGCTAAAGATTCCAAACATTTTGTATGTGCTTTCTTATATGAGTAGTATTTTTAACTTTTGTTACCTTATAGATGAGAATTGTGTGACTCATGGAGTGTAGATGCCTTGCCTAAAGTTATAGAAGTAATGAAAAATCAAGCCAGGACTTGAATTTGGGCTTTCTGACTTTGGATTTCATGTTCTCTTTTACTGTCTCAGCATGTTAACCCCAGAACTCTTTCTTAGTCGTTTAAATTTATTATTCCCTGTTCTGCCCCCTGGCAAATAAGTCTGTTGCCTCAGATATATGAGTCCTTCAAATATTTGAAGACCTATGGTATTTTTACCAAGGTTTGCCTTTTGCCAGATTGATAATAAAATCCACATTCTCTAAGCTCTTCCTCTTGTCTTGATTACTGACTACCTAACATGCCAGTGGTCTTTCCCAGAAAACACTCATGAACCTTCTGAAGGTGTCAGTAATGGAACTGGATGTATATATGGTATTTAGGGCAGAGTTAAGTGTGGCAAATATGCCCTGTGCCTATGACCACAGGCTTCTATTGCAACCTAAGATGAGCCAATGCTCCTGTGAATGGCATCACACTTTGTTTTTACTAACTCCTTCTACTACAGCAGCTCTCTTTTTCACAATTTGTTTTCCAGAGTTACAATTAAAAGTTTATTAGGAAAAAAAATGAACTAGATGACATTGAAGTTTGTTCAGTTAAAAAATTCTGTGTTCAGTTCTTTTTCCCAGTGGCTATTTCAGTGAACATAATAGGGCTTAATAAGTTTGGATGATGAAAAAAACAGAAGGAAAATTTTGTGAATAATAGCTAACATTTATGGGCTACCTATTTCTTTTTTTCTTTTTTCTTTTTTTTTTAAATCTTCCAATTTTATTTTATTTTTAAACTTTACATAATTGTATTAGTTTTGCCAAATATCAAAATGAATCCGCCACAGGTATACATGTGTTCCCCATCCCGAACCCTCCTCCCTCCTCCCTCCCCATACCATCCCTCTGGGCCGTCCCAGTGCACCAGCCCCAAGCATCCAGCATCATGCATCGAACCTGGACTGGCAACTCGTTTCCTACATGATATTTTACATGTTTCATTGCCATTCTCCCAAATCTTCCCACCCTCTCCCTCTCCCACAGAGTCCATAAGACTGTTCTATACATCAGTGTCTCTTTTGTTGTCTCGTACACTGGGTTATTGTTACTATCTTTCTAAATTCCATATATATGCGTTAGAATACTGTATTTATGTTTTTCCTTCTGGCTTACTTCACTCTGTATAATAGGCTCCAGTTTCATCCACCTCATTAGAACTGATTCAAAAGTATTCTTTTTAATGGCTGAGTAATACTCCATTGTGTATATGTACCACAGCTTTCTTATCCATTCATCTGCTGATGGACATCTAGGTTGCTTCCATGTCTTGGCTATTATAAACAGTGCTGCGATGAACATTGGGGTACACGTGTCTCTTTCCCTTCTGGTTACCTATTTCTAATTTCATTTGTTTCTCACAATAGCTCTGTGAGATAGATTCTACTACAGTGCTCACAGGGAATCGGAGTTTGTTCAGGAGCCTGAATAGAACACATTGCTATTAAGTGGATTATATGGATATTTTAAAACTATTTACAAAGTAGTCACATTTGGGTTCTACTCTCAACACCTATGTGTATAATTATAGTTTCCTCTTTTTAGCTCTCCAGCTCATTATCCAAGAGTTCATTACTCTACCTGATCAAAGTTTTAAGTAGTCTAGAGAAAAAATTGAAGATTACTTCCCTAGATCTGTGCTTTTGAGGCTGTTTTAAGCATTTTACCCACTGGAGGCAGAGGACTAGATGAAATGACCTTGTGTAGTTAATGCCTAAGCTTCTTATTTTCTCACAGTCGTGGCCAAGATGATTGTTCCATCTAGGAACATATTTCTTAATTAACTTCTGTCTTCAGCATCCAGGGTACATTTTGCTCATAGTAACTACCCCTTCATGGAAACTGAGTGATCAGTTATACCCCCTAGTTAATATATAAGGAACAAAATAATTAAGGAACACATATCAAAATATAAGGAACACATGCAACTCAGTAGCAAAACATGCAATAACCCAGTTTTCAACCGGACAAAGGACCTGAATAGACACTTCTCAGAAGACGACATACAAATGACCAATGACTGTATGAAAAAGTGCTCAATGTAGCTAATCATTAAGGAAAACTAATCAAAACCACAGTGAATATCACCCCACATTTGCTAGAATGGCCAGTATCAGAAAGACAAGAGATAAGCATTGACAAAGTTATGAAGAAGAGGGAACCCAGGCTCCCTGCTGGTGGAATGTAAATTGGTGTAGCCACCATGGAGAACAGTATGAAGGTTCCTCCAGAAAGTAGAACTACTTTATGAGCCACCAGTCTCACTAGTGGGTACATGTCTAAAGGAATGAAACCAGTATTTTGAAGAAATATACATACTCCCATGATTTGGAAGCAACCTAAATATCTATTGACAGGTGAATGAATAAAGAAAATACAGTTAAACACACACATACAGTGGAATATTATTTCAGCCTCAATAAAGAAGGAAATCTTGCCATTTGTAACAAAATGGATGAACCTGGAGGACATTATGCTAAATGAAATAAGCCAGTCATGGAAAGACAGATGCTCACTTATATGTGAAATCTGAAAATGTAAAAATCCATAGAAACAGAGAGTAGAGTGGTGATTACTATAGGATGGGGGAGAGGGGAGATGTGGATCACAGGGTACAAAGTTTTAGATATACAAAATGAATAAGTTCTGGGGACCTAATGCACAGCAATGAGAGTGTAATTAATACTGTGTTGTATACTTGAAATTTGATGAAAGAGTAGGTCTTAGGGGTTTCCACCACAAAGAGGTAACTATTTGTGAGCAGGTGGATCCGTTAATAAGCTTGATTATTGTAGCTATTTCACGATGTGTTAAGTATATCAGATCAAATTGTATACCTTCAATATGCGCAGTTTTAATTTTCAACAATGACTCAATAAAGTAGAATGATAATAAAACTAAGAAACAGAGTTTTAATTTCAACTCCAGAAAGTAGCTTATAGTCCCTGGGTGGTTTGAGATGGAAATTATGGAGCTAAGTGGGTGAAGGTAGGCAGAGTGTCTGACTTCCTCCCTCGGTAGCGGCAGTTGTTTTTTTTTAAATTTGTGTGGTAAGAACATTTAACCATGAGGTCTACTGTCTTAACAAATTTCAATATACAATGAAATTGTACTTCTTTTTAAAAATAAAGTATAGTTGATTTGCAATGTCAGGTTAATTATTGCTGTACAGCAAAGTGACTCAGTTATATAGGCATTCCTTTTTAATATTCTTTTCCATTATGGCTTATCATAGAATATTAAATACAGTTCCCTGTGCTATAGCGTAGGAACTTGTGGTTTATCCATTCTATATATAAAAGCTTGCATCTGCTAATCCCAACCTACCTCTCTATAGCTCCCCCAACCCCCTCCCCCTTGCAACCACAAGCCTGTTCTCTATATCCCTGAGTGTGCTTCTGTCTGCAGTGAAACTGCACTTCCAACTTGGGCTGACGTGGTCATTTCAGGGCACCGCCTCCTTTATTTTAATGAAAACTTCTTCCCAGTCAGATCTTTGCCTGTCCTACAACTGTGCAGTGGCCTTTCTGAATCGCAGAGTAAGAACTGATCCTTGTCGTCATTAAATTTCACCTTCTGGGTTTTAGTTTCTAACACCATTCTGTTAGGTGTTTCTCAGTGAAATAGCTCTGCTGCTGCTGCTGCTAAGTCGCTTCAGTCGTGTCCGACTCTGTGTGACCCCGTAGATGGCAGCCCACCAGGCTCCCCTGTCCCTGGGATTCTCCAGGCAAGAACACTGGAGTGGGTTGCCATTTCCTTCTCCAGTGCATGAAAGTGAAAAGTGAGAGTGAAGTCGCTCAGTCGTGTCTGACTCTTAGCGACCCCATGGACTGCAGCCCACCAGGCTTCTCAGTCCATGGGATTTTCCAGGCAAGAGTACTGGAGTGGGGTGCCATCGCCTTCTCCAATAGCTCTACACCACCTTAAATTTTGATAAGCCTACCCTCTGAGTCTTCATTCACATCACTAATGAATCCTGAGCAGGACAGGCCTGACTCTGTGTAACACCCTGTCTACCATTGATGTTCGTGTGGCGTGATACAAATCATGTACAAATACATTTGACCTCTCCTTCCTTCCCACTCACATTTCTTAATCTGTCTTGTAAGATAATTATGAGAGTCTTTGTCAGACTAGCTGAAATGAAAAATATTCAAATGAGGTTCTTTAAAAATAATGATGCTTCAAATTGAAATTGTACCCTAGCAAAGCTTACATTTCAGAAGAAGGTGAGTTAACCAGTAATTCAAACTTATGTATTCTTCATGATAATTATGAAGGAACATATTCAAATTATAAAGTTCAACCACTATATTATGCAAATTTACTCCATTTATAAATATGTATAGTCCAGGTAATTTTATATTACTTTTTATTCTATCTTATCAAGAGTAACAGTGTCAGAAACTAAAGAATGTAGTAGAATTTTACAGATAATGTTAGACAAGCTTTATTATTATTACTATTGCTTTTTTACAAATGCCGTATAGTTAAAGGAAGACATTTAGGTCAGGTATTACTGATGTTATTCACATTTACAAATGATTATTTCCTAATGTGCTCAATGATTCATTCTGCTTTTCAGTTACTTGAAGGGGACCCACATTAAAGAAATAAGTATTCTTAAATATTTTCATTTAGGCCCAACTTACTGCCACTATTTCTTCTCTGCTCAAGAGTTAAGCAGCACACAGCTCTTTTGGACACACAAATGTACATGTCTGTGTATGAGTATGTGTGTGTACATACGCACAAACAGATGCACACACTGAAAGCTAAGACCAATAATATTTCATTTCTCTGAAATTTGCAATAGAAAACAACAGAAAAATCTAGGAATTTAACATTCTTTTCTATTAACCTATTCTCAAGCAAATCCATATTTTTTACAGGTGTTTGAGCAGGAAGGAGTTGACTATCACTAAGTTTATTGAAATGAAATATATAATATGTGCAAGTTTATATACCTTACTCCTAGGTATAATGTCTTTAAGGAAAGTAGAAGAAATCATTGATTTGTTAGTTTTTCTCAATGATTAAAAAGAGAGTATCTTCTATTCTACAATATCAAACATGAGTGTCAAATGTAAACATACCTTAAAAAAATTATGTTTCTATAAAGCATCATAGAAAAATGTTAGTAATACTACTGTTATTTCTATTAAGGCATAAGGACTCTGATTGATAAATTCCTTTTATTTTTCTGTTTAACCCTTTATGTAGTTTTCTATATGCACAGTAAGAACATTATTTTTTCACAAGTACCAGACCAAAAATTCTGTTTAAATTTTCATTCATTGACTTTATCTTCTTCACTGTCTTAGAAGCTACTAAATTTCAGATTATGTGTTCATTTAATAAAACATAGTAGCAGTGTACTTCTTGTACTTAAAAGCTGCTGTTAACCTTAACAATGTTTGGTGGTGATGTATATCTGAGATTTGTGGTTTTATGTTTTTGTTTAACCTCCTTATTTCTTCTTTGAATCTTTTATAGGCCATTATTTTTTCCCTCTGTTATCTTTTTGAAGTCCTATAAGTAAAACATTTGACTGACACCTGTTTCGGTCTAACATCTTTTATAGATTAACACGGTTTTTAAAATTCAACTAATGTTGAATATTAACCCTAAGCCTCAGATGAGGGTTTATCAGGGAGTAGTAGAGAAGGGCATGCTGGGGACACTTGTCTGGAGACCAAGGAGATGTCCAGCCATGATGACAGAGAAAGCCTAGGAGGGCGACCAGGACACTGAAGGGCCAAGAAGTAAGCAGAAGAGAGTTTACGGTGCCTAGAGGGTTCAGCAGCATTAAAATGTGGAGCAAAGTTGGGGGAGAGATACTGGTTAAAAGAAGAGGTGACTGGAAGTGGTGCCAACTGAGAGAGAAGGTTTGGTTGAAAACATGGGAGAGCATTGGAAACAAAACTTGCGAGAAAAGATATGAGGGAATTAGGAGGTACACTGTAAGGAAGGAGAGGCAGCGATGGGGAATCTGGGGTGGCGGGGGGAGAAAAGGATGGGAACTGCATGGGAGCCCAAGGAGATGTCTTAGTGAAAAGGGGAATATTTCAGACGGCTGAGCACATCTGTGAAAGTTTACAGGAAACACCTCAAAAGAACTGGCATTTGTACAAATTCCCTCTATAGATTCCTTATGCTTCCCTGGTGGCTTAGCTGGTAAAGAATCCGCCTGCAATGCGGGAGCCCTGGGTTCGATCCCTGGTTGGGAAGATCCCCTGGAGAAGGGAATGGCTACCCACTCCAGTATTCTGGCCTGGAGAATTCCATGGACTGGATAGTCCAAGGGGTCACAAAGAGTGAGACGTGACTGAGAAACTTTTATTTTTCTTAATAACATTTCCAAAAACATAAAAAATAATTATCATTTTATGTGTCCTTGGATTTCTCCTTACAGTCACATTAAGTGCATATCTGAACAACCTCTTGGTTTGAAACAGCCAGGGCCTGTTGTTAGTTAGTTGCTCTAGGTCTCTGAAAGAACATTTATTGGTGAATCAGTTAGGGACTGCCCCAAACACGAGATTGTTTGGAATCTGGATTGCGGGACCTAGGTGACACCACACCCTTACTTTCTCTGCTGCTGGATCCTAATTTCAATCCTGAATAGAGAATTTACATTTTAAATGCCATATAAGTCACCTTCTTGGAGAAGGAAATGCCAACCCACTCCAATATTCTTGCCTGGAGAATCCCATGGACAGAGGAGCCTGGTGGGCTACAGTCCATGGGGTCACAAAGAGTTGGACACCACTAAGGAGTACGTCAAGGCTGTATCTTGTTACCCTATTATTTAACTTACACACAGAGTACATCATGAAAAACCCTGGGCTGGATGAAGCACAAGCTGGAATCAAGATTGCCGGGAGAAATATCAATAACCTCAGATATGCAGATGACACCACCCTTATGGCAGAAAGTGAAGAACTAAAGAGCCTCTTGATCAAAGTAAAAGAGGAGAGTGAAAAAGTTTGCTATGCTTCTTTCCCCTAAAAGCTTCTGTGAATGCGCAAACTAACATGAGGCACAGAGGGTGGAATCCATCAAATCTCCACACGTCCCAGCACTCCTGTTTGCAGGGCTCCATAGACGACTTTGGGGAACTGTTACTGTTGTTCCAGTACCTAATATTGCCAACTTTGCCTTTATTTGACTTTCTCTCCAGAAACTCACCTTCCTGGAGAAGGAAATGGCAACCCACTCCAGTGTTCTTGCCTACAGAATCCCAGGGACAGAGGAGTCTGGTCGGCTGCTGTCTATGGGGTTGCACAGAGTTGGACACAACTGAAGCACATTAGCAGCAGCAGCAGTTATCCACAGTTTACCTACAAGACTATCAAAATTAACGCTTATAAAAGGTCAACAAATTGAGAAAACATTTATTGAGTTAAATTAATATTGGTGAGAAAATATACTGTGATATGAATTCCACAATATAATAAATCATATGTTGGTTTATTTTGTCTTTTAATTGAAATGTAGTTGGTATTATATCAGTTCCAATTATACAGTGTGGTGATTTGACATTTTAGTAGCTCATACTCCATTTAAGTTACTACAGAATAAAGGCTGTATTCCCCTATACTGTACAATATATCCTTATTGCTTATTATTTTATTTATTATAGCTTGTATCCCTTAATCCTATATCCCAGTCTTGTGATTCCTCCCATCCTTCTCCTCACTGGTAACCACTAGTTTTTTTCTCTGTACCTGTGAGTCTGTTTCTGTTTTGTTATATTCATTTGTTTCTTTTATATTTTAGATTCTGCATATAAGTGATAACACACAATATTTGGCTTTCTCTGTACTATTTATTTCACTAGGCATGATACTCTTCATCCACATTGCTGCAAATGGCAGAATTAAATTCATTTTATGGTTATAAATTCCAATTTATGTGTGTAATATATATCACATCTTCTTTATCTATTCATCTGTTGAGGGACACTTAGGTTGCTTCCATATCTTAGCCACTGTAAATAATCCCGCTATGAACATTGCAGTGCCTGTATCTTTTCAAATTAGCGTTTTCATCTTCTTTAACTATATATCCAGGAGTGAAATTGTGAGATCATATGGTAGTTCTGTTTTTAGTATTTTGAGGAGCCTCAATACTGTTTTCCACAGTGACTGAACCAGTTTACCTACCCGCCATCAGTAGATAAGGCTTCCATTTTCTCTGCATTTTGCCAGCATTTGTTATTTTTTGTCTTTTTGATGATAGCTCTTCCAACAGGTGTGAGGTGATATCTCTTTGATTTTGTCTTTCTGTGATGATTACATCTTTGCATGTGCCTATTTGCCAACTCTATGTCTTCTTTAGAAAAATATCTATTCAGGTCTTCTGCCCATTTTTAAATTGGATTTTGGTGGGTTTTTTTTACATTTAGTTGCATGAGCTGTGTACTTATTTTGGATAGTAACCCGTTATCAGTCATATTATTTGCAAATATTTTCTCCATTCAGTAGGTTGCACTTTTGTTTTGTCAATGGTTTTCTCTGATGTGCAAAAGCTTCTAAGTTTAATTAGGTCACATTTATTTTAGTATTTGTTTCCTTTCCTTAGGAGACAGATCAAAAAATGTATATTGCTATATTATGTCAAAGAGTATTCTACTGTTCTCTTCTAGAAGTTTTATGGTCTTCAGGCCTGAAGACTTACAGTTAGATCTTTAATACATTTTGATTTTATTTTTGTGTACTGTATAAGAATATGTTCTGTGTCATTTTTTACATGTAGATGTTCAGTTTTCCCATCAACACTTACTGAAAAGACAGTCTTTTCTCCATTGCATACTCTTGCCTCCTTTGTCATTGATTAATTGACCACGAGGGTGTGGGTTTATTTCTGGGCTGTCTATTCTGTTCTATTGATCTGTGTGTTTGTTTTTGTACCAATACCATGCTGTTTTGATGACTGAAGCTTTGCAGTATAGTGTGAAGTCAGGGAGCTTAGTAATTTGGGTTTGTACTTTTTTCTCAAAAGTGCTATAACAATTAAGGGTCTTTTGTGGGTCCATGTAAATTTTAGGGTTATCTATTCTACTTCTGTGAAAAATATAATGGATATTTTGATAGGTATTATATTAAATCTGTAGATTTTGTAATTTTAACAATATTAACTCTTTCAATTAAAGAACATGAAATATCTTTCCATTTCTTAGTATCATTTTATGCATCTATTGAGAGGATCATGTGATTTTATTCTTCAGTTTGTTAATATAGTGTGTCACATTGACTGATTTGTGAGTATTGAGCTATCATTGACTCATTGAAATAAATCACACTTGAGCATGGTGTATGATTCTTTTTTATATTTTGTGGAATTGATTTGCCAATGTTTTATTGAGAATTTTTTACATTTATAGTCATCACAGATATTGGCATGTGATTTTTTTTGTAGTGTCTTTGTCTGGTTTTGATATCAGAGTAATGCTGGGCTCATAGAATGAATCTGGGAGTGTTCCCTCCTCTTCAGTTTTCACAATGGTGGAAGGAGATGGCTGTTGCCTCCTCTTTATATGTTTGGTAGAATGCCCCTGTGAAGCCATCCAGTCCTGGACTTTTGTTTGCTGGGAGTTTCTTTTTTATTACAAATTCAGCTTTACTACTAATAATCAGTCTGTGCAGGAGACCCGGGTTTGATCATTGAGTCGGGAAGATCCCCTGGAGGAGGGCATGGCAACTCACTCCAGTATTCTTGCCTAGAGAATCCCATGGACAGAGGAGCCTGGGGTCCATAGGGTCTCAAAGAGTCGGACATGACTGAAGTGACTTAGCACTCAGTGATCAGTCTATTCATGTTGTCTATTTCTTTCTTATTCAGTCTTTGAAGATTGTATTTTTCTAGAAATTTGTCCATTTCCTCTAAGTTGTCCAATTTGCTGGTACATAACTGTTTACAGTATTCTCAAGACTTTTTGTATCTCTATGATATCAGCTGTTTTTCTCTTCTTTTATTTCATTTGAATCTTTTCTTTTTAATGAACCTGGTTAAAGTTTTATCAATTTTGCTTATCTTTAAAAAAAAAAAAAAACAGTTCTTGGCTTCATAGATCTTTTCTATTGACTGTTGGTCTCTATTTTATTTATTTCCTCTTTGATCTTTGTTCTTTCCAGCTTTCTTCTGACTATGGGTTTTGATTGTTCTTCTTCTAATTCCTTTAGATAGTGGATTAGATTATTTGAGACTTTTCCTATTTATTGAAGTAGGCTTGTATTGCATCCCATAGATTTTGGAGTCTTGTGTTTCCGTTTTCATTTCCCTTGAGGTATTTTCCTATTTTCTCTTTTATTTCTTCATTGACACATCGGTTTTTAACTAGCATGTTGTTTGTTCTGTACTTGTTTGTATTCCTCCCTTTTTTCTTCCTGTAATTGATTTCTAGGTTCATACCACTGTGGTTGCAAAATTATGCTCGTTGTAATTTCTATGCTTTCAGTTTATTTAGATTTGTTTTGTAGCCTTGCATGTGATCCATCCTAGAGAAGTCTCATGTGCTCTTGAGAAGAATGTTTGCTCATCTGCTTTTGGATAAAATGTCCTCTAGATATCTATAAATCCATTTGGGCTATTGTGGACCAGGGCTGCCATGTTGATTTTCTGTCTGGATGAGCTGCCTATTGATGTAAGCAGGCTATTAAAGTCCTCCACTATTATTGTGTTTTTGTCAGTTTCTTCCTTTATGTCTGTTAACATTTGCTTTATATATTTAGTGCCCCTATTTTGGTTGCTTATATATTGACAAGTGATATCCTCTTCTTGTATTGATCCCTTTATCATTATACAGTGTCCTTGTTGTCTTTCATTATAGACTTTGCTCTAAAGTCTATTTTATCTGACATGAATATTGATATCCTTGCTTTCTTGTCATTTCTAATTGCATGAAATATCTTCTCCCATCTCCTCATTTTCAGTCTATATATTTTTAGCTCTGAAGTAAGTCTCTTGTAAGCACCATATAGATGGGTCTTGTTTCCAATCTAACCAGCCACCCTGTGTCTTTATTGGAGTATTTAGTGCATTGACATTTAAAGTGTCTATAATAGGTATGTACTTATTGCCATTCTGTTATTTGTTTTCTCATTTTTTTGTCATTTTCTCTGTTGTTCCTCTAGTTTCTTCTCTTCTGGTTTGATAATTGCCTTTAGTGGTATGCCTGTGTTCCAAGTTTTTGTATGTCTATTCTATGTTCCTTTTGTTTGTCTGTTTCATGGAGTTTCTAACCCTTGGTCTCACCCTAGAGGGAAAGGAAAGGTAGAGACGATCCTTCCCAAGCTTCACTTACTGTGGGCAGTGTCCTTCAGTGTTTTTCCCTGAGATTCCTCACCTTGTGTCTCCCTGGGGCACTGGAGGGCAAGGAGGCCAGAGATGATGCTCCCTAAACTTAGCTAGCTGTGGACAGCTCCTTCCAGCTGGTTTCACAGAATGTCTCACCCAGGTTACAGATGATGAAAAACACATTAGTCCACACCTCTTGGGCTTCCCTTGCACCTTGCTTCCCATCCCAGTTCTCAGTAGGACCTGAGAGTGGGATGGCAGGCATGCCAGGGCACTGGGATTTGCCTCCCTGGAACTACAGCAGGTACAGACAGAGACAGTGGTGGAGGACTCAGGCCTGATGTGGATTGTGGGGTGCAGGCCATGGGGTTCAGGGTGCAGGTATATTATAGGTTCTTGATTTGTGGTCACTGTGAGGTTTACATATGTTGACCTATAACTGTATCTATGTATTTTTAACTGATAATCATTTAAGTTTAAACATATTCTAAAAGACATTTTTTAATTCTCCTTTCTCATTTTTTACTTCCCTTTCCCATGTTTGTGTTAGTTACAGTTGACTTTAAGTTTTTGTCTTTTAATGCTCATCAGATCAGATCAGATCAGTCGCTCGGTCGTGTCCAACTCTTTGCGACCCCATGAATCGTAGCACGCCAGGCCTCCCTGTCCGTCACCAACTCCTGGAGTTCACTCAGATTCACATCCATTGAGTCAGTGATGCCATCCAGCCATCTCATCCTCTGTCGTTCCCTTTTCCTCCTGCCCCCAATCCCTCCCAACATCAGAGTCTTTTCCAATGAGTCAACTCTTCGCATGAGGTGGCCAAAGTACTGGAGTTTCAGCTTTAGCATCATTCCTTCCAAAGAAATCCCAGGGCTGATCTTCAGAATGGACTGGTTGGATCTCCTTGCAGTCCAAGGGACTCTCAAGAGTCTTTTCCAACACCACAGTTCAAAAGCATCAATTCTTCAGCGCTTAGCCTTCTTCACAGTCCAACTCTCACATCCATTACATGACCACAGGAAAAACCATAGCCTTGACTAGACGAACCTTTGTTGGCAAAGTAATGTCTCTGCTTTTGAATATGCTATCTAGGTTGGACATAACTTTCATTCCAAGGAGTAAGCATCTTTTAATTTCATGGCTGCAGTCACCATCTGTAGTGATTTTGGAGCCCAGAAAAATAAAGTTAGCCACTGTTTCCACTGTTTTCCATTCTATTTCCCATGAAGTGGTGGGACCGGATGCCATGATCTTCGTTTTCTGAATGTTGAGCTTTAAGCCAACTTTTTCACTCTCCTCTTTCACTTTCATCAAGAGGCTTTTGAGTTCCTCTTCATTTTCTGCCATAACGGTGGTGTCATCTGCATATCTGAGGTTATTGATATTTCTCCCCGCAATCTTGATTCCAGCTTGTGTTTCATCCAGTCCAGCGTTTTTCATGATGTACTCTGCATATAAGTTAAATAAACAGAGTGACAATATACAGCCTTGATGAACTCCTTTTCCTATTTGGAACCAGTCTGTTGTTCCATGTCCAGTTCTAACTGTTGCTTCCTGACCTGCATACAAATTTCTCAAGAGGCAGATCAGGTGGTCTGGTATTCCCATCTCTTTCAGAATTTTCCACAGTTTATTGTGATCCACACAGTCAAAGGCTTTGGCATAGTCAATAAAGCAGAAGTCAATGTTTTTCTGGAACTCTCTTGCTTTTTCCATAATCCAGCAGATGTTGGCAATTTGATCTCTGGTTCCTCTGCCTTTTCTAAAACCAGCTTGAACATCTGGAAGTTCACGGTTCATGTATTGCTGAAGCCTGGCTTGGAGAATTTTGAGCATTACTTTACTAGCGTGTGAGATGAGTGCAATTGTGTGGTAGTTTGAGCATTCTTTGGCATTGCCTTTCTTTGGGATTGGAATGAAAACTGACCTTTTCCAGTCCTGTGGCCACTGCTGAGTTTTCCAAATTTGCTGGCATATTGAGTGCAGCACTTTCACAGCATCATCTTTCAGGATTTGGAATAGCTCAACTGGAATTCCATCACGTCCACTAGCTTTGTTCGTAGTGATGCTTTCTAAGGCCCACTTGACTTCACATTCCAGGATGTCTGGCTCTAGGTCAGTGATCACACCATCGTGATTATCTGGGTTGTGAAGATCTTTTTTGTACAGTTCTTCTGTGTATTCTTGCCATCTCTTCTTAATATCTTCTGCTTCTGTTAGGTCCATACCATTTCTGTCCTTTATCAAGCTCATCTTTGCATGAAATGTTCCTTTGGTATCTCTAATTTTCTTGAAGAGATCCCTAGTCTTTCCCATTCTCTTGTTTTCCTCTATTTCTTTGCAGTGATCACTGAAGAAGGCTTTCTTATCTCTTCTTGCTATTCTTTGGAACTCTGCATTCAGGTGTTTATATCTTTCCTTTTCTCCTTTGCTTTTCACTTCTCTTCTTTTCACAGCTATTTGTAAGGCCTCCTCAGACAGCCGTTTTCCTTTTTTGCATTTCTTTTCTATGGGAATGGTCTTGATCCCTGTCTCCTGTACAATGTCACGAACCTCATTCCACAGTTCATCAGGCACTCTATCTATCATATCTAGGCCCTTATATCTATTTCTCACTTCCAGTGGTCATACTTGCCTACTTAAGTGCTGATCCATGTGTGCTCTGCTCCTTCAGTCATATCTGACCCTTTGTAACCCCATGGACTGTAGCCCACCAGGTTCCTTTGTCCATGGAATTCTCCAGGCAAGAGTGCTGGTATGGGTTGCCCTTTCCTTCTCTAGGGGACCTTCCTGACCCAGGGATCGAACCTGGGTCTCCCACATTGCAGGCAGATTGTTTACCATCTGAGCCACCAGGGAAGCCGTAGCATTTACCATATATTTACTAGTGGGATTTTCCTCTCTTCTAAATTCTTACTTCTTGTTGTAGTCTTTTCCACTTAGAGAAGACCTTTTAATGTTTCTTGTAGAGTCGGTTTAGTTTTGACGAATTTTTTTTAGTGTTTTGCTCATCTTAGAAGTTTATCTCTCCTTTAATTCTGAATTTTCCTTTAATTCAGTCCATGGGGTTTCAAAGAGTCAGAAACGACTGAGCGATTGATCAAAAACAACAAAATTCTGAATGATAACCTTGCTGGGTAGGGTGTTTTAGATTGTAGATTTTTCCCTTTCAAATCTTCAAATATATCATGCCACTCCCTTCTGGTTGGAAAGTTTCTGAAGAAAAATCAGCTGATAGTCTTAAGATTGCTCCCCATGACTCTTTGTCTCTTTCTTGTTGCCTTTAAAATTCTATTTCTCTGTAACTTTTACCATTTTAATTGCATAGATTGTTGTGAGTCTCTGGCTTCATCTTGTTTGTGCCTCTCTGTGCTTCCCATGTCTAAAAACTCTCTTTCCTTCTTCATCTTTGGAAAGTTTTTAGTCATCATGTCAGCAAATATATTTTTGACCCTTTTTTCTCTCCCTCCTTTCCTTCTGGGACCCCTATAATGTGAATGTTAGTGTGCTTGATGTTGTTACATAGATCTCTTAAACTGTGCTTTTTAAAACGTATGTCTCTTTTTGCTCTTCTATTTGAGTGATCTTCATTATTCTGTCTTCCAGATGAGTTCTGTGATCTTCCTTATCACCTAATCTGTTATTCATTCCTTCTAGTGTGTTTTTCATTCAGTTATTGAATTATTTACTTCTGTCTGATTATTTATTATATTTTCTAGTTCCTTGTTAGAATTCTTACTGTGTTCAATTATTATTTCCTTTAATTTAGTTAGCATTTTTATTGCTAATGCTTTGATTTCTTTATCTGGTAAGTTTTTATTTCTGTTTCATTACATATATGTACATATATGTGTGTGTATATATATATATATATATAATATATATATACATATATATATTAGGGGTTTTATCTTCCTCTCTCAATTGAGACAAATCCCTGTAGCTTCTCATTTTGTCTCTCTCTATGAAATTAGGTGAAACAACTACCTATGATGGTCTTGGGGAGATGTCCTTATGTGGGAGTGTCCCTGTGTAGTCTGCAAGTACCCTGTGACTTTGGTGGGATTGCTGGATTGATGTGAACAAAAGCTGTGTCTTGCCTCAGGGTATGATGACAGTCATTAGCTTGATAGGCGGAGGGGCTTTGGATGGTGGGGCTGGAGTCAGAACCAGGTTTGAACCTGTGTGTCCCCTCTGCTCAGTGATCTTCATTACCCTATCAGGGGTGGAGTCAGGTCTCAAGCTGCTAGAGCAGGAGCCTTGAGGTTTAGGTCCCTTCCAGGGTGTGCTGTCTCCACTCCCAAGAACCAACAGCCTCACCCTAGAGGGAGCTGTGCTGGAAAAAGAGGAGGGGTGGGTACTCAGCATGGGTCAGGGTGGCCCCCCATGGTCAGAGACGCACTTGATTTCACCATCAACTGGTTCACATAATAAGATATGATTAAATATTTGTGAGATTTCTTAATAGTATTTTGGAGTTCTTGTCAGTTAGATGTCCTTCAAGATATAGAATAAGGATTTTAGAGAACTTTGAAAAAGACTGTAAGGAATGACATTGGTAAAATTTGTACTTCACAATTTTCTCCTAGTATCCTGTCACCCAGATGTTCCTGCTCACTATAGCTTGATTTCCCCCAAAACTGCCTCAAATATAGTTGCTGCAGCAATGGAGTAAGGCAGGAAGAAGAATAAGAGGCTAATATATGTTAATGTCAAACAAATGTCTCCAAGGGAATAGTTGTGTGACCAGGAAAAGAATCCTCCACTTTTGCTCATACTTGGACTAGAATGAAAGAGAAATTGAAGGAACAAAATGTTGCGAGACAATGTCTAGCTCAGTCTAATTAGAATCAGGTGGAAAAGAGAGACACAGTAGAGATGTAACCCTGACTTTGTGAGACCAGGCAACCCCTTAGATAAAGTTAAAGATCACATTTGTTAATGACGGTGAGCCTGTGGTCCACTGTGGTGAACTTCACTCTAATTAGGGAGTCTCTGCAGTGCCCTTGAAGCACAAGACCCAAAGTGCCCTAGAAAGGCTGCAACAAGAATGAGATTGTAATCAGTGGTTTTGTTCCAATGATTCTTGTGTAGATCATTAAACAACCAGCTTAGGTTCTTATTTATTTAACTTAAGGGTCAGATGACACTATTGATTGTAGCAGCATGGCTTTATAAGATGTCTCTGTTATTTGGATTGGTAAAGAGGAAAGGTTTCATGTATTCCCAATAGGATCTTGACTCAGAATGGCTTATTTATTTATGTGAGTGTGCCCAAGAGCTGGTCTCTACTGTGGAAGAAGAGCACTATCTCAAGGGGACTCCTCCAAACTGGAGGCACTCAGACACTGAGGCATAGAAAAGCTAGGAGCCATTTCAGATAAACAGGTTGGGGGATGTATTTCAGGGACATTAAATTGTCACATTTTAGAGCTACAAGGCAAGTGGTTGTATCATTCCAATCCACCAATAAAGGAAACTGAGGGTGGGAAATATTTGACAGTTTTCCAAGGCTACAGGACTATTAATCTCATTATTCTGTATGATAAGAAAGTACCCACTGCTGTTTTGTGGCCTCATTCCAGAATCCAGATTTGCATGTTGAGAATTTAACGAAAGCCACATTATTTCTCTTGATGAAAGTGAAAGAAGAGAGTGAAAAAGTTGGCTTAAAGCTCAACATTCAGAAAACTAAGATCATGGCATCCAGTCCCATCACTTCATGGCAAATAGATGGGGAAACAGTGGAAACAGTGGCTAACTTTATTTTTCTGGGCTCCAAAATCACTGTGGATGGTGATGGCAGCCATAAAATTAAAAGATGCTTACTCCTTGGAAGAAAAGTATGGCCAACCTAGACAGCATATTAAAAAGCAGAGACATTCCTTTGCCAACAAAGGTCCAGCTAGTCAAGGCTATGGTTTTTCCAGTAGTCATGCATGGATGTGAGAGTTGGACTATAAAGAAAGATGATCGCGGAAGAATGGATGCTTCTGAACTGTGGTGTTGGAGAAGACTCTTGAGAGTCCCTTGGACTGCAAGGAGATCCAACCAGTCCATCCTAAAGAAGATCAGTCCTGGGTGTTCATTGAAAGGACTGATGTTGAAGCTGAAACTCCAATACTTTGGCCACCTGATGCAGAGAGCTGACTCATTGGAAAAGACCCTGATGCTGGGAAAGATTGAGAACAGAAGAAGGGGATGACAGAGGATGAGATGGTTGGATGGCATCACCAACACAATGGACATGGGTTTGAGTGGACTCCGGGAGTTGGTGATGGACAGGGAGGCCTGGCGTGCTGCGGTTCATGGGGTCGCAAAGAGTCGGAGACGACTAAACAACTGAACTGAGCTGAACTGAACATTATTTCTCTAATTAAGGCCACACATTAAAAGGGACAAATGTGAATAGGTACAATTGGTCCTTTTGTAGTCTCCATGCAAACGATGTAAAGCCTGCACTTTCAGATCCAAACCCTGCTTATCCTGCACCAAGAATTGGGACAGCACTGCTTGGCCAGCGAGGGGGTAGGGGTGGGGTGGGAAGATTAGGGTGGAATCAAAGCAGCTCTTTTTCCAGGTGTAGGATTGGATTAATTTGTGACTTCAGGCAAATCACTCAAGATTCTAATCTAATTCATCATGGTCTAGCCCTCAGGTAGATTATAGGATTAAGCTGGAAGCACTGAGTGAATTCTGGTGACCTGTATTCTATGACAGTGACTCTTTGTGACTCCATGGACTGTAGCCTACCAGGCTCTGCCATCCATGGAATTTTCCATGCACAAGTACTGGAGTGGGTTGCCATTTCCTTCACCAGGGGATCTTCCCGACCCAGGGATCAAACCCAGGTCTCCCACATTGCAGGCAGATGTTTTACCGTCTGAGCTACTAGGGAAGCCCTGTGTTCTATGAAAGAGTCTTATAAATATTGCCTACTCAGCTATAGAAACACTCAAAGAGAATGGAAAAGGAGGACCAGGGGTAGTGGTGACATGCTACCTTTCTGACAGGGTGGTGACATGCTAGTGCTCGTGTGTACATCAGTATCTTTATTCAGAGCATCACGCTGAACCCCTTAGCAGCTCTTTATCACTCTTTGTTGGCACAGTGGTAAAGAATCTGCCTGCCAGTGCAGGAAATGCAAGAAGCATGGTTTCAGTCCTTGGGTTGAGAAGATCCTCTTGATAGGAATTGGGAAATGGCAACCAGCTCCAGTATTCTTGCCTGGAAAATTCTATGGGCTACAGTACATAGGGTTGCAAAGAGTTGGGCATGACTGAGCAACTAAGCTCACACACATTAAAGTAATTTGGGAAATATAAACATGCATGTTTTCAAAAATACAAAACATTGGAACATGAAACATTTTTATGGCCTAATGACTTAAAACCCAGCAAATTATGTTTATTTCTAATAAGTGTTACGAGGCTTTGACTTTGTAAAATTCCATAGTATCTTGAGATACTTTAAGTGTTAGTACAGAATTCTCACTGAAAATTTAACTTTCTAGCACTTTAGTCTTTTGAGTATGTTATATTTCAATTCTCAGGGGAGAATAGAGCCGTAGCAAAATAAATATAACAATTCTAAGAAAAGTTAGAAATTTCTCTTTTATGGATTGTAAATTTGAAATTACATTCAGAATAGCTCTTGAATTGCACAAAAATAGCTTAGAACCACTTTTCCTAATTTTCCTTTAAAAGTGGTAAACTTTTAATTGGATTTTTTCATGAATCATTGGTGAAGGCAATGGCAACCCACTCCAGTACTCTTGCCTGGAAAATCCCATGGACGGAGGAGCCTGGTAGGCTGCAGTCCATGAGGTTGCAAAGAGTCGGACACGACTGAGCAACTTCACTTTCACCCATTGGAGAAGGAAATGGCAACCCACTCCAGTGTTCTTGCCTGGAGAATCCCAGGGACGGGGGAGCCTGGTGGGCTGCCGTCTATGGGGTCGCACAGAGTTGGATATGACTGAAGCAACTTAGCAGCAGCAGCAGCAGCATGAATCATTATAGATACATTTGACACACATTTGACACTTTTTAATATGTTCAGCAGAAGCACATGCTTACATGTATGTGTGTGTGAGTGTTATCTCTGTGCTTTTCAGATTCATAAGTGTATACATGTGCTCAGACCATTACACTATGTTCCTTGTCACTTGTGGTACTTAAGTCACTAAATAGTGGCATACACTGAATGCTAGCAAGAATTGTTACTTGTATTTGTATTGTCAGAGATGTTAGCAGTGTGTCCATGGGATAATGAAAGAGTATCTGAAAGTATATTTCATGTCTTGAATGCACATATAATTTATACACATTCAAGAGTAATAATAATACATTTTAAGTCAATAATAATAATGTCTTATTAAAATTAACCCTAAAAATACAATGAAAAGACCTAAACACAAACATTCACACTCCTCTGCAGTACTGAAGTTTCTGCCATTTCAGCTCCCCACTGGCTACCCACTCCAGTATTCTTGGGCCTCCCTGGTGGCTCAGGCAGTAAAGAATCCACCCACAATGCAGGAGGCCTGTGTTTGATCCCTGGGTTCGGAAGATACCCTGGAGGAAGGCATGGCAACCCACTCCAGTATTCTTGCCTGGAGAATTCCCATGGACAGAGGAGCCTGGTAGGCTACAGTTCATGGGGTTGCAAAGAGTCAGACATGACTGAAGCAACTTAGCACAGCACATATTTAAGAGTGAGTGTGCAGGTGAACAAGAGAGTTAAAAGTATAGATAAATAGAAGTAGAGGAAAGTTTTGAAGCGGGAGGAAGGTGGTCACCTGATGGGAAGTGCTTTTGAGGCATGAAGGCAGATGAGAGCTAAGGAAATGCCGTTGGTGACCTTGGATGAGGCTGGTCTCTAAGAGTAACTGTGCTGTGCATGCGTAGGCATGACTTTTCATGCCTTGGGAAAAGGTCTTGGGAGTGTAGTGCGTATTGAAAAAGGGAGTATGGACTGAAAAGAAACACATACAACCTAAAAGTTGTGAGTTATGTTTTTTTGGGGTGGCCTTAAAACATAAGAACTCTATATGAGGACTATACCCTGAGAGACAGCTTCTCGGACAACTCCGAGGAACTGTTCCAAGAGATAAGGGAGGAACCAGGATATATAGGAGTCTGGGCTGAAAAAAATTAAAATGTAGTCAAATGTCAAAATATTACTGCTAATTACAAAGAACAGACATCTAAAGTTAATTGGTTTTACTGCTTTTCTATGTATGGGATGATGCAAGAATCTGGGCTCATTAAAATTACTAAGATATGCATCTTAACTGTCTAGGACCAGTATCCAGCACAGAATGTTTCCTATTTCTCTCCATCATGAAATCCCCTCAGGACACACTGTTGGAAGGGGAAGGGAGTGGCTACAGTGGCTGATGGCTTGATGTCATGCAATGCTGATTGTTTATTGGAATAGAGGCAGCATTCTTTATCCACAGGATTGCTGTGCTTAGTTGCTCAGTCATGTCCAACTCTTTGCTGCTGCTGCTGCTAAGTCACTTCAGTTGTGTCCGACTCTGTGCGACCCCATAGATGGCAGCCCACCAGGCTCCCCCAACCCTGGGATTCTCCAGGCAAGAACACTGGAGTGGGTTGCCATTTCCTTCTCCGATGCATGAACATGAAAAATGAAAGGGAAGTCGCTCAGTCATGTCCGACTCTTCGCAACCCCATAGACTGCAGCCTACTAGGCTCCTCCATCCATGGGACTTTCCAGGCAAGAGCACTGGAGTGGGGTGCCATCGCCTTCTCCGACTCTTTGTGACTCCATGAACTGTATGTAGCCCAACAGGCTCTTCTGGCCATGGGGATTCTTCCAGCAAGAATACTGGAGTGGTGCTGGTGGATTCTTTACCGACTGAGCTACCAGGGAAGCCCATCCACAGGATTATGGACTATTCTTTTCAGAAGCTGGGCTATAAAGTGAGGTGGTGTAAGATCACATTTGGAGAGGTCAAGGAAAAGATTATTTTTTATTTGAGTCCATTTGCAAACTGAGGCAAGGAAGTCAATAAATAGGGGAAAACTGAAGTTCCAAGCAACGTAGGTTATTATTCATAAGAATAAGCAATCTAGAAGTACCAGAGGAGGTTGAAAGATAAGACACAAGGTGAGAACATATGGGAAGAGAGGAGAGGCATGGACACTTTGGGGACAAAGCAGAAATCAAGGCAGTGTGTGTCTCTTACAGAAAGGATTTTCCAGTGTAGATATAATTTCATGAGACTTCTGCTGTAAATAACAGGCAAGGGTCTCAAGACTGTGCACTGTTTTCAGACCACTAAAATTTACACCTACTACTTTCTTCTTTCATGAAAAGCAAGCCCAATTCAGTCAAGTAAAAGCAGAGAGAAATATAAAAGTTAGAGGAAGCTGAACTGAAAAATAGGATAGGAGGCATAGGGCATTGGGAGAAGGAAACGTCTATTGTAATTTCAGAGTTTTGCTGGATTCCTCAAGTGACTGGTAAAATGCGGGCACCTCATTTTACTCCTATCCCCATCTTTTTTCCTTTGTAAATTACCAGTGGTATCTTAGAAGAGCATTTCTGTTATCAGCCATTGATCTGAATTTATGCATTTTGTTTTATAACTAGAGTACATTTGGCTAGAATGCAGTCCTAACTCCTTGGAAAATTTTGCTTTATTGATATAATATAAATGATGACAGTGTAAAACATTACCAAAATTAAATTGTTCTTATCTTTATTGCTTTTGAAAATTTTAGCTTTTTATATCTCTGTACACATTCTGGAGCCTGCCATTCATTTTTTTTTTTTCTAAATGATATAAATTTCTGAAACATGCTAATTAAGTATAATTCCCAAGCTAGAATATTTCAAGGGAATGGTTTACCATCTAAGTATTTCTGCCTGTGTCTTTTTGTCAATAAATTCTTGTGGTTATAGTTATAAATTTTTGTATACTATACTGCTAAATTTCTATAGGCTTAAAATCTTTTTTCAGTGGGAGCTGATGGAAATAAACATGGTATATTTCTCTGCAGTCGTTTCCATAGCGATAAAACTTTTCCAAAGTAAACCAAGGATGTCATAAAAATTACTAATTCAAAAGAAGTTATGCTTATAATTTAATATTGAAAATGGTGCCCTGCTCACTTTCTTTTTTATTTCATCAAAATTGCAAGGCTAAAATGTGTCCTGTATACTTCTATTAGATAACAGTCCATGGGGTCCCTACGAGTCGGACACGACTAAGTGACTTCACTTTCACTTTTCACTTTCATACATTGGAGAAGGAAATGGCAACCCACTCCAGTGTTCTTGCCTGGAGAATCCCAGTGACGGGGGAGCCTGGTGGGCTGCCGTCTCTGGGGTCGCACAGAGTCGGACACGACTGAAGCAACTTAGCAGCAGCAGCAGTATTAGACAAGCCAGGGCTTCCCAGGTGGCTCCGTGGTAAAGAATCCGTCTCCCAATACAGGAGCCACAGGAGATTCAGGTTTGATCCGTGGGTTGGGAAGATCCCCTGGAGGAGGAAATGACAACTCACTCCAGTGTTCTTGTCTGGAAAATACCATGGTCAGAGGAGCCTGGCAGTCCATGGCATCACAAAAGAGTTAAACATGACTGAGCACACACACATATGAAGAACTAAAAACAAACAAACAAAAAAGAAATAGATGAATTCCCCACAGCATTCAGATAGTTGAAACTTTCATTTTAAATATTTTCTTCTTAAAACTTACACATTCCTAATTATCTGCCTTATGCTGCACCTCCATATTCCTTCTTTATATCTTGCTATTCAATTTTAAATCTAATTACCTATAATGAGTTTTCTCAAAAACAATTGATTTGCTTTCTTTTTCTGCCACATCATTTCCAACAATTAGACATTTTCTAGCAATACCATAATTACAAAGTTGGACAAATCTATGAGACTTTCTCAGATCTTATTGCTATTCATGTTCAGATTTTGAAAGTCTTCCCTTGAAAAACCAAATTAGAACACTCTTGGAAAACATTCTGACTTAGAATTGTTTCACTCAATCATTTGATTCGTTACAAAAATGTCAACATCATCACTTTCTAGAGACATTGGGATGAGCTAAACCAACACTGAGATAGATGGTTAATTTGATGGGGAAGAGTCAGTCAATGAAACAACACTGTCGTGGACCCTGTGCCCACAGCATCCCTAGGAGGACTGTGTGATGGAAGAAGAGGAGAGGAGACAAAGTCAGAGAAAATTGACCCTACTTTATCTGCGTGTTCTTCTAACCTGGCCCTGTGTTTGCTTTCTTTTAAAGCATAGACTACTGTCCGCCTAGTTAAAAGGATCTAAAAGAAAGCAGAAGAATGGAAACAGTTGCTCTTACACAAGAGATAGGTGTTAATAAACCAGAGGTGCTGTGGAGCACAGCGTTGCTTAAGTGTGGTAGCTGAGTGTGACTGGACCATGATGAACAGAGAAGTTGATAATGTGTGTTAGAAAGTTTTACAGCAAGTTAACGATCATGTGGCTATTAGGTTTATCCAGTAGAGCAGGCTGTGGATGAGTGCTGTTGAACAAACACTGGGAGTTGTAAGAGTGCTGGCTGGCTGCAAGTCACAAACAGCAGGGCCACACTACCAACACGTGACTTTTTTTTTTTAATATATTTATTTTAATTGGAGGTTAATTACTTTAAATATTGTAACACGTGACATTTTAAAGTTAGCTTGTCAATTGTAATCAAATAAAAATTTGAGAAATTGTAATCATTTACTTTCTGAATTATATTTTTTATTATTTTAAATTTTAACTAAGTTATAGAAGTAGAATTTACATCATTTATTTTTAATCATTAATGAAGATTAATAGTAAAACAAGCTTCATAGGATTTTTTGAACATATGTTTTCAGTATGGAAACGAACTGCCTGATGTCCATGGAAGTGATTGCAAATAAATGAAGAGCAAAAGAATTGATACTGCTTTTGCTAGGAAGTATGATCACTCATATACTGAATTCAGTTAATTGAAGGTGAAGTATTAAATCATAGCAAGTTATGTGCAGGAGTCAACTGGCTAATGAAACAGTAAGATCATTGAAAGGAAGCAACTTCTTACACAGGAAACATAAGTAAATTCAAAACTAAAACAATTTTGAAAGCATGAACACAGACTTAAAAGGCAATTGAAGCAAGGTTCAGTATTTCCTATTTAAACATTAGTGTTTTGGAGATGTCTTTTAAAGTCATACTTCAGATTTCTGAGGCTAGAAAATAGCATGCCGTTGTGGAGCCAGTAGTGAAAGATGACATCAGAGATATTTTCTTGGAAATATTGAACACACGCACGACACAATTGAGTGAATATGTGGCAAAGATTCCATTGCTTGACCTATTTCAAAAAACGAGCTAATACCAACTCAAAGAACAAACAGAACTAGCAAGGCATTTTTGCTGCATCTTGACAAATGCACTGGCAATGCCCGTGTTGCACTTCTTTTGGTAAATGTGCAATTGTAGATGATAGTAATATTAGGAAGAATTTTTTCTTCTGCTTTGCCAACAAATATAACTAACTCTGAGCTGGGGAAAAAAAAAAAAACAAAACCCTATGAACATAGTCATTGAACTATGTAAAAACCTTGTCAGCAAACATGGTTTGGAGTTCAGTTTTTGTACAGGAACATGTTCTGATGGTGCAGCTGCAATGGTAGGAAACAGTCTAGAGCAGTTTCCCAATTAGGGAGTTTGTGCCAGAATGTGAACTAATACCCTGCTTCCTTCACTGAGAAGTCTTGCTCACAAAGGAATGTCAGCTGAACTAAACAAGAGGCTTAATGACATGGTAAAAATTGTGAATTTGTAAAGGTTAATATGCTAAACATAAGATTTGAAATTTTTGAGATAATATGGAAAATGGTCAAAATGATGATTATTGCATACTGAGGTACTTTGATGGTTATCAAGGAGAAAAACTTAGGAATGTTAACATTAGAGAATCAAATAATTGTTTCTGGCAGTTAAAAAATCAGTCACGAATTACCAAGGAAATGCCAATCATAACCACAACCAAAATGAGATGTCACATCACAGCTGTTAGGATGGCTGTCATCAACAGTTAAAAGCAAACAAGTGTTGGAGAAGATGTAGAGAAAAGGAAACCCTGATTCACTTACGGTGGGACTGTCAATTTGTACAGTCACAATGGAAAACAGAATGGAAGTACTTCAGAAAACTAAAAACAGAAGTACCTTTTGATCCAGAAATTCCACTTTTGGGTGTATATCCAAAGGAAATGAAAGCAGGATCTCAAAGAGATATATGCATGCATGTTCACTGCAGCATATTCACAATAGCCAAGACGTGGAAATAATCTGTGTGTCAATGAATTAAATGGATAAAGATACAGTGGAATATTATTCAGCCATGAGAAAGAAGAAACTTATGCTGTTGAGACCACACAGATGGACTTGAAGGTATTGTGCTAAGTCAAATAGGTCAGACAGAGAAAAACAAATACTGTGTATCAGTTATATGAGAAATCTAAAACAGTCAAACTCATAGAAACAGACTAGAATGGTGATTACTGAGGACTGTGAGATGAGGAAAATTGAAAAAAAAAAAAAAGCAGAAACCAGTTGCTTTTCACCTTTTAAAAAAAATGTAATTAGGACAGTCTGATGGGTAGATGTGCTTGTCTCACATCTTTAGTATTTTTTAATAGTATCAGTGTTGTTTGGTCACTAAGTCATATCCGAATCTTCTGTGACCCCATGGACCATAACCTTCTAGTTTCCTTTCCTTCCAGTTTTCCTGGGACTTCCCAGGCAAGAATACTGGAGTGGGTTGCCATTTCCTTCTCCAGGGGATCTTCTTGATCCAGGGTTGAACCTCCGTCTCCTGCATTGGCAGGCAGATTCCTTACCACTGAGCCACTAGGAAAGCCCAGTAGTATCAGTACTTCCATGCAAAGTAAGAATGCAATGTGTTTTTCAATAACTGAAAAAATTGAAGAGCAAAAACTGAAGTTTCTACAGATTGTCACAATGTTTCCTTAGTTTCACAATAGGTATCAAAGAAATTATGATTTTTATATTCTTCTGGGTTTGTTGAAGCCAGTTTGAAAGGTCTTAGTCCGTTCCTTTCAACATACCTCTGTTAAAGTGATTTCTATACTGAATGTCATTCAAACAAAACAAACTGAACTATAGATAAAAGGTGTGCCCTACAAGTGTTACTGAACCCAAACCCATACTGCTCACCTCACAACAGGTCAATAAAGTGAGAGATGAGTTGGGGTAAGGAATAACAGCTTTACTCAGAAAGCCAGCAGACCAATATCTTAAACTTAGTGTCCCAAAGAACCATTGTCCCCTACTAAGAATTCAGGCTTCTTTTATACTCAAATGGGAGGGGTATGGTGGGTTGCTGTAAATGTCTTAGTGCAGAAATCCTTTGTTCCTGTAGCTGTCCATGTAGGTCTGGTCACCGTGTTCCTGTACACCTCCAAGGAGACAGATGTTATCCTCTGTTCTGCAGTTTTATATCTCTGTATGAATAGGAAAGTGTTATGCCCTTAAAGGTCAGGCCCTTGAGAATGCGCTGTCCTGCACATTTCAGGCAGTAGGCAACATTCTTCACTTGTAACAAAAACAATAGAATACAGAGGTTAAAGTAAAAGAAACAGACCTAATATGGAGTCAGATCTGTTCTTCCCTACTACAGTTCCTCACTATCAGTGATCCATACGACAATCCTGTAAGAAAAGGGGTGATGTATACAAATAGTCTTGACATGTCAACAAACAAGAAGCAAGCTCATTTTCTTGTGTTAAAAAGTTTAAATCCAATATAATAGTGTTTGTTTGTTCAAACAGTATATATAGACATTTAATATGGGGAATCACTATTTTGCTCATAAATTTTCTTTCTATTGTAATTACAAAACAACAGAAAGTTCCAAATATAACAGTGAATCTTTTTTATTAGCAAATACACACATTTTCAACAATGTGGACAATTTTGTACTTTGCTCCTTCCTCCATCTGTTGTTGGTTTGATTATATTTACTAAAGTATAATCTAATGTCTATTGAATCCAGTGATAAATGTTGGGACTTACACTCTGTATGTCCTTATTTCTTTTCTCCTAGTAATTTATATTAACTGTAGTTTATAAAAGTACCGGTCTACAACAAAATGGAAATTTAAAATCCAGTTCTCCACCACAGAGTAGTGAGTTACATTGATTATAGGCTAAAACCATAATAACAAACACTTTATTACCAGCAGAGAGAATTTATTTTATTTAAGTAATGCTAATTAAGCTTTTTAAAATAGTTTAACCTTGTGATAATTAAGAGAAATGTGCACATAGCCTGGTAAACTCTAGGAATTAACTATTAAAATATCCAATGAGTTCTCAGCTATGCAGTATATGCTAGCAGCCGTATTCTATATAAAGTACGGAGGGGTGACATGTTTAACTGTCTGCTCTGCTTTATTCCTGCTGCCTAAGTTAATTCTCCTGGAATCTCTGTGCAGGTCAAGACAACTAGTAGGGCTAAAAGTGATTTAAACGAAGTCTTTTTGTAAATGGAGTCACTGAAAAAGTATTCTAAGAGTGCTTTCCTCTCTTGCTCTTTCTTTTCTGCCTGGGAAGAAGAAAAGGAAGTTGTGGGTAAAATATAAACACTTATCTTCCTTAATATATATACATATATATATATGTGAACATTTATATATTTTTATTTATTTGGCTGTGCCATGTCAGTTGTGGCATGTGAGATATAGTTCCCTAATCAGGAATCAAATCCAGGCCTCCAACATTAGGAGACAGGAGTCTTAGCCACTGGACCACCAGGGAAGGCCCTGACTTACCTTTTTAATATCTGAGGATCATTTACACAATGTGATGGATATAGGTGTATAGATAGGCAAACAAGAAGATATAGTTGAAGGTATCCAAGTAAGAGTCTGTGAAGAGAACCAATTTTCATGCCCATCTTAGGCTCAGGCTGACCACCTTCTTTGGGTAAGACAGTGCCTAAGTTTGACAAGGCTAAAGATGGCTTGGTCCCCAAACTGCCAGATTTTGGACCATCTTATCAGCTGTGGGTACTATATTACAGTGATAACAATAATATATGCAGTATTGTAGCAGTAAAAATAATATGTATGGTAATTCTATACTACCCTGATTACTCACAACATCCTTCTGTGTTAAGGATTAATCTCTCCACTTCTCAGATGAAGACACTGAGGCTTCGCGAAGTTAAAGTGATTTGTTCGGGGCCACAGAGCAAAACGTTTTTAGAGTCGTTTCAACCAGAGTCTGATGCCAAACTCTGGTCCCACAATAGCTGTTTTTTCAGATTGTATTTTCAAATTGTATCCATTAACAGTTCGGAAATCAGCTTCTTGGATCACATTCAGTCTTTTTGTTTGTTTTCCAGAATTAGACAGATGCTATAGAATATACAAAACAGTTTACTCACTCTCAGGGAAAATGGGTGATGTCTGAAGCTTGTCTGCCTGTTTCCTCTGCCCAGCACCAGCCCCCTCCATCTGGGCTGGCCTGATTCCCTCTCTCCCTACCCTGTCGCCACTCCTGCTCTCCCCGACTCCCGCTTGTGCACATGAATACTAATTGGTGAGTGGAGACGCTTCTCCTGCTGTAGAGTGGCCTGGGTGATGGCAGCTAGCCAACGGAAGGACCATTCAACATTTGATTGGTTCATACTCCATATGGGGAAATAGTTCTCTGAACTTTTTATTAGTAAAATGTCAACCTCTGCATCAGTGAAAGCCCTCAGAGGTCACAGGTCCTGGAGTGATGCACATTTCTGGGTAAGCCCTGGCTCTGTGACCCAGGGAATGGTACCCAGCCTCTCTGAGCCCCTGTCTCTTCAGTTATTCAACCAAAATGATACTAATGACACCTATTCCAAAGTGATGATTAGAAAAATATATGATGATTAGAAAAATACTGCTGTCACACAGCAGGGGCTCGATGACTGTTATTTATGATGTCATACTTTCAACATTAATTTCCAAGTATTACAGCACAACAAAATCCACTAGCGCTGGAACCATGGGAACCATTTAGTGCTTCTTTGAGAATCCCAGAGATGTTTGTGGATTTTTCACCTAGCACAGTCGCCCTGAAGCAGGGCAGCAAGTCAATGGGTATTTAGGGGCTCAAATCCACTAACCAGCTGTGTGCCCAGTGTGAGACTGCGTCCAGCAGGAGGAAGGTGCCTTTTCCTCCTTTTCACAAGAGCATGGATCAGCTCACTGATGGCCCATCTTCTGGGTCATCAAAGTCAGCACTCATGTGTGGGAGCTGGAAGTGCCCTTCGGTGGCCTTTTCCAATAATAAAGTGCTAAATGAATAGTTTCACTGTAATTGGTGCCCCCCCCCCCAATATTTGTACTTCTCATGGTGTTCAGAACAGTTGTAAGAGGTTCTTTGTCATCACACAGACGCCACACCATCAAGCAGCACATCAGGGATAACTATTTATAGCATAGGTTGATAGAATATTTTTTGAAGTGTTTTATGGACTGCAGATGTTTCATAAGGATTCTTCATTCTTTCCCCTCCCATTCCTTGATGTTATGAAATATGACAGAGGCTTTTTAAAGGTCACCATTTATCTAGCTTATTGAAAACGGATACTCTGATTCAAAGCTCTAAAGAAACTGATCCTTGGGATCAGTAGAGCCAGATTTGATTTCAGCTTGCTCAGTTTACACTTTAAACCCCATTTAAAATATTTGCCATTATTGTGCTGTTATAGAGACCACTGTTTTGTGTAACTGCAAGTTGTTTTTTTTTTTATCCCCAACTAGGTGTTTTAAAATTTAGCTGCATAAATTGAAATATTAGAAGTGAGTTATGCTCTTGCCACACTGACTGTATGTTAGTATTGAATTGAGTTTCTTGGGCCTATTTCTATAGTTTTCTATGGCTAAACATCATTTGATAAAAAAGAAAAAAAAGAAAAATGAATTGAGGCTTTATAGGATAAAATTTTTCCAGCAGAGATAAGTAAAGTGGTGCTGAATTCCCGGATTCCTTGGGCCGTTGATTCTTTTCTTAGGTGAAAGACTCAAGCAACACTAAACCTCAACACAGAAAACCTGAAAAAAAAAGTGGAGATTGCCTTATAATAAACAGTATTGTACTTTTTGTACTTCTGTATTTTGCTACTTTGAAAATATTTTTATTTGCAAATGTTATCTATATACACACACTCAAACATTTCCAGCAAGGATAAATCTTAGAAATATAATATTGAGTACAAAAAATTTTGTTAAAGGATACATATAAAAAATAATTTTTACAAATTTCAAAATATTGGACACTACTCATTCATATACATAAGCATATGTGTGTATATATGTGTGTGTGTGTACCTATATGTGTGTGTGCTTATCAAGTACATGAACCAGAAGGGTAACAGCCAATTCCTGAGAGTTATTCCCATTAAATCTGTAACATTTTATTTACTTTTAGAAAGACTTGAAGAAAATATTGCAAAATACTACCAGTTGTTAATTCAGTGCTGTGCAGAAATAATTATTTGTTACATTGCTCTTTTTATATATGTGCATTTTCAAAATTTCTCAGCAAAATAATTTCAAACTAATGGAGTTTTTGTTCTGTGTTCTCTACAACAACAATAATAAAAACACCACCAGATCCTAAAGAACTTTTGAGACATAATCCCACAGTTATGGTGTTGATCCTTGTCTAAATAATTAATGAATGAAATCATGCTGTTTTCCTCATTAGTGCAGAATCTTCATTTGTCTGGTATCTTTTCAAAGCATTATGTTTAATTCCATTTTAATTGTTAGCTCAGACCAAAATCAGAACAAACATTTTTTGAGCACCTACTATTTGCCAGGCATTAGTAGCCATAGAAGATAGCCAATGAAAAGAGTAGACTGAGATGCAATAAACTATGGCCCTCAGGCCAAATCTGATCCACATGTTTCTGTAAATAAAGTTTTATTGGGACACATCCATGCTCATTTGCTTACATATTGTGTATGGCTGCTCTACAACAGAGTACTATGCTAGAGTGAAGTATTTACCATCTTACCTTTCACAGGAAAACCTTGCCACCCCGTGCGGTAGACAAAAACCTCTCCCTCCATGGAGCTCACAGTCTATTGCAGGCAGACAATAAGAAAATAAATATCTTGGAATGAATGGTGATGAAACGTGCAGCTGAGAATAAGGAAGCAAAAGAAGGGGTTAGGGAGTGTTGTGGGGAGGTTGGAGAAAGCCAAGTCACAACGATGATCTAGGAGCAAAGATCTAAGAGGAGGAGACGGACAGACTGCGGCAATCTGGGGGAAGCAGCTGCTGCCGCGGCTTGAGGTAGAAATTTCAGGGAGCTGCAGGAAGTTGTGTCTGGCTGCGTGTGAGAGGAGAGGATGTGGAGCCAAGCCCTGCAGGCTGCTATGAGGAGCTGGGCTCTTACTTTGAGTAAGGGCCTTGGTTCGTCCTTTGTAAAATCAAGAATATTAATTTCATTCAAAGACTGAGGACAAAACTATGGATCCCACATTTTTAGGCAACACGCTATTTACAATTGAAAATTTCAACTCTAAGTCTCTGAGCCGTCCTGTCAATTCTGACCAGTGTTTGGAGACGAGAACAGGCAAGCTGATTTGGCTGGATATTATTACATTTGAAATACATTCCTGTACACGTGGCTTATCCAATGAGTCAGCCACACTGACAAACTAGTGTCAGTGTGTTCTCTGTAAGGCTTTGATTTGAGCCAGGAGATGAACCTCAAAAGTACTAAATTTCAAAATGAGTATTTGGGATATATTTTTTCTTGTTATTTGCCAAGAATATAGTTGATCCACCAGCTGTATACCTGAATGTGCTTGACCACCTTCTCCTTGTTCCATGGAGTGCAGCCCCTCCCTCCGGACGAGCTCGGATCGTCCTGTTCAGGAGGACGGATGGGCACCAGGGGAGAACTTGCTTGATGCCAGATACTGTCCCTGTGTTCAAGGTTACAGGCTGATTATGGGGAAAGATTACAGAACACTATTTTAAAACTCTGATATTTCTCTTAAAGTAAACATTTCTCAAGTATTCATATATTCCAGCCCATTGTTTTTAGGCAGGTATATTTTTAGTCCTTTTGAAAAAATGGTATAGATAATCTTATGGGAAAACAGAAGTAGAGACACAGATGAAAGAACATATGTGTGGACAACAAAGAGGAAGGGAGGGGTGGGATGAACTAGGAGACTGGGATTGACATATATGAACTATTGGTGCTGTGTATAAAATAGATAGCTAATGAGAACATAACTCAGGGAACTCTGCTCAGGGCTCTGTGATGACCTAAATGAAAGGAAACCCAAAAGAGAAGGGATATATATGTACATAGGGCTGATTCACTTTGCTGTATAGAAGAGAAATCCAGAGACTAGCACAGCATTGTAAAGCAACTAAACTCCAGCAAAAACTATATATATGTGTGTGTGTGTGTGTGTGTGTGTATATATATACACACACATAGGCTACCCAGATGGCTCAGTGGTAAAGAATCTGCCTGCCAATGCATGAGGCACAAGTTCGATCCCTGGGTTGGGAAGATACCCTGGAAAAGAAAATGGCAACTCACTCCAGTATTCTTGCCTGGGAAATCCCATGGATAGAGGAGGCTGGTGGACTAAGTCCAGGGGGTTGCAAAAGAGTCAGACATGACTTAGTGACTAAACAACAATTATATACATATATATATTTCCCATATATATATGGGAAATGATGTGCTTGGCCCAGGTTTGCTTAGCTGATAAATACAAGAAAAGGTACTAATGGTGAAGTCTCGACCTTCTCAGTACATTGTACACTTTTCCATGCTGTTTTTGTTGTTTGTCAGTGATCAATTATTTTGTCATAAATATATAAGTTAAAATTTATATTCACTTCCACCTATGCATAGAGAAACATGACCACACCACAAAATTAAAGCATGCCAAAGGTAAGATCTGTATCAATTTTCTCTTCAATCTCCAATATTCAGCATATAGTAAGCAGTTACTGTGTGGATCACAATAAACTGTGGAAAATTCTTAAAGAGATGGGAATACCAGACCACCTGACCTGCCTCTTGAGAAACCTGTATGCAAGTCAGGAAGCAACAGTTAGAACTGGACATGGAACAACAGACTGGTTCCAAATAGGAAAAGGAGTATGTCAAGGCTGTATATTGTCACCCTGCTTATTTAACTTCTATGCAGAGTACATCATGAGAAACGCTGGGCTGGAAGAAGCACAAACTGGAATCAAGATTGCCGGGAGAAATATCAATAACCTCAGATATGCAGATGACACCACCCTTATGGCAGAAAGTAAAGAGGAACTCAAAAGCCTCTTGATGAAAGTGAAAGAGGAGAGTGAAAAAATTGGCTTAAAGCTCAACATTCAGAAAACTAAGGTCATGGCATCTGGTCCCATCACTTCATGGGAAATAAATGGGGAAACAATGGAAACAATGTCAGACTTTATTTTTTTGGGCTCCAAAATCACTGCAAATGGTGATTGCAGCCATGAAATTAAAAGACACTTACTCTTTGGAAGTAAAGTTATAACCAACCTAGACAGCATATTAAAAAAGCACAGATATTACTTTGCCAACAAAGGTTTGTCTAGTCAAGGCTATGGTTTTTCCAGTGATCATGTGTGGATGTGAGAGTTGGACTGCGAAGAAAGCTGAGCGCTGAAGAATTGAAGCTTTTGAACTGTGGTGTTGGAGAAGACTCTTGAGAGTCCCTTGGACTGCAGGGAGATCAAACCAGTCCATCCTAAAGGAGATCAGTGCTGGGTGTTCATTGGAAGGACTGATGCTGAGGCTGAAACTCCAGTACTTTGGCCACCTGATGTGCAAAGTTGACTCATTGGAAAAGACCCTGATGCTGGGAGGGATTGGGGGCAGGAGGAAAAGGGGACAACAGAGGATGAGATGGCTGGATGGCATCACCGACTCGATGCACATGAGTTTGGGTGAACTCTGGGAGTTGGTGATGGACAGAGAGACCTGGCATGCTGTGATTCATGGGGTCGCAAAGAGTCGGACACGACTGAGCGACTGAACTGAACTGAACTGAACTGAAGCAGTTAAATGCAGCTGTGCTCATCGTTGATGAAGATTATCTGTTTACTGCATTTCTCCACTCATTGTGTTCTTCTGGCAGTTGATTTCTCATTATAGTTCCAAATAGATCTGTTATTTTGATCGCTTTCAACACTAGCTCTTGTAGTTTTAGCTATCGGTGTTTCTGAAGGACTTAAATTAAGGTTCTGTCTTTAGAAACCCAGACATCCCAATGAACGTGCAAATATTACCAAATAGTTTATGTTTAGAATCACATAAACACATGTTCAGATTTTTCTCTTTGCCTTTGACTATCTTGACATCAAATAGACCCCACCTCACATGCTCTCTCCTTTAAATGGACTTAACTCTTGTATCTTAAATCTGATTTTCTCCAAATAATTATCTGGTGAAAGTACTGTATTATACGTAAGAAAAAGATAATGACATAACTGCGTGCATGCTCAGTCGCTTCAGTCATGTCTGACTCTTTGTGACCACATGGACTGTGGCCCGCCAGGCTCCTCTGTCTATGGGATTTCTCCAGGCAGGAATACGGGAGTGGGTTGCTGTTTCCTTCTCCAAATGATATAAGTACTTCAGTGTAAACTTTTTCCCCTAGCTGTTGATTTTTCAGCTGTGATCTAACATTGAGACCTTTTTTTTTTTTTTTTTGCACATATATAAAAAGAGTAATGTAACAAATAAATATTGCTGCACAGCCTCCCTGAGTTCCCATTCATGAAGGCATTGGGACCTTTGGTCATCTGTTACTTTCAGACATCTTTGTAGCTTTGATTCTATATTTTAAAAGATGTACAAGCTATGGCATCCTTTCTCAGTAGAGACTCTAAGTCATTAGTTAATCATAATATAAAAAAAGATTGTAAATTGCTTTTGCATATCTCCATGTATATTAATTTAAACATCCTTTTTTTTTCCCCCTGCAAGGTCTTTCACTTGAGTGAGGCCAACCAACTGATATATTGCTCATTAATCATACATATTAACGGGAGTAGTTAAAGCTTTAAAGTCTAACTCACCATTCTGTCCACGGGGACTAGTTCTTGTTTTCTAAATCTGATGACATAGTCTTCAGACACTGCTAATTAGGTCTTTCCCTTGAAAATTCATCCTGACGTGTTTCAAGAACATTTTTTCCCTCGAGTACAAGTTCATTAAATTATTAATATCTTTATGTAAGTCTTGCAACACTACTTAAATAATACAGCGTTCTCTATTTCAAACCATGGTTCCCAGTGAAGGATAAAGTATATCTCACTTCCTCATATCTTTTTTCAGTCAAACACAATGGCCTTGGGAAATATCAGAGAACAATAGATATTATGGTCAGTAATGTTAAAGGAAGGTAAAAAATCCTTTGTACCCGTAAATGGAAATGGGTGTTAGTCAGAGTTCTCTAGAAAAAAGAAACATAATCAGCAGGATGTGTATACACAGAAACAGAGACAGAGACTGATTTGAAGGAATTGGCTCACACAATTGTCGAGTTCTGGTAAATCCAAAATGTGCGAGGTGGAGACCCAGTGAAGAGGTGCAGTTCAAGTCCAAGGCTGTCTGTGGGCAGAGTCCCTTCCTGTCTGGGGGAGGCCAGTCTTTGATGCATTCAGGCTTTGCACTGATGAGTGATGCTCACCCACCTTACTGAGTGCAGTCTGCTTTACTCAAAGACCACCACCTAAATATTAATCTCATATGAAAACCACCTTTACAAAAACATCTAGAAAAATGTTCAGCCAAATACCTAGGCACCCTGGCTTAACCAATTTGAGGCATAAACTTAACCATCACAAAGTGCTATA
Organism: Bos taurus; assembly: GCF_002263795.3. NCBI lineage: Eukaryota > Metazoa > Chordata > Mammalia > Artiodactyla > Bovidae > Bos > Bos taurus. The sequence continues at coordinate 9,147,565 of NC_037336.1, forward strand.
TAGATAATCAACTCCTGATTATCTACACAAATGGAAGGAAATGTTGCCCTAAGCAATCTAAATCAGATAACCTATAAGCGGTTCTATTGAGCCTCTGAATTAAGTGATGAGTTTGCAGCAGTTGTTCCTGTGTTATCTGCACAGCAAGTACTTAGGTCAGGCTCATTATGTGGCCCCGATTACAACAACTCCCAGTGGTTTCCCACCACAATCATAGTGCTAATCTGCTCTGCCAACCACCCATCGAGTGGTTTGTTGTTCTCCAGCCACCCCTGTTTCTTGCTGACTCTTCAATCACTTGTGCTCAGGGCTGCGTTCTCAATGATGCCTCTGCTCCATGTCCCTTCTCAGCCCTTGCACGGCCCACAGACTGGTTCAGGTGTCTGCTGACCTCCCCTGATTTTTCTATCTGAAGCTGCACACATTCTAACTCTGTATCCCTTTGCCCTTGCTTTACTTTTTGTGATTCATATTGCTATTCAGGATTTATATCTCTACTCATGTAGTTACCAGATTTGCACAGTACAGCACAGTTACCAGTACAGCACAGTGGTGATGACCAGATATGACACAGCCAAGTTTCCTGAATGCAATCCCAACTCTGCTGCTTACTGGACATATGACCTCAGGCAACTTGCTCTGTCACTCAGTTATCTCATCTGTATAACAGATACCTCAAAGATATTTCGAAGACTTTGAAGATTTAATGGATCAGTTTGGTTCAGTCACTCAGTCCTGTCCGACACTTTGCAACCCCATGGACTGTGGCACACCAGGCTTCCCTGTCTATCACCAACTCCCAGAGTTTGCTCATACTCATGTCCATTGAGTCCGTGATGCCATCTAGCCATCTCATCCTCTGTCGTCCCCTTCTCCTCCTGCCCTTAATCTTTCCCAGCATCAGGGTCTTTTCCAATGAGTCAGCTCTTCGCATCAGGTGGCCAAAGTATTGGAGTTTCAGCTTCAACATCAGTCCTTCCAGTGAACATCCCGGACTGATCTCCTTTAGGATGGACTGGCTGGATCTCCTTGCAGTCCAAGGGACTCCCAAGAGTCTTCTCCAACACCACAGTTCAAAAGCATCAGTTCTTCAGTGCTCAGCTTTCTTCACCGTCCAGCTCTCACATACATACATGACTACTGGAAAAACTATAGTCTTGACTAGACAGACCTTTGTTGGCAAAGTAATGTCTCTGGTTTTTAATATGCCATCGAGTTTGGTCATAGCTTTTCTTCCAAGGAGAAAATCTTCTAATTTCATGGCTGCAGTCACCATCTGCAGTGATTTTGGAGCCCAAAAAAGCGAAGTCTGTCACTGTTTCCAATGCTTCCCGTCTATTTGCCGTGAAGTGATGGGACTGGATGCCATGATCTTAGTTTTTTGAATGTTAAGTATTAAGCCAGCTTTTCACTCTCCTCTTTCACTTTCAAGAGACTCTTTAGTTCCTCTTCACTTTCTGCCATAAGGGTGGTGTCATCTGCATATCTGAGGTTACTGATATTTCTCCTGGCAATCTTGATTCCAGCTTGTGCTTCATCCAGCCCAACATTTCTCATGATGTACTCTGAATATAAGTTAAATAAGCAGGGTGACAATATACAGCCTTAACGTACTCCTTGCCCAATTTGAAAGCAATCTGTTGTTCCGTGTCCAGTTCTAACTGTTGCTTCTTGACCTGCATACAGATTTCTAAAGAGTCAAGTAAGGTGGTCTGGTATTCCCATCTCTTAAAGAATTTCCCACAGTTTGTTGTGATCTACAGAGTCAAAGTCTTTGGTGTAATCACTAAAGCAGAAGTAGATATTTTTCTAGAATTCTTTTGCTTTATCTATGATCGAATGGATGTTGGAAATTTGATCTCTGGTTCCTCTGCCTTTTCGAAATCCAGCTTGGACATATGGAAGTTAACAGTTCATGTACTGTTAAAGCCTGACTTGGAGAATTTTGAGCATTAGTTTGCTAGTGTGTGAGATGAGTGCAGTTGTGCGGTAGTTTGAGCATTCTTTGGCATTGCCCTTCTTTGGGATTGGAATGAAAACTGACCTTTTCCAGTCCTGTGGCTGGATTTAATGGGTATATGGATGTAAACTGTTTTGAACGATGTCTGGCAGAGAGAAAAAACCTTGTATTATGTATTACTATCAGTGTTCCCACTAGAATAAAAGCTCCATGAGGACAGAATGGATTCGAGGTAATTCCAGAGCGCAGAGAAGGATCTGGCCCACAGTAAGAACTCATTAAATGTTTGTTGAATGAATTAATGATTGAATCTGGGCACATGCCAGCTGAGAATGGGAAATATACTCTATTACAAAAATGCAGTGAAGAGGTGGCAGGGTGGTGGACTGCACTCCACAGGCCTATAAGGCCTGCACTTGCCCAGCTTAAAGACCAAAGAAAGAGCCAGAGTCAGCAACAGAGGCATTGGTGGTTTATTGGATGGGGAGCTTACATGTCTGAAGCAAGGTCTTGGGGCCATTACCAGTTATGGGGGAATTGATGTCTGAGAGTCGGACACAACTGAGCGATTGAACTGAACTGAACTGCTGACAGGTGGCCTCGTTAGTTACCAGGGAAACAAACAAAGGGCTGTGAGACCCTTAACTGCCCTTTGATAAGAAAAATCACAGCTGGGACCTGGAGCAAGTCTGTAGGAAGGTCAGTCATGTCAGTTGATGTAGGTGAAGCAGGCACTGGTTGGGCAGGGGATGTACAGAGAGCAAGAGAACAGCCATCTTAAATGACCTGACTGCACACAGGTGAGCAAATGATGAGTTAAAAGTTATCGAGTGGTTGAAACAAAAGAGTTGATTTGGTTTTATGTGTGTATGTATTTATATGTATGTATGTATGTACACACTATGGAGCAGGATGCTTGGGATAAGATGTATCTGGGGTTTCTCCCTGAAGAATACTTCTCTAAAGGGGATGCAGTAGTCAAAGGAGAACATAAAAATAATCCAGCAAGTGACCCACCGCTCTCTCTTGCAGGGCTAACTGAGGTACCAGCTTTGTCAGGGCACCCTAACATTATTCTGGGGAAAGGTTGGGTCTGAAGGAGAAACTGTGGGAAGGCTGATGGATGAGGTCAGATTCAGAGTTCCCTTTACCCAGTCACACTGGCAAGTGACCTTGGATGCTAGGTTTAAGGAAATGAAAAGAGTGTTCAAGAAAAAGCATACCTAGTATTTGCATAATGGCATTCAATGTTTGAAGGTCATCAATGTGTAGTCCCAATACTTAAGTCGATTATGAAAGAGCAAGTAGTGGTGGACTGGGAAATGCCTCCTGAGCATAGTCGCTTGAAAATTTGGCAGTAAGTATCAGAGGACACGCGTCTGAGTCAGGGCACAAGTGTCCGGGGAAGCCATCTCTGTCGGAGGGACTCTAGCCCCTTCTCGTTGCCAATGGTGTGCAGGTAGGTTTCTCCCCCAACATTTCTGTCCCATCCCGGTGACCCCCACCACACACCCTTCCCCTGCCAAACTAAAAGCTGGAGAGAGTTACTGAAGGGTTTGGAAAGGAACTAAAGTCTCACCGTCCCTCCCAGGAACTCTTGAGTTTACCTGCAACAAATGAACAACACTCTCCAAACAGCTGTTGTGAATAACTGTCTCTCCTCTCCTACCTTGAAGGCAAGATCCAGGCCTTAATCATTAATATATTTCCCCTAGTGTTAGTCACCGGAGAAGGCAATGGCACCCCACTCCAGTGTTCTTGCCTGGAGAATCCCAGAGATGGGGGAGCCTGGTGGGCTTCCGTCTATGGGGTCGCACAGAGTCAGACATGACTGAAGCGACTTAGCAGCAGCAGCAGTGTTAGTCACTCAGTTGTATCTGACTCTTTTCGACCATACGGACTATAGCCCACCAGCCTCCTCTGTCCATGGGATTCTCCAAGCAAAAATACTGGAGTGGGTTGCCATGCCCTCCTCCAGGGAATCTTCCTGACCCAAAGAACAAACCCGGGTCTGCATTGCAGGCAGATTCTTTACTATCTGAACCACGAGGGAACCCCTATTTCCCCCTAGAACAGTATGTAAAACACAGTACATTTCTACTGAATAAATTTATTCATCTTTTTGATAGGGTTTGAAGTCAATTTAAATTTCTAAATGCAGTTTAAGCCATTAAATTCAAATTGGCATATTGAGAATTCTGCAGTGAAAATTCTTGTGTCTCAAAATGGGATGACCCTCATAGTTTCATCTTCTGGATCCTCAGAAGTTCTCTTTGCTTACAGCCAGTTGTTGAATAGCTACAAAATGTATTCCACGAATTTATTTGGTGCTGGTCAATGCAGTCCTTCTCATTGAAGTCCACCCCTTGAGGGTACATTTCATATGTTAAAGTGTGTCATCGTGTCATAAATGATTTCTTTGTTCCAGTGCTGACTGACAAAGCTGAGTTCCTTCTTATTTAAGGGCTGCAGCTCTGGCCTGACTGAAGTGTGCTGAAGAACCGCATCTTGTTGCTTTCCTGTTAACATTTCTTTTAAATAAGATGCTATTGGTCTATATGCAATTGTTTGTCCCTCTACATGTTTATTTTACCTACAGTAAAATGGGACAGTTCCCTTAATAAAAGTGGAAGATGCTTGAGGCTCTGAGAGTCCTTAGAGATGAGTCTCTCAGAGCATAGCTCTGGGACAAGGAAGGCAGTGTCCAAGCCTGGTTCTTCCCCTCCAGTCTGTGAGCAGCCTGTGTGAACTTCCAGATTTGGGGGGAGGAATGCCTCCAGCACCCACCCTCTCACTGCCACTCAAAGATGATAAAATGTGTCACAGATGGTCAGGAAGCAGTTAAGTCACACCCTACCACCACCCCACCTGTGAACTGAGATGAACCAAATGCCTTGGCAGAGATTGGCAATGGCGGGCACAGAAAACAGAGCTCACGATTGGGACTGAAAGAGCTGGTGGTTTGGCAAAATGCTCAGGAGTCCAGACAAGTCTACGTGGAAGCTTGCGGTCGGCCTGCTGGCAGCAGGCGGGGGTGCACAGCCATCATGGGAGTGGGGGAAGACCAGGAAGACCTAAATTCCAAAAGGCAAAGTAACAAGATATGGGGACATCTGAAAGTCTGGCTTGGTGGTGAGAAAACAAGAGAACCTCAACAGTTAGAGCAGCAAAGTAACTGAAATTGTGAATGACCAGGATACCACGCGCCCCTAAGGAAACCTTAATCCTGAGGATTATGGGTGTTAAGATCAGATGCACTAGGGTTTAAATTTTAGCCCCACCAATTAAAAGGAGAGTGATTTGGAGCTCAGTGTTTAACATGTCTCTCTGTGTAAAACGGGAACATTATCACCCACCCCTAGTCGTTTTGGATGGATTAAAGGAAATAATGTAAGGGGTTTCCCAGGTGACGCTAGTGGAAGAACCCGCCTGCCAATGCAGGAGACACAAGAGATGCGGGTTCAATCCCTGAGTTGGGAAGATCACCAGAGAAGGGCATGGCAGTCCACTCCAGTATATTTGCCTGGAGAATCCCATGCACAGAGGAGCTTGGTGGGTTATGGTCCATAGGGTCGCAAAGAGTTGGACATGACTGAAGCGACTTAGCATGGACGCATGTGTAAGCACTCAGTGACTGGACCATGGCAAGCATTTGATCAGTGGTAACCATTTGAAGACTCATTTGTCATAGACTTCTGTTTCTTCGTACATGGACAGCTTGGAGCACACAGGAAAAGTTGATTTGGGTTTCATCCAGTCAGAGGGTACTTAAGAGATCAGACTTTGACTAACTTATTTTCATGATCAAATTAGTAACACCATAAATACTAAACAGCAACTGTAGACAGCATTGACCACAGACCAGACCATTTGGCCCAGGCCAATGCTTCAGTGAAGTGTTGTTTACTCAGATTATCATTTATTCAATTGTAGCTGAGGGGGTTAGCTAATACTGTCACATTTCTATCTTGTATTTGAAAAGCCACATTAGTTACAGGTAGAGTCCATCCAAGGGGAAGAAAGGAAGGGAACAGAGAGATGGGGAAAATGTGATATGATTTAGACATTTTAAGATCCTAACTTAAACGAGAAAAGCAACGCTGGGAATAGCACCACGATATGGATTCATCTTTCCTTAGCTCTGAGCCTATATCAGATTCTTTGTTCATGCTGAATTACATCCTCTTTCCATGTCCTTACAAGAGCTACTTGTCTGATCCCTCAAATAATGAGACCTTTATGACTGGCCACGTTGCTGTCTTAGATGTATTTTTAAAGATGTTAAGACATAAAATTCACTTAGGCTATTATGCATTGCTCATACAAGTATTCTCCCATTTTTTCACATATCGTTGATTTCAAAACGTGCTAACTTTTTACATCAGTCATAAATCTTATTTCCGTTCACAATGTAGAAAAGGAAAACTAAACTGCCAAGATAGCCCGTGATGTTTTCCTGTGTAATTAACACCTCCTTCACAGTTGTGGGTGCCGCTCAAGGGCCTGTCTCCTCTTCCTTGACATTTCCTTGGTACCTTGTTCAGGCTGAGCTGATGCCTAAGAGTGTGCTACATACACACGTGGGAATAGGGGAATTCTGGAGAGTAGCCAGCTGCATTAGCAAGACCTGGCAATTTAGAGAGATTACTTATACACGTCTCCTCTGTGGGCTTGAGGTCTGCATGTCGCCCTTTATTTCAGTCTGATTACTTCTGTAACTTATCCTTCTCATCATCATCCTTATCAACAACAAAAACCATCTGTCAGATAAGTACCAGTCATCTGTTATTTGCATTCTTGCCTTCTTAATGCTCTTGGATGTCCAAGTGTTTATAAATCAAGTAGCTAATTTAAGATCCATGTGCTCTCATACTGCAAGTCATCCTGGAAGCATCAGGTTATTTTTACTGTTGAAAATTTGTAGATGTCATTTATTTAAATAGACTTGGATTCTTTTCCCCCCTCTTCTGCCAATATTGACCCATGCAGCAAATGCAGATGGGTGAAGTCACTTGATAATTCAAGTAAAATCATTCCTTTGTAGAAATCTCCTGTTTAAAAATATATATATATTAAAATAGAGTATACATTCAGAAAGATGCATGTATCCTGATGATACAAGTTTGCTGAGTTTTCACAAAGCATGAATACCCTTGTGACCAGCACATGGTCCAAGAGACAGAACATCAGCATCACCAACCCTGTAAGCCCTCTAATGCTCCTAGTTCCTCCCGACTCCCGCATCAGTGACCTGTTGCAGCTTCTAACAATTTAGATTAGTATTGCCTGCTTTTATTCCTTATATAAATTGATGAACATTATGTTTACACAATTCAACCATATCGACGCATGCAATTGTATTCCATTAATTTCCATCACTATATTGTATTACATAGTATGAATAATCTACAATTTACTTTGTCTATTTTTAAATTAAAAAATGGATAATTGGCTAAAGGATGGTAGAAGGACAGGGCAAAAAAGAACTAACATTTATTATTACTATTTTATCAGACATTATAGTAGGACTTTTTGTTGTTAATTGTGGAAAAAAGCAGGTAGCATAAAATTTACCATTTTAACCATTTTCAAGTGTACGGTCCAGTAGTGTTAAGTATATTTGCATCGCTGTGAAAAGATTTCCAGAACTTTTCATCTTGTAAAACTACAACTCGGTTCCCATTAAATAAGTTCCTATATCCGCCAACCCCCCAGGTCCTGGACAACACCATTCTACCTTCTGTTTCTATAAATCTGACAACATATGAGTGAATCATACCGTATTTGTCTTTTAGTGACTTATTTCACTATGTCTGTTTCAGTTAGCATGATGTCATCCAGGTTTGGGCTTCCCTGGTGGCTCAGATGGTAAAGAATCTGCCTGCAGTGCAGGAGACCCAAGTTGAGTCCCTGGATTGGGAAGATCTCCTGAAGAAGGGACTAGCAAGCCACACAGTATTCTTGCCTAGAGAATTCCATGGACAGAGGAGCCTGGTGGGCTACAGTCCTTGGGGTCACAAAGAGTCGAACATGACTGAGTGACTGAACACACACACACATATCAAGGTTTACCCCTGTTGTAGCATGTAACTGAATTCTCTTCCTTACTGAATAGTATCCCATTGTCTGCACCTCATTATGTTTTATCTACTCAACCGTCCATGGACGTTTGGATTGGTTCCACCTCTTGGCTATTCTGAATAGTGCTGCTTATGAACATGGGTGTGCAAATATCTCTTCAAGACCCTGATTTTCAGTCTGTTTGGATACAGACCCAGAAGTGGGATTTCTGGATCACATGGTAGTCTTAAGACTCTGCATAGTGTTTTCCATTGCAGTTGCTCCACTGTACAATTTCACCTGTAGTGATAAGCATTCTGGTGTCTCCAGATCCTTGCCAACACTTATTTTCTGTTTACCATTCCAATACGTGTTGTGTGGTAGGAGTTTTCCATATGATCTCTTTTTTAATTAACAAATGGGCTACAAAGTATAAGCACCAATTTTACAGCGTGACATCTTGACACAATAAGCTTCCATAAGAGAAAAGACTGAGATTCCAATCCAAGTGGTCCTGAAATTGACAGTGAGGTTTTTATTCTTAAAGAGACATGTGATCATAGAACCAACCCAGCACTTCTGTTCTAAGCTATTAGAATGAAGGGCTATATAAGATCACCTGAGTTTGAAATAGTAGATTGAGGCTTAGGACAGGAGTTCTCCAAGTGTAGTCTCCAGGCCATTAGCAGCAGCATTGCTGGGAACTTGTTATAAATGTGAAGTCCCATCTACTAGGCCTCCTGAGGATTCAAGTAGGCCCCTGAGGATGCTGATATGTGATTAGAGCACCACTGGGTTTAAATCATTGGACGAACACGGAAACCACTGTCTAATAGCCTTCACACTGTTGCCAAACAGGAAACTTACATGTTGAGCACTTTGAGGTGTCCTGGGCACCTGATATGGCAAATCTGCATTTTATGCATCATACTCCGAATGGCAACCCACTCCAGTATTCTTGCCTGGAAAATTGCATGGACAGAGGAACCTGGTAGGCTACAGTCCACAGAGCTGCAAAGAGTCGGATATGACTGAGTGACTTCACTTTCACTCCAATCTTAAGAAAAGTATTGGATTAGTCCAATTGTAATTATGCTGAAACAGTATGTCTCTAACCATTTGGAGATTAAGCCAGACTCCAACTGGTCAGAGCTGCTCCTGAGCAAAAGGCCACCTGTTACCAGTTCTCCTGGTCAGGATGGCCATGCCCAGCTCAGCATTTATCTGTTTTTTGCTGGGATTTTCATCCCAATCCAATCCGAGTCTCCATTCTTGTCTCACTTTACAAGGGGTCTAGAGTGAGCCCTGTAATGAAGGGCCTGACATAAGACGGAAGTTGAAACAAATACATAAAAATGGTTCCTCCACCCTCATCAGGGCGGTAATCCTAGCCCCAGCCCCAGAATATGGAATCTAAAAAAGCCGAACTCACAGAAGCAGAGACAGGATTTTGGCCACTAGAAACTGAGGGCGGGCAAAGTGCACAAACTTCCAGCTAGATGAGCATATTTGGGGAAATTATAATGTACAGCATGGTGACCGTAGTTAACAATACTGTGTTTATATGTGAAAGTTGCTGAGAGAGTAGATTTTAAATATTCTCAACACACACACACACAAATGATAATTATGTAGTGTGATGGAAGTATTCACTGACTTTATTCATAATATAGAAGTGGATGAAGTAATCAGTTTGTACACATGAAACTTATACAATAGTACATGTTAGATGCTGCTGCTAAGTCGCTTCAGTCGTGTCCGACTCTGTGCGGTCAGGTATGTCGCAGTAAAGCTGGAAAAGAAAATTTCAAGTCTGCTTCAGAATGTTACTAGAAATTCAAACATTTAAACTGCATATACGTGCTGGCTGAAGTTGCTGTGTATAATATGTTCTGATAATTTGACAGTCCTCAAAAACGGGGGTCCTTGACCCCTGTTTGGGGAGCTGGGCGTCATAGCAGGCGATGAGTGGTGGGTAAGCCAGCGGAGCTTCATCAGCCACTTGCCATGGCTTCCCATTTCTCGCATCACTGCCTCAACTATCCTGCCCACCATCCCCATCTGGGAAAAAATTGACTTCCATGACACTGGTCTTTGGTGCCAGAAAGATTGGGGACTCCTGCTCAAAAACATTTTGCCTGCTTGTCCATTCTTTGCAAGGAGATGTGAAGAGAATCAGCATTCCCCCGTGCTCCTCCAGAGACACACTGCACACTCCGATAATTGCAAGGCTGACTCGAATGATGGTGTAAATCAGCAGTGATGAATTAGAATTCAAAAGCTTGCCCATACCATATGGAATCGTGAATGCTTTTTCCTCCTCTCCCTAAGCCATGCTGATGCTGTGTTACAGTATCTGAAAATTGGTTTATCTTCAACATGAACGCTGGGGTAAAAGGTCATCAGTAGCTTCATTTTCCCCACTTCCTGCCCCAAGCAACATATATACCTCCTTAAGGAAAAGAGACTGTACCAGAAGTTGGTCCTGTGGATTTAACTTACGTCAACTAAAAGAAAGAACTGATCACCTCCTTCCATGTCACTGATTTTGTTTCTTTGCACTCTCGTGAATTAATCAACTACAGCGCTTCCACTTTCTAAGTAAACTTTTTATCATTGATTAATCCTCAGGGGCTGATTGACTTGCATATACTAAAAGATGCAATATATTGATTTTCAGAATGTGTAAACTGCAAGACTAGTAAAGTATGAACATATGTATAACTTTCATTCAGTATACAGAATATTATATATTTATTCCAATCTTGCAAACCCTAAAAAGAACTCCAGGGTTCAGAACTCTAAAACAGAAGGTACATGAAAATACTACTAATTATATTTCTGGTTTTAATAAAATTATTAAAAAATCTGTTCTGTAGATGTTAACCAGGATTTTTTTTTTTTTTTTTCTGAAAACAACTGCTATCGTTAGAGTCTTTGATAGTAGGAACTTAACTTGCCTTCAGCATTCCCCATGCAATCGCAGTGTCTTATGTGCTAACCTACCTTCTAAAGTTTGCTCTGTTGCTTCAGCTTATCTTGGATTTCTTACCCCACTCCAAGCCTAGTTGAAGACCAAAGAAATCAGGAAACTTTGCCTGACGCTTTCAGAGTAAGAAAGTTAATCAGTGAAATTGGGCCTTTCTCACAATTCTGTGAGAGCTTGTGCTCACAATTCTCCTCAAAAAGAGTTGAAAGATCACTAATACTTTTACCTTTGAAATGGCAAGCCTTTATATGTATTAACATACTACCAATGTGGTAATAAAATGAAGTTATTAATAACAATGAAAGAGAATGGTCATATTTAGAAACCATACATAGAAATGCTTCTCATTCAAAATGTATGCTTTCCATACCTAAGCTTGCTTCCTTCTATTAGAAAGGAAAAAAAAAAATAAGAAAATAAGTGTATAATAAATAAATGCTCTTCAAATGATATCAAAAATACAGATACTTAGAACTGTCATTCTGACTCTCGCTATTGTGATTTAGCTAGTCATAAACTTGGCGAGTTAATGAAGATTAATAAGCAAGGAGTGAACATTTTAGTTCACTTATAAAACAGCTTAGCCATCCAAAGGGAAGAAAAGAGCTAGGTAATTTGCTTTGCATAATGCATATAATTATAATATACCTTTGTGAAGTGCTTTTCAAACTTTAGTGAACATGAGAATTACCTGAAGTGTCTTTTGTTTTTTTTTTTTTATTAATGCAGATTCATGGATCCCTTCCCCAGAGATTCTAAACTGGTAATTCCAGGCTGGGGCTCAGAAAAAATATATTTTGAATACTTAATCTCACCCTTAGGAAATTCCTTTAAAATTGAAATTCAGATCACTCTCTGAAAATACCAATTTAAGGTGACAAATGCATTGATTATTGCACCTGAACCCATTGAATTATCAAATAAAATGCTAATCTTAGCCAACCTTTCAGATATTTTATATTACTTTGCTAGAGAGTCAAGGTAGACAGCCTTTAAAGGGCTGCTAATAAGAGTCACGATTTATTCATTCCCAGCACTACTGTTCTTATCTTCGTTGTTAAGAATTGTCCCATAGCTTTTAGACTTCACTGACCTTTAAAGGTCATGTGGACTTGGGATTGTTTTTTAACTTTGAGTTAATTTTTACAGTCTTTGAACTTTCATCTAATACTGTCTCATCTTAAAATGGAATCACAGTATTTATTATCTGTTTCTCTTTGGTTTCCAGGGAAGACGAGGAAAACCAGGGCCTCCAGGAAAACCAGGGCCTCCAGGACCACCTGTGAGTAGACAGCAGCATGTTTCATCAAAGCCTCTCTGTATGTCTGTGTGTTCATCTACAGGTCACTGTAATCCCCTGTAGATAATAATTTCCATCTCTCCACTGTTTAACATGGTCGTGTTCCCTATGCCTTTCACCATCACAAACAAGAGGTCAGGGAGGCTGGACGCTGGCTGTCCTGGCTCCCACCCACCTCATTCCTGGACGTGAGTAAGTACACCGCCTGTACGGGTGACCCAAGCCAAGACCCAGGTTAGCGAATCCCGTGCTAGACCCACCTGAGCCCCATCTCCTCAGTGTCTTAACATCCAGCCTGGTGGTCAGTTAGGTGTCTGTGGAAGTTTGCCCACCTTTCTTGATACAGCTGCGTTGCCAGTAAAATTTTATAGAACGTTCTTGCTAAAGATAGCCATAAAGATCTCATAGCCAGTTATCTGATCTTGTTCTTTATCCCAAGCTTCTACAAGAAATACTCCATCTCTTGTGCTCCTGCTCACTCTCCAACTCCCTAGAGTCTGGTTTGTGTCCAAGCTACTGCATTGCCCTGCATCCTCTATGGTCACCAGTGTGTCTGAGTCACAAGATTCCCTGGGCACTTTTAAGGCTTCACTTTATTTCACTGCTGAATGGGCTTCCCTGATGCCTCCGCAGATTAAGAATCCACCTACAATGCAGGAGACACAAGGGATGCAGGTTTGATCCCTGAGTTTGGAAGATCCCCTGGAGGATGAAATGGAAATCCATTCCAGTATACTTGCCTGAAAATTCCCAAGGACAGAGGAGCCTGGCAGGCGACAGTCCCAAGAGTCGCAAAGAGTTGGACATAACTGAGCAACTAAACACACAACACAAAGCACACATAGGAATTGACACTGTTGACTGGTCATCCTTGAAACTCTCTATTCTCTTGGTTCATTGATGCGGATATTTTTCTATCTTTGGATCCATCCTTTTGGTCTCCTTTCTTAAAGCCCTCATCCCTTATTTCTGTGTTGTATGGTTTAAAGAATCCCAGTCTTCTCTTTCCACCCAGACATCCTCCTGAGTTCCAGACTCCTACACCCGAGCACCTGCTCAGTATCTGTACTTGGAAGTCTCCTGCGTGCTACAAACGTGGTCTGTCCAAAGCTAAACTCTAAAATGATCCTAGATATTTGCTGTCTCTCTCTATGTCCACATCCAAATAGTTCCTAAATCATGTGAATTCTATGTCCTAGTAGCTCTCATTCTTCATGCCACTGCCTTATTTAGGCCTCTGTCAACCTGTATCTGTTTCTGTAGCCTTCTCCCGGCTGGTCTCTTGGCCTCTACTTTCTACAAGTGGAGTCATATTTTAAATCATAACTCTGATTGTGTAGGTCTTTGGTTGAAAACTCTTTAATAATATCCCTTTCCTTCTAGATGGATTCCACACTTTCTACAGGCCGTTCTAACCCTTTCAGAGTTTGCCCTTTGCCTTTCTTTGTCTATCCTTCTCTGTGCCCTTCCTACGTTTGCAACTTATAGTGTCATCTTTCTTTACGATCTCAAAAATGCCATGGGTTGTGAATGCTCTCCCTGAGGTCCAGGTGAGCTCCCCCACCTGTCAGGCTCTGCTCAGTCCCCAGATCTCCCATGTAGCCCCTTCAGGTGTTTTCAGCACATGAGGGTCATCTTCCATGATCCTATGAGCTTAAACCTCCTGTAGAGAGAGCACGTTGTTTTGTAACTCAACTCTTATTTTTCTTACCTTTCTTGCCACTGCCTGTGAATTTATTTTGAACCTCTCAGTTCAGTTCAGTTGCTCAGTCGTGTCCTACGCTTTGCAACCCCATGAATCACAGCATGCCAGGCCTCCCTGTCCATCACCAACTCCCGGAGTTCACCCAAACTCATGTCCATCGAGTCAGTGATGCCATCCAGCCATCTCTTCCTCTGTCGTCCCCTTCTCCTCCTGCACCAAATCCTTCCCAGCATCAGAGTCTTTTCCAATAAGTCAACTCTTCGCATGAGGTAGCCAAAATATTGGAGTTTCAGCTTTAGCATCAGTTCTTCCAATGAACACCCAGGACTGATCTCCTTTAGATTGGACTGCTTGGATCTCCTTGCAGTCCAAGGGACTCGCAAGAGTCTTCTCCAACACCACAGTTCAAAAGCATCAATTCTTCAGCACTCAGCTTTCTTGACAGTCGAACTCTCACATCCATACATGACCAATAGAAAAACCATAGCCTTGATTAGACCGACCTTTGTTGGCAAAGTAATGTCTCTGCTTTTGAATATGCTGTCTAGGTTGGTCATAACTTTCCTTCCAAGGAGCAAACACCTTTTAATTTCATGGCTGCAGTCACCATCTGCAGTGATTTTGAAGCCCAAAAAAATAAAGTCTGACACTGTTTCCACTGTTTCCCCATCCATTTCCCATGAAGTGATGGGACCAGATGCCATCATCTTCATTTTCTGAATGTTGAGCTTTAAGGCAACTTTTTCACTCTCCTCTTTCACTTTCATCAAGAGGCTTTTGAGTTCCTCTTCACTTTCTGCCATAAGGGTGTCATCTGCATATCTGAGGTTATTGATATTTCTCCCAGCAATCTTGATTCCAGCTTGTGCTTCTTCCAGCCCAGCGTTTCTCATGATGTACTCTGCATAGAAGTTAAATAAGCAGGGTGACAATATACAGCCTTGACGTACTCCTTTTCCTATTTGGAACCAGTCTGTTGTTCTATGTCCAGTTCTAACTGTTGCTTCCTGACCTGCATATAGGTTTCTCAAGAGGCAGGTCAGATGGTCTGGTATTCCCATCTCTTGAACAGTTTTCCACAGTGTATTGTGACCCATGCAGTCAAAGGCTTTGGCATAGTCAACAGAGTAGAAATAGATGTTTTTCTGGAACTCTCTTCCTTTTTCAATGATCCAACGGATGTTGGCAATTTGATCTCTGGTTCCTCTGCCTTTTCTAAAACCAGCTTGAACATCTGTAAGTTCATGGTTCATGTATTGCTGAAGCCTGGCTTGGAGAATTTTGAGCATTACTTTACTAGCGTGTGAGATGAGTGCAACTGTGCGGTAGTTTGAGCATTCTTTGGCATTGCCTTTCTTTGGGATTGGAATGAAAACTGACTTTTTCCAGTCCTGTGGCCCACTGCTGAGTTTTCCAAATTTGCTGGCATATTGAAGCATAATTGTGTAACACGGTTTCTGGCATGTAGCATGTGACTATTAATTATTCAATGAACGAGTCAACAAATGAATGTACTTTGTAGATGAGAAAATGAAGATGGTGAATTGAATGTCTTTTTAAAGACCAGAAGCACCTGTACCACCACTAGAGGGCTCTAGACTAGACCTCCCAGGAGTCACTTAGGGTGTGGTCACGTGCCCAAAATGAACAAGACTGCCGCTCTATCCTGGTTTCGTTTCATCCATTTAGCCATTCAAGTAAATGTTCTCTTAGCAATGTACTGGTGTCAGTTGATATTGTGATGAAACAAGTGTGGTGGGGAAAGGGGGGAGACATTAAATTGGGCATCCTGGAACCCAGTCTTTAAAGGAATCAGCTTTGTTATTCCAAATTTTCTAGCAAAAGAGGACACATTGTAGGATTTTCCATAATTGTCTCCTGCTATAAACAAGAAAAGCTGGTACAAGCTAACAGACAAGATTAGACCGTCACATAGTTTTCTAAATGTATGACACTGCTTTCAAGACAAGATAATTGTTGTCTCAAAGGAGGAATTTGAATGATGAAGGTCTTTATGACAAGCTTGCCAAATGTCTAGGAGAGAAGAGGATTATACCAAATCCTGGAATGAGTTCTCAGCTATAGATCAAATGACTTTACTGGAGAATTTAGAAGATTAAGGAACATGCAGCCATATGAAAGTTTATAATATTCAATTCCACAGGTTTTATTTTATTGTCAGAGTGTTTGGGAGAGAGAGGTAGTTATGTTATTTCAAGTGTTAGATTTAGAATATAAACTCAGCTATGGGTCTGATACAAAGTGTTCATTAAATCCTGAGTACATGGTATTTGAAAGAAAAATGGTTTACTATAGTTTATAATATAAGAAAATATCAATTTGTTAAACTTCAAAATAAAGGAGAAGAATCTATGCCCCCCAAAAGGTTTTTATTCACAGTTAGCTTTTGTTTTAAAAGTATTAGACTATACCATCAGCTCATTTTTGTTTAAGAATTGTGGTTCATGGAAATTCTTTGTCTTGTGTCTTGTTTTGTTTTAATTGGAGGATAATCGGTTTATAATGTTATGTTGGTTTCTGCCATACAATTCACAACATGAATTTAATTCTAGGATAACTCCTCTAGTTGATTAAAATATCTTTTCTCTAATACAAGTATTATCAAAACTCTATCTTGGGGTGCATTTTTTATCAGCTTTTGAATTTTTAAATAATTTAAATTATTTACATGGTTGGTTGAATTAATGTCATGCATGCCACCATACTATAAAAATTCCCATGAAGCACCTGGTCATTCTTGCAGGAATTAGTTAAGAGCAGCATTGAAAATAGAGGTGAAATATCTGGCTCCCCATATTTTTCTATGCCATCTTCATGTTTAATTTTTCTATGCCATCTTCATGTTTAATTTTTCTAAACATAATGTACTTTAGCAAGAGGACTTTTATTTCCCAACTGGTTAGAAATGATCAGAGTTTTCCCAAATCAGTCCTTTCATGATCATATTAACTAATATTTTCAGGAAATGAGCTTATAAAAAATTAACCTGTCCCTAATTCACATTGTTTAATAGTTTCACAAACTATTAAACATTTATTTAAGGCCTACTCTGTGCCTAACACCCTGTTAAGAGCTGGATTTGTAAAAATGGATATGATACGGTCCTTGCCCTTCACGTATTTAGGTTTAGCTCACAGAAAATTGGACTAGAGGAAGAAAACTTAGAAACGATAATTCAAGGTGGTTTCTTTCTGGAACTGACAACTGAGGCATAAAGGTTGAGCCTTACAAACATGGAGAAACTTCTGCTCATCACGGCAACATGGGTAAACTTGGAGGATGTTATGCTGGGTGAAATAAGCCAGTCACCAAAACAAGGACTACCTTATTCCACTTTATGAGATTTCTGAAATGGTCAGACTTGTAGAAGCAGAGAATACAGTAGTGGCTACCAGGGCTGAGGGGAGGGGGTACTGGGGAGTTGTTATTCACTGAGTATAAAGTTTCAGTTTTGTGAGATGATTACTTACTTTCCAGAGATCCATTATACAGCATGGTGCCTATAGCTAGTGATATAGTAGTGTGCGTTTCAAAACTTGTTAAGAAGGCAGATTTCACATTAAGTGTTTTTACTACGTACACACGCATGCCCACACACAAGGGCCACAAGGAAACCCTGCGAGGTGCTGAATATATCAGTTACCTTGGTTGTGGGGATTGGATCACAGGTGTTTGCATCTGTCCAAATTCAACACATTGTACACATTAAATGCGTGCAAGTCTTTGTATATCAATTATGCTCCCCAGATGGTGTCAGTGGTAAAGAATCCGCCTGCCAGTGCAGGAGATGCAAAAGATGCAGGTTCAATCCTTGGATTGGAGAGTTCCCCTGGAGTGGGAGGTGGCAACCACTCCAGTATCCTTGTCTGGAAAATTCCATAGACAGAGGAGCCTGGCAGGCTACAGTCCATTGGGGCACTAAGAGTCGGACACAACTGAACACCTGAGCACACACACAGCAGATATCTCTACAAAGCTGTTTCTATTAATATTAAAATTGTGGAGATTCGTCCAGTAAGGCAAGTAGAAGGGAAGAGGAGAGTGAGCTGGGTACAGCTGACAGAGGGAAGTAGCCTTAACAGAAGCACAGGTGCTGAGCCCCAGGGAGCCAGGCAGCTGTGGCCCCAACACTGACAGGTCGGGTCCAGCCTGGGAAGTGTCTTGGCAGATCTGCTGTGAGTGCCACAAGTCCCCGGAAGCCAGGAGGAGTCTGTGGGAGCTCTGAGTGGAGAGTCACAGGCACAGGTTTCTTGATAGGTGACTCCAGTGGGAAAGTGGTTGGATTGTTGAGAGAGTGAGATCCTTTGCAGCTCTCAAAGGACTTACTGTTTAAAAGGCCAGCAGAGTATTTTTTATCTCTGTCAGTATGTCCCATACAGTCATTTGTATTTTATTACCACTTACATATAACTTCTTCAGGGGATGTTCCCAACCCAGGGATTGAACCCAGGTCTCCCGCATTGCAGGCAGATTCCTTACCAGCTGAGCCACAAGGGAAGCCCAAGAATACTGCAGTGGGTAGCCTATCTCTTCTCCGGGGGATCTTCCTGACCCAGGAATTGAACTGAGGTCTCCCGCGTTGCAGGTGGATTCTTTACCAACTGAGCTATCAGGGAAGCCCTTGTGGCTCAGCTGCTAAAGAATCTGCCTGCAATGCGGGAGACCTGGGTTTGATCTCTGTGTTGGGAAGATCCCCTGGAGAAGGGAAAGGCTACCCACTCCAGTATTCTGGCCTGGAGAATTCCACGGACTGTATTCCATGGAGTTGCAAAGAGTCGGACACAACTGAGCGACTTTCACTTTCACATATAGCTTAAGAGATGTCCCCCTTTACCTGTGGGCACTTTTAGATCAAAATGTTTTTCATTTATTCGTCCTTTTTCCACGTTATACTGTATGTGGTTTGAGCCCCACTTCACAGCAGGAAGGAAGGTAACATGAGAAAGAAGGGAAGGTTCACAGAGCCAAGACCCTTCTGACTGAGACTGGGAGATGGCATCTGATTCACCCTGCTGGCTGCCATGAGATTCCTAAAGTGTGTGTTACAGGGTCTTACGACAGTGTGAAACAGAAAAACTAGTAACTCTCTCTCTTATTGAACAATAATCAAATAATATGCAGTGTCCCTCAAATGAGTGAATAGTGTAGTATACAATTTTAGCGCATGTGTTTGAGCAATTAGCCTTCAGAAAAGTTAGGGGAAATTCTTTTATTGATTTATTCTGATCAATGTGAATGTCTGAAAAGAACCAAGGAATAGGAGTTTTCAGGAGCCATGGACCCTTGGATAACAGCATACTTTGCTCAGTTTCTTCAAGAAAATGTCTTTCCCTCCAAGGATTTAAGAGATGTTCCCTAAGTCTTCCCTAAATCAGAGATAGTGTTGTTATTCAGGGGAGTGTCAAAGAAGATTTTAGAAAATTAAAGAAAGAAATCTTGAATGGCCTGAAGCATCTCATATAATTAAAACGTTTTAACCAACCATTCTATTTTTGATTCTTTGTTCTGAGGCCAAATTTGTGTTTTTTCACTTTCTTAAGAAACTTATCTTTTTATAAAAAATAATTTCCCACCACTTTGTGTGTGTGGAAGGACAACCTTTTACAGCATAAGAAAGTACATTTCCTAGGGGAAAAAAATCTAATAAAGGAATATTTACTAAAAGTAGATTTTTGAACTAATGTTATTAGATTTTCTTTCATCAAAAAAAGATTGTTTCATCAAAGTCATGTGTATTACTCCAAGTTAGCTTTCCATACTTAATAGCAATTTTTTTTTCTCTTTGAGGAAGCTTTAGTTGAAGTTTACATGCATGTAATCTGCATATAATAAAATTATTCTCAATTGGAATGCTGGTAATTGAGGAGCAAGTGACTCAATCTTAGAGTTGGCAACAACCCTTTATGATGAACATACCTTTTATAAAATGCTGGTCCAGTTTCCTGATAGTAAGCAGAGCTGATCTTTCCTATACAAAGGAAAGCTCCCAAATTCCCCCAAGTGACTTCTCTCGTCTTAGTTTGAATGAATATTCTTCATTGGAGGGAAACCAGTATGCCGCGATGTCTTCAGTTGGGGTGTGTGTGTGTGTGTGTGTGTGTGTGTGTGTGTGTTAGTTGCTTAGTTGTGTCTGACTCTTTCCAACCCCATAGACTGTAGCCCACCAGGCCCCTCCGTCCATGGGATTCTCCAGGAAAGAACACTGGAGTGGGTTGCCATTTCCTTCTCCACTGATTCAAAGCAGGTTTTCAGAGAGGACGCACGAGACCCTTAAGCATCTGCCTGGGGAAGGAAGAGCAGAAACCGGAGGAAACAGTACTAAAGACAGAGCAAGAAGAGTCGGGACAGACAGTCAGAGCACTAGCTCTGTGTTCGGTACTCCATTGCCAGTGCCTTATCCTCGGAACTCTTGTGAGAGCGTAAGCGATGCTCATTTTACAGTGGGGTAAAGGAGGCTCAGAGGCATCCAGTAACTTGACTGGGACGGCTCAAGTGTAAGTGCTGGTTTAGTCACTAAGTCATATCCAACTCTTTTGCGACCCCAGCCTGTAACCCACCTAGCATGTCTGTCCGTGGGATCTCCCAGGCAAAAATACTGGGGTGGGCTGCCATTTCCTTCTCCAGGAGATCTTCCCCAAGTATAAGTAGGTGTTGAAACCCAGGAATGGATCCCTAAACCTCCCTTTATTCTGCTAGATCCCAAGTGTGAAAGACAAGATTCTGCACTGCAGCTGGACTAGGGTCAGCCTTACTTAAGCAAACCCAGAACAGGACTTGATGTTCCCACGTGAAAGCCCAGCACTGCGGTGCCTTGGGATCGAGTAGATGTTCCGGGACATTTCATCGGACGTTTCCAGGTCTCCGCTTCCTTTTCCCTAAACTTGAAATGATAGCACTTTCTTCATCTGCCTCCATGTATGTGAAAGAACTTTTTGGAAATGTAAATCTCTAAGTATACCCTAAATACACTCATATTATTTTGAACTTTTCTGTTCAAAATCCAGTTAACCCAAACTGAAATGTCTGTCAGTGAATTGCTCAAGTGCAAGACTGCACGCTCTGTAAATGAGTATGTAATAGCCTGTCTGGGTGTATAAACCTGCTCCTGAAGACACACACAAGTTACTCCCATCAGGCGATGCTATCAGCACATCGACAGGGATGTCTTCTTCTCCCCTGGTTTATTTTGTGGGACTGACGTCCTCATGGACTTGCTCATCTCTGGTGAGCTGCTGAATTTTATTAGATGTCATGTTCTCTAAGTCCTGGCCATCTTCACTTACTCTCCCAAAAAAAAAAAAAAAAAAATTCTTTGTCTTTCAAGCCTTCCAGTCGTCTGAGCGGCATAAAGAATGGAAAATAGTGGCTTTGTGTTAGGATGATGCTTGGAGAGTCTCAGGATGTAAAATGCCTTAGTTTATTTCCAAGTACCCTGGGTTTTTGTTCCTTCAGAAGCAAGATCAGAGGAGCTGGCAGTGAGGCGGAGCAGAGCATTTAACTAATGAGCCATTAAAAGCCGTACATTTGAGCCCACCCTTCTGACATTTGCCTCACTTCTCATTCATCATCACTGTAAACATGTTTGTTAAAAACTGCAATAATTTGAAAATGTGTTATTATTCCTTTCGGTTGCAGGCAGAGCTCTTGATTTCTTTTTTTTTTTTTTTCCTGGTATTGTCTTTGTGCATTGTTTCATTGTTGTGGTAAGAGAATTGAGCAGTGGGCTCACATGTGTCACATTTCAGCACAGCGATTTATTTGAAAAGAGAAATTCACGTAATTTGTAACATGGGGCAGCAGCTCCCTCTACTGTTTGCACTGGAAGAGTTCTAGGAAAAGAATGTTGAGCCAATGTCTGCAAACTGTTCAGTGTATGAGGCTTAATTATAAAGCTGCATGATTTTCAAACTTTATTTTCAGGGTTTTGTTACATCTTATGCTTATCCTATATTTTAAATACAAATACCAGTTCATCAGGGCTTCCCAGGTAGTGCTACTGGTAAAGAACCTGCCTGCCAATGCTGGAGACATAAGAGACCTAGGTTCAATCCCTGGGTTAGGAAGATCCCCTGGAGGAGGGCATGGCAACCCACTCCAGTATTCTTGCCTGGAGAATCCCCATGGACAGAGGAGCCTGGCGCACCACAGTTCATAGGGTCGAAAAGAGTTGGATATGGCTGAAGTCACTGATCACGCATGCACCAGTTCATCAACAGTCATTTTCAATGTCAACTTGATGCCCTCTTGAAGTGAAAGCCCCTAGCTCATGGATCTCTAAAATGCTGACCTATTTTAGCATGCTTATAAAACTCCAGCATGAGTTTTGTGGGAGCTGACTCCAGTGGAATTTATGCTTTTTTACTAAAGCAACTGTATGATTTAAAACATACACAACCATGTTGTTTTTATTTTCATTTTAACTTCAGTGTAGAATTTCTTTCACCTTTAGGATATGAGTCCTAGCTCAGTCCTGAAGGTTAATGGTCACACAGCACTTGTTCAGTCGCTCAGTCGTGTCTGACTCTTTGCTACCATGGACTGCAGCATTCCAGGCCTCCCTGTCCTTCACTATCTCCCGCAGTTCACCCAAACTCATGTCCATTTAGTTGGTGCTGCCAGCCAACCACCTCATCCTCTGTCGTCCCCTTCTGCTCCTGCCTTCAGTCTTTCCCAGCATCAGGGTCTTTTCCAGTGAGTCAGCTCTTCGCATCATGTGGCCACAGGATTGGAGCTTCAGATTCAGCATCAGTGCTTGTAATGAATATTCAGGATTGATTTCCTTTAGGATTGACTGGTTTGATATCCTTGCAGTCCAAGGAACTCTCAAGAGTATTGCCTAACACCACAGTTTGAAAACATCTATTCTTCGGCACTCAGCCTTCTTTATGGTCCAACTCTCACATCCATATATGACTACTGGAAAAACCATAGCTTTAACCTTTGTTGACAATGTAATGTCTCTGTTTAATATGCTGTCTAGGTTTGTCATAGCTTTTCTTCCAAGGAGCAAGTGTTTAATTTCATGACTGCAGTCACCACCTCTATACAATTTTCAAACCTCTGTCCAAGGTTATTCAGGCACTCTATCAGATCTAATCTTTTGAACGTGGTTAAAGAAGTAAATTTAGGGTGTGAAATTGAATTCATTTATCCAACAAATATTTATTGATCATCTACCAATGTGTTAATCACTGTTACAAACCTTGAGGACACACTGTTTTGGAAACAAAAATGTAGCAACAAACAAACCCAAGGCCTCTACCTTTTTAGTAACTTACCCTCTAGCACGTGGGTGGGATGGGGGATGATTAAGAGACAATTCCATGGGTAGACAAAACAATGTCAGCTTAATATGCGGTGCTGCGGGAAATAAAAAGGATAATGTGCAAGTGGTTTGGAAGGAAGAGGCGTTGCTCTAGTTAAGGTGGTCCAGGTGGCATCTCTGAGCATCTAGGTGACCTTACTTGAGAAGGAACCAGCCACCTGAGGCCCAGATCAAGAACCTTCCCACTGGGAAGACCTGGATGTGCAGAAGGCCTGAGGTGGCAAAGAGGCTGCCGGCTGCCATAAGCAGAAAGGAGCCGGGAGAAGAACAGCGTCAGAGGGTGCTTTGGAGTTGCATGGCTTGGCCTTATGAGGAGGGCATTGAGGGGTGGGCAATCAGTTGATAAGGAAGATAATCAACCAGTCACATCTCCCTCTTCTAGGTCTTTGTATGTGGTTTTATCTTAGGGGATTAGATTTTTATTTTGATGTGATGAAATTGTCCCTACTGATAACACAAAAGGCATCATCATTGTAGCACATCATTCCCAGTCTTTGCACAGACAAGAAATAGATTTGTTTGCTGAGAAAACAAGGAAACAGACAAAGCTTTGAGAGTAGCCCACTTCATTTCTGCCCAGCCTAAATCCAGGGGACACCATGTTTTTCCTTCAAGATGGAGACTCTCGCCACAGATAAGTCATTCTTCCCTCTTCCCCACACCTAGACCTAAGGCTTCCTACCTGTCCGGCTGCAGGTTCAGTGCGATGAGCACTATAACTATGAAAGTACGTGCTCTGTAAACACCATGAAACCAGTACCTTCCTGCATCTGTGCCCTGTTATTTATCAATCTCCCCACCTTATCTGTCTTCATGTCCAACCTTATTTCCTTACACCGGGGACTCAAGGTGCAAAGTTAATGTTTCAGCCAATAGCAAGGTCCCCTCTGTAAGAAGTCAGTGCCCCAAACATACTCTGGACCGCTGAATGAAGTAGATGACAAAAGTGTCCAATTAAAACATTTCACTTCTTATTAAAACACTCTGTGTGTGACTATGGGCATTTTGAGATCCACCATGTCTCAACAGGAATCCAGTTCATGATCTTAACATTCATCTCCAAACCTTGAACTAACCAGGGTTTTCCATTTTTCAGTTTTCCTTTCAGCAAAGACCCTTAGTCTCTCTGGCCTATTAAACAACTAAAGGCCATGTACTGTAATGATAGTATCTTCAGAGGAAATGAACCTAACCGTTTATCTATGTCATTGGGAATAGTAATTTTATTCTTAATAAAAAATAAGATGACTTCCTCGGATTTAAAAATAAAGACCTATAAAATGAAGACATGGTCATTTAATCATTTTTATTGCCACTTGTCCCCAGCAGGGTCATGGTCCCAGACAAGACAGCTGTTGCCAACATTGCTAAAATTCCGCTGTCACCTTGTACAGCCACAGAATCCATAGACATGCATGTGAGGCAGCTGGGGTCTCAGGTTGAGAATGCGAAAATTAGCATGTGGGTTCTGTACCCTAATTACTTCTCTCTTTTTCTCCCCATGAACAGCAGTAGTGAGACATTATTAGCCACTTCTGACTGCCTGAGTTTTTTGGTTTTTTTTTTTTTACTAATTATAAATACACTCAGGAAGAAAAGGATTTTATGTTCTTATAGCCACTGACTCCTTTTTTTCATTCCAGGTCATGTTGTTGAAACCAACTCTTAAGACTTCTGAG
The DNA here is from genome assembly GCF_002263795.3 of Bos taurus. Lineage (NCBI taxonomy): Eukaryota > Metazoa > Chordata > Mammalia > Artiodactyla > Bovidae > Bos > Bos taurus. The sequence goes on from NC_037336.1 coordinate 9,172,604, forward strand.
TGACATGCATTGTGTATAGCAATGATGGGACAGAATGATTAAAATCCTTGCTATATGGTTACCAAACTTGTTATTAGTTGGCTCAGTGCATGGATTAAATACTGTTTCTTTGCAGTAGGTAAACAGTACTGCTACTGCTAAGTCACTTCAGTTGTGTCTGACTCTGTGTGACCCCAGAGACGGCAGCCCACCAGGCTCCCCCATCCCTTGGACTCTCCAGGCAAGAACACTGGAGTGGGTTGCCATTTCCTTCTCAAATGCCTGAAAGTGAAAAGTGAAAGGGAAGTCACTCAGTCGTGTCCGACTCTTAGCGACCCCGTGGACTGCAGCCTACCAGGCTCCTCCGCCCATGGGATTTTCCAGGCAAGAGTACTGGAGTGGGGTGCCATTGCCTTCTCCGAGGTAAAAAGTAAGGATTTAATAAATCTGATTGGCCTTTGAGAAATATTCAGAAAGGGAGGCTTGTTTCCTAAATATCTTATAATTTGTGTTTGATGATATGGTTTCCAAAAGTATCTCCATATAGTATTTAATTTCACTGCTGTATAATTCTATACAGGCAAGAAAAGATTACCTCCATTTTAACAATAAGGAAAGTCTGTACTTTGGGAAGTAAGGGGCTTAGCTAAATCCATTTAGTTGGTTTTCTCTGCACAGCAACTACAACCTGCTAGGAAATTATTTCCATCAAAAGAGAGAAAAAAAGAAGTTACATGAGTAGAGAAGCAGCAAGTTTTCAGCATTCCCCGGGGAACCTGAAACATGGGAAGAAGTTCTGCAGAAAAGAAGACTCGAAGGGCCTTCGTTTATATCTGTAGTTGCATTAAAAAGTAAAAAGGTCTAAAGCAAATATGGCAGATGGTGTGAGTCAACAACATTGGATTGTGGATTCACGGGATTTATCATATTATACTCTGTACATGTTAGCATGCTTGAAATATTCCAGATTTCTTTGACAAAACAGGAAATGTATCCAGTGGGACAGAGTGAGGTTAGTACCACTAATTTCCTCTTCAGTGGCCTAGAGTGTCAGCATCTTCTCTTTTGCCCGAAATCCCTTGTAGAATGGGGCCAAGTGTTTCAAAAATGAAATCTTTAAGTATTTTTTTCTAGATTCATGTATTGTATGTAACCATGCAGATCAATTGAGCCAAGAAATGTCATTTGCAGATTTAGCATTGGTACAACCTACAGATCAGAAAGAAACCGTGATGTCACACATTTGAGCTGAAAGTGGAAGCTACAATCACCCCCAAAATAAAACCTCACTTTGCTTTGTCCAGGATGTCCACAACCATTTGAGTTTGGCACATACCCTTGGTCTCCAGCAGCTCGGTAGTACCCAAGCCAGTGTCATCTGCCTGGTTATGGTTAGGTCTCAGCAGTCTGCCTTGGAAATCACAGTTTGCTATGCATAGGAAGCATTGTCATCCCAGCAACACTTTTTTTTTTTAAAGTTTTATTTTGTTTCGGAATACAGCTGATTAACAGTGTTGTGTTAGTTTCAAGTGGACAGCAAAATGATCCAGTTATGCGTATACATGTATCTGTTCTTTTTTTCCTATTCTTTTTCAAATTCTTTTCCCATTTAGGTTTTTGCATAACATTGAGCACAGACTTAGGGAACGAATTTAGGGTTGTGGGGAGAAGAGTTGGGGGAGGGATAGTTAGGGAGTTTGGGATTGATGTGCACTAGCTCCAGTACTCTTGCCTAGAAAATCGCATGGACAGAGGAGCCTGGTGAGCTGCAGTCCATGGGGTCACTGAGGGTCGGACACGACTGAGCGACTTCCCTTTCACTTTTCACTTTCAGGCACTGAAGAAGGAAATGGCAACCCACTCCAGTGTTCTTGCCTGGAGAATCCCAGGGATGGGGAAGCCTGGTGGGCTGCCGTCTATGGGGTTGCACAGAGTCGGACACGACTGAAGTGACTTAGCGGCAGCAGCAGCAGCCTTTTTAAAGAGAGTGAATATTACCAGTTATAGCAAATGGAAACCCAAAGCTTTGATAGGTGCAGGCTGTGGAAGCCAAGCCCTCCTTGGAGTTGAGAGGCACACTGAGAGGCTCCTGAGGTCAGAGCAGGGAGTGGTAGAGGTGTCGCTGTCCCCCACGTATGGCTTCTGCTGATGGTGAACGCTGGGGGACGCATCACTGGATACAGATCATTTGTCCCACGATGTCCGTCCTTCCTAGTTCTCCTGCCCCTGTGGCTTTCATCACCTTGTGCGGGGTCAGTGATGTTGCTTCTGTGAGGAGGCAAGCCACTCTCCAGACCCCTGCTGCTCCTTAGATTACAGGAAGCTGACAAATAATATTTTTGCTTTTGCAGAACACACTGAAGAGAGATGAGTAAGACACATTTTATGGATGGATAAGCAAAATCACAGCATTAGGGAAGGAATCATTTTTTTTTTTCTAACTATCACGGCATAGAAATCAGCCAACAATTTCCCAACAATGCACTCTATCAGGAATGCAGTGGGCTTTCTACCAGTTAGATGAATTTGTTTCATGGTATCAGGGAAAATAAACTCCTTTAAAAATGATCTTTTTTTTCTCCCTTGGAAAGTAAAGTGTTAAAACCTCCCGCGCTTCCCAGCATAATTTAGAAAATCTGCTTTTATGAAATGGGTTAATTACACCCATTGAATGCATTCACTGTCACAGCCTCATCCTCCCACTCCTGTTCCAGAATGACAAGTAAAACCAGGGACTGTGCAATTTTGGAAAACAATCAGGTCACATATTGAGTATTTTGCTTATTCATACAACCATAAACTGCCTCTGCTTGAGTTCCCTCAATTACACAGCTCAGTGTGCAGGCCAGAAGAGACGAGCCCAGCCCAAGTGAGCACTCCTGGAATACACAGAGGGATGAGTTTGAAAAATGTCCAAAGCGGCAGATGTGAAAAATTCTCATTCAAGATCCAGAAGCTGCCTTTACTGCAATCCCTCACCTGTTAATCCTGCTGCTTCTGAACTTCTGAACCAGGGCTGCTGGCAATAACTTAGATAGACACTTAGGAGCTGTTGATCTTTCTAAGTATAATGCAGGTATATGCTATTTGAGCAGGGGGTGGTGGGGTGGGGTGGGACGGCAGGGATACGGCTGAGACAAGAGAAGATCACTGCTTCTCAACATTCCACAGGTTCACCCAGAATAAGCATTGGCTGCTGGCTTCTAACAAAGCTGCTCTCACCTTGTAGGGGGAGCCCCCAGAAGACGCCCTTGACAAATGCTTGAACCAGTGTGTTGCCGCATCACTTGAATCCTTTCCATTCCCACATGCTGATACACAAATCTCTCTTCCACAGAAACACAATAGCACAATTGTAGTCTTACTTGAAGGGTATTTCATCTTCTTACTAAATGTGACTTCTTTCCCATGACTGTTCTCTACTGCAATTTCATGCTCATAGGAATGGTCAGCCAATCAAAATGGTCCCTAAGCAGTCTTCTCTCTTGATTAGGTAGTCTTTTCCCACCAACTCTGAGCGTTTTTGGGTTTTTCTTCCACCATCTCATACATGCCAAGATTCCACTCTGCGTTTGGTGTCGTTCGATGTTTAAGAGTTACTTAAGATGCTGACCAAGATTGCCAGCGTCTTTCCTTTTTCTTCTCAGAAATCTGCCTCTCCTTATCTAAGCTCTCCTCGATTTTAACGTTCCTTGTATCTGCCTGTGGTTTCTCTCTCTTATCCCTCCCTGCCTCCCATTCTGCTCACTTTCCTCTCCATCTCTTCTTGTCATTCACATCTTTGAAAATGTGCATCTGCACCACGCCCCACAGCTCCCTGTGCTTGGTGCTTGTAGAGTCTGTCTCTCATGAACAGATCTGTGATCTCTTAGGCTTGAATGCCCTACTTGATATTTTTAACCAGCTTTAAGGAGATTGTTTTTTTTTTTTTTTTTTCCCTGTCATCCCTCCTCTCACTGTGAGGCCAATAGAGGAGTTAAAATATCAAAACCGACCCCCATAGGGTCAGGCCAACTTCGGTCGAAATCTAGCTCTTGTTTATTAGTTGTATGACCTTGGGTAAGCTAGTTAACTTTTTTATTATAAGAAAAATAAGGTTAATCTCTACGTCATTGGATTGTTGTGAGAGTAAAATGCCATAGCATATATACCTGCCGCACGGTTATTACTTTCTGAGGATATCTATTGTTATTTATGACTATTATTGTCATTATCCCATTGTCATTCTCTGCCATCTGCTCATTATTATTTACTTTCTTTCCCAGATTTAATCCAGGACCTCCCAGTTCTAAAGCAAAAGTGTTGATGCTTTGCCAGGTTCTTTGATTATAGTTCTTATGTAGATTTTCTTCTGAGTCCCACCTCTGACAGTCCAAGTTTGTATTAAGACTTAACTCCATTTCTCAGAACCTCATGCCAGAAGGTGAGCCCCAAGGCTGGGGGCTGAGAAGCCGCAGTCTTCAGGATCTGCACCCCTTTCTGTGCCCTCTCCTCCCGTGCACCATACCCACCGTCCCACTGCCCCACCATCTCCACCGTCCCACGTCCCCACCGCCCCACCACCCCACCATCCCCACTGTCCCCACCGTCCCACCGCCCCCACCTTCCCACCACCCCACCATCCCCACCGCCCCACCGTCCCCACCGTCCCCACCGCCCCACCGTCCCCACCGTCCCACCGTCCCCACTGTCCCACTGCCCCACCGCCCACTGTCTCCACCGTCCCCACTGCCCCACCGTCCCACCGTCTCCACCGTCCCACTGTCCACCTTCCCACCGTCCCACCGTCCCCACTGTCCCACCGTCGCCACCGCCCCACCGCCCCACCATCTCCACCATCCCACCATCCCCACCGTCGCCACCGCCCCACCGTCTCCACCGTCTCCACCGTCCCCAAGTCCCAGCATACCCACTGTCCCCACCATCTCCATGTCTCCACCGTCCCCACCGTCCCACCTCTGCATACCAGCCCTTTACTCCTCCTTTTCTGTCCCAGCCAGCTTGCTCTCAGGAAGTACTCCCTGAGTGTCCATAAGAACATACTCAACAACAATAGGAGAACAACTCTTAGACTTGGTTCTACCACTTGTTTGTTGTGTGATTTGGGGGTAAAACTTTGGTTTTTCATGTCAGATGGAAAATATCCATCTCACTTAGTTTTTATGAGAATCAAATAAGGTGACATGTTTTGCAGTCACATGACCCTACCATCTAAGAAAATGTAAGTGAAAACTTATTTAGACTCATCATGAGCTGTGTGAATATGAAATATCTCCTAAGAACATTCATATTTGAGTCCATGAAGAAACTCAACACTGAATAAACCAATCTTTCCTTATGGAGTTTTAGGCATAAACCAGAAGTTGGGTGAGACATTTTCAGAATTAAGAGCCCCTTCCCAGGAACCTTAAATATCACCAAATATGTACTATCTCACCCACATTCCCATTTTAATCCTATGAAGGAGAACTTGAGGTCTCTGTGTTAAAATAGAACTATAGTATAAACACTTAATGAATCCCCTCCTTGCTTCAGAAATCATACTTTGCAGTTTGGTGGAGAAAGCGGCATGGGGGTTGGAGTGTTGTTATCTTTTTAGCCACTACAAATCTGTTGCAGAAACATTCTCAGAAAAATAATCTACTCTAAAATTACCACTGTTTAACTTAATTAAATTCCAAGAGAATGAAAAAACTCATTTAGAGCAAATACTTAGGTAAATAAAAGGATCTGTGTTTAAAAGAAAAAGAAATTGATTTCCCAAAGATTTTTTAAAGAGTATTATTGATTTTTCTCTCAGAGTTAGGAGACAACTTTCCATGTTGTAATTCTGGTCAAAAGTCCATCCATGGGCTTTTTCTGCTTAAGTGGAGCTTGCTGAAACTTTGTTTTCAATAATTTAGCCATATTCTTACATTAATCTGATTCTGTTGGCCTTGTCTTCTGCGAGTTTGAAAGCAGCAAGACCACCGCTCAGTTTGCTACCATTTCTAATTGAAATGAAAACCAACAAGTGGCTATACCTTCAAAACTTTTCTTTCAAAAGATTCTGTTAAATTCAGCAAACGTGGGTGGGTGGGGGGTACTATGTGTATGATAAGATTAAAAAAATGGAAACTCCTCATCTTCAAGGACTTTTCATTCCAGCTGAAAAGATCGACATGTACTCAAAACACCATAATCAGTGTAAAGGTGCTTCACCAAGTTATATATAAAGTTATAAATGGAAATATATTGATGTATATGAGAAAAACTCACTCTTAACATTAATTTTCCCAAAATTATTGTATTATTGAAATATTGCCCCATCTTACCATTCCTGTGGATGAGGTTCGGCTTCCTAATCATTTTTTAATATCAGAAAAATAATTACCCATCTCTGCCTTTTCTACTAGCCATTGGAAAATTTAAAATATTTCTTGAAAATTAACCCAAATGAGTTTTCAGTAACAAACTTTCTATTATATCTCTCCTTATAGCAAAGTTGCCTTTTGAGCATGTTTTGAAGAAAGTTGATTAGTACAACTTTTTTCATAGTTAGGGTTTTGATATTTCAAAGGTTGTTAGTGAAGTTAGTTGGAAACCCACAAGGCCAGAAAACAGTTGAGCACAACCTGAAAATATGTGTTTGTGAATCCTGAAAGGAGCTCCTGATGAGAGATCCTGAAGAGCTCTGGTGTGCAGAGATGAGTAGTACCCAGATGGTGCGCGGAGGCCTCGTCAGCAGTTATGGGGAACTGAAGGATGCTTTCAGAGAAGAGGGAGGAAGGAAACAGTTCAGGAGAGGACCGGGGCGGGGGCAGAGTGACTGAAGAGCCACAGAGGCCTCAGTTCAGAGCACTGAGGGTGCGCTGAAGCTAACCCAAAGGCCCAGCCCTGGTGGGCACAGAGGGCTCACAGCAAAGGCCAGGGAGGGGAAAAAAGGCAAAAGTGGATTCTTCAAGTTCCGCGTGCTGCATGAACTGCTGAAAAGCGAAAGTGCAGCCAAGACCAGGACTGAAGAAGCCTTAACAGAGAACCCTTCCATGCTTCAAACACAGGGAATCTATAGCCCAGACTGAATTCTGAGGAAGTGAGAAGGCCAACAGTTCACCATATTCCACACTAGCATCCGGTGATGCTGGTGGCCGACATCATGTTATTTCTGTCTTCCACCTCTAGCAAGGTGTTACCAAAAACAAAATGCTTTAAACTACCACTAACAGTTTATGTTCCCAAGTTGAACGCAGCTTTCATTCACTTCTTCACGCCAGGTCCAATTCTTCGCAGCACGAAACAGCATCTGGGTCTCTCCCCACATGAGGCTGATAAACAGCTCAGATAAGTAACACGTGAGCACAGTTGGGTTCTGAACAGGTGTGTCTCGCTGGAGTTCATGAGTGTTTTAAAACTGCTGTGTGGTTGTGTACTTATCACATTAGCCCACATATCCTGTGTATCCCAATCCAACACAAATAGAGTGAAGCAGAGTGGCACAGGAAACAGATATTATGTAGCCATGATGTCCATACAGCTGTGCTGTGGGTCATTGTCAGGGACAGGATATCGGGACACGTTTCTTCTGCATAAACCTTCAGCTGGTCTTCCTAGTAGAACCCCTGAGAATGTTAACCAAGGCTGACATGCCCTCCGTGGCTGGCCCCTCTTCTCCTGGGCCTGAGTCATCTAAGCATGTCTCCTTGCCATGCGTGTGTGCTGTTGCTTCAGTCGTGTCTGACTCTTTGAGACTCTGTGGACTGTAGCCCGCCAGGCTCCTCTGTCCATGGGATTGTCCGGGCAAGAATACTGGAGTGGGTTGCCATGCCCTCCTGCAGGAGATCTTCCTCAGAGAAAGCCACCTCTTGAGCACCCAGGAGCATCTACTGACGCCATGTGATGCCTGAGGATTAGTCAGTTACACACATCTTTCATGTCTTCCTCCTCATGCTTTGTTGATGATCTACAGGGCTGACAGCTCTTAATAAACTTGGAAACAAAAGAGTCTGGATCTCCTCTAGCCATGCTTTGTATCAGCACGGAAAACAGAAAAATAGCACATCTCTAGGGGATGTGGCTATAGGGCAACCACTGATTCCAAGACCCCGGGGTCTGTATTGTTTTTCTGACACTAATCAGAGAACTGCCTTTGGCGTTTACATGCACCCTGTTTCTCTGTGGTCACTATCCCCGACCTGATGGAGGTTGATCAGCGCCTGGAGGCACCACAGCCCTGGCTGTAGTCCCGCAGGATGGAGGCCCCAGTCCCGGCTCTTCTGCCAGTCACCAGAGGGTTTTTCTGCCCCCTGGGAGAGTTTGTGAGAAGTGCTGCCTGCAGGCTAGACTGTTCGCTGTAAATCTCTGTTACATTATGTTTGGAATTTGTGGTACCCAATGTATCCCAGGGACTGAAAAGAACAAGAAAGAAAAAAATCATCATAAGTGCTCATCAGCAAATGAAGCCCCAGAGACTAAAATTTCTGGTTGGCCTCATTTGGAAGGCGACTCTATGAGTCTGACATTTTATGGCAAGAACAGGACATGAGAGAGTGTTCAGTTCAGTTCAGTCGCTCAGTCGTGTCCGGTTCTTTGCAACCCCATGTGTGGAAGTTACTTTTATAGGTTTATCAATCTTGTGGGTATCTGAATAATGTTGTTCAGACTTTTCTGTTGACCAGTGACCCTGTTCAGCCGGCTCTGCTCTTGCTATTGTTTTTAGAGGGAAGAGTGGCCCTGGGCTCCCCTGCCTCGCCCTGGGAGGTGTGCTCACCCACAGGCTTCTGGGTGAAGAATGTGTTCTGTATTCATGGAAAACAGGTGCATGCCACAGACAGATAACCAGTCTGTGAAAGACCAGACCCAGTTCTCACCCAACTTTTTAAAAGATTAGCCCCATCCCATTATTTTTTCTGTCCTCATCCACCATGCCACCTGTCTGTGGTGGGCAGGCCCTACCATGCTGCTCCCTGTAAGACCCTTCCAGAGGCCCTCTGCGTGTGCCCTCTGACCACCTTCTCGGTCAAGCTCTGCAAAGGAAGATAAGATGCATTTTGAGTATAGTTGTGATAGGGAGGTATCTGGGGGCTAGCCAAGCAAAATCTCCCTATCACGACTGGAGAGAATATATGAAGATAGATTCGGGCCGTAGAGAGAGGCCTTGCTCAGCCCTCCAGCAGCACTGCCTCCAGAGAAAGTGTGTCAGGCACACTGCTGGCTCATATGAAGTGCTAAGTCCAGTTTTGCTTATTTTATTTTCAATTTCAGTATTGTAAGTAAAACAGGAAAGAGCAATCAGACACTCTGTATCCTTCAGGTCATGGTCAGCATGACAAAAAAATTACCCCCAAAGTTATTTTAGGCTGAGAATCTGCTTTACGTTAAAAGAGTAGAGTAAATAAGAAGTGAGTTTGGACCCAGGCTGCCTCCGTTTAGTATCAGCCCTACCGATTACCAGTTGTGTGACCTTGGGCCAGCTAACCATTCCAAATGCTCATTTTCTGTACCTTTGAATTGAAAATAATGAGAGTAGGTACCTTGTGGTGTCATTGTAGAGATTAAATGAGTTAGTCTATTTAAAACCCTTGGTGTAATGCCTGGCACACAACACATACTATATAAATGTCTGCTATTATTATTTGATTGATTCTTATGCTCTAGTTGAGAGATGTTATTAATTGCTCTGCTATATTCGGCACCTTAATTGTTCAGCCTTTCACTTTTAGTTAAGATGAATGTGTCTGAAGCTAAATTTACCCATCACATCACTATTCTTTGATCTAATTGGGCTTATGATCAACACCCATTCACCATTCACCAAATGCCTACCATACACATACTCCTAAGCTACCTGTTGTGGCTACTACTAGATATATATATCTAAGATTCCTGCTTGCCCCATTAAAAATGGTTGCAGAAGGATCAGTGGACTCTCCTGTCTGCTGAGTTTCAAGAATGAGTTCCTAACCCACACCTTCTTGGCCTGGACACTTTGTGAAATAACTCCAACTCAGTGATTGCTTTCCTCCTCACTTCAACTACCTGGCCTAGAATACATCACGCAAAGCTGGCTGATGGGAAGAGAATCTGAAAAATATATAATGCCTTGAGAATTCTTTTCTGACATTAGCTCTGTTTTGATTCCAGCAAGGTAACAGCATCATTTGTCTTTCCAACCACAGTAAGCTCCATTCCTCACAAGGCCTATTATTTTCTCACGAGTTACACCACCCTGATTCCATCATCCATCATTACATCTTCCTGTCCTCAACGTTTAATGACACAAAGCAAAGGCTTCGTGTTAGAAGAGATGTCACAGGCCGTTCATAAGAAATACCTGTCATAAATGTTGACCAATGTTAATCTTTTTCAATATACTTCAGGTGTTACCCATATCAGTGAGTGCTGACAGCAAATGTTTCTTAAAGTATTTCTTTTTTTTTAAGTTGTAGTTGATATACAATGTTGGGTTAGTTTCTGGTGTACAGCAAAGTGACTCATTTTTATAATTTTCATATTATTTTCCATTATGGTTTATCACAGGATATATTGAATATAGTTCCCTGTGCTGTACAGTAAGACCTGTTATTTATCTATTCTGTATGTAATAGTTGACATCTTCTAATCCCAAACTCAGACTCTGATGCTGGGAGGGATTGAGGGCAGGAGGAGAAGGGGACGGCAGAGGATGAGATGGCTGGATGGCATCACTGACTCGATGGACGTGAGTCTGAGTGAACTCAGGGAGGCCTGGCGTGCTGCGATTCATGGGGTCTCAGAGAGTCGGACACAACTGAGTGACTGAACTGAACTGAATCCCAAACTCCCAATCCATCCCTCTCCCCATTTGCCAACCACAAGTCTGTTCTCTGTGAGTCTGTTTCTATTTTGTGGATAAGTCTATTTGTGTCATTGTTGAGAGTCCACATTTAAGGGATAGCATATGATATTTGTCCTTCTCTGACTTTACTCAGTATGACACTCTCTAGGTCCATCCATGTAGCTGCAAATGGCATTATTCCACTCCTTTCGATGGCTGAGTGATATTCTACTGTACATGTACCACACACATCCTTTTTATCCATTCACCCGTCAGTGGACACTTGGGTTGCCATTCCCTTCTCCAGAAGATCTTCCTGACCCAGGGATCAAACCTGGGTCTCCCACATTGCAGGCAGATTCTTTACCATTTGAGCCACCAGGGAAGCCCAGTGGACACTTAGGTTGCTTCCGTGCCTTGGCTATTGTAAAAAATGCTGCTGTGAACATTGGGGGCCCCAGATCTTTTTGAATTATATTTTTCTCCAGAAGTATGCCCAGGAGTGGGATTGCTGGATCACAAGGCAACTCTATTTTTAGTTCTTTAAGGAACCTCCATCGGAGAAGGCAGTGGCACCCCACTCCAGTACTCTTGCCTGGAAAATCCCATGGATGGAGGAGCCTGGTAGGCTGCAGTCCATGGGGTCGCTAAGAGTCGGGGACGACTGAGTGACTTCACTTTCACTTTTCACTTTCCTGCATTGGAGAAGGAAATGGCAACCCACTCCAGTGTTCTTGCCTGGAGAATCCCAGGGATGGGGGAGCCTGGTGGCTGTCGTCTATGGGGTCACACAGAGTCAGACACGACTGAAGTGACTTAGCAGCAGCAGCAAGGAACCTCCATATTGTTCTCAATAATGCTTGCCTCTTAAAATGTTTCTTCGCTTTTCAAAGCTTGTTCCCTTTTTAAAATAATAATCTTTGTATAATAGTGACTTTGGTTTGCTCAGTCACAGTTTTTTGGCGTGTTACCTTGTGAGAACTTTGCTTCTCTAACATTTTCTCTCCTCCTAGAAGCTTTTGAAGTGTAGATGAAATTGCAGTCTCTTTTCTTAGATAGCTGAATATATCTTAGCCTGAACTACTTGAATTAAAATCATGCTAATCTTTGCATTTTCGTCTACCCCTCTCCCCAAAATGCAATCCTTGAAAAACTCAGAAAGTTTTAGGGAGAGACAGGTTTCTTTACTTCCTTTTTATCTTTCTGCATCTCACTATAATGCTTTGTGAATATCCCCATATCAACTGAAAACCACTTAAATGTCTCAAACCTGACATTACACAGCAAATATCTTTTTGTGGCCTGAAGGCTTATGGGCAGCCCATTTTTATCCAAGAAGAGTAAAGCAAAAGGAAAAAGGAAAACTGCTTTTCCTTTATCTTTTAAGTTAATAACACATGGACGGCACACATTTATTTCTGTAACATGTTGATCAAAGGCTTCTAAGAAGTGTCAGCAATAAACTGGAGCCCTTGAGCTCTTCCCTTGAGGAGTTTCATGGGTACAATTCCTTTCAATAAAGAATATGCTGATGGCTGACTGTCTAGTAATATGTTACATGTTCCCAGTTAGGACCTTTCTTTGGATTCATGTTGGATTCAACTTGGAAATATATTTGGGAACCTGATAAGTTAATGTCCATGTAATTCTCTATTAATTAGAATACTTAACTTAAACAGACTCTTCCTTTTTCTTACCTGTAAGATTTCAAGAATTCTTAGGCATGTTATTTAAATACACATTGTTTTGATAAATGTTTACATATGCCTTTGATTTATTTCTAATACAGGGACCCCCTGGAGTACAAGGAATGCAACAGACTCTCGATGGATATTATCACAAGGTATGGTTTCTTTCACTCACATCTTGTATACAGAGATTTTATGTGATGTTATATTTGAAAAATAATTGCTAACTGCTCAGACCTTGAAGCATAATCACACGTGCTTAACATCTTTCTATAATGAAAATATATTTCCGAAAAACTATTTTGCTCAGCATCTTTTTACAAAACCAGGATTTTTAAATAATTCATTTCAAAGTTTGCAAAACTTCATGTAAAAAACTTAATGCAAAACCATGTTCACCAGTGATAGTATCCTATGTTTAGCTTCCCTGAGGGCAGAAAGAGATTATTTACTTTCTTAGAACTCTGAGTAGTGCAACAGATTTCTTACCAAACTACCAGGTGCTACACTGAAATCTCAAACAAAGGTTGATATACTCTAGGTCAAGACTGAAATCGCCCACCTTTTAGGAAGGAGCCAACTTCCCCAAGGTTTTAAATTACAGTTAGTCTGGATGGAATGTGACCTGGAAGGACCCAAGAGTTTTGCCCCCAATTCTACAAGGAAGCACAGCAGATGGAGAAAAATGGGTGTCAGCAACTGAGTGGGACTCAGAGACCCGAGTGAGACCATTGAGTGATTCATCATCCATCACATGTTTGGGATCCGATTGCTTTGTGTGGGGCATTCCAGCCACTGACTCAGATCCCTTGTAACATCACACTTTATCATTGATAAGCTGCAGATTTGGAGACACTCCCTTTATGTCTCTCCTGTGTTCCTGGCCTCCCTTCCTGCTGACTACTGTTGCTCCTTTGTTTAAAATCCCAAAGAAACACGATGCCCATGACAGCAGGGCCTTCAAAAGTAGCAGGTGATCAGAAAAGTGCTTATTAAATGGCAAGCTAATTAATTCAAAGCCCCAATTCTTATTTCATCAGATTAAGTTCACCATGAAGACATGGATTGTTTGTGGCTGATAAATTCAAAATCAAAAGCATGTAAAGTCTCTTCTGCTTCCTGAATAATCCTGTCTTAAATTTTCTCATCTACATGGATTTCCCAGGGAAAATGGAAAGGAATGTTTATTACATTCTAATGTATATTAGGAAGAATGTTTGAGGTATATTTTATGATTCTTTGGTAAACGTTTTCTGGATAGATCTATCTATACTAGCTTTTCAAAACTATAAGCCTTGGCCTCCATGAAAAAAAGGAAAAGAAGCATATCTAAAATTAATCAATTAGGATATGGTGTGCTTCTGTAATGACATCTATTGGTACAAAGCAGGGTTTAGTATTGGAGAAGGCAATGGCAACCCACTCCAGTACTCTTGCCTGGAAAATCCCTTGGACGGAGGGGCCTGGTGGGCTGCAGTCCATGGGGTCGCTAGGAGTCGGACATGACTGAATGACTTCACTTTATTTTTCACTTTCATGCATTGGAGAAGGAAATGGCAACACACTCCAATGTTCTTGCCTGGAGAATCCCAGGGACGGGGGAGCCTGGTGGGCTGCCGTCTATGTGGTCGCACAGAGTCAGACACGACTGAAGCGACTTAGCAGCAGCAGCAGCAGCAGCAGCAGCAGGGTTTAGTATAAATGCTTCAAAATAATGAGAATGAGTTAGCTCTGATGTCACAGTGTTGGCTAAAAAACTAGAAGACTACGAAATATCACTACCACCCTTAGTATAAAATTTACCAAGTTGCTACTTAGCTACTTGAATATTTGCTGTTTCTTGCACAACTTTTAATGCTCATATCTGTACACAAGTCTCAAACGCCACTTCTATATATAGTTTGTCTTGCCAATGAGTCAGTTTTCCCTTAAATGAAGATATATAGTACATTTATATTTTAGAGTTTAAAGTTGAGAACATAAATCTTTTAAGATTTTATTTCCCCCAAAATAGGGCTGACCAGGGCAAGTGAGTGGAGAGTCTTTCTGACAGCAAACTGGTTCTTTGAATTTAGCTGTTGCCTCACCTTAAAAAGGGCTTTCCTGGTGGCCCTGCAGTAAAAAATCTGCCTGCAACACAGGAGACAACAGTTCGATCCCTGGGTCAGGAAGATCCCTTGGAGAAGGAAATAGCAGCCCACTCCAGCATTCTTGCCTGGAGAATCCATGGATAAAGGACCCTAGAGAGCTACAGTGGGGTCGCAAAATGTTGGACATGACTTAGCAACTAAACAGGAGCAACACCTAAAAGAACTCTGGCTGTTGTTACTAACATTACAAGACTGAGGCTCAAGGTATTTAGTCTACCTCTGCTCAGAAGATGACTTCAGAATCAGAGCATGACTGTGTAAACAGGGAGACCTTAGCTTCTCTTCCTCAGATGAAACGTTGTTAGCATTTAACATCAGAAGGCTTTAGACCCACCTGGAAATTAATGGGCCGTAACTTCCAAATGCTTGACTGTTTCCTTCTGAGAATAGTTAAGGGTCTTCCACTGAGATCAGGCTGTTCTACTGAGGTCAGCCTATAGGATGGATGGAGGAGGTGTAGCCCACCTTCCCAACACCTACACTGACTACCTTTCTGGGTTGTAACCACCGCCTCCTCACCCTCAGCTCCACAAAGTAAAGGGGCAAACATGCCACGGTGAGTGATCTGTGGTTTTTACCTGGTGTGTCCACACCCACCCCATGCCACCCCTATCTGTTGGGGATGCTGAGGTTGTTTCAATTTGCAATTCATCGCATGCCTGATGGTCTGGCTGTCCGAATAAGCACAGAGTCAAAGGGGGCCCTGAGGGAAACTTTCCTGGAGATTAACTAATGAACCATGTGTTGAAACACATAAAGGGACATCCCAAGGTTAAAATAATCTTCCTGGTTAAATTGGCATTGATTGATGTAACATCTGCATTTGAGTCCTGGGCCTCGGCACTTCAGCTTGCGGTATCTCCAAGCATCCTGCAGCCAGGATTCTGCTGAAATAGCTCCCCCGAGGGATGAGTGGCAGACCACTCAGACACCTCCCCTCTGTGTTCTCACCTAAAGAGTTCCTGGCTCATTCCCTTGTACCAGGAATCCTCAAAGGCAAAGGAATTGCCTTTGGCCCCTGTACGAGAGTTGATATTTTCCTCTACATTTTCCTTGTCATCAGAGGAAGAAATTCAGGCATAAGAAGCCATCTCCTCTCACAGCACAAATCAAAAATGGAATTAGGGAAGAAAAAAGGAAGTGAGGAACAGAGAGCCCAAAGAGGGAGATGGGGACAATTCTAAGTGTGTTTCTATGCATTTTTGCATGCTCTCTTGAGGATGCAATGAGTAAAAGGTAGACTTCCCTCTCCATCAGAAAAATAATTTGCAGAACAGCTAGCTGCTCCCATCCTGCAAGACTGTTTGCAAAGAAGCAGCAATGCTGAGCATGTTCTTCCCCGCAAGGAAAATCTGCTCACAGTCCAGCAAACTGCTCTGCATTGTCTCCAGCTCTGGGGATTGTAATAAAAATTTGATAGGCTCTGTTAACTGCTAAAGCCGTCGGAACCAGAGCTCCTTACAACAATCTAGATTGTAAAGGAAAAAAAGCGTGTTCTCTCTGGAGGCCACGTACAGCAGATTTTACGTTTGATATTGTTTTTTAAAGATCCACATGGAAAATGTGTTCTTGGTTATCTTAACATCATCACACTCAGTGCAGTTTGCAGAGAATCAGTCTCATCTGTTGGAGATGGATGCTCTGCCTCCTGGCAACCGATTCCAGCCTTCACTCCTCCACATCATTGATCCAAAAAAACCAATTTGCCAGCAAAATAATCTATTTTTCCTTGTGAGTATCAAATCACAACTTCATTTTCACATGCACAGACTAGCAAGGACAGAAAACACTTCTCCAAAATAAAATATTCAAGATCTTTCCGAGCAGTGAGTTTAACCCAAAGATGGCACAGAGCATGAACGCTTCCTAGGAGGCACTGCAGGGAACCCTTCTGGGCCTAGAAGATTTACAGATATAATTTCAGTCCTAATTTTTTGCCTTCCCTTTCCCAGTGCCATAGGATCCACTAGCTTTGGAAAACATGGATTTGGGCACAGACATGGATTTTTGGATTTTTAGCATTATCATGGAGAATCCTGACACTCACCTGGGTCCGCTCCTCCCCTCCAAAGACAACCACACTCAGACCTGGTGAAGTGTGTTTCTGTGAGGCCCTGAGTTGCTGGATGTAGAGCCAGCCTTGGGCTTTCTTTCCAAAGGAACACAACCCTCTTAGGCCACATGTTAATTTGCTAGAATTGTTCTAACAAAGCGTCACAATCTGAGTGGCTTCACCATCAGAAACATGTAACCTCAGAGCTCCGGAGGTACTGGCAGGGCCTCACCATCTCTGAAGCTGCCAGGAGATGTGCATCCCAAGCCTTGCTTTCAGCTCCTGCTGGCTCACTGGGCTTGGGACCCCATAACTCTCATCTTGACATGGTGTTCCCCCATGCGCATGTCTCTGTGTCCGAAGTTTATTTTTATAAGGACACCGTCACATTGAGTTAGGGGTCCACCCTCCTCCATGACCTCACCTGAAGTAACTACTTCTGAAAAAAAATAAAAATTACTTGTAAGTGAGGTCACATGCTGAAGTACTAAGGTTTAGGACTTTAACATGTGAATTGAGGCGACGGGGGTGAACACAATTCAGTGCATAATAGATAACCAGGTTTTTTTGAACCTTATGTCCCCTCGTGCTTAGAATTAAATTCCTAAGGACTAATCTGTGGAATTTTTAATTACCTCATGTCCTGTGAGGGGTTTCGAGTCCTTGGTCTCTTTTATTAGATTGAGCCATAGGAATTGCTGACATTTGACTCTTAGAAGCCTATAGGGATGGCTGTCTCCTATTGTGCAGCCTGCAGATTTCTGGAAACTTCCATCTTTCCAGAGAATACCCTCCAGAGGGCAGTTGAAATACTTTGAGTCTTTCACCTGCCTGACTATAGATTACATTAGCCATTTCCCACAAGGAAACAAAGGACATGTCCTTACATCCAAGAATGCTTTTACAAAATTAAAAAAAAAATTATTGACATATAGGTGATTAATGGGCTTCCCTGATAGCTCAGTTGGTAAAGAATCCACCTGCAATGCAGGAGACCCCAGTTCGATTCCTGGGTTGGGAAGATCCGCTGGAGAAGGAATAGACTACCCACTCCAGCATTCTTGGGCTTCCTTGGTGGCTCAGCTGATAAAGAATCTGCCTGCAATGCGAGAGACCTGGGTGTGATCCCTGGGTTGAGAAGATCCCCTGGAGAAGGGAAAGGCTACCCACTCCAGTGTTCTGGCCTGGAGAATTCCATGGACTTTATGGTCAGTGGGGTCACAAAGAGTCAGACACGACTGAGTGATTTTCACTTCCATAGGTGATTAATAATATTATACTGATTTTAGGTATACTATATAGCATAGTGATTCTATATTTTTATAGATTATATTCATTTAAACTTATTATAAAGCATTAGCTATCTTCCCTGTGCTATACTTATACCTTTGTTGCTTATTTATTTTATACATAATAGCTTGTACTTCTTAATTCCATACCCCTATCTTGCCCCTCTTCTTCCCTCTTCCCACTGGTAACCACTAGTTTCTTCCCTATATCTGCGAGTCTGTTTCTCTTTTTTATATATACATCTACTTGTCTCATTTTTTAGAGTCCACATATAAGTGATAACATACAGTATTTGTTTTTCTCTGTCCAACTTATTTTACTAAGCCTAATACCTTATGAGTTCATCCATTTTGCTGCAAATGTCAGAATTTCATAATTTTTTATGATGAAGGAGTATTCCATTATATATACTTCACACCTTCTTTATCCATTCATCTGTTGATGGACACTTAAGTTGCCTCCACATCCTGGCTATTGTAAATAGTGCTGGTATGAACACTGGGGTGCATGTACCTTTTCCAAATCAGTGTGTTTTGTTTGGATATATACCCAGAAGTAGAATTTCTGGATCAATGATAGTTCCATTTTTAGCTTTTTGAAGAAACTCTGTACTGTTTTCCAGTGACTGCACCAATTTACATCCCACCGGCAGTGTACAAGTATTTCATTTTCTCTACATCTTTGCCAGTATTAGTTATTTGTAGAGTTTTGGAATTAGCCATCCTGATGAGTATAAGGTGATATCTTATTATGATTTTGATTTCCGTTTCTCTCATGATTACAATCTTGAGAATCTTTTCATGTGACTGTTGGTTCTCTGAACGTCTTCTTTGGAAAAATGTCTATTCATTTCTTCTGCCCATTTTTAATTAGGTGTTTGGTTTTTTTTTTTTAATGTTGAGTTACATGAGCTGTTTATGTATGTTGGATATTAACACCTTATCATTCATATTACTTGCAAATATCTTCTCCAGTTCAGTAGTTTGCTTTTTGTTTTCTTGATGGTTTCCTTTGCTGTGCAAAAAAAGTTTAGTTTAATTAGGTCCCATTTGTTTATTTTTGCTTTTGTTTCCTTTACTTTGGGAGACAGATCCAAAAAATTATTCTTATGATTTATGTTGAAGAGTATTCTGCCTATGTTTTTCTCTAGAAGTTTTAAAGTATTCAGTCTTATATTTAGTTTTTAATCCATTTTGAGTTTATTTTTGTAAATGGCGTTAGAGAATATTCTCCGTTCAGTTCAGTCACTCAGTCATGTCCAACTCTTTGTGACCCCATGGATTGCAGCACGCCAGGCTTCCCTGTCCATCCATCACCAACACCCAGAGTTGAGTTTAAGAGCTTGCTTAAACTCGTATCCATTGAGTCAGTGATGCCATCCAACCGTCTCATCCTCGGTTGTCCCCATCTCTTCCTCCCTTCAGTCTTTCCCAGCACCAGGATCTTTTCCAGTGACTCAGTTCTTCATATCAGGTGGCCAATGTATTGGAGCTTCAGCTTTAGCATCAGTCCTTGCATTGAATATTCAGAACTGATTTCCTTTAGGATTGACTGGTTTGATCTCCTTGCTGTCTAAGGGACTCTCAAGAGTCTTCTCCAACACCACAGTTCAAAAGCATCAATTCTTCAGCGCTCAGCTTTCTTTATGGTCCAACTCTCACATGGCTTTGACTAGATGGACCTTTGTAGGCAAAGTAATGTCTCTGCTTTTTAATATGCTGCCTAGGTTGGTCATAGCTTTTCTTCCAAGGAGCAAGGGTCTTTTAATTTCATGGCTGCAGTCACCATCTGCAGTGATTTGGGAGCCCCCCAAAATAAAGTCTATCACTGTTTCCATTGTTTCCCCATTTATTTGCCATGAGGGGATGGGACCAGATGCCATGGTCTTAGTTTTTTGAATGTTGAGTTTAAAACCAGCTTTATCATTCTCCTCTTTCATCAAGAGGCTCTTCAGTTCCTCTTCACTTTCTGCCATAAGGGTGGTGTCACGTGTACCCCAATGTTCATCACAGCACTGTTTACAATAGCCAGGACATGGAAGCAGCCTAGATGTCCATCGGCAGACGAATGGATAAAAAAGCTGTGGTACATATACACAATGGAATATTACTCAGCTATTAAAAAGAATGCATTTGAATCAGTTCTAATGAGGTGGATGAAACTGGAGCCTATTATAGAAAGCGAAGTAAGTCAGAAAGAAAAACACCAATACAGTTTATTAATGCATATATATGGAATTTAAAAAGATGGTAATGATGAGCCTATATGCAAGACAGCAAAAGAGACATAGATGTTAAGAACAGACTTTTGGACTTTGTGGGAGAAGGTGAAGGTGGGATGATTTGAGAGAATAGCATTGAAACATGTATATTATCATATGTGGATCACCAGTCCAGGTTTGATGCATGAGACACGGTGCTTGGGGCTGGTGCACTGGGATGACCCAGAGGGATGGGATGGGGAGGGAGGTGGGAGGGGGATTCAGGATGGGGGACACATGTACACCCATGGCTGATTCATGTCAATGTATGGCAAAACCCACCACAATATTGTAAGGCAATTAGCCTCCAATTAAAATAAATTTAAAAAAAAAGAGTGGTGTCATCTGCTTATCTGAGGCTATTGATATTTCTCCCGGCAATCTTGATTCCAGCTTGCGCTTCATCCAGCCCGGCATTTCGCATGATGTACTCTGCATATAAGTTAAATAAGCAGGGTGACAATATGCAGCCTTGATGTTCTCCTTTCTGAATTTGGAACCAGTCCATTGTTCGATATCTGGTTCTTTTACATGCGGCTGTTCAGTTTTCCCAGCACTTCTTACTGAAGAGACTGTCTTTTCTCCTTTGTATATTTTGCCTCCTTTGTCATAGATTAATTGACCATAGGTGTGTGGGTTCATTTCTGGGCTCTCTATTCTGTCCTGTTGAGCTGTGTGTCTGTTTTTATGCCAGAACCATATTGTCTTGACTTTTTAATATAATCTGAAGCCAGAGAGTGTAATAACTCCAGCTTTATTCTTCTTTCTCAGAATGACTTTGGCTATTCAGAGTCTTTTACAGCTCCATATAAATTTTAGGATTATCTGCTCTGGTTCTGTGGGAAAAAATGTAATGGATATTTTGATAGAGATTACATTAAATATGTAGATTGCTTTGGGTAGTATAACATTTTAACAATATTAAGTCTTCTGATCCATGAATATGGATCTTTACATTTCTTTGAATCATCTTCAATTTCCTTAATTATTGTTTTAGAGTTTTCAGAGCATAAATCTTTCATTTTCTGAGTTAAGTTTCCTCCTAGGTGTTTTATTCTTCTTGATTTGATTTGAAACAGAGTTGCTTTCTTGCTTTCTCTTTCAGACAGTTCATTATTAGTGTATAGAAAAGCAACATTTCTGTATGCTAGTCTCATAGCCTGAAACTTTACTGAATTCATTTATTAGTTCTAATAGTTTTTTGGTGGAGACTTTGGGGTTTTCTGTATAGAGTATCAAGTCATCTGCAAAAAGTGACAGTTTTTCTGCTTTCCTTCCTATTTGGATGCCTTTTATTTCTTTTCCATGTCTGATTACTGTGGCTAGGAGACTTCTAGTACTACATTAAGTAGAGGTGGCAAGAGTGAGCATGTATGTTTTCTTCCTGATTTTAGAGGAAAGATTTTCAGCTTTTTACTGCTGAGTAAGATGTTAGCTAAAGGTTTGTCATAAACGTCATTTATTATGTTGAGATATGTTTCCTCTACACCAGCTTTGATGAGCATTTTTAATCATGAATGGATGTTGAATTTTGTCAGATGCTTTTTCTGTGTCTATTGAGATTATCTGATTATTTTTATCTTGCCTTTGTTAATGTTTTGTATCATATTGATTGATTTATGTTTATTGAACCACCCTTACATCCCTGGAATAAATCCCACTTGATCATGATTTATGATCCCTTTTATATATTGTCAAAATCAGTTTGCTAATATTTTTTAAGGGTTTTTGCATCTATATCCATTAGATATATTTTCTTTTTTTTCTGTAGTTTCTTGGTTTCAGCATCAAAGTAATGGTAGCCTCATAGAATGAATTTTGTAGTGTTCCTTTCTTTTCAATTTTTTTGGGATAGTTGGAGAAAGGTAGATTTTAACTCTATTTATTTGGTAGAATTCCCCTGTGAAGCTGTCTGGCCTTGATTTTTTTTTTTCCCCGCAAATTCAATTTCACTGCTAGTGATTGATCTGTTCAGATAGTCTATTTCCTCTTTATTCAGTCTTGGAAGATTGTATGTTTCTAGAAATTTGCCCATTTCTTCCAGGTTGTTCAATTTGTTGGCCTAAAACTGTTTGTAGTATTATCTTATGATTTTTGTATCTCCAAGACATCAGTTCTTACTACTCCTCTTCCATTTATTATTTTATTTGGATCCTCTCTATTTCTTGATAAGCCTCATTAAAGGCTTATCGACTTTATCTTTTCAAACAACCAGCTCTTAGTTTCACTGATTTTTTCTATTTTTTTTTTTTTTTTGCTTTTATTTTATGTATTTCCTCTCTGGTATTTATTATTTCCTTCTGCTGTTCTTCCTTTTATCATCCCTTTATATGATAAGTTAGATTTTTCACTTGAGGTTTTTTGCTTGTTTCTTGAGATAGGTCTGTCTCACTATGAACTTCCCTCTTAGGACTGCTTTTACTAAATCCTACAGATTTTGGAAAGTTGTGTTTTTATTTTCATTTGTCTCAAGTAATTTTCTGATTTCCTCTGTGATTTCTACATTGACCCATTGTTTTTTTTTCGTAGCATGTTGTTTAGCCTCCACGTTTGTATTTTTCCCATTTTTCTTCTATAATTGATATTTAGTTTCATATTATTGTGCTTAGAAAAAAATGCTTGATATATTTTCTGTCCTGTTAAATTGTTCAGACTTGTTTTGCAGCCTAACATGTGATTCATCCCAAAGAACATTCCATGGGCACTTGAAAAGAATTTCTTTTGCTGTTTTTGGATGGAATGTCCTGTTAAGACCAACAGGACTTACCTATTAAGTCCAACTAGTCTAGCGTGTCTTTTAAAACTACAGTTTCCTTATTGCTTTCTTTTCTGAATGATCTATGCACTGATGTCAGTGGAATATTAAAGTCCACTACCACTAAAGTATTGTCAGTTTCTTCCTTTATACCTGTTAATATTTATACATATCAGTGCTTCTGTATGGGGTACATAGATATTAACAAGTATAATATCTCTTCTTGCATTGATCTTTGTATCGTTATATAATGCTTTGTCTTTTGTTACAGACTTTGTTTTAAAGTCTATTTTGTCTGATATGAGTAATGCTGCCTTTGCTTTCTTGTTATTTCCAACTTTTTCCATCCCTCACCTTCAGTTTGTTTCTCTTTACCTCTGAAGTGAATCTCTTATAAGCATCATACAGATGGGTCTTGTATTTATACAGTCAGCCACTCTGTTTCTTCTGCTTGGAGCATTTAGTCTGTCGACATTTAAAGTGAATTAACAGGAATGTACTCGCTGCCATTTTCTTACTTGTTTTCTGGTTCTTTTTGTAATTCTTCTGTTATTTTCTTATTGTTGTAGTTTCTTCTCTTGTGGTTTGATCATTTTCTTTAGTGGTGTGCTTGTACTACTTTCTCTCTAGTTTTTTGTGTATTTATTTTAGGTTTTTGGTTTGTGGTTACATATATGTTGACCTGTAACTATTTCTTTTTGTTTTAAACTGGTAGTCATTTAAGTGCAATCACAGTCTAAAATATTTATATTTTTTATTTTCAGTTATATTTTGTGTTTTTAATGTCATATTTTACACCTTCTAGTTTATCCCTTCACTGTTTATTATAGTATATTTTATAATTTTATTTCCTTTTAATCTTTGTAACTAGCTTAAATAGTTGATTCACAGCCATTGCTATATTTTTCCCTTTTCTAGTGGGATTTTTTTTCCTTCCATAGATTCTTCCTTCTGACTGTAACCTTTTCTTTTCCATTTAGAGATGACTCTTTAACTTTTCTTATAGGGTAATTTTAGTATTGATAAACTTTTTGAGTTTCTTCTTGTCTGAGAAGTTATCTCTCCTTCAAGACTAAATGATAACTTTTCTGGGTAGATTAGTCTAGGTTGTAGGTTTTTCCTTTTCAACACTTTCCCTTCTGGTCTACAGAGTTTCTATAAAATCAGTCGATAGCCTTATGGAGGTTCCCTTGTATATGATTCTTTGTTTCTCTCTTGCTACCTTTAGAATTCACTTTAATATTTGCCATTTTAATTACATGTCTTGGTGTGGGTCTGTTTGGGTTCATCCTATCCAGGACACTCTATGTTTCCTGAACTTGGACAATATTTCCTTCTTCAGGTTTGGGAAGTTTTCAGACATAATTTCACCAAATGCACTTTTTTACTACTTTCTGTATCTCTTCTCCTTCCAAGTTCCCAATAACACAAAGATTGATATGCTTGATGTTGTCTCAGAGCCCCCTTAAAGTGTTCTCATTTTTTAAAATTTGTTCTTCTTTTTTATGCTCTGATTGGGTGATTTTCATTATTATATCTTCCAGATCATTTATGTGTTCTGTGTCACCTAGTCTGCTGTTCATTCTTTTGTGTGTGTATGTTGCTTATTTATTGTATTCTTCAGTTCTTCCTGGTTCTTTGTTATATTTTCTAGTTCCTTATTAAATTCTCAGTGTGTTCATCTATTCTTTTCTCTAAATCACTTAACATTGTTATTCCTAATGCCTTGAACTCTTTAACTGATGAATTATTTATTTCTGTTTTATTGCTTGTTTTCTTAAGAGTTTTCTTTTGTCTCATTTGAATCAAATTTGTCTTCTCATTTTGCTAACTTTCTCTGTCTCTGACATTAGGTGAAACAGTTACCTGTATGGTCTTGAAGGAGTGTCCTTTAGTGGGAGCATCCCTATATAGTCTGTATGTGCCCAGTGGGAGAGCTGAAGCTGACCTGAGCCTGAGTCACGTCTTCCCCTAGGATGTGCTGACTACTACCACCTTGGTAGAAAATGGAGCATGAGATGGCATTAGAGCTGGATCCAGGTGTGATTCAGGGCTTCTCCTCTGCTTCATGACCATCACCACCCCCTTGGGGTGGGGGCAGATTCCCAGTTGCTGGAGCAGAAGTCACGAAGGTCAGGCCTGAGATGCTTCCATTCCCTCTGTGTGTGTGCTCTTGCCTCTCCCACGACCAGCACCCTTGCCTTAAAGGGAAGCAGTGCTGGAGCAAGAGGTCCTGGAATGAGTGCTTGGTGTGGGTCAGGATTCAGACTGTGGTGGTCCTGAGACCATTGGAGTTCTGGACAGCTCCCAATCTGCTGCCTCCTGGAGTGACAGCAATGGCTGCTGCCCCCCATTCAGATGCTGTGCCAGGTCTTCATCCCCCTACTACTGTATACCTCCCTTGGCCTTGGCAGTCCTTACCCTAGTGTGGCGCTGTGCCACAGAGCAAGCGAGCTGGACCGGGCACTCAACTTGGGCCGGGCATACACTGAGGTAGCCACAGGAAACCATGCAGAGTTCAGATAGTTTTTATCTACTTCCTTCCTTCTTGGGCATAAGCCAGTGTGTATGCTGTCTTCACAAGCAGACCTTAGGTTTCTTACACGCTCACTGTCAGTGACACTGCTTTTCAAGCCAGCTAAGGAGACGTACGGAGAAGGCAATGGCACCCCACTCCAGTGCTCTTGCCTGGAAAATCCCATGGATGGCAGAGCCTGGTAGGCTGTAGTCCATGGGGTTGCTAAGAGTCGGACACGACTGAGCGACTTCCTTTTCACTTTTCACTTTCATGCACTGGAGAAGGAAATGGCAACCCACTCCAGTGTTCTTGCCTGGAGAATCCCAGGGGCGGGGGAGCCTAGTGGGCTGCCATCTATAGGGTCACACAGAGTCGGACACGACTGAAGGGACTTAGCAGCAGCAAGGAGACGTATCCTCCTGACATCAGTCCCTAAGACTGGGGTGCCCAAAGGGTGGTTCAAACTGCTCACTCCCCAGGGAGAATCTCTGAGCCTGTGTAATCCCCGTTCTCATCTGTGTCCTTCACTACAGGCACAATCCCAACCTGACTGCTTCTCTTCCCTTCCTACCTGATTTGTGTGCACCTCTCTTACAGTCTTGATTGTGTAAGTGTCTCTCTGTCAGTCTCTGGTTTGTTTGTAGTGAGAGCTGCTCCACACATGGATGTGTTATTGTTGTGTTCGAAGGGCGAGGTGAACTCAGTGCTGCCTACTGTGCCATCCTGATTTCCCCAGAATTCCTGAAATGTACAGGCATCACCCCACACAAAACAACCCTCATCACTGCACCACAGGGACTTTTCAACAATATATTCAAAATTGTAC
Source organism: Bos taurus (assembly GCF_002263795.3). Taxonomy (NCBI): domain Eukaryota; kingdom Metazoa; phylum Chordata; class Mammalia; order Artiodactyla; family Bovidae; genus Bos; species Bos taurus. The sequence continues at coordinate 9,198,915 of NC_037336.1, forward strand.
ATCTATTAAAGCTACTCAAAAGGTTTTTGAGAACCATTCAAATAACATGGCAGAAAGGCACAAAGTGACCTGGTAAAATTAGAATAACATCTGAGGCAGAACTGTGGACTCCAGAAACATAAGGACTAAGTCACCAAGAGTCAGACGTGACTGAGCAACTGAGCAACAACAAGTCTCTTATTATTTCTATGTGGTATGAAAGTCGCTTGGTCATGCCCAATGCTTTGCAACCCCAAGGACTGTACAGTCCATGGAATTCTCCAGGCCAGAATACTGGAGTGGGTTGCCATGCCTCCATCCAGGGGATCTTCCCAACCCAGGGATCAATCCCAGGTCTCCCATATTGCCAGCGGATTCTTTACCAGCTGAGCCACAAGAGAAGCCCAAAAATACTGGAGTGGGTAGCCTATCCCTTCTCCAGGGAATCTTCCTGACCCAGGGATCAAACCCAGGTCTCCCACATTGCAGGCAGATTCTTTACCCACTGAGCCACAAGGGAAGCCATATTATTTCTATAGAGTCAAGAAATTGTCTGGTACAATTAGCTTGGAGAAAGCAGAGAGGAGAATCTCACATGTCAACAAATCAATGCAAATGAAGTTCAAGTTTGCGTCTGCCTTGAGTGTTGTTAGCCAAAGAGTGGATAACACCTACAGAGGCCACTGAGGGTCCTTATTTAGATAGGTTTCCTGAAATAGCTATTGCATGAAGCAACCATATGATACTCTGCTTGGCAGTAAATACCATGTTGTTTTTCTGGATGTGAAAACCTCCAGAAAAGTCAAGATTTTAGAACAATCGAGTATATGGATAGAATAATATGACTTGGTGCTGCAGAGGCATCTCTTCATCTCACAGCATCTGTGATGCCCTTCAGGTTGTTGGGGGATCAGCTAGGGAGGAGGACCTAAACCAAGGTGCTGTGAGATGCTCTCAGCAGATGTACTTTGAGTACTCTTCTGCTCTGAAAGTCAAAAGCATGGGGCACCCCAGTCCAAAACCATCCCTGGACAACCTATGTCTTAGACCTGGGGTCCCCAACCCCTGGACCACACAGCAGGAGGTGAGCAATGGGCAGGCAAATGAGCAAAGCTTCATCTATATTTATAGCCACTCCTCATCATTTGCATTACTACCTGAGCTCCCCTCCAGTGGTGAGATCAGTGGTGGCATTAGATTCTCACAGGAGTGCAAACCCTACAGTTCACTGTGCCTGCAAGGGATCTAGGTTGCACACTCCTTAGGAGAATCATCCTGAAACCATCCCCCCACCCTGTCTGTGGAAAAATTATCTTCTACACTATTGGTCCCTGGTGCCAAAAAGATTGGGGGGCCACTGTCTTAGACCAAGTATGTTCCACCTTCCCCACATATCTTAGCACAAGCACAGCCAGGCAGAGACTCTGATGGGCTGTGCATCAGAGCCCATTGGAGCCCATTGGCTCCAGGCCCAGATAGCAGTATTTTCAGGAAACTCCTAAAGTTTTATGTTTCTGTGGAGATTGCATTCAAACAGCTTACCATTTCATAACTGCTCGTTCTTTATATATCTGACTCAGAGTGTCATACCTCACTTTCATATATGTCCTTGCACAGAAGAAACTATACAAAAAAATCTTATGATCCAGAAACCACGATTGTGTGATCACTCACCTAGAGTCAGACATCCTGGAGTGCGAAGTTAAGTGGGTCTTAGGAAACATCACTAGGAGCCAAGCTAGTGGAAGTGATGGAATTCCAGCTGAACTATTTCAGATCCTAAAGATTGATGCTGTTAAAGTGTTGCACTCAATATGCCAGCAAATTTGGAAAATTCGGCAGTGGCCACAGGACTGGAAAAGGTCAGTTTCACTCCAATCCCAAAGAAAGGCAATGGCAAAGAATATTCAAACTACCGCACAATTGCATTCATCTCACACACTAGCAAAGTAATGCTCAAAATTCTCCATGCTAGACTTCAACAGTACATGAACTGAGAACTTCCAGATGTTCAAGCTGGATTTAGAAAAGGCAGAGGAACCAGATCAAATCGCCTATATCCGTTGTATTATAGAAAAAGCAAGAGAATTCCAGGAAAAAAAACATCTGTTTCTGCTTCATTGACTATGCCAAAGCCTTTGACTGTGTGAATCACAATGGGAAATTCTTCAAGAGACGGAACTACCAGACCACTTTACCTGCCTCCTGAGAAACTTGTATGCAGGTCAAGAAGCAACAGTTAGAACCGGAAAGGAGTACATCAAGGCTGTATATTGTCACCCTGCTTATTTAACTTATATGTTTCACATAATGCAAAATGCCAGGCTGGATGAAGCATAAGCTGGAATCAGTATTTCCAGGAGAAATATCAATAAACTCAGATATGCAGAGGACACCACCCTTATGGCAGAAAGAGAAGAGGAACTAGAGAGCTTCTTGATGAAAGTGAAAGAGGAGAGTGAAAAAGCTGTTTAAAGCTCAACATTCAAAAAACTAAGATCATGGCATCCAGTCCCATCACTTCATGGCAAATAGATGGGGAAGCAATGCAAACAGTGAGAGACTTTATTTTGTGGGGCTCCAAAATCACTGCAGACAGTGACTACAGCCACAAAATTAAAAGATGCTTTCTCCTTGGAAGAAAAGCTATGGCAAACCTAGACAGCATATTTAAAATCAGAGACATTACTTTGCCAACAAAGGTTTATATAGTCAAAGCTGTGGTTTTCCCAGTAGTCATGTATGGATCTGAGAGTTGGACCATTAAGGCTGAGTACTGAAGAATTGATGCTTCTGAACTGTGGTGTTGGAGAAGACTCATGACAATCCCTTGGACAGCAAGGAGATCAAACCAGTCAATCCTAAAGGAAATCAGTCCTGAATATTCATTGGAAGGACTGATACTGAAGCTAGCTCCAACACTTTGCCCACCTGATGTGAAGACCCGACTCATTAAAAAAGACCCTGATGCTGGGAAAGGTTGAAGGCAGGAGAAGGGGACAACAGAGGATGAGATGGTTGGATGGCATCACCGACTCAATGTACATGAGTTTGAGCAAACTCTGGGAGATGGTGAAGGACAGGGATGTCTGGCCTGCTGCAGTCCATGGGGTCGCAAAGAGTCAGACATGACTGAGAGACTGAACAACAACAGCAAATGATTTATAACTTAAGATTTGGGGACTACAATTTTTATTTTCAATTTAAATATCTGAGATCAAAGGTAAGTAGGAAAAATGAGAGACTGTCACAGGACCAGTAATATGTATAACAGCAGTTATTAACTACTTATTTTTTACAGAATTTTTAGTCTCTTTCTCCTCAAATTTTATTTTAATTTTTCCATTTTAAAAAATAATTTGATTTATTTATGTATTTTTGTCTGTGCTGGGTCTTCATTGCTATGTAGGCTCTTCTCTAGTTGCCATGGGCAGGCTTCTCATTGCAGTGACTTCTCATTGCAGAACAAGGGCTCCAGGCAGGCAAGCTTTAGCAATTGTGGTTTGTGGGCTGCAGAGCACAGGCTCAGTAGTTGTGCCTCATGAGCTTAGTGGCTCTGAAGCATGTGGGATCTTCCCAGATTGGCAGGCAGATTCTTTACCACTGAGCCACCAGGGAATCCCCTAAACTACTTCTTTTTGACTAGAGTAGCATGAGTAATATGAAGGCACATTTAAAATGTTAAACTGTAACAACAGTGACTGGCTTATTTATTCAACAAATATTTATTGAGTGCTTCCTATATGTTAGATACTGCTATAGGCATGGGGTGGGCATTCAGTTCCAGGCCTCACAGGTCTTACATGCTAACATAAGAATTTTTGAAGAAATACAAAATTTTGAATGTTAGTTAGTATTAAGGAGAAACACAATGTCCAATGAGAAGGTGTGAGGGGAACCTGTCTGGAGACCCTCAGAATGCATTTTGTAATAGCTGAGATCTGAGTCACTGCTAACCAGATGAAGAGGTGAGGACAGAGTGGGGGACTACAGGGAGAGACAAGAAGGATCCTGGTCCATCTGAGAGGCTGAGAGAAGACCCTTTACATGACTTTGCTGAGGTTTTGAAGAAAGGAAGTCAGAACATCATTTAAAGATTGCATTCTGACCTTCTATAGAGAACATGTGTGTCAGAGGAGCAAGAGTAGGTTATAGAGGCCAGTGAGGGAGCCTTTGCAATGATCCTGCAAGAGTGCTGGTGGCCTTCCAGTGGAGGTAGCTGGAGTGAAGAGACTTGGGGCAGAGGCAACCGGACTGGATGATGTTGTCCTTAAGGAGTAGAGTGTGTGTGAAGTCGCTCAGTCATATCCTGCTCTTTGTGACCCCATGGATTGTAGCCTACCAGGTTCTTCTGTCCATGGGATTCTCCAGGCAAGAATACTGGAGTGGGTTGCCATTTCCTTCTCCAGGAGATCTTCCCGACCCAGGGATTGAACCCAGGTCTCCCACATTGTAGGCAGACGCTTTACCATCTGAGCCACCAGGGAAGTAGAGGAGGCCAGTGTTAACGATGACACCTAGATGGAAGAAGAAAGAGTCTATGGACAGGAGAGGTTGGATGCAGATTTTCTTTCTTTATGTAATTTGTTTCAATTATAAAATGAAATTACCACTCATTTTCACAAGTCAAACTGCACAGATAGGTTAGGAAGAAGTTAATTATCATCCTCCCACTTCTGGACTGACACCTGTTAACAATGAGTTATTCTCTTGTCTTTCTTACTCATATATGGCTGCATTTTTATATTTTTAAATTCCGTTTTGAACTTGTTGAATATAACTCTCTTCTAGAATTTACAAGTGAACACATTAAGTAGAAAAGTAGATATAGGGGTCAAAACCCAGAAGGGAAACATGTGCTGGGTTTGGAGATTTGTCTGTCCTCGTGTGGATAATGCCTCAGCCATGGAATGGGTAAGCGTACCTGGGACAAAAGGTTGAATCACAAGAAGAGAGCTGGAGGTAGTCCCGAGGAAGTCCAGGCTTGACCAGTGAGGAGCTGGTTGAAGAGGAGAGGTCAGAGAGACAGGAAGAAGAAGTAGAGTACATGTAATACAAGTCAAGAGCGTGCCAAGTGCAGCCGAAAGGTCGGTAATGGAACATCCATTACACTGAGCAACAAAGATACCACTACTAGTCTTGAAAGTTGTATCAAAACCAAACCAGGCTGCCGGGCTTAGTTTAGAGTTTTGCTATTTCACCCCTGGAGAGGTGCTGTTTCTCTAGCATCACCTCCTGACCAGATAGGGTGGAGGTCACAGCAAGGACAAATAGGGTCTCAAAAGTGAGAGTTTTTCAGGAATGTTTGACAGAGGCAAATATTTCAGGAATATTTGACAGAGTGTGAGAGAGGCAAATGAGATAAAAGCTGTTACAGTGGTATTGTCTATTTTTATGTTAAAGTAGGGACTGTTTTAAAAATAAATGGATTTTTTTTTAAATTTTTGTTTCATGTTTACTTAGGGAAATGTTGGTGAACATGGAGCTGGTGGTCTAAAAGGAGAGAAGGTAATCCAATTTGCAGAGTGAGTAGAGACATCTAGGTTTTTACACCAATTCACACATTCACACGTCAGGGCAGCCTCACTGCCCCGCAGGTTCCACGTCAGCCTGCAGGGGGCGCTACTCTCCCCGCCTCCTGACCAAGCAGAACTGAGCTCCGCCTCCCCTCGAAGCCCTGAGTAAGCTGACCACAGGAAGGGAACACTTCCACAGTGAAGGGAAATAGCTGTCACGTAACTGTCACGGGTAAATGAAATTAGGACACATGTTTCAGTGTATAGTTAGATGTTTCTTGGATCCGCATCGGTGGCAAAAACAATCTGAAAGGCCCTGTGACAGGATGCCCGAGGCTTGCCATTTTTCTGTCCTCTTAAGTGTCCACGCATAAGCTGTCATGGGAGCATTTTTGGGTGGGTTTTTATCATGTACAGTCACAGTTTAACCAAATAAGTATTTCAAAACAGCTTTAAAATTAAAACGCTGGTGAATTTCCGTTGCCTTCTCATTGTCATCATTCATGAGTTTAATTAATTAGCTGTGAAGATGACAAATACACTTGCCTTCTCAAAAAGATGTCTCACTCCTGTTTGATCCTGCAATTGTGATGACCTTAGACTCAGTGAGAAATTGCCATTGTCAAGGAAAAAAAAATTAGGAAACTATATTCAATATTTTGTAATAACCTATAGGGAAAAGAATCTGAAAAAAAATATATATGTATGTAAAACTGAATAACTTTGCTGTATACCTTAAACTCACATGACATTGTAAATCAGCTATACTTCAATTTTAAAAAGAAAAAAAGACGAAAGAAACAATGCACATCAAATCCACAGACAGAGATGAGTAGGACTGAAAATACTCTGCAGGAACATGGCCTGTGAGTGCTCCCTTCCGTCATTCACCCAGTAAAAATTCTCATGATTGAGGGCAGGGTATTTCAACATGAATCCAAGAAAATATGACTTCCATGCCTTATAAATCCGTGCAGCCCATCTATTCACAAGATCAAACCTCCGTCACCAGAAAGAAAAAAAAAAAAAAAAAACTGCTAAGAGATAGTCTCCGCAAAATGGGGAGCTTCTTATAGATTGACCGTTGCAAATGAAATTTCCTGCAAAAAATAAAAATAAAAACCTTGACATTCTTAAAAAGACATCCCTAAAAATTGATTATACAGCAGTAATGTCATTTATGTGTCTTGGATTGCACTGCTAGTACATTAACATTATTTCCTGTAACCAAATAGCTTATGGAATTCCTACACCACCATAACGAACACATTATATTTTAAGCAATTACTGCAGGACACATGCAGACTAAGGGAAAAAAAAAAAAAGAGCTTGTCACTTGGGACAGCTGAGCAAAGAGAGCTGTGGCACTTTTAAAGTATTTAAATTATGATTCATTCCTTGAAACAAAGCAGCTGGCTCTCGTATTGCTCTGTTCATTAGGAAACACATGTTACTTAGGAATTCTGAAGACCTCAATGTTGAGAAATTTGATTCTGTGAAACAGGTGTATTTCTAACTCTAAGGACACTTTCTATGGCTCAAAATCTTTTCTAATTGCTTTAGAATCTTAAGTGGAATTAGAAAAAGCCAGGGGCATGACTGTTCCCTCTTCCCACCCAAAGAAATAACCCAGAGGAGTCTACAGAGAACTGGATACAGTACCTGATATAAATGCCCGTGTGAAGTGATTTGTAGGAATTTTAATTAACAGGAGAAAGGCTCTCTCAGTAAAAAATGCATAGGATGAATTCTAAAATGTAAGCACCACCCTTGCTGGAGGAGCAGAATCACCTCTAACTGTGCACACTCAGTACCTGGGCTGAGTCTATACTTCATTCTTGGTGATGCTGTTCAGAGGTCACTATAGTGAGAATTTAAGGCCCCTTCAACCTTCTCCCTCGGACCTTTGCTCACACCCCTGGTGGACTCCGGTGATTCGGCTGCACACTGGAGTCCCCTGAGGGCTTTTGGAAATTACCAGTCTCGGGCCCCATCTCCAGGACTCTGATGTGGGGCAGAACTCATGTCTCTGGTTGATCTGGAGTGGGCTCCATGTTGCTTTATTTTAAAAGAGTTTCAGATGATTCCACCTGGCAGCCAGCATTGAGAACCATTGAATGATGGAAGGAACCTGGGCTCTGGGGTCAAAACCTGACTGTGCCATTAACAGCTCAGAAAAGACACTCCAACCCTCTGGTCATCAATTTACGCATTTGTGAAATGGGCAAAATTATATCTACACAGAGTTGATGGCAGGATTAAAATCAAATGAGATGAGATGACCTTACCCAAAGCACAATGCATGATATATATTAAGCCCTCACCAACACTTTGCTCCTCACTTCATGCATTCTAAACTTTCTTTCTTCTCGTGGAGTATCATGTATGTCTTTTTGGTATTCATAGTTATCATACTTAACATCCAGTCTTGATCATCTTTGCTTCTCCCACCATAATTTTGGTGGAGAAGAGATTCAATTTATGTTGTAGAATGTAAGATTGAGCCAGAAGTACAATTTCAACATATACATGACTTTTGCTGTATCGTACTCCACTTCTCAATGCACCAGCTGGCAGAATAGAATCACAAAGCCAGCCTACCATTTGGAACCCAAAGTGGTAAAGAACCCGCCTGCCAATGCAGGAGACATAAAAGACGGGGGTTCCATCCCTGGGTCAGGGAGATCGTCTGGACGAGGGCATGGCAAACCATGCCAGTATTCTTCCCTGGAGAATCCTGTGGACAGAGGATCCTGGAAGGCTACAGTCCATAGTGTTACACAGAGTCAGACACAACTGAAGCGACTTAGCATGCACACACATTTCTAGTACAACACCAGAGTCAATACAAACAGCAATAGAATTGACACACAAGTCACTCCGAGGTTAGCAGCCTCGTTCTGATTCAAGATACAGGAAGAAAGAACAATGAATACTACCAGCTTTTAATAGTAAATAGTGACAGAGACCCAGGCATCATGCAAGCCACCTGCCAGGACTGAAATGATGACCCCTGCTCTGTAGCTTCCTGAGAAAGACAGGCTGCAGTGATGGGATGGTGATGTATCTGCAAGTCGGTCGGGGATAGCTGCTTCTTTATAGAGACAGAAGAATCAGGAAGTGGAATATCTAAGGACTCCTGAGAAATTAGCAGTGTCTTTCAGAGCAGTTGTCAGAGGAAAAAGATGGAGGCTCAACACCACCAGACCTTTCAAATAACATCCAGAGTGTCAAATTAAATGACTGCCTTTCCCGAAGCTAAGTAAATCCATCACTGATCTTTCAACTCATAATTACAGTGATAAATTACTAAACATCCATTTTAAATATGAAGAACAACTCCATATGTGATTAAGATTCAGGAGGGAAATGCTTTTGTTTGTAGACTTTTGTATAAGGATCTGGTCTCTAAGACTTCCTCCAAGCCCAGCCACACTTCCATCCCAGAGAGAGGTGGACCAAAGCCTCTGCCCGGTCCTTCCTCTGTATTTCAGTGGAGACTTGTATATGTAGGTTTAAATACTTAGCAGCTGTGAATATGGTTACTCTTCCTTCAGGCATATTCCTCTCCCCTTACCGTTTGATATCAAGCACATGTGACTCTAATAGTAACTCCTAGACCCTTTCCTTGATTTCTACCTTTACTTTATGCAGCTGGCTTGAATTACTGGGCATATTTTTTCCCCAGTGCACTGAGGCTTTTAACATCTATCAGATGGGTGATAGGAAGGCCACACTCTATACAGTCTAACACTTGTACAAGGCCAATTGTTTAGTCTGTCAAACCAACAGCAATCAGTCCCTTAATGTCTCCACCAATTTCTTCCTCTTTTCATTATGGATAGAACTTACTATCTGTAGGAAAATGGATTCTCCTACAATATGATAAGTGTAAAACTGATGTTACATTGTATGTTTAGATGGTACACTATAAGGGAAAATACTTGTATTAATAAATGAAGATTAAATTTACAAAATATATCCCACAAATCTAGAGGCCTTCTTAAAAAAAAAAAAACAAAAAACATGACATTGTCTATCCATTATGAATGACTGACTCCCTCTTCCTCTAAGCTAAATCACAAGATACTGATTAGGATAGAAATATAAAAGTAAACCAGCGTCTTTAGGGCTATTTGAGGCTTCAAAAGCAACAGATAAACATATCCACACCAGGGGACATGTGTAGAGATGTTCATTGCAACCCTGTTTATAAGACAACAAAATGCACATTTGTGCTCAGTCTCTCAGTTGTGCCCGACTCTTTTGCAACCCCGTGAACTGTAGCCCACCAGGCTCCTCTGTCAATGGGATTTTCCAGGCAAAAACAATGGAGTGGGTTGCCATTCTCCAGGGGATCTTCCCAACCCAGGAACCAAACCCATGCCTCTTGCATCTCCTGCATTGGCAGGCGTATTCTTTACCACTAAGCCCCATGGGAAGCCCCAAATACCCATGAGTGGGGCTTAGATGATCCCCGATCCATTAACACACTATAATACTATCCAAAGGTTCACTGAATAAACTAGATCTCTATGTATCAATAGAGGATGGATATTAAAAACAACATTGAGTTGGGGGAAAAGTCACAGAATGTCATATACAAGATTAACCAGTGGCTTTTATAAAATTTGTTTTAAATATCCAAAATAGCATACTATTTATGGTTCCACATATGCAGTAAAAGTACAAAAATACAGACTGAAAATGTAAGTACTAAATTCATAACAGTGACTCTCTCTGGCACAGAAATAGAGAGGGAATATGAAATTTCCTCTTTGACATAAGGTTTTTTTCCTTCTATCTTGGGTGCCTTGTCCATGGAGGTTTGACATATTCAACCATATCTTTTTTGTATTTTTTTCTGAAATAAAAAAGACACAAGGGGCAGAAAAGCTATATGCTTGGAAATGCAATGATGAACATTGTTTTGCAAAAATGCCCTTAGGGTTGGAAAACAACCCAGCATTATATAAGTTCTGGTTGTTGTTCAGTCACTCAGTTGTGTCCAACTCTGCAACCCCATGGTTGCAGCCTGCCAGGCTCCTCTGTCTGTGGGACTTCCCATTCAAGAATGCTGGCGTGGGTTGCCATTTCCTTCTCCAAGAAATCTTCCCCACCAATGGATCAAACCCATGTCTCCTGCATTGGCAAGAGCTCCCGGGAAAGCCCTACATTCATTCTAGCGGCTGCACTTAACAATTGTGGTATTCAGGGTTGTTGTGGAGAAGGTGATGGCACCCCACTCCAGTACTCTTGCCTGGAGAATCCCATGGACAGAGGAGCCTGATGGCCTGCAGTCCATAGGGTCACGAGGAGTTGGACATGACTGAGTGACTTCCCTTTCACTTTTCACTTTCATTCATTGGAGATGGAAATGGCAACCCACTCCAGTGTTCTTGCCTGGAGGATCCCAGGGATGGGGGAGCCTGGTGGGCTGCCGTCTATGGGGTCACACACAGTTGGACACGACTGAAGTGACTTAGCAGCAGCAGCAGCAGCAGGGTTATTGGCTAACAGTAAACAAAAGCACTGAGATATCTCTATCGTTTAATTAATGGTACACTTCCTTGCCACCAATATTATTTCTATAATTTTATTTTCTCAAAATACTCTTTATATGTCCTATACAAATCCCTCTTCTGGATTTTTCATCAGAAACTCTTAGACTTTTCTAAGCCACTGCTATCCCCACGTCATCAAGAAGGCCTTCTTTGCAACTGAACAGTGGTGAATGAATGCTGGAAACAGTGGAGAGACATCTTTTTCTTCCTGTATCTCCCCCTACTTGAAAAAAGAAAGAAATCCTTGAAATAACATGAATTTGGATTACTGTGTCAGTTAAATAATGTGATGTCTTTAAGGCCACAAAAATTCCTTTTTGTTCTTTTGGTGCAGCAGAGCATAATTATAATTATTTTCTGTAAATGTTCTTTGCTTGAAAAATAATTGACTTTGTCTCACATTAATTTTAAAGATCTTAATGAATACTGTGGATTTCTAAAAGACCTAAAGGCATTGTGGAGTGCTTATAAACACACTATTATGTGAATAACCTACTGGATTCAGAGCTTCCCACTGCCCCTTGGGGGTTAATAGATAAATTCCACTCTTAGAAGGGGGACAGGTTGTGCTATCACCCTGAGGGTCACAACAGGACTTACCTAGCCTCATGCAAAAACTGTCTTCTGCTTTTCTTGAAAGGGTGAGACCGGATCACCAGGATTTCCAGGATCTATTGGCCCTAAAGGTGAAAAGGGAGAATCTGTAAGTATTTTAGCTTTGAGAGCAGAGGGAGAATATCCAAAAAATAGAATTAAGATATTTTTCTTAATCAGCCCCAATTCCATGTACGTTGGTTGTCCCTGGCATAAGGAACAATAGATCAGATATTTGGTCATGTTCTTTAAATGAGGTACTAAGTTTTTACATGTATTACCTCACTTAGTTCATTAAAAAAAAAAAAAAAAACCATTCTTCAGATGAGGAAACCGAGGCACAGAAAGGTTAAGTAACTTCCCTAAGGTCCCTAGCTTAAGTTACTTAAGCTAGGAAGTACTGAAACCATGAATCACTCCTAGGTAGGCTGATTACAGAACCCAGGGTTTAAAAATCACTAAGCTGCCCTGCTATAACTAAAGATAATAGCTAAAATGAATAATAAAATCAGTACATCAAAAGGGCTAATTTATCCAAAAAAAAAAAAAACAGAGAAGTTTATCTTTGCACAAACAACTACTCTCAGCGTAGTCTCTGAAGTTATTCTAGGTTTTTATAAGATCAAAATGACTTCTTAAATATTACTGAGGCCAGATTCTTCCAAAATTTAGTTCTTTTGTTGGAAAAATTACCTTCAGTATCATTTATATTCAAATGGGACTACCTAAAGAGATGACATGAATCCTAATTACAAAAATAATTTTTGGAAATGGCAATCCACTCCAGTACTATTGCCTGGAAAAATCCTATGGACAGAGGAGCCTGGTAGGCTACAGCCCATGGGGTCACAAAGAGTCGGACAGGACTGAGCGACTTTACTTTCACTTTAAAACAAAACAAAACCAAACCCCACAGCAGCCCTCAAGAATCACCAAGAATGACTTAACAAATGTTTCATCTTTGTTTAAAAAAAAAATATAACACTTTAAAAAAATTTTACTTTTACCTCTTCCCTTGCTGGGATAAACAGAGAATATTGGTTGGCCAGAGATAAAAATGAAGAGCTCACTAAAATGCCTGCATGCCTGCCAAACGGGAACAATATAAAGAGTATTTAATATCACAAAGTCAAATTCTCCTTGTGCTTCAGCTTTAAAAACGAAGCGTCTTTGGCGATGACGGTCACTCTCTGACAGCTTTCGAGTTCAGGCTGTCCCCCTTGTGCTCCGGAGTTCTCCTCCTTCAGGGGTCACGTTTGCCGTTAGTTTTCTGTCCAAACCAGTAACAGTCCTTACTGGGGTTCCACACCTGAGAATTTCCAAGGCTTTCTAGGAAATCTCTCTCTCACAAATCAGCCCAGGGTCTGCTGACTGACTGACTGACTCCATCTGCCAGCTGACTCCTACAACTCCACACTTATGGGCATCTCTTCTCAGCTCTTATCTGCCCCTTGCCCCCCACCCCGTCTCCCCTCCACACTGGAGCACTGACACCTTTTCTTAATTTCCACATGCTGCGTGGCAAACCAGGACCCAAGATTTACTAAAATTCTACTGGAATAGCCGGGACTTGTAGAGCAGAGAGAGAAATTTGAGTGGATTAGAGTAGTACCTCTCATACTAAATGTAAACTTGAATCGCTGAAGATCCTTTTGAAATCTAATCCTAGTTCAGCAGGTCTGGGTAGTGGTTTATTACCAAATCCAAGTTCAGTTCAGCTGCTCACTGCTCATAAGTCAACAGTTGCAGAAGCAAGGGTCAGCAGAAAGGTGCTTTAATCAGAAAAAGTCACAACCTGAGAAGAAGGACTCATGTCCTGAGACCAACTCTCAAGTTTCTTTTCAGCCAGGACAGTTTTTAAAGAGAAAAATGATGGGGGTGGAGGATGGGGGAATGGCAAGAATCTCAGTGAGTCATTGAGGCAAGAGGTTGGAATCTGAATCTTTTTTCTTTCCTTTGAGTGCAGACTGGCTGACTCTCTCTTCAAATGTAATCTTGATGCATGATCTCTGGTAGGATTACTAAGGAGGCCATTGAGGGAGAGAGCTAGTCATTTTTTAATGGCTTAATTCTTCATTCTTTTTATCTAGGAAAAAATCAATAGCTTAGGCAAGGCATGGCATGCATTCAGGACAGCATAAGTCAGGAGTTAGTTTCAATTGCTTGGTGATCTCATTTTTATATTTAGGTTCTTTTGAGTTCAGAGGGGAATAGGAAAGGGGCAAAAGAGCCGCTTTCAGACTGAGCAGGTGTATTTCTCAACGTGCTCAGGCCATGCTCCTGCTGTGGATCCTGGGCCGTGCTATGAGTAGCAAGAACTGGAGGATTTCACAGTTCCTGAAGGTTTTCCTCTAGCTTTCTGTACTGTTACCAAGGCCCACCCCCTGAAACCATCTTTCTCCCCATCTACCTTACCCTCCCAGCTCTTCTCCTTGTCAGTTCCCTCTTAATCTGTGAATTATCACACCTTCCTTATATTAATACATCTTTGCCTACCTTTCTCCCAGCTTCCCACAGGAAAAAACACAAATTTCACATCATTAGTAAAGCAGTCTAGCTCTCTATGGTCTCAGCCTTTCTATTCTGGAACAGGATCTGAACTTAACATAATAACCAGAATGTCCAAACAGAAAAATAATCTTCATCCAAATCTGAACTCTGAGCCTGAGTAGTACTTTAAATGGCAGTTTGTCCCCTGTTACAGAACATTTACTACATGACTAGGTTAGATATTGGAGTGAAAATGTCATCTAGTTGAACCCCAGGATTTTATAGATAAGGAAAAAAAGGTTCCAAAATGTGAATGACCTGCCCCAGATAGTAGCTACCAGAATTAAAACAAAATATCAGCTCTCTAGACAACCAGGCTCCTGGTTTTGCTTTTTCTGCCCCAGCTAGAAGTTACTTTAGTCACTGTAGCTTGGCAGAGGTTCTAAATAACCAGTGACATAAGTAATGTAATATAATCAGAAACAAGCAGTTGCAAAAGCAATGCAGCCCGTTGCTCACATCTCATTAACTTCATCTCCTATCTTAAAAATCAAATTGATTTTTAGAATTAAGACTGAAATGCAAGAATATAAATAAAGATCTCTATATATCTAATATATAGAAATTATCCAGTAAGAGATTTAATTATGTTGGATAGATATGGGCCATATTAGTCAGAGTAGGTAGGTTATACTAAGCAACAAATTAACCCTGAAATTTCTGTGGTTTTACCCCCAAGAAAAGCTTTCTCTTGCTCATACTGCCCAGCCAGTGTGGTTGGGAGGAGTGAGTGTCCTGCTCCACACAACCCTCAGTAACCAGTCAGCAGGCTGGTAAGCACCAGGGAGCTATGCCCTCTGACTTAGCCACCCCTGCCAGGACCGCAGGACTGGAGCGTGGTGAGTGGTCTCCACACGCCTCAGCCTTCACGTGCCCCACAGCCCTGCCAAATACATTTCACAGTCAGAATCAGCAGCTTGCCCCCACGTAACTGCAGGGAGGTTGGAGACATGGGGGAGAAGACGGGGCCCCCAGAAGTCCCCGGGTCATGAGGTATGACATTTTTCAGTAACCACTCACTGCCTTATGGTGATCTGAAGATCAAATCCTTACCAGGACCTTTGAGAGCAGCATTGCCTAGCATAGCAGTCCTCAGCCTTTCCCTTGACTTTCAGATGCAAAATAAAATGTTTTAAAATGTATGGTTTCCGTCTTATTATCCATTCACTCAATTCACATAATAAGGCAATTAAATTGTAAATAATATCAAACAGACTGAGTAAGTAAAGTCTAATTTTGAAGCCAGGCTGCCTCAGTTTAGATCCTCAATGACTTCTTATTGGTTTTGTGACCTTGGGGAAATGAATTAACTTCCCTGTGCCTCAGTTCCCCCTCTGTAAATGAATGTACTAACAGTAACTACCCTGTTGACCCAAGAGGTTAATTGTATTAATGTATATAATGTGATTAGAACAGGGTTTAATACATTGTAAGAATTCAATAAAGGTCAGCAATTATTGTTTTATCTGTAAAACTTTAAATTCCCTAATTTAATAAATTTTGCTGGGAGAGCAGAAGTGTACCCCAGAGATGCTATGATAATCAAGGTGAATTGTATCTCTTCATTCACAGATTTTGTAGGCAAGATAAATAAGGGAACAGGGAACATACAGTAGGTGAATGCTGCTTTAGGAGAAACATTAATAACTTAGGGTTACTCAGAACCTTTCTGAATCTCTTCTCATTCTGGTAGTGGGACAATATCTCCCTCACAGCAGTGAAGTGAAGGTTAAATGATATCACGATATGGACCTTCAAGAACAGAAGCTAATACAGGGAAGCCTCCCCATCTGTGTGTGTGTGTGTGTGTGTGTGTGTATGTGTGGAGGAAGGGTTGTGTTGTTAGTTAACACAGTGACCATGGGGAAAGTGTTGCGTCGTAAGAGGCATTCCTTCAAAGCTTTGACTCCCACCAGAACCTTCAAGCCTAAACCCAACAGCAAGACCCAGTATCAGTTCCACAGACTTGTACAGTTATTCACCCAGTAATTAACTCCTTCATGTCATTTTCGTTAAAAGGAAAGTGAAAATCAGTAAGTATTTTTACAGTAATGACTTATTTTAAACACTAATTTAGAACTCTGGCTGTATTTTTTAAGGACCAACTTAAGTAACTGGAAGAATTCAAATGAATGTCCTTCCACTGATCACTCCAGCATCTTCTCATTCATTCTGCCTCTGTTTGGATGCTTGTATGTGTGTGTGTGTGTGTGTGTGTGTGTGTGTGACCATCTTCTCTTTGAACCACACCAGAGGAGGCTTTGGCCTTGGACCATATTCTAATTTGTCAACCACTCAGGATTCTCAAAATAACATTAAGATGATTAAGTTACTGTTCATTTGGGAATATTAAAGGGTTTTCTAATTCAGTTGCATACTGGTCTTCTAAGCTGCACAGGCAGACAATGTGACATTCTGGATCATTACATGTTTGCAGTGGAGGTCTGAGTTTGACCTGCAGGATTTGTTCACATCCAGGTTTGGAGAGATTATTTTTAAAAGGGTTTATAGTTGATTCTTTTTTCTATGCATTTTCTTAGGGGGAACGCTTTACAAAAGGCGAAAAGGGAGATAGAGTAAGTAGATGTTTTATCACTATCTTGGGTTTTCTATTTCATTGATTTCCTCCTCTCCGATTTCTATCATGTTTACTTTAGAGCCTAATAGATTTGATAAGATAAGCTCCCTGAGGATTCTGCTTTTTCCTCTGTGAATTTTGACTCTTTTATTTTGATAAGTATGAAATTTTAAACCTTGTTACAAGTAGTGTTTATTTTCTGTAACACATTGCTATTTGTGATTGGACATGAATGTAATGAAAGACATACACCAAGGATATTTCAGGTACAAAATTATTATGTAAGATAGTTTTTCCAAAATTTGTGTTAATGATATAAATTGGATTTACCAAACAGGATGGTTTTATCAAAAGGATCAATGATAGGTCCTCTCTGGTGGTCCAATGGTTAAGACTCCAAGCTTCCAGTGCAGGGGGTACAAGTTTGAGCTCGACTCTGGGAACTAAGATCCTGCAGAACAGCCAAAAAAACATAAAAGGATCAGTGATTAAGTCATGGAAAATAATTTAATTAAAGTGAACTCTTTGTGGCCAACTTTGTACTCTTCTGTGTAACTTTAATTTTTGTGTGATTTTTGTTTCATTAAATACATGCATCTGATAGTAGAACCTCCATGACATATCAACTTAAATTCTATTCTTTCTTTTTTGCCCTTATCTGAAGTTTTATTTCTCTGAGCTGTAGGATTAGCTGATGACAAACCAGCTAATAACAATGTCAGTTGAGTAGAGGACACAGCGATTGCTAATGGACCATGATGACTACAGTGTCAAAAGTGACATTGGGGAAAAGCTGTTACAGAGAAGAAAGGAAAATAAGAAATGGTTTATTAGCAATTATTATTTTGAGTCATATGTTAGGATGAACCCTTCTTGACTTCATCATGACTTTATTGCATGTCAGCTACTGAAAGTGTAAATGAATTGTAGCATTAGAGACTCTGTCCTCCATCTGAATATAAACACATGTATGGTGATGATTTCATTTACAGGGAGAACCTGGAATAACAGGATCACAAGGAATAAAGGTAATCCCCTGACAGCCTTCTCTTGCATCTCCAACATAATGAGATTGTGAAAATTAAAGTAACCATTTCTTTCCCACCCGTGTGTTTAGGGCGAGCCTGGAGATCCTGGTCCACCTGGTGTAATTGGAAGCCCAGGACTAAAGGTACATAAGAAATCACTCAGGGAAATGTGGAAGTTGTTTTGAAGGTATAGCCATTTCTGTGTAAAACAAGGAGCTCTGATGTACCACTCATTTTCATCACAAATGTTGTCAGGGATTTTATCATGTTTTCATAGCGATTCCCCCCACAGACACACTCCCGTATCGGCTGCATTTATTACACACATGGTGCCTCTGTCTTTTGGATCACAATAGGATATTTAAGTACTTTTCAGACCATATTTACGGTACCATCCCTGAAAGCTTTAAGAGTAAAAAATATGAGCCACATCTACGACCCTGTTTCCTTAAAGAGAACAGGATTTATTTCCCAAGCCCAAATTCTGCAGCCCACAGGCACTTGAGTTTCCCACACAGAATTCTATAGGACTGTCCCAAAGGAGACCCACTGCTAGGAGGCACTAGAAGGATCCATGTAATGTGCCCGACCCATGTGTATGGCAGGTTATCCAGACTCACCTGCTGGTAAGAACATGCATGTGTGCTCAGCCGCTAAGCCATGTCCGACTCTTTGAGACCCCATGGGCTGTAGCCCACCAGGCTCCTCTGTCCATGGGATTTTCCAGGCAAGAATACTGGAAAGGATTGCCATTTCCTCCTCCAGGGGAATCTTCCCAACCTAGGCATCAAACCTGCGTGAGAGCAGACTCATTTGAATGAAAATATCTTGAAACTGTAAGCCCATAGCACATTTCAGTGTTACACAGAGGAGCCTGGATACTTTTTCTATAGATAAAGGTCACAGCATGTTTTACATATATTCAGGTACAGACTATATTTTTAGCACAAGTAAAGTATTATATTGCCTTCTATTTTAGGGTCAGCAAGGACCTGCAGGCTCTGTGGGACCCAGAGGACCACCAGGAGATATTGTATGTATAGTAGATGCATGTGTCATTTTAAAGACTGTCCGCATCTGTTCATGCAAATGAGTTATACTGCATTTTCCAAGGGCAGGGGTCATCTCTACAACTGAAACCGATCACACTAATGTCAGAGGCTGTTGAGAAGGCTCATATCTCCATTAGTTATGTGAGATCCTTTTGAATATTATTAACCTAACAAGTCAGTCTTTGAAACCCAAGTTATTAACATTTCCATTATACATCATTATACATGGCTTTTGATTAAATTCTCCATTCAAGAAAGACATTTCCAAAGCTTCTGTTGTATTCTTGCAGAAGTCTCCAAAAAGGGGGCAAATCTTTTGGCTGAAAATACTCCTATAATGCAGTTGGTGAAAGGTCCTCAGGTTGCATTATAGCCTAGCTTTACTGGACTCACAATTCCCTCTCTCTCTCACACACACACGTACATACGTATCCTCACACCCCTTAAATGCACTGTTTTTCTTTTTTTGGATTATACTTGATTTACAGTATTAGTTTCAGGTGTACATAATAATTCAATATGTTTATAGATTATACACCATTTAAAGTGACTACAAAATAATGGCTAAATTCCATGTATTGTACAATATACCCTTCTTGCTTATTTATTCTACACATAATAGTCTGTATTTCTTAATCCCTTTCATCTATCTCCCCCCTCTCCTTTCCCCCACTGGTAATTAGTTTGTTCTCTATTTGTATGAGTCTGTTACATTTGGTTATATTCATTCATTTTATTTTTTATATTCCACATATAAGTGATAACATGCAATATTTGTCTTTGTCTGACATTCCATAAAGAACAATACTCTCTAAGTCCATCAACACTATCGCAAATGGCAAAATTTCTTTCATTTTATGGTCAAATGGCATTCCATTAAATATGTATGATATCTTCTTATCCACTTATCTGTTGATGGGCACTTAGGTTTCTCCCATATCTTGGCAGTTGTAAATAATGCTGCTAAGGACACTGAGGTGCGTGTATCTTTTTGAATTACTGTTTTCATTTCCTTTGAATATATAACCAGGAGTGGGGTTGCTAAATCATTAGGTGATTCTCTTTTAGATTTTGAAGAACCTCCATAATGATTTCTCTAGTGGCTATACCAATTTTCATTCCTACTAACAGTGTATTCAGGTTGCCTTTTTGCAACATCCTTTCAAACATTTGTTACTTGTGGAATTTTTGACGATAACAATTCTGATGGGTGTGAAGTGATACCTTACTGTGGTTTTGATATGCATTTCTCTAGATGATTAGCAATATTGAGCATCTTTTTATGTGCTTGTTGGCCATTTGTATGTCTTTTTGGAAAAATGTCTATTCGGGTCTTCTGCTCATTTTTTAAGCAGGTTGTTTGTTTTTCTTAATATTGAGTTGTATGAGATATATATATATATATATGTATATGTGTGTGTGTGTGTGTGTATATATATATATATATATTGACCTCTTTTCAGCCATATCATTGGCAGATATTCTCTCCCATTCAGTAGGCTGTCTTTTCATTTTGTCCATAGTTTCCTTTGCCATGCAAAAACTTTTAAGTTTAATTAGGTCCTGTTTGTTTATTTTTGCTTTTTTTTTTCCCTTGTCTTAGGAGACAGATTCAAATATATTGCTAAAATTTATGTCAAAGAGTGTTCTGCCTATGTTTTCTTTTAGGAGTTCTATGGTTTCAGGTCTTATCTTTGAGGCTTTAATTAAGTTTGAGTTTATTTTTGTATATAGTGTGAGAAAATGTTCTAACTTATTCTTTTATATGTAACTGTTCAGTTTTCCCACTTATTGAAAATATTGTCTTTACTGTATATTCTTGCCTCCTTTGTCATAAATTAAGTGACCATTAATTGGTTTATTTCTGAGCTATCCATTCTGTCACATTAAGCTATGTGTCTGTTTCTGTGCCAGTACCATACTGTTTTGATTACTGTAGCTTTGTAGTATAGTCTGAAGTCAGAGAGTATGATATTCCCAGCTTTGTTTTTCTTTCTCAAGATTGCTTTGGCAATTAGGGGTCTTTTGTGCTTTCATATAAATTTTAGGATTATTTATCCTAGTTCAGTGTAGGGATTGCATTAAATCTGTAGATTACTTTGGGTTGTATGGGCATTTTAACTGTATTAATTCTCCCAATCCATGAACACAGGGTATTTTTCCATTTCTTTATATCTTGTTTGGTTTTCTTCATCAGTGTTTTATAGTTTTTAGAATATAGTTTTTTCACTTCATTGGTAAAGTTTATTCCTAGGTATTTTATTCTTTTTCATTCAGTTTTAAATGGAATTGTTTTGCTTTCTCTTTTGGATGGTTTATTATTAATATATAGAAAAGCAACAAATTTCTGTATATTAACCTCATATCCTGCAACTTTACTGGATTCATTTATTAGTTCCAATAGTTTTTTTGGTGGAGACTTTAGGGTTTTCTATATATAATATGTCATCTGCAAATAGTGACACTTTTACTTATTTCTTTCCAATTTGGAGTCCCTTACAATGGAGAAAATGTTGTCGTTGTTCAGTTGCCCAGTCATGTCCAACTCTGCAAACCCATGGCCTGCAGCACAGCAGGCCTCTCTGTCCCTCACCATTTCCCAAAATTTGCCCAAGTTCATGTCCATTGCATCAATGATGCCATTCAGCCATCTCATCCTCTGATGCCCTCTTCTCCTCCTGCCCTCAGTCTTTCCTAGCATCAGGGACTTTTCCAATGAGTCAGCTGTTTGCATTAGATGACCAAAATACTGGAGTTTCTGCTTCAGCATCAGTCCTTCTAATGAGTATTCAGGGTTGATTTCCATTATGATTGACTGGTTTGGTCTCCTTGCTGTCCAACAGACTCTCAGGAGTACTCCAGCACCACAGCTCAAAGGTATCAATTCTTCAGCACTCCACCTTCTTGTAAGACCAGAAACTACAAAACTCTTAGAGGAGTCAGGCAGAACACTGATGTAAATCACAGCAATTTGAATGCCTTTTATTTCTTTTTCTTTGCTGAGTGCTACGTCTAGGACTTCCAATGCTGTGTTAAATAGAAGTGATGAGAGTGGGCGTACATGTTTTCTTCCTGATTTTAGAGGAAAAGTTTTCAGCTTTTCACCACTGAGTATGTTAGCTTTGAATTTGTCATAAATGGTGTTTATGATATTGAGATATGTTCCCTCTATACCAGCTTGAATGAGCATTTGTCATGAGTGAATGTGTAATTTTGTGAAGTGCTTCTTCTGCACCTTTTGAGATTATCGTGATTTTTATCCTTTCTTTTATAAATGTGGTATATCACACTGATTGCTTCATGGATATTGAAACATCCTTGCATTCCTGGAATAAATCCCATTTGATCATGCTATGTGATTACTTTTATATATTGTTGAATTCAGTTTGCTACTAATATTTTCAGAAGGATTCTCACATCTGTATTCATCAGAGGTGTTGTTGTGTTATTTAGTCACTAAGTCACATCCAACTCTTTGAGACCCTATAGACTATAGACTGACAGGCTCTTCTGTCCATGGGATTTCCCAGGCGGGAATACTGGTGTGCATTGTCATTTCCTTCTCCAGGGGATCTTCTCAACCCAAGGATCAAACTTGTGTCTTATGCTTGACAAGCAGATTCTCTACCACTGAGCCAGCAGAGAAGTCCTTCATCAGTGGCATTGGCCTGTAATTTTCTGTTTTGCTCTGGTTTTGGTATCAGAGTAATGGTGGCCTCATAGAATGAATTTGGGAGTGTTTCTTCCTCTTCAGTTTTTAGTAATCTTGAAGGGTAGGCGTTAGCTCTTCATTATATGTTTGGTAGAAATCACCTGTGAAGCTGTCCAGTTCCAGTTATTTACTTTCTGTAATTTTATCATTATTATTATTATAAATTCAATTTCACTACTAGTGACTAGCCTGTTCAGATTGTCTATTACTTCCTGATTCAGTGTTGGAAAATTTTATGTTTCCACAAATTTGTCTACTTCTTCTGCTAAGTCGCTTCAGTCGTGTTCGACTCTGTGTGACCCCATGGACTGCAGCCCACCAGGCTCCCCCATCCCTGGGATTCTCCAGGCAAGAACACTGGAGTGGGTTGCCATTTCCTTCTCCAGTGCATGAAAGTGGAAAGTGAAAGTGAAATCGCTCAGTCATGCCCGACTCTTAGCGACCCCATGGACTGCAGCCTACCAGGCTCCTCCGTCCATGGGATTTTCCAGGCAAGAGTACCAGAGTGGGGTGCCATTGCCTTCTCCCCTACTTCTTCTAGGTTGTCCAATTTGTTGGCATATAACAGTAGTGTTCTTTTGTTATCTCCTTGTATCTTCATGGTAATGGTTGTTATTTCTCCTCTTTCATTTCTTATTTTGTTTATGTGTTGTCCTCTCACATTTTTTCTTGATGAACTCTCATGAAAAGTTTACCGCTTTTGTTTATCTTTTAAAAAAACACAGATGTTTGTTTTGTTGATCTTTTATATTGTTTGTTTGTTTTGGTCTTTATTTCATTTATTTCCTCTCTGATCTTTGTTATTTCCTTCTGCAGACTTTTGGTTTCACTTGTTCTTCTTTTTCTAATTCCTTCAGTTGGTAGGTTCAGTTTTTTATCTGAGATATTTTTCTTGTTTCGCAAGTTAGGCTTGTATCACTACAAACTTTCCTCTTAGAACTGCTTTTGCTGTACCCCATAGATTTGGGAAAGTAGTGTTTCCATTTTTATTTGTCTTGATGTGTTTTCTGATTTCCTTTTGATTTCTTCATTTTCATCCTGGTTTTGTATAGCATGTTGTTTAGTCTCCATGTTTTTGTGTTTATCCCATTTTTATTCCTGTAATTGATTTCTAATTTCATACCATTTGGGTTAGAAACAATGCTTGATACAATTTCTACTCTCATGTTTATTTGGACTTGTTTTGTGGCCTAGCATGTGATTGAGCTGGAGAACGTTCCTTCTGTACCTGAAAAGAATAAGAATGGGTACTCTGCTATTTTTTTGATTGAGTAAATTCACTTTTATATCCCATCTCTGATGTTTGTGTCCCTTGAACAAATTCCCTGGCCTTCTGACATCTTTGGAGTCAAAACCTCTCCATCGGTCCTCACTTGAGCAAAACAAGGAAAATGCTTCTTGGACACTGACCTCTATCTGGCAATTTGATTATGCTCTGTGAAACTGTTAGAATCTCTCCTTTTCCCATCATTTTAGGAGCAGCCCCTTGACATCTTGCTTTATTATCAATGCTCCCAGGCTGAGCCTCCAAGGTTTCATCTTTCAGCGCATTTGGTCATTTGGTACATTGAACATTCAGTTCATGGAGCAAAAGTTTTTGGTGCTCCCCCGAGCCATTTAGTGAACCATTGCAGGTGAGCCTAATGGAGAGATCTTACAAGAAAAGAACAAAATGCTGGTGGCACAGGTGGAACCACAGGGTATATAAGAAATGAGGTTATGTGATAGGGCCTAGGCTAAAAAAGAGAACAAAATAAAAAGAGAAAATGCCTCTGTTGCCAAGTCAAAGTAAAAGTATATTTTCTGTTTATCCTGTTTGGGGCAGTAATACGGATGGGCATTTGGTTCAGTTCTCCCTTATTTATTTTTTTTTCCATTACATCCAGGTTTCCTCACTTGAAACAATAAGCCACATACTTTCATTAATGTTTTTCTCTCTCCAGGAGACCAAAATCAGCACATTCCCATATGTTAAAATTTAGTTCTCCTGACAAAGACTCAGAGACAGAAATGTTTTTACAATAAGAAATGTTCTAATTGCTCTTGCCCTTTAATTCTGAATTTTCTAGGGGTTACCAGGAGAACACGGGATCCCAGGCAAACAAGGCAATAAAGGAGAAAAGGTATCGCTTCTGTTTCATTCACTCTGCATGTTAAGTAGCTGAGGATGAGGATGAGACGGGATCATAAGGACTTTGGAGGAGTGAAAGGACAGGACACGGCAGCTGATGTTGCACAGGGGATAGGAGTTCACGTGGACTCTGCAGGAATGGCTTCTCTGGGGTGGTTTACTGTGGCAGCCGGGTGCTGGCTCTGAAACACAGTGTGACAAAAGGAACCGCTTTGGAGATGAAGATCTCAGAACTTGGAAAGTCTGCTTCATGCTCAGCTATAGTTATAGACAGCACAGGTATAGACCTAAGAAGTCTCAATCTCATGACATGTTGGAAATAGTATATTAATATGGAACCATTCCTTGAGAATAACTTAAAGAAAATGTAAAAATTACATGACGAATAGATTTTCCCTTCTGTGCATCTATCTATTCACTTACATACATTTCAGGAGACCATAAACATAGCTCTCCACAAGATCCAAGTGCACTTAAGACAACAGTGTCTGTGTGGATTGGGCACTCAGTACACATTGTGAAATGAGTGAATGAGAGAATGCAGTGTGACTGACTGTGATGACAATTTAAAGTATGGTTGCTGCCACACCGCCCACCGTGAACCTGAGCTGTGAAGTGAGCATCTTACCTTGTTTCCTCAGGGAGACCCAGGTGGGATTACAGGCCCTCCTGGACTTCCAGGTCCAAAAGGTGAGGCTGGTCCTCCAGGAAAAAGCCTGCCAGGGGAACCAGTAAGTAGTAACCTTTTTGCTGATATTTCCTTTGAAAGTTGATGAATCACTGTTTGTGTACTCCCTGTTTCTGATCACAGGTATAGCAATAAGTTTAGGTCTGCAGAAAAAAGAAGCATTCATCTTATTCTTTAGATCAGAGGTCTAATCTTTTTGGAAATTTGATACAAAGGCCTCTCTTCTGAAGACAATGCACATACACATACCATTTTACATACAATTTTGGAAGATTTATAGCCCCACCCCACCCCCTGAATCTTCTTTAGGGATCGAAGAAGCCTAGTAAAGTATGCTAGTTTTAAAACATGAACCTTCCTTGGACAGTCTTAAACAAACTGCTTGAAATTTCCCTTCTAGAGGCTCTGCATATGTGGCACGTCATCTATTAAAAAAAAAAAAGTCCTTGTGGCTTGGGCTAATCCCAGGACATTTTATGGAAAATCTAAACCATATGCTTATTTCATGTGCCTTTTTTTCCTCATCCCCTTTGACCTTTTATATAATAATAATAAAGTTCTCAATATCAGATGCCTCATTTTAAAGATGAAAACATCTTATATTTTAAAGTAACTATACAAAATTTATAACCTAGTAAAATGTGTATTCTTTTACAAAAAAAGGTTTATGCAAAAAAGATGAGGAGCAATGAAATATTTTTGAGTTATAACTTCTTAAGTGTAAGTAAACTTTTTAGAAAAAGAAAATATATTAACCTCATTTTCTTTTCTTTCTTTAGGGATTAGATGGAAGTCCTGGGGCACCTGGTCCACGAGGGCCAAAGGTAAAATATCAAAGATAATTTTTAAAGAATTAATAATTTGCAAGATGTGCCTAGAAAATTCCTGTCCCTTGAACATCTCACTAATAGAAGCATCTCATTGCACAGGGCGAAAGAGGACTTCCAGGTGTCCAAGGCTCGCCAGGGGACATAGGCCCCCCAGGGATAGGGATTCCTGGCCGAACTGTAAGTGAAATTCAATCAAGTTCGTGAAACCCGGTTGACCCGCTATTGTGAAATAAGATCTTGTGACATATATGCATAATAGAAAAGAATGAAATGGTCAGAGGAAGAAATACAAAAAAGTGCTAGTCAGAGGGCAAGAATTAATGGGCCTTGTAGTTACATCCTAACACAGAAGGTAGCCACTGTTTATTGACTTACAGATGCTAATCACACATACACTGATTTTCTGAATTATAAAACGTGGACTTAACCCTTTAATCCTCCATTCTATATATTAAAAAGAACCCTTTAATCCTCCATTCTATATATTTGTTCTTTTAATATATAGATTATATATAGATTATGAGAATGCCCCAATATTAGGTTATTCTATATTACTGTCTGTTTTCAATTAGAATAAAATGAAAACTTAATTTTAATGGAGTGCATATAAATGAGATATCAAAAATCTCTATGTATTATTTTAGAGAAGAGGTAATAAAAATTGTTTGTGATAGTTAAGACAAATAATAGCCATAAGGGTAATAATGACCATTGTATGTATGCTTGTGGACTAAATAGCAGTAAGAGATAAAACTTT
This sequence comes from Bos taurus, assembly GCF_002263795.3. Taxonomy (NCBI): domain Eukaryota; kingdom Metazoa; phylum Chordata; class Mammalia; order Artiodactyla; family Bovidae; genus Bos; species Bos taurus. The sequence goes on from NC_037336.1 coordinate 9,225,894, forward strand.
ATATTTACTATGAAAAAACATAAAAAGATTTTTACGCAAGAAAAGTGAGATAAATGGTTATTCTAATGACATTAATTTGGGGATTGGCCTTGAAATGAAATTATCCTGAGAGGTAAAAGAAGATGTAAATAGTGAATGGTTGTACTGTGTTTGACTGCTGTTTGATTTTCCAAGGCGAGAAGGTAAAGACCACTGGAGATGGGAAGTTAAACAAAGTAAAAAAGTAGTTTAGGAAATTATTAGGGGAGTGAAGGAGGTTGAAGCAAGAAAAAAATAATAAACCAACAAACCAAAAATAACTTAAACACACAGAATAAATAGCAAGGAAGCAAAAAAGTAGCTTTGACAATATGAATATTTATTTCAAAGTAAGAAGGGAGAAGGCAGCAAGCAGGTAGTGAAGTCAGGTACTAGGACCCCAGCTCGTTGCTTACCCAGGTAGTCAGTCACTTCCTCAGCCAGAGGCCCACAGTCATGCAGTAGGGAAGGATCTGTCATCGTTAGGTTCACTGATAATCTTCTATCCCATTTTAGTTTCCCCCAAATTCCAGTTTTCTAACACAGAAAAGAATAATTGATTGAAGTTTTATTTCCTACTCCTATCACTGAAAACCGGTTCTGGCAATTTCTTCAGAGAAAGGACTCACAGTAAAAAGCAGGAAGGAAGGAAGCCTGAGCTGGTTACCCTGTGGGCGGTCAGTGTCTGACAGACAGAACTCAGGTGTGGTGTTTATACACTCATGAGTGTGCAGGAACCATGGCAGGGCCAAGACGAACGTCCTGGGCATCCAAGCGCAGTCATGGTGGTACCTCCAGCACTGCATTTGGTCAGGGGTCTATCTGCCACCCAGAACTCTTAGCCAACTTTGCAGAGAGTTTTCAGGGTGTGTGTGGTGGCGAGCCCCGCTGCTCCACTAAGTACATGACAGTATCTGTTCCTTTTTCCCTTGTGGATAATTTATGGACATTCCCAGCAGAATTATGATCATTGAATCTCCTTCTACTCAGGGCTCCCAAGGACCAGCTGGAGAGCCAGGGATTCAGGTAAGCTACTTAACCAAGCTATTTGGCACCGCAAATCCACTTTGCTGACCTGGGGGGTAATTACTAAAGGACTGTCCTTATAAGTATCTATTTTTGCCCTTTTGCAGGGTCCTCGAGGTCTCCCTGGGTTGCCAGGAACTCCAGGGACCCCAGGGAATGATGTAAGAACAATGTTTACCCGCTTCCCCTCTCCCCCAAACCTGTTTTAATCTGCTCTTATGCCAAGGTGCAAAGATTTGAACATGATGTTTCTGTTTTCAGGGAGCTCCAGGGAGGGATGGAAAGCCAGGTCTGCCAGGCCCCCCAGGTGACCCGGTATGTTGACAGACTGTGCCTGATTTATGTATCTTTAATGCACCCAGAAGCCAAACAGCCTACCAAGCAAGTTTTGCTGTCCAAACCAATTAGAATGCTCAGTGACTGCTTGGTGATTTTGTTTATCCCCATTATTTTCTAAAGGGGAAAAAAATTCAAGCTACATCAGCATTTTTGTGTGTGTGGTGAATACTTATTTCATGAGGGCATAATTCAGTTGTACAATTTTGCCCCAAATTGAACCTTGGCATATGTCTCAATCCCATGGAAAACTGAGTTAAAATACATAGCCACAGATTCTGTTCTTTCTAGTGCTAGTGACTAAATGAATTTCATTTTTCTAAATGAATGTTTGCGGATAAGTTTCCCACAATACGGTACATATCTATTGATTCTGTGGCTTTAAAAATGCTGAAATGATTAAATTACAAAACTGCCTTGAGTAGACTCTTTCAAAATGGGTTTAGGCACTAAATGTGTGTCCAAAGTTTTATTTTAGGTTAAACTTTGCTTTGAGTGACAGTGAAATCCCTTTAAATAGCCTCAGAATCGGCAGTTATAATTTAAGAAGCCATATGGTGCATGACATCGTATTAAGAATTTTGTATAATAAAATCCAGATCTAGCCTCTCAGTTCTAAGTCTCACAAATCCTTCTGCTTCTCACACTGTGCAGGGCTTACATGCCTTTATAAGCTATGTGCAGCGAGGTATTTTGGCCTTTAACTCCCCAATGTAGTGAATCATGTATGTATTGTCTGGGAGTCTAAAGCGTTATTGGGATTTATGGTGTCTCTCTGAAAGGACATTTTAAGACACGAGGGAGATTCTGCCTGAATCTCCCAGTATCTTATTTTGCCTATCACCTAAGTCACCTATTGGCTCTTTTGAATTCAATGAGGAACAGCTTTAAGAGAAACATCCTGTACTTTCCATATTTCTCAACAGACTGATGATTTGCTTGGCAGAGGAATGGTTTCCTTTTAACAAATGATTTGTCTTTATGTATAATTTAAAACCAATAATATGTTAAGGTTGGCATGACGGTTGCCCGGCATGACTCAGAATTGAAACGATATGTGTTTCCGTGTTCATGGTAAAGAAATGGTATTTCTCTATTTCTCAAAAATGGTTATGAACTCTGTTAGTGTCCTGTATTTGTTTCTGAAGAGGAAGCCTCATGTTAGCCAACCATCGTGATGGCAATGGGAGGCTCTTAGAAGCTTTATGATGAGAAATCTCAGCAGCTCAGCATTTTGAGGGCATACATTTGTTGTATGTTTGTATTATAAGTGCCTGTATATGTCTAAATACCTGTATTTGGTTTTTTCTTCTTATCCACAGATTGCACTTCCTCTCTTGGGAGATATCGGGGCCTTATTCAAGGTATTCTGTTGCCGTGTAAGAAATTGTGTGCTAATTTCCAGAAAAAAAATCAGAAAGGAAATCTTTGCCAGAGGTTGAGTTAGCCTGAACTAAAATTCCATTTTTTTTTTTTTTTAACGGTAGAGCATCTTTCAGACAGAAAAAGGAACATGGATCCATCTGTATCTTGTGCCATTGGTACTAATCCCCTGACTCTCTTCTTTACTGGCCTCTCATATTGGGACTGGAGGGGTGGGGAGCCAGGGCGCAGGGAGGAGTGGGTAGTTCTGAGGTGAGCTGTGAGTTCTGAGGTGAGTGGGTAGTTCTGAGGTGAGCTGTGAGTTCTGAGGTGAGTGGATAGTTCTGAGGTGAGCTGTGAGTTCTCAGGTGAGTGGGTAGTTCTGAGGTGAGCTGTGAGTTCTGAGGTGAGCTGTGAGTTCTGAGGTGAGTGGGTAGTTCTGAGGTGAGCTGTGAGTTCTCAGGTGAGTGGGTAGTTCTGAGGTGAGCTGTGAATTCTGAGGTGAGTGGATAGTTCTGAGGTGAGCTGTGAGTTCTGAGGTGAGTGGGTAGTTCTGAGGTGAGCTGTGAGTTCTGAGGTGAGTGGATAGTTCTGAGGTGAGCTGTGAGTTCTGAGGTGAGTGGGTAGTTCTGAGGTGAGCTGTGAGTTCTCAGGTGAGTGGGTAGTTCTGAGGTGAGCTGTGAGTTCTGAGGTGAGTGGGTAGTTCTGAAGTGACCTATGAGAGGAAGAGTGCCATTAACACCCTGAGCGGACTGTTTTCTCCCTGGAGTGAGCTCTCTCTTAATGGTGGTCACCACCCCCTGGGCTCTCCACTGTGAAACCCAGTCCTCCTCACAGTATATGCCCTGGCCAGTCCAGAAGGAAAAGCTGCTCAAGAAACAGCCAGTTTGAAGGCTGAGTTTTATGTCATGGGATTTTACAAAGTGCCTTACAAAATTCCAAAGCTGACAATTACCCTAACACCTGTGACTCTACTAAATAAAAATAATCTCTACCTATTATCCACCTGCTAGGGAATTAATCTCACTGCCATTTTTTTCTGTAATACTTCCCTTTATTTTATTTGTAAAACAGATGGGGGAGGATGATAACGGAACATATGTAGGATATGTATTTGCCTGTTTCTTTGTGGAATGTTAAGATTGAACCCTTTACATTCCACTTAACTTCATGTGCAGTATCTGTCAATGTATGAATGGACAGTATATTTATATACACACACATGGGCTACAGGGCTTCCCTGGTGGCTCAGCTGGTAAAGAATCCACCTGCAATGCAGGAGACCTGGGTTCAATCCCTGGGTTGGGAAGATCCCCTGGAGAAGGGAAAGGCTACCCACTCCACTGGAGAATTCTATGGACTGTATAGTCCATGGAGTTGCAAAGAGTTGGATACAACTGAGTGACTTTCACTTTCACATGGGCAACATGTATATATGTGTGATTTATTTTATATTCCTAGTATTTAGCCCTGGAGAAGGAAAAGGCAACCCACTCCAGTATTCTTGCCTGGAGAATCCTGTGGACAGAGGAGTCTGGTGGGCTGCTGTCCACCAGGTCACACAGAGTCGGACATGACTGAAGCGACTTAGCAGCAGCAATACAGTGGGAAAGAATCTGAAAAGATATATATCTATATATAACTGAATCACTTTGCTATGTACCTGAAATTAACACAGCATTGTAAATCAACTATACTTCAGTTTTTAAAAAATCAATTGAATAATCCATTCTAAAATGTTACTATTTATTTCCAAAGTCTACAGATACAGTAATTCACCTTCTTTATACTTTTTGAAACAGGGAAAGCTTTTTGGTTCTCCTAAGTCCTTAAGCATCTTGCTACCTTCATAGTTTTTCAGATTTAATAGTTGTTGTCCTACAATTAGGTATGTGTTTCTTAACTCCTTACCAGCACATTAACTAAATGAAATGATCCTGGTGGTCAAATTGGTTTGGGAAACTGCACACTCCAACTCCTTCTAATGTTTTCCAGCACTAAGAAGGACCACCATAAAGAGAATTGTTCTAACCCAGAATTTTTTAGGCAAATTGCCTCAGAACCTTTGCAATACCATACAAAATTAGTCTTCCATGGAGCATATGTTTGGAAATCAAACTTGTCCTCATATGCACTGGGTCAAAATATTGGACTTGAATAATATGGGCTTTCTTGTCAATTTCTCATCAATGGCAAATTTTAGTTCCCACTTCATGTTTAAAGATTTTTCCACTTGGTTAAAAGGATGAAAGAATAGAGGCTTCTATTGTCCTACCTTTGGTCAATTGTTAAATTTAAACTATCTCCCCCACTCAGTGATCCCTATTTTATGCCTTTCCTGATCATATGTTTATAACAATGTATTTAAAAATAAGCCTTTGTAGAGCTTTACATGATAAGAACTTTATCTTGTGAGCTCAGACATCTAAATTCAAGCCTTTCCAGATCAGCTAAAGATTACAGAGAAGGGGACGGAAAGGTAATTCCACTTAGATTTCCTATCTGCACTTGGATTTGACTTAGAAGTCAAGTCCAAGTCACTCAAGTAATTATTTCCCACATGAGTGCTTCAGCTAACAAAATGTTAGAAAGCTGTGTATAGGTTTCCAACTGATTGGGCTCTCAGAAGGAAAAATCCTGTCTTCACAGCTTTCTATTTTTTTCTTTCTTTTTTAAGGATTTATGCTCTTGGTTGTATGAGCTCTGTGATCTTGCTGATTATTCCAAACTTTATTGCCACCTCTGTTTTAACGTGCTGCTAAGCATTTGGAACTCTATGTCCTTGAATTATGAGTTTATCTTTTTTTTTTTTTTTGGCCACACCATGAGACATGTGGGATCTTAGTTCCCCGACCAGGTATCAAACCTGTGACCCCTGCATTGGCAGCATGGAGTCTTAACCACTGGACAATGAGGGGAGTGCACTGAGTTTATCTTTTAAGATAGTTTTTGCCCCCCCAAAAGTAGTCATTCTAACTGATTAAATTATAGAATGACATAGCAGTGGCCGTCATTCAGCTCTCACAAAGGTTCAGATAGAAGTTCAAATCCAATCAGAGCTCACTTTTATACATTACTGTGATGAATCTCTAAGTGATCTTATCTCTATCCTCATTAGAATTTCTGTGGCAACTGCCAAGCCAGTGTCCCTGGGCTGAAAAGCAACAAAGGAGAAGAATCAGGTGCTGGTGAGCCCGGAAAGTTTGATTCTGCAGCCCGGAAGGTAAGAAGGCGGGGCTTGAGTGTGGACCAGGGGACCCTGGAAGTCCCACATGGTGCCTTCACTTACCTGCGACTGCTCTGTCCTCTAGGGCGATCTAGGGCCACGGGGTCCTCCAGGAATCCCAGGCAGAGAAGGACCAAAGGTAGGGAAATCTCTCTTCTGTGCAGCCTTCAGTTTGGGGTTAAAAAAAAAATCCATTTTAAAATACAGTACCTTTTCTAAAAATATCTTGGAAAAGCCGTTTGCATATGTCATGTATTTGTTTCCCAATTCTGTCCAAATGACAGGCCCCAAGTGTCCTTAGAAGGATATTTTCATTTTTCCAAAGATGACAAAATGACTGAGCATACTAACTAAATGTATTGTCTTTCTAGGGGAGCAAAGGCGAGCGGGGCTACCCTGGCGTGCCTGGGGAGAAAGGTGATGAGGTAACAGACTCCTCTGACCATGGAATCCTCCCACTGAGCCTTCATACACAGGACACAACAAAAGGACATCAGTTTCCCTACAGTTCATGTCTGATGCTAAACAAATAAAAACAAAAACAGTGTTTTTTCCCAAATGTTAGCACATTTTAAATAATATGTTGATGTTTGTTGTCAGTGGTCCAGTTTTTGGGACAAGGAAATTTAAGCACAAAGTTAACATATCAGTTAATTGATATGTTTTCATGCAGGAGGTAAAAATTCTAGGTCTCTCAAGACAAAAGCAAGAGGAAAGAGGAAACTTACTGAAAAGAATCCTAAAGGAGCTCATAGAATTGAAGGGCTAGTTAGCAACCAGCCTAGGGCTAAGGGCAGCTCCAGAACTCAGTAGAACTTCCTGGTCCTCTGCCTTAACGTGACTCAGTTTCAATGACCTTGGTCTGTCTGTATCTCTGCTCAACTTTCAAACTCATGGGAGGAAAACACACACACACACACACACACACATCAAAAGGGTCTGCCTGGACTGCTTTTAATCATCTGCTCACCCTCCCACTAAGGTTCAAAGTCAAATGTGCTTTTGAGATGGTGATATAATTTTCTGACTCTCAGCCATGCCGATCTCAGGATAGCATTCTTTCCTGCATAATTCACATTAACTCTTAGAAAAACCAATTAGGATGATGAATTGTTGTTAGTTTAAACAGTTTTGATACTAATAATTCTTAATGAAAGTGGGTAAGCCATCTGGCATATATTAACCTTGATGTTAGTGTAGAAAATCATGACAATATAAAGTAGATGTATTTTTGAGCTGGAGTTATATATTTCACATTATAAATTACCATGTTATTGTTTTTAATTAATGTTGATTCTATTCAAGAAGACAGTAAGGATTGGCTTGTTTTTTTCCAAGTTAAAAATTGAGGAGCAAAGAAATACATTTATTTTCATCCATAAATAAAAGAGTAAAGGCATTTTATTTTCGAAATAAGGAAGAGTTATTGAGCTTTTGCATCTTCATGCTCCACAGAAAGTTGCACTAAAGTACAAGCATAGTATCTGATTTTAATAGTCTAACAGCTTTTAACTGCCTAGGTTCAAGAAGTAGGCTTTAAAGGCAATTGAGAAAGTAATAGCAAAAAGATCAGGAAATAATTGGAATTCGGGTTTTTTTTATAAGTGACTCTAAATTAAATTTATTAGAAGTTAACTTTTATTGATTCTGCAGTGAACTGAACCCCTCCTTAATTCCTCCACTATTTTAGTGTGCTTTTCCTTAAGTACAACTTGTGGATTTCTTTAACACAGGGTACACAGATCTTGCACAAGACTCTTAGACATTCAATTCCAGCTAGTTCATAAGGAGATTGTTTTTCATTGTTTCTTCACATCACATGAAAAGTATGAATACACCTGAGGTAATATACAACTCAGTTGGGCCTTTCGGAAGGTATGGGTCAATGCAGTTTGTTTCTCTCTGACAGATGGGAAATACTGAATATTATCTTGTCTTCTTGGACTCAGATACTCCCTGAAATTTTAATTTGTTGATTTGTTGATTTGTTTAAGTAAATGAAACTTTGCCCAAGAACATATATATTGCCAACTGGCCAAGAAATTATCCTATTTTAATACACACATAACAGTCCATGGGGGTCGCAAGAGTTGGACATGACTTAGCAACTAAACCACCACCACCAATATCTAATTACAAGACCTAAGATGTCTGTCCTACCCTTACTGGAAAAGATATAGAATGACATCACACTGTCTCTTTGAGGAATTCCCAATTACTATTTAATAATGATCATAGTCCATTTGGAAACTTAAAGAGAAGAGTTCCCTGTTGTTCTTGCTTTTACAAAGGGGACATTGCCCTCTGTCCAGTCGTTACAGATGCTCTGTCACAGCTCAAGGTAACAAACTGGCAGACACTGATAGGGCACAGACTCACCTCTTACAGTCAGAGGGGATTCTTGCTTGGAATGCAGGTCTTTTTTACAGTATTTTAGAATAATAATCAATAAGTGGGACTTGCAGAATATCTTCAGCCATAAATTGCAGCAGTGGAAAAATAAATATTCTTGATAGCAACTGAGCTATGAATGGTAAAATCAAAATATTAGAACAGGGAAAGAACTTAGTTCTAATGATCCTTGACTATCTATGCAATAAATTTTAATTTGTATTTTAGTTTGGTACAATATGCTAAATTGACTGTCTTACTCTTTAATATGTATTTGTCTTCTTTAATGACGTTCTTGTCTTCTAAAATTATCTTCTTGCCCTTTATACATCCACAGTAACTTTTACCCTTAGTACAGAATTTCAGCTTGTTCAGAGAAAGACTGCTGAGAACGATTTTTTTATTTATGGACTGAGGTTTATTTTAAAGTTTAATGTGGTCATCAAAGGTTAATGAGTCCCAAGCTTATAAATTAGACTACCTAAAGACTCAGCATCTCTAGACTGATTCAGTCTTGAGACTAAAAGTAGCAAAAAGAAGAATACATAAGAACATACATATCTTATACATGTACATATAGAGAGAATTTTATGAAAATGTGGCTATTTTGAGATAAAGCAGTTTGTGGTACACCATTTATAATCTCTAGATACTTAGAGGTCCATTCCCAAAGGAATTTTTTTTTCCTTTTCACTTATAACCCCATAAACAAGTTAATAGTGGGGGAATAAAAAGAGTCGAAACAGCATGCTAATGTGTACCACCCGCAGATGCATACACGTGTGCATGCACACACACACACACAGAGCATTGCCACTGAGGACGAACCCATCTTGAAGAAAGTTTAGATCCACATTCTTTAACACAAGTGTGCCTAAGGTTCTACCCAAGACTCTTATTACAGGAGGCATTTCAGCACTCCCAAGAAGTGCTGCTGCTTTTCTTCCAGCATTTCTTCCCCTCCTATCACATGAAAAACCTGAAGGAATATATGATCCCATTAGGCATTAGATGGACATATTCCGTAGAGCTTGATCCTTGATCCCAGTAATGCAGTGAACCCTGACCCTGTGCAACCCTGCTCTTCTAGGGCTCCCATAAACAGCTATGTAGCAATTAACTATGTAGCAATTCTACCATGGTCACTGTGTCTGATATTTACAATGTGTACCACATGTGTTGGAGAAGGCAATGGCACCCCACTCCAGTACTCTTGCCTGGAAAATCCCATGGACGGCGGAGCCTGGTGGGCTGCAGTCCATGGGGTCGCTAAGAGTCGGACACAACTGAGTGACTTCACTTTCACTTTTCCCTTTCACGCATTGGAGAAGAAAATGGCGGCCCACTCCAGTGTTCTTGCCTAGAGAATCCCAGGGACGGGGGAGCCTGGTGGGCTTCCATCTATGGGGTCACAGAGTCAGACAGGACTGAAGCGACAGCAGCAGCAGCAGCAGCAACCACATGTGTATTTCATCACAGCAAAAAGAAAGGGAACGTACGATAACAATGAATGATTTGGCACTATAAAAGGATTACTTAGTAAAGAAAATTGAATCCTGAAGAAGTGGAACCATTCAAAATAGAACTTGATACATCATATGGTTATCTGAGATAATAAATGGGTATTTTAAAGTATATTTTGCTCATCAAAGAAGTCATCTGAGTTTCTTATGGAAAATCTGAGAAATATACAAAAAGAGTAAAAGTTACTCCAATTTGTGCTTCTCAGACTGTTGGTAACATGTATACCTGTGGTGGATTCATTTTGATATTTGGCAAAACTAATACAATTATGTAAAGTTTAAAAAAAAAAAAAAAAAAGTCCTATTGTGGTCCACAATCTCGGATCCACAATTCCAAAGCTCAAATGCCTCTGAAAACCTGAGAAATTTTTCCCAAGTTTGGATTAAATTTCTTCGGCAGAAAAATGTGACCTGACGTCAAATGGAGCCAATCTATGTAGCCCATTTGGTGAGAATATCATGTGTTTTGCAATAGAAATTATTGCGTGTTCGTTAGTGGGTGCTGCCTTAAGTGCCACTGGGAGTATTATGTAATACCAGTATAAGCACATGTGTTTCCTATAAAACAAATCTGAAAATTCAGTACTCTGAAACACATCTGATATAAAGTTTCCAGATAAGACATTATGAGCCTCCATCAGTCTCATCTCTCAGGAACTGCATTTCTAATTTTTTTAATAATTTGGACCTTACCCTATGTAACATTTTGTAACTTTCCCTTTTTCTATACTATTCAATAGCTTTTGAAATATTATTTTAATAGTGAAATAGTTCATATTTTGAGCTTATTTAAATATAATATTCTGTTGCTGACGTATCTGATAAAGGAGCAAATCAATTACATAAATTATCAGTTAATCTTTGCAATTCTTCCTTGAATATATAAATGTATCCAGTGTAACTAGCATGATGCTACAAATCTAAGACAGAGCAAGAGAGGCTTTGTGTTCACTTTTATGCTTAAGCCACTAAAGGATTCCAAATTTAAATTCACTGATGAGCCAAATTTCTCAAAATGAACTGGCCAGCTAAACTAAATATGATATCATAACACAGATTCCATTGTTCCACTAGTTGAATGAAGTGTTCATGTAATCATGTATTTCTTTGATGGCATTCTGCTCCTCTGAAATTTGTATTTTCATGCTTTAGCAGTGCCGGCTTCTCAAAGATGTTATTGATGATTCTGAGGATATGTGAAATGTGAGATCAAAAATATTCAATGAATCATCAAACACATTAAATTATGTTCATTACAGATGCCATGCATGCCACAGCATTTTAGCTCAACATCCTTATTCTTAGAAAGTGGGTCTTTGCACATGACAAACACCTTGTTTCTTGATTAGCCAACATAGATGTTTTGTTTTCAATAGTCAAAATATTTGCTGAGCTAAATGCTTTGTTTCCAATGAGATAACAGATTTTATGGCAGGAACTCTCTCTTCTAGGGTCTTCAAGGAATTCCAGGCCTTCCAGGTGCTCCTGGCCCTACAGGACCGCCTGTAAGTATTTGCTACAACTGTTTCACTCACAACTCGTGTCTGCTGAGATGATGCCATGAACTAATACTCCTCCTTGCTTTTTTGTTCTCCATTCCTCCATGTAAATTTTTCAAGCATTGCCTGGAAAAGTAGCATCTGATGTCTCGGATTTTTGTTAGTGTTACCTGAGGCTGCTAGGGGTTGTGGAGACTTGTCTGTGATTAAGCAAGCCAATTTGAATAGAAGTTGGATATAGAAGAGAACATTATCTCTTTTAGTTATAATTTTTTGGCATTGACCTTTGGGATACTCAGATGGTTACACCTTACATGTTAAGCACCATAAACTAAGAATTCATTCTCTGGATGGAAAAGAAAAAAATGGGTCAGGGATTATCAGATTCAATTTCATTTTATTCAACTTTATGAATTAAAATATGCTCTGCTTTAGTTGGCACCTTTTTTCACTGTCCCTCAAACACAGTATCACATTCTTTGTGTCTTTAGGTATTCTGTTTTCTTAAAACAGAAATCTCTTTTCTTTTCCCACCTGTTAAACCCAATCTCTCCATAAAGCAGAGTGCAAAACTAGGGTTGCTGGTTAAAATATTGGATCTAAGGTTAAATTTTAATTTCATATAAATAAATGGTTTCATAGCATGTTTATCCCAAATATTGTATTTTTATTTGTTAAATCTAGCAATCCTATTCAAGCCTCAATTTTTGCAATCCTCCTCTCCTTAGAGTTCCTATGCAAATGGTATGTAGGAATGTAATCATGATCCTTAATGTTTTGAATCATGGATTTGCCATAATGAAAATTTTACCGTTCATGCTTTCACCGCAGTTATATTGAACAAAGCTGAGTTTAAATTGTAGGCTAAAATTAAAAGTTAAGAGCAAAAATTGTGAAAGGAATCATGGAAATTATAGCTAACTGTTCTCAAAAAAGATTTTAAATTAAATTTTGTTTTCCATTGGTAAAATGCAGATCGCATAACTCAATATGCACCTTGTTAATTCTGCTCTATGAAGTATTAAAATGTTGATCACTACCAAAATTATAGCTCATTTTGGAAGGCATAATGTTATGTAAATTGCCATTTAAACAGCAAGGCTAAATTTTTAAATGTATTAAAAGGTTCCAATTAAGGTCATTAAATGTGGTTGGCCAAGGTGAAAAAGCGACCACAAATACAAATTTTTTCCTTCCAAGGGCTTATCAGCAGGATACAGCTGCAGTATCAGCCTGAAGAAATATATGCTTATAGGACTGATTTAATTATGATCAAATGACCTTCAAAATGTATCAGTTTGAGCAACCAACTTCCAACATGCTTGGCTTTTCTTGTTGTTTCGGTAACAAACTTAGTTTTGTGTTTTACAGGGCTTATTAGGAAGAACGGGACACCCTGGCCCCATGGGAACAAAGGGTGACAAGGTACAGAGGGAAAATCTCACTTACTGTCCAAACCAGGGTTTGGGGTGGATGCAAGGTAAGACCACTTTTAGAGAAAGTCTGGAAAATCAAGCAAAGCTTCAAAGTAGGACAGGTGTCAGGGAAGGGGGCTTGGAAGGACAGAGGTCCCGAAATTGGTCTGAATACAAGAGAAATGCTCCCAGGGAAAAGGATGAATAGAATGTGGGTACCACATGCCAGCTCCAGGCTGTATACTAGGTCCTGGGCATCCACTGTGTGAAGAACAGGGCGAGAGCCACCTCCTGACGATAGTAGGAAGGTGGGTAGTATCGGGGCCTCCAGCCACAGGTGCCAAGGCTCCCAACAGCTCACAGCTCTCAGCATCAGGATTCCAGTAACTGATGGGCTTGCTGAGGAAATCTGCAAGTTTCATCCTTTGAGAGTCATAGGGGAAGTCCTATAAAGAACCATCACAGCTTGCTTCATGGGGAGTCCAGTCAATGAGTCAGCAGGGAAGGGCAGCAAAAGAGGGGTCTCAGCAGGAAGTTCACACGGTACCCGATTTAATATCTGAAGCCCCCCACCACCGCCCACCACAGTGTGATAGAGCCAGCACCTGAGTCACGTGGACTAACTATTCAGATTCGAGAAATTTAAGAATCAGGAATCCATGAGCCGCTTCAGTGGCTCGTACCCCGAAATGCCCACAATGGGCATAATGGCATCAAAGAGCAGAGGAATCCCCCTCCCCCAAATTGAAAAGCGACCGTGTGCATATTCTAGACAGTCTCACACATTTTTCTCTGATAGCATCCTAGGGAGTTTGCCCAGCCCCACCAGCCTTTTCTCCATGTTCTTGATGGAAATTATTCTGTTGGAGATTTGCCTTTTGAGGTTAATGGGAATTCCACACAGAGATGAGCTTTGGGCCACAGTCGAGAATGAAAATTGTGCCAGAAAAAAAAAAGTCCTTTCAGTAGGCACATGTTTTCCTTGTTTGTTGTCCTCTTGCAGTTCAGGAGAACCATGACATAATTCTCTGAAGGGCTCTGCCGGCAGCCTGCAGGACCTGATTTGTCTTAGAGAGAAACATGCAGTACACTCATTGTTACTCAGCCTCAGGGAGATACATGGCAAGAAAATCTTTACAGTTGGTCTTTATTGATAAAGACACAATCAGGAGGTTTATATGACTATTTGGTTTATAATGAAAAAAATGGGGAGATTGAAATGAAACCCATCAAATTTATGAAAATGGACTAAAATCCCTCAAAATTCTTGAGCATGATAAGTAAGAATTTACTCTCTGATTCTTCTTTAATTAACCATTTCTTGCCATTGCCCCTGATAATCAAGAGACTAGGAGATTGTTAGAGGCTATTCTTTAAAAAAAAAAAAAAAAAGCAGTTACAGGAAGAACTGGTTAAAGACACCAAAGGGAGTATCGTGCCTCTGCTTATCATGGACTAGTAACCAGCCTATGTTTTATAAAAATATAAGTCAAATCCCAAGTTTCAAGTTTCAGCTTGAATTCATTTTTCAAAGATGTCGTTTTCAGTCTGCCTTGCCTGGAAGCAGAATGTCTGAGGCTGTTTATGTTGTATAGAATGTTTCCTTTAAATAGCACTGTCCCTCGGTCACCTCTGCTCAAGGGGACACGCCTGACATTAACTTGGGTAGTGAGAGAGGTTTCTCCCCCTGCAGACACAACTCAGATTGTTATTTTCCACTTTAGTTAAAGTATGTGGATGCCCCCTCTGGTTCCCCAAAGATGAAGGTGGTGGGGTGAGGATCTGCCCCAGAGAGCCGAGTCCCTGAGCCATCCCCACTTGCAGGAAGTCTGCTTTGCACCCCGAGGTGGGGAGAGTTCCCCCAGTTGCGCTCAAAGCCCAGGACCTCATCGCCTGGTTGCCTGGCTCCATCTGAAAATAAGCTTTGTCCATGGGGGTCAAACGTTGAAGATCTATCTGAATGCCTGTGGGAAAAGACGTTTAACTTTCCTGTGGGCTAGTAATTCCCCAGGTGAAGAAAAAAGCCGAGCTGAATAAGACTTTGCAAGGCTGACAAAATGGCAAGTCATATCAGTTTCAGAATGTCTGGTTCATAAACCTGGGGTAGAAACGTCTGTCACTGATGTTGGTCTGTCTACCCTTCGCAGGGCAGTGAGGGGCCCCCTGGGAGACCTGGACCGCCCGGACCACCTGTGAGTCGTTTCATGTTTAAAACATAAATGCATGCTTCTCCTTGAGGCTTTTTATAAGCAGTAAAGTCCTATTGTCTAGCACAAGGAACTATATTCAGTATCCTGCAATAAACATATCATAATGGAAAAAGTGGGGGGGAAGCCTTTTGTAAAGGTGTTGGACTTCAAGGATAAAAGTCGTCTGAGTTTTATGTATGAATTTGAATGGCAGCCAGTATGGCTTGGGGAGCTCTGACTCCCTGTGAGCTCAGCCCTGAGGCACAGCACTCAGGTTTGCATACTGTGGGCCTCCCTGCTGTGGGCTCAGTTCACCTGGGGGTGCCTGACTCACCACTTCCTGCCGAGGGGATGCTCGAAAAGTCATTTAACCTCAATGAGCCTCATTCATGGAAAATAGAGGGGCCATAAAGAGATCCCTTCCAGCATTGTGAGATGATAGAAAAATTGTGTTGTGCTGTGTGTGTTTATTACTATCCATGATGCCTGAGATGCTAGGAAACTCTATTTATACAGCGCTTAGTGAATGAAATGTACAAGGGCCATCAGTGTTCTCCTCAGGGCTGAGACAGATGTTGTCAGGAGGCTGGGGAGAAGACAGGTGCCTCTCCCTGGAGCAAGTCTGCCCTCAAGTGGGGTCTCGCTTGAACAGCATCTCAGCTTCCATCTCGCCGAATGTTCCTTCCCATTGGCCTCAGAGGGAGAGTTTAAGAAGCCAAACTCACCCAAAGCGGGCAGAAGTCATCTGTGACTTTTTTTGGAGAAAAATAATCGAAAGTTTAATAACATGTGCACCTCTTATATACAAGGGAAACATCCAGGAAAACTGGGTAACTCCCTGAAATGGCCCAAGTCATCACCTGAAATACCGTCTTCACCAAAAAGCAAAAGAAAGGAAGTGTATGTTGTTGTGCCGATTTATGTCTTAGCTTTCTCCATTGGTAAGTTTCTTGAGATTCCGAAGACAACAAAGATAGGTTGCTTGTCTGTGTGCTTTGCACACTTCAGTGAAGACATCAGCATCTGTTTTCCTAAACCTGCTCTTCATTTTACTTACCTTCTCCCTTGACACGGAAGCAGGGCAGACAGCACCTGAGGCTCAAACACTAAAATGCACTCCCTCCCTAGTGGACAGCACAGCAAACTGCAACAGGAGCCCACAAAGGGGACCTGTATTTTACAATGGACTTAAGAAATCGCCCTTCCTCCTCCCACCTGGATTCTCCATAGCTATTTATTCTTCAAAACAAATTAAATGCTGTCTCTCCTGGGAACCCTCCCACCCTGGCCCTAGAAATCTCAGACAAAAGTATCCTTTGCCCTCCAGGACTATATACAGTAGACATTCAGCATTTGTCAAACTGCTGAATTGAATTGTCAAATGGATGAGTGAAGAACTAAAGGAATAAATGAACAAAGCTTTTTTCCTTCCTTCACAAGTGTTTGCAGGATGCACGCAGGTCACGTGCCCTGAGCACTGCTGGCTACCATGGTCCAAAAGCAGGGCAATGAAGGACCTTCAGTTTTGCAGCTAAAATGTGGAAATCACAGTAAAGGAAAATGCAAGTTATTGATTCTATGGGGATTTTTTTTTTTTTTTAAAAAAAAGGCTAAAAGATCTGAACTAAAATTTTCATGTGCAAATTTTTCCTGAATGCTAAAATATATGACTATGAAAGCCTCTCAAATGAGTTCTCTTTAAAGTGTTAGCCTGGGACTTGATTCACAGATCAATTTTATTAGGAAGTTTCTATTCCCTATTGTTGTAAAGTATATAATTTTGTAGTACATCCACACAGGGTTGTGTATAAAATCGTATCCCCTGTTTCTCTTAATTTTCTATTCAGTATGAAAAGACTGTGGGAAAAAATTACCTTTCAGTAGCCAAATTGTTCCCTATTCACATCTTCATCAGCACTCCTGTATTATGGCCTGCAGGTCAGCAGGCTGTAAACAGTTAGCATAAATAGGCAATTCAGAAACTGAATTTTAATGAGCAAATAATATTTTCCTCTGAATACATTAGTGTGTCATCTGTCAAATCAGTACATTCATCACAGTCCTGCAGACAGTGTGTGTGTGTGCTCCAGGTGGAGCTCGCATGCCTTTGGGATTTTTTCCTCTACATTTGCTTTAGAAAAACCAAAAATGGAAACACTGTTATTTTTACTGATAGCATTAAGCTCAGTTTCTAAAATAGAATAGGAAAAATATCATTTGGTAAAACAACAAAGTTAGAGACTCTCACTGTTAACGTAAAAGAATAATTCAATATCTCATTTCTCCTCAAGGGTGTACCATTCAATGAAGGGAATGGAATGAGCAGTTTATATAAAATCCAGGTATTTACTTTTCTAATTATGTAAAGTCACTTTATGGTTCCAGGTTACTACAAATTCTCTCACCTTTTTCTTTCTCTTTTGAAGGGAGGTGTGAACGCTCCCAGTTACCCAGGGCCCCCCGGCCCCCCTGTGAGTATAGTTGTTTATCATGAAGCCTATTTTCACTGAACAGTCACATATACACAACAAAAAGACATCCTAAGGTCACTGAAAATTATGCATTAGAAATATAACCAAAATGTTCTGCGGGAGGAAATAAATGAAACCAATAATAATAAGATTGTACACAAAATAAAGAAGAATTGCATTATGCGTAGAGATGTCACATTTTGGAAATCTGAGAACTAAATCAACGTCCAGGCGATCGCCATCATGGGAGTTCTATCAAGTTAGATTTCGTCATCTTATGCTTCAAATCCAAACGGTAGCAAAGCAAGGCTTGCACATATTTTTACATGTATTAAAGCAAATTGGACAAAAATTCTTCATAGTTTGTGATTTTGCTTCAGTCGTTGTTTTCAAGGTGACTTCTCACATTTTTCTTACAGGGCCCCAAAGGCGATCCTGGCCCAGTGGTATGTATATTCCCATGTTTTGTGTCATTTAGAAAATACATCTTTATTAGTGTTTAGAAGAGCTTCAGGAGCAATGCCTTCCTTCTGAGATGTGTGTCAGTGAGCATGAAGGCAGCAGGCCCGCTCCTCATCTCAGAAAGCCTCAGTCCTGATGTCACTGCCCTTGACATTCCCCCATCAGTGCATTTGGAGAAATCACCCTGGGCTGGAAAGAGATACATATAAAGCTCCTGAGAAATAGAGCATTTTCTTCCAATAGAACTATTCTGATGATCATGAAAGTGGATCATGAAAGAAAAATATTAGTGGATCATGAAAGAAAAATATTTATTGAAAAGAAATTCTTTAAGATGTCTGCCATAGCTCCCAACAACGACAACAGAGATAGGGGCTGTTTATTTACTTTCAGTCTGAGGCAGTTTTTCTGGAGGAGATTTGGTGAGCTGTGATAACCCCGTTTACTGCGAGTGATGTGTCGGGAGGTTAACCCTCCGCCTGGGGAGAGATCCTGTCCTCCAGCCCCACAAGGATGATGACTGCGGTCAGGCATCCTCCTCAACCACGAGGTGTCCCTGGAAAAGTTCTGCCAAATGCAGTTAGATTACTTTTATTCCCTGGCTGACTTATCTGTCATGTCCTTTACAAGCAGATGCTCTGTCCTTCATATTTCATTTCTCTGTACTTTGACCTTTGGATATATGCTTGAAACTCAGATGTACCTGAAACCGATATAAATTTTCAAAGCACTTTCCATTGCTGTGAGAAGAGATTGAAGGCCCTTTCGTTACAGTGGAGTTTGGTAAAACTAGATGGATACATTTTAAACAAGCAGGACAGCCATAAAAAGCAATCTTTTCACATCTAAATACATTTTCAAAGGAGGTGCATGAAAGAGCTTTTTGTTGTGGTTATTGTTAGGCAGTTAAAAACTGATTTGTTTTCCCCTAAAATCATGAATTAACCCAGTTAGAAGCATTTTCCAAATATGTCATGTGGGAGTTTCCTTTGTTTTGTTACTCATGCTGTGCTTTCTTTATCTGTAACATTTTTTAATGCTTTAATCCACTATATCCTTCATTCGACTATTGGTCTTCTTTCATCTTATTGATAAAAATTTCTTCTTGGTATTTCCTTCTCTCTCTCACACACACACACACATCCCTTCTGGATCATTTAGGAGCACACAGCCTTCTCACTGCCTTCCCCAAAACACCAAAGTTTTTTCATTAGGTGAGAAAAACATATAATAAGAAAGGATAAGTTATATTTATTTGGATTGGAAAGTGGGTGGTAACAAAAATGTAGGTAGATGTGAGTAGAATCTGAAGAGATGAGGCTTTGATTTTTCTTAGCTGCCACAAAGGATAAAGAATAAACACTAAGTGAAGGCTGTTCCTTGCTTTTAGAGGCGTGAATTAAGTGGGTGAAGCACAAAATTGGAATCATAAAATGTGAAATCATGAAATTAACCACTGTGTACTCCTTCAGGTTTATCTTAGATGAAACTTTAGATTATTCCTTTGGAATTCATGTTACCAGTTGCCCCTAGGTAGAGAAATACTACCTCATACCACAGAGATAAGCCAAGAATGGTGGAATCACAGGTCACTGAATAGGGTGAAGTGAAGTTCAGTTGTGTCCAACTCTTTGCGACCCCATGGACTATACAGTCCATGGAATTCTCCAGACCAGAATACTGGAGTGGGAAGCTGTTCCCTTCTCCAGAGGATCTTCCCAACCAACGGATCAAACCCAGGGCTCCCCCCTTGCAGGTGGATTCTTTACTAGCTGAGCCACAAGGGAAACCCAAGAATACTGGAGTGGGTAGCCTATTGCTTCTCCAGCGGATCTTCCCAACCCAGAAATCAAACCAGGGTCTCCCGCATTGCAGGTGGATTCTTTACCAGCTGAGCTACCAGGTCACTGAATAGACAACGGAAACTCCCCTTGGGGCTTTGGGGGAAGATTTACTCTTCCAGCCTCCTTCAAACCCCAGGCTACCAGATCTGCATCACTGTCTCTAATCTTCTCAGTGAAACATTGCAGATAAAAATCACCCTGATTGAATTTATTCTTTCCTGAAGTGATCCATTTCATTCCCTTGGTATTCAATTTATAATTGGTTTTCAATTAAATATTTATTATTAGCTACTTTCAAACAAATGTCAATTGATTGGCTGAGCACTGTTCAACCAATTCCTCTGTCTTAAGGATAACTGAGAATATAAACAAGGAGAATCAAAGAGCTTATTTCCTTTGTCAATGACCCAAGGCCTCTATTACAGAGCTTCATGCAGAATAGAATCTAAACATCTTTTTTTCTGATTGGCAGGTTACATATTGGTAGATGTCTAAAAAGATTTTTGGAGCAAAGAAAGTATCCAGATCATATGCTTCTCATTAAGCATCTCATAATAAGGACAATATCATAACTCATAATAGAAGTTAGTGTTGGTAGTATTTTTGAAGTAGATTAGCATTAGGCATGCAAAAATTTATAGAGAATGGACATTTATAGAGAATGGACTTGGAAAGCTACATTTTCTATATGATTATGTTGAAAGTATCCAGTGTCCTGAGAATATATTTGTAGTTAACATTAATTTATGGTTCACAGCAAACTGTGGAAAATTCTTAAAGAGATGGGCATACCAGACCACTTAATCTGTCTCCCAAGAAACCTGTATGCAGATCAAGAAGCAATAGTTAGAACTGGACATGGAACAATGGACTGGTTCAAAATTGGGAAAGGAGTACATCAAGGCTGCTTATTCAACTTACATGCAGAGTACATCATGCGAAAAGCCAGCCTGGATGCATCACAAGCTGGAATCAAGATTTCCAGGAGAAATATCAACAACCTCAGATAAGCAGATGATACCACTCTAATGGCCAAAAGTGAAGAGGAACTAAAGAGCCTCTTGATGAGGGTGAAAGAATAGAGTGAAAAAGCTGGCCTGAAGTTCAGCATTCAAAAAACTAAGATCATGGCATCCGGTCCCATCACTTCATGGCAAATAGGAGGGAAAAACAGATTTTATTGTGGCAGATTTATTTTCTTGGTCTCCAAAATTTCTTCAGACAGTGGCTGCAGCCTTGACACTAAAAGAATCTTGCTCCTGGGAAGGAAAGCTATGACAAACATAAACAATATTAAAAAATGGAGACATCACCTTGCTGACAAAGATCCGTCTAGTCAAAGCTATGCTTTTTCCAGTAGTCATGTACAGATATGAGAGTTGGACCGTAAAGAAGGCTAGGCTTGAAAAACTGATTCTTTCAAATTGTGTTGCTGAAGAAAGACTCTTGAGAGTCCCTTGGACTGCAAAGACATCAAACCAGTCAATCCTAAAGGAAATCAACCCTGAATATTCATTGGAAGGACTAATGCTGAAGCTCCAATACTTTGGCCACCATATATGAAGAGTTGACTCACTGGAAAAGACCCTGATGCTGGGAAAGATTGAAAGCAAAAGGAGAAGGGGGCGACAGAGGATGAGATGGTTAGATAGCATCACTGACTCAATGGACATCAATTTGAGCCAACTGTGAAAGATAGTGAGGGACAGGGAAGCCTGGTATGCCACAGTCCACAAGGTTGCAAAATTGGACACGACTTAGTGACAGAACAACAACAATCAAACCACTTCAGTTCAGTTCAGTCATTCAGTCGTGTCCTACTCCTTGCGACCCCACGAATTATAGCACGCCAGGCCTCCCTGTCCATCACCAACTCCCGGAGTTCACTCAGACTCATGTCCATCGAGTCAGTGATGCCATCCAGCCATCTCATCCTCTGTCATCCCCTTCTCCTCCTGCCCCCAGTCCCTCCCAGCATCAGAGTCTTTCCCGATGAGTCAACTCTTAGCATGAGGTGGCCAAAGTACTGCAATTTCAGCTTTAGCATCATTCCTTCCAAAGAAATCCCAGGGCTAATCTCCTTCAGAATGGACTGGTTGGATCTCCTTGCAGTCCAAGGCACTCTCAAGAGTCTTCTCCAACACCACAGTTCAAAAGCATCAATTCTTCAGCACTCAGCTTTCTTCACAGTCCAACTCTCACATCCATACATGACTGCTGGAAAAACCATAGCCTTGACTAGACAGACTTTCATTGGCAAAGTGATGTCTCTGCTTTTGAATATGCTATCTAGGTTGGTCATAACTTTCCTTCCAAGGAGTAAGCGTCTTTTAATTTCATGGCTGCAATCACCATTTGCAGTGATTTTGGAGCCCAGAAAAATAAAGTCTGACACTGTTTCCACTGTTTCCCCATCTATTTCCCATGAAGTGATGGGACCAGATGCCATGATCTTTGTTTTCTGAATGTTGAGCTTTAAGCCAACTTTTTCACTCTCCACTTTCACTTTCATCAAGAGGCTTTTAAGTTCCTCTTCACTTTCTGCCATAAGGGTGGTGTCATGGGCATATCTGAGGTTATTGATATTTCTCCTGGAAATCTTGCTTCCAGCTTGTGCTTCTTCCAGCCCAGCATTTCTCATGATGTATTCTGCATATAAGTTAAATAAGCAGGGTGACAATATACAGCCTTGACGTACTCCTTTTCCTATTTGGAGCCAGTCTGTTGTTCCATGTCAACCCACTTAGTCTCTCTTAATTTAAAACCCATAATGTTTATTGTTATAAGTTAGCAGCTTCCTTCGCCCTAACCTTTCTAAATGGGTTCCTTGAGGACCTAAAGTTTACAGTAAGCTGTGACCATACAGCAGCATATGTAACAGATTTTTTTAATAGAAAGGCTTACTCATCTCCTCTCAGTGACCCATCAGCAGTAACTGCCCCTGGGGCTGTCCTCTGAAGCGCCAAAGTTCATGTCCAGCTCCAGGGAATATTGAGGGATGATAAACTTTGGTTTGAGGGCTCCATCTTTAGTCTTGTTTTCTGACAATCTGGAATCCTTAGGTACCTCACAAATGCAAATTTATTAAAGCCCAGCCTTTTCTTCTATCTCTTATTGAAATTGGAGTTATCACTGACTAGAGGAATTCATTCAGAGCAGATTCTTAATCAGAATAAAAACAGTTAATTAGAAAAAATACTCATACTTCAGGGAATAGCTTTATTTTCTAACTATTTTCAAATACCAAATGCAAGAATACAGATGCTTGAAAAGAGAGCATACTGTTTGCTTGCTAAATTACCAATCAGTATTTGAGAGAGTACTTTCTAGGCAAAAAAATAAAAAATCCTTGCTTTTGAAATGAATGATTTAAAAACCTTTGATTGTTGCTTTTGTGTTCTTATGTTCATATTTAACAGGGAGAACCTGGTGCAATGGGGTTGCCAGGACTAGAAGGATTTCCTGGTATAAAGGTAAGTGCAGGGTTCAGCGTGTGCTCACCAGTTCAACATTCAAAAATGTTTACTGAGCACCTACCATTGGGCCAGGAGCTGTTTTAGGTTTGGGGATACCTAAGAGAACAAAATAGACAGAAATCTCTGTCCTTGTGAAAATTATGTTCTAAGCGGGAAATACAGAAACTTAAGAGAATAAATACAAATAATTAATAATCTTGTTAGTAAGTGCTGTAGAAAGAAAGAAAAAGTAGAGGCGATTAAAGGGCATCAGGAGTGCAGAAGGGGAGGGTGTGATTTTAAATCAGGTGGTCTGAGAAATCAGGAACTAAGCAGACTTGGAAGGGGTGGGGGGATGGTGAGTTAGCTAAACCCCTGAAGCCAGAAGGAAGAAAGTTCCAGGCAAGATGAGTAAGTTCTTGAGATTTAATGTATAGCAGGGTGATGCTAGGTAACAATACTAAATGTATGCTTGAAATTTGCTAAGTGTTCTCAACACACACACAGACACACACACAGTGACCTGTGAGAGGTGATGGAGATGTGAATTAGCTTGATTATGGTGATCATTTACCAATATATATGTATATCACATCATCAAACTGTATACCTTAAATATATACAACTAGAAAAAGAAGGTCTTAAATGCCCTGAGATGGGAACAATCCTGTACATTCAAGGAGACCCGCGAGTGAGCGAGGGAAGCATGCTAGGAGATCAGGTCAGAGAGGTGGGGTGGAGGTGAGGGGCAGCCCTGCCCAGCAGTGCTGCTTGCTGGCCCATGGAGGACCAGGGCCAGTCTGCAAGTTTTGTCATGGGTTTGGAGGCAGGGTAAGCACACAGATGGAGAGCAAGCATGTAAACAACTTGACTTTTGACATGGCCATAATATGCAAACATGTGACCCACGTTGGTTCATGATGCATTAGAAAATCAATAAGCAAGTAAATTGCTCCTTCACCACAGGTAGTTTGAGAAGCACTAATTAATAAAGAGGCTTATCAGCCATCGTAAAGACTTTCTCTCTCACTCTGAGTGAAATATGGAGCCAGTGGTGGCTTCTGAGTAGAAAAGTGACATACCTGCAGCTGGAGTGTAAGGAAAGCTCCTCTGTCCATGGGATTCTCCAGGCAAGAATACTGGAGTGGATTGCCATGCTCTCCTCCAGGGGATCTTCCTGACCCAGGGATCGAACCCATGTCTCTTATATCTGCTTATATCTGCTGCATTAGCAAGCGGATTCTTTACCAGTAGCACCGCCTGGGAAGCCCAATGGGACAGGGAAGACACAGACTACGCCCATATATGGGGCAGTGGTGTTGGCTCAGACAAGAGCAGAATCAGTGGAGCTCCTGAGGAGGCTGAGGCTCTGGACATGTTGTGAAGGAAGGGCAATAGGGCTGACGGGATCTGGAGAGAGATCAGGGATGGCTCCAAGGTGCTTGACCTGAGCACCTGAGATGATGGCATGTTATTAACAGAAATGAGGAAAGCTCTACACAGAGTCTGTTCAGAGAGGGTAGGATGAGAATGATCCATAGTATAATTTTGGACATGGGACCAATTATGGGAATTATCTACTAGACAGCATAGTGGGGGTACTGGAGTAGGTGGTACAATAGAAAGGTGTAGAGTTTAAAAAGAGGTCCAAGTGCAGATATAAATTGATTGTGTAAGCCTATAGGTGCTATCTGAAAGTCAAGAGCCTGGAAAAGATCACCAAGAGAATGACAGTAGATTTTTTTTAAAGAGGAGAGGATCACAGACTGAGCCTTGAAGCCCTCCAATATTAAGATCAGGAAGAAAGCAGGGGGTGAACAAGGGAGACTGAGATGCAGGGACCAGAGGTCTCATCTGAGAGTGAGGTAGGGAGAAGAGTTTGGAAGTTTGAGGAAAAGGTCTTCTACGAGAGGGCAAGTCCAGGAACCACAGAGTGTGGTGGCTGAGCAGAAGCCCCTCGAGACTCATGGTCATGAACTGAAATGAAACCAGTCAGTGAGATTGTGTCCATGCGCACAGAGCAGGAGGGGAGCTGGGTTTAAACGAGTTCCCGTTTTGACAAATAAGTGAGAGACGTGCGGATGGAACTGTGAGCCAGCAGTATATATAGGGAGTGATTCTAACCAGTGACCATGGGATCTAAACTAGATACACAAGTAAGAGGGGCCATCTAGGGAGTGAAGGAGCATGAAAACTTTTCTACCAGGGATGGTAGAGAGGTCTTTGTGACATCAAAATTTTGGGGGGTTCAAGGTACTCAAGGGAGTGATTTACAATGATGGAAGATGGTGGTCCAAGCTTGGAATGCAGGCAGTGGAGGTTACAGAGAGATACTGTTTTTGATTAGGTCTCAGGTATAATTATGGAAATAAGAGTTCTGCCAGATAATTAAATTAGACTGATTCAAAGTACTGTGAGACCCAATCGTTGGAAGGACCATATGATCAGACAGGAGCCCTCTTAACTTCATCTTTATCAGATATGCAAATATTTCCATTGAATGAAAAGCCCCATTCATTTCCAGGGTAAAAATCCTGCAGTTTAAAAGAGCAAAGTGAACTGAGGACTATCTGTTTAGGTCCTTCACCCATTTTTATACTAGTTCTTTC
The DNA here is from genome assembly GCF_002263795.3 of Bos taurus. Taxonomy (NCBI): domain Eukaryota; kingdom Metazoa; phylum Chordata; class Mammalia; order Artiodactyla; family Bovidae; genus Bos; species Bos taurus. The sequence goes on from NC_037336.1 coordinate 9,251,720, forward strand.
TTTTTTTAACTGTAGCTACGGTTTATATAATGAAGACACTACTTCTATATTATATGATGGAGTCTTTATCCTAATTGGTCCTTGCCTTTCAGTTTTATGTTTAATCTTACAGAATTTATATGGAGTATAATGCAAAGAGAGGAATTAGACTTTTTCAAAGAAATTATTCAATTATTAGCACTATTTGTTGAATAATACAGCCCTTTCTTTACTAAAACCCTATTGTAAATGTTGGTCTGTTCCTGAACTTGCTGTTATATTGCATTGATATACTGCTTAATCTTGGGCCAATATTCCATATTTCAATTATTATAGCTTTATTGCATGCTGAAATATGGTATTGCTAATGTCTTTATTATTCTTCTTTTACTTTTTCTCTTATCCTCAAGTATATTTATTATCCCAAGTGAACTGTAATATCATTTGATCAAGCTGCAATTTGTAAAAATTGCATTAAATTTATAAATTAGTTTGGGCGCAATGACACCTTTACAGCGCTGTCTTGCCCTCCAAGAACAAAACATCTCTCTCCGTTTAATCAAATCTTCTTTTATGTCCCTCAGTGAACTTACGAAGTTTTTTAATGTCGATTCTGCCCAACAAAAATTGCCATTTTATTGCCCCATATATAACCATAAGTATTTTTAGCCTTGTCAGCTTTATCTAAAATACCACACTGCCTTTGGAAAAAAGGTTGAGTCATTCCACTGTTCAGAGAAATTCCAGAGGTCTTCTTATTGGCCTCATGAGGAGAAACTACAAAATCCTTAGTTCTAAACACATTCATTTTAACCCTACATCCAATGAGATGAATCTATTGAAAGCTTTTCAGAAGACATTCAAGGTCTTAGTCTTTTAATTATTGGTAATAAGTTACTTTTGAATATATGGAAGAAATGTATTGGCTAATTTTACCTGTAAGTATTATGGGGTTCTGTCTTAAAGAATAGGTTAACAGAAATGATACCATGAATGCTTATTTTCATTAGTATTATTATTTGCTTTGGTATTATGGGGAAAAAAGAGAGAGAGGAGTCTTTAGTAGGTTCCACTGACTGCAGTTCTTATTTTGTCCTTTCCCCATCTGGCCTCTAGCTTCACACCAGCTAATATCGACAACATTTAAAAGTTCCGAAAAGAAGCTTTACCAAATCCAAATCATTATCTGAGCATCAGTTTTGGCAGTGGAGGCTGAGTGGGTTTGATTCTAAGCAGTACATGTTTTTTTCAGGGAGATCGAGGGCCGGCAGGCCCCCCGGGAGCGGCAGGAATCTCGGTGAGTTCAGTTTATCTCACGTTGTTCTCACGGGTGCCAACCGCCAAAAGGGCTGGGAGCACAGGGTGACTCCTGAAACTCGCAGTTTAAGAAGCAAAATCCCCCCAAAAAGTTTTTTTTAACCCATCTGTTCCTCTCCCACCTCAAGAATGCTCCTGTCTTTATTTTCATCTTTTAAACTTTTTCCTTTGTTTTTTTCTTCCCAACTCACTTTCACGTGGGGAGGGAAAGCCATTACCTGTGCTAATGCGTCAGTACCACATAGCTGTGAGAAGCTTGTTGGGTTTCTCTATTCTTGTAATAGTTCAAGGTTTCTTAATCTTCAGAAGGCAGAGCTCTCATCCTCAGGCAATGTGCTTCAGTATCTTCGTATTAAGCTGCCATCTGCCTGAGTTTTCCCTCAGCCTGGTGTTATTAGCGGAGCTTTATTGCTGCTAATGTTTCCTCATAAACTAGCCCTTTAAGCCTCTCAATCATTTTTGTTGCTCTCTGGTGTCAAATGTTTTAAATCTCATCAAGGTCTTTTCAAATGAATAGGAAGTGCTCCAGGAAAGGTTAAAATCATTTCTCGGAGCCCTAGGGATCATTTTGATCTTCATTCATGATGCTCTAATTAAAATTTTGTGGTCAGGCTTTATGAATAAGAGCCCATTTATCCTCACCAGGTGCCCTGCAGGATGAGCCAGGGTAGGAAAGTCAGTGGAAGCCCTGTACTTCAATCGCAGGAACATGAGGAAGACAAGAAAGGGCCCTAACATCTCTGCACCACCCACTGACCTCTGCCAACACCCACTAGCACCCAGAGCCTCCCAACAATCCCCTCACTCCATCCCTCAAAAGGCCAGAAGCCACTCTGCTTCCCTCTGTTTCATTGTTGAACCTAACAACAAAAAATAAAGACCCGTCCACATGGCAAACCACTCAAGTATCCTTGCCTATGAAATCCCATGGGCAGAGGAGCCTGGTGGGCTGCAGTCCATAGGGTTGCAAAGAGTCGGGCACGACTGAGTGGCTAACACACTCCATAGAGAGGCATCCTGTATGGAGGATGACATCCCCTTCTTTAGCTGTTTTAGGTCAAGTCTAGTCTTAGTATGATTGTAAAAGTCACATGAAAATATTTTATTTAGCAAGCACTGCAGGGTTTTTATTGTTCAGTCAATAAGTCCTGTCTAACTCTGTGACCGCATGAACTGCAGCACACCAGGCTTCCCTGTCCTTCACTATCTCCTGGAGTTTGCTCAAATTCATGTTCATTGAGTCAGTGATGCCATGCAAGAGTTTCTATCCCAGAAAGCATTCTTCTTGAAAACTGGCTCACACTTAATCCCATTCCTCCCCACTCTCCCCAGCTCCCTACTGTTCCTAGCAACATATTTGCACCTGCCTTTGGGATCACCTTGGGTCCCCTTACAACCTGCATCTCTCATATTCACACCCTGTTTTTGTTTCCACATGGTATGGTGAAGTGTAATGCCCTACTGTATTCATCCAGGTGGGACTATAAATTATGTTCAACTAAGTCACTGTATTCATCCAGGTGGGACTATAAATTATGTTCAACTAAGTCTGCCATAAAAGGAAAAATACTAGCAACCACTGAAGTATTTAAAAGATCAGTGACAGACTCAAAAGACAATCCAAATGAATAATTCCAAGAATATTTTTGAAGGATGCAGCATGATTGAAACTAGAGGCTGCCCTGCCACTTGTTTGGGTAGATCCAATATATTTACCTAAAATGCAGTTTTCATATCTTGTCTTTAAGAAGATTAACTGACAATTACAAAAATGGGGGAGGGTTAAAAAAAATTGCATGCTATATATATAAAACTGGCTATAAAAAAAGTTTTAAAACTGTTACTTTATTTTTTTATAACTGGACTTTACCGTGGCTCAGAAAATGAAATAGTTCAAAGATTCTGGAAATAGCTACACACCAGTGTGAGTATACTTAGCCACTGAATTGTACACATAAAATGGTTAAAATGGTGGAGTTCAAGTTATGTATGCTGCTGCTGCTAAGTCGATTCAGTCGTGTCCGACTCTGTGCGACCCCATGGACGGCAGCCCACGGGCTCCCCCATTCCTGGGATTCTCCAGGCAAGAACACTGGAGTGGGTTGCCATTTCCTTCTCCAATGCATGAAAGTGAAAAGTGAAAGTGAAGTCGCTCAGTCATGTCTGACTCCTAGTGACCCCATGGACTGCAGCCTACCAGGCTCCTCCATCCATTGGATTTTCCAGGCAAGAGGACTGGAGTGGGGTGCCAGTGCCTTCTCCGCACGTTATATATATTTCACAACAATTTAAAAAAAACTCAAGGTGATGGTTCTGGTTGAAGCAAGGATGTTCACTTGCTTTGCACATACAGAACTCTGCTGAGAATCAAGGGCCCAGTCCCACTCTGCCTAGAAGTCTATCCCTTCCTAGTGTGTAAACAGGCCATCCAGGGCCTTCCCTTGGCTCTTCCTCTGCTCCCTCCCAGGATAGCAGGTGGGTCCCTGGGGCACTGTGCCCTCCCCAGGTCCTCTGAGATCCCTGTTGGCACTGCCTGGCCTTTGGGATCTTCATCTGGAGCTCCAGGTGCGAGTTCCCTGTGCCCCTGAGCCCATGCCAAGGCCCTTTGGAACACTGGCTTTCTCAGCTCTAACACATGCCCCAACTCAGGTCCAGGAGATTCCAGGAGCTCCTGCTGCACTTGGGAAGTGGGGGGGCCAGGATGCCATCTCAGGCCTGTGTCTGCCTTGCCTCACCACTCAGCCATCGCTGACCTGCCAAGGGGCCTTCTTGACCTCCAAAGGACCTGCCAAGAGTTCTATACAGCAAGTAGAGACAAAGCCCAGGTTTCCCTCCCTGGAAACCTGCTGGGATTTCTGTGGTCTCAGCCCCACACCAACATCCCCATCCACATGAGGTTCAAGGGGCAGGAGATGGCTCCTCAAGGACAGGATCCTCAGGCCTGGTCTGGATACTAGCCCACTGCTACCTGTGCTGGTCCATCTTCTACTCTGCTCTGTCTCAGAGGTCTCTCTGGTCCACAATGTCTCTGCCCTCAGTCCTCCAGGCCTTCTGTGCTGGGTCAGACCAGTTTTGTCCTCTCCTTTCCAACAAAAACATTTTGCAAATCAAACATGCTTCTTTTCAGGCTATCTTACTATGAATGCAAAAACCTTCTTGTGAAATTCAAAGTCTAGGACTTCTATCAGAGAAGGCAATGGCACCCCACTCCAGTACTCTTGCCTGGAAAATCCCATGGGCAGAGGAGCCTGGTAGCCTGCAGTCCATGGGGTCTCGAAGAGTCAGACGCAACTGAGCGACTTCACTTTCACTTTTCACTTTCATGCATTGGAGGAAATGGCAACCCACTCCAGTGTTCTTGCCTGGAGAATCCCAGGGACAGGGGAACCTGGTGGGCTGCTGTCTATGGGGTCGCACAGAGTCGGACACGAGTGACACGACTTTGCAGCAGCAGCAGCAGGACTTCTATGACCCTTTGTGCCCTCCTTTCCCTAAGGTAAAGAAGAGCTGCCTGTCAAACAAGAGGGGTTCCCAGAAATGAAGATACATTTGTTTAGTATTTTCAAATTTTTTTAAATTAATTTATTTTAATTGGAAGATAATTACTTTACAATATTGTGGTGGTTTTTGCCATACGTCGACATGAATCAACCATGGGTGCACATGTATCCCCCCATCCTGAACCCCTCATCCACCTCCCTCCCCACCTTATCCCTCTGGGTTGTCCTAGAGGCACCAGCTTTGAGTGTCCTGCCTATGCATTGAACTTGCACTGGCCATCTACATACCAAACATGTATGGTAACATACATGTTTCAATGCTATTCTCCCACATCATCCCACCCTGGCCTCCTCCCACAGAGTCCAAAAGTCTGTTCTTTACGTCTGTATCTCTTTTGCTGCCGTGCATATAGGATTGTCATTACCATCTTTCTAAATTCCATATATATGTGTTAATATATAGTATTGATGTTTCCCTTTCTGATTTACTTCACTGTGTATAATAGGCTCCAGTTTCACTCACCTCATTAGAACTGACTCAAATGCATTCCTTTGTATAGCTGAGTAATATTCCATTGTGTACCACATGTACCACAGCTTCCTTATCCATTTGTCTGCCAATGGACATCTAGGTTGCTTCCATGTCCTAGCTATTTTAAACAGTGCTGCAATGAACATTGGGGTACATGTATCTCTTTCAATTCTGGTTTCCTCGGTGTGTATGCCCAGCAGTGGATTGCTGAGTTGTATGGCAGTTCTATTTCCAGTTTTTTAAGGAATCTCCACACTGTTCTCCATAGTGGCTGTACCAGTTTGCATTCCCACCAACAGTGTAAGAGAGTTCCCTTTTCTCCACACCCTCTCCAGCATTTATTGTTTGTAGACTTTTTGATGGTGGCCATTCTGACCCACGTGAGATGATACCTCATTGTGGTTTTGATTTGCATTTCTCTAATAATGAGTGATGTTGAGCATCTTTTTGTGTGTTTATTATCAATCTGTATGTCTTCCTTGGAGAAATGTCTGTTTAGTTCTTTGGCCCACTTTTTGTTTGGGTTTGTTTTTCTGGTATTGGGCTGCATGAACTGCTTGTATATTTTGGAGATTAATTATTTGTCAGTTGCTTCATTTGCTATTATTTTCTCCTATTCTGAAGGCTGTCTTTTCACCTTGCTTATAGTTTCCTTCATTGTGCAAAAACTTTTAATTCAGTCCCATTTGGTTTTTTTTTTTGTTTTTATACTCTGGGAGGTGGGTCATAGAGGATCTTGCTGTGATTTATGTCAGAGAGTGTTCTGCCTATGTTTTCCTCTAAGAGTTTTATAGTTTCTGGCCTTACATTTAGATTTTCAATCCATTTTGAGTTTATTTTTGTGTATGGTGTTAGAAAGTGTTCTAGTTTCATTCTTTTATATGTGGTTGACTGGTTGACCAGTTTTCCTAGCACAACACTTGTCTTTTCTCCATTGTATATTTTTGCCTCCTTTGTCAAAGATAAGGTGTCCATGGGTGCTTGGATTTATCTCTGGACTTTCTATTTTGTTCCATTGATCTATATTTCTGTCTTTGTGCCAGTACCATACCGTCTTGATGACTGTAGCTTTGTAGTATTGCCTGAAGTCAAGAAGATTGATTCCTCTTGTTCCATTCTTCTTTCTCAATATTGTTTTGGCTATTCAAGGTTTTTTTGTGTTTGCATACAAATTGTGAAATTATTTGTTTTAGTTCTGTGAAAAATACCATTGGTAGCTTGATATAGGGATTGTGCTGAATCTACAGATTGCTTTGGGTAGTATACTCATTTTCACTATATTGATTCTTCCAGTCCACGAACATGGTATATTTCTACATTTATGGTAATGGGATCATACTTATCAATAATTACCTTAAATGTAAATGGGTTTAATATTCCAACCAAAAGACAAAGACTGCCCGAATGGATACAAAAATGAAACAGGGGTTTTGTTTTGTATCCATTACAAGAGACAATATGCTGTCTACAAGAGACCCATCTCAAACCTGGGGACACATGCAGACTGAAAATGAGGGGCTGAAAACAGATATTTCATGAAAATGGAGACAAAAAGAAAGCTGGTGTAACAATACTCATATCATATAAAATAGACTTTGAAATAAAGACCATGATAAGAGGCAAAGAAGGAAACTACATAATGATCAAGGGATCAATCCGAGAAGAAGATATAACAGTTATAAATATATTTGCACCCAACATAGAAGTACCTCAATACATAAGGCAAATGCTAAGAAGTATGAAAGGGAAAATTAACGGGAACACAAAAATAGTGGGGGACTTTAATACACCTCTCACACCTATGGATAGTTCAACCAAACAGAAAATTAGCAAGGAAACACAAACTTTAAATGATACAATGGACAAGTTAGACCTAATTAATATCTGCACTGCATTTCACCCAAAAACAATGGATTTCACCTTTTTCTCAAGTGTACAAGAACATTCTCTAGGAAAGATTACACAGAAATCCCTTACATTCCCATACACTAACAATGAAAAAACAGAAGGAGAAATTAAGGAAACAATCCCATTCACCATTGCAATGAAAAGAATAAAATACTTCAGTTCTGTTCAGTTGCTCAGTCATGTCTGACTCTTTGTGACCCCATGGACTACAGCACACCAGGCTTCCTTGTCCATCACCAACTCCTGGAGCTTACTCAAACTGGTGTCCATCGAGTTGGTGATGCCATCCAACCATGTCATCCTCTGTTGTTCCCTTTCTCCTGCTGCCTTCAATCTTTCCCAGCAGCAGGTCTTTTCCAGTGAGTCAGCTCTTCTCATCAGGTGGCCAAAGTATTGGAGTTTCAGCTTCAGCATCAGTCCTTCTAATGAATATTCAGGTCTGATTTCATTTAGGATGAACTGGTTGGATCTCCTTGCAGTCCAAGGGACTCTCAAGAGTCTTCTCCAACACCATTGTTCAAATGCATCAATTCTTCGGCGCTCAGCTTTCTTTATAGTCCAACTCTCACATCCATACATGACTACTGGAAAAACCATAGCTTTGACTAGACGGAATTTTGTTGGCAAAGCAATGTCTCTGCTTTTTAATATGCTGTCTAGGTTGGTCATAGCTTTTCTTCCAAGGAAAATTCATAAAATACTTAGGAATAAATTTACCTAAAGAAACAAAAGACCTATATATAGAAAACTATAAAACACTGATGAAAGCATTTTCATAATTCTTATCCTCCCTCCCCCCATCCCCCACCACACACCCACACATGCATTGAGGGACTGCCTTCCTATCTGCACAGTGGAGTGTGGTCCACAGACTCTGACCAGCGGGGATGGCGCATCAGTGTAGAGCCACACCTGCAGCACACGCTACACACACGGGTGTGGAAGGAAAACACGTGGCCTTATTCAGTAATTTAGCTCCTAACATTTCCTGGTAATCTGATTCCTCAGGGGAAACCCGGAGCCCCAGGCCCCCCAGGAATTCCAGGAGAACCGGTGAGTTGCCTGTTTCTGACTTAGCGGTTGTCCTTGTGTTTACCAAAAGCAGTTCTAAAGTTTTTATTGGCAACTAATGTTTGTCTGTGGACATGTCTACAGGGGGAGAGAGGCCCTGTTGGAGACATAGGTTTCCCTGGACCAGAAGGACCCTCAGGAAAGCCTGTAAGTCTTTTTCATTATTTAAAATTTGCCTCTTTAAGAAAAGTTCTCAGCACAGCCTCTTTACTTGTCACCTCAGAAAGTGAGATTTGAATACAGAGTTTCTGAGGAAGTGACAGCAGGTCTGCCAATGGCTTCTTGGGATGTGGTTCTCCCTGAGGGCCCAGCTCCCTGTGAGTATGTCTTAAATCACCATGGGAACAGTGAGGCCTTTTATTTTAAGTGTCAGGAAATTAGACTCATTATTTCTTAGGTCTAATGTTCTCAGCGGAGTGAAAAATGAAATGGCCTGTCATATCCTGAAATAAGCAGACTCGCAGATTTAACACCTGTGTGTGGAGCTACAGTAGAAAGAGGCTCTGTCTCCACGTTCCCTCCTTTATCTGTGGACTTGTTCTTACACCTTCGTTAATCACTGCCAAAAACATTACCCACTCATGTCCTAAAAGAGCTCTTGGCTACTGAGACATAATATTGATGTGACGTTGTAACAGTCATTCTGATTGATTCAGTTCAAGTCAACATATACTCAGCTCATCCCTGCTATGTGCTAAGGGTGTGCTGGGCCCTGAGGGAGGGGAGGCATAGAGGAATAAACAGGGTGCTCTTTATAGAAGTCCCTGCTCCCTCTGCTTGTTTCTGTGTCATGGACTGGGTGGGAGTGGGCTACTGTTAGGAGAGGGGGGCTGAAGGTGACCAAACAGCACAGAATTCAGGGGGCTGATCAGTCTCTGTGAAACCTCAGGGTTGGGGCATCCCCTGGCCACCATCTCCCCAGAGAAGCAACGTGAAAAAAACAGGAAGTATATGCAGTTTAAAGTCAGGGAGATCTGGGTTTGCAATATGACGCCAAGGGTTTGTGAGTCACTGAGGTCACATGACATGGTGCGATGTCCAGTGCCTGCCATGGAAGACGGTCCATTAACATTAGTCTCAATCTCTACCTCCTCTCCCCTGCCTTTTACCAACTCCCCATCCCAGCCCCTGTAAGGCACTCTCATATGCCATCACATTCCCAGGGAGTTATGCAAAAAGCAATTTATTCAGTCAGTGAATGCTTCTTGAGCACCTAGGACATGCCAGGCACTGTTGTGGGTGCCTGCAGCTCCTTGGATTTGTACTCTAGTGTAGGGATACGAACCAGAAACAAACACACATGATTCAGGTAGAAGACAGCCTAAGCAGGGTAAAGCCCTGGAGTAGCATTTCAATAGGGCAGTCAAACAGCATCCAGCATTGGAGCAAACCCTGTATGGTAGGAGAGCTCAAGCCATGGGGAAGTCAAGTAGACAGCAGAGGTGCGGACAGGGGACATTGTTTCAAGAAAAAGGAAAGGCTAGCAGAACCTTCTGTGTTGAAGGAAGGGCAGAAGGCACAAAGTCAAGAGTGAGGTGAGCTGAAGGACAGCAGGAAAGACACAGAGGGAGAGGCAGGCAGTGGCCAGACTGAGAGGAACTTCTGAGTCAGGGATGGAGTTTGGGTTTCATTTGAAGTCTGACGGAGACCCATTGGAGCATTTGTAGTGGGTAGGGAAATGACTAGACTGCATTTTCAAGTACCACTCTAACTCCTGCCTAGAGAGCCGACCATAGGGAGCAGGGTGGAAGCAGACAGACCTTGAAGAAGCATTGCCATGATGTGTCTTGAAGGCAGAGCCATCACTACTTGCTGATGGACCAGATGCAGTGTGTGAGAAAGAGACACAGCAAAGCTGTGGTTTGCAGTCTGAGCAACCTGGTCAGTGTGGTACATTTGGTGAGACAGGAAATATGGGAGATGGATGAATTTGGAAGGAAAAACCAGGAGTTCTCTGCTCTAAAATGTTCATCTTGAAGCACTAGTAGACTGCCAAGTGGAAATGTCAAGTAAGCGATGGATATATTCTTCTGGAATCAATGGAGAGGCCAGGACTGCAGAGACTGATTTGGGTCTTTCAGCCTGAGCCTGGATGAAATGAGGTCACTGTGAACTGGGAAGAGAACAGAGCCATTAGGAGAGGCTCTGGCCGAAGGACCAAGAAGGGGCAGCCAGTGAGAAGAGAAGAAGGCCAGGCAAAGGAGAGTTCCTGTATGTCGAGGGAGCCAAGTGTTTAAGAGAATGGAGAGGAAACCATATGGAAGAGTATCGAGGGAGCTTAAAATTCTCCCCTGGGTTTGGAAATGTAGGCGTCACTGGGAGAGAGAGTACAGCATGGTGGTATCGTGATAAGAATGACCTGCTTGAGAACTTTCCTGGTGGTCTAGTGGTGAAGAATCTGCCTGCCAATGCAGGAGACATGGCTTCCATCCTTGATCTGGGAAGATTCCACATGCCACAGAGCAACTAAGCCCACGCACCACATCTACTGAGCCCACGCTGTGAGCCACAACTACCTCACCCGCATGCCTCGGTCCCGTGCTCCGCAGCAGTAGAAGCCACTGCAATGAGAAGCCTGTGCACTGCTACCAGTGAACATCCACACACAGCAGCAGAGATCCATTCATAAAAGAATGAAAAGTGAAAGTCTCCCAGTCGTGTCTGACCCTTTGCAACCCCGTGGACTATACAGTCCATGGACTTCTCCAGGCCAGAATACTGGAGTGGGTAGCCTTTCCCTTCTCCAGGGGATCTTCCCAACCCAGAGATCAAACCCAAGTCTCTTGCCTTGCAGGTGGACTCTTTACCAGCTAAGCCACCAGGGAAACCCAAGAATACTGGAGTGGGTAGCCTTTCCCTTCTCCAGGGGATCTTCCCAACCCAGAAATCGACCCAGGTCTCCTGCATTGCAGGCAGCTTCTTTACCAGCTAAGCCACAAATATAAAAAAAAGAATGACTCTGTTGAAAGGGGACATTGGAAGATACAAGAGAGTGGGCTCTGAGTCAGGAGAGAAGACTCACAAGTAGAAACTGGTCTTCACAAGGAACAGGGCAGAACCTCCTTCTTAAGAGGAGCGAGGAGCAGAAGTCAGAGTTCTCATGAGCACAGGTAGGTGGGGCTGGAGGCAGAACAGTGAGTGGGTCCCTTACTGCTGTTTTCTCCATGAAGGATGCAAGTCATCACTGACCATGAGGAACGGGCTGGCAATGCTGGTAACGCTGGAGGTCTCATGAGACAGGAAAATATGTGCAGGCACTTTTGAGAAGGAGGAGCCAAGTTGAGAAATACCGAGGGGTTGCTTGGGGGCTGCTGCCACAGGTACAGGTCAGAACACCTGAGCAAGGGCCCCCTTCCTCTTCAGCCTCAGGCCAGTGCTCAGAGGCAGGCATGTGGGAGATGGACACCTGAGTTAGAAAGAAGAGTAGGGGTCTTTCGGATAAGTGAAATGAAAGGGAGAAAGGTAAATCCATTGAGGTTTTTGTAAAAATTTCTGAAACTGGGACCTTCCCCGCCCCCCACTGGTGATAAAGAACAAGTTAATAACATCTTCACAGAGAAAAGAGATGGGCTTCCCTGATGGCTCAGTGGTAAAGAACCTGCCTGCAATGCAGAAGACCCGGGTTTGATCCCTGGGTTGGGAAGATCCCCTGAAGGAGGGCATGACAACCCACTCCAGTGTTCTTGCCTGGAGAATCCCATGGACAGAGGAGCCTGGCGGGCTACAGTCCATAGGGTCACACACAGTTGGCCACGACTGAAGCAACGAAGCAGCAGTAGCAGAGAAAAGAGAACACATATGACAGTCACTAATGAATTATAAAAGACAAAAAATTATCTATAAGTTTGTTCATTTTCTTGTATTGTTACCAAAACATGAATTACACTTTTACAGCAGGTTTATCTTCTCTTATTCAAATGACATGGTTGTTTTTTTCACATCCTCTCCTTAACCAGCTTTATCTTTTGCTTGTGTTTCTGGATGGCATAATTCCTTAGAACTTGATGCTTCTGGCAACATGGTCCTAGTTAAAGTGCTCTTAAAGTGCTCTAGGTAATTCCCAGGATGTTCAGGGAGGTTGGGGGACTGGGCTGGGTTCCCAACCCAGTGTGATTACAGCAGTGAAAACACCTCTTGTCGGAAGAGCCATCCTTGTAGACTCTGTCCCAGCCCAGCGAAAGTCTCCCAGGCTTTGCAGAGGAGGGAGTCCATGTGCCTGCCTGCTGCCTAGAAATCACTTCCTCACCTTGGTCTCCCTCTTCAAATCAAATCTCAGAGACAAACCTGCTGTGGGGCTCTCAGCATCTGATGTGACCCTGAGTGCTTTCCCTCCTTATACCTACCAGCTGGGGCTTCTCCTGGGCTCACGAATCTTCAAGCAGGACGAAGCTTTATTATCAACTATGAAACTGCCTTGTAGAGTTTGAGAAGCTTCCAGTTTAATAAGAAGAAACCAGTATTTAATACTCTCAGAAAGCACAATTACATGTTTCTCACTGTCCTTTCCTATTTTCCAACTGAAAAATAGCAGTTGTCTCTGGCTGACAGTTTATTTCATAGCAGGATCAGGCTCTAGCCATGTTATGAAATTTCTCAAGCAGCAACAGAGGCCATTTACTGAGAATGACTGTCTTTGGTAGGAAAATTGTTGAAAGTGAACAATGAATATCGTATACTGGCCACCCAGCACCATGGGAAGCCTTCTTATTTCTCAGAATGGACCTAATGGAATAAGTGAGGAGAACAACCCTGGTGACTGTTTATAGTGAGCTAGGCCTTTTCTGTTATTTCCCTAAATCCCTAGTTGTAAGGCCATTATTTATCCCTGCTTTGTGAGTGGATAAGCTGATGCTATTACGGTTAAGTAAATTGCCTGAAGTAAATGGAACTTGTAAGTTATAGAGTCAGAATTTAAACTTGAGGCTAATTCTGTTGATTTTGTTTTCTATTTCACCACACTGCCTCACCAAAATCTCAGTGGAGATATGATACAGTCCTTGAAACTTTACCCTTTTGTTGCATTTAATTATTCCTGTTAATGCAGAATCAGAAATACTGACCATTATTTGTCTTTACAGGGAATAAATGGGAAAGATGGATTACCAGGTGTTCAGGTATGGAACATGTCATTGGAAATAAATGTTCTAATACAAAACTACATCCAGATCACCTGCCAGAATTCCTGGTGGAGTAGATTGATGAGGAATCTTGGCATGCAGTGATTTTTAGTGCTGACATTTGTTTTTCAGGGCATCATGGGTAAGCCTGGAGAGAGAGGCCCCAAAGGAGAACGGGTATGTACGCTCCTACTATGACTGTTAAGTCTGTCTCCACAATTGCCCCATCATTCAAATTATATTTTTAGACCCACTAGAAATCTCTTGATATGAAAAGCCTTAGGGTGTACAGGAACCAAGATCTCTGCCAGGCATAAAACAGGGCCATTCAAGGAGCCAGCAGTAGGCAATACGGCAGATACACCTACCTGCTTGGCCTTTATTCCCAACTATGTCTGGTTTGTGATCCCAGTTTGGAAAGCTCCTATGAGCCTCCTGTGTCAGACACATGACCCACTGTAACCATCACCCATGTGCTTTTCGCCTAGAGTAGGGTTTCTCCACCTCAGCATTGTTGATGTTTGGGAGCAATAATTCTTTGTCGTAGGTGCCCGTCCCGCGCTTTGTTAAGATGTTTAGCAGCATGCCTGGCCTCCACCCACTAGACGCTGTACCATCAGCCTCACCGTGCATTTTCACATGCCTCCCAGGGAACAGAGGTGTCGTTGAGACCACCCCCTCCCCCAGTCTGGGGGAGTAATACTTGGTTGAGCAAGGGGCTGGGGTCGGAGGTAGAGAAAGACATATAGAGCTACTAGTAATGCCAGTTCTGGTGTGTGCGTTTAGTGTCGTTGTTTTGGTTGTTGATATCAGTATTGCAACTTCCCATTATTTTCTCTAAGAAACCTTAATGTTTTCTACTAGAATTGGATTTATTACTCAGCCACAGGTTCCTTGAGCATTGTTATTTAGGGGTTCTAGTGAGGGCTTGTGTGCATGTGTGTTGGGGGTGGGGCACGTTCTTACGTACTGGTGTCTGTTTTACTTATCATTACACAAATAATCTGGCTTCCCTGGTGACTCAGTGGTAAATAATCTGCCTGCAATGTAGGAGACCTGGGTTTGATCCCTGGGTTGGGAAGACCCCTTGCAGAAGGAAATGGCAACTCACTCCAGTATTCTTGCCTGGGAAATCCCATGGACAGAGGAGCCTGGCAGGTCACATGGGGTCACAAGGGTTCCATGGGGTCGCAAAGAGTCAGACATGACTTGATTGTTGAACCACCACCAGCACCACACAAATAATCCATGATAACTGAAGGAAATACTAAAATAGAGAAACCATAAAGAAAAAAGAAGAAAGTCTACCTTATGTCACTATACAGAGATAAGCACTGTTGATATTTTGGACCTATTTCCATCTCACTGTTATACATAAGGTAGTATACACATTTGCTTAATGCATCGATGCAGGTGAGCATATACTTTAAAAAAAAAATGGGTTCATACTGTTTGGTAAATGACTTTTTTCACCTAACATATGATGACCATCTTTCCATGTCAGTAAACCTAGATCCACATGGACCTTTTAGTGGCTCTATGTTATTCCAGTATTTGGATATACCTTTTCCAAGGTATTTAGACAATACCTGGCCCCTTTTCCTGGGATATTTAGGTTCTTTCTAGTTTTCATAATAAACTTACTATAATGTACCTAAAGTATAAATAATTTTAATTGTGTTTATTTTGCACATACTCAAGGTGTGCTAGTAGTTCTTCTGTTTCTTTTTTTTTTTTTTGTCTTAATCATCTCAGATATTTTTCCAAATGTGACCCAGGTTGACATACATGTAGGAGACATATTTTTATAACTAAGGCAGTAGAATTTAAATTAGGTCCAAATGATTTTCTTCTTTGTACATGGCTTCTTTCTATATCTCTTCATTTAGGATCAGATAGATCTCAGTAACTATTCATTCACTTCATTATTTTTTTAAATCAGGAAAAATAGAGTTTGGACTTTTGCAGAAGAATCACAAATAGAAGAATAACACAGTCAAATACGGGGCAGGTCAATGCACCGATCTCTCATATTCAGTGTGATCATCACCTCCTGGAGCTGTGGAACCAATATTTGAAATATGGAAACTGAAATATCTGCCAACATACATACATAGTCATTCATTTATATTCCATCTCTCTCTCTCTCTCCCTCTCCCTCTTTCATACTCTCATACACAAACTTATATGGTAGTAAACGCCTTGCAAGAAAAAGTCAGCATTAAAGAAGCTTCTCAGATTCAAGCACATCTAATTTGTTATGGCATCTCATTCAATGAATTTTTTTATAGTTCATCTACATTATTGAATAAATGATCTCAGTAATGACCTTCCACCCCAGTCACCTGCTTTGAACATTCCCAAAGGCTGTTTTTTCTCATCTTCCTCAGTCATGTCCTTTTAGGACATAGAATGCACTCGCACATGTACACACACACACACACAATCACACACACACACACACGGGTAAAACATGAGTGCAGAAACCAACCCACAGAAACTAACAAAGACCAAACATACAGGAGAAAGCATAAAAAGAATAAAGTACCCGATTTAGGAGAGATTTTGAGCATCCTGAAGCTTTTCCAAATGGACGCTTTCAGTGATGAAATCTTCTTAGCCATCTTCCTCTGTTATCGCAAAGGAGACCCAGGCCTGAAGTGGCAGCGCCACTCTGGACTTTCAGAAATGTCATCACTCTGGACTGACGACCGGGTGCGAGTAAGCTCATCACTGACTTTGAACTAGTGCTTTCTGAGTGCCAGTGCCGCTCTAGGCACTCCAGGGAGTTAACTCACTTCTCAGCATCATCTATTCAGTGGACACTGCTAATAGCCCCCCTTTAGGGAGAGGAAGCAAGCAGGGTGCAAGGAGTTTAATCCACTTACCGAAGGCTCCACAGCTAACACATGCCAGTATGAATCCAGAGCCTTTGCTAACATGGTTCTAGAAGAGATCATTCTAATTCATTTTTTCCCTTAACAGGGTGATCAGGGAATCCCAGGAGACCGAGGCCCACAAGGTGAACAAGGAAAACCAGGCCTTCAAGGGATCAAGGGAGCCATTGGCCCTGTGGGGCCCCCAGGAAACAAGGGCTCCCCAGGATCCCCTGGGCACCAGGGCCCTCCAGGCCTCCCCGGCCTCCCTGGCTCCCCGGTAAGTGGGCAGAGAGCTCCTGGAGCTCCTGGCTGGGACTGCAAGTCATAAACCTTTCCAGATAAAGTGAACCTAAGCTGGCCTCTACAAGCGCAGCAATCATGTTATTTATTTCAAGTGATGTGCCAGGTCCCATGCTGAGTACTCACTGAACATTCCCTCCTTAGATCCTCACAACTAACCTGAGAGGACAGGTGACCTCTCCTTCCACGTTCACAAATGCAGAAGCCGAACTTTGACCTGTCCAGGGTCACAGTGATCTAGAGGTCAGACAGACCCAGCTCTGATGGACTCCAGGGCCTTGCCCTCAAATACAATCGATGATGTCCCCTTACACTACACAGAAAACACACATCTATTTATGTTAAAACTCCATTTTGTTGACTGTCAGAATCTGCCCTGAGTGGTGCTTTGAAGTGGAAACCCATTGGCCTAAGAGAGTATCTGGCTAAGGAGGCCCGTGTCTTTATAAGCATCCTCAGGAGGTGGTGGGCAGCCATCCTGCAGAGGGACTGAATCAGAATATGTCCTTGTCAGGAAGAAAGGGGGGCGGTCCTAGTGTGAGGCCAGAGAATGAAGGACATGCTGTCCCCTGATAAACAGCTAAGTCCAGAGTTTGGGCTGAACTGGGCATTCCCACCATACTCTGGTTCACCCACTCTTGCTACGCTCTGCTTGAATCAAGCCTGTGCAATGAACTCTCAGTGCTGTGCCAATATGTGGTATTAGATGCATTCATTCCAACAGTGAAAATAAAATATTCTGAAATTAGAACTGTTCTGTTCCACAGAAGCTATCACTCTGTGTGAACCCATCATATTGTCTTTAAAGCCACACATGTATCCCTGGATAGTAACCACCAAATACAAAGAAGAGGAACAACATACTTTGAACCCTTAACCACTGTGCAAAATGATAGCTCCCTTTTAAAACTATCAAGGTACTGAAATAAAACATTACTATTATAAATGTTAAATGCTATTATAAATGTTAGGTTCTTGGTCAGTCATGTAGATTTATTTGTAAAGGGGTTAAAAATCAAGTGGCATCATCTACCTACTTCCCTTTACCAGACTCCACAGCATTTTCTATCAAGAAAATTTCAGACTTCCAGATATCCATCAGTTAAGGGTCCACCTGCCAAAGCAGGAAACACTGGTTTAATCCCTGATCCGGGAAGATCCCACATGCCACGAAGCAACAGAACCCATGCCCCACAACTTGTGACCGTGTGCCACAGCTGCCGAAGCCTGTCTACCCTAGGGCTCGTGCTCTGCACCAAAAGAAGCTACCAGTGAGAAGCCCGAGCACCACAACTCGAGAGCAGTCCCCAGCTGACACAAATAGAGAAAGGCCACGCAAAGCCGTAAAGACCCAGTGTGGCCAAAAATAAATAAGTAAAAATGTTAAAAAGAAAAGAAAATTGCTTAATACAGGTTTGCCTGCAGTGTGTAAATTGCAAAATAAACTTGACCATGAAGTGGGTAAAACTTAGTAAGCTTTAGCTCATGAATGAAACATGTTAAAGAATCAGCCCAGTTAGAGTGCTCATCCTTTGAAGACACATAATAGAATTGGTTAGATATTGACTTTAGCAGTATCCAGGGATTATTACAAAGGACAAAACTATTTTGCTAGATCAATGGATCTCTATAGATGTTTCCAGCATGCATGCCAACCTACTACTTCTGTTCTTTATTCATTTGTGCTAGGTTCTGTATTAACAGACTTTTTCTTCCTCTTCTTTAGGCTGATGTGGTTTCATTTGAAGAAATAAAGAAGTATATTAATCAAGAAGTTCTGAGGATTTTTGAAGGTGAGATTTGCGGAGTACCCATTTCTGCATTGTCCCCGCTTCCTCCTCCCCCTCTGCTGTTGACAGTCTCTCCAGCAACGTTTGTCCAAAGATGCTGTGCACCATCCGCCTTAAGAGGTGGCCTGTCCTAGGATGGGGCAGCTCAGATAGGAGCTTCTTACTCACATGGGGCTAAGTTTGCCTCCCTGTAGGTTCTCTCCTTATTCCTGGTCTGTAGCCACCACAAGGACAGAACCTTCTCTTCACACGACAGCCCCCTGAGTGAGCACCCACAGCACCCCTCCTTAATCTTCTCCTCCATGGAGCAAACATGTCCAGTTCCCCCATGCCATCACCCTGGAGGAACGGCCCTCATTCCCCAGGAGTATTGTGACCAGGCAGAGGACAGTGTCTATGGATCTAGACCAGGCTCAGTGAACCATAGCCACCAGCCCTGTTTACCTGCCTCTCGCTGCTGTTACAGCCACAAGCTAAGAAGCGCTTTTACCTTTTTGGCAGGTGGAAGGATGTGTTTGCTTTCATGCTAAGTCGCTTCAGTCATGTCCGAGTCTTTGCGACCCTATAGACTGTAGCCTGCCAGGCTCCTCTCTCCATGGGATTTCCCAGGAGTGGGTTGCCATTATCTCCTGCAGCGATCTTCCCAACCCAGGGATCAAACCTTTGTCTCTTTTGTCTCCTGCGTTGGCAGGCGGGTTCTTTACCATTAGTGCCACCTGGGAAGCCCGTGGAAGGAGGATACATTTCTAAATGTTTTTTTAAATCAAAATAATATTTCATGACATGCGAAATGATCAGAAATTCAAATCTGTGTCCATAAATAGTGTCATAGGAGTGCAGTCACACTCCTTTCTTTATGTATTTTCTCTGCTCGCTTTCATGCTGGACAGCAGGGTTAAGTATATGACAAGGACTGTGTAGCCTGCCAAGCCTCAAATATTTACTTTGTGACCCTTCTCCAAGAAAGCTTTCTGACCCCTGGTTTAGACACTTCAATAATGCAGCCTAAGATAGTGTTCCTTAAAAAAAAAAAAGTATCTGTATCACACTGTTGGTTCATTTTGACTTTTAAGTGAGCTAACAAGCCTCCATCCACCTTATAGAAACTTTAAAAAAATTGAATGTTTCTCATGCTTTGTGTTCATTTTTTAAATGTGTGTGATTTTTGCCTATTTTTACTCAACTTCAAGTGATTCTCGTGTATACGTTGTTCCAACCTGAAAATATCTTTTGGAATCTTGTCTTGTTGTAGGGCATTTGCCTGACTCTCATAACTTTGTGTCATCTCTAAATTTCATAGGCATGTCACAATTTTTGTTAGAAATGTTGAGTTAAAAGGATTAGGTCTGAACACCATTGAGTTCCTCCTGTCCATTCATAAAGCATCAATTTAATCTATTTTAGCAAGCTCTGAATCCAAATAGTTGTCTTAAAATCTAATCCATATTTCTTTATTTACAAAGATATTACATAATTTTGTCAAATGATTTGCAAAAATCAAGATCATTCCCCTCAACTATGAGCTTAATAAGGTGGGAATTGTCTTTAGAAAATAAATCCTCATCAGTTCATGATTCCTGCTTCTTTTGCACAGCATCCTTTCTTTGCTAAGCTAAACATGCATTGTTGACTTTTCCAGCAAGTAAGATTACAAGATACCCCAAGTTCATCTTAAGGCTTTCACTGCCAGCATGGAGTTACTCTCTCCAGGAAGCCTGATTATTTTAAGCAGAAATTAGTAAGACAGAACAAAATGTCAGCACTTCAGTAAACATCATCGTATTTCACATGAGCACTAGAGAGAGAGCAGAGTAGCCCAGGGACTTAGGTCGCTTCAGTGACAAAATAGAAAAAAAAAAAAAACAGTTTTTTCAATGGTCATGAATTCATGCTGCTGATTACAACTTAGAGGGTTTCCTCAGTGCCAGTCATCCTTGGCCATCTGCTCATACAAAAGCATGGGTTCTAGAAAAAACTGATGGACTATTAGGAGTGGATGATGGGATTGCCAACCATGAGCTTTATTGAAGGTAGTCTAGTTGGTGTTTTTTTTTTTTAATTGAAGGACCCTCAACTTCAGTGTCATGCAGTCTCGTTCTGATCACATTCCCCAGAAGAAACACTTGCATTACCTGCCTGGCTGCTACCATCTGGGGAGCAGGGTAGGAGGCTCCTGCTGGGGCCTCAGCTCCAAGCATTGCAGCTTCCATCTCTTCTCCTTGTTCTCAGTCTGGAAGCCTGGGTCTCAACACAGTCTGCGGTCTTCCGTGCAGAGATGGTCTGTTTATGCTCTTCAGATAATAAACCTTCAGGCTGGAATTGGGAAGGGGCAGTGAGCCAGCTGCACAAGCAGAGAAAGGGATTTTAAGACCATTTCCTAAACAGGCTTCCAACCAGTCTCCCTCATTTCAGTTCCCCTCCTTCACTCTCACTTCCACATGTAACTCATGCAGTCAATTCTGAATATTTTAAAGATTTTATGGTTTGACACAGGCTGTCCCTCAGCTTCCAGTGTAAAGATTTGGTTTTTGTGAGTCTGCGAAGTTATCCACACTCCACCATCTGAGAGCTTCCAGAGTTTAACGTCATCTCCTTTCATAATATTTTTCTCCTATTCTCATGCTTTTATGCCTTTAAAAATAATTTACTATTGTTTTTGTAGGGATATAAGAAAGAGTTAAAGCAGACACATGTGTTCAATCTACCGTCTTTACTCATAATAACATTTCAAAGCAACAAAGGGAACAAAGGATTAGATGGAGCCAGAGTTAGATGTAGCAGTAGCAACCCTCGAGTCATGATGAGCCCCTGAGCGAACACGAAGCCACCAAATGACGCTGCTGAAGTAACAGTTAATATGAAACTGGAACATCATTCTTAGGATATGAAAGGAAATTGCTCTTCTGATATTTTTGTTCATTAGGAGATAACTGTATATAATTTTGGTTTCCACATTTAAGAGATATATGGAAAGCCCCAGAATAGTAGAACCAAAAAGTGATTTACGGAACAGATTGCCAAGCCCATGAGTAAAAGTTACTTAACCTGAAGGCCAAGACATAACAATGTTATCAAATTGATGACTGATTTCCCAAGGGAAATCACTCAGTAACTAGTCTCTGTTTCCATAATGGAGTAACAAAAGAAAATAAGTTGAAGTTCTATCAAGAAAATGGGCAATTAAACATTTGAATGGGCTTTAGGAGAAAAAGATGAATCTCTCTTTGAAAATGTTTACAAATTCTATCTGTGAAATAGAAAGTAGACCATGGGTTAGATGATGTCTGAATGTCCCTTCCACCTCTGTCTGATGTACTTTATCACCACATTAATATTCATGTCTGCTTGATTTTAACGAGTCCTTTCTCCAAGGAAGGCCCGCCCCAGTCTCATCTGTTAGAATGACTGCTGTGACTGCTGTGGGTTTGCCTTGGCAGATGGGCTCTGTGTGTCTGCATTATGCAAGCTCCTATCCAGACTCTTTAGTTTCCTGCCTCATTAGAAAGTGTAGCCAAAAACAGTTTATTGACCAAAGATCCGTGAAAACAGAGGAAAAACAATTAAGATTACAGGTCTTTTTAATTTATTTACTGGCTCAGAAATGTATTATTTAAAATTATAGAGCATTAGAGTATGGTTCAGAGGAAGTAATTACTCTTATGTTAAATGACTGTTACTGAGTGTATCTTAAAGCTAGATAATTTACAGCTAGAAGTAATTATTTTAAAAAATATTGTTGCCCTGTAAATAAATTATTCAGTACCATTTTTCTAGATTCCGTATATATGTGTTAGAACACAACAGTGGAGAAGCAGACATAGAGAATATACTTATGGACATGGGGAGAGGGGAGGAGAGAGTGAGATGTATGGAAAGAGTCAACATGGAAACTTATATTATCATATGTAAAATAGATAGCCAACAGGAATTTGCTATATGGCTCAGGAAACTCAAACAGGGGCTCTATATCAACCTAGCGGGGTGGGATGGAGCGGGAGAGGGGAGGGAGGTTCAAAAGGGAGGGAATATATGTATACCTATGGCTGATTCATGTTGAGGTTTGACAGAAAACAGCAAAATTCTGTAAAGCAATTATCCTTCAATAAAAAAAAATTATAAATTAAAAAAAAATACATCAGGATGGGGTGGGGATGGAGTTGGGAGGGGTGTTCAGGATGGGGGGGGACATATCACTCGTGGCTGATTCATGTCGATGTATGGCAAAAGCCACCACAATCTTGTAAAGTAATTAGCCTCCAATTAAAATCAATTAATTAAAAAAAATTTTTAAAAACTGTATTGCTGAAAATATTTAAAAGCACCAAAAACAAAGTACTTGAAAATTCAATTCATACGTTAAAGAGGAAAAAGTAGTGATAGGAATATTTTGTTTAGACACTGAAGGCATTCAAAAAGGTATGTCTCAAATTAAGAAAAATTGTACTGAAGTATATATCTATCTTTTAAGTGCAAAACAATAACTAATAAGCAAAGTTTCAAGCTGTAAACATTGAATTTCATATTTTTATAAAGTACTCAGTTTACAATTAATGTAAATATATTCTATCTATATTCAATGGGATGATTTGCAAAACTATATATATATTAATTGCATTTGTTTTATATACTGTTACTCAAACAGATGTATGCACACCAACCAAACATGCCCCAGATAGAAAGGTAATGAAAAGCGTTACTGGAAAGTCAGGGACTTAGTGTCACTTTTGGAGACGAGCTATCAGTCCTCATTGGTCCCCATCGTCACAGTCGGTAACTCTTCACTGGAGATTCTGGTCCCGTGGACACTGTCCTGTTTCCATTCTGGCTTCTTCTTGATTTCAGAATGGGAGTGTAGGGTAATTACTCTTTTGATAAGTATAGCTAATACTCCACGTTTCTTGGGGCTTTTTCTTTAATAATTCTATTTGAAAATAATTTTGCTTTATTTCCTAAACCGTGTATGGACCTACATTTTTCAAACAAAAGTTTTTATTGAAAGCCCATTGAAAAATAGGTTACTCTCAAGAGTAGCTTGCTCTTTATCAAAAATTTATAAAACAGACATATCTGTTTAAGTGAAAAGTATCTTTCAAGTTCAAATGAATCTACACTGAGTGAAAAGTCTGGAGAAAAGTCTGGAAAAGTCTAGAGAAAAGTCTGGAGGTACCTCTTTACAGGTCTCTATCATTTGGCCCTAGTTTTTCCCAGCTGGCAGCTATGGATTCTAATGTGTTACAGTCATTTTGTCCTTACTTGCAAAATTAACACTAATGTAATCAGTAAAACACTTTTCTGGAGTTTTTCACATGAAAGATTCATTTCTTAATACTTATTAGCTGTATCTTCAAAAAACTGTGGTTAGTTTCACAAATGAAATCATTTGAATTTGCTTTTTAAAGAAAATACATGAAGAGAATACTGTTTCTTTTTGCCATAGCAAGGACATGCCCTCCTCCAGTCTTCTGTTTTAAATCTAGTTGTGTACATATTAGATTTGTTAAATATGAGCTTTGTAAGTGAGTTAGTCGTTCAGTCACGTCTGACTCTGAGACGCTATGGACTATAGCCTGGCAGGCTCCTCTGTCCATGGATTTCTCCTCGCAAGAATACTGGAGTGGGTAGCTGTTCCCTTCTCCAGGGGATCTTCCCAATGACATAGTGGTAAAATATTGAATATGCTTCTGAGGTGAAATTTAAACAATGGTCTATGTGATATTAATAACCAAGAATTCTCTAATAATAAGTATAACTGTGACTTGATTATTAGAAAAATAATTCGGAGAATAATTATATGACAGATTTCTAGTCATAAAATAAAGCTTATCAGCAGATAATCATTATAGTGCATGGGACTTATAAAAACATGGATAATAGTTGTTACTGAAATGATCATCTCTCTCAAGCTGTCTCCATGATCCCACAACAAGAGCACTGAATACAGAAAATGTTAGGCCCTGTTTATGGAGAATGTTTAATTTAGTTAATAATATGACTTGTTTAGGAATTTTAGAGTGAAAATTCTTATTTATATTTTCTTTTTTTTTTTTCTAATTTTATTTTATTTTTAAACTTTACATAATTGTATTAGTTTTGCCAAATATCAAAATGAATCCGCCACAGGTATACATGTGTTCCCCATCCCGAACCCTCCTCCCTCCTCCCTCCCCATACCATCCCTCTGGGCCGTCCCAGTGCACCAGCCCCAAGCATCCAGCATAGTGCATCGAACCTGGACTGGCAACTCGTTTCCTACATGATATTTTACATGTTTCATTGCCATTCTCCCAAATCTTCCCACCCTCTCCCTCTCCCACAGAGTCCATAAGACTGTTCTATATTTTCAAATTTACCTTTTTTGAAGTTCCTCATTTTTCAAATTGTTTAAATGTTAAGAGTTATTAATATCCCAATAGTCTACATTGTATAACCACTTTTTTCTTGACATTTAGCTTTTTATTTTATATTGGAGTATATAGTTGATCAGGAGAAGGCAATGGCACCCCACTCCAGTACTCTTGCCTGGAAAATCCTTTGGACAAAGGAGCCTGGTGGGCTGCAATCCTTGGGGTCGCTAAGAGTCAGACACGACTTCACTTTCACTTTTCACTTTCATGCATTGGAAAAGGAAATGGCAACTCCAGTGTTCTTGCTTGGAGAATCCTAGGGATGGGGGAGCCTGGTGGGCTGCCGTCTATGGGGTCGAACAGAGTCGGACACGACTGAAGCAACTTAGCAGCAGCAGCAGTGTTTTGATGTTTGACTCCACCTGTGAGGATACTCTCGTGACCCACCAGCCAAGCTCTCTGGAGGCAGCACTCGGGCACAGTCCTCACTGCCCTCCCTTGCCTCTCTGTTTAGGCCCCCGATGACAGGCAGCCTGGTAGATGAACGTAGGCAGGTGACAGTGCTATGTCCTTGAGAAGATTTAGGATGTATTCAGTGCATAAAGGTCACATCACTCAACACTGGAAAAAGATGTTTAAATGTTCTGAATAACTTGTCAGCTTCCTGCAACTCGTGTGTTCTCCTTTTCAGCATCTTCTTGAGGCTCACAGAAATGTACAGAGGCTTTTTGCTGTTTTCACTGTCTGCAGTTGACATTCCCTGGGCACGTGCTTCTCAACACCAATGCTGTATTTGTTCCTTTGGCCAAATGAGATATCCTTCCTATTGAGACTTAGGCTGGATAATGGAACTAACTGGAAATCAAATCAGAAAAAAAAAAAAAAAGAAGAAGAAGAATGAGGGTGTATCATAAGACATTTTATTTTAAAAGTATACATTAGTTTTTGACAAAGTAAAATATTAATTAGCCCAGCTTAGAAATTAAACCAGAGAAGGCAATGGCACCCCACTCCAGTACTCTTGCCTGGAAAATCCCATGGGCGGAGGAGCCTGGTAGGCTGCAGTCCATGGGGTCGCTGAGGTCGGACACGATGAGCAACTTCACTTTCACTTTTCACTTTCATGCACTGGGGAAGGAAATGGCAACCCACTCCAGTGTTCTTGCCTGGAGAATCCCAGGGATTGGGGAGCCTGGCGGGCTGCCGTCTATGGGGTGGCACAGAGTCAGACACGACTGAAGCAACTTAGCAGCAGCAGCAGAAATTAAACAGTGCTATGAAATCACTATGATGGACATCCTTTCAATAAATAAACCTCTTTGTCAGTGATGCGGCTTTCTGACCTGTGCACACTGCTGTATTTGTTGATTTGTGGCTGCTCTGGGTCTTGGTTGCTGCCCGTGGGCTCTCCCTAGTTGCGGAGAGCAGGGGCTACTCTTCCTGCAGTGCTTGGGCTTCTCATTGCCAGGCTCTAGGTTCGTGGGTTTCAGTAGCTGTGACACAGGGGCTCGTTCGCTGTGGCTTGCGGGCCCAGTAGCTGCGGCTCGAGAGGCCTAGAGCCCGGGTTCAGCAGTTGTGGCGCACAGGCTTAGTTGCTCCACAGCTTGTGAAATCTTCTCAGACCAGGGACTGAACCCCTGTCCCCTACATTGGCAGGTGGGCTCTTATCCACTGTGCCACCAGGGAAGTCCAATAATGCAGTTTTATTCAATGCTATAAAGTGCCACCTACCACGTGAGTTATCTATTGCTGCGTAAGAAAGTTTCTCAAAACATCAGTGGCTTAAAACAACAGTGGTTATCATCACATATTTTTTCTGGGTCGGGGACTTCCAGAGTTGCTTAGTTGTGTGGTTCTGACTCAGTCTGTCATGAATTATGTTCAGAGTGCCAGCTGACGTCCCCTGAGGGCTTGGCTGGGGCTGGGAGAGCCACGTCCAGCCTCACTCACGTAGCTGTTGGCAGATGGCTTCAGTTCACCCCTATGTAGGTCTGTTTGTGTCCTCAGGATATGGCAGCTGGCTTCCCTCAGAATGAGAAGCTAAGAGAGAACGCAGCCAGGAAGTCACAAGCCTTTATGAATTAGTCTCCCAACTTGCATTTTTCCTATTCATTAAAAGTAAAAGGAAGTCCAGTCTACACTCCATAATAGAAGGATTAGGCTCCATCTAATTCCACTTGGAAGGGAGTGTCAAAGACCTTATCAGGATATTTTAAATTACCACAGGCACATTCATAGCATTGCTGGAAAGAGGCTTAAATTTATTATAACAATCATTTTTTTAATACGAACCTGAGTTCTCTCCACAAGTCATCACAGAGGTTAATCAGACTCTAGGATGTTGCCCACTAGGTTAGCGACATCTGTGAATCACTGAAGGTCTTCAGAGCCTTTCATTGTCACAACTTATCTGTCTTCATGTTGAAGCAACCTTGTACAATTGTTTTACTTGAACAATCAAAAAATCTCTTAGCAATCAGACCAGTTGGTAAACTAGATGTACGTGAATTGAAAACCAAGTTAGTTTTTGTTGAATTTCACGAGAAAGAAATTTGAAAACTTTTGACATAAAAAGTGTTTCTCTAACATGATGTATTATTTTTCCTTTCATCAATGAAGAGAGGATGGCCGTGTTCCTATCCCAGCTCAAGCTCCCAGCAGCAATGCTGGCTGCTCAAGCTCATGGGAGGCCTGGGCCTCCAGGCAAGGATGGGTTACCTGGACCTCCAGGAGACCCTGGACCCCAAGGTAAGTCTTCAAGGACAATATCTGTTTACCACCTATTTCACTCTCTGTATTTATAACATGCTAATCACTGTTAAGTCGTAAGTTATGTATATTAATATACAATTTTTGTTGTTTATTCACTAAGTCATATCCAACTCCTTTGCAACCCCATTTCCTTCTCCAGAATACATATTAAAAACAAGTATTCATACATATAAAATATGTATATAGATTATATATAATATATTTGGTATATATTATATAAATTTTACTATACATTTAGTATAGGATATCTTGTTAATATTTGACATGCCAGAAATAGATTTTTAACTATTATTCATTCAAATTTAAAGCTGATCATCTGCTAATCTAAATGTATTTAATAATCTTCCAATGATAATAACAGCAATAATATGTGCTTATTTATCATTATTAACTCAGGTGTCTACTCAAAATTTGCACAGTATCTAAGTTTCAGTTCAGTTCAATTCAGTTGCTCAGTCATGTCTGACTCTGCAACCCCATGGACTGCAGCACACCAGGCTTCCTTGTCCATCACCAACTCCCAGAGCTTACTCAAACTCATGTCCATCGAGTCAGTGATGCCATCCAACCATCTCATCCTCCATTGTCCCTTTCTCCTCCTGCCGCCAATCTTTCCCAGAATCAGAGTCTTTTCAAATGAGTCATTTCTTCGCATCAGGTGGCCAAAGAATTGGAGTTTCAACTTCAGCATCAGTCCTTCCAATGAACACCAGGACTGATCTCCTTTAGGATGGACTGGTTGGATCGCCTTGCTGTTCACGGGACTCTCAAGAGTCTTCTCCAACACCACAGTTCAAAAGCATCAATTCTTCTGTGCTCAGCTTTCTTTATATTCCAACTTTTACGTCCATACATGACTACTGGAAAAACCATAGCCTTGACTAGATGGACCTTTGTTGACAAAGTAATGTCTCTGCTGTCTAGGTTGGTCATAACTTTCCTTCCAAGGAGTAACCAACTTTTAATTTCATGGCTGCAGTCACCATCTTCAGTGATTTTGGAGCCCCAAAAAATAAAGTCAGCCACTGTTTCCATTGTTTCCCCATCTATTTCCCATGAAGTGATGGGACCAGACGCTATGATCTTAGTTTTCTGAATATTGAGCTTTAAGCCAACTTTTTCACTCTCCTCTTTCACTTTGATCAAGAGGCTCTTTAGTTCTTCTTCACTTTCTGCCATAAGGGTGGTGTCCTCTGTATATCTGAGGTTATTGATATTTCTCCCAGCAATCTTGATTCCAGATTGTGCTTCATCCAGTCTGTCTTTTCATATGATGTACTCTGCATATAAGTTAAATAAGCAGGGTGACAATATACAGCCTTGATGTACTCCTTTCCCAATTTGGAATGAGTCTGTTGTTCCATGTCTGGTTCTAACTGTTCCTTCTTGGCCTGCATAGATATTTCTCAGGAGGCAGGTAAGGTAGTCTCGTATTCCCATCTCTTTCAGAATTTTCCACAGTTTCTTGTTATCCACACAGTCAAAGGCTTTGGCCTAGTCAATAAAACAGAAGTAGATGTTTTTCTGGAACTCTCTTGTGAAGTAGATGTTTTTCTGGAACTCTCTTGCTTTTTTCATGATCCAACAGATGTTGGCAATTTGATCTCTGGTTCCTCTGCCTTTTCTAAATTCAGCTTGAACATCTGGAATTTCACAGTTCATGAACTGTTGAAGCCTGGCTTGGAGAATTTTTGGCATTACTTTGCTAGATGAGTGCAATTGTGTGGTAGTTTGAGCATTCTTTGGCATTGCCTTTCTTTGGGATTGGAATGAAACTGATCTTTTCCAGTCCTGTGGCCACTGCTGAGTTTTCCAAATTTGCTGGCATATTGAGTGCAGCACTTTCACAGCATCATCTTTTAGGATTTGAAATAGCTCACCTGGAATTCCATCACCTCCACTAGCTTTGTTTGTAGTGGTGCTTCCTAAGGCCCACTTGACTTTGCATTGCAGGATGTCTGATTCTAGGTGAGTGATCACACCATCGTGGTTATCTGAGTCATGAAGATCTTTTTTATACAGTTCCTCTGTGTATTTTTGCCACTTTTTCTTAATATCTTCTGCTTCTGGTAGGTCCATACCATTTCTGTCCTTTATTTTGCTCATCTTTGCATGAAATATTCCCTTGGTATCTCTGATTTTCTTGAAGAGATCTCTAGTCTTTCCCATTCTATTTTTTTCCTTTATTTCTTTGCATTGATCACTGAGGAAGGCTTTCTTATCTCTCCCTGTTATTCTTTGGAACTCTGCATTCAAATGGGTATATCTTTCCTTTTCTCCTTGACTTTCACTTCTCTTCTTTTCACAACTATTTGTAAGGCCTCCTCAGACAACCATTTTGCCTTTTTGCATTTCTTATTTTTGGGGATGATCTTGATCACTGCCTACTGTACAATGTCATGAATCTCTGTCCATAGTTCTTCAGGCACTCTATCAGATCTAGTCCCTTGAATCTATTTGTCATTTCCACTATATAATCGTAAGGGATTTGATTTAGGTCATACCTGTGTGGTCTAGTGGTTTTCCCTACTTTCTTCAATTTAAGTCTGAATTTCACAATAAGGAGTTCATGATCTGAGCTACAGTCAGCTCCTGGTCTTGTTTATGCTGACTGTATAGAGCTTCTCCATCTTTGGCTGCAAAGAATATAATCAATCTGATTTCAGTATTGACCATCTGGTCTTCTCTTGTGTTGTTGGAAGAGGGTGTTTGCTATGACCAGTGCGTTCTCTTGGCAAAACTCTTTTAACCTTTGACCTGCTTCGTTTTATACTCCAAGGCCAAATTTGCCTGTTCCTCGAGGTATTTCTTGACTTCCTACTTTTGCATTCCAGAAATGCAGTCCAAAAAAACCTTTGCACTATAGGATTTGTTTTTAAGAAATATTTGCCTATAGTCATGCTGTATTGATAATCCTGTCAAAAGACACCAGGAAACCTTATTATAGTAAAGAGAAGGATTACTGGTCAATTCTTGGTGCCTCACCACAGCTGACTGGAACTGAAGGGTTTTTCTCTGGTAGATAAATAGATATGAAGTACTCAGAATATGCAGTTAGGAGTGTAACTTCAAAGTTTTCTCTGCTCAATTTAAAAGTTTTCTCAAAAAGGAAAAAAATATGCATATAAAACTGTTACCCTCTGCATGATGGATGATTATAAAAACTACTGTTACCTTAGAGACCATGAAAGCTCAGAGACTGTCAGCTGATTAGTCCTCTTCTTGACACAGTGTGACTGAGTCTGAGGAAAAGCTGAAGTGAGAAACCCACACAAAAGAAATAGAAGGTGGGCCTGAGCGAGACACCAGGTGTTCTGCCCACACGCAAATTCTGTCTGATGATGGCTCTTCAGAAATTTCTAAAAGGGACATTTTTTTTTCAGTGTTTTTCAGGAAAAAAAAATTTTTTTTTTCATTTGAAATGACATAGTTTGGTTTGAGACATGCACTATAGAATGAGACTTTTATTGTCTCATTATCTTTCAGTTCAGTTCAGTTCAGTTGCTCAGTCGTGTCCGACTCTTTGCGACCCCATGAATCGCAGCACGCCAGGCCTCCCTGTCCATCACCAACTCCCGGAGTTCACCCAGACTCACGTCCATTGAGTCCGTGATGCCCTCTAGCCGTCTCATCCTCTGTCATCCCCTTCTCCTCCTGCCCCCAGTCCCTCCCAGCATCAGAGTCTTTTCCAATGAGTCAACTCTTCGCATGAGGTGGCCAAAGTACTGGAGTTTCAGCTTTAGCATCATTCCTTCCAAAGAAATCCCAGGGCTGATCTCCTTCAGAATGGACTGGTTGGATCTCCTTGCAGTCCAAGGGACTCTCAAGAGTCTTCTCCAACACCACAGTTCAAAAGCATCAATTCTTCGGCACTCAGCCTTCTTCACAGTCCAACTCTCACATCCATACATGACCACAGGAAAAACCATAGCCTTGACTAGACGGAACTTTGTTGGCAAAGTAATGTCTCTTGCTTTTGAATATGCTATCTTTAGGGAAGGACAGAAATTTAAAGGGGTTTTATAGAATTTTCTTGGCTTACCAGAGAAGCTGGAGCATGTGGAGAGCAATGAGAAATTGACATGAGACTTCAAGCATGCCCTGCAGATATCATGGGGTGGTTCCAGGCCATTACCAAGAAGTAGACATGTCGGTGAATCAAGCCATGTGAATTTTCTGGTTTCTCAGTGCATATGAAAGTTCTGCTTGTACTATTCTGTAGCCTGTTGGGGATGCAATAGTATTATATCTAAAAAAAACAACATGTATACTTTAATTAGAAGTTACTTCATTACTGAAATCTGCTAACCATCCTCTGAGCCTTTAGTTCTTCGTAATCTTCCTCCTGGTGGACAGTCTTGTGCCCATGTTGGTGGCTGCCAAGTGATCAGGGTCCTACCTCCTGTAGGACCCACTGTAGGTTGTTGAAGGTTGGGGTGGCTGTGGCAATTTCTTAAAATAAGCCAGTGATGAACTTTGCTGCATCAACTGACTCTTCTTTTCGCAAACAATTTTTCTGTAACAGCAGTGCTGTTTGATAGCATTTTATCCACACTTGAAGTTGGAATCAGTTCTCTCAAAATTCTGTTGCTGTTTTATCAACTAGGTTTATGCACTATTCTAAATCCTTTGTTGTCATTTCAGCAAGCTTCACTGCATCTTTACCAGGAGTAAATCCTATCTCAAGAAATCACTTTCTTTGCTCATCCATAAGAAGCAACCCTTCTTCCATTCAAGTTTCATCATGAAATTGCAGCAATTCAATCCCATCTTCAGGCTCCACTTCTAATTCTAGTTCTCTTACTGTTTCCACTACACCTGTAGTTACTTCCTCCACTGAAGGCTTGACCACCTCCACATCATCCATGAGGGTTGAAATCAACTTCTTCCAAATTCCTGTTAATGTTGATACTTTGACCTCTTCCTGTGAATTGTGAATGTTCTTCTTTACATCTAGGATTGTGAATCTTTTCTGGAAGTTTTTCTATTTTCCCCCAGATCCATCAGATAAATCACTGTCTATGGCAGCTATAGCCTTACAGAATGTATTTTCTAAAGAATGAGACTTGAAAGTCAAAATGACTCCTTGGTCTGTGGGCTGCATGAAAATAACAGGAATCTTGTTGTATGTTTCTGACAGGTCTCCTGGGTGACCAGGTACATTGTCAATGAGCAGTAATATTTTGGAATGAATCTTTTTTCTGAGCGATAGGTCTCAGCAGTGGGCTTAAAATGCTCAGTAAACCATGTTGTAAACAGATGTGCTGTCATTGAGACTTTGTTGTCCCATTTATAGAGCCATAACAAATATAATAATCATGAAAAATTTAAAATACAACACCAATACTTTTTGACACAGAGTTGCTACAGACCTTCAATTTGTAAAAGATTCAGTATCTGCAAAGTGCAGTAAAACTAAATATGACTATTTTAGAAGTTCACAATCCAGTTTGAATGGGGAAGTACTGCTCCTACCGAGATTCTGATGATGAAACTAGTGCACCCTCTTTAACACCCTGATCCTCCTACAGAAAGTGTGATTCTGAGTTGGGTCACCTCACTTGCATTTTTCCTAAATTCCTGAAAGAGGTAATTGTTGACACCTTTTTAAATTCAACAGCATTTCCAGAGAGTTTAGATTTTTACCTCCTGTGGGTTTCTGATCATTGCCTTCCCGTTGTGCACTGAGCAGAGCACTCCCTGGTGTGCTTCATTCCCACCTGGGTCCTCACTGTAGGACCTAATTTGTTCCTGCTGCCAGGAGTGAATAAGAAGGTACCACATTAGGATCAAAGAAGTCCTGGGAAGCATGATCCAGCTGACATCCCATATACCTCAGGTCTCCTGAGGTCCTCTTTTATTTAAGAGAGGCAAATTTTTCCAGATCTTTCCTCTTGGAAGAGTTTTATAAGAAAGCACTTACTTATTTTTGTGTTTTTTTTTGGTTTTAATTTTTTAATTTTATTAAAGAGTAGTTGACATACAATATTATATTTGTTTCAGGTGTACAGTATACTGATTCAATCTTTATACACATTATATATTAATCACCACAAGTCTAGTAACCACCTGTCACCATAAAAAGTTATCACAATGTTATTGACCATATTTCCTATGCTATATATTATACTCCCATGAGTTATTTATTATATTCCTGGAAATTTGACTCTCTTAATCCCTTTCATCTATTTCCCCCGAACTCCCACTCACCACTGGCAAACACCAATTTGACCCCGGTATCTGTGAATCTTTTTCTGCATAGTTTTGTTTATTCATTTGTACTACATTGATTCTCCAAGCTAAAACCAAAATTCTCCAAGCTAGGCTTCAACAGTATGTGAACCGTGAAATTCCAGATGTTCAAGCTGGATTTAGAAAAGGCAGAGGGACCAGAGATCAAATTGCCAACATCCACTGGATCATAGAAAAAGCAAGAGAGTTCCAGAGAAACATCTACTTCTGCTTTATTGACTACACTAAAGCCTTTGACTATGTGGATCACAACAAACTGGAAAATTCTGAAAGAGATTGGAAGATCAGACCACCTGACCTGCCTCCTGAGAAATCTGTATGCAGGTTAAGAAGCAACAGTTAGAACTGGACATGAAACAATGGATTGGTTCCAAATTGGGAAAGGAATACATTAAGGATATATATTGATACCCTGCTTATTTAACTTATATGCAGAGTACATCATGTGAAATGCCAGGCTGGATGAAGCACAAGCTGGAATCAAGATTGCCGGGAGAAATATCAATAACCTCAGATATGCAGAGGACACCACCCTTATGGCAGAAAGTGAAGAGGAACTAAAGAGCATCTTGATGAAAGTGAAAGAGGAGAGTAAAAAGTTGGCTTAAAACTTAACATTCAGAAAACTAAGATCATAGCATTTTGTCCCATCACTTCATGGCAAATAGATGGGGAAGCAATAGAAACAGTGAGAGACTTTATTTTGGGGGGCTCCAGAATCTCTGCAGATGGTGACTGCAGCCATAAAATTAAAACACACTTGCTCCTTGAATGAAAAGCTGTGACCAGCCTAGACAGCATATTACAAAGCAGAGACATTACTTTGCCTACAAAGGTCCATCTAGTCAAAGCTATGGTTTTTCCAGTGGTCATGTGTGGATGTGAGTTGGACCATAAAGAAAACTGAGTGCCGAAGAATTGATGCTTTTGAACTGTGGTGTTGGAGAAGACTCTTGAGAGTCCCTTGGACTGCAAGGAGATTCAATCAGTCCATCCTAAAGGAAATCAGTCCTGAATATTCATTGAAAGGACTGATGCTGAAGCTGAAGCTCCAATACTTTGGCCACCTGATACAAAGAGCTGACTCATTGGAAAAGACCCTGATGCTGGGAAAGATTGAAGGCAGGAAGAGAAAGGGATGACAGAGGGTGAGATTGTTGGATAGCATCACTGACTCAATGGACATCAGTTTCAGCAAGCTCCAGGAGTTGGTGATGGACAGGGAAGCCTGGCGTGCTGCAGTCCATGGGGTCACAAAGAGTCAGACACAACTGAGCAACTAAACAGAACAGTAAAGATCACATTGATTGATTTGTGGATATTGAACCATCCTTGTATCCCTGGAATAAATCCCACTCAATCATGATGTACGAGCCTTTTAATATTTTGTTATATTCAGTTCACTAATATTTTGTTGCAGTTTTCACATCTATGCTTTTTGGGGGATATTGATCTGTAATTTTCTTTCCTTGTGGCTTCCTTGTCTCATTCTGGTACCAGAGTAATGCCTCATAGAATGAGTTTAGAAGTGTTTCTTCCTCTTCAGTTTTTTGGAATAGTTTGAGAAGGAAAATTGTTAACTCTTCATAAAATGTTTTGTAGAATTCACCTGTGTCGTCCTGAACTTTGTGGCAGTTTTTTTTTTTAATTACTGATTCAATTTCATTAATAGTGATTGGTCTATTCAAGTAACATTTCTTCTTGGTTCAGTCTTGAAAGAGTGTGTTTCTAGGAATTTATCCATTTCTTCTATCAACTGATATTTTTATGGGTGTTTCCTTGTACTTAAGTAGTTTTTTCCTTCCTTACTACTTTTGAGATTCTTTAACTCTAGATCTTTAATCATAACATGTCTTGGTATGGATCGCTTTGGGTTCATCTTCTTTAGGACTCTCTGTGGTTACTAGGGGCTTCCCAGGTGGCACTGGTGGTAAAGAAACTGCCTGCCAATGCATGAGACGTAAGAGACGTGGGTTCAGTCCCTGGGTCGGGAAGATCCCCTGGAGGAGGGCACGGCAACTGACTCCAGTATTCTTGCCTGGAGAATCCCATGGACAGAGGAGCCTAGTGGGCTACAGTGCATAGGGTCACAAAGAGCCAAGCACAATTGAAGTGATTTAGCTCACATGCACATGCTTCCTAGACTTTGAGGCCTGTCACCTTCACCAGCTTAGAGGAGTTTTCAGCTTTTATTTCTTTAAGTAGGCTTTCTGGCCCTTTCTCTCTCTTCTCCTTCTGGGGCCCTTAAATTGTAAGTATTAGTAAGCTTTGTGTTGTCCTCAGATTTTGACTCCTTTTTTTCCTGCTCTGACTGGGTGATTTTCACTACCCTGTCTTCTGAATCACTGATTCACTCTTCTGCATCCTCTAATCTGCTATGGATTCCCTCTACAGTATTTTTTATTTCAGTTATTGTATTCTTGAGTTGTAACTGGTTCTTCTTTATACTTTCTATCTCTTTATTGAAGTTCTCCTTGGGTTCATCCATTCTTCTCCCAAGTTTGGTGAGCATCTTTATGACTATTACATTGACCTTTTTATCTGGTTAATTGCTTATCTCCATTTTTCTCAAGAAAAACTTCTTTTTCTGAAGTTTATCTTGTTCTTTCATGAGGAAGGTATTCCTTTATCTCCTCAGCTGGCCTAACTTCCTGTGTTTGTTTCTCTGTATTAGGTTTCTCAGCTACATCTCCTGGTCTGAGAGAGTGGCCTTACGTGGAAAGTGTCCTGTGGGGTCCAAGAGCACGATGCCCCCTGTTTTCTAGAGCAGTGCTCCCGGGGTATCCCCTGTGGGACTTATGCGTCCTCCTGCTGTAGTTGGGTCATGATTGCTGTTGGGGGCACTTATGGGCAGGATTTGCCCCTAGCTGGCTGGCTGCAAGACCCAGCCATGACTGTGACAGACACACTGACATACGGGGCCAGACTCTAAGAGTGGGAATTACTTTGGGGGGCACCCATGCCACCCGGGGCTGCCCACTGGGTGGAACAGGAGCTGCTTTGGAGTGACTGGCCGGGGCACACATGTTGGGCAGGGCAATTCCTCAAGGAATGCTGGGGGGAGGCACACAGTGTTGTAGCTAGGTGGATGGGGAGTGGCAGAACGCTGCCCACCAGCACTGGGCCAAGCAGATGGAAAGAGAGAGAACACAGTACTTACCAGCACATCTGTCCGCAGAACGGCAGCCACTGCATCCTGCCCCTCTGTCACAGGCTCTAAAATCAGTCAGTGAACCACTTTCTCATATGACCCAGATACTCTTATTTTTCTACTATTTCAAGATCAAGGTTTATTATAGGAAGGCAAAATTGGTTTAACATTTAAAAATCAATTAATGTAATTTACCTCATAAGCAGATTAAAAAAAAAGAAATTATGATCATATTAATAG
The DNA here is from genome assembly GCF_002263795.3 of Bos taurus. Taxonomy (NCBI): domain Eukaryota; kingdom Metazoa; phylum Chordata; class Mammalia; order Artiodactyla; family Bovidae; genus Bos; species Bos taurus. The sequence goes on from NC_037336.1 coordinate 9,288,872, forward strand.
ATTCAGAAAAAAACTTAATTGATTATATTCAACACTGTTCATGATTTTAAAAAAGAAAAAGCAAAGTCTTGGCAATTTCAGATTAGAAAGTGTTTTTTTTTCTCTTTTTTATTTTTTAAATTATGAAAATATGATAAAAAAAACACTTATAGGAGACTTGGAAAATGTAGAACAAAGTTACATATAGTTCCACTATATATTACAATTATTTTTTAAATAGATAAAGATTTTTAGTTGGAGTTTCAATATCAAACTCTCAAAAATGAATGGAATGAATATACAGAAAAGTAGAAGGATGCAGTGCCCCTGCAAAGCAGACCCAGGTGCTTTTCAAGCTGCTGCTTGTGTGCTGGGACTCAGAGCAAGTGGGCTTGTGCAGGAGCCCTTAAGGATGGAGGCTTGGTTTCCCACAGCCCTCGGGCCCTCCTGGAGATAGGCCCTGCTGGCTTTCATAGACAGGTGTTACGGGAACTTGTCTTCCCAGGGCAGGTCTCCAAGGCCGGCGAGCCCCACAAGGGACGTGGACCCCTCACTCCTCGGGGTAACCTTCTCGTCAGTGGCGTCCCTCCCCTTGTGGTCAGCACGCCAGGGGAGTGGCCTCTGATTGGACCACTTCTCTGCGCCTCCTGCCCGTCTTGATCTGGCCTCGCCTTTGTATCCTCGGTTGTGGAACATCTGTTCTCCTATCTTCAGGCCATCCATCCTCAGATATAGTGTTTCACATGCAGTTGTAGATTTGGTGTGTCTATGGGAGGAGGTGAGCTCAGGGCTTTCCAGTTCACCATCTTGGTCAGGAATCCTGAAAGAACTTTACTTAAACTTTTCTCAAACACATGCTGAGTTCCCACCTCTGTGAAAATCCTCAAGAATGGATGCCACACTTCAAAGCCTTATCCGTTTTAGAAAGAGCCTTGCACGCTCAGCGGATGTGGAGTTAGCAGGAGAAAACAGATCCTGCCTTCTAGCTTCCATCAACCTTGGAGGGACAGTATTGGGAATGATTGTTCTTACTTTTGAACTTATAAAGTTCAGCTGTTATTGGTTCATAATGAGGGAAACCCTCTGTTATTTGTAATCCAGTGGCCCATAGAGTAGTTCATGTGACTGATACAGATTTGACTTTTCAGATTTGTTAACAGTCGGGGCCTTAGGAAGTACAAAGCGTATGTGTGTCAAAATGATGAAGGACACAGTGGTCAATTGGGGTCAGGACAAACAACGCATAAGGCCTTCAAACAGCTTGTAAGGCCCTGCATGAAGAATTACCCTTCCCAAATGCCAGTAACACTCTTTTTCTGACCTCATTTTTCTAGCATGCATATAAATGCACTGACTTACAACTTTAGAAATAAACCCCGAGAGTCGAAATGGAAATCTCCAAGGCTATTACCTGAAAAACTACAACAAACACAGTTCTTCAATGACAAGACCCTCTAGATACATTGGGTTAGAACACTGCTGCTGTTTTATTTCTGTTTTCCTACAGAGGCTACACTGATACCAAACTGTCCTCCTGCACCTACAAGCCATGCAGACACATGTCTCTTTGCAGACAGACCAGCCTTCAAGTCCTTTCCAAATTTCAGGAGAGGCCTGCCCTAAAGGGGTGAAAAACTTATTCTAGAAAAATGGGGAAGCTGTTACTGACCTTATTAGCATTCCTATATGAAATTTTGTTGTGAAACAATTATAAAATAAGACCCTATGGCTTTGGGGAAGGCTTCATAAGGAATGAGCTTGGGACCTTAATAGGAAATTGGAGTAAAAATGTTTCATGTGCTTTGTGCAGTTCAACACCTCTATCTATTAATAGCAGGTCGGTATTAACCTAATGATATGAGAGCTTTGTACAAATGCATTTTCACATTTGACAGGAGACATATAAATGTTACTGTGTTTTACAAACACATAAATTATTTTTCTTGTTTTATGACACCTCATATGCACTGAGATTCATGTGGAATAATGTATTTTGCATTATATTAAAATCTGAGAACTAAATTTAAATACATAGCTTTTAGCAGATATGTTCTTCTTTTGGAATTATGTTCCAGTGTTATTAATCCTTGTTAATCAAAGGTTCATATTTCTTCAGTTATTTTTCTTTCTTCCTAATTTTTTAGCCTGTGATATTAAGCACTCACTGAGATGACTGAGTGAGAGTAAGCTTAACAAGGTCTCTGTAATAGTGGGAACTGGGTGGAACTATTAAATACATCCCAGGTAGTAAATATTATTTTACTGCAGAAATGTTTAGAGATTTGGAAGGGTACTTTCAAATGACTTAACTACAAACACTTTTCCTTCTTGTTCACATATGTTAAATGAAAGTCAGCTATAGAAAAGAAATCCTGGTGACTTTTCACGTTTGAATACGTATCAATTTAGGATACTGTTCAGGCCACTGTTGTCTTGGATCCAGTATTGTACTGAGTGTCTGTAGCATAGTCTTCAGATATAAATGTGTGGAGATATTCCACTGGGTGTATTTTCCACGTGCACCTCAAAGTATCTCCTGAATGTGTATCAGTCAGAGAACACGCTTACTTTTTTTTTCTCTCTTTTTGTTTATCTCCTCCTTAGGCTACCGAGGACAGAAGGGAGAAAGGGGGGAACCGGGAATTGGGCTTCCAGGGAGCCCGGGTCTTCCTGGGACTTCAGGTAATAGTGATATTATCTTCGCAGCATGAGCCAGCCTCCAAAAATTGGAGCCATGCCTGCTCCCTGTGGCCCTTTAGTGTCGCTCCAGTTGACACTGAATGACTCGTGTTGGTTGGAGAGAGGGAGGATGATCTGTATGTTGACCTGCATTCTGATGGGGTCTTTTATTTCATTAGCTCCGGGCTTGCCAGGCTCACCAGGTGCCCCAGGGCCCCAGGGCCCCCCAGGACCTAGTGGAAGATGTAACCCAGAGGATTGCCTGTATCCCGTCTCACACACCCGACAGCGAACAGGTGGGAAGTAACCACACCTGAGGAAGACTTGATGCCAGTCACCTCTCCTTGCTGTTGGAGCTTTCTTAATACTGTCAGACCCTCGTGATCGTGGGTGACTTTTTTTTTTTTTTTTTGGTGTAGGCAAGACATTAAAAACAAAAATTGGAATCCTATTCCTATAGTAACTGCGATATCAACCTTTTCAGAATTTTTTCCAAATTCATTCCATGTCTTGCTTCACCATTATTATGCTTTTTATTCAGGGTTTTCTATGAAATATGCAAGCACATCTTATCATTTGTTCTTCTTTAAGAGAAAGTGATATCTCATGATTTAGTAGACTGATGGTGATGTACGTTTTGTAGTCTTATCAACTTGTATTTGGCCTTTCGTTTCTGAATTTTAAAGTTTCGGACTTATCTGGACGTTTCCTTGGTATTTAAATTTAATATCATTGCTGACAATTTCGTTAACTTTTTTGAAATAGTGCATTGCTCCTGCTGAATGTTTTTGACTACTTTTATAGCTTAAGAATTCTCATACCATCCTTTATCCATTCTACTTATGTAGAGAAATAGATAGGCAATAAGACCTTCATAATTTAGATTCTGGAAGAAAACTCAGGAGGCTGTCTTATCAGGGAGCCCAAAATCCTACCAGAGCCAACTACTGAAATGATTTTGTTGCTCCTGTGTAATGAGCTCCAGTCAAAGCAGTCCCACCAGCATGAGTGTGTCCTGCGTAAGAAGGAAGGAGCGAAGTCAAGGCCCAGCACTGTGGTCCCTTTGCCGAGTTTCTCATTTGGGAAACAGAAAGCTGATCTTTCTGGGAGGTGTCTGGTGGTGAAGGCACCCAGCTGTCTTTGGTACTTTCAAAGTTTAAAGGGCCTTGCAGAGTCTTTGGGCCCAAGTACATTAGCCTTCTGACCTCGTGACTCTCAGATGTTAAGAACCAGCCACCAGAACAAAGGATGGGACTTCTAGCAACTGGAAAAGAAACCTCCTTGTGCTAGAAGATGAGCGTGTGGTATCCACAGATGCATATCAACAAGCTGAAGCCTGGAAGCTTGTAGGAAGAATGATGCTTCTCAGAAGCTGCAGCGAGAGGTTCAGGGCCGTGAAGGAAATCCATGAGACCGAGCAAGAGTCCACACACTTCAGGGGCACAGACACTGCCTGGACCACATCCTCTGACCAGGAACAAAAACGTGTGATTGCCAACCAAACAGCTGAATGGTAGTTTCATGGCCTGGCCATACATTATTTTGAGAAACTGTTGGTTGAAAACGATTTCCTGGAACCTTGGGCAGGAGGATGTTGTTGAAATCTGAGTGGCGGGTCCTAGGGATGCCGAGGGCGTGCACCACCCCCGCCCCAGCCCCGGCCCCGCCACAGGCATCTGCCATGGGGCAGATTGTGAAAAGCTGTGAGCACGGTCTTGTGGGCAGCGTGCCTCCATGGAGGCAGCTTTGTTCAAATGCACCCAGGGTTTGAACTGGTTTTCATTGTAGTTGGATGAACTGATGGTCAGGTACTATCTACATGGCTGTGCATATGTACAACCTTTTTATTATTTCATGTTGAAAGATGCTGTATATTTCACTTCCAAGTTTATTTATTTTCATTTCCAAGGTCATTTTATTTATTTCAAGTGTTGTTAATTTTAAATTTATTTTCTCCTTCATTTTCTTTCCTGTGCAATACCTACAATGGTGCTGTGTTTTAGACTGACACAATCAGAATATACATATACATTTTCTTAGTAAAATGATCATTTATCCCCACAAAATGTACAGAGGTCTAAAATCTGGTGCTATGTGTATATCTTGAGCTTTTAATTTGTGGAGCTTTAGTTTGTTGAATTTTCTGAAAGCTTACAACTCCTCTGCCATTCATTAATTTACTTGAATTTGTCATAAAGCTAAAAACATTTTATATGTTTTCAAAGATTATTTTTTCATATTAATTGTTTGCTTATTCTTTTGCTTCTTTGTTAATCCAGAAGTATTTATTTTAGCATTTTACTGCTTTCATGAATTTTTTTGTCACTGGTGATCAGTGCATTGTTTTCCTGGAGTCGATCCCTTCACAGACGCAAGAAGACTCAGTTCATTTTCTTGTTTTACAGATTCTCTCATTTTAATTCCAGAGAATATTTCATGTGTCCTTTCTACAAGTTAAGTATTTCAGAACCTTTCTTTTTCTAAATTCCATTAATGCTGGACTGGTTTATTCCTGTTGCAAGGGTCTGGATTTAGTCAGGTGGTTTGAGGAGTTGATGCCAATTATAAACTTGAGTTGTCACAGTGACTCAGGTCCTTTCTAAACAACTGACATGTGTGATTCAATCCTACTTGGGGATAACCAGAGGAAAGGGCTGCATCACACAGAATGAACTCTGCTTGGCTGCCTGTGCAGGAGAAGCAGCAAAGAGCAGCAAGAAGGGCTGCACCCGGCAAACACAGCACCAGTAAAGTGAAGACCTGGCAGTTGCCTGATTCTTTTAACGAAAAGAACGTGGATAATTTAAGGCCCCAGACAGGGTGTGAAGACTTCCCCTAACTGCCTTGGTGGTGGCCAGTTCTCTTGTCTCATTTTGTTTCATTCCAGAACCTTTGTTCACTTGCACACAGAAGTCAGCAGTGTCCACAGCAGAGAAAAAGAATGACCACATTTCATGAGTTATCTCTTGTCTGGACTCCACACAACAAAGTATGTTTAAATACAAAGTAATTGCAGGCCACGATGGCAACAGACTTCCCATGTAGCACGAGTGATAAAGAACCTGCCTGCCAATGCAGGAGACACAAGAGATGCAGGTTCAATCTCTGGGTCGGGAAGGTCCCCTGGAGGAGGGCATGGAAACCCACTCCAGTATTCTTGTCTGGAGAATCGCGTGGACAGAGGAGCCTGGCAGGCTACAGTCCATGGGGTCGCAAAGAGTCAGACGTGACTGAAGCCGCTTAGCAGGCACACACATGATGGCAATTGAAAGTTGTGTGTTTGCCCCATAAAAGTATGTTTGAATTCCAGTCTAATATTTTGTGTCAAGATCAGGTAACACTGTCAGATAGAAATCCTTCTGTGCAAAGAACAAGATTTGACTTCAATTAATATTTATGGCCTTTAGAAAAAGGAAGAATAATTCATGACTTTGTTATTCTTCTTTTCTGCTGAAGACATTAACCATTTTTTCGTAACTGTAACAGAAACACAGCCAGTCTTAACCTTTGAAATTTTTCACCTTGTTATCAAAGTAGTGTAATTAATGACTTTAAAGTATTGATAATCCCATATGCTTGTTTCTATGGTTCATAACATTGTTGAAACTTTAAAATTTTAGACACTTTTGTGATAGAGCATCAGTAATTATCTTAAGATATATTATCTGTAAAAGATGTCATTTGATGTTTGGATTATAAAATGATTTCTTATGAGTATGTTTTAAGAGTTAAATAAGATTGAGCTTTTCTGCAGTCTTTCTCCACTGTAGAGAACCTGTGATATATCACCTTTTGTCCACAAGATGGTGTCTTAAGCAATTTGTATCAGAAGAATTGAACAGACTTGCTGGAAAATCCCATGGACGGAGGAGCCTGAAAGGCTGCAGTCCATGGGGTCGCTGAGGGTCGACACGACTGACCGACTTCACTTTCACTTTTCACTTTCATGCATTGGAGAAGGAAATGGCAACCCACTCCAGTGTCCTTGCCTGGAGAATCCCAGGGACTGGGGAGCCTGGTGGGCTGCTGTCTATACGACTGAAGTGACAGCAGCAGCAACAGCCACAGCAGAAACACAAAAGGCTAGAAACAGCTGAGTAGACAATTCCATCAAAACCTTTGCTTTTGTACTTACTCTTTTTTACTTTTGTAAATAATTTCTTGTTAATTTATGTTTTGTAATTTTTTTTGTTAATTTATGTTTTCCTCACTTTAAGTATCTTTATGAAGCAGGCACAATAACGTCTGATTTGTTGACTGTTTCAGTTTTATTTCATAAGTATATTTATATGGCTAGCTAACTTGAAAATTTACTATTTGTAACTTTAGTTTGTATGCTACCCTCATATTTTAGTGATTAACATGAAAACACTTGAGTAATCATGTTACCTATTAAACAGGATAGAAAATCTCTTTTGGCAAATAAAAAGAATTTAGCTTATCACAAGAAGTAGACCATTGATAGAATTAGACAATGTCCGAATCTTCATACTGTTCAAAGTACTTAAAAGTTTATAATTAGATTTGTATAATTATATTTTTTTAGAAATGTATCACTATTTACAAAATTTACGATGAAAAACACTATTTTTCAAAATACCATTTAAACTTTCCTAACACTGGCAATAATATCCTGATATTGAGAATTTTCAGGTTAAGTTATATGCTTAAGGTTTTTCCAGTGAAGTCTCAGAATAGTTTTGCAGATGTGTTCATTGCTCTTGTTGTTCAATTATTTTTCACACTTTTCTGTGTCCACCTTCTTCAGACACACAGTTTAATGTCATTGTTTCCGTGTCCATTCTTAAACGCTAGTGTGGAGGCTTGGACCCCCTGTTATAGCCCTCTCTCTTACAGCTTACACAGCCTTCCAAGAGGGAGAGGTATAGACTGAACTGAATTTTTGTCTTTTATGCCTATTATTTCAAACTGACTTAGCCCACTGAATTGTATTCACTCATTAGTTGACTGGTAAAGCGTTCATGACATGAAACGTGTTTAACTACTGGGAGTCTCAGGAAATAAGACAGATTAATGACTTCAGTCTTGTGTGCTGTGGCTGGAGCGGTACCCCAAACACTTCACTCAGCAAAATTGTGCTAGAGTAACTGCTCGAGTTAGTTAAATTGAATGGAAAACCAGGTGAACACAGAGAAAACTCTTCCAGAGGAGCAGACCCAGAATAGCAAAACTTTACCTCAAATTTCAGTTCAGTTCAGTTCAGTCGCTCAGTCGTGTCTGACTCTTTGCGACCCCATGAACCGCAGCACGCCAGGCCTCCCTGTCCATCACCAACTCCCGGAGTTCACCCAAACTCATGTCCATTGAGTCGGTGATGCCATCCAACCATCTTATCCTCTGTCTTCCCCTTCTCCTCCTGCCTTCAATCTTTCCCAGCTTCAGGATCTTTTCAAATGAGTCAGTTCTTTGCATCAGGTGGCCAAAGTACTGGAGTTTCAGCTTCAGCATCATTCCTTCCAATGAATATTCAGGACTGATTTCCTTTCGGATGGATTGATTGGATCTCCTTGCGGTCCAAAGGACTCTCAAATTTAGGGCAGGCTTATAAAACCAAGCTATCTAAGAAAAATCTAAATGGAAAAAAATGCCATGTTCAGAACCTATAGTCTTCCCTGATAGCTCAGTTGGTAAAGAATCTGCCTGTAATGCAGGAGACCCCGGTTTGATTGCTGGGTCAGGAAGATCCCCTGGAGAAGGGGTAGGCTGCCCACTCCAGTATTCTTGGGCTTCCCTGGTGGCTCAGCTGGTAAAGAATGTGCCTGCAATGCGGGAGACTTGGGTTTAATCCCTGGGTTAGGAAGATCCCCTGGAGAAGGGAAAGGCTACCCACTCCAGTATTCTGGCCTGGAGAATTCCATGGACTGTATAGTCCATGGGGTTGCAAAGAGCTGGACATGACTGAGCAACTTTCATTTTCAGAGCCAATAGTGAGTGATATAGGTTACAGCTCCAGGAGTTAGCTACTTGCTTCATGAATGTGTCAAAAGAGAGTACTAATAAAGTAAAAGATTTCGCTAAATTTAGGGGGTAGTTAGTAAGATTTGAGTTTAACAGAAGGATGTGTGTCGCCTGACAAGGATAAGCATATGGGTGTAAAGATGCTAACTGCATCACAAATTTTTATTTTGCTCTTTTATTTAAAGTACATTTTAGGGATAAATATTTTTCAGTGTATTAATGTATTTAAATTCAGATTGTTTTATGACATATTTTTAAACTATTTATTTTTAAAATAAGACTTTGGGTGCATTTTTTGTCCATTCTCTGTGTTCTCTATCTTACCTCATCAAGCTATGTAAGGTTTAATTCAACATACTGCTGTTAAGTGGAATGGCGCGAGGTTTGTTCTAAATCCCACGTGGTTATACTGCTTTGACGAGTTGATTCCTGTGTGTTTGTGTTGCATAATGAGTTTGTCACTTATCTCAGCAATAAAGGATTTGATCCCGGATCAGGGAGTTCTGAGGTGCGGTTATTAGCAGCATCTCTTCTTTAGCTGAGGCTCCACATTTCAGCCCCGCTGACAGGGGTCAGCCACAGGGAGGCTGCAGGCACACTCACCTCCCAAGCTCTCACCTCCATGAGCCCACGGATGCCGAGGGGCGTGCAGACTGGCCTGTTGCAGGGCTCATGTCAATACCACGCTCATAATCATACTTTTGTTTGTCACATGAATCCACACTTAGCTTCTAAGAATTACATTCACAGCCCAGCTCAGTGGCAGCTCATAAAAAGCTTGGTCTGATGAATTTGGATGAGAATTAAAAGCAGAAACAAGAGAGTATCCAGGCCTTTGTGACTTTGGTCACACATGGTGATCTCCTCACTAAATCATGTGGGCTTGAGCAAGATGAAGGATGCCAGAGTTAACTTTTCTCAGAAACATAAGCTCTTCCATCCTGAGTGATGGGCCATTAGGTTAAATACACAGCATGTCTCTTTAACAGAAATGAATCCCATCAAAACCTGCAGATGGATTTAGATTCCTGCTTAGACTGGGAAATGATTTACAGAGTTCTTAACGATCCTCACCCTCAGGTCCGTCATGAAGAGTAAGGTAATCGTGTGCTGAGGGATAGTCTGAAGTCTCTTCACACGAAAATCTCCAACGTGGAGGCCAGAGACAAATTCAGACAAATCTTAAAAGAAAGTTCCCTGGAGCCAGTTCCCATCATTCACTTTCTCTGTAGGTATTCTTAGAAAATTTGGCCTCAAGAGCAAGATGTGAAGGGATTGTTAAGGGGAAAGTTAGCATGGATTCCCGTTTATTAAGATCAAAAATAGGATCCATCAGCATCCTCTTCCTGATAACCAGATACATTAAACTGTATGTATAATGTACCAACCAATGCATTATACTTCCTCTAGTTAGTTCTTTGAAGAGCCTTTGGGCATGTGTATCTATAGTCATATGTTCTTATGGTAAACCAATTCTGATTTAATATTTACTGAGCCATATGAATTAATGCTGCCATGTCCTGGATCAAAGCTCACTAACAAAGACTCAGTACATAGCTGAAAAGTATCAATTTTACTCTAGAAAAAAAAAGAGAGACTTGACCTATATTTATTGAAAACAAATGCTCTTTTTCTAAAAAATGTATTTTAAATAATTTACATCCATTCCCTGTTTGTAAACAGCAGGATTACTTGTTGGCTAGTGCTTTTCTTAATATTGCTTTTTCACACCTTTTGCCAGGGCTCCCAGAAAATGTTTAAAAACAATTTTCTTGATATTTAGTGTGACTGTATGTATTTCTAGTGATCTTCCCCCTCTATTAGTTTCTTTTTAAACTCAGACATGTTAATTATCAGAGAAGCTTTAAGAGTCAAAAAAATAAAGAATACAGAGATTTCTCTTCTAAAGCAGGGATTTACATTAAACTTATTTCAGGTTGCAAGTAAATCAGATTTTATTTATGATGTTTAAGGATAGCAATATTCATGTAGTTAGCTTGAAATAGTGTGTCCATAAATAATAAAATCAATCATGAAACTGATATGACTACTCATTCATCCCCTTCTGCTAGACAAAGCCAATGATCCCAAACTGTGCTGGGGAATTTATGTGCTCAGTCACTGGGAAGTGATTTCTGCAGTTCTTACCCAACCTCTCAGATCTGTGGGATGGAAATCAGGTCACAGTGTCACAGACACACTGGCTTAGAATTAGATCATCAGCCCTTGAGTAAATAACGTGCATGTTTCTAACCACCTGTAATTACCCCACACTTTTCTCAGCAACTCGGACACCTTCCAACTTCCCCGAGGTCTGGAGGATTTCTGTTTTGCTAAAGAGAGAGATTTGGTCTAATTTAGGATTTATCAACATTCTTTCATGGAGAGGATCAGTGAGCTGTTTTCTTTGCAATTTCTCTGTCAAATCTACACTGCTTCTGTAAGCTGTTTCTGAACTGGATTTACGATGGATTACTCCCACCATTGGGGATGTGCTCATTTCACACAATCGCTTTCTAAGTGGTGGTTTCCAGTTTGCTGTGTCTATGGAGCTTGCTGTACAGCCTTTTGTATATCAAGTTTGTAGAACAGTTCATTCAACTTTTCCTTGAAATTTTATTTTTTTTAATTTTCTTATGAATCTGATAAACCTATTTATCAGAACTGAGAAACGTATTTATTTATCTAATTTTTCTTTTGTTGTATCTGACTGTGTCACTCCAGTTAAAATAAAACCACCTTGGTGAAAATAAAGGCGATTTCTTTGCATTTACTGGATTATATGTCACAGCACCTGAAAAGGTTTGCCATCCATGTGGAGACCATGTAAGCAGTTATGACCGCTGTCTCGTCTGCAGAGATTACCTCTTCCACGAAAAGGAGGACCGTCCTCCCTGGCATGCAGATGGCACTGACCTACGCAGCCAAGCCGGAATTGTTCCCCTTACACACCAGGAGCACGGGACTCGAGGCTGTGAGCGGCTTTAAAGAAACCCAGATACACATTACATGTTGATTGATTTAACCAAATGAGTGGGGCTAAGATTTTAAAATGCTGAGAGTCCAACTGAGGGCAGAAAAGCTTCACCAGTGAGGTGAGGCATCACACCTATCAGGGCTCACTCCCTGTGACTTGAGAGAAGGGAGTTCCATAAACGGAGAAGATCCTGACTGGCGCACTGTGCTTTGCCTGGGACAGGTGATCATATGCCCTGTGACACAAACTGACTATGTTACGGCTGGTCCGTAGTTAATACAGTTGCTGACAAAACAGCAGGCCAGTGTGATTATGTAAATAGTAATGGAGTGCTTGAGGGGCCAGGCAATACCTATCTTATTGATAAGAATACAGTGCTTTAGCTGAGCTGCCTTTATACAGTTTATAAGAAAAAATTGAGTACAACATAAATCATTTGTGCAGTGAAGTTCTTAACAGGACAGCACTGAAATGAAGGCAGCAGCTTCTCCCCCAGAACCCGAGCCAGGCTAGACTTGGGGGGCCCATGCAATCTGCCATAGCATGCAAGCAGATTTGTGCAAGTGTATTTGTACATTTTTCAGGAGGATGGGTTCATAACTCTCATTTTATTTCTCAAAGGTCCATGAAACCTCCCCTACCACCTCCCCCAACCCGCCACGCTCTACCCCCACCATACACAAACACACAAAGAACTCTGTCACAAGGCCACACCCTCTGGGGAGCAGAAAGGGCTTTTTAATTTCTCTGTAGAACAAAGCACTAACATCATAAACACAGGCCTACAGAAATGCCAGTATTTAAAAAGCTTTACGTATCTGAACAACTGTAAGTGACTTCTTTTCATTGAACCCAGCTATAAAAAAAACATGCAAGAGAGTAAGAAACCATGTTTATTGCTTCTTTGGTACAACAAGAGACGTGACCTCAAACCTTGAAAATAAATAATCTCATCAATAAAACTACTGAACGGTAGGGTATTAAGACTCTTTCTTTGCTTTCACATGGACGAGCCCAAAATACGAATGGGTTTGGATACAGTACAGTTCAGCAGAAAGGCAAGCTGACGCTGAGAACCCCACGGGTGTAAGGAAAACACCCCAAGTGGCACAGCAACTGCAGAGTCCCCAGGAGCACAGTGATGGGGATCTTAAGCACCAATTCTCTTGACAGTAATGGGGCTGCTTCTTAACTAATCTGGTAAATCCTTGCAGAGCTGGAACGAGCGTCTGAGAACACGCGCTCACTACAAAATGGAAGTAACTACTGCAACTGAGGTAAACCAAACAGCGTCTCTGTTTATTGGCACAGCGGCCCGTGACGTACCACACACGGATAGCACACGTGAGTTCAAGAGCCTGGGGATGGGACTGTCGATTCACTCAAAAGGAGGGGTGTTGTCTGTCTGATCCATTGCTCTGTGGCTCCCCTCAAAGAGAAAGGAGAAAGGATTTGCTGAATAGCACCATTGTCCTAAACCTGATGGTCAGATCGACTCCTAGGGTACCACTGAAGGGGCCGTTCTCCCCCAGGCGCCTTCTTCAGGTGTGGTTTCCACCGACAGCCGCGTGGCACCAAGCCCCTCACTGATTGGGACCTTTGCTGTTGAATGCCCGCTGACCGGCCTGCAGGGTGCAGGACGCTGGCTCGCAGAAACCAGGGGGACCCGGGGGGCCTGGGGGGCCGGGCACACCGGGGATGCCCGCCACCCCAGGGGGGCCTCGCTCGCCGTCCCGGCCGTTCCTCCCGTAGCTGGCAGGACCCGGGTCACCTGAAACACACAGAAGGCACGCTCGTGAGCAGGAGACCCGCAGACGCAGACGCAGAAGGCACTGGCTCCTCCCCGGCCCGGCAGCGTGTGCAGAGGGCCTGGAGAGACGCTTTTAGAAATGACGGGATGGCCAAACTAGATCTGGATGGTGGGACAGGATCCCTTCATGGCAGTTGAGTCACTGCAAAATGAAAAGTGTTAGGAGACCCCGGAATGTCTCATCCCCTCTCCCATCTGCCGGATACAGCAGCCTCTCCACACAGATGTCTGCTGAGCCCAGGAACAGGCCGACTCAGATGCCAAACACACCTGGACCTCAATCTGTTAATAATTCATCGATACAGTTTGTACTTATTACATAATGGAATTATGTTGGACCCAGTGGGTTAAACAATTATTCCATCAAATTATTCCATCATCATATGTATATTAATCATTAAAATGAATTTCACCTGATTCTGACTTTTTTAACTTGGCTACTAGCAGATTTAAAATCATACACGCCAACTCGTGTTTGCGCCTCACGCTGTATCTCTTCAGACCACGCTCCTGTAGCAGCCGCCCTTATTTCTAGCGGGTGATCAAGTTCCAGGCAGGGAGACGTGCCCCTGGGTGGTTGGAAGATGCAGACAGGTGGCTGGAAGGCCTAGCTCTGCCGTACGAGTCACTCATCTCCCTGTCTCCTCATCCACAAGATGGATGATGCTGCCTGAGAACTATATTCTCTGCCTGAATGCACCTGATGAATGACTATTAGAAAATTAGTGCTTTGTGTTTCTTAGAAGACTGTGCAATGCACCCCACAAAGCTCCTTGAAATCCTTCTCATCAGAGCTTTACCCCAACAGGAACGACACACTGCCCTAAGCTCTTGGGAGGCGGTGGGGGGAGGGTGCGGGGGGGGGGGTTCTTTCTTTCGTTAAGTCCAAAGATTGTTTGGTTCCTCCCTGAACCAGTGAGGCATGGAGTCACAGACCCCATAACAAAGAGACACGTTTCTGCGAACATTCTCTCCATTGCACTAGCATGCCGTCACATGATGCCTGCAACGGTGGTGATACCAGAGGCGTGTAAAAGGAATCCTGTGTGCCAGGATAACACAGTGTTTACAGAGATCCTCCTTTGGGTCCGGGCTTCCCTGGTGGTTCAAATGGTAAAGAATTTGCCTGCAACGCAGGAGATGCAGGTTTGATCCCTGCGTCGGGAAGATCTCCTGGTGAAGGGCATGGCAACATGTTCCAGTATTCTTGGCTGGAGAATCCCAGGGACAGAGGAGCCTGGCGGGTCGCATGGGGTCACAAAGAGTCTGACACGACTGAGCAACTAACACTTTGATTTCTCCTCGTGTCCACGGTCTTAACTTGGCTATTAAGCCAAAAGCTGAAAACAAAATCTATACATTCAATTATATTCACTTAGATTTAGTTCCTTTCCCTGTTTCTTGGCAGTTTTTAGTTTTCTGTCCCTATTTTCAGTTCAGTTCAGTCGCTCAGTCGTGTCCAACTCTTTGCAACTCCACGAACTGCAGCATGCCAGGCCTCCCTGTCCATCACCAACTCCCAGAGTCCACCCAAACCCATGTCCATCGAGTTGGTGATGCAATCCAACCATCTCATCCTCTGTCGTCCCCTTCTCTTCCTGCCCTCAATCTTTCCCAGCATCGGGGTCTTTTCCAATGAGTCAGTTCTTCACATCAGGTGGCCAAAGTATTGGAGTTTCAGCTTCAACATCAGTCCCTCCAATGAACACCCAGGACTGATCTCCTTTAGGATGGACTGGTTAGATTTCCTTGCAGTCCAAGGGACTCTCAAGAGTCTTCTCCAACACCACACTTCAAAAGCATCGATTCTTCTACGCTCAGCTTTCTTTACAGTCCAACTCCCATATCCATACATGACCACTGGAAAAACCATAGCCTTGACTAGATGGACCTTTGTTGGCAAAGTAATGTCTCTGCTTTTGAATATGCTGTCTAGGTTGGTTATGACTTTCCTTCCAAGGAGTAAGCGTCTTTTAATTTCATGGCTGCAGTCACCATCTGCAGTGATTTTGGAGCCCGGAAAAAGCTTATTTATCCCATTTGCCTTCTGTTGGTCTTGTTGTAGTGATCTGGTCTTTTTCAGCTGCCTTATTACACAGCCCACATACTTTTAGAAGGAAAACTACATTATAGACACTGCTTTACACATAACATTCTTCCCATTATACTTACTATTAGGTCCACAAAAAGCCACATTACAGGACAAAATGTAGCGAAGCTGTAAGGGAATAATTATCTCTGACTCTATACATCTCAAGGCTGTAGACAAGCAGATATAAGTAATTTCCCTTCATTTATCTCATAAGCCTTCATTTGACTACAACAAGTGATGAAGCAGGTAATTCTGTGTTTCCCTCTCAAGACAAGGTCTACCCCTAACCCACGGCGCCTGTTGACAAGGCTTTAGCAGAACCCTGCCTTTAAGCAGAGCCTATTCAGATTTACTGCCACGGAGACAGTTAAAGGTTCAGTTGGTCTTTTAAGGCTTAAAAAGAGAGACCAGATATAAACGCTTTTAAATGGTCAGGCTGGACAAACGGCAGCCCATGAGCCAACGCTGGGGTTGTGAACAGTGTTATCAGGACACAGCGTGTCTGCTGTTTGCACACTGCCCTGGCAGCTCGGCACTACACAAGCAGAGGTCCGGGCTGCAGCAGAAGCCGTCTGGCCCTTGGGGCTCAAAAAGCACGGTCTTGCAGCAGGGGAAGGAGAGGACAGGAAAGGAAGAGAGTGGCACTGACACATAAACATGACCGAGCTAAACAGACAGCCAGCAGGAGCTGCTGTATAGCACAGGGAGCTCAGCTGGCTGCCCCGTGATGACCTGGAGGAGAACAGGAGGGGTGGGAGGGAGGTTCACGAGGGAGCGGGTATATGTATACTTATGCACATATGCATATATATGCATACATATGCAACATATGTGTGTTTGTGTATATATATATATATATACAGTTGTAGAAATATAGAAACCTCTTTTCAACTGCTGAAGAGAAAGCATGAATCGAAATTGCTCTTACTCTGCTTTGCCTGCTTCATGGGTGTCTGAGCTACACTGCTAAGTCACTTCAGTCGTGTCCGACTCTGTGCAACCCCATAGACAGCAGCCCACCAGGCTCCCCCGTCCCTGGGATTCTCCAGGCAAGAACAGTGGAGTGGGTTGCCGTTTCCTTCTCCACTGAGCTACACTAACAGCCTAATAGTTCGAGTTTTCTGAAATTTCAAGGACCTATAAAATGTTACTGCCAAACCTTTCATTTTTTAAAAAATGAACGTCTGTATAATTCTCTGTACTAACACTAGAGGGCAGTCATGTTACACACACAGAGGCCCAGCCTCTCAGCCCTAATAACACCTGCAATGCAATAAAAGGGACTAAGACACAGGCTTTAAAACAAAACAAAACATGGAAATCATTTCCAGCATTCAATAGGGAATTTCTCACCTTGTTCTTAGTGCTTGACAGAGCACATATGTTTCAGGCATTAGTGTATAAAGTGGGTTGTTTACATAAGATCCCCACACCCCAATAAAAGAGTGGAGACAGGACAGCCGCAGAAAAGGGGTAAGTGACTATGCTAGAGTCGAGCCCGGGCTTCCCAGGTGCCACTGGTGGTAAAGAACCCACCTGCCGACGCAGGAGACATAAAGGGCTTGGGTTCAATCACTGGGTCAGGAAGATCCCCTGGAGGAAGGCGTGGCAACCCACTCCAGTATTCTTGCCTGGAAAATCCCATGGACAGAGGAGCCTGGAGGGCTACAGTCCATGGGGTCGCATAGAGTCGGATATGACCCAAGCAACTTAGAAAGCACACACACAGACTTAAGCTTAAAGCGAGTGTGCCCTTTCTGTCTGGGGACTTCTTCACTCAGGATCCACAGGTAAAGCTCATCTATCTGCAAACCTTGAACAAGAAACCTGGTACAGTAAGTGCGAGTCAGTCTAACGTCCGGGTCACGTTCACACACAACGATTATTTAAGGTCCTCGTTCTCCCAGCACGCTTAGATACACAAAGAAGTCAGGGCCCACTCTTAAATATCTTTTCTTCATATCCCCAGAGTGGGAAGCAACTGGTCCCTAGTGAACAAGTCCAGTGGCAACAGGCAAAGAGTTACTGGTGAAGAGACACTCATCAAAGGTCTCTGTTAAGAGACAGACACGGGAGAGGTTAAGGCAGGGGGCAGGGTCTAAGGTCCCAGAGGGCTTGCTCAGTGCGGTCCCCACAGCTCTGGGACAGGAGCAGAAAAGGAAATGTGCCAAAGTCAGGGGTCAGAATGGCAAGACAGACCCAGCACACACCTGGACCGCCCGCACGACACTGTCCACAGCAAGAACTTGGACACAGGAATGTCGGCCTTGTCACTTACTACCCGAGAGATCTCTGTCGAGGCCCGTGACCTTTGTGAGTCTGTGTTTCCTCAAACATAAAAGGAGGAATAATAATAACTAAATTTGCAGAGTAGTTGCCAGAAGCCAGGTGCTATGCTAAGTGCTTTCCAGGTATTAACACATCCACAGATCCTCCTAAATGAGGAGGGTCTTCCCATGCCCGGGAAGCCCAACTCCACCTCCCTCCCCTCTTACACACCTGCCCTGCCCACCTCTGGCTGTGAGACGCAAACTGGACGATCTGTGTCCATGTTTAGACGACAGGGTGCTACAGCCAATTTGACAGTCCCTGCAATTGTCATGATAAGAACCCAAGGTCTGTATTAGACGATGGACCATCACACCCTCAAGGGGCACACGATACTTCACAGTGAACACGCTGAGAGAAGGAGGGCAGACAGAGGCCGAAAACAGTCCAGAAGGAGCACAGCCATTCTGACAACTGGCAGATAATGAAGGTATTGCATTTCTTCCAATACATCAGCTATGTTAGCACAAAGAAGAATGACCCAACGATCTTCTTTCCATTCAGAAGGACCCGAGTCCCAAATTCAACAACAGGTCGCAGAATATCCTGTTCTGCCAGTTCCCTCCTTTACTTAAGATGTGTGTTATCTACAAGGCTCCAGACAAGTCCCTGAACACAGCCCTGGTGAAGGCTCCCCTGGGTCCCAAAGTCCTCCTCCTGTCAGGATTGTGAGAGACCAGAAATCACTTTCTTACCCACACTCCAAGGTCTCCCAAGGATATTTAAAGAGGCCCAGCTACTTGGTGACGTGATATCCTGGGACCAACGCTTTGCACTTGCGGTCTGGAGTCACAGCAATTCAGCGGACGGAGAGTCTGAGGTGTTAGGGGCAGTGCTGACTGACAGAAGGTCGAGAAAAAGCCATAAAGGCTGAGCCAGGGCCCAGCTCTGCACTTCAGCCACCTCAAAATGCAGCAGTGCGTTTGTCACATTAATAATAGTTCGAATAAATGGCATTTCTGGAGCATCCACTATAGCCAGAAACTGTCCTAGGCTCCTTTCATGGATTGATTGTTCTTTAATTCTCAGAATTAGACTCTCCGGGAGATGGGATTGATTACTATCACTGTTTTGTAAGTGGGACACCAAGGCACGGAGCCAATCAGGAACTAGCCCAACGCCATAAAGCTCGGAAGTGACTGTCAAGGTGTAAAGCCAGATATCTGAATCACAGAGCCCACACTCCCAAGGGCCACTCTCAGAGGACTTGATTTAGAGGCAGAATGGCCCCAAAACCTCTTGCTCAGGGACTGAATGGATTTGAGAAACTGTCCCCTGAGTACGTTTAGGCAGACACGGGGATATGAGCCAACCCGAAACCAACGATCCCGCTGGTGCCTCAAAGCGGATGTAGACACAGACCTGACTGCGTGCTTCGGCCAGTGAGCCTCGATTCTTTAAAGACTAATCTGTAACTCTGAGTTCACCCTAAGTAACGTCAAATATCCCCTCAACGAAAATGTACCTAAAGCACAGAAAAACACAGATGGATAGAACCAGGAAGGGAGGGGCGAGGGCTGGAAAAATGCAGCAAGGAAACAGAGGACAGGCTTCCGAGTCCTGGACAAACCTGACTTTAACAAACCAGATTTAAGCCGTAACTCCAAGACTAACATATAGTCATTTTCACAAGGAAGACCAGCTGAGGGTCACGGAGAGCTGCCGGGGATGACTTGCCCTACCTGACCACTCACCCACACACGGATGACTGGTGTCCTAGAAAGCAAATCCACGGAGCCCCTTCCGGGCCGAGCAAGGGTCCCGGGACACCATTCAAACCGCACAAATACAAGCTGGTCTCCACCTTCCTATTTTTAAACGCAAAATGGGATTTATCAACAGATTTTTTTGAAAGCAGAAGTCACCAGACACAATAATGTATTTTTGGTAAATTGTGCCAGTACTACAAGCTGCTGATCCAGGAACTGTAATTTGCCAACAAAATGGGAGAAGGAGAAATTGTCAGGATCTCTTTCAAATACACGGATAATTAGGTAAATCGTAATGATGTTGTTTTATTAGCCTTCAAACATTCTATTCCTACCACGAATAAGGGAGACGAGTCCTCAGAAAAGTCTGTTTTCCTTTTCTTTCTGCTAGACATCCGTCAATGAATCCAGACTTTCAGTTCAGTTCAGTCGCTAAGTCGTGTCCGACTCTTTGCGACCCCATGAACCGCAGCACGCCAGGCCTCCCTGTCCATCACCAACTCCTGGAGTTCACTCAGACTCACGTCCATCGAGTCAGTGATGCCATCCAGCCATCTCATCCTCTGTCATCCCCTTCTCCTCCTGCCCCCAATCCGTCCCAGCATCAGTCTTTTCCAATGAGTCAACTCTTCGCATGTGTGGCCAAAGTACTGGAGTTTCAGCTTTAGCATCATTCCTTCCAAAGAAATGATGCTAAAGCTGAAACTCCAATTCTTTGGCCACCTCAACTTTACTGTTTATTAAAATCTTCCCTGGGTCCCATTCAACTCCAGCCAGATTTTCTTTCCTTTTCTGATCACAAAGGCTTCCTTTTCCAATCACAAAAATTCATCAACTTGTGAAAACATCTTGACAGGCCCACCAATTACCATTTTAGAAAGGCAGCGTTTGAGCTATCTCCAAATGCATTCATATTTTTAAAAATTATTTTAAATGAGAAAGTGATCACCAGGAGTAATGAAATGGATAATTAGAAAGCAATGATGTTTGGGGGCTGCAATTATAGCCATGATTGACTACGTAAGCCTCCAGCAGAATTAGAAAACGATCATTTCTTTGCTAGATTTCCCTCAACCAAGTTTTGCAGATCCACGGCAGGAGTGTGGGCCACCCTCCTTCTGCATAAGCCCCCTCCCCTGACCAGTCTCCCCAGGGACTTCAGGGGGCCTTCCTGAGCCTTGGCCCTGAAGCGCTCACAACGTTTACTGGAGGCTCAGGCTATTCACGCTCTTCACCTGAACTGGATTTCAGGCCCCAGGAGGCCGCTTCTGCACTTGGACTTGGCGGATGCATCCCGCGGATTCACATGGGACAGCCTGGACCTCGGCCACAGAGTAGCCGGTGTGTAAGGAGAGCAGACACCCAGTGAGAGTGCCCGCTGTCACACAGACATGACTGTGTCACCTCAGTCTACCCAGCTGGGCTACATTCTTGGAGTGACTCCTGCGATAGGAATGCGCAGGTTTACTTATTTTGGGATATGGGTTTCTGGAGGGTCTGGGTGTTTGAAGGAAAAGCTTTCAGAATAAAATTTCAGTTATTCCCTGTGCAACATGAGTAGCTGAAAACTTGGATTCGTCTTCCTGTTGCTCTGACGTTTTAGTTAAAAAAAAAAAGAAGAGAAAACTAACACTGGGCTAGAAACAGACAGGGCCCCATTCATCCAGAATTTTAGTGCATTGTGGCTGGACCTCCACAGCAATTTTTAACGTATTTACTTAAGAAAGTAACATTTCAAGGCATGTATTCTTCTCTCAAAGAATACAGACATGATTTATAGACTATTAACTTATAGTTATAAGTTTATAGACTATTTATAGTCTTAATTTATAGACTATTTAACTCTTCATTAAAGGTGGTCTTCAAAAATTGATGTCGGTCATTATTATCACATGATAAACAGAGGTAATCAAAGAGCCATACTTTACAGTGTGATCCAGTTCAGACCACCTGCTCCATACCACTTCCCACCTCACCCTGCCTTCATCCTTACCTGGGAGACCCGGAGCTCCTGGCAAACCTTTGGGACCTCTTCCTGGGGGGCCACGATCCCCTCTTTCTCCTGCATCACCTGTGTGTCATAAGAAATGTTACTTTTCTGTATGTCTATAAAAATGAACATAAAGCATAAACATAAATTCAACTTAAAGCAAAGCCTACGTTCAGAAACCAAAAAGTTATGAGGTTGCCACTAACTAGGTCTTACTAAGTACATAGCGAGGCATAAATCGAGTTAATTATATTAAGATATCTAAGGGGGAAAAAAATCAAATGATCGTATCGGTAGATGCTGACAAGCCACTGATACAACATTCAATAAAGTAAGTACCAAGCTACTTCCCTAACATGATAAAGTCCATCCATCTCAATCTTGAAGCTGGCACAAAGCTTAACAAGAAACACAATAGCAGTTTCACTGAAGTCAGAACATTATTAATACAAACACGCCCACTTTATCACTATTATTATTTGGTTTGAGCCATCCCTGCTTTCAGGTGACATGACTGTTTTCTTAAACCCTAGAAAATCAACTCAAAACCTACTATAGACAATAAGAGAATTCAGCGAGGTACAAAATACATGGAAATCAATATTTGTTATATATATAAACAACAGCCAGTTATAAGATGCAGTGAACAAAAGTCTCATTTGTAATGATGACTAAATCATCAATAACTAGGAAAAGAAGTTTAATCAGAAATATGCAAATCCAATATGAGAGAAAATTGAGGGAACTTCCCTGGGGGTGCGGTCGCTAAGAACCCACCTTCCAGTGCAGGAGACACGGGTTCCATCCCTAGTCCAGGAAGAGTCCACACGCGACAGAGCAACTGAGCCTGTGCACCGCGGTTACCGAGCCCTCGCCCCAGAGCCCATGAACTGCAATGACTGAAGCCTGCCTGCCTGCCAAGCCCGGGTTCCACAACACGAGAAGCCCATCCACCACAAGGAAGAGCGGCCCCCGCTCACCACTAAAGAAAAGCCTGTGCAAAGCGGCGAACACCCGCCGCAGACAAAGAAAGAAATAAGTAGAGCGGCCCCCGCTCACCACTAGAGAAAAGCCTGTGCAAAGCGGCGAACACCCGCCGCAGACAAAGAAAGAAATAAGTAGAGCGGCCCCCGCTCACCACTAGAGAAAAGCCTGTGCAAAGCGGCGAACACCTGCCGCAGACAAAGAAAGAAATACGTAACTCTTTAAAAAGAAAGAAAGAAAACTGAACAGAAGCTTAAAACAATCTAAATATCCATTAAAGAGATATATACACTATGGAACTTCCACGGAGTGGAATATTATGCGTGGGTAAAGAAGAATCAGGAAGAAGGTTTGTGAAATGATGCCCAAGACATTGTTAAGTGTAAAAAGCAAGGCCCAGATGACTTACTAAAGGACAATGTGATTTGTTGCTAAAAGGACATAGGGAAAATATATATATATTCATAGATCCTTTATAGAATCGCTGGTAAGGGTATATCGAAAACTAAGAACAGCGATTCCCTAATGGAAGGATAAAGGAAACCAGGCAGATAGGAGACAGGGATGGGACAGACACTCTTCACTGAGTGTTTTTTAATACATTTAAAAACTCTTGAACCATGTAAATTTAGCATCACCAAAAATAAATTAATGAAGTTTCAAAATGTAAACTGCACTGTCACAGTGCCTACGTTTCGTTTCTGTCTCATTATTTATAGGGAAGGTACTTTGGATTGCAGCCAACCATGTGCATTTGCAAGACCGCTGATTGAATTCAGGAATTGAGCAGCCACGCAACAAAACCTGCATTCATTATCCTGGCCCCTGCAGAGGCCAAACTTAGAAACCTGGCCTCATTAACAAAACACCCTAATACCTTAGTTAACAGGTGTTAAATGACATTGACTATGCCTAGTAGAAGACAACTTCTACTACCCATTAGCAAAGTAGTATGCTATTATTATACTATATCCTTAGAAGATGCAATGGCGTTTCACAATAAGTTCTGTACGTAATCTTTTTATCCAAATATTCGTATCAATCCAACCTCATTAAATATCGACAGCTTTGTTACAATTTAAAAAACAAAATCACACACAGAAAGAAAACAGGAAGAATATCTGTACAACCATCTGTGCATTTGTCAAATAGTCAAAAATCTCTTATTAAGAAATGAATGTTTAGTAATCATACTTTGACTTTAGCTGTGAATGTCCTTGTGTGAACATTTATATGATGAATCAACATTTTGAAGATAATTTAAATTTTATAAATATTATGTAGGGATATACATAATATTCAAGCTCAGCTTGAACTCATATATAAACTAGCTATTTTTTACACTCATCATCAATATGACATTACTATAGTAGGAAGATATGACAATTAGCATTTTAAAAACTAACAGCTTATGCTCTCTTGTTAACTTGGCAATTTAAATGTCATTTCACTGTAATTCTCAAGGCTGGCAGTGAGAAAGTGCCACGTTTTCTGAAAACACGAGATGAAGATTATAAATTAAAATGCAACTTTCACGGAGATAGTGACAGTTAAGCACATTTTAGCATGAAGCCACACCACCTTCAAAATGTTTGCAAGGAATAAGACCACTGCCTCTTTAAAACAACATATATATATATATATGTGTGTGTGTGTGTGTGTGTAAACCAAGTCATAGGAAAAAATGGATATAAGGGGTGAAATGATGTGAAATTTCTGGAGAGATATGAAAACCTTAACAAAAAATCATAATCCTAGAACTGAAAAATACAAGATCTGAAAGTAAAAACTCATTGGATGGAATTGCCAGCATATTTGGACACTGCAGAATGAAGGGAACACAGCGTGGTAACATTAATTAACAGCACTGTATGATATGTAGAATAACATCTTTTACAAATCAAAGAAAAGACCCTTGTCTTAGCTTCGATGCTCTTTCTGGAGGTCAGTCATGGAAAAACACGTTCTCGACAGGCCCAGGACACAGCCACACTGCAGCCTGCGGCAGCTACGCTGTGCAGGCTCTGCTCCCCGCAGGGTTACTCTGCTTCAGCAAACACTGGCCACATCTTCCTCCAAGATGTAGAGAGCTGGCCTGGGAGCTAAAGCCCACCTCTGTTAGCCTGTTGTGTCAGAAAGGACATATAAAAAGCTTATAAAAGATGCTTTGGATACAGTAGGAAGGGGATAGACACTTTGAGTAGAAAAATAGCTTTTTATGTTCAGAGTGGGGGAATCTAGAGAAATTCATATTGCTCCAAAACTGCTACTGAATCCATCTATTTGGAAGCTATACTCTGCTCCATCCTCAATCGAGGATGAACACCGGAAAAGGTGAGGCTCAGGTGTGCCGGTGTACTTTCCCTAGCTGTCACTGACACAGAGACATGTCTGCTTGAGGTCCACTAAAAGATTTTAAAATACAAACAGCCTGTCTCAAAGGGGCTTAAAATTAACAAACCACAAACATTTATAAAGAGTATTTAGGACAAGAAAGACTTATTTAATTCTAAGAAAAGTGAACCCAGGGCCAGTCAGGGGTCACCTTTCATGAAATGAGCACACAGCCCTAACACGTTTGCGTAGAAGTGTGTAAGACATGTCGGCAAAAACAAACAAAATACTCAAACACAATGGAAGCTTTGAGTGTGGTCTGAGGCTTATTTCTACTAGCTCCTGTTAAAAATGTTCCGCTGTGTTTTTCCAAGTAACTTTTAAGGAAAAAAACAGTAATTTGATTAAGATACAGCCTGAACTGTTAAAAGCTTAGTAAAACTGGTTTATTAATAGTTAAACTTGTCTGCTTAGGAATTTCCCTGGAAAACACCCTCAAAGTGACTATGGCAAACCCAGACTCCCATCATCCCTTCTCTTATTAAGGATGAAAAAAAAGGCAAAGAAACACATCTCTTCTCTGATCAGTAAAATGGTAAAGTTTCAAGTGGTGGAGTGTTTATTCTCAGGGAAAATTTGAGCTCTAAGCTTTGGGCGTTAGAACACCGCGTGTTTTCTACTAAGTAGGACTATTAATGTCTGTGGAGGACAAGAAAGGTCAAGGCCAGCTACCTAGAACTGTACATCTTCAAACGTGTGTCAGCACTGAATGATATAGAAAATCTGATTGTTCCTTTCTGCCCACATCCCAATCTTAACAAGTAAAACTGAGAGAAGATGCTGCTTTAATGGCACCCAATGGCAAGAAAGGCATGAAGGAGGGCAGGGAGAGAACGTCTTTAGAAAAAAGAAAAGAACAGCCTCACTCCTAGTTTATAAGTTATGTCATGAATCCTGCAGGAAACAGGAGCAAGTCCCAAATACGATCAAACTCTGCTTGATGGATGGACTCAGTGCCAGAGACACTTCTCGGGTTTCAAATATAGAAATATAGTTTTCTTTCCTCCAAAATAAGGTTCGCTTGCTGGGGCCCATCCAGCCCCACCCAGACACAACTCTGCACTGTGACTCCCAGCTTCCCAGGAAGTTTTCAGGTCATGTACGCGTGTTAGGAGTGCTCCTCAGTTCTGCATGCACATTCAGATCACCTGCAGAATGTTTTTAAAGTCTGACACCAAGTAACCAGGTGGATAGTGGTAAAGAACCCGCCTGCCAATGCAGGGGACGGAGGAAACGTGAGTTCAGTCTCTGGGTAAAGAAGATCCCCTGAAGGAGAGCATAACAACCCACTCCAGGATTCTTGCCTGGAGCATCCCATGGATGGAGGAGCCTGGTGGGCTTACAGTCTGTAGTGTCACACAGAGTCAGACAAGACTGAAGTGACTTAGCACCAAGTAACCAAGCCAAGTAGATCACAGTATCTGGGAAGGGGCTGCAGTCACAGGCAGGGTTGAAGGCTCCTCGGGTAAGTTCCATGGGCAGCCCGGGCTGTCTCCCCTGGGCAGGCCGTCCTGACTCAGCAAGCACACAGATCTCTTCCTTCCTTAGACGGAAGATGGGACTTCAGGAGCCAGCTCCTACGAACTCAAGGTTAAGCTCCGCCCCCAAAATGGAGGCTTCCTTAGAGCCGAAGAAAACAGGGCTGTGATCCCCATCACCTTACAAGGCGGTCCTTCCCAGGGAAGACAGGCAACCGCCCTGCACGAGCACATCTCCGCTGGGGGCCCCTCTACAAAGTCTCTGCCTCAGGGAGCCTGGGTGGGCGGAAGGATCTGCCTTCCGAACAAGGTCTCTGGTGATGCTGAGGCCGCGGGGACCACTCTTGTGAATCACCGCTCCTTGGTGCCCTTTAGTGACCACATGCAGGCAGAGGAGTCACCGTGGGCTGGAGCACAACAGAGACAGCTAAGCCAACAGTCCGACCACGGTATGGGCTTCCCTAGAACAGTTTACGTTTGCGGGTGAGTGCGGCGTGATCACAGGGAGTACCTCCGGTATGAATTCCTGAACAGAAGCTCAGAGTGGGACCGAGATGAATGGCTAAGGGATCCTTTCAGAGAAGAGGTCCAGCTCTCTGTAAGCTGAACTCAGAGCTCTCTGCATAGATGACTCTGTCCAGCCTCCAAAAACATGGCAACTGTGCCAAATTCACAAGAGGCCCCAATTAGAGCTCTCTCTTTTTTTTTTTTTTAACATGCAGCTCTTTACATGCCAAAAAAAAATAGTGAACAACACTGTTCCAACTGAGGGTGTTGTGAGCTAAATGCATCTCCCATTCAATTATAGATCCAGAAAGACAGCTTGCTTGACCTCTGACCATTTGCACCATATTTATCCCTAATTGGAGCATCTCTGTCTAAAAAACAGAAATCCCTCTCTTGGTTTTTTTTTGTTTTTTTTTGTTTTTTTATTGAAGGATAATTGCTTTACAGAATTAAAATAGATAGCTAATGACAATTTGCTGTATGGCTCAGAAACCTCTCTTGTTTTTGACACCACGTCTTTCTGAAGTTCCCAGAAAGCTGTCAGTCACTCATCGTGATACAGAAACTCCAAACTTTTCATCCTTTTGGTCAATTATCCGGGGTACACTGGCCCCAAGCTGACCTACTCACCTGAACTAGCAAGCACCATCTGAGGCAGCCCATTCTTCTGCAAATTCTGCAGAATACCTAACACACTCACAATCCTATTTTCCTACAAGACACCGGTTTCAAGAGCTTAACTTGCTTTAAATAAAAGGAGAAACAAACTCTCTCACACCCTCTCAACATGTTAAATAAGGAATACGGTTGTACTTTAGAGCTGAAAAAAATAATCCATCAAAACAGATATACAATGTCACTCTTTAAAAGGAGAAGGGGGTTTCCCTGGTAGTCCAGTGGTTAAGACTCTGCGCTCCCAATGCAGGGGGCATGGGTGTGATCCCTGGTTAGGGAACTAAGACCCCATATGCATATTTTTGGCATGGCCAAAAACAAATAAATAAAAGAAGAGGGAGGCAGCTTTAACTTGCGATGAGATTTTTCTGACATCCTGCTAACAAGCCTCATTAGTTGAAGTAATAGATACACTCCAGAGCCAGTCGCCATCTCAGAAGACCTCTACAATGATTTCAGGGTCTCAAAAAACAAACAAAAAGTCTGAACGATCCTGAAGTTTATCTTGAACTACGACCAAAGCAGCATGACTGGAAAAGATCGAGACCAAAAGTCAAGGAACCTGAATTCTGGTATTGGGTCTATTGCCATCACACACCAAGGTCAAGAAAATACCAAATGACAGCTTTTTAATCTTCACCAGCCCCACAGAACAGAACGATAATTTCACGTCACAGACACCTGGCACTTGCCAGGACAAGTGAATTCACCTAAAAAAAGAAAAAAAATGGCCAGTGTGTGTTCCTGGTTCCACATGAGTAAAAGGCCTTACCTTTAGGGCCCCTCACACCGAGAGCACCAGGGGGACCCTTCATGCCCGGGAGGCCGCGGAGTCCCATCTGGCCCGGAAAGCCATTCTCTCCAGGGGGACCCGGGGGGCCAGGGGGTCCAGGCAGTCCAGGGAGGCCCGAGGCTCCGGAGTCCGGACGCTTCAGACTCGCAGCCATCTGAGCAAAGTGCTCTACAAGGCAGTAAACAAAACCACCCACGGAAGTCAGAAACATGAAGGTGATTCAAGGGAAACGCGAACTATTTCAGGTGCCTTTTTTCTAAATGCTTCACCAGAGCTTCAGAACTGGGGGTGAGGGATGAATAAAGCTTGGTTGGTTTTCCCCCAGGGTTTCTGCCCCGAGGCATCGCTGATGCCACTGTGTTCAGCCCTCTGCGGGGAGAGCTGGTCCTGCTGCCTTGAGGCAGGGGAGAGGATAGAGGGATAGAGAACCTTAACCTTCAGGACCCAGCGTGTCCAAAAGGATAAGTGTGTCACCTGAACCTGGCTGGTTATCTGAAAACCCAGGATGGGAAGGAAGTGAGCTGCTCAACACAGCTGGAAGCAGACATCTTAAAGCTGTATCAAAGCCAAGGACATTGTCCAGAATTAGTACTAAGACACCGTTTGAGACCTGGGCTCATGTGCTTAGCTTGAACATATTACTTTATGTGAAATATCCTGAGGATCCATGACTTGCTAATAATTCTCCTTCTCAAGTTTTTTTCATGCCTGGAAGATACACCAGACGTTAATGAGAGCCTGCTTCTTGGGAATGGTCACAATCTGTCTTTAAAAATTTATAACTGTGTAGGTGTTTTCAGGAACCATTAAATAGATCAAGAATCATCTACTAAAACCAGAGAATAAGAACATTTTCCCATTAAAATACTCTAAGGGAAATATTCTAGTGTAATGTTTTTTAAAGCTTTGGGTGTGAAGGAGAAAATGAATTCGAAACATATTTCTCACCAAAATTTCTAAATTGGTCATATATGAATACCCTAGGTGGGCCTTATTTAAGTGAGGGTTAGCATAAAGTCATACTTTTCTCAACATGAAATGCTTAAAATGGAATTATCCTTTCAAAATAATATGTCTTCAATATTGGTTTCCAAATACAGAGGTGACAATTTCATCCTGCAAAATTCTATGCATCTACTTGACAAGCTAGACTATCTCATGAACACATAAAAGGTAAGTGTTTCTTCATGACAGAATTAGTTCCAACTAGAATCAGACATCGAGAAGGCAATGGCACCCCACTCCAGTACTCTTGCCTGGAAAATCCCATGGATGGAGGAGCCTGGTAGGCTGCAGTCCATGGGGTCGCTAAGAGTCAGGCAGGACTGAGCAACTTCACTTTTACTTTTCACTTTCATGCATTGGAGAAGGAAATGGCAACCCACTCCAGTGTTCTTGCCTGGAGAATCCCAGGGACGGCGAAGCCTGGTGGGTTGCCGTCTATGGGGTCGCACAGAGTCGGACACGACTGAAGCATCTTAGCAGCAGCAGCAGCAGAATCAGACAATAAATAGGAACTGCCATAACTACAGATGAATTTAGATAAAGGTTAAGAAATGTGAAAATATATATCACCATTTTGGCAAAATTCCAGTTATAGATTTTCTACCTATGTGGTGCATGAATGGAAATAATGGCCTTAAGCTTCTTAAGGGCAGAAGTCTACTGATCATTTCTCATATAATCTGCAGAGAGAGCCTAGGTCAATGCCAGGGACACACCAAGGGGTAGGACATTTAGAAGGGAAAGAGCCTGAGAATTTGTTTTCCAAAGGAGGGGAAAAAGTATGTGTGTGTGTGTGTGCGCGCGCCTGTGTGTGTGTGTGTGTGTGTGTGCGTGCATGCCTGTGTGTAGGCTGACCCAGAAATGTACTACTTTTCCTTGAGGCTATAAGCAAATGGCAACAAACTGTACAGAACAGAAGTGAAATTAATACTATTGAAAATCCCCCACCCTTTAAAGCCTACAAAAAGTCAAGCCATGACGATTTATTTACCTTGTATGACTCTCATGCAAACCTGCTTGATGTGCTGATCAGTCGGTGCTCTGCCCTGGGACGGAAAAGACAAAAGCCAGTTTGTCCACTAGCGAAGCCTACAAAGGGGGCATTGTTGAATGGAAAACCAACAGGCTGGGCAAGGGACCAGTGGCTGGATTTACAGGAGAACTGGCCCCACGCTCGCTGCGGAGCTGAGGTCGGGTGCCTCCCACCCCCACCTCAGCCCTCCCCCAGCCCCCCTCCAGCCCCCCTCAAGCCCCCGGCTCCCAGCCCCGCCAAGGGGCGGCACCTCAAGGGGAAAACCGCGGAGCCGGCCCGCACTCACCGGGGGGCCCTGGATCCCGGGCAGGCCGGTGGCGCCCTGCTCCCCCTGCACGCCGCGCGGGCCGGGCGGGCCTCGGGGTCCTTCCTCTCCAGGAAGCCCCCGGCTGCCTTCGGGTCCCCTCACGCCAGGCTCCCCAGGGTTCCCCGCCTGGAACACAGGGACGCACGTTAAGTCCAGCTTGAACACAAGGAGGGCGCCTGCTTCAGATTGAAATAAGCACTGACATGAAACTGTAGGTTCACCGACACTGCCTCCCAAGTTAAAAATCTAAGTACCAGTAGGTGTTGCCTCAGAGGTTACAAAGCCTCAAGGTGAAAATCCGTCATGCCACACAATTAACTCTCCAGTCTCTCAGAATTCCAATTCAAGTAAACATTTTAAAGATCTTTCTTTGGGGCCTAGATATTATTTCTAAAGTTTAAAATCACGTTCTTCATACTTTAAGCCATTTCTAAGAGCAAGTTTGTTTTTAATTAAACGTGTTAACTCTTTGGGGCCACAGAAAGACTACTGAGTTCATAAGACATGTTACACTGTGTATCACCAATACGAAAGCATAAAATAAAGATATTTCCAAGAACGTAAGTTATTTAGCCTTTATAACATTCTTTGGAGAATCTGAGGAAGCCAGATGTATCCAGGAATTATAAAACACTAACGTGAATTAAATCAACACATTTAAAATGCTGCATTTAAAATACCAGAACAAAAAGAGTGAGTCCATAATTTATCTAAGGATACAGGAAGTTAAAAATCTAAATATTAAAAGATGTTTAAACCACTACAATATTGTAAAATAATTAGCCTCCAATTAAAATGAATAAATTTATAAAAAAAATAAAACTTATCAAAAAATAAAGATGCTTAAAAAAACAAATCAATTATTTCCTTAAAATGAAACCATATACCAGTTAAATTTTTCATCTGAAAGCAGACCACTAAAAGCATCTTTACAGTCCTCATCTACAAAAACTGTTTTAAAGAGAAACTAATTTTTTGTTAAGCTACCTCCAGTGGAATTTGTGGCATAGCAGTTACAGTGACTGCTGTTTACAGAATAAAAATGAGAAGATAAAAGTGAAAGAGCATGGGGGAATGCCACTGTTCTAGATCTGATATTCATAAAGCTGCTCCGTCCAGCTTCCTTTTCATACCAACGTTTCTCTAAGAAAAGTCAACTCATTCAAACGTTCAGATGTTTTAAACTGAAGGAAAAATGGTAATGAAGCGATGCTTCCACCAGACACATCTTAAGAAAGCTCAGGGAGTATGCTTTTTCCAATCTCTCTGTACAAAAAAAAAAAAATGGTATTCATCTAAGCCAACTTGTCAAAATTGCTTCTTGAAGAAATTATGGCTTAAAAAGATTTCCTGAGAGTCAGGTTCAAGGGAGAAAACTAAGGATGTGCTCTGGAACTAAAGCTGGGTATTGTCAGGTCACTAGAATGCAAGGTATAGCAACTTCTAAAAAAGTCCAGTGTGTGTGTGCTCAGCCGTGTCCAACTTTTTGTGACCCTTTGGACTATAGCTTGCCAGATCCCTGTCTATGGAATTTTCCAGGCAAGAATACTGGAGTGGGTTGCCATCCCCACTCCAGGGGCTCTTCCCAACCCAGGGATTGGACCCGCTTCTCTTACATTCCTGCATTGCAGGCGGGTTCTTTACTAGTGCCACCTGGGAAGCCCAGACTGCTGCTGCTGCTAAGTCGCTTCAGTCGTGTCCGACTCGTGCGACCCCATAGATGGCAGCCCGCCAGGTTCCCCCGCCCCTGGGATTCTCCAGGCAAGAACACTGGAGTGGGCTGCCATTTCCTTCTCCAGTGCATGAAAGTGAAAAGTGAAAGTGAAGCCACTCAGTCATGTCTGACTCT
This sequence comes from Bos taurus, assembly GCF_002263795.3. Lineage (NCBI taxonomy): Eukaryota > Metazoa > Chordata > Mammalia > Artiodactyla > Bovidae > Bos > Bos taurus. The sequence goes on from NC_037336.1 coordinate 9,321,440, forward strand.
AAGTGACCCCACGGACTGCAGCCTACCAGGCTCCTCCCATGGGATTTTCCAGGCAAGAGTACTGGAGTGGGTTGCCATTGCCTTCTCCAGGGAATCCCAGACGCTACATTTTAATTTCATCAGTATTCCTTGGGTAGTGACAGAAAAGATGGGGTGGGAAGGGAGGTGATCAATCAAGAGCTAATTCCTAGTATTGCATCCAAATTTATGATTTGGAAGAATGGCACTGAAACATGTATAATATCATATATGAAACAAATCGCCAGTCCAGGTTCAGTGCATGATACTGGATGCTTGGGGCTGGTGCACTGAGACGACCCAGAGGGATGGTACAGGGAGGGAGGCGGGAGGGGGGTTCAGGATAGGGAATACGTGTATACCCGTGGCAGATTCATGTTGATGTATGGCAAAACCAATACAATAGTGTAAAGCAATTAGCCTCCAATTAAAATAAATAAATTTATATTAAAAAATAAAAATAAAAGAAAAATAAATAAATGAAATTAACTCACTTTGACACCTGCACTGTTCATCCACCTTTCTCTTTTATAACTTGAATTCTTGCCTTTGAACATTACTGATTATTTCTAGACAGTGAGGTAGGATTTCCATTATCAGATTCCATCCAGGCTTACCCTTTACAGTGTTTCTCAATCCTAAACCATTTCTGTCGAAGATTCTAAGGCATAGAGGTCGTATGTATACAGGTGTGTGCATTTGTGTGTGTGTGTGTTAGTCATTCAGTCATGTCCAACTCTTTGAAACCCCATGAACTGTAGCCCACCAGGCTCCTCTGTCCATGGAATTCTCCAGGCAAGAATACTGGAGTGGGTAGCCATTCCCTTCTCCAGGGGATCTTCCTGATTCAGGGATCGAAGCCAGGTCTCTTGTATTGCAGGAGGATTCTTTACCATCTGAACCACAGGGAAGTCCAGTATGCACCCAGGAAAGATAATATAAAACTTTCCATATCAAGGCTGTGTGAAGAGCCCTTGGCGGGACACTGTAACCAAGGCTGGGTGTGTCCTCCCAGAGAAGGCTGGGAGAGGATTGGGCTAAATGCTTAGGTAGGAGGTGCTGATCTATGGAAAGAGAAAGAGTGCCCCAAAATAGGAGAATAGCACATGTCGTTAAACAGCATATGCCAAGTAAAAAGAACCACAAACAGATGACATCCAGAGAGGTCAGAGATGAGGCTGGTGAGGCTGCAACTGCTTCATTGAAGGCTTTGTATTCTTTTCCAAGAGTCTGATTTTATTCTACAAATGCTATTCTTGAAGGGTTTTAAGCACAAGAGGGATAGATATGTAAGCTTTATATTTTAATCTAGATGTCACTTGACATCTGTTGGACAGAGAGGAGTGGCAGGGAGTCCAGACAAAGGAAGGTCTTGGGGATTAATGGAAGTTCCTGATAGATGCCCTTGACACTGAAGTCTGAGCTTCATCCTTTCTCCTTGTAATATCTTAAATTTGTTATTGTATTAGGGTGTATATTCCTTTCAAAGTAGCAAGAGATTCTAGGTTTGCTACTAATTGATTATATAATTCTGAATACATCTAATCTCTTTGCACATCAGATTAGTTTCTGAAAAGTGATAAACTGAAGGAGATGATCATTTTCTAGCCCTAATAATTATCCATATTTTCTTGTGTACCATGCCTATATCTTACTTCTCCAACTAGAACACACAGGATATTATGAAAATTACTGAAATATTTGCAATGATACGACTGACAATGAAATTCAGTTATGTTCTTGTCACTGCAAAGCACAGGTCAGTTCTTGTAAAACAATTCATTTGTGGAAGAAATTACAATATATACTCAGTGAGCCATTTATAATATGAAGAAAAAAAAAAAAAAAACTTCCTTTAGAGTGGTTAGGTCGAAAGGCAGATCCATTTACACTGTTATGAGTTTTTTCTCCTTTGAACTAATTCACTACTTAAAGCATAAATTCAGACATTAACTTCCTTAAAGGTGAGTCCTTTTAGAATTGAATTTTACAGAATGATTTCATAAAGCAAAGCATTCTGTTTTATGGCTTTATTGATATTTTATTTTTATACCATTACTATTCATTATACTTACAGATCCCTTTGGGCCAGGTAATCCTATATCTCCCTAAATCAATAAAATGAAATCATATTAGAACAATGTATTCACATTTGATAGTTTACTAAAAAACACTGAAAAGTTTATCATGCTGCCAAAGTCAATAGAAAGCCATGAACAGAAGAACCCTGACACTGCAGGAAAAAAATATGAGTCAAAATTTGGATTCTGGTCCCAGTTCTGCCATTTAACTTTATGACCCTGTGTAAACTCTGTAAACCCCCAACCTTTGGCTAACTCGTCTGTTAAATAGTAGGGTTGAATCAGGGCTCTCTAAGGTTCCATTCAGATCTAAAATGCTAAATGTCGAGAATTAAAACATGTAAGTCAAAAGATATTAAACTAGCATGCTGTTATAAAACATAATAGACATCTAAATCAGATGACGTCATTTTTGAAATTCTAGCAGTGTTCTTAAAAATCCCTCAAATCAGATATGCATGCTTTAAAAAAAAAAAAAAACTTGCATATCTCCTACCACTAGCTCTAGGTATGAATTCAGCTCACGTTAGCACATTGGTGCATGTTCATTACAAAACAGGATGATTTTTAAACATTCTCTTAGCTTATAAAATGAACAGTTTCAACAGAATATAAAATTGAAATCATCCTTTTCTAGTTTATCTAATTAGGAAGCTAATTAGATAATTAGATAAACTAGTTATCTAAAGCTTCCAGTTAGGAAGCTTTGTCTAATTCAGATGTTACATTTATATTAACTCTAAATCCTAAAAAACCTGAATAAAATATTATTCAGCATTTTCCCCTGAACTAAAAACCCTCTGAAACTATTTTCTGAGAACGCTGTCAGTCCCACAGCAAAGGACCAAGTGTAAGTTTCCACACTAGGTAGGTGCTGTTTGATTACATTGTAACCGGAAGGAAGAGCAGGCAGGTAGAAGTGCTGTAGGCAGTGATGACTTGTTCTCCTTCTCCCCGCCTTCCTAGAGGTTCAGCAGAAGCCTCCTCTGGAGTTGGTTTTAGACTCCAAAAGACCGTGGAAAACACCCACAGTCAAGCTTGTGACCACAGCTTTCTATCTACAATAAACTATTAATATAAACCACAATAAAGCTTTAGCTTTGTTTCCATGATAGGCACTATTCATAGACTTTCTGCAGTCATATAAGAATCACCTGGAATTTCTAGATGGAAAAAAATGAGCAAACGTGCCCTCTAAAGGGAACTCTTGGTCCTCCCAGTGCTTTAGGCCAGGTCTACCAACGCCAGGGTATTTCCCCTGCATTTTACTTGACCTTGGCTCAGTTCTGGGGGGTGGTTTGCAAGTTTATGTAAGAAACATCTTAGCCCTGAAAGAAGTCAGCAAGAATAGCAGGGCCGGAGAAAAGAAGAAGGAAATATATCTGATTCAGTTCAAAATCAATGAGGCTCCACCAATATCCAGGGAAAATGTCTTACGAGTTCACCCCTTTCTCCAGCTTCACCCTCTTCACCAGAGGCGCCCTAAAAATTAAAAGTCACATTTTAAAAGTTCTTAGTCCCTTGGTTCAAATTTACCCAGTCAACACTGATAAAAATTCAGAAGTTCCCACAGTGCTCCCAAGGTCACACAGAAATACGACATGTCCTTAATGGTTTTCCAATCTAGCTGTCAGGGGCTAGTCCAACCCAGGACACAGATCAGAGAAAAGCCAGAAGGTGAAGTTGAGTTTCAGCTAAAGGTAAGGATGAATGACTGTGTCAGCAATTGGATAATTAGGAAAGACTTAAAAAGGGCTCTTATAAGTGGGGGGGGCGGGGAACCTCAGGACAAAAACTAACTCTAATTCATATGCATTGTATTTGCTAAGTTCTTAGTGAAGAAAAACCAAAACACTGTGATGAGGCTATGGAGGCTCCATCAGACTGGAGTAAACCCATCTGGTGAACTAGAGAGAGGGCCACTCTTTTCAAAGGAAGGACAGGGTGTATTCTGGAAGGCAGAGCCACCGTTAGCTTGGATTTTTAAAACAGTAGATAAGGTTACAAACCTAATTAGACTCTGGGTCTCACCCACTATACAGGGTGCTCAAGGCTGGTACACTGGGACCACCCTGAGGGATGGGATGAGGAGGGAGGTAGGGGGGGTTTCAGGATGGGGGACACATGTACACCCATGGCTGATTCATGCCAGTGTATGGCAAAGACCACTACAGTATTGTAATCAGCCTCCAATTAAATAAATAAATAAATAAAGCCCTTGGAGCCTCCACATTCTACCCACACCAGCCGATCAGCCCGTGCCCCCTGCTGGTGAAACACATTAGCACACGTTAAACACACATTTCACAGGATTCCAATGCCCGGACCTACCTGTTCACCCTTTGGACCAGGTTCACCAACTACACCCTGCAATGAATAAAACATGCTTTTTCAATATTTTGAGGTTTTTAACTATACAATTTCAAGTGAACCAACTCCCCTACTGGGCTGGTGAACAGGAACAAGGATGAATAATCTCCATCTCCTCACTCTCTAGCCGAGTCGCATCAGACCTGGAGAAACTGACAACTGTGCAAAATCACTGGCGACCTGAAGTGCCCTCTGACCACATCCATGTTAATGTGACGAGTAAGAGCAGAAATAGAGAACTGAATAGGAAGTGTGATTACAGCTGAAATTTTTCCTTTACTCGGCTTTTATTTTTCTTCCATCCGATAAATGATTAATAGGTTGTTTTGCTTCTTAATCTCAGCTCTCTGTAATTTTAGAAATCTTTCTTGATAGTTCTCTATGGCAATGTCTAGAAAAATTCTCCACTGGGCCAAAAGCAAGCTTGGCTTCTCAACATAGTAGAAATTACCCTTCCAAATAAGGAACTTTCCAGAGGGCTGGGTATCTTACCCTGTCACCTTTCATCCCAGGAAGTCCAGGGGGGCCAGGCAAGCCAGGGAGGCCGGGGCTGCCAAGAGAACCCTGAAATAAAACACATCCCCCAGACCCGCTGTTACTGCGACGCTGAAAGTACACACACCAGACGTAACTCATGCCTAGAAGTGCTGCGGTTGGTTTAACATTGCTGCTCAGACTTCCCACTCTCCCAGATCTCAGGAGAAGACAGTCAGGCCCTCCTCCATCCCACTTCTGAGCTCCCCGATTCCCGGGTTTGTACCCCTTCCCAACAGTGGGCTCTTTGAGCTGAGTCCCTGCCTCCCCAGCTGTGTAAACATCACCGCTGGAGAAGTGAAAGGCAGCTTTCACACACGGTTCTCTCCCAGTCCAAGAACAACCATGGCCAAATGGAGCACTTTGTATCTCCCCCAGTTTTAAAATAAATGCTACAAACCACACTGATTAAAATACCCTCTGAGGGTCTCCTAGATTTAATTTGAAATTCCCCATTTACATTTCACACATTCACATAGGAACAGAAACCAAACAAGGATGATTCGATTACCCGTTGCAAATTGCTTTTCTCTCTTTGCTCCCTTGTAAAATTTTATTATGTTTTGCATAAAGCAAATCCACTGCTGAGGACTAGAAATGCTACTTACCAGTTTACCCGGTGGCCCTGGGGGTCCCACTGGTCCTACTTCACCTCTGCTGCCCTAGAAACACACAAGCAGGACAGTCAACCAGGCGGTCTGCCGAAATGCAAATGCATGTTTACTACATCAACAAAGCAATCAAGCTACCTAGGTTTCTGTCTACACATATATACAGGTCACCAAAGTATTCTCCCCGTCTTCGACTGAAGGCAGAGACCTTTGTATAAACTGTCTGCAGCCTCCTCAGCGTTCATCCTGAGCTCTGAAAGACCTAACGCTGCTCATTGTGAATAGAGACTGTTCGATAGACATCACTCCTGAAACATCTACAGGAAGTAGCAATTAGGAATTTTCAGCACATACATCACCATCCAACTTAGATTATGGTTATTTGTGTACACGCTTTATCCTCTCATTTAGACTATGTGTTCTAGAGGTATATGCATAGTAAAATTTTGAATTCCACATAATTGTCTAAAACCCAGAGTAAATCTCAGGTCTACAGTACATTTTAAAGCAGTCACTGGCAAATGACCGTGAACCTCAGAAGAGTGAAAAGACTCAGGACAGAGATGTTTGCCTTTAAATTACCTCTGCGACTTCAAAAGGACACATGTAGAAGAAATTCATAAAGTTTCCGAAATAATTCGTTGCGCCACTCATTCTACATATGTCTTAAAAGATTAAAGACTTTGGAAAGTACAGTTTATAATGTAGTTGCACCAGAAGAACACTCTAATTTCATTCTGTGAACTAATTTCATTTTTTTATTGGAAACACTAAGCCCTTTGAGAAAAGGAATCATATGAACTCTTCCATTTCTTTCCCTGAGAATTTCATACACTTTTATGAAATCTGCTAAAAGCTTGTTTCATTTCTAATGAAAGTTCAACTAAGTTGAACGCTGAGGTTGCTGGATAAATAATTACATTTCCTGGATGATGTACATGAAAATGAAAGTAGTCTTTTGAGTTTGTTTGTGTTTCAAATGATATGACAACTTCATATTAATGCTTGATATTTATAAGTGCTTCTGATAAGATTATCCTGATCTGACCCATACACTATTCATTCATCTATAAAAAGAACAAAATGTCAAGAGCCATAAACTTTCTGCATTTTCAATTGCTCTAAAGGATCAAGAAATGTCAGCCAAATTACAAGCCTCTATGAGCTATAATTTCATGACAGCCGTTTCTTATGACTTATAGGTGATTTAAACAAAATGTTCTTAAGTGCTTTAAGCTAAAGCTGAAGCTCCAATACTTAGGCCACCTGATGCGAAGAGCAGCCAACTCATTGGAAAAGACCCTGAGTCTGGGAAGGATTGAGAAGGGGAGAAGGGAGTGACAGAGGATGGTTGGATGGCATCACCGGCTCAACAGACATGAGTTTGAGCAAACTCCAAGAGATAGTGAAGGACAGTTAAGTGTTTTACAAAAACTTTCATATGAATGTTCTGTCTAATGTATGAGTCTGAATGACACATTGGTCCTTAATCCTTATGAGCAGCCTGGAAGCCCAAAGCAGTGCCTCATGAGTACAGATGCTGGAAAGAGGCAAGTCAGGTGAAAGCCAGCCACTATGATAGATTGTTCTTTGTGTCTCTACACAGAAAGGTTGGGTTTTACCCCAGTACTTTGCTCCAGAACTTTGAAGTTCAAGGTAGATTTTCTTCAGTATATCTGCTCTGCTGGCATTTTCTAATTATTTCTGAATTGCATCCTGATTAAGATCCTAAATATCATTGGGATAAAATTACCTTAATTCACAGAACAACTAATAGTCACTGGTGGAAAAGATAATTAATCGTGTCAGAAAGGGAAAGCAAAGTTCTTGACACAACCTCAAGTATTCATTTCTAAGTAAATGAACCATTATGTCATCCTATCCCAGACAAAGATGATTGATATACCTTTTTTTGTCTTCCACAAACCAAAGGGCTAAACGAAAATAAAGGATTATGTAACCTTTCATTTACTTTTTGGAGAGATTAATCATCTTTTCAGGCAAATACAAAGATTCTCTGCTGGAATCTTATTTTCTCTGTCTTTCACGAGCTGGTATTATCCAGTTCCTAGTCTTTTCCAAGCCCCAGCAGCCCTTGGTAAAACCAATAAAGAGCTCAGAACCCAACCTAGGTAGCCCACGCTGCTGACCTACAGCCACAACAGGGCCACACACAGGTCCGAGGGAGGGGTGGGTGACACGGTGAGCAGTCACTCTCCCGCCCCTGCACAAATACACGGCATGTGGGGCTTTGTTTTTATTTTACTTCTGTCCTATAAATCCTTTGCCATTCTGAACTTAGGCATTTCTATAGAAATTATTTCACTGTGAAAAAAAAATTAATGTCTATTTTCACAATGACCAAACAGCTATAAATGTTAGGGCAAGATATTCTCATGGCCATTCTGAAGATTTCTATGTGTTCTAAAAACATGCATATTCTTCCCCTTAGTTCTTTAATTTCACGTGTAACTAAGATGAGCATGAGCAATCAAGACAGAAACAGTAATCTTTAAAAACACAGGTTAAACTAAATACATCCTGCAGGGAGCCATTCACCCTAACCTGGTAACCACATGTGTGCTAAATAAATGATAAATCTCTAATGTTTCAACAGCTGTAGTGAAGCCATATTTTCAGATGTGGCCAGGGAGGTTGGTAGGGAAATAGTTATTCTGCCACATGGCTGATACTGCAAACCTCATGACAAAAGTCACGGCTTTTAACAAGAGAATTGGAAGGAACCAGAACAAAAGGCAAAATCCTACCACTGAAAATGTGAAGACCATTAAGAAAATGCTCTATTTTTTCTCTTGAGTGCTCTGAGCCACCATATGTATCTCCAACATGTTAAGATACATCTGCCAATTCATCTCTATTTAAGAAGTCAATCAAAGCTTTAAAAAAGATGCAGATTTCTACCAGTAATTGCCAACTCTGCCCAAGCATCAGAATCCCCTAAGCAGTTGTTAGAAATATATTTCACTGGTGTCTTCACCACCCCACCTTTCCATTCCCCTCCACCGCCCACCCCTCAGCCCCAAGTCCTGATTCTGAAGGTCTGGGTAAGACCCAGGAATCTGTTGGGGGTCGTGTTCTGTTTCAATGTCTTCACCAGCTTTGCTTAGACTTTTGTTGAATGCTCACTGCAGAAGTTCCATAAACACTAAACTCTTAAATTTGCTAAATATGTTTTGTATTATTAGAATTTGCCAAGCTAACTTCAAACAAACGATATCCAGCAGAGCCTTGACTTTGGAGGCACTGGAGCGTGGAGGTGAGGATCTGGACACTCAGCCCCAGGACCGGGTCTGAAGTCCAGCTCCGCTGTGCACCAGCTCAGTCCAGGCAGGCACCTCAACCCTTCTGTGCTAGTAACAATAGTGTTAGCCGCTCAGTCGTGTCCAACTCTTGGCGACCCCATGGACTGTAGCCACCAGGCTCCTCTGTCCATGGGGTTTTCCAGGCAAGAACACTGGAGTAGGTTGCCAATCCCTTTCTCCGGGAGATCTTTTTGACCCAGGGATCGAACCTGGGACTCCTGCATTGTGGGCAGATTCTTTACCATCCAAGCTACAGGGAAGCTCTTCATCTGTTTCCTCATCTGTTAAGAGGGTTTTGAGAGGATTAAATAGATATATGAAGCACTTAGTACAATATCCAGCTCATAGTAAACACCACAGATATGCTAGTTACTATGCTTATCCAAGGTTTTATCCAAGGAATAAAGACATCAGTCAAAACTATGGTTTTCAATCAAATGATTCATTACATGTTCTTTGCCTTTCAAACCTCCCAGATTTCTTTTTTTTTTTTTAATTTTATTTTTAAACTTTACATAATTGTATTAGTTTTGCCAAATATCAAAATGAATCCATCACAGGTATACATGTGCTCCCCATCCTGAACCCTCCTCCCTCCTCCCTCCCCATACCATCCCTCTGGGTCGTCCCAGTGCACTAGCCCCAAGCATCCAGTATTGTGCATTGAACCTGGACTGGCATCTCGTTTCATACATGATATTTTACATGTTTCAATGCCATTCTCCCAAATCTTCCCACCCTCTCCCTGCTTGGGGAAAAATGTCTCTAGTCCTCATTTTTTGAGTTTCTGTCAAGAGCATTGATCACCAAGAAGGCACTCGTTTTATAAGCAAACACTAGCAGCTACTTTGCAAAGCTCATTTCAATAAATACAAATGGATACTTCAATACGGAAGTCTCCCTTTCAAAATAGAACTATCAGACTTCTAAAATATCACAGAAAAGAATCAATTTTATTACACTTGGGCTGTCATAATTATCTTACCAAAAGAGTGGGCTTTACTCTGCTGTGCTATAGAGTGTGTTGGCTGATACATCTGCTCGATTACCCTAAATGCTAACTAGCTGAAGAATGAACATTATTCTCAGTACCTTTGCAGTTTCAGAAGAGGGAAACTATCACTATACTTAGTCTGCATTATACCCTAAGTGCTGATTTCTGGCAAAAATATGTTTAACCTAGAAGATCAGTTATGATTCCTAAAGACTGTTGCTTTTACAAATCATTTTCATAGTAACACTTGCAGATCATATTAATCCTACTACAAGGATAATTTTGCCATAAAAATATTTTTTTAATCTATGCAGTTTTACCACATTGGATAGTTTATACTTCTCTCTAATGTAGGTTTAAATATCTCCTCACACAGAGAGGCAGACCACAATCTGCTCACACTGTAACCATCACAGCTGGTCCATAAAGCACTGACAGGAGTGTTCCAGAGCCTGGTGGGGCAGGAAGGTGGCACAGATCACTCAACAGCATACCAAGTGGGACCTCTGTGTTGAAGCTACTGTTGATGGGGTTGGGGTAGGGGACTTCAAGAGAAAGGAGACAGGCTTCTACACACACTCCAAGAGTGCATCAACTTCAGAAAACCTGGGCTAGATCAGCATGGCACTCATCCCAGTCAAAATCACAAGAGCAGAGCAAACCTAACCCACTAGACAAATGCTCTGGCAAGTTCTGAGGAGCCTAGAAGAGAAAAATGGACCAGGAGCCACTACTCAGTAACACCAAAGCAGAGGTCCCAGCCACCTGCTGGCTCTAAACTAGGAGTCCCCCAGATGCAGGTGTAGACCCTGCAGAGCAGTGTAACGGAAAAAGCCAAAAACACAAGCCAAGTGGGAAAGACATGTGCTCATGTGTACTCACTAGAGAGGCCAAAACGCCAATATTTTTTGCTATGGCATTAGAAGTATTTGCTGGAACAATGGTAAGGAAAGTGGGGAACACAACTTCAAAGACATATTTCAGTTAGCCTTGATTCTTTCATAGGACACATCAGAAGTGGGTTTCATTTCTTCTACTCAGCTTCCCACCTTGAGATTTGCAGGAAAAACTGATCAAATTTTTGAAAAACAGTTGACATGGCATGAACTTACCTATGAAAATGAATTTAATGACGTAAAATGAAAGAACAAATGCCTCTTTCAGTAAGTAGATTTGGTGCTAAAATTCTGCTCCAGAACTATAATATTTATAACCTCCCATAATACTCTTCTGAAAAATTTATAGTAGGTGAGAAGTCAGTTATCATGAACAGAAGCAGCATGGCAAGTTACCATCCCTCCCACCCAATGCATCTCAAGGAATCTTTATCGAGCACAACCTTAGAGTGGGCCCTGAATAAAAAGACATGGGGACACACACATGGATCAGACACGTCCCTGCCTCTCTGCAGTGTCCACACCATGGGGGCAACAAGAGACCAAGGGTTACAGGGTCAGAATAAGGAGAGATCATGTCTCTCAGAGGAGTAGGGCATCATAAGAGATGACTGCATTGCAGAACACTTCAGTCATATCTAGGAGAACACACGGGATGCCGAGTTAGAGAAATAGGGGAAAAACCCGTCCCAGTTGCAGGGTATCACAAAGTATAAACAGGCCGACTAAGAAGCGTAGAGAGTGTTTGGGAATTAGCAAAGTCAAGCTTAGCTGGAACACGGGCTCTGAGCAAGGGAGAAAGGGGAAATAAAACTAGGGGACAAACAGATGCTGTAGGATTTCAGACTCTTTGATTGTCCGTGGAAACCCACTGAAGGTTTTTAAACGAAGGAGAGAAGTGATGACGGAAACTGCTTTGCAAAGATCATCCTGGAGGTGTGTGCAGATGTGGAGTCCTACACTTCTCCAGGCTTTGTGTTTGCTCTCAGGACTGTGGGGACACAGTGGAGTTCTGGTGGTGCAGGACACTCCCCCCTGTGCCAGAGTCCTGGAGCAGGAACAACTATCCTGGCCTAAAGACCAACAGCATCCTGCTGGGAGACGCGGGCAGAGAAGGAAAGATGTGAGCAGGGAAGGCAAGTCAGCAAATGATGCAGTAAGTAAGCAGCAGGCAACCGCCTCAGCTGGCGCAGGAGGGCCAGGAGTGGGGAGAGGTGGGAAACGGGCTTCAGAAGAAGAGGCAGATGGGAGGCCATAAAGACGCGGTGGTCAGATAAGTAGGTCCCCCTGCAGGTAGGAACGTGAAAGAGGAGGAATACTGTGGCTTCAAGCCTCAGTGAGGAAACAGGGCTTCCCAGGTGACGCAAACAGTAAAGAACCTGCCTGCCAGTGAAGGAGACGTTAAGAGACGCGGGTTCAATCCCTGGACTGGGAAGATCCCCTGGAGGAGGGCATGGAAACCCACTCCAGTAGTCTTGCCTGGAGAACCCCACGCACAGAGGGGCCTGGCGGGCTACAGCCCAGATGGCAAAGAGTCCGACATGACTGAAGTGTCTAAGTATGCACACACAAGGGCAATGGTGGGAAGAATACAGATGCTTACAGAAACTGAACAATCAAAATTGCAATGAAGCTTGAAAACTTACACAGCCATCACTCCCTCTGAGTTTCCTCCCCACCATGAGAGGATGAAACACCGTCCCCAGCCCATCTCCTTCTGCAGCCCAGCTCAAGTCCATCCGTTTCTACACCCCATGGCCCGGAGCTGGGGATGGGCCAAGCCCGCTCCACCCACGAGGCTTGTGTTTAGTGTGTGATCCCGCCATCAGCAGGGGCCCCGCCATCTGCAGGGGGTCCTGCCATCAGCAGTACGGTACTCAATTTTCTGCTCTATAACACGAATATGACACATGCAGTCCGCTTTTCTAAAGCTCCAGAGCCCCTCCCCAACAGTGTTCAATCTTCTTGTGATTTTAGAAATGCGATCGAGCTCTGACCTCATTTCTTTGACAGTCAACTTAGGGAAAGTATTTTAATTAGAAATTCATAGACTTCCAGCAACAGAGGAGAAAAGGGTAAGTGAGGCGTGAGGGGCAGGAGCTAGCTTCTTTGGCTGCAGAGAAACGTCTGGAAACCGCCTGATAGAAGCCAGTGGACAGATATATGATAGAAGCTCCACTCTCAACTGGGATATTTCACTTTTCTGAAGCATGAAAAGCCTCACTCACATGCTCAAGAAATGCTCTTTAAAATGTAATGGTGGTGTACCTATGGCTGATTCTTGTTGGTGTATGACAGAAAACCACAAAATTCTGCAAAGCAATTATCCTTCAATCAAAATAAATAAATAAAGTGGGAAAAAAAAGCAACGATGATGCCTGGAAACATTTCTGTGTCCTCACTTGGAGTTGTTTTTGTTACCCAGCAGGCTTTGAGAAACAAGAACTTAAAATGAAGACAAGGAAGAATCTTTTAAAGTTAAAATTGAGTGCATCAGTTCCTCTCTAAGGATTAAGGTCACTCTCTAAGATCACTAAGAATGTATCTAGTGAGAAAATGTACATAGCTATATTTGCTGCAAAATAAATGCACAAACTCACACTGAAAGAAGCATGGTAGGTTCTCAAAAGATTAACATAGAGCTACTACATGACCCAGAAACTCCTCTCCTACACAGGTACTCAGAAGTAAAACAAGTCTGCACAAAAAAGTCTATATTTTCTACCTGTAGAAAAATGTTCACAGCAGCATTATTCATAAGGACCAAAAGTGGAAATAATCCAAATGCCCATCGATGGCTGAATGGATGAATAAAATAAGATATGTCTATAGAAGTGAATGGACATGAGTTTGAGTAAGCTCCGGGAATTGGTGATGGACAGGGAGGCCTGGCGTGCTGCAGTCCATGGGGTTGCAGAGAGTCAGACACGACTGAGTGACTGAACTGACCTGAACTGATAGAATTGAATGTTATTTGACAATCAGTATATCATGAGAAACGCTGGGCTGGAAGAAGCACAAGCTGGAATCAAGATTGCCGGGAGAAATATCAATAACCTCAGAAATGCAGATGACACCACCCTTATGGCAGAAAGTGAAAAGGAACTCAAAAGCCTCTTGATGAAAGTGAAAGTGGAGAGTGAAAAAGTTGGCTTAAAGCTCAACATTCAGAAAACGAAGATCATGGCATCTGGTCCCATCACTTCATGGCAAATAGATGGGGAAACAGTGGAAACAGTGTCAGACTTTATTTTTCTGGGCTCCAAAATCACTGCAGATGGTGACTGCAGCCATGAAATTAAAAGACGCTTACTCCTTGGAAGGAAAGTTATGACCAACCTAGATAGCATATTCAAAAGCAGAGACATTACTTTGCTAACAAAGGTTCGTCTAGTCAAGGCTATGGGTTTTCCTGTGGTCAGGTATGGATGTGAGAGTTGGACTGTGAAGAAGGCTGAACGCTGAAGAATTGATGCTTTTGAACTGTGGTGTTGGAGAAGACTCTTGAGAGTCCCTTGGACTGCAAGGAGATCCAACCAGTCCATTCTGAAGGAGATCAGCCCTGGGATTTCTTTGGAAGGAATGATGCTAAAGCTGAAACTCCAGTACTTTGGCCACCTCATGCAAAGAGTTGACTCATTGGAAAAGACTCTGATGCTGGGAGGGATTGGGGGCAGGAGGAGAAGGGGACGACAGAGGATGAGATGGCTGGATGGCATTACTGACTCAATGGATGTGAGTCTGAGTGAACTCCGGGAGTTGGTGATGGACAGGGAGGCCTGGAGTGCTGCGATTCATGGGGTCACAAAGAGTCGGACACGACTGAGCTGATCTGATCTGATCTGACAATAAAAAAGCATGAAGTACTGATACATGGTGCAGCATATAAGAACTGTGAAGCATTATGCTGAGAGAAGCCAGTCATTAAAAAATCCACATATTGCATGATTTTATTTATATGAAATTTCCAGAACAGGCAAATCCATAGAAAGTGGATGAGTGGTTTTCTAGTGTTAAAAGGGAAGGAGGGGAAATGTTGAATCTGCAAGTGGATCTGAAGTTTCCTTCTGAGGTGATGAAAACATTTTAAAACAGACTGTGGTGATGGCCGCACAGTCCTACAAATGTACTAACCTCAATGGATCGTACACTTTAAATGGGTGACTTGTATATGAATAATATCTCAGTAGAGCTGTTTTATATTATGGTAAAATACTTCCTTCAACACAGGAAGAATAGTAAGGGTCATCATGTTTCTTTTTTTAAATATTTCATCTTTATTTCCACTTTCTGGAGAAAAAAGCATATTGTATATCTAAATAGCTTTCCTGTTTCATTGGTTAATCGGGATTAGCAAATGTCAGAAGGCATTTGTGGATAAGTGACTGGAGGAATGAATAAAGGAAGAAAGGAGGGAGGGAGGGAGGGAGGGGAGAGCAGAGGAGGCAGTCTGGGAGGGGTCTGCAGAGAAGGAATACTCACAGAAAGGCCCCGGGGTCCTCTGGGTCCCACTTCTCCGGGCGGCCCCTGGCGGCCCTGTTATGAAGAAGGCAGGCAGAGAAAGAGTTAAACTCCCCAACCCTTTGTTTCGCCAAGACAACAGGTTACAAGGCCTGAAAAGGGAACTTAGGATCTTACCGGTTTGCCAGAATTCCCCAATTGACCAGGCTTCCCTGGAGCACCTGTGTTACCCTGAAGGTAGAACACGGTAATTCAGACTAATTCAGAAAGTAAATAAGCAGAACGATCAACCTGACTTGCGCAGACCGGGTCTTTCCTACACTTACACAGCATTAACTTCCTGATTTTACCCTGAGAACTTGGGAGGATTTGGACTCTCTTTCTTGGTATATACATCAAAGTTCTTTAGATTTAGGATACTGTTTTGTCATTCCTGGAAGTATGATAAGGTGTCAAAAATGTTAAAAAAGTGAAGGTCAAATGTCAAAAAAGGAAGGCCTTTAGCCAGACAAGAATAAGAGAAGCTTTTTCTTTTTTTACAGTATTGGTTATATATGCCTTTCTTTATCATTTCCACTTCCAATACACTTCTTTGAGCCATTTTAACCTAACAGTGACACCACTAAAATTGTAAAGGATCGTGTCAGCATGAGGAAACAAGGGATGAGCCAGCGAGCTCCAGGGAAAGCAGGTATCTGGGATGCCATCTCCACCGTCAATTGCTCATGGTCTGCTACTGGGGGGCACCTCAGCTCAAGACTGTCTGGGCCACTATGACCGAAAGGCTGGAGCCACGTAATCCAATCATGACCAATTTCTACATTAGTCACAGTGTATCTGTTTTATTTAAAGTAAAGCTATATTTTGCAAACTTTTCTTTCAACTATTGTTTTTAAGTGCTTGCATATAAGCACCTAACATTGATTATTCTGTGAAAAGTATTTTTAATATCTTTAAGTTTCAGCTAAATCATCTTAATATTCATTGACAAAACCTCTGTGGTTTAATAATACCTTCCCTATTTTAAGTGGTAAAGAGCAATGAAACCTCTGTTTTAGAGTGGCAAAGGATGACTCTTTCAAGAAGGAAGTCTGATCAGTAACACTTTGTCAAAGTACTCTTTCTGCAGCTGCTCTTTGATTTCTCCTTAAGGTCAAATATAAATTCAAAGGCAGGTTGGAACTATTTTAAATGATAAAATAGGTCAGTAAAAGAATAAAAATAGAGAAAAATATTAATTGCAAAGTTTTCATCTTTTACCTTTTCACCAGCAACACCTTTTGCACCAGGAAGTCCAGGTATACCCTGAAAGAATGCACATGGAACCTGTGTTCAATCACCTCATCTGACAGCCCGTGAGATGCCAAGCCCACTGCACACTGCCAAGGGCTGAGGGCATCAGGACAACCTCAGAGCTGCAGTGCCGGGGAGGGCCTCCCGAGTTTCCCAATTCTGAACTTACAGACCTATCCACAGTATCCACAAGCCACAGACTACAGACCTATCCACAAAACACAGACCTATCCACGAGCCACGAGACTTTGGCTTGTTGTGTCTGAACACCCTGGAAGCAAATTCTAGCTCTAAACTAAAGTTACTTTTTAAGGATGAACTTCCAAATTAGAATCTGGTACTATTTTCAGGTCAACAGGAACTCTTCCTGGCATGATTTCATGTACAGAATACAAAACAGGAACCTGTCAGTAAAGCTCAGCTGCAAGTAGAAAAACAGAATGGCAGGAACATCCTGGGTCTAACTGAGATTTGGTGCTATCTGGAGGCCTGATATTCTCTGATTATTTTTAAAGTGTCAGATATCATAATAAATCAGAGGGCAGTCCTCAGTACTACCAAGTAGCCCCTTTAACTTGAAATATGTGCCTCCAAAGAGCCAAGAAAACACATAGGATAATCCACACGAACTTCCTGCCACAGTAATGCAGGAAAACACCAATTTGAATAATTCAAAATAGCACACAATCTAAAGAAAAATTTTATGGCTCACATGGTTCCCCGAACATACTCTCAACCTTATGGCTCAACCCCGGTCCTAGGGCTTCAGAACCAGTTAAAGTAGGAGGAAGTATGAAGCCCAGACCACAGTTCATGGTTGGTGAAATGATATAAAGAAAACTGAGTGAACTAAACAGAGGAATGGATGCAAAATATAAAGTTAAATCTTAGTGTGGTTATTGGAGAAATAACTAGTTATTCGGAGAAAAAGCACAAAAATGTACAACTGTAAAAACACAAAATTAAAGCATCTTTTCTTCCTCAGAACTTATCAAAACATACATGTTTTCTCCCCCAAATGTGCATGTTCAAAATATGTATATAAAACAATCAATATTTAAATACTCAAATACTTACAGGTAACCCCTGCAAACCTGCTTCACCAGGAGGCCCGGGTTTCCCTGGTTCCCCCTGCAAAAAAAAAAGCTTTTGTTGAACCTGTATGAACTATTGTCTTTCTTTTAAGAAAAGGAAAGACAAAAACCTTCTAAGCAAAAGGGTTATCTGCATAGCTGACCTTACGTGCACTTTTATAATGTGACCTTGTTCAGGATGGGAAGGTGGGATAGGACTTAGGATGGAAATGCCATCAAAATATGTGATTTCCTCCTGCCTACGTTCATCAACAAGGCAGTTTTACTGAGCTTCTGAAAATAAGCAAACATTCTTTTTGTTGTGTTTTTTTTTTAATTGAAGTATAGTTGATTTACAATGCTGTATTAATTTCTGCTGTACAACAAAGTGACTAATATACACATATGTAGATTCTTTTTAATATTCTTTTCCATTATGGCTTATCCCAGGAGACTGGATATAGTTCCCTGTGCTACACAGTCGGATCTTATTGTTTATCCATTCTATATATAATAGTTTGCATCCACCAACCCCAAACTGCTAGTCCTTCCCTCCCCCACGGCAACCACAAGTCTGCTCTCCACGTCTGTGGGTCTGTTTCCGGCTGGTAGATAAGTTCATTTGTGCCATATTTTAGATCCCACATGTAACTGGTATTATATGGTGTTTGCCTTTCTCTTTCTGACTTCTAAGAAGTATTTTGAATTGACCCTTGATGTAAAAAACTAGAAGGAGGGAAAAAAGCCAAAGCCAGCTCAATACATGTCCCAGTGACATAGTGATGGAAGCTCCTTGGCGGGCCAGGGCGGAGACCACCCCATCGCCCTGAGACTAAATTGCACGGCTACCTTTGTTCCCGGCATTCCAGGTATCCCGTCACGGCCATCCACACCTGGCAGACCCTAAAGATGCACAAAGAAACACAGTGTCCCTTAGAAACACATCCCTCTTCCTTTCATTCTTTTCTAGATATTCTTTTCCTTATTACAATAACCACTTTGAAGAATGCGCTTGATGACTACAGCTCAGGACTTACCGTGTCCCCTTTGGGCCCAGGGAGACCAGGAATTCCTGGAGAACCTTGCGGCCCCTGCAGGGCAGAGGGAGGAGACAGAACAGAGACAGTTACCACGTGTACTCAGGTCACGTCAAGGAGATCCGCACGACCTCCATGCTGGTGGTGATTAACGCGGATTCGACTCACTCTGTCTCCCTTGGGACCTATTTCTCCTGGAGGTCCTCGCTGTCCTTGGTCACCCTACACGAAAATAAAATTGTGTTCATGTGAGCAGAAGTAACTTATTGATAGGCTTTTGAAATGATAAAATTCTATCCAAATTATCTTACATTGCTCTTTCATCTCAGTGGCTTTGATTTATCATGGATGCCTCAAGAAACCTTTTTATAAAAACTATATTGTCCTAAAAATTGATGTTACCATAAAGATCACCAAGACAATCGATTTCACTGTGAATGCATAATGCTTCTGCACTCTTTGGATAAATAGGTATAATAAAATCAAGGTCTACAATGCAGGTAGCCTTGACATCAGGAACTTTGTCCACACATCCTCTAGCCTCACTGACTATCGTGGTGGGTTGAGGTTTGGATGAGTTGCCAACCTTTTATTTGTATTTTACCTACTTACTTCCCAAGTCAATAATAATGATTGACTATCCAGCTGATGCTGATACATGGTCAGGCGGTAACAGATGAGAGGACGTGTCTTCCTAAAATATGGCTTTGGTTGAATTGCTGAGCTGCTCTGAAACCTCAAACAGCTTCTGATTGCCACCAGATCACTTATGATTGCCCAGATTGGCATAAAACATTCTATAACGAGCTTCTGCCTTGTCTATTCCAGCTCATCTTCTAACAGGAGCTCCACACTCAGGCAGTGGCAGCCCTACAGCAGCACACCCCCATCACCCCAACAGGGCTGCTCCCTGCCTGTCCTTGCTGCTCTATCCCACCTCACATATGTTTGCAGGTCCACCTTCCTCTAAGGTCTGCTTGGCGCACCATGTCTGCAGCTTGATCTTATGATGTTATCCCCCAATTACATTCCTTCTTTCCCACTGGACCTTGACAGTTGGAAATTCCATTTCACTTACACCTTTTCTACTTTTTAATGTAGTATGAGTGAGTATCAATGAACCATTTTTGGTTTATTTACTTCCAGAAAAGGTGTGAGGCAGTCCACAATAAGGACACATCTACACATGGCCATCAAAATATCAAATAATGAGATCAGAAATCATATGAGAGGAAAAGCATAGAACTACCCAAGAAATTAAAATGATAGAGTTACTGTGACTCCTGGCATCCTGGCAACCAGAGTGAAAGGGAAAAACACAGCAAGCAAAAAAAAAAAAAAAACAATTTGACTAAACTTATGAGAAAAAACAAGACCATGTCAAGTCAGAAGAACATTTCTCTTTACAAAAGAAAAAAAGAAAGATGCTTGACTTAATTTTTAAAAGTTTAGTAAATACAAAAACTATGGCCCATTTTTCCACTTGATTCATATATAATGATACCTGCACACATACATACATACATATATTAATAGCAAAAAAATCTACCACTGATGATTGCTAAAAAATCTATCAGTGGATCCCATGAAAAGTACTTACAGGTGCACCAGGGAGCCCTTGAGGCCCAGGTTCTCCATCTAAGCCCCGAGCACCCTGCAAATAAACAAGACAACAAAAATGAACTCGAGATCAGTGATGCATGCTAAGGGTATTTCAGTCTTTCTAAATAATTTCAACAGCCAGATAAGAAAGAGGCTTTGTGTCTTGTGTTGCAGTATATACTGATATTCATCAGTGAACCCAAGGAGTATTTAATCAGAAACCTCAGTGGTGAAACCACTAGTTTACATCATCTCATTCCATCAAAAGTACTACACCCAATCTTTGATACCACCTTGGATATCTTAAATGAATAAACACAATACCCACTCCTGATTGCTGATGTGAGCTACTTACTGAGAGAACCTGGAAACCCTATTGGCAAGGTTTGATCATCATGCTCTGGGGTTCCCAGGACCCCAGTGGGAATTCACTGATGATGAAGACCAAGGCACCACCTAAATAGCAGTTGCCCTGGACCTGCAGCTGCCACACCCAGGAGAGAGATTTCCGTGACTCTGGATTCCCACCCAGATTTAGAATCAGGACTCCAGGCTTGTGATTTGGAGGAATAAAGTGCAAAAAAAGATGTGAGCATCCCCTCTTCCACCCTGAATAGACAGTAGGTTCAGTTTGCATAAAGTGAATTGATCTGTTTTCTCCACAATAGCTTCACCCTACCAAGTGATACTGGCTAAAAACTACAGAGCTTTATAAATCTAATTATCCTTAAATTATCTCTGACTTCCTTATCTGTGGTACACATCCCCTCCTTATTTTGATTATAAGGATCAAAACATGATTTCAAAACAAAAATATGGGGATTTTAGTGCTCTCCATCTATGCTACATGGCAAAATACAGCCCCCTCCCCTTGTTGAAATCTTTTTCTCATTTACCACTTGTATGAGAAGGCAGATGGGCACTTGAAGAGAACAATCCCTCTCCTAATGAACAGGCTTGGGAGAAGGAGATGATGAAAGAAATTAAAAAAAAAAAAAAAAGTCAGAAAGGTATTGGGTAGATGTTAAGCCAAGAAAACCAGGTGGATGGTGTCTGCAATAAGAATTAAAAATTAGCAAACCTTTGATAGAAGGTTCAGGCATGGGTAGAATCAAAGAAGCAGCAGAGATACCTACAGAGCCTTGAAAGTCTTTCATCCCTAAAACCTGGAATAGAGAAGAAGGTATTCTCCATCCACCAGGAAGGAAGAGGTTTGGGAGACCTGTAAAAGCCTTTGAATTCATAGCTCGTGTTGCTGGGAGGTAGCAGAGCCAACCCTCATATTACAGAAAGGCTTTGATGCCTCTCTCTATCTTTCTCTCTCTCTCTCTCATTGCTGTTCAGCACCAGCTCAGACCCAAACTGCTGTTACTAGGTAACCACTGCATGGGTCTGAGTTCACCAGAAGAGCTTTTTCCTTTTTACTGAAAGCAATCTGACCACAGTCAGAGGCAATGAGAAAATTTTGAAAACTACCAAGTAGCAAAATACCTCAAATAAAGAGCATATCAACAACGGTAACTGGTTCCAAAATAAGGGTCACATATTTTAGGAGATGATTTAAACCCAGAAAACAAGCAAAAGCTTGGGTATCTGCAACTTCAAAATAAATGGGATTTGTTACTTAGTAACAGAAGAGCACCGACAAAATGTGACCTAAGGTAACATGAATACAGAAATATAGAAGTATGTTTTTAAAAACACGATGCTTTTAGAAAAGAAATGTTCCACAGGAGATGGAAGAGGGAGCCAAGTACAATGAGAAAACCTAAAGAGACAGAGAAAAAGTTGAAAAAAAATGACACTGAAGGAATTATTCATTGCTTATTCACAAAGCAATTCCTTCAATCCACAAAACTGTGCATCTATTTTCTTAGAAGGTTGGAGTTCTTTTACTGAGTGCCTGCAGTGTGCACGTTATCCTTTTCTGGTTGTGAATGACAGGCTGTGTGCTTCTGTCTAGAGCAACAAGGATTAGTTTCAGAGGTTCTGTGAATAAGGTGAGGGTCAGACGGGGTGATGGGCAAAGTGCCTTCTTAATTTTCTGCTGCTGCTGCTACTGCTAAGTCGCTTCAGTCGTGCCCGACTCTGTGCGACCCCACAGACGGCAGCCCACCAGGCTCCTCCGTCCCTGGGATTCTCCAGGCAAGAATACTGGAGTGGGTTGCCATTTCCTTCTCCAATGCATGAAAGTGAAGTCGCTCAGTCGTGTCTGACTCCTAGGGACCCCATGGACTGCAGCCTACCAGGCTCCTCCGTCCATGGGATTTTCCAAGCAATAGTACTGAAGTGGGTTGCCAGTGCCTTCTCTCTTAATTTTCTGGAGCCCTACAAATGGGTTTTCTTAGTAGACTTTCTAAAAAAGTGCAGACCATTTTTTTAAAATCCGAGAGGTGAGACACACCCCCTCACTCATGTAAACACACACACACACATAGCAAGAAACATTTCTGAGCTCATCATGAATGTTCAAGTTTGAGCTGTTTTCACGTTTGTTATCCACTCAGCCAAGCAATCCCTGCCCTGCCCTCTCCACCAATGACCACGCCTCCTCCGTCTGGCCAGGCATTCTGCCTTCCCCCCTTCTCCACCCTCCTCCGCCTCTGCCCTGCACCCCAGGTACTGTGTCAGTGTCAACTACTGACAATGACAAGATACGACATATAACAGCCTGCTTACTCCTGCCTGCCCTCAATAACTTAAGATACACAGTACATAACAAGTATCCCGTGGATGACTCATTTCTATCATCTATGTTTATAACAGAAATGTAAGAACCTAACCAAACTTCTACAAAGCACCCAATAAGAGATAAAAAAGTGATGCTGTTGAAGATAAGAAGATATTCTGAAATGGCCCAAAACGTAAACATTTATGCGTATTTATTTTGATGATCAGCATCATCATCTTACCTTTTCCCCTTTCTCGCCAGCTACGCCGGTGATGCCTCTCAAACCTTGAGCTCCCTTGAAAAGTAAACAAAAAGAGAAAGAAGTACATTCTTTGAGCTGAAGCACATATGCTTTGATGTCATCACAAAAGCTGATCCAAAAGAAGGACGCTATCATAACCAAAAGTAACAATGAGAACAGAGACACGCTTTCCTAAGTTAGAAGAAAAATCCAAAAGGAATTCTGCTGGTGGTAAAACTCTTTTTTTAAAAATTCTGGAGATTTATACAAATCTGGAATTGGAATAATGACTGAACACAAAAAGAAAATACCATTAGCATAAAAGAATTATGATAAAGTACTTTTGACTTTGAACTCACACACAGAATTCACTGCCACCTTTGCCTCCTCTGTGGTTTGTAACTTGGTTACATGTCACAGGGTAGTGATTTTAAACCTTGGAGTAACTTTTCCCCACCAATGTATGCCATCCAAGGCAATTAGGCTCCCAAGGTAGCCCAGGAAAGCTTCTTCCTATAGATATAGCTGTGGTCTCCATCAACCATTTGCCATCACTCTTTGTTACACTGTTTCTACAATAAAAGATACTCTGAATTTCGGTTTGGGACAGTAGGAACCCATCTTATCCCTTCTCCCGCACAGCAGTGGGTAATCCTCAAACTGAGGATGCAGGGTGTTATTTCTAGAATCCGCTTCAATCCTGAATGTTACCATTCTAGACTTCTGGCCCCACAGCTGCAGGGATCCAGAAACAGACGCTGTAGACATGCTGCCTGGGGAACAACAGGGACAGACACGCCATCAGGAAAGCAGGCTGGCCACTTCCAGACAACTTGCTAACTGTCCACACTGGCTTAAGACAAATGGGCTCTAGGCCAGGCATTTCCCTGTGTTCTCACTGCCCCTACACCAGCTCTGTTTTACATCCAGTCTACAGTCTCTGTAGAGCAGTTAAGAACGGCCTGAAATATACATTTCAAGATGATCCAGCTCAGGACACAAAATGAGATGTGGCCAAATCAGATTAAAGAGGCTCCCTTACTGACTTTGGCTCACTTACTAACTCTGAACATAAATCAAAAAGAATTCCAGAAATATTTGGGTCAATAGCAGAGACATGGGAATGACATGTATTATCTCTCAAGGAGAGCTTTTGCATAAATATTCCAAAAAGCATATTTTTTACAAAAGTGAAAAAACTGTGAATTTTACAGAAATATTTTTGCGTGTCCTCTCCCAAACTGCAGAAGTAATGATATCCTCCAGTGACCACTGGGATCATGCAGCGTAAGACTGAAAAATACTTAACCGGAGGTCCTTGAGCTCCAACTTCTCCCAGTCCACCCTGGTCCCCTTCTTCACCCTGAAAAGCAACACAGAGTAGGGCATCAAGCTATTCCAGGAATTGACCTGAAGTGGGCTCAGTCTAACTCTGCACCCCCTGAATTAGTCTATTATACTTTCTTAAACTATTTTATAAGAGTAATCCATATTAACTGAAGACTATTCAGAAAATACAAACAAGTATAGCAATAAAGTCACCCAATCCCACTTTTCAACTATAAACACCAGTAACATTTTAGATGCTATCCTTTCCAAAATTTTCCTAAAGAGGGAGAGAGGAGGAGAGGGAGGGAGGAAGAGACAGACATGGAGACACAGAGGAAGGGTGTGTGTGTGGGTGTGGGTGTGGGTGTGTGTGTTGTGGGTGTATTATTAGGGAAGTGTGACCACACTACACAAACTTTTCCATAAACTATATTTCTATTATGATTTTCATTTTAATTCTTTTATTACAGTTTTCATACCATGCACATTTTTTAATTTATTTAAATCAGGCTTTTCTTCCATGACTTCTACTTTTGGTGTCATCCTTAGAAAAGCCTTATCTGCCTCCCAAAAATAAATAAATATTCATCTATATTTTTCTTCTAGTAATTTTATACATATCATTTAATTTCTTATGTAGAAGTCTTCAATTATCAGTAATTTATTTTTATGTAAACACAAAGTAGAAATCTCTTTTTTCCTTCTTCTTGTTGTTGTTCAGTCGCTAAGTCGTGTCTGACTCTTTGTGACTCCACGGACTGTAGCACACCAGGCTTCCCTGTCCCTTGCTGCCTCCCGGAGTTTGCTCAAGTTCATGTCCTTTGAATCAGTGATGTCATCCAACCGTCTCATCCTCCGCTGCCCTCTTCTTTTGCCTTCAATCTCTCCCAGCATCAGAGTCTTTTCTAATGAGTCGGCTCTTCGCATCAGGTAGCCACAGTGTTGGAGCTTCAGCTTCAGCAGCAATCCTTCCAATGAATATTCAGGGTTGATTTCCTGTAGGATGGACTGGTTTGATCTCCTCACTGTCCAAGAGACTCTCAAAGTCTTTTCCAGCATCACAGTCTGAAAGCATCAGTTCTTTGGCGCTCAGTCTTCTTGATCGTCCAACACTCACATCCGTGCATGACTACTGAAAAGACCACAGCTTTCACTAGATGGACCTCTGTCGGCAAAGTGATGACTTTGTTTTTTAATACACTGTCTAGGTTTGTCATAGCTTTCCTTCCAAGAAGCAAGCATCTTCTATTTTCAGGGCTGCAGTTACCATCTGCAGTCATTTTAAAGCCCAAGAAGAGAAAATCTGTCTTTGCTTCCCCTTTTTCCCCTTCTATTTTCCCTCTTACTGGCACTCTATTCAATAGCATTTACTGAATAATAAATTCTCCCCACATAGGTTGGAAAATTCATCTTTAACATGTATTAAATTGATAAATATACTTGTTTCTGGACTTCCTATTAAGCTCTACTGGTTTACTATATGATGTTGTCAACACCACAACATTTTAATTATTGAGATTCTATAATACATTTTAATCATTGATTGGGAGAATTCATTTACTCTTATTTTTCATTTACAGTTATACTTTTTCAGGTTTTCCTAAATGTATACCCTTAGACATGAACTTTAGAATTGTCGGGCGGATCTTCACCAAAAAAGGCTGCTTGCTTTGTATTAGAACTTCATTAAATTAATAGAACATATAGAGAAATAATCTTTACGATATTGAGTCTTTCCATTGTGGAACTCAGTATATCTTCTGATTTGGTCAAAATGTTTCCTGTTTCTTTCCATCAATAAAGTTTCGTTCTTTTTTTCAGACTGAATACTTAAGTGTGTTCTAAGGTATTTTGACTATCTGGTGGCTACTACCGATGGACTCCTCTTTCATCATGTTTTCTAGTTATTCCTTTGACTTTTTATATCAGTTATATGATCTCTGATACATGTGTTTTTACTTTATTTATTTGGCTGTACCAGATTTTAGCTTCAGCATGTGAGATCTAGCTCCTTGACGAGGGATCAAACTCAGGCTCCCTGAATTGCACTGGGTCCCAGGGACTGGACCACCAGGGAATTCCCTCTGATGTATTTTTAAATGTTAGGATATTCTAAACAGAAATCCAAGTACTACTATTTCTTACAGAAAGATTACTTTATGGACTCTGAAAAAGTCATTTTCTCTCTGACTAGGATTTTGCTTTTTATAATAGATACACTACCCTAAATTTCCTATGGTAACAAAAAACTTAAATTGTGAAGTTAGTTATTAGAAAAATATCTTAATGTTTAATATATGTACATAATAGTAGATTAAAATCCAATTCTGTTGTTTATTACATGCTTCAGTTCACTTATTTTCTTGTTCCACAGGCTGCAACTTTGTATTTGGAGATTTTTTTTTTTCACACATACACAAAGAAATACCAAAAAAAAATTAGTAGCAGTATTAATACAGAACATTTGGCCACACAAAGCAAAGAACTAGGCTATACCTAAATCATTTACACTTGATTTCTGAATAAACTCTGAGAGTCTTTTATAGTGGATTTTTGTTAGTTCATGGAGTGGATAATCAAAACATGTATAATTAAATACTACTTGTATTTCCCCACCTAAGTATAAAAACAACAGTGATTATAATTTTTCATTAGTAGAGCTTGGGGTATTTTCCTAATGATTCTTGTTAAAACTTAGAGTAACATAGTCGATTTAAATATTTTACCAACAGGTGAATAGCACACAGTAACTAATCAATAACCATAAAGCTAAATGACAAATTTAGGAATAGCAATTTATTATCATTCTACTGAAAGTTTTTTTGATGGTTCATTCTTAGATTCATAACCAATTTTTTAAAATATTCATTAACTAATTTGTGGAGTAAATTCAATGCAAAATTGTGAATCTGAAAGCAAACTTCAAGACCCTAGTCTTAATTCTTCATCTTTCTGCTTTCAATTCGCAACTAAATGCATCCATTAGCCCTTTCAGGTTTCATTTTTCAAGGAGTTATATTATCTTCATAGATCAATTGTCAAAGACAGCCACTGAAAGTTTAAGGGACATAGGCATGTGAAATAAATTAAAGGAACAGTCAACAATTTTTAACTATGAAAAGTTTTTTCATGGAAATTTTGGCCAGTTACCTACCACACCAAGAATTTTGCAGGTTCCCCACTTAAGAAGTTCAGATAACTGGTTTGCATAGGTCTCAAAAATACTAGTTTCATGGGTGAGTAGAGAGACCTCTGATTGACTATTTCATTCCCAAACCCCATGGGATGGGGAAGTGGAAGTTTCCCAAAGAGAAGCGGTCACCAAAAAGAGAGGAAAGGATACAGGGCATCAAAACAGCAGAAGTCCACTAAATCTGCTTTACTATACGTATTATCTCGAGGTGTCTTTCAGTGTGGGTTAATATTCTGTTTCTGTGGTTAGATGATATTCTATTATATGGATATGTCATACTTAAATTAGCGACATCAGACATATTTATTCATTTCTGTGCCCTTAGCCCGTAGAATAAACCCTGGCACATAACAGGGATTAATAAATATTTGTTGATTTTTTTGTTACAAATTTAAAAATTCAATGGAGGAACAGGCACACAGAAAAACATACAAACTACTTGATGTTTTTATAATTTTCTCCAGTTTGTCATCAAGAATCCACCTGTGATATGCCAGATGAATAAAATGGCTCAACTATTCAGAGCCTAAGTAATAAAAGTAAGTTACTTAAAATGTAAGTTCACACTGTAATAAGGTACAGGAAATTGGTTTATTTATCTTCATTATCTGAGATTGTTCAATAGTTTTTCTGAAGGAATTCAAGAATATTAGTGCCTGAAGATATTAATAAATTTCTTCTCAAGGTCTTAACCTCGAAAGACAGACTTCTGCCACCCTGTAAAGGGTGTAAATGGACATATTCAACAAAGTCTAGATGACCCACATTAATAAGAACAGTTTGACTTTGTAAAAATATTATGGAATTTACAGGGACAAGTATTCTACCATATAAGAAGTCAAATTCTTAGTTACTCTAAGGCGATTTCATCCTAGTGGACAAAAAAAGACAAATAGGTCACCTTACTTTAAATTTCAGCCTTGCAGGACATGCTAGCTCCACTATAAGTTGTGCTGTGGATTCCAAGTTTCTACCCAAAATCAATATAAGTGCTATTGCTAACTTCCAGATGACTCAAAGCCTAAGTTATATTGAAATGAAGTCAGAAACAAACAAAAATTATTTCAGAACTTGAGAAGCTATAAGCCAATTATCAAATTCCCTATTTGCTTGTCTCAGCAACACTTGTCATAAAATTTTACACTTGTCATAAAATTTTGTCTAGTGGAGCGGAACGACCAGCTTGAATAACATTTGACTATCAAAAGCATCAAGGAAAAGAGCTGAGTGTTATTGATTAGAAAAGGAAAGTGAGGGGTAGCAACACAGGAAGGAATGAAAGTGTATGGTGCTTTCTTTGTTCTTTTTTTGTAACTGAACAACCTTAGGATATGATGCTTAGTCAGAATATTGATGCATCTACTGAGAACTTGTCAATCATCACTGGAAAAGGAAGGGGCAAAAATCATGCTTTGTTATTCCTTATAAGCCCTTACAATGAAGGTCATTACAACCTCTTAATCACAATGTACCCACTAAATATTCCTGTCCTTACCTTGTGACCTTGTCTTCCAGGTTCACCAATCTCTCCTTTAGCTCCTTTATGACCCTAACAAATGCAAAAATACATAAGTATTTATTTCTCATAAAATACATGAGAAATAAATAAATGTGTTGGATTTGACACAGAAAGTGGTCAGATGGCTCATAAAGTGACTTTGCTCCCCTAAATGTAAGTCACCGTGCTGCTAAGAGAAAGGTTATGTCATAAAGAAATGACAGCCTTAGAAGAATTTTAAAACACCATGTGTACTACACGACTGTATATAATAGGTATCAGTTTCAGTTAACTCTGTCCTGGAATAATAAATTCTCCATTACCTAGGTCAGTAACTAGATAATGACACTGCCCGCCAGTGTCTAGATCTCTTCTTCCACAACTTCCTCTCACAGCTGGGTCTCCTCCAACATCAGTAACTCATTCTCCAGAGGTGGACCGCTGACCCACCAGACCAGCTGCCCCCTGCTCTCCAGAGCCTCCTCTGAAAACCCTTTTCCTCCTCTGCACGCACGGCCTTACTTGAGGCAGAAGGGCTTCCCCAGATGTACAACTTTCTGCCCCTTCTTGGGCATAGTTTAAGTACAAATTCAGTTCAGTTCAGTTACTCAGTCGTGTCCAACTCTTTATGGCCCCATGGACTGCAGCACACCAGGCCTCCCTGTCCATCACCAACACCTAGAGTTCACTCAAACTCATGTCCATTGAGTCAGTGATCCCATCCAACCATCTCATCCTCTGTCGTCCCCTTCTCCTCCCGCCCCCAATCCCTCCCAGTATCAGGGTCTTTTCCAATGAGTCAACTCTTAGCATGAGGTGGCCAAAGTATTGGAGTTTCAGCTTCAACATCAGTCCTACCAATGAAAACCCAGGACTGATTTCCTTTAGAATGGACTGGTTTCATCTCCTTGCAGTCCAAGGGACTCTCAGGAGT
The DNA here is from genome assembly GCF_002263795.3 of Bos taurus. Lineage (NCBI taxonomy): Eukaryota > Metazoa > Chordata > Mammalia > Artiodactyla > Bovidae > Bos > Bos taurus. Next base: position 9,351,599 of record NC_037336.1, read on the forward strand.
CTTCTCCAACACCACAGTTCAAAAGCATCAGGTCTTCAGCACTCAGCTTTCTTTATGGTCCGACTCTCACATTCATACACGACTACTGGAAAAACCATAGCCTTGACTAGATGGACCTTTGTTGGCAAAGTAATGTCTCTGCTTTTTAAGTGCAAATAGACAGCTATAAACAGCAGTCAGCAAAGGCTGCAAAGCACAAGAAACTCCCATCTTTCACTGTCAGGACACCTGTCCTAACACTTTGGATCAGTAACATGAAATAAATGTGAAATAAACATTCCAAACATTGTCTATTAGAGTTTTGTCCTGAAAACCTTGCTCGTTCCAAGGTTCAAGTTTCCATGAAAAATAAGACACCCATCCACGCCCCCGTCTTCTGCATTATAGGCGCACACCCAAGCTAACCTTAGAGAAAACTGCAATGGGAAACCCATTGCCTTGGAGTCTTTTGGATCTTGGCACAACTCCCCTGATTCGGAATTTTTCAAAATCATTTCAGACTCATAGACTAGAGAGAGAAAGCCGATTAACCCCAGCATTTGGTATTTATTTTTTTATTCCAATGGGTAATTTTGAAGCAATTATGATGGCAGTGTGAAAGAAAAACACATTTGGAAAGTGTCTTTTTTTTCCCTCTGTTTTGCACAGTTTTTCCAATTTATTTTGACTAAAACAGTTTGAAATACAGTCCCTGGCCCCCGTCTCTCACTATTGGAGTAAACTTCTGAACCTTCATCTGGCGTTCTAGACTCTCTCAATCCAGTGCATTTCATTGATATATCTTCCCTGAGAAACAGAAGCACTGAATAGCCAAGTATCTGTGTCTTGTTAGGGATAGCTGTCAGCATACCAGTGGGAACTTCCAGGACTGAAAAAGGACCACAGACAAAGCCGCCGAATAAGCGACACAGACTTGCCTAACCCATCAGAGTGGGGTCTGTGCGCGAGCAAGGCCAGTGCTTCAGGGAAAGCCTCTGTTTTTCATATGGATCATACTCTTGAAGACAGAATACAGCACGGACATTATTGTCTTACCCTCATGCCTGGCAGACCTGGGTATCCCGAACGACCCGGTGGGCAGGAATTGGGACACTGCCAGAGAAACAGAAAGAGAGTAACTGAGAGCCTCTGCTTCGTGATAAAATGATACATCTTTTAGGGTTTCTAGCTGCAGAATCCCAATGCAAGTCTATTCATTAAATAACTTTGGCTACTCTTTCCTTTTTTATTTACTTACAAACTCAGAAATATTCCTAGCTTACAGAAACATACAAAGAACATAACAAACCCTTTCCCCACGTATCCACCATCCAGATTTAATGAATACTACTATTTTTCCATATTATTTCAGATTCAATTTGTTCAAGAAATAAAACATTTGCAGACCAACCTCTCCCCCTCCAATCCAACAGCTCTGTCCTGAAGGTCACGTTCCCCCCCAACAAATTGACCAAAACTGCATTTAGTGCACTTTTCCTACTGTTTGAGTATCAGTCTATTAATAAAACAAGTCTTAGAGAGTATTATTGGACTTAGATCTTCTAAAATTGGAGTGCTCTGGTGAAAAGCAGGTCTCCTCCATAAAGTAAAAAAGATTATGGAAAAAGAAAGATAATTCTATAATGAAAAAGTTAGTGTGAGTATGTATAAATGACCAGTCCACCAGTCCAACAAATTGCTCTGCCATCTGAGTAAAACAAAACATGAAAATACAACATATTCTAGCAAGATCATCTTAAAGAGAATTCATCTTCTAAAGAGAATTCCTGTTCTTTGACAAAAGTGTATTTTATTCAAAGGAAAATGTCTTACCAATGGATCTCCATCATGAAAGCCAATTGTTCCCTAAAGAAAATGTTAAAGTTAACAATATAGTGAAATATTTAATTCACTACTAATAATAAAATGTTCATTTGACAAATACAGTAAATGTATTTTTTTCAATAAGCTATAAGGAATAAATAGTCTAAGATATGCTAATATTCTAGAAACTTCACTCATGGGTCTATTCTGTTTGGAGAAATCTAAATTTTAGTACATTATTTATTTCACAGGATTGAAGAGAAGTAAAATGACAGAATAGAAAATATGGAGAATTCTGAATCATAAGTTAAAAGTATGGATTATCTCCCAATTAACCTCATTTTTTAAATTGTTCATTGTATAAATCCTTCATAAAAACTAGTTCATTTGAAAATGTTCCTTTTATATGTCCAAGTTTTGAGCATTTGAGAAGTCAAAAGCCTCAAAGCACTTCAAATATAATGCATAAACCATTCCCTTGAAAATCACCTTTCAAATTATTGTGATTTCTCAACTATACTGGCCTTAAAAGATCATGCTCTGAATGAGTGAAAATATCATAGCCATTTTGAAATTTTAGGACAATGATTCAATTTAAAAGCCCTTTCATTTTTGGCTCTTAGGGTTCTATAATCCCAACATTCAGACACAGAGAAATTCAAACTGCAAATAACTTACACTGGGTCCCGGAGGGCCAGGGGGGCCCGGTGGTCCTCTTTTCCCAGGGTCGCCCTAAGTTATTTGAAAATTGTGACACAGCGGTTATACACACATCAAGACACAGTGCACAAAACAGGTGAGGTATGAAAAACTGACATTCCTACACACCCTGCAGAGCTCAGCCTGCATAGGCCTGCCACCAAAATCGATGGGTCACCCGCAATCCAATTAGTCCCACAAAGCTAGAAGAATAAAGGAGTTCCAGCCTCATCAAAGTAAGAGAAGGCGGAGGGAGACTTGGGGAAAAGAGCCAGTTCTTCTCTATACACTGATCACTGATCACTATGGAAACACTATGCATTTTTCTAGTTGATATTCAGGGGAACCAGAATAGTCGCTACTGCCAGCGCCGCCCAGCTAAGGGCAGCTCACGCCTGCCTGAGACTATGAACAGGAAGGCAACCTCTCAGGGCCAGTCAGCGCTGGACTCTTCACCCGGAAGCTGACCCTCAGTCTGTCACCGCAGGCAACTGCAAATGCTACAGAAGAGCAAAGATGGCTAAATATGCCATTCAGATGAAAGTGGATTCCAGCTAGACTTAATCACCAGCGCTTCCTCCCCGCACACCTTGTCCTTCTAATATTCTATCATAAACCAAAGCATCTTACACTCCACTTTATAATCATTTTATATGCATTCTTGCATTCAGTAAATAAATTTATTAAACAGCAGCACCTACAGAGAAGCTAGATAGGTATACATGTGGCTCCTGCTTTCAATGGATTTACTATTGTCGATTCTTCAGATAACATCACTACTTCAAGATTTTTGGAATATTTATTGAATATTAACATCAATTTCTCCCATGCAGTTCAGCTCTCTATTGACTAAAGTTCTGTCGGTTCGATTATGATTTTACGATGCTAACATAAACATACCTGGGAATGATTTTAGACTATTCACTCATTTCATACAGAGAAACTCATACAAAAGACACCGGACCCCAATCCCAACTGAGTCTGTAAAATGAAGGTGACACTTCTTGGCTTAATCACTAATTCTAGAAGTTGGGAAGAAAAGTTCAGCTGAGAACTTTGGGGAAAAATATTATGTAAAGTTTAAAAATAAAATTAAATTTAAAAAATTAAACCATTACAGAAGAAAATGTGAAATGGAAATACATAGTTGAATAAATAAGGATTGTAGAGGACTAACAGGAGAAAAAAATAAATAAATAAAATCACTCTACAAAAATGAGATAGCATTATTACCCTGGTCCTCATCCGCATTATAAACTGGAATTAAACTTATTGCCGTGTCTTGGATTTGCAGGGGAAACACACATAGGGCAGTTGGCCATCCCCGGTAACACCTCCTATTAAGTCAGCAAACATCTGTCAACTCGCTGTGTTTGTGTGTCTGGTACTCACAATCGGTCCCACACGGCCAAGCTCTCCAGGGAGTCCTGCTCCCCCAGGAGGACCCTGAAATCAACAAATTAGAGGGACATGGTGATTTATGACGTTTTCACAATTTATGACAAGTGATATCAAATACGATAAACAACTGACTCAGAATGATGGATCTGTGCTAGCTTTGGCTTCCAATGAGACAACAACTCATCTGACCGAAGAGTAATTACTTAAAATGGAAATTTCTTAAATTAACAGAAATTTCTTAAGTTAATAAAATATTTTTAGTAGAATAGGCGTGCTGTCACAGTAGCCACCTAAGATCCCTAATGGAGGACACTGTCAGCACCACTGGTAGAGTGCTGACTGGAGACTAAGGTTGGGATCTGAGAAACAGGCCGTTCTTATAGACTACGTAAAACAAACCAAGAGATGATACTTACAGGGGGTCCTGGAATACCACGGCCCTAAAAGGTTAAAATAAAAGTTGTTATGATACAGGAGCCCTACTTCATGTAAATACAGTAGTTACAGAAGTTACTTCTGTAAATACAGAACTAACTCAGTTCAGAAATAAACTACAAAGTCTATCCCTAAATCAACATAAAATGCTCATTCGAAAAGAAAGGACTGGGTAAAGAAAGCAACCTCGGCCCCACTTCTAAATGAAGAAGCTTGCTTCAGCTCCTCAAATGTTCTTTTGATGTCTATCCTGTAGCTAGCCTGTAATATTTTTTTCAAACTTTTTTTTTTTTAAAGAAAAGCAAAGTAAAGAAAACCTACTCCAGTATTCTTGCCTGAAGAATCCCATGGACAGAGGAGCCTAACAGATTATAATAGTCCATAGCATTGCACAGAGTCAGACACGACTGAAGCGACTTAGCACAGCAAGTAAAGAGGTCATCCATGCTTGCTGTCAGGAGAATTTACCATTCCTCACAAAGAGGCACATCACAACTGGACTTTTTCACATTCCTTCCCACTTTAGTTTATTACAAAATAGTGAACATGTGCTATACCGTAGGTCCTTGCTGCTTATCTATTTTATATGCAGTAGTTTCTATTTGTTGGAGAAGGCAATGGCACCCCACTCCAGTACTTTTACTTGGAAAATCCCATGGACGGAGGAGCCTGGTGGGCTCCTATCTATGGGGTCACACAGAGTCGGACACGACTGAAGCGACTTCACTTTCGCTTTTCACTTTCCTGCATTGGAGAAGGAAATGGCAACCCACTCCAGTGTTCTTGCCTGGAGAATCCCAGGGACAGGGGAGCCTGGTGAGCTGCCGTCTACGGGGTCGCACAGAGTCGGACATGACTGAAGCGACTTAGCAGCAGCAGCAGCAGCAGTTTCTATTTGTTAATCCCAAATTCCTAATGTATCCCTCCCTTCCTTTCCTCTTTTGTAACCACAAGCTTGTTTTCTATGCCTGTGAGTCTATTTCTGTTTTGTAAAGAAGTTCACTTGTAGCATATTTTAGCTTCCACATATAAATGATATCATTTGTCATGTTTTATAAGAAACCGACATTAAAAGTAAGACAACATTGCTTTAAAATTTATAATATGATATTTGGAAATTGCCCAAACATTTAGCACAGAGAGGAAGGGGAGAACCAAAGTGTTTAGGAATACACCCCTTGACAGGTAAGGCTATTTGGTAAGACACCAAATCCAGTAGAAATGGAAAACAAAATGGTGTCACTCTTGAAATGACCTCCAGTGGGATCCTCATTTATGCTGAATTTTATTTTAAAACCAGTCATTCTGTCTCCCACTCCCTTACATTTACTATCTCTTGAGCAACATCAAACTGAGTGTAACCAGGGATTGAAACCACGCCTTATGCAGCCTCCAAGCCTCAATTCCAAGCACAGGGCCCAGCACACAAAGAGCTCTGACTCTGTGCTGGTTGAATTTAATAAAACTGAGCACTGCTGCCTTCAGGGCTCAGTCTCCCAGCCTTGGACCGCCTCGCCATTCTCTCCCCTCTGCGGTCTTGAATCCCTCATATGCACAGCTGTCTCTGACACCATATTCCTGACAGCTTGTACTTCCAGACTTCGTATTTTCTAGACAGAAATATCTAAGATAGACTTAGATATTTTCTAAAATATCCATCCATATACGAAGCATCCAGGGGAATCACATCCTCTGATAATGATGCTATTATTTCTAATTATTTAGGCAGCCACAACAAGCATGAATTTCACATGAGTAATATGTTTCAATGGTAAATGGGGAGTTTTCAAGGCACTCTTTGAAAAATTACTTGTATTTGAACATTATAATATGTGGATCAATGTGGGAAATAAACGTTATGCTTGAAGATACCAAAGTAATCAAAAAGTTATTTCATTATCAAGAGACCTAGAGATTTGATGAATTTTTTTAAAGGCATCTCTATAAGATGTTGAGCTCTGAGCTAAAAATGTGGGGGGAAAGCCAGCAAACTCTTCCCCTCTGAAAATAGACTTATAATGGAAAAGATGAAATATGGCAAAGGAAGCAGTGCAAATAGAAGACAAAGAGGAAAAACACAGATTAATAGCAAGAACAAAAAAGGAATGAAGAACAAATAGGAAAAAAAAAAAAAGCAGCCTGAGAATCCAGTTCTCCTCTGGCTAGAAATAACACAAGTCTGGTGGACTGTGCAACGTGGAAAAAGCCTCGCCAGGGAAGCAGGTGGGTGATAATATGGCTCGTATTTCATTAGACATAAAACCAGTTGTGAAGAAAGTGGCGTGATGCCGAGGTCTAAACACCAAATACTTAGATTTGCTGCTGTTACGTGAGATACAGTTTCCATCAATGGGAACAGAGAGGGGGTTATTTCCATTGGTAAATGCCACCTGCAAACAGATGTATGTATTTTACACCATACGTTCAAATTGCTCTGAAATTTTCTACTCATAGTCAGAATGCTTATCATAGCAGATAAGCCATAATCTCTTTGTGATGTATATTATGTGGGCCCCTTTGTGTGTTTCTATTTGTTAATTGAAATATTAACAAATAGAAACTAAATTGAAAAATTTCACAATGGCAGAATTTTACCTAAAGACAGACTATAAATCAGTTCACATTTACTTACTGGAAATCCACGAGGTCCTGGCACACCAGGTTCTCCCTGAAAATAAAAATAGCTCCATCGTACTTAGCTTTTTTAGCATGAGTATGTAAGTCTGCAAAATGCATAAATATTAAAATCATTAAAACACTCCATCTTACTGTTTGAACGCAATTTAACTCAACTGTTATAAAACATGATTTTGGTTGAACAAGTGTATTTCAGCCACTTCACAACTAACCTGTTAACTGATTTGGAAACACTACAATAAAATTATGCTTCAGCATTTAATTGATACCAGCAATTAATACCAGGTGGCTAACTTACTTTCTGTCCTCTTGGTCCAACAGAGCCAGGGGATCCATCAGGACCTGTTAATCCCTAACAAAGCAAGATGATATTAGAACTAATACAACATCCTTAGGCAAGCCACTCAGTGGATAATTCCATTTTATTTATTAATCACATGCAGGATAGTTTACCTACATATGGTGCAAGTCTTTATAAAGAAAAACCTTTCTATATTCCTATTCAAAGGTAATGTCTGACATGACATCTGACTGTTACAGTTACTTTCTGTTAATAAATTGTATCCTGTTCATAACTTCCCACTAAATGCACTGTTTATCACAGGATTCAATAATTTAGTATTTTTGTCTCTGCTTTGAAAAAATGGGAAATAATAATTACAATGTTCTAATAGGTAAGGCTAATGGGACAACTCCAATACTTTGGCCCCCAATGCGAAAAGCTGACTCATTTGAAAAAACCCTGATGCTGGGAAAGATTGAAGGCAGGAGGAGAAGGGGATGGCAGAGGATGAGGTGGTTGGATGGCATCACCGACACAATGGACGTGAGTTTGAGTAAACTCTGGGAGTTGGTGATGGACAGGGAGGCCTGACGTGCTGCGCAGTTCATGGGGTCGCAGAGAGTCAGCCACGACTGAGCAACAGAACTGAACTGAACTGAATGGGACAACAGGACTTGGCTCTGCCATTAGCCATGTTATGCATCTCTTCATTTATAAAGCAAAATGCTTTATATTTGTATGTCTCTGTAGCTCTCAATAACATCTTGAGAGTTAAAATGTTCCTTCGATAGTGATTAAAACTAATCAATCTCATTGTTGCCTTTTAGCCACCTAAAGCCCCTCAGTTATCTCCTAGCAATGACAACTGCTTATGGAAAACATTAACTTTTAAAGTTGAATCATTTGAGAGCATGTTTCTAGTTTATCTCTTTTAGTGAAATAGCTACAATTAAATATACATTTTCATGTGTGCCACTCAGTACGTAGACTCTAAGTCCATTACTGTAAAACACATTTATAACATCACATGTAATGCTAAAGTAGTTATTCAAGCATCACTTCCAACCATTGTTGCTTTCCCTACCAGTACTTATTTTATCATCATCCTAATATAAAATACATATCTTATCATCATCCTAATATAAAATACATATCAAACCATGATAATACTACATGTATATCTTAATTTCCACATTGGATGAAGACACATTTTTATCTTTTTAGTTTTTCCTTTATTTTAGATGTTGTCATTTATAATACAATATTGAACTTATACCCTACAAAATACAATTATATGTACCTATATATGTAAATATACATACATTATGCACATACACATATACACATGTATATAGAAATAACTTGTAAAATCTATTAGCAAGATTTTGAAAAAAATTAAAATGATATTGAGGAATTCCTTGAAAATATGAAAGTCTGACTTAAAAATGAATCACGAAAGTGCATATTTAATCTGTCAGTCTGCATAAATATCAATAAAATGCATTCATGTAACTTATATAGAAAACTATTTCACCAGCCACCATTTTTACATTTCTCTGCATCAATTAATTTCCTTCATAACTCCAGAGACTGAATCAAAGGAAATAGAAAAGAGTGAGTTGACAAAACTAATTATTGGAAATTTACCAAAGAAGAAAGCTATTAAACACACGTGGAAGGATTTTTGACAGACTTTGATTTTCAGTCTCTCTAGTACAATTACAATGCTCTAACTTGGGAACAGGCCTTAACATCTTAGGTGCTGAGCACTTGTGGTACTGGAACACTGGCTTCTGTATGTGAGCAAATAAACCATACCCCAGGAGCTCTCTGTAAACACATGTGGCACAAGGGCTTTATAAACCTCAGGGCAGGTCTGACCAAAGGGACTTCCAATGCCCACTTCACGCATATACCCTCCAAGACCCGTCCTGGTCAGTTCCCACACACACTGCCAACTAACCACCTTTAATCAGGGGCTAAAACCACTGGCAAAGTTGGAGGGCAGTAGCTACTACATACCCACTCCAGTATTCTTGCCTGGAGAACCCCAGGGACAGAGGAGCCTACTGGGCTGCCCTCTCTGGGGTCGCACAGAGTCGGACACGACTGAGGCAACTTAGCAGCAGCAGCAGCAGCTACTACATAAGGCAGAACTTCAGCTACATAATAAAGAAGCAGAGTGGCTGGATAACCTGGAGGCTGCTTCTAGATACTCCTTGTCTCAACTGTCTTCCGTAAGACATGGTAGATCAGATCAGATCAGTCGCTCAGTCGTGTCCGACTCTTTGCGACCCCATGAATCGCAGCACGCCAGACATGGTAAACCACATCTAATCACAAGGAGGCTGTGAGTTAATGAAAATGTATTCTGGCGTCCAATCTAGTGAACTCTGTTGTGGCACAGCCATGCATTAAGGCATAGGCTCTGTGAGGACAGGACTCCATCTCCATTACAATCTGAGCACACTGCCCGAGCATTTAACACATGCAGCACAGAAGATTACAGAAGGCTACTGAACAGGAGATGTGGGCTAGCCTACTGGGTGGAGGGATTTCACACCTGTCACTCCACATCATCTTTATTTTTAGTTCAAATCCCAGCTCTGCCACTTAGTACAAGGCCACTGTAGGCAAGTTACTCAAATGCATAGAGCCTCAGTTTCCTAATCTGTAAAACGGGTATAATGTTAATATCTACCTCACATGGCAACTTTGAAGATTCACTGGGATAGTGTACACAGAGTGTTTACAACCATGCCTGGAACAGCAGATGCTAAGTAAATGTTAGCTTTTCTTATTATTATCATTATTATGTAGTCAGATTATCCTAGAAGCTGATGAAGTAACATTTCCTGCTCTCTGGGAGCTTAAAATCTCATTCAGAAGAGATTCTGCAAAAAAAAAAAAAAAAACAAGCAAAAAATCTGGGTATTAACCACAGGCACTGTGCTTCACAGCCCCCTCACATTTCTCTGATGCCTAACTATTTCCCCTTACACTGCCTTTCAGAATAACTTCTTTATTACTCACTATCCTAATCATATAACATCACAGATAATAGTTGTATACATTCAGAGGATGTTCTAATCTCTCTCCTATAAAACAGCGTAACAACTATAATTCATGTACTTAATTCTAATTCCTCTTTTCTGTATCTTAGACAGATGCTATAAGAATGGAAAAGAAATACTCTTTTAGAGCTCTTAGAGCTCACTATGCATGCCACATCATAAGTGCCTGTAAGAGTATAAGTTATTAATGATAACACCACAGTTGTCCTTTGAGTACAGAGCTTGCAACCAAGCTTGGATTTCTTTAATGTTATGTGTCTATAAGGGAAAAGAATCAACTTAAACTAAAGAAAAGAAGAGTTTTATATATATATATGTATGTAAGTCTCTCACAACTTCCATTTACAAACATATGCATAAAACTCCAATTTGCAGTCATTCTTATCTGTCAAAGAAATGACAGAGGAATATATTGCCAGTGGCAGAAAAAATTGCTTTCATATGAATGTTTGTGAAGATAAGGTTTTATACAGGATAAAATTAAAGCCCAGTGTATTCTGAAATTTCCCACTGCTGCTTGGCAAAGCAAGCAACCCTCACTATTAATTTCCTTCCAGCATTCCACCACTCAGTTCAGGAGACCCAAGCCATAATCCTACAAGACTAGCTGCCATGACTCATTTACCTTTTCTGTCAAAAATCCACTTAATTCAGGATAATAACCTTTAAGCTGTATTCTTTTCAGATTCTTCCAAACAAACCATCTGATTAACCATTTGTTAACATTACCAAAAAATACAGCATGTTTGTGACTGCACTTTAAAAAAAGTTCTACACAAATGCAAATTAGTATAGTTAATTTTTTGCTTAGTTCTAAGAAATGTCTAAAATCCTGGCACATGCATGAACTTCTTACTTTTTTTCTCTCCTTCCTTTTCTTTTTCTTTTTCTGTTGCTTTTCTCTACCATCCCAGAAAATTGATTAAATGCCCTTATCAGTTTCTTCCTGAGGATCTTACAGAGCCAAAGTTCTATGATGTAAGAAACCTTACTATTTTATACCTTTTAACTTTGGAAATCTTATTTGGAAATGGAAATCTATGCTGTGATACTGCAGTTATAAACAAAAAAAAAAAGTACTTGCAATTATTAGTTACATTGTACTTCTAAAGATTTTGAAGAATTTTCTTTTTTATCCTATTTCTGTTTAAGGGTGGAAACTATAAAGTAAAACCAGACATTGTCTTTATGATTTTATGGTACTAGAGGAAGAAGAATTTGTTGAGCCTGCTACAAAAGCACCATGAAACCCAGACACAGACAAGTCTAGTCCTTTGTCTGAAATTATTCAACTCAATCATAAGACAAGACTTCAGGTCATTCATTTATGTTTCAACCATGCCAAAAATTAATAATAATAGTAATAAAGTCATTTAATCATCCATTTTCTTTTCACATAAAACAAGGTCCAAGGTTGAAAGGAATGCAGAAATAAACCTAACCTACTGGTTTATTTGTATTCATCAGACTTTTTTATTTGGATGCGACAGTTGCAACTAATTCACGGTGTTTCAAAGAGATGTGTGATAGCAAACAAGTTATATAATTTCCGTTCATATTTTGCAAATATTAGGCTGATATTCAGTTTGCGTTATCCAAACATTAGTCCCTAGCGACCTCATGCACTGTCACTTTGCCTACATAGGAAGTTCAAACTAGGATCTTTTAAGTATACAACAAAGTCAGTCTCCTAAAGCAATGAATTGTTGCTGCTGTTGCTGTTTAGTCCCTAGCATAGACAAATATCCCCATTATACTAATCTTGATAAAGAAAGCACATCTTAATAACCACTAACATCTAGCTATTTTTCTTTTTCTCAAAATGAAGACTCTGTCTTAAACTCTAGCCAGAAGTTCTCAGAATCTATAATCATAGGTTTTCAAGGGCTTTGATTTAGAAAAGTCTTCAGTTTGGGGAAATCATATAAGTTGGTAACTTGAAGAACCCAGCACTGTCTGTTTTCTGAGAGCAGAGGTCCGGGTATCACTTTACTTTGTATCCCAGCTGGAAAGTCAAGGAGTGGCCCTCAGTAAACTCTCAACAGTCCAGTGTAGGGAGAGAGGAGATGAGAGCCCTGAAGTCCTTTTCCCTGAAGAAATGTTAACTAGTATCGGGTTTACCACACAGCTCAGCATCTGAGCTTGTCTCCCAGGGCGGGAGGCAGGTGTGTGACTGGGTATGTTGGGTGGGGGGCGGCTGCTGGTTCCCAGGCTTCAAGCAACCCTAGTCAGCTTGTTTCTGTCAGTGACTGTGAACCAAGGAAAGGCAGGAGGAAAGACAGAGAGCTAGGTTTGTTTTTTTGTTTTTTTACTTACATTCTAGAAACCATCAAGTCCGAGTCTTCTGAGCTGGATTTCTCTAGATTTTTTTTTTTTTTAATTGGAGGCTAATTACAATACTGCAGCTTTTTTTGCCATCCAGTGACATGAATCAACCGTGGGTGCACATGTGTCCGCGTGCCCCGTGTCCAGTGTAGGACCAGCCCCGCCCCACACTCCCGCCCCGGGCAGGCTCTCCCCCAGTCTGTCTTTCTCTGGTCTCTTCCTCGGGGTTTAGGGGGACTCTGTCCCTCCCCTGCCTGCAGGCCCTTTCCCTAAACTCACTTAGTGGGTGCCGGGGAAAGGACAAGAGCGAAGACCCAGCACCCCCCAATGGGGTGAGTGGGGAGTGGCCTCTGAGAGGCAGAAACGGGTACCCACCGCTGCTCCCAGAGCAGAGAGGAGGACAGGCCAGTGCCGCCGGTCCTCGGGGCCCCTCCACGCTCCGCAGACCCTCGCGCAGAAACCGCGTCTCAGCGCCGAGCCCGTGGGCACCGCCAGGATCAGAGCCAGTCTCGCCTTAGCTTGGACCACACCCGCCTGCACGCTGCACTCTCTCTCTCTCTCTCTCTCACTCTCTCTCTCACACACACACACACGCGCGCGCGCGCGCGTGCACACACACACACACACTGGGCCTGGCTTCACGCCCCCAGCACCCACTACTCACGTCGGCACCCGGTGTGCCAGGCTTGCCTGGAGCTCCTGGTTTCCCCGGCTCTCCAGGGGGACCCTGGCAGGGAGGGGGAGAGGAGGGGGGAGAAAAGGAAGAGAAAATGGGGCAAAGTTGAGCCTCATCGGGTGCAGTGTGGTCTGCAGACCACATTGGAAGGAAAGAAGTGGAGAGCCAAAGCGCTGATGTACTTACCGGGGGGCCCGGGGGACCCTTCGGACCGCGATCACCCTGGAAGGCAAGAGGGAAAGCAGGGCAGTGTGTGAGTGGAGGGTGCTGGGGCCCCTCCGGGACAGGGACAGGACAGGTAGTACGGAGCTGTGATCAACCGCCCGGGGCCACGGGACGCAGGACCGCCTCCCTCCGCAGTCCTCAGGCGTCTAGGCCCCACTCCCAGCCCTCATCCACGTCCCATCCCGCCTCTGGGTAGGGGGCTTCGGGCCCTCTCGAAAAACCCACCCGGGCCGCTGGGAGAGGAGCAGGGGCCGGAGGTGGACACTTACGTCGATGCCGTCGATGCCCGGGACTCCAGGGGGACCCGGCGGCCCCGGAGGACCCTGCTCACCTGGGGGGCCCCTCTGACAAAAGAGCACACGCGGGTTAGGGGGTCACCGGGAGCAAGCACAAGAAGGTGGGCCCGAGCCCGCCGCCTCCCCGCAAAGACAGTGCTTCGTGGAGGCCGGGTTCAAGCCCAGCGTAACACACGGAGACCAGATTTCCAAGGAACCGCGGTTGCTTCCCCTCCTCGAGGTTCTGAACGAGGCTGACAGTGAGGTGAGAGCAGAATCTGGGCCCCCAGAGTGGGGTCCTCCCGTCTACGGAGCTTTAACCCAACGGGTTTTGTGGGGAAGAGGGGGCCTCTTACTCATGGGGTTGGATCATGAAGATGGTGATCACTGAATTACTGAGTTTAATCAGGAAATGCAGGTCAGCCTTTTGGATAAAGTGAGGCAGCTCAGAACCGAGGCGCGCCACCCCAGATCAACTCCAGGATGGTTTTGTAGATCTGTCTGCGTTCAGAAGAAAACTGGGGGGCCCTCTTAGGGAGAGACAGGCGAGGCCGAGAAACCCGGCGAGGGCCCGGCCTCTCTTCAGATCCTCCTCTTGAAAGAGGTCTATGCACCTCGCTTCAGAAAGACGCCCAAATTTCAGGCCGACCCCCGGTTGTGACCCCTTTTATCGGTTGCAAATAGCTCCGCTTTGATGGCGCTCGACGGAAGGCTGGCCTCTAAAAGTTTGGACGCGTTTTAGGAAACGTGGGAATTTTAGTTTTTTTCTCTTCTGAGTTGGGGGGGGAAAAAAAAAGCCTTCTTTCATCTGGAAATCTTGGTTTTTCTAAACTCCCGGTGACCAGACAGGTTACAATGGGGTCTTTGTAAGTGAAACCTCAAACGGCTCCGCCCCCCTCCGCCCCCTGCCCGAGTGCAGCCGAAATTCCGAGGTGAGCCCGGGCCGCCGAGTCCACGCAGGCGGGATGCGGGGTTGCCTGCGATTGCGCCTTCCCCGGGCCGGGCCGCCCGGGACCAGGGGCGGGGAGGGGAGGGAGGGAGGAGGGAAGCACGGCTGAAAATTAAAGCCCCGGCCTCCATCCTCCTCGGGCCTCTAGGGCCCGAGCCTGCAGTGTGGGGCCCGGTCGGTGAGGGGGCGCCCGTTCTCGGACCTTCGGGGTGTCCCCTCGGGCTCCTGCCTCCCACCTTGCTCGCTGCAGGTGCGTGGCCCGAGGATGCACGGAGCCGCGCGGCCCGCGGGATGCTCCGCATCTCCGCGCGCGCTTCCCCCGACGGAGGCACCCCCGCCTCGCCCTGCGAGCGCTTGGAAAACGCCAGGGCTTCTTGCCCCGGGCTTACCTGGTCGATGGTCTGGAGGAAAGAAGAGAAGACGGGGGAGACAGTGAGAAGGCGGCCCCCCTAAACCCGCGCACAACTTACTTGAGCCGCGCACAAGCAGAGCCCCGACAGCAGCAGTCGCAGCCCGAGGGCCCCATGGCGCGACGCCGCCCAAGCCATGCCCGCCGAGCGCGCAGTGGCGCTTGTCCCCGCCAAGAGCGCCCCCGGGAGCCGGGGATGCGAGGGGGCGCCGGCCCAGCAGGCGTGAGTTCCTCCTGTTTATGAACGGCCCCGGAGAGGGTCGCGGGGATTGGAGGAGAGCTGGCAGGCCAAAGGACGGATAGAATGACAACAGTCCCCCTTAACCCTTTCCCCGCCTCCGCCCCACCCGTCCCTGGGGACCTCTCGAGGTTCCCAGAGTCTTCTCAGGTGGCCTGTGTGCCACCGAGGGCTTGAGTAGTCGACCGGCATTTTCCTGGAGAGAGGCTGGGGGGTAAGGGGTCCGGGGGCTGGGGAGGGTCGTAAGCCACCCAAGCTGGATCCATACCCCTTCCGCCGCCCTCCTCCCCCGCGCAAGTGGTTTCTACCCGCCAGACTGTGGGTGGGACCCGCGCTTCTTCAATATCTGGCCTGTGCAGCAAAAGCCTGAACTCTTAGACAAACAGTGAAGACGGGGAGAGTTTGCGGCGGTGTAGAGAGGTAAGCTGGCTGCAAGTGGCCTTTGCAGGTAGTCTAGGGACTCACCGTGATCCTGGCTGGCAGCTCATTGCAAGTTTCTCTCCTGGGTCGCAGGGGGTCACAATGGATCAGCATCCATTGAAGTTCAAACTGGAGGAAGACAGCAGCCAGTCAGTTAGGTCTCTTTGGAGAACAAAAGTGGGTCATTTAAAAGGGAGATGCGATGGTAAATGTGGTCCAACTGTTGAGTCAGGTCATCAATTCATCTCAGCGGACTAGGACTCTTGTTCCTTTTCTTTTTTTTTTTTCTTTTTCTTGTTCCTTGAATACAGTTTTTCCAGGAGGAATGGGCTGGAAATCCTTCCCACGTTTCTCCCATCATTGGATGTAGATGACTTAGCTCTGCATTGCTCCAGCAGAGCCCTAGGCAGGAAACCCACCAGGGATATTTACTTCCTATTCCTGTTCCCACCACAACCATCAAGAGGTAGATTCTATTAAAATGAGTCTCAGAGAGAAGCGGTAACTGTTCTAGGCACAAGCCAATAAATGTCAGAGTCTGGATGGGAACCGAGGCCTACTGAACTTCACAGAGGACATGTTCAATAAGATTTCTCTCAGGAAAAGATTAGAAACAGACAGCAAAGAGGTGGCACCAGGAATGAAATAGAAAAAGGGAACTTGGTCCCTGGGAGAATATACATGATAGATATTGGCCATGGGGTGTCTCTGCCTAAAATGCAAATAAGATCTAGAAGTGGGAGGAATGAGAGAAATCTAAGACTCAGAGAAAAAACAAGAAAATAAAAAATACTTGAACTTTGCATAATACTTACATTTTCATTGGTTGAAGAGAGATAAATTTCCTAGACAACTAAAAGTCAGGTGTCCTGACAGCTTCTTACATTTTAGCAGGTGCTAAGGGAGAGAGAAAAGTAGGATAGGAAAGAAATAGAAAAAAGGAAGAATGGCCAGGTCTGAATCTGAAAGCCTCAAGCAAGAAGGTATAAAAAGATTGGTGTACCCAAGGGAAGTTTGAAAAGAATGAAAGATGAACTCCCTTCCCTTCTACCCACAGAGGAAGGGAAAGTTAAACAAAAGGAGGCTTTTCATTTTATAAAGGGGTGAAAATAAGACATGAAGCTTTGACGTTCCCACGCTTATGCCCCTTCTCACATGATTCTAATTGCCCTGGAGTTCTCCTCTTCCTGTTTTTCTTGTTTCCCTCAACCCTCCTATGCCTTTTCTCCAGAAAATGTGGACAACTAGGAAAATGAATTAATTGGGATGAAAAGAAAGCTAAATCAAGACATATTTTGAGATGGAAAGGTATCTAAAAATTGTATGAAAACGATGACAGATCAGCATACACAGTTGTGTATTCTTGATGTGAATTATTTTACAATAGCATATTGACATCCTACAAAGGAACTGTGTTCTAAACCACACAGTATCCTGCAGCTAAGGAATCACTTTAATTAAACACTTTATTTTTAATCAGAATAGTCTTGTTTGCTTGGGAGGGATTTTATTTTGGTTCTGTTCTAAACTGCAGTGGAAACTTTAAAAGGAAGATAAAAGAAAGAATGGACCAGCCTTTCCCTTAATGATTGCTAAACATGAGGCACCACCTCCAACAGCTCTTGGAGGCCAGTCATATATGGGTAAAGGGGCTCAGAGAGGTTAAATCATTTGCCACAGGTCACATAGCTAGTAAATGTCAGAACTGGAATTCCAAATGTGCCTGACTTGAAAATAAGGTCAGCCTCCCGGGAGAACACATCCTATCTCCAGAATGAAGTATGATTTTTCAAGCAGGTAACCCCAGCACTTAGTGATTGAACATTTGCATTAAAGATGAATAGAAAAGACAGATCTAGAAATAAAAACTGCATAAATTTGTTTCCAACAGGTACTAGAAAACTTCAGAACTAGACTAAGAAATTTCCATAAGACAAAAAAATTCCCTATTTGCATGCTTCTTATAGAAATATATCCGGAAACAAAATTTCTGCTGTTGCTCCTCAAATTAGCGGCTGCTTCTATATGCAGTTACATATTCACGTGTATGACAAAATATGACATATAAGAAACATGATTTTTCTTCCTTAATGACCAGATAAGTATTTTACCAAAATAAGAAAAGGTGTCTCCCCATCCCTAACTCTCAAAATAGAAGAGACCACTCATACTATGTTATTCACTAAGTCCTTCGGAAATTGATACCAAACCGGCATTCACTGTATGCATGTGATATTTTGATTCTCAAAAATAATTCATACCTTAAACACCTTGAGAAAGTTTAATTATATGACTAACCAAGAAATCTATATCCTTTATACAGATAGTTCATTTAAGTTACTTCTTGCAAATGCAAAATAATTCATTAAGCTATTTTCTCAGAAGTGTAATCTTCTCTGGATAAATGGGTACAGCTGTGTAAGTATGCCCGGGGCAGTTGTGATGCAGGATAAAAGGGAATGAAATGGAATTCATCTGTGAATACAGGCAGGTTGTGACAGAGTGCCAGCCAGGTCAGAGGTTTCTGAACACATCTCTGCTTCCACATAACCACCACCTACGCACTATACAATAACTGTTTGGGGGCATGCAATATTAATTCCAATTTCCATGTTAATTATTTTGAAGGCGGATTGGCAGAGTGTCCTGGTAAAAGTCACTTTCATTATACATCTAAAATGTTGATTTCCACACATCTCATTTTCAAACCTGCAATCATTCTTCTCTTTGAATACCCATGAATGAAATATGTGTGATAAATATTTTAATTTAGTCTTTTACTTTTGAAGTCCCAGTAGAAGCCAAGCACTAAAGAAATATTCTAGAGAAACCACAGATATTTTCCTTTCCACAATGGAATTACAGTATGTGACACTTGAGAAAAAATTCTAGAAGAGAAATAAAAAGTAAAATGTTTTTTATAAATCTGTTAAGCAGAACATAAAGTGCCCTAGGCCAACCTATCTTTCTCAACATAAAATTTTTCTGCATTGTTTCAAGAAAAATAATTGTGTGAGTGTAAGCTACCTTACACCAGCCCAAATTCATCATTACCCAATTCTTTTCCATAAAAGGTGTAATTCGATCCCCTAAGCTAGAGTAGGGTCCAGAGGACAACACATTAAAACATGGAATTTTGGCCCCAACTCTTAACTCTTATTAGGGCTAGAGATTTTTACTTATTTTTCTAGGCTATCAATAAATATTAATAAAGTACTTAGGCCTTTCATAAAAATTAAATAAAAACTAATAGCAGACAACTATCTTTTCCTCCTGAAAGAGAATTCTAATGACAAGCTATGGGACTTAGCTCAATATTAAGGAGAATGGAACAAGGCTTAATTTTTTTTGCAAACTGAATTATTGAATTTTATATACAATGCCTAAAACCTAGCTCTTCAAAGATAAATTCTTAAATATGAGATATGTTTCATTTGTCTGCTGCTGCTGCTGCTAAGTCGCTTCAGTCGTGTCTGACTCTGTGCGACCCCATAGACGGCAGCCCACCAGGCTCCCCTGTCCCTGGGATTCTCCAGGCAAGAACACTGGAGTGGGTTGCCATTTCCTTCTCCAATGCATGAAAGTGAAACGTGAAAGTGAAGTCGCTCAGTCGTGTCCGACTCTTCGCGACCCCATGGACTGCAGCCTACCAGGCTCCTCTGTCTACAGGATTTTCCAGGCAAGAGTACTGGAGTGGGTTGCCATTTCCTTCTAGACAGTACAAAAAAGGTTTGGAAAAATTACTTGAATTCACAGATTTCATGCTTCTTTTTAGTTAATGAAGAAATGTTGGTTTCTGCCATCATAAGGGAACTCCTCTACGTGAAGCTTCCTGGCAACTGAGCAGGAGGCTCTGAGTTGCCATGAAATTGAAAATCCCCCTAAGTCTATGTAGACTAGGCCGTGCAGTTCCAGACATAGTGCTGGAATGTGGTTAAATATGTTTTACATTTGTTCATTTTTAACTCAACATATCTTCATATAACACATTCATATGCTTCACATTCTTCACCATGGAAGACAACAAAACGTTTATTCTATAGGACACTAAGCTGAAAAATGCTTTGACAATAAATACAAAGATGAGAAAGATATATTTCTGGCTAAAGCCATCAACAAGGGGGGTCATATAATCTGGAATACTTGAGTAGGGACCTAAAGAGCATGTAAGGTTTTCCTAAGCAGAGATCAGGAAGGTGAAGGAGGTGACCATAAGTAGGCACAAGGAAAGTTACTCAGAGAGAAGGGACAGACTCGCTGTAGCAAAGAATTTTCCTCCTTGAATTCTAAGGAAAATAATTTGAATATTATTGAGTAGATAATTACAGGATTGTCATCAAAGATTTTTTGCTACAGGGATGAGGGAAGTGAAGTCGCTCAGTCATGTCCGACTCTTTGTGACCCCATGGACTGTAGCCTGCAAGGCTCCTCTGTCCTTGGGATTTTTCAGGCAATAGTACTGGAGTGGATTGCCATAGAAGGGCATTTGAGGGAGATGATGTGGTAATAAATGCTGGTCCTTTGAGGCATAAGGCAGTTACCGTAGCAGAATAACAAGAAGAGTTACACTCTGAGTTCTGGCGAGGATCCTGCGTATCCTCCTCTCGTGCCACATGCCCCTTCAGCTACCATCTTGTTTCCTTCTCCCCTTCATACAGAGCTTGAAAGAGTGGTCTATGTTCATTGCTTCCAATTCCTCTCCCTTCCATTCTCTCTTTAACCCTTTCTGACTGGGCTTTCACTCCCAATACTCCAGTGGATCTTTTCTCAAGATCAGCTCCATTGGTTTCTAAATCCAGTGGCTAACTCTAAGTCCTCATCTTATTTGACCCATCTACAGCATTTGAGTGAATTGACCTTTCCATTCTCCCTGGAATACTATTTTCCACCAACTTTCCAAGTAGCACAATATCCTGGCTCTCTCCTCCACCATGGGCTGCTCGTATTGGTCTCTTTGACAGAATCATCCTCACCTCAGTAAATTCTAAATGTTGGTCGTTTTGGGCCTCAACTTTAGAGTCTGTCTATTACACTCAACTCTCATTTGGTCCATGGCTTTAAATACATATATACTTACAGCCCCCAGAATTCTATTCCCAGCTGGACCTATCTCTTGAACTCCAGAACATATCTAACTACCTGCTCAGCATCTTCACTAAGGTATCAATCTCCTTATCAAACTTAGATATTCCAAATCAACATCTGATATTCTCACTGATACCTGCTCTTTCCCCACGGTTTTTTTATGTCTCTATAAATGGAGACTCTATGCTTCCAGTTACACCAAAAATATTGGAATTGTGCATGATTCTTTCTCTCTTACACATAAAATTTCATTTGCTTTACTCCAAAAATATTATATCAGGATCTGATCACTTTGCACCACCTGCATCACTACAGGCTTGTTCTAACCCCAGACCATCCCTGCCAGAACTATTGTAGTAGTCTCTTTAACAGCTCCTCTTAATAAACAAAATTGACAAATCTCTAACCAGGCTCACAAAGAAGAAAAGAGAGAAGACATAATTAAACAAAAAAGAAATGAAAAAGGAGACATAACAACCAATAACACAGAAATTCTAAAAGTTGTAAGAGTATTCTATGAACAGTTATTACCAACAAATTGAACCTAGAAGAAATGGACAAGTTCTAAAAACATAAAGCCGGACAAGACTAGGTCAAGAAGAAACAGATCATTTGAACAGATCTATCACTAGAAGTGAAATAGACTCTATAATAATAAAATACTCCAAGCAAACAAAAATCCAAGACCAGATGGCTTCACTGGGGAACTCTACCAAACATACAAAGAAGAACTTATACCTTCTCAAACTGTTCCACGAAGTTGAAGAGGAGAGAACACTCCCAACCTCATTCTATGAGGCCACCATCACCCTGATACAAAACCAGACAAAGATGCTACCAAAAAAGGAAATTACAGGCCATTTTTTGATGAATATATATACAAAAACAAAATATTTGTTTTCCTCAACAAAATATTAAAAAATCAAGTCCAACAATACATAAAAAGAGTCGTAGGCTATGATCAAGTTGGATTCATTCTAGGGTCACAAGGATGGGTTAACATACACAAATCAATCAATGCAATGCACCACATTAACAAAACAAAGGATAAAAATAACACAATCATCTCAATAGAAGCAGAAAAGGCATTTGACAAAATTAAGCATCCATTCATGAAAAAAAATGTGTTTCAAATTTGGTACAGAGGGAACACATCTCAACATAATAAAGGCCATTTATGACAAGCTCACAGCCAAAATAATACTCAAAAGTGCAAAGTTGAAAGCCTTCCTATTGAATTCAGGAGCAAGTCAAGGATGACCACTCTCATGACTTCTATTCCACATATATTACTGGAAGCCCTAGCCACAGCAATCAGACTAGAAAAAGAAATAAAAGGTATCTGAGTAGGAAAGGAAGAAGCAAAACTGTCACTAGCTGCAGAGGACATGATACTCTGTATGCTGCTGCTGCTGCTAAGTCACTTCAGTCGTGTCCGACTCTGTGTGACCCCATAGATGGCAGCCCACCAGGCTCCCCCATCCCTGGGATTCTCCAGGCAAGAACACTGGAGTGGGTTGCCATTTCCTTCTCCAATGCATGAAGTGAAAAGTCAAAGTGAAGTCACTCAGTCATGTCCGACTCTTAGCGACCTCATGGTGCAGCCTACCAGGCTCCTCCGTCCATGGGATTTTCCAGGCAAGAGTACTGGAGTGGGGTGCCATTGCCTTCTCTGGATACTCTGTATAGAGAACCCTAAAGTCTCTACACAAAATCTTTTAGAGTTAAGAAATGAATTCAGCAAGGTAACAGGATATAAATTAATATACAGAAATCTTTTGTTTTTTACATTAATAATAAAATGTCTGAAAGAGGAAGTAAAAAAAAGTCCTGTTTAAAATTGCATCAAAAGAAAAAATACCCAAGAATAAACTTAAACCAAGAAGGTGAAAGAGCTATACTCTTAAAATTATAAAACACTGATAAGGAAATTGAAGGTGATACAAAGAAATGGAAAGATATCCCAAGGTCTTGGATTGGAAGAATTAATATTGTTAAAATAGCCATACTACCCAAAGCAATCCACAGGTTTAATGCAATCCCTATCAAAATACCCATGACATTGTTCATGGAACTAAAACAAATAATCCTAAAATTTATACAGAACCATAAAAGACACAGAATTGCTAAGTCAATCTTGAGAAAATAGAACGAAGTTGGAGATATAACCCATCCAGACTTCAGACTATATTACAAAGCTACAGTAATCAAAATGGTGTTGTATTGGCACAAAGACAAACCCAAAGCTCAGTGTAACAGAATAGTCAGCCTGGAAATAAACCAGTCAATAAGCTGTTAATCTACAACAAAGAATGTAAGAATGCAGTGGAGAAAGCACAGTATTTTCAACAAGCAGTGCTGGGAAAGTTGGACAGCCACATAAGCATCAATGAAATTATAATATTCCCTCATACCATATACCAAAAAACTTAAGATAGTTTAAAGACCTAAATATAATACCTGAATCCATAACATGGTTTCTCTAGAAGAGAAAATAAGCAAAATATTCTTTGACAAAAAATCATAACAATATTTGCTTAGATCAGCCTCCCAAGGCAAAAGAAAACAAGTGGGACCTAATCAAACTTACAAACTTTTGCACAGAAAGGAAACCACCAACATAAAATGAAAAGACAAACTAGAAATTGGGAAAGAACATTGGCAAAGACTGCAACTTACAAGAGATTAATATCCAAAATATACAAACAGTTCATGTAACTCAATATGGAAAAAACAAGCAATCCAATCAAAAAATGAGTTGGTCTACTCAGGTCTTCTAACATTTTTCCAAAGAAAACACACAGATGGCCAACAGGCACAGGAAAAGATGCTCAATGCCACTAATTATTCAGATCAGATTAGATCAGATCACGCCAGGCCTCCCTGTCCATCACCAACTCCCGGAGTTCACCCAGACTCATGTCCATCGAGCCAATGATGCCATCCAGCCATCTCATCCTCTGTCGTCCCCTTCTCCACTTGCCCCCAATCCCTCCCAGCATCAGAGTCTTTTCCAATGAGTCAACTCTTCACATGAGGTGGCTAAAGTACTGGAGTTTCAGCTTTAGCATCATTCCTTCCAAAGAAATCCCAGGGCTGATCTTCTTCAGAATGGACTGGTTGGATCTCCTTGCAGTCCAAGGGACTCTCAAGAGTCTTCTCCAACACCACAGTTCAAAAGCATCAATTCTTTGGCGCTCAGCCTTCTTCACAGTCCAACTCTCACATCCATACATGACCACAGGAAAAACCATAGCCTTGACTAGATGAAACTTTGTTGGCAAAGTAATGTCTCTGCTTTTGAATATGCTATCTAGGTTGGTCATAACTTTCCCTCCAAGGAGTAAGCATCTTTTAATTTCATGGCTGCAGTCACAATCTGCAGTGATTTTGGAGCCCAGAAAAATAAAGTCTGACACTAATTATTAGGGAAATGCAAATCAAAACTGCAATTAGATATCACTTCACACTGGTCAGAATGACCATCACCAACCAAAAAGTCTACAAGTAATATATGCTGGGTAAGGTGTGCAGAAAAGAGAATTCTTCTACATTGTTAGTAGGAATGTAAAGTGGCTCAGTCACTAAGGAAAACAGTATGGAGTTTCCTTTGAAAAAGCAAAAATAGACCTACCATATGATCCAGCAATCCCACTCCTGGGTATATACCCAGAAAAAAAAATGTAAAGCCAATGTTCCTAGCAGCACTATTTACAATAGCCAAGATGTGGAAACAATTCAAGCGCCCATCAACAGAAAATTGGCTTAAGAAGATGTGGTACACACACAGACACAATAGAATTTTAGCCACAAAAAAAGAATAAAATTTTGCATTTGCATCAACATGAATGGGCCTACAGAATGTTATGCTTTAGCAGTAAGTCAGACAGAGAAAGACAAATATAGCTTTTATGTGGAATCTAAAAAATAATACAAGTGAAAGTGAAAGTTGCTCAGTTGTGTCCAACTCTTTGCAGCCCCATGGACTATATAGTCCATGGAGTTCTCCAGGCCAGAATACTGGAGCGGGTAGCCTGTCCCTTCTCCAGCGAATCTCCCCAACCCAGGAATCAAACTGGGGTCTCTTGCATTGCAGGTGGATTCTTTACCAACTGAGCTATCAGGAAAGCCCACAAACTACTATACATAGAGTAGATAAGCAACAAGGATTTACGATACAGCACAGGGAATTACATTCAACATCTCATAATAACCTATAGAGGAAAAAAAACTATCTCAAAAAAGACCGACTCATTATACTGCAGCCTTGAAACTAATGCAAATCAACTATACTTCAAAAAAAGGGTCTCCTCCTAAGAAGCCCCTAAATGCCCTGTCCTTTTCTCCCCCTAAAATACGTTGTCAAAATTCAGCCAAAGAGATGTTTTAAAAAGAAGAAAACACGTTGTTTATCTATTTGAAATCATCTGCCAGCTCTCCATCTCACACGTGGCCAGAAAGCTGGCATGTTAACCTGCTCCCCACTCTCGTGTCTGGTCCCTCTCCAGCCTCAGGGCCGGCTTCTCTCCATCTCATCCCAGACACGCTGGTGTCCAGGCTTGCTTCAGACACAGAGGACAAAGCCAACACCAGGTTTTTAACTCATTCCCTCTTCTTGAAATCCTCCTCCCCTAGACCACATATATATGCTCACTCCCCCAGCTCCTTCAGGTTTCTACTAAATGGTTTTTTTTTTTTTTTTCCCCTCAAGGAGGTCCTCTCTCCAAGCACTCCAATTTTCTTCTTTTTTCTCCATAGCATTTATGACCACCTGGTAATAATATAAATCTACTCATTTACTCACCTATCTCTGTCTCCTCTCCCTAGGATGAGTGCAAGCACCACTGTAGCTTCAATTTCTGCCTATAACTTAGCAGATGTTTAATAAGCAGCGGTTGAATATTAAATGTACACATAGATATTGATAAAAAATGAAGAAAGAATTGATAGTATTTGCCTTCTGGTTTGATTACAGCTTAGGGAAAGCCTCTTCCCCTGCCTGGGTTTCAAGTCTTTCAAGTATAAACTGAGAGGTTTGAACTACATAGACTTAGTTTTGTATATCTTTGAAAGACCAGGATTCTATGGAAACCAGGTTGTAACCTAAGAAACTAACCACACAGAGACTGACATGAAGGGAAGTAAAAATGCCATTGAATTAATCTCTTGCCTTCTAGCCACCCGGAAGACATGACAAAGATTTCTGTATGTTCTTAGCCTGTATACATTTTAAGAAAAATAGAAATACTAATAACACTGATTGTTCTCAGTTGCAACAGTCTGGGCATAGCTGAGGCCAATAAAAATTTTCATATTTTCAGTTTTCCATTGAAAGCAAGTTTGGCCATCATTTAGGTTTTACTCCAGTTATCCTTAGCACCTGCGCCCATCATGGCTTCTCCTCTGCAAGCAGCTGTTTTTTCTGTGTGTTCCTCTTGTTTCATTGCCACCTAGTGGAAAATCTAGCTGATGTTGTTAATGTGGTCTACAGTGTAGCAGGCTTCATCTCGAAAAACTTGACAGCATTCAAAAATATTCTCATCAAATCACAACACCAAAGAGTTATAAAAAGTATTTTGATGTTGAAGCTGAAACTCCAATACTTTGGCCACCTGACGTGAAGAGCTGACTTATTTGAAAAGACCCTGATGTTTGAAAAGATTGAAGGCGGGAGGAGAAGGGAATGACAGAGAATGAGGTGGCTGGATGGCATCACTGACTCAATGGACATGAGTTTGGGTGGACTCTGGGAGTTGCTGATGGACAGGGAGGCCTGGCGTGCTGCAGTCCATGGGGTCGCAAAGAGTCGGACACGACCGAGTGACTCGACTGAACTGAACTGATGGACATGTACAGGTAACAGTATCATTTCTCTTGTATTTAATACTTTCAATTGAAAGAGGATTTTTAAAAAGTACCTGTCAAAAGCAACATAATAAGAAAACTTAATAGCTTAGATATTTTGTACAGTAGATATCATGCATTTCTTAAATCACTAAAAACATAACTTTCCGATAATATTTTCAAACACCAGAAATGATATTAATCACAACCTCATAGTTTATCTTTCCCATGTTATCATTCATGAAGCTCTGTTTGTTTTTACAGTTGGGAAGTTACTATGATTTAATTCTGTGGGGTAGAGAGAAGGATGTGGCTTCTGCATCACGAGTTTTGCTAATCATATTTTCTCTGAATTTAACAAAAGTAACGTAGTGCAACCCATTTGAAATATACTTTTAAAAGCATTGTATCTGTCTGATTAATCATGTTTTCTGCACTGGTTTATTCAAAATATGCATAAGATAAAGGATTTGAATCATGTATTTATAAAGCCATATATACTTTCATCCTTTGGGCTTTCATCATTTGGGCTTTCAAATAAGCCCAAACCCCTAGTGCACATCCTGAAAAGGTAGAAAGGCTAACTTTGTTTTCTAATAGAGCTGTGCCAAATAACTCTCCTGGGCAATTTTGCTGACAAGAAACAATAAAGAACCTGCCATAAAATCACATGCTTTTATGGTATGATGCCAGGAAACTGAGCTTTGCAGCGAAATAAATGGCACCAACCTAAAATATGGGCACAAAGGCAAATAGAAAATATGGAATTTATTGCTATGAAATCAAACTAACCATGTATTATAGCAGTACATTGGGAAAAATATAAATGCTCTGAGCCCACTAAATAACCATGAATGATGTGAAGGAGTTTGAGTTGTTGTGCATGTGAACAGCTGTCTTGAAACCTCCTGAAATTAGTTCCCTTTTCCAATTTAGAAAAGAGAAAGAGACAAAAGTTGGGCTAGATTGGGAGAAATCACAAACAAGAGCAATATAAATGAGTCTCTTAGCTTCAGCGCTCCATCAAATGTCATTTTCCACTGCATTTTCATTATGCAGTTCCAAGGGCTACCTTTTGACATCAATTAATACCTTTAGAAGGAATGTTTGCTTTTCTAAAGAAAATCAAGTGCTGATCCTGAAAAAAGTATTCAATTCATGTAGAGTGTCAAAGATTAGAAGGAATCCAATTTCATGAAGAAAAATGCAAAAATACTCTGCAACTTGTCGCTTTCATGCTATTGGCACATTTCATTTTAATTTAAAATTTCTCACAAGTAATACTGAATATTTGCTGTCTCCAATCAAGAGGGAAGTGCCCCAGCAGTTCATGTCTCCTACCCCTCCGAATACTCAGATAGCACCATTCACCACTGCAAGTCTTCCAAGGGACCAGTAATTGCCAGCAACTTCAGATTACAGCCTAAGGGGGCAGATCACAGACCACAAACTAAAATGAAAACAAGAGTATAGGGACAACTCATTTGGGTTTGTCTGGAGACTCGCATGAGTATTTGACTATTAGTTTAGAAAAGTGAGGAGGAGTGAGGGGAAATCAATGAAGCTAGAAAAGAGGAGAGTTCATAAACACAGAAATTCCCATATGAGAGTCCCTTTCCCTAGAACACTGGATTTATCTCATCCTGGATAAGTCTGTTCACCCCCGAATTCCTCTCACAGGCCCCTCCCCTAGGAAACAGCCGTGGACTTGACTCCTGTGCCTGCCTGCCCTGATGTGAGTGAGGAGACTGTCCCTTCGTCCACTTTCCTGGTCCTAGTCGGGTTCCATTATCATTGCTCACCCGTCTCAGCCACTCAGCCCTCAGGACCTGGGAGAAGGAGACCTGTGGCTTGCAGCTCGTGCGCCCAGGATAGAGGCACACAGAGAGAGCTCACTAAGTGATCACAAGTGCCACCGATGTCTGAGGACATGTTTCCACTGTGTGAACTTCCTTCTTTTAGAAAAGAGTCTTATCTGTCCTGCAAAGAAGATTCTAAAAAACTTACGCAAATCACAAATACCTTCCAAAATGAAAATGATGATATCCTTTATAAAGAACGATATGTGGTTACACATATTTCTATTTTTCTCAAAAGGGAAGTTAGTTGGCACAGAGAAAATAGGGAAGACTAGGAATTTTATGCCCAACACTGTTTCTCACAGGCCAAGAAATCTACGTGAGATTGTGTCTTCAACTGAAAAAATGGAGCTAATCCTATCTGTGCTTGCTGTCTTATGAAATTGTTGAAAGGATAAAGTAAGTTAATGAGAGAAAAAAAAGCACTTCTAAAACTTTAAATTGGTATATTAGGGGTGTGAAGATGCTAAAAAGACATAAATAGGGTTTACTTATGTAGAATCTTCTACTTCTTTGTCTTATACAGGGTAAAAATTGAGGAATACATTTTGGTAACAACTTTGGGCTTCCCAAGTGGCTCAGATAGTAAACTGTCTGCCTGCAATGCAGGAGACCCAGGTTCGATCCCTGGGTCAGGAGGATCCCCTGGAGAAGGAAATGGCAACCCACTCCAGTATTCTGGCCTGGAAAATTCCATGGACGGAGGAGCTGGTAGGCTACAGTCCACGGGGTCACAAAGAGTCGGACACAACTGAGTGACTTCACTTTCAGTTTCACTTTTGAAGTTGAGATTGTCACTGCCTATCCTTGGGTGTAAGTAGGGTTTGGAGGGCCTATAACCTTGATCTATTTTAGTCACAACACCACATCATCAAATACGGGACTTAAATGCGACTTTAGGCTCAAGTCTCTTTTGTGGTTCCTTGTGATGGAGTCAGAATTCAGTATGAAAGGAAAAAATTGTTCATGCCTGTTGCAAACACTTTTAACATGGACAGTGTGCTGAGTCTGAAAAGCTCCTTGGTGGACCAAAAGCAAACGTAACTCCAGCTGCCAGGTATTTTGTTGCATTCCTGCACATGGCAGAATGAAATCACAGACAGCTGGTCCTAACTGTTCTCCACCATGATGTGAGACTATACTTGGCGGATAACCCACAGTTAGCTGTGACTGGCTAGACTATAACATAATTAATAAATACTACGACTTTACTGCTGTGGCCATTAGACAGCTTAATAGCTTCCTAGCATGTAGAGTTCAGAATTATAATGATGACATATTTTTTCAAGAACGGTGAGTTAAACCAATTATACAAGTGCTTGATTGACATTCATCACAGTGAGGATGCACTCTAAAGTCTCCTTCCCCTCACTCATGGTCCAGAGTGACACAAACATGGCAGAGGCTGTGTTGTCTGAAGGCCACCCCAGTGCCATTGCAAAGATCTTGCTGCACAAAATTTCAAGAGGGCACACCGGTGGTCCCATTGGCTTTCTAACCCAGCCACTTGAGGTGTGATAACTCATTAGCTGGAGAAATACTTGCTCGAGTGTCTACAAGCCAGAGCGGTAATGTGGCAGTTATAAATTGCTTCCTGTCCATCACAGAATATAGAAATTTCACACTACCCTTCACACTAATCACAATTCTTCCCTTGAAAATAGGTTATTTGAACAATTCCATTACTGAGATGCCCGCTAACCTTTCCTTCTTTGGAGAAGCGTGCAGGAACCATTCAGAATCATTGTGTCACCCCCTGCTACACTCCACGATATGAGTTCTGTGACTAGAATTTAACAACTCTGTACCAGAGAGAGAGCAGAGAGTGTAGAGGATCAAGCACTTATTTATTGAGCTCTAAATTCTTTAGTTTTTTCCAGAAGATCACTTGCCCTGTAAGATTTAGTTTTTAAATTTCTGTAATATTATATAATATCCTTTTAAAGGATAACTCAGTGCAAGTTTAACAATTCAAAATGATAGAACTATATGGTACTAGTTGGCACAAGTTTACATGTCTTTATGTAATCCCTTATCTTTATGTCCATAGGTCTCTACGGCAAAATCACAAACAGAGCTCTAAAATCCTTTGCTTTCATAATATGTCAAGCAAGACTTGACCACTTCTAAATAAAGAAATATTGTGCCATCTACTGGAGAAGGAAATGGCAACCCACTCCAGTGTTCTTGCCTGGAGAATCCCAGTGATGGGGGAGCCTGGTGGGCTGCCGTCTATGTGGTCGCAGAGTCGGACACAACTGAAGCAACTTAGCAGTGCCATCTACATCATTTCTACATCTTCTGGGTCAGATACCATATGACTTCCTAACCTCACCTCTCACATGCTGCAATTACTATCTCTGCCCCCTCTATGCCCCCTCACACACATACTCACATTTTTACATGTACACTTCATCCCAACTATCCAGGCTCCTGATCTGTGAACATGGTTTATTTCCTATCTCTTTTTCCTTTCATTCTTTTGCTCTCAGCTAGAATGCACTTTCTCCTCTTCTTTTACCAATTCAAATCCTTCCATGTCAAGTTCCATTGCTTCTGAGAAGAATGGGATTCTTGATTAACTAAATTTACCATTCATATTAACCTTACTTTGAATATGGCCATTGGTTATTTATACATAATATGTATCACACCAGTGTGGGTTTTTGCAGGTTGCCTCAGAGGATTCTGGGTGCTCCAGGTGGTCATGTAGCATCTTCCAAGTAGGCTTTCAGCTACTCGGGACCAGGAGCTGTCTACTCAACTGGCTCTGCTTCCCCATTCCATGCTACGCTCAAAAGAGGCATTAAAGACGTTTTAAAAAACTGATTGAAAAACCTTTTAAAAGTGAATAACTGCCCATTGTTTAAGATATCTGGGTGATTTTTAAAGATGCTGAGGTCTTAATTTTTACCATTCTGGATTCATCTTAATGTCCCTTAGTGTATGACTGTATACTTACCGGAACAGAAACTTGAGGATTATCCACAAGTTTTCCCAGCACAGCAAAGCCATCGACATCAATTTGACCTCTTGGCTTTATAGGTAAGGACTCAATCCTGTTGCAGTCAACGAAAAGAGTCGCACTGCTCCTTTCCACGCCAATCATGATCTTATGCCACTGGGAATCGAACAAGGAGGGCAAATTCGAAAAGGCTGCAGTTTGGAGACTTCCATCCAGCCCCTTGTATGAAAATGAAACAGATTTTGTTTGGCCATTAATCTTCACGCCAACTTGCTCCTTCCCTGAGGAATCCTGAATCTGCCAAATGCTCCAGTGCTTTTCAAGTGTGCTTCCAGTCATCCGAAAAGTGGTTAGAAAGGAGTATTCTTCAGGCAGCCCATTGGGATATAAATGCCTGAGTAAAATTGTAAGACAGTAAATATAACTCTTGTTTTTTGTATTCAGGTGTATTACCATATTTCCTAATTATGCTATTTTAGATTCCAGACCTACGGAAACACCACAGTGTGAAATCCATGTGCTAGCTGTTCTTTCATGACTGTTCATAAAGACCTTTACTGAAGTCCATTCATGTGCATTAAAGTTCCATCTTAAAATACACATTAAATACAAAACTCCCTCATAGCTAAGAAAGGTCCCCAAATGCCACATAATTTCAACAGTGTTACTATTTATGCTACCTAAAGAGCTACTGTTCAGCAATCCCACCTCAAAAACACATTCTGCCAAAAAACACATTCTTGCAAAGTTCTTGGCCACATTCTTCCACAAATGACAGAAGAGAACATTTGAAATCCAAATCAGCTCTACCAATTTACATGTTTAATTAAAGCAGGTTCTTAAAATTGTATTTTGATGTAACATGTTAAGATTATTTGTTATTTTCATAATTGGATCTTCTCCTCCCCAAATATAACCTAGACTCACATAAGCATTTTGAGTATCAGTCACTTGCAGATGTGAGATCAGTCCCTTCACACTGAGCATGTTTGTCTTTTCCAGGATCTTCAAAGTATGAAGTTAAAGTGACAGCTGGTTGCTTGTCAGTGGACATGGGACAAGGGAAATGTGACCAGTTCTTACTTCTCTATTGCAACCCAGTTGTTCCCCAATCTGCCAGTTAAAACGGTGGCCCCTTCCTAATTTACTGCTTTAAGTGGCAGCAATAAGACGTCAGTGTCCCTCCTGCACCCTCCTCATCTTTGGAGGCAGCCGTCTGGAGCAGCATCAGCTACTTGGGTGGTCTTCTCTTGAAACCAAGCGGCTCAAGGCAGAAGACCACACTTTTAAAAATCAGGACCTAGTAAATGTAAATATCACCTTCACATCTCTATCTTCAAGGTTGTATCATTCTACTTTCGTCCTCATAAGCATAGAGAAATTATTAAGCGAAGGATAAATCTTAGGAAAAGTGAAGTCGCTCAGTCATGTCCGACTCTTTGCAACCCCATGGACTATAGCCTACCACGCTCCTCCGTCCATGGGATTTTCCAGGCAAGAGTACTGGAGTGGGTTGTCATTTCCTTCTCCAGAGGATCTTCCCAACCCAGGGATTGAACCCAGGTCTCCTGCATTGTAGGCAGACGCCTTATCATCTGAGCCACCAGGGAAGTTTAGGTAAACTAGATGCCAATTAATTTTGTTTGACATTGCTTAAAACAGTTATGGACCAGGACCCAAAGCCTCAGATAACCTTCCTTCAGATCATACTCCAGTTTATAGTCCTCTTCTGTGTAAAGAAGCCTTCCAAGTGGCTCAGACGGTAAAGCGTCTGTCTACAATGTGGGAGACTGGGGTTCTATCCCTGTGTTGGGAAGATCCCCTGGAGAAGGAAATGGCAATCCACTCCAGTACTATTTTCCAGTACTGGAAAATCCCACGGACAGAGGAGCCTGGTAGGCTACAGTCCATGGGGTCGCAAAGAGTTGGACATCACTAAGCAACTTCATTTTCACTTTTCACTTTCTGTGTAAAGAAGAAAAGATAAGAAGAAATATCTAAGTGGATAGTGGTTTATTTATTACAAACTAATATGGTGGTGGTCATGGTCATTTAGTCGCTAAATCATGTCTGACTCCTGCGACCCCATGGACGGTAGCCTGCCAGGCTCTTTTGTCCATGGGATTTTCCAGGCAAGAATACTGGAGTGGGTTGCCAATTCCTTCTCTGGGGGAATCTTTCCAACTCAGGGATCGAACCCAGGTCTCCTGCATTGCAGGCAGATTGTTTTCCCATTGAGCCACCTGGAAAGCCCCAACACATATAAATGTATTGTGTTGCCATATGTGCAATGCCAGTTACATTAAGATATATTGTTGGGGTCAGAAATTCCTAAACCAAAACATACCTCAGTTCCAAGAATATTTAGCTATAAGTGAAAATATTCAACTTGCTATGATTTTCTGTCTTTAGCTATAAAATTTTATCATCTTTATTATAGCATAAGCAAACATATAACTTCTTTCACTTCAAATATTTTTGCAAATCTTCAATAAAATGGGTCAACTAAGTCAACAAATGTCATTGTTTTGTTAGCTTTACAAAACTAACAAAAATTGGAAAATTTCCTTTTGAGTACTCTTATCATCCAAGTACTTCTTTTAGCCATTGTTTTCTAACATGACTGGCTTTTATTCATAAGACTGGGTGGATTTCCTTTGCAGCTTTTATTTTTAACTGGTCACTGGAGATGCTTATTATTCTCTTTGAAAATCTTTCAATTCTCTACATATATTTTATATCTGTCATGTGCATGGGAGGTTTAAACATGTACATTTAAAAAGATTCACTTTGGAGCTAAAGAGGAAAAAACATATACAGCAACTATTTACTATCCTATGTTCCCCAGATGGGGATGTTTAACATACATATTTCAATATTTTTTAATATAAGTTATTTCCCTTAAGATTTTTCGGACTGTACCTATTCCAGAGAGCCCTCTAAACTAAGAGGTTCACTAATGACAGTTTAAGATACGGCTTACTGTGTAATTATAAAATCTTACAGAACATTATACATCTCATTTAACCAACTAAATTAATTTAGAACTAGGAGATACATTTTTAAAGTTTTATTCAATGATGAAATTTGGCATTTTTGCAATTTAAATTACAGATATAGTCTTTTGAGTATTCTTTTCAATAATTGATGTGAATTTAACTGGATACTTAAAGAATTGGTGCAGATAGTTAAAAATAGTTATTGTTGAGGTGTGAGGTTTTCCAAGAAAAAGGATAAACCCTAGTGTTTTGTCTCCTCTTACTTAAACCGTTAATTTCCTAGGCTTTTAAAAAACTATATGTGTCACCTATTATTTGTTTAAAGATGTACTGGGGAAGGCTGTAGAGTTTCATCAGAGAAAACAACTATATTTGTTTTGATTCTAGAAGTCACAGTAACTTCTTCACATGACTCCTTTGCAAAGACATTAGGAGGTTAACTGAGGGATGTCTCCCAATTTGTGCTTCATCAAATTTTTCCTGCTAAATAAGCAAAGAGATTATGTTGAAGGTAGGATATGATAAAATGTCTTCATTTACTTCTGACTTGGTCAAGTTGTTTTCTTTTTTTTTAAATGGGAGGTTGTTGGGGTCACTAGAAAACCATTTATGGACATTAAATCAAGAGTATCCAACTCTCTCTCTCTCCATATATGTGAATATAATATGTGTGTATACAATATAATCAAGATTGTCATGTTATTAATCTTTCAAACTAAGTTAATACATTAAAAGGTAAGAGGAGAAACATGATGAGAAGAGAAAACTCCTTTTAGTGTTCAGATTGGTTATATACGTACATGTACTTGTATGTACCTAAGACCATTTAAAAGTTCTCACAAGTCTAATTCATAGAACAGTTAGTCCCATTGTCTTTTTTGGATACTTAAGATTCTGTTCTTGAAAATATGCTATGCATGTCGATAAGCAAACTTGACAGCATACATAATTTAAAAGAGGCTGAATCTATAAATGATTAATTTCATTATGTTACAATCTGCACAGAATATCTTAAGAGGAGAATCATACAGTTTGAATAAAAGATAAGAAGTCCTTGGACCATGGAACATTTGTTTATGACTTTAACCCATGAAAAGCTAAAAATTGTATTTGTTGCTGCAAACAAACACAACATATCTGAAGCACGAGATGAGAATGTAAAACTCTTATGCCTAAAATAAAGAATTAAAAGCATCAAAATTATGTGGTTATGAATATTTTTAAAAATTGAAAAGATAAATAACCACAAATTATGATTCTATCATGTTAGCTCCATGCGCTATAATCTTCCTCCCACGAAGATCAGCCTATATTCTCCAGCACAGAAATCCCCTTAAAAGTCAAGATGGTCTACTGCATGCGTGGTTTGAGAACAATTCCAGTTTCTGCCTTTTTAAAGCAGGACTGCTTGGACTTTCCTGGTGGCTCAGATGGTAAAGCATCTGCCTACAATTCAGGAGACCTGGGTTTGATCCCTGGGTTGGAAAGATCCCCTGGAGAAGGAAATGGCACCCCACTCCAGTACGATTGCCTGGAAAATCCCATGGACAGAGGAGCCTGGTAGGCTAAGTCCATGGGGTCGCAAAGAGTCGGACACAACTGAGCGACTTCATTTGGTTGGTGCAGGGCAACTTAAGAAGAAAGAGTCCACTAAGGAAAAGGCCGCATCAGCACCTCTGCCCTCTAGTGCTCTCCACTATTACAGCAACACTTCACCAATGCCCCTGTGCACCTGGCTCTCCTGGAGCCCTCTCAGTTGAGCAATATTTACTCTTCATGGCAACCAGTGGCATTGCTAGTGTTATTCCTAATTCTAACCTATGGGAACTGGGTCAAAGACAGTTTAAGAAACTTGCCCAAGGGGCTCCATCCATCTCAGCCCTGGTTCTCCTCCTTCCCTTTTTTTTTTTCTCCTACTCTCTTCTTCTACTTCCTTCCTCCTTCTTCCTTAATACGTAAAACAAGAGCCTTTAGTCTTTGTGGGGACAGGGAGTCAGAATGATAGAGACTATGGGACATTAGTTGTAGCCTATGAAAAATATTTTGTGACCACTTTAGGTGCTTAAATAAAAACAAGAAAGACAAGCGGGAGGAAGGAAGGCTGCGTGGCCTCCACCTCTGAACTTAGAGTTAATGACAGTCCAGACAGTACCTTAAATTTAGAGAAGAAAGGTCAGCATTAGGGTCTGGTGTCATGTTCAATTATTTTATTAAAGAAATAAAAACCAGAGTATTCTAAACTTATTTAAGAATACATCCAGTTCTTCTGTACGTGAAAAGAAAATATATGAAAAATCCAAATGTTAATCTTTCCAAAGGCAACTGGTTTCCAGGGTCACTATGGGGGGTAGTGGTTAAAGGCACAGCCCCTGAATCAACTCTGCCTGGATTTCAATCCTCTCAGCACCGCCTCACCCTGCGACGTTATGCAAGCAACTTCAACTCTCTGGCCTCAGTTTGCTCTTCCATGAAATATGGATAAAAATGTCCCCACCACAAAATTGTAATAAGGATGCTATTTAGTGTTGATTAGTAAATCTAGAAAAAGAGCTTATACAGTGTACTATTATTGTTTTATAAAATATAATATGTTCAAAACACGAATTTCTATATGCAATCTGGAACTATATCAGACTATTCTAATTTTACCAAAATTTTCATTATTATTAACACTTAGCATTTCTATGATATTCTTTTGCTGTTCTAATTAGTCATTATTTACCTTTACATCTTAGTTTCTATCGATGTCTTAATTTTCTTGTTCATATACTAAAGAAATCTTAACCACATTTTTTACCTAAAACATTCATTCAGCATCAACATCACATTTAAGGTATTTAGGTAATATAAAGCTGAAAACCCTGAAGCTCATTCATAACAATGTCATGACTCAATACCTACACATGCATTAAAACATCTTGGTTATAAATGATTTAAAGAAGAAAAAGCTTAGCTCCAGAGAAGGAGATACAGGATTTTTTAAAGTATTATCACTGCCATTGTTTCTCTTATCATTATTCTAGTTTTAGTTTTGTCTGGGTCCTGCCAGGAGCCAAGCATTGGATGTGTGGATCTATTTCAGCACCGGGATACTTGAACAGCTCCATTGTGAGCCTTCTAACCACTGGGTGGTTTCTAGTTAAATTTATGCTTAACCCCTGGCACTTTTCACAGAGGGTCCTTTCAGGCAAAAACCAGACAAATTATAGAAAAACAGAGAGCAAAGTAATAAGAACATGTCCTGAATCAATGTATAATAGTCTCAGTGATTTTTTTTCCTGGAATGGAAAGTAAATTACACACTGAAAACATGAAAAGCATTCACATATTTGGGCACTAAAGATAGGTAGGTAAATAAATTCCTTCATCTTTAAATAAAATCATGATCCAAGAAACATTGAGCTGGGAAAGACTCTCTAACATTGGATAGATTTTCATTTTTTAAACTGTGTTTGAAGCTAGTAACTAAATCAAGTATTTTTTTATATTACCTGGTTGGAATCCTGAAGTCTACATTATTTCCCAACTTGTAAGCCACCTGTAAGGCAGTTGATCCAACTACCCTCTGGATAGCCCTTCTGGATGCTGCTTTATCTATCTGGAACTGAGAAATCAAGTCAAATCCTACAGAAAGGGGACATAAGATAAAAGTAAAATGAGACTAGTTTCATTCCTCTCCAGAGCCTTTCCCAGTAAAAGATGTATCAGGTAGATTTGTAGAAAGCCTGCATTGTCAATATGATACACTGCTACTCACCTGGTAAATCATCTTGTCCAATCCTGACCTTTGGACAGAGTTCATTTTCACCATTGGAATTTGAATTAACAGGGAACCCTGCAAAGGAGATAGCATGTCATCTTCCCTCAACCCCTACAGAGATCACAGGAATATACCAATAATAATAAGAGCTGAGCAATGACTTAAAGTGCAATATTATACTAAACAGCTTCATGTCCAGTAGTATATTTGGCTTTAACTCTACAACTCTGTGATTATAATTTATTCATATTCAACCCATCCTGGGTTGAAGACACAAAGTTGCTTTAATAACGTGTGTTGGGAAAATGTTCCCTTTGGGGAAGTTTGGAATTTGTTCTTTTTGGAACCACATCTGCATGATGTTCTGAATGGCACAGTGTCAGAACCCTATTTGGTTTGGGCTAGAATATATTGCTTTAAGCACCACAAATTTTAGAGATCCCGAGAGAATCCAGAGCCAATTCAATGGTACTTCTGAAGAGTGGAGTTCTTAAGAATCTTTGTCAAGTAGAGGAAGGAGCTGAGGATTTCTCAGGATTCCCTAAGCCTACATAAATAGAGAGAATGTACTTGATTTCACTTGAGATCAAATAAGTGTTCCAACTAAAATAATACCAGCATCTTAGAATGGGGAAGAGTAGTGAGGAGAAGAAAAGAAATCATGTGAATTAAACCCTCAATCACAAGGAGGATGAAAAATCCTAGAATGAAATTTGGTGCTTCTTAGCAAGTAAAAGATTGTAGGGAGGGCCACTTTTTTCAACAACACAAAAGCCTTCTTGTAACTGTCCAAACCCAGTGTCCTTCTGAGACTCACCTGGTGACAGACACTTCCTAGATTTCAGAAAAAGCATTTTCCGGTTACATAGCTTTGGCCTGCAATTTCAGTCCATCAAACATACTCTTTACACCTCATCTGACCTCAGATTATTGGCTTCTATCTATTCATCCATCCACCCATCCATCTAACATTACCAACCACCATCTGAACCAGGTAGATGCTGGGCTAGACACAGGTTAGGCTTCCTGCCCAACTGTGGTCACAGCCAAGACTTCTCCATATGCAGCACTGAACACGGCCATAAAATACACCGACAGCCAAAGCAGGATTGAAGGAGGGTGTGAAGGACCCTGGCTGTCTCACTCAGCCACAGACCTGCCCAGTCCTTTCAGGGAACAAGTAGTATTTTGAAATCGAGAAACTGGGACCTCTTACTTGGGCGACGCTTGACAGTCACTGATGCCCAGGTCCCCAGGAAACTGCATACAAAGAAGAGAACTGGAATTTTCCTAAAGAGGAGAGAAGAAAAATGTCTCAAACAGGAGTCCTTCCAGGTGGGGACTATGTCACGATTTTAAAAGTGGCACACCTGATGAATGCAGGTGACTGGTCCTCAGCCTAGTTTATTTTTTTTCCATTTTCTTTACTAAATTCAATTGAGAGAGTTCATGAATTCTCAGTTTCCCAACTCCTATTCTAAAATGATCACAAGACGACTGGTTTTCCCTGTCTCGCTTTCTCCATACCTACCTATCTTGCTGTTTCTACCCCTCTGTCTCTGTCTCTGCTTTCTTTTATCTTCTTTCTCTGCCTCTCCATTTTGGCGGCTGTCTCTCTTCTCTCTCGTTTTCACTCTTTTCTCACTCTCTCTCGTCTCTCTCCATCTCCCTCCTCTCCCCTCCCTTCCCTCTCTCCTCGCCTGCTACCACTACTGTAAAAACACAGACCCCTGACTCTGAGCGCCCCCAGTCCAGTCTCCCCACCACTGCTTTCCATCTCAAAGTCTTACCATAAGCTCTTCATTTTCCCAACTGGCTTTCCTTCGTTGCCAACAGTCCCAATGAAGACGGGACTGTAGGGGAGTCAATACTCCCCAAGGCCCCTTCAGTGCCACCCCAGGGCTGAGTTCTGGGCCAGCCTTGGTCCCTCCTGCCCTTGTGAGGGCTAAAAGCAAAGGGAGTGGACCAGAGGCATCTGGTGCTACTTTAAGCCAAAGCAGAGGGAAGGGGTGGGGAGATGCCGCCCAGTAAGGCCAGGCCTAGTCAGGGGTGTGTCCCCAAAGCTAACGAGGTTATACTGAAAGAGGGACTAGCAAGGGAACATTTGCTGAAAAGGAAAAAAAAAAAAAAAAATCAGGATGTGGAGAAGTTCACAGGCATCTGCTATAAGGACACAGTGGAAACTTTGAGAACTGCTATAGGAATACAGTGGAAGTTTTTAGAGCAAAGTAGGGATGTGGGGGTTCACGGGGGCCCCGGTGCCCAGTCAACCTTGTTCTGAATCTCCGTTTGTTCTGACATGCTTCAGTTGTATGTCCTCCAGCAAATTAGTTAATACGTCTGTCACTCTGCTGCCTTAACTGCAAAACAAGTTGAAAATAGTTACCCCCAAATAGTTGTTTAGAGAATTAAACTGGATAGCAAGCAGAGTCTTGCACCTGGTTCAGGAGAACCATCATTATTCCCATCATCGTTATCATTGATGTTAATATTGAGTCATTGTTATTGAGTTAATATTTCACCACGTGTTCCCCTCTACTGAAAGTACTTGAAGCCTGATAACATTCAGTGTTCGTGACATTATAAGGTAAGACTAACATTATTCCCACTTTAGAGGTGAGACAACTGAGGCACAGAAAATGAAGTAACTTATAACTTCAAAGTTGCACGGCTAATTTACTCAACACTTGTGAGCTCTCTGCACTTGTTGGCTAGAGAGCCTGATAAAATCTCAAGCCTCAGGTCTTATTTCTTCCTAAACTCTATGGTAACAATACGAGTTGAGCAGAATATTCTTGGAAATCAGTGACATCTTATGCTCTAAAAACAAGTTGAGTGCAAGTTACCAGGAACACAGATCTGGAGAGAGAGATTTCTATCAGTCCCGTGTCAGACATACCCACCTTCTCCCAGAACCTGAGCAAGTCAAGAGTGAGTCCCCACCCCATCCACTCAGGACGGTCCAGGCCAAACTCAAGGACTGTTAGGGACAGGGGATCTAAAAGTCCTAATGAGCCATGGTATCTAGCATGAAGTAGTTTTGCTTCCTCGACATTTCTTTAAGTTTCAAATAAACTAACTTTTTGTTCCACTGCAAAATAAGCAGTGTTTCTTCTTATGTTTTGTTTGTTCCCCTTGCCCCACCTCAAAAAAAAAAAAAAATTCTTTCCTCTTCTGCCTCCCTCAGCTCACTGAAGGGTTTGGCTGAGGAAATGGGAGCTAGGCAAACTCCACCACCCATTTGCTTTCATTGCTTTTCTACTCGTGACCTACCTGTTGGAGTCCTGTCTCCCCACAGTGCTGGGACATCCATTTCCTCATGTTGTTTGGAGTTTTCCATGCATCCCTGTCATTCTCCTTCCATCTATCCAAGACGATTTCCCTGGGCAGCCATTTTGGTTGAGTCACAGAATTACAGGTGGTCCTGCCTTAGCCTACTCTTAAAAGTCAACCAGGGCGTATCTTATCTAAATGGAGCAGTTTACTAGCCCAGAGAACTGACTCTCTAGATAAACCTCACTTAGTCTTTAGAGACATCAACAATGACTCACTCTTAAGTAAGAGTGTGTTCAGACTGAGGACAGAAAAAGTCTGCTGCGTAAGCTGGAGCCCTTGGCCTAGAAGAGCCCACATTTCCGTGAGTAAATAAGGAGTGACATCAAGATGCAACCCAGTAAGTGCTGTTCCACAAATATGACAAACTGGGTCAAAGTGATCAAAGTAGGGGTTGCATTGTCACAGCCGTTCTTAGAACAATGTAAAAAGCTTTTGAATGAGCCAAATGACATGATGAAATTCTGCACTGGTTTCTAGTTATAAAAAGAACCTTCTATTGCACAGCATCTCAGTTAGAAAGCACAGAAATCCTCATCTCCGTTACCTTCTGACTTCTGCTTCTAAAGGGCCATATGGGTCCCAATTCTCCTGTTAGTAACCTAATTATGCTCTGTGTAATTCAGGGGGCATATGCTTCCTATACAAAATCAGTCTTAGGTCTCCTTTATATGGCAGAAACCAACACAGACCAGGTTGTAATATCATCTTTTATCTGCTGCCAATAAACTTTAAAATTGCTTTAATAAAATTCAGAGAAAATTATGATTAAAAAAGAATTGACCCTCTACTGGTAGGACATCAAAGGAGACATCTTGACATCCCAAAATCACACAAGGTAAGCCAACCCTAGATCCATAGGGAAACGGGCTTTCTCCAAAAGCACCCTCTCCACTGAAGTTATCTATTTGCTAAACAAGTCCTCTAATATATTACTCCAGGAAAGAACTGGCAGGTTTCCCCATGGAATTATGGTTTTTGAGATATTCTTTTGTTAAGTGTTTTAAAAATCTCACCTCTGCTTTTGCTCCTGCCCCATCTCACT
Organism: Bos taurus; assembly: GCF_002263795.3. NCBI lineage: Eukaryota > Metazoa > Chordata > Mammalia > Artiodactyla > Bovidae > Bos > Bos taurus. The sequence continues at coordinate 9,394,338 of NC_037336.1, forward strand.
TTGAAGAATCTTCTATAGCTGGGATCTGAAGGCAAACTTTTAATAAAAAGATAAAAGAATAGAGAAGAAAATGGGTTTGCTTATAAGTGGTTTGGTGTATTTCCAGCTTGGCAGTTTTATTTAAGATGGTGAAGAGCAAGCAACTACTCTATTAAGAAAAAAATGTAAATCCAGAGAAAAAATATATTTTAAAATATATATATAAATGTAAAATATTTTTTAAAGATAAAAAGATATTTTTATCTAACATGCATATTTAAGGACACTTTTCCCTTCCTCCTCCCATCCCCATTTTCTATTAGTCATATTTCCTAATATGACATTAACCACTATCATTGTGGCTCAGACTGTAAAGAGTCTGCTTACAATGCTGGAGACCCAGGGTCCATACCTGGGTCGGGAAAATCCCCTGGAGAAGGAAATGGAAACCCACTCCAGTATTCTTGCCTGGAGAATCCCATGGACAGAAAGGAGCCTGGCAGACTACAGTCCATGAGATCACAAACAGTTGGACACGACTGAACGACTCATATGCCATTAGGGTCTCAAAGGGAGCAGTACAAACCCTGCAGTATTCCCCTCTGGTCATGCTACAGCCTAAAGTCACAGGTACACAAGTTTTTTCATCATTAACTCTATTGCCTCACTATACCTAATAGTTCTAATCCTGAAAAACCATATGGAAATGAAATCTGGTTATTTATGTCAGGCTGTAAATGCACCAAGACAGCTTGATATTTTAAATGATCCATTTTATAAACAAAAGTATTTGATACAGAATAATTGTGCTTTAACCTCTCTTAACCCCCCTCAAAACACTGTGCTCTACATAACATATATACACACTGATATTTTCCTTTCTATCCCCCCAGAATTTCATTTACTTACAGTTTAAATTAGGGAACATCATTACAAATAATCATCTTCCTTGATCATCTACTTTCTTCATGTTCACTCAGTCATTCGACAAACACTTCTTGAATCAAGAAGTGTACCCCAAGTATATGTCACTGCTACCAAGTGTCAGGAGTTGAAGAAAGAAAAAGTCGAGTAAATACAACCTTGCCCTGAGGAAGATCATGGCTCAGTGTGGAATCAAATGTAAGAATGACTGTGAAATAACAAGTGGAAGAGGCTGCACCATCACTGAAAACAAGTATGAACTCAGTCCAGGAGCACTGAGAAATTTTTCAGTTAAAAAAAAAAACATAATTCACCCTTCACCCGTTTTGCTGACCCTCCAACCCTCTGCCTCTTTGGTAACCACCAATTTGTTCTCTGCATTTATGATTTTTTTTCATTTGTTTGTTTGAGGTTTTTTTCAGATTCCATATATGAGTGAAATCATATAGTATTTGTCTTTCTTCTTCTTTGTTTCACTTAGAATAGTACTTCCCATGTCCATCCATGTTATCACAAATGCCAAGATTTCATTCTTTTTATAGCTGAGTATACAATATTCCATTGTATATATGTAACACACCTTCTTTATCCATTCATCCATTGATAGATATGGATTATTCTCATATCTTGACTATTGTAAATAGTACTGCAACAAACATGGGGGTAAGTATGTGTTTTTAATTAGTGGCTGCAACCAATTTATAGTCCAATCATCAATTTAAGAGGGGTGCTTTTTTTCCCACATCCTTGCCAACATTTGTTATTCCTTCTTTTTGAGAATAGCCTTTCTAATAGGTGTGAGGTGATATTTCATTGTGGTTTTGATATGCATCTCTCTAATAATTAGGGATATTGAATATATTTTCATGTGTCTGTTTCCCATCTGTATGACTTCTTTGGAAAATGTCTATTCAGATCCTCTGCCTATTTTTTAATCAGGTTGTCTGTTTTTGTTGTTGTTGAGTTGTATGAGTTCTTTACATATTTTGGACATTAAGCCCTTACCAGATATTGTATTTATAAATACCCTCTTCCATTCAGTAGGTTACCTTTTCACGTGATGAAGGATTCCTTCACTGTGCAGAAGCGTTTTTGTTTGATTCAGCCCGTATGTTTACTTTTGTTTTGTATCTCTTGTCTTTGGAGTCAGATCCACAAAAGCATTGCTAAGAACGATGTCAAGGAGTTTTACTCTATATGTCTTCTCCTAGGAGTGTTGTGATTTCAGGTCTTATATTCAACTCTTTAACCCATTTTGAGGTAATTTTTGTGTGTGGTGTAAGACAGGTGTCTAGCCTCATTCTTTGCATGTGGTTGTCCAGTTTTCTTAACACCCTTTATTGAAGAGACTCTCATTTCTCCTTGGATTCCCTGTCATAAATTAATTGTCCATATATGTGTCTATATCAGTCCAGTTCTGTCGCTCAGTCATATCCGACTCTTTGTGACCCCATGGACTGCAGCATGCCAGGCTTCCCTGTCCATTACCAACTCCTGGAGCTTGCTCAAACTCATGTCCATTGAGTCAGTGATGCCATCCAACCATCTCATCCTCTGTCGTCCCCTTCTCCTCCTGCCTTCAATCTTTCCCAGCATCAGAGTCTTTTCCAATGAGCCAACTCTTCGCATGAGGTGGCCAAAGTATTGGAGTTTCAGTTTCAGCATCAGTCCTTCCAATGAACACCCAGGACTGATTTCCTTTAGGATGGACTGATTGGATCTCCTTGCAGTTCAAGGGACTCTCAAGAGTCTTCTCCAGCACCACAGTTTAAAAGCATCAATTCTTCAGCATCTAGAATATTGGCCTGTAATTTTCTTTTCTGTGTTGTCCTTTTCTGGTTTTGGTATCAAGGTTATGCTGGCCTCATAAAATGAGTTTGGAAGCATTTTCTACTCTTCAATTCTTTGGAAGAATTTTAGATATATAGGTATTAAGTCTTCTTTGAATGCTTGGTAGAATTCATCAGTGAAGAGATCTGGTCCTACTTTTGTTTACTGGAAGATTTTTGATCATTGATTTCTATGTCACTACTAGTAACCAGTTTATTCCAATTTCTTTTCATCATGATGCAGTTTTGGCAGATTGTACATTTCTAGAAATTTATCCTTTTCTTCCAAGTTGTTCAATTTGTTGGCTTATAAAATCTCTTGTGGTCTTTGTATATCTGTGGTATCAGTTATAACTGCTCTTTCATTTCTAATTTTATTTGAATAGTCACTCTTTTTTATTGGTTTGTCTAGCTAAAGGCTTGCCAATTTTGTTTATCATCTCAAAGAATCAACTTTTATTAATAGTTTTATTGATCTTTTCTGCTGTCTTTTTAGTCTCTATTTCATTTACTTCTGCTGTGATCTTTATTATTTCCTTCTTTCTACTAACTTAAGGCTTCATCTGTTCTTTTTCTAGATATTTTATTAATAGATAAAAAGTTAGATTGTTTATTTGAGATCTTTTCTTGTCTTCTGAGATAGGCCTATATTACTATGAACTTCTCTCTTAGAACCTCTTTTGCTGTATCCCATAGATTTTGGTACGTCATATTTCTCTTTTCACTATTCTCTAGGTATTTTTTAATTTCTCTTTTGATTTCTTGAATGAGCCTTTGGTAATTCAGTAGCACATTGTTTAATCACCACATTTTTTTTTCAGTTTTATTCTTGTAATTAATTTTTAATTTTATACCATAGTGATCAGAAGAGATGTTTGATATGATTTCAATTTTCTTAAATTTACTGAGACGTTTTTTGTGACCTAATGTGATCTATCTTGGAGAACAGTCCATATGCAATTGAGAATATGTATTCTGCTAGAGCATGCCATCTAACAGCATCAGAATATACATTAATCAGTTCTTGTACTTCTTCCTCTGTTCCTCATTTACATATATTTAGTCTATCTGATTAATGTGCTTCTGCTGCTGCTGCTGCTGCTGCTGCTAAGTCACTTCAGTCGTGTCCAACTCTGTGTGACCCCGTAGACGGCAGCCCATTGGGCTCCGCCATCCCTGGGATTCTCCAGGCAAGAACACTGGAGTGGGTTGCCATTTCCTTCTCCAGATTAATGTGCTACTTAAAGCAAAAGCTTCCTTACTGATTTTTTGTCATGATGATTACTATTCATTGATATAAATGGGGTGTTAAAGTCCTCTACTATTTTTGTAGTGCTGTCAATTTCTTCCTATAAGTTCACTAACTTTTATCTATTTTGGTGTTCCTATATTAGGTTCATATATATGTATAAGTGTTATACCTTCTTTCTGGATTGACTCATCATCATTATGCAATGCCCTCCTTTGACTTTTATTACAGTCTTTGTTGTAAAGGTCTATTTTGTCTGATATGAATATATCTCTGCCAGTTTTTTTCCCCTTCCCATCGTCATGGAATCTCTTTGTCCATTTCTTCACTTTCAGTTGAGTGTGTCTTTCCTTCTGAAGTGAGTCTCCCATGGGCAACATATAGATGGGTTTTATTTTCTTATTCATTTAGCTACTTTATGTCTTAATTGGAGAATTTATTGCATTTACATTTAAAGTAATTATTGACAGACATGTGCTTACTGCCATTTTGTTAATCTTTTCTGGCCATTTTTATATTTCTTCTCTGTTCCTTTCTTCTTCTCTTTCTTTCTTCCTTTGGGGTTTGAGTGCTTTCTTTAATATAATGTTTAGTTTGTGTTCTCATTTTTTGTGTGTTTTTACTATATATTTTTGATTTGTGGTCACTGTGGGGTTCACCTATAATATTTTATGTATATCATGATCTGTTGTAAGTTTATAACTTAAATTTGAACATGTACCATAACTTTACATTTTTACTTCCCCCACCAGGTTTTATATTTTTGACATCACCTTTTATATGTTTTCATTTAATGCATCACTTAATTATTGTAGTTTCAGTTCGCTTTAGAACTTTTGTCTCTTAACCTTCATATTTCCCTTATAAGTTATTAATCCATTAAATTTACTATATAATTACCTTTTTTGGTAAGATTTTTTACTTTACTATGTATTTTGTTATTTATTAGTACTGTTTCTTTTTAGTTTGGGAAAGGAGTATGTCAAAGCTGTATATTGTCACCCTGCTTATTTAACTTATATGCAGAGTACATCATGTGAAATGCCAGGCTGGATAAAGCACAAGCTGGAATCAAGATTGCCAGGAGAAATATCAATAAACTCAGATATGCAGATGACACCACCCTTATGGCAGAAAGCAAAGAGGAACTAAAGAGCCTCTTGATGAAAGTGAAAGAGGAGAGTGAAAAACCTGGCTTAAAATTCAACATTCAAAAAACTAAGATCATGCATCTTGTCCCATCACTTCATGGCAAATAGATGGGGAAACAATGGAAATAGTGACAGACTTTATTTTCTTGGGCTACAAAATCGCTGAGGACCATGACTGTAGCCATGAAATTAAAAGACGCTTGCTCCTTGGAAGAAAAACTATGGCAAATCTAGACAGCATATTAAAAAGCAGAGAAATTACTTTGCCAACAAAGGTCCATCTAGTCAAAGCTTTGGTTTTTTCAGTAAGCATGTATGGTTGTGAGAGTTGTATTATAAAGAAAGCTGAACGCCAGAAAATTGATGCTTTTGAACTGTGATATTGGAGAAGACTCTTGAGAAATGCTTGGACTGCAAGGAGATCCAACCAGTCAATCCTAAAGGAAATCAATCCTGAATATTCACTGTAAGGACTGATGCTGAAGCTGAAAGTTCAATACATTGGCCACATGATGCAAGGAGCCAACTCATTAGGAAAGTCCCTGATACTAGGAAAGATCGAAGACAGGAGGAGAAAGGGACAGCAGAGCACAAGATGGTTGGATGGCATCACAACTCAATGGACATGAGTTTGAGCAAGCTCCAGGAGATGGTGAAGGACAGGGAGGCCTGGTGTGCTGCAGTCCGTGGGCTCGCAAATAGTCAGATATGACTTTTTAGTTAAAAGAAGTCCCTTTAACATTTCTTGTTTAGTGGTGATGAACTTCTTTAGGTTTTCCTTATCTGGAAAATTCTTAATCTCTCCTTTAATTCTTAAAGATAACTTGCCAGATAGAGAATTCTTGGTTAAGGCCCTCCACCTTTGACCACTTTAAATATTTCATGCCACTCCCTTTTGACCTATGAAGTTTCTGCTAAAAAATATGCTGATAGTCTTATGGAGTTTCCCTTGTTCATAACAAAGTATTTTTCTTTTGCTGCTTTTAAGATTCTCTCATTATCTTTAATTCTTTTCATTTTCATTATAATATGTCTTTGTCTCTGTAGGTTCAAGTTATTTGGAACTCTCTGGGGTCCCTAGACCTGGATGTCTATTTCCTTCCCATTATGGTGGGGGTACTCGACTGCCGGAAGCCAGCGTGAGGAACTCCACCCGTGGCAAAGGTCATGAGGAAGGAGGCTCAGCATACGCAAAGGCGGGATCGAGCCTCAGGAGTCCCCCTGGATATTCTTGAGCATCTACCCCCAAAACGAGAGTCTGCCTACTTTACTGCTTTGTGCTCTCACCTCTGACTTTATGGGGGGGGCTGTCCCCCACCACCATCTTGCTCTCTCTGAAAAGGAGTTAACTTACAGCTCCAGTTAATAAAGTTCCTGGGCATAATAGGAGTGTTTAAATCCAAACCCCTCAGATGGCTCTCTAACTTGCCTGACAATTTACCCGGACTCTTACAGCTATGCATACGATTGTTTACAGTCTCCCAACCGTGAGAGGCACAGGAAGCTTAAGATATTCAAATAGCTTAGAGCCTCTCGGAGAGTTAGAAACTGTCAGAATAAAACTAGTAGAAGATTTCGTTGATGAGCCAATGCTTGCTGCCAAGTTTCCACATCCCCTGTATTGCATCCTCGGAAGTGTATTAATTAATATAGTTGGTATGTAGAAAAAATAAGTAGTGGCCTTTGTGTTAGCAACTTTAGACCCTTAAAGTAATAAATTCTTTCCTTTGGTGTAAACCCACTGCACCTCTGCCCTATAGGAATGCAACTTTATCTAACACCTTCGGAGGATGGCGCCAAACTTTAAAATAATTACTCTTAGAGAAAATAAGTCTTATGGTTGACAACCCTTTGTCAGAGTTATAAAATGTTAATAGGCCTTCTGGCCAGAAGATGATGTAAATCACCTAAACCATTTGTATACGATAAATTTGCAGAAAAGAAACCCTGGTTTCAATAAGGATCAAAGACTGCTGACTTTGCATGATTTCACACCCCCTATTATCCTCTATGTGCAACTTATGGTATAAAAGCCCTTGTTGAAAATAAAGCTACAGGCCTTGCTCACCAAAGCTTGGTCTCCCCATGTCATTCTTTCTCTCAACCTCTGGCTGAGTTTCCATCTGGAGCGCAGAGGCCCGCCAAGCTTACTAATTTTGCCAGGGCTTCTAAGATCCGACTGGGGAGGCCTCAGTGTCTCCTCTCCCACGGGAGAACAGAAGGACGTCTGTGGCCTACATAAGTGGTGCAAACTTCTTGGCTTGAAATTTTATTGGTTTTCCGCGTAAACCAAGCTACTCAGCCTCTTTTCTCCACTAAATTTTCCTGCTGAGCTATCCTCGTTCTATTACTCTTTATACCTCTAATTAATATTTAAATAAAGCTATTGTATCCAGTTCGCCGAAGCTGTCTCCCCTTCGAACTCCCTGGATCAGCCGGGGCTGGTCCCCGGCACTCGACCATTTTTTTATTCAAATAAGTTTTATGGCCCTCTCTCTTCTTTGCTATTTTGGACCACTATAAGGTAAATGCTAGTCTGCTTGATGTTGTCCCAAAGGTCCCTTAGAGTACCTTTACTTTTTAAAATTCTTTTTTTCTTTTCTGCTCTAAGTTCCATTACTTTGTCTTCCAGTTCAGTGATCTATTCTTCTGCTTTGTCCAGTGTGCTGTTGAATCCTTCTGCTGTATTTTTCAGTTCAGTAATTGTATTCTTCCACTCTGTAACTTCTATTTGGTATTTTCTTATATTTTCTATCTCTATTGAAATTCTCACTGTGATCCATCCATTCTTCCATTCCAAGTTCAGTGAACATCCCTATGACCAATATTTTGAATCCTTTATCAGCAAAATTGCTGATCTCCATGTTATAAAGATTTTCTTTCTGAAGTTTTGCTTCGTTCTTTTATTCAAGATTTATTGCTGTATTTCTTCATTTTGCCTGACTCTCTGTACTTGTTTCTATGTATTAGGCAAATCAGCTACTTCTGCCAATCTCGAAGGAGTGGCCTTGGGTTAAAGTCCCATGGGGCCCAGAAGTACAACCTACCCTAGCCACCAGAGCTGGGTGCTCAAGGGTCATCCCCAGTGTGGTCTGGGCATGCCTACTTTCTGTGGCATGGGTGTGGGCATGGAGGGTGCTCTCAGCTAGCTCAGCTATGACACAACTGTGGCACTGGCATGCTTGGGGGTACTCAGCAGGTACACTTCCCAGCACTAGCACATTAAAAGGAGAGTTACAAAGTGGCTCCTATCAGCACTTGCATTAGTAGGTAGAACAATTCACAAATGGTACCCACATGCATCTCTGTCCTGGACAGAGTCACGACAGGTCCCTGTCTGTACAGCTGATGCTTTAGGATTAGTAAGTGGGGCTCCTTCATGTACGGTTCAGACACTTTTCAAACTGGTTTTCTTACTCTGGATCCCAGGGTGACTGAATCTGTGCATGAGTCCTTTAAGAATGGATTCTTCTTTCCCTACAGAACTATGGTCTTCTTGACATAATTCCCATTGTTTTTCAATCCCAGGCATTTGAAGACTTCTTCTCTCCTATTGCAGGACATAAGATTTGGGGGTTCCTAATGTGGAACATGAACCCCTCACTCCTTAGGGGGAAATTCTGTTGTTTTTGTTTTTTAGATACCTCTCCATTTTGGATCACTGCTCCTAGAGCGAGGGGTGGGTGGGTGTGTGTGTGTGTGTGTGTGACTGTGTCTCTGCTTCTCCTATCCATCTCAATGCTTCCCTTTTATCCCTTCTTGTAGAGGCTCTGTTCAACCAACTTGCAGGTCCATTTCAGAGAAAACTACTCCAAGTGTAGTTGCAGATTCAGTGTGTCTGACAGAGCAGGTGAGCTCAAGATCTTCCTACACTGCTATCTTGAGCCAGGAACTCTCAAGGAGATGAAATCTTAAAGGATGAATAGATGCCTACTAAGAGAACAAACAGGTACAGTACATTTAGGGCAGAAGAAACAATAGAAATCATGACAGAAAGGTCAAATAGAATACTTCAGGAACAGCAAGTTTAGTTCTGGAACTCTTTTACTTGGTAAATATATATACATTCCTATTTATTTATTTGGCTGCCCTAGGTCTTCATCGCAGCATGCGGGATCTTTAGTTGCAGCATGCAAGCTCTTAGTTGTGGCATATGGGATGTAGTTACCTGGTCAGGGATTGAACCTATGCCCCTGCATTTCAAGCACAAGAGTCTTAGCCACTGAAACACCAGAGAAGTTCCTCACTTGGTAAATATTTGTTTCCAACTTTTCTACCATGAGCCCTGAACTGACCTCAGCACATAAATAGGACAGAGCAAGACCAGATCCCTGCCCTGGGTAGCTTACATGCTGGTGGGGATGTGTGTATGTGAAACTCGCTCAGTCGTGTCTGACTCTTTGCGACCGCAGGGACTATATAGTCCACGGAATTCTCCAGGCGAGAATACTGGAGTGGGTAGCCTATCCCTTCTCCAGGGGATCTTCCTAACCGAGGGATCAAACCCAGGTCTCCTGCATTGCAGGTGGATTCTTTACCAACTGAGCTTGTGGGGAGACAGATACTAAAGATGTTTACAAGAATAAACAAGATAATTCCAGCTGGAACTGTCATTTTCAAAATTAAAAAAGATGGCAAAGTGTGCTAGAGGAAGGGAGGGGTTGGTTTGGAGGCTGGTCCAGACTGAGGAGTGAGAAAAGTCTTATCTGAGAGGGTAAATTTTGACTCAGCCAAGGTGAGAGTGAAGAGGTAAGACTGACGAGTGGTACATTAGAAAAGGACTGGATGGGGGAGTGGAAGTTTGAGTAGCTGAGTAGATGGTGATATTTTCTAAAATGCAATTAGGAGGACCATAGGGGAGGAGATGAGTAGGGGATCTTGAAAATCTTGGAGTCTGGACTTTAATTCTGGCTGTTAAGCAAACGAGTCACATGGAGAAGGAAATAGCAACCCACTCCAGTACTCTTGCCTGGAAAATTCCATGGATGGAGGAGCCTCGTAGGCTACAGTCCATGGGGTTGCAAAGAGTCAGACATGACTGAGTGACTTCACTTTCTTTCTTTCTATAGTTTCTTTTGGAGAAGAAAATGGCAACCCACTCCAGTATTCTTGTCTGGAGAATCCCATGGACAGAGGGGCCTGGTGGGCTGCGGTCTATGGGGTTGCAAAGAGTCGGACACGACTAAGCAACTAACACACACACACAAGCAAAGGAGTGACGAGGTTATGGACAAAAACAACTTTTTTAAGTGTGTCTTCAGAAAGATGGTTCTGGCATTTCTTGAAAGATAGATTAAATGGATTTGATAAATATACATAAATATGCACAGCTGAAACAGAAGTTTCAGAAGACAGTACTTACATACGTAATTGTGGTATGTTCTATTTTCTGCTTTATCCTATTACATTTTTTAGTGATGAAGATCAACTCAATAAACTGATTTCAGGACCATCTAATGGGTTGCACCCCATGGTTTGAAAAACACTGGATTAAGATATAGTAGGCAGTAGAAATGCCAAGAGGTATCTTTCCTCTTATTTCCTGGTAAGGGGCACAATAGTTGAGATGCCCAGTTAGACTCTTGAATAGCAGGACAAGTTCCTTGTTTTTTACATGAATGTCTTTTTTAAAAGTATCCATTTGAAGTGACATTGCCATTAACGTATAACTTTAAAGATGCCATGAGTCCCACATTTAATTACATTATAGTTTAAAACAAAGAAGAGGCACTTTAAAAACTGGCTTCCAAATAGTATCTAGGTTTAAGTTTTCTTCCATCTCTCTTATCTTTAAAAATAAAAGACCCAAAATGCCTAAGGGCACATACCAGTTGTGTGAGGTCGCCACAGATTAGCCACAGTGAGAGCCTGAAATTTATCACAGAAATCTGTCTGAGAGGTGATTAATAATCAGAGAGTTGCTAAAACTAGGACCTCCGCAGTTTTGTGTTGGGTTATTTTTACTATAAAGAAATCTGTCCACAATCAAAGCGCTATTTTTAATCCACTTATTTTGATTCTATACTTGTAATCATAGCCTAATAATATGTAGCAAGCAAATAGAGCCCCATGATGAAAGCCATTTCTCTCTGAAACCCCTCACAAGTAAATGTGTTCTTGTCATGGACCATTAATACAGGAATATGTTATTTAACACAAGCCCTATCCCCACCCCAAGTCTTTAAGCATGCTACTTTTGCTTCCTCTGAAATACTAATATGGGCATTTCCATGTCCCCAAGAAAGAGAAAAATCAACTCCCCTCCACCGTGTATGTGCCTCCGATACATATTGCTACATCTGCTACCCTGTGGGTCTTCAGTTTGTGGAAGCTAATACACCTCCTGAGCCTCTTCTTCTACTTTCAAATAACTTCACATTCTGGTCCCTCAGCATATTTTTCTACATACTATAATTTCCTTTTCTAACAGTTGTTCCCAAATGCATACCAGAACCACCTGAATGGCTTGTTAAAACCGCATCCTGGGGTTTTAACCCCCAGAGTTTCTGATTCAGGAGATTTTAGATGGGCATGAGAATCTACATTTCTAACAAGCTCCTGGGTGCCACTGGTGCTCCTGGCCAAGAAAGGCTGCTCATAAAAGAAACGTTTTCCGCTCCATTAAGCTACTTTTCCTTTTCACAGCTAACATGGGCTGTAGCATTTAATAAGTATTTGCAGAATAAATTTTTAAAATAATTATCAGTTGAACTCATAAGACTTACAGGTACTTTCAAGCTCATGGAAGAAAAAAAAAACAACTGCACTAATTTCTTTATTGGGTATATGTTAAAGAAATTTACTTGAAATTAAATGAAATAAAGGAACTCAAGCCTTCCCTTCTATACTATCATCACCTATTAAATAGAAAGTGTGTTCCTGAATTCCATGGTATCCTTTATCAGTATACACAGAAAGATCCTTGATTATGAAATCATTCTTTCTCTTTTGTGAAAGAACCCTTAAATAAACATCGTTTAATGTTGCATCCCATGAAATTTTATGTCTATTCACTAGCTTCCACACTCTGGGAAAATGTTTTGTCCGCACTAGATGGCAGTGTGATCCTGAAATTCGAAACCTGAACTAAGGCATCAGACTAGGATCTAATTTCCAGGCTTAAAGGAAACAACTTTTGATTTTAAGCAAGCATCCCATTCTTGGTTATTTTCTAAATGTATGCAGTGGAGTATTATAATTGATTCCATTTTGGAGTTGCTTTCAGAGTAAATGTACAAATACAATGCGCGCTGATTGTTCGGAAAGTCTATTGAAGGACAAAGACGCCAAGTAAACACTAAGTAAACTAAATTTAATTCTGCCCCGGGAGGCGAGTCATCCGCCCTCTCCACCTCTCACCACCACCAAACTGAGCCTTATCACTAAGCAGGTCATCCCCAAGGTTAACAGGGTGGGTTATAGAGCACACTGCTGCTGCTAAGTCGCTTCAGTCGTGTCTGACTCTGTGCGACCCCATAGACGGCAGCCCACCAGGCTCCCCCGTCCCTGGGATTCTCCAGGCAAGAACACTGGAGTGGGTTGCCATTTCCTTCTCCAATGCATGAAAGTGAAAAGCGAAAGTGAAGTCGCCGTCATGTCTGACTCAGTGACCCCATGGACTGCAGTCCACCAAGGCTCCTCCATCCATGGGATTTTCCAGGCAAGAGTACTGGAGTGGGGTGCCATTGCCTTCTCCGATAGAGCAAACTAGTTAGGTTCAAATCTCAGCACTAACCTCTTTAAGCTGGGAAACCCTGAAGATGTCATTAATCTCCCTGTAACTCAGCTTTCCCATGTGTAAACATGAATAATAAAAGCATCTACCTAATAGGTATGTTATAAGAGTTAAACTAGAGTTTAACACGGTGACTGGAACACAATAAATTTCAGCCATAAATGTTTTTGTTGCTGTAATTCACTCTCCTCGACTTAATTCTCTCACTCAGTCCCACTCTGCTGGGACAAGTGATGGCTCATTGAGATCACCGTAGAAAAGCTTTCCTTGTGTGGGTTCTGTGGTTGTGCTAGAAGCTAAAGACTTCTAGATGATATTCCACTGGTGGAAAATCCACCCACAATGATCAAAGTAAACCAATCGAAAGCCCCCTCTTCCCTTCCATATGCACATCTTTGACTGCTTGCTACACTTTTATGATTCTTCCTCCTACAAAACTGCTCTTAATGAGCTCCATAAGGTCACTTGAGCATCAATAAAACCATCTCTTTCATAAAGCACTGTGGTTTTTCAAGAACATTTATCATCCTAATATCCTTTGCATCTCAAAGCAATCCAACAAGACAGATGTGACTGTCCTGTTTTCCTGCTGAATAAATTGGTGAAGGTGGAAGGGAGCTGCCCAAGTTCATGGTGACAACAGAGGTACCCCAGGCTATTGATTGAATCTTTAGCAGATACAAATAAAAGGCAAGGCCATCCATCACCATAAAACAGTGAAACTGCTGCTTACTCTCTCTCTCCTTACTCTCTCTGTGTATATTTGGTTTCTTTATTTTAGAAGTAATATGTGATCACTATAGAAAAGGGCTTCCCTGATGGCTCAGGTGGTAAAGAATCTGCCTGCAATGCGGGAGACTTGGGTTCAATCCCTGGGTTGGGAAGATCCCCTGGAGGAGGGCATGGCGACCACTCCAGTATTCTTGCCTGGAGAATCCCCATGAACAGAGGAGCCTGGCAGGCAACAGTCCATGGGATTGCAAAGAGTTGGACATGACTGTGCGACTAAGCATAACACACACAGAAAAGTAGAAAATAGAGATAGAGAACGAAAAAAGGCGGGGGAGGGGTGCGGAATCACTCACTGAGACAACTCACTGTTACCATTTAGAATGTTTTTTCCAGTTCCTCTCCTACGTGCAAGTTGTGATCATATTCTACACAGCTTCATGATTTCCATAAATGCACATCGCAAAGAACTTACACACTTTCTTTCCCAAAATTTAAATGCAAAGATGTGTCGTGTACAGAATAGAAAGCAAAGTCCAGTGTAAGAACTCAGCCCTGAAGTCAAGATTACAGCTTTTAATTCTAACTGCAGTAACCTCGAAAGAGAAAATAACTGCAGAGAATGGAACCTTTGAGTAACTGGGGCAGATTCTTCCAGCAGTCCACGGTTTTTTGAAAGACATTCCTTTTCTCACTCAAAGCCACATGGGACCTTAAACTCACAACCAACTGACTAACCGCAAAGCAGCAGAGGCGTGGCAGACATTCCGGAGGCAGCAAGGGCCACCACGGGGGAGCCCTGCCTCTTGCCTTCCGGGCAATTCAAATACCCTTGGAGCCACCACTGATGCCAGGAATAGCAATGGCGACTGACGACTGGGCAGGTGATAAAGGGTCTTTGTCCTCGAGCGCTGACCTTAGAGCCCCCACAAGCTGAAGGGGCTCTAGTAATAGAGCACTCAGGGATTCCAGGCAGAGGTCCATCCAGGATGGACCAGCAGGACTTCTGGGCAGGGAGCACAGGATGCTGACAGAGGCTAAGAGGGGGGCCGCTGGTGTCACCCCAGTCTGTCTCCACGAAGGGCTCCTCCCAGGCTTCCAGGGCTTTTTCTAAAAGTGCAATATAAGGAGGGAGTAGGAGAAGAAATCCCTCTGCTATGCCAGGAACTGCCTCATGCTTGAAAATGTGTTATCCTCTCAGTCTATGCAGCTCACCATTATCGCCATTTTATAAGTGAGGTGAGGCTGAAAGACGTTAGAAAACTTGCTAAAGGACACTCCAGATGAGATGCCAAAACTAAGCTTGGGTTTATCTGACACCAGAGCCAATGTCCATCCTATAATTTGTTGTTTCTGAGTCCACACACATACAGACACACACACACACACACACACACTCACACACATGAGCAATGATCTTAAGCACATTTTTTACCTTACTGTGCATCTAATCCTACGCAATTATTTTCCTTTCTTCACAAACCCCAAGCTTCCACGGTAGTGTAATTACTTCCCAGGTTCGCTCATTTGTCCACATTTTAAAAGTATAAAAATATGGTCTATATTGGAAATATTAAAAAATGAATAAATAAATCCCCAAGCTAAAAACCCCAAGAGCTGATAAAATTCGTCCTTATATAGACCACAAACTTGGCGCCCTCACTGTGTCCAAAGATTTGTTTCATGGGTGATTTTGCTGAAACTACAAAAAGTGGTAGTAAAGATCTTTTCTATATTTTCAAGTGGTTCTATTCATATCAAAATTTGTCTCGAATTTTAAACTCTCACAGATTAGGGACCTTGATTATTTATAATCTCTCTTTCTTTATGACCTCCTGCAGCCAACCTTGTGTATTCATCAGCAGTCAACACTTCAGCCAACAGCGTGTTTAAATCACAGTGCTGAGTACTAAAGAAACTTTCAGAGCCAAATAATGCCTTATCTGTCCTCAAAGAAGAAGGACACACACACCCTAAAACTGAAGCACACTTTAGCCGTAAAGGACCCCTCAATGAAAATAAGCAGAACCAAAAGTGCTCTAGAGACAGAAAGGCAAAAGTACTGATACTTTACAGAAAGATTCTAGAACATTTCACAGACAAAGTGACACTTTAACTTGACCTTGAGGAATGAATCAGATTTTACAGGCAGACAAGGCTATAAGGAGTGACAAGGCAATTGGAATAAGGAGGACAGAGCCTCAGAGGCATCGTGATGAGAAGCACATATTGAATTATGTCAAAGGTGTGCCTTCACCTTTTTTAACTTTTACATTATAGTATAGTCAATTAGCTCCAGTACTCTTGCCTGGAAAATCTCATGGACAGAGGAGCCTGATGGGCTGCAGTCCATGGGGTCGCAAAGAGTAGGACATGACTGGGCGACTTCACTTTCACTTTTCACTTTTCACTTTTATGCATTGGAGAAGGAAATGGCAACCCACTCCAGTGTTCTTGCCTGGAGAATCCCATGGACGGAGGAGCCTGGTGGGCTGCTGTCTATGGGGTCGCACAGAGTCAGACACGACTAAAGCGACTTAGTAGCAGCAGCAGCAGCATAGTCAATTAGGGCGTCCCTGGTAGCCCAACTGGTAAAGAATCCGCCTGCAATGCAGGAGACCCCAGTCTCCTGGGTCAATTCCTGGGTCAGGAAGTTCCGCTACAGAAGAGATAAGCTACTCACTTCAGTATTCTTGGGTTTCCCTGGTGCTTCATATGGTAAAGAATCCTCCTGCAACGCTGGAGACCTGGGTTCGATCCCTGGGTTGGGAAGATCCCCTGGAGGAGGGCATGGAAATCCACTCCAGAATTCTTGCCTGGAGAATCCCCAGGGGCAGAGGAGCCTGGCAAGCTACTATCTGTAGGGTTGCAAAGAGTCGGATACAACTGAGCAACTAAGCACAGCACACAGTTGATTAACAATGTAGTGACAGTTTCAGGTATACAGATATATATATATATATATATATATATATATATAATGACTTCACTTTTTGAAATATGATTTGCATGTCATTATGGACTTAGGGGTTAAGAAAACTAATTTACACATTTAGTAAATAAAAAAATGAGGGCTCTAACAGTGTTTATGACTCTCTTTTATTAGGCTGCTGACCACATTCATATTTTGTCACTGGAAAACAAATCAGCAATCCATTTGCTGCCAGGGAGAAGGTAGAAGTAAGAACTTTGATCCTAGGCTGGCACAGGTCCAGGAGAAACTTAACTGTTGTCTGCAAAGCCTTCTCAGTTTGAGAATTCCATCAAGAAATGGGGACCACCAGGTGCCTGATGCCAGGAGCCAGGGCAAAGGAAGCATGATGCCTTCCCTAGGACACACAAGGTATTTGCTGCCATTTCAATCGCAAGTTATTTTTTCCCTTTAGTATCAGTATTAGACTACAAAGCCTGCCTGTAGTCAGGCAGTCTGCCTGAAGTCAGAGGCTAGGAAGGGTCAATGGCATAACCAGTTAGCAATGCTTTCATCTCCTTGGGGGAAAGCTGATCAGTAAATAAAGATCTACATGACTTTAAAAGGGCTTCCTGATACTCAGTTGGGAAAGAATCCACCTGCAATGCAGGACACCCCAGTTCAATTTCTGGGTCAGGAAGATCCCCTGGAGAACAGATAGGCTACCCACTCCAGTATTCTTGGGCTTCCCTGGTGGCTCAGCTGGGAAAGAATCCCCCTGCAATGCGGGAGACCTGGGTTCAATCCCTAGGTCAGAAAGATCCAGTGGAGAAGGGAAAGGCTACCCACTCCAGTATTCTAGCCTGGAGAATTCCATGGACTATATAGTCCATGGGGTCACAAAGAGTCGGACACAAAGAGACGTTCACTTTCACTTACTTTTAAAAAAATAACAGCCTAAAAGAATCCTGGTACATGCTAAGCGATGGCTTCAGGCTGCAAGAGTGAAGGCACACGGCCAAGAACAGCAGACGTGTTGTGTGCAGGAAGGAGATTTGAAACTGGAGTTTCTATGAACAGTGAAATGGGCTCTGGAGTGTAGCTCAAAAGAGAGGCCGGGAAAATGCAGTGTAGCCGGAGCAACCCAAGTGGAAATCAGCATGCCCATGGCGGATTTCCTAAAACCTATTCTGTCAAGTAGAACGAAATAGCGAAGAAGCAATAAAAGAATAAATGACCTAGAAATATTGGCCTCTTCAAGCGGAACTTGCTACAGAGGGCTGGTTTCGGAAGCACAAGTGGAGAAATTGCAGCCCCACAAGGCTTTCATCACCATAGATATTCTTATAAGCTTTGTTATCTGACAGGACGCTCTTGAAAGTCAGGATGTGTAAAACACTATTACAAGAATCACAGGAGTAACCACTAGAAATCTGTCTCGTGGTACAGTACTGGGAAATGTCATTTGGCTACAGATTTGTACCATAATAAAGTTGTCCATAAATACACACTATAAACACAGAAAGCAAGAAATAAATAACTCTAATGTCATATCCAGAGGCTCAGTGACAGCTCCTTGGTGTGTTACTGACAGCAGTTATTTTACAAGGAAAATAAAATCCACCAAGTAAGGTGACCCTCACTGGGCTATAAATAATCATAAAATTTAAAAAAAAAGAAATTGAAAGATTATAAAAAGCCTCAGGGTTTTGTTGTGTTGCCTACAAAGCCCTATCACTCTGAAACTCCTGTGTCCAGAGTCATTGGCAACAAATTCAACCATAATTTGTATACTAGCCATTCATGTATCACCTTTAAAAATGAATTTTATTTAAAAATAAATAAAATAAGTACCACTGTTTTATCAAGTGAAAAATAGTGAAAGCAATTGTAATACCAGACTTTCCCCTGCATGGATATATCTTCCCTCTGAGCACCCTTC
The DNA here is from genome assembly GCF_002263795.3 of Bos taurus. Lineage (NCBI taxonomy): Eukaryota > Metazoa > Chordata > Mammalia > Artiodactyla > Bovidae > Bos > Bos taurus. The sequence goes on from NC_037336.1 coordinate 9,412,787, forward strand.
AGAGTCCCTATCAAGCAAGCCCACCCGCCTGCATGAAGCTCCTTCCACCCTAACTTCTAGCCATGTGTTCTTCTCTCTCTCTTTTTTTTTTTTTTGAGCATTTTTTAAATTGAAGTACAGTTGATTTACAATGTTGTGTTAATTTCTGATGTACAACAAAGTGATTCCATTATATATGTGTGTACACATATATATACAAATATATATACTTTTTAAAATATTCTTTTCCATTATAGTTTATCACAGGATATTGAATATAGTTCCCTGTGCTGTACAGTAGGATCTTGGTGCTTATCCATTCTATATGTAAGAGTCTGCATCTGCTAATCCCCAACCCCCAATTCATCCCTCTCCCACATCCCTCCTCGGTAACCAAAGTCTGTTCTCTACCTCTGTGAGCCCGGTTCTGTTTCATAGGTAGGTTAATTTGTGTCGTATTTTAGATTCCACACATGAGTAACATCATATGGCATTTGTCTTTCTCTTTCTGGATTACTTCACTTAGCATGATGATCTCTAGTTGCATCCATGGCATTACTGCAGTCTTCACCGTGGCGAGTAATAGTCCATTGTGTTTATGCACCGCATCTTCTTTATCCATTCATCTGTCACTGGACATTTAGGTTGTCTCTGTGTTCTGCATTCTGACTGCTCATGGGAAAAGCTATTTGCAATGAATAATGTCACATTCCATTCCCCAGCAGGAGAGTGTAGTGGAAAAGGCGGAGGCACCTAAAATCAGGAGACTTGGACTTGCTACCCCCTTGTTCCACCAGTAATGCCCTTCACTGGTCTGGAAACCACAGAGGTGGCTTCGTTTTCTGCCCAGTAAGGACCCCCTCAGGGGTTCACTGTGAGACCCAAGCTCATCCAGGCAGGAGAGTGTCAAGTACCCTACAAAGGTAAACCTTTTATCATTTCAGAAGTATTTAGGAAGCACCTATGATGCGGAGGACCACAGTTTTAAACACTGCATAGTAATCACAACTGAAGAAGGCAAACTCCCAACTCTCAAATTAAGAACCTTAAAATGGCGCAGAGAAGTGAAGACAATATACCTGACCCAGTAGCAAATATTAATAGTAAGTTCCCTAAGCAATACCCCATGGCTTTAACTCAGTTTGACCAACATCCATGATATAAGCTCTTGAGATACAAAAGTAAGCACTGTGGGTCTCTGCCATCTGTTTGGCAGGACAGGCAGCCACACAGTGATGCTGACAGTACAAGCAGATGTTGATAAAGTTCATAAAGAAAGAGCTTACTGGGCATGGATTAGGTCTGGGCAGACAGGCAGACTGAAAGGCTTAAGCCTAGATGCCCATGGGTAAAGTCTGACAGGAGATGGCAGAGCATTGTTGCTAAAGATTGGTGGTTTTTTTGTTTTTTTTTTTTTAATTTCCAGAAAAGGTGAAAAGGCTCAGATGTGAACTTGGACTGACCAGGGTAGCAAGGCAGGTGGATGCTGGCAGAGAGTGGAGGTGACTATGGAGGCTCAGCTGCCCTAAGAAAGCGTGAGAGAGGGTTTGCATTGCCTGACCACTAAGGGGAGGGAAGGGAATCAGGGATAGAGAAGCTAAGATGGTGGTTCCAGGATGATAGGACCTACTCAACAGATTTCTTTTTTCTTCTTTTATAAATAATAACTTTAGGACTTCCCGGTGGTCCAGTGGTTAAGAATCCTCCTGCCAAAGCAGGCGACATGGGTTCGATCCCTGGTCTTGGAAGATCCCACATGCTGTGGGGCAACGAAGCCCTTGCACCACAACTACTGAAGCCCCCCTTGCTCTGCAACAAGAGAAGCCCCCACTAACCGCAATTAGAGAAAGCTGGTACCCAGCAACCAAAACCCAGGGCAGCCAAAAATAAATAAACTTTTAAAAATGATGATAACCTTAAAATAGCAAGTGTATGGTGTCTGGTACATGCTAAGCACTCCTCTTTTTATCTATATTAACGTATTTAATCACACAGTAACTGAGAGAGGAGGACACAGTTGTCCCCTCTGTAGAGACAAGGAAAGTCTGACCACATTTGTGGGCTGAGAATAAGTCAGAATCCAGAGGGAGAGCAGAGATGCTATCTGAACTCAAAAGAGGGGTTGCTCAGGGATTAGGAGTGATCAGTATTTTCCTCTCCACAGTTTTCAACTCCTGGCTTCTCTACCATAGGCATTATGATCTTTGAAATTAGAAAACTAAACAGTACAAAAATAGGCAATCATGTTACTGATTTGTATTATCTTTAAATTAGTCTTTATGTCTTCTACGTATAAATAACCTTTCCAATAAGAAAGTTAAAATCCTGAGAGTAGGAACGCTGTCTTATTTCTCCTTTTCCCCCACCGTCTACACCTGGTGTGTGTGTGTGTGTGTGTGTGTGTGTTTTAAAGGGAACAAAATTATACCCAACCAAACTCGGACCATTGTTAACATCGCCTCAGATTTAGCTCTCTGAAGGCTAACTACCCTATGTCTTTTTGGATGAGCGCCTTAGGACATGCTTTAATCCTTTTTCCTTCCCTTTTTCATTACCCCATCTCCCACCGCCACCACTTAAGGACTTAGGACACAGGCATATCCCTCTGGGACCACCAGGTAGCATGTGTCTCCTGCAGTTGGCTCTCACGGCAGGGAAGCTCTCCTGAGTTAGGCATTCACAGCTTTGCCCTGTAATATCACCTGGATATCTAAGGAATAATCTGATTATGCCATCATATTGGTTTACTTGTCATTTTCATAAACTAAGTTATAAATTAAAGTCTTTTACATTCACTCTTAATGTAACTTTCCTTCAAATTATTGATTTTTAAAATTTTGTTGTTATTGATGATCTTGTTTATTTAGGGAAGAGAAAGCAAAAATGCCTTTTTTCCTGTATTTTGGTATTCTTTCCTTTATTCTCCTTCCCTCTTAGCAAGCCCATCCCTGAAGTTCATATTTCTCTCTCTTCCTATGAAAACTGTTCCTCTTGGTTTCCTCAGGGGTATACATTAAATCTTCAAGGAAGAAAGCCTGAACTCCTAGGTCCATTCATAAGAAGCACTTACTCCCAAGTTCCATACAGGTCCAGCAGGGCTTTGTCAGGAAGACCAGTCGCGGAAGAAAGCAGTCGTGGGCGAGGAAGAAAGGTAAGTATCGGCCTCTGTGGACCCGTGTTGAGTCCGTTCACGAAAGATGGAGACGTTGTGTGAACAGATTCCCACTTCTTCCAGGAGTGCAGGTGGGAGGGGTCCCAGGAGGGGGGTGAATGCCTACAGAATAGGGTAGATCGATCCACCAGTCGCCTCCCCAACACCCCCCCACCCCCACCGTGGAAGCTGCCACCATGCTCTGTATGTATCATCTGGAATCCTTCCAGTGGTTTGCACAATAACTGTCCTCGTTTCAATATTATAAAGAAATCAAGGCTCTGATAAATCAAATGACCTAAGACCACACTGGTGTTTCCTGTGGGCTGAAGCCCATCATGCATAATGTATCTGAAGAATTACATATAGACGATTTTATAAGAGTTAAGCGAAACTTAAGTAATAAAAGTAAAAAAACATGGAGGAAGAGTGGAAATAACAAAGTGTCAGACTCTACATGAATTCAATCGAATGTGAGGCATAAACAAAACAACCTGCAGTAACTGATGTATTACAAATCGCCCCAAGTCAAATTAATAAACTGTATAATATCCTTGGAAGTATTCAGATAAATACTGTGACCTTAGGCAAAAAGGATGTTCTATTCATATGTATAAAATATTTTGTTCCTAATTATTTCTCCTTAGAGCGAATAATAATGTCTGATATAAATATGATTTGTTGCTTAAGTTTTGGTATTTCAATTTGTCCTATATATTTCCAAAGAAAACTAAAATCATAAAGTTGCTATGAAGAACTTAAGGGTAAAAACTGTTGATTTATAATTTACATTTTAGCTGTGTGTATTTGTTCTCAGCATGACTCTCTAGGCAAGAACACTGGAGTGGGTTGCCATTTCCTTCTCCAATGCATGAAAGTGAAAAGAGAAAGTGAAGTCGCTCAATCGTGTCCAACTCGTAGTGACCCCATGGACTGCAGCCTACCAGGCTCCTCCAACCGTAGAATTTTCCAGGCAAGAGTACTGGAGTGGATTGCCATTGCCTTCTCCGAAATCTGAGTTTTATCACCACATATTTTGGGGCCAGCATAATTGCAAGGATGTTCCTGAAGCAATTCATGTCTGCTACCTTTTTCTTAACATTGTTTTATACTCCTAATTTCTCCCTGTATGTCAGTCTTCTCATCTGCTTCCTAACAGTTGACCATTGGTAAAGCATAAACCAAAGGAGATTTCCTCTACTAGCCACACATGGAGAAAAGGAACTGGCATCAGTCAGCGGTAATGAAAGTGAGTCTTGACCACTGACAACCAATGGTAGAGTCCCTGTGTGACTCTCTCAGTAGACTGGCAGAGAGGCAGAGTTTTTGGTGCTAACCCTTAATTCATTTTTTAATGTGTACTCCTAAGCTACATCATTTCAAGGTAAAGAATCCAACTGACAAGCAGGACATATGGATTTGATCCCTGAGTCAGAAAGATCTCCTGGAGAAGGACATGGCAACTCCCTCCAGTATTCTTACTTGGGAAAATCCCTGGACAGAGGAGCTTGGAGGGCTACAGTCTACAGGGTCACAAAAAATCGGACATGACTTAGCGACTAAACAACAAGGCTGTTCAGCAACTTTAAAAAATTAAAATACTCTTAAAAGTAGTTAGACAACCAGAGTTACACGTGGTAGAATCAACAACCAGACCTAAAATTGTCAGGGTCTCAATTATTTCCAAATTCTCCAATACTGTGTGTTACGAAACACTGCCGACATCTGGAAAAGTTTAATAAAATGTCTTTACAATACTGTCCCCATCCATCTTTAGGATATCTTTTTCTCAGAGAAATCCTGGACATAGCACATTTCCATGCTTTCCATAAAGATCTTTTTTTTTTTTTGAGGTTAATTTAATTTTAATTTAATTTAATTAACTTTAATTTAATTAATTTTAGTTAATTTACAATGTTGTGTTAGTTTCAAGTGTATTGCAAAGTGATTCAGTTATTTTTATATATGTGTTTCTTTTTCATATTCTTTTCCATTACAGTTTATACAAGCTATTGAATATAGTTCCCTGTGCTCAATCGTAAATCCTTGTTGTTTATCAATTTTATATATATATATATGTTAATTCCAGATTCTTGATTTATATCTCGCATCACCTCTATCTCATTTTGTAACCATGAATTGGTTTTCTATGTCTGTGAGTCTATTTCTCTTTTGCAAATAAGTTCATTTGTATCATTTTTTTTTTACAGATCTTTTACTGAGGAAAGCCTGTAGAGGCTTTATGTTGGAGGGCGCATTGAAATGTTATACTCTATCAAAAATGAGACGTCCTTGGTAGCTCAATAGTAAAGAATCCACCTGCAATGCAGGGATACAAGAGATGGAGTTTGATCCCTGGGTCGGGAATATCCCCTGGAATAGGAAATGGAAACCTACTCCAGTATTCTTGCCTGGAAAATCCCATGGACAGTGGAGCCTGGTGGGCTACAGTCCATGGGATCACAAAGAGTTGGACACGACTGAGTGACTAACACTTTTGCTTTCAGAGATATTAGCTTGTCAAGCAAAGTGTCACCTCCAGGCAAGCCTTAAACATGCATGACATGTTTCACGGCAACCAAATCTAAGCACAGAAAAACTCAAACCCAGTTCAAAGCAGGTGTCAGTATCCACGTGAGATGGTAGTAGCCACTGGTGACAAAAATTGCGCAATCTAAACCAAATGATCATACAATGATCCCGCACAGATGTGACAAAAAAGGTTAAAACTAGGCATCATTATCAAATCCAAAATCTGATTACATACGTACAACTAGAAATTAAACCTCTCTATCTCTTAGGCTAGAGATGCTGGGAAACAGGGCAGCAAGGGATGCCAGAGACCTACTCACAAAGGCCAAGGCTCTTCCCACCGAACACTCGCTACAGTGAGGAGAGCGCGCAGAGGCTGAGGCCATGTTTGCTGGTGCCTTGAGTGACTGCAGTCTCTTTTAAACTATTTTGGGTCTAAACTACTGCAGTCTCTTTTAAACTATTTTAAACTATTTCAAGCTAAGGAAGGTGAAGGGCACTTCCAAACCCTACTGACCATTGAGACCTGTCAAGGGTCTAAAACTCTCACTCCTGGCAAGCTAACAGGACAAGTGACCATATGTTCACAGATGCTGGCAGAGACGGGAGACTGCAGGCTCAGAGACACGGGACAGCTTTACTGTCCATGGCTGGAGCCAGAGAACCAGCACTTGTGTCGGGCCCTGAGCTCCAGTTCCCACAGGGGGCGTGAGGATGGCCAGGCAAGGCCTGCATGTGGGATGGAGCGTGCTGCAGGAGAGCTTAGGAAACCCCAGTTAAAATGTGCAGTCAGCCTGGCAGACCTGACCCTGGAGGGAGACACACCTATTACACAGCAGGGTAAACAGACTTCCCTCATAGTTCAGTCAGTAAAGAATCTGCCTGCAATGCAGGAGACCCCTGTTTGATTCCTGGGTTGGGAAGATCCACTGAAGAAGGGATAGGCTACCCACTCCAGTATTCCTGGGCTTCCCTGGTGGCTCAGCTGGTAAAGAATCTGCCTGCAATGTGGGAGACCTGGGTTTGATCCCTGGGTCGGGACGATCCCCTGGAGAAGGGAAAGGCTACCCACTCCAGTATTTTAGCCTGGAGAATTCCATGGACATGGGGTCACAAGTAGCAACTGAGCAACTTTCACTTTCACTTCACTTTTACAAACAGACTTGACTTCCCTTCAGAGACAGTATCTCTACCTTCCAAGGCCACTCAGCACAGCACCATCCTCCTCACCACCCCAGTCCCAGATGGCCGCGTGTTTTTCCTCTTGTTTCCCAGCGGTTTCTCTGCCCTGAATCCAGTCCTTAATTTTGTTCTGGTGCCTGGACTCCTCCTTCTCAGCCCCAGCTCTGCCTCTGAGTCACCTGCCTGAGGCATGAAGACAGGGTGGGGACCAAGGACAGCCTCCTCACCTACAGGCACTAAGGGAAGGAAGAGCACTTAATGAGGCCATGACGCACAGAATGGCATCTAAAACAGAAACTTTGTGGCATCTGAGCAAGAAACTCTGACCTTGGAAACAGTGGACCATGCACAAATGAAAAGGTACAGGTTGCTGATAACAGGGTTAAAAGACAAAGCAGCTCACCACGGCCCCCCCATTTCTGGGCTAAAGCAGACTGCCCAGCCTGACACATGCACTGAGGGGGTCTCAAGCCATCCTCTAGTAACCTTGGTCACATTGCAATGTCATTATAATATCATTTGAATTGTAGTTTTGCCCCACCCACACCCCACACCTCCCCAACAGAGGTTTTCTTTAGGTGCTCACAGGAAAGATTCAAAATGATGGCTGGTGGAAGCCCAAATGAGGAACCACTGATGATGCAATCCTAGGGAAAGGAAAGGAGAGTCACCCTCACCCAAACCCTAGAAGATTAACCCCATATTAACAACCTAAGGTACCACTATTCACGAGGATGCTCACACTCTTGAGTGTATGATTTTCTGTTAGTTCAGTTCAGTCGCTCAGTCTTGTCCGACTCTTTGCGACCCCATGAACCATAGCACGCCAGGCCTCCCTGTCCATCACCAATTCCCAGAGTTCACCCAAACTCTTGTCCATTGAGTCAGTGATGCCATCCAACCATCTCATCCTCTGTCTTCCCCTTCTCCTCCTGCCCTCAATCTTTCCCAGCATCAAGGTCTTTTCCAATGAGTCAGTTCTTTGCATCAGGTGGCAAAGTTTTGGAGTTTCACCTTCAGCATCAGTCCTTCCAATGAACACTCAGGACTGATCTCCTTTAGGATGGACTGGTTGGCTTTTCACTCCTTCCTTAAATAAACTGCTTCTCTGTGCACTCTCCCACATGTACTGTGCTTCTAACAAACTCTGTGCTTATTTTACAATCATGGTCTCTTTCTTTCTTCAAAGACAAGGACCACCCATCCCACCCTTTAAGGTTGTCACAGAGCATTGGATTTGAGCTTCACACATCATACAGCAAATTCTTGCCGGCTGGCTCTTTTACATATGGTAAAGTATATGTTTCACTGCTAGTCTCTCAATTGCAAGGTGGAAGGGAGGTTCAAGAAGAAGGGGACACATGTATACCTGGGGCTGATTCATGCTGCTGTATGGCAGAAACCAACACAAGATTATAACGTAATTATCCTCCAGTTAAAAATAAATAACTTTTTTTGAAAAAATAAGACAAGGCCCTAGGCTCCATCACCTGCTGAAATGATGCCTAGCTCATGCCCCCAGCAAGATGCTCCCACAAGTAATCAGTGGCAGCTTCCTTAACCTCACTAGTGATGGCACCCAAGCTGCCCTAGTAAGAAACTCCCTCCCCTCAGCACATACGTGCCACAAAATTGCTTGTTTCTAGGCTGGGTAGGATGGACAACCTATAGGCAACTAGATAATTGGGTTCAGCCTGCTCTAGCTTTTTATTCCTTTTAATGAGCTTTCTAGGGAAGGAGGGGACTTGTGTCGTGCACATGCAATTTTCATTAACGCTATTTGGAATAGTCTTTCAGTCTGTAAATCCAGTATGTTGCCATAGAAACAGATTTCCATCTGAAATGCATCCAGTCAATTCTGAAATTATCATTCAGAGCACCGTTATAAACTGGAACAAATCCAGCAGGTACCCAGAACATCAGCACTTAGGCAGCAAGCTGCGTTTTCTCATTTTCAAGTCAAAAAATGAAGAGAGAAGAACCCAACTTAGATATCCATAAAAATGCCAAAAATAGTCAAAGTAAGAACATTTCTTCTTGATTATTTTATTCTTGAAATAACATTAAAATAAAGCTATACACACCATCCAGAGAAGACAAGGTGTATTTTAAGTAACTAAGCAGAATGCAGTGTGGGGGAGATGGTTCATTTAAACAGCATTATCCTCAGCAAAGAATTCTGTATATTTATTTATTGGGAGAACTCCAATCTTTGGAGTGAATTTTTCAAGATTGATTGATTTATCTTGGTTGTGGTGGGTCTTCACTGGCCCACAGGGGCTTTTCTCCAGTTGCTGCAAGCAGGAGCTACTCTAGCTAGAGGGCGCACGCTTCTCATCGTGGTGGTTTCTTCTGTTGAGGAGCACCAGCTTTAGGGCACACGGGCTTCAGGAGTTGCTGCACGTGGGCTCAGTAGCTGCACTTGTGGCTCTAGAGCTCTGGCTCAATGCTGTGGTGCATGGGCTTAGCTGTTCCCCAACATGTGTGATCTTCCCAAACCAGAGGTCAAACCCATGTGCCCTGCATTGCAAGGCGAATTCTTAACCCCTGAACCACCATGGAAGCCCAGAGTGAATTCTTAATACTCCCTTGCACCTCTCTTCCCCTTGAAAATAGTTTAACCACTTAATGTTCTGAAATGGAAAGTTATTAGGAGTTACATAGCCTGGAAGGAGAAGGCAATGGCACCCCACTCCAGTACTCTTGCCTGGAAAATCACATGGATGGAGGAGCCTGGTAGGCCGCAGTCCATGGGGTCGCGAAGAGTCAGACACGACTGAGCGACTTCACTTTCACGTTTCACTTTCCTGCATTGGAGAAGGAAATGGCAACCCACTCCAGTGTTCTTGCCTGGAGAATCCCAGGGACAGTGGAGCCTGGTGGGCTGCCGTCCATGGGGTCAGACAGAGTCAGACATGACTGAAGTGACTTAGCAGCAGCAGCAGCAGCCCCTGGAACGGGAGTCACAGACTTGAAATAAGGACACAAAATTTCCAGTATTTAGGGACACAACCAGAAATTTCTCCCACATGGAATTTATGATAAAAATAATAAAAATAAAGTTAATTAAACAATCCATCAGTTAAATCAATCCACCTCAAGTGATGATAAGCTCATGTGTTGGCAATAAAACTTAGAAAGAAAGAGAAGTCGCTGAGTCGTATCCGACTCTTTGCGGCCCCACGGACTGTAGCCTATCAGGCTCTGCTATGCATGGGATTTTCCAGGCAAGAGTACTAGAGTGGGTTGCCATTTCCTTCTCCAGGAGATCTTCCCGACCCAGGGATCGAACCTGGATCTCCCGCATTGCAGGCAGACGCTTTACCATCCGAGTCTCTTTCTAGAGTTCACACTATTTTACTAAAATTTCCTCGGGAAAACATTGTGTAGAGTATAGATCAGCACTCTTCTAGGGAACTTTGTGTGATGATGGAAATAAACTAAGCAGGGCTGTCCAGGATGAGGCCACATATGGCTGTTGGGCACTTGTTTGATGCTGTTGCTCTTGTTTAATTCCGGATTTTATATGCATCTCAAATCAGTTAGGAGGGCAAGCACAAGCAGTGACAGTGAAACTCACAAACAGTGGTTTAAACAAGTATGGAGGATGTTTCTCACTCAATAAGAATTCCCAAAGCAGACCACTCAGAGCTGAAGAGGTTCGCCAGTAGTCTACTATTTTCCCGCTGTATTGTCAGTTGCTTGTGGACACTGTCCTCAAAATGGCTGTTGCACTCTAAGCATCATATCCACATTTCCAGAAGAAAAAAGAAAGGGTAGTGTAAATAACAAGACTCTTCTCTTCTTATTTTCTTTTTGGGAAATAAGAAGACAGGCCCTTCTCCTGAAGATCAACCTTCAACCTGTTGATCCAAATAAATAACATGACCATACCCAGCAGCAAGAGAAATTGCTTTTCACTTTCCAGGCTCCACAGTAGAGAAAAGTAGGGAAGAAGGTGATTTGAATAGGTTTCACTGGGCGCGTAGCGTCTGCCATGGGCACTTGAATGGAGCCAGTGCCACTACACAGCGGAACTTTTTAAAATTATTAATTTAAATCTGAATTGTGGTGTGAATCTAGTGGCAACCATGTGGACACCTTTATATCTTAATAGTAACAAACAGTAAACACTCAGAGTTGAAGTCAAACCAACAAGGCTTAAACAGCTGCCTTCAGGATTTATTCTTGTTACTTTTTTCTCCCCCACTGTTGGGTTGATGTGAAGATTCTATGTGTTGCCTAAATTCCATATAAATCTTAGCAATTGTGGTTTTTTAGTTTATTTTTATTGAAGTACAGTTGATTTACAATGTTGTGTTAGTGTCAGGTGTACAGCAAAGTGATTGTTACACACACTTTTTTTTTAGATTGTTTTCCCTTATAAGTTATTGTAAGATATTGTGAATAGCTCCCTGTGCTATACAATAGGTCCTTGTTGATTATCTATTTTATATATGGGTGTGTGCTGAGCCTTTTCAGTCATATCCGACTCTTTCCAACCCTATGGACTATAGCCCACCAGCCTCCTCTGTCCATGGGATTCTCCAGGCAAGAATACTCGAGGGTTTTGCCACGCCCTTCTCCAGGGGATCTTCCTGACCCAGGGATCAAACCCACGTCTCTTTAGGTCTCCTGCATTGGCATGAGGTTTCTTTACTACCAACACCACATGGGAAGCCCTTTTATTTATAGTAGAGTGTATTTATTAATCCCAAAATCATTCTAAAAAATGATACAAAAGACCTTATTTACAAACAAAAATAGACTCACAGACATAGAAAACAAACTATGGTTACCAAAGGGGAAGGTGTGGGGGATAAATTTGGAGTTTGAGATCAACATTTGTTACTACTGTATCCTAGTTCAACAATTTGCTAGCCTTATGGGAAAGACTAGGGATCTATTCAAGAAAATCAGAGATACCAAAGGAACATTTCATGCAAAGATGAGCTCGATAAAGGACAGAAATGGTATGGACCTAACAGAAGCAGAAGATATTAAGAAGAGATGGCAAGAATACACAGAAGAACTGTACAAAAAAGATCTTCACGACCCAGATAATCACGATGGTGTGATCACTGACCTAGAGCCAGATATCCTGGAATGTGAAGTCAAGTGGGCCTTAGAAAGCATCACTACAAACAAAGCTAGTGGACGTGATGGAATTCCAGTTGAGCTATTTCAAATCCTGAAAGATGATGCTGTAAAATTGCTGCACTCAATATGCCAGCAAATTTGGAAAACTCAGCAGTGGCCACAGGACTGGAAAAGGTCAGTTTTCATTCCAATCCCAAAGAAAGGCAATGCCAAAGAATGCTCAAACTACCGCACAATTGTACTCATCTCACACGCTAGTAAAGTAATGCTCAAAATTCTCCAAGCCAGGCTTCAGAAATATGTGAACCGTGAACTTCCTGATGTTCAAGCTGGTTTTAGAAAAGGCAGAGGAACCAGAGATCAAATTGCCAACATCTGCTGGATCATAGAAAAAGCAAGAGAGTTCCAGAAAAGCATCTATTTCTGCTTTATTGACTATGCCAAGGCCTTTGACTGTGTGGATCACAATAAACTGTGGAAAATTCTGAAAGAGATGGGAATACCAGACCACCTGATCTGCCTCTTAAGAAATTTGTATGCAGGTCAGGAAGCAACAGTTAGAATGGGACATGGAACAACAGACTGGTTCCAAATAGGAAAAGGAGTTCGTCAAGGCTGTATATTGTCACCCTGCTTATTTAATTTCTATGCGGAGTACATCATGAGAAACGCTGGACTGGAAGAAGCACAAGCTGGAATCAAGATTGCATGGAGAAATATCAATAACCTCAGATACGCAGATGAGACCACCCTTATGGAAGAAAGTGAAGAGGAACTAAAAAGCCTCTTGATGAAAGTGAAAGTGGAGAGTGAAAAAGTTGGCTTAAAGCTCACCATTCAGAAAATGAAGATCATGGCATCCGGTCCCACCACTTCATGGGAAATAGATGGGGAAACAGTGGAAACAGTGTCAGACTTTATTTTTCTGGGCTCCAAAATCACTACAGATGGTGACTGCAGCCATGAAATTAAAAGACGCTTACTTCTTGGAAGGAAGGTTATGACCAACCTAGATAGCATATTCAAAAGCAGAGACATTACTTTGCCAACAAAGTTTCGTCTAGTCAAGGCTATGGTTTTTCCTGTAGTCATGTATGGATGTGAGAGTTGGACTGTGAAGAAGGCTGAATGCCGAAGAATTGATGCTTTTGAACTGTGGTGTTGGAGAAGACTCTTGAGAGTCCCTTGGACTGCAAGGAGATCCAACCAGTCCATTCTGAAGGAGATCAGCCCTGGGATTTCTTTGGAAGGAATGATGCTAAAGCTGAAACTCCAGTACTTTGGCCACCTCATGTGAAGAGTTGACTCATTGGAAAAGACTCTGATGCTGGGAGGGATTGGGGGCAGGAGGAGAAAGAGAAGTCAGTGATGCCATCCAGCCGTCTCATTCTCTGTCATCCCCTTCTCTTCCTACCCCCAATCCCTTCCAGCATCAGAGTCTTTTCCAATGAGTCAGCTCTTCATATGAAGTGGCCAAAGTACTGGAGTTTCAGCTTTAGCATCATTCCTTCCAAAGAACACCCAGGGTTGATCTCCTTTAGAATGGACTGGTTGGATCTCCTTGCAGTCCAAGGGACTCTCAAGAGTCATCTCCAACACCACAGTTCAAAAGCATCAATTCTTCGGCGCTCAGCTTTCTTCACAGTCCAACTCTCACATCCATACATGACCACTGCAAAAACCATAGCCTTGACTAGACAGACCTTTGTTGGCAAAGTAAGGTCTCTGCTTTTCAATATGCTATCTAGGTTAGTCATAACTTTCCTTCCAAGGACTCTTTCCTTATTTTCAGTACCTGACAGTACAGGAAAGTTAGGTAGAACAAATATACCTGACAGTACAGGAAAGTTAGGTAGAACAAATATATCTCTGCAAAAATCTCATTTCAAGTAACTTCAAGATGTGTAGCACCCATCAATGACATCCCCAGCTCTAAAAACAACATATTTATAGCCATGACTTTACACATCTCAAAAGGATTTCTTAATATGGTGTTCAAATAAACCAGTAACTCCCACACATATGTTAACTCTCTATTTATATCTTAGCTACAGAACCAAATGATAAAACAGCTAAAATTTAGAGAAATTTTTAACATAGTTTAAAAAATGTTTCTTCAAATGTTGCAGAAGTATGTGAAGTCTGGAAAAGCCAAATAGGAATTCTACGAGTTGCGGCTTAAGACAGTTTTATTTTATGAAAGGACCTGGTGTGCCCTTCTCATCATTTTTCTGGCATCTCTACAGCAGACAAGGACAGTTCTTGTTTGTCCTGCAGTCTCCTTGGTAAAGCCTAAGTAGGTCAGAGCAAGAAGCAAAAAGCTGTTCTTTCACTGAGAAATCAACAACTCAGAGCCCGCTTTATATTTAAAACGACTTTGACCATACAGTTGCCTGAAAGCAAACACGTGGCCACCCCTTCCTCCCAGATGTGTGCTCACAGATCCTGAAGACACAACACACCTTCAGTGTTGAGGCTGCAGATTTCCTGGCATATTTAGGACTCTGCTGATCACAGTTTGTGAAATCGCCAGCTCAATGCCAAAGGCATAGCAGCGTGTGGTTATGCTTGGCCGTGGCTGCTCCCCTGGATGAGCAGTTAGTTGTAAATCAGACTCCACCTCTGGCAGACAAGGTCATCTTATTCTGTGTAATATTCAAGTACACATCGGAGTGAGAGGACGAACGTATGAGGGTTGGAATTCGATTTGGACGCAGCAGGAAGATGCTGTGAGTTAGATTTTCCAAGTCTCGCCAGATTGTTCTCCAGTGTCTGGAGCTGACTGTCAGGAAGGCGAGGATCACCTCTGTGCTGAGTCCTTTCTCAGGGGTGAAAGTGAAGGCAAAAGTGTTGGTCTCTCAGTCATGTTTGACTCTTTGTCCAACTCTTTGCGACCCCATGGACTGTAGCCCAAGTTTCTCTGTCCGTGGGATATCCCAGACAAGAATACTGGAGTGGGTTACCATTTCCTCCTCCAGGGGATCTTCCCAACTCAGGGACTGAACCTGGGTCTCTTACATTGCAGGTAGATTCTTTACCATCTGAGCTACCAGGGAAGCCTTCTCAGGGATGGTTCTGTTGAGCTGAACTTTTAACTGACACCAGTGTCTGATGACAATGGTTCTGACAGTGACCTTTAAGTGCTTTATTGAGCTAACATGTGTCATGCAGATGGTAATTGGGGTCTCTCCACTCCCTGAGTTCTTGATGAAAGTGCTCTGTTCTGCTCAGGCCTTCCCCAGGATGTTGCTGATTTTCAGGTGACTATTTAACTTATATGTAGAGTACATCATGAGAAATGCCAGGCTGGATGAAACACAAGCTGGAATCAAGATTGCTGGCAGAAATATCAATAACCTCAGATATACAGATGACACCACCCTTATGGCAGAAAGCAAAGAGGAACTAAAGAGCCTCTTGATGAAAGTGAAAGAGGAGAGTGAAAAAGTTGACTTAAAACTCAACGTTCAAAAAACCAGAGATCATGGCATCCAGTTCCATCACTTCATGGCAAATAGATAGGGAAACAGTGGAAACAGGGACAGGCTTTATTTTCTTGGGCTCCAAAATCAGTGCACATGGTGACCGCAATCACGAAATTAAAAGACGCTTGCTCCTTGGAAGAAAAGCTATGACCAACCTAGACAGCATAAAAAACAGAGACATAACTTTGCCAACAAAGGTCCATCTAGTCAAAGCTATGGTTTTTCCAGTAGTCATGTATGGATGTGAGAGTTGCATCATAAAGAAAGCTGAGCACCAAAAAACTGATGCCTTTGAACTGTGGTGTTGGAGAAGACTCTTGAGAGTCTCTTGGACTGCAAGGAGATCAAACCAGTCAGTCCTAAAGGAAATTAGTTCTGAATATTCATTGGAAGGACTGATGCTAAAGCTGAAGCTCCAATACTTAGGCCACCTGATGTGAAGATTCAACTCATTGGAAAAGACCCTGATGCTAGGAAAGATTGAGGGCAGGAGGAGAAGGGGACAGCAGAGGATGAGATGGTTGGATGGCACCAGTGACTCAATGGACATGAGTTTGAGTAAGCTCCAAAGGAGTTGGTGATGGACAGGCATGCTGCAGTCCATGGGGTCACAAAGAGTGACTCAGTCACACACGACTGAGTGACTGAACTGAACTGAACTGAATATTCCCAAGACCTCTTCTGCCTTGGCTTCTTGCATCCACAGATGTGTCTCTATTTCACTAGGCATCAATTTGTACAGAAAATACAAACCTTTCATCAGTTTCCATCCCCCGCCCCCCAAAAAAGTACATTCACATGATCAGTAGAAATACTGAAGGTTTCCATGGCAGGGGTGGGGGCAGGGTGGGCACATTTGAGGAAAGGTCACCTGAAAATTAAACAGCTGGTCACCTAAAATTAAATTTAGGTAAGCAAAAAGACAGACTCTCTCCCACTGTCCAGCCCCACTCCACAGTGTCCTAGGGGATCACGGCACAATGAAGAAAAGTTACTTCCACATAAGACTAAATGATGTTCTAGAATGGGGTTCAAATACAATAAGTGTATACCAGTATTATGAAAGACATAAATGAAAAAAATACACACATGCATGACTCTATTACCAGACCACAGTCTTTATTTCACCACCAAAAACCAAAAAATAAAAGAAACCTTTCAGTTATTACTGTGGCCCAAGTGTGCATTCATGATAACTGGAAATTCTTTACATTTAAGATTTAGCTTCCTGATTAAATATGTTGTGTGAACTACTAGATATTGGCGTGTTTCAATTTATAGGTTGCTTTGAGTTCCCCCTATGTAAGGGATTTGGAAAGAATCTCACTTAGAAAGCAAGCTGTCGGGGCAAGGAAAGGCATATTAACTCACTAAAATCACTATCTATACGTAAGAGAGCCTGTAGCCTTGATTTAAGTGCTGGGCTAACAGTGGAATCTCATCATACTTCTGTGTTTGCCAGCCAATGCCACTGAGAAGCAAACTGACACAAATGAGGTTCTTGGATTAATTTTCTAGTACAAGACAGTTTGACTGTCACACTGGTGATGTAATTTAAATTAAGCAGAAGGAAATGGCAGAGTCCTTAAATAGATTCCTGCACACTCTTCCAGGATTCAGAAGTGTCTTGTTTGAGTACCAGTGCCTATCTTAATGTAGGTTACTTGTGGATATCAGCTACAGCTATTGAACTGCCAGGTCAGAGGGTGAGTAATTCGTGCGACCCAGATGAATGAGCATACTGCAGAAAAAAATATCCAGCTACCATATTGCTACTCTGATAAGGGATGGTAGCTGTTAGGGCTCTGTGTTCTAACCAGGTAAAATTCTGACACCCTAACAGAAATTCTGTGCGTGTGCCCAGTTACTTCAGTCATGTCCAATTCTTTGCAATCCTATGGATTGTAGCCCTCCAGGCTCCTCTGTCCATAGGATTCTCCAAGAAAGAACACTGGAATGGGTTGCCATTTCCTCCTCCAGGGGATCTTCCCAACCCAGGGATCAAACCCACATCTCCTGTGACTCCTGCATTGCAAGCAGATTCTTTACCGCTGAGCCACTGCTATATAGAGTTCTCCTAGCAAATGGTTTCAGAGAATTTGATGCTATTGGTTTATGACTCATCCATACTCTTACATTCACAAGAATGTCTGCAAGATGAAACAAGCTTATTTTTACTAAGAACTAAATTAAAACACTTAGTTACCATAACATAACAGAGTTTGGTGTTGGTCTGTGAAGCCAACCTATCTCTCTCCTTTCACAGTCAGACTCCTGATCAGACTTGGTCATGATGACTAAAGATATAATCTTTTTTTTCTACTTGAGCTCCCTTGCTGCCTAAGTTTGCCTTCCTGGTTCAAACCAGAAGGGTTTGTCTGGGTTTGTCAGGGTGTTGAGCAGGTGCTTAGGACACTCAGCTTCCAGCCTTCCACAGTTGCTCTGACACCTGTGGTCCAAATGATGCTGGACACTTTCCCACACCCTTTGGTTTCCAGGAGTTGTTTCCTCTTCAGTTGCCATCTCCCCTCTTTTATTCCTACCTGTGACACGATAGATAGTGTGGGGAGGAGGCAAAATAACGGTCCTCCAAAGATTTCCACCTGTCAGCTCCCAGAACCTATGACTGTTACGCTGCATAGCAAAAGATGTTGAAAATGTAAATAATGGTATGGATCCTGAATTAAGGAGATTCTCTTGGATTAGGAAAGTGTGCCCATTCTAATCACTTGAGCACTTCAATGTAGAGAGATTTCTCTGGCTGGAGTCAGACAGAGAGATGAGGCAGAACAGGCCTGAGACAGAAGGGGAGGTAAGAGGTAATCAAAACCTGAGGAGGGCTTGACCCATCACTGCTGGCTTTGAAGAAATCCTCTTTTCAAGAAGACATATACAGAGGAAAAGCCCAGCTGTGTCTGTAAAGCCTTTTTGCTAATACGTTAGAAATCTCCAAAGTTCAGAATGTTGCACAAAGGGCTGTTTGAAGAGACTAAAAGTCTCTATATTCATTGATCCTTTCAGCCAGACCAGCAGAAACCATATAGAGATGAGATTATCCAGGAAAGATCTGTGTATAAGCAAATCCCCATGACATACATGAAAGACACACAAAGTCCTTAAGGGTGTTACGGCAGCAGAAACACCCCCGCCTAGGACTGCCAGGGGCTGGCAAACCCCCACAACTTTACCTGTGGAAACAGACTGATAAAACCACTCAGGTGCAAACAAGGGCTGCCTTTCGTGAAAAAGAAAGCACGAAGCAAGAGCCCAGAGGGTGTAACCCAGAGCCAAGTTTCCCTCAATGAAATCTAATGGAGTTTGCACGAAAGGATTTCAAAATTATGGGTCACCGGTGACTATCCTCTCCCTGTCAGCCAGAATGTCTGAAACTGTCGCCTGATGCCCATGACATCACTGCACGTTTGGAGGAAACAGCTTGTTTGTTTAGTTCCACAGGGATATAGATGGAGAGGAATTGTGCTCCAAGAAAGTTTCACTCATAGCTGATTTAGATGAATCAGGTGATTAGATTTAAGACTCTAGAGGAGATGAGATTTTAAATTTGCTGCAATGAGAAGAGATCGTTGGGGATCTTGGTATGCAATGAGTGTATTTTGTTATGTGGGGTGGACATGAATCTTTGAGTGCCAGAAGGTAGGCTGAGTAAGCAGAAGAGTAAGTGAAGTGAAGTGAAGTCGCTCAGTCCTGTCCGACTCTTTGCCAGCCCGTGGACCGTAACCTACCAGGCTCCTCCGTCCATGGGATTCACCAGGCAAGAATACTGGCGTGGGTTGCCATTTCCTTCTCCAGGGGATCTTCCCAACCCAGGGATCGAACCCAGGTCTCCCACATTGCAGGCAGATGCTTTAATCTCTGAGCCACCAGGGAAGCAGAAGAGTAAGCTCCCCAAATTTCCATAATTCCCAGAACAATGTTATTCTGTGTGGCAAAATGGACGCATAATCACTTTGTAATGTGATTATGGTTATGGACATTAAAATAGCCATATTATACTGGACCTAATATATCCTTAAGCAAGATGCTTAAACATAGAAGAGGAAAATGGAAGAGTTAATAAGAGAGATGCAACAGAAAAGAAGGCAGGAAAGATAAGCCAAAAGGAGAAGTCACAAGAGACAAGTATGAGGAAAAACTAAACTACCATTGCTGCTTTAAGGCTGGGGAAAGAGGCCACAGGTCACAAATGCATACTGGGCCACCAAGGCTGCTTTAAGGATGGAGAAAGAGGCCACAAGCCAGAGATGCAGGCAGCCTCCAGAAGCAGGGAACAACCTTAGCCAACAACTGGTTCAGAAATGAGGGACTCAGTGCTGTACCACGTGGAACTGAAATCTGCCAAATGATCAAGGAAGTGGATTCTCCCTCAGGTAAGACTTTAGGCCAACTGGCACCTTGATTTCAGCCTGTGGTACCCTTTGTAGGGAAACCAGCTGAGCCTGGCAGGCTTCTGACCTACATAACTGCAAAATAATAAATCTGTGCTATTTTAAGCTGCTGAGTTTGTGATAATATGCTGATAACAACAGGCAACTAATATACCTTCACTTACACTGTCAGATTTAACTTGTTACAAAAATATGATCCACTCTGCTTTTCTAATGGCTTCCCTAGTGGCTCAGACAGTAAAGCATCTGCCTGCAATGCAGGAGACCTGGGTTCAACCCCTGGGTTGGAAAGATCCCCTGGAGAAGGAAATGCCAGCCCACGCCAGTATTGTCGCCTGGAAAATCCCATGGACAGAGGAGCCTGGTAGGTTACGGTCCACGGGCTGGCAAAGAGTCAGACACAATAATAGTATGGTCCCTCTGTACCTTCATAGAACCTAAAATCAAAAAATCATTTTAAACGACCCCATCTTTCACATAAAGTAATTTCAAACATTTGTTTTGTGTCTTGTGCCCCAAACTAAAATGGTCTCTATTATTTTGCTGCTGTGTTTAGGAAGAGTTTAAAGGCTCAAGATCTAAAATATACTTCTCCAAAATTAGCCAAATCACAAGACAAATCCTATGAATTTCTCCCCTGAATCTTAGGTGGGGAGTTTGAGTTCCAGAAAATCAAAGTGATGTTGGAAGAGAGTTCTCGGTGAGATTCAGAGGCGTGAATTCCAGACCCGGCTCTGATACCAAACAGCTAGACAGCCTCCTGGAAATCCATTTGCCTCTCTACATCTCATTTTTTTCCCTCTAGAAAAAAAGGGGTGGGGGCTCTGGGGCTTCCTTGACGAAGAGCTGCTTGGGTGCAACCTACAGGCCCGGTAAGCCTCAGTGAGGTATGAGGGGGGCAGACGCCGGGAGGAGAGCAGTCCAGCAGGCTCAGCGGTCGTGCTCCATATGCCCCATGCCACAGCATCACTCTCCTGACGAACCTGGTCACCAAACACAGAGCCCAGGACGGTCCACAAGTGGGCTTAGAAGAATTCACACCACTCGCTGGTCACGTTACCTCTGACGAGGCTTATCTGGAAAGGGTGAGGGCTGAGAGAGGACTAAAGTAGAGTGTTTGGGGCTTCCCAGGAAGCACAGCAGTAAAAAAAAATTTGCCTGCCAATGCAGGAAACTCAAGAGACGCAGGTTCAATCCCAGGGTTGGGAAGATCCCCTGAAGTAGGAAATGGCAACCCACTCTGGTATTCTTGCCTGGGAAATCCCATGGACAGAGGAGCCTGGAGAGCTACAGCTCATGGGGTCACAGAGACGGACACGACTGAGCAACTGAGTGTACGTGCACACACACGAATGTTCACCAGCTTTACTGCTATGGACTGAGTGTGTCTCCCCTCCCAAGTTCACACACTGAGGCCCGAACCCCTGTTGTGACGTAATTTGGAAAGGAAGCCTTGGAAGGTAGTCAGCTTCAGATGAGGTCATAACGGCAGGCCCTCTCGATGGGATGAGTGTCCTTTAAGAAGAGACACCAGAGAGCTTCCTCCCATGTCCACCCTGTGAGCACAAAGCAAGAAAGCGGCCATCTGCAAACCCGGAAGAAAGCCCTCACTAGAACCCACTGTGCTGGCACCCAGGCCTCAGACCTCCAGCTTCCAGAGCTGTGAGAAAATAAACACCTGTTGTCAAGTCTGCAGCATTTTGTAATGGCAACCTGAGCAGACTAAGACAGTTGTAAGGAAGAACTTCAGTTTTTGCTCTGCAACTGCTATTTTATTTAACTTTCCTATGAGAATATATTAACGTATTTTTTATTATTTAAAATAACTAAAAATAAATCCAGGGAAAGAGCCCTATAGCTCACTTACAGTGATAGTTTCAGTTTTCTATTAGACTCAGGAGCAGACCAGCTGCAGGTCAAACCAGCCATCAATGAAAGACATCAATTGTCAGTTCCATCAACGCATGAGTGTATGCTCAGTCATCTCTGTCATGTCTCACTCTTTGCACCCTATGGATTGTAGCTGACCAGGCTCCTCAGTCCATGGGATTCTCCAGGCAAGAGTACCGGAGTGGGTTGCCATGCCCTCCTCCAGGGGATCTTCCCAGCCCAGGGATCAAACCCCGGGTCTCCTGCATTGCAGGCAGATTCGTTACTGCTGAGCCCCCAGGGAAGCCCAGTTTCATCAGTATTCACTCTCAATTTGGAAGACGTCTCATTGATTCACTTCTCTACGTTAAAGTGACATAATTAACAAGTATCGCAGTGAAAAGATCCTTTAGAACAATGTCAAAAATTCAAGAAAGTACTGAAATGTAGCTTTTCTGATGACATTTAGAAACATATATAAAGTTCAGCAATTAATTTAAAGGATGACTTTATGAAAAAGAAACATACATAAAATTCACAAAATTCAGACCTTGAAAATTATCTGTAGAACAGTTCATATAATATTAGAGAAAATGTTTAAAGAGGAATTATAAGTTGTCAAATTAAATATCTCTTTTTAAAAGGACAATTATATGCCTGTTATCAAAATTTTAAATTAAAATATAATTTAAGAATATAGTATACTAACGCATATATATGGAATTTAGAAAGGTGGCAATGATAACCCTGTATGCAAGACAGCAAAAGAGACACAGATGTATAGAACAGTCTGTTGGACTCTGTGGGAGAGGGAGAGGGTGGGATGATTTGGGAGAATGGCATTGAAACATGTATAATATCATATATGAAATGAATCGCCAGTCCAGGTTCGATGCAGGATACAGGGTGCTCAGGGCTGGTTCACTGGGATGACCCAGAGGGATGGTACAGGGAGGGAGGAGGGAGAGGGGTTCAGGATTGGGAACACGTGTACACCTGTGGTGGATTCATGTTGATGTATGGCAAAACCAATACAATATTGTAAAGTAATTAGCCTCCAATTAAAATAAATAAATTTATATTAAAAAAATAAAATGTAATTGTTGCTCTCTTGGCACTTATAATTTAGTGGATCAAACAGATATTCAGTTTAGTTCAGTTCAGTTCAGTTCAGTCGCTCAGTCGTGTCTGACACCTTGCAACCCCATGGACTGCAGCACGCCAGGCCTCCCTATCACCAACTCCCAGAGCTTACTCAAACTCATGTCCATTGAGTCAGTGATGCCATCCAACAATCTCATCCTCTGTTGTCCCCTTCTCCTCCTGCCTTCAATCTTTCCCAACATCAGGGTCTTTTCCAATGAGACAGTTCCTTGCATCAGGTGGCCAAAGTATTGGAGCATCAGCTTCAGCAAGAGTCCCTCCAATGAATAACAAAATAAATTAGTATGCAACTATCAACAGTAATTTGGATTTTATTTTGTCTATATTCTCTAAGCAATTTGTCCATAGTACTCTTTAGCTATTGCTATTACTCTTGCTTGCTTAAACCCTAAATCAGCTTTACCATCCCCTCTATGTATGTAAAGAGCTATACACAATGGAAAAATTATTTTATCAGGCACAAAGCACCAGCCCAAAAATTAGTTGAGTTCTAGTTCTGCCACTAAGTGAACTCGCAGACTCTGTAAAATTTAGATTCTGTAAAATTAGGTGGCACCATAGATGTTCCCTGATAGCTCAGTTGGCAAAGAATCCGCCTGCAATTCAGGATACCTGAGTTCGATTCCCGGGTCAGAAAGATCCCCTGGAGAACAGATAGGCTACCCACTCTAGTATTCTTGGGTTTCCCTTGTGGCTCAGCTAGTAAAGAATCCACCTGCAATGCAGGAGACCTGGATTTGATCCCTGGGTTGGGAAGATCACCTGGAGCAGGGAAAGGCTACCCAGTCCAGTATTCTGGCCTGGAGAATCCCATGGATTGTATAGTCCATGGGGTTGCAAAGAGTCGGACACGACTGACTTTCACTTTCATAGATGTTCCTGTAGGGTCTTTCCAATTTTAAAATCATGCGATAAATGTCTTTCCAATCTGAACATTATTTTATATTCCAGCCATGTGTTGTTTCATAATAAATAAAGACTGTGTCTTTTAAAAGAGGAAGGCACTTGAAAATATTCAAATAAAGGATTCACACAAATAAGTAATAAGAAAATTTGTAAGAACATAATAGGCTTGGCTTTAAGAAATATATAATAAAGAATGTTCAGTGTGATCCACAATGTACCGGTTTGGTGGTGGCCAGAAGAATGCTTGACCTGTGTGACATTAGCATCTTTCTCTGGAGGTCTTTAAAGACAGAGCAGTTGCAGGGGGGCAGCTTAGAAAGCAAGAGGACAGGATGACATGGCAGGCACATCCCAGCTCTCTGAACATCATCTGAGACATTTTCTTCAAAACTCAAGCATCTTTTTTTCTATAAAGGAAGAGCTCTTTTAATTATCCATGGACATGCATTATTAATCAAACTCTATCTTTGAATCATAATTCATGCCAAAGTCCCTAGAAGCTAAGATCGTGTATGAGAATTTATGAGAACTGGAAAACTCCACCCAGAGGTCATTGCAAGGACATTAAAGGGCATTTACTTTGTTTGAATGGGATGTACTTTATGAATAGGGCTGATTGCACCTGCGGCAATACTCCAGGGGAATTAAACATGCTAATTTAGTTATGAGAGTTTCAGAGCATTCTTGGCAGAAAGACACGCGCCAAACTTAAATTATTTTTAGATCTATCTTTGAATTTAATTTAAAATGTGATTAAATTCATTTTCCTTTTATCTGAGCTGATGTAAAGTCATTGTTTAAGCTCATTCAAAAATAAAAGAATATTAATCTTTGGTTTCTTCATGTAGCTTACATTGAACAGTAAATCATTGCATAGTCTTATTTATATTTGATGATATTATTCTCCAAACTAAACACAGGTTTTGTATTAGACAGTCTCGGACACAGTGTGGAACAAATATTAACTGGTTCATTTTCTCCCAGTCAGTGTTTTCAAATATACTTTGTCAATTCTTTCCTGACCCTTAATAACATCTCAGGCAGACCCCATAGCTTTGTCCCCTTTGGATATTTAAATATCTGGTCCAAATTAGCTCAGTTTAAAAATCTGATCAACAAATCTTATAGCATAGGGAGCTATATTCAATACCCCGTGATAAACCATGATGGAAAATCATACAAAAAAGAATGTGTGTGTGTGTATATATAACTGAATCACTTTGCTGTACAGAAGAAATTAACACAAAGTTATAAATCAACTATCAGTTCAGTTCAGTTCAGTTGCTCATTCGTGTCCGACTCTTTTCGACCCCATGAATTGCAGCACGCCAGGCCTCCCTGTCCATCACCAACTTCCGGAGTTCACTCAGACTCATGTCCATCGAGTCAGTAATGCCATCCAGCCATCTCATCCTCTGTCATCCCGTTCTCCTCCTGCCCTCAATCCCTCCCAACATCAGAGTCTTTTCCAATGAGTCAACTCTTCGCATGAGGTGGCCAAAGTTCTGGAGTTTCAGCTTCAGCATCATTCCTTCCAAAGAACACCCAGGACTGATCTCCTTTAGAATGGACTGGTTGGATCTCCTTGCAGTCCAGTGGATTCTCAAGAGTCCTCTCCAACACCACAGTTCAAAAGCATCAACTTTTCAGCACTCAGCTTTCCTCACAGTCCAACTCTCACATCCATACATGACTACTGGAAAAACCATAGCCTTGACTAGACGAACCTTTGTTGGCAAAGTAATGTCTCTGCTTTTGAATATGCCATCTAGGTTGGTCATAACTTTCCTTCCAAGGAGTAAGCATCTTTTAATTTCATGGCTGCAATCACCATCTGCAGTGATTTTGGAACCCAGAAAAGTAAAGTCTGACACTGTTTCCACTGTTTCCCCATCTATTTCCCATGAAGTGATGGGACCAGATGCCAGGATCTTCGTTTTCCGAATGCTGAGCTTTAAGCCAACTTTTTCACTCTCCTCTTTCACTTTCATCAAGAGGCTTTGAGTTCCTCTTCACTTTCTGCCATAAGGGTGGTGTCATCTGCATATCTGGGGTTATTGATATTTCTCCCGGCAATCTTGATTCCAGCTTGTGCTTCATCCAGCCCAGTGTTTCTCATGATGTACTCTGCATATAAGTTAAATAAGTAGGGTGACAATATACAGCCTTGATGTACTCCATTTTCTTTTTGGAACCAGTCTGTTGTTCCATGTCCAGTTCTAACTGTTGCTTCCTGACCTGCATACAGGTTTCTCAAGAGGCAGGTCAGGTGGTCTGGTATTCCCATCTCTTTCAGAATTTTCCACAGTTTATTGTGATCCATACAGTCAAAGGCTTTGGCATAGTCAATAAAGCAGAAATAGATGTTTTTCTGGAACTCTCTTGCTTTTTCGATGATCCAGCGGATGTTGGCAATTTGATCTCTGGTTCCTCTGCCTTTTCTGAAACCAGCTTGAACATCAGGAAGTTCACGGTTCACATATTGCTGAAGCCTGGCTTGGAGAAATCAACTATACTTCAACTTAAAGCGCTTTTCCAATCTTATTAATATATTCAGTTTAGTATCCGTGACCTCATCTTTCCAAGCACTGACAGGTGCAGCCTGAAGGCCATGATGTGTACCCAGATCACAATCTGCTTTTCTCTCCTTCAAAGACGTGGAACAGAAACACTGCCTTGAGAAACTGGGGCTACGCCACGTCCATCAGTACTCGCGCTCAAGGTTTCCCAGACCCATGCATCCGAGTTGGGGCGGGACTAGCGCTTTCTTAAGGCAGAGCCTAAGGGGAACTGAGGCCAGACTCTGGCAGGGCAGCGAGGGGCTGGATGTAGCCGTGGTCTCTGGGTCAGGCTCAGGAGAGACGTGCGCAGCACAGCCCGGGTCAGACCGTGCGGTGGGCAGACGCCTGTCTCTGTTTGCTAAGCCCTGCAGAGATCATGCGCAGCTGCTATCACAGCATCACCTGTCCCGCATCCTGATGAATGCAAAGACAGACTGCAAGATGGAGCAAAACGCATAGGTTACACTGGGTCTGGAGCTCCCCCAGGGGACTCAGACAGTAAAGAATCCACCTGCAATGCCGGAGACCTGGGTCCAATCCCTGGGTTAGGCAGATCTCCTGGAGGACGGCATGGCAACCCAACTCCAGCATTCTTGCCTGGAAAATCCTGTGGACAGAGGCACCTGGAGGGCTACAGTAAATGGGGTCGCAAAGAGTCAGACACGACTGAGCGACTAAGCACAGCACACTGAATTTGACACCCCCCCCCCCGAAAAAGAGAGAGAAAGACAGGGCGATTGCATGAGAAGACAGTAAGCCCATTGGTCCACTGGAGTTTGTATCCAGGTGAGAAGGAGACAAGAAAGAGAGACACTGGCAATGCAATAAAAGACAGGAGGAAACGAGAGGTCCATCTTCATGAAAAGAAATGAAAGACTGAGATTGAAGACACCAGTGAAGAGAGAAGTCTTGGAAGCAATGTTTGCTCAAAGACAAGAGCAAAGGAAAGTAAATTGGGAGAAGAAACAAAGAAATTAGAAAAGGAATGATTAAAAGTGGAAGAAAACCTAACAATAGCAAAACAGACTGCTTTCTCCCATCTTCTGATGGAGACATAATCAAGGGAATTTCCAGATGGCTGAGCTTGTGTTCATCTTGTCTCGCATATTTAGATGCATTCAGCTTCATCCCCATGAACTACTCTTAATACCTTGTCTTAATTTACTCTAAGCCTGATGTCTTCTAAATCTTCCATGTTTTATTTTAATTTTTTTTTAAATTTAAATTTAAATTTATTTTAATTGGAGGCTAATTACTTTACAATATTGTATTGGTTTTGCCATACATCAACATGAATCCTCCACGGGTGTACACGTGTTCCCCATCCTGAACCCCCCTCCCTCCTCCCTCCCCGTACTATCCCTCTGGGTCATCCCAGTGCACCAGCCCCAAGCATCCTGTATCATGCATCGAACCTGGACTGGTGATTCATTTCTTATATGATATTATACATGTTTCAATGCCATTCTCCCAAATCTGAGTGGTCACTCCTATGCTTACTCCATGCACACTAACAACTTCATACATTTAGATTGGGAACTGTGGGGTAGGAGAGCGTTTACTAGCCTGACAATGGAAGCGTTTACCAGCCACTTTCCACAGCTATTGCAGGCAGGGTTCTTAGAACACCAAACATGAGGGAAAGACATGCTTAATTTGGAAAAAAAAAAAGGTTGTAAAAATGTAAGCTACTGAAAAGTGTGTTCTGCTTTATATTAAAGAGACAGGAAGAAAGGAAGGGAGGGAAGGAGGGGGTAGGAGGAGAGAGGGAGGGCAGGAGAGTTTCCAGTTCTAAAATCTCTGGAATGCTGTCTAAAACACCCCTCTCTCCTATTTTTCTCTCTCCCACTAAGTTCCTAAGCCAGTAATGCCCAAGGCAGTGGATAACAGAGTGTGCAAACCCACTGTTCCCGACACATGAGTCAGCAGATTTAGAAATAATAATTCATGTGTGCCTGTATCACTCTTTAAAAGCAAGGTATGGTTGAGGGATGTATTGAGAGTTTGGGATCAGCAGACACAAACTGTTATACATAGGATGGATAAGCAGCAAGATCCTACTGGGTAGTACAGAGAACTGCATTCAATATATCCTGTGATAAACCATGATGGAAAAGAGTAGGAAAAAGAATATGTATGTGTATAACTGAATCACTTGGCTGTACAGCGGAAATTAACACAACATTTTAAATTAACTATCTGCCAATAAAATAAATTTTTTTAAACACAATGATTATTGTGTCATCTTGTCAGTAAATGAGACTTCAGGGATCTTTCTTCAGGAGCACAGAGTCACTGGTAGGTGGTCCCTCCACACAAGTCACACTCAAGCCCCGCTGTCCTTCCCTTCCTGCGTCTCTTTCCTCACCCACTGTACCACACTTTGTCCCAGCCCTTCCCCACCTTATATTCAGATACTGTCTTCAGCTCCCTGCCTCCAGTCTACCCTGAATACCTGCTTGAATCATCATCTTCACCATGTCTTTCCCAGACCTAAAATCTTTCCACGTTTCCCCATTGTGTGTTACAGGGGCTATTTCATGGCATTAACGAATAGGCTTTGACAGGAGCTTTGAAGACATTGAACTTCTCGGCCAACTTTTTTATGCTGTGTATTATTTTGCTGATAAGAATATCAGTTTTTTTCACGTCCTCCTTGAGGCCCTAAAAAAGGCTGAGAACCACCAATCTGGGGGCAAAATCCAAACTCAACCTGCAAGAAGTGAGATCAAATCTGCATCCTAAGTGCATCTTCCGCTGGGTCAGCTCTCCTCCTGGTCATTCATGTGTTCACTCAATAAATACTCACTGCGTACTTCTCTGTTTCAGACATGACGATAGACACCAAGGGCCAAGTGACAGTACAATTTCTCCCCTAGTGAATTTCCAAACTCAGCACAACACCCTGCTCAGGTGGCTAGGGAATTAGGTCTGTGGCCACACTTGGCATTTCAGGAATTGTCAAGGTATGGATGTGGAATAACAGAAATGGCCCTTGGGGTTAGGAACAAAAGGGGAAGGAAAGCCATATCCAAAGGGATCCCGTCAAATCAAAGGGCAGTGCTGGGCAGAGAGGTGAAAATGAAGCAGTAGCTGAATCCAAAGCTCAGCCAAGCTAAACGGAGCAAATGCACTCAAGGAGGCAACACGGGATGGAGCTGATTGAGAATCTGGGGGACCCACACCTGCAGCCAGGTTTCTTCCCCACCCTCCCTCTGTGCCAGGGTGAATGGTGTCAGGACTTTGGGAAACAGCAAAATGGGGCACTGAAGTCCTGGAGGGCCTTACAGCAGTGGTCACACACTCACTGACCCTTCAAAGAAGAGCAGGATTGTGTCAAATGGACAGACAGGAAGGCAGGACATTCCTTAAAAGGGAACATTAAGTGCAAAGCCCAGAGACTTGATGCAGAATGTTTAGGGGAGCTAAAAGTGCTTCAGTACAAGTTTTGGGGCAGCTGATAACCCTAAGTATACTGATGCTTGGTATTCCAAAAGAAAATGAGATTTGTAATTCAGAGCACAAGAGCAGGGATAATTAGAGCCTGCTAGACCAAGTTCCTTTATTTTACTGAGCAACAAACTCAAGTTTAGGCAGGGCGGAGGCTGGTATCTGTTTCACCCAGGTTCAGTTCAGTCTCTCAGTCGTGTCCAACTCTTTGCAACCCCATGGACTGCAGCACGCCAGGCCTCCCTGTCCGTCACCAACTCCTGGAGTTTAGTCAAACTCATGTCCATTGAGTCGGTGATGCAATCCAACCATCTCATCCTCTGTCATCCCCTTCTCCTCCCACCTTCAATTTTTCCCAGCATCTGGGTCTTTTCCAATGAGTCAGTTCTTTGCATCAGGTAGCCAAAGTATTGGAGCTTCAGCTTCAGCATCAGTCCTTCCAATGAATATTCAGGACTGATTTCCTTTAGAGTGGACTGCTTGGATCTCCTTGCTGTTCAAGGGACTCTCAAGAGTCTTCTCTAACACCACAGTTCAAAAGCATCAATTCTTTGGCACTCAGCTTTCTTTCACCCAAGTTAACTAATGACAAAGTAAACAATGCATCTTTGTCTGTTGGTCCCAGCTTTGATGATGCTTCTACACCACACAGCCAGCCCTGGAGCTGATCCAAATGATTTCTCCTCACACCCAAACTATTCAGAAAAAAACAAAACAAAAATCCACGTCTACAAGGTCAGAGGGTAGGTAGGAAAATGATGATCTTTCACTTTTGTGGGTTATAATACTGAGCAGCTTTGAAGATTAGGGTAGACCTGTCAAGGTCACCCCTGTCCGGACAGCATGAGGACCAGCCTTGAGTCTGGCACCTGGGCAGTGGTGTTCTGGCAAATGCTGAACCACCAGCATTCATTCGAGGCGAGAATAGAGGAGGAGGCGCATTCAGGAGGCTCACCTGCAAAGTGTTCCAACTTCTGTGCAGCAAGTATTTCACGGCCAGTTGCCGCCGTGATGTATCTGAGATGCTGACAGTTACATCACTCCGGTGATGGACAGTCAGGTCTCAGAAGCCAGGACATGCTGGTTCACACACAGCACCAAAGGCAGGCCTCAGTAAGCCCCTTGTGAATCCACCTACAATCAGCCCACCAGCGAGGTCTTCAGCCTCCCCACCTTCAGTCTTGGTTGAGCCAGGGCTCCCCATCCATGGCAAACACAGTAAGATAGTTCATCTATTTTGCTAGCCAGTGCTGGCTTCCTAGAAGAATAGAAAGAGACTAAATCCCACCTTCCAGGGTCAAGAGCACTAGCCAGCTCCTTCTGACCTTGGCTCACGACCTTGAACTTGACCTTGGTCCCCACAGCGGGGTGCTCATCACACTCCAGGGAGGAGAGTGACCAAAACACCGGCCCAAATAGAGCTGGGACATCATCCCCTTACAAACTGTCTTAACAGCCTCAATGGAAGTCCCGGGTTTCCACTGCTTCAGGAGTTCTTCCATTGTCCTGAAATTAATAGCACTGAGATCAAGTGCCCAGACGGAGTTCAGTGGCCATTAGGCAGAAATTGAGGTCAAGGGTGGCTCCTGGGGACAGTCTCGAGCCAGGAGGGGCCATAGGGAGGGTCACCGGCCACAGCCGATTTCACGCGCTGGTGAAATCACAGCTGGCTTCACACAGCTGAGTGTGACCGACAGGCTCCAGGCAAAGCACCCCCATACAGCCGGGAGCCTCTTAGGACCTGGGCCACGCCTTTGCAGCCACGTTAAGGTGGGTGTTTGAAGGTCCTTTAAGGGAAAGCCTTCCAGGGCTGGGGGTCGTGCAGGAGCGTCCCCTGCAGGCCTTCACCCCTTAACCAGCCCCGCTGGAGCTCCTGTAACCATCATGGGAAAGTGTTCTAGCCCCGCTTCTGTTTTCTGCATCCTTGTCCCCTCGAAGTTGACGTTGAGTCACCTAGCCACTCTGCGGCTCTCTGCTGCCCCCTCCTGTTACCAAGTGGTAATGACTCCACAGGCCCCATCCTTTGGACCAGTTCCCAAGGTCCCGGAAATCTGGCTTCTGCATATTCCTCTGCAATGTGGGCAGGTCTTCCTTCTTTGTACTCTGGCTCCACGGACAACTCTCTCTCCTGGATCCCTTCCTAACATGTATTTGGACATTTGTGAGTCCTTTCCTGACTTTCCTCTTCTTCCTTAATAAAGAGCGTCTTCAAAGAGACAGTTCAAGGACTCTTCTCTGTTCATATATTCACTCGTGGGGAAACCATCCCCTTACAGATTTTCAAGCAACAGCCTCAGCAGAAGTGGTAGGTTTCCATTCCAAGACCTGTGTTGCATTTTTCTCTCCACCCCTGCATTGTTCCTTCTCTCTCTTTTCACAATTCTTATTTATAGATTTTTGGGCTGGAGTTAAACATTCAGTGGGCTGTCTGGCCCCGCCCTAAAATGACAAAAATATAAGATCCAGGCTTTAAGAGACAAACTGTGTAGATCTTTCTGAGAAGATTAGATTATTTCTCCCCATGTGTACATCAGCAAACTTCTGCTGGAAATTCATCAGCACTGGAAAAATTATGGTTGATCAGACTCAAAGAATAGGCAAACGTATACACAAACCAAAACAATAGGGTTTTGGTCCATGTACCTATGACAAACCACTCAACAGCTTTCAGGCAGAAAAAAGCACTAGCCGTGTGGTTTTCACTAGCCTCCGCACCCCTCCCCGTACAACCCCATCAAAAGATGAACAGCTTTATAATTACAAATACACACACGTATGCTAATTCTATTTTCTAAAGAGATGGACAGATTCACAGCATGCCAGTGTCAGCTCTAAACCCGATAATCTGTGGAGGATTAAGTTCTAAGCTTATCCTCTCTGAATTCATCCATAATAATGAGATTTTGGTTCATTTGAATATAAATGCTATAACTGAGTATCTGGAAGCAGAATTTATTAAAATCCTCACCCAAGTTATTACTGAATGTGTTGCTTACGTGTCTGACCAGATTTTCTTTAAAAAACATTAACATTTACTCAGAAGTGAGGTAAAATGAGTCCATAATGTAAACAAATCACCTCTTTTCTATTTTATATAATCATACTTTATTTTACTTTTAAAATTAACCTTGGGCATTTTCCACTTTTAATAAAGAAGTATTTTTCTGTCATTGAATAAAATTAGCTGATCTAAATCAAACTTTATGCCGCCAGTTTTATAAAAGCAGTCCACTCTCAAGTAAACAAAACTTATCATTAGCAATGTAATATACTTATTATAAAATGGCTTTTTAAAAGCTTTGTTAAATATTGCCAATAAACACATTAGCAGCAATGGATTTTACATATCCTAAGGAATGAGGCATCATTTTTGAGCTTTAACATGACAAACGTAAGATTATTCAACCTAATAGATAACCATATTATAGACATCCATCACTATTAATTGGAGAGAAGTATATTAAATTAAGGCAATTTAAAATGGTGAACATAACTGATGTTTAATATGAAAAATTTCAGAACTTAAGAACTAAACGTGAATGTAGGTATTACAAAAACTGACAAGAAATAACAAATTCTTCAATTGTGTGCAAACAGAAATGACTATGTAAAATCCAATCTGCCTCAATTATAAGTGATTAGAAACTAGTAATAAACTAGCATGCCCAACCAGTCCATTCTGAAGGAGATCAGCCCTGGGATTTCTTTGGAAGGAATGATGCTAAAGCTGAAACTCCAGTACTTTGGCCACCTCATTGGAAGAGTTGACTCATTGGAAAAGACTCTGATGCTGGGAGGGATTGGGGGCAGGAGGAGAAGGGGATGACAGAGGATGAGATGGCTGGATGGCATCACTGACTTGATGGATGTGAGTCTGGGTGAACTCCGGGAGTTGGTGATGGACAGGGAGGCCCGGCGTGCTGCGATTCATGGGGTCGCCAAGAGTCGGACATGACTGAGTGACTGAACTGAACTGAACCGAAGTCCCAGGTTTTGGTATTTCAGGCAGCTAACATCAAAAAAATAAATGACTGATAAAGTCATAAAAACTTTGTGTAAACCTATAGCTCAGTACTTTGAACTAAAGAGTAAACACAAAGATCAGTCATTAATTTACTGATGGTTCATAACGGTCTCTTGGACATCTACCAACTTTTGTGCACTCAGAGCTCTGTAGGAAATCAGGAGTAGCTCCTCAATACTGCCACTAGATGGCAGAGACCAGGAGACTCAGGCTTAGTCTAAACGTAGTGAAGACTCAGACTTGTTCAGTTCAGTTCAGTTGCTCAGTCATGTCCGACCCCTTGTGACGCCATGGGCTGCAGCACGCAAGGCCTCCCTGTCCGTCACTAACTCCTGGAGTTTATTCAAACTCATGTCCATCGAGTCAGTGATGCCATCCAACCATCTCATCCTCTGTCATCCCCTTCTCCTCCTGTCTTCAATCTTTCCCAGCATCTAGGTCTTTCCCAATGAGTAGGTTCTTCACATCAGGTGGCCAAAGTATTGGAGTTCAGTTTCAAATTCAGTCCTTCAAATTAATATTCAGGACTAGTCTCCTTTAGGATGGACTGGTTGGATCTCCTTGCAGTCCAAGGGACTCTAAAGAGTCTTCTCCAACACCACAGTTCAAAAGTATCAATTCTTCAGTGCTCAGCTTTCTTTACAGTCCAACTCTCACATCCATACATGACTACTGGAAAAAACCATAGCTTGGACTAGATGGAACTTGGTTGGCCAAGTAATGTCTGCTTTTTAATATGCTGTCTAGGTTGATCGTAGCTTTTCTTTCAAGGAGCAAGTGTCTTTTAATTTCATGGCTGCAGTCACCATCTGCAGTGATTTTGGAGCCCAAGAAAATAAAGTCTCACTGTTCCCACTATTCCCCCATCTATTTGCCATGAAGTGATGGGACTGGATGCGATGATCTTAATTTTCTGAATGTTGAGTTTTAAGCCAACTTTTTCACTCTCCTCTTTCACTTTCTTCAGGAGGCTCTTTAGTTCTTTGCTTTCTGCCATAGGGTGGTGTCATCTACATATCTGAGGTTACTGATATTTCTCCCAGAAATCTTGATTCCAGCCTGTGCTTCATCCAGCCCAGCATTTTGCATGATGTACTCTACATATAAGTTAATAAGCAGGGTGACAATATACAGCCTTGATGTACTCCTTTCCCGATTTGGAACCAATCTGTTGTTCCATGTCCAGTTCTAACTGCTGCTTCTTGACCTACATACAAATTTCTCACGAGGCAGGTCAGGTGGTTTGGTATTCCCATCTCTTTCAGAATTTTCCCCATTTAGTTGTGATCCACACAGTCAAAGGCTTTGGCTTAGTCAATAAAGCAAAAGTATATGTTTTTCTGGAACTCTCTTGCTTTTTCGATGATCCAGTGGATGCTGGCAATGTGGTCTCTGGTTCCTCTGCCTTTTCTAAACCCAGCTTGAACATCTGCAAGTTCTCTGTTCATGTACTGT
The DNA here is from genome assembly GCF_002263795.3 of Bos taurus. NCBI lineage: Eukaryota > Metazoa > Chordata > Mammalia > Artiodactyla > Bovidae > Bos > Bos taurus. The sequence continues at coordinate 9,448,051 of NC_037336.1, forward strand.
TGAAGCCTGGCTTGGAGAATTTTGAGCATTACTTTGTCAGTGTGTGAGATGAGTGCAATTGTGCGGTAGTTTGAACATTCTTTGGCATTGCCTTTCTTTGGGCTTCTCTTGTGGCTCAGTAGGTGAAGAATCCACCTGCAATGCAGGAGACCTGGGTTCGATCCCTGGGTTGGGAAGATCCCCTGGAGAAGGGAAAGGCTACCCACTCCAGTATTCTGGCCTGGAGAATTCCACGAGATCATAAAGAGTTGGACACGACTGGGAATAGTAAGCACACAAAAAAGTTTTTATAATCAGATCAGATGAGATCAGTCGCTCAGTCGTGTCCAACTCTTTGCAACCCCATGAATCGCAGCACGCCGGGCCTCCCTGTCCATCACCAACTCATGGAGCTCACCCAGACTCATGTCCATCAAGTCAGTGATGCCATCCAGCCATCTCATCCTCTGTTGTCCCCTTCTCCTCCTGCCCCCAATCCCTCCCAGCATCAGAGTCTTTTCCAATGAGTCAACTCTTCACATGAGGTGGCCAAAGTACTGGAGTTTCAGCTTTAGCATCATTCCTTCCAAAGAAATCCCAGGGCTGATCTCCTTCAGAATGGACTGGTTGGATCTCCTTGCAGTCCAAGGGACTCTCAAGAGTCTTCTCCAACACCACAGTTCAAAAGCATCAATTCTTTGGTGCTCAGCCTTCTTCACAGTCCAACTCTCACATCCATACATGACTACTGGAAAAACCATAGCCTTGACTAGACGAAATTTTGTTGGCAAAGTAATGTCTCTGCTTTTGAATATGCCATCTAGGTTGGTCATAACTTTCCTTCCAAGGAGTAAGAGTCTTTTAATTTCATGGCTACAGTCACCATCTGTAGTGATTTTGGAGCCCAGAAAAATAAAGTTTGACACTGTTTCCACTGTTTCCCCATCTATTTCCCATGAAGTGGTGGGACCGGATGCCATGATCTTCGTTTCCTGAATGTTGAGCTTTAAGCCAATTTTTTCACTCTCCACTTTCACTTTCATCAAGAGGCTTTTGAGTTCCTCTTCACTTTCTGCCATAAGGGTGGTGTCATCTGCATATCTGGGGTTATTGATATTTCTCCTGGCAATCTTGATTCCAGCTTGTGTTTCTTCCAGTCCAGCGTTTCTCATGATGTACTCTGCATGTAAGTTAAAAAAACAGGGTGACAATATACAGCCTTGACAAACTCCTTTTCCTATTTGGAACCAGTCTGTTGTTCCATGTCCAGTTCTAACTGTTGCTTCCTGACCTGCATACAAATTTCTCAAGGGGCAGATCAGGTGGTCTGGTATTCCCATCTCTTTCAGAATTTTCCACAGAAAAGTTTTTATAATACTTTGGGTCAAATAACTAATGTCTTTCTTTATGCCAGATTCATATTTCCCATATGAAAATTTAGGATATTAGAATTTAACAAGTTGGCACACACTGGAAAAGGAAAGAAAATAGTGGAGGAAAAGAAAGATATTTTCCCTAAAAATTGCTTATTTTTAGCTATGATAAATATTATAACAGAATAGCATAAGGGAGAAATACAGAGGTTAAAACCATGATTCTCCCCTCCACCCACTTTGGAATGAACACAGAATATATATCTGCAATTATTAGAAACATACACTTAGAGATTAACAACTTGGTTGAATTTAAATTGAAACCGTCTGGTGGTATATTGAACGACTTAAATGTCTTTAAATATAATGGTAGTTTTCACTCCAAACAACATTTTTTAACAACTTACTGGAAAAAAATTCACATAGCATATAATTCAACCATTTATTGCGTACAATTCAATATTTTCCAATAAAACCACAAAATTATACAACCATCACCACAATCTAACTTTAGAATATTTTGTTTCCTTTACAGGAAACCATTTACCCACTGACTGTCAATACACATTCCCTCTACAACCCCCCACTCAGCAAACCCTAATCTACTCTGTGTTTCTATAGATTTTCCTATTCTGAATATTTCATATAAATGGAATCAAACAATATGTGGTCTTTTGAGATTGGCTTCATACACTTAGAATAATGTTTTCAAGATTCATCTATGATGTAGCATGCATCAGAATTTTACTCCTTTCTATTTATTACTGAAAATATAAAATATTTTATATTTCACATGGATAATATTATATAATGATAAGATAGAGCACATTTTCTTTATCCATTCATCAGTTGATGAACATCTGGGTCATTTCAACCTTTTGTCTATTCTGGATAATGCTCCTGTGAACACTGGCATACAAGTATATGTGTTTTCAAATTCTGGGGGCTATACCTAGGAGTGGAATTCCTGGATCATCTAATTCCATGTTTAACCTTTTGTAGAAATGCCAAACTGCTTTCCATAGGGGCTGCACTGTTTTATACTCCCACTCGTGCTCATGCCTGGTAGCTTCAGTAGTGTCCGACTCTTTGTGACCTCACGGACTGTAGCCCGCCAGGCTCCTCTGTCCACGGGATTCTCCAGGCAGGAATACTGGAGTGGGTTGCCATGCCTTCCTCCAGGGGATCTTCCTGACCAAGGGATTGAACCCAGGTGTCTTAAGTTTCCTGCATGGGCAGATGCATTCTTTACAACTAGCCCATTTATATACTTTCTTTAGAGATGTATCTATTGAAATTTATTGCCTGTTTGTAATTGGGTTGTCATTTTAATTATTGAGTTCTGTGTGTTGTTTGTATATTCTGGATATAAGTCCCTTATCTGATATATGATTTGCAAATATTTTTTCCAATGCTGAGAGTTGCCTTTTCACTTTCTAATGGCACCCTTTGCAGCACAAAAGTTTTTTCCCATGGTTTAATCTTCCATTTTTTTCTCTTGTGACTTCTGCTTTTGGTGTCATATCTAAGTAGCCATTGTCTGACTTAGGGTCACAGATTTACTCCTGCTTTTCCGTATGACTTTGCTTGTGTAGCTCTTCCATTAGGTTGATGCTTGAACGAATTTGTGTGTGTGTGAAGTTTGAGTCCAGCTTCATGCTTTTGCGTGTGAATATCCAGCACCATTGTCTCAGCACCATTTGTTGAAGAGACTGTAATTGCCCAATTGTTGAATTGTCTTGGTCCAAGCAACGAATTATAATGTAAATAACTTGTATGTATTTGGAAGCAAAATCAAGGATATTGCTCCAGATGCTTTTCTGAAGCTCAAACAAAAACTACTACTCATTTATACATTTCAACTGAGTTTGTGATTTCAACATATCACCATGCCTAGCCTCAATAGACACTCAAATTAATGAATAAACATACAAATCTCTTTGCCATTTCCTATTTTCAAAAGCCAATTTATGTATCTCTTCATTTTGATTTTGTACATTTTACTTGCAAATTATAAAATCCTCAAATTGTCTAAGACGTGACACTGTTAAATTCACTAAATTCTTATTTGCATCTGTTCATTTTGCCTCTTGATAAAGGTGTTAGTATAAACTTTTTTCGAAGACTACCTGTGTTGAAATAACATCTGACTTTGAGTTTGCTTGAAATTTTATTTCTCAAGAGTGCTGTTTCTCAAACTTGACCTCAATCTGCTAGTAGCACCTGCAGATGACTCACAAAATGCCTTATGAACTTACTCAATAAAAACTGATGTACAATGTGATGAGGACAGTTACCATCCGTTACTGAACATTGGACCAGGCATTTTACATATGTTGAGCCACGGTGGCCAAGTCAGTAAGCTACTAAACTTGGATTCAAATCCAGATCTGTCTGACTCCAAGGACAACATGCTTGGCCTCTCCATGGTGTCCTTTGGAGATAGCAATGAACATTTAATAAATGTGTCTCTAGACTCTCTTGCAACCCCATGGACTATAGGGTACCTTTATATTTGTGCATAAAACCAAAATTACAATGGGAAAGTTTCTTTAATTTGTATATGAAAATACATCAAAATCACTGAAACAATATTACTTCCAAATAGCATGGAGCACCTCATGAATAATCTTATTGGCAATTGTTATGTAGTTTTTAAGTGGAATTAAGCAAAGGGCAATGTTTTTGGTTTTTTAATATGCTGTGCTTAGTTGCTCAGTTGTGTCCGACTCTTTGTGACCTCATGGACTGTAGCCCGCCAGGTTCCTCTGTCCATGGGGATTCTCCAGTCAAGAAAACTGAAGTGGGTTGCCATGCCCCCATCCAGGGGATCTTCCCAACCCAGGGATCGAACCCAGGTCTTTTGCTTTGCAGGCGGATTCTTCACTGTCTGAGCCACCAGGAAAGCCCCTTTTAATATTCTACTTTTGGGTTAAACAAACATCTCTCCCAGATAGTGCTAGTGGTAAAGAACCTGCCTTCCAGTGCAGTAATCATAAGAGATGCTGGTTTGATCCCTGGGTCAGAATGAGTCCCTGGAGGACAGCATGGCAACCCACTCCAGTATTCTTGGCTGGAGAATCTCATGAACAGAAAAGCCTGGTAGGCTACCGTCCATGGGGTCGCAAAGAATCAGACACGACTGAATCAACCTAGCATGCAGACATATAGATGAGATTCAGATTTATAATCTGAATGGTAACACCGAGGAGACCCAGGGACACATAACACTTTTTAGTTCAAAACATGTGCCCGCCCAATATCATCAGATGAATGTAACTGTAAGAAACAGAACACCATGTGAAACATGACAAAACTTATTCATTTATTTTTCTCTTTATTCCTTCGTTCAGCAAATATTTAGAGTGTGGTGATTAAACTCTAGACATTATCCTAGGCATCGAAGACACATCTATTACCAACACAAGATTCCTGCACCTGGGGCCTTTACTTGCAACGAATAGACACAGATAAGAGCACCTAAAAAAAAAAAAAAAAACAAGCTCATTTTTGATGGTGAAAAGGGCTATAAAGAAAATATGAAAGGATGATGAAGAGTTATGAGACGGAAGGGTAATTTGGTTCAGAGAGTCAGAAAAGGTCTCTATGTGAAGGTGACGTTTGTACTTATGCCAAAAAAAGTTGATAAGGTGCCAACTATGCCAAGATCTGCAAAGAGGGAGTTTCAGGTCAAAGGAACAAACAGAGCAAGTGAAGACGCACAGAGATGAGAATAAGCGGCTGGAGGAAGAGGCCGATGCTCACGGGATGGGACACAAGACGGGAAGGAAGGAGGTGTACGAGGGGAAGTCTGGAGAACAGGCTGCCGTGGGGTCGTGCAGTCTCTTGTCAGCTGTGGCAAGTTGCATCTAACAGCAGGGAGGGGACGTTAGAGGATTATAAGCAAAGAAACAACACGGCCAGTGGATACGGCCAAAGTGGTCAGATTCAGGGCTTATTTTAGAGATAGAACCAAAAGATCTTGCAGAAGTTTCACCTGTACAGATAGCAGAAAGAAAAGAGTTAAATGCATGAGATAAGGTCTTAAATTGCACAGTATAATTCAGACTTGTATTTTTGTACAACAGAAGAGAAAATGTAAATCTCCTAACAGAATTGAAATGAAAATAAAAGAAAAACTCCCTCTTTCATTTCCCTCTTGCATCCTCTGGAGAATGTTGCCATCATCACATTAGACTGTGCGTTCCAACAATTGTAATCACACCAGGTGATTCTAGGTACAGAAAATTGTTCCACGAAAAAGAAAAAAATGGCCTATTTTGCCAGATTCACCAAAGGACCTTTCCTTTAAATAGTTGTGTATGCTCCTAGTGGCCACCATGTCTAGGGGTACCGACTCCATCCTCAGCCTTTGTCTCTGCAAACTACTCTTACCTTAATCCCACCCAAGGAACCAGCCCAGCTATCCATGTTTGAACTACATCTTTTCATACTCTACCCCCAAGACAGGCTTCCCAGCTAGCTCAGCTGGTAAAGAATCTGCCTGCTATGCAGGAGAGCCCAGTTCAATTCCTGGCTCGGAAGTTCCCTTGGAGAAAGGATAGGCTACCCACTCAACACTCCTGGGCTTCCCTGGTGGCTCAGATGGTAAAGAAACCACCAGCAATGCGGGAGACCTGGGTTCAATCCCTGGGTTGGGAAGACCCTCTGGAGGAGGACATGGCAACCCACTCCAGTACTCTTGCCTGGAGAGTCCCATGGACGGAGGACCCTGGCGGGCTACAGTTCATGGGGTCGCAAAGAGTCGGATGTGTCTGAGCGACTAAGCACAGCACAGTACCCCCAAGACACAGGTGATTGGGCCAAGACTGCACAGGGCTGGCTAATTTATTGACAGGTCAAAGAGTTGACAGAACGAAGACAGAGCCCACTTGTTCTTGGTTCTGGGACTGAGAGGCTGTGGAGAGAGAGCTCGAATCCATACAAAGCAAGACAAAGCCTAGTGTTTCTCGTTCTAGGGGAGTGGAAACTGGGGGTTTCAGGCTGGTGTGGGGAAGAGGGGAAGCAAGGCCAGCATGAAGGCAGGAGAAAGCATAGACCAAAAAGAAGGAGCAAGAGACCATGGAGACTCAGAATTAGAGGAATCCAATCCTTTGGGTGTCTTGCAACCACAATTCCTGGTGAGACACTACTCTACTCCATTTAAAGATGAGGGCATTTACAAATACTGGGCTTTACCTACCTTTTATTAAGAACAAATATGGGGCTTCCCCAGTGACCCAGAGGTAAAGAATCTGCTGCAATGCAGGAGACTCAGGACGTATAGGTTTGATCCCTGGGTTGGGAAGATCCCCTGAAGGAGGGCATGGCAACCTGCTCCAGAACTCTTGCCTGGAGCATCCCATAGACAGGAGGCTGGCAGCCACAGTCCATACTGTTGCAGAGTCAGACATGATTGAAGCAACTGAGCACGTACGCACACACACAAGAACAAATCTACTACAAGGCCTGGCTGGAGGGTATTGTTGACAACTGACGTGTCTTTTCCATTTGAATGAAACAATGATTCTGCCTCAGGAAGAGGTTTTCAAGACATTTGCTGACTGCCAGCATCCTCAAATCCTCTATGACTCTAGGAAAGAAAAGAAGGGTAGAAACTAAAACTCCTTTTTTCCAAAAACTCTAACAGACATTCCAGGCCACTTAAAACTTCTGTGATGGCCACCAAACTAACAGTGGAAACTGCAAGAGAAGGCGTTTTTCCTGGCCAATTTGATTTGACCCAGCCCTCATCTGCTAGCTGAGATTAGACTACGTTTGGTGATAAGATATGGTATATGAGAATTACAAGTGTGTTATCACATTGTGCTATATCATGGGGCCAAAAATAAAAAGAAAACGTGAAAGGTTATCACTAGAAATGTGTGGGAAGCTGATAAGTAAGGAAAAGGAAGTCTGCAGTATGACAAAGTCCACAGATAAATCTCACCACATGCAGCAAAACTCAATATGCTGGGCACCAAAAAATCTAAAATAGAAACAAGGGCAATACAATATATTTTCAGCTGTAGATGCCCACACAGACTATATTCCCAAATATGTTTATTCTACACGCATAGGAAAATATGAAGAAAGGCTTGAAAGGGAAAACATACATCATAAGAAACTGTGGTACTGTGAAAACTATTGGGAAGACAAGGGAAGATACTGCCCAGTTACCAACTTGTGAATCTATGGAAATCGTGGCTAAAGGATAATTTATGCATGCTACAAAATTCTGATGCAAAACATCTGCAGTCCCAGTCGTCCATTGTTTCACTGAAGTGGGAAGGGATAGTTCAGTTCAGTTCAGTCGCTCAGTCGTGTCTGACTCTTTTCGACCCCATGAATTGCAGTACGCCAGGCCTCCCCGTCCATCACCAACTCCTGGAGTTCACTCAGACTCATGTCCATCGAGTCAGCCATCTCATCCTCTGTCGTCCCCTTCTTCTCCTGCCCCCAATCCCTCCCAGCATCAGAGTCTTTTCCAATGAGTCAACTCTTCACATGAGGTGGCCAAAGTACTGGAGTTTCAGCTTTAGCATCATTCCTCCCAAAGAAATCCCAGGGCTGATCTCCTTCAGAATGGACTGGTTAGATCTCCTTGCAGTCCAAGGGACTCTCAAGAGTCTTCTTCAACACCACACTTCAAAAGCATCGATTCTTCGGCGCTCAGCCTTCTTCACAGTCCAACTCTCACATCCATACATGACCACAGGAAAAACCATAGCCTTGACTAGACAGACCTTTGTTGGCAAAGTAATGTCTCTGCTTTCGAATATGCTATCTAGGTTGGTCACAACTTTTCTTCCAAGGAGTAAGCGTCTTTTAATCTCATAAGATGTATCTAAACCCACTACATGGGCAAGCTGCATCAACGGAGAATGCTAGGTTCCAGCAGAGTTTCCGTTCTCAACAAAAGATGGACTGTTCTCAGCTCTTTCTCAGCAACCTTGATAAAATCTGAAAAGATGTGCCTGTCAGAAAATTGATAAGAGCTTAGCTTCAGTGGAAGTACTGATAGGGAACCCTCACTTCAAGCCCGTAAAGTCTAATAAGAACAATAAGTCAGCAGTGGTTATCGCTGTGCAGTTACTAAGTCGTGTCCTACTCTTTGAGATCCCATGGACTACTGCATGACAGTAGTCTTCCACTATCTCCTGGAGTTTGCTCAAACACATGTCCATTGAGTCTATGCTGTTACCCAGCTATCTCATCCTCTGCCACCCCCTTCTCCTTTTGTCTTCAATCTTTCCCAGCATCGGGGTCTTCTCCAACGAGAACTCCATGAAAAGGCGAAAAGTTAGCAGTGGACAAACAGGAAAATCACTGGTATCAAATATCAAATCATCCTCTACCTTGCCATTTCTTCATCATGTTTCAAACGACCTGAAGCTACTCAATACATAACTGAAATTTCTAACCTCACACCAAAATTTCTGCAATCACTTATCAGAATACAGATCACAATTTCAAAACATTCTTTTTTAAAAAAGAAAAGATAAGAAAAAAGAATAGTGAGAAATGTACTTATTTGTATGTCAGATATCTCAAAGTTTTCCAAAAGTATAACCTAATCTAAAAATGTTCTGGAAGCATAAGATGAAGTCATATTTTTCCCATGTACCTTATAGACTTCTTGCCAACCTTATGGGAGGTATTTAGAAGGAAAATCTGAGAGATTATGATATTCATTTGAAAATCACAGGTCTCTCTCAAAAAGGACAGTGGGTTGGCCCAAAAGTTCATTTGGGTTTTTCCATAACATGTTATCAAAAACCCGAATGAATTTTTGGGCCAACCCCCTATATGATGTGTTAGAGAAATCTTCAGAATGTCTAGAAGGAGGAACATAAAAGGAAATTTCCTTTAATTCTTTTCTTCTGTTTTGAGGGGAAAAAACACAAATAAATAATTTGAAAATATCAATTTTTTTAAAAGCACTCTTTTTGCAATGTGCATTTGTATACCCCACTGCACCACTGTAAACAGGGTGATGGATTTCCACCTGATTTTCCATTATTAACTACAATGTTGCACCCTGTACTCTTTTAGGTAGTGCCCAGTGGGCTCCAAACCAAGCATTTGCATGACAGTAGAGACGCCTGGAAGATGCTGCAGCTCCCAGAGCTAGGGGGGCTAGATGGAGCATGTCTGCACTGAACTCATGACTCTGAAGTCCTTGAGGCTATAGTCAGCAGATTATAATGGCTAAGATGAAAGCCATTTTCAAGAATAATGATGAGATGAACAATATTTCGGGAAAATAAAAGTATATTATTGAAGACTCAAATAGCAAATAGCAGAGTATAAAATCAAGTTTTGCTTACATATCATGTCTAAAATGCTTTTTAAGTTGCTGTTTTTAAACCTATAGTTTTACTTATGTGGATTTAAAAGTTTAAGCTTTCAAAAAGTAATCTATATCAAAATAGGTTTTTCCTACTCTTTGAGTTAAGAATTCATTGCTGTGAGATCTTAAATAAGCTATTGATCAAAAAAGATTGGGAAGATAAGGTAGGAACAAGTTGTGTGCATGCGTGCTCAGTCACTTCAATCGTGTCTGACTCTTTGTGACCCTATAGACTCAGTTCACCAGGGTCTTCTGTCCATGGGATTCTCCAGGCAAGAATACTGGAGTGGATTGCCATGCCATAATCCTCCAGGGGATCTTCCAGACCCAGGGATCTAAGCCATGTCTCCTGCATCTCTGACATTCCAAGTGGACTCTTCACCGCTGAGCCACTAGGGAAGCCCAGGAACTAGTAAGCTGGTAAATGAATAACTTTTCTACTGATACAGAAAAATAAGGCAACCACAAAGTTCAACACAAACTACCAGCAACATCTGGTTGTATACATAATGGTTCTCTCCCTCAGCAGATCCCTGTCAACACAGGAGCCTGAAAACCCAGGACTGAGGAACTGTGATGGTTAATTTTATGTGCTATTTTGATGAGGCCAAAGCACCCAAATATTTGACCCAGTGCCAGTCTTGATATTGCCGAGAAGGTATTTTTATTTTAATGATGTGCTTATGTGTGTGTTCAGTTGCTCAGTTGTATCTGACTCTGCAATCCTATAAACTATAGTCAGCCAGGCTCCTCTGTCCATGGAATATTCCAGGCAAGAATACTGCAGTGGGTTGCCATTTCCTCCTCCAGGGTGATGATATTCACATTTAAATCGGTAGACTTAGAGTAAAGCCATTTATCCTCTGGTTGTAGGTGGGCCTTGTCTGATCGGTTGAAAGCCTCCAGAGACCAGACTGAAGTTCCCCAGAACAGGTAATTCTCTCTGCAGTCTGCCTTTAGAGTCAAGCTGCAGCTTGAAACCTACCTGGTTTCCTAAGTAGGAAACCCTACCTGGGTTTCCAGCCCATCCTGCAGCTTTGAACTTGCCAGCCCCTACAATCACAGGAGTCAATTCCTCCAAATCTCTCTCTTTCTATTTAGGTCAGTCTGTAAAGAACCTGCCTGCAGTAGCAGGAGACAAGGGTTTGATCCCTGGGTCAGGAAGATCCCCTGGAGAAGGAAATGGCAAACCACTCCAGTTTCCTTGCCTGGAAAATCCCATGGACAGAGGAGTGTGGTGGGTTGTGGTCCACTGGGTCTCAAAGAGTTGGGCACAACTGAGCAACTAACATTTTCCCTTTCATGCTTTATATATTATACAACCACCAAAGAGAAACACTATCTCTCCTGCCTTAGCAGGGTTTTTTCCTCCTAAAAAAAAAAAAAGAGAGACATGAAGACTAATACCTGCCTTACAATTGAAGGCAAAGCTTTTGGATTTATTTACTCAAGCGCTTACGGAGCACCTTTGACATAGCAGAACCCGCACTGTCCCAGCCCCATGGGGGTCCAGCAGAGAACCAAAGAGACTCAGTCTCAGCCCTCACGGAGTTTATCATCTGGTGGCAAGATACACATGATAGACAAGTAAACTACTGTATCATGGATTCAATGGTGCAAGTGTGATGAAGAACAACAGAGCAGGGAAGGGAGATAGAGAGCGTTGGTGCTTTAAATACAGGGATGGGGAGGGCCAGGAGGGTAGCAGGGGAGGAGAAATACCAGGAGAGGGAACAGCAGCTATAAATGTCTGAGGTGAGGGTGTGCCTGTTGTGTCCAGAGAGCAAGGAGGCCAGGGGTTAGAGCAGAGTCATCCAGGCAGAGAAGGACAGAGGTCTTTCTCTGAGCAAGGTAAGAAGCCAGTGGAAGGTTTTGAGGGAAGGAGTGACAGGGTTGGGCGTGACTTTGAACAGTTACTCTGGTGGCTCCATGGAGAGTCGAGTCTGGGAGGACACGCCTGGACTAAGGGAGAACTTGAAGACGTTATACTTCAGGCAGGAAGGATGGTGGTTAGAGTTGCCAGGTAGGAGAGGTACGATCCATCAGTGCCGGAGCGGCAGGATTCCAAAGCAGACCTGCTCCCCTTTGGAAGCATCAAGGTCTGAAGGCCACAGATGACTCTGGCACACAGGGATGTCCAAGGCTTGTGTATGAACCCAAGGAAGCGCTCCTGGAAGTTCCTGGGGCTGGAGGGTGGGGCGGGGGGTAAGGCAGGAAGATCTATGACAATGCGACCATGATGACTCTATCATGCTGCTGCTGCTGCTAAGTCACTTCAGTTGTGTCCGACTCTGTGCGACCCCATAGACCGCAGCCCACCAGGCTTCCCCGTCCCAGGGATTCTCCAGGCAAGAACACTGGAGTGGATTGCCATTTCCTTCTCCAATGCATGAAAGTGAAAACTGAAAGTGAAGTCGCTCAGTCGTGTCTGACTCCTAGCGACCCCGTGGACTGCAGCCTACCAGGCTCCTCCGTCCATGGGATTTTCCAGGCAAGAGTACTGGAGTGGGGTGCCATTGCCCTCTCTGGACTCTATCATAATCACACCTAAAATGTCCAATGTTCCTGGACGTGGAGAAAGGATGAGGGGAAAAGGGGACATAGTGTCTGTGCAGTCTAGAAAAGGGGGCAAGGTTCTTCTGGTCTGTCTCCAGAATTAGCCCAGATAGGCAGCATGTTGGCAGTTTTCACGTTCAGTCTGTTGCAGGGCACAAATATCCTTATAACACAGAAGGATGCATCAAGTCCTCTTGGTTTGGTGGCAGCTGCCACTGGGATCATCACGTTAATCTTCTTATCCTGGTTCTGTGTCCAACTAACAAAATGATAGCCACGTAGCCTCCTGGGAGTAGTGAGTTCCCATGCTAGTTACATGAACATTACGTGTTAGTTCCCATGCTACATCATGAACGTTACAATTCACTTGATAGCTATGCTTTTCATAGTAAATTAATAAATTGGTTCAAAGCAAGGGACATATTATACCTATGTCTGATTCATGTTGATGCATGGCAGAAACAAAACACAATATTTTAAAGCGAGTATCCTTCAATTAAATATAAATTTTTAAAAAGTCATATTTGCCTGAATGCCATGAGTCTAACTGATGTGAATCAATCCTCTTGAATCTGAATGATTAGAAAATGTCAATATGTCTTGCTAAACTGAGGAGGAGACTCTAAATCCCTGGCAATGCCACCCTGAAATGTTGGCAAAGGTGGTGGGGTGATTTGAGCTGGACTTTGATGAGAGAATAGGAGTTTGTTAGCTGAAGAATTCAGGAGGAATGCTGTAGGAATGAAATATGCAAAACCACACGGGCAGGAAAGGAAGGTTTTTGTTCACATGTTGTCCAGCATCCATGAAGCAGAGACTGAGTGTTGGAGCATTGTTGAGATACGTTTGAAAAGTTGTTTGTGGTCAGATTATTCCCTGAATGCCATAACAAGAAGCTTGGATTCTCTGCTAAGACAAGGAGGGTGGCCACTATATGTAAGCAGACTTGGAATACAATGGAATATAGATTTGTTTTAGACAATGTCTCCAACGTAATGATGTGAAGGATGGACTGGACTGGAGAGAAACTGGATGTACTGGGGTGTGCGAGGAAGAGTCTCCCCGGGAAACAACATGGACCTGAACAAAGGCAGAGGGAAGGTCCAGAGGGAAGTAGGATCAACAAGATGACTCAAAATGCACCGTGCGTGAATATTAATGGAGAAGCTCGGATAGATTTAGCTTAGCCAAATAGTTAGACAGCAAGATCATTAACTCAGACACGGAAGGGAAATGGGCAAGCAGGAGTTGGAGGAGGATATATTGAGTTCAGGTTTGAACATGTTGATTTTGAAATGTTTATGAGTCATCCAAGTGGAGACATCTAGAAAATGGAAACATAGCTCTGTGGTTCAGGAGAGCCATGTGGGCAAAGCTGCAGCTTTGGGACTTGCTGTGGAAGACATCAAAATCATAAAAGTTGATAAATTAGAATAGATTAGAATTTGGTAGTGTGAGGAGACAGTTCAATGAATAGAATGCCAGATTAATCTTCTAGAATGCCAGTTACCTCATGGGATTGTTGATTTGAAAGCTCCAGTGGGAGAGGAGACCTTAAAAGCTCTCATCTCTGTCTCCCTCTCACCCACCCACCCCCCACCACACACACACATAAATTCGTAACTATGTGAGTTGATGATGTTAACGTGACTTATTGCATGATCATTTCACCATATATACCAGTATGAAATCATGATGTCATACAGCTGAAACTAATATAATGTTACATGTCACTTGTATCTCAGTAAAAATACATCTCTGCACACACACACAAGCTCAGTGAGTTCTCACTCATTCTTATCCCCTCTTCAGCCTGCCATCTGACACTTGACAGGCTAGATCATCCTCATCCTTTCATCCTATAACCACCTCCCACCTGCTTCAGCCGAGAGGGAGCTCTCACTGTGCTCACAATCCATTAAGCTGACTGGGATACCACCTGCCCATCTGCCTCCTCTCAGGTAATCAACCCCACCTGTCCTTCTAAGCCAAGTTAATTTTCAGGTCTTCTATGAGAAAGGAGGAAGAAGAGAAAGTGAGAATAATTACTAAAAAATTTTGTCTATTTTATCTTACAGGTAGGCTAGGAAGAAGAGAAGGGTAGGGACTTTGCTGGTGGTCTAGCGGTTAAGACTCCATGCTTCCACTGCAGGGGTCATGGGTTCAATCCCTGGTTGGGGAACTTAGATCCCACAAGCTATGTGGGCAAAAAGTAAAAAATAAATAAATAAAAATTTTAAAAGAGGAGAAGGGTAAAATGATTAAGTAAATAACTAACAATGTCTCTAGGAATATAGTGATCAGTAACTATACACTTTTGAAAGCAATCATTCACTACTGATATTGAAGTTTCCCATTTACTTCAAATAGTAATGTCTTGTTTTTTAGTAAAATAGCAACTCCTGGATTCAAGGTTTCCAGCTTTCTGCTGAATATGTGAACACTTGCTAGTTGGCAAGTTTTGATCTGAGTGCTGCAATTCAAGCACTAGAGGAAAATACCTGGGGAGCTTTTTGAAATTACCCAAGCTCCTGAAGATTCTGTTATCACTTCCCTTGGGGGCTAGCCTGCTGCTTGAGAAGCCCTAGCTTGTGAGTCTTCTCATGGATGGATGCACCACTTGCCTCCTGTATGGGTTTGAGAATCACTGCAGAGCATGCTGTGCTGTGCTTAATCCCTCAGTCATGTCTGACTCTTTGCCACCCCATGGACTATAACCTGCTGGGCCTCCCTGTCCATGGGGATTCTCCAGGCAAGAATACTGGAGTGGGTTGCCATGCCCTCCTCCAGCAGATCTTCCCAACCCAGAGATCGAACCCAGGTCTCCTGCACTGCAGGCAGATTCTTTACCATCTGAGCCACCAGGGAAGCCCACTACAGAGCACAGGGGGTGGGAAATGGCAGACCTCTCACAAAACCTCAGGTTGGTTATTCCCAGTGATAAAGAGAATCCCTCACCCCGAAAATTGAAAGCAATTAATTGGGTGACTCCAGTTCCACAGAATATAAGGAACAACCCCCAGAAAATACTTAAAAGTATAAGGAAATTTTCCCCTTAAACTGTCATGCAAAATTTTAAAAATATGTAAGAAATGCAATATCCAAGTGAAAAATAAGTCAACAGCCTGTCTCCAATCTGCCGGGTGATATACTTAGCGTATTTATAATTAAATAAGCTGACTTTAAAGTTGTTTTGAGCGTCTAAACTATTTGTTTCCTCCTATGACTTCATGGCACTCTGTCTCCCTCCTTGTCAATCATACTGGGGCCACCGTGTCCTCCAGAGAGGCCGGCTGCATTTCCTGCTATGCTGTGTTAATAGTTCTTAATTATATGGGCACAGTTTCACTGGAGCAGTCATTTTTTGTTCAGTTTATGAATACCAAACAGTCCCAAGCTGTTTTGATGACTAATACCTGCATGTATTATTGTCATTCACTCAGAGCCAGGATTTATTTAGCATCTTAAATTTTAATGGCCCTGTGTTTATTTTTATTAACAAAAGCAAACAGAGCTCTTTGAAATAAGTAGGCACTTGGCTCTAATGAAAGATAATAAGGCACCAAAACTTATTCTAGAAAGTTCTATCCCAGAACTTTAAAATCAGAGAAGAATCAGGTGATCCCTTACTTTGTTGGCTCCGGCTCAAGGTGAGCTGCAGAATCACATGGAGATTCCCAAGCTGGAAGGTTCTCATGAGATCCCCAGATCTGCATTTAACACAAGAACTCAGGGTGATCCTTGAGCTCAGGGTGAAATTTCCTGGCTCACCTCTTCACATACTCACGATGAACCTGAGCCCCAGGGAGGTTAAAGGACTTTCCCAAGGTCGTACAGCTGGATCATGACTAATGACAGTCAAGCAGAAGTGACGGAGCCTCACTCAGCTCTGGGCTCCTCATCCCAACACCTTGCCGGTCTGGACTGCTCCCCTGCCAGGTCCCTAAGGCAGGAGTGGTTGCCTCTCTAGTGCTTCCTGGAAGGGACACTCCCAGTTCTCTGCAGGTGCCACAGACAAGAAGGAAGCTACCTCTGTGCCAAAAGCAGCAGAAAAGCTGTCACCTTCAGGGGAGGACAAGGCCAGCACTGAACAACATTAAAGCCAAGTGCCAGGAGCTTGGAGAGACAGACAGAGATCACTCTGAAATGGCAAGTTCACTCATGATTCACTTAACATGAGCACAATTGTAAAAAATAAAAATCAAAACTCCATTTTTAGTTAACTTTTGTGTATGATGTTACAGAATGCTCTCATTTCATTCTTTGACATGAATCAGTATTACCCAGCCGTTAAAAAAAGAATGAAATAATGTCATTTGCAGGCACATGGATGGATCCATAGATAATTATACTGTCAGACAGAGAAAGACAGATACCATACGATATCACTCTTACGTGGAATCTAAACAAGGACACTAATGCACTTATTTACAAATCAGAAACAAAATAACAGACATAGAAAACAAAACTATGGTGACCAGACAGGAAGGGAAAGAGGGATATATCAGGAGTTGGGGATTAACATATACACACCACTATATAAAACAGATAAACAAGGACCTACTGTATACCACAGGGAACTCTACTCAGTATCTTTAATAACCTATATAGTAAAGAACCTTTAGTCTTGATTTTTTTAAAAAAAACCTTTATTTTATAAAAAATAAAAACAAAATTTGTGTTCCTGATGACTAAATCTTGGAAAGACCTGAACTTACTTATCTTTCTGAGTTTCACTTTCTTATCTGTAAAAACAATATGCTAAACCTACACCCTGTGAAGAATTATCAAGAATATACTAATACTATTTGAACTCTTTCATGAAGTCCTGGCACACTGTAGATACTCAAAAAATGTTATAATTTTAAAAAATATTATTATGTGGTAGGTCAGGGAGATTCTAATTACAAACACATCAAAGTAAAATTATTGATCCCTCCCATCACTAGAGTGCTGTACAGATTAAAAACCAGGGCAGATAGAGGATGTTAGAAAGATTTAGAAGTTTTAAGAGAGCACCTAAAGAACCATGCGGAGAAGGCAATGGCACCCCACTCCAGTACTCTTGTCTGGAAAATCCCATGGATGGAGGAGCCTGGTAGGCTGTAGTCCATGGGATCGCTAAGAGTCCGACATGACTGAGTGACTTCCATTTCACTTTTCACTTTTATGCATTGGAGAAGGAAATGGCAACCCACTCCAGTGTTCTTGCCTGGAGAATCCCAGGGACAGGGGAGCCTGGTGGGCTGCCATCTATGGGGTCGCACAGAGTTGGACACGACTGAAGGGACTTAGCAGCAGCAGCAGCAAAGAAGCCTAAGCGCCGAAGAATTGATGCTTTTGAACTGTGGTGTTGGAGAAGACTCTTGAGAGTCCCTTGGACTGCACAGAGATCCAACCAGTCCATCTTAAAGGAAATCAACTGAATTTCATTGGAAGGACTGATGCTCAAGCTAAAGCTCCAATACTTTGGCCACTTGATGAGAAGAGCCGACGACTCATTGGAAAGACCCTAATGCTGGGAAAGATTGAAGGCAGGAGGAGGGGATGACCTAGGATGAGATGGTTGGATGGCATCACCGACTCCAAAGACAAGAGTTTGAGCAAACTCTTGGACATGGTGATGGGCAGGGAAGCCTGGCCTACTGCAGTCCATGGGGTCACAAAGAGTTGGACATGATTGATCGGCAAAACAGTATAAAATAACACAAATGCAGCTCATGTAATATAATGTCAAGTAAAAAAGTAATGCTAAACAAAGACAGCCACAATTAAACTATATTATTTGGTGATGCATAGTCAGGGAGGCAGAGCTAGAAAGCAAAGCAAGGAATTAGCAAAAAAGAAAAAAAAAATTAGCGGGATATTGGTTCCGGCTAAAAAGTATGGGGTGGGGGGCTGCCATAAGGAAAGACACGTGGGGGACTTCTGGGATTCTGGCTGTGTTCTACTTCTTGACCTGGGAGGTGGTTACATCTGTGTCCCCTTTAAAACACTTGTCTCTTCTTGTGTTGCATGCTTTTCTATGAATATATGTTATACTAATATTTTGCAATAAAAATTTGTAAAGGATTTCAAAAGCCTGAGGGAGTTAACACAGGTTCCCAGCATAGATGTTGGGTTGCATCTCTGCATGAATTGCTAAAATAAGAGTCCAGCTGTGCCTCTGGTTAGTGTAAATATTTGTCTGTGTACCAGCCCAGAGGACTCACACGGCACAGGTCTTATGATGTTTAATTGGAAGGCATTTGATTGGAGGTTGCCAGGATTCATTCAACACTAAATATAGTGCCCATCTAATTCCATATGACTTACACGTTTAGTGCTGACTATATTAAAAATCATCTTAAAAATAGTCATGTTTGCTTGATCCACCAATGTTTTCAGCTGTAGTTTCTATGATTCCCAAACAAACATGGAGAAATAATATATGTCCTAAAGGGGAAGGTGAGCAATTTTCTGAGCTTTACAAGGGAAAAGGCTGTCATTTTGCAACTTAAAAAAATCTTGAATTTATTTTGATTTAGGTGTGATTCAGATCAGATCAGATCAGTTGCTCAGCCGTGTCCGACTCTTTGCGACCCCATGAATCGCAGCACGCCAGGCCTCCCTGTCCATCACCAACTCCCGGAGTTCACTGAGACTCACATCCATCGAGTCAGTGATGCCATCCAGCCATCTCATTTAGCCAGGAACTAAACTAAAACTTGAAGATGTCAGAAGATGAAGTTATAGTCAATGGCTTGTAATTTCATTGTTTGAACTGACTCACACTATTTATACATTTAGATAAGACAGCTTTGGATGGTGTGCCCATGTGTGCTGTTTTAAGTTATAGAATATTTAAAAACTTAGAAACAATTTGGTATCAGAGTTGATGACAACTGCTTCCACAAAACTGAATTCTTAACATGTTTTCTAATTTCCTGTGATTTACTATCTGAAAATGGACCTAACTTATTAACATCAGTTCAGTTCAGTCACTCAGTCATGTCCAACTCTTTGAGACCCCATGAATTGCAGCACGCCAGGCCTCCCTGTCCATCACCAACTCCCAGAGTTTACTCAAACTCATGTCCATTGAGTCAGTGATGCCATCCAGCCATCTCATCCTCTGTCGTCCCCTTCTCCTCCTGCCCCCAATCCCTCCCAGCATCAGAGTCTTTTCCAATGAGTCAACTCTTCGCATGAGGTGGCCAAAGTATTGGAGTTTCAGCTTTAGCATCAGTCCTTCCAATGAACACGCAGGACTGATTTCCTTTAGGATGGACTGGTTGGACCTCCTTGCAGTCCAAGGGACTCTCAAGAGTCTTCTCCAACACCACAGTTCAAAAGCATCAATTCTTTGGCACTCAGCTTTCTTCACAGTCCAAATCTCACATCCATACATGACCACAGGAAAAACCATAGCCTTGACTAGAGGGACCTTTGTAGACAAAGTAATGTCTCTGCTTTTTAATATGCTATCTAGGTTGGTCATAACTTTCCTTACAAGGAGTAAGCATCTTTTAATTTTATGGCTGCAGTCACCATCTGCAGTGGTTTTGGAGCCCAAAAAAATAAAGTCTGACACTGTTTCCACTGTTTCCCCATCTATTTCCCATGAAGTGATGGGACCAGATGCCATGATCTTCGTTTTCTGAATGTTGAGCTTTAAGCCAATTTTTCACTCTCCTCTTTCACTTTCATCAAGAGGCTTTTTAGTTCCTCTTCGCTTTCTGCCATAAAGATGGTGTCATCTGCATATCTGAGGTTATTGATATTTCTCCCGGTCCAGCCCGTGCTTCCTCCAGCCCAGCATTTCTCATGATGTACTCTGCTGCTGCTGCTAAGTCACTTCAGTCATGTCCGACTCTGTGTGACCCCATAGACATCAGCCCACCAGGCTCCCCCGTCCCTGGGATTCTCCAGGTAAGATGTACTCTGCATATAAGTTAAATAAGCAGGGTGACAATATACAGCCTTGACATACTCCTTTTCCTGTTTGGAACCAGTCTGTTGTTCCATGTCCAGTTCTAACTGTTGCTTCCTGACCTGCATATAGGTTTCTCAAGAGGCAGGTCAGGTGGTCTGGTATTCCCATCTCTTTCAGGATTTCCCAGAGTTTATTGTGATCCACACAGTCAAAGGCTTTGGCATAGTCAATAAAGCAGAAATAGATGTTTTTCTGGAACTCTCTTGCTTTTTCCATGATCCAGCGGATGTTGGCAATTTGATCTCTGATTCCTCTTCCTTTCTAAAACCAGCTTGAACATCTGGAAGTTCACGGTTCACATATTGCTAAGGCCTGGCTTGGAGAATTTTGAGCATTACTTTACTAGCGTGTGAGATGAGTGCAATTGTGTGGTATTTTGAGCATTCTTTGGCATTGCCTTTCTTTAGGATTGGAATGAAAACTGACCTTTTCCAGTTCTGTGGCCACTGCTGAGTTTTCCAAATTTGCTGGCATATTGAGTGCAGCACTTTCACATATTAACAATTTATTAACATAGTACTTCATGGAGAAGGCAATGGCATCCCACTCCAGTACTCTTGCCTGGAAAATCCTATGGGCAGAGGAGCCTGGTAGGCTGCAGTCCATGGGGTTGCTAAGAGTCAGACATGACCGAACGACTTCACTTTCACTTTTCACTTTCATGCATTGGAGAAGGAAATGGCAACCCACTCCTGTGTTCTTACCTGGAGAATCCCAGGGACGGGGGAGCCTGGTGGGCTGCTGTCTATGGGGTCGCACAGAGTCAGACACGACTGAAGCGACTTAGCAGCAGCAGCAGCAACATAGTACTTCAAAATTAATTATTTGGATTTACTTTAATGAAGTGTATCATTATGAACAAGAGAGTACAATTTATACGTGCACTTTAAAAACTAATAACAAAACACACACCCATGTACCTACCACCCAATTTAAGAAATAGATCAAAATCTCTGTTCCTTTTCTCCTCCATAAGAGGCAAACACTATTTTAAATGTCCTGACTATCACTCCATGCTTTTCTCTGCAATTTTACCAAGTGTGTGTTGTACGTATAATTACACATATTGCTTAGCTTGACATGTTTCAAGCATTGTGTGTGTTAGTCACTCAGTCGTGTCTGACTCTTTGCGACCCCATGGACTGTAGCTTGCCAGGCTCCTCTGTCCATGAAATTCTCCAGGCAAGAATACTGGAGTGGGTTGCCAGTTCCTGCTCCAGAGGTTTTAAGCATTAAATAAATGAAATCATGTAGCAGCATGTTCAATAAATTTTATTTATTCAGCATTCCTTTTTTTAAATATATTTACCATGTCAACAAGTGCATCTGTACTTCATTCGTTTTCAGTGTTCTATATTCAATTTTCTGAATATATATCATAAAGCGCTGATTCTTACTTTCATGTAAAAGGTATTTGGGTTGTTTCCAGTTTGAGGATTTATTATGTTATCAGAAATGATGCTATTAACATTCTTAGACATGCCTTTTGCCCATGTGCAAGTTTCTCATGATCGAATCTTTAGCAGTGGAATTCCTAGATCATTGGCACACATATCTTTGACTTGAGCAGATAATGTCAAATTGTTTTTCCCAAGTGGTTGTATACAGTTACGTTATTAAATGTCTAAATTTGCTTTTCACTCCCACTTACTCAATTATGAGTTACACAGCGGTAGTAAGTTTCCCTTGCAGATTCTCTTGCTTATAAGTATTAGAAGCAAACTCTGAAGTGACTCGTCAGGCTCACATAATCAAGTTACAGAAAGGCCAAAAGTTGGCTTTAGGTGTGACCAGAAGTGGAAATTTTAATTCCATCAAGATTGTCCCTCTCACTCTCATTTCTGCCTCCCAGTGATGCCTGCCTCATTCTCTCCAAGCAGCTTCTCCACCAAGGAAGGGACACCGTCGTCTGTAATTCCAGATTCACTTCCTTCCAACGTATCAGCTCCAGGTTGAACAATCCTAATGAGAGCTGGACTGGGCCAGCCTGGGGTCCAAGCTCATTCCTTAGATTGATAATCCCTGTGACCAGTGGGTGAGGCCCTCTGATGGGGTCACAAGACCACTTATGTGGTGGACAGTTAGGAGCTTGGTTATCAAGGAAGCGGGGTGACACGGTGAGCTGATGAGTAGTGTAAAATGTAAACAATGACTCTAAAACTGGGATGATGGCTAAGTAAAATAAACCTTAGCCAAACCTTACATGACGTGTGAAGTATGACGCAGAGGATGTCACACCTGAGGACACTCCTGTCACACCCTGACTGCTCCACCACGAGAAGCCAAGGAAGGCCCACCCCTCTCTCCAGGTGCCTGGTGTCACTTGTGAAGGTGTCGCAAGTGGCAGACATGGGAAGAGAAGGGACCTGGCAGCTTGAGCGTATCTCAACGGATTGAACTTCACCTGAACACACTGTTTAGCTTCTAGGGCCAGAGTAGGTTTTTTAATGTAATAGGCTTAACATGGGACTGTTTTTCCTACCAATCAGAACCTAGAGGCTTCAGATAAGACTTGTTACAGACAGAAATAAAGAGGCCACGTCTGTCTCCACATAACTGCACTGCAGTGTGAGCCCACATGGCCTTGAAGTTCCTGCCTCTGTTTTCTGGTTCAGGCGGCCTCCCTCTGGCCCTCCTGGCTGAGGGTCCCCCAGTCTCTGCCTGGACCCTGTCTGCCTCAGCCTAGGTGTCACAGAGCCTTACCATCGGGACGCCACATGGAGTCAGCATCCTTACATGTGGGAGTGAGAGATCAGTTGTATGAGATACAGTCAGTGTCCAGACAATGCTTGCCATTCCCATGGATGCCAGCCTGACTTCATTGGCCAACTTGGTTTTGGGGCTGAAGACTTTCTCTGGACACCAGTGGCTACTCACGGGCACATGACAGGCTGAAAACACTGGACAATTAAGGTCCTTTGGGAGCAACACCAATGACTGGGAGATAAAGACCCCAGCCCCTTTGCCGAGGTGTGGGTCATCTGAGATACATGTTCTAATGTACTCCCCCGCCTCCCCAACAAGGTTAGACGCCAGTTGCCCACGTGGTCACTTGTTTGACAGCACATCTGTGAGATAATAGAAAATCTGTATATTGGTCTCTGCCTCTGGTTCCTGGCACAGAGATCCTGAGAACCTTGTAATTTCCTAAAAGTGATAAGAGCACAGGGAACATCCCTTGCTCGAATATTTGGTCCTTGACTCTGGTTCCTGATGTAGGGCTCCTGAGAACCCTTGTAATTTCTTGGTGATGGGAGGGTCTTTTGTTCCAATGAGGCAAATCTGAGTGAGCCCCTAGGTGGTTTGTGGGTGGAGCTCGTCACAAGAAAGCTAGGAATTAGAAAGTTAGAAGCTTGGAATTTTAGCTCTACCCCCACATTATCTTGAGAAGGGAGAAGGACTGAAAATGGAGTTAATGATGGGGCAGGCCTACATGATGAAGCCTCCATAAAAATCCCAATATTGGTGGGTTTAGAGGCTTGCAGGTTGGTGAACTCATCCACCCTGGGTGGGGGGCGGGTGGTGGTCAGTGTAAGGCAGCCCACCTCCACCAGGACAGCAGCTCCTGTGCTCAGGACCCTCCCAGGTATCTCTTCATCTGGCTGCTCACCTGTATCCTTTAAAACATCCTTCAAATTGGTAAATGTACATGGTTCCCTCCACTCAGTGAGCTGCTCTAGAAATAATGGAATCTGAGGAGGGCATCATGGGAACCCTGATTGGCAGCCAAGTTAGACAGAAGTGCTGGGTGCCCTGAAGATCCGCTCTTTGTAGTTGGCACTTGAACAGGGCTGGGGCAGTCTTGGGGACCGAGACCTTAACCTAGGGGATCTGACACCACCTCCAGTAGACGGGGTCAGAGTTCAGTTAAATTGTGAGACACTTAACTGGTGTCATGGAGAATTGCTTGGCACACGGAAAGGACCCCACACGTGTGGTGATCAGAAGTGTCACAGTGAAGTGTTCAGTGTGCTAAGTGAAGGAGACACACAGGAGAAGGACCACGGAGTATTCCAGCACTGCACCCTTATTGGCTTTCTTCCATTATACTTAACTTCTCCACTAACCTATTGGTGTTTCCTGGGACCATGCCCCAAGTAAATCCTCCTGTGTCTAAATCCTTTCCTTGGGTTTGCCTCTGAAGGGGCACATAAGACAACAGGGAAACAAAACATAAGAGCCTCCAAAAATGTGACTGTGAAGTAGCCAGATTTCCACAGGAGAGTCTGAGGTAAGCTCCTCTCAGAATCCTAAGCAGGAAACTGAGGTGAAAGCCCTTCACCCTTTCTTGTACATGCTTCCAGAATCTCTTCCCTCCTTCACTTCTCTCTCCTCCTTTCTATGCTGGAACACAAGCAACCTTTTGTTGAACGTTTCCTATATCATATCTTCCTTCTACTGTTGGCAAGCAGGCCTCTACTTACCTGATATAAATGTATTCACCATCATTGGCTGAAGGTGTATCTTTTTTAAACTCCATGAGAAATCTATGTGCTGGGTCATCCAGATTCAGCCCTTGGTCGATGTGGGTAAAGAGGAGAGTGACAAAGCCAGCTTGAAACTCAATAATCAAAAAACTAAGATTGTGGCATCTGGTCCCATCATTTCATGGCAAATAGAAGGGGAAAAAGTAGAAATAGTGACAGATTTTATTTTCTTGGGCTCCAATATCACTGCAGATGATGACTGAGGCCATGAAATTAAAAGACATTTGTTCCTTGGAGAGAAAGCTATGACAAACCTAGACAGCACGTTAAAAAGCTGAGACATCACTTTGCCAATAGTGATCCATATAGTCAAAACCATGGTCTTTCCAGTGGTCATGTATAGATGTGAGAGTTAGATCATAAAGAAGGCTGAGTGACAAAGAATTGATGCTTTCGAACTGTGGTGTTGGGGAAGACTCTTTAGAGTCCCTTGGACAGCAAGGAGATCAAAACAGTCAATCCTAAAGGAGATCAACCCTGAATATTCATTGGAAAGACTGATGCTGAAGCTGAAGCTCTAATATTCTAGCCACCTGATGTGAAGAGCTGACTCACTGGAAAAGACCCTGATGCTAAGAAAGATTGAACATAAAAGGAAAAGGGGGCAGAAGAGGATGAGATAATTAGATAGCGTCATGGACTCAATGGACATGAATTTGAGCCAACTCTGGAAGAGAGGACAAAGCAGCCTGGTGTGCTGCAGTCCATGAGGTCATAGACTTGGACACAACTGAGTGACTGAGCACACAAAATTCTCTCTCAAAACTTACTGAACAACTTTCACTATTTTTTTTTTTTATTTCAGAAGCTATCGCCTGTTTTTATTCTTCATTCTTTCTGAAATATCCATCTCCCTGATGGAAGCAGAGATACTGAAGAAAAAGAGAGGAAAGAAACAAACAAAAGTGAAATGAAGAACACAGAATTTCAGGGCCTTTCCTACAAAATAGGTCAATTTCAAACAAATAGTGCACCTAATAGTCAAAGAAATTTAAACCAAGTTGCCCTTCCTGACAAAATAAGCCTGAAAAACAGGTGATCAAGCAAGAGATAAAGAGAGAACAGGAGATGAAAAGTGAGCTTATGGGTCTCAGGAATGAACTCTTCTGAATATGAAATTATTCAGGGTGGGAAGGGTGAGCCCAACTTTCTCCACTCCTGCCCCCACTCTAGCAATTTTCTTTACCCTTTCAGATTCTTCTGATTAAACAAAGACTCCACCTTCCCAGAGGGACAATCCAAAAACTTTACCAGCCCATCTGCCCCTGTTACCACAGTCAATTTGAGCACTATTTGGTCTATATTTTAGCTGTAAAATATAGTTAAAATATATTGGGGCATCCCTGGTGGTTCAGATGGTAAGGAATGTGCTTGCAATGCAGGAGAACTGGGTTCAATCCCTAGGTTGGAAAGATTCCTTGGAGAAGGAAATGGCTACCCACTCCATTATTCTTGCCTGGAGAATTCCAAGGACAGAGGAGCTTGGCAGGCTACAGTCCATGGGGTCACAAAGTCAGACATGACTAAGTGACTAACACTCTTTACAGAAATGAATTTCTCTTTAGACCCCCAAAAAGGAAAACAGACATGGATAAAAGCATATCCAGAAACAAAGACAATAGGCTTGAGGAAATAACAAAATGAAATGAAAAAGAACAAACAAATAAAATAAGGAAGAATATGGCAAATAGGGATGGGACACATAAAAATTATCACTATTCTCAAAAGAGCTCACAAAATAGGGGGAGAATCAAGTGTATATTTGAATAAATGTTCCTGAAATAAAGATTCAAATCCATAAATTACAAAGACATAGCTAAGCTAACATTTCAGAAAATTTGACTAGGACTACTTAATCAGACATATCCCATAAAGTGGATTTGGGGAGGGAAGTTATAGTAAGTTACACAGGCAAGAAATAAGGAAGCACATGAAAATCAGCTGAAATAAGAAAGAACAGGAGAGTGTGGGAGAATGAGATGATGGAGGAGTAGGTAGATGTGGAGAACATCTCTCTCCATGGATGCATCAGGAATATACCTTCAGACACAGAAGTGCATGCAGAACACCAGCTGAGAGTGGATAGGAGTATCTGACCAGTGGGAAAGAATATATAGGACCACGCAAAACTCGGTAGGATGAAGGAACTAGGGGGAAAAAACAGGTGTGCTAGCAGGGCTGGACCTGCCCTCAGCGGGTGGGGGAACTGAAGCCTATGCGCACAGCGGGGCAATTGTCTGAGTCAGAGCAGAAACATTTAAGGCTGAGAGTGAAACAGCTGATCAGTGGCAGCCTAAATGGAATGAGAATCAGACAATCCTTGCCACAGCCATACATACCCTGGACAGGGACACTGGTCCCCTGGAAGGTGAAGTGGCTGGGAGCTGGGGTTTAGGGATTGTGGAGCAATCCCAGGGAGAGGGCTGCTGTGGACTGCAGAGAAACAGATTGAGGGGTTGTGAGGCAGAAGATCATGGTGGGAAATGCCTGTGGAGGAAAGTCAGGCAGCCATGGAAGCAAGGAGATACTGCTGAGTCAGCGTAGTGGGTGAAGTCATCTCCATAGCCTCTCTCTCCCCACATGCCAGCAATGGCAGCCAAACAATAGAGAGGCTGGCCCATCAAGCACCTGACACACTGAACTACAGAGTAGGACTCCACCCAGGGTACTTCTATAAGTGACTGATGCATGGAACTACATGGTAGGACCCCACCCAGGGTGCCCCTTTAAGTGCCTGATGTGCCAATATACAGAGTTGGACCCCAGCCAGGGGGGCCCTCTATGTGCCTGACCGGCCAAACAACAGAGAAGGACCCCAGGCAAGGGAGTCCTCTAAGTGCCTGAACAGGCAGAGCTATGGAGAAAGACCGGCCAAACAGGCCTTCTGATCAACAACAAGAGGCTAAAAAAAAAAGACTCTGATCGGGCCATAACCCCTGCAGTGGAGGCAGTCCGTGTTCCTGTACAGTTGGTGCCACCAGGGTCCCCGAAATCCAAGAAGCTGCGCCACCATCACATTCAACTGTCACTGGGGCAGAGCTGACACAGGGGAAAAAAGTCTTGTATTTATGCACGCAGCATCACTTTGGTCACGTTCAACTCTTTGCAACCCTGTGGACTGTGGCCTGTCAGGCTTCTCTGTCAGAGAGGGTTTCTCCAGCCAAGAATACAGGACTGTACTGGCCAATACTGGTTGCCATGCCCTTCTAAAGCACTATATTTCCTGCTGCCCTGCCGCCAACCCCCCTGAGTATCTGGTGCTGCACCACCTCCACACCTGGGCCTCACTGGGGCAGACCCAAGTCCTCCAGGGCAGCCTCAGGAGCAAACCCCAGTGGATGACCCACATGCAGAGGTGGAAACAAAACCACAATTAAAACCCAGGGGCAGTATGGCCAAGGAAGAAGACCCAAACCCTTCCCACCAGCTGTACAAGCTGCAGATTAAATCCATATGATCAACTAGGCAGACTCTGTGTCTATGGGATATATAAAAGGACATTGAGAGCTCCTACAAAAGAAAATGCACTAGTTCTGATAGCCATGGACAATGGAGGCTAGAACACACAGGAGTAGGAGCAGATTAGAATCTGAGCTGCCCCCTCAGCAGGTCCAGAGATCAGCACAGTGTTGGAGGGCATCCTAGGGAGATGAGGTGGATTGTGACTCCCAGTGAGGGAAAGGACTCTGACAGCAGTGACTCAAGAAAAACATTTATTATTCTTATTTTTTGTCTTGCTCTGTAAATTCTTTTGGATTTATTTTTCTTCTTTTTTTTTTTCCTTTTTTTCTTCCTCTATTGTAGTTGTCATTTTATTGGCACTAAGAAATCCAATTAAGCTTTTGAGCTATTTTTTTTCCTCAGTCACAATTTTTATTGTTGTCATAAACATCTGCCTCTATGTTGGGCTTTTGCAATTCTGTGGAGTTTTCCTTTTTTTTTTTTTTTTGCTTTTATCTTTTCTTAATTTTAATTTTTAAACTTACTATTATTTTTTCTACATTTATTCCTTTGCTTGTTTTCCCTATTGTTCTCCCCTTGCAGTTAAATTTTAATGTATATAAATATTCTTTATCTGCCTCTAACTTTGAATATCTATTCTTTCTTTCTTTCTTTTCTCTGCTTTCCTCTCAAAACATTTGTTAGTTTTATTTTCATTACTTTATTCCCCAATTAGCACCTTGCTTTAGTTTTGTTTTTCAGTTTGTGCTTTAATTAATTTTGTTCTGGTGAATATAATTTTTGGTTTCCTTTGTTCACTGGGTCAATCTATTTTACTTTATTTTTGTTGTACTGTTTTGATTTTGTTTATGGATGTATATGTATATGTGTATATTCAGTCACCCTTTCTACTGTTATAAACCTCTGCCTCTACATTGGGCTTTTGCGTTCTGTGGAGTTTCTCTCTTTTTTTTCTTTCTTCCTCCATTTTCTTCTTTTTTTACAGTTTTAATTTTTAATTTTTTTAACCTATTATATTTTTTCCTACATTTATTCCTTTGTTTGCCTTTCCTACTGTCCTTTTCCCCTTGCAGTCAACCTTTAATGTATATAAATCTTCTTTATCTACCTCTATCTAACTTTGCATATCTATTCTTTCTTTCCTTTCCTCTCAAGATATTTGTTCGTTTTGTTTTCATTGCTTTATTCCCCACTTGGCAACTTGCACTAGCTTTGTTTTCCAGTTAGTACTTAAGTTAGTTTTGTTCTTAACTGGTAAATATATTTTTTGATTTCCTTTGTTTTCTGGGTCAATCTACTGTAGTTTATTTTTGCTGGACTATTTTCACTTTGCTCATGGGGGTATATGTGTATGTGTATATTCCATTATTTTAATTATTATTTGCCTGATTTTGTAACTGCCATTTGTCTGGGGATCATCTTTGGTTTCTCCTTTTTGGATATTTGTTTTAATCTCACTTAATGCCATAACAAACCACTTGTGGAATCTTCATTCCTGGCCAGAGATCAAGCCCTGAGCCTTTGGAGTGGGAGCACTGACTCCAACACCCTAGACTATCAGAGAACTAAACCGAGGGAAAATCAAATAGTGAGAACTCACACAAAGGAAGCCACTTGAATATACGACCCAGCATCACCCAACCACTAAGAGCACCCTGTGCAGGATGCCTCATCTAAACAACAAAAATACAAACCCAATAATCAGCAGACAGGATTACCACCCCACTCAGCCTTGTCTGTCAGAGGAAAAACAAACAAACAAAAACTCAGCACAAATCTCA
Source organism: Bos taurus (assembly GCF_002263795.3). NCBI lineage: Eukaryota > Metazoa > Chordata > Mammalia > Artiodactyla > Bovidae > Bos > Bos taurus. The sequence goes on from NC_037336.1 coordinate 9,478,017, forward strand.
CCCTATAAGAAGATTACACAAACCACTGGACCAACTTTAAAGGACAGACCAAAAGGAAGAAAGAATTCAACGTTGAAGCCTGGGGAAAGGAAACCTCAAGCACAATAACTTAAAAAAATAATAATAATGAAAGGGCAGAGAAATATTGCACAAATGAAGGAACAAACTAGAAACACAGAAGTCCAAATAAATGAAGAGGAAATATGCAAACTACCTGAAAAAGAATTCAGAATAATGATAGTAAAGATGATCAGAAATCTTGAAAACAAAATGGAGAAAATGCAAGAATCAATTAACAAAGACATAGAAAAATTAAAGAATAAACATACAGAAACAACACAATTACTGAAATTAAAAATATTCTAGAAGGAATCAATATCAGAATATCTGAAGCATAACAACGAATCAGTGAGCTGGAAGATAAAATGGTGAAAATAACTTCTGAAGAGCAGAATAAAGCAAATAGAATGAAAAGAACTGAGGACAGTCTCAGAGACCTCTGGGACGATATCAAATGCACAAACATTTGCATTATAGGGGGTCCCAGAAGAAGAAGACAAAAAGAAAGTGTATGAGAAAATTCTTGAAGAGATTATAGATGAAATTTTCCTTAACATGGAAAAGGAAATAGTCAATCAAGTCCAAAAGGCACAAAGAGTCCCATACAGGATAAACCCAAGGAGAAACTTCCAAAACACATACTAATCAAAGGAACAAAGGCTAAACACAAAGGGTATTAAAAGCAGCAAGGGAAAAGCAACAAATAACATACAAGGGAAACCCCATACATTTAAAAGCTGATCTTTCAGCTGAAACTCTGAAGGCCACAAGGGAATGGCAGGATATATTTAAAGTATTGAAAGGGGAAAATCTACAAACAAGATTACTGTACCCGGTAAGGATCTCACTCAGAATTGATGGAGAAATAAAAAGCTTTGCAGACAAGCAAAAGTTAAGGGAATTCAGCATCACCAAACCAGCTTTACAACAAATGTTAAAGGGACTTAGATAGTCAAGAAATAAACGGGAAGAAAAAAGATCTACAAAATTGACCCCAAAGAATTAAGAAAATGGCAATAGGAACATATATATCAATAATTACTTTAAATGTAGATGGATTAAATGCTCCAACAAAAGACACAGACTGGCTGAATGTATACAAAAACAAGACCCATATATATGCTGTCTACAAGAAACCCAGTTCAGACCTCAAGATACATATAGACCAAAGTGAGAGGATGGAAAAATATATTCCATGCAAATGGGAAGCAAAACAAAGCTGGAGTAGCAATCTTCATATCAGACCTTAAAATAAAGAAGATTACCAGAGATAAGGGAGGACATTACATAATTATCAAGGAATCAATCCAAGAGGAAGACATAACAATTGTAAATATCTACAACAAAGGTCCATCTAGTCAAGGCTATGGTTTTTCCAATGGTCATGTATGAATGTGAGAGTTGGACTGTGAAGAAAGCTGAGCACTGAAGAATTGATGCTTTTGAACTGTGGTGTTGGAGAAGACTCTTGAGAGTCCCTTGGACTGCAAGGAGATCCAACCAGTCCATTTTAAAGGAGATCAACCCTGGGTGTTCTTTGGAAGGAATGATGCTAAAGCCGAAACTCCAGTACTTTGGCCACTTGATGCAAAGAGTTGACTCATTGGAAAAGACTCTGATGCTGGGAGGGGTTGGGGGCAGGAGGAGAAGGGGACGACAGAAGAGATGGCTGGATGGCATACCGACTCAATGGATGTGAGTTTGAGTGAACTCCAGGAATTGGTGATGGACAGGGAGGCCTGGCGTGCTGCAATTCATGGGGTCGCAAAGAGTTGGACATGACTGCGTGACTGAACTGAACTGAACTGAACTGATGACCCCAACATAGGAGCACCTCAATACATAAGACAAACATTAACAGATATAAAATGAGAAATTGACAGTAACACAATAATAGTTGGAAATTTTAACACCACACACACACCAATGGACAGATCATCAAAACAGAAAATTCATAAGGAAACATAAGTCTTAAATGATACATTATATGAGATGGATCTCATAGATATCTTCAGGACATTCCATCCAAATGCAGAAGAATACACCTTCTTCTCAAATGGACATGGACCATTCTCCAGGAGAGACCACATCTTGGGTCATAAATCAAACCTCAGTAAATTTAAGAAAACTGAAATAGTATCAAGCATCTTCTTGGACTACAGTACTATGAGACTAGATATCAATTGCAAGGAAAAAAATGTAAGAAACACAGACACATGGAGACTAAACAACACATTTCTAAGTAACCAAAAGGTTACTGAAGAAATCAAAAGGGAAATCAAAAATTTTCTAGAAACAAATGACAATGAAAACATGACAACTCAAAACCTATGGGAGGCAGCAAAAGCAGTCCTAAGAGGGAAGTTTATAGCAATACAATCCTACCTCAAGAAACAAGAAAAACATCAAATACACAACCTAACATTACACCTAAAACAACTGGAAAAACAAGAACAAAAAAATCCACAAAATTGGTAGAAGGAAAGAAATCATAAAGATCTGAGCAGAAATAAATGAAAAATGAATGAAAGAAACAATAGTAAAGGTTAATAAAACTAAAAGCTGGCTCTTGGAGAAGATGAACAAAATTGACAAACCGTTAGCCAGACTCATCAAGAAAAAAAGAGAGAAGAATCAAATCAACAATATTAGAAATGAAAACGGAGAGGTTACAATAGACAATGCAGAAATGCAAAGGATTATAAGAGAATATTATGAAAAATTAAATGGCAATAAAATAGATAACCTAGAAGAAATGGATTCTTTGATTCTTAGAAAAGTTCAGTCTTCTCAGACTGAGCCAGGAAGAAATAGAAATTATAAACAACCCAATTACAAGCACTGAAATTGAAGCTTTGATAAAAAAAATCTCCCAAAAAACAAAAGCCCAGGACCAGATGGCTTCACAGGAGAATCCTACCAAACATCTAGAGAAGAGCTAACGCCTATCCTTCTAAAATGCTTTCAAAAATTGCAGAGGAAAGAACACTTTCAAATTCATTCTATGAGGCCACCATCACCCTGATACCAAAACCAGACAAAGACAACACAAAAAAAGAAAACTACAGGCCAATATCACTGATGAACATAGATGCAAAAATCCTCAGCAAAATTCTACCAAACAGAATTCAGCAACACATCAAAAAGCTCATATGCCATGATCAAGCTGGGTTTATTCCAGGAATGCAAGGATTCTTCAATATATGCAAATCAATCAACGTGGTACACCATATTAACAAACTGAAATATAAAAACCATATGATCATCTCAATAGATGCAGAAAAGGCTTTGACAAAATTCACCACCAATTTATGATTCAGTTCAGTTCAGTTCAGTTCAGTCGCTCAGTCGTGTCCAACTCTTTGTGACCCCATGAATCGCAGCACGCCCAGCCTCCCTGTCCATCACCAACTCGTGGAGCTCACTCAGACTCACATCCATCGAGTCAGTGATGCCATTAAGCCATCTCATCCTCTGTTGTCCCCTTCTCCTCCTGCCCCCAATCCCTCCCAGCATCAGAGTCTTTTCCAATGAGTCAACAGTTCGCATGAGGTGGCCAAAGTACTGGAGTTTCAGCTTTAGCATCATTCCTTCCAAAGAAATCCCAGGGCTGATCTCCTTCAGAATGGACTGGTTGGATCTCCTTGCAGTCCAAGGGACTCTCAAGAGTCTTTTCCAACACCACAGTTCAAAAGCATCAATTCTTTGGTGCTCAGCTTTCTTCACAGTCCAACTCTCACATCCATACATGACCATTGGAAAAACCATAGCCTTGACTAGATGGATCTTTGTTGGCAAAGTAATGTCTCTGCTTTTGAATATGCTATCTAGGTTGGTCATAACTTTCCTTCTAAGGAGTAAGCGTCTCTTAATTTCATGGCTGCAGTCGCCATCTGCAGTGATTTTGGAGCCCCAAAAAATAAAGTCTGACACTGTTTCCACTGTTTCCCCATCTATTTCCCATGAAGTGATGGGACCAGATGCCATGATCTTTGTTTTCTGAATGTTGAGCTTTAAGCCAACTTTTTCACTCTTCTCTTTCACTTTCATCAAGAGGCTTTTGAGTTCCTCTTCACTTTCTGCCATAAGGGTGGTGTCATCTGCATATCTGGGGTTATTGATATTTCTCCATGCAATCTTGATTCCAGCTTGTGCTTCCTCCAGCCCAGCATTTCTCATGATGTCCTCTGCATATAAGTTAAATAAGCAGGGTGAAAATATACAGCCTTAAAGTACTCCTTTTCCTATTTGGAACCAATCTGTTGTTCCATGTCCAGTTCTAACTGTTGCTTCCTGACCTGCATACAGATTTCTCAGGAGGCAGGTCAGGTGGTCTGGTATTCCCATCTCTTTCAGAATTTTCCACAGTTTCTTGTGATCCACACAGTCAAAGGCTTTGGCATAGTCAATAAAGCAGAAATAGATGGTTTTCTGGAACTCTCTTGCTTTTTCCATGATCCAGCAGATGTTGGCAATGTGATCTCTGGTTCCTCTGCCTTTTCTAAAACCAGCTTGAACATCAGGAAGTTCACAGTTCACATATTGCTGAAGCCTGGTTTGGAGAATTTTGAGCATTACTTTACTAGCATGTGAGATGAGTGCAATTGTGTGGTATTTTGAGCATTCTTTGGCATTGCCTTTCTTTGGGATTCTGTGTTGTTGGGTGTTGTCATTATAGACATGCCTGAACTGGCTAAGTCTGCTCCTGCCCCTAAAAAGGGCTCTAAAAAAGCTGTGACCAAGGCCCAGAAGAAGGACGGCAAGAAGCACAAGCACAACCGCAAGGAGAACCACTCCGTGTACGTGTACAAGGTGCTGAAGCAAGTCCATCCGGACACCGGCATCTCGTCGAAGGCCATGGGAATCATGAACTCCTTCGTCAACGACATTTTTGAGCCCATCGCTGGTGAGGCATCGCACCTGGTGCATTACTACAAGCGCTCAACTATCACATCCAGGGAGATCCAGACTGCCGTGCGCTTGCTGCTACTTGGGGAGCTGGGCAAGCATGCCATGTCTGAGGGCACTAAGGCTGTCACCAAGTATACCAGCTCCAAGTAAATATAATATGCCTAGCCGCTGTTAACAGAGAAGGCAATGGCACCCCACTCCAGTACTCTTGCCTGGATAATCCTATGTACAGAGGGCCTGGTGGGCTGTAGTCCATGGGGTCGCTAAGAGTCAGACACGACTGAGTGACTTCACTTTCACTTTCTTTGGGATTGGAATGAAAACTGACCTTTCCAGTCCTGTGGACACTGCTGAGTTTTCCAAATTTGCTGGCATATTGAGTGCAGCACTTTCATGGCATCATCTTTCAGGATTTGAAATAGCTCAACTGGAATTCCATCACCTCCACTAGCTTTGTTTTTAAAACTCTTCAAAAAATGGGCATAGAAGGAACCTACCTCAACATAGTAAAGGCCATATATGATAAGCCTACAGCAAACATTATTCTCAATGGTGAAAAACTGAAAGCATTCCCCCAAAGATCAGGAACAAGACAAGGCTATCCTCTTTCCCCACTATTATTCAACATAGTTCTGGACGTCCTAGCTACTGCAATCAAAGAAAAAGAAATAAAAGGAATCCATATTGGAAAAGAAGAAGTAAAGCTTTCACTGTTTGCAGATGACATGATACTGTACATAGGAAACCCTAAAGATAGTATCAGAAAATTACTCAACCTAATCAGTGAATTTAGCAAAGTTGCAGGATACAAAATCAATACACAGAAGTCACTTGCATTACTATATGCTAACAATGAAAAATCAGAAAGAGAAATTAAGGAATCAATCCCAATCACCATTACAACAAAAAGAATTAAATATCTATGAATAAACTTACACAAGGAGACAAAAGAATTGTACACAGAAAAGTATTAAGACACTGATGAAAGAAATCAAAGATGACATAAACAGATGGAGAGATATTCCATGTTCCTGGGTAGGAAGAATCAATATTGTGAAAATGACTATACTACCAAACACAATCTACAGATTTAACGTGATCATTATCAAATTACCATGGCATTTTTTCACAGAACTAGAATAAAAAATTTCACGATTCATATAGAAACACAAAAAAACCCCAAATAGCCAAAGCAGTCTTGAGAAAGAATGGAGCTGGAGGAATTAACTTTCCTGACTTCAGATAATATTACAAAGCTACAGTCATCAAAACAGTATGGTACTGGCACAAAAACAGAAATATAGACCAATAGAACAAGATAGAAAGCCCAGAGATAAACCCATGCACCTATGGGTACCTCATTTTTGACAAAGGAGGCAAGATCATACAATGGGGCAAAGGCAGCCTCTTCAATAAATGGTACTGGGAAAACTGGACAGCTATATGTAAAAGAATGAAATTAAAATAATTCCTAACACCATACACAAAGATAAACTCAAAATGGATTAAAGACCTAAATGTAAGACCAGAAACTATAAAACTCTTAGAGGAAAACATAGGCAGAACACTCAACAAAATAAATCAAATAAGATCCTCTATGACCCACCTCCTAGACTAATGGAAATAAAAATGCAAGTAAACAAGCGGGACCTGATTAAACTTAAAAGCTTTTGCACAGCAAAGGAAACTATAAACAAGGTGAAGACACAATGCTCGGAATGGGAGAAAATAATAGCAAATGAAACAACTGACAAAGGATTAATTTCCAAAATATGGAATCAGCTCATACAACTCAATACCAGAAAAACAAACAACCCAATCAAAAAGTGGGAAAGAAACCTAAGCAGACATTTCTCCAAAGAAGACATACAGATGGCTAACAAACACATGAAAAGATGCTCAACATCCCTCATTATTAGAGAAATGCAGATCAAAAGTACAATGAGATATCACCTCACACTGGTCAGAATGGCCCCCATCAAAAATGCTACAAACAACAGATGCTGGAGAGGGTGTAGAGAAAAGGGAATGTTTTTGCACTGTTGGTGGGAATGTAAATTGATACAGTCATTATGGAAGATGGCATAGAGATTCCTTAAAAAACTAGGAATAAAATCACCATATGACTAAGGAATCCCACTCCTAGGCAAAACCCTGAGGAAACCAAAATTTTTCAAAATAGACTCATATATCCCAATGTTCATTGCAGCACTATTTACAATAGCTAGAACACAGAAGCAATCTAGATGTCCATTGACAGATGAATGAATAAAGAAATTGTGGTACATATACACAATGGAATATTACTCAGCCATAAAACGGAACACATCCAAGTCAGTTCTAATGAGCTGGATGAACCTAGAACCTATTATACAGAGTAAAGGGAGTCAGAAAGAGAAAGATAAATACTGTATTCTAACGCATATATCGGAGAAGGCAATGGCACCCCGCTTCAGTACTGTTGCCTGGAAAATCCCATGGATGGAGGAGCCTGGTAGGCTGCAGCCCATGGGGTCTCTAAGAGTCGAACACGACTGAGCAACTTCACTTTCACTTCTCACTTTCATGCATTGGAGAAGGAAATGGCAATCGGCTCCAGTGTTCTTGCCTGAAGAATCCCAGGGACGGGGGAGCCTGGTGGGCTGCCGTCTATGGGGTCGCACAGAGTTGGACATGACTGAAGCAACTTAGCAGCAGCAACGCATATATATGGAATCTAAAAAAATGGTACTGAAGAATTTATTTACAGGGCAGCAATGGAGAAAGAGACATAGAGAATAGACTTATGGACATGGGGAGAGGAGAGAAGAGGGTGAGATGTATGGAAAGAGTAACATGGAAACTTATTTTACCATATGTAAAATAGATGGCCAATGAGAATTTGCTGTATGTCTCAGGAAACTCAAACAGGGGCCTCTGTATCAACCTAGAGGGGTGAGATGGGGTGGGAGATGGGAGAGAATTTCAAAAGGGAGGGGATATATGTATTCCTATGGATGATACATGTTGAGGTTTGACAGAAAACAGCAAAACTCTGTAAAGCAATTATCCTTCAATAAAAAATAAAGTAATTAATAAAGAAAAAAAAAGAATAGGAGGAAATGAATTCAGGATATTTAGGGTCCTGACATGCTGAAAGGTGGACTTCCCTGGTGGCTCTGCCTGCAATGCAAGAGACCTGGGTTTGATCACCCACTTTAGCCTTGCCTAGAGAATCTTATGGTCAGAGGATCCTGGCAGGCTGCAGTCTATAGGGTCACAAAGTGTCAGACACGACTGAAATGACTAAGCAGCAGCAGCAGCATGTTGGAAGGCAGCAGAGTGTGGTTGTTGAAAGCCTTCACTGGCTGTGTAATTAGACCCCAGCCCTACCCTTTATTACCCTGTCTCCTGACATTGTTTTGCCTCTCTGTGCCTCAGCTTTCTTACCTTTAAGATGTTGATGGCAGAGGTCCCTGGTGGTCCAGTGATTAAGAATCCACTTTCCAATGCAGGGGACACAGGTTTGATCCTTAGTGGAGGAACTAAGATCCCACGTGCTGCAGGATAACTGAGCCCACAGGCCGCAACTAGAAATAAGCCCTCGCGCCGCAACACAAGATCCTATATGCCACAACTGAGACCCTATGGAGCCAAATAAATATGTACTTTTAAAATAAGTAAATAAAGTGATACTTTAAAAATAAATAAATAAAAATAATAGCCAGTAATAGCCACCCACAGAATACAGTAATGATGAAGATTGAGATGATACATTTCATCCCCTTAGAAAAATGCCCAGCCCATATTAAGCACAATTAATTATTATTATATCACAGAACTTGGTAATTTTCTGAAAGTAGAGAGTCAGAGCAAGGGAAGAGATAAAGATGACTTCTAGGCTTCAAGCCTGGACATTCATAGCCCCATTCATTATCAAGGAGAATACAGAAGATAAGATTATAAAAGTGTCCCCAATTATGGATTCATTTTGAGCATTTTATGATGGAGGCATCTTTGGACAGATGAGTAGAGCTGTCCCCTGGGTGTCAAGCACTCTTGGGGGAGCTGTCAGGGCTAGAGCCAGATGCAGACATCTTTAGTGAGCGCTTGAAGCCAGGGATGTGGGTGAGATCTCGTTTGTGAGGCACCCAGGAGAGAAGGAAGGGGTAAGCACTGAACTGCCGAACATCCTCACCTGGGGGCTGGGCAGAGGGCTAAGGGCTGTGATGAGGGACCAGTGGAGAACAAAGGGAGAAGGAAATGGCAACCCACTCCGGTATTCTTGCCTGGAGAATCCTGTGAACAGAGGTGCCTGGTGGGCTGCTGTCCATAGGGTCGCACAGAGTCAGACACGACCGAAGCCACTTAGCACGCATGCATGCATTGGAGAAGGAAATGGCAACCCACTCCAGTATTCTTGCCTGGAGAATCCCAGGGATGGAGAAGCCTGGTGGACTGCCGTCTATGGGGTCTCACAGAGTCGGACACGACTGAAGGGACTTAGCAGCAGCAGCAGCAGAACAAAGACAAGGGGGACAGTGATGCAGCACAGCACCGGGTCTTTGGAGAGCCTGTAGTCGGGAACACAGATAATGACTAACCTCCATCCAAAGAATGACACTCCTCCCATGAGAAAGAAAACCCTGAGGATATGTGTGGGAGCTGGTAAGTGAAGTGTGTAGACTGTCGCTGGTAAAGCTGAAGAGAGTTTCCATCTGGTGCTTCAGTTTTGTCTATAAAGTAAGAGCAAGGCCGCCTGTGGCCACATACAGGAAGTCAGTGCAGAAAACTCAACAGTGGCCACAGGACTGGAAAAGGTCAGTTTTCATTCCAATCCCAAAGAAAGGCAATGCCAAAGAATGCTCAAATTACTGCACAATTGCACTCATCTCACATGCTAGTAAAGTAATGCTCAAAATTCTCCAAGCCAGGCTTCAGCAATATGTGAACCATAAACTTGCTGATGTTCAAACTGGTTTTAGAAAAGACAGAGGAACCAGAGATCAAATTGCCAACATCCGCTGGATCATGGAAAAAAGCAAGAGAGTTCCAGAAAAGCATCTATTTCTGCTTTATTGACTAGGCCAAATCCTTTGACTGTGTGGATCACAAGAAACTGTGGAAAATTCTGAAAGAGATGGGAATACCAGACCACCTGACCTGCCTCTTGAGAAATCTGTATGCAGGTCAGGAAGCAACAGTTAGAACTGGGCATAGAACAACAGACTGGTTCCAAATAGGAAAAGGAGTTTGTCAAGGCTGTATATTGTCACCCTGCTTATTTAACTTGTATGCAGAGTACATCATGAGAAACACTGGACTGGAAGAAGCACAAGCTGGAATCAAGATTGCATGGAGAAATATCAATAACCCCAGATATGCAGATGACACCACCCTTATGGCAGAAAGTGAAGAGGAACTCAAAAGCCTCTTGATGAAAGTGAAAGTGGAGAGTGAAAAAGTTGGCTTAAAGCTCAACATTCAGAAAACGAAGATCATGGCATCTGGTCCCATCTCTTCATGGGAAATAGATGGGGAAACAGTGGAAACAGTGTCAGACTTCACTTTTCTGGGCTCCAAAATCACTGCAGATGGTGACTGCAGCCATGAAATTAAAAGACGCTTACTCCTTGGAAGGAAAGTTATGACCAACCTAGATAGCATATTCAAAAGCAGAGACATTACTTTGCCAACAAAAGTTTGTATAGTCAAGGCTATGGTTTTTCCAATGGTCATGTATGGATGTGAGAATTGGACTGTGAAGAAGGCTGAGCCGAAGAATTGATGCTTTTGAACTGTGGTGTTGAAGAAGACTCTTGAGAGTCCCTTGGACTGCAAGGAGATCCAACCAGTCCATTCTGAAGGAGATCAGCCCTGGGATTTCTTTGGAAGGAATGATGCTAAAGCTGAAACTCCAGTACTTTGGCCACCTCATGTGAAGAGTTGACTCATTGGAAAAGACTCTGATGCTGGGAGGGATTGGGGGCAGGAGGAGAAGGGGACGACAGAGGATGAGATGGCTGGATGGCATCACTGACTCGATGGACATGAGTCTGGGTGAACTCTGGGAGTTGGTGATGGACAGGGAGGCCTGGTGTGCTGCAGTTCATGAGGTCACAAAGAGTCGGGCACGACTGAGCGACTGAACTGAGCTGAATTGAATAATGGGAGGGTGATCGGATGTATCCCTTCTCCAAGGGGGAAAAAAAAGTCTCATCAAGGACTCAGCAGACATTCAATGAAAAGTATGAACTATAGTATTGCAAGAAAAAAATTTTTTTGGCCAGAGATTTTTCTCAGCAATTTTTTCCAGTGTTATGAATGTAGAAACAAGAGCCAGGATGGAGAATTTGAGGTAAGATGTGGCATGCAAAATTTATTACATGGCTACTTTTGCCATAAAACAAAGTATAAAATAACTAAATTGAGTCCTTTTCAAGATTTACCTGGGACTAGAACATTGGCTTGGGATACAAAATACCTGTATCCAACTTCACATCCCTATTGTCTATTGAAAGGATTTTAATCCTTTAATAAAGTCACTCATAACATACAATGGAAAGTATTTCCTAGAATTTTGTAAAACTAATGAGAAGGAAGCTTGAATATGCTGATTAACGTGTAAGCGAGTTATTGGAAAAGGAACGATTATTGTTTTAATATCCTCTCAGTTACTCTAAAAGATTCCAAAACTGATTGTATAACACGCTATATAAAGTACAAGGCTTAGTCATAGTATCATCAGTCTCATACCTGGGTTTTCATACTTAGTATAAATGTCTGGAGGATTTTTTATCCTCCAGCTGAATGGCTTAAAACTCCCATAAAGGTCACTACACAGCACAAAAAAGACATCTTAGATATAGTTATTTCAAGACATTTATACAGATAAATGCATTTCTGTTCACTTTCAGCATTCAGTAGTTTGTTGTAAATTGGAGTATAACTAGGAAATCATTTCCATGATCATATTAAAGACACAATTTATTAAATACTTTAAACATCATTCACAAAACAACATTAGGGCATAAGAGTGACAGTAGAGCTCACTAATCAAAGGATCATTACTTCACCTCTTTTCAAGGATTTGGTTGTCTACACACAAAAAAAATTTTTTTTAATGGTATACAAAAAAATATGTTAAAGAAATGGGTCACTTAAACAATTTGTTGAAGTACAATGAATCAAACTGAAGCCAAAAACAAAAAAAATGAGACTAAAGATTAGTCATAGCAAGTGGATAAATACAAGAAAGAGGTGCATTTTATAAGCAAACTTTTAAGGCGACTTCTGCAAAATAAACGAACTGTCAGCAACGAGTATATGAAGAGCCGCCTCTGGGCACCAGTTTCAGACCCACATCTATCAGCTCTGGAAGCTGCAGAAGGCTTTCCACCAGGGAGAACCCCAAAACTGGAGCACCTCTTCAGGTCCCTTCTCTTCATTTCCTCCCTTCTTCGACTCTTTATCTGAAAACAAGTCAGGTCAAACGAAAAACAGTGAAGGTTCACGTGGGTGAGTTCATGATAAGAGAGCAGAAGTGTTCTGTGTCTAGAAGAAGAAACACAGGTCCTGAGAGCTGCTGCTGCTGCTGCTAAGTCGCTTCAGTCGTGTCCGACTCTGTGGGACCCCTGAGACGGCAGCCTATCAGGCTCCCCCGTCCCTAGGATTCTCCAGGCAAGAACACTGGAGTGGGTTGCCATTTCCTTCTCCAATGCGTGAAAGTGAAAAGTGAAAGTGAAGTCGCTCAGTCGTGTCTGACTCTTAGTGACCCCGTGGACTGCAGCCCACCAGGCTCCTCGGTCCATGGGATTTTCCAGGCAAGAGTACTGGAGTGAATTGCCATTGCCTTCTCCAGAGAGCTAGACTGAGAAGATAATAAATTAGCAAGGAGTGGCAGGGGAAGACCCTTTCTCCTCAGCATCATGATGTTTGCCTGTGTGGTGTGTGATGACTTCTGAATGCTTCTGGCTGGCACCATCTGCATTAGATGTGGGTATAAACAATTTTCAGAATCATGTTCTAAGTGGATATCATATCACAAAAACCAGTGGCTCTCTAATAACTCATCACATATGCATCACCTGTACTCATTATATAGAGAGAAACTGCCTCTGATTTGACTACAGTGGAATATGAAACATGTCTTTTTTATTCTACAAGAACTCATTTTTCTTTACTAGATTTTCTTACTAAAGGGAAGCCAAAACTTGTTTTTCTGAAACCTATACAACTGATCCTTTGTCAGTTCCTTACTGCTATTATTTGAATTTACGAAAGTTGCAATGCGAAGACAATTTAGGTTACAATGATATTTGGAGATGAGAGCGCTGACAATCCTTGGATATGTTTGAAAACCGGCAAATGTGTGGCTCTCAGCTATTTTCACTACCTTATTTGATGCCTCGTCAACTAAACTGGGTGCTCCTGTTCTATTATTCCCAACTTTTATTATCCAAACCCTTTTAATAAATTATTTAGCCTCTATTGTTCTAAGTTCTTGGATTTATTTTTACATCACAATTCTCTAGTTTCCAGTATGTTATTTCCTGTTATGAAAGGATTCAAAGTAGTTTGTTTTTTATTGTTGTTTTTCAAAGCCAGGGAGGCTGGCCAGTGGTACGTGGGGATGTTTCGCAATGCTACTTCCTTCCTATATACACACACACACACTGACAAGCCCTAGGTAAAAAGTTGCCAAATTATCTGAAGTCTTCAAATCACCCTTTCTGGCTCCTCTTTCCTCCTTTGGAAGCACGTCCTGCCCTTGAATTGTACTGCCTCCTGAATTCTCCCCTTTTCCTTACAGAGAGCCTGGCCAGGGTCACAGCTCCCCACGCTCCTGGGTGGCAGTGGGCCACTTCTCCCAGAACACACTCACTGTCTAGCAAAGCAAAGGGAAGAGGCAGGCTGCCCTCCGCCGTCAGCCTCAGTCTTTCTGGGACACCAGGGTTTCTCCTTCCTACAAGTTACATCCTGTCTATAGCCAGATTGGCCCAACAACAAGGCTGTATCTGTGAAAGGGAAACTTGCCCCAAAGGGTACGTGTTGGAGCAGAGGGGTGTGGGGGAGGGGAGAGGTGCAATAGGAAAGCTAATCTTCAAAGAGTTAAAATCCAGCCTATCAAAATTTCATAATACTCAATCAAGTAAATCCTTTTTTCTTTTTTTACTGATATTTTGTTCTAGAAGACAGCAATATTAGCATATTCTAGAAAAGAAAAACCTGACTTTAATAAAATATCTTAAATGAGAGATGCATGATTAACTGTTATTGACAAAAACATTATTTTGAAGTTACCTCATATACTTAGGTTTAATGAAGTCTTAAATATATAGAATTATTTCATACACACATTAAGAAAACATGAAATAGGTGACTAGGTAGAGTTGAAAAAGATGCTCTCAAATACTTTATATTGTCCATGCCTTATATGCTGCTGCTGCTGCTGCTGCTAAGTCGCTTCAGTCGTGTCCGACTCTGTGCGACCCCATGGACTGCAGCCTACCAGGCTTCTCCGTCCCTGGGATTCTCCAGGCAAGAACACTGGAGTGGGTTGCCATTTCCTTCTCCAATGCATGAAAGTGGAAAGTGAAAGTAAAGTTGCTCAATCGTGTCTGACTTTTAGCAACCCCATGGACTGCAGCCTACCAGGCTCCTCCATCCATGGGATTTTCCGGGCAACAGTACTGGAGTGGGGTGCCATTGCCTTCTCCCATGCCTTAATACATTGGGTTTTATATGTTAGAGTGTTTGTTACCCTATTCAGGATACAGTGGCTTTTTTTTTTTAATAGAAATATAGTTGATTTACATTGTTGTGTTACATTGTTGTGTTAGTTTCAGGTATACAGCAAAGTGATTCAGTTATGAATATACATATATATTCTTTTTCAGATTTTTTCCCTTATAGGTTATTATAAAATATTGAGTATAGGTCCCTGTGCTGTATAACAGGACCTTGTATAATACAGTGACTTTTACTAGGACGTGTGAAATGATTTTTTTTCTACCTTGTGGAATAATTTATTGTGGAACAGCTGAAAAGTTTCTCTAATTTACTAATACTTCAAAGCATAATTTATTTTCTCAGGAAAAGAACTGGAAAGATTGGCCCCACATTTAAAATGTCACTCTGGTAGTTTAGTATTCAAAAATGAGTAACTACATGGAGTTACCAGTGATGTTTTAAAATTAATATTCTGGCTATATGTACAGGGTTTGTTTGTTTGTTTTGGCAAAACCATGGTAAGATACTAAAATGATCTAAGACTCTTCATTCCAAAATGTTTCCCCAAATAATTTCTGAACCATATGGCAGAAATTTGATACAGATGACTAAATTTGCTGTCATGTTTCATTATTGTTCACAGTGAAACCAATGAGAGAGCTTTAGATACTAATTAATGCCTTAGAAATATTAACTTACATAAGACTTTTAGAGATACCATCTTTAAGTACTCTTATTCTTACAAAAATTAAATAAAAAGCAAAGGTCATAGATGAAGGGAAGAAACAGATTGAGTGACAGTATATGCCGGCCAGATACTGGGCTAGACACCTCATATACCGTAGGTCATTCAACAGTACGATTAGATAGGAAATTTTTTAAGCTGTGGAAATTTTCTTTTTCTAAACTTGTACAGCTCTTTTTTATTTTATTGAACTAATAGTCTATTTACAATGTTGTGTTAATTTCTGCTGTACAGCAAAGTGATTCCATTATACATACATATATATATATATACATTCTTTTTCATATTCTTTTTTATGGTTTTTCACAGGATGTTGAATATAGTTCTCTGTGCTATAGAGTGCTATAAGTAGGACCTTGTTGTTTATCCATCCTATGTATAATAGTTTGCATCTGCTAATCCTAAATGATCAATCCACCTCTCCCCCATCCCTCTTGCTCTGGGCAACCACAAGTCTCTTCTCTATGCCCGTGAGCCTGTTTCTGTTTGTAGCTAAGTTCACCTGTGTCATAGTTTAGATTCCCCATACAGGCAATATTATATGATATTTGTTTTTCTTTGTCTGACTTACTTTACTTAGTATGACAATCTCTAGGCCCCCAAGGCGCTGCAAATGGCATTATTTCATTCTTTTCTATGGCTGAATAATATTCCATTGTATATAAATACAAGGGAACAGTATATATTCCATATATTGGTATGTGTGTGTATGTATATACACCACATCCTCTTTATCCATTCCTCTGTCAGTGAATATTTGGGTTGCCTCCACGTCTTGGCTATTGCAAATAGTGCTGCAATGAACAATGAGGAGCATGCTTCCTTTTGAATTACAGTTTTGTCCGGCTATATGCCCTGGAGTGGGATTGTGGATCCTGTGTGAGCCAGCATAACTCTTGACCCACATGTCATAATGCAGAGATTATTTACTCTGCCCTATGCTCCCCTTGCACAAGTTCTTCTCTTGTTCAAGTCCTATTCTTGAATCTTCAGCCTCAGGCTTGATGCGGGGCAGTCTCTGAAGGACTAGGCTAGTACTTCAACTCACCTTTCAAAATACTCCCAGTATAGGCCACACCTTCAGTTCCCAGGTACCTAATGACTCATGCCCCTCCCCCAGCCTACTGAGTAGGATATCAAAGCCTCCTTTATCTCTCTGGGTGGATACAGAGTCATTAAGCTTAAACATGCCCTTTGCCAATAGATTTGAGGGTTGGGTTTAGTTATTAACTCGGGGAGCCTCCACCCAGCTAACTATTCTAGGAAATAATTGGGTGAGTCAGGTGTTTTTATATTCATATTTCATATTTCAGCAAACCAGTAATCCCAGAGCACTGTGACTGAAGGCTGAATGTCCTGGAAAGCTTGCCATCATATCTTCATCATGACATAAACTCTGAGGATAACAGGAAAAAAGTGCATTGTCAACAGAACTATGTTTTATTGTTTTTAAACAGCATTGCCTTATTTGTTATAAAGGGTCAATAAGTGTTTGTCCATCTCACCATTGATGAGGCTGTAAGATGTTACCATAAGGCACAGCGCAGCACCTTCACTGAGGGAGTAGGGGACGGGAAGTGAGCGTCTGTGTTTAAGTGGGACCACAACCCGAGAAGGGCCTCCTCTGCCTGGAAGACAAACAGCACCGGTAGCATCTGCCCTCTTTCCACTCAGAGAAAAGCCTAGCCGCCCTGGTGTGTTTTCCTTACGGCAGCCCGTGGCGTGACTGTGCAGGCAAGACGGCTCTGGGACACTCCTCCCACCATCCAGGCACACACCCGACTCAGAGCAGGAGCTGGAGGCCAGGAGGAGGAAGACGACAGCAAGGCAGCACCTCTCCTTGGTCATCAGGGCAAACAGAATCACTGCTCACCTGCTCAGGACCCGAGGATGCTTGTAATTCATAGAACACCACGAACGGGACCTCACTTCTGAAATGTAAGGACATGAGGGAAGTTTAATCCTCTGTAGGAAAAACATTCTCCTGAAGTAAAATAAGTTAATTTTGTGTTCAGTACTTTATTGTGCATTAGGTGCTGAGCTAAACACTTTATATGCTTCTGCAATGAACAAAGCTCACAATTCCAAAAAGTTGCTGTTCTTTCACCATTTTACAGAGGAAAAAGTTGGGACAGTCACTTGCCCAGAGTTCCACAGCTGAGCCAAAATTTAAAGCAAAGTTTTGTTTGTTTTTAAGAGCCAAAACTATTGACAAGTATATTATATTGCCTATTAGTAACTGTTTAAATAAAACTAATGTGACTAGCATGCAGCCTGCATATCTAAGCTTAAAATTACTCAGTATTTTATATATATATGTATATATATGCCGTATATTGCCTATTAGTAACTGTTTAAATAAAACTAATGTGACTAGCATGCAGCCTGCATATCTAAGCTTAAAATTACTCAGTATTTTATATATATATATATATATATATGCCGTATATTGCCTATTAGTAACTGTTTAAATAAAACTAATGTGACCAGCATGCAGCCTGCATATCTAAGCTTAAAATTACTCAGTATTATATATATATATATATATATATATATGATATTATAGGGGCTTCCCTGATGGCTCAGACGGTAAAGAATCCACCTGCAATGCAGGAGACTAAGTTTGATCCCTGCATCGGGAAGATACCCTGGAAAAGGAAGTGGCAACCCTGGAGGATTCCATGGACAGAGGAGCCTGGCAGACTATAGTCCATGGGGTCGAAAAGAGTTGGACACGAGTGAATGACTAACACTTTCACTTTCACATATATATAATAGCATATTTTGATATAAAAATTTTATAATTAAAAAAAACATAAAATGAAACTTTCAAAGTAGATATTCTACCACAATAAGAAATAACTCTCAAAACATGGGTAAAATTCATAATATAAGCAACATCAAGATTCAGTTCAAACAAAAACTTTACAGACAAGCAAAAGCTAAAAAAATTCGGCACCAGCAAAACAGCTTTGCAACATATTCTAAAGGAACCTCTCTAGATCAAAAAGAAAAGGCCACACCTAGAAAGAAGAAAATTACAAAATTAAAAACTCAGTGGTAAAGGAAACACATAATAAAGGTAGGAAATCTTTCACACACAAAGATAGGAGGGAAGTTAAAAGACATAAGTAGTAAAATCATCTGTACAAATGCATGGTTTTAGAAATGGATTTGAAATTGAGATCAATAATTTAAAACAATCCCAGGTGACTCAGTGGTAAAGAACCTGCCTATGAATGCAGGAGACATTGGTTCAATCCCTAGGTCAGGAAAATCCCTTGGAGGAGGAAATGGCAACCCACATCAGTATTCTTGCCTGGGAAATCCCATGGACAGAGGAGCCTGGTGGGCTACAGTCCATGGGTTGCAAAAAGTCGGACATAACTGAGTATACACGCATGCACATGTAGGCCACTATATGAAAACCTCATAGTAGCCAAAATGCAAACCACTGAGAATCACAAAGGGAAAAAAAACAGATAAAGATTTGACAAAAATGGATGTGAAGGCTCAGGCATTTTTATACTTCTCTCCGTATTTTTATGTAAGTGTGAAATATATTACATGGAAATATATTTTTAAAAAAGCAAGTCCCTCACTACCTGTCTGGCGGAAATTCTGGCCATTATTTTTACCTTGATGATGCCCTGAGTGACCACGGGGGTAACGTGGGATGTACGGTCCACCTCATCACTAGGGGCCTTTGCCGTCTTCATACGTGACCTCTGAGGCTACCAGAGAACTGACATCTGACCAGCAGACAGGGAGAGAGAGAAAATCACACATGGGAAACTTCTGTTATGGGCTAGGTCAGGAAATGGTACCCATCACTTTCACCAGCGTCCTGCTGATAGAACTTAGTCACATGGTTGCTTCTACTATGGGAGGCTGGAAATGTAAAGTAACATGTACCAGAAAGAGAGAGAAATAGGATTAAACAGTGAAGCAACCTTCCCTGGTCTAGCCTCCTGGGCATGACACAGACTTTCACTCTTCTTCCCTACTTACCCCTTCACAAGAAAACAGTTCAAAATCCCATTTAGTCACTGTATCCAACTCCAGATCAAGGATCTCCAAGCAAGGGTCTTTTTCCATCAGGTAAGCATGCTGCCTAAGAATCTGAACACCTATAAATTATGATAAATTATCTTCCTATCTCCCTCCCTGAAATATACAAGAATCTGAACACCTATAAATGACAAATTATCTTCCTTCCTATTTCCCTCCCTGAAATATACAAGAATCTGAACACCTATAAATGATAAATTATCTTCCTATCTCCCTCCCTTAAATATACACGCATACACCACTGCATTAACCAGGCGCTTCATATACACAACTACTTTTTGTTTTTCATCCTCATCCTATTATTTTGGTTCTTTTGCCATTATAAAGGGTTGTTTCTGCTGAAAAGAACAAGAAACAAACAAGCTAAAAGCTCATATCTAAACAACAACTTTGATCTCTACTGGGTGACAAGTAGTAATTCTCATCTCTGTAAAAGCCAACTAAAGTCACCTTCCTTAAACACCTTTCCTGACCCCATGAGCCCCAGGCACTTTTTGTTCCTTCTGCCTATATCATTCCCATCTGTGATTCAGACTTTACAAGTCTGTGGAGGGCTTGCTAAGAAATCTACACTTGACCCTAGATAGCTACCAAAGAATTTTCGCACAAGCTTGACAACAATGAAATTTTCAGTTAGAAAATTCACTGGGAGATGCCTTGAAGGGACATCAACTGAAATTTGCAGATACTCAGAGTAAACTAAAAATAACAAAAAGAAATAGAAGAAGAAAAAGCAGAAGGGCTAACTGGTGGCCTTGTTATTATCAGTGAAATAGAGACAGTTTTAGACAAATGACTCAAGGGACCTTGAACATATCAGCTGCAGAATGTCAAAGCTCTTTTATTTGCTTGTGGACAGAAAGAAGGAGATAGGCTAAATAAAAGTATCTTCATCAAATTTGAAAATCCTCAATTTAAAATCTTATGCTCTCTGTCTACCTGTAAGAAAGGCAGATTATTCATTTGTTTACAAAGGATTCATTAGCTGATTTCAAGCAGGACTAGTTTTATTGCCCTGATATTGCGCTGTGTCTGTGCGGTGTGCTAAGTTGCTCAGTCGTGTCCGACTCTTTGAGACCCAATGGACTGTAGCCCACCAGGCCCCTTTGTCCATGGGATTTTCCAAACAAGAATACTAGAGTGGATTGCCATGCCCTCCTCCAGGGGATCTTCCTGACCTAGGGACTGAACCATATGACTTTATCTCTTACATTGGCAGGTGGGTTCTTTACCACTAAGTATTAATTCCTTAAGGATTAAAAAATGGGTACATGAGTTCTATTTCAATTTTTTTCAGAGGCCCAGAATTTTAAAGTAAATATCATCTTAACATGCATTCTTAGTGAGTTATTTCATGAAATGAAACAAAGTATCTGACAGCATAAATACAAAAGAGAACATTCACTGAAGCCCACTCTGTGCAAGGCACTTTGTCATAGAAGGAAGAACAAAACATGGTTTCTACCTTAAAGGAATCTTTAAGTCATGTAAAACTCAAAGGAAGATTAACATCTTCCTGTTTCAGGACACTACATATGAAGTATTACCTAGGAAACTGGAAGTTCCCTTATTTTAGTAAGAGACTGCTGCTGCTGCTGCTAAGTCGCTTCAGTCGTGTCCAACTCTGTGCTACCCCATGGACTGCAGCCCACCAGGCTTCTCAATCCATGGGATTCTCCAGGCAAGAATACTGGAGTGGGTTGCCATTTCCTTCTCCAATGCATGAAGGTGGAAAGTGAAAGTGAAGTCGCTCAGTTGTGTCCGACTCTTAGCGACCCCATGGACTGCAGCCTACCAGACTCCTCCATCCATGGGATTTTCCAGGCAACAGTACTGGAGCGGGGTGCCATTTCTTTCTCCAATGCATGAAAGTGAAAAGTGAAAGTGAAGTCGCTCAGTCGTGTCCGACTCTTAGAAAACCCTAAGTCCTTGTCTTACTCTGTTTGGACTATTATAACAAAATACCATAAACTAGGTAACTTGTAAACAACATAAAATTATTTCTCATAGTTATTGAAGCTAGAAATCCAAGATTAAGACACTATCAGTTTCAGTGTCTGGCGAGGGCCCTCTTCCTGGTTCACAGATGGCATCCTTTCACTCTGTCCTTGCATAGTGGGAAGGAAAAGGGTGCCTTCTTGGGCTGCTTTTATAAAGGTCTTGAGAGAGCATTATGAAAAACTGTATGCCAATAAACTTGACAACTTAATGAAATTAACAAATTTTTCTTGAAAAAAACAGATTATCAAAGCTTACTGAAGATAATACCCATAATTGCCTTAAATCTATAAAAAAAAATTAAGAAGATAAATTTGTCATTAAAACTTTTTTCTCACCAAGAAAACCTCAGGCCCAGATGGCTTCACTGGGGAATTCTACCTAACATTTAAGGGAGAAATTAAAACATCAATTCTACACAAACTCTTCCAGAAAACTGATGAGGAAGGAGTATTCCACAACTCATTTTATGAAGTTAGTATTACCCTTATACTAAAACAAGACAAGAACTTCCCTGGTTGCTCAGATGGTAAAGAATCTGCCTGCAATGCTGGAGACTGCGGTTCAGTCGCTGGGTTGAGAAGATCCCCTGGAGAAGGGAATGGCAACCTACCCCAGTATTTTTGACTGGAGAATCCCATGGACAGAGGAGCTCAGCAGACTACAGTCCAAAGTGCTGCAAAGAATTGGATATGATTGAAGTGACTTAGCACGCATGCAAAATAAGATAAATATATTATAAGAAAAAAAATCTATAGTCCAATATCCCTCATTGACATAGATGCAAAAAATATAAACAAAATTTCAGCAAATTGAGTCTGACACTATATTTTAAAAAGACAATACATCACGACCAACTGGGGTTTATCCAGGAATGGAAGATTTGTTCAGTATTTGAAATTGCTCAATGTAATTCACCATATTAACAAGCTAATAAAGAAAAACTATATATTCATCTCAATAGATTCAGAAAAAGCAGTTGACAAAATTCAATGTTCAATCCTGATAAAAATTCTCAGCAAACCAAAAATAGAACTTCCTCAACCTGAGAAATGACATCTACCAAAAAAAGTAAACAAACAAAAGCCAAAACCAAACAAATAACTTCAGTTAACATTGAAATTAAAAGACACTTGCTCCCTGGAAGAAAAGCTATGACCAATGGAGACAGCATATTAAAAAGCAGAGACATTACTTTGTCAACAAAGGTCTGTCTAGTCAAAGCTATGGCTTCTCCAGTAGTCATGTATGGATGTAATAGTTGGACTCCAAAGAAAGTTGAGTGCCAAAGAATTGATGCTTTTGTGGTGTTGGAGAAGACCCTTGAGAGTTCCTTGGACTTCAAGAAGATTCAACCAGTCCATCCTAAAGGAAATCAGTCCTGAATATTCATCGAAAGGACTGATGCTGAAGCTAAAACTCCAATACTTTGGCCACCTGATGCAAAGAACTGACTCACTGGAAAAGACCTGGATGCTGGAAAAGATTGAAGACAGGAGGAGAAGGGGATGACAAAGGATGAGATGGTTGTATGGCATCACTGATGAGATGAACATGAGTTTGAGCAAGCTCTGGGAGTTGGTGATGGACAGGGAGGCCTGGCATGCTACAGTCCATGGAGTTGCAGAATCAGACATGACTGAGCGACTGAACTGAACTGAACATTAAACCTCATATGAAAGATGGAATATTTTTTTCTAAGATTAAGACAAGGATGGTGATCTCACTATTTTACTTCAACAATGTATAGGAGGTTCTAGCTAGTGCAATAATGCAAGAAAAATAAATGAGAGGCCTTCTGATTAAAAAGTAGTAAAACTATCTTCATTCACAGATGATGTTATCATCTACATAGAAGGCCCAATGAAATCTACACAAATAGCTATTATAACCTTTAAGTAAGTGTGGCAAAGTTGCAGGATATAACAGTTTACAAAAATCAATTGTTTCTCTATATACAAATACCAATTGGAAATTTAAAAACAATAAAATTTACAATAGTATCAAAATATGAAATTCTTAGGGATAAATCTGACAAATATATGTATGACCTGGACTCTGTAACTTGAAAATATTGCTGAGAGAGTTCAAAGAAGACCAAAAGAAATGAGAAGATATGATAATCATTAATATTATTAAGATGTCAATTTTTTGCAAATTGATCTAATGATTCAATATACCACCAAATCAAAACTCTAGCAAGTATTAATGCAGAAACTGACAAACTAATTAAATGCATATGAAAATGCAAAGGATGTATAATAGCAGAAATAATTTTGAGAGAGAATAAAGTTGAAAAACTTTTTACCTAGCTTTAAGACTTATGAAAGTAAAAAATAAAGCTAATCAAAACATAGCCATATTAGCATAAATATATGCCAATAGGTCAATGGAATAGGATAGAAGTGCAGAAATAAACACTCATATATCATCACCTGATTTTTTCAACAAAGATGCAAAGTAATTCAATGGACAAAGAATTGTCTTTTCAACAAATGGTGCTGAAAAAAATGGGTTTCAATATGCAAAAAGTAAAGAATTCCAATCCATATCTCACATATAAAAATAAACTCAAAGTAGATTTTAGATTTAAAGGTTAAAACTTTCATAACAAAACAGGAGAAAATCTTGTGACCTTAGATCAGTGTGTCCAGAATATATAAAGAACTCTCAAAACTCAATAACAAGAAAACAACCCATAACAAAATGTGAAAAAAAGCTAAACAGTTAAACAAACACTTCATCAAAGTTACATGATGACAAAGAACTCCTGACAAAAGTCTCTCTCCACACATTAGTTATTAGATAAATATAAATTAAAACCACAATAAAATATCATTATATACTTACTAAGATACTAACATTAAAAAAGATTGACCATACCAAGTTCAAAAGGATTTGAAGCAGCTGAAACTTTCAAATACTGCCTGTGGAAATGAAAGTTAATAAAATCACTAGGAAAACAATTTGATAGTTTTTTTAAAAATTAAACATACAGCTTTGCGCAGTGGCAGTATCGTAGCCAATGAGGTTTATCCGAGGCGCGATTATTGCTAAAAAAGAAAAAAAAAAAAATTAAACATACACCTGCCATATGATCATTCATTCCACTCCTAGGTATTAGCAAAGAGAAAGTATATATTCATATGAATGCATGTAAAAATGTTCGCTGCTGTTTAATTTGTAATAATCCAAAACTGGAAACATCACTCCACCACTACTGCTATCACCAGATCATACATTGATTCTTTAACCCCCAATGAGACTGTATTTGAAGATAAGACTTACGAGGCATTTAGGGTTAAATGAAAAATTTATATGAAGGTCAGGAAGCAACAGTTAGAACTGGGCATGGAACAACAGACTGGTTCCAAATAGGAAAAGGAGTACATCAAGGCTGTATATTGAACCCTGCTTATTTAACTTATATGCAGAGTACATCATGAGAAACGCTGGACTGGAAGAAGCACAAGTTGGAATCAAGATTGCCGGGAGAAATATCAATAACCTCAGAAATGCAGATGACACCACCCTTATGGCAGAAAGTGAAGAAGAACTCAAAAGCCTCTTGATGAAAGTGAAAGAGGAGAGTCAAAAAGTTGGCTTAAAACTCAACATTCAGAAAACGAAGATCATGACATCTGGTCCCATCACTTCATGGGAAATAGATGGGGAAACAGTGGAAACAGTGTCAGACTTAATTTTGGGGGGCTCCAAAATCACTGCAGATGGTGATTGCAGCCATGAAATTAAAAGACGCTTACTCCTTGGAAGGAAAGTTATGACCAACCTAGATAGCATATTCAAAAGCAGAGACATTACTTTGCCAACAAAGGTCCGTCTAGTCAAGGCTATGGTTTTTCCAGTGGTCATGTATGGATGTGAGAGTTGGACTGTGAAGAAAGCTGAGCGCCAAAGAATTGATGCTTTTGAACTGTGGTGTTGGAGAAGACTCTTGAGAGTCCCTTGGACTGCAAGGAGATCCAACCAGTCCATTCTGAAGGAGATCAGCCCTGGGATTTCTTTGGAAGGAATGACGCTAAAGCTGAAACTCCAGTACTTTGGCCACCTCATGCAAAGAGTTGACTCATTGGAAAAGACTCTGATGCTGGGAGGGATTGGGGGCAGGAGGAGAAGGGGATGACAGAGGATGAGATGGCTGGATGGCATCACTGACTCGATGGACATGAGTCTGAGTGAACTCCAGGAGTTGGTGATGGACAGGGAGGCCTGGTGTGCTGCGATTCATGGGGTCGCAAAGAGTCAGACACGACTGAGTGACTGAACTGAACTGAAATGAGTTTAGAGGGTGGTACTCTAATTCAATAGGATTGGTGATTTTGTAAGAAGATATTGTTCTTTCTTTTTCTGCCATGTGAGGACACAACAGGAAGGCAGCCTTCAGCTTCCAGGAAGATAGCTCTCATCAGGAACCAAACATGCCAGGACCTTGATCTTGGACTTTTCAGAACTATGGGAATTAAAGTTCTGTTGTCTAAGCCCCCCAGTCTATGGTGTTCTGTTGTAGCCAGAGGTGACTAATCCAACGGAGTAGTTCAGTTCAGTTCAGTCACTCAGTCGTGTCCAACTCTT
This sequence comes from Bos taurus, assembly GCF_002263795.3. Lineage (NCBI taxonomy): Eukaryota > Metazoa > Chordata > Mammalia > Artiodactyla > Bovidae > Bos > Bos taurus. The sequence goes on from NC_037336.1 coordinate 9,504,106, forward strand.
TGCGACCCCATGAATCGCAACACACCAGGCCTCCCTGTCCATCACCAACTCCCAGAGTTCACTTAGACTCACGTCCATCGAGTCGGTGATGCCATCCAGCCATCTCATCCTCTGTCATCCCCTTCTCCTCCTGCCCCCAATCCCTCCCAGCATCAGAGTCTTTTACAATGAGTCAACTCTTTGCATGAGGTGGCCAAAGTACTGGAGTTTCAGCTTTAGCGTCATTCCTTCCAAAGAAATCCCAGGGCTGATCTCCTTCAGAATGGACTGGTTGGATCTTCTTGCAGTCCAAGGGACTCTCAAGAGTCTTCTCCAGCACCAGAGTTCAAAAGCATCAATTCTTTGGTGCTCAGCCTTCTTCACAGTCCAACTTTCACATCCATATATGACGACAGGAAAAACCATAGCCTTGACTAGATGGACCTTTGTTGGCAAAGTAATGTCTCTGCTTTTCAATATGCTATCTAGGTTGGTCATAACTTTCCTTCCAAGGAGTAAGCATCTTTTAATTTCATGGCTGCAATCACCATGTGCAGTGATTTTGGAGCCCAGAAAAATAAAGTCTGACACTGTTTCCACTGTTTCCCCATCTATTTCCCATGAAGTGATGGGACCAGATGCCATGATCTTCGTTTTCTGAATGTTGAGCTTTAAGCCAACTTTTCACTCTCTTCTTTCACTTTCATCAAGAGGCTTTTGAGTTCTTCTTCACTTTCTGCCATAAGGGTAGTGTCATCTGCATATCTGAGGTTATTGATATTTCTCCTGGCAATCTTGATTCCAGCTTATGTTTCTTCCAGTCCAGCGTTTCTCATGATGTACTCTGCATACAAGTTAAATAAGCAGGGTTCAATATACAGCCTTGATGTACTCCTTTTCCTATTTGGAACCAGTCTGTTGTTCCATGCCCAGTTCTAACTGTTGCTTCCTGACCTGCATACAGATTTCTCAGGAGGCAGGTCAGGTGGTCTGGTATTCCCATCTCTTTCAGAATTTTCCACAGTTTCTTGTGATCCACACAGTCAAAGGCTTTGGCATAGTCAATAAAGCAGAAATAGATGTTTTTCTGGAACTCCCTTGCTTTTTCCATGATCCAGCGGATGTTGGCAATTTGATCTCTGGTTCCTCTGCCTTTTCTAAAACCAGCTTGAACATCAGGAAGTTCACGGTTCACGTATTGCTGAAGCCTGGCTTGGAGAATTTTGAGCATTACTTTACTAGCGTGTGAGATGAGTACAATTGTGCAGTAGTTTGAGCATTCTTTGGCATTGCCTTTCTTTGGGATTGGAATGAAAACTGACCTTTTCCAGTCCTGTGGCCACTGCTGAGTTTTCCAAATTTGCTGGCATATTGAGTGCAGCACTTTCACAGCATCATCTTTCAGGATTTGAAAAGAGCTCAACTGGAATTCCATCACATCCACTAACTTTGTTCGTTTGATGCTTTCTAAGGCCCACTTGACTTCACATTCCAGGATGTCTGGCTCTAGGTCAGTGATCACACCATCGTGATTATCTGGGTCGTGAAGATCTTTTTTGTACAGTTCTTCTGTGTATTCTTGCTACCTCTTTTTAATATCTTCTGCTTCTGTTACGTCCATACCATTTCTGTCCTTTATCGAGCCCATCTTTACATGAAATGTCCCCTTGGAATCTCTAATTTTCTTGAAGAGATCTCTAGTCTTTACCATTCTGTTGTTTTCCTCTATTTCTTTGCATTGATCGCTGAAGAAGGCTTTCTTATCTCTTCTTGCTATTCTTTGGAACTCTGCATTCGGATGCTTATATCTTTCCTTTTCTCCTTTGCTTTTCGCTTCTCTTCTTTTCACAGCTATTTGTAAGGCCTCCCCAGATAGTCATTTTGCTTTTTTGCATTTCTTTTCCATGAGGATGGTCTTGATCCCTGTCTCCTGTACAATGTCACAAACCTCATTCCGTAGTTCATCAGGCACTCTATCAGATCTAGTCCCTTAAATCTATTTCTCACTTCCACTGTATGGTCATAAGGGATTTGATTTAGGTCATACCTGAATGGTCTAGTGGTTTTCCCTACTTTCTTCAATTTCAGTCTGAATTTGGCAATAAGGAGTTCATGTTATGAGCCACAGTCAGCTCCCAGTCTTGTTTTTGCTGACGTATAGAGCTTCTCCATCTTTGGCTGCAAAGAATATAATCAATCTGATTTCAGTGTTGACCATCTGGTGATGTCCATGTATAGAGTCTTCTCTTGTGTTGTTGGAAGAGGGTGTTTGCTATGACCAGTGCGTTTTCTTGGCAAAACCATGTACTAAACAATAAAAAAGAATAAATTATTGGGATGTACAACAACATAGATGAATCTCAAAATAATTGCACTGAGTGCAAGAAGTCAGACAAAAAATGTAGGCATTATATGATTGATTTCATTCATATAAAATTCCAGAAAATGAAATCTAACCTATAGCGAAATAAATTGGTTTGGGTTTGCATAGGGTTTAGCATGGATAGGGAAAGGGACAGGATATAGAGTTACAAAGAGGCTCAAGAAAACTTTTCATGGTCATTAAATATGCTCCTTATCTTGATTACTGTGATGATGTTACAAACATCAACATACATTGTACATGTTAAATAAGTGCAATTTTTGTCAATTCTATCTCAATAAACTATTTTTAAATCTAATAAAATTTCACTTTAAAACTTGTAAAATTTTCATCTACAGATTTCAATCTTGACAATGTAGTATTTATATGATCAATTTAAACCACCTAAAAATTGTTGTTGTTCAGTCTCCAAGTTGTGTCCAACTCTTTTGCAACCCCATGAACTGCAGGATGCCAGGCTTCCTTATCCTTCACTATCTCCCAGAGTTTGCTCAAACTCATGTCCATTGAGTCAGTGATACCATCTCATCCTCTGATGCCCCTTTCTCCTCCTGCCCTCAGTCTTTCCCAGCATCAGGGGTTTTTTCCTCCAATGAGCCAGTTCTTTGCATTTCGCATCAGTCCCTCCAGTGAATATTCAGGGTTTATTTCCTTTAGGATTGACTAGTTTTGGCCTCCTTGCTGTCCAAGGGACATCTCAAGTGTCTTCTCCAGCACCACAATTAGATAGCATCATCTCTTCAGCTCTCAGCCTTCTTTATGGTCCAACCTTTACCTCTGTACATGACTACTGGAAAAACCATAGCTTTGACTGTAGGGACCTTTGTCAGCAAAGTGGGTGTCTCTGCTTTTTAATATGCTGTCTAGGTTTGCCATAGCTTTTCTTTCAAAGATCAAGCATCTTTTAATTTCGTGACTGCAGTCACCATCTGCAGTGATTTAGGAGCCCAAGAAAATAAAGCCTGTCACTGTTTCCATTGTTTCACCATCTATTTGTCATTAAATGATAGAACTGGATGTCATGATCTTAGTTTTTTGAATGTTGAGTTTTAAGCCAACTTTTTCACTCTCCTCTTTCATCCTCAAGAGGCTCTTTAGTTTCTCTTCACTTTCTGTATATCTGAGATTGTTGATATTTCTCCCCCCAATCTTGATTCCAGCTTGGGATTCATGCAGTCAGGCATTTTGTAGGATGTACTCTGCATTTAAGTAAAATAAGCAGGGTGACAATATACAGTCTTGATGTACTCCTTTCCCAATTTGGAACCAGTCTGTTGTTCCATGTCCAGTTCCAACTGTTGCTTCCTGTCCTGTATACAAGTTTCTCTGGAGACAAGTAAGGTGGTCTGGTGTTCCCATCTTTTGAAGAATTTTCCACAGTTTGTTGTGATCAACACAAAGGATGCTAAAGCTGAAACTCCAGTACTTTGGCCACCTCATGCAAGGAGCTGACTCATTGGAAAAGACTCTGATGCTGGGAGGGATTGGGGGCAGGAGGAGAAGGGGACGACAGAGGATGAGATGGCTGGATGGCATCACCGACTCGATGGATGTGAGTTTGAGTGAATTCTGGGAGTTGGTGATGGACAGGGAGGCCTGGCGTGTTGCGATTCCTGGGGTCGCAAAGCGTCGGACACGACTGAGCAAATGAACTGAACTGAACTGAACTGAATCAAAGACTTTAGCATAGTCAATGAAGCAGAAGTAGATTTTTTTGGAATTCCGTTGCTTTTTCTATGATCCAGCGAATGTTGGCTATGTGATCTCTGGTTCCTCTGCCTTTTCTAAATCTGGCTTGTACATCTGGAAGTTCTTGGTTCATGGACTGTTGAAGCTTAGCTTGAAGGATTTTGAGCACTTCTTTGCTTGCAAAAAATGAGTAGAAGATATTTTCTTAAAGGAGTTACAGTAAAATCTTCTGTTAGCTTTCAGTTCTTAAACTCTGCATGGTGATAAAGCAAGAAAAAAGAAAAACAACTGCCAAGAAAATTTTTTCTTAACTTGTAAAAGCAAGTACAAGGGCATATGTTCTTGTCAAGGAATTTCTACAAATAGAATCATCCAAAAGCTAACTATTTCTTCACCTCCCAGATCACTTTAAACTGCTTTTTCCCCTGAATACTTAAAAAATAGTGGTTTAGGTAGCTTTTAAAAACACAATGAAAATAATAAATAAATTTGTATTTTTTAAAGAAAGAAGCTTTTATTTTTTCAATACCTGAGAGAAATTTGGCAACTGCTGAACACTTTAAATAAATCTAAGGATAGATAAATTTGGTAGTTACCCAAGGGAAAAGGGGTTCCCTGATAGCTCAGTTGGTAAAGAATCAAACTGTAATGCAGGAGATCACAGTTCTATGCCTTGGTCGGGAAGACCCACTGGAGAAGGGATCCACTCCAGTATTCTGGCCTGGAGAAGTCCAAGGACTCTATAGTCAATGAGGTCACAAAAAGTTGGACACGACTGAGAGACTTTCACTTCTCGGGGGGCGGGGCGGGGTGGGACATAATGAGAACTGTAATATAGAAAAATGATTTTTTTCCTTCTACTGTGTTTCCATCAATCTTTCCAATGTAAAAACTAAGAAGTGGAAAGAAGAGTTTTCTGGTGAAGAGATTTTAAACATAAGAGGTTAATTTTGCATTCTCTATAGTCCACAAATTGTAATGGGAGTTTAGAATTGTGTTTTTTTTAAGAGGAAATTAAATACTAATTATGGATGGATGCTTAATATAAGTTAAACTGACCTGCGAATGTCCCATTACTTATCATATTTCCTTCCAGTGCCAGGAATAATCAGAAATACGTACCTTTTTTTTTTTTCTTGGTAAAAGATCTTTGTAATAATTTCATAGGGCTTCCCAGGTGGCTCAGTAGTAAAGAATCAGCCTGTCAGTGTAGGAGATGCAGGAGACAGGGATTCGATTCCTGGGTTGGGAAGATCTCTGGAGGATGCAATGGCAGCACACTGCGGTATTTTTGCCTAGAAAATCCCATGGACAGAGGAGCCTGGTGGGATAGAGTCCAAGGGGTTGAAAAGAGTCAGACATAAATTAATGATTGAGGACACACACAATTTCACATTCTCATAAAGTAGCTTCTTATTATGATGCCCATCTTACAGATCAAGAAGCTAGAAAAGAAAGTTATGCAAATATATGTTGTAGATGTTAGAATACTATTTTGAATGTTCGATTATGTGTTCAATCCATAAATGGCAGGGGTGGAGGATCATTAAAAGATGCTGGGAGGTGGGGAGGGAGATGGAGCTGTGTGTGAAGGGAGGGGAGAGCAAGATGGGTCTGGGGTGCATTGAGTAAGAGGAATTGGCAGGAGAGCTCTGTGACAAGGTCTGATAGGAGGCAGAAAGAATGTGGCTAGAGTTAAGGATTGGGATTTGAGATAAGACTGTGTGAGTCACTAGAGGAGTGAGACACTTGCCCTGATATGTTTGCTATCACAGATCAAATTGTAACTAGTATAAACATTATTTTTTTAAAAACATCATATAGCCAGACTCATCAAGAAACAAAGGGAGAAAAATCAAATCAACAAAATTAGAAACGAAAATGGAGAGATCACAACAGACAACACAGAAATACAAAGGATCATAAGAGACTACTATCAACAATTATATGCCAATAAAATGGACAACGTGGAAGAAATGGACAAATTCTTAGAAAAGTACAACTTTCCAAAACTCGACCAGGAAGAAATAGAAAATCTTAACAGACCCATCACAAGCATGGAAATTGAAACTGTAATCAAAAATCTTCCAGCAAACAAAAGCCCCGGTCCAGACGGCTTCACAGCTGAATTCTACCAAAAATTTAGAGAAGAGCTAACACCTATCCTGCTCAAACTCTTCCAGAAAATTGCAGAGGAAGGTAAACTTCCAAACTCATTCTATGAGGCCACCATCACCCTAATACCAAAACCTGACAAAGATCCCACAAAAAAAGAAAACTACAGGCCAATATCACTGATGAACATAGATGCAAAAATCCTTAACAAAATTCTAGCAATCAGAATCCAACAACACATTAAAAAGATCATACACCATGATCAAGTGGGCTTTATCCCAGGGATGCAAGGATTCTTCAATATCCGCAAATCAATCAATGTAATACACCACATTAACAAATTGAAAAATAAAAACCATATGATTATCTCAATAGATGCAGAGAAAGCCTTTGACAAAATTCAACATCCATTTATGATAAAAACTCTCCAGAAAGCAGGAATAGAAGGAACATACCTCAACATAATAAAAGCTATATATGACAAACCCACTGCAAACATTATCCTCAATGGTGAAAAATTGAAAGCATTTCCTCTAAAGTCAGGAACAAGACAAGGGTGCCCACTTTCACCATTACTATTCAACATAGTTTTGGAAGTTTTGGCCACAGCAATCAGAGCAGAAAAAGAAATAAAAGGAATCCAAATTGGAAAAGAAGAAGTAAAACTCTCACTATTTGCAGATGACATGATCCTCTACATAGAAAACCCTAAAGAGTCCACCAGAAAATTACTAGAAATAATCAATGACTACAGTAAAGTTGCAGGATATAAAATCAACACACAGAAATCCCTTGCATTCCTATACACTAATAATGAGAAAACAGAAAGAGAAATTAAGGAAACAATTCCATTCACCATTGCAACGGAAAGAATAAAATACTTAGGAATATATCTACCTAAAGAAACTAAAGACCTATATATAGAAAACTATAAAACACTGGTGAAAGAAATCAAAGAGGACACTAATAGATGGAGAAATATACCATGTTCATGGATTGGAAGAATCAATATAGTGAAAATGAGTATACTACCCAAAGCAATTTATAGATTCAACGCAATCCCTATCAAGCTACCAACAGTATTCTTCACAGAGCTAGAACAAATAATTTCACAATTTGTATGGAAATACAAAAAACCTCGAATAGCCAAAGCGATCTTGAGAAAGAAGAATGGAACTGGAGGAATCAACTTACCTGACTTCAGGCTCTACTACAAAGCCACAGTTATCAAGACAGTATGGTACTGGCACAAAGACAGAAATATTGATCAATGGAATAAAATAGAAAGCCCAGAGATAAATCCACGCACATATGGACACCTTATCTTCGACAAAGGAGGCAAGAATATACAATGGATTAAAGACAATCTCTTTAACAAGTGGTGCTGGGAAATCTGGTCAACCACTTGTAAAAGAATGAAACTGGACCACTTTCTAACACCATACACAAAAATAAACTCAAAATGGATTAAAGATCTAAACGTAAGACCAGAAACTATAAAACTCCTAGAGGAGAACATAGGCAAAACACTCTCCGACATACATCACAGCAGGATCCTCTATGACCCACCTCCCAGAATATTGGAAATAAAAGCAAAAATAAACAAATGGGACCTAATTAACCTTAAAAGCTTCTGCACATCAAAGGAAACTATTAGCAAGGTGAAAAGACAGTCTTCAGAATGGGAGAAAATAATAGCAAATGAAGCAACCGACAAACAACTAATCTCAAAAATATACAAGCAACTCCTACAGCTCAACTCCAGAAAAATAAACGACCCAATCAAAAAATGGGCCAAAGAACTAAATAGACATTTCTCCAAAAAAGACATACAGATGGCTAACAAACACATGAAAAGATGCTCAACATCACTCATTATCAGAGAAATGCAAATCAAAACCACTATGAGGTACCATTTCACACCAGTCAGAATGGCTGCGATCCAAAAGTCTACAAATAATAAATGCTGGAGAGGGTGTGGAGAAAAGGGAACCCTCTTACACTGTTGGTGGGAATGCAAACTAGTACAGCCACTATGGAGAACAGTGTGGAGATTCCTTAAAAAACTGGAAATAGAACTGCCTTATGATCCAGCAATCCCACTGCTGGGCATACACACTGAGGAAACCAGAAGGGAAAGAGACACGTGTACCCCAATGTTCATCGCAGCACTGTTTATAATAGCCAAGACGTGGAAGCAACCTAGATGTCCATCAGCAGATGAATGGATAAGAAAGCTGTGGTACATATACACAATGGAGTATTACTCAGCCATTAAAAAGAATACATTTGAATCAGTTCTAATGAGGTGGATGAAACTGGAGCCTATTATACAGAGTGAAGTAAGCCAGAAGGAAAAACATAAATACAGTATACTAACGCATATATATGGAATTTAGAAAGATGGTAACAATAACCCGGTGTACGAGACAGCAAAAGAGACACTGATGTATAGAACAGTCTTATGGACTCTGTGGGAGAGGGAGAGGGTGGGAAGATGTGAGAGAATGGCAGTGAAACATGTACAATATCATGTAGGAAACGAGTTGCCAGTCCAGGTTCGATGCATGATGCTGGATGCTTGGGGCTGGTGCACTGGGACGGCCCAGAGGGATGGTATGGGGAGGGAGGAGGGAGGAGGGTTCGGGATGGGGAACACATGTATACCTGTGGCGGATTCATTTTGATATTTGGCAAAACTAATACAATTATGTAAAGTTTAAAAATAAAATAAAATTGGAAGGAAAAAAAAAAAATTTTCATTTTCTTGACTTCAGTGACACCTAAAAAGTTTTGTGTATTTTTTATTAATTTTTTCTAAATTCCCTATTGATTCCAATAGGTTTTGGAGAAGATTTACTCTTTAATCAGAGTCTAACTCATAACTTTTTTTTTTTTTCTATTGACTTAGGGTTAAAAAAAAAAAAAAATAAAAAAAATAAAAACATCATAGTACGCTTTAAGCACATGAGGAAGAGAATAATTCAGAAATCAGTACTGTCACATGGTACGAGATAATTATTCTTCACAGGAATGATTCAGTGGGGGTGGTGGTAGGAGGAACATCTTCTTAACAGAGTCTCTCTGAATAACCCAAGCAGACACTCTGGCTTTAGGAAATCCAGATTACCAGAGCTGCAGCCAAGGAGTCACTGTTTGCCCCTTTCACACTGTATCGCAAAAACTCGTTTGCATTTTTATCCATTATGAGGTTATTGGGTTTTCTTTTTTCTGTAGTATCATTATTAAAGACTACATACATTTAAAAAACCGTGTTGTTTAATATAGATTTGAATATGTTTTCCTTTAATATACTCACTAGGTTGAAACTCAGATGAATATACAATAGAAATACTTCTTTCCATTCCCTCACCAAAAGCCCAGCCCTCCAAGTTTCCCTCTCAGAAGCAACCAATATTATCTGGTAAAAAAGAGAAAGAAAAAGAAAGAAGGAAAGAAAGAAAACTGCCTTTTTTTTTTTTTTTTTTTTGAGGGATTGCTATCGTATTACAGGGAAGACTGAGTTTTATTGTGATTGTTCCTTCATAGTTATTAAGTCATGAAAAAAATGTTATGACATTAAGTTATGAAGTAATACATTTGCCCTTCTGGTTTGTAGTTGTTACTAACCCATGAAGGAAGTCTTATAATGAAACTTTGTTTTGCCCCATCTCATATTTGGTAATATTATATAACCTTTAAAGAACTTGTCTTGAGTACAGTGAGCATGCTCTCAAGTATTTGCAAATGATTAAATCTGTATTTTAAACAGACTCAAGAATGGTTGCTGCAGAAGGGGGTTTAGTACTTTATTAACACTGAGCTGGAAGAAGCACAAGCTGGAATCAAGATTGCATGGAGAAATAGCAATCACCTCAGATATGCAGATGACACCACCCTTATGGCAGAAAGTGAAGAGGAACTAAAGAGCCTCTTGATGAAAGTGAAAGTGGAGAGTGAAAAAGTTGGCTTAAAGCTCAACATTCAGAAAACTAAAATCATGGCATCTGGTCCCATCACTTCATGGGAAATAGATGGGGAAACAGTGGAAAACAGTGTCAGACTTTGTTTTTTGGGGGCTCCTAAATCACTGCAGATGGTGACTGCAGCCATGAAATTAAAAGATGCTTACTCCTTGGAAGAAAAGTTATGACCAACGTAGATAGCATATTGAAAAGCAGAGACATTACTTTGTGAACAAAGGTCCATCTCGTCAAGGCTATGGTTTTTCCAGTGGTCATGTATGGATGTGAGAGTTGGACTGTGAAGAAAGCTGAGCGCTGAAGAATTGATGCTTTTGAACTGTGGTGTTGGAGAAGACTCTTGAGAGTCCCTTGGACTGCAAGGAGATCCAACCAGTCCATTCTAAAGATCAGCCCTGGGATTTCTTTTGAAGGAATGATGCTAAAGCTGAAACTCCAGTACTTTGGCCACCTCATGTGAAGAGTTGACTCATTGGAAAAGACTCTGATGTTGGGAGGGATTGGGGGCAGGAGGAGAAGGGGACGACAGAGGATGAGATGGCTGGATGGCATCACCGACTCGATGGACGTGAGTTTGAGTGAACTCCGGGAGATGGTGATGGACAGGGAGGCCTGGCGTGCTGCGATTCATGGGGTCACAAAGAGTCGGACACGACTGAGTGACTGAACTGAACTGAATATTATAATACTTTACTTATTAGAAAATAATCCAATTCTTAAAAATTGTTTAAAGGAAGTCAGAATTCCATGTATAAAATGCCATAAAGAATCATATTCGTGGAAAATGTTGTGGAATTATTTTGACTACATCTTAACGTTAATTTAAAATTTTACAGTTGATAGTGACCGCCTTAAAGCAACAGGAGTATTTTAACCATCATAAATCCCAAGAAGGAAAAAGTAAGTTTACTTGCTGAGTGAGTTGATGTCCAGCAACAAATAGATATCTTTCCACTAGGCTATTTCCAGATGTACAATATTCGTTTCTTCTAACCTCTCAGTCTTCAGCTGAGCCAATATTGTGCGACTGTGTAGAAGTTTAAGAGAACACTCTAGTTAGAAGGACTTAGGAAATATTTGAATACATTCTATGCCAAAGCTAAATCACGTAGACCATAGCTAGTAAACCACGGGATAAAAAGTATCCCAACTTTGCATCCCTTGAGCATGCATGGCTTGGATAGAAAATGACATATAACATGACATAGTTTAAACGGTAAGCATGTTAAGTGTGACACAAAACCGTTAATCATCAGCATAAAGACTGACTCAAAATTGGGGAGATAAACGGGAAGTAAATTGAAAGTCATAAAATTTCTAAAAGATCTTAGACACAATATAATTTGATTCTCTTGTTACAAGAGAAACTGAGATCTAGAGAAGTTAGGATTACATAGATTATACAGACTCTTCAGATCAGTGTACTGAAGAGCTAGAACCTGAACCAGGTAATCTGACACCTAGATCAAGGCATTCTGCACTCTAATAATATGTCAGGAGATAAATATTTTCTAATTTTTAAGAGAGTATTTTATATTTTTCTCTTGACGAATCATTTCCAGAAGTCTTGTCTAACCTTCTAGGTTAGTTAGAAGGGAGCTCTTCTTGTGGGCTCCCAGATGACCTCTGCCTACCCCAATTTTAACTCTGGTACAATGTTTTGACTTGTGAAGTACCTGTGTCCCCTTATTAGATTGTAAACTCCCTGAGAGTTGGGAGTGACTCACTCCTCATTGCATCCTAGTAACTACCACAGTGCTTGGCACACATTGAATAAGTAATGAGAAAATACTAGTTAAATTGATCTTTCCTTGAAATCCTTTAAAGGGGCACCATGATCTGAACTTTGCCTGCTTCTCTAGCTTCATACCCCCAAATTGTGGCACAAAATTGCTAATCTCATTCTGTGCAAACATCAGTTTCTGGTTGTATGGTTTTGTTCAAACAATCCTTTTCCCCACACCTCTCCCTACCACACTCTGCCCTCAAACACACATATGTTCCACTGCATTAACTGTCTGGAATCATTTCCTCCTGGAAGTCTTTCTTGATTCATAACTTCTCCCAACCTAAATTGGATTAATCCTATTCTGAGCTCCAGTAATTCCTTGTGCATGCATCTCTACACTACACACATCACATTATGAGGCAGTTTCATAAACACTGCATCCACGTTCTGTTTTATTCATGTTGGAATCTCCAAGATTAGTGCACTCAGGCACACAGATGATTTTAAAATGCGATTTAAACAAAAAGAATACATTAATAGAGAAGGAATCTTGGCACAGGGTGAAGTTTAAGGAAAGTATAGATATGGAACTGCAAATAATTGGATATTCAGTATATTTTCCTAAGAAAGAACTAAAAAAAAAAAAATAGAAAAAGGCTTTCAATTGTGAGGTTACATTCAAATCACAAAACAAACTTTTATGTAAAAGGACAGTAAAACACTATTTGGCAATTTTTTTTTACGAAGACAGTGATTAGGAACTACAATGGCAAGCCTTTCATGTAAATACTAATGTACTGGTTATCATAGGACAAAAAGGCACTTTTAAGCATGTTTACAACATATACTAAGATGAAGAAAAACCAGAGGTTAAACTATATTCAAAACCTGTCCCCCAAATGTCCGACACTACAAGGCATCGGTTTTATTCCCAAATTGGTGCACAAACCTTTTTCTTTGCAATCCATCTTTATTGTTATATTACATAACATAAAATACAATCATTTTAACCAATTTTATTCTTTAAGTATAGTTGACTTACAATGGTGTTAGTTTCGGATTTACAGTGAAGTGGTTCAGATTCGTTCCCCTTACAGATTATTACAAAATACTGAGTATAATTCCGTGTACCATACAGCATGTCCTTAATGGTTATCTATTTTATATATAATGGTATGTACCTGTTACTCAAAAATGCCGAATTTATCCGTCCCTCTCCACCACTTAAACCACTTTAAAAAGTGCAGTTTAGTGTTATTAAGCGCCATCACCACTAAACACCCACAATTGTAAAACACTCGCTTCAGCCGCAACTTCCTTCTTTTCAACTTTGCTTTTGTAACACACTTAGCTCTCCGCACCACAAAAGGTTCAGAAACTAGGGAGAATGAAGCAAAGGATTATACTTCTCGGGATCCGTCAAGGGAATCGAAAAGCTACGTTCAGGCGTCCGTCGCCAAGCAGTAACCATAGCAACGCAGATACCTCCCCTCAAAGGCAGCAACTGAGCGCCGCCCCCCTCCCCCCTCCGAAGCGGCAGCTGTCCCTTCCCTTCCTACTGCTTAAGGACCAGGCTCTTCACCCCGGACTGGAGGCAGAAGGTGAGGAAGAGGGAAAAATAAATGACAAAGCGAGAACTACAGCCCAGCAATCGCTCTCCTCGCCCTCCCTCTTATCCCGAGAACGAGCTCTCAGCCTCCTCACGCCCGCAATCCGGCCCGTCCCGGGGGCCAGCGCCTTTTATTGACGCCAACTTCCCGTTCTCGCGGGAGTTTGGGAGCCTGAGCCCGATAGGGTGGACACAGCTCTCAAAATCTCAGTCTGCGCTGGGTCTGGAACCGAGGCCCGGGAGCGCACCGCGCGCGGGGGGCGGGGCGCAGGCCTGGGAGGGCGGGGCCTCGCCTGGCGAGGGGAGGGCGCGGCCGGCAGGGCGGCCAGGGGGCGGGGCCGTGGCCGGGACCTGTGGCTCGCAGGTAGCGCGGCCCGCGGCGCTCCCTCGGGCACCGGCGCACTGCGCATGCTCTCTGGCCGCGCGGGGCAGCTCGCCGGGCGGCGGTTACGAGCCGGCTCCTCAGCGGCGGAGGTTGCGGTGCTGCGACGGCGATGTGAGGGGCCCGCGGCGGGATGGTGCTGACCCGGGCGGGGCCGCCTCCTTCCACAGAGACCGCGGGCTCCTCGGTTCGACGGGCGGCGGCCGAGCCGGGCGAGAGGTGAGCGCTCGACGTCCGGCCGTCCCGGGCCGCGACCCCCGCGACCCTCTTCGTGTCCCCTCCCCGCGGCCCGGCGGGGAGCGGCCTCCTCTGCGCCCGGTCCTCGCTCGCGGCTCCGGCCCTTCCCGGCCGCTCCGGGTTGGAGCCGGCGCCGGGCCGCTGAAGGTCGGCGGGGACGGCCGGCGGGCGCGCTCGGGCTGTGGAGCCGCGCTGCCTGCCGCTCCTCGGGCCCGACCCTCGCGCGGCCCCCGAGCCCCCGGCCGCTCTTCGCCCCCTGCCCGTCCTCGCGTCTTGCTCCCTGCCGCGCCGCGCCCCTCATCCCCGGCGGCCCCTCCGTGGGAGGCGGGGTGCCCCTGGGTCCCCTCCCTCCTCTGGGCGCCCCCAGGCCGGCTCTTCGCTCGCCGCCGGTTCCCTTCTCCGCTCCCTCTGTCATTCCTCCCTTGGCTCTGTCTGTCCGTTTCCCCTCTTCGGTTCTTCGCCTTTCCCGTCTTGCGTTAGCTTCTGACAGGGTTTTGCTTCAGCATCTCTCGGCGCAGGACTTCATCTTCGGAGGCCCCGGCGCCCCGAATCCTTCCTCTCTGCCCCGACTTCACCGCCTCTCCGTCTGACGGTCCCTCCCTGTCCTCCCGCCTCTCTCCATCCTGTCCCCAACCCTTAACTCTCGAACCTTGATCTTTTTTCCTCACTAAAACTTGTTGTTTTCTCGTTTGCATAGGTCGAGTCTCTTAACTCCTGTCCATTTTACTTTTTATGAAATCTCTGAAGAGTTCTAGTCTCTTTTACTTTCTACCTAAACTAGGTAACTCCTCAGTATCCTTAGTTCAGTTGACAGTTTCATGAAATCTTTCTTCACGGACTGGAAGTACCAACAGGAGTGACAGTAGCCGTAACCTGTTACACTTAACTGATCGAACCTTTAATTTTCAAGAATTGTGTTTACCTGACATGTCAAGAAGAAGCAACTTGAGGAGAGGCTTGGTGAAAATATAAAGGCTAACCTCCAGACCTAAGGTTAAATTTTGGAGATTTTATTGTCCAACAGGAAATACAATTGTCCAAGAACGAATATTAAGTGAAATTTATCAAAAAATTAGTTACTAATTTGATGTTTTGTACATTTACCATTGCAGTTGACCGCATCATTTTTGTGATGGTCTCTGTTCTCTGCACTAAGTGCTAACAGTTTTTACTAGCTTAGGGAATTAGTGTTCTTACTAAAGGAGAAATTTAGTAAGGGGACAGAAGTATTAAATTTGTGAATTGGGTAAAAGAACTTTATAAACAGTTGGGGAGGGTTTTTTTCCTCCATTTCATTGTGATCAAAATTTGGCTTATAAAAAACTTCTCTATATAAATAACATTGTAGGATCTTATTTTGAAGGCATCTGCTGAAGCAGTCACTCTCAGTGAAGTTTGCCTTTATTCTAGGGCCGAGGAGCAACTGGATTATGTATTTCATTCTGTAATCTCAAAGCAGCCCACAAACAGTAAATTCTTCATGTTTCTGTGTCAGGTAGGAATTGAAATTTTCTGTTTCTGTAGTACAGAAGGGAAGCACCAAGGCAAAAATGTGTAGTTTCTTATTTGACATGATATTAGTATAAAAGTAGAACTTGATGTTGTGAAACCACACCTCTTTTGGAAGAAGCAGCAGTTGTTGTGTATGGTAGGAGGTGATGAACTCAGCTTTTAAGATTTTTTAAAATGATTTTTCCAGTGCAGGTAGAGATAACTGCTGCTTCTGAAGGAAATCTTCCCGTCTTTCAAAGGCGAGTCCTTCTATTTCTAGGTAACTATTTATTAAAAAAGTAAATGCTTACACATTCTTGTTGGTATTTATAGTAAGTTGATTCTGTGCTCTTAGAAATGACAATAAAGATTCGTGGCGGACAATGGGCACATGGCTGGATGTCAGAGGATCTACACTCTTAGGATGACTCATGACATTAATTTGTAGAAGTCACTTAACCTGTGTACCTCCAGTGTCTCTCCTTACAATATATGAGTAAACAAGTGGCTACCCACTAATCTTTGAAAACCAAAGTAAACGCTCATAATTTAAGCATGCTTAGGGCCACCACAGACAAAAATTGCTATATAAAACACTTAGTTTTTGTCTCTTTTAGACTATGTCGTAAGAGTAAAATTGAATGCTTAAATCCTCCTGCTGCTGCTGCTGCTAAGTTGCTCCAGTCGTGTCCGACTCTGTGCGACCCCACAGACAGCAGCCTACCAGGCTCCCCCGTCCCTGGGATTCTCCAGGCAAGAACACTGGAGTGGGTTGCCATTTCTTCCTCCAGTGTTTGAAAGTGAAATGTGAAAGTGAAGTCGCTCAGTCGTGTCTGACTCTTAGCCACCCCATAGACTGCAGCACACCAGGCTCCTCTGTCCATGGGATTTTTCAGGCAAGAGTATTGGAGTGGGGTACCATTACCTAGATCACTGCAATTTAGTTGTTTTTTTTTTTTTTTAGTTTCAGACTTAAGTGAAAAGTTTAGTAGCATGTGTTATAAACGTGGACTAGTTTAGATGAATCTTCATATGCAGTGAAACAAACACTGCCACATTCAGTATGTTTGCCAGAATTTGACACTGAAAATTTAAAGTTAACAATGTTTTGGTAACTTCCATGAATTTCTCTTGTCTTACAGTTTATCTTTGTGTTCTGTAGATATAGACATTTGAGAGTGGAGATTCTTTAGGGGATAGAAAAGGCAAGGATTTCCTTTGATTCGAAGTATTAAGAATGATTAAAAGTGAGTTTTGTGATATGTTCTATTGTGTGTTTAAATAAATGAATGGAGATGGGAGCATATGTCTGAAGTGAGTAATGTTGTTTCCTTTTTTTCCTTGAGTTGTTTGTCAGGAAGGAGGTTTTGAAATGAATATGAGTAAGAAGCAAAGTGGTAGTACAGAAAAAGCATTCCTAATGGGCCCAGTGGATTTTCAGAGAAGTTGGGAAGCACAAGTTGTTAGGCAGGTCTGGATTTTTCAGAAGGAATATAGTGAAATATCTTCACAGTGGGTTTTACCATTTTATTTTTAAAGATTCCCATTTTTTTAATAGGTTCATACTTGGTTGTCAGTGATGTTCTAAATTTAATAACAATGAGCCTCTTTTATCTTAATGGAAATATGAAAAGTGTCAGGTCCTTTTAATGTAGAAATTATAAATCTTTTCCATTTGAGAAAACTGAGGCTTAGAGAGTCTGAATTAGAATCCAGGTCTATCTGCTACCAAGTTAATGATATACTGAAGAAAGCATTTCCTGTTAAGAAAACATTGTTTGTTTCTTGAAATATTTTTTAGACAGAGGATTGTACTTTTTGTTTTGAGTTCTGAGCTGTGTTCTCTGTTGATGAAATATTTTGAGAGGTGCTGGGCAGATCCCGGAACTGGGTAACAGATAATGACTGTGAAATAATGAATTTCTTTTCATGTTAAAAGGAGGGACTAGTTCTGGTTCTTTGGGCTCTTCCGGGATTTTTAAGGTATATAATAACATGACATACTCAAAGACATTCTGTGTTGTGTCACTGTCAGGTGTATTTGATGGCATATGAACAGCATGAGAAGTTGACGTGAGCTGCTCTTAAATAGCCCTGCCCTCCCTGGGGTGCCTTTTATTAGGTGTCCCATAATGAGCAGGAGGGGTTCTCCTCTGCTTTCTGTGCCTCCTGAAGTAAGTCATCCATCGAAGTGATGTCAGAGGCTACTGATGTTCTTTCTACGTTAGGTTTACACTTTGTTTTTCTATGGATTTTCTCATATTAACACAGTTATCCAAAATTAATAGTGTTCTGAGGGTGCTCCTTAATCTTAAGTGTCAGTTCTAAGATAAGAAGTAATATATATTTCTCTATTATTAAACTCAACTGTTTAAACCCAGATTTTTAAGAAATTAGAAGATAGTAGGGCTTCCCAGTGGCGCAGTGGTAAAGAATCTGGCTGCCAATGCAGGAGATGCAGATTCCATCTCTGGGTAGGGAAGATCCCTTGGAGGAGGAAATGGCAACCTTCTCCAGTATTCCTGCCTGGAAAATTCCATGGACAGAGGAGCCTGGTGGGCTGCAGTCCATGGGGTTGCAAAGAGTTGGACCCAACTGAGTACACACACACACACACACACACACAGGAGATGTCAGTGCCTTTAAATTTCAGATTTTGTATCTGTGGGTGTGAGGAATTTGAAGATTTCATGATTAGATCAGATCAGATCAGATCAGTCACTCAGTCGTGTCCAACTCTTTGCGACCCCATGAATCGCAGCACGCCAGGCCTCCCTGTCCATCACCAACTCCCGGAGTTCACTCAGACTCACGTCCATCGAGTCAGTGATGCCGTCCAGCCATCTCATCCTCTGTCGTCCCCTTCTTCTCCTGCCCTCAATCCCTCCCAGCATCAGTCTTTTCCAATGAATCAACTCTTCGCATGAGGTGGCCAAAGTACTGGAGTTTCAGCTTTAGCATCATTCCTTCCAAAGAAATCCCAGGGCTGATCTCCTTCAGAATGGACTGGTTGGATCTCCTTGCAGTCCAAGGGACTCTCAAGAGTCTTCTCCAACACCACAGTTCAAAGGCATCAATTCTTCCGCGCTCAGCCTTCTTCACAGTCCAACTCTCACATCCATACATGACCACAGGAAAAACCATAGCCTTGACTAGACGAACCTTTGTTGGCAAAGTAATGTTTCTGCTTTTCAATATGCCATCTAGGTTGGTCATAACTTTCCTTCTAAGGAGTAAGCATCTTCTAATTTCATGGCTGCAATCACCATCTGCAGTGATTTTGGAGCCCAGAAAAGTGAAGTCTGACACTGTTTCCACTGTTTTCCCATCTATTTCCCATAAAGTGGTGGGACCGGATGCCATGATCTTCCTTTTCTGAATGTTGAGCTTTAAGCCAACTTTTCACTCTCCACTTTCACTTTCATCAAGAGGCTTTTGAGTTCCTCTTCGCTTTCTGCCATAAGGGTGGTGTCATCTGCATTTCTGAGGTTATTGACATTTCTCCCGGCAATCTTGATTCCAGTTTGTGTTTCTTCCAGTCTAGCGTTTCTCATGATGTACTCTGCATATAAGTTAAATAAACAGGGTGACAATATACAGCCTTGACGAACTCCTTTTCCTATTTGGAACCAGTCTGTTGTTCCATGTCCAGTTCTAACTGTTGCTTCCTGACCTGCATACAAATTTCTCAAGAGGCAGATCAGGTGGTCTGGTATTCCCATCTCTTTCAGAATTTTCCACAGTTTCTTGTGATCCACACAGTCAAAGGCTTTGGCGTAGTCAATAAAGCAGAAATAGATGCTTTTCTGGAACTCTTTTGCTTTTTCTATGATCCAGCGGATGTTGGCAATTTGATCTCTGGTTCCTCTGTCTTTTCTAAAACCAGCTTGCACATCAGGAAGTTCACGGTTCACATATTGCGAAGCCTGGCTTGGAGAATTTTGAGCATTACTTTACTAGCATGTGAGATGAGTGCAATTGTGCGGTAGTTTGAGCATTCTTTGGCATTGCCTTTCTTTGATATTGGAATGAAAACTGACCTTTTCCAGTCCTGTGGCCACTGCTGAGTTTTCCAAATTTGCTGGCATATTGAGTGCAGCACTTTCACAGCATCATCTTTCAGGATTTGGAATAGCTCAACTGGAATTCCATCACGTCCATTAGCTTTGTTCGTAGTGATGCTTTCTAAGGCCCACTTGACTTCACATTCCAGGATGTCTGGCTCTAGGTCAGTGATCACACCATCTTGAGTATCTGGGTCGTGAAGATCTTTTTTGTACAGTTCTTCTGTGTATTCTTGCCATCTCTTCTTAGTATCTTCTGCTTCTGTTAGGTCCATACCATTTCTGTCCTTTATCGAGCTCATCTTTGCATGAAATGTTCCTTTGGTATCTCTGATTTTCTTGAAGGGATCCCTAGCCTTTCTCATTCTGTTGTTTTCCTCTATTTCTTTGCATTGATCGCTGAAGAAGGCTTTCTTATCTCTTCTTGCTATTCTTTGGAACTCTGCATTCGGATGCTTATATCTTTCCTTTTCTCCTTTGCTTTTCGCTTCTCTTCTTTTCATAGCTATTTGTAAGGCCTCCCCAGACAGCCATTTTGCTTCTTTGCATTTCTTTTCCATGAGGATGGTGTTGATCCCTGTCTCCTGTACAGTGTCACGAACCTCATTCCATAGTTCATCAGGCACTCTATCTATCAGATCTAGGCCCTTAAATCTATTTCTCACTTCCACTGTATAATCATAAGGGATTTGATTTAGGTCATACCTGAATGGTCTAGTGCTTTTCCCTACTTTCTTCAATTTCAGTCTGAATTTGGCAATAAGGAGTTCATGGTCTGAGCCACAGTCAGCTCCTGGTCTTGTTTTTGCAGACTGTATAGAGCTTCTCCATCTTTGGCTGCAAAGAATATAATCAATCTGATTTCAGTGTTGACCATCTGGTGATGTCCATGTATAGAGTCTTCTCTTGTGTTGTTGGAAGAGGGTGTTTGTTATGACCAGTGCATTTTCTTGGCACAACTCTATCAGTCTTTTCCCTGCTTCATTCCATATTCCAAGGCCAAATTTGTCTGTTACTCCAGGTGTTTCTTGACTTCCTACTTTTGCATTCCAGTCCCCTATAATGAAAAGGACATCTTTTTTGGGTGTTAGGAAAACGGAATATAGTTAATTTATCAAGTGTATTTTTTTAAATCAGCATTGCATTCTGATTTCAGGTTTTCTTTTAGTAGGGGCATATTTATTTCATGGCTTGTTACTATTGAATCTGTTTCCTAAAACAATTAAGGTATAGACTTTAGAATTATATAAGTTTAAATATAGGCTGTGAAGTTTGACACTTTTGAAGGTTTTGTGCTTTTTCCATTGTTTTCTAACCGTGTGACCTTGGATGAGTTGTGTAAACTTTTTGCTCCTTAGTTTCTTCACCTGTAAAATGGAATAATAATAGGTCTTTCATTCATATGAGAATAAGATGAAGTGATGTTAATAAGAGCAACTTGTATAAAAGTAAGAGCTCCAAAAAGTTCTCAGTGTTTGTATTTGATACTGCTATTTGGTCTACATTTGGTATCAACAGGGAAACATATAGCTTTTTAAAATATAGTTTGTCATGGTTTTCTGCTTATCTTTCCTCTGGAAGATCTCCCTCTTACCCTCACCCCAGAAGAGAAGAACTTAGTACTCTATTCTTTTCTTAAATATTTCTAAATATAACTTGTGCAGTATGGTGTATGGCCCTCAGGAGTTTATTGTGTTGAGTGATTAAATGACAGCAAAAGATTCTAGACCAGTGATTTTCCTTACTTTCCATGTCCCCTTTATTCATAGCAATTCTTTTAAGCTCCTCTTTATTGTAAATCACCTTTTAAGATGAGAGATGTTACTGATGAAAGGGTGTTGCATGTGTGAATAATTGTGAAGGCAAAAAGGTTAAAAGCCACCTGAGTGATGGTGATCCTGAGTCAGGAGAGTGCCAGGTGACTTGGCCATTTTAGAGTAGGATGTAATCCAGTGGCGTAGTGTGTTTAGCTCCAGAAAGAGGGAGCTTTCAGAGCTGATCAGGGTATCAAGACCTCAGTCAGTCCAAAAGGAAACTGAATGTAAATCCAGAAACAGGACTATAGGCCAGATATTTAGACTGAACCAACCAATGCAGACTTAATCAATTTAGGTGGCCAGAGTTACACCAGATAGCAGGATTACAGGTGTACAACTCTTTAGACGTCACTGGCTGGTTATTCTCAGTTTATGGCTGTCTGGTTTGACTTGATCAAGGTTAGCTCAAAGGCTTGAGGGCCTTGAAGGGCCTGACTTTTGTGTATTGGAGTTCTGCTGTGGCCTCAGTGAGTGGTACTTAGGAAAGGTGGTGGCTGAGGATACTTTGTCCAAGAGATGGATCTTCCTACTCTCACACAGAACTTGGATGTTACAGAAATATTTTATTATGCACAAAGTTATGAGAACAGCATTCTGAAGGCTTATGGGGTGCCCTTCTTTGGGGCTTCCTGCTTATTCATTGGGAGAAAACCCCCCTCCCCCCCAGAATGGACCCAAAATTGACTATTATTAAATGGATTGAGTTAACCTTCTAAAAGGATCTAATGATCTTAGGATCTAAAAGATCTCTTTGTTTCCATTGTATTCCTATTTAACAAACTGTAATTGAAACGTGCATGTTAGGTTAGATGCCCTTCCCTTCACTGGTCCCAGATCCCAATGTCACTCTCAGTCCCTAGATGTCTGGCCTAGTGTTGAGCCCCTTATCTGGTTGGACTTTAACTTGATGTTCCCTCACTTGGTTTCAGTTCCTGTGTGTCTGTCTGAATGTGAGCATCTCATTACATTGAGTGTGAACATTTAAAGACATGTAGGTTTTTGTACACTTTGGCTCCTAAGTGCAAGTTTACTACATTATATAGTGTTCATCTGAAAAACTAGTGAATTTTTTCCCTAAAGCTGAAAGAAAAAAATGAATGTGCTTTACTCATTAAGAAATGATGTATTGATTGCTAATGTGGAGGTTTTCTACAGATAAGTGGGTCCATAGGTGATTTTTGCCTTATATGGTGTCTTTAGTACCTAACTTCTGCATACAGCTGGACATTATTATTTGGACTGTCAGTATTACAGGCTCTGAACCCATTTGTCCCATGACTGCTAACCTGGGAATGGGATTTAGAAGCTGGAGCCATTGGCTTCATAATCGACAGAAGTGGCCCCTTTATTTCTTGGGTTGACAAAGGGAGTGTCTGGAATCTCCAATTTGTTTAGCTTGTTTACCCTCAGCTTTAGGAGAAGGAACATCCTCAAGATATCTATTTTGGGTTTGTAGTTCAAGAGTCAAGGCTGTTCACTCTTTGATTTCTGAGACAGGATCTCATCATTGCCTGTGGTCTCCAGTCTATTTTAAGAACCTCTGAGCTGTGCCTCTGAGTTTCAGACATGTCCGTGTCCTCTTTTTAGGTTTCTGAAACAATCAGGAGTTCAGGCTAAGTTCAGAATGGTTAGCTGTTGTTTCAGGATGGTGTGGGTGGTACAGGAGCATCTTCCATATTTTTCCAGATATCCATGCCTGGACTCCCCTTGCAGATACTGGAGGTCTCAACTGATCCGATGCGAGTGAACAGCCCTGGTCTTAGAAGCTAGGCCAAGTGTTTAAGCACCCAGCACTGTTTTGGGGACAGTTACTGTGCACTCTAGTGGTTGGGGGGATGGATTGGCATTCTTAGGCTCAGGTCCAGTAGAAATCTGAGAGAGATGTGTAATAAAACATGTCCAAGGAGCTGCATTTTTTAAAATAAAAACAAACTGATAAAATTAATTTGTATAATATATTTTATTTAATTCAATATATGCAAAATATTATTCAAGATGCACGCATGTTAAGTTGCTTCAGTCGTGTCTGACTCTCTGTGACCCTATGGACTGTAGCCTGTCAGGCTCCTCTGTCCATGGGATTCTCCAGGCAAGAATACTGGAGTGAGTTGCCGTTCTCTTCTCTGTATTTCAAGAGGTGGTCAATATAAAAAACGTTAATGAGATATTTACATTCTTTTGTGTACTAAGTCTCTGAAACCCAGTGTGTACATCTACAGCATATCTCAATTAGTAACTACATCTGTAACAGTTTAAGTAAAATACAGTCCTGTCTGCAATAAAGTTATGTTTAATTAAAAAATATTTACAGTGCTTCAGTGTTTGGATGTAAATGTAAAAGTAAAAATTTTAAATGCATTTCTTCAGTCATACTAGTTGAGTTTTGATTGTGTACTAAATCAAATTACTGACCACGTGTGGCTCGTGGCCGTGGTGTGGGATGGACCGGCTCTTGAGGGCCCAACTGTCTTTCAGACCAACAGATGATCTTGCTTCTTTGGGAGCAGTCTGCCTTTCCCTGAGGTATTATAAGGGGATTGTCAGGTTTGACTGTCAGAGAAATATCTCCTCAGATCTCAGAGCCATTCAGCGAACGGTTCTCGTTTCGTATCAGGGCAGTTCCTGTTTGAGGTTCCCCTGTGGCTTCTTTGGGTTGAGCGTTATAGTCTATTTAGCTAAGTTCTTTCTTAGGGACCTTGGAAATGACCCAGGGGCCTACTTGAACAGACCTCTCAGATTGCTCTGTTTAGGCTACTTTGCCAGGGCCAAGATAATAGAGCAGATGATCAGTCTCAGATTAAGTCAGGGTTCCTACAGCTTCACAAGCTCAGGTGAAAGTGACAGATCTGAGCCTGCTAGCGGACTGTGAAAGGGGCCATGGTGAAGGGAGTTCCTGACGGTGGAAAGTCTCCCAGGCACGTCTGGGTAAAAGGAAAGAAGTCCTCTCTTTGAGCTTCTTTTACTCTTGAGAGAAAACAGGCCAGAACTTCCCTGTTTGATGAAAGATCTTTGCCTAATGAACTGAGTGGCATGAAAACCTATGCTAAGTCGAAGATTACAAACTTGAAATGAATTTGCCCTGTAGAAGAATTTGATTTTAACTGCACAGCTTTTGTTTGCTTGTTTTATTTGTGTTTGTTTTTTAACTAGTCGGCAACATCTAAAATTTAGGAGAAATTTAGGTGAAAACTCTTAGAAAAAACATTTTCAGTTTCTACTTGAAAATTTAGAAGCCTGTGATCATGCTGGGCTAGCCAGGACTGTGTCGAGCTGAGTGGCAGTCCTTCCCGTAAAACAGGGAATAGGAGAGAGTCCCATAGAGCCCCTAGACTCAGAGTCCTCTGAATTTCTCTTTCCTTTCTCTTTTGTTTATTCTCCATTTCCTTTAGTCTCTTCTTTGAATTTTTTTCTTCTATCAATGTGTAAAAATAATTCTTTTTGGGTTTTTTTTTGGCGGGGGGGGGATGAAAAATAGATTTATTAGTATTACTCTGTATGTATCTGTACATGTACTGTATGTTTCCACTTAGGGAATAGTCAGTAAAAAGGGATAAATTGAGAAAAATTAGGCAGCAACTAAAGAACAAAAAGTGCAGCAAGATATGAGAGGAAAAGTGAAGGAAATTACTTTATACTGGTAATTAATTTTATCATAAAGATTTGTTCATTCATGTCTGTTTTCAGTTTATCAGTGTAATAATTCCTTTCTTCAAGTTGATTCGATTTAAATATAAAAATAATAGTAGTTAATATTTATGAAATTATTTTTGTTCAATTGCTCAGTCATGTCTGACTCTTTGTGACCCCATGGACTGCAGCACCCTAGGCTTCCCTCTCCTTTACCATCTCAGAATCATGTCCATTGAGTCGGTGATGCCATCCAACATCTCATTCGTCCTCTGTCGTCCCCTTTTCCTCCTGCCTTCAGTCTTCCCCAGCATCAGGGTCTTTTCCAGTGAGTCAGTTCTTCACATCAGGTGACCAGAGTATTGGAGCTTCAGCTTCAGCATCAGTCCTTCCAGTGAGAATTCAAGATTGATTTCCTTTAGGATAGACTGGTTTGAACTCCCTGCAATTGAGGGGACTCTAAAGAGTCTTCTCCAGTACCACAGTTCAAAAGCATCAATTCTTCCCTGCTCAGACTTATTTATGGTCCAACTCTCACATCTGTACTGGAAAAACCATAGCTTTGACTATATGGACCTTTGTCGGCAAAGTAATGTGTCTGCTTTCTAGGATGTCTAGGTTTGTCATGGCTTTTCTTCCAAAGGAGCAAGCGTCTTTTAATTTCATGGCTGCAGTCACCATCTGCAGTGATTTTTGAGCCCAAGAAAATAAAGTCTGTCACTGTTTCCATTGTTTCCCCATCTATTTGCCATGAAGTCATTGCCTAGAGAATCCCAGGGACGGGGGAGCTTGGTGGGCTGCCGTCTATGGGGTTGCACAGAGTCGGACACGACTGAAGTAACTTAGCAGCAACAGCAGCAGCAGCATGGGACCTGATGCCATGATCTTTGTTTTCTGAATTGAGTTTTTTTTCCTTTTTTTTTTTAATATATTTTATTTTATTTTTTAACTTTACAATATTGTATTGGTTTTGCCATATGGATGAATGTTGAGTTTTAAGCCAGCTTTTTTTCTCTCCTCTTTCACTTTCATCAAGAGGCTCTTTAGTTCCTCTTCGCTTTCTGCCATAAGGGTGGTGTCATCTGCATATCTGAGGTTATTGATAATTCTCCTGGCAGTCTTGATTTCAGCTTATGCTTCATCCACCCGGCATTTTGCATGATGTACTCTGCATATAAGTTAAATAAGCAGGGTGACAGTATACAGCCTTGACGTATTGCTTTCCCCATTTGGAACCAGTCTGTTCCATGTCTGGTTCTAACTGTTGCTTCTTGACCTGCATACAGGTTTCTCAGGAGGCAGGTAAGGTGGGTCTGGTATTCCCATCTCTTGAAGAGTTTTCCATATTTTGTTGTGATCCACACAGTCAAAGGCTTGGCATCGTCAATGAAACAGAAGTAGGTGTTTTTCTGGAATTTTCTTGAAAAAAATTATCTTGAGTTTTCTGGAAATCTCTCTTTTGCTATGATCCAGTGGATGTTGGCAATGTGATCTCTGGTTCCTCTGCCTTTTCTAAATCCAGCTTGAACCTCTGAAAGTTCTTGGTTCACGTACTATTGAAGCCTAGCTTGATTTTGAGCATTACTTTGCTAACATGTGAAATGAGTGCAACTGTGTAGTAGTTTGAACATTCTTTGGCATAGCCCTTCTTTGGGATTAGAATGAAAACTGACCTTTCCCAGTCCTGTGGCCACTGCTGTGTTTTCCAAATTTGCTGACATATTGAGTACAGCATTTTCACAGCATCATCTTTTAGGATATGAATAACTCAGCTGGAATTCCATCATCTCCGCTAGCTTTGTTTGTAGTGATGCTTCCTAAGGCCCGTGTGACTTCACAGTCCAAGATGTCTGGCTCTAGGTGAGTGATCACACCATTGTGGTTATCTGGGTCATGTAAGATCTTTTTTGTATAGTTTTTCTGTGTATTCTTGCCACCTCTTATTAATCTCTTCTGCTTCTGTTAGGTCCCAGCCTTTAGGTTTCTGTCCTTTATTGTGCCCATCTTTGCATGAAATGTTCCCTTGGTATCTCTTAATTTTCTTGAAGAGATCTCTAGTCTTTTCCATTCTATTGTTTTCCTCTATTTCTTTGCATTGTTCACTTTAGGAAGGCTTACCTGTCTCTCCTTGCTATTCTTTGGAACTCTGCATTCAGATGGGAATATCTCTCCTTTTCTCCTTTGCCTTTCTCTTCTCTTCTTTTCTCAGCTACTTGTAAGGCCTCCTCAGACAACCATTTTGCCTTTTTCCATTTCTTTTTCTTAGGGATGGTTTTGATCACAGCCTCCTGTACAATATTACAAACCTCTGTCCATAGTTCCTCAGACATTCTTGTCTATCAGATCTAATCCCTTGAATCTTTTTTGTCACTTCTGCTCTATAATCATAAGGGACTCGATATATGTCATACCTGAATGGTCTAGTGGTTTTTCCTACTTTCTTCAGTTTAAGTCTAAATTTGGCAATAAGGAGTTCATGATCTGAGCCAGAGTCAGCTCCAAGTCTTGTTTTTGCTGACTGTATAGAGCTTCTCCATCTTTGGCTGCAAAGAATAAAATCAGTCTGATTTTGGTATTGACCATCTGGTGATGTCCATGTGTAGAGTCTTCTCTTGTGTTGTTGGAGGAGGGTGTTTGCTATGACCAGTGTGTTCTCTTGAAAAAACTCTGTCAGCCTTTGCCTTGCTTCATTCTGTACTCCAAGGCCAAACTTGCTTGTTACTCCAGGTAGCTCTTGACTTCCTACTTTTGCAGTCCAGTCCCCTATGATGAAAAGGACATCTTTTTTTTTTTTTTGGTATTAGTTTTAGAAGATCTTGTAGATCTTCACAGAACCGTTCAGCTTCTTCTGCATTAGTAGTTGGGGCAAGGCCTTATATTACTATGATATTGAATGGTTTGCGTTGGAAACGAACTGAGGTCATTCTGTCATTTTGAGATTGCACCCAAGACTATGATGGCTACTCCATTTCTTCTTAGGGATTCTTGTCCACAGTAGTAGATATAATGGTCATCTGAATTAAATTTGCCTATCCTGGTCCATTTGAGTTCACTGATTCCTAAAATTCACTCTTGCCATCTGCTGTTTGACCACTTCCAATTTACCTTGATTCATGGACCTAACATTCTAGGTTCCTGTGCAGTATTGTTCTTTACAGCATCAGATTTTACTTTAACCACCAGTCACATCCACAACTGGACATTGTTTCCACTTTGTCTCAGCCTCTTCATTCTTTCTGGAGCTATTTCTTTGCTCTTCTGCAGTAGCATCTTGAGCACCTACTGACCTTGGGAGTTCGTCTTTCAGTGTCATATCTTTTTGCCTTTTCATACTGTTCATGGAGTTCTCAGGGTAAGAATGCTGAAGTGGTTTGCTGTTCCCTTCTCCAGTGCACCACGTTTTGTCCAAACTCTCCAACATGTCCCATCCATCGTGGGTGGCTCTTCACAGCATGGCTCAGAGTTTCATTGAGTTAAACAAGGCTGTAATCCATGTGATCAGAACAATTATACCAAAGAAGTTCTCACACTGTTGCAAAAGTTCTAGGCTCCACAACAGATTTCCCAACCTAGGGATCCAACAGAGGAACTGCATATCCCCAGGGAATCTGACTTTGAAGGTCAGCAGGATTTGATTACAGAACTTCCACAGAACTGGGGAAACAGACTCTTGGAGGGAACAACAAAACCTTTTATGCACCAGGACCCAGGAGATAGGAGCAGTGACCCCACAAGAGACTGAGCCAGACTTGCCTAAAAGTGTCCAGGAGTCTCCAGTGGAGATGTGAGTTGACAGTGGCCTGCCACGGGGTCAGTATCATTGACTACAACAGTCCTAGGAGCCATGGGTGCTGACCTAAGTCCTTTTGCAGAAATTCACCATTACCCCTACCATAGTTTGACCTCAGGCCAAATTACAGGGAAGGAACACAGCCCCACCCATCAACAGAAAATTGGATCAAAGAGTTACTGAGCATGGCCTTGCTCACCAAAGCAAGACCCAATTTTCACCACAGCCAATACTTCCAATCAGGAAGCTTCCGCAAGCTTCTCATCCTCATCCATCAGAGGGTAGACAGAGTGAAAACCAGAATCACAGAAAACTAACTAAACTGATCCCATGGATCACAGCCTTGTGTCACTCAGTGAATCAAGAAAGTGAAGTGAAGTCGTTCAGTTGTGCCCGACTCTTTGTGACCCCATGGACTGTAGCCTACCAGGCCCCTCTGTTCATGGGATTTCCATTCCAAGCAAGAAAATTGGAGTGGATTGCCATTTCCTTCTCCAGGAGATCTTCCCAACCCAAGGATTAAACCCGGGTCTCCCATATTGTCGGCAGACGCTTTACCGTCTGAGCCACCAGGGAAGTCAGTGAATCAAGACTAAGAGGTAAAAGGTGAGTCATTTGGATATCCTGGAGGGACGAGTGTCCAAGGCAACAACTGCAAAACTGCAAAAGCCCCGAAGCATTAATCTCTTTGGTGTGTTTGAGAAATAGCAAGCAGTGTGACTGGAGTGGGCCAACTTAGGACATGAGGTCAGAGAGGTGGTTGGAAGAACCAGGTTGTGTAAGGTTGTCATATAGGCCATTGTAAGGTAGTGCTACTGAACATGGTGGGAAGCCATTGGGGGTTTGGAATGGAAGAAAGATGATTTGAATTATTTTCAAATCATGTATATTGTCATATAGCATTTTATTTTATTGTTATTGTATGTAATAACATACGTAATATAAAGGATCATTTGCCTGCTTCTTTGAAAATAGCCTGAAGGGAAGACATATTACTTAGGGTATAGGTTAGGTACAGTTGCTGTGATAAAGAGTTATAAAACGAAAATCTGAGCAGTCTAGATAAATTTGACGTCTGTGCTCTATGAAACCATTCCAGAGTCCAGAATTTTTCCATCTTTCTGTTTTACCATTTTTCAGAGTTCTGTCTGAATCTGTGTGGTCGATACTAGATCACTATTAAGAAGGTATTCCAGCCTGTAGAAAAAGGAAGCAATGAAATCCAGAGCCAAGAATTTCCTTTTAAACAAGTGAGGTAGACATTACATATCTGTCTGCGGACTTCAGTTTGCAGTCCACAGAAAGGGTGGATTGGCCACACTTGCCTCAGGGCTGGTTGGGAAATGTTATCTCAGGATTGCTCATCATTCAGCAGGAAAAGAAGAAAACAGAAATGACAAGTTGTCAACCACAGTCTTGCAGTTCACCTACTGAAGTATCCATGTGTATCGTTCATCCTGCCTGTTGAAAATACTCCAGTTCCCATTGCCGAAGGAGACAGACAATCCAGGATCCATTGTACTGTTATATTAATCCAACTGAGAGAGCAGATCCACCTGTTAGATCTGCAAGTCCAGTGACCTGGAGACAAAACACAGTTACTGTTCCTCCCTTGCCCCTCCCACATACACCTGACATATAGTGGTGGATCAAAAACAGGAAAAGAATAATAAAATTTTCCATTTGGGTAAGCAAACAATGAGAGAAGTCACTGGTTGAGGCTAATGCTGGGCAGTAATGGTATAGCAGCTCTTCTGGTAAGAATGCCTATATTCATTGTACTCTGACCCCTGTCTTTGCTGTCCGGGTGTTTCTTCCTTATGTTAACCTCCATGATCACATCTGAAGTTTGTATTGAAAATTTTCCCAGTTGGGAAGGCATCTAGTTTTCATAGTTAGCTTTGTGCTATGGTAGGCTTGCCATCCTGCAAGTTACACAGTCATAGGTGTTTGCAGGTTAGCTTTTAATATCTTTGACAAATACAGTTCTCTCAAAAATATAGTAGGGTTCATTTGTGTTTGTCTCCATTCAGTTCTGGTGCCAGTGACTATAGCAAAATAGTTCTTTCCTGCTGTGGTTCTTAAGCCTGACTTATTTATTGCTTTCCTGTGCACTCAGCACTTTCTCTTTGTCTTGAAGGCATCTGAAACAGGAGGCATTGCTGAGTGGGATGGCAGCACCCTAATATAATCTTATCCACAGTGCTGTACTTCTTTGTTTCATCAGGAAGTCTTAAAAGTTCTGTGAAAAATGCCATTGGTAATTTGATAAGGATTGCATTAAATCTGTACATGGCCTTAGGTCATTTTAACAATATTGATTCTTCTAATTCAAGAACATGGTATATCTTTCCATCTGTTTTTGTTGATGTGCGTTTCTTTCATCTGTGTCTTAGAGTTTTTGGAGTACAGATCTTGCCTCTTTAGGTAGGTTTATTCCTTGGCATCTTATTCTTTTTGATGCAATGATAAATGGGATTGTTCCTTAATTTTCCTTTCTGATAGTTCACTTTTGTCTATAGAAATAGCAACAGATTTCTGTATATTAATTTAGTACCCTGCAACTTTACTGAATTCATTGATGAGTTCCATTAGTTTACTGGTAGCATTGTTAGGGTTTTCTAGAACAGAAATTTTAAGATGTGTATGAAAACACAAAAGACCTCAAATATACAAAAAAATCTTGAGAAAGAAGAGCAGAGCTGGAGGAATCATACTCCTTGACTTCAGACTATACTACAAAGCTACAGTAATCAAAACAGTATGGTACTGGCACCAAAACAGACATATAAATTGATGAAAAAGGATAGAAAACCTATATATAAACCCTTACTCTTATGTCAATTAATCAATGACAAAGGAAGAAAAATATACAGAGGAGAAAAAACAGTCTCTTCAATAAGTGTGCTGAGAAAACTGAACAATTGCATGTAAAAAAATGAAATTGCAGCATTCTCTAACTCCATATACAAAAATAGACTCAAAATGGATTAAAGACCTAAATGTAAGTTTGGATACTATAAAACTCCTAGAGTAAAACAGACCAAACACTCTAATAAATCAAAAATAAACAAATGGAACCTAATCAAACTTAGAAACTTTTACA
The DNA here is from genome assembly GCF_002263795.3 of Bos taurus. Classification (NCBI taxonomy): domain Eukaryota; kingdom Metazoa; phylum Chordata; class Mammalia; order Artiodactyla; family Bovidae; genus Bos; species Bos taurus. The sequence goes on from NC_037336.1 coordinate 9,536,107, forward strand.
CAGCAAAAGAAACCATAAAAAAATAAAGATTTAACTACAAAATGAGAGAAAATATTTGCAAGCGATGCAACTGACAAGGGCCTAATTTTAAAATATACAAACAACTCATATGATACAGCAAAAAAAAAAAAAAAATCGGTCAGAAGACCTAAATAGACATTTCTCCAAAGGAGCCATGCAGGTGGCCAATAGGCAAATGAAAAGATCTTAACATTGTCAGCCATTAGAGAAATGAAAAGCTAAACCTCAATGAAATACCACTGCATACTGATGAGAGTGACCATCATTAAAAAGTTTACAAATAACAAATGCTAGAGAGGGTGTGGAGAAAGCATTCCCACTGATTGGCAACTTAGTGCAGCAATTATGAAAAACAGGCTGGAGGTTCCCCAGAAAACTAAATAGAATTAGTATATGATCCAATAATCTCACTCCTGGGCTATATAGCCAGACAAAACTATAATTCAAAAAGATACATGCATCTTTATGTTCTGTAGTAGCACTGTTTACAATAGTCAAGACATGGAAACTACTTAAATGTCCATTGACAGATGAATGAATGATGAAGATGTGGTATGTGTGTGTATATTAATATATATATGTGTGTATACATATACATATATATATGATGACATACTATTCAGCATAAGGAATGAAGTAAGGCCATTTACAGCAACATGGATGCAACTAGAGATTACCATACTAAGTGAAGTATGTCAGAAAAAGACACGTACCATATATCACTTATATGTGGAATTTAAAATTAAACTTATCTATAGACATATAGAACAGATTTGTGTACCAAGTGGGAGGGCTTGGGGAAGGATGGACTGGGAGTTTGGGGTTAGTAGATGCAAGTGATTACATACAGGGTAGAGAAACAACAAGGTCCTGCTGTATGGCACAGGGAACAAATAATACTCATTATCTTGAGATAAATTATAACAAAAAACAGTGGATGTATGTGTGTTTAACTGAGTCACTTTGCTGTACCATAGAAGTTAACACAACGTAAATCAACTATGCTTCAGTAAAAAATAGAAAGAAACTACAATGAGGTATTGTCTCACACCAGTCAGAATGGCCATCATCAGTAAATGTTTGCAAGGGCATGGATTAGAGGGAACCCTTCTACAGTGTTGATGTGAATGTAAATTGGTACAGCCACTATAGAGAACAGTATGGAGTTTCCTTAAAAATAATAGAGTTACCATATAATCCAGCAGTCCCACTCTGCACATATATCTGGAAAAGATGAAAACTCTAATTTGAAAAGATGCATGCAACTCACTCTTCATAGCAGCGCTATTTACGGTAGTCAAGACATGGAAGCAACCTAAATGTTCATCAACAGATAAATGGATAAATATGTGTTACATATATACATTGGAATATTCAGTTCAGTACAGTCGCTCAGTCGTGTCCAACTCTGCGACCCCATGGACTGCAGCCCACCAGGCCTCCCTATTGATCACCGACTCCCGGAGTTTACCCAAACTCCAAACAAAGTCCATTGACTTGGTGATGCCATAAAAAAGAATGAAATAATGCCATTTGCAGACATGGATGAACCTAGAGATTATCATATTAAGTGAAGTAAGTCAGATAGAGGAAGACAGATAATCATATGATATATCTTATATGTGGAATCTAAAAAAAAAAAAAAAAAAAAAGATACAAATGAACTTATTCACAAAACAAAAATAGACTCACATAGAAAACAAATTTATCTTAACCAAACGGGAAATGTTGAGGAGAAAGGAATAAATTAGGAGATTGGGATAGGAGATATAAAAACCACTATATATGAAATAAATAACAAGGACCTATTGTATAGCACAAAGAACTATATTCAATATCTTGTAAGGGATTATAATGGAAAAGAGTCTGAAAAGGAATATATATGTAATTGAGTCACTTTGCTGTATATCTGAAGTGAAAACATTTTAAATCAACTATACTTCAATAAAAAGTTTGTTTTGAAAAAAATGTCTTAATAGAAGTCTTTGGGAAAAGTACTAATAATCTTATCTCCTAATAATGCAGATATTGAAGGAGTTGACTACAGGGACCCATTTCTACTCTATTTCCTTCCATCTTTCGTTGCCAACTGGCCAGTTCTTGCCTGAATAAAGGCAGCAAAGAACCACTGGCACACATGAATGTTGTGGTTCTTTTCATATTCTTACCTTGAAGTTCTGAGGTTTTTATGGGCACCACGTTCTGTAAGTTATTGTCGGCAGCAGTTTCTGGCATGTTTTGCTCCAATATAACCAGGGTCACCATTATTTTCTTAATAGTTTTGCCTGTTACTCTGTTGCCTGGTACCCAGTGACTTAGCCAGTGCCACATATTTTAGAATTTTGTTATGACAGTTCTCTAATTCTGGTATTAATTTCTGTATTGAAGAAAAAGCTGCTGTAAAGGGATACAAAAGTGAAATGGTATAAATGAGGAAAAAAGATATTTCTTGCTCAGATAACAGGCCTACTGATACAGTGATAGAGATGCTATGTTCCCTGAAGGAAATGAAGACATGAGAGGTAAACTACCAAAATGTTGGATTTGAACTCAGATCCTAAGCCTTGTTTTAATCATTGTGCTGTACTTAATCTATATTAATCTCTTCCTGGTGGTTAGTGAGCTTTTTGAGATGTCGGGAACTTACCTCAGGGGCCTTGACCTCTTGCATTTGCTAGCTTCTAGTAAGTGTTCAATAAATGTTTGAATGATTGAATACCTATTTTATTTCTGAGTAAGTTAAGGCATAGAGACCTAACCAAACTTGACACACAGGCAGGGCTAGAACACAAGAATATATGTACAGGAGAAGCTGTCTTAGAGAAGAGACTACTTCCATGAACAGGAAATATATAAAGGCAGTATCATTTTGATCTCCTTAGAAATAGTTACTATAACAATCTTTTGATTATTAAGCTTTAACAATTAAGGAAGGTGGTAAAGTCTATATATACATGATGGAAAAAAGAAAAAAATCTATGAAGAAGTGTGAATGTGGTCTTCATTCTAACATTTTTAGTACCTAAAATAATTATACCAAAGGCAAAAGACTTTTTTTAAATTTAAGCAATAAATATTTGGAGTGTGGAAAAAAAAAACTATCCACAGTATATCCAGGCACCTTTTTTGTCAAAATATTTTAAATAGCTCATAGCATATGTGTGTATGTATATACACACACGTTTCATATCTCTCTATTTATCTGTGTGTGAAGTTTCAAAAATCATTTCTTCTACCAAGGGAATGGCATATTTTAAAATGGTGAGTTCTGCATCTTAAACATTGATAAGTTTAGGACTTCCTTGGTGGTTCCAGTGGTTGGGAATCCACCTGCCAGTGCAGGGGACACAGGCTCGGTTCCTGGTCCAGGAAGATTCCACATGCTGTGGGGCAGCTGAGCCATGTGTGAAAACTGCTGAGCCCACATGCCTAGAGCCTGTGCTCCACAGTGAGAGAAGCCACCACAGTGAGAAGCCCGTGCACTGCAACTAGAAAGTAGACCTTACTTGCTGCAACTAGAGAAAACCTACGCACGGCGGCAAAGACCCAGCACAGCCAAAAATAATAAATAAACAGAAAATTCTTAAAAAAGTGAAAAGCTTATACTGTTTTGGGTATTCATGAGGATTGTTTCTGAACCACTGAACTAAGAAAATACTCCTCTATTTATTATTGTACTTTGAAGTGTACACAGGTGAATCATAACAAAGATAATAGTTACTATTGATGTGTGAAACTGAATGAAAACAAATTTCTAACCCTTATTCCTAAGCCTTATGGAGGATATGGATCTTCTGGATAAATTGAAAGTACTAAGTAACAAAGCATAGGTTTCCTTAAAATGGACATTTGTATGCCTCTTGTTTGAGATGTTATTTTTTCTTTCTCATAGGGGGAGCACTATTATTTTAGCAAGAATCACTAACTGGAAGTGCAGCATTGGTTATTTAATGATATTAAAATGAAGTTTTGATCAGCAGAGGTAAGACGATGGCATTTCTTTTGTGTTCAATTCATAATCAAAATATTTGCTAGATTTCTATGAAGAACTGTTTTAAGAAATGCGAAGGGTCAATATTATCCCACTTGCAAGTAACAAGTTAGCCTTCCCAAGCATCATGGATGTCAGCAGAAGACTCAAGACTCCTCCTGGGTCAGAGAAAAGGACAGTTTATATGCGGGGCAATAGCAGTGGCTGGAGTACGAGGCAGCCTGCGTAAGAGTAGTTTATGTTACATGAGAGGACGCCTGAGCTGAGGGACCTGAATCTTTCGTGAGGGACAGTGAGCTTGCTGATTTATGCTTCAGAGGAGACTTAATATTTATCACACTGGACAGTAAAAAGATTTGCCCTTTACTCCAGAATGAGACACTGTCCCTGATTCCTGACGCTTTGCTAAACATGTGTCCTTGAAAAATAGTCTGAAATAAAGGCAGTCAGTGTCTCTGCTTGCAAGACATGCAGAAACATAAGGACTCTCAGAATTGTCTTTCAACACTTTCTTACTACATCAAATTGCTTTTTAAAGTATGTATTATTGATAAGGATGATTGCAGTGATGCTTTTTGAAATGGTGTGAAGATGGAAACTATTAAACTATTAATACCTAACAATAGGAGATTGTTTAAATTATAACATCATGGTATAATAGTTATTAACATAGATATTAGTAAAAATAAATGAAATAAGCAGATTAAATTAAATGTATACATAATTTGATCCTACTTTTATAGAAATTGTACAAATATATATATACAAATATAAAGAAATATGCCAAAGTATGTATTTCAGTGGATAGAATTATAAATGTTTTCTTTTTTGCTTGTCTCTCTCTTTTTGACCTCTTGAAAATGAACACTTTAGACTTTTGTAATGAGGGGGAAATTGTTTTTAATTAAAAAGTGAGTAGTCATTTAAGAACTTCACCTGACGGAGAAGAAGCTTCATAAATTTAAATGGAAATTAAAGAATGATAATTCTTTTTTTGACTCTGAGTTGCCTTTATGTGAAGTGCAGTGTAGAACTAGAAGAGAATAATTAGGTAACTTAATTTTTCTCTTAAAAAGTTACCTTTTACCTATGATAAAGTCAATAGTTACTTTGAACAATTTGCTGTATTATTTATTATCACATAGTTGTCACAAAGAGAAACAAATCTTAGAAAAGCATTCAAACAGGGCAGATCTTCTAGGGTAGTGCTGTTTAGTATTTCCTTAGTACATATGTATAGTGAGTACATATGTATAGATTCTGGTGCTGTACAGTCGGATCAAGCTAAGTTAGGAGCACTAAATGAATTGTCTTCATTTTTATTTCCTGCCTGCATATCATACTCTGAAATATGTTTAATGTTAGTGATTTTGTAAGTTGGCATTTTTTTTGTGCTTCTCATGATTTTTTTTCCCCTACTTTAACCAAGGTGCTGTTACCAGATTTGTCTTCTGAGTATAAACTAAAAATGACTGAAGTTCAAGCAATGGTAGAATTCTCCGTGGAGCTAAACAAGTTCTACAATGTGGATTTATTTCAGAGAGGGTTTGTATTTTAATGTGAAAATTATGTATTTTGCATAAGATAAATTGTACAGTTTTCATTTAAATTTAAGTACATACTTTTGTTTGAGCATATATAAAGAAAACAATGAGCTATGTTCAAGGATTTTCTTAGTGAAATTTTATTTCTAAATAAATGAGTATTATTCCTATGGATTTAATGAAGATTCTGGATATATTTAACTTATGCTTATGAATTTGTGCTGAGCATTGAGAGGACTTCACTGAAAATTGATAAGAAAGATTTCATTTCTGCTTTTTTAAAAGATGACAGTGTGTGGGCTTTCAAAAAAGCAGAATATACACACACAATATACATACACAAAATAGCTTAGTAGGAATACAATATGATGACTCTTTAAAAAGTATATATAGAAAGTGCTCTAGAAATCAGAAGCGAAAGACCTCTTTCTGGTAGCACGTCAGGAAAGGCCCATGACAGGGGGATAGGGTCAAAGCATGGGTAAGAGTGATAGGGAGAGGATAAGGTGGAAGAGCCTCTTGGTGGGAGAAAACATTGTGAATCCAGTCTTGGAAATAGGAATGAGCATGTTATTTTAGAGTCCTAAGAGGCTGGATATTTTCTGGTAGAATTGCAGAAGAAAAGACAGCAGAGGAGAGGTTATGTTTGTGAAGGGCTTTTGTTGTCTGGAGGAGAGTTGATACTAGGGATTGGGGTAGCCACTGGTGGTTTCCAAGAATGGATGACATGGTCACCATTATTACAGTTAGTACTTACTGGCATATGGAGAGCATGATGATACTGAATGGATGGTCTGGCAGAAGAAATAGAGGCCCAGGGGCAGGGTAGAGGGGCTCACAATATCTCAGGACATAAACCTGAATCTCTACGCTGGGGATGGTAGTGGTAGGGCCATGACTGGGGAGATGATGAAAGAAATAATCCTATTGTTGATTGTTTATCTCGGCTTTGCCATCTTGTTGAAAAAACAAAGACAGCTGTGCTCTGCACCACATGGTCTCTCACCCATCAGCAGGACAGCCTGGGCTTGTCCCCCTGGCAGAGGGGGAGTCCAGGAAAGTGAGCAGAAGGTGTAGGGTCCCCTCACTGACACAGAGCCTTCCCAGTGCTGGGCTGGTGGCTCTTTGGCCAGTGAAACCTCTGTAAAACTTGATGGGAATTCTGCATGTCTGGCATGGTTGATTCCATGCTCTGAAACCCACACCCACACTTGTTTAGTGAGACGTGACTGCTCTCTAGATGAATCACTACTGTGTAGAGATCAGAATTCTGTGGGATCCTGCCCTTGAACTTCCTAAAAGCCCTTTTGTCAAGCTGAAAATGTCTACTTAGACACTGCCCTTAGCGCTTTTGGAGATCTTAAGAAAGGGATTAACAGGCATACCCTTGATTAGATCTTTGTATGAAGTTTTATTTTCCAAACCAGGAAGTCTTGGTTCCTCTCTGTTTTCTCTAGATTCTGCTTATAAAATGACCAGGTGTTTCTTTAGCTCATCTCTTTCTTGCAGAACCTTACTGTATGGCTTGGAGCAACCAGGTGACATTTTCAGCATTCTGCCAGAAAATTAGCTTGCTCAAGCCAAAAAGTTTCTTTTAAATACAGTCTAACTTCTTTTAAGTTATTGTTTGAAAGCACAGTCATCAAAAATTTATCACTACAAAACATGGGTCACTGTTTTTTAAGTCTCATATAGTTTCCTCATTATTTTTCTTGCCTTTGTAACTGTAACTACTACTTTGGTCCCAAAGTCAATGACACATATTTTGTTTTTATTAGTACCAATTTCTGTATTAGTTATTTATTGCAACAGTAATGCAGCTAACAAAAAACCCAAAGCCTCAGTGGCATCACAATGGTAAACATTTATTTCAGCTCACAGATCTGTGGATCAGCTGGATGGTTGTGCTAATCTGGGTTGGCTGGGCTCGCTCGCAGTCGGCTGGCAGGGAGCTGCATGGTATAGAACGGACTCACCTGGGTGCACTCATCTCTGCTCTATCACCTCTCATCCTGCAGTGTTATTCTCACTGAGGAGGCAGGAGTCCAGAGAGACAGAGAAACCTTACAAAAAGACCTAGGCTTTGCACTAGCTCACTGTCTTCTCTGCCACAGCATACTGCCTAAAACAAGTGGTCAGGACAGCCCAAAGGGATGGGGACCTGCACCCTACTTGTTGATGGGAATCTTACTGTGAGAGGCATGGATACGAGGATGGGTGAAAAAAAACTGAGGACCTTTAAAAGTCTCCCATGCACTTTACTGTTTTTTGGGGATTGTTATTGATTTCTGTGAGACCTTTTGAGGTTATTAAGTGAAAGCAAAAGTTGCTCAGTTGTATCTGACTCTGCGACCCCATGGACTACACAGTCCCTGGAATTCTTCAGGCCAGAATACTGGAATGGGTAGCTTTTCCCTTCTCCAGGGGATCTTCCCAACCCAGGGATCAAACCCAAGTCTCTCGCCTTGCAGCTGGATTCTTTACCAGCTGAGCCACCAGGGAAACCTAAGAATACTGGAGTGGGTAGCCTATCCCTTCTCCAGCGGATCTTCCTGACCCAGGAATCGAACTGGGGTCTTCTGCATTGCAGGCAGATTCTTTACCAACTGAGCTATGAGGTTATTAGGAGTACGATTTAATAACTGATTCCATGTGGAGGATATTGCAGAGACAGAAAAAACATTAAAAAATAGTATGTGGAGGTATGTCTTTACATGATGTCGAGGATTACTTTGAAATAGCTCAGCAAGAAAAAATTACGTATGAATCAAATGTGGCAAAATCTTTTTCATTGGTGGAAAATGGGCAGTGGGCTTTGAGTTCACTGCTCTACTTTTTACAAATTTGGAATTTTTAATAAAAAATTTAAATGATAATGCTGAAGTTTTGCATCACATTTACTTGGACAGTATTAGTGATACTGATGTACATAATGAAGTTACAAGGGATCGTAGTGTGGAATTTAAGGTTGGATCATTTTGTTAGGTTGAGTGTGAGGTAAGATCCAAGTAGAGATAGTTCATAATTGAAGATATGGAACTGGAAATACGGTCTAAGTGAACTTCTCTTCCATCTTACTGTCAGCCATCATCAGCATAGCACGTATGATTGCTGCTTTCATTTATTTTCTGTTATTCTGCAATCTAGTTTCCACATCCATTGAGGACTCTTGAAGAATGTAGTTACTGGTCTTTGAAAAATCTAGTAATTAGAGGCTTATTGTTTTTAGATATATTACTTGACTTGTTTATTTGTAAGAATGTTTTTGAGGATATAATTTAGTCTTTTTTCTATTCTGATTTAATTAGTTCGTACCTTTTAAATCTTTGCTTTATGCTTCTTATTGTGCCTTTACTGCCTTTGCCATATAAGTCAGTTAACTTGGAGCTTGTGTTTGCTATAATGTTAAGTAATTGTCAGTTTTGGTATATAAACAGATACATTTATTTAAATTTGTATTTAAATGCTAGGAAATAAAATACCTCTTTTCCAGTTTATTTTCTGTATGTGAAATGACTTTTTAGGAGACTGAGATGAGAAACTTAAAAATTCAAGTAATGAAATGGAGGCAGACCTCAGAAATACTGCAGGTTCAGCTTCTGAACACCTCAGGAAAGTGGGTATCACAGTGAAGTCATGTGAAGTTTGTGGTTGCTCAATGCATATAAACGTGATGTTTATACTAAACTGTAGTCTGTTATGTCTAAAAATACAGTGTACATACTGTAAGTAAAAAGTACCTTAATGCTAGAAAATGCTAACCATCATCTGAGCTTTCGGTGAAGCGTAATCTTTTTGTAGTAGTCACGTCAAAGATTAACTATCACAGATCACCATAGCAAATATAATAGCAATGAAAGTGAAATTTTGTGAAAATGACCACAGTTTCTGTGGCACAGAGACACAAAGTGAGCAAATGCTGTTGGGAAAATGGCACCAATAGGCTGCTCAGCACAGAGTTACCACAAAACTTCAATTCGTAAAAAACACATGATCCACAAGGTGTAGTAAACTGAAGTGTGATAAAATGAGATCTGCCTGCAGTCCTGTGGAGTATTTTACTTCGATGTTTTAAAAATAACATCAATAACTGAAGAGCGCTGGAGTCATAGCCCAGCAGGAACTAAATGGAAGTGGAGTGTGAGTAAGCACCACTTGTGCATGTTTGGTAACAGTATTTGTCCTGCACGTCCCTAGGGCTGAGTGTTTTAACTTTGTCACTGTTGTTACACGATAAGAAAGCAGTTAGACACCTGCTTATTTAACTTATATGTAGAGCACATCATGAGAAACGCTGGGCTGGAAGAAGCACAAGCTGGAATCAAGATGCCGGGAGAAATAGCAATCACCTCAAATATGCAGATGACACCACCCTTATGGCAGAAAGCAAAGAGGAACTAAAGAGCCTCTTGATGAAAGTGAAAGAGGAGAGTGAGAAAGTTGGCTTAAAGCTCAACATTCAGAAAACTAAGATCATGGCATCTGGTCCCATCACTTCATGGGAAATAGTTGGGGAAACAGTAGAAACAGTGTCAGACTTTATTTTTCTGGGCTCCAAAATCACTGCAGATGGTGACTGCAGCCATGAAATTAAAAGATGCTTACTCCTTGGAAGGAAAGTTATGACCAACCTAGATAGCATATTGAAAAGCAGAGACATTACTTTGCCAACAAAGGTCTGTCTAGTCAAGGCTATGGTTTTTCCAGTGGTCATGTATGGATGTGAGAGTTGGACTGTGAAGAAAGCTGAGTGCCAAAGAATTGATGCTTTTGAACTGTGGTGTTGGAGAAGACTCTTAAGAGTCCCTTGAACTGCAAGGAGATCCAACCAGTCCATTCTAAAGGACATCACTCCTGAGTGTTCATTGGAAGGACTGATGCTAAAGCTGAAACTCCAATACTTGGGGCACCTCATGCGAAGAGTTGACTCATTGGAAAAGACCCTGATGCTGGGAGGGATTGGGGGCAGGAGGAGAAGGGGACGACAGAGGATGAGATGGCTGGATGGCATCACCGACTTGATGGACATGAGTTTGAGTGAACTCTGGGAGTTGATGATGGAAAGGGAGGCCTGGTGCGCTTCCATTCATGGGGTTGCAAACAGTCAGACACGACTGAGCGACTGAACTGAACTGAACTGAAACTCCAGGCAGGCACAGAGAGAGAACATGTGACATCTGATTAGGTCCGTTTTTACCATAATTACATCATTGTTTCCTTAATGGTAAACAAATAGTCAAGATACTAACAATATAAAGAAAAACTACCTTTATTTTCATTTTAATCTGTTCTTTTTTAAAATATGGTAGATTGTAAACTCTGGAAAACAAAATTGAGACTCTAAAGCATTGATTATAAATTTGATGTTATTTAATGGATGTATGTCTTATAAATGAGTGCTATGAGAGCTCAGTATAATTACCTTGTTTTGAGTTTATTTACTAGCAATACATGATTTCAAAATGGTGGTCTTCCCAAATGACTCTTTCAAAATTCATTTAAGAGGGCTTAAAGCGGGGAGGAAATTTTGCTTTTTAAATATACGTGGAAGATTGTTGTTTGGACTTCTGCTCTCAGCCGCATAAAGGATATGAAAGTGGGATTAAATTGAAGATATAACAACTAAAGTTAGGTATTAAACTGGAGGGGAAATTTCCTCTCTTCGGAGACCACTGAAAAATTGTTAGAACTTTTTTTTCTGGAATTCGTTAGGATATTGCTATCTGTCGTACTCATCTGCACAGTTTGTTACTAATTCAAGAAAAGGTGAAATACTTTTGCCAAAATATAAATTAATGCGCTGCTTTCTTCAGTGAGAAAGTCTTGCTTAAAGAAAAACAAAGGACTAACTAAAATTGTGTGCTCTGAGATAGGGTTGATTTACTTTATTTCACTGCAGATTGATAACATGTCACAAAGATGCACCTGTGTACATACCACAGTTTAAAGAACACAGCTTTAGAATTAGTGAATGGCTTTTAGAATGGAGTTGACTTTAATTCATTTCAGAAGGAGGCAAATGGACTAGCCTTGCATGCATGCATGATGCTAAGTTGCTATAGTCATGTCTGACTCTGCAACCCCTTGAACTGCAGCCCCCCAGGCTCTCTGGCATTGGATTCTCCAGGCAAGAATACTGGAGTGGGGTGCCATACCCTCCTCCAGGGGATCTTCCCAACACAGGGATCGAACTCACATGTCTTATATCTCCTACATTGGCAGGCTGATTCTTTACCACTAGCATCACTTGGCAAACTGGGACTAGCATTCAGTTCAGTTCAGTTGCTCAGTTGTATCCGACTCTTTGCGACCCCATGAATCGCAGCATGCCAGGCCTCCCTGTCCATCACCAACTCCCGGAGTTCACTCAGACTCACGTCCATCGAGTCAGTGATGCCGTCCAGCCATCTCATCCTCTGTCATCCCCTTCTCCTCCTGCCTCCAATCCCTCCCAGCATCAGAGTCTTTTCCAATGAGTCAACTCTTCGCATGAAGTGGCCAAAGTACTGGAGTTTCAGCTTTAGCATCATTCCTTCCAAAGAAATCCCAGGGCTGATCTCCTTCAGAATGGACTGGTTGGATCTCCTTGCAGTCCAAGGGACTCTCAAGAGTCTTCTCCAACACCACAGTTCAAAAGTATCAATTCTTTGGCGCTCAGCCTTCTTCACAGTCCAACTCTCACATCCATACATGACCACAGGAAAAACCATAGCCTTGACTAGACGGACCTTTGTTGGCAAAGTAATGTCTCTGCTTTTGAATATGCTATCTAGGTTGGTCATAACTTTCCTTCCAAGGAGTAAGCGTCTTTAGTATATAGGTTCTCATAAACCAGTTTAATTACATACCTATAGCTACAACTGCTTTTCCCATGCAGTCCTACACCATTTCCTTGTCATAAGCTATATTACTGCAAGGTGAGTAATATATTATGATTTGGAAATAAAGAAGAACAAGGATATGGACTTAGAAATTGTTTTCTTAAATTGTAGTAACATCGCAAGTTAGTGGAACTGAAATCCTCTTAGGAAAGGTTTGTGGAACCCTAGAAACTAGATTCCATACCACAGTCTTTAAATGCTCTGAACTAAATAAATCTTAAATCCTTTCCATTAATGATTCTGAGGTTGTTAAACTCATGGGAAGTTTATAGTTTGATTTTAAAATGACTGTCAGCCAAAAGAGAAAATTACATGCTGATTTTTTTGGATTATTGACATTGGTTACAACCTTGGAAAAGATAATCCCTTGCCTATAATGTCATGTATATGTTGTGTAAATTTCAAAAAATTGGGGACTTCTGATTAAGTGGTGCTGATTGGGACTCACAACAAACTGCTTCAAGTTTTCTTCAAGGCCTTCAAAAGTGTCTAAAATTGTCTGTTTTTTCAGTAAGATATAAGAACTGAGAATATTCTATAAGAAGTTAATCAGTTTTTCATATTAATGAATCAGCCACTCTGTAGTCAGAAAGTTTGTTTTCTCAAAAGCAGTTAGCATCAGTTATTAGACTATTTCTGAATCTTTAGATTTCTCTCATTGTTGTGTCCTATCTCATTTTTAAAAAGTGATACCATGGTATAAGTCTGCCATTTGTGGCCTGTGTGAAACAGGACGTCTGCATTCTTTGAAGAGTCATAAGGACAGAATTGATAGTGATTAGGATCCCCAAAATTAGCCAGTACTGGCCTTGATTGACCTGTGTTTGAAGTATAAATACAGAAAAATTAAATTATGAACTGTGAAAAAAAATATGGAAAACAAAGAAAAATAGTGTAATGTTAATGTTGTCAATTAACTAGAAGGAAATCTTTCCATTAAAGGACAGTTTTTATTATAAGAAACGTCTACACGAAAATCAAAGCGTAAATGACTTTAATGTAATGCAAACAAACACCTGTGGGAGGAGAAACATGAAACTTACGAGTTTGTGTACTCACAAATTCAAATTTAATGTTTCCATATTAATGCAAATGATTAAATTATGAAACAGTTTACACAAAGACGAATTTATTTATGGATCAAATATTACTTAACCCGGGGACTGTCTGTATGGATTTTATGAGAGCTCCACTTGTAAACAACAAGATATTCTCAAACAGGTAACCAGTGAATTCACCTCAGTAATAAACAAGAATAGATCTTTCCTGATCTTAATAAAAACTTTTTGAGACAGCAAGTGAGCCGTTTATTTTCTTGACAAAATTAAAGGATAGATTTTAAATGTTAACATATTGGGGTAAAAAGTTTACATTTCAAAAATTAAAGAGTTCTCTAGGTATCCGGTTTCAAAAGATTTTACCTAAAAAGAAATATGAATCTACTCAAACTTTTTTATTAAATTACTCATGATCCTACAACAACACAATATCCCCTTCAGGAAAAATACAGTGACCACAGTATTCTGTCTTTAGTAACAGTTGGAAGATGTTCTAAGAAAATACTGCATCTTAGAAAATATACTCTCTATTTACTCTTTTTGAGTATATTACTTATGATATGTTCTGAACAACAGGAGAGGGAGTAAAAATTTAGAACTCTAAGGAAGTTGTAATAGGGAATTGGCTTTGAAACATTAAAATGATAAAATAAGTCAAATAATACATTTATCAAGTTAAATCTTAGGGTTCTGTAAATTTTGCTCATTTTGAACAGATTAGTGAATTGGTTCTCTAGAGTTATTAATAAAATATGGAAAAGGAGAATGATGGTAAGAGGAGTAATTGTTAAATTTGGCATCTTGCCTAAATGTAAAGCAAAATTTTAAAAAATGTATTTCTATAAAATCTTATAGCTGTATACTAATGTTTCTGAAAAGTTTAATTGCTTTCTAATGAAATTAAAGGTTAAATGTGGTTATTGGGGAAAAAAAAAATAAGCAGGCTAACCAGCATTAACATAGCACATTAAAGAACGGAAAACATCAGCAACATCAAAAACTATAGAATAAGATGACAAATACAAACATTTAAAATTATTGTGACCATAAATTTACCATAAATAGTTTTAAGTTTTCCTGTTTAAAAGCAGACTTTTGGATTTTAAATATCCGGTATTTTGAGAACAGATACCTACAAATTAAAAATTCTTGATGAATTGAAGCTTTTATCATTATGAAGGGAAATGATTGGCAAAGGAAATGGCAGTCCACTCCAGTATTTTTGCCTAGAGAATTCCATGGACAGAGGAGCCTGGTTGGAGTCCATGGGATTGCAGAGTCAGACTTGACTGAAACGACTTACCACATCATTTATGAAAATACTTTTATGTCCTAATAATGCTTTTTGCTTTTAACTGTGTTCTAATATTAATATTGTAACATCAGTTTTCTTTTGGTTAGCATTTGCAAAGTGTACCTTTTACCATTCTTTTATTTTCAAACTTTCTGTATCCTTGTATTTTAGCTTTGTTGTAAACAACATACAGTGGTATTTCTTTTTTCATTCTTTAGAACATTCTTTGTTTAACTGGAACATTTAGTCCATTTATAGTTAATGTGATTGTTGATAATGTTTGTCTTTCTATCCATTATCTTATATTTTGTGCTTTTTATAGTCCCTCTTATATTTTTTTCCCCATCTCTCTCTCTCTCTCTTTTTCATGTTCTGATTTCTGCAGAGATCTTCAGGTTTATTCTTTGAGAGAGATTTTCCTTTTCTTATGTCTGGCCCTTGGAAAATACCAATCTAGGACCACCTTTGTTTCTTGAAGGAAAATTTTGAAACACATCAAAGTATAGTAAACATATATATACCAAACATCTAGCCAATAATTATCAAAGTTTTTTCCTCTTTATTTTACCTCCTTATTTCTTTTTTCAATATCTCTAACGCAGGAAGGCTTTTGTTTTTGAAAATCTGCAAAGTCATTATCACACTTAAAGAAATTTAAAAAATAATTTCTTGGTATCAAATAAAACAGGGTTCTCATTTCTTCATTCATCTTATAAATGTTATTTTATAATTTATGTTTGATTCAGTATCCCACCAAAATTTATAGGTTGCATTTGAATGTTAATGTCTCTTAAATTTTTTTTTTTTAATTTATAATAGCTCAGTTTAGGCTTAATTAAATTCTGATAGTTTTTGAGAAAAATCATTCATAGGTACGTAGAAGGCAGTGGCAACCCACTCCAGTACTCTTGCCCGGAAAATCCCATGGATGGAGGAGCCTGGTAGGCTGCAGTCCATGGGGTGGCTAAGAGTCAGACACGACTGAGCGACTTCACTTTCACTTTCACTTGCATGCATTGGAGAAGGTAATGGCAAACCCACTCCAGCGTTCTTGCCTGGAGAATCCCAGGGACAGTGGAGCCTGGTGGGCTGCTGTCTCTGGGGTCACACAGAGTCGGACACGACTGAAGCAACTTAGCAGCAGCAGTTCATAGGTGATGCTGTGTTTTTCCTGTTACATTACACCTGAGGGCATAACATGTCTCTTTTCATAAATTTGAGTAAGGTGTTGTCAACCTGATACATCTATTATGAAGTTCCACATCACTTAATTGGTAGTACCTATTGATAACTTTTGTCCAGAGTCATTGTTTTATATTACTAAGGCTTACAAAATGATGATATTCTATTATTTCTTCTGCACTTATTGGCTGTAATTCTGTGACGAATTTTACCTCATTAACTGTTTGGTTACTTTGAAATACAGTTTATCCTGTAGAAAGAAAGGCATGGCACATGTTTTATTCTTTTCCTTATTTATTAGTTTTCAGAATATTGTGTTGTTGCCCTAGCATCTTTCAAATATTTTAAGTTTTTATTTAGTACAGGCATACCTTGGAGATATTGTGAGTTCAGTTCCAGATCATCACAATAAATCGAATTTCACAATAAACACATTCCCAGGAATTTTTTTATTTCCTGGAGTATGTAAAAGTTGTTTATACTGTAGTCTGAAAAATTAAATGTGCAATAGGATTGTGTCTAGAAAAACAATGCACGTACTTTATTTAAAAATACTTTACTGCTAAAAAATGCCAACCATCATGTGAGCCTTCAGTGAGTTGTAATCTTTTGGCTGCTGGTCTTTCCGTAGTGTTAATGGCTGCTGACTGATCAGGATGATGATAGCTCAAGGTTGGCATGGTAATATGACAAAATAAGACAGTGAAGTGTGCCCCATTGGTTGACTTCCTTTCACCAACCATTTCTCTGTAGCACTGAGCAATGTTTGATACCATTTTCTCTGCAATAGAACTTCTTTCAGAATTGAAGTTAATCCTTTCAAACCCTATCCCTACTTCATTAACTAAGCTTAATATTCTAAATCCTTTATTGTCATTTCAACAGCCTTCACAGCATCTTTGGTAGATTCCATCTCAAGAAACCACTGCCTCTGCTCATCCATAAAAAGCAACTCCGTTTCCATTAAAGTTTTATCATGAAATTGCAGTAATTTAGGCACATCTCAGGCTCCACTTCGAATTCTGGTTCTCTTGCTGTCTTAACCACATTTGCATCTTAGTCCCTCTACTGAAGTTTCAAACCCCACAAAGTCATCCATGAAAGTTGGAATCAGCTTCTTCCAAACTCCTTATTTTATATTTTCTAAACATTTATTTATTTCTTTGGCCTTACCAGATCTTAGTTGCTACACTCACGCTCTTTAGTTGCAGCATGTGGGATCTGATTCCCTGACCAGGTATCAAACTCTGGGCTTCCTACATTGGGAGCAAAGAGTCTTAGCCACTGGCTCACCAGGGAAGGCCCCAACTCCTATTTTAATATTGGTGTTTTGACCTCTTCCCATAAATCATGAATATTCTTAATGGCATCTAGAATGATTAATTCTTTCTGGAAGGTTTTCAATTCACCTTGCACAGATCCACCAGAGGAATTACTGTCTCTGGAAGCTATAGCCTTACTCCTTGATCCATAGGCTGCAGAATAGATGTTATGTTCTCAGTAATGAAAACAACTTTAATCTTGTTGTTCATCAGAGCTCTTAGGGAACCAGGTACATTTTCAGTGAGCAGTAACATTTTGAAAGTCATCTTTTTTTCTGGGCAGTAGGTTCCAACAGTGGGCTTAAAATATTCAGTAAATCATATTGTAAGCAGATGTTATGTCATCCAGTCTTTGTTGTTACATATATAAAGCACCAGCTGAGATTTAGCTCTAGAACTTTCAGAATGGTAAATGGGCATTGACTTCAAGTTAAGTCACCAGCTGCATTAGCTCCTAACAAGAGAATCAGCCAGTTCTTTGATGCTTTGAAGCCAGGCATTGACTTCTCTCCAGCTATGAAACTTCTAGATAGCATCTTTTTCCAATAGAAGACTGTTTTGTCTGCATTGAAAATCTGTTGTTTAGAGTAGCCATCCTCATGAATTGTCTTAGCTAGATCTCCTGGGTGACTTCAAGTGCAAGCTTCACCTTGCACTTCTATGTCATTGAGTTGGCCTTTTTGCTTAAATGTCATGAACCAGCCTCTGCTGGCTTCAAACTTCCCTTCTACAGCTTCCTTGCTTCACTCAGCCTTTGTAGAATTGAAGGTATTTAGGGCCTTGCTCTGGTTTTAGACTTTGGCAAAAGGGAATGGTATAGCTGGTTTCATCTTCTCTTCAGACCACTAAAACATTCTTCATATCAACAGTAAGGTTGTTTGCTTTCTTTTCATTCATGTGTTCACTGGAGTAGCACTTGTAAATTTCTGTCAGGGCTTTTCCTTTGAATGTACAGCTTGGCTATCTGTTTGGCACAAGAGGCTGAGTTTTCTCCCTTGAACGTGCCTTCCTCACTAAGCTTTTGATTTAAAGTGAAAAACAACCAGCTCTTCCTTTCACTTAGAGGCCATTGTAGGATTATTAATTGGCCTAATTTCAATATTGTGTGTCTTAACTGAGAGGCTTGGGGAGAAGGAGAGGGGAGGGGTACAGCCAGTTGGTAGAGCTCTCAAAACACACACAGTATTTATTAGTTCAGTGTCTTTTTTTTTTTTTTTAATTTCCTGTTAAAAAACATTTGGCCCAATTTTATTTATTTATACTTTTTGGCCACATGGCATGGGGGATCTTAGTTCCCCAACCAGAGATCAAACCTGTGCCTCCTGCAGTGGAAGCAGAGTCTTAGCCACTGGACTGCCAGAAAAGTTTCAGTTCACTGCCTAATATGAGTGGTTCCTGGTACCACAAAACAATGACAAGAGTAACATCAAAGTTCACTGATCACAGATCACCGTAACAAATACAATAACAATGAAAAAGTTTGAAATACAGCCTGAATTATCAGAATATGACACTGGGACACAAAGTGAGTGAATGCTATTGAGAAAATCATGCCAATAGACACTTGACGCGTGGTTGCTACAAACCTTCAACTTTTAAAACATAAAATATCTGTGAATGTTGTCGTCGTCTCTCAGTCCTGTCTGACCGTCTGTGATGCCATGGCCTGCCACACGCCAGGCTTCCCTGTCCATCACCAACTCCCGGAGCTTACTCAAACTCATGTGCATCGAGTCAGCAATGCCATCCAACTATCTCATCTTCTGTTGTCCCCTTCTCCTCCCACCTTCAATCTTTCCCAACATCATGGGCTTTTCCAGTGAGTCAGTTCTTCGCATCAGGTGGGCAAAGTATTTTTATCATACTTGATGTGTTATACTGCGTCATGGCTCTTCCTGATGTTCAGAGGGAGCCCTGTAGGTTGATTTCTGCAAACTTCTCATGGGATAATCCAGGCAGTGTTCATCTCCTACTGTTGCTAGTTGTTCCAGACTCTAGTGATATTCTCTGTTCTAGATTTAGAATCAGCCTAGGGACTCTAGTTCCTTTTAGTGGGAAATAGTGTTTAGAGATCATAACATATATGTTAAAAGTACATATTTTTATTGAATCATTGTTTCTAGGCCTTCTCAGTTGACACAAATTTTTTTAAAGAAAAATACTTCATAAATTTTTACTATTTTCCTGTTCTAACTTTTGATTTATTTTTTTAATTTTATATTTCTATCTCTTTTCACTTACGCTGAAAGTCTTGGTTCCTAATAACATAATTAGTCATTGCTTTATTCATATGTGTGTAGATATGTCTAAAATAATTTCGAAATAATGATAGCAACATAACCAGCAAGACTGTTAATGTTGTTTGGAACCTCTTTGGGGTTTTCTTTTATTGTATATCCCATGAGGAACAGGCACTGAAAGTACTGTGTTTTAAAAATCACTTGAAAGTACTCTGTGAAATTGCAATTAAGTAGATACACATTAAGTTCAGTTATTTTAGGGTGGTTTAAGGGATTGCTTTTTAAAGTTAATGTATTTTGCTTTTTTATAAAAAGATTTTATGATTCCAAAATAAAAACTCTGAAGTACATTCATTGAAAAGGGCCTTATTTTCATCCCTGTTGCTTCTCTTCACCCTCATTTCCCCATCTCCCCACCTATAAAAGCCATTTTACTTTTTATTAGTTTTGTGTATGTCCTTCTTCCTTTTTATTACTTTTTTTAAAAGGCAAAAAATACATAATCATATCCTTTATTCTCAAAGAAAGGTAGCATAATAGACATATTCTGCACTTGCTTTTGTCTTTAAAAAAAGTATCTTAGAGACCACTGCTTTGTAGTATATATAGATATGCTAAATATAGATATAGATATGCTAGTAGTAAAGAACCTGCCTGCCAGTACAGGAGACATATGAGGCATGGGTTTGATCCCTGGGTTGGGAAGATCCCCTGCATGCCAACCCACTCCAGTATTCTTGCCTGGAGAATCCCTAGGACACAGGAGCCTGGCAGTATGGTCCACAGGGTCGCAGAGTCAGACATGGCTGAAGTGACTTAGTATGCACACACACATATATAGATATATGTATATGTGTATATAAGATAATGTTTTATAACTGTATGGTACTGTACCATAGTTTATTCAGCCAGTCCTTTATTGATAGACATTTTTTTCTCGAGTTTTCTTGTTGCAGTTAATACTTCAGTGAATAGCCTTATGCTACCTCATTGAAAATTTTTGCTAAAGTATCTTTGGGAGATCGTCTAACAAGTGTGATGCTAGGTCAGAGAGTAAATATGTGTGTTTTTGCTCTTTGTGGCTAAATTCTGTTTCACATGGTTTGCACCCTTTTACGTCTCCAGCAGTGCAGAATTCCTTTTTGCCCAGACTGTCACCAACAGAGCATTTTGTCAAATTGAATTCCCCTCAATGTGATAGATGAGAAAAGATAGCTCATTATAGTTTTAATTCGTGGTTTTTAAAATTATAAATAAGATTGAACCTTTTTTCATGTATTTAAGAGACATTTGCATTTCTTTTTTGGTGAACTATTTATTAATATATTTTTCCCCCTTTTTTTAGGTTAATTGGTCTTTATCTCTGTTTTTAGATGCTCTTTATATATTAGGAATATAATTCAGGTTTTTAAAAGTGAAAGTAAGATTTGTCTGAATGGATCAGCAAATTCCCTCAGGACAGAAACGGCTTCATTGCGTTGCCTGCCTGACTGAATTTTTTGATAATTCCACACTATTTTGTTGCTTCTTCAATAATCTTATAAAGATACACTTTAATACTTTATTTGGCAGTTTGGGTTGTTTTCTAAGCAAGAAGTTCTAAATAGCCTAGCTCACCATGGCCCTTGCTGCTGCTGCTGCTGCTGCTGCTAAGTCGCTTCAGTCGTGTCTGGCTCTGTATAACCCCATAGACAGCAGCCCACCAGGCTCCCCCGTCCCTGGGATTCTCCAGGCAAGAAAACTGGAGTGGGTTGCCATTTCCTTCTCCAATGCATGAAAGTGAAAAGTGAAAGGGAAGTCGCTCAGTCGTGTCCAACTCTTTGCGACCCCATGGACTATAGCCTACCAGGCTCTTGCGTCCATGGGATTTCTCAGGCAAGAGTACTGGAGTGGGGTGCCATTGCCTTCTCCATGGCCCTTAAAAAGGAACTATTTTATCCTGTATTTCAAAAATTTTACTGCTTGATATTTAATGTAAAAAATAGTTAACGTGCACAGTCACACACACACAATTGAAAGTTTTCCTCATTTTTGGAGATTTGTACCTTAAAGTACCATTAATTCTAATTTAAAAAATGTATTTAGAGTCATAATAGGCTGCTGTTACAAATGCTGTTACAAATGCAAAAAGAACATCGTTTAAAATAACGTATGTAATTACTACCAGTGGTTTGTTTTCCCTGTGTCTCTAGTACTTAGCCCAGTGGCTAACACATTGGTGGGTCCTCTATAAGTCATGAATTAATGGTACATGTGTGTGTTATATGTACACACTCACATTTAAGTTCAGGGAATTTTAAATAAGATACTCTAATTGCATACAGTTTCATGAAAGATAATGCTGTGAAAGTGCTGCACTTTTGGAAAACTCAGCAGTGGCCACAGGACTGGAAAAGGTCAGTTTTCATTCCAATCCCAAAGAAAGGCATTGCCAAAGAATGCTCAAACTACCTCACAATTGCACTCATCTGACACGCTAGTAAAGTAATGCTCAAAATTCTCCAAGCCAGGCTTCAGCAATACGTGAACCGTGAACTTCCAGATGTTCAAGCGGTTTTAGAAAAGGCAGAGGAACCAGAGATCAAATTTCCAGCATCCACTGGATCATGGAAAAAGCAAGAGAGTTCTGGAAAAACATCTATTTCTGCTTTACTGACTATGCCAAAGCCTTTGACTGTGTGGATCACAGTACACTGTGGAAAATGAAAGAGATGGGAATACCAGACCACCTGACCTACCTCTTGAGAAATTTGTATGCAGGTCAGGAAGCAACAGTTAGAACTGGACATGGAACAACAGACTGGTTCCAAATAGGAAAAGGAGTATGTCAAGGCTGTATATTGTCACCCTGCTTATTTAACTTACATGCAGAGTACATCATGAGAAACGCTGGGCTGGAAGAAGTACAAGCTGGAATCAAGACTGCCGGGAGAAATATCAATAACTTCAGATATGCAGATGACACCACCCTTATGGCAGAAAGTGAAGAGGAACTAAAGAGCCTCTTGATGAAAGTGAAAGAGGAGAGTGAAAAAGTTGGCTTAAAGCTCAGCATTCAGAAAACGAAGATGATGGCATCTGGTCCCATCACTTCATGGGAAATAGATGGGGAAACAGTGGAAACAGTGTCAGACTTTATTTTTTTGGGCTCCAAAATCACTGCAGATGGTGACTGCAGCCATGAAATTAAAAGACACTTACTCCTTGGAAGAAAAGTTATGACCAACCTAGATAACATATTCAAAAGCAGAGACATTACTTTGCCAACAAAGGTCCGTCTAGTCAAGGCTATGGTTGTTCCAGTGGTCATGTATGGATGTGAGAGTTGGACTGTGAAGAAAGCTGAGCGCCAAAGTATTGATGCTTTTGAACTGTGGTGTTGGAGAAGACTCTTTAGAGTCCCTTGGACTGCAAGGAGATCCAACCAGTCCATTCTAAAGGAGATCAGCCCTGGGTGTTCTTTGGAAGGAATGATGCTAAAGCTGAAACTCCAGTACTTTGGCTACCTCATGTGAAGAGTTGAC
Organism: Bos taurus; assembly: GCF_002263795.3. Taxonomy (NCBI): domain Eukaryota; kingdom Metazoa; phylum Chordata; class Mammalia; order Artiodactyla; family Bovidae; genus Bos; species Bos taurus. The sequence goes on from NC_037336.1 coordinate 9,559,164, forward strand.
TCATTGGAAAAGACTCTGATGCTGGGCTCTGATGCTGGGAGGTATTGGGGGCAGGAGGAGAAGGAGACAACAGGATGAGATGGCTGGATGGCATCACTGAATCGATGGACGTGAGTTTGGGTGAACTCCAGGAGTTGGTGATGGACAGGGAGGCCTGACGTGTTGCAATTCATGGGGTTGCAAAGAGTTGGACATGACTGAGCGCCTTAACTGAACTGAACTGAATGGTATACAGTAAATGCAGTGTTGTTTAAATGTCTTTGAACTAATGCGTACAATTATAATTGTGGGTGTACATTTATAAGTAAGTCACAGTTCCTGTGTTTAAGGCGTTTAAAATGAAACATATCAGTTGTTTATTCTTAGCACTTATATGGCGTATCTGAATATTTTAAAATATCAGTGTTTGATTTAATCTTTAATTAAAATTAAAACTTTGCTATCTAATGCCAAAGTTCCTGCTTTTTCCACTTTGATTTTTGTTCTCAGTCATCTCATGTTTTCAGAGTGACCTCATCTTAACCTTAACTCCACAGAGATAGATGTTATCTCTGTGGCATTTTTCCAGTTCTGTTTAAGTCCAAATTGTGATTTTAAAGGTTCTAAATTTAATTGACCACTCTTTCTTTCACTCTTTAAAAATCTGGTGTTGTCCATATATTCTATCCAGCGCCATGCTTTCCTAGAAATCATAGTAATAAATTTATGTATTTTAAATAATCTTTGTATTATTTACAGATTTATACTCTTGCCTAGGAAATCATTAAAGAAAAAAATGAAGATTAAATATTCAACTCTCTAGTGTCCATCTAAACTCATCCCTGATTTATAATCATCATTTAGCTTTTAGTAACCCTTTGTGTGTGTGTGTTTGTATACATAGATACATATATCCTCCATTACATGCACAAACTTGTAGTGTAATGATGTTAAAACAGAAGCATTTGTTTTTACCTCATAATTTTTTCTATTTAAACTGATTGTTAATGACTATTAGATTTATGCAAGTAAAAGTACATAAACTAAACGGAATAGCACTGACCTTGAATAAAACTGAATTCTTTCAGCATAATACATGTCTTATGGTATGAAACCAATTTTTAAAACTGTTTGTTATTAATCCTGTGTTTTCTCAAAATTGTGCTTAAGAATATTTTTATTGTCTTTTAAATGAAAAAATAAATAAACCAGATTAAGCAGCGAAATCCTTAGAATCCTTAGTAACTCCTATTATTGTTATGACATTCTCTTATTTAAAGTAAGAATGTTTCTGTCTTTACATTTGCCTGTTTCTCTTGGGGTTATATGCAATGCAATTGTAATGTTTGATCTGTATGTGGATCTGGTACACTGTTTTCCACCAATAGTAAATACTATGGGAGATTGATAAAGCAGATGAACTTTATTTTTTAATACATATTGATATATAGAAATAGAGGCATTGCGTATTTTTTGACTATTTCGAAGTGACTTTTTTTATCTCTTTTGCTTTAGTTTTTACCAGATTCGTGCATCTATGAAAATTCCACCAAGAGTTCCTCACAGAGTAGAAGCTAGTTTGCTACATGCAGCAGGTAAGCCAAGGAATATTCTCAATTAAAAAAAAAAAAAAAACTGAAGCAAGATTATAATGACCAATAATAACTTTTCATAATTATTTATATCTCTTAATTATGAACACAAGGTGCCAAAGAGCATCATTCTCATACTTTATATAAGAAATATATTTGAGGCCTCAGTCAAACAGGCTTGATTATATATTCCTTGTCTCCATCTTAGGTTTCTTAGGATGAGCAAGTAAAAGAAAGTATGTGAAATTTCCTGAAAACAAACATAAGTAAGGGTGATATCAATTATATCATGTAATATGTACTTTTAACAAATGCATAGTGAATGTGAACACATAATTTGATATATGATCACAAAGCTGTTTTCTGATAGTTTTATAGTATGCGTTTTGAGATTATTTTTTCACCTACTTTTTTTTTACTTGATTAATGAGAAAATAAAGGATCAGAAAGTATAAAATAGACATATTATAACTGGCACCCCACTCCAGTACTCCTGCCTGGAAAATCCCATGAACGGAGGAGCCTGGAAGGCTGCAGTCCATGGGGTCGCTGAGGGTCGGACACGACTGAGCGACTTCACTTTCACTTTTTACTTTCATGCATTGGAGAAGGAAATGGCAACCCACTCCAGTGTTCTTGCCTGGAGAATCCCAGGGATGGAGGAGCCTGGTGGGCTTCTGTCTATGGGGTCACACAGAGTCAAACACGACTGAAGTGACTTAGCAGCAGCAACAGCTCTCTTATTTACTCATATTCTAAGGAGACACTCTAGCATTAAAGGATTTGAGCCAAAACTAGTGGCCCTGATGTCATCATTGGGCATTTTTTTCAGCTTTCTTGATACAGTATACTCTATTAAGCAGTTAGAAAATACAATGATTAATGAAACATACTGGAGAGTTTTCATTTCTAATATGAATTAATACTTTTCAATGCATCACAAAACATTAAAAAATACCTAATATAAAGCTAGCTCAGTGAAGCTATGAGCCATTCTGTACAGGACCACCCAAGACAGATGGTTCATGGTGGAGAGTTTGAACAAAACATGGTCCACTGGAGAAGAGAATGGCACACCACTTTAGTATTCTTGCCTCGAGAACACTATGAACAGTATGAAAAGGAAAAAAGACATAACACTGAAAGATGAGCCCCCCAGATAGGTAGGTATCCAGTATGCTACTGGAGAAGAACAGAAGAATAGCTCCAGAAGGAATGAAGAGGCTGGGCCAAGCAGAAATGATGCTCAGTTCTGGGGGTGCAGAATTAGAAAGTCAAGAGTTACCTAGAGTAATAGGCAAGTATGGCCTTGGAGTACAAAATGAAGCAGGACAAAGGCTAACAGAATTTTGCCAAGAGAATATACTGGTCATAGCAGATACCTCTTCCAGCAACTTAAGAGACTACTCTATACATGGACATCATCAGATGGTCAATAGAAAAATCAGATTGATTAATTCTTTTTTTTAAAATAATATGTGGCAGTTTATTAAAAAATGGAGTATACTGAACAACAAACTATCTCACATCTTTCAGGAAGAAAAAACATTAAATTTGAAAAGATGTTACCCACTGAATTTAGGCACAACACCTCTACTCAATTAAGAGAAACATTTGTACAGCCCAGGTCTTTATTTTTACACCCTCGGGCCATGAACTCATAGGGAAGGGGCTCCAACAGTTCGGGTTCCTTTCCATTGGTCCTCACAAAGTGTGCTTCTCTGGGTGGAGCAGACTGGCACTTCAGCTGAACCCAAGTCCCTTTCTCTTTGGCTTCCTTGTTTTTCTGATCATTTTCCTTCACATGTTTCAGGAAGTTATCTCGGCTCTTAGAGTGCTTAATACGCTCGATATGCACATTAATTCTCTTGGCAAGAATCTTGCCCTTGTTTGTTTACAGTGATGCCAACAGCATGCTGGGTAAAACTGTAGACTCCCAGTTTTGCCATGGTAACATTTGTGGGGCATTCCTTTTTGAACAGTACCCATTCCTTTGTATTGCTCATTTTAGCGAATTACTGGAAGATGACGGTTCTGGCCAAAAAGCCAGATAGATTAATTCTTTGCAGTCAAAGATGGACAAGCTTTATACAGTCAGAAAAAAACAAGACCTGGAGCTGACTGTGGCTCAGATCATGAACTTACTGCCAAATTCAGGCCTAAATTGAAGAAAGTAGAGAAAACCATTTGCCCATTCAGGTATGACCTAAATCAAATTCCTTATGAGTATACGGTGAAAATGACGAATAGATTCAGGGGATTGAATCTGGTAGACAGAGTGCTTGTAGAACTATGGACAGAGGTTCATAACATTGTACCAGAAGCAGTCACCAAAACTTTCCCCAAGAAAAAGAAATGCAAGAAGGCAAATGATTGTCTGAAGAGGCCTTACAAATAGCTGAGAAAAGAAGAGAAGTGAAAGGGAAAGATTTATCCAACTGAGTGCAAGCTTCCAGAGAATAACAAGTGGAGATGAGAAAGCCTTCTTAAGTGAACAATGTGATGAAATAGAGGAAAACAATAGAATGGGAAAGACTAGAGATCTCTTGAAGAAGATCAGAGATACCAAGGGAACATTTCATGCAAAGATGGGCACAATAAAGGTTGGAAACGACAGGGACCTAACAGAATCAGAAGAGATTGAAAAGAGGTGGCAAGAATACACAGAAGAGCTATACAGAAAAGATCTTAATGACCCGGATAACCACGATGGTGCAGTCAGTCACCTAGAACCAGACATCCTGGAATGTGAAGTCAAGGGGGCCTTAGGTAGCATGACTTTGAACAAAGCTAGTAAAGGTGAGATAATTCCAGCTGAGCTCTTTCAAACCCTAAAAGATGATGCAGTTAAAGTGCTGCACTTAATATTCCAGCAAATTTGGAAAACTCAGCAGTAGCCACAGCACTGGGAAAAGTCAGTTTTCATTCCAATCCCAAAGAAAGGCAAAGCCAAAGAATGTTCAAACTACTGTACAATTGTGCTCATTTCACATGCTAGCAAGGTAATGCTCAAAATCCTTCAAGCTAGGCTTCAGCAGTTAATGAACCAAAAACTTTCAGATGTACAAGCTGAATTTTAAAAAGGTAGAGGAACCTGAGATCAAATTGCCAGCATCTCTTGGCTCACACACAAAAAAAGAGAATTCCAGAAAAACATCTACTTCTGCTTTACTGACTATACTAAAGTCTTTGTGTAGATTACAACAAACTGTGGAAAATTCTCAAAGAGATGGGAACACCAGACTACCTTACCTGTCTTCCTGAGAAACCTGTATGAAGGTCAAGAAGGAACAGTTAAAACTGGACATGGAACAATGGACTGGTTCAGAATTGGGAAAGGAGTATGTCAGGCCTGTATATTGTCACCCTGCTTATTTAACTTCTGTGCAAAATACATCATGTGAAATGCTGGGCTGGATGAATCACAAGCTGGACTCAAGATTGCCGGGAGAAATATCAACAACTTCAGATATACAGATGATGCCACTCTAATGGCAGAAAGTGAAGAGGAACAAAAGAGCCTCTTGATGAGGGTGAAAGAGAGTGAAAAGGCTGGCTTAAAACTCAGCATTCAAAAAACTAAGAGCATGGCATCCAGTCCCATCACCTCATGGCAAATAAATGGGAGAAGAGTGTAAACAATGGCAGATTTTATTTTCTTGGGCTCCCAAATCACTGCAAATGGTGACTGTAGCCATGAAATTAACAGATAATTTCTCCTGGAAGAAAAGCTATGACAAACCTAGACAGCATATTAAAAAGCAGAGACATTACTTTGCCCACAAAGGTCCGTCTAGTTAAAGCCATGGTTTTTCCAGTAGTCATACAGGGATGTGAGAGCTGGACAGTAAAGATGGCTGAGGGCTGAAGAATTGATGCTTTCCAGTTGTGGTGTTGGAGAAGACTTGAGAGTCCCTTGGAAAGTAAGGAGATCAAACCAGTCAATCCTAAAGAAAAACAACCCTGAATATTCATTGGAAGGACTGATGCTGAAGCTCCAATACTTTGGCCACCTGATGTGAAGAGCTGACTCATTTGAAAAGACCCTGATGCTGGGGAAGATTGTGGGCAGGAGGTGAAGAGGGTAACAGAGGATGAGATGACTGGATGGCTTCACTAACTCAGTGGATGTGACTTGGGCAGACTCCAGGAGATAATGAAGACGGGGAAGTCTGGTGTGCTGCAGTATGTGGGTTGCAAAGAGTCAGACACAATTACTGACTGAACAACAGCATAAAGCTATGTTGAGCACAATTTAGTTCATTTTTGAAATTTAAAAATATATTCTGACAACCTGATGTGCTGAAGATTAACTTTCTTAGCATACAGTGGATACTGAAATGCTGGTTAATGGTTAATGTTAAAAATGAAATAATGGTTAATGTTAAAAATTTAATGAATTTTACATGATGAAGAGTTTATGTTTTTGAAGACTGTCAAAATGCTCATATTGCTTATGACCAAAAGGATGTATATTTCTTTTAAAAAGGAAAAATAAATTTTCTTCTTGGCCTTTTGTATATGTTAACGTATATATTTGTTGTCAATAGGTCTTTTGTAAGTCTACTTTCTAGGAAACAGAGGTTAAAACAACTAGTGGTATTAGATGGATTGGTCCTCCCTTTTTGAACTTCCTTAATCTAGTAAACTAAATGTCTTGCTCTATTGTATTTCTTAAAGTTGCCTGTTGAAAAAAAAGCTAGAAAGACTTATTTTTTCTGGACTTTTTATTTGCTTATTTTTTCAGCTTTATCAAGGAATAATTAACAAACGTAATTTTACATATTAAAAGCGTACAGCATGATTTGTTTTATATATATACATATATACACTATATAATACATATAAATATGTGATTTGTTATACAGATAACAATGTGAAAAAATGGCTGTAATCAAGATAATTAGCACATCTATCACCTCACATAGTTCTTTTTGTGTGTTTGTGGTAAAGAAGGCTTAAGATTTATTCTTAACAAATTTTAAGTATACAGTACTTTATTACTAGCTATAGTCATAATGCTATGCATGAGATCCTCAGAACTTACTTTTCTTATAACTAAAAGAATTTCTGTCTATGAAATTCACTTTTTTTTTAAAGTTAGCTGTGCTGGGTCTTAGTTGTCATGTGCAGGGTCTAGTTCTCTTAATAGGGATTGAATTCAAGCTCTCTGCATTGGGAGTGAGGAGTCTAAACCACTGAATCATCAGGAAAGGTCCCCAAAATTGATTTTGTTTTGTTTCTACATGTAAGTGATAACATCCAGTATTTGTCTTTTCTCTGACTTATTTTGTATAGCATAATGCCCTCCAGGTTCATCCATATTGCTGCAGATGACAGAATTTCCATCTTGTTATGGCTGAATAATACTCCATTGTGAATATATACACTGCATTTTCTTTATCTGTTCATGCACTGACAAACACTTGGATTATTTCCACATCTTGACAATTGTGAATAATGCTGCAATGAAAATGCGCATACAAAACTTTCTTTGAGATACTGATTTCATTTCTTTCAAATATATATCTGGGAGTGGGATTGCTGGATCATGCAGAAATTCTGTTTTTAATTTTTTGCAGATCCTCCATACTGTTTTTTATAGTAACTGCACCAATTCGCATTTCCCACCAACAGTGCACACTAGTGTTCTCTTTTCACATCCTAACATCTCTTTTCACATCATAACATTTGTTATCTCTGGATTTTTTTTTTTTTGAATAACCAATCTAACAAGTATGAAGAGATAGCTCTTATGCTTTTGGTTTACATTTCCCTGTAAATGAATAATTTGTGATGATTAGTGATGTTGAGCATCATTTTATATACCTGTTGGTCATTTGTATGTCTTCCTCTTTAGTGTTTTTACTTACTTATCATTTATTTGGTTAGTAGCATGCAGGATCTTCAATCTTCCTTGTGGAATGCGGGATCTTTTAGTTGCATTGTGTGAACTCTTAGTTGTGGAATGTGGGATCTAGTTCCCTGACCAGGGATCAAACTTGGCCCCCCTCCATTAGGAGCATGGAGTCTTAGCCACTGGACCACCAGGCCTTTATGGTTTCTTTGGAAAAAAAAAAGTCTGTTCATTTCTTCTGCTTATTTTATTTATTTACTTTTTTATTGGAAATACTCTTTTATTCTTTCTCTTTTTTTAATATAAATTTATTAATTTTACTTGGAGGTTAATTACTTTACAATATTGTATTGGTTTTGCCATACATCAACATGAATCTGCCATGGGTGTACACACGTTCCCCATCCTGAACCCCCCATACCATCCCTCTGGGTCATCCCAGTGCACCAGCCCCAAGCATCCTGTATCCTGCATCGAACCTGGACTGGCGATTTGTTTCATATATGATATTATACATGTTTCAATGCCATTCTCCCAAATCGTCCTACCCTCTCCCTCTCCCAGAGTCCAAAAGACTGTTCTATACATCTGTGTCTCTTTTGCTGTCTCGCATACAGGGTTATCGTTACTATCTTTCTAAATTCCATATATATGTGTTAGTATACTGTATTGGTGTTTTTCTTTCTGGCTTACTTCACTCTGTATAATAGGCTCCAGTTTCATCCACCTCATTAAAACTGATTCAAACGTATTCTTTTCAATGGCTGAGTAATACTCCATTGTGTATATGTACCACAGCTTTCTTATCCATTCATCTGCTGATGGACATCTAGGTTGCTTCCATGTCCTGGCTATTATAAACAGTGCTGTGATGAACATTGGGGTACACATGTCTCTTTCAATTCTGGTTTCCTCGGTGTGTATTACCAGCAGTGGAATTGCTGGGTCATAAGGCAGTTCTATTTCCAGTTTTTTAAGGAATCTCCACACTGTTCTTCATAGTGGCTGTACTAGTTTGCATTCCCACCAACAGTGTAAGAGGGTTCCCTTTTCTCCACACCCTCTCCAGCATTTATTGCTTGTAGACTTTTGGATCGCAGCCATTCTGACTGGTGTGAAATGGAACCTCATAGTGGTTTTGATTTGCATTTCTCTGATAATGAGTGATGTTGAGCATCTTTTCATGTGTTTGTTAGCCATCTGTATGTCTTCTTTGGAGAAATGTCTATTTAGTTCTTTGGCCCATTTTTTGATTGGGTCGTTTATTTTTCTGGAATTGAGCTGCAGGAGTTGCTTGTATATTTTTGAGATTAGTCCTTTGTCAGTTGCTTCATTTGCTATTATATTCTCCCATTCTGAAGGCTGTCTTGCTTATAGTTTCCTTTGTTGTGCAGAAGCTTTTAATTTTAATTAGGTCCCATTTGTTTATTTTTGCTTTTATTTCCAATATTCTGGGAGATGGCTCATAGAGGATCCTGCTGTGATTTATGTCAGAGAGTGTTTTGCCTATGTTCTCCTCTAGGAGTTTTATAGTTTCTGGTCTTAACGTTTAGATCTTTAATCCATTTTGAGTTTATTTTTGTGTATGGTGTTAGAAAGTGTTCTAGTTTCATTCTTTTACAAGTGGTAGACCAGTTTTCCCAGCACCACTTGTTAAAGAGATTGTCTTTTCTCCATTGTATATTCTTGCCTCCTTTGTCATTCAGTGCAATCCCTATCAAGCTACCAACGGTATTTTTCACAGAGCTAGAACAAATAATTTCACAATTTTATGGAAATACAAAAAAACCCCAAATAGCCAAAGCAATCTTGAGAAAGAAGAATGGAACTGGAGGAATCAACCTGCCTGACTTCAGGCTCTACTACAAAGCCACAGTCATCAAGACAGTATGGTACTGGCAGAAAGACAGAAATATAGACCAATGGAACAAAATAGAAAGCCCAGAGATAAATCCACGCACCTATGGAAATCTTCTGCTCATTTTAAAATCAGATTGTTTGGTTGGTTGTTTTTGCTAGTTAGTTCCTTGGTTCTTTATAGATTTTGGATGTTATCCCCTATCAGATGTATGATTGGCAGATATTTTATTCCATTCACTAGGTTGCTTTTTCTTTTGTTGGTGCTGTCTTCCACTGTGCAGAAGCCTTATAGTTTTATGTAATCCTACCTGTCTATTATTGCCTTTGCTTTGGTGTCAAACATAAATATTACCAAAGACCAAGGTCAAGGAGCTTTCTCCCTATGTTTTCTTCTAGAAGTTAGTGGTTTCAGGTCTTAAAATTTAAGTCTAATCCATTTTGAGTTAATTTTTCTGAGTAATATATAATAGGAGTCCAGTTTTATTCTTTTGCTTGTGTATATCCAGTTTTCCCAGCATGATTTATTGAAGAGACTTTCTTACTATGTGTTCTTGGCACCCTGTCAGTTATTAGTTGATCATATGTGTGTGGGCTGATTTCTGGGCTCTCTTTTTTCCTTCCATTGATCTATGTGCCTATTTTTATACTACTACCATACTATTTTGGTTACTATAGCCATGCAGTGTAGTTTGAAATTAAGAAGTGTGATGCCTCCAGCTTTGTTCTTTTGCTCTTAAGATTGCTCTGGCTATTCAGGGACTTTTGTGGTCTAATACAAATTTTAGGATAATTTTTTCTATTTCTATGAAAAATGCCATTGGAGTTTTGATAGAGATTATATTGAATTTGTAGATCACTTCAGGTAGTATGGATATTTTAGCAATATTAATTCTTCCAATCTAAGAACATAGGTTATTTTTCCATTTATTTGTGTTTTCTTCAGTTTCTTTCCTCAATATCTTACAGTTTTTAATGTACAGGTGTTTCATCTCCTTTGGTTAAATTTATACCTAAGTGTTTTATTGCTTTTGATGCTAGTGTGAAATTTTTCAGGTAGTTCATTGTTAATGTATAGAAATGCAATTGGTTTTTGTATGTTGATTTTGTGTCCTGCAACTTTACTAAATTCATGGATTAGTTCTAACAGCTTTTTTGTGGAATCTTTAGGGTTTTCTCTGTATAGGATCATGTCTTCTGCACAGAGAGACCCTTTTACTTCTTCCTTTCCTATTTGGATACATTTAATTTCCTTTTTGTGTATGTGTGTGGCTAGGACTTCCAGTACTGTGTCATAAAGGAGTGATGAAAGTGGGCATCCTTGTCTTGTTCCTGAGTTGAAAGGAGCACTTTCAACTTTTTACCATTCAGGATGATAGCTGTGGGCTTGTCATAAATGGCCTTTATTATATTGAGATACATTCCTTCTGTACCTAATTTATTGAGAGTTTTTGTCATGAAAGTATGTTGAATGTTTTCAAATTATTTTTCCGCATCTTTTGAGATGATTATATGATTGTTATCCTTCATTTATCATCATTTTCTTAATGTGGTACATGTTTATTGATTTGCATATGTCAAACCATCCATGCTTCCCAGGGATAAATCCCACTGATTATAGTGTATGATCCATTTAATATGCTCTTGAATTTGGTTTGTTAGATATTGGTTGGTCAAAATTGCCTTTCATTTTTAAAGTAAAAATAAAAGGCACATTTTTCATTTTCACTGAGAAAATTTTTTATTGAACAATGTATTCACCATTTTGTTCCACTACCTTCTGCCAATTTTCAGGCAACTTCATAATGCATCTTCACAAAACTTTTTATCTCTTTGAGCAAAGAACTGTTCCAAGTGCCTTTTACAGTATTCCAGGGAATTGAAATTTTTTTCCATTAAGAGAATATCGTAAAAACCACAATTAATGAGCATTCACAGTGCAAGGTCTGGTGATTATGGCAGATGAATCAGAACTTCCCAGCCAAGCTGTAACAGTATTTGGTTATTAAAGAAATATGTAGCCTTGCATTATCTTGATGGAAGATTATGTTTTCTCCTAACTGATTCTGGATGCTTTTCATCAAGTTGGTCTAATTAGGAGCAGTATCTGTTGGAATCAATCATTTGGATGAAGACCAGCCTTTGGTATGATTGGTGATGGTTCATTTTTCTTGCCCCATAATCTCTTCCTCCCAGATTATTGTACAGTATCCACTTTTCATCACCATCATAATTTGTTTTAAAAATGGAACATTTTCATTACATTTAAGTAGAGAATGTCATGCAGAAATACCATCAAGGTTTTTTCTGTTTAACTTATGTAGAACCCAAACATCAAAGTGACTGACTAAGCTGGTGCAAATGACTTTCAGTGCTTGATTTGGATATTTTGAGTATGTTGGCTATGGTATAACATTAATTTGTTCTCAGTTAGTGTCTCAATTTGGTCACTATCAATTTCAACTGCTCTAACCTATGGTGGGGCATTGTCCAGCAAGAAATCTCCAGCTCGAGCTTTGCAAACCATTTTTGACACGTTTGATCAATCACAGCACCTTTTCCATAAACTGCACAAATCTTTTCAGCATTTCAGTTGTATTTATACCTTTCTTGAAATAAACATAATATGGCAAACATGTTGCATTTTTCTTCCATCTTCAGTATTAAAATGACTATACAAAAATTCACCAATTTTGTGGGGTTTTTTCTGCATTCTTTTTATTTTTTTTTTAATTGAAGGATGATTGCTTTACAGAATTTGCTGTTTTCTGTCAAACCTCAACATGAATCGGCCATAGGTATACATATAGCCCAACCCTTTTGAACCTCCCTCCCATCTCCCTCCCCATCCCACCCCTCTAGGTTGATACAGAGCCCCTGTTTGAGTTTCCTGAGCCACACAGCAAATTCCCGTTGGCTTTCTGTTTTACATATGTTAATGTAAGTTTCTGTGTTACTCTTTCCATACATCTCACCCTCTCCTCCCCTCTCCCCATGTCCATAAGTCTGTTCTCTATGTCTGTTTCTCCATTGCTATCCTGTAAGTAAATTCTTCAGAACCATTTTTCTAGATTCTGTATATGTGTGTTAGAATACAATATTTATCTTTCTCTTTCTGACTCACTTCACTCTGACTCACTTCACCTCATCAGAACTGACTCAAATGCATTCGTTTTTATGGCTGAGTAATATTCCATTGTGCATATATACCACAATTTCTTTATCCATTCATCTGTTGATAGGCATCTAGCTTGCTTCCACGTTCTAGCTATTGTAAATAGTGCTACAATGAACAATGGGATACCTGTGTCTTCTTCAACCCTGGTTTCCTCAGGATATATGCCTAGGAGTGGGATTGCTGGGTCATATGGTAGTTTTATTCCTAGTTTTTAAAGGATTCTACATACTGTCTTCCATAGTGGCTGTATCAATTTACACTCCCATCAACAGTGTAAGAGGGTTCCCTTCTCTCCACACCCTCTCCAGCATTTAATATTTGTAGACTTTTTGATGATGGCCATTCTGACTGGTGTGAGGTGATATCTCATTGTAGTTCTGATTTGCATTTCTCTGATAATGAGTGATGTTGAGCATCTTTTCATGTGTTTATTAGCCATCTGTATGTCTCCTTTGGAGAAATGTCTGTTTAGGTCTTTATCCCACTTTTTGATTAGGTTGTTTCTTTTTCTGGTATTAAGTTGTATGAGCTCCTTGTATTGGAAACGAATCCTTTGTCAGTTGTTTCATTTGCTGTTATTTTCTCCCATTCCAAGGGTTGTCTTTTCACCTTGCTTATAGTTTGCTTTGCTGTGCAAAAGCTTTTAAGTTTAATCAGGTCCCACTTGTTTACTTTTGTTTTTATTTTCATTACTCTAGGAGGTGGGTCATAGAGGATCTGCTTTGATTTATGTCATCAAGTGTTCCGCCTGTTTTCCTCTAAGAGTTTTATAGTTTCTGGTCTTAAATTTAGTTTTTTAATCCATTTTGAGGTTATCATTGTGTATGGTGTTAGGAAGTGTTCTAATTTCAGTCTTTTTACATGTAGCTGTGCAGTTTTCCAGGCACCACTTATTGAAGAGGTTGTCTTTGCTCCTTTGTATATTCTTGCCTCCTTTGTCAAAAATAAGGTACCCATAGGTGCATGGGCTTATTTCTGGACTCCCTATGTTGTTCCATTGGTCTATGTTACTGTTTTTATGCCAGTACCATACTGTCTTGATGACTGTAGCTTTGTAGTATAATCTGAAATCAGAAAGGTTGATTCCTCCAGCTCCATTCTTCTTTCTCAGGACTGCTTTGGTTATTAGAGGTCTTTTGTGTTTCCATATGAATTGTGAAATTTTTGTTCTAGTTCTGTGAAAAATGCTATTGGTAATTTGATAGGGATCGCATTGAATCTGTATATTGCATTTGGTAGTATAGTCATTTTCACAATATTGATTCTTCCTACCCAGGAACATAGAATATCTCTCCATCTGTTTATGTCGTCTTTGAATTTCTTTCATAAGTGTCTTATAATTTTCTGTGTACAGTTCGTTTGTCTCCTTAGGTAAGCTTATTCCTAGATATTTAATTCTATTTGTTGCAATAGTGAATGGGATTGATTCCTTACTTTCTCTTTCTGATTTTTCATTGTTAGTATATAGAAATGCAAGTGATTTCTTTGTATTGATTTTGTATCCTGAGACTTTGCTAAATTCGCTGGTTAGCTCTAGTAATTTTCTGATACTGTCTTTAGGGTTTCCTGTGTACAGTATCATGTCATCTGCAAACAGTGAGAGCTTTACTTCTTTTCCGATTTGGATTGCTTTTATTTCCTTTTCATCTCTCATTGCTGTAGCTAGGAATTCCAGAACTATGTTGAATAATAGTGATGAAAGAGGACACCCTTGTCTTGTTCCTGATCTTAGGAGGAATTCTTTCAGTTTTTCACCATTGAGAATAATGTTTGCTGTGGGCTTATCACATATGGCCTTTACTATGTTGAGGTAGGTTCCTTCTGTGCCCATTTTTTGAAGAGTTTTAATCATAAATGGGTGCTGAATTTTGTTAAAGGCTTTTTCTGCATCTATTGAGATTATCTATGGTTTTTATCTTTCAGTTTGTTAATTGTGTATCACATTGATTGATTCATGTATATTGAAGAATGCTTGCCAACTTGGTCATGGTGTATGAGCTTTTTGATGTGTTGCTGACTTCTGTTTGCTAAAATTTTGTTGAGGATTTTTGCATGTAAGTTCATCAGTGATATTGGCCTGTAGTTTTCTTTTTTCTTGTCTTTGGTTTTGGTATCAGGGTGATGGTGGCCTTGTAGAATGAGTTTGAAAGTGTTCCTTCCTCTGCGATTTTTTGAAAGAGCTTTAGAAGGATAGGCATTAGCTGTTCTCTAAATGTTTGATAGAATTCTTCTGTGAAACCATCTGGTCCTGGGCTTTTACTTTTTGGGAGATTTTTGATCACAGCTTCTATTTCAGTGCTTGTATTTCGGTTGTTCATACTTCCTGGTTTAGTCTAGGAAGATTGAACTTTTCTAAGAATCTGTCCATTTCTTCCAGGTTATCCATTTTATTATCATATAGTTCATTATAGTCTCTTATAATCCTTTGTATTTCTGCATTGTCTGTTGTAACCTCTCCTTTTTCATTTCTAATTTTGTCGATTTGATTCTTCTCTCATTGTTTCCTGATGAGTGTGACTAAAGGTTTGTCAATTTTGTTCATCCTCTCAAAGAACCAGATTTTAGTTTTATTAATCTTTACTATTGTTTTTTTCATTTCTTTTTCATTATTTCTGTTCATATCTTTATGCTTTCTTCTACTAATTTTGGATTTTTTTTTGTTCTTATTTTTCCAGTTGTTTTAGGTGTAAAGTTAGGCTATTTTAATGTTTTTCTTGTTTCTTGAGGTAAGATTTTATTGCCATAAATTTCTCTCTTAGGACTGCTTTTGCTGCATCCCATAGGTTTTGAGTTGTCGTGTTTCCATTGTCATTTGTTTCTAGAAATTTTTTGATTTCCCTTTTGATTTCTTCAGTAACCTTTTAGTTATTTAGAAATGCATTGTATAATCTCCATGTATTTGTGTTTCTTACAGTTTTTTTCATGTGATTGATACCTAGTCTCAGAATTGTGATCAGAAAAGATGCGTGATATGATTTTAATTTTGTTGAATTTACTAAGGTTTGATTTGTGACCCAAGACGTGGTCTCTCCTGGAGAATGTTCCATGTGCATTTGAAAAGAAGGTGTATTCTTCTGCATTTGGATAGAATGTCCTGAAGCTATCAATGAGATCCATCTCATCTAATGTATCATTTAAGACTTGTGTTTCCTTATTAATTTTTCTGTTTTGATAATCTGTCCATTGGTGTGAGTGGGCTGTTAAAGTCTTCTACTGTTATTCTGTTACTGTCATTTTCTCCTTTTATGTCTGTTAGTGTTTGTTTTATGTATTGAGGTGCTTCTATGTTGGGTGCATAGATATTTACAATTTTTATGTCTTCCTCTTGGATTGATCCCTTGATCATTATGTAGTGTCCTTCCTTATCTCTGGTAATCTTTATTTTAAGGTCTGTTTTGTCTGATACGGGGATTGCTACTCCAGCTTTCTTTTGCTTCCCATCTGCATGGAATATATTTTTCCATCCTCTCACTTTCAGTCTATATGTGTCTTAAGGTCTAAAGTGGATTTCTTGTAGACAGCATATATATGGGTCTTGTTTTTGTATCCATTCAGCCAGTTTGTGGCTTCCCTTATGGCTCAGGTGATAAAGATTCTGCCTGCAATGCAGGAGACCTGGGTTCGATCCCTGGGTTGGAAAGATCCCCTGAAGAAGGGGAAGGCTACCCACTCAGGTATTCTGGCCTGGAGAATTCCATGGACTGTATAGTCCATGGAGTCGCAAAGAGTTGGACACGACTGAGTGACTTTCAGTTTCAGCCAGTCTGTGTCTTTGGTTGGAGCATTTAATTCATTTACATTTAAAGTAATTATTGATATATATGTTCCTGTTGCTATTTTCTTAATTGTTTGGGATTGATTTTGTAGATCTTTTTTCTTCTCTTATATTTCTTGACTGTGTAAGTCCATTTAACATTTGTTGTAAAGCTGGTTTCGTGGTACTGAATTCTCTTAACTTTTGCTTGTCTGAAAAGCCTTTGATTTCTCCATCAATTTTGAATGAGATCCTTGCCAGGTACAGTCGTCTTGGTTGTAGATTTTTCCCTTTCAGTACTTTAAATATATCCTGCCTTTCCCTTCTGGCTTTCAGAGTTTCTGCTGAAAGATCAGCTGTTAAATGTATGGTGTTTCCCTTGTATGGTATTTGTTGCTTCTCCCTTGCTGCTTTTAATATTCTTTCTTTGTGTTTAGTCTTTGTTCATTTGATTAGTATGTGTCTTGGAAGTTTCTCCTTGGGTTTATCCTGTATGGGACTCTTTGTGCCTCTTGGACTTGATTGACTATTACCTTTTCCATTTTGGGGAAATTTTCATCTATAATCTCTTCAAAAATTTTGTCATACCCTTTCTTTCTCTCTTCTTCTGGGACCCCTATAATTTGAATGTTGGTGCAGTTGATATGGTCCCAGAGGTCTCTGAGACTATCCTCAGCTCTTGTCATTCTTTTCACTTTATTCTGCTCTTCAGAGGTTATTTCCACCATGTTATCTTCCAGCTCACTGATTCGTTCTTCTGCTTCAGATATTCTGATATTGATTCCTTCTAGAGTATTTTTAATTTCAGTATTTGTGTAGTTTGTCCCTGCATGTTTATTCTTTAATTCTTCTAGGTCTTTGTTAATTGATTTTTGCATTTTCTCCATTTTGCCTTCAGGGTTTTTGATTACTATCATTATTCTGAGTTCTTTTTCAGGTAGTTTGCCTATTTCCTCTTTATTTATTTGGACTTCTGTGTTTCTAGTTTGTTCCTTCATTTGTGTAGTATTTCTCTGCCTTTCATTATTATTATTTTTTTAACTTACTGTGTTTGAAGTCTTCTTTTCCCAGGCTTCAAGGTTGAATTCTTTCTTCCTTTTGGTTTCTGCCCTCTAAGGTTGGTCCAGTGGTTTGTGTAAGCTTCTTATAGGGTGAGATTTGTGCTGAGTTTTTGTTTGTTTGTTTGTTTTCCTCTGATGGGCAAGGCTGAGTGAGTGGTAATCCTGTCTGCTGATGATTGGGATTGTATTTTTGTTTTGTTTGTTGTTTAGATGGGACATCCTGCAGGAGGTGCTATTGGTGGTTGGGTGATACCGGGTCTTGTATTCTAGTGGTTTCCTTTGAGTGAGTTCTCACTATATGATACTACCTACATTTAGTTCTCTGGTGGTCTAGGGTCTTGGAGTCAGTGTTCCCACTCCAGAGGCTCAGGGCTTGATCTTTGAAGCTTCAGGTGTGGTACTCTGGTCATTTCCTGTAGCACTGAATGACATATTCTCTTCAGTCTTTATGAAATTCATGATGAGTCCTAAGAGAATATAACTCTCTTCCACTTGGATTTCTGACCAAATAAAGTAACAGGGACCTGACTTACCTTTCAATTACCTTTCAGTTAAACATATATTTATGTGCTGTACTTAGTCACTCAGTCCTGTCCAACTCTTTGTGATCCCATGGACTACAGCCCTCTAGGCTCCTCTGTCCATGAGGATTCTCCAGGCAAGAATACTAGAATAGGTTGCCAAAACATGTATATATGTCTATTCTTTTTCAGATTCTTTTCCTGTAATTTTCTTTTCCAAAGTGTGTTTGTCTGGCTTCTCGATTAGGGTGGTACTAGCCTTGTAAATTAGTTTGAAATTATTTCTTGATAGTCAGTTTTTGAAAGAGCTTAGAAAGGATTGGTATTAATTCTTTATATGTTTGGTAGATTTCACCTATGAAGGCTTCTGATCCTGGACTGTTATTTTGTTGGGAGATTTATTAGTGATTCAGTTACCTTACTCATTAAGGACTTCCCTGGTAGCTCAGACGGTAAAGCGTCTACTTACAATGCAGAAGACCTGGGTTCAATTCCTGGGTTTGGAAGATCCTCTGGAGAAGGAAATGGCAACCCACTCCAGTACTCTTGCCTGGAAAATCCCATGGACAGAGGAGTGTGGTAGGCTACAGTCATTACTGGTCTGTGTAGATTTTCTGTTTTTTCATCACTCAGTCTTGGTAAGGTATGTCTCTAGGAATTTATCCATTTCTTCTAAGTTATCTAATTTGTTGGGGTCATTGTTCATCATAGTCTTTTATTCCTTGTATTTCTGTGGTATTTGTTGTAATGTCTCCTGTTTCACTTAAAACTTTGAGTCATCTCTTTTTTTTAAAGATTTGTCAATTTTGTTTATTTTTCAAAAAACCTACCCAGTTTCATTCATCTTTTCTGTTGTCTTTATTACCTCTATTTCATTTACTTCTACTCTGATCTTGGTTATTCCCTTCCTTCTGCTAACTTTGGGTTTGTTGTTCTTTTTCTAGTTTCTTGAGGTTCTGTTGTTTGAGACCTTTCCAGATCATTGATATGACAGAAATATTACATGTAATTAATATTTTTTGCAGAGTAATGTTATTTTGACATTGTGAAAATTTGTGTTTCAGAAATACCTAAATGATGAGCCTTCTTTCTAAGTGCCTTTTGTTCTGCTAGGCACTGTTATTTTGGTTTTTCTTAGTTATAAGTCCAGATTTAGTCATTGTTGTTACCCATTCAGTTTCAAGTTTCTGATACAGTCAACTGTATATTATTGATTGTGAGATGTCAATGGCCTGATAGCTTGCTAGTTTTCAAAAGAAAGTATCTTAAAAATAAATTGTTTATAGCAGATACCAGTTTTTAAAAGAGATGCCAGGATTTGGAAAACAGTAGACATCCATGATATGTAATTTTAACCTATAGAGAAAACATTATTTATGTATGTATAAATAAAACATTATACCAGAAAATTTTTAAGAGGTGGCATGAAAGAGTGAAAGTGTTAGTCATTGAGTCATGTCTGACTCTTGCGACCCCATAGACTATAGCCTTCCAGGCTCCTCTGTTGTTTCCTTTTAATTAAATTATAGCAGCCAAAATGGCAAACACAAGAACTAGATTTTTGACAGTAGGAAAAAAATATGTAAACATTTTTCACACTTTTTTCTCACTTAAAAAAAAATTTGCCAACTTCCGTCTCTCATTCCTGAAATGTTGAACCTAATATGATTACACAAGACCTTTTTTATTCCAGATGTTTTATCAGTGTATTTTCTTTAACTCTAGTTTGGAATGTCATATTTTTGTTCTTTATGGTACAGAAAGATGTCAACATTTACCAATAAAGTAGCCCTGAATGCATTGTGAGATATGCTGCTTTTCCTGCCTAGGACCAGAAATGGTTACCTTTCATGTGTGTGTCATGTTCCATAGCTTCTGAACCATCCTCTGAAACCTGCGTGGTGATATAAATCTATCATTCCAATTGTCTTTCCTGACATGCTACCTCAGAATAGCCATTATGTGGAATGTTTAAGTTAATATGAAAATTATAGAGAATAATGGTTGATGCAGTGTGGTGACTTATTAGAGGCCTACAGGTATAGTAGATGCAGTATTATGTTCTCATGTTCAGGTGAGTTTCCTCACCAACAATATGACAAGCAAAGTGCATAGCAGGCTGCCAGTTTATTCCAGTCTAAGAGGTTCTTTTCTTTCCTTCTATCCTTCTTCCTCCAAGAATTTGTTCCATTTTAAAATGATTTTTAAGAGTCCTTGAAATGTATGTACCTTTTACGTTTGTACCTTTTTAATTTTAGTAAATTTGTTAGGAAAATGTATCCTTTAAAAATTTTTCTGCCTTCAGAAATTACTCCTATGTATTTGACTTTCTTTTAATAAATACATACCACTCACTTCTAGACTCAACCTTGCAAACAACATAAATATCTTTATGTTAAGTCTTTTTTCACTTCTGTTCCTTAACAGTTGACTTTTTCTCCCAAGGGCTTGAATTTTCTCTGTACTTTTTATTAACATGTCCTATTTTTCTTCTAATTTAGATTTGTGCTTTTTATCTCAAGACTGTTTCTTTCCAGGTTTATATTTTACCATATCCTACACCTTGTGTATATTTCTGGAAAACTTTTGGAAAGAAGAGAAAAAATGATTTTGTGTGTGAGTTGCAGTAGGGCAGGTTAGATGGGTTGGGAATTTTATTGCAACATATTTAAATTTTTTCCAGCATGAGATTGTGCTGACAGGGAGAGGTTTGGGTCAGCACATAGCTGTCATCTGTAGTAACATCAGTCATGAAAGACAATGCATATTTATGGGCTGTTGGAAATGGAATAATAACAGTGCATTCAGAGATTTCTACAGCAGAGAGGACATTGCCGGTTCATGGAAGCTGGCCCCAGCTTGAAAGGTTAGAGGACTGTGTATAATTTTGATAAAAAGTTGAGTAACAACTAGCCATTTCTAATAGTGATAGTATTTTTTATAAAGAAATATATACTGTTTTATTTGCTTTTTGATATTCGTCCCTTTTCTCTGAAAAACAAAATTTTTTGTAAATAATATATGCAAATAGTTAAAGATCCATTAATCCAGAAAGATTAGTAGTGAAAAGCATAACTCCTTCTCTAGATGCATCCACTTTTAACTGTTTCTCTAGTCCTGATGGTTTCCTCTCCATGGACATTCCACATCCAGTGATGATAAATGACAATTTAACTCACACAGCTTCCTCTCCTCCTGCTTTTTAAAAGAGATAACATTATCCCACATTTCTCATTGATCATCACTGAAACTTCATATGATACATTTAAAGCTAAATATGAAGACCCCTCATTTTGAAAAGTAAAGATATACATAATCTTACCTCTTTTTTCAAATTTTCTTTTTCTCTCAACTTCTCAACCTATTAGAAATATCCTTTGTTTTACACTGTCAAGATTGCTAACATTCATATTCAGATTTGGAGCTGTAGTCAAATCTTGTATATTTTGTCTATTTTACTTGTTAAAAACAAGTAAACAACATTTGCATTTTTATGGTAACACAAGAGGGAAAGGGTTTATAAAATTGAAATGAGTTTCCAACATAAGAAGAGTCTTAGTTTCTGGCAAGACAAGACAAATCTAGTTCCTGTTTTGGTATTGATCAGGTCACCTGTGACATTGAGATAGCTGTATAGGTCTGTTTTGGAGTCAGAGATGCAGCTTTGTTGTGGTTAAGAAAGTAGTTATGTGGAATCAGGATACCAGCTTCCTTTTATGTTACCTTGGAAAACTCACCCTCTATGAGTTTCGGTTTCTCATCTGCAAAATGTTAACCTGCTTTACAATAAGTGAAAGTTCATAGCAAACTGTGAAGGACCATATACATGTCGGGTGTTATTAATGGACTTATATTAATACAAGAAAGTAAGAAACTGTCTAGAATGCTGTTTGTGAAGTATATAATATTGCAAAGAGCTGAAACTTACATTAGAATTAATTTGATGTTTTCCTATGATTTTTATATTTTCTATTCATTATAGCATATCTCATGTTAATAAGTAAATCTAATTTTTTTTTTTAATCGATAAACCATTTCTTGCGTAAGAAGTATGAACCAGAATGACCAAAGTCAGGAAGGGAAAACTCAAGGGAGGAAGAGACCTCAGAAAAGACCCTAGACTGTGACTTGCAAAGGAAATCTGGGTCCTTGGGCTTCCATTTCTATTCATATAAAACCAGCTTAATGTGCAGAGAGTATTTGAATTTAGACATAACTAGTTTCAAGTCTTACTCTGCCATTTACTAGCTGTATAGTTTCAAGCAAATTACTCAGTTTCTCTGAGCCTTTCCTAATTGTTGTAATGGAAATAATCCCTGTCTTATAGTTTGTTTTTGAAAGTTAAATGAGAAAATTTGGTAGAGAGGCCCAGTGTGGTGCTCTGTGAATACTGGATGCTTTTGTCCTGCTTCTCTTTCTGTTTTAACTGCCCTGGATGTTAAAAAACTGAAAGAGGTAAACTCTAGGATCTCAGCACGTGTTGATGTTGGGAGAGACAGTCCCTGAATGAAGAGGAAGCTGACTGGGGCCGTTTTCCTGCCTTTCCCTATGCCATGTGTAAGGGCCAGCCTTGCTTGTGCACCGGGAAGCTGATTGACATGGTTTTGCCCTCTTTAGAACCATCTTTGGGTCTTTCCTTCCCCAGTGAAACCGCTTTTCCGTTCTAGCATGGGTGTTCTGTGGTAAGCATAAGAGTTAACTGCACATACGTGTTTGAACTAGTTTTTCAGTGCGTCATAGAGACCAGGCATAGCCTGTGGAGCAAACAGCAGTGGCATTTACTTCCTGAACAAATTATTTATGTTCTCAGAGCCTTGGTATCTATAAAATGGAAATTAATCCCTGCCCTGTAAGATTGCCTGAAGGATTAACAACAATATATGTAAAACACAGTGCCTGGCACATAGTAAGTGCTCTATGCTGCTGCTGCTGCTAAGTTGCTCAGTCGTGTCCGACTCTTAGCGACCCCATGGACTGCAGCCCACCAGACTTCTCCATCCATGGGATTTTCCAGGCAAGAGTACTAGAGTGGGGTGCCATTGCCTTCTCCCATGGTAGCTAGTAGCTGTAGTGAGAAGGAATAAAAAATAAGAAGTAATTAAAAGTAAGTTATTTTTCTTTTTATTGAACAAATTTAACATATTTATTGAATAAATGTAACATGCAAGTTTAACATTGTGTACAAGTTATTTTGATACATTTATATATTGTGATTGCCATTGTAATAACATCTATAACATTACATAATTATAGTATAGTATTGTCTTTATTCATTATATTGTTTAGTAGATCTGTATGGCTTATTTACTGCTCATTTTCCCCTCAACTTATTTCACTTAGCATAATGGGCTCAAGGTCAATCCATGTTGTTGCAAGTGACAGGATATCCTCCTTTCTTGTGGCTTAATAACATTGCATTGTGTATATGTCCACCACATCTTCTTTATTCTTTCATCCATTAATGGGCTCTGTGGTTGTTTTCACGTCTTGAGTATTGTGAATGATGCTGCAATAAATACAGGAGTACATAGATCTCTTCAAAATCCCACATATTGTAAAGTAATTAGCCTCCAATTAAAATAAATAAATTTATATTTTAAAAAAATCCCACAACCATTGCCTTTGGATATATGCCCAGAAGTGGATCATATGGCAGATCTATTTTTAAAATTTTTTTCCTGTATTTCTCTAAATCAGATTTTTTTTTTCATTTTTTAATTTTTTGGGGAACTTACATATTGTTTTCCACCATGGTCAGACCAGTTTACATTCCCACTAACATCTTGTGAGAGTTTCCTTTTCCCCACACCCTCTCTAGCATTTATTGCTTGTAGATTTTTTGATGATGATCATTCTAACAGGTATGAGGTTCACTGTGGGTTTGATTTGCATTTCTCTGATCATTAACCATGTTGAGCATCTTTTTATGTTACTGTTGGCCATTTTGGCATTCTTTTTGGGAAAAAATCAATTTAGTTCTTCTGTATGACTGCTATTTTTGAGGAGGAAGAAAGGGAAATTGTACGAAATTCAAGCAGTAACATGCAGGGAGTCTTATTACCAAAAAAACATATTCTCCAATTTGATAGCAGCTTCACAACTAGATAAACATTTGGACTAATAAGAAATCAACCTGGTTTAACAAAAGGAAATTTTCAGCTGTTTGTATTTGACCAGTGTTTTTCTAAAGCCATCTCTTCTGGATAAGATTCTTTGTGTATATGTATTGCATTCTTCTTCCTACCTACTACCACCCAGTGCTTTTATAGTGGTTAAAAAAATTAATGTCAAGAAAAAAAGGAAGTCTGAAAGTGAAGGCTAGTTATCAGAGTAAGGAAGGGTTGGCCCAGTGCTTTGCCTTGGGAGCAGCTAACTGACCACTTGTAATAAAGCATCAGCATTTTGAAATGCTGCTACAAGAACCATCTCTCTCCCTGCTGTTAGCTGTCTCCTTAAGTTCTGCCTACCCACCAACCTTTTAGGGCCTTCCTTTGAGAGTCACTGAAATGTTGTGACAGTTTTGCTGAATTGTGAAGGTTTTCATGACTTGACCCCATCCTACATGTCTGACTTTTATTTCCTACCATTGTCTCTGTGGATTCTCTGGAACAAATTTGCTGGGTTTTCACCTCCCTTGTATTCTGTGCACCTTCATCCTCCTCATTGTCTCCTTTATTAACCCGTAAATGACTTCCATAAGCAGTGACAATAGGCCCCATTGTCATAGCACTTTCTATAGATCTCTTTCAGCTCTTAGCATCTTGTAAATTTTTCCAGTTCATAAATGGAATTCTAATACAAACAAACAGTAAGAATCATTCAATAAAAATGCTTTTAAAAATGAAAGAAGTTTAAAGAAATATATAGCTGGAGGCAATTCATACTATGTCATTAATCCATTATGGTTGCTGCTGCTAAGTCGCTTCAGTCGTGTCCGACTCTGTGCGACCCCAGAGACGGCAACCCACCAGGCTCCACCGTCCCTGGGATTCTCCAGGCAAGAACACTGGAGTGGGTTGCCATTTCCTTCTCCAATGCATGAAAGGGAAAAGTGAAAGTGAAGTCGCTCACTCGTGCCCGACTCTTAGCGCCTGACTCTTATCGACCCCATGGACTTCAGCCTACCAGGCTCCTCCATCCATGGGATTTTCCAGGCAGGAGTACTGGAGTGGGGTGCCATTGCCTTCTCCATTACTGTTACCAGTAATCAAATAAGTGTGAAAAGAAACAACTGTGAAAGGAAAACACCATGAAGTTAAATCTTGCCATAGACTCTGCATAGATTGTGAGACTTGAGTCCATTTGGCACACAAGCCTCCACATTCTTTCCTTGGATTCAGCAGCTTCCTCTGTCACTGCCATTTGCTGTCTTTTTACCTGGTTGAAGAGACAGTGATAATTACAGCACCATTTGCTTTGGTCTCCGGAAATAATGAGTCAGGAGATTATCGCATTGTACTACAATTATTTGCTTGAATGTTTCTATCCAAATTAGATTGGGAACTCTGAAAACAAGAGCAGTATTCTTATTTATGTTCATATCTCTTAGTTCCTGATATTTTAGAGGCAAATTATGGTTGAATGAATGCTCGCTTGTTCATAGAATAAAGGATACAAATGCTCACTGTTTAACCAAAGGAAATGGAAATGCACAAAGATGGTGATAAGAATAAAATCTGAATTGTCATGATTTAATGGAAATAAAGTCTTTCAAAGTGTAGGATTGGTGTTTGGGGTTAGACGACTGATAGGCAAAGTGAAAATAGAATCATTTCAACAAGGAGATAGAGCACTAAATTAAGACGTTCAATGAAAGTTCATTTATTCAATAAATACTTGCCGAGTACCTATTATGTGTAAGACATGGTTCTCACTCACAAATTAGAGCAATGAAAAATGTTTATGTGGTTCCTAATCTCATGCAGAGAGGTTATTATCAAATAAGTGTTGAAAAGTAGGGAAAGGTTCTGATTCAAGACAGTGAACTTGAGTACAGTGTATATCTGGGTCTTCTTGTTTCCAAGAGTCCTTGGTAATAGCAATAGAGAAGTATAATAAGGAATAACAAAAATATTAAAGTGAGTTTTGAAGGACAGGAAGCAGAGTGGGAGCTGAATGACCTTTTCAGGACACTTTTCCCCCCAAGAGTGCAGACAGGAATAGCAGACGAGAGAAGTGAGATGGGGGCATGAAAACAGGGATAAATAAAGGTCTGTAATTGGGTCAGCCAGGCACCCCAGGCCCAGGGCACAATGTCAGGAATTAATGTTAACCTTGGGGAGCCTGACAGGCTACAGTCCATGGGGTCACCAAGAGTTGGACACGACTGAATGACTAACACTTTACGTTAGGACAAAAATCCCAAAGCTTTTGTCTATAAATAAATTGCCATAGATTACTTTATTTTCTTGGGCTCCAAAATTACTGCAGATGGTTACTACAGCCATGAAATTAAAAATGCTTGCTCCTTGGAAGAAAAGCCATGACAAACCTAGACAGCATATTTAAAAGCAGAGGCATTACTTTGCCAACAAAGGTCCATCTAGTCAAAGCTATGGTTTTCCAGTAGTCATGTTTGGATGTGAGAGTTGGACTATAAAGAATGCTGAGTGCTGAAAAATTGATACTTTTGAACTGTGGTGTTTGAAAAGACTCTTGAAAGTCCCTTGGACTTCATGGAAATCAAACTAGTCAATCCTAAAGGAAATCAGTCCTTAATATTCATTAGAAGGACTGATGCTGAAGCTGAAACTCCAATACTTTGGCCATCTGATGCGAAGAGCCTACTCATTAGAAAATGCCCTGATGCTGGGAAAGATTGAAGGCAGGAGGAGAAGGGGACGACAGAGGATGAGATGGTTGGATGGCATCACCAACTCAATGGACATGAGTTTGAGCAGGCTCTGGGAGATGGTGATGGACAGGAAGGCCTGGTGTGCTGCAGTGCATGGGGTCACAAAGAGTGGGACACGACTGAGTGACTGAACAACAATGTAGGTTACTAACACTCCAGAGTAAATCACACTTTTTTTTTTAAGTGCATAACATGAAATCTCCTTTAGTAACAAACTTTTCAGTGTTCAGTAAGTGTTTCTAATTGTATACACATTGTTGCATGACTGAAACTGTAAGTTGAGCATGGTGAAACGTAAACTCTTCATCTCCCCCAAATCCCAGCCCCTTTCAACCACTCTGCTTTCTGCTTCCATGAGTGACTGTTTGAGAGCCCTTGTGTAAGTAGAATCATGGCAGTATTTGTCTGACCTGTTGTATGCACTTAGCATAAGTCCTCATCATTCATCTGTGTGGTAGCATATGACAGGATTTCCTTTATTTTTTAAGGCTGAAAATATTCCGTCTTATATCTCACTTTCTTTGTACATTCAACTGTTGATGGTCATTTCAATTGTTTCCACCTCTTGAGTACTGTGAACAATGCTTCAGTGAACATAAGAATGCAGATATTTATGTCTTCAAATCTTTTGTATAAATACCCAGAAGTAGGATTGCTAGACCATATGGTGGTTCTATTTTTAACTTTTTGAGGAACCTCCATACTGCTTCCACAATAGCTATACATACCATTTTACATTCCCACCAGCAATGCATACAAGTTCCCATTTCTCCACAAGTGCTGACTGTGGACCTTGCCTTCATGAAATTTCTGCTCCTTCCTCTTGAAAATTTCTTCTTTTCCATCTTAATTTGACAAACTTTTAATTTTTTTTATTTTTTTGCTTTTTTAAATTATTTATTACATCAAAGCCAAATATACATATTTTTAGGTTTATCATATTCATGCCTGGGATCTTCTTTTTTTTTTTTTTAATTTTATTTTATTTTTAAACTTTACATGCCACCAAAGCCTTTCCTGATTCCACTGACCAAGTTCATCCTCATCTTATGAGATGTCATGGCTCTCTGCTTCTCTGTAAAACTTAGTGGAAATGCAATTTACAGAATGAGGTGAGAGCAGAGAGAGTGGTTTTTTGGTTTGATCTACTTAGCTTAGAACAATGCATGACATAGAGTACCTTTACAATAAGCATTTAAAATTTTATTGTGAAATGTTCAGACATTTTTGAAGCTAATATAAAACATTATTTTATTAAGTGATAAAAAAACACCCAGGTGCCTAACCCTTCGTTTAAGAAATGGAATATTACTAGTACCATAAAGGCATCCTGAACACCTCTCCTGACTTTTGTGTTAATCATTCTTTTTTTTGTTTGTTTATACTTTATTGACCTACGAGTGTCTGCCATGGACAGGTCTGGTTGAGTTTGGAATAACTGAGTAATAGCACAAGCCTGGTGTAAGGGACACTGCTATTTGAAGAAGCATCCATGAGAAAGCCAAGTAGTCCCTGGTTGTGGTGTGCTTCTGCATACTGAGGGGCTTCAGGATACCTCTAGGGGAGTTAGTAGGCAAGGTCAGGAGTGAGTTGTATGAAACACAGAGCTCACACATCCAGGGCTTCCTCTAAGGTTATGGTGTGATGGAGCACTGGATGTACAATGTATGAGACAGGCTGGTGTGCATCTACCCTTACTACTCAGTTTTCCTTCCTGCAACTCTTAGACTTGAGTAAGGCAAAGCAGAAAGCCACTGTGAGATGTAAAGACTGCCTTTGTATGATCTAGGCTCCCATAGGGCGGAAATGTCCTGAGTATATCTTCAAACACAGCTAGTGCTGAAAGGAATCTGGCCAAGCTTTTAATTTGTCCTTAGGTTATTTAAAAAAAAAAAAAAAGGCACCATGGCAGCAGAAGTCTTTAGGATGGTAGACCTCAACATAGCTGTCTATTCTGAGCACACTGATCCTATCTTGATGCATCACCTCTATCTAAGACAAAGGACGTCTTTGGAAGCGTCCTCACCCTCTTCCTGCCATTCCCTCGGCCTCCCTTGTGCGTTGGTCTTCTTCCCTTCCACCTGTTTTTTTCTCCTGGTTTTCTGTCTCATTTTGGTGGAGCCTGTTCTCCAACATCTTGTTGGGAAAAGTGGCATACTTTTCTTTCAGACATAAAGAAAAAATTTTAATCTCTGAAATGTCTTTATTCTACTCTTAACATGTGTTTAGCTGAGCATGGAATTCTAGGTTGGAAAGGAATTCTCTTTGCTTCAGAATTTTGGGAATGTTGGCCCCTTGTCTTTTGGGGTTGCAGCTTGGCTGTTGAGAGCCCCGAAGCTCTAGTTGCTGGTCAAGGAATGTGATCCTTACCCCTGTCAAGAATCCTGTGGGACTCTCTCTCTGTTTCTGTGGCCCTAGCGCACATGATGATGCCCCTGTGGTCTCTCAGGCTCACTGGGCCTTTTCTTCCAGAAGCACATGGACTTCAGTTCGGAGAAATGTTCTGTTTGTTATTTTCTCCCACCTGTTTTCTGTGTTCTTTCTTTATAAAACTTCTGTCCTTTAGATGGTTGATCACCTTCACTGGTTCTCATAGTTTTTAGTATTTTTCCTCTTACTTTTTTTCCATTTCTGTGTTTTTGTTGTACTTAATAGGTTTTTTAATTCAACTTTAACCCCTTTTTTGAGCTTTTTGGCTTTCTCTTTCTCCCTTTTTCTTTCTCTGTCCCTCCTCACTTCCCTGTTTTTCCTTGCTCCCCCTTGCCCCATCTTTTCTTTTAAAATTCAAATCCTCTTTTGTTTTGTTACTGTTCCTTTGTGTAGCAACATTTTCCTTATTAAAAATTTATTGTATTGAAATATAGTTGATTTCAATCTTGTGTTAGTTTTTACTGTACAGCAAGTGATATATATATACAGGTACATATATGTGTACTTATATGCATTCTTTCTCATATTCTTTTCCATTATGGTTTGTCACAGGATAGTGAATATAGTTCCCTGTGCTGTGCAGTAGGACCTGGTTGTTTATGCATCCTATATACAGTAGTTTGCATCTGCTATCCCCAGCCTCCCAATACATCCCTCTCTCGCCCCCAGTTATAGCAGCATTTTCTTATTTCATGAATGCAATGTCTTTTCTCTGAGAACAACACTGATAGATTTTTAAAAATTTCTCTCTACAAGTTGCTTTTCTCTCTGCTTTGGTTTCTAACTTGTGTGTTAGAAGCCTTCTTCAGATGTCTGATTGTCCTCAGGTGTCTGCAGGAGGAGACAAGGAAGCTGATTAGACGTTTGGTAAAGCATACCTGGGACTTGTGTCTTTGAGCTTCATAGTGGGTGATGTTGGTGAGCCGATTGCTAAGGAATCTGTGGAGTCAGCATCTATAGATCTTATCTAATAAAATAAATTTACATAATACATCTATTATAGATATACCAACTTGTCAGATTCCCCATATCAAGAGTTGTGGAAAATCAGATTTTACCTTGTAAGTTGTTGAAAGTAATTCTCCATGGTTTCCCAGTTTTTGTACATCTTGTGAGCAGAGACACTGAAAGGCTTTTGTTCCAAATCATCTTTTTAAAGATGTTGCTATAGTAAAGAGCTTTGGGAGGTGTAAGTAGTGGCTCAGACAGTAAAGAATTTGCCTGCAATTCAGGAGACCTGGGGTTTGATCCCTGGGTCAGGAAGATCCCCTGGAGAAGGGAATGGCTACCTACTCCACTATTCTTGCCTGGCATGAATAAAAGAGGCCAGCAGGCAACAGTCCATAGAGTCACAAAGAGTCAGACATGACTGAGCAACGGACACACACATACACACTGACAAAGATAAGGTCTGGCTCCAGTTCAAAGTTTACACAGGTTTTTCTTCATTTCAGTTCAGTTCAGCTGCTCAGTTGTGTGCGACTCTGTGACCCCATGAATCACAGCACACCAGGCCTCCCTGTCCATCACCAACTCCCGGAGTTCATTCAAACTCACGTCCATCGAGTCAGTGATGCCATCCAGCCATCTCATCCTCTGTCGTCCCCTTCTCCTCCTGCCCCCAATCCCTCCCAGCATCAGAGTCTTTTCCAATGAGTCAACTCTTCGCATGAGGTGGCCAAAGTATTGGAGTTTCAGCCTTAGCATCAGTCCTTCCGATGAACACCCAGGGCTGATCTCCTTTAGGATGGACTGGTTGGCTCTCCTTGCAGTCCAAGAGACTCTCAAGAGTCTTCTCCAACACCACAGTTCAAAAGCATCAATTCTTCGGCACTCAGCTTTGTTCACAGTCCAACTCTCACATCCATACATGACTACTGGAAAAACCATAACCTTGACTAAACAGACCTTTGTTGGCAAAGTAATGTCTCTGCTTTTGAATATGCTATCTAGGTTGGTCATAACTTTCCTTCCAAGGAGTAAGCGTCTTTTAATTTCATGGCTGCAATCACCATCTGCATGATTTTAGGTTTTTCTTATAGCCCCTTAAAAAAGATTGAGGTTTCCTAAGCTTAGAGTTCCTCAACTGTGACCAGAACCTCACTGCATGAATAGTATTGACCTGTGTCACATCCATGTTCCTGGGGAGAGAACAAGGGGAACTGACGTGAACTTGAAACTCAGGCTATTGCTGTGTATCTCTGGCCCAGGAATCCCGTGTCTCCTGCCAGCACCGTGATACTGTGGCCAGCTAGCTTATTGGTTTGCAAGTAGGGTTAGATCTTAGACTCACCACAGTTCCTCAGATACCAGAGAAGGCTAGCCTGTTTCCTTCCTAGAAAGGAAGAATCTAACTGCCAGCCTTCTGGGAACCCGAGGAGGAAGAGCTCTGCGAACTTCTGCATCCAGGGTCAGGATCTCTCTGCTCATACCTTGGTGCTTTCTGCTTTGCCATTCAGAGGGCTCTGTTTCACCCTCTCCAGGGAACAAGCTTCCAGACTTCTCAGGTGAAGGGAGCCCATAGCAGAGAGAGAATGTGGGAGTGCGTTCCGTTCCTTCCTGAGAGGTCAGCTTCTCTGTTAAGTGTTGCCTGGCTGCTCTGTTTAAAACTGCTGCCTTTCTCACCTGCTTTCCTCTCTTTACCTTTCTGTGCAGCACTTTACTGCCTTCAAACACACTGTGTCATTTTTCTTATTTACTATTTTTATTCTCTGTCTCCCTTCCCATTAGGATGTGAGCTCCAAAAGGTCAGAGGTTCTTATCTCTTTAATTTTACTGTTTATCTCTAACACCTAGAAAGTATTATGTGATGACTAATGGATTATAATAATAGCTGTTGTAATAGGTATTCAGTAAATACTTGTTGACTGGATGAGTGAATAAATGAATGGGACTGTGCTGCCTTTTGCCCTTGGCTCCTGATTTGAGAATAAAATGTAAAAAGTTTATTATGTAAATCATTGGTACATCTTTTTGAAAGCTTTAAATATTGATGTTAATTGAGACAGAGGTGACCCTCACAGAAGGTTACTTACTATCATTCCAAAGCAGTTTAGGATAATTTATTCTCTGTACAGTTTCTTATCCTGTACTTTAGAATCCCATTCAGGGCATTCCTAACAGTGGGATGTTTCAGTTCAAGCACTTCTGTCACTCTCACTCAGTAGTGCTGGATGTGCATAGTTTGTTGGCAGAGCTAGTGGGATTTACTGAAGATCGGATGTAGGCGTAAGAGATTAGTAATGGTCGAATTAGGGCTAATAAGTGGCAGAGCCTGAATTTCAACCACAGTCTGTCCTTAACCATGAGGCTATGCTTCTTGGATAAGAAAAAAACAGCAAAAAAAAAAAGACTAAAAGGGCATGGCCCATGAGGTAGGAGCAAAACCAGGAAAGTGGGACATCCAGGATGCCTTCAGGAAGGAGAGAGTGTGTCACTGATCAGAGGCGGACTATAAGTCAACCAAGATGAGCTCTAAGAACGGAGCATTCCTTTTAGCAAAGTGGAGGTCATTCTTTGGTCTTGATAAGAGCAGTTACTTGGTCAAAGTCTAGTTAAGTGTGGATGAATTATCGCTGTGTAAGAATTTACCCCCAAACTTAGTTTAAAACAACAAGCATTATCTCACAGTTTCTTTGGATCTGGAATCCGGAAGTTGCTCAGCAGCTTACGTCTGGCTCAGGGTCTCAAGAGGTTGCAGTCTGTTACCTCTGCTGTGTCCACACAGATCCTCCTGGGACTTTGTGGGAAGTGGACACAAGGATGTGAAAGCCACACAGTGAAACTCAGGGTGGGGGCATCTTGAAGACCAGCTGTCATGAAATGGGTTAAAGAGAGAAAGGGGGGAGATGAAGCAGGGATGTTAAATGCAGAGAATTCTTTGAGGCGTTTGCCAGAAAGGGGATCAGAGAAATGGGGAGCTTGTCCAGGGGGTGTCCGTGGGTAGATGCCCTAGTGGAGCTTATATCTTCTTATGAAATAAGAACCAAACTTCTTGGTTGAGACTGAGGG
This sequence comes from Bos taurus, assembly GCF_002263795.3. Classification (NCBI taxonomy): domain Eukaryota; kingdom Metazoa; phylum Chordata; class Mammalia; order Artiodactyla; family Bovidae; genus Bos; species Bos taurus. The sequence goes on from NC_037336.1 coordinate 9,592,258, forward strand.
AGAGGAGGAAATGTATGAAATAGTCATCTGGGAAAGTGGAGAGAGAATGATTCTGAAAATGTAGTGTGACTACTCAGCAGCACTAAGGAAGGGGTGCCGATGACACTGGACCATGGAGTTTAAGTAAAAGTTGGGGAGGGAAGTGAGGACTTGAGAAGAAGCAGAGGGCTGAGAAGAGTAGGATTCGCAGACTCTCCTCTTTAGAGGGGGGTCAAAGGATTGCTCAGAGAAGGCAATGGCACCCCATTCCAGTACTCTTGCCTGGAAAATCCCATGGATGGAGGAGCCTGGAAGGCTGCAGTTCATGGGGTCGCTGAGGGTCGGACACGACTGAGCAACTTCACTTTCACTTTTCACTTTCATGCATTGGAGAAGGAAATGGCAACCCTCTCCAGTGTTCTTGCCTGGAGAATCCCAGGGACAGGGGAGCCTGGTGGGCTGCTGTCTGTGGCGTTGCACAGAGTCGGACATGACTGAAGCAACTTAGCAGCAGCAGCAAAGGATTGCTGAAGTGCTGGTCTTAGATAGAATGAACTGGAAAGAAAGGCCGGGGCATGAGAGAAGGTGTTGATTGAAATGTAAGTTACCAAAGGATTGCAGTCATTGGTCATGTAAAGCATTAGGGGACCAGACTAGGAGCAGGAGCTAGGAGGGCTACAAGGCAAGAAACCTGAGGGAGGGGAGGGAATGAATTGGGGTGATTTATCACCCACATTGATGCCTGGAGTTGTTTGGTATGAAGTAATGGCAACTCAGTCCAGAATTCTTGCCTGAAAAGCCCCATGGACAGAGGAGCTGGAGGGCTACAGTCCATGTGGTTGCAAGAGTCAGACACGACTGAGTGACTAAGCACGCATGCACACACAACCTTGCCTTGAGTGCTAGAGCCTTCAAGCATAAGGGCTTCCAGGAGTCTGCAGGTGGTGCTGCCTGACTCCATGCCATTCGGAGGTGGTGGAGGTGGCCATAGGAGGCACGGAGCCTGTCTACAAGCACCCATGGGCACACAGGAGCTGTGGGCACATGGGAGGGGATCATGGAGGAGGAAGAAGCCCTGCTCCGGAGCTGAAGCCATTCTGGTGCTTTCTGCGGTGGCAGATTCTACCTCTGCATTATCTGAGTGCTTTAAGTTTTTCTTTCCATTGAGGAAAGTTTCTTCCTCTTTTCACCTCTGCCCCTTTATAGAAGTTGAGTTTGTGATCTACTCGATTTCCTTTATATATGTGTGAAGGGAAAAGTTGTAAGTACGAGACAAAGCACTTCTCTCCTGAACTGTGCTCCACCATCCCCAAGCACTTCAGTGTGTATGTCCTCCAGACAAGAGAATTGTCCTGTATAACCCAATGAAAGCATCAGATTATAAAACTGACATTGGTACTTCCTTGCCAGCGTATACTCAGACCCATTGAAGTTTGTGACCTCTCCCCATAAAGGCCTTTGCAGCAAATGATCCAGTTCAGAATCGTGCCCTGTAACAGGTGCTGTGCCTCGTGGGTCTCTTTCGTTCTGGAAGAGTTCCTCCGTCTGTCCTTGACTGTCAAGACCATAATGTTCTTGAAGACTGTAGTCCCGATAGTTTGTAGAAAGTCCTTCAGTTTTCATTGTTCTGTGATTCCCTTGTGGTCTTTGATAGGACTGTCTCAGGAGTGATGCTGTGCTCATCTCACTGTATCTAATTAGGTGGCACATGCCCTCAGTGTGTCCCATTCATGTGATGTTAACAGATCATTTGATTCTCTGTCACTTCTCCACTATAAAGTCACTCTTTTTCCCTTCAGACTTCTGGGCTTTTATTTATTTGTATCTGTGGATTTGTGAATTTCTCTTATTATCCAGTGCATGTTAATCCATTTCTCTCATAATTTATTTTGATGTTCAGTTGATCCCAGATCCAACCAGGATAGCCCCTTCAAGCTGGCTTCCTGTTCTTTTGATGTGTCCCCTCATTTTTCTAGCACTTACTTTCTGATGTGAAATGATGGGCCAGGCTTGTCTTGTCCTGTGTGTGCCCAACTCTGGAGTCAGCCATTTCTCCAAAGCCCTGGTTCCTCTTAATGAGACTAGTGTTAGGAGCCAGTACTGGGGTTGTGTTCTCAGCCCCTTTGAGTGGACAGAGCTGGTGAGGATCTGTATACACACACATGTATTTATCATACGTGGACACGTTTACACCTGTTTTTCTTTAGGCATATAGAAAACCTTGTATTTGCATCAGTGTTTCTAATTCTCATCTAGTGCTGCAGGACTCACTCTGTAGTTGGGTCTCCTTTCCGTTTGTGTCCCTCCTTTGCCTGGAGGTTTCAGTGAGGAAGCTGGCTGTCACTGTCCTTGAGGCCCTTGGTTCCCTGTCAGTCTCTTCCATAAGCAGGCTGCTGTGCCGTGCCCGCTCCCTCGTGGACGCGTCTGCGCGCCTCTGGGGCTTCAGCCCCTCACGCAGCTCCTGTCCCGTGACCCTCCTCACCCCACCTGAGCCTTTCTGTCCTCCTGCAGGCAGTCTCCTCTCCTCTCTCTGGCTGTGTTGGAGTGCATCAGGCTGCCGCTGCCCACACCCACCTTCACACTCAGGTGGAAATTTCATCCTTTTGCAGCTGCTCTGCCAGGGTGCCCCTCTGCCAGGACCCCCTCCCCTGCAAGCCGTAGGTGCCCTCTCGTGCAGTTGCCCCCTCATCTTGCATGAGTGCCCAGCACCCTGCTCTGCCTGGACCGCCATTCCCTCCTACAGAGGTGCCGACATGACCCCATGGGGGCACCCTCCTTGCTCCAGGTGGACTCTGGTGTCACACTCTGAGTTCTCTGCCTGCAGAGGTGCCCACTGACCAACTCTAGCTTCTATAACTGCTTTTTCCATGTTACTTCTGAAGGATATTTCCCTGGAGAAGGAAATGGCAAGCCACTCCAGTGTTCTTGCTTGGAGAATCCCATGGACAGAGGGGCCTGGAGGGCTACAGTCTATGGGATTGCAAAAGTCGGACACGACTTAACAACTAAACCACCACCACCACCACCATTTCTGGAGGATAGAGTAATAAGACAGTAAGTAGGCTGTTGGGATGAGCTGAAACCAGCAGCCTGGAGGCGGACTACCCTTTCCAGTGTGCAGTTTTCCTTAAGATGCTCTCATCTCAGACACCAGCTATGACAGGAGGATCCACAGGCTACCCTCACTTCTGATCATGTGGCTGCAAGTTGGGAGTCCTGATCTCCCCTCAGGTTCAATGATTCACTAGTAACTCACACAACTCTACTTGTTATTAAAATTCTGTTACAGCAAAGAGATACAAAGCAGAGCCATCCAGGAGAACAGACGCATTCAGCCAGGTCTGGAGGGCCCCAGATCTGTGAAGCTCCCGTTGTTCTCTCCCCAGGGAGTCAGGAATACATTTCCCACCCAGGAAGCCTGTGTGTTAACACAGAGACAAGGGGCCATGGCTCAGTGTCTCGCATTTGTTGGTGTTGCGTTACGTGGGCACGACTGATCGGCTCAGCAGCCACATGACTTGGTCTCCAGCCCTCTTTCCTCCTGGACGTTGGGCGTACAGCATGAGGCTGAAAACCCCAACTTTGCAGTCGCATAGTTGTCTTACGGGTGTGGCCAGTCCCCATTCTCAGTCACCTCCTCATCGTATACTCTCTGGGCTACCATGAATAACAGACACTTCTGTCACTGAGAAATTCTGGATTTAGAGGCTAGCTCTCAGGAATTAGGGAGAAAAGCCAACCAAATTCTTTATTCCCAGGGCTTAGAAGTTACTTCCTAGCAACCAGGACAAAAGCCAACCAGATTCCTCTGGCATATGAATGAATTGTTCACTCTTAAATTCCACCTTGAGGTTTCTCATTTACCTTCTCAGATTCAAATTAGTTGTACAAGAGTTCTGTAATGGTTATAATGTTCTTCTCTATTCATTTTTATCATAGTAATTAATAAACTTTCAGAAATGTTCCAATACTGCTATATAAAATAATGGTGTTGGAGTTGTATAATCTAACATATAGTATTTTGAAATAACCACAAGTTTTAAAATTATACTGTATTTTGCCTTTTACCTGTCAATTGCATATCTTGTCTATTTTAGGTATGACTTTAGCCTTTCCAGCTTCAGTTCATGATTCTCTGATTTGCAGTAAAACATTTCAAATTCTATATAAAAATGAGGAGGTTGTTTTAAATGATGTCATGATCTTCAAAGTTAAAATGTTGTTGGATGAAAAAAAGGTAAACATTTCTTCATATATATTTAGATAAATATTTTCATAAAGCCTCAAGGCATATTTCTAACTTTCTATAAAATATTCAAAAGGCATCTCATAGTCTGATTTCTCTTCAGATTGAAGAAACCCTTGAGGAAATGAATTTTCTGTTATCCCTGGATCTACACTTCACAGATGGAGATTATTCGTGAGTAGGCTAATCGAACAGTTAAAAATCTGTAGTCATGTGTGACTGTTATCTATCCCTATTAAAGTCCCATTTTCTTCCTGGAACCCAGCCTACCCTCTTTTTATTTATTTTGAACTTCTCCCCCTTGGGAGAGTCTCATGGGAATGGTTAGTCCTGGTTTTTTGTGCTCATGCTGGTTCCAGGAGCTGCAGGTAGCAAAGCCAGATGAACTGAAGAAACATGAAACAGCTTCTGAGACTCTTGGACATTGCACTGTTGACACAGCACCACTGCCTTGTGGCCTTTAAACCTGCCTTAGCTCTGTTCCACTGTGTCACTGGCTACTCTTTCTTGGTGGCATGAGTGATGCCCTCTTCAGGCGGGGCCTTCTTGATCTTCAGAGAGTTACCGAGACTTGTGACTCTTAGACCTGACAGCTGTTTCCAGAGTCCATGAGGAAGATTTAGGACCGGCTACCCTGGTTCAGGAAGATCCCCTAAGAGGGAAACGGCAGCCCACTCCAGCATTCTTGCCTGGGCAATCCCATGGACATAAGAGCCTTGCGGGCTACAGTCCATGAGTCACACACGACTTAGTGACTAAAACAACCCTAAACTTGTCCACACATCTGGACAAGTAGTCACACATTTTAGGGACAAGCTGTGCTTGTATCCATTTAAAACAAGAAACAGAGATCCATTTTACTATTCTACTTTTGTAGAAATACTTCTTGAAAATTGTATACAAATTCAGGCTACTTGTGGCATAAATGTCTAGGCAGCCACAGTACTGAGAGGTCTGATGTGAGATGCCCTCTTTACCACTGCAGAGGAATAAGTCTTTACATGGTAGCTGCTGCTTCTCTGAAATACTTGTTTATTGCAGAGAAGTCCTTGAGGGAATTCTTTCATAAACCAAGTCAGGATTCTATAAGCTGAAATGAGTACATAGTTCATAGCTGTAGGTACATATTGGTTAAAAATACGTATATATTTGGAAGTAATTTTCATGGCATTGTTTCAGTTTTTGTATGTATAAATCTAATGACTAAATATCGATGATAAAGTATATACTAATTACTTGCTTATTTTTGAGCAACATTTAATAACAAAATTTTGTACCATAAAAACAGTCTTAAATACCTTTTGGGATTTATCATAATAGGATTTGACCTACATGATACTGCAGCTTTACTATAAACAGTATTCCCTACTGGAGTAAAATTTTAGGATGAGAGTATTTCCTTAAGTATCAAAAAAAGACTCATTTTGTAGGCACAGTAGTGAAAAACAGTCCATTAACATGGAAATTGTAAGTACAGATAGAAAACTGTAAGTAAGATCTGGTTATTTCTTTATTGTTAGATTTCATATTGCTGTCTAATGCAAATGTGATGCTTTAAAAATTGTTCTCATTTTGTTTTTAAAAAATAGTTAAGTAATTAAATATTTTGATAGTTTAAATTACTCTACAAAACGTTGGCCTTCACTAAATTTCTGTACTAACACGCAAACGGGTTGCTTTTCATAGGGCAGATGATCTGAATGCATTGCAGCTAATAAGCAGCCGCACACTGAAGCTGCACTTCAGCCTCCAGAGAGGCCTCCATCACCACGTTAACGTCATGTTTGATTATTTCCACCTTTCTGTTGTGTCTGTTACAGTCCATGCGTCACTGGTTGCGCTACACCAGCCACTGATAAGGTAAATGTAACCAGCTCCCTGATCCTTATTAATATAGTGTCTTTTATTTTTATAAATGAAAGCATATGCTTTGGTGAAGATAAATGAAATAGGAATTTCTAAAGTCACGCTTATTTAATACTTTCGTTTTTATACTAAAGTGTTAGTAAAATTTAAGAGCATAGGAATATTAAATTGATGACTTTTTTATTGAAAAAATATGGAGCAATCTTTGTCAAACTGACCAGGAAAAATAATACGATCTGGAAGCAACCATATAGCATTGTTTAGTATAGCATTTATGTAATGCTAGACTATAATTATTCATTCTCTGGGAAAGTATATTCATCTTTTCATAGCTTTTTTTGTCTTTTCTCTGAATGGACTTAGTTGTATCTTCTTAAATCTGTACTATACAATAGTTCTTGTTTTCTAAGTTATTAACCAATTTTATGGATCTTTACTAAATAAATCTTTTGAAACTATATCATATTAGCCTAAAGGTATATAATATTCTGGATTATAATGAATGCATTGGGATAATTGTTTTTTCTGCTCACTTCCATGGGGGAGATGAATTGTCTTTCATTAATGTGAGGATACAGTTCAAACTCTTTAGTTCTCAAAATAACATCATCCTTATTGGAGGGGCAACAGAAATGACACTTTTAAATCAGTAACTTATGTGAAAAGATTCCAAATTGACTTCATTTATGAACTACTTTATAATTGCTGGCATAAATCTTTTTGCAGCAACTGATATTAGGAATGATGCTCAAGGGTTAGGATGCTAAACTGACTTATCAGAAAACTAAGTAGGTGATTTTTGGAATTACCCTGAGAATTTATAGAAAACCAAGACACTAACAAATTTTCCCCCTAGTAACACCCTGTTGCGTATCTTTAAGTTGCTGTAAAAATTGTGAGCATGTCTTCCCCTGTGTTGTCCTGTGATGTCTTTAGAGCATGGGGCCAGGAAGAGTCTGTTTCTCCTGATGACCTACTTTTGCCTTCCTTATTCTGTAGTAAGATCTGTAACTAGTTATTGTGCGAGTTTTGTCTTTCCTATTAGACCTTTGAGAGCTTGTTCTCAGTTGCTATAACTTTGTAAACAGGAAAGTGTTCCTATTATTATACATAATTTTATTAGAAACATCTTCAAAACAATTTTAGATGTTGATTAAATAAATTAATATTTAATAGCATGATAACTCAGTGAAACTTCTTTGATAGGAAAGTATATTTTTTGATATATAGCTTTTGAATAAGTAGTATATCTGGTATGAATTACATATTAGGTTTTGAAATTAAGTTTTTATCTGTTTATACAATACATTCCTGTAGTCTTCTGAATTTCTTATTTTTGTAATTTCAGTAAAAATCCTGAACTATACTATTCCAACCATTACTTTTTCTTTATAACAAAGAAATACATTCATGGCTTAGTTTCTTTTCTGAAAAAATGTAGGAACTGTTCGTTGAGATTCACTCGGGTTATTAGTGCTGCTTTTTAGTCCCTGGTTACATAGAACTCATCCTGGTAACATCAGTTTGTGCTTCCTCTTGCAACACAGCTGTTTTTGCCACAGGCTAGTAGGGGATAGAGACAGCTCGCGTCCTAGAGACCTTTTGCTGGAAGGAGAAGACACTTTTGGCTCAGAATCAGAAGCCAAGAGGATTAGCTGTTGGCTCTGGTTAGTGATGGGAGAGGAGACTGGGACGCCCGTAACAGCTGAGGTTGCTCCTCTCTCCGTTGTTGCCTGGGTTCTGAAGTCCCCTCTCTTGCTGCTGGAGCTGTACCCTAGAGGGAGCAGTGCCTTTCCTGGGCTTCTTGGCCTGTAAACTAGATGGTTGGGTCGGGAAGGAAAGCAAGGAAAGGGGAAGAAGGCTGTCTGCTGGTGGCATGCGGTAGAGGGTCCTGTTACCGGTAACATTCCTCACTGTGTTTCTCTGAAGACAAGTTTTTCCCTGAAGTTCTGTTATGGCTGGACTTTTTAATCCTCTAAAATAAATGAAAAAAAATTTATAATATTACCTTTTAAACATTATTTTTACATGAAACAATTTCTATGATCAACCCAACTATAGATATAAATCAATTATTTTAAGTAACTGGGATTAGGATTTCTTTCTTTGCTTGTTTTTTGCATAACTTTTTTCTTATACTTGATTTTTTTTTTAAGTACAGCTTCTTTGATTCAATCTTGAGAAACTCAGTTCTGTCATAGCAGGTGGAATTTACCATTGCGTTGCTACACCCTCTTGGCTAGGATTTAGAGATTTCATTGTTGCAAAGCAAATTGATTTTGCACATGAAGACTGCCCTCTGCTTTTGGTACATTTGATTCACTTTCCTGCCTTATCCCTTTTGCCAAACTGCCAGACAGTCAAATGCTTTGGCCTTCTTATAATTAGCTAGTACTTAATCTTCGAAAAAAAAAATTGTCCATGATTTTTAAACATTCAAGCAGAATATGCTTCTTATTCTATAGAATTTGTGATATATTAAATGTAATGTTAATACTAACAGCAGTGGTTCATAGCCTATGTGATTGAGGTAGTGCCTTGAAGCACTTACTTAGGGTATCTTAAAGTTTATAGACTTTTAGTGAAGAGAAAGGAAATACCTTGTTTTTGAAGGAGAGAGAGAACAAGTAGACTCGTGGTTTTCCTTTTTCTGCCTTTAAGTGGGACCTCTGTATTTCTGTAAGCAGCACCTATATTTGACTGTTAACTTTGTGAATTTGGTCACCAGTTCTGACAGGTCAGAATTTCCAAATTAAAGCTGGACCCTCATTTGTCCCTGAGCTACTCTTGATCCCACCCTGTTTTATCCCTCCCCAAAGCCCAGTAATACAGAAGTAGTCTCAAGCATCTAATCTTAGTTTTTTTTTAATAATAATAATTCAAATTTTAAAGGAAAATTTGTAAAAGTACTTTAAGAATACTTTAGAAATCATAATCTTGCAAAGTCCTTGCTTTTTATTCTATTCCTCAAAGACTTTCTTTTGTAAACATTTAACTTAGCACTCTATAAATAGACTGTTAATGACAACAATAATGTGATGCTTGTTCCTCCAGTTTTCCTCGTCCTGTGAAGACAACTTGGTTAAACAGAAATGCACCAGCACAAAACAAAGATTCTGTGATTCCTACTCTTGAAAGTGTGGTCTTTGGTATTAACTACACAAAGCAGTTATCACCAGACGTAAGAACTGATGTGTTTATAAAGCCTCATTTCTCTCTTGTTTTGAATGAAATGTGTTTTAACTGTTACATATCTGTGGATGTAATAGTTCTTTTATTAATTATTTGAGCTCAACGACTTACAGATCTAATTAAACATGATCTTCACAAGTTGATTGGTTCCAGTTGTTTTTTATGAAAACGAACCTGATGCTTCAAGATTTTACAAGATTTCATGAATAGGGATCTTTGACAGGCAGTGCTTTTTTTAACTTGTTCCTGTCACCTCCTGCTCTGTTAATGGAGCTGGTAGGATCATTCCAGAGGAGCCTGTGAGGAACCCCTGCTAGAGTTGAGACCTAACTTGCAGCAGTATATCTGTTATTCCCCTAAAAGAAGAGAGGGTTCATACTATAAAAACAGAGTGGCCCTCAGTTGAAATACAATCTGAATCTCAAATTTTTAAAAATCATCATTTGATCGGCTTGTTTTTAAAGTCCAATGAAACTAAGATTTCTCGAATCACATTTCTTGTGTTTAAATTACCTATATGAATGAGAACAACTTCCTAAGATGCTGCTAGACTTCTTACATGTTTTAGAATAACTGTGATTAGTAAATCCTTTATTTTTCTAAGTTTCGGTGTGCTATTTTTAGACTCTGGTTACCAACATTGTGTCCCAAATCTCCTCTTTGTTCAGGGCTGCAGCTTTGTCATCGCAGATTCCTTCCTGCGTCACGCCTACCGTTTCCACTACACCCTCTGCGCTGCCCTGCTGCTGGCCTTCAAGGGGCTGCACAGCTACTTCATTATGGTAACAGAAGAGCTCCCCTCTTGTCAGAAACTAGAACTGGGTATGTTGAAAGTAGCCAGGCCCTCTTCATTCTCATACTGCTGTTATCAGCTTGGCCATAGTTTCTGTACTTAGTTTAGTACAGCTAGTTTGCTTTATGTGCTTCACCTTTACTTCTCTCTCAACTCCATCTTTTTCAGGCTTTGATAATTACTTACTGAAATTTTAAAAAAATTTATGATACTGAGAAATAATTTCTTGGTGCTAAGTTTGAGATGAGTCTTTTGATAGATTTTTTTAACAGTATGTCTTCTCTTAGAATATAACCAGAAAATGTACTAGAAAGCAAATTTAATTATCCATAGAATTATTAGATAGGAAGATAAATTAGGGAAAATAAATTCAATAGGTTAGGTAATGTAAATTAAATCCATACTTCCAAATAGTTAATAGTCTAAGCAGATTATATGTACTTGGAACCTTTTGTAAAATATATTGATTTTAGGTGATCTCATGTCTTCTTTCTTCTACTTCACTTGAGAAAATAATAACATTACTCAGTTTTAACATTTTTAAAATAATTTAAATAATTTCTAAAAATCAGTCTTCAGTTTTAGTCCATTAATATATACCTGTATGTTGTAACACATAATAAAAAATCATTTGCCTTGATTTTGTATACCACTTATAGTTTGCAAAATACATATATTATTTCACACAAGATTATTGATTTATGAAAATGTTTTTATTCAAACATTTTATGAACGTTTTATAAGCTTTTATTTTCAAATATGAGCTAATAGCTCATCAAAAGCACATTTTAATTATTTCTTTGGAATAAATTATTTTCATCATACTTACTTGAATGAATGAGAAATTGCTTTTTAAATTTGACCGAGGTTGATCACTGTTCTTATTTCTTTGTTTCTCAAGGATCTTAGTCTTTTAACAATATTGATGCCCTATCAAAAATAGTCACTGTTACTGAAAATAATTCTTGTCTTTGAGACTAACTAGCCCACTTTTGGAGAAGGAAATGGCAACCCACTCCAGTGTTCTTGCCTGGAGAATCCCAGGGACGGCAGAGCCTGGTGGGCTGCCGTCTATAGGGTCGCACAGAGTCGGACATGACTGAAGCGACTTAGCAGCAGCCCACTTTTATAATTGCCTACCTTGAGCTACAAAAGAATTATAAGAAAGTGAAATGATTTGTACCTCACTTAAATTCAGCTGTGAGAACAGGCTGGCTCTTGTACCCCTACTTATCAGCAGTGGCTCCAGAGGGTTTGATAATTCCATTATTCAAATATTCCATTAAACAGGTGGGATCTCAGTGTAGCTCCTTTACAAGCAGTAGGAAAGCGTTTGTTCTTTTTTGCTCATGTGTTCTTCCTCAAGACAAAAACAGTAGCACAGAAACATTTTGGTTACTCTTCTCTGAAGTATTCTTTTTCCTTGCTGTTTTATATACTTAGCATCCATCTGCTTTCCTTAGGAAAGTTCTTTAAGAGACTACTGCCTCAAATGTGAACTTCTAAAAATGTTGTTTTTTGAAAATGAAAGAATTGTTTGTAGAACTAATTTAGGCTATTACTTATTCTCAATTAATGGGTAAATTATACTCCATTTATTTTTAAATTTTGTCCTTTGGAGCTCAAACACATTTTCTTAGGAGAATTGTGTGATGAATTTTGGTTAATTTAGGTTTAATGGTCAGACCACAAAACTGTCAAACCATAATATTAATAAAGGACAACACCATGTTCCTGAAAAGTGGTTAACACAGAAGCCACGTGTAATGGAATTTCTGAGGAGAATTGGTTAACAGTTTAGGTGTTGAATGTTGTAGAATTCACAGAGGCATCATCATGTAGTGCTTAGGACTGCATGTTTGCACCACTGCTATCCCTTACTACTTGTAAGTAACTGGGACTGAGTATACAAACTGACTTCTACTCTAAGGGCAGGAGGATTGATGGGATCCAGACGTGCAGAGTGTGTCGGGAAGGAAAGATGAGGGTGTGCAGAAAGCAGAGGGTGTTCATGGAGGAATTCCCTCGGGCTGAGCAGGGTGCTGAGGAAAGAGCAGGTCTCTGTCTCTGGAGAGCTTTGACCTCCCCATTCCCTTGAGGAGTCAGTCCAGCGTTGAGAGAGGCCAGAGAAGCAGCCCAGCCAGGGGGCGTTCCTTGTGGTTTCAGTACAGAGCACCCTAAGTGAAGTGGGCCTGTCCATGCCTGTGTAATTGTCAAATAGTTTTAACATGTAATATTTTCAAATGAAAAACACTTATACCACATTTTAACTAAGAAAAAAATATTTTTCTCCAAAAGGAAATAATGTTTAAACAGGCATCTCTTGTCAAAGTCAAAGATTTATTTCAAAGCATAGATAGTATTAGCACTTTATCACTAACTTTAGCTAACCTCAGTTTGATAATTCATTTATTTATATGCTTTTTAACTTTCTCTCAGATAGAAATGGCTTTTATGACACATATGTATTATTTTGAGCTTATGAATATAATATAGAAAATATCATAAATTTTAAAAGCCCTTATATTTAATTTCAGGAGTCAGTTACTAAATAAGTAAATAGCAATTTTATTCCAAATTATTTGCTTAAAATATTTCACCAGAAAATAAAATTCTAAAGCAAACCCCGACTTAAGTTTTAGATAAGTAGATAATAGTGATAGAAAAAAATTATTAGTACCTTACACATAGTATTTACTCAAAATATATTTGTTGAATAGATGAGTGAATGAAATAGCACAGGGAAGATTTTGTTGACAATTGAAAAGTACATAGGCATCAGCACATACTTTATAGTAGTTTCCTAGGGATTTTTAAAAATTAAGATTCATCTTCAATAAATATTTATTAGTAATACTTCGGGTTATCCTTAAACTTTTCATTATTATTTATATTTTCTTTTCTATTTGTTGTGAATTTTAGTTTATTCTTGAATGTGTCTTCTAGGAAAAAATCTAAAATTTTTGTTAACTATTCAGAATAAAACTGTTGCACTTTCTAAAGTGTTAACATTGTTTATTTTTATCCTAGCAAAACTACATTTGTTAGGTACCAGATATTTCTGTAAAACACTGTTCACTAAATATTATTATATCCACCAGTTTTAATAAGTTTATAAAAAGTAATTCTTGGTTAGAGGGTATATTCTACTTCCTTCTACTATTTAGCACTTTTCTTGAGTTTTCAAAGAAGTCTATATTTAAAGTCAATATTTTAAGTAAGTCTATATTTCAAATAAGTCTAATAAAGTCTTCAAATTCTGCCATGCTATGAAGAGTTTATCTAAACTCCATTTCCTTTTTAAAAATAATGCCTTGAATTCCATTTTGCTTGTGTCTTTTTCTTTTCTTGTAGATGAATGATGTACATTTTTTTAATGACATTCAGTTAAAATACTGGTTTGGTAAAGAACTGTTTTTAAAAATGAGCATCATGAATTCTGAAATCTAGGCTTTAGCAAGTTATGAAACCTTTTTGGCCCCAGTCTCTACACTTGTAAAAGCAGAGGATCGACCTTGCTGATCTCTGACACCTCTGCCAACTCTTAAAATTCTGAGTTTAGATATTAAAACATAAAAATAATATCGGATTATGAAATGTTGAGTGGCACATGCACTTAGAAAAAAGAACAAAGTAACATAAACGTGAATGTACATCATTTGTAATTCTAATAAGCTAATTAACTAACTGAAAGATTCTGCTTTGGTATTCTAATCCAATTGCACTAGCGAATCAATACTAAATCTATTAATCACAAAGTGGAAAATTCTAGTAAATTTTGTTGTAAAAGGAGTATAGTAACTAGTGCTGTGTGCAATCCTTATAACTAGCCAAAGCCAACATGCAGGTCCTTTATGAGCGCCTTCTCAGAAGAAAACAGCCAGCAACCCAGAAAGACACCTGTCTAGGTACGTTCACAAATAGATTAAGTAAATAATCCCTTTTAATCAATATAAAACTTTGCTTTAATTTAGTATCAAATTTCATAAATATGTATTTTTTTAATATTTTATATTCCTGCCACCCTTACTTAAGAACTTACTTTAAGAATCAACCTGATTTGTAGTTGAGCTTTGGTTAATTCTTAGTTTTTAATGTTCAGGTTTTTGGAACATTAAAATTGGAAACGTTAAATGCAAAGATGTCTTTGGTTTTTTTTCCATATTCATTTTAGAGTTCCTGTAAAGAGCACTTTTTAGAAACCATGTTCATTGCCAGAATTTGTTAGTTTAATGGTAATGACTTAAATTTGTTCAAAGTCATTTGTCTTTAGGTAGGGCTAAAGGTAATAAAATGTGGTTTGAAAACTGAAGCTAATTTCATGCATTACAAAAATAAAGTGAGAAACATCTTTAATATCTGGTTTTGTTTTTTGAGTCAGTTTGCATTTATTTTTTTATTCTAAATTTAAAAAGCAAAATACAGGAATATCAAATCACTGCTACCCTGATATATCACATATTTGAAAAGAGATATTCTGATTTCATTATTTCATTGATTTACTTCTCTATATGTTTTAGACTTTTCTTCTTGAATAGCAATAGTACTTTATTTATTATCTTTCTCTAAGTATATTGAAAGTTTTTACTTTGAGTAGACCATCACAATTAAGATTTTTTAAAAGTTATGAAAAGCTATAGAAATAAAAAATAAAATTAAATCACAGCATTTGTATCTCAGTTTTCAAAAGTATGGACAAAAGGAAATTAAGGAGCCAAAATCTTTCTCCACATTTCTCAGATGAAAATTAACTCAGAAATATTTCCATTGGGTCAGTTTTCACTGAAATTGTTAAGCGAGAAACTTACCAGGAAGGAAAAAAGAAAAGTTGAAGATTTATTTATGATCATTATTTTGGAACATAATTTTATCCTCTCATTAAGTAACCTAAGTATAAAGTTAAAGAACTCATGGTATGAAATTATAATCATTTATGACATATTTTTTCTTTTTAACAAAAAATTGTACTTCTCATTTCCTGTTGTATTGCCAGCCTATCAGTTTATATGTGAGCATTCTAAATGATTTTTTAAAATGCTGCTCATTTAATAAGGTCTGTGTAAAGAAGGGCCCAGTTTTTGGTTGGCTAGGAAAAGACTTGATTCAAAACTAAAACATAGTTAAATAATACTTCTTAGTTAGTTAAATAATACTTCTAAAAATATGTGTATATCTTTTATCCTTCATTCCTGACATTGTATTAGCGTATCTGTTGAATGAATGAGTAGATGAGTGGGTAAATAGATTTAGAAAATAAATTTAAGATACATTTACCCTTTGACCTAGCAGTTGCACTGTTGTTCATAGAAAGGAGTACTAGTTTTTTGTACCATAGAAAGGATTACTACTTTGTAATGGTATTTGTACATGCATGTTCATCACAGTATTCTTAGTGACAAAACACTGAAAACACAGATAAATGTCCATCATTCAGCAAAGAATAGATTATGAAGAAAATTATGAGGTCCCTATACCAAGGAATATTATATAGCCATTTTTTTAAAAAGTGCTTTAGAGCTGCATATCAGATTTGCATGAAATACTACTGAGAGATTTCATGCAGAAAGTTTGCAAAATACATCTCATTTTTATAAAACAGTAACTGCAGATCTCATATATGTGTATATTTGAAAATATGGAAGGATGTGTTCTAGGTTGCCACCTTGGATTAGCAAGAGGAGCCAACTTAAAAAAGTTTGTAGGGAGTTCCCTGGTGGCCTACTGGCTAAGATTCTGGGCTTTCACTGTCATGGCCTGAGTTCAAAACCTGGTTGAAAAACTGAGATCCCACAAGCTACATGACATGGCAAAAAAAAAAGAAAATAATAACCTTTGTTATTCTAGAAATTTATGTAAATCTCTAGAAAATTATATAAATAGATATATAGGCATTAAAAAAATTAAACTCAGTTAAAATCCTAAGTTATTTTTAAGTCATTTCAACCCAGAGATTTTGAAGTTAAGTTTTACATTTAAGCATCCCTTAAGGTGTTTGCATTGAAGTAACTCTCAAGAATCATAATGCATAGACCAGTTTCTGCATTAAAGCTCTGGTATGTAAAGGTGACAAAAGTGTATCAAACTCTACAAAGTTTATGCTCATTTTTTAAAAATTAATAGGATATGTAACCTACTGAGATCAATTTTGCTGATTTTCTTCTATCTCAGGAAAACATCATGAGTGATATGAAAATAGATGTTGGCATATGAAAGTTACGATTTTAACACAGGGTCTGTCGCAGATTTTTTTTTTTAATATAACATTAGAAGCCACTGATTTATCTGATAGTGAAGTGATTTGTGAAATTGAAGCAAATTTCTTTAGTTATTGGTGGTTATTTATATATATTTTGTGAATTACAAAACATCTGTGTCCTACTAGTTTTAGTTATCAGCCGAGTATTTGTTGTTCAGATCATAGCTTGGTTTTGTTCTGGGCAGTGTAACTGCTTATTTTATCAAATTTAAATGTTTACCATTCATTTATCAAGAAGTAAATATTTAGTATACGTTATGAGATAGTGAGCTGAGGAATGAATTCAAAGATACCACAAAAATGTTTTCTTGTCTTTGTGTGACAGTGATCAATTAAAGTCACTCTAGCAGCAAGATTATGGAATTTTGTGTGTTGATAACTATGCTGTTAGAGTTGTCCTAGGAAAACTCATTTTAGTTTGATTTCAGATAAACGTAAGTGTGTCTAAACGTGATATTTTAGGCGTTAGCAAAATCTTTCCCTGCAAAAAATAACTGATTCTATTCTGTTGGTTTCTGTATTCCTTTGTAAATATTACCATTTTAATTGTAAGTTAATCTGCATCCCCCCTCTGTAAATGGTTATAGTATACATTAAATATAAGTCAAGATTATATAGAAAAAAATGGCCTTCATTTTAGACTGCCTCATAGGAAACTAAATTTATTGAACTAAGATATAAACTTACATTTTTGTTGAAAAGGATTTTGTCATTCATTTTCATTCAATAGCTTATATTCCAGGTATGTTTTTATTATTTTGACTTGAACTTTTGTAATCTCCTAGGTTTTTAAAAGTAATTTACTTATAAAATTTCAAAAATAATTTTCAGATATATAACATTGAAATACTTACTTTAATTACTGTTTACTCCTTTCAGAGGAAATGGATGTAGAAGCTCGACTTACTGAATTATGTGAAGAAGTTAAGGTATTTGGATTTTTAAAATTCACATTACCAAATTATTTGAATGGATTCTGTTTCCTTTTTAAATACTTTATTGAAAATAAATTATTATTTTTCCTTTCTCAAATGCAAAGATAAAATTGTTGATTCTAGGTAGAAACACAGCTTAGTTGATCAAACAACATTTGACTTGAGTGTGAAGTTATCTTTTTTCTAATCATTATTGATTAAAATCTTTTTTTTAAATTTTATTTTATTTTTAATTGGAGGATAATTGCTTTGCAATATTGTGATGGTTTCTGCCATACATCAGCATAAATCAGCCATAGGTATACATGTGTCCCCTCCTCTTGAACCTCCTTCCCACCTTCCTCTCCACCCCACCTGTCTTGTTGTCACAGAGCACAGGCTTTGGGTTCCCTGCGTCATACAGCAAATTCCCACTGGCTGTCTTGTTTAACATATGGCAATGTATATGTTTCAGTGCTACTTTGGCAAATCATCCCACCCTCTCCTTCCCTCGCTGTGTCCAAAAGTCTGTCCTTTATGTCTGCTTCTCCCTTGTTGCCCTGCGAATAGAATCATCAGTACCATCTTTCTAGATTCCATGCTGCTGCTGCTGCTAAGTCGCTTCAGTCGTGTCCGACTCTGTGCGACCCCATAGGCGGCAGCCCACCAGACTCCCCTGTCCCTGGGATTCTCCAGACAAGAACACTGGAGTGGGTTGCCATTTCCTTCTGCAGTGCATGAAAGTGAAAAGTGAAAGTGAAGTCACTCAGTCATGTCTGACTCTTAGTGACCCCATGGACTGCAGCCTACCAGGCTCCCCTGTCCATGGGATTTGCCGTATATATGTATTAATATACAGTATTTGTCTTTCTCTTTTTGACTCTCTTCACTCTGTATAATAGGCTCTTGGTTCATGTACTTCATTAAAACCGACTCAAATGCATTCCTTTTTATAGCTGAGCAATATTCCATTGTGTACATGTACCACAACTTCTTTATCCATTCATCTGTCGATGGACATCCAGATTTAGCTATTGTAAATAGTGCTGCAATGAACACTGGGGTACATGTGTCTTTTTTAGTTATGGTTTCTTCAGGGTATATGTCCAGTAGTAGGATTACTAGATCATATGGTAGTTGTAGTCCTAGTTTTTAAAGGAATCTCCCATACTGTTCTCCATAGTGGCTGTATCAATTTGCATTCCCACCAACAGTGTAAGAGGGTTCCCTTTTCTCCACACCCTCTCCAGCATTTATTGTCTGTAGACTTATGATGGCCATTCTGACCGGTGTGAGGTGATACTTCATTGTAGATTTGATTTGCATTTCTCTAATAATGTGTGATGTTGAGCATCTTGTCATGTGTTTATTACCCATATGTATGTCTTTAGAGAAATGTCTGGCTAGGTCTTCCGCTGACTTTTTGATTGGGTTTTGTGTGTGTGTGTGTGTGGTATTGAGCCACTTGAGCTGGTCGTATATTTTGGAGATTAACCCTTTGTCATTTGTTTCATTTGCTATTATTTTCTGCCATTCTGAGGGTTGTCTTTTTCACCTTGCTTATAGTTTCCTTAATTGTGCAAGAGCTAGGTCCCATTTGTATACTTTTATTTTTATTTCTATTACTCTAGGAGGTGGGTCTTATAGGGTCCTGCTGTGATTTATGTCAAAGAGAGTTCTGCCTATGTTTTCCTCAAAGAGGTTTATAGTTTCTGGTCTTACATTTAGGTCTTTAATCTATTTTGAGTTTATTTTTGTATATGGTGTTGAGAAGTGTTCTAATTTCATTCTTTTTCACATTGCTGACTGGTTTTCCCAGCACCACTTATTGAAAAGACTGTCTTTTCTCCTTTGTATATTTTTACCTTCTTTGTCAAAGATAAATTGCCCATAGATACGTGGATATTCTGGATATTTTGCATGTAAATGAAATAGCAGAGACAATTAACTGATCAAAAGTGTGCTTTTTCCTCCTGTTAATTAATTCAGACTTTCTGGACAAAATTTTTAAGCATTGCTTAAATTTACATACTTTTATAAAATGATATGGTTTAGAAATGGAAATTTATTTTATTTCAAGAAATGAATTTCTCTTGGAATATTTTTCTATCAGTTCATTCTTGCAATTAAATTGAATAGATTTTTGTTTTTCCTTTTCTTCCCCATGGAACTAAATGTTTTGACTATTTTAGGAGCCCTGTATATTTCACTGTTGTTTAGCTATGGTAATGGAAGATATCAGAGACATGAATCAAACAAAAATACATATTTGACTTTGGGATATATTTCTGTATGTAAATATAAATGAGAACTTGACCCTTTTGAAAAAGGTATTTACCTTCTCCTTTTAAAATTATAGGTAGAAGAGACAATTTCATATCCCGTTCTAAAAGCTTTCCCCACGGTTTAAGTAAGCTAAGTGTCTTCTTTAAAAAAAAAAAAAAAATCACTAATGTTGTTATAATAGTTGTCCCAAAGGATTTTAGAAATAATAAGATATTTGTGATAAATATAAATCTACTGACTTATTCACTGACCTTAAAGGAAATTTGAGTGAAGAAACATATGATACTCCCAGATGAAAAGGTAAATGATCATTGACAGCTACCTGGTTTTTCACAAGTTAATAATATGAATGCATTATATCAAAATCCTGTTGGAAACTTTAAAATTAAACTTATTTTAAAGATCATTTGAAGAAAGGTAAGAATGACTAAGAAAAATTTTTGAAAAAAACAATAATATAGAGGAACTTGCCCAAGTGGATGTAGTTTTTATATATAAAAACTACAGTAATGGAAATAGAGTAGGATTTCTCTAAAAGAACGCAAAGACAAATCAGTGGAACTAAATAGCACTGGAACAATCGTTAAATATGTGTAAGATTTGAGTATATGATAAAATTTCATGAACATTCAGTTACATAGTAGTATGGTAAAATAACATGTTATAGAAGCAAATTCTAAATGGACTTGAAGAGTTAAATGTCAAAAAAATCTGTAAGACAAATATATGTATACATGTATATATAAGCAATCTATCCTTGGAATATGAAATAACTTCTTCAGAGTAACAGTAAACAATATGATATTAATGATTTAAAACTTCTTTAAAACAAAATAAAATATAAAATTGAAAGGAAGCAACAGACTGAAAGAAAATATTTGCAATACCTGAAAGTGGCAATGATACTGAAACTAAATAAAGAACTCCTATGTATCAGTTTCAAAACACCCCTGGGAAAAAGGGGTACACATAGAGGCTGTACAAAATGCAATTCTTAGAGCAGGTTTGCTGCTTAGGTGACACCAAGGAGATGCAGATTTAAGCAATAAAGTGGGGTTTTTTTAACCATGAAATTTGCAGAAATGAAAGTGATTGCTAATCTCCATTGTTGGTAAGGTGGTAAGGAAACTAGTGTCTGCATAGGCTGTTGGTGAGGGTAGAAATGGTACATTTTTTAGGTCAGTTCATCATCTGTTCCAAAAACACTCACACGCTCTGCCACAAAATAGTTTTTATTTAGAAATGTATCCCACAAAAAGTGCCAGTTCATTTCAACAAACAAATATAAAGCATTATCAACTACCATGTAGCCATTTAAAAGAATTAGGTGAATCTCTGTGCATTGACATGGATTTTTTAACTCAAGAAATACATATTCCTCTATGATGCAGGGTACTGTTTTCATGCTGAAAACCTCTTTAGGATATATTAATTGAAAAAATAAATTGGAGAAAAATATGAATATGATTTGTATATGTTAGAAAAGCTATGTAAATATTTGATCATGTTTATGTGATTAGATTGCGTATAAAATATTTGAAAGGACACATACACAAACACATACACATTTGAACTATACATAATAATAAAAGAATACCACAAAGAATGAGGCTATAAAGGAAAATATTTGTTCTTTATTTCCATCTATATTGTTTTAAAAACTACATATGTACTCAGATATTACTAATGAATTTTATGTACTGATACTTAATTTCAGTATTTAAGTGTAATATAAACTAGGGTAAATAGAGTAGACAGAAGATGGAATATTTAAACAGGTCTTATAAATCAGCAAAAAAAATCCTGTAATATCCCATTTTTAATATTAATATAGCTTAGACACCCAGTTATCCAGTTATAAAATGCTAATAAGTATGTGAAAAAATTTTAATTATAAAACAAAAATTTAAATACTCTGACATGATTTTTAACCTATCAGATTGGCTGTGATTTTTTTTTTTAATTTGAGGGTAATTGCTTTACAGAATTCTGTTGTTTTCTGTCAAACCTCAACATGAATTAGCCATAGGTATACATATATCTCTCCCTTTTGAACTTCCCCCCCCATCTCCCTCCCCATTCCACCCCGCTAGGTTGATATAGAGCCCGTTTGAGTTTCCTGAGTCATATGGCAAATTCCCGTTGGCCATCTGTTTTACATATGGTAACGTAAGTTTCCATGTTACTCTTTCCATACTTCTCACCCTCTCCTCCCCTCTCCTGGTGTCCATAAGTCTATTCTATATGTCTGTTTCTCCACTGGTGCCCTGTAAATGAATTCTTCAGTACCATTTTTCTAGATTCTGTATATATGCGTTAGAATATGATATTTATCTTTCTCTTTCTGACTTACTTCACTCTGTACAATAGGTTCTAGGTTCATCCACCTCATTAGAACGGACTCAAATGCGTTCCTTTTTATGGCTGAGTAATATTCCATTGTGTATATGGACAACAATTTCTTTATCCGTTCATCTGTTGATGGACATCTAGGTTGCTTATATGTTCTAACTATTGTAAATAGTGCTGCAATGATCAATGGGATACATGTGTCTTTTTCAGTTTTGGTTTCCTCAGGGTATATGCCTATGAGTGGGATTGCTGGGTCATATGGTGGTTTTATTCCTATTTTTTTAAGGATTCTACATACCTTCTTCCATAGTAGCTGTATCAGTTTACATCCCCACCAACAGTGCAAGAGTGTTCCCTTTTCTCCATACCCTCTCCAGCATCTGTTGTTTGTAGACTTTTTGATGATAGCCACTGGATTGTCCACTGGGGTTTGCTCCTGAGGCTGCTCTGGAGGAATTGGGTCTGCCCCAGTGAGGGCCAGGTGCAGAAATCATGCAGCTGCTTGGGTCACAGGGGCCCTGGCAGCACCAGGTACTCAGGGAAGTTGGCAGCTAGGGAAGCAGGAAATATAGTGCTCTAGAAGGGCATGGCAACCTGTATTTGGCTGATACGCTTCAGTATCCATGCCTGGAGAGAACCCCCTGAGAGAGAAGCCTGGCAGGCTACAGTCCACAGGGTCACAAATAGCTGGACATGACCAAAGCAACCCTGCATGTGTAGATGCAAGACTTCTTTTATCTGTGGCAGCTCTGCCCCAATGAGGGTTGAGTGTGAAGGTGGTGCAGCTGCTTGGTTTGCGGGGACCCTGGCGGCGCCAAGTGTGCAGGAACACAGACTGCCTCCGCCGCAGGAGTTATGGCCTGATCAGAGTCTTTTATAGAGCCTCCTGTAGCTGGCGATCAGAGGACCTCTTTGGCCAGTCTTTCTCCGTAGCTCTGCCCATTCAGTCACATAGAGGGGCCCCCCTTGCTGTGGTCCTGCTCCATAGATTGGTGCATCAGGCACTTAAAGGAGCACCCTGGGTGGGATCCTAATCTGTAGTTCAGTGCATCAGGTGTTTGATGGGCCCACCTCTCTATTGTTCAGCTGCTGTTCCTGGCATGTGGGGAGAGAGAGGCTATGGTGATGGTTCCACCCCCTATGCTGACTCAGCAGTATCTCCTTGCTTCCATGGCTGCCTGGCTTTCCTCCACAGGCATTTCCCACCACAATCTCCTCCCTCACAACCCCTCAATCTGTTTCTCTGCAGTCCACAGCAGCTCTCTCCCTGGGATTGCTCCACAATCCCTAAACCCCAGCTCCCAGCTACTTCACCTTCCAGGGGACCAGTGTCCCTGTCCAGGGTATGTATGGCTGCGGCAAGGACTGTCTGATTCTCGTTTCATTTAGGATGCCACTGATCAGCTGTTTCACTCTCAGCCTTAAATGTTTCTTCTCTGACTCAGACTGGACCCCTGCTTCAGTTCCCTCACCTGCTGAGGGCAGGTCTAGTCGTACTAACACTCCTGTTTTTCCTGGTAGTCCCTTTGTCCTACCAAGTTTTGTGTGGTTCTATATATTCTTTTCCACTGGTCAGGTTCTCCTGTCCTCTGTCAGCTGGTATTCTGCATGACTGTGATTTTTTTTTTAATAACAGTATAATCTTTGTTGAGTTATGGTGAGATACAGATTCCCATACCTTGCAGATCTTTTTCAGAGATGAATTTGGCAGTATGTATCCAACACCATAAAAAATATTCCTTCTCAATTTATACCAAATAAACAATCAGAAATTCATGTATAATGTAATCTGTGATATTATAAAACATTAACCTAAATAAATACCCAACAATAAGACTTTGGTTAAACAAATCATGGGCCACTCATAAAAACATTGTGCAACCTTAAAAGTGATGCTTTCAACAAATATTTGGTGATATAGGAAAATGCTCATACTGTGTTATTCAGTGAAAATGGCATAAAAATATGATTCTGGTTTTTTCTTCTCTGTAACTGAAAATAATTGAAGACTGTATACTAAAGTGAACTTTATTTTTTTTTCAATCAAAAAAGGTCAATGAATGCTATGAAAAGGTATACATCTATATAAAACAAAATAATGAATTTATTTAAAAAAATAGTATACAAGTATAAATGTCTTATTATTCCTACATTTATATATATATAAAATCTTGTCAAACTTCATTCCAATTTTCTTTTTAATATAAAAAAGAATTATTATTTATATTTTGACACTTATCATAAAGAGTTACATAAACCAAAGGAGTTATTTGTTTATAGGATGCTTTTCCCAATAATGAAAATACCAAAAGTCCTTTCTCAGAAACTTGATGCCATACTGCCTGAGAAATACAGGTAATAAATACAGGGTGTCTAGACAGCCTTGCTTTCTGGGGGGAATTATTTTTACTTGTGTGTAGATTATACCAGGTGTAGTATTGCTTGCCTTACACAGTACTATTTAATTACTGTCAAATACTTATTCTAGTCTTCTTTTCCTAACTTCATTAAATTCATTCTTGAAACCATACTACAGGTTTCAGCTTATTTATACTCCATTTTAATCTTCTGTGTGTTAAGAGACATAAAAAACTTGGCAGCTTTATTTCTAATAATATTTATACATCATCCCTGAGGTAAAACCCTTCTGTAGAATTTCTCTGTGTGTTGAGTCAGTGTTTATCATCTGTTGACTGATTAGCTTCCATTCTAGAATTCTGGAATTTGTCAATATTTTCAGAATTTCTCCTTGTTTTCTGGGGACTTTTTCCTTATCTGAAGCCTGTAATTCCTTATTCAGTCATTCATTCATTTATTCGTTTGGTACACATCTATTGAGTGACTACTGTGTACTGGTTACCAGTCACACAAGTGAATAAGACATGATCCCTCCCCTTCTTACTTATTTTGCTGAGTTTTTGTTTTATATGTTCTCTGAGTTAAGAAGATAAATGGAAGCTTGGTTCGGGTCAGGGAAGAAAAGCCTGCTGAATTTCAGACTTTAAAAAGGAGTCTGTATAAACAAAAGTGAAAGTGAAATCTCTCAGTCGTGTCCGGCTCTTTGCGACCCCATGGACTATAGTCCACCAGGCTGCTCCATCCATGGGATTCTCCATGCAAGAATACTGGAGTGGGTTGCCATTTCCTTCTCTAGGGAATCTTCCTGACCCAGGGATCGAATCCAGGTCTCCTGCATTGCAGGCGGACTCTTTAACCTCTGAGCCACCAGGGAAACCCGAGAATATCATATATGATGAGCAACATTTAGGGGTTTCATTTGTTTTTTAGAAGGGGACTGGTGCAGATATAATGAGTATAATTGGGGACATGGTGAATTGTCCAAGCACAGTTGTCCAATAGTTGTTGGGTCTAAACATGAGGGATACTTGATCAAGAGACACAGATATAGTGGTGGTTGGTGTGCAGGTGGAGATGAGCTGTGGGAGTGGCTGTTAACTTCAATCTGAATACATGACTTCCCCCATCTTTATGGTAGGAAAGTGAAATCAGCACCCATGTATATATTTAAAGTAGATTTCCTAGCGTTACTAGTAATTAAAGACAGATTTTTGCATCAAGATTCTATCTGCGAAGAAACTGACTGCTGCCTTAGTGGACAAAACGTCCTTATGAGAAACATCATTCTGCTTTATAGTCTTTGTTATTCTTTGTTCAGAAGTTCTTTATCAATTCAAGAAAACTAAAAGCCTTCAAGAAAATTCTACATCTCATTCAGTACTCTTAATTTCTGTCATCAATTAAGATGAATATTTAAATAAACAACAACTTAATATCACTATTCAAACATTCATAATATATATATATACATATAATAAATATATATTTGTTTACCCACTTTTCTCTCCTCATTAGACTGTGATCTTTTCATATTAATCTTGGTGTCTGTAGAATGTAGCCCCCTAGCATGTAAAATGTGCTCAATAAATAGTGGATGCATGAATTGTTAGAAAAGAAGAAAGAAGTGTTTGACAACTCTGGGAAAGGGTTTCTGTGAGCAAAATAAAATCTAAGAGCAGAGATGTGAAGGAAGAGCTGCTTTAGAGAGAATCTCAATCCTTTCTGAGGAGCATATGACCTTTAAATTACTTAACTGATTGAAAATAAATCATATTTTAAGATTTCACAGTCTTTCAAAAATTTTATAACTTTGATCATGATTTGTTTTGCTTAAAATTCCTAGTTTTAGTGTTTGAATTTGATCATGTTGTATAGAATCCTGATTTGTAACTTTAGACTATATCTGATATTATTTCAGAAATTGAAATATTGGTTAAATTGTCGAAAATGCTAGAGTGACTACCAAGATAGAAAAAAAGCCATGGGTTAGTTGGTCTCTCTCTACACACACGTGCAAGTGTGCACAGATGTACATATTTTAAAACTAAAAAATTTGCCTTTGTATTAATACTTTCAGTAATATACGTGTTATGGTAATTCTCAGAGAGCAGGGTTTTTTTTCTTGTCATTTCAGAAAATAGAAAATCCTGATGAACTGGCAGAACTTATAAATATGAATCTTGCACAACTTTGCTCACTTTTAATGGCTTTATGGGGACAATTTCTGGAAGTTATAACACTACATGAGGAACTAAGACTATTACTAGCACAAGAGCACCATACTCTGAGGGTAAGTTATAAAAATAAGTGATTGTAGAGCATTTTAATGAGTATTGTCATTTATATTTAGAAATTTCTTATGAATAAAAATTCTGATTTTTATCTATTATGTTCATAAATGAGAAAAGAGACATCTATCATTGTGTTATTGTTTGATTCCTAAAGTTAATAATAGAAGAATACAGTTGAGTATATGACCTATCTCAGTTACAACCCTTGCAACTAAGAGACACCACCTGTATGAAATAAAATACACAATAAAGGATAGTTCTTGGAATCCAGGAACAGGAATTATCACTAGATCTCTTAAGAAAAAGAAACCAGAACTAAAAAGCCATCTCAGAATAGACAGAATATCTCTCTCCAAACCTCATACTCCCTCCTTTCCTCTCTCCTTCCTTCACCTCATTTAGAGATATATATTATGAACTTTGCAGGCTCGGGGGAGTAAGCTAGACATGAAGGTTGTTATAGGTCTGGTACGGACACTGTGCAGAAAATTTTGTACAATTTTATTGTGTCAAGAGGCTTCGAGATGTTAAATCTCTGTCTTTTCAGCTTTATCTCCTTATGTACTCTGTATGCACACTAATTTTCCTGAATTAGTTACACAAAACATCATGTGTATTTTATTTTCTTTTCTAGTTTTTCTTTTCTTAACTATAAAGCACAAATGAAAGTGGTAGTCGCTCAGTTGTGTCCAACACTTTGTGAACCCATGGTCCCTCCATGGAATTCCCTGGGCAGGAACACTGGAGTGGGTTGCCATTCCTTTCTCCAAGGGATCTTCCCAACCCAGGGATCAAACTGGGCTCTCCTGCATTGGCAGGTGGGTTCTTTACCATCTGAGCTACTACATAAAGCACAATATATAATTAAAATCAGAAAAGTTCATAAAACGTGCACATTTTAACAAGTGGTTAAAAGTACATACCCTTTTAACGATCACCCAGATCAAGAAATAGAATATTGTCAATACCACAGACATGTTCTATGTATTTGTTCCAATTTCTACCCCTTTATGATATTTACAAGGAATCACCATCTTTCTCAGGAAGTTCCTTCTTTCTCTTTTAGTTATTCAGTCTATATTACTGAATTCTACATAAATGAATTCATACAGTATGTATTCTTTTGTATATTGCTTCTTTCAGTTGAGATTTTGTTTTGGAGATTAATTTATTTTTGTTGTTGTTGTTAGTAGCTGTAGCTTACTCATTTTCATTGCTATAATGTATTTCCATTTGAATATACCTACAATTTGTTTGTCCATTTTACTGTTGATAAGTGTTTGGATTATTTCAGATTTGTAGCTACTGTAAACCAAGCTGCTGTGAATATTTCCTGTCATAACAGTTTCTGTGATGTATTTACCTATGAAAGAGATTACTGTGTCATAGGGTACAAATAACGTCAATTCTATTATATAATGCTACCCTGGTTTCCAAAGTGGTGCTGATTTTCACTCCCACAAGCACCATAGGAAAGTTCTTAGCCCACCTCCTCCCCAGTTCTTGATATTGGCAGACTTTTAAACTTTTGCAAGATGGATGTAAAATGGTATATCATTTTAGTTTTATATGTATTTTTTGATGACTTGGTAATAGTTGAGCACCATTTTGTATGACTGTTGGCTGTGTAGATTTCCTGTTTGTGAAGTACCTGTCCAAACTGGCTGCCCATTTTCTATCAGATTAGTTTTCTTTTTCTTCTTGATTTATAATAGTTTTCTGTGTATTCTAAGTACTGATCTTTGTTAAATGTTTTATAAATCTTTCCTCTTTTCATGGTTTTTTCCACTATGTTCATGCTGTCTTTTGATGAAGTAGAGGTCTTAATTTGTCGATGGAACGCAAGAGAAAAGCCAGACAGAGACACACCTGTATTTGGACATAATATGTACAGATCAGCAAGGAAGATGTGACATTATCAGTAAATGATATTGGGACAATTGGGTATTATATAACTGAATTATATAAAATTCAGTTCCAGATGGACTAAAAACAGACATGAAAGGCAAAATCATAAAGTTTCTAAAATAGAGAAGAGAACTATCAGAAGTATTACAGAAGTAGTACAGCTTACTCCCATATTGTCTTTGTCAGAATCACAAGTTACCATTTTGGCACATTTGCTTCATCATTCCTTCTTTTTGTCAATAGATACACATTCCCAGTTGCTCAACTGGTAAAGAATCCTCCCGCAATTCTGGAGACCCCAGTTGGATTCCTGGGTCGGGAAATTCCCCTGGAGAAGGGATAGACTACCCACTCCAGTATTCTGGAGCTTCCTTGGTGACCCAGGTGGTAAAGAATCCACCTGCAATGTGGAAGACCTGGGTTCAATCCCTGGGCTGGGAAGATCCCCCTGGAGGAGGGCATGGCAACCCACTCCAGTATTCTTCCATAGAGAATCCCCATGAACAAAGGAGCTGGCGGGGTATAGTCTATGGGGTCCCAAAGAGTCAGACACGACTGAGCAACTAAGCACAGCACAGCACCCATATAAATATACTCACACACACATTTTTTTTTCTGGGCCATTTGACAGTTACAGACATTATACTCGTTTTTCCTTAAATACTTCAGGGCATATTGACTAAGAACAAAGATATCCTCTTACTTAACCACAGTACAGTGATCAACTTTAAGACATCTAATACTGAAGCTAAAGGCAAAGGAGAAAAGGAAAAATAAACCCATTTGAATGCAGAGTTTCAAATAATAGCAAGGAGAGATAAAAAAAGCCTTCCTCAGTGATCAGTGCAAAGAAATAGAGGAAAACAATAGAAAGGGAAGGACTAGAGATCTCTTCAAGAAAATTAGAGATACCAAGGGAAATTTTCATGCAAAGATGGGCACAATAAAGGGCAGAAACCTAAAGGTAGGGGCCTAACAGAAGCAGAAGAGATTAAGAAGAGGTGGCAAGAGTACACAAAAGAACTGTACAAAAAAGATCTTAAATGACCCAAATAACCATGACAGTGTGATCACTCACCTAGAGCTAGACATCCTTGAACGCAAAGTCAAGTGGGCCTTAGGAAGCATCACTACGAACAAAGCTAGTGGAGGTAATGGAATTCCAGTTGAGCTGTTTCACATCCTACAAGATGATGCTGTTAAAGTGCTACACTCAATATGCCAGCAAATTTGGAAAAGTCAGCAGTGGCCACAGGACTGGAAAAGGTCAGTTTTCATTCCAATCCCAAAGAAAAGCAATGCCAAAGAATTTTCAAACTACCGCACAATTACACTCATCTCACACTCTAGCAAAGTAATGCTCAAAATTCTCCAAGCCAGGCTTCAACAGTAAGTGAACCATGAACTTCCAGATATTCAAGATGGATTTAGAAAAGGCAGAGAAACCAGAGATCAAATTGCCAACATCTGCTGGATCATTGAAAAAGCAAGAGAATACCAGAAAAACATCTACTTCTGCTTTATTGATTACACCAAAGCCTTTAATGTGTGTGGATCACAACAAACTATGGAAAATTCTTAAAGGGATGGAAATACCAGACCACCTTACCTGCCTCCTGAGATACCCATATGCAGGTCAAGAAGCAACAGTTAGAACCGGACATGGAACAACAGACTGGTTCCAAATTGGGAAAGGAGTATGTCAAGGCTGTATATTGTTACCCTGCTTATTTAACTTATATGCATAGTACATCATGTAAAATGCTGGGCAGGATGAAGCACAAGCTGGCATTAAGATTGCTGAGAGAAATATGAATAATCTCATATATGCAGATGACACCACCCTTATGGTAGAAATAGAAGAAGAACTAAAGAACCTCTTGAAAGTGAAAGAGGAGAGTGAAAAAGCTGGCTTAAAACTCAGCATTCAAAAAGCTAAGATCATGGTATCCAGTCCCATCACTTCATGGCAAATAGATGGGGAAACAGTGGAAACAGTGAGAGACTTTATTTGGGGGGGCTCCAAAATCACTGCAGATTCTGACTGCAGCCATGAAATTAAAAGACGCTTGCTCCTTAGAAGAAAGGCTAGACCAACCTGTTAAAGACAGCATATTAAAAAGCAGAGACATTACTTTGCCAACAAAGGTCCATCAAGTCAAAGCTATGGTTTTTCCAGGAGTCATGTATGGATGTGAGAGTTGGACTACAAAGAAAGCTGAGCACTGAAGAATTGATACTTTTGAACTGTATTGTTGGAGAAGACTCTTGAGAGTCCCTGGACTGCAAGGAGTCAATCCTAAAGGAAATCAGTCCTGAATATTCATTGGAAGGACTAATGCTGAAGCTGAAACTCCAATACTTTGACCACCTGGTGCGAAGAACTGAGTCACTGGAAAAGGCCCTAATACTGGGAAAGATTGAAGATAGGAAGAGAAGGGGACAACAGAAGATAAGATGAGATGATTGGATGGCATCACCAGATCGATAGACATGAGTTTGAGCAATCTCTGGGAGTTGGTGATGGACAGGGAGGCCTAGCGTGCTGCAGTCCATGGGGTCGCAAAGAGTCAGACACGACTGAGTAACTGAACTGTACTGAAATACTGATACCTACTACATGATTCATTTTTAAATCTGGTCAGTTGTCTTAATACCACCCTGTGTGACAACCTTTTCCAGGATCAATCTCAGGGTCACACATTGCAATCAGTTATCACATCCCTTTAAACTCTTCAGACTCACTTAATCTTCCTTCTTCCTTTCGTTTTCTTCATCTTTCACAACTTTAGCCAGTAATTTTTAGACCAGTCTTCAATCTGGTCTTCAATTTGATTATGATTAGATTTAGAAGTTACAGTATTAGTGGGAATGCTACATTTTATTTCTTTTTCAGTCAATTTTGGTAAATTATATTTCTCAAGGATTTTTTTTATCTCAATATATTGATTTATTGGTCTTAAATGAATTCAGAATAATTCTGAAAATTCTTAAAAAGAATTCAGAATAATTATAATGACGATGATCCAGGATGTCGGAAAAAGAATGGTGGGCAAAGATTGAGAAGATGAAATAAATGTTTACCAAAGGCCTAGAAAAACAAAAGAACAAACAAACAGAGATGAACAATACACTAGAAGGAATTAATAGCAGAATAACTAAGGCAAAAGAACGGATTAATGACTTGGAAGATAGAATGGTGGAAATCACTGCCGCAAAACAGAATGTAGAAAAAAGAATGAAAAGAAATGAAGACAGCCTAAGAGACCTCTGGGATCATACATATTGCCTTAATAATTGCCTTAAATATAAATGGATTAAAGACACCAACCAAAAGACATAGACTGGCTGGGTAGATACAGAAACAAGACCCATAGATGTGTTGTCTACAAGAGACCCACCTCAGACTTACAGACTGAATGTAAGAGGATGGTAGAAGGTATTCCACACACAGGGAATTCATAAGAAAGCTGGAGTAACAATACATCACACAAAATAGACTTTAAAGCAAAGACTGTTATAAGAGACAAATAAGGACACTTGATAATGATCAAGTGTTCAATCTGAGAAGATACAACAATTATAAATATATATGCAACCAACATAGGAGTACCTCAATATGTAAGGCAAATACTAAAAAATATAAACAGAGAAATCGACAGTAACAGAATAATAGTGGGGGACTTTAATACCCCACTTTCTCTAGACAGAAAATTAATAAGGAGCATGGACCTTAAATGACAGTTTAGATCAGTTGGATTTAATTGATATTTATAGAGCGTTTCAACCAAAAGTGGCAGACTTTACATTCTTCTCAAGTGCACATGGAACATTCTCCAGGATTGACCACATGCTGGGCCACAAGGCAAGTCTTGGCAAATTCAAGAAAATCAAAATTATATCATTTTTTCTGTCACAAAGCTCTGCGATTAGAAATAAATCACAAGAAAATACTCTAAAAAACATAAATACGTGGCAGCTAAACAATATGCTACTCAGAAACCATTGGATCACTGAAAAACTCAAAGAGGAAATTAAAAAGAAAAAACTTAGAGACAAATGAAAAGGAAAGCACTATGGTCCAAAACTTATGGGATGCAGCAGAAGCAGTTTTAAGTGGAAAGTTTATGGCAATACACAGTTACCTCAAGAAACAAGAAAAACCTCAAACAACCTAACCTTATACCTAAAACAATTAGAGAAAGAAGAAAAAACAAACCTATGATTAACAGAAGGAAATCATAAAAATCAGAGCAGAAATGAATGAAATAGAGACAAAGAAAAATCTCAAAGATCAATGAAACTAAAAGCTTATTCTTTGAAAAGATAAGCAAAATTGATAAACCTTTAGCCAGAAACCAAGAGAAAAAAAAAGGGAGGATTCAAATCAATTAAATTAGAAATGAAAAAGGAGAAGTTACAACTGACTCCATAGAAATACCAAGGATCATAAGAGACTACTATCAACAATTGTATGCCAGTGAAATGGACAACCTAGAAGAAATGCCCAAGTTCTCAGAAAGGTACAGTCTCCTTAAACTGAACCAAGATGAAATAGAAAACATGAACAGACCAGTCACAAGCACTGAAATTGAAACTGTTATTAAAAACCTCCCAACAAACAAAAGTCCGGGCCCTGACAGCTTCACAGGCAAATTTTATCAAATGTTTAGAGAAGAGCTAACACCTCTCCTTCTGAAACTGTTTTAAAAGATCGCAGAGGAAGGAAAACTCCCCAGCTCATTTTTTGAGGCCACCATCACTCTGATACCAAAACCAGACAAAGATAGCACACACACACACACACATTATAATCCAGTATCACTGATGAACATAGATGCAAAAATCCTCAACAAACTACTAGCAATCTGTATCCCACAATACATTGAAAAGATCTTACACTATGATCAAGTGGGATTCATCCCAGTGATGCAAGCATTTTCCAACATCCACAAATCAATCAAGGTAATATACCACATCAACAAATTGAAGAATAAAAACTATATGATCATCTCAGTAGATGCTGAAAAAGCTTTTGATAAAATTCAGCACCCATTTATGATTAAAAAAAACTCTCCAGAAAGTGGGCATAGAGGGTACATAAATCAACATAATAAAGACCATATTCTACAAACCTACAGCTAGCATCATACTCAATAGTGAAAAACTGACAGCATTCCCTCTAAGATCAGGAATAAGACCAGGATGTCCACTCTCACCTATTTTATTCAACATAGTTTTGGAAGTCCTAGCTATAGCAATCAGAGAAGAAAAAGTAAGGGGAATCTAAATTGGAAAAGAAGAAGTTAAACTATCACTATTTGCAGATGACATGATACTATATAGATCCTAAAGATGCTACCAGAAAACTAATAAAACTCATCAATGAATTTGGTAAATTTGCAGGTTATAAAATTAATACATAGAAATCTGTTGCATTTATCTACACTAACAATGAAAGATCAGAAAGAGAAATTCAGGAAGCAGTTCCATTTACCATTGCATCAAAAAGAATAAAATACCTGGGGATAAATCTACCTAAGGATACAAAAAACCTGTACTCTGAAAACTGTAAGATACTGATGGAAGAAATCAAATAAGACATAAACAGATGGGAAGATACACCATATTTTTGGACTGCAAGAATCAATATTGTCAAAATGACTATAGTACCCAAGGCAATCTACAGATTCAGCACAATCCCTATCAAATTACCTATAGCATTTTTCACAGAACTAGAACAAAAAAATCTCAAAATTTGTATGGAGGCAAAAAATATCCCAAATAGCCAAAGCAAGCTTAAAAAATGGAGCTGGAGGAATCAGGCTCCCTGGATATACTACAAAGCTACAGTCATCAAAACAGTATGGTACTGGCCCAAAACTAGAAATATAGATCAATGGAACAGGATAGAAAATGCAGAAATAACCCCATTCACCTATGGTCAATTAATTGATGATGAAGTATGTTGCAAAGACAGTCTTTTAAACAAGTGGTGCTGGGAAAATTGGACAATACATATTTAAAAAATGAAGGTAGATCATTTTGTATATGTATAGAACATATACAAAGATAATCTCAAAATGGATTAAAGACCTAAATATGAGATCAGACAGTGTAAAACTCCTAGAGGAAAGCATAGGCAGAACACTCTCTGGCATAAATCACAGCAGTATCTTTTTCAATCCATTCCCCAAAATAATGGGAATAAAATGGGACCTACTTAAACTCAAAAGCTTTTGCACAGCAAAGGAAACAATAAACAAAATGAAAAGACAACCCACAGATTGGGAGAAAATATTTGCAATTGATGTGACTGAGATAATCACGATGGTGTGATCGCTCACCTAGAGCCAGACATCCTGAAATGTGAAGTCAAGTGGGCCTTAGGAAGCATCACTACAAACAAAGCTAGTGGAGGTGATGGAATTCCAGTGGAGCTATTTCAAATCCTGAAAGATGATGCTGTGAAAGTGTTGCACTCAATATGCCAGCAAGTATGGAAAACTCAGCAGTGGCCACAGGACTGGAAAAGGTCAGTTTTCATTCCAATCCCAAAGAAAGGCAATGCCAAAGAATGTTCAAACTACCACACAATTGCACTCATCTCACACACTAGTAAAGTAATGCTCAAAATTCTCCAAGCCAGGCTTCAGCAATACATGAACCGTGAACTTCCAGATGTTCAACCTGGTTTTAGAAAAGGCAGAGGAACCAGAGATCAAATTGCCAACATCCGCTGGATCATCAAAAAAGCAAGAGAGTTCCAGGAAAACATCTATTTCTGCTTTATTGACTATGCCAAAGCCTTTGACTATGTGGATCACAATAAACTGTGGGAAATTCTGAAAGAGATGGGAATACCAGACCACCTGACCTGCCTTTTAAGAAACCTGTATGCAGGTCAGGAAGCAACAGTTAGAACTGGACATGGAACAACAGACTGGTTCCAAATAGGAAAAGGAGTACATCAAGACTGTATATTGTCACCCTGCTTATTTAACTTCTATGCAGAATACATCATGAGAAACCCTGGGCTGGAAGAAGCACAAGCTGGAATCAAGATTGCCAGGAGAAATATCAATAACCTCAGATATGCAGATGACACCACCCTTATGGCAGAAAGTGAAGAAGAACTAAAGAGCCTCTTGATGATAATTAAAGAGGAGAGTGAAAAAGTTGGCTTAAAGCTCAGCATTCAGAAAACGAAGATCGTGGCATCTGGTCCCATCACTTCATGGGAAATAGATGGGGAAACAGTGGAAACAGTGTCAGACTTTATTTTTCTGGGCTCCAAAATCACTGCAGATGGTGATTGCAGCCATGAAATTAAAAGATGCTTACTCCTTGGAAGGAAAGTTATGACCAACCTAGACAGCATATTAAAAAGCAAGAGACATTACTTTGCCAACAAAGGTCTGTCCAGTCAAGGCTGTGGTTTTTCCAGTGGTCATGTATGGATATGAGAGTTGGATTGTGAAGAAAGCTGAGCACCGAAGAATTGATGCTTTTGAACTGTGATGTTGGAGAAGACTCTTGAGAGTCCCTTGGACTGCAAGGAGATCCAACCAGTCCATTCTAAAGGAGATCAGTTCTGGGTGTTCATTGGAAGGACTGATGCTGAAGCTGAAACTCCAGTACTTTGGCCACCTCATGTGAAGAGTTGACTCATTGGAAAAGACTCTGATGCTGGGAGGGATTGGGGGCAGGAGGAGAATGGAACGACAGAGGGTGAGATGGCTGGATGGCCTCACCAACTCAATGGACGTGAGTTTGGGTGTACTCCGGGGGTTGGTAATGAACAGGGAGGCCTGCCATGCTGCAATTCATGGGGTCGCAAAGAGTTGGACACTACTGAGCAACTGAACTGAACTGAACTGATAAGGGATTAATCTCCAGATTTACAAACAGTTTGTGATGCTTAACAGCATCAAAACCAACAGAACACTCAAAAAGTGGACAGAAGACCTGAATAGATATTTCTCCAAAGAAGACATACAGATGGCCAGCAGACTCATGAAGAGATGTTCAATGCTGCTGGTTATTAAGGAAATGCAAATCAAAGCTGCAGTGAGATAACACCTCACACTGGTCAGAATGACTATCATCAAAAACTGACAAAAAAATAAACGCTGGGGAGGGCATGGAGAGTAGGGAACCCTCTTACACTGTTGGTGGGAATGTAAATTGGTATAGCCACTATGGAGAACAGTATGAAGTTTCCTTAAAAAACTAAATATAGAGCTACTATTGGAAAAGACTCTGATGCTGGGAGGGATTTGGGGGCAGGAGGAAAAGGGGACAACAGAGGATGAGGTGTCTGGATGGCATCACCGACTCAATGGACGTGAGTTTGAGTGAATTCCAGGAGATGGTGATGGACAGGGAGGCCTGGCATGCTGCAATTCATGGGGTCGCAAAGAGTCGGACACGACTGAGTGACTGAACTGAACTGAACTGAACTGAACTACAGAGCTACCATATGACCCTGCAGTCCCACTCCTGCTCAGCATGTATCAGGAGGAAAACATGATTTGAAATGATATATGCACCCCAGTGTTCATTGCAGCCCTGTTTACAATAGCCAAGACATGGAAGCAACCTAGATGTCCATCAGCAGATGAATGGATAAGAAAGCTGTGGTACCATCTACCCAGTGGACTATTACTCAGCTGTAAAAAGAACACATTTGAATCGGTTCTAATGAAGTGGACAAAACTGGAGCCTATTATGCAGAGTGAAGTAAGTCAGAAAGAAAAACATCAATACAGTATATTAATGCATATATGTTAATGCATATATATGGAATTTAGAAAGATGGTAACTATGACCCTATATGTGAGACAGTAAAAGAAACACAGATACAAAGAACATACTTTTGAACTCTGTGGGAGAATGCGAGGGTGGGATGATTTGAGAGAATAGCTTTGAAACCTGTATATTATCATATGTGAAATAGATCACCAGTCCAAGTTCAATGCATGAAATGGCACTTAGGGTCCGTGCTCTGGGATGACCCTGAGGGATGGGATGGGGAGGGAGGTGGGAGGGGGGTTCAGGATGGGGGACACATGTACACCCATGGCTGATTCATGTCAATGTATGGCAAAACCCAGCACAATATTGCAAAGTAATTAGCCTCCAATTAAAATAAATTAATTAATTTTTAAAAAAAGAAGATGTGGTATGTATATACAATGGAATATTATTCCATTAAAAAGAATGAAAAAAGGCCATTTGCAGCAACATAGGTGGACCTAGACAGTGTCATACTGAGTGAAGTAAGTCAGAGAGAGAAGGATAGATATCATATGGCATCCCTTATATGTGGAATCTAGAAATAAATGATACAAATGAACTTACATACAAAACAGAGACTCACAGATTCAGAAAACGAATTTATGGTTGCCTGGGGGAAGGGAGTTAGGGAGTTTAGAAGGTCATGAACACACTGCTATATTTAAAATGGGTAACCAACAAGGATCTATTGAATAGCACATGGAAATCTACTCAACATTATATGCCAGTCTGGTTGGGAGGGGGATTTGGGGGAGAATGGATACATGTGTATAGATGGCTGATTCCCTTCTCTGTTCACCTGAAACTGCTGCTGCTGCTAAGTCGCTTCAGTCGTGTCCAACTCTGTGCGACCCCATAGATGGCAGCCCACCAGGCTCCACCATCCCTGGGATTCTCCAGGCAAGAACACTGGAATGGGTTGCCATTTCCTTCTCCCAGTGCATGAAAGTAAAGTGTGAAAGTGAAGTTGCTCAGTCATGTCTGACTCTATGGACTGCAGTCTTCCAGGCTCCTCTGTCCATGGGATTTTCCAGGCAAGAGTACTGGAGTGGGATGCTATTGCCTTCTCCAACCTGAAACTGCTACAGCATTGTTAATTGGCTATACTATACCCAATACAAAATAAAAAGTATAGTCTGAAAAAAATAATGCTGGAATTTCAGTTTAAGTAAAATCTACAGATCAATTTAGACAGAATTTTCCCCTTAATTATATTGAGCCAATCTGTGAACATGACCTGGCTCCCCATTTACTTAGGTCTTTAATTTCTCTTAGAAGTGTTTTATAGTTTTCAGTCTCTCTTATTTATTTATAACCTTTTTATGCAATTATATTATGTGATGTTGTTATAAATGGTCTTTTAATTTCATTTTTTTAAAGGTTGTTACTAGAGTGTAAAAGTACAATTGATTTTTGCTTATTGATTTTATATCCTATGACCCTGCTAAACTTATAGGTATAGTATATTATAAATCTAACTTGGGTCATATTGATTCATAGGGTTGTTTAATCAACATTCTGGGTGGCCATTTTTTTTGTCTCTGCTTTGCTATTTTAAAGACATACCGTTATCATCTGTCCGCCATACTCTGTGATAATAAATCAGTCATTGATATCAGGGTTCCCAACCCCTGGGCTGCAGACAGGGCTGCACAGCAACAGGTGAGAGGCAAGTGAGTGAGCAGCGCTGCTTCTGTGTTTACATCTCCCCATCGCTCACATTACCACTTGAGTTCCACCTCCCGTCAGGTCAGCAGTGGCATTAGATTCTCATAGGAGCATGAACCCTACTGTAAAACTGTGCCTGCAAGGGATCTAGAGTGTGCTCCCCGTATGGGAATCACCTGAAAACTACCACCACCGCCCTTTTCCATGGAAAAATTGTCTTCCGCTAAACCTGTCCCTCCCTACCACCCAAAAGGTTGGGAACACTGATTTACAATGTTGTTTTCCTTCAGCTGCTGTTAGGATCTTCTCTTTATCTTTGTTTTTTTAGCTATTTAATTCTGATGTGCCTTGTATTTTCTTAATTTATCTTCCTTAGGATTTGCTTTAATTCCCAGATCTGCAGTGTGATATTTTAATCAAAATTTTAGCCATAACTATAGATTTTTTTATGCCCCAGTTTTTCCCTCTGGCACTCTCATATCACTTGTTACACTTTTGATATTTTGGGGTCTTTAGTTTTTTTTCTCTATGTTGTTTGGAGTGAATAATTTTTGTTATTCTATCTTTGAATTCACTAACTCATTTCTGTAGTGTCTGATCTGGTCTAAGTCTTATCTAGTAAAATTTTCATTTCTGATATTATATTCTTACTTCCAAAATTTCCCCTTGGTATTTTTTTTAATGGTTTCATTTTTCTGCTAAGGTTCCTCATCTCTTCCTTCATTAAGATCAGCTGCTCTCAGTCATTTGGTAGTGTATAATTATTGCCTAAAAGTACTTGCCTGGACTTGTGGTTTCTGATCTGGTTTGGAAGAGACTTGGACTTCATCACTTCCTTTCTACCAACAAGAAAAGAGCTGAACAAACCAAATGTCAACACATCTTTTTATATCCATTTGAGAATTGAGGCTGCATGATAAACTTCTGCCCACCTCACCTGAACTGGAAAGAGAGATAGCCAATTACAGAGAATCACATCTTGCTAAAGCAGAAACGTATCCATGAACAGAAATCACCAGGAGCCAGTACCAGGGGAGCAAAATGTACACTGTAATTGACAAATTTCTGGGGGCTCAGTTTGGACAAGTTTGAGTTGGTAACTCCAGAGGGCCCAGTCTTAGGGGATACCCACACTTCTATGAGTTTTAGCTTGAGGAATCCTACCAGATTCGCATAATGATGATCAGAGAAATCCCCTCATGCAGGGAGAGGTGGAAATAGTCATTTGTAGATACATTCAGAGCATTCTATCCTCTTAACAAGACCTTCCTCCTCAGAAGCTCTTTCTGGAGCCCATCTGACCTGGAGGACCCAATTCCAGCCCTCTCTAGCCATTCACTTGGGGAAGGAAAATTCCCAACTTACATTATCAGAGAATTGCAAATGAAAACAATGAGATGCCATACACACCTGTAAGAATGACTAAAATCAAAAACACTGACAACACCAAATATTGATAAGGATGGGGACCCAACAGGAATTCTCATTCATTGCTGTTGGGAATACAAAATGGTGCAGCCAGTTTGGAAGATGGCTTGGCAATTTCATACAAATCCAAACATACTCTTACATTACAATCCAGCTATCATGCTTTTTTATTTTTTTCCCAAATTAATTGAAAGTTAGGTCTACGCAAAAACCTGCACATATATTATAGCAGCTTTTTTCATAATTGCCAAAACTTGAACTAAACTGTCCTTCATCAGGTGAATGAATAAATCTTTGTTTATCCATATAATGGAACTTTTTTCAGTAATAAAAAGAAATGAGCTATCAAACCATAAAAAGACATAGAAAAACCTTAATAATTTATTTTTGCTAAATGAAGCCAATCTGAAGAGAGTTACCTACTATATGATTCCAACTGTATGATATTCTGGAAAAGGAAAAACTAAAGAGATGATCAGTAGTTGCCAGGGGCTCGGGGGAATTGGGAGAGAGTCAGGTGGGTGGAGCACGAGAGATCTTTAGGACAGTGGAACTGTTCTCTATGATGTTGTGATGGTAGGTGTTTGTCTTTATACATTTATCAAAGCCCATACTATGCACAATACCAAGGGTGAACCTTAATGAAGTGATGAACTTTAGTTGTTGATGATGTGTCAACATTGGTTCATCAGTTATAACAAATGCGTCAAATTATTGGAGAAGGAAATGGCAACCCACTCCAGTATTCTTGCCTGGGAGACACCATGGACAGAAGAGCCTGGCAGGCTACAACCCGTAGAGTCGCAAAAGAGTGGGACACAACTTACCGACTGACCAACAACATCAAATTATAACAAATACAAGACGCAAATAATAGGAAAAACTTGGGGGCTTGGTGTATAATTGGGATTTTCTATAATTTCTGATCAATTTTTCTCTAAAACTGCTCTTAAAAAAAAAAAACTTTAGTTTTAATTTTTTTTTTTAAATTCTTGCTTACTATTTCTAGCACCTGGGTTATTGTGGAGTCTATTTCAACAAACTGCTTGTATCGCTTGATTGTAAGGTACATTTTCCCACTTCTTTGCGTATCCAGTGGGTGTTCTTCAGGGCTGGAAGCAGTTGCTCCATGTATTTTGTCAGGTTTTGTAAGTTGTTTTCAGTAGAGTCAATCTAATACCAGTTTCTCTGTCCTGGTCTCAGTGAAGTTAAATAGTGCTTTTCAACTTTGGCTGTGTATTAGAGTCATCTTGGGAACTTTAAAAATTATCAGTGCTAAATGGGGCCCAGACATGGGTAGAATTTTTTAAGTTCTCCAATTGATTAACAGGTTTGGGTGGCGGTGGTGGTTTAGTCACCAAGTCATGTCTAACTCTTTGCTACCCCATGGACTGTAGCCTGCCATACTCCTCTTTCGTGGGATTTCCCAGGCAAGAATACTAGAATAGGTTGCCATTTCCTTCTCCAGGGGATCTTCCTGACTCAGGGATCAAATGTCTCCTGCTTGGCAGGCAGATTCTTTACCACTGTATCACCTGAGAACAGTGTTAGGCCTTTCCCTAAATAAGAGGATTCTGCTAGGGGGAGTGGGAACTGAAATCTATCCTGTCTTGCCTTGAGGCAGGTTGTATCTGCCTATGAAAAGAGTACCTTTTTGTTTTGGTTCCTGTTTGTTTTCCTTTTCCATTATGGTTTATCACAGGATATTGAATATTGTTCCCTCTGCCATACAGTAGGCCCTTGTTGTTTATCTGGTCTGTGTCTAATAGTTTGCCACTGTGAATCCCAGACTCCCAATTCTTCCCTCTTCCTGTCCTCCTCCTCCTTGACAGCCACAAGTCTGTTCTCTGTAAGTCTGTTTGACAGATAAGTTCATTTGTGTCATATTTTAGATTCCACATATGAGTGATATCATAGGGTATTTGTCTTTCTCTGTGACTTACTCCATTTAGTGTGATAATCTCTAGGTGCGTCTGTGTTTCTGCAAGTGGCATTATTTCATTCTTTTCTATGGCTGAGTAATATTCCATTGTCAGTACACACAAACATACACATACGTAAATGTTCAGTCACGCAGTTGGTGTCCCACTCTTTGCGACCCAATGGACTGCAGCACGCTAGGCTTACCTGTCCTTCACCATCTCCCAGAGCTTGCTCAGACTCATGTCCATTGAGTCAGTGATGCCATCCAACCATTCCATTCTCTGTCACTCTCTTCTGCCTTCAGTCTTTCCCAGCATCAGCGTCTTTTTCAATGAGTCGGCTGTTCTAATCAGGTGGCCAGAGTAATGGAGCTTCAGCTTCAGCATCAGTCCTTCCAATGAAATTCAGGGTTGATTTTCTTTAGGATTGACTGGTTTTATCTCCTTGTTGTCCAGGGGACTCTCAAGAGTCTTCTCCAGCACTGCAATTTGAAAGCATCAATTCTTTGGACTCAGCCATTTTTATGGTCCATCTCTCACAACTGTATGTGACTACTGGAAAGACCACAGCCTTGACTATACAGACTTTCATCGGCAAAGTGATGTCTTTGCTTTTTAACACACCGTCTAGGTTTGTTATAGCTTTCCTGCCAAGGAGCAGCTGTCTTCTGATTTCATGGCTGCAGTCACCATCCACAATGATTTTAGAGCCCAAGAAGAGGAAATCTGTCACTGCTTCCACCTTTCCCCTTCTAATTTGCTGTGAAGTGATGGGACCGGATGCCATGATCTTAGTTTTTTTAATGTTTAGTTTTAAGCTGGCTTTTTCACTGTCCTCCTTCACC
The DNA here is from genome assembly GCF_002263795.3 of Bos taurus. NCBI lineage: Eukaryota > Metazoa > Chordata > Mammalia > Artiodactyla > Bovidae > Bos > Bos taurus. The sequence continues at coordinate 9,635,361 of NC_037336.1, forward strand.
CTCATCAAGAGTTTCTTTAGTTCCTCTTCTCTTTCTGTCGTTAGAGTGGTATCATCCACATATCTGAGGTTGTTGGTATTTCTCCCAGCAATCTTGATTCCGGCTTGTACCTCATCCAGCCCAGCATGTCTCATGATGCACTCTGTGTATAAACTAAATAAACAGAGTGATAGTAAACAGCCTTGTCATACTCCTTTCTCAATCCTGAAGCCGTTGGTTGTTCCATACAAAGTTCTCACTGTTGCTTCTTGACCAGCATACAGGTTTTTCAGGAGACAGGTATAAGGTGGTCTGGTATTTCCATCTCTTTAACACAGTTCGTTATGATCCACACACTCAGAGGCTTTAGTGTAGTCAATGAAACAGAGGTAGATTTTTTCCTGGAATCCTCTTGTTTTCTCTGTGATCCAGCAAATGTTGACAATTTGATCTCTGGTTCCCCTGCCTTTTCTAAACCCAGTTTGGACATCTGGAAGTTCTTAGTTGATGTAATGCTGAAGCCTAGCATGCAGGATTTTGAGCATAACCTTACTAGCATGGGATATGAGTCCAGTTGTCTGGTGGTTTGAGCATTCTTTAGTACTGCCCTTCTTGCTAATTGGGATGAGGATTGACCTTTTCCAGTTCTGCGGCCACTGCTGGGTTTTCCAAATTTGCTGACGTATTGAGTGCAGCACTCTGATAGCATCATCTTTTAGGATTTTAAATAGCTCTGCTGGAATTCCATCACCTCCACTAACTTTATTGACGGTTAGTGCTTCCTAAACAGTGCTTCCTAAGGTCCACTTGACTTTACACTCCAGAATGTCTAGCTCTAGGTGAATGACCACACCATCATGGTTATCCAGATCATTGAGATATTTTTTGTACAGTTCTTCTGGGTATTCTTTCCATCTGTTCTTGGTCTCTTTGCTTCTATTAGGTCTTAACTGTTTCTGTCCTTTATTGTGCCCATCTTTGGATGAAATGTTCCTTTGATATTTCCAATTTTCTTAAAGATATCTCTAGTCTTTCCCTTTCTGGTGTTTTCCTCCATTTGTTTGCATTGTTCATAGAAGGCTTTCTTGTCTCTCCTTGCTGTTCTCTGGAACTATGCCTTTAGTTGGGTGTACATTTTCCTTTCTCCCTTGCTTTTCACTTATCTTTCTTCAGCTATTTGTAAAGCCTCCTCAGACAACCACTTGGCCTTCTTGCTTTTCTTTTTTTTGGGGGTGGTTTTGTTTGCTGCCTCCTGTATAATATTACGGACCTCTATCCATAGTTCTTCAGGCACTCTGTTTACTAGATGTAGTCCCTTGAATCTATTCGTCGCCTCCACTGTATATTCATAGGTGGTTTGATTTAAGTTGTCCCTTGCTGTCCCAGCAGTTTTCCCTGCTTTCTTTAGTTTAAGCCTGAATTTTTCTATGAGAAGCTTATGATCTGAGCCACAGTCAGCTCCAGGTCTTGTTTTTGCTAACTGTACAGAGCTTCTCCATCTTCTGCTACAAAGAATGTAGTCAATCTGATTTTCCCATTGACTGTTTGGTGATGTCCATATATAAATCATCTCTTGTGTTGTTGAAAAAGAGTATTTGCTATGACCAGTGCATTCTCTTGGGGGAATTCTGTTAGCCTTTGCCTGCTTCATTTTGTACTCCAAGGGGAAACTTACTTGTTACTCCAGGTATCTCTTAACTTCCTACTTTTGATTTCCAGTCCCCTATGATAAATGCTGTGCTGTGCTTAGCCACTCAGTTGTGTCCAACTCTTTGCAATTCCTATGATGAATAAGATATCTTTAAGCAACATATTAGGATGAACACAGATAAAAGAAACATTTAATTCTGTAAACACTATAAACACTCATTTTTAACCCTTGAAGGCTATTTTTTTTTAACTTCCTGGTTAAATTTTGAATACTTGATGTTTCCAAATGAGTGGATTCTTTAAAATTAGGGTATATACTCAAAACTGGTTTTACAGTTATGTATGTGTGCTAAGTCACTTTAGTCGTGTCCGACTCTTTGTGACCCCATGGACTGTAGCCCACCAGGCTCCTCTGCCCATGGGATTCTCCAGGCAAGAATACTGAAGTGGGTTGCCATGCCCTCCTCCAGAGGATCTTCCTGACCCAGTGATCAAACCTGCATCTCTAATGTCTCCCATGTTGGTAGGTGGGTTCTTGACCACTAGGGCCACCTGGGACGCCCCACAACTATGTATACCAGAGTATTAATATCTATTACTCATATCCTGAGTTTGAATTTGTAAATTTAACATTTTTTCTATGAATGCCTTTTTGCCCAGAACTAAGCTCTGTTGCCTTCAGGTGGCAGTGATGCCTTAGTCATGGCCTCAGTATGGTCACCAGCTTTATTCATCATGTGTTACCACTGCATGAAAATCAGGGCAGAAGAACTTCCATCTGGGCTCAGAGAGGAAAGGAAAGACTTGCTGATACTAGGGAGTCTTAATGCAGAAGGGAAGAGCTCAGTGGTTGGAACACAAGACAACACTTTTTCTCAAGCCCTTATTTGAATCCCAGGTGTATCACGGGCCAGCTCTGTTGTCTTGGCCAAGTAATTAACTTCTTTCTGCCTGTTTTCTCAGTTGTTAAATGAAAATATACTCACTTCATAGGGTTTTCATATGGTTTAAATCAAAGAATAAAAAAGTAAAGTGCTTAGCATGGAGCTTATGAGGGCAGCTGCTCTCCAGAAATGATTGCTCTTATCATAGGAATCTGAGAAGGCAGGCCCAGCTGCAGCCACAGATCACTTCAGGTTGGATTTCTTCACACTTTATAGCCCTCAGGAAAACCTCTCTGACAGACAGGCAAATGGTTTTCCTTATCTCTCCGCTAGTGTTGGAGAGCAAGAAGAGGCAGTTGCAGCATTTGAAGGTAAAGACACAGTTACGTCCTTCCCTCACAGATGCCTCATGCCTCCCCTTGTCCCTCTGAAGATCCTGTCTCACCAACTCAGGGAGATAGGCTGAGGAAATCAGAAACTCAACTGGCTGTATCTTGATGACGAATAAAACATTTCTGCAATTCATTGTGTATTTAAAACCAAAGAACCTCTAGTCTTCTTTCCCTTTAGAAAAAATTTTCAATGTAATGTAATTCCTAGCTATAATCTGATTTCTCTCTCCTCCACGTACCCTTCAAACAAAATATATTTTCCATGCCCTTACTGGTGCTTCAATTGCTGTCCGTAGCTGACAAAGCCTTTGAATAATTAGAAATGAAAAGGTCAAAATACGAATATGATGGAAGAAATATTCAACTAGATTTGACCAGTATTTACAAAGCACTTGCTTTTATAACATACCAAGATGTATTTTAGGCAGATAGCAAAGATCATCCCAAATACAGCTCCTACTCTAAAGAATATCACACATTAAGAGGGGAGACAATTCACATAAACAATTATTTTAAGGAAAAATGTGGTGAATGCTACAGTGGTAATTGTCATAGCTTATATTTGCATATACCTTCCAGTTTAAAAAAGAAATATCAAACACGTAATTATGCTTACTCTTCACAATAACTCCGTATGTAGACTAAGTATTAAGTGTAATTGAAAGCGAGTCATCGAGGCTCCCAAGGTGAAATGCCTGAGGTCGCAGTGTCAGTGAGTCCACCCATCAGCTCACCTGACGTGTCCTGGGCTGCCTGGCACACAGCATGAAGCAGGAGCTAGGCGGTCCTACCATTTTTTTCGTGTGCTGCGCACTCTTCTTGGTGTGGGGGACAGAATCCCCATCTTCAAGGAGGATGAATGGTGAATCCGTAATGTAAGCCGAAGTTTCTTCCTCTGCATTCTGTTCTTTCTTTTAACTCATGCAGTAAGTACCAACATACAGAGGTTTGGCAACACTGAGGAGAGAGGTTAATCTTATGGGGGTGGTTATGGGGGCCCTTGCGGAGGGTGTTTTTCTTCCTACCACATAAAACCTCATTGACTTGTTAGATGCACCATGTTATTCATACTCCCTTTTGGAATTTTTCAGGTGCGCAGGTTTTCTGAGGCCTTCTTTTGTTTTGAACATCCAAGAGAAGCTGCCATTGCATACCAGGAACTTCAGTGAGTAACACAAATCCAAAGTTTAAATGATTTTGTTTCCTTTTATATAAGATATCATCTCAGAATTTATCATGGCGGAATATACAATATTTACAGCAAAAGAAATGAGAATTTGAAATTCAGAAATCTCCTGTTAATCAAATGTGTTTAATCTTGTGAATTGCTTCATGAAAGACCCCTGCCTTCCGTAAAGAATCACATTGCACTATTATCTCATCCCACACATGAGATCTACCCACCCTTAGGAGTCCCACAAGGCCCTGGTTCCAGCCTTCCGTTTGGTCATCTTGTTGTACCTTTATTTTCACAGGTCAGAATCTCTTACATTTACGATTATGTATTGCAGGTTCTCAAAAGTAGTCTGGCACTTTTGAGACTGGCAAAAGACTGGCACTTCTTGCCATTATGTAAAAGATGTATAATTCAAATATCCAGAGTAGATGCCTTTTTTTTTCCCTACTGAGTATTTTTAGATCTGGTTTTCTTTGGCTTTAAGGAATATTTTGAGGACATTATGCTGAGTGAAAAGAAGTGAGACATAAAAGAATAAATTATATATGATTCTGTTTATATGAAGTTCTGGAACACATAAAACTAAGGTGAAGTAAAAGTCAGGACAGTGGTTGTCTTGGTGTTGACTTGGGTGGAGAGTTTGCCTGGGATGACATTAGAATACTCTCTAGACAGGTGGAAATGTTCTGATTCTGTGTCCACTTACCAGAACCATACAGCTAAGGTGTATTTGTTTCAGTGCCTGTGAACTGTACCTTAAAATAGAACTGTAAATAATCATAGGGTGTGTGAGTGGAGGTTCAGACAAAGCGAGAGGGGAAATGCTCATTGTTGAAGCTGACGGGATTATTTTGCTATTCTGTGTACTTTGATTTGTTTAGGAAATTTTTCATAAGAAAAAGTTTTTTTAAAAAACTTTTATATTAGAAAAGTATATACCTTTTTAAAAATAGCTGTTGTGTTTATCAGTATGTGTTAAGTAAGCAGTAGGAATGGAACACTTTTTTTCAACATTATCATCAAATCATTAGTAGGCATTTGAGCTTCTGGTCTTTCTCTTCTATGCTATTCTCAGCTAATTAGGAAGTGCATATATTAAGTACAGATAAATCGCTTTGAAATAACATTTGTCAGTAAACCATAATTTTTATAAGTCAATAATTTTCAGTGTAGCAGTTTTTATCTCTGATCAAGGAACTCCTTTGTCAGGAGCTTGTGTCTTGAGTGGTGGGGAGCATATGACTGATGAGGGGATGGTGCCTGGGGGACTATGAGGTGGAACTGGTGTGATTATCTCGGTTGCAGTCTGACGTGAGACATGTTTTTCAGTGCTCAGAGTCATCTCCAGATGTGCACCGCTATCAAAAACACTTCCTTCTGCAGCTCTCTCCCACCCCTGCCTATTGAATGTAGTGAATTAGATGGAGATCTCAATTCGTTACCTATTATCTTTGAAGATAGGTATTTAGATTCAGTTACTGAAGGTAAGTGTAATCTAACTATAATATGTAAGCTATGTGTCATTGACGGTATATTATACCTACTATACATAAAGCCATTCCTTAATGTGGGACTTTTTTCCCCCTCCAGTTTTATTTATTTTTGAGGATATTAGAAAGTTATAGTCAGAAAAAGTAGTCTTAATCATATAAGTTCTTACACCTTGTCTTAAATCTGAATTTCTTTTTCTTTGGATAAAAGACTTAGATGCACCCTGGATGGGAATTCAGAGTCTTCAGAGATCAGAGTCCAGTAGAATGGATAAATGTGAGACTGAAGAAAGCACTCTAGCTGGACTTTCCAGCCCAGAGTTGAAAATCAGACCTGCTGGGACCTCCAGTTTTTGGTCTACAGAAGGTGAAAAGCAGCTAACAAAGTCTCTAAAAGGAAAGAATGAAGAATCAAATAAATCCAAGGTTAAGGTTACTAAGCTCATGAAAACAATGAAACCTGAAAACACAAAAAAATTAATAAAACAGAACTCTAAGGATTTGGTGGTTTTGGTAGGCTACAAATGCTTGAAAAGTACAGCATCAAATGATCTCTTTAAAAGCTTTGAAGGCAACCCTACACATAGTCAGAAGGAAGGTCTGGACCCCACAATATATGGATATAATTTTGATCCAAAGACCTACATGAGACAGACAAGTCAAAAGGAAGCTAGCTATTTGCCAGCTAATACAGAAAGAACTGAACAAAAGTCTCCAGATATTGAAAATGTGCAACCAGACCTGTTTGATCCTTTGAACTCTGGCAGCCTAAATCTTTGTGCAAATTTGTCCATTTCAGGTAAACTTGATATCTCCCAGGATGATAGTGAAATTGCACAAGTGGAACACAGTGTGGCATCCAGAAGCTCATCAGACGATTGCCATGATCGTCAGTCTGCCCCCACTTCAGGAGTTAGGACAATTGAAGTTAAGCCATGTAATAAAGACTGTTTCAGTGGAGAGAAAGTAACTGTTAAAATAGGACCTTGGACAGAGCTTCAACAAGATGAAATATTTGTGGATAATTTACAACTGCCCAATTTTGAGTCCTTAGACTCTAATGGTAAATCTAAACCTATGGAAATAACACTTGAAAAGGAAGCTTTGCAGGAAGCTAAGTGTCATTCTGTCGGGGAATCGTTAGCTAAGTTAAGAAATAATCAACCTGCTTCTACAAGAGAATACCACCTTGTAGTGAGTGGAGACACCATTAAGTTACCAGACATTAGTGCCACGTGTGCCTCATCTCGGTTCTCAGACTCAGGTGTGGAAAGTGAACCAAGCTCTGTTGCAGCACATCCAAACCCTGACATAGTCTTTGAAACTGTACCAGGGCAAGGTCTTTTCATCAGTGAAAGGTTATTTCCTCAGCTCTTGATGAAGCCTGACTGTAATGTAAAGTTTTCACTAGGCAGTCACTGTACTGAGAGTACAAGTGCTTTCAGTGAGATCCAGTCGTCCTTAACCTCCATAAATTCTCTGCCTTCTGATGACGAGCTGTCACCTGATGAAAATCCTAAGAAATCTGCTGTATCTGAATGCCACCTAAGTGATAGCAAAACTGTGTTAAATCTAGGAACAACTGATGTGCCAAAATGTGACGATAGGAAAAAGTCAAGTATTATTTTGCAGCAGCAGAGTGTCATATTTTCAGGGCATTTGGACAATGAAACTATAGAAATACATTCCTTAAATTCAAGCACTAAAGACCCTTTACAATTTGTTTTTTCAGATGAAGATACTTCCAGTGATGTGAAAAGTAGTTGTAGCTCCAAACCTAACTTGGACACTGTGTGTAAAGACTCCCAGAGTCCTGATAAATCCAGTGACTCTGTAGGAACCACAGTTCCATTAAGTTCAGAACTGGCTTGTTCAGGCACCCCTTGTGTCGTTTCAGGTTCCGTTTCCACCAGGGCAGATAGCAGTGAAGATAGAACTGTGAAAAGGAAAAACAGCGATGCATTAAATCCCAAACAAATGTGTTCAGAAGCCCCTGCAGTTAAAGATGAAACTTACCTGGGTACAGGTGATGCTTTTTCAGCCAGTCCTGATATGGTAAAGCAAGGGCTTGTGGAAAATTATTTTGGCTGTCAAAGCAGTACGGATGTTTCTGACACATGTGCTATTAGCTACAGCCATTCAGTTAGCCCTCAGAAAGAAACTTCTGGAAAAGAAATGAGTAGTCCTCAGCGGGATCAGGGTAAAGATGAGGAAGAGGAAGAGCAGGATCAACAAATGGTTCAAAACGGGTATTATGAGGAGGCAGATTACTCCTCTCTGGAGGCCGCGGGAGATGCTCACTGTGCAGATGGAGCTGACCTGGGAGGAGAAAGACTTGCCAAGTCTGAAAGACTGGCCGGCGACTATCTGAGCGATGGCATAACCATGCCTACTGTCTGTACTTCTGGCTGTCTGTCCTTCCCGTCTGCACCACGAGAGTCCCCTTGTGGCGTTAAGTACTCTTCTAAGAGTAAGTGTGACGCTGTTACCAAGCAGCCGAGCAGCGCCTCCCACAGCTGCACGTCATCTCTGTCCTGGTACGAAAACTCGCCAAAGCCTCAGATACAAGCGTAAGTAGTGGAGCGCAACGGCATGAGCTGTGAGGGAACGTGTATATCTTTCTCTGGAAACATGCATATTTCACATTCTCTGACTTCTGTAATATAGAAAGTATTTCTTTGATTAGCTGTCCAGAATGGAGAAGTGAACTCAGTATGCTGCCTGAGACAGACCTGTAGGTTCCTGTATGATTGTCCTCTTCTATTGGCTACACATCCCTGATATAACTTTTTCATCGGTAGTTGTGTGGTAAAAGTGTGGAATAGTTGAGCTTAAAACCCTTTTTTTCCCATCATTTCTCCCCATTTACTCCCAGACAGAAGTTAGGTTTTATAAGGACATCTAGCAATTAAGGACAGTATTAGATAATTACTAGAAACTTCCCTCAGCCTGCCAGACTCAGATTGCCTCAGCTAAGTCAGTGGTTCCAGAATTGATATTTAATGGTCCAGTTAAAAAAAAAAAAAATCCAGAAAAATTTGAAGATGGCATAGATTTACTAGTATGGCACAGTTGTCTACCACCTTAATCCAGATGGAATTATAATCCCTAGAGTAAAATGTCTGGGTTTGGCTACTATAGGTTTTTAAGTTCCCAGATTATTCTGATGTGTGCACATAAGTGAGATCCATGGTGCTACAGCTAGTGAACCCACTGAGATGAGAATTTATTGTTATTCAGTCACTCAGCCGTGTCCAACTCTTTGTGACCCCACAGACTACACCACACCAGGTTTCCCTGTCCTTCTTGATCTTCCAGAGTTTGCTCAAACTCACGTCCATTGAGTTGGCGATGCCATCCAACCATCTCGTCCTCTGTCATCCTATTCTCTTGCCTTCAATCTTTCCCAGCTTCAGGTTATTTTCCAGTGAGTTGGCTCTTTGCATCAGGTGGCCTCAGTATCGGAGCTTCAACTTCAACATTAGTCCTCCAAGGAATATTCAGGGTTGATTTCCTTTAGGATTGATTGATTTCACCTCTTGCAAGGGACTCTCAAGAATCTTCTCCAGCACGACAGTTGGAAAGATCAATTCTTCAGTGCTCAGCCTTCTTTATGGTCCAATTCTCACAGCCATATATGACTTTACAGACCTTAGTCAGCAAAGTGATGTCTTTGCTTCTTAATATTGCTGTCTATATTTGTCATAGTTTTTCTTCCAAGGAGCAAGCATCTTTTAATTTTATGGCTGCAGTCACCATCTGCAGTGATTTTGGAGCCCAATGAAATAAAGTCTGTCACTGTTTTCATTGTTTCCCCATCTGTTTGCCTTGAAGTGATAGGACTGGATGCCATGATCTTAGTTTTTTGAATGTTGAGTTTTAAGCCAGTTTTTTCACTCTCCTCTTTCACTTTCATCAAGAGGTTCTTTAGTTCTTCTTCACTTTCTGCTGTAAGGGTGATGTCATCTGCATATCTGAGGATATTGATATTTCTCCCGCCAATCTTGATTCCAGCTTGTGCTTCATCCAGCCCGGCATTTTGCATGTTGTACTCTGCATAGAAGCTAAATAAGCAGGGTGACAATATATAGCCTTGACATACTCCATTCCCAATTTTGAACCAGGTGAGAAGTGCCTACTGAAGAATTATAATGTGCTAGAAGGGGGCTTCCCTGGTAGCTCAGCAGTAAAGAAGCCTCCTACCAATGCAGGAGACACAGGTTCAATCCTTGGGTCTGGAACATCCCCTGGAGAAGGAAATGGCAAACCACTCCAGTATTCTTCCCTGAGAAATATCATGGACAGAGGAGCCTGGCAGGCTATAGTCCATGGGGTTGCAAAGAATTGGACACAAAGTGACTAAACAATGACAGATGTGCTAGGAAGTTGGAGGAAGTTGTTCCACCTCCTGGCAGCTCAGTCTCTTCCTGAATCAAACATGAAAGCAGTATTCTTCACCCAGTGTGTCCCCCTCAGTTTAGTGTTCAGCAGCTTACTTGAGTTTTACTTTCATCAGCCCAAATCATATAATATTAAAATAGTTCATAATTTTTCATGTTCTCAATCCCCAAGTTGAATAGATATGTTTGTGCCAATTTTATTTAATCACATCCCCCCTTAGTTCTATTCCTTCTTACTGATATTTTTAGAGAAAAATACAAATAACTTAATCTACTAAATATAATACCTGCCATTCTCACCAGTACACTGTGTAGAATAGTGCCTTTTTTTCCATTTATGTAAGATTAAAAAGGAGCAAGGGACTTCCCAGGTAGCTCAGCTGGTAAAGAATCTGCCTGCAATACTGGAGACCCTGATTCAAAACTTGGGTCGGGAAGTTCCCCTGAAGGAGGGCATGGCAACCCACTCCACTATTCTTGCCTGGAGAGTCCTCATGGACAGAGGAGTCTGGCTGGCTACAGTCCATAGGGTCGCAAAGAGTCGGACATGACTGAGTGACTAAGCACATACAGCACAAAAACGAGCAAGGGGGGTAAGATTTGGTCACAGGATCAGCATCAGACTGTTAGTCTTTGCAGTACTTCTCCCAGCTTTTTCTGCAAACAATATAAAGTTCTGTAAAAAGCATAACTCCATTCCTAATGTTTTCTAGTGGATTTCAAATTTAAAAGAATATTTTTAAGTGATGTCAGGGTGTAATTACTTATTGTATTTGATCAGAGTATGTACTAAAAAACAGGGATTGAACCCAGGTCTCTTGCATTGCAGGCAGATTATCAGCTGAGCCACCAGGGAAGCCCTAGTAAAGAAAATCACTGTCTAATTTCTAAATCATTTAGGTGATCACACATATTTCAGTATTTTAAAATCAAATATTTCTGGGTTTCCTTTTCTGTAGTTCTCTAAATTCAGTAGATTATCTTTTTGGTTCTAAAAACTGAATGTAATGCTTAGTAAATAATATCTTTTATAACATTTTGCTTTAGCTTCCTTCAGGCAAAAGATGAATTGAAGCAACTTAAACTCCCTGGGTTCATGTACAGCGATGTTCCTCTGCTGGCATCCTCAGTCCCTTATTTTTGCGTGGAGGAGGAGGAGGAGGACCATTGTGGAAATGGAGTGCATCTCATTGTCTGTGTGCATGGCCTAGACGGTGTGTAACATCTGTGGATATAACCCGTACCAACTCGATATCTTCTTTTCCTAGTAGATCTCGTTTAGTTTTAATCATTGACCTGAAGAAAGATTTCTAAATTGCTGATACTAATTATTATCTTAAATACATTCTAAAACAGAGAGATGTTTAATTTTGCTAAGTATAATATTAGATTTTTTTTAAAGCAAATTTTCCTTGGAATTGATATCCACATGCTGACATTTTCTTATATTAACTTGGGGTTTTTCTGTCTGCTCTCGTACTGTTATTTTCATCAGCTGTCACTCGTGGCAATCATTTTGTATCCCTTTGGTTGTCTTTCTGCTTCTGTCTAGCTTGGTGCTTTAAACTTTATGGATAAGAAAAATCAATACCTAAGAATAAAAGATTCACTGATTAATTAGGGTATAATTTAAATTCTTAATACCTGTTCTTACTTGCTCTAATTTTATGACAGCTATTTTGGTTACTCAGCAGCCTATTTTTCTTGGTTAGGAACTGCGTTAGAAGATACCAGATATCTCTAGACTAGCAGAGTCAAGTCAAGTCAAGTGAAGTCGCTTAGTCGTGTCCAACTCTTTGCGACCTCATGGACTGTAGCCTGCCAGGCTCCTCTGTCCATGGGATTTTGCAGGCAAGAATACTGGAGCGGGCTGTGTTATAATGTGATTCTGTAATAACAAAGTAACAAAAGATTTTATGGATTATAAAAATGCTAAAGTGAAGTCTCCCAGTTGTGTCTGATTTTTTGTGACTCCACAGACTCTGTAGACTCCTGCCAGGCTCCCCTGTCCATAGGTTTCTCCAGGCCAGAATACTGGAGTGGGTTGCCATTTCCTTCTCCAGGGGATCTTCCCAACACAGGGATCCAACTCCGATCTCCCTCACTGCAGGCAGACTCTTTACCGTCTGAACCACCACAGGTCTAAACTAGTAAATTATCATTAAATTGGATATTTTTAATTAAAAAAAAAAAACTGCAACCCAAGAAATAAAATACCTCAAATACTAACCTGTTTCCTTCCCCTAATAAAATTTTCAAAGAATTATCCTCCAAGAAAAGTTGCTTGGCTTAATAGAATCTCTGATAAAGTCCTCTTTGAAATTTCCAAGAAACACTATTCCATGTTATAGAAATTGGTCCAGAATAATAGGAAAAAAGATGGAATGGAGCCTATTTTATTCCTTGAAGTTAACCTAACCTTGTTATTAAATCTGAAAAAGATGTAACACCGACACTCCAAAGAAAAGTGGAGCAATCTAACATAAATATACTTAATAAGACTCTAGTAACATTGTAGAAAAATGAATTCGTTAATTGATTAAATGTTTCCCAAAACCCTCCAGCAAATGAATCAATATATTAAAGTAGCTACAGCAAATAGAATTTAGTTCCCAGAATGCAAAGATAGGTAAATATAAAGAAATTTATATACTATATTAGTAAATCAAGTAATTTAAAATTCAATATTCATTTCCAGTTATGACAAGTAAGCATCAAACTTTAAGCCTTAAATAGCACTAGTCTAATTCATTAATGTAATTAAGCATATATACTTACAGCTCATGGAAAACATATACCTAGTAGTGAGATGCTAGAGGCATTTCTTTTAAAAATCAGGAATAAAACAGTTAATTCTGTCTGTTCATGACATAGCTAAAAAGAGGGATAAAGTAAAAATTCAGCAGTTGATAATGATATGTATATATTCCTAAGTAAGCCAAAAGAATTAACTGAAAAGCCACTAAACTAATTTTTAAAGATACTAATTTATATTTATATATTACATATGTATATACTGATTATTTATATTTATGTATGATAGCTGTTATAAATATTTTGTATTTATATATATCTTTTAAGTTAGTAATTAAACTACTTTAGATTATTTAAATGGATTTTTATTTCTATTTGTCTGACCTAGTACTGCCAAAGAAAAAGTCAACAGATTAAATCGAAAATGCACTCAAGTGTGGTTAAATGCTCATGCAGAGAGTGATGGTGACGAGTTAGTCAGTTGGTCACTCACAGCCGCCATTGCCAGTGGTCAGCACAGCATGTGCTGACCGTGGGACAGACGGGGAGCCGGAGTGGGCGTGAGGGGTTGATAGCATCGTGCATCCAGACCTCTGAAGACACAGGCTGTTGGGGAACGTTGTCTGCTGGTGGCGATCAGCCGTGACATGAACAGAGTGGGTTCTGGTGCACAGGTCCTTGTCTCTTCACAGCTGACTTAGGCCCTCCACATATCCTCAAGATGATTAACAACCTGTGAGGATGTGTGCTGCATCTTTTGCTTTATCTTGTCCTTTAGACAGAATTTTCATTTTCTTCATTTTCTAGGTAACAGTGCAGATCTCCGATTAGTAAAAACTTACATTGAACTTGGGCTTCCTGGGGAAAGAATTGATTTTCTTATGTCTGAAAGAAATCAGGTACAGTATGACTGTGTTTTCAGTGAAAGCATACATGTTTCTACCAGTTTCTACCTAAATATTGCTTACTACAAAATGTCTGTAGTAGTAGAAATAATTTTTCTGATTTCTATAAAATTTAACATTCATGCATATCCTAAGGAATTTGAAATGATTTATAACTCAGTTTTTGAGCTCTTTACATATGCAGAATTTCTAGTATTTCACATTTCTATGCAAATAGTTCATTAAATAATTAAACCATTTCAAATAACCTTATATTCAGTTCTGTTAGTGGGCTAAACAGTCTAAACAAAGTATTAATGAGAAAACAGCCTTTTTTCCTGGAAATTCACTGCTTGTTCATTTTAGTATAATGAATATTACATTCACTAACTTCTCTAAAAAAAACTGGTCTTTAACCATATTTTCAGTACCCAAATTAAAGGTAATGTTTATATTCAGTTTTTCCTGTGTATATAATGTGTATGTTTTGCTTTTGTTTAGAATGATACTTTTGCTGATTTTGATAGCATGACTGATCGCCTTTTGGATGAGATAATACAATATATTCAGATATATAGTCTAACAGTCTCAAAAATAAGGTAACTTTTCTTATTTACATAACTTATTTTTATGTCTCCATGAATTATAGAAAAATTACACAGACTGTCTGGAAATTTTTTGTCCTATTCTAAAATATAGTAGACAGCAATTCAAATTAATATAAAGAGAAAAAATTAAAAGATTTTAGGGAAATACTACATATTGTATAATTCTGTTTATGTGAATTGGCCAGAATTGGTGAGAGAGAAGTAGATCAGTGATTACTTAGGACTGAGGGAGAAGGAGATGGGAGCTGATGATAAGTAAAGAATGTAGGGTTTCTTTTAAAGGTGGTGGAATATTCTAAAATTTTTTACAGTGATGCTGCACTACTCTGTAAATACACTAAAAACCATTGAATTGTACACTTTTAGTGGGTGAATTGTATTGTATATGAATTATATCTCAATAAAACTGCTCCCAAAAAGAAAACTTGTAGGGAGATATATATAAAGAAATGAAACTGTAAGAATATTTTCAGTGTCATGACTATACTTTGAGAGTACCCAAGCAAGAGATGATGATGAAACCAGTATGTCTCATTCTTTAATCACATGTTGTGAGTAGAAATGAGAGAGAGAAAAGTGATTGTTTCTTCTGTTCCAGTAAGAAATAAAGAAAAAATTAAAAGTAATCTTCTTGAGTCAAAAAAGAGTAGAATAAGCTGATGGTTGTCATATCCCAGGTAGGAGGCCAGGTCTTTATACTATAGGCCTTTGTTCAGTCCATTTCCAGTTAGTATAGAGTAGGGACAAAGAGCAGAGAAAAGCAGGTTTTTATCTGAAGTCATTTTTTAAAAATGTTTCTGTTAGAATATGGTGGGAGATGTGAGTATGTTGTCGGGGGTGGGGGAGAAGAGATTGTTTTCTAATTATTTTTGTCATTTATGGATCTTAATTTGTTTGCTAAATTTTCTGTAGTCATCTTGTATTACTTTTATTAATTTGTTATTTTATAATGAGAAAGTATTGTTTCAGGTTTTTTTAATTCATCCACAAGAATATGCCTCTTTTAGTCAGTTACAGTGAGCCATAAAATCCAGAAGCTTGATGTAGCTGATTGAGAACAGTTTGATATCAGACTTGCCTTCCCAGCTTCAGGAAATTTGTCAGCTCCTCCCTAGTCGTTGTCTATGAACCGTTGCTGAGACAGCTGTCAGGCTTGCTTCTTTCACTGTTAATTGTCCCCAGGGATTCATGTACTGTCTATTGTAAAATAATGGGAAGCAGAAAAGGCTGTTTTGATTTAAGCTATTCCTAGGTAAAGATGAAATCCTCTGTATTAGCTATTATTTTGGTATAATCTTATACTTAAGTAGGAAAATGCATGTATATTTCATGTGTGTTGAAATGCATTCAGTCAAAGAACTCCCCCAACGTGGAGTGTGGACCAAAAATAAGAGAAATGGGGATGTAATGTCTCCTAAATCATCCTCACTGATACGATTTCATTATGTTGTTTTAAATCATGACTTCAGTTTAGTTCAGTTCAGTCACTCAATCGTGTCCGACTCTTTGCAACCCCATGAATCGCAGCACGCCAGGCCTCCCTGTCCATCACCAACTCCCGGAGTCCACCCAAACTCACGTCCATTGAGTCGGTGGTGCCATCCAGCATCTCATCCTCTGTCGTCCCCTTCTCCTACCCTCAATCTTTCCCAGCATCAGGGTCTTTTCAAATGAGTCAGCTCTTCGCATGAGGTGGCCAAAGTATTGGAGTTTCAGCTTCAACATCAGTCCGTCCAATCAACACCCAGGACTGATCTCCTTTAGGATGGACTGTTCAGATCTCCTTGCAGTCCAAGGGACTCTCAAGAGTCTTCTCCAACACCACAGTTCAAAAGCATCAATTCTTCTGCACTCAGCTTTCTTTATAGTCCAACTCTCACATCCATACATGACCACTGGAAAAACCATAGCCTTGACCAGACGGACCTTTTTTGACAAAGTAATGTCTCTGCTTTTTAATATGCTGTCTAGGTTGGTCATAACTTTCCTTCCAAGGAGTAAGCGTCTTTTAATTTCATGGCTGCAATCACCATCTGCAGTGATTTTGGAGCCCCAAAAAATAAAGCCTGACACTTTCCACTGTTTCCCCATCTATTTGACATGAAGTGATGGGACCAGATGCCATGATCTTAATTTTCTGAATGTTGAGCTTTAAGCCAACTTTTTCTCTCTCCTCTTTCACTTTGATCAAGAGGCTCTTTAGTTCTTCACTTTCTGCCATAAGGGTGGTGTCATCTGCATATCTGAGGTTATTGATATTTCTCCTGGCAATCTTGATTCCAGCTTGTACTTCCTCCAGCCCAGAGTTTCTCATGATGTACTCTGCATATAAGTTAAATAAGCAGGGTGACAATTACAGCCTTGATGTACTCCTTTTCCTGTTTGGAACCATTCTGTTGTCCCATATCCAGTTCCAACTGTTGCTTCCTGACCTGCATACATATTTCTTAGGAGGCAGGTCAGGTGGTCTGGTATTCCTATCTCTTTCAGAATTTTCCACAGTTTATTGTAATTGCTGTGTATACCTAAAAAGGAAAATTTATCATGTAGTCAATATATTATTACTTTTTAAATGTATTTCTAAGCAGTTGCAAACTAGGAGTAAAAATTTTCTGGTAAGTAATATCTTTTTTCTATAGATTAAATATATAAATTATATAATCATAGGAATTTTCTGCTACATTCTCATATTTTTTTCCTTCAAAATGTAGTTACATCATTTCAGAGTATCAAATCATAGTTTTAAAACGTATTAGAAATTCTTAGTATTTCACATCTCTGTATAGTGATAGCAGCTTTTACTTTTGTTTTTAAAACTAATGCTATGGGAGAAATGTCATTTTTTTTCTTTTATAGCTTTATTGGACATTCTTTGGGCAATTTAATAATCCGTTCAGTGCTTACAAGACCACGGTTTAAATATTACCTCAGCAGGCTTCATACCTTTCTTTCACTTTCTGGACCTCACCTTGGTACACTCTACAATAGCAGTGCTCTTGTTAATACAGGTAAGAAGTTTTATTGTTCAGTATAAAAAATATGGCCTGGGGAGATTTAATCCAAATTTAGTATTTTCTGATGTTTATTTTAGAGCCAATTTGTCACATATAGAATTTCATGAAACAAAAGATGCAGCTATTTTTCTGTTTTATCATGCATAAGAAATAAGCTGATAAAACTCATTTCAGAAAATGATATCCTATTGAAATATTTGTCAAGCCACTGGAGCATTTTTCTCTCTTGTTTTCGTTACGTGTTTATTTTCAGTAAATGTTAGTATTATAAACAGATTATTCTGTTATTCTATTAGTGGAGCAGATAACAAATATCTATAATTAACATAAAGTTATAAAATATTTTATATAGAATGTTAACTCTGATTTTGATTTGATAACAGTAAAGGGATATTAGGAGAAAATAAATTCTAAACTTTTTAAAGAAATTAAAATAAAAATTAAGACCTCAATTTTTATTAGAATAAATATTCTCATTAAGAAAGATCTTCTACTTGATTTACGCTTATTTGGCTTTGTTTTTCCCTTAGAATTTTTAAATGGCTTTTCTAGTATAGTCAATTGATTCTCATTGAAAGAATAAATTAGGTTTCATCCTGACTTTTTTTCATCAAGCCTTGAGACTCTTATTTCCGTTTTCTCCTCTACTTCTTTCATTGACAAATAAACCACAACATTTTCATTTGAATCTCATTTTGAAGGGTGGTTTTCAAAATCTGGCTTGATCTAGATTTTTACAGTTTCAAAAAGAAGGCAAGAGAAAAAAAAATGAAACATATAAATAATATAAAGTAGAACCCAGCATGAATAAGATGCAGTACTTTAAATTTATTTCCTTTAAATTTATTCCTTCACTAAACTTTTCCCCAGATAGCATTGCAGTTAGCAGCTTTAATCAATTAAAAGGTTTTTTCCTCTTTTCCTCGTTCACCTCAGTAACGTTAGAATCAACAAAAGTAGAAATGAATAGTCTGTAGTCTTAAAAACCAGCTCCAGGGTGATTGAGGTTTTACTTAAGGGGAAGATGCACTTAAATACAGGAAACTGGACTTCCATGATGATCTGGTGGTTAAGAGTCTGCCTGCCAATGCAGGTCACACCTGTTCGATCCCTGGTCCAGGAAGATCCCACATGCCACAGAGCAACTAAACCCATGTGCCACAGCTACTGAGCCCATGCTGTAGCGCCTGCCTGCCTCAATGAAAAGTACCCCTCACCAGCCACAACGATAGAGAGCCCGTGCACAGCAATGAGGACCTGGCACAGCCAAAAATAAATAAATAGATAAATATTTTAAAATAAATACAGGAAACTGATAATATGAAGAAATACAATTAAAAATTAAAATTTAATTATAATCAGTATTATTAGAAAACATCATCTAATTGCTCATCCCAGGGCTGAGCTGTGGTGGCTGTAAAGCCTCGGCGCTCAGGCATGTGGAGCTATGACTGTTTGAAGTTTTATCCCCCTTCACTTCATCTTAATTTGAACGAATATATCTAAAGGTATAATACCCCCAAATTTGATCTTGATAGACCATTACCTGTTTAATTACTGAATGAGATAGAAGTAGCAAGCCTTCTGTCAACCATTAACCCATTGTTAACCTCAGTGTGTTTGTGTTTATATTTATTATCAGAAAATGGAAATATTTTGCAAATACATTTTTTATTCACCAACAAAATGCTAATTTGAGGAATATGATTTTTAAGTGAAATATGTATATTAAAATTAATAACCTTGTTATATGGTACTATATTTTCCAGTTTATAACTCTCAAATATCTCGTACCATTAATAACTTTCTAGGTCTGTGGTTTATGCAGAAATGGAAAAAATCAGGTTCTCTTTTACAATTGACATGTCGTGATCATTCAGACCCTCGCCAAACTTTCTTATACAAGCTTAGTAATAAAGCAGGTAAGTATATAGTAACAGTTTTAAAAACATACACTTGAAAACCTCTTTTAAAATAAACCTTTAGCAAATAAGTTAACATGTGTTTCTGGTGATTAAAAAACTATCAATTGGTTGTAATTTCTTAATGAAATCGACTCACAAAACCAAACAACTGATAGCATGATTTAATTTTTTATATGATTGTATTTATTTCTTGTGAGTTGCACAGCTAGTCTGAGATTATCCTAAAAATTTTTAGCATTTATAATTCATACCATGAGTTAGTTTCTGAACTAGGTTCATGTCCTTCTAGGTGCCCCCAACCCCAGTCTTCAGCCCTTGTTTTAAACTGCCACATATTTTTTTATTTTATTATTATAAGTATTTCTGGAAAATGTGAGAAACTGGAAAATGTGAGAAACTGATGGCTACCCACTCTAGTATTCTCGGGGCTTCCCCAGTGGTTCAGATGGTAAAGAATCTGCCTGCAATGCATGAGACCTGGGTTTGATCCCTGGGTCAGGTAGATCCCCTGGAGAAGGGAATGGCAACCCATTCCAGTATTCTTGCCTGGAGAATTCCATGGATAGTGGCTACAGTCTATGGGGTCACAAAGAGTCAGACACGAGTACACAACTAACACTTTCACTTTGAAACTATTAGTAGTTATTCCTTCTACAAATTCTGGCCACTGGATGAATCTGGTTAGTCATCTCTCATTAAGTGAAAGAAAGTGAAAGTCGCTTAGTTGTATCTGACTCTGTGATCCCATGGACTATACAGTCCATGGAATTCTCCAGGCCAGAATACTGGAGTGGGTAGCCTTTCCCTTCTCCAGGGGATCTTCCCAACCCAGAGATTGAACTCAGGTCTCCCACCTAGCAGGCAGATTCTTTACCAGCTGAGCCACAAGGGAAGCCCAAGAATACTGGAGTGGTCCCTTCTTCAGCAGATCTTCCTAACCCAGGAATCAAACCAGGGTCTCCTGCATTGCAGGTAGATTCTTTACCAACTGAGCTATCAGGGGGCATTAACCGGTTATTAAATGTATTCCCTATCTTGCATGAAGGGAAACTATCTAAACTTTTACTAAAAAGTTTTATATCTAAACTTATACTCCCAGAAGTCCCCAGCTGGTCTCTCCCCATCCAGTCTCACTCTCTCTAAGTGACCTCACCTCTGACCTTTCGTCTCTCCCTGGGTTATACTCATGTGTTCCCGGCACGCTCTAACCCTTTGAAATCTCCACTTGTGGAGAACAGACTGTGTTCATCTGTGTCTTCTGCACAGACCATGATCTCTGCTTCCTGCAGAAAAGTTCCCCAGCCTGCAGTCCCCAGCTCCCTGCTCCCCCTGGTGACAGAACAGAGGAGTGGCACACTTTTTTGCTGAAGGGCTGGATAGTACACATTTTGGCTTGTAGTCCGTGGGATCTCAGTTGTAACAACTCAACATAGCATTGTAGCACAAGAACAGCTATAGCCAACACGTGAGCTGATGAGTGTGGCTGCGTTTCAAACAAATTTTATTTATGCAAAAAGGAAAAAGGCAGCAGTCCAGATCACACAGGCCACACTGTACCACCTTTGTTGTAGAAGCAGCTGGACTACTGATTTCTTGTTACTGAGGCCCACCTGGAGGGGGAGCGCGTCCTCTTGCTCTCCATCCCAGCACAGCAGTTATTCCTCCACCATCACATGAAACTGCTTCCTGTGAGGCTTATCCCACCCAGGCTCCGCTGCCTTCTTAAGTTATGATGACCTTCTTGCATGGTCAGTGAGAACTTTGATAGGAGTTCATTGACAAATATTTACTGCACAGTTATGCTTTAGGAAAAGATAGTTTCGGGATCTTAATATCCTGGCATCAATTTGGTAATTCCACAAGCAGCTCTTTAAATGGTTCATCAAGCATTAAAGAGCCTTTCTCAACTCTGGTAACGTTCCATTCCACTCCACTGTGAAACCACACGTGGCTACACTCTACTCTGAAATTTCAACCAGTTTTTCATCCTGTCACTGTAATATCCTGTCTTCTTTGAACACACTCATCCTTTGCTGTAGTCACGTCGTACATGTTTGTGCTTCCCACCTTCCTTGCTTTTTCTACCACCATTCCTCCCTGTGACTGCACATCTTTGCAGAACTAATCCTCTTCATTCTCTGAAATTATACTCCACACCATCACCTATCCAGAGCTTTCCTTGATGCCCTGTCTGATGTAATGTTCATTCCCTGGTGGCTCACATGGTAAAGAATCGGTCAGCAATGCAGGAGACCCAGGTTCAATCCCTGGGTTAGGAAAATCCCCTGGAGAAGGGAATGGCAACCCATTCCAGTATTCTTGCCTTGAGAAGTCCATGGACAGAGGAGCTTGGTGGCCTACTGCCTATGGAGTCGCAGAGAGTCATGCACGACTAGTACCCAGTATATACCTTCATATCTTGAGTCTTCTGTCTCTGGACAGCCCTCATTCCAGTCTTCATTTACCTGCTAGATGCCTGTGCTTACATTTCAAACTAAGTGTGTCTGAAATTGAATGTGTTTTCTTCTGCTGCTTCCTCTTCTTTCAACCTTTTCTAAATGGTACTTGTCCTCTGGATGACTTGGTGTGAAACATCTCAGTGTCATCTGTGGTGGATCCTACTTCTTTGTGTTTACCACTTCCCGAGTTGTGAGTGTCATCTGTGAGCTGCTTTAACATTACATATGAACCTCTTTTATTATACTCATTACAGCTTATCTCATGTCAATCATCTTTATGCCTCTTGGCCTTTTTTCCCTGACTAGGATCTGTCATGACAACCCTTTGCCACTCCCCCACTACATGTGCCCTCAGTACTACTTACAATACCCTGAAGAACCACTTAGCATAGTTCTTCCCAGTAGGTGTTCGCTACAAAGCCATTGAATCAATGATCTTTTCAACGTTATGTTCAGTATCCAAAAGCAGGTCAAATGTTGTATGTTAAGCTGAAAATCAAACCCATGTTTCTTAAGTAACTTAAACTAGTAAACTTAAGCCCTGGCCTTTTAAATCTGTTTTTCATCTTCATCCTTATCACCATGTTCTCCTCCTGCTCTTGAAACATTTGATATGAACACCAGGCAGATTTAGTCATTGAATACAGCCCACTTCATTTGAGTCTTGTTTTTTTTTTGTTGTTTTTTTTTTAATTTTATTTTATTTTTAAACTTTACATAATTGTATTAGTTTTGCCAAATATCAAAATGAATCCGCCACAGGTATACATGTGTTCCCCATCCTGAACCTTCCTCCCTCCCCATACCATCCCTCTGGGTCATCCCAGTGCACTAGCCCCAAGCATCCAGTATCGTGTATCGAACCTGGACTGGCAACTCGTTTCTTACATGATATTTTACATGTTTCAATGTCATTCTCCCAAATCTTCCCACCCTCTCCCTCTCCCACAGAGTCCATAAGACTGTTCTATACATCAGTGTCTCTTTTGCTGTCTCATACACCGGGTTATTGTTACCATCTTTCTAAATTCCATATCCTTTTCAGGATTCTGCCTTAAATACTGTTATGAATATGAGGAAGATAATTGGAAATGGTTATTTCATGTGTTATTGGTTATTAGAATCCATGAAAGAAAGGTTTTTTTTAGGTGAAGTTTTATGATTTTGTGTCTAAGGGTACAAAGTAATGAGTTATTCACAGTATACAGAAATATATGCTTGATTCACAAAATCACAAGATATTCCTACATCACATAGTTCTCATGTGAGAAAAACTTAGACTGACTAGATCCATTGTGTGTAGCTATGGAGTTTGTACTACTGCTGCTGACAGGGTTTGTTGTTCAGTCACTAATCTGTGTCTGACTCTTTGCGACCCCATGGATGTGCCAGGCTCCTCTGTCCTCCACTGTCTCCTGAGGAGTTTGCTCAGATTCATGTCCATTGAGATGGTTGTTCTCTCTACCTATCTCATCCTCTCCTGCCCACTTCTTTTTTGACCTTCAATCTTTCCTAGCATCGGAGTCTTTTCCAATGAGTTGGCTCAGGTGGCCAAAGTATTGGAACTTTGGCTTCAGCATCAGTCCTTCTAGTGAATATTCAGGGTTGATTGACTGGTTTGATCTCCTTGCTGTCCAAGGGACTCTCAAGAGTTTTCTCCAGCACCACAGTTCAAAAGTATCAATTTTTTGGCACTCAGCCTTTATGGTCCAGCTCTCACATCAGTACATGCCATGAAAAACCATAGCTTTAACTGTATGGACCTTTATTGGCAAAGGGATGTCTCTGCTTTTTAATACAGTGTCTAGGTTGGTCGTAGCTTTCCTTCCAAGGAGCAAGAGTCTTTTAATTTCATGGTTCCAGTCACATCCACAGTGATTTTCGTGCCCAAGAAAATAAAGTCTGTCACTGCTTCCGCTTTTTCCCCTTCTATTTGTCATGAAGTGATGGAACAGGAAAGGAAATATATGAAAGGCAAAAAATGTAAATGTTCCCTGGGGTCTGTGTATTTATACTGCATTTTACAAAGTAACATTTAATTAGCAATAGTAATAATAGCAGGGCTTCCCCTGTAGCTCAGCAGTAAAGAATCTGGCTGCAGTGCAGGAGATGCGAGTACAATTCCTGTGTTGGGAAGATCCCCTCAAGAAGAAAATGGCAACCCACTCTAGTGTTTTTGCCTGAAAAATCCCATATATAGAAGAGCCTGGTGGCCTCAGTCCATGGGGTCGCATAAGAGTCAGCCACAACTTAGCGAAAACAAGAACAATAATAGCAACATAAGAAAAACACGAGAGAGAGTATAACTGTAAAATTTTACTATAAACATTCTGTAATCTATGGCATTCCCCTCTGAAAAGATATTTACATTACTTTATAATTATTTGTAGATCTGAATAGATCTTTTGCACTTGAATTCTTTTCTAAGAATTAGTTATAATTTTGCTTACAAGTTACTGATTTATTATTTGCCTTATAATGTGTGGCAGGACTTTCATCTCCCCTCTGGTTGTACCAGCACTGTTTAGGAGCCAAACTTTGAAAGCACACGTAGATACTAATTTTAGCAGAAACACTGACAAGTTTACTTAATCTAAATAACACTCAGTTTTTCCAGTGGTACAGTGGAATAATACTGTCTTTCTCACAAGACTGTTAAAGGTTAAACAAGATAATTCATGTAAAATAATCAGCATTCTGAATAATACAAAACTCAGTAAATATTAATTAGTAAAAACACCTCTAAATGAAGAGGTGCCTGAACTAAAATAGTATTATAGATTTATAAATCTGTGTGGGGAGTTTTTTTTAGTAGAACTGTCAATATTGCTAGCTAAAAAATTATTCAAATGACTTATTAAAGTGCTAGCATGTCATACCTGTGAATGTATTTAACTTTGTGACATAGGAGCCCCGTTGCCCCCTTTGCAGCTGAGACAGACACGTGGAGCGGCCGAGCGCCCGCCACTGCCCACCAGCCAGTACCAGCCCACATGGCCAGAGCAGGCATGCTAAGCCAGGAATGTGTGCTTTCAAGAGTTTGAGAAGGTTTTTCTAATTTTAGTTTTAAATATCAACAAATATTCATTAATTGATTTTAACTTATAATATTGTCATAGGAGTTGGAGCAATTCTCTCCGAGCTATGTTTTTTCCCTTTTTTTGGGGGGGGGGGGGGTGGGAATCATCTCAATGAAATATGAGTAGTCAATTCCTAGGAAACCTCTACACCTGTATATGTACATATAATTCTTTATTCACAAGATAGAAGTAGATGGGTTCACGTCAGAAACTTTAAGTAAATATTAATAAAACAGGAACACATAGAGCAGCATTTACTTAACCAATTTACTTAGCCAGTATGCCATTTGCAGGTATTTTTAAACAGGAGCCCTGGTGATAACTGTTCTGTTATACTTTACTTTGCTAAAGCTAAATACAACGTCTTGGATGCCTTGGTCTGATTATTGCTTTTGTTTCTTCTGAACGGCCAGTTTCCTGTTCTTTTGAGAAAGCCTAAAATCACCTGTCTAAAGCAAAATCAGACTCCTACCCTCTTCCCTTTTTTATTTAAGCAAGGCCTCCCCCGTGGGTCTTCATTTTGAAACAGTCTTTTTTATCTCTGCAACATATCATTGGATCCTTAATCAAAAGCTAGAACTAGAGCAATGTGGAAGGTAAGCTGTAGATTAGGTGACAGCGGTACTGAATGGTCAGGTTCACAGAGAAAGAAGGGTCGGGGTGCTCCCAGCATTCCATGATGAGGCCTCAAAAATAGCCAAAGAACAAACTATCCATTGTTAGAATTTCAAAAACAAAATATCCTTATTTTAAGATCTTCCTGAATATATCTGCTTGGAGAAGGAAATGGCAACCCACTCCAGTGTTCTTGCCTGGAGAATCCCAGGGACGGGGGAGCCTGGTGGGCTGCTGTCTCTGGGATCGCACAGAGTCAGACACGACTGAAGTGACTTAGCAGCAAATATATCTGCTTAGACTCTCTTTACCAGCTGTTGAATTCTGACAAATAAAATATAACAATTAAAGAAGTCTCTTGCAGTACCACTTTGGCACAAAATAATTTTTTCTTACAGCAGATTACAGAGACGTTTAATAATAGGTATGACTTGATTTGTAATTAACATTTGTATTTTGTTTCTGAAAGTATAGGAAAGCATCAGCATCAACTCACATTTTAAGAAGTGAATTCTTTCAAATGTGTTTTAAATAAATGAGTAAAAATAAGAACAGTTTAATACTGTGTAGAATATGTCCCTTTAGAAAGCACAGGATTTCTCAACCTCTCAGCACTTTGGATATTCTGGGCTGAATGTTCTTTGTTGTCAGGGTCTGTCCTGTGCATTGTAGGATGTTTAGCAGCGTCCCTGGTCTCTGCCCAATAAATAGTGCAAACACACCTTAGCCCTTCATGTCCTAGCCCCTGCTTGTGAGAAACAGCATTATCTCTGGACACTACTAAATGTTCCCTGAGGTGTAAAACCACCGGTTCAAAACAGCTATTTTTGTCAATTCCAGAAAATAAACAGAGATGAGTCAATATGAATTGCTTTGTGTGTGCGTGCTAAGTCGCTTCAATTGTGTCTGACTCTTTATGACCCTATGGACTATAGCCCACCAGGCTCCTCTATCCATGGGATTCTCCAGTGAATTGCTTTAAAGCTCATTAAATTTTTCAGGAAAAACAAATGAGCAGTCAGAAGTATCAGGAAGAGTAAAATAATGAAGATGAAATTTATAATGTTCATTCATACATAAGTCATGTAATTATACAGTCCAGAAAAATTTTGAGCATTTACTTTTTATCTTTCATGGCAATCCTGAAAAGCAGCTAAAATATTTAGAAACTTTTCTAGTTAAACTATCTCATTCTACAGATGGGAAAAGAGTATTACTTTACCAAGTTAGAGGTAACTTTTCAACCAAGAATTAGTTACCTTGGGCTGAGTGAAGGTCAGTGGACAAGGCTGTCTTTGAGCAGGTAGAGTCAGTGCAGGTACACAGAGGATGAACCTACAGTACAAGGCTCCCCAGACACAGCCCTGAGATGTGTCCATCAGCTGGATTTTGCTCAGATGAAGTGCTGCCATGATTCCCAGCAGTACTGCACCTCGGGGACCACCATGTTTCTCTTTGAGCTGCTGCCCTCTCCAGCCAACGCTGCTACACGGGAATGGAAACAAAAGACTCAAAAAAGAGGCCAGAGTCTGTTTCACTTGGCTGATGCAAAAAGTAGGCTCCATACAGGATGCTCATTATCATTAATAAATACATTGTTGTTGAAAACATGTTATTAAAATAATTCAATTTAAAATGCATTTTTAAAGTACGGTGCCTTTTTAAAGTACAGTGCTATCTTGGAAATCACATTTTAAAATATGACAGTATCATGTATCTATATCGATGTTAGTGTCTTTGATTGTATTTATTTTATCATGGAATCAAAGAGCATAAGGGTTTCTTGGACACCCCCTCCTCTTTTCTTGGTTTGCGTACTTCCACTCCACCGAGCTGCCTGAACCTAGGAGACACCAGTGCTCCTCTCAAGGATCTAAATCATCTGAAGCAGTGATTCTGAGCCCGAATGCCATTATTTCTGTAGAAGCACAGCAGAATCTCTGCAAAGAGTGATTTTTTGGGAAAATATATTTAAATTTTAATTAAATGACTATAATTTTTATAATATAAACTATAGAAATAGAGTGCCAGTAAATGGGGTGGTAATTGGAGGGGAGCATAAAGTCCAAGGACAGATTTGTTGAGTGAGTGACTTTTTTTAACATGAGAGATATGTAATATTTTACATACTGGTAAAAATGTAAAAGATGCTGGTGTTTTGAGAAAAAGTACAGAAACGTTACTGAGCAAGGCTGCCACAGGCTGTGCAGCATCATTCCTGTCAATGTGATGGGAGTGATGCCCCCGGAGCTGTGCAGTGTGGTTGCCTTTACAGAGGACACACATGTTAGGTAATAGAAAAAGCCAACTGTGCTGTTAAATGGCTGGTTTCATGCAGCTCAGGATAAAGTTTCAGTTAACTGTCAGATTTAGGAAGCACAGCACCTAAGGTAACTGGGTTAGAAGTGAAAATGATGTGCCATGGGATGGTGACTTGCACATTTTTTGGCTTGTTGACCCCTTAAAAGAATTTTGAAACAGTTTGTATCCCCTTGTGTAATTTTATAGTGATACCTACAACTATTTTCTATAATTTTAAATAGTTGCAATGGATATATTTTCTGGCATGTGAGGTAGTATACATTTACTGTATTTTCATAAACATGTAAAGACTTAGAGCTATAAATTAATTTGTGGGAAATATATGCCATGACATCTAATTGACACAGTCATTTCTTAACTGTCAAACAATCTATCAAATCAAACTTTTTGTAAGAGAAAGTAAGACTTCATTCATTTTTGGCTTGATTCTCCCTGGGTATGTACCATAAGAAGATCTGAAATAGATTGGAGAAATAGATTGGAGAAAAAAATATCTTTCTCTCATAAGGTAGGAGAAGGAAAAATCATTTTTAGAAAAGTGCTCATATGGAAGCTGGGATGTAGAAACCAGTTTTCTTAAAGATGTAAATGCTTATCTGCCCCATGGAGTCTTAAATTACCCCAAAGGGTAAGTGTATGCCAGCTCTAAGACCTCTGCTTAGTTCACACAGATGATTCCCAGAGTCGTGCCAGTGAAGACATTGGTTTCAAATAATGTCAGAGGGAAATGAATTTATCTCATGAAATGTGAGAATGAAGGGGAAAATCTTTTCTTAATCTTTCTAAAATATAATTTTAAAAATATTTATGCAACTGAGTTAATTCCTATTATAGCCATTCTGTTATTTCACTTACATTCCTAGAATTTTGTATATTCAAGTGGCCACAAAGTAGTATCTTCTCATTGACAAAAGAAGGGATGACCTTACATTTGGCACAGAAGGTATATACCATTTCACCTGGCTGTGTGTCAGTCTAAAGTCTTCATCATTAGGGTCCTTAAGTTCCAGGGAAGACAGGGAGCTTCTATGAAAGCTTTTTATATTCTGGATCCAAAGTAGTCCCCACAATTGACTGTCTCTAAGAATCTGAATTTCAGGGCACAAAAAGTATCAAAATTTTATTCTGGAACATTCCAGAACAAAATTTTATGTACTAAATAACCAATTATAATGTGTTACCAATATCTATTTGTACCTTATTTAATTAATCACATAAAATTTGATTTTGTATTTACTGGTCTGAGCCAGATAGTAAAATTAGAACATCACTAGTACTAAAGTGGTCAGGAATGTAGTTTCAGTATTTAAATGAGTTATTTAGCAAAGCATCCCAAGGACACAAGCCCTAAATTCACCTAGTTTACTGAAAAATTAAAAAATTTAAATAGACCTAACAGAAAGTCTATTGAATAGATCATAAAATTTTTTATTAAAAATTCAAAGTATTTATTATCTTGACATCATGCTTAAATAAGGAGAAAATATAAGTAATATTGGGCAATGGTCAAATGCAAACAAAGTAAAAAGTCAGCTTTAAATGATTTTGTACAGAGTGTTTTGTTTTTATGGAAGAGTGTACTTTTGTTACCTTGGGAAATAATTCTGAAAATATTGATGAATATCCTTTGGAAATAAGACTATGAAATAAGAACATTATGGTAAAATTTCAGTTCACCTATCCAGTTTCTCCCTCACCCCCATACCACAACGCTTGCCCTCTCTCAGTGCAGACACACAGTTCTCATATCAGCACCTAAACTATGTAAATGAAACTGGCGGTTTTGGTAGAGAATACCTAGTAATTTGGAGAAGGAATTCATCGGGTACTTAAAAAGGCATAAACTTAATACTACTGAGGAAGTACATTTATGGTCACTTAATATGATACTAGTAAGTTACGTATAATCTGGTAAATTGTTGCACTGTAACTCAGTATTTTTTTCTTCACAGGGCTTCACTACTTCAGAAATGTTGTCCTAGTGGGATCTCTGCAAGATCGCTATGTTCCTTATCATTCTGCCCGCATTGAAATGTGCAAGACAGCTTTGAAGGACAAACAGTCAGGTAACGAAGTAAATTAGAAATATTTAAGAGAGTTCTGTCTACCTATGAGTCTCTCCCAAATTTTTCTTGCATTCGTGTTCTCTCTCCTTTCTCTTGTCCTTGCTTTCCTCTGACTTCCTTTTCCACCTGCTGATAGTAACAGCTATCCTTTCTCCATTTTCCTTCATCTGTTTTCTTCTACCATGTAAGATGTTTTGGCCAGTGAAACCGTAGTTGTTCTTTTGAAATCCCTTTTTCATATAATTACAAATAGTTCTCCATTTTACTGCTTCAGAAGTAATTTGTGCTTCAGTTTCCTCTGGTTTCTTGGGATTGGTGGTTGCAGTAAAGGTCATGCTGCATGTTTGGCAATACTTTACTTTTAGTCAAAGAGTAAAGTAACTATACTTGTTGGCAGCAAGCAGACTAGTCAAGAAAAAAAGAGAGGACCAAAATAAAATGAGAAATGAAAGTGGAATAGTTACAACATCTGACACCACAGAAATACAAAGATCCTAAGAGACTGTGAACAATCATACACCAATAAAATGAACAACCTAAAAGAAATTGATACATTTCTAGAAATGTAAAATCTCCACAGACTGAAACAGGAAGAAATAGAAAATATGAACATAATTACCAGCAGTGGAATTTAATCAGAAGAAAAAAAAAACCCTCCCAACAAATAAAAGTACAGGATCACACAGATTCATTGGTGAATTCTACCAAAAGTTTGAATAGAGGTAATAGCTATCCTCAAACTATTCTAAAAATTGAATGTGAAGAAAGATTTACATTATTCTACAAAGCCAGCATCACCCTGATACCAAAACTGGACAGAGGCACCACAAAAAAGGAAAATTACAAGCCAGTATCATTGATGAACATACAAGCAAAAATCCTCAACAAAATATTAGCAAACCAAATTCAACAATGTATTAAAGGGATCACACATCAAAAGTGGGACTTATTCTAGGGATGCAAGGATAGTTCATTATCTGCAAATTAATTGATGTGATACATCACATTAACAAATGATAAAAAACACATGATCATCTCAATTGATGCTGAAAAGTGTGACAAAATTCACCATCCATTCATGATGGAAACTCGTCACAGTGAGTATAAAGAGAATATATCAACATAATTTATGGGAAACAAAACCCAAAGCTAACTTCATATTCAATGGTGAAAGCTAAAAGTATTTCCTCTAAGATCAGGAATAAATCCACTCTTACCACTTTTATTCAAATAGTATTGAAAGTCGAGAAAACTAAGATCATGGACTCTGGTCCCAGCACTTCATGGCAAATAGATGGGGAAACAATGGAAACACTGACAGACTTTATTTTCTTGGGCTTCCAAATCACTACAGCCATGAAATTAAAAGACGCTTGCTCCTTGGAAGAAAACCTATGACACACCTAGACAGCACATTTAAAAAGTAGAGATATTACTTTACTGACAAAGAGTCGGACATGACTGAGCAACTGAAAAACAACAACTCACGGCAATCAGAAAAAGAAATAAAAGTCATCCAAACCAGAAGAGAAGAAGTAAAACTGTTATTGTTTGCAGATGTCATGATACTATTTGCTTTTCTATACACTGATAATGAACTGTAAGAAAGAGAAAGCAAGAAAACAGTCCTGTTTGAAATTGCATCAAAAACAAAATCCCTAGGAATAAACTTAACCAATGAGATGAAAGACCTATATTCTGAAAACTATGAAATGCTGATGAAGGAAGTTGAAGATGATAGAAAGAAATGGAAAGATATCCATGGATTGGAAGAATTAACACTGTTAAAATGTCTATACTCCCCCAGGCAATTTATAGGTTCAAAATGATCCTCATCAACATACCAGTGGCATTTTTCACAGAACTAGAACAAATAATCCTAAAATTTATACACAACCAAAAAAGATCCCAGATAACCAAAGCAGTCTCGAGGAAAAAGCAAAGCTGGACAGTCACACTCCCTGACTTCAGACTATGCTATAAAACTACAGTAATCAAAACACCACGGTGCTGGCAAAAAACAGCCACAGAGATCAATGGAACAGAATAGAGTCCCCAGACATAAACCCATATACCTATGGTCAGTTAATCTGTGACAAAAGAGGCAAAGACATACAATGGGGAAAAGATCGTCTCTTCAATAAGTGGTACTGGAAAAACTGGGCAGCTACATGTAAAAAGATGAAAATAGAACATTTTCTCACAACATATAAAAAATTAAACTCAAAATGGATTAAAGATATAAGATCAGAAACCATAAAAGTCCTATAAGAAAACATAGGCAAAAAAAAAAAAAAAACACTCTTTGACACAAGTCATAGCAGTATTTGCATCTGTCACCTCTCAATGGGCTTCCCAACTGGTGTTAGTGGTAAAGAACCCACAAAAGCAAAAATAAATGAGACCTAAATAAAACTTTCAGTGTTAACGCTCATGCACAGCAAAGGAAACCATCAAAAAACAAAAAGACCACCTGCTGAATGGGAGAAAATACTCGCAAATGATATGACCAGTAAACCAAATTATATAAACAGCTCATACAACTCAACATCAAAAACAAAAACAAACTGATTATAAAATGGGCAGAATACCTGAACAGACATTTTTCCAAAGAAAACATACAGATGGCCAACAGGTACATGAAAAGCCGCTCAGCATTGCTAATCATCAGGGAAATGCAAATCAAGATCACCATGACAAATGTTGGTGAGAATGTGAGAAAAGGGAACCCCCAATGGTCATGTATGGATGTGAGACTTGGACTGTGAAGAAAGCTGAGTGCCAAAGAATTGATGCTTTTTAACTGTGGTGTTGGAGAAGACTCTTGAGAGTCCCTTGGACTGCAAGGAGATCCAACCAATCCATTCTGAAGATCAGCCCTGGGATTTCTTTGGAGGGAATGATGCTGAAGCTGAAACTCCAGTACTTCGGCCACCTCATGTGAAGAGTCGACTCATTGGCAAAGACTGATGCTGGGAGGGATTGGGGGCAGGAGGAGAGGGGATGACAGAAGATGAGGTGGCTGGATGGCATCACTGACTCGATGGATGTGAGTCTGAGTGGACTCCGGGAATTGTTGATGGACAGGGAGGCCTGGCGTGCTGCGATTCATGGGGTCACAGAGTTGGACATGACTGAGCGACTGAACTGAACTCAACTGTACATTTGTAGTGGGAATGTAAACTGGTTCAGCCATTGTGGCAAACAATATGGAGTTTCTTCAAAAAATTAAAAATAGAACTACCATATTATCCAGTAATTCCACTTCTGGGTATATTGCCAAAGAGAAAGAAAACACGAATTCCAAAAGATACATGCACCCGATACTCAGAGCAGCATTGTTTATAGTAGTCAAGATATGGAAGCAACATGTGTCCATTAACAGATGAATCAATAAAGAAGATGTGATACATATATATGATGGAATATTACTCAGCCACTTAAAAGAATGGAATATTACCATTTGTATGCTTAGTGAAATAAGTCAGAGAAAGATAAATGTACAACGTGTTATCACTTATATGTGGAATCTAAAAATAAAGCAAATGATTAAATACAACAAGAAACAAATTCACAGCTACAAAGAACAAACTAGTGATTACCACTGGGGAGAAGGATGGGCAAGACATGGGTAGATACAAACTACTATGTGTAAAACAAACTATAAGAATATACATGCATGCTAAGTTGCTTCAGTTGTGTCTAAGGATTCTTAGCGACCCTATGGACTCTACCCTACCAGGCTCCTCTGTCCATGGGGTTCTCCAGGCAAGACTACTGGGTTGCCATGCCCTTCTCCAGGGGATCTTCCCAACTCAGGGATCGAACCCATGTATCTTATGTCTCCTGCATTGGCAGGGGGCTTCTTGACCACTGATACTATCTGAGAAGACAAGAATATACAGTACAGGGAATGTAGCCAATATTTTATAGTAACTTTAAATGGAGTATAAGCTATGAAAATATAGAATCAATGTATACCTGAAACTCAGAAGAAATGGAGTAGCCATCATGGTCAACAAAAGAGTCCGAAATGCAGTACTTGGATGCAATCTCAAAAACAACAGAATGATCTCTGTTCGTTTCCAAGGCAAACCATTCAATATCACAGTAATCCAAGTCTATGCTCCAACCAGTAACACTGAAGAAGCTGACGTTGAACAGTTCTATGAAGATCTACAAGACCTCTTAGAACTAACACCCAAAAAAGATGTCCTTTTCATTATAGGGGACTGGAATGCAAAAGTAGGAAGTCAAGAAACACATGGAGTAACAGGCAAATTTGGCCTTGGAATACACAGTGAAGCAGGGCAAAGACAATAGAGTTTTGCTAAGAAAATGCACTGGTCATAACAAACACCCTCTTCCAACAACACAAGAGAAGACTCTATACATGGACATCACCAGATGGTCAACACTGAAATCAGATTGATTATGTTCTTTGCAGCCAAAGATGGAGAAGCTCTATACAGTCAGCAAAAACAAGACAGGGAGCTGACTGTGGCTCAGACCATGAACTCCTTATTGCCAAATTCAGACTGAAATTGAAGAAAGTAGGGAAAACCACTAGACCATTCAGGTATGACCTAAATCAAATCCCTTATGATTATACAGTGGAAGTGAGAAATAGATTTAAGGGCCTATATCTGATAGATAGAGTGCATAATGAACTATGGAATGAGGTTCATGACATTGTACAGGAGACAGGGATCAAGACCATCCCCATGGAAAAGAAATGCAAAAAAGCAAAATGGCTGTCTGGGGAGGCCTTACAAATAGCTGTGAAAAGAAGAGAAGTGAACAGCAAAGGAGAAAAGGAAAGACAGAAACATCTGAATGCAGAGTTCCAAAGAATAGAAAGAAGCGATAAGAAAGCCTTCTTTAGCGATCAATGCAAAGAAATAGAGGAAAACAACAGAATGGTAAAGACTAGAGATCTCTTCAAGAAAATTAGAGATACCAAGGGAACATTTCATGCAAAGATGGGCTCGATAAAGGACAGAAATGGTATGGACCTAACAGAAGCAGAAGATATTAAGAAGAGATGGCAAGAATACACAGAAGAACTGTACAAAAAAGATCTTCACGACCCAGATAATCACGATGGTGTGATCACTGACCTAGAGCCAGACATCCTGGAATGTGAAGTCAAGTGGGCCTTAGAAAGCATCACTACGAACAAAGTTAGTGGAGGTGATGGAATTCTAGTTGAGCTATTCCAAATCCTGAAAGATGATGCTGTGAAAGTGCTGCATTCAATATGCCAGCAAATTTGGAAAACTCAGCAGTGGCCACAGGACTGGAAAAGGTCAGTTTTCATTCCAATCCTAAAGAAAGGCAATGCCAAAGAATGCTCAAACTACCGCACAATTGCACTCATCTCACACGCTAGTAAAGTAATGCTCAAAATTCTCCAAGCCAGGCTTCAGCAATATGTGAACCGTGGACTTCCAGATATTCAAGCTGGTTTTAGAAAAGGCAGAGGAACCAGAGATCAAATTGCCAGCATCCACTGGATCATGGAAAAAGCAAGCGAGTTCTAGAAAAACATCTATTTCTGCTTTATTGACTATGCCAAAGCCTTTGACTGTGTGGATCACAATAAACTGTGGAAAATTCTGAAAGAGATGGGAATACCAGACCACCTGACCTGCCTCTTGAGAAATCTGTATGCAGGTCAGGACGCAACAGTTAGAACTGGACATGGAACAACAGACTGGTTCCAAATAGGAAAAGGAGTACGTCAAGGCTGTATATTGTCACCCTGCTTATTTAACTTGTATGCAGAGTACATCATGAGAAACGCTGGACTGGAAGAAACACAAGCTGGAATCAAGATTTCCAGGAGAAATATCAATAACCTCAGATATGCAGATGATACCACCCTTATGGCAGAAAGTGAAGAGGAACTCAAAAGCCTCTTGATGAAAGTGAAAGAGAAGAGTGAAAAAGTTGGCTTAAAATCAACATTCAGAAAATGAAGATCATGACATCCGGTCCCATCACTTCATGGGAAATAGATGGGGAAAACAGTGGAAACAGTGTCAGACTTCATTTTTGGGGGCTCCAAAATCACTGCAGATGGTGACTGCAGCCATGAAATTAAAAGACGCTTACTCCTTGGAAGGAAAGTTATGACCAACCTAGATAGTATATTCAAAAGCAGAGACATTACTTTGCCAACAAAGGTTTGTCTAGTCAAGGCTATGGTTTTCCTGTGGTCATGTATGCATGTGAGAGTTGGACTGTGAAGAAGGCTGAGCACTGAATTGATGCTTTTGAACTGTGGTGTTGGAAAAGACCCTTGAGAGTCCCATGGACTGCAAGGAGATCCAACCAGTCCATTCTGAAGGAGATCAGCCCTGGGATTTCTTTGGAAGGAATGAGGCTAAAGCTGAAACTCCAGTACTGTGGCCGCCTCATGCGAAGAGTTGACTCATTGGAAAAGACTCTGATGCTGGGAGGGATTGGGGGCAGGAGGAGAAGGGGACGACAGAGGATGAGATGGCTGGATGGCATCACTGACTCGATGGACGTGGGTCTGAGTGAACTCCGGGAGTTGGTAATGGACAGGGAGGCCTGGCGTGCTGCGATTCATGGGGTCGCAAATGTTGGACACGACTGAGCGACTGATTGATCTGATCTGATCTGATACCTGAAACTAATATAATACTGTAAATCAACTATACTTCAATTTAAAGAAAATTTTTAAAACCTTTTTTGTAAATCTGTATGATATTAATCCCTCTTTTAAACACTTCTCTCTCCTTTCTCTAATTATACTTCTGTATACTATTCCCTTCTCAGCATTCCTCCAGACTACATCCTTCCTCTTCTCTGAAATTTAATACCTTCGTCCCTAAAATTCATGTTTGATGGATATATGTTAGCACTCATCTGTTAATAATGAAGTAATATATGAGCATTAAAAGTGGTCTTGCCCCTTTTAAGGCAGTTTGTGCTTTTATGTGTATATGTATGTAAACTTTATCATTTATGCTTTGCATGCTCTCAATAAATCCATTGTAAGAATTATCCAGAAAGAGGGAGAGGAACACAACTTTGGAATTAAAAGCAAACCAAGCATTAAATAAACCTGCAGGCCAAAAAATAAAAAGAATTCTGTTTGATCTTTGAGCCAACTCACATTATTCTTCTGATTATGGAAAGTTACTATTCTTTCTCAAAATAATTTGGAAATATGTGGAATAATGTTAACTGCCTTTAAAAGTGTTTGCTCTAGACTCAGGTTTTAAATTTAGCCTTGTCAGGATGTCTCATCATGGCTCCTCTACAGTCGTTAAGAGACTTCATGTTGAAGAAAACTATTTGCTGTATTATATTCATTATTTTTATTTAATACCAAGTTGACAAAAACAGTGTATAATAAATTTGTTATTTTAGTTGGCTAGATAATGCGATCATTTATATTTTCTCTACAGTAGTGTCAAAAATTATATTCAAGCAAAAAAATCCTTTTAAAAGACATTTTTCTGCTTTAAATGGAAATAATGTAACTAAATTTTTTAAATTATATAAAAGTTGGAGAAGAACTTTTTTCAGTTCTTTTTGTGAACTGATTTTCCTTTTTTATATTTGTCCCATAGGACAGATCTATTCAGAAATGATCCACAACTTACTTCGCCCGGTTCTGCAAAGCAAGGACTGTAACTTGGTTCGATATAATGTCATCAATGCGTTGCCCAATACAGCTGATTCACTCATTGGCAGAGCTGCACATATAGCTGTTCTGGATTCAGAAATATTTTTAGAGAAATTCTTTCTGGTTGCTGCCCTCAAATATTTCCAATAGAATTAAAAACATTGGTAGAGACTTGACAATTACCTCATTCAACAATGATTAAGATAATCTATTATAATAAACTATAAATGCTGATAAGTTCTAAGAAATATTTATACCTTTTTATATGGAAGATAATTTATATCATCCATGTTTAGAGCTTTTTAAACATCAACTTTACTTTCTAGGTAATGTGCCTGTGCAATATTTTTTAATTTCATCTTTTTACTTTTCTATTACTTTTTCATATATTTTGCTACATAAGTATTTCAGTGAAACTTTAAGCCCATATGTATGTATGATTGTTTTATTATTGGCTTTCCACATTCTTTACATCAGACACATCATATTAAAGGCCATTATTGCTAGAATCACTCCCAAATCACTGCAGATGGTGACTGCAGCCATGTAAAAGACGCTTGCACCTTGGAAGAAAAGCTATGACCAATCTAGATAGTGTATTAAAAAGCAGAGACATTATTTTGGTGACAAAGGTCCATCTAGGCAAAGCTACGGTTTTTCCAGTAGTCAGGTATAGATGTGAGAGTTGGACAATAAAGAAAACTCAGCACCAAAGAATTGATGCTTTTGAACTGTGGTGTTGGAGAAGACTCTTGAGAGTCCCTTGGACTGCAAGGAGATCCAGTCAGTCCATCCTAAAGGAGATCATTCCTGGGTGTTCGTTGGAAGGACTGATGCTAAAGCTGAAACTCCAATATTTTTGCCACCTCATGCGAAGAGCTGACTCCTTGGAAAAGACCCTGATGCTAGGAAAAATTGAAGGGAGGCGGAGAAGGGGACGACAGAAGATGAGATGGTTGGATGGCATCACTGACTCGACGTGCTAGACAGGGAAGCTCTGGGAGTTCGTGGTAGACAGGGAAGACTGGTGTGCCGTAGTGCATCGGGTCACAGAGTCAGACACAACTGAGTGATTGAACTGAACTGAATTGCTAGAATAGCATGGGATTTTAAATTTTCTAGTATGGGGGTATTATTTAGTTAGTCATAAATTTTACTTTTAACATTTTAGTATGTTTAACTGGAAATAAAATTATGGCTGCTAAAATATATTTTTTGAAATCAACTATTTTGCCCTCTCAAACCGGGTAGTTCATATATGACAATGTTATAAAAGTTTTCTATAAAAAGTTATTATTACTGTTGCTAGTAAACATCTGCCATGCCTATTAAAATATATTTTCTACAGGTGATTTCAACATTATTTCTCATATTGACTTTTATTACTGGAACTTTTCATGTTCATGTTAGCAGCATCTAGAGATTTTTTGAATGTTTGAATGCCCTCTGCCTTGGTTTGGTTGGAATTTTGCTAAATTTGGTAATGTTGCTTGAACTTTCTGAGTACATTTCTTTAACTTTTTCATGGACTTCCTTGTATGTACATAATAATTGTTGAAATTTATGAAATACTTTTATGAATTTAGATAATTTTTAAATATTGCTAAAATTTGTTGAACTAAAGAGTAATGTAAATACAATAATTCATGGAACAAAATAATTAACTTTACATGTTTGGTGACACAGATGCAAATGTTTTGATATATGGAGATGTTAAGTCTCTTGACTTTACTCAAGGTGCTGAATAGCATTAAATTCACTATTTTCCTTTCCTGTTTTACTTGTGAAAATAACAATGCACTAAGGATAATAGAAGGTCTATTTGCATTTACCAGTTGTGATAGAAGGCTTTTGTAAATACGTATTGTAAAATTGATGCATGTTTATTTTTAGCATTGTGTTATTGCCTCTGCTGCTAATAAATGAACAAATGACTATCTGGAGGACAGCTAAAACACTCGCTTATTTTCAGAATACTAGAGGTGTATTTTTATTTATAATTGGATAGACTATATTAATTAACTTTATAGGACAGTGTGATTGTGTAACTTATACCTTTGTGAACTATTTTTATAATTTATATCATTTGCATATGTTAAAACATATTTCATTATGCTCCATAATTGTTTTTTTAAAAACAGATGAAAATTTTTGAATTGAGTAAGCAATAATATACCAAGTGCATTATAACTGGAAAATGTAAATGCATTATTCACCCTGTATTTTTGCTACACACATTTTTTCATCTTCACATTCCTTGGTCCTGAGTTTAAAATACCATACTTTTTTCTTGTATATCTTTTCATTTCTTATTTTTAACTAAAAGAAGTTTCACTTATGAGTTTGAATAATCTTCTGGGTTTATCAAAGTATTCATGCTTATTCATAATCATACTATTGTTTTTAAGGGAAAATTGCTCTTTATGATCATGGTTGGTTGATTGGATGTTTGTTGTTTTAATACAGTTTTAAAAACATATCAGTGATCATGGTTTCCAGTCCAATAAATTTAACTTCTGATTTACTAGAGAAACTGTTATACACTATTCACCTTCAAATTCAGAGTGCAGGGGTGGGGCAATGATCATCCGAAACAGTGTAGTTGACTCTTAGACAACGAATCTCATTAAACTGTATATCAGTTAGAATTCTGGGTTGTAAACAACAAAAACCATTGTGATTAACTTCAGCAGAAAAAGAATTTATTGAAAAATATAGGTAGTTCACAAAATTGACAGAAAGACTGGAAAACCACTCTTAGATAACAGGTAGAAACCAAGGAAGTGAGGTGACCAAAATTATATCCAAGTTCCCACTCCAGAGGAGCTAGAGGTTTGTGTATATTTCTGCTGGCAGGGATTCCTCTAAAAACTGGATTACATCTGCTGCTTTGCATCACTCATTCCAGATTCAGTCTCATGAACGTGTGATTGACATGCTGTCCTGTGCCAGCACTCAAGCTGCCAGGCACCCACCCAGGTGAGTATATCAGGCTTTCTCAGCCTCTGCAGCAGAAGAAGATGGGACCATTTCTTCTGCCAGAATTCAGAAATGGGTGTGATGACTGAGCCCAAATAGAAAAACACAGCACGTCCACTACAGTCCACTTCTTTGCCTTTCCAGCATCACAAATATTGTACTCACACATTTTTACAAATGGTTCCTCCTAACCTAATACTGTTAACACCCCTGTCCAGTTTCAGGTCCAGGATCTTGGTGTTCTGTCC
The DNA here is from genome assembly GCF_002263795.3 of Bos taurus. Classification (NCBI taxonomy): domain Eukaryota; kingdom Metazoa; phylum Chordata; class Mammalia; order Artiodactyla; family Bovidae; genus Bos; species Bos taurus. Next base: position 9,675,950 of record NC_037336.1, read on the forward strand.
ATTTCTCCACTGGTTCTGTAATGATCTTGCCTCAGTAATGTGCAGCCACAGAGAAAAATATGACTTCATCACCCACCCCACAACGCACAATGAGAGAAAAGAAGTTATTAACAGTATAAGCACATGCATGAGCCAGTGAGGAAAAAAATAACAACTAGAGCAGTGCTTTGCAAGTTTCCTTGGTGAATTCCATAGGGGCTCCACAACAGACCAGCTGAAGTGTAATCTTCTCCAGGGCAGGATTTGAGGAGCAGCGTGTTTTATGTCCCAAAGCTCTCCAATTTCAAAGCAAAACCATGGTAAATACAGCCCTCAGTTCTGCCACTGGTCATGAGGCTAGATGGTTATGAGCTGTCACCACTGCCTCTTATTCCCTGTTTGCTTTCTGTTCAGCCAGCACCTCAGCTGATAAGATTTCTTTACCCAAAGATCTGAGACTTAGGTGATCTTGCCTCTACATGCTTGCAATAGTCTACTTAATGTTTACAGTTCAACATGATATTGTGAACAGGTACTCCAGGAGATGAGGTCCTCCAAGTTCTAGACAGTCCCTACTCCCCTTTCTCCTGTGGTCATAGGGCCCATCCCTACAGCTAGCACCTTAACCACTTCTTCTAACCCCTTACCCAGTTGATCAGTCACTAAGTCATGTCAGACTTTGTGTCCCCATGGACTGCAGCATGCCAGGCTTCCCTGTCCACTATCTCCCAGGAGTTTGCTCAAACTCATTTCCGTTGAGTCAGTGATGCCATCCAACCATCTCATCCTCTGTCGTCCCCTTCTCTTCCTGCCTTCAATCTTCCCCAACATCAGGGTCTTTTCCAGTGAGTCAGCTCTTTGCATCAGATGGCCGAAATACTGGAGCTTCAACTTCAGCATCAGTCCTTCCAATGAATATTCAGGGTTTCCTTTACGATTGACTGGTTTGATCTCCTTGCAGTCCAAGGAACTCTCAAGAATCTTCTCCAGCATCATCATTTGAAAGCATCAATTTTTCAGCACTCAGCATTCTTTATGATCCAATTCTCACATCTGTACATGACTACTGGAAAACCATAGCTTTGACTATATGGACCTTTGTGGGCAAAGGGATGTCTCTGCTTTTTAATATGCTGTCTAGGTTTGTCACGGAGAAGGCAATGGCACCCCACTCCAGTACTCTTGTCTGGAAAATCCCATGGATGGAGGAGCCTGGAAGGCTGCAGTCCATGGGGTCGCTGAAGTTGGACACGACTGAGCAACTTCACTTTCACTTTTCACTTTGATGCACTGGGGAAGGAAATGGCAACCCACTCCAGTGTTCTTGCCTGGAGAATCCCAGGGACGGGGGAGCCTGGTGGGCTGCCGTCTATGGGGTCCCATAGAGTCGGACACGACTGAAGCGACTTAGCAGCAGCAGCAGCAGGTTTGTTATGGCTTTCCTTCCAAGAAGCAAGTGTCTTTTAATTTCATGGCTGCAGTCACCATCTGCAGTGATTTTGGAGCCAAGAAAATAAAATCTGCCACTGTTTCCATTTTTACCCCATTTATTTGCCATGATGAGCTAAGAATGACCAGTTGGCAATCCCAACTTCCAACTCAGAGAAAACACTGTATCCCCTTATACTCCACACCGGGCACAAAAACTGGCATACCAGCAGAACCTAGAATCATGGAGATGGATGATGAGCAGTGAGGGTCTGAGACTGTCTTACTTGCCGTCTTGCTGGCTGCAGTTCCATGGATGTTTGAGGGCAGGAGACTCCTGGGTCAGAGACAAGAAACTTGATTACAGCAAAGTCGTGGCCAAAGTGTCAGCACATTCACAGCAGTTCCTAGAACCTCAGTTCCCACAGCGATGTGGAGGGCCAGGTGGCACGTGTACACCCAGTGCAGGTCCAGGACCAAGCATGTTGGGTTGCATTAAGGGAGAAGAATCCAGGGCTGAGACCCAAGCCATTTAAAAAACAAAAAACTTTTTATTGGAGTTGACACACAATGTTGTATTAGTTTTATGTGTATAGCAAAGTGAATCAGTTATATACTCAATTTTATTTTTTTTAGATTCTATTCTCATATAGGCCATTATAGGGTATTGAGTAGACCTCACTGTGCCTTATATTTTTCTCATATTTGAGTAATATTCCATTGTATACACACCATTTCTCCTTTATCCATTCTTCTGTTGCTGGGCATTTAGGTTGCTTCCACATCCTATCTACTGTAAATAGTGCTGTAGTGAACACTGGGGGTGCACCTGTCATTTCCAATTACGGTTTTCTCTGGATATATGTCCAGGAGTGGGATTGCTGGGTCACATGGTAATTCTGTTGTTTTTTAAGGAACCTCCACACTGTTCTTCATAGTGGATGTACCAATTTATATTCCCACTATCAGTGTAGGATTGTTGCCTTTTCTCCACATCCTCGCCAGTATTTATTGTTTGTCAATTTTTTGATGATGGCCATTCTGATCAGTGTGAGGTGATATCTCATTGTAGTTTTGATTTTCACCTATGATTTTTCTGGAAACACAGAAGACCCTGAATAGCCAAACCAATCTTGAGAAAGAAAAATGGGAGCTGGAGGAATCAGACTCCCTGACTTCAGATAGTCTGAAGCTGTAGCTACAAAGCTACAGTAATCAACACAGTATGGTACTGACACAAAAACAAACCCATAGATCAATGAAATAGATGTGGAAGTCCAAAGATAAACCCATGTACTCTGGTACCTTATCTATTACAAAGAAGGCAAGAATATGCAATGAAAAAAAGGCAGTCTCTTCAATTAGTGGTGCTAGGAAAACTGGACAGTTATATATAAAATCATGAAATTAGGACCACACCATGCACAAAAGCAAATTTAAATGCATTAAAAGCCTGGATGTAAAGCCAGACAATACAAAACTCTTAGAAAAAAACACAGGCAGAACACTCTGACATAAATCGCAGGAGGAGCTTTTTTGACCCACCTCCTCAAGTAATGAAAATAAAAATTTAAAAATGGGATCTACTTAAAAACTCTTGCACAGCAGAGGAAACCATAAAAATACAACCCTCAGATTGAAGAAAATATTTGCAAATCAACTGACAAGAGATTAATATCCAAAAATACAAACACCTCCCTCATGCAGCTCAATATCAAAAAACCAAACAAAAAAGCCCCACAAATAACCCAACCAAAACATAGGCACAAAATCTAGACACTTCTCCAAAGAAGACACATAGATGGACCAAAACAGCACATGAAAAGATGTTCAACATCACTAATTATTAGAGAAAAGCAACCCAAGGCTATTTTTTACCTAGCAGCACACAATCCAGTTCTTTGCCCCAGGAGAGCAGCAGTTAAATGGTAGTAATGCTGTGGTTGCCTTGATCTACTTAGATGCCCATGTGACCATCTACAGAAACTGCCCTGCCAGGCAATGAAGCTGCAGTTGGCACGCTCAGCAATAATACGCAGGAATGCTTGACCCATGGAAGTCTGTGTCTTCCCACAGTTGTCAGATGTCACAGCAAGGTAACAGTCCCTCTGCTACTCTTTGGACACTGTTACTCTGTCAACATGAGAGCTGTCACTGAACACTGTTAATTCATTTGAAGCATATGCCAGATCCTTTAGGACATGATCCGAAAGTATTTTTCTCACATGGGGCTGTCCTACAAGACCAGTTGCTTCTGGGTTGATGGGATATGTGATGAAGCCGATTTATCCCACAGGCCTCTGTACCCACAGTCATCAGTGAGTTCTTTGGTGAGAAGCAATGTTGTAAGGGAGGCTACATAAAGTGTATGGAATGTAAGGTATTCAGTAAGTCCACAGGTGAAGTGAAGTGCATAAAAGAAGCACAAGTCAGGCATAACAATCGAAACCCAGAATAATTGTTTATTCCTATACAGCAAATTGCTGCCTCCTCCATTATAGATGTAGGAGACCTGGGTTCAATCCCTGGGTTGGGAAGATTCCCTGGAGAAGGGAAAGGCTACCCACTCCAGTATTCTGGCCTGGAGAATTCCATGGACTATATAGTCCATGGGGTTGCAAAGAGTCTGACACGACTGAGCAAATTTCACTTCACTCATAGTAGAGTCACTTGTAATCAGAGCCACCACTTATGCTGTTCCAGACTGTATCAGGATTGGGTTGGTCTCTGCAAGTAGTGGTGCTAGCCCATCAGAGTTGGCAAGGGTGAAACTATGTTAACACTACAGGCATGTCTCCATGCCACTGTGGCTGCCTTGTCAGGGACGCACTAAACAAGCACAGCTGTGGTGAGGGGCAGAGACTGACCGATGCCTACAGAGTTGTGGTAACCAGCCTCTAAAAAGCCCTTCAGCGATCCCCACCTGCTGGCATTCTCCTCTGGTGTAATCCCCTTTCTCTGACATAGGCTGGGTTTGCTGGTTCACTGCTAATCAAGAATTCAGCAAAAGTGATAGGTTGTCACTTCTGAAGTGAGATTACAAAGGGACTGTGCCTTCCATCTCCAGCAGTCTCCGCCGTTCTCCTGCTTGTTCATGGACACTCAGCTGCCATGTTGTAAGATGACTTCTGGAGAAGCCCATATAGTGCAGAACTGAGAAAGGTCTTCAGTCCAAAAGCCACAAAGAACTAATACCTGCCAATAATCAGGGAGCCGATCCTCCCCTAGTCAAGCCTCCATGTGAGACACGAACCGAGTTCACAGCTTGACTGCAATCTCATTTAATACCTAGAGCCAGAGGCACCCTGGATCCTGGATTTAGGAGGCACAAAAGGGGTGAGAGAATAGATGTTTATTGTTTTAAGCCACAAAATGTTGGTATGTTAGGCAGCAATAGATAACCTACAGTAATCTTGTTCTGTAGTCAAAGCTTTGGTTTTTCCAGCAGCCATGTATGGATGTGAGAGTTGGACCATAAAGAAAGCTCAGTGCTAAAGAATTGATGCTTTTGAACTGTGGTGTTGGAGAAGACTCTTGAGGGTCCCTTGGACTGCAAGGAGATCCAACCGGTCACTCTAAAGGAGATCAGTGCTGAGTGTTCATTGGAAGGACTGATGCTGAAGCTCCAGTACTTTTACTACCTGATGTGAAGAACTGACTCCTTGGAAAAGACTCTGATTCTGGGAAAGACAAGGTGGGAGAAGGGGAGGAAAGAAGATGAGATGGTGGGATGGCATCACAGACTGTGATGGACCTCAGTTTGAGCAAGCTCCAGGATTGGTGATAGACATGGAAGCCTGGCAAAGAGTTGGACATGACTGAGCAACTGAACTGAATCTTGTTCTAATTAAAAGCTCTGTTGCAACAGGACCCTTCTTTTGAGCATTCAGTGGGACCCAAATGTTATGCTTTGACGTCATTTGGAGATGTCCTAATTCCAAAAAAAGTATCACAAAACCTTTACATTTTCCCAGTCCCTCACCACTTGATTTCAGTGCCCACGAAATGATGTATATCTTTATCTCAAGTTCTATCTCCTTCCAGGCAAAGATAATGCCCTTCCCTCTGGGAGGATTTATTTTTATTTGTTTTGTCTCTGCTGTTCCTCAAAGCACCTGTAAAATGCTCAAAATACCAAAGCAGTCATTTTCCAGCTGGTCAGTATATTGGGCAAAGCCCTCTGTAATCTAGCTTTGCGTTGTTTCCTTGATCAAGTGGTCACATGGAACTCATTATCAAGCTGTAAATATGAACTAAGGGTGAAAAGGTGTGTGTGCAACCTACCAAGCTACTTGTTAATGAAAACTGCTGGGGTTTTGGCTTTGGGCCTTTCTGAAAATACCACTTCCTCCTGGTGAAAGGAGTCCTTATCTAGGAGAAACATATCTCCGGTTCAGAGAACTCAGATTCTGCAGCCACGTGACATTACTTGGTCAGACATTACTAGGGTCCAGTTCAGTTCAGTTCAGTCACTCAGTCGTGTCCAACTCTTTGCGACCCATGGACTGCAGCATGCCAGGCCTCCCTGTCCATCACCAACTCCCCGAGCTTACTCAAACTCATGTCCATTGAGTCGGTGATGCCATCCAACCATCTCATCCTCTGTCATCCCCCTTTCTTCCTGCCTTCAATCTTTCCCAGCATCAGGGTCTTTTCAAATGAGTCAGTTCCTCACATCAGGTGGCCAAAGTGTTGGAGTTTCAGCTTCAGCATCAGTCCTTCCAATGAATATTCAGGACTGATTTCCTTTAGGATGGACTGGTTGGATCGTCTTGCTGTCCAAAGGACTCTCAAGAACACCACAGTTCAAAAGCATCAATTCTCTGAAGCTTAGTTTGTTTATAGTCCAACTCTCACATCCATACATTGGAAAAAACATAGCCTTGACTAGACGGACCTTTGTTGGCAAAGTAATGGGCCCAAGAGCAAGCCAAAAACTTTGCTAAAAAAAAAAAAAAATCAAAGGGACTCCACTGTAATTCTGTTTAGACTTCCACAGGTCCCATGAAGCCTCCTGCCCTGCCATACATTCTGCGAACGTCACTGGAACTGCTGCACCAGGAACGAAGATGCACAGTTCTACCTCCCTGCGGGCACCCCACTCCAGTACTCTTGTCTGGAAAATCCCATGGACGGAGGGGCCTGGTGGGCTGCAGTCCATGGGGTCGCTGAGCGACTTCCCTTTCACTTTTCACTTTCATGCATTGGAGAAGGAAATGGCAACCCACTCCAGTGTTATTGCCTGGAGAATCCCAGGGAAGGGGGAGCCTTGTGGGCTGCCGTCTATAGGGTCGAACAGAGTCGGACACGACTGAAGCGACTTAGCAGCAGCAGCAGCTGGACCAGATGAGAGCCTTCTGCTCGGTGCTGCACTCAAACTGCATCTTCCAGTCCACCCGGAAAGTGGGTGCGAGTTCACTGAACAAGCAGACATGTATAAAAGAGAACTGAGGGGAAAGAAACCTATTGCACGAGCTAAAGAGTAGCACTTGCCCGATCTTTGTGGCCTGGACCAGCGAGCTCCCAAGAGACCTTCACCTTCAAGTTGAGGCGAAGCAAATGGATTAAGATGAACAAACGAAGGCATGCCTCCGTTTGAGGGGATCCACCTTCACCCACGATTTGAGGTTTTCATCAACATGGGGTTCAGGGTAGTTTGTGTTGTTCTTCAAGAGAAGGCTGAGCTGTTCCACATTTTCTTGCAGACCGCCCAGTGCCGGAGCGCGGATTTCTGGGGTGGCGTCGGGTCGGGCGCGCTTGGCCCACGTTAGCTTTTGGAGAAGGGAATGGCAATGCACTCCAGTATTCTTGCCTGGAGAATTCCATGGACGGAGAAGCCTGGCAAGCTGCAGTTCACGGGGTTGCAACGAGTCGGTCACGACTGAATGACTGCAGAGAGGCCAGCTCCGCGCCGGAGAGAGCCCCGCCCCCTCAGGCCCCGCCCCCGTACCGCAGGCCCCGCCCCAGTCGCGGGGCGGGCCGGGACGACGCGACCCGCGAACACCTCAGGGCAGGCAGTTGCGGACGCCGCGGGAGCGGACGCCATGGCTGCGTTAGGACTCGCTTCGTTGCTGGGCCGCGTCCCGGCTACAGCGTGGAGAGCGGCAAGTAAGGCGCCCCGGCCTGGGGCCGAGGTCGCGGGCAGGGTCGCGAAGGCCCAAGCACCGAGAGAAACGCGTCCGGCCGGGCGGCGGTGTGCTGCCGTCTCTGGGGCCCTGGGGACCGCAGAGCCTCCCTGGCCATCGGACTCGTGCGCGGGCAGGTCCTTCCCGCCCGGGCTCAGATGGAACCCGAGCGGCACGGTCACAAGTCCCGCCCGGCCGCAGGCCTGCTTTCCGCCGGCCGCCGCTCTGGCCACCAAGGCGGAGCGGAAGTTCCGGGTCCTGGAGGGCGCGCTAGTGCGCGTGCACGGTGCGAAAAGTGGGCCCTGAGGCAGTGCACGCGTCGTGTACCTAGGGTATTTACATTGGAAAGGATTTATGGCAGTTTGCAGTACAAAATACGGAAAAGCACTGAATTTTGGAAAAGTAGGCCAAGGCAAATAAGTATAATAAAAATTAGATGAAGCCAGGAGACTATTAAAGTATGCATGCTTTCAGTAAAAAAGACATTTTTTTTTAAAGCCTTTTTTGTTGGAAATTTTTCTCGATATATGTTACAACCTTAACCCACTGAATATTCTAAGCATAGTTTTAATTTAGGACATCCTGGAGAAGTTGAAAGTTGAAAACAGTTCCAGCCGGCATCCTAAAGGGCCCAAGATGTTTGTTTTCATACATATATATATATAGTTTGTTTTCATTTATATATAGCTTGTTTTCATTTCTTTCATCATTTCTCCCCCAGACATACTGCTTTTTGTTTTGTATTTTTTTCAGACTAAACTTTTTACTCTGTATTGGTGTGTAGCGTATTAACAATGCTGTGGTAATGTCAGGTGAGCAGGAAAGGGACCCAGCCATACATGTACATGTATCCAGTCTCTCTCCAACCACCTGCTCCTGCCCCATCCAGGCTAGCACATAACATTAAATAGAGTTCGATGGGCTATACAATGGGTCTTTGGTTATCCATTTTGAATATAGTAATGTGTACATGACCCAGACATACCACTTGTTGATTGTAAAAATTGTAAATGGTCCGGAAATGAATAATATGGAAAGTAAAATCCCCCTTGCTATACAAACCTCAAAGTAATAACTGTATACAATTTTGCTCTGTGTTTATTCAACATCCCTTTTTCACTGAGGTTAAAAGCTCAACAATGAAATGTTTCATATCAAAAACTTATACAACATCTATGAGTTAAGAAGCAAAGCCAACATTTATGAACCCATTCTCCAGTTTAAGAAATAGAATGTTTCCATTGCCAAGCTGTGTGCTGCTTCCTGATGCACTTGTGTAACTTTATAGAAATGACTTCATGCCTTTTGTATTTGTTTTACCATTTTTTCAAACAACATTGTTCTGAAATCCATCCATATTGTTATGTGATGTTGTAATTAGTAAATGGTGAAAATGTATCATACCTTTAGGGGGTTTCCCAGGTGGCTCAGTGGTAAAGAATCCACCTGCCAAACAGGAGATGTGGGTTCCATCCTTGGGTGGGAGAAATCCCCAGGAGAAGGACATGGCAGCCCACTCTAGTATTCTTGCCTGGGAGATCCCATGGACAGAGGAGCCTGGCAGTCCCTGGGGTCACAAGAGAGTCGGACACAACTTAGCAGTTAAACACACACACATCATACTTTTTTCCTTTCCCCCTCTCAGTGGACATTGTGTAATTCGGGAAGCACCAGATTTGGCTGCTACACATCTGTGGGTGCGCTTGCACAAGAGGTTGAATTCCTGGAATGTATGGTAAAGACCTGTTCAGTTTTACAATGTGATGCCAAATCGTAAAGGCATTTTTCATTCCTACTGGCAATTAATACTTCTGCCAGCAGTATATCAGAGTTTCTATTGCTCCAAATACTTGCCAACATCTGATAGCATCAGAAAATTTAATTTTTGTCTGTGTGTAGGGTGTTGAAATAGTATTTCATTATGATTTTGCATTTCTCTGGTTAGAGAAATGAAACATCTTTTCAAAAGTTTTTTTTATTTTTCTGGTGAAATATATCTTCATTTTATTGGGATTGTTTGTCTTTCTTATCTATATTCTTTACATATATTTGACCTCTATGCCTTTTTTAAGTTGCATAAGTGTGGCAAATAGCTCTGTTTGAGGATGGCAGGAATGACAAGTGCTTACTGAACTGAGAAGGCATCTTGAGACTGAAAAAGCGAGGCAGGGAGGTTCATATAATCAGTGGGTCAGTTTATCATAGGGTGACTTATAGGCTGGGATCAGGCAGACAGCCATCAGGAACCATTAGCAGCTGTACTTCACACTGCCAAGGGGCCAGTGGGACAGTTTTATAGTTAACCTAGGGTGTGAAGGTATGTGGGCTTCCCTGGTAGCTCAGCTGGTAAAGAACCCGCTTGCAATGCAGGGGACCCTGGTTCAATTCATGGGTTGGGAAATTTCCCTGGAAAAGGGATAGGCTACCCACTTGAGTAGTAACCCACTTGGGCCTCCCTGGTGGCTCAGATAGTAAAAAATCTGCCCACAATGTGGGAGACCTGGGTTTGATTTCTGGGTTGGGAAGATCTGAAGAAGGGGATGGCTACCCACTCCAGTAGTCTTGCCTGGAGAATCCCTATGGACAGAGGAGCCATGGGGTCAGAAAGAGGACACGACTGAGCAATTAAGCACAGCACAGCAGCATATGAAGGTAGAAGGTGTTGTGGTGGCTGGGAATATGTCAGCTAAGGTTTTCATCCTTGTTTAAGGGGACTAACAGTTTAGAGGTTACCTGATCCTAATGATTATTTAACAGTATCTATTAACTGCTGAGCCCTTGACAACAGAGAGCAATTTACCCCATACAGTCCTGGGTAGGGTCGGCGGAAAGACTGGAGGAACTGTGTAGCCCAAGATGATGTCACTTAAGATATCAGCTGTATAAGCTAGGTTGTGAGCTGTTTTTGTCACTCTTATGGTGTCTTTCTAAAAAAATTATCTTCAGAGCTTCCCTAGTGCTCAGTGGTGAAGAATTAGCCTGCCAGTGCAGGAGACACAGGTTCGATCCCTGGTCCAGGAAGATCCCAAATGCTATAGAGCAGCTAAGCCTGTGCACCACAGCTTTTGAGCCTGTGCCCAAGGGCCAGTGAACTCAACCACTGAGCCCATGCACCCTGTGCTCACCAACAGGAGAAGGCTCTGCAGTGATACGCCTCTGCACCACAACTAAAGAGTAGCCCCTACTTGCTGCAACTAGACAAAAGCCCAAATAGCAAGAAGACCCAGCACAGCCAAAAATAAAATTTAAAATAAAATTATCTTCAGCAGAAGATAGAATAAAATTATGAATCCGATTGTACAATTACAGAGCTTCAAAGGAAAGGTATCTTTTGGTAAACAAATTTATAATGCTATCTTCTTGTCTTGATACTTTTGTTTATTATCAGTGCTTTGTAGTCTTCTGAAAGAAAGCCTTCCCAACCCTAAGGTCATAAAGATATTCTCTCTCCTATATTTTCTCCTTAAAGGTCTATAGTTTAGCTTTTTTGTATTGATCTCTTTATTCCAGGAATTTATTTTCATGCATGGCGTGAAGCAGGAAACTGATTTCACTTTTTCCTCCTGTCAGTAACCAGTTGTCCCGTGTCTGTTATGTTGGACTTCCCCCCACCCTCCGATGAAATGCAGCTGTCTTACATATGCATGGACACCTGGGTTTATTTCTTGGCTCTCTTTTCCGTGTCATTGATCTGTTTGTTCCTGTGATGTAATACCTATCTTAATATCCATAGTTTTGTAACAACTCTTAATATTTAGTAGGGTAAGTCCTTTCATGTTTTTCAGAAGTGTCTTGGCTATTCTTGGATATCTGCTTCCATATAAAATTCTTTTTAAAAAGTTTCTGCTGGAATTTGGTTACAACTGCTCAGTATTTTCTAAGATTATTATTTTCTAATTGCTGCTTATGTATGGAAACGCAGTTGACTTTACTGATTTTGTATCTGGTAACCTGGGTAAATTACTTTATTAATTTCAATAATTTATTTGCAGATTTTGGTGGGGTGGTGCTGGATAGACACAAATATTGCCTGCAAATAATGAAAATCTATTTCTCCCTTTCCAATCTTTATATCTTTTTATTTTCTCTTGTTTTTCTGTTCTTGGTTAGGTTTTTCAGTACATACACTGTTGACTAGAAGTGGTGATAGGCATACTTATCTTGTTCATAATTATAAAGGGAATATGTTCATATTTTAACATGCAACATTAGCTGTAGATGTGCCCTTTATTAGGTTAATGAAGTTTCTTGCCAGTTTCTAGAAGGATTGGGGTTTTGTTTATTTGTTTATGTAGTTATCTGTTTTTTTAAGACAAAAGAAATCTTGAAAAATTCACTTTTCTTCATCTTGTTTTTAATTCATTTTTCTTGTTTAATACAGTGGGTTGGTGAATTACAGATTTTTCTGTGCTAATTAACTCGGATTCCTAGAAAATATTCAGATGTATCCGGATGATTATGTTACTATAATATTGGGTGTGGTGTGCTGATATTGTGTTCAAAAACTGCCCTGTAGTTTTCTTCTCTTAAAATTTCCTTTGCTGGTTTTGAAATTAAAGTTATTCTAGCCTGTTACAATGAATTCAAGAGTATTTTAGTCCTTTTCTTTAAGATTGAAATAAGCCATTCCTTGAGTGTTTGTTACAGTTTACATGGAAAACTATCTGGACCTGCCCTTTGGTGTGAGGTAGGATTTTAAATCTGGAAAAGACTCTGATGCTGGGAGGGATTGGGGGCAGGAGGAGAAGGGGGACGACAGAGGATGAGATGGCTGGATGGCGTCACTGACTCGATGGACGTGAGTCTGAGTGAACTCCGGGAGTTGGTGATGGACAGGGAGGCCTAGCGTGCTGTGATTCATGGGGTCGCAAAGAGTCGGACACGACTGAATGACTGAACTGAACTGAACTGAAGATGTTAAATTACTAGTTTAATTTCTGTAATGATTATTGTGGGTTTTTTTTATCAGATTTTCTCTTCTTAATTAAGTTTTGATGAATTTTCCTGGGAAAGTGTTCATTTTGTATACTTTAAATATATAGGCATAAAGTTCTAACTTTTGCTCTATGTGGGCTATGTGAGCTTCCCAGGTGGCGCTTTTGGTTAACAGATTTGTAATGTTATCTTCTTGTTTTGATACTTTTGTTTATTATCAGTAGTCTTCTGTAAGAAAGCCTTCACAACCCTAAGGTTATAAAGATATTCTCCTATATTTTCTCCTTAAAGGTCTATCAGTAGATGCACAGTTTTCTAATGCCTTTTTCCATGACTACAATACCACCTGTTTTATACTCAGTTCAGTTCAGTTGCTCAGTCATGTCTGACTCTTTGCGACTCCATGAATCGCAGCACGCCAGGCCTCCCTGTCCATCACCAACTCCCGGCGTTCACCCAGACTCAGGTCCATCAAGTCAGTGATGCCATCCAGCCATCTCATCCTCTGTCGTCCCCTTTTCCTCCTGCCCCCAATCCCTCCCAGCATCAGAGTCTTTTCCAATGAGTCAACTCTTCACATGAGGTGGCCACAGTACTGGAGTTTCAGCTTTAACCTCATTCCTTCCAAAGAAATCCCAGGGCTGATCTCCTTCAGAATGGACTGGTTGGATCTCCTTGCAGTCCAAGGGACTCTCAAGAGTCTTCTCCAACACCACAGTTCAAAAGCATCAATTCTTCGGCGCTCAGCCTTCTTCACAGTCCAACTCTCACATCCATACATGACCACAGGAAAAACCATAGCCTTGACTAGACGAACCTTTGCTGGCAAAGTAATGTCTCTGCTTTTGAATATGCTATCTAGGTTGGTCATAACTTTCCTTCCAAGGAGTAAGCATCTTTTAATTTCATAGCTGCAGTCACCATCTGCAGTGATTTTGGAGCCCCCAAAACTAAAATCTGACACTGTTTCCACTGTTTCCCCATCTATTTCCCATGAAGTGATGGGGCGGATGCCATGATCTTCGTTTTCTGAATGTTGAGCTTTAAGACAACTTTTTCACTCTCCACTTTCACTTTCATCAAGAGGCTTTTTAGTTCCTCTTCACTTTCTGCCATAAGGGTGGTATCATCTGCATATCTGACGTTATTGATATTTCTCCCGGCAATCTTGACTCCAGCTTGTGCTTCTTCCAATCCAGTGTTTCTCATGATGTACTCTGCATACAAGTTAAATAAGCAGGGTGACAATATACAGCCTTGATGTACTCCTTTTCCTATTTGGAACCAGTCTGTTGTTCCATGTTCGGTTCTAACTGTTGCTTCCTGACCTGCATACAAATTTCTCAAGAGGCAGGTCAGGTGGTCTGGTATTCCCATCTCTTTCAGAATTTTCCACAGTTTATTGTGATCCACACAGTCAAAGGCTTTGGCATAGTCAATAAAGCAGAAATAGATGTTTTTCTAGAACTCGCTTGCTTTTTCCATGATCCAGCGGATGTTGGCAATTTGATCTCTGGTTCCTCTGCCTTTTCTAAAACCAGCTTGAACATCTGGAAGTTCACGGTTCACATATTGCTGAAGCCTGGCTTGGAGAATTTTGAGCATTACTTTACTAGCATGTGAGATGAGTGCAATTGTGCGGTAGTTTGAGCATTCTTTGGCATTGCCTTTCTTTGGGATTGGAATGAAAACTGACCTTTTCCAGTCCTGTGGCCACTTCTGAGTTTTCCAAGTTTGCTGGCATATTGAGTGCAGCACTTTCACAGCATCATCTTTCAGGATTTGAAATAGCTCAACTGGAATTCCATCACCTCCACTAATTTTGTTCGTAGTGATGCTTTCTAAGGCCCACATGACTTCACATTCCAGGACGTCTGGCTCTAGGTCAGTGATCACACCATCATGATTATCCGGGTCGTGAAGATCTGTTTTGTACAGGTCTTCTGTGTATTCTTGTCATCTCTTCTTAATATTTTCTGCTTCTGTTAGGTCCATACCATTTCTGTCCTTTATCGTGCCCATCTTTGCATGAAATGTTCCCTTGGTATCTCTCATTTTCTTGAAGAGATCTCTAGTCTTTCCCATTCTCTTGTTTTCCTCTATTTTTTTGCATTGATTGCTGAGGAAGGCTTTCTTATCTCTTCTTGCTATTGTTTGGAACTCTGCATTCGGATGCTTATATCTTTCCTTTTCTCCTTTGCTTTTTGCTTCTCTTCTGTTCACAGCTATTTGTAAGGCCTCCCCAGACAGCCATTTTGCTTTTTTGCATTTCTTTTCCATGGGGATGGTCTTGATCCCTGTCTCCTGTACAATGTCACGAACTTCATTCCATAGTCCATCATGCACTCTATCTCTCAGATATAGGCCCTTAAATCTATTTCTCACTTCCACTGTATAATCATAAGGGATTTGATTTAGGTCATACCTGAATGGTCTAGTGGTTTTCCCTACTTTCTTCATTATCAGTCTGAATTTGGCAATAAGGAGTTCATGGTCTGAGCCACAGTCAGCTCCCTGTCTTGTTTTTGCTGACTGTATAGAGCTTCTCCATCTTTGGCTGCAAAGAATATAATCAGTCTGATTTCAGTGTTGACCATCTGGTGATGTCCATGTATAGAGTCTTCTCTTGTGTTGTTGGAAGAGGGTGTTATGACCAGTGCATTTTCTTAGCAAAACTCTATTAGTCTTTGCCTTGCTTCATTCCGTATTCCAAGGCCAAATTTGCCTGTTACTCCCAGGTGTCTCTTGACTTCCTGCTTTTGCATTCCAGTCCCCTATAATGAAAAGGACATCTTTTTTGGGTGTTAGTTCTAAAAGGTCTTGTAGGTCTTCATAGAACTGTTCAACTTCAGCTTCTTCAGTGTCACTGATTGAGGCATAGACTTGGATTACTGTGATATTGAATGGTTTGCCTTGGAAACGAACAGAGATCATTCTGTTGTTTTTGAGATTGCATCCAAGTACTGCATTTCGGACTCTTTTGTTGACCATGATGGCTACTCCATTTCTTCTGATGGATTCCTGCCTGCAGTAGTAGATATAATGGTCATCTGAGTTAAAGTCACCCATTCCAGTCCATTTTAGTTCGCTGATTCCTAGAATGTCGACATTCACTCTTGCCATCTCTTGTTTGACCACTTGCAATTTGCCTTTATTCATAGACCTGACATTCCAGGTTCCTATGCAGTATTGCTCTTTACAGCATCGGACCTTGCTTCTATTGCCCGTCACATCCAAATTGTTTTTGCTTTGGCTCCATCCCTTCATTCTTTCTGGAATTATTTCTCCACTGATGTCCAGTAGCATATTGGGCACCTACTGACCTGGGGAGTTCCTCTTTCAGTATCCTATCATTTTGCCTTTTCATACTGTTCATGGGGTTCTCAAGGCAAGAATACTGAAGTGGTTTGCCATTCCCTTCTCCAGTGGACCATATTCTGTCAGATCTCTCCACCATGACCTTCCCATCTTGGGTTGCCCCACAGGCATGGCTTAGTTTCATTGAGTTAGACAAAGCTGTGGTCATAGTGTGATTAGATTGACTAGTTTTCTGTGAGTATGGTTTCAGTGTGTCTGCCCTCTGATGCCCTCTCACAACACCTACCGTCTTACTTGGGTTTCTCTTACCTTGGGCGTGGGGTATCTCTTCACGGCTGCTCCAGCAAAGCACAGCCGCTGCTCCTAACCTTGACAAGGGGTATCTCCTCACCACCGCCCTTACTGACCTTCAATGTGGGGTAGCTCCTCTAGGCCCTCCTGTGCCCGCGCAGCCACGGCTCCTTGGGCGTGGGGTATAGTTTGGCTTTTTTGTATTTAACTCTTTATTCTACCAGGAATAAAGTCGCCTGCAGCGCAGGAGACTTCAGAGACTCAAGTTTGATTCCTGGGTTGGGAAGATCTCTTGGAGAAGGGCATGGCAACCCACACCAGCATTCTTGCCTGGAATATCCAACAGATAACACTGGAATCATGATAATTCTCTTATATATAAACAGTATAAGACTAGATTTTGGTGAATTTTTATTTTGAAGTCTGATAGTATATACCTTTTAACTGGAGAGGTCAATCCATTTGCAATCACTATAAGTCACCTACATCTAAATATTTAGGTTGTGAACTTTCAAAGATGTGAATGTGTGTTCCATCTGCGTTGGGTGAGATTGAAATTGCAGCTTGCCCTGCATCTATTGCTGATGATTCTTCAGCTCTACCATCTTCCACCTCCTCTCCTTCCTCCAGTTAGTAACTCTTGCCTTTCACTTGATGCCAGCCCTTGTATGACAGTTGTTGAGCTGTCATACTATACTTTTCAAGGTATTGTACCATAAGATTAAAAATGTTTTATTTTTGTGTTTGTTTTTTATGTATTATTTTTGTGAGAAGTTTTATAAACTTATAGTACAGTACTATATAGCCCACTGTGATAGTTGGGTGAAAACTGAAAGTTGCTTAGTTGTGTCCAACTCTTTGCGACCCCATGGACTATACAGCCCCATGAAATTCTCCAGTGGGTAGCCTTTCTCTTCTCCAGGGGATCTTCCCAACCTAGCGATTGAACCCAGGTCTCCCACATTGCAGGCGGATTCTTTACCAGCTGGGCCACAGAGGAAGCCCAAGAATACTGGAGTGGATAGCCTATCCCTTCTCCAGGGGATGTTCCCGACCCAGGAATCAAACTGGGGGCTTCTGCATTACAGGTGGATTCTTTACCAACTGAGCTACCTTTAACAAGGGAAGACTAATTTTGTTGGACTTACAAACAAGTAGGACTTAACAAACATTCTCGGACTGGAACTTTGGTATGTAGGGGACTTACTGTATGTTGTGCTTAGTCACTGACTCATGTCAGTGTGTTCAACTCTTTGCAACCTCATGGACTAGCCCACCAGGCTCCTCTGTCCATGGGGATTCCTCAGGCAAGAATACTGGAGTAGGTTGCCATGCCCTCCTCCAGGAGATCTTCCCAACTCAGGGATTGAACCCAGGTCTCCCACACTGTGGGTGGATTCTTTACCATCTGAGCCACCTGGGGGGCCCAAGAATACTAGAGTGGGTAGCCTATCCCTTCTCCAGGGGATCTTCCTAACCCAGGAATCATGTCTTGCATTGCAGGTGGATTCTTTACCAGCTGATCTCTGTTGGACTTACGAACAAGTAGGACTTACCAACACTCTCAGACTGGAACTCTTTTGTATATAGGGGACTTACTGTATATTAACTGATAAAATTGACCTTATTTCTGCCATCTCATTCTTTGTACCTTCTATTTGTCATACTTTCAATTAAATGTTTTCTTCTTTCATTTTTTTCCTCTGTGATTTCAAAGATACACATTGCTTTTTATCGGTTACTCTTGAAATCTGAATGCATGCTTGAGGAAGTTGAAGTTAATTAATATCTTCATGTTCCTCCTAAACAGTACAAAGCTTAGAAACGCTTTGAATTTATTCACCCTCCTACTCTGTTGTTCAGCCTTTTAGGGGTGTGTGTGTGTGTCTGTATGTTTTCTTGTGTATATGTTAGGGTAGAATTGTGTAGTAACACAAATCAACATATTACATTTTTATATAGTCAATGTTTAAAACTTCTATTTTTCTCTTTTTATCTCACACTTTACTTCTTGAATCAGTTTCTTACAGTACATTGTTTAGAAGTTCCCTTTGGTAATAGTCTTGTGATAAAGTTTCTCAGTGCTTTTTTTTTTAAGCATGTATTTTATTTTTAATCTGAAAATATGGTTTATTTCTCTCGTTCTTGCAAGGTTGTTTCAATAAACGTATCATTGTCTCACAGCTCTATCTCTTCTGGCTTTCTTTATAGCTATTGGGAGGTCCTCTTGTCTAATGTTTGTTCCTTTATTAGTAATCTCTGCTTTACCTAGCTACTTTTTATATCTTCCTTTGATGTTGGCTTCTTCATCGTACTTATTTAATTTTTCTTTTTACTTGCTGCTCTCTGTGTTTCCTACATCTGAAGATTCCTGTCTGTTGGACGTCTCCTGGTCTTTTCATTATTTCCTTCTGGAACTATGATTAAACAAACATTTGTTAGCCCTCATTTTATCCTCCAAGTATTTTAACATCACTTGTGTTATTTTTGTCTCCTTGTTGCTATGCTTTTTTCTGTATAATTTCTTCAGAACTTTATTCTGGGCCACTAAGTCTTTTCAGCTGTATCTATTCTGCTATTTAGGCCTTTTATTGAACTTTAAATTTGTGGTTGTTGGGGGTTGGGGTTTTTTTGTTTGTTTGTTTGTTTAATTATTGGCCTAGTGAATTCACAGTCTCTTACTCATTTTTCTCTTTGGCTCCATTTTTATTTCCTTAAATGTATTACTTATTTTAATTTTGATTTCAGTGTATAGATCTTTATGGTCCTAGCTCTGTTGTTTGTTGATTTGGCATATAATAGCTTGTTTCCTTGAATGTTTTATTGGTATTCCCTCTTTGAGACTTCCATAAGACGTGAATTGAAAAACTATTTGTCCTCAGAGGATTTGCTTCTGCCATGTGTGTGAAAGCACTTCAACTTCAGACTTTAATCCACTTTATAGAAAGATGCTCCCCTGAGGGTCTTTGAACCTTGCACATAGTGTGTAATCTGAGATAAACACAGATATGGTCAACCAGTGGCTTCAAAATATCAAGAGGGGCTCCCTTTTTAACATCGTTACACAGAACAAAGGTGTTCATTAACAAGAATTTGTCTTCTAGTCCCTTGCTCTTTGGACCAGCAACGGGAGCATCACCTTGGAACTTGTTAAAATGCAGACTCTTAGGTCATACCAAACCTATTAAGAATCTGCATTTTAATAAGATCTTCCCCAGGTAGTTATATGCACGTTTAAAAATCTTCCAAATCACTCTCTTTACTCAGTGCATGACCCTTCCTGGGTTCTGGCCTCTAGTAGGCTTTTTATTTTGCTTGGGTTCAAAAAACTGTGCTCTCCCAGCTGTCCTGAGACCTCTGTACACTAAACTCTAGGGGAGAAAGACCCAGGTTATATACCAGCTTAACTCTATCTTACAGGAATGCTTTGATACTCTTAATCATTATTTCCTTTCTTAACATTTCTTTCTCGGATTTAGGAATGTTTTTTTGTGTGTATGTGTATACACACACACACACACACACACACACACACACATATATATATATATATTTTTAACCTTTTTGGATGATTTTGGCTGTAGGGTTTGGGCATCTCTATCAAATTGCTAGAACAGAAGTTTTGAAAAGTAATTTTTATTTTTTAGTGACAATTTACTCTTTCCCTTTGCTTTTATTAGTTCTCTTAGAAAGTCATCTTCTTGCCTGTAATGTTCTTATAGACACAATTGTAAATAGGCTTTGGATAAGGCCAAAGCATCCCTTGAAAAAGAAGATGTGAGCTTTATGATGAATTTCCTCATTTCTGTAAAGGAGCCCAGTGTCCTGTCTAATCATGTACTGTGCAAAAATTAGAGAAGTTCTTTTCCTCTGCATTTTGTCACACGTCTACCTGATACAAAAATGGTTCTGTTTATGGTTCCGTGTCTGAGAGCACCTTGAGAAATCTGATCTTTTGGCTTTTCCTTGTAACCATTACAGGCGGGTCACTGCACTGTCCACATTACAGTCTAAGGGAATGGAAAAAGAAATCCAGGGCAATTGATTTGTTGCAAAATTGAGGTGGCCTAAAATTTGCACATGTTTTTCCTAACCCAGCCCACTGGCCACAACTTGGACATGTGGCTGCTTGGCTACAGGGAAGGCTGGGATATGTGATCCCTAAGTGAGTGGCCTGTTGCTAAGCTTGATCACAGACAGTGGGAGTGGGCATTCTGGAACTCATTGGAAGGGTAGAAAGCAGCTCGGCTGCTGGACACACTGCACAGTCTCTACCACATCTGCCCAGTGTCACTTTTCCAGAAAATGATCATGTTCATGCTAAACAGAATTATTATAAATCGCAATTATACTCATACAAATAAGTTGACATTTTTTCCAGCTCCTAACACAGTGCCTGGCACATTGGCACCTAAGGCATAATATTACTTTTATTGTTTACTGTCGTATATCTGCATCGTTTAAGAAGCAAAATTTTAGCTTCAGGTTTTGTCTGTGTTATACTTGATAGCCAGGGATTTTGTGCCATTTTTATTTTTGCATAAATGCTTCTGAAATTATAGAAAATTTGAAACATACCATACACTTACCAACGGAGAAGGCAATGGCACCCCACTCCAGTACTCTTGCCTGGAAAATCCCATGGATGGAGGAGCCTGGTAGGCTGTAGTCCATGGGGTCGCTAAGAGTCGGACACGACTGAGCGACTTCCCTTTCACTTTTCACTTTCATGCATTGGAGAAGGACACTCCAGTGTTCTTGCCTGGAAAATCCCAGGGACGGGGAAGCCTGGTGGGCTTCCGTCTATGGGGCCACACAGAGTCGGACACAACTGAAGCGATTCAGCAGCAGCAGCAGCAGCATACACTTACCAAAAACAAGACCTGGAGCTGACTGTGGTTCAGTTCATGAGCTCCTTATTTCAAAGTGTGTTAAGTCAGTCAGTTGTGTCCAAATTTTTGTGACCCCATGAACTGTAGTACACCAGGCTCTTCTCTCCATGGAATTCTCCAGACAAGAATATTGGAGTGGGTTGCCATTTCCTTCCCTACCTTATTGAAAATTCAGGCTTCAATTGAAGAAAGTAGGGAAAATCACTAGACCATTCAGGTGACCTAAATAAAATCCTTATGCTTATACAGTGGAGGTGACAATTAGGCTCAAGAGATTAGATGTTGAGGTAGACCCATTGCCTTCAGAACTATGGACAGAGGTTTGTAACATTGTAGAGGAGGCAGTGAACAAAACCATCCCAAGAAAAAGAAATGCAGGAAGGCAAAATGGTTGTCTGAGGAGGCTTTACAAATAGCTGCAGAAAGGAGAAGTGAAAGGCAAGGGAAAGATACATCCAACAGAATGCACAGTTCCAGAGAACAGCAAGGAGAGATAAGAAGGCATTCTTCAGTGAATAATTCAAAGAAATAGAGGAAAACCATAGAATGGGAAAGACTAGAGATCTATTCAGGAAAATTAGAGATACCAAGGGAACATTTCTTACAAGGATGGACATGATAAAAGAAATGGTAAAGAACTATTAATAACAGAAGCAGAAGAGATTAAGAAGTGATGGAAAGAATACACAGAAGAACTATATAAGAAAATTATTAATGACCCAGATAACTATATGGTAGAGTCACTCACCTAGAGCCAGGCATTCTGCAGTGAAATCAAGCGGGCCTTAGGAAGCATCACTACAAACAAGCTAATGGAGGTGACACAATTCCAGCTGAGGTATTTAAAATCCTAAAACATGATGCTGTAAACATGCTACACTAAATATGCCAGCAAATTTGGAAAACTCAGTAGTGGCCACGGGACTGGCAAAGATCAGTTTTCATTCCAGTCCCAGAGAAGGGCAATGCCAAAGAATGCTCAAACTACCATATGTTTGCTCTGATTTCACATGCTAGCAAGGTAATGCTCAAAATCCTTCAAGTTAAGCTTCAGCAGTACATAAACCAAGAACTTCCAGATGTATAAGCTGGGTTTTGAAGAAGCAGAGGAACCACAGATCAAATTGCCAACATTCGTTAAATCATGGAAAAAGCAAGGGAGTTCCAGAAAAACATCTACTTATACTTCATTGACTACACTAAAGCCTGTGACTCGATCACAACAAACTGTGAGAAATTCTCTAGCTTGTTTATGTCCGTGTACACATTATACATGTGAGATATCTCTAATTCTAAAAGGTATTATTAGAATTGGAGTTACAAAGAGCTCTATTTAAAAAAAAAAAAAAAAAGAATTCCTAGTACTACCAGACTGAAAACCACAATCACAGAAAACTAACCAATCTAATCATGTGGACCACAGCCTTGTCTAACTCAATGAAACTATGAGCCATGCCGTGTAGGGCCACCCAGGACAGATAGGTCATGGTGGAGAGTTCTGACAAAATGTGGTCCACTGAACAAGGAAATGGCAAACCACTTCAGTATTCCTGCCTTGAGAATCCCATCCATGAACAGTATGAAAGGCAAAAAGATAGGACACTGAAAGATGAACTCCCCAGGTTGGTAGGTGCCCAATATGCTTCTGGAGATCAGCAGAGAAGTAACTCCAGAAAGAATGAAGAGATGGAGCCAAAGCAAAGACAACGCCTGGTTGTGGATGTGACTGGTGATGGAAGCAAGATCCAATGCTGTAAAAAGTAATATTGCATAGGAACCTGGAATCAAGGCATAGGTCCATGAATCAAGGCAAATTGGAAGTGGTCAAACAGGAGATGGCAAGAGTGAACATTAACATTTTAGGAATCAGCGGACTAAAATGGGCTGGAATGGGTGAATTTAACTGAGATGACCTGAGTTAAATTATATCTACTATTGTGGGCAAGAATCCTGTAAAAGAAATGGAGTAGCCATCATAGTCAACAAAAGAGTGCGAAGTGCAGTACTTGAACGCAATCTCAAAAGCGACAGAATGATCTTGGTTCTTTTCCAAGGCAAACCATTCAATAGCATGGTAACCCAAGTCTATGCCCTAACCAGTAATATGAAGAAGATGAACAGTTCTATAAGGACCTACAAGACCTACTAGAACTAACAAACACCCAAAAAAGATGTCCTTTTCATTATAGGAGACTGGAATGCAAAAGTAGGAAGTTAAGAAACATCTGGAGTAACAGGCAAGTTTGGCCTTGGAGTACAGAGTGAAGCAGGACAAAGACTAATAGAGTTCTGCCAAGAGAATGCACTGGTCATAGCAAACACCCTCTTCCAACAACACAAGAGAAGACTCTACACATATACACCACCAGATGGTCAATACTGAAATCAGACTGATTATATTCTTTGCAGCCAAAGGTGGAGAAGCTCTATACAGTCAGCAGAAACACAACCGGGAGCTGACTGTGGCTCAGATCATGAACTCCTTATTGCCAAAATCAGACTGAAATTGAAGAAAGTGGGGGAAACCACTAGACCACTCAGGTATGACCTAAATCAAATCCCTTACAATTATACAGTGGAAGTAAGAAATAGATTTAAGGGACTAAATCTGACAGACACAGTGCCTGATGAACTGTGGACAGAGGTTCATGACCTTGTACAGGAGACAAGGATCAAGACCATCACCAAGAAAAAGAAATGCAAAAAAGCAAAATGGCTGTCTGAGGAGGCCTTACAAATACCTGTGAAAAGAAGAGAAGCCAAAAGCAAAGGAGAAAAGGAAAGATATGCCCATCTGAATGCAGAGTTCCAAAGAATACCAAGGAGAGATAAGAAAGCCTTCCTCATTGAGGATAATGTTTGCTGTGGGTTTGTCATATATAGCTTTTATTATGTTGAGGTATGTTCCTTCTATTCCTGCTATCTGGAGAGTTTTTATCATAAATGGGTGTTGAATTTTGTCAAAGGCTTTCTCTGCATCTATTGAGATAATCATATGGTTTTTATTTTTCAATTTGTTAATGTGGTGTATTACATTGATTGATTTGTGGATATTGAAGAATCCTTGCATCCCTGGGATAAAGCCCACTTGGTCATGATGTATGATCTTTTTAATGTGTTGTTGGATTCTGATTGCTAGAATTCTGTTAAGGATTTTTGCATCTATGTTCATCAGTGATATTGGCCTGTTTCACAGCAGGATCCTCTATGACCCACCTCCCAGAATATTGGAAATAAAAGCAAAAATAAACAAATGGGACCTAATTAACCTTAAAAGCTTCTGCACATCAAAGGAAACTATTAGCAAGGTGAAAAGACAGCCTTCAGAATGGGAGAAAATAATAGCAAATGAAACAACTGACAACTAATCTCAAAAATATACAAGCAACTTCTACAGCTCAACTCCAGAAAAATAAATGACCCAATCAAAAAATGGGCCAAAGAACTAAATAGACATTTCTCCAAAGAAGACATACAGATGGTTAACAAACACATGAAAAGATGCTCAACATCACTCATCATCAGAGAAATGCAAATAAAAACCACTATGAGGTACCATTTCACACCAGTCAGAATGGCTGCGATCCAAAAGTCTACAAATAATAAATGCTGGAGAGGGTGTGGAGAAAAGGGAACCCTCTTACACTGTTGGTGGGAATGCAGACTAGTACAGCCACTATGGAAAACAGTGTGGAGATTCCTTAAAAAACTGGAAATAGAACTGCCTTATGATCCAGCAATCCCACTGCTGGGCATACACACTGAGGAAACCAGAAGGGAAAGAGACACGTGTACCCCAATGTTCATCGCAGCATTGTTTATAATAGCCAGGACATGGAAGCAACCTAGATGTCCATCAGCAGATGAATGGATAAGAAAGCTGTGGTACATATACACAATGGAGTATTACTCAGCCATTAAAAAGAAAACATTTGAATCAGTTCTAATGAGGTGGATGAAACTGGAGCCTATTATACAGAGTGAAGTAAGCCAGAAGGAAAAACACCAATACAGTATAATAACGCATATATATGGAATTTAGAAAGATGGTAACAATAACCCTGTGTACAAGACAGCAAAAGAGACATTGATGTATAGAACAGTCTTATGGACTCTATGGGAGAGGGAGAGGGTGGGAAGATTTGGGAGAATGGCATTGAAACATGTAAAATATCATGTATGAAACGAGATGCCAGTCCAGGTTCGATGCACGATACTGGATGCTTGGGGCTAGTGCACTGGGACGACCCAGAGGGATGGTATGGGGAGGGAGGAGGGTTCAGGATGGGGAACACATGTATACCTGTGGCGGATTCATTTTGATAGTTGGCAAAACTAATATAATTATGTAAAGTTTAAAAAAAAAAAAAAAAAAAAGAAAGCCTTCCTCAGCGATCAATGCAAAGAAATAGAGGAAAACAATAGAATGGGAAACACTAGAGATCTCTCCAAAAAAAATGTGAGATACCAAGGGAGCATTTCATGCAAAGATGGGCTCGATAAAGATTAGAAATGGTATGGACCTAACAGAAGCAGAAGATATTAAGAAGAAGTGGCAAGAATACACAGAAGACCTATACAAAAAAGATCTTCATGACCTAGATAGTCATGATGGTGTGATTACTCACCTAGAGCCAGACATCCTGGAATGCGAAGTCAAGTGGGCCTTACAAAGCTGGTGGAGGTGAAGGAATTCCAGTGGAGCTATTTTAAATCCTAAAAGATGATGCTGTGGAAGTGCTACACTCAATAACCAGCAAATTTGGAAAACTCAGCAGTGGCCACAGGACTGGAAAAGGTCAGTTTTCATTCCAGTCCCAAAGAAAGGCAATGCCAAAGAATGCTCAAACTACTGCACAGTTTCACTCATCTCACATGCTAGTAAAGTAATGCTCAAAATTCTCCAAGCCAGGTTTCAGCAATACATGAGTCATGAACTTCCAGATGTTCAAGCTGGTTTTAGAAAAGGCAGAGGAACCAGAGATCAAATTGCTAACATCCATTGGATCATCAAAAAAGCAAGAGAGTTCCAGAACACTTCTGCTTTTTTGACTGTGCCAATGCCTTTGACTGTGTGGATCACCACAAACTGGAAAATTCTGAAAGAGATGGGAATACCAGACCATCTAACCTGCCTCTTGAGAAATCTGTATGCAGGTCAGGCAGCAACAGTTAAAACTGGACCTAGAAAACAGACTGGTTCCAAATAGGAAAAGGAGTATCTCAGAGCTGTATATTGTCAGCCTGTTTATTTAACTTCTCTGCAGAGTACATCATGAGAAACGCTGGGCTGAATGAAACAGAAGCTGGAATCAATATTGCCAGGAGAAATATCAATAACCTCAGATATGCAGATGACACCACCCTTATGGCAGAAAGTGAAGAAGAACTAAAGAGCCTCTTGATGAAAGTGAAAGAGGAGAGTGAAAAAGTTGGCTTAAAGCTCAGCATTCAGAAAACTAAGATCACGGCATCTGGTCTGTTACTCATGGCAAATAGATGGGGAAACAGCAGACTTTATTTTTAGGGGCTCCAATATCACTGCATATGGTAACTGCAGCCATGAAATTAAAAGACACTCCTTTAAAGAAAAGTTACAACCAATCTAGACAACATATTAAAAAGCAGAGACATTGCTTTCCAACAAAGGTCCATCTAGTCACGGCTATGGTTTTTCCAATAGTCATGTATGGATGTGAGAGTTGGAATATAAAGAGAACTGAGCACCAAAGAATTGATGCTTTTGAACTGTGGTGTTGGAGAAGACTCTTGAGAGTCCCTTGGACTGCAGGAAGATCCAACCAGTCCATTCTTAAGGAAATCAGTTCTTAATATTCATCGGAAGGACTGATGCTGAAGCTGAAACTCCAATATTTTGGCCACTTGATACGAAGAGCTGATTGATTTGAAAAGACCATGATGCTGGGAAAGACTGAAAGCAGGAGGAGAAGGGTACAACAGAGTATGAGGTGGTTGGATAGCACCACCAACTCAATGGACGTGAGTTTGAGTAAACACCGGGCGTTGGTGATGGACAAGGAGGCCTGGCGTGCTGCAGTCCATGGGGTCGCAAAGAGTCAGACAAGACTGAGCAACTGAACTCAACTGAGTACTGCCAGTCCATCATAACTGTCTCTTCAGAGAGCAATATGCAGGTAAAGAAGCAATAGTTAGAACCAGACATGCAACAATGGACTAGTTCAAAATCAAGAGTGAAGTACATCAAGGCTGTATATTGTCACTCTACTTATTTAACTTATATGCCAGTTACATCATGCGAAATGCTGGATTGAATAATAAGTCATAAGCTGGAATCAAGGTTGCTGGGAGAAATGTAAACAACCTCAGATATGCAGATAATACCTTTCTAATGGTAGAAAGTGAAGAGAAACTAAAGAGCCTCTTGATGAGGGTGAAAGAGGAGAGTGAAAAAGCTGGCTTAAAACTCAGCATTCAAAAAAAAAGATCATAGCATCCAGTCCCATCATTTCATAGCAAATAGATGAAGAAAAAGTGGAAACAGTGACATTTTATTTTCTTGGGTTCCATGATCACTGTAGACGGTGACTGCAGGCACAAAATTAAAGGCACTTACTCCTTGGAAGAAGAGCTGTGACAAACCTGGACAGCATATTAAAAAGTGGAGACGTCACTTTGCCAACAAAGGCGTGTGTAGTCAAAGTTATGGTTTTCATTAGTCATGATGGATGTGAGAGTTGGACCATAAAGAAGGCTGAGCTCCAAAGAATTAGTGCTTGCAAATTGTGGTGCTGGAGGACTCTTGAGAGTTTCTTGGCCTGCAAGAAGATCAAACCAGTCCATCCTAAAAGAAATCAACCCTGAATATTCATTGGAAGGACTGATGCACTTCTGTGTCTGAAGGTGTATTCTTGATGTTTCCACAGATAGAGATGTATTCCACGTCCACCTACCCCTCCACCATCTTATTCTCACTATATTTATTTTCTTACTCGTTGAATTTTATGGGCCCTTTCATTGAGGAAGAAGACTAATTTTAATTTGCATTACAGTTGGTCATTCAGAGAGTCAGCAATGTTGTCAGTCACTGAGATCCATGCAGTGGATATGCAGAGTGTATTATTTTGAAATTGTTAATGTAGTTTGTGATGTTAACTTTTTGTAATCTTGCAAACAAGTCATGTAAATTCCAAATTGGCTGTGGAAGGTATATACGTATACACAAACAGACACACACACACATACATACATACATACAGATAGTTTTATGTGTGTATATTTGTGTGTGTGTGTGTATATATATATGTATATATATATAATTTTTTAAAGCAGGGGTAGGATAATGTAGTGATTGTTAGAAAATGAATAAAATATATGTAATGAAAGAAAATTCTAATTATTTGTAATACTACCAGGAGCTTCTAGATAATTCTATAATAATAATAGATACAATTTGTCACTATGCTAGGTGCTTTTAATGAATTGCCCTATTTAGTCATCTCATGAGATAGGTACTATTATCTTCAATTTAGAGAGGGAAGAAATGGATTTTAAAAAGGAAAATAACTTGACAAAGATCAAACAACTAGTAAGCAGTTAGTTTCCTATTACTGGTATAATGAAATACCACACACTCAGTGGCTTAAAAACCCTTAACAGTTCTGGAGGTGAGGAATCTGAAATGGGCCTCTCTGTGTGGAAACCAAGGTGATAGGGTTGTGTTTCTTCTGGAAGCTCCTGGGGAGAATCCGTTTCCTCCCTCTTCCAACTCCCAGAGGCTGCCCAATTTCCTTGTCTTGGTGGCCCTTTCCTTCATCATTGGAGTCAGCAACATCTTCAGGTCTGTCTCCTACTGCCCCCTCTCTGGTTCTCTTTTCTAATTCTCTCTTCCCCTTTTAAGGACCCTTGTGATTAAAGTAGACCCACTCAGATCGTTCAGGACAGTCTCTCTAGATCAGGGTCATCTGATTAGCAATCTCAATTCCATTTGCTACCTAATTCTCTTCCAGCATCTGACCTAACCCACACAAAGATTCTGAATATTAGGTTCTCACCCTATTTCAGGGCCATTGAAGTGCTGCCACAGTGGTGTGACTGGAACTAGTACCCACCTCAGTCTCTAAAACCATTCCTTCACAGACTTGAAACCCTGCCTGCCCCGCCCCCCACCCCACCCCCACCCCCCGCCATCCCAGAGGTTGTTTTTCAGAGTGGTTTTGCCCTCATTGAAGATTTATCTCAATAAGGGTTGGATAACTTCCATAATACTGAAAACTTTTGTTGTGGTTCAGTCGCTCAGTTGTGTCCATCTCTTTACAATCCATGGACTGCAGCACACCAGGCCTCCCTGTCCATTACCAACTATTGAGTCGGTGATGCCATCCAACCATCTCATCCTCTGTCGTCCCCTTCTCCAGCCCCCAGTCTGTCCCAGCATCAGGGTCTTTTCCAATGAGTCACTTCCTCCCATCAGGTGGCCAAACTGTTGGACCTTCAGCTTCAGCATCAGTCCTTCCAATGAATATTCTGAAAACTTACCTTTCTCATTGTAACATAGAAAGTGATCACATTTATACATTGCAGGTGCCCAGTGGGTTGCTTGGTGGTAAACAATCTACCTGCCAATGCAGGAGACATGGGTTTGATCCCTGAGTTGGGAAGACCCCCTGGAGAAGGGAATGGCAACCCATTCCAGTATTCTTGCCTGGAGAATCCCATAGACATAGGAGCCTGGCAGACTCCACTCTATGGGTCGCAAGAGTCAGACATGACTTAATGACTAAAGCAACAGCAACAACAGGTGCCTGGTACATTTAAAAATGTTTAATTTACAGAAAAAGAGGACCATTATTAGAATTTAAGAGTCCTAAATACAATTCCTTGTGACATCTTGAAATTTAAATACTAAGTATTATCATTTAAAAGTTCCTACTACTTAGTTACTCTTAGTGACCTGATTCTTGGTATTTTGGGCATTGTTTCAAATAGGAATCAAAATAGTTTTTACAATTTTGATAGTGATTAGCTTATTTCACAGCTCTTCTTTTCAAATTGATAGCATCGGTTGCCTCCAAAGAAGGAAACTGGCTGTCTGAAAGATAGGGGCAAAAGGAAGAATTGTCACTATATTTCCTTTTGTATTTTTAAATTTTGATAAATGTGAATGTATAAGGTTAAAACAAGTAATTAAAAGTATTAAATTTTGGAGTAGAATAAATGAACAGCTTCTGTTTTTTCACTGTCTTCCCTCTGCCAGGATCACCCCTTCTGTGTAATTTGAGGAAAATAAGTTCTCAAGGAGGAAAACCTGAACCTAGCAAACAACCTCTTAAGAAGCCAAAGTTACCAGAAGGTCGTTTTGATGCGCCAGAAGATTCCAGTTTAGAGAAGGAACCACTGACAAGTGAGTATAGTTAAACTCCTCTCAATTTTTGAGGTCTCAAAGAAAGTGTTTCTGTTACTGAGAAAAAAATTAAAGACACATATTACTGTTTATAATTCTTCATTAGCAGTAATAAAGAATATTTCAACAATGAATAAAATTGCTGTATTGACCATCAATATGTATGGGTTTTAAAAAGAGTTTTACAGGCCCTTGGCAGTGATTGATTATGTTTGCTCATGTATTCAATTCCATTATTCACATGAAAAACTATGTGAATTAAGATCTACTTTGATGCAAATAACAGAAACCTATTTAAACAGCCTTAACAGAAGGTAGGGTGTGTTGTTAGTAAGGTGCAGGGAACAGGTTAGGCTCAAGGGCAGTAGTGCTGCTGGCCGTTGAAGGAAGACTGGGACCTCAGGGCTAAGCACTGTGGAAACCAGATAGTCTCCCTCCGCTTGTCTCTGGTGGTACTGAGCTGTTTTCTGTCTCCATACTCCCTTCTGAGTCCACTGGGCAGAAGGTAACTGCTCCCAGCAGCTACTCAGTTCAAGAGAATAACCAAACTGAGAATACAGTTTTAGTCTTCATTTCAAATTTCTTAAGAAGAAAGCTCACTGGCCCAGCTTGCATCTGGTGTCCACAGCTAAGTCAACCAGTGGCCAGGGGCCTGGGTCACAGATGAAAGAGGTTGTTCTCACTGTAACCATGTGATTTGGGGAAAGAAGGGGAAGTTTGTAGAATAAAGAGGTTTTCTAGAAAGAAACGGAGAAGGCAATGACACCCAACTCCAGTACTCTTGCCTGGAAAATGCCATGGACGGAGGAGCCTGGAAGGCTGCAGTCCATGGGGTCGCTGAGGTTTGGACACGACTGAGCGACTTCACTTTCACTTTTCACTTTCATGCGTTGGAGGAGGAGATGGCAACCCACTCCAGTGTTCTTGCCTGGAGAATCCCAGGGATGGGGGAGCCTGGTAGGTTGCCGTCTATGGGGTCGCACAGAGTCGGACATGACTGATGCGACTTAGCAGCAGCAGCAGCAGCTAGAGAGGAAGGATGATAGACCAAACATTATTTTGTATTCAGTATGTACAAATTTTGGCTCATGTCTTAAACCTCTGGTTTTTTTAAAGTACTGCTTTGTTTTCATGCTGTACCCTTTTGTACCTTTGAATTGTGGAAAATGTGCAAGTATTAGCTATTCAAAAAGTAGTATTTCATACAGTATAAATGTAAACATGCCACTTTTTAACTTTGGCAAGGTTGCCCTGCTTGTGTGATTTTTCCAGTTTCATGAGTGGTAACCCATCTGTATAGTGAAGCCTGTGTCTGGAATTCTTTCTAGAATGTAAAACTTCGGGGTTTTGCTCACTCATGAAATATTTCAGTTATGTCACTGTACCAAGCACAGTCTAATAAGGAGATCAACCAGCCAAGATGATGGAGACTTCTAAACCTTCAGAAACTTCTTTGAAGGTTTTGCTGCCAAGTTGTTTCAGTTGTGTCTGACTCTTTGCGACCCCATAGATGGCAGCCCACCAGACTCCCCCATCCCTGGGATTCTCCAGGCAATAACACTGCAGTGGGTTGCCATTTCCTTCTTCAATGCATGAAAGTGAAAAGTGAAAGTGAAGTCACTTAGTCATGTCCGACTCCTATCGACCTCATGGACTGCAGCCTAGCAGGCTCCTCTGTCCATGGGATTTTCCAGGAAAGAGTACTGGAGTGAGGTGCCATTGCCTTCTCCGTTGAAGGTTTTAGCTAAGCACAAAAATCTGAGAGTAACGATTTCCTTACAGTGTCTCACACAAAAGCAGCAGTCTCAGAAATAGACCCTCACATATATACTTAAGTAATTCTTGACAAGTGTGCTGAGACCATTCAGTGGGGAAAAGAACAGTCTTTTCAACAAGCGGTACTTTGAAAACTGGATATCCACATGCAAAAGAATGAAATCCTTACCTTATACCATATTCAAAAACTAACTGTAAGTATATTAAAGACCTAAACTTAAGAGGCAAAACTGTAAAACTCTTAGAAGAAAATTGGAGAAAATCTTTATGTCCTTGGATTTGACAATGATTCCGTGCATGTGACAACAAAAGGACAACCAACAAACAAAAATACATGAATAAGACATCATTAAAATTAAGAAATTTTGTTTATCCAAGAACATTATCAAGAAAGTGAAAAAAATAACCTATGGAATGGGGGAAAATATTTGTAAATCATATATCTGAAAAGAATTAATATCCAGAATACAAAAAAATTACAACTCAACAACAAAAACAACCCAATTCAAAAATGGGCAAACAACTCGAATAGACATTTCTTCAAAGAAGATATACAAATGACTGACATAGGTTTGAAAAGATGCTTAACATCACTAATCATTAAGGAAATACAAATCAAAACCATGGCGACACACCATTTCACACCATCTCTGTAGTTTAAGAAAAACTAGAAAATAATAACTGATGGTGACAAGTGTGGAGAAATTGGAACCACACGTTTCTGGTAGGAATGTAAAATGATACAGCTGCTATGGAAAACAGTTTTGCAACTTCCGGAAAAGTAAAATACAGAACTACCATGTGACCTTGCAATTTTACTCCTAGATATAAATCCAAAATAATTAAAAACAGAGACTTAAACAGATATCCGCACATCCATGCTATATTCACAATAGCCAAAAGATAGAAACAACTTAGACGTCCATCAATGAATAGATGAACAAAGTGTGTTCTGTACACGTAGTGAAGTACTGTTCAGTCCCAAAAAGGAACGGCATTTTGATATATGCCACAACATGGGTGGACCTTGAAACATTGTGCTTAGTGAAACAAGACAGACACAGAAGGACAGATATTATATGATTTCACTTATACTAGGTACCCAGAGTATGCAAATTCATAAATTCAGAAGGTAGATTAGAAGTCATCAAGGTTTAGAGGGAAGGGGGAATGGAAAGTTTATTTAGTGGGTACATAGTTTATACTGGGAATGATGAAAAGTTTGGACCATAGTGTTATGGTTATACAGCATTGTGAATATTTAATGTCACTAAATTGTACCCTTATAAATGGTTAAATATATATTAGATACAAAGAAGAAAGCATATTTCAACAGTTAATCATCTGTCTGACATTGCTAGACATTCATCTTAATTTTTGAGTTATTAAAGTTTACGTTGAAAATACATTACCAAATCCAGCAGATGCTTTGCAGTCTTCATTTTATCTGAACTGTCTACAACCTTTGACAATAACAACTACTACTTACGGAAATCTTCTGTTTTGGTTTTGGTTATGCTGTCTTTAGTTTCTCATTCTACTTCTTTAAACATTTCTTCCTGGTCTCTTTTTTAAACTCCTCTGTATCTGCTCAACTCCCAAATGTATGTATTTGCCAGATCTTTGTCCTGAGCCCTCTAAACATTCCTAAAAGAGCTCATATCTTCCTGAGATTATCTGAAGTATCATGTGTGTTGATGATGATTACACATTTATACCTTTAGTCACACCTCCCTCCTGAGCTGCTCCACCTACAATTGCAACGTCTTTGTTTGCATATTCCAGATATATTTCAAATTAATACATCTAAAACTGAACTCATCCTTTTCTCAGTGTTCCCTTCCACCAGTCCTGCTCCAGTCCTCTTCCTTCTGGATTCCCATTATACCCCATCAACTCAGTCACCAACCCTGAAATCGGGATAATCCTTCACTCCTGCCTCTTCCTGTGGCCTGGATCCAATCCCTAACCAAGTCTTTTTGGTTCTACTTTCTTAACATCTCTTAAATTCACCTCCTCTTTTCCATTCTATTGTCGTTCAATCCCCAAGTCGTGTCCAAGTCTCTGCGACCCCATGGACTGCAGCATGCCAGACATCCCTGTCCTTCACTATCTCCCAGAGTTTGCTCAGTTTCATGTCCATCGAGTCCGTGATGCTATCTAACCATCTCATCCTCTGCCACCCTTCTCCTTGTGCCTTCAGTCTTTCCCACCATCAGGGTTCTTTTCCAGTGAGTCGACTTTCTCATTGGGTGGCTGAAGTATTGGAGCTTCAGCTTCAGCATCAGTCCTTCCAATGAATATTCAGGGTTGTTTTCTTTTAGGACTGACTGGTTTTATCTCCTTGGAGTCCAAGGAGTCCATCTTATTAATAAAGCCTAAATTCTGGCTGTCTCTAGTTCTTTAGGTCTCCTAACAAGTCTGTCTTCTTCCTTGTTGTCTTCTTTCTAATCTAGTCTCACAGCCTCTAGTACATACTTTATGGCTAGCCACCTGTCTGATGCAAAGGTGAATAAGGAAAGGAAAATGAAATATGTAGATTACTATGAACAGGACACTTTGTGGTAACCGACATGAGAGATACACAGAAAAAGGTCAAAGAGAAGTAGACAAAAGAGGGAACATTTGAGCTGAGGTTTAAAGGAACAGTGAAACTGTGATAAGTAGATGGGAGTTGTGGGGGAATGTTTCCAATAAAGAGAAAAAGGAATGCTTAGAAAGAAAGGACTGGGAACATGACACATGAAAGAAGTAGCCAGTGCATAAACTGTATAGTGGATTAATAGAAAATAAAGCTGGAAAAGTAGATTCGGTTCAGATCTGAGAGGACTTGAAGTAAATGGGCTTTTTGCAGTGGACAGTAAGGAATACACTGAATGTTACTGGATGGAGATTGTTTTAATCATCTTCTTAAAGTATAATCTGCATATAATAATATTTACCCATTTTAAGTGAAACAGTTCATTAAATATTAACATGATTATAGTCGTGTAACCAACACAAAGAATAACACAGTTCACCCCTCAAAGACTCCATTCTCACATCCCCCTGGAAACCTTTGACCTCTATCACTAGTTTTGCCTTCTTTTTTTTAGAATTTTAGCCAGATAGTCTTTTGTGTCTGCCTTTTTTCATTTAATATGACTGGGGGTGGTATTCTGTTTTTGGAATACTAATTCAGCTTTCTGTGCAGGTTAGGCTGGAGCCATGAGAGTTAGAAAACAGAGATGAGTTAAAAATCTATTGCTTTCATCTAGAATGAGACTCAGAACATGATTTGGAGTTGATTTTGGACACCCAGCCTCCAGAACTGTAAGAAAATTAATTTCTATTTCTTTAAACCACCCAGTTTCTGGTATTTTGTTATGGCAGCCCAGGCTGCACTAAGGCACCAGTGAGTCCCAGAGATACAGGAGAGAAAAAGCTTCCACTTGAGAGGCTTTCAAAGGAAGTCAAAGCGAGGAGTTCTTTTAGAAAACAGAATAATGAGGGGGAAGGACAGTTTATTTACAGTGAAAATAGAATTTTAAAATAAATGAATATTTGAAAATTTTCAAGGTAAATTCTGTATCTCCTTTCTTTTGCTTAGAGAGGGACTGCAGGATTTGGGTGATGATTTAGTTTTCTAAAGAGACGTACTTTGGGGAGGTTGATTGAGGTGATGGAGTAAAAGGACATGGAGCTGAACTTCCCTCACGAACACTTCAAAAATACAACTACATATGGAACAGTTTTCACTGGAAACTGGCAGAAAGACTGGTATAATCAAGGCTGTAAGAAAGATCCACATATAATTGGGTTGGAAGGAAAGAAAAGTGATCAACTCAGGACCCATGCCCTTGGGAGAGGACTCAGAGGAAATGGGAGAGTACATGATGGAGACAAACTCTAGGGACTGAGCTGTGAGAACCACAGATTGGGTGCTCCTGTCCTGGCATCTTACACAGTGGAAGCAAGCCCCCTTGGCTGGTTGGATGGTGACTGGGACTAACAGTAAGGTGGTGGGATACCTGGACTCTGCTTATGAGGAGGGTGCATGCAGGCTTAACCCAGAGGCAGGACAGAGAGAGTTCTGCTCCAGCAGCTGCCAGCTTTCCTGTGACTGCCTCAGTGTGCACCCCAACCCAAGACAAGCCAACTCTCTGGCCCCATTCATACCATGTCATGGTGTGGCCCTGAATCTGGCAGCCACAGCCAGAAAGAAGATTCAGCCATAGGATACAGAGGTGATCCAGTCCCAGCGTGGCTGACACAAGTTGACAACCTGGGCAGACCCCATTTGCTTTAACACTTCCCACTCTGGGACAAGGAGAGAGGAAAAGACACACTTAAAGGGAACAGAAGCAGCTCATGCCTGACTTTTGGGCTTCAGCTCCAGCAACCTGGGGTCATATGTCACCCCCAATAGGGCAGTGACAGCCACCTAGCTGTGGCAAGGGGAGTCCCATCCCACACCTGGCTCCAACTCTAGCCCCTCTACCACCAGGCCCACCTTCTGCCAAGGAGATAGCTATCCGCACAGCCAGAGGAAAGACATGACCTGAATCCATGTCAGATTCAGCTCTCCCACCAAAGGCATTCAGCACACACAGTCTGTATAGGGACACTCCCACATAAGAGCACCACTTTGGACAAAATGTTTGATCTAAATTCCTCAAGATAGAGAAAGTTAAGCAAAATGAAAATGCAGAGGAATTTCTCTCAATAGAGCAGTAGGAAACCCCTGAAAAGAAACTAGTGGAATAAATAATTGACTAAATAAAAAATTCAAAGCATTTGTTATAAATATGTTAACTGAATTAGGGGAAAGAATATATCTGCATAGCAATATTTTTAATTAGGAACTAGAGAATATAAAAAAACTCCCATCAGAAATGAAGAATTCTTTAGCTGAAGTAAAAAAACACACTGAAAGGAGTGAGTAGCTGGCTGAGTGACACAGAAGAATGCATATGTGATCTGGAAGATAGAATAATGGACATCACCCAATCAGAACAGCAAAAAGGCAAATTTTTAAAAATGAAAACAATCCAGGAAATCTTGGGGGTAACATATGAGGGGGTTAGAAGGAGAAGAGAGAAAGAGGAGATGAAAAATGTATTTGAGGAAATTATAAATGAAAAATTTCACAGTCTGAAGAAGAAAACAGGTACTGGAAGAGAGTCCCAAGAAGATGAATCCAAACAAATGCTCTCCAAGACATACCATAAATAAAATGGCAAATGTTGAAGAGAGAATTCTGAAGGATGCAAAGGAAAAATTATCATATACAAGGGAATCCCTATAAATCTACACCTAATTTCTCTGCAGAAACTTTACAGACCAGAAGGGAGCAGGAGATACATTCAAAATCCCAAAAGGGAAAACCCATAACCCATGATACTCTTCCCAGCAAGATTATCATTAAAATAGAGGAGTGATGAAGAGCATCTCAGATAAGCAAAAACAGAATTCATCATTACTAAATTCACCCTAAAAGAAATGCTGAAGGGACTTCTCTAAATGGAAAAGCAGTAAATTATAGGGAAGGGGAAATCCTGCTATAAAAGGCAAATGTATAAAAGTCAGGACTAAGGATCACCACTTAAGTAAGTGTGCACACACTCAATCTTCTCCAATTCTTTGTGACCCCATAGACTGTAGCCCACCAGGATCAGGATCATCTGTTCATGGGATTTTTTTTTTTTTCAGGCAAAAATACCGAACTGGATTGTGATTTCTTTCTCCAGGGGATCTCCCTGACCCAGGGATCAAACCTGCATCTCGTGCATTTCCTGCATTAGCAGGTGGATGGATTCTTTACCACTGAACCACCAGGGAAGCCTCATATCTATCAATAATTACTTTAAATGTCAAAGGACTAAATAATCTAAAGACATAGTGTGGCTAATTTGATTAAAAATGAGATCCTTCTATATGCTGCCTACAAGAGACTCACTTCAGAACTAAAGACAGAGACTTAATGTGAAAGAATTGAAACAGTTATTTCATGCAAATAAAAATGATAAGAAAGCAGGGGTAGAAATACTCAGATAAAGTAGACTTTAAACAAAGACTGTAACAGCAGATGAAGAACGGCATTATAATAATGATAAAGGGGTCAATTTAATAAGAGGATATTATCATTAACATATTTACTGCTGATACAGGAACACCTAAACATATAAAGCAAATATTAACAGACAAAAAGGGAGAAATTGATAATAACAATAACAGTAGGGTACTTTAACACCATATTTACATTAATGGGCAAATCATCCAGATGGAAAATTAGTAGGGAAACACTGGTCTTAAATAATACAACAGACCTCTTGGACTTAATGGATATGTATAAGACATCACATACAAAAACAAAAGAATACATTCTTTTCAAGTGCACATGAAACATTCTCCAGGATAGAACACATGCTAGGCCATAAAAGAAGTCCCAGCAAATATGAAAGTATAGGAATTATATCAGACGTTTTTTTCTGACCATAGCAGTACAAAACTAAAAATTCATTACAGAAAGAAAAATGGGTAAAGAGCAAATACTTAGACACTAAACAGCATGCTATTAAAAAACCAGTGGGTCAATGAAGAAATCAAAGAAGAAATGAAAAAATACCTCAAAACCAAAGAAAATGAAAATGCAGCACTCCAAAATCTATGGGATACAGCAAAAGCAGTTCTAAGAAGGAAGTTTATAGCAATACAGGCATTCCTCAAGAAAGAAGAAAACAACCTAACCTACCACCTAAAAGAATTAGGAAAAGAGGAACAAACAAAGCCCGAAGTCAGCAATAGGGAGAAAGTAAACGTTCAGTTCAGTTCAGTCACTCGGTCATGTCCGACTCTTTGCGACCCCATGAATCACAGCACGCCAGGCCTCGCTCTCCATCACCAACTCCCGAAGTTCACTCAGACTCACATCCATCACGTCGGTGATACCATCCAGCCATCTCATCCTCTGTCATCCCCTTTTCCTCCTGCCTTCAATCCCTCCCAGCATCAGAGTCTTTTCCAATGAATCAACTCTTCCCATCACGTAGCCAAAGTACTGGAGTTTCAGCTTTAGCATCATTCCTTCCAAAAAACACCCAGGACTGATCTCCTTTAGAATAGACTGGTTGGATCTCCTTGCAGTCCAAGG
This sequence comes from Bos taurus, assembly GCF_002263795.3. Lineage (NCBI taxonomy): Eukaryota > Metazoa > Chordata > Mammalia > Artiodactyla > Bovidae > Bos > Bos taurus. Next base: position 9,715,208 of record NC_037336.1, read on the forward strand.
GACTCTCAAGAGTCTTCTCCAACACCACAGTTCAAAAGCATCAATTCTTTGGCGCTCAGCTTTCTTCACAGTCCAACTCTCACATCCATACATGACTACTGGAAAAACTGTAGCCTTGACTAGATGGACCTTTGTTGGCAAAGTAATGTCTCTGCTTTTGAATATGCTATCTATGTTGGTCATAACTTTCCTCCCAAGGAGTAAGTGTCTTAATTTCATGGCTGCAGTCACAATCTGCAGTGATTTTGGAGCCCCAAAAAATAAAGTCTGACACTGTTTCCACTGTTTCCTGATCTATTTCCCATGAAGTGATGGGACCAGATGCCATGATCTTCGTTTTCTGAATGTTGAGCTTTAAGCCAACTTTTTCACTCTTCTCTTTCACTTTGATCAAGATGCTTTTAGTTCCTCTTCACTTTCTGCCATAAGGGTGGTGTCATCTGCATATCTGAGGTGATTGATATTTCTCCTGGCAATCTTGATTCCAGCTTGTGCTTCTTCCAGTCCAGCGTTTCTCATGATGTACTCTGCATACAAGTTAAATAAGCCGGGTGACAATATACAGCCTTGATGTACTCCTTTTCCTATTTGGAACCAGTCTATTGTTCTATGTCCAGTTCTAACTGTTGCTTCCTGACCTGCATATAGGTTTCTCAAGAGGTAGGTCAGGTGGTCTGGTCTTCCCATCTCTTTCCGAATTTTCCACACTTTATTGTGATCTACACAGTCAAAGGCTTTGGCATAGTCAATAAAGCCGAAATAGATGTTTTTCTGGAACTCACTTGCTTTTTCGATGATCCAGGGGATATTGGCAATTTGATCTCTGGTTCCTCTGCCTTTTCTAAAACCAGCTTGAACATCTGGAAGTTCACGGTTAACATATTGCTGAACCGTGGCTTGGAGAATTTTGAGCATTACTTTACTAGCATGTGAGATGAGTGCAATTGTGCGGTAGTTTGAGCATTCTTTGGCATTGCCTTTCTTTGGGATTGGAATGAAAACTGACGTTTTCCAGTCCTGTGGCCACTTCTGAGTTTTCCAAATTTGCTGGCATATTGAGTGCAGCACTTTCACAGCATCATCTTTCAGGATTTGAAATAGCTGAACTGGAATTCCATCACTTCCACTAACTTTGTTCGTAGTGATGCTTTCTAAGGCCCACTTGACTTCACATTCCAGGATGTCTGGCTCTAGGTGAGTGATCACACCATCGTGATTATCTGGGTCATGAAGCTCTTTTTTGTACAGTTCTTCTGTGTATTCCTGCCACCTCTTCTTAATATCTTCTGCTTCTGTTAGGTCCATACCATTTCTGTCCTTTATCGAGCCCATCTTTGCATGAAATGTTCCCTTGGTATCTCTCATTTTCTTGAAGAGATCTCTAGTCTTTCCCATTCTCTTGTTTTCCTCTATTTTTTTGCATTGATCGCTGAGGAAGGCTTTCTTATCTCTTCTTGCTATTGTTTGGAGCTCTGCATTCAGATGCTTATATCTTTCCTTTTCTCCTTTGCTTTTCACTTCTCTTCTTTTCACAGCTATTTGTAAGGCCTCCTCAGACAGCCATTTTGCTCTTTTGCATTTCTTTTCCATTGGGTTGTCTTGATCCCTGTCTCCTGTACAGTGTCACGAACCTCCGTCCATAGTTTATCAGGCACTCTATCAGATCTAGTCCCTTAAATCTATTTCTCACTTCTACTGTATAATCATAAGGGATTTGATTTAGGTCATACCTGAATGGTCTAGTGGTTTTCCCTAGTTTTCTTCAATTTAAGTATGAATTTGGGAAAAGGAGTTCATGATATGAGCCACAGTCAGCTCCTGGCCTTGTTTTTGCTGACTGTATAGAGCTTCTCCATTTTTGGCTGCAAAGAATATAATCAATATGATTTTGGTGTTGACCATCTGCTGATGTCCATGTGTAGAGTCTTCTCTTGTGTTGTTGGAAGAGGGTGTTTGCTATGACCAGTGCATTTTCTTAGCAAAATTCTATTAGCCTTTGCCCTGCTTCTTCTATATTCCAAGGCCAAATTTGCCTGTTACTCCAGGTGTTTCTTGACTTCCTACTTTTGCATTCCAGTCCCCTATAATGAAAAGGACATCTTTTTTGGGTGTTAGTTCTAAAAGGTCTTGTAGGTCTTCACAGAACCGTTCAACTTCAGCTTCTTCAGTGTTACTGGTTGGGGCATAGACTTGGATTACTGTGATATTGAATGGTTTGCCTTGGAAACGAACAGAGATCATTCTGTCGTTTTTGAGATTGCATCCAAGCACTGCATTTCAGACTTGTTGTTGACCATGATGGCTACTCCATTTCTCCTAAGGGATTCCTCCCCGCAGTAGTAGATATAATGATCATCTGAGTTAAATTCACCCATTCCAGTCCATTTTAGTTCACTGGTTCCTAGAATGTCGACGTTCACCCTTGTCATCTCCTGTTTCACCACTTCCAATTTGCCTTGATTCATGGACCTAACATTCCAGGTTCCTATGCAATATTGCTCTTTACAGCATCAGACCTTGCTTCCATCACCAGTTACATCCACAACTGGGTATTGTTTTTGCTTTGGCTCCATCCCTTCATTCTTTCCGGAGTTATTCCTCCAGTGCTCTCCAGTAGCATATTGGGCATCTACTGACCTGGGGAGTTCCTCTTTCAGTATCCTATCATTTTGCCTTTTCATACTGTTCATGGGGTTCTCAAGGCAAGAATACTGAAGTGGTTTGCCATTCCCTTCTCCAGTGGACCACATTCTGTCAGACCTCTCCACCATGACCCGCCTGTCTTGGGTGGCCCCACAGGGCATGGCTTAGTTTCATTGAGTTAGACAAGGCTGTGGTCCATGTGACCAGATTGGCTAGTTTTTCTAGTTTCAGTGTGCCTGCCCTCTGATGCCCTCTCACAACACCTACTGTCTTACTTGGGTTTCTCTTACCTTGGACATGGGATATCTCTTCACAGCTGCTCCAGCAAAGCGCAGCCGCTGCTCCTTACCTTGTACCAGTGGTAACTCCTCACTGCCGCCCCTCCTGACCTTGAACGTGGAGTAGTTCCTCTCGGCACTCCTGTGCCTGCACAGCCACCACTCCTTGGACGTGGGGCTGCTCCTCTTGGCCGCTGCCCCTGGCCTCAGGCGTTGGGTAGCTCCTCCCAGCCATCACCCCTAACCTTGGATGGACGTCGGGTAGCTCCTCTCGGCTGCTACTGTGCAGTCACAGCCTGGCACTCGCCCACCACCCCAACCTCGGATGTGGGGTAGCTCTTCTCGGCCATGCTTCTGTGAGGTCCGTCGCAGCCAGCGTGCTTCTGCCACGCGGTCCTGCTAAGTAAAGATTATTTCCCTCTAAGTAAAGAGTCAGTTTAGTTCAGTTCAGTTCAGTCACTCAGTCGTGTCCGACTCTTTGCGACCCCATGAATTGCAGCACTCCAGGCCTCCCTCTCCATCACCAACTCCCAGAGTTCACTCAGACTCAAGTCCATCAAGTCGGTGATGCCATCCAGCCATCTCATCCTCTGTCGTCCCCTTTTCCTCCTGCCCTCAATCCCTCCCAGTATCAGAGTCTTTTCCAATGAGTCAACTCTTCCCATCACATAGCCAAAGTACTGGAGTTTCAGCTTTACCATCATTCCTTCCCAAAGAACACCCAGGACTGATCTTTAGGATGGACTGGTTGGATCTCCTTGCAGTCCAAGGGACTCTCAAGAGTCTTCTCCAACACCACAGTTCAAAAACATCAATTCTTCAGTGCTCAGCTTTCTTCACAGTCCAACTCTCACATCCATACATGACTACTGGAAAAAACATAGCTTTGACTAGATGGACCTTTGTTGGCAAAGTAATGTCTCTGGCTTTTTAATATGCTATCTAGGTTGGTCATAACTTTCCTTCCTAGGAGTTAAGCGTCTTTTAATTTCCAAAAGTGATTTTGGAGCCCAGAAAAATAAAGTCTGACACTGTTTCCACTGTTTCCCCATCTATTTCCCATGAAGTGATGGGGCGGATGCCATGATCTTCGTTTTCTGAATGTTGAGCTTTAAGACAACTTTTTCACTCTCCACTTTCACTTTCATCAAGAGGCTTTTTAGTTCCTCTTCACTTTCTGCCATAAGGGTGGTATCATCTGCATACCTGAGGTTATTGATATTTCTCCTGGCAATCTTGATTCCAGCTTGTGCTTCTTCCAGTCCAGCGTTTCTCATGATGTACTCTGCATAGAAGTTAAATAAGCAGGGTGACAATATACAGCCTTGACATACTCCTTTTCCTATTTGGAACCAGTCTGTTGTTCCTTGTCCAGTTCTAACTGTTGTTTCCTGACCTGCATATAGGTTTCTCAAGAGGCAGGTCAGGTGGTCTGGTATTCCCATCTCTTTCCAAATTTTCCACACTTTATTGTGATCCACACAGTCAAAGGCTTTAGAGGGAAATACATAGAGAGCAACAATAACAGTAGAAAAGATCAGTGAAACCAAGAGCTGGCTCTTTGGCAAAATGAACAAAACTGGTAAAGTTTAGTCAGGATCACCAAGAAAAAAAGAAGACCCAAATAAATGAAAGGAGAAATAACAATGAAAATCACAGAAATACAAAAGAATCACAAATAGTTATATGCCAATGAATTGGACAACATAGAAGAAATAAATTTCTAGAAACATACAACCTGTCAAGACTGAAACAAGAAGACTTACACAACTTGGACAGACCAGTCATTAGTATTGAAATTGAATCTGTAATTTTAAAACTCCCAGCAAACAAAAATCCAGGACTGGCCAGTTTCAAAGGAGAATTCTACCAAACATGTAAATAACAGCTAGCACCTAACCTTCTCAAAGTATTCCAAAAAAGTGAAAATGTCACAACACTCTCAAATTCATTCTGCAAGACCACCAGTAATGACCCTGGTATCAAAACCACACAGAGACACTACAACAAAAAGGAAGTTACAGGTCAGAATCTTTGATAAATACAGATTCTAAAATCCTCAACAAAATATTAGCAAACTGAATCCAAAGATAAAAGGATTATATACAATGATCAATTTGAATTTATTTCAGAGACACAAGGATTGTTCAGTATTTACAAATCAATTAATGTAGTAGTGTACATTAACAAAAGAAAGGATAAAAACCACCTGATTATCTCAATAGATTCAGAAAAACCTTTGAAAAAAATTATCATTCATTATAAAACTCTTCATCTAAGTGGGTATATAGAGGGAACATATCTCAACATGATAAAGGCCACTTATGACAAATTCAAAGCTAACATCATATTCAACAGTAAAAGCTGAAAGCCTTTCTTTTAATTCAGGAACAAGACAGGGATGCCCACTCTTGCCACCTATTTAGCATCATATTGGAAGTTCTAGCCACAGCAGTAGAACAAGGAAGATAAATATGTATGCAAGTGTGAAAGAAGTAAAAGTGTCACTATTTGCAGATGTATGATACTGTACATAGGAAACCCTAAAGTCTCAATCCAGAAACTACTAGAACTAATAAATTCTGTAAAGTTACAGAATATGATTAATATACAGAAGTATGTTTCTTTTACATACACTAATAAACTATCATAAAGATACACCTAATAAACTATCACATAATAAATATACACAAACTATCATAAACATGAAGCTTAAAAAACAACTTCTTTAAAATCACATCAAAAAGAATAAAACACCTAGGAATAAACTTAAAGGTGAAAAACATGCTCTGAAAACTGAGACAGTGATGAAGGAAATTGAAGATGATGGAAGAAGTGGGAGGATATCCTGTGCTCTTGAATTGAAAGAAAGCATACTGTTAAAATGGTCATACTACCCAGAGCAATCTGCAGATTAAAGGCAATCTCTATCAAAATAACCATGCCATTTCTCCCAGAACTAGAATAAATAATCCATACATTCATATAGAACCACAAAAGGCCCCCAAATTGCCAAAATAATCCAGAGGAAGAACAGATCTGGAAAGATCAAGCTCCCAGACTTCAGACTGTACTACAAAACCATAGTAATGAAAACAGCCTAATACTGGCACAAAAACAGACACATAGACTAATGAAACAGAATAGAGAGCCCAGAAAGAACCCATGCACCTATGGCCAATCAGTCTACAACAAAAGAGGCAAGAATATACAATGGGAAAAGAAAGTTGTGTTTGGAAAACTGGACAGCTTCATAAGAAAGATTGGACATTTCCTCACACTACATACAGAAATACTCAGTGGATTAAGTATATACATGTAAGACCTGAAACCATAAAGAGAACATAGACATAACACTCTGTGACATAAATTGTAGCAATATTTTTTTTAGTCTGTCTCTTAAGCAAAAGAGAGAAAAGCAGAAATAAACAGATGGGACCTAATTAAACTTAAAAACTTTTGGATAGTGAAAGAAACCATGGATAAAATGAAAAGACAACCTGTGAAATAAGAGAAAATACTTGCAAACAATTTGACCAACACAGGGTTAATATCCAAATATATAAACAGCTCATACAACTCCATATTAAAAAAAAAAAAAAATAACCCAATCAAAAAATGGGCAGAAGATGGGAATAGACATTTTTCCAAAGAAGACATAGAGGTGGCCAGTAGGCACATGGAAAAAAATGCTCAACATCACTAATTATTAGAGAAATGCAAATCAAAACTACAACGAGGTATCGGCTCACAGTGGTCAGAATGACCATCATCAAAAAGTCATCAAATAATAAATACTAGAGAGGATGTGGAGAAAAGGAAACTTTCATACACTGTTGGTGGGAATGTAAATTGGTTCATACAATATGGAAAATATTATAGAGTTAACTCAAAAAACTGAAAATAGAACTACCATATGACCCAGCGATTCCACCAGCGTGTATATATCCAAAGAAAATGAAAACACTAATTTGAAGGCACAGATTGCACCCCAGTGTTCATAGCATTATTTACAATAGCCAAGATACAGAAACAACCTAAATGACCAACAGATTAGTGGGTAAAGAAGATGTGGTGTATACACGTACACACACACACACACACAGTAATATTACCCAGCCATTAAAAAGAATGAAATCTGCTATTTGAAATGGACCTCAAGAATATTCTGCTTAGTGAAAAAAGAGAAAGAGAAATACTTGCTTTTCATCTCTTATATGTGGAGCCTAAAAAATAAGAACGAGGTATATAGCAAAACAGTAACAGACTAACAGGTATAGGAAACTAAACTAGTGGTTACTACTAGGGAGAGGGAAGTGGGGAAGCCAAGATAGGGGTATGGGATTAAGAGATATAGACTACTATCTTTAGGACTTCCCTGGTTGTACAGTGGTTAAGAATTTGCCTGCCAGTGCAGGAGACAGGAATTTCATCCCTGGTCTGGGAAGATTCCAGATACCACAGGGCAACTTAACCCAGTGCAAGGACACGATTACTGCGCCTGCACTCCACAACTACTGAAGCCTACATGCTCCAGAGTCTTTGAGCTTCAGTTCCTGAGCCCACACGCTGCAACTGTCAAAGCTCTCACACTCTGGAGCCCATGTGCCACAACTAGAGAGTCCATGCACCTCAATGAAAGATCCCCCGTGACGCAGGGAAGATCCTGTGTGCCACAGCTAAGACCCAGTGCAGTCAAATACATAAATGTTCATTATGTAAATACCTTTGGAAAAAGAACTGGGTGGTTCTAGCGGCTGATTCCTCTCCTGTTCTCCCCATGTACAGTCAGTACAGTGTGTGTGTCAAGAGCAAGACTGCAGCCAGAATGTGTGAATTGAAACTCACTTTCACCACTTGGTAGCTGTGTAACCTTGAGCTCCTCATCTGTAGAGTGGAGATAATAATTGTTCCTGTCCCAAAGGATTATTATGAGCATTAATTAATATGTATAAAGTCCTCAGAATTGAGCATGAACTCAAAATGAACATTCCTATTATGAACACCCAGTGTTAACAGTAATAGCAGCTGTTAGGCACATGCAGGAGACCTGGGTTTCATCCCTGGTCGGGGAAGATCCCCTGAAGGAGGGCATGGCAACCCACTCCAGTATTCTTGCCTGGAGAATCCCATGGACAGAGGAGCCTGTTAGGCTGTGGTCCATGGGGTCACAGAGTCAGAGATGACTGAGTGACTAAGCACATGCACATAAATGGCAGTTTCAGGTAACCAGTTGCTGAAGCCAAAACCGTGTGATGAGGAAAATTAACACTCATAGCTAGAATTAATTGAGCATTCTTATGTACCTGGCACTGTGCCAGACCCTTTACATGCATTTCTTTTTTTATTTCTCAAGATAACAAGGCAGGTATGATTGTCCCCAGTTCACTTATAAGAAAAAATAAGGGGGGAAGGCGCCAAGATGGCGGAGGAGTAGGACGGGGAAAACACTTTCTCCCCCACAAATTCATCAAAAGAGCATTTAAACGTCGAGTAAATTCCACAAAACAGCTTCTGAATGCCGGCAGAGGACATCAGGCACCCAGAAAAGCAACCCAACTCCTCGAAAGGAGGTAGGAAAAAATATTAAAGACAATGAAAGAGACAAAAGAGGGAGGGACGGAGTTCCGTCCCGGGAAGGGAGTCTTAAAAAGAGAGAAGTTTCCAAACACCAGGAAACCTTCTCACTGCCGAATCCGTGCCGAGCTTTGGAAGCACAGAGGACAACATAACAGGGAGAAAAAATAAATAAACAATTAAAACTTGCAGATTGCGAGCCCTACGGTAACTCCTCCAGCGGAGAAGCAGCGCAGACGCCTGCATCCGCCTGCATCCGCCATTAGCAAGCGGGGGCTGGGCAGGGAGGCGCGGCGCGGGCTGCATCGCTGAGAGTAAGAATCTGGCCTGAATACCCTGAGCACTATCTGAGCGAAATAATTTGGGCTAGCAAACCAGACTGTGGGATATCTACTATGCGAAAAGCCAGCCCTAACCTAAGACACCGCCAGCCCGCGCACGGAACAAAGGACTAAACAGAGGTAGCCGGCTGCAAACCTTCCCCCTCCGGTGACAGGCAGCCAGAGCCGGAAGGGGGCAATCGCAGCCCCAGAGAGACATTATCTATAAAACTGGCTTCTTTGCTAACTAAAACTTATTGGGGGTCTGGACGGTCAACATCTGCCTGAGAAGGTGCACCGGTTTTATACCCAGATAACCAAGTGGCGGGGAGGCGATAAGTCGCAGCATTGGCGCTCGCCAAACACCTCATCACCTGAGCTGCTCGGACCTGGGAAGAGCACAAAACGCAGCCCCAACTGAGTCTGCGCCTCTGAGGACTACCTGAGTGCCTGAACCTGAGCGGCTTGGACCTGGGAGGTGCATGCAACCCAGGGCCAGCCTCGGATTGTTCCCGGCGGAACAACCTAGAGCCTGAGCAGTGTGGGCAGGGAGGCTACACGCGCCGTGAGCGGGGGCAGACCCAGTGTGGCTGAGGCACTGCGAGCGCACGCCAGTGTCATTTGTTTGCAGCATCCCTCCCTCCCTCCCCATAGCGCGACTGAACAAAGAGAAGAAATACAGCTCCACCCACCAGAACACCGACACAAGCTTCCCTAACCAGGAAACCTTGACAAGCCACCTCTACATACCCACACACAGCGAGGAAACGCCGCAATAAAGAGAACTCCACAAACTGCCAGAATACAGAAAGGACTCCCAAACTCAGCAATTTAAACAAGATGAAGAGACAGAGGAATACCCAGCAGATAAAGGAACAGGATAAATGCCCACCAAACCAAACAAAAGAGGAAGAGATAGGGAATCTACCTGATAAAGAATTCCAAATAATGATAGTGAAATTGATCCAAAATCTTGAAATTAAAATGGAATCACAGATAAATAGCCTGGAGACAAGGATTGAGAAGATGCAAGAAAGGTTTAACAAGGACCTAGAAGAAATAAAAAAGAGTCAATATATAATGAATAATGCAATAAATGAAATTAAAAACACTCTGGAGCCAACAAATAGTAGAATAACAGAGGCAGAAGATAGGATTAGTGAATTAGAAGATAGAATGGTAGAAATAAATGAATCAGAGAGGATAAAAGAAAAAAGAATTAAAAGAAATGAGGACAATCTCAGAGACCTCCAGGACAATATTAAACGCTACAACATTCGAATCATAGGGGTTCCAGAAGAAGAAGACAAAAAGAAAGACCATGAGAAAATACTTGAGGAGATAATAGTTGAAAACTTCCCTAAAATGGGGAAGGAAATAATCACCCATGTCCAAAAACCCAGAGAGTCCCAAACAGGATAAACCCAAGGAGAAACACCCCAAGACACATATTAATCAAATTAACAAAGATCAAACACAAAGAACAAATATTAAAAGCAGCAAGGGAAAAACAACAAATAACACACAAGGGAATTCCCATAAGGATAACAGCTGATCTTTCAATAGAAACTCTTCAAGCCAGGAGGGAATGGCAAGACATACTTAAAATGATGAAAGAAAATAACCTACAGCCCAGATTATTGTACCCAGCAAGGATCTCATTCAAGTATGAAGGAGAAATCAAAAGCTTTTCAGACAAGCAAAAGCTGAGAGAATTCTGCACCACCAAACCAGCTCTCCAACAAATACTAAAGGATATTCTCTAGACAGGAAACACAAAAATGGTGTATAAACTCGAACCCAAAACAATAAAGTAAATGGCAACGGGATCATACTTATTAGTAATTACCTTAAACGTAAATGGGTTGAATGCCCCAACCAAAAGACAAAGACTGGCTGAATGGATACAAAAACAAGACCCCTACATATGTTGTCTACAAGAGACCCACCTCAAAACAGGGGACACATACAGACTGAAAGTGAAGGGCTGGAAAAAGATTTTCCATGCAAATTGGGACCAAAAGAAAGCAGGAGTCACAATACTTGTATCAGATAAATCAGAACTTAAAACAAAGGCTGTGAAAAGAGACAAAGAAGGTCACTACATAATGATCAAAGGATCAATCCAAGAAGAAGATATAACAATTATAAATATATATCCACCCAACATGGGAGCACCGCAGTATGTAAGACAAATCCTAACAAGTATGAAAGGAGAAATTAACAATAACACAATAATAGTGGGAGACTTTAATACCCCACTCACACTTATGGATAGATCAACTAAACAGAAAATTAACAAGGAAAAAAAAAAAAAAAACATGTATCTATAAAGCTCACTAAAGCAAAGCACAGTAAAATGAGGTATGGCAATAAAAAAAAAAAAAAAAAATAAGGCATTGAGTGAAAGTAATGTTCAAAGTAATCTTGTTTCGTAGCCTTTCAAACCCTGTGGATTTGAAGTCTGTATTCTCTCTGCCCCTTTCCTCCTGTTCTAATCCAGCCAGTCCCCAGATGAGAGCCTGAAAGGGGTCTGAGAAGTCTAAGTCATTAATGCAAGTAATAAAGTTGATTGAATATGAAGATTGTATCCTAAAGTGATCTCTCAGGCTGGGAAGAAGCACGTCTAGAGCGTGTTTAAGGACTGCATAGTAGTAGCTTCATCAGTAGCATCCAGCCTCGTTAACTGTCAGCTCAGCACCCTCATCTGCAGAATTGACGATAATGCTTTTCCCACCTCCATTAACTGCCTTTTTTTAAATTTATTATTTCTTCAGAATTTCCTGATGATATTAATCCTGTTACAAAAGAGAAAGGTGGACCCAGAGGCCCAGAACCTACCCGATATGGAGATTGGGAACGAAAAGGACGCTGTATTGATTTTTAAGCCACATGTTGTTTAACTACAGTATCTTTTTCTGATAGTGTACATCTGAATTAACTTTTGTTTGATTATTGTCTTTCTGTACATCATTTAAGTCTCCTAATTTCTATAATGTGTTTTAAAATATATGTAATAGCTTTGAAAGAAAATATGCTGCTATAAATTAGGAAAGAGGAAATATTTTTATATTAGCACATTAATTTTAATTTAAATGTTTTGGGGTATTTAAGGGATGATTAGAGCTGCAAACTTTCATTTCACCATGTTTCAATTTAAGTTAATCAGTTGTTTATAAGATACAAGTGTAAATAAAACTTAAAAAAAATTTTGTTGCCGTGTTCTAAATAATTGTGACTTTTTCAATGTGAGTTAAGTAGTGCATTACAGTTTGGTAAGGCCACAGTAACAATAGAAAATCTTTAACTCTGGAGCCAATTACTTGGGTTCAAATCCCAGCTCTACTGCTTACTAGCTTATGTAACTTTGGGTAAGTTATTTAACTTCTCTGTGCTTTGGAATCCTTATGTGTCAATTGGAGATAATACTAGTTCTACCTCGTAGGACAATTGAGCTTAAATGAGTGAGTATGTGTGAACCACTTGGAGCAGTGCACAGCACATACCTCTCAGTGAGTTAGTGATGCTTACATCATAAATATTTTCCCAGGTCTCTAGGCTGCCTGGGGGGAAAGATTTAAAAACTGACATTTGAAATACTTGAGTTGAAATTGTTTTTAATGAATATAACATATAAAAAACTGTTAGTTAGATATTAGTGATTATTTGCATGGATGAACTGAGCTGAAATGTAGTTTATGTTAAACATAAAGTTCAGGCTAATATGAGAAAAGCCGGGGATGAAATGGGCCAGCTTAATCAGTTGTGAGCATTCAAAAGCTCCTGCCCTGTGGCCTTTGGATAACTGGGTCGGGAAAAGTCAAGTCTAGTTTACACAGCTGGGCTGAAGGAAGAATGGGAACCGCTGAGCCCCTGTAAGGTGTCCTCTGCTCTCCTCTGGCCTCACTCAGCCACCTGGACTGGACCTTCAGCCCCCAGTCTACATTTAAATAAGTTGGGAAGGAAAGTTTGCAGAGCATGTAGAATGCAGTAGGCTGGTGATTATGTGATATGAGTTATAAGTGCAGTATCATCTGAGAAGATTATAGGAAGGCTTATTTAAGGGAATAAACTTTTTTTTGGGGGGGGGGGAAATACACTTTTTAAAAAGGGTATCCTACTTCAAACCAACCAGTATGGTAACTGGGGTTAGTTATTCAGTCTTTATATCAGTTATCTCTCTCAGTCAGCATTTGTTCTTCTAATTACAGTTACTGTGTCTGCTGCGAAGTAGTAACCACATTTCTTTAAAAATATTCTATAATATAGTCAACCTCCAGTGAATTTTTGCTACTTTTAACATTCCAGAAATAACATTTTCAATTAGTTCATTAATATTATTTTGTACCATATAGTTCCACACTAATCATCATATGTGATACACAAAAGACAATTATATACTTCAAAAACAAATGTAAAATATGTTGCAATGAAGTGTATTAAAATAATAGACTCCTTAACCTCCATTAACAGTAGCATGTTCCAGGATAGTTATCATATATTAGAGGTAATATCTGGTGACATAAAAACATTTATAGTCTATGTCCATCAAACATTCATGAAAGAACCTGAAGACTCACAGAAGATGATGTGGTGGCAATGGAAGAGTGTTACTCAGATCTGCGGGAAGCAAAGTTGACGGAGGACCCCAGCTGCTGCCCCCTGGACCCACCACTGTGTTCTTGATGAAGCCACACGTCCCCTACCAGTGAGTGAGTGTGGTGGGGCTGCGGTGAATGAGTGTTTCAGCCTGACCCCCAAAGACTCCCACGAGCCTTGCAGATTTTTCTTATGGCTGTGCTGCTGAGTGAGACTCTTCCCTCCCAACCCTTCTTTCCCTCTCTCCCCCCTTCACAGGTGTCAGACTCAGCCTTCTCCTTCCATTTATAGCTCACAAATGTCGCCCCAGTAAATCTCTCTCATGTTTAATCCCATCTTAGCATCTGTTTCTCAGAGAACTCAAACTAAACATGGATAATTATAAAAGAACAACTTCCAGACAGGTTTTCAGAAAATGTCATTAAAGTTTGTGGCTTTTTCTAGTATAATTATAATTTGAACACTAATTTTACATTGGAGATTTCTGGGAAACTGTAGGTTGAGCATTGGTGTACAAAGCTCCGTAGTTTGAGTCTTGTATCTAGTAGGTGTTTTGGTGGAATTTAATCATGTCCAGCATTTTTTTCTTAACTTTGATGTCAGATGTTATAACCCACCATAAGCCAAAATACAATATTATCAGCTATTAAACTATTAAACCTACTATTACCTCTTCCAACAGTACAAAAGATGACTCTGCACATGGACATCACCAGATGGTCAGTACCAAAATCAAATCCATTATATTCTTTGCAGCTGAAGATGGAGAAGCTCTATAAGTCAGCAAAAACAAGACCCGGAGCTGACTATGGCTCAGATCATGAGGCCCTTATTGCCAAATTCAGACCTAAATTGAAGAAAGTAGGGAAAACCACCAGAGCATTCACATATGACCTAAATCCCTTATTACACGTGGAGGTGATGAATAAATTCAAGGGATTAGATCTGGTAGACAATGTCTAAAGAAGGACAAAGTTTCGTAACATTGTACAGGAGGAGGAGACTAAAATCATCCCCGAGAAAAAAAATGCAAGAAGGCGAAGTGCTTGTCTGAGGAGGCCTTATAACATAGCTGAGAAAAGAAGTGGAAGGCAAAGAAGAAAGGGAAAGATACACCCAACTGAATGCAGAGTTCTAGAAAATAGCAAGGAGAGGTAAGAAAGCCTTAAGTGAACAATGTACAGATGAAGGAAGTAATAGAATAGGAAAGACTATATATAGAGATATCTTCAAGGAAATGAGAGATACCAAGGGAACATTTCATGCAAAGATGGGCTCGATAAAGGCCAAAAATGGTGTGGACCTAACAGAAGTGGAAGATATTAAGAAGAGGTGGCAAGAATACACAGAAGAACTGTACAAAAATGGTCTTAATGACCCCGATAACCATGATGGTGTGATCACTCACCTAGAGCCAGACATCCCTGGAGTGTGAAGTCAAGTGGACTTCAGGAAGCATTACTACAAATAAAGCTAGTGAGGTAATAGAATTCCAGCTGAGCTATTTAAAATCCTAAAAGATGATGCTGTGAAAGTGCTGCTCTCAATATGCCAGCAAATTTGGAAAACTCAGCAGTATTCAGGACTGGAAAAGTTCAGTTTTAATTCCAGTCCCAAAAAAAGGCAATGCCAAAGAATGTTCAAACTACTGCAATTGCACTTATTGTACAAACTGTACAGTTGTGTGTATTTGACATGCTAGCAAGATAATGCTCAAAATCCTTCAAGCTAAGGTTCAACAGTATCTGAACTGAGAACTTCAGATATACAAGCTGGAGTTAGAAAAGGCAGAGAAGCCAGATATCAAATTGCCAGTATCTGATGGATCATAGAAGAAGCAAGGGAATTCCAAAAACCATCTGCTTCATTGACTACACTAAAGCCTTTGACTGTGTGGATCACAACAAACTGGAAAATAGGAATACCAGATAGGAATACCAGACCACCTTACCTGTCTCCTGAGAAACTTGTATGCAGGTCAAGAAGCAACAGAACCAGACATGGAACAATGGACTGGTTCCAAATTGGGAAAGGAGTAAGTCAAGGCTGTGTATTGTCACCCTGTTTATTCAACTTATATGCAGAGTACATCATGCGAAATGCCAGGCTAGATGAATCACAAGCTGGAATCAAAATTTCTGGGAGAAATATCAACAACCTCAGATATGCAGATGATATCACTCTAGTGACAGAAAGTGAAGAGGAACTAAAGTGCCTCTTGATGAGAGTGAAAGAGGAGAGTGAAAAGGCTCGCTTAAAATCAGCATTCAAAAAACTAAGATCATAGCACCCAGTTCCATCACTTCATGGCAAATAGATGAGGAAAAAGTGGAAACAGTAGCAGATTTTATTTTCTTGGGCTGCAAAATTACTAAGGACAGTGACTGCAGCCACAAAATTAAAAGATGCTTACTCTTTGGAAGAAAAGCTGTGGCAAGCCTAGACAGTGTATTAAAAAGCAGGGACGTCACTTTGCCAACAAAGGTCTGTATAGTCAAACCTGTGGTTTTCCTAGTAATCTTGTACGGATGTGAGAGTTGGACCATAAAGAATTTGAGTGGTGAAGAATATATGCTTTTGAACTGTGGCTGAAGAAGACTCTTGAGAGTCCCTTGGACAGGAGGGAGATCAAACCAGTCAATCCTAAAGGAAATCCACCCTGAATATTCATTGGAAGGACTGATGCTGAAGCTCCAGTACTTTGGCTACTGATGCAAAGAACTGACTCATTGGAAAAGACCCTGATGCTGGGAAAGATTGAAGGAGGGAGAAGAAGGCAATGACAGAGGATGAGATGGTTGGATGGCATCACCTGACTCAATGGACATGAGTTTGAGTAAACTCAAGAGTTGGTGATGGACAGAGAACCCAGGAGTGCTGCAGTCCATGGGTTTGCAAAGAGTCGGACACTACTGAGCGACTGAACAACAACAAAAAGACATGTATAGTGTCCTCAAGCCATCCCTGGCCCAAGAAGAGCTTTCTTGGTGGGCATGCCCCTTAGAGTCACTGGACCCAAAGCTGCCAGGACTGGCTGCTCAGTGAATTATAAGAATTATTGAATGACCTGTGAATATTAAGTATTTGTGATTTGTGTTTGATATCAGTTCTGGTCCTCTGGGTACTTTGTTCTGCATGTCCCTCCTCGGATGCTTCAGTTGTAAGATCTCTTTCTGACACTCCATCTGCCTCTGGGGTTTGGTTCTCACAGACGCTGTTTGTGCCTCTCCCCATCCTGCTCCTTCTCTCTGCTGGAAGAGCAATACCATAGATTCTCTCTAAGCTAACCTCTCTCTGTCATCACCCGAATCTGGGGAAAGAAAAATGCAGGCTTCTCTACTCTTGGGGCTTCCCTCGTAACTCAGTTGGTAAAGAATCAGCCTGCGATGCAGGAGACCCTGGTTCAATCCCTGGGTGGGGAAGATCCCCTGGAGGAGGAAATGGCAACCTACTCCAGTATTCTTGCCTGGAGAATCCCACCGACAGAGGAGCCTACAGCCCATAGGGTCGCAAAGGACACGCCTGAAGCGACTTAGCACACACACAAACATGTTACATGGCTATTCCTGCTCATTTGAAGAACGTTTCCATAAGAGCAGTGTAAAAATAAAGTTTAAATAATCCCTAAAAGGTGTTAAATGTCTGTTCCTGCTAATTTGAAGAGTCCTTCCGTAAAGATTGGACATTGGAGCCTATGATTTATTTGTATGCCTTTTACACAGCCTTAGTTATAATAAATATGAAAATTAGTTACATGAAAATGGGTTAAAATTTAGCAGCCTGTATTCTTTTAAAATACCACTTAGGTATATTTAGGCCCTGTGTTCCTAACCTAGTTGTAGGAAGTGAAATCTTGTCTGAAGGCTTGAGTCCACAGTCCTGTTAGCAGTTGCTGGTGGAAGGAGTCAAGGACACACTGAGAAGCAGTTTGCTGCTGGTGCAGGTGTGGGAAGGACATGGACATCAAAGGAGCATTTTAGAAGCCAATTACAAGGGAATGTTGGAGGCTGAAAATACGCACAGGGGAAAACTAGGAAAGCGTCTTTGCAGGCTTGCCTCTAAGTAGCCCCTTTGGAAAAACCTGAATTTATAAACGGACATGTTAAAGACTGTGGCCTGTAACCACTGTCTTAAACCACTGTGTGTTCCCTAGCACAGGGGGTCTCTGTGTTCAAACTGGCATCTACAACTTCAGAGTTATATAACATTTGGCTTCTGTGGTTTACCAGAAGAGGTTTATATTTTGTTTCATTCCTAAGTCAATGACTCAGGTAAATCCTTTTATTTTTAAAAAAGCTTACATAAGATTTTATTTTTGACATTTTCTAATTTGCATTCTGCTGGTCAGAAGTCTCAGAACTTTTGAGTGGGTGGCTTCATATCAAGTCTGAGCCCTGGATTATATGAGTCATGGCCCTGCCATTGTCCATATCTACATTCCGAATGCTCCAGCAGGGCAAAACCTCCAGATCTTGTTATTTCACGGTTTATGCTGATAAGCTCATGCTGACTAGAACGCCCCCTACCTTCCTCTACCATCGTGTCTTGTCGTCCTCTTGTCCTTTGTAGAATGAGGCTAGGCATAAACAAATTGTGAAATGCCCTTCTCTACTACGAAAACCTTTCAGACCCTAATGCTTCCCCAGCCCGTTAGCCCTGACAGCCTGTGACTCCGCCAGCAGCTCCTCGTCGCAGAGCCCTGCCTTCACGCACGCATGTGCTATGCTGCTTCTGGTGACTTGGCCCTGGTCCTCCAGGCCAGTGTCTGGGGAGTTTTTCTGTTCTGTAGGAGTTGTTATTCAGTTGGTCAATTCTGTCTGACTCTGCTACCCCATGGACGCCAGGCTTCCTTGTCCTTCACTATCCTGGGGTTTGCTCAAACTTGTATACATTGAGTCGATTATGCCATCCAACCATCTCATCCTCTGTCACCTCCTTCTCCTTCCCTCAGCCTTTCCCAGCATCAGGGTCTTTTCCAGTGAGTCAGCTCTTTGTGTCAGGCGGCCAAAATATTGGAGCTTCAGCTTTGGTATCAGTCCTTCCAAAGAATATTCAGGGTTGATTGCCTTTAGGATGGACTGGTTTAATCTCCTTACTGTCCAAGGGATTCTCACGTCTTCTCCAACACCAGAGTTTGAAAGCATCAATTCTTCGGTGCTCAGCCTTCTTTATGGTCCAACTGTCACGTCCGTACATGACTACTAGAAAACTCCATAGGGGTTAGAATTCCCCAAACTGCGTTTTTACTGAGGGTTCTGAGTGCAGGTTAAGTTCTGCCATTTAGGTGCTCTTAGTGGGATTTGAACGGGGGCGTGCGGGGGCTGCAGTCCTGCTTGACTGTTGTGGCCCCCGGCACAGGCGGAGACTGGCTCTGCCCATGGCGCAGGTCAGCATCCAGTCACCAGCCCTGCGGGGCCCAGAGGCATGCCGTGGTGATACCTGTGACTCCTGAGGACTGGTCAGCGGCTGTGGTAGTGTCCTCTTGTCCTGACCAGTTCGGATAGAGAAGTGAGTTCCACTTCCCTCGCTGCGATGGGGCAAGTGTCGCCCCTGCCAGAAGCCACTCTAGAGACCTTTTCCTTGAAGTTATTCCTAGAAGCTTAGTCTAGTCACTGCTAACCAGCGCTTCCAGAAATGCAGTCGGCACTTGAATACCCTTCTGTTTAGAATAGCTGGAGAGATCTGTTTTCCATGATGAACCTTGCATGTCTGGTATTTATCTACATGGAGACTGTCGTTGTCAGCTTTGTTCCTAGACTTCTCGCCCCTTTTCCGTATGTAGTCTGCAGCTCTCTCCAGATACCTGACCACCCACATGGCAGTCCTTCCGCAGCTGACCAACAGGATTTCCAGAAAGACAGAAAGAAACAGAGAAGAGGAAGAGAGAAACAGAGTAGAAATTATTAAAGAATCAATACAAGACTATTTAGCAGAATCAGAGGATCCATTGCCAGACTAAAGAAGCCCACCAGCAGTGATTCCATGAAATTACAGACAATCAAGAATAAAGAGAACATCAAAAAGCTTCCAAAAAAGAGACATTTTTAAATGTCACATAGGAAAAAAAAAAAGGTATCGAGCTTTCCAACAGAACACAGGAAAATAATAAAGCAATCTGATAGAAATTTTGAGGGTAAATTTTTTTTAAATTTAGAATTAAATGCAGCCAATATAGCCTGCCTATCGAGTGTAAGCATAGAACATACAAAATCAAGTAGGGGAATAGAATATAAACATTTTCACACAGTAAATCCTAGGGAAAAAGAAACAACTTCAGTCCCATGTACTTCATCTTAGAAAACTACTGATACCTGTGCCTTAGCAGAAAAAGGGCATAACTGAAACAAACAAAACAACAGCAAAACGTGGATCCAGGAAGCAAGAGCGTCAACACAGGGAAGTTCTAGGACTTGCTCCAGAGGAAAGTGAAGTGGGAAGCATGTGGAAGGGGACCCAGGACAGGCAGGTGAAAGTGGTAGTCCGTCATTTAACACGCTTGAGCATTCAGTCAGTTCAGCTCAGTCGTGTCCAACTCTTTGCGACCCCATGAATCGCAGCACGCCAGGCCTCCCTGTCCATCACCAACTCCCGGAGTTCACTCAAACTCATGTCCACTGAGTCGGTGATGCCATCCAGCCATCTCATCCTCTGTCATCTCCTTCTACTCCTGCCTTCAATCTTTCCCAGCATCAGGGTCTTTTCAGATGAGTCAGTTCTTCACATCAGGTGGCCAAACTAATGGAGTTTCAACTTCAGCATCAGTCCTTCCAATGAATAGTCAGGACTGATCTCCTTCAGAATGGACTGGTTGGATCTCCTTGCAGTCCAAGGGACTCTCAAGAGTCTTCTCCAACACCACAGTTCAAAAGCATTGATTCTTCAGAACTCAGCTTTCTTTATAGTCCAACTCTCACGTCCATAGCATATTAAAAAGCAGAGACATTACCTTGCCAACAAAGGTCCGTCTAGTCGAGGCTATAGTTTTTCCAGTAGTCATGTATGGATGTGAGAGTTGGACTGTGAAGAAAGCTGAGCACCGAAGAATTGATGCTTTTGAACTGTGGTGTTGGAGAAGACTCTTGAGATTCCCTCGGACTGCAAGGAGATCCAACCAGTCCATTCTAAAGGAGATCAGTCCTGGGTGTTCATTGGAAGGAATGATGCTAAAGCTGAAACTCCAATACTTTGGCCACCTCATGCGAAGAGTTGACTCATTGGAAAAGACTTTGATGCTGGGAGGGATTGAGGGCAGGAGGAGAAGGGGACGACAGAGGATGAGATGGCTGGATGGCATCACCAACTCGATGGACATGAGTTTGAGTAAACTCCAGGAGTTGGTGATGGACAGGGAGGCCTGGTGTGCTGCAGTTCATGGGGTCTCAAAGAGTTGGACATGACTGAGTGACTGAACTGAACTCACATCCATATGTGACTACTGGAAAAACCATAGCTTTGAATAGACAGACCTTTGTTGGCTTGAACATTAGAAAACTTGTTTAAAACATTTGACAAATATTAGAGAATTTAGGAAACATTAACAGGTACCAAGAAAACTATTCAATTAAAAAATGAGATAGTTATTAAATTATTAACTCCAGGAACAACAAAACTTTTTGTACAAGAAAGGATATGTAGCTTCAGTACACTATTTGGCTCAGAAGGTATGTGATTATCACACAATCCTAATAAATCCTTAACTGTATGGAGAGGAGGGGGAAGAAGTGGGCAGAGGATGATATGTTGACCGTATTATAGGAAGTCAAGAGATATTTGATGAAACTGATGAATCCAAGGATGACAGTGTATGCATATTATTTAGAAATCTGGCAGTAGATACCCAGAGAATCAAGCAGAAGAACTGAAAGTAGTTTCATTCATTTCTTAAATGAAACTATTAGGTACTATTTTAAGAATTTATACATATTAAATGGGCTCCAAAATCACTACAGATGGTGACTGCAGCCATGAAATTAAAAGACGCTTACTCCTTGGAAGGAAAGTTATGACCAACCTAGATAGCATATTCAAAAGCAGAGACATTACTTTGCCAACAAAGGTTCGTCTAGTCAAGGCTATGGTTTTTCCTGTGGTCATGTATGGATGTGAGAGTTGGACTGTGAAGAAGGCTGAGCGCTGAAGAATTGATGCTTTTGAAGTGTGGTGTTGGAGAAGACTCTTGAGAGTCCCTTGGACTGCAAGGAGATCCAACCAGTCCATTCTGAAGGAGATCACCCCTGGGATTTCTTTGGAAGGAATGATGCTAAAGCTGAAACTCCAGTACTTTGGCCACCTGATGCGAAGAGTTGACTCATTGGAAAAGACTCTGATGCTGAGAGGGATTGGAGGCAAGAGGAGAAGGGGACGACAGAGGATGAGATGGCTGGATGGCATCACTGACTCAATGGACGTGAGTCTGAGTGAACTCCGGGAGTTGGTGATGGACAGGGAGGCCTGGCGTGCTGCGATTCATGGGGTTGCAAAGAGTTGGACACGACTGAGCGACTGATCTGATCTGATCTGATACATATTAACACATATATATGGAATCTTGGAAAATGGTACTGATGTACCTATTTGCAAGGCAGGAACAGAGGTACAGAGAGAAGGGACTTGTGGACACAGCAGGATAAGGAGAGGGTGGAATGAATTAGAGTAACGTTTGACATATATACACTGCTGCTGCTGCAAAGTTGCGTCAGTTGTGTCTCTCTGTGCGACCCCATAGATGGCAGCCCACCAGGCTCCTCTGTCCCAGGGATTCTCCAGGGAAGAACACTGGAGTGAGTTGCCATTTCCGGGGTGGTATTGGGGTGGCGGGAGGGAGGCTCCAGCAGGAGGGGATATGTGTCAACATAGAGCTGATTCACATTGTTGTGCAGCAGAAGCCAACACAACATTGTAAAGCAGTTGCACTGCAATTAAAAATTTTTTTTAAATAATTTACACAGGTTCGTTGTAGAAATTTAGAAAACACAGTATAAAGAAGAAAACAAAAATCATCCATAAAACCTCTGTACTCACTTAACCTTTGATGTTCTTCAATAATCTAAGTATGTATACATGCTTTTTATATGTTATCCTAACAATTTCATAGTGAAAATGATGTTTCACTGTTTTAATCTTCACTTTTTTAGTCACAAGTGATGTTAAACACTCTTCTCTAATCAGCTTTTGTAGTCTTCTGTTAATTGCTTTTTCTTGTCTTTTGCTCATTCCCTATTGGTTATTGGTCTTTTGTTATCAATTTGTACGAAACTTTTGCTTTTCCCTTGTAGTCTTTGTGTTGAAGTTTTTATTATTTTTGTGGGGTCAGATTTTTTTTTTTTTTTCTCTCTCTGTATAACTTGGCCTCTGTGACCTTAATTACTGGATCCCTTCCCACGTTCCTTGGTGGTTCCTGCCCGTGATGAAGTCTTAAGTTCTGGGTGCTTCCTGGTCTGGCCGTTGACATCTGTTGCGGCCCTTCCTTCCCAGTCAAGCCCCACACACAGGCTTTTCAGCACCTCCACAAGAAAGCGGATCAACAACCTTCCGCCCGAAGTGCCGTCTTCCTCACTGTCTGCCCAGAGAGCACCTAGTGAGCTATGCCTCACGTCCTAGACTAACTTTCCCGTGTTATTTCCACAGTCAACTACTGCAGACATACTAAATTGTTTTAGAGTCAATTTTAATTCTTTGTCTTCCATTAGTCTGTGGACTCCCTGTCTCGTACCCGGGTTTATTTTGTCAGCTTTGTACCCCCATTTGCAGCATGGTGCTGGTCATTTAGTAAACACTCAGCAGGTGTTGGCTCAGTGTTGACCCCTTCATTATTCGTACCGGGCAGAACTTCAGTGGCCCCAAGACTCCCTCTCCCATCAGTAGGATGTCCATAAGTAGGATGAGAAAGCCGTTCCATTGATTAGGCTACGTTATATGGCAATGATGATGGAATAGTCCTTCTGGTGGTCAAGTTACCTTTGTAAGAATCCACTGCAGCCAGCCAGGGGAGGAGTCTCCTGCTGACTTTGAAGTAAGACCCTCTGTTGTGAGAGTGCAGTTGGCTGGGCCCCGAAGGCAGCTTTCAAGAGGTGAACGTCGTCCTCAGTCCTACAACCACAAGACTCTGAATCCCACAGACCACCTGAATGAAGTTGGAAGCAGGTTCTGAGCCTCAGATGGAATCCCAGCTCCAGCTGACGCCTGGATTTTAGCATGGTGAGACCCGAGCAGAAGACCCAATGCCCCAGAACCCAGACTCTGGACCCAGGGAAGCTGTAGATTATGTTTGCTGTTTCAGCAGCAACAGGAAGCTGGTCACAGTGTTCAAGCTGGTGTTACTAGGGCATCGGCCTCGAACCTCGGCACCAAGGACTCGGCTGGTTTTAAGACATTGCATTTTGGGTAACTGGATCCTTGTTTTCATTAGTTGTACAAGAGAATTGCTCTCAGACCTACTCTGCTACGCTGTTGCTGCGTCTCAGAAGAAACGAAGCCCTGCTACCTGCAGGCCTTCTTCCCTGGGATGCTTCCCCAGGGACCAACAGCTAAGCTTAATTCCTGCTCTGGGGCTCCTTCCTGCTGCGTTCTGTCAGCCTGTGGTACCGCTCTGGTTACCTCACAGTGAGCCTGCTCCCCTGGACGGATCCTGTGAGTGAGCTCTACCTCTCTTTATTGTGACATTTTTGCGTGCCATGTTGGTCTGCTGCACTGAGCTTCCCGCAGCAGCCTACAGCCTGGTCTCACTGGCTGCCCGGAAGATAAGACTGTTCCTTCTCACAGTGTTCCCTGTAATAGGTTTCCTAGCCCGGGATGGTTTTCTAGAATCGGGCCAGTTGCCTCCCTCAGGCGAGATACAATAGTTAATCCTAAATCAACTTTAAATTGCTATAAAGATACCCCCCAAATTCTTTTACGAATGTATTTATTAAAGAGTAATGCACTTTTTTCCTGAAAACATCCAAAAATACTAAAAGGCTTGGAATTTTCTCAGGTTTCTAACGTCAATATGAGACAGGTTAGCAAAAAGTTCCGCTTGAGTTGCATGGCATGGGATGAGAACAAGTGGGCAGCGGTTAAGGAAGGCGAAGAGGGGCAGGCGGGGCCTGTGTGCAGCCTAAGGAGAGAGGGAGGGCTAGGAGGGTTTGGCCCAGAGACAGGCTTGGTCTCAGCGTGTCTGAGGCCCATCCCGGCCTGAGGGCAGTTGCTCTAAGGGTGCAGACTGCGCCTCAGCACTGCCCTCGTTCTCAGCAAACAGGCCGTGACCCTCAGGCTGTGTAAGGCCTCAGGCCCTTACATAGGCCCACTGTTAAAAACCATTAAACTTACCCCACTTTTTAGAACAGTCACATTCACTTAAACTACCAGTGTTATTTGCATTTAACCTTTATTGAGGAAACCTAAAAAGAATGACTAGAAATGGGAGTTAGCTCCAGCCAAATTACAAAACTCTTTACCATATTCAGATGGTCTCCAAAATTTAGAGTACCTGAACTGTGAGAGGCAAGGATGGTTTCAGAAAGAATCCTGCTGACGTTCTCAGATGCTGTGCTGAAGCAAAGCTCCACCTCTGGCTGCAAGCAGCTCGGCTCAGCTGAGGGCCAGTGCAGGGCTGAGGTGCCCCGGACGGCCTGCCAGGCCCTCCACCCACCCACCGCCCCACCGCAGGCCGGCGAGCAGGCCTTGTCACCCCTCTCAGGTTGAGTCACTAAAAAGATGCTTAGGCATGAAATGTCATAGCTATTTCAGTCAGTGAGATACAAGACAGTTCCCATTTTTCTTCAAAATTAGAGTTGCAGATAAATCTTGCCGGACATACCCAGAACTATTTCAAGACCTCCATATCATGGTTTAAGTCCTCTGCGAAAACTTTCTTTTCTCCACACTTTTCCAACTATGCTCTCTGACACTCCTCACATCCGTCACCTCCCAAAAGCCCTCCAGATCCTCATTTGTTTTAAGTTAAAGGTGTTGCTCATTAGAAGGCATTAATGACCTCTGACACATCCTTTGCCGCTGGGCATTAAGCAGTGCCCTCAACAAAGGTCCATCTAGTCAAGGCTATGGTTTTTCATGTGGTCATGTATGGATGTGAGAGTTGGACTGTGAAGGTGGCTGAGCGCCGAAGAATTGATGCTTTAGAACTGTGGTGTTGGAGAAGACTCTTGAGAGTCCCTTGGACTGCAAGGAGATCCAACCAGTCCATTCTGAAGGAGATCAGCCCTGGGATTTCTTTGGAAGGAATGATGCTAAAGCGGAAACTCCAGTACTTTGGCCACCTCATGCGAAGAGTTGACTCATTGGGAAAGACTCTGATGCTGGGAGGGATTGGGGGCAGGAGGAGAAGGGGACGACAGAGGATGAGATGGCTGGATGGCATCACTGACTCGATAGACGTTGAGTCTGTGTGAACTCCAGGAGTTGGTGATGCACAGGGAGCCCTGGTGTGCTGCAATTCATGGGGTCACAAAGAGTCGGACACGACTGAGCGACTGAACTGAACTGAACTGTGGAAAGAGACCAGACATGTCATCTTTGTTATTGCTGCTTACACTCTTATTATGGAAAGTTGCAAAATACACAAGAAGTAGAAAGAGTAACATAATGTGTCCCCCGTGTAGCTATTACCCAAGTTTAACAGTTGTTGGTATTCATCGGAGTTTGTTTCATTACCCCCTTAACACTTTTCCTCCCCTCTAAGATACTCTACAGCCAACAACTTCAGACTGAATGTCTCATTTTCAGATAGAGGAGTTAAGCAAGTTTCAGAGGATTTCAGAGAATGGCCCCTGGCCGAGTGGCCAGTCTAGCAGGGGCGTGACACCTGGGGGTGTCCACATGAAGGAGGCACTAGCCCAGAGCTAGGATGTTGAAGTCAAGGGATTTGTAAAATACATCTTTTCTGAGAAAGAACTAATCTTGACTGCAAACCAAAAAAAAGTCTTGTTCTTTTAAGGTTTCACCTTAAGTATAAGAAGATTGTGCCTATATTCACTTCAAGGTATTTATTTTAGATGTAAAATACTCATAATGACATTGGGTTAAACATCCTGTTGCAAGTATGATGACAGCCTATTGGGTCTCAGTTATTCAGTTCTATTGCTTGCTTTTGGAGACCAGGAATGGGGATTTCACAAATTTTAGAAAATACATTAAAAAGTTTAATCATCTTTCACATTAAGGAAAATTATTATTGATTCAGTTCTCTTTGATTACATAGTATGTTTCCATTTCTTTTCCTTTGAGAAAGTGGCATTTAGACTCATAGCAGCTGTTTTATTCCTTAAGCGAATCTCTATTTTCAAATATTCAATACCTTGGACAGCCCCCGTGTACCTTTCCATGTACATGTAACCCAGGTGAAGGCTTCCTTCTTGCCCTGGCGTGTTTGGGAGAGGGGATGTGTCCCTCTGTCCTGTGTGATAGTTCTCAGTGCAGAGGGGTCCTGCCTGCTGTGGCTCACAGCCCGTCTACGCCTCCTGCCCCACCACCTCTGTTGGGATGCTGAAGATGCAGCCAGGCTCGAGGAGAGTGGCTGGAAAGACCGCGCTTCCTGCAGGGCGGAGTCCCTTCCCTCTGGGGCTCATGCAGCCCCTCCTGAGGGTGCAGGGCGACCGAGGCTGCGTTTGGGGGCAGCACATGGCAGGGAGCAGCCGCACACTAACATGACAGTTGTTCAGGAAAAAGCCACTGCACTTTGTTCTTAGGTTCAGTTCAGTTCAGTCACTCAGTCGTGCCCGACTCTTTGCGACCCCATGGACTGCAGCATGCCATCACCAACTCCCGGAGCTTGCTCAAACTCATGTCCATCAAGTCAGTGATGCCATCCAACCGTCTCATCCTCTGTTGTCCCCTTCTCCTCCAGCCCTCAATCTTTCCCAGAATCAGGGTCTTTCCCAATAAGTCAGTTCTTAGCATCAGGTGGCCAAAGTATTGGAGTTTCAACTTCAGCATCAGTCCTTAGGTTAGTGGTTTCCTTTAATTATGGTGGCCTCACCAGTCTAGTAAGGAGAGGCAAATATTGTGTTTTTAAGATGTTTCACATGTCTCTTACTTTCCCAGGGAAGTAAGTAGCTGTTACGTGCAGGCTTTTGGAGGGGCACTAACCCAGACTTGCCTCTGAAGGAGACAGGAGGAGGGTCAGGCTACAGCTTCAGCTTTCCCCTACCCCAAGCAGCAGCCGGTGGAAACACCCCTGGGGTGGGGATAGAGTGAGGATACTTGGGGCTAAAGGCCAAGTCCACAGCCTCGAAAACTGCACTTGTTTCCTGGGGTCACCACAATGAAGCAGTACAAACCAGCTTAAGCAATACGAGTGTGTGCTCTCATAGCTCTAGATGCTGGAAGCCTAAAGTGCAGGAGTCCCTCCGAGACCCACAGGGGACACGCCTTCCTTGTCTCTTCCTGGCTTTTGAAGGGACACTGGCCGTCCTTGGTGGCCCGTCCTCTGTGGCCTGTCCTCTGCATGCTCACTACTCCAGGGTCTCCCGCCACAGTCACACAGCTTTCTCACGGTGTGTCTCTGGGTTCACATGGCATCTTCTTATAAGGACAGCAGTCATGCTGGATTAGGGGCCCACCCTCCTCATCTTAACAAATTATGCTTTTTCCAAATAAGGTCATATTCTGAGGTTCCAGGGGTTAGAGCCTCAACATATCGTGTCCGGGAAAATACATTTCACCCTGTAACAGGGCACAAGAGACCTTTACTGAGCCTGGTGTGAAGGAGGCCACCACCAGCCTTTGAATAGACCCAGGGAGTTTTCGGAATGCTAACAGCTCTCAGCATCAGCCAACCAGCAGCCAGAGGCTCTCCGACTCTCTCAACTGTACACACTTACAGACACTTACACTACCTCCGGGAGGGGAAGGAGCCTGCCCACTGCACCCACCCCCAAACAGTAGGACTGCGCTTTCATTTCCCTGGGCGGGAGGCAGACGTGGGGACACAGCCCCTGAGTGCCGGGGGTAGGTCAGAGGACCAGTCTTGACACCTGTGTTCTCAGCACTCCCTTGGCTGTCCCCTCCTCCCGCCTCCTGCCTTTTCTCACGAGGTGCCTCATTTTTTTCACTCACCCTCCACAGATGCTGGTGTTTTACGTTAGGATACTCTCCTTTCATTCTGCCATTCAAAACTTGTATGGCTTCTATACACATGGGCAAAAAAAAAGTCAAAACTGCCACCTCCTGCTGGTCAACAGTCTTAGTGACAACATGTTGCAGTGACCATTTTTCTTGACTACATCCTATATAAAATGTGTAGGAAGAACACATTCCCCTACCAGACCCTATAGGCATAAGGGAAGGGATGGAAAAACATGCATCTCCTCAGTCAGTCCCCAGGGGCCAAGAATATGGGAGCCTGAATTTTTTTCTTCCAGTTATATAAAAATCAAAGAAATGCCCCATTTCTGCTCAAATTCATTTGAGATATCACCACCCTGATTTTTCCTTAGTTTAAAAACTAAAATCCATCTGCAGTTTTTTTTAAATCACATAAATAGCAACCTCCCACTCAGAGAGAAAATGGAAACCTCTGTACACTCTTCTGTAATCAGAGCATCTTCACCCAGTCACAAAGAGGGGGGAAATTCAAGAAATAAAGTACAACAGGCAAACTATTTATAAAACCATAAAAAATTATGTAAAAGCATTTGTTAAATTTGATAATACAACTAATTATCGATAAAAATTGTTAAACCACTTGATTTATTGAATAACTTTCAAAAACTCTCCTTTAAGACAATGAGAAGGCAGGTCTGCAGGAAACTGTCCTGTACCCTCCCTTAGTAGAAAACCATTAAGGTGGTTTTAGCCATCTGAATGCAGGATCATGTTACAAGCAGGAAGTCAATTTATTTTATATTTATAAAATTTTATATAAATAAAGTGACTCATTCCCCTGAAGCTTTATCAGCCATAACCTATAGGAAAGGATGTGGGGAAGGTAATGGCAACCCACTCCAGTATCCTTGCCTGGAGAGGAGCCTGGTGGGCTACAGTCTATGGGGTTGCACAGAGTTGGACCCAACTGAGCGACTAATTAACAACTGCTGCTGCTTGGGGAGTAAGTTACAGGGCTGAGACCCATCACCAAAAAAGGGCAGTAAAACAGAGGGTGTTGCAGACTTGGTAGGAGAAGGCGATGGCACCCCACTCCAGTACACTTGCCTGGAAAATCCCATGGTCGGAGGAGTCTGGTGGGCTGCAGTGCATGGGGTCGCACAGAGTTGGACACGACTGAAGTGACTTAGCAGCAGCAGCAGACTTGGTCACCTCCCTCCCTTAGTAAAGAACTCTTTCTCTTTAGTCAGTAAAGAATTGTATCGTATCCAATTAGTCATCAAACAAACAAAACCCTCTCATCTCTTCCTGTCCCTTCCCATGGATTATTGCAGTCATTTTCTTTATTTTTGCCCTGAGTCTTTCGTTTTAGAGTCACAGACTCCCTACTTAAAATCTCTTTTCCTTGCTCCGCTCAATACTTAAAAATTCGTCTCCACTGTCTTCTACACAGCACTGCCCATTAACCTTCCAAAATTTGCTTTTGTGAGGCCACTCACTTGGTATTGTTTCTCTGTTGCCAAAGGATAAAGGATGAAGGCCACACTTACTTGCCTCAACCATGGGGCTCCACCCAACCTCTCAGCCTGACCCCTACTTACTTGTAACAGAGCGGGCGCTTCTGCTACCTGCATCCCTGACTTCCCTGCAGCAGCCTGTTACTCTCTTGGCCCATCCGCGTCCTCCCTGTCCTGCTCCCAGAATGATCTGCTCTTGTAGGGCGTTCATCACACACAGCTTCCACAAGCTACTCATAATTGCCGGTTATCCTGAAGTGAGTGGATGTCTTTGTCTTTGGATTGTAAGCTTCACAAGGGCAGGGACCCTGACTGTGTTTCTATGCCTCTCTTCATAGTACCTGAAACAATGCTTTGTCCGGAATGGCAAAACCAGTAAACTTTCGTGGATTGAAAAAAGCAACATAAAGATGGAAAGAGGCAAGTGAGAACAGGCCAGTGCCCGGATCGTGTTCTTGCAGAGCTGAGAGCAGTGTCTTGAGTTCAGTGTCGCAGGGAGAACCAGGGTAGGGCAGATGGCGTCTCTGAGGAGTGGGACTGCAGGTTTGGGGAAGGATGCGGGTGAAGGTAAGTGCTTACCTTGGGGTCGTGGCTGAGGTTCTGACCGCACACTATAGATCTGCAAAGAGCTTGATGATCTCCAGGTGCAGCCACGTCACAGAGGGGCGGAGCCCAGGGAGGACCCGGCTGACCTGCTGCTCAGAAGCTCCTCCCACCCCGCCCCATGGCCGCTCTTCACTAAGTGTCAGCTGTCCCTAGTTTAGAAAGGCAGGTTTCCAGTCTGAATTTGTTTTACTGGAGGAGTCTGTGGTAAATGTTCATGTAATACTTTCCTCCACACTCAGCCATTTCGAGACTAACATAGGCTGTAGATGAAACTGATAGTCGAGCCCATAGACGTCTTCTTAACTTAAAAGCGAGTTGCTGCCTCCACGTCAAGATTCTAAGGAAGCCTGTTTGCTTTCTTAACTTCTTGGGGGAAAAAATGAAAGTATTAGTAGCTCAGCTGTCTCCGACTCCATGGCCAGCCTCCTCTATCTATGGGATTCTCCAGGCAAGAATACTGGAGTGGGTGGCCATTCCCTTCTCCAGGTGATCTTCCTGACCCAAGGGATCAAACCCAGGTCTCCTGCATTGCAGACAGATTCTTTACCATGAGCCACTGGGGAAGCCCCTTACAATCATAAAGTGTGTGTGTGAAAGTCGTTCAGTCGTGTCCACCTCTTTGTGACCCCATGGTCTATATGGTCCATGGAATTCTCCTGGGTCAGAATACGGGAGTGGGTAGCCTTTCGCTTTTCCGGGGGATCTTCCCAACCCAGGGATTGAACCCAGGTCTCCCACATTGCAGGCGGATTCTTTACCAGCTGAGCCACCAGGGAACCCCTACAATCATAAAAGAGCCCAGTAAAAATGTATGCACATTGGTCCAGCAATTCCACCTTTATTTAAGCTGTACTTATGATTAGGATTACAGTATTGTTATAATAGCAAAAGACTAAATATAATCCCCCACCCCCAGTCATCATCAGGACTGATGAATCAGCTGTGGTGCAGAACACTGTGGCCCTGGAAGACGAGGCCCTGCTGAGTGACAGCCTCCAGGGTATGTTGTTCAGTGAAAAGCGCAGGACACAGGACAGTAGGTGCAGCTCGCTGGCCCCTGTCTGGGCCTGTGTTGGGGGAGGGGCCGTCTATCATTCTGCTCAAGGGGACTTCATGTTAAAAAAAATTGTTTTCAAGTGTTGAAATAGGGTAAGAAAATTAAAATAGGCTAAGAAAGTATATAGGCATACCCATATATAAGAAGGCATAGACCTTCTTACCCTATTTGAATATTCTCTATATGTATGTATTACCTTTTCAATTAAAAAGAGCTCATTTTAAAAGGCTCAAAAGATGAAAATCCCTTTTGGAACCAAAATTGTATTATATCATTATTATGCATTACACTGTTCAGTAGAGAAACTTCAAGAATCCGCTGTGAATCGAGGTATGAACGTCAGAAAATGATTGTTCATGTGTTTGGAGACTTAGGTACTGCTTCGTATTTTAATTTTGTCGCCAGAGGTTTGCATCAGAATGTGCCATAGAGTAAGTCTGCTTATTTCTTTCCAGGATGAAGTGAAGAATCTACAAAGGCTGGCTCCTTGAAGCCTGTGGGTAAGTTTTAGAGGCACGCCCCTCTCCAATGCAGAGAAGGCGTCAGTCAGGGTGAAATAGAAAGTCCCTTGCTGTTTGTGTCAGGCTTTCAGCTTCCTTTCCCTGTTACCTTGAGCAAATCAGGTCTCCTGCAATCTAACTTTCTTCCTACATAAGGGGGAGTTACTTCTGCCACACTGGTCTCCAGGTGGGTCACAGGGAGCCAGTGAGGGATGGAAATCACATCTAAGGGATTGTTTATCATTTCACTACTCAGCATGTGCAAGTCACATTGCAAACATCCCCCAGAAGAGTAGCCTGACACTCAGCCATCAGCTTTCTGGAGTTTTCTGAGAAGACAGCCACTGTGAACCCACTGGCTCAGAACATGCGGGGACAGCTCTGCTCACTAATATGTGTAAACTGAAACCTCGCTGACAGGAGGTGACTTCAGAATGAAAGCGAAGTGAAAGTGAAAGTGTAGTGGCTTGGTTGTGCCCAACTGTTTGCAACCCCATGGACTGTAGCCCCCCCCAGGCTCCTTCGTCCATGGGATTCTCCAGGCAAGAATATGAGAGGGGCAGTTTCCATTCCCTTCTCCAGGGGATCTTCCCAACCCAGAGATCGAACCTGGGTCTCCCACATTGCAGGCAGGTTCGTTAATTATCTGAGCCTCCAGGGAAGCTGACTTCAGGGTGGTGGGGCAGAAACGCTAAAATTGGAGGAAACAAAATACCCAGAAACAAAACCCCAGTGACTCAGTCCTGGCGGCAAACTTCCCACAGCATCTTGCTTTGGGGAAACTGTCGTCTCAAAGGTGGGTAAAGATGAATAGGGATGAGAAGACAGTTTTAATAACTCAGAACCCAGATTAACAGTTGGGAAGGCCCTTTCCACATTTGAGCCCAAAGGAAAGGAATGAAGGGAATTTTTCCTCCATCAGGTAAAGAATGCAGGTGGATAGGGGCCTCACTCCGAGGTAGGAGGGACACGTGTGTGCCTTCTGGGCAGTCTGCAGGTGCACTCACACAGACATCTGAGCCTCCAAACCTGAGCCAAAGCTATTATGCATTATGGAGGTGTTAGTATTGCAAAAGGCATTGCTTAATAATTCAGCACATGCATTAAGAAGGGTTTAAAAGTCATTTATTGGAAAGAAAAATGTATAGTCAATCCACTTTCAATCGGCAATTTTATTACATTTTAATAAATAAATAAATAAATATTTATTTATTTTGTAAATTTTCAGGACTTCAAACATTAAATGTAAATGAGTGTAAATTTATTACATATAATAAATGATAGCCAAAGGTTATCATTTGTCTTTTTTATATTTTCTTTTATATCCAGTTTAATATTTTTATGAGGCAACTTGCATCATAAATCATAAGACATTTCTTAATTATTTCTTACCTCTGTGACTTTTCTCATTACTCTGCTGTTCCCATAACAGATTTTCCTCAGCAACAAGAAATTAGGGGTTTAAAAAGAAATGTTACTTGTGTGATGCAGGCTCAGGAAGACTTATTAGAAAAGAAACTTGTGTTAAGGAGAAAGTGGGGCCGGGATATTATTGGCCGACGAGCTTAATATTCACCGCAGGATGATACATGCTTAAAAAAACCAAGAGGAAAAATAAAGCCTCCATTTATGGAAATAAAGCGCTTGGCGCACAGGAAAGCAGTAATTCTATTTTCTGTGGATCAAACCACAACCGAGATAGAGTTCAGTCTGGGGAAACACGGACGGTGAGGGATACGAGAGTGGACCCCCTCCCCCAGAACAGGAGTCTGTGCACAGCCTTGGGAGGAAGCACTGGAGGCCGTGGGAGGACTGGCCTGGGGCAGAGAAACAAGAGGATGCAGGACGCTGGGCAAAGAGCACCAGGTGGGGGAGGTGTGAACGTGGGTTACGTCTGTCCACAGAACTAGGGTCCCTTTTCAGAAATTGGAGAGAGGCACGTGATGGAGGGAATTATCTAAAACTAGGTTCCAGCAAACAGAGCTCTCTGAAAATGGAAAGTAGGCACTTACCACCCCGGAGATGCAAGATGAATGGCATCGACAGGGCCGCTTGGAGCAACACTGTCTGATGGAACCTCCTGCAGTACAACGATGTCGGCTTCAACACCAGTCACAGACTGAAAGCTGAGAGTTATGTTTCATCTGGTGGGAATGTGTAGGACTTCAAGCCCGGGAAACAGCATCTCAAGTAACCCTTAGAGAACTGCTCCCAGGAGGCAAAGGGAAGAGCCAGGTTACATATAAGTTTTGCAACAAAGGGAAGGTAGTCTGAACATCGAAAGATTATTGTCAATTAAAGGAAGCCAGGTATCTCAAGATAAGGAATTCAACACTTTCCTACATATCGAAACAGGTAAGAGTCTGGGCTTACTGCGATCATTGCTTTCGTGTGCATCTCAGCCATCCTGGGCCAGTATCCTGTGTTTTTCCACATCCAGAGCTTCCTTGGGCTCCCCGTGAGGTGTGGCTGCCGTCTGATGACTGTCAGATCACATCTGTTCTCCTTCCTGAGTGTTGGTAGGACTCCCTGGCTCACACTGGAGAGCTGGGATCACTGATGACCGTGACATCCTTGTTTACTGATCTGGTGGGAAATGCTCATTTCTCAGAAATCTCCTCGATCCGTCCTGCTGTGACTGGTGCCTCTGCCACGTGGGAAGAGAGCTCTTGAAACCAGACTGGTGTGACTGAGAAACCGAGTTATTTTGTGATTTTAATATGAACAGTCCTATGAGGGTAGTGCAGGCAGAAAGCCTAGAAGAAGTCCCTGCACTGAGCCAGAGTGTGAACTAAACCACCCTTAACAGCTCTGTTCTCACCTCCTCATGCCCCTCACCCCCGCCCTCCACTAACACTAAGCTGCCAGTGTGTCCTTGACCCCATGGTGCTAGGTCACATTTGAAGGTTTTCCCTGCAGGATGCCCTCGTCCAGCGAGTTTCATTTTCCTCACCCTCTCTCACATTCTCAATGATTCTTCTTCCATAAAACTTTCCCCCCATACCCCCAACACCATGTCTTTTGTGTCTGGGACATGTGTCTCTCAGTGACAGCCTTATGCTGTATTCCAGCCGGTTGTTGCCACCTCTGCTGACCCCCTTGCTAGAGACGCTTAAGGGAAGGGTGGCGCCTTGGGCTTCCATAGTGGGGCCGCTGAGCAGAGATGCTGCGTGAATGTGTCTGATAATCTACCTAAACACGTATGTATAAAATGATGCCCAGAAATCTCCATGTAAGGGAGGATGTTGCAACTTATCAATTACAGGTAAGGATGAAGAAGTCAAGGTTTTGAAATAATTTGTCCAATAAAGAACAGACTGGTGATTGCCAAGGGGAGGAAGTTGGAAGAGGGATGGAGTGGGAGGTTGGGATTAGCGGCTGCAAACTACTGTATATAGAGTAGATACATGACACGGTCCTGTTGTATAGCACAGGGAAAAATAGTCAATATCCTGTAATAAACCAGAGTGGAAAAGAATATTTCAAAAAGGATATATATATATACATATATATATGTATCTATATACATGTATATGTATATATGTGAGTAAGTGATA
Source organism: Bos taurus (assembly GCF_002263795.3). Lineage (NCBI taxonomy): Eukaryota > Metazoa > Chordata > Mammalia > Artiodactyla > Bovidae > Bos > Bos taurus. Next base: position 9,750,904 of record NC_037336.1, read on the forward strand.
GTCACCCAGTTGTGTCCGACTATTTGTGACCCCATGGACTGTAGTCCTCCATGCTCTTCCTCTGTTCATGGGATTCTCCAGGCAAGAGTACTGGAGTGGGGTGCCATTGCCTTCTCCAATGTGTGTGTATATATATATATATATATATATATATATAACCAAATCACTTTGCTGTATAGCAGAAATTAATACAACATTGTAAATCAACTACACTTCAAAAAATACTGATAAAATGATTTGTCCAATATCACACAAAAAAAAAATTGGCACTTGATCTTTTTTCAAATATGTATCTATTTAAATTGATTGGTGATTGCTTTACAATATTGGTTTTTTTTCTGTCACGCATCGGCATGAATTAACCGTAGGTGCACACATGTCTCCTCATGATCATGTTTTAACTCTCGTCTCACTGGCTCATTCCTGAACCTCACTATGTCAGATTAAATACAGTTGCTTTGAAAGAATTTTAATTAAAGTTCTTGGCCACAGGGGATCTCAAGAGAGTTCCTGCCTTTTAGCAGTGAGATCCAAAAAGGCTAAATAAATTTCTCAAGTTTATTCAACTATGAAGTGTCATCAGTCAGTCAGTTCAGTCGCTCAGTCGTGTCCGACTCTTTGCAACCCCATGAATCCCAGCACCCCAGGCCTCCCTGTCCATCACCAACTCCCGGAGTTCACTCAGACTCATGTCCATCGAGTCAGTGATACCATCCGGCCATCTCATCCACTGTCGTCCCCTTCTCCTCTTGCCTCCAATCCCTCCCAGCATCAAAGTCTTTTCAAATGAGTCAATTCTTCGCATGAGGTGGCCAAAGTATTGGAGTTTCAGCTTTAGCATCATTCCTTCCAAAGAAATCCCAGGGCTCATCTCCTTTAGGATGGACTGGTTGGATCTCCTTGCAGTCCAAGGGACTCTCAAGAGTCTTCTCCAACACCACAGTTCAAAAGCATCAATTCTTTGGCGCTCAGCCTTCTTCACAGTCCAACTCTCACATCCATACATGACCACAGGAAAAACCATAGCCTTGACTAGACGAATCTTTGTTGGCAAAGTAATGTCTCTGCTTTTGAATATGCTATCTAGGTTGGTCATAACTTTCCTTTCAAGGAGTAAGCGTCTTTTAATTTCATGGCTGCAGTCACCATCTGCAGTGATTTTGGAGCCCCCAAAAATAAAGTCTGACACTGTTTCCACTGTTTCCCTATCTATTTCCCATGAAGTGATGGGACCAGATGCCATGAAATGTCATAGTTGGCCTTAAAACCAGATCTCCTATTTATTAAGAATGCATGTCTTAGGACTTCCCTGGTGGCCCACTGGCTAAGACTCTGAGCTCCTAATGCAGAAGCCCTGGGTTCAATCCCTGATCAGGGAACTAGATCCCATATGCAGCAACTGGGACACAGTATAGCCAAATAAATTTAAAAACTAAAAAATTTAAAGAAAAGAATGCATGTCTCTGATGTATCAAGGTTAGCTGTTATTTTAAAATTAAATGTGTTCACATTTTCCTGATTCCAAAATAATACATGTTTTTTATAGAAACATTGGAAAATACAGAAAAAATAGAAAAGAGAGTGATGATCATCCATAATTTCCAAATGCAAAGGTTCAATTATTCATCCATTCCATCAGTGTCGGCTAGCAAAGACCCTGGGAACACAGTTGAAGTTGAAATAAATTGAACTTATCTCTCATTGCAGTGAGGAGGGATGAACACCATGGAGACTCACAGGGTCTCTCAATAAGAGAGTGTTAGAATTATTATCGAGTTTGTGCCGTGGTTGAGTGATGGAGGGAAGGTTTAAGGAAGAGGAGAAGAAATTTTGGTCTAGACTGGTTCCTGTCAGAAAACAAAACAGTTGTGTGACTGGGAATCTCAAGTCTTATCTCTAAGGAGGGCAGACAAGGGGATGAAGCTGTCACTTATAAAGAAGCAGTCACTCATTTTGTCCAAGTGAGCATGCACTTTGAGGTAACTCACTGGCCTTGCTTCTGTCTGTCCTTAGACAAAACTATAAATTGGCCTTGCTTACCCCATTTTATCGTGGTCTCAGACCTACCTTGCCTGAGGCCAGTGTGCTCTAAGATGCTTTGTGTTTCATTAGAATATAGCATGGCCCAGCCATGTCAGGCATTCCGAAAATGAGGATCATGGCGTCCGGTCCCATCACTTCATGGCAAATAGCTGGGGAAAAAGTTGAAACAGCAACAGACTTTATTTTCTTGGGCTCCAAAATCACTATAAATGGTGACTGCAGCCACAAAATTAAAAGACACTTTCTCCTTGGAAGAAAAGCTATGACAAACCTAGACAGCAAAGACATCACTTTGCCGACATAGGTTCATATAGTCAAAGCTGTGGTTTTTCAACCAGTCATGCATGGATGTGAGTGTTGGGCTATAAAGAAGGCTGAGTGCCAAAGAATTGGTGCTTTCAAATTGTGGTGCTGGAGAAGATTCTTGAGAGTCGCTTGGACTGCAAGAAAATCAAACCAGTCAGTCCTAAAGGAAATCAACCCTGAATATTCACTGAAGGATTGATGCTGAAATTGAAGCTCCAAATTTTGTGTCTACCTGATGCGAAGTGCCAACTCATTGGAAAAGATCATGATGCTGGGAAAGATTGAAGGCAGGAGGAGAAGGAGGCGACAGAGGATGAGATGGTTGGATGACATTACTGACTCAATGGACATGAGTTTGAGCAGAATCCGGGAGATGGTGAAGGACAGGGAGGCCTGGTGTCCTGCAGTCCTTGGGGTCACAAAGAGTCGACACAACTTAGCGACTGAACAGAACAACAACAACCATAGTCAGGCGAGCTCTGAATGTCTGAGCCTACTTCTTCTTGTCTTTCTTCTCAATTCAGTTCTTCATTCAGTAAATACTGACTGAACACTTAGCTATAACCCAGGCAAACAAGTCAGCACATAGAGAATAGAGGCTGGTGGATGTTCTCCTGGGGTTTATATTCTAACATGGGATTTAAGTAAGCAAACAAACAAACATCAAAGCAAGGCAGGTCGTGCTGACCTTCAGGGTCAAATGTTAGGAAGGAACCTGCAGCCCAGGAAGAAGGCCCCGTGGCAGAGGTTCTGTTTGCGGGGAAGCCCGCTTTTGAGCAGCTCTGAGCAGAAATCTGAATGAAGTGAGGGAGCAAACCCTGAAAGGTCTGAGCCAGGAGAATTCCAAGCATTCGAACAGCAAGTCCCCAGTGGGGAGAGTGGGCTTGGTACATTTGAAGAAGAGCCAGGGGGCCCGTGGTGGCAGAGGGATGAGTCTGTCATGGGAAGAAGGTCCCAGTGAGGGGCCGAGAAGGAGGTCAGATCACGTGGGCCTTTGTAAGCAAGGACCGGCTCTTGGGTGCTGTTCTAAGTGTGATGACTCACTGGAGAGCTCTGAGCGGGCCGTGGACGTGACCTTGCTCACATGTTTAAAGGGTCATTCTTGTTGCTGATAAGGAAGACTATCCATGGAAGAGTAGTGGGGGCGGGGCATGATGTCAGCTAGGAGACCCTTAGGCAATAAAATACAACCACTGGGTCCCAGTGAGCGGTGACACACCCATACCAGGAGGCACGTGTTACACGTAGCAGCTGAGCACCTGAACTGTGGCTCGGGTGGGCTTTAAGAGTAAAATACACGTGGGATCTAGGAGACCGCTGAAACATGTTGTAAAATTATGTTTTACATGTTTTGTAATTTTCATAGTTATTACAGACCTAAATGGTAAAAATTTGCATATATGTGGTTAAAATACATCATTGTAATTGGTTTCACTTTTTTAATGTGTTAATATGTATTACAAAATTACAAAAAGTTTCCTATTTTGTATTTTTATTTTTTATCTTTTAAATTTTGATTGGAGTATGGTTGATTTGCAATGTTGTGTTAGTCTGCTGTACAGCAAAGTGAAACATTATATAATACACATATATCCACTCATTTTTAGATTATTTTCCCATATAGATCATTACAGAGTATTGGGTAGAGTTCCCTGTGTTATAAAGTAGATCCTTGTTGTTTATTTTATGTATAGTAGCACCTGTATATCAGTCCCAATCTCCCAATTTATCCCTCTCCCCTTTCTCCCCACCCCAAAACCATAAGATTCTTTTTCTACATTGGTGATCACTTGCTTCTTTTAATCTGACTGCTAGAAAAATTGAGAAATATGGCTGTGGCTTGTATTATCTTTCGGTTGGACAGCACTGGTCTAGAGTGAGTGGGTGAAGGTGCTGGTGTGTGAAGGTGATGCTGAGGTGATGGTGGGTGAAGGTCTGACAGGTGATGTATTCCCAAGGTAGTGTTGGTGTTGTTTGCTGATGGATCTGAAAGAAAGGAGTCGAGGATGAATCCACCTGGAGCATCTGGGTGCCCGGAGGTGCCATTTACCCAATGAGGGACTGTGGGAGCAGGCACAGGTTTGCTCAGACCGTTGTCAGGTCCTGGAGGGTATGAGTCCGGGCTGGAGTGAGTGCAAAGAAAGGCTGGGAGGTGAGGAGGAGGGCGCAGTGATGAAAGGATGCCCTTGAGCTCTCAGCAGAGAAGTCTGAGGCACCCGTGGGCACAGGGAGGCTGAGAGGCTGGGATCTGGAGCCCCGTGGGGAGGCTGCTTAGACGCCTGGCCCTTCTGCTGGCAGCGGGGCGGATGAGGGTCACTTCGTGTCGCAGGTGTGCAGGGAGCTGGTGGGGTGCGGGCGTCTGCAAGTTCCCTCCAGACGGATTTCACGTTGTCTGTGAAATGGGAAACAAGCCATCTGCTGAGAGCTAACCTGGGAGACGGCACTGAAAGCATGAGAAGCAGTCACCTCGAAGAGCGGGAGAGAGGTAGTCTGAGGTTCCGGCTCCTGATCACTGTCACGCTCTCCAGAACTAGTTCCTCCACAAAGCGCAGAGGTCCCAGCATCCTCCCAAGACCCTGGCCGCTGGGGTCTTTGCTCTCCTCTCTCCGGTGGTCTTTTCCTCCACTTACCCTGTGATATCCCAGACCCCAGAGACTCCGGATCACTATGGGAATGAGGACTGCACTGCCACAGTTTCCATCTCAAGCCCCTCGCTTTCCAGCTGCCACCTTCCAACTTCAGCTTATTAACTGCTGTGGCCCCAGCCCAGCCACCCGCCACCCTGGCCCCTCCGCCCTCTCACTGGCCCCACCCCACTCCTGTGTCAGGCCCTGCCTTTCATTTAATTTCTCTTCTTTTCTTTCATTATACAATACAAGCTGCAATTTCTCTCATATTGATAAACACCACTTTTATTCTCCTTCTACTACAACGATTTCTCTCTTTCCCTGTGTAGGAAAAAAAAAAAAAACTTAAAAGAACTGCCTGTGTTCACTGTGGCCAAGTCATTTGGTCCCATTTTTCTCTGGAAACTTCTCTACTCAGCCTTCCCTCACCACCCACTCTAACTCCACACTGCAACCTCTAATGACTTATTCTTCACTCTACCAGGGGTTTCATCTTATTTCATCCTTTTCTTTCCTTGACTTCCAAGACATTCGGGTTTTCTGCTTCTCTTCTCTCACTGGCTGCTCCTTCTGAACATCAAAGACTTCAGACCTTGAACTTCCCTTTTTAACTTCCACTCACTCCCTCAGTGACAGGATTCAGCCTCGTGGCATTAAATGCTTCAGACTCCCAGACTTTGTCTTTGACCCAGGTCTGTCTCCCGAAAGCCAAGCTTCTGTATAACTTCCCATTCCACATCCCAGCTGGAGTGTCTAATTTCATCTCAGACATGGCATGTCCCAGTCTTCTGGGACATCAGCAGCTCTGTCTTCCCAGTTGTTCAAGCCAGAAGCCCGAACAACCTGGAAGTCATCCTTGAGCGCTCGCAGTCTCATACCTTGCATCCAGCATGAGACCTGGCCATCTCTCATGCTGCAGGCCACCCCCAGGTCTTCCCTGACCACTCTAGACCACATGCTCTTTCATACCTCGTGCCCTGCTGGTCTGTGATAAGCCCTGAGCGCGTGGGGGAGAACAGGGGTGTAAGAGAACATGGAGAAGCTTTATGAACAAAAGGAAATAAAAGTGGGAAAGAGGAAAGCGACCTCTGTGGAGGACTGCTAGGAGCTCGGCCCGGCTGTAGCCCAGGAGGAGGCTGGAGAAACGCGTGGGGGCCAGATCCCCGGAGGCTTTCCCTACTAACAAGGCAGCATGAACTGCATCTTGCTGGCAACGAGGGTCTTCAAAAAGTCTTCAGTAGGGGAAACAGAAGCAGATGCGTGTTGGAAAGACTGCTCTGAAGGCACGATGGGGGATAAGGACCCCAGGACACACCCCTGGAAGACAGGCGTGGGCACAAAGGAGAACCGCTGCCGAGCTGAGGAGCGGGAAGAGCGGGACGGGAGGAAGACAGGACCAGAGGAGCAGAGACAGGGAAGACCAAGGCAAGGAGTTGGGAAAGCGCAGCATCTCTTCCATCTGGGGCAGCACGGACCCTAGAGAAGGGGAGTCGAGGGCAGTTTGGCTCCTGCCATGGCGGTGTTTGGATGGTGGACAGGGCAGGAGCCGAAAGCACAAAGGAGGAACCTGGAGTTTCTGCCAGGCAGACTGTTCCAGGTCCAGGGACTCCTGGGTGAAGACAGCCAGGATGCTGGGTATCTTGAGTCAGTGCAGACTTGGGCTGAGATGTGAGCTGAGGAGTCATTTGGACACACACCCTTTTGTCCTGGAACTGCTCAGCAGTAGTTCCTCCTGAGGGAGAAGAAGAAACATCACTCCTGGGGTGGGCGGGGGGGACTTGTGGATGGAAGGAGCCCCAGGGGCGGTCAGAAGGGCTGGGGGGAATATGAGAGCAAAGGGAGGCTGGTACCCCGGAAACTAGGAAAGGGCTCTCCTGAAGGGGAGTGGTCATCAAGCAAGGCAAGAGTTGTCTCCACCAGCCCAGCTGCGTAACAAACACCATGGACTTGGGACTTTGACAGCAGACAGCTGGTACCCACAGTGCTGGAGGCTCCGAGGGCCAAGATCAAGCTGCCGGCAGACTCAGTTCCCAGGAACATACCTCTTACTCTCCTGTAAGTAAGACCTCTTACTTCCAGACGTTCTTGATCCATCCTCACACGGCAGAGATGGAGACAGAAACACAGAAGAAGCACAGGTGAGATCTGGTCTCTCTTCAGCTTTTTTTTTTCTTTAAAAAAAACTTTTTTTTGGCTGCACTGGCTCTTGGTTGCAGCACGTGATGGCGCAGTCTGTGTCGGGGCTGGAAAAGAATTTCCAGACAGAATATTTCAGAAAGGAGTGAATTTATTAAGAACAAAGAGCAGAGATAGTGTGGGTGCTTCACGCACAGTGGCTGACCTCCTGGAGACCAGGGAGAGTTGATGGTGCCCTGGGAGAGCAGCAGGCTGACTCGAGTGCCTTGTTCCAAGGCCATGGGTGTGAAACCTGGCACCTGCGACCCTGGTCTGGGACTTCAAGAAACTGGACCGCTAGACCACCGGGGAATCCTCCCTCCCCGCTCTGCTCTTCTCTTTATTGATTTATTCACTCACGGACTGATTTTTGGCTGCACCGGGCCTTCCTTGCTGCATTGCTCTGGTCGCCACGAGTGGGGACTGTTCTCCAGTTGTGGTGTGTGGCCTCCTCACTGTGGGGGCTTCTCTCCTTGCAGAGCACAAGCTCCAGAACACGGGCTTCAGTGGCTGTGGCTCTCAGGCTTAGTCGCCCTGTGGCATGTGGGATCTTCACAGACCAGGGATCAAACCTGTGTCCCCTGCACTGGCAGGCAGATTCTTAACCACTGGACCACCAGGGAAGTCCTCTCTTGTGCTTCCACTAATCCCGTCATCGCAACCCAATTACCTCCCAAAGGGCCCACCTCTGAACACTGTCCCACTGGAGGTTCCAATTCAAACATATGAATTTGGGGTAGACAACGTTCAGTCCCTCAGAAGAGTTAAAGGGGTTTTCAGAAGTCGGGAAGCATTGGTGGCCTTGGTCAGAACAAACTTTGGTGAAGTTGTGAGTGTAGAAATCTGATGGCAGAGCAAGGCAAACATTGGAAAGTGCAAGACCACAATCTCAGTCCAGCGCTCCAGAATCTGCTGCGAGAGAAGGAAAAAGATGAGTGTGCTTTTCTCTAGATGGACAGGTCTGAGCTGCTCACAGGCATCTAGGAGGTGTCAGTAAAGAATAATGTGGTCACTTACAAGTTCTGGAGAGAAAGGAGGCTAGTGGAGCAAGGTCCTTTGGGTAGCAGGAGAGGATGCACACAGAGGAAGAAGACCTAGCTGGACAAAAAAGCAAGGTTGCCTCTGCTGGAGTTAGAGGGAGGGAAGAAGGCGGGGCCAGAGATGGTAAACCCGTAGGTATGAGCAGGGCCAGCTCTGGGTGTGTGACTGTGCCCTAGCTGCGCTCAGCCTCACCAGGGGGCTAGGCTTGCCCACTTGCACATTCTTGATAACGTTCTGTTTGAACTTTTTTGTTTATCTGTTTTATCTTGTATGTGGAGTCCAACAGAACCAAGAGGCATGCCCATGAACAGGGAACATATACCTGATGGCCATGTGCTCACACCCAATTTCAAGCCCACAGACACGACAGGCAGTAGAGCCCATGGCTATGCATGAAAACATATCAGGGAGCTGTGAGAATATTTCAGAGTTCAGAATTTCTGGGTTTGAAAACCACTGTGACCCTGCCAGGCAAATGTCTATTAAATTTCCGTGGTTTATATTTACATTTAAAATTAAATTCAGACAACACAGAACTGATTTGCAAGAAGAGTTACAACGTTTTAGAAAAATTGTCCCACAAAAATCACCAGCTCTAGATGTAGTAAAATTTATATTTCAAAATAATTTGTCAGAAATGTATCTCACTGTTGTCATAGCCTGTAAAATACGCTTAAGAGCTAATAGTTGCATCAGCAGAAAGATTCTTCTCAAAATGAAAAAATACCAAAAACTATTTCCAATTTTCCTTTTGAAAAGAGCAACGGATGTTACTTTCAATTAATATAATTGAAAATAAAGTTGTTGAAAGTAAATATTGTGCCAGCCTAATTAAAGAACTTGTAGATAAATGAGCCAAAATAATCTTGTGATTAGAATGTCACATTAGCAAAATACTGTAATACTGTATTATATACAATTATGATACCAAAGATGTTATTTTTTGCAATTTGTAAGTTTATGTTCTATTCGAGCTTGCTCAGTCACTCATTTATGTTCAACTCTTTGCAACCCCATGGCTGTAGCCCGGCAGACCCCTCTGTCCATGGGATTTCCCAGGCAAGAATACTGGAGTAGTTTGCCATTTCCGACTCCAGGGGATCTTCTCTACCAGGGAATTGAACCCACGGCTCCTGCATTAGCAGGTGAATTCGTTACCACTGTGCCACCGGGGAAGCCATGGGAAGTTTTATTCACCTGTCACTATTGCTTCTCATATATGTTGTTAGTATACAGTATTTTTATTTTAATACACACTTGTTAATATACAATTAATACAATCTTTTTGAAGGAAAAAGCTTTATGTTTTAGTCCCTGTAGCTGCATTTGTTTTCTTAATTCTAAAATTAGGGTCCCTGCATTTTCATTTTGCATTGAACCCTGCAAAACATGTGAACCTGGACCTGGCTATAAGGGTGGGATGATGAGGGGATCCAGGCCTCATACACTCAGTTTCTCTTCTTCTTCCTGAAAAGTTGGAGGCAAGGAAAATGGGGGTTGTAGGGGGTGGATCCAAGGTGGAGTCTGAGTGTGTGCCCTGAGGGAGTGAAGCAAGGTGGCATCTGAGTGTGTGCCCCTGGGGGCGTTTTAAAGGTTTAAATTGTCATATGTGGGATCAGTGAGGGAATGGAGCACTTTTTCCAAGGGCTTGAAAATACTTTCAATGTGGTGACTTCTATAAGCTTTCTTTCTCTTTTTATTACTAAACTATAATATATTATTTATTTTATGACCAGCCATAAAGAAAATTACCTTGGGAATTATCTATTTCTGCCAAAATATTTGCTAGGCTTAATACCATGCTATGAAAGTGGAATACAATTAGCTTGACTGGATATGAAATCAGTGGTGTGCTGAAGTCTTAGCTGCTGTGGATGAAAGAATCAACATGAAAGAGTGGTGTAAACTGTAAAGCCTTCCAGGTGCTACAGTCATCACATTTAATTTTAGTAAACAATCTCAGTTCAGTTCAGCCGCTCAGCTGTGTCCGACTCTTTGCGACCCTATGAATCGAAGCACGCCAGGCCTCCCTGTCCATCACCATCTCCCGGAGTTCACTCAAACTCACATCCATCAAGTCGGTGATGCCATCCAGCCATCTCATCCTCTGTCATCCCCGTCTCCTCCTGCCCCCAATCCCTCCCAGCATCAGGGTCTTTCCAATGAGTCAACTCTTCGCATGAGGTGTCCAAAGTATTGGAGTTTCAGCTTTAGCATCAGTCCTTCCAATGAACACCCAGGACTGATCTCCTTCAGAATGGACTGGTTGGATCTCCTTGCAGTCCAAGGGACTTGCAAGAGTCTTCTCCAACACCACAGTTCAAAAGCATTTTTGAACATTGGCACTCAGCTTTCTGCACAGTACAACTTTCACATCCATACATGACCACTGGAAAAACCATGGCCTTGACTAGATGGACTTTTGTTGGCAAAGTAATGTCTCTGCTTTTGAATATGCTATCTAGGTTGGTCATAACTTTCCTTCCAAGGAGTAAGTGTCTTTTAATTTCATGGCTGCAGTCACCATCTGCAGTGATTTTGGAGCCCAGAAAAACAAAGTCTGACACTGTTTCCACTGTTTCCCCATCTATTTCCCATGCAGTGATGGGACCAGATGCCATGATCTCCATTTTCTAAATTTTGAGCTTTAAGCCAACTTTTTCACTCTCCTCTTTCACTTTCATCAAGACGCTTTTAGTTCCTCTTCACTTTCTGCCATAAGGGTGGTGTCATCTGCATATCTGAGGTTATTGATATTTCTCCCGGCAATCTTGACTCCAGCTTCTGCTTCCTCCAGCCCAGCGTTTCTCATGATGTACTGTGCATATAAGGTAAATAAGCAGGGTGACAATATACAGCCTTGACGTACTCCTTTTCCTATTTGGAACCAGTCTGTTGTTCCATGTCCAGTTCTAACTGTTGCTTCCTGCATATAGGTTTCTCAAGAGGCAGGTCAGGTGGTCTGGTATTCCCATCTCTTTCAGAATTTTCCACAGTTTATTGTGATCCACACAGTCAAAGGCTTTGGCATAGTCAATAAAGCAGAAATAGATGTTTTCCTGGAACTCTCTTGCTTTTTCCATGATCCAGTGGATGTTGGCAATTTGATCTCTGGTTCCTCTGCCTTTTCTAAAACCAGCTTGAACATCTGGGAGTTCACGGTTCATGTATTGCTGAAGCCTGGCTTGGAGAATTTTGAGCATTACTTTACTAGCATGTGAGATGAGTGCAATTGTGCGGTAGTTTGAGCATTCTTTGGCATTGCCTTTCTTTGGGATTGGAATGAAAACTGACCTTTTCCAGTCCTGTGGCCACTGCTGAGTTTTCCAAATTTTCTGCCATATTGAGTGCAGCACTTTTACAGCATCATCTTTCAGGATTTGAAATAGCTCAACTGGAATTCCATCACGTCCACTGGCTTTATTCATAGTGATGCTTTCTAAGGCCCACTTGACTTCACATTCCAGGATGTCTGGCTCTAGGTCAGTGATCACACCATCGTGATTATCTGGGTCATGAAGCTCTTTTTTGTACAGTTCTTCTGTGTATACTTGCCACCTCTTCTTAATATCTTCTGCTTCTGTTAGGTTTATACCATTTCTGTCCTTTATTGAGCCCATCTTTGCATGAAATGTTCCCTTGGTATCTCTCATTTTCTTGAAGAGATCTCTAGTCTTTCCCATTCTATTGTTTTCCTCTATTTCTTTGCATTGATCACTGAGGAAGGCTTTCGTATCTCTTCTTGCTGTTCTTTGGAACTCTGCATTCAGATGCTTATATCTTTCCTTTTCTCCTTTACTTTTCTCTTCTCTTCTTTTCACAGCTATTTGTAAGGCCTCCTCAGCCAGCCATTTTACTTTTTTGCATTTCTTTCCATGGGGATAGTCTTGATCCCTGTCTCCTGTACAGTGTCACGAACCTCCATTCATAGTTCATCAGGCACTCTGTCTATCCAATCTAGTCCCTTAAATCTATTTCTCACTTCCACTGTATAATCATAATACATTTGATTTAGCTCATACCTGAATGTTCTAGTGGTTTTCCCTACTTTCTTCAATTTCAGTGTATATTTGGCAATAAGGAGTTCAGGATCTGGGCCACAGTCAGCTCCCAGTCTTGTTTTTGCTGAGTATATAGAGCTTCTCCATCTTTGGCTGCAAAGAATATAATCAATTTGATTTCAGTGTTGACCATCTGCTGATGTCCATGTGTAGAGTCTCCTCTTGTGTTGTTGGAAGAGGTTTCTCTTACCTTGGATGAGGGGTATCTCCTCTTGACCCTCCTGCGCCTGCACAGCCCTCACTCCTTGGACGTTGGGCTTCTCCTCTTGAGTAAACAATCTATGAAATGTGAATTGTAAAAAGTGTTTTTGTATAAAAAAGTAGAATATTCCAAAACATAAAATTGTTATATGTTGTTTGTTGAAAATTCAAAAATATTGTCACATAGATAAGCAGATTACCCAGAAGTCCTTCTTTCAAAGTCAACTACTGTTATCATTTTGAAAATTTTTACAGATATTTTGTTATAAATGAATTAGAATGTAATTCTGATCCCATAGTTACACATTATATAAATTCTTCATAAAAATATTTTAATATTTATATGATGGCCCACTGTGTTGCTTTGTCATACAAATACATCCATTTACCCAATGTTGGGCATTTAGGTTGAAATCAGATTGATTATATTCTTTGCAGCCAAAGATGGAGAAGCTCTATACAGTCAGCAAAAACATGACTGGGAGCTGACTGTGGCCCAGATCATGAGCTCCTTATTGCCAAATACACACTGAAATTGAAGAAAGTAAGGAAAACCACTAGACCATTCAGGTATGACCTAAATCAAATCCCTTATTATTATACAGTGGAAGGGACAAATAGATTTAAGGGATTAGATCTGATAGAGTGCTTGATGAACTATGGGCGGATTGTACAGGAGGCAGTGATCAAGACCATCCCCAAGAAAAAGAAATGCAAAATGGTTCTCTGTGGAGGCTATACAAATAGCTGAGAAAAGAAGAGAAGGGAAAGGTAAAGGAGAAAAGAAAAGATATACCCATTTGAATGCAGAGTTCCAAGGAATAGCAAGGAGAGATAAGAAAGCCTTCCTCATTGATCAATGCAAAGAAAAGGAGGAAAACAATAGAATGAGAAAGACTAGAGATCTCTTCAAGAAAATGAGAGATACCAAAGGAACATTTCATGCAAAGATGGGCACAAAAAAGGACAGAAATGGTATGGACCTAACAGAAGCAGAAGAGATTAAGAAGAGGTGGCAAGAATACTAGAAGAACTATACAAAAAAAGAGCTTCATGACCCAGATAACCACAATGGTGGGATCACTTACTTAGAGCCAGATATCTTGGAATGTGAAGTCAAGTGGGCCTTAGGAAGCATCACTATGAACAAAGCTAGTGGAAGTGATGGAATTCTAGTTGAGCTCTTTCGAGTCCTAAAAGATGATGCTATGAGAGTGTTGCAGTCGATATGCCAGCAAATTTGGAAAACTCAGCAGTGGCCACAGGACTGGAAAAGGTCAGTTTTCATTCGAATCCTAAGGAAGGGCAATGCCAAAGAATGTTCAAATTACTGCACAATTGTATTCATCTAACACTCTCTAGCAAAGTAATGCTCAAAATTCTCCAACTGAGGCTTCAACAGTACATGTACTGAGAACTTCCAAGTGTTCAAGCTGAATTTAGAAAAGGAAGAGGAACCAGATGTCAAATTTCCAACATCTGCTGGATCATAGAGAAAGTAACAGAGTTCTAGAAAAACATCTACTTCTGCTTTATTGACTACTCCAAAGCCTTTGATTGTGCGAATCACAACAAACTGTGGAAAATTCTTCAAGAGATGGGAATACCACAACACCTTACCTGCCTCCTGAGAAATCGGTATGCAGGTCAAAAAGCAACAGAACCAGACATGGAACAACAGACTGGTTCCAAATCGGGAAAGGAGTACATCAAGGCTGTATATGGTCACCCTGCTTAGTTAGCTTATATGCAGAGTACATATGTGAAATGGTGGGCTGGGTGAAGCACAAACTGGAGTCAAGATTGCTGAGAGAAATATCAATAAACTCAGATATGCAGATGACACCACCCTTATGGCAGAAAGTGAAGAAGAACTAAAGAGACTCTTGATGAAAGTGAAAGAGAAGAGTGAAAAACCTGGCTTAAAATTTAACATTCTATGAACAACCCAAATAAAAGCACTGAAATTGAACCTGTGATAAAAAATCTCCCAGAAAACAAAAGCCCAGGACCAGATGGCTTCACAGGAGAATTCTATCAAACGTTTAGAGAAGCACTAATGCCTATCCTTCTAAAACTCTTTCAAAAAATTGCAGAGGAAGGAACACTTCCAAACTCATTCTACAAGGCCACCATCACCCCGATACCAAAACCAAAGACAACATGAAAAAAGAAAACTACAGGCCAATATCACTGATGAACACACATGCAAAATCCTCAATAAAATTTTAGCAAACAGAATTCAGCAACACATCTAAATGCTCATACACCATGATCAAGTTGGGTTTATTCCAGGGATGCAAGGATTCTTCAATATATGCAAATCAATGTGATATACCATATTAACAAATTGAAAGATAAAAACCATATGATAATCTCAATAGATGCCGAAAAAGCCTTTGACAAAACTCAGCACCCATTTATGAGTAAAACTCTTAAAAAATAGGCATAGAAGGAATCTACCTCAAATAGTAAAGGCCATATATGATAACCCCACAGCAAACATTATTCTCAATGGTGAAAAACTGAAAGCATTCCCCCTAAGATCAGGAACAAGACACGGGTGTCTAATTTCCCTACTATTACTCAGCATAGTTCTGGAAGTCCCAGCTACAGTAATCAGAGAAGAAAAAGAAATAAAAGGAATCCAGACTTGAAAAGAAGAAGTAAAGCTCTCCCTGTTTGCAGATGACACGATACTGTACATAAAAAACCCTAAATATAGTGTTAGAAAATTACTAGAGCTAATCATTGAATTTAGCAAAGTCTCGGGATACAAAATCAATACACAGAAATCACTTGCATTTTTATATACTAACAATGAAAAATCAGAAAGAGAAATTAAGGAATCAATCCCATTCACCATTGCAACAAAAAGAATAAAACATCTAGGAATAAACTTATGTAAGGAGACAAAAGAACTGTACACAGAAAATTATAAGACACTGATGAAAGAAATCAAAGATGACATAAACAGGTGGAGAGGTATTCCATGTTCCTGAGTAGGAAGAATCAATATTGTGAAAATGACTATACTACCAAATGCAATCTACAGATTCAATGTGATCCCTATCAAATTACCAATGACATTTTTCACAGAACTAGAACAAAAAATTTCACAATTCATATGGAAACACAAAAGACCCAGAATAGCCAAAGCAGTCCTGAGAAAGAAGAGTGGAGCTGGAGGAATCCACATTCCTGACTTCAGATTATACTACAAAGCTACAGTCATCAAGACTGTATGGTACTGGCACAAAAACAGATATATAGACCAATGGAGCAAGATAGAAAACCCAGAAATAAACCCATGCACCTATGGGTACCTTATTTTTGACAAAGGAGGCAAGAATATACAATAGGGAAAAGACAGACTCTTCAATAAATGGTGCTGGGGAAACTGGACAGCTCCATGTAAAAGAATAAAATTACAACACTTCCTAACACCAAACACAAAGATAAACTCAAAATGGATTAAAGACTTAAATGTAAGACCAGAAACTATAAAACTCTAGAGGAAAACATAGGCAAAACACTCGATGATAAGTCAAAGCAAGATCCTCTATGATTCATCTCCTACAGTAACAGAAATAAAAACAAAAGTAAACAAGTGGGACCTGATTAAACTTAAAAGTTTTGCACAGCAAAGGGAACTATAAGCAACGTGAAAAGACAACCCTCGGAATGAGAGAAAATAATAGCAAATGAAACAACTGAAAAAGGGTTAATTTCCAAAATATACAAGCAGCTTGTACAACTCAATACCACAAAAACAAAACAACTCAATCAAAAAGTGGGGGAAAGACCTAAACAGACATTTCTCCAAAGAAGACATATAGATGGCTAACAAGTACATGAAAAGATGCTCAACATCCCTCATTATTAGAGAAAGCAAATCAAAACTACAATAAGATATCATCTCACACCAGTCAGAATGGCCATCATCAAATAGTCTACAAACAATAGATGCTGGAGAGGGTGTGGAGAGAAGGGAACCCTCTTACACTGTTGGTGGGAGTGTAAACTGATACAGCCACTAAGGAAAACGTATGTGGAATCCTTAAAAAATTAGGAATAAAACCACCATATGACCCAGCAATCCCACTCCTAGGCATATATCCTGAGGAAATCAAAATTGAAAGAGACACATGTATCCCATTGTTCATTGCAGCACTATTTACAATAGCTAGAACATGGAAGCAAATTAGATGTCCATCGAAAATGGATGGTTAAAGAAGTTGTGGTACATATACACAATGGGATATTACTCAGCCACAAAACGGAATGCCTTTGAATCAGTTCTAATGAGGTGGATGAACCTAGAGTCTATTACACAGTGTGAAGTGAGTCAGAAATAGAAAGATAAATATCATATTCTAATGCATATATAGGGAATCTAGAAAAATGGTACTGAAGAATTTACAGGGTGGCAATGGAGAAACAGACATACAGTATAGACTTATGGACATGGGGAAGGGGAGGAGAGGGTGAGATGTACGGAAAGAGTAACATGGAGACTCACATTACCATATGTAAAATAGAATAGATCAGTCACTCAGTCGTGTCCGACTCTTTGCAACCCCATGAATCACAGCACACCAGGCTCCCTGTCCATCACCAACTCCTGGAGTTCACTCAGACTCACGTCCATCGAGTCAGTGATGCCATCCAGCCATCTCATCCTCTGTCATCCCTTTCTCCTCTTGCCCCCAATCCCTCCCAGCATCAGAGTCTTTTCCAATGAGCCAATTCTTCGCATGAGGTGGCCAAAGTACTGGAGTTTCAGCTTTAGCATCATTCCTTCCAAAGAAATCCCAGGGCTGATCTCCTTCAGAATGGACTGGCTGGATCTCCTTGCAGTCCAAGGGACTCTCAAGAGTCTTCTCCAACACCACAGTTCAAAAGCATCAATTCTTCGGCACTCAGCCTTCTTCACAGTCCAACTCTCACATCCATACATGACCACAGGAAAAACCATAGCCTTGACTAGACGAACCTTTGTTGGCAAAGTAATGTCTCTGCTTTTGGATATGCTATCTAGGTTGGTCATAACTTTCCTTCCAAGTAGTAAGCGTCTTTTAATTTCATGGCTGCAGTCACCATCTGCAGTGATTTTGGAGCCCAGAAAAACAAAGTCTGACACTGTTTCCACTGTTTTCCCATCTATTTCCCATGAAATGATGGGACCGGATGCGATGATCTTCGTTTTCTGAATGTTGAGCTTTAAGCCAACTTTTTCACTCTCCTCTTTCACTTTCATCAAGAGGCTTTTTAGTTCCTCTTCACTTTCTGCCATAAGGGTGGTATCATCTGCATATCTGAGGTTATTGATATTTCTCCCGGCAATCTTGATTCCAGCTTGTGTTTCTTCCAGTCCATCGTTTCTCATGATGTACTCTGCATAGAAGTTAAATAAACAGGGTGACAATATACAGCCTTGATGTACTCCTTTTCCTATTTGGAACCAGTCTGTTGTTCCATGTCCAGTTCTAACTGTTGCTTCCTGACATGCATACAGATTTCTCAAGAGGCAGATCAGGTGGCCTGGTATTCTCATCTCTTTCAGAATTTTCCACAGTTTATTATGATCCACACAGTCAAAGGCTTTGGCATAGTCAATAAAGCAGAAATAGATGTTTTTCTGGAACTCTTGCTTTTTCCATGATCCAGCGGATGTTGGCAATTTGATCTCTGGTTCCTCTACCTTTTCTAAAACCAGCTTGAACATCAGGAAGTTCACGGTTCACATATTGCTAAAGCCTGGCTTGGAGAATTTTGAGCGTTATTTTACTAGCATGTGAGATGAGTGCAATTGTGCGGTAGTTTGAGCATTCTTTGGCATTGCCTTTCTTTGGGATTGGAATGAAAACTGACCTTTTCCAGTCCTGTGGCCACTGCTGAGTTTTCCAAATTTTCTGCCATATTGAGTGCAGCACTTTCACAGCATCATCTTTCAGGATTTGCAAGAGCTCAACTGGAATTCCATCACCTCCACTAGCTTTGTTTGTACTGACGCTTTCTAAGGCCCACTTGACTTCACCTTCCAGTATGTCTGGCTCTAGGTCAGTGATCACACCATCGTGATTATTTGGGTCGTGAAGATCTTTTTTGTACAGTTCTTCTGTGTATTCTTGCCATCTCTTCTTAATATCTTCTGCTTCTGTTAGGTCCATACCATTTCTGTCCTTTATCGAGCCCATCTTTGCATGAAATGTTCCTTTGGTATCTCTGATTTTCTTGAAGAGATCTCTAGTCTTTCCCATTCTATTGTTTTCCTCTATTTCTTTGCATTGATCGCTGAAGAAGGCTTTCTTATCTCTTCTTGCTATTCTTTGGAACTCTGCATTCAGATGTTTATATCTTTCCTTTTCTCCTTTGCTTTTCACTTCTCTTCTTTTCATAACTATTTGTAAGGCTTCCCCAGACAGCCATTTTGCTTTTTTGCATTTCTTTTCCATGGCCAATAGGAATTTGCTGTGTGGCTCAGGAAACTCAAACAGGGGCTCTGTATCAACCTAGAGGGGTGAGATGGGGTGGAAGATGGGAGGGAGGTTTAAGAGGGAGGGGATATATGTATAACTCTGGCTGATTCATGTTGAGATTTGACAGGAAGCAGTAAAATTCGGTAAATCAATTATCCTTCAATTAAAAAATAAATAAGATTTTTTAAAACGTCAACATTCAAAAAATGAAGATCATGGCATCTGGTCCCTTCACTTCATGGCAAATAGATGGGAAACAATGGAAACAGTGAGAGACTTTATTTTCAGGCCTCCAAAGTCACTACACATGGTGACTGCAGCCATGAAATTAAAAGACGCTCCTTCGAAGAAAAGCTAGGACCAACCTAGACAGCATATTAAAAAGCTGAGACGTTATTTTGCCAACAAAGGTCCGTCTAGACAAAGCTATTGTTTTTCCAGTAGTCATGTATGGATGTGAGAGTTGGGCTATAAAGAAGGCTGAACACTGAAGAATTGATGCTTTTTAACTGTGGTGTTGGAGATGACTCTTGAGAGTCCCTTGGACTGCAAGGAGATCCAACCAGTCCATCCTAAAGGAAATCAGTCCTGAATATTCATTGGAAGAACTGATGCTGAAGCTGAAACTCCAATACTCTGGCTACCCGATGTGAAGACCTGACTCATTTGAAAAGACCCTGATGCTGGGAAAGATTGAAGGCGGGAGGAGAAGGGGATGACACAGGATGAAATGTTTGGATGACATCACCGACAAGATGGACATGAGTTTGAGCAAGCTCCAGGAATTGGTGATGGACAGGGAAGCCTGGTATGTTGCAGTCCACGGGGTCACAAAGAGTCAGATATGACTGAGCGGCTGAACTGAACTGAACCTGAAGATTCCTCACTGAATTTCATTCCAGTTAAAATGTTTCTAAAATTATCTAAATATAATCATCTTCCACTTCTCTGCTTGTTCCTCCTTTTCCCCTACTTTCTAACAAACAAACCAAAGGTGAGTCACTGACCTATTCGAATCTTTGTTACTAAGACCACTGTGCATAAAATATATATATATATTATTAGAAGGTGAAAAAATACTAAGACCAGCCTCACAGGAAATTACCTTTATGAACTTATTTTCTGGTAAACAGCCTCACAATTGAAATGCCTGAGAATTTCTTAGCAGGGAAGAAAGGTGAAGATTCAGGTATTGCATGAGGGATGAATTAATCACTGCAGGAGAGAACACAGGCTGGGAATGGGTTGAGGATCCCTGACTCTCTGTCACCTCCAAATTATTTAAGTGTAAATAGGTCATCTGAAAGCACATTTAGATTTTCCCAAATGACCACTGTAACTCAGAATGTTTTGCTCCCTCTCTGTTCAATTCAATCTAACCATACTTGTTGTTCCAGAATATGTTTCTGAGGTCAGGAGACTTGTAAGAGTTAAGCCCTTTGCAGATGCCTTGCTTGTATTTGGGATTCATTTACTCCCAGAACAGGATCTGGCTGATTAGAGCCTCAGATATGTCTGAAGAAAATTCTATGTTACGTGCATCACTGAGATGCCTGCTGCCTCTCTAGGAGGCCATGTGAAAATAGCTTGTGGAGTAATCTTATTTTTGTCTTTTTGTTACCATGAGTTTTCCACAAGAGCTGGCCTTTTCTAAAATGAGGCTGACTAACCATTTACAGGACTAATTGGTATTGTAGGTTGATTGGAATAGTATCTATTTTTATTTTAAAAAGCACATACCGAGAAGCACTTGTTTGGTGGCTTGCTTGTCAAATGAGTTCCCCCCGCCACGGTGCTGTGTGGGAATGTGAGTCTTTATCCCTGCTGGAGATGGGGCCACTGTAACCAGCATCACTCAAGTACATAACCCGACACAAGTTTACAAGTTAGGGCAAGAGAGGACAGGACCCCTGAACCTGAATCTGCCACAGCTGACCTCTGTACCCTGCCACTGGAGTAAATCTCCAGGACAGAGCTCTGGGTGAAGTAGAAAAGAAAAGCTTTAGTGGAGGACAAAGTGCCTGGCAAAGGGGGTCACATCGGGTGAATGCCCTCAAAACTGTGTGTCCCCTACTTGGAGGCGGGTAGTGAGGAGTGCAGAGAGGTCACGATCAGCTCGTGGACGTCCTTCTGAGGGCTGGCGGTGAGGTAGGTGGGAGTCATCATCAGCAGCCTTCTGGCTCCAACCTGCCTGGGGTCTGCAAGCTTTGGGCAGCATACCTCGTTAATTGTGGACTTCTCCCACCTGGAGGGCTTTTCAGTCTCTGCAAAACATCTCAAAGCTGTTGTTGTGTGAGTCCTTTGATAGAGACCTGGGACCCTGCCCCCAGGCTGCACTGTTGTTTCCTACTGTTTCTCCCTTGTCTCCTTATCCCCTCCCTTCACTGATTCACACCTGATTCAATCTGCCCACTGGAAGTCAGGGAAGGTCCTGGAGGCTGAAGGAAGGCTGTTTCCCGTGATTACAGGACCGGGGCCTCAGAAGGGCCTTGTGCTGAGGGCCCTGCTCGGTGTCAACCCTGACCTCTTGTTCTCACACACGTGTCTTCATTACTTTCTCAAGTTAGAGGCTAGGACTAAAACCCATTCGCCAGGCCTTTCCTTTGAGGGGTGATCACCATGAAGGCCAAAGTCATCTACGGAGGCTTCATGGGGAAACTGAGATTGGAATTAGATGTGGCTGTTGCTGTAGGACTGTTGTGGGGATGGGAGGGAATAAAACGAACAAACCTGTGACAATTGGATGAGCCTGAAAGATGGGTGGAATCAGCCAGACGAGAAGCCTGGGATGTGGAGAAGGAGCCTCCAGCAGAGGCTGCTTAGAGAAGCACTGGTAGGTTGTGACCACTGTTGATCCCCACGGGACCCTCCCCAGCACCCGCGCTTTCAGGTAGACACAGATTTCCTCCTGTCTCTTCTCCCACCTTGACTCTTGAATTTGGACATGGAATCTGATTTGGTCAGTAGGATATCAGCCAACATGACCTTAGTGTATAGGGATTTGTTCTTCGGAATTCAGCCTTTGCCGTGTGACAGAGAAAACCTGTGAGGAGAGAGACCTGACTGGCCCAGTCACCTCAGCCACCCTGAAGGAGGAAACAGACAGAACAGGCTCCATCTTGAAAGCAGGACTCCATCTTGGGCCGGACTGTGGACTTTGAGCTCTATGCCCAGTATCTATGGAAATGACATATCAACTGGAAAACCAGGCTCCCAGTAAAGAATATCCTAATTATCTGTGTAACCGAATTGAATCATACATTCTATTATGCTTATTGGGGTATGACCACAGGCCTATTGATAATTGTCCACTGTCAACTACCTAGGCTTAAGGCATATGAATCACGGGTTCTTTTCCTTTGTTCAGACTAGTTTCCAGGAATTTGGGGAGGTGGGTTTGGGCACATACACTTAGGGTATATAAGGTTTTCACAAAAACTGTTCAGGGTCGTTGGCTAAGAGGAGACTCTGCCTTGGGCCCACTGGTGTAATAAACTGCACTCCACTACCTGCATTGTCCTTCTGAGTGAGTTTGTTTCCCAGAACGCATGGCTACAACAACCACAGCTGAGCCACCAGATGGGTCAGCTAGGCCAGCCTGCACCAGCCACCCAAGCTAGGGCATTCTGGGTGGTCACAGGGGCATGGGGGACCGGACGTGACACTTCGGAACCAGCTAGCTGAGACCAGGTGGGTGGGGCTTGTGAGCAGTCAGGTGGCGGCTGTTCTAAGGTACTAAATTTGGGGGTGATTTCTTACACAAAAAGTTAGGTGAGTAAGGTGAAAGATTATGTCTCTGGCTGCTCTTTCTTGGTCACCTGTGTGGGTTCATCATGCTTGGTTTGTTGGTTGGTTTTAGTCGCTAAGTCGTGTCTGACTCTTGCGACCCCATGGACTGTAGCCTACCAGGCTCCTCTGTCCATGGGGATTCTCCAGGCAAGAATACTGGAGTGGGTTGCCATTCCCTTCTCCATGCTTAGCTTTAAAAAAAAAAAAATATATATATATATATATATATATATATATTTATCTGTTTATTTGGCTGTGCCAGGCCTTAACTGAGGCATGTGGAATCTGCAGTCTTTGCAGCGGGTTCTTTCAGTTGAGGCATGGGGATGTTTAGTCGCCACATTTGAACTCGTAGCTGCAGCGTGTGGGATCTAGTTCCCTGGCCAGGGATGGCACCCAGGCCTCCTGCACTGGGAGTGTGGAGTCTTAGCCATTGGGCTGCCAGGGAAGTCCCCATGATCATGCTTGTTGTTGTTGTCTTCGTTGCTAAGTCGTGTCTGACTCTCCACGACCCCATGGACTGTAGCCCACCAGGCCTCTTTGTCCATGGGATTTTCTAGGCAAGAATACTGGAGTGGGTTGCCATTTCCTGCTCCAGGGGATCTTCCCCACCCAGGGATGGATCCTGCATCTGCTGCACTGGCAGGAGGATTCCTTACTGCTGAGCCACCAGGGAATCGTGCTTAGCTTGATAGTCAATAACTATTGATGATTTTTAAGTCTCAATCCCAGGTCCTCTTTGTTTTCAGTCAGCTCTCCCTCATCACTGCTTTCATCCAGGTCCACAGCTTTTTAAATGCAGTATTGAGCCATGAGTTTGTACCTCCAGCTCAGCCCTCCCCCACCAAGCTCCTGGCTCAGATGTCCACCTCCTGCCTGACACCTCCAATTGGATATTTCACAGGCTCTCAGGCTCAAGATTATCTAAAACATACTCCTGCTTTGGTGTTCACTCAAGGAATACCATGACTGCAGCTGCACAAGGCCGAAATCTCACTCACGGTTCCCCCTTACCCCAGCTTTGAGACAGAACTGATAATTTAAAGTTGTATATATTTACGGGTCCAACTACATGGTTTGCTATATATATACGTGCACACATACATTGTGAAATGTGTACCATAATCTAGCTAACTACCATGTCCCTCACCTCACAAAGTTCTAATTTCTTTCCTTTTTTCTTTCTTTTTGTGCTGATGGCATTTAAGATTTATCCTCTTAGCAAATTCCAAATAGACAACACAATATCGTCAGCTGGAATCTCACTGTTGCGTGTTACATCCCTGGAACATAACTTCAGGGTCATCCCTGACCCCTCCTTCTCCCCACTTGCCTCTGTTGCCCATTACTAGGTCTTGTTGCTTTTGCCTTCTCAGCACGTCTT
The DNA here is from genome assembly GCF_002263795.3 of Bos taurus. NCBI lineage: Eukaryota > Metazoa > Chordata > Mammalia > Artiodactyla > Bovidae > Bos > Bos taurus. The sequence goes on from NC_037336.1 coordinate 9,775,013, forward strand.
AAGCCCACACACTTGTGACCATCTCCACAGCCACCACTCCAGTCCATTCTTCATTATCCCACTCAGACCCCGACTAAGGATGCCTGACTGCCCTCCCTACATCCAGTCTGTTCCCTGCCCTGCTGCCAGGAATGGCTGTTTCTCAGACATAAGTCTGATCATGTCAGTCCTGAGTTTGAAGCACTCCACTAACTTCCTATAACTCTTGGGATAGAGATCAAAGTAACAGTTGTGGCTGGAAAGGATGTGTAAGTTCGAGGCCCTCCTGAGAGGGCCAGTGATGAATAATCTGTCTGCTAACGCAGGAGACACGGTTTGATCCTTGAGCCAAGAAGACCCCACTTGCTGTGGAAACACTAGGTCTTTGTGCCACGACTATCGAGCCTGTGCCCCAGAGCCCAGGCGCCACGACTTCGGAGCCCACATCTCACAACTACTGAAGCCCACATGTCTTACAGCCTGAGCTCCACAGCAGGAGAAGCCTCCACAACGAGGAGCCCACGCCTCACAAGAGAGGAACCCCCACTCGTCACAGCCAGGCTTCCCTTGGTGCAGTAAGGAAGACCCGGCACAGCCAGATAAATAAATAAAATATGCTTAAACAAATGGCCATAATATCTCATATTCCCCCCAGCTATAGAGTACTACTTGCTTCACAACCTACTTAATATTTGGTATTGTCAAGTCATTTTAATTTTATTCATTCTGGTGGGTGAGTGGTAATCTCACTGGTTTTCACATACACTCCCATAATGACTAGTAATGTTGAAGACTTTTTCATGTGCTTATTAGTCATGCATGTATCTTCTTTTTGATGTGTCTCAAGTCTTTTGCCATTTTTATTGGGTCGTTTGTCTTTTTACTATTGATTGCAGGAGTTTCTTATATATTCTCTCAATAAGTTCTATTTATGGTGCCTTACAAATATTTTCTCCAAATCTACTGCTTGCATCTTTATCTTCTTTTTTAAAATATATTTTCAGGGAATTTTCTGGAGGTCCAGTGGAGAATCCCATGGACAGAGGAGCCTGATAGGCTGCAGTCCATGGGGTCGCTAAGAGTTGGACACAACTGAGTGTCTTCACTTTCACTTTTCACTTTCATGCACTGGAGAAGGAAATGGCAACCCACTCCAGTGTTCTTGCCTGGAGAATCCCAGGGACAGAGAAGCCTGGTAGGCTGCAGTCCATGGGGTCGCTAAGAGTTGGACACGACTGAGTGTCTTCACTTTCACTTTTCACTTTCATGCACTGGAGAAGGAAATGGCAACCCACTCCAGTGTTCTTGCCTGGAGACTCCCAGGGACGGGGGAGCCTGGTGGGCTGCCGTCTATGGGGTCGCACAGAGTCGGACACGACTGAAGCGACTTAGCAGCAGCCAGTAGTTAGGACTTTGCACTCTCACTGCCGAGGGCCTGGGTTCAATCCCTGATTGGAGAACTAAGATCCTGCAAGCCTTTCAACACAACCAAAAACATATGTATATGTATATATTCATATATATTAGTATATATATTTCAAAATTTACATTTCCCCTAGCCACCTTTTTTGAAACATAACTTGACACACAATGTTTCCCTTAAACATTGTGTAAATTTAACATGTACGGTGACTTTTCACTTTCTTAATGGTATCTTTTGAAGAGCAGAAGTTCTAAATTTTAATAAACTCAGATTTTCAATATTTTTTCTTTTATGGCCAGTGCATCTCATGTCCTAAGAAATCTCTGCCTATCCTAAGGTGGTAAAGGATAAATAATATTTTAAAGACAATTAAAAATAAACCTATGCCTATTTCCTTTCCCTTTGTCCTAAAAAATGATGCTACTTCTAGTTTAAAATTACTGAGATAATATGAACCATTTTGGTAAAAAGGTCAAGAATGAGAATGACAGAAAATTTCATGTATAAAATATTTCATCCCACCAAGGTTACCAAGCTCAGAGGCCTGGCAAAGAGGAATAGGCTCCTCTGATGACTAGGCAAAGAGGCTGAGTTCTTCAAGGACACACCCCCTCCATTTCCACCAAATGGTACACGGCTCATTATCAATAATTTTGGTGTTCCATATAAATCAGTTCTAGTTTGACTTTTTATATCTAAGATGAAACCAGTCAATCCTAAAGGAAATCAACCCTGAATATTCACTGGAAGGACTGATGCTGAAGCTGAATCTCCAATACTTTGGCCACCTGATGCAAAGAACTGACTCCTTGGAAAACACCCTGATGCTGGGAAAGATTGAAGGCAGGAGGAGAAGGGGGCGGCAGAGGATGAGGCAGTTAGATAGCATCCCCGACTCAATGGACGTGAATCTGAGCAAAGTCCAGGAGAGAGTGAAGGACAAAGAAGCCTGGCATGGTGCAGTCCATGGGGTCACAAAGATCAGACACGGCTGAGTGACTGAACAACAACAATAAAAACAAAACAGGAATGAATTCGCAGTCTTATTGGGGCAGGCAAGGAACCCACAGGAAGGTTACAGAGTCAGTCTCCAGAAAGGACAGGTGTTCAGCTGTGAGGATGCAGGGAGCAGGATCAAATAGGTGCACAGACCTCCACAGGGATGAGCCATCTTCAGCTGTCTCTGTTTTGGGGTTACTCCTCTCATACTCAACTTCCAAGAGGACAGTGTCTAAATGACCTAATTCGGTCACATGCCCCTGGAGGTACAGGGACCTTGGGTGACAGCCACTCCTTCATAACTGGATTCAACAGATGAAGGGGGTGATTGCCCCCAGGGAAAATCTTGGGTGTTTCTCCTGGCAGAGGTGGGGCTGGATTCTTGGAGGACAAAGTCAGTAAATGCCCAGTATACTCAAAAAAATGGCAGGACACACAGCCTTTGCCTTGTGTCTGTGTCTCTTACTTATGGTGACATAGCCTTTAGTCAATAATCTTTGAGTCTTCCCTCAAATAACTGGCCTGACTGAGTTGTATCACATCACTGCCCAGGCTACCTGTGTGAAAGCAGAAAATCTGACTACAGAAGAGCTTTGCTGTTGTTGTGATTGTTGTAAGTCTTGAAATTGACCACGCATTTCTGATTACTCAAGGTTTTTGTAAGTTGTTGTTCACTTGCTCAGTCATGTCCAACTCTTTGCGGCCCCATGGACTGCAGCACACCCGGCTTCCTTACCCTTCATCATCTCCTGGAGTTTGCTCAAAATTATGTCCATTGAGTTGATGATGCCATCCAACCATCTCATCCCCTTTTTCTGCTACGTTCAATCTTTCCCAGCATCAGGGTCTTTTCCAATGTACCAGCTCTTCACATTAGGTGGCCAAAGTATTGGAGCTTCGGCTTCAGCATCAGTCCTTCCAATGAATATTCAGGGTTAATTTCCTTTAGGGTGGACTGATTTGATCTCCTTGCTGTCCAAGGGACTCTCAGTGAAGAGTCTTCTCCAACACCACAATTTGAAAGCATCAATTCTTCAGCACTCAGCCTTCTTTATGGTCCAATCACATCCATACATAGCCACTGGAAAAACCATAGCTTTGACTATACAGACCTTTGTTGGTAAAATAATGTCTCTGCTTTTTAATATGCTGTCTATGTTGGTCATAGCTTTTCTTCCAAGGAGCAAGTGTCTTTTAATTTCACGGCTGCAGTCACTATCTGCAGTGATTCTGGAGTCCAAAAAAATAAAGTCTGTCACTGTTTCCATTGTTTCCCCATCTATTTGCCATGAAGTGATGGGACCAGATGCCATGATCTTAGTTTTTTGAATGTTGAGTTTTAAAGCCAGCTTTTTCACTCTCCTCTTTCACTTTCATCAAGAGGCTTTTTAGTTCCTCTTCACTTTCTGCCATAAGGGTGGTATCGTCTTCATATCTGAGGTTATTGATATTTCTGTCAGCAATCTTGATTCCAGCTTGTGATTGATCCAGCCCAACATTTCACATAGTGTACTCTGCTAGAAGTTAAATAAGCAGGGTGACAGCCTTGATATACTCCTTTCCCAGTTTTGAATCAATCCATTGTTTCATATTAGGTTCTAAGTTGACATGCAGAAACTCTGTAAAATGTGATATTAAGTGGGGAAAGGGTAAAAGACTCAATAGAATATAACATGATCCAGACCAGAAGTGAATTAGGGCAAATATAGACATATTTTTGTGTATTACATTCCCCCTTTTTACTTTATTTTTTGAAATTTATATTTAAAAAATTTATTGATATATTGGAGTATTACTGATTAACAATGTTGTTTCAGTTTCAGGTGTACAGCAAAGTGATTCAGTTATACATGCATCTATCCTTTTTCAAATTCTTCTCCCATTTAGGTTGTTACATAATATTGAGCAGTATTGCTATATAGTAGGTCCTTGTTAGTTATCCATTTTAAATATGGAACTGTGTACTGTCATTCTCAAGCTCTCTAGCTAGCCCTACCCCAGATTCCGTTCTTTCAAAGTTACTTAAAAAGTTATGTTTCTCCACCTTCTGGTTACCAAAGGAGAAAATTAGAAGGGATAAATTAGGAGTTTGGGATTAACATATACAAAGTATCATATATAAAATAGATGACCAACAAGGATCTACTGTATAGCACAGGGAACTATACTCAGTATCTTATAATAACCTATAAGGGAAAAGAATTTGAAGAAGAATATGCATATAACTGAATCACTTTGCTATACAGCTGAAAGCAAGGCAACATTGAAAATCAACTATACTTCAATTTTAAAGAAAGACTTTGGAAATTTATGTTTCCCTACATTGAAGAGTGCGATGCTGTGGGCTCTTGAGATACTTGCTCAAACCCACACATTCAGGAGGCAGGTGGGGGGCAAGCATCTGGAAGTCACACACCTTTAACACAGAGCACACGCTGCTCACCATCGGGTCCACGTGTCCCTAAAGGTCAGTGGAGAGTGAGTGCCCCACACCAGGTCGGCTGACTACAGGAAGCTCAAAGACGCTGATGAAACTGGCGTAAGGCTGAAAACGAAACAAAAACAAAATCTGGGTTTCTGCTCTTTGCGGTGGTTTGTCTTGTGTATGTTTACATATCGCTGAGTATGTGTGTGTGCTCCTCTGGCTTCAGAGCACTTGGCTTCTCTTTATTTTTTGTCATTGCTGGATCTAACTTGTTCTATACGGTTTTCCATCCTGAGCGGTAGCACAGCTTATGAAAAGAGCAGGGCCTGGATGCCAAAAAATGCACACAAGTCAGTCATGCTACTAAATATCTAGACAACTTTCAACAAAGTGCTCCACCTCTCTGAGTCCCGGTTTCTGCACTGGGCAGCAAGAATTTCAATTGTCCTTCTAGGTACACAGTCCACTTGCACTGCTGGTCCCCCTGGTATTAGGAGGGGTCATACACTTGCTCTGGCCAGTGGGTTGAGACTGGGAGCAGGTGTGCGTCCCTAGGGAGAAGCCTTCAGACAGCTGTTGTTGTCATTGTTTAGTCACTCAGTTGCATCTGACTCTTTGCGACCCCATGGACTGTACCCAACAGGCTCCTCTATACATGGGATTTTCCAGGCAAGAATACTTGAGTGGGTTACCATTTCCTTCTCCAGGAGATCTTCCCAATCCAGGGATCAGACTCGCATCTCCTGCATTGGCAGGCAGATTCTTTACTGCTGAGCCACCAGGGAAGCCTTATGACAGTTGTCATCTTGCCTTTTCCCTGAAAGATGACAGAGTCCTCTGGTCCTTGAGTGTGGAGCAGAGTCCCTACCAAGCCAATGCACAAGCCTATAGCATCACCATTCTGTTTGACATCATTAGGATTTAGGGGTTTGTTACTCAGCATGAATTAGCCCATCCTGGCTGCCATTTTCTTTCATGAATAGTGAGTTCAGTAGAATTTACCTCTGAGGTTGTTGTGGGGACTGTCAATACCCAATGGTTCCATCTGCTCTTACCCTTGTTCTCACGGCTCTCAGCAGACATGCCGCCTCCACCCTCCAGCCCCTCTTGTCCACGTCACTCCTCCGACTCACCTCCCCACCCTCCCATTGTCTCTCTTTTACGGTATCCTCTGTGGAACCCTGGCTCCATTGTGTTCAGATTCTCTAAATTGTTTCTCATCTTTTTCTCCCCAACTGGAAACAGAATTTCAGAGCCTAAAGGGACCTCCCTTCTCTAAGAATCTGCAGAAACAAACCTTCAACCTCACTCCCAGCCACGAGCATCAGTAGACATCTATAGACACCATGACATCCTAGACTCATCAGTACCAGTTCCTGCTCCTCCTTGGGAGCTGCCATCAGACCTGTCTTCTTTAGTTGTCAGCATCCATTTCCTAAGGACTCTTGATTGCCTCTCTTCCTGGGGAGCCCGTGGTCACTGGGCTGCTCTACCTGACCTCTCCCATGCAGTTCAGATACCTCCTTCCCTGTCCTCCCCTCTCCCATCCACGCTTCAGGTAAGCTCTGCTTCCTACCCATGAACCTACATCTTCTTTTTCTTCTAACCACCTCCACCTCTTCCTCAACATTTTATCTAAATCACAATCACAGGCCCTTGGGCGCCTCAGCAGATGATTCCTCTTCCCTTGTTCCTGGCTAGGGGCCAGTCATGCAGGAAAACAGTGCATAGTACGGACCTGTGACTACATGCTGTGTGTGTTGCCTAAAACTAAATGACTTTTCCAGAACAGCTAGCATTGCTGTTCACTCTTCTAGTCCATGGAGTTGCAAAGAGTTGGATACAACTGAGCAACTGATCACGCATGCTTACTTCTCAGAAATCCCTCCTTGAAAGGTCTCTGTTCTCTTCCTGGCCACATGTCACCTTTCTCTGTCCACTCATTTGGCTGGCAACCCCCATAGTTTTGTCTTCGGGATTTTCTATATGTTTTCCTCCAGGGAATCTCACCCACCCTATGGCTCCTATGACCATTTAAATGCAGAGGACTCCCAGTGACCAGCACCAGATTCTCTCTAGACAAGAGCTCTAGGAGTAGCTATGTGGTGTCCCATTAGACCTGGGGACACCTTATACTGAACATGCCCTCAAACAAACACCGTTTCTCCTCCGACCCCAAATCTGTGCTGTCCCTTCTATTTTGATCTGGCTTAATGGCATCACCGTTTACCTGTCTCCCGATTTGGAAACCTCCCTGTTGTTCTCACCTCCTTCCTCTCAACCCCTGCATACAGTCAGCTGCTAAATCTTGCTGCTTCTAATTTTAAAGCATCATTTGATTCTGTCTCTCCCAAACCCTATGCTACTGGCTTAAAATAGGCTCTCAACGTATCTTCTCTGGACTGTTTTTATAAGCTGTCTGTAGTCTGTTCTCCCGATAAATTTCCCCCTATCCCGTTCTCCAGCTTGCTGCTGTAGTTATAGAAAACAAAGCTAATCAGGTCTTTTCTCCGTGTAAAGGTTTCTGGCGGCTCTCTATGCCCAAAGGGAAAAATTCCAACTATGTAGTTTGGCTACAAAGCTCTTAACCTCCTGGTCCTTCTTCTTCTTCCTGATTCCTTTCCTCTGTTCATCTTCTTCATGCACATGCTGGTTTCTGCCCTCCCAGGCCCATTGCTTCTAGCACGACCGTGCATTTTGAGAAGTCTGTACATATCTTGTTTCAAACTGTTCTGTTTGCTCCTCTCTCACCCTATTCACTTGAAAGCTTCCGACATCTGTTATAACCAAGTTTAAGCATCACATACTTGGTGAAGCCTTACCCAGTTCTTCCAATTCTTATATTGCTGTTCTGTTCCTTTGGCTCCCAGAGCACTATGTATTTGCTGCAGACTCTACAATGTGTCTCTTCATCTTTCTATTAATATGTTTGTCTCTCACCCTGGATAGACTGTAAGTTTCAGATTATTGGAGAACTGAATAGAAGTTGTTGAATACATGTTGATGAGTGAACACAGTGTTGTTTTTGGTACCAGTCTCTTCTGTTCTTCTTACTACATCTGTAACAGACAATCAACTTGAACTTAGGTTCTTAATACCTCCGGGCTGACCAGCTGGAGCCAGGCTATTCAGTCGTGTAGCCACCAGTGGCCACTAAACCCTTGAAGTTCTGCTAGTACAAGGTGAAATAAGCTGTAAGTGTAGAATACACACTGGATTTAAAAGACAATATCAAAAAGAGAATGTAAAAATGTCTCACTAATAACTTTTAAAATTATTCACGTTGAAATGATAATATTTTGGATACACTGGATTAAATCAAATGTACTATTAAAATTAATTTCACCTGTTCCTTTATTTTTAAATGTGGTTACTATAACATTTAAAAGTACACATGTGGCATACATTATATTAAATGTAGATGTTGCTGTGACCTTTCAACCCATTACGTAGATGATCTCTTGGTGGTGAGCCTGTGTTCTGTTTTTTGTTTTTTTCTTTCTGAATCCTTGCAGTGGAGGAATCTTTTCTGGCGGGGATAGGGAGACACTAAAAGATGATATTTGTTAACTGATTACTGCTGGACCAACTTTCCCAAAGCATCCCCTTACACTTGTTCCCCGTGCTACTCTCCTAGTGAAGAGTCTACAGGTTTTCTATCATCAGCTACTACATCGAGGCCAGATTGCTTTGTCTGGTGTCACCAGCCTTCTTCAATCCTGTTGCACTTGACTTATCCAGCCTCATCTCTCACTTGTGCTAAGTAGCATCCTTGTCCCTCTGTCTGTTTTCCAAGCTACTTCAAGTCTTTGTTTCTATGCCTGCTGCTCTTGCATATAATCTCCCTCCCTGGCCCTCTAAATCAAGCTAGCCTTAAAGATAATGGCTCCTAGTTCTGTCTCCCACATGACTTTTTTTCCGGCTTATTAGCACTTACTTTAATGTCCTCCTAGTTATTTGTAACAGTCATGCAGTTTAAGCTGTAATTAGTTCATTTACTCAACATCTGCACTGCCATCACCATTCAGTTTAATTCCAAAAACATTTTCTTCTGTGCCAAGAATGGGGCTAGGTGAGCCTGGGGTTGGGGGTCACGTTTCTGCAGGGCATGGGCTAGGAACTGGCCCGATAACGCACAGATTCCTGCCCAGTGCCTTTCCTAGCATTCGTCCCACCACAGGCCTGGGCCATATTTGTTCTGATTCCTTAGGTTCCATGTTAGAAATTGCTAGTATGCCACACCACACCAAAACATTCAGACTCCTTCACCCAGGGTTCAAAGTCCACGGGCCTGGCTTGCAAGCTCTGGGCTCTGAGAAAATGTCTTCTTTCCCTATTCTTGTGCATTAAAAGTGATTGTGATACAGCTTCTCCTTAAAGCGACCCGGCCCAGGGCCCTTCGTTCCTGGACCCCAGTCCTTCTCGCCCTTACGGGAGGGAGGCCTTACTCTGGTACTGAATCTCAGCTCCTGGATGGAGCAGTGGGGCCAAATCCTCTCACTCCTCCAGGCCACATGGCCCTTCTGTAGGACGTGTGTGTTAGTGTGTTAGTCGCTCAGTCGTGTCCGACTCCTTGCGACCCCATGGACTGTAGCCCGCCAGGCTCCTCTGTCCACGGAATTCTCCTGGCAAGAAGACTGGAATGGGTAGCCTTTCCCTTCTCCAGGGGATCTTCCCAGCCCAGGGATCAAACCTGTGTTTCTTGCATTGCAAGAAAATTCTTTACCGTCTTAGCCACCTGGGAAGCTAGGATGTCCCCATGTGTAGGATGCGGACAACACTATTCAGGGCTGTGTTAAGGACTGGATGACTTAATAGCTCAAGGCGCACAGTGGCCACCGACCGACGTCGGCCTTCAATAACACATGTCACAACCCCTACAATAGAACAGGCAGTTTTGCCTATTAGGTCCCATACGGGCCTCCAGCTTCAAGCCCAGTGTCTGTTTCCAACTTGCCGGTGAAGAAACGTTGAATGAATGACAGAATCCGCCCAGTTACGATTACTTCTGCCTTTCCAATGTCGTGCCGCAGGTGCAAAGGCAAAGAAGCACACGGAAAGGTCGTCCTTTACAGGGTCAGACTCGAGGTCCCCAGCGACGATAGCGTCTGCAGAGAGCGCGGAAGTCCACAAGCGCGTAAGGCGCGGCACCTTGCCGGAACCACCTGGGCGCCGGGCGCGAGCGGAAGCGCCCAGCGGTCCACTTTCGCGTAAGGCGCGGCACCTTCCCGGAACTACCTGTGCGCTAGACCGGAGCGGAAGCGCCCCGCGGGCTGGGTTCGTGGGAGGCCCGGCGCATGCGCGGCGCGTCAGCGTCCGTTCCTTCCGGCGGCGCCGCCCGGAAGCCTTGGCCCCGGCCCCTCCCCCTCGCCGGCTCGGCGGTGCGTGCGGGGCCGGCCCGGCGAGGAGGCGGGACACGTCGGCCCTGCCGCCTCCGCCGCCGCCGCCGCCGCCGCCGCCGCCCCTCCTCCTGCTCCAGCCGCCGCGGCCGTCGTTTCCCGGCTGAGTCCGAGCGGCCCCGGTGGCCCCCGGCGCGTCCAGCTGCGCGGCCCCTCGCCCGTCCCGCCCGGCTGCTGCCCGCGTCCACCCCGCCGCGATGGCGACGCGCTCGTGCCGGGAGAAGGCGCAGAAGCTGAACGAGCAGCACCAGCTCATCCTGTCCAAGCTGCTGAGGGAGGAGGACAACAAATACTGCGCCGACTGCGAGGCCAAAGGTAGCGCGGCGCGACCCTCGGGTCGGGGCTCCGGGGTCCCCTGCTCCCGCCGGACCGGCGCGGACCGCCTGGCAGGTGCCGCGGCGGGTGGGGCGGCCGGGCGGGCCGCGTTCTCCGCCCGGGCGCTGCGGGGCTGGGCGGCCGGGGCAGCCTCTGGCCGGCGACCGGGAGGACTGACTGTGCGGCGGTCCTCGGGGCAGTCCTCGAGTGGTCCTCCCGGCGATCCTCCCGGCACTCCTCGCCTGGGGCGCGCTCAGCGAGGCAGCTGGGGAAGGGCTTGAGGCTGGGCGTTCGTGCTGTGCTCCAGCCTGGATTTTGGCCCGAAGGAGAAGGGGTTTCGTTAACTTGAGTCTTCTTGGACGCGGGGCTGCTTCTGTTGCTGAAGGTTTTAACTCGATTCTCTCCGACAGGCTAGTCCAGGGGAGTCTATATGTGGACCCTGGTCTGTGTGCCTCTTGAACGTCGAAGGGGTGTTCTTGAGATCCAGACATGAGAGGAACCTAATTTTAGTTTGTTCAGTTGGAGGGCTTCTGCCTCAGCCTTTGAAATAGACACTCTATTTTTAGCGTATATGTTTCGGCTTTGGAGAACTGATGTATATTTAATGTCTTATAAGTAATCTCACGGGAAACACGTTTCAGAGTTTTTTTTTTTTTTTTAAACAAACCCCTCATACGGCTAAAAATGAAACCCGGCTTATTTGTGAATTGGTGTCCCTGGTGAGAGACCGAGGGTTCTCCGGAGCCGCATTCAGTCTCTGGGAAGGTAATTGAAGATTTCTGCACTGTTTGACCTGGCCTTTTCCTGAAGCTTTCCTGTTCTTCCTCAACGCTGTGTAAATGAGTCACGCCTCAGTGGGCAGGTGATACTTGACAAGACTCAGCCACACGCCATTGGCAGGTTCCTTTACTACCCTGACGGTCCTCGGCTACTGGGAGGTCGTGTGACTGGACTGGAAGTTTATGAAGCACTTTTCAGTATCATAGTAAAGTCACTTGGGGCCAATCTTTCAGGCAGTGAGTTGCACACGCCTGATTATTGCACTAATATTTACCTGCTATGGGTTACGTGTGTGATTTTTGGAGAATGAATTCCTTTCTGTATTGAGGCTCTATTACTCATCACCACACTAGTGAAATACTGGAAAATGGGCCTTTAAAAGGCCAGTATTTGAGTTTATATTGTATGTATTTTGAGTAATGAATCAATCACATAGATGCTAGGAAGTATTAGATCTGTTCATTAGAGATTGAATAACAATTTTAGCAGTTCCCTTTCTTTATTTATAGAAACTATTCAAAAATAATTTTTGTTCAGATTTCTTTCTGCCAAAAGGTACTTTGTAAAATCAGATTTTCACTAATGCTTCTTAAAATAATTTATAGGTTTAGAGAAAGCCATTGTTTACCACATGTTGACATTTGCGTTTATAGTTTTTGAGGTGGGAGAAGGATATAATCAGGTACTTCTCACATTAGGACAAAACTTTTACTTTTTCTGATGTGAGAAATAGCGAGCATTAGTATTCCTCACATGTTGGATTGCCACTGAGGTCAGTAGATGTGTATTGAATGGATGTCTTTTTTATTTTGGTTTTGTTTGGTCTTGTGTGTGTGGTTTTGTTTTTGAGAACTGGAGGAAGTGAGACAGAAGAGAGTACCGAGAGCTCAAGGATGTGGTTGGTGTGAAGGGCATGAGCCACAGTCAGGATTTAGAAAGGTCAGCGCTTTTTCCTGATGCTACTGAATCTAGGATAGTGTTAAGACGATCTTCTAAATTATTTCATTGTTTCATCTTGGTCCTTCAAGGGGAAAAAAAAAAGCAAATAGTTCAAAGCACTTACTGGTTGAATGAAACTTGATTTCATAGTTGTAATAATTGAAAAAAATTGACACAGTAAGGCAGTTGCTATGATTAAATATATTTTGTAAAGTTTTTGAGTCTTTGGTATGATCTAGAAATCTTGGTTTATTTCTTGATTTTGGATTTATTATGTATACCAGATGACAGGGCTTCTCATGTGGTGCTAGTGCTAAAAAACTAGCCTGCCAGTGTAGGGAGACATAAGAGACCTGGGTTCAATTCCTGGGTCAGAAGGATCCCGCTGGACGAGGGCTTGGCAACCCATTTCAGTATTCTTGTTTGGAGAAGCCCATGGACAGAGACACTTGGCGGGCTACAGTCCATAGGGTTGCAAAGAGTCAGACACGACTGAAACGATTTGGCACGCACGCGTGTGTGCCAATTGACATAGTAAATGTAGGTAGTGAAATTCTGATTGTACTTTTTTTCAAAATTGGAGGATAAAATTGTTTTACTTAATTGCTATTGTTGCTAAGTTGTGTCCACTTCTTCTGTGATCCCATGGACTGTAGTCCACCAGGCTCCTCTGTCCATGGGGTTTCCCAGGCAAGAAGACTGGAGTGGGTTGCCATTTCCTTCTGCACGGCATCTTCCCAACTGTGGGATGGAACCCATGTCTCCTGCAATGGCAGGCAGATTCTTTACCACTGAGCCACCAGGGAAGCCCCTGGAGGATAATTGCTTTACAATTAAATATACTTTTAAAAGACATGCTAAAGGTCTTCTTTTTACAGCTCAGTTATTATAAGTGGTTCCATACTGTATATGTGTATTGATGTTTTTTTTTTTTTCCTTCACTGCCTAATAAACTGCATCAAACTTTTCATGTATTTTGAAGCTATTTCCTAGTTAACTTAATTTTCTTTCTTAAAAAGTATGCTTCCCCCATGGGTCTTTGTATCAGAACTAGACTTTAGGGCTAGAGATTTCCCTCTTCTATTGCCTTATACCAACTGGCAGAAGTTTGTCCCTTGGATTTTGACGTTTTCTTACTGGGTCACCGGTGTGTGCTTCCTGATTTTGATAGTATTTGGGAAGGGAGGAAGGAGCAAAGGATGGCATAGGTGCCAGTTTCCTGCTCTTGGTCCTACTCTTAGCAAGTCTGTTGAGCGACCGGAGAGTAAGAGCAAGCAGATGGTGCCGCCCTTCCTCTCTCAGGCCTTGGTGGGCTCTCCGCACGACTTTGAAAGCAGTTCTGTCGGTGACTAGTTGGCGGCACTTCACGGAGCAGGGAGGATTTAGAGCCCCTTGCTGACTTAAAGTGTACTCTTCACTGTTTGAAGTATTTATCATCTGCAGTAAATATTAGCTGTCACTCTGAGCATGTATAGGTTGGCATGAAAAATGCATCTCTTGCCTTGTAAGTTTTGGGGTGGTTGGAATCAGAAGATGCTTGAACCCTAGAGACTGCCTGGTATGGAGAGGTATGATCTCTTGACTCAGATCAAACACTCATTTCTTCACAGTCTTGACTTGAGGACACACTGCTAAGTGCTGTATCGGATTCGAGCACTAAACTTGCTGCAAGACCCTAAAGGAGCTTGTTTGGTGGGGGCTGCATTTTTGCACATGAGTCCTTTCAGCACATGCAGCATTTCAGAACAGTGCACTCAGGACACTGTTGGAACAGTGTGAGCCGCGCCTCGCTGGCCACTTACTGTGGACTGCTGCTCGCCTTGCACCTAGCTTGTGTCCCTTGATTGTCTTCACAGCGCCTAGAGTGCTGTCTCAGGGCCTTTGCACATGCTCTTTTCTTTTGCCCAGGAAGCTGACAATTTTTATCTGGTCAGTTTACCTATCTTCCAGTTTCTGCTTAAGTGTCTCTTCAAGGGAATTGATTCTCTCTGATCTTCCCAGGTTAGATTAGGCTTCCATTTATACATGTGAGACGCACCTTGAGTTTTTTATTACACTCACCACAGTTGTAATTAAACATTATTTGGGTAATTATTGGGAAATCGGGGATTGGATTGTAGCTCTGAGACGGAAGGGACCTTGTCTGTCTTGTTTTGCCTTGTAGCCCCAGTCCTGGGCGCAGCAGGTGAGATGCAGCTCAGCAGATACCTTTGAAAGGGCGGATGTGAAAGCACAGAGCTGAGGACAGGCGGCAGATATGTGGATGAGCGTACACCTTTCGGCCTGTGGGTAAACTTTGTTGGCAAAGTAATATCTCTGCTTTTGAATATGCTGTCTTAAAGCACGATCAGACTTGGCAGTGACTGGTCAGAGGAGGAACTGGAGTGGCGAGAGCCAGCCACCTGGTCACTTGCTTATAATAGTGGTCCCGGCCAGAATGTAAGAGGACGTGAACTGTCCTAAGGTGAATGTATTGTAAGTCAGCGGATAGGACAGGAAACGGAACCACTGGAGCCATCATGATATCTGTTAAGAAGTAGACCCTCCACAACACTGTCGAAAGGGCTGGAGGAGCTGAGGTCAGGGAGTCTCTCCTGGCCTTCTGATTTCAAGGCCACACACCACTGCCTCTGCCACCACTGCCGCGGCTGCATCTCTCCCTTCAGCTGATTGGACAGCCAGGCTGCTGTGGCCAGTCAGTGCCTATTGGGCATATATGTCGGCTGTCCTAACTGTGGAAAGACGGCAGCTGCCAAGCCTGTGCCATCCACATGCCCTGCTGCAGACCTAACTTAGGTCCAGTCCTCTCCCATCAAGGGAGCCTAGGCTTTCTGACCTCTTCACAAATTAGAAGAGTGAAATGGAGCTGTGAGACCCAGTCCTAGAGGCCACTACAGGCAGCTGAGGGTGGTGAACATTTTTCATTAACTGTTACTTTAAAATAGGTTTATATAGGAACCCTGAAATAACAAAGTAATTCTTACTAAAAAGTACAATTCACCTCTAGGAACTGGTGTTTATAATGATGTTAATACTTGTAGAATAAATTTATGTAAACAGAAGTCTGTGATTATAATTTCTCTAAGTTCAGGTCAGTTCAGTTGTGTCTGACTCTGCGACCCCATGGACTGCAGCACGCCAGGTCTCCCGGTCCATCATCGACTCCCGGAGTTTACTCAGACTCATGTCCATTGAGTTGGTGATGCCATCCAGCCATCTCATCCTCTGCGGTCCTCTTCTCTTCCCGCCCTCACTCTTTCCCAGCATCAGGGTCTTTTCCAGTGAGTCAGTTCTTCGCATCAGGTGGCCAAAGTATTGGAGTTTCAGCCTCAGCATCAGTCCTTCCAACGAGTGTTCAGGGTTGATTTCCTTAAGGATTGGCTGGTTGGATCTCCTTGCAGTCCAAGGGACTCTCAAGAGTTTTCTCCAACACCACAGTTCAAAAGCATCAATTGTTCGACGCTCAGATTTCTTTATAGCCCAACTCTCACACCCATACATGATTACTGGAAAAATGAAAGCTTTGACTAGATGGACCTTTGTTGGCAAAGTAATATCTCTGCTTTTTAACATGCTGTCTAGGTTGGTCATAGCTTTTCTTCCAAGAAGCAAGCCGCCTTTTAATTTCATGGCTGCAGTCACCATCTGCAGTGATTTTGGAGCCCAAAAAAATAGTCTGTCTCAGTTTGTATTGAAGTGATGGAACCGGATGCCATGATCTTAGTTTTCTGAATATTGAGTTTTAACCCAACTTTTTCACTCTCCTCTTTCACGTTCATCAAGAGGCTCTTTAGTTCTTCTTTGCTTTCTGCCATAAGGGTGGTGTCATCTGCATATCTGAGGTTATTGATATTTCTCCTAGCAATCTTGATTCCAGCTTGTGCTTCTTCCAGCCCAGCGTTTCTCATGATGTACTCTGCTTAGAAGTTAAATAAGCAGAGTGACAATATACAGCTTTGACGTATTCCTTTCCCAATTTGGAACCAGTCTGTTGTTCCATATCCAGTTTTAACTGTTGCTTCCTGACCTGCATACAGATTTCTCAGGAGGCAGATCAGATGATTTGGTATTCCTGTCTCTTTCAGAATTTTCCACAGTTTGTTGTGATCCACACAGTCAAAGGCTTGGCATAGTCAGTAAAGCAGAAATAGATGTTTTTCTGGAACTCTCTTGCTTTTTTGATGATCCAGCGGATGTTGGCAATTTGATCTCCGGTTCCTCTGCCTTTTATAAATCTAGGTTGAACATATGGAAGTTCATGGTTCACGTACGGGCTCGGAGACTTTTGAGCATTACTTTGCTAGCATGTGGGATGAGTGCAATTAGTGGTCGGGACATAGACTTGGGTTACTGTGATATTGAATGGTTTACCTTGGAAACGAACAGAGATCATTCTGTTGTTTTTGAGATTGCATCCAAGTACTGCATTTTGGACTCTTTTGTTGACTATGATGGCTACTCCATTTCTTCTAAGGGATTCCTGCCCGCAGTAGTAGATATAATGGTCATCTGAGTTAAATTCACCCATTCCAGTTCATTTTAGTTTGCTGATTCCTAAAATGTTGACGTTCACTCTTGCCATCTCCTGTTTGACCACTTCCAATTTGCTTTGATTCATGGGCCTAACATTCCAGGTTCCTGTGCAATATTGCTCTCTACAGCATTGGACTTTGCTTCCATCACTAGTCACATCTACAGCTGGGTGTTCTTTTTGCGTTGGCTCCATCCCTTCATTCTTTCTGGAGTTACTTCTCCACTCTTCTCCATGTTGGAGAAGTAGCACATTGGGCTCCTACTGACCTGGGGAGTTCATCTTTCAGTCTCCTGTAATTTTGCCTTTTCATACTGTCCATGGGGTTCTCAAGGCAAGAATACTGAAGTGGTTTGCCGTTCCCTTCTCCAGTGGACCACGTTTTGTCAGAACTCTCCACCATGACTGGTCCATCTTGGGTGGCCCTACACGGCATGGTTCATAGTTTCATTGAGTTAGACGAGGCTCTGGTCCATGTTACCAGATTGAGTAGTTTTCTGTGATTGTGGTTTTCATTCTGTCTGCCCTCTGATGGAGAAGGATAAGAGGCTCATGGAAGCTTCCTGATGGGAGAGACTGACTGAGGGGGAATCTGGGTCTTGTTCTGATGGGCGGGGCCATGCTCAGTAAATCTTTAATCCCATTTTCTGTTGATGATCGGGGCTGTTTTCCCTCCCTGATATTTGACCTGAGTCCAGTAATGGTGCAGGTAATGAGGATAACAGTGGAAACAGTGTCAGACTTTATTTTTGGGGGCTCCAAAATCACTGCAGATGGTGACTGCAGCCATGAAATTAAAAGACGCTTACTCCTTGGAAGAAAAGTTATGACCAACCTAGATAGCATATTGAAAAGCAGAGACATTAATTTGCCAACAAAGGTCTGTCTAGTCAAGGCTATGGTTTTTCCTGTGGTCATGTATGGATGTGAGAGTTGGACTGTGAAGAAGGCTGAGCGCCGAAGAATTGATGCTTTTGAACTGTGGTGTTGGAGAAGACTCTTGAGAGTCCCTTGGACTGCAAGGAGATCCAGCTAGTCCATTCTAAAGGAGTTCAGCCCTGGGTGTTCTTTGGAAGGAATGATGCTAAAGCTGAAACTCCAGTACTTTGGCCACCTGATGCGAAGAGTTGACTCATTGGAAAAGACTCTGATGCTGGGAGGGATTGGGGGCAAGAGGAGAAGGGAACGACAGAGGATGAGATGGCTGGATGGCATCACTGACTTGGTGGACATGAGTTTGAGTGAACTCCGGGAGTTGGTGATGGACAGGAAGGCCTGGTGTACTGCGATTCATGGGGTTGCAAAGAGTTGGACACAACTGAGCGACTGAACTGAACTGAATGAGGATAATGGGGACCTCTTTCAGAAGGGGGTCTGCTGCATTCAGTGCCCCCGACCCTGCAGCAGCCACCGCTGACCCATGCGTTTGCTAGAGACTTTGGACCCTCATGGGCAAGTCTGGGTCAGTCTCCTGTGGGGTCACTGCTCCTTTCTCCTGGGTCCTGGTGCACATAAGGTTCTGTTTGTTTCTTCCAAGAGTCTGTTTCCCAGTCCTGTGTAAGCTCTGGCGGCTCTATGGTGGGGTTAATGGCGACCTCCTCCAAGAGGGCTTATGCCATACCCAGGTCTGCTGCACCCAGAAAAGAGACCTATCAATCTAAAGTTTCTCTCAGAATGTTAAACTTCAGTCTGATGCTCTGTTCCCAGAATTCTGTGGATTCTCAGGTTTCCCCTTTTGATTATGTGTAGAGTTCTGACACTGGAGCTGGTATGGAAAACACGCGTCTCTCTGACTCATCAGTTTATAACTTTGGCTGCATGTGGTCCCCTGCTTTTTTTCTCCCAGTTCATCGTCTTCGTCTTTCTTTTTTTAAAGGTTGAAATGTTCATCCTGCTGCTGCTGCTAAGTCACTTCAGTCGTGTCCAACTCTGTGTGACCCCATAGACGGCAGCCCACCAGGCTCCCACATCCCTGAAATTCTCCAGGCAAGAACACTGGAGTGGATTGTCATTTCCTTCTCTAATGCATGAAAGTGAAAAGTGAAAGTGAAGTTGCTCAGTTGAATCTGACTCTTAGTGACTCCATGTACTGCAGCCTACCAGGCTCCTCTGTCCATGGGATTTTCCAGGCAAGAGTACTGGAGTAGGGTGCCATAAAACCATAATTCAAAAAGATGCATATATCTCGGTGTTCATTGTAGCACTATTTACAGTCAGGACATGAAAGCAACCTATCCATCAAAAGATTAATGGGTAAAGAAATTGGGGTACATAGACACAATGGAATATTACTTGGCCATAAAAAGAAACAAATTTGAGTCTGTTGAATTGAGGTGGATGAACCTAGAGCCTGTTATACAGTATAAAGTAAGTCAGAAAGAGAAAAACAAATATCATATATTAATGCACATACATGGAATCTAGAAAAATGGTACCGATCAACCTATATCCAGGGCAAGAATAGAGACACAGATGTAGAGAACTGGCCTGTCAACGCTGGGGAGAAGGAGAAGGTGGGATGGACTGAGAGAGCAGCAGTGACATATATACATTACCATCTGTGATGTAGATTGCTAGTGGGGAGCTGCTGTGCAACACAGGGAGCTCGGCCCGGTGCTCTGTGACGATTTAGAGGGGTGGAAAGTGGGGAGGAAGGCTCCAGAGGGAGGGGATATATGTAAACTTATGGCTGGTTCACATTGTGTGGTGGAAACAAAAAAAGCAATTATCCAGTTAAAAAGAACTGATTCATTTATAAACAAGTGAAATATGTTAGGAACGATACATCATTTATGTTGAATGAGTGTCTAAACATCAGTATTTTGTAGCCTCAAAAATAAATCAATAATTAAAGAATAGTTACTATAAAGTATAGGCTTTCATGGCTTGATTTCAGTACTTAAGTGAATTTATATCTTAATTCTTGCTGTATAAGATGTGTATATAGCCCTTACTGACCTTTATGGACTCCAACCCATTCTCTCTGTAAGGCAAGGTCAAATAATTGACATTATAATTCTGTACATTGTAAACTCAAGCCTTTTCCTTGCTGCTGCTGCTGCTATTACCAGTCTTTTCCCTGGATAGAATCAACTCATTTTTCTCTTCTCAATAGAGGAAGATCAAAGAAACTTGGAAACCGTTTTGTTTCAGTTGCAATTATTATCAAAAGTGTTGACTGTGTTACATGCTGACCACTGTAAAAAGTTGATTTAACAAACATATAATTTTTGTTGGTAAGTCAGTATTTTCTGGGCACTGCAAAGGTCAAGTATCATGTCAGGTACTGTCAAATGTGCTAAAAAAGTTCTGGATGTGGTCCATAAAGTAGTTAGGGATCTCAGTAGATAAGAAACAATGATCAGTTAAATTGTAATCTATGTGTAGATTATAGGTTCATTAGAAATTTAGTATTGGGAAAATTCATTGTAATTTGGTGAAGGTAAAACTGTAAGGTTGAAAATTCAAACAAACAAAAAACTAAGGTTCAGTTTAGTTCAGTAGCTCAGTCATGTCCGACTCTTTGTGACCTCATGAATTGCAGCACGCCAGGCATTCCTGTCCATCACCAACTCCCGGAGTTCACTCAGACTCACGTCCATCGAGTCAGTGATGCCATCCAGCCATCTCATCCTCTGTCGTCCCCTTCTCCTCCTGCCCCCAATCCCTCCCAGCATCAGAGTCTTTTCCAATGAGTCAGCTCTTGGCATCAGGTGGCCAAAATACTGGAGTTTCAGCTCTAGCATCATTTCTTCCAGAGAAATCCCAGGGCTGATCTCTTTCAGAATGGACTGGTTGGATCTCCTTGCAGTCCAAGGGACTCTCAAGAGTCTTCTCCAACACCACAGTTCAAAAGCATCAATTCTTCGGCGCTCAGCCTTCTTCACAGTCCAACTCTCACATCCATACATGACCACAGGAAAAACCATAGCCTTGACTAGACAGACCTTTGTTGGCAAATTAATGTCTCTGCTTTTCAATATGCTATCTAGATTGGTCATAACTTTCCTTCCAAGGAGTAAGCGTCTTTTAATTTCATGGCTGCAGTCACCATCTGCAGTGATTTTGGAGCCCCCAAAAATAAAGTCTGACACTGTTTTCACTGTTTCCCCATCTATTTCCCATGAAGTGATGGGACCGGATGCCATGATCTTCGTTTTCTGAATGTTGAGCTTTAAGCCAACTTTTTCACTCTCCACTTTCACTTTTATCAAGAGGCTTTTTAGTTCCTCTTCACTTTCTGCCATAAGGGTGGTGTCATCTGCATATCTGAGGTTATTGATATTTCTCCCGGCAATCTTGATTCCAGTTTGTGTTTCTTCCAGTCCAACGTTTCTCATGATGTACTCTGCATACAAGTTAAATAAGCAGGGTGGCAATATACAGCCTTGACGTACTCCTTTTCCTATTTGGAACCAGTCTGTTGTTCCATGTCCAGTTCTAACTGTTGCTTCCTGACCTGCATACAGATTTCTCAAGAGGCAGGTCAGGTGGTCTGGTATTCCCATCTCTTTCAGAATTTTCCACAGTTTCTTGTGATCCACACAGTCAGAGGCTTTGGCATAGTCAATAAAGCAGAAATAGATGTTTTTCTGGAACTCTCTTGCTTTTTCCATGATCCAGTGGATGCTGGCAATTTGATCTCTAGTTCCTGTGCCTTTTCTCAAACCAGCTTGAACATCAGGAAGTTCATGGTTCACGTATTGCTGAAGCCTGGCTTGGAGAATTTTGAGCATTACTTTGAGCGACTTCACTTTACTAGCATATGAGATGAGTGCAATTGTGCGGTAGTTTGAGCATTCTTTGGCATTGCCTTTCTTTGGGATTGGAATGAAAACTGACCTTTTCCAGTGCTCTGGCCACTGCTGAGTTTTCCAAATTTGCTGGCGTATTGATAGATACACAAATTATATAGTGCTTCATTCTTGCCAGCCACTGATGGCAAGTATTTATCAAATATTTATCAAGTATTTATCAAATATTTTCACATATTAACATATAATTAGTCCTCAATGTAATCTTTTGAGGTTGGTAATACAAGTGAAGGAAACTGAGGCACACAGAACTTAAGTAACTTCCCAGTGTTGCCCAGTTGGGAAATGGTAGAGCCAGAAATTTTTTCATGAAAAAATTTTTCGATGGCTACCATATATTTCAGGCACTTTTCTGGGAGCTGGGAATTAATCGAGGAACAGGAGGATGAGGTCTACATTAAAGGATTTGCTGGTCTGTTGGAAGCAGGATTGATTCCAGAGCTGGCCCCTGAGTGGCATCCGGGGGCTTGGATGTGGAAGGGTCTCATCACCGTAAGTCATGTCGGTCACTGTGCCTAAACTCATTGTGCATATAGTATGGTTTCTTCTGGACACCTCTTTTTCTTCTGGGAGTCTGGAGATTGCATATGGGCTAGGCAAGCTCGCAGGTAAAAGCCCTAGGCACGGAATCTCTGAAGAGCTTCCCTGGCTGGCAGCATTTCACACCCACTGTCTGAACTCACTGTGGAGAAGTTTGTTGAGTGCAGCCCCGCTGGAAGAGGCCTTCTGCACACCTGTGCCTGATTTCTCCCGGATTTCGCGTTTCGTACCTTTTCCTTTTGCCAGTACGCTTGGTATCCTTCTGCTGTAAGAAATCGTAGCCGTGAGTACACATGTACGTTGAGTCCTCTTAGTGAAGTAGCACACTTGCGGGTAGACTTGGGGACCTTACAGCGTTGTTTGATAGTGTGTGTTTTCCTCCAGTATATTGGCAGACCCGACTTCCCAGGTGGCTCAGTGCTTTGGAATCCCCCTGACAAGCAGGAGATTCAGGTTGACTCCCTGGGTCAGGAAGATTCCTCTGGAGGAGGATAAGGCAACCCCCTCCAGTATTCTTGCCTGCAAAATCCTGTGGACAGAGGAACCTGGGGGGCTACAGTCCTTGGGGTCGCAGAGGGTCAGACACAGTTTAGCAACTAAACGACAGTATCAGCAGACAATATCAGCAGACCACGTCAGTGTTTCAGCATATCTCAGCTATCTCTAGAACCCAGCCTAGGAGTATTGGCCAGAGGAGCAGGTATAAGCATTAGAGGAAATTCCCAGCTTTACTGGATGAGATGGAGTTGGGAATCTGGACCATAGAGTCAAGATTTTGAACCCAGGAGATTTAGCTCCAGAGTGTGTGTTGCTAGCTGCATGTTACATGCTTGAAAGAAAATACATGCTTTTGTAGTTGAAATTTGTGATAGAAGAGATTATTTTGAGGGAAGAGATTATCACCTTCAAGCTGACATAAGGGCTTCCCTGGTGGCTCAGTTGATAAAGAATCTGCCTGCAGTGCAGGAGACTCTGGTTCAATCCCTGGTTTGGGAAGATCCCCTGGAGAAGGAAATGGCAACCCACTCCAGTAACCTGGGAAGTTCCATGGACAGAGGAGCGGGCTACAGTCCATGGGTTTGCAAACAGCCGATGAACACAACTTAGCAAATAAAGCACCACCACCACCACCAGACGTAAGGTCTTCGTCAGAGAGGTTATTGCTAAATGTGTTCAAGTGTGGACAGAGTCTTTGTTTTACTTTATCTCTTTGCTTTTAATAGCATAACCAGCCTAACTTCAAAATACCAATTTCAACAAAACAGAATTTTTTTTTCTGATGACTAAACTTTATTCTATGAATTGATCGAATCAACAGAGAAGTCCTTAAGTGTTTTTGTTTGGAAGGGGGGTCTTCCGTATAACTTATTTGTTTCTGTTTCTGCAGTTACATCCTTAGGTCAGGTACTGATTATCTCCCTGTACCATAGAATTAGCATGGTAGAATTGGAAAGCAGTGTCCTTGGGTAAGTTAGTAAAGCCAGATGTGAGTCTAAGCTTTGCTTCTAGACTCTGCTAGAAGGGACAAGCAGGGACAACTGCTTGGTGACCAGTTGTCCCTGTCCTTGTTGAGCCTTACTGCAAAGATTTATTTCATCTCCCTCATGGTCTGTGCTGGTTCCTGAATTCCCTGCCTCTTGTTGCTTCTATGCTAGTATTTACTATTATTGTTAATTAAAAACCTCTGTTATTGAGGGTCTATAATTATTATTGAGGGTATAAAATATTTGGGGGTCTTACTGAACTTTGAATCATGATCAGACCTTTATACTTTTTAAAGACTTCACTGATGACTTAGGTCTTGCTGAGCAAATTTACGTGTCACTGTTTTTATTTAGCTTCAAGGCATATCATGTAGCTAACAGGAATATTCTTTACTGGTTGAGAAGTCTTCCATGTGAAACCTTTTCATTTTACTGCTTTCTTGGAGTAGAGTAAAATTAAAGAAATCCCCACCTCTTCCAGTCAACTACTAAAGCCAAGATATGGGTTCAGTCATCATTTTAAAGAGGAGACCTGTAGGTGCATTTTCAGTTAGTCATGTACATTTATCAGTGGCAGTATTTTTTGCCTAAGATGTTACATGGAGTTTTGTTAACTGCGAATGGCATTTACCTATAATATCATATAGAAATGACTTTTTGAAAGTATTTTGCTTAACACAAAATAAGAGCTTACACGAGATGCTATTGGAAATACGTGCTGGTTTCATGTTCATATGCATTTCGAGTGGTAAATGTAAGGACTTTGAGGGTCCAAAGGGGAGATAATTATAATCTTGCTAGTAATCCTCCATTCTTTTCACTCCCCGCTCCACAACAACTTTTGGTCTTCATTTTCTGAGATCCAAGTGGTTGCTTCTAAGAGTCATTGATGACAGATCCTCAGATGTTTCCCACTGATCTTTTTTAAAGAGTGTGTTTCAAGTGATCAGCTTGAATACAAACTTAAAAAGAAAATCAAAGGAATTTTTAAAATTTTGTAACAAATCATATTTAGGATAGCTTTATCTTCCAGTGTAAGAAAATTTGCAAAAAATTATGATTTATTCTGGACTTTAAAAAAATTGAAGTATAGTTGGTTTATAATGTGTTTCAGGTGTGCAGCATAGTAAATCAGTTATAAATTTTTTCAGGTTATTTTCCTTTATAGATTATTATAAGATGTTGAATATAATTCCCTGTGATATACAATAAATCCTTGTTGCTTATCTGTTTTATGTAGAGTAGTCTGTGTCTGTTAATCCCATACTCCTAATTTGTCCCTCCCCTCACCTTTGATAACCATTTATTTGTTTTCTCTGTCTTTGAGTCTGGACCACCAGGAAATTCTCAGTGTTAGTTTTTAGATTCCCCATATAAATGTTATCATATACTTGGCCTTGTCTGATTTACGTCACTAAGTGTAGTATTTTCTAGGTCCAACCATTCATTCTTGTTTTGGCTGGGTAACATTCAACTCTGTGTGTGTGTGTGTGTGTGTGTGTGCGCGCGCGCGCACGCGTGTGCGTGTGCGCATGCATATAGTCTAGACTTTTGGTAGTAGTTCATTCAGTTCTACTTGTGAAAGGTGCTTTTGGTGTAGGGTGGTGATAGTGCGTGGTGCCAAAAAACTAGCAGAAGTATATTTACTGAAGTGAAATGATCATCACTAGTATATTAATTTCCTATTGCTGATACTAGAAATCATCACAAACTTAGTGACTTAAAACAACACAAATGTATCATCTTATATTGGAGGTTGGTGTCCAAAATGAGTCTTACTGAGCTAAAATCAAATGTGTTCCTTTGGGAGACTCTAGACAGAAACTGTTTTCCAACTTAAGAGCTCACCTGGGATGCGTGCTTCTTGGCCACTTCCTCCATCTTCATGGTGCTGTCTTCAGATCTCTCGCTCTCTGCTTACGTCACTGCCATGATTATGTTGAGTGTACCTAGATAATTCAAAAGAACACCATCTCAGTGCCCTTAATTATATCTGCAAAGTTTCTTTTGCCATGGAAGGTAACATATTTACAGATCTAGATACTGGATGTCTATGGAGTCATTGTTCTGCTTACTACAAGTGGATTTGTGATGAAAAGTTATATATTGAACCTAGATTTTTATAATAGGTACTGCTTGGGATATACTTAAGAGGGCATAGGATGGTGAAAGTGAAAGTTGCTCAGTCGTGTCCAACTCTTTGCGACCCGATGGAATTCTCCTGGCTAGAACACTGGAGTGGGTAGCCTTTCCTTTCTTCATGGGATCGTCCCAACCCAGGGATTGAACCCAGGTCACCCACACTGCAGGCGGATTCTTTACCAGCTGAGTTACAAGGGAACCCCATAGGAAGGTGAAGGGAATACAGTTTAAGTTAGACATTCTCGCAGAAATTATTTTTAAAATCTCTGAAGCACTCGAGTAATTTAACAGTTGCAACATGACCATTTATGTAGAAAATCCTTAAAAATTTATTTTTAAAAAGTATTAGAACCAGTAATTGAGTTTATCAAGGTGATTGTAGAAAAATTAACTATCCCTATATACCATCAACAAACAGTTGGAAGTTGAAATAAAAATTACCATTTGCAATTTATAAAATCTGAAAACGTAGTGATAAATGTAACAAAATAAATGCAAGACTTGTATGCTGAAAACTACCAAAGACTGGGAGAAATTAAAGAATACCTAAAGAAATGGAGAGACATACCATGTTCATGGATTAGAAGACACAGTCTTTTTAAGATGTCAGTTCTCTCCAAATTAACCTGTAGGTTCAACATGATTTCAGTCAGAATCTCAGAAGGCTGTTTTTGGTGGAAATTGACAAGTTGACTCTAAAATTTATAAAGAAATGTGGAGGAGACTCCCAAATCCAAATAATTTTGAAAAAGAATGTTCAGTTTTTTATATGAACTGACTTCAACAGCTACTGTAATCAAGACAGTGTGGTATTGGTCTAAGGACAGACATAGATTGATGGAACACATAATTTAAAAAAATAGACTTACATATACAGGTCAGCTGTTTTTAGCAGAAGTGCCAAGGTAATTCAGTAGGGAAAGGGTAGTCTTTTAAACAACAACAGAATGTACCTCGACCTTTAACTCATACTAGGCATGAAAATGTACTTGAAAGGAATAATAAAATTAAACAAGCTAAAACTATAAAAAACTGATCTTTTCCAGTCCTCTGACCACTGCTGAATTTTCTAAATTCGCTGGCATATTGAGTGCAACACTCTCACAGCATCATCTTTTAGGATTTGAAATAGCTCAACTGGAATTCCATCACCTCCACTAGCTTTGTTTGTAGTGATGCTTCCTAAGGCCCACGTGATTTAGCACTCTAGGATAGTCTGGCTCTAGGTGAGTGATCCAGAGAAGGCAATGGCACCCCACTCCAGTACTCTTGCCTGGAAAATCCTGTGGATGGCAGAGCCTGGTAGGCTGCAGTCCATGGGGTCGCTAAGAGTCGGACATGACTGAGCGACTTCACTTTCACTTTTCACTTTCACTTTTCACTTTCATGCATTGGAGAAGGATATGGCAACCCACTCCAGTGTTCTTGCCTGGAGAATCCCAGGGACGGGGGAGCCTGGAGGGCTGCCGTCTATGGGGTTGCACAGAGTCGGACACGACTGAAGCGACTTAGCAGCAGCAGCAGGTGAGTGATCACACCATCGTGATTATCTGGGTCATAAAGATCTTTTTTGTACAGTTCTTCTGTATATGCTTGCCACCTCTTCTTAATATCTTCTGCTTCTGTTAGGACCAAACCATTTCTGTCCTTTATTGCGCCCATCTTTGCATGAAAGGTTCCCTTGGTATCTGTAATATTCTTGAAGAGATCTCTGTCTTTGCCATTTTATTGTTTTCCTCTATTTCTTCGCCCTGATCACTGAGGAAGGCTTTCTTATTTCTTCTTGCTATTCTTTGGAATTTTGCATTCAGATGGGTATGTCTTTGCTTTCTCCTTTCCCTTTTGCTTCTCTTCTTTTCTCAGCTATTGTAAGGCCTCCTCGGACAGCCATTTTGCCTTTTTGCATTTCCTCTTGGGGATGGTTTTGATGACTCCTCCTGTACAATGTTGCTAAATTCAGCACTCACCACAGGACTGGAAAAGGTCAATTTTCACTCCAGTTCCAAAGAAAGGCAGTGCCAGGGAATGTTCAAACTACTGCATAGTTGCACTCATCTCAAACGCTAACAAAGTAATCCTCAAAATTCCCCAAGCTAGGCCTCAACAGTATGTAAACTGAGAACTTCCACATATTCAAGCTGGGTTTAGAAAAGGCAGAGGAACCAGAGATCAAATTGCCAACATCTTTTGGATCATAGAAAAAAAGCAAGAAGCAAGAGAATTCCAGAAAAACATCTACTTCTGCTTCATTGACTATGCTAAAGCCTTTCACTGTGGATCACCACAAACTGTGGAAAATTCTTCAAGAGATGGGAATACCAGACTACCTGACCTGCTTCTTGAGAAATCTGTGTGCAGGTCAAGAAGCAACAGTTAGAACTGGACATGGAAGGGAGTATGTCAAGGCTGTATATTGTCACCCTGCTTATTTAACTTCTATGCAGTGTACATAATGGTAAATGCCAGGCTAGATGAAGCACAAGCTGGAATCAAGACTGCCGGGAGAAATAGCAATAATCTCAGATACACAGATGATACCACCCTTATGGCAAAAAGCAAAGAACTAAAGTACCTCTTAATGAAAGTGAAAGAGGAGAGTGAAAAAGCTGGCTTAAAAATCAACATTCAAAAAACTAAGATCATGGCATCACTTCGTGGCAAATAGATGGGGAAACAATGGAAACATTGACAGAGTTTATTTTCTTGGGCTCCAAAATCACTGTGGATGGTGACTGCAGCCATGAGATTCAAAGACACTTGCTCCTTTGGAAAAAAGCTATGACAAACCTAGACAGCATATTAAGAAGCAGAGATATCACTTTGCCGACAAAGATCAGTGTAGTCAAAGCTATGGTTTTTCCAGGAGTCATGTAGGGATGTGAGAGCTGGACCATAGAGAAGGCTGAGTGCCAAAGAATTGATGCATTCCAATGGTGATGCTGGAGAACGCTCTTCAGAGTCCCTTGGATGCAGGAAGATCAAACCAGGCAATTCTAAAGCAAATCAACCCTGAATATTCATTGGAAGGACTGTTGATGAGGCTCCAACACTTCTGCCACCTGATGCAAAAAGCTGACTTAGAAAAGACCCTGATGCTGGGAAAGATTGAGGGCAGGAAGAGAAACAGGAGACTGAGGATAGGTTTATTGGATGGCATCACTGACTCAATGGACATGAGTTGGAGCAAACTCCAGGAGATAGTAAAAGACAGGGGAGCCTGGCATGCTGCAATCCATGGAGTTGCAAAGAGTTGGACAGGTCTTAGCAACTGAACAGCAATGTTGAGCAAGAAATTGAGGATATAAACAATCAAGAAACAGAATTTGGCCCCAGGTAGCTGAGGTGCATATGAAAGGATTGAATTCAGTGAGCCCAGAGATGGACCTAACAGAAGCAGAAGATATCAGGAAGAGGTGGCAAGTATACACAGAACTGTACAAAAAAGATCTTCACGTCCCAGATAATCACCATGGTGTAATCACTACCTAGAGCCAGACATCCTGGAATGTGAAGTCAAGTGGGCCTTAGAAAGCATCACTACAAACAAAGCTAGTGGACGTGATGGAATTCCAGTTGAGCTATTTCAAATCCTGAAAGATGATGCTGTGAAAGTGCTGCACTCAATATGCCAGCAAATTTGGAAAACTCAGCAGTGGCCACAGGACTGGAAAAGGTCAGTTTTCATTCCAATCCCAAAGAAAGGCAATGCCAAAGAATGCTCAAACTACTGCACAATTGCACTCATCTCACATGCTAGTAATGCTATGCTATGCTATGCTAAGTCACTTCAGTCGTGTCTGACTCTGTGCAACCCCATAGACGGTAGCCTACCAGACTCCCCCGTCCCTGGGATTCTCCAGGCAAGAACACTGGAGTGGGTTGCCATTTCCTTCTCCAATGCATGAAAGTGAAAAGTGAAAGTGAAGTCGCCTAGTCGTGTCTGACTCTTAGCGACCCCATGGACTGCAGCCTACCAGGCTCCTCCATCCATGGGATTTTCCAGGCAATACTACTGGAGTGGGGTGCCATTGCCTTCTCCGACATGCTAGTAAAGTAATGCTCAAAATTCTCCAAGCCAGGCTTGAGCAATATGTGAACCATGAACTTCCTGATGTTCAGGCTGGTTTGAGAAAAGGCAGAGGAACCAGAGATCAAATTGCCAACATCCGCTGGATCATGGAAAAAGCAAGAGAGTTCCAGAAAAACATCTATTTCTGCTTTATTGACTATGCCAAAGCTTTTGACTGTGTGGATCACAATAAACTGTGGAAAATTCTGAAAGAGATGGGAATACCAGACCACCTGACCTGCCTCTTGAGAAATCTGTATGCAGGTCAGGAAGCAACAGTTAGAACTGGACATGGAACAACAGACTGGTTCCAAATAGGAAAAGGAGTATGTCAAGGCTGTATATTGTCACCCTGCTTATTTAACTTCTATGCAGAGTACATCATGAGAAACGCTGGACTGGAAGAAACACAAGCTGAAATCAAGATTGCCGGGAGAAATATCAATAACCTCAGATATGCAGATGACACCACCCTTATGGCAGAAAGTGAAGAGGAACTGAAGAGCCTCTTGATGAAAGTGAAAGTGGAGAGTGAAAAAGTTGGCTTAAAGAGATCATGGTATCCGGTCCCATCACTTCATGGGAAATAGATGGGGAAACAGTGTCAGACTTTCTTTTTCTAGGCTCCAAAATCACTGCAGATGGTGACTGCAGCCATGAAATTAAAAGACGCTTACTCCTTGGAAGGAAAGTTATGACCAACCTAGATAGCATGTTGAAAAGCAGAGACATTACTTTGCCAACAAAGTCCGTCTAGTGAAGGCTATGGTTTTTCCTGTGGTCATGTATGGATGTGAGAGTTGGACTGTGAAGAAGGCTGAGCACTGAAGAATTGATGCTTTTGAACTGTGGTGTTGGAGAAGACTCTGGAGAGACCCTTGAGAGCCAGTCCAAGGGTCTGAAGGAGATCAGCCCTGGGATTTCTTTGTAAGGAATGATGCTGAAGCTGAAACTCCAGTACTTTGGCCACCTGATGCGAAGAGTTGACTCATTGGAAAAGACTCTGATGCTGGGAGGGAATGGGGGCCGGAGGAAAAGGGGATGACAGAGGATGAGATGGCTGGATGGCATCACTGACTCGATGGACGTGAGTCTGAGTGAACTCCAGGAGTTGGTGAACTCAGGGAGGCCTGGCGTGCTGCAATTCATGGGGTTGCAAAGAGTCAGACACGACTGAGTGACTGAACTGAACTGATACATGGAAGAATGCTAAATTCCTTAGCTTGATATCTGGTTTTCCTTACTTATCAGTAATCTTTGATATTCAGACTGCCTGCCCCCTTTGTTTCAAACTTGTGTGTACTATAGCCTTGTGTATACAGAAACTGTATACACAGCTGGATAGCTGGGTGTATATAGAAACTGTTCCCAGGAGACAGGAGAGGGAGTCAGGCTGTAGCTTCCTCAGAACAGTTTCTCAGGGCTACTGAGATGTTATCTCCTGGGCTCAGAGTCCTTAACATTCCCACCAAATAAAATAAATCTCTACTTTCAGGTTGTCATTAATTTTTTTAGTTGATGGTGACATGGATTCCTTTTCTATTTTAATTAAATTACTATTTTTATATGCAAAGGTCACTAGTCTATTGCTGCTATTCTTTGCCCAATATTATCAGTTTAAAATAAATGTTTTTTTTCCTGTGAAATGGTGCTCAACTCTTGTACAGAGGCCGTTTTCCCTCATTAATTAATGAAAATTAGTTGTTATTTGAAATTTGTTTTTTTAGTGGAGACAGTGATTTCACTTCTGTAGATAAGCCAAGGCTATCTGGTGCTTCCCTTTCTTTGGGCTTTTATCTCTTGTCTCCTTGTCTCCCTGATTTTTAAGTGTTCTTAACTGATTTGTCAAGATATGCCTGAAAGCAACAGAAATCTGGTTTTTACCTAAAATAAATGTTTTGCTAGTTTCCAAAAAATAGTTGAGAGGACTTCCAGATTGTGGTCTGGCTTCAAGACTGAAAGGAGCTTCAGGTCTCCACTCCATCCAAACAAGACGAAAAAAGCTGAGCAAGCTGAACAATCAGCAGATCTTATTAGATCTGTCAGAGAAATGAGGTCATAGGGCAACTGCAGTCCCCCAAATTGCAGAGATAGGTGAATATAGAGAATCACAAGTTCCATCATAATTCTTGGAACCAGAACTGGACTGGGAAAACCCAAACTGTTACTGATGAGTTGCTGGAGGACTCCAGGAAGACTCAGTAAATGGGGAGGGTCAGATATGTTTGTGAGTTTTACCTCTAGAAACTCAACACAGTAAATATGGGAGAAGAGCTCCTAGTGCTTCTGGCTGGAGAAGAGGAGGGACTGTTTAGATATACACCAGAGCACTCTGTTCTTTACAGCAAGGTAGAGCCTGGGGAAGAACTATTTAAATACAGATTAACTGACCTGGGGGAAAAGAAGCACCTCTCGGGGCTGGCCCCAGGCCACGCTATGACAGGACCGGGGGGAGATGAGAGATTTGGGGCTAAAGTAGGGCTCCAAGGGGCTTCCCTGGTGGCTCAGACGGTGAAGAATCCGCCTGCAATGTGGGAGACCTAGGTTCCATCCCTGGGTTGGGAAGATCCCCTGGAGGAGAGCATGGAAACCCTCTCCAGTTTTCTTGCCTGGGAAATCCCATGGACAGAGGCGCCTGGTGGGCTACAATCCATGGGGTCACAAAGAGTCTGACACGACTGAGTGACTAAGCACAGAGCTGGGCAACAGAAATTCCTAACTCTAGCCATCTCTGGAAATCCAGTGCCTGCCTAGTCTAGCTAGCCGTCCTCTCCCCTTGAAGGAAGGATGGCAGAGACTGAAAGTATTTTGGTGAAGTTCCCAGTACAGAGGCAGAGACTCCCTGGAGAGCTGAGACCTAATCACAGGGCTATGGAACGCCCCCTTCCCCAGTTACTAAGGCCTCTCTACAGCCGTTTCTTTTACCCAGCACAGCATGTCTAGCCATCAAGAAAAAATTGCAAGGCACATTAACAGGCAAAAAACATCATTGAAGTTCTTAAATTTCATAGTGAAACTGTTACCAGATATTTGAGGTATGGTGAAAGTCTGCAGCCCATAGCCTGTGAGAGATAAATGTAATTGGAAAAACATGTAAAAATAGCTTCATACGTTTAAATGAATGTGTAAAACATATGTGTATATATTAGTGAGTATATAACAGGTGAAGTTCCTATATGTTCAAATTGAATAAAGCAAATCACGTCAGGTTCTTTGAGTTTGAGTGTTTGTAGAGGGAGAGTATCAGTCCCAAACAGTGCTTACTGTTGTTATGTCACAGCTAAAGAAACAGACCTTCAGGCTAGTACCACTCAGCTGAGCTTTAATCTTAGGTGAAAGTCCCTCAGTCGTGTCCGACTCTTGTGACCCCATGGTCTGTAATCCGCCAGGCTCCTCTCTAGTCCATGGAATTTTCCAGGCAAGAATACTACTGGAGTGGTTGCCATTTCCTGCTGCGGGGGATCTTCCTACCCAGGGATTGAAGCTGCATCTCCAATGTCTCCTGCATTGGCAGGTGGCTTCTTTACCACTGGAGCCACCTGGGAAGCCTCATCTTTATGGCAGACCTTGAATATTCATATTCAAGTTACTTTTAGAATTCACATGAAGTGAGGAGCATTATGCTGATTAGAGACATTTCATATTTGAATGTGTCCCCTGAAAATATTTAAAGTGGAGAGTGTAATTATTCTTTATGTTAAGCCTGGGTTTAGTATCTCTTTACTAAGTTTAATGAGGAAAAAGTTGGGAGGAGGGCTCTTCTAAGTTAAAAGGCATGTCAGAGACAACACAGTGAATGGTCCTTGAGAGGATGCTTTTTTTGAAAAAGTCCTTTAAAAAAATTTTTTTTTGGAAGCACAGTTGTGGGAAGTAAAATAGGTAGCATTAGACGACATTGAGAACTTACTGTTAATTTGGTAGGTGTGGTAATTGTGATTATGGAGGGAAAATTCATAGTTTTTAAAGCTTCATTATGTTTTTAGGAGTGATGTCTTTTTGCCTGAGATTACTTTTAAGACACTTCAGCACACAAAAGATGAAAATATGGCAAAAAACTACCAATTGTTGAATCTGGGCATTGGGTATGTGGTTATTATTCACTGTGCTACTCTCTGTATTTAGAAAATTTTGATAATGAAAGTTAGGAAAAAAATTCTAGTTTTTGTATCTAAGAAGTAAATAAGCTATCAGCAAATAAGGAGGCTTATTCTGGACTTAAAAAATGTTTAGTTCACTTTGATCTGCATTTTTTCCCCCTTCAGTTAGAAGACTATATTGTTAACTAGTTTTGACTGACAGTATGTATCTGGACATTTATGTAATCTTATACTGAATGTGTAGTTTTCAACATATATCATCTGTTCTGAACATACTTAGAGGTTGTGTAAACATACCGGGAGAACAAAAGAAGTTAAAAAAAACTTCAGATAAATTATTATTACAAAGACAGAGTGATTAAGGAATAAGTAAATTAGCTGTTGCCTCCTCATGGTAGACCCTAGTCATTTTTGGATGCTGGATCAGAAAAACGATTATCATGCAGCTGTTTAAGTACTGACTCAGCTGTTGTTAATAAAGCATCTGAAAAGGTAATAATGAGTGTGGTACTAATTTTACTTCTTCCTCATCCTATTTTTTTAAGAACATAGTAAAAAGAACTGCAGCAAACCGTGAAAGTGCACCAGAACCTCTAATACTGCTTCCTAAGTTGTATTTTATCCAAGGGTACCTGAAGGTGAAGGTGAAGTCGCTCACTCATGTCCGACTCTTTGCGACCCCGTGGACTGTAGCCTACCAGGCTTCTCCGTCCATGGGATTTTCCAGGCAAGAATACTGGAGTGGGTTACCATTTCCTTCTCCAGGCGATCTTCCCGACCCAGGGATCAAACCCGGGTCTCCTGCATTGGAGGCAGATGCTTTAACCTCTGAGCCACCAGGGAAGCCCAAGGGTACCTGAAGAAGTGTTCATGTCACATGTGTTTTCTAAGCACCGGTTGTGTGTTAGGCACAGGTGCTGATTGTCATAGAGATTGAAGTTGTGTAAGGCACTAATGAATCCTGACCAGGGCTTTCTGTATTTAAGACTTTCCATAGTAGGGGATAGAAAAGGACTAGCGTTAATTTAAGCAAAATAGCATTTTTTTTTTTTTTTTTAAATCAGAAGAAGCGGGAGGCTTGCACAGCCAGTTCTTGGATCTGCCGCAGGGCTCAGTTCTGAACCTCTCCACTTCTGTTTGTGCTTACTCCTCTGCCAGTCTCAGCCAGTCTCCTGCTCTAGTTATTGACTGTAAGGGGATGGCTCCCCCTGGCACGTACCTTCAGAACTCCACACTGGTCTGTCCCCCTGCATGTGCTGTTCATTCACTAGCTCCAAGTTGACATGTCTTAACTTAATTCATCTTTCTCCTCCCCAGGCCTGCTCTTCGAACAGTCTTCCCCATCTTGCTGTGCCCTTGTGCTCAGTCCCAGAACTTTGGAGTTGTCCCCGCAATAGCTAAAATAGTCTTCCAGCTTTATTCTTGCCTCTATGGTCTGTTCTAACCCAGCTGCCAGAATGATCTATTTAAAAAGTCAAGTTAGGTAGTTAGATCCTGTCATGGCTATACTTGAAACCCTCCATTATTTTTGCCTGTCAGAGTAAAAACCAAAGCGCTTATGGCGGTCCACGCCGCCCACTCAGGCTCTGAACATACTAACCAGCCTCTCTGCCCTGGTGCCTTTTCTCTCTTTGGAATGTTCTTCCTCCAGGTGTGCATGTGGGCCTGGCCTCCACACCTTGGTTAGATTAGGTCTTCATTCAGTATGTACTTAATTTTGTTTAATAGTTGTCTTCCTTTCTAGAATGTAGAAGTCAGGCATTTTTTGTCTTTCTTATTCACTGCCTAGGATACTTCCTGGCGCATAAGTGTTTGGTAAGTATTTGTTGAGTGAGTAAGGAACCGAGCAAGGGGAGGCACATGCTCGGCTTGAGAATGCTGTATCTGCCAGTTTAAGACATTATTTATGAAACGGTACGAGCAGCATCTGCAAAGCTAATTTGTCTCAGTGGTCTTGGAGGTATTTCATGCAGTATCTTAAGTGTTTGATGAAGATCACTGTGATTTTGGTGATTCTTTTTTATGGAAAATAAGGCCTCACCCAATATCTGTCTTTCTTTTTTTAGCTTATGTAAAACTTTGTTTAGTCAGGTTTGTAAAAGCCACTGGCTTTGAATACTGGAATCACATATTATTTTTGTATGTTTTAGGTTGTTTTAGTAGAGCTTCAGCACTGCAAATAGAACGCTCTAGGTGTGTTGGCAAAAATGCTTTGACACAGGAAATTAGGTCCTTGTGAAAGACCTGGGAGGGGCGGGAAAGTCAGTCCCAGATCACAGCAGAACTGATGCGCCAGGGAGCTTCACGCCCAAAGGCTGTCCTTGGGCTGTTCAGTGTCAGAAAACAAGCAGCTAGCTGTGATCCTGGGATTAGAAAGCTGCAGCTACTCTCCTACACGTACCAGCTGGTACTGGAGTGTGGGGTCTTCCCGTCATCCGTGAAAACTGGTACTTCTCACCCAGGACTCGACTGGAGACCAGACATTCTACCATCTGGTTTTCTTGCAGAAAACAGTGAGAAAGGCAGGAAGATAGTCTCCACCTCACTTTGGCTTTCAGGTATTGATTGCATAAGTGAAAGTTGCTCAGTTGTCTGACTCTTTGTGACCCCACGGACTATACAGTCCATGGAATTCTCCAGGCCAGAATACTGGGTAGCCTTTCCCTTCTCCAGGGGATCTTCCCAACCCAGGGATCAAACCCAGGTCTCCCGCATTGCGGGTGGATTCTTTACCATCTGAGCCACCAGGGAATCCCAAGAATACTGGAGTGGGTAGCCTCTTCCTTCTCCAGAGGATCTTCCTGACCCAGGAATCGAACCGGGGTCTCCTGCATTGCAGATGGAGTCTTTACCAAGTGAGCTATTGATTGCATGAGTGCATCTAATTGCTAGAAACTCATTTTCATTCAAAAGGCTAACTGCAAAGGAATCTGAGAAATAAAGCTTTTTTAGCTCTCTGTCCTCTGGCACACCACAAGTTGGGTCGAGTGGCCGTGGTGTAAGCACGTCAATACTGTCTCCATGGCTTCTGTTTCAGCTGGTCTCAGAGTGAGCAGCGCACCCACAGCCTGACCTGGGAAAACGAGCCCAGCCTGGCAGACAGCTTAGCGCCTTGCCTTCGCTCTCTGTGTCCCTAGGCCCGGGGCCTGGGGCCTGGGGCCTGGCTCTCCTCACACGCTCTCCCCTCCTCCCCACTCTCCTCACTGATCCATCGGCCTGCGCCTCGGCAGCTCTCGGGCTGGCTTCCTGAAGGTGGTGTCTCTTTGAGTCATCATCCGGGAGTCCGGGGCTGTGTCCCGCTGTGGGGGTTTAGTTCTGGAGGCAGCAGGCTGTGGGGCCAGTAGTGGGCTCTTCTCCACAGCCAGGAGGGGGCAGGCTCACCAGGAGGGAAGTGTGGTGTGTAGGTGATATTTTTTAACGCATGACCCAGGGGAGCGTTAGATAGCAGACAGAGAGGTGGTTCGCCGTGGACGGAAGAAGAATCAGGAAGACTGTGGAGCAGTTGATGAGGAGGGAGACTGAAAGGGTCTGAAGTGGGAGCGACAGCAGGTGAAGTCTTTGGCGGAGAGTGAGGACAGCGGGGTATTGAAGGAGGTTGAAGAGTGTTCTCTGCACAGCATACTGGCTAATAGTACTTTATAGTAGTTTAAAAAGTGTTTTAAACTAAGCTGGCTCCTCACTGAGGAGTGTTTGCTTTCTAACTCTCGTGGTTTCAGAGTCTTGCTGTCAGAGCTCTTGGCGCACACTCTTACTTGCTGAGGGTGGATCTCTGTGGAAGGCGGGCAGGGCTGGCTTGCTTCCCCCGTGGGCACCCAGCCTGTCACTGAGGAGCCTGTTCATGAAAAGTTTCATTAAATGGAGGTGGTGCAAATGTATCACACTTTCCTACTGCGCTTTTCAACACTCATTAAATTGAACATGTTAAATATGCTGTTGGTCATTACTAGGCTTTTATGATTTGCTCCTTCATTTGGGGGTGGGATTGTCTATCATTGTCACAGGTTTCTCATGACCAGTTGTTGAGTCCTTCCAGGCAATATTCATTCCTCAGAGTTCGGTGCCAGCCACACTGTTCACCCCTAAATGCTCTAAGTCCATATGTAAGTGATAGGTAAGCACTTTGCACAGATTTTCAGTCTCTCATCTACATTTTTTTGTAACAAAAATTATAGAAAGTTTAGCGATAGAAGAGTCCTTTCAGGTATCTGGTCTAATCTCCTATTAGAGATTGATTAACTAATTAATAGATTAAATGCTTTGCATCAACCTGTTAACAGGGAGAGGATATGACAGTGAACCAGTTTCTACTTTGTGAGGCCGGAGTAGCAGATGGTCTTCTGGACAACTGGAATGTGTTAGTCACCCTTGACATTTACATAAGGTATCACTCAGATTTTCAGCTTTTTCATTCTCTTTAAATTCAGCTGTTGTACATAATGAGAAGGGAGATAAATTCTGGGTTTTTATGCTTAAACAAATTATATCCGTGTAATGGCAGAATATTAAGAAAAAATAAAATGAGGAATGATTGCATATTATATATTTACTCAACAAGTTTATTTGAACATAGATTTGGCAATAGCAGTAATGCAGACATGCTTTAAAACTTGGAGTGCTGTTTGTTGTATTAAAAGCACATGTTATCTCATGGAATCTGTCAAGAATAGTTTAAAAGGGAGGTAGTTGTAAATATTGAATCTCTTTCTGCTTGAGAGGAATTTTGCATAGAGAAAGTACTAGAATATTTATAAAAATGTAAACAAAAGAGGACTTCCCTGGTGGAACAGTGGATAAGAATCCCCCCGCAAATGCAGGGGACACAGTTCGATCTCTGGTCCGGTAAGATTCCCTTAGGCCACAGCTCCTGAGCCCACGGTCTAGAGCCCTCGAGCCGCAGCTGCTGAGCCCGTGTGCTGCAGCTGCTGAAGCCCAGGGCCTGGGACCTGTGCTCACAACAGGAGAGGCCCCTGCTCTGCACCACCAGAGAAAGCCTGCACGCAGTGACAAAGACCTAGCCCAGCCAAAAATAAATAAAATAAAATCAAGGAAAGCGGTAACACACTTGCTCAAACTTCTGAACTTTTAAGCTGAGTTTCTGAATGATGCTCAATCACCTGAACAAAGTGAGAAATAGGGTTGACAAGGCTTAAACTTTAGGACAGTCTGATGAAGCAAGTATCTAAAATTAAGCTTCATCTTCTCCTTTTATCTTATACTGTCCTGATGACTAGTGGAGTCTTAAACGACTATCACAGTTTAACTTCTTTGCCAAAGTACATTAGCATTTGAAAAACGTCATGGGAATGCTGTATTTGTAGATTTTTTAGTTCTCTAAGAATCTTCTTAGTTTTTTAGTGTCTATGATATTTTGAGTTTATTTACATATTTATTCTTCTAAGGGATTCTTGCCCACAGTAGTAGATATAATGGTCATCTGAATTAAATTCACCCTTTCCAGTCCATTTTTGTTCACTGATTCCTAAAATGTCGATGTTCACTCTTGCCATCTCCTGTTTGACTACTTCCAATTTGCCTTGATTCATGCACCTAACATTTCCACGTTCCTATGCAGTATTGCTCTTTACAGCATCGGACTTTGCTTCCATCACCAGTCACTTCCACAACTGGATGTTGTTTTTGCTTTGGCTCTGTCTCTTCATTCTTTCTGGAGTTACTTCTTCACTGATCTCCAGTAGCATATTGGACACCTACCAGCCTGGGGAGTTCATCTTTCAGTGTCCTGTCTTTTTGCCTTTTCATACTGCTCATGGGGTTCTCTAGGCAAGAATACTGAGGTGGTTTGCCATTCCCTCTCCAGTGGACCAAGTTTTGTCAGAACTCTCCACCATGACCTGTTCGTCTTGGGTGGCCCTACAGGGCATGGCTCATAGTTTCATTGAGTTAGATAAGACTGTGGTCCATGTGCTCAGATTGGTTAATTTTCTGTGATTGTGGTTTTCAGTCTGTCTGCCCTCAGATGGAGAAGGGTATGAGGCTTATGGAAGCTTCCTGATG
Source organism: Bos taurus (assembly GCF_002263795.3). Lineage (NCBI taxonomy): Eukaryota > Metazoa > Chordata > Mammalia > Artiodactyla > Bovidae > Bos > Bos taurus. The sequence continues at coordinate 9,814,964 of NC_037336.1, forward strand.
GGAGAGACTGACTGAGGGGGAAACTGGTCTTCTTCTGATGGGCGGGGCCAGGCTCAGTAAATCTTTAATCCAATTTTCTGTTGATGGATGGGGCTGTGTTCCCTCCCTGTTGTTTGACCTGAGACCAGACTGTGGTGGTGGTGATCTTCTTCACAAGGTCCCATGCATGCACTGCTGCACTCAGTGCCCGTAAGCCTGCAGCAGGCCACCGCAACCCACATCTCTGCCAGAGGCTCCTGGACACTGACAGGCAAGCCTGGCTCAGTCTCTTGAGGGGTCACTGCTCCTTTCTCCTGGGTCCTGGTGTGCACACAAGGTTTTGTTTGTGCCCTCCAAGAATCTGTTTCCCTAGTCCTGTGTAAGTTCTGTAATCAAATCCTTCGAAGGAGGACTGGCCTCCAAAGTAACAAATAGCTGAGAAAAGAAGAGAAGCTAAAGGCAAAGGAGAAAAGGAAAGATATATCCATTTGAATGCAGTTCTAAAGAATAGCAAGGAGAGATAAGAAAGCCTTCCTCAGAGATCAGGGCAAAGAAATAGAGGAAAACAATAGAATGGGAAAGACTAGAAATCTCTTCAAGAAAATTAGAGATACCAAAGGAACATTTCATGCAAAGATGGGCACAATAAAGGACAGAAATGGGAGGGACCTAACAGAAGCAGAAGAGATGACAAGAGTACACAGAACTATTTTAAAAAGATCTTAATGACCTAGATTACCATGATGGTGTGATCACTCACCTAGAGCCAGACATCCTGGAATGCAAACCATTGGGATTTAGGAAGCATCACTACAAACAAAGCTAGTGGGTGTGATGGAATTCCAGTTGAGCTATTTCAAATCCTAAAAGATGATGCTGTAAAAGTGCTGCACTCAATATGCCAGCAAATTTGGAAAACTCAGTAGTGGCCACAAGACTGGAAAAGGTCAGTTTTTATTCCAATCCCAAAGAAAGGCAATGCCAAAGAATGTTCAAACTACCGCACAATTATACTCATCTCACATGCTAGCAAAGTAATGCTCAAAATTCTCCAAGCCAGGCTTTAACAGTATGTGAACCATGAACTTCCAGGTGTTCAAGCTGGTTTTACAAAAGGCAGGGGAACCAGAGATCGATCACATTGCCAACATCTGTTGGATCATCGCAAAAGCAAGAGAGTTCCAGAAAAACATCTACTACTGCTTTATTGATAATGCTAAAGCTTTTAACTGTGTAGATCACAACAAACTGTGGAAAATTCTTCATGAGATGGGAATACCAGACCACCTGACCTGTATGCAGGTCAAGAAGCAACAGTTAGAACCCAGGCATGGAACAACAGACTGGTTCCGAATTGGCAAAGGAATAGGTCAAGGCAGTATATTGTCACCTTGCTTATTTAACTTCTATGCAGAGTACATCATGCAGACTTCTGGGCTGGATGAAGTGCAAACTGGGATCAGGATTGCCAGGAGAAATATTAATAACCTCAGTTATGTAGATGTTACCACCCTTATCAGATCAGATCAGATCAGATCAGTCGCTCAGTCTTGTCTGACTCTTTGCGACCCCATGAATCACAGTACGCCAGGCCTCCCTGCCCATCACCAACTCCCGGAGTTCACTCAGACTCACGTCCATCGAGTCAGTGATGTCATCCAGCCATCTCATCCTCTGTCGTCCCCTTCTCCTCCTGCCCCCAATGCCTCCCAGCATCAGAGTCTTTTCCAATGAGTCAACTCTTCACATGAGGTGGTCAAAGTACTGGAGTTTCAGCTTTAGCATCATTCCTTCCAAAGAAATCCCAGGGCTGATCTCCTTCAGAATGGACTGGTTGGATCTCCTTGCAGTCCAAGAGACTCTCAAGAGTCTTCTCCAACACCACAGTTCAAAAGCATCAATTCTTCGGCGCTCAGCCACCTTCACAGTCCAACTCTCACATCCATACATGACCACAGGAAAAACCATAGCCTTGACTAGACGAACCTTTGTTGGCAAAGTAACGTCTCTGCTTTTGAATATGCTATCTAGGTTGGTCATAACTTTCCTTCCAAGGAGTAAGCGTCTTTTAATTTCATGGCTGCAGTCACCATCTGTAGTGATTTTGGAGCCCAGAAAAATAAAGTCTGACACTGTTTCCACTGTTTCCCCATCTATTTCCCATGAAGTGGTGGGACCAGATGCCATGATCTTCGTTTTCTGAATGTTGAGCTTTAAGCCAACTTTTTCACTCTCCTCTTTCACTTTCATCAAGAGGCTTTTGAGTTCCTCTTCACTTTCTGCCATAAGGGTGGTGTCATCTGCATATCTGAGGTTATTGATATTTCTCCCGGCAATCTTGATTCCAGCTTGTGTTTCTTCCACCCTTATGGCAGAAAGCAAAGAGGAACTAAAGAGCCTCTTGATGAAGGTGAAAGAGGAGAGTGAAAAAGTTGACTTAAAACTCAGCATTCAGAAAACTAAGATCATGGCATCCGGTCCTACCACTTAATGGGAAATAGATGGGGAAACAGTGGAAACAGTGTCAGACTTTATTTTTCTGGGCTCCAAAATCACTACAGATGGTGACTGCAGCCATGAAATTAAGATGCTTGCTCCGTAAAAGAAAAGCTATGACCAAGCTAGGCAGCATATTAAAAAGCAGAGACATTACTTTGCTGACAAAGGTATGTCTAGTCAAAGCTATGGTTTTTCCAGTAGTCATGTATGGATGTGAGAGTTGGACTATAAAGAAAGCTGAGTGTGGAAGAATTGATGCTTTTAAACTGTGGTGTTGGAAAAGACTCTTGAGAGTCCCTTGGACTGCAGGGAGATCCAGCCAGTCCATCCTAAAGGAAATTAGTCCTGAATATTCATTGGAAGTACTGATGTTGAAGCTGAAACTCCACTACTTTGGCCACCTGATGTGAAGAACTGACTCATTGGAAAAGACCGTGATTTGGGAAAGACTGAAGGCGGACGGAGAAGGGGATAACAGAAGATGAGATGGTGGAATGACATCATCAACTCAGTGGACATGAGTTTGAGTAAGCTCCGGGTTTGGTGGTGGACAGGGAAGCCTGGCGTACTGCAGTCCATGGGGTCACAAACAGTTGGATATGACTGAGCAACTGAACTGAACATACTTATTCCCTTTTCCTAAGTTTAATAAAAATATAATAAAAATAATGTAGTTATGTATTTCCTAACTTTTGGGCTGCCTTTACCCTTGAGAGGCATCCTAGTTCCTTAGCTCAGAGCACGGGCTCTCCATTGAAATCAGCTGTCTCATTGTTATCTCTGGGGTTTGTTTTCTCTTCTTTTCCTTCTTTCCTCTCTCCCTCCCTTTCCTCCCTCCTCCCCTGTTTCTTTCTTGTGGTGGGTGTTTAAACTTTTAAGCCTCAGTGTCACCACATGTCAAAGGGTGATGCCTGAGTCAGGGAGTTGTGAGGATTAAGTGAGCTTGTGAAGTGTTCTGTACAAAGTAAGGACTTGAAAATTATGTCAGGTCTTTTTGTTTTTTAGCACTCAGTCATTTTTACAACTTTGAAGGAAGCATTTGTGAATTGTGTTTTGTCTGGTAAACAGTGATATTGAGCACAGCCTGGGACTACCTCCACTCAAGAATACTTTTTGGAAGGCTCAGGAAAAGAAGGTAGTGATGTTTCTTTCTAGTTTTTACCCTTTGTCTGCTGGTCTCCTAGAGCGGGCGTAGGACAGGAGCTCTCCCTGCCCTGTCCTGCAGGAGCCTCCGCTCTAAGGGGATTGGCAGACCCTGAGCACAGAGAGTCCCTTGGACTGCAAGGAGATCCAGCCAGTCCATCCTAAAGGAAACCAACACTGAGTGTTCATTGGAAGGACTGATGTTGAAACTGAAGCTCCAGTACTTTGGCCACCTGATGCGAAGAGCTGACTCACGGGAAAAGACCCTGATGCTGGGAAAGATTGAAGGCAGGAGGAAGGGGAACGACAGAGGACGAGATGTTGGATGGCATCACCTGCTCAGTGGACATGAGTTTGGGTAAACTCTGGGAGTTGGTGAACAGGGAATCCTGGCGTGCTGCGGTCCATGGGGGCGCAGACATTTGGACACAGCGACTGAACAGCAGCAAGAAGCAGCACAGAGCGGAGGGCCTGCCTCAGGGAGCCAGGAAGGGAGAGTAGAGCAGAGCAGAGCAGGGAGGGGAGCACTGTCAGTCTGGGGAGGGAGGGACGTATAGGGAGGGGGCCGGGGTCAGCAGGGGTGCTGATGCCCTGGGCCTCCTCTGCCCCGGGAGGCCTGCCCTGCGGGGGTGCCTGAGGCTGCGGCACTGGCCTGCATGCTCAGGGAGGAGGTTGGGGCGGGGAGCCCCAGAGGGGCTTCAGGAGGGCAGTGATCGCGGCACTAGGGCAGCACGGGGCTGCAGAGGGCGTTTGGACCTGGGGCGGGAAGGCTGTTCCTCCAGCTCTGGGAGGGAGCCTGAAGCCGACCCGCTGCCCTGTGGGCCTCACCAGGTCGTCCGAGGGCGCCTGGGCCTTCTCAGCGCCTTTGCTGAGTCCGTTGCTGGTCTCGTTTTTTGTGTCAGGTTTACTTTTGGATCAAATGCTTTGTTTTCACATGGATTCCGACAACTTTAGGAGGAGAATTATTTACAACTTATTTTGCAACCTGTGGGATAATGTTAATACAGGTGTAAATGGCCTTGAAACTAAGGCTTGGTTGCCATTTTATTTGCCAGGGTTATTTTGTTACGTTTGAGGAGTTTCAGTTAACTGGTAAACTGATGACATTGACAGAAACTTTTCTGGGGAGACCTGTTTATTTTTGAAAAATATACATTTTTTTTAAACACATTTTTACTCTTACTCCAAGGAGTGCTGTTGCTTCTCTGGAAGTGAATATACCAAGTATCTTTGAGTTCAATACATGTGGGCATTGAAATTGGCATTGTGTGGTATTTGTGGCATCTCTCTGCCCTCTGCTGGTGAAAATGTATTGTTGCGCTGAACTCTGTGGCTTCAGTCACATTATTATTTATTTCTTTGAATGAAATAATACCCTATATCAAGAGTGGCCAGAAAAAACTTACATTTGGGGACAAACATCTTTATTGTTTGGGGGGACTCTGCTCTCCTTATGGAAGTCGGGTGCAATGAATTATTCTGCTTCAAAGGCCTGTAGTGCTGTGGGTGAGAAATAGACCTCCTCTGTCCACAATACTGATGATTATGTTTTTTGTCATTTAATTGCTTTACTTTGGCTGTGCTGGTTCTTCACTGCTGTTTGGGCTTTCCCCTGTTGTGGCGAGCTGGGGCTGCTCTGTGTGGTGCGGGCCTCCCAGCGCAGAGCGCAGGGGCCCGGCCCAGCCGGCAGCGGCTGCAGCGCGGGCTCAGTGGTCGTGGTGTTTGGGATCTTCCCAGACCAGGGACTGGACTGGTGTCCCCTGCACTGGCAGGCAGATTCTTTACTGCTGAGCTGACAGGGAAGCTCTGATGATTATTTTTATATTGCTTGTGTTTGTATTCTTTTCTGAACTTTTCTGCCAGCTCCAGATCTGCTTTGTCCAGTGTGGTGGCCACTAGTGAGTGACCAAGTGAAGTCACTCAGTCGTGTCTGACTCTTTGCAACTCCATGGACTGTAGCCTACCATGCTCCTCCACCCATGGGATTTTCCAGGCAAGAGTACTGGAGTGGATTGCCATTTCCTTCTCCACCACTAGCCATATGCTATTTAATTGAACTTAAATATTCAGTTCCTTAGTCTTACTGACTGCATATCAAGGCCCTAAAGCTACATGTAATGCTGATAGCTACTGTGTTGGACAATGAAGATTAAAGAATGTTTTTGTATTGCAGAAAGTTCAATTGACAGTGCTGTTCTGATTTGTAAATTTTAAATAACAAGGATTGTCATTTTCATGAAGTCTTTGTTCTTACATTTACAATGAATTTCTTTCCTTGGGATATACCCTTTTCACATGAAAACAGTTTATCAGGGAAGAATCCCAGTTAATTGAGGGAATATGTTTAGGAGGATTTTAGTTCATTAAGTTTTTTTTTTTGTACCCTGTAATTACTGCAGTTTTATTACCAAATGATTACTGTGCAGTTTCCTCAATGTAGAACATTGAGCATTTCTAGTGTTTTGTCTGTTTTAAAGATTGCTGCTGCTGCTAAGTCACTAAAGTCATGTCCGACTCTGTGCAACCCCATAGACGGCAGCCCACCAGGCTCCCCCGTCCCTGGGATTCTCCAGGCAAGAACACTGGAGTGGGTTGCCATTTCCTTCTCCAGTGCATGAAAGTGAAAAGTGAAAGTGAAGTCGCTCAGTCGTGTCCTACTCTTAGCGACCCCATGGACTGCAGCCTACTTAGGCTCCTCCATCCATGGGATTTTCCAGGCAAGAGTACTGGAGTGGGGTGCCATTGCCTTCTCCAAGTTAGGTTAAAAATACTGGTCATATTTTCTCTGTGCCATTTAATTGAGATGATAGCTTCTTTTCCCATAGAAAGCTGTAAATTAGAGCATATGTAGAGAAACTAAGGCTTTGTGACAGTGTGAATCATGCTTAATATATGTTTTATTAAGGAGTGGAGTTTTATGGTGTGTGTGTCCCATAGTTTGTGTAATCAGTCACACTTTGAAAGGACCTTTAGGCTGTTTCTGGTTTTGACTCTTACAGATAATGCTGTACATTTGTGTAAGGTTTCATTTCTCTGGCGGGTGCTCAGTAGTGCAGTTGGTGAGTTGTATGGTTATTGCATGTTTGACTCATTGCAAAACTGGCAGACTTTTCCAAAATGGCTGTGTTATGTAATATTTGTACCAGCAGTGTGTGAGTGATCCGCATCTCCACAGCTGTGACAGCATATGGCATTGCTGCTTTTTGTTTTTTTAATCTTAGCCATTCTGTTCGGTGTGTAGCGATGGTGACAGTGGTACTGGTTTGCGTTTCCCTCATGGCTAATGATGTTGAACAGCTTTTCACGTGCTTATTTGCCACGTGTGTATCCTCTTCAGTGATCTGTTCATGTCTTTCATTTTCTAATTTAATATTTTTTTTTTACTGTTGACTTTTTAAAAATAGACTTTTTAGAATAGTTTTAGGTTCACAGCAAAACTGAGTAGAAGATAAAGATTTTTCCATATGCTTGAAGAAGTGGTTGGCGAGAGGTCAGGTGAATGTGCAGATGAGGCAAAACTTTGTAGCCCAATTTGTTCAACTTTTGAAGTGTTGCTTGTTTTGAACGTCATCATGGAGGAGAATTGGGCCCATTCTGTTGAGCAATGCCGGCTGCAGACTTCACAGTTTTCAGTGTATCTCGTTAGTTTGCTGAGCATACTTCTCAGATGTAATGATTTCTCTGGGATTCAGAAAGCTATGGTGTATCAGACGGGCAGCAGTCTCCCAGACAGTGGCCATGACCTTTCTTTGGTGCAAGTTTGGCTTCGAGAAGTGCTCTGGGGCTTCGTCTCAGTCCAACGACTGAGCTCGTTGTCGTTGGTTGTTGTATAAAATCCACTTTTTGTCGCCCATCACAGTCTGATCGAGAAATGGCTCATTGTTGTTGCATAGAATAAGAGAAGAGGACATTTTAGGACAACTGTTTTTTGGGTTTGTGGTCAGCTCGTTTAGGCACCCGCTTATCGAGGTTTTGCACCTTTACAATTTGCTTCAAAAGCTGAATGACCGTAGAATGGTAGGCATCGAGTTCCTCGGCAGCTTCTCGTGTGGTTGTAAGAGAATCAGCTTTGGTAAGCTTGTCAGTTGGTTGTTGTCAGCTTTTGATGGGCGGCCACTGTGCCCATCTTCAAGGCTCTTGTCTCCTTTACAGAACCAGCACTGCTCTGTACGTTCTTTAGCGGTTCCTGGGCCAGATGCGTCGTTGAAGTTGCAAGTTGTCTCTGCTGCTTTACAACCCATTTTGAACTCGAATAAGAAAATCACTATTGACTAACATTATTTCTCTAAGTCTAAAATAAATATAAAATACACAGCAAGTAATAAGTCATTAGCAAAAAACATAAAGCGAGAAATGTGCATTAAAGTGTATACAACATAACTACATTTATTTAAGAATATATTCCAATATATTGTGACAATCAAGTGACATAGTTCAACAGTGAAAAACCTCAATTACTTTTGCACAACCTAATATTTCTAAAATTTCAATTTCTGATTGTTGTTGGAATGTAGAAATAAAAGTTTTTTTCCCCCATATTTATCTTATATCCCACATCCTTGCTAAACCTCACATACTTGTTTTAGTAGCTTTTTATAGGTTCTGTTAGATCTCCTATCTAGATGATTGTCATCCTCAAGTAAAGACAGTTATTACTTCCTCTGTAATTTTGTTGCCTTAATTTTCCTTTTTAGAACCTTCAGTATAATAGAAATAGAGAGAATGAACTTATCTTATTCATGATGTTACATTAAATGTGAGAGTGTTCAGACTTTCACCCCTAAGAATGATATTAGCTTTTCATTTTTCATAGATGTTTTTAATCAAGTTGAGGAAATTTCCTTCTTGCCTAGTTTGCTGAAGTTTTTTAAAAAATCAGAAATGAATGTTAGATTTTATCATGTGCTTTTTCTGCACTTTGAGATCATAATAGTTTCTTTTATATTTATTTAACAGAATTATATTGATTTTACTATAATTATAGTAAACTATAAACTAGTAAATTATAAATCACTGATTTTACATGTTAACCTAACCTTATATTTCTGGGCCCCATCACTCTTGGTCTTGATCTGTTATCTTTTTCATATATTCCAGAATTTTAATTGATAAAGTTTTGTTGAGAATTTTTGCAAATATTCATGCAGAGTGTTTATCTGCAAGTTTCATTTATTCTGATGCCCTCTGCTTTTGCTGTCAGGGTTATGTTGGCTTCATAGAATCAGTTGGGAAATAGTACCCCTTCACCCCCTTTTCCCCAGTTTCCTGAAGAGTTTACATAGAATTTGTATCATGCTTTAACTATTTGGTAGATTTCCCTAGTGAAGCTCTCTGGTTCTGGAACTTTTTGCGGTTGTGGTTGCTGTTGGAAGATTTTCAACTGTTGATCAATTTCCTTGATAAATAGAGCTATTCAAATTATCTTTTCCTAGAGAAAGAGCTCATTTATGTCTTTCAAGGAATTGGTGAAGTTAATAGCATACAGTTGCTCATAATAGGCCTTTGTTTCTAATACCTGTAAGATCTGTAGTTAACATCACCTCCCTCATTCCTGATATTGGTCATTAGTGTTTTCTCTTATTTCTAATTAGTTTCTCTAGAGGTTTATTAATTTTATTAATATCCTCAAATAATCATCTTTGCTTTCATTGCTTTTCTTTGTTGTTTTTCTATTTTCCATTTCACTGATTTCTGTCCTAATCTTTATGTCACTCTTGTTTTTGAAAGATACTTTGCCAGGAAAAGTTGTGGGAAGTATTTTACTTGCAGTACTTTTCAGAGGCTTCACTGTCTTCTAGTTTGCATTGCCTCAGATTAGAAATCTGTCCTCATTGTATTTCTTTGTACATATTTTTTTTAATTTAAATTTATTTTAATTAGAGGCTAATTACTTTACATTATTGTATTGGTTTTGCCATACATCAACATGTATCCGCCACGGGTGTACACATGTTCCCAATCCTGAACCCCCCCTCCCACCTCTCTCCCCATACCATCCCTCTGGGTCATTCCGGTGCACCAGCCCCAAGCATCCTGTATCCTGCATCGAACCTGGACTGGCGATTCATTTCTTATATGATATTATACATGTTTCAATGACATTCTCCCAAATCATCCCCCCCCACCCCCCAACCTCCCACAGAGTCCTAAAGACTATTCTATACATCTGTGTCTCTTTTGCTGTCTCTCATACAGGGTTATTACCATCTTTCTAAATTCCATATATATGCATTAGTATACTGTATTGGTGTTTTTCTTTCTGGCTTAATTCACTCTGTATAATCGGCTCCAGTTTCATCCACCTCATTAGAACTGATTCCAATGTATTCTTTTTAATGGCTAATACTCCATTGTGTATATGTACCACAGCTTTCTTATCCATTCATCTGCTGATGGACATCTAGGTTGCTTCCATGTCCTGGCTATTGTAAACAGTGCTGCGATGAACATTGAGGTTCACATGTCTCTTTCAGTTCTGGTTTCCTCAGTGTGTATGCCCAGCAGTGGGATTGCTGGGTTGTATGGCAGTTCTAGTCCCAGGTTTTTAAGGAATCTCCACACTGTTCTCCATAGTGGCTGTACTAGTTTGCATTCCCACCAACAGTGTAAGAGGATTCCCTTTTCTCCACACCCTCTCCAGCATTTATTGCTTGTAGACTTTTGGATTGCAGCTATTCTGACTGGCATGAAATAGTACCTCATAGTGGTTTTGATTTGCATTTCTCTGACAATGAGTGATGTTGAGCATCTTTTCATGTGTTTGTTAGCCATGTTTCATGTGTTTGTATGTCTTCTTTGGAGAAATGTCTATTTAGTTCTTTGGCCCATTTTTTGATTGGGTCATTTATTTTTCTGGAATCGAGTTGTAGGAGTTGCTTGTATATTTTTGAGATTAGTTGTTTGTCAGTTGCTTCATTTGCTATTATTTTCTCCCATTCTGAAGGCTGTCTTTTCACCTTGCTTATAGTTTCTTTTGTTGTGTAGCTTTTAATTTTAATTAGATCCCATTTGTTCATTTTTGCTTTTATTTCCAGTATTCTGGGAGGTGGGTCATAGAGGATCCTGCTGTGATTTATGTCGGAGAGTGTTTTGCCTATGTTCTTTTCTAAGAGTTTTATAGTTTCTGGTCTTACGTTTATATCTTTAATCCATTTTGAGTTTATTTTTGTGTATGGTGTTAGAAAGTGTTCTAGTTTCATTCTTTTACAAGTGGTTGACCAGTTTTCCCAGCACCACTTGTTAAAGAGATTGTCTTTTCTCCATTGTATATTCTTGCATCCTTTGTCAAAAATAAGGTGTCCATAGGTGCATGGATTTATCTCTGGTCTTTCTATTTTGTTCCATTGATCTATATTTCTGTCTTTGTCCCAGTACCATACTGTCTTGATGACTGTGGCTTTGTAATAGAGCCTGAAGTCAGGCAGGTTGATTCCTCCAGTTCCATTCTTCTTTCTCAAGATCGCTTTGGCTATTCAAGGTTTTTTGTATTTCCATACAAATTGTGAAATTATTTGTTCTAGCTCTGTGAAGAATACCGTTGGTAGCTTGATAGGGATTGCATTGAATCTATAGATTGCTTTGGGTAGAATACTCATTTTCACCATATTGATTCTTCCGATCCATGAACATGGTATGTTTCTCCATCTATTAGTGTCCTCTTTGATTTCTTTCACCAGTGTTTTATAGTTTTCTATATATAGGTCTTTAGTTTCTTTAGGTAGATATATTCCCAAGTATTTTATTCTTTTCATTGCAATGGTGAATGGGATTATTTCCTTAATTTCTCTTTCTATTTTCTTATTATTAGTGTATAGGAATCCAAGGGATTTCTGTGTGTTGATTTTATATCCTGCAACTTTACTATATTCATTGATGAGTTCTAGTAATTTTCTGGTGGAGTCTTTAGGGTTTTCTATGTAGAGGATCATGTCATCTGCAAACAGTGAGAGTTTTACTTCTTCTTTTCCAATTTGGATTCCTTTTATTCCTTTTTCTGCTCTGATTGCTGTGGCCAAAACTTCCAAAACTGTGTTGAATAGTAGTGGTGAAAGTGGGCACCCTTGTCTTGTTCCTGACTTTAGGGGAAATGCTTTCATTTTTCACTATTGAGGATAATGTTTACTGTGGGTTTGTCATATATAGCTTTTATTATGTTGAGGTATGTTCCTTCTATTCCTGCTTTCTGGAGAGTTTTTATCATAAATGGATGTTGAATTTTGTCAAAGGCTTTCTCTGCATCTATTGAGATAATCATATGGCTTTTATTTTTCAATTTGTTAATGTGGTGTATTACATTGATTGATTGCAGATATTGAAGAATCCTTGCATCCCTGGGATGCAAGGATATACCTTGCCCACTTGGTCATGGTGTATGATCTTTTTAATGTGTTGTTGGATTCTGATTGCTAGAATTTCGTTAAGGATTTTTGCATCTATGTTCATCAGTGATATTAGCCTGTAGTTTTCTTTTTTTTGTGGCATCTTTGTCAGGTTTTGGTATTAGGGTGATGGTGGCCTCATAGAATGAGTTTGGAAGTTTACCTTCCTCTGCAATTTTCTGGAAGAGTTTGAGTAGGATAGGTGTTAGCTCTTCTCTAAATTTTTGGTAGAATTCAGCTGTGAAGCCGTCTGGACCTGGGCTTTTGTTTGCTGGAAGATTTCTGGTTACAGTTTCAATTTCCATGCTTGTGATGGGTCTGTTAAGATTTTCTATTTCTTCCTGGTCGAGTTTTGGAAAGTTGTACTTTTCTAAGACTTTGTCCGTTTCTTCCACGTTGTCCATTTTATTGGCATATAATTGCTGATAGTAGTCTCTTATGATCCTTTGTATTTCTGTGTTGTCTGTTGTGATCTCTCCATTTTCATTTCTAATTTTATTGATTTGGTTTTTCTCCCTTTGTTTCTTGATGAGTCTGGCTAATGGTTTGTTAATTTTATTTATCTTTTCAAAGAACCAGCTTTTGGCTTTGTTGATTTTTGCTATGGTCTCCTTTGTTTCTTTTGCATTTATGTCTGCCCTAATTTTTAAGATTTCTTTCCTTCTATTAACCCTGGGGTTCTTCATTTCTTCCTTTTCTAGTTGCTGTAGGTGTAGAGTTAGGTTATTTATTTGACTTTTTTCTTGTTTCTTGAGGTGTGCCTGTATTGCTATGAACTTTCCCCTTAGCACTGCTTTTACAGTGTCCCATAGGTTTTGGGTTGTTGTGTTTTCATTTTCATTCATTTCTATGTATATTTTGATTTCTTTTTTGATTTTTTTCTGTGATTTGTTGGTTATTCAGCAGCATGTCATTCAGCCTCCATATGTTGAAATTTTTAATAGTTTTTCTCCTGTAATTGAGATCTAATCTTACTGCATTGTGGTCAGAAAAGATGCTTGGAATGATTTCATTTTTTTTGAATTTACTAAGGCTAGATTTAGGGCCCAGGATGTGATCTATCCTGGAGAAGGTTCCGTGTGTGCTTGAGAGAAAAAGGTGAAATTCATTGTTTTGGGATGAAATGTCCTATAGATATCAATTAGGTCTAACTGGTCTATTGTATCATTTAAAGTTGTGTTTCTTTGTTAATTTTCTGTTTAGTTGATCTATCCATAGGTGTGAGTGGGGTATTAAAGTCTCCCACTATTATTGTGTTTTTGCTAATTTCCCCTTTCATACTTGTTAGCATTTGTCTTACATATTGCGGCGCTCCTGTGTTGGGTGCATATATATTTATAATTGTTATATCTTCTTCTTGGATTGATCCTTTGATCATTACGTAGTGTCCTTCTTTGTCTCTTTTCACAGCCTTTGTTTTAAAGTCTATTTTATCTGATATGAGTATTGCTACTCCTGCTTTCTTTTGATCTCTATTTGCATGGAATATCTTTTTCCAGCCCTTCACTTTCAGTCTGTATGTGTCCCCTGTTTTGAGGTGGGTCTCTTGTAGACAACATATGTAGGGGTCTTGTTTTTGTATCCATTCAGCCAGTCTTTGTCTTTTGGTTGGGGCATTCAGCCCATTTATGTTTAAGGTAATTATTGATAAGTATGATCCCATTGCCATTTACTTTATTGTTTTGGGTTCGAGTTTATATACTGTTTTTGTGTCTCCTGTCTAGAGAATATCCTTTAGTATTTGTTGGAGAGCTGGTTTGGTGGTGCTGAATTCTCTCAGCTTTGGCTTGTCTGTAAAGCTTTTGATTTCTCCCTCATATTTGAATGAGATCCTTGCTGGGTACAGTAATCTGGGCTGTAGGTTATTTTCTTTCATCACTTTAAGTATATCTTGCCATTCCCTCCTGGCTTGAAGAGTTTCTATTGAAAGATCAGCTGTTATCCTTATGGGAATCCCCTTGTGTGTTATTTGTTGTTTTTCCCTTGCTGCTTTTAATATTTGTTCTTTGTTAACTTGATTAATATGTGTCTTGGGTTGTTTCACCTTGGGTTTATCCTGTTTGGGACTCTCTGGGTTTCTTGGACTTGGGTGATTATTTCCTTCCCCATTTTAGGGAAGTTTTCAATTATTATCTCCTCAAGTATTTTCTCATGGTCTTTCTTTTTGTTGTCTTCTTCTGGGACTCCTATGATTCGAGTGTTGGGGCGTTTAGTATTGTCCTGGAGGTCTCTGAGATTGTCCTCATTTCTTTTAATTCATTTTTCTTTTTTCCTCTCTGATTCATTTATTTCTACCATTCTATCTTCTACTTCACTAATCCTGTCTTCTGGCTCCGTTATTCTACTATTTGTTGCCTCCAGAGTGTTTTTGATGTCATTTATTGCATTATTCAATATATATTGACTCTTTTTTATTTCTTCTAGGTCCTTGTTAAACCTTTCTTGCATCTTCTCAATCCTTGTCTCCAGGCTATTTATCTGTGATTCCATTTTGATTTCAAAATTTTGGATCATTTTCACTATCATTATTCGGAATTCTTTATCAGGTAGATTCCCTATCTCTTCCTCTTTTATTTGGTTTGGTGGGCATTTATCCTATTCCTTTACCTGCTGGGTATTCCTCTGTCTCTTCATCTTGTTTATATTGCTGATTTTGGGGTGGCCTTTCTGTATTCTGGCAGTTGGTGGAGTTCTCTTTATTATGGAGTTTCCTCACTGTGGGTGGGGTTGTATCGGTGACTTGTCAAGGTTTCTTGGTTAGGGAAGCTTGTGTCGGTGTTCTGGTGGGTGGAGCTGGATTTCTTTTCTCTGGAGTGCAATGAAGTGTCTAGTAATGAGTTATGAGATGTCAGTGGTTTTGGAGTAACTTTGGGCAGCCTGTATATTGAAGCTCAGGGCTGTGTTCCTGTGTTGCTGGAGAATTTGTGTGGTATGTCTTGCTCTGGAACTTGTTGGCCCTTGGGTGGTGCTTGGTTTAAGTGTAGGTATGGAGGCGTTTGATGAGCTCCTGGCGATTAATGTTCCCTGGAGTCAGGAGTTCTCTGATGGTCTCAGGATTTGGACTTAAGCCTCC
Source organism: Bos taurus (assembly GCF_002263795.3). Classification (NCBI taxonomy): domain Eukaryota; kingdom Metazoa; phylum Chordata; class Mammalia; order Artiodactyla; family Bovidae; genus Bos; species Bos taurus. Next base: position 9,830,036 of record NC_037336.1, read on the forward strand.
TGCTTCTGGTTTTCAGTCTTATTTTTACAGTAGTCTCAAGACTTCTCCCTCTATACAGCACCGTTGATAAAACATGTAGGTTAAAGATGAAAAGTTTCTCCACAGTGAGGGACACCCAGAGAGGTTCACAGAGTTACATGGAGAAGAGAAGAGGGAGAAGGGAGTTAGAGGTGACCTGAATGAGATGAGGTGGAATCAAAAGAGGAGAGAGCAAGCTAGCCAGTAATCACTTCCTTATGTGTGCTCCAGAGTCTGGACCACTCAAGAGATGTTCATGGAGTTATACAGAGAAGAGAAGAGGGAAGAACAGACAGAGGTGGCCAGGAGGATAAAAGTGGGGAATGAAAAGGAGAGAGACAGATCCAGCCAGTACTCAGTTCCCTAAGTGTTCTCCACCATCTGGAATACCCAGAGATTCAGAGTTGGGTAGAGAAGAGAAGGGGGAGGGAGGAGACAGAGGCGACCTGGTGGAGAAGAAGGAGAGTCCAAAGGGGGAGAGAGCAGTCAAGCCAGTAATCTCTCTCCCAAGTAAAAATGGGTACTAAAGATTGGGTTCTTAAAGGTACAAAATTGATAACAAATACCAAAAAGCAAAGAATTAAAATTCTAGAGTAGAGGTTGGATTTTCAAAAATACAATATTAAAGAAAAGAAGAAGAAAAAAAGAGACAAAATTATTAAAATATATATATATGAAGTTTGATTTAAAGTTTTTTTTTTTGAAAAGTAATAGGTTATAAAAATGAAAATTAAAGGAGTAATAGAGGACTTAAAAATTAAAAAAAGTTAAAAAAGAAAGAAAACAAAGAAAAGAATGATCGTAAAAATGGTAAAAATGTATCTAGGACTTTCTCTGGTGGTGTTGTGGGCAGTGTGGGGTCAGTTCATTTTTGGATAGTTCCTTGGTCCGGCTTATATTTTTCAAGATCTGTAGGCCCCTTCCTATGTAGTCGGTACTAACTACGGGGTTTTAATCTATTGCACCTGTCACTTCCAAGGCGTTTACCTGGGTTTTAGCTTCTTCTGTTTGCTGGTCTCTTCAGTGTCTGATTTCCGCCCTGATACTTTTGTCTTAGGCTCACTTGTTCAGTCGCGCTGTGGGGAGGGAGGGACACTGCTAACAAATAATACTGGCGTGTGCTCGTAGTGTCTCAGCCACACTGGGCCTGCCCCCGCTCACGGTCCACACTGCTCAGCCTCTAGGTTGGTCTGCCGGTAACCGTCCGAGGCCGGCCCTGAGCTGCATGCACCTCCCGGGTCTGAGCCTCTCAGGTTCAGGCACTCGGGTAGTCCTCAGAGGCGCAGACTCCGTTGGGCCTGCGTTTTGTGCCCTTCCCAGCTTCGAGCAGCTCAGATGATGAGGTGTTTGGCGAGCAGGGTCACTGCGACTTATCGCCTCTCCCATCCTTGCTGCTCGGTTTTCTGGGGGTACAACCGGCACACCTTCTCAGGTGGATGACTGTCCAGAGCCCTAAGAAGTCTTAGTAAGCAAAGAAGCCTGTTTGCAGTTTGGTAGATAATGTCTCTCTGGGGCCGCGATAGCCCCCTTCCAGCTCTGGCTGCCTGTCACCCGAGGGGGATGGTCTGCAGCTGGCTAGTTCTGTTCCGCCCTTTGTTCTGTGCTGGGGCCTGGCAGTGTCTTAGGGCTTTTCCAGTGGTAGCTATCCCACAGTCTGGTTTGCTAGCTCAAATTAGTTCACTCTGATTACCCTCGGGGGCATTCAGGCCCCTGGTTTGCTAGCCCAAATTAGTGCACTCTGATTACCCTCGGGGGCATTTAGGCCCGATCCTTACTCTAAGCAATGCAGCCCGCGCCTCCCTGCCCAGCCCCGCTTGCTAGTGGCGGGCGCAGGTGTCTGCGCTGCTTCTCCGCTGGGTGGGTTACTGTTGGGCTTAATCTGTGGGTTTTAATTATTTACTTTTTTTTCCTGCCTATTGTGTTGCCCTCTGTGCTTCCAAGGCTGGGCACAGACTCGGCAGTGAGAGTGTTTCCTGGTGTTTGGAAACTTCTCTCTTTTTAAGACTCCCTTCCCGGGACGGAGCTCTGTCCCTACCTCTTTTGTCTCTTTTTTGTCTTTTATATTTTTCCTGCCTCCTTTCCAAGACAATGGGCTGCTTTTCTGGGTGCCTGATGTCCTCTGCCGGCATTCCGAACTTGTTTTGTGGAATTTACTCAGCGTTTAAATGTTCTTTTGATGAATTTGTGGGGGAGAAAGTGGTCTCCCCATCCTATTCCTCCGCCATCTTAGGACCGCCTCTACATAATGTATTTTTTTCCCTCCCCTGCTTTTAAGATTTTTCTTTTCGTTCCTAGTTTTAAGCAATTATACTGTGATGTACCTTTGAGTGACTTTTTAAAAAGTTTCTTGTGTTTGAGGTTCTTTGAGGTTCTTAGTTCTGCACATTTATAGTTTTCACAAAATTTGAGCATATTTCTTCAGTCGTTTCTTTAATCTTTTTAAATTTTTCCTGTTAACTTCCTTTCTTAATTCAGGAATTCTGATTTAATTAGGGGTACTGCCCTGGTGGTCCAGTTGTTAGCAATCTACCTTGCAGTGCAGGGGACACAGGTTTGATCCCTGGTTGGGGAACTAAGATCCCATGTGCCCCAGAGCAGCTAAGCCTGCACCACAGCTACTGAGCAGGCGCGCCACAGCTGGTGCAACTGTAGCTGTGTGTGTGTACATGAATATATATTTCTCTCCCTATCCAGTTCCATGCCTCTACTTAATTTGTTCATTTTTTTCTGTAACTTCTTGGATGTATGGAAATCATGGGTAATAATGATGTTTTTAATGTCTTTGCCTACTATTCCTGTCATTATGTAATTTTGGGGTCAGTTTCAACTGATTGATTTTTCTCCTGTCTGTAGATAGTATTTTCCTGCTTCTTAGCCTGCCTAATAATTTTTTATTGAATGCTAGATTCTGTGAATTTTGCTTCTTGATTCTGAATTCAGTTATTTGGAAATAGTCAGTCCTTTCAGATCTTGCTTTTATTGTTTTTTTAGGAGAAGCTGGCCTGGAGAATCCCAGGGATGGGGGAGCCTGGTAGGCTGCCATCTATGGCGTTGCACAGAGTTGGACACGACTGAAGCGACTTAGCAGCAGCAGCAGAGTAGCATTTACTCTAGAGTTAGTTTTTCCGATGGATGAGGCAAGATTCTTCTGAGTTCCACGTCTGATGCTCCATGAGTGTTGAGGTCTTTGGTCTGGTGGCTGGGCACAGACTCGATTCCTGTTTTGAGCTTTACGGTTATTCCCTCTGTCTTGTTGCCCCTAGTTGTTCTGGGGTGTTCTTCCTCTGCCCTCTGGTTTCCTCATGTTTGTGCATTAATAGTGCTTGGCTGCATACTTGAAGGTGGCCTTTCACAGACCTAGGGTGTCCTCTGTGTGCATCCCTCCACTTCTGTTCTCTGCCGTGGAAAGTCTGGTAACCTTGGTCTCTGGCTCCTAGCTCCATCATCTCCACAGGGAGACCCCCGGGCGGCTTCTGGGTTGGTTTTCCATCCGCCGTGGCGTGGCGGGGACTCTCCCCAGGCGGGACGCTCTTGGTCCTCAGTCTCTCGGTTCCCAGTCTCTTCAGGAAAGTTGTCTTACATAGTTTGTCTGGATTTTAAGGTTTTTTAAAAATCAGTAGGGTAAATTCAGTGGCCATTCCTTCATGTTGGCTAGAAATGGAACTCTGTGTAGTACTTTAGTAGAAAAGGGGCAGGGAAAGAAAATTACTTTTAAAAACTTTAGTTTCTTTTTACTGAAACTTTAACTTTCCCTAGGAGAAGGCAATGGCACCCCACACCAGAACTCTTGCCTGGAAAATCCCATGGATGGAGGAGCCTGGTAGGCTGCAGTCCATGGGGTTGCTGAGGGTCGGACACGACTGAGCAACTTCACTTTCACTTTTCACTTTCATGCATTGGAGAAGGAAATGGCAACTCACTCCAGTGTTCTTACCTGGAGAATCCCAGGGACAGGGGAGCCTGGTGGGCTGCTGTCTCTGGGGTCGCACAGAGTCGGACACGACTGAAGTGACTTAGCAGCAGCAGCAGCAGGCTTCTTGGAGAGAATAGTTGTACTGAGTTTATTCAAAGCATTTGTTTTCATGTAAGACTTAGAGCTGCTGGCACAACACTGGAGGAGATGGCAGAACGACTGCTGTCGAAGCTGCCCTGCAGCCCCAGGGTTCATTGCAGCCCGGCCTTGCTGACTGGCGATGCCACAGAGCGATCCGCCCAGCCAATCCTTGTCCCCTGCAGGCTGACTGAACGTGTAGAGGAAGTCCCCTATGATAAGCTCTTCAGATATAAATGTGATGTTATGTTGCTGACTGCTGATAACACAGATTTTTGTCAAGTCAAATTAAAACATGATTATACTCTACAGCATATTATTATATATTTCATATTTCACAGATCATCTCATTCTATTTTGTACTATTGAAAACATCTGTGTATGTAATTAGAGCATGCAGTTCTCAAACGGGTACAGACTTTGGCTTAGTCTTTGCATTGATTCTTCACGCTAAAAATGCAGACAAGACTCATATGTTCCACGGTGATATTTGTTGAAATTTGATACATCAATGTTTCATTGGTTTATTACTGATACCAGACATTAAGTGGGCTTAATCAGCCATCTCCATTATTTGTGAACTTGAAAGACAAGAAGGTAGTTGAACTTCATAGCTAACTCTGATTATCATGTTAGCCAACAGTTTCTGCTTTCCCCATATCAAGGCTTTTGGTTTAATATGTAAAATAATATGTGAAAAATATAAAGACACTATTAAAATTCATTTTTTCACTTAATGTTGAAAGTTGGTGTTAATTGAGCTGGTATCAGAAGGTGGAGAAAAAGCATTTTTTGTTCCTGTGTAGTTAACAGGTAATAATAGCAAACTGAATAATTGAGTATTCATTATGCCTCTTCTTAAGTTATGGTTTCATTCATTTCACTGGCCTGTTCATAACTGTTCAGTGAGTCCTTGTTGCTGACAGCGTAGCATCACATTTAGGAGCCCAGACTCTGCAGTGCCCTCGGCTGTATTTTCACTGTTGCTCTCATCCTTTGTGTTTTGTTAGATGCTGTTGACCAAAGCTCCCGTGTGCCTTCACTCTCCTTTCGTGTGGTTTTTAATCCTATTGGAATTGTGCCAGGGCCTTTGTGCTTTCTGTTTTCTCTATCCGGAACGCTTTTTGCCAGGTATCTGCTTGTCTCCTGTCTTGGGGCTCTGCTGAAATGCCACCTCATCAGTGTTGTGTTCCCTACCGCTTGTATTGAAAATAGCATCCTGTCTTTTTTCTAAGTGCTTGCTGTTCTCCGTACTTGCTTATTTTTTTATTCCTCCATAACCTTTATCATAAGCTGACATCCTAAACATTTTCTGACTTATTTCTGTCTCTCTCTTGCTTCACTGGAACATGCAGTGTATGAAGGCAGGGACTTTCATCTGTTCTGTTTTCCTACTGGATTCCTACCATCTAGAAAGTTTTGGGCACGTAATAAGCATTCAGCACATTTTTGATGACAGTGAGTTAATGAGTGAGTGACTGAACGATTAACCATCTGAGTCTCTGCTCACCTGAGTCTCATCCATCTTCCCAGGCCCACTCCAGGTTACACTCATGGCACATTCATGAAGCCTTCTCCAACTGTTACTGCTCATCTGATCTTTTACTCCTTTGAACTTGTGGCATTTTCATATTGGTGTAAGAGAGAATTTTTTAATAGATATAATTGCATGTGATTGGTGTAGGCTCTAGGATGGTAAGATTTGATCACTTGAAATGTTTAAGGGGTGACAAGATGGCCTTGTCCGTAAAGGCGGCTGAAGGTGATATGTGCCAGGTGCTGTAATTTCAGGGAACCCTACAGGATGTGGGTGAAATTGCCCTGTGTAGCAGTTTTGGAAACTGGTGTTTGGAGGGGCCGTCTTACTTGCCTGTAGTTCTGTACCTTACTGTCCTGGCAGTTCAGACGCAGATCTTTCTGCAGCAGAGCCGTGAGGTTACCTTAGTCAGTGACTGCTCCGGGACCCTGGCCCACTGCAGTGGCGTGCGGTGTGGCGGTTTGGCCTGTTTACCAAGGAATGAAGGCCGGGATGGTGAGGAGCAGCAGCGCTTGGTTAGGGCGAGAGAAAACTTAAGCAGTTTTGGATAATGGTGCAGTTAGAAACACCCAAAGGGAAACAGAGGCACCGAGATTCTGATTCTGTTCAGATCTTGGCCTGGTGTTAGGTCAAGATTTTGGCAACAGCGTTGGTGGATCTTATTTTGATTTCTTTTAAGAAACGTTTATTGTTGGGGTTTATTGCTTTAGTTTTTGTCTTAATATGATCCAAATGATCTTACTTTAAAATTAAAATGAAAAATCTTAACCTTTAGGCTAGTCTTCAGAGGGTAATACCTAGTATGTTTAATTGGGTTATAAATTAATGAATTAATACTTACCAAGATCTGACTGTGTGTCAGATACTGTGTGTCATGCAGAGTATCCCTCACTTGATGTTTCCTGCCTATTCCCGTTCACCATCTATTTTCAGCACCTTTTCACTGATAGGGTAGCCAAAGCAGTGCACTGCTACTTTGTTTGCTTTTCTGTGCACTTAAGTATTTTCATAATTAAAATCAAAAATAATTGTATAACCCTGTTTTTAGTTAATGCTTTTGTATTAATAGACAAAGGGGAAAAGTTTGCCATACTGCCAAATGGCGCCCACTGTTAATTAAGATGCCCACACTGTCCTCTGAATTATTTTATGTTGGGAGTATTGTTAGAATTTTGGCATGAATGAATAATAATAATGGACTGTAGATTTCAGGAATGAGAGAAAAAGTGGAATAGTTGAGTTGCTACTGTATAGGTATAGGGTATATTCAGCAGATCAGGGTTCAATATGGGCTTCCCTGGTGGCTCAGACAGTAAAGAATCTGCCTGCAAAAAAAAAAAGAATCTGCCTGCAATGTGGGACACCCAAGTTTGGTCCTTGGGTCACGAAGATCCCCACGAAGATCCTCTGGAGAAGGAGAAGGGAATGGCAACCCTCTCCAGTGTTCTTGCTTGGAGGATTCCATGTACAGAGCAGCCTGCAGTTCATGGGGTCGCAAAGAGTTGGACACGACTGAACAACTGAGTGAAGTGAATATTCAGTATAGTTTCTAGAGTTTAATTATTGGGAATTAGAATAATATTAGAATAAAACTGATGATTAGGAACCTAACTGTGTATTTTACCAGATATATTTGTCTTTCCTTGTTCTGGGTTTTCCTGTGATCTTAGCAGTAGTTGGCTTTTATCGGCTGCTTTTGACATTAATGATTTCTTTTGTTATAAGTTAAGTTTTGATAACAGTAAATTTAGTTGTACTGGAATTTAGATTTATTAGATTTTGTTAATTTTTATCACATTAACACGCAACATTTTGAGCTTGATTTTAATTTGACAAAATGAGTAAACCATCTCTGAACGTGTCCATTTTTAGCCATTCTCTAGAATTTTTTGAAATTATCTATGATAGAGCATATGATTTATTATTTTGATAACCAAAGCATGTTGAACTTAAATTAGTAATACCAAATAAAAATTTATATTGAACATTTTTTAAGTTAAAAGGAATGATAGTGAGTTTTTTCCCCTGGTTTTATTGTGGAACAGTTGGCATACACTGCTGTGTGAGTATAAGTTGTGCAGCATGATGATTTGTCTTACGGACATTGAGCAGTGATTACCACAGTAAGTTTTGTTAACATCCATCGTCTCATGCAGATAAAAGTGAATGTGCGTGGAGGTGTGCTTGTTGTACCTTGTGGTGGGAACTCTTACTCTACTCTTAACAGCAGCGTTCCCGTCATACAGCACTGTTAACTGTCATTGTCATGTTGTACACACACCTCTAGTGCTTTCTATCTTACAGCTAAACGCTTCAGTCTTTTGACCACCTTCATCTGTTTGTGTTGTTTATTGGGAAAGAAGAAGCTATATGACTTGCCACTTGCTGATTTTCACAGAGCAGATTTTGTAAGAGAAATGACTAAAGCAGAGTATTTTATTATTGCTCCCTCCTCTCCACAAACTCTCTTTCTAGTATTTCTGCCTTTTTCTTGGTCAGTGCTACTAGGGAAAATCAATATATACAGTCTTCTCCTATTTCAGTTTAAATTTCTTTGTTCAGTGATAAGCTGGGGATATTGGTGTGGCTCAGATGGTAAAGAATTTGCCTGCAATGCAGAAGACTCCGCTTCAATCCGTGGGTTGGAAGATCCCCCTGGAGAAGAGAGTGGCAACCCACTCCGGTATTCTTGCCTGGGGAATTCCATGGACAGAGGAGCCTGGTGGGCTATAGTCCTTGGGGTCACAGAGAGTCAGACACGACCGGAAGACTAACACTTTCAGCCTTACTTCACTTTTAAACTTGTAGGGAAGTTGCCCATAGGCCCAGATTAACCTTGTATTTCTGATAAGTCTGATCCATTTTTCTTAATGATTTGTTTTTTCACAAGGCCTTTGAGTTAGAGAATTTTTAAGTTTTGTCTCTGCTGTGGAATACGTATCTGAATCTTTTTGAGGTTTTCAGAGAGTTTATGCTGAAAGAAAGATTAGAAGTAACTTAACTAGAAGCTAAAACTCAAAATGTGATAATTAAGTGGTTAGGAGAAGTCTTAAAAATATTTTGTTGTTAATGGAAATGAATCTAGCAAAAGATGGGGCTAGGGAAATAGGTGAAGCTGAAGTGCCTTGCTAGGTAATGTTTAGGGGAATTAAACTTTGTCTGCTGGGTTCATAAATCTGAGAGGCAGTGTTTGGGGTTAGGAAGCTGTTTCTGAGGATGTTGTACAATGTAGCCCTCCGGGTAGTGCTTGGTGAGCTCCTGAACAGGGGCGGAGGTACAGTTGAGATGAGGTTAATGTCGCGGGTTTGAAAAATAACTGTGACTAAAATGGGGAGTTCCCTGGTGTCTTAGTGGCTAGGATTCTGGGCTTTCACTGCTGTGGCCTCAGTGTAGTCCTGATCGGGAAAAACCCTGCAAGTTGTGCAACGCAGCCAAAAAAAATAAAACAGCAGCAACAGAAAAACTAAAATGATCAAAACTTTTGTTTGATTGAATGGTGATGGAGGCTGAAAGCGAGGAATAAGAATGACGTGTTTCTGAAGTCATCAGGTGGATAGTGTTGCCGCCAGCTGACTTGGCGGAGTCAGGAGGAGCGGAGGGACAGGGGCCAGACGTGGGAGAGGGGGCTCCGTGGAGAGACCAACTCTGTCTTGGACATGGCACTGTGGTAGCCTGGTTGGTTATTAAGAATCTGATGCTTAGAGAAGAGATTGGTGTTAGAGATACACCACATTTCTTCCTTTATGAAAAGGACTTTCTTAGGTTTCTTATCTTGAGAAGTGTCTAATAGATAATGTGTACCTTTAGTGTGCTTTTTCTCCTTAAATAGGTTATTTTGTATCATATAGTCATTGAAATAGCATGATTTAAGGAAATTGAAGATTCTGAAGCCAAAATCATGGCCTGTATCAATAGTAAATGAAATGAGCCAGGAAGGGTGTTTGTAGTGATCATTTGAATATGGGAGATGGTGGTATTTTTATTTTCAGAGAAGAAACTTAGGTTCAGAGAAGTTGTATAAATACAGGGATACATTTTTTCTAAATTTTTTTTACTACAGTTGTCTATTGAGTGGTCATGCATAAATTTCTGTTTCATTTATTCATTTCTACAAGTGAAAGCATATGATGAAACAAGGGCAACTATTGATGTAGTACTCTCCATCATCTTTTATCTAGTCTCCAAATGTTAACATTTTACCACATTTGCTCCTTTTTTTCCTACATAAACAGACATGTTATATTTTTTATGAACTATGTGAGAATAAGTTATAAACAAAACGCTCCTATACCCCTAGCTTCAGTGTTTACTTTCTAAAAACAAGGAATTTTTTAAAGTCATAAATTATCAAAATCAGGAAATTATTATTGATATAATTCTGTCACCTATCCCATAGGCCTTACTCAGATCTCATCGATTGTCCCAGTAATATCAGGGGTGAATTTTCCATTTGTCAGGATTGACAGATACAAATACAGGAAAATGTCACATAATTAAGGAAAACTTTGGGTTGAAATCAGAGTGTTTGCAAACACAGCCAGCTTTCTTAAGATAATGACCTATGTGAGTATGTTTGTCTGCTCTGTATCCTGCAGTTATCTTTTTTGGAAAGAGTAGGGGGTAGATTACCATTTTGTTTTTGCCTTGTAACTACCCCTTCCAGTGCCTAATGGAAAAACAGTGCATTTCCAAAACATTCTTTGGTGGAATCCTTTCATTAATTTTCTTACCTAGCTTTATCTTTTTCTGTCTTGTCTTTCGTATTTACTAGGCATGTGCTGGGCACTACAATAAAATGCTGGATATAAATACACACACACACACAGATTGTGCTTGATTCATTCCTAGAGACTGTTGTTGTTCAGTCACTCAGTTGTGTCCGACTCTTTGCGACCCCATGGACTGCAGCACGCTAGATTTCCCTGCCCTTCATCTCCCAGACTTTGCTCAAACTCATGTCCGTTGACTCCGTGATACCATCCAGCCATCTCATCCTCTGTTGTCCCCTTCTCCCACCTTCAGTCTTTCCCAGCATTGGAGTTTTCCAATGAGACAGCTTTTCACATCAGGTGGCCAAAGTGTTGGAGCTTCAGCTTCAGCATCAGTCCTTCCGGTGAATATTCAGGGTTGATTTCCTTTGGGATGGACTGGTTGGATCTCCTTGCAGTCCAAGGAACTCTCAAGAGTCTTCTCCAACACCACAGTTCAAAAGCATCAATTCTTCAATGCTCAGCCTTCTTTATGGTCCAGCTCTCGCATCCCTACATGCCTACTGGAAAAACCATAGCCTTGATTACAAGAACCTTTGTTGGCAAAGTGATGTCTCTGCTTTTAACCATTTTATAGTACATGTTTTATTACTGTATTTGATGTAGGGATGTAAAAGTGGCCCTTCATAGACAGTGTTAAAAACAAACACAAAAGCCTCCTTGGCGTGTCTTAGGCACGCCTTCAGCACTTTTGAAATGTGCGGCGGGGTGGGCCTTCAACTGGGGGAGCGTGCTGTCCTCCTCAGTCCTGTGGCCCGCGGCCCCCTCGCCGCCATCGTGGGCCCAGGTGTCTGCAGGGTTTGTTCCCCTGCCTCCTTCTGGTCTCTGGTCAAGCACACCGTCTCCTGACCAAGTGACAGTGACGTGCCTGGCCATTTCCCCCAGTCCTCCCGGTCCACTTCTGCTTTGTTTTTCTCTCTAATGTCTGCTGCCCCTGGCACACTGTTCCTCTCACATGTTAGTTCGCTGTGTAGTGCTTTCCACTGGCGTGTAGACTCCCAAGAGGGCAGGAGTTCACCGGTTTTGTTCACCACTGACTCCTCAGAGCCTTGCACAGTAGTGCCTTGAGATGGTCAGCACTCCACAAATGCTTGTTGGGTAAATACATGTACTGCTATTCTGAGTGTAAGAGACTTAAAAAAAATTCTGAGGGAATTATTTAAATATTGCAACTTAAGTGCCATCTTTCTGAATAGAAAAGTTTTAAAATTTCTTTATTCTAGAGATTTTCTTTCAAAAGCTTTGTTTTCTGTTACGTTATTGGTTTGGGTCTATATAAGAGTCTTACCAAATTAAGATTCTGAACAGTGATGACTGCAGTGTGTTAAAGATCAGTTATTTTTTTGAAAAATAAAACTATACACCCTCCTCTTTTTTTTTTTTTTTTTTTTTTTTACTATTTACTGTCAGTCTTATTTCAGACAAATTTTAGGAGAAAAAATAAATTACCTAAGAAAGAATATTGCTGTGAGTTCATTTTTAAGTGACTACAATTGCTTGGCGTGTATTAATGCTTTATATTCTAGTCTCCTGGAAATGATTGATTAAAATACCACACAGAACCTTTCTTCTAATCAGCATTGTAATGACTCTTTCAGTTTTGGAAAGTTGTGCAGAAATTCTGTCAGATGTTATCACTACCTGTCATGTTGTAACATTCCTGATGCCACTTTGCAGAGAAATGTAAATGTGAGGTAGATCAACTGTAGACAAGTAGGTCATACCAAAGAATGTTACTTTCATATTAAAAAAAAAAGGGTATTTAAAAAAACATTTTATTTCCTTCCTAGTAAAACATTGGGAGAAGGCAGTGGCACCCCACTCCAGTACTCTTGCCTGGAAAATCCCATGGATGGAGGAGCCTGGTAGGCTGCAGTCCATGGGGTCGCTAGAGTCAGACACGACTGAGCGACTTCACTTTCACTTTTCACTTTCATGCATTGGAGAAGGAAATGGCAACCCACTCCAGTGTTCTTGCCTGGAGAATCCCAGGGGCGGGGGAGCCCGGTGGGCTGCCGACACGACTGAAGCGACTTAGCAGCAGCAGCAGCAGTAAAACATTGTATGTTAAAATATTTCGTATTTTAAAAAATAAACTAAAAAGGAAAACCTAGAGCAGAACGTTCTTTGACATAAATCACAGCAGTATTTTTCAGATCTCTCTCCTAAAGTAAAGGAAATAAAGGCAAAAACAAATGGGACCTAATTAAACTTAAAAGCTTTTGCACAGCAGAGGAAACCATCAACAAAATGAAAAGACAGCCTACAGAATGGGAAAAGATATTTGCAAATGATACAGCCAATAAAATATTAATATCCAATATATGTAAACAATTCATACAACTCAACATCAGAAAAACAAGCAACCCAATTAAACTGAATAGTCATTTTTCTAAAGAAGAAATGCAGATGGCAAACAGGCACGTGAAAAAATGCTCAAGGTTGCTAATCGTGAGAGAAACACATATCAAAACCACAGTGAGAGATCACCCCACACCTGTCAGAATGGTCATCAACTAAAAGAACGCAAATAACAAATGTTGGCAAGCATGTTGAGAAAAGGAAACCCTTGGTGAGAATGTCAATTGGTGCAGCCACTGTGAAAAACTACAAAATGGAAACGTCTTAAACAACTAAAAACAGAACTGCCGTATGACCCAGCAATTCTCCTCTTGGGTTGTGCGTGTTTAGTCACTTTAGTCGTGTCCAACTCTCTGCGACCCTGTGGACCGTGGCCTGCCAGGCTCCTCCGTCCATGGGATTCTCCAGCCAAGAACACTGGAGTGGGTTGCCATCTCCTTCTCCAGGGACTCTTGGGTTATATATATATAAAAAGACGAAAACCACTAATTCAAAACCTTGATGTCATAGCAACATTATTTACATTTGCAGAGCTGTGGAAGCAACCTGAGTGCCCAGTAACAGTTGATTGGATTAAGATGATGTGGTGTACTTATACAATGGAACATTACTCAGACATAAAAAAGAATAAAATAATACCACTTGCAGCAGCATGGATGATTTGGAGGGTATTATGCTAAGTGATGGAGAAGGCACTGGCGACCCACTCCAGTACTCTTGCCTGGAGAATCCCATGGACGGAGGAGCCTGGTAGGCTGCAGTCCATGGGGTCGCTAAGAGTCGGACACGACTGAGCGACTTCACTTTCACTTTCATGCACTGGAGAAGGAAATGGCAGCCCACTCCAGTGTTCTTGTCTGGAGAATCCCAGGGACGGGGGAGCCTGGTGGGCTGCCATCTATGGGGTCGCACAGAGTTGGACACGACTGAAGTGACTTAGCAGCAGCAGCAGTAGCGTGCTAAGTGAAAGAGGTCTGACAGAGAAAGACAAATACTGTATAATGTCACTTATATGTGGAATCTAAGAAATACAACAAACTAGTGAATATAATAATAAAGAAGCAGATGTACAGGTAAAGAGAATGAGCTGGTGTTTCCCAGTGGACATGGGGAGAGGCACAATAGGGGAAGAGGAATTGGAGTCAAAAGTATTAGGTATGAGATGAACTACATGGAGATAGTGGAGGACAGAGGAGCCTGGCGAGCTGCAGTCCATGGAGTCACAAAGAGTCAGGCACGACTTAGCGACTGAAGGACAAACAAAAGAGCTTCAAGAATGTATTGTACAGCATGGGGAATATAGCCAGCATTTTGTAATAACTGTAAATGGAGTAAATGGAGTGTAGCCTTTAAAAATTACATAAAAATAATTTTTTAAAAAGTGAACTAAATGTTTTGTTGAGTATGTTTTCTGGAAGAAACTGGAACTTTGAAATAACTGCTGTTGAAATAGTAATGATGGAGCATCTGTGTACACTTCTGGGTTTAATTATGAAACCATCTAAACGGGAGCTGGGTCCATGTCTTCTTGGCCAGTGTTTCTGTGTCTCTGACAGGACTCCACATCATCCACTCCACACATGCACTGAGATCATCCTCTAGCACTTGGCAGTGGCAGCTCACTAGTTCTGCTACTGGCTGTCATGCTTTCTTTTCTGGTAAAGAAAAAGCAGTAAAAGGAACACATGATATTTCATTCTCATATTTAAAGAAATGTATAAAAAATTTTAAAGCAGCTTTGGTGAGATATAATTTACATGTTGTAAAGTTCATTTATTTTAAGTATGTAATTCAGTGATTTTTAATGTGTTGGCAGACTTCTGCAACTGTCACTGCTATAAAATTTCAGGACACTTCTGTCATTTCAGAAAGATCCCTCATGCCTATTTGCAGTCCCCCTGGCCCCTTACTCATTGTTTTGCAAGTTAGTAGTTTGGTTTTTACTGTGGAAAACATGTCTTCATGAAGCAGCAAAAGGTAGTTGATGCTCTGGGGTGAAGAGCTGAGGGCTTCACGGTGGTGCAGGGGAAAGGGCTCTTTGCTTGTTTTGGTTTGCTCCCAGCTGTGTTTGGTGTGAGTGCTTCCTTTCGGGGCCCCTTTACTGCTGGCCATGTCCCCCCTTCCCCAGGAGCCCACTGCCTGGTGCTGCCCTGTGAGCCACCTTCCCGCCCCAGAGGGTTCTGCCCCCTGCCTCGCCTCTGCTCCCCCTTGATCAAAATTCTCTGTCCATTGCAGTTTCCTTCTTCAGCAAATAAAACCAAACCAAATCCAGTTCTTACTGCCTGTAAGCTTAGGTATAATGAGGAAAGAAATGAACTTATAATAATATGGGAAGGATTGATACTTCTGGAGAGGTGAAGAGATTATTTGCATCTTTAAATCTGTATTACTAGCTTCAACAGTAAATGACTTAGCATTTCAACCGGTGACAGTGGAGAGTAAAACCAGGCATCCAGTGGAAAGGAATTTTGTTTCGAAGGGTGGAATTATCGTGGTAGGAGATGCAGAGTATTCACAAGTGTGTTCTGGAATCTGCTCATGGAATAGTCTTAGCTCGCTCTCTCCTCTGATTGCTAGATTTGTTTTTTTTTTTTTTTTTTTTTTGATTCTACATTTCTCAGTCCCCAAAATACAGTGTGGGAATATTATCTACTTCCTATGGCATCTGGTCCCATCACTTCAAGGCGAATAGATGGGGAAAAAATGGAAACAGTGACAAACTTTATTTTCTTGGGCTCCAGAATCACTGTGGACCATAACTGCAGCCATGAAATTAAAAGATGCTTGCTCCTTGGAAGAAAACCTAGACAGTGTATTAGCAGAGAAATTGCTTTACTGACAAAGGTCCATCTAGTCAAAGCCATGGTTTTTCCAGGAGTCATGTATGGATGTGAGAGTTGGACGATAAGGAAGGCTGAGTGCCAAAGAATTGATGCTTTCTAACTGTGGTGCTGAAGAAAACTCTTGAGAGTCCCTTGGGCAGCAAGGAGATCCAACCCGTCAATCCTAAAGGAAATCAACCCCGGATATTCATTGGAAGAACTGATGCTGAAGCTGAAGCTCTAGTACTTTGGCCACCTGATGCAGAGTCAACTCATTGGAGAAGACCCTGATGCTGGTAAAGATTGAAGGCAGCAGGAGAAGGGTTGAGATGAGATGGTTGGATGGCATCACTGCCTCGATGGAAATGAGTCTGAGCAAGCTCTGGGAGATAGTGAAGGACAGGGAAGCCTGGTGTGCAGGAAGCATGGGATTGCAAAGAGTTGAACACGACTGAGAGACTGAACAACAGCAACATTTATTAGGATTAAATCAGGCGTTGTTTCTGGAATAGAATGAATAATGTTTTGCATATTCAGTAAGATGCTAGTTTCCTGTTAAATACTTCCTTGTGTGTTTGGCAGCAGTAACTCAGGTGACTCAAGTTCTTAGGTGTCATTTGTAAGCTAGACACTGTCTGCAGTTTTATAGCACACAAAGATCAATAAAATGAAGTCCCTGTGCTCAAAGAGATCACTGTGTCACAGAAGAGATAGCTGAAGCAATTAACTGTAAATCACTGTGATAAATGTTATTAAAAAAGTGTTGGGGGAATTGGAGGAGGCTTTATGGAAGGATTAAGTCTTGAAAGAAATTTTTTATTTATAAAAAAGATTCAAAGAGATTTTTCTGTTTGCTAGTCTCTCATGGTAATCAGAAATTTGAGAAGTTTCTTTTCAGAAGAGCATATGATTTCATTTTATTTCTCAAATACTGCGATATCTACAAGGCAAGTATAATGAATTTTCAGTAAAATTCCTGTTCTTTTTAAAAATATATGTATGTTTTTACATTATTTGGATACCAAATGATTTATCATTCAACAAACCTCATTTTTCCCAGTTTCTACAGGGTTTCTTTTCTTAAAACTGTATTTTTTGGGCTCCAAAATCACTGCAGATGGTGATTGCAGCCATGAAATGAAAAGATGCTTACTCCTTGGAAGGAAAATTATGACCAACCTAGATGGCATATTCAAAAGCAGAGACGTTACTTTGCCAACAAAGGTCCGTCTAGTCAAGGCTATGGTTTTTCCAGTAGTCCTGTATGGATGTGAGAGTTGGACTGTGAAGAAAGCTGAGTGCCAAAGAATTGATGCTTTTGAAGTGTGGTGTTGGAGAAGACTCTTGAGAGTCGCTTGGACTGCAGGGAGGTCCAACCAGTCCATTCTGAAGGAGACCAGTCCTGGGTGTTCTTTGGAAGGAATGATGCTGAAGCTGAAACTCCAGTACTTTGGCCACCTGATGGAAAGAGTTGACTCACTGGAAAAGACTCTGATGCTGGGAGGGATTGAGGGCAGGAGGAGAAGGGGACAACAGAGGATGAGATGGCTGGATGGCATCACCGACTCGATGAAGGTGAGTTTGAGTGAACTCCGGGAGTTGGTGATGGACAGGGAGGCCTGGCGTGCTGCGATTCATGGGGTCACAAAGAGTCGGACACAACTGAGCAACTGAACTGAACTGAAAGCTAGTAGTCACTTCTGTCATACAAATGTTAGGTGCATATGTATTACAACTGAAAAAAATTAAATCCGTAGTTAAATAAAGAAACTTAGCGGTAATCAGGTACTGCGGTATTGTTTGTTGGCCATAGCTTTACAGCACAGGTGAAACTCTTCAAGGTGCATGGGGCACTGTGTATTTTACCAGAAGGCACCTTGTCTTTATACCTTGTCCAGACCACACCTCGGAGAAGGCAATGGCACCCCATTCCAGTACTCTTGCCTGGAAAATCCCATGGACAGAAGAGCCTGGTAGGCTGCAGTCCATGGGGTCGCTAAGAGTCGGACACGACTGAGCGACTTCACTTTCACTTTCTGCTTTCATGCATTGGAGAAGGAAATGGCAACCCACTCCAGTGTTCTTGCCTGGAGAATCCCATGGACGGAGAAGCCTGGTAGGCTGCAGTCCATGGGATCGCAGAGTTGGACATGACTGAAGCAACTTAGCAGCAGCAGCAGCAGCAGCAGCAGCAGACCATTGTAATCGGACTTCTGTTTCAGTGACCACCTCAAATGCAGCTGTCTCTGCGAAGCCTGTGCTGATAGACCTGCCCTTTATTCATCTTTTCCTCTTTGCTTTTCCCTTTCCTTTTCCTACATCATTTGCACATACACTGTAACTGTTGAATGACTTACACTTACACTTAGATTTACACTAAAGTGCAAGCTCTTTGATGGAGGAATCTGTGTTTTGTTTCCTTCATTTAATACCTTGGTAAAGTAGACAGTACATATTTGGTGATTTAAATTGAATCTAGAAAACTAAGGTTCCATCAAAATGTACTTTATTATTATTAAATACCTCTTTTACAGTTTTGGCTCTGAAATGAGGAATAAATCTTTAGCATGTTCTGATTCCTGCTGCCAATGTGCACATATAATGTGTACAATGAATTAGATCGATTACAAGCTTAGCTGCTATAACTCAGTCAGTTCAGTCGCTCAGTCATGTCCAGCTCTTTGCGACCCCATGGACTGCAGCACACCACGCCTCTCTGTCCATCACCAGCTCCTGAATTCACCCAAAGTCATGTTCATCGAGTCGGTGATGCCATCCAGCCATCTTGTTCTCTGTTGTGAACAGCATGAAAAGGCTGTAACTGAAAGGCACTCAGGTACTCTGACTTCAGCAGGATAGAAGTTTGTTTCCTCAGGTTAGTATGGAGATGAACTACTATTGATGGTTTTGTCCTCTTCACCATGAAGTTTTCATATCTGGATCCAAGGCAGCAGCTTCCCTTCTCACCATTTTCTCAGCTCATGGGAAAGGGGAAGAGGCCCGAGACACACAGGCCCAGTCTGGGCCAGTTTTCCCATGGGTAATGGCAAAACACATCGTTTCAGTTCACATTCCATTGGCCACACTTGCTACAGAGGAGACTGAGAAATGTATTCTCTATCAGTGTAGCCTTGTTTGTAGGTAAAACTTAGGGGCTTTTTCTTTTTTTTTTTTAAAGGAAGAATGGCAAAAGGGTATTAAAAAGAACAGTTTCTGCCTCACAGGTTTTGCTTTTGTTTCTGCTTTTAAATAAATCATGGGTTGCTTCAGGTATTAAAGGACTTGTGTTTGACCAAGTCATCAGACTTAGCTGATATTTTACTGTGCTGCCTGCTCGCTTACTCTGCTGCCCCTTACTCTAGGTGACGCAGGCCACACAGTGCCTCCTGGTGAGAGCTGTGCCATTCACTTCAGTAGATGTGACTAGTCACAAATGGAGAAACAGCAGGTATCTGTTGTGGTGTCTTGTCTGAGACAAGCTATCGTGGGCTGTAGACATTTATAAGAAGGAGAATGGAGGTGTGGGGTCGTAAGGAAAGGCTTCATGGAGAATATGGGACTCTGGAGGCCTTGAAGATGAGGTAGGACTTGTGTGGTCACAAGCAGAACATTCTAGGCAAGGGAGGTGGTGTGCAGGAAAGTTTCAAGACTGGGTAACTGAGGTGTATTCAAGGGAAAGCAGTGAGTCTCTTCTGCTTTCTGACTAACCGATTGGCTTCCTGAATGTGTAAGTAAGTTGGAGTAGTGCAAAATAAAGTTGGGTCCAGATTATAGATATGTTAAAGATGTGGAGCTGGGGACTGAAAGGGAGGAAGGGTTTAACAGGATAATAGAATTCAAAATGGGTAAATGCCTCCCCCACCTGGTAATGGAATTCGGAAGGAACAGTTCTTTGTCTTTCCCTGCCTTCCAGCCGTGAGGTTACCCGTGCCTTCTCAGTTAACACATCTGCCCTAGCCCCATTCTTCTTGACTTCTCGGAAAGTTTTGACACGTCGACTATCTTTTTTTTTAAACGCAGTCCTTCTCTGGTTTTTCACTGCTTTTCTTTTTTTAAACTTCTTATTGGAGTATGGTTAATTTGCCGTGTTGTATTAGTTTCAGGTACGGTAAAATGAGTCAGTTACAGTCGCTAAGTTGTGTCTGGCTCTTTGCGACCCCATGCGCTGTAGCACACCAGACTTCCTGGAGTTTGCTCATGTCCATTGATTGGGTGATGCCATCCAACCAATACGTACATCCACTCTCTTTTAGATTCTTTTCCTGTGTAGGTCATTACAGAGTAGTGGCCTGTATTCCCTATGCTGTATAGTAGGTCCTCGCTTATCTGCTTTATGTACATGGTGTGTATGTGTCAAGTTGCCACCCCCTGCCCATAACCATAAGTTTGTTTTCCGCATCCGTGACTCTACTTTGTTTTGTAAATAAGTTCATTTGTATCATTTTTCTACATTCTGCAAAAGTGATATCATATGATATTTGTCTTTCTCTAACTCCTATAGGTCCGTCCATGTTGGTGCAAATGACATTATTTGATTCTTTTTATGGCTAAGTAATATTCCTCCGTATATATGTAACACATCTTTTTTTATCTATTCCTCTGTTGATGGATATTTAGGTTGCTTCCTTCTCCCAGCTGTTGTAAATAGTGCTGCAGTGAACAGTGGGGTATCTTTTTGAACTGTTGTTTCCTTTGGATATGCCCAAGAGTGGGATTGCTGGGTCATACGGTAGTTCTGTTTTTATCTATTTTTAGTTTCTTGAGGAACCTCCATACTGCTCTTTATAATGGTTGTACCAATTTTATATCCCCACCAGCAACGTAGGATGGTTCCCTTTTCTCCACAGCCTCTGCAGCATTTATTGTTTGTAGACTTTTTGATGATAACCATTCTGATTGGTGTGAAGTGGTATCTCATTGTAGTTTTGATTAGTATTTCTCTAATAATGAGCAATATTAGCCATCTGTATGTCTCAAAGAAAGACTCTTAAAGCAGCCAAGGAGAAAAGGATGGTTGCCTGCAGAGGAACCCTCACTTGTTCAGTTGCTCAGTCATGTCTGACTCTACGATCCCATGGATTGCAGCATGCCAGGCTTCCCTTTCCTTCACCGTCTCTTGGAGTTTGAAACAAACTCTGTAGGCCAGGAGAGTGGAATGACATTCTCAGAACACTGAAAGAGAAAAACTGTCGGTCAGGACTGCTCTACCCAGGAAAGTTACCCTTCAAATATGAAGGAGAAATGCAGGCTTTCCCAGACAGGGAAAAGCTGAGGGAGTTTGTGACCAGCAGACCTGCCTTATAAGAGATGTTGGAGTGAACTCTTCTACCTGAAATGGAAACGCAAATGTACACAAAACTTTGAGTAAGGTGGCAAATATAAAATTGTGACTATATCAGAATAGTTTGTCAAACCATTATAGCATAAAGCTTAAAGGAAAAGAAAGCAGTAAAAATAACTATAGCTTCTTCAGTTTAGTAACAGAATCACAAGATGAAAAGACACAAGATAAAGCATAAAATGGGAAGAGGAAAGGGACAGAACACATGTGAGCAAATGCAGATCCTCTCAGCAAGAAAAAGGACTGTTTTATCTATGAGACATTTTATACAAAAAGTAGTCTGGATCTTGCTGTTGTCCCTGTGGCCTGTGAATGGCAGCACTGGTGTCTCGGGTTGCTTGTCAGGTTGCAGAGTCGCAGGCACTGTCCGGGGCCACCAGATTCCATTGTGTCCCCCACGACATGCACGCGCCTTAGAGTTTGAGAGACACTGATCTGAAACTGACGCTGCATTTCTTTAACTTTTCTTGTTTTGAAACTTAGCTGCTGAAATAATTAGACCCTCCAGCTGTTCATCTATTTGTGTTTGCCTGTATCTGTCTTTTTGTTTACCTTAGATTTTTACGTAGACTTCAGAGGAGACTGTCCTGTTATGTATGAGTGATGGAGAGTAGCCGGGGGAGGCAGCTGTGGCTGGAGGGGTCACCAAAGTCGCCCAGAGCAGGCGGCATGTGACGGAGCGAGCCTGGCACCTCACAGCCTGCAGGAAGCATTAGGGGCAGAGGTGGCAACACGTGCAAAAGCAGGGAAGGCCAGGTGCACTTGGACGAGGACTGAGGTCTTCTCCGTGGGGGCTGGGGTCGGCCCCTCCGTTGTCGCGTGAGGCCTTTATTATATGGCTCCTCTGTCAGCTCCTGAAAGGTCCCCAATTCCCTGACACCCTGCCCTCTGCTCTGCCAGACTCCCTGACCACCCTCACCTTCTTCAGCCTTTGCTGAGACGTGTCTTGGCGTACTCTGTGTCAGTGGCTCCGGCCAGTGTTTAAGCTTTGTTTCAAGATTGGCCCCCTCTGTGAGACCTGCTTGCCTTCCCATAGCCTTGTCTCCTTGCCCCTGAAGAATGCTGGAGCATGTAGCCCCTGAAGGATGCCGGAGCGTGTAGCCCCTTCTCCACGGAATCTTCCCGACCCAGGGATTGAACCTGGATTTCCTGTGTTGCCGGCAGATTCTTTACCCTCTGAGCCACCGAGAAGCCTTTATATATATCACCTTGTGCTAAAATTGATTACAAATGTCCCATTTAACCACGTTGATATGTTATGTGCAGTCTGTTCATTTTCATTGTTGTATAATTTTCTGTGGTATGGAGATAATCGTACTGGTGAACATTTAAGTTGTCAATCTTTTCAGAAATCATGCTACTGTAAATACTCTGGTTACGCAGCTTCTTGAGTATATGTATGAGTTTCTTTGTAGTGTTTTTCAGCCTTGCTTGACTCTGGTCCAGAGAAACAGCATTTTATAATGTGACCTGATTTTTGTGTGTATGTGTGTCTGTACATATATATGTATATTACTGATTTTTTAAAGGTTTTAACAAAGTTATATTTACTCTTCATCTGATGCACTTATACCATTTTCCTTCTAAAAATAAATTCTGGTTGAGATTAAATTAATGAGTTGTGACCTACTGTTTAAAATATTGCTAAAGGGTGTGTTGTGTATGTGTGAATTTCTCTGTGTACATAGACATGTCATATTGTTTAAAATAAACATGCATAAATTGAGACACATATGTGTAAGCACATGTGTTTATGTTTTGTGTGTTTATGAGTAGATTGTTGGTTGGAAGGGTTTATTCATCTGACTAGATTTGACCAATTTAAAAAAAAATGGTTGCATCTATTTAAATTGGTATCGTCTCCTGACTGTGAGAACTTAGCCTTTTATCATTGTGTCAGTGGTCTTTTAAAGCATTTAGTTGGTACAGAATTGGTAAGTACTCATTGAATTTGTTGTTGTTCAGTCGCTAAGTTGTGTCCGACTCTTTGTGACCCAGTGGACTGTAGCCCTCCAGGCTCCTCTGTCCATGAGGATTTCCAGTCAAAAAGACTGGAGTGGGTTGCCATTTCCTTCTTTGGGGGTATCTTCCCAACCCAGGAATTGAGCCTGCACCTCCTGCATTGGCAGGTGAATTCTTCACCACTAAGCCACCGGGGAAGCTTGTTTGGTGAATGAAAAGAAGGATTTCATTTTGATAATTGAATGACTGCCATGTTAAGCAACTACTATTTTATCAAGGCAATTTTAGGTAAACTTACAGGGCTAATTTTATAGAGTGCATGTTCCGTTTGTAACTTTGGTTAGACTTTTAAAGTATTTTTAGGGGTTCTTGATTATATTGTTCAGTTATGATAGTTTATGTTCTAAAGAAAGATTCATTGACAAAATTACATTATTATTTCAATATGTAAAAAATGATTGGGGCTAAAGTTTCCCATAAATGATAACCAGGTTTGTTTTTTTTTTTTCTTTCTTGTAGGAATCAATAAAATGGTTTTTATAGCCTTAAATTAATAAGATTTAAATACCATCTAACATTTAATTATATCTAGCTTTTGCTCAATAGTAATATAGCCTTTTTTTCATATTACTGCTAGCATTATTTTTGCATAAGGCTTTTATGCATTTGAATCCCTTTCTTTTGTTATAAAAATGCACCACTGTATTGGGTACTGCAGTTTTGTACCTGCATAGAGTCGCATCGTATTATGCAAGTTCTTTCAGTCATAGCATCCACATTAGGAAATCGTGCTAAAGGTTTCCATTTGTATTTGGCTGAAATTCTGGCAGATTATTCACAGGGAAATCATTCTGTTTTCACAAAAATGAAGCCCTTCTTGGAGTCTGTTGAAGATTTCTATTTTCTCATCATGCTCTGGACCCAGTGCCTTTATAGGAGTTACTTTTGAGGAAAGTTAAGATACAGTTGTTTTACAGACCAATATAGGAACTTCTCTAGAGGGAAAAAAGTGTAATATTTTGATCATCAGGATTTCTTAACATGGCAGTAACTTGCGTTAAGTAGTGCTTTAAAACTTTAAAAATATTTTCCGTACACATCTCACCTAAGTATTGAGGGCAACCACTCTAACTCCTTTGAACAGATGAGAACCTTACAGCTCTGTTACTAGGTCCAGTGTAATCTGTGCAGCTCAGAAGTGGCTGAGCACATGGACAGCAGTGGTCTTTTGACTGCTAACTTATTTTGACACGGTTGGTAGTCGAACAGAGTCTTAAATAGAGCATGTCCCAGATGCTTGTCTGTTTATAGGTGTCATTTCTCAAATTTAAAAGCAAGATATTTTGACATAAATTGTATACACATAACCTCTCCCCTAAGGAATTTTTGGAGAATGTGTTTAGTGTTAACTACATTAAAATTTTTAGCCTTGGTGTTATTTTGTAGATTCTCATCTTTAGATAAAAAGTATGTACTTAAACAGAAAAAAACCCTAAATTTTTTAAAAAGCTTGATTTTTATTAATATCTCTTACTGTATTTTTCATAATCAAGTCATTTAGAGAAATCCTGTATATGAGCTTCTGAATATTTGATATAATTTCCAGATATTACTTTTATTTTCCATTTTACTTTAATTGTACGAGCAGTATGTGAAGATAATCATAAGAAGATTTAAAATTATCAAGAAGTAGTACAGTCAGAGGTACAGCTAGTAGTACTAGAAGAATAGTACAGCTAAGGCTTGTATCTTACATATTTAGGTGAGTTTCTCTATGGTGTTTGAATCAGTTTTTTGACCCAAAGACTTAACATTTTGTAACACACCTCAGTTCATCTGTAACTCCTTAATCTCAGGGTTATATCTGGGATTTATTCATGTTGATAAAAGACTTCTTGAGGCAGTCCTTTTTTAGTCTTATAATTATTAATGGTATTAATTGATAAAAATGTTCCCCTCCTCAAGGTGTTGATTACAAAGTAGAAGTTATTGTAGTTTTAAAGGGCATTTCCCCCCAGTTTCCAGTGAGAGAGTACATATTTTTATGTGTTTGTTGGCCATACATTTCTTTTTCTGTGAATTACCCATTTGTGTCTTTTTTGTCCATTTTTCTATTTAGGTTCATTGTCTGTTTTTTTTTTTTTTTTTTTTTTTTTTTACTAATTTCTGTTTCATTTTAAAAAACCTCTTTGATTTTTACTTGTTGGTGGTCTTTTAAACAATACCCTAAACATTTAATAAAGGACTTACCTTTACTGTGGGCTGTTACTACTCCTGAATCAAATATGCTAGTGAAAAAACTGTTCACATAAAGTAGTTTTAAATTCTTAGATTTTGGGGGAAGTTCCTAGGAAGGCAAAATTAGTAAACTCCTTAAAGTTCTTGAAGGTTGATTTATAACCTTTTAGCACAACCAACAGAGAAGGCAACGGCACCCCACTCCAGTACTCTTGCCTGGAAAATCCCATGGATGGAGGAGCCTGGTGGGCTGCAGTCCATGGGGTCGCTAATCGGACACGACTGAGCGACTTCCCTTTCATTTTTCACTTTCCTGCATTGGAGAAGGAAATGGCAACCCACTCCAGTGTCCTTGCCTGGAGAATCCCAGGGACAGGGGAGCCTGGTGGGCTGCCGTCTATGGGGTCGCACAGAGTCGGACACGACTGAAGCGACTTAGCAGCAGCAGCAGCAGCACAACCAAGACAAGTCTTCTTAGCAAGCTGCTGCTGTGCCATTTGAAAATTGGAGCCCGTGAATTCTGTAGCCCTTCGTTATGATTGTATAAAGAACCAGAATGCTTCTTATATGCTGTTATGATATTTTTTTAGTTTTTAATGCTAGCTTTTCTTTGTTTCTTCTCTGTAATCAGGTCCTCGATGGGCTTCCTGGAATATTGGTGTGTTTATTTGCATCAGATGTGCTGGCATCCATAGGAATCTTGGGGTTCATATATCCAGGGTCAAGTCAGTCAACCTAGACCAATGGACACCAGAACAGATCCAGGTAAACATTACCCTACAGAGAAATTATTTAAAATGGATTTAAGAGCTTTACTCCTTCTTGCATCTAAGGATTAACATCGTACAGTAGTATATTGAAATATGGTGTATGCCACAAATAAAATTTGAGCGTTGACTTGGACTGTCAGTTCACAGATGTTTATTTTTTCTTGGTTCTGTAGTAAAGTCAGTTTTTAATGTAGTTTTCTAAAATGTTGATTTTGAAGTATTTAAAAAAAAAATTCTTTTCCTGTGCTGATGAGATTTCGGGTATAATTCCGTAGTCTGTTTTGCTTTGCAGTCAGTAGAGGGCGCCTGAGTAAAGACGAAGAGCAGACCGCCTGTCTGCAGCGCGAAGGGGAAGGAACGGCTTCCTTCTGTGCAGGAGTGGGTGTTCTCCACTCTCAGACAAGTCACAGGAGCTGGAAGACAGCCCATTTAGCCAGTGTTCTTCTCGTGACTGGGCTTGTTTGGAGCGGTTTAGTTTTTTAGAGATAAATTTATACTTTTAAGGACTTGCCATTTTTCCAGTGACAGTATTAAATTTTCAAAATCATACTTTCTAATCCTTTAGGTTAATTGCTAATGTAAAAATGATTATTTCTACTGGTTATATTTATAGTTCACAGTGAAATTGCATGTCTTTTTCTTATGCCCTTTTCAAATTACTTATAGTCAGTATGAAACATAAATATACAAGTGTATGTAGTTGAACCTCAGGGATACACACATATACCTCACAATCATAAAATAAATATAACACACAAATTGACATGGATATGTGAAGTAAGGGTAGAAAGAATAGAATGCTGGGAGAGAGTGATCACTTAAAAAACGTATATAGACTTGGTTAAAGAAAGTACAGCTTCTATACTGAAGACATTTATACCAAAGTAAATACTAGATGTAGCAAAAATTTAAATATTAAAAAACTAAACCTCAAAAATACTCAAAGGAAAAAAATAGAATAGAGATCTTCAGGCCATAAAGTCAAGCATAATTAATTAGTTTAGTCTTAGGTTAGTTTTTTAACTTTTTGTTGGCTAGAATATAAAAGGAAATATGAAACTGTCTTTTCAAGATCCTTGAGAGAATTTACTTAAGGAAGCAGAGCTTTTTGAACATTTCATTTTAAGGCAGTTTTCTTAGTAACATCTCTGTAGTAACTATGGTTACAGATTTTCATGAGATTGTTTCTTAAGTTGTCATCAAGAGAACATGAAGTGTAGCTTGAAAATGTCACTTGAGTTTGTAATGGTTGTGAAGATGCAGAACACTCAAGACCAAATGTGTTGCCTTTTTAATGGTTCATTTCAAACCAAGGAGAAAACATGGAATCCCTAGACACTTAAATTCTCCAGAAATATTATTTATTTCAACTAGGCTGTTGAAAGGAGCTGAGTAGCAGGTTCTTTGAGGTGGACAGCTGTTCTTTTCTAGTAGTTTAGGGCATAACTTCCCAACCAGAGCACTGTAGTTCACTGGTTTTCTGGGGGATATGTTATAAAGCAAGATACTGTTTACTAAATATGTAAGGATCTTGAAAGCAATTACTAAGTAGTGTACAGTCTTTGAAGTTATATTTGAACACTTATTTGTATGTCAGCTTCTTCAAATAAGAATTACTGTTTTTGAATGCCAGACTTTTGACGAGTACTTCTCATAGGGACGTGCTGTGTCTTCATAAGCCTCGGGGCGCCTCCTGCAGTTGAGGAGGGTGAGGTTAGAGTGCATGCCTGCGAAGTCAAGTTGAGAAGACAGTGAGGCTCACTTTAAAGAAAAGAAGGGTGGGTCAGCCTAGTCACAAGAACAGGTGAGCCCGCTGGTATTCTTGTGTGGGCCTTGTCAGTGCTTGCAGGCAGAGCCAGAGTTGTTCTTTAAAATCAGTTCTGGACTGCTGTGTGCTGAAAAAGAAAGTGGTTGGCAAAGACCCCGAGGCTCCATACTGAGGAGCGCAAGCTTTGTTTTAAGGCAGCTGGTTCCTGAGAGGCCATAGAACAAGGTGACTGAGAAGGCTTTCTGTGGAGTCAGACTCCGGGTAGCGCGGGGCAGTCCTGGCAGGGCGCCTTGCCTTAAGTGCCGCAGTGCCTGTGTCTGAGGGCAGGCCGTCCCAGTGCCCTCTGGTGGGGCTGTGCGGTAATATGGGTGATACGGGCAAAATGTTTGTAACACTGGTGGGCTCACTGGGTATTGAAGCATAGTTGATTTATGGTATTGTGCTCTTTTCAGACTGGCACATCTTGAACACTCCCGTCACGCTGGCTTGTCAGTTACTAGTAGGATTAGTCTGTTTTGTTCGCTGTGCAAGATCCTCAATATTGCTGCTTGGAGGATCTTTCCAGTCTCTTTTTTTTCCTTTGGCCGCTGCCCTATGGCCTATGGGATCTTAATCCAACTTTGGCTTTTTTTTTTTTTAATTAAAAAAAAAAAGCATATAAAAAATGAGGTATAATTACGGAGCAAGTACAGATAAAAGTGAGTTTTATGTACCTCGGGAAAGGTCTATACAGTCGTTCACCTGTGTCCTTGGGGACTGGTCCAGGACCCCTTCACATATTGAAATCTGTGGATTCTCAGGTCCTTTACCTAAAATGGTGGAGTTCGAGGATCTGATATTATATATCCATCATATATGTAGTGTCTGTGGGAGTCAGTTTTTAGGGCATCTATCATAGCTGTGTTAGAATTGCTGTATGCTTACTTTTAAAAGAAAATAATTTATCTACCAAAACTTAGTGTGGAAATAGTTATTCACCTTAAATTATAATAATAAATTGTTTTGAATGGTGGTTCATAGATGAAATGTCTTTGATCTTGGGTTTATTTTTGGGTACTTCTCAAATTTTTGGAAAGGATCAATGTGTTATAAAATAAAAGCCATCGTATTTATAAAGTATTCTTTTTAGTTTTGTACTGGTTCATTAATCCGAAGTCTTGATTACCTTTTCCCCTCATTATTTAAAAATTCTTAATTATTCATTTTTCATTGTCTGTATTGAAGGAATTAAAATGAAGAATACACTAAACAGCAAGGCCCTAGTATAACACTATACTCAATATCCTGTAAGAAACCACAATGGAAAAGAATATGAAGAAGAATGTGTGTTTGTGTGTGTGTGTGTGTGTAACTGAGTCACTCACTTTGCTGTGTACCAGAAAATAACACTGTAAATCAACTGTACTTTCATTAAAAAATACAATTAAAAAAAAGAAATGAGGATTAGAAAAGAATAAAGTTTCTTGGCTCACTTTGTAGAGAGTTGTGTAAATTGTGCTGCCTAATAAAACATCCCTAGTGAGACTTTGTCTGCATTGGAAAGTATACTCCATGCATTTGGTGTTTTTATTGGTAACTTTAGACCACTTTTCATGGTAACTTTTGGACCACTTTTCGTGGTAACTTTTGGTAACATTTTTCATACTTTATAATCTGTAAGTGTTTTAGTAATATTCTCTCACAAGTTCTTTGTTTCGGACTTACTGGTGACGTTTGTTGATAAGGTGTCAGTACTTGGCATTTTGCAGGGTGGAACACCAAGCACACACGACTGCAGTGTATTCATTTATCAAATATGTCCAGTCTCCTTAGGCTCGGTACGCTTGCCTTCAGCGTTCTGTAGGCACTTTCCTTCCGTGTCTTTATACCTTGCCCCTTTGTGCTATGGCTTTGACCACACTTTGGCCCAGAGGGAGAGGTCTTTGAACTGAGCTCTCCTCACATCATTGTTTACTCTTGCATCAGAAGAACAGAGGCTTTCCTTGCTCTCGTTTTCTGTCCATCCTCCTCTAGCCATCTCTGCTCTGACTTGAGCAGCTGGCTCTATTGTTCTAGGCGCAGAGTGGGGGAAGGTACTGGTGCTAGTTGTTCTGCCTTTGTTTCCATTCTCAGCTTCCTTTCTGCTTTTCTACCTAATTAAAGAAGTTATATTCATTGGAGGCATCTTTAAATGCTTTCCTCCTCTTTGAAATCTGCTGTCTTGCCCCCTGCCTCCACAAAAGTTTGCTTTGTACCCTTTGACCCTCGACAGACAGCCCTCAACCCCACGATGCTGGTTCACTCACTCGTTCACCTGCGAGCGTTCACCGACTGTTCACAGTGCCAGCCACTGTCCTCCAGGGGCAGCCCTGACCTTCTTGCAGCAGCTGGATTTCTTGAGCAGCGTCTCTCCCTGCTGTCTCACTCCTCTACCTGACTGGCCTCTGCTGACTCGTCTTTACTCCGCCCCTCTGTTGGCTCTGTGCTCATAAAGAGCGCAGTTAACGCTCGTGGCCATGTCCATGCCACCCACGTGGTCCCTGCTTCCCTGACACTCCTCACTGCCTTCTTGAAGCTTTTTCTGTGTAAGAGAATCTACAGTTACTATCCCTCATCCTCTGTTTTGTTTCATTATTTAGTCGCTGTGTTTTTCTCTTTTTTTAAAACTTTTTTTCTGCTTTTCCCTCCTTTTGGAGACTTTATGCAGTTTTGCCTTCAGCCTTTTTGCTCGTTTGTCTTGCTCCCAGGGAAAACTCAGTTACTCTCATGGGTTCAGTTGTTATTTTTCTGTGCACATGATTTTCCCCTCTTTCTAGTAGTGACCTCTTTAAAGTATCAGTTCTTTTAGATTTTCTGTTTGAAACCTTTGGTATTCATGAATTTATCACACCTTAAGAAACCTTGGATATCCTTCAGTTCAGCTTCAGTTCAGTCGCTCAGTTGTGTCCCACTCTTTGTGACCCCATGGACTGCAGCACACCAGGCCTCCCCGTCCACCACCAACTCCCAGAGCCTGCTCAAACTCATGTCCATTGAGTCGGTGATGCCATCCAGCAATCTCCGCCTCTATCGTTCCCTTCTCCTGACTTCAGTCTTTCTCAGCATCAGGGTCTTTTTCAATGTGAATATCCTTGGCGTGGTAATTGGTAATTTTTCCAAGTATGTTTGGTGAGGCTGGAGTTAGCCCGATAGGTTGATTCCATGGCACTGGAATTTCAGCATGGCTGTACATCATCTATTCATATTTGTGTTTCAAGAACTCTTGTGAAATAATTAAAAATCTTGTTGCTTTGTGAAAAATGCTTTTCATAAAACAAAGAAAGCCAGCTGCTAATACTATGATAGACTTTAAGAGAAAGGAATAGATACAACCAGGCATGGAGTTTTTTTTTGCTAGATAACATGATACATTTGAGTAGAATACAGAGCAGAATATCATTAACCGTTGTTCTTTAACACTATCAATGAAGCCTAGGTGTTTTATACAGAAACAGGAAAAAAGGATTTATTAAACTGTTTCAGTGTTTCAATATGGGAAACTTTGGCCACAGTCATAGGAGTTAATGTGTACACTTAGAAATGTTAAGATTGATAGGTGTCTGTTTACCTGCCGCGTGATACATCTAAAATGCAAACGGTCATCTGGTTGTCTGGACTGGCTTTCTTTCCTGTGCCTTTGTTTCCCATCAGTTCTTAGTTTTTTCATTGCTTCTGTTGCTTTCCATTTGTTGTCCTTTTCTCCCTGTGTTCCTTTATACTTGTAAAGTTCCAAAAATATAGCCGCCATAGGAAGTCTGACTTAAGCTAGTGTGTATGGGGTTCCAAGGTGATACATGCTGAAA
Organism: Bos taurus; assembly: GCF_002263795.3. Lineage (NCBI taxonomy): Eukaryota > Metazoa > Chordata > Mammalia > Artiodactyla > Bovidae > Bos > Bos taurus. Next base: position 9,861,494 of record NC_037336.1, read on the forward strand.
CTAGAAGGCAGTACTTTTCAGAGTTCAGACTGTTCCAAACTGAAAAGAATCGCCTTTGGAGAACAGTGAGCTCGCCATCACTGGGCCGGATGCGCACTTGGAGATGTAGGTGGGGTTCAAGCCTTGGATGGCAGGTGAGGAGCAGTTTCAGTGACTGAAGTCTCTTCCATTTTTGGGATTCTTGGGTGGTATGCTCAAATCTTCTTTGGTTGCCACAACAGTTCAAAATCACGATAACAGATGTGATTCAACTTTTTCCAAGAGTTAAATTCTACCCTAAAGGATAAGACTTTTCTGAAATCTCCAATAATTCAAAAGAATATGACAGGATTCTTGGGTTAAGTCAAAAAGACAGGTTCTAAAAATGTTTTGGATAAACTTTTTTGCTCTAATTATTTTCTTTCATAAGGAGAAAATCACCAGCTAAATGCATAGAGATTTCTCTGATAACCTTGTCATTCCCAAAGAAACCTACAGTAAGGTAACTTGTGCAGCCTTTAGTTTAATTTATGTCATAACATTAACCTGCTTGTCTTCATTTAAATTTTTGGTTTTTCTTAGAAAAGGATTTTCCCTAAGGAAGCGAAAATCGTGGATTTCTGTTGATCTTCATCAGTAAGCTTTACTGTGTTCTGTCAGCTCAGCTTGCATTCCTAATCTGGCCAAATCAGAGAGAATAGGCAAAAGGGGCTTGATAGTTACTTTAACTACTTCTTTGAAGCTGGAACGACAACTGAAACAACAGGCACTTCTCATGTTGTGGTCATGTTGTGTGCATCTGCAGTGGTAAAATAAGTGTGTACACGATTTCAGAGGTGGGACGTGATAGAGGCTAGGGTGGAAGTGGCTGAGCACACTGAGGAGGTTTTCTCTTCTTCGACTTTCTGACATAGTATGTTTTGGATGAAGTTATAATAAATTTTATTCCTTGAAAGCGTATTGATTTTGTGAAATAAAATGACTTGCGGTTGATGAAACCAGTCTGCTCTGAGCTCCGTCTTCAGTCTTTAATAAAATGGAAACCTGGAACTAGAGTATTGTGGACAGCTGAACCTTAAGTTTCACTTGAATCACGAAGTTGTACAGGTTGGTTTTACTGGGACAGAATCCAAGAATGTATCAGATCAATACAGGCCCTTTCTCTGGGCCTGGTCTTAGCTGTTAGTGAGTAATTAAATTGTCAGTTCATTGCAAAAAAAATGACATTATGACACCACTTTAAGTCTTCAGATGCAGGTGAAATCAGTTATTACGTTTTCCTGGGAGCTCTGCAGGGGAGAAAGATGCATTAAATAAGACATTATTAACACTAATTGTACCTGTTTTTCTTTTTTTTTTAGTAAGGCTATCAGAAAATGTAAAACCCTGTAACTGGCTCATTTCCTGTTTCACAGTGGTGATTAGATGTCTTGTTTGCCTGGAGCCACCGCAGCTCTCTTTTGCTAGATGGTTGCGTGATCTGTCTTTTTTAGTACTTCAGTGTTTGACCTGTCTCTGTCTTGAAACATAGGAGATTTCTTTTAGACAGGAAATGCCTGCATGTGATATGTTCTTTTAGCATGTAGTTTCAAAGTTTTTATTTCAGTGACATTCAAAATTTTTTTTTTATTCCAGTAACTTTTTAAAAATGAAGTTTTTAGTATCCTGTTTCCTTGTTTGAGTTTCCTGTTTCATTGACCCTCTTACCTGTATTTAGGTCTTCATTGCCTGACACTAATATTTGTCACTTTCTCTTAGATACTTTTCATTACTTTTTACTTCCATTAAGTTTTCTTTTTTTCTTCTTTTGCCTGTCCAGAGTTCTACCATTACTTGCTGTGTTGATTTGTTTTGATCTTCTATTTAATTTGATATCCAGTTTTGAATTTTTAAAAAACTTCTAATTCTTTCCTGAGTTATTGTTTTAATTCTGTGTGTTTCTGATTTCTGATTTAGTTGCTCTTTAATAACATCATGTGTCTTTGGACTCATTTATATGTTCTTTGTTATCTTGTATTTATGGCTTTCAGTTTGTTCTGATTAGTAGTCTGTGGCTTTGATCTGTATTCTGGGCATGTTTGTTCTTGTGTGGCTTCATTGTTAGAGACACTGTTCCACATCTTTTTTTTTTTTTTTTAACTTTAAAATATTGTATTGGTTTTGCCATATATCAAAATGAATCTGCCGCAGGTATACATGTGTTCCCCATCCTGAACCCTCCTCCCTCCTCCCTCCCCATACCATCCCTCTGGGTCGTCCCAGTGCACCAGCCCCAAGCATCCTCTTCTGACAACTTTGTATGAGATTTGACCTTGATTATTTTCTGTTGATCATTTTTATGTGACATTGGTTTTTCATTACCTTTAAAAGGCATTAATATTCAAAATAGCTTTTCTAATTACACAGACCTGTCTCTTCAGTTGTTTTCAGGTATTTAAAACATAAAGCCACTTGTTTTCTCCCACTTTTTTCTGAACCTTCTGTTCCTTTATCTCCATGATTCCTGTCCTTCTCCATTTTGAATCATTTCCCAGGAGTTTCTGCTCAGTGTGGGGCCCTGTCCTGACGGAGATTTGGTGGTTCTTGTGGGGTCTCTCCGCATTCCCAGCTTCTTGCGCTTCCTTGCTGTTGGGGTGGGTGAAATCCCTCAGCTTCATGTGCCATCTTCCTCTTGGTTCACAGTAATTTCCAGTTTGTACGTCTCCACTGTCTTAGTCTTCTGTTCTCAGACCCACTCAACACCTCATTAGGTGTTGTGGGCATATCTGCTGGTCATTATGCCTCATCCCTACCTAATGGCATCTTGGGATTTGTGGGTTTCTTCCATTACTACCATGCCAGAGAGTGCTCAAACTACCGCACAATTGCACTCATCTCACACGCTAGTAAAGTAATGCTTAAAATTCTCCAAGCCAGGCTGCAGCAATACGTGAAACATGAACTTCCAGATATTCAAGCTGGTTTTAGAAAAGGCAGAGGAACCAGAGATCAAATTGCCAACATCCACTGGGTCATCAAAAAAGCAAGACAGTTCCAGAAAAACATCTATTTCTGCTTTATTGACTATGCCAAAGCCTTTGACTGTGTGGATCGCAATAAACTGTGGAAAATTCTTCAAGAGATGGGAATACCAGACCACCTGACCTGCCTCTTGAGAAACCTATATGCAGGTCAGGAAGCAACAGTTAGAAGTGGACATGGAACAACAGACTGGTTCCAAATAGGAAAAGGAGTATGTCAAGGCTGTATATTGTCACCCTGCTTATTTACCTTATATGCAGAGTACATCATGAGAAATGCTGGGCTGGAGGAAGCACAACCTGGAATCAAGATTGCCAGGAGAAATATCAATAACCTCAGATATGCAGATGACACCACCCTTATGGCAGAAAGTGAAGAAGAACTAAAAAGCCTCTTGATGAAAGTGAAAGAGGAGAGTGAAAAAGTTGGCTTAAAGCTCAACATTCATAAAACTTAGATCGTGGCATCTGGTCCCATTACTTCATGGCAAACAGATGGGGAAACAGTGGAAACTGGCTGACTTATTTTGGGGGACTCCAAAATCACTGCAGATGGTGATTGCAGCCATGAAATTAAAAGACACTTACTCCTTGGAAGGAAAGTTATGACCAACCTAGACAGCATATTCAAAAGCAGAGACATTACTTTGCCAACAAAGGTCCATCTAGTCAAGGCTATGGTTTTTCCAGTGGTCACGTATGGATGTGAAAGTTGGACTGTGAAGAAAGCTGAGTGCCGAAGAATTGATGCTTTTGAATTGTGGTGTTGGAGAAGACTCTCAAGAGTCCCTTGGACTGCAAGGAGATCCAACCAGTCCATCCTAAAGGAGATCAGTCCTGGGTGTTCATTGATAGGACTGATGTTGAAGCTGAAACTCCAATACTTTGGCCACCTGATGTGAAGTGCTGACTCATTTCAAAAGACCCTGATGCTGGGAAAGATTGAGGGCAGGAGGAGAACGGGATGACAGAGGATGAGATGGCTGGATGGCATCACCGACTCAATGGACATGGGTTTGGGTGGACTCCGGGAGTTGGTGATAGACAGGGAGGCCTGGCATGTTGCGTTTCATGGGGTCACAAAGAGTCAGACATGACTGTGACTGAACTGAACTGAACTCCATTACTACATTTCACTAAATATTGTGCGTGGGTTTTGGTTTCTTTAATCTAGTACTTCTTTCTGTGTTTTTGGTTTTTTGCTAAGGAGCTTCTTGCATCTTCAAAAACCATCAGTGCTGTTACAGCATCCCCATGACAAGCAATATTTAGTAGAGTAAAATTGTCATTAAAACAGTTAATTTGAAGCACTCCATGATTTAACCACATTTCACCTGTGTGTATTAGAACATTGTTTAACCTCTCAAAATTTTGTGTTTTGCTGTGCTTAGTTGCTCAGTCGTGTCTGACTCTTTGCGACCCTGTAGATAGTAGCCTGCCAGGCTCCTTTGTCCATGGGGATTCTCTGGACAAGAATACTGGAGTGGGTTGCTATGCCCTCTTCTAGGGGATCTTCCCAACCAGGGATTGAACCCAGGTCTCCTGCATTGCAGGCAGATTCTTTACCGTCTGAGTTGTGGAGAATCCCAAGAATACTGGAATAGGTATCCTATCCCTTCTCCAGGAGATCTTTCTGACCCAGGAATTGAACCAGGGTCTCCTGCATTGCAGGCAGATTCTTTACCAGCTGTGCTACCAGGGAAGCCCCTCAAGGTTTTGACCCTTAGATAAATTTCTATAGTGTTGTATAGAATCAGACACATAATAAGCTTTCATTACACAATTCTTGGTACATACTTATTCAAGAGATCCCAGGTCAAGCAACTTTTTTTCTTATTTTATGGGAGGAGTGCTCATTATAGCTCCATCAAGCTGATGAAATGTTTCAAACTGTGGCCTCATGTACATACTGAACTTTTTAAGTTGACTGAGATTCAACTTACACTGACTTCTTGCCAGGGTCATGATATGGTCTGTGTCCTCAGAAGCAGAGCGAGGTGGCAGCACATTGCTGGGTTTATCTTTTACCTGCAGGTGCAGAGGGAAATAAATATGACACTGTCTATAACAACATGTGATCTGTGAAATTCAGTGGAGGGTTTGCATTTTAAACAATCCATTGGAGGAAATTTTTTAAAAAACCCTTTTTTTGAATTTGAATGTGCAAGATTGTGATTTTTCTGTTGATTTTCTTCATTGTTTTTGAGGTTAAACTTTCAACAATATCAGTAATAGAATTTCCTTTTCCTTGTGACTGGCTGTAGTTCTTGCATCAAAGCAGTGAACAAAATGGTGAGATGTTACTTAGTGGAAGTCACTCCTTGATCCCGTTAATTCTGTGCTGGCTACTCTAGGTGGACTGAGAGTATAGCCAAAGGAATCGCAGGCTACCTGAAGATAAGGACATATATCCCAGAGTGGGTGCTCACGCAGGGCAGGAATTTGTTGGGGGGCAGTGAATGAATCCACTGAATTCATTATCTGGGAACACGATTGTTTTGTTTGTTTCGTCACACACAGCAGTTCAGAGTTGCTGCTTGGTGTGACTGGAGAGTGCCTGAGACCAGCAGGTGTGGTGGAAGTCCTGGCCTGGTACTCTGTAGGCTTGGGCTTGGGGTTAGGCTTGCTGGCTCAGAGATCCTCAGCACGCAGAGCATCTTCAGCATGTTCCTTAGGAGTGGCTCCTTTTTTCTGTTTTAAAAAAGTATTACCAGTATCCAGTGATATCGCAAGTTCTAAACATGTCTTTTATTTATTAAAAAAAATTTTTTTTAATTTAAATTTATTTATTTTAATTGGAGGCTAATTACTTTACAATATTGTATTGGTTTTGCCATACATTAACACGAATCTGCCACGGGTGTACACGTGTTGCCCATCCTGAACCCCCCTCCCACCTCCCTCCCTGTACCATTCATCCCTCTGGGTCGTCCCAGGGCACCAGCCCTGAGCAACCAGTATCATGCATTGAACCTGGACTGGCGATTTGCTAAACATGTCTTTTAAATGTCTCATTACTGTTTTTGACATTGACCTTTGTTTATCGGTTTCTAAAAGCATACAACAGTGTGCAGAGGGACTTCTAGGCAGGAAGACAGAAAAGTATGTTGTGTTTGAGAAAGTGAAGTAGAAGAGACTGGTGCGGTTATAGGGGCAGAGGTGAAAGTTGCAGGCTGGGGCTGGTTTGGCCTTGGTCCTGTGAGGGGTGGCTTATGGAGGGACAGCCTCGGGAGCTTGTAATGAGGTCTAAGTTGAAGAGCAGTGTCTAATATCATTTTCTTCTAAGAACGTAAGTCCTTACATGTTCCTGCAGTGGCCTCGGCAGTGGGTGATTGAATCTTGAGCTAAAGCAGTGGTGACAAGGTTGATTCCGGGTAAACGTGCACAGACATGAAAGCGAGAGTCCCTAGTCTTCTGATAGAAGAGGCGAGAGTCCAGATGCCGCCTGCTGGGCCTGAACACCTAGGACCGGAGTAGTGGTTTATTCCTGGACTTCAGGTGGTGTGAATTGCAGAGTAAGCGGAGATGATAAAAGACTGTCATATGAAACTTTTCCAGTTTTGTCACAACAGTGTTTAATTTTACTGCTTAAAAGAAAAGGAATTCATTTTCTGAATTTGTTAGTAGCTAGCCAGTGCTGCAACATATGAATCGTGATCTGAGAAGATCTAGAAATTGTGAAAATTAAGAAAACTGGTACCTCTGATTCATCATTTAACAATTTTAAGTTTTAAATATGTGTGGTTTACTTACTTTGTTCTTAAAAACAAAGAAACAGAAAGAGATCAGCTCTCCATAAATACAATTTCATGAAAACTGAAGGAATGGACTCTGTATTAAATATTTCCAAAGAGTTCCTGAGACCAAAACTGGTGGCCCTTCTTTTCCAGCAGCTGGAACCCCAAAGATCTTGAAACCAGTCCTGAAAAGCTTGCTTCTATGCAGGAAATCCTGGTGGCTTTTGAGAGGAAGATAGAAAACTATTCTGGAAAATTGCAAGTGGTAGTAGAGGTGAGTCACGGACATGAAGAATCACCAGGGACTGCAAGGGCTCACTTGCTTTGTTTAATTATGAGGTTTAATAAAATATATATATATATGTATGTTCAGCTAGGGAAATTTGGAATTTTTAGTCTTTGTGTTCTAAATATGAATAGAAAATAATAGAGCAAGTAATGTTCCCTCTCCCACACAGAACCAAACACGTTGAAATCCTAAGCAAAAACAAGTAATTTGAAATTTCACTGATACCATCTTAAGCAACAGTCATGAAAGTATTGATCCTGGGAAAACATGTGGTAAATAAATGCTGTATTTATGTTCTGAATGTACTTTGAGTGTCAGATGTTCTTGGGTGGGGTTTTTAAACATGTTAATTGTACTCACTGAACGTCTGTGATGGCCTGTTCTCTTGGTGGAGGTGGAGCGCCCAGTGAGGGTGAGCTCCTTGCTCTGCGGGTGCCCTGGCTGAGCGCCCTCCAGATAAGACTTTATCTGGGGTCAGTGCAGGACTGCTGCGGCCCCTCACGGTTTTGTTGTGTTGGGGAGTGGCGAGCAGGTGGGCCTGGTGTAAAGGTCTGAGGCACACACGTGTGAGCGAGTGCTCCCTCCTCTCTGCACCCGCAGCCACCCGGCTTCCCGCTGTCTGTTCAGTCCAGTTGCTCGGCTGCATCTGACTCTGCGACCCATGGACTGCCGCACGCCAGGCTGTTTCCCTCTTATCAGATCAGATCAGATCAGTCGCTCAGTCGTGTCCGACTCTTTGCGACCCCATGAATCGCAGCACGCCAGGCCTCCCTGTCCATCACCAACTCCCGGAGTTCACTCAGACTCACGTCCATCGAGTCAGTGATGCCATCCAGCCATCTCATCCTCTGTCGTCCCCTTCTCCTCTTGCCCCCAATCCCTCCCAGCATCAGTCTTTTCCAATGAGTCAACTCTTCGCATGAGGTGGCCAAAGTACTGGAGTTTCAGCTTTAGCATCATTCCTTCCAAAGAACACCCAGGGCTGGTCTCCTTCAGAATGGACTGGTTGGATCTCCTTGCAGTCCAAGGGACTCTCAAGAGTCTTCTCCAACACCATAGGAAGAACCTTAGTTTTCAGTTTCTTGTATATTCTTCCTGAAGTATTTTATATCATTTAACCTTTTTACTTCCAGATTTAACATAGATGTGTAGCATCCTTCCATTACACAGTAATGTTTAAGATTCTGTTGATTATTTTAATGTTTTGCATTTGTGGCATTGGGAATTTGGAAGATCTAATTGCCACGTTGTAAACTAATCATTTGCAACAAAGCTATTAGTAATTTCAGTCCTTTATTTTGTTGCTGTTATTCTGTTTTCCACTTACTCCATTTTAAAAAAATAGCCAGTAAACCCCAAAGGACAAGTCAGTACACACTTAAAAATTTATGAAAACTACACAAAAAGCTTCCTGAGTGGACTTTGACTTTAAAGGGTTGTTGCCTGGGTACTTCTCAGTATCTGAGGGAGAAAATGCAGGGAACATTCCAGGGACAGATAGGGAAAAGGGAGCATGCACAGGATGAAGCAGTGGGGAGGCCCATGAGCTCTAGCTCTTAAACACAGACCCTGGTCCTGGGCTGGACTAGGCGGGTCTTCCCCACCCCGGAATCGAACGGGGTCTGCTGCATTGCAGGCATGTTCTTGACCAGCTGAGCTATCGGGGAAGCCCCTAGCTTTAGCTGGGCTTGGACAAATAGGAGCTGTGTCCTGGAGTAGTCATATCCCTTTGTTGAACTCCACAAAGAGCTCTGCTTTTCAGGATTTTGGAAGACTAAAGGAAAGAAAAAGTTTGATGAGTTTTATTCTCAGGAGAATATGTCATTGAGTTGGAACTTCAGTGGCCTGTCGTTTATCTTGCCTTTTATGTTTATTTCCTGATACTGACCATGACGATGTAAACTTGGGCACACTTTGTTCCTGTTGCCTTTTATCTTAGCATTTATTTCACAGCCCCCTTTTCAGTAAAACTGTCTTTGTGTGCTACTTCATGTTTTTCCACTGGAGATGCTCCATTGATGTGAAAAACATATACAGTAGTGTTACACAAAAATAAAAATTTCCTACTACGTTGGTTTGGTTACTTATTGATACTGTCTTTTAAAAAGTCTATTCCCACTTTTTTTGGTGTGTTTTTTTGTATGTTTACTAAATTACACAAATCTAATTAAATGCCAATTAAAACTTGACAACCTAAATTTTCTTTAGTCTCTGTAAAATGTTAAAAATATCTTTTAGAATATTAGTTTTATTGTTTTTTTACTGCAAAACTAAGGCTGGGTGATATAATATTGTCTACTTAGAAAGTTTCAGGAATAGAAATATATCATCTTCATTAGATTGTCTTGATAGTATGTTAGCCTGTAGATGCTTTTCAGCATTTTGATTCAAATAGTATTTTAAAAAATTGAATCTCAAATGATATGTGAGCCTTTGGTCAGATGTTGTAATATGTATTGGATTGTGTGGAGAAGCTAAAATCACACAGATTATAGATTGATGAAAAATACTTATAATAGTGGGTTTTGCTATTCTTAACTGAGTTTTATTATACCATTTCCAGGTGAAGTCTTCCTCTGCAATTATAATGGTAATAATTATGATTTTGGATGAAGGTGGTTTATCAAAAAGTACAGTATAAAATTTATCTTTCTAGGACCATATGATATATAAAAGGAGGACAGATTGAGTTTAACTGGCATAGTAAATAACATTAATTTTTAAATATGCCCTACCTAAATGGCATTTATCATAACTTCAGAGTATACATTTCACTTATCCTTTAATACATTAATATATTTTTCTTAAAGTAAAAATGAATGTTGACTTTGTATTTCATATAGTCTTACAATGATTTCTTTGTCAAGAATATCAATACATTTGTGGTTACTGGATGCTTGACTTGTTTTTTTAAAATCTAATTTTGAGATGAGCTGTAGTTTGCTGTTTAAATATCTATTTTAAAATGTTTTTAAAGCTCTGTAACTGATTCCTTGAATTACGCAGTAGGGAACCTCTTTGGCCTTGTTTCCTCATCAGTAAAATGAAAACTGAGCCTCTAAAGCAGAGAGCCTGGTATTCTTAAGCCTTGCATGATTTAGTTCCCTGTTCCACTGGCTGCAGCCTGGGGTGTCTAAACGGCCGATGGCTGATGTGGGTTCTGTCAGAAGTTAAATGCTTCTGGAAAGTCTTAGACCTGTCACTTAACATTTTGCAGTTTCAGTTTCCTTTCCTGCCAAATTAGGGTAGTAATATCTAGATTAGGATTTTAAAAAATTTTAAATGGCATATATATAAGCAATTTATATATTGTAATATTTATTCAATTTATATATTATACAATATGTATAATTTATAATAATACATATATTTATATATGTTAATAAGGTATTGAGGCTAATGCTTGCTACTATAGCTGTTAGGCTGTTTCATTATTTTCTTCTGCTGATTACCAGAGTTTACTCTTTAAGGCCAGTGGAATAAATTTTAATGTGTACAGTAGGGCCCTAACCCATAGTGTCTTGAAACTTTGAGGACAGCTAGTTTGTACTGCACTCTCATCACCTCCTGAGATTGCCTCCTGTGTTTAACCATCTCCAGTGACTGAACCAGTTTCATCTCCGCTAATCCTTACATCACAGACTTTCCTCCCACCCTACTCTGTTCTACTTTTCAGAAACTTAGAAATGATCTGAGCTTACTAGTGCCTTCCCTCTTCTTTCACAGTGATCTCTCTGTATCTGTGATGTTATTGAATCCTTATTTCCCCCAGGCCCAGCTAACACACACACACACACACACACACGCTATGCACGCACGCATGCACACCAGCATCAAGTCACTTTTCAGCAGTGGTCTCCTCTAGGAAAGGCTCTTTATATTCATATCACTCTTGCTTTCAGATTTTTATAACTCTTTTTTTCCTTCCTGTCTAATTGTGATAGATAGCATCCCTAGAACAAAATTAAATAATTCGCTATAGTGTACACTCATGCTGTGTGCCGGGTGCTTAGTTGCTCAGTTGTGTCCGACTCCTTGCAGCCACATAGATTGTAGCCTGCCGGACTCCTCTGTGCACGGGATTCTCCAGGCAGGAATACTGGAGTGGGTTGCCATGCCCTCCTCCAGGGGATTTTCCCAACCCAGGGATGAAACCCAGGTCTCCCTCAGTGCTGGAGAACTGTTTACCATCTGAACCACCAGAGAAGCCCAGGAGTACTGGAGTGGATATCCTATCCCTTCTCCAGCGAATCTTACTGACCTAGGAGTTGAACCAGGGTCTCCTGCATTGAAGGTGGATTCTTTACCAAGTGAGGTACCCGGGAAGCCCAATGTAGACTTATGTCTTGTGCTATGTCACTTTGGTCGTATCTGACTCTTTGTGACCCCATGGATTATAGCCTGCCAGGCTCTTCTGTCCATGGTATTCTCCAGACAGGAATACTAGAGTGGGTTACCATGCCCTTCTCCAGGGCGTCTTCCCGACCTAGGGATGGAACCTACCTCTTGTGTCTCCTGCATTGGCAGGTGGGTTCTTTACCACTAGCACCACTTGGGAAGCCCCACACTTACACCTATTCCTAATTATTTTTTATTTTACCAAAATAAAATGTTAATGACTTAGATAAAGAGAATATGTATAATACTTGCATAAAATCTATAGAGTCATATTTATTAAATGTAGGATTATATCACTGGTTGTAAGAAGCACTTACATTTTATTAGACTAATTAGGAAAAATAGGTTAACAAGACTAGGTCAATTGTAAGATGCATTTTTACTCCATGAATACTATAATATGAAGAAAAATGTAACTTTGGATCAATGAGATATGACATGTATAGCAGATACTGTTTTTAGTCTTACTAAATTTTTTGTTAAAATTTTTATGTACTCTTGTTCCCATGTTAGAAACTTTGTTTTCTTATTTTTGTAGTTTCTGTGAGCTGTATCTTTTTGTTTCATTGCAGATATTATGCAACCTTTTCTTGGTCTCCTTCTTTCCAGGTGTTTTACATTGCTATATGTAAAATAGGTAGCCAGTGGGAATCTCCTCTATGACTGCAGGGAGCTCAAACTGGTGCTCTGTTACAACCTAGGGGAGTGGGATGGGGTGGGAGGTGGGAGGGAGGTTCAAAAGGGAGGGGACATATGTATACCTATGGCTGATTCATGTTGATGTATGGCAGAAACCATCACAATATTGCAAAGTAATTATCCTCCAATTAAAAATAAATAAATTAAAAAAAATACATTGCAAAATAAGAAAGAAAATAATCACTTAACCAGTTTAATTATCTTATGTCTCCTTAGCAGTGGTTCTTGCTCTTGGGATTGATAGATTTTTTAGGGAGAGTCCTATGAGCTCATGAACTTGTATGTGAAATTTAACCATTAGGCAGTTTTTTTGGTAGGGAAAGGAGAATCCAAAGCTTTTAGCAGAATCTTCAAGAAGCTAATAACCCTTAAAGAAGTTAGTAATCTTAAAAGAAGTGAATGCACTTCTGTAGAGTTCCAGGACACCAGCATTTCTCTCGCTGCTTTCCATGTGGTCTGGAATGTAAATTATGAAAACTTCAGAGTATTTTGAAGCTCAAGACAAAGAAAATTTGATGTTGAGTTTTTGGGCTTAGAAATGGCAGTGTTGTTCAAGTGATAACATTTAAAACATCAATCATACCATAAACTGCCAGGGAACCCACTTTAAGGAAGTATAAATATAAAAAAAGGTAGTATTGTAGTCATGGAAAAAGGCATTAGAAAATGGTGGATCTACATATATTAAAGAAATATGAATGGTTAAAACTATGCTTCTGTTTTGAATTTGAGTAATTTCATGGTTATGATTTGAATTATTATTATTTTTTAAATTTTATTTTTATTTTTAAACTTTACATAATTGTATTAGTTTTGCCAGATATCAAAATGAATCAGAATATATGTTGGAAATGATAAATATCTGGTATTTGTATATATGTGTATGTATGTATATGTATGTGTATAGGAATTACTTTTTAATGTTTATATGAGTAATGAAAATATTTGATTTTTTTTTTATTACAGTGCATGCAAGATATGGGAAATACTAAAGCAAGACTACTATATGAAGCCAATCTTCCAGAGAACTTTCGAAGACCACAGACAGATCAGTATCCTTTAACATTGCTTTATTTTGGGTTTTAAAAGAATCAGCTCATTTTTTTTTCCTTCATTTTTATAGTTTATATTTTAACTTTGTATTTAGGAACATGTGAATTTTATCATACTGTTCATAAAAAATAGAGATTGATTTGCCCTGACCTGTGCTTTATATGTGGTAAGTTTTTAACTCTGTTGCTGCTGTGCTGTGCTCAGTCGTGTCCGACTTTTTGTGACTCCATGGGCTGTATCGCACCAGGCTCCTCTGTCCATGGGAGTCTCCAGGCAAGAGTACTCAAGTGGGTTGCCATGTCTCCTCCAGGGGATCTTCCTGACTCAGGGGTTCAACTTGTGTCTCTGATGTCTCCTGCATTGGCAGGTGGGTTCTTTACCACCTCGCCACCTGGTTTTTAATAGGAATCTGGTAATATGATTTACATAGTATTTTTATATAATTAAGTATAAAATATTATATCCTATTCTTGATTGATATCCAGCTCTTGATTGGAACATATAGGTTATCACTTTAGATTGGTATTAGAGATTTGATTTATGAACATCTTAAGTATTTTTGTTTAAGCAAATCGTTTCCAGAGGGGTTTCCTGAGATCACCTTCATGTGAAGCAGTGGATGAGACGAGTCCCATACTGAGTAGACGTGGGTGGTGACAGGGGTGTGGGCTCGGGTCCCTGACGACCTTCTCTGGGTCACAGGCTGCATGCACAGCTCTGTCTGCATCCACGTCTTCCCTCACTGATGAGTAGGGTATTTCTTCACGGCATTTTAGTCAGAATATTTTCACGTGTTAAAGAGAAATCATTTGATTTTATAGGATTTCTCAGACTCATATTGAAGTCTGAGAAACAGCTCATCAGAGTAAGACTATCTAATAAGACTGTCCGCCTGCAATGCAGAAGACCTGGGTTTGATCCCTGGGTTGGGAAGATCCCCTGGAGAAGGGAATGGGTACCCACTCTAGTATCCTTGCCTGGAGAGTTCCATGAACAGAGGAGCCTGGCAGGCTGCAGTCCATGACATCTCAGAGTCAGACACAACTGAGCCCACACATACACACGTAATTTTATCCAAGGATGATTTTTGTGATTTTTGGCAATATAATGTAGTTTATTAAAGATCAGCTGTGTGCTCCCCATGTACTAGAACAATTTGTGTGATCATACAATGAAAAAAGTTCTTTCTCACAGAGATACAGGCCATTATATATATATATATATATTTTTTTTTTTTTTTTTTCATATTTGTGTAGAAACCTGTTGAGGTATATTCCAGAAGTTAGTGTTTAGCCTTTTCTGTTTCTGCTTCTCCTGCCTCCTTCCCACACATTTAGCAGTCTGATATCCCAGGTTATTTTTGTTATAACAAGATCCTAGGGTAAGAGTGGGTGGTGTGTTTCAGGCATAAAAATTGTGTGAGCAGAAGTACGAAGGTGTGAGGACACTTGACATTTTAAAGTTCCGATGTAATAACATCTAAGTTTTGTGGGGCAAGTGGCAAAGGCAGCTCATTATTATTCCAGATTGTGAAAGGTTTTCAATGGCATCTAGAACTGCCTGTAAATGGAATATAGAGCAGTGCCTCATTTAATGACCCAAAGGATTGAAGGGCTTGCAATGCTGTGAGGCAGGAGAAACATTAGAAACGTCACCTTCTATCACGTGGAAGAGGGGTTGGAGGAGGTTGTGGAGTCAGCGGGGTCATGCAGAATCCTAGTGCAGCCCTGAAATGAGCAGTGATGAAGGTACTACTTATGTAGTGGGGTTCAGAGTGGGCAGGAGGGAGCTGGGGAGACTGGAAAGGAGTTGAGGAGCCAGGGACATTTGGAGTAGGTTAACATTGGCTCGCCTTCTGCGGAAGATACTGAGATGACCCTACGTTTTCTAGCTTGGCTAAGGTTCTGTGAGTGAGGTAGACTTACTCATCGGGGGAAGGAATTCAGTACCAGATGAAGGTTCAAAGGTTACAGGCGGAAGACGGTGAGACACTGCTTGGGCAGCATGAAGGGTCTGTGGGACACGCATGGAGATGCCCGTCTGGAAGCTGGAGACGGGAGTCTGGACTCTGGAAGAGCAGAGGGTGCAGTGTAGACTGGAGAGCCCCTTCGTGTGTAGGTGATGGAAGAATGCTTGGGTGAGCTATGTTACCTGGGGCAGTGCCTCTGCTCTTTCTGAGGGTTTTATTCAGAATCCTGGAAATGCTTTTTCCTTCTCTGGAAGTGAGGGCATGGGACTGAACCCTGAGGAAGAGAGCATGGTGGAAGAATCCCACAGAGCAGACAGTCTGTGTTCCATGTGGTGGTTACCACTGCTTGCTAGTTGTATTAATTTATTCCTTTTTCTGCTCTTCACCCCAAGTCTAAGTTGACATATAAAATGCCTCAAATTGAAGAAACTCCCTTTTCTGGATGGAAGTTTTACTGTGTGTCTATGTGTTGGGTGGTGGGGAAGGGGAGATTGGCTTGGTTTAAATTTGTTTTTTTGGACTTTTCTTGAATACCAGGTGATAAATTACTTGACAGTCTTGAAATTTGGAGTAGTACCCTTTATGTGGTATTTGGTGGATGAATGTAGCGTCAAGGTATCTCACTGATCACCATAATTGACAAAGGCCTGAAGGTGTGCAGGCAAAGATGGGACTCTGGCATCTGCTTACACTGCCCCTTTCTGGGCACCATGTGGTACACGTTGGTAGGAATACTATTTCTTAAGTAATTACCGTCCATTTTATGGTAAACCTAATAGAAGTAAAGAATTAATGGGATGGTGCTGTCCCGGTGGCTCAGTCAGTAAAGAATCTACCTGCAGTGCGAGGAGACTGCTGCAGTGCAGGAGACCTGCGTTTGATCCCTAGTTCGAGAAGATCCCCTGGAGAAGGAAATGGCAACCCTCTCCAGTTTTCGTGCCTGAAGAATCCCATAGACAGGAGCCTGGCAGGCTACAGTCCCCAGTCTCAAGAGTCGGACACGACTTAGCGACTACACTACCAACACAGTGAGATGGTGAGTTTTTTTTCTGGTATTTTTTGTTGATATGTCCTTAGATATTTGATCCTTATCTAAATATTTCAGGAGAGATTTTTATCATGGATTGATCGGTATCTGATACTAGTAAGTCCTTGACCTTCAACACAGTGAAGGTACAGTGTTGGAAACAACTGCAGTAGCTTTCCTGCTCAGTGAGGGTTTGCTGTGGGCCAAGCCCTGAGTTTGGCACTTTATATACGGTATCTTTTTAAATTTTGGAAACAACTCAGAACATATTTTTATTCTTGGTAAGTGAGCGGGTGGGATGCTCAAAGAGGCTGTTAAGAAACTTTCCAAAGCCTCAAGACTTTCTCTCCTGTGTAAGGACACTTGAATATTACTTAATGATGCTGGTCTGAGTAAAACCACTGTTGTCACATTTGAGCCGGCTTTTAAAAATAGGCTTGTAGTTTGGGATTCTTTGCAACTAAGATCATAAGGTCTAGGTGAAGATTGCAACTTTTGCATGCCTGGTATGATTCAGGTCAGGCTCTTGGATTATGTGTTTCTTTGCTACTGTTAGTTCAAGCAGGTGTATTTGATTTTTCAAGCTAAATGTTACTTGTAAAATGTTTGAAGATTATGGTCATATTCATATGAGGTGCTTACCCCTTGCTGTTTCAGTTCAGTTCAGTCGTTCAGTTGTATCTGACTCTGCAACCCCATGGAAGGCAACATGCCAGGCCTCTTTGTCCATCACCAGCTCCCAGAGTCTACTCAAACTCATGTCCATTGAGTTGGTGATGCTATCCAACCACTTCATCCTCTGTCATCCCCTTCTCCTCCCACCTTCAATATTTCCCAGCATCAAGGTCTTTTCCAATGTCAGTTCTTCACATCAAGTGGCCAAAGTATAGGAGTTTCAGCTTCAGCATCAGTCCTTCTAGTGAATATTCAGGGTTGATTTCCTTTAGGATGGACTGGTTGGATCTCCTTTCAGTCCAAGGGACTCTCAAGAGTCTTCTCCAACACCACAGTTCAGAAGCATCAATTCTTTGGCACTCAGCTTTCTTTATGGTCCAACGCTCACATCCATACATGACCACTGGAAAAACCATAGCCTTGACTAGATGGACCTTTGTTGTTAGCAAAGTCTTGCTGTTTACAAAAAGATAATCTAAGGTTGTCAGAAGCTTAAAGAGGGATTTTGTCTAGACAAACTTGAGATAGATGATTCCTAATGATAACACCATAAGATGACATCTCTTGGATCATGAGACAAGCTTTTGTATCTAATGTAATACTGTAGTCTTAAAAAATTCTTTTTTCTCTATACTTATTACAACTACATTGCTTTTATCACTTCTTTTAATTATGAAACACTGTGATTTGGAGCTTGTAATATGGAAGCTAGTTAAAGAAAACAAGTCCCCTTTTCTCTATTTCATGGATCATTCTAAAGCTCAGTGCTGTTTGAAAAGCCTAACATCTTTGCACTTTTACTGATTTAAATATAGTTGTCTCAAGGAATCAGTCTCAAAAATATACAAGCAGCGCATGCAGCTCAACACCAGAAAAATAAATGACCCAATCAAAAAATGGACCAAAGAACTAAACAGACATGTCTCCAAAGAAGACATACAGATGGCTGACAAACACATGAAAAGATGCTCAACATCACTCATTATCAGAGAAATGCAAATCAAAACCACAGTGAGGTACCATCTCATGCTGGTCAGAATGGCTGCTATCAAAAAGTCTACAAACAATAAATGCTGGAGAGGGTGTGGAGAAAAGGGAACCCTCTTACACTGTTGGTGGGAATGCAAACTAGTACAGCCACTATGGAGAACAGTGTGGAGATTCCTTCAAAAACTGGAAATAGAACTGCCTTATGACCCAGCAATCCCACTGCTGGGCATAGGGAAAGGGAAGTTGCTCAGTCGTGTCTGACTCTTTGCGACCCCCTGGACTGCAGCCTACCAGGCTCCTCCGTCCATGGGATTTTCCAGGCAAGAGTACTGGAGTGGGGTGCCATTTCCTTCTCCAATGCATGAAAGTGAAAAGTGAAAGGGAAGTTGCTCAGTCATGTCTGACTCTTCGCCACCCTATGGACTGCAGCCTACCAGGCTCCTCTGTCCGTGGGATTTTCCAGGCAAGAGTACTGGAGTGGGGTGCCATTGCCTTCTCTGATTGCTGGGCATAACACACCAAGGAAATCAGAATTGAAAGAGACACGTGTACCCCAATGTTCGTCACAGCACTGTTTATAATAGCCAGGACATGGAAGCAACCTAGATGTCCATCAGCAGACGAATGGATAAGAAAGCTGTGGTACATACACAGAATGGAATACTACTCAGCATTAAAAAGAATGTAATTGAGTCAGTTCTAGTGAGGCGGTTGAAACTGGAGCCTATTATACAAAGTGAGGTGAGTCAGAAAGAAAAACACCAATACAGTATATTAACACGTATATATGGAATTTAGAAAGATGATAACAATGACCCTAAACACGAGACAGCAAAAGAGACACAGATATAAAGAACAGACTTTTGGACTCTGTGGGAGAAGCCTAGGGTGGGATGATCTGAGAGAATAGCATTGAAACATGTATATTATCATATGTGAAACAGACCACCAGTGCAGGTTCGATGCAAGAAACCAGTGCATTGGGACAACCGGAGAGGTGGGATGGGGAGGGAGGGGGGTTTGAGATGGGACACACGTGTACACCTGTGGCTGATTCATGTCCGTGGATGGCAAAAACCACCACAATAGTGTAATTAGCCTCCAATTAATTGAAATTAATTAAAAAAATAAAATTTAGGATTAATGAAAATATAGTTGTCTCATCCCTAGAAGCAAGTAGAACCAAACTGAGTGAAACTGGCATAGTAGGGGACGTGACTGTGCTCATAACAAGATTCGTCACTGTGAGCTTTACCGTTTACAAAAGTCAGGCAGAAGCTGCTGTCAAAGCGTAATTTCTCATGTGGCATGTGGGTAATTCTAGGTGGCGTGTGCAGGTGCATGACAAGCAATAAAGTTTTACATTAAGCTTTTCGTTATTAGGATATTTTGTCTTAATCTAAAAACATTAATTACCTCAGTTCCATGAGATCCAGTGTGCACCAGAGCTAATCAGCAGTGCGTCTCCTTGGAGCTTTTGAAAAGTTTGCTGCTGTCAGTGGCGTGTGTCTGAAACTGGAAGATTTTGTTCTTGGGAGTAGATATTACTTTAATTGTCTTTTAAATAGCATCTTTAAAGAAAGGAAGAAATCTTAAGATAGAAATAAATACTTGTCGGGGAGGGCAAAAAAAAAAAGAAATAAATACTTGTGGGGGAGGGCAAAAAAAAAAAAGAAATAAATACTTGTGGAAAGATAGAACACACAGTGCTGTGACCATTTCTCTGGACTTGTCTGGTGCCGTCTGTCCGTGTTGAGGGTTTTGACAGTGAAGTGTGCTGTGCTGAATGGTTTGTGACTGTGGCAAGGAGGATCTTCTGGGGTGTTTAGTTGTTTGTTTACTAAATCCCAGATCAGCCCCCTAGGCTTACATTGTCAGTAATAATATTGCTTACCTTGATCTGAAAGTGCTACTGTTTGGTTTCTTTTTGTGGGAAAAAGAGGTGTCCTCTTGGTCTCTGTCAGTTTAAGTAAGTCCTTTGGTCTCAGATGGCACCTGGAGGCTGGAAAATGAAGATCAGTACTCCCCGGTCTCCAGATTTATTGGTTCTTTAGTGGCTACTTCTCATTCGCTTGTCTATTTAAAGCTGATGATAGGCAAGCCCTCCTAGTATTGATGACGCAGCAGTTGTCTGTTTCCTTCTCACCGTGGGCCTTGTGTTTAAAGACCTGTCAGAGCACGGTGGTTGATGATAAGAGCTGTGTGTCAGACAGCAGTCACTCGGTGCCACCCCCTGTCCTGAGGTCTTTCCACACCTGAGCATGTTTAATTCTTCCTGTGATCTTGGGAGGTGAGTCTTGGTATCATCTCTGTTTTAAAGGTGAGGAAGCTGAGACAAGTTACACAAGAATACAAGCTAACTTCACTTATTGCATGCTTACAGTTTGTTAGGAACTGTGCTGGGTGCTTTATATATATTATCCCCAATACTGTCAACAACTTTGTGAGATGGAGAATTCTTGCCGTTTTCACTTAGCTAGGTATGAAGAGATCAAGCTTCAAGGTCACAATAACTGCCAGTTAAGTAGCAAGAACTGCTGGTACCAGAAATGAGGATATATGTTGGAGACCATCCTCTTTGAGAATTAGTACTATGGTCAGCATATAATGCAAAATTATTGTCAGATTTCTCTTGAAAATCCCTCACATTTGCTACAGTGCCAGTTTGCAGACACAGAGACCCTATATAAATCCAGTCAAGGTGTCCTTAGCTCACTAGCATTGGAAAAGAATTGAGAATCCGTAACTGCAGGCCCAGGAGCCAATTCCTGACTCTAAACAAGTTTTATTAGAACATAGCCTTCAGTTCAGTTCAGTTCAGTCTCTCAGTCATGTCCGACTCTTTGCGACCCCATGAATCGCAGCGCACCAGGCCTCCCTGTCCATCACCAACTGTTGGAATTCACTCAAACTCATGTCCATCGAGTTGGTGATGCCATCCATCCATCTCATCCTCTGTTGTCCCCTTTTCCTCCTGCCCCCAACCCCTCCCAGCTTCAGAGTCTTAGCCTTACCTATTCATTTATCAGTTTTCTGTGGCTACATTGGAGCTAAAAATGCAGAAGTGAGTAATTGCAGCATAGAACAGCTGTCCCACGAAACCTAAAATATGTGCTATTTGGCCCTTTAAGAAAAAGTTTGCTGACCCCTGGAATAAATCACTACTTCTTTAGGTGAATGAACAGTTAAGGGTTGGGTTGCTTTTGAGACCTTGTACAAAAATACACAAGAACCACGTCATACATTCTTGGTCTAAGAGGCATGTAGGACCTGAGAGCCCCCGAGGATGTGGCATGTTCCCTGAACCGCAGTGCTTACTCGGGTGACTCCCCTGGAGTTTTGAAAGTTCACTTGGTGGTGTGCTTTGTTTGCATTTTATGAAGTAGTGTTTTATGTTTAATTGTGAGGACTAGCCTAGTGCTTTGTCCTGCCTTAAGGATTTAATTTTTATTTTTTTATGTCCTTGACAAACAGATCAACTGTCATCTGATGTAGTTTTTTTTTTTTTTTATGAATTATTTCTTTTTTTTAAATTTTATTTTTAAACTTTACATAATTGTATTAGTTTTGCCAAATATCAAAATGAATCCATCACAGGTATACATGTGCTCCCCATCCTGAACCCTCCTCCCTCCTCCCTCCCCATACCATCCCTCTGGGTCGTCCCAGTGCACCAACCCCAAGCATCCAGTATCGTGCGTTGAACCAGGACTGGCATCTCGTTTCTTAAAATCGCTTACTGCTTAGAAAATTTCAGAGGTTTTTTAAAATTATAAACAGAAGTGAAACTCAGCTATATTTGAATTACTTACTTAAAATACACTAAGTAGAAATTAAGATATCATGTATATCTGTTATTTCTGAAAATTCACATATTTCATCAGATATTAGTATTGTTTTTTACTCTAAAAGATTATATACTTAAAAGTTTGCCTTTTTCAAATTCAGTATTTCCAAAACTATTATAGTTTTCAATTAATTTTGGTTTTACAATGGTGGTTAAATAATTTTCGATACTGTTCTTAATGAATTTTCTCTCTAATATCAGGGTTTTCTTTGGTCATAAACAGTGATCTTTCCTTTGTTATAAACACTTCATAAATGAGAGTATTATAATCTTTTCAAGCTTTAATATGTAGTAGATTTTAAATAATATCCAAAATAGACTGCTGTTTCTGTCATTAAGGAGGAAAAACATAAGTGTTACTCTCCTCTGAGGTGTTTAAATATAAAAATTATACTCTAAGAATTTAGACTTTAGTTAAGAAAGGCTGTATACATACTATGTAATATGTATATCTGGAAGTAAATATAATTGCTGTTTTAAAAATATTATAGAATTTTTAAAAGCAGTAAACATATTTCACCCGGCTTCCCAGGCGGCGCGAGTGGTAAAGAACCCGCGTGTCAGTGCAGGAGGCATAAGAGATGACGCAGGTTCCATCTCTGGGTTGGGAAGATCCCCTGGAGGCAGGCATGACAACCCACTCCACTACTCTTGCCTGGAGAGCCCCATGGACAGAAGAGCCTGGCGGGCTACAGTCCATAGGGTTGCTAAAAAGTTGGACATGACTGAGCGACTAAGCAGTAAGAGCGTTAACTTGCCTGTTTTGCAGCCTGGCGGGCTACGGTCCATGGGGTTGCAAAGAGTTGGAAACAACTGAAGCGACTTAGCATGCACTTGGCACAAACGTATTTCATTTCATCCACTGTGAAAATGACATCAATCTAAGTAAATTCTTCTCTCTCCTGTTGTGGCAGTAAATAGTTGTCTTGACAGTAAAAGTTGCTCATATATCCACATTCATCCAAAGGGCCGGCTTTTTTGATTGTTTTCATTTTATCCTCTTAGAAAAACAGAAAATGCAATATTGAACATGGATTTAAAATCATGTGCGAACTTAGCATTTAGCTTATTTATATGTGAAATAGTTGGAATAAAGCAACGTTATTGTGTTTATGAAAATCTTGGGGTGTTATGGTAATTTTTTGGTACTGACTGCCAAAATGTTCACATATCTAACTAATGAGCCTTCTGACAGCTCTGGGGCCTTTGACTTGAAAGGGTCTTCAAGGCTACCACATTTGACCTTCTCTAGATAAAAAGGCATTTATTATCATTAGCAGAAATTAAATGACTAATTCACAAATGAATTTGTGGTGACCAGTAGTATCTGAAAAGGCGGATGCTAGACGTGCCTGGTTTCCAGTTATCACAATACTCCCTCTCTTGTACTGTAGAATACCAGAGAACTCCTTAAACTCTGTGCCTGGCTTTAGTTGTAAACATAAAAGACCTCTATAGGTTAAGAGGAGAAAAAGAGGCAATGTGAAGTGCCTTTCATATACACAGTTGATAGACATCTGTCTTTAAAAATGGCTTTCAGTTATTCAGCTTGCTTGATAAATTGAACATTTAGTTTTCCTGTCTTACTTGCCTTCCCTGGCCCTTTGAGAGCTGTCTCTCAATGCCCACTGCATAGTGGTCTGTCAATTCTTGCTACTACCTGTGGCCTCAACTGTCAGTTTAAAGAGCTTTGTTAACTTCCAATAAGGAACAATTGACTGAAAATGTACTGTTTTACTGCTTCAGATTGCTTTTCTTTGAACAGAAGGCTGTCTTAACCTGGGGATCCACCGAGAGTCTGTATTTCAGTGTAATTCATTTCCTTTGTAGTTCTGTGTATTTTATTTTATGCATTTAAAAGCACTATCTCAGAAAGGAGTCAAAGGGTTTCATGGTACTAAAAAATAAAAAAAGTTCAGAGTCCTTGATGGAAGAAGTCCCATTTTAGTGGAACATGGTAAAACAGTGGTCGGTTGACTGGTAAGAGAAGTCATCTATATCAGCTGACCCAAAGCTCCTGAATCCCACTAGAAGTGATTCACCCATCAACAGATAAGGCTGGTCCACTCAACTTCAGAAAATTAAATAGTACTGACATTGGTTTTAGCTTCTTGACTTTTCCATTTCTTGAAAGCTTTGCAGGAAAAAATTGGTCACCATTCTTCTGATCCTCACTGATACAGTTAGAGGCAGCCGTGTGTGGCGGGAAAGGACATAAGTGTTGAAATCACAGTTGTCTACTCTTTCCAAGTTGCTGATTCTTCCTCTGTGATATGGAAATTATAATATGCACACAACTGCGTGGAGGAAAGACTAAAGGAAAACTGTGGATAGCGCACCAGCACGGCATCTGGTATGCTGTGGTTACCACATGAGTGTTAGTTTCTTTATTTAAACTGAAAGTCCAAAATGAACCTTAATTTAGTGTAGGGGCGGGGGTAAAAGGCTGCGGATTTTGGTGGAACTGAGAAATACGATGACTTTTCTGTTTAGAATTCAGCTGAGTGGTTTTGTTGAATCGGGAAGATTCCCTGAACGAGATAGATTCTTTGGCAGAAAGAAAAGTAGGTTACAGAATTTAGTTGCGGAAATAGTGTGTGAGGAAAGTACAGACTGGGGAGTAGGAGTATTAAATGTAGAGTCTGGGCTTTGTGGAGTGAATAAAGGGGAGTGTACATGTCACTGAACTCATGCTTTTCCTTAAGTTATCTGTTTTCAGAGCAGTGGAATTTTTCATCAGAGATAAATATGAAAAGAAGAAATACTACGACAAAAATGCTATAGCTATTACAAATGTAAGTAAAATCTTCATCTGTATCACCAGTTGATATTTGATGAATGTATTTTGAAATTTTAACATGTGATGTGGCTTGACTTATTTATTGTAAAAATGTCCTGGTTACATACTTTAAAAATTTGAACATTGGGAGTTTTCGTCACGTAGTGAGCTTTCACAAAGCAGAACTCTTGATTCAGAAAGGAGCATATTCTTAAGCAAGCATCTAATAACTGCTTAAATGGCATTTAAGTTAATTTATGAAATCTGTGTAAAGATACTAATTGAAAAATTGAGGAGAGAAAATTATTTTATTGGTTTGTGGAAATGAAAAGGCAAATCTGTCTTCTTCTAAGGGCGTTGGTGGATCTGACCAGATATGTTTATTAAAACACAGCTTTTTTTTTTTTTTTTTTTTCTTTTCCTGAACAGCTTTATCTCACTTTGGTCCAAAATAGAAAACACAATTGTTTGCACTGTATTTGCAAACAGTCAACAGGAAGTCTTGCATTAATTATTCTGATGAAATCATGGTGCTGCTCCTGTTTATCTGTACTTATCACAGCACCTTCCCAGGTGGTGCTAGTGGTAAGGAAGCTGCCTGCCAGTGCAGGAGGCATAAGAGACCAGGATCTCTGGGTGGGGAAGATCCCCTGGAGAGGGGCATGGCCACGCATTGCAGTGTTCTTGCCTGGAGAGCCCCCGTGGACAGAGTAGCCTGGTGGGCCACAGTCCGGAGTTGCAAATAGTCGGACAGCACTGAAGTGACAGCCTGCGTGAATCGCAGCACCAGATGGTCTTACTGGGAAAGTGCTTTGAAGCTTGAGTGCCTGAGGAGCAGGTGCTAATAGATAAAGCCTCTTTAACGTGAGGTGTTCAGTATCAGACAAGCTTTTGTTGACCTTGTTCCTGCACAAAATGAGTCTGAAAACGTAGCCTTTTGATTGGTTATTATCAAGCATTTGTTCCCTAATAGTTAAGACCTTGCTGTAGTGATCAAATATGTTTTATTACTGTTTCTTTTTAAGTTTCTTTTTCTGATACATTTTCTTATCCCAGTTAAATACCATTTAAGGCTAGTTGTCCCTATTGTTGCAGTCCTTTTTTGGGGGGAGGGGGTCTTTGATTCCTAGATTAATCATAAAGCTATAAGCCATTAATTTTGTGGGTAAGTCATCTGTCAAGCAGTTTAGAGACAGTAATTTCATCTCATTTTGCAAATTGATTTTCCTTTTTGGTACATGTAGATAAGCAATATACTAAAAAATTCAATCAAATATGTATATTTTGGATTAGAGGTACCCTTGATAGAGATTGGGCTGCATTTCTGGTGGATATAGAAAAGGAAATCCTTTGAAAGATAGGTAAAAATGGACAAAATAGAGATGTTGATAATGTCCATGTAATTAACTTTACCTCTAGCATTGTGGGGGAAACAAAGGACAAACTCTAAAATGTAAGTAATATATTTTCATTTGAAATTTTAAGAACTCATTTTAGAATCCAGGGTATGTAAGGGTTTTGGTGGCTGTCTTAGAATTCTACGACAGGTATGCAGAATAAACCTGCCCTCCCTGGTGTTCTTTCATGGATGAGTGATAGGGGACATTTGAAGAACTTTGAGTACAGAAAATTGTCTTGGGTACTTCCCTGGCGGTCCATTTGTTAAGATTCTTTGTTCTCAGTGCAGTGGGCACAGATTTGATCCCAGGTTGCTGACCTAAGATTCCACATGCCACACATGGCCTGGCTGAAGCCATAAATAAGAAAGATTACAGTAAAAAAAAAAAGAAACCTGTCCTGTCGTCTGCCCTTCACTCCCCGTAACCAGTGGTGCATCACAGCTGGCAATACTGATGAGTTCTTAGGCAATTTAGGTCTGTTTTTTTTTTTTGAATAACAGGTTTTTTAAAAGATTTTTTTTTAAGACCTTTTTTTATGTAGACCATTTTTTAAATCTTTGTTGAATTTATTACAGTACTGCTTCTGTTTTATGTTCTGTTTTTTTTTTTTTTTTTGGCCCTGTGGTGTGCAGGATCTTATCTCCCTGACCGAGGATCAAACCCGAACCCTCTGCATTGGAAAGCAAAGTCTTAACCGCTGGATCACCAGGGAAATCCCTTTAGCAGGTCTTGAGTAGATGAGGTTGAGTTTTCACATATTGTTTGCTCTTTTCCAGCAGCAGCTCTTTTAATTTTGTGGCTGCAGTGATTTTGGAGCCCTAGAAATTAAAATCTGTCACTGTTTCCACGTTTCTCCTTCTATTTGCCATGAAGTGATGCCGTGATCTTTGTTTTTTAAATGTGGCGTTTTAAGTCAGCTTTTTCACTCTCCTCTTTCACCTTCATCAAGAGGCTCTTTAGTTCCTCTTCACTTTCTGTCATTAGAGTGGTGTTATCTGCATATCTGAGGTTGTTATTTCTCCCAGCAATCTTGATTCCAGGTTGTAACTCCTCTAGCTGCATATCAGTTAAATAAGCAGGGTGGTAACATACAGCCTTGTCATACTCCTTTCTCAATTTTGAACCAGTCAGTTGTTCATGTGAGGTTCTAACTGTTGCTTCTTAACCCATATACAGGTTTCTCAGGAGACAGGTAAGATGATCTGGTATTCCCATCTCTTGAAGAATTTTCTACAGTTATGGTCCACACAGTCAAAGGCTTTAACGCAGTCAATGAAACAGAAGTAAATGTTTTTCTGGAATTCCCTTGCTTTCTCTGTGATCCACCAGATATTGGCAATTTGATCTCTGGTCCCTCTGCCTTTTCTAAACCCAGCCTGTATATCTAGGAATTTTGGATTCAAGTACTGCTGGAACCTAGCTTGAGGGATTTTGAGCATAACCGTACTGGAATGGGAAGTGAGCGCAGTTGTCTAGTAGTGTGAACATTGTTTAGCACTGCCCTTCTTTGGGCATGCAGGCTGACTTTTCCAGTCCCATGGTGACTGCTGGGTTTCTCAAGTGTATTGACATATTGACTGCAGTACTTCAACAACGTCATCTTTTAGGATTTGTAATAGCCCAGCTGCAATCCATCACCTTCACTAGCTTGATTGGTAGTAACGCTTCCTAAGGCCCCTTTGACTTCACACTCCAGGATTTCTGGCTCTAGGTGAGTGACCACACCACTCTGGTTGTCCGGGTCATTAAGACTTTTTTTGTACAGTTCTTCTGTGTATTCTTGCCACCTCTTCTTTATCTCTTTAGCCTCTGTTAGGTCTTTCCATTTCTTTCCTTTATCATGGCCCATCCTTACATGAAATGTTCCTTTGATATCTCCAATTTTCTTGAAGAGATCCCTAATCTTTCCCATTCTGTTGTTTTCCTCTATTTCTTTGTATTGTTCATTGAAGAAGGCTTATCTCTCCTTGCTGTTCTCTGGAACTCTGCATTCAGTTGGGTGTATCTTTCCCTTTCTCCCTTGCTTTTTGCTTCTCTTCTTTCCTCAGTTATTTGTAAAACCTCCTTAGACAACCACTTTGCCTTCTTGAGTTTGAAGTATTAAAATTGAGTATTATATAAAAGTTTAAAAACAGCAAAATTCTAACTTACGTTGTTATATGTATGTATGTTATATGTGTTTACACACATGTATGTATGAAGACTAGAATTTAGTCCAATGAAAGTGAAATTAATCCATTATTTCAACTTTGAAATTGTTGTGGAAATAACGTTTCTGAATTGTGCTGTAATAAAAATGAGTTAGCATTTTTAATTTTATTAAACTGACTCATTAGAAAAGACTCTATTGCTGGGAAAGATTGAGGGCAGGAGGAGAAGGGGACGACGGAGGATGAGATGGTTGGATGGCACCACCAACTCAATGGACATGAGTTTGATTGAGCAAGCTCCAGGAGATGGTGAAGGACAGGGAAGCCTGGTGTGCTGCAGTCCATGGGGTCACAGAGTTAGACCTGACTTAGCAACTGAGCAGCAACCACTGTTTACAATTAACTGATGATTATACAGTTCATTGAAGCCTGGTGTGCTGCAGTCCATGGGGTCACAGAGTTAGACCTGACTTAGCAACTGAGCAGCAACCACTGTTTACAATTAACTGATGATTATACAGTTCATTGAAGCCTGGTGTGCTGCAGTCCATGGGGTCACAGAGTTAGACCTGACTTAGCAACTGAGCAGCAACCACTGTTTACAATTAACTGATGATTATACAGTTCATTAAGATAAATGAGCAATAATTTTAAAACTGTATGCATTGCAATCCATTTTAGATATCCTTCCAGATAGGAATGAAAAACTTAGATGATAAATTATCGAGTGGTGACTTAAGATTACTGTTAAATACGCAGGTTCAAGTTGGAGTTGTTACTTCTTTTTTGTTACAGTTTTAGTTTCTTCTGTGCAATAGGAATGGTCATGGTGTCTGCTTTTTATGGTACTCTTAGGAGAGTTAAACAAGGTGTTGCCTGTGGTGTTTTCCGTAGCAGTCTGTGTTACTGAGTGCTTTATATGTAGGAGCTGCTGTGAGGCTCGTGTTGGGGGAGGAGGAGACCGACCTGTAGGAGCAGAGAGTCCAGGCGCAGTGGCTTCAGCGCACGGGCACAGTGTTTGAGGTCTGTTGGGTTAATATCGCCACGTTTTAGTCAGCCCTTTTAAGTTATGGGCTTCCAGGTGACTGATGTGGCGATTAATGGATTTCTGTTTGAAATTGCTCCAGAATTCTGCATTTCTTAGTGCCTTATCCAGTGATTTTAAAGTTAGTAAATTAAAATTCAGGCTGCTTCTGTGTATTTGGTGACTCTGGGTACTTAAGTTTGTCAGTCTTTTAACTCCCCTACTGACGAGTTTAATTGGTGATTTATATGATTTATTTATTAGTTCAGTAAATGTATTTATATCTGACACAGCCATGGAAGGTAATTTACTTTGGAAACTATATTTTTTAGATGATTTCTCAACTCCTGAAGAACCTAAGCCTCACAGGATACTGAAAGATCATGAGACAGTCATTTGAGAACTGCTGTGATTAAAATCTCCACTTAAAATATATAGTCAAAAATCTCTAGAACTGGTTTAAGGCATGTATTACAGTTAATCCATAAGGTCCTTGTCAGTTGTTTTGGAGCAGCAGATTTTCATTTAGATTGAAGGCAGGAGGAGGTAGGGGATGACAGAGGATGACATAGATAGCATCACTGAGTCAGCGACTTGAATTTGAGCAACTGTGGGAGGTGGTGGAGGACAGAGGAGACTGGCGTGCTGCCGTCCGCGAGGCTGCAGAGAGCGGGACAGGACTTCGGGACTGAGTAGCAGTGACAGCAGCAGCAGCAAAATCCTCAAGGAAATGACGTGGCCTTTTCTTGGAAAGACAAAAGGAGCAATTTGCCTTATGCCCTTCAAATAATCATCCTGGCATTTTTATAACACTCGGTATCTTTTCAGTGTGTATTTGTTCACTTTTTGCTGGAACATGGCAATTGGAAACCTGTTTTCCAACTGCCCCATTGGTTTTCCTTTTGTAGTAGGTGGGTTTGTACACTTGGATTGCTCGGGGAGTTTCTTTGCATACAGTTCACTTTGGTGGTGGCCTTGAGAAGACCTTCTGGGCTTAAGAATAGTTGAAGGAAGGGTGATAGCTCATTTATTCCTGAAGGAGGTCATAGATGGGGCAGAGAGAAGGGTGGGGAATAGAGGGACAGTCAGACACGACAACCACATTTCCCAACGCCTATTCCCAGTGCCATTTTCTAGGTCAGAGTCTTGTCTTCTCTCTGTAAAAGTACTGGAATGTAGTGAAATGAAATTATCATCTAGTTACCAAATATATTCTGAATTTCACAGTGAGTGTAGATAACTTGCATGAGAGTTCAGAGAAGAGAGTGAGTAAGCCAGAGCCCTTTCTGAGGACAGTGGGAGCTACTGATGTAAGCCTCCTTTTGTGTCTGTCTCTGAGACACCCTTGTCCTGTTTTCCTCAACTAAAACATTTATTGAGACCTGTTGAATGCCAGATGTTGAAGATGGTGAACAAAGCAGGAACAACGTCCGTCTCAGAGAACTTCAGTTGCACAAAGAACACCCATAAGTAACGGCATCGTCACTGGACACACGTGCCAGTGTTTGCAGGAGTGCAGCATCCTGGCGGGTGCAAACGGGAGGACCAGGGGCGCGTCCGGGAAGGGGCAGGGCGGGGGTCCCCTAGAGGTACGCAGGCTTCCAGCAGAGGGAGCAGCAAAGCAGCGATCCCTGGCGGCCCGAGCAGCAGACTGGAGAGCGGGCTCCCAGGGAGTCAACTGCGCCTAGACAGGTGGTGACCGGGTTGGGGGGAGGGGGCAGGCAGGGCACCTTGCAGTCTAGTTAAGGGGTTTGGACTCTGGCCTTGTAGAACATGTGTGAATGCATAGTTTATGGATGAGCGGGACTGGAGGACTAATCCAGATGGCAGGTGGTGGTTTTCTGCTTGGGTGCTTAGTGGAGGGGGTGGGCAATGGTCCTGAGAGTTTGGGAAAGAACACGAGAGCACCTGGTTTTTCTTGCCTCTGTATTTTTTTCTTTCTTCCTCCCGCCTGCCCTTTGGATTCTCCCCTATCCATCTCTCTGTCTGTTGTGTCTCTTGCTTCTAGCTGTAGACTCTAGGTCTTCATTCCTTGCTTGCATAATGGAGCTTACCCTGCTCGTCACTCATTGCTCCTGTGTGGCCACAACCACAGTTGGCATGTAGACCCTTCCCCTCCCCCCATCAGGTGCCTTGTGCCCCCTTGCTTCCCACGCCTGTCCCAGGTAGCCCTTGGTCTGCTCTTTGTCACTGTAGACTATATTCGTCACTGCTGAAGTTTCGTGTAAATGGTATCATACATTGTTTGTTCTTTGGTGTCTGGCCTCTTTCAGCATGTTTTTGAGACTCATCCCTGTTTTCGTGTTTCCTGTTGGACTTATTGGCAGATGGTAGTTTGATTTATGGGTACACAACTGTTCACATTCACCTGTGAATTTTCCTATTGACTTTTCAGATGTCTTTCCTGTTGAACGAGGATCTCTGTGTTTTTTCTTAATTGGAACATAGTATTAATGCTTTACTTTGGTATTAACATGCTTTGTTAAAAGACTGATATTTACTAAATAGTTATATATTGCTCCATCTGACTTTTCAGTTCAGTTCAGTGTCAGTTGCTCAGTCGTGTCTGACTCCTCGCTACCCCATGGACTGCAGCACACCAGGCCTCCCTGTCCACCACCAGTTCTCGGAGCTTGCTGAAACTCGCGTCCATCAAGTTGGTGATGCCATCCAACCATCTTATCCTCTGTTGTCCCCTTTACCTCCTGCCTACAATCTTTCCCAACATCAGGGTTTTTTCCAGTGAGTCAGTTCTTTGCATCAGGTGGCCAAAGTATTGGAGTTTCAGCTTTGGCATCAGTCCTTCCAACTCACACATCCATACGTGACTACTGGAAAAACCATAGCTTTGACTAGACGGACCTTTTTCGGCAAAGAGTTATCTCTGCTTTTTAATATGCTGTCTAGGTTGGTCATAGCATTTCTTCCAAGGAGCAAGTAACCTTTAATTTCACGGCTGCAGTCACCATCTGCAGTGATTTTGGAGCCCAAGAAAATAGAGTCTGTCACTGTTTCCACTGTTTCCCCATCTCTTTGTATGAAGTAATGGGACTGGATGCCATGATCTTAGTTTTCTGAATGTTGCTTTAAGCCAACTTTTTCACTCTCCTCTTTCATGTTCATTAAGAGGCTCTTTAGTTCCTCTTTGCTTTCTGTCATAAGGGTGGTGTTATCTCTCTATTTCTCCTGGCAATCTTGATTCCACTTTGAATCAAGATTCTGTGAACAGTGAACATCTGAATTTTAAAAGTGGCAAAATCAGTTTATCATCCTCTCAGGAGGCGAAAAAATACTTCTACAGTGAATTATCTTGAATTAGTAACACTCAACATATTAAATGCCTTTATTTATTTGTTATATTTTTATGTTCAGCTTTTACATAAATTTGGGCAGAAAGGTCTTTATACCATCTTAAGTGATTTTATGTGCTTTTTCTAATCTCTTGTTTTCTCCATATCTCTAGCAGGGAAATGTCCAGTGAAATAAATTAGTTTTGCAGCTGGTCTTTAAGGCACAGTTTGTCTTGTTAAATATTTTCTTCTATGTGTAATTTCAGTTAGTTGTCATCGAATGGCTAGTTTGTATACTTTTAACAGAGCTAACAGTGTGCCCGGGAAGACCCGTAAAGATAATGGGCTTGGGTTGTGACTCAGAATTGCAGCCATAACTAACTCAGTAACAAGCAGATTGAATGAGAACTTACCATCTCACATTGTTATTTTGACATTGCATAATGACTCTCTGTAATAGCACCTTTTATTTTTAAAGATTCCTCATAGGCACTGTTGATATGATAGAGCAATATAGAGATGTCAGTTTAACAGCTCCAAAGATCTACTACACATTTTGTAAACGTATTTCAGTTATATTTTGGCAGTAAAGAGAGCAGGAAGATAATGCTTCCATTAAAGTGATCAGCTATTCTTGTAGGAATTGGGTAAGATGAGTGAAAAGGCTTTTAGATGAAATTATCTCTGTATAAATTGCTTTTGCATATGTAACTGCCTTTGCATATGTAACTGTCTCACAGAGCTTTGGGGCAGTTCAGCCGGTGCAGCCCTGGGGGTGGTGTCTGTGGACACGAGCTCCAAGAAGGAAGTGTATGTATGGCTTTTCAGTAAGCCTGCTGCTTAGCTGTTACACTGCGTTAATTCAGTCTTTTCACTCCCAGCCTTCTTTCTGTTTTCTTACACAGTTGATTAAAACTTTCGTTAACTTTTACTGTTTCAGCTCTGTGTTATTTTCCATTCTTAAAGCAATTATGGTCAGTGGGAACAAGATCTCAATTCGTGCTGTCCAGCCACTTGGAACAGCGTGTCAGCGTGAGCGCTCCAGCAGTAACACTGATGGAAAGAGAGCCGCCAGACACACTCAGTTCTTTCTCAGATACTTTGGGCATGATCTTGTCTGAGTGCATTTTAAATTTTATGTTAGAGTGAAATGCATTTTAAATCATACACTTTTCTGTAATAAATGCTTTTATCTGCAGAAATTCCACATGGAAGTACTTGAAAAGCAACACTCTTCTTGATGCATTATTTTCCTTTAACATATTTCTAAGTGCTTCTGTAGCTCAGAAATGCATGAGTGTTTGTTTCTTTCCTGTGCCTATAATTCTGATTACTTTCTTTTTGTTTTTTCCTCCTGACTTCCCACCTGCATTCCACAGATTGCCTCCTCTGATGCTCCTCTTCAGCCTTTGGTATCCTCTCCTTCTCTACAAGCTGCTGTTGAGAAAAACAAATTGGAGGTATGGTGGTGTTCTAGCCAGCTGTGTCCATACGCTCGGTGTGAACGTGCCATCATTTATGCTGTATTAGTTGTTTATTATGGATGCTGTAATAGTTGTTTATGCTTTGAATGGTCTCCAGTATTAAATACATTAAATACAACAATTTTAGGACCACTTTCCTATGCTGCAGGTAGGATTAAAGAGCTTTAATCTGTATTTAATTTCAGAATGACTAATTTATCGGTACCATAGATTTATCTCAGCATTTAATAAGCAATTGTTTTTTCGCTGTTGTTTCCGCTACCACCTTAGGCTTAAAGGAACTGTTCTATAATTGCTCTTGAATTCTTTGATTTACTAGGAAGAGATTTTGGTTAAAATTTTTCTTTCTATGATTCTGTTGTTATAAACTCTTGAACGTTCATGTCATTTTGTTTTTTAAGCCATAGTAACTATCGTATGGATACAGTGTATGCGTAGAGTCATCATTGTAGAGAGTGATAATTGTTGAGATGTGTGTGGGGTAGGAGTGATTACGGAGCGTGGTGCTATACCGTTATGGACTTTTAAAGTCATCCCTATAAATAGTTGAAGGTTTTAATTTTTTTGACTCTTTTATCTTTTTTTTGTTGTTATAATGACCATGGTGAATTTGAGACATCCTTTATCTCACACTTTGTCTGTGTCTCCTCATTGCTAAATGGTGTACTTGACATGTGAGATACAAAGACAGATAAGGTGTATCCTCTGCCGGGGAGATGCTTCCATCTAACAGAGGAAAATGGGGAACCTTACGGGGGTTTCTGGCGCAGCCGAATGGGGGCCGTGATTGCTGAGCCCTCACAGAGCCACTCTGGCCCAGGGTGCTCATTCTTCCTGGACGTTCCCTGTGAGGACTGGGGTGCAGTCCAGACAGAGAAAGTGTCCTGTGAAGAAAGCCTGTGGGCAGAGCAGGATGAGTGGGGTTTGTGGCAGAAGGCAGGCATGTGGCTGGTGGGGAAGCGGAGGCGCGCCTTCCTGGGAGCCTGTTGGCGCGTCTGGGCTCTGACCCTAGGCCCTGGCTCTGCAGTGCCTTCCACGGGTAGAAGGCGCGTCCGGAACCGGTTTTCTCCTCCGGACTGTCTGTGCCACCATCTCCGGAGAGTGAACTTTGTGCTGCTGGATGTAGAAGAGGCCCGAGGACTTGTTGCTCTGGCTCAGGCATGAAATGATGGGAGCGTGTGCTGAACTGGAGGCAGAGGGAGTGGAAGGAAGAGTGGTCTTCAAAGACCCGGAGAAGGTCAGGTCTGTGAGGTGTATGATGAGTGAGTCGTGGAGGTGCTCTGGGGACCTTGATGACTCCTGGCTGCAGGCCTGAGCATCTCAGCAGATGATGCGCTCTCCAGGGAGAAGGGATCCAGGCTGAGGAGGAGGAGCAGCTTTGAGATGAGAATAGGGATGGGGCAGACTTAAGAGTTGGGTGTGTTGAATGTGAGGTGACAGAACACCTGTGAGGGGTCTGGTGGGAGGTTGGAGACACAGGTCTGGAGGCCGAGGAGAGATCCCAGGTGGAGGAGTGCAGAGGCAGTCCGCGTATACTGTGTTGAGTGGTGACATGAGAGTGGAGAGCTGGGCACACTGGAACCTCACAGCACAGCAAGGGGGTCCCGAGGAGACAGTGAGGGGTGGTTTGGAGCATGAAGGGCGTGGTTGGAGCTGGAGAGACTTGGGTGGTCAGAGAGTTGTAGGTGTTAGGGGTCAGGAGCAGAGAGGAAGCCCTGCAGGAGGTGGAGGTGGCCTCAAGGGCGTGAAAGGTGGCTGCGGTGCCTGTTCAGAGGGTGGAAACCCTCAGGTCACGTGTCTGCTGTGCGGGGCTGGCCACCAGGTCCTGGAAAGCGGGGTCTTACCCGGCCTAGTGGCGTCGTCTTGCCTGACAGCATTTAGACACCATTTAGACAGCGTTTAAGGGCACTCCGTCAAAAGGTTTATTCATGCTTTTTTTTTCTTACCCTCTTAAAATTTCTAATTTTATGTAGTTTTATAATGTGTATAATAGAGTACTATATGTGCTTTATTAATAAATACATACATATATTGAGTATGTTTGCTCACAACATTTGAGACAGAAGTGCATAATAAAAAGTTTTAGAGACCATATCTTTAATGAACCCAAGATCTACTTTTCTTTGCCTTATAGGACTTGAACATTTTTTCCTGTTCTCTTTTGCAGAAGGTCTCCTATTTCACTATATCATTTGGCTATGTAATAACCAAATTTCAGGAACTACTGTTTTGAAATATCAAACACTGCTGTGTTTTATTCTTGCTGAGAAAATAGTTTAAAACAACTTAGGTTCTCACAGTACTCTTTGGTCTTTCTTTCAGCAGCTTTTGATTCTAAAGATGGGTGTTATCTGTAGGTAAAACTATATGGCCTGTGTTTAGAGCCCATGGTTTTTTTTTTTTTTTTGAGAAAACATAGAAAATGAAAGTTTAATAATGCTCATTAAACGTTAGGGTCCTAGAAAGGTCTGCTACTGGTGCATCTTAGCTTATTTATAAGATTTTGAATATTGCTTGTTTCATAGAGTGGTTGAAACTAATCTCTTCAGACCGCATTTATCTACCTTTTCTAGCAGCTCTGGTTTTGAGGTATTCCCAGGAGAAAGAGAGAGAGATTTGTCTCTCAGAAAGGACTTACAGAAAATTTTGAGATTTCTGTTCATCCTACTAAGAGCCAAAGAAGAAATAGCAACTGCCTTAACAAATCAGAAGCGTTGATACTAAAGATATATTTCCTCCAACCTAAAAAAATATATATATTTCACCATTCCCTTAGGAAACTTGTATCTTAAATAGATCAGTCACCTGATGAGTTGCCTGCCTTTAAGTTCCTTACTTTTGTCTCCTTTCTTTATTATTAAAATTTTTTTTTCTTGTATTTATACTTTTTATTTTGAGGTATAGCCTGTTAACAACCAATGTTGTGATAGTTCTAGGTGAACAGAGAAGGGCCTCAGCCCTACATATACTATATGTATCCATTCTCCCCTCAACTCCCTTCTCATCCAGGCTGCAGCATAACACGGAGCAGAGTTCGCTGTGCCATACAGTAGGGCCCTGTTGGTTGTCCATTTTAAATATAGCAGTGAGTACACATCCATCCCAGACGCCCTAACTATCCTTTCCCCGTCCTCCCTCTGCCAGCAGCCATAAATTCGTTCTCCAGCCTGTGAGTCTGTTTCTGTTTTGTAAGTTCATTTGTGTCATTTCCTTTTAGATTCCCCGTATAAAGGATGTCATATAATATTTTTCCTTCTCTAACTTACTTTACTCAGAATGGCACTGTCTAGGTCCATCCATGTTGCTGCAAATGGCTGTTTCATTCTTCTTAATGGCCGAGTAATATTCCATTGTATGTGTGCACCACGTCGTCTTTATCCATTCCTCTGTTGGTGGACATTAAGGTTGCTTCCATGTCTTGGCTATTTTAAACAGTGCTGCAGTGAACATTGGGGCACATGTATCTTTTTGGATCATGCTTTTCTCTGCATATATGCTGAGAAGCAGGATTGCAGGGTCATATGGTCACTCTATTTTTAGTTTTTTAAGGAATCTCCACACTGTTCTGTATAGTGACTATACCAGTTTCCATCCTCATCAACAGTATAGGATTCCTTTCTCTCCACACCCTCTCCAGCTTTTATTGTTTGTGGGTATTTTGATGATGGCCATTTTGGCTAGAACCCATGTTTTTAATGTGACTTCAAGGCCCATGTCATAAAATTGTTGCTTACAGCCATATTTTGACAACTGAAATTCCAGTGTTTAAGACATCAAATTGTGCTCTCCCTTGGTTAAACACAGCTAGCTGGTTTAATTTGGGCTTCCCTTGTGGCTCAGCTGATAAAGAATCTGCCTGCAAAGCGGGAGACCTGGGTTCAGTCCCTGGGTTGGGAAGATCCTCTGGAGAAAGGAAGGGCTAGGGAAAGATTTACTGAGCGTGGCCCTGCTCATCAGAACAAGACCCAGTTTCTCCCAGAGTCAGTCTCTCCCATCAAGAAGCTTCCGTAAGGCTTTTATCCTTATCTGTCAGAGGGCAGACCAGATGAAAACCACAATCACAGAAAACTAATGAAACTCATCACATGGACCACAGCCACATGAGCCATGCCATGTTCTGACAAAACGTGGTCCACTGGAGAAGGGAATGGCGAACCACTTTGGTATTTTTGCCTTGAGAACCCCATGAACAATATGAAAAGGCAGAAACCCTAAAGGAAACCAGTCCTGAGTATTCATTAGAAGGACTGATGTTGAAGCTGAATCTCCAGTACTTTGGCCACCTGATGTGAAGAACTGACTCATTTGAAAAGACCCCGATGCTGGGAAAGATGGAAGGCAGGAGGAGAAGGGGACGACAGAGGACTAGATGGTTGGATGGCATCACTGACTCAATGGACATGGGTTTGAGTAAGCTCCAGGAGTTGGTGATGGACAAGGAGGCCTGGCGTGCTGCAGTCCATAGGGTCGTAAAGAGTTGGACATGACTGAGCGACTGAACTGAACTGGTTTAATTTATTTTTGGTGATTTCAGATGTGCCCACCAGTCATAGTGATTAGAAAGACGGGCTTCTTCCCCATCTCATGACAGTGACATCCTTGAGAAATAACTAAGAGCTTTGAAGGGCTGCAGGACCATCCACCTCCAGCATATTAGTGAGGATGTCCAGTTATGTTGCTTTCCTCCCTAAACTTGACTGGTGTCTGGAAAACATTTCATGACATCTGAAGGACTTCTGCACATCCTGTTTATTTTTCACTTACACAGTGGCGGTGATATTCCTTACCTCGGAAGGCTTTTATGCAGGTCTCAGTGAGTCACATGGTGTCTAGCCCTTGAGAAGGGCTCAGGAGGTGCCCGCTGTCCCCTTGGGGAGGACAGTGTGGGGGAAGCAGAGCCCACTGGACGACAGCGAGCATGGAGGCTTTGCAGCCCTCAGCCCTGCTGCGATCGGCTGTGTGTGTCACCTTCCTGAGAGTTTGTTTCTGCATTTGTAAAATGACAATGAGGACTTTCTTCCAACATTATTATAAACATTGACTTAGACAGTAAGGTGCTTATCACAGTGCCTGGCCCATAGGAGCTTTAATTTTATCTCTACCATTTTGGCTTAGGAATTGCTGGTGTTGACTTTCCCAATTTACAAATAGTAAAGATTCTTCCCTTGAGAGAGGTGGTGTCAAGCACCATTTTTAAAGGCAGGTGCAGATGCAACATTTAGGCATTTTCACCAAGTTTCATGTGTTTATTTTCCTGCCTTTTCTAGGTTCAGCAGTTTATCCTTTCGTCTTTGCTGCCAGGGACTAAGGTCTAGATCAGCACTCAGTTGCATTATCATCAGATTGTAAATTTCTAGGTATCTCTTCCCTCCATATGCCTTACAAATGCTCGTTGTTTAATCTACTTCATTTTCCTTTTCCCACCTGTTTATAGCCCTTAAGTTTTTATCATTATATCTTATTTCATCCTTCTTGAAAATGCAAATTGTGAACTTTATAATATCATTATAGTTACTTTGACTGGGTTGTATCATATATGCAAACCAGTCAGCTCGTTCTGGTCCCCAAGCACTATCTTCAACGTTATTTTCAAGAGAAAATAATCGTATTTGTCCTTTAAAAATACCACAACACTATGGTGATTGAAAAAAAAATTAAAGTGATTTTACACTTTGCTTCTCATGTTTACATGTTGTACTCTGCCTTCATCTGGTTGATAAAGAATTCTCTTCTATGAGTTAGTTTTTATTTTCTTTGTATTCAAATTTCAACTTCTTGGTTGCTGTTAGGAAACCTAACTTTATGTAAAGATGCAATGAGAATTTATTGAATAGAAATTGCATTTGTTTTAAACAAATTCTGAAATATCAAAGAAGTTCTAAATTGCCTCACTTCTGTCTTAATTTTTTAAGGAAAGTTATTCTTTATTGTGTTATTAACATACTTGATGACAGTATGAATTTGCTGTGCTTTCTTTCATGTCTCAGTATCACTGAATATTGTCATCATTGAAATTTGTACTCTCTTCAAATGACTCCAACTAATAAAATAAAAATGTATGAAGAGCTGACATTTTTAAAAAAGTGAACTTATCAAAACTTTCGGCTGTGTTTTAGAAAGAAAAGGAAAAAAAAAAGGAAGAGAAAAAGAAAGAAAAGGAGCCAGAAAAGCCTACAAAACCTCTTACAACTGAAAAGGTAATCTCTTGCTGTTTTTTAATCCACGCAGGCTACAACCTTCTCTGTATAGTTATATATGGATGATTTGGAGATACTCATGATATGCAGTGTCATTCTTTGAACCAGTATTTGCGGAGTGTGTCCTGTATCTGTCTGGTCCTGTATGACTTGTAATCCGGTGCATATGTGTGGGTGTAGATTCCTGTGAGTTTCTCGAGGGCAAGTATTATTCCTGATGTAAAGAGTGGTGGTTTTAGCTTTCTTGCACAGTCTGACTTCACAATCAGCACAGTTGAGAGAGTGCAGAGGGCCCTGCAGAGGCCTTCAGAAGACACTCCACACTGAGTGTAGCACTTGAGTGGACTGACGTGTAGGTAGGATGGAGGTTGTGAGGAGTGTGTCCTGTGGAGAGAACACCTTGAGGACGTAACCGAAAGTAAAGACAGGGTTTATTTAGAAAAAGAGTGAGCAGTAGAGTGAAGAAAGATCTATGTCTGTGGGAAGGTCGTGGGAAAGAGACCAGAATGGTAGATTGAGCTCAAATTGTAGAGGACTTTAAGGTCCACATTGATCCTTTTTGAAGGACAGGCTGTGGATTCTTTTGGAAGGTTCTTTTGCAGTGATGAGCAGGAGAGCTGTGATCAGGCCTACTATCTTGCTACACTACTGTAGCAAGATACGATGGATGTCTGTAAAGGACTTGGTTAAATAGTCATGGTGGCTTGGCTCTCAGTGCATTTCCTCACACAATGATGGATCACAGAAAGAGAATTATTACTAAAGAGAGCGTGTCCTTGATTTTAATTGTTGCAGTGTGAATAGTCGACTTTATGAAGGCATAAATTACACAGTACAAACTGCTTCCATTTGAAGTGTAACTGGCTCTTTTTCCATCACGTTTATTAGAATAGCCTATTCCTTCAGAAAGTTATAAGCATGCCTTCAGCTTTAAGACGTGCTGCTAAGAATCCCAAGGCTGGTCAGAACTTTATGGAGCACCCACACCTGTCCACCATCTGCGCCTTCACCTGCGCCTTCACCTCCCTCCTAGTGGGTGTCCCCTTAACCCCCGGCCCCACCAGTACCAGGCCAACCTGTCTGTTGCCCCCTGAACACACTTCCCATCTCTTCCCTGAACTGCCTGGCCAAGGCTGTCCTTTGCTCTCCCCCAACTTCCCTAGGCCTCCTCCTTGTCCGTGAAGGCCCTCTAACTGCCCCAAGGAGATGCACTTTCTCCCTTCCTCAGAATTCCGGGGACATTGTCATACATTTGATTGTATTATTTCCTCTCTCATATGATTCTTTAATTATACTGTTAGATCAGTTTCTTTGCCCAACAGGGGATGCATCTAGGTTTTGTTTCAGTCAGATGTTAAATATTATAAAACTTTTTATAAGGAGTGATTAAGTTAGTAATTATAACCCCAGTTACTTAAATTGCTTCAGTTCTCCTCGGGAAACTTTTCTCTTCAGCATGCATCAGTAAGAAGCTGTAAGTGAAATCTCTTTGACAGTTTTCTCTTTGATTGCAAAGGAATTTAAAAATCACCAGAAGGTTTTATCTTTTGTTTTCAAAAGTTAGAAATATCAAAGAGTTTATATAATGCCTTACTGTTGTACTTGGCAAGATTTAAAATTTAACCTCTTTTAAAACATGTATTTTTTTCTCTTAAAAAAAATTTTGCCCTGAGAATACAGTGAGCATTCGATGTCATGACCTCGTGTATTTCACTGCCTTATGTGTAAGTGCTTGCCTTCCATTGCCCGCTGAGGGAAGGGGCCGCCAGTGACCTGTGAGCAGTCTCTGGATCGCGGGTGTGAGAAGAGCACTTCAGAGGTGGGCACGGGGAGGAGCCGGCACTTTTCTGTTACCTTCAGTGTTAGGTTTTACTAAACCCAGTTCACACCTCGTCTGTTACTCTTGCTCACCCTGCAGAGTTCAGGACTTCTGCTGCTGCTAGTGGGAACCTTGCTGAAGGAATAATCACCCACAGGGAGAAACCTCAGTTCCTGTCAAACTTTCGTGGTCAGGATAGTACAAGCTGCATGAGAAGGGAGAGACCAGTGCATTTACAAGTCTGCACAGTGGGGAGACAGAGCAGTGGCGCCAGTGAGCTCTCCTCTTTCGCACTAGCCGTTTCTCTGTGCCTTCTCTCTGAGCTGAGGTAGTCAGGGAGCTTGTATAGTCTTGTTGTTGTTTAGTCACTAAGTCGTGTCCGACTCTGCAACCCCATGGACTATAGCTCACCAGGCCCATGGGATTTCCCAGGCCAAGAATACTAAAGTGGGTTGCTATTTACTTCTCCAGGTGGTCTTCCCAACCCAGGGATTGAACCCACGTCTCCTGCATTGACAGGTGGATTCTTTACCACTGAGCCCCCATGGAAACCCCCGTGTATAATCTACAGAGGAGAAATTAGTAGTAATAGTGAAAATTATATCAGTAGTAGTCAGAATATCATCCTCATTAATAAGAAGGGGTTGGCTTTATTGGCTATCTGTTATCTGCCAGGAACTGGGCAGGTGTAGTTTGCATGTGCACTTACAAGTGTGAAGTGACCAGCCTTGTATTCACCACCTGGTCAGGAAACAGGACGTGGCCGGCTCCCCAGAAGCTGCCACCGTAACACCTCCTGGTTCAGTCACCTCTCTTCTCCCCAGAGATAATCGTTTCCTTGCATTTAGAAATAGATTTATCTTCTCTGAGTGTGTATGTAAATAATAGAAATCATATTTAGAAAATACTGTTTTTCCTGTATTTTTTGAACATACAAATGATAGCACGAATATTCTTTTGTTTTGCTTTTTTTTTCCAGTCAGCATTTTTTTGGTATATAGTTGTCTGCTTCCTTAGTTAATTGTTGTGTAGTATTTCATCGTATTTTTGTTTCTTTCTTTATCCATTCGATTGGTAAACACTGGGATTATATCCAGGCTTTAGCTCTTAATAAGCAGTGCTGCTGTGAGCGCTTTTGTACGTGCCTCTAGGTGTGTACTTCTTCAGGATGTATTTACGAGTGGACTTGTTTGGTCATAAAGTGTGAACACTGTTGTGCATACTCAGTTGCTAAGTCATGTCACACAGCCCTGCATCATGTACACCAAATGCCAAATGTATTCTGGTGACCCTGCGTTCTTTCAACATTTGGTATTATCAGAAATATTGTTTAAAGTCTGATGAGTGTATAGTGATATCTCATTGTATTTTAAGTGTCCATTTTGTATATTACGAACAAAGCTCAGGGCCTTTTCACATGTTTATAGCCCATTTGGAGCCCCCCTTTGGAGCTCTGATTCAGATCTTTTACCTCTTTTTAAATTGGATTGCTTACTTTTCCCTCTTTGCCTTTGTTTTTTCCCTAAATACAGTTTCTCTTTATTTTTTTTAATTGCCTATTTTTTTCTTTTTTAAAATTTATTTTAATTGGAGGCTAATTACAATATTGCGGTTTTAACAATCAACACACACGCATACATGTCGAAGAAACTGGTCCTTTTCCAGTTACATGTTTGCAAATGTCTTATTTCTGTGGTTTTATTGCTCATTTTATTTCTGGTTTGTGAATCAGTGATAGAAGGCATCCTCGTCTTATTCCTGACCTCAGAGGGAAGGCTTTCAGCTCTTCACCTGTGTGTGTTCTCTTTACTCCTTGCAAAGGCCAGTTATTGTTGGAGGTGGAAGAACCAAGAATCAGAGAGAATATATGAACTGACTAATGTAATCTAGTTTAGTTAGATAATTTATGGAGCTTGGAAAAATAGGATTTCATTTCTTTTATAAGGCAGAGCAGACTAAGCTCCATCTTGTACATCTTCATGCGTTTGAAAGAGTGATGCTTGATAGGGTTTATTTTTCCAGAATACCTCTTCTAAGTCCACTTATTTCTACACATAATTAAAGCCATTAACATGGACTTGACATGCAGCA
This sequence comes from Bos taurus, assembly GCF_002263795.3. Classification (NCBI taxonomy): domain Eukaryota; kingdom Metazoa; phylum Chordata; class Mammalia; order Artiodactyla; family Bovidae; genus Bos; species Bos taurus. Next base: position 9,905,411 of record NC_037336.1, read on the forward strand.
GTGAGTTAATAAACAGTTACTTGGAAGTGTGCTAATTGGGGATCAGAAGGAACCTTGCTACCTAGTCCCAATCTCTTATGTTATACAGGAGCAGACTAAAACCTAGAAGGACATCAAGCCACTGAAAAGTGACTTGCTCAGTGCTAACAGTTGTTAGCAGTTGAGGGGGTTTGCTGGGGTCCAGCCCTGGCTGATCCAGGGTATTCAAAGGGGAGACTGCGTCGGTGACTATTTAAATATTCATCAAAGATATAAAGAGTAATAGAATGAGGATAGCTCAGTAGGAAAATTCATTGGAGAAAAGAGGCTGAGTAGCTTGGTTTACGCGGGAGACCAATAAAACTTCAAGACAAGAAGCTTGCACCACTTACGTAGGCTGCAGGCGTCCGTCCGTTCTCCCAAAGGAGAGGAGACACTGAGGCCTCCGCAGTCGGATCTTAGAAGTCCAGGCATAATTAGTAAGCATGGCAGGTTCCACGCTCCAGATGGAGACTCAGCCAGAGTTTGAGAAAGAGAGAGACATGGGGAGACCAGTATTTCGAGGAACTGATCCCAATTCTTTATTTTCCAGAGTCTGTTTTTATACACTGAGATGTTATACAAAAGTCACGCGGGGACAGCAGTCCTGACTTTTATTAAAGTCAGGTGCTTCATACAAATGTATACAGAGGTCTTAGGGGTGTTACATCATTTCTGGCCAGGGGGACCTGCTGACAATTTATGACCCTCTCCTTGTGACAGTGGTCAGTCATCCAGAACACTTTTTTCTCCAAGGGTGATTATTCTTAAAACAGACGCCACCCAAATAAAGTTACATTCCTATAGGGTGAGGGTGTAGTGGGTTTTAGTTAAGGAAAGAATTTACTTAGTCTAAGGTCTAATGTGATTTATATCAAAGGTTAATACTTATTTCTTCTCTATATTCATTAATGTGTGTAAGGGCAGGGGATGTGGAGTCTTAGCAACAAACATTGGCTCAACAAATGAAAAACCCTTCACCAATACAATTTCTAATCAGCCCACTATACTTATACTAATGGTTTTCTAACTTTTCTAAGGAACCTGTTTTTAGAAGGTTTAAAGCATCTCGTGCCTCTCACGGTTGGGAGGCTGTGAGCAATCACATGTAGCCAGACAAGCCTGTCAGGCAGGCTAGAGAACCTTCAGAGGAGTTTGTAGGTTGAAACACTCCTATCACGCCCAGGAATTATTATTAACTGGAGCTCTAAGTTACCTCCTTCTCCGAAAGAGGTGGTGGGGGACAGCCCCCTGTAAAGTCAGAGGTGTAGGGGAGAGCACAAAGTAGTAAAGTAGGCAGGCTCTGGTTATGGGGGTAGATGCTCGAGAATTTCCAGAGGGACTCCTGAGGCTCGATCCCACCTTTGCGTATGTCGAGCCTCCTTCCTCATGACCTTTGCCATGGGCGGAGTGCCTCACGCTGGCCCCCAACAGGGGTTGAACCCAGGTTTTCTTCCGATTTAAGTCCCAGGTCGTTTGTGTGTGTGTGCGTGCTTTGATTTGACATATGTGCCCTCAGGTACTGCAATTTTTTGTTCTGTTGTACATTCTACATCATTTTATAATGAACAGTCCTGGGTTCTCTAAAAAAGAATGGTGTTTATATATAACCCCATCCCATATTGTCTTCTAACTAGTGGATTCATAATTTTTATTGATTTCCTACCTTAGGGACTTCTTCCTTCCGTAAATACACTTGTTTTCCCTGAGCAACCTACTACTTTTGTTTAAATCGTATTTTGTACTTAGGTCTCCCTGAGGCTTATGTTACTGTGTTGTATAAGCATCTGTTACTAATAGGGTTAGCTGGAGCCAGCTCACTTTCTTTTTTGGGAAGCAGAAGGTAAAACCTAAACATTTACTGAATCAACTGATTAATAGGGCAGATGTTTTTGACATTTAAATAGATGTCTGTCTGTTGTGCTTTAGATATTCTGCTGGAAAATAGTGTATATATTTGACTTTTTCTAAAATATTCTGTCCTATGTTTGACATTTCTAATTCAGTTTGTTTAGATTTATCTACTAGACTGTCTCCCAAGTAGCTGGTGATCTATAAATATGTTTATGTAGATGAGAAGTACTCTATTAAAGGAATGTACATGAGTTCTCTTTCAGTTTAAATAAGCAGATCTTGATTTCTCCTTTGGGAGGTTCTAAGTTTTATAGTTTTTCTTAAAGATGTACATATCAAAACATGAAAAATGGACAGATAGTTCTTGGGATGGGGGAATTAAATCCTCCAGTACTCTTGCCTGGAAAATCCCACGGACGGAGGAGCCTGGTAAGCTACAGTCCATGGGGTTGCTAAGAGTTGGACACAACTGAGCGACTTCACTTTCACCTTTCATGCATTGGAGAAGGAAATGGCAACCCACTCCAGTGTTCTTGCCTGGAGAATCCCAGGGACGGGGGAGCCTGGTGGGCTACCGTCTCTGGGGTCACACAGAGTTGGACAGGACTGAAGTGACTTAGCATAGCATAGCATAGCATAAAGTAGTTTAAAGTAATAACCACAGTAGTGGTTCTGGTTTTATTGCTGTTTATTATAATGTAGTTTATTATTGATAGAATTTATGTGTTAAGTTCTGAAACTTTTAAATTGTATGTTAAGAAAACTTTAGGGATCAGCAAATGTTTTTCTGTAGAGAATCAGATACTAAATCTTTTAGGCCATAAGGTATCTTTCACAACTATTCAACTCTTCCTTTGTAGTACACAGGCAGTATATGTGAATGTGTTCCAGTAAATGTTATTTACAGAAGCAGGTGGCCATGTTTGTTGAGACTTGGTTGCAGCAGGAGAAGCAGGGTCAGGAGGAGAGTCAGGTTCAAGCCTGTGGTCAGGGTTCAGTCAGTTAACTGGGCAAAGTCAGTTAATTGCCCGGATCTCCTTTTTCCTCTTTTATTAATAAGCTTTGCCTTGATGATCTCTAGTGATCCCTATGGTAATTAATAGTTCTAAATTTAGAATTACTTATTAAATCTATTGAACATAGGGACAGGTTCCTAAAATCATCTTGACTATATCCTTAAAGATGGCTTTCACAGCTCCAGAGTTGGTTTTTAGTCCGTGAATTCTCTTTATTATTTCAAACTGATTTCTCATCCACCTTAGTTGCTGTTTTGTTTCAATGAGCTATTCTTCCTGTTAAACGACAGTCTAATTTAGGAAAAAAGTATTCAGTTCTTCCTAATGCTAGCTACTTCTGCATTTATATAGAACATGTATTTGTGTGTGTATGTATGTGTGTGTATATCTGTGTGTGTCTGAATATATTATATTTCAGAAAACATGGCTTACTTTAAGGTATTAGGTATTTCTGTTTAGATGCCTGTTGTACAAGTGTAAATGCATCATTGGTTTTATATGCAATGAGTATCTTAACAGAAAAATTTAGATTATTACATCAAAGTAAAGAATTTTATATTTTCATGGACTTTCTTAAGGTCTTTCTGAGATAATTACAGTGAGTTTAGTACATAATTATTCACCTATCTTGGAATATTTTTATGTTTTTATGAATTAAAAAATTTTCATATTCAAACATTTATTAAATATTACATATTCTGTGTAGGAAAAAATAAAATGTATAAATAAGCAAAACATTAAAAAGGTACATAACTTCTCATAATCCCTCTACATAGTGATAACTGTCTTAAACCTTTCGTGGCATAGCTTTCTCTGCTTGTGTGCATGAGTATTCTTTTTTTTCATCTTAAGCATTTTAAAAATTAATTTTTTGGCGTATAGTTGCTTTACAGTGTTGTGTTAATTTCTCCTGTACAGCAAAGTGAATCAGCTATGTGTATACATATGTGCCCTCTTCTTTGGATTTCCTTCTTCCCATTTAGGTCAGCACAGAACATTGAGTAGAATTCCCTGTGCTGCACAGTAGGTGCTCATTAGTTGTCTGTTTTATATATGATAGGGTATATATGTCAGTCCTAGTGTGTGTGTACTGTTACCAATCTCTTGTATGTGTCTTGGTGAAATACTTTAAAGTGATTGCTGTGACTGGCAATCACTTGCCTGTGGTCCCCCAAGCATGTGTTACAATTTTTAATGCAAAATTTAAAAAGTGTGTTTTGTTTTTTTTTTGCGTGTGTGCAGATTCTTGCCACTAACTGCTTGACGTTTATGAGAGAAAATCAACTTACCACATATATTAATGTTAAATAGTATTTTAATCTTTTAAGAAGATGATGTTGATGAGTAGTGATTTTTTTTTTAAGTAGTTGGGGAAAAAACAGAAACAACCAGCAGAGTTGTCTTTATGAACAAACTTTTATGTTAATAAAACTTAAAAAATACAATAAGTCGTCTGACCTTTCAATATAAGCAGAAAGTAAAATCGCAAAGCTCCTGAGCTTGAGATTTCAGTACAGCCATGTAAAAGTAAGCAACCAGTTGTATGTCAGTCACATACCTCTTCAGTTTCAGTTTCAGTTCAGTTGCTCAGTCGTGTCCGACTCTTTGCGACCCCATGAATCGCAGCACGATAGCTCTTAGTCACGCATTAAACTGGAATTCAGTGGCTCACTGCCAGCTGCTGCATTAGTAGGCTCTGCTGTTTAACAGTCGGGCAGAGATGCTCGCACAGCCACCAGGTTCTCAGTGCCATTGAAGCTAGATAAACATTGCTCATGATGTGTGTGTGCACTTGAGAATCACATATTTCCAACAGTTAATGCTTTTGTGGGTATGGAGACATATGGTCTAGGTAGTAATAAGTAAGCATGGCAGATGTCTTAACAGTGCATTTTTTTTAATAAGTGGAATTGGAAGGTTCTTTGTATTTTCCACAAATCATTTCATTTTCAGCTTAAAACCTGATATTGGAGATTAGTTTGATAACAATCTTTTGTTTGTAGATTTAAAAAAATAGATTCAGCATAATTGTGCATTAGGCTTAGAAAGCATTTTGGTCCTGCTTTTCTGTGGTCCAGGTTTTATTAGAGTCTATATTGTTAGTTGCTGTTGACAACTTTCTTTCTTTAGCTATTAGGTTTCTCTTTTTTAGTAAATCTTTACTCTCTGAAAAAGAAAAGATCACTACTGCTACTCCTAAGTCAAAAGAAATCATATTCCTGTCCAGTAAATTTATAGCGTTTTTCATTCTTTAACCAAGATACAGGGTAGATAGAAACGTTATGGATTTTTAATAGCATCTCCCTTCTACCTCCCCATAGTCCCCAAACCATGTCTACTTTTAAGAAGTTAGAAAATAACCAAAAAGAAAAAGTAATATCATCACAGATTTAACCACTTAGAAAAATTATCGCTAACATTTTGATGTTCATCCTTCCATATTATTTCCCATGGAAATGGGTGTATCCACATGGGATCGGACTGCTCTGCTCCTCTGTCATATAACGATATGTCTTGAGTATCCTTTCTTGTTGATAAATATGTGTATGCTTTTCTGTCTTTAGTAACATTCCCTTGAGTGGGAATGAAACACTCCTCTGACTATAGAAAGATTTGTTTTAAAATTTATCTCTTGAATAATGAAAATATGCACACATAATCGGTGTACAACTGTGTGATAGCTTATTAGGATAAGTTTTTAAAACTGGATTTGCTAAGTCAAAGGATACAGACTTTTTAAAAAGTCTTTTGAAAAATATTAAACTACTAGAAGGTAAAGAAGGTAGAGCCTGGGCTTGGTAAGAAGACTTGACTTCCATTCTCTGCTGTTTACTAAATATCTGATCACTCTGAACCTCAGTTTCCTCATATGTAAATCTGTTAGTTTAATGGGCATTTTTTTCTACCTACCCTGTGGCAAGCATCACCTTAAACACTAGGAGTCGTGTGGTGGAGGCATGTCTGTGTCTTGCAGGATGTCTGCCAGCATCCTGCCAGTCCTGGCAATCAGAAATGTCTTCAGATGTTGCTGAATGTCCCGGAGGACAAGATTGCTCATCACTAGAGAATCAATGATTCAGATTCCAGGTCCCTGAAACTGGTCTCAGTGGAAGAAAGAAAGCAGTCTGGTACACACCTCGATGGAGAATGCAAGTGAGGCTTTTGGATATAGACACAAATCTTTTTCTTAGCAGTTTTACTCGGATGCTGGAAGGAAGTAATATGGTTATGTATATGAAAGAAAAAGGTTATAATAGTGCCATTGAGTGGGAGGTAGACATAAGATAATTTGAAATCCAAACCAGCATTTTCTTTACTCGAAGATTCCCAGAGTCAAGTTTATCTTTTAAAATCACACATCTTTTCATCTAATTCCCATGTGATTTGAATCATTTGCATTTTGGGTAGAGCGGACAAATTAGTAGATGAGGGGCAGTATGGGGGGTGGGGAGTGGGAGGTGCAGATTGTTGCTCTAAGACAGGCGCAAGGGTATATACTGTACAACACAAAATATATTACAAACAAAATTATAAGGAAAGTAACCTTTAAAATTTTTAAAAATTGAAAAAAGAATCACCTTCATTTTGGAGGTAAAAACAGAACAGGTTGTTAGGATAAAAATTGGATTAGATACATGGTCTTGGGCCCCTGACAGCATTTAGCCCTGAGGCCATAAGCTTTGTTGTTACTCCCCTTCTGGAGTATCACTTTTGTGGTACTTATAATTATTTGTCTAGATTACTGCATTTATTTCTGAGCATTGCTGTGCCAGAAAGACTGGGTGCCAGGAAGAAAGATTCCAACTTCTTCAGAGCTTCATGGAGGCCTGACCGTTGGGAAAAGTTGAGAGAGAACCAGGCATCGCTGCGTGCAGACCGCAGGACAGGTACCTGAGCCATCCGAGGTGTGCCCCTGTCTGTGCCCATGTTCCGTCTCAGGCAGTCCCTCCCCTACCCGCACACACACGTTCCAGGGGAGCCCAGCGGGTGCTGGCCCCTGAACGTGCCGGGCTTGTTTTCCTCTCAACTTTCTGACTTCTTCTGCACCTGTGCTGTGACTAGGTCCATGCCTCCTCTTAAATCTTTTCTCATTGTGATAATAATATCAGCCTCATTTTTAAAATAGCCATTTCCCCCCTATTATAAAAACCATGGAAAATACAAGAAAAAAAGTACAAAGGAAAACCTGTTGTCTCACTGTATAGAGTCTCACCACTTTTAACATTTTAGTTTTTACTTTCAGTTCTTTTGAAAATTTTTATAGAATTTTAAAAGAATACTTTAAGTACTTTATATCTCACATTCATTAGGATGATTGCTGTCAAAAAAAATTGCCAGAAAATAGCAAGTGGTTGGTGAGGATGTGGAGAAATTGGAAACCTGTGCATTGTTGGTGGGAAAAAAATTGCCAGAAAATAGCAAGTGGTTGGTGAGGATGTGGAGAAATTGGAAACCTGTGCATTGTTGGTGGGAATGTAAAATAGTGTGGCCATAGTGAAAGAAGGCAATGGCACCCCACTCCAGTACTCTTGCCTGGAAAATCCCATGGATGGAGGAGCCTGGTGGGCTACAGTCCATGGGGTCGCTAAGAGTCGGACATGCCTGAGCAACTTCACTTTCACTTCTCGCTTTCATGCATTGGAGAAGGCAGTGGCAACCCACTCCAGTGTTCTTGTCTGGAGAATCCCAGGGACAGGGGAGCCTGGTGGGCTGCCGTCTATGGGGTCGCACAGAGTCGGACACGACTGAAGCGACTTAGCAGCAGGAGCAGCAGCAGTGAAAAGCAGTGTGGTAATTCTTCAAAGAAACGTGGAATTGCCGTTTGATCTAGCAGTTCCACTTCTGGGTATATACCCAAAAGAATTGAAAACAAGGACTCAAACAGAATTCGTACATCCATGTTCATAGCAACATTATTCATAATAGCCAGAAGTAGAAACCACTTAAATGTCCATTAGTGGATAAATGGATAAACAAAACGTGATATGTATGTGCAATGGAATATTATTCAGCCTATAAAGGAAGAAAATTCCAATACTGGCTACAGCATGGGTGCTCCTTGAGGACATTATACGAAGTGAAATGGAGACGAAAGGACAAATACTGTGCGATGCTACTTGTAGGTGCCTCCCGTGAGTCCCTGGAAGAGTCAGATTCACAGAGATGGCCGGTAGAATGCACGGTGGAGGGTGGGTAAGGGCAGTGGTGGTTTCGTGTGCAGAGAGTGTCAGTTGTGCAGGATAAAAAGAGCTCTGGAGGAGGATGGCTGTGGCGGTTGCACAGCTGTGTGAATGTACTTAATGCCACTGAACTCTGCTTAGAAATGGTTATTACTGCAGTTTAAAAGTTAACAAATGAAACTCCAAAGGTACTTTGTAAATATATACAGTTTTACCTTTATAACTCTATTTTAATGATTCTGTAGTAAATTTTATATTGTCATGTTTTTGTTTTGAATACATAATCAGACTCATCAGTTGTGGTGTTTATTTTGGCTACCTTTTAGATAAATATACCTTTTAGATAACTAGGATGTGAACCGAGAACTTCCAGATGTTCAAGCTAGATTTAGAAAATGCAGAGGAACTAGAGATCAAACTGCCAGAATCTGTTGGATCATAGAGAATTCCACAAAACATCGACTTCTGCTTCATTGCCTATGCTAAAGTCTTTAACTGTGTGGATTACAACAAACTGTCGGAAATACTTAGAGATGGGAATGCCAGACCACCTGACCTGCCTCCTGAGAAACTTGTATGCAGGTCAGGAAGCAATAGTTAGAACCAGACATGAAGCAATGGACTGGTTGCAAACTGGAAAAGAAGTATGTCAATGCTGTATATTATCTTATTAAACTTACATGCAGGGTATATCATGCGAAATGCTGGGCTGGATGAAGCACAAGGTGGAATCAAGATTGCCGGGAGAAATATCAATAACCTCAGATATGCAGATGATACCACTCTTATTCCAAAAGTGAAGAGGAACTAAAGAGCCTTTTGATGAAAGTGAAAGAGGAGAGTGAAAAAGCTGGCTTAAAACTCAACATCCAGAAAACTAAGATTATGGCATCTGGTCCCATCACTTACGGCAAATAGATGGGGAAACAAAGGAAAGAGTGACAGACTTTATTTTCTTGGGCTCCAAAATCACTCAGATGGTGATTGCAGCCGTGAAATTAAAAGACACTTGCTCTTTGGAAGAAAAGCTGCTAACAAAGGTCCATCTAGTCAGAGCTGTGGTTTTTCCAATAGTCATGTATGGATGTGAGAGTTGGACTATAAAGAAAGCTGAGCTCAGAAGAACTGATGCTTTTGAACTGTGGTGTTGGAGAAGACTCTTGAGAGTCCCTTGGACTGCAAGGAGATCCAACCAGTCCACCCTAAAGGAGATCAGTCCTGACTATTCATTGGAAGAACTGATGCTGAAGCTGGAACTTCAGTAGTTTGCCTTCCTTATACAAAGAGCTGACTCTTTAGAAAAGAGTCTGATGCTGAGAAAGATTGAAGGCAGGAGGAGAAAGGGATGACAAGATGAGATGGTTGGATGGCATCACTGAGTTAGTGGACATGAGTTTGAGCAAACTCCAGGAGGTGGTGATGGACAGGGAGGCCTGGATGCTGCAGTCCATGGGGTGAAAAAGAGTTGGACACGAGTGAGTGACTGAGCAACAACATATGTAGAGTTACAACTTTTTCCTTTGTAATCACAGTGTTCCAAAAATTATTTTCAAATGTGGTATTTCAACTCTGACGACAAGGCACAGCTGCTGTCCCTGTGTGGTGCTGTGCCTCCCTCTGCGTGTGCAGAGGGTGACAAGGCACCCAGAGGATCCAGGGACAGGTCCGCCTGTCCACCAGGTAGCGACCACCCGCCTGTCACTAGACATGAATAAGGGCACGTCTCCTTCCCGTGGCCTGTGCCATCCGTACCAGTTAGAGTAATGGTAGACTGAAAATAAGCCAGGCTTAGGCTGCACAGGTATACTGTAGCCTGTGTTGTTGAAATGAATACATCTAGAGCTCTCAGTGGCTTTGCCCTAGCAGCCGTTCGTAACGCTGTTAACAGATCGCTCAGAAGGACTAAAGCTTCATGTTATGTTTCCTTCATTAAATTTCTAAATGTAAAAATTTGATAGATCATTTTTTACCTTTTATTTTCCTATTACATCTCCTACCCACCTCCCACCCCCCCAAAAAAGAATAAACTGGTGGGGAAGGACTTAAACTTGTCTTAAACTTGTAGTGCCCTGGATATGTTAACACGTGCTTTCCCTAGTAGTTACTTGCTTTCTAAGAATTTTTTCTGAATACACAAAAACTCCAAGAAAAGTTTCATGAACAGAAAGTTAAAAATGGTGCTGTGAGGACAGGGTGCCCCTCACGCACGCGTGTGTGCGGAGGCTGACACAGGCCCCCAGAGGCTCCAGGGGAGTCCGCCTGTCCGCCAGGCAGCAGCCTCCCGCCAGTCACGAGGTGGCATCCGTGCTGTTTCTTTTGAGTTCCCAATATGCACCGCAGGGCCGGCTCTGGCCCGGTGAGTGCATGGTTGTCTCTGCTTTGCCGCCTCCTACAGAGGGCTGCCCGCTGTCTTTCTGAGGCCCCTTGCCTGGGCTTGCAGCCTCCTGCTGCCATCCTGGCTGTATTATTAGCTACTGCTGCATTTCACTTTCTTAGCTGTGAATTTTAGAAATAGACAGGCACTGTCTTTTCTGATAGCCGTGGTAAGCACCCTTGAGGCATTGCTCCAGAAGTATCCAGAAGAGTTTGTGTGTGGATCGTGACAGCAAGTTTCATCACTGACCCGTGGGTGTGGACATCCCTGGAGTTCATGTGCTGAACTAAAATGTCTTTAACTGAAGTATCACATCCCTTCGTGTGCTGCAGACACACGAAGCCGAGAATGAGGAGCGTCGGTGAGACCGCTGTGCAGCCTCCACGCGGGGACTCCCCGGGCCTTTCATTCTGGACGCTTTTCCTCTGAGCTTCAGAGACTGCACAGCTTTGCTTGGATGTTGTTAGAGTCTTCCCCCTGTATCTTAACATCTGTGGCCTCAGCTCACCTGAATGCAGCTCCGAGTATATGACCTGACTTCTGAACCCCCAGCAACATGCAGCCTTCCTCTCTTGACTGCGTAAGGTGCGCCGTAGAACCGGTGGGCGTTGCTGTGTCAGCTACTGTGATATTCTGTGTGATTTAAGTGTAAGGCCGATAAAAGTGACCTTAAGAGGAATTTGGCCTGATGGTTTGGTTGCCTTTGAGTAGATTAAATGCTACAATTGTTCGATATCTAAGGGAGAGATGCATCAAAAGATTTCTGGGAGGAAGTATTTGGATTGAATGTAACAACTTTTAGGATGCTCCTGAAGGGTTGGAAGGAACATAAAAGTGATGGAGACTGAGTGTACCTTCCAGAATCTTAAAATTCAGAAAGAGCAAGTGATTAAAAAGGGGATGTATGAAAAAAATAGCTTTAGCATAGGCTGATACAAGGCAGCTGGAGAGGTGCAGAGGACGGAGGCTTAGGGAAGTAGGAGAGCATGTGGGGGTTGTGAAGAGAATTCATGGAGGTGCTTCCCTTTGGCAGGAGCTTTGAAGATGTCAGGGAGCCCTGGATGCAGGAAGACAGGCGCGCAAGCAGGTGGTTGACACTGGGGGCATGGTTTGGCAGTAACGCCCAGTGCAGTTTGCCTGGAGTGTAACACAGGGAGGGGCTCATACAGCAGAAACTGTATCGAGAGAACCTGACGTTTCCTGATAAACCCTTGATAGCTAGTTTCAGCCCAGGAAGTACACTGATGTGAGCACTGGTTTAGTCAGATGCGCCCTGGGTGCAGGAGGAGGAGGGGAGGGGAAGCTGTAACCCGTGGACCAGCCCCGGACAGTGGAGCCCTGACGTAGCCTGCTGGCTGGAGAGTACTGTTACCTGCTTCCTGAGGAAAGATGATTTAAAGACGTTTTAGTTTTAATACGTTTTACTTTGCTTTTTAACAGTTAGCCTTGTCAAACTGCAAGGGGATCTTGTCTTAGATTCACTCATTTATTCACTCACTAAGCAAGTATTTATTAAGCAATTACTGTATATACAGTACTAGGCATACAATAGTAAAACAGAAACTCTTGCCTTCCTGTGAGAATTATTTCGTATATAGAATTTTTCTAATAAAATGTCTTAGTGTGATGTTTGTGCTGTGTTTGAGGTTTATGTTAGCTAAAAGCTTAAAGTGACATTATGATGCCAGATCTATTTTGTCTCCGAAAAGATATTTAAACTGATCATTAGACTTTAAACTTATTGCTCTGGTAAAGAGTTTAACATCCTAGTCATTTGATTTTAATGATGAACATGCATCTGTTTATTTTTCAAGGAATTTTAACAGATATCTCTTTCAGATATTTGTCTGATACTTTACAGACATTGCATTGACTATAACAGATCCTCCCAGTTCCATCTCTCCCTCCAGTGAATAGATGGGTGTTAGTAACGATCCCAGAAGCAGGGGTTCTAACGTGGTTCTGCCCTCCACCGCAGTCGCTGAGACTCGGAGACCCAGGGAGGCCCCACGTGCTGTGTGTTAGCACACAGACCCCGACGGAGGTGGAGTGCAGGAGGAGGGTGTGGCATTCTGTCGAAGCCAAACTTCTGTGAGTCTTCTGAGTGGAGACTAGTCTAGGGTCCCTACTCTTTCTTGCTGACGGGTAGAAGGGGAAGCTGTCCTCTCTTCATAACTGATTTGAAAGCATCTGGGGGAAAATCCACTTTTCCCCAGAAGTGGTTTCTGCTGGTCTTCTGATCTCTGGAGTCGTATCAGGGGCCCAAGATGCAGAAAGCCGCACTGACAGCAGAGTAGGGTTTGTTCAGGTGCCAAGCTGGTGAGTGGGGGGCAAGCCTTGGGGCCTCTCCTGCTTGGCTTTTTAGTCGGGGGTGTTTGTAAAGGGGGTGGATCAGGGAGGCTGGGATTAACATCATCGTGTGACTTCCTGGAAACCCAGTGATTCCTTATTCTCATCAAATATCCTTTAAAGGATTCATCTTTCCAGTCATACATCATGCGCTGTTTTTTCCCCCGGGTTTGTTAGTTCGCCTCAAACTGCAGATCAGATTGATATATTTACATTTCTTAGTCTGGCAAGTCCTCTTTCACCTCTGTTTTTCTTGTGATTTACGTGTGGGAGAAACGGGGTCTTTTCCCTCCCACAGTGTGCGTTTTGCTGATCAGCCTCCGTCCTCTGCCAGTCCTTTGTCTTTGGCATTTCTTATATATGTGGGTAGTTTTGATTAACTGGTAATTCATGTAGGAGAGGCGACTTAATTTTTTCCTTTAACTTGCCGGTTTTCAAGATAGCGAGTTAATTCATTAGCATCCTCTGGTTGTGTCCAGTTAGGGTTGCAGGGGTTGGGGGGGTCCTCACAATATATTCATGAATTTAAACATATGTATTGGGTTACCCCATTTGGGTTATTTTTGTAACATCTATGGAAAAACCTGAATGAACTTTTTAGCCAGGCCAAGAAGTATGTTTCTGTCTATTGTAGTCATTAGCTTTTGATGGAAAACCTCTTCCAGTTGGTCCCTGTGTCTTTTCTGTGATACAGCTCTAGTCGTATGGTAATTTCCTTGAGACTTGGGCTGGTAGTTGTTTTAAGCTCCTCTTAAACATTGCCTGCCCCAGACCTGTGTCCATTTTACTAGGGAGCCCTGGTGCCTTTTAATGGAAAAGGGTTAGGGTTAGGGTTAGTTGCCAAGTCATGTCTGACTCTTTTGCGACCACATGGACTGTAGCCTGCCAGGCTCCTCTGTCCCTGGGATTTCCCAGGCAAGAATACTGGAGTGGGTTGCCATTTCCTTTGCCAGGGGATCTTCCCAACGCAGGGATTGAACCTGTGTCTCCTGCATTGGGAGGTGGATTCTTTACCACTAAGCCACCTGGGAAGCCCATTTTTATATATGCTAGTACATAAAAAATGGGGAGGGTACACGCAGATCACGTTTACAGTGAAAGTCTATTGCTATGGCTTTCACATTATCACTTTGATTTGTGAACAAAATAGTGGGGAGGTTATAATAGGGGTTCCCTCTAGGACTCGGTGTCCAGAGCATGGTCTTGGCAGTGGGGATAGGATTCTGAGGGAGAGTCTGTTTCAGACCTGCTTCCCTCAGTCGTCTTTCCTCTTTCCTGTTTCCCTAACCTCCTTTCAGAGGAGGAGGAGGAGGAGGAGGAGGAGGTGGGCTGGAGGACACGGATCTGTAGTCATAGACAACTGTCACGGAGGTGTTGGCATCCTCAGACTGCAGTGGAATGTTTACCAATATGTATAATCATGGTAGTCTTTTTATTCCAGTTTGTGGGAAAACCATGCTAATATTTTCCAGTTGTTAAATTTTCTACCATGTGATTTTTTTAAATAACAGCTTTATTGAGATACACTTCACATATTGTAAAGTTCACCCATTAACATGTACGGTCCAGAGGTTTTTAGTGTATTTTTAGAGTTGTACAATCATCACCAGTGTCGTTTTAGAACATTTTCATCTCCCTCAAAAGAAACGCCATAGGCATTAGTAGTCCCCCGTTCCCCCCATGGCAACCACTGGCCTTTCTGTCTGAATTTGCCTGCTCTTGACGTGCATGTCAGTGGTGGCTTCCTGGGTACTGTTTTGTGGATGGCTGCTTTCACTTAGCATAATGGCTTTAAGATTCACCCGTATCATATACCTTATTCTTTTCTTGCAATATGTTTTTGTTGTTGTTGCAGTTATAGAGCAAATACATAGTCATTCTGTCATCAACAAAATTATGAGTTGTCAGAATTTTTTTCAAGTTCCATGTTTTAATGATGCAAGAGTAAGAAGAGCCAGAAGCAGCTATTAATAGGGAGGTATTTTAAATCTGGAGTCAGTATATACAAACCAAATATGTTCTGTGTTCACACATATTTCATTCAGAGAATTTTGTCTAGTTCAGGTCTACGTACTATCAAAACCAGAAACATGGAATATAGTTTTGAGTTTTTTATTTCAATACATTTTGAAAATTTTAATGTAGTTTCTTACTCTCCCTTTATTCTTCTTGACTGTCAACATAAAATGACTTGAAAATATAAAAAAATTTAAAAGAGTTGCTTAGACCTAGGTGTTAAATAGTGAGAAGTGTTTATCCTGATAAAGTGTTAAGTGAAAGTGTTAGTATCCTGATAAACTGAGGGTTAAATTGACCGCTGATGGGAGTGTCTGTGATGCGGTTTTTATTGGCACAGAACGTGTTGAAGCTGCATCAGAACAGTATTACCATGTCTAAGGTTTAGAACCAGGGCACCATATGCATTGTTGTTGTTGTTCGGTTGCCAGGTCTTGTCTGACTCTTTGCTGCCCCGTGGACCACAGCACGGCAGGCCTCCCTGTCCCTCACCATCTCCCGGGGTCTGCCCACTGCATCGGTGATGCCATCCAGCCATCTGTCAGCCTCTTCTCCTTCTGCCTTCGATCTTTCAAACAGCGTACACTGTTCCTTACGACTAAATTCTCCTTGTAAGAAAGGTGTGTCCTGAGCTGGCCGCCGCATACCTCTGTGAGAGGAGGTTTGGGAAGGCTTGGCCCCGTTCAGCCAGTGGACTGGAGTCAGAAGCCTCGTGGATCTGTGTTCCTCCCACCGGGCTCTGCGGGGCAGTGGCTTCACCTTCTCTCTCTGCTTCACCTTTCTGTTTGCTTTCTTTCCACAAAGAGATCTAGTTCAGTACTGGGCCTGACTAATCTTTAGGTTTTCAGATTTAGTGTTTTATCATATATTTGAGGCTGATAGGATGTGATGGGGGACTGAATGTTACGATATGAGTAGAAACATAAAAACTGATTTTAGGAATATCTTGCTGTGACTAAGGGAACTTGAGCTAAAATACACACCAAATAGTAATTTATCAAAACCAAGCAATATCTATTGGATTTATCGACAGATATTTGTAGATTTTCATATCGTGTTTCTATATAGTAAAATGTATAGAAATAGTCATGATTGGTCTGAGGCTTTGTAAAGAGGAGGAAAGGAGGAAAAACTGTGGATTTAATGGTGAAAAGTATGATATGTCTTGGGCCAGAGACCAGAGACAAATTGGAAAAAGTTTTATATTTTTTAAGATAATTTTGAGCCAGTGAGAGAATTTCCACCTAGGACAGTCTAGCAGATATTTGTGTGTGTGTGTGTGTATGTGTGTTTTCCAACTTAATTATACAGAGTGAGTTAGTTTACTTTCTCATAAATAAGCATTATTTAGAAGCCTGCTCTTCACCACTATGGAAGAATCCTTCAATAGTATTTAAATCTCCAGATTCCTCTTCATTTTAAATAGGCTGAACAGTCACACGCAGGTGAGCTAATCAATACAGCCAGTTACTGTAGTTGAAGGGAGTGATTAAGTTTTCAGGCGGTGGCGGTGGTGTTCAGCCCTTCAGTCGTGGCTGACTCTTTGCCACCCCACGGACTGCAGTACGCCAGGCTTCCCTGTCCGTCACCAACACCCGGAACTTCCTCAAACTCATGTCCACTGAGTCGGTGATGGCATCCAACCATCTCATCCTCTGTCGCCCCCTTTTCTTCCTGCCCAGCATCAGGATCTTTCTCAGTGAGTCAGCTCTTTGCATTAGGTGGCCAGAGTAGTACTTGTAAAGAGTCCACCTGTCAGAGCAGAAGATGGGGGTTTGATCCCTGGGTCAAGAAGATCCCTGGAGGAGGAAATGGCAACCCACTCCAGTGTTCTTGCCTGGAGAGTCCCATGGACAGAGGAGCCTGTCAGGCTCTAGTCCGTGGGGTCTCAGAGTTGGATGTGACTGAGCACGCATGCATGTTTTAAGGGCGTAACTACTAGCTGCTGAATTGAATTCTCAGAGAATCCCAGTTCGACTTGTCCATCCTGTCCTCAGTACAGCCCAGTGTCACAGAGCATCACTCCAGGCAACCCTGGAATTGCTGTCAGCACTCTCTCCCCATCTCTTTCAAGATGTTCAGTTTCTTAAAGGGACAATTTAACAGAATTTGAGAAAAAGCTTTTGAAGTTATATTGAGTATATATCTATCTGAAAGCAATGTTTTGTAATTTCTTAAAGTTTTCATTTTAAAAGTTAGGTCTTTAACTTCTTAATCTTTTTATTGAAGTATCACCTAGACATCTTACGTTTATAGCTTAGTGAGTGAGTGCAAGTCTGTCCGCTGCGCATATCACAGACAGACCCCTGTGCATCTCTGCACTCGCCTGGCCCTCTCACCCAACCCCTTCTGAAGGTAGTTACTACACAGATTTCTCTCATTTCAGATAAGTTTTGATTGCTTTTGAATTTCATGTGAATGAAATCAGATACTTTTTCCAGATCTGGTTTTGTTGCCAAAGCAAACTTGGGTCCACTTGCCCACACGCAGTTAAAACCAATCAGGGTGTGGTGAAGGAAAGTGCGGCGTTTATTGCAAGCCCCAAGGAAGGAGTCCAGGGGCAACTATCGCTCCAAAGCCCTGGACTCCTGGTGGGTTTCAGGGACACACTTCTAAAGACCAGGTGAGGGGGTGGTTGCAGGTCTGTGATCTGTGCTCAGCTCACGCACAGTTCTCTGGTTGCTTGATGGTGAGGTAACAGGGTGGTGTCACGGGATTAACGTCATCGTGCTTTAGACTCTAGTAAGTCTGGGGGCTACGTGCTCATGGTCATCAAGTTAATACATGTTTTCAATGATCAGTTCCTGAGCCGGGCTTTTGTGACTCAGGGAAGGCCTGGGAGACTTCAGCTTCTCCATGCACAAGAAGCAGGCAGGGGACATAGGGGAAGGTCTGTCTCAGGAAGGCCTCGTGAGGTCCTGCTTTGCTACAGGTTACTGCTTGTCGTCATGTCTGTGAAAGTCGTCCATGTTGTTGTGTGTTCTTTTTTTATTGCTAGGAATTATTCTGTTGTCCATGTGCCAGACTTAGGTTTTCCATTCTGCTGGTGGTTGGGTGACACGAGTAGTTTTTAATTTAGGACTTTGATGAATGAAGCTGCTGTGAACATTCTTGTGCATTCCTTTTCATAAACCTAGACATAGCTTATGGGGTACACACCAAAGGGGAGATGCTGGGTCTGAGGGTTTATGTTCAGCTTTATAGTCTTTGTGCCAAAGAGTTTTCCAAAGTGATTGTACCAGTTTATATTCTCTTCAGTATTGCATGATAGTTACAGTTGCTTTATGGTTTTCACCAAAACTTAGTAGTGTCACTTAAAAAGAAGAATCTGGTACGTGTATGCTGCTGCTGCTGCTAAGTCGCTTCAGTCGTGTCCGACTCTGTGTGACCCCATAGACAGCAGCCCACCAGGCTCCCCCGTCCCTGAGATTCTCCAGGCAAGAACACTGGAGTGGGTTGCCATTTCCTTCTCCAGTGCATGAAAGTGAAAAGTGAAAGTGAAGTTGCTCAGTCGTGTCTGACTCTAGCGACCCCATGGACTGCAGCCCACCAGGCTCCTCTGTCCATGGGATTTTCCAGGCAAGAGTACTGGCGTGGGGTGCCATTGCCTTCTCCGTGGTACGTGTGTGGAAACTAGGATTTTTGTTGGGTGGTGCTAATTAACTGTCTAGAATGTCCTGGCAGTTGAGAGGTTACCTTTAAAAGACTAAATAATTTAATCAGCTTGAAACAATTTTGAGTACTGCATGAAAGTTCTTTCAGCCAAGATGGTTTGTGCTCATCTTACTGTTTTACCTAGTTTAAAAAAGAAAGAATTGAGCGACTGGAATAAGAATTATTGTCTTACAGAAAGCAGTAGCAAGATGATAGTAACCTTATTTTGTTAGTTAAATAACTACATGCTAAAAAACCCTCAGTCCTAGAAGAAAAAGGAACCAGCCAAAGCTGTAATGGCGTCTTAATTCTTACTCATTGTTAAAGTAACTAGGATGATACAGAGTGTGTAAGTTGAGGCATAAAACCAGATTTCAGGTTCAGTTATTGGCTTACAGGAAATTGGAAACTTTTTTTTTCTTGATGAAATTTCTAAAATGTTTTTGCAATCGTTTAAACCTTTATTGCAAGTGAGGCAATAAAAAGGGAAGAAATCCAATTACTTTGTGTGCAGAGCTTTCATTTCCTAGTTAATGAAGGAAAGGAAAACTCTGGTCAGTAAGAGCATGTATGCATTACAGTCCCTCACAGTAAATTAAAATTTCCTTAAATAGGAAATAAGAGAAATATTTCCTCAGTAAATGCTTTGATGAAAGGTAGTCTTCCTGGGTTAAAGCCTGTGCTTAAGAACCTTGCAGCCAAATGCAAGGATCGACAGTTAGATTTGATGGGTAATTGCGGGTAATAGAAACGGTCCGTGCTTTCTGGTGCTTAACTCTGCAGGGCATTGTTCTGAGCCTTCAGCATGCATTATTTTATTTCATAGTCCTCACAGCAGCTCTATGAGCTCGACACCCTTCTTGTCCTCATTTACTGCTGAGAGCCTGGAGATGCACCTCTGGTGACTTATTCCTGGTCACACAGCTATTGAGTAGTCAAGCTGAGATCTGAGTCTGAACTTCGTGCCTTCAGAGTGTTTGCTCTTAACTGGGGCCTCTCAGTGTGTTACTTTTACAGCCGAAAGTGGAGGAAGAAGGGGGAGAAAGGTCAGGGGATTCACTGAGTGTCTGCTAAGTGCAGCATTTTATGGGTGCCGGACAATTCTCACACAAACCCTGCATTGTCATCATACGGTCATTACACTAGGAGAAACAAAAGATTCAGAGTGAAACTTGCCTAGAGTCCCACAGTAATCAAGCAGGTCTTTCTAAAAAGGAGGTCACTGATAGGGAGTTACTGTCTTCTACTGAACGTGTGCTGTGAATTAATTGAAACAACTGCTAATACCCATCAGGAGATAGCAAGTTGTTTGTGTCTTAGGTCCATAGTTTCTAATATGAATGTTTCTGGAATGTGTCAGCATTCCATCTCTGGTAGGTAATAGCAACATGGTACCCTGAAAAGAACATGAACTTTGGTGTCAGAAAGACCTCAGTGTTTATGATTAAAATTTAATTTTAAAATAGTAGCTAAAAGAGTGTATAAGCATATTTGGATGGGCCACTTACCTGTCCAATCATGAGGATAGACAAATTATTCAGCAGATGCGTAAGGAATGCCTGCTCTGTAACAGACATGGGTGTAGGGTCTTGGAGTCGGCAGTGAACAACTCAGACAAAAATCCCTGTCCTTTAGAGCTTACAGTCTAGTCAAGTGTGTTTAGCTGTGATTTGCTCTTGGGAAACTGATCATCTTGATACAGTCTTATTCTTGTTCTGGCAGCCCCGTGGGTCAGGGGCCAGTCTACCCATGAGAGGTCGTTTCCATCAGCCTCCAGGGACAAGGCATTAGGTTCCGTCTGTGCTAGCTTTCTCCAGAACCGTCACTCCATGTCTGTCTTTGCACAGGTGTCCTCAGTGCATTACGTATTTATTGAACATCTGTTATGTGATGAACCCTGTTCTAGCACTGGGGCTGTAAAGATGACATCAGAAAAAAGCAAGTACCCACTGGGAGCTTGTAGTCTGGAGAAGGATGAGGAGCAGAGGAAGAAGAGAGGAGGAAACCTGTCTCTGCTGGGGGTGTCTCCCCGAGCCTGCCCTCTGCTCTCTGCTTCCCTGGAAGCTAGTCAGACCCTACAAGCAGGGGCATGAGGCTCACTGTGCAAGTCCTTAACTTCTGTCCTTCCCTCTTCCTGACCCGTGCTGATCCTCAAGTCTTCCTTGGGAGGGAGGGTAGGGGGAAGACATATGTGTGTGTGTCTGGCTCATCTTTAGATTCACTTGATCTTTTCACGCTGCTTCCCTGTCATCCCGCTTTTCTGGTAGGTTTTATTTTATTTTATTTTTTGCCTTGCATACTAGCCATTGTATGTAGGAGGTTCTTAGGGAAAAATCTTCACTCTCTGGTCACTGCAGTTGAGCCCCCATAATATGAAAGGATTCCGTGCAGATAATGTAGTTGGAAAACAGCTCTCATGTGCAGGTCACGGTTGCACAAGGATTTGATCAGAGAAAGCGAGGTACAGTCAAAGGGGAGACCATTCCCGAAGACGGGCCCCAGGGTGGAAAGCCGCACGGCGTGCCCCGACTCAGCTGCTCGGTCCTGGACTGTCTGCGTGCTGTGCGACCCACTCAGCCTGGCCCGCGGGGCCCAAACCCGGCTGGCCGCCCTGACCCGCACCCTCCGCTGAGCAGCCTCTGCCTGCCGCCTGCTCTTGTGTCCGGGTCGTGACTGCAGGTCTCAGAGGGCCTTGATGTCGCCTCACTGTCCAGCTGCTCTTCCCTCCTTCCTGGCTGTTCGCGTTCTGGTTTTCCAGAGTTATTTCACATTTTCTCTCCCCTGTAAACAGACTCCGTGTCCCGCTTCAGTGGTGTCTCTGTTTCCCGTGGACTGAGGAGCGGGTGGCCCTCCCGTTCCCCCTCGGCCCAACCGCCCGGCCTGCCCTCCTCTCCTGAGGGGAAGGCCGCTCCATGGACTGGGACCGTGCCTGCTGCAGGGATGCTTTCCTTCCCAGGTCCTGCTGCCTCATCTTCCACCCGGCTTCCCTGGTTTTTCCCTCTCTACTGTATCTTATTATCTCCAACTATGATCACCTCCAGCTACCACTTTTTTTGAAAGGGTCATCTGATCCTTTTTACTACTTTCTTTTTTGAGGTTAACCCCCCACTGCATTCGACTCACATTTCTGTCTGCACCTCTGTCCTGACGGTCTCCCCGGATCAAGGTTGCCAGTTACCTCCTTGTTGCCAAGTCCCATGGAGTTTTCTGCTTGCTGAGTTCTCATCAGTTTTCTGTATAGATGACCGCTCACTCTTCCTGACCACATGCTCTTGTCTTGGTGTCCACAAGCCCCTTTCTCCTGGTTGTATTCTCACTTCTTTCCTGTTCTTCCTCAGTATCCTCTGTTGGCTCCAGCTCATCTCCAGACCCCGAGAAGTGAGTCCCCAGGTACCTGCTGGCTCCCTCCTCTGTTCCCTCCGCCAGCCCTGCAGCTCTGTCCGTCCCGTGTGCACAGACGGGCTCCTTGGGCCGTATCTGGGCTCGGCCAGGGTTCTCTGGTCAGTGTGCCTCTTGTCACGGCCGTGTACCAGAGGTGTGGCTCCTCCTCTGTCTGCTGCTTCCCCCGTGTCAAGATGCCACCTTACTCCAAGGCTCACTGAGTTGCTTAAGGCAAAAGTCAGAGTTGACCCAGTGCCCCCGCGCCTTCGACTCTTCTTTCCACCAGTGAATCCCAGCGGCTGCCTCTGTCCATCCTTGCTTTTCCCATCCCATGCTGGCCGCCGCGCTCTGTCCCCAGGCCTCTGTAGTAGCTTCTGAATGCACTCCCTTTCCCCCCCGAGTGCTCCCCCTTCCCCTCTGAGCACGCCCCTTTTCCCCCCAAGCGCTCCCCCTTCCCCCCCGAGAGCACCCCCTTTCCCCCCAAGCACGCCCCCTTTCCCCCGCAAGCGTGCCCCCTTTCCCTCCGAGTACATGCCCTTTTCCTCTGAACTGTCTTTTTGAAGATAAATGGGATCATGTCCCATGTCTTCCTGTCGTGCACAGAATGGTATCAGCTCCTCGGACCTTGCCCTCTGCGGTCCCCACACACGTCTCATATCCGATCTCCCCTCCCGTCCTCACTCTGCCTCAGCCACCCCCTGCTGTGTCCCCGGAATGGCCTGTCTCCACCTTACCCTGCCTGGGATGCTTTCCCACATCTCCTGGGTGCTGCCTTCCGGTCATTTAGTTTACTTTAAACAGCACCTTAGACACAGGCCTACCCTGAGCACCTAATTCAAAGTATTCAGAGGTCTCTAGTCATTCTTGACTGTGATGCCCTATTTTAACTTACCCCCTGACACCTATGCAAGAGAATTCCAGAAGAATGTCTACTTCTGCTTCATTGACTATGCTAAAGCTTTTGACTGTGTGGATCACAACAAACTGTGGAAAATTCTTAAAGAGATGGGAATAACAGACCACCTTACCTGTTTCTTAAGGAACTTGTATTCAGGTCAAGAAGCAACAGTTAGAACTGGATGTGGAACAATAGACTAGTTGCAAATTGTGAAAAGAGTACGTCAAGGCTGTATATTGTCACCCTGCTTATTTAACTTCTATGCAGAGTACATCATGTGAAATGCCGGGCTGGATGAACCACAAGCTGGAATCAAGATTGCCAGGACAAATGTCAACAACCTCAGATTTGCAGGTGATACCACTGTAATGGCAGAAAGTGGAGAGGAACTAAAGAGGGTCTTGATGAGAGTGAAAAAGGAGAGTGAAAAAGCTGGCTTAAAACTCAGCATTCAAAAGTGAAGATCATGTTATCTGGTCCCATCACTTCATGGCAGATAGATGGGGAAAAGTGAGAACTGTAGCAGATGTTATTTTCTGGGCTTCAGAATCACAGTGGCTGGTGACTGCAGTCTTGAAATTAAAAGACGCTTGCTCCTTGGAAGAAAAGCTATGACCAACCTAGACAGCATATTAAAAAAGCAGAGAAATCCCTTTACCAACAAATGTCCATCTAGTCAGAGCTATGATTTTTCCAGTAGTCACGTACTGATGTGAGAGTTCGACTGTAAAGAAAGCTGAGTGCTGAAGAATTGATGCTTTTGAACTATGGTGTTGGAGAAGATGCTTGAGAGTCCCTTGGACTGCAAGGAGATTCAACCAGTCCATCCTAAAGGAAATCAGTCCTGAATATTCATTGGAAGGACTGATGCTGAAGCTGAAGCTCCAGTACTTTGGCCACCTGATGGGAAGGGCTGACTAATTGGAAAAGACCTTAATGCTGGTAAAGATTGAATGTGGGAGGAGATGGGGACGACAGGTGAGACGGTTGGATGGCATCACCGACTCAATGAACATGAGTTTGAGCGAGCTCCCGGAGGTGGTGATGGACAGGGAGGTCTGGCGTGCTGTGGTCCTTCGGGGCACAAAGAGTCGGGCACAGCTTAGTGACTGAGCAGCAGCAGTGGCACTGAACACTGCCTGCTGCTTCATTTGTGGTGGTTTATTTGTTTCTCTCCTCTGTATCTCCTCCACACATCCCCACAATGCAGACTGTAGAGTGTCATTGCCTCAGACGTCGCTGAGCACCTATGCTGAGGCTTAATTATTGAGTGAACGGCTATTGGTAGAGCCAGCATTTGATGTAGAAATGGCCCTCTTTGTGATGGGCTGGCGGGGAGGCTGCGTGGGAAGTGGACACGGTGGTTCAGGGGAGTGGGGGGGCTGAGGGAAGAACGGCGCTGGGCCTTCAGACTAGAGCCGAGTTGCGCTCTCCACTGTCGGCCTTGCTTGTGGTGCAGACGGCTCCTTGTCACATCACTTGACTGCCCAGTGAGTGTTGGATGGACCAAGGCCTCAGAGGTGCTTGAACACATAACTGACAGTGAGCCTGCAGGGAGCATGTAAACAGCGTCGTGTTCAGGATGCTTTTCCCTCCAACTGGTACTTTTAATTACCCACCATGGGGCACTCCTTGGGGTCGCAAAGAGTCGCACATGACTGAGCGACAGAACTGAACTGATACTTTTAATTACCCACCACGGGGCAGTCTTTTTTAAAATAAGGGAAAAAGGTAAAACCACCTTTGTAATACTGCAAAGTATTTAGCCAGACTATAGAAGATATTTTTAAAAAGTAGTATCTGTAGCTATTATATTGAAGAGTTGCTAGTGAATGAATTGTTAATAAATTTGCAGTGCTAAGAGGGTTAGTTAATATGGTGCTAACAGCTAAACTAATTTGTCTTTAATAATCTTAGAATATTTACAGGGGCTTTGCCACTTTAAAAGGAGTTTTCCTGCACTCAGATTCTGGTGCACTGCTGGTAGGCTGTATGGAAATGTGTCATGAGGCCTTAGGGACACCCAGCTGTACATACACCCACCCAGGCTTTCTGTAGAGACGAGGTATTTAGGACCCGTGTTCGGTTTTATTTGCCCGAGGCTGGTAAGGACTCAAGCACCTGGGGACCGAGTGTGATGAGACGGTCTGGAAGCGATGCCCGGGCTCCTGGCCTGACGCCCGGCCAGTGGTGAGGTGCTGTCGGTCACGGGGACCTGGAGCGCACGGGGGTGTGCATGTGCAGCAGTGCAGGCGGCCGTTGCTGTGGGTTACCCAGGCCTGCTGGGGATCCTTTGCAGCTTTCGTTTCAGTCTCTCCCTTTGGAACTGGAGCAGTAATTTTTCATACCCAATAATCTTTCATCGTTTGTTGGTAAAATACCTGATAACTTGTATGGTGTGTTTAGTTGCCTTGAAAGTTTTTCCTCACATCCCTCCCAGTGTAGTGGCACTAAACCAAGGGCCCACATTTCTCTGGCAGAACCGTGAGCTAGGAGATTCAGGTTATCTATCTTTCCTCTGGTTTAAAAGAAGACATAAAGCTTGGAAGTGAAGTGTTGAAAGACAAGCATTGTGTTATTCTGAAGTAGCCACAGCCAGATGCCAAAGAGAGAGGATTTCTGTCATCTAGGAGAAAAGGAAACAGGCAGCTTGGGTTGGCAGGTGGGTGTGGGGAGCAGAGGGGAGAACTAATTATAGCAGCGTGTAGTAAGGCTGGATGACGTTAGGCATTGTAGCAGTGTGTAGTAGGGCGGGATGACGTTAGGCATTGTAGCAGCGTGTAGTAGGGCGGGATGACGTTAGGCATTGTAGCAGCGTGTAGTAGGGCGGGATGACATTAGGCATTGTGGCAGTGTGTAGTAGGCGGGATGACGTTAGTCATTGTAGCAGTGTGTGTAGTAGGGCGGGATGACATTAGGCATTGTGGCAGTGTGTAGTAGGCGGGATGACGTTAGTCATTGTAGCAGTGTGTGTAGTAGGGCAGGATGACGTTAGTCATTGTAGCAGCGTGTGTAGTAGGGCGGGATGACGTTAGTCACTGTAGCAGCGTGTAGTAGGGCAGATGACGTTAGTCCCTGTAGCAGTGTGTAGTAGGCGGGATGACATTAGTCATTGTAGCAGTGTGTGTAGTAGGGCAGGATGACGTTAGTCATTGTAGCAGCGTGTGTAGTAGGGCGGGATGACGTTAGTCACTGTAGCAGTGTGTAGTAGGGCAGATGACGTTAGTCCCTGTAGCAGCGTGTAGTAGGGCGGATGACGTTAGTCATTGTAGCAGTGTGTGTAGTAGGGCGGATGACGTTAGTCATTGTAGCAGTGTGTGTAGTAGGGCGGATGACGTTAGTCATTGTAGCAGTGTGTAGTAGGGCAGGATGACGTTAGGCATTGTGGCAGTATGTAGTAGGGTGGATGACGTTAGTCATTGTAGCAGCGTGTAGTAGGGCAGGATGACGTTAGTCATTGTAGCAGTGTGTAGTAGGGCGGGATGACATTAGGCATTGTGGCAGTGTGTAGTAGGGCGGATGACGTTAGTCATTGTAGCAGTGTGTAGTAGGGCGGGATGACGTTAGGCATTGTGGCAGTGTGTAGTAGGGCAGGATGACATTAGTAACTTAGTAGCAAGAAGGCAGCTTGGCTCACTGTGTTTTGTCCAAAAGAGCAGTCTCCAAACCCTTAGGTGTAAAGGTGACTCTAAGATCTTATCACTAACTAATAAAAGTAAAAAAATTAGAACATGGCTTTACTGCATGTGAACTTAACAAATACCAGTTGTTAGTTGTGGTTGTGTTGGCTGTAGTAACGTGAAACTCTATCTTTGGTTGGATTTCTTAGCAGATTACTAGAATACTTTAACAAGAATTTGACATATTAAATATCAGATAATGTTATCTTGCTAATAATATGTAAAGTATCATTCTGAAAGTATCTATAGAATATGAGTTCTGTTCTTTGCTAACAGTGATTTCATTTTATTAATGGGTATTTTACTTTATTAAAACCAAGAACCTTAAATAGAGAAAGCCTACATCTGTGTTTGAGAACCGAGTGAATGGTTTCTGGTGCTGAATTTCCATTTCTGCTGTAGACTGAATGTATCATCTTAATGCAAACAGTGAAAGGATGCAAACCTCTGGGTTTCCTGTGAGTTAGTGATGAAGAAGAAGTGAAGTGAAGTCGCTCAGTCGTGTCTGACTCTTTGCGACTCCATGAACTGTAGCCTACCAGGCTCCTCCGTCCCTGGGATTCTCCAGGCAGGAATACTGGAATGGGTTGCCATTAGTTAGTGATAAGTTGCTGTAATTTCTAGAGAGCTCACAGTCTGCCTGTGAAGGAAATCTTGAGACAGTACATGGTATCTGATAAAGGAGGCTGACGTTAGTGTCGTGCCACTGGAGCGTGGCTGGTGATCCTGTGTTCCCGCCTAGTACCTAGTGACATGAAGATACATAAAGCCAGCAACAAAGAGTCGAAAGAGTCAAGTTATAATTGTACCATTTAAATCTCAAATGTTTATAATGTATTTTCATTTTTATAGTTCACAAGGCAGTGCT
Source organism: Bos taurus (assembly GCF_002263795.3). Taxonomy (NCBI): domain Eukaryota; kingdom Metazoa; phylum Chordata; class Mammalia; order Artiodactyla; family Bovidae; genus Bos; species Bos taurus. Next base: position 9,932,699 of record NC_037336.1, read on the forward strand.
GTAATAATTATCCTATTTTATCCTCTCTTGTTCATCCTCTGATTTTCTCCCTTTATGTAGTTCTGAGCTTCTGATTTCCATCATTTTCATTCATTCTAGAGAATTTCTTTTATCATTTCTTGCACGGCAAGTCTGCTGGCAACAAATTCCCTCAATCCTTGTTTGTCTGAGAAAGTCTTTACTTTTCAAGGATAATTTCTCAGGATAAAGAATTCTAAGTTTATGGGGTTTTTTCTTCCAACAGTTTAAATATTTGATATTTGAGTTGGGTGTCTTTCTTGCTTGCAAGGTTCCTAGGGAGCAGTTAGATGTAATTCTTCTCTTTGTTCTTTTTTAATAGGTTTTGTTTCCTCCCTCTGGCTTCTTTCAGGAGTTTTTCTCTGTATTTGATTTTATGTGCTTTGAAAATGACGTGCCTCGGCATAGTTGTTTTTAGCGTGTATCTTGCTTGGTGTTCCCTGGCCTTCGTGGATCTGCAGTTGGATATCCAGCATTAATCTGGGGAAATTCTGTCAGTGTGGCTTCAGATGTCTCTCCCGCTCCTGTTTCCCTCTTTCTCCTCCTTCTGGTGGTCCCCAGTGTGTGCAAATTGCATCTCTTATAGTCGTCCCACTTGGATGTAGTCCCCTCCCCGCCCCAGTCTCTTTCACATTGGAAGTTTCTGTTGATGTACGCTTAAGCTCAGAGGTCCTTTCCTCAGTCGTGTTCAGTCTGCTGCTGCTAAGCCCATTAAAGGCATTCTTTATTTGTTACATGTTTTCAATCTGCCATTTTTGGGTTCTTAAAATTTCCATTTGTCTGCTTACATTACCTGTCTGTTCTTGGCATGCCATCTACTTTTTCCGTTAGAGCCCTTAGCATAGTGAATATAGTTGTTTTAAATTCAGTCTGATAATTCCTGCATCCCTGCTGTATCTGAGTCTGGGTCTGATGCTTAGTGTATGTTTTCAGACTGCTTTTTGCCTCTTTGTAGGCCTCATTTTTTCTGAGGCTGAATGCAATGTGATGTACTGGCCAAGGAACCCCAGTCAGCGGGCCTGTGGTAACAGGTGGGGGCTGTGGGGCGGGGCAGTGTTCTGGAGACTGTGGTTAGATCTCGTCTTTGGGCGAGGCTGCATCCCTGGGCTGTGCAATGTGCAAGTGCCTCGGGTTCCCCATTGTAGGTGGGACAGGACGGCCAAGGGCACTGCAGTGGGGTGTTTCCCTTCCCTGGTGTCAGAGTGTTCCTGCAGCTTTCTCTCCCCCCAGTTAGGGAGGACACCTGCACACGGGAGACGCATTTCCTGCTTTCCGGTGCAAAGCGGAGGATCAGAGGGGTCAGGAGTCTTTATTCTCTCCCCCCTCACCCGCCACTGCTATTTCTCACGCAGCGTTGATTTAGAATAATCAGTATGTCATTGAGGCATATTTTGGGGTAGCCTGTCCTGGGCCCCAGCTCTACCCTGGTGCTGGTTTCAACTCTTGTGAGTTACGATTCTCTGTACTCCCCTATCTCTCCAGTTTGGGTGAGGGTTGGGGAGACCCTGTGGTCTGCCCTGTGACTTGCTTTTAGTTCCTTGTAGTCCCGTGTCTGTTGTTGGAGTAGACCTGTGTCCAGGGGCCAGCACTGTGGCACAGGGTCCTGAGTCACAGCCTGTTGGGAACAGTGCACAGAAGCGGCTGCGCTGTTCTTGCTTCCCTTCTCGATACGCGCATATTCTGTGAGGAGGCTGAGAAGGGAGGGGACCATGGGAGGTCCTTGGCAGAGGCGAGAAAGGAGTTCTGGGCCTTTCTTGTGTCTAGAATCACACCCTTGCCGCCGTGTGCTTTGAGAGGTGACATCACAGCCCCGGGGTGTCAGGCCCGCCTCTCTGTGTGCCTTGTACTCATCGCACGAAGGGGCCCGGGGTGGCATTCTGTGCCCCGGTGAAACATGGCCGTGAGGACCCACCCGAGGGGCCGCACGTGGCCTCTCCCGAGATCAGCCTGCATTCTCTTGTCCCGTTGTGTTTGCAGAATCACATTCAAAGAGAAGATGGTGAATTTCCAGATACAGCGTCTGAGTGTTAAACCTGTGTGGGCTCTTGGTGGGCTGTGCAGGCTGTAGCTGCTCAGAAATGTTAGTGACCTGTTGACTGTTCCCACACAGCTGGAAAGGGTCCAGGCTGGGTTTGAGATGTGGGTGTTGGTTAATGCTTTCCTTTCCCTCCTTCCTTACCTTCCAAACCCTGGTGTCGAGGGCTGACGTTCAGCAGGTCGCGGTGATGGTAACCCAGTCCAGAAGCAGGGGGCTGGAGGCTTTGGCAACCAGGCCCCCAGGTGTGCGCAGGTGTGATGGCTGAGGGCTGGCCCCTTTCAGCGGGCCCCGTTTAATTGTCCTTTCTTTCCTATTTTTGCTGTAATCAGTAAGTGGTGAATTACCAAAAAAAAACTATCCTCTTTTCCCTTCCCTGCAAACCTCCAAACTACTGTGCATACAGGGATAAGAAATCGGTGTGGGTATTCCAAACTGGGTCCTTTTACGGGTGGAAGCTGATGTTGGACTCCCAGGCACTGAGTGGGGGTGTCCCAGGCAGCCAGGCCATAGGGCTGCCCGTCGCAGGACGGTCCTCAGACACGGCTGAGCCCTGCGCCAGGGCCCCCCCGCTGAGCTCTTCCTCCATCACCGCGCTGGTCCACACCGAACTGCAGTTAGGTCTGCGTCCGTTTGCTTCACTAGAATGAATTCTTTTTAAGCTTAGGAATCATGTTTTACTCATTTTTGTGTCTCTAATACTTATGATTCTGGCGGGAATTTCTAAAAGGTAGCTCCACAGCCACCACCAGCTGCCAGTTTTGAAGCACCTATTATGTACCAGCTCTATGAAAAAGACTATGTTATTTTAATCCTCACAAAAACTCCGGCACATTATTTTAAGGGAACTTACTTGCGTAGGTACTGGGTGTTTGTGTGGAGCAGTGAGAGCCGTGGCGGGCCTGGCGTGTGAAGCATGTAGGCCACTCTTTGAGATGCTGTCCAGACTGAGACCTAAGACAGGAGCCAGGAGTTTAGAGAGAGGCAGACGCCCAGAACTTTAGAAGGAAGATGTAAGTGGGCTATGAGTGCTTGTACCATTGAGCTTGGCATGAATTCTGTGCAGAATGTAAATGGAGTTTTCTTTTTAATTTGCTCCTTTCTTCAGAGTGTCAGCCACATTCACTAGTTACCTTAGATTACCTAAGAACAGCCTGTGTCAGCCTAAGCTTAGTGGTCGCAATTTTCAAATCTCCTTCTGGTCCAAATGTAGGCAGTGGGGCCTGGTAAACAGGTTCTGAGTGGACAGCTGTGCCCAGAGGAGCCCAGAGAGAGAAGTGAAGTCAGTGTCGATGGACCATGATTAATTCTGCAGTCTCAGTCTCAGATTTCATTCTCTTCACCGTTTTATTAACTGCATGTATCACTGTCATATTGTTCACATTTTCAAATGACAGGGCAACAGAGATTAGTTAGTTAAACTATTGCGTGACAGAATCAATTCCTCTGGAAATCTTAAACACAAAATACCAGCAGATTAGGTAATAATCAGTTCAGTTCAGTCGCTCAGTCGTGTCTGACTCTTTGCGACCCCATGGACTGCAGCACGCCAGGGTTCCCTGTCCATCACCAGCACCTAGACCTTGCTCAAACCCATGTCCAACGAGTTGGTGATGCCATCCAAACATCTCATCCTCTGTTGTCCCTTTCTACTCCTACCTTCAATTTTTCCCAGCATCAGGGTCTTTTCCAGTGAGTCAGTTCTTCCCATCAGGTGGCCAAAGTATTAGAGTTTCAACTTCAGCATCAGTCCTTCCAGTGAATATTCAGGACTGATTTCCCTTAGGATGGACTGGTTGGATCTCCTTGCAGTCCAAGGGATTCTCAGGAGTCTTCTGCAACACCACAGTTCAAAAACATCAATTCTTCGGCGATCAGCTTTCTTTATAGTCCAACTCGCACATCCATACGTGACTACTGGAAAAGCCATAGCTTTAACTAGATGGACCTTTGTTGGCAAAGTAATGTCTCTGCTTTTTAATATTCTGTCTAGGTTGGTCATAGCTTTTCTTCCAAGGAGCAAGTGTCTTTTAATTTCATGGCTGCAGTCACCATCTGCAGTGATTTTGGAGCCCCCAAAAATAAAATATCTCACTGTTTCCCCATCTATTTCCCATGAAGTGATGGGACCAGGTGCCATGATCTTGGTTTTTTGAATGTTGAGTTTTAAGCCAACTTTTGCACTCTTTTTGACTTCTATCAAGAGTATACTGCAGTCAGTATTGCTGACTAATGACTGTATCAACACCTATGACACCACCAGCAGAGCTTTGGCGATTTTATGTTTAGTTTGATTTCTCCAGACAGAACTTTTCCAAATCATTGAAACTAATTGAGATGCTGTTACTATACACATAGCAAATGTTGCTATATTACTGAAAACCATACACTGTCCACAATACCAGTCCTTACAAAAGTGAAAGTGTCTGTAGTCTTGGATTTAAAGGAGTGGCAACATTTCAGGTCTTCTTGGGTGGAAGAAAGTTGGCAGAGAGAAAGTCCACAACCAGGTATGGTGGTGAGTTCTAACAAAATGTTGTCCTCTGGAAATGGCAATGGTAAACCGCGTCAGTATTCTTGCTTGATGGCGGTACAGAAGGACATGCGCTCTTCTCCTGCAAAAACTCCAGAGTTACAACTCGCTGCTGAGCAGCCATCGACAGGAGAATGTTGGATCCCACCAATAAAAGATACCCCACATCCAGGGGCAAAGGAGAAGCCCCAACAAGATGGTAGGAGGGGCAAAATCTCATTTAGAATCCAACCCCATACCGACCAGAGATACTCAGATAGCTCAAACAAAACCTTGTGCTCATCAGGAGAACCCTCAGAGACTGAGCCAGACCTGCCTTTGAGTGTTGGAGTGTCTCCTGCGGAGGTCCGGCTCAGCAGTGGCCTGCCGCAGGGGCTCTGGGTGCAGCAGACCTGGGTATGGCATAAGCCCTCTTGGAGGAGGTTGCCATTAACCCCACCATAGAGCTGCCAGAGCTTACACAGCTGGGAAAGAGTCTTGGAGGGCACAGACAGAACCTTGTGCCTACCAGGACCCAGGAGAAAGGAGCAGTGACCCCACAGGAGACTGACCCAGACTTGGAGAACAATACAATTCTGAAATGAATGAGCTGGACCCCAAAGTGCCCTGAATATAATGGCACAAAAGACGACCTCAGAGGATTATAGGTGGCAGAGAGCTGGGTGGGAAAAAGTGGTCTGCTGGGGCTGCTGAGGGGTGTTCACTCTTCATTCCTCTGCTGAGTGGCAGTGTTGTGGAGAACAGGGATAAGTGAGTAGATGGGACAGGCTGCCTGAAGAGAACCTTTCTAATGTTTAGATTTTCTGCATGTAAAATGCGCTGTACCGTCGTGTCCACTGAATCCACAGTACCGGGGTTTTTACCAAGAGCAGCCCCATAGGTGAGATGTCCCAGTGATGCTTCCTGTGTCACATAGTGGCTTGAGTAAATGTTGTCTAAAGCTCTGTCTTGTTTTGAAATTTATATAAATTTTTGCTACTTATCCAGCTCAGGGAAGTTTTTTTGAGATTGTATTATAGTGTCCCTAGGCCATGAGAGCCATTTACTAAAAGATGTCCATGTGAGTGGGGACACACAATCAAATATAGGTTACAATTCTAAATTGAACTCTAAAAATAAAATTTAAGAAAGAATATAAAATTCAGAAGCGGAGTACACTAAGTAATGACAGCCTTAATGTGAAAAAAATCTATAAAGAATGGTAAAGAAAAAAGAAAATTTAACAAGATTCTGAATAATAAAACAGTAAGATTGGGATAATAAGCAGCAGTCATGTGCAAGATTAATTCTCAGGTTGTATGTAATTTGATTGTGAGAGCACACACATACAAACATATGGTTATTTATCAGAATATAGTAGGAATGCCAGAGAGTGACTTGTATTAATTACTGATACCATGCCACTGAGGCGCTTTAATATGTGAACAACATGGATGACCCAGTCTGAATTCTGTTTCTGCTTTGGAGTATATGATGTCATACAATCCAACAGCTTGGAGTAGCTTACCATTCATAAATTTTTACTAAGAATTGAAGTAAAGCTTAAATCCCGCTGTTGGGATTTCGTAAGGCTCTGAGATGAGAGAGTATTCTGGGAACGGCCTGTTGTTGAGCAGCTTGTTAGGTAGGGAATGTTCAGGTTTCGGGCTATGGGGAGGTGGCAGGTTCGGGGCTGTCTTCCCAGGCGTTGGTCTGTCTGTGTCTCAGCCACACAGCCCTTGCCCAAGGTGGTGGTGGTCATCTTCTCCTTTAGCAGGGCTGTTCCTATGCCTGGCACACCACCCCAGGAGTAGCTTTGCTTTTGCAGCTCACCTGGAAAATTCATCTAGTTCCTAGCTCTCGTGGGTTGTTCAGGTCCTTGCACAGTACAGCCCCACGTTTTCAGTTTCGCCTTTTGTCGCCTCCATACACTCAGCCTCCGGGTTAGGCGGGTAGGCCCGCTGTCTTTCCCATACTTGCTTTTCTTCCTCAGGTGCCTTTCAGTTCCTACTTTCATACGCCTTCCTGTCTTCCCTGCAGACCGCAAGGTAAATACCACTGCCTGTGTATCACTTTAAAATGAGAGTGTTAAACAGGGTGTGTTGTCTCATCTACCTGTGTGAGTCTGTGAATGTTAAAGGACACTGATTATAGACAGACTAGCTAAGGCATGATTGGAGATAATCATTTTTAAAGAAGAATTCTAATAATTACATCTAGACCTTAAAAAGTTGTATAGCTTCCCTATTCTTATGTATTGACACTACTATTTACGTTAGTTGCTCAACCAAGCAGAGTGCATCGCCTTCCAGAGGCTGAGCTCTTGCTCCTGTTGTGTCGTAGGGTAGGAATGGTGGTGAGTGTAGGAGCTGGGAACCACGTGGTTTTGGCTCAGTTCCCTTCTATGGGGTGGCTTTATGAACTACACAAGATCAGCCGGGTGAGGCCTTTGTGAATACAGATTCCTCTGCTAATACAGATTTTAATCATTTGAATGAGACATTTGCTCAGTATGAATCTAAGGAAATTACATTTTATAAAATTGCTTTGTCTAAGTAAACCTGTGTTCTTGTTTATTAGGAAAGTTTGTTTAATGAATTATAGATTGCCTACTTTTATTCTTTGACAGCCAGCTTCATTCTTCATTTATGAAAAGGCAAATTCATGTATGATATGCAGGAGAATTCAAAGTGGAACGCTTCTGTACATACTGCTTAATGTGTTTAAGCTGAGTGTGGAACATCGACAGGGAGACAGTTCATGAGGAAACTCGTGCTTGTCAAGCTCGAGACTTACTATTCTCACACTGTGTTCTTTGCCAGCCTCAAATTCTAACAAGACAACAGCATTTTTCTTCTTGCTGCCAGTTGCTTCAGTCGTGTCTGACTCTGTGCCACCCCATAGACGGCAGCCCACCAGGCTTCCCTGTCCCTGGGATTCTCCAGGCAAGAACACTGGAGTGGGTTGCCATTTCCTTCCCATTTCCTTCTTAGGTCTTCTAAAATTTGGCTTTAAGAAACTATACTTTATATGGTAGCTGTATTCCACATATCTCAGTTTTATATCCCTGATGGTTTAGCAGGTAAAGAATCTGCCTCTAGTGCAGGAAACAAAGGAAACATGGGTTCAGTCCCTGGGGAAAGATCCCCTGGAGGAGGAAATGGCAACCCACTCCAGTGTTCTTGCCTGAAAAGTCATGGACAGAGGAGCCTGGCAGGCTTCAGTCCATGGGGTTGCAAAGACAGACACGACCTGGTGACTAAACAATAACAACAAGCGTGTGATACTTGTAGGTATAATACCCAGAGCATCACGGCCAGGGCTGTGACCCGGGCAGGCCTGTCCCGGGAGGATTGGACGTCTGTGTGCTTGTGGCCGCTCACTCCCCAGTTCCCCAAACTGAAGCGTTTGTAGTAACACAGGTTGTCCAGTTAAAAAACAAAAACAGAGAAGGAAGGTATAGCAGTTTAAGTATTCAATTGAAAAGAATTGCTTATTTTGTTATTGTACACTGTGCTTTCTTTGAAATTATTTTGGTAATAAGCAGGGTGTGTCTTAAACCTGTGTTGGATGTTGAAAAAGAGAATGTGAAATGGATTATGTTAAATTTCTTAGAATTATATATAGTTACAGGCTGATAATTATGTGTTTGGTAAAATTATTAAAGAATTGATATCTATTACGTTAGGCTAGTTAGTAAAAAAAATACTCTGAGAGAGACAGTAGTGACCAAAAACAAGTAAGGGGAGATACATGTTCTTAGAAATTTGTGTATTTATATAGCTATCAAGCAACAAACTCATGTAACAATTAAGCTATTAATTCTTTAGGTAGTTGAAGAAATGATCTTGTAGGAGTGGTTTGAGAAATGAAAGAATGGTAGAATGAATGTTGTATTTTCTTGGCTTAACAGAGGTAGGTGGTATATTCAATGGAATATTATTCAGCCGTAAGAAGGAAGGAAGCCTCGCCGTTTATAACAATATGGATGGACTGTGAGGGTATTATGTTCAGTAACGCTAAGTCAGAGAAAGACAGATACATATACCCTCACTTGTGTGTGGAATCTAAACAAACAAGGAAGCTCATGGACACAGGACAGATTGGAGGTTGCCAGAGGCAAGGATATGGGTGAGAGTGGATGAAGTGTGCTGGGGGAGGGGGTTTACAAAGTATCAGCTTGTAGTTAGAAATATGACTCCAGGTTTTAAAAATTCTACTGCGGGTAAAATACCATTAAACAGCCATCATATGCCACAGAGAAATTGTTTGTGAAAGGATGAGTCAGTACTGGCAGACTTCATCACTGCCTTATTTTAAGAAATTGCCGCAACCGCTCCAGCTTTCAACAGCCACCACTTGGATCAGTCAGCAGTCAGCAGCGTGGAGGTGAGACCCTCTGCCTACAGTAAGATTACAACATGCTGAAGTTTCGTCAGCACAGTTTTTCAACTAAGTTGATGTCATATTCTACGTCCTCTGTTGTCATTCACTGATCTTCACAGCATCCTCACCAGAAGCAAATTCCACCCAAGAAACGGCTTTCTTTGCTCATCCGTAAGAAGCAACTCCTCCTCTGTGAGGGTTTTACCCTGAGATTGTAGCAATGCAGTTACATCTTCAGGCTCCACTTCTAGTTTCAGTTCTTGTGCAGTTTCTGTCACATCTGCAGTTCCTTCCTTTATGAAGTCTTGAACCCTTCAAAGTCATCCATTGGGGTTGGCACCAGCTTCTTCCAGACTGCTGTTAATGTTGATATTTGGGCCTCTTATGAATCACGAATGTTCTTAATGGCGTCTAGAATGGCAAATCCTTTTCAAGTGGCTTTCAGATTCAACAGAGGCATCACCATCTATGAGATATTCTGTCATGCAGCCCGATTGTTCCACTTACAGGGCTCTGGCAGCATAGATTGAGCGTAATTTAAGGGCTCCAGGAGTTTTGAATGGTAAACGGGCATTCAGCTTTTAAGTCAACAGCTATATTAGCCCCTAACAGGAGAGCCAGCCTGTCATTTGAAGCTTTCCAGCCAGGCAGTGACTTCTCGTCTTTAGCTGTGAAGTCTTTAGTTAGATGCATCTTCTGATTGAAGATCGTTTGATCTGCATTAAAATCTGTTGTTCAGAGTAGCCGCCTTCATGCATTGTCTTTGCAGCTCTGGGTAACTTGCTATAGCTGCCATGTCAGCACTTGCTGCTTCACCTCACACTTCTACATTATGGAGGCAACCTCTGTCCTCGACACCACACAAACCAGCCTCTGCTGGCTTCAGAGGGTTCTTCTGCAGCTTCTCTACCTTTGTCAGCTTTCTAAGGTTGAAGGGAGGTTAAGCTCTGCTCCAGTTAGACTTTGGGTTAAAGGAATGGTGTAGCTGGTTTGATCTTCTGTCCAGGCCACTAAAACTTTCTCTGTATCAACAATAAGACATGGTAAGTTTTCTTTTCTTTTCTTTTTTTTTTTTAAAGTTTTCTTATCATATATATGTTCACTGGAGTAACACTTTCTGTTTTACATTCACAACTTGGCTGTTTGGTACAGAAGCCCTACTCTTGACCTGTCTTGGCTTTTAACGTTCCTTCCTCACTGAGCTTAACATTTCTAGCTTTTAATTTAAATGAGGGACGTGGGACTGTTCTTTCCTTGAGCACTTGGACACCCCTGTAGGGTTACTAACTGGCCTGGTTTCAGTCTTGCTGTGTTTCAGGGAACAGGGAGGCCCGAGGTGAGGGAGGGAATGGGCAGCCATCTTATTTGTGGAGCAGTCAGGATACACGTTTATTGATTGCTGCCTTATGTGGGTGTGGTTCACCCCAAAACAGTTCCAGGGTAGCATCAGAGGTCGCTGATCACAGAGCACCATAACAGATATAATAGTGATGAAATGTTGGCAACACAGACGCACAGAGTGAGCAGATGCAGGAAAAGTGGTCCATGCAGGTTGCTGCAGACCTTCGGTTTATGAGCAGCGGCATGTCTGCAGGGCTCAGTAGAGCGAGTGCTGCCCGTGCGTCAGCTGGGTTCTGGTAGGGCCAGGGGTGCCCACCTGTGCTGGCAGCCTGGGGAAGAGAGATGTGCTCTGCGCTTAGGCTCTGGGGCCCACCCGGCGGCACAGGGAGCAGGTACTGCTGTGAAGCGTGCAGCGTTCATGTAAAGGGTTTAGATGCTTAAGAACAAGTACATTAAGATTAAAGTTCTGTATTTACTGTCTTGGGGTCCTAATATGTCCAGTTTATCATTTCAAGTTGAATGATTGTGTTTACCAGTTTATGATAATAAACGCTCTAGGTTTATCATACTATACTTCATATGCTACATTATATTAACTTTATCAAAAGTATACCTAATTGAGGCTTAACAGTCTTGTTCAATTTATTTGAAAAAAAAATAATAAATTTGATTATTTACTTTAAAGCTGCAGAAGAAAGAAGACCAGCAATTGGAACCTAAAAAAAGTACCAGCCCTAAAAAAGCTGCAGAGCCCACTGTTGATCTTTTAGGACTTGGTAAGTAAAAAAAAACACGTCACCGTTAGAGCTATGAAACATCTGAGACCCTGACTTGCATTGACTAGCATGGCTTTATCGTCCATGTGCCAAAGAGACCTGTTAACTGAATTTGGACACGGTGTGGTTAGTTTGCTGTGTTCCCGCAAAAAGGGAAATCTTCATAAGGGAGCTGGCATCTGTCAGCAGTGCCTTCACGGAAATGCGAGTGCTGAGTTCCTAGGGAGAGGGGAGCTGCCAGAGCAGTCTCCAAGGCTTGGTGGGCCATGCTGCCTCAGCACTGCAACGAAGGGTAGATGCGTTTACTTCTACCCCTCTTCTCTTTATTTAGCTTTTTGCGGGGTTGGAGGGATCCCTTAGCAAAATAATTCTGGCATAGCCTTACTGTAAGGTGCTGTCTTAAAGTAAGCTTTTTTTGGGTTAACTGAAGCAACATGCCTTATACCTCGATCTAGTAGCTAGGTTCACGTTATGTGTGTGATGACAGTAAGAAGTGCTCAGTTTAATGTCATTTTTGTTCTCGGGGCTGACAGATGGATGTTGTCTGCCTGGCAGGTAGACAGGCTTCCATTCAAAGGGTGCTTGTATTGTCCTTATCTGCAATTGTCAGCTCTTCTTAAGTGCTTCTCCTCTTTGTTCTAAAGTAGCTTGATAAATAGTTATTTTTATCTGAGCCTTCTGCAGTAATTAATTTAGAAAAAAATCTGTTTAGAGAAAGATTAATGGCTAAAGGAAAACAGTAAAAGATAGTTGAAGGATGGAGTTGAATTTCATGAAAGTTTTCTAAAGATTGATCTTTGTTCTTATTAAGAAGATTGTTTTCTGTTTTAAGAATTGCAATTGAATGTTTTAGTCATTTCTTCGAAGTTGGTGTTTCATGCAAGTATACTCCCTATGGATAAAAATCTTCTGTGGTGGTGAAATTAGGAGGTATATATTAGAAATATAAAAAAATAACTATGATTTTATGAGCCCTGAAAATAGGGCTCAGTCCAGGCGCTTTAAATAGAATTATGTTGAATACAGGTTCTCTTAATTTATGTATTTTACTTCCTTTCCTCTAAATGAGAGAAAGGGGAAAAAAAGACTCATTACCAAAGTAAGAATAGATCCTACTAAGACTGCATGCATCTTTGTCTTCACGGCAGCATCTCCTCTCCAGTCTAGTGCCTCGTTTACCAGTTCATAACTTAGAAATGTTAGATGTTAGAAATGTTAGAACCCAGGCCTGACTCTTACCTTACAGACTCACTGACCCACAGCTCTCAAAAAGTGTCTGCTGGTATCCAGGCACCTAGACACTAAGCAGAGAGCTGTGAAGGAGAGCAGATGAGAATGCCTGACCTCTGGGAGCTTTCATTGTCTCTGGGGAAGCAGTGATAAAATAGTGAAGCAAACTATGGTATGGGTCATGTCTGGTAAGTGCTGTAGCTGAAACAAAAAGGAGTGGTGGTGATTTTAAATAGGGCTACGGGTGCTGGGGGCTCCCTGAGGTCCCACTGGAGTGAGGACCTCAGGAAGTCGGGGCTCCCTGTCCGTGGGGGTGAGACAGGTGGGTGTGGTGGCCCTGCGGCAGCCTTGCCACCACATGAATGGGCCAGGATGCGTGACACCTGGAGGGTGTGGGGCGACAGGGAGGTCCACTGCGACAGGACTTTGGCGTCTGCTTGGAGTGTCCTGGAAATGCATTGCAGGGATTCGAGCAAAGAAGCACCTCCTCTGACTTGAGTGTTTCAGGACTTCTTGTAGCTGCTGTGTTAAGAGTTGGGTGTAGTGAGGCGAGGCTGCCGTAGGGGCAGGGGGACCAATAACACAGCTGGGGGGCGGTGGCTGAGGGGGGTGGTGGTGTGGGGAGTTGTAAGAAGTAGCCGGCTCTGGACTTATTTTAAAGAAGGAGCCAATAGGGTTCGCTGACCAGTGAGCAACGTAGGATGTTTCCCTTTGGGAGTGACTTTGTAGAACAGGCAGCCTGCTCCCTTGGGACAAGCAGAGTTGCTCTCGTGAGGTCTCCAGCTGCTAAGCATGGTGGTGCGGAGGTGATCTGGGAGACAGGTGGTGGGCTTGGCCCCAGGCGTCCAGCTGTTGCCACGGTGATGCTGCGTGGTCCTGTCGCCTGGCACTTGACCTCTGACCTCAGAACACAGATCTGTCTTTGTGGACCGTCACTTGCTGTGCTTCCTGCTTTCCAGCTGGTCACAGTTGCAGAGCGTGTCTCCTCTCACTGTGTCCCTGTCCTCTACCGCCTGGTCTCACAGTCCCTGGGCCATGGGGGTTTCAGACTGTGGCTCCCCTCTTCTGGCGTCAGGCTCTGTGATGTCAGCTGTGGCTGGGTCTCATCGGGGCTCTGGGAGCCTGTTTCAGCAGTGGGAGAGCTTCAGGAAACTGTCCTGAGGGGAGAGCCAAGCTTTGCTCATGGTAGGAGCATGTGGGAGTGCTCGAAGGAGAGGGTGAGGACATATCTGGGGGGTTTGCTGCTGCCTGACGATTCTAGCTCTGTGCTGGAAGAGTTCTGGCAGTGGCCGGGCAGGTGACGGGGTCAGAAGGAGGGCTTAGGGGTCTTGCTAATGAAGTCACAGCAGCGGAAAGGCTGGTGCCTCACCCAGAGCACGCACAGCTCTGCTCCTGCCGGTCACCAGTCACCTAAGTTCTAGAAGAGATTGTCTGGCTTTGAGAGAGCAGTGCTCCTGAATGAGGACAGGGCAGCAGCCTCTCGTGGGTAAGCGTGGCGCTCTGGTTCCCCGCAGGTGGCGGCATGCTGGGGCAGGGGCAGCAGGCGCATGCGGTCCACTTTATGGCCGAGTGGAAAAGACGGCAGGCCCAAGTGGGTGAGAGCAGAGACAGCCTTCACGTTACACATTTGCAGGAAAAGCAGAGAAAAGCCCCACAGGGTAGTGCAGTTACCCAGCCACAGAGGGCCAGGAATCCCAGGGTTCTGTGTGTATTCGGGGTCACATTTTAGTAGTCTCACACAGGATGATAGTCAAGGCAAGTTTTTAGAAATGTGAACTTCCCATTTAAATGGGCCCTTTAGCGAACCTTTTTGTTTCAGCCCAGTGGCTCGAGATAAACCCGTTTTCCTCAGCTCCCCTTTCCTGATCTACTCCCATTCCAAAGTCATAAAATACTCTGTGTGCTTTTTAGCAAGAGTCAGCAATGCTCTTCTGAAAGGGAATAACTGTTTTTGGCTTTGTGGGCCTTACAGCCTCTGGGGCAGCTGCTCCGCTCGCCCCTGTGGCGGGCATGTCGGTGTTGGCAAGAGTGTGGATGGTGAGGGGGGCTGGGCTCTGCTGGGCGTTAAAGATGGTTGGGAGGGGCCTTTATGCTCCTGGCTGTGCCTGCAAGAATGACTTCATGTTCAGATGTTAATTTGCACTGGAAGCTTGTGGACGCACAGTTTACTCCGCCTTACTGTCTGGTATTAGAAATGGGGTCCATACTTGGTTGTTACCTGCCCTCTACTCTTGGAAATGGCCAGGTCTTAGGGCCCCTTTTGGCGAGGGCCAGCCCGGCCGCTTGACTAGAGCATGTCCCTGCTGTCTGAGAGCAGAGCTGACACCAGCTCCCGCCGCCGCCGGGGTGCCGCTTGCCAGTGCTCTGCACGTGAGGCTCTCCCAGGACTGGGGGCCATGCTGTGCGTGTCTTCACGGCCGGCCTCTGCTGGTGACGACTTGGCTTTCGTGAGAGGGAAGCTGACAGACTGCTTAGCAACTGGTTAGGACAGCCTCAGACTGCTTTTTCTAGAAGGTACCATCTGAGAGCAGTCTTCAGGGTGAGCACCCACTCCAGCCGTAAGGCGTGGCAGGCCTGTGGCTGCGGGGTGAAGCGTGGCCTGCTGGCTTCAGCTCGGCCTTCCCGCAGACTCCACTCCCCAGCAGGAGGCTTTACCACAGGCCTTCAGGCGCGTGGGTGCATGGGACTGTCGGGGACAGGCACCTGGGGAGAGCTCACACAGAGGCGGGCTGGAGCTTGGTGATGAAAGCCTGGCTCAGGGTGTTTGTACTGCTTACATGGGCGTATTCTTCTGCTTGCTTACGTTCATCTAGGGACATTTCTGCCTGAACGTTTCATCAGCCTTGAGTTATTTTAAATACTGAACTACACAGAGACGTATTTAGATAGTGGGTTCCTCAGTTTTTTCTTAATTAAAAAGCTCAGAGGAACATACAGCTTTAGGCAAGTTTTAAAGTCTTCTTCATGCCTGTTTCAGGAAATAAAAGCATTAACTTGTCACAATAGCCAAAATCAGATGGGTTGGCAATGCTAGTGAAACATCGTTTCTACTATTATATATAACCTACTTAATTATCTAGTAATGTATGTCCCAGTTTTATATAATGAGAGAGGTGAATACACTGCCTTTTTTTCTGTAAATTTTTTTTGTGTTTGTAAGATTTCTGGACAGAAACAAACTAAAGAATAAAATACTTTCAGAAAGCACTCTAATTACCTTTAAAGCAGTAAATTCCTACAGAGAGGTTTCTGTTTTTCAAAGGCCACTCACTGAAAAGTACCACAAGTTTCCACAAGTTTGGGACTGGGCGGACTGGGCCACGGCTGGGCCCTGGCCTGAGAAATTGCGGGTGGGGGGTTAGTTGTGTGCGTCCTGCTGCTGTCCGGGCAGGGAGGAGGAGAGGAGGCTCTGTCTAGCACACGTGCCTGAAGTAACTTTATAGTCTGTTATGGTTCTGTGGAAAGCTCTTAGAGAGATGGGAATACCAGACCATCTTACCTGTCTCCTGAGAAACCTGTATGTGGGTCAGGAAGCAACAGTTAGAACCCTGTATGGCACAACTGACTGGCTCAAGATCGAGAAAGGCCTAAGACAGGGCTGTATGCTGTCACCCCGTTTGTTTAATCTATACACTGAGCACATCATGAGAAATGCTGGGCTGGATGAGTTACAAGCTGGAATCAAGGCAAGCGGGAGAAACCTGAACAACGTCAGGTATGGGGATGATACCACTCTAATGGCAGAAAGCGAAGAGGAACTAAAAAGCCTCTTGATGAGGGTGAAGGAGGAGAGTGAAAGACTGGCTTAAGACTAAATCTTAAAGAAACTTAAGATCATGGCATCCTCCCCCTACTGCCTGGCAAACAGAAGGGGAAACGGTGGAAACAGTGACAGGTTTCCTCTTCTTGGCTCCAAAATCACTGCGGATGGTGACTGCAGCCATGAAGTCTGATGATGATTGCTTCTTGGCAGGAAAGCGATGACAAGCCTAAGCTTTGTGTTGAAAAGCAGAGACATCACTCTGCCAGCAAAGGTCTGTATAGTCAAGGCTGTGATCTTTCTGGTGGTCACGTATGGTTTTGAGAGCTGGACTATAAAGAAGGCAGAACACCAGAGAATTGGTGCCTTCGAACCGTGGTGCTGGAGAAGACTCCTGAAAGTCCCTTAGACAGCAAGGAGATCAGGCAGTCAATCTTAAGGGAGATCAACCCCGAATATCCACTGGAAGGACTGATGCTGAAGCTCCAGTATTTTGGTCAAATGATGCACACAGACTCATTGGAAAAGTCCCTGACGCTGGGAAAGATTGAGGGCAGGAGGAGAAGAGGATGAGATGGCTGGATGGCATCACCGATGCAGTGCACGTGAACTTGGGTAAACTCCAGGAGACGGTGAGGGACAGGGAGGCCTGGCGTGCTGCAGTCCATGGGGTCGCAGAGAGTCAGACATGACTGAGCAATTGAACAACAACAACAGTGGTTCTCAGATATGGTTAAAAATTAATAAAATCTTGCATTGTTTCTGCTCAGAAGAGTATGTTCAGTGAATGACTAAAGACTACTTCACCCTTTCCAAAAGGGGGCCTTGGCTGTCTGTGTGTGATCACACCTGTGGAAGGGGAGCAGACAGGTGTGTGCCTGTTTGCTGGGAGAGACCAGCTGTGCACCGTTGCTACCCACGGTCCTGAGTCTGAGGGGCAGCCACAGAGGGTGGTGACTGGGCCTGCTGGAGAGCCGGCAGCAGAGCCCGGGGGGAGGGCATCGCCTTCTCCAGACCTGGGCCCCAGGGACTGTGAGGCGCATGACAGCAGGGGCGATGTCTAGGCATTGATGGCGGGAATGCTGGCTGTGGGCGAGGCGCCTTCCAGTTGTTGGGCATCGGGGGCCTGAACGTGGCTGCAGGGGGACTTTTGACGAGTGTTGTGTGAGCGAGCAGTTTGGGGTCAGGAGTCGGCGCCCCTTCCTGCTTCCTGAGCCGTCACCCTTGGGCCCTGCCTGGTGGTCAGCACATGGGCAGTGAAGATCCCAGCCCCTGGCCTCAAGGCCACGTCCAGACGGTGGCTTCTTAGGAGGGAAAGCTGCTCCCAGAAAATGCCCCCAGCAGAGTTCTCGGGGTCCCCTGGGCAGGGGTCCTGGGGCCTCTCTCGGTGCAGGTGAGGCCGGGCAACAGCGTGCGGCCTCTGCCGTGCAGGCCAGCTCCGTTAGCGTGTCAACCGCTGCAACCCTTCGGGGGGCGGGGAGGGTGGGGCGTGTCTCACACACACACCTCTGACAGCCCTTCAGAGTGGGGAGTATGACACACACACGCACACACACACACCTCAGGCCGGCTTTGTTAGTGTGTCAGCCTCTGCAGCCCTTCAGAGGGGGAACGTGTCTCACACACACACAGCCACACATAGACACACACCTCAGGCTGGCTTTGTTAGCGTGTCAGCCTCTGCAGCCCTTCAGAGGGGGGATGTGGCACACACACACAGACACACACCTTGTCCTTCCCATTTCCTTTTGTTTTAAAACATACAAGGACACAGAAGCTGACCGAAGTTGGCTTCCAAGGCCCAGCTTCTGGACGACAACTAGGTTCAAACCCAGATCTCCCTGAGTTCAGAGTCCAGTCTCAGCTTGTAGATGAACTGAAGCTAGATGCTTTTACTCCAGTAGTTAGATTGCCATCTCGTTACTTTAAGAAGCATGGAGATGGTGCCTACTGTGTGCCAGGCACTGCTCTGAGTGTTTACAGATGGTGAAAACTTGGATCTTCACAGAAGCTCTGAGGTTGGTGAGCTACTGTTGGTTTCACTTTACCAGTGAAGAAACTGAGGCACGGAGGTTAAGTAAGTTGCTCAAAGGTGAGCAGTTGGTAGATTGCAGAGCCAGACCGGTATTCTCAACAGTTACAGTGTGTGGAGCTCTGAGAGGAAGTGAGATTCTGAGACTGCCAGGGGACCGTGTCATACCAGACAGACGTGGGACCCACTTGTCCGGGAGACAGATGCGGCGTGTCACAGGGGGCCTGGAGTTAGAGGCGGTGCCGGGACTGCACGGGCTCTGGGGCCTTCACCTGGCGAGGGAACACAAGCACCGCTGCGTACTCGTCGTCCAGAGCGTGACTGAATGGGCAGTGTGACACACACCACAGCGATGTGCGCGGGGCAGGACGAGCGTGTCTGTGGGACCTCGGGGGATGCCGCCACACCAGGCGGATGCTGGGCAGAGCGCCGGCCGCAGGGCGAGCCGACCTGACTCACAGGAGGAGGAGCTCGGAACGGGAGGGACAGATGGGGTGGGAGGGTTCACACCGGCTGTGAGGCCTCTCGGTCAGTTGAGTGGGTTAGCATAAAGGCCACCTAGTTAGCAGTGTGGGCGTGCTAAGTCAGTTCAGTCGTGTCCAACTCTTTGTGCCCCCATGGACTGCAGCCTGCCAGGCTCCTCTTTCCATGGGATTCTCCAGGCAAGAAGACTGGAGTGGGTTGCCATGGCCTCCTCCAGAAGATCTTCCTGATCCAGGGATTGAGCCTGCATCTTTTATGTCTCCTGCATTGGCAGATGGGTTCTTACCACCACTGCTACCTGGGAAACCCTACTTAGCAGTAAGAAAAATTAACTGAAGATTAAAAATAAACAGCTTCATTTAACCCTCAGTCATCTTTTCTTAAGCTTTTGAGAACAATTTGAAGCCTGAAAATTAATATGCTTCAAATGAACATTTATGACTTGAGTTTACAAAGTAACACACATGGGAGTTTATTTCATTTCATAAAGCCAAGTGTGTTTAAATCCAGAGGAATTCCAAGTAACATTTTTAATAAAGGAAAAAGCTTTAAATGGTTTCTTGGGTAGAAAATAAAAAGGGTTCTTTGAGTAATATAAAGATTTATAAAGCTTCAAGGAGTTTTGCCATCAAGGAGAGTGTCTCACTATACCTCATGGAAGCAGCCTTCTTTAATCCGTTTCCACTTGGACTCGCTCCTCCCTAGGGTGATGCCTCAGTAGTTAGCAGTGAAGAATTAGAGTTGGCAGTTTTTGGTGTCCAAGGGTGTGCTCAAGGCTAAGTGTTCACACTCAGTCAGGAGCAGTAATGAGAAGCATAGCATCACTTACTTATCATGTTCTTATCTGCCTATGCCAGATTAGTGATATAAGAAATCTCATAGAACTGTCGGAGAAGGCAATGGCACCCCACTGCAGTACTCTTGCCTGGAGAATCCCATGGACAGAGGAGCCTGGTGCGCTGCTGTCGATGGGGTCGCACAGAGTCGGATCTGACTGAAGCGACTTAGCATGCATGCGTGGGTTGGAGAAGGAAATGGCAACCCACTCCAGTATTCTTGCCTGGAGAATCCCAGGGACGGAGGAGCCTGGTGGGCTGCCATCGATGGGGTCACACAGAGTTAGACACGACTGAAGCGACGTAGCAGCAGCAGCAGCATATAACTCTCTGACTTTTTTTTTCATTATTTGTGCAAATAGATTATGACCAGTTAATGCCACTGACATTAAGGTAAAGGATGAATTCAGTTCATATTTATTGAGCACAGGCAAGTTCATGGAACTCTGGTAAATTCCAGAGAACGTGGCTGTGTGTGTGTCTAGTAGTACAAGTTGGGGGGGTGCATGCGCGTGCAATCTAGAAACGAGAAGACAGAACTATTGCTCAGGGAAGAGTGGGACTGTGGAAGAGGCTGGCTGTGAAAGTGCAGTGTGAAACCTGGCATAATGCTAAAGTTCGCAATTTACACGTTATTTTCCTCAATTCAGGCCTTAATTCTCTTCCTAGTCAGAGGCAGATGAGTTTTTCATGCCATGCAAAGTGACGTCAGGCAAAACCTCCTGTGTTCTAGGGCCTGTTTAGAGTGAGTGGCAGCTGGGAAAGACCAGTGACCCCCAGACAACTGGGTCCTTGGGCCTCCCCTTTATAAATTGTCCTGTGATTTAAAGCCCATCCGCATCCTTCTCAGAGGCCATCTCAGGGAGTTGCTCAGAGCAGAGCTGTGGGAGAGGGGAGTGGGGTCGGTGAGGAGGCTGCCTGAGATGTGAGCAGGCGTGTGCGTGTGTGTGCACATGCGTGAGCAGTACTGTGACTGCAGCAGTGCTCTGGGCCATGGGCAGAGTGTTGCTCGAGGATGCGGTTCTGATTTAGAGGGACAACTGCGACCTCACTGCCATGGTGGCCTGAAGAGAAGAAGCCAGGGAGGGATTTCAGCAGGGTGCAGATGCTGCGTGGAAGCCCGCGGGGTGTGGGGCTGTGGCGGGGAGACTGGGAGGAGCGGCAGGGGTCTCCATCACAGGGGCTGCAGGGTCTTCCGGGAAGCTGTGGACTCAGAGGAGGTTTCCAGGGAGGAAGGATCAGCCAGGATCAAACACGGTGTGGTTGAGTAGGATGGGAACCAAGAGGGGTTTGTAACCATACTGCCTGGACTTTCCACACTCCGAGTCATTGTTTTTTTCTCCCAACAGAAGTAGGATCACCTCCCTGCCTGTCGTTTTGTTCCAGGAAGGGGGACCCCTTCCAGGACCCGAAACTGGGCTCTTGCCCAACACTTGGAAAAGAATTGTCTGAGGAGACACATGCGCTGAAAAAGCAAGAGATTTTACTGGGAAAGGGCGCCCAGGTGGAGAGCAGGAGAGTAAGGGAACCCCGGAGAACTGCTCTGCCTCGTGGCTTCCTGTTTCGGGTTTTATGGTGCTGGGATTAGTCTCAGGGTTGTCTTTAGCCCATCATTCTGACTCAGGGCTTGTTCAGCCAAGATGGAAGCCAGAGAGGAGGATTCTGGGAGGTGGTTGGACAGGTGGTGTCTCCTTTTGACCTTTCCCAAACTCTTCCAGTTGGTGGAGGTTTATTAGTTCCGTGTTCCTTACCAGGACTTCTGTTGTAAAACAGCTCATGCAAATGGCGACTATGGTGCCTGGCCAGGGTGGGCGGTTTCAGTCAGTGTGCTTACCCTAACAGTTTTACCCCATGGCTCCAGTCACCAAGAAACATCCTCCTAATGTGTGTTTGGAAAGCATTTCATCAGTCGTTTTTTGAGCATCTGCTTTGTGCCGGGCATCTGTTGAAGAGGCAGCCCCCATCTCTCTGAGAGGGCAGAGGGTGGACGGGGGTGCTCGACTGTGGGCACGGTGCCAGGAAAGTGTGCTCAGCATGTTCAGATGCCGGCACAGACCGAACACCGCGTCAGGAAGGCGCCTGCACTGGGGAGGAGTCGGGGGTCTGTCTGGCCCGCCATCCGGGCTGGAGTGGCTGCGGGGGTGGGGTGGGGAGAGGGCCTTGGTCTCGTGGGCTCAGCAGGAAGCGGGGACTGTACCCAGCTGGGCAGCGAGGCCAGCTTCACCCTTCGTGCCCTCTTCTTGGGAGGCGCGACAGCTGCCCGGAGAGCTGGTTTAACCTGGGACAAGCGAGGGGCACTGCTTCTGTTTGGGGGAACCAGCAGAAGCTGCTCAGAAGGGTTAGAGCAGTGGAGTTATCCAGCTGTACCAGCAGAGGTGTGTTGAAATCCCAGTCTTCCTGTGTAAAACTCACTGGAGGTGATGTGAGGATTTAACTCAGACACTTCATATAAAACAAGATCAGAGTACCTGGCAATAGAACTTAAAAATGTTAGTGTTAAAAATGTTATTAAAATCCAAAGTGTTATATTCTTATTTCCTTTTAGTTTATACACAATATCATTCAAAGGCACTTGGAATAGACCAAGAAGAAGGCACTAAAGATTGTTTTAAGTGCTTTGTTTACCGTTACTCACTTGGATTTTCGGTGTCAGATGAGTTCTGATATACCCAAGGTTAATAGACAGCTGCCTCGAGGGTTTCTCTTTGGTAGAAACAGCCTTCACAAGGTTGTCGTATTTTTGTGCTGGGCAGACCTTCTGTTCATGTGAGCTGCAGCACTGATTTTTAACAACTTGCTTTCTTTAGCTCAAAACATTTAACCTTTCTTTTGAATTCTGGAATGTGTGCAGTATAAACCGTCATCTACCAACATTAGTCTGAAATCTTAAGGTAAAGGAGAAAGAACAGTTACCCGCAAGCAGCTGATTGTAAACTTGATGCTGTGCCGTTGAGACTGGAATTTCTTCTCTTTCAGTGCGTTGTCCTGATTTCTTCTGTTTGCTCATTGCCTCTTCAAGGGGTCCTTCGTGCTTCATTATCATTCTTTATGATGTTGTCCCAGCTAAGTTTCTTCCATTTGCCTCGGGCTTTCCGTGTACTCCGTGCTCCTATTACATGTCTTGTCCACCGGCTGCTGTTTCTGCATGTTAATGGAGCAGCATTGCTCCTCCCCCAGCAGGGAGCCCAGTCCTGACACGCTGTTTGCACAGACGGCTTCTACACACACCTGTGCACATACACACACACACACACACGGCTTCTACACACACACACACACACACAGCTTCACACTAACACACGGTTTCTAGACACATGTGCACACACACACACGGCTTCTACACACATACATAGACGGCTTCTACACACACACACACACACACTGCTTTTACACACACTTGGCTTCTACACACATACACACATGGCTTCTACACACACACACACACACGGCTTCTACACACACACACAGCTTCTACACACACATGGCTTCTACATACACACACACACAGCTTCTACACACATGGCTTCTACACACAGACACATGGCTTCTACACACACACGGCTTCTGCACACACACACGGCTTCTACACACATACACACACGCGGCTTCTACACACACATGGCTTCTACACACACACATACACTGTGTTTGGCCCCCTCCTCCCTGGAAGGGGAGAGTTTTTCATTTGTCTGGGTGTGTGTGCACATATCTGTACAAAACAGATGTAACTGATGTGGATCTAATTATTTTTCTTAAATTGTACTGATTTACAGTATTTAAACCACTTAATTTGAATAAGACTCATTCTTTCTAAATTTTAAAATATTTATCTGAAAAGCTTTTTTAACACCTTGATGTTCTGTGGCTTTTGTGGTCTCTGAGCTTTCCCTTAGCCAGCAGAGCCTGTGCTGCTGGTGGGCACTTGGGGAAGAGGCCGCGCTGGGCAGCAGGGCCGGTGGCGGGGCTGCCTGTGTCCGCCTGCAGCCCAGCGCCCGCTGTGGCCACGCTGCCTGCTCCCGCTGTGCGCCGGGGAGGCGCCAGGCTCGGCGGAGGATGCCGCGGGGAGAGACAGCTCTGAGGCTGTGCTGTGCTGCGCTTTCCAAGCTGGTCACCTCCGTGCTTCTCTTAACAGCACAGATAATTATCAACTAAAAGCTGGTTTCTGATTTTCAGAGTTTAGATGGTTTCTTTGTAGTTGTATACAGTTGTAACTACATGACTTTTGTGAAATGCAGCTTAAAAGAGCCTCACTGGTCTTGGGGTCCGAAGACTTGGTTCTAGTCCAAGTTTTGCTGCTTCACTAG
The DNA here is from genome assembly GCF_002263795.3 of Bos taurus. Classification (NCBI taxonomy): domain Eukaryota; kingdom Metazoa; phylum Chordata; class Mammalia; order Artiodactyla; family Bovidae; genus Bos; species Bos taurus. The sequence continues at coordinate 9,956,412 of NC_037336.1, forward strand.
AGAATTGACTCCAAGTCTTTAATCTCTGGGCCCTGCGTTTCTGAAACTGGAGGTAATGAAGGGGAGCCCTTCCCATGCTTTATACAGACAGAAGTGATAGCATGTGAATATTCTTTTAAAAAGTTTGGGGAACAGGTCATGTTTATAATGATGGTAATATAATTTTCAGTTGTCCTATTTAAATCCTGAAAATAAAAAATAGAAGTGTTTTTTAAAGGTTGAGCATCAAGTTTTAATCTTGAACATTTTCTTCAGTCCTCAAATTGTTACCATGAAAAGGAATGATAAACTTCAATTTTATCATTACCCTCTTGCCATGTAACAACACTTTGTTACAAAATCTCCATCTGCTGTGCCTGAAAAAGCAACAGAAAACCCATACATTATATTATCTAAGTGATCTATTAAAAGATGAAATTTTAACCAACTTTATATCAGGAAACTATTAACAGAGGTACTTCAATCACATAGCTTCAAATATGGAGAAAAAACAGGTAAAAAACCAAGATCTTATCCTGTAGTAAAAAATAAAAGTTTTGAGGTGATTTGAGAATTCTTTGTAGACAATGTGTTTAGCAAGCCAGACGTGGTAAGTCAAATTAACCATCATTGAAATCCAATGGGGAGATACGCTGGGATTTTGTTTGCTGATTTTCCAAGGTTGAGAAGTTTTCATTTAAGTTAAAAGGCTTTGTTTTTCAACAGTTCTGTGAATGCTTGGCTTTTTAGTAACAAGGAGAATCGAGGGGGGTTTTACTCCATCATGTTAGAGGATCCTGTGGAGGGGAGACTTCAGGGGAGAGAGGAGAGGACAGCTGTGTTCCGTGCTGTCTGTGAGGTGGGACACGGGCCTGGGAGAGTTCTTCACCTTAGGTTTGTGGAGCTCAGAGAAGACCTTTCCCAGTCACTCGACACAGATATCAGTGTTGGCACAGAGACCACGGTCCCTAAGCAGACGCTTCCACTGCCTCATTCTAAAGGATCCCAAAGTCCCTTGGGCTCGTGTAAGTTGACTTTCATGGCAGCTTCACTCGCTGCCAGAGGTGATTACAAAGAAAGCCCCACTTTGTTTTTTGTCTGGAATGCCTTTCTGAGATTTCCAAAGGCCAGTTTATATATAAAAGGCTTCTTTGGTGGCTCAGTGGTGAAGAATCTGCGTGCACTGCAGGAGACACAGGCTTGATTCCTGGGTCTGAAAGATCCCCTGGAGGGGGAAATGGCAACCCATTCTGTACTCTTGCCTGGGAAGTCCCATGGACAGAGGGTCACAAAAGACTCGGACGTGCCTGAGGACTGAGCACACACACGTACTTAATGGAAGGAGAGGATGCAGCTGTTCTCCAGTGCAGTAGTGGGAGCAGAAGGCACGTTGATGACTGTAGAGGAAGCGAGGCCTGCCCGCATTAGGGTCAGGACTGTGCGTGGTACTGCTCTGGGTCTGCAGTGGTTCTGGTCTGGAAGCTGCCTCCATGCCAGTGTTGGAGGATTGAAGCTGCAAGTTACCGTGGGTCCATGCAGTGTCATCAAATGCAGTCTGTCTGCCCCACCCACGTATACATAACACAATTTTATTTAAGAAAACTCTCATTGTATATACATTATTTTAAGCATATTTTTACTCATGCTTGCTGCTGCTGCTGCTAAGTTGCTTCAGTCGTGTCTGACTCTGTACGACCCCATAGATGGCAGCCCACCAGGCTCCCCTGTCTCTGGGATTCTCCAGGCAAGAACACTGGAATGGGTTGCCATTTCCTTCTCCAGTGCATGAAAGTAAAAAGTGAAAGTGAGGTTGCTCAGTCGTGTCTGACTCTTAGCGACCCCATGGACTGCAGCCCACCAGGCTCCTCTGTCCATGGGATTTTCCAGGCAAAAGTACTGGAGTGGGGTGCCATTGCCTTCTCCTTACTCATCCTTATAAGCATACAAAATGAATGATAGGGATTTTTTTATTGGGTATAATACACATTAAAATTTAACCATTTTAATCAGTTTTAAGTTTTCATGGCATTAAGTTCTTTCACATTTTTGTGTAGCCATCACTATCACATGTGGAAGGGAACTTTTATTTTTGTGTGATTTGCATCTTTGGCAGGAATTTGTCACTTTTACAGTAAAAACTGAATTTAAGATTATAGTCTGAGACTTTGTTGTATCTCTGTGATACTGGACAAGTTTAACATTTTTTGCCATCTGTAAATGAGGGTAGTTTTAGTACCTCTTTTATGGGCTTCCCTGGTGGCTCAGAGGTTAAAGCGTCCGCCTCCAATGCGGGAGACCTGGGTTCGATCCCTGGGTTGGGAAGATCCCCTGGAGAAGGAAACGGTAACCCACTCCAGTATTCTTGCCTGGAGAATCCCATGGACGGAGAAGCCTGGTAGACTACAGTCCATGGGGTCGCAAAGAGGCGGACATGACTGAGCGACTTCACTTTCTTTCCTTCTTTCACTTCACAGCATTATAATAAAGACTGGACAAGTGTCTGTGTTGTATTTGTATTTTTTCAGGCTTGGCACAAAGCAAACACTATACTGAGTGCTGACTCTTACTTTTATTAGTCACATATGTGACCCTACGGCTGTGAAAGGTGAAATAAGACTTTGAAAACCAAATAAAGTGCCACATGTCATTTTACAGATTAGATAATGTATTACTAAGTACTGATCAGGGTTTAGACTTCAAAGTATAAAGAAATTAGTATCCTTAGTGGCATATAATGTACTGCTTCAAACAGATTTAAAATTTCTGAAGGATGTACAGTTTATAAAAGAATGAAAATAGATTATTTGCTTGTAGTAAATGAACGTCTTTGTTCTCACATATCACATCCTGAGCTTACTGGTGCTGTGTAAGTCAACTGACATGTTCTGTGGCAAAAAATCAGTTGACAGCATTTCTCCCGATTCACTGAAAATAATAATAGTAATAATAATGTTAATAGTATTTTCTAACACTTAAAATTTTTTGAAATATAAATTTTTCCTGATTGTTACAGTGTTTGCTGTTACGTAAAACAGCAACAAATTTTAACTGAAAAACTGAGAGTAGTTATTTAGGCTCAACTTGTCGGGTTTTTCTTTTCTTCTTTTTTTTTCGCTTTTCTTCCTCTTGGTCATGGTTTGTTCTGGAGGACATGTGCTTCTGTTTGTGAGGTTAATTTGCTTGTGATGTGGTCGTGTCTCCTGCAATCGCAGTGCTTCCTTGTTGGTGTGGTAGAGTGAACGAGCCTGATGAGGTGGTTTCCCCGTCCTCCGCTCTGCAGCTTAGGAGTGCAGGCACTGCTGACATGGGCGGTGTTGCCACTTGAGTTTCGTTACTGAGTTGTGGATGCCGCAGGCAACGTGTTCTTTTGTTTGTGTTTTTAACCTAGGAAACCCTGCCTTTCTAAAGTACGTTACTTGTGGTTCATTCACCGCTCTGTCTGATGTGTACTCTCTGATGTGCTGCGCTGGTAGTGGGCTGAAAGACATGCAGAAGCTCTTTAAAGAGGTCTAATTTCAAAATGCATGTTGCCGTTTTGAATGAGCTAGAAATGGGGAATATACTGTCATGTGTAAATCGTGTTTGAATTTTACGTCATGGTTGTGTGTTAGCTTAAAGTTCTGTATATTATAAATTAGTAGTAGTCTGTGCATTGTTTTATTGCTTGATCTTTAAATTGTCCATAGTGCTTGATAGAGATCTAACATGTGTAACACATAAACATGTATATGCTGAATATTTCTTTCTTATTGCTCTGATAATGTGATATCACTGAAAATGATTGAGAAATATTTGCAGTTGGTCTCTTCCAAACTAACCTTTCATGGTTTTCATACAGTTTTACAAATTAAGTAGTAAAGATTATTGTGACCCTTTATTCCTTGAAATTAATGATGAGTTGTTTCCCTGAAGCTTAAACGTGGAAACAGGGAAATAAAAGATACAAATTTCCATAGTTACACTTCAAGAAAGAGAAGAAATCTGTGAGTTCCTGTGGGTTGTGATAGAAATACCCAGTATGTGGTAGAGCTTCCATTAAATTTGCCAGATATTTGAAGTCCTACTGTATGCAAGACGTCCATCCACCTCATTTTGAAGAGGTTTTAGAAGATACCTGTGTGCCTTTGAGACATGTATGGTTCATCAGAGAGATCAAATGAGATTGTTGTTGCTGTTCAGTTGCTCAGGCGTGTCCAACTCACTGTGACCCCATTGATTAAGGCACACGAGGCTTCCCTGGCCTTCACCATCTCCTGGAGCTTACTCAAACTCAAGTCCATTGAGTTGGTGGTGCCATCCAACCGTCTCATCCTCTGTTGTCCCCTTCTCCTCCTTGCCTTCAATCTTTCCCAGCGTCAGGGTCTTTTCCAAGGAGTCAGTTCTTTGCATCAGGTGGCCAAAGTATTGGAGTTTCAGCTTCGGCATCAGTCCTTCCAATGAATATTCAGGACTTATTTCCATTAGGATTGACTGGTTGGATCTCCTTGCTGTCCAAGGGACTCTCCACAATCTTCTCCAACACCACAGTTCAAAAGCATCCATTCTTCTGCACTCAGCTTTCTTTAGAGTCCAACTCTCACATCTGTACATGAATACTGGAAAAACCATAGCTTTGACTAGACCTACCTTTGTTGGCAAACTAATGTCTCTGCTTTTTAATATCCCGTCTAGGTTGGTCATAACTTTCCTTCCAAGGAGCAAGCGTCTTTTAATTTTGTGGCTGCAGTCACCATCTGCAGTGATTTTAGAGCCCAAGAAAATAAAGTCCATATCACTGTTTGCATTATTTCCCCATCTATTGCCATGAAGTGATGGGACCAGATGCCATGATCTTAGGTTTTTGAATGTTGAGTTTTAAGCCAACTTTTTCGCTCTCCTTTTTCACCTTCATCAAGAGGCTCTTTAGTTCCTCTTTATTTTCTGCCATAAGGGTGGTGTCATCTCTGTATTTGAGGTTATTGATATTTCTCCTGGCAGTCTTGATTCCAGCTTGTGCTTCATCCAGCCCGGCATTTCTCATTGTGTACCCTGCATAGAAGTTAAATAAGCAGGGTGACAGTATACAGCCTTGATGTACGCCTTTTCTCAATTTGGAACCAGTCCGCTGTTCCATGTCCAGTTCTAACTGTAGCTTCTTGACCTGCATACAGATTTCACAGGAGGCAGGTAAGGTCACCACCTTGGCGCCGTTGGCAATTTGATCTCTGTTTCTCTGCCTTTTCTAAATCCAGCTTGAACATCATTAAGTTCTCGGTTCATGTACTGTTGAAGCCTGCTTGGGGAATTTTGAGCGTTACTTTGCTTGCATGTGAAATGAGTGCAATTGCACAGTAGTTTGAGCATTCTTTGGCATTGCCTTTCTTTGCGATTGAAATGAAAACTGACTTTTTCTAGTCCTATGGCCATTACTGAGTTTTCCACACTTGCTGGCATATTGAGTGCAGCACTTCAACAGCATCATCTCTTAGGATTTGAAATAGCTCAGGTGGAGTTCCATCACCTCCACTAGCTTTGTTTGTAGTGATGTTTCCAAAGTGACTTTGTACTCTAGGATATCTGGCTCTAGGTGAGTGATCACACCACCATGGTTTTCTGGGTCATTAAGATCTTTTTTGTATAGTTCTTCTATGTTTTCTTGCCACCTCTTCTTAATATCTTATGTTTCTGTTAGGTCCATATCATTTCTGTCCTTTTGTACTCATCTTTGCTTGAAATGTTACCTTGATATCTCTCATTTTCTTGAAGTGATCTCTAGTCTTTCCCATTCTGTTGTTTTCCTCAATCTCTTCGTTGTTCACTTAAGAAGCCTTTCTTATCTCTCCTTGCTGTTCAGTGGAACTCTGCATTCAGGTGGGTATATCTTTCTTTCTCACCTTTGCTTTTCACTTCTCTTCTTTTCTTAGCTATTTGTACGGCCTTCTCGGACAGCCATTTTTCCTTTTTTCATTTCTTTTTCTTGGCCATGGTTTTGATCACCACCTCCTGTATAATATCATGAACCTCCATCCATAATTCTTCAGGCACTCTATCAGATCTAATCCCTTGACCACTGTATGATCATAAGGAATTTGATTTAGGTCATAGGTTAATGGCCTGGTGTTTTCCCCTAATTTCTTCAATTTCAGTCTGAATTTGGCAATAAGGAGCTCATGATCTGAGCCACAGTCAGCTCCCGGTCTTGTTTTTGCTGACTGTAGTATAGAGCTTCTCCACCTTTGACCTCAAAAAATATAATCAATCTGATTTCGGTGTTGACCATCTGTTGATGTCCATGTGTAGGTACGTCTCTTGTGTTGTTGGAAGAAGGTGTTTGCTATGACCAGTGTGTTCTCTTGGCAAAACTCTGTTAGCCTTTGCCCTGCTTCATTTTGTACTCCAAGGCCAAATTTGCCTGTTACTCCAAGTATCTCTTGACTTTCTACTTTTGCATTCCAATCCCCTCTGATGGAAAGGACTTTTTTTTCCAAAATGAGATTGGAAGCTGTTAAAGTAGAAGCTTGATTGGGATGTAAGTCCCCGGAGATGGGGTTGTGATGTTCTAAGGTCTTCCTCGAGGTTGTACCTACAGAGGACTGAGCTGTGGCCGGGTCCCATTCCCTGAAACCCCGGTCTCACAGCTCTCTGCCCTGCATCCCACCTGAGCCCCTACTTCACACCTTGTAAGTTCTGGGCTTCCATGAGGAGGGGATATGGGAGCTGTGAGGGTGAGCAGGGGGCTGATCTGGGGCCATTGCTGAAGGTCACTATGTCTGAATAAAGAAAGGATTTATTTCAGTGTTCTGTGATACTTCTTACAGAATCAGTATGTAGGGTATATTTGTTTTCTTTCTATCCCTTATATAACTTTAAATTTTAACATTTCAGGAATTTAAAGTCATTAATATTTACTTCCAAGGTTAGGTAAACATGATATGAACTACTATTGGAAACACACATGCGTGCCTTTATGAAGAGGCAGCCTTTGCAGGAAGGTGGTGTCAAATCCCAGCTTAGCTGGTTCCCTCAAAAGTGGGTCTGTCTCATCCAGTCCTATATAGTTATGGGGATTAGATGAATTAATATATGTAAAGTACTCAGAACAGCACCTTACATGTAAGGAAGCATCAGGACACAGAATAGTGTGAATAGTGTAGTACCACTGGTGAAAAGGGGGTTTGCATACATACCTAGAAACCAGTGGGTAAAGACTGTTTCTTTGAGAACAAACAAAACTGAAAGTGGTTTCTTTGGGAAAGAGGGTATAGCCTGGGTAAGAGGTGGGCATATATATATATTTGTTTGTTTTTTTTAAAAGAGGGCATATATATTTTGTTAACATTCTGAACTTTTCTTTTAACTATATGTTAAGTTTTAGAATAATGCCATGTTCCAGGTACTTTTAAGACATTCTAGAACCTTTAGGACGAGACTCTGTGCTCTTTTCAGATGGGCCTGCCGAGGCGCCGGTGACCAATGGGAGTGCAGTCGTGGGGCCAGCCCTGAACGATGACCTGGACATCTTTGGACCGATGATCTCTAACCCCTTACCTGCAACTGTCATGCCTCCGGCTCAGGTATTGTGTGGGAGTGTGCTTTTACAGGATCACTATGTATTTCCTTCTTGGAAAGTTTCCATTTTGAATTGTTTCTGATTTGAAAGCCTCCTGATCTTTATTTAGGCCAGGAGTTGGCAAGCTAAGCCTGTAGCTTGTTTTTGCAGACAAAGTGTGATTGGAACACAGCCACTCCTTTTACTTAGGCATTGTTTGTGGCTGCTTTCCACGGCAGAAGCAAGTTGAGAATTTGCAGCTAGGTAGTAGTAGATACTCTGTGACCCACAAAGCCTAAGTAGTCATCCCCTGAAGTTTGTTGACTCTTACTTTTTAGACAGACAGAGTTTAGAATGAGTAAGTGGGGAAAGTCGAACTGTTTCAGCCTTGCCCGTGATCCACAGGGTACTTCCATAAGAGGTTTTGAACTGTGGGTATGTGAACATGTCGTAAAAGCCAGTTGTCTTTTTCTCCTGCTCCTGTCGATCCAGCTCTGGACAGTGTTTCCTTCTGTTTTGTAAATAAGTTCATTTGTGTTCATTGGTGCAGGAAAACCCAGAACAAGAAATTCTAGCAAACTCAATACTCATATTCTTTTTTTAATGAAGACAAACACATGATTTTTTAGCAAATGTTCCTTACTTTTTAATTTTTATGATTTTTTAAAAATTAGAAGACAATATTAGTGATCAAAATTTTTTAAAAGTACCAATGATTAAGAAATTTTGACTTACCTTCTTAACATTACATGGAATTTCATGTTTTTTTCTTTTTTTTTTTTGCCTTTATTCTTTTTTAAAAAAACTAAACTATAGTTGATTTACAATGCTGTGTTAGTTTCAGGTTTATGGCAGAGTGATTCAGTTATACATATATGTTGTTTTTCAGATTCCTTTTCCTTACAGGTTATTATAAAATATTGAGTATCGTTCCCCATGCTGTACAGTAGGTCCTAGATGTTATCTGTTTTATACATAGTAGTGTGTGTGTGTTAATCCCAAACTCCTAATTTATTCCTCCCCTTCTCTTTCCCTTTGGGTGACCGTAAGTTTGTTTTCTGTCTGTGAGCCTATATTTCTGTTTTGTAAATAAGTTTCTGTTTTGTAAATGAACTTCTTTCTTATAAGTTCATGTGGAATGAACTTATTCCACATATAAGTGGTGTCATATGGTACTTGTCTTTCTCTGTCTGACTTACTTCACTAGTGGCATTATTTCATTCTTTTTAAAGGCTGAGTAATATTCCATTGGGCCTCCCTGGTGGCTTGGAGAAGGAAATGGCAACCCACTCCAGTATTCTTGCCTGGAGAATCCCAGGGACGGGGGAGCCTGGTGGGCTGCCATCTGCGGGGTTGCACAGAGTCGGACACAACTGAAACGACTTAGCAGCAGCAGCAGCAATATTCCATTGGGCCTCCTTGGTGGCTTGGTGGTAAAGAATCCACCTGCCAATGAATGAGACACGGGTTTGATCCCTGGGTCAGGAAGCTCCCCTGGAGAAGGAAATGGCAACCGACTCCAGTACTCTTGCCTGAGAAATCCCATGGAAAGGGGAACCCGGCAAGCCATAGTCCATGGGGTTGCAGAAGAGCTGGACATCATTTAACAACTAAACAACAACAAATACTCCATTGTATATACGTACCACATCTTTATCCATTCATCTGTTGATGGATGTGTAAGTTGCTTCCATGTCCTGGCTATTGTAAATAGTGCTGGGGTGCATGTATGTTTTCTAATTATGGTTTTCTCTGGATATATGCACAGGAGCGGGATTGCTGGATCATGTGGTAGTTCTATTTTTAGGTTTTAAAGGAGCCTCCGTACTGTTCTCCATAGTGGCTGCAATTTACATTCCTATTAACTGTGTAGATGATGGTGGTGGTTTAGTCACTAAGTCGTGTCCAACTCTTTGCAACCCTGTGGACTGTAGCTTGCTAGGCTCCTCTGTCCATGGGATTTCTCAGGCAAGAACCTGGAGTGCATTGCCATTGCCTTCTGCAGGGGGTCTTCCCAACCTAGAGGCTGAACCCGCCTCTCCTGCCTGTCAGGCAGATTCTTCACCACCGAGCCACCTGGGAAGCCCCAGCGGTGCAGAAGGGCTCCGTTTTCTTTGCACCCTCTCCAGCATGTATTGTTTGTAGGCTTTTTGATGACGACCATTTTGACTGGAGTGAGGTGATACTTCATTGTAGTTTTGATTTGCATTTCTCTTAATTAGTTATGTTGAGCATTTTTTCATGTGCTTTTTAGCCATCTGTATATCTTCTTTGTAGAAATGCCTATTTAGATCTTCTACCCATTATTTTTTAATTGGGTTGTTTTTTATATTGAGATGTTTGTATATTTGAAGATGTAATTCCTTGTGAATCACATCTTTTTTTTTAGAATTATAAATTGTTAAATACTTTAAATTTTTTTTTCAGCTTTATTGAAATGTAATTGAAAAGATTCCTACCACCAACTTAACTTATCCATCATCTTACAAATTTAATTTTGTTGAAAATCCCTAAAATCTACTGTCATCAAATTTCATTTATTCAGTACAGTATAATCACCTATGTTATGCCTTAGATCCTCAGGGCTCATTGATCTTATGACTATAAATTTGTTCCCTTTTATTTCCCTTCCTCCTGCGCCACTGACAACCACCATTCTTCTCTGTTTCTATGGGTTTGCCTTTCTTGTTTATTTTAAAGACTCCACATATAAGTGATAACATGCAGTGTTGTCTTTAAGGTGAAATATGTAAACTTTCAGGAACATGGGTTACTTTTAAGCATACAGCTTAAGATTTAAAATTTTTCCCTTTCTGTAGAAAACGTGAGCCAAATGGGAATTGGACAGAAAGTATTACCAAGGAAGAACTCATGTCTTATTAAGACTAAAGACATATGTTTTTGTTACACATATTATCATTATGATAGTCATTGTATAATTAACCACTAGAATTGAGCGAATAGATTTCTTAGGACTCATTAGTTTAAGTGCAGCATTACTGTTTATTTTCAGAAACAATAGCTTTATTTTATGGCTTTGTCCCCTCTCCTCCCTCCCCCAGCAGAGGACAGGAGGAACTGAGTGTTGCTAGTACTGTTTCAGTTAACATTCACGACCTTGTGAGTGTGTGCAGGTGAGGGGATGTGTGGTAGTGAAAAATCGTCTAAGGCTAATACCGTAGCTGTGCAAGCGTGAAAAGTAGTTTCTTTTGGTCTAGCGTGCTCGGCGGGTAAGAGCTGCCTTGCCCCTCCCGGCCGAGGCCCCGTCCAGAGTTAGAGCAGGTGCAGGCTGGAGCAGGCTCCCTGTGCGGTGTGAGCCCAGCCGCGGGTGCGGCTCCCCTCTGCCCAGGGTGGGCAGCGTGAGCCCAGCCGCAGGCGCAGCTCCCTTCTGCCCGGGGTGGGCTGCATGACCCCGGCCGTGACGTGGCTCCTCTGTGCCCGGGGTGGGCAGTGTGAGCCCAGTCGAGGGCGCGGCTCCTCTGTGGCCGGGGAGGGCAGCGTGAGCCCGGCCACAGGCACAGCTCCCCTCTGCCTGGGGTGGGCGGCGTGAGTCTGGCTGTGGGCGCTGCTCCCCTCTGCCCGGGGTGGGCGGCGTGAGTCCGGCTGTGGGCGCAGCTCCTCTCTGCCCGGGGTGAGTGGCGTGAGTCCGGCTGTGGGCGCCGCTCCCCTGTGCCCGGGGTGGGCAGAGTGAGCCCGGCCGTGACTCGGCTCCTCTGTGCCGGGGGTGAGCGGAGTGAGCCCTAGCCTTCAGGCTCAGGCTGTCTGCCTCTGTAGTTGGAGGAAACAGGGTGGGTTGTTAAAGCCACACCTAATTCTTTTTATGGAATACTGTTTTTGGACCAAAGTTATGCTCGTTTTATTGATTCCTCTAAAATAATTGTATACACAGAATCATCTTCCGTTCAAACTACATGTGAAGACTAATCCAGACATGGTTTCAAAATGATGTCTTTAAAAATCCGGGGAGGGAGGGGTGAGTTCAAGCACATGTTTTATGCACAGGCTGTATGTAGTCTCCTAATTTGGTGGGTTCTGAACCCCATCTTCTTTCAGTTCCGATTTTCCGAGTATGGTACGAATTCTGGTCAGTTACCCTTATGTGAGTACGCGCTGGGCTGGATTCCCAACAGCTCTCCATTTGGCTGTGGGGTCTTCCCTGAGGGGCTGGGAGCCCTCAGCTGACCCAAGAGTCCACGTGTATTTCAGGTTGAGGGGAGTCATTCCAGTGTCCCCATAGGAGACATGTGGAACCCACCCCTCACCTGTCCTGTCTGTAATATACACGTCCCCACAGCATCTAGACCCAGGCACCGTGGTTTGGCTTGGCTCCAGATCCAAAGAGCCTTTGGCTGGAGTCCTGCGGCCTCCAGAAGTGCACGCTGACTGTCAGCCTTGTCCTCCTTTACCTTGGAGTGGTCGTGCCAGCTCGTGGAGCCCCTCAAGCAAACAGCAGTGGGAAGGCTTACTAGCCAGGCTGCTTGGTGCGGCTCTGCTTAGCCTGCATCCACACGGAGGCAGGCATTCATCAGAAGAAACATCTGTGTCTGGAGCAGGAGGCTGCTCTAGTGTGAGACGCAGTCGTGGGATACGTGTGTACCCTCCTTGGGGAATAGACCTCAGGGTTTGGGGCAGGTTCTCAGATTTGAACAGAAACTAAGATGGAAGATCTAGTGGATTAGATTAGATTCATAAAAATACCATGATGTTGCTTTTGAAAAACAAAACTTTTTTTCCCCCCAAAGACAACAAAATCGGTCATGTGGGACCGTCTTGCAGTCTTGCTGTAGCTGTAGAAATGTTCTTTATTCTAAGGGATGCCCATTCCTTTGAAGCAGAAACAGAAACTAACAGAAACTAGGATGGAAGATCACTCAGGGAGGTGGTTGCTCTGTTATCTAGCAATGTGAACAGTTGACGCACCATTGTGCAGAGCGCGCCTTGTGGTCCCCAGGCTCAGCTGCGAGGCCGCTCCTCTCCCCAGGCCCCAGGGAGAGCGTGGGACGGTGGCGTGATAGTCTAGGGCCTGTGGGAGCTGTGAGGCCCGCGCTCTCAGCCCTGCCTTCTGCTGCTGCATTGGTGCCGCATGTGTATTTGATTCAAGCCCACTGTTACATTTGAATCCCATCATGTCTGATTTCTTACACATTTCAGATCTTTTGCAAAGATACATGGTTTTTTCCTATCTTAAAATTCTTGCTTAATTTGTTAATAATAGATTGAAAATACTGTTCTCTTTAAGTTAGCTATGAGCATGGATAGTAGTTTATTGGGAGGTTTTTTAGCGAAGACATTAAATGTTTGATTTTTTTAAAAATTCAAGCCAAATCATAGATATGATTTAACTTCTGTTTGCTGCTCACCTTATTTTATAATTTGAGAAGACGTATCCAGTTTTTACTAGCCTTCATAGATTTCTTTGAAACTCTTCATATCTAAGTCAATTCCTTATATACAAATGTGATTATTGTATAGATGATTAAAATGAGGTATCAGTTGTGGCTGTGTAATACTGTGTGTGTGTGTGCAAGATATAGGAGATTAAGTGAAAATTTTTGTTTTGTGTTAAATGTCCACATGTTTATTTGTATTTATTTGTACTTACCCCTGTCCATAGCAAGACTTCCCTGGTGGCTCAGACACTAAAGCGTCTGCCTACAATGCGGGAGACCTGGATTCGATCCCTGGGTCGGGAAGATCTCCTGGAGAAGGAAATGGCAACCCACTCCAGTACTCTTGCCTGGAAAATCCCATGGACAGAGGAGTCTGGTAGGCTACAGTCCATGGAGTCGCTAAGAGTCGGACACGACTGAGTGACTTCACTTTCCTTCACTTCTGTCCATAGCAGAATGCAAAGTGTCAGGGAGAGTGTAGGTGGTTGCACATTTGCTGTTCCTCATTTCTGGGTAGTCTGGAAACATTCTAATGTTGTGGTTAAAATGGATTAGATTAGGTTCATAAAAATATCATGATGTTGCTTTAGAAAAACAATACTTTTTTTTCCCCCCAGAGATGACAAAATCAGTCATTACAGGAATGTCCTGCAGTCTGCTATAGCTATAGAAATGTTCTTTTTTTTTGAGTTGCGAGTTAAGTTTTATTTGGGGCAAAATGAGGACCACAGCCCGGGAGGCAGCATCTCAAATAGCTCTGAGAGACTGCTCCCTAGAAATGTTCTTTATTCTAAGGGATACCCATTCCTTTGAAGCAGTAGTTGCTGCAGGAGATGCCCAAACATCTCCCAGGAATCCTGGTCGTCGGGCAGCACCACATGCCTATTGTTGAAGCCGCTGTGGCCAGGATGTGATGAAAGTTCTGCATCAGAGGTTCTGTTTACTTCATTTACATTTTCAGGTTCAAAACAGGAGGTGTCAGCCCCTTATCCTGCTTGTTGGTCTTGCCTGGGCTCGGGAGTGATTCTCTTCAGTGTCACCGTTTTACCTTCTGCGTTTGTTTAGTTTCTAATTTCACAGCTTCATTTGGATGCCAAGGAATGGGTGAGCTCTGGTTTGTGATGTGGAATTCGACAGCTTGTTTTGGTATCTGTCTCAGGGGACGTCCTCTGCACCAGCAGCTGCCACTCTGTCTGCAGTGACATCTGGGGATCTGGATCTGTTCACTGAGCAAGCTGCAAAGTCAGAAGAGGTGGCCAAGAAGCAGCTCTCCAAAGACTCCATCTTGTCTCTGTATGGCGCCGGGGCCATCCAGCAGCAGGGTGCTCCTGGTAATTCATCGAAACCTGCCTTCAGTGCAGCCGTTGTGGTTTTAGAATGTCAATGATGTTTCTTCCTGTTTGTCCTGTGTAATGAGTGCTTCTGTTGTTGCAGTTTGCACAACTACAAAACTGACATGAAAGAAGCATTAGGAAATAGAAAGCATATACAGGATGCACAAAACTTTATTCATTTGAGATTAACAGCTTGGTGTCATATTACTTAATATTGTTTCACAAGCCTTACAGGAAATGGATTATCTTTGAAGAATTATTTAAGCTTGATTTGCATGAAGCTTATAACTGTACACTGTGGTATTTTTTCTATAAGTTAAGCAGTAAGTCTGAGATAACACATGAAATCAAAAGAACTCTGAGATTTTTTAAAAACATAATTATAAAGAAATACTAGCATGGTAAGATTTACTGTTTGCAGTTTTAATCTGTCATTTCTTCTGAAATAACAGGCTGCATTTCACATGTGAACTGAAATTATATGACATCCCAGCTGCCTCCATTAAAACCAGATGCCGTCAGCTCTGACTGTTTATCTGGTCGTGAGAGATGAGCGTGCAGAGCAGCAGCAGCCCCTGCTGTGTCGTCTGGTCTTCACAGCGGGCATGTTATGTGGCTGCTGCACAAGATTCATCCACTCTAATTTGCTCAGGCTCGTAGCTGATTTGTCTGCTTTCTGGAAGTAACCGGCCCTGAGGGTATAAGGTGTGAGCTGGCCTGAGCTGTAGGAGCAGCCAGACCAGAATTAAAGTTTTTGCCATGGGCAGTTTAGAGCTGGTCATCCTTTGTCTGTGCTCATTGAGGGCAGCAGTGTGCAATATCTCAGTTGTCTCATGCGTTTTCTTTGCTTGGTTCTTCTGCTGCAGGTGTGTTTATGGGACCCACGAATCTACCGTTTACCTCACAAGCACCGGCTGCGTTTCCAGGCTTCCCGTCCATGGGCGTGCCTGTGCCCGCGGCGCCCGGCCTGGTGGGCAGCTCTCTGGGGCCAAGCGCGGGCATGATGGTGGGCGTGCCGGTGCCCAATGGCTTCATGGGCAGCGCACAGACTGCTGTGATGCCGCTGGCGCAGGGCGTGGTCGGGCCCCCAGGGATGGTCGCTCACTTGGGCGCAGCCCAGGGGAAATTTGGCCTGCAGCCAGCTCCGCAGAGCCCATGGAACCTCCCCCAGGTAGGCACTACCCCCCAGCCTCTCCAGAGTCAGACCAGGTCTATCTGGTCAACGGGTTTGTTTGTTTTTAACTCGTAACAATCTGGCAGAAAGAATTGAGTAGGGAGAATGTTATAAAAGGTCAAAACTGTCTGAATAGATAGACAAATGAGCTGCCATTGCTCCTGTATTTAGAACATTCTGTAGAGAATGTTGCGTAGTTTTTCATTTCCGATTCCAGCACAGCTGTAACTGTTGAGTGTCCATATTTGTTTGTGTAACAGCTAGACGTTATCTTGGGCATTTTTTGAAATTAGCGTGCCGAGCCTTAACCCAGCTCCCTGAGAGGGCGTTTATGTCAACAACTTAGACCAATTTATTTTCACTAATAATTTCAAGGGTTCTTGGTAACTTCCACAAATTAGGAAAAAAAAAACCCAGTCTTGCATTCTCACAGCACTATTTCTGAGAGATCTAGGCTGTTCTCCATGGCTACTGTGCATGGATGTATAAAGAATCTTTTCGTTTAAATGTGTTTGTAGAGTTGTATTTCTTATATTATAATCACATTTATGTTTAAAAAGAATACCCACTAGTTCAGGAATTCCCGTAAGATACAAGCAAATCCTTATTTGTGTCCTACATCTCATGTTTCGAGATCCCATTTCTGCCTGTTAGTTAAGAGCCAGGAGATGGCATTTTAGTGTTTCCTCTTTCAAATCCATTCTGACTTCTCTCTGGCTCCATAGACAGAGACCTCAGATGTAGGTTCATCTCCCACCCTTCTTTGTATGCTTCCTGTTTGATGTTCCTCTGGTATTTGGCTGCCCTTGATTTCTGTTCTCTGCAGCATTCAGAGAATAGGACTGTATATAGTGATTTTTAATTAACATTAGCAAAATCACTGTATAGCCCATGAATATTCCAAGTAATTTTTACTATCACTGTTTAAAGGAGTGTTTATATGACATTGATCTCTGCTGTCTGGGCATTTCAAAAATTGTAAGTACCAAATGTCAGTAAGAGCCTTTGTGTAGCCAGAATGCTGGTGCAGACCCTGCTCAGGTTAGAGTGGCCTCTGAAACCGGGTGGTGGGCCGGGGCTTCCCTGCCTTATTTCCAGGTGTGCCGAAGGGGATGCTCTGCTCCAGCGCTCCCTGGCGGCATCTGCAGGCCATGGCAGGGGGGTTAAAACATCGTTTAGCACCTGGGAAGAAGTGACCTGCCCCTCCATGATGCTTCATTGGTGACGTGGTTAATATTACTGTCTTTGAGGAACTGTAGACAAATTAACTTTATTAATACAGTTCCACCCTGAGCACAGGTTTTGAATCCACTGTACTTTGTGGTAAATCTCCTTGCCTTTCCTTCACTCCGCATCCGTCTTAGAAGTGAGAAGGAGAAGGCTCAGGAGGCTTGAGCTGCCCTGGTGGTGCTAGTGGTAAAGAATCCACCTGCCAGTGCAGGAGACAGGGGTTTAGTCCCTGGGATGGGAAGATCCCTAGGAGGAGGGCATGGCAACCCACTCCAGTATTCCTGCCTGGAGAATCCTATGGAGAGAGGAGTCTAGTGGGCCACCGTCCATGGGGCCGCAAAGAGTCAGACACGACTGAGCGCGGGAGGCTTATTATGTACACACAAAAAGCAGGTGAAACTCCAGTCTGGAAGAAAAGTACATGTAATCCTGCACCTTTTGTCATATAATGTAAATTAATTTTAGATACTTATGTAGCAAAAGAAAAATATGCTTTATGACTTTTTAATATTTAGAAAGTATATTGAGGTATTTAAGACTTGAGTAACAGGAGAACAGTTGCCATCATATACAATTCATAATTTTGGAGTATTTTACTTTTAAACATTTCCTTAGTCTTTAGTAGTTAAAGCACTCTCTTCTAGTGTAGTTGAAAGTTGGAGTAGTGTATTCAGATACGAATTCAAAGATTGCCTTGGTACTTTTTTCACTTGTGGTTCATCTTTGGGGGACAAGAAATTGAGTCCAGAAAGTGAATAAATATAAACTGATTTGAGATTACTTGATGGGCAGGGCTAACGTGTGGAAGGAAATGGAGGCCAAGAGAAAGCATTGTGTGGTCGTCTGCTTTTACCCCAGGGCTTGGATTGCTTTTCACATGGATGAAAAGTACTTAGAATGGTTATTACACTTCCGAGTCTGACTGTGTCAGCTTCAGGTAAAGGCTGCCTCTGGGAAAACAGGCTGGCCGTGAACAGTGTGCAGCGGCGGCTGAAGAAACAACGACTGAAGTGAAGGCTTTTCTGTGTTCGCAGGTGAACCAGCAGATGGCTGGCCTGAGCTTGGGTGGCGCGGCCTCGGCAGCGGGCTTCGGGCAGCCGCCCAGCACCTCGGCGGGGGCTGCGGGCTGGCCCGGGGGCTCGTCGGGGCAGACGCTCAGCACGCAGCTGTGGAAGTGAGCCCCCACCGGCATTCCTGCTCAGACACGCCCGGTTCCCCTGTCCATTCATGTACATACATGTTTTTTTCTTTTCCCCCATTTGTTCATATTAAGAGTTACCTGATTGACCGTGTTGGTCTGTACTGATTGAATTTGCTGTGGTGAAAAGCAGGTTGAGAAACCGTTCCATGTCGAGGGCAGCTTTGCTCACAATTCCCAGAATTTCGCAGACACAGTCTCTGGGAAGCTGCTCAGTCAACATGCATAATCAGTTTCCCTCTCAATGAAATTATAGCTCTCATGTTTGCATATAAGGGAAGTAGTTATCATGTTAGTAATACCTCTAACAGTATGAGCCCCACCCCCAGATTAGCCAGTAATCCTGTAGGAAGGTACTGTATGATCAAATGTTTAATCATATAAATAGAATGAATGTCAATGTATCACCGAGCACTGTTTTCTAGTGTATCCAGACTCTTTTATGTCACATTCACCTCACTGTGCTGTTGTTATGATGTGCTTAACAGGGAACGTGGTTAGTGAAAGGAAGATAAACCTGGATGTTATGACATGACTTAGTTTAACACATGTTTGAAGAAGTCAGATTTTACCTGCCTTCCTTGGAAGTGGGGTCTTTTCCTATGTATACACAGTCCTAGCAAGAGACCTTTCTCCGCACTGGATCCAAACAGGGTAACTGAACAAGCCACTCGTCCTTGAGGTGTATCCAGGTTTATGACAGTGATTGTGTTTACATTTTATGGTGCCTAGTACTGACAAATGTCATATCCCTGTATTAAACAGATGAATCCATAGACCTTTTTTTGTGGGTTTTATTTCCTGTGACGTATACTGCCACCAACCTGACAAAAATTACTTCACGTTGCAAAGTCACAAATTGGGAACATATTGTTGACAAAATACTTGTCATCTGTTTCAAAAACCTGTTCAGTTCTAACCAATTATAAGGCCAAACAGGGGGAATACAAGTCAGATTCTCAGAGTGGTACCCTGCGTGCCCTCAGCTGTACTGTACAGAGACTGTCCAGGTCATAGGGGAACATGCAGAACAAATGGAGGCAGGAGCCGAGTCTGCGCCCGCCGCCCCCCATGCCCGAGGCGCAGGGCAGCCCCGTCACACCTCAATCGTCACGGTGTCCAAGTGGTACTTGGGCTCGTTGGCGAGGTTCACCTTCTCCGTCCGAGTGTGCCACACGAGGACCTGGGGAGGAGACCTGGTGGGTAGGCATGCTCAGGCAGGCACACAGCAAGGGCAGGGGCGGGGGAAGGTGGCACAAGTGAAGAGAGTACCTTGGTGCAGTTATTTGCTTTTGGTTCCAGTTCTTCAACGGTCGTGATCTGCCTCAAAAAGTCAGATTCCTGCATCCCCGGCTGGGACCCACGGCGCTTGAATACAGCTTTGGGGTTGGACAAGATGACCTGAAGGCTTACAGCAAATCCTTTGTAAGAAAAGTTAAAAAAAAAGTTTAAGATACTGGTGTACTTAAAGAAAATATATATATATATATATCTGGTCACGTCAGAAGTTGTTTTTTCAGTACATATTTTGAGCCAAGTCTTGGTTCACAGAGTTGAACCAGAGCGTTACCTGCGTGACAGTCTCAGAAGGACAGTCTGCCATTGCACCAGAGTCTGCTGCCCCGATCAGGGTCTGTGCCAGGGTTGCGGAGGGCCAACTGTAAAGTATGAAGTCTGCTCTGTTGATAAGATAGAGGGTGCAATTCATGGAGGTCGTCACACCTTCACTTTCACCCTGTGGGAATGACTGAGGCCTGAACGCAGCTGAAAACCACACAGACTGCCCGTCCCTGGGGGAGTCCCTACCCTACGTGACCTCTGACACCTCCCTGTGTCCCTACCGAAGCCAGCACTGCTCTGATGGCCCTTGCGGTCAGAAGACTGACCAATACAATCAGGTCAGTTAGCTGGGAAATGAATACTCTGTAATAGTAATTTGCTGTAAGTTTTCAGTTTGATTCCATCTGAAGGGAGTTGGGGCTGTAAGTCAGTTCAGGGGAAATCAGGCCATTTGATAAATCTGGTTTCTGTATTTCATTTTTCAGGGATACAAAGTAGTGTCAATTTCCTTAAATGGTTTGGCCTTAATGAAAAGTCATTACTATCTAATCTGTAGTTTAACAAACAGTATTAAAGGCTCAGCCGTTAAGTGTGCCACAAGGCATGTCTGCAAACAGCTGTCACAGACATCATGATTGTTAGATGTCTGTCGCCCGACCTCTGCTCCTCATGTCTAAGCTGACTGTAAAGCCAGGCACCTTCTACAGTTCGGAGGACCAATCTCCAGGAATGTTTTCTTAGCAAGTTTTTGCCCTTCCTTACATGAACTGGATTTATGCTGCTTTTTTGCAAAAGGATAGTTGGCCAAGTATGAGATGACTGCAGTCAGCTGTGGGGGAGCTGTGGGAACACCCAGCGGCATCCTCTTAACCTCTGCAGGTGCCAGCCTGGCCTGACCCATGCTCCCAGCCCCGCTGCCTTTTGGGGAGACACCACTGTGCCACCTACAGACTCAGGCAGGTACAGAGGGCCTGAGTGGGGCAGAACAAGGAGATGATTGCAAATTACAGTCATCCCAGGACCAGCCTGGTGTATCCACCAGTCCCACAGGGACAGCGTGTCCTGGCAGAACGCGGAGTCAGCAGCCTCCATTTCCTGTGGGTCCCTGTGGCTGAGAACTGGCCCAGCCACTGAGCCTTTCTCGATTCTGAAACTCCATTTCCTCATCCACGAGAGGCGTGACACCCTCTCCCCTCATGTCTGATGTGAAATTAGGGAACAGAAAGACCCCACTAACTGCACAGCTCCGTTCAAAGGACCCTAAAGCACGTAACTGTAAATTCCATTGTAAATATTATTAATATGATGAGAGGAGGTGGCATAGGCCCCCTGCATTTCACCCCACTTTGATAACAAGTCTGAAGCCTTCCTCAGATGTGGCTCCAACAGCCATGGGTCCCCCAAGAGCCAAAGGTTCAAATTAACACAATAGAGTGACTTCTACTAGGTCAACTCAAGAGTAAGAGTTAAAAGGTTTCTGGTTTTCTAAATGTGTTTTCAATAAGCTTCATCCTCTTTTCCTAATTCAACATCTGCCCTTCTCAAGCAGACTGAAGGTCCTGGTGTATTTCTCACATGGCTTCAAGGTACTGATTTTATTTCCTCATTCTCATTAAAAAAAAAAAAAAAACGGATCCCAATTGTACTGCAGTCACTGTGAAAGTTATATGATGCCACTTTGATCTGTTCCCCTTCATTTTCCCTTACTAACACATTCATCATCATGACCACTGGAGGATTCAGTGTTTTCTCGATTTCCTTAGCTCGGGAATATCCTGCAGGCTCTTAACAGCAGTTATGAGGCAGAGTCCACCCCTTAGGCAGAGGTGGCAGCCAGCGGGAAGCTACTTGCTGCTTTGCTGCAAGGCCCTGTCCTGGCCCCACTGGAGTGTGGGGTGTGGGTTGGGGGGCATTTCACACCCCTCCCCCCTTTGCCAGGCCTTGCTCAGTGAGGTCTCCAAAGGAAGTGATCACAGCAGCACCAGGAACCACTCAGTGATCAGGCCAAGCCCTGAGCATCGTCTCAACCTGCTGTGAACCTCAGAGTGAGGACCTACCCTCTGGAAGTTGAGCAAGCATCCTAAACATTGCTTCCAACAGTTTTTTTCATTTCCAATTATCTATGCCTCAAGTATGTACCCTTTTTTTTTGTCAGTGAAATTGAAATGTTAGTTTTAAAAATGTTTTTCAGAAGCTTTTGAGACTCTAGGAGCCTTACAAAAATCATGGGAGTAGGACTCTCTATTCTGGTCAGTTGGGTAAAAAATGAAGTGCAAATGAATGCTGGTTGTTCCCTTTCACAGAGCAGGATCTCCTGGCTTCCACAGATGGAATAGGGCAGAGGGTCTGGTCCCTCCCAGTTAGAAGCTCGGGCTGGCCCAGCGTGTGTTCACCACCTACAGACATACGGCTAATGCCGCAAGGGCTGGGTTTTCTCTGTTGCCATACAAACCAGACAAAACATTTGGAAAAGTAGTTTCCAGACATTGGAAAAGAGGTGCACAGGACAGATCTCCAAGAAGAGAGACAACTGTGAGCCCCAGAGTACTGCTTGAAGTGTGTTTCAAGGCCACACGCCGGGGAGGGAAACACACACAGCTCTGCTGCCTCTGAGCTGAGAAACAGAGCTGAGAACTCGGGGAGGACAAGACACCTGGAAGTCATGGGGCATCACCCTGGGGAGTGGGAGCATGGCTGTCTGCAGAGCACTCGCCCCCAGTCCCACTGGGTCTGCTCAGCAGATGCTGCTGAGACTCCCCGAGGCCAGGCCGGAAACACTGGAAAGAGGTGGGTCAGTCCCTGGAGGCTTCTTGGGGCTGGACTGGCCACATGCCCCACAGCCAGGGTGCAGCGGGTGAGAGCAGGGCACCCAGGAGAGTGCTCGCACGGCCGCTGGTCCACCGTGAGGCCAAACAAGCGCTAAAAGGAAGCCTGGGCTGGTTTTGCCTACATACCTCAAGGTAAGCCTGGAAAAGAGGAATCTAAGTAACTTAATTGTATCCCAGAAAAAAAGCTAATAGTAAATTACTTATATAATCTACAAACACATAATTATATACACACCCATGTGTGTATAGTTACATATGGGTGTGTATTTTTTGTTTTTTTGTGTGTGCTCGGTCGTGTCCAACTCTGCAATCACGTGGACTGTAGCCTACCAGGCTCCTCCGTCCATGTAATTTTCCAGGCGAGAATACTGGAGTGAGGTGTCATTTCCTGATCCAGGGGATCTTCCTGACCCAGGGATTGAACCCAAGTCTCCGGCATTGCAGGCACCTGAGCCACCAGGGAAGCCCATGTGTGTGTATATATGTATGTAAAGTACTTATATATACATTTATTTTACTTTCATGTGTGTATGTATGTAAAATAAGTGTATATATAAATACAATCTATTATAAATAACTGAACACATATTTTTTTCTAGTACCTAGCAACCAACTTGTAAATGCCTCAGATACAAAAATGACCAGATGAGCAAAGAAGCAGGAAATTATAATCCCATACTCAGTCAGCAGAAATGGCACAGACGATAGAAGTTAGAACAAGGGTATTAAAACATAAAAACAGTTAAGATGTTCAAAAAGGTAGGGGAAAGGTTAAACATGCTAAGTAGAACAAAGCTCACTCTGATGAACTACAATGTCTGAGATGAAAAATACACTAGGTGAGATTAATATAAGACACTGTAGAATAAAAAATAAATAATAGAAACCTGCCAAAGGAAACACAAAAGGAAAATCACCAACACACACACACACACACACACACACACAAGTCATGGAAACAATGAAAGATGGGAGCAGGAGATAGAAAAAAATATATTTGAAAAACTAGCAACTGAAATGTTTCTAAATTTGAAAAAGGAAAGAATATTTAAGACTTAACACTGTCAACCAACTTGGCCTTAAATTTGTCACTTAGTAAATTCTGCTTAGTCTCAGTCCTGTCTGATTGCGACCCCAGGGGATCTTCCCAACCCAGGGGTCAAACCCAGGTCTCCCGCATTGCAGGTGGATTTTTTGCCAGCTGAGCCACCAGGGAAGCCCAAGAATACTGAAGTGGGCAGCCTATATCCCTTCTCCAGTGGAACTTCCCCACCCAGGAATCAAACCAAGGTCTCCTTCATTGCAGGTGGATTCTTTACCAGCTGAGCCACCAGGGACCCCGCTCAACACAGCAAAATACACTTTCTTTTCAAGTGCACATGGGATATTATTAAAATAGGCCTTAGTCTCGGCCATAAGTCTTAATTTAAAAGAATGCAAATTGCCCCAAATATTTCTCTAACCATAGTAAAATCAAAATAGAAATCAATAATATACAGATATCTGGAAAATCTCCCAAATATCTGGAAACTAAACCACATAATTCTAAATACAAATCAAAGAGAAAAAAAATGGGAAAAGAATGGTAAACTGAAAACAAAAACATCAAAATTTGTGAGATGCATCTAAAGCAGTATGTAGATGAAAAATTACTTTTAAAAGCACTAGAGACTTCCCTGGTGGTCTAGTGGCTAAGAATCTTCCTTGCAACGCAGAGGATGCAGATTCAGTCCTTGGTAGGGGAACTGAGATCCCACATGCCGAGAAACACCTAAGCCCCTGCACCACAACTAAAGAATCGTGCACCTCGACAAGGGACCCTGCATAACGCAACAAAGATTTCACAAGCCAAGATGATTCTGCACGCCGCAGCTACGACTCGAGCCGCCAAATAAGTTTTTTTAAAGCAGTAAACGTGTAAAATCTTTTGTTGAGGTAACATTGGTTTATGATGTTATATTACCATAAGGTCAGCAATCCCACTGCTGAGCATATACCTGGAGAAAACTATAATCTGAGGATATATATGCCTCCCCCCTCCCCTGTGTTTGTGTTCGTGCTTGGTTGCTCAGTTGTGTCTGACTCTGCAACCCCAGTGTTCAGAGCAGCACTATTTATAATAGCCAAGGCATGGAAGCAAGCTAAATGTCCACCAACAGAGGGATGGATAAGACGATGTGGTACATACATACAATGGTGTATTAGTCATACAGAGGAGGAGATAATGCCTTTTGCTGCAACATGGATGGACCTAGAGATTATCAGACTGAATCAAGCCAGACAGAGAAAGACAAATAACCATGATATCACCTCTGTGTGGAATGTTAAAATATGATACAAATGGACTTATTTACAAAATGAAGATCTGACTCGGGGGCATAGAAAACCAACTTATGGTTACCAAAGGGGAAAGAGGGGAGATAAATTAGGAGTTTGGGATGAACATACATATACTCCTATATATAAAATACATAACCAACAAGGATCTACTGTATGGCCCAGGGAACTGTACTCAATATCTTGTAATAACTTATCCAGAAGAGAATGTAGAATGAAAATATGTATGTTTATAATGGAATCACTAGAAACATGTTTCATGTGTACAACATTGTATTTCAACTTCTGTACACACTACAGTGTGACCGACAAAAAGCTGACCGTCTTTACCCATTTGGTGTTCTCTCTGACTGCCTTCCTCTCTGGAACCACTACTCTGTTCTCTCTATCTGTGTGTTTCTTCCATTTGGTTCATTTGTGTATTTCTAGATTCCACACACATGAGTGACATCATACCATATTTAAATGTCTTTACCTGACTTACTTAGCATAATAACCCTCAAAGTCCATCCCATGTCACAAATGGCAGGATTTCATCTTTTTAAAAAATTTTTAAATAACGGAGTCTATTGTGTGTATATACCACATCTTTATCCATTCATTCACCGAGGGGCGCTTGGGCTATTTTTATATTTTGGCTATTGTAAATAATACTGCCAAGAACACAGGGTTGTGTATGTTTCTTTGAATTAGTGTTTTTGTGCTCCTTGGATAAATATCCAGAAGTAGAATAGCCAGAAGTTAATTATTCTTACTGTTTTTTGTGTTTTTTTTTGTTTGTTTGTTTTTTAGGAATCTCCATTCCGTTTTACATACCATAGTTGCTATGGTAGCTGCGCCAATTTACATTCCCACAAACAGTGTGGGAGTGTACCCTTTTCTCCATATGCTTTCCAACATTTGTTTTTCTTGCCCTTTTGGTGATAGCCATTCTAACATGTGTGAGATGGTATCTCATTGTGCTTTTGATTTGCATTTCCCTAATAATTAGTGATGTTTAACATCTTTTTGTGTGCCTGTTGGTCACCTGTATGTCTACATATCTTCTGCCCAATTTTTAATCAGGATTGTTTTGTTGTTGTTGTTCTTGAGCTGTATGTTCTTCATGTATTTTGGATATTAGTGCCTTATCAGATATATGATTTACAGATATCATCTCCCATTTGGTAGGTTGTCTTTTCATTTTGTTGATGATTTCCTTTGCTGTGCAGAAGCTTTCTAGTTGAATATAGTCCCAATTGTTTATTTTTGCCTTTGTTTTCCCTACCTGAGGAAACACATCCAGTAAGATATTGCTGAGATCTATATTAAGAATATACTGCTAAGGTTGCGCCTAAGAGCTTTGTAGCTGCAGACCTTACATTCATGCCTTTAATCCATTTTAGGTTAATTTTGTATATGGTGTAAGATAATGGTCAAGTTTCACTCTTGCATGTCACTGTCTAGTTTTCCCAACATCATTTATTAAAGAAACTGTCCTTTCTCCATTTTATGTTCCTTGCTCCTTTGTTATGGGTTAATTGTCCATATACATGTGGATTTATTCCTGGGGCCTCAATTCCATTCCATTATCTATGTGTCTATTTTTCTGCCAATACTATGTTATTTTGATTACTGCAGCTTTATAGTATAATTTGAAATCAGGGAGCATGATACCTCCAGTTTCATTCTTTGTCATTATTTATTTATTTATTTTGGCCATTTGGGCGTCTCTTGTGGATCCATATAAATTTTAGAACTTTTTGTTCTATCCATTTTCTGTGGAAAATGTCATTGGGATTTTGATAGGGATTACATTGAATCTGTAGATTGCTCCTTGTGATTTTAACAGTGTCAATTTTTCCAACCCATGAGCATACATTAACTCCATTTCTTTGCATCTTCTTCAGTTTCTTTCATCAGTGTCTTATAGCTTTCAGTATGCAGGTCTTTTACCTCCTTGGTTAAATTTATTCCAAGGTATTCTTTAAAATTATAAATGGCATTTCTTAATTTCTCTTTCTGATAATTCATTGTTAGTGTATAGAAACACAGCCGATTTCTGTATACTAATTTTGTACACTGAAACTTTACTGTATTCATTTATTACTTCTAATATTTTTTTTTTTTTGATGGAGACTTTAGGGTTTTGTATATATAGCTATCATATCTTCTGTAAGTGACCATTTTACTTTTTCCTTTCCAATTTGTGTGCCCTTTATATCTTTTTCTTGACAGCTCTCGCTAGGACTTCTAATACTCTGTTAATAAGAGTGGTGAGAGTGGGCAACCTTGTCTTGTCCTGATCTTTGTGATAGCTTTCAGTTTTTCACAACTGAATATAATGTTAGCTGTGGGCTTGACATATATAGCCTTTATTATGTTATTTATGTTCCTTCTATACCCATTTTATTGAGAGTTTTTCTATGGGTGTTGAATTTTGTCAAATGCTTTTTTTGCACCTATTGATTATATATATATATATATATATATATATATATATATATATATGTATGTATCTTTCATTTTGTTAAGGAGGTGTATCATGCTGATTGATTTGCAGATGTTGAACCGTTCTTGTATCCTTATAATAAATCCCACTTGATCATGATTTATGATCCTTTTAATGTAGTTAGTGTGCTAATACTTTGTTGAGATTTTTTGCATCTATGCTCATAAGATACTGGCCTGTAATTTTCATTTTTGTCTGTTTCTCTTTTTGGTTTGGGGAACAGGATAATGTTGACTTTATTATTAAGTTATGCAGCATTCCTTCCTCTTCAAGTTCCTTGGGAAAAATTTGAGAAGCACAGGTATTAAATCTTCTTGGAATTTTTGGTAGAATTCTCCTGTGAAGCCATTTGGTTCTGGAGTTTTGTTTTCTTGATGACGGTTCAATTTCCTTCCTAGTGATTGGCCTATTCATAGTTTCTCTGTCTTCATGATCCAGTCTTGGAAGGTTATATGATTCCAAGAATTCATCCATTTCTTCTAGGTCAACCAATGTGTTGACATACAGCTATTTATAGTATTCTCTTATAATACTTTTTATTTCTGTTGTATTCTTTGCAATTTCTTCTCTTTCATTCCTGAGTTTATTTATCTGAGCCTTTTCTCTTTTTTTTTAGTGAGTATAGCTAAAGGTTTGCTTTTTTTTTTTTTTTTACATTTTCAAAGAATCAGCTCTTAGTTTCTTTGATCTTGTCTATTGTCTTGAAAGTCTGTATTTCATTTATTTCCACTATGATCTTCACTGTCTCCTTATTTCTGCTCACTCTGGGCTTTATTTGTTCTTTTTCTAGTTCACTTAGGTATAAGGTTAAATTGTTTGAGTTTTTCTTGTTTCTTGAGACAGGTTTATATTGCTATAAAATTCCCTCCTATACTGTTTTACTGCATCCCATAGATTTTGGTACTTTCATCTTCATTTGTCTTCAGGTATTTCAAAATTTCTCCCTTGCTTTCCTCATTGACCCAAGAGTTATTCAGTAGCATGTTCTGAAATCTCCACATATTTGTCATTTTTCCAGCTTTCTGCTTATAGTTGACTTCTAGTTTTATACCATTCTGATCAGAAAAGATGCTTGTTATGATTTCAGTATTCTTAATTGAGACTTGTTTTGTGTCCCAACATATGATCTCTCCTTGAGAATGTTCCATGTGCATGTGAGAAGAGTGTACATTCTGCTACATTTGGATGGAATAGTGTGTATAAGTTTATAAAGTTTATCTGGTCTAATATTTCACTTAAGGCTGCTGTTTCCTTGTTGACTTTTTGTCTGGATGATTTACCCACTGATGTAAGTGGAGTGTTAAAGCCTCCTACTATTATTGTGTTGGTGTCAGCGACACAATAATTTTTCAGTTCAGTTCAGTTGCTCAGTCGTGTCCGACTTTTTGCGACCCCATGAATCACAGCACGCCAGGCCTCCCTGTCCATCACCAACTCCTGGAGTTCACTCAGACTCACGTCCATCGAGTCAGTGATGCCATCCAGCCATCTCATCCTCTGTCATCCCCTTCTCCTGCCCCCAATCCCTCCCAGCATCAGAGTCTTTTCCAATGAGTCAACTCTTTGCATGAGGTTGCCAAAGTACTGGAGTTTCAGCTTTAGCATCATTCCTTCCAAAGAAATCCCAGGGCTGATCTCCTTCAGAATGGACTGGTTAGATATCCTTGCAGTCCATGGGACTCTCAAGAGTCTTCTCTAACACCACAGTTCAAAAGCATCAATTTTTTGGCACTCAGGTTTCTTCACAGTCCAACTCTCACATCCATACATGACCACAGGAAAAACCATAGCCTTGACTAGACAAACCTTTATTGGCAAAGTAATGTCTCTGCTTTTCAATATGCTATCTAGGTTGGTCATAACTTTTCTTTCAAGATTATTTTATATTTTCTGGTACTTCTATGTTAGGATACACACACACACATATCCATTATGTTTTCTTGAATTGTTTCTTTTATCATTATATACTGTCCATCTTTGTCTCTTCTTGCCACTTTTGGCTTGAAGACTAGTTTAGCTGAGAGGGGAGTATGGCTACACCTGGTTTCTTTTGACTGATTTTGCTTTGAGTATTATCTTTCATTCCTTCACTTTGAGCCTGTGTTTGTCTTAAGAGCTGAGGTGAGTCTCTTGGAGACAGTATATACTTGGGTCTTATTTTTAATCCATCCAACCACTCTGTGTCTTTTGACTGGTGAATTCACTTCATTTGCATATAGGGTAATTAATGAATGAGGACTTAGTACTGCCATTTTAATCTTTTGTTTCTCATTGCTCTATAACTCCATGTTGCTTTCTCTTTATATTTGTCTGCCATTTTAGTTTGGTGGTTATCTAAGATGTTTTTCTCAGTTCCTCCTTTTTTATGTTTGTGCTTCTGCTCTACATTTATGTTTTGTGGTTACAATGAAAATTGTATGAAATGTCTCAAATGTAAAGTAATCCATTTTCTTCTATTTGCATCTTATCTTCATTTGCCTATACCATTCCATTCTTTTTCTCTTCCTCTTTTATGTTTTTGTTGTCTTAAACTGTGTGTTCAGTCACTAAGTCATGTCCGACTCTTTGCAACCCCATCGATTGCAGCATACCAGACTTCCCTGTCCTTCACTATCTCCCGGAGTTTGCTCAAATTCATGTCTGTTGAATCAGTGATGTTATTTAACCATCTCATCTTTTGCCTGCCCCCTTCTTTGGCCTTCAATCTTTGCCAATATCGGAATCTTTTCCAATGAGTTGGCACTTCACATCAGGTGGCCAAAGTATTAGAACTTCAGCATTAACAGCAGTCCTTCCAATGAATATTTATGGTTGATTTCCTTTAGGATTGACTGGTTTGATCTCCTTGCTTTCCAAGGGACTCTCAAGAGTCTTGTCCATCATCATAGTTTGAAAGTATCAATTATTTGGTGCTCAGCCTTCTTGATGGTACAACTCTCACATCCATACATGACTACTAGGAAAACCAATAGCTTTGACTCTAGAGACCTTTGTCAGCAAAGTGATGTCTCTGCTTTTTAATATGCTGTCTAGGTTGGTCATAACTTTCCTTGCAAGGAGCATCTTTTTAAATTTTATGGCTGTGGTCACTGTCCACAGTGATTTTGGAGCCCCCCAAAAGAAATTCTGTCACTGTTTTCACCTTTTTCCCTTTAATTACCATGAAGTTGTGGGAACAAATGCCATGATCTTAGTTTTCGAATGTTGAGTTTCAAGCCAACTCTTTCATTCTCCTCTTTCACTTTCATCAAGAGGCTCTTTAGTTCCTCTTCACTTTATGCCATTAGAGTGGAGTCATCTGCATATCTAAGGTTCTTGATATTCCTGGCAATCTTGATTCCAGCTTGTGATTCATCCAGGCATTTCGTATGATGTACTCTGCATACAAGTTAAATAAACAGGGTGACAGTATACAGCCTTGTCATATTCCTTTCCCTATTCAGAACCAGTCAGTTGTTCCACATAAGGTTATAACTGTTGCTTCTTGACCTGTGTACAGGTTTCTCAGGAGGCACCTAATGAGCTGTGGTATTCCCATCTCTTTAAGAATTTTAACAGTGTGTTGTGGTCCACACAGTGAAAGGCTTTAACATAGTCAATGAAGCAGAAGTAGATGTTTTTCTGGAATTCCCTTGCTTTCTCTATGATCCAGTTGTTGGCAATTTGATCTTTGGTTCCTCTGCCTTTCTAAATCCAGCTTGTACATCTGGAAGTTCTTGACTTAAGTACTGCTGAAACCTAGCTTGAAGGATTTTGAGCATAAACTTACTATCATGCAAAATGAGTGCAATTGTACAGTAGTTTGAACATTCTTTGGCTTGCCCTTCTTTGGAATCGGGATGAAAACTGACCTTTTCCAGTCCTGTGGCCACTGCTGAGTTTTCCAAATTTGCTGACATATTGAGTCCAACACTTTAAAAGCATCATCTTTTAGGATTTGAAATAGCTTAGCTGAAATTCCATCACCTCCACTAGCTTTACTGGTAGTAATGCTTCTTAAGGTCCACTTGACTTCACACTCTAGGATGTCTGGCTCTAGGTGAGTGACCACACCATCGTCGTTATCTGGGTCATTAATACTTTTTTTGTACAGTTCTTCTGTGTTTTCTTGCTACCTCTTCTTAATCTCCTCTGCCTCTGTTAGGTCCTTGCCATTTCTGTGTTTTATTATGTCCATCTTTGCATGAAATGTTCCCTTGGTATTTCTAATTTTCTTAAAGAGCTCTCTAGTCTTTCCTATTCTATTGTTTTCCTCTGGTTCTTTGCATTGTTCATTGAAGAAGGTCTTCTTATTCTCCTTGCTATTCTCTGGAACTTTGCACTCAGTTAGGTATATCTTTCCCTTTCTCCCTTGCATTTTGCATCTCTTCTTTCCTCAGCTATTTGTAAAGGCTCTTCATAAAACCACTTTGCCTTCTTGCATTTCTTTTTCTTTGGGATGGTTTTGGTCACTGTCTCCTGTACAGTGTTATGAACCTCTATCCATAGCTCTTCAGGCACTCTGTCTATCAGATCTAATCCCTTGAATCTGTTTCTCACTTCCACTGTATAATCATAAGGGATTTGATTTAGGCCATACCTGAATGGTCTAGTGGTTTTTCCTACTCTCTTCAATTTAAGTCTGAATTTTGCAATAAGGAGCTTTAGCTCTGAGCCACAGTCAGCTCTAGATCTTGTTTTTGCTTACCATATAGAGCTTCTCCGTTCTCAGCTGCAAAGAATATAATCAGTCTGAATTCGGTATTGACCATTTGGTGATGTGCATGTGTAGAGTCGTCTCTTGTGTTGTTGAAAGAGGGTGTTTGCTATGACCAGTGTGTTCTCTTGGCAAAACTCTGTTAGCCTTTGCCCTGCTTCATTTTGTACTCCAAGGCCAAACTTGCCTGTTACTCCAGATATCTCTTGACTTCCTACTTTACACCCCAACCCCCTATGATGAAAAGGACATCTTTTTTTGGTGTTAGTTCTAGAAGGTCTTGGATGTTTTCATAGAACCGTTTAACTTCAGATTCTTTGGCATCAGTGGTTGGGGGCACAGACTTGGATTACTATGTTGCTAAATGGTGTGCCTTGGAAATGAACTGAGATCATTCTGTCGTTTGAGACAGCACCCAAGTACTGCATTTCAAACTCTTGTTGACTATGTGGGCTACTCCATTTCTTTTAAGGGATTCTTGCCCACAGTAGTATATATAGCGGTTATCTGAATTTAATTGACCCATTCTCGTCCATTTTAGTTCACTGATTCCTAAGATGTTGATGTTCACTCTTGCCATCTCCTGCTTGACCACATCCAATTTATCTTGATTCATGGACCTAACATTCCAGGTTTTTATGCAATATTGTTCTTTACAGCATCAGACTTCACTTTCACCACCAGACACATCCATAGCTGAGCATCATTTCTGCTTTGGTCCAGCAGCTTCATTCTTTCTGGGGCTATTAGTAATTGCCCTCCACTCTTCCCCAGTAGCATACTGTACCTGTCAACCTGGGGGACACATCTTCCAG
This sequence comes from Bos taurus, assembly GCF_002263795.3. Lineage (NCBI taxonomy): Eukaryota > Metazoa > Chordata > Mammalia > Artiodactyla > Bovidae > Bos > Bos taurus. Next base: position 9,988,972 of record NC_037336.1, read on the forward strand.
TGTCATATCTTTTTGCCTTTTCATACTGTTCAAGGCGTTCTCCTGGCAAGAATACTGGAATGATTTGCCATTCCCTCCTCCAGTGGACCATGTTTTTCCAGAACTCTCCGCTATGACCTATCCATCTTGGGTGGCCCTCCATGGCATGGCTCATAGCTTCATTGAGTTATGCAAGCCCCTTCGCCAGGACAAGGCTGTGATCCACGAAGGGGTGTCCCAAATTATCCCTCTTAATATTGTGAGTTCCTTTCCACTGAGATAGTTACAGTTATTTTACAGTTTCTCCTCTATAATCTTTATGCTATATTTGTTTAACAACCTATCCTGATTCAGAAGTTGCAATTTTCTGATTCTATTTATTGCCATAGTCAAAAAGCTCCTTTTCAGCATGTCTTGTAAGGCATATCTAATTAGCATGAAGTCTCTCAGCTTTTTGTTTCTCTGGGAATTTCTTTACTTCTCCTTTGCTGGATAGAATTGGCTGCCAATTTTACTATCTTTCGATATTTTGAGTATGCCATTCCACTCTGTCCTGCCTTGTGGTTTCTCCTGAGAAATCTGCTGGTAGCCTACTGAGGGTTCCTTTGTAGGTGACCATCCTTTTTTCCCTGGCTGCCTTTAAAATTTCTTTTTGTCACTGACTTTGCACAGTTTTAATATAATGTGTCTCGGAGACAGTCTTTTTGCATTGAGGTAACTAAGTGTTCTCTTAGCTTTATAGACTTGTATACCCCATTCCTTCTGAGGTTTGGGACATTCTCAGCTATTATTCCCTTAAAAAACTCTTTGGTCCCTTCTCCCTCTGGGATACCCATCACCATAACATTCCCCTTCCTAAAAGTGTAGGACAGTTCTCACAGAATTTCTTCATTTTTTTCTTTTTAGATCTTATTTCTGTTTCCTCTTCTACTTGTATCGTTTCTGCTCATGTCTCCAGGCTCACTAATTCTCTCTTCCATGCAGTCTGCTGTATTTCCAGTTCCTTCTAATGTGTTCTTTTTCTCCTTTATTGAGTTCTTCAACTCCAGAATATTCATTTAGTTCTTTTTTTAGAGTTTCAGTCTCTCTGGTGAAGTGTTGTGTGTTAACTTTATTCCTTAGCTCAGTAAACTGCCTTTCTGAGTTTTTCTGGTAGCTCGCTGAATCTCTCCATGAAAACTATTTTGAATTCTCAGTCCATTAGACTGCAGTATTTTATGATTTTAATTTTGGTTTCTGGAGATCTGTTTTCTTTTTGTGAGGTTGTTACCATGCTTCTTAATGGTATTTGATAAGTTGTTCGTTTGTTGGCACATTTAAACTAGTGAACACCTTTCTTATTTAGGTAAAGCTTTTTGAAACTTGATTCCAACAATTTGACAGGTTAGAAATGAGAGGCCTTTCTTTGGTTTTTAGTAGGTGGCCCAAGTTTCTGGCCTCTCTCACCTTGGATTCCTCTGTATTTGAGAGTCGGCACTTCCCACCTCCGTTGCCTCTGCCAGAGCTGTCCCCAGACCCTTGTTGCTGCTGTGTCTCTGGGGTTGCTGGTTTCATGCTGTTGCCTTCATCGCTGCTGTCCCTTGCATCACAACTTGGGGCACTGATAACCCAGCAACTTGATGCTGCCTCCACTGCATCCAGGGTTGCCTGAGCCGCAGGCTCTACAGCAGTGAGGGGGTGATAGAGAGTTGGGAGCGGGGGAGTTGGGGCTGCGGAAGCCTTTGCCACGTAAGGGGTGGCTAGGGAGGTGCAGCTGCAGGCAGGGGACTAGAGTTGCAGATGCTGTGGAGGGATGCTGCCACTCCTGCCTGGTTTCCTGCAGCCAAGGGCCCTGCTGCACTGGGACTCCAGGTTCGTGTGCACTGATGTCCCTGCTGCTACTGGTTCTCTGGGGATGAAGGCTTACCTGCAGTGGTCAAAGGGTCAGGATCGTAAGCTCCACCTACCTCTAGATAAACAGGTGTCTGGGACTCTTTGGCATCCTGGTATGTTGGGCAGAGGAAACCTTGTTGAATTATGGATGTTTTATTGGTTGTAGACTGAGGGAGAGAAAGGGAGTGTGTCACACTCCCGTGATGCTCACACCAGGCACTAAAGATTTTTATTAGACAAGAAGGTCTCAACTCAGTGACCTGACCACTGGTCTTTATGCACTAGAAAAAGAAGAGGAAATAAAATCCAAAGTGAATAGAAAAAAGGTACTAATAAATATGATCTGAAATTACTAAAATACAAGTATAAAACAACAAAGAAAATCAGTGAAATCAGAACCGTGTCCTTTGAGGGGGGAACTCAGTAAAACTGATCAATATCTATTTTTACTTATCAAGAAAAAATAAGACAAATTATCAATACCAAGAATGAGAGAGGAGTATCAATACAGATTCTACAAACATTAAAATGGTACTGAGGGTATTATGAACAACTTTATGGAAGTAAATTTCACAGCTTAGATAAAAATGGGCAAATTCCTTGAAAGGCACAAGCCATCAAGCTCAGTCATGGAAAATAATCTGAATAGTCCTGAATCAATGAAAGAAGTTAAGTTTATAGTTAAAATCTTCTCACCAAAACAAAAAAAGTAAAAAAGACCTTCCAGGCCCAGACAACTTCATTGGTGATTTCTACCGAATGTTTAAGTAAGAAATAATACAAGTTTCCCAGAGAATGGGAAGGTGAGAATACTTTTCAAATTCCTGATGCCAGAGTCAAACAGAAACATTACAAGGAAACTACAGACTAGCAGCCCTCATGAACACAGACAGAGAAATTCTTAAAAGTTCTAACAAATTGAATCCAAAAACTTAAAAGATAAACGGTCAGTTTTCATTCTAATCCCAAAGAAAGGCAGTGCCAAAGAATGTTCAAACTATCGTACAAATGTGCTCATTTCACATGCCAGTAAATGCTCAAAATCTTTCAAGCTAGGCTTCAACAGTACATAAACCAAGAAATTTCCAGATGTACAAGCTGGATTTAGAAAAGGCAGAGGGACCAGAGATCAAATTGCCAATGTTTGCTGGATCATGGAGAAAGCAGGGGAGTTCTGGAAAAACATCTGCTTCATTAACTATGCAAAAGCTTTTGACTTTGTGGATCACAACAAATTGGAAAATTTTTACCTGTCTCCTGAGAAACTTGTATGCAGGTCAAAATTTAACAGAACTGGACATGAAACAACAGACTAGTTCAAAATTGAGAAAGGAGCAAGACCGTATATTGTCATCCTGCTTATTTAACTTATATTCAGAGTACATCATGTGAAATGCTGGCTGGATGACTCACAAGCTGGAATCAAGACTGCCAGGAGAAATATCAACAGCCTCAGATATGCAGGTGATACCACTATAATGGCAGAAAGCGAAGAGGAACTAAAAAGCTTTTTGGTGAGGGTAAAAAAGGAGAGTGAAAGAGCTAGCTTGAATCCTAATGTTAAAAAAACTAAGATCATGGCATACAGTCCCATCACTTCATGGCAAATAGAAGAGGAAAAAACAGAAGCAGTGACATATTTTTTCTTGGGCCCCAAAATTACTGTGGATGGTGACTATAGGCATGAAATTAAAAGATACTTCTCCTTGAAAAGAAAAGCTATGACAAACCTAGACAGTATATTAAAAAGCAGAGACCCTCACTTTGCCAATGAAGGACTGTGTAGTCAAAGCTATGGTTTTTCTGGTAGTCATGTACGGATATGAGAGTTGAACCATAAAGAAGGCTGAGTGCCCAAGAATTTTATGCTTTCTAATTACAGTGCTGGAGAAGACTCTTGAGAGACCCCTGGACTGCAAGGAGATCAAACCAGTTAATCTTAAAGGAAATCAACCCTAGATATTCATTGGAAGGACTGTCACTGAAGCTGAAGCTCCAATACTTTGACCACTTGATACGAAGAGCCAAATCACTGGAAAAGACTCTGATGCTGGGAAAGATCAAAGGTCAAAGGAGAAAGGGGTGGCAGAGGATGAGATAGTTAGATAGCATCACCGAATCAATGGACATGAATTTGAACAATTTCTAGGAGATAATGGAGGACAGTGGAGCCTGGTGTGCTGTAGTCCATGAAATCACAGAGTCCAACATGACATAGCAATTGAACAACAACAAATCATGACCAAATGAGGCTTATTTCAAGACTGCAATGTTAGTTTAACCTTACATAGAATCAATCAATGTAACTCATCAAATTAAGAGACTAAAAAAAAAAATACATCTGATTATCTCGATAGGTGAAAAAAATGCACTTGACAAAATCTAACCTCTAATCATGATTTTAGAAAAGCCTCTCAGCAAAATAAAAATAGAAATGAATTTCCTCAACTTGATAAAGGGCATCTACAAAAAACCTACCACCAACATTATACCCAGTGGTGAAAGATTGGGTGTTAATTAAACCACTGAAGGTTGAATGAAGCAAGATGTCTGTTCATGACCTTTATTCAACAGTATCCTGAAGGTTCTAGTCTTTGCAATAAAGGAAAGAAAGAAAGAAGGTAGAAAGAAGAAAGGAAAGGGCAGACAAACCGGAAAGGAAAATCAAATTCCAGCAAACATCTTCTTCCCCACTCAGCATCGTTAATAGCATCAATTGTGCACTTAGTCTCCCCAGCATATACTTGTCTCACCAGCACATTCTCTCTTCTAACTAAACATAATCTAATTTCAGCAGGGTTCCTACAAAATAAAACTGTTTCCAGTTCCCAAAAGATTGGTCTTGGCAACAATTTCTCTATTGTCTGGTCACAAGGTAGATACTACAAGTTTGTTTTTTTCTTGAACAGTTGCTGTGGTCAGTTGTCCTAGAACACTGGGCTTTTGGTGCACTTCTGCTGTTGCCAGTAGGTATCAGGTACTTTCAAAAGTCTCTCTCCCCACTTTAAACAATAATAAGAAGAAAAGATTCTAAGTTCTCATTTAAACTGAACACACACAAGAGTCTCAGAAAAATGGCCTGAGAAAGACAGATACATCCGACAACTCTTCTATCTGAGGTGGCTCACTCTTATCATAGATCTTCCCAGCAAATCTCACACTGCCTTCCGCAGTGCTGTGGGGAAGGGGGGGGGCGGGGGGGGGGGAATCTTCCCTACTCTCCTTTTATTGAGATACAATTCATATACTGAAAATGACCTTTTTAAAGGATACAAATTCAGTGGGTTTGGTTCTGGGCACTTTTTTTTTTTGGTAAAGACTTTTCATAGTGTTTTTAAATCAGGAAGTGTAAATCTTCTAACTTTGTTCTTTTTCAAGATCGCTTTGGTTCTTGAGTCCCTTGCTTTCCCATATGAATTTTAAGATCACCATGTAAGTTTCTGCAAAAAAATGGCAGCCAAAATTTTGAGAAGAACTGCATTGACTGTATGAACTTTGGGAATAATGCCATTTTGGTAATATTAATAAATCTTCCCCAAAACATTAAGTCTTCTAAATCCATGAACATAACATGTCTCTCCATTTAGTTTTTCATTAATTTCTCTCCATGATGTTTACAGTTTCCAGTATACAAATCTAATACTTCGTTTGTTTAATTTATTACTAAGTATTTTATTACTTCTGAGACTTTTATGAATGAAGTTTTTAAATTTCATTTTCAGATTGTACAGTTGTACAGAAATACAACTGATACACATACATTGATCTTACATCCAGCAAACTTGATAAATTCATTTTAGACTATTGGTTGTGTGTGCGCGTATGTGTGTATGCATGCACATGTGTGTATTTCTGAGGATTTACTGTGTAAGAGATTGTTTTATTATGTAAAAGATCTCCCTTTTTAACTTGGATGCCTTTTATTAATTTCTCTCACCTAATATTCCTGTAATTTATAGTTCAACGGTGTCAAGAGGGGTCATCCTTGTCCTGTTCTTGAACTGAGATGAAAAACTTTGATTTTTCAACTCGAGTTGAATTTTTTTTTTATAAACACTATTTATCAAGTTGAGAAAGTTCCTTTCCATTCCTCAGTTATTGACCTTCTAGTGTTTTGATAATGAGAAAATGTTGAACTTTGTCACATCATTTTCCTGCATTTATTGATTTATGTGGCTTTTGTACCTTATTCTATTGACATAGTATATTACATTTATTGGCTTCTGCACATGAACTAATCTTACACTCCAAGGATAAATTCCACCTGGTCATGGTGTACAATTCTTCTTATATGTTGCTGGATTAACTCTACTAGTACTTTGTTTAGGAATTTTGCATCCATATTCATAAAGAATATTAATCTACAAGTTTTTTCCTTTGTGCTGCCTGGTTTTTGAATCAGGGTCTGAAGCGACTTAGCAACAGCAGCAGCAGCAGCACTGGCCTGATAGAATGACTTCAAATGTGTTCCTGCATTGTTTTTTTTGGAAGTGTTTGTGAAGGGTTTTTCTTAACTATTCTTTAAATGTTTGGTAGAATTTACCAGTGAAGCTGTCTAGAACTGAGGTTTTTTTCCTGTGAGAAGTTCTTATTGCTAACTTGATATGTCTTACAGGCTTATTTAGATTTTCTATTTCGAGTCAGATTTAATAGTCTTTCGGTGAATTTGCCCATATCATTAAGATTATCTAATTTGTTGACATACAGCTTTTCATAGTTTTCTCTTATAATAAAAATAAAGTCTGTAAGGTTGGTAGTCATGTCCCTGTTTTCATCCCTGATTCTTGTAATACAACATTTCTCTTCTCTTTCCTGGGGCAGTCTAACTAAATATTTGTCAATTCTGTTGATGCTTTTCAAGAACAAACTTTTGATTTTGTTGATATGCTCAGTTGCTTTTCTATTCTCTATATGTTATTTTTTTCTCTAATTCTATTTCCTTCCTGTTGCTTATTTGGGTTTTTCTTTGTGCTTCTGTTTATAGTTTCTTATGGTAAATGATTAAGCAATTGATTTGAGATCTCTTTTTAATAGAGGCATTTGCATCTGTATGTTTCTACTAAGCACTGCTTGAGCTGTACTCCATAGATTTCACTATGTGTTCATTTTCATTCATCTCACAGTACTTTCCAAATTCCCTTGTGATTTCTTGGTTATTTATGAGTGTGCTGTTTAATTTCTACATACTTGTGAATTCTATAGACTCCTTCCTAGTATCAATTTCTAATTTCATTCCAGTGTGCCCCCAAGAAAATACTTTGTATACTTTCAATTATTTTAAATTTATTAAGACTTATTTTATGGCCTAAACTAATACTTATTTTATGGTCTATCCTAGAGAATGTCCAATTGCACATTTGAAAAGAATGCTGCAGTTGGGTGACGTGTTCTCTGGAGGTTGTAGGTCTCACTGGATTATAGTGCTTGTCGAGCGTTCTATCCCAACTGACCTTCCACCTAGTTATTACTGAAAGTGGGATATTGATGTTTACAACTATTACCTGTAAGTCTATTTCTCCCTTTATTTCTGTTGTTTTTGCTTTGTGTATTTTGGATCTGAAAGTGCTGCACTCAATATGCCAGCAAATTTGGAAAACTCAGCAGTGGCCACAGGACTGGAAAAGGTTAGTTTTCATTCCAATCCCAAAGAAAGGCAATGCCAAAGAATGCGCAAACTACCACACAACTGAGCTCATCTCACACGCTAGTAAAGTAATGCTCAAAATTCTCCAAGCCAGGCTTCAGCAATACGTGAACTGTGAACTTCCTGATGTTCAAGCTGGTTTTAGAAAAGGCAGAGGAACCAGAGATCAAATTGCCAACATCCACTGGATCATGGACAAAGCAAGAGAATTCCAGAAAAACATCTATTTCTGCTTTATTGACTATACCAAAGCCTTTGACTGTGTGGATCACAAGAAACTGTGGAAAATTCTGAAAGAGATGGGAATACCAGACCACCTGATCTGCCTCTTGAGAAATTTGTATGCAGGTCAGGAAGCAACAGTTAGAACTGGACATGGAACAACAGACTGGTTCCAAATAGGAAAAGGAGTATGTCAAGGCTGTATATTGTCACCCTGCTTATTTAACTTATATGCAGAGTACATCATGAGAAACGCTGGACTGGAAGAAGCACAAGCTGGAGTCAAGATTGCCAGGAGAAATATCAATAACCTCAGATATGCAGATGACACCACTCTTATGGCAGAAAGTGAAGAGGAACTAAAAAGCCTCTTGATGAAAGTGAAAGTGGAGAGTGAAAAAGTTGGCTTAAAGCTCAACATTCAGAAAACGAAGATCATGGCATCTGGTCCCATCACTTCATGGCAAGTAGATGGGGAAACAGTGGAAGTAGGGTCAGACTTTACTTTTGGGGGCTCCAAAATCACTACAGATGGTGACTGCAGCCATGAAATTAAAAGACGCTTACTCCTTGGAAGGAAAGTTATGACCAACCTAGATAGCATATTGAAAAGCAAAGACATTACTTTGCCAACAAAGGTCCGCTAGTCAAGGCTATGGTTTTTCCAGTGGTCATGTATGGATGTGAGAGTTGGACTGTGAAGAAGGCTGAGCGCCGAAGAATTGACGCTTTTGAACTGTGGTGTTGGAGAAGACTCTTGAGAGTCCCTTGGACTGCAAGGAGATCCAACCAGTCCATTCTGAAGGAAGTCAGCCCTGGGATTTCTTTGGAAGGAATGATGCTAAAGCTGAAACTCCAGTACTTTGGCCACCTGATGCGAAGAGTTGACTCATTGGAAAAGACTCTGATGCTGGGAGGGATTGGGGGCAGGAGGAGAAGGGGACGACAGAGGATGAGATGGCTGGATGGCATCACCGACTTGATGGACATGAGTTTGAGTGAACTCCGGGAGTTTGTGATGGACAAGGAGGCCTGGCATGCTGTGATTCATGGGGTCGCAAAGAGTCCGACACGACTGAGCGACTGAACTGAACTGACACATTTATAACTGCTTTATCTTCTTGATTGACACTTTTATCATTATAAAACAACCTTTTTGTGTCTGGTAGCAACTTCTTTCTTAAAGTATATTTTGTCTGGTAGCCACTCCAGCTTTCTCTCTTTTGGTTCCTATTTAGATATGTCTTTGCTTTCAACCTATTTGTATCTTTGAATCTAAAATACTTGCCTTGTATATAGCATTTAGTTATCATAATTTTAGATATCAAATATATCATATTTTTCTATTTATTCTGCCCACCTGTTTTTTGATTAGATTGTTTAATCCATTCACATGTAATATTATGACTGATAAATTAAGATTTACATCTTCAAGTTTGCAGTTTGTCTTCTGTATGTCTAATGTATTTTTATTCCTCGATTTTTCCATTACCATCTTCTTTTGCATTAAACTGGTACTTCCCAGTGTATTATTTTGCTGTCATTCTTTTACAATAGTTTTTGGAGATGTTTACTTAGGAATTGGCCTGGGGATTGCAATTGGCATCTTAACCTCTAACAATTTAGTTCAGATTAATATAAACTTAATTTCATTAGTATACAAAAATTTTACTCCTACATATTTCCATTCTTTTTCCTCCTCCAACTGCATTCTTTTTCCTCCTCCTTTGTACTGTTATTGTCACACAAATTACATCCATGAACATTGTGTGCCTCTCAACCCAGATTTCCAATTATCATTTTAAGCAGTATTTTAAATCAGAGAAGGAAAAGAAAAGTTACAGTTAAAAATTAGAGTAACTTATACTGGCGCTTTTACTTGTTCACATGGATTAGAGTTACAGCCGAGTGTCCTTTCATTTTGGCCTAAAGACTTCTTTTTAGTATTTCTTGCAGCACATATTTGCTAGCAGTACTTTTTCTCTTTTTTGGTATTTGTATGTTGGGAATACCTTAATTTCACTTTCATTTTTGAGGGGTAATTTTGGCAGGTATAGATTTCTTGTTTAACAGTTTTTTCCACCAATATTTTGAATATGTCAAACTACTGCCTTCCAGCTTCCATGGTTCCTGTGAGAAAACAGCGGTTAATCTTACTGAAGATCACTTATACATGACAGGTCACTTCTCTTTTGTTGCTTTCAAGATTCTCTTCATCACTGTCTTTCAGTTGTTTGATTATTGTATCTAGGTATGGATCTCTTTGAGTTTGTCCTACTAGGAGTCCATTAAGGCTTCTTGAATATGTGGATTAATGCTTTTCATACAAATTTGGGGAGACCATTTTTCTTTAAATGTTCCATGTAGTCCTTTCTTTCTCTTTTTCTGGGACTCACAGTATCTGTACAGTTGTACTTTTGATCCATAAGTCTCCTAGGCTCTCTGTTCATTTGTGTTCATCTTTTCTGTTCCTCAATCATCTCAATTGACGTATCTTGAGAGTTCACTGATTCTTTGGTCTGTTCAAATCTTCTTTGACCTTCCTAAGGAATTTTTCACTTCTGTTTTTGAACTTTTCAACTTAGCATTTCTACTTGGTTCCTTTCCATTTTCAAATTTAATTAATTTTATTTTTATCTCTTATATCCCATATTTGATGAGACAGCATTTTCATATTTTCCTTTAGTTATTCAGACATGGTTTCTCTTGGTTGACTGCTGCTGCTGCTAAGTCACTTCAGTCGTGTCCGACTCTGTGCGACCCCATAGACAGCAGCGCACCAGGCTCCCATTCCTGGGATTCTCCAGGCAAGACTATGGAGTGGGTTGCCATTTCCTTCTCCAGTGCATGAAAGTGAAAAGTGAAAGTGAAGTCACTTAGTCGTGTCCAACTCTTCACGACCCCATGGACTGTAGCCTACCAGGCTCCTCCGTCCATTGGATTTCCCAGACAAGAGTACTGGATATATTTAAAACAGCTTTGAGAAAGTCCCTGTCTAGTAAGTGCAGTGTCTGGAGTTTCTCAAGGATGGTTTTTTTTTTTTTTTTTACTTGCATATTGGCTATGCTTGTTTCTTTGCATGTCTTGTAATTGCTAATTGAAAATTGAACATCTTAAACAATAGAATGTGACAACTCTGGACATCAGATATCCTCACCTCTCTAAAATATGTTGTTGTTACTCTTTGTTGATGTTACTGTTTGTGACTTTCTTGAACTAAAGTTTGTGTTCTTTGCTGTGTGTGGCCACTGAAGTCTCTGCTCAATCAGCTTAGAAGCCAGTTAAATATTGGAAATATGTGTCCTTAAATTA